>NC_060142.1:525422699-535422699 GCF_021461385.2 Schistocerca piceifrons
GTAATTTCTTCTTGGCCTGGAAGCCATAAGAAAACGCACCCTCAAGCCCTACTGGTACTTTACTCCGATGTTAATTTAGTACCAAAACGTGGTGAATTCCCTTCCAGTTGGCGGGTGTTCTGTAAGGAAACGTCGTTTGTACAGTGCTGTAAACGATGCCACAGAACGAATGGAGGCAGAGTAATGAAAGAGAGACCTCCGGGAGCAGTTGAAGAACGGTTTCCCGAACACTGAACGGTTATCATGAATTATTAATACCTCCACCTCTCTTCTTCCGGCTGTGTGTCCCTCTTTCTCTCGCCGGCTGTTGCGGAGGTGCAGCCACCTCGCCGGAGAACGTATCATTTCACCGCTAATGTGTTTGCGCTCGGCGAGAGCGTGGCAGACCCGGTGAAAGGAAATAAAACGAGCTCTGCCGTAGTACCGCCGGACTGGAAATTGCGCCGAGCTCGCCACCTCGGGCTACGGTTTACATTTTTCATAGTCCGCTGGATTTGCGAGCGTACACAAGATAATGCTTGACGGTTCCGTTCGATCTGATGATTTTCCGGCCATAGCGAAGGCCCGAAAACATTTATGAAGGGCAAGTGGAACAGGGGGGGGGGAGGGAGGGAGGGAGGGATGCAAGCTTTGCTGTCAAATGACATCTTCCTCTGTACATTCTAGGAAAGGATATCGATCGTAATAGACATTTCTGCGGGGTAGGCTGCTATACATTTATCGCGACAAGAAAACCGATAAAAAATCGTAATAACTTTCGTATAGGTTAATAGCATACAGAATTGTGGCAATTTCTTCCTGATCATGGTTATTTTGTGCTAATTTAGCGTGATGGTGGGCTATTTCGTAACAAATATGCTGTAACTCATATTGTGAGGAAGCTTCTATTCTTTTCCTGTCTAACCTATTCATCGTCCATGTTTCACTTCCATACATGGCTTCATTCCACATAAATACTTTCAGAAAAGAATTCTCGACACTTAACTCTGTACTCGATGTTAATAATTTCTCTTAATGAGAAACGCCTTCCTTGCCATAGCCAATTTACATTTTACATCCTCTGTACTTCGACAATCGTCAGTCATTTTGCTCCCCAAATAGCAAAACTCATCTACTACTTTGTCTCCTTTCATAATCTAATTCCCTCAGCATCACGTTATTTAACTAGACTACATTCTATTATCCTCGTTTTGCTTTTGTTGATGTTCATCTTGTATACTCCTTTAAACACACTGTCCATTCCGTTCAACTGCTCTACCAGGTTCTTTGCTGTGTCTGACGTAACTCACGTACCCGAATCTATCGTAAGCGGTTTACTACGACTGTTCGGACACTACTCGTGAGTAGTGTTTGTTGGTAAGCTAATTTAACTCTCATTATGCTGAAACCGTAGCGTCTACGGTTTGATACCTGTTGAATCCAAGGATTTTTATCCGCCACTTATCACTTCAGCTCTGGCATTATTCATTTAAAAAAAATCTAACCTGACCAGCGTCCGATCTCTCTAAAGTGTATTGTCTTAAAGTAATGTACGGTCATTACAGACTTCTATGACATGTTTAATAAACGCCAGTGCATACCAGGTTCAAATGGTTTAAATGGGTCTGAGCACTATGGGACTTAACATCTGAGCTCATCAGTCCTCTACAACTTAGAACTACTTAAACCTAACTAACCTAAGGACATCACACACATCCATGCCCGAGGCAGGATTCGAACCTGCGACCGTAGCTGTCGCGCGGTTCCAGACTGAAGCGCCTAGAACCGCTCGGCATACCAGATACATAACAGAAAATAGAGTAATATCTTAGGGAATTAACGACAAAGATTCTGTTAATGATAGTAACTGAGTAAGTCTTGTGAGTGACCGTGAATGAGTATCTCCTGGGTTATTATTCTAGTAGCAATCTTTTCCCGTGAATTTCCTCAATCGCTTCAGTCAAATGCCGGGATAGTTCCTTTGAAAGAGCACGGCCGATCTCCTTCCTCATCCTTCCCTAATTCGAGCTTTTGCTCCGTCTCTAATGATCTCGTTGTCGATTGAACATTAAACAATAATCTCCTTCTCTTCCTCTAGCAGCAATCTCACCTCTTTCTGGAGTTTTATTCATCATCTCCCCATTTGCCACAAAAATTCCTACATTTTCACCCTCCTCATGGAAGTAGTAATGTATTAAGAACATTACGCTATAACATTCTGCATTGTTTCTTAAAACAACTGCATGCTGTACGCAAAGGCTCTTGAATATTCGATATCTATCCAGGCATATAATCGACTATGTTGTATTTGTTCATCTTGGAAGGGTGCGATGTGGTTTCCTCTGAAAGCATGCTGGAGATTTAGAAATGAGGAATATCGAGATATGATTATAAGTAATGGATGTAATACAGCATTTAATGAAGAAAAGGCGGAGTAGAGACTGTTGATACTTACAAGGGAACCTCCCCATCGCACCCCCCTCAGATTTAGTTATAAGTTGGCACAGTGGATAGGCCTTGAAAAACTGAAAACAGATCAATCGAGAAAACAGGAAGAAGTTGTGTGGAACTGTGAAAAAATAAACAAAATATACGAACTGAGTAGTTCATGGGAAGATAAGCAACATCAAGGAGAGTGGGACAGCAGGAGCTCCGTGGTCTCGTGGTAACGTGGGCAGCTACGGAACGAAAGGTCCTTGGTTGAAATCTTCCATCGAGTGAAAAGTTTAATTTTTTATTTTCAGTTTATGTGACAAACTCTTATGTTTTCATCACTTTTTTGGGAGTGATTATCACATCCACAAGAAAACCTAAATCGGGCAAGGTAGAAGAATCTTTTTACCCATTCGCCAAGTGTACAAGTTAGGTGGGTCGACAACATATTCCTGTCATGTGACGCACATGCCGTCACCAGTGTCGTATAGAATATATCAGATGTGTGTTCCTGTCGAGGAATCGGTTGACCTATGACCGTGCGATCAAATGTTTTCGGTTCCCACTGGAGAGGCACGTCCTTTCGTCTACTAATCGCACGGTTTTGCGATGCGGTCGCAAAACACAGACACTAAACTTATTACAGTGAACAGAGACGTCAATGAACGAACGGACAGATAATAACTATGCAAAAATAAAGAAAGTAAAATTTTCACTCGAGGGAAGACTAGAACCAAGGACCTCTCGTTCAGCAGCCGCTCACGCTACCACGGGACCACAGCGGTCGTGAACTCACATTGTCCATAATGTTGCCTATGTGGCCCATGGACGACTCAGTTCGTAAATTTTGCTTTTTTTTTTTCACAGTTCCACACAACTTCTTCCTGTTTTCTCAATTGATCTGTGTTCAGTTTATCAAGGCCTATCCACTGTGCCAACTTATAACTAAATCTGAGGGGGGTGCGATGGGGAGGTTCCCTTGTTAGCTCTCTCTCTCTCTCTCATATATATATATATATCATGCCGTATTAGTGGGTGACTTTTTCAACTGTATTCTATGATGTGATAAATTTCAAGAAACCAATTACCTTAATGACTGGGAACTAGCTGTTTACAGCCGATGTATTTTTGCATGGAGCTAGACAGCAGAAACCACGGACAGCAGAAACCACGGGGCTTCTACATAGCGTCAAGGAAAATGTTCTGAATAGTGGATGGAACGAGTGCACGTCTGTGAGAATTCAAGCGGTGTCTACGTTGAAAGTGAGCGCCTCCAACAATTTCTGGTAGATACGAACTGAGTAGTTCATGGGAAGATGTGTCTGAAATAATTTTCTACTTTCATGATTAATAACAGTCCGTTGAAGCTCTAAATGCCTTGGAATTACAGTCTGGTTTTACACGCGACGTAAAACTGTTTTCCGATCTTATTGTCTTGCTCTAAGCGAGCTGAAACCAATTACTTTAAGGTCAATTGAACGTCTCGTAATTTCTCGTGTAGAGAAGTCGGCAATAAAGTAGGGTACCATTCCTTCTGGCGGACTCGCTCTTATATGATAAACTGGATTTTCCCGTAAATCTGGGCGGCGCTGACGCACGGCCCCAGTGGAGCCCGCCGGCACCGGCGAATCCCACCACCCGCGGCCGATGCGGGAAGAAGAGCAGCCGTTCAATATCGCGGTGCTAATATTTCCTGGAATATTGGAAGCGCCGTTGGCCGTGCCGTGCTGCGAACGTAGCAAAAATAAAGGAAAGGGGGAAGACGTTAAGCGAAAGAGATGTCCGAGGGGGAACTAGAGGAAATTTGCAAGCTCTTGGCTCCACCCACACCGCCTGAGGATATTTGGAATCCTAACCGGGCTTATGTCGCCGCCAACGGACGGCGAAGAAGATGGGGCGCTTAAGAAATATTAAAATCCGTTTTGGAATGTAATTAGAAACAACGAAAAGTTTTTTTAAAAGTACAAGTCCGCAGGCGAGAGAAATATTGTCTGGACGACGGGGGACCCTAACGAGACACCCTCACCCTCCTCCCATCCCCTCCCCGTGAAAACTCTGTTAATTTATTCTCCTTAAACGTGAATAATTGTGTGTGGGAAAAGGTACGCCCTTCCGTCAGCAAAAATAACGACCCTCGGCAGCGTATACTTCTTGCAGTAATTCCAACATTATTTTGTTATTTATCATATGGTAATACGTAAACAAAGACTACAAGACTGCTGTATGTCAACATTTAAACACACCTCTCCAACAAAAAACAGCACAACAGACAACAGTTATATATAGGTATCAAGGTCTTTTACGTAGTATTTTAGAACATCACTCGTCGCTCTCAGGAAATCTTCCAGAAGACCCTTGTAAGCACGTGCGGGACATGTTAATACAAAAAATGGCTCTAAGCACTATGAGACTCATCTTCTGAGGTCATCAGTCCGCTAGAACTTAGAACTACTTAAACCCAACTAAGCTAAGGACATCACACACATCCATACCCGAGACAGGATTCGAACCCGCGACTGTAGCGGTCGCGCGATTCCAGACTGTAGCGCCTAGAACAGGTGATGAAGATTTGAGCCATATGTAGAGTGTGTCTGCACACTTTCCATAGCTCGTTCGAATGTGGTTCATGGTAGTCCAAATTGCCGGACGCTGCTCGAATCCAGCGGGTTTCTTCTGGATGACAAGCACCGTGCTGCCAGCAATGTTCTAATTTATCGATGATCTTGAATTCAGTTTCGGTGAGAATGCTGGATGTGGTGAGAGAGAGATATATATATCTAGATCTTAGAATTTGGCGCTCCACAGGGAATACATCGTTCAGTACTGGAAGGTCGGTGTAATCAGCAATCATCTGGTATTCATGCACTAGGGCGCTCCTCCGTCTGATATCAAGAGTGGGATGTAGATCAACATAGGTAACCAGTTTGTGGTTGTAGATCTTAGTGACCAACTAATATTGTGCATGGCCTAGTTAAACTGTATTTCTATCTTTATTACTCTAGGACTATTAAGCCAGACAGACCACAGTACTCTGCTGCGAAGTAAACCATTCCGAGTGCTGATACGCGAAGGGCGTCTAATGACGATCACAACTATTGCCGCCGTCATTATTTCGCATTTTCTCTCCACAACACAGCTCGCGTGACCAATCGTAACAAATATAAGGGAGAGTCAAATTAAACCGATACGGATGGAAAAAAGAAGTAAACTGTGTATTACCCCATTGTGAAAGACGACGGTCATTGTCTTCATGGAAAAATATTTGCTGTTGTCTACGGAAACGTAACTGTACCTTTGAGACATCTTCTCGTCCGAAGCATGCTCCAAGAGCATGGATATTGCATGGGGAGAGAATGGGGCTGTATAGAGGACGTATAAATGTTTCCCAGCGGAACTTCTGCAGCACAGTCTTTAGAGTATTGACAACATGTGGGAGAAATAAGGAACGGTCCTTACATAACAGTAATATCGCTGTGTTCAGAATGGTTCAAATGGCTCTGAGCATTATGGGACTTAACATCTGAGGTCATCAGTCCCATAGAACTTAGAACTACTTAACGCTAACGAACCTAAGGACAACACACACATCCATGCCCGAGGCAGGATTCGAACCTTCGACCGTAGCAGTCGCGCGGTTCCAGACTGAAGCGCCTAGTACCGCTCGGCCACACCGGCCGGCTTATCGCTGTGTGCTTTAACTTGCGTCGAAGGGAGGAATCAATCATAAACAGGTTTGTAGCAAATTCTGCAACAGGGATCGAATCCTCATGTGGCCATTCAGCTTTAACTTTGTTCCATGGTTCGCCTAAATCAGCTGAGCTGGGGGAAAACGCACCATTATTGTCCAGTCCGAATGGCTCTGAGCACTATGGGACTCAACTGCTGAGGTCATTAATCCCCTAGAACTTAGAACTAGTTAAACCTAACGAACCTAAAGACATCACAAACATCCATGCCCGAGGCAGGATTCGAACCTGCGACCGTAGCGGTCTTGCGGTTCCAGACTGCAGCGCCTTTAACCGCGCGGCCACTTCGGCCGGCTATTGTCCAGTCCGAACAAGTTTTCCGTCCTTAATATCCTTTCTTTGACTGGGACGTAAAACCTCCATTACTTGTAACCAAGAACAGATTGTAAAAGACTTTTTCAGCCGTATATTAGATGGCTCCTCGTCTCCAACACTTCGGGATAGGATGGAGGAATGAACCAGCACAAAAGAAACGTAGCGACATGTGAGTGGCATGAATGAAACTATAATAATTTCAGATACAGGCTTTCGTCCCTTTTCCTAACTTAATAGGGGTATGCAAACATATCCTGCAGGTCCCCAGCCATTCCATCGTCTTTAGATATGTAAGTATCTCATTACGTTTGCAGACGTATATCAGTTATATGAAAAGTTCTCTGCATTTCTTGTTGCCAACAGACGAAGAAAGTGGACTCTCAGGCGTTACTGAATATGATAACAACAAAAATAAACGATGCTTATTTGCCACAGAGGTTAGGAAGGTTTATATGTAATCTCTGCAGTCATATGTTCCCTTAGATAATATGTATGAATGTGCGAGAGAAACTCTGACAATATTAGAAAATGTCAGTTATGTCGTTCAACATTGTTCTTTGGCGAAATTTCTTTGTACAGTGATTTTGGTGCATCTGGTACTGCAGTTCAATAGAATTTAAAAGTGAAATGTTGAGTTGGCATCGGGATTTGAACCCCTATTCTCCAGCTGACAATCCAAGACGACAGAGGACACGGCATGATTCTTAAGGAAGACATATCAGCTAAAGGATAAAAACAGAACCACCATTACGTATATGTATCAAACTGATGAGTCTCCTAGCTGAACTACTGAACGAAGAGAATTAAGTTTTCTGCTTGTTTCTCGTCAGCACACTAACAGGAAGACTAAACTAGACGTTATTTGATCTTATCAGTTTTTTAAGGAAGAGGATTAACAGAATTATTGTTCATTGTCAGGATGCACTGGTGTATTCGGGAAATTGGCGAACTGTGCTAACATGGTCGCTTCTGATAGGTGGCATTTCTTCAGGGCCCTGTCTTTTCGTCATTTCTTCCATCACGCGCTCTGGGGTTTCGGGGTGTTACAACAGTAACCTGTTTCCAGAGTTCGAGCGCGAGAGCGATGCCCTCTATTCTGGAATGACACGGTTTCAAATAGCGACTGCACCACAGTATTTAATCTGTAACGCGCTTTCCGAAGACAATTACGGAGCAGTTTAACGAGTGTAGTACATTTAACATCAAACTCCAACGCACATTCACTGCGTACATTGAAATGTCACCGACTATGGGACGATCAACCACCAAACCAATAAACGAACTGTGCGGCTGGTCCCGGCGGAGGTTCGAGTCCTCCCTCGGGCATGGATGTGTGTATTTGTGCGTAGGATAATTTCGGTTAAGTAGTGTTTAAGCTTAAGGACTGATGATCTTAGCAGTTAAGTCCCATAAGATTTCACACACATTTGAACAATAAATCTTTATACGAATGCTTTTCAAGTGGTTCATCAAATTCAAATTTTCCTCAAGTCCTTTGCCAAAACATGTACTAAAACCAAATGGTTCGTATAGTAAAAAATTATTATTTGAAAGTAACAACGATTGTTCAAAAACGTTTTTGTTGTTGGTGTTCTGATTTTTTTTTCTACACTTTAATTACCAGTTTGTTTGCTTTGTAGAACTCTCGTTTCTTTTGACTGGACCGGCATCTCCAATAACGTTGTATCTGTACGAAGCTCATCGTCAAAAGCAATGAAAAGCACATCAACGATAAGTTTTTACGTTTTCCTTCGAAGTTAATCTTCTCATGCGTATGTTCCTTATGTAAAAATGGAGAAACTACGTAGCACATGTCATTTGACACTTAAATTCTTTATGTGTTATCTTCAAGAAACGCTATGCTCATATTGGTACAACTGCTGGTTGTAACCGAAGTACCTTTCTTTCCCTCCCAATTACTGATGACATTGATTGCAATGTATTTTTAAAAAGAAATTTTATGTTTCAGTTGCACGGTCTGAAGAAACACTATCAGTCTTTCGTAAGTATAGATGGTTTTTTTCCGAGACACTGAATTTAATGAAACTGCCTAAGTCGCTTAGTATCTTAAATTACTCCTCTTTAATCCTGTGGAAGTTTTTACATTTCTGAATAATCTAATACGTTAGTTTTTGTTCTGAAACACCCTTTGATTGACAAACTTGGGACTGTTATTAATATTAATATGCTGGTATATTATTCGTCTGCTAAACACAGACTGAACCAACAAAGAGGAAAAAACATGCTGGCGTTAAAAAAAGGTATTGGCCTCTGCAGAGCTGTTATTAGTTGCTAATTGCAATTTGAAGCACGTTCTCTGTGGCCACGGAGTAATTAATCAGTTATCACGCTCATTGTGTGGCTGAAGAGGTAGCGCAATGCGGACGCTAGCGCATAACGAAAAAAACAAAAAAGAGAGGGGGACTACGTTCTTTTTTTGGACATTCAAAATAGCAGTAACGGATTCCTGTATGGCGCTCTCCCTTACTTCTGCTCTGGGTGGAACACGTATTCCGTGCTCAAGTGCTGGCTTTGACGTCACAGAGCAACTCGTCCCGGATGTCACCCAAGCTTTTTCTCTGTGGCCGATGTGGGTCTGTGTTCTTCTGTCGCCTGCCGGCGTCCAAGTTCTACAATGTTTCGCAGCCGTTTTAAAGTGCGTCTATTGCTTGTAGTTCATCTTTCGGCGTACATCTTCCAGTGTAGTTATTTTTAGGTGTGCTATGAAGAAGAGGTAAATTAATCTACAAAATGCACTTACACGTCTGCTAGTGGAATAGTAGATGCGTTGGGCCGTATTTCTTTGCCGATCTAGATGATACAATAGTACCGTCATCCCAACCAAAATGAGGTTTTCCGTGGTTTCCCTAAAACATTTCTGCCGAATTCTGAATTGTTCCTTAAAACCACATTGTAAAAGGAAAACAATACTTCCTTCCTGACCTGTTCTCTACAGCTACGTCTTTACTCCAAAGGCCTCCTCCGGTGTGCGCGGAGGGTGCTTCGAGTAACATTGCTACTTCGCCCTTTTCTTGTTCCAGTCGCGAATTGTTCGCGTGAAGAATGATTACTGTCACGTCTCCGTCTGAGTTCGAAACCCTTTAATTTTCCGTTCATTGTCTTTTCGCGAGAAATATGTACGAGAAAGCAATGTACCAATTGACTCTTTCAGAAACGTATGCTCCCGAAATGTCAATAGTAAACTGCACCCTGTCGCAGAACGCCACTCTTACAGAATCTGCCACAGGAGCTGACTAACCATTTCCACTTACTAGATGAACCTGTAACGAAACGCGCTTCTCTTCTTTGGTTCTTCTCTATTTTTTCTGTCCGTTCTACCTTCTACGGATCCCAGACTGACGAATAATTTTCAAGTACTGTTCTAAGAGAGTTTTGTAAGGTACCTGCTTTGTGAGTAGCCTGCATTTATTGAAGACACTAATATCGAATCAATCAATGAATATCAGTCTGCCATCCTCCTTACTTGCGATTAAGTATGCGGCCGTTAAGTAAGCATACACCTAGATATTTAATAGATGCGACTGCTTCCCGTGATTTTTCTGCAACGATGTTGCGTAATGATTACCTTTGCTGATGTCGTGGGTCAATAACAAATTCGTGAACCAAGCGACCATGCTCTGTACATTTCTGTAAGGAAACAAGCTGTGTGACTTTGCTGCATACAACAATATCATCAGAGAAAAGCCACATGGAACTTACGACGTCAGTCACCAGGTCATTTATGAAAAGAGTGATCAGAAAGTGTTTGGAAAGCTTGTAACGGTGTTTCACGGTAGGTTGGGCTGAGAAGTAATTGTTACAAAAATAAATAAATAAATAAAATCGTACGTTGCACCGTTTCCGAGTTAATTGGCACTGAAGTTAGCCAACAATGGTGTTGCGCGCGCAAATTTAAACCTCCCTACAGAGAAGATTGGGCCAGATGTGATCGTTTAGTTTCCTAAAACCGAACAAGTGAGGGATACAAAAACTGGATATGAGACGAAGGCTGAGTATTTCTGTCGATCAATAGTGGATACGGGACACGGAAGGAAGGAAGATTAGGTTTAACGTCCCGTAGACATCGAAGTCATTGGAGCCGGAGCACAAGCTTTGATTGTGTCGAGGATGGGGATTGACATCGGCCGTGCCCTTTCAAAGGAACCATCCAGGCATTTGCCTGGAGCGATTTAGAGAAATCACGGAAAACCTAAATCTGGATGGCTGGACGTGGATTTTAATAGTCGTCCTGCCGAATACGACCCAAATGTGCTAATCACTGCCCAAACAGGACAGCAGCAGGTCAGATTTTTACCAAAGAAAAATCACCAAACAGCAATATGTTTTTAGAAGCTGTTATTTTATTTACATTGCCAGTTTCACCATATCATTAATGTCATGTTCAGGGCCCTGTGAACTCACAACTATATAGATTCAAATCCATCGATGCATGCACAAACGGAGCTATCAATACCTGTGTTCCGTGAAATTTTTTTCCACAGAAAATTCACGGAATCTAGTTACTGATGGCCCCGATCATGCATGCAGTGATGTATCTTATTCTCTATTCTTGGAGTGAACATGTACCTGAAAATGTCTTTAATGAGATACTGAAATTAGTCGTGTAAATAAAATAATAACTTAATAGAAACATGAGGCTGTATAGTGATTTTGGTAAAAGGCTGAGTAGGCTCTAACGCCTTGAGAACACCTGACACTAATTGTATCCGGCGGGCCGCTTGAATTTCCGCCAGCAACGGCCTGATTTGCTCACATCAATGGTAATTGTCTCGGAAACGGCGCAAAGTATCTCATTTTCCAGCTCAATCTACCCTGCAACACCAATACAAGATCTTCAGAACTTTTTCTGACCACCCCGTATATTGTGAAAAGTAATGGTCCTCTAATACTCAATTGGGGTTAACTCAACGTTACCGTACTCGTTGTTGACCGAGCGAGGTGGCGCAGTGGTTAGCACATTGGACTCGTATTCTGGAGAACGACGGTTCAAACTCGAGTCCGGCCATCGTGATTAACGTTTCCCGTGATTTCCCTAAATCACATCAGACGAATGGCGGGATGGATTCTGTGAAAGGGTACGGCTGATTTCCTTCCCCATTCTTTCCTAATCAGAGCTTGTGATCCGTCTCTAATGACCTCGTTGTCGATGGAACGTTGAACACTGATCTTCTACTCCTCCTCCTCCTCCTCCTCCTCCTCCTGCACTGGTTGACGTTTTCCTTTGTTGAGAATAACAAGCTGTGTTGTATTTGGTTCAAAAAATGGTTCAAATGGCTCTGAGCGCTATGGGGCTTAACATGGTCATCAGACCCCTAGACTTAGAACTACTTAAACCTAAGTAACCTAAGGACGTCACACACATCCATGCCCGAGGCAGGATTCGAACCTGCGACCGTAGCAGCAGCGCGATTCCGGACTGAAGCACCTAGAACCGCTCGGCCACAACGGCCGGCGTTGTATTTGGTAGAAACTCTGTAGACCAGTCACACATCTCGTCTGATATTCCTTTGATTGATATGTTTCTTATAAGGCAGCAGTGTGAAACTGTACCGAACTCCGTCGGGAAGTCAGGGACACGGCATCTACATACGCGGCGGTATCTACTGCTTTCTGGGTCTCGAGGACGAACAAGACGGAGCTGGGTTTCGCGCGTTCGCTGTTTCCCGAACCAACATTAATTCCTAAACAGGAGATTTTTGTTTTCCAGAAACGTCATAATACGCGAGCATAAGAAAATTTTGACACCGGTGCAATGGCGGACGCAATAACCTGTGTATCCTCGGGGAGGGAGATGGTCGCAAACCATAACAGCAGGCACACAAGTCGTCGTTGCCATGGAAACGTTCGACCACTGTGCCTAACGAGCAGGTTCCCGTCGAGGTTGGGAGATCGCAACAGACAGGCTGAGGGCGTGGTCGGCCGCCGAGAGTGCTGTTACAGTTCCCGCTGTTGGCAAATGCCAAGGATCGCGCCGGCAGGCCCCCAGAGAGTGAATGGGTGGATGGATGCTGTGCACCGGTTTCCAGCAGCAAACCACTGCGGCATCGTCGATGGCAACCGTACTGCCGTAGAAATATTTCAGCAGCAGAAGAAAAGATAGATTTCCTACTCGTACCGAGTGAACACCAGCATTGACGTAATTGTTGCAGATACCAGAGCTAGGTTATGGGGGACACGACACTGTGCATAGGGTGTATCACTTTAATAGCGAAAAATGACACGGGCGAAGATATAAGATAGTGGAAGCATGTGAAGCAGATTCAATGGAAAAATACCCAGGGAATTTAAACCATCTACAGAAGAGGTAGCTTACAAAACCCTCGTTCGGCCAATACTTGAATAATGCTTGTAGTGATGGTGTTGGTGGTGGTGTTGGTAGTATAAGACGCTCAACTGCGAGGTTATCAGAGCTTTTGGTTAAAGAATTGAATATGAAAGTGTTTTTGTGTATGCGGAATTTATGCGCTGAGAAGTACAATATAATGCTCAGCCACACTGCGACTTTCCTCTTCATCTCCGAGTAACTACTGCAACCTACACCCTTCTAAATCTGTTAGTGTATTCATCTCTTGGTCTCCCTCTACGATTTTTACCCTCTACGCTTCCTTCCAATACTGAATTGGTGATCCCTTGATGCTTCAGAACGTGTCCTACCAACCTATCCCTTCTTTTAGTCAGTTTAAGCCACAAAGTCCTCACCAATTCTATTCAGTATTTCCTCATTAGTTATATGATCTACCCATCTAATCTTCAGTATTCTTCTGCAGCACCACATTTCGAAAGCTTCTATTCGCTTCCTGCCTGAACTACTTATCGTCCGTGTTTCACTCCCATACATGGCTACACTCCACACAAGTACTTTCAGAAAAGAGTTCCTGACACTTAAATCTATACACGATGTTAACAAATCTCGTTTCTTCAGAAACACTTTCCTTGCCATAGCCAGTTCACATTTTGTATCCTCTGTATTTCGAACATCATCAGTTATTTTGCTCCCCAAATAACAGAACTCATCTACTACTTTAAGTGTCTCATTTCCTAATCTAATTCCCTCAGCATCACCTGATTTAATTCGACCACAGACCGTTATTCCCTTTTTGCTTTTGTTCAACTGCTTTTTCGGGTCCTTTGCTGTCTCTGACAGTATTACAACGTCATCGGCAAATCTCAAAGTTTTTATTTCTTTTCCATGGATTTTAGTTACTATCAAAATATTTCTTCTGTTTCCTTTACGGCTTGCTCAATATACAAATTGAATAATATCGGAGATACGCTGAAGCCCTGTCTTACTCCCTTCTCAACCACTGCTTCCCTTTCAGGCCCCTCGACTCTTATAACTGCAGTCTGGTTTCTGTAGTAATTGTAAATAGCTTTCCGCTCCCTTTATTTACCCCTGCCACCTTCATAATTTGGAAGAGTATATTCCGGTCAACATTGTCAAAAGATTTCTCTAAGTCTACAGATGCTAGAAACGTAGGTTTGCTTTTCTTTAATCTATCTTCTATGATAAGCCGTAGGGTCAATAACTTAGCTTATAATTAAAATAAACAGACTAACCGCACAATAACTCAAATAATAAAACAGGGAACTGTGCGTGGTTGATCAATGGGGAACACATCAAAATTTTCTATCCAAGAAACTGATGAAAAGGTCGTAAGTGACAGAAAATCTTAAAGAACAAACGACATTCCTTTCATCATCTTGTAAAAGAGAGGGCAGGTCATCTGGTGAGCCAGTAGAAGCCCTCACTGAATTTTGCTCGTTAGTGTGTGATGCGTACCAAATACGAGTAATAGAAGAAAAACAGTACTGTAGACCAAAAATAGAGCAGTATGTTTCGTTATAGGATCCATTAGAGAGCGCGAAAGTGTCACGAAGAGGCTCAACTAGTTGGATTGGCAGACGTTGCAAGAGAAGCGATCTGCACCATGGTGTGCTCTGGTGTTGAAGTTACGAGATCGCACTGATACAGTGCTTCCTCCTACGTACATATCGCGAAAACATCAACAAAGTAAAATTCGAGTTCACACTGAGGCTTAGCAGCAATCGCCCTTTCCGCGAACCATTCGCGACTGGTACAGGAAAAGGGGGAAGTGGCCCAAAGTACGACGCAAAATACCTTTCGGACGGTGGCTTCGGAGTATAGATGTAGATGGAGAAAACTTTCGAGTTAACTTTGATCTGCAAATGAACCGTTTAGGAGACAACTGCGAATTCGTGGTTACGAGCCACCATTTTCTTCAGTGTGAAATACAGTCTTACGTGGTGCACACGTATATGATATGTGTACTTTGAAACATCCCCTCTGAACAATTTATACACGAGACTTCCCCTTTAGAACAATTATACACGACTGTGCTTAACCTGACACACAATGTTTTTAGCGCAACGCAATCTGACTTTCAAAATTCCCTACTAAAGAATGGCCCTGACAAACATTAAACTATATCTTTCACAAATCACTTACCTCACAAAAATCTTCGCTGCTCAAGCTACTGCAATACAGCGAGCGCCACTACTGCCAGCTAAATAAAAGATTCAAACTATGGAAGGCGCTAACTACTCATAGGGCTAGTTAGCAAATGAAAGATATTAATAGAGAACAAACAATGTATTTACCTTGATATCATCATATATAAATAAAGCAGTTCATGAAAAATTACAAAACTCCGCCATCTCTCTCCCCACATCCACCACTGCTGGCGGCTCACCTCCAACTGCGCAACGCTACGCGCTGTTCACAGCCAGCTGCCTAACACTACAATGGCGAGTATTACAACAATGCAAAGCAGCCACAGACTGCACACAGCACAGCCAGTGATTTTCATACAGAGGTGGCGTTACCAATAAAAAACCTAAACAGCCTACTTACATAAAGAAAACATAAACAGCCTACTTACAACTTCTCTGTGAAGCTCCGTCTTCTTGGGCTCAAATTTCACTCGTGACCCATTAACACCAAATTTCGCCACAGTATCCTAACGGATAAGTGCGTTGTCCGAGGTGAGGGGGAATGCGTGAAATTTGCTCTTGATAACGTGTGAATCTGCTAACAGCACGACATCGCCTGCAGCGTGTCTCCTGGGGCCAAGTTGTCAACAAGGTACTGTCAAGCTGGTATGGGCTATGTTTACACGTAATAGAATACGAATCTTTGTCTGGAAATGGTTATGGTCTATTACTTGGAGACCATTTGCAACCAGTTACGGGCTTCATGTTGCTATGACAATGCGGCATGTCATCGGACCACAATTGTTCTCGATTGGTCTGAAAAAAAAAAAAAAATTCTAGACGATCCGAGAGAAAGATTTGACCACCCATATCGCCCAACATTTATGGAACATAATCGAAATGTCAGTTCGTACACATCATCCTGTACCAGCAACATTTTCGCAGTTGTTGACGGCTATAGAGGCAGCATGGCTAAATGTTAATGCAGGGGACTTCCAACGAGTTAAGTCCAGTCACGTCGAGTTGCTGCACTGTGCAAGGCTAGAGGAGGTCGCACAGAGTGTTTGGAGGTATCCCATGACTTTTGTCACCTCACAAGGGAACATCCCCATCGCACCCCCCTCAGATCTAGTTATAAGTTGGCACAGTGGATAGGTCTTGAAAAACTGAACACAGATCAATCGAGAAAACAGGAAGAAGTTGTGTGGAACTATGAAAAAATAAACAAAATATGCAAACTGAGTAGTCCATGCGCAGATAGGCAATATTAAGGACAGTGTGAGATCAGGAGCGCCGTGGTCCCGTGGTTAGCGTGATCAGCTGCGGAACGAGAGGTCTTTAGTTCAAATCTTACTGTCTTTATTTTCGCAAAGTTATGATCTGTCCGTTCGTTCATTGACGTCTCTGTTCAATGTAATACGTTTAGTGTCTGTCTTTTGCGACCGCACCGCAAAACCGTGCGATTAGTTGACGAAAGGACGTGCCTCTCCATTGGGAACCGAACCATCTGATCGCAAGGTCATAGGTCAACCGATTCCTCCACAGGAAAACACGTCTGATATATTCTATACGACACTGGTGACAGCATGTGCGTCACATGACAGGAATATGTTGTCGACCCACCTAACTAGTTCACTTGGCGAATGGGTAAAAAGATTCTTCTACCTTGCCCGATTTAGGTTTTCTTGTGGATGTGATAATCACTCCCAAAAAAGTGATGAAAACATAAGAGTTTGTCACATAAACTGAAAATAAAAAGTTAAACTTTTGACTTGAGGGAAGACTTGAACCAAGGACTTCTCGCTCAGTCGCTGGTCACGCTAACCACGGGATCAGGCGCTCCTGAGCTCACACTGTACTTGATATTGCCGATCTTGCACATGGACTACTCAGTTTGTATATTTTGCTTATTTTTTTCACAGTTCCACACAACTTCTTCCTGTTTTCTCGATCGATCTGTGTTCAGTTTTTCAAGGCCTATCCACTGTGCCAACTTATAACTAAATCTGAGGGGGGTGCGAGGGGGAGGTCCCTTGTCAGTATTCTTCTACTATCGCATACAATGACGTGTGTCAACTTTCGCTATTAACTTTGAATATAAATACGGCAGCACGTCCCGTGTGGGGCAGGCATTACACGTGTTGCATGGTAGCTTGCGCCTATCGCCTCTGTTAACCCAGGAAAAACACAGAGGGCGTGCTGCGCCTCGTATAGCGACAAGAATGAGACAATGCGTTCGCCAACGAGTGCCGCCATGATAGCAGCAGCACTGCGCAAGCGGTTGTAGCACAACCTCTCCCGTTACGTTGCGCCAGCACTAGCCCCCCCTCCCTCCTCCCCCTCGTCCGCACGTGAGCTCGTACCTGCACACGTACGGGCCAAATGCCAAGGCCCGGCGAGTCGCGGTTGCAGGCTGGCCGGCGCACCGCGATCGTATCTGGGTGCGAGACACGACTGCGCTTGCTTGCCCGATACAAGTTTTGCAGGGGACCTGGCGCCAGGCTGGTGTATGCTGCAATTCACCCGTCGGTGCGAAACAGATATGTGCGAGCGCCTTCAGTGTTTCTGTTCCGCTATCGAAAAAAAAAATGGCTCTGAACACTATGGGACTTAACTGCTGTGGTCATCAGTCCCCTAGAACTTAGAACTACTTAAACCTAACTAACCTAAGGACATCACACATATCCATGCCCCAGGCAGGATCGAACCTGCGACCGTAGCGGTCGCGCGGTTCCGGACTGTAGCGCCTAGAACCGCTCGGCCACAACGGTCGGCTGTTCCGCTATCGGCCAGGCAGAAAAGAACATACACATTCATAAAAAAAGAGAGCAATTTTATAAATACTTTTAAACACACCTTGTCTACGAATTCGATTCGCATCTTCGTCGAACAAGAGAACAAGGAAGAGAGCAGTTGAAGAATACCGAACGGTTGGAAGCTGTTTATGCACGAACAGATGATCTTTACAGACGATCAAGTTGTTAAAAACCATTCAAAAAACAAGATCATACAAAATAGTTTTACTCAACACAACCTGTTTCAACAGTCCTTGCTGTCATCTTCAGGTCTTAAACATCTTTTGGCAATAAAACGTTCATTTTACGCTAAACTTCATGCACAAGATAAGTGGATAAAACTCTGCGCTTGACATCTTGTACCAGAGGTTCAGCGTAAAATGAACATGTTTTACTACAGAAAGATGTTGAAGACCTGGAGATGACAGCAAAGGCTGTTGAAACCGGCTGTCTTGAATAAAAATATTTTGTACGATCTTGGCTTTTGAATGGTTCTTAACGATTAAAACAGATCGCCCTTCTGCACTCCCACAATGAGAAAATTCAATCAGGATGATCAAGTGTTGAAACAAGAAATTGAAGCCATTAATTCCCACCCACCAGTAGTCCAACTTTTAGCACTATATGCGTTATTGGTATCACTGTATTCACTGCACGCACGCAAATCATAGACAGTACAAAATTCTCACCGAAGTTGTATACCATAGAGGCAATGATATTCGCGAAGCACAGGTCCCTGCCAGTATTTGGGGAGACGAGATGGCGGCGTGAAGTTTCTGATCACAAGACTTTGCGTCGGTATCCTGGTTTAAATACCAAACACTGAAGATAAGAAAGCAAGACACTGTCTACACACCAAAAGGATAGGTTAAGATAATCCATGGGACTGATAGTAATATAAGCGTTATCGATATTGAGTAATCCATTATCAAAAATTACAAAACCGTCCTCTCTAGTGTGAAAGGACCTGTTCCTCTGACAAACAACGGAAGTGGCAAAAGACAACCTACAAAATCAATGAATATCCTTGTTCTGTCAGCAACATCGAGTCTACAAGTGATATGGTCACTGATACGTTTCAGTTCCGACAGAAACGGGTATGCTAGAATGTGTTTATGAAGATCACATACCACTAAAACCACCTAAGGCAAAGGACAACGGGAAATGTGTAGCAATCATCAATCCCTGTCATCGCCGATACGTTGAAGAACTGATGCTAAAATACGAAACGCAAAAGGAACAACATGCAGATTCAACAAGTGAAGTCTGGGACTCAAATTGGAAGTGTAGATGTACTATTCACACAACTGTACACAGGTGTAAGTTAAAATAAATATCGTTTCTCTCTTGCTACCTTAATTTCGGCTCCCTTATTCTGAAGTTGCACAACATAGAATACAATGAACTGTACTTAAAACGGCACAAAAACAAAATTTTAAACATTTCTTCGCACTTAGTGCATCCATTGAATTTTAATGATATTAAACAAGGTTTCATATACACACGTATTAGATGCACACAAAATATCAGTATAACAAACTAAATAGCTCACAGACATGCAAAAACTAATCCAATTTCTCAGAAGTAAGTTTTGTGGTCTTGTGCTATTCTGGAAATTAATGGCTTCAGTTAAGGCAGAATTTGGGAAATGTTTCTAAAACCAAATCATATTTCTGGTAAAATAGGACTTACAATTTACAAGTACATAGAAAATGGGCCCAAGGAAGAAAGCGTGCGTCCGGCGCAGTGCAATATCTACCACGAAAACTAAGAGAATCACTTATTTCAATGTTTTCATTCAACAAGAGGTCGGTTGATAAATGTCGTTACTGCACAAATGAATGGTAGGAAATTTTGTTGACACTCCGGTCTTAAGATCGATAAGGTTGTGGGAGAAGCATCAACATTTGTTTGCTCTGTTATATGCAGACTAGGTAAATCGTAAAGCGAAACTGCTTCACGGAAATTGCAATCCCTGTAACTCATTTCTGCGTACTAATGTAGCTGAAGCTTTAAAGTTAGAGTAAAGAAATAGATTGATATGCTTGATATGAATTCATTCTGAATAAAAATTCCACAATTCAATGAAGTTGTCGAACGTCGGGAAAGAATGAAATTTCGCTTCAGAAAGACACTTTTAAATCTTCCACTCGCCTGTTTGTCTATCAAGTGACATGTTGCGGAAGTAAAGTGATAACAAAAAATTATCCCCGGGAAGAAGAAATTCCAATGTAGATATTGGAAGCCAAGAGATTCACAGTAAAGATGTATTTCGATGGAAGAATGATGAAATCAGAGGAATCCATAGAAAGGTAAGTACGAGGGAAGGAAGCACGCAGCTTCAAAACAGTAAAGAGAATCACACAGAAAATGAAAAAATACGATAGCGGAAAAAAAACGAAACTAAAAACTTTACTTCAATAGCTGTTGACTATGGGCCAAAATCGACAGAAACATAAAAATTACGTGTGCCACTAACTCCATAGATTGGTCCTGTAGCGCGAAATGTAATATTGAGGAATTAAGGGGATTGTTTTGTGGCTAGTCTTAATACGTGGTTATCTTGCGAAATAATCTAACGTTCTGTCAGCATTGGTTGGCAGCTTAAATTTATTACTACCGTAAGTTCTGAAGGTTAAATAAAAGTACAGAATGAACAATTAGATAATGTAAGATATTTCTTAATTTGTTCATAACTATAGTGAACGCTTACCTGAGTATGTTCGACGCTTGTGGCTTCAATTTTTAAGTAGTTAATGTTACAGTCTCAGCTCCAAACTGCAACAAATAATAACTAGTTTCGATCACTTAACGCTGGTCTTCAGATATAGAAATAAAAATGAAATAATTTCATTATTTTTAGATCTGATCGAAACTAGTTATTTGTGACAATTTGCAACTGAGACTGATACAATGAATTACATATTTTTTAAATTACGCAGCTGTGGCATCTATCATGACAATATGTCACCCATTATCCAAATTTACCTTTCGTGATTAGAAACCTGTCAATACTAGACTAATTTGCGAAACACTTGTCTGTTCTAATACCCATTAACTGGAATTTGTGATCTCTGTAATCCCTTTCTTCCGTTCTGTTTACTTCTACTTACGAGGTAATTCTTACGAAGTAGACGCATGATGTATTCTTTGTAATGGAGACTGACGAAAAATAAAACTCGGTGGGTAGCAAACTTTTGTTGTTGTTAAAAGGCTTGAAAGTATAATTGCTGCACTGAAACATCCTGAGAGTTTAAAACCGTGTCGGACCAGCGCACGGTTTTAATTTGTCAGGAAGTTTAATTACAGGGTACTCTCTGGTACAGAATGAAAGGTTGATTCGAGAACTGTTTACAAGAGAAAGAGATTACACCATATTATTAATATGATTATGTATAAAGAATTAAACTTAATTTCAATCCATATTTGATGACACACTCGTCCAGAAAGTACGTGGATACCACTGACAGCAACAGAATGCGCTGTGAATTGCTTTATGTACACAGGAAATAATTAAACATTTCGAATGAAAGTGGGCACCATTATAGCGGGCTCAAAGAGAGACGATTTGTGCTTTCATCTAGTTTCCTGTCGTCAAGGAAATTACTACAGATAGAGGACATAACTGTCGGTGTTCCCATCGAAGCTCCATATGGACAAACACTTTAAACTGTTCGTAGTGTAAGGAAAACCTGCCACACCTTGGAAGACATGACGCCACCAGCAGTCGACCATATGTTCGCCCTGAAGATGGTCCCTGCGATGGGCTGAAACCGGTCGGCATTAAATAAATAAAAAACGCGATTAAGACTGTTTTCTTAATACTGAGTCTGTTTAAGAATCACTAGAATGAGAACTGATGCCGCTCTTCTCGAATACGTACTTGGTGGCTTATCTTTGGGTGAGATCTAGAGGTGGCAACTTTATTCCATTGAAGAAACGTTAGGAAAGTGTTTTGATATTCTTGTCACCTTCTGGTGCGCGAAGTACATCGGAACTGCACGTTACTCTGCCTTTGAGGTTCGAGCGCGTCATACAGCATTCCAGGCAACATCTCCACTTACTGTCTTACATTTGCATCGATATTAGGTAGCAGTTTCCTTTCAGAGATCTATGACGACTAGGAATCAAGCGTGACCTATTGGAAGCACAAAAGCGAGGCCTTGAGAATTGAACAGACCGCGGTACAGGTTTCCATACAGGGCAACGCTTTCCCGTGTCGGAAAGTGGACGATGTGGCCTGACGTGAGCGATCTGCTTCCGTGATACGTACTAAACGAAGAGAGAAGGCCGACTGATTGTGGCGAAATAGTCGAGATTCTGCGACCTGCGTAATACATCAACATATTAGCGACAACAGTTGCGCCAGTAACTTGTAAGTACATCTGTATAAAACATGGAAAACTCATGGTGCTGTCTTGAAAATCAAGTATAATGGGGTGAAAAAAACAAGTTTTACTCTGATTTATAATCTATACAAAAACCGACAAAATTAAAGACAGACAACGTTACTCAGCAAACATTAAAGATGTTATGAAATGCCAGTAGAATTTTACAGTCAATGTGCTACATTAATGAAGCGATAATGGACCATCTCTTCGTTCATGCTTCTTAAAAGCAGTCTATAGCGAATGCCAATAGATAGTTTACTCTATCGAGTTCTGGTATCAAATAATATTGTTACTTTTATGCGGAAAATTGATCAGATACCCTTCAGTGTAACTAACGTCAGTCTGTCCAAGAATTTCTTTTTTTGTCTTAGTTCAAGCCCGACACTAGCTTGTGTAATAAAAAAATTCTGAATTTCACCTTGGTTCGGAGACGACTTTAAGCAGTAAGTCCCCTACAACGGACCGAGCAAGCCAGTTCAAAAATCAAAGCAGGATAAGAAATTAGCGGCAAAGAAATATAGAAAGCTGCACTATGTGACACCCCAACAAACATACGTTTTTCATATTAGGTGCGTTGTGCTGCCATCTGCTGCCAGGTGACCTTAGTAGACATTAGACGTTGTGAGAGAGCAGAATAGGGCGCTCCGAGGAACTTATGGACTTCGAACGTGGTGAGGTAATTGGGTGTCACTTGTGTCATACGTTTTTACGCGAGATTTCCACACTCCTGAACATCCCTAGGTCCACTGCTTCCAATGTGATAGTCAAGTGAAAATGTGAAGTTACACGTACAGCACAAATGCGTACAGGACGACCTCGTCTGTTTACTGAAAGAGACCGCCAATAGATGAAGAGGGTCGTAATGTGTAATAGGCAGACATCTATCCAGACCATCGAACAGGAATTCCAAACTGCATAAGGATCCACTGCAGGTACTATGATAGTTAAGCGGGAGTGAGAAAACTTTGATTCTATGGTCGAGAGGCTGCTCATAAACCACACATCACGCCGGTAAATGCCAAACAACGCCTCGCTTGGTGTAAGGAGCGTAAACATTGGACGATTGAACAGTGGAAAAACGTTGTGTGGAGTTACGAATCACGGTACACAATGTGGCGATCCGATGGCAGGGAGCAGGTATGGCAAATACCCGGTGAACGTCATCTTCCAGCATGTGTAGTACCAACAGTAAAATTCGGAGGCGGTGGTTTTATGGTGTGGTCGTCTTTTTCATGGAGGGGGCTCGCACCTCTAGTTGTTTTGCGTGGCACTATCACAGCACAGGCCTACATTGATGTTTTAAGCACCTACTTGCTTTCCTCCGTTGAAGAGCAATTCGGGGATGGCGATTGCATCTTTCAACACGCTCGAGCGCTTGTTCATAACGCACGGCTTGTGGTGGAGTGGTTACACGACAATAACATCCCTGTAATGGACTGGCCTGCACAGAGTCCTGACGTGAATCCTATAGGACACCTTTGGGATGTTTTGGAACGCCGACTTCGTGCCAGGCCTCACCTCTCCTCAGTGCAGCAGTCCGTGAAGAATGGGCTCTTATTCCCGAAGACACCTTCCAACACCTGACTGAACGTATGCTTGTGAGAGTGGAAGCTGTCATAAAGGGTAAGGGTGAGCCAACACCATATTTAATTCCAGCATTACCGATGGAGGGCGCCACGGACTTTTAAGTCATTTTCAGCCAGGTGTCCGGATACCGTTGATCACATAGTTTATATCTGGGAAACTTCGTAAATTCTCTTAGCTGGCTGTGTTTCATAATTTTTTGTGATCAAACTTTTTAGTTTTTTTCCTAAGTAAGTAGTACAATCAATTCTGGGCATAATCTTACATAATATTCCCAATCGTGTTACGAAAAACGAACGAACTCAAACCTGCAAATACCTAGGTATGATGCTTACGGTTTGTTGAGAGCATACAAGTGCCACAGACCACGAAATTAAATGTGATGTCCATGCTTCCCTATTGACAGCTAAAACCGAAAGGAATTAAATGAAACGAAGAGGTTTAGAAAAAACTCTTGGCCAACAAAATATGAGTTTGACAGGCCAATGTATGCAAAGTGAAGACTATTAAAAATCCACAAAAGCGAACATCGGTTAGCCAACAAGCACTGGCCAATTTACCACTAATGCGCAATGACTGGTGACTTTTGTGTCATTACCTGTAGCTTAATTGTTCTAGATACATACCGATAATTCTTTCCGCAGCAGCGGTAGTGTTATTAAAAGAATGACTGTTAATGAAACACAATCGGGACAAATTTATGCGGTTTTATAACTCAGTGAGGAAGAAACTACATCAGCTGAGTTTCATCGATACTTGAGAGAACTTAGAATGGCTGTTAGTAGAGTGAAGTGTGTAACGGCGTATTTCAGCAGCAATTAAGCAGCACGAACGGCAAGTAATGTTTAGCACAACTGCTCACTCGACGCTGAGGTTATAGATCTACTAGTCCCGTATGCGCAGGCCAATATCGGTAATAAAAACTTTACGACGTACGTAACAGTATAATAATGAGATGAAACATCGTGGGTGTATGGGCGACAAGTGACTCACATTAACATGCTGTAAGGAATCAGTTCCTTCAGACTTTTGAATTCCTTATGTGGAACAGAATTACTTGTTGCCTCTATATGTCTTCCGGAAACAGTGCCGAATTAATACCAGTCTTACAATTAGTTTGAAAATCTTCGGTAAGTACTTCATTTTCAACAACATATACGGACATTCAGTAACGTGGGCACTGTTTTATAGATTCGTACTGACATGGACTTTTTTAACACGAAGAAAAATTAGTAATCCTGCAGCGACTGAGTAGCGCCGCTGCATGTTGGTACTAGTCAGCGAGAGTCACAGCGGTGCTGTCCCTGCTGCAGCACTGTTTCACTGTTCCTGTTCATACATATCGATAAAACAAATACCCCATTCGACTAATTTGGGACCGCTCCACCGAAAGGTCACATAAAATTAAAATTCTGGTCGAAAAATAATTTTGTTTGTAAAGGAAAACAAACCAGATTCTTTCCTTCGGGAACAGGCGTCACGTGAAAGATACGATGAGCGATATTTGTGTGGACTGACTTCAGTTACACATTGCAAAAATAAAATTGCAATTATCTGCCGAAACACCAGAGAAAAAGTGCATGACGACCCGTGCGACGGACACTATGTCTCTTTGGCGATGCTGGACAAAAAGCGTTACTTGCAGCTGTTCTGAAAATGAGTGTTTCAGAGAGTTAAGTCACTGGTATTAAGACACCAAAAATGGGAATTTTATTTCGGAACTAGCTTGTTAATCAAAATAAAGGAAGAAAGAATGGAAATGGATGAGAACAAGGCGAAATAAGAATTATTAGGAACTCTGTGTTTCGTGTCGTGTAAATCGTGAATCGTCTTTTTTCCCCTTTTAGAAGTCACTCAAACTTATAACATGCAGAATAAGTGTCACCGGGAATCCCGTCTTAGATGGAAAATGATATACGCTACGTTTCGCTTCTAGCTGCGGTGAGCTTATGCGACATTTAAAATCTTCAGCAACGTTCACGGTGATGCTGTTTCCTGATGTCAAATAAACAACTCTTAATCGCCACTGAGGAAAACAGAAATACGAGAAATATAATTTAGTACCTGACGACGACAACAAGACAACGAAAAGCGACGTATGCCACAATAGGATGGCTTCTGCAGGAAATCTCATTTAACGAACTTCCACCGTACCATCGTACAGTGTTACCCACAGAAAACGTGCTTACGGGTACGGAGAGGTCCGTTACGCTGAACGCTGAGATCTTCATTAAGTATCTCTGCGGATCCAAAACAGTGCAGCGTTCCGCCGGCTTATAACATCAGCATTGTGCCGCATGCCTGTTATGACGCACGTTTTTTTCCTCTGAGCACCGTGCACAAACACGCAGACACGCGCGCACACACTGCTTACCGCTCTAATAACAAAGTGGTTCTCGCTTCCGCCGCTCGGCAACCCAGTCGCAGAGAAGCGGGGCGTGGCTCTGGAAGCACGGCATCCGGTGCGCGCGTATCCGGGCGAGTTAAGGCACTTTTGTAATGAATTCCGCCCAGTCATCGGGAGCAGCTCCGCGGATCGACGGCGGCCCGCGGGTATAAAGCGCTTGTAAAGCCCCGCGTGGTCGCCGGCCGTGTGCTGTTAGTGGAGCACGGCGGCTGGCGCGATGCGATGATGCTGTGTAATTACCGGGTCGTGTTTGGACGCGCGTCCGCGGCCGCTATTAAATTTTAGTAGCCGGCTCCCGCCATGGGGCTCCCGACGTCCTAAATGCCGCCTAGCCCTCCGGTCGGTCTCTTTTTATTACTATTTTGCTCGCTCGCTACGTTTCGTTTCCGCTGCCGACTGCACCTCCCAATGCAGAGGAACGACAGCAGAGCCGTCTTCGCCATCCTGTTTTACTTCTAAGCAACCTACAAAACTGCCTGCCTCGTGTCCCATTCTTTGTGGAGCCCCCTGCAGCGGACAGCGTAACCGGTGGAGTTCCGACACCGCAGGTACAAGAAAGCAGAATGGACCTTCCTCTGTGGGTGCGTTAAGCGAATCCGAAGGATAAGCGACAGATACGGTGGAGTGTTTAGTCCATCTTCACTCCCGATTCGGTAAACACTGCACTAGTTTCCACCTCTGGTTTTCACATCCGCTACATAGAAATGGGAGGCACGAAATGCTGAGCTACTACACACAAAAAGCGAGAGAAGACGCTTATGGAAGACAGTAACTTCAGCCGGTCCGGGTGGCCGAGCGGTTCTAGGCGCTTCAGTCTGGAACCGCGCGACTGCTACGGTCGCAGGTTCGAATCCTGCCTCAGGCATGGATGTGAGTGATGTCCTTAGGTTAGTTAGGTTTAAGTAGTTCTAAGTTCTAGGAGACTAATGACCTCCGAAGTTAAGTCCCATAGTTCTCAGAGCCATCTGAAACAGTAACTTCAGCCCACGGAATAACGAGACTATATGCCCGTGAGAAAGCCATTATCAAGTTCCTCTTTAATTATATTGTAAAGAGTGTGTCAGAGCTCTCCATTACATTGATTAAATATTAGACTGAGTTTCGGAAACAATATAGACAACTTAAGGCTATTCTTTGCATTGTATAGAATTCTGCAGTTCTCTACGGAAATAAATAAGCACTCAGATTTCGATAGTAACAGTCTGAGGGCGAAACACGGGATCGCGATTCTAAGCATTGTTGTGAGACGAGGTCTGTCTCCGAGAGTAAAATTCAGTACTCTTAGTTCAGAGCTCGGAGACAGAAGACGTGTCACGCTGCCCTCACGTCGGTGATGGCAGATCTTACCACACTCAACGAATGATTTCATTTATACGGCCAGAAGAGATTTAGATGGCTTAACTACGCTTGAAGATGGAATTCAAGGTGAAATTCGCAAGCTTAGCGTAAAGCGCAATACCAGGGTTAGGCTCGTGAATGTTGGTCCGAGTTTGCAATAATCCCATGCTTCGCTTGTCAGTTATAAAAGCCTCCTTATCCTCCAAATAATAATTATTCTCCACATGCAATTCATAAATAAGCTGTGGTTATTAAATGATAATGCAACTTTGAAATAGAAAGAATTTGTTAATCTGGTACTCAGCCATTATTGCTACTTATAAGGTAATTGTCAGGCATTTCGCCATTATTAATACTTGTCAAACTATTATTGGTCATGATGATTTCTGAAGTTTTTAAATAGACTTAGTTTATGAAATCCTTTTTTACAAGCTATTTAGCAGCTAACAGGACCCAAGCAAACACCTTTTTATTAAATTCATTCTTAGTAACAATAAACTTAGCTGCTGCAGCTGCATGCTGTTGCGAATTGCTGGAAACCACACGGACAAAGGCAGTTATCTAAAGAGATGAGTACAAAACGTAGGGCCAAAACAGAGACACTGACATACCAGAATATGTCATGTACTCTGGTCCACTAAATTCCGTTGCACAAGCCACATTTTGTATCACTTGTAAATCCATATTCAAATACGCGGTCAGATAGCTTATCCAAATTTTAGTTTTAAGTTTTTCATGTAAAGATCTGTTGAGGGCTTAAATGACAGTGAAACTGACACTCCTGCAACATGCACACAGTGTTATGCAGGTTAGATTCCGATTACTGATAGCTCAGGTAGCTTATCGAGTCCATTTTCACAGACGAACATAGGTTCAAATGGCTCTAAGCACTCCGGGACTTATCATCTGAGGTCATTAGTCCCCTAGACTTAGAACTACTTAAACCTAACTAACCTAAGGACATCACACACATCCATGCCCGAGGCAGGATTAGAACCTGCGACCGTAGCAGCCGCGTGGTTCCGGACTGAAGTGCATAGAACCGCTCAACCACAGCGGCCGGCACGAACAAAGGCTATTTTTGTTGTAGGCACGTTACAATATCATACACCTGACCCCGAAATGTTTGCAATTATCTTCTGCTGTATACGTAAAAAACATGCATGATACAGCATTATCTGACAATATTTATGACACACATTTCTTTATAACTTTATGTGAACCATTTCGTCATCAGTTTAACGGATTGTGCGCTATGTCTGTCATGATCCAACATCGCTGAGCTTTCCACCAGATACACACTTTCTTATGCTTCTACATGGCATAGGGCAATCATACGTCGTTCCTGCAACAGCTAAGAATCCGTATCTGCACAAGCTAAGATTGTTGTAAATTTTCTGAAAGTAAGAACAACTACTACGACAACAATCAAATACCTTTATGATTAATATAGAGGGTGTCTCTAAATTAGTTATACGAAAGTAACCTCTAATTGTGAAAAAGGCAAATAACTTACAGTTATATTTGACACAACACTGAATGCAATGTATCTTCCTATTTTGTCTACAAATGCTCAATGTGGCTACCTTTCGTATAACGCACAAATGTTCCATCTGTAATCAGTTTCCTGTCGAATGCTATTAAGCAAGTCAGGATTTTTTTTTTTTTTTTTTGTGGTTTTAGGGTGCAAAACTTCTATGGTCATTAGCGCCCAGCCCGTGACGTAGGAAACAGGAAAAAAAAAACGAAATTTAAAATCAGCAGCAAGGGGAACAAAGTCATAAAATTTGAGAAACTAAAGGCAGAAGGAATGCTTAAAAATCCACTATAGAAAGGGGTTGGTTGTCCCCAAAAAAAAATCAAATGACTGACGTCATTTCACTGTCACTAATAAACTGTAGAACGCGGTCAGCTCAGCGCGTGTCATCTGCTAAAATCAACGATAGATCAGGCGATAGCTGTAGACGGGAGCGTAACGGATTAAAATAGGGGCATTCAATTAAAAGGTGTCTGACCGTCCACAGCTGAGAGCAGTGGGGACAGAGTGGAGGAGGATCACCGCTTAAAATATGTCGATGGCTAAAAAGACAGTGCCCTATCCGGAGTCTAGCTAAAATTACCTCCTCCCGACGACGCGTTCGGGAGGAAGAGGTCCAAGCGCAAGGAAGGGCTTTCACTTCCCGCAATTTATTATGGGGAAGTGTTGACCAATGCGCATGCCATAAATGAGCAACTTGGCGACATAAACCGCTCCGTAGATCGGTAAACGGAAGAGACTGAATAGCTGGCCGAGGAAGAGAGACTGCAGCCTTGGCCGCTATATCGGCCGCCTCATTCCCACAGATACCAGCGTGTCCCGGGAGCCAGAGGAACGCCACTGAGACGCCCCCCAGGTGGAGCAAGCGCAGACAGTCCTGAATCTGGTGGACCAGAGGGTGCACAGGGTAAAGAGCTTGGAGACTTAGGAGAGAGCTGAGAGAATCTGAGCAGATTACGTACTGTATCCGCTGATGGCGGCGGATGTAGTGGACAGCCTGGAGAACAGCGTAAAGCTCCGCAGTATAAACCGAACACTGGTCGGGAAGCCGAAAGTGATTTGGGGTGTCGCCAACAATATAGGCACTCCCTACACCTAACGATGTTTTCGAGCCGTCGGTGTAAATAAATGTGGCGTCCGTCATTTGTGCACATAGCGCAGCAAATGCCCGACGGTAGACAAGTGTAGGGGTACCATCCTTGGGAAATTGACATAGGTCTCTGAGCAAGTCGATCCGGGGACGGAGCCAAGGCGGTGCTGTACCCCAAGTTGTCAAGAAGGTTTTAGGAAAGCGGAAGGAGAGAGAATGGAGCAGTTGACGGAAGCGGACTCCCGGGGGTAGTAGGGAGGAGGAGCAGCCTGCATACCCGACATCAAAGGAGGTGTCGAAAAAAAGGTCATGGGCTGGATTAGCAGGCATGGAAGACAGATGGCTAGCATAACGACTCAGAAGGACTGCCCGCCGATTGGACAGCGGAGGTTCAGCAGTCTCAGCATAAAGGCTTTCCACAGGGCTGGTGTAAAAAGCTCCAGACACTAAACGTAATCCACGGTGGTGGATAGAGTCGAGACGCCGAAGAATAGACGGCCGAGCAGAGGAGTAGACTATGCTTCCATAATCCAATTTCGAGCGCACTAAGGCGCGATAGAGGCGGAGAAGGACCACTCGGTCCGCTCCCCAGGAGGTACCATTCAGGACACGGAGGGTGTTAAGGGAACGCAGACAGCGAGCCGAAAGATAGGAAACGTGGGAGGACCAGCACAGTTTTCTGTCAAACATAAGACCCAAGAATTTAGCGACGTCGGAAAACGGAAGGTTGACAGGACCTAGATGTAAGGAGGGCGGAAGAAACTCCTTACGTCGCCAAAAATTAACACAAACGGTCTTACTGGGTGAGAAACGCCGGTTTCGATGCTCCACGAGTGGAGGCGATCGAGACATCCTTGAAGACGTCTTTCAAGCAGGCTGGTCCGTTGAGAGCTGTAGTAGATCGCAAAATCGTCCACAAAGAGGGAGCCCGAGACATCAGGAAGGAGACAATCCATAATTGGATTAATGGCGATGGCAAACAGTACAACACTCAGCACGGAGCCCTGGAGTACCCCGTTTTCTTGGGAGAAAGTACGGGAGAGAGTAGTGTTCACCCGCACCCTAAATGTGCGCTCTGCCATAAATTCGCGAAGAAAAAGGGGCAGCCGGCCTCGAAAGCCCCAAGAGAACAGTGTGCGGAGGATGCCTGTCCTCCAACAGGTATCGTATGCTCTCTCCAGCAAGTCAGGATGTATGCTGGTTATTGTTGTTGTCGCAGCTCACCGGCGTTTCTCGGAAGCGGGAAAACGAGCACTGTCTTCGATATAAACGTATACACAGAAGTCCATTGGAGTTAAACCAAATGATCATGTTAGTCACGTTATTGTTCCACCACGTCCGGTCCGACTCGGCACATTCCTACAGAGATACACAACTTCACAATGATAATGTGGTGGCGAGCCATCTTGTTATAAAATAAATGCTCTGTACACATCCCGTTGTAACTGAGACATTGGATTATATTGAAGCATGGCCAGGAACGATATTCCAGCTACAGTTGACTCGACAGAAAGGAATCTGGTTACAACTTACAGTGCAAAAAAACATTCGCCTTAGGCGACTAGCGTACACGTTCGATTACCTGAAATGATTTCCACTCATCGCGTATCCGAACATTATGCCGATTCACTTTACCGCAGGCATGGAAGGTCGCTTCGTCGTTGAACGCAATTTTATTAAAAATATCATCTTTAGTCTGCATTTTGTTAAACTTTTCTACACAAAAATAAGTTAGTTTTCCTGTGTCACTTTCTCTTAAACCTTGCAACAGTTCCACTATACAGGATTTGAATGATAGGCGTTTCCGTAATATATCCCACGCTGTAACACTGGTTATATTCAGTTGTACGTCGGCTCGTCTCTTCGGTTTGGCTGATTTTGATTTGCCGAACTTATTCAACTGCTGCGTCAGAGACTGCTGGCCTACTCTGACCCGCCCAGTTTCGGAGAAACGATTGTACCGGTTAGTAACAGTCTGTCTTTGAGGCGGTGGCTTCTTGTGATATTTAGTCCTGAATTGTCTCTGAACTCTAGTAGTGGATTTGCCTACGTAAAACCATAAGCAACACTGTGCACCCTCTGCACCGTTATGCGATTCCTTGATAACTGTTTGAATAATTCATTCATTCATGCCATCTAGCGGAAACGTAGGGAACTAACAATGTTGGGGGGAATAAAACTTTAAGATATATTACATTCAGCGCTATATCAAACATTTCTGTAAGTTGTTTATCTCTTTCACAATTATAGGATCATTTTGTACAACTAATTCATAAACGCCCTGTATGTTGTAACGGTTGTAGCTGCAATGGTTATTGTAGCACAGAGATTAGGGATGCGTTTCGGAGGCTCAGCCGCATCTTCAGGTGATATAATATATTTGTAAAAAGTATGATGGAAAACTTGGAAATCAGTCGTACGGAGACTAATGTGATGCACGATGATGAAATCCACAGAATAGTGCTAGAGGCAGCTATAGGGTGTACTACCAGTTGAGGAAGACAGAACTCGAATACATACAACAAATAATAACTGAGGATGCAGGAAGCAAGCGCCACTCTGGAGTGAAGACGTTAGCGCAGGAGAGGAATTCGTTGCGGTTCGCATCAAACAGCCATAAGACTGATGACTCAAAAAATGGAATACTCACGTTTCTACATTGCTTTTTGCTTTAACGAGGGTAAGTGTGAGAGGCTGCTGGCTTTCCCTGCGCGACGTGGCGCTATTGGGCGGTGTGTGCAGAGTCGCGGGGCGGCGCTGTAGGCCGTGCGCCGCTCGGCCAGCTCCCGGGAGGCCTACTACGGGAGTTTGCTCAACTAATCCGGCCATCTAGCACCACCGGCGGAGCGCGGACCGCTGCTGGCGGCGGGGGTGGAGGCGGCGGCGGGGACAGGGGGTGGGCCCGCTCATCCTGCTGACGAAAACTTGCACCTCGCGCCGCCCTTATCTGAGCAGCCCCCGTAATTGTCGTGTTATCTCCCGGCCAGGCGGGCACGCCCTTTTGTTTTCGGGCAAACTCCGGGGCGCCCCGCCCTTCCGCCGTCTTCAGAACCCTTCATCTGCGCCCGGAGACGGCGCGCTGTCCGCAAAGTTTTGAGCGGTCCATCGGACGCGACGGCCTCGCCCGGCCTGTTCGCTCGCGCAAGCAAGTATGCGCGACGCCTAGGCTCTTTGAAAATTTCAACAAATCGATTTATTTTGCTAAATGTTCTCTGAGGTGTCTACTTTGCCGTGGTGATCATCTGAAGTTCACTAGAGACTCCATTGTCGAGTTATAAAGTGATTTATAAAGAAGTGTCTCCGAAAACCATTCACAACCCGAAAGAAAATAGTCGACACCAAGTGCGGTGTGGTAGTATGTAATTTCAATAAAAGCCTCATAGGCATTGTAGATATTATGAACCTACTCGAACTCGAGATCGGATCGGTCTGTAACAACTTCCGCGCAAAAGCGGGCGGAAAGCGTATTCAGCGAACATAGCAGCGCCGGCCTGAGTGACCAAGCGGTTCTAGGCGCTACAGCCTGGAACTGCGCGACCGCTACGGTCGCAGGTTCGAATCCTGCCTCGGGCATGGATGTGTGTGATGTTATTAGGTTAGTTAGGTTTAAGTAGTTCTAAGTTCTAGGGGACTGATGACCTCAGATGTTAAGTCCCATAGTGCTCAGAGTAATTGGAACCCATTTGAACACAGCAGCGGATGAGACTCACAGGACCATCATGACCACGAAGAAGATGGAGGAGGACCTCCTTTTGGATCTGGGATATGGTCAAGCGATCGCCGAATAGAGGTGAAATGAAATAATAATAATGAGCGTATGGCATTGGTGGCCGGCAGAACCCTCGCGGGGCGGTTCGGCCGCCGCTCCACAAGTTCTTTAACGTTACTACGGCGACTTGCGAGTGAATGAGGATGAAATGATGATGAAAGACACACAGCACCCAGTCATCTCGAGACAGAGAAAGTCCCTGGCCCCGTCGGGAATCGAACCCGCGATCCCGTGCGCGGGAAGCGAGAACGCTACCCCAAGACCTCGAGCCGCGGACGTGAAATGAAATGATCGTACGGCATTTATTGGCCGGGATATCCCCTTCGGGGTTCGGCCGCCGTATTGCAAGTCTTTTTGGTTGACGCCATTTCGGCGACTTGCACGCCAGTGATGATGAAAATTATGATGAAGGATACACAACACCCAGTTCTCTGCCGGGGATCGAACCCAGGCCCCCTTGCGTGGTAGGCAGTAACGTTACCGCTGTGCTACGGAGGCGTACCCAATAGAGGTATTTTAACGTAACTACAAAAAATGTAATCGAAAACTTCAAAAGCGTTTTTCTCTAAACACTATTTTCCAAACTGTCAGGAATTTGATACCAGATTCTAAATTGAATTCTCTATGAGCATACCTAGCCATTTAGCGATATCTTCTACGGTATTTTCTGCGCACACTTTTGTCTCGAGGTTTTGGGCGAAACAAATCACATTTTTCTCAACAAGTCTCCATGTTGTCCGAACTTTATATTTTTTAATTATCCTACGTATGCTGACAGAAAACATGTTGAAAATGACTTACATAAATTATTTTGTTACACGTCCAATAGGAGGGCCTCGGCAATTACCGCTGATGACCTACGTTCTGGATGCAAGATGTTCTCCCACCTGTTGCTGTGGTTTCTGGGAGTGTCCGATCTGTAGTCAAAAATAATTACGCAAAATGCAAGAAAAAATATATCGTCAGATTAAACCTTACTTTTTATTTTACTGGAAAAATAAATCACCAGGGTCACCTATTTCTCATGCGTTCAAGGAGGGGTAACCACTTAACATATTCGCGTCTGGTCTCAGTCACTCAGAATGGGGCATCTGGACTGCGGTTTGTAACAAATTTCTCGGAAATCATAACTTTCCAGTTGTGAACAAAATAAGTGTGTTCGACGTTTCAATTGAAAACATGAAACCTGGTTTACTTGGCCATAAAAAATCTTACCATGCAGACATATGAAATATTTTACTGAATCACGTTTGTATTCCCAAGGGAACTGGGTACACGTAATTCTTACCCATAATTTGCGTGAGTGTGGTGTGTTTTGAAACATTCAAGCATACAAAGAGCAACATTATAGTCTCGACACGTTTTCCCTTTCGGCTTTTACTGGCGTCGGAACACGCTTTGCGGACAAGTGTTGTGTTTCTATGATACTTTTTACTATCAGAGTTGTTGTACGAATGTTCATTTAGTTTCTATCCTTGTGACTGGAGGTCTGGCGGACTTTTGGCCGTTCACTTATGTAAGAAAATGAAACACCTACAGCCGTCCTCATGGTGTCAGTTATTGCATGTATACAATAAATGTCATCGTAAGGACGGCCGAGGGATTTCATTTTCTTACATAATGTTCATTTAGGTGATATTTCACAGGCTCCGCTACATTATTTTCTTTTGCAACTTCCCCTTCTGGAACCGCCCATTGCTTCTTGCAGGTCACTGAAATCATCATTAGCATCAAAATTTCCCATGTCAAAATTAATGTAATATCCACCTCTCTTTTTTATGCACGCAATGGACGTTACCACTGTAAAGATAATGTTAAATTACTGATGCAAGTTCTTCGCCTAACTACTCTTTTACGTTGCGAGATTCTTTTTTCGCCTCTCTGCAGTTATTCTTCCTGTCCGAGCCTTCATACGAGCAGGACGCAGATTTCAACTGCGTCCATTATTCTCACATATAAACTTACTTACAAGTAAAACAATGTTGAAAGACTCACTCAGAAGCACGTCACTCGCGTTATGTTTATATTTCGTCATGAAGTTAGTTAAGGAAGGTAAAATTTTAGTTCTTGTGTACGTAATTTTAGTGCACCGTTATTCTCTCATCGTTACAAATATTGTGTGTGTCTAACAATGTTAAGTGCAGGGAACAAAAGATCTGTTTTGGTGTTCCCGTAATATTTTCATGATTAGTAACTCCGAGGGCATAAGTAACTTTCAACGCATTGTCTGTAGATAGAAACTGGTCCCCTATTAATCTTACAGACATCTCAATAAGTGAGAAGTCACAAAATAGGGTATTTGAAAAAGATACTTCTGAGTCCACAAGACTGCACCTTCTACATGAATAAAGACGAAAACTCATTGTCGTCTTTAACTTACGCACGGAAACTAAGAGTGTACCTTGGAGCCAGTTGTAAGCTGTCCGTACATGTTGCTGGTAACGGTATCGATGGTGCATCTGCCTGTCGGGGCGAACTGAAAAGCAATGCCTCCAATTTTTTTTTAGGTAGAAACCCTTAAATGTTTTTAAATAAAACAAAGGTTATTAACATCCTACATCTTAATTCTTTATGTCTGCGTATTTACTTCTCAACATAGTCACCCTTGCGACGAACACACTTCTCCTCAAACTAGAGCACAGTTTGTTGATACCGCCAATCTAGTATGTTTGACTTCGGTGACGGAGCCACACAACCTCGCCTCTGCTTGCATCACTTCATCACTATGGAAGTGAAGTCCTCGAAGGTGAGGAAATAGATGAAAATCGGATCGGGCAAATCTGAATTATATAGGGGGATGACCGATGACAGTGAAGACAAAGTGACGGATTGTTGCAGATGATGCAGAGCTGGTGTGTTGTTTGGCATTGCCATGGTGAAGGAGAAGGTGATCCACATGTAGAGGAACTCTTCGAATTCGGAACTCGATTACAGTACGTTGTTTCTTAAGCAAAGACATCTTACACGTTACAGTGCGGAGCACTGTAGCGGCAGAGGCTGCAAATATGTAGACATGAATACAGATGTAGTATGAAATAACATTTGTTTTATTTAAAAAGCCTTAAGAGCTTTCACATTAAAAATTCGGAGCCATTACTTCGCAGCACGCCTTCGCAGCTCGCTCGTTCATTGCTCATCTGCGTCGAGTTACGGTGCTGGTAACACAACGACGAAAGGCTTCTTGAGTTCTCAGTTTCAACTAATGCAACTCAATTATAGGTACGCGGCATGACTTACGTCGAGCGTATGTAGCTGTCTCAACGACGTACCGTTTATAAGAGGTGTAGGCATATTACATTGCGCCATTGGCCTCCGAGGTCAACGCAAACCACGGTATTTTTTTATGGGGGGGGGGGGCTGTAGAAGACTCTGCCTACGTGTCTCCGCTTCCAGTAACTTTGGGTGAGACCACTGCGAATGAATATGGCTTATCAAAGTCTAACCGACTAGATACGTGTTTCCGCGCAAAGCTTTTTTTGTTAGGGTCAGGTAGACGAGTTAAACAGAAAGTTAGAGGCGAACAGAGCGTATAACGCCAGTTCTATCTTTTTTCACCTGATAAAGTAAGAAATTACCTTGAAAAATTGCTGGAGTTGGCTTGTGGGAACCAATCCCACTGAGTGCACTCGAGAGCGGTAGCAACTGATGCGTATAGCGTAATTCGTTATCACGATCGTAATTAAACAGCCCCACAGAGTAATGAATTTTCGAACACAGCCAATCTTGCCGCGAGGAAAAAAGATCGCTTTTATCCCGAGTTATCACTGATATGAAATTGGCAGCCTGGGCAGCGCGCAGCACGACGTCTTCTACACTTCAACGAATTATTATTGGTCTTGTGAAGTTCTTTGGCCGCCTTCATCTCAGAGACAGACAGACAGAAGAAAATCCAGTTGTTCTCCTTACTTCGGAACTTCCCGCAGAAGTTCTTAAGCGCGTTTTATGAAATTGGTTCCTGAAATATTGGACAAGATGCGATTTATATCTCAGGCACATCCCTCGATGGCACAATTAACTTCGGCGATCGTCAGTTATTACCTCGAGGCTCCAGAAATTCGTACAATCTCTGGACGGTTTCTCCTCCAATCGCTTCCGTTTACGCCGATCATTATAAGACACATACTGCGGGGTTGCATAACAATACTTCCACACATTCAACGTACCTATGAGTCACAAACACACACACACACACACACACACACACACACACACACACACACACACACACCTTTTTTTTGGTATTAATACAATTTTTCTGTGGAGGTAACATTTAGAGTAAACCAACAGAATTCGAAATCCGTTAGAATATTAATATCGTAGATAAAATATTTTTTTGATTTAGGGAATTGTTCTACTTCTTTGTCATTACAATAGAGGCCTTAAAAATGATAAATTTCGTGTGAAAGAGGGCATAAACAAAAAAGGAAGGGTACTGGAGACCAAGGAAAATTTATTTTCAGATGTTTCTCTTTCAATTACGTGTTACTTCAGGGAACGGCGATTTTTGTAATTTTCACAGGATACAAGAGCGAATGCATCGAATCCTCGCAGAAAATTCCAAGTCGTATACATACCTTAGCGATCAAAGAGAAAGACAACGATAAATAATGCGTTTACTTTCAAAATGAAGCTTTTGCTATTGTTTTCAGAGGACTGACAACCATAGCCCCCTGCAATAAGGACTCCGCATTTATATAAAAGACAGTTTGGATATTATTGTGTCCTCTGTAAAGGAAAGACCAACACAAGCGCCAACAAAGTCAACATGAAGAATACACTCTGGACGTGAATTTTCAGAGATTTGTGGTATTTCTTCATGTAAGGTACGTGTATAGTGACTTCTTAACTTATGGAAAGTGAAATAGTTCTATTAGCGGAAGAGATCTTAAGCCACAGTACTTTAGTTTATAATAAGACACCTGTTGCAAAGACATTTCATTCGCATGTAGATACAATGTGTATCAGCAAGAGTCTAATCGGATGACGCACAGACCACAAACCGCTTGAAAAGAAATTCCTGCAGAGGAAGCAGCGCAAGAGAGGTACGGTACAATTGAATCTGTGACAAGAATCACCATTTTTCGGGGCAACCAACATTCTCGGTCAGCGACTGCAAGAGCTACAGTAAGATTAGTAATATCAATGGACATTCCTCTGTCATTCCAGCTGTAAAGAAAAAACATGTCAACCAGAGTTTTTTTGCAAGTGACTAGACCCCTCCAATCTACGCTAGTCATTTTTTTGTGTGTGTAATCCTCGGTACCGTCAGAATAGTACACACTTAATTGTAGTCTCACCGCTAATAAAGAAGTGCTGATTCTTGTCCATTTGCAAGTTGCCTCGAGAGCCCGTCTCAACTTCGGCGTTTTTACGCTCGGTAAAAATGCTCGATTTCCGCGTTCCAGAAAATGATTGAATAGTCTCATTATCTTCGACTCTTTACGCAACGAAAGTAAGTTAAATTAAGGGCATACGTGCAACTCAGGTGATCACTACAAGAAAGTGACCGGCTTGATTCCGAAGAGTTTGCTTTAACAGTAACTACAGTGTCATATACCGAGATAACATGTAATTATCACAGCCGCAGACTTGTATAAAGCAAACTTTAAATGAAAATATTAAACGATAAATTCTCTCGACTGACTAAAAAAAAACAGGGTTTTTATTGAGCGAAAATATTCATTTCGAAGCACAGCTTAAGCTTCCAGGATGTAGATCATCACAGAGAGAATGCTACGGCAATTTCAAATTGATGAAACGTGTAAAGTTACATGAAGGTTGAACTACTTGATCGTTTACGAAATGTAGGCGTAACTACACTGCTTTCATTTAACATCTACTAGCTTACGTCGCCAAGGAATTTCGCTGTCACAGAATAGTTACCCAGATTTTGATGACGTTTTCAATCGCACTTTCAAGTACTGGTAATGCAAGACAGAGTAGCTTCGCGAGCTCGGAAATTAAAGGAAGACAGTTGGTAAAGTGGTAGGAACACGCGAAGAGGGTGCGGTATATACGGGGCAGGCTTGAAATTTGAATGAAATATTCCTCACAACAAAGGGCACTTAGGAGTGGGCGCGTTTCATTTCGGCGAACAAGGCCCCGGCTGGTCGTATGAGCAAAGTTTGGGCCGGCGTACGCGTCGGGCCGGGGCGCCCGCTTTTAAAGGCGAACTGGTCTCGGGGCTGTGCGCCATTGCGCCGTCGTCTTTAGCGCGGTTTCAGCAGCCTAGCAACTAGTCCATCCTCTCCCCGACATTCGTGCGACCCCCGTCTCTTGCTCTTTCCGACTGGAAAAGCATCCACTTTCTCGCACGTCGTCGACACAATAGAAATAACCGCCTGTCAGTCTTTTAGCGCTTATAAATTGATGGCGCCTGCTGATCCGGCAACCTGCACAACAAGTGCTGCACTCAACAACAAAATATACAGTTTAGTTCTCAGTTTGTAAGCATTTTATACGAAAGCTCAAGCGGCAAATTACAGCAGGGGTATCAGAGCTATATTACTGACATACGCTAACCGCTCTAAAGCTGTTTAAACTAGGAAAAGTTAACCTACGATTCATGATTTCTATAGTGATCATTCTCGGCAAAAACAGTGTGTAATTAATGGACATCTTAATAAGATAATTAACCTACTGCCGTTTTATGTGGAAGTTGCTTCAGTGTGTCCTCCGTCATATCTGTATTACTGAACGGTTAAGCCGGGGGACGGTCGCAATTGAAGGCTGCCCATCAACCGGCTCCGAGGGGCAACTTCATATGATTACTGACCGGATTTAAAAATTTAAAATACTGTCATAATTTACTCATCAAGAGCTACACTCTTCCGTTAACGATTTTACACAATAAGACAAGTATTGCACTAGAAACTGTGTTTTGTTTATTTATTTTATTATCCATCTTTAGGCATTAAAAATGCAATTGATGTCGTCATTTGTGTACATATACAGTATACATAACTAACAGAAATGGTGTAACATATTGTAGATCATTATTGTCTAATAAGACACAAAAATTGTCCTTGATGCTGCACAAGGTATTTGCATTATATTTTCATGTATAAGTTTAATATAAGTGAAACTATATTTGTACCGGTACTTAAGATCATCTTTAGTGCACATTATAAACTCTTCTATTGCATAGAGAGCTTTGTCTCTAAGCCATTTCTTTGTGACGCTTTTAAACTCATTCAGTGACACATTATGTGCTTCTATTGGCAACATGTTGAACGGTTTTACTCCCATGTACCTGTAACCATCTTGAGTTTTCTTTAGTCTGGCAACTAGGATGTCAATTTGCTGTTTTATACGCGTGTCATGGTGATGGATAGATTGTCGTAGTTTGTGACTGTGTTGGTTTTCTTTCGTGTGTATCAGACAACTTAGTATAAAGAGGGCTGCAACTGTTAGTATGTTTCACAGTGCGAAAATTACCCAAACTGTATTCATCTAGTATTTGTGAATGAGGGCGCTCAGCGACTTCCAGCAAACTTCGTATATTATTTCAAACCTATACAAAAGCTGTTTCTCGCTGAAAGTCACCACAAAATGATGAAAGGAAAGAAAGTCTACCGCTTACCACTTGTTCGTTTTCATGCAGTAAAACTTCAGCATTCAGGACGATGTTTTAATTTATTACTTCTTTACTAATAACTCTACCCGCAACGTATTTTACAGACAGTATCCATAAATATTATTGAATGCACCTGCAAAATTATATCACTACAAGATACATAATTCGAAGATGTGGCTTTTATACACGGGAGCTCCATTCTTTAGATAATAGGTGTGTGTGTTTAGTGGTATAACAGAGATCAGAAAAATCTACACGCATAAAGTCTGCCAAAAGTGCACAAGTATTTTGCTGCAATTCTATATATATTCCACAATAATTTCGGGAATACATATGTAGAGCGGACTACAGCTCTCACAGAAGCTCGTTTTGGAATGCTGTCATTGTAATGAAAGTCCTTCAATGTATACTGAATCTTTGATGACTGAGCTCCGTTTCAAAATGCTACTGAAAGGACTAGACAGATTTTATTAATCAGTTTTCCGTGAACATGTGTTAATTACGTTGAAGTTTCAGTTTAACGTTGCAAACGAGTACACAAAACATTGACGTAATTACGCAATTTGATATCCACAAGTAAAGTAGAGCAAAGTCTTAACAAGGGAAAATCAGTAGGCCTAATACGAATGTTTGACGAATGTGCAAAGCAATAAAAATAATGTATGAAACCTTTCTTTTCTCTGAAGGAATGAAGAGGAGTTAGCAGTAACTCTGATAGACGAAACGTTAGAGCTGAATTGTTCATAGAAAGGGAAGTCATCAGAAACAAAATGATAACTTGAATAGCGAAAGATCAGCAAAGAGAATCAGCTGTAGGTTTATCAAACACACCATCCAGACTTCAAGAAAGAAAGCAACGAGAAGCTTCGAGTCGCTCTGGTCCATGCCCAATACAACAAACAAAAGTTACGAAATACTACACATGTTATAAAGTATATAACGTAAAACTTAAAGCCATTCAGAAATGAAACTGCTTTTGTCTCCGCAGGAATTACACAGTTCTGGAATTTTTCACTAGTATTTGAGCAGCAAAATACCTTCTCAGAATTTTAGAGTTACAAAAAATTCTCCCGTGTGGGCTTCGTATGGGACACTAAATTCCCTTATGTAATTTTTTCATCTAATTTACCTTGTTCGTGGCACTCTTTTGCCAAACTTACGTCACTGTTAAGCCTACATCTCACTGGTGAATATACCGAACTATGCACTTGTCTTATGACTTGTTTATCGTCATCATATTACTTACTATTGGAAAACACATTTAAATCTGAATTTGCCTTATTTAAACTGCAAGTAATAAAAAATATATGTTTCTCAACAACACTTTGAAGTTTGAAGAGGTGCGACAACAATGAACGATGTTTATTTAAACGAGCCAAGAGTAAATGGTAACGACAGTTGCGAGTAAACAGCCAGACGTGAATCGTCAACAGCCAACACGACATGAGCTCTTTGTTGGAGAAATATTATTTAGATTAAATTAATTAGATCTAATTAACCTTCTAAGGGAGTTAAACAGCTACGTGTTTATTTGGAAGGATGGGGAGAAAATATCGGTGACTAGAATGCATCAAAAACAATTCGATTAAATGCATAAGTTGGAACTGACAGTTAAAGCTGTAACGATTTTTTCAAAAATTGTTAAGAGTAACGAGAAGCTTTCGACTAAAGCAAAAGAAATACTTAAATACGATTTTGTCAGAGATTAGCCTTTTTGTGGAATAATGTATGTTAATGTTCTATCTTTAACATTTTGAGCATTTTTAAGTGTTTTAACAAGCTCTGTAGTATTTACATTCAATAAATTCATTAATCATACAATAATTTGCATTAAACTCAGTATTGTAAGTTTTCTTGTTACCGCATTGTGTATGTCCTTCCCCTATTAAAATAGCAGCTGACTGGGGTAAAAACTGGCGTCCCACATCCGGATGTCGTAGAAATTTGCAGTCCTAGCAATGTTTGACGTACAAAGAGTCGCACATTTTCGAAAGTGTTACTGTGGTGGAGAAAGAGTAACGTTCAGTTTAATATTTCTATCTAACAAATGGTTCAAATGGCTCTGAGCACTATGGGACTCAACATCTTAGGTCATAAGTCCCCTAGAACTTAGAAGTACTTAAACCTAACTAACCTAAGGACATCACACACACCCATGCCCGAGGCAGGATTCGAACCTGCGACCGTAGCGGTCCCGCGGTTCCAGACTGCAGCGCCAGAACCGCTAGACCACCGCGGCCGGCCTTCTATCTAACATTTGCAAGCAATAATCTCTGAAGGTTAGCTGCGTTTTCATTTCATCGGTGCGTTTGCATTAAAAAACTCTACCACTCCGCAAAAATTTATTATTGGTCCAGCATTCAGGAATCGTTGCATTTTTGAAATAACTTTTTTTAACAGCTCTACGAAACCAAAGTAGTAAAGCGTGCCGTTGCATTCTTTGTGACTGTCTGCTATGAGAAATTCGGTTGTCTTTTATTTCGTTCTCCTTTTTTGAAACATGGGTAAGTAGTGTAACATTTCATTGCATGCGTCTCTTGTGCGTCTGTGGTGAGAGTTGATGAACACGTAGTTGCTTTTGCATTTAAAATATTCCTGTCATGAAGACGAGTATCAAGGAAATTTTGCAGGAAAAATAAAAACTACCTAACTATCTTGCAGATAATATGGCGTACAATGGAGGAAAATTTGTATAACACACTTCAAATTGAGACACACGTATCTTCATAGAAATCTTCCATTTCATTTAATTTGTTTTGCGCACATTTCTAATTACCCTCAATTAGCTTATTTATTTTTTCCCGTTTTTTGCCTATTACAATCTTGCCTGATTTTCTACTTGCATGTAGACATGCCTTTAAATGAAGTCTCTCGATGCTGACAATATAACTTAATTAAATCTACTTTTTAGTAACATCTGAGGAAGTAACCCTACAGAATATCCTGCAAATGTCTAAGCCAATTCGACGGAATTAGTCGCGATTTCAACAAAGTGCAGTCCTCAAATGACGATCAGACACTCAGAATCGCGTAGCTACTGCTTCCGACGCAAGTGTATAATATCCTTTCGAAACGAGACTGTTCGCGTTCACGAGGCAATGAAGAACGTAAAGAGTCTTTAGCTAGCAGACAAACTTCTCAGACAGTTTATATAAATAATGAGATGGATTCACTTAAATAAACTGAGAATGTAAGTGTAATCGGAAGCCAAGGGAACTGAATGTTACTGAAGCTGTCTCTCGACTACAATGTGCTGGTAGAAGCTATCATTCGCATTCATGTTCGTTGAAACGTCAAGACTCCACACGTACTGCATATAACACATGGAAAGCATTAGGAGAACTTCACAATAACGGCTGCTTCACTCAAAAATTGCGAGAAACGCAAGATGTGCTTATTATTTGGTTCCGGACGGTGGTAAAGAAGCACAAATATTTCGTGATCGATACAACAGGAAGTTACTGACTATGTGAGATATGTAACTATACTCGGTGTAAGACGGATAGCAGAAAGACAGCTCTGTGTAGCATGAGAAACTGCGGTCTGTAGTAAGATGTGATCCTTATCTTACAATCTAGGATGTCGACAACGTGACAAACCATCCATTTCGAAAGGTATCTCCCCGTATACGTTGCAGACTGGACGACTTATTTTATATTGGTGCAGCACTAAATTTTCTCACCTGACCAGCAACATAGTGTTAGAATTGACGTAAGAAACATATTGGCTAATGACCAAAACGTTAACACAATCCATGACAAAAAATCATATTTTAAAAAAATCAAATTACCACAGATGGTGGTCTATATAACGAAAAAACCAACACTGAAGATAGTTCCTGCGGTCAGACTGAGTACAAATGTTTTACGTCTGTGCTGCACAATGTAAGTCATCAGCGGCCGGATGTACGCTTACTTATGGCTACATAATGGAACTCCTCGCTGAATTAGATTTTGAAAGGCAAGTCAGAGAGTGGTTTGGAGCTTCTCATACGTGCAGTGGAAATGTAATACGGATTCCTCATCTCATTCGTCGTTTACTAGGCAAAAAGATCGACATGAATTACGCTGCATTTGTTTCAGTCAGTTTACAAGAAAATCTGAGAAAATGGCATTACCGCAACATTGTGCGATATTTTGACGATACCAAAGCTACATCATAGCAACTAATTTCACTGTCGTGTTATTCTCTAACAGTGTCTCGGTGCTGAACTGTCAACATTACGCTGGTTTGCGCAGCTCACATGTCAGCCTTGTCCATAGTGCTGATTAAAACTAGCGCCCATGAAATAAAGGGCCGTAGGTTCGAATTGTCTTTTAAGGCAGAGTGTCGACCTCAATCTGCATTTCCTGCTTACTGTTCTGGCCAAATGGGCTGTCTATTATGTCAACGGTTAGCAGTGTGAATGAAAAAAGGAAGTCTGTACACCAGGAGGCAGGGAGTCGCCGCATGGCAATACAACAGAATTCACGCAAACCGTTTTCACACACGACTTTTAACTCCCTGCACCACGCAATTCTCTCGACCGTGTAGAGTACGTGAGAAGAAAACCCGTCGGTAATTAACGACGTACAAAGTGGAACCTACAGTGAAACAAGCCAACAGTTTCCTCTTTGCAATTATATTGCAATATTCCAACGCTGATGAACACACTTTATTACATTTATTAGCTCCTAATGAAACGGTTTTGAACTTCTGTTTATTCAGAAAGTGGCGCATGTACAAATTATGAAGCCTGCTGTACAGTAGCGACATGTAGTGCGTCGTACATCTCACGACTTTTACTCGTGGTAGCAGTTTTGGACCAAACATCTATATCTCTTGGAAACAGATGCGGGCGAAATATAAATGTCATGAGTCACACTCTCGGGAACCGATGTAGGGCCAAGCATAAACATCACGAATCTAATCTAAGCAACAAACACATGGCAGTTTCAATCGTAGTTTAGTTCTTACTACTAGGGTGCGAGAGGTGGTCGCAACGGTCGCAGGTTCGAATCCTGCCTCGGGAATGGATGTGTGCGATGTCCTTAGGTTAGTTAGGTTTAAGTAGTTCTAAGTTCTAGGGGACTGATGACCACAGTAGTTAAGTCCCATAGTGCTCAGAGCCATTTGAACCACTGTTGGTCGCAATTCGTTATATCTGCGTCACAAGGAAAAAATGCTAGTGGTTTTATACCTCCGTTTCCGATGAAAACCTTAATAAAACCTTATACAATGTCAAGTGAAGGGCGTTTACATGAAAGTGGTGAGGAAGACGCCATTGACAGCGACGTGATTGTTCAAAAGAGCAAGAGTGCAAAGCGGATAATTATAGACGATGATCGTCAAGAGGAAAATGTAATACCTAAATATGTATTACGGGTTTGGCAGGAAGCGAAAAAGACACCAGCCATTTCGAAACGTTCTGAGACTCGAGGCATAAAAGTATCTGTTTAATATAATGTAAGTGAACGCACAAAATTATTAGGACTGTGTTCTATTATGTTTGATGACTAACTGTGAAAATATTTGCTATGAAAACAAAATTTGTTCGCACGTTAGATAATAGACAACGAAGGGACACCCTGTTACTTTCGACGAAATAAACGTCTGCACCATGCAGTTTGATGGCTGAAATCAGAAAATCGAATATCCAAACGTATTTGTCTAAAAGATCAGTAGCAGAAACGCCCGTAATTCAAAAAGTAATGGCGCTTAAAAGATTTGGACTAATTTGGAGATTATCATACTTTTGGAATGATGAAAAATTTAAAGACGCTTACATATCAGATGAAAAATGTTAATATAGACGAGTTGGGGTGGGCTTGTTTGGGAGTCATCGGTCTCATCGGATTAGGGAAGGACGGGGGAAGTCGGCCGTGCCCTTGCAAAGGAACCATCCCGCCATTTGCCTGGAGTGATTTAGGGAAATCACGGAAAACCTAAATCAGGATGGCCGGACGCGGGGTTGAACCGTCGTCCTCCCGAATGCGAGTCCGGTGTGATAGCCACTGCGCCACCTTATAGACGAGTCCTTAATGAAGCAAGAAGGGCGTTTAGCATATGAACAATTTAATCCATTGAGAACAGAGAGATCTGGTTTAAAAATTTAGAAACTATGTGAGGCAAGCGTGAGTGATTGTTACGGTTTCAAAATATACGCTGGCCAAGACAAAAGTGATCGGAATGATACTGTATCAGAGAATGTTATCACGAACTCGTCAAAATCAGTACTGAATAAGTGGTATATTATGTTTCTTGGCAACTGGTACTCCTCCCTCAAACTCTTTTTGAAAATTACACCATGAAAACACAGGTAAAATATACCAAACAATATTTTAAAAAATTAGAATAATTTGTCGGTTTTGGGATGTACAGACAAGCGTGGCCTATATGTGATGATAAAAAAACTTGAAAATGTAGGCAAACATGAAGCCAAAATGCATCCTGGGATACAGCGATGGAATTGGTGGAAGTGATCGAGAAGATCAGATGTTAGCCTGTTTCCCAATCACGAGAAAATTCCTAAGAGGATGGCAAGGGTATTTTTTATGTCGGATACGTCTCTCTCCGATACGTGACATTATCTAGAAAACTAGACATGGGCAAAGAAATGAAGCAATTGTTTATTACCAAATAAACATAGCAAAATAATTTTTAAAAGTCTCCATTACCAGACTACGAAAAGCGTGGAAAACTTACACAACGTGAAACACCTCTTCCACTCAAAGCTCAATAATGGGTCCATTTCCCAAAACATATCGATCTTACGCCTAAAATAAGAGAAAAGCACTCAGCAAGAATGAGCCAAGTATGCACTAAACACGAAGCGAAAAGACGCGGGAATGCACGGAGTGTAAAGTGGATTTACATCCATCTCAGTGCTTCCGAAATTACGATACTATGCAGGATCATTAATTTTTAGAGTTGTCGGTGTTTTGCTTTTAGAAATTCGTGTAAGTCACACCTGAAGACGCCTAACAAGACTGTAGTTTCTATTTAAATACTGTTTACGTACGGGGTAATTCCAATCTTAACGGTGTTATGGTAGAGGATGGGAATCACCAACAACCGATTCGTTATCAAAAACTTCAATGAAACGTAGAAGAACGATGCAATGGAACAAGTCGTAATAGCACGCAGACACAAAGATAAAGAGAGCAGTGTCAGAGATCATAACATCAAAGATGAACGATAGTTTCCTGGTGGTCGAAGGTCGCCTCATGTACAAAATTTACATTTATGTTCTTAAGTCTTGTTTGGGTATTTCAAAGTACACGATAGTAGAAGCAAAAATATCTCACTAAACATAGGGTCCAAAATGCATACCTGAAGAACTACGAGCATTTTTTTATCCTCGACACTGTGAAGCAAATCTCTTCTACTGCAAGCTCTCTGTTTTCCGTATTTTGGGAAGTGATAATATGGACTTTCAACTGTATGGGTTTACACTGTTAACTACGATACACTCTAGTCAAGTAAACATGAGCTGTTAAACGCATACCTTACGAGCTGTGAGCTATTATTGATTTTCGATACTGTGTCAAAAATCTGTTCTACTGCAATCTCTTTGCTTTGCATATCTTGGGAAGTGGTAGTATGGACCAAAAGAAGAAAAAAATGACCAGTAAACACGTGCTCTAAAACGCATGTCTTGAAAGTTATGAGTACTTATTCATAAGTAGGGTTGTGTTTCAAAGTAGCAAAGATGAACAAGTGCTTATAGCTCTTAAGGCAAGCATTTTAGAACTCTTTATTACTGAACACTTTTTTCTTGTTTCGCTCCATATTGCCACATCTCAAAATATGGAAAGCAAAAAGCTTTCAGTAGAAAAGCTTTTTACACAGTATCGAAGATCAGGAAGTGTTTATAGCTCTAAAGACATGCGTTTTAGAGCCCATGTTTAGTTGACTTTCTAATTTCAAATGATCATTCCTGTCATATCCGAGAATATTGAGCATTCGTACACTATCTGGAACACCATCACCATACACACACACACACACACACACACACACACACACACACACACACACACACACACACATATATATATATATATATATATATATATATAAGACGATTTAAATTAGCGTTGAACGTCCACAAGAGCAGTATATCTACACAACACGCTGGGTGGTTTCGTGTGCGTAGTTTCCTAACACATAGGCACGGATTTCGCTAAACAGAGGTATGGCACAGTGTTAATATTGCTGCACAGTAGTCTAATAAGATGGTCCATAGACCATCATGTCTGCTAAACCTTTATATACGATACTTACATTTTATATAAATACTACGAAGAAACTTGTTTTGTTTATTACTTGGCAAGATATTTTTATTCGATGTGACTAGAATATTGTGCGTACTCAGGTATGCGTCTGCGTCTTTCTAGCTTGAATGAATTTCTAATACAGTGCTTTCTAAATCTGACTTGTTTTGTACATGATACCTCTGTGTTCTGCAGGTCTCAAGATGGTCGTTGACGTATTAGTAATCTCGTATAAAAGTTTGCGAACCGTAACCTATGTAAAAAACAGTTACATATTTTTTAGTTGAAAAATTAATTTTGTAATAACCGTTCGCAGCTTGCAGCTATCGTTAGATTATGATATTCCATAAAGCTACAGCTCTCTTCCCCAAATTTCCCGGCATTATGGAAAGACAGAAAGGGAAAGTCATTCGGTAGTTGTCATTGATGAAGCAAAAATACGATTACTTCAGCAGAAGATACGAGGGAATTAATATTGCTAATTGGAGATGTATTGAACCCGAAACCTTACGGGGCAATTAAAGTGATATATCACGTAATGTGTGACTGATTGTAGTGCTTTGTCGTCATTTCTGCTCCTACAGTATTTCTCATGCAACCGCTCGCTACTGTACCTCTCGCATTCCGTAGCGGGTTGGGGCAACGGGTCGGCTACGGTGTTACTGGTATTCTGGGATGCGGTTTAGCGAATACTCGGCGCTGCTGCTCCGTAAGCAGTGGCAGCAGGCCGCAATGGAACAGGCGAGTCAGCAGAAATCCTGCGGTGTGCCGCAACCGTACGCCGCCCGCTGGAAAACGGGCAAAACGCCCACGGCGAAGCGCAGCGGCTGCAGGGGACCCTGTGCTGCGCCGTGGGACTACAGCACGCAAGTTACGCAGCAAAGTCACCCGGGGAATGTTCGAAACAACACCACCACCACTCGACTCTACACTTCGCAATCCAACTTACAGTGTGTGGTGGAGAGCACTGCACACTTATGTACAACTACCAGACACCCCCTCCCCATCGCGCATCCAGTAGCGTATGGTGCTCTAGAACGCCGATTTTCGCTAATTCTTCACGTGAGCTGTGATCTCCATAATTTTAGCGTCTTTTCACGAGATAGAAGCAGGAGGCGATGCTGAGCGAATCGATTAGGCAATGAGACTAAAAGTAGCATATGAATTCAGCTATTTGTGTAGCAAAATAGCTAATGAAGACCAAAGTGAAAATGGTTCAATATGCAGACCGACAATAGCGGAAAAACATTTCCAAAAATAGAGGAATTTATTGACATTCAATATAAATTATTTTAGGAAATATTTTCTGAAAGTATTGGTCTGCTGTGTAGCGAAGTAGATCGTGGACGAGAAGCAATCACACAAGTAGGGAAACAGAAGCATTTACATGTGGTGATATAGAAGAATGCTTAAGATTAGATTGGTGGACAGAATAACTAATGAAGACGCACTGAAATGGGGAGAAAATAAATTTACAGCAGAACTTGCCTGAAACAAACGATAGGTTGTTCATCTACATCTACATCTACATTTATACTCCGCAAGCCACCCAACGGTGTTTGGCGGAGGGCACTTTACGTGCCACTGTCATTACCTCCGTTTCCTGTTTACTACACATCGTGAAATATCAAGGAGTAATCAATTTGGTAATGGAGGGAAGTATAGCGTTTCTAAATTATAGTCACAAATGCAGCAGTTTCAAATGTTTGTAACAGTTCTTGTCAGATGAAGAGCATGGAGAACTACATCAAACGATTCTTTGGACTGAAGACCACAACAACAACAACATGCAGGAGGAAGCAATACATTGCCTGACTTTTCTAGGAACATGCGCTGTCGGAATTTTTAACAGTAAACCACATCGTGAAACACTCCGCTCCTCTTACAGTGTGAAGACTGTAATATCATATAATATATCATTGGGTTCAAAGCATTAACTCCATATGTTTTGTTTCCGAGACATTTAGATCTTAGGACTATTGTCTAAATATTCCGACGGTCATTGCTCAGCATCATCCACATATCGCTGTGATTGTGTATTACCCGTTTTAGTGCAACCACCTTGAACTAGAGGTTTGACCTAAATGCCAATGCGATTTACTCTGTACGGTCTTACTGCGAAACTCGTATGGTCGTGCGCTTTTGTGAGTGGTTCGTTCCTGCGACAGATCTGAGGGCAGCCGATCGAACATAAATGTTCACACCACAGCCCATCAGAATACCAATTATTTGTAATGTTCACTAAAGAATTTATATACGTAAATCTGTCCAACAATCGTTCTTTAATCAAACAAGCTCTTGGAATTCCACAGAGTTATTGGGAAGTCGCCTCCACACAAGTAAAACGAACTATCCTACGACTGAACGGGGGTCGCACGAAGAAAAAACTTGGCTTTGCCTGTTAGGAGGAAAGATTCGGTACTTCCTGACACAGTTCAACAAAATTCAGCAAAACTGTCCCTCTGTTTACTTGACGTAAATAATTTGATGGAAGATGAGTGCCCTAGAGATCTAATAATTAAGATTTTGGCACAGTTTAAAAAATAAAATTGATCTTTTAAGTGATACCTTGCGGCATTGGTTCTTGCCTTATGAAAATTCTTTTACTACTTTCTCGGCAGCGAAACTATTTTTGATGTCAATTTGTAAACGCTCTGTTATGAAGTACATGATTTGACAGACAGTGAAACATTATTTCCTCGGCCAAATACTGCCATGAAATTCTTTTAATAGCACATTTTGTAACGCCACCATCACTACCCCCGTATTTGAGCGTTCGGGTATTATTTGTTTGTCCTCGATAAGATAACCAGTGAACATCTAAATCTCAGGAAGTAAGGTTCCTTGTAACATTTACGGACAGCAATGCATTGATTTTATCTTATCGTAAGTGCTCCTGAGATCCAATAGCGAGGAGGATAAGATACGCAAGAAACGGTACAAATGCCATGTTACTCCCTCCTCTCAGACCTACAGTAGGTAGCTCTGATGTCGATCATGCACATTACCGTATATACCATAATGCTTCTTCTTTTACCGTTGAAATGTCACACTCCTGTTCGTATTGATCAAGGCCTTTGATAATTCAGTAGACAGAATTCACGCCGCATGTCATCTTCAGAGTCTCGTAGGAAGGTGACCACAAAGTCGAAAGCAGCGTCATATTTCAACGCTTCACTTTTTCGAATCCACCTACGCCTTCGTTTGCATTTCGGGAGACAGTTGACGTAAAAACCTTAACTAAAGCTGTCTAAAGCACGGGTAAGGTAATCAGTAGGGGGTGAAAGCCAGCAGACACCGATCATCTGACACACATGAGTACCGAGTTGTTTTCGGCGCAATGAGGGCTAGTACAGATAGAAGTGACTAAATCGTAAGAGACATGAGCGACATATTTTTTTACGTTACTGTTGCTGACAAAATCGTCTGAGCTGTAAGCATTCCTTAACTCCCGTGTGTCCTCTGTTGTTAGAGACATGGTATTACAGACCATGTCAATATTTGTTATAGTTACGTATAAACAAGGTCGTAAATAAACTATGATTTAGATTATCTAGTCTTATTCCATTTTCCCACGAGTGTAGGAGAAAACTACTACGGTATGCTTCAGTTTTGCATCACAGTGCTACTTGTTCTGAACAGACAACATAAAACAGCAGTCATACGTGTGAAAATACTATTTCAGTGTACTGAACGGAATAGTAAACAAATCTCTACAAAACACTGTGCGTTGTTTACGTTAAACTTATATCCAGATCCGAACGCGTTATTTGAGACGCGCCACGCGATATTACCGCCGGAAAGGGGGACACTAAATTCCGCAGTTTAGCTATATGAAAAGACTTACTGGTTAAACCTTGGTGTAAACAGTCACAATACAAATGCACCACTAAATTCTTATGCAGGATGAATCAATGTTGTGCTTACCATTTCAGGCGAAATTTCCTTTCCCGGAAGATGATTCTGCGACAGTAGTTGAAGCGTAGAGCACATATCCATGAAGCTTAAAAAGCCTTCTGCGCCTTTTCTTTTTCCTCTCCACTTTCAAAATTTTTTCACGGCTTTCAAGTGATGGCTAAATATATGATAGTAAAATATCACACACCAATATACCGACAGATTGGATGTACGTTTAATGACATAAGCTCGTCACTCGCTACACCAAAACAAAACATCCACGATGAAAGAAACGGAGAAAACAAACACTGGGAAACGGAAGAGTGGTAATGCGAGAAGCGGTTTCACGGAACATGAAAACACGGAAGCAGAAAAAACAAAAATGTTGTTGACACGTCGTAGTTTTCGCCTGGCGAGAGGAAAGATCGTCGCGGCGTAGGCGGTCAGCGGGAGGTGTGCCTACGTAAGACGTCGCACGGTGTCATCGTCCTGGTCATCACTGCTCGGCGTCGACGGCCACAGCGCCGGAGGCAGTTCAGAAGCTGGCGGCGGCAGCAGCGGCGTCACGGCGGCGGCCGAGCGTCGACGAGACAGGCCACAAGCTCTCCCACTCTCTCCCTCCGACCGTGCACGAGCGCTGCTCGCAAGCGACTGCTTTGGTCGGCCGGCACAGTCACAGACTCGGCCGCCTGCGGCCCCCACCTCGCGCGCAAAGATCGTGGCTCGCGCAGACATGCCACACACACGCACACATTCGGAGCCGCGGGGGCGCGCGCGGTAAAACAGCTGATCGCCGGCGCTGGGCAGCCAGCGGCGTGCATAAGGGGTGGCTGGCTGCTGCTGCTGCGACGCCGACGCGGACCGCCGCGGGAGGGGCGGACCGATGGTGGGGAGGGGAGGGGAGGGCCGGAGGGGTTGCACGCTGCGCAGTCGTCGGGTGGCGCTCTTGATGCGCGGTCGGCGCAGTAGTGTTGTCGCCTGCGTCTAAGCCGCAGTCGGCGTCAATCTGACAATATCTGAACTGCTCTGCTCTTTCCACGTAGATACTCTCAATTTAATTTTACTCTCTCTAATTGCGAAATGGAAACTTTCACTTCTTAAAATATTCCGTGCTATTCTGCCTTGGCCGAATGAATTTCTTAGTGAAATCCCGTCCCGTTCTGCGTAGAAAATGTACAAGGGGCGTCTCTGTGTGTATAAAAGTCCGACTCACACCCTGATTCATAGCGATGCAAGCTTTGCCAATCGGACCTTCGTAGTAACTGCAGTCCCCTCTGAAGGTGTCCTGTGGAGAAGGGGACGAAACATCGAATTTCTCCAATAAATTAATTCAACCAAGGCGTAATATCCTGTAATATTTTAACACACTTTCACTTTCTCTGTCGCGTCATTCTGCCACCTTCAGAGAATGTTGAGACTCCGCAATTGCGAGGAATCGGCAACAGGTTAAGAGGCGGACATACGGCCTAATCTCAGTGTCAGATATCAACTAAACACACTCTCTATTTTAAAAACTTTCCGAATTACAGGTATGTCCGACATCCGGTGAATGGAACGTTGCAGATCGTTATTTCATGTCTTTCATTATCAATGTTTCTTTGTAGCTCATGTTTCAAAATATCAACTCCAAATTCAACGAATCTTGCAGTTCGTGTTGAGAGATGTGTCACTAGCTGCAATTTGTGTCAACCACACATAACATGTTGCACAAAAACTTAAAATGCAAGAGCGTAAATTTTCTCCGGACTGCGCACTTTGCCTGAAGACTTCAGTATTTAATCGCACTTGTAAGCAAATGTCATGTAGGAAGAGATCGTGTGACAATGGTCTTCCATCAACAAGACGGTTGCAGACGATGTTAGTCTCAAAACAGATTTCTTTCGCATAATGTAGCACCTCTTATTGCCAGAGGAAGACCACCACTCCAAAATCCTCCAGGAACAGGTATAATCGCAGACGCAGGTAACGTGCTCCATTAAAACAGTTACTAAACTATTCGCAGTATTTACAACTGTTGCAGAACTTCATAACTGTCCATACTACCTACCATTTTTTAACGTACCCGGTTTTTCGGGAGAAAGTGAACCCTTTATTCACGTATGTTTGTAAGCATAATTGTCCACGTAATATGTCGTATATGGTCTGTCTTTGACTTAACAACTTCGTGCATTAATGTGACTGAACTATGGTGTCTGTTTTACATGCAGAATATGAGTAAAAAGCTGGCAAGTATTATACTTATTTAACGTTTGTTTCAGATAATTAACAGCTGACAACAGTAATCATTATGGTTAGTTTGGCTTACAATGGCTGTTGTAAAGTCTTTATTCGAATTTGCGGCAAAATTCGGAAAATATGTTAAGGTTTTTATTATATCTCAGCGTGAAATGTGTCTTTCTATTGTCGGTCTCTCAGTCTTGTCCCAACTGGAAGAAAGCATTAGAGTTGAACTCTCTAAACGAAGAACGCTGGAAATACCCGGTGTATGTCAATAGAAACCAGTCTAGTAAAATCACACATTAAATAGCGTGGTCTTAAGCTCTTTCTTTATGTTGAATACTTCTGCAGTTCGTTACTTTCATGTTTCATGGATCATTTGCACAACAATTCGTAGTGATGTGGAATGATTCATATTCAAAATGAACCATGATGATCCATGCTCATCAGTTCATGCTGTTGCTGGTTCTTTTCCAAGTTCACCATCTCATGGGCAACATGCGATACGAGTAGATAGTAACATCTGAGTTCAGAACCTTTGTTCGCTGATTAGAACTATTCTGTGACAACTGTTGGTTACTCGTGTACAAAAACCAATCATTCTAATTTCTTAAAATGTGCAATAGTTCAAAGAATCTCAAGATCTGTATTTCGTTTCAGACAATTCCATGACTCCTTACGCATACCAATTTTTGAAGATGACTGGAGGCTTTGAGTTTACTTGGAATACAGAAATGCCACATTACTCTTACTTACCGATCACAGAAATTGTAGAACTACCAATAACGCGCCTTTTGAAGGTTCTGAAGATAGATCTGTCAATTCATCCTTTAAGTGCATCTATTACGGGTCTTTTGCTACTCTGTACGACATCTATTGTACTACTTTGTACTGTAGTGAAGCTTCAATTTAAAGCCGTTCTTCTCTCTCTTATCATGTCATAGATTATCCCTTCTCATCTGGACATAATTATAGACTATTGCTTCTATACATTTAAGTTAAAACGTGATTTACTTCTTGGAGTTGATTGCAGTTTATGAAAATGTCACATTTTTACATATATTACTGTGCGTCACGTCACATTTATTCCAGATAATTTCCTAAAAACTCTAGTTTGCACATCAGTTTATTTTTAACAACCGTTTCATCTAGTTTGATTGACTAGTTCAAAGCTCTTCTCTTTCAAAACTGTCTCCTTTACTAGAGACAGACTTATTACAGATACAATTTTAAAGCAATAAATTACCTGATATATCTATTTAAATGTAAGGTTCCATTGTAAAATCCACAAACAAAATTACGTTGAGACCGAAACAAAACGAAGCTGATAACATGAAATTAAATTTACACACGCTAAAATGATTCTGCGAAACTACATCAGTGAATAAGGAAATTACTTTCACTTAACGTTACGCCTGAAGAAGAAAACTGCAATTGTCGGATATAAAGTCGTAGCACATATTGAAAAGCGCAGCGTGGAAGCAACTACTTCTGAGTGTACTCGAGTTTACTTGCAACTGTATACTAAGTTTCAATGAGACTAAGCAATAGTTGTTGAAATTTTAGCAGAGGGCTGCTTATTGTATAGCCAAATTACTGTCGTGTAATGGGAACGAAAATTTTGTTCACTGAGATGCGATCGCTACTGAACTGTCTGCAGTCATTAGAAAGTACTGATTTTTCTCCCGCAATAAAAAAGTGTCATTTTATTTTCCCTTTCTGTAACAACAGTCATCTGTCCTGACAACATTCATTTTGGGTAGTGCAGAACTTCCTGTTTGTTAGCTCTTCGGGAAGTAGGCTTATACCAAGAATGCGGCTATTTTGTAAAATGGTGTCTGTTATGTGATGCAACATGTTTATAAGAAAAACTCTAATGACATTTCGTTTAGTTGCCCTTTACCACTCTTCAGCAGTTGTCCGACTTTTGCAGGAAGATGCCCGGGTACTGAACCTACAGTAACGTCACGTTGCTACTACGATTACATAACGCGTTCTACGCATATTTTACTACCCCTAAATGAAAACATGTGAAGGGTAGTTCAGAAGTTTTGACGTCAGGTTATGCACAAGGCATAATTTTTTGTCATGGAATAACATATTTAAATTCCTTGGTTCACAAGTTAGCCGTATGAGGGAGGGTCACAATCACAACGCTCCGTGTCTAAATCGCACTTATTCTGCTTCTATGCCTTCAGTGTGAATTATCAGTTATTGTTGCTTGGATGGGAAGTTCTGGATTCCACATGACCTGTGCAAGTGTTTGAGGTCACTGACGATATTATGTGTTAGGATGAGACCACAGGCAATTGACGGGACAGTAGTCGTACTTACGAGCTTCGTTTTCCCAACAGGAGATAGCACAACACAGTAACTTCGTTGTTCTTTGTTGACGCATCCTAGAATCTTGCAGTTTTCATCATGAGCAAGTTAGCGAAGGAGTATGTAATAAAAGCATATTGGGTTTAGATGATGTGACAACAGAAAGATTCACTAATGCACTTCAGACTAGTACGACTGATGTGACATTTGCTATGGACCAAGTTAACGTCATACTCTGGTGGGCTTTGCAGGAGTTCACTTACGCGAATATCAACTTTAGAAGATGCCAGCACTAAGATAGTATCCTATCAATCTTGTCCAGCGGTTCATTGAAATGGCGCTAATGTCTCTCCTCCTCACGACACTTGTTATTTACTGCTTGGACCCAGTGAACACGTTCCCGTTAGTCATTAGTGACAATACTCACTTCGGGTTCTATGAGGACCAACATTTAACTGCTATTAGTGGTAATGTTTAGAAATTAACGCTACGGCAGTTTTGGTGTTAGAGAAAAGTAAATCAACTTCTTGTGCTGATTGGAGTCTGTTGGGAAGAAAATACGCAATTATAGTAATTCCTAACTGGGAGCTTTTAGGTGATTTTATCGGTGAACTTGACACAAGTCAACAATGGTAACGTGTCATATCAAACTAAAACGTGTCCGCACATAATATACACCATTTCACAAAATAGCAGTTTTTTTCGTGTACATCTTCTACTCGAAATGTTAACGAACACGAAGTTCTACACACCCTAAAATAAACGTCGATATCGTGACTTGTGACGGGCTCGTCCACATTCGCAACTCGGTGTTCGCAGTTTTCTTTTCTTTTTTCCCGAAGGGCAGTCAGAGTGTTTGGGTGCTATGCGGAACGCGGCAGATCCGAGTTGGATTCTAGGTACTGCAAGTGACTTTTCCTTAGTTGGGATACTGGAACAGGGTGAACTCAGCATTGTGACGCAGCTACGTAAGTGAGTGAGAAGTAGCGGATCCAAGGCCAAGAAAGCCAACAACAGCAGGTAGATCGCTGTGCTTACCCCATGACCGAATGACGCCATTACCAGAAGATGACACGGGCGTAGGTCGGTGCTTTGCTTTGGACTTGCTACCTCTAACGCAGCAGCAGAAAAGTTGCTCATAGATTACAACTGAAACCTTGGGTTCTGGACTGGTATAGAGCGGTTAGTGCATATAGGAACCAGGAATTAACTTCAGGAGAAGAGAGAGAGAGAGAGAGAGAGAGGGGGGGGGGGGGAGAAAGGTGGGAGGAGAAGGAGGGAGTTTCATTGTCTTCGAGCGGGATGCCGCTTCCATGACAGTTCATTTTGCGCGGTCTCGGCTAACATTATCGGCTTTCGACTTTGAAGTGTTTTGGTTGGCATCAGCAGTACTGATGCCGAGTGAGATTGGTGTACTTTCGCACTGAATTTCACAGTTCATATTCACTCACACGTACAGTAAACCTTCATTTTGTCATCAGTTTCAGTCTTACAATGTGACATTACCAGATACCGTGTAGAACGTAAAATGAGAAAAAAAATTGAAATATGGAGAATATATACTTAAGTCTGATGCAGTCCCGTGGTACAAAAATGGTAATTAAATTATTGGCATTAGTTGTGCACTGATGGATTCAGAAATAGCTGATGACGTCAATGCGTGAGGATAAAATCTAAGCAAAACCTTTCGTACAGACACAGGAGTAAATGTGTGTGATCCAAACAGTTCCTATTATGTACCAAGCTAACCTGGTGTAATTGTTGAAGAAATGCAACTGTACGAAATTACGGGACTGGAGAAGACAGTAAGATTCAGCTCCGTGCTGGCGCGCACTGTGGTGGTTACTGCATTTAAAACAGGCCATTGTATTGTTTGATGTGGAGATGAACAATAAATCTCTGCCAGCGACGTCGCTACAGTGTCGGTCGTTCTAGAAAAAAATTGTCAAGAACACAAAATGTGGAAATACGAGTTTTCCTTCTAGGAAGTATTCATTAGAAAAACATCTCTTGATGGCAGGAAGTCCTCATCGCTGCGAGCCTCCACCATCGGACGTCTTCCCTCGGCATGTATGGTCACCAGAGCTGATGACATAAAGGGCTTAGAAAGATTTTGGGCTGACCTGAACTTAGCCGCTGGCGAGGGGCGTCGGGGTGCCTCCAGTGAGTGATTCTGCAGCCGATTCGGTCTTCGCCAACAGTCTGACATGGTGAGATCGAGCCGCGACTGCGAGATGGTCAGTAAACACAATATAGCCATTTTTATAGCTTTTCAACAACCTCAAGCCTCACTCTAAAGTTTTCACACTGAAATGGGCAGTTACGTCGAACTCCTGCCACAGATGCAACGCATTCATTTCTCTAATACTAACCCTATAGAAGTTTTCAGCTGCAGTTATTTTATTTGCGACTACTAGAATCTCATCTCAGAGCCTTTTATCAGACGCACCAAGGTTGTATACTTGAGTATAATTATTGATTGTCAGGTTATTTGTGAGTCATTTTATCGTAATAAACCGGATAATTGTGATTCTTGTTTCATGTAGTAGTCATTGGAGGGTGTCTAAGTTATTCATGTCAGATGACAGTGTCAATTATCAGCCGTATTAATGTCAGCAGCTGTACTCAATCTTCGAGATGTCCGTAGACGCAAGGCTGCATGTTGCTTTTCCAACTTACCTCGATACTGAGCATGACAACTGCTGCCCTAGCCAGAACGTCCTCCAGAACTTTGTGTTCGAACATTATGCATTACCTGGAAGAAAACGATTTATTGACACATAGCACAGATTTAGAAAATATCGTTCTTGTGAAACACAAGTAACTTTTTATGCACACGACGTAATGAGTGCTGTGAACAGGGGATCTCAAACTGATTCAATATTTCTAGATTTCCAAAAGGCTTTTGACACCGTTCGTCACGAGCAACTTCCTATGAAATATTGTCTCAATTATGCAACTGGTTTCGTGATTTCCTGCCAGAAAAATCAGAAAGGTAGTAGTAAAAAATGTAAATGTCGTGTGACTAGGGCCTCCCGTCGTGTAGACCGTTCGCCGGGTGCAAGTCTTTCGATTTGACGCCACGTCGGCAATTTGCGCGTCGATGGGGATGAAATTATGATGATTAGGACAACATAACACCCAGTCCCTGAACGGAGAAAATCTCCAACCCAGCTGGGAATAGAACCCGAGCCCTTACGATTGACATTCTGTTGCGCTGACCATTCAGCTAACGGGGGCGGAGAAAGCAGTAGTAATTGACGGAAAGTCATCGAGCAATACAGAAGTGATCTCATGTTCCCAAGTAAATGTTACAGGCCCTCTGCTGTTCCTAGTCGGTTTCAAAACGCCGCAGAAAGAGAACCATTGCTCAGAATGACATAAAATCTGAGCAGGATATTATTGACGCAGGGGAAAACGTCATGAAATAAACCACAATTTTACCATTAGATGACGCTGCAAGAATCTTAACGTACATGGGATCGGCTAGAAATGAAAGATGAATCGCAATACGACGACTATAGTTTGAGTTCCATATTACTCCAATTGTACTGCTCAATGCGCATGCCTGGCTGCACAAAATGGCAGTCAACAGTTGTGGCGCTGGTGATTAGATAAGCCCGTCCACCTGTGCAAGGATGGGAAAAATCTGTTTTAACTGTCATGGGGCCAAAATCCTCATAAAACGCAAAATGACATTGATTTTTAATTGTTCTGGGTCAAAAAATATCATAAAAACAAAATGACATCGGTTTCTAATTGCTATCGCACTAGCAAAAGACATTTTCAATATGCCGTTCGCCGTTTTCTGCCACAAGCAGAAATCGAGAAACAGCACGTTCCACAACAGATGGGAGTGTCTCGGGGGTGACGTTCAGTATGCGTTGCGCAGTTCGTGCCTCTAGTTCAGCTGCGTTAGTAACTGGAGCACTGAACACGTCTTTCAGATAACCTGGCAGTCAGAAGTCAGACGGATTAAGATCAGATGATCTGGACGGCCTGGCTGTAAGAAAATGACGTGTGGTAATTCCAGCATTTTCGAAATGTCTCTGCAGCAGCCCCTTCACTCGCTGTGCAATGTGCGGAGGAGCGGTATCCTGCACAGAAATGATCCACGCTGTTTAATGGTTGGAAAGACATTGGTGCGCAAGACTCGCAGAGCGTTTACCGGTAACGGGAACCGCACGACACATCTACTCGGAAACTCATCACCCCACGATAAACGATGCCGTCAACCCGCACCACACAGTCATCTGTGCAGAATGAAGCGAAACCGGTTGACGGCATTTTCTGGATTTTCTGTTGCCCATATTCTGCAGATATGTACTGACATGTCCTTAGAGATGTAAATGGGCTTCGTCTGTCCACAGAATGTTCCATGGCCATTCATTGTGCGCTTCCATGCGACCAAGAAATTCCAGAGCGGACGTTTGTCTTGCTGGCAGATTAGCAGGAAGCATCTCCTAAACATTGGTGATTATTTTTTATAGATAACAGTGTATGATGTTTCATAGGTCTTTACCCACAGTGTTCGCAGCCATGTTCAACTTTCGGGCAATTCCCGAGCACAGCATGCTTGCACACCACCGCTCGACCCCTCCTGCAATGCTGTGGCCATATCTTTGAGAGACGTCTAATCAACTGCTTTCCTCCTTCCCTCTGCCATACTGCACTTCAGAATAGCCGGTCTTTTCGAATTTTGTAATCATTTTCTCGAGACCCTTTGTAGACATCGTACCAATGAATTTTTTCGCACACTTGAAAGTCCGGAACTTCTGCGGAGCTACCGTCACACAGTCACCTTTCTAGTAAATCAGCTTCGTCAGCAGCGAGCGATCCTTCATGGGGACAGTCATGTTGGGTGTCTCGGACGTAAAGTCTGTTGGTGCTCATGTTCTGACGCTCACAGCGCCTTGTGACCGAGTAAGGTGGCGCAGTGGTTAAACACTGGAATCGCATTCGGGAGGACGACGGTTCAATCCCGCGTCCGGCCATCCTGATTTAGGTTTCCCGTGATTTCCCTAAATCGCTCCAGGCAAATGCCGGGATGGTTCCTTTGAAAGGGCACGGCCGACTTCCTTCCCAGTCCTTCCCTAATCGGATGAGACCGATGACCTCGCTGTCTGGTCTCCTTCCCCAAACAACCCAACAGCGCCTTATAATGGCCAAATTTTCGTAATTTTTGTTGTTGTTTTTCTTTTGTTCCGTGACGTTTTTTCCTGCAGCAATAATATTGCTGTTCAAATTCGACGTTGTCTTGAGCAGTGGTTCTCTTTCTACAGCATTTTGAAACTGTAAGTTTAATTACACACACCCTATAGATATACGGTTTGGGAGACGATCTGAACAATCCTCTTAGATGGTTTGTAGATTATGCTGTCATTTACCTTCTATTAAAGTCATCAGAACCAATTCCAAAATGATTTACATAAGATATCTGTATGATGTTAAAAGTGCCAAATAGCTCTGAACAATGACAACTGTCGAGTCATCTACAAGGCAACTAACGTGGATCTGTTAAATTTCGGTTACACTGTAAATCACACAAATCTGAAAGCCCTCAATTCAACCAAATACAGTATCTAGGTATTAAAATTACTAACAATTTTAATTGGAACGATCACATAAAAAATGTTGTTGGAAATGTGAACCAATGACTGCCTTTCATTGATAGACCGGAAGATGCAACAGGTCTTCTAAAGAGACTGCCTACACTACGCTTGTCCGTCCTCTTCTCGGCTACTCCTGTGTGGTATGGGATCCTTACCAGATAGGATTGACGGAGGACATCAAAGAAGTTCAAAGAGAGGCAGCTCGTTTTGTATTATCGCGAAACAGGGAAGCGTGTCTCGGATATGATACGCCAATTGCTGTGGCAGTTTTTACCACAATGGCACTATTCGTTGCGCTTAGATCTTTTCCCTAAATTATATTCGCCAACTTTCTCCTCCGACTGCCTAACTATTCTGTTGCTGCTCACCTGTATAGGGAGAAATGATCTTCGCAATAAAATGAGAGAAATTAAAGCTCACACTGGAAGGTTTAAACGCTCGTTTCTCCCGCGCGCTCTTGGAGAATGGAACGATAGAAAAATGGTCTGAAATTGTTTCGATGAACCTTCTGCCAGGAACTTTAGTGTGAATTACGGAGTAGACATGCAGATGCATATAGATCTTGATGTATCAATTTAAAACATCTTTTGTATGTGTCTGAGAAGCCAACATGGCGTCTTTTCCTACGAGTGGAAAGTGTTCTGACTGTGGAGGTGCCACGTGCGTATGTTAATAAGAATTTTCCGAACATCCGATCATGACATCAAATTCTGTCGAAAGCGATCATTCACAAATAGCATAAAACTACCAAGTGATCTTAGCTGCACGAGATGTTCCTATTCACTGAAAACATCTGGTCATGGGTTGCCGAGGCACTGACGTGCCACTATTATCCAGCGACAGCGATTGATGAACTCTAGCACGTAGATGAACCAGCGTGTAATGATGTTCCCGTTCCTGTCATCTAATCTCGTTTCGACTTGATCCCCAGCCGGTTTAGAGCTAACGTTGTTGCCACATTTATGTACTAAATTTCGCACCATGCACATCCCCCAAACTATTTACAAATTTATTCATGTATTTTTGCTGCAATGCTGTGTAGTCAAAATAGGTAAAGGTTCGTTATTCGCTATCCTTCGTGGCGTTCCAGCTTCAGTGGGCAGCGGTGTAAATCTTTTCCGATGTTTTGTTATGAGACTCCGTGCATGTGAGATGTTACCCTGATACAGGAGACTAATTCAGTCCGCAGAACTTTAATGAGTAACATGAATGATATAAGGTTCTAGCTATAGATACTGAAGTGAAGGTTTGGGCACAGAAAATTTTTAATGAGAGTGGAAAATGTGGAACAGAATTTTTTTTGGATTTATTCAGTTAAAAGGTAATTATTTCAAATATATCATGAATGAATACGAAATAATTCGTAAACTGTTTCTGTAAACTTTAACTAGTGATATTTTAATTTATAGCATTACTTGAACCAGCAAAGAACATTCTCATCTGACGCTAATAACAGTCTGAAAATTATCTCCGAATCTTGTCAACCCTAACCAAAAACAGTGAGTGTGCCTCTGATACTTCTTGAGAGACTTATACATTCACTACACCAATGCTAGGCCTGAGACAGGTGTTCATACCAGTTCCTGCAAGTGTGGATCAAGAAAAGTCCTATCAAGCCAGTGCTGCTAATTATGCTTACCGTAATTATTCACCAACAATCACGCAGATGATTATGTCCATCGTAATTATTCACCAACACTCATGCAGAGTGCCGCCATCGTGTGTCTGGCTCTGCAGAAGAGGACGATTGTCGCGCTGACACAGTACCAACTATGGAAGCCCTTCGTCTGCCAAGATGCGCGCCACTCTCCATCTTCGATGTACGCAAGTGGCACGCAGAAGACGCGCACAGCCCCATGGTGCCTCGTCAACTCTGATTACCAGATGTGCACAAGATGCACACTCCTTGCCTCTCCAGCGACTCTTGTAATTTCTAGCTCAATCTTACGTTCTATTATTTCTTCCTCCATACGGGACATGCCTGCCAGTACTGGAAAACGCTTAAACGTCTAACCAACAGCGAGGTTCCTTCAAGCGCATAAAGTCCCGCCAAGACAATATCTCACGATAAAATGGTGACCACATTACAGTACCCCCTTACGCTTCTAAAAAGGTGTCCCTTCAGCTCCATCTCTGTCATATGGCGTGTTTTCGCGCTCAGCAACTAGCCGCGCATCATACGTTTTCTGAATCTAGGAAGCTGTCCATGTGGTTAGGCCATTATTTTCTACAAACTGTGTTTCTTTTAAAACGTGCAAGATACTTATCTTCAAAGAGCTCTCCCCAAAACGTGAGAAAGCGCCGCTCACCTCTTGCCTCCTGGCTTCAGTTCGGCTACTGGGCAGGGCTCGGTTGTAAAATGCGGAATAGCCTGCTATCTTCCACGGTTGATCCCGGCGTCCTGACTTCTGTAGAGAGAACACCTGAGGCTCCAGTCTTAGATGATGGTAAGGGGCCGCCATTTTCGATGCATTCTCTGCTCTGCCTGTCCCAAACCCAGTGCGTCGTACCTTCCTATGAACACAGAAATCATCCAAAAACTAGGGAGACCAGTACCATGGTAAATGTAAAGAAATGAAGCTAGAAAGAGCTAAGTACGGACAATCACTGTAATTCGATATACTTTAATAACATATTGCTGCTGAAATCGATACCGTTAGTACACACCAATAACAGAATCACCTTCATATTAATGGAAATATGCATGCCAATTTGCTTGCTGTGTTTCACCCTGATGGAGATGCAGACGTTTAGTCATCCTTTCAAGTACGAAATGATTAGCACAGCTGTGATGTTAGTCTATTATCGGAATATTGTCGCTGCAGAGATTCCAGTGTTTCAAAACATTTTCCCTTCACCCAAGAGCCGGTCATCATCCATCTTTTAAATAATTCAGGTATATGAATTCTTTCACCTGAGGCAGCAATAAGCGATATTTATCGTGACTTCTTTGATTCAGTTTATTTTCCTTCTTGCCTAAGAGGAACGACGAATCGTATAACGAGAAACATGCATTGCTAATCTCACATTTGAAAGGTGACCGCATTTGAATTACACTACAGTCTACAAGCACATTGCTACAAACACAGAACTTCCCAATGGTTGAGTGACCTTGTCTCTCACAAGGTCATTTTGTAATATGTATAGCTAGGAACCAGAGCCTGTCGTAGTGCGAGGATTTTCAAGGCATTCAAGTAGCGCTAACAGATCGCGTGCCGGCGTGTGATGAAGAAGGGTGTGATTGTGTGATCAATAAGTTCACTTAGATAACAGCTGCTCCAGAGACAAATCGCAGTCCGCAGATTCCGTGACTGGTGCTAACAGCCGGATGCGACCTACAAATTACGTTGGTTATTCGGCGATTATACGCCTATAAATATAGCTGCTGCCAATCCACCCTCCACTCAGTGCATTGATAGGCCCGATGAATATTGACGTATCAGTGATTCGAGATCGATTTGCAGCACGGACTGTGAGCTATTGTATTCAAATCGAGGAAGCTTTATGTTTCAGTGAGAAAACTGTACGTATAGCCGACTACACATCGTTTATAATTTTTAAGAAAAGAAGTTTCCACTTTTGCAGAATACCGCTGAAATCCCCAGGAATAGGAGAAGGAATGGAACTCCTCGTGGAAGGCTAAGTCTCGGTTATGGCATCATTCATTGTTTCTCAAAATTTGAATTTAGTTTTTTAAGGAGGTAATCACAATTGAAAATGGGCTAATTTTCCCCAAAGATTTCGAGCAATTGTGAAACAGTTAATGCCACCACAAGTTCAAATATTTTGCTTCAAAATCCAATTTAATTTTTTTAAAGGGGAGCAAAAAAAATTAAAATTCTTAGCTGAGGCAGTGCTGAATGATTAATTAGAACAATTACAGAACTGACATATAAGGTTCTGGACAAATATTCAATACTGATCAGCTTGCGAATTTAACGGACCAAACAGTTAAGAAACTTTACAATTGTATTTAAAGCAATACCAAGGCAGCAGTGGGCCCCGAAACAATTGCAGAACAACAGCCCTTACGAAAGATCCCTTTTAAGGGAATGAACTGATCAGCAAAAATACAAGCAAGGGGTTAAACAGAATCTCGGTACACGAGCCACTGAGTAACATGCGGCTAAAGGTTACTGAAGGGAAGCCAGACTCGACTTAGCTGACGAAGTGGTGTGAAAGGTGCCCGCAGAGGTAAGAGGCGGTGTCAGACCTCGCGCTGCCAAACAAACAGCATGCCAGGGTTCGCACCGCGCCGAGCAGACGCAATCACACAAAAAATGGTTCAAATGGCTCTGAGCACTATGGGACTTAACAGCTGTGGTCATCAGTCCCCTAGAACTTAGAACTACTTAAACCTAACTAACCTAAAGACATCACACACATCCATGCCCGAGGCAGGATTCGAACCTGCGACCGTAGCAGTCGCGCGGTTCCGGACTGCGCGCCTAGAACCGCGAGACCACCGCGGCCGGCGGCAATCACACAGCCACTCATTCTAGTACCGGATGCTCCCAGGCGCCGCAACCGAGGCGAATAACGCTGTCAGGTAGGAAAGAGGGCAGCGAAGGAATCGCCTAAGCAAGACAGGTCAAAATCAATCACACAGGCACAATAACCCTTCACGAAAGGCAGCGCAAGATAAATAAAGCCTCTTCAAGTAGCTGTAATTAAACGACATTTTCTTAACAACAACATAAATCAACTTACTGCCTATTAAGTTAGAATTTGAGAATCGATTAACTTGTGTATTAAACAAATTCATTCAGTAAAAGCTCTAAAAAAGACAAACCAAATTTAATACAATTTGCAACACCAATTAATTAAACCGAAAGTTGTTTTACTTTCAATTATTTTCCCTCCCCAAGATTTTTGGGTGTTGAGGCATGAATGTAAGGCCCTAGACGAGTGCAGACACATTCGAAACGCCAGTCAAGACTTTACCTCAGAATCAGACAGGGCCATGGCGAACAAGTAACCAATTTCTCCCTATTTACAGCCACAATAAATTCATTAAGGATGTGGCCAGGCCACGCATCTAAAACATAACTAAAATCAGTACATATTAAAACATGAACATATATTAAATGAATAACCCGGACTAAGCACAAATGAGCATAAACTTGTATGATACTAGTACCCAGCGAGGAGAAAGTATTAAACAATAGTGACGTGCCCCGAAATCTGTAGCCCAGTACACTAGTCTGATATACTCTGTGAGGTCACTATAAAGGGCATATATCACGACTCGCACATGCACTTTTACAAATTATTTTGTTAAGAGCGACAAAGACTTTAAATTGGGGTGCCATTACAAATGGAAAAACTGAAGGCTATATTGAAACAAATACACTCACAGTAACAGTAATAAAATGCCGGACAGCAAAATGACACAAGAGGAAGGCAGAGTGGCGCGCCAAAAACTACTCACCGTTCAGCAACCATGTGATTGAGCGTCCCCCAAATGCACGAGGGAGCTGTAGATTCTCGCAGAAGGCGCACAGCGACCAAGTTAATGCAGCACAAAAAGCCAACAATGTGGTGGGCTGATCCATTTAGACTATGAATGGAATGCACCTGTCCAAAAACCGATCATTCTAGATTCCCCATAGATCGACCTACCACCGCAAGGCTTCCCGTGTACGAGGCAACACACGGGCACCTCCTCCTCGTGCCCAAGCGGTCGTCTCTTCCTCTCTCCCTCTCCTCGGAGTGACCACTCTTGCCCTCGATTCAGAGATCACTGCAAAACTCGCAACGGCGCTCCAGAACGATGAAGTCGCGCCAATAGGCCGTGAAGCAGATGTCGATACGAGTCAGCATGATTCAACTGTAATATGACACTGCTGGTGATGCGTAACTATAGTAGACAAAAAGTACGTTACCTCCAAGAAACACGTAGACAATGCAGTACAGAGTTTAAAACTATCTGTAGCCTTGATAATGACTTCAGTTCGGCGAGAAAGAGAGCCCAGAAGTTTCTTTGTGTACGCCATATCCAGATGAACCCACTCATTGACGATTAGATCCCTCAGAGCTATCTACCCAAATGCTGGAATAATGATTGCTACGATTCCATTGTTCGAAAGAGACGCAGACATTATCTAATGGATTAAGGTACAGGAGGGTGTCTGGAAGCTCATCAAACCAGTGACGTATTCGTGTTGCCCTGCAATCACTGCTGTTATGATCTTAGAAGACAACTATGCTCATCTCGAAGATACAGAATAAATGACAACATTGAATCACTGCAAATGATTAAAGGAATATCCCCGCTCATATTCACGGTACCTTGAGTACATGGACCCAAGTGATGGCAGAGAAACACGCACGACCTGAGATATACTCTTCACACACTGCGGGTTAAAAGCCCTTCGAGACGGACCAGCATTCTTTGGCGACAGCAATTTTTGTCCGTTTCCAACTTAATTATTAGTGACTGGGAGTGAGAACCGTATCCGGCTCCTGCCGGTTCAGAGCTTTTCATGACCATCGTTCTTGTTACGTGATACGAACTGCGACTGGTATCCCGATTAGTTGTTCTCGTTAATGCGCTAGTGAATAAAAGACAGCAGAAGAAAAGCTGAAGTTTTAAATTGCCCGTTTAAGAAATCGTGGTAACATTAAGAGTGCAACGGGAATTCCACTGTTAAATGAGAGGAGAGAGAGCAGATAGGTGGAAAGAATACATTGAAAGCCTCTATGAGGGTGAAGATTTGTCTGATGTGATAGAAGAAGAAACAGGAGTCGATTTAGAAGAGATAGGGGATCCAGTATTAGAATCGGAATTTAAAAGAACTTTGGAGGACTTACGGTCAAATAAGGCAGAAGGGATAGACAACATTCCATCAGAATTTCTAAAATCATTGGGGGAAGTGGCAACAAAACGACTCTTCACGTTGGTGTGTAGAATATATGAGTCTGGCCATATACCATCTGACTTTCGGAAAAGCATCATCCACACAATTCCGAAGAGCTGACAAGTGCGAGAATTATCGCACAATCAGCTTAACAGCTCATGCATCGAAGCTACTTACAAGAATAATATACAGAAGAATGGAAAAGAAAATTGAGAATGTGCTAGGTGACGATCGGTTTGGCTTTAGGAAAAGTAAAGGGACGAGAGAGGCAATTCTGACGTTACGGCTAATAATGGAAGCAAGGCTAAAGAAAAATCAAGACACTTTCATAGGATTTGTCGACCTGGAAAAAGCGTTCGACAATATAAAATGGTGCAAGCTGTTCGAGATTATGAAAAAAGTAGGGGTAAGCTATAGGGAGAGACGGGTCATATACAATATGTACAACAACCAAGAGAGAATAATAAGAGTGGACGATCAAGGACGAAGTGCTCGTATTAAGAAGGGTGTAAGACAAGGCTGTAGCCTTTCGCCCCTACTCTTCAATCTGTACATCGAGGAAGCAATGATGGAAATAAAAAAAAGGTTCAGGAGTGGAATTAAAATACAAGGGGAAAGGATATAAATGATACGATTCGCTGATGACATTGCTATCTTGAGTGAAAGTGAAGAAGAATTAAATGATCTGCTGAACGGAATGAACAGTCTAATGAGTACACAGTATGGTTTGAGAGTAAATCGGAGAAAGACGAAGGTAATGAGAAGTAGTAGAAATGAGAACAGCGAGAAACTTAACATCAGGATTGATGGTCACGAAGTCAATGAAGTTAAGGAATTCTGCTACCTAGGTAGTAAAATAACCAATGACGGACGGACCAAGGAGGACACCAAAAGCAGACTCGCTATGGCAAAAAGGGCATTTCTTGGCCAAGAGAAGTCTACTAATATCAAATACCGGCCTTAATTTGAGGAAGAAATTTCTGAGGATGTACGTCTGGAGTACAGTATTGTATGGTAGTGAAACATGGACTGTGGGAAAACCGGAACAGAGGAGAATCGAAGCATTTGAGATGTGGTGCTATAGACGAATGTTGAAAATTAGGTGGACTGATATGGAATGAGGAGGTTCTACACAGAATCGGAGAGGAAAGGAATATGTGGAAAACACTGATAAGGAGAAGGGACAGGATAATAGGACATCTGATAAGACATGAGGGAATGACTTCCATGGTACTAGAGGGAGCTGTAGAGGGCAAAAACTGTAGAGGAAGACAGAGATTGGAATACGTCAGGCAAATAATTGAGGACGTAGGTTGCAAGTGCTACTCTGAGATGAAGAGGTTAGCACAGGAAAGGAATTCGTGGCGAGCCGCATCAAACCAGTCAGTAGACTGATGACCAAAAAAAAAAAAAAAAAAAAAAAAATCGTTCACGCTGGAGGACAGTACGAACATACCGTCGTTTCACTGGGGCACAGACTCCCGCGTGGATGTCACGGAAACAAGCATCTGTGTCGTACAGGAGCAACTGAAAGAGTTGAAAACAAATAACGCCTCAGATCCTGATGAAATCCGTGTTCGCTTTTACAGAGACTACTCAGTGGGATTGGCCCCTTACTTAGCTTGCAATTATCGCGAATTCCTCGCTAGCCTAAAGTTCGAAGCGACTGCAAAATTGTGCGTGTGACTCCTGTACATAAGCAGGACAAAAGAACGGACCCGCATAATTACAGACCAATATTCTGAACAGTTCTTGAACACTTTTTGTGTTCGTATATAATTTACTATATTCCTTCGAACCGAAAAGCTTCTGTCCATAAATCAGCACGGATTTAGAAAACATTGCTCTTGAGAAGCTCAGTTTGCCTTTTTCTCGCACGACATCTTACGAACCATGGGTGGAGGGTAACAGCACATTGCATATTCCTAGATTTCCGGAAGGCATTTGACGCGGTGTCCCACTCCAGACTATTGATGAACGCCCAGATATGTGAGTAGTTAGAAGACTTTTTAAGTAATAGAACTCAGTACGTTCTCCTCGACTGCGAGTGTTCGTCAGGAACAAGGGTATCGTCAGGAGTAACCTAGGGAACTGTGATGCGACCACTCTTATTCTCTGTATACATGAATGATCCAACAGATATGGTAAGTAGCAATTTACGGCTGTTTGCTGATGATGCTGTGGTATACGGGAAGGTGTCACCGTCGATTAACTGTAGGAATATACAAGATGACAGACAAAACTTGTAGTTGGTGTGTTGATTGCAACTTTCTCTAAATGTAGAAAAATGTAAGTTAATGCGGATGAGGAGGAAAAATAATCCGGTAATTTTCGAATACAGCAGCATTAGCAGGGAGCTTCTTGACACAGTCACTTTGATTAAACATCTAGACGTAACGCTGCAAAGCGATATGAAATAGAACGAGTACGCCAGTTTGGAAGTAGGGAAGGTGAATGCTCGAAATCATGTGACTGGGAGAATTTTGAGAAAGTGTAGTTCATCTATAAAGGAGACAGCGTATAGAGTGTTTGGGATCCCCACCAGGTCAAATTATAGAAAGAAACAGAATCATTTGAGAGGCAGGGTGCTAGACTTGTGATCGGTAGTTTCGATCAGCTCGCAGGTATAAGTATTATGGAGATGCTTCAGGAACTCAAATGGGAATCCCTGGAGTCTTTCTGCGAGGCAGTATTGCGGAAATTTAGGGAATTGCCATTTGAGACCGACTGCAGAACGATTCTACCTCCACCAACGTATATTTCGATTAAGGACTACGAAGATAAGATACAATACCGTAGATCAGAGTCACATGGAGACGTAGAGATAGTCGTTTCTCCCACGTTCTGTTTGCGAGTGGAACGGGAAAGGAAATTGCTACTAGTGGTTCAGTGTACCATCCGCCAAGCGCCGTACGTAGATTTAGATGTAGACGCCAGCCAGGAAGCAAATGACAAGAATGTCACGTTCGCTGTTATCAGTCCATTTCTCCTCGAAGGGGCGGCAGTAATCTTATAGCCAGTGCGACGAACGTAAATTTGGCTTTGAGCATGAAAGCAAGGGGAAACGCTTCACACGCTTCCTGATACAACGTACAAATAAGTTTAGACAGTTTCTAAGGTTGGTACCGCTTCTTAACAACCTTTTACTATTGTTGCCGAAGCATACTCAGTGTACGGTACTAGCAGAAAAATTCTGTTGAGAAGATAATAAATTTCTCAAGTTTCATGGGAACGGGAAATCAGAATTCTTGCTGATATTCATGCTGAGAGTTGCTTGCAGCGTCTCATGTGGGCAACTGGGACTAAGGCACGGTTGCAGCCACGCATCAGCGATTAACTCCCGGAAACCGCAACTTCAGAATGCGCCGAGCGGGCCATGGGACCCACCCCTGGATGCCACCCAACTCGTGGGGAAAGTTTTGTCGTACACGACAGTGACCACGGGCAGTTCAACAATCCTCTTCCTCGTGTGAAAACCTTTCGGCCACCACCCAACAATATGTACTACCCTCTCTAATTTAAACAGAAACGTAACTAAATGCATTCAGAACAGTGAAACCATCTGTGTCAATCATGCTACAGTTTCTTCAATTTGCATACGTTTAAAAAAAAGTTTTTGAAACCATTCCTTCGACTAGAAATCTGTGTCAACAGACAGGATGCCTAATTACTCAACTATAAAACCAGTTTGGTGGTTTAAGACAAGATTAACGTTTTTTCTTGTAATCTTCGTTTCGTTTACACTTGCTATTACAACTAAATATGGAACCTAGCTCTATACGGGACAGAGATCTGAACATCACGGAAAGACAGGCAAATAAGCTTGGAGTAACTAGTAATAACATGGGAAATTCGAGTCATTTATGACAACGTGTTTTTTCTTTTGTTTGTCAGTTTATTAAAACGTTAATTGGAAGTCTTTCATCATATACACCAATGAACTGTAAACATAACATGTAGTGGCTTGGAAAGCTATTTGTCTAAACGCTTTTATTTTGTTAGCACAAAGTTGCAATTTTATTTTTTATTATTTTTACCTTACTTCTCTTAGACGTTTCAGTAAAATCCATACAGCAGAAGCAGAATGTATATTATATAAAAAATATATGTAAACATTTTTTAACTTTTGAAGGAGGACTGCACTGTATAGGCCAAAGACAATATTTGTTGTTGAATGAGTCGAGCAGTTGCTGTAAGTTGCTGACAGCGAGTTTGTAGTTTTAATACAGCTGTGTGCACTTGTGGTGTATAGAGAAAAACATGTGGCTTGGTATATGTGTGGGTCCGATGCATTGAGAAGATGCAGGAATACATTCATTGTCATGGGTTGTTAAACATAAAATCTCCATTGAGACGCTAAGGGGGAGAGAAAGGTACCAGACTGTATCTGAATTCATAAATGAATACGTATACGCGGACAAGTCGACCAATAAACTTCGTAGTGCGTAACACTCAATTTTTTCGATTTTGTTTCACTTTCATCAATTACACTGACTTCAGTAAAGTTCAGTTTTTAAATCGTTTCTTAAACCCATCATAATAAATTAAAGACCACTGTAAATAGTACGAAAGTAACGAAAATGGAAAGATACATTTGCTCCATTAATACTATTAGGCAGAGAAGTTTATGTTATTTTGCTTCAAAAATACTTCCTGATAATATTTCTTACTTAAAGGGGATTACCGTCAAAAATGTTCAAATGTGTGAATTCTTAAGAAACCAAAATGCTGAGGTCATCGGTCCCTAGACTTACACACTACTTAAAATAACTTATACTAAGAACAACACACACACACACACACACACACACACACACACACACACACACACACACACACACACACACACACACACACACACATGCCCGAGGGAGGACTCGAACCTTTGGCGGGAGGGGCCACGCAATCCGTGACATGGCGCCTCAGACCGCACGGCCACTCCACGCGCCGATTTCAGTCACGTCAATGAACCTTACTAGTCGCACACTATATCTTGATATTTCAATAATTGTAGTATTATTTTCGTGCATGATCATAACATTAATAGTAACAGCAATAATAACAACTATAAAATTTTCAAATATTTGTGGTGTAAAAAGTCCACAACAAGCTGGGTCAACGAAGGAAAAAAAGCATTTAGAAAGAAACAATGTAAAAATAGAATATATAAACAGCAGTGAAGCCTCCTGGGAAAAAGTATTGAAAATGGAAGGATTCCAAGGCAGGGTAGCTAAAAAGACCGGTTCAGAATAAATACAGCGAACAGATGGAAGCATACTGGAAAAAATGAAAAGAACAAAGACCAAAGAACTGAAATTTGGACGTGGTCCTCAGATAGCCTATTCGTAGTAAAGAAGAGAAATAATAATTATATTAATAACAACAGACAATAATAATGGTAATAATAACTGACACTAATAATGAAAAAAGTTATTGCCACTGTACCAACAAGGAGAAGGTAAAATATGAGGAGGAGGGGGGGGGGGGGGGAGGTACTGGCGAAAGTATCTGCAGACTAATATTTGGGTGGTGTGGCTATTGTGATTGAAGGTGGGAAGCAATTTCATTTCTCTTATTTTTTAAGGAAGATTTTCTAAACGGCGGCTTCCTGATACACAAAATGATTTTGAGTGCATGGCAGTGTTATCTGATGGTACAAAGAGAATTTTACTTTGTTGTGAGTGAGTATTTCTGTTGTGATGTTCAGACAGAAGCGTAAGAGTGGAAGATAAATAAGAGAGAGGACTGATCGGGAAGACGATAGAACAGAGTATGATAGTCTCTACGCTCATCGGTGCGCAACCATGATAGTTATTTGTAGGCAGAAGAGGTATGGTCAAAATAGCATGCGTTGCAAGCTTTCATCACCAGTTCTAGCCTGCTTGAGCTTTCGTACGAAAGTCCTTGGAGGAGTATTAGTCGCTCTACGAACTTCTTTTTAACCTCGAAAGAAAAGGCCTTTTTCTATTTCAATAGTGAATGAACTGACGATGACACCTTCTAATAGCTGCAGTTGTGTCAGTGAAGGTAGAGAATGAACTCCAAGTCAGAACGAGATTTTCACTCTGCAGCGGAGTGTACGCTGATATGAAACTTCCTGGCAGATTAAAACTGTGTGCCGGACCGAGACTCGAACTCGGGACCTTTGCCTTTTGCGGTCAAGTGCTCTACCATCTGAGCTACCCAAGCACGATTCACACCTCGTCCTCACAGCTTTACTTCCGCCAGTACCTCGTCTCCCACCTTTCAAACTATACAGAAGCTCTCCTGCGAACCTTGCAAAACTAGCACTCCTGAAAGAAAGGATATTGCGGAAACATGACTCAACCACAGCCTGGGGGATATTTACAGAATGAGATTTTCACTCTGCAGCGGAGTGTACGCTGATATGGAACTTTCTGGACTTTTGTTAACCCCAAGTCCTTTGTAGATCAAGAAAACGTTACTTCTGTGCCACTCAAGGTTAAAGGCAAGCGAGAATCTCTGAACCGCATGGTAACAGTCTTTTATGAGAAACTAATTTCAAAGGTATGTTCTGCAAGTACTCGGATAAGGAAGTTAGATGAGAGTTGACATACCGAATGGCAGTTCACAAATTTGTTAAACTTTCACTTAAGTATAAGTGAAGGTCGTCAGCGCGTAGGTGATATTTGTAATCGGAGGCAGTGGTTGATACATCATTAACCTGTAATGAGAAAAGTAATGGGCCCAATACTGATCCTTGTAGGGCCCCTGGTGATAGGTATCTCCACTGCGATCTTCTAATTACAATCATTACACACTATAGGCGGAATGTAAGGAAAGAGTAGAACCACCGTACAGTACTTGAAGAAAACTATCAGTATAATGAGTGCATAAGTTGTGCATATCTTGGCGCATAACTTCGTAGCGTTTTTCCATAGGTTTAATAAACACAACAGTTACACATAATAGAGACGTTTGTCATTAATAGTATATTCTCCTTCATTACTTACAACAAACTGCCAACACCGGGATAATTTTTCGATTCTGCGACCGTAGAAATCATGTGTTCTTGAGGTGAAAATGTCGTCGAGCCATATTCGGAGCACTTTTCATCCATAAACGAAGTTTCTTGAAAGTTATTCGAGAGAGAGCGACAAAGGTGAACATCTGACGGAACAAGATCAGTTGAATGAGGTGGGTGTGGAATGACTGCCCAACCAAGCTCCTGTATCGTGCGTTTTGCCAGTCTAGCAGAATGCGGGCGGGCATCGTCGTGGAATAGCTTCACTTCACGCACCCTTTCTGGTTGATGTTCTTGAATGCGTCTGCAAGACATCTCACTTGTTGACAATACATGTCAGCAGTGATGTCCACACCTAGGGGAAGTAATTCATAATATACCACACCGTTGCATTTCCACCAGATGCATAACATTATCTTGCGTGAATGCGAGAAGATCTTTGTAAGGGGAGTTGCTGCTTTGTTTGGACTCAACCAACCTTTTTTTTTTTATTGATATCAGCATAAAGACATGGATTCTCGTCACCAGTAACTATAGAGGATAGGAGTGGTTGGTGTTATTCAAGAACCAATTGACGACGAGCTATCACAAATGCACATATGGCCTTCCGCTGATATTTGTGATTTTGGCTTGAAGCATGCGGTACACGTGTACCCCATATTTGAATGTACCCCATATTTGAAGCTTCCCCATTGCATGTAAATGTCGCACGATGGTGGAAAGATGACAGCTCATTAGATCTGCCAGTTCTCGGGTGCACTGACATGGATTAAACGGTTTTCATCACATTTGCCAGTTCTCTAGTACACGGACGTGGATTATTGTGAATTAATGAGTTTAAATGATTTTCATTAAACCACAAACATCTTCCTGAACGTGGAGAGTCATCAATGTCGAAACGATCCTCCTTAAAACCTCCGTGCTCTGTCCAGTGGCACAATCCGCATACACGGGGAAAATGTTTCTGATTGCGTCCGCTGCTGTCACCTCTCTACTGAACTCAAATAGAAGATGTAAGGTGTCAGGCAAATCCAACACCTTCCATGAAATATGTAAGGTGTCAGGCAAATCCAACACCTTCCATGAAAACCCTGACATGATAAGCAAATCCGGCAGTATGTCACATAGCTCCGAATAAATACTGACATTAAATTAACCAAAGTAATACGATCAACGAGTGAGCAAATGGAATACCACAGACTAACACAAGAACGCCTAAATGCATGTCATACCTTCCCACCGTGAAACAGGCGCAGTTCCGAGGAAGAAACGAGAACAGAAGCCGAGAGCAGAACCATGTTAAGCTGGAAGGCCCTACGATAAGGGACGGACACCCACGTCGCCCGCCAACCACCAGGACCACCCCTCAGCCCATGTTAAAAGATAGAGCCCTCCAGAAGAACAGTATAGAAATTACAATAACACTAAAAGGGCCACACCAGCTGCAAATTTTAGCGTGAGACTTTTTCGCGTCTCTGTTTCGTTGCAAACATTGAAAACATTGCCCCACCACGAAAAGTATAACGTTTCTCATTGGATAGACAGAATTTTTGTAGGTGGATCTTAAGGTTAACATTGAGACCCTGATTGGTCAGATGAAAACACAGCCAGATAGTTTTTTTTTAAAACCAACTTCGGTAAATTGTAGTAAGGAGAAGTTAGGAGGGAGTTGCTTCCGAGATGGCGAGGTGCATGGAGCTGTGCTGACCCCCGCCTCCTGACGAACACCGACAAGGTAATGAACGCACGCGATGCCGCATTTTTGAGCGCATAAGGCTTCACTCAGAACTGCAGAAGTCTCATCTGTTACATCCCCTTTTTACGTAATACTAGTGTCGATCGTCAATTGAAGCTCATGGTATTCACATTTGCTACGTAAGTTAAAATCTGAAACGCGATGATATTTCTGTTATATAATTATTGAGAAGCCACATCAGCCATTGTAATTTACTACAAGTTAGATAAGTAATTAAAGACACTTGAGGGTCACTGTAGACCATTTTGATAGTTTTCTCTTTTGTGAAACTCAATTTAAACCTAGATTATAGATGTGATATGGCTTAGGTCATCCTTCGATCCTTTGTAGAACTTGGAAACCCACTCAGGGAATATTCGTTCACATTTTTGTTGAAAGCAGTTGGTTTTTATCATCCTGTATTAAAATATTTCCTTTGATCAATAGTGCAATTTATAAACAATGTTTTGTGAGTAGAATAAAATTTCTAATGGTAAACTTAACTGCTTTTTCGACGTTATTTTACCAGCTAACTAAATATAGGAAAGCCTTGAACCCCTTCCACTAAATTTATTTAGTATTAAGATTCTTTTACAGGGAGTGCAGTGGAGCTGCAATTCCCTAACAAACACTCTCAGAGCGTCGTTGCGCGAAAGTGGTAGGGAGACACGACTTAGAACAAACAGACACCACGCAGAAGGTTAGAAAGATATGTCGAAAATCATCCGATTTCTGCACTTGGTACTTCATTTTCTAACGTCCACAGCTTCACTCACTGTCTCCAAGAGACAAAATGAAAACGCACACACCCAAACAGCAACAGTGATCTACAAACAATAATTGGCAATCGATAAATAAACGCCTAACATACGGAATACCAACATACAAAACAAAATCACTATGAACTTAAGCATCAAACTAAAGAAAGTCAAAGTCAACAGTGTGGTTTGCTGAAATCCAAAAAGCACATTGTAGTCACATGTTGTATAATTGTAACCTGTTGCAATTCGTCTGTCATTTTTATGAGAGCGGTCGTCGTTGTGCGATGTTTCCGGACACGACTGGTATTGATCTAAAAGGTTATTTGATGTTAAGTATTTCGTATGCTGTTCGTGGACTATGTATTCTAAGCCTTGGATAATGCTGGCAGAATGCTGGCGGTCCTGTAATCGGAAGCTGTTTGGCGGATTCCAAGTCGGATAATGGCTTTACGAGGACCTGCTTCCAGGCTGTTGGAATGATGCAGGAGGTCAGAAAATGTCTCAAAATAAGTTATTTAGGGTAGTATTGAATACACGAGAAAACTGATCATTTGCACTGTTTTATTATCATGTCCTGCAGCCGCTGAACGAATACGTTCAAGTATATCAATGGCCGTTTTCTTCTGTAAGAATTACTGATACTTTAAAGGAGTTAATGGTTTGAGCCCTTATGCATTCTTCGAGTAAAGATGTCGGCGTGGCGAAATTCTCGTTTAAATCCTAGACAGGAAGTAGGGGCTTAGCTGCAGATTTAGGTTTGCCTATTCTTAGACCTCGCAGATTTTTCCACAGGAAAAGTCAGTTAGCGAATGGGCATACCTGAGTTTTGTATTTCTGCGTTGTGCCATAAGGAAATGAAAGAAAATTAGATAGGTCACCGCTTGAAGAGGCAATGTATTTCAGTAAGGATTTAAAGGGTAGAGAAGGGAATCGGAAGGAGAGGAAGAAGATGATATCAGTTACAAGGCAAGATGGAAAGTTATAGTTACGCGGAACGGAAGACCCGAACTGAACCTGTTACAAGGCAGAATGTTCTGTCGCTATATTCGACTGAGTAGCTGCATAGTCCTTCCCTCGCTGGAGGTATTTGTACCCCAGGGACAATAGTCAGCAGGTAGACACGTCCGAGGCCGCTTAACGGTACACTCGCGGCTTATGAGAGAACAGCGCAGAACTGAACCCCGGTCGGCCACCCCTCGTAAACTAATGGTCTGAGCGGCACCATGCAGCTGATTGTCTTTGCGAAATGACAGACAGGAGCGGCTACACACACACTAGTTCACAGTTGACGCGGCGCGAGTCCCGACAAAGGCGAGCATAGCTCTTGGGGAAGCGGGTCGTGAAGCTGTTTGTCTGATCGGCAGGCGACGCTTCAGTCTCTGCTATTGGTGAGACGTGAGGGGATAGGAAGCTGGCAGGCTGTCAAAAGGGCAGCAGGTAGTAGAAAGGCTTACTGCGAGTGGTTTTCCCCAGACGAGTGACCGCTGCTGCTCCACACGTGGTGTGTGGGTGCTGCCATAGCCCAAACGGAAGAACCAAAGAATTCCTCGACAGCCAAACATGTAAATAAAGATACAGAACAGGCAATGGCACCGCATGAAAAAGTGAAACGAAGTGAAAAAGCACATCTAAATACTCACTCCGTAGATATAGTAATACTTCAGGTACTAACGATGAAATACACGACTGTATGTAGTTTATACAAAAACCTATCACTTCAAAATTTTTAAGCCAGACTAAAGAGGAAGTTGTGATGAAGCAAGCTGGGATAATTTCACTTCTGCTCTTGCTTTTCCATTTGCTCCTTAAATTCGTTTTTTTTTTACCTTTTACTAATTATCAGTAACATACCTGAATATAATATGCATTTTTATAAAAGAGAAAGATTAGTTCTCAGTTTAAAAAATGTAACACAAGATCTAATTTTGTGCTTAGTTTTAGGTATGTAATTGATTTTCTAATTTGTTTCAACTATTCCTAGTTAGTATGTTTAGTTATATGGTGAAATCAGTAATTGTTACGTAGCGTAAGGTCTTTTCTTCACGTATGAACAAATATAAATTCTGTACTAATAATAAACATTTGGAGGAACAACGAATAGTATTCTTAAAGGCTCTATTTGGCTCTATTCGAAAACATGTTAGCAAAGCCAGCCCTTAATTAATTCCAAAGTGATTAACAGTTTTGTCAAAAATATTGATTACATAAACAAATAATTCGGCTTAAGCCTTGTAGTAGAAGAAAATGTTAAAAAGAACCAATTTTTCGATGTAATCAGTTAATTTAATGAGTTAAGTTTTAATTGTAATTTCTGTAAATTTAAGGATACACGATACTTTTCAAGCGCAATATTATGTAAAAATCAACATCTATTTCTTTCAGGCACTGCTTATAATGTATATGTTTTACAGATTTTTTGTTGGTGTCAGGTAATACAGCAGACCCTCTAAACAAATTGGATGTATTTAAAATATTTTTGACCCTTCTTAGGGTTATTAAATAAATTACAAAGAAATTGATGCAATTCTTTTTCCAAAATGCTTCCTCAAATTGAGGTAACATTTAATCCAAGGTTATACATTTGAAGTAGACCAAATTTGTACCAGATATGCATGACATGATGGCTAAGGTACTACACTTATTTAATTCCACCTATTATGTATAGTACAAGGATAAAAATATAACATCTTACATTTTAATTTTTATAATTTTTTCCTAATAAAAATGTTATTTTTTCTATAATTTAGTTGATTCGGCAATAAAGCTCCGTTCTGTTACATACGTACGGACTATTGCAAGTTACAGAAAAAATTAGAGCAACGCTTTATAAACTTTAGGAAATATTTGTACATGAATTCTGAAAAATATAACTTGTGGGAAATTGTGAATGAAGACATGAATCCAATTAAACTGTGCCTCAGAACACTCCTGAAGCATAGTCTTCATCCTGCAGCATTTCTTCATCTTCAAGCTTCCTCTTGGCATTCCTTTTAGCACTTCTTTGTTAACATGAAGAGCGAATCTTTCACTTTCACGTACCAGTTGTCTGTCACACACAAGTAATTGATCTTCCACATTAGAGCCACATTTTATGCCTAAATTTCTCAGGACCTCCAACCTTCCTATCGCTCAATCACTGAAACATATCACTGCATCCAGTACACCAACTTATAACGTATTTAGTCTTAGAAAAACATCTTTCCCATATGCAATAGTTGAAACTTTCATTTGTATTCTGACTGCCCCATGAAGACATCTGCTAAGTAAACCAGGGTCACGTAGGTCTCTGAAAATTGGTTCTATTTCATTTATAACAGGCTCAGGAAGATAATGCTTATGATGGTACATTTTACCACTTTCTTTTGCTTTTTGGTAACCACACCAAGAATCTGCTCCTTTAGGGCAAAGTCTGTGAACAGGGTGGTCATCTACACAAATTATGAAAGTAGGTGGCCCATACAGCTTTTCTTATTGCTGTAACATCAGTCGGCGGTGCAGTTCGTCTAATGGCCTGTCCATAACAGCTATGAAGAAGGTCTATTTCAGTTTCTGTCAATGTGTCTGGGCCAGACAGAGACTTTCCATCAGACAGCAACTTTCCTTTCATTTTTCTTCGTATCTTCCTTAATGTAGCACCCATCCTCTTTTGCACATGTCCACAACTCCAGTTTTGCTACCAAGGTATCACCATAAACATTGAACTCATTAATTTTATTGAAAGCTTTAGAGTGCCCATCGCCTAGGTACTTCGTATATCTAAGATTATAAACGGGCACCGACCTCTGAAATATTTTTAGAGTTCCATTACACACCATACCTCCACTGTAACCATCATAATTCTTAGAACACTGATGATCAATATGTCCTTCAGTGTTACCATGGTAGGTGTGACAGTAGTTAGATAAGCACTGAACTCCAACAACTTTTCCATTCTCCAGAGAAGTAAGACTTGCAACACCATTCAAGGAACGATGTCCTCGAAGTTGCCATGTCCCATCAAGTGCAACAGCAACGTCCCTGTTTCCACTAATATTTACTGTTTCTTGTATTGCACGTTTCATAAATGCTTTAGACACAACCGTCAAGGCATGAAAGAGTATTTTTATGTTCTTGCTGACCCTACAGGGAGGAGGAGGAAGATCCATCAAACCAAAAACATTTGAGCAGCCTTTTTCCCTTTTCCTATTGCACGCAATAACTTCAAATTCACAATAACATGAATAATGCACAATGCTCGAAGTAATTTTCGAGGTAGATTTATTACAGGATCTACACAGAAAAAATAATTTTGACGCTAAACCCTCCCTGCTTCTTCGTTATTCAGTTATTTCCAGGCAGCCTAAACCATCACATTGTTTACATTTCGCCACTTCCTTTATCACAGAAGATAAGATGCCCACATCAACAACAAAAAATCCGCTACAAACAGTGTCATTGTTAACACAAAAATTTGAATCCCAGAAGGTGTGCCATGTGGGAGTTTCTTCCCTGAAGAACTGATACATAGGTTACTTTAAACAGTGTGGCTTGCTTTGTTTGTGAACTGGTTACCCCAGAATTTCCTTCTACTGAATTTCTTGAAGCTTGGCATAGTTCGTATTTATTGCACACTAAAAGAATATGTACTTCTACAACTATATGCAGCACTTGGGCAACAAAGATTCAGTAACACCTAAGAAACTGCTTCAGGGAAATAAAATCAAAGATAATCATTTACAGATATTAGAAACCTGCACCGGCCGGGGTGGCCGAACGGTCCTAGGCGCTACAGTCTGGAACCGCGCGACCGCTACGGTCGAAGGTTCGGGTCCTGCCTCGGGCATGGATGTGTGTGATGTCCTTAGGTTAGTTAGGTTTAAGTAGTTCTAAATTCTAGGGGACTGAGGACTTCAGAAGTTAAGTCCCATAGTGCTCAGAGCCATTTTTTTAGAAACCTGCACTGTTAAAAAATAAACGAAATATAATCGCTGGAAACAGAAACCTCACAGTCATTTTCAAAATAATACTGGTTTCTGTAACAGAAATAAAGGGGGTGTGGCAGCATACATGACCGTAACTTAAAAATTTTGTATATATAGATTATTTTTCATTTGGAACCCCACAAGATAAATATCAATGTAATCAGGAGAGAATATAGAATTTAATAAAGTCGTAAAAATTTTGATCTTTCCTCCATTTGTAAGTACTCTGTATCCTTAATTTCAAACTGTGTAGTTTCAGCACCTACTACTGAGGTGATATGTAAGGGCCCAATTTTTGGTCACGAGACAATCAGTCCGAGGCCAAGTTTCAGACGAGAAACCTGTGTTTGTTAGAACAACAACAATGCATCACATTAACTGTGAAATAATTGTTACACATTTACGCCATGTGTTAAAACAATGACAGTGTCTGTTCCATATGTACCTGTTTATTGTTCACGAAATGTGAAGTATGGCCGGCCAAAGAGGCCGCGCGGTTAAAGGCGCTGCAGTCTGGAACCGCAAGACCGCTACGGTCGCAGGTTCGAATCCTGCCTCGGGCATGGATGTTTGTGATGTCCTTAGGTTAGTTACGTTTAACTAGTTCTAAGTTCTAGGGGACTAATGACCTCAGCAGTTGAGTCCCATAGTGCTCCGAGCCATTTGAACCATTTTTTTGTGAACTATGTGGTTCAACAAGAAACTATTGTAGCAGTATGTGGATGTTCACCTGGAACCTATTAATGAGGCTTATCGAAAGTTAAACAATAGTGCACTTGCCATATAACTGTGTAATAGTGGGGATTGTGATCAGTGAAAGTAAAAGACTGTGAAACGCAGCTGTGTATCTGTTGGCTACATCATTTACAGTTGACAGTAGTTGCTCTCCACAACCTATTTTTCAGCCAGTGTAGTAACACAGAACATCGACACCAAGAACAACAAAAGAATAAATAAGGAAAGCAGGCGAGTGTCGTCCCATGTTGTGCCCTGGGTGGGGACTATTGTATATGGACACAATAAACTAAAACTCACGAACTGTGATTGAGATGTGTGAACTCGAGCGGTTTACAGGGATTTAAATGGAAGAGGTGCTACAGCCAGTCAGTGTTGGGGTTTCATGGCCACAGTATATCAGCAACCAATCAGCGAGTGGGTTCTATGGAAGCAGCCACTGAGTACAGAAGCAGCCAATCACCACATAGGTGGACACAGCTGACGGGAATTAACAAGACGCCTCGCCGAGAGAATTACAACTTTCAGCACACAACAAATCGAGAAGACAGCTGTAGCAGCAGCAGCAGAAAAGTGATTAATAAAACAAGGTAATTTTATAGCAAGAGCCATTTTATATTAAATGATACATAATGAGTGACCTTAACAAACAAGACAGGTTAAGTTGTAAAATGAATGGAAAGACCTAAGTGGGCCTGGTTCTGTAGATGCTTATAAGTCAAAAATGAATGTAAATTTAAATGATGGGGACAAAGTCCTATTGTAGATGGAATAATAAAAGCATCATATACATTGTATGGTGATGTGAGCGAAATATACGAAAACAGTACTGAAGTGGATGAAATATTTAAGATTAAGGAGGAGCAATCTAGTAGCGAAAGTCAGCAACAGCAAAAGTGTATGGCACACGCAGAAGTGGAGGTCATGTTAAGGCAAATTATGAGTCGTTTGAATAGTGTGGAAATTAGTTTGAAAGAAGACATTAGGAGGTGGGGAAATAGTATAAAGGAAGTAGTACATAATACCAATGAGAAATTAACACTGAGTTGTAAATGCGTAGAAGAGAGAGACAACTTTGTGATGACAGTAGTAGGAATGTGGAGGTTTTCGAGAAAAAAAGTGCTGAAAATGGGATTAAACCTGACAGTCAAATCGATCAGATTAAAAATGATTTTGAAACGGATGCAAAAAACAATTGCGCAGAAATGGTAGAGGAAAAACTGGTAAAAATAAATGAAAATGTAGATTCAAAATTATTTGAAATAGTGATAAACGTGGAAGAGGTATAATATCTAAAGCGTAGAGAAAGTGACATTGGGTCTGACTGACAGTAGTTGTGATGATGATAATAATGATGAATCCAGTAATGATAATGATGGCAACATTGTAAATAAAAAGGAAGTGTGGCACCCTGTAATAACAGCAAGTGTACAAAGTATAAAAGTTAAGTGTATACTGGATAGTGGTAGTGATATGAATGGCATTTCTCAGGCATTTTTTAAATCTCTTAAGAACACAGAGGGTATAGCAGTGATGCATGTTTCTGGAATAAAAATTGTTGGTGCTACTGGTAAGTTATCAAATAGTGTGAAACAAGAGGCACTATTAAACGTAGAATTGGCAGGACAGCTGCTGAAATACAATTTTTTGGTGATTCAAAATCTCAGCAGTGATATAATATTTGGGACTAATTTCTTGTGCAATTAGTCAGTAACATTCTTTGTCGGATTCATTATGTGTCTGTCTCAATTTTCGTGTTTCCTCTGACTGTCAAACTCTTCTCCTTTACTCTCTGTAGTTTATAAGTGAATCAGAAACATTGTATCTTCCACTTTCATATTATTTTGTACAGTAGGATTCTTTAGCATAAGAATACTTAGGAAAGGTTTCTCCAATATTATTTACATATGTCATGTTGTGTTATTGATAAGTAATGCAATCATAAGAGGATGGAAGAAAATCAAGTGGTACCTTGGTTAAAGAATTTATGTGAAACAAGGAGGTAATGTAAACAGAAAATGAAATGTGCTGCGTATGTGGAGGATAATTAACATCTGAAGTAATTATCTCATTGGTGCAGCAGCAGAGGAAATATACAGTAAAAACCATACTAAACAAGAGATTAATATAATTGGGGTATAGTAGAAGTACTTGTGTTTGGTGAAATCAATATATGTGAGATAACTATCTGTGTCATGGTACAGCATTAACTAACATTAAGGAATTTACAACTTCAAACATAGCTGCTGGAGTAATATGTGTGGAAAGAATAAGCAAGGTATGTATATCCCCCTTCAGGTGGGAATACTAAGCAATGTGTTTGAATACAGCGAAATGGTAGTTTTTCTAAGTAATAATTGAGTCTGATCAGTACTGAGAGTTAAGTTTGCTCTAGGGTAAGGATCTGGTACTGTGGAATGTTTCTCAGTAGAGAAAATTTTGTATTAGATAAGCAGAGCAGGTGTTTGTTTACTACACAATGAAACAAAATTGAAATAATAAAATATTGAATAATGTCAGGGTCTTAATGGTTAGAGAGACTGTCACTGCTGCAGGGATATTTTTTGAGAACGCACTCCACTAGCTAATGAGGTAAGAAAGGTAAGTAAAATAATGGAGCTGACAGGTATGATTAATGCAAAGGATAACTGTGTACAAACAAATGTGGTGCAACCATGTTGATGATCTAATTTTGAACCAGCCTACCTTGGGTAGTGTTTATATTGTGCAATTCATGACACTACAGCTTGAAATGAGAGTTTAACAGAAATAGCAATATTTTAGTGAGGTACAACTCATATAATGCTGCATCATTGGATGTGTACGTTATCTGAAAAGTTCTGTGTGTGTAATGAGCTTATGAGCCTAAAGCGGTAACACTGGAACAAAGAACAATAAGTTTGCTTATTAACTAATAACTAGACTGATATGAAAATTCCGACAGGTCAACTATTTGGTAACATCTAGTGATTTTTTGAGGATTTAATTTCCTGGTCGAGTGAGAGTAGTGCTCAGAGTGGAGCAGACAAGTGGGGCGATGATTTGGTACAACTTCCGTGCCCTTAATTTTAATTTCAATAGTAATTAATGTATGTAACGGTGAATCTATTCTTTTTCCATTATGTAAAGATTTAGTAAATCTATGCTACTGCACATTTTGAGTTTTGCTATTTTGCAAATGGGAAAGAAACAAATATCCTTCAAGTATAACCATTTATCAGACAGTTATGACTTAGAGTAATGTTTTGTAGTGTAATGTGCACTTAATTTAAAATATCCACAGCACTCTAGTCAATTATTGTATTGGTATGAGAAGTATGTATTTATTTATGAAATAATGACTATCATTTGCCATTAGTATTAAGCATTTTTTCTTAGACTTAGTCAGAAGTAAAAATAAGTGTACTAAAGTAGGGTATATTTCTAATTTTTTCATGTACTGTGGCAGAGGAGAGCCACCTCCAAGGGGACTGGTAGCAATGCTTTTCCTTGTGAACTGCCACTTGGACCTGTTGAAAGCGTGGACAGTTTCGTGAGAAAGTATGTTAAAGGTCATTAAATGTGTGAAAGTGCTTGTGAAAAATACTAAACATTGAGCAATTGAAATTTGCTGCCTGAAAAATGAAGTGCGATGCACAGTGCACTCTAAGTGTTTGCTACCCATGAGGATTTATTATTTGTAGCAAGACATGTAAAAGAATACATATCTTTAAATGTAATCTTCACTTACCCAAAAAGGACATCACTAATGATGAAGATGCTTAATTTTTTAAAAGTATAACTTGTAGATATTTTGTGATATTGTATAACAGTACACTGTATGTAAATATTTTGAATGGGAATTTTCATTTTGCCAGTTAGTATAAGTACAAATTTGAAAAAAAATTAATGTAATGTAGTTTTTGATAAGATTTCTTATTTAATATTTTGTGTGTGTTGTTATGCCCACTTTCTGGAGTTACTTTTAGTCATTGAATTGCCAAGTTAGCTATTTGCAATATCTGTCTAGTCAATCCAGTGAGGGGGTAATGGGATGAAGCAAGGTGGGATAATTTTACTTCTGTTCTTGTTTTACCATCTGCCTCCTTAAATTCTTTTTCTTACTTTTAACTAATTAGCATTAACATTCGTGAATATAATCTGCATTTTCATAATTGAGAAAGACTAGCTCTCAGTTTTAAAGAATATAACACTGTATCTAATTTTGTGCTTAGTTTTAGGTATGTAATTGATTTTCTAATTTATTTTAACTATTCCTAGTTAGTATCTTTAGTTATATGTTGAAGTCCGTAATTGTTTCGTAATGTAAGGTCTTTTCTTGATGTATGAACAAACATTCTATACTAAATATAAACGTTTGGAGGAACAACTAATAGTATTCTTAAAGGATCTATTTGGCTCTATCCAAAAACATTTTAGTAAAGTCAGCCCTTGATTAATTCCAAAGTAATTAACAGTTTTGTCAGAAGTATTGTTTACATAATTATACATGTCAATTTCATGATTTAAACAAATAATACGGCTTAACCCGTGCAGTAGAAGAAACTGTCAAAAAGAACCAACTTTTCGATATATTCAGTTACTTTAATGAGTTAAGCTGTAATTGTACTTCTGTAAATTTAATTTCGAACAATGTGTAGTTTCAGCACCTATTATTGTGATATATAAGAGCCCGATTTTTGGTAATGAGACCGTCAGTCCAGGGCCGAGTTTCAGTCGAGAAACCTGTGTTTGTTAGAACAACAATGAATCACACGAACTGTGAAATAAGTGTTACACAATTAGGAGATGTGTTATCACAATGACAGTGTCTGTTCCTTATGTACCTCTTTATTAATAAGGAAATGTGAACTATGTGGTTGGGCTTTTCCTGCTCATAGATGTTCAACAAGAAACTATTGTAGCAGTATGTGAATGTTCGCCTGGAGGCTATTATTGAGACTTATCGAAAGTTAAACAATAGTGCACTGGCCATTTTATTGTGTAATACTGGGGGTTGTGATCAGTGAAAGTGAAAGACTGTGAAACGCAGCTGTGTATCTGTTGGCTACATCATTTACAGTAGACAGTAGTTGCACTTACACAACCCGTTTTTCAGCCAGTTTAGCAACGCAGAACATCGACACCGAGGACAACAAATGAAAGAAAGCAAGCGAGTGTCATCACGAAGTGTTCACAGATACCAGTCGAACAGCACTGTTTAGGAACAGAATTTCTGCTAACGCTAAACAATTTCAGCTATGAGGTGGAATGTAGATATCCAGGGTTCAAAAACACGTTTCGGTGCTAAATAAATTCTACAACAGTAAATATAGCAACACTATCAGATAATAGACTAGAATAACAATCTGTAGGCGTCTGAATTTAAATTTTGTTTACTATAAGTAATATGAACGAAAGGTTACGAAATCTCTCGGACGCAATTTTAATGAAGGAATAATCAAGTTTTCGAAAGGGAAGATCGTGCATAGTCGACGTTTGCACTCTGAAAAAGGTAATTCAAAAGAGACCAGAATTTAATACGGAAATTCATCTAGCATTTGTGGCTACGTAAAGCGTTTGCCAGAACTTCTAGAGATAAGCTATGGACAACAATGGAAAAAGAGGAATCCCTATATATGAACGCCAGAATTAGAACTGACACAGATAAGGAGACAGCACCTGAAATACCAACAAATCATGTAGTTAAACTAGGATTTAGTCTCTCACCAACATTATTCCAGATCTATTTGTGTTAAACGATCACAGGATGAAAAAGAGATAGAACACCATAAGCTGTAAATATTGGAACGAATAAACACATTAACACGATGTTATTAATGGACAATCAAGTTGTCGTACAAGACAACAAAGATAAATTTGCAAATGGCGTTACATAATCATCTTGTGGATATTGCAGTTCTTACTTCCTTGCTTCCTATGAAAACTGGAGGGAAATTTCAGCACAGCTTCGTAGAAGGCGAAAAGTTATCCACAAGCGAATTTCGAACTTATACCGCAAATCTAGGATTGGGATGATTTTGAGGGAAACACATGGAAACTATACACACATATTTCGTTGTTCGTTGTTTCATGGAATAGATTTTATTATTTAACAACAATGTTACAATTACAGTCCAAAAAAACTTTGTTAAAAGTATCACGATGCTCACAGTCCTTAAAACAACTGGAACAGGCTCAATTCATTAAAAACAAATTTTAAGAATTTATACCATTAAGAGCAGGGCTTCAAACCGGATGTATACAGATCCTAAAGACACAAAGAAACTGGATCAGCTAGGCGTGGCTGCAAGCGGGTTCAACAAAAAATTTCATTAGCAGAATGCGTTACAAAGAGAGCCACTAGATGTACCAACAATTTGCAAGCTTGGGTAACGCGTTACACAAGTGGATAACGTCTATCCAAAATACAGAAAGGATAACAAGTCACGCCACTGATTGTGACTGTTGGAAAATCCTTAAGAATGTACAAGCCTTAGTAACAATCTCTTAAGCAATCAAATGCGCAATCCCCCAAAACACAGACGAAGTGGGAAGTCATACAAGTTAAATGTAACTTCCAACTGGTACACACCAACAGGAACATTGATAATGAGCCTTGAATAAATATACGGTTGCCCAAAATACCAGATAAAATGGGAGGACATGCAACTTAAATGTTACTCCCACCTGGTACACACCAGCAGAAACGTCGACAATGACCTTTAATGAATGTACAAGTGCCTGGAGTTCAAGGCAAGCTGAGAACTACAGAAGGCGGCTAGCACAGCCAACTAGAACAAGTCGGAAAGTTTCGCAATGAGTGGAGTTAGCTAATGACTGTCTATCAACGGAAAGGTTCAACAATTTGTATTGATAAGTAAAAGGCTTTAAACTTAACACACTCAGAAGTAGTAATAAAGGTGCAAAGTTTAAGGATGTTGTTAAAGAGCAGGTACAGCGAGGAAGAACTTTGTGCTTGCAGAACACGCTTTAAGCCTCAAGAGCTTACTGAATTCTCGAAACAGGGCAAACTGCTGGTTCCCGATTAACCGCTGACACTCGGCCATGGCATGCATCAAATGAGCAACTTCACTTAACTTCAGTCACCACGACACGTCTAGTAGCGGGCGCAGATTGCAGACCAAGCCAGTCGAAATGCGACGATGGATGTACTGCCACAAGAGAAAGAAAAGACGTCTCTGCACTGGGCTCAAGGAACTGGGACGCGTCGTCCACTGCCAAAACACATCAAAAGAGAACAGTAATCTGTGCAAATAAGGCTAAGATGTAGAAAATCTCAACTAATCGCGCAAGCGACTACACAAACAAGCTACAAGCTTCACACTCCCAAAAATTCATTGTTGTTTGGAAGTGGGAATATCAGCGCCTGCTGATGCCATGTTCAGGCATACTCATCTATAAAGGGTGCTTTGCCCCCAACAAAGCTTATGTGGAATCTTCCTGGCAGATTAGAACTGTGTGCCGAACCGAGACTCGAACTAGGGACCTTTGCCTTTCGCGGGCAAGTGCTCTACCAACTGAGCTACCCAAGCACGACTCACGCCCCGTCCTCACAGCTTTTGTTCTATCAGTACCTCGTCTCCTACCTTCCAAACGTTCTGCAAGGTTCGCAGGAAAGCGTCTGTAAAGTTTGGAAGGTAGGAGACGAGGTACTGGCAGAACTAAAACTGTGAGGACGGGGCGTGAGTCGTGCTTGGGTAGCTCAGTTGGTAGAGCACTTGCCCGCGAAAGGCAAAGGTCCCGAGTTCGAGTCTCGGTCCGGCACACAGTTTTTATCTGTCAGGAAGTTTCATATCAGCACACACTCCGCTGCAGAGTGAATATCTCATTCTGGAGATAGCTTATGTTACAAATTTAATTCCGTCCATTGATTTTATAACAGCAGTTACTCGTACACGTGCACGGGTTATGGCCTGGAACACAAATTGTGATCAGTTACACTGACCGATGATGATACACACAATCACTCTTTATATAACAACAGGTACAATTGCACATGATACAGAGATGGCCTTGCAATATTAAATACCCAAAAAATAAGAAAACACGTAACTCCACTCAGATATGAAGGAGCCGCGACTTGCAGGACTCCAGCCAGGGTGTTATTGCCTCCAGTCCGTACAGGCGGTCTTCGACGAGCGCTAAAATTTAAGCTTGCAGAGTAAGCCGGAAACTTACCGACCAGGCTGCACGCGACGTTGGCTGCTCTTTCCACAACTCGCCTCTACCAATCCTTAAGAGAGCCAGCAAGGCTTGCCCCCGACCGATTTAACCATTCGCGGCTTCTCGAGGCCCTTACCGGACAGCCAGAGTACCCCATAAGCTACAACTTGCCAGGCACGTGTCCGTCAGCCAACTGACTATAAGAGAGACCGCCAAATCAACAAAACACGCCTCGGCCAAAGACGCCAGCTCGCGACAGATGATGAGATCGGTATCGGCAACCGAAATAGTTAGTGGCGCCAGCGGAGTGATATGCTGCCAAAATTAAAGCCGCCAATGTTCACGGACTCTGGGTATCAACGTGGTGTATCGGACTAAGTGAATGCTTGACTAGCTGATGACTCGGTCTGTCGTTGCTATCACAGTATTAAACAAGGGTCAAACAAGCCCTTTCATTACTATACACGAGGACATTTATTAATTTCGCCAACCACGTTCCTGCCTGCAAATTAATCAAATTATAGGAAGTTTACAGAACAACAACGGGGTAATGCAAAAGGTTTCTGGCCATCCCATAGACACACACAGAGCCGACGAACTTTCGAAATGGGTCACGTACTCAATCAAACACTATGACTCACAGAGACAGTCTAAACCATAAGCCATACAGAGAAAGTGTACGTTTAACAGGAAGAACATGTTTCTTGATTGTGTATGTTCATATTATAGTGAATAACAATTCGGTCCAGGAAAATTTCGCATAAAAGGTAACGCAAAAAATAATGCAAAAACGGCGGTTTCAACTGACATAACGCTAAATCGGCGGTTTTTACGAAATGCAATTTTGCATTTTTCTCGTTGCCGGTTAAAAAATGTACATCTACGGGAAGCAGTTTACTAAACTGGAAAATGGTTGTCATTGAAAGTTAAAGTTAGATTTTCATATACTTCTCAACGCTGAGGCTCGCGTATAACGTTAAGACGGCGGTTCCTTTCCCGCGTAAAGGACTATAACTCTAGACGTGATGTCAGACGAAGGTAGCACCGTACGAAATACATTCCTGTAACAGTTTCAATAGGCGACGCAGGGTTTCCCGACACTTTTGCACAACAAATCGTACCAAAAAAAAAAAGAAAAAGTGATCGTAGCAGTAATGATGCACTTTTGAGACACTGTTAATGCAGTGCGTCAATTAAACCGCTCGTTGGTGTGTACGTATAAATATGAAAACACTTAAAGAAGCCACTTAAAACTGAAAACACTTAAATGAAAATGGGGTCTACACAGTTTGCTTCTATCAGCCAACAACAGTAGGGGAGACATGACGCCATCCAAACATCAGTGCCTTCACAGTGGGGTTTTATAATGAGCTGCATAAGTAGTATGATAGTTTCTTATGGGAAAATGTCGTTTACAAAACAGGAAAAAATAGTACAGTGAAGCGTTGATGCGTCAATGGACTAATGTCTCATAAAAGAGCTTTGAAGACACGATAAAGCATTAAAAAAAAACAAGAAAACTTTCAAATACATGGACATCGAGCTATTTTTTCGTAAACTGATATGTTTACTAGATTTCATGTGAATGTTACTTCTTAGTCTTCCGGACAGCACTCGGTAAAAATGGAACCCATACAAGACTACTGATGTGGTTCACCAACACAAGTACAAGGACAGTGTACCAATAGGGACACGAAAGGAGGCATGAAGGGCGCCAAAAGCAGAAATAACGATGATCCATTTATTGCACCATTACACACGAACATCATCATATAAGAGACATTACATATGGCATACTCAAATCCATTATGACAAACAATATGTATCACGAAGAGCACACACAATGTAGTTTAAGAAATTACAATGGCACATCAACTCTGCTATGACAGTGTGCATAATGAAGGCCGCACAATGTTACCAATGTAAGAAATTATACTAGCATAAAATTAGCTAAAATGCCTTAAAGGAAATGTTTATGAGAAGAACACGACGGGGCAGCAAGGGAGGAGGCAATACAATACTTAACTCAGGTGCACCAAAACAAACAACGGACACCAGGCCGCGCCAACAACGGACACGTAAGGCACGCAACTACTCTCTTCGTTGCGGTTCCGCGCATTCCACCCAAGTAATAGCTACGTGAAAAATTTTAATACTTGGAACAGTACACCAGTGATAAGCAAATTAAAAAAACAATAACATGACATAAAAATACAATAATTTAATAAAATCACATCATATGACTATGAGCTTAAGGTATTTCGGTAATTAACAGATTACGAAGGAGGTAAAGGGGCATGTGCCGCTATTAAATCTTCCGTAAGTACACTATAAAATTTCTCAGTGCCCAAGTTGCAATTAACGCATCAAGAATTAAATCATTTAATTGATAATGTTACTTTAAAATAATAATAAAATCATGGTACTCCACGGCTCCGAGAACACATCCCCATACAAAATGCAACACAACCACAGCGACCCGGCGTACTACCAGAACCACCAGGCAGCAAACTAAAATCGTACTAAGTCAAAACAAGGACCGACTTTTAAAATAACGAGACCTAGCCCCGGCCGGACAACAGACCAAATGCAGGGAAATCCATAAGAACCCTCAGCCAACTTAATACCAAAACAACAATTTAAGAATATGCAAAACACAAGACCTCTCAGTCCAAAGGCTTCCGTTTAGTCGTGAAGGTGGCTCCGACCCGCCTGCTGACGTGCCAAGCGTCGTACGGAGTGCCGAATCAAGCTTAATCTTCGTTAACGGTGAGCGGAAGCACCACAAGACAAAATAAACTCCAATCTCACTGCGCAAGGCAAACTCTAAGGAGTGCCACTCGAAGACTATGCACTTGAAGATCAAACATAAAACACCCAGATTAACGTGTCGCTGAACGACGCACTTCCATCACCAGCGTCTAGTAGAGTACGGAGAGCAGCGTACCCCATCGATATACATCCATGGGACGGTAAACGAGGATAGCAATTCCAGCGATGGAGAGACAGGATGACGAAATGACATCCCGCCGCACATAGAAGGTATTTCAAACTCAGGCTCGACAAACTACAACAGGCGAGATTTTGCTCCCCTTGCGAATCAAGTTAAACGGCACACCATGCCGCTGTCCATACTATTAACCGTAAAATCCCGGTCCGGTCTTCCGATCGGGCCCCACTCGGCGTCCAGACGCAAACCCCAGCCGAGCCGAACTGTCTCCACGCCAAGGCAGCCCCCTCTTTCCTCCTTACGCGCCTCCAGCTAAGCTGTGTACAGCGATCACACACGGAAACAACCGCCAAACGCCAAAGCGCCGTCTCATTGGAAACTCAGCACTAAGATCGATACGGACTTGGAAATAAGCGAGCACCGTGACAACCACTTTGTTTTCTGTATGTCCGTTTGTCAGCTCGACTGTTAAAAATCCTGTTCTCATGAACAGGTACACGTATGAAGTTGAAATTTGTGACAATACTAAGATCTATGATCCCTTGGTGGAATAAGAATCGTTATCTTGTAAGTAAATGCAATTAAAAGATGCGGCCATTTATGTCACATATTTTGAAACGAACTCGCTCAGCAAAAACTTTGGGGTACTTCCCTTCCGCCTATAATTTGATACTTCGAAGGAAGTACGCCCTTGCAGTATAATTAACGGAAAAAAATCCGAAAATTGTTAATTTGTAATTATCTTAAGCGAAAAAAAGATGTCATTTGTTATCTGTCTACCTGTCCGTCGGCCTATCAGGACCCCTTATTCTCAGGGAAGGTTAGATATTTCACATTGAAATTTATGTTTCTTGGTGGTGTGAGAAACGCAAGCTTCTAAGTCAGCTTCTAAGTCAGTGGAATCAATAGATACGGGCATTTACGTCACGTATTTTATACTCCTTAACTGACTCATCAAAACCTGCAGGGTATTTTCCACTGACCTAAGATCATGAAATTTCACAAGAAGCGAAGTTTCACAGTACACGCAATGCAAAAAGTACGAAAACTGTTGATTAAGGACCATATCACAGGAATAAAAATATTTTTATCATTTGTTATCCGATTGTACGTCGGTCCGTCTTTTTCCAATAAAAGGTAAACGTAAAAACTTCAAATTTATGTCAGATATTAAAGTATGCCGTATGTTGGTGATGTTAAAAATTTGAGCTTCTATGTCACTTCAGTCAAAGGATATGGCCGTTTACGTCACATATTCTGATACTCGCAAACTCACTATTCGAATCCTATAGGGACGTAGAATCATGAAATTTGGGGAACAGCAAGATTACACAGTAAAAGTAAAGAAAAAACAAATGGTCTGTTCTGACCTATTTTTCTCAGGAACTGGTAGACGCATGAAGTTAAAATTTACGTCACATACTAAGGTTTATAGTGCCTTTGCGGTGTAAAACATTTAAGCTCCTGCATCAATGCACTCAAAAGATAAGGCCATTAACGGCACATACTCTGAAGCGCCAAAGAAACTGGTATAGGCATGCGTATTGAAGTAAAGAAATATGTAAACGGGTAGACTAGGGCACTGCCGTCGGTAATGCCTATCTAAGACAAGAAGTGCCTGACGCAGTTGTTAGATCGGTTACTCCTGCTACAATGGCAGGTTTTCAAGATTTAAGTGAGGTTGAACGTGGTGTTATAGTCGCACGAGCGATCAGACACAGCATCCCCGAGGTAGAGATGAGGTAGGGATTTTCCCGTACGACCATTTCAATAGTGTACTGTGAACATCCGGTAAAGCATCAAATTTCTGACATCGCTGCGGCCGGAAAAAGATCCTGCAAGAACATGGCCAACGACGACTAAAGAGAATCCTTCAGAGTGAAAGAAGTGCAACCCTTCCGCAAATTGCTGCAAAGTTCAATGTGCATCATCAAAAGTGACAGCGTGCGAACCATTCAACGAAACATAATCGATACGGGCTTTCGGAGCTGAAGGCCCACTCGTGTACGGCACAAAGCTTTACGCGTCGCCTAGGCTCGTCAACACCGACATTGGACTGTTGATGACTGGAAACATATTGCCTCGTCGGACGAGTCTCGCTTCAAATTGTATCGAACAGATGGAAGTGTACGGGTATGGAAATCACCTCATCAATCCATGGACCCTGCATGTCAGCAGGGACTGTTCAAGCTGGTGGAGGCTCTGCAACGGTGTGGGGCGTGTGCAGTTGGAGTGGTGTGGGACCCCTGATACGTGTAGATAAGACTCGGACAAGTGACACGTACGTAAGCATCCTGTCTGATCAGCTGCATCCATTCATGTCCATTGTACATTCCGACGGACTTGGGCAATTCTAGCAGGACAATGCGACACCTCACACGTCCAGAATTGCTACCTAGTGGCTCCGGTAACACTCTGCTGAGTTTAAACACTTCCGCTGGCCACCAAACTCTTCAGACATGAGCATTATAGAGTGTATCCCAAAAATGGCTCTGAGCACAATGGGACTTAACTTCTGAGGTCATCAGTCCCCTAGAACTTATAACTACTTAAACCTAACTAACCTAAGGACATCACACACAGCCATGCCCGAGGCAGGATTCGAACCTGCGACCGTAGCGGTCGCGCGGTTCCAGACTGAAGTGCCTAGAACTGCTCTGCCACCCCGGCCGGCTTGAGCGTATCTGTGATACGCTGCAACGTGCTGTTCAGTAGAGATCTCCACCCTCCCCCCCCCCCCCCTACTCTTACGGATTTATGAATAGCCCTGTAGCATTAATGGTGTCAGTTCCCTCCAGAGCTACCTTAGACATTAGTGGAGTCCACTCTTCAGGACGGTGCGTGCCCGCGGTGCCCTACACGATATTAGGCAGGTGTACCAGTTTCTTTGGTCCTTCATTGTTTCTTAATACAGTGGCAGTATCGTTATCGGCAACAGGGAAAAATCGTCTAAATTCTCGACTCCCGGGGCTTATGAAATATTTATGTTCATAATTAAGTTTTTTCTTCTTTTGGGCTAGCAGCGTAATAAGTCTGAGAACGACATGATTATTGGAGTAGATACACGAAAAAAGCTGCTTATAACAACAAAACTTTAATTACGACAAACCATTTCGGCTTTTATCGCCTTTGCCAAGTACGTCTAGACTGGTGTGTCCATTATACGTCGTTAGTGTACTGTCTTATAACTGTCACTGTTGTAATGAGGTGGTAAAGGTCGTAATAAATCGAAAAGAAGACATTAATTCCGGTGTGACAGTAGTTGGCCAGTTCCACTCTTACAACGCTATGTGCTTACAATCAACGCTTTAATTTCAATATGTTTCATATTTACAACCTTATTAAAACAGCGGCAGTTTTATGACAGTTCACTAACGACGTAATATATTCGTTACATCAATCTAGACGTACTTGATAATGGTGATAAATGCTTAAGCAGTCTGTCGTAGCAGCACGGGATTAGCCGAGCGGTCTCAGGCGCTGCAGTCATGGACTGTGCGGGGGGTCCCGGCGGAGGTTCGAGTCGTCCCTCGCGCATGGGTGTGTGTGTTTGTCTTTAGGATAATTTAGGTTAAGTAGTGTGTAAGCTTAGGGACTGATGACCTTAGCAATTATGTCCCATAAGATTTCACACACATTTGAACAAGTCTGTAGTAAATAAAGATTTGTTATTAGAAGCATCTATTTTGGTGCATCTATTCTAATAATAATTAAGTTTTTACGGAAACCTCAGTGCGAGAAGCCTGTTCGCAATTACACAGATTTTATTTGTAATACTGTAAATGAATGTGGCGCTGGTCTCAATAAATGTGGTGCACTTGTGAGACATATTTTTATTTTCAACATAACGATGCTAACAACGAAATAGCAGAGAAATGAAGAAAATACGCTACTTCAAAAATAAGCTTTGAGAACCAAATACCAAAATTGATCAAAAAGAAAGATAAAAATCGGCAGAGAATGACATCGAAAATGGAAAAAATGTACACTGACGTTTATCAAAAAATAAAAATAAAAATATTTTTGTTGTCGCTAATAATAAGTGATTCAACAGAACATCTCATCGTTCAATGTACTGTGGAGGGATATAGACCAATACCCAGTTTCGTCTACGGTCGCGAACACGGAACAACTGCTAATGATGACGGTCATAACAGAGAATGAGCTGTGTATCGACTCGTGCTACACCTTGTGTTTGGATTGCATTGGTTTTTCTTTTCTTCCCCTGACATGTTTGTTTGATATGTTGTCTGTCATTAAATAGCTGCTTGGTTGTCTTTTCCCTCTGCTATCGATATCTACGCTTTTGCTTCCGGGAAACAGCTATGGAGGAAGTGTGATCTTTGACCGGTTGTAACCTCGTGTGGTGGCGCAGAAGTAGAGGGTTGCGCGCAGGGAGAGTGTGTGGTGGACACGGGAGGGCAGTGTGTCTCTCCAGCGCGAAGCAGGCGTGATCGGTTGTACGGAGTCGCCACGTGATGTACATCGGTTGTGTGTAACGAGCGGGTCTAGTTGACGGAAGAGCTCCCCGCGGGTTGGTTGTACACAGAATCGCCCCACGAGTAGTTGCTGTTCATTTCACCTTGGTGGGACGTTAACAAGCTTCTTTAAATCCTCCGTTTCAACACTGGAGTTTAAAAGGAGACACCTAACATGAAGGAGCGGTCACTACCCGTCAACGCTGCAAAGAAGACGTGAACTCCGGTGACAGAGCGTGTTGTCGCGTGACCGTGGCGTGTTGAGTACGCTGGCGACGCGTGCGCGGTCGGATGTGTGGATCCTTGCCATCGAAGGTCGTGTATTGCCGGTTTGAGCATAATTACAAGTTAAGTTCGTGGAAGGTTTAATCATTAAGTAATAATTTTGTGTAACCAGCGTCTCTTCTGCCTTGTGGCCTCCGGCGACCGGGTTTCCTGTCCCTGCCACCGGTGTAGTTGAAAGCAGTGACCTTTCCTCCTCCTCTCGTTACTGTCCGATGGGAGGTGTAGTTTTGGCAGTTTAATTGTTTCGCTATTCTGTCGTGGGTTATGAGTAAATTCATGCTTCTTGTTGGTTGATCACGTGGTCGCTCATTCAGGACTGTGTGGTGTAATGTTTCCTTGCACGACGTTAGCTCTAATTCTGTCATCAAGTTAAGCCATCTTATAACAAGTTTTCGCTGGCTAGAAGTCGGTGCAGTGACCAGCCCGAGAGTGACAATTGTGTTTACGGGCATATTTAAATTGGTCAGTATTCTGTCTAGGCTGAGCATCCCTGAGTGGGTGATTTGTGTCCGCCTTACACGGGTCCGTCATATCTGTTATGTTCTAATGATATTCCAGGACACTTTTGTTTAAAATTTTTTTAAATTTCTCCAAGTTTGTAGATTCCTTTTATTGCCATTAATCGCGTGTTTGCTGAGACCTGTTTAATTTTTTTAATGGCGGTGTTGGTAGCTTCACTACCTCACCGTACTTTATTAACAAAGTTCTGTATTTACTTTAGTAGCCTGTTTACTAATGTTCTTTAAATTTCTTTAAATTTATCGGCGTTAGCGGCGTGTTTTAAAAGGTACTGCTAGCTTTGGTGTTTTTTTTAAAAAAAATTTGAACTGTTGTATTGCTATAAATTACTTGATTGCCGTTAGCGGCGTGTTTAAAAGGCTGTTATTGCAGTACTGCTAGTTTCTGTAAGATACGAATAAAACATTTGCGAAAATCTCAACTCGACAGTAAACTACTAGAAAATTGGCCCCGTTTCCCAACTTGTGGTGTGGCTTGTAGTAACAGTTAGAGAGGCTGATGTAGATTTCCTGACGGGAGGCCGCCGTCAGCCTGCCCTCTCGGAGTGCTCTTCCATCACCCACCACCGCTGGATTGTCCCGGGCCGCCGCAGCCACTGTGGGTCGGCCCCACTGACTGCCGCTCCCACGCGCCGGAAGTGGCGTTAGCATAGAATGCCGTCACGGGAAGCGAGCCGCGGCCTGGGAACCGTGCCTCCGCCTTCTCAGGCCCGCCCGTCACAGCCGCTCCCCCGCCGTCTTGCTCGGTCCAAGTCTCCCGATCCCACAGTGAGTCCAGCTCAGAGTTCAAGCTGTAGGTCACGTAGCGGCCCACTGGAAGACTACCGAATTCAGATGGATTCTGGGGCCACACAACGCACTTACTGGGCTGAATAATTCGTATTCATTATTTCGCATCCTCACGCAACACAGCTGTAACAACGGCTCAGAATCTTCACTCCCTAACGACTAATAAATTTCTGGTCGTTCCATAAGCGCGACTCCTCAACAGTCATCAACATTTCAAATGGTTCAAACGGCTCTGAGCACAATGCGACTTAACTTCTGAGGTCATCAGTCGCCTAGAACTTAGAACTGATTAAACCTAATTAACCTAAGGACATCACACACATCCATGCCCGAGGCAGGATTCGAACCTGCGAACGCAGCAGTCGCTCGGTTCCAGACTGTAGTGCCTAGAACCACACGGCATCAACATTTCAAGCGATCTAAGCTGGTGTGCAAAACTTAAGGGCGAATGTAACTTACACATGATGTGTCATTACGAAGTAACACAGCAGGACGAATCTTGGATCATGCGTAGGAAGAACTGCTGCAGTATACTTTGTAGTGCACTACAGTACAGAAGGTTAGAAACACGCAATGGGACGAACAGAAATGGCACTTGTAATGAAAGTAAACAATTTCACTGAAATCATCGCAATTTATGATGGTCTTCTGGACATTACAAATTACAAATGGCCGGTAAGGTCTTTAATGGGGTGCGTCACCAACATGGACAGCAAAGCATTGAGAGGTGGTTTCTCAGGATGGGGCAGGGTAAGGTTACGATTGTGGCTGGGGCGGTAATCAGTTATTCTCGGTTGCACAACAAATACATAAACTTTATTTAAAGAAATTAAAATTTTAAAACAATCTCTTAAAAAAACACAATTGACTGTATGACGGCTGAAGGCCTTATCACAAAAAATTCCACAATTTTAAGGCCGAAGGCCACCAACAATAACGTCGAACAACAAACGGCTGAAGGCCTCAATTAGATGTCAAAAGAACAATTCCAAATAGCACATATTAAGATAAACACTTTGTATTAAAACTAACTCTAACACGGCTGAAGGCCTTATTATAAAAGAAGTCAAATTATCATTCGGCTGAAGGCCACGAACAATTTCAGATAACAAATAGCTGAAGACCTGAATTAGAAGTCAGGAAAACAATTCCAAATAGCACACATCTCAACAAATACGTTGCTTTTAAAACAAGTTTGCTTTAAAAAACTAAATTGTAACACCGGTGAAGGCCACACACAAAATAATTAAAAAATTACAAATATCCTTAAAACAAACATCACAATCTAAGGAATCAGGACAAGCAGTTCTCAGCAAGCGTTCCAAGGGTCGGCCTGGGAAGATAACTCAAACATAAGGTAAAGTGAAACAGGCAGCCAAGAGTTGTACTCACGTAACAGGATGGCAACTCAGACTAGGGGCAGCTTAAGCGCCGACCGACCGGCTAACCAATCCGCCTAAATTCCGATCATCGGAACAATGATGGAGTATTTTTAGGCAAGGGCGAAGAGACAGACAGCACTACGTCTTCAGAAAACACCCAAGGCCGAAGGAACCAAGGTAGACATAAAAAAATGCAAGGCACAATACCAGAGGCTGTCGAGCTACACGCCGTGTCGGACAGCATCAACATGCCGGAAAAGTACGCTAGCCTCCACGGCAGGTAACTGGGGCGTTAGCGGCCACAAGGCAAATGGTTCAAATGGCTGTGAGCACTATGGGATTTAACTTCTGAGGTCATCAGTCCCCTAGAACTTAGAACTACTTAAACCTAACTAACCTAAGGACATCACACACACCCATGCCCGAGGCAGGATTCGAACCTGCGACCGTAGCGGTCGCGCGGTTCCAGATTGCAGCGCCTGGAACCGCTCGGCCACCCCTGCCGGCTCGGCCACAAGGCAGAAAATAAGAATAATACTAAATACAATGAAGAGTAGCAAATAGAGAAAGACAACTGCAATATTTCACTGTCTCGAAACACTTCACTCGTTGCCGCCAGACACAGCGGCCCTGGGAGCAACAACCCGCCGACCAAAGGCGAGATCTCAGAACAGTCGAGGTTGCATTAAAAGTTAACTCTTCACTCAACTTGAACGTACAGGGTTCGGTGTGCAACGGAGTCGTCGCTCTCGCGGCTACCGCTCCTTGATACGGCAGTGGCAACACGCCGCCAATGGTCCCGGCTTGCCCTTGCGCTGCACGGACCTGCTCGCTGCTGCGCCCCCAACCGACCTGATGTCCGTTCGCAACTCCTCACCAAATACAGTACCCAGACAGCATTAAAATAACTGCTCATTCAAAACCACAAGAACACACGGATCCGGGGAAACAGTTCAACCAACAACTCACAATACTAAAACCAGTCACTGTGAAACAACACTGACGAATTATAACTCAGGACAGACACAGAGAAGCCAGAAGCGGTCGGAAGACCAAATGCACGTCGTCCGCTGCAACGACCGACCGAACGACCAGCCAACAGTCGCCCTCACTTAAGTCAGGCACGGGAAAGATCCCAGTGTAAATCGTCGACTGACAACTTATTGCAATGAGGTCACTTCGACGGGCGGACACACACACACACACACACACACACACACACAAACACACACACACACACACACACACACACAAGCAGGTGAAAGTAGCACTACTCGAATATCACGGTCCATTCAACTAAATTAGCTGAATCTGGTCCTTGACATGGTCGTGTACTCTCGCGCCACATCCTTCCGTCGGACAGTGCATGTGTGTCGGCAGCGGTCGGGCGAGAACTGGCTGTCCGGGCCTCACTGCTGCTCCGTCCCGACACGACGACCCGGAAATACTAGAGGCCGCTGCAAAGATGGTACCACAGTATGCGCTATCGATAACCGCTGCTGCCACTCACGGACTGACAAGGCGAGCAAACGTAGTGGCGCTAGTTAACACACTAAGAAAAGGAGAGGCCATTATCGCTGTTACAAGATGCCAAGCTATGAACGGCATGAACGCGAGCCGCACACGGCTCAAGCATACTCTGGAATTTGTTCCCACGCTGAACACAAGCTTGGTAAGGAGTTCTCCTGGTAGAACGCTCCATCCCTTCACCAGCGGGGTTGACAACTGGTGGACTTTCTGCAAATGCATCTCTCCAACGTATCCCACTCGTGCTCGATGGCATTTAAGTCGCGGGACTGGACAGACCAGTCCATTCGCCGAATATTCTCTCGTTGCAAGTGTTGCTCTTCCTGCACTGTCCGATACGGTCGCGCATTGTCATCCACAAAAATTAAGTGAGGGCCGAATGCACCCAGAAAATACGCGGGAAAAGAGTCAGTGTCACAATAACTTTGAGAGATGAGTGCTCCGCGTTCAAAGATTTTCAGCTCAGTACGCCCATGCAACATGAGGCCTCCCCACAACACAACAGCCTGACCACCAAAACAATCACGTTCGACAATGTTCCTAGACGGATTTCGTGTTCCCACCTCCCGTCGTATGAGAATACATCCACCATTGTCGAACATGGTCGTTTTGGTGGTCTTCGTGTTAGTGTGTGGGGAAGCATGATGTTGTATGTGGGTACCGACCTCCAAATCTTTGAGGACGGTACACTCACCAGTCAAAGTTACTGTAAACAGTACTCTTTCCCCATGCCTGTTGTTTCAGGGGTGCATTCGGTCCTGATTCTATTTCTATGGGTGACAGTGTGGGGCCATATGGAACAACGCAGGTGGAGGACCTCTTGGAACGAGAGGTTATTTGGCAACTGGACTGGCCTGCCCTTTCCCGCTAGTTAACTCCCTTTGAGCATTGGAAATAGGCGTGGTAAGACGTCCGCATGTACCTACGGCCATCTAGTCATTGCCAACCACGTTGGTGGAGGAATGGGGCGCCCTGCCATAAGAACTCTTTTCAAACCTCGTGGCCAGCATGGGAGCACGTTGCAGAACAAGATCTGCCATCCTTGGTGATCACATGTCCCATTAAGAACCATGTCCCGCTTGTCGAAGTGTCTAGAGGACCATCGTAAATCACGGCGACTTCATTGTAATTATAGTGACATTTTTATTCGTCTACTTGCATATTTCTTTCAGTTAGGTTCTGTCCTACACTGTAACAGTTATTTCTGTGTATAGTTCAGGTTACATAGAGATCTGTTACCTAGCAATGATACGTCTTGCTATAGCTGTTTTCGTCCTTTAATTTTTCACACCAGTGTTTGCATGTGGAATTTTTATACAAAACGTTCCATAACTCTCACAGAACTAAGGTGCCATTCTACTGGAACATGAGCATCCGATGGCTGTTTTTAAAACAGAGCGGTGGTTTCTACTGAGTACCGAGTGGGTCTGGTCAATTGCTCTTGGTGTCATTCCGAAGACTGACTTCATTCCGTTATCAGCGGTATTCTGTGAAACTACTGCAGTTTCCATCCATATAAGCTGCTTACAAAATTGGAACTTTGGTCTCCCTCTGTCATTTTACCTCCTACACTTTCCGGTCATTAACTAATTCTTGATGCCTAAAGATATACCCTTCTTTTGACAAAATTGTGCCACGAGTTCTGCTCCGATCTCGAGCACTGTGTGTTGTCAGTGTAGTGAAAAGGTTTGTGTTTTTAGATGCAACACTTGTTGGTGGTTAAGTCCAACAAAGAAGTTGCCCTTCCAACGGAAATGAATATGCCCTAACTATTGTGATAAAGCATGGTTATTCTCTATTGCGGTTCTTCAGAAACCGATACTTAAACATAAATACATTATGCGATCAAAAGTATCCGGACTCCTGGCTGAAAATGACTTACAGTTCGTGGCGCCCTCCTTGAGGAACGCTGGAATTCAGTACGGTTTTGGTCCATCCTTAGGCTTGATGACAGCTTCCACTTTCGCAGGCATACGTTCAATCAGGTGCTGCAAGGTTTCTTGGGGAATGGCAACTCATTCTTCATGGAGTTCTGCACTGACAAGAGGTATCGATGTCGGTCGGTGAGGTCTGGCACGAAGTCGGCGTTCCAAAACATCCCAAAGGTGTTCTGTAGGATTCAAGTCAGGACTCTGTCTGGGCCAATACATTAAAGGGATATTATTGTCGTGTAACCACTCTGCCTCAGCCCTATCATTGTGAACAGGTGCTCGATCGTGTTAAAAGATGCAGTCTCCATCGCCGAATTGCTCTTCAACAGAGGGAAGCAAGAAGCCGCTTAAAACATCAATGTAGGCCTGTGCTGTGATACTGCCACACAAAACAAAAAGGGGCGCAAGTCTCCTCCATGAAAAGCACTACCACACCACAACACCAACGACACCGAATTTTAATTTTGGCATTGCACACTCGGGCATTCACCATATCCACACCCTGCCATCGGATCGACACACTGTGTACCGTGACACGTCACTCCACAAAACGTCTTTCCACTGTTCAGTCGTCCAATGTTTACTCTCCTTACACCAAGCGATGCGTCGTTTGGCATTTACAGGCGTGATGTGTGGCTTATGAACTGCCCCTCGACCATGAAATTCAAGTCCCACTTCCCACCTTACTGTCATAGTATTTTCAGTGGATCCTGATGCAGTTCGGGATTCCTGTGTGATGGTCTGGATAGATGTCTGCCTGTTACACATTACGACCCTCTTTAACTGTCGGGTTAGCACACTGAACTCGCATTCGGAGGGTCGACGGTTCAAATACGTCTCCGGCCATCCTGATTTTGGTTTCCCGTGATTTCCCTAAATCGTTTCAGGCAAATGCCTGGGTGGTTCCTCTGAAAGGGCACGGCCGGTTCCCTTCCCAATCCTTCCTTAAACCGAGCTTGTGCTCCGTCTCTAATGGCCTCGTTGTCGACGGGTCGTTAAACACTAATCTCCTCCTTCAACTGTCGGCGATCTCTGTCAGTTAACAGACGAGGTCGGCCTGTACGAAACGCTTCATGTTTCCACTTCACTATCACATCGGAAACAGTGGACCTAGGGATGTTTAGGAGTGTTGAAATCTCTCGTACGGACGTATGACACAAGTGACATCCGATCACCTAACCAAGTTCGAAATCAGTGATTTCCTCGGAGCGCCCCATTCTGCCCTCTTACGATGTCTAATGACTACTGAGATCGCTGATATGGAGTACCTGGCAGTAGGAGGCAGCACAACGCATCTAATATGAAAACCGTATGTTTTAATGGGTGTCCAGATATTTTTGATCACATGGTGTAGCGTAATGGAAGTTGTATTTGACACACCTACTAATTTGATATAGCCCACTGCCTGACTTTCCCTTGACCGAAACCAAATTGAATAGTCATTGCAACCTTCCGTTTTTCTCTAATTGGCAAGATACAGACCAAAGCTTTATGCATTCATGTATTAAATGATTCTACTTCATCGTGGCGAAGCATGTAATCAGAATATGATCCAACTGCCTTCTCGAAGATTTCGATAGCATTTAACCTTCTGTGACCTGAAATCAGCTTAATAATGCAAAGACTGGCTCATCTCTGAAAATTATTCACGAGCAAAAGTGATACTGAATGAAACACTAATTGAATTAGCCACGAAAATATTTGGTTCACTAAGTTCCTAATAACGCTCTCGTGCAAAGACGTTATAGTGGCTTAGATCCGTTACTCACAAAAATTGCACTTCATTTAAGTGTATATATTAATGGTGTGGACTACGGTCGCAGGTTTGAATCCTGCCTCGGGCATGGATGTGTGTGATGTCCTTAGGTTAGTTAGGTTTAATTAGTTCTAAGTTCTAGGCGACTGATGACCTCAGAAGTTAAGTCGCATAGTGCTCAGAGCCATTTTTTTTTTTTTTTTTTTTTTTGTTTTGAGTGGTGTGGATTCAAAATAGGAGTATAGAATTTGTGTTAACTTTGGATTGTTATTTTACCGCAAACATGCGAAAGTTTTCATACAACATATCGATGAAGGTTACAGGAAACACGTGCTGTCTTTAGCAGACCCGTGTAAAGATCAGTTCTTCATCGTACGAGTACATTTCAAAATCGTGTTAGGCACATAAACTATTTGGTGGATGAAATACTGACTCGCTAAAGCCGATGGTGAGATAAATGCGGTTATAAAGAGAACGGAACTGCCTTGCTGAGCCACACAACCACAAAATTTAATATTTGATCCACATAAAAGTCTCGACGAGTCAAGGTGGCTCGCCCGCTTTTAGTAACAAAAATGTTACCCTTTGTCCTGCGTCGTAATATAAAAGGAGTTTTGTTTTAATAAAGTATCTCGTGCAAACATACCCTTGCTGCTTTCAGATAGGAGTGTAGGTCTCTCTCTCTTCCTCATCATTTATAAATGCAGCCACTTTCAATAGCATACGATTTCCCACCACCAGGAAGTACAATCTATCTCTGCCGTAGCTACGAACAAAATCAGAAGAAGTCACAGGTATTTTTATCCTTCGTAACTTGCAAACCATGGTAAATGTCTACACGTCTAAGTATCTAAATCGATCAATGGGTTCAGAGATATGAGAAAAGATTGCTCGAAGATAAACGACATGGAAAAAATTGAATCGATGGAAGCTGAATAATGAGGAGATATCGCAGACTACTTTCAACTTCTCTACTTGTTACTTGAGCTCCCAATCTAGTCCTCAGAATTTTTCTGTAACACTACATTTTACATAGTTTCTGCTTTTTTCTTGGTGTGCTGTTTCTGCATTTCGTTTCCACGTAACACTGAAGGAGCTGTAGAGGATAGTGACTGTAGAGGAAGATTGAGATGGGAATACGTTCAACAAGTAATAATTTTTGAGCACACTGGTTGAGTGTACTACTTCTGAGGTAAAGAGGATATCGCAGGGAGAGAGTCCATGAGGACCAAATCAAACCGGTCAGAACTTTGTCGATGAGAAAGAAATTAGGCTACACCCATGTAAATATTTCGTAAAACTTAAATTTATGGTTGATATTGCCGTAATTCATCGTTTCAAAACAGTTTCTCTGGCGATCACGAGTTTGCATTTCATATTCTCTCTACTCGTGCCAGGTTCAGTTGCATTGCTGCCCAAATAGCAAAGCTCGTCTACTACTTTCAGTACCTCATTTCCTAATTCCTTCATCGTCATTTGTTTTCTGAGGACTACATTCCACTAATCTTGTTTGTCTGTCGTTAATGTTCAACTTATATTTTGTTCAACACACTATCCATTAGGTTCAAATGTTTTTTTTCAACACACTATCCACTCTGTTCAACTGCCCTGCTAAGTACTTTGCCATCTCAGACACAACTAAAATGCTATTGGTAAACGTCAAAGTTTGTATTTCTTCTCCCTGAACTTTAATTCCCTTTCTTGCTCATTCACTTCTGTTATTGCTTGCTTACCTTACAGAACGAATGTCTTCCTTCTCAATTAATGCTTCCAGTTCATGTCTTCCGCCTCATACAACTGCAACCTGGTTTCTGTACACAGACAGAAAGTTTTAGACAAGCTTTCGCACTCAATATTTGATCACCAATTACTTCAGAGTTCCAAAAGATCGAATCCAGTCAACACTGGCAGAAGCTTTTTTAAACCAACAACTGTTGTAAATGTGGATTTGCTTTTCTTCAGTATCTCTTGGAAAAAGTCTGAGTATTATGTCACTTATTTCTACTGTTCATCTGAAGCTAAATTGATTTTCTCCAAAACTGGCTGCTATCGGTCTATTCTTTCTTCGATAAATCATTCGTGTTAATACTGGTATTTTGCAAAAAAGAACTTCTGCAACTGATGGTTCGGTAATACACGTGTCAACGCCTGCCTACTTTGGTAATCGGATTATCGCATTTTCTTCTGTCAGAGGGTATTTCTGGTGTCTCAGATATCTCGCACATCAGGTAGATCAATTATGAGGTGATGCTTTCTCCCTATGATCTTCTATACTTTCTGTTACAAAGACACGAATATTCCACTTATGAGTGATTCATTGTCATACTGTAGCACAAATAAATAACTACGAAGGGGCCGGCCGAAGTGGCCGTGCGGTTAAAGGCGCTGCAGTCTGGAACCGCAAGACCGCTACGGTCGCAGGTTCGAATCCTGCCTCGGGCATGGATGTTTGTGATGTCCTTAGGTTAGTTAGGTTTAACTAGTTCTAAGTTCTAGGGGACTAATGACCTCAGCAGTTGAGTCCCATAGTGCTCAGAGCCATTTGAACCATTTTAACTACGAAGGAATATCAAAATGGTAGTTACGCATGTCGTCCCACTATAAGAACATTTCGCAACAATAACGGCGTGTTTTTAGAAGAAAGCAGGCCTACATCTTATGAGTCTCCTGTAGACACCAATTTTCTGAGGTACAGACATGAGGTGCATCACAGTGTGGGGGTGAAAGAGCGCAGCAACTCGAAACGAAGCAGCAGAACGCGGGACACTACAGCTATTGCAGGCAAAATGTCTAAATTGCACACAAATTATAAGTGAAATTTTTGCGGTATTTGGACCAAATGCAGTGTCACTCCGGCTGTGGTGAAATGGTGTTGACAATTTGACGAAGGCCGCACAGACGTGGGTGATGTCGATTGAGAAGGAAGTCCATCGACATCGACCACAAATGACAACATTCCGGTAAGGGAGGAAATGATTTGATGTTTTCACAGATCTTCCAGTGATGGAAACATTCACACAGCACTTCTTGAATGAGTCCACGCTCAGGGAGTGAATTTGTATTGTCTTGAACGGTTGGTAGAACCTAAGGTTCAAATGGCTCTGAGCACTATGGACTTAACATCTGAAGTCATTAGTCCCCTAGAACTTAGAAATACTTAAACCTAACCAACCTAAGGACATCACACGCATCAATGCCCGAGGCAGGATTCGAACCTGCGACCGTAGCGGTCGCGTGGTTCCAGACTGAAGCGCCTAGAACCGCTCGGTCACACCGGCCGGCGAACCTAAAGACCATTGCTTGGAGACTGTGTTCAAAAACAGCGTTATTTATCTGAGACACATTGAAGTGTGGTGCAATATTCAATGGAAGCTTCTTGGCCTACCGAAGTCGCCTCGTAGAAATAGTAGTTCTGACTCCTCCTTCAAAAAGTTGAAGGATATTCTGCCTAGCATTATTTCGTGTCTGGGAAACAGCTGCAGCTAGTCTTGGCACATCGTGGATCGTGCGGCTGTTTCTATGTTCGGTTGTCCTTCTCTAAGTGACAACAACTCTAAAAATGAGGGATGTCGAGTAGGCTGTCTATCTAGGAAACGTGATAACGCAGTTACATGTTCGTGTTCACTGTTTGTGTGTATTTTTTTTTAGCCGAAATTCCCCTACAGATCGTTTAGCGTAATGAGCAGAGCGTTAAACTGCGAGACATGGAGATGGTCCAAACCCTGATCGAATTTACATGACGCTTTAACGACCGTTGGTCTGGTACATCGATAGGCCAGAGTCTGCTTTCTTTGTGATTTTCTACGCCCATTTTGGTGAATGTCAGGCAGCTTCGCCGGTCGGAGTGGTCGAGCGGTTCTAGTCTCTACAGTCTGGAACCGCGCGATCGCTACGGTCGCAGGTTCGAATCCTGCCTCGGGCATGGCTCTATGTGATGTCCTTAGGTTAGTTAGGTTCAAGTAGTTCTAAGTTCTAGGGGCCCGATGACCTCAGAACTACCGGCTCTCTTCCAGGTATACAACCTTCTTTCGTAATTCCTAAACCAAGGGTTTACGATGACTTAAGTTATGCTATGTGCAGAATTCTACAGGGCAGAATCCTTTTTCATTCCTTTTCCCCAGCCCATACTGATCTACTATCTTTCCCATTCTTCCTTTTCCTAATATCGAATTCCAGTTCCTCATTGTAATTAAATTTTCGTCACCCTATACTATCTGAATAACTGATTTTACCTCATCACACATTTCTTCAATCTATTCATCATTTGGTGAGCTAGTTGGCATGTGAACTTGTACTACCGTGGTGAGCGTGGGTTTCGTGTGTATCTTGACTACGATAATGCGTTCACATGCTGTTCGTGGTAGCTTACTCTCATTCCTGTTTTCTTATTTAGCATCAAACATACTTCTACATTTGCTCTACTTGACTTTGTATTTACAACCTTTTTCACACGATCAGAAGACCTGTTCCTCCTGTCTCCGATCTCCACTAATTCGCACTGTATCTAGATTCAACCAACCCTATTCTCTTTTTAAATATTCTAATTAATCTCCCTGATTAGGGGCTCTAACTTTCTACGTCCCAAATCGTTCAACGCCAGTTTTGTTTCTCCCCAGGACAAACGTGGAATGTTAAATCCTTTAATCTGGCAGGTAGATGGAAGATTTAAGGATGGAAGTAGAATATAGAGTGTGGTGTCACCGCCAGACTCTACACTTGCCAGGTGTTAGCCTTTAAATCGGCCGCGGTCCGTTAGTATACGTCGGACCCGCGTGTCGCCACTATCAGTGATTGCAGACCGAGCGCCGCCACGCGGCAGGTCTAGTCGAAAGAGACTCCCTAGCACTCGCCCCAGTTGTACAGCCGACTTTGCTAGCGATGGTTGACTGTCTACATACGCTCTCATTTGCAGAGACGACAGTTTAGCATAGCCTTCAGCTACGTCATTTGCTACGACCTAGCAAGGCGCCATATTCAGCTACATAATTACTATCTTCAAGAACGTATTCTGAACAGATAATATTGTGAATCATGTACCGTCAAGAGCAACGTTCATCATTAATGGATTAAAGTTAAGTATCCAACTAATTACGTCCGCTTTCTGAATTCTCATTTCTTGTCATGTTCCAGACTTCAAGTCAGTATAGTTCTTCCCTCCTTACGCCAGCCTGCGTGAGCTAAAACGCGTACATTTCGGCCTCCACTCGTAACACAGTATTGGCTCTTCTGCTAACACAAAATAAAGATCAACGTTAATAGTAAATGTACAGTGAATATCAGTGAACACTTATCCCTTTACTATGTCCATCATTAGCAACTGTATTTCAGTATTTTGAAACAATCAGCAAACCTCACTGCACAAAAGAAATTTTATTCCTTAATCGACTTCAGGCAACTAGCGCCCTTCTTCCAAAATAGTCTGTTATAGCTTAATTGTCTACTATAGCTTTAGCCCTCATATAGCATTTTGAAGGAGGGAACTAGCTGCTTGAAACCAAGAAGGGAATAAAATTTCCTTTGTTTAACTGGTTGCTGATTATTTTAACAAACTTATCTTTTTCTCCATTTCATTGCTGTACCTTTCGTTTCTTCAGTGTGTGCCTCTTAGTGTGAGATCAATGACGCAGACGTAATGCGTTCCTCCATAATCACGATCTGGGCAACAGGCTGTAACTCTGCAGTACTCCTGTACTTCGTACGACAAAGGGCAAAGGAAGATCCCTCTAGGTAGCAGTACTGCTCCCAGCTTCCAAGCATAAGATACGTCAGTAGTATTAATTGAAAGTTATAGTAGACTACAGCTAAGACAACACTGAGGCATATTCATGAAAACTTAAACAAAATCTTTTTACGTAATTGCTCGTGGTAGTTGTACGGAGCCTCTGTTCCAAGCTTTTTTAACCATTCGAAATACTGTCACATAGTACAGACTTATAGGTGGCTACATAGCCTGGCAGGGAAATCATGTTTATTCCTGTATACGAGTACCAGTGACACCAGTCTGAAGCTTTTGTATGATTCCAGAAAATACATTTTACTTTGTGTATTGAACTTTACAGATTTAATCCGACCGGTTTCGGTTGTCAACCATCATCCAGGGTCTATACCAAATAGAGCGACAATCCACATAACTGACGAAAAATACACAATCCACAGCAGTCAAGGAGTCAACATCACACATAAAGGTAGTCAAAAAGAAGTACTTATAAAGCAAAACACAATATGACTTTGCATTTCATACATCATGTTGCAGACGAATGCCATATTAAAGAGCATATTATGATAAACATCAACAGCTGTCAGTGAAATATTGTGACTCATTCCTCTGAGATACAGTGACTGAACATGCTGCCACACAAAAATGTATACCCGTCAAATATACTGCAGTCCACAAACGTAATTAACAACCGATCATTATGAAAACGTCCAACGTATAATACGTGTAATGTTTCTTTTTTTGAACACGGTATTTTCACAAATTCACACCTGCGTATTATCAGGATGTTAAAATAACCTCAGTAACGTCAGGCTAATATAAACATCTACAAGCCTAGGAATTACCCTATATACATGTAATTGTTTTATGTGCAAGAACGAAATAAAAGTTTGAAGATAATAGTACAACATATAACAATAAAGTACATCGGTTTGGTGTGAAACCTATATCGGTTTTCTTGTATATGGTGGACTGTTTAAAATCGGTGAACAAAAAATCTTAAAAAGTCATTTCAATAAAACTTTTCTTGGGAAATAAGAAGTACAAAACATCACATATGACGTAAAGTCCATACTTTTGTATGTTGGGGAAGTTTTACATCATAAATGACAGACAAACATGGAGTAGAAAAATTCATCCAAACATATTTGCAATAATGCAATTCATGCATAAATATACCTGCAGCTTTATAAGTACGCTGGTGTTCTAAGGTGTTCAACGCCTAAACACCATATTCTCGTAATAGAGTAAGTAACATGATATGTGAAAATCCGAGGGAGAAATGTGCTATAACATCAAGCGGCTAGACATATGTCCGTGAGTGATCAACATACAGCGTAGTTTATCCATGCCCCACATAAGTGCAGAACACCACGGAAAACAATAATTTCGTCTCGTTACTAGAATTTATATGAGAAAGTGAATACCATTTTATGGGAACATTACAACAATTCCGTTATGAGGTATATCCTGACTGAATTATGTCTGTAATTGCATAACATGAGCCACATGGATAGATTAACAGATGCCGGCCGCGGTGGCCGTGCGGTTCTGGCGCTGCAGTCCGGAACCGCGGGACTGCTACGGTCGCAGGTTCGAATCCTGCCTCGGGCATGGGTGTGTGTGATATCCTTAGGTTAGTTAGGTTTAAGTAGTTCTAAGTTCTAGGGGACTTATGACCTAAGATGTTGAGTCCCATAGTGCTCAGAGCCATTTGAACCATTTTTTTGATTAACAGATACAGAACAACATGAGCCACATGGATAGATTAACAGATACAGAACAAATATGTAACAGGAGTATACAGCTTAGAAATCATTAGGAAGACCCACCAGTACAGAATCAGTAAAGACATCCGTATGTAATGAAGCAGTACAGTAACTAGCCAACATTTAAAAGAGATTATCAGATTAATTACAGACACAACTCAGTTACGTTTTGTTCTACAATAACCTCTAGCTCATTACGGAATTGCTATAATGCAAATGCTATTCAATTTTTCAATTGATTTCTAGTAATGAGATGAAGCTACTGTTTTCCTGGTGCTCTGCACTTATGTGACCTGTGGCTGGACTATTCTGTATGACGTGTTTCTTCATGTTTTCGCGGCGTAATGACTGTACCATTAAATTTCGGGCAGCAGCCGCATAAATTTCACTTTCTCTTCTGAGATTTTGGCGCTATATCATTCAGCCATATTCAGAGTGTGTGGCATCATAGACAAGAAAAACAATTTTGGTTTCATACATTGTTCTTGTGTATAATATTATAATCTTCAAACTTTTACTTCTTTTTGTACACTATACAGTGATGTATTTTACATGTTTGTGGAGTAATTCTAGGCTTGTAGCTGCTTATATTAGGGTGACGTTATTGATGTTATTTTTACATCCTGGTAATGCACAGATACGGTGTCTGCAACCATCAACTACCAACTAACTGGAGCTCCAGTCAGTTGGTAGTTGATGGTTGGAGACACAGTATCGCTGTTAAAGTAATCTACGGAAAGCAGTTTTTAGATGCTGGCCTCTGATGGGATCGTACATGCGGTTAGAATGCATGCCCCCAGCGTCATTTAAGGCCTGATTTTCGTAATGATCGACTGTTAATCATGTTTGTTTGTTGGATAGTAATATCTTTGACGGGTACACTCCCTGATGTGACACCGTACATTTTCTGTGGTTCTACAAGTATCTTTGAGCTCAGCCTCTGTATCTCAATTGAATGACGCACAATATTTAACCGATTGCTGTTGATAAGTGTCATAACGTCCCCTGCAATATGGAATTCGTCTGTAACATGATATATGAAATGTAAAAGTCGTCTTTTGCTAAGGATTTCTTCGTTATTAATTTTATGTGTGATGTTTAGTACTTAACGACTATGGATTGTTCATTTTTCGTCAGTTACGCGTATTGCTCATATTTGTCTATTGACTATAACTCCCGGATGATGGCTGATAACCGATATCGGTCGGAATAAGTGTATAATATTCAAAACCGCAAAGTTATCATGCATTTTCGAAAATATATTCATGCCGAAGACTGTATCTTAAAAAACGTTTGTGTTTTATATGAATTTCTTATCGACAGCAGAGTCGTTTACTGTCGAACAACCAGAACGTCTGAAGAAGGAGACCACAGGACTCAGATTTTCCAGAAGAGTTGGGGTAAAGGCCCGCTAAGAAAACTCGACGCAAACCGTTTATGTTTCAAGGCATATACCGAGCGGCAGCAAAGATAACGCTTGAGACACATCAGACTCGTCTGGTTACCTTTAAGTGGGTCATGTGCGTAAGTGATTCTGCTACAGTTTACTATAACACTGTTTGCAGCTTTAAAGAAATATTTACAGTGTTCAGCTGCCAACACCTTTACATTCGAAGGACCGGCAGTAGTTAAGATTCGCCGCCCACACAAATGAAGCCGCTCTCGCGTCAGCCAGAAAATATGACGCAGTAAAAATCCTGCCTCCAAGTGCGCTACCGAAGTCGTGCAACTTTAAATTGCTTTCGAGGCTTTGTAAATCTGCGGAGGTCTATTCAGAGCTGGAGTTTCAGCACTTTGTCGCAAGAGTGCTAGAGTCAGTGCGAACCAATAAGAATGAGAGGAGGGCGTGCTCTGAAGTTTACACAACTCTGAGATTATAAGGTGTGGAAACGTTTTTGTCGCTTCTCAATTTATGATGCTGTTTGTCTGACATTTATAGACCTCTCGCAGACGTGATCTTACTTTACGAACAGATACATCTGACGCAGTACTTTGTGATAGCTTCCACAAACCATCGCCAGCGCATGAAGATACTAACACTGTTTTGTTAATCAATGTAAGGTTGTCAAACTCCGTCGCATATAAATGGCTGTTCTGGACTGAATGAATCTTTCAAGGCGACGCACGTGGTCTGGAAGAGGAAAAAGTCATGTAAGCTTTGTTTTGTTGAGAGTGGTCGTAATAGCAGTGTAGTTTGTTCCAGTTCCTACTGCACTATACCACAATAAGAGAGGAGCACCTATTCCACTCCACGTCTTCTATGTTGTTGTTGTTGTGGTCTTCAGTCCTGAGACTGGTTGATGCAGCTCTCCATGCTACTCTATCCTGTGCAAGCCTCTTCCTCTCCCAGTACCTACTGCAACCTACATCCTTCTGAATCTGCTTAGTGTATTCATATCTTGGTCTCCCTCTACGATTTTTACCCTCCACGCTGCCCTCCAATACTAAATTGGTGAGCCCTTGATGCCTCAGAACATGTCCTACCAACCGATCCCTTCTTCTGGTCAAGTTGTGCCACAAACTTCTCTTCTCCCCAATCCTATTCAATACTTCCTCATTAGTTATGTGATCTACCCATCTAATCTTCAACATTCTTCTGTAGCACCACGTCTTCTATATGTATACTATATGGTATTCTCTTCCTTCCTTTCCTGTTCCAGTCTCGAATAGTGTGCAAGCTTCAGAGGAAGACCGTCTAATTTTACCTCCCTTTCTTTTTCACCCGGTATACCCGCTGGGTGAAACAACGACATATTGATTGACTCTTATAGGTCCGAACACTTTCGAAATATTAACTGTAAACTACAGTGTGATGCACACAGCTCAAATCACTATCTCAGAAAGAATATTTAAGCTGAAACAGCAGCAGTGAACTACAAATTAAAAATGACAGTCGATAAATAAACTCATAATGACCTCAACACCAACATTCAAAACAAAAACGCAACAACTTTATGCTCCAACCAAAGAGTCAGACTTGGATGTGTGAAATTTTAGACTTCTTACAGATAGTGTATGGTTTCAAGTCAGTTACGTTTTCTAGACCAAATATTTTATTAAACTGAATATAATCTAACTGATAGGTTTTGTGATGGAAAATTCTGACTATCTTAAAGGAACTATGATACACGTGTAAGAATTTACGTATTTCTTTTACTTTACTGGAATTTCGCCTTCACTCTTACCAGTCTCCCATTATGAAACTGGTCAGTTTTACCTTATTATCACTTCTGGTTTTTCTTTCCGTAAGGTTTTTCTTCATCGTTTCTTTTGGCTGTTATTTTTTTCATCCTGAGCTGTTTCACTCAAAGTTGGAAACTCAGTCTCTTCCCCAATAATGGTGGAAGTTTTTTTCCCAAACATTAGCACACAAAGTACAGTAGACTCAGTCCATAGATGACTTATTATGTTTTCAAAACTTTCTACGTGAGTGGTACAAGCTGCATGCTTTTTACTGAAATATGGACGGCATAGTCTATTGCTTTGTTTCACTAATCTTCTGCTCATTTTTCCTTGGGGAAAATAAATGGAAATATTTATATGGTTAATTTCTGTACATCCTTACATATCTTTCAGAAATAAATTGCTTTCTGTTTTCTGCAGCTTTCTAATAACTGCCAACTGAGTTGTAACTGAAAGTGACGCAGTAACACAACCGTCAGAACAACTTTTCAGTTAATTGGTTTCTTTCCAATTTATTGTGTTGTAAGGAATTGTGATTCTAAACAGCCAAGATTGGTGAAGTTTCCGAAAGCTGATTAGCACCTAGTCACCTTGATCAGACAGTTACAAATAAATGCACCTCGCACTTCATTGAATTGCGGCATACGTTTTCAAATAGTCACAAAACTTCAAAAACCAATCAAACGTACGGAATATTTATGAATGCTTCAGTGGCCATAAATTGTGTTTACTTAATTTTTACGATAATAATAGTAGAAGAAGAGAAGCTGTGGAATACCTTACCTCAGATGTCACCAGGAACACGTTTGCAGTAATTTATAATGTTTACACATCGAGTAATGATTGTGTACGTGATGTGTATGAAACTGCTTTCCTGTGTTATATTTGCGAATCTCTGTGTATTCCGAAATGAAAAAGGCACAAGAGTGTCTTGTTCATTATGTAATGGCACTTGATGTGCTGTCGTTCTTTCCTATTCCAACATGCAAAAAAATGGTGTTGTGAAGTGTCCCTTATACGTTCCGACTGCATCTGCATATGGATTACGCAGTCAATAATATCACCACCTGTTAAAGATATTCCTCGCAGGAAAGAGGCTTTATATGTAAGCCTACATCTCCTAACCTACATGAATTTGCGTTTAGTTATGAGCGCTTACGCTAAGGCCATTTGTTCTGTATGTGTGGGGTCAACTGAGAGATTCTGAGTCAAGTGTTGATATTCTGCACATCCTACACCATATTACTACAGTTTCCTAGCACTGAGACTACCCTATAACCAATAACACCGACACTGAACCCATCAGGAAAGCTCTGATACTACTTCTGCCTCTGTTATACAAGGGTTATTTGGAAAGTAAGGAACGATCGCTCGCGAAATGGAAACCACAGTGAAAATCCGATGACGTTTTGCACAGGTGTGTTGAGAAGTGTCTCTAGTATTCCCGTCGATCGCATTACGTCGTTCTTTTTAGTTATGAGCACACAGGCAGTACATAGATACCTAAAACGATAGTGTCTCCCGCCAAGTACGAGGGCCTGGTGAGAAATTTCGCCTGAAACTATGCAGCCAACATTACATAACTGTCGTGCATTTTCTTCTTCGACACATTTCTCAGTTGCATTCTGCAGGGGCAATGAAGATGCTCCTGCATCGTTTTCAATTAGAAATGTTTGATTCCTGCCACCGTGTGTGGACCCCGGAGGAGGGAGACGATTAGTTACTCTTCCCTAGGATGCTGGTGAGTACAGATGGTCTGAGTAGCATCGCTGTTTGCTAAGTTGAAATGTATGAGAACACTGCTTGAGTTTCCCTTAGTCACTCTGGTGCGTGGCATTGATAATCATGCCACATAAATTACTTAAATCAGGGAACGGTGTTAATTTCAGTAATATTCCGTTTATTCGATGAGATCTTTTATGCAACTGTGACTTGACGTGGACTAGCGGTGCCACCACGTGATTTACAGCTTTAGGTAGTTTAGCGTATTATGTATGAATGTGTTGTGTACTTTGTAGAATGCTTGTGCTCAATTTTATTTAATTCATGGTCCAATTAGTGTTTCATTCGCACGGACTAATTAGCCTACTCTGGTGCCTCACGTGTGTTTCTTCGTACACCATGAGGCTCAAGTTCGACCTAAACGCCTCTCGTGCCCGAATTGAAGCCTCAGTTTCATGAAGGAGTAGATGTGTTCTTGTTCGGTAAACTTATTTACAAAATTACTGAGTTGTACGGAATTTTAGAAGTGAACTTGGTTGTCTGAAATTGACCCAGTGAGCTTACATGTGGAATAGGGAAGTTTTTTCTAAATGCTATCTTAAGCTGAGTGAAAGACCAGTGTGAACGTGGTGTGTGTGATCTCGATAAATCGTATCCAGTAATTTAGCAGTCTTGCCACACATGTGTCGGTTCAGATGCTGCCCTGTAAAATGTACCACGTGTCGATGCACGCGCTAGCATCCCAAGTAACTATATTTTAACTTCTGTGTGTGTGTGAGAGGAAATAAATGTGAATTATTGCTAAATTCTTTGTTATTACATCTCCCAGCGCCATTCCACTCGCTAGTCAGGATCCTTAAAATCAGTCACTTTGCATCTTCTTTTAGCAATGTTTCATTGAAATTTGTTCTGATTATTGTACGCATATCAAGAAAAGTTTTGAATCACCCCAGTTCCCAGAACTACTGAAGATAGACTTCGAGAGTGTATATTGTATCACGGACACAGTCTCTTTGACTGTGCAGAGATGTCACTAAACCCGCCCAAAGATGTAAACAATCATGCACGAGCAACGCCTATTACACGGAGGGAGTCCGACAGTTCCATTCATTTCACCAGGAAGAAGGTACACGGCTCGTGGTATCTGTAGTTCAACCATGCCTAGATGGTCAACGCCGCGGTTCGATCGCGTCCTCATTGTTATTTTGTGGCAGGAACGGCTCTCAACAAGGGAAGTGTCCAGTCGTCTCGGAGTGAACCAAAGCGATGTTGTTCGGACATGGAGGAGATACAGACCGACATGAATTGTCGATGACATGTCTAGCTGAGGTCTCCCAAGGGCTACTACTGCAGCTACGTGCGGATAATGACCCGGAAGACCCCTGACAGCAACGCCATCATGTTGAATAATGCTTTTCGTGCAGCCACAGGACGTCGTGTTACGACTCAAACTGTGCGCAATAGGCTAAGTGACGCGCAACTTCACTCCCGACGTCCATGGCGAGGTCCATCTTTGCAGCCACGACACCATGCAGCTCGGTACAGATGGGCCCAACTACATGCCGAATGGACCGCTCAGGATTGGCATCATGTTCTCTTCACCGACGATTGTCGCATATGCCTTCAACCAGACAATCGTCGGAAACGTTTTGTAGCCAACCTGGCCATGTTGAACGCAGACTCACTGTCCAGTGAGTGCAGCAAGGTGGAGGTTCCCTGCTGTTTTGGGGTGGCATTATGTGGGGCCGACATACGCCGCTGTTGGTCTTGGAAGACGCCTCAACGGCTGCATGATACATGAATGCCATCCTCCGACCGAAAGTGTAACCATATGGGCAGCATATAGGCAAAGTATTCGTCTTCATGGACGAAAATTCGCGCCCCAATCGTGCACATCTTGTGAATGACCTCCATCGGGATAGCGACATCACTCGACTAGAAGGACCAGAATGTTCTCCAGACATGAACCCTATTGAACATGCCTGGGATAGATTGAAAAGGGCTGTTTATGGATGACGTGATCCACCAACAAGTCTGAGGGATCTACGCCGAATTGCCGTTGAGGAGGACAATCGGAACCAACAGTGTCTTGATGAACTTGTGGACTGTGTGCCACGACAAATACAGGCCTGCATCAATGCAAGAGGACTTGCTACTGGGTATTAGAGGTACCGGTGTGTACAGCAATCTGGACCACTACCATTGAAGGTCTCGCTGTATGGTTCAACATGCAATGTGTGATTTCCATAAGCAATAAAAAGGGCGGAAATGATGTTTATGTTGATCTCTATTCCAATTTTCTGTACAGGTTGCGGAACTCTCGGAACCGATATGATGCAAAACGTTTTTTGATATGTGTATTTCCAATATATGGATTGGTATTTTATTAAATCATCAAATGATCTGTGAGGTGTGCAGTTTGCTGTAATTGCCAAACTACCTATTGATAACTGGCAACAGGACACGATGTGACGGATATTACTTGCGACTGCTCGCATAAGAAAATAAAAAAAATAAAAAATTATTCTGAATTTTGGCAGATGATAGATGAATACATGTCGTCCGAAACAGCGGGGACATACCGTGAACTGGCCCGGAAGAAGTCCAAGTACGTATTGCTGCATTAACACGCTGGAACACCTCGCTTGTAAACCTGTCATTACAGTGAATTTAAAATGTACTGGTCTCATTTTCGTTCTTGGTAAAACATTCTTCTCCTTCTTAACACAGAATTTGCATGAAATCTCAAGCTTTCGTTGACTGTCTCTATCATCTTCGTCATGAACAAATAACTAATAATGCGAAAGTAGTGACGGAAGATTGCGAGCTCACTCAGATTCTACAGACAAACAAGAAGTGCAGTACAAGGTTTTGTGATAAAATTCAGCACAGTTACTTTTTTCTTACGCAAAACGAAACTACCTGACCTACGGTGCTGTGAACTGCAGGTAGTGGCAGCGATGCGTCAGTAGAGGAGCGGCACGGCGCCACGAGTGCGAGCGTGTGTGTGTGTGTGTGTGTGTGTGTGTGTATTTGCGTGTGTGTGTTGCGGGCTCGGCCGGTGTTAGACTTGTTCACCGCCACACATGGAGCGCCAGCTCAGCACCCCCACCAACATGGGCTGCGCCCAAGAGCCGCTCCTTCAGCCGCTGTCCGCGGTAAGAATACATGTAAACACTTGTCACCAGATAACAGTAGCCTACGCTTAAACTTAGCGTTACAGGCAGGACAAAATGCAGCCTGTGTATTGTGCGATGGCCCCCTCTTTAGCGCCCACGTTGGTACTCTGGATTCGCAGCCGTGGCAACCAACCTCTCCTTTAGGGAGACGATATTCAACGTGTAGCCGTCGAACAGGGCCTTAGTGCGCGAAATCCGTTGGGAACTCGCAGCACTCTACCTGCCACTGGTACGCCACCTCGGCTGCAGTTTGGTGCGGTCCCCGCTGCCCTTGATGTAATCACAGAATTCATAAATCGACTGTAGTTGCGTCTTGGGTAAATGGAGTGGGACTGCGGCTGGTCAAAGACTTGAAGAAAATAAATATCGACAGCCGTAATTCTATTCATTATTTTCTTGGACTACCAGCATCTGTGCCTCATTGGCACCATCTCTGGGCCCTAATACACATAGCTAGGTAAGTCATCTAGACGTTCACGCTATTGTAGGGATCACTAATTTCAATTGGCTGCAACTTCGTTGTTGACGTGGACTCTCCCCGCTCGATTGTCTTGAGCAAATTTTTCATCTCTAAAGAGCTACAGCAACTTGCGTCGGAATCTGTCTTCGTAGCTGAGTGGTCAAGGTGGCTGACCGCCAATGGAGGTCCCGGGTTCGATTTTCGATATGCCAGGGATTTTTCCTTGTAGACGGACTAGTACAGGGTATACTCAGCCTCGCAAGGCCAACTGCGGAACTCCACGACCGATTAGTATTGGTTCCAAGGTAATAAAAAAAAAAAAACCTGACAACGATCGCGAGAACAGTAGGTACATGAAGTGGAATGATCGCATACGCTCAGTTATGGCTGAAGCATGTGTCAGGTTTCGGTTTATTGGTGGCATACAAGTAAAATGCAATCAGACCACAAAAAATTGCTTAGAAATCGCTTGTGCTTCTCATCCTACAATATCGCTCAAGTGTGTGGTACTCTTACCAAATAGGACTGGCAAGGAATATTTCACGTTCAAGAAGTCGTTCACTCAGGAGAATCGTACAAACATACCGTCATTTGACCATCGGACAGATTACGTATGGATAACAGAGTAATAAGCATCCCTGGGGTAGAGAAACAACTGTATGACTTGAGAGCAAATAAATCACCAAATTTGGATGTAATCCCATTTCGGGTTTACAAAGGGTTCTCTACGCCATAAGCCCCTTACATAGCCTGCATTTATTGTGAATCTCTCGCCCAGTGCAATGTTCCAAGCGACTGGTAGAAGCGCAGGTGACTCCGTTACATAACAAGAATAGAAGAACTGATCCGCAAAATTACGTACCAATATCGGTAACTTTAGTTTGCTGCAAAATCCTTGAACATATTCTCAGTTCGAAAATAATAAATTTTATTGAGACTGAGAAGCTTAGTCCACGAATCCTCGTGGTTTTAGAAAGCTTCGCTGGTGCTAAACTCAGCATGTCCTTTTCTCACATGATATACTGCGAAAAATACATGAAGGGCAGAAGCAGATGCCATATTTCTAGATTTCGGAAAGGCGTTCGACACAGTGCCCCAGTGCCGGCTGTTAACGAAGGTACGTGCATATGGAATAATTTCGCAGATATGTGAGTGGCTCGAAAACTTCTTAAGTAATAGAGCTCTGTACGTTGTCCGCGACGGCGAATATTCATCAGAGGCAAAGGTAACGTCAGGAGAGCCGCAGGGAAGTGTGATAAGACCGCTGTTGTTCTGGACATACACAAATGATCTGGCGGGTAGGGTGGACAATAATGTGTGGATATTTGCTGATGATGCTGTGGTGTACGGTAAAGTGAGATTGAGTGATTGTAGGAAAATATAAGACGATTAAAAAAACATTTCTAGTTAGTGTGATGAATGGATGCTAGTTCTAATGTGGAAAAATGTATTTTAATGAGGATGAGTAGGAAGAACAAACCCATAAAGTTCAGTTACACCATCAGTAGTATCCTGCTTGCCAAAGTCACGTCGTTTAAATATCTGGAAGTAACATTGCAAAGCGATATGAAATGGAACGATCATTTGAGAATCGTAGTGGGGAAGGTCGACTTCGATTTACTGAGAGAATTTTAGGAAAGAGTGGTTCACGTGTAAAGGAGACAGCATATAGGACACTGCTGCAACCAACTTATTCTTGAGAACTGCTCTAGTGCTTGGGATCCGTAACAGGTCGGACTGAAGGAAAACACTGAAGCAATTCAGAGGCGGGCATAGATTTGTTACCGTTAGGTAAGTGTTGGAGGAAAGCCAATGTTCTTTTCGAGAAACACAGTTGAAGAAATTTAGAGAATCAGCATTTGAGGCCGACTGCCGAACGATTAAACTGCCGCCATCACACACTCCGCGTAAGAACCACGAAGACAAGATACGAGAAATTGGGGCGCACAAGGAGGCATATAGACAGTCGTATTTCCCTAGCTGTATTTGCGAGTGGAAGAGGAAAGTCCGCAGCTCGTGGTCGTGCGGTAGCGTTCTCGCTTCCCACGCCCGGGTTCCCGGGTTCGATTCCCGGCGGGGTCAGGGGTTTTCTCTGCCTCGTGATGACTGGGTGTTGTGTGATGTCCTTAGGTTAGTTAGGTTTAAGTAGTTCTAAGTTCTAGGGGACTGATGACCATAGATGTTAAGTGCCATAGTGCTCAGAGCCATTTGAACCATTTTTTTTTGTTTTTTTTTTGTTTTTTTTTTTTTTTTTTTTTTTGAAGAGGAAAGGAAATGACCAGTAGTGATACAGGGTACCCTCCGCCACGTATCATACGGGTGCTTGTGGAGTGTATGTGTAGATGCAGAAGTAGAATATTGAACATAGGCAGAAAAGGGTAGCACGAATGGTCAGAGGTTTGTTTGACCAGCGAGAGACTGTCACTAAGATGTTGTAAGAATTGAGTCGGCAGACTCTTGAAGATAGTCGGAAACTATGCCGAGAAAACCATTTTATGGTCGAAGCTCTTTCCTTCGCAGTGTTTGCTTCCTAAAATGTAATTAGGAAATGTGGTTCTGCTTTGAGCAAACACTATTTTTCTCTTGTTTTGCTACTCGCATATGTTCCGGAGAAGTATGTCCGTCTTCGGTGGGGTTTATTTATTATCTTATTATTACGTATTGGTGTTCACAAGTCTGTTTGGCACTGCAGCTGTCCTTATTACACATACCGAGAAAGCGTTCAAGAACTGGCTTTAAATGACTCTATTAATTGACTGCAGCCCTCTACATATCGCTCCCGTAGGGATCGGGAGGATATGATTAGACTCATTACAGCGGGTGCAGAGGCATTTCAACAGTCCTTTCTCCCGCGGCCCATGCGTTAAAGTAGCGGGGGAAAGGCCTAATAACCGGCAAAATGGGGCGTACCCTCGGGCATGCTCTCCACAGTGGTTCGCAGAGTATAGGTGTAGATGTAAATTTAGATTTGTCGTCCAGTATGAATTACGGGCTAGTATTGATCAAATATTTCGCGCGCTAGCCACATGTTTGCGAAGATACCCCCGTTCGTCGACGTGGTGCAGTGTCGAAAGCCTTTCGTAAATTTGGAGTCTAAAGACTGAATCTGGTTGTTCAGCTGCAGTTTTTGTTCTGAAGGAGCCTCACCAAGTATAGAAAATGAGTGGTTATGAAAAAGAGTAACACAAAGACAAAAGGATGGAACAGACTTGTCCGTACGTCTGTGCTTACGTACTGGAAGCTTTAAGTGATGCGGACGAGGTGGAGCCTCCAAAGTAAACTCTGGCCCCTCGGTGGCGCCTGGTAGTCGTGCGACTGACGGCGGCCGTGACTCTGCGGATGACCGGTGAGTCAGCAACGCAGCGCAGGTAGCTGCGCAGACGAACCTCACAAACGGCTGCAGCCAAAGTCTGCGTAGAGGCGAGACGACTAGGGAACTCCTGCCTTGAGCTTCGCAATGGTTACGGACCTTTTTCGAAGTTATTACAAACAAGAAATAAAGCTAGAAGGGCGAGCGTTTAACAGCGGCCTCCTCTGCCCATTACGCTTCTTTAGGTAAATTGACGTTACTCTTTTTTTTATTCAGACGGACAGTAGTGAGGCGCTCAGCAGTTCATCGATCGTACGAACAGTGTACAGCCACACATAAAATTTAAAGCGGTGATGGAGAAGAGCCAGAAGTAGCGCTACCTCATGCTCTGCATGAACGGAATGTAGACTACTGGCCATTAAAATTGCTACACCAAGAAGAAATGCAGATGATGAACTGGAATTCATTGGACAAATATATTATATTAGAACTGACATGTAATTACATTTTTACCTAATTTGGGTCCATAGATCCTGAGAAATCAGTACCCAGAACAACCACCTCTGGCCGTAATAGCTGCCTTGATACACCTGGGCATTGCTTCAAACAGATCTTGGATGGCGTGTACAGGTACAGCTGCTCATGCAGCTTCAACACGATACCACAGTTCATCAAGAGTAGTGACTGGCATATTGTGACGAGCCAGTTCCTCTTCCACCATTGACCAGACGTTCTCAGTTGGTGAGAGATCTGGAGAATGTGCTGGGCAGGACAGGAGTCGAACGTTTTCTGTATCCAGAAAGGCCCGAGCAGGACCTGCAACATCAGGTCGTGCATTATCCTGCTGAAATGTGGGGTTTCGCAATGATCGAATGAAGGGTAGAGCCACGGGTCGTAACACATCAGAAATGTAACGTCCACTGTTCAAAGTGACGTGGCCGAGACGTGTAACCAATGGCACACTATACCATCACGCCGGGTGATACACCAGTATGGCGATGACGAATACACGCTTCCGATGTGCGTTCCTCGCGATGGCGCCAAATACGGATGCGACCATCACGAGGCTGTAAACAGAACCTGGATTCATCCGAAAAAATGACGTTTTGCCATTCGTGCAACCAGGTACGCTGTTGAGTACACCATCACAGGCGCTCCTGTCTGTGATGCAGCGTCAAGGGTAACCGCAGCCATGGTCTCCGAGCTGATAGTACATACTGCTGCAAACGTTGTCGAACTGTTCGTGCAGATGGTTGTTGCCTTGCAAACGTCCCCATCTGTTGACTCAGGGATCGAGACGTGGCTGCAAGATCCGTTACAGCCATGCGGATAAGATACCTGTCATCTCGACTGCTAGTGATACGTGGCCGTTGGGATCCAGCACGGCGTTCCGTTCCGTTACCCTCCTGAACCCACCGATTCCATATTCTGCTAACAGTCATTGGATCTCGGCCAACGCGAGCTACAATGTCGCGATACGATAAACCGCAATCGCGGTAGTCTACAATCCGACCTTTATCAAAGTCGGAAACGTGATGGTACGCATTTCTCCTCCTTACACGAGACATCACAACAACGTTTCACCAGGCAAGGCCGGTCATTTGCTGTTTGTGTATGAGAAATCGGTTGGAAACTCTCCTCATGTCAGCGCGTTGTAGCTGTTGCCACCGGCGCCAACCTTGTGTGAATGCTCTGAAAAGCTAATCATTTGCATGTCACAGCATCTGCTTCCTGTCGGTTAAATTTCGCGCCTGTAGCACGTCATCATCGTGGTGTAGCAATTTTAATGGCCAATAGTGTACTGAAAACTGACGCGTGTGGACCTATCTGTTCCGGCGTAAAGTCAAGCACCGTCACGCCGGTCGGGAACGTTATAGCAGAGAGGGCTATAGAGAAGACGTCAGCTAATAGCACGCTGATCGACCCCTCCGCAGGACGACAACTCGACAGCGGCGGCCTCTATGCGAAGAGAACGTAGCCGCCGCTCCCGACTGATCACCGCCATTTCTGCAGAAGCGTCAGGCCTAGCGACCTGGATAGAAGCATTCACTGCATTACTTCATTTGTATGGGAATCCTTATACTGAAGGACATTGATTACATTGTGCGTCGCCCTTTCCTTGCGGCTCATCTATGTATTTCTCAAAGTTCAGCATTGTCATTGATTCATTTAGTAATAAATCTCTTTAATTCGATTTGCTTGAATTGTTGTCCAGTGATCCGAGAAACAGGTTTCCTAGGCACCCTATCTTTGACAGCTAGTCCGGATATAACACTATCTACATCCACATCTACATGACTGGTCTGCAATTCACACTTAAGTGCCTTGTAAAGGGTTGTCCGTATCAACTCCAAGCTATTTCTTTACCGTTACACTCTCGAATACGTGCGGGAAAGACGAACACTTAAAACTTTCCGAGCGAGCTCTGATTTCTCTTATTTTGTTCCGATGACAAAATCAGTGATGAAAAACTAGTTCCACACTCTGAGGAGAAATTTGATGACTGAAATTTCACGAGGAAATTCTCCCGCAGCTATTGCTCTACTGTCACATTCTCTCAGAACGAGAGCTCTGTTTTCTCTTACATAATTATGATGGTGATTTCCCCGTATTTAGGTTGGCAACAATACATTTTTCCCATTCAGAGGAGAAAGTTTGAAATTCATGGAAGAGATCTCGCAGCATCGTCAAGGCCTTTGTTTTAATGGTAGTCATCCCAACTCACTTATCATATCTGTGACACTCTCTTCCCTATTTCGCGAGAATACAAAACGAGATGACCTTCTTTGGAGTTTGTCGATGTCCTCCGTTAACCCTATCTGCTAATGATCCCATACAGCACAGCAGTACTCTGGCAGAGGACGAACAAATGTAGTGCAGGCAGTCTCTTCAGTAGATTTGTTGTATATTCTAAGTGCTCCTCCATTAAAACATACACCTTGGTTTACATTTCGCACAGCATTACCTATGTGATCGTTCCAACATAAGTTTTTGTAATTGTAATTCAGATATTTAGTCGAATTGACAGCCTTTAAATTTGTGTGATTTATCGTGCAATTGAAATTTAACGAATTTCTTTTTGATACATGTGAACTATCTGACACTTTTTCTCATTGAGACAATTGCCACTTTTCGCACGATTCAAACTTTACAATTTGTTTTGATCTTCTGGTGACTTTACTAGAAGGTAAATCACCGCATGATATCAGAACAATTTAAGAGGCAAGATTTTAAATATGGCTGCAGCAGCAACTGTTAAAATTCTTCGCAATAAAAGGATGACAGCCAAAAACAGTTGCAGGATAAAAATTTTTATTAAAATTCTTGACCACGGTTTCGGTATATATAAATATACCTTCATCAGAAGTAAAACTTCTAAAAATTACATCATGCAATGGAGAATAATAAAACAATTATGCCAAAGGCGTCGTCAGTAATTAAGACATCTCCATTTGGAGATGTAATTTTTAGAAGTTTTACTTCTGATGAAGGTATATTTATATATACCGAAACCGTGGTCAAGAATTTTAATAAAAATTTTTATCCTGCAACTGTTTTTGGCTGTCATCCTTTTATTGTGAACAATTTAAGAGGGTTGCTCAGATTATCTCCTAAATCGTTTATGTTGACTAGGAACCACAGAGGCCCTGTAAGACTTACCTAGTGTACGCAGGATAGCACTCCTCGATTACTAAGTACTGTGACCTTCCTAAGAGGAAGCTAGGAATCTAGTCGCACAACTGAAGCTATACTCCGTAGGCACGTAATTTGATTAGAAATCTGTAAAAGCACATAGGTTTCATCATCCAACTCAGAAGAGAGCTACTCTGAACATCATAATACACAGCGCCGGGAGTGTTTCATTTAAGGACCGCTCCAGTTCTGAAATTACTTATATGACGGTGGTGTTCAAAGGAAACGGATATTCAGTCCGTGACACCAGGTCTGCTCCCTGTTGATCCATTGTGGATGAGAGACAGCAGATAGTTAAATATTTTACAAAGTATTTCCCCTAATAGGCGTGCCAAATGAGATGCTATTTTATTTTATTTTCGATGCTTGTTTCGGCAATTCAAAACATCTTCAGGCGCATATGCACTTCTCAAAAATTATCGATGTCGGCATACTGGTGCCTTCTATTTCTGGATGTAGTGAACTCTCACGTGCTTCCTTAGAAGACTTGATTGTAACTGAGCACACCTGAGTGTCCGAAGGAAACGCTCGAGAGTTCACGACATCGAGAAACGGATGGCTCCAGTTTCCCAACATCGATAATTTTTAGAGGTGCATATGGGGCCTGACGATGGCATACTGAATTGCCGAAACTGGTAGCGAAAATAAAATAAAATAGCTTCCCAATTTGTACGGCTGTTTGGCGAAGTTCTTTGTTAGAAAAAATAGAACAAATCTGTCGAGGAAACCAAGACACGATGTCGTTCAACTTAGGGAGGACCAGTGCATAGCGCGACTTCCATTCCGCGGTTCAATAACGAGTATGCTGAACATACAAGAAACCGGACCAGTCTTCCAGCAATCCAGAAAAATTAAAGAAAAGTATTGTGACCTTCCGGAGATAGTATCGGCCTGACAGTACCTTGCGAGTTTATCAGCAGTTACGTTGGGCACTCTATACGGATTATTGCCGATCGCTTTGTTGAACATCAAAGGAAACTTAGGCAGAGGCATTTTGAAAAGTCAGCTACGACTGACCTCACTCTACTAAATAAACGCAAAGGATTCTGGTTCACGCTTCAAACTACTGGGAAACCGCGATTAGTGAAGCAGTGGAAATTAGAATGTGGAATTACTTCAGTAGGATCGGCTATGCAGTTAGGAATGGATTGAACCACGCACCTAACAAAGCTAGAACGCAGAATCAGAATTCACATAGTTTGCCGCTTGTTATGAATGATGGAGTTACAGGTGACGCTGGAAAGCGAGCGCAAACATTATAGATGGCAAGCACTTAACAAAGCTAGATCGCAGAGGCAGAATTCACATAGTTTGCCGCTTGTTATGAATGATGGAGCTACAAGTGACACTGGAAAGCGAGCGAAAACGTAATAGATGGACTCATAGGGGGCACCTCAGCAGGTAACATCTACGTGACGTAATCTACCCAATCACATGACGTCCTCCAGGCATAAAAGCGGGCGCCAAAGCAGTTTCACGACAGTCGGTCTGAGCATCGGAAGCCGATGACGGAGGCAGTCCTCGAAAGCTTGCTATTTTATTCCAATTTGATGCTGGAAATTAACCGAGAACTAATTTTTTTATTGATTCGAGGCATGCTATCTCGCAATGGTATGTCAACAACTGTCCAGTACTGAGAAATTTGGAAATTTTTTTTTTATTTTGCCTGTCTCAGTTGCATGAATATACAATTTTTGATGCAGTGGTTAACTGTTTCAGGCTGACACGCCCATTATCAAACCACACACCTTTTTATTAATCGTAAATAGTACTACAGTATGATACTTTTTGACGCCATATTGTATGACTAGTTACGGTTAATAATAACAACTGGACATAATTTAGTTACTACAAAGTTTGTCTTAACTCGACATAAATGGATTTTTTTTTCTTTTTTACAGATCGTGTGAAAGACGCCCACTTTTTCGGCAGCACTGATACTTGCTTTGAGCCGTATTCGGTCCACGAGACCTGGTTTGGACATTCCTAATCTAAATGTATTGAAATATGTGCTCCTTTGCTCTATCCGTAGTTTGGACATAATGTTGTTATTACAAGCTTTCAATTATTTCTCTGCCTTCATTGATCAATCATCGATCTATGTATTTTGATGCAGTCTTCTCAGGATGTGATTTATTCTTCTCTCTCGACAAGAGCAGTTTTGAAGCTTTCTGATCAAATTCCTTACCTGACGATAGGAATGGATATCGCAAGTGTGCACTAGCGGAGTACATGTGGCCGGACCCACTTTAATCCTACTTCACACTGAAAAAGTCACGTCACGTAATTCTTGAATTTTTGTCTTCCCCATGAGTCAATTAACAGAAGAATTTTATTCTCCTGCACGCAAGTAGTCACAGCATCAGTCAAAAACTTTTTATGTGAGGCTGTTGCAAGTCTCCCAGATTTTAACGAAGTAATGACGACATTCCTATATTTTGCTCCGTATACATACACGGCTATTTGAACCTCGATCCAAAAGAAGCTTGTATTCTCTTGTAAGCATACGAAGATTGTTACAATAATTTTCCAGAAAGAGTTATAAAACTGATGCACCGTTACTTTACTCATATTTCGGTTTATTTACAGTTTAAGTAACGTAAAAATGGAACATAGAAAAGTTCCGGTATAGCATCTTGACTCCACTACTCTCAGATTACCATTCTGTACTTTTTCCAGTCCACAAATCTCTCTCTGAAACCTACGCTAACACAAACCACCACCAAAAATGTTATTTTCTTCTAAAAACTTGCCCATCTGGAGCACCCACATCCGCCACTTTCATTCCTGGGCCATGTCCTACATGTACCACACATGTGGAAGGAATCCACGATGATAAGTAGGCGCGGTCCCCTCGTAAGTGTCATTTACATTTTTTTCTTCCTAACAATATTTTTGTGGTACTAGGCCATACTATCTTACGTTTAAGTAAGAAATGTCAAATTTCCTGAGTGCGCTGAATTTCAACTAACGATCTACTATGAATGTCTTATACCTTACATCGTCTCACGTAATTTCACTGCACGTAATTCAGTCTTGAATGATTACATGAGGCGATATTCTTAAGTAAGATAATTACTCTAACCATTTCTTTTCGCTACAGCTTTGCTTCATCATATGTTACTGGATATTGCAATAGACTCTTCAGTTTTTCTGTAACTGATACACTGTCTTGTGTGAAGCAGCCGATGTGAATTCCTTTGCCAGGATTTTCTGTTTGTGATTTCGAGTGACTGCGGCACCGAGAAAAATGAATCAATTTTCGTCTCCTTCCTTGGTCTGTACTGTATTTTTATACGTGCTTGGTCCACTAAAACAACCAGAAACTAACATTTTGAATAATTTGGATGCATTGAAGATAAATTGCACGGTATGAGCTGCCCATGCTACTGTAATATACTCTGGAATTTGTAAATAATGGAGAGAAACAATTCAAGCGGATATTATTCGCCACATATTGAAAACTTTTGTTTGTTTGGCAACAGAAAACTTATCATCTAAAGTTATTACCCATTACAATCCACACTTTACTGTTTCATCTCTACTTTGTACTCTAAACTACAACCCCAGAAAAACGTTTGCTTATATTATACATTCAAATAATTTAGAAAGTATGTGAATATTTCTGTACCGTAAAGTTCATGGATGATCTATTTTTTTGTGTAACACTCGCAGCGTCGACGAAGTTTGAAAGAAAGAAATAAAGAAAGAGAGAGAGAGAGAGAGAGAGAGAGAGAGAGAGAGACAGTGGGGTATGGGGTGGTAGAGGCTACCTTTGTTCGTTAAGATAGTCGGTTTGGCGGCTACCTCAAGGCCTCTTTGTCAGAACGTTGTGCCCAAATGTCCGGCTGCGGTGTTAGAGCTATAATCGCCTTTGTGGCCTTAGCGTCAGACTAAGAGGTAAAGTGGGTATGACTCAAAAGAAGTCACTGAACAGTGCCAGAAAATCGTCAGAAATGAGTGATAAATTATGAACGGAGTTAGTATTCAGTTCGGTCGCCAACAAGCGACTCTCATCGGCCCCTCAATGATTCATCACAGGAATAACAGCTAGAAAGGCGTTGCTCGGGGCTCTGTCTGCCGTTCGCTTTCATGTTGGAATGGCTGCTACGCCTCCCCCCCCCCCCCCCCCCCCCCCCCCGCCACATGAAGTTTATCACTTGCCAGGGCTTCCTGGAAGACGCAAACGTGCTCGTCGAAACGGTAGATATTTATTGACTAGCGCATCGCGGTTAAAATATGGCTCATGAATTGGCTTCAAGTAACACTTGTTACGTGAAAACACTGTAAGTGTTCTTTTCTCACACACTATCGCCAAGACTCAGACGATAAGAATTACAGAGCTCCATATTTTTCTATTCATTCATCCTACAAAGTAATATTTTTGGAAGAATAATACGGAGGGAGAAAGACTCAACCGTCAGATTTTTCTCAAGACTGTGGGAAAATACTGCTGACGTTTCTCTTCAGCTTCCTCAAGTAGATCATTTGAGGTGTTTCTTAAGCTTTTACCTAGAGAGTGTAGGTACTGAGATATTGCAGTTTCGCCACTGTTAGGTGGAAGTAATTACACAAGAAGTAGGTAATCCAGTTTTCTCAAGTCACATACACACACATAAACAGGCAATGCACGCGATATACATATTTCAGACGGAATAGGATCGTCCGTACAATGTACTGTAATAAGCGTAGTATATCGGTACCAAGCAAGATTTGCAGCACATTCTCTTTATCTGTAAGACAATTAACCTTAATGAGACTTCCCCTCCCTATTCCTCGTCACTCACGCATTCCCTCGATCCTAGTCCCAGGCATTACTGAGCAGGTGTTAGTGACGCAAGTACCGGCGAGCAGCTCAGTGTTAGAAACTTTTTCTTATGCTCCACAGTTTTGACTTGTTATACGAGTATGAAAGGCATTTTTGTACGAACGAAAGCTGCTATTAAATAATATCTTAATCTTCTGCTAGTAAACTTCCGCTGGTAGCTGAGTGGTCAGCGCGCCGGAATATCATCCCTACCGGCCCGGGTTCGATTCTCGGCTAGGTCAGAGATTTTCTCCACTCAGGGACTGGATGTTGTCCTTATCATCATCATTTCATCACCATCGGCACGCAGGTCGCCGAAGTGGCGTCAACTCGAAAGAATTGCACCAGGCGAACGGTATACCCGACGGGAGGCCCTAGCCAAACGGCAATTCCATTTTCTGCTAGTAGTTTAAGTGACTTTTTCAGGAAGAAGAAACAAGTACGCTTTTTAAAAAAAAATAGCACCACAAAGGAATTATGCGAATGGGACCTACATGGACAGACAAATGATTACAATATAGAAAAAAACTGGGTGATTTATGCAAGAGAAAGTGCCTCAGAAATTGACCACGCGTTGTTCCTCCTCTGCCCCTTAGGCAAGCACTTATTCGGCTTGGCATTGATTGACAGAGTTGTTATGTGTCTTCCTGATGGATACCAGGCTAAGGTCTGTGCAATTGGCGCGTTAGATTGTCAGAATCCCGGATGGTTGGAGGACCCTGTCCGTAATGCTCCAAATGTTCTGCATGAGGCAGGGATCGTGTGCCCTTGCTGGCTAAGGTAGGGTTTGGCAAGCACGAAGACAAGCACTAGAAACTCTCGTCCTTTGCCGAAGGTCATTATCTTGGTGAAATATAAGCCCAGTATGGTCTGCCATGCAAGGCAACGAAACGGGGCGTGGAATATCTTCGTTGTACCGCTGTGCTACAAAGATACTGCGGATGACGACTACAGAGGTCCTCCTAAGAAAAGAAATGGCATACCACACCATCACCACCGGTTGTCGTGACGGTCGAGAGTCAGGTTGGTAATCCGCTACTACTAGGGGCGTCCCCAGATACACCTTCGATGGTCATCGGAGCTCAGTTCAAACGGCTCATCACTGACAACAATTCTACTCAACTCAATGTGATTCCAGGCTCCGATGACGAGCAAAGACGTGATGGGAGACGCCCAGAAGAGCAGCAGGATACCAACCTGACTGTCGCCCGTCACAAAAACTAGGAGTAATGGTCCAGGGTGCCACTCCATTTCACAGAAGGACCCTTTGGTTGTCATCTGCGACACTCTTATAGCACAGCGTCACGTCGAAGATATTCTGCGCCCCGTTCTGTTGCCCTACATTGCAAGCCATATCGGTTATATATTGCAGCAAGATAATGACCTTCCGCACGCGCTGACAGTTTTTACTTCTTGTCTTCGTGCTTGCCAGACCCTACCTTGGCCAACAAGGTCGCCGGATCTCTCCCCAGTTTAGAAAGTTGGAGAATTATGGACAGCGATTCCATCCAGCTCGAAATTTTGACCATCTAAGGCGCCAATAGGATGGAATTTGGTATGATATCCGTCAGGAGGAAATCTAACAGCTCTGTCAATCCATCCCGTGCCGAATAACTGCTTCCATCAGGGCCAGAGATGGACAGGCGCGTTATTGACTTGCTCAATTTATATAACTCTTTCCTTTGAATAAATTATCCAATTTTTCGTAAACTGCAATCATTTGTTTATCTGTACATGTACGTCACATTTACCGATTTTAATACGATTCTCATAATTCCTTCCTGCTGTTAGCTTGTATCATTTAATGCGAACTGGAAGATCTTGTTCACACTATGTATCGCAGCTGTGGAGCACGGTTTGTTTTACCTATGTTACATATTAACATATATAAATATGCTTACTAACGGCCTAGTCGAACTGAGATTTCTGGGAGTATTCATTGTTTATTTTAGCACAGTTTCAACTTCCTTCCCATTATCTACGAAGACACCCGTTGCCCTCTCCCATCAGGTTAAAGCCTAGCAGTAAAAGACCATTTTGTGGAAAGGGGGGTATCTATAAGACTTTTGCCTAACTTTGGTAATACAGCTTGGTAACATAACGCCACTATCTGTTCCCTTATGCACCCTGCACTACTTTTATTATACTCCTGAACACATATAACTACCAACTATGTAGTAAGACTAATCCAACGGTAATAGAGAGTGTTTAAAACCTCGTTAAGGAACGAGTGGCATGATGTTTATAGCGCCGATAACATAGATGACGAAAATAATGATTTCCTTAACACATTTCTCAAGCTCTTGGAGAGTTGCTTTCCATTAAAAAGTTCTAAACGAGGTTGAGCCATAGCTGACTCGCGTCGTTCCCTGTTTTTTTTTTCCTTTATCATTGGTTGCAGCCCAGTGGTGTCTTATTTCTTCCTCGGTTACCACCATAACGTTGCTGTCTTCTCTCCGTGAGTGGCAGCAGCAGCGCGTATCGATACTAGTACTACTGTACTATCTTTGGTGTGGCGGATACATTTTCCGGGTGTGCTGTGTGTGGCGGTCAGTTGGGGCAGAGTAGCGAGGAAGTCTCTGTGGCGGTTAGTCAGGCCGGAGCGTGCGGTTGGAGTTGTGAGGCGCTTCTTGCGATGGTTACAAAGTTCGTCGCTGACCGATCCTGGATACTAAAGTTGAGTGCTCACTTAACCTACTATCAAGCATCAACTGTTTTCACATCTCTACGTTTGATCCTGGTTGTTGCTTTCTGGGAGATTCCCACGAGCAACAATGTGTATGCATTGAAGTCGGCTAGAATTGCAGCTGTCTTCTTGTGTGGTGTTTAATTTAATTTAATTCACTTCTTCGTTAATGAAGTGTACCAGCGGTATCTTCTGCCTTGTGACCATTGACATTTCGGTGATCTGCCCTGGTCGTTGACGTAGTTTTTGGTAGTGTATTTTCCTCCTTGTTTTGATACTGTCCAGCACGGCGTGTAGTCCGACAGCTGAGGTGTTGTCGGTAGTTTTGGGAGTTTATTCTGACTTGGTTGGATCGGGCACCAGTATCCAGAACGTTGTGCTAGTGACATCTTGTTGTCGTTTTGCTGGTCGGGTGGAGCAGAACTGATCTTGATGACTGGATCGTCGGCTGGCTTTCAGTTGGGTTGCCTTCCGATTAAGAGGTTGTCGGTCTGGCTGCCTGTCTCACCTAAACTTGCGTTTAGGTGCGTTTAGGCCGATCCTTGGAACCTTCTGAGTTGTGTTTTACATAGTGATTTCCTTTTTAGTCTTAAGTACTCTGTGTGGCCTTCAGCCGAGTTTTAGCTTATTGAAATTGATAGGTTTTTCTTCTTAGGCCATTTTAGTTGAAATTTAGGAGCTTTTCCCTTTACACCTTAAGCTGTAAAATTGTTTTCTGCATGGTGTGTGGCCTTCAGCCGAGTTTTAATCTCTCTTAAATTAAAAATTCAAAATCCTTGTCTTGCTGATGAAATTCGTCATAAGAAATCGATTACAATTTGATAAGGACAATGATGTCCAATGATGTCCACTAGAGGGAAGAATTACCTAATACCCATTATTAAGGCTGCCAGTGGCTCAGCAGGAAGTTCAACATACAGCAAGAAAAATTTTCAAAGCTAATCTGAAATCATTTCTCCAGGGGAATTCGTTCTCTCTCTTTAGTGTACCCCAACTGTCTGCATCTAGTGTAATCCATGGAATAGTGCGAATGCAGTCAGATGTCTGCGAGCCTTGTAACTGAGGCAGAACGTGGTAACCACACCTAGCGGAATGCGAAAAACTGCCTAAAAACCACATCCAATCTGGCCGGCACACCGGCCCTCGTCGTGAATCCGCTCGGCGGAATCGGTCTGGGACCGGCGCGCCTACCCGAGTCCAGGAAGCAGCGCGTTAGTGCTCTCAGGTACCCTACTGGGTCTCCTGGGCAACTCTTTCTACTCCATGGAAAAAATTTCTATTAAAAAAAGATAGCCTGTATAAAAAGAAACAATAAAATTAAATTAAAAACAACCTCTTGTTTTCATGTGGAATTGCACGAGGGCTAACATGAGGACTAACAGATAATGTGTTCATTAATGTTAGCATTAATCATGTATGCATATCCTGTAAAGTCACCTGTTCCATTTCATTTCGATATAAGAATCGTTCACGTAATCTGTGGAAGTTCTCTTCCCTTGTTGTCATTGGGGTTTTGTGGATGACATTTTTCCGGAAGTCTGATGGTATGTTTGCTGTCTCATAGATTCTACACAACAAACGAGTGGTGTAGCGCAATAGTCAGCACTTTCTCTCTCTCTCTCTCCCTCCCTCTCCCTCCCTCTCTCTCTCTCTCTCACTATATATATATATATATTCTGCGTTTTTCTCTGGAATTAACACTGAACTTTTAATACTGACGCCCTTGATTTTAATGTCAACTTTTCTATATATTGAATCAGTTCTTCCGATGGCCAGTTTCTTTTTATGCCTCACATTATTTTCTGCATGCATTTTGCCTTGATTTCTCTGCATTTCAAATTTATTTAATTCGTGAATGATTTAGAGCTGTATTCCTGTCATTCCCTGAACATTTTTTGTACTTCCTTCATTCGTCGATCAGTTGAAGCATTTGTGCTGTTAACCAAGGTTTCTTAGCAGTTACGTTTTTTGTATCTATGTTCGTGTGTCTAATATCAGTGAGAGACCTTTATAGGCTTGTCCATCATCTCCCGGCCGATAGGGAAACTGAAAGTGGATCACCTTCCTAAGTCTTTAGTTTATTCTAAAGACTAAGAACTTTAAGCCTGTGGTAGCATCAGTCAGTTTCTTTGACAAAATGCCAATTCAGAATTAGCTTAAAACTGCAGACAATTATTGAAAGCATCTACGCTTTTAAATATGTTGCATGACGTCACTTTCAAGCTGTTGTAGCTTCCCCTGTAACAAGTATATCTTTGGTATGAGAGATTTCTCTCACAAAGTGTGAAAGAGAATTGTGATAAATACTGCAAAAGCATTCAAGTTACGTTACATGTGTATGAATCATTACCAACTGAAATTAATTGCTGAACTGAGTCTCCCTTTTCTCTGATTCCTGCTACCAAGCTCATATTCTGTCGTAAATCTGTCCTCTGTCCCTTGCCCTACTACCGTGGTCCAATCCCCCGTGATTAATAGATTGTCACTTTATTTTACGTACTAAATTAACTGCTCAGTACCCTCACATACCATCTCTACTTCTTCATTCTCTGCTAGTGTGTCCACCTGTTTAGGCGGGTGGTAACGTGTTTGTCTCCCATGCAACAGACCCGGGTTCGATTTCCGGCTGTATTACAAATTTTCGTCGGTCGTGGACTGGGTGTTGTGATGTCCTCATCATCGGCCGCAAGTCGCCCAATGTGGCGCCGAAAGAAATAAGACTTGCACTTGGCGGCCGAATCCGAATGGGATCTCCCGGCCAACAATGCAGTACGATCATATATCTTTCTCTCCTGGTGACACTGGCATGCATGTCAATAGTACTGTAGGATAGCATAGGTTTGCTTTAGACTGCTCTGAGAACAAACCTGTTATCGAACTGTTCACGACAAACAATTGTCTGTCCCGAGTTTCTATTTACAAATAATCTTAGTACCGATGTACTATTCTGTGATGCTGTCTATATTACCCTACACTCATCTGATAAGAAATTCCGTTCTTTCCATTTCACTTCACTGGTCCCCACTATATCTAGATTCAATCTTTTCATTTTCCTTTGAGACTTTGTAGCTTTCTCCACACTTTGAAACTTCTGATATCCGACGCTTCGACTCGTAGAGTGTTACTCTTTCGTTGGTTGTTCGATATTTGTCTCACGATCATCTTCCCTTTGGCCGTCCCCTTTCGGAGATACTAATGTGGAACTAATCAGGAGCCCTTTGCCAATGACGAGATGGTAATAACGCGTTTTCAATTACAGGATGCATGTCCTGTCGATGCACATTATGTGTCTTTAATGAAGTAGTTTCCGAAGCATTTAGATCCTCATGCCGTTGGTCACTGATGAGTCTTCCGTTTTTTAGCCGAGTTTCTCATCCCACGGAGAAGATGTTGCCTTGAAATTCTGTGAGCTATTCCGTCCTTTGGTAGAACGTTGGTAGAACGAGAGTGAGTCTTTGTGGTAGAAGTGATCGGCACCACTGCTCAAGATCTGTATTCAAAATTTTAGTGTTGACTAGTATCGAAGCTGGTCTCAGGACATTCTTGATTAATAGTCAAAGAAGCTACCCGTAGCTCAAGGGTCTAGTCAATTCCTAGTTTAAATATTCATTAAGCAGCCAAAAAATGGACGCATATCATCGTCACATACTTTCAGCATATCCTCTATATATGGCTGAATGCAGCACTATATATCCACTCTGACCGAACGAGGTGGCGCAGTGGTTAGACACTGGACTCGCATTCGGGAGGACGACGGTTCAATCCCGCGTCCGGCCATCCTGGTTTAGGTTTTCCGTGATTTCCCTAAATCACTCCAGGCAACTGTCGAGATGGTTCCTCTGAAAGGGCACGGCCAACTTCCTTCCCCATCCTTCCCTAATCCGATGAGACCGATGACCACGCTGTCTGGTCTCCTTCCCCAAACCAACCAACCAACAACCAACCAACCAACCAATATCCACTCTGAAATCTTTTGATTTTAATATGCTTTTAATTACTCCTCTAAAATAATTCTTAGGCATATATTTTGCTCACTTAGTATGGAAGTTAGAGAACCGCCTGTTCGTGTAGATTAACACCCAACGCGGCATACTGCGAGACTGGGAGGCGGAAAAACATCCAGATTGAGTTTGCTCGTCGAATTAACGACCGTTGTCCGTTTTGTTTCTTGGCGGTTTCCCACATTTGTTTAGGGATTGGCTGGTCTGTTTCCCAATCTCCTCCTTAGAAAAGGCGCTATGCCAGCAGTTAAAATGTGATGAGACACTGAACTGAGTTTGCTTGATTCACAGATGCATGGCAGATGCGAGTTCCCTCCTTTAGGTTAACTGACGATTGGGGCAGGCAGGGAGTCTTCCCACAAAGGTAAATAAAACTAATTTGTGATATCTTAAAAATAGTGAACCTCGAATGACGGGATAAACACTAGAAAAGAGACGCTAGGAAAGAGAGAGATGACATGTTAAAGAGTGAACAACTAATAATCAGTACGATTCCCCAAGCTTCGACCGTATGGATTCTGTGGTGTCACCGCCAGACACCACACTTGCTAGGTGGTAGCCTTTAAATCGGCCGCGGTCCGTTAGTATACGTCGGACCCGCGTGTCGCCACTATCAGTGATTGCAGACCGAGCGCCGCCACACGGCAGGTCTAGAGAGACTTCCTAGCACTCGCCCCAGATGTACAACCGACTTTGCTAGCGATGGTTCACTGACAAAATACGCTCTCATTTGCCGAGACGATAGTTTAGCCTAGCCTTCAGCTACGTCATTTGCTATGACCTAGCAAGGCGCCATTATCAGTTACTATTGATATTGATTCTTGTACCGTCAAGACCGACGTTCTTCATTAACGGATTAAAGTTAAATATTCCACCAGCTACGTCCGTTTTTCTAAATTCTAATTTCCTTGTCCTGTTCCAGACCTCACGCCAGCCTGCGTGAGCTAAAACGCGTGCCTTTCGGCCTCCTCTAGTAACCCGGTGTTGGCTCTCCTGCCAACCCAAAAAAGATTCTCTTTTGCTGTTACCGTTTTCAGCATTCAGAAGGCCATAGAATCCTACCTATTCGTAGATCGGCTACTGTTTATCACATGTTAATATAGACATCATTGCTCCCCATATCACCGAGCGAGGTGGCGCAGTGGTTAGCACATTGCACTCGCATTCGGATAGACGACGGTTCAATCCCGCGTCGGGCCATCTTAATTTAGGTTTCCCGTGATTTCCCTAAATCGTTTCAGGCAAATACCGGAATGGTTCTTTTGAGAGGGCACAGCCGACGTCCTTCCCCGTCCTTCTCTAATCCAATGAGACCGATGATCTAGCTGTTTGGTCTCTTCCACCATATCAACCCAAACTCCAACCTGCTCTCCATATCACTCTTTTATGATTGTGGTTTCGTCGGGAAGTGCGAGGGGCAGTCAACACGTAATGCAACAAATTTTTTATCCTGGCCAACTTCCGTTCGAAAAATGAGGAACTTCTTGTGGGACATCGTGGAATATTCCCGCTGTAGCCCCCGTAGCTTCATGAATTTCCGACTGGTGGCGAAGCTATACCTAGTCTTAAAAATGCTGTCTGTAAAGTAGGTGCTTACCTAGAAGAGAACTGTCATTAAGTTTCTTTTGGCGAAAAACCAGAGCATCACAGATCCTTATAGGCGCATGCAGAATGTCTACGGAGGCATGGCGTGAACACAAGCACCGTGAGTCGTTATGCAAGACGTCTGTCATAACTGCAACAAGGCCGCGAAATCTGTCGGACCTCCCACATGTCGGCCGGCCGCACATAGCTGTACTACCTTCAGAAAATTGAAGAAACGACTTCAGTGTGATCGTTGCCACAAAAATACTGACAAACTACTCCTTCTCCATGAGAACGCAAGGACTCACACAAGTTTGCTCATCCGAGAGGAACCCACAAAACTTCATTGGACTGTTCTTCCTCATCCACCCTACAGCCTGTATCTCGCACCTTCCAACTTTCATCTCTTACCCAGTGAAGGATGCACTTCGCGGGAAGCTGTACGTGGATGACGGAGAGGTTATATATAATACGTTGGCTCCGACGTCGACCAGTAGAGTGATACAATGCCGACATACAGGTCCTCCCAGTGAGGTGGCTTCAGGTCGTTGCACTGAACGGAAATTGTGTTGAAAAGTACTATATTGTAGACAAAAGAGTGAGAAATAATATGGTGTACTGGAATCTGAGACGCCCGCTAAACCCGCTGGGCGTAACAGGTAATAGGATTGTGGAAAGGGCCAAGGGTTGAGGTCAGTTTCTGCTTCTAATTGTCATTTATTGTAATTTAATAACCTTTATAACGAAAGCGGCACATAGCCTAATCTTTACCGAATGCAACTCTTTCACAGCTGAAGGCCTCCAACAAGAAATCTTAACAAGATAATAATCCAATTAAGATAGAAATAAAATAATTCAAAAACAACATTCGCAAGGTGCAATACAAATGGCTGAGGGCCACAATGAAATTCCAAAATTTTAGAATGTATTACCATGACCTTTAAAGACAGAAGGCCAACAAGAAATCTTAAAAAATCAAAATTCAATTAAGATGGTAATAAAACAATTTAAAACCCAAAAAAGCAACATATTCAAGGTGCAACACAAATGGCTGAGGGCCACAATTAAATTTTAGAAATTCAGAATATATTACCATAGACCCTTAAAGGCAGAAGGCCAGCATGTTTAACAGCAATAAAACTTAAAATCCATTTAGATAGCAATAAAATAATTTAAAGAAGCAACATATACAAGGTGTAATACCAATGGCTGAGGGCCACAATTAAACTTCAAAATTTTTAAAATAAATTACCATAATCTTTTAAGGCAGCATGTCGCTATGTTTAAGTTTGAAAGATAAATTTTGCAAAATTTTAAGAAAAGAAAACAAATAACCACAAGCCCAAAATTTAAAACAGCTGACAACAGATAAACACCGGTGGCACTCAGAAAGCCTTCAGGAAGGTCGTGTGCCCTCGTCCACTTAGATGAGACAGGTGGTGAGCGCAACTATACTTGATCCGTCGGAACCCAACCAGGGCACAGCCACGGACCGACCGACACAACGACTCGCTTCCCATCAATCAGTACATGAGAACTCAAATAGAAAAGGTTACAGACGTGATAATCCACAATGGAATATGCCTTAGCTGTGAAATCTACACTTGACTTCGACGTCCTGGGTCGGTGAACAACGAAGCTCGTAGCGATCGGACAGCTCCACACACGCTACGACACTGCGCAGGATGCGGCAGCGGACCCAGGTGACTGCGCCGCACGGAATGTCCTCCGTGGGCAGCACCAATCTACCGAACCAATCTACCGACTGTCCGCTGATCCGTCCGCGACTGCTGCTCCATCGCGACTGCACTGCTGGTGCGTCTCCAGCTCACTTCTAGACACACGACAGAGGAAATACTGGCTCGGACCCAACCACGTAGAGGAAACACGCCCACTGGCTAAACGACATCCCTGCACCAAGAAAAGACCGACCCAGGTTCCACAAGATGGTAATTGATGGGGGCCAGAAACGCTCAGAGAACCAGTTACACGTCGCCCGATGAAAAGCCGATGACATTTAAAATAACTTTCCAATCAAAATGACACAAACTGCACACGCAATCTGACAATCACTTGCACTGAGACATGAACGATACCCAACAGCAACTAAGCATGCACGAAGACAAATCGAGAGTCGATGCACACACACAAAGCCGACTCATTAACGATCGGCGAGCCAAAACGCGTCGTTCGGTAGGACGACCGACAGACGATCCACCAAGACCGTGGCCCGGCTCAAGTGATGTGTGGCGCTCCAACTGATTGGCAGACCCGGACTCGTTACTCGAACTCTAGACCAACTTGTTTACAACAGACAACGAGCGGGAAGTAATAGCAGCCGAGCGAAGATACTACGAGAGGGGATGTATCGATACGCGCTTCTAACGCCGCTCACGGTCAGGCAAAGCAGCAGCTCAGTGACAGTAGTAATTTAAATTAACGTAGTGAGATGGAAGTACGTTAAAAACAGGGTGTAAGATACATAATATCGGAAACACGAGCCACGCACGGCTCAGAATCCTGATTAAAAACGACCTGCGTTCAGAAAAATAAATGTGTTGCATTACTTATTGAACGCCCTTCGTATTATGTACTGAGGGAATGTGATTACAGAGGAAGTTTTGTAAGGTGATATCGAACAGTGACGCTCAGCTAAACGTTAGTTACAAATTTAAGCCATCACAGGCCTACATGCTTCTTGGGTTCAGCCGCTCTGCAGGAACACTATTTTGTCTCGGCAGTCGACGCTGTGAAACATAAAGAGGATATCTGATCACGGAATCTCATTTCCATTGCTCCATAGGTAAACTAGTCTCATTAAAATAGAATACCGTCTGTCAAGTTTAATTAGTCTTTTGCTGTACTGTGATTCATTAGGAGCACTTTACGATGAATATCGTATTTCGCGTCACTTGTATCTCCCTCCTGCGTTGCACTCAGCTCTCAGCCGTGCCACAAATTTCACCAACTTCTGGGCGAGACTGTGTCTAACGCTTTCTTGAATGAGTCAGCGATGTTCAACGCCTTGCCGTCTGCTAGCGATCTCAAGGTCGCAATCATTGTACGCTAATGCCGGGAGCACATGAAAATGCAACCCTCATCGCCGTTCCTGAGGTATCTGATCCAGTCGAATTAGCATCGCAGACCGTCTCTGCTGAAATCAGCAACTTTGCTTACTCCGTGCACAGCAAACATCGAATTTTCGTTTCCATGGATCAGTAATGAGGAGATCTTCCATGACGTAGAATATGTTAGAAACACAAGAACGCACAATAAATATTTAGAATTAAAAAGGAAATATAGTCCTACAGATCACATGTGAAACGGTCCTCAGAAATGTGGAATAATTAAAAAAATCTTAAACACATTTTATTTGCAAGGTGATAAACAACTTGTCAGAAGCATGTAAATGCTAAGTATAGTGGGATGCATATAATTCTTAAGTTGTTGTAGTCATGCATCATGAAGGAGAAAAATCGTTTTACAACATTTATTCACAGTGATCGCGTTACTGCAGTGAATTTGTGCAGAAGTCAGATTGTACTAATACTCGCATTGCATGATATTATTAGAAAAATATATACACCACTTGGTTCTCCTAATAAACTCATCATTGGGTTAGAAGGAGTTGGCCACAACAAATACTTTTGGCTCCTCTTAAACCGAACTTTATTTGTAGTTAAACGATTTACAGGTGCTGGAAGGTTTAGAAAATGTGTATTCATGAATAATGGACACCTTTCTGGACCAAAGTAAGTGATCTCAAATCTTTGTGAAGATGATTCTAATTCCTAGTATTGGTTCCACGAACTGAGCTGTTGGTTTGAAAAAGATATATTTCTTAATTACAAACAAGCCCCTGCAATATGTCTATGAGTTCACACCAGAAGTAGTTCTTATAATATATTTAGTTTCGGTTGATGAGTTACCCAGAAGTAACTTCATATGAAATTACAGAATGAAAGTAAGCATAGTATGACAGCTTTCTTTTTATTTTTATATCATCTATGCGTGACAATTTTCGCACTGGTTTTTCTCCGTGGCTCTTTTTTCCCCTTTTGCGCAGTGCCATTTTCCTTCACATGTCCCAAGTGGAAGAAAGGACAGTCTGAAGTTCCGGCTGCTCGGTATAATTACTTCAAGACGTTGTTTGGAAGTTAAATGACGAAATACTAGAGCGAAATTGTTATTTTTGTGTGTGAGTAGTGCCACAATAGGTGTCATGTCGAGGAACGGGAGCCGCTGTTAGCTGTGAAGTATGCTAACTAGCCTTTCCAGATAATTACTCTCATGTCAAACGACAAATTTTATTGGTTCAAATGTCTCTGAGCAGTATGGGACTTAACTTCTGAGGTCATCAGTCCCCTAGAACTAGAACTACTTAAACCTAACTAACCTAAGGACATCACACACATCCATGGCCGAGGCAGGATTCGAACCTGCGACCGTACTGGTCACGCGGTTCCAGACTGTAGCGCCTAGAACCGCTCGGCCACTACTATTTTCTGTACTTCTGGCGTCTGTTCGAGTGACTCATTCGCTTTGAAAGGGACGTATCTTTGTGACTATGAAATTCGAAGAATCTTGTATGCAATTAATAGAACAGGTGCTATGTGCAAGTGGTAATTTTAAATATTTGAACGTATTCCGTTTCTAGTAAAATGGTAAATTACATTGAATTCAATCATATGGGAATCGTTAAATATACACACTGAGAACCTACGTATTTAATATATGCTGAAATGAAAACTCGTTTGGCTTCGATAACCCGCGTCAGAGTTGTAGACTGTGCTTTAATTTTCAATGAGCAAATGCGTCCGAAAAGAATGCAGTCTGTTTGAAACTATTCGTAATTAAACAAATCATCAGAACATAATTGTAAGTGGGATTTTATTTGGCTGCATATTTGTTCTTTTAAATGTAATGTAATAAATTAATTTTGACGTAAATAGAGTAACATGATAAGCGTTTAATTCAAAACATAGCTGTTTTGCATTTCATGAAATATTTATTATCTGCTGATAGTTGGGGTCGCTAGGTTTCCGCGACTCTGTATTAGCCAACAAAACAATCGTAACCACCGTCGCATTGTAAAATAATTTTCTGTTTACTGATGTGCGTGCTGATAACGTGTGAGTATCTGCAAATTCATATAAAACAAGATTGTGTATGCTTTTTAAAATGATTGGTGATTGGAAGAAGATGTAAAACGAGAGCAGTAAGGTTCATATAAATGCATAGGTTTCTGCGGCAGGAGTCAGTTAACATAAAAGTATTGAATAACTGTAAAAAGCCATTATTCACCATGTGAGGCAGTCCTGAGCCAGTCCTTGACTTAGTCAGGTCTGTGGGACATTTTACAACAGTGAGTCTGTGTTGAAAGTTCTGTAACATTTGTGGGAGCAGGTAACCCGACTTAAAAATTAGCTTTGTTTTGTGATTTGAGTTTTAGCAAACGCAAAACAAACTGAAATTTGCTAGCGTTTCAAATTCTGACCCTACAAAAATATATTTTCGCGATGGTGGGGTGGCTTTTCTCAGCTAAAACAAAATACAGGAAAATTAGTTACAAATACACTACTGGCCATTAAAATTGCTACACCACGAAGATGACGTGCTATAGACGCCAAATTTAACCGAAAGGAAGAAGATGCTGTGATATGCAAATGATTAGCTTTTCAGAGCATTCAAACAAGGTTGGCGTCGGTGGCGACACCTACAACATGCTGACATGAGGAAGGTTTACAACCGATTTCTCATACACAAACAGCAGTTGACCGGCGTTGCCTGGTGAAACGTTGTTGTGATGCCTCGTGTAAGGAGGAGAAATGCGTACCATCACGTATCTGACGTTGATAAAGATCAGATTGTAGCCTATCGCGATTGCGGTTTATCGTATCGCGACATCGCTGCTCGCGTTGGTCGAGATCCAATGACTGTTAGCAGAATATGGAATCGGTGGGTTCAAGAGGGTAATACGGAACGCCGTGCTGGATCCCAACGGCCTCGCATCACTACCAGTCGAAATGACAGGCATCTTATCCTCATGGCTGTAATGGATCGTGCAGGAACGTCTTGATCTCTGAGTCAACAGATGGGGACGTTTGCAAGACAACAACCACCTGCACGAACAGTTCGACGACGTTTGCAGCAACATGGGCTATCAGCTCGGAGACCATGGCTGCGGTTACCCTTGACGCTGCAGCACAGACAGGAGCGCCTGCGATGGTGTACTCAACGACGAACCTGGGTGCACGAATGGCAAAACGACATTTTTTGCGGATGAATCCAGGTTCTGTTTACAGGATCATGATGGTCGCATCCGTGTTTGGCGACATCGCAGTAAACGCACATCGGAAGCGTGTATTCGTCATCGCCATACTGGCGTATCACCCGGCGTGATGGTATGGGGTGCCATTGGTTACACGTCTCGGTCACCTCTTGTTCGCATTGACTGCACTTTGAACAGTGGACATTACATTTCAGATGTGTTACGACCCGCTACATTTCAGCAGGATAATGAACGACCGCATGTTTCAAGTCCTGTACGGGCCTTTCTGGATACAGAAAGTGTTCGACTGCTGCCCTGGCCAACACATTCTCCAGATCTCTCACCAACTGAAAACGTTTGGTTAATGGTGATCGAGCAACTGGCTCGTCACAATACGCCAGTCACTACTCTTGATGAACTGTGGTATCGTGTTGAAGCTGCATGGGCAGCTGTTCCTGTACACGTCATCCAAGCTCTGTTCAAGTCAATCCCCAGGCGTATCAAGGCCGTTATTACGACCAGAAGTGGTTGTTCTGCGTACTGATTTCTCAAGATCTAGCCTCTAGCCTATGCACCCAAAATGCGTGAAAATGTAATCACATGTCAGTTATAGTATAATATATTTGTCCATCTTCATTTCTTATTGGTATAGAAATTTTAATGTCCAGTAGTGTATGTACCTCAGTAGTGGTTATGTGTCTGCATGTTGTTTAAGGAATTATTTATGATAGGGTCTCCAATGGTTACCTGTATCCAGTCATAAATACGAAGTCATGATTGCATATGATAACTGCACTGAAGTACTGCTTGAAACGTTGCTAATGCTGAAACGTGTACACACAGTGCTGCTTAATTGACACGTATTGGCGCACATCTTACTTGTGGAAGTACATTCGCTAGGTGACCAGAAGCTTCCGGACACCTGTATGTAATATGAAAATGTCCACGAGACGTCACGACATGCGAACTCTTCAGTGTAAAACAAGCAGAGAAGCATTAACAGCTGAATGAGTCGGTCAGGATACCTCACTGGCCTAGAATGTGGACGAGTCGCAGCGCGTCATCTGAGTGACACTGTAAAAAAATCACAACATATCAGCGGAAGGAATCACTCGTTCGTTCCAAACTACTGCCAAAAGCGCAGCCAGTAGAATGACTGTGTGTTGGGAGCTATAAAGGGTGGAGTGCAATGATCGATTGTTTTTTCTAGAACATATGAACTCGATCAACCCATAAGTTTTACGATGGAGGTGGAAGAGGATGGTTGTTTTCCCTTTCTTGACGTTTTAGTTAAGAGGAAGACTGGTGGATGATTGACAAATGAAATTTACCGGAGACCTACTCACACTGACTTCTATTTACAGACTGATAGTAGTCACCATCCGGCTCACCGTGAATGGGTACTTCGTACCTTGGTACACAGGGCACATGTCATTCCCGACGCAGGAAGCGCTTCCAGCAAGATCGGTCGTATTTTACGGTAATACCATGTGAAATGTGTTTTACGACCTCCATCTAAAATTAGAGTGATTTTGGGTTCTGTTAAGGATTGAATTGCTTTGCGTAAGGCGGGTGTATATTTTATTCCTTGTAGCTGTGGCATGATTGGTCAGTCATTCAGGACCGCGGAGGACCGATGTATTTTGAGCATAAACGGCACCCACGATTACAGCAAAGTAGATCTGTTTTTGAGGAACTTTTTTTGGATGCTGGTCACCCTACGTTATATAACAATGCCAAGATATTGGCATCCACGTCCAGCTATTGAAACAGTGTTATTAAGGAATCTGTTGAGATTAAATTAGCGAGCAGCCTTGTTAACAGGGATGGAAGTTTTTGTTTAGACTCTGCTTGGAATCCTGCTTTCTCTCCCTCGTCAAAAAACAGAGGGATAGAGTCAATGCTACCTCACCTGCTAGTTCGTAGTCTTTCACTATCGATACCTCCGACTTTGGTCATCTTTGATGGCCCTAGTGTTCAGTGTCCGTGTGTTATCTGTACTGAATTACTCTAAGAACCGAAGTTTTAAATTGGCTTGTACATCGCCTGCCCGTATCAGTTTGCACCTTGAAAATGGCGGAGTGTACTGCCGCTGAAAATCGACGGTCGCTATAAATATTACCTGGATGAATTCCCGTAAGTTGTTTGAAAATTATGCACGCCAGGGGAAACTCTGGTCTCACAGTGATCGATCAGCTTCTCGTCAGCCACATGTTGCTATAATCAATGCTAAGTGACGCTTGAGGTCGTGTAAAGAGCTACCTCGCTGGGCAGTGGATGACTGGAAACGTGTGATCTGAACTGACGAATCACGGTATACTCTATGGTACACTGACGGAAGTGTTTGAGAATGGCGAATGCTTGAAGACCGTTACCTGCAAGCACATGTAGTGGCAACAGTGAAGTACTGTGTGTGTGTGTGTGTGTGTGTGTGTGTATGTGTGCACGTTGGGGCTTATGGGCGCTCAACGTCGAGGTCATCAGCGCCCTGACACACATTAAAGGGAACGAATGTGGACAGACCTAATAAAACAAACAAACACGCTAAGAAAGCAGGAAAAGAAGGAAAACACTACAGAAGAAAGTAGAACGTAAGGAAAGGGAAAACGTAGCAACAAGAATGCCACAGTAAATTGTCATTGGCTGGCCACTTACATAAAATATGGGCGAGCTTGTCACACAGTGAGCAAATTAAGATCCACTCCCTAAAATCTTTGCAAAAACATTTTACATGGCACAGAACTTTAAAACTTTAACCACATTCGTCCGAGTGTTACCTAAAAGAGATGGCAGGTCCGCTGGCAAGTCAGCCGCGGCCCGCTGGTCAGAAAATAAAACGCACTCCAATAAAACGTGGCGCACAGTGACCTGGACGCCACAAGCACCACAGATTGGAGGGTCCTCCCGCCGGAGTAGGAAGCCTTGCGTCATTGGGCTGTGGCCTATCCGAAGCCGAGTAAGGAGAACCTTGTCCCGTCAACGGGGCTGAAAGGAAGTACACCACACACGTGTTGTGGGCTTAACTATACGGAGCTTATTGTCAGTCACTTCCAGCCACTCATCCTCCCACCGACGCATGACTCGTGAGCTCAACAGCAAGGTGAGTGCGCGCAGGGGTATAGCACACTGAGATACTTGTGGATCGAGACACGCCTCCTTGGCTGTGAGATCTGCCCTTTCATTCCCAGCAATGCCGAAATGCCCTGGAACCCAGCAGAAAGCCACCACCTTCCCCAATCGTTGTAGGAGAAGGAGGGCATCCTGGATGGTCCGGACTATTTTATCTGCTGGATACAAACGTTGCAAAGAGTGAAGGGCACTTAGTGAATCGGAACAGACAAGAAATTTAGGACAGGAAGAATGTCTCATCTGCTACAGTGCCCGCAACATCGCAGACAATTCTGCATCAAAGACAGTAAACGTCTGAGGGAGTCGGACCTTGAGGACACGATCCGGAAAAACAACAGAGCAACCAACGAAATCCCCTTGTTTCGACCCATCCGTAAAAACAGCTATATAGTCGTGGTGCTCAGATAAAATGGAAGGAAATGCTGCTTTAAAAACGGTGGCAGGAGTGCAATCTCTCTTGTACCGCAATAAATCTAAAATCACACCGGGCCTCTTCAGTAACCAGGGTAGCCGGCGGTTAAAACTCAGGATTTTGGGTTGTACAGACTCCACACCGAGGGACTCTAGCACACGTTGCACACGGATCTCAAACGGCAACGTAGCCCGGGGACGGTGGGAAAAAAGGCGATAGAGAGGTGGATGAGCAACAAGATGGTGAGCAGGCGAGGTGGGAGCTGCAAGAAACTTACAGGCCTGGCGCACCAGCAGGAGCTGCCGCCGGATGGTAAGTTGCAGTTCCCCAGCCTCAGCACAGAGGCTGGGTATGGGACTGGTCCGATAAGCACCCTTGGCCAGTCGAATCTCAGCATGGTGGACAGCGTCAAGGATCTGCAAATAAGACGGCTTCGCTGAACCATACACTGTGCGCCCATAGTCCAGCCGTGAACGCACAAAAACTCGATAAAACTGAAGGAGACGCGCCCTGTCCGCTCCCCAAGACATGTGGCTGAGGCACTTGAGGATGTTCAGTGCCTTTAGGGTTCTGGCTTTGAAGTCGCGTAGGTGTGGCAGCCATGACAACCTGGAGTCAAAAATTAGGCCCAGAAACCGCACTGTGTCTCTAAAATGTAGGACAGTATCCCCCATTTGCAAGGCAGGCAAAGTAAAAAGACGACGAGAACGATTAAAATGAACACAAACACACTTACCGGAAGAAAACCGAAAACCCGTCTTTGCAGCCCACTCCTCTAACCGCCGCACTGTTAGCTGCAACTGACGGCTCACGGTTGCAGCACTGGAGGAGGAACAGAAAACAGCAAAGTCGTCCACAAATAAGGAGCACTGTACTGGACTCCTCACTGTAGACGTTATACTGTTGATGGCTATGGCAAAGAGGGTAACGTTGTGGCGTTTCCTGTTCAAATGGTTCAAATGGCACTATGGGACTCAACTGCTGAGGTCATTAGTCCCCTAGAACTTAGAACTAATTAAACCTAAATAACCTAAGGACATCACAAACATCCATGCCCGAGGCAGGATTCGAACCTGCGACCGTAGCAGTCTTGCGGTTCCAGACTGCAGCGCCCTTAACCGCACGGCCGCTTCTGCCGGCAGGCGTTTCCTGTGATAAGGTTGTGAGCGCAGTACTATGCGTAAGAAGACGCTAAATGCGGAAGGATATTAGCACATTTTACAACGTTGTGTACTGTGTACGGCAGAGGAACAGTTCAAAGTCGATGACTGAACCCGCCTGACACTGCACCCTGAGATAAAGCAACAGCTGTGAGGCAATCATTTGTAGATAATGGTACTTATATACTTCACAGCAAAAAATCAACGCCATCGTCTTCGCCGTCCGACGTAGATGAATGAGACTCAGTAAGATTTATGACGAATGTTCCATAACCGTGTTCCTGCCAATCTTCCTGTTGTAACCTTCACTTGCAGTTTTTATGCATGTCTTACGCAAGCTGCCCGTGCAAACGTTGAGATGCTGTCTATTGCCTCATGTGTAAGTCTCTAAACATCTGCAATTTTGAATATATTGTTCTTTTCCGCAATATATGCTTTCACATGAGCCCACACAAGCTGCATTGGATTGTAATAGCAATGGTATGGGGGTCATCTAACGATGTGGTGTCCATACTGCTTTGCAATTTCATCTATCTCATAAACTCTGTACGAAGGCTTGTGTTGATTCACAAGAATCAGAAATTCTGCTCTGGTGTGCGACGAGTTACGAGGTATGGCGTTAGATGACAGCCATACAATACCGTATGCCTTTTTGGAGTTCGTGTTTGGTGCTTTGTTCCCTTGCAGTCAGTGGATGCTCGCAGAGTCCATGACTGTAACTGAAGACGCTGGAATATCTGGCAATAATTGTCGCGTAAACCATCTTTTGAAGACGCTGTATGTTATTTCAGAGTGGTAATCTTCAGAATTCTTAGCCTCTGATGCCTTAGAATTCAGATTACCCTGGGGAATAAAACCAGTCTCTGCTAACATGAAGCACTATAATTCTGTTACACTTACCAACAAGAACTTTTAATCCATCCTACCCATCGCTCATTTTCCAGCATATAGCCCTTGCGTGGTTCTGATTAACGAAAGTTTCATCTAAGTAATAAATTCGAGATGTGCCAGCTTCTCTGATCTCCTGCACTGTGTTCAAAAACACAGTCCTTGCAGCTACAATATCGGTTTATTGCATTAATAATTTCCAATCATCGTTCGTTTTCTGGTACTCCACGTCTTTCGGTATCCACAACGTGATACATTTGCTTCCATTAAAATTTTCAGCTTCTTCTATACGCGAAACTAGTTTCTCTGCTGTTGGATACTCGCCTTCAGCATACATGCTGAATACTATGCGCCGCAAAACGTTTTTCGCGAAATCGGATAGCTCACCAACTTCCTTTTTGCGGTTGTGTTGCTTCCTTGGTGATTTGAAAACAGCTGAGCCGCACGCCTGCATAGACGTCTTAGCTTCGTTGGATATTCTCTGAACAGTCCTCAAACCAACACCACAGGCTTCAGCTGTCTCTTCCTGGCATTTGGCAATGACGCGACCCGCGCCTTGTCCCGGCGTGGGTTCAGCGGGAGACTGTCTCTTAAAGTATTGGTACACACGGGACACTATTCCTCTTGCCTGTTTGTGTAGCACTTGGTGTGATTTCTTACCATCACACATAATGAACACTACGAAGGCAATCAGTACTCAGCACGGAACACTATGTCTGAAATAAACAGTTAGAACTTCAGAACACTGCATAACCCGCACAGAACGTAGACAAGAATGTCACTGGGGCGCGATTGGCTGTGAGTCATGTGGTATACTTCCGCATGTTTCTGCGCATCCGACCCTGACCCGTCTTCGTAGCTGCTCTCCACTCTAGCTGTCTGAGGTTAAAAGAACAACAAGTGTATTGGACAACGGGAGGGGAGTAGCGATATGTTGCGTAATCAGTTCATTACGAAAGCCACAGTTACTAGAGAAGAAGACTGAAGGATGTAAACGCCTGAGTAGATGCATGTATGTTAACAGAAAAGATAGTTTAGTGATGAGCATTTAAAGGTCGCACTGGCAGTCAGGAATAACGAGTCACGGCCCACGAGCTGGCGTCTTGTCAAGCCTAGCGCCGTTTGGAGTGGCGAGTGAGAGTGATGGATGCCGTCTGGCGGACGTCTACAACTTGCTTAGATAAAGTCATAAACAAGTCTTCGCCTGCATCCGGGGCAAAAAGCAGCCAGACGCGCCGCGGAAGAATCGGCGTCGCTCCTGGGTCCTTTTTTTCCCCACAGCACACTCGCGACACTTGCGTCGTCAGCGGGTTGTACACGTGGGGCGTGCGACACGTGTCGCGCCACCAGCACTGGAGCTCTCTGGGCGGGGCGAGACGGCGCCGCACGCAGCACGCATCTCGCAGCACGCAGTGGGCACGCACGTGGTGTGCCTGCGGAGCGCGCAGAGTGGGCGGCCATTGTGCCGTGATAGAAGTAAATCAGCGGCCTCACTTGTGGCCAGGCGTTCCCGGCCGCGGTGTCGCCGCGAGGGGGCGACGACCTACAACCATCACGAGGCGCGCAAAGTAGGCTAAACGCTTTTGCTCTTAGCTTTCGGGCATTATCCTGTTGTGCTGCTGTTAATGTGAAACAATACGAGATGTTCCGCGTTGGTTCGACATTAAATCTCGTCGAAGGTCAGTGGACAGCCAGGGCACACTGTCTCCAATAGCACCATGGCTAGTAAAGCATTGTGGAGTTCGGGCCAACCTGCAGGTGGATCACAGCAACCTTTACACGTACAGGCGCTAAAAAAAGGGACAACTTCGTAATCGGGAGGGTCCGGAGGAACACGCCGACCGTCCGCTGTGTCATTCTCTGCCAGTGGCGTCATTCGTGACGTGGGGTCAGCACACAGCTCTCTTGATCGCTGTTGGCTCTCCAGACCTTGCAACCGCCGCCTCCTCAAATGGCTTTGCGGATGGACCAGGCTCCAGTCTTCCAACGAAGGAAAATTCCGTGTCATTACCGAAAATTTAAACTTGGTCCTCCATACAGGAATCAGAAGCGCTGATCACTTTGTTACGGAGGCAGACCCTACAGGCACTTATTCGGCTTGGCGGTGAGTGATACAGTTGTGCGACGTCCTTTTGAGGAATGTCACGCCAAATTATGTCCAACTGGCGCATTATATCGTCAAAACCCCAAGTTCATTGGGGGTCCTGTCCATAATACTCGAAACGTTCTAAAATGGAGACAAATCTGACGACCTTGCTGGTCGAGCCGGTCGGAGTGGCCGAGCTGTTCTAAGCGCTTCACTCTGGAACCGCGTGACCGCTATGGTCGCATGTTCGAATCCTGCCTCGGGCATGGATGTGTGTTATGTTCTTAGGTTAGTTAGGTTTAAGTAGTTCTAAGTTCTAGGCGACTGATGACCTCAGAAGTTAAGTCGCATTATGCTCAGAGCCATTTGAACCATTTTTTGCTGGTCGAGGTAGGGTTTAACAAGCGCGAAGACGAGGATTAGAAACTCGATTGTGCGGGCGGGCATTATGTTGCTGAACTCTATGCCCACGATGGCTTGTCATGAAGGCCGTAGAATAACATCGACGTACTGTTGTACAGTAAGGGTGGCGCGGATGACAAGCAAAGAGCTCCTGCTATGAAAAGAAGTAGCACCACGGACCTTCACTCCTGGTCCTCCGGCCCTATGGCACGTGGCAGTCAGGATGGTATCCCGCCGTTCTCTAAGGTGTCTCCAGACACGTCATCGCGGCTCAGTTCGAAGCGGGAACCATCACTGAACACATTTCCACTCCTGTCCATGATATTCCAGGCCGAAGACGTGTCTGAAGACGCCCTGTACAACGGTGCAATTCCAACCTAGTGTCGCCTGCCATAGAACCCGACGATAAGGCGTGACGGTTTGGGGTGTCATTTGGTTGTCATCAGCAGCGCCACCTTTACTGCGCAGCGGTAGGTTGGCGATATTCTACGCCCCTTTTATCCTCGGCTTAATTTTCAGCAAGATAATGGCCACTCGCACACGGCAATAGTTTCCACTCCTTTGCTTCGTGCTTGCCAAACTCTACCTTGACCAGCAAGATTGCCGGATTTCCCCCCAATTGAGGAAAGGCAAACCTACATTCCTAACATTTGTAGACTTAGAGAAAGCTTTTGACAATTTTGACTGGAATACTCTCTTTCAATTTCTAAAGGTGGCAGGGGTAAAATACAGGGAGCGAAAGGTTGTTTACAATTTGTACAGTAACCCGATGGCAGTTATAAGAGTCCAGGGGCACGAAAGGGAAGCAGTGGTTGGGAAGGGAGTGAGACAGGGTTGTAGCCTCTCCCCGATGTTATTCAGTCTGTATATTGAGCAAGCAGTAAAGGAAACAAAAGAAAAATTCAGAGTAGGTAATAAAATCCGTGGAGAAGAAATAAAAACTTTGAGGTTCGCCGATGACATTGTAATTCTGTCAGAGACAGCAAAGGACTTGGAAGAGCAGTAGAACGGAATGGACAGTGTCTTGAAAGGAGGATATAAGATGAACATCAACAAAAGCAAAAAGAGGATAATGGAATGTAGTCGAATTAAGTCTGGTGATGCTGAGGAAATTAGATTAGGAAATGAGACACTTAAAGTAGAAAAGGAGTTTTGCTATTTGGGGAGCAAAATAACTTATGATGGTCGAAGTAGAGAGGATATAAAATGTAGACTGGCAATGGCAAGGGAAGCGTTTCTGAAGAAGAGGAATTTGTTAACATCGAGTATAGATTTAATTGTCAGGGAGTCGTTTCTGAAAGTATTTGTATGGAGTGTAGCCACGTATGGACGTGAAACGTGGACGATAAATAGTTTGGACAAGAAGAGAATAGATGCTTCCGAAATGTGGTGCTACAGAAGAATGCTGTGGATGGGTAGTTCACATAAGTAATGAGGAGGTATTGAATAGGATTGGGGAGAAGAGGAGTTTGCGGCACAACTTGACTAGAAGAAGGGATCGGTTGGTAGGACATGTTCTGAGGTATCAAGGGATCACCAATTTAGTATTGGAAGGCACTGTGGAGAGTAAAAATCGTAGAGGGAGACCAAGGGATGAATACACTAAGCTGATTCAGAAGGATGTAGGCTGCAGTAGGTACTGGGAGATGAAGAAGCTTGCACAGGATAGAGTAGCATGGAGAGCTGCATCAAACCAGTCTCAGGACTGAAAAACAAAACAACAACGAGAACGTTTGGAGCGTAATTGGCAGGGCCCTCCAACCAGCTGTGGAATTTGACTGGTTAACGTGCCAACCATACAGAATTTGGCACGATATCCCTCAGGAGGACGTCCAACAATGTCAATCAATGCCAAGTCGAGTAACAGCTGGCATAACGGTCAGAGGTGGACTAACGCATTACTGATTTGCTCAATTTGTGAAGCTCTTTTTCTCCACAAAGTATCCAACTTTTCTGAAGTTGCAACCATTTGTTTCTCTTGTTGGATGTAAGGTCAGCCAGTTATGGAAAATACCATTTTTTCAAAGTTCCCAAAATGTTTCAGCACCCCTGTGCCATCATTAGCGGGTTTCTGTTTTATTTAATCTGTAAAGTGTAACATTATTACTAAATTATTACAGAATTATGTGGATCCTTAGTTCAAACAACAATTCGTTTTGCGGTTGGTCCCGGCGGAGGTTCGAGTCCTCCCTCGGCCATGGGTATGTGTGTGTTTGTCCCTAGGATAATTTAGGTTATGTAGTGTGTAAGCTGAGGAACTGGTGACCTTCGCAGTTAAGTCCCGTAAGATTTCACACACATCTGAACATTTTTTGAACAATTCGTTTCTTTTTATTGATACTTTTATACTCGGTTTGCATGGTTTTCCAGAACTACTTGTGTATTATTTATTACAGGTAGCTTGTCATCTGCAACCAAACAGTCTTGTTGGGAAATTCTGTTGGGAATTTATTTATTTAATCGTATGGCTAAAGCCCCCCGTCGGGCAGACCGTTCGCCGGGTGCCGGTCTTTCAATTTGACGCCACTTCTGCGACCTCCAGTCGATGGGGATGATAGGATGATGAAGATGATAGCAGAACACCCAGTCCCTGGGCGGTGCAAATTCCCCGACCCAGCCGGGAATCGAACCCGGGCCCAGACATTTGACAATCCGTCACGCTGATAATTCAGCTACCGGGGGCGGACTGTTGGGAGTTAACCGATCATTTTATGCTCTAAACGTAATTTAGTATGTCGCGACTTATTAAATTACATTTTATGGTTTAAACGTAATTTGGTATAATACCGATTGTAAATCACTGCAAAGTATGTAGCTGAGTCCGTGTAAGGTGTCAAATTATAGCCACCTTACAGCTGAAGTGAGACATTGAAAAACACCGCTGCATGCCATTCTCTGTCCTAACTGACTCTGTCTATGGTTCGCGCAAATCTCTTTTGTCTGTCGTTTGGAGTCCGAAAAATTACAAGTTAGATCAACTTGTCATTAATATTTGGGCACATAGAACAACATCTAACGAGGACTCGAATATGGTATCTACACATAATAACTGACACAAATTATCTGCAAAAATTATAGGGGAATCACACTAGTAACAGCACATAAAATGTATATATAAAAAAGATTGTTGAATGGAAAGCTTAGGGAAAAAAAAAGATTTAGATAGTTATGATCATGTACATATGTTATATTTGTTATTAAACCATTCATTATGTCTAATAGTATGTTAGGCACAAAATTTCATGTCGAAATTACAGACTGAGCATTGAATTTTTAGAATAATTAATTTGTTTACGCTGAAAGTGATGTGCTGCACGGGGATTATGTGAAATTACAAGTACCAGTCTATAGGTAGCGTCTGAGAGTAGTATCAAAATGTTGGGATTCTGGAATCAATCCCATACACTGCTTAAATTTTTTAATCATTCCTTCAGAAAGGCAGCCCAAGACTTCCGATACAAGGACTACCCTCGTTCTGCCAACGGTCTTTTGAAATAGGAATGAGGGCGGATGGATGTTCCGTGCACCCTCTTGCCTTTAGGATGGGAAACTGCCCCTAAATGGCGGAAGAAACTGCTGTGATAAAAAGCATGATGAAGCGGAAGTCAACACAAACCATTTACTGAACACAAGTAATGTGTATAGGAGGTAAATTCGAAAGTGTCATGACGACCTCACCATTATCAAAAGATGCCGTATTAAATCCCATTCAGATTTCCGGGAGCTCATTGCCAAGAGGTAGGTGACCATGAAAAACAGATGAAATAACCGACGAAAGGATAAAATTCTACTAGTCGGAGCGTGGAATGTCAGAAATTTGAACGTGGCAAGGAAGCCAGCAAATACGAAAGCGAAAATTCAAAGATTCAGTCAAGATACAGTTGGGGTCTGTGGTTTGAAATGAAAAGTTTTATTGTCAGACGAACATAGTCCACCAACAATAGAGTAGGAAACGGCATAAAGCGAATAGGTTTCGTTATGAATAGGAAGTGCATGATAGTCAAGGTGAGGGAACACCAGACAGTTAAGGGGCAATGTATGCACGCTAGTATGAGTGAGGAAGGGGAAAGACTAATTGAGTTCTGCAATAAATTTCAGCTGGTAACCGCGAACAGAAATTAAACAGTCGTAAGAGAGGAGTTCTGCTTGAAAGAGGCCCAGACACACTGTAAGATCCCAGCGCGATTACATAATAGACAGACAGGGATTCGGAAATCAGATATTGGATTGTAGGGCGCATCCAGGAACAGATTAGACTCGCATCACCATTAATAATGATAAGTAATGGACTGAAAATTAAGAGAATAGTTCAGAATGATCAACGTGGGAAGAAATGAGATACTGGGGTAGTGAGGAACGATAAGATGTGTTTCAAGTTCCGTGCGGCTGTAGATATTGACAATAAATACCACATTAGGTATTTCAGGTGAAGAGGAATGAACTTATATAAATCAAGCAATGTAGTTGGACAAACAGAGATAAAAGGACGGAATTGCTACGAAAATATTGGTTATAGAGGAAATAATTCAAGTAATCTACGAAAGAAGAAAGTACGAAAATGAGTAGGAAAAAACAGGAATGCAGCAGTTTTGCTTGCGTTAGGAATGAAATAAAGATGATGTGCAGTGAAGCTAAGGTTAAATGGTCACAGGGAAAAATGAAAGAAAATTAAAAAGAAATGGTTGTCTGAAGGACTGATTCAGTGTACAGAAAGTCGTGAACGCCTTCCATGAAACTAAAAGCAAGGACGTCAACATTAACAGTGCAGTGGGAAAGCCACTGACAAAAGCACAGACAGAGAGGATAGGTGCTGTTGGCCTATACGAAGCGGAGAAACTTCCTAATGACGTGACAGAAGGAGAAATGGAAGTCGATATGGAAGACATAGGGGATCCAGTATCAGTTAGAATTTGGCAGCGCTTTACACGACTTGAGATGAAATAAGGCAGAAGGCACAGTTAACATGCCTTCGGAAATTCTAAAATCAGTGGGTTAAGTGGCAACCAAACGACTGTTGCTGTTATTATGTAGACTGTATGGGACTAGGGATACATGCAACTTTCAGAAAAACATCATCCGTACATTTATGAAGACAGTAAGGATAGTTAAGTGGAGGGTTTCATGCATCCAGTTTGCTGACAAGAGTAGTATACAGAAGAATGGAAAAGAAAATGAGCCATCTGTTAGATGACAATCAGCACTAAGGCACCGAAGAGGCAATTCTGACGCCCTTCATAAAAGAAGCAATGTTTGAGATAAATCAAGGCATGTTTGTAGGATTGTCGACCTATAGAAACCGTTCGACTGTATAAAACCGTACGAGGTGCTCGAAATTCTGATGAAAACAGAAAAATCTACAGGAAAGGCGGGTAATGCTCAATAAGCAGAAGAACCACGAAGAAACCATAGGAACGGAAGACCGAGAACGAAGAGCTCGAACTGAAGTGAAGCCATTAGCCCCTACTGATCAATGGATACGTCGGAAAAGCAATATCGGATATGAAAAAAGTTTCATAACTGCGATTTAAAATTCCAGGTGAAAGGATATCAATGATAAGATTCGATGACGACATTGCTATCTTCACTGAAAATGATGAATTATAGGATTATAGGACCTGTTGAATGGTCTGAACAGTCTAATGAGTACGAAGACTGTGAGAGTAAACTGAAGAAAGACTAAAGTAATGAGGAACTTCAGAAATGAGATTGGCGATCAACTAAAATCAACGTTGGTGACCATGAAGGAGACGAAGTTAATGAATTCTGCTAGATTGGCAGAAAAATATTATATGGACGAGAAAAGGACATAAAAAGATGACTGTGGCATTCCTGGATAAAAGAAACCTCCTAGGAAGAAATTTCTGAGAATATATATTTTGAGCTCAGCATTGTATTGTAATGAATCATGGGTTGCGGGAGAACTGGAAGTCGAAGCGTTTGAGAGGTACTGCTATAAAAAATTAGTGGAAATTAGGTGAAGTGATACGAGGAGTAGTGAAGAGGTTCCTCGCAGAAATAGCGAAGTAAGAAACATGTTGAAAACACTGATAAGAAGGAGATACAGCGTGATAACACATGTGTTGAGATATCGGCGAATAGTTCCCATGGTACTAGAGGGATATGTGGTGGGCAGAAACTGTAGGGGAATAAAGGGATTGGAATACATCCAGCAAATAATTGTGGATGTGTGATGTCAAGGCTATTCTGAGATGAAGGGTTTGACACATGGGAGGAATTCATGGCGGGCTGCATCAGTCCATACAGAAGACTGACGACTCAAAGATAAACCTAGGGGATGATGAGGCTTCTAGGAAAACAGAGGATAGCATGCACCAGGGACGGTCTCAACAGCGCCATCAAGGACAGCGCCTGTATGACTGCTTCGTCTTACATCGGGCCATAGGGATGGGAAAACCCAGGACGCTGTGCAGCAACAGTGCCTGACCCAGGTAGACGCTGGCGAGGCCACTGCCTAGAAGCAGTGGTTAGACAGGCCTTTATACTACCCGTAGGCCGACGCAGAAGACATCAGTTTCGAGATATTCTTCTGTATGGCTGCGATTACCCTCCTGCTCTTGTTCTTCTGTCTCACCGCATGCTCCAATTAGTTCATCAATGCACGTTTTTCATCCAATAGAGTGTGTTGTTACAAACTCAGGGCTTGTACTAAATCTTTCTGTGCCTGGCCACACGTACCTCCCCCACAAAAACACTACGTTTTTATAAAACCAATTGCAAAACGCCTGCTATTGGATCAGTTGACAGTAATTAAGCCGTCTGGCTCAGCGATCTTATGGAAGTTTTCCAACTGAACGCCACTTCTTCGGCTTGTGCACACCTTAGCCAATGATACTTTTCTTTTCAGGCATTTTAGGAGGTAACAATCATGTCGCATGGCCCACAGGCGTAGTGGATATCTTTCTGTTGGGTGCCTCTTCGACGACTTTCTTGTCCCTGAGCCAACTACAGCTTTCCTTGAAAAATAGTCCGGGGACACTTTCAATTATTTATTGCAGAAGAACCACGCAATGTACAGGTATAATACATATGCCATTTTGAAGAGAAACCTTGAAAGTTTTTTTTTTCATGTACACCGCCACAGCGTAGTTTGGTAATTTGCCAATAGTCACCGCTACTCGCAGACATGGCGAGTTCAGACGCGGAGCGAGCTGTTTCATGAAATCGCCAGGTCTCACTCTGTGTGACATTTTTCTGTGGGGACACATTAAAGACCTGGTGTATGTACCGCCTCTACCACGTGATGTAGCAGAGCTCCAGGAGAGAATACGGGAAGCGACTGCCACAGTAGATGGTGCCAAGCTGGGACGGTATGGGAAGAATTCTATTACCGTAGTGACGTCGGCCTGGTCACTCATGGTTCGCATATAGAATGTCTGTAAAAAAAACCTTTCTGAGTTTCTCTTCAAAATGCAATACGTATGACATCTGTACAAAGTTTAGTTCTTGTGCAATAAATAATTGAATGTGTTCCCGGGCTTTAGCGCTCTGGGCGGCCAACATGATCGTTTCAGCATCGTTATTTCTAAAAATTATGGGATTATGGGATTGAGACCTTAGAGGTGCAATGAAAATGAAAAAGTTTATTCTTCGAGCTCAGTAATTGAAACAAGTGAAGAGAACTGACAATACAGGCAGCCAGTCTCCTCTTACTCTACTTGGACTAGAACGAAAATAGAATTTAAGGATCACGTCAAAGAGACGAAAAACTAACACTCAAGACCCTCCTGCTCCATCCATATAGATAATCTGATAACGCAAAAACTATTTTGCTGCAAGGAGAATCAATACATAATAAAGTAACGAAGGTCCTGCAGAAACTAACATCCAACAACTACACGACTGGCCATTAAAATTGTTACACCACGAAGATGACGTGCTACAGACACGAAATTTAATCGACAGGAAGAAGATGCTGTGATATGCAAATGATTAGCTTTTCAGAGCATTCTCACAAGAGTGACGCCGGTGGCGACACCTACAACGTGCTGACACGAGGAAAGTTTCCAACCGATTTGTCACACACAAACAGCAGCTGACCGGCGTTGCCTGGTGAAACGTTGTTGTGATGCCTCGTGTAAGGAGGAGATATGCGTACCATCAAGTTTCCGACTTTGATAAAGGCCTATCGCAATTGCGGTTTATCGTATCGCGACATTGCTGTTAGCGTTGGTCGAGATCCAATGACTGTTAGCAGAATACGGAATCGGTGGGTTCAGGAGGGTAATACGGAACGCCGTGCTGGATCCCAACGGCCTCGTATCACTAGCAGTCGAGGTGACAGGCATTTTATCGGCATGGCTGTAACGGATCGTGCAGCCACGTCTCGATCCCTGAGTCAACATATGGGGACGTACGCAAGACAACAACCATCTGCACGAAAAGCTCAACGACGTTTGTAGCAGCATGGACTATCAACTCGGATCCTGTGGCTGCGACTACCGTTGACGCTGCATCATTCAGACAGGAGTGCCTGCGATGGTGTACTCAACGACGAACCTGGGTGCATGAATGGCAAAAAGTCATTTTTTCGGATGAATCCAGGTCCTGTTTACAGCATCATGATGGTCGCATCCATGTTTGGCGACATCGCGGTGAACGCACATTGGAAGCGAGTATTCGTCATTGCCATACTGGCGTATCACCCGGCGTGATGGTATGGTGTGCCATTGGTTACACGTCTCGGCCACCTCTTGTTCGCATTGACGGCACTTTGAACAGTGGACGTTACATTTCAGATGTGTTACGACCCGTGGCTCTACCCTTCTTTCTATCCCTGCGAAACCCTACATTTCAGCAGGATAATGCACGACCGCATGTTGCAGGTCCTGTAATGGCCTTTCTGGATAGATAAATGTTCGACTGCTGCCCTGGCCAGCACAGTCTCCAGATCTCTCACCAATTGGAAACGTCTGGTCAATGGTGGCCGAGCAACTGGCTCGTCACAATATTTCAGTCACTTCTCTTGATGAACTGTGATATCGTGTTGAAGCTGCACGGGCAGCTGTACCTGTGCACCCCATCTAAGCTCCGTTTGACTCAATGCCCATGCGTATCAAGGCCGTTATTACGGACAGATGTGGTTGTTCTGGGTACTGATTTCTCAGGATCTATGCACTCAAATTGCGTGAAAATGTAATCACATGTCAGTTCTAGTATATTTGTCCAATGAATACCCGTTTATCACCTGCATTTCTTCTTGGTGTAGTAATTTTAATTGCCAGTGGTGTATAAAACCCGAGTAAAATTTCTCACGACGACGGCACAAACGTGCCGAAACACTTCTGACTGTTAAGCAGAATAGTCGGTTGCAATTTGAGGACCACCTGAATTCTCAAAGATGATTTTTTAAAAAAAAGTATCTAGCAAAGTCTCTCAGCATTCAATCCGAAAGCGACGTGGCGGTTGGTGAACAGGTACGGCGGCCAACGCTGCGAAACATGACGTAGCGCCGCAAAGTGACGCCCCTGGTGCCTGGCCGGCGCAACTGGTCGGGCCTGCTTTTCGTGCCGGCGTTAACTATTATTAACGACGTGTGTGACTGGCCGGACCTAAATCCCGGACCCGCGCGCGCGCGGTCGAGCGCCTGATGAAAACGGAACAAACAGCGTCCGACAAATTCTCATTTGCTCTTTGGCGTTCCATATCCGATTGAGCTCAATGACAGTTACGCGACGAGTAATCGGATCTTGATTACAGAGATAAAACACGTCGGCTGCCCGCTCTACGTAAACATCGCTGAAAAACGGCCCCCGCTTTGCGCCGTCAGAAAGAAACGTGCGCCATAGTTTTATACGAGTTCTGGGAAATAAAAAATAAATTCGTGCTGCTATAAAATATGAGAGCGCCCGTTTGATTGCGTTTTACTATTTATTTCCTTGTGAAATTGTCTCTATTCGTAATAACTAATACCGTTAGAGGCTATCGACACAACTGTAAAACTAGATTAATGAACGGAATGCTTCAAACATCTATGAATGAAAACGAGAAACTGTATCCAGGAAAGGAAAAAAAAGTGCAAAAAAGAGAAACATCACGCTAAAATATATTTCTGTTTCATCTGCTACAAAGATTGAACAGATTTTTCTGTAGTGCAGTGTACTAAAAAACTGGAAAATGTTCGTGGATATATCTCTCCAGCTTCCAGTTATTTTCCACAACATCTGAATACTTTTAATTTTTCGTGTCTGCAAAATTTCGTTTAAAGTTTTTCATCGCAGTACCGGCCCACACTCAGTGGTTCATTCTTGTCAAGCCATAGGTCGTAAAGGATATATCTCGTGGGGCAATTGGGACGTTGAAGAAGTTGATCTATCTCCTGGACTTCACAACAATCGCTTTTAGCCAAAACTTGCTTACAATGGCATATATTGTCTGCTTCGTCTTTGAGCCACTACACAGTTAGATTTGTTTTGACTAGCCCAACACTCGTTCTGATATGATTCAGTGTTCTCCAAACATTCCAGCTTCATGTGAGGCAGAAGAATCCTTCGGGGGCTCATTCAGCTCAGTACTGAGGAATTTCTTGCGGGATGTTGTAAGAGGTCCTAGCAGATATAATTTCGATGTATTGCTCATGCGCTGCCTGCAATAGGAAAGGTATAAGAGAATCTCTGACCAGAGAGCAGTGTTGGCTGCAGTAGGAACTGTGTAGCTGTAGCAGTAAGTTGTTGCTAGTCTGGAGTCTGCTCTGGTCTGGTATGGTGTATCGTGTTCGCTGGCCCGGTCCCGGTGCAGCGATGCCGGAGCCTGAGTATTATTGTATAAGGTAAAAAGCAGGCTCGCGCATATGTATTAATGTTATCTCATGTCGCATGTAAATGTTTTAAAACTCTCGTGATAATAATCTTGCTCATAAAAAGTAGCTTTTAACAACCATTCATTTCAATTTAAAGAATTTGCTAATTTCTCCCATCCATGATCATCCCGATTATTGCAATAGAAAAATCAGTTGCTTCCTTTCATAAATGACACATAGGTCGGCCAGCACTGCACAGAGCTGTGCCGGAAAAATTCATTGTAAGAGCAGATATATCCGGCGACTTCATTGAGGTAAGAATTTTTACTTTTTTTTATTCAGAATAATCTTTCGGAGCCATGACGCAGCACTGCTGTCGTCCAAAATTTACCAGGTTAAATTCACAGTGAATTATTGAAAAGTCATAAGTGAGCGACAATTTAATTGAGAGGTTAGTTACATTGTTTTATTACCAGGTTACTGAATTTATTTCTTTTGTTGGGACGTTACACTGAATGTGAACGACATAATTATAATTTTTACTGTTGAGAGGCTTAGGAATTTTTGTTTGTTTTTAGGTTACGCTAAAGGTGAATGAATTTTGAGCTTAGATTAAATCAGAAAGAATTTTGTGTGGAGATTAAATGTAAATGAATTTTGTGGGAAAGAATTTTGTTTTGAGGTTACTCTAAATTGGAATCATTATTCATGTTATTTATTTTATTTTGTGGGGAGGCTACACTAGGTGACAACCGGCCAGGATCGTATTTTCTTTGTGAATTTCTGAGAAGTAGTCATATATCTGCTCTTATTTACTTAAATGTAGTTTACATCTAGCGCAGCGCAATTAATAATTTGTCACTCTTTCTTTCACAGATCATCGGCAATTTATTGCTCTTCTTTGTAATGGTGTTTGTTCCATTTTTGGTTTATCTTTGTTACATTTTGTGCTTAATTTTGATTTGTGAAAAATGCCGCGAAAAACTGTTAACAGTACATCGCGATGTGCAATGAGTGAAATAGCCGACTCGAATAATTTGACCGATAATACTTGCGACACTCAGTGTAATAGCGATAACCCTCTAATTACTGATAATCAGTACGTGCTGATGGCTGGTGATGATTTTGATCCTAATGATGAGCAAACAAATTCAATTACGTCCACAGTAAATGTAACAATTGATGACGCGGCACGTTCCGTTTGAATGAACGCTGCCCAGTTTGACACACCCGGTTTGCAAAATTTGCATAGGGAACAGATAAATTTTTCTCACAAAGATGAACAATGTAGTCAAAATACGTCAAATTTATTTCATTTCGAGGTAATGACCCACAGTGCACATCCAATTGGTGAACCTTTTCAAGAATCAGAGAATGACCAAATGATTACACAAAACGTGACAATTGCAGGTACGCCGTTAAACAGCACAGAGAATAGAGTAGGTAATATTGGCATGGATCAAGTTATGACATTATTGCTACAATTTAATGAAAGTTTCAAACAGCGGAATGAAATAATAGATAACCATTTCAAACAACTTAATGAAAAATACGACAACCATTTCAAACAACTTACTGAATCGTGCAAACAACTTAATGAAAGTTTCAAACAGTCGAATGAAAAACACGACAACCTTAACGAACAGAACAAACAACTTAGTGAACAGATTACAGCCGTTACCGTGCAACGTCATGATACTAAAGAACAATTATGTGAGGAAATTAAGGCTTGTGCTAGTAACAGTAGTGAAGAAATTAGATCTGTTGCACAAGAATTAAGTAGTATACGTGTAGCCACAACGAAATTACTTAGAGATGAAAGTAGTGCAGTCACTGAACAATGTTCTGAAAAAGCAACACAGTTACGCGCCGAGTTTAAATTAATGTCAGCAGAAGTTGCACGCACTCTGGATACGGAAGTCGATAAGGAATTTGAACAACAGATCAGCCAAATTGACGAACGTTGTAAAGTGACAGAAATGAAAAATGTTTCAGTCACTAACACGTCACAGCATACGCCACATTCCGAACATTTGTCACACTCACACAGCCAGTGTAACTTACGTAATTTAGAGAGCGTACGTGTCTTAGATTCAGAACAGTCACAGACAAACAGATTGTTACACAAACCTGAACCTGCTCAGTCATGTAGAGACGATAATTTTGATAATAAGCACTTTCTATTGATGAGAAAATTTAAGGTATTTAAGAATGACAGAACACAGATTCACTCTTTCGACTGGATATGACAATTTGCTTTTGAATTCTCACCGGCATTTCCTGTAATGCAGAAACTTGCATTGGACTGGATACAATAATTTGCTTTTGAATTTTCACCGGCATTGCCTGTAACGCAGAAACTAAAATTTATTTGCAGGGCATAATAGACTTCAGGGGATTCATTACGCTTCGATGAATATGTGCCGTAGCGTGCACATGGCCCCGAGCCGTAGTAGTGCTATTTCATCTTTAGTTTTCTGCACTGCTGCCTTCTCTTCTACTATCATTTATATCGTCAAAACAGCTCTTCAACTATCGATCTATCTAGAATTAGGAATGAGTAAAGAAAACCTGATATGACAAATTTTACCGAAAGTGACAATTTTCATTAGACACTCAAGAACTACTAGCATAATTTTAATAACAAACAAAAGTTTAATCATCAGTATCATCAAAATTTTCAGCAATCGCAAACATATTTTGGTAACAATAGAGGTTTTTCCCAACAACAGCAACAAAACCAGCCGGTTAGCATACCTAACCAACAATGTAATGTGCAAGGTCACCCGAACTTTAATGTTTCGCCGCCTACACGTACAGCGTCGGCCACACCAAGTAGTAACGCACAGCAACAAGGAAATCAGTATATACAGAAAACCCATAATTTCAACTCCTATCGCAACGCGCCATATAGCAATGACTATCATGACAGACGTAAAAATAATGAGCACAATTTTCAGCGTACGTTTAATAACAGTCGGTCTTACCAGCAGCAAAATCATCCGCAACAACAGATTATCATGAATGAACCAGACAGTAGATATCATCCCGAACGTATTACGTCAGGACGAAATAACAGAACAGTACAAATAGTCGAAATGCCACAGCATCCTCCCGCGAATACTAGCACATCAGATAGAATTTGACTAGATACAGTACAGGTTGCATCTTCCAGCAACGCAAGCAATACTTTTGACACAGAGAATCTTGTTCACGAAAATGTTATTACTTTTGACGACATCCGAGACACTCTTTTGCAGGAAAAACCAGTTATTCAAAAAACCATTTCACACCCTGTCATCCAAATTTTCGGCAGTAATCGATTCTGGATCACCTATGTCAGTTATAAATGAAGAAACTTTCAACGAATGTAACAAAGAGAATACCTATCCTACGTTACCATTAGGCAAAACTAAAGTAAAAGGAGCAGTATCTGGTAAAGGAGTAGATGTAAAATTACAGACACACTTATCGTTTTGTATTGCAGGTCATACGTTTCACTCAAATTTTTGTATTGTTCCCTTATTGTCAACAGACATTATTTTAGGTACGAATTTTCTGGTACAACACGACGCAATTATTGACTTTCAAAATTCCTATTTAATGTTAAAGGATGAAATTGTACAACTGGCATTAGAATTTCAGCACTCTTTGTCTGCAGAAGAACAAACAGTTAATCGTACAGAGGTCATTTCTGCATCACGTAACATAGACTGTCATTCCACATTGATCACAGATACGTACGTACACAACTATAATACTCCAGACGAAGCCGACTATGACGTTATACAGATGATTTCTGATAAGGTTAAACAGAGCAGTGCAAATACGGACGACGAACGCACGCAACTACGCAAAATCTTTTACAGCAAGCTCCAGTTTTTGACAACATCCCTGGTACTATGCCCGGTTATATGTATGAATTTCAAGTTAAACAGCACGACACATTTAAAGCCAAATATTATCCCATTCCTTATATTCACACAGAATAAATTAAGAAAGAATTTCAAGCTATGCTTGACCAAGGAATTATTGAACCGGCAGTTAGTCCGTACATAAACCCGCTCCATAGTGTTAAGAAAAAGGATGGCTCACTTCGCCTCGTACTTGATTCGCGTCACATCAATGACATTATTATTAATGAAACAGATCGCCCTCAAACACTAGAAGAACTAATACAGAAATTTCATGGTACTGCTATTTATTCCAAATTAGATTTGAAATCGGGATTTTGGCAAATTCAACTCCATCCGAACTGCAGAAAGTACACAGCTTTTCTCTGTTTTGGTGACTGTTACCAGTTTTGCAAATTACCATTCGGTTTAACTATTTCTTCAGCAGCATTTATTCGCGGTTTGAATACTACCGACAGAATTAAAAGACAGAATCACAACGTATGTAGACGACATTCTTATTGCAGAAGCTAACTGGTCTGAACACAATTTGATTCTTGGACAACTGTTACAAACCTTTCGTGCACAAGGACTCACAGTTAATCTTAGCATATCGCACTTTGGCAAAACTTCTATAAAATTTCTTGGACATGTAATTTCAGCAGAAGGCATTGCGCCCGACCCGGAAAAACTTCAAGCTTTACGTGACATTGCCGTTCCTACGACGAAGAAACAACTACGCAGCTTTTTGGGTTTAATTAACTTTTTTCGTAAATTTATTCATTACTCTGCTTTAGACACCCTTATATTATGTCAATTGACGGGTAAAAACACTATTTGGTCCTGGGATAGCCAAGCGCAGTCTGAATTTGTCAATCTGAAACAAGCTTTGTTGAATGCACCACTTTTATCACATCCAGATCTTACTAGAAATTTTTCCATTGCCACCGACAGTTCCCAACACCGCTTTAGGCGTACACATTTTTCAGGAAATTGAAGAAGACGGTACTACAGTAATTAAAAACATCGCCTTTGCGAGTCGCATTCTGTCACCTGCTGAACGCAATTATTCTGTTACAGAACTTGAAACATTATGTGTTGTATGGGCATTTACGAGATTTCGGCATTTTCTGTATGGAAGACATACGACCGTTTACACATAACATAGAGCGATACAGTTTTTACTTTCAGCAAAATTTACGCACTACAGATTAAGCAGATGGAAACTTTATTTACAGGAATTTAATTTTACAATTGTTCATATTCCCGGTACACAAAATATTGTAGCAGACGCACTATCCCGTTCTCTCAGCAACAATCAGCAAGACATCGCAACCAACTTCTGCCAAGCAAATTTTAGCGTCATTTATATTCAACAAGTTGCATTTGAAAATTTCATTTCGGCGTCATTACAAGGTATAGCACAAGAGCAGAGTAAAGACAACGTATGGAAAGAAATTAAACACCTTTGGCAAGGTAGGAATAACGTTACCATCAGAAACCATTACACTGTACGCAATAATATTCTGTTTCGCCGCTCTCACCCTGACAGCAACAATTGGTTACTATGTATTCCTGACGAGCTTGTTAACAAATTAATTTGGTATACTCATTTAAGTTACGCACATTATGGAGCCAGAAAATGTTTTCTTATACTGAGACAGAACTGTTATTTTGCCAACATGGAGAAACGTATTCGACGAGTTTTAGCGTCATGTAAAATCTGCCAGAAGGCTAAGTCAGACACGACTTCACATATTCCTCCGTTACATCCCACTGTACCTGTTAAACTGAGACACATGGCCGCTGTAGACATTTTTGGTCCGATTCCCAGACCTAATAGAGGTTTTTGTTACATCTTTGTCGCTGTTGAACTCACTTCGAAATTTGTAACCTTCACTCCGTTACGCAAAGCTACTGCTAAATCTGTTTCGAAAGCATTTGTAAAACATTTTCTATTTCATGTAGGGCATGTATATCCCACTGTACCTGTTAAACTGAGACACATGGCCGCTGTAGACATTTTTGGTCCGATTCCCAGACCTAATAGAGGTTTTTGTTACATCTTTGTCGCTGTTGAACTCACTTCGAAATTTGTAACCTTCACTCCGTTACGCAAAGCTACTGCTAAATCTGTTTCGAAAGCATTTGTAAAACATTTTCTATTTCATGTAGGGCATGTATTGAAAGTAATTTCCGACAATGGACCACAGTTTCGATCTGCTATATGGGCACGTATGTTACGAACAAGAGAAATTTCTCCGATCTATATATCCAAGTATCACGCTTCTTCGAACCCTTGTGAACGACTACTGAAAGAAATTGGTAAACTATGTAGAATATACTGCTATAAAAACATATTGATTGGGATACACATGTACTGTCATTCCAGGATGTAATTACCTCCGTACCAAATGAATCTACTATGTTATCTCCGACTGTTATGCTGAAAAATGTTGAACCACCTAACAAAATTAAAGAATTAGTATCCTTTCCTACATCTCGTCGACTACGACACCATGAAATAATTGACATTGCGCTGAACAATATCAAACGTGCCGCAGAGCGCCAGAGAAGACAGCAAAAACAGGTTTGTACACGCCGTGACTTTCACATTGGACAGAAGATATTAGTACACACACATTATTTATCCAACAGAGGAAAGAGTAGATGCAGTAAATTTGAGCTTCTATATGCAGGTCCATATCGAATTCGCAGCGTTCCTCACCCCAATGTAGTACACGTCGAGACTCTGAGAACCAGAAAAAGTAAAGGCAATCACCATGTCTCCAATATTAAACCCTTTATCGAATGAATATACTTTATGATTTATCACACTGTAATGCCATTTGCAGATATTTATATGAACACTTACTGATGATTATCATATTTTTTCTTGGCAAGTACCCGGCAAGGTAAGGTTAGCAGGTCGCTTTTCTTGTCGTTACATATCAGACCGTGCACATTTTTCCAGATAAACTTACATATTTTATGACCACTTACGCAATTCTATCTATGTGACTACTTATTGATGATTATCAAATTTTTTCTTGGCAAGTGCCCGGCAAGGTAAGGTTAGCAGATCGCTTTTCTTGTCGTTATATATCAGACCGTGCACATTTTCCATTTTTCGTGTATGTATGATTGTTTTCCTGTTTTGTTTGTATGCACTACGAAATCTTTAAGATGACTTTGACATTTTGCCTTATGATATCTCAATATCTTTACTATTCTACACTTTTGGCTACTGCATTATGAAACTGTGTGTACATTTTTGCACCTGAACACTCTCTCTGTTTTTGATATAATACGTTTTCTGTCATGCTATGCTGTATGCTTAATCATATCACTAGAAACCAGTTTTTATTTAATGAGTATATGATTTAAATGCAAGATATTAATCCTTATTCATCATTTTCAGAAAGCAATAACGTGTAAAAGAAATAAATTAAACAAACCACATTGGATTACTATGAAATGGGAATTTGACCTTCGGAATGAACGAAAGAAAATGGAATACCTTGTGATGAAGAGTAAATGGATCAGAATTAACAAGCATTAACAAGAATATACTATACACATCGTATGATAGCAGTCTTAACTAATTTTTTTCTTTCAGAATACGAGGCGATTGATGCAGGCTGTCAGACAGAACTACACATCTTAGTTTTAGTGATGAAATATGCTAGAAATAAGGAACTCTATACTATGAATAGTTGTATGAGTAAATGGTAATATGAATAATGAAGTGTCTTTTTTCCAGATGATAATGAATGATGATGAATACTTATATGAAGAATATGCTAACACGAATAATAAAGTTTTTCTTTGCAGGTGATGATAGTAATGAAGTTATGGTAATATGAATAATGAAGTTTTTCTTTGCAGGTGAGGATAATGATGTTTATATATTTACTGTTAGTTAAGAAATGCTATGTAGTTATTTAAGTATTTGTTGCAGTTTGTTTTGACAGTATGTCTTATATCGCACAGTATAATGACTGAATGTTTTGGGAAGGACAGCTAGAGTACATACATATTGAGTACACGTTTCATTACCTGTTAATTCGAAGTTCACTACTTTTCAGCATAATATGCGTTTCTTCTTTCAGCTTAATAATCCATTTTGTATTTTTTCCAGGAGAAGCTATTCATGAAATTAATGTGCTATAAGCAGTTAGTTATTAAACCTGTTCTAGTACTTGCATTTTTTTACCCATCTGTGTGTGTCATTCATGAATGTGATCACATGTACTCTACTTGTTTCATAACCTTGCTACAGCTGACTCATGACGAATGACGTTACTAATCCTTATTTGCAACAATAAGTCAAAAGCAAATATTTTCATGCCCCAGCAATTAATTATCGATCCCAACGCAATGCATTGCTAGCACAAAAAATGTATTACCAGTCCCAAATAATGCTACTAGTTTAAGACGTATTTATAGTACTAAACATAATGCAAATTTCTCAGATTGGACCACAGACCTTGAGTAATAGTTATAGTGTGTTACATTTTAAATATGTCCTATGTCACTTGAATTATGAGTTATGAGTAATACTGAATGATGTTTTGTAATAATGCACAAATACTATGCCAATAATTCTGTAAATAATATTTTTGTTATACTCTATGAATGCTATGCCAATAATTAACTCTCATTTTGAATAATGACTTCTGAATAACACTGAATAATGTTTTATAAAACTATATGAATACTTTGTATTTGGCCAATGAGTGCCAATATTTAGTGTAATCAGAAGACTTATGAATACTATTCTGTAATACTCCATACATGGTACAGAAATGTTTAGCAACTAGGCAACGAGTGCCAACAATTACTGAAATCGGTTGATAGACTAGTATAATTCTCTATGATGACTAGCATAAGACTTAATGTGCTTCACCTTCTGACCTAATCACCAGAAATTACTGCAATATCCGTTTGTCCTGTCTATCCTCATGATCATGGAGCACTATATTTGGATTTTGCACTAATTTTACGTTGGTGAAAAAGTATCGATTCTGCAGGAGTGTGGTGTAGACACATCATGCTGTCCACCACCTTGAACGATGGAGATGTTATTATGGTCCCACTGTTTGGCGTACCTAATGTACTACCAAAATGATAACACTGAATATTAATACGACATTTCAGTGTCTTGGCTACACTGACTAATACTTCAGGGAAGAGAACTTCAGATTGTCTCACTTGGTGTTGTGATTCTGTAGAAAGATATGGACTTTCAGTGCAGCTACGTGCAACCTACTGTGCTACAACCATGATGCAATCCTTCCCTTTCCTTTCCTAGTTCTTGTAAAATGGTAAAAAATATATATATACAGTGCGTGTGCAATTTATGTAATTTATTAATATGTTTTGTACTCATTGCGTATCCTAGTTCTTGTAAAATGGTAAAAAAATATATACAGTGCGTGTGCACTTTGTCATTTATTAATATGCTTTGTACTCATTGCGTATCCTAGTTCTTGTAAAATGGTAAAAAAATACACAGTGCGTGTGCGCTTTATGTCATTTGTTAATGTGTTTTGTACTCATTGCGTATACATTTTGTCATTGCTTGATATGTTCTGTACTCAGTGCATGTGCACTCTATTTCATTTCATGCTCTGCACTTACATATATATGTATATACTCTGTGACTGTAAACTTAGTTAAGTAGATTTTAGAAAAATTTGTTGCTCATGGCAAGTCCAATTGACTCACCATCGCTGCCAAATTTTTGCCCCCCCCCCAGTGGAGGGTTATGTAAGAGGTCCGAGCAGATGTAATTTCGACATATTGCTCATGCGCTGCCTGCAATAGGAAAGGTATAAGAGAATCTCTGAACAGAGAGCAATGTTGACTGCAGTAGGAACTGTGTAGCTGTAGCAGTAAGTTGTTGCTAGTCTGGAGTCTGCTCTGGTCTGGTATGGTGTATCGTGTTCGCTAGCCCGGTCGCGGTGCAGCGATGACGGAGTCTGAGTATTATTGTATAAGGTAAAAAGCAGGCTGGCGTATATGTAGTAATGTTATCTCAAGTCGCATGTAAATGTTTTAAAACTCTCGTAATAATAATCTTGCTCATAAAAAGTAACTTTTAACAACCATTCATTTCAATTTAAACAATTTACTAATTTCTCCCATCCATGATCATCCCGATTATTGCAATAGAAAAATCAGTTGCTTCCTTTCATAAATGACGGATAGGTCGGCCAGCATTGCACAGAGCTGTGCCGGAAAAATTTATTGTAAGAGCAGATATAACCGGCGACATCACTGAGGTAAGAATTTTTCCTTTTTTTATTCAGAATGATCTTTCAGGGCCATGACGCAGCACTGCTGTCGTCCAAAATTTACCAGGTTAAATTCACAGTGAATTATTGAAAAGTCATAAGTGAGCGACAATTTAATTGAGAGGTTAGTTACATTGTTTTATTACCAGGTTACTGAATTTATTTTTTTATTGGGATGTTATACTGAATGTGAACGACATAATTATAATTTTTACTGTTGAGAGGTTTAAGAATTTTTTTTTGTTTTTAGGTTACGCTAAATATGAATGAATTTTGAGCTTAGATTAAATCAGAAAGAATTTTGTGTGGAGGTTAATGTGAGAAGAATTTTGTAGGGTGGTTACAAATGAGAATGAAGTTTGTGGGGAGGTTACACTAAATTATAATCATACTCATTTCAAAATATTTTGTGGGGAGGCTACAATGTGAGTGTGTCAATTTGGCATGAAGCACTGCACTTCGGACTGCGCTCATCGAAAGTCTAACTTCTCCTGTATGCTGATACGCAACTCTTGGAGGTTCGAGTCTTAGCATCCGCCCGCTTTTTACAGTTTCCCAAGTGGTGTGGGTTTCATGCGTCCTGTTGTTAGTCTGCTTGAGTCATTTGACTTCTTTTTTTTTTTATCCAAACCGTATACGGCACGCACATTCCACCGTGGGAAAACAAAGTGCTTGGGCAGATGTTATTAGTACCATTGGTCTTTCTCCCTATTTACTTTTCCTGATTGGCTGCAGGTGATATTCCTGGCGGCAGGCATTTGCCAGGTTTTCTCACTCCTATGTCAGTGATCGTCCCAGCTGGACACCCAGATGTTATGGTTTGTCTGTATGTTCCAGGCTGTTGCCATTCTAGGTGACATTTAGCTGTCTGTCTGTTCTGGGCGAAGGTGGAAGCACCAACTTGTTGTCTTCAAGGGGCGTGGTTTGAGGGAGTTGTCTTGCTAATATTCAGACGTTATGTTTGACTATTGTTTCGTTTTAATCCTTCAAAGCTCTTCCTTGTATGGCAACACCAGGTCATCGGCGTGTAAGCAATGGGCAGTACGGTCTGGTGTTGCCTGCTCATTTATGTGTAGATTATGTAAACGAGTGACCGGCCACTACTCTAGGCGAGACCGTTCCTTTGTCGACGCCATGACTTCTCCTGCCCTCTCGTATTACATAGTGTTCTGTAATAAAGAGTCAGTAATTTTTGTGAACTAAGGCTCCTTATATATGTTGCAGAGCTTTTTTTATGAGCGTTCTATGATTGACGGTGTCACATGCAGAACTTAAGGACAGACGTAGGGCAAAGCGCATTCTTGTTCTTAAACATACAGATCTTCAAAAATATTCCAGATAAAATAGTAAAACTTTTGACTATGATGTTCAACATAATGCTTGATATCCTGTGCAGTTCGTGTTTGAAAATGCGTATCAACATACATTTTATAGAGATTTGAATTTTTAATTACCATTGTTTCTATAATGAACCTTTTCTCGTAAACTAATTAAGCAGTACAACTGCAGTGTCACAGCTTACATCTGCTTAAGAGGCTAATAAAACTTGTGGAACAGATTTTTGTTTAAAGTCATAGTTGCTTTTAAATTAATGTTTCACTTTTGTGTTATTCGGGACTGCACTATTCAGAAATAGTACTTATTGCCAAATTAGGCTGGACTGTCCTACAACATTCATCGTTCATTCAGACCCGATGTAGTAACTTAAGACTTCCATCTTATCACGCCTATGAAACATGAACTTCGTCGCCAGCATTTTCTAAACTCAGAAACTGTCAAAGCTGTAATTCTGTGGCAAGCCAAAGACGATGAAGGGTATACGAGCTCTTGTTCGTCGTTTGCAAAATTGGTAATGAGTTTGTGGAAAAATGATAGTATGCAGCAGAAATCTAGCACCTTGTAACTGTGTTGTAGTGCTTCGTGTATCTGTTGCAGAATCCATGAAAATAAATGGAAGGAATTCGTTTCGGAATGATCGTCATAGAACAAGTCAGAAACACTTAATTGATGACGACATAGAGAAGTCATTCTAAACCTTCGTAACCGATTACCACTTTTAGCAGAATTGAAGTTTCAGAGCATAAATAACAACAAGGCAGGCTGTACAACAACTATGACCTATTTCAATACAAATAAATACTAAAAATAACAAAGTTCAATAGGAAGTAGTGACTGGTCTGCTGTCAGCATGAGGTCGCCGCTGCTTTCTTTTCCTTTCTACATTTTTGTCGAGGCTGGTGGTTCGATGAGTTTTTCCTGTACGCCCAAGGTTATATAGATCCAAACCAACGTGGTTCTGGTGAGGAACTTCCATTATTATTTCTTAAGGTCTAAGTATAAAGGAGTTGGTGTAAGCATTTAGTAGTGTAATTTTCTAATATTATGATAACTTTAATTCTCGAGCTTATTCACAGATTTTGATAAACCTTCTAACTTCATTTCCACGCATGATTTGTTAATAACGACTAAACTGAAGTGGCGCAGCGGTAAGAAGAGGATGTAGGTTAAGGTTCCTGTCGCGCACCAAGATTTAGGTTTCCTGTGATTTGATTTCCTAAATCGCTTATACGATTGTCGGATGGTTTCTTTGAAATAGCATCTGCATTTTCTTCCTATTCTTCCTCACTGCAAGTAATTCTGTAGTTGATGCGACATTAAAACATAATCTCCCTTTAAGCTGATGAATTCATTTACCGATTTAGATTATTAATTCCATTAGATCAATTCCGGTGATCTTTTATAATTTTTTGTAAAGTCAAAAGTGACGGTCATATGATAACAACCTAGTAATAATGTATTATCTGTGGAGAATTTCCATACTGTTATTCTACTCTAACCCAAAAACTGCATGCAGCGAAGTCTCAGCAGTTGTCCGGTAAAGTCACATTACAAAGGAAGAGAGCTAAATAAAATTATACCCGCGCTTCCAGCCACAGATTCATATTGCTTACACTGTTGTGAGTTCAGTGCTAGTAGGTGCAAGCCTATAAATCAGTTGAATAAAAGTCAGTGAATTTAGTCTGTTTGTTTGTGTATTGAAATCAATTTTCCCCATCGAACTAAAACCACCGATAGCTTCCCTAAGTCTAGAACTATCAAATGGTGACGACACAGTAATTTTCATGGCCATCAATTATTAAATTCGTATAGCATACAAGATGGTGAAAATCGGCAGAAATTACAGGGGCCATCACTACCAAATTTAAGCGACAGCAATGGCTGCACATATCGAGACTAAATCCATCTGCCTCTTCAGGCAAAAGCAGTAGCAAACTTCTGTATTGCCACCCCCATTCGACTTGGCTACAAGTTTTTTTCCATCCGAGAAAGGAGACTCCTGTGCTTCTTCCGAGCAAACAAAACTGCTCAAAACGGCCTGTCAGCCCTACCTGCTTGCAGTGCTTAGTAGGTATTACTATGTGACAAGCAGTAGTGCAGTTGTTGGCGCCATTTCGCGATATCTGCGTTGGTTTCCACCATGCTGGAACAAACCACGCATAGTTACAGTCAGTTGTAGAGAAGACAACCACGACAGCCCAAAATTAACAGCTTTTCATTGTTCACCACGAGCAACCAGCATTACAATTCCACCAATGTTAGAGTGATAATTTCTGTATCGCTGGCCCCGTCTGTGTACTCGCATTACATGATTAATCTTGGCTAATTGCCTTCGTCACGATCCTAAATTACCAAGCTCCATATGAAAGGGAAGCAGTGGTTGGGAAGGGAGTGAGACAGGGTTGTAGCCTCTCCCCGATGTCATTCAATCTGTATATTGAGCAAGCAGTAAAGGAAACAAAAGAAAAATTCGGAGTAGGTATTAAAATCTATGGAGAAGAAATAAAAACTTTGAGGTTCGCCGATGACATTGTAATTCTGTCAGAGACGGCAAAAGACTTGGAAGAGCAGTTGAACGGAAGTGTCTTGAAAGGAGGATATAAGATGAACATCAACAAAAGCAAAACGAGGATAAAGGAATGTAGTCGAATTACGTCGGGTGATGCTGAGGGAGTTAGATTAGGAAACGAGAGAATAGAAGCTTTCGAAATGTGGTGCTACAGAAGAATGCTGAAATTAGATGGGTAGATCACATAATTAATGAGGAGGTATTGAATAGAATTGGCGAGAAGAGTTTGTGGCACAACTTGACAAGAAGAAGGGACCGGTTGGTAGGACATGTTCTGAGGCATCAAGGGCTCACAAATTTAGCATTGGAGGGCAGCGTGGAGGGCAAAAATCGTAGAGGCAGACCAAGAGATGAATACATTAAGCAGATTCAGAAGGATGTAAGTTGCAGTAAGCACTGGGAGATGAAGAACCTTTCACAGAATAGAGTAGCATGGAGAGCTGCATCAAACCAGTCTCAGGACTGAAGACCACAACAACAACAACAACAACAACATCTCCATCTCCGCTTTTCTGATCAACACTCTCTCTCTAGCGACTGGGCAAGTTTGTTATTTGTTTCTATCTCTTTTTATGCACAATTGGCGTGATCCACAGCAGTCCAAAACTTATGCTGGGAAATTTTACTGATAAGATTGCCTTGCATTTCCGTGTTTTACCAAGAACTTGATAACACTTTTCTGTCTGTTAGTAGTCTGTAGCCTTCCCCTGCGCTCTTCATTAATCAAGTTAATTGTCTTGGTAAGAGTATTCCCTGCTGTAAGAATAGTTGTATTATGTCTCCACGGTTCAAGAGACAGAAGATTATCAGTTGAGACCATTTTTATCTGATTGTAGAGGAATCTGGTACTTCTTTAGCCACATTTGTGCTAATCTTTAGTGGCGGTGAGAGGCATCCTGTTTTCCGCAAGCCAGTTCCAATACTTCGGGTGCTTACTGTTTCTTAAGTTTCACTGTATCAAAAAAGATCATGAACAGGTGAGTACTGCATTGCAACCAGCTGTTGTCGTTAATGAGATGAAGGTTATGTTCAGGCAGCTGGTTCCAGTAATACAGGAACAACAAGTAAACTTAAAAATAAAGTAGAAATGCAAACTGTCAAATTACAGAAAAAAGTTGTCCATGTTCGACTAGAACTCGCTGATTGATGATTCCGGTCAAGCTAAATTATATTATCCACCCTGTAAATCTAGAATCTGACTGATAGTTGCCTGTTATCGACATTGATACTGGCAAGATATCTATCCCGGGAAATCTCTAAATACTTCCTCATACTAGCCCGAACACACAAAAAGAAGCTATCAGGGTACTTCAGTTTATATATGTAGATAGATATAATACAATAAAATATTTTATATACGTACTAAAACATGAGTGCATGTTACATTTTATATTTGCATGCACTAAAGGTCGCCTCTTATATTTTCCACGGATGATGAATGCAATTTATGTTCTAATCGAAAAAAATATATTTTCTTGGAATGTTATTACAAATGAACAGTTTTTGGATTTTTTACTTTTACTGTGATACCTTGAAACTTCCCTAATTTCGTGATTCTAAGGTAACAGGAAGTACCTCATAGGTTCTGATGAGTGAGTATCAGAATATGGGACGTCAATCTCCGTACCTTTTGATTGCATTGGCTTAGAAGCTTGTAATCTCTCCACCGCCAAGGGACCATAGAACTCAATACGTGATATAAATCTGAACTTCAAACAATAATCTGTTCAAGAGGAAAGGGAGTGTTAACAGACGATCGGACAGACACACAAACAAAAACGGATAAAAATAACGAAAAATTATTTTTCTTCATTACATGTAGTTACAAATTAACAATTTCTGAATTTATCATTTACTTGTAATGTTAAATCTTGCTTCTTGACAAATTTCATAAGTGTACGTCAACGGGAAGTACCCTGTACATTACGATGAGTGAATTTTCGAGTATCAAACTATGTGGGACAAGTGGCAGTATCTTTAGATTCCATTCACTTAGAAACTCAAACCTTTTACACTGCCAAAGGATCGCAGGCCTTGGTATGTGACATAAGCTTTAGCTTCATACGTCTACCGATCCTGAGAAAAAAGTTTCTTAACAGTCGGATAGACAGACTGACAACAATGTGATTTCATAAGGGTAGTACTTTTGCAGATTAAAGCATGGAACCCTAAAAGTAGATGCACAAGCAGCTAAGACTACCGTATCTACTGTAGCTCTCAAAAGTGACCTATTGGTGAAGTTCGAGGCCGCTAGTAATGTTTTATGACGCCCTTCAGGTCCACAAGTCTTCAGCCACATTGAACTTCAGGCTAAAGCTTTTAAAAAGCATGGTGAGGTTAGTGACATGAGACTTGACTAACATTAGCGCTACATTGGATACAGTTGAAGAGCAAAAAGAATTTTTGGTAGTCAGACTCATGGGCAGAAAGCCACTCTAGAGTCACTGAGCGAGCGGTGAGGAGAAAAGAACACTGCAACTTCCGGCCAAAAAGAGTTGTTGTACACTATGGAGACAAGGGCTATGCAGTTAGAAGAGCTCAAAGCAGGAGTGGCTCATAAGATCGTGGCACATTACATAGAATTAGAGCAAAAACTAGTCAACATCGTAAATTGTGAGATTTTAAGTATTGCGCATGACCAGCGGGGAAAATCAAATCGGAGCAGACGTATCACTTTCGGTAGAGCCTCAGGCAGTTTGTCTTGCCTGGGAAGCCACTTCAAGTGGGCCGACTCAAGTCCAGCGTGGCAAGTTCAAAGTAGCAGTCCCACACTCACTCCCTGTCCCATTCACTGTCACTCACACGGAACCGCTTTGACCTGCATTAACAGCGGCCCATTTGAACTTACGAGGGACGTTCAGTAAGTAAAGCGACACATTTTTTGTTCTAGGCCAATTTCGGTCGAAAATATGCAGAATTCTTTTTGAGGCATCATAGAATGTTTCCACTTCGGCCCCTACAGTTTCATGTGGTGTCTGTAACGGAGAAGTGTTCCAAACAGAGTACTATCATCGAATTTCTTTTCGGGCAAAACCAGAGCATCACAGATATTCATAGGAGCTGCAGAACCTGTAGGGATCCTGACTTAATCAAAAGCATGGTGAGTCGTTGGGCCAGGCATCCGTCATCACCGAAACAAGGTCGCGCAAACCTGTACTACCTCCGTCGGGCCGCCCGGCCGCACACAGCCGTGACTCCTACAGTGTTGGAACGTGCGGACACTCTCGTTCGAGGTAATCGACGGATCACAAACGACAACGTCGCTGCACAACTGAAAGTCTCTGTTCATAGAGCTGCCACAGTTTGGGTTCTCAGAAGTGTGTGCCCGCTGGGTTTCTCGTCACCTCACTGAAGACCATAAAGAACAACAAAGAACCATATTTGCGGAACTGCTTGTGCCTTACGAGGATGGTTGTGACTATTTTTTGTCGAAACTTCGTCACATGTGATGAAACATGGGTTAATCACCTGGAAAATGGAAACAAAACAGCAATCCATTCAGTGTCGCCATACAACCTCTTCTCCGACGAAAAATGTCAAAGCCGCTCCCGCAGCTGTTAAAGTCATGGCAACGGTCCTCTGGGACGCTGAAGGGGTTATTCTAGTGATGTCGTCCTCATGGTTCAATGATACACTCTGAAGTGTATTGTGATATTCTCAAGAAATTGAAGAAATGACTTGAGCGCTATCGTCACCACAAAAATGCAAACGAACTTCTCCTTCTCTATGACAACGCAGGGCCTTGCACGTGTCAGCGCACATCAGAGGAGCTCGCAAAACTTCGTTAGACTGTTGTTCCTCGTCCACCCTACAGCCCAAATGTCTCACTTTCCGACTTCCACCTGTTTCGCCCAACGAAGGATGCACTCCGCGGAAAGCAGTACGTGGCTGGTTGGAAGGTTATAGATGCAGCAACTCTTTGGCTCTGACGACGACCATTAGAATTGTACCATGCGGGCATAGAGGCCCTCCCAGTAGAGTGGCGAAAGGCTGTCACATTGGACGGATATTATGTTGAGAAGTAGTTTTTTGGCAGCCAGATGATTGGGGAATAATGTGTATTAGAATCCTGAATAAAACCAACCTGCTTACAGAAAAAATATGTTGCGTTACCTATTAAAAGCCCCTCGTAGTTTCCCGTCGTTTTATGGCAACTGAGGCAAAGATAATAAACCACATAGAACCGTTTACTTCAATAGAGAGATCTACGACGGTCCCAGCTTGCAGAAATACACATCCTTGGGCCCAGTAGGATACGCCATGGCTGCACGTTGCGTCTGATTACCTTTCTTGTCACCAGAGTGGGAAAGTTTTAGTGGAATTATCCAACTTAAGTCTCGTTGATTTCATACAAAATTTCGGTGCTTGGTTTGACACAGTCTGCACTAGTTCTCGATAACTGTCGAGTGCATTTGATCAGCACCTAACTTCCGAGGCAAGTCTCTGATGGCAGATTGCAGGATCGCACTGTTCTTGCTTCGTGCAGGTGAATAGAGAGTTCTTAGCTCTGTACTGGGGCCAGGCACATCAACAGATGGCCAGACACTCTTTAACGACTGACTCACCACAATGTTCGAGTTGTGAAACTCCCAGAGAGTTCTGGTTGTGCAAGGTATTGACCGTTCGTCACATGGGCCCAGTAATAGACACAGAGGAAGTGGTACCTATGATTTATCAGAGGATACGTGAAAGCCGTTCTACGGATCGGAGCGTGGAATGTCAGATCCCTTAATCGGGCAGGTAGGTTAGAAAATTTAAAAAGGGAAATGGATAGGTTGAAGTTAGATATAGTGGGAATTAGTGAAGTTCGGTGGCAGGAGGAACAAGACTTCTGGTCAGGTGACTACAGGGTTATAAACACAAAATCAAATAGGGGTAATGCAGGAGTAGGTTTAATAATGAGTAGGAAAACAGGAATGCGGGTAAGCTACTACAAACAGCATAGTGAACGCATTATTGTGGCCAAGATAGATACGAAGCCCACACCTACTACAGTAGTACAAGTTTATATGTCAACTAGCTCTGCAGATGACGAAGAAATTGAAGAAATGTATGATGAAATAAAAGAAATTATTCAGATTGTGAAGGGAGACGAAAATTTAATAGTCATGGGTGACTGGAATTCGAGTGTAGGAAAAGGGAGAGAAGGAAACATAGTAGGTGAATATGGATTGGGGGACAGAAATGAAAGAGGAAGCCGCCCGGTAGAATTTTGCACAGAGCACAACATAATCATAACTAACACTTGGTTTAAGAACCATGAAAGAAGGTTGTATACATGGAAGAACCCTGGAGATACTAAAAGGTATCAGATAGATTATATAATGGTAAGACAGAGATTTAGGAACCAGGTTTTAAATTGTAAGACATTTCCAGGGGCAGATGTGGACTCTGACCACAATCTATTGGTTATGACCTGTAGATTAAAACTGAAGAAACTGCAAAAAGGTGGGAATTTAAGGAGATGGGACCTGGATAAACTAAAAGAACCAGAGGTTGTACAGAGATTCAGGGAGAGCATAAGGGAGCAATTGACAGGAATGGGGGAAATAAATACAGTAGAAGAAGAATGGGTAGCTTTGAGGGATGAAGTAGTGAAGGCAGCAGAGGATCAAGTAGGTAAAAAGACGAGGGCTAGTAGAAATCTTTGGGTAACAGAAGAAATATTGAATTTAATTGATGAAAGGAGAAAATATAAAAATGCAGTAAGTGAAACAGGCAAAAAGGAATACAAACGTCTCAAAAATGAAATCGACAGGAAGTGCAAAATGGCTAAGCAGGGATGGCTAGAGGACAAATGTAAGGATGTAGAGGCCTATCTCACTAGAGGTAAGATAGATACCGCCTACAGGAAAATTAGAGAGACCTTTGGAGATAAGAGAACGACTTGTATGAATATCAAGAGCTCAGGTGGAAACCCAGTTCTAAGCAAAGAAGGGAAAGCAGAAAGGTGGAAGGAGTATATAGAGGGTCTATACAAGGGCGATGTACTTGAGGACAATATTATGGAAATGGAAGAGGATGTAGATGAAGATGAAATGGGAGATATGATACTGCGTGAAGAGTTTGACAGAGCACTGAAAGACCTGAGTCGAAACAAAGCCCCCGGAGTAGACAATATTCCATTGGAACTACTGACGGCCGTGGGAGAGCCAGTCCTGACAAAACTCTACCATCTGGTGAGCAAGATGTATGAAACAGGCGAAATACCCTCAGACTTCAAGAAGAATATAATAATTCCAATCCCTAAGAAAGCAGGTGTTGACAGATGTGAAAATTACCGAACTATCAGTTTAATAAGTCACAGCTGCAAAATACTAACACGAATTCTTTACAGACGAATGGAAAAACTAGTAGAAGCCAACCTCGGGGAAGATCAGTTTGGATTCCGTAGAAACACTGGAACACGTGAGGCAATACTGACCTTACGACTTATCTTAGAAGAAAGATTAAGGAAAGGCAAACCTACGTTTCTAGCATTTGTAGACTTAGAGAAAGCTTTTGACAATGTTGACTGCAATACTCTCTTTCAAATTCTAAAGGTGGCAGGGGTAAAATACAGGGAGCGAAAGGCTATTTACAATTTGTACAAAAAGGAGATGGCAGTTATAAGAGTCGAGGGACATGAAAGGGAAGCAGTGGTTGGGAAGGGAGTAAGACAGGGTTGTAGCCTGTCCCCGATGTTGTTCAATCTGTATATTGAGCAAGCAGTAAAGGAAACAAAAGAAAAATTCGGAGTAGGTATTAAAATTCATGGAGAAGAAATAAAAACTTTGAGGTTCGCCGATGACATTGTAATTCTGTCAGAGACAGCAAAGGACTTGGAAGAGCAGTTGAATGGAATGGACAGTGTCTTGAAAGGAGGATATAAGATGAACATCAACAAAAGCAAAACAAGGATAATGGAATGTAGTCTAATTAAGTCGGGTGATGCTGAGGGAATTAGATTAGGAAATGAGGCACTTAAAGTAGTAAAGGAGTTTTGCTATTTGGGGAGCAAAATAACTGATGATGGTCGAAGTAGAGAGGATATAAAATGTAGGCTGGCAATGGCAAGGAAAGCGTTTCTGAAGAAGAGAAATTTGTTAACATCCAGTATTGATTTAAGTGTCAGGAAGTCGTTTGAAAGTATTTGTATGGAGTGTAGCCATGTATGGAAGTGAAACATGGACGATAAATAGTTTGGACAAGAAGAGAATAGAAGCTTTTGAAATGTGGTGCTACAGAAGAATGCTGAAGATTAGATGGGTAGATCACATAACTAATGAGGAAGTACTGAATAGGATTGGGGAGAAGAGAAGTTTGTGGCACAATTTGACCAGAAGAAGGGATCGGTTGGTAGGACATGTTCTGAGGCATCAAGGGATCACCAATTTAGTATTGGAGTGCAACGTGGAGGGTAAAAATCGTAGAGGGAGACCAAGAGATGAATACACTAAGCAGATTCAGAAGGATGTAGGTTGCAGTAGGTACTGGGAGATGAAAAAACTTGCACAGGATAGAGTAGCATGGAGAGCTGCACCAAACCAGTCTCAGGACTGAAGACCACAACAACAACAACAACAACGTGAATGGACACGGAGGCAGCTGTTGACCGTCGCAAACATAGACAATTCAATGAAATCATTCGCCATCTCGCACGATTCCCAAGAGGACCGTAACTCCCGTGAGTTTCAGTTACGAAGGTCAAAGTCATTCTATCAACCGGTGGCAAGCCACTAATAGTAAGTGAATAGTCAGTCAGAGTACAACGAGAATAATAATTATCGATCATGTACCCAGAACAAAAAGAACGCAATGTCGCAACAGTTTCTAAATGCAAGAGGAAGAACGTGAAAGTCGAATCACTCGCTACGCGCGGCTCCTAAAAATGGGATGGCGATGGCTTCTATTAATGAAGGCACTCCGGTAAACTAAAACTCACAGCTGAGTTTAACGTGCAGGCAGTGTGTAGTTGCCTGGAAGGGAGGCGATGTATCCTCAAAACCCGTCAGAAGATCAGCTGGGTGAGAAATATCGCTCGTCTGAACAAATACACCAGAGCCCACAAATCACGCTAAATTATTAAGGTATGGCACAAAACATATTTATCGATACCAGCGTGGTTCTCTCTGAGGCCTTCGAGGTACTTTTGACATCTTGAGGACTGCTGAGAGAATGCAGGACGCTAACGTCGCTAGATCAAAACCTATTAATGAACAAGTTTTCTTAGAATTACCAGTGCAGGGTTGTTTTGTTGCATCAGGCGGCACTCGCACTGAATCGACAGCCTGTGCCTGTGGTTTTAGGTGCAGAATCGTTCAGTCTCATGGTACTGATATTAGTTGCGAAGCAGAAGTGGTGACCGTTTGTACGAATGGAGAAAGAGTAATACGACTTTTCTGCGAGGCCCTAGTCGTACATGGGAGGAAGGAGGACCCGCTTTCAGTCAAGTCAGTCTCCACGGATTGCGTCGGATGCAAGGGACAAGCTTTCAGTCCGTCAGGTAGTGGAATGGACGGTCCTCGTCCCACGCCCACAGGAGGTCGAGTCGGAGACAAGGGGGGTGATGGTATTTGTTGGGAGCAGGAGACAATTTTTCTGAAAGAACTACGACCTAATGCAGAACTTCTTCAAGGCAGTCGAGGAAGATTATCGACAAATACCCGTCACTGCTGAAGGGGGAAGAACAGTTTGATTGTCCTATCTATCCAAACCCCTTATAAAAACGGAAGGCAGTGAAAAGGAGATCCACCTGTATTGGAGTGGTGGAGGAGGGTGCAATCGAAAGGTCAAATAGCACGTTCAACAATGCAGTACTAAGCGTAAGTAAACCTAGAAGCGATATTCTATTAGTTTGCGATGTCTGCCATCTAAATGAGATCCCAATCACAGAACAGGACAGACAAGAAGTTATCAAAGACGTTCTGGTACGTTTTGAGGGAGCAAGGTATTTTACTACGCTGGGCGTGACTAATTCATATTGGCAGATTGCTCTTTCGGAACAGTCATTGAAACAAGCGGCGTTGATTGTAAGCGACAAAAGTTATGAGTATACAGCTCTGCTATTCAGGCTAAATCTTAAGTGTGGCAACATTTATATGGGCACTAAATGCAGTCTTGGGGCTGTATATCTCCAGGTGATTCGCTGATGGCAAGATCCATTGTTCATGGGAGGGACCCGTGCTATAGCAATAGATTTTTCCTTGCAACGCATAGTTTCTACTATTGTATTGGTTCAGAACTATGTCAGGAACAGGATTTTTCACATTAGGTGGATTATGAAAGGAGTCAGGTATGCGGACCCCGATTATTGATTATAAAACTTGCAGAACTTTAGTATACAATGGCACACTTCTTTCCGAGGGTTGTGTTATATATACAAAAATGTAGCAAGTGGCAAAGCGAATGAACCAGAAAAGCAAAAGGACGGACGATCTGACAGATCACTCTCAGCATTGCCGGGTGCTGAATGTTGTTTTCTGAACTCGTGACAGCGTGGTGGAAGCCAAGCAGTCCACAGTAGATGCAGGTCGGCCGTGTCTGGTGGACCCACCTGCTATTCAGGCACTATGAGGTGCAAAGTACCTAACGATTCTCAGACAGGAAGTGCATTTCAAAAAGATGGAGACGATAACTGTCAAACAAGTGGTGAAAGTGTCCTCTACCAGAAAGCATACTAGTGAGAGAAAGATAGAGGAGAACCCCGATATTTATTTGCAGTTCTCGGTAAGTACACATAGTGCATAATGTTCTACGCATTCAGAGAAATTTCAGCGATCGTTCTGGTGAGATGCTTGCACCGTTACAACAAACATTTGGTAACACAAGGAGTATTTTGTCAGACATGTTCCTCAGTTGGTCTAGATTTCTGAATCATTGATACACAACAGCATGAAGCAGCTCATCCAATTCAAAGACGTTTCAGAGAAGTGGGAAAGCTGGGTACAGTTCACTTTTCTGTGAAACAGTTTAAACCATTTGCTCAATTAAACGTAACTGTGAAATGTGAAAGTGTTGCCTGTGCAGGATTTTGTGCACGAACTGAACTCTTGATTACATCCCATAAATATTCGGTGGGATTCGTGTCGGGGGATCTGGGTGCCAAACCATTCGCTCGAATTGCGCAGAATATTTTTCAAATCAGTCTTGAACAACTGTGACACGGTAACATGACGCATTGTCATCTATAAAAATTTCTTCGTTGTTTGGGATCGTGAACTCCATAACTTACTGCAAATGGTCTCGAAGTAACCAAACATCCAGAGAACCCAGACTATTCCAAGTAAACAAAGCCCACACCATTATTGAGCAACCAGCAATTTGCACAGAACCTTGTTGACAACTTGGGTCGATAGCTTCGAGGAGTCTGTGCCGCATTCGAACCCAACTAATTTAAATCGTGACCACGGCTTTCCGGTAGTCTAGGGTACAACCGATACGCTCACGATCCCAGGAGAGGTGCTACAGGCGATGTCGTGCTGTTAGCAAAGGCATCCGAGTCGGTCGTCTGCTGCCGTAGCCCATGAACGCCAAACTTCGCCACACTGCCCTAACGGATACGTACGTCCCACATTGACATCTGCGGTTACTTCAGGCAGTGCTGTTTGTCTGATAGCACTGAGAACTTAATGCGAACGTTGTTGCTCTTGCTCGATAAGTGAAGGCGTCGGCCACTGCGTTGTTTGTGGTGAGAGGTAATGCCTGAAATTTGGTATTCTCAACACACTCTTGACACTGTGGATCGTGGAATATTCAGTTCCCTAATGATTTCCGAGATGGAATGTGCAATACTTCTAGCTCCAAGTACCATTTCGCGTTCAAAGTCTGTTAGTCTCCGTCGTGCGGCCATAATCACGTTGGAAACCTTTTGAAGTGAATCACTAGAGTGAAAATGACAGCTGCCAATGAAATGCGCTTTTATACCATGTGCACGCGATACTACCGCCATCTGTATTTGTGCATATCGCTAACCTATGAGTTCTGTCACTTCAGTGTACCATGAAGCAGAGTCAGCTGGCATTACCAATTACTTTGCTACGACTCATAATTATACATACTATGTCTTATGTTTTTGACGTCTTTTCTACTATCGATTGTATCTGCACCAGGTTTATCTCTGGCACGTTGCTAGGAGACGAAAGGACGATTGGTCATAAGAGTGCGCACATAAGCAGCGGCGGATGGGACATAAATCCGTGGCTGGCAACAGTGAAGGTTAAAATCCCGCATTTATCAGGGTCACGTGAGCACTCCGTTTTGACAGAACGTTACCGGAAAGCGGCTGCATCGCACGTGCAGTGTTTTCTGCGCCACCACAGCGGTTGTGATTTTAATTACAGTTACCCGACTACTGAAGGAAGCAAGTACGCTCAGGGGAACTTCTGGCTTTCCATATTGCGAAACATGGTGAGGTTCTTCGATAACAGGCATTAATTTTGTACACTCAATAACAGCATCCTGATTACTTTTGTATCTACTTGCTATTTGTGTTATTACTCTGACCTGGTGTTATGAGCCAAATATTTTCATTGTTTTTGATAAACTGCTGTCTAAATATATTTGCGGTCTCAGTACGCCTCCACTCCTCAGTCTCCTCCCTACCATTTCACAATTATCAGTACAAATATTAAATGGCAGGACTTAACTAATGTATGGCTTCATGTTTTCAAGCTGTGTATCAGTGGTCACCTAGGATCTTCTCAACTCGGTACGTTCCAGTTATACTTATTTGATTGTAGGTTTATTTGAGGTACAGGCATGGCATTGTTTTCTCGAAGCTTCACTCTTCCAGGTTCCTCTCGGAACAGTGCCTAACTTCGTTTCCAGGCCAACTGTAGAACAGGTGGAGGGTTAATCTCACTGCTTCCCTCACTAGCGCGTAATTACTAGCCTTTCTAACATTAGGTCGACTGGGGAATAGCCAGCAGGGTCACTGACCAGATTTACAGATCTTCAATATGCCGGAGGTGAAGGAGGACAGCAACTGTATTTCTAATGAAATACGTGGTTGATTTACCGATTTAAATTGCATTAGAAAGTCTCCTTTATTTATTAACTTAATAAAGAAGAGAGTGAGGGAAAAATGACCGTCCCCATGCTTTCGTACGAACACTAACTTCTCGTATATTATCTTTGTGGTCGTTAGGTGAAAAGTATGTTGACAGCGCATCATAATGTAAGAAAAAAACAAACACTAAATAAAAATCTGAGGCGTAAAGCAAAAACGCAATCAAGCAACTTTAAAAGGGGAGCAATTAAGGACAAGGACGTCCCTAGGGGATATTTCCCAAAACATCATTGAGGTGGTGGAGGTTCGCAGGAGACAGGTGTTGCATCAGAACATGAACACCGTCTGGTTCTGGAGTGGACGACCAGGGCGAAGAGAGCCAAAAGGGGAAATGGGCAAAACAGATTTAGTGTGCCACAGCTCTACAAGAATAGCAAAAATTCTATGAGATGACTTCGGTGTCCAATACAGTAAATGCCGTGTGCCGAAAACTTCTCCAGATATCAGCTGAGTAACAACAGCGACTTGAGGCACACTTGTACAGATATTCTGCTTCTCGTTTACAAATGATGTTCCTTCCCTCTTACCCTTTGTTTCCGAAAACAATGAATCATTAAAAGAAAAACGCTTTGGTGTTTGTTGCTGTTGTGGTCTTCTGTCAGAAGACTGGGTTTGATGCAGCTCTCCATGCCACTCTATTCTGTGCAAACCTCTTCATCTCCCAGTAACTAGTGCAGCCTACATTCCCCTGAATCTGCTTACTGTATTCATCTCTTGGTCTCCGTCTACAATTTTTACCCCTCACGCTTCCCTCCAGTACTAAATTGGTTGGTGGGTTGGTTGGTTTGGGGAAGGAGACCAGACAGCGTGGTCATCGGTCTCATCGGATTAGGGAAGGATTGGGAAGGAAATCGGCCGTGCCCTTTCAGAGGAACCATCCCGGCATTTGTCTGGAGTGATTTAGGGAAATCACGGAAAACCTAAATCAGGATGGCCGCACCGGATTGAACCATCGTCCTCCCGAATGCGAGTCCAGTGTCTAACCACTGCGTCACCCCGCTCGGTAGTACTAAATTGGTGATCCCTTGATGCCTCAGAATGTGTCCCACCAAACGATCCCTTCTTTTAGTGAGGTTGCACCACAAAGTTCTCTTCTCGCCAATGCTGCCCAGTATCTCCTCATTAGTTACGTGATCTACCCATTTAACCTTCAGCATTCTTCTGTGGCACCACATTTCAAAAGCTTCTATTCTCGTCTAACCTGTTTATCGTCTGTGTTTCATTTCCATGCCTGGCTACAGTTCATACAAATACTTTCAGAAGGACTGCTTGACACTTAAATCTATAATCGATGTCAACAAATTTCTCTTCTTCAGGAACGCTTTACTTGCCATTGCCAGACTACATTTTATATCCTTCCTTCTTCGACCATCATCAAGTATTTTACTTCCCAAATAGCAAAACTCATTTACTACTTTAAGCGGCTCATTTCCTAATGTAATTCCCTGGTTCAATTCACCTACATTCCATTATCCTCGTTTTGCTTTTGTTGATGTTCATCCTATACCCTGCATTCAAGACACTGTCCATTCCGTTCAACTGCTCTTCGAAGTTCCTTGCTGTCTCTGACAGAATTACAGTGTCATCGGCATACCTCAAAATTTTTATTTATTCTCCCTGCCCTTCAATTCCCATTCAAAATTTTTCTTTTGTTTCCTACATGCTTTCTCAATATACAGATTGAATAACATCGGGGATAGGCTACAACCATGTCTCAATCTCTTCTCAGTCACTGCTTCCCTTTCGTTGTCCCTCATCTGTTATAACTGCCATCTGGTTTATGTATAAATTGTAAATAGCCTTTAGCTCCCTGTATTTTAGCCCTGAGACATGTAGAATTCGAAAGAGACTATTCCAGTCAACACTGTCAAAAGCCTTCTCTAACTCTAGAAATGCTATATATGTAGGTTTGCCTTTCCTTAACTCGTCTTCTGTGAGAAGTCGTAGGGTCAGTGTTGCCTCGCGTGTTTCTACATTTCTCCAGAATCCGGACTTATCGTCCCCGAGGTCTGCTTTTACCAGTTTTTCCATTCTTCTGTAAAGAATTCGTGTTAGTACTCTGCAGCCGTGACTTATTAAACTGATAGTTCGGTAATTTTCACACCTGTCAGCACCTGCTTTCTTTGGAATTGGAATTACTTTTCTTCTTGAAATCTACCACTTTAGTGGTATGGCTGCCATAACGAATGTTCTAAGATACACTCTACGAACTCCACCGCAAATGAGGCTCAGATGCACCAAGCAGTCTCAACCACACTAGATCGAACAGACGGGCTATGACTGTTTCCAACTCATTATAATTAATTATGGATTTAATATCCCTGGGGATTACATTTATAAATATACTAGCGGAGAAACCCGACGTTTCCCAGCTACTTTTTTGTAGCTGTGCGTCCACGCCCGTACGATGCAGCGTCTGGCCTTGTGCTCAACGCTTATGACGGTATTACTCCTGAACTATGTGGCGTACAATAATATAATTTTTAGGTACATTCTGCGCCAAATGTGGATACTGTCTGTGCACTGTATTGTGAATAGAATTGGTAGGAACGAAGTAATAAATTTTACCATCGTGTAGATGTGCCAATTTTTCACGCATCTCACTCTTTGTGATACATTTCCAGAACTATGTGTCGTACCATGGTAGACTATAGTAGGTACATTCAACGACATATGTCGATAACGTCTGCGAAATTTATTGGAAGTAGTGTTACTGGCAAAGATGTAATAAATTTAAACGTCATGCGTGATGGGGCACTTTTTCACGCCTCTAATTGTATATGACGACGTATCACTTGAACTACGTATAGTATAATCATATAATTTTGCACTTATATTCAGTTGTATGTCTGCCTGCAGCATGTAAAATGTGTAGGGAGTACAGTAGTAAAGAAGTAATAAAAAAATTATAACGTCATGCCTCATCCGGTACTTTTACTGCATGAACAGTTTAAAAACAGTAAGCCATAAGTAGGCTTCCTTTCGTCATTTTATAGAAGTTGTCAGCAAGACAAGCCAATACTGGATCAGTAAAGTCTTCATTCTCACCCCCGCACGCACCTCAGTGTTTGTAGTCTGACAGTAAGATATATGTGTACCACGTTTGGTGTAAATTGTTCCAGTGGTTCGGGGGAGGTGTGGAACACACACACACACACACACACACGCACACACACACACACACATCCATTTTTATAATATGTGTGGGTGTTCGCTCCTCTTCGAGAAGAGTATATGGACAGTCCATGAGAATACATATTACATAGCAATTTACGGGATCGATTCAATTATTTCACTTGGCAAATTCAGTTCACATGCTGTTTGCATTTGATAATTTAATTAATACTTCCTCAGTGCAAGGATGCAAAATCTATCACTGTGGCTTGTAACTTGAAAGCTGCATACTGGTAAGGATTTATTTTATTAATTTTGTGTGTTTTCTGTCGTTCCCCAGCGACCAGAAAAAAAAAGCACCCTGAAGACGTGGCTGGATCTCAATGTAACTTCGTACATGTACACGTCGCAGATAAACATAGTTGCAGTTCTCTGTGACGTTCAACGACCACCAGAGTTCATCAGTGTGGTTCGCATTTAACGATGTTACCGGGCGTCGTATATTGAGAGGCCATTGTAAAGGACGCGGATATACCGCATACTCGTTTGAGACACTATTAACAGGTCCTGACGGAGTCTGCAAGGAACCTAACTGTGGATTCCCGTTTGATTGGCTGGCCGAATAAGACACTACCCAAATTTATGTGGCATTTTAATGTGGAAGTGGCCCGATATCGGACTGCATGGGAACGTGAGGGCAGTCAAGTTCGTCATCAATCCATTCGACGAAGCCTGACCACCAGAAAATAGGATCGCTGTACTTTGCACAAACACATCGTAACCCCTTGCTGGCCATGCGAGAACAAGTCATGTACTTCCCTGCGACGTTCTGTGTCATCCCATATCATTGGCTGGAGATTAGCAACAGCCGAACTAGGTAATTACTGTCTCAGGCGATGGTCGCCGTTAATATTACAACAAAAATTGGTAGATTTGGAGTGGTGCCGTCACAGAGAAGCGCAGACTGCTGACGAATGACGTCGCTTTGTGTTCTGCGATGAACCGTAGAGATGGGGCCCCTCCACGCCCGCACCAACGTGGTGACCAGACCAAAAGTTCTCCTGTCATCTCCGTCAACATGTTAGTTATCTAATTAGTGGCTCACAGGATGCTGGGCTGTGATGTTATCCGTGCGTCTGGGTAAGACTACGCATTAAAAAGGTCCATCAGGTGATAGATAGTGGACGATACGCGAGTGAGGGTAGCAATTTGAAGAGCAGAGGGGAAAAAAGTGCCAAGGCTCGTGCTGTGGGAAAAAAACCTCTGCGACAGTGGGATGGGTAGTAAGAGCAGTAGTGGCTTACTAGCGGCGATAATTTATGCAAGGTTGGATTTGTTAGTATGGGTATCATGCATCATTACCTTGGCAAGCGATGACGGATATCCAGTAATTGCGTTTGATTAACACAGTCAACACGGATTTAGAAAACAGCGTTCTCGTGAATCGCAACTAGCTCTTTGCTGCATGAAGTGTTGACTGCTATTGACAAGGGGTTTCAAATTGATTCTGTATTTCTGAATTTCCGGAAGGCGTTTGATACTGTACCACACAAGCTGCTTGTAGGAAGAAATTGTTTGCTTATAGATTATCGTCTCAGTTATGTGCCTGGATTCGCGATTTCCTGACAGAGAGGTTACAGTTCGTAGTTGACCGAAAGTCACCGAAGAAAACAGAAGTGACTTCTGGCGTTCCCCAAGGCAGTGTTATAGGGCCTTTGCTGTTCCTTATCTATATAAACTATTTGGAAGACAATAACAGCAGCCGTCTTAAGTTTTCTGTAGATGACGCTGTCGTTCATCGACTGGTAAAGTCATCTGAAGATCGAAACAAATTGCAAAACGAATTAGAAAAGACATATATATTGTGCGAAAATTGGTAATTGACCCCAAATAACGAAAAGTGTGAGGTCATACACATGACCGCTTAAAGAAATCCGTTAAAGTTCGGCTACACAATAAATCAGTCAAATCTAAAGGCGGTAATTTGAACTAAATATCTAGGAATTACATTTACGAACAACTTAAATTGGAAGGAACACATGGAAAATATTGTTGGGAAGGCTAACCAAAGACTGCGTTTTATTGGCAGGACACATAGAAAATGTAACAGATCTACTAAGGAGACTGCCTACACTACACTTGTCCGTCCTCTTTTAGAATACTGCTGCACGGTGTGGGATCCTTACCAGATAGGATAGATGGAGTACATCGAAAAAGTTCAAAAAAGGGCAGCAAGTTTTGTATTATCGCGAAATACAGGATTTGGCATGGACATCATTAAAACAAGACGTTTTTCGTGGCAGAGCAATCTTATCACGAAATTGCAGTAACCAACTTTCTCCTCAGAATGCGAAGATACATTGTTGACGCCGACCTACATAGGAAGAAACGATCACCATGATAAAATGAAGGAAATCAGAGCTCGTACAGAAACATATACGTGTTCGTTCCTTCCGCGCGCTATGCGAGATTGGAGTAATAGAGAATTGTGAATGTGGTTCTGTGAACCTTCTTCCAGATACATAAATGTAATTTGCAGAGTATGCATGTAGATGCAGATGTAGAATCTGAATCAGCACTGGCAGAGTATCTCTCCTTGGGATCTTGTCGTAAATTAATAAAAAAATCAATAAATCTCTCACAAAATTTGATTAAGAAAATACTAAGTGAAATAGGTCATATTGAAGTAACAAAGTATTTCAGTATAACAAGTAGATTTAGGCCTAATGTTAGTCCGCTATACTATTGCACCTATTGTGAACAAGACGGTAGCGCTATCTGACTGCGTTATTATTATTTATCTAGACAGGAACGAGCACCACAAAAGTATGCGACTATATAGCACATGCAAGAAAAAGGATGCTCTGCTGCTGCTAAGCACATGGATACGCTACTGAAGGCGTAAGGGGAGCTCGACAAAGTTCCCTGCGTGCCGGAGCTACCAGTATACAACCACACATACAAGTCCTCGTATGCTAACCCCACAGTCAGCGTTGAGTAAACCTGCCAGCTGGCGATCAGGTAGCTGTCGACAGCCTCTGGCTGAAGTCGGAGATAGAATCTCGTCTCTGAAAAATAAACGAAGTTGTCTGCCTAGCTGTCTAAATCGGAATACACTGATCTATTCGTCCATTAGTCTGCACCATAATACCAAACGCCGTGTCCCGTCCGAAAAATTACGCCACGTCGAGTCCTTGAAAACACAATACGGTCCATAGCAGGTGGTAAGTTTTCTCCTTGCCAATCGTATGAACAAACGAACGTCCAATTCCTCCCACCAAAGTATATTCTTAAACTGGGCGGCTTGCAGCAGAAAGTTAGATGTGCCTCGTTACGTCAAATGGACAGGCCCAAATGCACACACACATACACAGTGAAACGTGCCGGCTACGTGAGAAACAGTCTCATGACCACCCCGCTGCGCTGGGTGCACTGTTACTCACAAGAAGAACATTCACAGTGCCTACAGATACAGAACTCAGAGACTGTGTGGCCGGCGTTCATGCAGCAAACTCCGATAGGCATCCAAAACACACTCCGTCAGCCGTAGGAGGCGCCAGCCGATCGTTAAGGCCGGGAGACAACAGCATAGCTTATGAACAAAATTGCAGACCCCCGCAAGAGCAGCGGGGCAGAGACGCCAGTACAGCGACTTCTCGGCTTCCCGCCTATGCATCAGCCAAAGTCAGACCTCCACTCCCTACCTTGTCCGTTTCTAAGAATTCGCCCGTCAGTCTGGCCCAGTGAAAACACCCTTCTGTAACGTGCTTCCTCTTCATAAAATGACAGTGAGACAGATCCCAGAGAAATACAGGAAAATGAAGGAATGATCCATCCCCTAAGTAACCATAGCAAGAAGCTGTCGAGGCTCTCAGTGCCCAGTCGCTGCCTTTTCGTAATATTACCAACTACACAGTCGATAAATTCCATCACATGAAAGGGTGGCAGGTCGAAAGGGCTTGACGTCTTTGTCTCTCATCCTCATCTATTACGGCTCGTGCAACAGTATTTTGTGATGCTATTTCTCGACAGGACAGTGCTCTTCCATTTATGTCACTGTTCACTGTCAAATGTCAAGTGTCAACAGTCAAGTGTTAATGGTCAACTGTCAAAGGTTAAGTGTCAATGGTCAACTGACAACAGTGTACTGTTAACTGCCAACAGTTAACTGCCAACAGTTAACTGTCAACAGTTAACTTTCAACAGTTATCTTTCAACTGTCAACAGTCAATTGCCAGTGGTCAATTGTTTGTGTGAGGTTGTGGCACTGCGGAGGACAGCAATATCGCCAAACCCATCCTCTGTAGAGTGCTTGTGGGGATAGCTAGGAAGCCACTACCAGAATCCAGGATATCAAGGATAGCTGTGGTTCTGTTTACCTCAGAAGATGATATAACGGCTTGATGACGCTCTTCAGAACTGAATCAATACATGCATCCAGTGCAAAGGGTTTTCAACACCAATCTGATAAGCTGGCTCGTAATGACAAGTTATTTGTAAGTAAGTGCAGATTTCGTTCTCGTGGAAATACACACATAAAAAAAAGTATAGCATCACCTCAGTTCCCAGACCTCCTGAAAATAGGCTCTGACTGTGGTTATTGTATCACAGACACAATCCCTTTGACTCTTCAGAGATGTCACTAAACCACCCAAAGATGTAAACAACCATGCATGAACAGCGTCTATTAGACAGAGGGGGTCCAGTGATTCCACCAGGAAGGAGGTGCACGGCTCGTGTTGTCTATAGTTCAACCATGCCTATACGGTCAATACCGCGGCTCTATCGTGTCCGCTTGTTACTTTGTGCCAGGAAGGGCTCTCAACAAGGGAAGTGTCCAGGCGTGTCATTGCACTATTCTTATCAATTATAATCTTAATAATTTTACCATTTTACAACAAAACACCATTTCGAGTGAACCAAAGCGATGTTATTCAGACATGCAGGAGACACAGAGAGACAGGAACTGTCGATGACATGCCTCACTCAGGTGGCCCAAGGGCTACTACTGCAATGGATGACCTCTACCTACGAATTATGGCTCCTAGGAACCCCGACAGCAACGCCACCATGTTGTTTGTTTGTAACAACATATCGGCTACACCACACGAGAAATCATTTCGTGTGTAGGAATTAGCCTGAAGTCAATCCCCTGCACAAGCGCAATGTGCATGCCCCCGCAGATTCAGCTAGAAGCTGCCGCTGCACAAGCAGAGTTGTGACTGGTATATAAAATTCTTGGAAGCTCGTTACGTCTGCAAAGGGGAGAGCACTGGTCAGACGCGCACGTCTGATGACATTGTCGACTGTATCCGTATTTGGGAGGTCGTCATCGAAGTCGTCATCGAACATGAAAGAGGCACACCGAAACTAAAAGTGTTTTGTGCCGTTTCCGATCTCAAAATTTATGGACATTTCTCGGAGCCCCCGATCGCCCACAAAACGGGCAAGCGAGGAACTTCAGGTTCCTCAAACGACGGTGTGGCGTGTTATGAAACGACACCTACAAATGAAGGCCTACAAGCTACAGTTACTGTAGGATTTCTGTCCTAGTGACCATAACAAAAGTACGATTTTTGCATTTCAGTTCTCCAGTGTATGACAGAGGACACTTTTTCCTAACCAGTCATGTTTTCGGACGAATCGACGTTTCATCTATGGGGTTAAGTAAACCGAAATAATGAAGGGATTTGAGAGTCACGAAATCCTGGCATCCTTGTCGAAATTGAAAGAGACTCACCGTAACTGAATGTGTTTTGTGCCGTTTCTGTTCACAAAGTTTATGGACCTTCCTTTTTTAAGGAGTAAATTGTGACAGGAGTGTCATACCTGGACATGCTGCAAAATTGGTTGTCTGCTCATCTTCATGAAGATTACAATGATTCCATTTCTATGCATGACGGTACCCCGCCTCACTTTCACCTTGAGGTGCGCCATTATCTTCACAACAGCATCTCACAATATTGGATCGGGAGAGGGGGACAACATCTTGTTCATTGCTTTTTCCTTCCGTGTCACCAGACCTTACACCTTGCGATTTTTTTCTGTGGCGGTATATACACTACTGGCCATTAAAATTGCTACACCAAGAAGAAATGCAGATGATAAACGGGTATTCATTGGACAAATATATTGTACTACATCTGACATGTGATTACATTTTCACGCATTTTGGGTGCATCAATCCCCCCATGAGCCATGGACTGCCGTTGGTGGGGAGGCTTGCGTGCCTCAGCGATACAGATAGCCGTACCGTAGGTGCAACCACAACGGAGGGGTATCTGTTGAGAGGTCAGACAAATGCGTGGTTCCTGAAGAGGGACAGCAGCCTTTTCAGTAGTTGCAGGGGCAACAGTCTGGATGATTGACTGATCTCGCCTTGTAACACTAACCAAAACAGCCTTGCTGTGCTGGTACTGCGAACGGTTGAAAGCAATGGGGAACTACAGCCGTAATTTTTCCCGAAGGCATGCAGCTTTACTGTATGGTTAATGATGATGGCGTCCTCTTGGGTAAAATATTCCGGAGGTAAAATAGTCCCCCATTCGGAACTCCGGGTGGGGACTACTCAAGAGGACGTCGTTATCAAGAGAAAGAAAACTGGAATTCTACGGATCGGAGCGTGGAATGTCAGGTCCCTTAATCAGGCAGGTAGGTTAGAAAATTTAAAAAGGGAAGTGGATAGGTTAAAGTTAGATATAGTGGGAATTAGTGAAGTTCGGTGGCAGGAGGAACAAGACTTTTGGTCAGGCGAATACAGGGTTATAAATACAAAGTCAAATAGGGGTAATGCAGGAGTAGGTTTAATAATGAATAAAAAAATAGGAATGCGGGTAAGCTACTACAAACAGCATAGTGAACTCTTTATTGTGGGCAAGATAGACACGAAGCCCACGCCTACTACAGTAGTACAAGTTTATATGCCAACTAGCTCTGCAGATGACGAAGAAATTGAAGAAATGTATGATGAAATAAAAGAAATTATTCAGATAGTGAAGGGAGACGAAAATTTAATAGTCATGGGTGACTGGAATTCGGTAGTAGGAAAAGGGAGAGAAGGAAATGTAGTAGGTGAATATGGATTGGGGCTAAGAAATGAAAGAGGAAGCCGCCTGGTAGAATTTCGCACAGAGCACAACTTAATCATAGCTAACACTTGGTTCAAGAATCATAAAAGAAGGTTGTATACATGGAAGAAGCCTGGAGATACTGAAAGGTATCAGATATATTATATAGTGGTAAGACAGAGATTTAGGAACCGGGTTTTAAATTGTAAGACATTTCCAGGGGCAGATGTGGACTCTGACCACAATCTATTGGTTATGAACTGTAGATTAAAACTGAAGAAACTGCAAAAAGGTGGGAATTTAAGGAGATGGGACCTGGATAAACTGACAAAATCAGAGGTTGTACAGAGTTTCAGGGAGATCGTAAGGGAACAAATGGCAGGAATGGGGGAAAGAAATACAGTAGAAGAAGAATGAGTAGCTTTGAGGGATGAAGTAGTGAAGGCAGCAGAGGATCAAGTAGGTAAAAAGACTAGGGCTAGTAGAAATCCTTGGGTAACAGAAGAAATATTGAATTTAATTGATGAAAATCGGAAATATAAAAATGCAGTAAATGAAGCAGGCAAAAAGGAATACGAACGTCTCAAAAATGAGATCGGCAGGAAGTGCAAAATGGTTAAGCAGGGATGGCTAGAGGACAAATGTAAGGATGTAGAGGCTTATCTCACTAGGGGTAAGACAGATACTGCCTACAGGAAAATTAAAGGGACCTTTGGAGATAAGAGAACCACTTGTATGAATATCAAGAGCTCAGATGGAAACCCAATTCTAAGCAAAGAAGGGAAAGCAGAAAGGTGGAAGGAATATATAGAGGGCCTATACAAGGGTGATGTACTTGAGGACAATATTATGGAAATGGAAGAGGATGTAGATGAAGATGAAATGGGAGATATGATACTGCGTGAAGAGTTTGATAGAGTACTGAAAGATTTTAGTCGAAACAAGGCTCCGGAGTAGACAACATTCCATTAGAACTACAGACGGTCTCGGGAGAGCCAGTCCTGACAAAACTGTTCCATCTGGCGAGCAAGATGTATGAGACAGGCGAAATACCTTCAGACTTCAAGAAGAATATAGTAATTCCGATCCCAAAGAAAGCAGGTGTTGACAGATGAGAAAATTACCTAACAATCAGTTTAATAAGTCATAGCTGCAAAATACTAACGTGAATTCTTTACAGACGTATGGAAAAATGGGTAGAAGACGACCTCGGGGAAGATCAGTTTGGATTCCGTAGAAATGTTGGAACGCGTGAGGCAATACTGACCTTACGACTTATTTTAGAAGAAAGATTAAGGAAAGGCAAACCTACGTTTTTAGCATTTGTAGACTCAGAGAAAGCTTTTGACAATGTTAACTGGAATACTCTCTTTCAAATTCTAAAGGTGGCAAGGGTAAAATACAGGGAGCGAGAGGCTATTTACAATTTGTACAGAAACCAGATGGCAGTTATAAGAGTCGAGGGGCATGAAAGGGAAGCAGTGGTTGGGAAGGGAGTGAGACAGGGTTGTAGCCTCTCCCCGATGGTATTCAATCTGTATATTGAGCAAGCAGTAAAGGAAACAAAAGAAAAATTTGGAGTAGGTGTTCAAATCCATGGGGAAGAAATAAAAACTTTTATGTTCGCCGATGACATTGTAATTCTGTCAGAGACAGCAAAGGACTTGGAAGAGCAGTTGAACGGAATGGACAGTGTGTTGAAAGGAGGTTATAAGATGAACATCAACAAAGCAAAACGAGGATTATGGAATGTAGTCGAATTAAGTCGGGTGATGCTGATGGAATTAGATTAGGAAATGAGACACTTAAAGTAGTAAAGGAGTTTTGCTATTTGGGGAGCAAAATAACTGATGATGGTCGAAGTAGAGAGGATATAAAATGGCAAGGGCAGCGTTTCTGCAGAAGAGAAATTTGTTAACATCGAGTATAGGTTTAAGTGTCAGGAAGTCGTTTCTGAAAGTATTTGTATGGAGAGGTGACCGAGACGAGTAACTAATGGCACCCCATACCATCACGCCGGGTGATACGCCAGTATGGCGATGACGAGTACACGCTTCCAATGTGTGTTCACCGCGATGTCACCAAACACATATGCGACCATCATGATGCTATAAACAGAACCTGGATTGATCCGAAAAATGGCGTTTTGCCATTCGTGCACCCAGGCGCTCGTGTCTGTGGTGCAGCCGTGGTCTCCGAGCTGATAGTCCATGTTGCTGCAGATATCGTCGAACTGTTCGTGCACATGGTTGTTGTCTTGCAGACGTCCCCATGTGTTGACTCAGGGATCGAGACGTGGCTGCACAATCCGTTACAGCCATGCGGATAAGATGCCTGTCATCTCGACTGGTAGTGATACGAGGTCGTTGCGATCCAGCAAGGCGTTTCGTATTACGCTCCTGAACCCACCGATTCCATATTCTGTTAACAGTCATTGGATCTCGACGAACGCGAGCAGCAATGTCGCGATACGATGAACCGCAATCGCGATAAGCTACAATCCGACCTTTACCAAAGTCGGAAACGTGATGGTACGCATTTCTTCTCCTTACACGAGGCATTACAACAACGTTTCACCAGGCTACGCCGGTCAACTGCTGTTTGTGTTTGAGAGATTGGTTGTAACTTTCCTCATGTCAGCACGTTGTAGGTGTCGCCACCGGCGCCAACCTTGTGTGAATGCTCTGAAAAGCTAATCATTTGCATATCACAGCATCTTCTTCCTGTCGTTAAATTTCGCGTCTGTAGCACGACATCTTCGTGGTGTAGCAATTTTAATGGCCAGTGGTGTAAAAGACAGAGTACTTTTACCACCCATGACAGCTCTCTTCAAGAGATGAGAAATCTAATTGCTGAAGCTGCAGATTAAGTAAACAGTGACCGGCCGATGCCTGAATGGAATGAAATGGACTACCGTTTTGCTGTTTCTCGAGCAACGCATGGTGCTCATCTTGAATGTATGGTATAGCGCCTGTGCGAACATAAAAGTTTGAAACTTCGCGCAGTGTGTTAATAACGTTGACAGTTTGTCTGTAATAAACAACTGAAATCTGTTCCATCTATTTGAATCACCCTGTAGGTGTTGCGTGGAGCTGAATGAAAGAATTTTCACTCCCGTCTGTACGAGTGAGAAACCTGAAATCGGTTTTCGTTTCAAAATACTGACTATTATTATTAAGTGGCATATGCATAGCTCATTTCGTGTCCTTTTCGTTTGATTTAGTTTCTATAGAGAGTGCTTTGTGGGGTAGGTGGTGGAACTTTGTACGTCATTTGCCCAATGAGCAGCACCATTTAGTCTAGCGCAAATAGCGAGCATTTTTGTTGTCGCGCATTAATAGTATTCAACACATAATGAACTTATGAAAATGCTTTCATGCAGCGTAGAGTGCAGAGTTGAAAGACAGAGGCGTCCGTATATACAAAATACCAGCAGAGATACGCCGAAGTGAAATTTGCAAGGGTTTGCATAAATGTTGGAAACGATACATGCCGTTAGATGACTGCGTTTTCACGCTCCACGGTGTTTTCACTGGAATGGGGCATCGAGATTACCATAATTATTTTATTTCACCAGGGACCATTGCAAATTTGCAATTTCATACAGACTTTCATGTAACTACTGTGCGATATGAAATTTATATTGTCTCAATCCAGCTTGCATAAATTTAACGGGAGTAATATGTAAATCAGATTTAGGCGTACTCAAATAGCAATTCGGAAAATTTCATGCGAAATCAATCGATCGCGGTAACTTATTTATGGATCTTCCTGAATGCCAGTGGACTAACGCTAGCGAGAGATTAACAGGTTATTTTCTTTTGTCCGTTCTGCTGTTAATATCAGGTCGTTAAGTGCGCGGAGAGTGCAGGCTAAATTACTCACAGCTGCAGATACCGTACGACAGAAACATCTCAGCGTAACTTACTTCTGTGGTACGTGTGCATTAATATCACTGCGTAACTTGTCTCCGTTCAGCTCAAGGTTGCGAATCAAACAAGCGACTCTGATATGTATCTTGCACGCCCTGGACCTGTCACATTACTCCCCATCAAATACTATCTCAAACGATTCATTTTAATTGTTTTCGTACTAACATGCAAGGTCAGACTGTTGCAAGTAACGTAAATGATCTCGCCGTGTAGTGCTGGTAGTCTTGCAAGTGCTGTCATGTGTATGTATATATTTGCTCGTCTTGCTGATACGAAAAATATCGAACTCAAGAGCTCAAGAACATTTGAAATCGCACACATCTCACAGACTAATCAAACATCCGCAGCAATAACACTGCACGAAATGATCGCAGAGACTGGCCTTATCATTCACTATAAATCATTGTTACTTAAAGAACCTTGTAAAACAACCACGGAACGCTAATTCTGCTTTTATAAACAATTGTTACACATTCATATCGCCTCAAAAATGTTCGCCACTCCTACAGTTCCAGTTAATTCGACTCACAACGTCCTACTGTATTAACGATAGTTTAAGGACACCACAACGATTTCGGGCCATTAGACTTGTAGCACTAACTGGCATTTGCTTGATACCCAGTATTTACTAAGTAAAAGAATGACACGGTTCACTGGCTCAAAGCTGAAGTATCGCGAAGAATATCTAATGTTCCATGACAGTTATCATGTTACTTTCTAAGGTAGTTTTAATGTTTTATCTCGGATTAAATTAGTATAACGTTATAGAGGTAGACCAAAGTTTTAATATAGTAAGCGGGTGCAAATGAAAGTATATTATCGTAGTTACACGGAGATGAAGAGGATTGCACAGGATACAGTAGACTGAAAGCTGCACCATGCCAGTCTTCGAACTGAAGACCACAACAACAACAACTACTACTACTATGTGATGTTTGTTTGTAGCATTAATGTTTAATCTAAGATAAAATGTCACTATGATAAGTGAGTAAAGTAGTTTAAATGTCAGCGTCTGTCTCACTTTAGAGCTTTTCTTACTTCTTTGCGCATTACCTTCCCTAATGCGAAATCTTTGGGGTGTTGATCGGTAACTCCGACGTAGACATTCATTCCGCAGAGTGACAAGCAACTAACAATAGCTTAATAGTGAGAGGTTTTCAGTCAGTAGATGAATATAATTGCATACAGATCCAGAGTCAGTCCAGTCAATTATTTATGAAACTAGAAATCTCCGCTTATAGTGTGAAACATATCTATTACTACTTAGGAAGGAACAGAGTAAGCCGTTGCTGTTTGATTCTACTAGTGAGTTAATATAAGCATCTACGAAATGAAATGAAATGTCGTGTGACGAGGGCCTCCCGTCGGGTAGACCGCTCGCCTGGTGCAAGTCTTTCGATCTGACGCCACTTCGGCGACTTGCGTGTCGATGGGGATGAAATGACGATGATTAGGACAACACCCAGTCCCTGAGCGGAGAAAATCTCCGACCCAGCCGGGAATCGAACCCGGGCCCTTTGGATTGATAGTCTGTCGCGCTGACCACTCAGCTACCGGGGGGCGGACATAAGCATCTACAGATGCCTGAGCGTGAATGATTAATACAAAATGAATATATCCCATAGCCTTGAGGGTGATCGGAAGTTATCTGTTATTTAAAAGAAGATTTATGTCACAGAACTGCCAAAAGAAAATCATTATCCTCACATACAAGTGTGGATGATGGACTTGGTTAATCTATATTTAAATTACATGTGATTGATTAATTATCAAAATTATATCAAGGAGAATTCAATTACACATGTTTATTTTATAAGGACTAAATGCGGCAAACGTCTTTACATCTACATCTATATGATTACTCAGGAATTCAAAAATTAAGTGCCTGGGAGAAGGTTCACCGGAGCACCTTTCAGCTACTTCTCTACCTTTCCACACTCCAACAGCGCCCGGGCAAGACGAACACTTAAATCTATCCGTGCGAGCTCTGATCTCTCCCATTTTATTGTGATGGTCATTTCTCCCTAGGTGGTCGCCAACGAAATATTTTCACACTCTGAGGAGAAAGCTGGTGACTGAAATTCTACGAGAAGGTCCTGCCGCAGCGAAAAACGCCTTTATTTTAATGACTGCCATTCGAATACGTGTATCATATCCGCGGCTCTCTCTCCTCTCTTTCGCAATGATACAAAACTAACTGTTCTTCTTTCAAATTTTTCGATATCCTCCGTCAATCCTATCTGATACGGATCGTACACCTTACAGCAGAACTCCAAAAGTGGGCGGACGAGTTTAGTGTGAGCTGTCCTTTTAGCAGACCTGATACATTTTGTAAGTATTTTGCCAATAAATCGCATTCTTTGATTTGCTTTCCGCACAACATTATCTATTAGATCGTTCCAATTTAAGTTAATCGTAATTGTAATCCCTAAGTATTTAGTTGAGTTTGCAATCTTAAGATTTGTGTGGTTTGTCGTGCAACTGCAATTTGGCGGATTCTTTTTAGTGCTCGTGTCCATGAATTTGTTCTTTTCATTATTTAAAGTCAGTTGCCCCTTTTTTGCGCCACACAGATATCCTGTCTAAATCATTTTCAGGTCTTTTTGTTCATTTGAAGATTTTAACTCAAACTTCATCCTAAATCGTTTATGTAGATCAGTAACCAGAGAGAGACTATAACACTTCCTTGGGGAACGCAAATATTACTTCCGTTTCATTCGATGATATTCGGTCGATTGTTACGAACTGTGACTCTTCTGACTGGATATCACATCCAGTCACATAATTGAGCCGAGACACCATAGGAACGCAATTTAATTAAAAGTCGTTTGTGAGGAACGGTGTGAAAAGCATTCTGGAAATCTAAAAATACGGAATCAATTTGACGTCCCCTGTCGGTAGCTTTCATTACTTCGTGAGAATAAAGAGCTGGTTGTGTTTAACAAGAACGATATTTTCTGAATTCGTTTTCACTGTTTGTCAACGAACCGTTTCCTTCGAGGTGATTCATAATTTTCGAGCACACTAAATGTTCTAAAATCCTGCTGCAATTTGTCATTAGTGATATGGGTCCGTAATTCAGCAGATTACTCCTATTTACTTTCCTGGGAATTGATGTGACGTCTCCAACTTCCTAGTCTTTCTGTACGAATCTTTCTACGAGTGAGCAGTTGTATGTGATTGATAACTGTGGAGCTATTATATCAGTATGCTCTGAAAGGAACCTGACTGGTTTACAACCTTTACCGGAACTCTTGCCTTTCTTAAGTGTTTTAAGCTGCTTCCCCATGGCGAGGGTATCTACTTCTTAGATACTAATGTTGGCAGTTATTCTTGTTTCCAACTCTGGATTATTTACTTCGCCCTCTTTTTTGAAGGAATTTCGGAAAACCGTGTTTAGTAACTATTGTTATCACTCGGTGAAGGTACTGACTACATGTTGCTACTGGCGTGGTTTACATATGAAAAGAATCTGGCTTTTCTGCCAAATTTCGAGACAGAATTTCTCTGTGGAAACCATTAAACGCATCTCACACTAGTTTTTAGCTAAATTTTCAGCTTGTCTGAAACTTCAACAATCTCGAGGATTTTGCGTTCTTTTAAATTAGCACGTTTTTCTCGTTGCTTCTGTAACGGTGTTCTAACCTGTTTCATATACCATGGACGATCAGTAGCGTATTATTTGGTACACATATCTCTCAATTCCCGTCAATACTAATTTTTTGAATATAAACCACATGTGTTCTAAGCTTACATATGCAGATTGAAAAGAGTGGAGACTATCTCTTAGGAAGGCTTCAACTGAAATTTTACCTCCTTTCTTTTAAATAGATGTCTTCTGCATTAATTTCTTGGTGGGTTTGGATGTTAAGGTGTTCAGTATAGCTAAAAAATTTGTGATCGATAATCCATGTATCTGTCATGATGCTCCCTATTTGTTAAGGATCATTTGCTGCTAATAGGTCAAGTATTGTTTCACAACCACACCTAGAGTGTTATCCTGAACTAGCTGTTGAAAATAATTTTCTGAGAAGGAATTTAGTACGATTTCGGACACGTTTTATGCGTACCATTGACTTCGAACCTGTCTTTTCGCGAAAATATCGAGGGCAGATTACGGTCACCATCAACTATAACTGTATGAGTGCGGTACCTATTTGAGATTACTCTCAAGTTTTCTTTGAACTGCTCAGCAACTGTATCATCCGCATCGGACAATCGGTTAAAGGAATCAATTATTATTAATCTATAGCGGTTGTCAAGTATAACCTCTACCCATACTGACTCACAGGTACCATCTATTTGAATTTTACTAGAACGCAAACAACTTCTGGCGGCAATAAAGACTCCGCCACCAACTGTACTTAATCTATCATTTCTGAACACGGTATGGTAGTTTGCTAAGCTTTCGGCTGAACTTCTTTCCGGCTTTAGCCAGCTTTCTGTACCTATAACGATTTCAGATTCAGAGCTACATTTTCCCGATATCCTCTAACCTAAAAAGCAATCGAGTCCCCTCCACACAGCCCATGTTAACGTGTAGTCGCTTCCCCCTGCCTGTAGTGCATTCCTGACCTATTTAGTAGAACTCAGAATCCCACCACTCTATGACTCAAGTCGAGGAATCAGCAACCTACACAGCTGCAGTACCATCTGAGACTCTGATCCAGACTCTCCAGTTGGCTCTGTACCAAAGGATGAGAGTCGGTTTCGCCGACGATACCACAGATGGTGAGCTCCGTCTTCATCGCGCAAGCAAGACGCTGTCTTTAAAACTACTTAAGCTAGTCGCCCGTTTCGTTCAGAAATAACAAGAAATGCATGACGTATTAAACTGTCTCACAAGGATACTCGTGAGTGCGGGTCACAAAAGACCAATGGTGTTTACGGCATTCGACCCCCCACATATTGTTTCCCATGCAACCACAATATTGGCTGCTAATGGCAACAAGGGGCAGGACGGGAGGTATCCAATGGTGAGCACAGCATGAGGCTATGGAATGTAGTTGAACTGCTTAGTCGACGAATAACTCGTGACAGTGCCACAGTCCTAGTAGTGCTGATACAAAGCAGAACAATGGCAGCGATAAACAAAGCGAAGGTTGCATTATATCTACAACGGTTGCCGAAGTTGACATTTCGTCAGAAAGGAACCCAAGGAATTTCCCAGTGTGAGAAAGAAGAGGCAGATGAAATATTAGCGTTTCTGCAGGATTAGTCAGTGGAACGTGTGGTGTCATATAGGCTCGCGTGTGCGAACAATGTACATGAGGATTACAATCATGGTGCGGGCTTAACAAGTGAAAGTGGTATTGAAACAGATGTCGAGCCGTGTAGTTCATCATCCTTGCCGGCCAGGGAGCCACAAATCCCGTCTCCAGTGAAACGTAGTAAAGGACACTCTCTGACCAAGAAGTGAGTGATTAGCAGCTAATATTTTTCGCGTCATAATTATTAACACAACATTTTTAAATGAGCATTAAAAATTTTGAACTAGCGACATCGCTTTCCAGGGATCCCTTGTCAGTGACAAGTAATGCACATGAGATTTTACTTACACAGATAGCGACTGGAACGACCTTACATGATGTAGAAATAACTGCGTTACCCATGGCATTAAGGAGAGGTCAGACATGCACCAGAGTTAAGATGTGCACTGGGCTAGCTAAGAGCAAGCCAAGGTAATTCAGGATCCACTATAGCAATGTCATTGAGTTCCGAATCCTGAAAGAATTGAAACGATAAAATTAAGAAACATTGCTGTGAAACGACTTTAGTTTGGTCACAAAGTTCCTAAACAGAACACGATGCCGAACTCCGTTTTAAACGATCACTTACGATCACCACCGAGTTCAGTAACAGAAAGCTGGTGTTCTCCACTAATCTCCAACACCAAATGTTCTCTCTGCCGCTACCTGAAGCTGAATCGTTTCTCTGCTGCTCTCCAGAACTGAATGTTTAGTGTACTTTCCCTGTCTCCAACTCTGACGTCTCACCAAAAACAACTCCACCAAAAACCTGGATGAACCTACTGAGGCTCGTGCTTATTTGTTTTACACATCGGAAGAGAGGAAAGTTCCTCCGTGACTCCACTTCTCTTGCTTTATGAGCGGCAGAAATATTCACGTCACATATTAGCGACCAGTGAGAGCTCTAGTCTTGGCATTAGCATATGAGACCTGCGAAAATGTTCATTTCTCTTTCTGTAATTCCGGTTGTCTTTTAGACTTAACTCTTGCCGCGGTTCTCGTAAACACCTTCGGCGTTGGTACGACTGTCAGTGGTGTAATTGCTATTTAATCAGTAGAGTGACAACTTTCGACTGGCACCAGTTATGTCGCTTAGGTACATACACGGTCGTCAGTTTCTGAGCTGTCTCTTTGCTTCCGGCGCCATAATGTCTGCAGGAGTGTCTCCACGATTAGTCAGTGAAGTTTTCTTGCTGGTGCATAGCACCTAGAACAGACCATGACAAACATATAATGAGCTTGTAAAGCGACTACCCATGGCAGAGGGTCTTGCAACTAGCGTGTAGAAACTTGGCCCTCCGAACATTGCCTACATGTACTCCTTGCTTTGTCTGTAATGAGTTAGTTTGCTTCCAAGATAGTAGAATCCCTTAATTTCGCCTACTTCGAGACCACCAACGATCATGTTAAGTTTTTCGCTATTCTTATTTCTGCTGCTTGTCGTTTTTATCGTTTTCGAGTTTTCTCTCAATCCATATTCTATTCTCAGTAGACCGTTCATTCCATTCAACATTACCTGTAACTCTCCGTGACTTCCTATACGGATAGCGATGACATCAACTAATCTTATCAGCTACATCGTTTCACCCAAAATTTTAATCGCACTCTTGAAATTTTCTTTTCTCTGCGTCATTACTTCTTTGTTGTGTAGACTGAAGAGTACATACGAAAGCCTGCATCCTTGTCTTACACGCTTTTTAATTTGAGCTCTTCATTCTTGGTCTTTCAGTCTCATTGTTGCCTCTTGCTGGTTGTATATCACCTCTCTTACCGTGTAGTTTACTCATATTTTGTCAGAATTTCGAACATCTTGTACTGTTTCGGAACGCTTTTTCTAGATCGAAAAATCCTGTGAACGTATCTTGATCTTTATTCGATCTCGCTTCCGTTACCAAATGCAAAGCTGTCTTTCTGGTGTCTTCACCTTTTTCCCTAAAGCCAAACTGATGGTCATCTAACAGATCAACAGTTTTCTCTTCCATTCTTATGTGTATTACTCTTGTCAGCAGCTTGGATGCATGACATTAAGATGATTGCGCAATAGTTTCGGCACCTCTCTGACCGTGGTATCTTCTACACCTGCTATACTTTATAGTATTTAGTGAACAGGAGCAGTCAACAACGCAACATAATGGAACCAGAATTTCGACGTAAGGAACCTAAAATTAACCTGAAATTACAATGAAATGAACACCCTTAGCTGCTTACAGGAGTTGACATACGTCAACGGGGACAGATGAAAATGTGTGCCCCGACCGGGACTCGAACCCGGGATCTCCTCGTTACATGGCAGACGCTCTATCCATTTGAGACACAGAGGACAGCGCGACTGCAGGGATTTATCTCTGGCACGCCTCCCGCGAAACCCACATTCTCAACTATATTCGTAGTGCCCCCGCCCATTATACTCATTACTCGCGGCGCGTTGCCGATTCCCGTAAGAGTTCGGGCACTGTTCGGACATGTCCAAAAGAACAGATAACATCTTAGCATATATAAAATTAATCTACCTTAGCGATTTGCTTACAAGTTTTTCATTCATTTTACAGTTAAACAAATAGTTCCTCACTTAGTGTTTTATTGTAGTGTTTTATTGTATCGCACCACCACCCCAACGAACTTTCGCGAAAACGGAGGAAAAACAGCCGACAACTAATATCAGCAACAACAAATGTAATCTAAACGCGAACAGGCGTCTGGAGATGAACCAGTCGATTCGGAACCGATCATAGCGCTAGATGTGCTTGCGAAAATAAATGGCGTTATTAACACTAGCCGGTTGCTGTTTCCTTCTCTGCTAGAATCAGCTTGTATTTCGTGCTCAGCAACGGTCCCAAAATGTCAGTTTTCGACAAAATAGCAGTTATGAATTGTGACTGAGTGTAATATTTATTCAAGTAACAATTCAGGTTACGTTTTCTATTTTTGTGTTTATGATATGAGATCTATTAGAATACTAGATATTTTTCTCCTCAACCCAGTGAAGTAATATGCAGTATAGGCCTGGAAGGTCGGCAGTGATATCAGCGTCAAATTAAACGAGAGAATTTCTGGAAGACGAGTGACTGCGCTCGTAATTTAAGGCAGCCCAAACCCTCCGTCTTCTACTTTCATCGGCATAATTCATTCATCTCGTAACCGTTCACAATTTGGGCAAACCCTTTCGTCGTAAGAGTAAGCCCATAAAGTTGGGACAACTTTTAAAGAATTCGGGTTGCGTCGCCACACGTTAGCCCCGAAGGCGAGGGGTGGGCCCCGATATGAACGGCGATCCATAAGCGTCTCCCCTCGTTCGAGAGGCGAGCCTAGCGAGGCTAAAGAAGAGGCCCCCCGCTAAACGGGCTTTTAACTCCTGCTGAGGAACAGCTACCCGTGCCGCCATAAACCGCCTCCGCGGAAGCGGCAGCAGCTCCTGCGACATACTGTCTCCTCCCCTCCCCCCCACCCTATACCCCCTCCCTCCTCATTTCTAGCAAGCTTCATACACGCACACTAACACACACACGAGTCCGCACGCAAGGGCCCCCGCGCGTGCACGCTATTTCTCACGTCCCGGTTGCACGGTGGCTGACATCCGCTCAGATGAACGCCCCGCTCTTTCTAGGGGCCCGGGCCATTATTTATGAATCACGTCGCGATTATTCAATAAGACTCTGAGTCAAGGAGAGTTGTGGCCCAGCGCGCGGTGTAGAGAGGTGGAGACGCCGCACAGGGACGGTCAGGTGTAAGGATCGCCCTTTTGGAGGACGTGCAGTCCTATTATTAAGCGGCGGCGAAATTCACGGCATTGTCTTGTCTTCACACGTGGTACGAGAATTATAATCTAGCGCTGAGAGCGGTCAAATACGGTGCTGGAATATGAGCAGGCACAGTGCCTAAGCACGCAAGAAAGGGAAAATGCAAATGAATCGTTCCTGGAACATGAATTTACATTTATTTACTCAGACACTGCAGGTCCACTTACACGGTCCGTCCAAAATGTAGTGAGATTGATCTTGTTCCTGATGTATAAGCGACGCCAGCGATAGCAGCGTGAACAAACAACTGTAAACATTTGCTGGACGTGCGGCCGTAGTGCGTTAACTTGTTTCAGATTCGCAATATACGAGGCTCGTCCACGAAGTATGTGTACCGTGGCCACAAAAGGCTGTAGTTTCTTGTTTTTTGAGGGTTGGCAACACTCAGCATCGCAGGAACACGGTAACACGAAAACTCAAGTTGAAGTGTCCAGTTACGTGAAAGATGTTCGTAAGAAAATCCTTCTAGTGCGAGCAACGGGGTGTGATGCACTTGCTGCTCGCGGAAGGAGTAACATCTAAAGAAATTTTTTTCCGAATCTAAACGGTTCACGATAATGGTGTTATGAACAGGACGAGTGTGTTTAAATGGTGTGGAGATAGAACAAATGTTCACGACGAACAGAGAAGTGGAAGACCGTCGAGTCTGAATGACGAGTTGGCACAAAAAAATGAGGAAACTGTTCGTGAAGGTCGCCGATGACAGTGTGGATGAAATTTCTGCGATGTTCCCGCAACACTCCATAACTCTCTTATATGAGGCACTCACGAACACGCTTGGATACCAATACTGTGCGTGAGATGGGTCCCAAAACGGCTGACAGAGCAGCACAAGAAAATTTGGGTCAATAGCACCGCCGACCGCTGTGGCCGAGCGGTTCTAGGCGCTTCAGTCCGGAGCCGCGCTGCTGCTACGGTCGCCGGTTCGAATCCTGCTTCGGGCATGGATGTGTGTGATGTCCTTAGGCTAGTTAGTTTCAAGTAGTTCTAATTTCTAGGGGACTGATGACCTCAGATGTTAAGTTCCATAGTGTTTATAGCCATTTGAACCAATTTGGGACCCAAAAGGCATCACTTTCGTCAAAACTCTGCCTCAGAGGAGGACCAGAAATGAAAAGCACAATTGTGAGACGCTAAAAATCTCGGAAGGAGCATTCAAAAGGAAAGGACTGGGGATACTGGCGAGAGGAGTGTGCATATTGCACAACTACACCCATCCTCATTGAGACTTAGCCGCTAAGGCGCTCTTGGAGTCGACTGGTTGGGATGTTTTGAGCACGTACATAAATACCGCGACTTGGCGCGTCCAGTTTAACGTCTTTTCCGCTCCCTGAGGGCATCCAGGTATACAATTGTATTTTCAGCCGCCGAAAGGCGCATAAAGATGTTCCTAAGTCGGGAAAGGAAATGGCGGGAGAGTTCTTCAGGGAGAGCATAAAAAGGTCTCTGCCAGTGCTCACCAGAAGCATTGAGCGGAATGGCGATTGTGTGGGAACATTGTCAACAAATGTATCAACAATATCATGTTTTTTTTAATCACTTTTTCTAAATGCAATGAAAAATGTAGTACCTGACCATGCGTCGCAGCATATCGAAACCAAATGTTCAACACAGTCTTCACAATGTTTTGAGGAAGAGGAAGGCGTATGGAAAGTTTATTCCGCACAGCTTGATTCCCGAAGAAAAACGACACCTGGAAGCCAGCGGCGAGTTGATTGACATACAAAACGCAGACAGTTCTTTTCCAAAAGAATCATTACGAGTAGCAATATTTTGTGTTATCTACTCCAAACCTACCACAAACCGACAAAAAGCGAAAATTCCCTTGAAGGGCCGATGCTTTGACGTCACAACCTATATTAAAGCCAAAGTGACGCGCGATTTGAACAACATCTTAAAATACGAATTTTTTAACAGTTTTACACCCCTGTATCAAAGTTCTGATCAAATGGGGCAAGGCAATGTAGAAGGACTGAAGCACTAAAATCACCAACGTAACGTTTCTCTTCTGTTTATTAATCAAGTCTCAAACATTTTTAGGTGTGACGGGTTCTTATTTGATTTGAAAAGAATACTTAGCCGGTGAAACTATGTAAAATTAAAGAAATGTACTTATAAAACGTGCTCTTTCTATTTATATAAACCTGTTACATTTTTGGACGACTAATGGAATCATGGTAAATACAAAAATTTATGTCGAATTTTGGGATATATATTTCGTTTCTAAATCATGAAATACCTAAAAGCACATACGGGTTCAGAAAACATCTTTCTTATGAAACACAAATGGCTCTTTATTCAGACGAAGCAATAGTACTGTCCACAGAGGACGTCAAATTGATTTTATATTTTTAGATTTCCAGAATGCTTTTCACACCATTTCTCACAAGCAGCTTCTAATCAAATTCGGTGCCTATGAGGCGTCGTCTCAGTTGTTTGACTGGATTTGTGGTTCCCCGTCAGAAAGGCCACAGTTCGTAGTAACGGACGAAGAGTCGTCTGGAGAACCCCGAAGTGATACATAGTGGTACAGGCCGTTTCTGTTCTTAATCGATATAAACGAATAGGGAGACATCTGAGCAGCCGTATTAAGTTCCTAGTAGGAGATACGGTCGATTGTCGCCCAGTCAACTCTTCATAAGATCAAAACGAATTGCAATATGATTTAGACAAGATATGTACATGGTACGGAAAGTGGCAATTTATCATAAACAAGAAAAAGTGTGGTGTCCTCCACATGAATACTAATAATATTTCTATAAATCACACTGATTTTAATGATGTCGATTCAACTAAATATCTAGAGATAACAATTGCAAATATCGTTTATTGGAACCGTCACATATAAAATATGTAAGGCGATCGGAAGGTAGCGTTTTGTTGGCAGAACACAGAAGATGCAACAAATCAAAAAAGAGACTGCCTTCACTGCGCTTGCCTCCCCTCAGCTGGAGTATTGCCGGGCAGCTTGGGGATCTTTAGGAGATAGCATTGACAAGGGACACTGAAAAAGATCAATGGAGGGCAGCACGTTCTGTATCATCGCGAAACAGGGGAAAGAGTGTCACATATATGGTATCGAGTCATACGCTCTCTCGTTCTCAGGTCATGGTATTCTGCAGAGTTCCACCTTCATCGGTAGAACAGACCATCGCAATAAAATGACAGAAATCAGAGCTCGCACGGGAACATATACTTGTTCATTATTCTCACGGGCCGTTCCAGCACAGAATGGTCGACAAATAGTCTGGAAGCATTTCTACGAAACCACACTTAATTGTGAACTGCAGAGTAAAAATGTGGATTTCGGGGGGAGCGTTCTTGCTATTGTTATTATTACTGAATTGTTATTCACATTTTAGCTCTACCGGACACGTGATGTACAACAAAGGGCATTTCCAAAGCTTTTTTTGGCTTGTCTTTATGACCATGTTTCTGTTCGCCACGCGAATCTCATGGAATTACGTGGTAAAAGCTTCTTCAACAGTATAAAGCCATGACTTGATATTTGATTTCGTGTTCCCTCATGCAGTTATCGAAAATATTTTTTCTGTCTAAGTCCATTCATAATTTCTTGTTTATTAAATGGTTTATATTGGGTGCATTTAATGTTATACCGTTTCTCTACTCGCTGAGTTATTCAGCTCCCTTTGTAATTATATAACGCCGTTTTCAGCCTTTAAACTGCACTTCTAAGCTATTACGTAGACAAAATGTTACCATGTCTGCTGCTGTCAGATAAAATATTGCCTTTTACTTCATGTACTAAATAATGTTCATCATAATATTCATCTGTCTGTATTTTGAGTGTTCACTAGCCTGTTTGTTTTTGCGGCTACTAGATGGCCCTTCTGGTGTAATGTTCACCAGCTCGCAATTGCTAATTTGGGCGCCTCAGTCTGATGCTACCAAATGGTTCAAATGGCTCTAATCACAATGTAACTCAACTGCTGAGGTCATAAGTCCCCTAGAACTTAGAACTACGTAAACCTAACTAACCTAAGGACATCACACACATCCATGCCCGAGGCAGGATTCGAACCTGCGACCGTAGCGGTCGCGCGGTTCCAGACTGTAGCGCCTAGAACCGCTCGGCCACTCCGGCCGGCTGATGCTACCTGTAGCTCGACATGTGTTAGCAGCCTATAGTGGCTTGCCTTCCACGCATTCTGTTTCAAAAATTTTGTGACTAAAGATTTATCGCTTGATATTTATTTTATATGTGACGTGTAAGTACTGTTTCTTTTTTGTATTGTTAGTGAGTACTTCCACTAAAAAAACTCCTATAACTTTGTTCTTATTTTATAGGCCAGTTTGAGTGTTTTACTTCTTATGAAGGCACATATAGTAGTGCCGAAATCTGGGTCAAAAGACTTCTTTTTTTTGCGACCGAGCGCTGTTTCTGCTTTAATTTGAAGTGCGACAGCATTACGCCGGAGTTACGTAAATTCCCACGTGGGCAAATAGTTGGTGCTCATATGATAAGTGCTTTCGTAACCAAGGTAGCCGAGGTGTTGCGTGGTTCAAGAGACACCGTATCGAAGGAAATAAGGTCATCCGCTAAGTCACAACGCGGACAAAAGTGTGTGTTGAGTGACGGATGGTCACTGAAGAGGACAACAGCTGCAAAAGTCACATTGGATTGAATGTCACACTCACACACCCTGTCAGCACCAAAACAATGTGAAGGGGGCTCGATAAGCAGGGAACTGCAAGGCACCTGGAATTCCAAAGCTACTCAATCGTGAGGCTAGTGATAGTAATAAGGAAACGTGGTGCTGAAGCCAGAAAACCTGGAGTATAGAATAATGGAGAAATGTCGTTTGTTCCGATGAGTGTTGTTTACACTTTTTTATTCGTTATATAGAATATACAAATGATTTTGACACCAACATAATCAGAAAATTATATTACAAACGTAAAATAACAAAGCAGAACACAATATAGAATCTCCAACAGAATTAATGCTCTTTTTAAAGCTACAAATATTCGACTAGCCTTTCGAACTAATAACAGCCTTTCAATAAAATTACCTTCCGCAACCATCAGAACACCGAAATATGATAACCCAGGCATATTTAAAATCACATGTGGAAGCTGTAATAGCTTTTACATTGATCAAGCAGGAAGAACACACTACAGAGATCGGATATAATCAGTCGAGCTTCTTTCTAAACTTGAAAAATCAATTTTTTGGTCCTGTCCTCCTCAGTTGCGCGTAATACTACGGTATGTTGATGATTTTCACTTATGGACCGTCTGACAGCAACTGAATAAAACACAATATGTAATATGTAAGAAACTGTCTACGCAACCTGTAAGTACAGTTCAAAACATTACTACTTAATAGGAAATACCAACCACCAGAACTGTTTATAACCTATAGGCACAGTGACAAAAATGTAAATAAAATACCTAACATATGTACATATTACAGGCCACTGATGATGCCTTGCAGAAAATAAAGGCGAAACGCGTATGGCACTAAAATTGTGTTTTATTCAGTTGCTGTCAGACGGTCCATAAGTGAAAATCATCAACATACCGTTGAAAAATCAAAATCACATTGCTGACATGATCGAAAATGCACTACAGGTTCTTGACGGAATATCAAAAGGTTTTGCAGTGAAAATTCTTGAGGAATTAGAAATTTATATGTACACGAGAAAATATCCAAAGGAAATATTAAACAAACATACAGAATTTTGACACAAGTACTACCTTAAAAACTTTATTGAACTTTTAGAACACAAAACTGGATAAATCGGAAGTAACGTACGCAACAACCAAAGGTAATGGTAACAAATTTTAGTTAAGAAAATAATATCGCTGCTTATTCGCATAACCTTTGTTACCATATAGCTCCACAATAATGGAACTGTCAAACTGCTGTCACGTCTAATTAACATTTAATTTCATCATCCTGACAGCAACATCTTATTAAAGTAGTGACGGTTACAAAATATATCACTAACGACGCAATATGAACGTCACATCAATCTAGATGTGATTAGAAGACAGATACTTTAATATGAATGACATTGGCAATCATACCTGTTCTCACCAAAATTGTAATTGCAGGTACCTGAAAAAAGGTGTGTCGTAAATGTAAATAAAGATTACTCATTATTAGCAACTATTTAGTGCATCTACTGTAAGAATCATGTCGTTATCAATTGTTTACACTGTTTCCAACTTCTGGCCGAGTTTATGTCCCAAGAGTGAAACGTGGCAGGGGTTTCGTGATATTACGAGCAGCTGTATCATGGTATTCCATGGGCCCCATGACTGTTCTGCAAGGTCGCATTACTATCAAGAACTGTGTGACCAGTTTAGCTCATCAGGTCCATCCCATGGTACAACGTTTGTTTCCTAATGGCGATGCTGAGTCCCAAGATGACAGGGCCCCTGTTTACACAGCTTGCATCCTCCACCACTGGTTTTGTCAGCACGGGAATGGGTTGTCAATCTCGCCTGGGCACCATAGGTCTACCTCCATCATAGTTACCTCAACTTGCCACCATTTCACAGGAAAATTGGAAATTTTTGGTATGGTCTTATGGGACCAAACTGCAGAGGTCATCGGTCCCTAAGCTTACACACTACTTAATCTAACTTAAACTAACTTACGCTAAGGACGACACACACACCCTTGCCCGAGGGAGGACTCGAACGTCCGACGCGGGGAGCCGTGCGGACCGTGACAAGACGCCTCTGACCGCGCGGCAACCCCGCGATATTTCGCAGGAATAATGGTGTAAGATTCTCTTGAATACCATGGAAGACGTGTGTTCATCCATTCGGAGGCAACTGAAAGCTGTTTTCAGTGCAAACGGCTTCCCTACACCGTATTAAACATGGTAAAGTGTTAACCTTTTTGTGTCTTCATTTTCGTTTCACACCTGTATATACAGGATTTTAGGGTACAAGTGCAGACACTGTGATCATTGGTACCTCAATGTGTACCACTTCAGTGTGTTAATTAGTGTTTCTCAGCATCCAATACTCTTCCCCCAAAGACGTCACATAATTTACTATTCCTGTTTCCTGCATGGTCGTAACAGTACTGTTAAGTGGACTACATCTGTCGATATAGACTACCCGTATTGCGTCCACGCAACCACAAATCAATACCTCACACCTACTGCTCAGGGGAAAATAAGCTTTAATAGCTTGCACTTCCCACATGTACTTGAAGATATCAACCAAGCTAAAATCATACTAGTCCAACTAACTGTAATTATTAGTCTACAAATGAAGTAAATACTGATACTAAGTTGTTCAGTACTCTGTGATTAGTCACGAATAAAAATATCTGTACTTAAACCCCTAACACCCCGTATAATCTTACCCTATCATGCACCAATGTTTCGACTGAGTGACAGTGAAATGCCTGCACATAGGACCTAAATGTACTTACAGGTGAAAATAGTAACTGTTCAAATGACATGGCAGTACAAATTATAAATGAAAGCGGTTTTATTAACATTATTTAATAAAAGTTTCTTTCTTTCTCAACTCTTTGAAAAATAAGGTTTAATTTGACCTCAGTATTTGTATTCCTTAATAAACACTTCTTCTTCCTTACACTTCGACATGTACGGTTAAATCTAGCCTATGTAACACCTTTAGACACTTTCAGTTCTTCCTGGCAGCTTGTGAAGCAGCCACATTACGTGTCCTCTAGTCTTCGATCGATTAGAATTACATGTTCCCGTCCATACAGAAAATTATACAAAGTTTCCTGCGGCGCTTTATGTTTGACAGTGAGCACTGCATTTGTCCGATCTCTACTGATTCAGACCGACCTCCCAATCCGTTTTCGACTCTTCGTGTCAAAGTTAGTACTTCCCATTTACAATCGTAGCCCCGACTCCTAACAGCGACTGCCTTCGCGGCTTTTCCAGCTCCTGTACCCTGATAATCATATCTTGGCTTCAGCTCTTAACTGTCTCATAAACAACGACAAAGACGATATCTCACTGGTCACTCAGGTCCTTATCCAATTCCTCCCCCCCCCCCCCCCCCCCCTGCGTCCCTTGCTCTTCCCAGATGAAATTCTCGGTGTAACTGTGTCCTGAGAACCATATATATTACAGTCAACGGGAAAGTAACACTTGGGAGATGCCGACACAGATGCATTCAGTGTTTGCAAAACGTTCTCAGAGTTTCCAGAGCCGCTATAACAGCTCCAGGGATTGTAGAGGTGTTGTGACAAACATTTCTGAGAACGGATTAACTCTTCTGTGTCCGGCGTCTGATAGGGGCCGACATAGTTCCTTTGTGTTTGAAAAAGAGCCTCAGAGTTGCCGAAGCTGCTATGGCTCCATAACGCGTCTAGGACTCACAAAGACGCCACGACAAACGCTTCTGAGAACGGGTAAAATTTGCTGTATACAGCATTCCCAGGGTCATAGTCCACGAGCGTGTGGCTTTCCACCCTCTCTGCCAACGCCTCTTTATGCAGCGAGTTGTCCTCGAGGCCGTGCTAGCAGGTTTCTCGAATTTTCCCTTTAACTAGAGCGAGACCGGTATAGAGATTGACTGTATCTACAGTCTAAAGCCTCACTAAATGAACCGTCACAACTGCGGGCCCGCGTGACAAATTTCAGACGCAGCGACATCTACGAATCCGTAAGAGAGCCAGACTTAACAGAGCCGATGACACTAAATCACTTATAAAGCACGCCTAATACACATGAACAAGTCTGTACAGACGAACCGGACAGGCAAGATGAGCCTGACCCATAGGAGTAACCGAAACGGAACAGAACGAAGATAGTGACTCAGAAAATGTCAATTTAAATTAACGAGCGAAACAATGGAAACAAGATTAATAGAGGACAGACTGATCGCCAACGTCTTCCAAAACAGGAGACATCAAGAAGTAATATCTGCAAACATTTGTAGACTACAACTAGCAGTAATCATGCAATGCTGTGCTCTAAACAGGCGTATGAAACCTGTAACGGCTATGACACAGGAGTAGTACCAGCAGAGCACTGGATCGTTGTTCGCCGTGACCTCGCCGTGCGTGAAATAAGGAGCCTGTGACCGACCTAACAGGCGACATTATAGCAAGGGTGACATATGAAACCTCAGCATCCTGGCTGTAGGCAGCCGCAAAATGTGCGGTAATTCTGCGCTGTCTCGCTCTTTCCACATTCCAGACGAATGCGTGCACTCGTTGCAAAGGAAAGGAATTGAAAATAAAAGAACATAAATTGGTGTATGTAGAAACAGGTGATAGTAAAGCTGAAACAGTGTAAAGAATATAGAACTTAATCAACTGCTACAGACAAAACGGTAGACAAAAATGTTCTTCGTTTTTTTTCCAACTTAACGGATTTGCAGACACACTCTGACAATCGGTTAATATGCTCAGTATGGGGTGTGACCACCTCTGGCACCAATACAGGCCTGAAAACTACGCTACATGCTGTGAATGATGTCATCAACCTCATGTTGAGGCAATAACGCCCATGCGAATTCGACGAGAATCACTCTCCAGACCAAATCGGAACTCATCTGTGAAAAGAACATTGATCCACCGCTCGACCGTGCAGGTGACATGTTGACGGTTCCACTCTACACGTTCTCTTCTGTAAAGGCAAGCCAGAGATAAACAGACAGCAGGTCTCCTACTAGAAGGGACATTCTGCCTTCTCTTCACCGTTTGCATCGTTGCATCGTTACAACACGTCCAGGAGATGCTGTGAGGTCAGATGCCAGTTACAGTGCAGCACTAAGGCCGTACCGTCGTGTCCTTACAGCTAAATAACGGTCCATTCTTTCCGACGTCACACGTGGTTGGCCCTGTCTTGGTCTCCGGGAACAATTTCGGTCTCTATAAACTGTCGCCTCATCCGAGAAACAACAGAAAGGTTCATATTAACCCATTGCGCCATATCAGTTTGCGAGTCTCCTGCTTCCATTCTTCCTATAGCTGTCCACAGCAGAGAGTCTGTAGACGTCTTCTCCGTGCCACACTGCACCGTATTTTTCTGTGTACACAGCGACTGTGGATGTGGGACTACCCTGCAAACACTACCCCGCTTGATAAGTACCCTGACGTCATTGCTGGCTTGGTTGTCTATTAATCGTGCGCGCCCACATCCCATAGACGCTCGGGCTCACATGCGGTTCCCCTTTATCGAATTATATTGGCTCAAACTCGTCTAGATGTTGAACCGCACGTGTCGCATTACACACCTTAAATTAGACACTTGTGACCGTTTGGTTAAATTGTCTGGCTGATGGCAATTTGCGAAATACGAAGTTAATATAATATCGGGAACTAAATTAACGACCCATAAATGAAGTAGGCCACTCAACTGCGATTTGGTTAGAATAATGTTTATTCAGAAAGCAAACTAGTAGCGAAAGTGGTCATATTTAGAGTTACTGTTACACTCGAACACATGTCTATTTGACACAGTTGGATCATGCACAATCTCATCGCGAAATGCAAGTCCGATGTTCCTCCTCGTCATTTACACGAAAAGTTAGAGTTCACACCAGGTGCGTGCTGCTCACCGCTCAGAGACTATGGCTCGAGTTACCACAGAACGCGAAACTTTCTAATTCGTTTCACCTCCTAGCTGCCTAAAGACCGACCGTCCGCTTTCGCGTCTGCATCCGAACTGCTCACTTTGGTGTCTCCAACCGAACTGTCTCTCTGCCCATCCCCAGCCGCGTTTCCCGCGCGCCGAATATCGCTCAACTGACTAGGGCAGTTGCGTTTCCTGAAGCCGCCCATTTGACTGGCTACAGATTATTCTACATTATTTTACATTTTAACATGTTTAAATAATCAAAGCCTGACCATCTTCACGTTCTAAAATGAAGTAACAATAATATCCATTACATAATAAACATTAAAATCTTTTACATAAAACAAATACAATTTCCTTCTTAGCTTTGAATGCCACGGCTTTCTGATACCCATGTGCTTTCTGATAAATAAATAAAGAACAAAAGTAACTATTATGCACTAACTTCACAAAAAATATTTTATTACCTAATGATTCAGTAAGATGACATGCTCTCATCGTCCAACGCGTTTTGTGTGGAGGAAATGACGATCTGATGCTTAACTGAAAATACTGACAATTTAAATTTACTGTATCTTTTAAAAAAATGAAGTTACAGAGTTGATATTTACAACGTTTGTCATTTTAATGAGGCGCTTCCATATGAAATGTCGATCGTTAAGATCGACCAACGCGTTCAGAATTTAGCATTCTGGTCTTTGTTATAAAACTTGTTACTTTCACTTTAACTGTAAATCCTAAACTATTATAGATATGTCAATATTGTACTTTTATTGGGATCACCATGAAAATTTATGTAGGATGGCAGATTAAAATTACTGTGGCTTCAATCAATGAATTACTACAGAATTAAATAGTTTCCATAAATGTTTCCCTTTACGGCCGATCTTAGGTCCGCCATATCTAACACTGCTACGTCTCCCTGCCCACAAACGCCTTCTACTGGGTTTCTCTATGATGTAAGTTATCGTCTGTCTCACTCGCACACCACAACGCTTAGGCCCCAATAGACAATAGATGCCTCTGAGTTTCCCCATCTCGTAGTGAATCTGCGCCCTTTGTGGCAAACGGTCCTGGACGACAAAGTTCGTTTCACAACTTCTGAAGGCGGACTCTTTCGGCCATATACTTAAATGAGAGTGAAATGCTCGTTAACTCACAATCGGAATGCCATCTTCCGCGAAGAAAACGATCTTAACGATATCTGTTGACAGCTGGTATGATTATATCGTGAATTAGACATAGGACGGAGGAATAGCAGTTTGTTGCTTTAATTTTGGACACTAATGTTGCTGGTTAAAGTAGGCTGTATATTTAGCACTCTTTTATGAGACAAAGTTACAGGCGTGTACTAGCAGCTTGGCGGTCACCGTCAGTCCCCCCAACCTCTGTCCTAATCCGCCCGTCCCACTGTGTGAAAGGTCAGGTAGAAATTCTTACCTGTAGCTATTATTGCGTCGCTGTTGCACCCTTCCGGCTCTTTGCGTCAATACGGAACACAGGGTGAATGGGTGTTATTGCAAAAGAAACCTTATTCAGGGTGCGCTGACACTGCAGAAGTAGCGCCCAGAGCTCCTGAAAGAAGAAGTTACTAAACAATTATAGCACGACTAAGGCTTCGAAGCTGCCGATACAACGGAAAAGGTGGGGCACTGATGTCATGGTAGCCCGCCAGTCATGCCTAACGCCTTGATCCCGTCATTATTTCGAGGGCAACAGCGCTGCCGTTTCAGAACAATAGCAGGCCAGGTTTGTACATAAACCACCTGTTTAGTCACCGATAAGAGCCAGTTACGAGGCACAGATTAAACCAGCCATAGTCAAGAAATGGGTCGACAAGATGCTACCAACAAACTCTGTCTCCAACAGCTCTCCGCTCTGACGAGGGGACTGTATGGCCTTCCCCCTCATAGATTTTATTCATGCTGACAGTGTGTAGTGCACGGGTAGCAATTCAACTTGCGTCAACAGGAAGCCGCAACCCTCAACCGTTTTAGAGAAAATCCAGTTTGAAAATTTTAGGGACGTATGTTCGCTTTGTACAGCCGCAAGTATTGCAGCTGTCCATAGCCGTGCGGGTAGGTGCGATAATTTTGTATTCGAGACGCCTCTGGTTCGGATTTCGCAGATATATTCTTCATTCTCACGTAATTCTAACATCATGTTTATTATACTCTGTAAACTACTCAAATTTAATGATTCATTTGTAATTTACATGACGTTTATCCTAAAAGGAAGGAGGAAAAATATTTTTCGGTAGGAGACTGGCAATAAAAAAGGATACACGAGAGTAATCAGTGAGAGCAATATAGTCATTTAATATGTATTTCGGTATCTACATTTGTTAAACGTGTAATATTTAACTTATGGGCCAGCGCACGAATCAGGATGATAGTGATCGTAGAAACCCGGAAAGTAACAGTTATTGCGAAACACAGCACTTATGACGAACGCCGTTTTTTTGCATGTGCGTGATTTTTCAATGCGTGTTTTGCAAAAGCAAAATGGTATTCATTCATAAATGGTTTCCAGTCATCGCACAATTTAGCGGCGTACCACTCACATCGAAGTTTATGGCCGAATATTGGTACAGACGACTGAGGGTGTACGACTGACTGAATTTTTATTTAATTTCTCTACAAGCTATCTTTATCTTCTGTTCCATGATGTGCGCGCTATTTTGTAGTTATTTTATAGGTTTCATCGACTGAATGTAAAAATAAACGTTGCAAGGCTGCATCAGCACTGTACATTTTGGAGGGATTACTGTAATACCGCTCTTTGGCGGAATAACGTGGAATGAAAACAAGGTCTCGGCAGCCAGATTCGATCCAGCGACCTTGCGTTTATCAAACTAATCTATTTGCTCGGCTGCGGACTCCTCGCAGTCTATCGACCACACAAAGTATAAAAGCGTCCTAATATTTTCAAACTCGATTTTCTAAAACCAGTCTGAGAGTTGTATATTCCTATTTACATATGTTAAATTACAATTCGTGCCCTACGTACCTCGTCAGTACGAATAAAATCGGTGAGCGGATGATGGTACGAGGTCTGTTCGAAAAATTCCGGAACTTCGTCCACAAACATTTTCTACACATACCTTTTACTTATTGTGTATGGTCTTCTTCGAAATACTTTCCTCCACAATTGATACACCGCTCCCAATGCAGTTTCCACTTCTGGAAGCAGTCTTGGTACGCCTCCTGCTGGATCGCACGAAGCGCCGTCTGCGAATTTTCCTTTATCGCGTCTATCGCTGCAAATCTTCGTCCTTTCAACCCGGTTTTCAACTTCGGAAATGAAAAAAGAGTTCGCAGGGGCCAGGTCTCTCATTTGCGCCATTCTAAAACTCTTCACAGTTTGCGAGGCGAACGTCTTTCCGATCTTGATTCATGTGCCGTGGGACGAAGTTACTTGCAACACTGTGCATACCAAGACGCTGTGCCATGATTTCATGAGGTAATCTGACTGAAATTTTACATTTTTCTACAATCTCTCGGACAGTCAGTCTTCAACTGGGACGCACAATTTCCTTGACGTTCTCAACATGAGCGTCGTTGGTAGATACTGCAGGGCGTCCTGAACGAGAGTCATCTTTAACTTCCGTCCGGCCACTTGTAAATCGTGTGAAGCAGTCTTAACACCGAGTAGAATAAGCACTTATCATCGTAGGCTTCCTGCATCATTTGGTGTGTCTCTGTAAAGGTTTTCTTGAGTTTCACGCAAAATTTAAGGCAGACATGTTGCTCCTCTAACTCTGCCATCTCGGAATTCACGAACTATGAGACACAACGTTCCACTCGACACAGAACTGGACAGTAACTAACAGACATACAACGATGAAACTTCCGGCAGTTAACACACGGAACACAGACGTGTGCAGTGACGCCAACCTCATTTCGCTCCAACACACCACTGGCGCGAAATTACGAATGGTTCAAATGGTTCAAAATGGCTCGGAGCACTATGGGACTTAACATCTGTGGTCATCAGTCCCCTAGAACTTAGAACTACTTAAACCTAACTAACCTAAGGACATCAAACACATTCATGCCCGAGGCAGGATTCGAACCTGCGACCGTAGCAGTCGCGCGGCTCCGGACTGAGCGCCTAGAACGAATGGTTCAAATGGCTCTAAGCACTATGGGACTTAACATCTGAGGTCATCAGTCCCCTATACTTAGAACTACTGAAACCTAGCCAACCTAAGGACATCACACACATACATGCCCGAGGGTAGATTCGAACCTACGACCGTAGCAGGCTGAAATTACGAATGTTCCGGAACTTTTTTGAACAGACCTCGCACGTTGCTCTGGTACGAAGCGTATTCCGAAATAAGGTACGATTAGGCGCGAAATGGAAACCACTATGAACTTGGAACAGATGTGTTGGGCAGTGTCTTTAGTGTGCCTTTTGATGGCTTCACGTCGCTCTTTTCAGTTCAGAGCGCAATGTGCTCACGCAGAAATGTGTAAAAGAACAGTGCGCCAAGTATGTGGATCTGGTAAGTGATTTCGCCTGAAGCTACTCAGCTCACATAACATAAATGTCATGCGTTTCTTTCTTCAAGACATTTTTCAGCCACATTCTGCAAGGGCAATGAAGACGCTTCTGCAGCGTTTCCGATGGGAAGTGTTTGGTCACCCACAACACAACCCTTAATTGTCTCCCTCCGTTGTTCATCTCTGCTCACATCAACCGCTGGCTACGAAGACAACATTTTGGCAAAAACAACGAAAGGCAGACAATGGTATAGAACTGGCGGAAAGCACAGGCGGCTGCTTTCCGTGACGGGGATACAGGAAAGTTTGTACAACGCCACGACAAATGTCTAAGTCGGAGCGGCGGCTATTTAGAGAGGTAGCAGAAATTATGGCTAACTGTTGCGAATAAAATATTTTTGATTTTCACTGTGGCGTTCATTTCGCGGCCGATCGGACCTTACTTTCCTAACAGCCCTCGTAAGTCTGAATGCTACTGATTTGGCGCCTCCCATCTGGTGGACCACCTTGTGACTATCATGCGTTGCTGGCTGCCTATCTTGGGGGACTACTGTTCGTGGCACGGCCACCTAGTTGCCCAGCCGTCATCGCCTTCGTGTTCGAACATGGTTGCTGCTCACCGACCTGCGTGGGAGAGCGTGGCTGCCATCTGTAGTCGCCCATGCGTGGAAACTTCACTGGCGAAAGACGGTGATGCCGCCATCCATCCTGGAGTCCACGGTTCGACTCTGCACGCCTCAGTGCGCCGCGCTCTCATAGCATCGCTGTCGTCAGTCCCCGGGGCTGCCGCAGCCGCAGGCCACGGGGCCATCGTCCTCACTCGGCTGTTTCTCGCCTCCACGGCCTGCTTACGTCACTGCCGACCGTGCTGGAGAGTCTGCTTGCTGCGCCCGGCCTCACACTATCCAACGCCCGACTCCAGTCATCGACCGCTACTTCAGCATTGTCGCATTTTCCCCACGGAATGAATGAGTCAGTGAAGCTGTCGTCTGTATAACTGGACGTCTCACAGTCATCTGTATCCACCCCTCCCCTCTACCCATACCACTGAACCCATGCCTGCGATGGAGAACAGCAGGCATTCTGACCTCTTATCAGCTCAGCGTCACAACCCTCAGTAGAGGTTATCTACGCCGACGTCTGCAGTCTACATCGGATATGAAGGAAATACTAACCATGCACATAAACGAGACAAGAACATGAATTAACCCATACAGTACCAGCGGAGGGTGCATTGGGTACTTTATACCCACCTTTTAAAAGTATTAGAATCTCTCCTAAGTCACTTTATATTTTGAAATATTGAAAAAAATATTTGTTGTTCCAATGAATTCTTGTACCATACTCCATAAATGTTCTATATTTTTCAATTAAAGTTAATCCAAAAATTTTAGTCTTGCCACTTCCTCCACTGAAAGGTCAGATTCAATACCTTCAGGTCCAGGAAATTATTTACACATCAATATCTCTTTAAAATATGTTGAGAGTAAAAATCAACAATAATTAACGAAATTTGCCATTCCATTGTGGCAGGGTGCTACAGCAACCAGTATCGATTTATTTCGGGATGAAACCAGTGTTGGTTGCGAAGTTATTTAGTATCACTTACCGTTGAGTTCATTTTCCATTCTATAAGGATTGATGACGGCTGGGTTTCATAGCCATCTGCCTTTACACAATCTGAAGAAGCCCCAAAGGTGTGAAACACATCATCGATATTATAAAATTTATGTTGAGAGAAACCTCCGTCGGTTCTTGGTAGAACCAGACAATGTCTGAAGATGGCCTTGTAAGCAGAAAACCGGTTAACATAACAAAAGTAATATTGTAGAACAAAAGCAAACTGGTGCCTTTCATTTATTATTATATAACTTCGCAACAAAGGCTGTTTTTATCCTGAAATAATGAAATTTGCGTATTTTAATTTATTTTATGGTAGACACTAAGTATCCCCTCACCCTCCACCCCACCACACTGTTTGGTAGTTCACGTTACCGAAAATGATTTGATATTACTAGGTGTGCTAAAGATACTTTCTGATTCTGGATCTGGCTTACATATCAGTATCTCTTTAAAAATTATGTTACTAATCTACGTCAGCAATAATGAACGAATTTTATTTCTTTTTAATTTTTTGACCATGTGCATAAAGTACACTCCACTCCACCCCACGCTCCCTCCTTGGTAACACTCACTATGCAAAACATGTTGGTAGTGCTAGTAAATGGTTTTAGTATTGTAAGTTGTTGATGGAATTGTTTTCCCTGATCCGTGTGTGTTTCTAGTGGTTTTGAAAGAGCAGTTATTTTAATGCTGTCTGCGTACTGGATTTGGCTAGGGGTTGCGAAGGGATTGAGGTCGGTTGGGGACGCAGCGGCGAGCATGTCCGTGCAGCGCGAGGACAAGCCAGGGCCGCTGATGGCGTGCTGCCACTGCCGGATCGAGAAGGGGTAGCTGCGAGAGTGACGACTTCGTTGCACACCGAACCCTGGACGTTTAATCTGAGTGAAGAGTTAACTGCTAATGCAGCCTCGACTATTCTGAGATCTTGCCTTTGGTCGGCGGCCTTTGCTCCCAGGGCCGCTGAGGCTGGCGGCAACGAGTGAAGTGTTTCGAGGCGGTGAAATATTGCATCCGTCTTTCTCTATTTGTTATTCGTCATTGAATTTAGTATTAGTATTAGTGAAGTGCAACCGGCGGTATTTTCTGCCGTGTGGCCGCTAACGCCCTAGTTACCTGCGCTGGTGGTTAGCGTACTTTTCCGGCTGTGTATCTTTCCTCGTCGTGTTGATGTTGTCCGACACGGTGTGTAGTTGGATAGCCACTTGTACTGTGCATATTTTTTTTGGGAGGTCTACCTTGGTTCTAGTGTTTCCTTCGGCCTTGGGTGTTTACTGAAGATGTGGTGCTGTATGTCTCTTCACCCTCGCCTAAAAATATTCCATCGTTGTACCGGTGATCGGATGTTAGGCGGATTGGTTAGTCGGGCGGTCGGCGTTTCAGCTGCCCCTAGTTTGAGTCACCATCCTGTTACGTGGGTACAACTCTTGGCTGCCTGTCTCACGTTATCTTATGTTTGAGTTACCTTCCCAGGACCATCCTTGGAACACTGCTGAGAACCGCTTCGCCTGATCCCTTAGATTGTGATATTTGTATTAAGGATATTTGTAATTATTTAATTATTGTTGGTTTGGCCTTCAGCTGAGCCATAATTTCACTTTCTTGAGATAAGGCCTTCAGCCGTGTTATAGTAATTTTTTTAAAGCAAACTTGTTTTAAAAGCAAGGGAGTGATTTTAAAAGTGCTTTTTGGAATTGTTTTCCTGACTTCTAATTCAGGCCTTCAGGGGTTTGTTATTTGAAATTGTTTGTGGCCTTCAGCCGAGTAATAATTTCACTTCTTTTATAATAAGGCCTTCAGCCGTGTTGCAGTTTGTTTTAAAACGAAGTATTTATCTTAATATGTGCTATTGGGAATTGTTCTTCTAACTTCTAATTCAGGCCTTCAGCCGTTTGTTGTTTGAGGTTATTGTAGGTGGCCTTCGGCCCTAAAATTGTGGATTTTGTCTGTGTTGTGATAAGGCCTTCAGCCGTCATACAGTCAATTGCCTTTCGTAAAGAGATTGTTTTAAAATTTTAATTCCCTTAAATAAAGTTTACGTATTTGTTGGGCAACCAAGAGTAACTGATTACTGTCCCGTCCACAATCCTAACCTTATCCTGCCCCATCCTGAGAAACCAGCTCTCAGCAAGACTCTCAAGGACTGTGTTCAGCGAATAATTTGTACATAGTGAGGTGATTTATCGTTAGTGATTCATCGTCTTCGGCGATCAGATGACGCTCAGGAGGCCTGTCTGTGCGTCCTCGGTTTTGACTCTGCAAGCAATAACTGTGCTGAGTTTGCAACATTCACTCCAGGACACAACCACGCACCACTGATGAGTATCTACTCCTGCTGAACAGCTTCAGCCATTTGATCGCGGTAGCGTGTGCGACCCTGCTGGAAGCTGCAGCTGTTGGGCACGACTGTGTGTCGCTGCTTTCAACAGTGTTACGTGGAGCATTTCCAAAACTCTGTAGGCCAGATTCTAGACATCCGCGTAGTAAAGACGCTCGGCAAGATTGACATATTGTTGGAGAAGCGGTGGCCGATTGAATATCATACAGGGACGAAATTTGGGTAGTGTAGCACCTGCGGTGTCATCAGGGACCATTGGGAACCGTCTGCTTGTAGCAGGATTAAGATCACGTTTGCCTCTGGCCAGGCTGCCACTGACACCGAGACACCTGAAACATGGCTGTCCTAGTGTCATGAAAGAGTTGACTGGAAAGTGGAATGGCGCTCTGATGTCTTCAGTGACGAGACTAGGTATTATCTGAATGCGAGTGATGGTCGTGCACGTGTATTGCGTAGATCTGGTGAGGTGCCTACCCCAGAGCGCATCTGCCCACGGCATACAGGTCCCACCCCAGGCTTGATGCTGTGGATGGCTACGTTACAGCTCATAGTCACATTTGGTGTTTCTGCAGGGTAAAGTAGCCAGTGCCCGCTACACAGCAATCGCTGTTACCCCGGTGCAGCTGCCATTTCTGACGGGAAAACGGTTCAAATGGCTCTGAGCACTATGGGACTTAACATCTGAGGTCATCAGTCCCGTAGACTTACAACTACTTAAACCTAACTAATCTAAGGACACCACACACATCCATGCTCGAGGCAGGATTCGAACCTGCGACCCTAGCAGCCGCGTGGTTCCGGACTGAAGCATATAGAACGGCTCAATCACAGCGGCCGGCTTCTGACGGGAAGCTGTGGTGCTTTTTCAGCAGGTCCACATACGGCTGCTGCGGCAGGACGTGTTCTTGGCAGTGTTCAGCAGCAGTCCTGACCAGAAGTTGAGCATGTATGAGAAATGATAAAACGGGAACTTATGCGTTCTCTAGCGCCTGTATGAACCAATGCCAAGTGGCTACAAAAGGGGTGAAACGCTTGGGACAGACTATCGTACGAAGATATTCGGCACCTTTACGATCGTTTTCATGCGAAAACAGACGAATACGTTACCGCCGGAGGAGAGTACTAATGCAATTGTGTGGACACCCTTTACTGTGGCAAGTGCGTTTGACTTGGTCTCAAATTGTTATTATCATACATTGAGGTGAGAAAAGTCATGAGATACCTCCTAATGTCATGCCGGACCTCCTTTTGTCTGACGTAGTGCTGCAGTTCGGCGTGGCGTAGATTCAACAAGTCGCTGGAAATCCCCTCCGGAAGTGCTGAGCCATACTGCCTCTCCAGCCGTCCATAATTGCGAAACAGTTGCCGGTGCACGATTTTCTACACGATATGGCCTCTGTATTATATCCCATAAATGTCCGTTGGGTACCCAGATCATTCGCTCACATTGTCCAGAACGTCCTTCAGACCAGCAGCTGAACACAACCGTTTCCAGTCAATGATCGATCCAGTTGGATCAGAAGACCCAGTCAGTTCCATGTAACCCCAGTCCACACCATTATAGGGCCACCATAATCTTGCACATTGCCTTGTTGACAACTTGCGTGCATGGCTTCGGAGGGTCTGCGTCACAGTAGAACCTTGCCATCAGCTTTTACCAAATGAAATCGGGACTAATGTGACCAGGCCACGGGTATCCAGTCGTTTAGGGTCCATCTGATAAGGTCACCAGCCTAGAATAGCTGCTGCAGGCGATATCGTGATGTTAGCAAAGTTACTCGCGTCGGTTGTCTGCTGCCATAGCCCAGTGACGTGCGTTCCACATTGATTTTTGCGGTTATTTATGCGGTGTTGCTTGTCTGTTAGCACTGACAACTCTACACAGACGCAGCTACTCTCGGTCCTTAAGTGGACGCCGTCGGCCTCTGCGTTTTCCATGGTGAGAAGTAATTCATGAAGTTTGGTACCCTCGACACAGTCTTGACACTGTGGATCACGGAACACTGAATTCCCTAAAGAGTTACCAAGAGAGGTGGCGCAGTGGTTAGCACACTGGACTCGCATTCGGGAGGACGACGGTTCAATCCCGCGTCCGGCCATCATGATTTAGGTTTTTCGTAATTTCCCTAAATTACTCCAGGCAAATGCGGGGATGGTTCCTTTGATAGGGTACGGCCGACTTCCTTCCCCGTCCTTCCCTAATCCGATGAGACCGATGACCTCGCTGTTTGGTCTCTTCCCCCAAAACAACCCAATCCATCCTTAAAGATTTCCGAATTGAAAAGCCTCTTGCGTCTAGCTGCAAGTACAGTCCGCGTTAAGAGTGTGTTAATTTCCGTCGTAGGGCCATAGTCACGTCGGAAAGCCTTTCACATGAATCTTCTGAGTAAAAATATCAGCTCCTCCAATGTATTACCCTTTTATACCTTGTGTACGCGATTTTATCGCCATCTGTATATGTGCATATCGCTATCTCATGACTTTCGTCACATCAGTGAAAGGTCGCCACGTACTCAGTCCTAATGTGTCGTTTAGGGGAAACCACTGGTATCTGGACCGTGTTAATTAGGACTACTTGCTTCTTCCATTGTCCTCGATGTATCCCTTCCCTTTTACCCGTAATAAACATTCTGTGTAGCTTAGCCTGTCGGCAGGATTGACTCGGCAGTTGTTGCCAGGTTCCGAGTGACCCCTCACTAAGGAGTGGGAAACAAAAAACGCAGCGGTCCGTGCAATTATCGGCGCGGCACGCTGTGGCACGCCATTAGGGGCTGCGCGTGCTCGCCCACCCCGGGTGCAATCGCAGTCTCGACCCCCGCCGGCTCAGCCGGCCGCATATTTCGCGCAAGCTGTGCGCGCCGCTATTTTTAGCAGCCGCTACACGTGGCGTTAACGCGCGGTCTCCGTCTCTTTTATAGCGGTAGGCGGCTGCGGTCGACGCACACCTCCGGGCACGGCCATCTTAAGCGCCCGGCACCCCGGCGCGCGGGCGCTGGTATTTCGTACGCGTGTGGGGCGGCTGCACGCACACTCACGCGCGGAAATGCAGGCGCCGGCTTCCTCCCGCTGATTATTAACGCTGGCCCCACGCGGCTCCAGAAAATTAAATTGCTGCCGGAGTGGGGGAAAGAGGGGTTGAGGGTGGCCAGCTCACTGCATGTATGTGTGTGTGTGTGTGTGTGTGTGTGTAAACTCAGGGACGGCGGCGGCGGCGGTTGCGGCAGCACCATATCCTGGTGCAACTGCCTCTGGCTGGCCTCTGTGCCCCGGCATTCCTTAAACACCTGTGGGTACCTTCTTCCGTTTCGCAGGTGGCTGCCTGGCGTTAGTTAAATCCTGTGGTCCTCCGCGGCCTCCAGGAGAGTCACCCGTGTTCTGGCATTCTTGTCTGCTATCTGGAACTCGTAACCTGCGCGCTTCAATTTTTGTTCTCCTCTTTTGCTGGTCCCGAAGCCTCATTGACGTCATTGACGAGAGCGGCACATGATGGAGGTGCCTACTATGACGTTTTTGAGGAACGAAAGTCTTTTCTACAGAGTGAACGCGACATTTAGAGGCATAGTTTCGGAGGTTGTTAAGGGACATTTTCTGTGTATTTTGGTGATACGAACCCGTGATTACTGGAGACTCATTACATGGTAATCCTGTAGTTTTCTTTACATTTATCTTTATTGACGGTCCAACATAGAGGTAACCAAATGGAGCGTTTTCTACTTTTCATTTTTTGCAAGTCGTACAAAAGACATTTTCATTGTTTTCTAAACTAAACTAAACTCCTCCCGAACAGGCCATGAAGGCCCAATGGCACCGACCGGCCGCCGTGTCATCTTCAGCCCATAGGCGTCACTGGATGCGGATATGGAGGGGCATGTGGTCAGCACACCGCTCTCATGCCCGTATGTCAGTTTCCGAAACCGGAGCCGCTAGTAGCTCCTCAGTTTGCTTCACAAGGGCTGAGTGCCCCCCGCTTGCCAACAGCGTCCGGCAGAGCGGATGGTCACCCATCCAAGTGCTAGCCCAGCCCGACAGCGCTTAACTTCGGTGGTTTGACTGGAACCAGTGTTACCACTGAGGCAAGGCCATTGACTTTCATTGTATTCTAGTTTACACTATTGACCGCAGCAGGCGCTAGAGGTGCCTGTTATGATATTTTTGAAGAACATGGTTTACCCGAAATTCAACGACAGAATTGTGGATGTTGTTCGGGGACATTTACTGAGTATTTAGTATTAGCGACCAGGGGTTACCAGTGACTCATAACACAGTGTGTCTTTCTACTTTCTTTTTACATTTACCTTTATCGACGATCTATCATCTATCTGACTGAATGGACTGTTCTTTACATTTCATTTTTTTACAAGTTGTACAAAAGACAGTTTTATTCGATCCTAACGTATACTTACGATTCTAACCAATGCAGGTAGGTAAAAACATAAAAAAGTAACTTTGGATTCAGAAATTCGAATAGCTGAACTTAATATTATTTGATTAGGAAGGAGAAAAAGAAATAACGTGGCATAAAATGTGTAAGATCTCTCCACCAGCGCTCTTCCAAATGCAGAAACCTTGGCAGTTCGGTCGGCCGAGGTGGCAGAGCGGTTTTAGGCGCTTCAGTCCGGAACCGCGCGACCGCTACTGTCGCAGGTTCGAATCCTGCCTCGGACATGGATGTGTGTGATGTCTTTAGGTTAGTTAGGTTTAAGTAGTTCTAAGTTCTAGGGGACTGATGACCTCAGATGTTAAGTCCCATAGTGCTCAGAGCAATATATGAACCTTGGCAGTACACCGCAAGCATCCAGCCTATGCGTGGCACACGGATTTCTGATCCTAGTGACTGATGATTGACCGTAGGGAAGCACCTCTGAATGAATAACGGCGGTAAAAAATACATCCTCAGGGACAAGGTCATTTTGTTGACAAATGAGGTGACATGTAGTTCATGATTGTGGGCGTACACACTGAGGTGACTAAATTCATGGCAGTGCACACGTCCATATGGTGTTAGTATCGTATACACAAGGTATAAAAGAGTAGTGCATTGGAGGGGCCGTTATTTGTACTCAGGAAATTCATGTCAAAAGGTTTCCGGCGTGGTTACTGGAGCACGACGAGGATTAACAAAGCGCGGAATGGTACTTGGAGCTAGACGCATGAGGCATTTCATTTGGGAAATCGCTGCTGAATTCAATATTCTGAGATCCACAGGGTCAAGAGAGTGTTGAGGGTACCAACTTTAGACATTACCTCTCACTGCCGACAACGCAGAGCTCGACGGCCGACGACCGAGAGAAGCGGCGTTTGTGTAGAGTTGACAGTGCTAACAGAAAAGCAATACTGCGTGAAATAGTCGCAGAAACCAGTGTGGAACGCACGACGAACGTATCCGTTAGGACAGTGCGGGGAAATTTGGCGTTAATGAGCCATGGCAGCAAAGAATTGACGCGCGTGAGTTTGCTGACAGCCCGACATTGCCTGCAGCGCCTCTCCTGGGCTCCTGACAATTTTGGTTGTAGCCTAGACGACAGGAAAACCATGGCTTGGTCGGATGACTTGCGATTTCAGTTGATAAGAGCTGATAGTAGGTTTCGAATGTGGCATGGATCCCACGCAGCCGTGGACGGAAGTTGCCAACAATGCGCTTTGCAAGCTGGTGGTGGGTCCATAATAGTGTGGACGGTGTTTACATGGAGAGAACTGGGTCCTCTGTTCCAGTTTAACCGATTTTTGACACGGAAGTGCTTATGTATGGCTACTTGGAAACCATTTGTAGCCATTCTTGGACGTTACGTTCCCAAAGAACGATGACGTTTTTATGAATAGCGATGCTCCATATCACCGAGCCACAACTTTCCGCGATTCGTTTGAGGAACATTCTGGGAAATTCGAATAAATGATCTGGCATACCAGATAGTCCGACATGAATCCCACTGAATATTTATGGGAGATACTCGAAAGCACAAAATCGTGTACTGGCAAAACTTCCGGCAATTATCAATGACTGTAGAGGCAACGTGGCTCAGTTTTTCTGCATGGGACCTCCAACGACTTTTTGAGTCAATGCCAACTCGAGCTACGGCGAGCAAAAAGAGGTCAGACACGATACTAGGAGCCATCCCACGACTTTTGTCACCTTAGAGTACACTGGGATACAAACTGCAGACTTGTATTGGAGACGAACAGATTACAACAAATGTTCCTCGCTACCACCGTTCATGTAAAGGCAGGCATCAACATGTCTTCTCATCAACGCTCGTGCTGTTTAAAAATGTTAGGTGTGTTCCGGGTGCAGTGACAGACAACCGCTGTGTGCTCCCGTAGGTCATCGACACTATCAACAGGCTTGGAATACACCAAAGCTTTCAAACATTCCCCACAAATATTCCAACGGCCCTAGTCGAGGGACTTGGGAGGTCATGGTATGAGTGAGCTACGACATAAACACTTGATGTCGAAGCACTATTTACAGTGGTCTGGGATCCGGATTGATGATAAGGTAAAACGTGAGCAAGTCAGCACTTAACAATTTATGCCTCACTTAGGGTGTGTCGAACGTACCCTTGGTAATAACGAGTCTTTTAGCACTGGTATGAAAGCACTTGTCCTTGCATCTTATCGGAGTATCCAGTTATTTCTGGACCTATATTTAATACCGTTATTTGATTGTTTCATTTCGCTCTACTCGTTTGTATTTATACTGATGAGAAAAGTCGCAACACCAAAATGTAATTAATGCAGAGTTACGAAACTTCGGAAATACATCTGTCTAGGTAACATTTTTAATGATTAACATTGCAATATCACCGGTTAATGTAAGCGGGTGATAACCCAATGCAAATGTGAAACGCTGGTACATTAATAAACAGTGTAACCGCCAGAATTTTGAATGAAATCTTCCAACGTGCACGCACTGTGTCGTAAAGGCGCGGGATGTCAGTTTGTGGGATGCAGTTCCATACCTGGTCCTTTTGGTCAGTCAATGGACGGATAATGCTGGTTGTGAATACTGCTGGAGTTGTCGTCCGTTGATGTTCCATACGAGCTCCAATCGAAACAGATCCGGTGACCAAACAGGCCAAAGTAACATGTCGAAACATATTGGGTTACAAAATTAGTATGTAGGTGAGCGTTATCCTGCTCAAAAACGCCACCTAGAATGCTATTCATGAATGGCAGCACAACAGGTCGAATCACCAGATTGAAGTACACCTTTGCAGTCAGGGTGCATGGGATAACCCCGAGAGAGGTCCTGATGTTATACGAAATCCCATCCCAGACCGTAACTGCAGGTGTAGTTACAGTGTGTCCAGCTTGCATGCAGGTTGGGTGCAGGCCCTGAACTGGCCTCCTTCAAAACAACACACGGCCATCGCTGGCACCGAGGCAGAACCAGCCTTCATCAAAAAACACAACAGATCTCCAACCTGCCCACCAATGAGATCTCGCCTGACACCACTGAAGTCGCAGATGGTGGAGGTATGGGGTCAGCCGAATGCACGCTACAGGGTGTCTGGCTCGGATCTGTCCCCGAAGCAATCGATTTGTAAGAGCTCACTGTGTCACTGTGGTGCCAAAACTGCTGCTACAGATCTAGTACAGTGCGACAGAGCCCTACGCCGCACGCGATGGTCTTCTCTCTCGGTAGTGCTATGTGGCCATCTGGAGCCTGAGCTTCTTGCACCCGTACATTCTCGTGACAACCGCTGCCAGGAATTATGTACATTGACCACATCTCTGCCAATACTTTCTGCAATATCTCAGAAGGAAGATTCAGACTCCTGTAGCCCTATTACAAGACCTCTTTAAACTCAGCGATGTGTTGACAATGGCGTCTTTGTCTCCTTAAAGGCATTCTTGACTAACATCGACACATCACGTCCAATTTCAAAGGTAACAGACGCTCAAGACAATTACAGCGTGTATTTAAAGCAAACGTGATTTACACCCTCATAGTGGCGCTCTAGCGCCACTCTCATGCGACTGGAACGAAATTTAAACAGACATTATCTTTCAGGTGCAGGAACACACCTACCAACTTTCATTTATATCTCACAGATCTTTCTTAGTGTCCCAATATTTTTCGTCAGTTATAGTAGGAAAAACAGCAGCAAATAAGAAAAGGCAATAGATTGGTATCTCCCAGGAAACATCGGGCAAAAACCGTGTACCTCCGCCTCTGGCCTTGATAACTGCCTTAAGAAACATCCGAGCATATGGAGTAGTTTCTCGGATACGTGAGTTTTCTCAAAGACGCTTTAAGCAACAGAACGCATTACATTGCCCTGCACTGCCAGTGTTAATCAGAGTTGAGAGCTGTAGTAGGACAAAGAGAGCATCGCCCCTCTCTCCAATGTTGCCAAATTAATTCAAGATAGTGGATCGAAAATGGTGGTCGCAATGAAGTCATGGCAGGAAGTAAAAATTTTGATGGGAAGATAGATCAATTGGGCTACCTCCACTAACCTAACCCTTCCCCCCACCCTTCACCACCCCCAAAAATGACAGGAAGTTCAAATTCTAGCAGGAAAATGCCACACACCATGCCTACCTCTACTAACAAAAGAAAATGGCGGAAAAATTGGTCACTTGGGCTACCTCCACTAACCTGAGCTAACCGACCACCACCTCTTCCTAGGAATTGGCTGGTAAAGGACTCAGCCTATGCTGGGATGCTGGATAGGATGGATGTAAGCCTTTATTTGGCATGCAGTGTTTATTTAAACAATTTGAAGCAGTAGGTCCATCCAGTGTGTCTCCATGAGATCTGGAGTCCAACTGACCTAGTACACAGTACTGCCACCAGAGGGCGCTGTCATCCCTCCTATGATGTAATCCAAGATGGCGGTCTGGGGGAAAATGGTGACAAAAGAACTCAGCCTGTGCTGGACTGGTGGATACAATGGATGTAAGTCTTTATTTAAACAATTTGAGGCAGTACCACCATTCAGTGTATTCACCATGAGGTCTGGAGTCCAACTGACGTAGTGCACTAGATTGCACTTTCACTCCATGGTGGTCTGGAGGAAATATGGCGGGAAAAGGTCTCAGCCTGTGCTGACTGCTGGAGAGGGGAAGGAGTGTATTTTATTTATTTTGAAACAGATTTAGAGACAGATTTCACGTAGTTTATTTATTACATTGACACAAAACACACACTCTGACAAGCTTGGGGTCGCAATTTACAACCTACAAACCTGCAAACTACTCGCACATCAGTATGCTGATATACATACACCCAAACAACTCATAAATTGTGAAACTAATCCATGTAAAAGGCTGTCCAAACACGCTTGCTAATCGTCAAATGTCGAAATCATGCAAAGTATAGCCTGTACATCTGTTCACAAAGTAATGTAATGGAGATGAAAACAACTCGTGAATTATCAAAAGATAATGTGTGTGTAACACTATGCAAACACACTCACAATGCTTAAACAGGCGAAAATAATGCAGTGCACAAACACTCATTGAACGTAAAGAATGCTTTCGAACTATCGTAAAGTGCGAAGTGGACATGAAATGCTCCCCTACAGAACTCAAATGCATGCCGGGTTGTGCGCTCTTTCCAGTACCATACACGAGACGCTTCTGGGCTGTGCCCGCAAGTTTACTGTTGCTGGCATAATACCTCGCTATCTATTTATACTGACGTCACAGGTCACGCTATAGAAATTCGTTCCAATGTTTCCCAGAATAGCACAGGTTGCATTGCTCCTAATGATCCTAATGGGACACACGAGACGCCTCTGGCCATGTACCTGCCAGTCCATCGCAGGCCTAATGGCCAAGCGAGAGATGTCAGTTTAACTACACACCACTGGAAGCGTTTCTAAAGGTGTCTCAATTTTATAATGATATCACACAGCTATGTAAAATAAGAGCTAAGTCGATCTCACGGAAGTTGTATAGTGTCCCAGATATAGTTAACGATCGCCTTTGTAGGAACTTTCATGACGTCTCAAATTGCCTGCATGGAAATTCTTGCCCTGACATAGCTTGTTTACGGAAATAGCGCAGAACAACGCCGAATGCATTCCTCCTCATGGTCCTGACGTGGCACCCCATCCATCACATATTACCCTTCCTGGAAATCGTTAAGTATTGCTTTCAACAAATATCTCTGAAACGCAAACGTTCTCACCGCTTTGTAGAGGCTCCATTTGCAAGCACAAAGAAGTGTTGTGAATGAATGGAGCATTTCGATTGGATCTTATTGTATTTACCCACAGAATTATTAATGTTGCTGGTGTGGAAGCACTGTCCAACTTTTTTTTCCTTCTGCAGACAAGACTTTTAGTGACAAAAAACTATTTTCTACAGATCACCATATTGCACCAACAATTAAACCCTGCAAAGTGGCCTACAGATCGTCAAATACGGAGAGACTCTTACTCAATCACACTGCTCTGCCACTGAGGATGGTAGCTAGAATATAAGAACGTGAAGCATATCTCCAATCTGGAAATATATCACTGCGTATCATGTCGATGTAGTAAACATACAATTCGGTTGCTGTGCCATACAAAATCGCCCCTTTTACATCATTCATATAGCTATCGCTCGCCAGACACTCATGCATATACTGTGAAGGCAGACAGCGTAAGCACATACACTGTAGGTACACTCGCTGCACTAGATATTTCCTGCAAGGTCTGGTGGTAATCGAATCCTGACCTTGACCAGAGTGCCCTCTGCGGACAAAAGTCACTCTCAGAACTGTTCTACAAATTCTGAGTCGGCACAATGGCGTTACTCTTTCTGACACCGAGCTACTTGCTTGCTTACTTTTCTACACCCATCTCCACACTCTGGATTAAAAGAACACATGTAATTTCGCCTGGTTTGCCAGAATATCACACCATGTTTGCGATACTTCTCCATATCAAACACATTGCAATATCGCTTGCATAGTAGTATCGCTCATAGAACATTATTATTATTATTTTGCGCTTTTCCTCATTACAGAGGCTTATCTCCAACATAATAATTTACTTGGAAATTACAATACAAACAATAAACGTTCTTAAACTATAATCTCAAAATATTTCTGCAGGTGTTTCGATCTTGTGTGTCCTCTTCCTCTGCGCCCATTCTCCTCATTATGTGCGGTACATTTTGGAGCCAGGTTGTCATAGGTCGTCCTCTTCTTCTTCTCCCCTCCGGTTCCCACTCCAGTATCAATTTTGGTATTCTGGTTTTCTCCATTCGTCGTACATGCCCGTACCACTGTAATTTCTTCCTATCCAGTACGTCATATATTCTTTCTTTTATTTCCATTCTCCTTATAACTTCGGTGTTCCTTATCTTTTCTTTCCTGGAGATTCTTGCCGATCTTCTCCAAAAGTCCATCTCTAGAGCTTGTAATTTTTTAATGTGCTTCATGTTAATTGTCCAGGTCTCCGTTCCATACAGAACCACACTCTCTAATATGGATTTGTATATTAGTTTTTTAGTTCTGCTCATTACATTCCTGCTCCATAAGACTGAGTTAAGTATCCCAATAACCCTCCGTCCGCTACTAATTCTTTTATTGATTTCTGACTCTGATTTTCCCTCAATTTCTAAAATGGATCCTAAATAACAGAAAGTTTTTATCTTTTTGATTTTCTTTCCTTCAATGCATAGCTCATCTGAATCATTAGTCAAGTATTCTGTTTTTTAGTAATTAATCTTCAAACCCCAGTTTTGTATGCTACTGCTAGTTGATTGCACATATGGTTAGCATCCTCCCCATCTTGTGCTACGACTACTTGATCATCAGCAAATAATAAATGATGTAGGTAAACTCCATCTCTTATTTCTAATCCCATACTATTACATTTACGAGACCATGTTCTAAGGCTAATATCTATATAGATTTTAAATAATGATGGTGACATGGGACAGCCTTGTAAAAGGCCTTTGCTTGTTCTAAATTTCTGTGAAAGTTTATTACCAACTTTCACTTGGCAAATGTTATCTTTATACATCTGTTGTATTATTTTAATCAAGTGGGGGGGGGGGGGGGGGTTATGTTTGCCATATGTAGTGCTCTCCAAAGTAATTTTCATGGAACAGTATCATATGCTTTTTCTAGATCTATGAAAATTAATCCTATATTTTTTGATTTTTCCCTATGTTCCTCCAAAATCTGTCGTAATGTGAAAATATGGTCTACACATGATCTCCCAGCCGTGAATCCACATTGTTCTTCTTGGGTTCTAAAATTTTTTTCCAGTTTGTTTTTAATTACTTTCGCAAAAATTCTCATTAATGTGTTTGTAACACAAATTCCTCAATAGTTTGAACAAATTTTGCTATCCCTTTCTTAAATATTGTATTAATGTAACCTAGCTTCATCTCGTTGGGTATTGAATCTCCATGTATCATTTTGTTGAAGAGCTGTGTTATCAGTTTCACAATTTTGTCACCACCATATTTCAGACACTCCAGATTGATATTGCCTGGTCCCGGTGATTTACCATTCTTTCCTGTTCTCAACGCCTGAAGTACTTCACTTTCTAAAATCTGGATCTCATCATCTTCATATCCTTTATCTTCCCCTGTTCCTTCTTCTAGATATTCTTCTCTGTCTTCATTTAATAATTTTTGGAAATACTCTTCCCATTCCTTTTGTGTTATCAGTTGCTTTTTGTACCCTGTCGAGGCCCTTTCAATACTGACCATGCATCTTTTGCTCTCCCAAATCCTAATTTGCTATTCACCTTGGCACATGTTCTTTCCCATGCTTCATTTTTTGCCATCCTTATTTTTTTCATCACTTCATTCTTCTTTTCCTTGTATATTGATCTTGTTTCTTCTGATTTATCATTCAACCACTGAAGGAACGCATTTCGTTTTTCTCTAACGAGGACCTCTAGTTCCTCTGACCACCACTCTGCTGCTCGGTTGTGGTTGCTATCTTTTTTACCCAACACCTCCGTTGCTATGATTTTCACATTAGCTTTTATATAGACATATATTTCCTCTGTACTTCCTTCAAATGATTCAACCAGTTTCCTTTCCATCCTGGCCGCAAAGAGTGTTCTGATACTTTCGTCTTGTAGGCTGTCAATATTAAAAGGTAAATTTTCATCTTTCTCAGTCTGGTTTGTTTTATTTATGTTACTTGTATCACTTCTTGCATTCTTCCATGGCCAGAAAGACTTCATTTTAACTAGATAGTGGTCTGATCCACACTGGGCTCCTCTATAAGATCTGACGTCTACTGCTTTGAAACTACTTGTTTGCCTAATGATAATATAATCTATTATAGAACGAAGTTATTTGGTGTTCTGTTGCCAAGTATATTTATGAATGTCCTTATGTTTGAAAAATGTGTTGGTAATTTTTAGATCAAATTGTTCACAAATTGCAATCAATCGTTCCCCATTGTCATTATGTTCGTCCTCTCCATGTTTTACTACTATTCTACAAGATTCTCTAATTCCTACCCTTCCATTCAGATCTCCCATGATAATCAGTTCCTTTCTTCTTGGGATTTTGTCAATAGAACATAATTTTTTTCAATAGAACATAATTCTCAAAATATAGACTAAAGTTATTTCTTTTGTAACCAAAAATTTTAGCTAGATGCAGCGTGCTATAAACCACTGAGTAACTAGAAACTATTTTCTGTCTGTGGATACCTTTATATGAAAACTCAAAAAAAAAAAAAAAAGAGGAAACTGTTATTCCCACTCGAAAATACCGATGTTGGTGATGTAACGTATTCCTAATCATCCCTACAATTTACAAACCCAACTAAGGGGTATCTCATGTCAATAGAACCTGCAAATGTGTCTTCCATCAGATTTTCACCTTCTAGATGCACATACCACGATCGATGTTCCCTCAATTAAATAAAGGTGCGAAATGAGCAGATGCAGTCATCCTGACAGTTTACATGGGAGGGAATAATTTTCCATCACAATCACACGTTCATATTGAAGCTTCTCAAATTTTCATGTGGCCACAAAACGTATCCAACACATACTAAGTATTACTTCGCTATTGGGGCGTCTAGAGGGCGACACGATTAAGACAGCTGTATTGCGGCAGCCTGACGGGCCTCTCAATTCAGACTGCTGCTACCATTAGCTGGAAACATGGATCATTCCTGCCACAGGTCATTGGCGCTGCACGCGATGTTTGCATAGGCCACATGTATATTTTATGACTGTTCTTACAATTATTTATTATGATTAAGCTCTCAATTGGACGACATTCAACAATGATCGAAGTGTTTGGAAATACACGGTGCTGACCGCTGGGGGTCTGGAAATAGAAATACCGGTGCCATTCTTTTGACTTGATTTACTCTTCCCTTTGCTGTCACAGTACTCCACATCAAATAGTGATCTTACTGATGACAGAACATAGTCTTTTCCTTTGAACGTGTCGGACACACACACATACACATACTTATTAAGCCTGATGCTCAAGGCAAAACCTATGACAGATCCCCTACTACTACGTATAATACGTGGCCAATAACTGATTGCCAGCGATGCGAAATAATACAGACCGAGAACCAGCGACGAGTTGACATGTCTCATAAGTTTTTCTTCTGAGTGGTACCACTTTGTCTTAGGAAGAGAGATGTGATCATCTTACAATTCACCAGATGATAAAAAACACAAAAATATTGCTATCACAAGTGGTCTTGGTTCTACAGGTGCACGCAAATATTCATGTTTAATGCTATACAGGCTTTATAAATCCAAGTATGGCATTACCTTCGAATGAATCGGTTTTCCAGACAATTGCCGCAACACTGAATATAGACAGTGATTGGTGGAGTGCGTATTATCAGACTGGCAGGGCGGTTACACGTAGCCCATGATGCAACCTAATGATAAAATCACTGAATTTTGAAAGTGATTTGGCTAAGGATTGTGGTATGAAACTGGTATTTGCAACTCCCTCATGCTGCCGCTAGGTATCTCTCCAGTACTTCTAATGCATTCTGTCTCAATTCCATGTCAGAGGTTCTGCGATATGTCCACTGGGTGGTAGGTGAATGTTGATTGAGAAGTATCACAAGCAGTAGATGGTGTGCTGATTGAGGTCATAAGAAATGTACACTAGCTTTTCAGATCTCTTGTGTCATGCTCTCAGTAGAAATGCTGTTTGGGATTTGGAATCATGTCTTTCCATTCAACCACATACCTGCATTGGATACTATGGGGAAGTCTTTTAATGTTTACAGCCACTAGTGAATCATGTTTCTGACACTCTCTTGTCCTGAACCTATCAGCTACAGTAAAATTTTAGATAGTCCTTATGTCTCTGGCAATTGCTGATATTCCTACAGCTTTGCGCATGTGATCATTCCAAGTTAAGTAGGAACTGAGCAGAAGCCAGAGAAAGCTGTATCTACCACCTTCTGCAACCTGTGTAGAAACAGAGTGCCTGAGTTAGTGTGACAGGACCATGTTTGGACCATTCGGTGGAAATGAGAACATGTTGTCATACGATGTGTAAGGTCAGCACCAAACAAAGCTTGTTCCTGCAACGTGAGGTAATATAAAAGACAATTCAGGAGCGGGGGGAAGGGCGAGGATTTTGCTACTGTATTGTGGGGCGCCACCAAACTACATGCAAGTACTGCTGTTTGAAGCAGATCCGTGTCCCTCAGGACCCATTCACGTATATCAACCCAACATGTTATCTTCATTATTCTATACATTCCAACAGAGAAAAATTACGAACAATAATAGCTCCTCTAACTTTATTTAACAGAGAACTATATAAGATTTCTCCTCTTATATACCGAAAACAAAAACTGTTTGTGTGCCGGCATCAAGCACATGTGACGATCCTATTAAATATATAGCTATTTATCCATCACACGGACCAGTGTAAAGTTGCATTGCCTGTCTGTAGGAGGATGACTGTATCCCATAAACTATACTGCTGCTACCACAGCGCACCACACACGCTGGATGATTTTAAATAAAAGAAAGTTACAACATAAAGAAACTGGAAGAGTTGTCAGCATTGTGGAGAGTTTCCAAAGTAATGTGTGAAGGTAACTGACGACCTCTACACTTAAACTCATGTGTCAGAGTGACGGAATAGCTGGTGTCTCTGCATTCCATTTCGACTGATTCCTCATAATGGAGTCATGTACGTGGTTAATACCTCTTTTACCTTCCAAGAGGTAATCTATATTACTAACGATCATTTAATATGGGACTGATGTGGGCATACTATAATTTCTGAACTGTGATCAGATGTGAACAGTGGATACTTTCACCTCAGGAAAGCTATATTGTGCTCCTATCACACAGAATCGATATTTTATGGAAGTAGTTTCTTCATTTTACGGTTAGATACCATAGTTTATAGTAGAAAAACCAGGGAGAAGGATGTATGTCATGCATTGGAAATATATGTGCAAAGGAAATGACTATGTCCAGTTGTAAATAAGATCTCTATTTGACGTGGAGTACTGTGACAGCAAAGTGAAGAGTATATCAAGTCATAATAATGGTACAGGTATTTCTATTTCCAGAGCTACAGCCGCCAGCAGCGTGTATTTTCAACAGTTCGCTCATTGTTGAATGTCGTCCAGTTGAGACCTCTATCATAATGTTTAATTGTAAGTACAGAGATAAAATATACATGTGGCCAGCTTCCTAGGATGACGTTTCTGCCTTGGCGTGGAGCGCTGGTCACCTGTGGCAGGACTGATCCATGTTTCCAGCTAATGGTAGGAGCAGTCGGAATGGAGATGCCTGCTGGGGAGCAGGAATGTAGCTGACTTAACCGTGTCGTCCTCTAGACGGCCGAATAGCGAACTAATACTTAGTGGGTGTTGGACAGCTTTAGTGATCACATGGACATTTGAGAAGATTCAATACGTTTGCTGTGGACCATTATAGCCTCCCATATAAATTGTCTGGTTCACTACTTCTGCGCATTTCGCACCTATATTTAGTTGAGGAAACATTTATTGTGGTTTCAGCATCTAGCAGGTCAAAGGCAGGTGGAAGACACGTTTCATGGTTCTATAAAAATGAGAAACGCTTAGTTGACTCTGTAAATTACAGGGATGATTTGGAATCGGTTACATCACTGACATCAGTATTCGCGAGTGGAAATATCAACTTCCAATGTTTTCTTTTCGAGTTTTAACGTAAAGGTCTCGACAGTTAAGTTTCAAGTTCCTCAGTGTTTTACAGCACGCTCTGGCCAGCTAAAGTTTTGGGTTTCTAGAGAAATAATTTCTAGTCTGTATCTTGGGAATTATGTTGCGTGACCAATACCACTGGATAAGCGATGTTGCTAAGTGCATGACATTGAGAAGTATCGCAAAAACGGTATGGTGTTCTGGCAAACCATCCGAAATTACATATGTTTTCGTAATCTCAGAGTCTGGAGATGGGTGTAGAAAAGTAAGCAGCCAAGCAGGTCCGGGCTAGAAATAATAATGCCTTTGTTCCGACCCAGAATTTGTAGAAAAGTTCTGAGAGTGACTTCAGTCCACTGAGGCGCTGTGGTGATGCGGCAGGATTGGGTGACCACCCGACCTCGCGGGAAATATCTAGTGCAGCGAGGGGTATACCTACAGTGCATATGCTTATGCTGTTTGTCTTTGCAGTATATGTATGAGTGTCTGGCGGTCGATAAGTATATGAACGATTTAAAAATTGTGAATTTGTATGGCAAAGGATACGAATTGTATGTTTACTACATCGACATGGTACACAGTGATATTGCCAGATTGGAAATCTGCTTCATGTTCTAATATTCAAGCTACCATCCTCAATGGCAGAGCAGTGTGATTGAGTAAGAGTCTCTCCGTATTTGACGATATGTAGGCCATTCTGCAGGATTTAATTGTTGATGCAATATGGCGATCTGTAGAAAATAGTTTTTTGCCACTGAAAGCCTTGTCTGCAGAAGGAGAAAAAGGCGAACAGTGCTTCCACACCAGCAGCATTAGTAATTCTGCGGATAAATACAATAAGAGCCAGTCGAAATGCTCCATTCATTCACAAGACTTCCTTTGTGCAGGCATATGGGAGCCTCTACAAAGCGGTGAGAACGTTTGCGTTTCAGAGATGTTTGTTGAAAGCAATTCTTAACGATTTCCAGGAAGGGTATATGTGATGGATGGTGTAACGTTCCCTGGCAAACTCACGCTATTAATGAACAAGAGTTTATTTGTACCATATACGCCGCTCTGAGCAAGTTGTATATACCGTAATTATTGAACAAAAAATATTATTGAATTTTGTGTAAAAGACATTTGTTATTATCGTAATATTTTTTTTTGTAATATTATCTCTGTATTTAGGATAGTAAATTTTCTATATTTATTATGTGATTGTGAAATGTGTCAGCATCTGCGATAACAGAGATGTGAAATTTAGCCAGAGGAGAATAATATTGTCAAATTACAAAGAAATGTTAATAGTCAGCAGTAGTATAAAAGAATCATGTACAGCGTATTCTTTGGTCTTCTCTGTGTAGAGCTGAATGCGAGAGGAAGCTGTGTCGAAGCGATTTATGAATGGGTAGACTTCTTTTGTCTCTGTCTAGATTTAGCCGCCATTAGAGGAGGCGTTACAAATTAATGTGAGTTCAATTATTGTTTGATCTAAATATATCAGAATTTATCAAAAGTGTGTATTATTAATGTAAATTAGCTTGCCCATGTCATCTATAAAATTTCTTTAAAGAATTTTCAGCATTTTTAGCGGTGTTGCTCGGTTGTGCCGCGACCGATCGATTTGCAGCGGCGCCACATTTAAAAAATTGTTCCGCTAAAGGAAAAATCAACCAAACCCGTAAATCGGGAACAGATAGATAAAAATTAACAGTGAATTAAGAAATTGTTCTTCTTTTACAGTGATCCTGAGACTGATGAATTTTAAACTAATTATACGTTTGTGCATTCGTAGGCGGATAGTTAATGTTAGTTAACATTGAAATTTAACAATTTTGGTTCTTTCAAATAACTTAAATGTATAGCGAAGTAGGTTTGATCAGTGATAATTAAATGTCGGCTTGGCAATAATTAACCATTTTCTGCTAATAGAGATAATCTTGTGTTCCATAGCTAACGCCGGGATAGAATTCAGTAAATATTTAACAAAAAAAAACCCACGTCATTTAGAAAATGTGTGGCAAGGCCGAATTATGTAACGGATTTAATTCTCAACTAAATATTCTTAATCAGTTAATATGAGTTCACGTAATTCTTAAATGTACGTAATTCTTTTTAAAGGGGATTTTTTTTTATTACCCCACGTAAATAAGAGAGAGGTTCTACAACAAAGTTCGTACTTACAGAAGACAGTTAAAGAGAGGCAAATTAATTAACTAAAAGCAATAATTATTATACTATCTTTAACGAAAATAAAAGCCACTTTAGGACCATCAGGAGGAATGCAATCGGCGTTATTCTGCGCCATTTTCGTAAACAAGATCTGTCAGGGCAAGAATTTCCATGCTGACAAGGTGAGACATCATGAAAACTTCTACAAAAGCGACCGTTAACTATTTCTGGGACACTATACAACTTCCATGAGATCGACTTGGCTCTTATTTTACATAGTTATGTGACATCAGTATAACATTCAGAAACCTTTAGATCTGCTTGCCATGGTGTGTAGCTACACAGACATTTCTCTCTTCACAATTAGGTCTGCACTGGACCGGCAGGTACAGGAGGTGGCTGGATAAGCGTGTACGTGGTCAGAGGCATCTTGGGTGTATCATTAGGATCTCTAGAAACAATGCACCCTGTGCTATTCTGGGAAGCATTGGAACAGATTGCTATAGGGCTACCTGTGACAGCAGTATCCATAGGTAGATAGGTATTGCACCAGCAACGGTAAACACGCACGCATGGCCCAGAAGCGTCTCGCCTCTGGGACCGGTGTGTGCGTGCCTCCTGTCGTGCGCGCTTTGGAGTTATGCATAGGAGCAGGTTGTGCGTACTTTGCAGTTGATGATAGTTCGAAAGTGTCTTTTACGTGCAACGAGTGTTTCTGCACTGAATTATTTTCAACTGTTTAAGCATTGTGAGCGTGTTTGCACAGCATTACACAGGCATTATCTTTTGACAAATTACGAGTTGTTTTTGTGTCTGTTGCACTATTTTGTGAACAGGTGTGCATGATGTGCAATGCATGATTTCGACATTTAACGATTAGCAAGCGTGTTTTGAGAGCCTTTTACATGCATTATTTTGACAATTTACGAGTTGTTTGCATGTTTTTGCATCAGTGTACTGCATTATTTCGGTGATTTACAAGTATTTTGCAGGTCTGTAGGCTGTGAATTGTGACCCCAAGCATGTCAGAGCGTGAGTTTTGTGTCAGTGTAATAAATAAACTACGTGAAATCCGTCCATAAATAAATTGTTCCGAAGTAAATAAAGTAATAAAGTACGCTCTTTCATTCTCTATCAGCCCAGAACCGTTTGAGTCCTTTTCCCACCATTTTTCGCCCATACCACTATGGGCTGAAAGTGCACTGTGGTGGCAGTACTGTGCACTAGGTCTGTTGGATTCTATACCTCATGGTGAACACACTGAATGCGGGTACTGCCTCGTATTGTTTACATAAAGACTGAAAATAAAAATTTACTTCCATCCTATGCAGCATCCCATCAGAGGCTGAGTCCTTCACCAACCAATGCCTAGGAAGAGGTGGTGGTCGGATGACTCAGGATAGTGGAGGTAGTCCAAGTGACCTATTTTCCCATAATTTTCTTAGGTTAGTGAAGGTGGCCATGCTATGTTGCATTGTCCTGCTGGAATTTGAACTTCTTGGCATTTTCTGGGGCAGGGGAGGGGGAAGAGAGGTTTTAGATTAGTGGAGGTAACCCTATTGACCTATCTTCCTGCCAAAATTGGAACTTCCTGCCATGACATAATTGCGAGATTGCCATATCCCTCGCCGCCATTTTGGATCCGCTATCCTTAATAAATTTAGCAACAGTGGAGGGTGTGGCGACGCTCTCTTTGCTCTACAACTGGGGGGTATCATCAAGAGTGTAGGTTACAGGTCCATTTTCACACTCCGTATACATAATCTAGCTGACAGTAGACTGAGCATGACCACTACCTGTAGTTCATTTTAAAAGGCATTAATCTGATCACTTGCTAATCCCACAAACCCCGTGGATATACGTATCTTGTAGTAGTTTGCAGTCGAGGGTTGCCGTTCCACAGCTTCATATGTTGACTAAGAGATTTTTTAAATTTATAGGTAATGAAAAAGAACATCGAATATCGTTTTCTTATTACTGTTCTGCGAAAAGCAGAACCTGAGATCAATACACTGTGAGCGAGTCATTGTTTCCTCCTTCAGCACTGTCTGTTAGTTCCTACCACTGCTTAACTAATAAATTGATTAGGGTGATGTATGGATTGCTCCTACTGCGAAACAAAACGAGAGGTAGCAAATTAAGTGACATGTTTACTGGAAGACTTTTAGACGCAGAGAAAAAACAGTAAACACACTGAAGTAGGTAAATATTAAGAAACAAATGATCACAATAGCTGCACTTTTATCCTAACATCCTATATATGTACTTCAACGATAAAACGGGATTTTTTCGTTCATGAGATCCGGTTCCGGATTTCTGTCCTCTATTCCTTCATGTACCCTATGTATTTTTCCCGTGTCAGAGCTGGCTTTCCCCTCCTTCTTCCTGGTAGCTCGCAGTTTAATATTTTCTTTGTCAAGTACTGATAGGCTTCTCTGTATTTGCCTGTACCACTGTAGCGTTCTACTCTCCGTAGTTTTTGTTATGAAGTGCCTTATCTCCGTTTACCTGCACAACTCCATGTTTCGTACCATCTCTTGACTCGTTAACCGCAGACAACTTCACATTTACATTGAGGTGACAAAAGTCATCAGATAGTGATTTGCACATATACAGATGGCGGTAGTATCGCTTGCGTAAAGTATAAAGGGGCAGTGCATTGGAGGAGCTATCATTTGCATTCAAGTGATTTACGTGAAAAGGTTTCCGACGGCATTGTGGCCGCACACGGGAATTAACACACTTAGGAAGCGAAATGGTAGTTGGAGCTAGACGCATGGGACATTTCATTTCGGATATCGTTAGGGAATTCAATATTCTGCGATCAGCAGCATCAAGACTGTGCCCAAAATAACAATTTTCAGTGATTACTTCTCACCACAGGCAACACAGTGGCCGACGACCTTCTCTTAACAACCGAGAGCAGCCGGTTTTGCGTAGAGTTGTCAGTTCTAACAGACAAGCACAACTGCGTGAAATAACTGCAGAAATCAATGTGAGACGTACGACGAATGTATGCGTTAGGAGAGTAGGGCGAAATCGTGCGTTAATGGAATTATAGTAGCAGATGTCCGACACTAGTGTCATTTTTAACAGCACTACATCCGCTGCAGCGCTTCCCCTGGGCTCGTGACCATATCGGCTGGATGCTATACGACCCGAAAACCGTGACCTGGTCAGATGAGTCCCGATTTCAGTTGGTAGGAGGTGATGGTAGGGTCTGAATGTGATACAGACCCTACGAGCCATGGCAATGTGCAAGCCGGTGTTGGCTCCATAATAGTGTGGGCTGTTTTTACATGGAATGGACTAGTTTCTCTGGTCCAAGTGAACCGATAATCTACTGGAAATAGTTATGTTTGGCAACTTTGGACCATTTTCGGCCAGTCATGGACTTAAATTCCCAAACAACGGTGCTCCCTGTCACTGGGCTACAATTTTTCGCGTCTGGTTTGAAGAACATTTTGGACAGCTTGAGCGAATAGTTCGTAAAACAGATCGCCCGATATTAATCCCATCGATCATTTACGGGAAGTAATGAAGAAGGCAGTTGGTGCACAGTATCGTGCAACGGTAACACGTTTGCAACTGTGGACGGCTTTAGAGGCAGCATGACTCAATATTTCAGCGAGAGACTTCTAACGACTTGTTGATTTCATGCCGCGCCGAGTTGTAGCTCTAGGCCGGGCAAAAGATGTCGGACACGTTATTAGGAGGTAACCCATGACTTTTATCTCCTCAGTGTAGATCATTTACACTGTTCTGCTTTTCTTCCTAATTTTCCTTGTTTCAAGTCACATTTCAGCCCCGTACAGAACTTTGTTCCGCGGCACGCTGTGAGATATCGTTTTCTTAGTGTCCTTCCGAATGCTATTATTTCTTACCGTATCATTCAAAGCTGTAGTAGTTCTGTTCCGCACTGATACTCTGGAACTAATATGCTTGCCGTATGTCCCGAAGTTATCTGTTGTTCTTCCGAAGCCTTTGAACCTTAAGCAAGATTTAATTTCTTCTTCCACTTTCTCAATTTTCATCGCATCATGTACCATACACATACACTCCATCTCGTCCAGATTTATACCCAAACGCCGTTTGATGTATTCTTCTTCAAGCCCTCTCAGCATGTATTCCATCTGCTCTTTACTTTGATAGATTATTGCTTGGTCATATACAAATAAAACAAATTGAAGAGTATCGTCAACAATCTTTTTCCCATGCCCGATCATTTCCTATACCAGCCATTCAGTACCTGTTCCAAATAAATATTAATAAGAAGAGATGACTTTCAAAAAGCCTGTTTTACGCCTTTGACAACGAAAATACTTCGTCCTTGCCTACAAATCCTTTTCTATTCAGTTCAAGCCGACACATCCTTTTCTATTTTCCCTCTCAAGGTACTGGAACAACAACTTCCTGCTACTAGGCTAACACATATTCCTCATAATTTGTGCATACCGTCTTTTCATCTTCCTATATATGATAAATTCGATTACCCAGGGGGATCTTCTCCAGCCTGTGTTTTCTTACACTACACTTCCTCCATGCTTGCGAAGATCCTTCGTATATTATTTCCTGGTCCTGGTGCTTTGTTTAATTTTTTATTTAGAGAAAGCTGCTTTCTCATCGTTCTCCCTCTCGCTCTCTCGCTCTCTTTCTGCCTTTTTCTGTGCACATGTATTTGTATAAGTGTGCCTGTCTGTCTGTCTGTGTGTGTGTGTGTGTGTGTTTAGGAACAGTGAGGCTCGATGCATTCTATACAAATAGGCGAAGAGCATATTTTCCGGAAAAACCAATGTTTTATCCGTTTCTTTTGTTTCACACATGCTGCAGTTATTCTGTACTTGACAACTTGCAATTCAGATAAGATTCCGACACTTTCGAAAAACTTATGTTCAGGGTGATACCGTGATGATGTTACAAGCTTTCAGGGATGATGGAGGAGGATATATCTATCAAATTTATTTAAGTGACCCTAGTCGGAAAATGACTGAGTAGAAAGTTTTAACCGAAAGGAGTTGTGGCTCCTCTGTCAGTGGAATACACATATTGGTATTGTTGTTGCTAACGTTCTAGGTTAGGCAACTTTCAGAGAAGGTAGTATAAACTAAAACAGGAAAAAAGGATAGTGAACGTAGCTCCTAAACCGCATACCTTTAGCTCTATGAGGGATTATTCATCTTAGTCACCCTGAAACACATCCCCCCTAATACAAACTCTTTGCTTTCCATAGTTTTAGAGAATGTATTGTAGCACGGACAAAGAGATGACAAAAATCAAATATGTGTTCTAAAGCGCTTATCTAGAGAGCTATGAGCACTTGTTTTTCTTCACTACTGTGAAACACATCTCTTCTACTGAACAAGTGGCCATAGTCCCTAAGGCGTGCATTTTAGAGCCAATGTTCATTGAACATTTTTCTTTTGTTTTGGTCTATACTACCACGTCTGAAATTTGCCCATCCAACAGTCTTAGCAACAACAATATCAATACATTTATTCCACTGTCAGAGTTATTAGAAAGATTTTCGCTTATAGCTTTCGGCTCCGAGTTTTCTAGTCCAGAGTCTCGTATCTCAAATTGATGCATTCATTCTTCTCTATAATCCATTAAAGTTTGTAACATCATTGTGGAATCACGCTGTATTCAGTTTTAGAATCACTTTTGAAGTATTATCTGTTGTGATCGCTTTATAACAGTCATAATGAATGTGGCAATGGCAGGTAGCGGTGGCCGTGCGTGCACTTCCAATTTTCAGCTCGTACATAGGTGTATACGCTGAAGACAGCTGTTGCAGAACGATGCTACTGGCTCACGCATCACGTGGTACATCGTGAACTGCTTCTGTGGATCGCCCTGGGAAACACCTTTTGACATGAGTTCTGCTCTAACTGTGGATTCCGCCAGGCGTGTCACAGACTGCCGCCTAGCCTACTTTACTTACCAGACAAGCGGTTTTCTTGCACCAGGTATGTAGGTCTAAACTCATGCTTCCTTTGAGCCATATCTGTGTTAATAGTTTATCTCCGATAGCATGAAATGACCGCAACAAGTCAATATTTAACAAAAACAAATATTTCATCCTACTTTCACTCTCGGTAGTATCAGAAATTCAATCTGTTCTGCGTGACAATCACTTGAACCAGCAGTTACCTCCACACAGTGCTGACTCATCCCAGTAGTTTCACAATATCCTAGCAGCTGATAATATGCATTTGATACAGGATCGTTACACTGGCGTGGAGATGGTGTTAAGATTCTGCTGACCAGAGAATATGCATTTGATACTGCATCGTTACGTGTCATGGAGATGGTGTTAAGATTCTGCTTACCTGGGATACAGTGGGATCCCATGTTCCCAAGTTCTCATACAGTGATGTGTGTTCCACTTGTATGAAACGGGGGTGAAAATACATTGCTACAACCGAAAAAGTCAACTTGCTATACAACTTGATTTTGGAGTACTGTAATTTACTTTCAGAAGGGATATATAAATAAAGTTAGAAAAAGAAAGATAATTTGTTTACTAAAGACCCACACTAAACAATTTTTCTTCTCTTACAGAAAATAATTTCCTCACTAGGCGACCGTTCTTGATAGTAAAATAAGTTAATTAACTTGTTCCCCTCGATAAACAATTCTACTGTGCGTCATCAATAACTGTCGCAATTGGTACGATGTTTTTCTTTCCTTTTTTAAATAGTCGAAAAAATTCAATCATATGTGTCTGTATATTGTTTGTATTCCTTCTACGTTTTGATTTTGTTTATTGGGCTTTCAAATGCATGGGAGCTCTTTGAAAATTTCGAAATCGTTTCCGTCGCCCTTGGTGACGTATTGAGAGATTAACAATAAGTGTTGATCGTTTGCACTGCTGAATTAGACATGAGCTTAATAGGCCAAAGTAAATTAATGAACGATATCCACAAGGCTACATGATGCTGTTCCCGGAGGTTATTCTAAACGATTATTCACTTACGAGTAATTATGCGATGTTACTTGAAGTTCCAGGTTTTTGTAACTACAGGCAGTGAAGAAAGGAAAAAAAAAACAACCCCTTGAAAGAAACGATATAAAGAAGAGAGAACTTCTCAAGCGCCCCCCTATCGCTATCATCCTCAACCAAGAGCTGTGTATATTCGCGAGCAAGAGGAATAGTAACCCCACCGAATTTTTTATGTGAAAACTCTTAAAACTTTTTAAATGAAAAAACCGTTATTAATATTCTACACCTTTACTTTTCATGTCTACATACTCATTTATGAATATAGTCACCCGGGAAACTAACACATTTCTCCCAACGAGAGACCATTTTATTGATATCAGCACTGTAGAATCTTTTACTCCGTTGACGGAGCCGTAACCTCCACCCGTGCTTGCAGCGCTTCATCAGCATAAAAGCGAAGTCGCCGAACATGTTCTTTGAGTTTCAGAAACAGATCGCTATTGGTTGGGGACAGTTCGGGACTGTATGGAGGATGATGTATGACAGTGACCCAAGGCAGATCTCGCAGCGCTCGTGTGTGTTCTGGCTTTGTCATGCTGAAGAAGAGGGTGCTGAGTGAGCGGACGAACTCTCCGAATTTGAAACTCTTTTACGGAATACTGTTCCTCAATCACAGATAAAATTACATTACAAATAGCAGTGTTACATGCTACAAATCGGAGTAGCCATGAAGAATAAATATGTAGAATAAATAATTTTTTTATATTTAGAAATCTTTAAGAGTTACCAAATATAAAATTCGGAGGCGTTACTTTCAGCACGTGCTCGTACTAAGGAAACTAATGAAATTTATCATCGACCATTTTGACGCTAACCGCTTTCAAATTGGGACGATTTTATGTTGATTTCCAAGTAAGAACGTGAAATGTTAAATAAGGAAGGCCTTCCACGTAGACGGTAGCAGGAGAATGATTATATAAATGTAGACTTCAGATATGATGCCTTGAATGGCTTTTCAATTCTACTGCTGCGAAATTAATTCTAATTTCATTATACACTATTTTATTATTATGCTGTTAAAGTATCAGGCTCAGAAGTCGTCGTTAGTAAGCGCCAAGCCTTGAAACACAACCTTGTTGTTGTTAAAGTTTAATGCAAAGAAATGATTTGCATGATAAGAATAATGATACTGGACTTCGTTAAGGATATGGATTACAGGCTCGACTTACAAACTCTGAAATACATAAAAGACACCTTGCTTGGGGCGCCTGATCGTTTTCTCACCAAACCTACCACTTCCGACGAGTTTAAAGGGTAAAAATATGCAAGAAGTTGAGTAATTTGTTATTAACACGAACATTAAAGTATTTAAGATAAAACTAAATATCAGTTGACGCTAATTTACAGAATAGGTACAATACGCGACCTTCAAGTAACGAGGTCCAAGTAAGAAGAAGAATGAAATCATCTATTCGCCTTTCCAGCATTAAAAGAAATACAGTCTAATTTCACATAGATATTAATTACGGCATCGTAATAAAGTTTGAATACAAAGAAATAAGTTCACTTGATGCTGGACATCAGTACGTGCCATAAGTTATCAGATGCTGGATTGTGGTGTTTCTCTTTAGATTTAGCTGATGACGTCCTCAACATGCACTGAGTGTCTCTGACGGGCAAATTTTCATTTATGTTTACTGTACAGTTCAAATCAACAATGAAAACGCACGCAGTGCTCCACGAGAGTCTGGTTTCACGCAGGCAGACATGATTGGCGACCTTGCCACGCCGGCTGGAGCACAATATCCGTTATAAATCCATCACGACCACTTCGTGAGAGTGAGTGCATGTAACTGTTTCATCTTACTTGAAGAAAACCTTCACCGTTGGTATAACACGAGAAATCGATAGCCGTTACCTGACCTCAACTAAGGTAGGAGCAAAAATTTTCACAGTGCGTCCGTTCGTGTACTAGTTTTAGTTGTCCTTCCGAAGATTCACTAGCACGATATTTGTTCATTATTGTCTTACAGTTTTATCGCATGTTCACAACGCAACGACATTTTCGAACCTGACTTCACTGGATTGTAGCCTACCGCACATATAATAAACAACACAGTCTTTTGTATCACTCTGATAGATCTCAATAATTTTTTCAAGTGAAATACAAGCAAAATATTTACAGGACACCCGTAACTGATAATAGGAACAGGTTTACATGTAATGACATACTATTTACGACTCTGGCCTGAGCGAACGAAACTTCAAAATTTTATAGTCGTTCACCTTGTATAGGGGCCTAGATAACATCACCTATTCATTCATAGGACGTAGTTCGGCATTTACGTATAAACACTAAGCTAAATCCAAAACGGGGAAACTCGAGAGAACACAAAAAGAACAGAAAGCTATCTCAAAACTAAGTACTAATTAGAAATTACGAAGTACCAAATCAAATGTACTCCTAACCATTCAAAGCCCTCCTACATTCAGTAAAATTATCTTGCACATGGCTCTGAATTCTATTAATAGAGACTCAAATCTTTGTATCATAGCAACAAGTTATGTTATATTTACAGACAACGAGTAATGAAGGTTTTCCTTTGTATGCTAGTCTTTGTTTTCCTCCGCTATATAAGTGCGAGGGAAGATAAACAGATATTCCTTACAACTAAGTACTTAGTACTATAATCAAAAATACACTAGAGTGTTTTCATAGTAAAAGATCTTGTTCTACACACACAAATGTCTCTCTTCCCCTATTGAACGCAGGCATAGTCATCTCAGTTAAGAGAGCATCACGTAATTTCTCCTAAACTAACTGAAGTAGTGCTACTTGTTACTCAAATTACGATTTAGTACACATATCTTGTGGAGAACTAGTACATGTAGTCTTCATTCCCATAGATCATTATTGGTACAGGACACGCACTAATACTAAAAATAATCTTTGTTTTATATCTCTGATGACTATTATTTACACATATAAATTTCAGTTAGTAACCGCCAGACACAGCCAGTGCATTGCCTAGTATTCAGTTTCTCTAATGAGTTCTAGAATTGTGCGGTAGAGGTTGCTTAAATTTTGTCTAAATTTTCCTCCTGTGAGAGATATGTAAGTGCAGATAACACTGCTCATCGATATACACTTATTCCATTCCCTGTGAATTCCACGGGTGTAAATCTACGGTTTGCTCCAAGAATCACAAGTTAAGTTAATTGCTAATATAATACCATTATTAACTTCCTTCTACAGACTTAAATAAAAGTCAAACAAGACTATCACTGTAGATACCATTTAAGATTTGGTGGGAGTACAATTCTTTTATTTTGTTTCTGTTACGAAAAACTAACAAGCAGCTTCTTTCATGAGATATCATGACTACCTTGTAAGGACATGTTTCAAGTAGCTGTCACTTACAGTTCTCACAGTGTAAGAATGTATATTTTTCGATCATCTTGAATAGTATACTGTCTCCTAGTTGAGAGCTTTCTATATGAGCTAACATCTTGTCATAATAGATTGTATTTAAACTTCCTTGTCCTGTTTGATCGATGTTTGTCTTACGCTGTCCTCCCAAGAACATTCTTCTCTGAGAAGCTGTGGAAGAGGAGCCATCCATTCATTTCAAACTTTTGTGTTATTTCTAATTCACCTGGCATGTGTGGTAAGTTGTTTAGTATCTTCTTGAACACAAGGTACTGTACCCAGTGTGTTTGTCGTTTATCTGCATAAGAGTGCGTAAACTCATTATATTCTTGGAAAATCCTTCCAACAGGATTCCTTTCTTAGTGACATTTTGATATAAGAAATTTTTGTTTTGGTGAACATATAAAAATACTTTCCATCTTCTGCTGGTGAAATCTGTTGCTTTGTCACATACAAACCTGGCAAGTTTGCCAACTGTCGGAACTATCGATGTGTAGTAATTTACAAATGTTTTAATGCTAAGATATGCTATGGTACACTTGGTGGCAAATTATTTCACATATTTTAAAAATAAGTTTTACAGTGCTCCTAAAAAGCCCTATTCGAAGACTGAGGTTCAGCATTATCAGTAAATACACATCATTGTTCACAGGTTTTGTTTTCTGATACATTACGCATGTTTCTAGTAGCTGTCGTAGATATCTCCACATGATGGGAAAATAGCAGTAGAGATTTACATTTCTTTCGCTGTGTCATAGTTCTCTCATGCATAATGTGGTACCAAATCAAAATATCTAGAAATGCAGGTGGAATATAAACACACCATTTGTCAGATCAAACGTTTCCCTATAGAACAGAACCTCGCTGTTAATTGTATAGTGTCGAGTTAGTTTTTCAACGAGATTTTGCAAAGTAAGTAATTTTACCTTGGTCAGCATCCTGGAAATCCACCATATTTTGTTGATGTCTAACGGATACTGTTTGTAATTGTTTCCTTACATTAACAATACACTGTAAGCTGATATCTGTTCAAAAAGTATCGAGTATTGAAGCAAACCTTGTGTTAACCATGACAAAACGTTGGCTGCTACATTGTCTTCTCCAGAAATACGTGATACTTGAAAACTATACCCTTGAAAAAACAAAGCCGAGTGGTTCAGGAGAGTGTGAATCAGTTTATGTGTCACAAGAAACCTTAAGGCTTGATAACCGAAGGATACTTTCATGAGTTCCCATAAATAGAATAATTAAATTTCTTGGAAGCCCATACTGCTACTACTGCTACTATTGTTTCTAACTCTGGGACAGAATAAGCTTTTCCACATTCTGAAAGGGTACATTTAGCAAAACTAATTACATGAATTTCAAGTTTATTGCTTTCTTCGTTTTTTTAAATACATATGCTCCCAGTCCTGAAACAGAGGCATCAGCAACAAAAAGAAATCCTTCGATATATCACGATACTGCAAAATTTCAGAGTTCACTACAGCCTGTTATATTGCATCATAGTTCTCCGAACAGCTCTTTGATCAACTGCATTCTACATTTTTCTTTCGTAGGCCAAATAGTGCTGTATTATACAGAAGTTGATCAAGCACAAAAAATCTAAATAATTAAAAAAAATCCTAAAAATTCTTTAAGAAGTTCTTAAGTTATTGGATAATGAATATTCTTTATTGCAATGATCTTATCCGGATCTGGTGTTATACCTGTGGAAGAAATCACCTGGCCTTCAAATTTCATCTTTTTCTGTTGAAGTCTGATTTCTGCAGATTAGCAGTGACGCCGACGTTGGAAAACTGTTCCAGCGTTCTCTCCAACAAATTAATATGCTCCTTCCAAGCTGTAATAGATCACCAGGATACATAGTAGTAGCTCTGATCAGTAAGTCAAAGCCTATTACAGTGTCTAATGCTGTGATAAACATGCCTGAATGTACATTGAACCCAAATGGTAATTCACGAAGCTGATAACTTTTTCCACCAAACGTAAACTTGGCGTATTTTCTAGACTTTACTGAGGGTCATAACTGCCAGTATGAAAAGTGCAGATCGATGTTATAGTGAATCTAATGCCATGAATTTTTTGCAACTGCTCATCTAGATTTTCTGGTCGAGTTCATACCAGGATAATGATTTGATTTATAGCTCTAGCGTCTAATGCAAGACGGATATTGCCACCATGTTTAGCAACTGCTAATAAAGGGCTACAATAAGAAGATAGTGAGGAGTCTGTAATTTTTAATCAAGCATTTGTTGTACCTCCTGTGTGACAGCCTCTCATTTCATTCATGGTATTGAGTAGGTGTTATGGCAGTAAATTTCGTATGGGTGTACTTCGAAGAAATATTCTTAAGTACATAAAATACCTGGCTTCCTATTAAAAATGTGTATATATTTCAAAACTATATCCTTTAGTTTGTCTTGCTATTGGGAATGAAGTGTAAGATTCTAGAATATTTCCCTTTATTTGATCATTATTCTCTACCAAACTCCACTGAGGAAATGTACTATTGATGTGTGCAAATTTCATCTTCGATAAATTTCAATTTGATGCTTTGGCAGTATTTGACATGCTCAGTTTTCTTTTTATTAAATGTACAACATTTTCACGACTGGTGCTTGGCTGAGGAGATGTCTATCTTTGCATTCCTCTCCCTCTGAAAATTCCATGACAAAAATGCATTCCACAGTTAAAAAATTTATGATTAGTAATCAGCAAACATGTCTCTATTTCCTATTACCACTTCGACCTGCGTCTGCACTTTTACTTGTCATCATCTAACATAGGCTGCTCCAATAACCTAGCAATTTTGCATGGGGAAAGTGGGTACCCTCATAACCCTATTAAATTTTATGACATAAATGTTCTGACATCACATTCACGGTAGTACCTCTATCATTAACAATCAGTTGGAACCACCCCCACAATAGCATTTATAGTGCTCTGGGCAATTTCTTTGTTTTGATCATAGCATTTATAGAGTTAGTATTAGTTCATCTCTGATGATTGTGTCACTGTTATACCTCAACAGGTTAAAAGAATGATTTTGTTCGCCCCCCACACTGTCCTAAAACCATCAGTGAAGGGCATAATGTGGTCAGATCTAATTTTTTGTATTTGTCATAGGTGGGATTCTTACACCAGTTCTGTAATACTTACAGCTGGGTTCTGTGTATGCTACCTCATGTCAACAGCATGGTTTTGCAATAGACAATATGGCTGGCAAGTACTCTTTGCATTTCAGTTAGTGTGGTTTCGTGTATGAGTATTCCACTGGTTACTATTACAATTCTGTTCAGCTCCATTACCATAGTAACCTGTATGGTATTTATAACTGAATATCCTTGTCTTGTTAGAAGTTGTTGGTAGGCAGGTTGACCATTATGGAGCTGAGGTGCCACCAGCTGCGTCTCAAACTTAACAAGATGGTCTTTTGATCTGCTGTTATGTTCGCACATCAGAGTGGGGTGAGCCATGTAGCCACTCTTGTTCCTATATTTACTTCTGAATATTCATGTATGAAACTGAGAGAATATAAAATGGACGTGAACTACTTACAATTTTATTTTTAATCTGGACTAACTTGTCTCTTATATCCAGAGGCAACTTCAATTTTAATATTGGCAAAATTCCACTGTGTAAAATTGATTCATCCCAATACCTAGCCTTGTTCAAACGCATTTCAAAACATTTTGGAAGATTTCATTTCTACAAAATCCATTTTATGCATACGACTATTATATTCCCCACTTCCCCTAGTACTTCCCCAGTACTAACTGTTTAACACCAGATAGCTTCTGCTAGATACTGTTAATTACTGAATTGACACTACCACCATTCAGGTAAATTTTTACTTAATGCATTTTTGAGATGCTGTAATTCTGGCTTAAATGTTTCTTGTGAAGGGTCTCTCTGACATAACACTTCAGTAACAGACTGATCTACACCACACAGTAGTTATGATTCTAAACTCTCATTCATTTGATTGTCCTTATTTGAAATACACTTTGAAAAAACTTGCAAAAAACTTTCCCTCTGTGTTTCAGACTATTCCCATCGTTTTACTTTTTGTTCTGCAGTAAAATTATTTACCTTTTCAATCATTTTATGAAGAGATTCTTTTATCTGGGTTTGTCCACAGTTAATTGTCGTATACCATCAACGAAACCCCTGTATGCAGTTTACAGTTCCACAATTTCAGTTTAGGGCATGATGTTGTGATGACAAATTAGTCAGTGTAGACACTGTATTTTGATAAGATAAAATTTCATCTTGTTTACATTTCATTATGCTTAGATGACATTTCATTTAGCTTGGATGACATCGTATCTTGTTCTGAAGATAGTTCCTTACGCTTAGCAAACATTTCAATTAGCATAGTTGATATTTCAGATGACATTTCTTTTTGCTGCAATGACAGGTGTCCAAAATTTTTTGTTATTGTTTCCATACTATGATACGTTGCTACAACTGGGTTTTGAATGGGGCTAGTTTCTGGGATAATTTCTTCGCTCTTAGCTTGCTACTGAATTTCGTGAACTGTAGCATCAATATTTCGAACTGCAGCATTAGCAAATTCGCTACTTAGACATACGATTCTATTTTATCATGTGTTTCGAATTCTATTTCCGAATATATACCTACTCTCAACATAACGAAAAAGATGAAAGAATTTACACATATAAAATGAAGTATTTTGATTTTATTTCAGGATACAGTTGACAAGTCAACTGAACCTGAACTTTCCAGAAAGATGACATTAATGTTCTGCAGAAAAATAGAAGTGTTGTGCCATTCCGTGTGTTCATGACTCAAATTCAGCCATCTTGTACAATCCAACTTCATGATTACTAGACATAATTACAAAAAATCTAATAATTAAGTTTTGAATAATGTTAGGGCTGAGAATGATCAATTTAACTGCCAATAGACACCATGTGCTTAAGCAAAGCAGAGCATGGACGTTGTCTTTCTAGGTCATCGTAATTAACATAATTTCTCCAGAAATGTTATTTCTCTTATTAATATTACAAATTTCCGTACATACTATGTTTATAGTTCATTCCTCAGCATAGTTTGTTGGTTCCCAGTTTCCCAGTGTTTTTTCTTTCAAAGTTTGTTGTTTCCATTGTATATGAAACACAAGCAAAAATGTTGTACCTACGCAATGACAATAAAATTCCATACACAGAATCTTATTCAAATAATTGCCCTTGAAATGGGTTGGCAGATTAATTTTCAAACGAGGGTGTTAAATATTAATGAAGGAAAGTCGCATCATGTAGTTGCAAGAGAATTGTAATACATACAAAAATGTAGATTTAAGATCTGATGCATTAAATGAATATTACATTTTGCTGCCGCTAATTAATCCTAATCTCATGAAAGACTTCTTTGTTAATACGTTGTTAAAGCATCAGCCTCAGAAGTCGTCGATATTAAGTGGTGTTATTGATAAAGTATATTGCAAAGAAATGGCCTGCATCACAAGAATAATGATGATGGGCCTTCGTTAGAGAAACAGGTTGCAGCCTCGACATACAAACATTGAAATGCGTAGAGGAAAGCGCGCTAACGTCATACATCCGTTGCATCACCAAACCGACTAATTCCTACCTATTTAAAAGACTTTGAAAGTATGTTGTTTAGGTTTTTTTTATTGGTAACGCCACGTAGCGCTCTGTATGAAAATCACTGGCTGTGCTGTGTGCAGTCGGTGGCTGGTTTGCATTGTTCTTGGCTATTGTAGTGTTGGGCTGTTGGCTGTTAACAGCGCGTAGCGTTGCGCAGTTGGAGGTGAGCCGCCAGCAGTGGTGGATGTGGGGAAGTGAGATGGCGGATTTTTGAGAGCGGATGATCTAGACGTGTGTCCATCAGAAACACTACATTTGTAAGAATGGATGTCATTAACTGCTATATATATTATGACTTTTGAACACTATTAAGGTAAATACATTGCTTGTTCTGTATCAAAATCTTTCATTTGCTACCTATGTCTATCAGTAGTTAGTGCCTTCATTAGTTTGAATCTTTTATTTAGCTGGCAGTAGTGGCGCTCGCTGTATTACAGTAGTTCGAGTAACGAAGATTTTTGTGAGGTAAGTGATTTGTGAAAGGTATAGGTTAATGTTAGTCAGGGCCATTCTTTTGTAGGGATTATTGAAAGTCAGACTGCGTTGCGCTAAAAAATATTGTGTGTCAGTTTAGTGTTGATCAGAATAGGTAAAGAGCGAAATGACTGGGTACGTTCAGTTTTGCTCAGCTGTTTGAAAATCAAATAATGTAAAAGATTTATCAGCACAGTAATTCAATAATTTTTCTAAGGGGACGTTTCATATGTCGACCCTTAGCCGAGGATACCTCACTGGAATCTTCTGATTTTTTTCTTGTAGTTTGTGTAATTAGTGTATTGTTTATTGCTAATGCGTAATCATAGAGAGAATTTCCTTTTTAGTTGTAGTTTTTCATTGTTGTACCGTAAAACAGTTGTGGCATGCATGTAGATTTGCACCAAGTATTTCGCAGCTGCGCTTGCAGTTAACTAGATATTATTTTTAGTGCTATGTTAATGTGTTTTCTTATTTTGCTCTTCAAATTGTGCTTTTCTGTGTTATCGTGTGAATTATAATGGCGTGTGAAAAACGTAACACTAGGCTCCAAAGTAAATTGAGAAATATTAGTGACGACGAGCGTAGCTTATCAGCACCACTGTGTAATGAATTAACAGACATTCAAAGTGGTAATTTGGTAACTGTGCATAGGGAAATGGAGTGGGCGGCAAATAATGGCGTAGACAGTGAAACAGTTAGTGAACAGGAAAGCATTATCCATCGATCGGTCGGCAACAGCTCGCCTCAAGAATCTGAAATGACAGGACACAATCTCGCACATACTGTAGATTCAGGTTTTGGGTCCTCACTGTTTTCTCAAATAAGTCAAGACACATTTTCTGCTTGTCAAAATGTGAAAGTTGCCGGTGCAAATTCACTGCCGAAAAACACTGACGAACATGTTTTAGACACCAGTGCATTGTTATTCCAATTAATACAACACAAGGGACAAACACAGCAAAAGCTTCAAAAGTTTGACACAATGGAACAAAATCTTCAAAAGTTAGACACAATGGAACAAAATCTTCAAAGGTTAGACACCACGCTTGAACAAACACGTGATGATTCAACTACTGAGTTACATAAAATCGAATCGAAATGTCAAAAAGTCTGTAATGACATAAAAACACAAATTTGTGAGCATTTCCAACCTATTTTTTCGCGGCATGAAAATACATTACAGAATCACGAAGCAGCCATAAAAGAACTGCAAACTATTGTTCATGAAAATCATGAGACCTTGCAAGCTAAGATTGACTCAGTTGCATCTACCGATTCGGTTATGCAACTTGCAAAAACTCTGGAAAAGTTAAAGGACACAGTAGATACGATTTTTACACAAATGGACACTCTGAAACTTGGTTCAGAAAAACACACTGAGGAAATAAGTTCACTATCGGAGAAAGTAGCCGAACTTGCGGATCAGTTCACTAACTTATCTACAAAGGTGGATGATGATCTGAATGACACAATACATGTAGCCTTCACTGACACAGAAGACTACGAACAAATTAGGAAATTCAAACAAAAGCAGAATCAAATTAATACGCAACACCAAAGAGAAATCTGGGAAGTATAAGATCAGTTGACACAGGTAATAGAAGAATTACATATTTCAGAGGACACTCGCGCTCCAATACGGGAAGAGGGACATAGAAATACGGAACAGCCACTAAATAATAACACAGGGCACTTCGTAAATTATGAAAGAAATTGGCAAGGTACACCGAATTTTGAGATGGAACCACCGAAACGACATAACAATGACCGACATGCGACTCGCCGACATGATGATTTTGACTATAAGCTGTTTATTACTACAGGTAAATTCAAAACATTTAGGAATTCCGACAACGACATTCATCCACAAGCGTGGCTTCACCAATTCTCTCATTGTTTTCCACCCAACTGGTCATTAGAGCACAGATTAGAATTTATGTGTGGCTATTTAGAGAATGAACCAGCTGTAAGAATGCGATCGGTCATTCACGACTGTCACAGTGAAGGAGAATTTTATCATGCCTTCCTCGCAGCATATTGGTCTCAAGCTACACAAGACCGAGTAAAACATAGCATCATAATGATGAAACATTTCGAACAATCTGAATTTTCCAGTTTTGTGAAATATTGTGAAGACATGTTGCACAAGAATCAGTACCTGTCAAACCCATACAGCCCCTCAGAACTCTTCCGCATTTGCTTAACCAAATTGCCTGAACATTTACGACATATTATTTTGGCAGGACGTTGCAAAGACGACATTGAAGCTTTTCGGGGACTGTTACAAGAGTTGGAAAGTGAGACTGACAATCGTGGAACGCGAAAACAGGAGCACAACAATTACAGGTCACATCCATCACAATTCCGCGATGAAAGAAATAATAACTGGACACGACAAGGCTATTCTTACAACGCAAATCGTGAACAAAACAGACACCACCCATATGATAACCGTTGGCAGAGTAATAGTTACAGAGAAAGATCGCATTTCCGTAGTAATGAATAAGACAGAGATAATTATAGAAACAGACAATATGGGAACCAAAACAATTATCATCAAGGCAGACAGAATAACTTCAGATGCAACAGTTCAGCGCGCAGTTACGATTCAGGGAGAAATTCTCCACCACGTGACCGACAAGAAAGAAATTATGGAATCTACGTTATAATCGTAACGACAGACCTGAATTTCATCAGAACTGGAGAGATTCAAACAGGGCTGGGCCCTCTTGACAAGGTGAATTTGTAGAAGTTAGGTCTCCTAATCCCAATAACGACGCACGCCAACAAAAAGACAGACAATGACTTGCACCGCAGGCAGCTATGTGCGCCAGCTGGCTCACGAAAAATAACATAGACGCTAACATTGAGAAAATTTTTAGCATTTCTTACTGATGTATACAACATGATAATTACTTGGAAGTTTAAACTCTGCACACTAGAAAGGGTAAATGATTGCATCACATTTCACATATAAAACCGTTTATTGAGAGATAATCTGTTTTTTTAACTTAGTCATTGCTATAAAATTTTTCACTTTACATTACTAGTATGCTTTGTCAGACTTAGAATCTGTTAACATGCAACAATGTTTGAAGTAAATATCCAGTCAAGAACCAAGAGAACTTATTTAAACAGAAATTACGAATGCATTGTTATAGTGAACAGAGGGCATGGTGTTATTGTGTGTGTACATTATTGCTTGTTAATTGCACGATTACGTAACGACTATAAGGCTTACATACTTAGAACATATACTGCTAATGAGATTTTAATGCAACATTTTGGTTTACTTGAAAAGACATTCTTTATTTGAGGTAATTTCTGTGAGATTAAAGATGACTTAGTATTTCGTTTCTTTGACAGCTACACGATTATGTCACTTGCTCAGCTGTTTGAAAATCAAATGATGTAAGAGATTTATCAGCACAGTAATTAAATAATTTTTCCAAGGGGATGTTTCAACTTAAAATGTTTAAACGTTAGCGATGAACCGGAATAGTATTGTTGTTAGCAAATAAGGACATAGGTAAGATAAAATTAATTATTATTTCACGATAATATAAAGAACGGATACAATACGTGACCTTCGAGTTGTGAGGTCCAAATAAGAAAAAGGAAAAAGCCGGCTGTTAACCTTCCCAGTAATTTAACAAAAGACAATCAAAGTTCAGGTAGGTATCATTTATGACATTGAAATAAAGTTCCTACGATGCATAACTATTTTCATCTGACTTCATTTGAATTCAATTACTTCTCTCACTACTTCTCCAATCACCCATTTCATAATGGATTCTCTTTGTGTGTGTGTACATGCATTTATTTGTAAGAGGTTTGAAGTAGTATTGGGGTCGGAAAGAGGGAAGGGGGTAGAGAGTCTAATAAAGCGATCTGTGAACATTCACTGTGATATCCCTGTGCTAGTAAAAAACAAAGCTTATAACCTGCTTTGTGAAATCTATGACAGTAATTTGTAACGATCAGCTTCTAGGGATTACTTAAATAATGTCAGGGATCTATTATGTTCAAATAAAATCTCTGAAATAGTTTAATAATATCAGCCAACTCTTTCCTTTAATAACAATAAGAAAATTGTTTGCTACTCAAAGTCATCTGGAAAGGCACGTCTTGGTTGACTTTAAATGTCCCCCAAGATATCTGTATAACACGGCTTTTATCTAAGTAAATTGTCGCAAAATATCACTGTTTACATACATTTAAACTCTACCATGATGATTAACTTCATAAAAAGGATCTCTGAAACATGACAACGTTTTCTCAGAGTGTTGTTCATTCAGTTGTTCATTTGTCTATTTTTTTCGTAGGAAATATTAGTAAACGTCGTAACCCAAATAATATATCACCACGCAGAGTTCTCGTGAACCGCAGGTATGTTGAAGAGTGATTCAGCTGGACACAGCTCTCTAGCCGAAAGCAAGAACCTGACAAACGTAAGATTTTGGTTCCTCTTCACGAGTAAGACTGATAAGGCGCCTGCACATTTTGGCAGCCAGGCTGACCCCTGACAGGTTCTTGCAGAACTTAGTCGACATACTGCTCAAATCATTTATCATCTTCTCAATTCAACCCCTAATATTCTATAATCTGGTTAGGTAATGGCTACTAAAGTCCTGTAAACGTCGACGTTAAAAACTTCTCCTTTCATCGGTGTGCAGGGCTGTGACTGAATTCACCCTCCAGCCGTATACTAAAAAGAAATTAAAAACCACATAGCTCTTCAAGTGATGGCTACAAATCATTTGTCTTGCGTGACAAGCTGAGCTTTAGGAGAATTCAGGAGAACCGCTGTTTGATAGAAGGAGAGTATACTTCAGAAGCAGAAAGACGGTGAGATAGGAAACATACAGGGTGTTACAAAAACATACGGCCAAACTTTCAGGAAACATTCCTCACACACAAATAAAGAAAAGATGTTATGTTGATATGTGTCCGGAAACGCTTAATTTCCATGTTAGAGCTCATTTTAGTTTCGTCAGTATGTACTGTACTTCCTCGATTCACCGCCAGTTGGCCCAATTGAAGGAAGGTAATGTTGACTTCGGTGCTTGCATTGACATGCGACTCATTGCTCTACAGTACTAGCATCAAGCACATCAATACGAAGCATCAACAGGTTAGTGTTCATCACGAATGTGGTTTTGCAGTCAGTGCAATGTTTACAAATGCGGAGTTGACAGATGCCCATTTGATGTGTGGATTAGCACGGGGCAATAGCCGTGGCGCGGCACGTTTGTATCGAGACAGATTTCCAGAACGAAGGTGTCCCGACAGGAAGACGTTCGAAGCAATTGATCGGCGTCTTAGGCAGCACGGAACATTCCAGCCTATGACTCGCAACTGGGGAAGACCTAGAACGACGAGGACACCTGCAATGGACGAGGCAATTCTTCGTGCAGTTGACGATAACCCTGATGTCAGCGTCAGAGAAGTTGTTGCTGTACAAGGTAACGTTGACCACGTCACTGTATGGAGAGTGCTACGGGAGAACCAGTTGTTTCCATAACATGTACAGCGTGTGCAGGCACTATCAGCAGCTGATTGTCCTCCAAGGGTACACTTCTGCGAATGGTTCATCCAACAAGGTGTCAATCCTCATTTCAGTGCAAATGTTCTCTTTACGGATGAGGCTTCATTCCAACGTGATCAAATTGTAAATTTTCACAATCAACATGTGTGGGCTGACGAGAATCCGCACGAAATTGTGCAATCACGTCATCAACACAAATTTCCTGTGAACGTTTGGGCAGGCATTGTTGGTGATGGTTTGATTGGGTTCCATGTTCTTCCACCTACGCTCGATGGAGCACGTTATCATGATTTCATACGGGATACTCTACCTGTGCTGCTAGAACATGTGCCTTTACAAGTACGACACAACATGTTGTTCATGCACGATGGAGCTCCTGCACATTTCAGTCGAAGTGTTCGTACGCTTCTCAACAACAGATTCGGTGACCGATGGATTGTAGAGGCGGACCAATTCCATGGCCTCCACGCTCTCCCGACCTCAACCCTCTTCACTTTCATTTATGGGGGCATTTGAAAGCTCTTGTCTACGCAACCCCGGTAACATATGTAGAGACTCTTCGTGCTCGTGTTGCGGATGGCTGTGATAAAATACGCCATTCTCCAGGGCTGCATCAGCGCATCAGGGATTCCATGCGACGGAGGGTGGATGCATGTATCCGCGCTAACGGAGGACATTTTGAACATTTCCTGTGACAAAGTGTTTGAAGTCACGCTGGTACGTTCTGTTGCTGTGTGTTTCCATTCCATGATTAATGTGATTTGAAGAGAAGTAATAAAATGAGCTCTAACATGGAAAGTAAGCGTTTCTGGACACATGTCCACATAACATATTTTCTTTTTTTTGTGTGTGTGATGAATGTTTCCTGAAAGTTTGGCCGTACCTTTTTGTAACACCCTGTATACAAACGCGCTTCCTGGACTGTCTCAGAACGATACGATCTTGTTCTGATGTATCATTATGGGAATTCATTTGGAGAGACATGACAACCGACAGCTGAAGTATAGATAGTTTGGAAGGATATACTGATAGTTTAAATGAGCGAGCCCAGTGAGAAATCAGGTTATTCAGTGCTTCTGACTGCTACCACCACTGCGTCTGTACTTAATGTAATGATTACTATCAAATGTTATGAATGGTGCTACGTCCTGAGCTCTCGCCATGAAAAGGAGATCCTTCTATTCGAACTTTTTGGTTTTCCGACCCGGAATAGTGTTCCTCTGAGTGCTCACGGTGAGCCAGGCAGATTTCCAACGCAACCCATTCAGCGGTGGCTCACCTGAACTCGGTGACGTAATCCTGCTACGTGAAGCGTGTTGTCTGCAGGGGACAGTCCAGGTCATCAACACACCACGCCATAATCTCTGCTGCTGAGATCCTCTCTAATTGCCGCAAATTCCACTACATCCAAGTCTAAATAGCACGCTCCACTGCACCATCAGTTACGCCTGCGGTTATTAGTCTCTCTAACCCAGTATAATGTTTAAATGTATCGTGTAGTAATCGCGTCTAACAAGCAGACACTTCATGTGGTGGGATCTACTTTTTGAAAGTATCTCTAAGCCAGGATAATGTTTGAATGTGTCGTGTAGTAATCGCCTCTAACAAGGCATCACCAGGGGCTGAGACCTACTTTTTGAAAGTACCTGTACAATTAGGCTCTCAGATATCACACCCTGCAGCCATTCACCTTCTCCATTATGCTTTGAAAATCACACAGATTTTCGAAACGGCACCATAGCATAGCTAGCGATTATTGACTAATGTGCTGAAGGTTGTGGATTCGAGTCCTGCCACGTATCCTTTTTTTATGATTTCTTTATCAAAATTCAGATAATTTTGTCTAACTGTTATTTCTTTTTTCATTTCGAATTCTTTGCCACGTCTTTTTGATCATAACATTAACCTTTTGATTTACTCTTAGTTTTTACTTCCATTTATTTCTTCTTTCATTGGATTGTTTATCCACATAATTTTCAATATTCTTATGTACAGTATTTACTTCAATTCAATTTCATACTTTTCATCATTCTATATTTTCGTCCATGTTTTTCTAGTCACTTCTTATATTCATCATTTTGATTCTACTTAGTATTATTCACAAAAACTTTTTTCTTCCAGATCTTCGTCTTCAGTATTTTGTGCGTGGTGCTGGGAGAAATGTTTCTATGACGCTTACCATCCAAATTTGTGCATATAGTAACGATGCATAGTTTCTTCACACAACTGCACAGCTAGTATAAATAGATTATTTCGTCTTTAGTTTTCTAACAGGGACATAGTCATTTATGAACTTTTAAATGTACGATAGATGAATAAAAACAAATAAAATCACATAGACAAAAATTCCAAACGAGAAAAATCTAATAGGAAGTAAAAAAAATAGAGAGCAAAACCAAATTAATGTGATGGTTTGGATGTCACAGAAAAGTATTAAAAACGAAAAAATTTAAACCAATTAATTGAATAAAAATGATGATCAAAAACTGTTCGACAGAGATGGGAAAAGAAAGGTAGAACCGACAGAACTCTAACCCACAGCCTTCAACGCACTAGCCGTATACAGTAACTTAAGGGCTACATTATGGCGCCGTTTCGAAGGTCACTATGATTTACAAGGGTACAGCAAGTCATGAGAAACTCTTTCTTGTCGGTTATTCGCAAACGAGGGACAACTAGGGTGAATGACTCGAATGTGTGATACCTATTCCACTGCATAAGTGGTTTCCAAAGATCGATTCCACTACAGAGTGCCTCCCCTTGTAAGTGTGTTCGTGCCTCATTAAAATCAAAATTTATAGTCTCATAATTTTAGCTTCATTAGTCCTCAGTTGAAGATATTTTGTTATGCGTTTCTTTCTCAGAAAATTGAAATGCTGCAGGCACCGTCAGAGGCAACAAAGGCTCAGAAAATAGTTTCAAATTTAAATAAACTCAGGAAGCCTTTATAGTCTGTGATGATGTACTCAGCATTAAGAAACTAAACATTAGACAAAGAACCATGACTTAAACCAAGCCCACATAACAAAAATCAAGGATGATAATAACGGCCGTGAAAGTTTGTGGTTAATGACTAAATCAGAATGCCAAGATGCGGATCTGAACTGTCAACCTGCGGAGTGCGACTCCAGCTCGATTTTTTTTTCCTTCGAGGCACGTAAATTCAACTATTACCGTATTGTCAGAAATGCTAAATGACGCTCGATTTAGTTTAGTTGTAGCTTTATTTAATGGCAGATTACTATTGGTGCACACGTCATTGTCAAATTTTGTATGACTCTTTTATATTTCGTCTAATAATCTGAAGGCTATACAAGTGTTATAGTTCATTAGAAAGCTGACATCAGATCATCCACTTCAGTACGTCTTCCACTGTTTTTTACCAAAATGCATTACCCTCATATTCTAATCATAGTGATACATTAGTTATCAGTGCCTCACTGAACGTACGTATCTCCAGTGAAGTGGAAAAGGCTTTCAAACAAAAGCTGTAAGCAAGAAACTGATTTACATGAAATACAGATCTTTGTTGAATTATAATCGTATTTCATACCATGTAAACTTAGTCCGTGACAGAATTTCAACATGAGCTACATCTGTACACCATTGACAGAAACAGCTAGATCGCCTGACGTGCGTATCGACGCAGTTCTAAAGTATGGGCTGTAATAGAGAAGTCTAGGGAACAGTGCATTTGTGATACGGGCATTCGTTTCAGACAGTAACTTCTGTAACCTACAAAAAATGGTTCAAATGGCTCTGAGCACTATGGGACTTAACATCTGAGGTCATCAGTCCCCTAGAACTGAGAATTGCTTAAACGTAACTAATCTAAGGACATCACATACATCCATGCCCGAGGCAGGATTCGAATCTGCGACCATAGCAGTCGCGCGGTTCCGGACTAAAGCGCCTAGAACCGGTCGGCCACCAAGGCCGGTTATAACCTACAATTAACAGTTCACTGACATCAACCGTAGTGCAGGAGATCTACGTATATATCGTTATTATCCAAGTTTGTTGATGATTGATTGAAACATTTACGTCTTTTAATTGCAAATCTGACATTGGAAGCACTTTGTAAAGTGATTTCTTATGGATCTGCAACGAGTAAATTTCGAGTATGAGAAACTAGGGGACATTGCCAATATTGTACCGGCTCTAAATTTGTACCACTACTATAAAATTCGTACCTCTTGTGGGATCCGACACTTAGTGACGTAAACGTGAACTACGTGCATCTTGGAGCCATATTGCCATGTTTGAGTTCTATGTTATGGAACAGGTCGTCTGAAAACAATGTTGATTTTCTGTATTTTCGTCTAACGTTTTACGTATGTGACTAAGAGAATTACTGTTACAAGATGAATGTCAACAAAATATTTTACTTATGGGTGAATATGCATGAAACAACCTTAGTTTCCAGACAGTTATGAGTCTGTATTCGTCGTGGTTCGTTTTTAGGAAATTTACTGAAGAAAATAGCGACATCGCCTATTGTTTACCGCTGAAAGTATCTGGTGTCGCAGCGGTACAGTTTAAGAAGCTTTCTCGTATAATGGCCTTCAAAATATGCATTTAGCATTATTAATGCAACATACTGTTTAGAAATGATGCTCCGAATTGTCTAATGCCTTCTTTATCCTAAGTTATTAATTAACATACTTTGTATTTTAGTATAGTAAAAGAAAGGTGTTGTACAAAGTGGAGCACAGATGACCTGCATTTAGCTGTAACAGTATTTATAAATGGGGACTATGTATTAAGTGAATGTGTACGTGTATAAAATGTGCCTAAGCCATCTGAATATGCTCTGAATCTGAAAATGAAAATAAAAGTGAAAACGGGGATGTAATAATTTTTGGCTTGAGTAAAGTGTTATCCAAAGCGGTAGAAAAGGCATATTCTTACATTGCAAGAGATTTCGATTCAAGCATTTTGTACGGAAGAGAAATTCGATATCGCAAAACGCAACGGAATGCCCCGCAATCTCAATGCAGAAGAAGCCACGGTAATCAAAAAGTGCACTGAAAGTGTCGATTCAAGAAATATCGCCGAATCTGACGGAAATTATGAAAATAATAAGAAAAATAAAACAGGAGCAATAGATGCGAAATCTAGAACTGGAACCTGCATAATGGAAGTGATTTGAAGTCTATGTGGGGAAGCCGCCACGGAAAGTCATTCGTGAGGCGGATTAATTGAGTTGCCAGCTGGACGAAGGAGATCAAATAGAAAAAATGACCTGATACATGAAATATGAAATGTGGATTCACGTAAAATGTGCATAGGTGGCCAAACGAATATTGCAATGCCGGCAAGTAGTGCTGTATGAACTAAAATATGGAACATTTCCTAAAAGTTAGTCTAGACCATGTTTTTCAGCTCAGGAACATAGTTTATAAAGGTGATACAATTTATACAACCACTGGCACAAATTAAGAAACCAGATTCCTGATTCGTATCATCTACAGGCGTATAGAAAACTGAGTATAGTGTATTTATTTTTCTTAGTCATTTCATTCCTTAACTCAGATGCGAGAAACAACATTCTGCAGTTGAAGATGACATGGCTTAAGTAATTTCCTAACTTACTATTTAGGCTATAATAATACCCCATTTGCCAATACGAGAGGAAAGCTACATATCTAGTATTGTGTTTTACTCTGTTTCAGAATGTAGAAAGACGAACTTTTATGTATGTAGACAAGCTGCAAGTGAAAATTTGTGACAAGGGTGGGAATTGAACCCAGGTCTCCTCTGTTATTAGGCAGGTGCGATAGCTACTTTTTTTCCTAACCTCTTTTTTTATTACACAAAAACAGTAACAAAAATGACTAGCTTACAATGAAATGACATAAATAAGGTGACAGATAATTGCCGTCATAAATTACAACATTGAAAGAATGAGGGATGATATGCAGTCTTTGAGCCACCTTCGAACAGCGGTTCACACAACTGCACGGATTACTTTCGCAGCCCTCCATCCTCGATCCAAATTCTCACCGCCGCATCAGTCTACTATAAATTCCGCCTTACACACGAACATAATTTCTGACGCTCTCCATGTTCCGGAATAGTACCTCAGCGTCGAACGTAAATCGGGAATCCACTATCAAACCCAGATACATTTACTTAACACAAACAAATGACACAATCTCAGAGACTTTACTGGTCTCATAAAGTTATGATTTTATGTATATAGAGTGAAGCGGCGAGTGAAATTTTGTACCAAGGCTAGGAATCGATACACACATAATTATATCTTTATGAGACCAGTAAAATGTCTGAAATTGTGTCATTTGTTTGTATAAGTACCTGCACCTGGGTTTTATGCTGGATCCCCCACTTACGTCAGACGCTGAGTTGCTGTTCCAGAACGTGAAGAGCCACAGAAATTCTGATCGTGTGTAAAGGGTAATCTAAGGTAGACTGGGGCAGCACTGAGAATCTGGATCAAGGAGGGGGCCATGCCTGGGTAATCCGTGCAGTTGTGTGAACCGCTGTGCGAAGGTGGCTTAGCGGCTGACGTGCGTGCCTAGTCAGCAGGAAACCAAGGTTCGAATACCAGTCTCGGCACAAATTTTCCACTCGCCACTTCTATCTACATGCATAAAAACACATCTGTATGAGACGAGTAACGTCTTTGAAGTTGTGTCATTTCATTCGTTTTAGAAAGAGGTAATGTGTCACAATCAAAGCGGTTACCTGAATCTTAGGAGAATCAGTAAATACGTCTCCGAATGAAACTGTTTTTGCACCATTACTTTATTTCTCGAAACAAAATTTTTTGTTCTTAACTTCAGGGTGATATGTGTCTTCTCCTCTGCAGCGGATCATTACTTGATCAGCCTTTCAACAGGAACCCCACACAACTCAACCTTCGTCACTTATGTGCCAGTCTGGCAACGTGATGGTCTCTAAGAAGCACATTAGCACATCAGTCAGAAATACCTACTAACATGATGTAATTCATTAAAATTCTGGCGTGCGACGACTACCTTGGAAGGAGCGGGCTCATGATTCCTCATTGCTGTGTAAAGTCAGTTTCTTCCTTGTTTCGCTTCGGGCGAATATCCTTATGGCTGTGCTCAGTAGTTCTGCTTTTATTGTCGAACTATGTGATTTTACGGGAGAGATCCTTCGATGTACCCTGTAACATGTCCGTGGCGTTGCGAACAGAATAATATAACTGTGTCCTGTCGTGGAGGCAAGTATAATAAGTGTTTCCCTGTCTCTTTAGTTTTGATAACGAACATTTTGCGCTTATTGGAGTCAAGCTCGGTGGTTTTCCTGAGAGAATCACGCTTCGTTACGAAAATAAACTGTCATGTGCTTAATACAAATATGTTTCACTTAAGCTTCGTAGGTATTTAACTAAACAGTGAAAAAACCGTCTGTTTGAAATGATAACAGTGCAAGTGAAACTAGTTTGTATAATTGTCGCTTTAGCACGTAAAACACTTTCCTAATAGTGTCTACGTTCATCCAATCTCGAGTTAGCAGTTACGTTTGTTTCATACTGCACTGAAGCAACTATTGCTACGTTATATATCTTTTCACAGTAATTAAACAGACAATCATTAATCACGGAAGCTTTTATATTTACATACTGCTATCAATAAGTTTCTCCACGACAACTGCAAATGGTCAAAGACTACACTGTATGAACGGTATATCTCTTAATTAATCCCAAGCGCCTTCCTGCGAGATAAAAGAATTATTGAAATAATTTTCTTCTAAAACCCGATGTAACCCTTTCAACTATTAATGCTATTGAGGCAGCAGCAGCAAGCCGAGACACAAGCAGCAACAGGGAAGTAACCAAGCTTGTAACTTTTACGAGTTACTAACTAGAAGCGAATTTTGTAATATCATCTTTGTGCTTTAATAGTTTAATCTCTTGAATTTATGTGCGTTAATTTAATATCTAATACCCAAAGTTCTCGCTTTTTAAATTGCGTCGGAAAGTAAATCGATTTTGTGTCATATTACAAGTTCCTAACGAGGGGTGAAATATTTCACCTGAGTGCTTCGGTAGTTAGGTTTTTGAATGTCTGCATGTGAATCTATTAGACAAAGTTCCTGCGTTTTCGTCATGGTCGACAGTAGAGTTGCGAATCATATGCCGATTGTCCGTTTATCTGCATAGTTTAGTTTTCCACGGTCTTTAGTATCCACAGGGACGGCGATTTTTTATGCGGATGCGAGCCGAGTTGGTGCTACTTCACTCTCAGTTCCAGGCTGTGATGGCCTCGGTTACACAGCTTGAGGCTGCAGTGGATGGGCACCACTGTTGTGGGCCGGCCTGGAGATCCAACGGACGTCCTGCACGTCCGAGTCCACCAACCGGTCTTCAGCATTGGCCATCCCAGTTGCTGCTCACACTGAGGTTGACCCCTCACCTGTGGTTGAGTGGGAGGTCAAACCGGGGCGTAGTAGGCGGCGAAAGACTTCCCAGGAAGCCGCACGTGAGGCCTCACAGGTTTGTCTGACAAACAGGTTCCGGGTGCTGTCTGTGGCTGACAATGTCGCTGAGCAGGACTGACTCAGAGAAAACCTCTCAGCCTGCAGGATCGGGACAATCAAACAGGGTGGGATTATTGATAGTTGGGGGCTCCAACGTTAGGCGCGTTATGGGGCTCCTTAGGGACATGGCTGCCAAGAAGGGAAAGAAAGCTAATGTGCCCTCCGTGTGCATGCCGGGTGGAGTCATCCCAGATGTGGAACGGATCCTCCCGAATGCCATGAAGAGCACAGGTTGCAGCCAACTACAGGTGGTGGCTCACATCTGTACCAATGATGTATGCCACTTTGGATCAGAAAAGATTCTCTCTGGTTTCGAGCGGCTAACAGAGGTGGTAAAGGCCGCCAGTCTTGCTTGCAACATGAAAGTAGAGCTAAACATTTGCAGCGTAGTCGACAGGAACGAGTGTGGACCGTTGGTACAGAGACAGGTGGAGGGTCTGAATCAGAGGCTCAGACGGTTCTGCGACCGTGTAGGCTGCAGATTCCTCGACTTTCGTCAAAGGTGGTTGGGTTTCGGGTCCCTCTGAAAAGGTCAGGTGTCCCCTACACGCAGGAGGTGGCTACATGGGTAGCAGGGGCTGTGTAGCGTGGACAGGGCCGTTTTTTTAGGTTACAGGGTTTCCGAAAAACAAAAGAAGGGCTTCAGGCTGAACACAGGGGAAACTCAGATACAGGGACCATCGGTATAACAGTTTTAAATTGTCGTATCTGTGTTGGGAAAGTACCAGAGCTCCAAGAGCTAATAGAAAGCTCAAATCGTTATACGCACTGAAAGCTGGTTAAAGCCGGAGATAAGCTCAGCCGAAATTTTTGCGAAGAACTTAACGGTGTCCGGAAGGATAGGGTAAACACGGTTGGCGGTGGCGTGTTTGTTGCTGTTGGAAGTAGTTTACCTTGTCAAAACTGAAGTAGACAGTCCCGGTGAGTTAGTATGGGCAGAAGTCATTGTTGGCAACTGAAGTAAAATAATAACTGGATCCTTTTACCGACCTCCCAATTGAGATGATACAGTTGCTGAAAGGCTCAAAGAAAACTTCAGTTTGATTTCAAACACGTACCTGACTCATACGATTATAGTTGGTGGTGACTAATTTACCCTCGATATGTTGGCGAAAACAGATGTTTAATTGCGGAGGTATGCATAAAACATCATCCGAAATTGTGCTAAACGCATTCTCTGAAAAATATTTCCAGCAACTAGTTCATGAGCCCAGGTGGGTAGTAATCCGTTGTGAAAACACACCTGATCTCTTAGAAACAAATAATCCTGAGTTAATAAGGAGCATCAGATCGGATACAGGGATTAGTGAACACAGGGTTGTCGTACCGAGACTGAATATTGTAACCCCCTAATCCTCCAAAAATAAACAAAAAATATACCTATTCAAAAAAGCAGATAAAAATTCACTTGACGGCTTCCTGAGAGACAATCTCCACTTCTTCCAAATTAATAATGCAAGTGTAGAACAGATGTGGCTTGAATTCAAAGAATTAGTACCGAAGCAATTGCGAGATTTATACGAAATAAATTAACAAACGCCAGAGGTGATTGTCCTTGGTACACAATACGAGTCAGATCATTGTTGCAGAACCAACGAAACAAACACCAAATTTAAAGAGACGCTAAATCCTCATGATTGGCGATATTTTACAGAAGCTCGAAATTTAAAGCGGACTTCAATGCGAGATGCTTACAATAGTTTCCACAACGAAACTTTGTCTCGAAACCTGGGAGGATATCCAAAGAGATATTGGTCGTATGTGAAGTACGTTAGCGGCAATAAACACTCAATGCGATATCTGCGCGATAGCAATGGAGATACTACCGAAGACAGTGCTGCCAAAGCAGAGATACTAAACACAGCCTTCAGAAATACCTCCACAAAAGAAGACGAAGTAAATATTCAAGAATTCTAAACAAGAACAGCTACCAACATGAGTAACGTAGAAGTAAATAACCTCGAAGAAGTGAAGCAACTTAAATCACTTAATAAAAGCAAGTCATCATGGAATTAGAAAACATCGTTCTTGTGAAACACAACTAGCCCTTTATTACCATGAAGCTTTGAGTGCTATTGACAAGGGATTTCAGATTGATTCCTTATTTCTGGATTTTCTGAAGGCTTTTGACATTGTACCATACAAGCGGCTTGCAGTGAAATTGCGCGTCTCAGTCATGTGACTAGATTTGTGGTTTCGTGTCAGAGAGGTCACAGTTCGTAGTAGTTCACGGAAATTCATCGAGTAAAACAGAAATGATTTCTGGCGTTCTCCAAGGTAGTGTTACGGGCCCTTGCTGATCTTTATCTACATAAACGATTTGGGAGACAACGAGCAGCCGTCTTCGGTTGTTTGCGGATCACGCTATCATTTATCGACTAATAAAGTAATCAAAAAATCGAAACAATTTGCAAAACAATTTAGAAAAGGTAACTGGAAACTGCGAAAATAGGCTGTTGACCCTAAACAACGAAAAGTGCGAGGTCATACACATGAGTGCTAAACGAAATCCGTTAAACTTAGGTTACATGATAAATCAGTCAAATCTAAAGGCCAAAAATTCAACTAAATACCTAGGAGTTACAGTAACGAACAACTTAATATGGGAGGAACAGACAGAAAATGTTGTGAGGAAAACTAGCCAAAGACTGCGTTTTATTGGCAGGACACTTAGAAAACGTAACAGATCTACTAAGGAGACTGCCTACATTACGCTTGTCCGTCCTCTTTTAGAATACTGCTGCGCTGTGTGGGGTCCTTACCAGATAAGATTGACGAAGTACATCGAAAAAGTTCAAAGAAGGGCAGCGCATTTTGTATTATCGCGTAAATGGGGGGGAGAGAGTGTAACTGAAATGATACAGGATTTGGGCTGGACATCATTTAAACAAAGGCATTTTTCGTTGCAACGGAATCTTCTCACGAAATTCCTATCACCAACTTTCTCCTCCGGATGCGAAAATATCTTGTTGACACCGACCTACATAGGGAGAAGCGACCACCACGATAAAATATGGAAAATCAGGGCTAGTACGCAAAGATACAGGTGTTCGTTGTTTACGCGCGCTTTACGAGATTGGAATAATAGAGAATTGTGAACGTGGTTTGATGAACCCTCTGCCAAGCATTTAAATGTGAATTGCAGAGTATCCATGTAGTACTTACTACCAAATTTTTCCTAGAACTAGCTGGCCGGTGTGGCCGTGCGGTTAAAGGCGCTTCAGTCTGGAACCGCGTGACCGCTACGGTCGCAGGTTCGATTCCTGCCTCGGGCATGGATGTGTGTGATGTCCTTAGGTTAGTTAGGTTTAATTAGTTCTAAGTTCTAGGTGACTGATGCCTCAGAAGTTAAGTCGCATAGTGTTCAGAGCCATTCCTAGAACTTATCGTTGGCGTGATTACACGCGCCCGTTCAGTGTGGACACCCATAATAGTTTTTACCACACATACCAAGAAGGCGAGTGACCACCGGAGCTTGGGCATTGTCATTTCATGGCAAGACAATACTTTCTTAGAGAAAATGATCGCTCGGCTCCAAAAGTTACAGAAGTCAGTTTCAAGTAAGTAATACACTCCTGGAAATTGAAATAAGAACACCGTGAATTCATTGTCCCAGGAAGGGGAAACTTTATTGACACATTCCTGGGGTCAGATACATCACATGAACACATTGACAGAACCACAGGCATATAGACACAGGCAACAGAGCATGCACAATGTCGGCATTAGTACAGTGTATATCCACCTTTCGCAGCAACGCAGGCTGCTATTCTCCCATGGAGACGATCGTAGAGATGCTGGATGTAGTCCTGTGGAACGGCTTGCCATGCCATTTCCACCTGGCGCCTCAGTTGGACCAGCGTTCGTGCTGGACGTGCAGACCGCGTGAGACGATGCTTCATCCAGTCCCAAACATGCTCAATGGGGGACAGATCCGGAGATCTTGCTGGCCTGGGTAGTTGACTTACACCTTCTAGAGCACGTTGGGTGGCACGGGATACATGCGGACGTGCATTGTCCTGTTGGAACAGCAAGTTCCCTTGCCGGTCTAGGAATGGTAGAACGATGGGTTCGATGACGGTTTGGATGTACCGTGCGCTATTCAGTGTCCCCTCGACGATCACCAGTGGTGTACGGCCAGTGTAGGAGATCGCTCCCCACACCATGATGCTGGGTGTTGGCCCTGTGTGCATCGGTCGTATGCAGTCCTGATTGTGGCGCTCACCTGCACGGCGCCAAACACGCATACGACCATCATTGGCACCAAGGCAGAAGCGACTCTCATCGCTGAAGACGACACGTCTCCATTCGTCCCTCCATTCACGCCTGTCGCGACACCACTGGAGGCGGGCTGCACGATGTTGGGGCGTGAGCGGAAGACGGCCTAACGGTGTGCGGGACCGTAGCCCAGCTTCATGGAGACGGTTGCGAATGGTCCTCGCCGATACCCCAGGACCAACAGTGTCCCTAATTTGCTGGGAAGTGGCGGTGCGGTCCCCTACGGCACTGCGTAGGATCCTACGGTCTTGGCGTGCATCCGTGCGTCGCTGCGGTCCGGTCCCAGGTCGACGGGCACGTGCACCTTCCGCCGACCACTGGCGACAACATCGATGTACTATGGAGACCTCACGCCCCACGTGTTGAGCAATTCGGCGGTACGTCCACCTGGCCTCCCGCATGCCCACTATACGCCCTCGCTCAAAGTCCGTCAACTGCACATACGGTTCACGTCCACGCTGTCGCGGCATGCTACCAGTGTTAAAGACTGCGATGGAGCTCCGTATGCCACGGCGAACTAGCTGACACTGACGGCGGCGGTGCACAAATTCTGCGCAGCTAGCGCCATTCGACGGCCAACACCGCGGTTCCTGGTGTGTCCGCTGTGCCGTGCGTGTGATCATTGCTTGTACAGCCCTCTCGCAGTGTCCGGAGCAAGTATGGTGGGACTGACACACCGGTGTCAATGTGTTCTTTTTTCCATTTCCAGGAGTGTATAATATCGGTACGTTATGACATCAAAGATAGCAGTATTGTATTTTATTGTATGAAACTGGGGACGTAGAAACGATTGAGAGGCTTCGTCTCCGCCGTAGCCCTCAGTGGTTCACAACCCCATAACAGGCTAGAGCAGTTCACTCATTCCACCGCCTCCCCACACCGAGCCCAGGGTTATTGTGCCGTTCGGCCCAGAGTGGTGTTCGACACCATACTGATAAGCTGGCTCGCAATGCCAAGTTCTTTGTAAGTGCGTGCGGATTTCGTACTCATTGAAATGAACGCATCTAAAAAAGTTTTGCATAACCCCAGTTCCCAGAACTTCTGAAGATAGACACTGACCGTGAATTTCGTATCACAGACACAGTTCCATTGACTGTTCAGAGATGTCACTAAACCCGCCCAAAGATGCAAACAACCATGCATGAGCAGCGCCTATTAGACGGAGGGGGTCCAACAGCCGATCAGTTCCAGTCATTCCTCCAGGATGGAGGTACACGGCTCGTGTTATCTGTAGATCAGCCATGCCTAGACACTCAATACCACGTTTCGATTGCGTTCGCATTGTTACTTTGTGCCAGGAAGGGCTCTCAACAGGGGAAGTGTCCAGGCGTCTCGGAGGGAACCAAAATGATGTTGTTCGGACATGGAGGAGATACAGAGAGACATTAACTGTTGATGACATGCCTCGCTCAGGTCGTCCAGGGGCTGCTACTGCAGTGGATGACCGCTACCTACTGTTATGGCTCGGAGGAACCCTGACAGCAACGCCACCATGTTGAATGATGCTTTTCGCGCAGTCACAGGACGTCGTGTTACGACTCAAACTGTGCGCAATAGGCTACATGATGCGCAACTTCACTCCCGGCGTTAATGGCGAGGTCCTTCTTTGCAACCACGACGCCATGCAGTGCGGTACAGAGGCCCCAACAACACTCCGAATGAACCGCTCAGGACTGGCATAAAATTCTGTTGAACGATGAGTATCGCATATGCCTTCAACCAGACAATCGTCGGAGAGGTGTTTGGAGGCAAGTCGGTCAAGCTGAACACCTTAGACAGTCCAGCGAGTGCAGCAAGGTGTAGGTTTCCTGCTGTTTTGGGTTTGCATTACATGGGGCCGATATACGCTGCTGGAGGTCATGGAAGGCGCCGTAGCGGCTATACGATACGTGAATGCCATCCTCTGACCGATAGTGCACTCACATCGACAGCATATTGGCGAGGCATTCGTCGTCATGGACGACAATTAGAAATGGTTGAAATGGCTCTGAGCACTATGGGACTTAACTACTGAGGTCATCAGTCGCCTAGAACTTAGAACTACTGAAACCTAACTAACCTAAGGACATCACACACATCCATGCCCGAGACAGGATTCGAACCTGCGACCGTAGCGGTCGCGCGCTTCCAGACTGTAGCGCCTAGAACCGCTCGCCCACTCCGGCCGGCTGGACGACAATTCGCGCCCCTATCGTAAACGTCTTGTGAATGACTTCTTTCGGGATAACGACATCGCTCTACTAGAGCGGCCAGTATGTTCTCCAGACATGAACCCTATCGAACATGCCTGGGATAGATTGAAAGAGGCTGTTTATGGACGACGTGACCCACCAACCAGTCTGAGGGATCTACGCCGAATAGGCGCTGAGTAGTGGGACGGTCTGGAGTACAGTGCCTTGATGAACTTGTGGTTAGTATGCCACGTCGAATACAGGCACGCATCAATGCTACAGGACGTGTTACTGGGTATTAGAGGGACTGGTGTGGGCAGCTGTCTGATTCACCACCTCTGACGATCACGCTATATGGTGGTACATCATACAATGTGTAGTTTTCATGAGCAATAAAAAAGAAGGAAATGATGCTTATGTTGATCTCTATTCCAGTTTTCTGTAGAGGTTCCGGAACTCTCGGAACCGAGGTGACGCAAAACTTTTTTTGATGTGCGTATTTTATAAAAGTGCTGCTGTTGGTATTCCTTATTTGAAGTTTATGACCAGTCACATTTCCACGTTCACTTCAATGATGGATCGTCTAAAACTGAAAGTTATCAGTACCCCTTAGAACTCTTATATCAGACTGACAGTACCGTTAATTTTTAAACTTGGTTCCATTTTTCACCAGCGAATTTGTTCGATTAGAAAACGGAAACTGTCAGGTCTTCGATTACTTACGTTTACATTCTGCATGAGGATGTTCGTTGGTCTGGGTTCTTATTAGGTATTTAAGCGCACACTGAACATTTATGCAACGGCGTATCACCCAATTGTTCCTGTTCAAACGACTGATAATCTAAGATAATTATTTCCCTGTTCCTAAACACGTCGTACTAATAACAAAACGTCATTAATAGTTTGCAGGTACTCACTTTAAAATTATAACAGCGAGTGACGGTGGATTCGTCTTTGAATAGAGCAACTTTAGCCATGATAATAGTGATCCAATAAACTACCATAAAGCAGTAAAGAATCATGTTCCGCGTTGACGGTCGGTACATCAGGCTTCATTAAGGAATATATGTGATGTTAGCAAAGCGCAGGTACTGAGTTGCCTTGTGATTGTTGAAGTGTCTGAATTCAGTAGCCTTTGTCATCCTGTTGCTACCAATCTGCCGCTGTACTTAAATGATTATATGGGCTGTTAGTATTCCAAAACAATTTTCAGAGGCCGCGTACCCATACATTAAGAAAATATTGATAACCTGGCGCTACTAAATTTGATAACAAATAAACAAAAATAATTTGGAAAGAGTAATACTTCGGAACCACCAAGAGATGGTGAAGGAACAAACCTTATTAATTACCAATTTCAGTCATTTGGTAATCTCCATGTGTGATGTACAGCAACGGAGAGAAAATATGCAATACATTGAGCATGTAACTATGAAAGAAACGATACGTGGTGAACATGTGGAACAAAAATGTCACAACCGAGTGCACCATACGCACATGAAAATAGTTTTCCTTACACGGAAAATGTAGATAGAAGGCATAAAACGCTAATATCAGTACGAAACACCCTCCACCACGCATCGTGCAATGCCTTGCGGAATATGTATGTAGAAGCAGTTTACCACTAGCATGGATGACGACATTCCTACTGAATGAAAAGCTTCCAGTAAGGTCTACCGCTTCCTTCTAATCAAATAATATTTATGCATGTCAGTTATCAATGACGAAAATTATCCCAAACTACATGTTTCCTCTGTGCTGTAATATTTACTTAATTTGCAATTTTGTGATCGCCGGAGGGTTTGACGTCAATGAACGTTCCACGCCATTTTAATTGAATGTCGTTTGTTGCAAAAAGGTCATCAGCAACACAAATAAAATACTTGTTGAGGGTGTCGGTTGTTTTCCCTCAAAAATTACAGCAGAATATGGCGTCCCCGAATTTACAGTGTTACCAAGATAGTAGAGCTACTGTCATATCTGCTGCATGCCCAGCTTTCTCAAAAAGAAAAAAAAAGAAAAAAGAGAAAGAAAAACAGCCAACGGGAATCCTGTGTGCAAACCTCGTGTGTCCTCGCCCAGACCGGGTAGCAAATTACCTTAAGGAATTGTGTGTCATAAAAAGAATGTTACTTGTAACTTCAGTTATTCACATACTATGAAAGCTGCTAGAGTTTCTGTCCTACTAATGTTTCTTTAAATAACGGACATTATAAGATTTGATTTAGCTCATTGTAGCTTGTACCAACAATGAGAGTGAGCATAATACGAGAGGCGTTTGAAAAGTCCGTGCAAAGTCCGAGAGATGGCACTACCGGCACGTATCAAGGTCATGTTTAGTTAGTAGCATCTTTGGAAAGTTTCAGCCATATTGGTCTATTTCTTTGTGTTTGGCTTTCGTGTGAATCAAGGAAGTCGAGTGATTGTGAAAAAATGGATGAAAAAAATTTCGTGTGGTGATAGAACACTACTTTACGAAAGGCAAAACACCTCAGGAGACTAAAGAGAAGCTTCCTAAACATTACGGTGACTCTGCACCTTCGATTAGAACAGTTTATAAGTGGTTTCAAAATTTTCGGAGTGGCTATGTGAGCACAAGTGATGCTGAACATTCTGGACGCCCCCTGGAGGCTCCGACTCCAGAAATCACTGATAAAATCCATGATATGCAGATGGATGACAGAAGAGTTAAGGTGCGTGAGATTGCTAATGCTGTGGGCATCTCGAATGAACGGGTACATAATATTTTGCATAAACATTTGGACATGTGAAAGCTATCCGCAAGATGGGTTCCGCGATTGCTCACGCTTGACCAAAAACGGAATCTTGTGAAGTATTGCAAGGATGGTTTGTAGCTGTTCAGGAAAAATCCGCAGGACCTCAAGTGTCGTTTTGTCACTGTGGATGAAACATGGATACATTACTGTACTCCTGAGACCAAGCAACAATCTAAACGAAGGGCTACCAAGGGAGAACCTGCACCAAAGAAGGCGAAGACCATTCCTTCGGAACCGCGCTGCTGTTACGGTCGCAGATTCGAATCCTGCCTCGATATGCATGCGTATGACGTCCTTAGGTTAGTTAGGTTTAAGTAGTTCTAAGTCTAGGAGACTGATGACGTCAGATGTTAAGTCCCATAGTGTTCAGAGCCATTGAACCATTTGAACCATTCCTTCGGCGAGAAAGGTATGGCGACTGGGATTGGAAAGGTATAATCCTCATCGACTATCTGGAAAAGTGTAAAACTATTGCAGGTGCATATTATTCCTCTTATTGGAAGATTTGGAAACCGAGCTGCAAGAAAAACGTCCTTTTTCATCACCTCAGCAGTTGTGGTCACAAAATTATAGGTAATAGGATTACAACTCGTTTCACACACCCCCTATTCTCCAGACTTGGCTCCCTCGGGCTACTATTTGTTCCCCAATTTGAAGAAATGGCTGGCGGGACAAAGATGTTATTCTAAAACGAGGAGGTGGCTGCAGCAACTATACCTATTTTACATACTTGGACAATTCCTATTATTCGGAAGGGATCAACAAATTGGAACAGCGTTGGACGAAGTGTATAAGTCTAAAAGGAGTCTACGTCGAAAAATAGCCGGCCGCGGTGGCCGAGCGGTTCTAGGCGCTTCAGTCTGGAACCGCGCGTCTGCTACGATCGCAGGTTCGAATCCTGCCTCGGGCATGGATGTGTGTGATGTCCTTAGGTTAGTTAGGTTTAAGTAGTTCTAAGGTCTAGGGGACTGATGACCATAGATGTTAAGTCCCATAGTGCTCAGAGCCATTTGAGCCATTTCGAAGAATAAAAGAGGTTTAACCCAAACACGTAAGTAGTTTTTATTTCTGCACGGACTTTTCAAACCCCCCTCATATATTTTAATTCATATAAAAAGTAGCATTAATCGTTTTGAAGCAAATCTTCGTACTACTAGTGATCTTATCATTCACACACGGCCAGTTTAAGACCATGCATAGGTTACCCTGTCATCCTGCATGCGAAATTAAAAATTGGAATTGATAATTAAGACATAGATTCATATCAGCGCACACTCCGCTGCAGAGTGAAAATCTCATTCAAGATATAGATAGATTACCCTGTCATTCTGCATGAGAAATTAAAAACTAGAAATTATAATTTAACAATTTTACCTCGGTGAATCCATGGTGTGACGAGAATAAGTCTTATCAACTGCCACAGCTGGATTCCACGCATTATTGGCATGTAGTACATGTTGTTGTTGTTGTTGTGGTCTTCAGTCCTGAGACTGGTTTGATGCAGCTCTCCATGCTACTCTATCCTGTGCAAGCTTTTTCATCTCCCAGTATCTACTGCAACCTACATCCTTCTGAATCTGCTTAGTGTATTCATCTCTTGGTCTCCCTCTACGATTTTTACCCTCCACGCTGCCCTCCAATACTAAATTGGTGATCCCTTGATGCCTCAGAACATGTCCTACCAACCGATCCCTTCTTCTGGTCAAGTTGTGCCACAAACTTCTCTTCTCCCCAATCCTATTCAATACTTCCTCATTAGTTATGTGATCTACCCATCTAATCTTCAGCATTCTTCTGTAGCACCACATTTCGAAAGCTTCTATTCTCTTCTTGTCCAAACTATTTATCGTCCATGTTTCACTTCCATACATGGCTACACTCCATACGAATACTTTCAGAAATGACTTCCTGACACTTAAATCAATACTGGATGTTAACAAATTTCTCTTCTTCAGAAACGCTTTCCTTGCCATTGCCAGCCTGCATTTTATATCCTCTCTACTTCGACCATCATCATTTATTTTGTTTCCCAAATAGCAAAACTCCTTTACTACTTTAAGTGCCTCATTTCCTAATCTAATTCCCTCAGCATCACCCGACTTAATTAGACTACATTCCATTATCCTTGTTTTGCTTTTGTTGATGTTCATCTTATATCCTCCTTTCAAGACACTGTCCATTCCATTCAACTGCTCTTCCAAGTCCTTTGCTGTCTCTGACAGAATTACAATGTCATCGGCGAACCTCAAAGTTTTTATTTCTTCTCCATGAATTTTAATACCTACTCCGAATTTTTCTTTTGTTTCCTTTACTGCTTGCTCAATATACAGATTGAACAACATCGGGGAGAGGCTACAACCCTGTCTTACTCCCTTCCCAACCACTGCTTCCCTTTCATGTCCCTCGACTCTTATAACTGCCATTTGGTATCTGTACAAATTGTAAATAGCCTTTCGCTCCCTATATTTTACCCCTGCCACCTTTAGAATTTGAAAGAGAGTATTCCAGTCAACATTGTCAAAAGCTTTCTCTAAGTCTAAAAATGCTAGAAACGTAGGTTTGCCTTTCCTTAATCTTTCTTCTAAGATAAGTCGTAAGGTCAGTATTGCCTCACGTGTTCCAGTGTTTCTACGGAATCCAAACTGATCTTCCCCGAGGTTGGCTTCTACTAGTTTTTCCATTCGTCTGTAAAAAATTCGTGTTAGTATTTTGCAGCTGTGACTTATTAAGCTGATAGTTCGGTAATTTTCACATCTGTCAACACCTGCTTTCTTTGGGATTGGAATTATTATATTCTTCTTGAAGTCTGAGGGTATTTCGCCTGTTTCATACATCTTGCTCACCAGATGGTAGAGTTTTGTCAGGACTGGCTCTCCCACGGCCGTCAGTAGTTCCAATGGAATATTGTCTACTCCGGGGGCCTTGTTTCGACTCAGGTCTTTCACTGCTCTGTCAAACTCTTCACGCAGTATCATATCTCCCATTTCATCTTCATCTACATCCTCTTCCATTTCCATAATATTGTCCTCATGTACATCGCCCTTGTATAGACCCTCTATATACTCCTTCCACCTTTCTGCTTTCCCTTCTTTGCTTAGAACTGGGTTTCCATCTGAGCTCTTGATATTTATACAAGTCGTTCTCTTATCTCCAAAGGTCTCTTTAATTTTCCTGTAGGCGGTATCTATCTTACCCCTAGTGAGATAGGCCTCTACATCCTTACATTTGTCCTCTAGCCATCCCTGCTTAGCCATTTTGCACTTCCTGTCGATCTCATTTTTGAGACGTTTGTATTCCTTTTTGCCTGTTTCACCTACTGCATTTTTATATTTTCTCCTTTCATCAATTAAATTCAATATTTCTTCTGTTACCCAAGGATTTCTACTAGCCCTCGTCTTTTTACCTACTTGATCCTCTGCTGCCTTCACTACTTCATCCCTCAAAGCTACCCATTCTTCTTCTACTGTATTTATTTCCCCCATTCCTGTCAATTGCTCCCTTATGCTCTCCCTGAATCTCTGTACAACCTCTGGTTCTTTTAGTTTATCCAGGTCCCATCTCCTTAAATTCCCACCTTTTTGCAGTTTCTTCAGTTTTAATATACAGGTCATAACCAATAGATTGTGGTCAGAGTCCACATCTGCCCCTGGAAATGTCTTACAATTTAAAACCTGGTTCCTAAATCTCTGTCTTACCATTATATAATCTATCTGATACCTTTTAGTATCTCCAGGGTTCTTCCATGTATACAGCCTTCTTTCATGATTCTTAAACCAAGTGTTAGTTATGATTATGTTGTGCTCTGTGCAAAATTCGACCAGGCGGCTTCCTCTTTCATTTCTGTCCCCCAATCCATATTCACCTACTATGTTTCCTTCTCTCCCTTTTCCTACACTCGAATTCCAGTCACCCATGACTATTAAATTTTCATCTCCCTTCACAATCTGAATTATTTCTTTTATTTCATCATACATTTCTTCAATTTCTTCGTCATCTGCAGAGCTAGTTGGCATATAAACTTGTACTACTGTAGTAGGCGTGGGCTTCGTATCTATCTTGGCCACAATAATGCGTTCACTATGCTGTTTGTAGTAGCTTACCCGCATTCCTATTTTCCTATTCATTATTAAACCTACTCCTGCATTACCCCTATTTGATTTTGTGTTTATAACCCTGTAGTCACCTGACCAGAAGTCTTGTTCCTCCTGCCACCGAACTTCACTAATTCCCACTATATCTAACTTCAACCTATCCATTTCCCTTTTTAAATTTTCTAACCTACCTGCCCGATTAAGGGATCTGACATTCCACGCTCCGATCCGTAGAACGCCAGTTTTCTTTCTCCTGATAACGACATCCTCTTGAGTAGTCCCCGCCCGGAGATCCGAATGGGGGACTATTTTACCTCCGGAATATTTTACCCAAGAGGACGTCATCATCATGTAATCATACAGTAAAGCTGCATGCCCTCGAGAAAAATTACGGCTGTAGTTTCCCCTTGCTTTCAGCCGTTCGCAGTACCAGCACAGCAAGGCCGTTCTGGTTATTGTTACAAGGCCAGATCAGTCAATCATCCAGACTGCTGCCCTTGCAACTACTGAAAAGGCTGCTGCCCCTCTTCAGGAACCACACGTTTGTCTGGCCTCTCAACATATACCCCTCCGTTGTGGTTGCACCTACGGTACGGCTATCTGTATCGCTGAGGCACGCAAGCCTCCCCACCAACGGCAAGGTCCATGGTTCGTAGTACATATCATGCGGCATATTTCTCCGAAGATTAGCTACAGTAGAGTCCGTGAAAGGCTTTCCCTGACAACTTGCAGCGCTGTTGCGAGCTTTCAGGTATGAGGTGCAGACACTTAGAGGTGAAAACAGTAGTCGTCTATAGAGCTGTGACAACACTGAGGTGTCGCCACAGAGGCATGTAGAAAATCTTGTTACGTGATTGGTTGTAGTAGACTCGTGAAGCAACCGCACTAAACCCAGTGCAACTGTCAGGGATCTTCTTTCGCTAAATATACTACAGAAAATGTTTGTTCGCGAACAAAAATTAATATTCTCCAATGCTCACTCACTTAATAATCTTAAGACGGGTCTTCAGTCTCGCTTAGACCTATGAGACAGGGTTAAACGTAGTGCACAAAAACCATAGGTTAAAGCCTTGAAACAATTTAACTTCACTCAGAATGATTCTGAGAACCGACCATCGGACTGGAAAACATACGTTGTTAACCGCCAATACACAGAGGTCAAATTTGTCTCTAGCAACTTCTACATATAACCGCTTAAAAGATAAAACATAATAACAATTTAATGCCAGTAACTTGCAAGAAGATATTGTTAATACGTTATGATAATTCACAATATTTGGATACACGAAAATTGCATTTAGATCACTGAAGATATCTGTACGACAAATATTTTGATGCAGTAATAAAATTTTTATATCAACAGTCTGCCTTGTTTTATATTGTGTCCATCATTTCCTGTGTTGTGCGAATCTCTTCGTCTCAGAGTAACACTTAACGCTCAACATGCTGGGTTATTTATTAGGTACACTTCAATCACTCTTTGCTCTACAGTTCCCTCTCGTACCATGGAGTTCATTCATCTACATCTCAACTCTTTTGTTATAATCTTTCATTTGTTTCAGTTAGTGTACTCCAAACAATACTTATCTCTTCAATTCTATGAAGAACCAACTCACGTGTTACCTTACCTTAATATGCAGCATCCATCCATAATACCCTTTCTCATACACTTTGATTATCTTCTTTCATGGTTTTTATACAGTCCATTATTCACTTCCATACTAGGCTGTGTTTCAGGCACACATTTTCAGAAACCTGTTTTTCCAATTAAATTCAATGTTTGGTTATCATTTTGCCCACAGTTTCATGAATTCCACAGGAGTGTTGTACGTCACGTCTTCCTTGTATGATCAAAAGTCTAACAGTGGACGCCAATAACATCAAGGCTTATACCAAATTCTTCCTCTACGTCAGTGAACAATTTTTCCTCTTCGTAAAGGCTCCTAAATCTACTTTTCCCATATATTCGTCCTGTCCTCCGCATTCAGTAGTAGAATTTCTTTAGCACTCTTAAATGTGTAAAAGTCAAAGACTGGAGATAAAATTTGATCTTAATTCACAACATGAACCAAGTTTACGAATTCGATATGCTATATAACACCATCCTCTAATCACCTGAACAGAGTTCGGTGTTTATCTGCATGAGCACGATACACATTTTGCAACGCCGTGTTTGACTTAATAATTGCGTTTCAATAACAGACACTGATCGTAGTTTTACAATGTTTATTATTGAACTTTTCTTATTGTAAAGGCGGAGGAAAATAAGCAAAAGAAACTTCTCAAACATCTTCAAGAAACTTCTCCACAGCTGAAAACTGTCGAAATAGTCATATATCTGTAGAGAAAATGAAAAGCAGCAATATAGTTTTCATCGCTTAATGTAGAACACAGAACGCTGCTCTCCACAACAGCCCAGAATGCTAGGAAAACAACAAGTGATGTATTCAGGCGATCTGGTTTCAAAACGTAGCGCTGTCATAATTACCTTTATTACCAATATCGTGGAAAATGCATCTTTCGCAGCTGATAATACACGGCTACCTACGTGGCTCGACTTATTTGATTGCGGACACAAACAGCGAACGACAATGACGGCGCGTCATACGAGGGCTGTCCAGAAAGTAAGTTACGATCGGTCGCTAATGGAAACGACTATGAAAATCCGATAAAGCTTTGCAAAGATGTGCTGGGCCGTGTCTCTAGTATGACTCTGGGTAGAATTACGTCGCTCTTTTCATTCCTAAGCTCTTAGTGAGCGCGGAAAGATGTTATAGAAAATAGTGTCTCCCGCCAAGTACGAGGGCCTGGTGAGAATTTTCCCCTGATGCTATGCAACCAACATTACATAACTGTCGTGCGGTTTCTTCTTCAAGACAATTCTCAGCCTCATTCTGCAGGGGCAATGAAGATGTTCCTGCATCGTTTCAATTGGAAATATTTGGTTACCCACAATACAGCCCGTAATTGTCTCCCACTGAGTTTCATCTCTGCTCAAACGAACCGCTGGCTATGAAGACAAAATTTTGGCACAGACAACGAGCTTTAGGCCAGCGTAGAGAATTGGCTGAAAGCACTGGCAGCTGCCTTCTATGATGAGGGTCTTGGAAAGTTGGTACAACGCTACGACGAATGTCCGAGTCAGCACGGCGACTACGTAGAGAAGTAGCTGAAAGGTGTAGCTAACTGTTACAAATGAAACATTTCTGATTTTCACTGTGATTTTCATTTCGCGATCAATCGTAACTTACTTTCTGGACAGCTCTCGTAGTTTCAGAAATTTGCTAAGCATGATGAAAGCATACGCATTATAGATTGTTGGCCATGGATTTAGGCAGTCTGGAGGAATCCTGCAATAAATCGCAGGTCTTAAAGCGAATGTTACTCAATGCTAAAGAAGACTTCGACACTAGAGCGGCAGAGGTACGTGTTTGCGTTGACTGCTGAGGCAGTGCTGTCTCAAACCGAATGTTGGTTTAAGCATCATAGCGATTTACTGGGAACGGCCCTTTAGTAGGTGGTGCATCTTTGTCTTTCCGAGACCTCCTAACAGGCTTGCCTGTCCATATTTATGACGCCTTACACTGGATCAGTCTGTCTGGTGTTCGGGAAGAACTCTTTTTAAGTTCCGGCTAAGCGGACCAATCACGCTACAGGTTGTGCGCCGTGTTTTGAATACAATCTTTGTGTTCGTCCATCCCTGCAACTTAGCCGGAGGTTTTGTTTTGCAATCTGATGGAGCTGTTGGCTGTTTGCGTTGCGACAGTGTGGTGAGAAGCAGTTTGACATTGTGCGGGATGATCTCACTTGTAATATGAGGGTTAATTTTAATTGAATCAACTATGGGTTCTTAGTGCAACATTGAAAATTAACTAAACAGCACTGTTTTTTGTCTTGTTTCACCAATTTGCGCTGATAGAAAGCACTGAAGCTGAAATCGTTATAGATACAGGAAGAGATAAATTCTGCCGAAATTTTTACAAAGGCACAGACGGTGTTCAGAAAGGATAGATGGCATGCAACCGGTGGTGGCGTGTTTGTCGCTGTTAGTAGTAGTTTATCCTGTAGTGAAGTAGAAGTGGATAGTTCCTGTGATTTATTATGGGTGGAGGTTACACTCAACAGCCGAGCTTAAAAATTGACTCCTTTTACCGACCTCCCGACTCAGCAGCATTAGTGGCAGAACAACTGAGAGAAAATCTGGAATACGTTTCACATAAATTTTCTCATCATTTTATAGTCTTAGGTGGAGATTTCAATTTACCAGATATAGACTGGGACACTCAGATGTTTAGGACGGGTGGTAGGGACAGAGCATCGAGTGACATTATACTGAGTGCACTATCCGAAAATAACCCCGAGCAATTAAAAAGAGAACAGACTCGTGGAGATAACATCTTGAACCTACTGAAAACGAACAGACCCGAACTTTTCGACGCTGTAAGAGCAGAACAGGGAATCAGTGATCATAAGGCCGTTGCAGCATCCCTGAATATGGAAGTAAATAGGAATATAAAAAAAAGGAGGAAGGTTTATCTGTTTAGCAAGAGTGATAGAAGGCAGATTTCAGACTACCTAACAGATCAAAACGAAAATTTCTGTTCCGACACTGACCATGTTGAGTGTTTATGGAAAAAGTTCAAGGCAATCGTAAAATGCGTTTTAGACAGGTACGTGCCGAGTAAAACTGTGACGGGAAAAACCCACCGTGGTTCAACAAAAGAGTTAAGAAACTACTGCGAAAGCAGCGAGAGCTTCACTGCAAGTTTAAACCCAGCCAGAACCTCTCAGACAAACAGAAACAAAACGATGTCAAAGTTAGCGTAAGGAGGGCTATGCGTGAATTCAGTGAATTCGTAAGCACAATTCTATGTACCGACTTTACAGAAATACCTAGGAAGTTATGGTCTTACGTTAATTCAGTAAGTGGCTCGAAACAGCATATCCAGACACTCCGGGATGATGGCGTTGAAACAGAGGATGACAAGCGTAAAGCTGAAATACCAAACACCTTTTTCCAAAGCTGTTTCACAGAGGAAGACCGCACTGCAGTTTCTTCTCTGAATCCTCGCACAAACGAAAAAATGGCTGACATAGAATTAAGTGTCCAAGGAATAGAAAAGCAACTGGAATCACTCAACAGAGGAAAGTCCACTGGACCTGACGGGATACCAATTCGATTCTACACAGAGTACGCGAAAGAACTTGCCCCCCTTCTAACAGCCGTGTACCGCAAGTCTCTAGAGGAACGGAAGGTTCCAAATGATTGGAAAAGAGCACAGGTAGTCCCAGTCTTCAAGAAGGGTCGTCGAGCAGATGCGCAAAACTATAGACCTATATCTCTGACGTCGATCTGTCGTAGAACTTTAGAACACGTTTTTTGCTCGCGTATCATGTCGTTTTTGGAAACCCAGAATCTACTCTGTAGGAATCAACATGGATTCCGGAAACAGCGATGTGTGAGACCCAACTCGCTTTATTTGTTCATGAGACCCAGAAAATATTAGATACAGGCTCCCAGGTAGATGCTGTTTTTCTTGACTTCTGGAAGGCGTTCGATACGGTTCCGCACTGTCGCCTGATAAACAAAGTAAGAGCCTACAGAATATCGGACCAGCTGTGTGGCTGGATTGAAGAGTTTTTAGCAAACAGAACACAGCATGTTGTTATCAATGGAGAGACGTCTACAGACGTTAAAGTAACCTCTGGCGTGCCACAGGGGAGTGTTATGGGACCAATGCTTTTCACAATATATAAAAATGACCTAGTAGACAGTGTCGGAAGTTCCATGCGGCTTTTCGCGGATGATGCTGTAGTATACAGAGAAGTTGCAGCATTAGAAAATTGTAACGAAATGCAGGAAGATCTGCAGCGGATAGGCACTTGGTGCAGGGAGTGGCAACTTACCCTTAACACAGACAAATGTAATGTATTGCGAATACATAGAAAGAAGGATCCTTTATTGTATGATTATATGATAGCGGAACAAGCGCTGGTAGCAGCTACTTCTGTAAAATATCTGGGAGTATGCGTGCGGAACGATTTGAAGTGGAATGATCATATAAAATTAATTGTTGGTAAGGCAGGTACCAGGTTGAGATTCATTGGGAGAGTTCTTAGAAAATGTAGTCCATCAACAAAGGAGGTGGCTTACAAAACACTCGTTCAACCTATACTTGAGTATTGCTCATCAGTGTGGGATCCGTACCAGATCGGGTTGACGGAGGAGATAGAGAAGATCCAAAGGAGAGCGGCGCGTTTCGTCACAGGGTTATTTGGTAACCGTGATAGCGTTGCGGAGATGTTTAGCAAACTCAAGTGGCAGACTCTGCAAGAGAGGCGCTCTGCATCGCGGTGTAGCTTGCTGTCCAGGTTTCAAGAGGGTGCGTTTCTGGATGAGGTATCGAATATATTGCTTCCTCCTACTTATACCTCCCGAGGAGATCACGAAAGTAAAATTAGAGAGATTCGAGCGCGCACGGAGGCTTTCAGACAGTCGTTCTTCCCGCGAACCATACGCGACTGGAACAGAAAAGGGAGGTAATGACAGTGGCACGTAAAGTGCCCTCCGCCACATACCGTTGGGTGGCTTGCGGAGTATAAATGTAGATGTAGATGCAGATTTTATTATGGTTACTGCACAACCTAAGTTACGGGTTGTAAGGCCAATTTTAAGTTCATTACTGATTCCAAATATGATAAAGCGAAGAGAAACATGACGATAAGGCGAAGATAGCCATCTCAATTTCTTTATGTTTCGATCCTTGACTTAATGTGAAATTACTTCAGTGACCATTAAGACGCCTTGCTAAAACCCGCAGGAAAGGACAAGTAGTAGGAATTGTGGAAGGGGGCAAGAATGAGCGGCTGTTACACTCCAAACATAACACTTAATTTAGATGTCAAAACATGGCAGCGCTACTTCTAAGCTTGACTCTCTCTCTCTCTCTCTCTCTCTCTCTCTCTATGTGTGTGTCTATATATATATATATATACACTCCTGGAAATGGAAAAAAGAACACATTGACACCGGTGTGTCAGACCCACCATACTTGCTCCGGACACTGCGAGAGGGCTGTACAAGCAATGATCACACGCACGGCACAGCGGACACACCAGGAACCGCGGTGTTGGCCGTCGAATGGCGCTAGCTGCGCAGCATTTGTGCACCACCGCCGTCAGTGTCAGCCAGTTTGCCGTGGCATACGGAGCTCCATCGCAGTCTTTAACACTGGTAGCATGCCGCGACAGCGTGGACGTGAACCGTATGTGCAGTTGAGGGACTTTGAGCGAGGGCGTATAGTGGGCATGCGGGAGGCCGGGTGGACGTACCGCCGAATTGCTCAACACGTGGGGCGTGAGGTCTCCACAGTACATCGATGTTGTCGCCAGTGGTCGGCGGAAGGTGCACGTGCCCGTCGACCTGGGACCGGACCGCAGCGACGCACGGATGCACGCCAAGACCGTAGGATCCTACGCAGTCCCGTAGGGGACCGCACCGCCACTTCCCAGCATATTAGGGACACTGTTGCTCCTGGGGTATCGGCGAGGACCATTCGCAACCGTCTCCATGAAGCTGGGCTACGGTCCCGCACACCGTTAGGCCGTCTTCCGCTCACGCCCCAACATCGTGCAGCCCGCCTCCAGTGGTGTCGCGACAGGCGTGAATGGAGGGACGAATGGAGACGTGTCGTCTTCAGCGATGAGAGTCGCTTCTGCCTTGGTGCCAATGATGGTCGTATGCGTGTTTGGCGCCGTGCAGGTGAGCACCACAATCAGGACTGCATACGACCGAGGCACACAGGGCCAACACCCGGCATTATGGTGTGGGGAGCGATCTCCTACACTGGCCGTACACCACTGGTGATCGTTGAGGAGACACTGAATAGTGCACGGTACATCCAAACCGTCATCGAACCCATCGTTCTACCATTCCTAGACCGGCAAGGGAACTTGCTGTTCCAACAGGACAATGCACGTCCTCATGTATCCCGTGCCACCCAACGTGCTCTAGAAGGTGTAAGTCAACTACCCTGGCCAGCAAGATCTCCGGATCTGTCCCCCATTGAGCATGTTTGGGACTGGATGAAGCGTCGTCTCACGCGGTCTGCACGTCCAGCACGAACGCTGGTCCAACTGAGGCGCCAGGTGGAAATGGCATGGCAAGCCGTTCCACAGGACTACATCCAGCATCTCTACGATCGTCTCCATGGGAGAATAGCAGCCTGCATTGCTGCGAAAGGTGGATATCCACTGTACTAGTGCCGACATTGTGCATGCTCTGTTGCCTGTGACTATGTGCCTGTGGTTCTGTCAGTGTGATCATGTGATGTATCTGACCCCAGGAATGTGTCAATAAAGTTTCCCCTTCCTGGGACAATGAATTCACGGTGTTCTTATTTCAATTTCCAGGAGTGTATATATATATATATATATATATATATATATATATATATATATATATATATACGCCCATAAATTTAAAACAACATAACTACAATAATATTTCAATAGGCAGAAGGCCCACAGCTTTATCTTAATGTAATACTTGGTAAATAAGAACCTTAAAACTTAAGCGGCTGAAGGCCCATGCCTCTTAAAGCCAATACAACAACAATAAATTTTCTACAGGCAGAAAGCTCATAGCTTTATGCTCAAATGTACAATACTTGATAAGTAAGATCCTTAAAACTTAAAGCGGCTGAAGGCCGATGCTTTTAAAAACAATACACAACAATAAATTTTCATCAGGCAGAAAGCCCACAGCTTTATCTTCCAAAAGGTAATAGTTGATAAGTAAGATCCTTAAAACTTAAAACAGTTGAAGGCCGATGCTTTTAAAAACAATAGAATAATTTCAACAGGCAGAAGAAGCAAGCTTTACCGTCAGACAACGTAAGACTTGCCCAATTTAGAAAAACTTACTTTAAAACGGCTGAAGGCCTTTGTTTTTAAAAACACAATTGCAAGCATAAAAATTCCATCCATCGGCTATGAGCCATTAAAAATACACAATTAAACGCTAATAAGAAGTCAGTATAGGCAACGGCATCAGAAGTTCCCAGGGGACTCGGTCTGCCCTTGAAATCTTAACGTTCGCTTAGGTGAGACAAGAAGTCGGCCCAACTATACTCGATCCGCCGGCAACACAACCAAGAGACAGCCAGGGACCCACTGACAAGACGACTTGCTATCCACCGACCAGTGTACGAGAATACCAAAGCCAAAATGTTAGAGACATAGCCACCCTCAACCAAAAATACATTGAGCTGTCAAAAATTACTCACTATGTTGGACAGCGACAACAGGTGAGCAAAGGACACTGCCTGAACTTACGTCAGCGACCAGCGCAGGTAACTGGAACACTAACGGCCACAAGGCAGAAAATTCCGCTGGTGCACTTGAATTTCAAACCGACAAATATGGTTAATTGCACCACACAGCTGCTAAATCTTCACCAACTCGAACAATCGCTGTTGCTCCCAGGAATTCCGCCAACAGTGAACCACCAACCAAAGGGACAATGTGAACAGACGTGGCTTCGGTAATAAAATCACCACTCAACTTTTATGTCCTGGGTCGGTGAGTCACGAACCTCGTAGCACTCGGAACAGCCCCCACACGCTCCGACACTACGTTGAGAATGCCAGCGGGCCCGGACGACTGCACCACGCGGAGTCTTGCTTGCTAATCTGCTCCAACCGACCGACTCATTGCCAGTAAACCGACAACATTTAAAACAATTTGTCAGTGGAAATGACACCAACTACACACACAGTTCGACAAACAATTGCACGAAGACTTGAACGATACTCAGCAGTGGCTGTGCAATCACGAGGACAAATCGGTAGTCGATACACACACACAGTCAACCCATAAGCGATCAGCGAGCCAATTCGCGACGTCCAGTAGGACGACCGACCGACGACCCACGTAGTCTGTCCCCGGCTCAAGTGATGCATGGTGGCAACGGTCGGGTGAGCCATGGACATCCAGGCCTCACTGCTGCTCCAACCCAACTGGACTAGTGCCACGTTCCACCTCCACGACTGGCATGTCTGAACTGCCGTCCTGGCACGTTTCAGCTCACTCCACGACAGACAATCGGGAAGTAATAGCAGTGCAGCAAAGATAGCATGTGAGGGCTATATCGATAGGCGCTGTTCTTGCCGCTGACAGACAGACAAAGCAGCAACTAAGTGACGACAGAAATTGAAACTAACACAACGACGTGGCAACACGAAAAGAAACAGGATGTTAAATAAGAGATGGCAAATGCATGAACCACGCACAGCTCAACCATTTTTGACAAATTACATATTGAATTACACAACTCAACAATAACATGTTGTTGTTGTTGTGGTCTTCAGTCCTGAGACTGGTTTGATGCAGCTCTCCATGCTACTCTATCCTGTGCAAGCTTTTTCATCTCCCAGTACCTACTGCAACCTACATCCTTCTGAATCTGCTTAGTGTATTCATCTCTTGGTCTCCCTCTACGATTTTTACCCTCCACGCTGCCCTCCAATACTAAATTGGTGATCCCTTGATGCCTCAGAATATGTCCTACCAACCGAACCCTTCTTCTGGTCAAGTTGCGCCACAAACTTCTCTTCTCCCCAATCCTATTCAATACTTCCTCATTAGTTATGTGATCTACCCATCTAATCTTCAGCATTCTTCTGTAGCACCACATTTCGAAAGCTTCTATTCTCTTCTTGTCCAAACTATTTATCGTCCGTGTTTCACTTCCATACATGGCTACACTCCATACGAATATTTTCAGAAATGACTTCCTGACACTTAAATCAATACTGGATGTTAACAAATTTCTCTTCTTCAGAAACGCTTTCCTTGCCATTGCCAGCCTACATTTTATATCCTCTCTACTTCGACCATCATAAGTTATTTTGCTCCCCAAATAGCAAAGCTCCTTTACTACTTTAAGTGCCTCATTTCCTAATCTAATTCCCTCAGCATCACCCGACTTAATTAGACTACATTCCATTATCCTTGTTTTGCTTTTGTTGATGTTCATCTTATATCCTCCTTTCAAGACACTGTCCATTCCATTCAACTGCTCTTCCAAGTCCTTTGCTGTCTCTGACAGAATTACAATGTCATCGGCGAACCTCAAAGTTTTTATTTCTTCTCCATGAATTTTAATACCTACTCCGAATTTTTCTTTTGTTTCCTTTACTGCTTGCTCAATATACAGATTGAACAACATCGGGTAGAGGCTACAACCCCTCTTACTCCCTTCCCAACCACTGCTTCCCTTTCATGTCCCTCGACTCTTATAATGCCATCTGGTTTCTGTACAAAATGTAAATAGCCTTTCGCTCCCTGTATTTTACCCCTGCCACCTTTAGAATTTGAAAGAGCGTATTCCAGGCAACATTGTCAAAAGCTTTCTCTAAGTCTAAAAATGCTAGAAACGTAGGTTTGCCTTTCCTTAATCTTTCTTCTAAGATAAGTCGTAAGGTTAGTATTGCCTCACGTGTTCCAGTGTTTCTACGGAATCCAAACTGATCTTCCACGAGGTTGGCTTCTACTAGTTTTTCCATTCGTCTGTAAAGAATTCGTGTTAGTATTTTGCAGTTATAACATAACGTGACTAAACATACCTAAGAACAAAGTTATGCATGAGCCAAGAACTTCTTATCTACTGATGGATTGAGGTACAAAGTTTTACTTCAGTCCCAGAGTTGTGATATCGTCTAAAACAGGTGAATAACTGGATTAGGTTTGTTCGTTTGATAATAGATGTGGTGATGTAAACATCTGTTTTTTTTTAATTTCCTAAATTTCTAACTGACTGAGTCTAGCCCTGTTTACCGCTGTGTGTAAGACTTGCACAGGTATTTGCGGTTTTGGTTAAGGCAATGTTCCTCAAAGCCTGAATCAGGGTTCTTTAATCTCGAGCTTGTATGATGTTTTTTAAGCCTGATGCAGACTCACCTCCCTGTCGGCCCAATGCAGCAATGTGTTGTTTAGTTATTTCGTGTGCTTAACTAATATCTGTTTTGCTGTTTCGCATCATGAAACATTCTTGATTTGGAAATGTGTCCTCCAAGTTGAATTCTAGTATGAGTGCTTTTGGTAGCAGAGACGTTTTCAGTGCCCGGTCCAACCTATGTATGCAGTTAAATCATACGAACTGTAGAACGTTCAGTTTCATCGAATTCAATATCAATGTATGGACTTTGCTTTGTTTGATTTTCTCCGTTGTTGGAACTCGGTGAGATATTTGTTTTCTGAGCATTAATGTTACACGAGCAGTAGTGGATGAACTACGTTTTGAGATAAGTGTATGGATATATATTCAAACAAGCTTTTGAACAAATTTCTCCTTGCTACTTTGCTGTTTAGCCAACTCCATTCCTGCTTGCACTAAGCTATTAGCATACTATGATGCAAATGCGGAGCGTACCACTTGCCTTCGACAATGGTAGAATTTTTCTAGAACTTATATTACAATTCATATCAAAAACAGAGTCAACCACTGTGGACATTATAGTTCGCATTTCTATGCTTGATTTTTCGGTATAAACGTAGATGCCAAACTGACGCAGGTGACAGAGGTGCAGTACATCGTTCTACATAGTATGTGATTTTTTGAAGTATTGCATTGTGCCCATATCACGACACAGAGCTATAATCCACGTTGGTGCACACGTTTTCATGTCAAGTAAGGCGCCACGGATCACATGGATAAGTGGCTGCCCAACTGCAGCAGTAGCCAGTTCTTGCCCAGTTGTTGAGTAGCTCCAATTACCAGCAGTCTAGAATCGCCAGAGATCAGACGATAGTTTCTCTATGAAAGACTTACGTTTATTTCCGTACTTACGTTTATTTCCGTACTGCAAGCAGGTAAAGAACGTAATTTATTACTGCATTGCCAAGGACATGTAAATGGATTTCAACGAGGAGTCACTGTAGAAAATTTGAGTACGACAACATTTCTCACAATGAAAGTGTTCTCTCATTATTTTGATTTCGGCCTCAGAAACCATGCACCTTCCTGATGGGGCAAGAAACTTTTGGCCGCGAGATTTTACTTGGTCACCCATTTTCAAAATGTAGGATGCATCTTAAAAGTTGTCAAGGAAATTTTAGAATCTGTTTGGTAGTGAAAAATTTCAGAATCGTTATAAGACTTCGTGGTCTCCTGACCTTCATTGCTTACATACTCCGCCCTCACAATCATATTCTGCACATCAAAACGCTTCATTCGAACCCAAACTCGATAAGATAAAGTCAATGTTGTAAGTTCATGTAAACGATATGCAAATAACAAGTAAGTGCACTCTGGTTGAAATACACGAGGCTGGCGTACACACACACATTCAAGACACGACGGTCACAAAAGCTTTTAGTTCGGGAGAGGCAAACACCGCAGGCCAGGACGCCGGTCCCTTCAGAGGTTTTTCACAGGGAGCTATCTACGTCGGTCGGCGGCCGCCTGTGGAGCAGACAGCGTTTGCGCCAGGGAAAGGGGGGAACGACCCCATGTTCGACTTAAAACCAAATTCTGCTACATTGTGTGGGAGCGGCCAGCCTACGCGTTCTTTACACATAGCACGCACTTTCAGAGATTTTCACAGGGAGACAACAAACGCCAAACGCCGATGCTACAGATTTCCGGATTGGTCGCCTTAAACGAAACGTCGTTCTCCCGTTTTAGAAGAGCAATGCTGAATGGCAGTCGATATTTCTGACGCCTTGAGCTGAAGGAGTAATAGAAGAGACCGAAAGATATACCCCTTCACGTCTGGCGTGGAGAGGCCGTTCCGTTGTCGCTCTTGGAGCGAGAACATGTAACGAGAGCGTGCGCCCTCGTACGTGTACTCAAAAAGCGAGGAACAAGTCTCTCCTCAGTACTTCACTGGGAGAGCACCTTTGTCGAGAGCGAATCGAAGTGCGACTCTACATTGAGTCGTTGCGATTAAGCGTTGTTCACTGTGTTGGCCGCCATACTTATTGTGCGGTGTGAACGGAAGAAGTTATAGTTAAACGCCTGCGAGCGAATTTTTGAGTAGCATCGTGGTGGACTGGTTATCTAACCAGTGTACTACGCCAATAGACTAGGGGCGAATAGGAGTCCTTGACTTCATGAAGGCGTAGGGGGAGTTTGATTGGCGAGGGTCAATCCAGATAGAACGAGAGTTATCTTATCTGTCAGCAGCGAGCGGCGCAGACAGCAGTCATTGCAGCTTACGGTATTGTGTGCTACAGCTCTTGCGAGCCCCATATTTGTTGCTCCACAACAGTAACTTCACTGCATTCAACACACGACAGCCTCGACCGTACCTAGCAACATTCGAACGGATAATTATTCAAGTTGAGTAGATGCGGCTTTCAGCCATTCTGCCAAGTCAATAACAATCTTAAGCTTTGTACAGAAATTTCATTAGCGAATCCTATCTTTAAGAGGTAACTTCACATTCCGAAAAGAACCTGGAAATTACGTGTTATTTTGCTGCTCAAACAGCAAAAATCACCTACAACATTATCTGTCCTCGTTTTCTAAAATAACTGTCTCAGAATCACCTGATTTAATTCGACTACATTCCATTATCCTTGTTTTGTTTTTCTTAATGTTCATCCCATATCTTCCTTTCAAGACACTGCTCATTGCGTTCAACTGCTCCTCCAAGTGCATTGATGTCTCTGACATAATTACAGTGTCATCGGTAGACATCAAGGTGTCCTTTACTGCTTGTTCGATGTACTGATTGAGTAATATCGGGAATATTCTCCAACCCTATCTCATACCCTTACTGCTATCCAGTACTGTACAAGTTGTAAATAGCCATTCGTTCCCTGTATTCTACCACTGCCAGCTTCAGAATTTCGAAGAGAGTATTCCAGGCAACATTGTCAAACGATTTCTCTAAGAATGCTCAAACGCAAGGTGGCCTTTCCTGGACCAGTGTCCTAAAATATGTTGTAGAGTCAGTACTGTGTTGTGCGTTCCTACAAATCTCTGGAATCTAAACTAACTATCCCTTAGGTCGACATCAACTAGCTTCCCCATTATTCTGTAAAGAATCCTTGTTAGTGTTTTATAAACATGACTTATTAAACTGATGGTTCTGTAATATTCACATCTGTCGGCACGTGCTTTCTTTGCAATTTGAATTACAATCTTCGTCTTGAAGTCTGAGAATATTTCGCCTGTCTCACACATCTTGCAAACCAGATAAAAGAGGTTTTTCATGGCTGGCTCTCCCAAGGTTCTGCCGATATGTCTTCTGCTCCTGGCGTAGGTCAGAGCTCTGTCAGATTCTTCTCGAAGTGTGATATCGCCCATCTCGTCTCCATCTCTATTTGATTTCTATAATACTGCCTTCAACTTCATCTCCCTTGTCTAGACCCTCTATACACTCCTTTCACTTTTCAATTTTCCCTTCTTTGTTAAGAAGTGGTTCCTATCTGAGCTTTTGGTATTGAAATAGCTGCTTCTCCTTTATCTATATGCCTCTTTAATATTCCTGTAGGCTATATTCAGCTTTCGCATTGTGATATATACTTCCAATTCCTTTCATTTGTCCCCTATCAGTTTCTGCTTAGCCATTTTTCACTTCCCGTCACTTTCTTTTTTTAGACATTCGTATTTCCTTTCGCCGACCTCATTAGCTGTACTTTTATATGGTCTCTTTTCATAAATTAAATTTCGGAACCAGATTTAGATCCTATTTAAGCCTTGAAATACGCAGAAGCAGGCACCAGTCGATTTATCACTCGCTGCTGAAGTTAGTGTCAAAAATGACAATACAATTGACTGCGAAATTTGTGGGTACATGTATTATAGAATACAAAATTAAATATCATTTTGTAGCGGGTATGATTACAAACCTTCACAAAACAATACTGGCATTATTACAATGACGAAATACCTACATTATAAGTACTCAAAGAAATTCTAAATTTGTACGAAAACTGCATGTGCTTGAACATTATAGGTACTTTACCTGAAATTAGCGCCCAAAAATAGACCAGAAAAACCGTTTACATTAAAAGAAATAGTACATTTACAACCAGTGTTACCGATCATAGTAACTTACGGGTAGTCATCTAGTGATACATAGGTTATAGCTAAGGTTCTCTACGGGCGCGTTATAGTGCCTCTGCTGTTCTTAATTTTTATAAACGATTTATAAGACAGTCTGAGGAGCCGCCTAAGATTTTTTGGTGTCTTCATCTAGGAACGATATAGGGAGGTCAAGAATAAAATTCAATGATTTAGGCAAAATATCCGTATTGTCCCAAAATTGGCAGCTGATCCTGAACTATATGAAAAGAAATGATAGGTTCTCTACACGGATACTAGAAAGGTTCCGCTAAATTTCGATTACAGGAAAAGTAACACAAATTTAAAGGTGGTTGATTCAACTAAATACCTAGAGATTACAATTACGAACAGCTTAACTTCGAACCACCACACTGAATATGAGGGGGAAGGGGAAACAGAGACTGTGACGTACTTGTGGAAAATCGGGCACAGTGTTCTTTGAAAAATCGCTCGTGTAGAAAGCGAAAGGTCACGGTACTTAACCAAGTCGGTAAACAATATTTTTAGTCTACTTCTAACCTCTGAGTGATGTGGGGATTCGCCAGCAACGACAGGTTGTCCGGATTTCACATTAAAGTGTAGGTTCCCTTTCTCCTGTACGATTACTGGGACAGATTAGGTACACACAGGTCGTCAAAATTGTTGAGAGATTTGCATCAGGTGGCTCAGCCACACGGAATTATTGTGAAATTATTATTATTATTATTATTATTATTTTATTATTACTAGTAGTGATTTCCTCTGCAGTTCACGGATTTCGTCCCTCCAGATGAACTAATAATAAGATCTTTTGTGCCCGATAACTACAAGAGAAGTGGAGGGAACAACATTAGCCTTCACTATTTGTGTTCTACGACCTAGAAAAGGTCTTTGTTACAGTGCACAGAAAAGCTGTTTAGAAGGTCTTAAAACGTTCTGGTCGACCTGAATACTTTGTTCAACTGTTTCAAGCTTTCCGTGATGACATGTCTGGTCAAGTGCTATAGTACAATGAAACATCTGACAAACCCTGTATTAGTAATGGCTACAAACAAGCATGTCGCCTCGCCCGAGCGTTGTTTGCTCTGTATCTGGCAGCTATGCCTTATGAAACATCGTCTGTGAACAGTGAAGGATTGGAACTTAAATAAAAAATTTGACAGAGGGCTATTTAATTAGCCCATACTGCACTCTAAAAGGGTTCTCAGGTTTTAGTAAGGTCACTGAACTGTAGTATTCTGGCGACAGTGCTTTTCCAGCTCACTACCCCGCAGATCTGTAACTGCCTGTTTCGGGACTGCATACACATGGTTTGGCCTGACCATCAACATAAATAAAATATAATTACTAATACAGTCAGCTCTTGAAACTGCCTTTCCGCATTCCAATATCTCTATTTCCAGCATATTTTAGGAACAAGTACATCACTTCCTCGATTTAGGAAGTACATTATCAACAGAGAAGGAAATAGAGAACAAGTTACATGCCGAAAATGCTCCTTTCGGACGTATCCTACATTAATTCCTCCTGAATGATAATCTGGCACTATGCACCAAATTGATGGTGTATCGAGCAGTTGTTGTTTCTACCCTGCTCTATAGTTTCGAAACCTGGACACTGTATCGGCGTGATGTTAAGAAACTAGAACGTTTCAAACAACGGAAACTTAGAAACCCCATAAACATCAAATAGGATGACTTTGTATCAAACACTGGTGTTGGTGAGAAGGCAAAGATGTATAGTGTAAAAGCCAGCATTACTGGTCATCAAGTCAGATGGATAGTTCATCTACGGTGGATGAGAAACAACAGAATTCCTCGACAAATTTTTTATAGTGAAGTGAGCAGAGAGGTGAGCACAGGAAGAAGGTCCTACTGTGATCATCTGAAGCGCTGGAAGGACCATTTCAAGAAGAATCCAAAGAGTCTAAACACTGACCCACGTAATTGGTGTGCCACATCAAAAGATCGTAAACACTAGTCTACAACGGCTTTAGCTGATGTCTTATATTTTCAGTAGAAATGTAGGAGACAGGAAAAAGAAAACGCCAGAGATGCATTTCGTTAGGCCCCGCCACGCCCTCCAACCTCCATTATGTGCAATAAGTGTGGCCGCGTGTGTAATGTCAGGAAGACAAATGGAAATTCAGATACTAGTATCAGCCGACTACCATCATTGGCAGAAAATTTATAACATGTAAGTGGTCTAGTAAGAGACGCCACACACTACGCTTGTCCATACATTTCTGGTTTATTGCTGGAAACCCTAGCAGATACGACTGACAGAGAACATTGAAAAAGTCGAAGAATTGCGGTGGTTAACATGAAATCAAAGTTATTTTTCACTGTTAGAAGAACTTTTCAGTGAGTTTCAAATATAAACTTTCCTCTTCCGAAAGCCAAATATTTTTTTCTCTCCCACCTACGTAAGTCGGTAACTCCGATATATTTAAGAGTTCATTAAAACTACGTTCTAATCAATAGTGGATTCGTAGAGAAATACGTTAAAAGTATTCGCAGGTGCGAATATGGACAACTATCAATGTAGAATGGAATGACGACAATGAAAATTTGTGCTGGTTCGGGACTTGAACTGAGATTTCCGCCTTATCACGAGCGGTCTCTTTACCATTTTTTAATAGGACCCTTCCTGGTGCCCAAAGAGAGGGGCGGGGGCAAAGTGTGCAGGGGTCGCAACCCGAGGTCTGCCACCATGTCCCGTTCCCGCCCTCCAGGAACGAAGAAAAGCGTAGGCGACGTGGACCAGAGGTACAATCAACATCAATACTTTATTTAATTATTTTCCTTTTCTTAAATTAACATGAGTACCACGAGAATAGCAGGAAACCGACGTCGCGAGGAGGAGGGCGCAGCTAGACATCAGGCTCATTGAGACAACCGACGTATAGTTTTCCGAGAAGAACATTACGACGACCAGATAATATATCGCTTCTAAGTGTGGGACAGGCGGTGATCAACTCTTCATGACAGGAACACCCCAACTCTGGGGTGGGTTAAGGAAGACACCGCAATGGCAACTTTATGAAACTGCCAAAAATCAAGGATACTTTTCTCGCTATCACCAAAGAGATAATGAGCTGCGTGTCCACAAATTCAGTCACAGAGTTCGTCTTCGCTTGTGGGAGGTATCCCGCGTCCGGAAAGAGGAGTCGTTGAACAGGTCTCTGATGAGGAGTCGTACGGGTAATTAGGGACAACATCTTTCCACCAATAACCACACACTTCTTGCCAATCTGCACACCAGGCGACGCTCGTTCGTGTCCAAAACATCACAGGCGTCACACAACGGGGTATTTCCGAGGTGAATCCCGTGAAGGCGTGACCGTCACACTTGCTTCCCATTGACAGTAAGGTACCATGCAGACTGGAAGTGTTGTCAAGATAAGGAGAGCACACCGATCGCCCAACAGCACGCCAGTCGACAATGGTATGCTTCCCCTCATCCACATTCGGTGACATGTGCTGCTGAAGAAAGCCATAGATCGCCTTCATGGATGTCAAGTGCGCTGTCATTATCGCAGTACGGACTTACCTCATGTAGAGGAAAAAGTTGTGAAGTGAAGGAAGGGCGGTAGGACGTACGAAAGCGTGATGGGTGATGAGAGAGAGCGTGGTGCAGGGGCCTCCAGCAATAGGCTGGTAAGGTACGTGGGACTACGGCGCCACAACGCCATGTGAGAGTCAATGAAAAGGGCTATCACGTGAGACACGTGAGACAGACATAAACCGCCCCTCCACCGTGGGAGGGTGGAGTTCTCGTACCTTATCTTGAACAGCAAGCAATGACAAACAAATAAGCCTGATGCAGCTAGCATGCAGCGGGCCATGGATGGCGGAAAAGGAAGTGATGTGCCACGTGGGGGACACATGACACCAAATATACATTTGCGTATTGTGTCCGTTGCAGAAGATCGATTGCTCGTAAACGGTGATCTAACAGCCCAGGTCGTAGTTGGGAAAGTGGGCGCCGGCAGTTTAGAGCAAACGTGTGCCGCAGATCACTTGCGACATCGAGTCCTAAGCGTCGGATAGTATCAGCTAAACGAAGGAGCAGCGTTGTTCACAGGAAGCCCAGCACCTACAGCCATGGTGCTTGATTTTCGGACGTTAAGGCGGCTATCTGAAGCTTCGCCTTAGGTGGTAAGCCATGCCAGTGACTCCCCGACCTCAGTACTGCTACGAAGAATGTTCACGAGACGGTCTACATTTGCAATGCAACTGAATGCATGGTCACCGAGAGACATCCCAGAAAGGCATTGAAAGAGGCCACGGAGCAACGGTTCCATGGCGAAAGCATACAACAGTTTAGAGAGCCGGCAGCCTTGACGCACTGATGGACGGGTCGAGATGGGAGAAGGCCACTGTAGAGAGAGTACACGAGATTTAGATCCCCAAAGGAGACGCATTCCTTCGTCGACGCTTGTATCAGGATATCCCATACTGCGGGACACCCCGTCCAGGTAGTCGTGACCAACCCGATTGAACGACTGGTTGCAGTCAAGAGCTGGCAAAGGTCCAGCCATACGACGATTGTGAGCAGGAGCGATTATGTCACGATAGCGATAGAGGGCAGTGTGCACAGAGGACAGACCCTATATCCCGTTGAGTATCGAAACGCCGCACATCGTCGGTTGTAAGAACATTAACGTCCACCGACGGTGGCATCATTCCGCCAAGATATGATACATAGATGTACGCTGTTGTACTAACCTGTCGTGTGTGCGCGCCATGACCATAACTCCTTCAAGGTGGCGGCGAGAGAGGGATGCTAGCTGTGCCTTGGCACGATTCACCATTGCCTGGCGTTCTGAAGAATAGGGTGTAATAGTACATTTCCGGAGAATGGTGAAATACAATTCCCGAGTTCGTCGCTGCAACGTCACAATCTCCCTTCCGTAACCAATCTACACCTTGCGGATGGCAGGCTTTGCCCAGGGCACCCACCAAGACAGGGCAGACTGATAAGCATCCGTGTTGATGACAAACTTTCCACGTGGTCTCGATGAGCTGCCGGCAGTCGGGTGACGTAACTTGGATCGTGTTCATTTTCCATGGTCCACGGCCGCGCCGCACCCTTTGGCGGCAGACTGATGTAGCAGATACAAGCGTTCCGGTCAGAGAATGAAACGGGTCAGACTTCAGAAGCCTGCACTCCACTGACAGTATCGCGGGAGATGTAAACACGATCGAGGCTGTAAGGATGACTAGCGAAATGCGTAAACCCCAGGCGATCACCATGAACATGCTCCCAAGAATCCACTAGGGTGAGGTGCTGGAGAATTGTCGCCAGCGCCGCGCACGGGAAGTGACGTGGTAGTTGGTCTCTGGATGCCTGGGTGCAGTTGAAATGGCCTCCCATGATCAATTGATCCTGACGCGTGACTGTGAGAAGAAGGTGGAATGTTCACGGAGGCGACCCGAACCAGATAAAGCATAGACATTGACAATCCCGAAAAAAGTGAGAGCCATACTCTTGGCATGAGGGAGATAAGCAACTGTATCAGCGCAGACATAATGACGTAGGAGGGTCGCCACTCCACTACCAGTAGCGGAAGCATGAGAGGCCTATGCTGTAAAACCACGGGGAGCACAGAAAGTTGCAACGTGCGTCCCCTGAAGGAGAGCAACGTCAACGTCCGCGGCATACAGCATGTCGTGGAGCAAAGCCAGTTTGTGGCGTACACGAATAGTGTTGACATTTACTGTGGCTATGCGATAAGTGAGGAAAGCTGCCATCGCCAGGACTATGGGTGGTTCAAACGCGTGGGGAGAATAGGGAACTTCCTGCTAGGGTCCCGTGGAAGGGCACTTCACTGTGATGGGGAGTGAGCCGATCACACCAAGGGGGCTCCGTCGCTCTGTATATCTCCAGATCGTCCATCCTCATTGTCGGGTCCCGCCAGGCCGGTTCAGTGGAACACAGTCAGAGGCGTTCCCACAGGTAGTGTCGGACACCGAAAGGGAGGCAACCGCATCAGACGCAGGCGGGGGAAGATCGGTGTCCGGAGGTGGAAGCTGACTGGAGATGAAGAAGAGGAAGGACGTCGCGTTGTCAGGTGTCAGGGAGTCAGAGGGCACCGCACCACCAGTAGCGGGTTCCTTATCCTGTGCATGCATCCGATGTAAGCACTCATCAGAAAGATACGGCGTTGTCTCTTCCGTTTCCTTGGTGACCGTTGCTTCCTAACATGCTATTCTGTGTCGGATAGCAGGCGGCTATTGTCCTACTTGCGATCAGATGGCAGAAAAGCGGACGTCGGTACAGTTACATGATCAACAACCATGGGATCGGGACAGACAGCAGAGACAGGCAAAACGTCGATCGCGTTGTCGAGAGGAGTGGACGCCGGTACCGACTGATTCAGAGGGGGCGCAACAGGCAGCACTGTGGCGTAAGATAGAGGTAACACAGTGGGCGCCGCTCGAAGAGTGACGTCTTTGATCGGCTTCTGAACCAGCCTACATCGTAGGCTTCCAGCACGGAAATGGCCTTCCCGGCTACAAATAAATGGATCAAATGGCTCTGAGCACTATGGGACTTAACTTCTATGGTCATCAGTCCCCTAGAACTTAGAACTAATTAAACCTAACTAACCTAAGGACATCACACGCATCCACGCCCGAGGCAGGATTCGAACCTGGGACCGTAGCGGTCGCGCGGTTCCAGACTGTAGCGCCTAGAACCACTCGGCCACCACGGCCGGCTTTCCCGGCTACAACCTGAACAGGTCCTCTGCCGCCCATCGTACCTGACGACCGCCCAGCGGCGGCAATAACCAAGTAGGAGGACATGTATTTCCACAGTTAAAGTTTTATCTGACGGACACCACTGGGGACACAGTACGTTTCGAACGTCTTCCACGTTCTAGCAATGTTACTGATGACGTTGCTGCAAAGTTTAAAGGTGGCCATACAACGTCCGACGGTACCTCAACGGGAGTTCGAAACCCCTCAATGTTCGGAGGTCAAAACCAGCGTGATTGACCACGACATTCCTTTTATGTCCGTCAGAGTATTGTAACTTGAGAGCGTTACCATGGCGCCCCACAACGTCGGCACACAGTTCGTCATTCGCCAGCTTTATGTCAGTACACAGCTCGTTTCTATTTCTTTTTTTTCCTTTATTGAATTTCAGTTCCCCATCCGGGGCGAGCTGGCAGCGTCATATGCCCCGCTCTTCAGCCGAGAGACATTAAGCACATAAGAGGGAGACATTTAAGACAGCGTAAAGGAGAAAACAGAGATATAAAAAAGTGGGAACATAATGGAAGATAGCATACAAAAGGTGGTGACTGTAAAAATGGAGATAAAAGTCTAAAAAGTAGTGTACACAAGAAAACCACTCAGTGTGAAAATTAAAAGAAGACAATGCGAAGTATGGCTGACGCATAAAAGTTGCGATGGGCGGTGTATCACAGAACAATCACGGACAGCAACACTATGTACAAGACGAGCAGACCGTTAAACTCACAGTACTTTACATCACTGTAGAACATCACTGAACACATCACTGAACAGAACACTGACATAGCACATTGACGACTAAGAACAAACTGGGAGGATCTGCTAGGTGTACAGATATGAGGGAGAAGGGGAAAAGGGGGGAATATGCGGTGCTAGAGGGGGGGTAGGAAGGGGTGATGTGGTGGGAGACGTGCCAAAGGGGGCCTGGAAGGGAAGTACTGGAGAGGGAAACAGCCAAGGAGGGGGTAGAAGGAGGAAAAAGTGCTCTGGTGGTAGGAGGGTAGAGGGAAATGGAGTCCCTGGGGAGGCTAGAGTTAGTATGAAAGGTAGACATCACATTGAAGTTTATCGTCTGGGAGAGGGAGGTGCTGGAAATTGCCTTGATGAAGAAGATGGAGGGTGTGTAGGTGGAGAGAGGGAGGGACACAGTGATAGAGTTGTGGCAATAGGCAGTGGGTGAAGAGGAAAGACGACTCCAGGGGATCATGCCTGCAGACAGTGTAAAGGATGATATGTTGGCGGAAAAGGAGGAGGTGGGGGAAGAGGATGAGTTCATGCAGGAGGCGTGTGGAGGACAGAAGGGTGCAGAAGGCAAGGCAGAGCACGTGGTGTTCTAAGATTTGGAGGGCTTTATAAAAGCAGGGGTGGGGGGGGGGGGGGGGAAGCAGAGATCCAGGCAACACTGGCATAACAGGGGATACGATGGATGAGGGATTTGTAAGTGTGGAGGATGGGGGAATGATGCAGTCCCCATGTCTGGCTGGACGGGAGTTTTAGGAGGCAGAGGTGGGTATGGGCTTTCTGCTGGATGGTCAGGTGATGAGGAGTCCAGGTGAGGTGACAATCGAGGGTGAGGCCGAGGTAGCGCAGGGTGGGTGTGAGCTGGATGGGATAAACATAAATGATAAATGGTTAGGTATAAATCATGGAAGGAGCAGATGGTGGGGCCTATGATGATTGTCTGGGTGTTGGAGGGGTTGATTTGAAGGAACCACTGGTTGCAACAAGTGGTGAACTGGTTAATATGGGTTTACAGGGTGCACTGGGACCACTGAAGGGTAGGATAGAGAGCCAGGAAGGCGGTGTCATCAGCATATTGGAGGACGAGTACAGGTGAGCATGGCTTGGGCATATCGGTGGTGTGCAGGAGATAGAGGAGAGGGGAGAGGATGGAGCCTTGGGATATGCCAGCAGTGGGATAAAAGATACAGGAGCTGGTATCGTGGAGGGTGATGTAGGAAGAATGCACGAGAGGGAGGAAGTGACCAGACAGACAAAACTGGTAGGTGGGACGTAGGTTTGGAGTTTAAAGAGAAGATCAGGATGCCTTACATGGTAGTAAGCAATTTGGAGGTCAAGGGAAACAAAATGGCTAAGCGACAGGAGTTACGTTGGAGGGAGAATAGGTGGGAGAGATTAAGGAGTTGGTCTTCAGTGGAGAAGGAGGGTTTGTTGGGTTTGAGGAACAAGAGGATGTGGGAAGTCTTCCACAGGTCATGGTAGAAGCCAGTGAAGAGGATGACACTGTATAAATCGGCAAGGACAGTCAGGAAGGAGTATGGACATTCTGTGAGGTGGTAGTAGGTGACACTCTCGTTACCAGGGGTTGGGTTGCGTTTTGACCAGAGGATAAGTTTAATGTCTTGTGCAGTGATTGGACTATTGATGTCAGACAGGGTAACTGCCCCAAGTACTGGAGACTGGGAGCGAGTGGAGCGACTGAGGTATCAGCGCATTCCATGACAGTGGGGAAAAGGAAATAATCAAAGAGGGGATCATCATGGGTGGAGAAGACCTCGCAAAGGTGGGAAGTGAAGTGGTTGGCCTTTCTGAGGTTGTCAGGAAGGGGGAGGTCGTTATGGAGAAGGGAGTAATGGGGTGCATAATGGGAACCCGTAAGACGATGGAAGGCAGACCAGTACTTGAAGGAGTTTATAGGGAGGGTGACGTTGAGTCATGTACAGTGCGCAGGAAGCAGAGATAGAGGCGGCGAGCTGCATGGAGGAGGGGAGGGGCAGCCTGTGGAGGGAGAGTGGGATGGTGGGAGTGGATGGTTTTAGTGGGAACATGGGCCACCACAGCGTCAGTAATGGCCTTCTGAAGGAAGAACAAAGTATGGATGATGTCGCGGGGTGCAGGTGACTTTCGACCTGGATGGCGATGGATTGCCGGTAGGCATCTCAGTTGGAACAGTGACAGCCGTGGGCTACCTTGCGAAGGGGAGCAGGGCGGGGAGCTGGAGGCGGGTGGTGAGCAGATGTTAAGGTGAGAAGGATGGGGAGGTGGTCGCTACCTGTGGGGTCAAGGATGTGATGGCGATACGCCCAAGGGGGTTGGCAGAGGGAATCACAACATTAGGGGTGGTGTTGTTTTTGGGACGGGTGTGCTGGGGAAGAGGAACAAGGTCACCTTGGATCGTGGGAAAGAACTGATGCCACCGCAGAAGAGCGGCAGGGGAGCGCCTATGGACGTTGATGTCGGCGGCAAACACATTGGTGGAGAAGGTGCGGTCAATGTGGGAGGTGAAGTCATAGGGAACAGGAGCAGAGGCGCGGACATTGATGGCTGCGCAGGTGACGTCGAGGGAGGGAAAAAAGCCGTTGAGGTTAAGGTGTTAGGTGGGGTCATTGAGGAGGGTTTGTGGCGGGACAGAAATGAGCTTAAGGTGGCTGATGGCGACTCCACCTTGCACAAAGCTCGTCATTCGCCAGCATTATGTACTGAGGATGGAAAAATGAATTCCAAGAACATTTTGTGGCGGGAGACACATTTCATCCAGTATAAAACGTTCTGCTTCATACGCCCTCGGTCGTTCGTGATCCAAAGGTAAAGTTAATTTAATTGTGGCTTGGCAGTAAGAAAACGCTACGATGGTCGATGAAATCGGACTCTGGGACGAGCCGCGACGCGGACGTAAATAAACGTGCGCTTGCTCGCAAGCAGCACAAAAGGCGGGGCGCAAACAAGGCGAAGGCAGAGTAATCCATTTGGTTATCTGTGCACGACTCCCAGCCAGACTTCCATATGTCGTCAGCTGTGTGTCGACAACTTGAACTCGTACATCCATTATGTATATTCCCGTACAGGCGAGACATTTTACTTGAAAGTGGCTTGCCCAGTGTCGGCCGATAAATACGATATTGCAGTGCCTGTGTTATTGCGAATACTATTCAAAGTTGCTTTGGACACGCATGCATGCCCAAAGAAACTTTGCATCGTATTCGGAACAACACAGGCGCTGCAATATCGTAGTAGAGAAATAGTCTGATAGTGGTTTCTAATCTCTCTGTCAATCACTTAAGAGTGAGTTGGAGCATAATCATATAGATGTAGAACACCAAAAAATGATCGATTCTAAAGTTATATTTTATATTTAACAACGGATGACTAATCCCTTAACCGCACGCTGGATGAATTGTTTGGCACCGGAATGAAGCACACATTTGCGGAAGTGTTCTCTGCTCAGCGAGCGAAGCGAAAGCGCAGAGCGCGCGCGGATGTGCGTGTGTGTGTGTGTGTGTGTGTGTGTGTGTGTGTGTGTGTGTGTGTGTGTGGCTGCACGCATTCCAGGCTCGAGGCGAGCCTGGAACCGGTCGGCGTGCCTGCGCGGTCCGTCGGCGGCGCCCAATTGAAACGCGGAAGGAGATGCGATCAGCGACGCACCTGATTACACCTGCTGGTCCGCGCCGCGGATGTAAACAGCGAGTAACTACAGGTGTTTGCTCAGCGCTCGCACCGCTGCAAATGGGTCAAGGAGCGCAGGGCGAGGAGCAAAAAGGAAGCCGCAGGGAGCGGCTGCATCGACGAGCGCGTGCGACCCATCTCCAGATCGCTAAGCGCCGCAAACACAGGTCTTTCTCGCCAAGCGGGCTTCGCCGATGAGATAGCAGCCGGGACTTTAATTAAAATAGATTTCAGTCCCTCCGTAGTGCCAGGCTGCCCGAGGAAACAATCTCACACTTCTCGTTCCTCTAGATGGTCGTGTGGGAAAGACCGCACGGTGAGTTTCGCAGGAGAGATCGCCACTCTTTAGTCTGTACAGAAAATAGCTGCCGTAACCAGTTTCAGATAAGATTTAAAAGCTATACCTGTTCGCATTCGTAGCGGAAAATAATGGTTGATACTCAGCATTTAGATCAGTCATGTTGCACCTTACGGGTCTCTCTCATTAAGGGCCTACCCAGGCCCTGCCGTCCCCGACGTCGAGCACTATGTAACAACAGCAACATTTCTTTCTAAATATTGCGTAGTTTGCGTCCGAGAACGCATTTCTATCTTGCGCCAATGTCATTCTCCCACAGTACCTACAGCCAACGTTCTCAATTATTTATTCTAAAATTACAATCTCTATCCTCTCTACAATTTTACCTCTCGGCAGCTCCCTCTAGTATCATGACGTCTTCACACGAGTCCTGCGCACTACAAAAGTGTTCAGCTCTGGTTGATTCTCTCGATCCGCTTCTACTTAACACGTATTCTGAAATGGCCCTTTATTACACTGAAGAGCCAAAGAAACTGGTATACGTGCCTAATATCGTGTAGAGCCCCCGCGAGCACGCAAAAGTGCCGCAACAGGACGTGGCATAGACTCGCCTAATGTCTGAAGTAGTGCTGAAGGGAAATGACACCATAAATCCTGCTGGGCTGTCCATAAATCCGTAAGACTACGAGCGGGGTGGAGATCTCTTCTGAACTGCACGTTGCAAAGCATCCCAGATATGCTCAGTAAGGTTCACACCGAGGCGTATAGCTTTTTCTCTTGCGGTCATCAAGGATGGACGAGTGGATCTTCGACTCCGAAAGCCCATATCGATGATGCTTCGTTCAATGATTCGCAGCTGACGCTTGTTGACGGCCCAGCATTAATCTACAGCAATTTGCAGAAGGGTTACACTTTTGCCACGTTGAACGATTCTTTTCAGTCGTCGTTGGTCCCGTTCTTGCTGGATCTTTTTCCGGCCGCAGCAATGTCGAAGATTTAATGTTTTACCGGATTCTTTATATTCACGGTACAATCGTTAAATGGTCGTAGGGGAAAGTCCCCACTTCATCTCTCCCTTGAAGACGCTGTGTCCCTTCGCTCATGCGCCGTCTATAACACCACGTTCAAACTCACTTCAATCCTGATAACCTGTCTTTGTAGTAGCAGTGGCCACCAGACACGTGGTTTCTAATTTAGGCGTTACCGACCACAGCACCGTATTCTGTATGTTTACGTATCTCTGTATTTGAATACGCATGCCTCTATCAGTTTCTTTGGCGCTCCACCCATCTTCTATCAGTTTGTAGATTCATTAGTTTATTCGCCAAATAAGCTCTATCTACATACCATGATACTTCTTCCACTAACCTACTTTTCCTTACCTTTCCCTCTTACCTCTCCTCTCCACCATCCCCGGCTCACACCTTTTACACTCGAATTCTTCAATTTTGCTTAATTTAATCTTAAAGTGTTAAATTCCTTAGAGGTTTCCACATTTCACGCCTTCCACTTTCTTCTTTTGGCGTCTTATCATAAGCTGTTGCGATCCACTTATCCAGGAATTGCATCCACAATTCTTTCTGAATGACTCTAACGACTTGGTATTGAACTCAGATGGAAACTTTTTCCATCTTTTTTAATTTACACTTATGCTTCTTGTTCTTTGATTATGCTGACTTGTTTGCTCCAAGCTACCAAGCCCCGCTCATTTATTACACTGTTTCTTCTGCCTTTCAGCCGTTGCCATGATTTGGTAAATTTCTACGAATGTACATTTGGAACACAGCACTGTGTTCTGGTGAATCATGAAATGTGGGAAAATAGGAAGAGAACTGAAGCGTTGATTGTTGGTGCTATGGGAGGATGTTGAAAAATCGGTAGACTGATACGGTATGGCATGAAGAGATTCTCTGCAGAATAGGGAAAGATAGAAACACGTGGCAAATACTGACAAGAAGAGACAGGATGGTAGGATATACATTAAGACATAAAGGAATAGCTTCGATAGTACTAGAGGGAGCTGTAGATGGTAGAAACTGTAGGGGAAGACGTAGATTTGAATACATCCAACAAATAATTGTGCATGTTAGTGGCATTGGCTACTCTGAAATGAAGAGGTTGGCACAAGGGAAGTATTCCTGGCGGGTTGCATCAAACATGGCAGAACACTGACGATAAAAAACAGAAATAAAACTAATTTTGTAATGAACCCAGTGTCACCTTATTTTCTCCTATCTTTTTTAGTTCTTTACTATATATTCTTTTCACTTTCTTCTCTTATTCTTTGATATATAAATTCATCAGTATGGATAATGTGCTGTTGTTCTGTCTTACACACTTTGCAGCTTGTGTTCCCATTCATCTGATGTATACCTTCCTGGTTTTATGGTTAACGATGCTGGTTTCGAATGCGAAAGTTTTGTCCGATTCCTGGTTGCCACCTCAGTTTTTTCTGGAGTGACTACATCAAGAAAGGAGTCAGCTAAGACTGTTGGCGCCAAATGGCAATTTTATTAAGTAAATAAGCAGCGAAACTGTCATGCAAGCAATTAAAATGGTTTCAGGTACAGAGCTTTAAAACTGACAGTCTTCCCTCTTGGCCTCTGAAGGTATTTTTCATTACTATGTGCCTAACAGCTATCGTTTTATCAATTACATTTAAATAATAGGAATAACATTCAAAATTTTGAGGAGGAACAAAAAGATCTTTGAAAGAGTGGTAGTTTTCCTGGTGTTATAAGCAGCCCTAATCTCTAAGTGATGACTCAACGATCTGTAGCATAATAGCATCATGACGTTTCAACGTGTGATGTGGAGATAGCAGAGTTGTGTCAGACACCATAATGGTACATGTGTCTTGATGACAGTTTGATAGTAGGATATTTCTGATGTATGTCGAGATCTGTATCTGTCCAAATTTGTGTGAAACGTTTCACTAAACTTAAAGTCCTACCATAAATAACATACCACTTTCAGATCGGAGAAATGCGAGGATATTTCACCCACTACTGGACTAGGCTTTATAAAGCACTGTGATTTGTAGCTCCCAAAAAAACTGTACTAACCATTCATGTAAAAAAAAATTTATGCTTATCTTAAAACACTTTAGATATTTCATTATTATTACAATTTTGGGCATCTAATGCACTTCAAATTTGAGTGTGGTGGTAAGTTTGGTGTTGGTGAGGACGTGGGGAGACTGAGGGAGAGAGGGGGATAGGGAGAGAGGAGGAGAGGGGGAGAGGGGGAGAAGGAGGGTGGGAGGAGAGGCTCTGATAACCCCATCCCCTCCCTCTCCACCTTTCCATCCTACCTGCGCAGAAGCAAAGAATGGATCCCAGCATTCTGAATGATGACAACATAAATACTGCACCATCTCTTTTACTCGGGAATGGGGCTGAAATTGCTGACAGGGTTCTAAATTGCCTTTCCAGGAGTAGATTTTCTCAAAAACCATGTCCTCCAGAAAACACAGTGAGTTTAGTAGTTGTCTTATACAGACATCACACGTGAGAAGTGTACTACAGTAGAAATTGCTGTCACCGATGACATTTTTTATATCACATGTTTTCGCAGGTTTGAAATTGTCCTCTGTCGTTTCCTATCATGTGTTAATATTTTGTTCTCTACAAAAACGCATCATCAAAATTCCTCTATAACCTTTCTTACTTACTTTACTTTATTTACTCCATAATACTTCGCCACTGGACGCTGAGAACTAGAGGATCGCTTAAGCACCAAGCAATGCGTGACACTTTCCCAAACGCCAGGGACGACTTAATTGAAATGACTGTCTTTCTCAGGAAGGGATGTCCGGTGACGTCTGACGAAAAGGAGGAGGACGGCCATCAAACCACGAGTATCTGGCGATTCTTGATCAACGTACAGGTTGTCCGTTTAGTAACAAGGGGGTATACTGTTTGGTAGCTTCTTTCTTGACAACTCAAGAATGCAACAAACGCGTGAAGCAATGCCTAGTGTTGTACAATTCGCTAGGGAGATTTTGGTCAGCGCTGGGGAGTATCACAACATGGAATAGCAAAGAATGAAACTGGAATTCTTTGTTTACATGCCAGCTGCTGCAATATCGAAAATCTTCATCCTGCACGAAGTCTAGGAGGGATGGCTACGCAGCGTCGTTCGTTCATTGTATGGGATTGCAAATTTTCCCACCCAGTGTCAAAGATGATACGATGGAAAGATTAGTGTCTCGGATGACAGAGTGTGTGAGACCAGAGACGAAACTGCAAAGCATGAGCAGCCATAAGATGAGTTAATGAGACAGTTGATAATCAATGAATAGAGGAGGAGGCAACGAACAGATACTGATGAGACAGTGAGCAAACAGAGGAATAGAGGAATTAGAAGACAGTGGGTTTGCTTTCTGGAGTCATGCCAACCTGTTGTGGTCAGCGGCTAGGGACTTGAGTCAGGGAAAAACCCTCCACGAAAGATTTGTCCGAATAGAACGGAATTCGGTAGATGTGACGTTCATGTACAGACAAATAAATGTGTGCAGTTTCAGAAAATTTCGGTGAATGGTTGATCAACGTACCGCTGTGCTGTAAGGATGTCGCGGATGACAATCAAAGGGGTCTTGCCGTGAAAAGTAGCGGCGTTCCAGACTATCACTCCTGGTTGTCTGGCTGGGCTGTATAGAGGGCGGCAGGCATGTTGGTATCCCACCGCTATCCAGGATGTGTCCAGGCACATCTTCGCTGTCCATCGGGGCTCAGTTCAAAGCGGGGTTCAACACTGAAGGCAATTCTACTCCAGTCTATATTCCAGGCAGGTCACTGTCACTTGGATTTGTCTGTGTGGTGGAACACGGGGTGCGATGATTAGCGACGTGTGGAACATGGCTGAATGAAATATGTTGAGTAATGGCTACCACAGAATGCTAAAAAATTACATAATAAACCATAGAAAAGTCTTGTCAAAAATCCAAGGACACTCTGGAGTTGATGACAATGAGGAATGTGCTTTGTCGCTTTAATAACAATTGTGTTACTAAAATTACGTAAGTTACATCACTAAGTTGTATGAACAATATTACTTAAATCTTATAAAATTAATGACTTGTAACCACTTGGAACAGTAGGTGCAGTGCCATCTGAGGAGCCTAGTTACAATCACTGAATGTCACACATCGTTGACTGTGGCACAATCTGAGTTATATCATGTTTTAATTATTATAAATTATGCAAATGTGTCAGAGACGATTCCTCCGCACATTCAGAATGAGTGCAGCATGCTGTAAACCCGGAACTGTTGCCTATTTTTCAGTATGTGATTTGTACAGGTTTTACTTTGAGTTGTAAGTTAATTAATTAAATCTTCATCTGGCTGTTGACAAAGATATACGTCACTTGAAAGCGCTGCTAGCTACCTAAATTCTAACACCACCATAGCGCCCGAAACGTCACTTCTTATGAGAAGATCATATTTATTGTTAATGGTTTATTTGTGTTGTTTCCTTTGCTAAAGATGTTAAGCCTGTGTGTGGATAATTTGTATTTAAATTATTTATGATGAATCTGTTTGACTTTTAATATGATGTGTAGCCTGAGATAGACCATCAGAGCCCCCATTTAAATATTATCAGTAAGTTATATATATTTTGAATGGTGTTCAAATGCATTTACTTGCCGGCCGAAGTGGCCGTGCGGTTAAAGGCGCTGCAGTCTGGAACCGCAAGTCTGCTACGGTCGCAGGTTCGAATCCTGCCTCGGGCATGGATGTTTGTGATGTCCTTAGGTTAGTTAGGTTTAACTAGTTCTAAGTTCTAGGGGACTAATGACCTCAGAAGTTGAGTCCCATAGTGCTCAGAGCCATTTGAACCATTTTTTTTTTTCATTTACTTCATGAATTTTGACGCGCTTAAAGAAATTACAGAAAGGCTGCAGAGCTGATAATGGTATTCTGTTCTGAGTGAACGGAAAGGTAATAAGTGTCTTTTGGGGCTGATTTGATGTAGTAAAGTGATAGAAAGTGGGTGGTAAGTGGCCCTGCGATACTTTGATTTTTGTGGCGACTCAGTAAAATTCGCTACTGAAGTCTAACTTCAGCGAATCTGACGATATAAACACGGAACCTAAAATTATTTTTGAGAGTAAGTAGAGGTTAACATGAAAGTATGTATGAATGCGTTTGGGAGCATATAATCATTTAAAGTAACACTAATCCTAACTGTGTGTGAGCTGGCTGTTGATTTATGGACGGTCGTGCTTCATTGGATTGTATAATAGGTGCATCTACGATGATTGGCTCTGAGCACTATGGAACTTAACATCTGAGGTCATCAGTCCCCTAGAACTTAGAATTACTTAAACCTAACCAACCTAAGGACATCACACACATCCATGCCCGAGGCAGGATTCGAACCTGCGACCGTAGCAGTCGCGCGGTTCTGGACTGAAGCGCCTAGGACCGCTCAACCACCGCGGCCGGCATCAAAGATGATTAGTTGAATTAAGAGACTCTGCGCTTGAATCGCATTTTAGCAATCTGGTCTGCATTTTTTTTTTGTTGCTGTTGCTTATTTTAAGCATTAGTGCATACTTTTCCTAGTCAGGTATCCATTTTATTAGGTTTTTGTTGCATTAACAAATCATCAATTGGTAAAAATTCAAACTTACGGTGTAGGCTACCATTATTTATTATACAGAATTTATCACTTATCTCATTTGTGTATGAGTTACTTATTCTCATTCTTGTTTAATTCGTAAAACTTGCCAAACTTAGTAAATTTTTGACTGCGAGATGACATCTGAAGCCAACTTATTTCAGTTTATTGAGCTAACTGTGTCGGTAAGTGACCCGATCCCACTACTTATGTTGAGGTAGCTACTCCTGAAACAGCGTATCACTTCTGCCTACTCTCCTCAAACTAAATTTGGTTCTTTTGTCGACCGACTGGACGAGGGAATAGCAAGTGTGTTTGTGTGAGGGGAGAGTGTCACTGAAATGATACAGGATTTGGGATGGACATAATTAAAACAAAGGCATTTTTCATTGCGAGGATCCTTCTCCCGAAATTCCAATCACCAACTTTCTCCCTAGAATGCGTAAATATTGTGTTGACGCCGACCTACATAGAGAGAAACCATGACCATGATAGAATAATGGAGATCAGAGCTCATACTGTTCCTTCTTTCCGCACGCTGTACAAGATTGGAATAATGGAGAATTGTGAAGGTGGTTAGATGAAACCTCTGCCAGACACTTAAATGTGATATGCAGAGTATCCATGTAGATGTAGATGTGTTTATTATTTTGAGACGAGGGAGCTCACAATTGCTTGTTTTAGCCGTTTTGATAAAGGTAGCAGCCTGGCAACGTGTGCAGTACAGTATCACTGTCTAACATGTACAGCCTCATTGCCGTGAAAATGGTTACCATGTGACAGTTAAAACTACACTAGATCCCCTAGTGACAAGAAAGCAATCGTAAGGGTAACGATTTTTAAAATTATTTTCTACTTACTTGTCGAAATAGTTGTCATCTTTTTACGTTGCACTCGTTAGTAAATTAATGAGATACACGAATAGTCGTAAAACAAATGTAAAAACAGCCGAATCTCTCTGATTCAGTGGCATGAGCTACACCTTATTCATGAAGAAATACTTTCCAAAATGTGTATAACCGCGGCTTATACCACCATAATCAAGAGAATATAAACACATATTTGAGTTACGAAATGCATATATTTCTGATTTATGTTCTTTTTATGATAGGCACTTTCCTTGACACTTAAGAATTTTATACGGTGTCTAATGATACACAGACTTTCTTACACTTCACTCGAGATTCCAGTGGAATATTCATTTTGTAAATGTGACTACTTTTTGTTCAAACGCGAATCTGCTGAAGATTCTTGCTGTTGCAAATCAATATAAACGATACTGTTGGCACTCATCCGGTATCGTATTCAGCGGTGAAGACTTCTGTCCGCTTGGAGCGCAGCTGTCGTGGAGTATAACAAAAATGAGCAGGAATGTCGTGACTCTCTGTTAGACTGTGACATTAGGCTTACTCCAGAGATATTCATACTCTGTGTATGTTCTAACAATACCACCACTTGCAAAGTAGGTTAGAAATCAGATTAGTAATGTTGCTCACGCAGCATGTGTTCGCTTTATCGGGCAACAACAAAGTTATTGACTGTGGATGGTATCGTCAGAATGGAAATAGTGAAGTCACTGTAAAAAAGTCATTAATTTTGGCACTTATCTTGGATAGATTCTTACGTAGATTTCGTCGAAGTTGTTATGGCTCATCTTGTTGATTCTAGGGTGATTCCACTTTGACTGCTAGAAGGTTCAGATCTGTATTTTAGCAATATTTGAAGACCCAACAAAAGCGTTTTTCAGGAAATTCTTAATGATAAAACAATCCCAGATCAGAACAATGGTATGGTAGAAATAATTTTTGACGTGGTGTTCGCGATCCACATTTTTATTAATCTTCTTGTAAATTCACATGTACTTCTTCTTAATTGTCACATCATCAAGAAAACAGTTTTGTATCAATCTTCATATATTTAATTTCCACTTTAACCAAACACAAGACTTGACTGTTCTTTTACAAAGCGAAATAACAACTTAACTTCTGCAAAGTGAAAGAAAGACTGTTCTGTGCGCATTCGCGCCAAAACGGTTACAAGTAAGTCAAAGATTGCGACAGTCTCACAGAAATGAATACACACAAGAACCATATCACTATAATATATCGATACATCGGAGTAACTATACATTAATAAAACCAAATGTGAATATTGTCACAAAAATATGTCTGTTACTTCGCAGAAAAGTAGTACGATATTACTGGTATCTAGAACTGGGATTGGAGTGCCGTAATGGTCACGTAAATAAAGAACCATTGCAATGTCGAACACGGTTTCCTGTGGTTGCGACATTCAGTTGCCGCCTGAAGATGGTCTGAAAAGACGCAAACTCGTCTGTGATAGCCCAATTCCTATTTTGTAGAACATACGGAAAGTCTTCCTTGTTTAATATTACTCATGAAACTTTTGTTGCTTCCGGCCATCGCGCTAATCTTGCAAGCCAATAGGATTACCGTGCCATGTAGCCGCAAGGTCTTGGGCGCCTTGCCACGGTTCGCGCGGCTCTCCCCATCGGAAGTTCGAGGTCTTTCTCGTGCGTGGGTGTGTGTTATCTTTACGTAAGTTCTGTAAGTAGGCTGTTTATGTTTTTATGTTGGTAACTCCACGTAGCGCTCTGTATGACAATCACTGACTGTGTTGTGTGAAGTCTGTGGCTGGTTTGCATTGATGGAATTTTTTCTATTGTAGTGTTGGGCAGTTGGATGTGAACAGCGCTAGCATTGCGCAGTTGGAGGTGAGCCGCCAGCAGTGGTGGATGTGGGGAGTGAGATGGCGGAGTTTTGAGAGCGGATGATCTGGACGTGTGTCCAGTAGAGAGAGTAAATTTGTAAGACTGGATGTCATGAACTGATATATTATGACTTTTGAACACTATTAAGGCAAATACATTCTTTGTTCTCTATCAAAATCTTTCATTTGCTAACTATGCCTAGCAGTAGTTAGTGCCTTCTGCGGTTAGAATGTTTCATTTAGCTGGCAGTATTGGCGTTCGCTGTATTGCAGTAGTTTAAGTAACGAAGATTTTTGTGACTACGAAGGCTTTCCAAGCGTAATAATTGATAATATTCTTCTCGGGTATGTAGCCGGATCATTACGTCTTCATGACACAATATTTCCGCGGTCCACCTGGCCGCCATCTTCAGGTGAGAGTGCTGGTGCACGAACTCACCTGAAGATAGCGGCCAGGTGGACCGCGGAAATATTGTGTCATGAAGACGTAATGATCCGGCTGCATACCCGAGAAGAATATTATCAACGAAGATTTTTGTGAGTTAAGTGATTCATGAAAGGTATGGGTTATTGTTAGTCAGGGCCATTCTTTTGTAGGAATTATTGAGAATAGATTGCGTTGGCTAAAAATATTGTGTGTCAGTTTAGTGTTGATCAGAATAAGTGAAGAGAGTCATGTCTGAGTACGATGAGTTTTGCTCAGCTGTTTGAAAATCAAGTAACGTAGAGGTTTATCAGCACAGTAATTCATTAATTTTTCTAAGGGGACGTTTCAGTTCGTTTAAGTTAGATTAAGTAGTGTATAAGCTAAGGGACCGATGACCTCAGCAGTTTGTCCCGTAGGATCTTACCACAAATTTACTACCCAATAAGATTCCTTCTCGTCTTCCAGTACATTGTCGTTCGCAGTCTACATACCAGCTTCCGTAACTTTCGATTTTGCTTCGCTAGACTGCGAGGCGAATGCTGGCACGCACGGGCAATCACGGGCGCACTCGCAAATGTCGCGGCCGCCCACGCAGCGAGGTCGCGCTATTCCTGGCTACCTCGCGGGCCTCGCGCTCGTCTACACGCGGCACCTGTCGCGTCGAGCACGTGTCACGACACGGCAGGACACGGCACGGCACGCAGGCGGCCACACGGCCGGCGCCGCGTGGGCCAGCTAGCCGATCTCTGGCCCCCTCCCGGGCTGTCTCCGCGACCGCGGAAATAGAACGCCAAGATTGCCGAAGGCGCGATTTTGGCACGCGACGCTGCGCCAGATGTCTCACGTCCGTTACGAGAGCAGCTGCCGCCGCACTCGTTGCGACAGCCTTTCGCAATTGTATACATTGTCCCGACGGTTTCCAGCTGCCCAGTCTGCCAGATACTTCAGCGTAACCCACTGGTGAATTTTAAATTACGTTATCACTCGTTAGACAGTCAATTACGGACTAACGGTGTGTTCTGTAATCCGTCCAAGGCATGTGAATGTGAAAATAACAGAAAAATTTTAAGTGAATTACACCACTGGCCATTAAAATTGCTACACCAAGAAGAAATGCAGATGATAAACGTGTATTCATTAGACAAATATATTATACTAGAACTGACATGTGATTACATTTTCAAGCAATTTAGGTGCATAGATTCTGAGAAATCAGTACCCCGAACAACCACCTCTGGCCATAATAACGGCCTTGATACGCCTGGGCATTGAGTCAAACAGAGCTTGGATGGCGTGTACAGGTACAGCTGCCCATGAGGCTTCAATACGATACCACAGTTCATCAAGAGTAGTGACTGGCATGTTGTGACGAGCCAGTTGCTCGGCCACCACTGACCAGACGTCTTCAATTGGTGAGAGATCTGGAGAATGTGCTGGCCAGGGCATTCTCTGTATCCAGAAAGGCCCGTACAAGACCTGCAACATGCGGTCGTGCATTATTCTGCTGAAATGTAGGGTTTCGCAGGGATCGAATGAAGAGTAGAGCCACGGGTCGTAACACATCTGAAATGTAACGTCCACTGTTCAAAGTGCTGTCAATGCGAACAAGAGGTGACCGAGACGTGTAACCAATGCCACCCCATATCATCACGCCGGGTGATACGGCAGTATGGCGATGACTAATACATGCTTCCAATGAGCGTTCACCGCGAAGTCGCCATACACGGATGAGATCATCGTGATGCTGTAAACAGAACCTGGATTCATCAGAAAAAATGACGTTTTGCCATTAATGCACCCAGGTTCAACGTTGAGTACACCGTCGCAGGCGCTCCTGTCTGTGATGCAGCGTCGAGGGTAACCGCAGCGTGATAGTCCATGCTGCTGCAAACGTCGTCGAACTGTTCGTGCAGATGGTTGTCATGCGAACGTCCCCATCTGTTGACTCAGGGATCGAGACGTGGCTGCACGATCCGTTACAGCCATGCGGCTAAGATGCCTGTCATCTCGACTGCTAGTGATACGAGGCCGTTGGGATCCAGCACGGCGTTCCGTATTACCCTCATGAACCCACCGATTCCATGTACTGCTAACAGTTATTGGATCTCGACCAATGCGAGCAGCAATGTCGCGATACGATAAACCGCGATCTCGATAGACAACAATCCGACCTTTATCAAAGTCGGAAACGTGATGGTACGCATTTCTCCTCCTTACACGAGGCGTCACAACAACGTTTCACTAAGCAACTCCGATCAACTGCTGTTTGTGTATGAGAAATCGGTTGGTAACTTTCCTCATGCCAGCAAGTTGCAGGTGTCGCCACCGGTGCCAACCTTCTGTGAATGCTCTGAAAAGCTAATAATTTGCATATCACAGCATCTTCTTCCTGTCGGTTAAATTTCGCGTCTGTAGCACGTCATCTTTGTGGTCTAGCAGTTTTAATGGCCAGTAGTGTAGAAAATTACGGTGTAGGAAATGATGGAAAGTGGATCGAAACCTGTATGTCTGAGCTGAAACAAAGTGTGTCAGTGGCAAAGAGATGGGCATTAAGCTATCAGGCCTCATTGAATTGGAAACTAATTGCATGTCGTGTCCTGCAAGGTTCCACCTAAGGCCCTTACTTCTTTTGTGTATGTCAGTGCATTTCGCCGGTAACATTGCAGATGACGATTGTCTTCTGTTTTTAGATGATACAAACATTGCAATAATTATCAAATAAAGTATAGCTTTAAAATGATCCGTTAATGAAATTTCATTGACTTTAATAATAAGTGGTTGCTAACCAGTTATTTGTCACTGAGAAAAATATACTATATGCAGTTTAAAACTTGTAACGCTTTCCCGTCAGTATATGCTTAAAAATAAAAGGTGTGTCCACATGAAAAACCCACTACAGTTTCAAAACCTGACGATGACGAATTTCCGCTGAATCTTCCAAAACTAATTGTGGGCATATACATGGAAGCGCCAAAGAAGCCAGTATAGACGTATTCACTTACGCGGTCGGCAACCCCTATGTAAGACAACAAGTTCAAATGGTTCAAATGGCTCTGAGCACAATGGGACTGAACGGCTGAGGTCATCAGTCCCCTAGAACTTAGAACTACTTAAACCTAAGTAACCTAAGGACATCACACGCATCCATGCCCGAGGCAGGATTCGAACCTGCGACCGTAACGGTCGCCCGGCTCCAGACTATAGCACCTACAACTGCTCGGCCATCCCGGCCGGCCTATAAGACAACAAGTGTCTGGCGTAGTTGTTAGATCGGTTACCGCTGCTACAGTGGAAAGTTATCAAGATTTAAGTGAGTTTGAACGTGGTGTTACAGTCGGCGCACGAGCGATAGGACACAGCATCTCCGAGGTAGCGCTGAAGTGGGGATTTTCCAGTACGAGCATTTCATGAGTGTACCGTGAATATCAGGAATCAGGGAAACACCAAATCTCCGACAGCAAAGCGGCCGGGAAAAGTTCCTGCAAGGACGAAAGCAACGACGACTGAAGAGAATCGTTCAACTGGATAGAAGTGCGACCCTAGCGAAAAATTCTGCAGATTTCAGTCCTGGGCCGTCAACAAGTGTCAGCGTACGAACCATTCAACAAAACATCATCGATATGGGCTTTCTGAGTGGAAGGTCCACTCGTGTACCCTTGATGACAGCACGACCCGAAACTTTAAGCCTCGTCTGGGCTCGTCAACACTGATATTGGACTGTTGAGAACTGGAAACATGTTGCCTGGTCGCAAAAGTTTCGTTTCAAATTGTATCGAGGGGACGGACGTGTACTGGTATGGAGACAACCTCATGAATCCATGGACCCTGCATGCCAGCAAGAGACTGTTCAAGCTGGTGGAGGCTCAGTAATGGTGTGAAACGTGTGCAGCTGGAGTGATATGGGACCCCTGATGAGCCTTTGACAGGTGACACGTACGTAAGCATCTTGTCTGATCACCTGTATTGATTCGCGTCCAATGCGCATTCTGACGGATTTTTACCATTCCAGCAGCACAATGCGACACGCCACACGTCCAGAATTGCTACAGAGTGGTTCCAGGAACACTCTTCTGAGTTTAAACATTCCACTGATCACCAAACTCGCCAGACATGATTATTATTGAGTACATCTGGGATATCTTGTAATGCGCTGTCCAGAAGAGATTTCCACCCTCTCGTACTCTTACGGATTAATGGACAGTCCTGCAGGATTCATGTTGTCAGTTGACTCCAGCACAACTTCAGGCGTTAGGCGAGTCCAAACCACGTCGTGTTGCGGCACTTCTGTGTACTTGCGGTGGCCCTGCACGATATTAGGCAGGTGTAGCAGTTTCTTTGGATCTTCAGCGTGTATGTGCTGCCTGTTCTTTCGGTCATGGTCTCTTCAGTGCGGATGCACACGAAGCTCGAACCCCTACGCGAATTATCGAATGGCGTGAGCAATGAGAATAGTGGGCAAGGGGCACCACATTATTAGTGTGTGAATAAATTGAGAATTTTAATCTAACGGGAAGCGAGTTAGAGTAGTCCGTGCCGTTGTAATGCCCATTATGGTCACCTGGTGTAGCTGTCGGCACGTCTGCCTAGTAAGCAAGAGACCTGGGTTCGAATCCTGGTCCACAACTAATTTTAAACTTTCGCCGCTGATTTCAATCAATGTTTCCTCCCAGGAGATATCTCTAATTCCGTTGTGTCTTAATTGTGAGCAGTCCACCTCTATAAGAACTAACCTCTACATGCTTGTGCGTGAAGTTAAATGCTTTACGTGAAAATTACGGCCCTAGGCATAGCTCTTAAAGTGGGGAGTTTTCAATACAGTTATCTCACTTTGAGTAACGCTTTCTAACATAGTAATATGTTGGCGACGATTTTCAGCTGATTGCTAATACCTTCCGTGATATAAATTAGATGCCTACAGCTTAATGTATGTGAAGGTGTTGATCAGAAACAATGATTTAACTCAGCAGTCACATTTATTCATAAACATCTTTTTGAAATCAACATCTTAATGAATAATCAAAACCTGTGGTATTAGATCTTCGAAATTTATATCAAGATTAAATGGAGAGCAGTGTTACTTCCCTATCAGTTATTACTACTTGTCCTCTTAAGAATTAATTCTCTCGCCACATTTAGTGGTAACTGACAGCTATTAAACCCCGTAATTCTTGATTGAAATAGTGCCTGAAAGTTAGCGGTTAAAAATAAAAAAACCACACATTCATCACTAGTGCCAAGCAGATGAAACAGTCAATCGTCCTGGATTACACAAGTGTGAAATCAAACTACTCTGCGGGTGCTGCCAGCTGTGTTCACCTTAAGTAGGACGCTGATGCCCTGAGCTGCCCAGGCCAGATTCGCAGGCCCCTTGTCGAAGACGGAATCGTCAGCACCTGAACAGCACTCCAAGATATGTCCCCCTCTGCCGTGCTAATACCCCAATTCGATCCATACACTTTCGAGTCCTACCAGCAAGTAGTTCCCTGAAGCGGACACCTTCGCATCCTTTCGGCCAGTAGGCCTACTTCTGATGTGGCACTCACTCACACCTTGCGTATTACTTCCTACCAAAACGCGTCCAGGCGCCAACGACCAAACAAGAGCAACTGCGGTCCAAATACAAGAACTCGCTGGAACAGAGAATCCAGCCAAAAATGCGCCTTTTCCAGTCTTCAGTGTCAAGATGAAACTGTTCTTTACTACCAGTAAGTATTCATTGCAGCGCCGTGATCTGACGTCACACTTCTTTAATCCAACCGCGCATTCTCCCACCAACGTCCATAGCCTCCCAACCGTGCTCGATAAATTCTGAGAGGACCACTAAGAGGATAGAGGCTGGTTTTGGTGGCCTGTGTTTTCTGCAAGCAGCAGATCCTAATACTAAAAAAAAAGTCAGAAAACATGAAAAAGTCGACCCCGACCCCTGCAAGCGGGGCCGTAACGCCCGAGGCCGAACGTTAGCCACGAGGGGAGGACAATGCTTGCCACCCTCTGTGGTTGCGGGCCCGACCTCACTTCCCAAAATCTTGCGCCTCCCAGGCTACGGTCCCGTACACCAGTCAACGACCTGCTCTCAGAAGCGTTTCCTGTCACTCTGTCATGAATCGTCTCCATATTCAAAACCGTCACAGAGTTAACAAGAAGCGACTTTCAAATTACGTGAGGTACCCTGATGCCAATCAGCGCGTTTTCTCTTATCAGTAGCATTTTCCATAGCGAATTTCCCTGTTGTCAGCCTCGAAAAAATAAATATATTCTAATTATTAATGAAATCCGCACCTAAAATGCTTGCCTCGATTTATAACTGCCCGTGTTTTTTTTTTTTTTTTTTTTTTTTTTTTAATGTTGCGTGGAGGTTTACCCACTTAAGTTAGGTAGTGGGGATCCAGAAGAACACTTTCGTGCCCAACATCTCAAATGCATTGTTCAACCTATGGCCTGGCTAAAGGACAGTCCAGATCAAACATAACACAAGAAACACTGCCATACTTAGTGAGACTTTTGATTATTAATACCACAGTTTCTAGATCAGAACCAAATTGAAGGATACTGGCTGGTTCAAATGGCTCTGAGCACTATGGGACTTAACATCTATGGTCATCAGTCCCCTAGAACTTAGAACTAATTAAACCTAACTAACCTAACGACAGTACACAACACCCAGCCATCACGAGGCAGAGAAAATCCCTGACCCCGCCGGGAATCGAACCCGGGAACCCGGGCGTGGGAAGCGAGAACGCTACCGCACGACCACGAGATGCGGGCGAAGGATACTACCGTAAGCTTTCTTCTTTTCTTTTTTCCTTACGTGCAGAACTCATGTCATTCGAAAGTGTCCCATCTTAACAATAAGGATTGATGATCCTGCGAAATAATTATCATTAGTTTTATCGAGTTAAATGGAATATCATCAAAACTTACTCCGACTGGCATTTACGTTGGCTCCTTGGCCATTCACACCACAAGATATTCGGAATTACCGTCATTCGTATTTGAGTCTAAGAATTTCTAGACCTACATTTGTGTCAAAGAAAATTTGTACACTGAAACCCTTGGATGCGTTAGCTCTAAACTGGCCAGGACCAATCCCGAGTTGAGCACTGTGACAATTAAGAAAGTGAGACACTGAAAATAGTACTGATGATTCATTAGCGGGAATTCTTATGACTACCCAGATTTGCGTAACCCTTTCACGAGGCTGTTTATAGAATGTAGCGCATCCTAGCGGCTGTTTGTACTTTGAAGCTATGTAGCCCGTGGAGACTGGTGTTTCTGACAGATACAACAATGAAGTAACCATAAATCAGCGGGGTGAGTGGGTGGTATTCTTATGATCTAACATGTGAAATTCGACATAATCAAAAGAATCATTGACAAAATATGTATGAAACAATGATTTCATAGAACAACAGTTTTAATGAGAAACAAACGTATTATCTACATTTGATTAATGATAATGATCAGTTAATTTTAAGAACTTTCGTTATGTCACATGTGGAGTGGTTCAGTGTCGCAGAGGTATTATGGGGATCACTGTAATGCACACAAAACTCGGGAAACGTAAGTGGAATAGTCCGCTGGTCGGAGTGGCCGAGCGGTTCTAGGCGCATCATTCTGGAACAGCGCAACCGCTACGGTCGCAAGTTTGAATCCTGCCTCGGCATGGATGTGTGTGGTGTCCTTAGGTTAGTTAGGTTTAAGTAGTTCTAAGTTCTAGGTTACTGATGACCTCAGATGTTAAGTCCCATAGAGCTCAGAGCCATTTGAACTATTTGGAATAGTCCGACGCACTCATCTCGTTGATTCGCGCAGCAAGATTATAGTGCTGGTCTGTGACAAGCACTGCAGCGGACACTGGTGGGACTCCAAGTCTCTGACAGTTCAGAAAGTGGGTGAAAGCGGCGCCGTGACACCTCTGTTCTTGACTGTTCAGGGTCAATCTTCTTCCCGGACCACAGGTATGTGATTTAGAACCTCCGTCATCAGAGACCTCAAGGAGTGCGCGGATTCAGCTGATGCTGTTTGTTAATGTCGCTTCAACTGTGCTGTGACAGTGATTACAGAACTCAATTGAGCCAAACAGGCTGACATCCCACTAGCCAGAGTCGTGACGAGTATAGGTTCAACTGATCTTCACCGTTGGCTGTGTCAAATAGCAGCAGGAAGTTCTCTACACGAGAAAGGGTTACTAATTATGGTTGGCTACCACAGAAATGTTTGGTGGTGTTATGTGGCCACAAGACTGTAATCTATTAGATGAAGCGAAGAGCAAAAGTATCAAGTCGTAGCTGACTCATTCAGTTCTGTCTTGCTAAGTGTAGTATGATTAGGTGCAGCAATGCTGCAGTGGATCAGTCGGTACAGCTCTCCCAGTTTGGGGAATCGCTTCACCAGGACACGCTGCAACCAGAGTGGCCGAGCGGTTCTAGGCGCTACAGTCTGGAACCGCGCGACCGCTACGGTCGCAGGTTCGAATCCTGCCTCGGGCATGGATGTGTGTGATGTCCTTAGGTTAGTTAGGTTTAAGTAGTTCTAAGTTCTAGGGGACTGATGACCTCAGCAGTTAAGTCCCATAGTGCTCAGAGCCATTTGAACCATTTGACACGCTGCAGTGGCCGGCTGGTGTTTACCGCGACCACCATGCCAGTCACCTGCTGCTCGCTACTGCGCCTCGAGGGACGCTTGGTTGTGTGCCGCCATATTTGGCTCAGAAACGGTTATTTCCGCCTGCCAGCCAGACTCAGTACAGTTAATCGTTTACTGTGTAAAACAATTTAAAGTCATTTTAAGCAATATAAGTTATTTGATTTGCCTCAATGGGCGAAAGGCTGTCTAGCAGAAGTTGTGCAATAAAGTGACCGTATTATGTCTAAATGACCTGAATGAAACAAACTGTTAATATTATGCTGTTATAGAGCTTTACATATTTCAGTGCACTGAATTATCAAACTCAGCATATTGTCCTGCTGGTGGCAACTATATTTTATCCTCAAGTCTATCGTGCACGTGACAATGACCTATCCCCATTACTACAGTTAACCACCTAACCCAGCAACTCAAACCTTAGCTCCAGATTAATTAGAGTAATCAGCATGCATGGCCCCCAATCAGACCAGGATCATGCATGTAAACATAATTAATCCTAACACCCACATAATCATAGTTAATCGTAACATGCAAATACCTAAATATCGTAACATGCATATACTAATCAGGTATCATAAAAAACTATTTTATTAAAAAACCGATACTGTAGTATCTTGTCGATCTTTTGATGAGGCCTTTCTCCTTCATAAAGTTGTCATACTTCCTGTGAAAACTCACTCAGAAATGTTAGACTGAAAATGTACAACTAGATGTTCGTTGAGTATATCTCAAAGCTGTGCGCATGCGCCATTATTACCTTCTGTCCGTACTATCACACGCGCCATTTGATTCTCATCTTCCTGTATAGTTTGGAGCTCTTCACTTTTTTGTTTTTTTGTTTTCAATACATCACTTTTCCTACGGCCATTCATAGGTGCGTTGTATCACCATTATCCTGAATGCTATTAACATAGTTTGAATCAAGAACAGCGCGTATTATACATCACCAAATCCTGACTCTGGCATGGGATAGCGGCTTGTAGGTCATTATTCTCCGCAAAGCGATTCCTTGTAGTCCTTTTGGCCTCAATCAGCAAACATCTACGTTTGCACTCCAATATCGCTCCCCGTGCTCCTACAGATAAACAAAATATTGTTCATTTCGAACATACATCACGGACCAAAAAGTCAATAAATTGTTTATGTCGTGGGTCTGCGTCAATGGAATGAACAAGAGCAAAAATCTTAACTAATATCCACACAAGAATTCGATAACTCAACAGCCGTAACGAGCACTGGCGCGTCACAAGGGAAACAGTTCCAGTATTTCATCCTTCACAACAGCCGAACCGCATGGTCAATTCTAGATGTTTATTGTGCAGTTCTTAGTTTGACCCTCCTTCTGCTACGTTTACTGTGCCTATGTTTGACAGTCACCGCCACCTCTGGCACGCATTGTGCATCCTGGACTTCCTTTTCCTTGCTGATTGCTGACGCCTTTTATAAGTTCTTCTTTTCTTTTCAGAGTATGCATTGCTCATACAACGTGGTGTTCTGCCACCAGATCACAGTAACTTGTTAAATCTTCGCATGCTTTGCCATTACCAGCTAACTTACTAATTCCATAATGGATTTTTTGATGCACACTGACTGGCGTTTTGGGCTTCATGGTTTCCAGTTTACGTGCATTAACACGTGCGACTCTGCTTATACGTAATGGTCCACTGTAATCTGAAAAGAACTTGTGGCAGAGTTTCTTTTGTTTATTTGACAGATGGAAAGGTTTGACCAATTTCAGCCTACACTGCAGTCACTCACCCGTGCATTCTTGTCTGCCGTTTCCTTCCTCTTATTTTCTGCCTCACGGACCCTGTCCAGAGCCTGTTCGATAAACTCCCGATGCTGTACCCGCGTTAGCAATGGGAATTCCACCAGCTCTCTAATCTTCTCAAGAGGTCGTCGATTTTTCAATACTGCTAACTGTGGCAGCAGGACGGAGTAGTGAGGCATCTCATTTATCACATTTTGAAATTCCCTGAGAACAATATTCCGCGCTTGCTTTTTATTATTATTATTATTATTATTATTTTATGGCAGTATATGCGGCGTAAACTGCCGAGTTCGCTCATAATGCGTGCTGCAGGTTTAGAACTAGAATTGTACGCTAATACGTAAATGGGTTGCATTCTAAATGTTCTTGTATGCTAAGTACCCTCGGTGAATCTTTTACACTTATGTGAAACAAGATTCCCTTTTCTACCAGGTAGAACAGCTGGACAGATATTTCTTCCCCGTCTTGCCATCTTTGCTTCAGTTGCCGGAGAGCTGGGCCCTTGTCCTGTGCCCTAGCAATATCCTGCAGAGATTATTATGTACTTTTCGTAGGTCGCATTCAAAAATGTTTCAAATTGGCTCTGAGCACTATGGGACTTAACATCTGAGGTCATCAGTCCCCTAGAACTTAGAACTACTTAAACCTAACTAACCTAAGGACATCACACATATCTATGCCCGAGGCAGGATTCGAACCTCCGACCGTAGCGGTCGCGCGGTTCCAGACTGTAGCGCCTAGAACCGCTCGGTCACCCCAGCCGGCTGCTCACTTTTCGTTAGCACTTTGTTTCCAGAACAATTGGGTTTATTCTGGTCACTCCATTCTCTTCAAAGTTTTGATCAATCATGAATCCGACTCCCAAATTCACTCTGTCCGTGGACACGCAAAAATCGACTGACAGATCAGAAAGTGCTAACCCTGGTGCATTTATTAGTGCTCACTTCAGTGCTTGGACATTACTCTCAGATAGTTCGTCCCAAATCTGCAGCGCCTTTTTGCCTGTCACTGCAGAGTCGTGAAGCTACTAATGAGTCGATGTTCCTTAATGTAAAAACTGATGACTCCAAGAAACCCTCCCAAGTCCTTCCAGGTCCAAGGTGTCAAAAACTGGGTAATGGCTGCTAATTTCTCTGGATCTGTCTTGATCCCTTCGGCTGTTACTATGTGCCCCAAAAATTTAACTTACCATGTGCTGGAACATGTATTATCTAGGTATGCCAACTCAATGATTTTTCAGTGAAGAGAGCAGTGCGTTCAAGCTTCTGCTATGTTCCTTCTAAGTACCCTTCACAATTTATAGGTTATGGCCGTAGCATGTGATGTCTCCCCGTAAGCCTCATCAAGCATATCATTCAATCCAAGGAAGAATGTTGCTGAAGATACTTTAGGCCAAAAGCTAACTAGTGATATTGATAGTAGGGGATTGAAATTAGGAACGCAGTGTATTTCCGAAAGGATAGGTGTAACTCGACTTCCCAGAAACCTGAACAAAGGTGGACTGATGAAAAAACCTTAACTCTCTGGAGCTTCTGCAACAGTTCTTCCAATTTTTTTTCTATTTCCAGTGTTACTACAATATTGATTGGCCTGGAGTCCAAGACCAGGTGAACCAATCTGTCTTTCTTCTCAACGACGAGTTGCACAGTACGCTATCGGGATATCATACAGAGTTATAAAAAATGTGTGGTATTCGTTGAATCTGAAGGCACACTGGCAGTTATCGATTGTGCTCGTTTCGGCAAGAAAGCGTCCGGTTTTCGTGTAGGGTTGTGGACAACTCTTCCGTCTTGTGCTGCTATGTTCGTGAACGAATTTACACGTACGTGAATGGTAAGCTGAATTTCTCTTCGTTTGTCTCCTTCACACAATCCCTGAATCTGCATTCTCTTCGTTTTCCCCGTAAGTTTTATCTGTTTGCTTATTTCGATAATCCATGTACCATCACAAAGAACGTCCTGGAATCGGTGCCCGAACTGCTTGTCCTTCTAATCGCAGTTTTATGTTTCCTCCTTTCTGCATGGTAACTTCGCCACGTCCCTGGTCAAGTAAGATAGTCACTCAGGAAATTCCAACTCCATTCCTATTGCGACATCTGTTGCCGATTTCGGAACCGCTACGAAGTTCCCTTTCAATATGTGTCTGAAATTCCGTATAACTTCACGTTGTATGTTGTGACCCTTAATACACTATGTATGTCTCTTATCGTATTTAGTTCCTTCTCCTGAAGTAAAACTTACGGAACATAATTGTACTAGATTACACTGATGAGGCTGAGTCCGATTGGTAGTGCGGGTATTGTACTTGCCTCCACCATGATATCCAGATGTCAATTCCTGGGAGGGCTGTAATTGGATTGATGGAGTTCGGAGTTTTGGGCCTTGTAATTTCCTCATCTATACTCTGGCCGGCGCCGCACACTACCTCTTTAATAAGCTTCAAAATGTTCTCGACGTTGATTAGTCCCCAGATTGCACCATCCCTGTTTTGTGGTCCACTGCTACAGTTTTCCTAGTTGCGGAATCCACTATTATTTCTTCTTCCACTGTTCCAGTCTCCATTACTCAGCCCGTAATTTATCCTGTAGCCTGTTGCCCCAATGTATTTAACTGATGGTTTCAATTTCCTGAATATCCATTCCTACTATTATAATTACCTCACTTCTGACGACTCAACGGTCCACCAACGTGTCATTTATAATCACGTTTTCCTTCTTGTCTGCCCTGAGCAGCCGCGCGGAATAGCCTCGCGGTCTGAGGCTCCTTGCCACGGTTCGAGCGGTTCCCCTCGTCGGAGGTTGGAGTCCTCCCTAGGGACCGATGACCTTAGCAGTTCGGTCCCATACGAACTTACCATAAATTTCCAAATTTGTGCCGAGCATCAAAAGCAAAATCTAGTTCATGCAGTGTGTTACTGAAAGTATTTACACTGAAGCGCCAAAGAAACTGGTATAGACATGCGAATTCAAATTCAGAGATCTCGTATGTAAAGAGGCGGAATACGGCGCTGAGATCGGCAACGTTTATATAAGGCAACAATGTCTGGCGCAGTTGTGAGATCGGTTACTGCTGTTACAATGACAGGTTATCAAGATTTAAGTGAGTTAGAACGTGGGACACAGCATCTCCGAGGTAGCGATGAAGTGGGGATTATCCCAAACGAACATTTCACGAGTGTACCGTGAATATCAGGAATCCCGTAAAACATCAAATCTCCGACATCGCTGCGGCCGGAAAAAGATCCCGCAAGAACGAGACCAACGATGACAGCAGAGAATCGCTCAACGTGACAGAAGTGCAGTCTTTCCGCAGATTGCTGCATATTTCACTGCTGGCCAATCAACAAGTGTCAGCGTTCGAACGATTCATCGAAACATCATCGATATGGGCTTTCGGAGAACAAGGCCCACTGGTGTACCCTTTATGATTGCACGACACAAAGCCTTACGCCTCGCTTGGGCCCGCCAGCACCGACATTGAACTCTTGATGACTGGAAACATGTTGTCTGGTCGGACGAGTCTCGTTACACATTGTATCGAGCGGGTGAACGTGCACAGGTACAGAGACAACCTCATGAATCCATGGACCCTGCATGTCACTAGGGGACTTTCCAAGCGGGTGGAGACTTTGTAATAGTATGGGGCGTGTGCAGTTGGAGTGATACTGGACTTCTGAAACGTCTAGATGCTATTCTGACAAGTGACACGTACGTAAGCAGCCTGTCTGATCACTGGCATCCAGTCATGCCCATTGTGCACTCCGACGGACTTGGCCAATTCCAACAGGGCAAAGCGACACACCATACGTCCGGAATTGCTAGAGTGGCTGCAGAAACACTCTTCGAGCTTAAACACTTCCGCTGGCCACCAAATTCCCCAGACATGAACATTATTGAGCATATCAGGGATGCCTTGCAATGTCTTGTTAAGATGAGGTCTATACTCCGTCATACTCTTACGGATTTATGGACAGCCCTGTAGGATTCATGTTGTCAATTGCCTCCAGCACTACTTCACACATTAGTCGGGTCCATGCCACGTCGTGTTGCGTCACTTCTGAGTGCTCGCGGTGTCCCAACATGATAACAGGCAGGTGTGCCAGTTTCTTTGGCTCTTCAGTGTATATCCACGTTGCATCTCCTAGCTGAAACGTGCTGGTAATGTTACAGGCGTTTCGTATAGCAGTGTCCCCCTTGGCTCGCATGGCACGTCCACAATATGAATTTTCTTGAATTCTGCAGGACACTTTAACTAAGTTTTGGAATGAAGTGAATTTCCCTCGTACATGTACATTGGAAAGTTGGAACGTGTGGCAAATGTGTGAAATCAAATGATATTTACGATGTTACATTCGTCTGCATGTTTACCTCTACCCATTCCACGTGTACTTGCCTCTGTATGTCTCGTCAGCTTCCCCGGTTATCAATACCGAAGCTAAATTCACTAACATCCTGATCCAGGTACCAGGGCAGTGGTACACAGTTGTGTGAATCATTTGATACTCATTCTGTACTGGGCGTCCGCTTATCTTTTTCTTGCTGTCGCATATTTGTTTTTGGATTCCTCTTCTTCTCCAGCTTCGGACTAATTACCTCATGTCATTGATTAAATGTCAACAACGTACGTATCTCTCTCATTTCCGTTACTGATATCGGGTTTGTGATGTCGGATCCTGCACTGAGTTCCTCAACCTCGCTTTTGATTTTGCCTATGGTTTCGTTTACAAGAAGGTTCACAGCTTCTTTCACCCTTTTGTCGAATGCTGCTCTGTACTCTTGACTGTGTGGTGCATCCTTGGCGGTTTGTTTGCTAGCTGTTAACATTTCATTCGCTACCGTTTTTTCTCCGTCTGCATTGTTTATTGTCTCATCAGTCTTTTCCTGAGATTTGTATGACAGCTCTAAATATTTTGGTTTCTTCCCATATCTCCGGTATTTCGTGTCGTAGACTCTTTGTTGTCTGATCTTTCCCCCCGTGCCTTAATGTCTTGCCTATTCTTCCCTCCATGTCTTTTTCTTTACAATCCTCTTGACCAACTGGGATCACTTTAACAACTTCAGTTCCTCTTCTTCTATTGTTGTAGTTTCCAAGTTTTCCAGTATTCTCTGATTTTCTACCCATGAAGTCTCTTCCTTTTTTCTGTCCATGTTGTTCCCGATTTTTTTGTCCTTCTTCTTTGTAAGCCTTCCAAATTTAGGATATTATTTTAAAACAGTTTCATTCTGTTACTTCTGATTCTTTGATGTTTATTTCTGGAGCTGTCCGAAAAAGAACAATCTTCGTTCGGCTATTACTCCATTTATTTCCTATATTTTTGTAGATCTCCTCGTTACTACTTATTTTCCAACCATCTGCAGTTTTTATTGCATCCATTATTTTTCTAATAATTCTTCTTCCCAGTTCCTCTAGTCTGTCCATCTTATAGTTCATCGTTACGCATTCAGATCCATATAAATATTCTGGTCAAACCACTGTGGTGTAGTGCTTTAGTTTTGTTTTTCTAGACATACATTTCTTGTTGTAAATATTTTTGGTTAAACCATATGCTCGTTCCATTTTGTTAATTCTTACATCTATTGCATATTTTTCTAGTCCATTCAGTTGTATAGTTTCTCCAAGTACTTAAATTTATTTATTCGCTCTATTTTTACCTATTTGTGTTTCTATGAATTTTGGCGCATTTTTATATTTGTCTTGAACTTTTTTGTTTCAGCTGAAATTTTGAGACAAGTTTTGTTTGCTATTTTTTCCAGAAGGTTTATCTGAATAACTGCTTCTGTCAGGTTTTCTGAAAGTACTGCAAAATCATCCGCAAAAGACAAGCAGTTTGCCTTCATTCCATTTGTTTTCCTTCCCAGAGCTCTTGGTTAAATTTTGTGATTTTTTGGCTTCGAATTCAAGATCCTTATAATTTTTTAGGTGATAAAACAACACCTTGTCTAACACCAGTTTTTAAGTCAAATGGTTGAGATACTTCTCCCATAAATTGGACTTTAGATATTGTACCTGTTAGTGTTTCACGAATTATATTTGATAACTTTGATGTAACAGCAAATTCCCTAATGACCTTACCTATTGTTTCTCTGTCTACACAATCAAATGCTTTCTTGAAATCAATGAATGACACTATTATTGGTTTGCTGGTTAACATTCTATGCAAATTATTGACTTTAAATTGAAAATTTGTTCTTCAAAGTATCTTCCTTTTTGAAAACCAACCTGATATTCTCGCAGCTGTTTGAAGTATCTGCCACTCTGTTCAGGAGAATTTTTGGTAATATTTTGTGTGCCACTGACGGAAGTGACACTCCTCTGTAATTCTTGATATTTTGTTTGTCTCCCTTTTTATGCAGCGTTTGGATGAATGCTGATTTACATTCAACTGGAATCTTTTCAGTTTTCCGAATGTTCTCAAAAAGCAGCCGTAGATCGGTTATGAGTTTTGGTTCTGACCACTTCAATAATTCTGCTGTAGTGGAGTCTTCACCACTTGCTTTATTGTTTTAGAGTGTTTTGATGGCTTCATGAATTTCTAACTCTGTTGGTGGAAAATGTGCCTCTAGATTTTGAGGTGTCACTGGAAATTCTAATTTATCTGTTGTAACTCGACAGTTTAACAACTTTTCAAAAAATTTTGATAAAATTTCAGAATTTTCTTTGTTATTAATACCGTTTTGCCATTTCCATCTTTGAAACAAATGCCCCATTGTTTCTATCTGGGAAAGCTGTTCTTTAATGTAGTAAGTCGATTTCAATTGCACATAGGTCCGTTTCTTGTCTCTCCTCTGCCTTACGGATGGGTACCATGGACTTAACGTGTTGTGGAACGCCCTCCTCCATTTCCTATCGCATATTCTCATCTGCCAAACTGACGTCGTTTGCTAACTGATGATTAGTGCAACGTTATTGTCATGGTCGTTACTTATCGGACTTCACTGCTCTGCCGGATAACCTGTGTGTTCTTCTCTTGAGTGCCAAGGAATGAGCAGTCTCATGTGGTTCCGTCACATTGTCAAAAAAAAAAAAAAAAAAATCGACACTTGCCAGAAACTTACGCTACCCAGGACGTGGTACCGGTACGCCAGTCACCGACATGCTCCGCCGAAGCGCTTCCTGTCACTGTGTCTCGAATCATCTGCACACTCGAACGTGCCACATAAATTCATAATCTATTAATCATAATCAGCGAACTAATAAGGAGAGATATGCAAACTACGCAGGCCACCCTAGTGCCACTCGCCATATTTTATGATGTCAGTAGCATTTTCCATACCGAATTTCATTGTTGTCAGCCTCAGAATGATAACTATCTTTTAATTATTAATGAAACTGGCATGCCGGCCGGAGTGGCCGAGCGATTCTAGGCGCTACAGTCTGGAACCGCGCGATGCTACGGTCGCAGGTTCGTATCCTGCTTCGGGCATGGATGTGTGTGATTTCCATAGGTCAGTTAGGTTTATGTAGTTCTAAATTATAGGAGACTGCTGACCTCAGAAGTTAAGTCCCATAGTGCTCAGAGCCATTTGAAACTGGCATGCAAAATGATTGGCGCATTTCACAGTCATACGTAAAGAAATTTTAATGATAATTTTATAATTACAGTTCATGTTGAACAGCGCAGTTATATGCAACTGTCAATGACACTGATGCACCGACACCAGCACATAGGAATGGGTGGAGTGGATTGCTTCAGAGTAGAAACTTCAGGGTTGCTGACGGATCTAGTTTCGCACGGTGTTCTGCACTTGCTTGTCACTGGTGAACCTCTGAACGTCTGTGAGACTGATTTAAGGGTGAAAGATATGTGGATCACATAGACAGATACGGGCGCTGTAAGGAGAATGCTCCTGGACATCCTATCGAATTTTTGATGGACTTCATGGGTCTTCTGGCCCACATGTGGCATAGCGTAGTCAAGGAGAAGCACTATCCAATTCGAGAGCTTGTACCTGCATTTGTTGTTGATGGGCCGTTTGAACCTGAGCAACATGTTGCCACGCTGTTTAGCATTAACAGATGTCCCCCGTGGTAGCTAGTCGATGAGTAGTGGTCCTTTTTTTCATGGGGGTAGATGGAATGATGCTGGTTCATCGTTATCCATTTGGAGGCAAAGTCGAAGTGTTGACACAATATTTTATCACAGGCCACAATCTGAACAATGAAATCCGTTCCTTGTTCCGCATACCTCAATAGACTGGTCAAGGAAACACCCATTCTCGCCGTCTTCTGATTCTCTGAAAGATGCTTGGACACTCACTGTTCACACACACTCTTTGCCGTAACGAAGTTTCTCGTAGGTTATGTGATGCATAGTTCATTTGATGACCGACAGTGCAACAGCAGTGTCACCTGTGGTCATTCGACGATTCGTCCGTATGATCTTCTAAACAGCAAAAATCGTGCGCCGGTCCGGGGTCTGTCATGTTCTTGATGTTTACACGTTCCACCTCATAACTTCGACACCACCAGAATATCGTGGACTGTGCGAGACACGGGTATCCGTAATCCGCTTTCTTCCTGTGATATATCAGTAAGCGACGTGAAGAAATTATGAAACGGCTCTTTATGCTGACCGGCAGAAATCCATCACGCAAAGAACTGTGGAAACAACTCTCCACAAATGAGGAAACTGCTGCGAAGCCGTTAACCCTGCATCTGCAACTGTTAGTACCATCACTTCATCTCTCGGTTAACTCATTCATGCGGCGGGGTTTCATACACTGAAGCGCCAAAGAAACTGGTACTGGCATGCGCTTTCAAATACAGATATATGTCAACAGGCAGAATACGGCGCTGCGGTCGGCAGTGCTTGTATAAGACAATAAGTGTCTGGCGGTGTTGTTAGATCGCTTACTGCTGCTACAATGGCAGGTTATCAAAATTTAAGCGAGTTTAGTGTTATGGACGGCACACGACTGAAGGGACAGCATCCCCGACGTGACGATGGAGTTGGGATTTTTCTGTACTTCCATTTCAAGAATGTACCGTGAATATCAGGAACCTGGTAAAAGAACCTGCAAGAACAGAACCAATGACGACCGAAGAGAATCGTTCAACGTGACAGAACTGCAACCCTCCCGCAAATTGTACAGATTTCAGTGCTAGGCCAGCAACAAGTGTCAGCGCGAGAACCATTCAACGAAACATAATCGAAATGGGCTTTCGGAGCCGAAAGACCACTCGTGTACCCTTGTTGACTGCACGACACAAAGCTCTATGCACCGCACGAAGTTGTCGCGCGGTTAGGGGCGCCATGTCACAGACTGCGCGGCCCCTCCCTCCGGAAATTCGAGTCCTCCCTCGGGCATGGGTGTTTACGTGTGTGTGTTGTTCTTAGCATTAGTTAGTTAAAGTTAGTTTAAGTAATGTGTAAGTCTAGGAACCGATGACCTCAGCAGTTTGCTCCCGAGGCGAGGCGTAAGGCTTGTCAACACAGACATTGGATTGTTGATGAATGGAAATGTATTGCCTGGTCGGACGAGTCACGTCTCAAATTGTATGGAGCGGATGGACGAGTACAGGTATGGAGACAACCTAATGAATCCACAGACCCTGCATGTCAGCAGGGGACAGTTCAAGCTGGTGGAGGCTCTGTAATGGTGTGGGGCTTCTTCAGTTGGAGTGATATGGGAATCCTTATGCGACTACATACGGGTTTTGACAACTGACACGTACGTAAGCATTCTGTCTGACCACCTGCATACAATCATGTCCATTGTGCATTCCGGCGGACTTAGGCAACTCCGGCAGGATTATGCAACACACCATACGTCCAGAATTGCTAGAGACTGGCTCCAGGAGCACTCTTCTGCGTTTAAACACTTCCGCTCGCCACCAGACATGAACATTATTGAGCGTATCTGGGCTGACTTGCAACGTGCTCTTCTGAAGAGATCTCCGTCCCGTCGTACCCTTACGGATTTATGGACAGCCCTGCAGGATTCATGGGGCCATTTCCCTCCAGCACTACTTCAGCGTATAACGCCGCTACAGCGGAGATCTCGTTTGTAATTGGGCATGCTTTACATAACGACAAACATATAGAAGAAGTGGATATCTGTTACTTTTATGCCGGCTGGTGTGGCCAAGGGGTTCTGGGCGCTTCAGTCTGGAACCACGCGACCGCTACGTCGCAGGTTCGGATCCTGCCTCGGGCATGGATGTGTGTGATGTCCTTAGGTTAGTTAGGTTTAAGTAGTTCTAAGTTCTAGGGGACTGATGACCTCACATGTTAAGTCCCATAGTGCTCAGAGCCATTTGAACCATTTTTTGTTACTTTTATCAAAGCAAGTGTTATGCTACGGAGCTCGTAAAAGATTGGATTTGTCCTAGTAAGTTGCTGAAGTTAGGCAGTTGGTTATCTGTTCGTGGGCGGTACATTGTATGGCTTTAAACAATGTCAGAAGAAAACGCATGGAGCAATAGCCAGAGGGTGCTTTGGGTAGTGGCTTGACGAGGTTCTGCTTTCAGTCCGCCGAGGACTTGTTGTCAAGGAGTGTTTGAAGGCCTCTGTTATTCAAGGCACTAGTGGGCGAACAACATGCTTGATCGTTTCGACGATGATGCCGTAGTGTTCAGTAGATACCGTCTGTACCGACTTCCTTTCTTTGGTGAGGCTTGAATCCAAACTCAACAGTTAATTAATATCGTTTTCCCCCTTAGTTGAAACACCTCAGTAAGGGGCCTAAATAAAAAAGAGAAAACGGGATAATTTATCTGGAAATCGTAACTGGCGCCCTAGATTTAGCATCTGACTGATTTAAAAAGCTAAGCTGCTTCTCAAAGCAGTTTAAAAACTGCACGTTACGCAAAATTAATCAAAATAAAATTAAAAACAGTTTCATATCAATTCGCGCTGTAAAACTGATCAATGATCTAAACATTTTCTTTTCAAAATTGTTAGTAAAAATTTTTTCCACTTCCAGCTCTTCGTCCACAGGTCCGTAACTGTTTAATATACATTATACCGTCCTTTACATTAGAAATTAATATTGTAACGGGGACAAAAAAACTCATTTAACTGGGCAGACAAGATCTAATACACATTCTGATTTTTTGGACAGTATTGCCAGTAACATTCATAAGACATAACAGTCATTTACATGTGTGAAATAAATAATAAGTATTTTCGTTTGAGTGAAATACTGATTTTGTTCTTCGGATGCAGATGCGGGCCCCATCTACTGCTTTTACCGCGTAGTTTTTCCATGCGGCAGTTGGCTTGCGTCTGTGGTCAGTTAATGGGCGCGACTGAATTCAGAGCTTCTCACAGAGTGACTGAAGCGTTGCGCTTCTGCTTGAAAGCAATATGATATTCGTGAGAGCCCTGGGAGGCAAGAGCCATTTTCGCTAATTAATTAACCATTACTCATGTTTCCTTCTCGCTTTTCCCATATTCAGTGCAGCGTATTTGTCGTATAGTCGCGAACGTTTGTTAGTAGAGAATGTTCGGGAAGTAGGAACTAATATTTATGTGCTATACAAAATACAAAATTTACTCAAAATGTAATTTTTTATAACAACACATTAAATAACTTCTCCCATTTATATATGAAAACTTATATCCACAATATGACCACACAAGGGCGCGCGGCAACGAGCAATGCTTTCATAGAAGTTATCGATGACGCGTTCACAAACATCTGGTGAGATGCCTGCTGTTATTAACTCTTTCAATTTAATCACGAAATTAATGCTTTGTCTGTGATTTGTTCACTTACACTTTTTATTTCATGCCCCTCCCCTCCCCCAACCAAAGAAACAGTGTCACGTAAGATCGCCTGGTTCTTACGCAATGAGATAATTTTTGGAGGAAACTGACCTTTCAGCACAGTAATCGTTTCACGGGATGGGTGACATTTCGCACCATCTTGTTGACACCAAAAATCGTCATTTTCATCACTAACAGGGAAAACCAATCAGAAAGCATGTTTCGGTAACGGCCGCCGTTCACAGCTCCCGCATCATTTTCAAAACAGTACCTGCCGATTACTCCTCCTGCCCAGAAGCCACACAACACAGTCGAACGTTGTGGACGCATCCACAGTCACTCGCGGATTTTCGTTACCCAAATTCTGCAGTTCGCCTTATTGACGTACCCACTGAGATGGAAGTGCTCCTCATCTGAGAAAGTTGTTCTTTTTATGAAGTTCTCGTTCTCCACTTGTAGAAATAGATACGTTGAGCAAATCGATGTCTCTTTGCACGATCTGCAGGTTTCAGTTCTAGTGTAAGCTGAATACTGTACACAAGCATTTTCAGATGTTTTGAAAGGATTCCATTAAGTGAACTGGGTTATAAATACGATTGTTGAGCTCGTCGGCTTACCGATTATCTTGGCCACATAGTCACGCACGACGGCAACGTTTTCTTGTGTTCGAACAGAACGTGGTTGTTCTGTTTTCTTAATGTTTGAAACAGGACTCGTAGTCTCACACTTGTGGGTCAACTTGCGAAATGATGGTTCTGATGGAGCAACATGCGTCCGAGTGTCAAACTCAATTCATGAACGGCTGCCGTGGGACTTCCACTCTTTTTGAAATAACTTTTTATCATACAATGAAGGCTTTCACGACCGGATGTTTCAGCTGCTGAGAATTGTTCCGGGTTGTATGGTCATGGTCCAGGGAACTCTTCAATCCCTTACGTTTCGTCCAACGTAGCCTTGGACAAAACGTCAGGGATTGAAGAGTTCCATGGACCACGGCCATACAACCCGGAAAAATTCTCAGCAACTTTTTATCACTTGGATACGCTGCTCAGCTGTCATCTGCTCCATGACGAAAATAAACATCAAACAGCAATGCTCACCACACAAAAGCTGTCACGCTACTAATCGGAAGGATCGCAGATAACAAACATGGAAAAACCACGGCTGCCAACCGTCATATGACAAAACGGCGCAAAATTCAGTTTAGTCCTTACTTCCCGGACACCCAATAAATTCACGGCGCTTGTCGTGTTTTTTTGTATGAGCAATGGAGAAAAAAAATGGTTCAAATGGCTCTGAGGACTATGGGACTTAACTGCTGTGGTCATCAGTCCCCTAGAACTTAGAACTACTTAAACCTAACCAACCCAAGGACATCACACACATCCATGCCCGAGGCAGGATTCGAACCTGCGACCGTAGCGGTCACACGGTTGCAGACTGTAGCGCCTAGAACCGCACGGCCACTCCGGCCGGCAGCAATGGAGAGATTACAGGGTTATATTTTAGTTTTCTGAGAGCTTTAAATGTCAGAGCACTTTCTTGCTTTCTTATTTTATCAGTTAGGAAGCTTACATCCAACAGTGCATACAGTTCTTAGCTCAGATTCTTGTTCTGTTAATGAAATGTACAGTGTGCATGTGGCTAGGGCCTCACGTCAGGTAAACCGGTCACCTGGTGCAAGTCTTTTTGGTTGACGCTACTTCGGCGGTATGTGGTTGAGGATGAAACGATGTTGAGGACAACACAACAAGAAAATCTCAACAATAAACGGACCCGTCCCCTAGCATGACATTCTACCGCAACGACCACTCAGCTGTAGAGACGGACGGTCTGTTAATGGTACATTATATGTTCATTGCAAATCGAAATTGTAAGTTTTTTTCTCGCAAAATCAATAATCCAACCCAGAAACTAAAAAAAGGCACTTCGAAAACACACGTTTTCTTGTTACGTCCCTCATTATATAGTCTCTGTCGGTAGTATCGCTTATAAAATCCAAGAGCTCAATTATGTCATGTATTTGAGACAAATATACAGGTGGTGCAAAAAACGTTTTCACTCAAGTGGTTATTGCCGCCCATATTTCACTGAAATGTCTTATACGTTCATTCTAATTAAAGTTGCCGGTAATCTGTAACGAAAACTCTGGACTCTTGTTTCCGTTTCGTTGATGAGCACGAAGTGGTGAAATTTCTCCAGTCATTTTAAAGTGGGGATATAATACCATGTTCCCAGTTTAATGTGTGTTTTCTGAAGCACCTCGATTGTAGCTGTATCATTAGGGAATATACGTTGTTCTGCAGTGGAGTGATGAAAGTAGCTTATGAAAACGAGACTGATTTTCATCGATTATGTTTCCAATCTGAATTTGAAGAGGCAGAGGCCCATTAATCGTCTCTATAGATGGCGCCCAGTGAGGCGTGAAATGAAGTTGTCTGGGCTTAACGGTGCTGAGTAGAGCTACCAGTTGATACGCGCCGTCGAGTATTCTCACCGCACGTAAGCCCACGTTTCCTTATGGATACCAGGCGGAATAAAAAGACAGTGAACAATTAATAAGCACATTACTTTTGCAGCATGGAAACACGCTGGTGACAAAATTAAAACCACGTAATGTATCGTACGTACCAATACAGAATAAAATGACAGTAACAACAGTAATAGGCACTGGACTCGCATTCGGGAGGACGACGGTTCAATCCCGCGTCCGGCCATCCCGATTTAGGTTTTCCGTGATTTCCCTAAATCGCTCCAGGCAAATGCCGGGATGGTTACTTTCAAAGGGCATGGCCGACTTCCTTCCCCGTCCTTCCCTAATCCGATGAGACCGATGACCTCGCCGTATGGTCTCCTTCCCCGAAACAACCAACCAACCAACAACAGTAAGTTTTAGTCTTCAGATACTTATTTTAAACTTCATTTGTGTTAATATTTGCTGTAAAAGTAACTTATTAGTGGATTTTGATTCATCTCAATCTTTATTTCTCTGATACTGACTCCAGTGGTCTGTTTGTTATTCGTGAGTGTGCTTACGGCGTTCATCCATGTGTCAGGCCTCAGCAGTCTTTTTACATTTCGCGGCGTGCAGTTGCAGCTGTAGCGGTTCTTAAGTTCTGACATCGTTGTTTGTGCACTGTTATATCCTTACTAAAGTTAGTACTTTTCAACTGTGTCTCGTGTTGTTTGTGCCATAACAATGGTTTAATAAACTTTTGGAAACGTACGCCCACGGTGTTTTTTAGAGTTGTCCGTGCGCTGAAGTCGTTTAGTAAATTTCGTGCGGTAGTTTTCAGCTGACGTTTCTTATTGTTTGTGTTGTTTGTGCCATAACAATGGTTTAATAAACTTTTGGAAACGTACGCCCACGGTGTTTTTTAGAGTTGTCCGTGCGCTGAAGTCGTTTAGTAAATTTCGTGCGGTAGTTTTCAGCTGACGTTTCTTATTGTTTGTACTGAAATATTTCAGTAAAATTTTCATTCCCTTTTTTAATTTCGTTGAGTGTTCCAGTGGCCGCTTGAATTTTTGATTTTAGCTAAGAAATTGTGTGAAGTTTTTGTGGTACTTGTATTAGTTGTGGTTTAGTAGTATTAAAAAAAGTTGTTGCTTTCTTAATATAGAGAGAATTTCGAGACCACTATCTTTAGTTCTTTAAATAGTTCTACTGAACTTAAGTATCCTAGAGGTTCAGTTTTTTCAGTAACTTTTAAAATTTTACCAAGGGTGAGAGGTGTGGACATTGTCCGTAGGTATGTGCGTAGTTGGTTACGGCGTGGATTCGTTCGAAGTATTTCGATTGGGGGAAATGCAGTGAGGAAGCCAGTGGGGATTCTAGCGAGGTTCTCTGCTGGAAATACAGAATCTGTGGCACAAATAAATTTTTAGAGGAGCAGGACCGTAAGATCTGTGCCCTTCCGGTGGAGTTACAAGACACAAAGGAGGAACTGGACCGGTTGAGGAGAGTGAAACGTGCTGGGGATTGGGAATTGGCAGCAGGTAAGAATGCAGCTAAGAGAAGGAGATATTCAGACAATTGTACTGTGCGTATATGCAATAGATTTGACCAACTGTCAGAGTCGAGTGGAGAGGAGCCTCTTGTACATGTAGGTGTAAGAAACATGCAGCAGTCCTCAGCAGTCAGAAAGCCTAAGACCGTTACAAATTCTAAGAGAAAAATAAATGTTCTGCTGCTACGTAGTTCGCACCGTAGAGGTGTGGGCCAGCAGTTGCAGTAAATATTGGGGAGTGAGTACCAGGTCACCAGCATTGTGAAGTCTTGTGCAAGACTGGCTCAGGTGACTGACAGGGGAGTTACGTAGGAATTTTACGAAAGAAGATCAGGTAGTGATTGTATGTGGAGCAACGAATAGTCATTATAGGGTCGAGGAGTATGATGTAAGTGGTGACCGGGTAACGATAGCTACAGAAACTTGTGGCACTACTGTGACCTTCGTGCAACTGTTTCAACGTCATGATTGGCCTCAGCTTAAGGCTGCTGTTAGGCGTGTTGACGTGGGGCTGGAGAACTCAGTGATAGCAGAGGGCATGGCTCACATTACAGTGGTGCCAGTTGAGTCTATTAATAGATAGGGTGTCACTAGGTATGATCTTCACCTCAAAAAGAATGGGAAAGGAAGGCTGGCAAAGCTTGTAGGTGACAGTGTAGTGGGTGGTGGGGTGGATCACTCATGGAATAATTTCTGTAGTAGATGGTGTTAGAGCTGTACCTTTTTTAGATTGAAGTCAGCTGATAGGTATCAATGCTTAAAGGTAATCCCTCTAACAAAGGAATCACCTTCAGAGGAGGTCAGGTATCCGAGTAGAGAAGGAATTAGTATATTTCATGCAAATATAAGAGGTATTAAAGATAAAGTTAGTGAACTGACTCTGACATTATTGGTGTATCGGAACACCACTTACACAATGCGATAGTTCAGAGGCTTTCCTTACCAGTATACAGATTAGCTAGCTGTTTTTCAGGAAGTTCTTTGCGGTGTGGAGCAGTGACCATTTACGTAAAAAACAGTATTCCATATGAGTTCGTGGACGTATCACGGCACTGCACTGAACAAGTATCTGAATTTTGTGCAGGGCAGTTGAATTTAGTAAAACTAAACTTGTAACTGTTGCTGTTTATAGGTCCCCTAACTCTGAGCATTTCTGCTCTAGCGAGAGACGGTTCTTGGTTCACTTTATAGGAAGTCCCAGAAATTAGCTACACTTTGTGAGCAAAAGTATCCGGACACCACAAAAACATGCGTTTTTCATATTAGGTGCATTATGCTGCCACCTACAGCCAGGTACTCAATGTCAGCGAACTCAGTAGTCATTAGACATCGTGAGAGAGCAGAATGGGGCATCCGTGGATCTCACGGGCTTCGAACTTGGTCAGGTGACGGGGTGTCACTTGTGTCATACGTCTGTACACGAGATTTATACACTCCTAAACATACCTAGATTCACCTCTTGTTTTGCGTGACACTATCACATCACAGGCCTACATTGATGTTTTAAGCGCCTTCTTGCTTCCCACTGTTGAGAAGCAATTCGGGGATGGCGACTGCATCTTTCAACACGATCGAGCACCTGTTCATAATGCACGGCCTGTGGCGGTATGGTTACACGACAATAACATCCCTGTAATTGACTGGTCTGCACAGAGTCCTGACCTGAATCGTACAGAACATCTTTGGGATGTTTTGGATCGCCTACTTCGTGCCAGGCCCCACCGACCGACATCGATACCTCTCGTCAGTGCATCAATCCGTGAAGAATGGACTTCCATTCCCCAAGAAACCTTCCAGCACCTGACTGAACGTATGCCTGCGAGAGTGGAAGCTGTCATCAAGACTAAGGGTGGTCCAACACAATACTTAATTCCACCATTACCGATGGAGGGCCCCACGAGCTTGTAAGTCCTTTTCAGCCAGATGTCCGGATAATTTCGATCATATGGTATAAATGTGGTGACTTCAATATAAATTTTTTTGTGATCCCTCAAGGAAAAGGTTGTTGGTATATCTCCTAAACTCATATCATCTGATGCAGACTGTGTTTTCTCCAGCCAGTGTGAAGGCGAACAATAGCACAGCCATTGACAATATTTTTATTCATTTTTCATTACTAGATGGGCATTCGGTTAGTAAAACGCTGAATGGCCTTTCAGACCGTGATGCACAAATTTTAACACTAAAAGGCTGTTGTCCTCAAAAAAATATTACATATAATTACAAATATGCAGGAAAGCTAATCCAATGACAATAGAGTGTCTTTTAAACCTCGTTAAGGAACAACAGTGGCTGGATATTTGTAGTGCAGGTAACATAGATGACAAATATAATGCTTTCCTTAACACATTTCTCATGCTCTTTGAGCGTTACTTTCCATTAGAACGTTCTAAGCAGGCTACTAGCAGTAAAAGGCACTCTGATTGGCTGACTAATAAGATGATTATATCATGTAGAACAAAGCATGAATCATATAAAAATGTTAAAATGGCTCTGAGCACTATGCGACTTAACTTCTGAGGTTATCAGTCGCCTAGAAGTTAGAACTAATTAAACCTAACTAACCTAAGGACATCACACACATCCATGCCCGAGGCAGGATTCGAACCTGCGACCGGAGCGGTCGCTCGGCTCCAGACTGTAGCGCCTAGAACCGCACGGCCACTCTGGCCGGCTTCAAAATGTTAGAAATAGTAACAATCGAGCTACAGTAGCCCATTACAAACATATTTTAAGGTGCCTAAAAATGTTATTAGGAAGGCAAAGAGTAAGTGGTACGCAAACAGTATAGCTAGTTCACAGGTTAAAATTAAAACCAAATGGTCAGTTGTGAAGGGAGTGTCTGGTCAGTAGCACAAGATCGACGATATAAAGTCAGTTCGTAGCAAAAATATTTCTGTTACTGATAAATCAGTTATACATACACTATTTAACATTAATTTTCTGAGCGTTGCTGGTGATTTATTTAAAGGTTTAGTTTCTGTAGGGAACCATATAGCTCTCTTGGCAAATGCCTTTCTGAGATTGAAATGCCCCTCTGTGATACAGAAAAAGGGGAGATTGAGTCAATAATCAAATCACTGAAAAGTAAGGACTGTCATGGATATGATGAAGTGCCTAGCAGAATATTAAAGTACTGTGCTGCACATGTTAGCCCTGTACTTAGTCATATTTATAATTTTCCTTTAAGAATGGACAGTTTCCCCAACGATTAAAGTACTCAATAGTAAAGCCATTTATGAAAAGGAAGAACGACATATTGTAGACAATTTTAGAGCTATCTCTGTGCCATCAGTGTTTGCTCAAGTTATTGAAAATGCTGTGTACGTAGGGATAACTGAGCATTTTATATCAGATAATTTTCTATCAAATGAACAATTCGGCTTTAGAAGTGGTTTAACAACTGAAGATGCTGTATTCTCTTTTCTCTGTGAGGTACTGGATGGAATAAACAAAAGATTTCGAACGCTAGGCATACTTTTTGATTTAACTAAGGCGTTTGATTGTATTGATACAAAATATTGCTCCAGAAGTTGAATCATTACGGAATACAGTGAAGAGCTCACAATTGGTTCACGTCTTACTTTAACAACAGACAGCAGAAGGTCATTATTCGCATTGTTGAGAATGGCTGTGATGTGAAGTCTGAGTGGGGCACAGTCAAATGGGAGTACCGCAGGGATCAGTATTGGGGCCACTAGTGTTCCTTATCTATTTAAGTGATATGCCCTGTAGTATTACAGGTAATTCGAAAATATTTCTTTCCTAAATGACACTAGCTTGGTGGTAAAGAATGTTGTGTGCAACATTTGCTCTGTTTCAAATAGCGCAGTTCATGACAGAAGTTCATGGCTTGTAGAAAATAAACTAACGCTAAATCACGGTAAGATATAATTTTTACTGTTTCTAACACACAATTCAACCAATCCCTACGTTTAATGTCATAGAATGGGCATATGATAAGTGAAAATGAACAGTTCAAATTTCCAGGTGTTCATATAGATAGTAAACTGCCGGGAAGCCCACGCTCAAGATCTTTTTCAAAGAGTTAATGCTGCCAATTTACTATTCGAACGGTATCTGAAGTAAGTGATAGTTCTGCACGAAAATTAGTCTACTTTGCTTATTTTCATTCGCTTACGGCATATGGTATTATATTTTGGCGTAACTCTTCCCGTTCTCATAGGATATTTTTGTCTCAGAAACAGGCAGTTCTGACGACAAGTGGTGTGAGTTCACGAACCTCTTGTCGAACCCTGTTCACTAGTCTGTGTACTCTGATATTGGCCTCTCAATATATAATGTACTGTCGTTTCTTGTTAACAGTGTCAGCTTATTCCCAAGAATTATCAGTTTTCACTCAGTTAATACTAGGCTGAAATCTAATCTGCACTTGGATCGCACTTTCTTAACGGTTGTGCAGACAGGAGTGCAGCATACTGCTGCATCCACTTTCAATAAACTACGACAAGAATCGAAAAATGTCTCGCGGTTAAGGCGCTCAGTCCGGAACCGCGCGACTGCTACGGTCGCAGGTTCGAATCCTGCCTCGGGCATGGATGTGTGTGATGTCCTTAGGTTAGTTAGGTTTAAGTGGTTCTAAGTTCTAGGGGACTGATGACCACAGAAGTTAAGTCCCATAGTGCTCAGAGCCATTTTTTGAATCGAAAAATCTTAGCAGTAATCCACTTGCTTTCAAATCGAGACTGAAGAGTTTCGTCATGGATCACTCCTTCTATTTTGTCCAGGAGTTCCTTGAAGCATTAACCTGATTCCTATGTTATATTGTAGATGGATATTACGTAAACTTATATTTTACCTTTTTTGGGTTCATAAACATTTTATTTTATCTGTTACTACTTTTACGTTGTAACACGTACCATGACCCTGGAGATTTGCTCCTCAATTAGGTCCTACGGAAACAGACGTGTAAATAAATAACCAATAACAGTAATCCATCTAGGATTTTAGCTTCAGCCGTCCATGAACATAAATCCTGACAGGAAGCAAAGACACTCACTACGGACAAGAATCGAACTGAAAAGAATTTCTTACTCTAACAGTGACAGATGACGATTTTGCTGATTGTGATCTGGAACAACTGAGCAGTTCCCACAGCGTTCTGGTAGTGAATGAATATCTGAAAATATTTTCGTGATATATCTGTAAACCCTTTGGAGTGCCGCATCAACCCCAGTAAAAGTTATATGTGTCTTGTAAGTATAGCTGTGACAGAAAGCCATATTACAGTTTTGTGTGACGAACAGATTTGAATGCACAGGACGACGACGTCTAAAAAACTCGATTTTATTAAACCGTAAAGCGCTATAAGCGTTTCCTTCGTAAGTGGTGGCTCAGTATCGTGTAACAGAAACTTTAGTGGGAAGTCTGATCAGCAGGAAATGGAACACAAAAGTAAGTGTTTTGAGATAAGTTACTCGTGGTTAATAGAAACTAAGATTTTCCTCGTCGCAACGGTAGCCTTGTGACCTGTATTCCACATCATTTGCTGTTTTCTGACTCAAATACCAAGAGGCAGAATATAATGGTGGAAGGTACCATGTTTAGTGAAAATTACCCCTGTTATCAGACTAGTTTCAGAGGAAATTCAAAGTAAATTTGAGTTTTAATCTTACTACTTTGAACAATGTGACATTCTGATGTGAAAGTAGAGGAAAATAAATGACAATGATGTTTGTAAGTGGGAATTATCAGACTAATTTCAGAGAAAATTTGAAGTAAACTGGAGTTTTGACCTTAGAACATTGAACTATATAAAAGTTTGAAGTGAAGGTAGATGATGATAATACAATAATAAATGAGAACAACTTAAGTATCGAGTTCCGCTTGTATTTAAATCGTCCAGTTGGCGCACTTAAAATGAATAACAATAAAAACTATTAACTTTTTGCAGTTTATTTTAAAAATTTACTGAACTGTAAACTTTTTGAAAAGTGCTTGAAAAAAGAGCCGAAGTGCAAACTCAGCGCTATCCACACTAAAAGAAGAGAAACAAATAACCTTACATTAAAGAAACGACCAGTTTGAACATCGATGTGATAAGGTTACGCTTACATGGAATACCATCCGAAAAGTTGAAAACAGGCAGTCTCAGGTGGCTCAGACCCTCCAGGAAGTACTACAGAACGTCTGGCTAACTGCGAAAATCTCAGAAGTAGGGAAGTGCACATTAATGTATCGACTGCACCAATGTAAGTACTCTCATCATATCATTAGGCATCTCAGTAGTGCTCTCCTAGTGACGAGATACGTGAGACCATATGTATTATCTGTGCTGGTAAACTTCAATATCAATATTCCCAGTTTTTTCTATAGTGTGAACTCACACACTTGAGCAACATTCTAGGACTGCTAACGTCTCAAATTTGTGCGACTGCCCTCCTTCGTAGATTGACCTCATCTTTCTAGCGCCCTTCTAATGAACAGATGTAGTCGACAGGTTGTTGAATGTCCATGTCTCATCGTAGTGTATGGAGGACGGAGGCTTGCCCGCTCTGTAAAGTAGCAGACCTGAAGAAAAAATACAATGCCGGGCTGACGCAAGTGTTTCGTAAAACTTCGTTCAGCATACATTGTCGGCTGCAGGGCTTCTGCAAACGTGTCGCCTGGCCAGATGAATCAAGTTTCTTTTGCACCAAGTCGACGTTCGTGTCTGTATACATCATCCAGAGGAACGGCTGTTGAACAAGCCAAGGGTGTAGTATTTTTATGTGGGGGCATTCACCTTGGCTTGGCCTACGTAAACAATATTATGGACCGCATGCAGGCTTAAAAGCTGGAACGAAAGAAGTCATGGAATACTTTCTAATATCATGTCGGATCTTTTACCCGGGGTAGCGCTGCAACTCGACATGGATAGACTCAACAAGTCTTTGAATGTCCTTTATATTGAGCCATACTGCCCCTATAGCCGTCCGTATTGGCAGAAGTGTTACTGGTGTAGTGTTTTGTGCATGAACTGACCACTCGATTATGTCCCATAAATGTTCTGTGAGTTTCATATCGACTGATCTGACGAAATCATTCGCTCGGATTGATCACAACGTTCTTCAAACCAATTGCGAACAATTGTGTCCTGATGTTTGGGAACACGAAGACCATTAATGGCTGAAAATGGTTTCCAAGTACCCGAACGTAACCATTTACAGTCAACGAACGATTCAGTTGGAACAGAGGATCTAATCCGTTCCCTGTAAATACAGACCGTACGTTCATGGAGTCACCACCAACTTGCAAAGTGCCTTGTTGACAACATGGATCCATGGCCTGTGGGCTCTGTGCGACACTCGAGCTCTACCATCAGCTCTTATCAACTAAAATCGGGACTCATCTGATCAAACAATGATTCTCCAGCCGTCTAGGGTCCAACCGATATGGTCACTTTTCTAAGGGATATGTTCGTCATATGTATGTGCGGTTATTTCAGGAAGTGTTGCTTGTCTGTAAGGACTGGCAACTCTAAGCAAACGCCGCTGTTCTCGGTCGTTAAGTGAAGGCTGTCGGCCACTGCATTGTACGTGGTGAAAGATAATACCTCAGATTTGGTATTCTCGGCAAACTTTTCGCACTGTGTGTTTGGGAATACTGATTTCCCTAACAATTTCTGAAACGTAATGTCCCATGAGTCTAGTTCCATCTACCATCACGCGTTCAGGGTCGGTTAATTCCATTGTGCGGTCACAATCATGTCAGAAACCTTTTCACATGTATCACCCGATTACAAATCACAGGTCCGCCAACGCACTGGACTTTTATACCTTGTGTGCGATGTACAACCGCCATCCGCTATTCCTTCACTTTTTTCACCTCAGTGGATCCTTCCAGACGGCGGTGACATTCAGCAAGATCACTGTCACCAATAACAGAATCTTAATAAACTGGTTAGAGGAACTTCATAGTAAACTCACGTTGCTGTCCTGCCTATCAAATTCGCCTGATCTGAACCACCTGGTAGACATCTGGGACGATTTCTTGCGCAAGCTCCGCGCCCACAAAGACCGGCTCGTAATTTACGCGATTTCTGTGGCCTGGCCGTGGATATCTGGTGCCATATACCTCTGGAAACCTACTAAGAAGTAATCGAATCCATGCCACACAGACAATTGCTGCATTTCGTTCCAAAGGTGGACCAAGACACTATTAAGCTTTTGGAAACGAACTGCCTAGTAAGTGTAGGTATCCAGTGTCTGTTCAACTATTTTCCAGAGCAACAGCTACGTTTCTTCTCAATGCTCCTGTCCAGAGCTGAATATGGACACGCTAATTCGCAGGTTCACATGCGGTAAAGCAGTTTTGATTCAGGTTACTAGGGCATGCTATGAGGACTGAGAGAGAGCAGTTGTTAAAGCAGAGTGGCCTTCTCTAGGAATGTGGTTTAAATTCTTTTAATGAAAACACTTTCCAAAGAAATATTAGGAAGGAATAAGTGAAAAGTTGCATTCTAACTCATTAATAACGAACCTGATGCTTGATACATTGTGAATAAGGAAGTCAGATATATAACTGAAGCTCAAACATAGTTGTAACCACTCAGCTTATTTGTTTTCAATTAAAATTTTCAGAGCAGAGTCTCTTTATGAAAATTAAAGAGGGTTATGATGACTCGATTCGTGAAATTTGCGTGTGGGAACAGAAAGAGAGAGTGCCCGAGGCTTATACACAAATTTCAACTTGTATTGTGTTAATATTTGGTTAAATCTAAATTAATTATGTTGGTATTATTCTGCGAAACGCGTAGTGGAAACACACAAAGTGGCCGGTTATTACAGATGTCGGAATATTTCAGCTGCATTTCGTGAGTCACGCTATGTCTAAACTAATATGTCCATGCTCACAGCTGTATGTTTGTAAATAGAATTGCAGCTGAATCGCTGATTCTCTAAAGGCAGAATGATTTTTTGATACGTCCTGTTCTAAGGTTTTTATATTTTAACGAACTCTAAATAATGGTAAGTTGTTTCCTTTTTCATCTGCGTTCATTTTGTCTCAGCAAATACATACGAAAATGAATCTGACAATGAATCAAGAACACTTACTAATAAAGAGAGCTTGCAATACAGGATTCTCTTTTTTGTAAATTGGTTGTTGATACACTATGGGACTTAGGAGTCAAATTAATAAATAATCTCACTTTTCCATGTTGCTTTAAGGAATGGAACACCTAACTGACTAACAACAAGTAACTGAACATGAAAAATAGCTTTCATTGTTCCGTACTTTTACTTTCTGCATTTCCTCTCTGCTTTCAAAAGATAAGGCAGTAGTTTATTTAGTTCGTGTATACGTCCAAGGCAGAACTTGCTCAAGTGTTGTCAGCAGTATTTTATTAACTTGTCTCCTTAATGGAACGTCAGATCCTTAACCTTCGTTCTTGCCAGTGGTGACGAGAACGACGTAGATAGCGAAACGATATTAAATAACGTAGTACAACTCAAACTTTTTGCTAAATTTTTTAATGGCTCAGTCAACACAACGAAATGTCGACTTAAAACGCCGGCGAAAGACGGTGTTCTTTAATTGTCACGCCAAATGGGTAAAGGACGGGAAAATGTTAATACTCTCGCCATTTTGCGACCGGTGGAAGTACATTTCCGTTTGGCAAACTATGAATAGTCTAAGGTATGTTTCGAAACCAAAACAATTCATTAAAAATCCTGTATTCTTTCTCATTTCGATGGTTCTCTCTAGCGTCGCACAATTCTTGTTTCAATTGATATGGAATTCGTAGCAGCACAGACAAAAAGTAAAACGCGATCGACAACCCGCGCGTCGTTCGCTAAAATGGCCAGAAACGCAGAGGGCAAACACAAATTAGAACGTAAGTGTTTAGAAAAAGGGCATTCGGTCAGGAAATAGCGAACCGTCAAAGATTGATGCCAATGAGCACAAAGTGGTGCGGGATCACTACTTAACAAATGGTGATGGCTTAAACGACAATGCCCAATACGAAATCCAGCTAAAATGATCTCGCCAAGTTGGTGAGTGCTAAGGTACTGCATCAAAGTAAGTTTATACAGTCTCACTTAGTTTATTTAACAATAAGATCAAACATCAAGAAGTTTTAGGTGTCTTAATGTTCCAGGTAGACACTTTGTAAATGGAATTTACACTCTGTTAACTTTTCCACCCTGATAAACACTCAGAATAATTAGGGCACAAGCAATAAAGCACAAAACACGATTGCAACAATTAGCCACTTAAAAGGCAGTAGACTAAAAAAACACAGTAAGTAACTAAGTCCGGGTTCCCGGGTTCGATTCCCGGCGGGGTCAGGGATTTCCTATGCTTCGTGATGACTGGGTGTTGTGTGATGTCCTTAGGTTAGTTAGGATTAAGTAGTTCTAAGTTCTAGGGGACTGATGACCATAGATGTTAAGTCCCATAGTGCTCAGTGCCATTTGAACCATTTGCCAACTAAGCACCTTCACGCTGACCAACTTGTTTAAATTCAATTTTAAAACAGGTACAATTACTATATCAACTTTATTGGCAACCATGGGAAGCAAAGTTTAACAGAATAGTATTTTGGAACTGGCCATGACAGAAGTTGGAATAATTAACAAAACAAAGAACATCCGAATTTAACAGTCCACCTTAGGGGTCAACTACATTTCAAATGAGTTACCAAAACTCAGAAAGAAGTTTTTGAAAAGAAACTCTTAGGAAACAAGGACCCCATTGAACTATTGTTTAGGATTTTAAAACCTTACAATAGCAAGGCCCATGAGCTGTAAAACACTACCTGAAACACACCAAAAATCTTATCATTTTTGTGTGTTAATTCGACAGGCACACAGAATTAAACCTGAATTTAAAATACACAAGGAAAGTAAAATATTTAGTTTTCGGATAGTAAAACCAAAATTTAAGATTATAGAAAACGGTAATCACTAAATGGCCACCAATAAGAGATGCCACAAGAATCAGACCTTAAATACCAGTTAACGCCGAAGTGCCACAGGACATGACGAAAGCCAAGTAACAATAAACGTCAGCAATACTTCCGTCAGTTCAACACTGCTCAGACAGATTTACATACCATGTAAACACAAATACAATAGATTACATTCAGACAATGTCCGCTTCATGTATACTGACAAGCAACCCTTAGCAAATGTGAGGAAATCATTATACAAAGTTTAACAAAAAGTAACAAACTTACCTATTAAAAGAAGAGAGCATAATCAATGCACGCACACAGGTAAGGACCACACAGTAATACAGTGCTATGTGTCCCGATAACCAGGATGGCACACTGTGTCTCTAAGGCAGATAGTCATCGTTACCACGTAGTCCTGAGTGCCATTAAAACCACCAGAAGCCCGTTGTCCCACAACCATCCTATTCGGAGACTCGGACTCCAATCCGCAACTCGCCATTGCGCTAGAAGGAAGCAAACTTCCATTTCCAAAAGCTTGGTCGCCCTGTTAATAGACAATATGTCTGCCTCGAAAATCCAAGAAAACTCAACTGTGAAAGCCCGTCCATTGGTTGTTACATGGATCTGTGAACAAAATGTCACCTAGGCTGAGTACTCCAGTGAACACTCAAGCATCCTCCTTGCCGTACCTCATGCGAAAACTTTGTTCTCATGTAGCTCCATGTGCATCCCTCGAGAAAGATGCCTCTGGCAGACCACAGTCCAAGATATTACGTTGGTGGAGCGAATATTGATAAAGGCTCTCATAAGGCAAATCTCTCCACCCTTCTTAATGTGAAAAGTGGGTTTGAAATCAGCAAATGTAGGAGAAAACTGACCTCCCATCATCCTGGTTACCAAACAAAACTTTAGGCTGATGTAACTGTACTCCATCCATTATCTTGGTGGCTAAGCCCTGGACCAGAATGTTTACTAGAGAGTTCACTTGACCACAGCATATGGCCCCACAAAACAGAGAGGCATTTTATCAGTAACCATTCGGCTAACATTACTCGGGGCCCAAAGGTTTCTCAGGGACTCGATGCAAGCAAGCTGCAACGGACCAGGCGCCTGCCCATGTTGTACTATGCAGCCAGTTTCTGGTGTACAAGACAAATTTTATTCCTGGCTGCATCTCAATGTTTCGCGATGAACTTCAGATTACTGTCAAATGTTCCAAATGTGTGTGAATTCCTAAGGCACCAAACTGCTGAGGTCATCGGTCCCTACTGTAACGTTCCCTGGCAAACTCACACTATTAATAAACTAAAATTTAATTGTACCAAATACGCCGCTCTGAGCAATTTGTATATACTGTAATTATTTAGCAAAAAATATTATTGAATTTTGTGTAAAAGACATTTGTTATTATTGTAATATTTTTTGTAGTAATATTCTCTCTGTATTTAGGATGGTAATATTTCTATATTCATAATGTAATTGCGAAATGTGTCAATATCTGCGATAACAGAGATGTGAAATTCAGCCAGAGGAAAATAATGTTGTGAGATTACAAAGAAATGTTAATAGTCAGCAGTAGTATAAAAGCACAATGTACTATGTATTCTTTGGTCATCTTCCTTTAGAGCTGAAAGCGATAGGAAGCTGTGACGAAGCGTTTTATGACTGGGTAGACTTCTTTTGTCTGTATCGAGATTTAGCCGCCATTAGAGCAGAAATTTAGTGTAAGTTGAATTATTGTTGTGGTATAAATACATCATAATTTTTCAAAAGTGTGTATTATTAATGTAAATTAGCTTGCCCATGTCATCTATAATATTTCTTTAAAGAATTTTCAGCATTTTTAGCGGTGTTGCTGGGCTGTGCCGCGACCGATCGATTTGCAGCGGCGGCACATTTAAAAAATTGTTCCGCTAAAAAAAATTAACCAAACCCGTAAATCGGGAACAGATAAAAAATTAGCAGTGAATTAAGAAAATGTTCTTCTTTTGCAGCGATCCTGAGACTGACGGATTTTAAAAATAGTTACACATTTGTGCATTCATAGGCGGATAGTTAATGTTGAAATTTAACAATTTTGGTTCTTTCAAATAACTTAAATGTATAGGGATGTGTGTTTTATCAGTGATAATTAAACGTCGGCTTGGCAATATTTAACCGTTTTCTGCTAATAGAGACAATCTTGTGTTCCATAGCTAACGCCGGGAAAGAATTCAGTAAATATTTAAAAAAAACCACTGCATTTAGAAAATGTGTGCCAATGCCGAATTATGTAAAGGATTTAATTCTCAACTAAATATTCTTAATCAGTTAATATGAGTTCACGTAATTTTAAATGTACTTAGTTCCGTGTAAATGAATTTTTTATTACCACACGTAAATGAGAGGTTCTACAACAAAGTTCGTTCGTACGTACAGAAAGAAAGAAAGGCAAATTAACTAAAAGCAAAAAAATTTAAAAAAAGGTAACTGATTATTTACTTTTATTCTTTAATGAAATTCCATTTAAATTGGTAAATTTCATTAAATTGGCGCCCAACGTGGGGCCCGAATATGCAGTGGCCACAAAATACCCATGAGATAACTAGGGAATTATTGTAGTCGAACTTTGTTGGAGAACAACCAATAATTTTTTTTTCATGTATTTTATGTATTGCCTAACCAATATTGTGTGGTAATACCTGTATATGATTTTTTGCATGAGAACACTATATACCCAGAGGCAAGCTGAAGAAGAGAGCTCATTATATCGAAAAATTAATTACCTACCACAATACCAGGGGGCAGCTGCACCCAAGATAGATCACCAAAAGGTAAAGCTACAGTGTAGTCCTGTGGGTAGTAAAGTAGCCTCAGTGCAGTGTTCTCGGATCATTAGTGGTGTGCTTGTTGTTAGTGTCTTTTTTAAAATAACACGACATTTGAGTAGTTAGTCATTGTAGTATATAATAAGTGTGTTTCAACAAATGACCATTTCTTGTGTGATTATGTCAGTGAAACCTGAGTGTTAGGATATTTAGTTCAGATTTTGTTTCTTTTGTTGACTATGGTTAGATTGCGTAGTCAGAAAGATATCAACATGGATAATGAACAACAGTTAGCAAGTAGTGATACCGAGTTAGAAAGTGGGGCACAAAGTAATGTTAGTAGCGTAATTCATGAAGTACCATGTGAGAATCTGGGGGCAGAAGGGCAAGAAATGTTGCCACTGCCAGCCAGTGATTCAGTTGGTAGTAGAAATACTGTGCCACCCACAAGCACTAGACACGGACCAGAGAGTGGTGAGGTGTCAGAAGTGCAATCATTAAGAGTTATGTTCGAGCGCATGCTCAATTTCCAAGCTGAATTTGTACGTAAACAAGCAGAACGCGATAAAGAACGTGATGCTAAACAAGCAGAACGCGATAGAGAACGTGATGCTAAACAAGCAGAGCGTGATCAACGCTTCAATGAGAGAGACTTGCAGTTAATGCAATCTTTGGAAAATATGCAAAGTGAGATTGTTAGTTTGAGACAAAGCTACGAAACCACACCCTAAGCGGTGCAAGAACTGAGCGACAGAGTAGATAATATCCAGGTGGTTAACGCCAGTATCGTGGGTGAAATTAGTGTACTAGCTAACAGGATGGAACAATTAGAAATTGACACAAGTCAAGTAATTGAGCACAAAATGTCCGAACAAGTGCACAAAATTGAAAACTAATTTATAAAAAAAAAAATAGATGAGAACGTGCACGCCGCGATTGAAGCCAAAGACGTAGGCACCTAAGCGGTGCAAGAACTGAGCGACAGAGTAGATAATATCCAGGTGGTTAACGCCAGTATCGTGGGTGAAATTAGTGTACTGGCTAACAGGATGGAACAATTAGAAATTGACACAAGTCAAGTAATCGAGCACAAAATGTCCGAACAAGTGCACAAAATTGAAAACTAATTAAAAAAAAAATAGATGAGAACGTGCACGCCGCGATTGAAGCCAAAGATGTAGGCTCCAATGCGGAAGTGCAGGACCTAATAAGGTGGTGCACACGGACATTCTGCTGTGGCAGCGGAATGTCAACCGTCGTCTTGCGCAGCTGGAAAACAGCTTGTTGCAAGGCGACGCACAGGCGTGTGTCACGCCAGCCAGGTCCAACAGTGATAGGCATATAAATACAACAGTAAAAAATTGCGACTGCGAGACAGAACAGGCAACCAATGTTAGCGAAACAAATAAATGTCACTCCAAAATAGTGATTGAAGAAAGCCTGATTAGAAACCGACAGTTTCAGATCTTTACAACGGAGAAGAAATCTATTCACCCTGTAGTGTTTATCAAGGGATTTAGAAACATTTTGCCTAGCGTTTGGAGTCATACACAGAAAATACAGTTCGTTATGTCTTACATACAAGGAGATGCTGCATTATGGGCAACCGAAGCAGCTGACAGTTGCGACACATATGAGCAATTTGAAAAGGCATTCTTGGCCAAATATTGGTCAACATGTATTCAGGAGAGATTACGGAAGGAGGTATATAATCCAGAGCCGTATTCTCCACGATTAGGCAATTTGCGAAAATATTTTGAGAAGTACATTAATAAGACCCGTTACTGGGACGAGCAGATTTCATCCCGGGATTTGATCAGAAACGGCGGAGGTAACAATAGGAGACAAGATTATGTACAAAACGGGAATAGAGGTAGAGACCGGAACGACAATAGTCCGCCGGTGAATAATGACCGGAAAAGGAGGTCTGATGACCGATATGAAACAGGCCCACCAAGCAATAGTAGATGGATAAATGCCAGGGGGCCGTGGAACAGTAATACCTATAACGATGCAAACCGAACGTGGCCACAGAACCAGAGGCCCAGTCCGGACCGGCAAAACAATGAAAGATATGACAATAATCGACCGACACCACAAAATGCGCCAACTGCGCAACCGTGGCGGCCGACGCAACACAACTTACACATAGTGGAGGTCAGTGACACAGAGCAGCCACACCCATCCACCAGCAATAATCCAACAAACTAGATTCAGCCGAGATACGCTCTCCATCGTCGGCTGAGGTTTGGAGTGAGAGCAGCCTGACACAGAACAAAACATCGGGAATCTGTATCCTTAGGTATAATGACGGGGTACAGATGGGACATGAATTAATAACTGAACCATCCACGTGCATAAAGGAGCACAAAGACAAAGTACAAGCGATAATAGAGATCAAAATTAACAATATTGATGTCCAAGCAATCGTAGATACAGGTGCTACTGTCAGTGTTATGAGTATGGACTTATTCAGAGTACTGGGGAAAGAAAAGCGTATGCTGACTTTTCCTGTGAACAATTGTAAAGTCTCTGGAGCCATCAGTGCACAGCAACAAATAATTAAACTCCAAGTGCGGGTAGAGATGTATATAGGGGGAGAAGCCATAGCGTGCTCATTCCTGGTAGTAAAGGGTTTAAAGGTAGCCTGCATTTTGGGGGTAGATTTTTTTAGAGAAAGGGACGCAATAATCGACCTTTCTCGGGGAAAATTAAGTTTGATGAACGCGGGTAGGAGGATAGAATTGTCCATGCTCAGATCTGAAGAGGTACCTGTGCCTAATTGTAATGCTATTAACATAAAATGTAGGAATCAGTGGATACTACATTTAGACAATCATTGTTTAGGACAAAATCTCTATTATCCAGACGTACAAAGCGATCGCACTTGTGAACAAAGTATCACAGTCCGAAAATTTGAACTCAATGCAACAGCAGGATTTGGTGCAGTTATTATCTAATTATGTAGATGTATTTTCAGAACGAACAGGAATTGTTAAGGGATATCAGTACAATATCGAGGTGAAGCCTCACAAAACCTACTGTCGAGCCTCATACTGCATTCCTTAGTCCAAGAAGGAAATAGTAGCTATCTCTTAGCAGATCCCCATTCAGGGAGAGTACGGGGACTGTATCCGCGTAAGGATGTAAAAATATTCCTACAGTAAATGACTAATAGTCTTATGTGTTACGTGTAAAAAAGGTACACCATTATTTTGAAAAGGAATGAACATTAATGATGTGTGATCTGTAGAGATAATGTACTAGTGTAGAAGTATTTAGTTATAAGAATATGACTGATTTTCTGTTTTATTTATGAATATTTGTGTTATGTCTTCTTTTAATTAGTGTTAGCTTAAACATGCTCTAAATGTCTGCACAGATAATCTGATTAGTGCAATTATTTATAGTGTTAAATTGTGACAGAGATCAGTCAGGAGGAACATTTTAGTAGTGATTAGTTTGTGTACTGCATAATATTCTATATGTGTGTCAAACTTGAAATATTTCTTGGTACAATCTTTTCCATTATATATGTATGTATGTATATATGTGTAGCTGTCAGATTGACAGATTCGAACCCAGAATAATATCAGTAATATGAGACCCTGAGAACTTTATTTTCAAACCAGTGTTATCAAAGAGAATAATGCACCCAGTAGTGACCCGAGGGCACCATGGAAGGCAAACTTATTGCAAATTTAAGTAACGCAAAGTTACGCACAGAGAAGCTTCAATTGAAGCATGTGCAGATTCAATCAGTAAAAAAGAGCTAGCCTGATACAGTTCAAGTCAATTTTAGCCTACAGAGACTACACTGTAGTTACGTAGGACCTTGCAAGTAAAGTGAGACATATTTTCTAAGGAGTTATTGAACAATATGCCTGAATTCGGCTGGAATGCACAAATAAAATCTACTCGACAAATATAGATGATTTTTGGGCAAACTAATACGAAATTTTAATATTTGTTACCATGTACGCAACTATCACACACCTTGGTAAAGAAGTTACGAATGTGCTGTTTAAAAAAAAAAATTGCACAACGGACATTGTAAATGAAAAAACTTAAACAAAAGTGCAGTATTGTGTGGCAGAGACAGACAGTGACTGTTAAACCTGCAGCAATACGTCACGAGGTTGTTTTGAACAAGCAATAAGAAACTGTATCATTGCCGTGTGTGCAAGTGGACAAGGAACTAGCACGACACGAACAGTGAGCCGATTACGGACGGTGAACCAAGTTAGTGTCAACCTATAACTCTTTGTGTGTCAAGGGACGCCAGAAAAGCGCATTGACTACAGAGATACATTTTGTCCTTAGGTGAAAACTTGCGTGTGACTAATGAGAAGTCATGACATGGTGAAAAAATATTGTGTGCCCATAAAACGTGTTACTGTGACAACGAAACATTGTGCAAACCAGACTAGTGAAGGCCTACTGAATAATAACTGCCAATAACTGTGTGCGTTTTTTTCCACAGCAGGAAAAATGCCCATAAGGACAGTACACTGTTTGTGAACTTGTTGCATGTTTGCTGGAGCACCGCAAGAAGATGTCACACGGGCGAGCTGATATACAACGCGCATCCGGCTACCTCAGCCATGCGGCGGCCGCAGCAGCCCGTAGCAGACCAGACAGCCACACGCCTCTCCGCGCCGTAGCTGTCAACACCGGGGGCGGTGACCTACACGGAGCCGACGCGCCGCGCCGAGCGCCGCTCAACAATTACTCCGCACCGCTCACCAACTACAGCATTATTGACATTTTCCAAAATATTTACACGAACTGCATAACATGTCAATGACGCCATTTTTGATAAACATTGAACATTTATTATGTATATCCGTAAACTGATAAGAGAAAATGAACACTAACAAGTGTAGGAGATGGATTTGTAACACGTAGGTAGTGGGAACATTATAAAAAGTGACGTTGTGCTAAGTGATTTCAAAAAACTAAGTGATGTATCCTAGGACAAGTGACCTTGCAGTACATCGCAAAAATTGATAATAACGAGTTGTTAATCACACGCAAAAACTTTCGTTGAACTGTATGTGACTGTGATATTATGTAACCATTGATGACAAACTGCTATATCAATTCAAAAGAATGACTGTTAAAGAGACAAGATTAATCATGAACCAACTGGGATGGCTGGGCTCCGGCACAGTTTTGCCCAGGTTTCCTGTCTGCCTTCTCCCAAATGGGGGAGCCATGAACATATATAACCCTGGGACTAATTAAAAGAGCCATTCCATGAAAAAATACAGAATTGTAAAGAACGTTACTAGCACCATTGTGTCAAAGTATAGAAACTCTTTGCCAAATGCTGCCAGGGGGCAATGTAACGTTCCCTGGCAAACTCACACTATTAATAAACTAAAATTTAATTGTACCATATACGCCGCTCTAAGCAATTTGTATATACTGTAATTATTTAGCAAAAAATATTATTGAATTTTGTGTAAAAGACATTTGTTATTATTGTAATATTTTTTGTAGCAATATTCTCTCTGTATTTAGGATGGTAATATTTCTATATTCATAATGTAATTGCGAAATGTGTCAATATCTGCGATAACAGAGATGTGAAATTCAGCCAGAGGAAAATAATGTTGTGAAATTACAAAGAAATGTTAATAACCAGCAGTAGTATAAAAGCACAATGTACTATGTATTCTTTGGTCATCCTCCTTTAGAGCTGAAAGCGATAGGAAGCTGTGACGAAGCGTTTTATGAATGGGTAGACTTCTTTTGTCTGTATCGAGATTTAGCCGCTATAAGAGCAGAAATTACAAACTAGTGTAAGTTGAATTATTGTTGTGGTATAAATACATCATAATTTATCAAAAGTGTGTATTATTAATGTAAATTAGCTTGCCCATGTCATCTATAATATTTCTTTAAAGAATTTCCAGCATTTTTAGCGGTGTTGCTGGGCTGTGCCGCGACCGATCGATTTGCAGCGGCGGCACATTTAAAAAATTGTTCCGCTAAAAAAAATTAACCAAACCCGTAAATCGGGAACAGATAAAAAATTAGCAGTGAATTAAGAAAATGTTCTTCTTTTGCAGCGATCCTGAGACTGACGGATTTTAAAAATAGTTACACATTTGTGCATTCATAGGCGGATAATTAATGTTGAAATTTAACAATTTTGGTTCTTTCAAATAACTTAAATGTATAGGGATGTGTGTTTTATCAGTGATAATTAAACGTCGGCTTGGCAATATTTAACCGTTTTCTGCTAATAGAGACAGTCTTGTGTTCCATAGCTAACGCCGGGAAAGAATTCAGTAAATATTTAAAAAAAAAAAAAACCCACTGCATTTAGAAAATGTGTGCCAAGGCCGAATTATGTAAAGGATTTAATTCTCAACTAAATATTCTTAATCAGTTAATATGAGTTCACGTAATTTTAAATGTACTTAGTTCCGTGTAAATGAATTTTTTATTACCACACGTAAATGAGAGGTTCTACAACAAAGTTCGTTCGTACGTACAGAAAGAAAGAAAGGCAAATTAACTAAAAGCAAAAAAATTTAAAAAAAGTAACTGATTATTTACTTTTATTCTTTAATGAAATTCCATTCAAATTGGCAAATTTCATTAAACTACTATTTAAACTAACTTATGCTAAGAACAACACACACACGCATGCTCGAGGGAGGACTCGAACCTCCGGTAAGGGCCGAGCAATCACTGACTTCATGCCTCAAAGCACTCGGCCACCCCGCCCGGCAGATTACTATCCTCAAGGATAACATCCACAGGTTAGATATACTGTAGGCAGTTAATAGGAAATGTGAACCTCAATTTAGTGGTTGCAGTGCCGGGAGTTTCATGCACAGTGGTATTTATTGCACAATTAAGCCAACTGATTGATTGATCCCATTTGGCGTGAGGCTTCAAAATGACCAGTGCAGATTTCAGGTTTTCGTTAACGCGTTCCTTAAATGATGGCTGTAGATAATAGAAAGTGGTACTGATGTGAGATGCACCACTATTGAAGCAAAATTTTCTAATAAAAAGGCTGGAGCGATATCTTTCTTTCCTTACATAGCCATTCATTTTTGGTCTGGTTAAACGCTCCTTTATTTTCATGAATGTCTTATAAACCAATGGGGGCTACCTGAAAATAACGAGAATCAACTCCTTAGGTAGATATTTCTTATCTTTCCCATCACAGTGTTTGCCTTAACACAGCATGGCCTTTGCTCAGATAATAACATGGCACCTTCTTACCATCACTAATTTGTTGTTTCATATCCTTTGACTGTGCATCTACATCCTGATTTTACCTTCAGGTTTCCAATCAGCCCTAGAATCTCCCGTAGGACCACACAGAAACACACAGCTTCCCTTCGATAACTAGTGGTAGCTTGTTGACTTTGGGCGCATGGTGGAACAAGTGGCTGAGGGCTTTAGCTATTTGGTTATCTGGGCCGTTGATGTGCCTTGTTTCGAACCATAAGCCAAGATCCTCACTGCACAACTAGTGATCCTTCTGATCTTACACGGCCTCGCCAAAACCCAGCTCAAGGGATAGTTATAGAATTCCAGTCGAATAGTTTTTGCTCCAGACAAAATTTTTCCTGCCTTGATTGAAATGCCAATTCAAAAAAGGAGTTTTCCTATCAGCAGCTGACAGGACCTACATAGACAGTCAGTATCCTTTCTCCTTATATTCTTCGAGTAACACGCCACTATTCCAGAATAAGATGCATCTGCCTGTAAAGTAAACTCACGATCGAAATTTGGAACTGCCGATACATGTGCACTAGCTAATGCCATTTTAAAGTAACAAATGCAGCTTGCTGGGTATCAGTCCACTGTATATATTCACCATTGCAGCGTAATGGTGAAGGGACACAGTGGACTGATTTAAGATTTGGTCGATTGCAGAAAATTAGAGATAAATTTGTAAAGAAAACTTACCATTCTTGTAAACTAGGCTACAACTATATTGTCTTTTGGCAGAGGGGGCTGATAAATGACTTTAGTGTGATCCTGATCTACTTCTGTTCCGCCATCAGACACTGTGGGTCGCAAAAATTGAAATTTCCTGGCATGCTACTTTCACTTTCTACAGTTTTGCTGTCAGCCCAGCATCACATAAGTGGCGTAAGATTTGCCACAGGTAACCCAGAGATTCGTCAGAGATTTTTATGTAGATAACAATGTCATACAAGTAATTGTACACACATCTAAACTTCAGAGCTCCTAACAACCACGACTACACTGCTGCCCCTGTAACTAGACACATCAAAGGCAGAAGCTCCCCTCCTTTACCGTTATACGTTCTTTGTAGGGAGCTATATTTCAATAAGTCATACTTCTTATCAGTCCGAAATCTAAACATGGATTTTCTACTAACATTATCGAAAATATGCCCCATTTTTTTCAAAAAATTACATCCAAGCAATGCCTCAGTAGACAAATCCCTTACAAAACTACAATTCCGTGACCATAATTGTCCCCATATCCATAAACCAATTCAAATTTTCCCCAACAAAGGCAACAACTCCCCATTAATGACCCGACATTTTGCATAGGAGGCGGATGCTTTTACAAATGCGAAGGATCCCGTTATAAATGGCTCTGAGCACTATGGGACTTAACATCTATGGTCATCAGTCCCCTAGAACTTAGAACTACTTAAACCTAACTAACCTACGGACATCACATAACACCCAGTCATCACGAGGCAGAGAAAATCTCTGACCCCGCCGGAAATCGAACCCGGGAACCTGGGCGTGGGAAGCGAGAACGCTACCGCACGACCACGAGCTGCGGACAATCCCGTTATACCACCGGTAATGAAGCAGGGATGTATTACTGCGGAAATGGGTTCATGATTCAAAGTATCTCAAACAAAAGGAAAACTAAATCTAGAAACTGCTTTGACTTTGCTACAAGCCATAAGCAGCCCACATCTGTTCTAACTGCTGGTTGCCACACTGTGTCGTCAGCTCCATTCTGTTTCACTGTGCGTTGCAGTATCATACAGTTTCTTACGATGCGGTCTGACTGATTGTATCGATAACATGTACTTTTATCGGATGGATGTCAGGGACGCTGGACTGTATAAGCTAGACTTCTCCATCTGGTCAACTTACAGATCACTTTAAGGGCTTCCACGATGAGTAAAAACAGATATACAGTTTACTTGAATGTTCCATACACCTACGATCGACTTCATGGTTATGTGTTATACGCGGTTCCTGAAGGACCTCAAAAACAGAGGGCTACAGGTACCAGGAGTATTCATCTAGAACAGGAGGACGCCATAACTAAATATGAGGAAGTGTCGGATTAAACTTAACACACTCTGTGCACGACAATGTGCACAGCAAAAATATATCGAATGATACACCCTGTCAACTGAAGAAAAAACAAGTAAACTCACAGGAAAAAACAGTTTTTTTAAGGTGTGTACTATTTATTCACTTCAAGAATGTGGTACTATGCGTTCCTCAGAATTCGTTTAATTTCGACGTCCCACCTGCATCACTGGAACAAACTACGATAACCGCAGCTCTCACTTGACATGAAAAAGCACGTTAAATGTGAGCGCAACCACTTTGGAGTCGCCCTCGTCTGTCAGATTCATGCTGGAAAGGTGAAATCTCCACGCTGCAGATGATGTCTGGAACTCTGCGCTTAACGACGCCAAGCCGAAAGCTCTGTCCGCGAGTTTCCGAAGGCTGGTGCATTCACAGGCCACCGACATTAACAACACAATCAGAAGTTATTGAAAATGGAATAACATTGCGGATAATTAAACAAATTTCAATCGCGATGGGGACAATGCGAAAATACAAAGCTTTCGGCGGGTGAGCTCATAAATCAACAGTTTACGATACTATTTGATTGAAGCGGTATAAATCCTGTTTTGCTTTAGGCGTATGAACAATAAAACGTATTTTCTGTGCCATTTAATAACGGCAGAGTTAATTCATCCTCCAGTCGGGACCGGTCTTTTTATGGTTGTTGTCCGAAACAGCGTCATAATGGCGCACGGACTGCAATGGCCGGCGGAAATGTGACTTTTTTTAAATAGCTTCTCCTCTGGATAGTTTTTAGATTTCTTTTCTCAGCTACGAACAATAATGAACTATTGACGTGTTTTCTGCTGATAGCTATTAAAGTTTTTGTTTGTGATGTTAGTAGCTCACCAATACATTGTACATTTCTGTACCTACCCGCTGTGCAACGTAATATCTAAAAGAAGCAACTGAAAATATTTGTACTGCAAATTACGGTGAGTTTGTAACATTATAAAAGACTCGCATGTGATAGCGCACAACGAATTTCACTGTCAAATAATGTAATTATGTAGCGGTATTGACAAAAGTGTTATAGATGTAAAGAAAAAGACCGTTCTATATAGTAGTTATTTGAGGGATTGTACGTCAGAACAATGAAAATCTCTTTTTTCTGATCAAACGTCACGAAAAGCGGCAAGGGTCAAATACTTGCGGCTTCTCTCAACATTTGCTTTTTACCACTAATGTAATCTTTCACTTCCGATAAACGATGGGATTTTTTTCTGTTCTGAATTATTCGTTTGAGTTACACTGCAGAACGGACACAACACAATGGCTACAGTACGATACATTACGGTCGTATATTAATCTGACTTAAGTTTACAAGACAGTTCCCCATTCTTTTCCAAATGCCCATATGTTTATTGAATCCGTTCTTCAGGAAAGACAGTGCAGCGCGTTAATATACTTCATGACAAGAGAAATATTTCAACTAAATGACGAAAGAAGGAAGTAGAGAAATGTTCAGGAAGAGACGGAAATGCTGTATTCATTACACTTAGTAATCAAATCAATAGGAAGTGCCGGGAAACGAGGGAGGACTGACAGCATGAAAACGGTAAAGAAATCGAAAAAGGAATGTAAATCGGAAGGACAGTTCCAGTTTATTGAAAAGTCAAAATACTCTACGACGGAATTAAAAGCACAGTTGTCAACATTAAGAGTCCCTGAGGACTTCAGCTGTGAAACGTACAGAAGAGGGCGGATAGGAAGAAAGAATACACAAAAAGCCACTGCAGGTGGGGGAACCTGTGACGTGACTGAGGATGAAATGGTAGTAGACCTGCAAGACATAGGGTATCCAATACTAGAGCCAGATTATAAGAGAGCTTTGGAAGACGTGCAAACAAATAAAGCAGACGGAATACACGATATTCTTTCGGAATTTTTTTCTTCATTGTTATGTAGAATCAATCAAACTAGTGACTTACCATCAATTTTTCACAAAAAGCTCATCCACCCAATTCCGAAGTTAGTTGTGGCAGATGAAAGGCGAGAATTATAGTACAGTCAGCTTAACGATCATTGCAACCAAGTTGCTGACAAGAATAATATACAGAGTAAAGGAACAGTAAATGACGATATCTTAGCTGACGTGTAGTTTGTCTTCAGGAAATGTAAGAGCACCAGAGAGGAATTTCTGACACTGCGCTGGATAATGAAAAAGCATTGCACAATGTAAAATGGTACAAGATATTCGCAGTTCTCAGTGAAATAGAACCAAATTTAACCACTAAGAATGAAAGACTAAGAACACAGTACTCGCACTCAAAAGGGTGTGCGACTGCGATGTAGTTATTCTCCCTTATTGGTCGATGAGTGTATCGATGAATCAATGACGGAAAAAAACGATACGATCAGCAGAGGTACTGAAATTCAGGGTAAAAGAAAATACATCGTGAGTTTCGTTGTCAACACTGCAGAACTCAGTGAAACTGAGGAAGAGTCAGAGGACATGGTGGAGGGAATGAACAGTCTGTTAAGCACTGATTGCGGTTTAAGAGAATATCGAAGAAAGGCGAAAGTAATGAAGAACAGCAGAAATGAGATTAGCGAGAAACTTGATATCCAAGTTGGCGACAACAAAGTACGCGAAATGAAGGAGCCCTGCTACTTTGGCAGCAAAATAACGTATGAGGGACGAAACACCAGGAGGACATAAAATGGAGACTATCACACATGAAGAGGACATTCTAGACCAAAAGAAGACTACTAGTGTCAAACATAGACATTAATTTAAGGGAAACATATCAGAGAATGTACGTGTCAAGTAAAGCAATGCATGGACGAGAATCTTGGACTGTTTGGAAACCGCAAAAGGAGAGATTCGAAGTGTTTAGGATGAGGTGTTAAAGAAGGGTGCCGAAAAATAGTGGGCTCATAATATAATAAATAAGGATGTTCGCCCCAAATTCGGCAAGGATATAATAATCTGGAAGACTATGAGAAGAAGGAGGGACAGGATGTTAGGACATGTGTTAAGACATCAGAGAATAACTTCCGTGGCAGTAGAGGCATTGTAGATGGTAAAAACTGTAGGTCATGGCGGAGATTTGAATATACCCAGCTGTAAGAGCTCCTCTTAGGTGAGTTGCTCGTGATGGGCTGCGTCAAGGCAATAAGAAGACTGAAAGAGGGATGGGGTCTGTATCACTGCTTAGAATTCTATCCACAATTTTTACTGCCCCACACTTGCCTCCACTGATAATTCCCCGATCCCCCATGCGGGTAACTTATCAAACGGTTATTTCTTTTAGACAGCTTCTGAAATAAATTTCTATTCTTTCCAGTCTGATTCAACGCCTGCACATCCGTTACTCTATGTAACCATCCAATACATCCAATATGCAGCAGTCGCTGTAGCACCACTTTTCAAAACCTTCAATTCTCTTCTTATCTGAACCGTTTATCGTCCAAGTTCCACTTCCGCACAGGGTTACACTCCAGGCAAATACCTGCAGAAAAGCTTTACTAACAGTTCAGTTTATTTTAGATGTTAACAACTTTTTAATTTCAAGAAATGGCCTCCCAAGTCCTTTGCCGTCATTTCTCCCTGAACTTAAATTCCATTTCCATGTTTGTCCTCTGTTTCGTTCTCTGCTTGCTCAATGTACGGATTGAATAACATCGGGGAAAGGCGGAAAACATCTCTCACTCGCTCCTCAGTGCGGGCTTTCAAATAACTACGCACCCCCAGACTCAGAATTGCAATATTAAAAGTTTTGGCTGGTTTCGTCATCGAGGGGCTGGGATCGTAGTTGCCGCATTACAGACCAAATATTGCTGAGTCTACGGTATACGATAAGAATACACACATGAACTGAATGGTCGAAGATTTCTACCACTCGGCAGTTGCGGATTAATATACAAATTCATAAATAAAAGATTGCAATTAAATAAAATCTGCAGGTACTATCTTAAAGACTTTAAATGATGCGTATGATAGTAGAAGTACTTTTGAGAATGCGTATTTTTCAGCAAAACACTTACTGGTGTGGATGGTCCAGCAATTAAATAAAAACAAGGAAACAATAGATTCCTACAGCACGTAATTAGTTATGAACAACAACATAGCTCGCGAGATATTCACTTCTAAACGCACACTACACTGTAGAACCCACGGAAATCTCACAAGTTCACAAGTCGGCACTCGGACGTATTTCTATCTCTCGCGATCACGTGCAAACCGCTCCACACTGTCCAAGTATTTCCGCGACTCTCGGTCCGTCGCGCAGTCACGTCCAGCCCTTCTCGTGACTTGTGCCGTACTCCGCGAACTGCCGCACTGCCCACTGGAAACGAGTCTCCTCCGCAACTTCCATACAGTCTCACCACCAACGAGCGATGTGATTGGCTAGAGAGCTCCCTCCATGTCTCCAATTCAATGTACACTCAAAAACACATTTAAGCACATACGAAGTACTGTATTTACGTTTAAACACTTGAAATTAAATAAATATTCCTACGGCTGGACCATAAACACGCTCTAACACACATTATTAAATATATAAACGAATTAAATAAACATATATCAAAGGAATAGCAACAAAAGGTAGTCCAGCAGCCTATTGTCTCTGTGCTTTCTACAACGCAGTATATACACCACTGGCCATTAAAATTTCTACAGCAAGAAGAAATACAGATGATAAACGGGTATTCATTGCACAAATATATTATATTAGAACTGACATGTGATTACATTTTCATGCAATTTGGGAGCATAGATCCTGAGAAATCAGAACCCAGAACGACCACCTCTGGCCGTAATAACCGCCTTGATACGCCTGACCATTGAGTCAAACAGAACTTGGATGGCGTGTACAGGTACAGCTGCCCATGCAGCTTCAACACGATAGCACAGTTCATAAAAAGTAGTGACTGGCGTATTGTCACGAGCCAGTTGCGCGGCCACTATTGACCAGACGTTTTCAGTTGGTGAGAGATCCGGAGAACGTGCTGGCCAGGGCAGCAGTCGAACATTTTGTGTATCCAGAAACGCCCGTACAGGACCTGCAATATGCGGTCGTGCATTATTCTGCTGAAATGTAGGGTTTCGCAGGGGTCGAATCAAGGGTAGAGCCACAGGTCGTAACACATCTGAAATGTAACGTCCACTGATCAAAGTGCCGCCAATGCGAACAAGAAGTGACCGAGACGTGTAACCAATGGCACTCCATACCATCACGCCAGGTGATACGCCAGTATAGCGATGACTAATACATGCTTCCAATGTGCGTTCACCGCGATGTCGCCAAACACGGATGTGATCATCGTGATGCTGCAAACAGAACCTCGATTCATCGGAAAAAATGACGTTCTGCCATTAATGCGTCCAGGTTCGTCGTTGAGTACACCATCGCATGCGCCCCTGTCTGTGATGCAGCGTCAAGGGTAACCGCAGCCATGGTCTCCGAACTGATAGTCCATTCTGCTGCAAACGTCGTCGAACTGTTCGTGCAGATGGTTGTTGTCTTGCAAACGTCCCGATCTGTTGAGTCAGGGATCGAGACGTGGCTGCACGATCCGTTACAGCCATGCGGATAAGATACGTGTCATCTCGACTGCTAGTGATACGAGGCCGTTGGGATCCAGCACGGCGTTCCGTATTAGCCTCCTGAAGCCACCGATTCCATATTCTGCGAAGAGTCATTGGATCTCGACCAACGCGAGCAGCAGTGTCGCGATACGATAAACCGCAAACGCGATAGGCTACAATCCGACCTTTATCAAAGTCGGAAACGTGATGGTACACATTTCTCCACCTTACACGAGGCATCACAACAACGTTTCACCAGGCAACGGCGGTTTGTGTATGAGAAATCGGTTGGAAACTTTCGTCATGACAACACGTTGTAGGTGTCGCCACCGGCGCCAACTCTGTGTGAATGCTCGGAAAAGCTAATCATTTGCATATCACAGCATCTTCTTTCTGTCGGTTGAATTTCGCGTCTGTAGCACGTCATCTTCGTGGTGTAGCAATTTTAATGGCCAGCAGTGTATTTAACCAATTTTTTCATGAATGGTATATATCGGATGTAAACAAAGACATAGATGAATAAATATGTAATAAACATGTTGCTACCGTTCTCTTTTTTTGTTGTTGTTGAGTAACTGTGGAGTACTTATGGTTTGACGCGATCGATAGTAACTGGCCACTTTGACCTCCAATAGCTCATGTACTATTTAAGTTACATACCTGTAATTCGTACCAATTTAGGTTTACACTAATAGCTTTCTAAAGACACGTAGATTGACGAAATCGGACGAACCGTTTAGATGTTGGAAATTCGTTGAGGGTGTTACTTGTACAACTTACAGTTAGACACTAAACTTGAAACTAATTAATATATTGAAATCTGATTACACCATCAGAATCGTCGTGCAAATTATGGTAATGTACAGGTTTCTTTTTGAGGTACCACGATTCATTTCGCTACTATTAATTTCTCTACGAACTGTGAAATGTCTGCAATGATGCTTTCACAAAGTCCACCATCTTTGTCACCCTCGGCATACAAGTCTCTCGCATTGACACAGCGTCACCACCGAATTCCCAGCCACGGGGTCGGGATGGACCCCTCTTGCTTTGGCCAACGTCCACCGCCACGTGGTTGCTGCCGGGCCGCGGCTTTGACGAGCATCCCAACTCCCAACAAATAATATTTAAAGAGCGCCACGACTCCCCGTTACCTCACAGCAGCTACTGCCTCCCTTCCATGTTCTTCGACGGCCAGTTTCTGCTCACGTCGTAAATAGTCTTTCGCTACATGTATTTCATCGCAATACCTTCGAAACTTCGAAGAGTGTAGTCCTGTCAATATTGTCAAAAGTCTTCTCTACATCTACAAATCCTACAAACGTACGTTTGGCTTTCTTCCCACTATTTTATATGATAAGTACTGACTCTCGTGTACCTGCACCTCTCCGAAACTCAAACTGGTCTTCACCAAACTCGCCTTCATCATTTTTTCCACTCTTTTGTCACTAATTCGTGTCAGTATTTTGCCACCATGACTTATTCAATTCATACTTTGGTAATATGAACACTACTCATCTGCAATTTTGAAATAAAAGTTGTTTTACTCTTTTTGAAGCCTGATGGTGTTTTATCCGTCTCATTTATCTTCGACACCATGTGAAATAGTTTCATCGTGGCTGGTTCTGCCAAGGATAGTAACAATTCTGAGGGAATGTCATCTACTGCAGGGGCCTTGTTTCCACTTTGGTCTTTCAGTATGACGTTAAATTCTTCCTACAGCATCATATGTCCCATCTTCCTGTTCAGGTTCTATAATTTTGGTCTCAAGTTCATTACCCTTGTATAGTCCATCTATATATTCTATTCAACTTTCATCTTTCCCTTCTTTGCTTGGTACTGGCATCTGAGCTGTTGCTATTTCCACATGTGTTTCCCTTTTCTACAAAGATTTCTTCACTTTTTCTATAAGCATCATTTGTCTTTTTCCTAGTTATGCATGCATCGACAGACTTTCATTTGACCACTAGCCATTTCACCTTACACATTTTGACTTGGTGTTACTTTCATTCTTTATATGTGTGCATTCTCTGTCGCCTGCTCCATTTGCTGCAGTTTGACATTTTATTCACTACTGGCCCTCAAAATTTCTACACCAAGAAGAAATGCAGATGGTAAACGGGTATTCATTGCACAAATATATTATACTACAACTGTTATGTGATTACATTTTCACGCAATTTGGGTGCATAGATCCTGAGAAATCGGTACCCAGAACAACCACCTCTGGCCATAATAACGGCCTTGATACGCCTGGGCATTGAGTCAAACAGAGCTTGGATGGCGTGTACAGGTACAGCGGCCCATGCAGCTTCAACACGATACCGCAGTTCATCAAGAGTAGTGACTGGCGTATTGTGACGAGCCTTTTGCTCGGCCACCATTGACCAGACGTTTTCAATTGGTGAGAGATCTGGAGAATGTGCTGGCCAGTTCAGCAGTCGAACATTTTGTGTATCCAGAAAGGCCCGTACAGGACCTTCAACATGCGGTCGTGCATTATCCTGCTCAAATGTAGGGTTTCTCAGAGATCGAATGAAGGGTAGAGCCACGGTGCGTAACACATCTAGAATGTAACGTACACTGTTCAAAGTGCCGTCAATGCGAACAAGAGGTGAGCGAGTAGCGTAACCAATGGCAACCCATACCATCATCCCGGGTGATACTCCAGTATGGCGATGACGAATACACGCTTACAATGTGCGTTCACCGCAGTGTCGCCAAACACGGATGCGGCCATCATGATGCTGTAAACAGAACCTGGATTCATACGAAAAAATGACGTTTTGCCATTCGTGCACCCAGGTTCGTAGGTGAGTACACCATCGCAGGCGCTCCTGTCTGTGATGCAGCGTCAAGAGTAACCGCAGCCATGGTCTCCGAGTTGATAGCCCATGCTGCTGCAAACATTGTCGAACTGTTCGTGCAGATGGTTATTGTCTTGCAAACGTCCCCATCTGTTGACTCAGAGATCGAGACTAGGCTGCACGATCCGTTACAGCCATGCGGATAAGATGCTTGTCATCTCGACTGGTAGTGATACGAGTCCGTTGGGAACCAGCACGGCGTTCCGTATTACCCTCCTGAACCCACCGAGTCCATATTCTGCTAACAGTCATTGGACCTCGACCAAGGCGAGCAGCAATGTCGCAATACGATACACCGCAATCGCGATAGGCTACAATCCGACCTTTATCAAAGTCGGAAACGTGATGGTAAGCATATCTCCTCCTTACACGAGGCATCACAACAACGTTTCACCAGGAAACGTCGGTGAACTGCTGTTTGTGTATGAGAAATCGGTTGGAAGCTTTCCTCATGTCAGCACGTTGTAGGTGTCGCCACCGGCGCCAATCTTATGTGACTGCTCTGAAAAGCTAATCATTTGCATATCACAGCATCTTCCTCCTGTTGGTTAAATTTCGCATCTGTAGCACGTCATCTTCGTAGTGTAGCAATTTTAATGGAGAGTAGTGTATTAAATTAAATGCTTCCAGTGATAGCCACAAATTTCTAGAAGATTTCGTTGTTATTTTATCTGTTGGAGTTTTCGCTATTTCATCCCTCAGAGCTACTCGTCTGACATAAGTAGTATAGCGGTGTGTTGTTTGGAATACTTCGACGCTTCTTGAACCCTCGTGTTGTCACTTGCACAGGTTAGCACTGCATATAGTACGATACACACGTATGGCAAAGATGCAGGGGCAGGGAACGACGTCACAATCCAGGATGACGGAATCCATGAAGTCACCATGGTGGGAAAATACAAAATATTCAAGATAGCGAAACTTGGCGTGATTTTCAAAAGTATACTAATGATCTGTAATATTTATCAAAGATACATAAAGATATTAACAAGCTGGTGTAGCTTACAGTAGTTTCTATCGCTATTATTTATCAGATGTATGTAAGCTTTATGTCACAATGTTATTTCTATATCCGTGTTCATCAACATAATATGTAAAGAATTTAACATACAGTAGTTCCACATCTGTGTTATTTATCAAAAATACGTGTCACCAGCAACACATATGTACACACACAGCATGTCATAAAGCTATTGAGAATTACGTGGTACAATTAAAAATTATAAAGCACAAATATGTATCGTAAAATGTACTCTTATTTTTTTTACATTTAACAATAATGGCAGCATCCCAAATAATTACGAGAGTTATTATCACCAGCTCTTGAAGCATGAAGAAGAATAAACGTTCCCACAACAAAAGCATCCTGAACAACTTTCCACGCACCCCAGCTACGGGTGACGTGTCAGGGGAAGACGAGACAAGACGTGTGCAGACTACCTCCTACAGAGAGGTTAGGAAGTGTGACTCATCCTAACATATTTCGAATGACCTATCACTGCGATTACGGATTTTTGTTCTGGATGTGTAACTACCTCCGGAGCTGAAGCTTTATGCTCTTCTGAGCTATAGTTCGAGAGCTATTAGCATTTTATCGATGTTTAAAGGAAATTAAAATGACTAAACCTATGAACTTCTTGGGTGTAATTATACGTTCTGTAAATGATCTCAATATCAAATTGTGTGTAGTTTTAGAGCGACAGTAAAGCTGCAAGAAACGTATCTCACTCTGTTTCATAGCCAAATCTATTGGTTTCTTTTCCTTTTTAAAAAAAAAATTTTTTTTTAATGGTAACACGCTTTAACTTCAACTTAAATCGAATCAGGGCTTTAAATAATTTTGCACAGAATATTTTCGTATGCAGTTTGTGCTATCAAAAAACCACTTAGCCTACTGGACTATTATGATTGGTGGTTGGATGTTTTAATGATACCACGTTATTTATCATAAACAACAACTCTGCAGAATCATATTACTTACACTATGGATGTAGATTATGCCAATTACTGATGCTTGCTGATATAAGCAAATAGACATTCGGCACTCACATTACATGGGAACATCAGAAGCTGACAGTGCCTGTTACCGTAACTAGGCAGTGGGTGTGAGTTATGTGACCTTAAAACTGATTTCAAAACTCAGAAGCTGACAATGTATGTGCCATAACGTGACAGCTGCTGGATCTTATAATTGTGCACAAGTAGTGTGTGGGCATAAGTTGATGGTCAGTGTGAGCTACCGGATCTCAAATAGTATTCAAACACCAGAAAGTGACAGCGTATGTGCTGTAACTTGACAGCAGGATTAAGCTGCTGGAGGTCTCCCTCATTTTATATTTGGTTACAGGTAAGCATGAACCAAATTGAACACCCTCCACCCATTTCATATTACATTTCTTTTTTTCAACTGTTCTGCACACGGCTACTTCCCTTCCCGAAAATGATTCCTCATGGTGAAAACATCTCTTCGAACCCATTAATGCTGCTCATGTTCTATCTAAAGTTATAGACCTTTAAGTTGCAAACGAATGCCTGTTAAATTTACGAGTCTTAATCTCTGCAAATGGCTTAGAATCACAATACCGAGATCACCATACTTAGATAAATGCTACCTTGTCTGTGACTCGGATTGAATTATATACCGATGTACCAGCATCACAGTTTATGTGCTACGATTTAGATATAGCTATTGTAAGCAGTAATGCACATGCATTAACCTTGTAGGCATCACAAACGGGAGTTTGAAAGAGTAAGAAATGGGAATGATGTAAACAGTTTAATAACTGTTTGAGAACTTTCATCAAAGACACTGAATAGATGAATCACGTTACTGAATATTTTCTCATGTTTTGGTGACTGACATGCAGCATTGTTGCATGCAAATACACCATGTAAGTAGCATAAAAGAAATCCCTAATTATAAAATCAGCACGTTAACAGGAGAATACAAAAGCAAGTTGCCTGCGTTAATTTGTACAATGCATTCATAATGTACGCAAGGCGACTGACAAAAATCTTGTGCAACTGACAAACACATACTGAATTACATTGATTAGTAAACAATAAAAAATGTAATTCAGCACAGAAAAGCAATACATACCATATTAATGGTTATAGTCATATTGGTTAAATATCCAGATATACTGTTAGAAACGGAAGACCACTTAATATACAAGGAGGGAGGGAGTTGTGAGAACACATGGATCTAATCTACTGTCTGCAACATAAATGAGCATATACAGAAATTCCATGTTTGCCTTTCTTGTATATCTGCACATCATTAAGAACATAACATAAAACTGACTCTAACTCTCTTGTATTATCATACACCCAGGTCCCCATTAGATATGTTGAGCATTTGCTTGAGAGGCAGAGGGTGGTGGGGCATTTGTTGATAACTGAGCAGTAGCTCAAGTCTCAAGTAATCATGCACACACATATTTGAAGCATCTGTTAATTTTACGACATGGTCAACCAAGAAATTTATCGAGTAGTTATTGGTATGAAGCAATTAAAAGTTTTCAGAAACCATTTTCGAAATTTTGTGATAAAGACTCCTGACATGTTTATTTGGGTCAGCTTAGTTAAATATAACACGCACAAGGATTCCCCGAATGCACAAGTACAGTCACTGACACGTCTGAATTTATTGACTAAGTTTTTTAGACAGTTTCCACATACATGTATATCAGTTGGCTCAGCAAAACATGATACGTCTGGAGACTGCATCGGTGCATATGCTGTAAGACGTTGTGTCTCCTGACCTTCATTGCTTACATATTCCGCCCTCACAATCATATTCTGCACATCAAGACGTTTCATTCGAACCCAAACTCGATAAGGTGAAGTCAATGTTGTATGAATTCATGTAAACGATATGCAATTAACACGTAAGCGCACTGTGGTTGAAATACTCGAGGCTGGCGTACCCACATACATTCCAGACACGACAGTCACAGAAGCTTTTAGTTCGGGAGAGAAACCGCTCAATCGGACGCCGGTCCCTTCAGAGGACGACCCAGCCTACGTCGGGCGGTGACCACCTGTGTAGTGGACAGCGTGGGCCCAAGTTAAAGGGCAGAACAACCCCATGTTCTGGGTAAAAGCAAATTCCGCTACATTGTGTGGGAGCAGCCAGCCTACACATTCTTTACACATAGCATGCAGTTTCAGAGATTTTCACAGGGAGACAGCAAACGCCAAACGCCAAAGCTACAGGTTTCCGGATTGGTCGCCTTAAACGAAACGTCATTCTCCCGTTTTAGAAGGGCAATGCTGATTGGCAGACGATATTTCTGACGCCTTGAGCTGAAGGAATAATGGAAGAGACTGAAAGATATACCCCTTCACGTCTAGCGTGGAGAGGCGCCGTTCCGTTGTCGCTCTTGGAGTGAGGAACAAGTCTCTCCTCAGTACTTCACTGGGAGAGCACCTCTGTCGAGAGCGAATCGAAGTGCTACTCTATATTCAGTCTTTGCGATTAAAGCATTGTTCACTGTGTTGGCCGACACCGTTATTGTGCGGTGTGAACGGACAGAGTTATAGTTAAACGCCTGCGAGCGAATTTTGAGTGGCATCACAGTGGACTGGTTCTCTGCCGGTGTACCACGCCATAGTTAGACTAGGGGCGAATAGGAATCCTTGACTTCATCAAGGCATATGGGGAGTTTGACTGGTGAAGGTCAATCCAGATAGAACGAGAGTTATCTTATTTGTCAGCAGCGAGCAGCGCAGACAGCAGTCATTGCAGCTTACGGTATTGTGCGCTACAGCTATTGCGAGCCCCATGTTTCCTCCACAGCAGTACACTTCACTGCATTTCACACGCGACAGCCTCGACCATATCTAGCAACGTTCTAAAGGATAATTATTCAAGTTGAGTAGGCATGCCTCTCAGCCATTCTGCCAAGTCAACAACCATCTTAAACTTTGTATAGAAATCATTAGCGAATCCTATCCTTGAGAGGTAACTTCACATTCCTAAAAGAACCATTAGCGAATCCTATCCTTGAGAGGTAACATCACATTCCTAAAAGAAGCAGGACATAACTTGTTCAATTCATAACTAAAAGTGCCATTGTGATTTTTCAGAATTTTTGCAAAATAAATAATAACTTTCGTTAGTTTCATGTTTGTTTTACACTAACTAGCACTACTCCAATACCCAAGTATCCCAGTAGTTACGTAAGAAATTTTGTGAATTTTTGTGTCATTTCCTTACAGCGGACGACTCCAGAAGATATTTATTGCTGAAAGTTTTTCAGGCATTTTTTTAGAACGTTAGGAGCGTCTGTCTGATTTCTGTAGTAGTGTTGGGGTGAAAATTGCATCTTGCAGGAGCCACAGGGTAAAGGGTAAATCGCAGATTAATCCGTTGCGCAGAATAACAGATCAACCCCACACCTCAGAATGCATAGGTGTTACCACTTTCTTACGAATGGAAAAGTCGATATTAAAAGCGGGACTGGTTGTTGTTGTTGGTTGGTTGGTTGGTTGGTTTGTTGATTGTTTTTGGGGGAGGAGACCAGACAGCGAGGTCATCGTTCTCATTGGATTAGGGAAGGATGGGGAAGGATGTCGGCCGTGCCCTTTGAAAGGTACCATCCCGGCATTTGCCTGGAGCGATTTAGGGAAACCACGGAAAACCTAAAGGAGGATGGCCAGACGCGGGATTGAACCGTCGTCCTCCCAAATGCGAGTCCAGTGTGTTAACCGCTGCGTCACCTCGCTCGTTAAAAGTGGGACTGCCACTCGTAACAAGTTACTGATGTTCCGCCTTCATAAACATCATCACTCAGCACTCTTCAGAGACACATGCAGCATATGCTTCTTCAAAATGTAAATCTGCCATATATCACCATTAACAACCTTACATTTTTCACTTACACTTTACACACTGTAACTGACCATGGGAAATGTTTACTTTTATCTGCATATGACGACAAAGCTACATGGCACAGTGTTTAAGACGGTGGATATCATCTCGATAGAAATGTAATTCAGATACCAATCCAGGTTTCCAATAGTTTCCCTAACTCATTTAAGGCGAATACTGGGATAATTTCCTCTCGGAGATTTTCCTTACCCACACTAGTTCACGTCGAGTTTGTGTTCTCCAACCGAAGATCTATCGTCGAGACACGTTGTTAACATCCTTTTTCTTGAAAGACGAAAAAGTTTGAATCATTGATAGCAATACTTACAGATGCACCTAATTCGTCTGAAATTAATAAATTATTTATCATTTGGCTTTTAGAATGCTTTTGTAGTTAGGAGGAAGGCAGAACCAATCCGTGATGGTTTCATTTGGCACATAGAGACTCTGCGAATAAATTATTTTATGAATGTAAGTCCGCCAACTATCTGTATGAATCTCTTTTTTCTCGTTTTGTTTATCTATACATATTTCAGAATGAAAATTGCGTGTTCAGAGTTTATAAATTTCAGTCTAGACTTTTCGTCATTGTCTAGAGAAGTAGTTGCAACTAGGGGAGACACATTATTCAATAAATGAAAATGCTTATGCACTGTAGTGCTGTAAAATAACAGTATTCTGCGAGAATCTGCTTTATTGCTGGTTATTGGAGAAATTTCTCACTTTGGTGTGTATAACAAGCAAAAGTACGAAAGTAGTGGTGAAATGGACTGTCCAGCTTCAAAGACATTAAATTAAAGGTGCTCTATGAATAACTTCCTTTGAGGAAACATGACTTCTGTGAAAGACAATATAACTTTTTTTTCAAACTATTAGTAATGACGTAAAACATAATGCTATAAACAAAAGAAATACTTTTAGCCAAGTGCTTTTAATCCATAACAGTGTGAAGTTGACCTTATAAGGAAAACAAGGTAAGAAGGACAAGAATAAGATAGTATAGTGAGTTGCATTAGTAAGCCAAAGTTTCGCAATAGTTTTGATAACTCTGATGTGATCTAGAACACTTGGAACGTTTCAGACACATAATTATACAACAACAACACGCAGTAGACATCGACTATACTTGAGCTCTTACTCGTCGTGTGATGACAATTAGAAAGGTGTAGTTGTGCTGGAAGATTCGTAGGTTTTTCACATCCGCCGAGGCGTCATATTTCACTCTGGAAAATGAAAATATGGCCGAAACTGCTATAACTACGGCTGAAATAAATGGACCATCCAACCTGAAAATATTACCGAAGAGAAACATATCTTGCAGAAAAGCCGTAGATTGTCGCAGAGTCCGTTAGCTTCGCTGACAGGAACTAAAACATGGTCGTGTCCGAACACTGTCGACGTGGACCTATACCTTTAATCTTAGAAACGGTCTGCACCTGTAATACACTGCGCATATTTATTTTTGACGTTCGTTTAGACAACTTTCGGATCCTCAGTTCTTCATTTTATCAAATTATGCCTGTTTTGACGTGTCCGCGTCAGTAAACTCGCAGAACACGCGTCGTTATGCACCAAATACGCTGATTAATACACTGAGGTACTTTGCATAGCGTCAAAGTTGGTACTTGGTGCTCTGTTTATGGGTCAGTTCTATTCTCACCACTTTATAGTTTCTTATCTTAGATCATACAAAAAACCATTAATTAACAACTATGAAAATATGTAAAAATTCATATAGTGGCTGAGTTGCATGGTAGTAACAACGTTTATGAACGTAGTTCTCTTCTTCACAAATTTTTAAATTTCTCCTTATGACCTATAACTTAGTTACATCACGTTTATGAATGATATTTTCCTCTTCATAATTTTATTTAGTTTTTTCTCATGCTTAGTAGATATTAGTAGCGCGGCCGTGACGTTTTGAGGCACACAGTCACTGCACCTGCTGACCTTATGTGTGGAGGAGTTGTGCTGTACAAAACACTGAATCCAGCGCCCTTCACGCGCACCGTGAGATTCCCTTCACTTTAAGAGACGTCAGCGATGCGGAAAGTAGCCAGGGGGCGCACGATTCAAATGTCGGCTTCAAAGAGTGGGTTCCCTCGCGGCGTTCCACACATGCAAAATAAAACTACCAACATATGAAAATACACACAACAGCAATGCTGTCGCTTGCAGTACGGGTCAGTGATCCTGCTGTTCTTGCTGCAAGCGAAACACGAACTCGGTGGACGTACATGATCGTACAGCAGAAACGCACACACTCGCGCGCGCGTGCGCCCCCCCCCCCCCCCCCCCCACACACACAGGATACAGTGTATTAACATTATGGTCCATTACTTCGTTGCCGCTGCAAGCTTATTGTCGGTCAGTTCCCTGCGGTAAATGTGGTTTCGTTACGGTGTATTTTCACTTGCGAAGTCCAAAGTCTTTTGATATCTCTTAGGTTTTTGGTTCTAAAGGAGTAGCACACAGTATCATAATATGTACATCTCCTATATTGACTGAACTAATAGAATTGTGAGAAAGAGTTTATCTTCTTCATAACCAAACGTCATAATCTGTTTACAAAATACACTAAAATGCTAATTATCACAAATGACATTTTACTAAGGTTTCAAGCTCAGCTTTATGTTCTTCTGTGTTTGTGATTAAAAAAAATGGGTTTTTTGAAAATCTGCCTTATTTAAAAACAATTAATTTAATTTTATATTTACCCAGACATGTTTCGACACCTGCGTGTCATCTTCTGTGGGTCAAATTTCTATTTCTGTAAAGTACAATATCATATTTATAATAATTTAACTTCTATAATTCTTATGTCTACTGAAGTTAGCCGCGCGGGATTAGCCGAGCGGTCTGAGGCGCTGCAGTCATGGACTGTGCGGCTGGTCCCGGCGGAGGTTCGAGTCCTCCTTCGGGCATGGGTGTGTGTGTTTGTCGTTAGGCTAATTTAGGTTAAGTAGTGTGTAAGCTTAGGGACTGATGACCATAGCAGCTAAGTCCCATAAGATTTCACACACAGTTCAACATTTTTTTTACAGAAGTTAAATTATTATAAATATGATATTGTACTTTACAGAAATAGAAATTTGCCACACAGAAGATGATGCATAGGTGTCGAAACGTGTCTGCGTAAATATAAAAATAAACTGATTATGTTTGCATAAGGCTGATTTTCAAAATAACCCAGTTTTGCAAAAAACATACTTCATCTAACTTTGACTTTAGTTGGTATCCCGAAATTTTATTTTTGTTTCTGTCAGTTGCGTAACGATGCAGTCTGGTGAATCATTATTCAAAGGGGAGGTGATGTTGTGACAGACAACCACTTTCGAGTATTCCATAGACTACCAAAGCAAAGTACATTTAACTCTTCGTAAGTGAAAGAAGCAAAATACGATGAAATCTACACTGTAAGATCAAATGTATCCGTAGGTCTACTAGCGGACATCAGTAAGGGGTGTGTCCTCCTCCGTCTTTATAAAGGCTTAAACTCTCCTGGGAAGCACTTTCAGTGACTTGTCTAAATTCCTGTGAAGGAAAGACAATCGATTCTTCGTCAAGAGCCGTAGTTCGAGAAGATAGTGATGTAGAACGCTCGGATCTGGAGTGGAGCAGACATTTTAAATCATACCAAAGGCCAGAGGTTGCAAATACCACTACAGTTGTAAGGTTCTTTAATTTAGACACGACCGGTTTCGGGCTCTTATACGCCCATCTTCAGGTATGGTAACTTGGTGCTGTGACTCCGAGCGCCGCGTTGGACGAGTACAAGTAGCAGTGTGCTCTGCGCTCTCTGATAACACACCGCGTCTTGTACTCGTCCAAAGCGGCGCTCGGAGTCAAAGAATCAAGTTACGATGCCTGAAGATGGGCGTATAAGAGCCCGAAACCGTCGGCGTCCTAAATAAAAGAGCCTTACAGCTGTAGCAGTATTTTCAACCTCTGGTATAGTGCTCAGTTGCGGACGTTCCTCCGAAAGGATTGTTCATACCCAAGGGGTTCCAGTCGCTTCACGTCGTGACTCTGGGTAGTCTGTCCATTTCGGGAATGTTATTGTCCACAGACAATTGGCTCACAGATGCTGCTTTGTAACAGGGTGCTTTGTCACCACCTACGACTGTTCCTTGAATGCGAGTGGTGCACCGTTCTGTAAAATCTGTTCATATTCTGCCGATTTCAGCTTTTCTTAAGTAATGTAAGAGGACTACATCCTAAACCTGAAAAAAAGACCTCATACCGTAACGCCACTTCATCCGTACCTGACAGTTGAGACTGCACATGATAGCAGATATTCTCCAATCATTCGCGAAACCCAAATCCTTCCATCGAACTTCCACAGGGAATAGCGTGATTCATCATTCCAAATCAATCATTTCCAGTCACCTTCTGTCTAATGGTGTCACTCGTTACACCAGCTCATTACATCACTTGATTACAGAAATGTGTGGTTTGTGAGAAGATGCTCGACCGTACTATCCCATTCCCTTTAACTCACTATGAAAAGTAATTGTGCTACCTGGACAGCTGGTAGCTTTTTGGAACACCCGAGTTATTCCTTCCACTAATTTCGTGTGAATTTTTACTATCACCCACCGCAATGAGCCACAGTCCGTGCCCGTCAGTGCATGAGGTCTACATCTACATCGACATGGATACTATGCAAATCACCTTTATGTGCCTGGCAGAGGGTTCATCGAAACACCTTCACATTTCTCCAGTATTCCAATCTTGTATAGCCCGTGGAAAGAACGAACACCTATCACTTTCCGTACGACATATGATTTCCCTTATTTTATAATGACGATAGTTTCTCCCTATATAGGTCGGTGTCCACAAAATATTTTCGCATTCGAAGGAGAAACTTGGTGATTGGAATTTCGTTAGAAGATTCCGCCGCAACGAAAAACGTCTTTGTTTTAATGTTGTCCACCTCAAATCCCTTATCATTTCAGTGACCCTCTCTCTCCTGTTTTCCAATAATACAAAACGGCTGCCCTTCTTTGAAGTTTTTCGATGTACTCCGTCAATCCTATCTGGAAAGATCTCACACCGTTCAGCAGCATTCTAAAAGAGGACGGACAAGCGTAGTGTAGGCAGTCTCCTTAGTAGATCTCTTAAATTTTTTGAAGTGTTCTGCCAATAGAACCCAGTCCTTGGTTGGCCTCCCCCACAACATTTTCTATGTGTTCCTTCCAGTTTACGTTGTTCGTAATTGTAGTTCCTAGGTATTTAGTTGAATTTACGGCCTTTAGATTTTACTGATTTATCGTGTAACCGAATTTTAACGGATTCCTTTTAGCACTCATGTGGATGACCACACACTTTTCGTTATTTAGGGTCAACTGCCAATTTTCGCAACACACAGATATCTTTTATAAATCGTTTTGCAATTTGTTTTGACCTTTTGATGACTGTATTAGTCGGTAACGGCAGCATCATCTGCAAACTACCCAAGACGGCTGCTCAGATTGTCTGCAAGATCGTTTATATTGAGGATATTAAGTTTTTAAACTGCGCTAAAATACCAGTGATAGCTTTCAATTAAATTTTTCTACTGACAATGGTTTAGATGTCAGTTTAATAGAAGATGACATGGCTGTAGATTGTGTATTGAGAATAAATGGGTTTTTAATCTATTATTCATTTCGATATTTAATCTGCTGTCCATCTCGAAAATTCTCATAAAAATCTTAATTGAAATCTTTCACGTAATGAATATATCTTTAAATAAACGACTCGCTCACTTCAACCCCTTCCTTTACATTCTATGGTTCCAAGCTCAGTGGAAGGTATACAAATTGTCAATAATTCTGTCTTTTTCTTGGAAGCAGTTCTTTTTGTGAAAACAAATGCCCTTACTTGTTTGTTTTGAAGTGCTGAATTACGTTCATTGATCGTTGTAAGAATGTCCCTTAGACAGACAACATGAACTTTGGAATTCTGTCAAATAATTGACCTTAGATGTCGAAATAGTGTCACAAAAAGAAAGGAAGCACCTCGTCACTCAGCTGAAAGATACGGTTCAGTATCTTTCCTGTAAATAATCACGTGATCTCAGTAGGTATTTTTACTTCACGTATCCTCAATATTACGAATAAACTGTTGCCTGGTAACCGAGGTTTTAGGAAGTTTATGAGTTTGATAACCTCATCAAGAACATTATTACAACTGGGGAATATTTTTTGCAGAAAATGCCTACCTGTGGAATCATCTACTGCCTAATAGAAGAGATTAATAAGTGATATGTTAATTATATCACTAGCTGCCTTTGCTCCATTGGTACCGAGATCAGTGCAGTTGTACTATGATATTTTATTGTTTTTAAGGAAATAATTTATTTTAGATCAAATATTTCAACGCCTGTGGTAAGTGTTAATAAAGATTTGCTTGGAAGGAAATCCTTCAGTAACATTCTAGTAATGATACCTATAACGATCAATACTGTGAATGTAACTACATCATTAGATGAGCCAGATTTTAATAAAAAATTTTATGATTTGAAATGAGAAGTAAGTTCGTTTTCCATACCGGTTTCTAAATCTCTGATGTGCTCAACTACCATATCACTCGAAAGTGGGATATTAGCTATTTTTTATGCCGATGTTTCACCTGATGGACACATGGCAGAAGCTAAACTGAGTAGCTATTTGACAGATGACAAAGTAAGAAGCATGAGTTGTTTTTATGTTCAAGGTTCTTTTTGAGCGATAACCTTTTTTCTAATTTTAAGAGTGTGTCACTCTGTAGAATTAAGAATTCTACATATTTTGCTTTCAGCTCATTACGGATTCCAGTTGACGTCACGTTTAATGGAGTCAGTTTATTTGTTGTATGTATAATACACACTGTTCTATTAAGCTGGGCACTAAATTGCACATAAAATTTGCCTTTTTTAAAGTGAATAAGCCCCCAGGAAAGCAATAGTACACAATCTTACCATTCTCAGATTTGGTTTGTCATAGACAAGCATACATACGGTCAACGGAATATTCTTTAGCATCTGAAATGTTCTACTATTGGTCACTGACTACTTTCTCTTTACTGAAACCAAGTTTGAATATCAGAAACAATATTTCGGTTTCACCTGATCAACAAGATACGTGGCCAAGATCGTGCGTTCATTCATTCACAGATCTATCATACATCGCTGTCGTAACCTTTTAATGTCGCGCTACCACCAGACATAGCAACATAGTGGCGAGGTAGTTGTTCTTCTGAAGATCTTGAGGCAAACTTACTTTCCGTAAACTGATAATAATTTACTAATGCAAGAAGAGTATTTGCTATCTGAATATTATTTATGAGCATAAATGGCTCTAACTGAACTTTCAATTGAATTAAAGACACAAGCATTAACATTTAATTACTTCTGCACAAAGCATTAGTGCAAATCCTCAGAGCTCTTTTTTCTCTTGAAGATTTGTACTTCAGTTAATTAAATTAATGAAAGGATTGAATTCAAAATAAAGATATGAGGTTTCATTTAACGTTATTACTATTTTATCTCAAGAATACAAAGATTTTACACAGGAATCGATTTTGGCTCTCTGAGACATGTGGTGGCCACAGCCGAGTCAGCTCAAGACCTGTTCCACAACGTAATATGAAAATGCCTATAAGAGTAAAACCCATTTGGTGAATGAAATACCGTCTTACTACATCTGATCCCGATGCAGATACAGCTCAAACACGGACACTGCCTCACTTGGTCGTAACAGTGCGTGCCATTCTACTATGCATTCAGTATCAGTGTCTAAGAAATCTTACCAACCCAATATGGGTCGGCCAACATTTACTGTAGAAAAATATTACTATCTGATCCAGAGTAGTTGTGTGATTGGAATTTTATAATTTTGCGTAGAACTCAACTAATAGAAACCGATTGCTGCTTTTATAGACATATCTCTCTCTCTCTCTTTCTGTATGTCTACCTGTCTCTGTCTGTTTCCTCCTCCTCCTTCTTCTCCTTCTTCTTCTTTTTCTTCTTCTTCTGCACCTCAGCATTCTTGACTGTAGCCATTTTTAATAGCACACTGTATCACACCGAAAGAAAAGTACATCTTCAACCTAGCAATACCTCGAACAGAATAGCCTGAACAAGAACGCCTTGTCCTCCTTCAAAAGTTGCAAACCATGCAAAGCGTCTGATTACCCTTGCTCCTCAGTAGCTGAGGCCACACTCACTGAAAGCACATCGGTGGAGAAGACTACATTACCAGATGCCACAACGGACGTACACAAATCAACCATTGGGTTCAGAGATAAGAGCAAAAGTTGCTCGCGACTAGTCGACACAGTAAGTGGAAGTATTGAAATATCGCACATAATTTACAACATTCCAGCTGGAGCAAGAAAGCTATTTGGAAGAAATTTACTGCACATAACATACTGAAGATTATCGTTACTGTTCATGATTCTTACAAATACGAGGGTTCTTCAGAAAGTAATGCACCGCATGTTTTTTTCTTCCACAATTCTTTACTGAACATAATGAGCATTACACACCCAAAAGAGTGGTGTTTCATCTACACACCCTGTTTTTGCACGTAATCTCCAACCCGTTCTATGGCGTTCCTCCACCGCGAAACAAGGTCGTTTATGCCCTGTCGGTATCAATGCTTGTCCTTTGTGCGGAGCCAATGCTTCATTGTGTGAGTCACCTTCTCATCGTACTCGAAATGTCCCCCACGAATTGCAACCTTTAATGGCCCAAACAAGTCATGCAAAGGGGCTAGGTCAGGTGTGTCAGCCGTAGATGGTCTCCCCGACGGCTCCAAATCATGGAGCTCCGCCGAACCGCCTTCTGATGACCTCACCCTCCGTGATCAGTGACTAACTGTACTTCTGTCGACAGCAGAGGCTCCATAGCCTTTGCGCAAGCGTTTGTGAATATTCCCCTTAGTTTCTTTCTCAGATGAGAAATTCAATGACTGCACGTTGCTTGCAACTTACATCACCTAGAGACGCCGTTTTGAAACTGTCCTGCAGCTAGGCTACTTGTCGGAAGTGACGGAAACTTGGGGCGCTCAGTCAGGAAACTTCAGGTAATACATAAGTAACGTTTCGCATTCGTAGTATTGTTTTCGGCTGAAAAAAAATGCGATTCATAGCTTTCTTGGTAACCCTCGTTCAAACGGCTCTAAGCACCATCGGACTTAACATCTGAGGTCATCAGTCCCGTAGACTTAGAACTACTTAAACCTAACTAACCTAAGGACATCACACACATCCATGCCCGAAGCATGATTCGAACCTGCGACCGTAGCAGCAGCGCGGTTCCGGACTGAAGCACCTAGAACCCCTCGGCCACCGCGGCCGGAGGTAACCCTCGTACATAACTTTTATTATGCTTCTTAAGTGTATTAGTAACCGCATTAGGTTGATTAATTGTAAAATTATTAATTGGCCTAAATTGTTTGAGGTGATTTCGTGGGTAATTCACTACTACAATAACTATCTTTAGCAATGGATCTAGCAGTAGAGTACGAAGCAGAATGGGGTCCACTTCTGCAGTAGAGAGCTTTACAGAGCTTTTTTTATACCAGCGCTGCAGCATGTAATAAAATATAGAAAAAAAATATTTTGGCAGCTACCTTTTTAAACCGAATAAGGTAATAAATGGCTGCTTACGTTGATAATATTGTTAACACAAACAAGCTATTAATGCAAATTTATTCATGAAAATATTAAGTTGTTTAATGGGGTGTGAGTGTCGGAAAGAGGCGTTCCGAACAAACTAACGTTCAGACGCTCTTCTTTAACAATGGCGGAAATCAGTATGATGGCAGGGTCTCTACAAAAATAATAGTACAATATCTGAAGCGTACATGTATTAAATTTATTATGAAATTGGTAGGTATATACGAAACATAGGAAGTCATGACGGAATTACAAAATTTCTTTTATAATACGAGGAACAAAGGAAGATGTTTGCATTTCATGGATGGAAACTGGTATAAAGGCACTCATTGTCCTGTTCTGTTATTGCATTTTTAGTACTTTGTTCAAGCTCCGTTCTTCCTCATTACCAAAAAAATTCTCTTTGACACTAACTTTGTTAGGGTTTGTAGTTCTTGTAGGAAAAATACCGCCCACTCTTCTTGTATCGCTCTTTCCGGCTAACATACGGCCTCAAATTGTCTTCCATTGTGATAAACAAGCATTGTAAGCATTCACCAAACCTTTTTACAGGGTTCAGATCCAGGGTATTCGTAGGCCATGCGCACACCAGGGCAAGACATCGATATATTTTTCAGACCACATTTTAATTGTAGCAGAATCATGCACAGATGAATTACTTTGCCCATAATCTCCATTCTGTCCATATCGCGTGTCCCATCTAACGAAACTCTCAAATGCAGCACTTGAAAGATAAGTTTGTCGGCGATTTGACGAATGGAGAGGCTCATTTCCTTGGCGGCACCGATTTTTGCTTTATCATCACACGATAACTGTTTCCCGCGTGGCATTGTCACAGTCGTGGTTTATACATACAACAAGCACTGTCACTAATAGGATCTGTCTTTAGTGCATTTTGTCGGTATACTGGATCTCATACTATTCCACATACACAGTGCATAACTATTCCAATCGTCAATGCTAATTACCCTGAAATATATATGCTTTGACACTGATTTCCACAACTGTATACACTGACGGAAATGGAAAGTCTTACACAATGAACACCTTAACCGAAGAGTACCAAAATGATATTCCAGTACCACCATTTCTTTGGAACATTTTGATCAGAATTGCATCCTTATACAAGATTATTTCTACTTGAGATGAAAGTCACTCCTACAGATGAAGACTGGTATGAGTACACGGAGGCTGAAGGGTGTGTCTAACTTTCCTGGACTTTTCAGGAGAAGACTGCAAACTATCTTGTATAGAGAGCGTGCTCATGGAGCTCAATGCACTGCTTCAGACTTCGAGATAGTTAGAGTCACTTGCACGAGACATGGGAGCATGATACCGACGGACGGCACTGCTAGTTGGCAGTATCGGAGTAAACACAGAACGAGTGCTGACGAGATGGCATCAGGGAAGCAATGTGGGAGAACAGTGGGCACGAGTCTTTCCCGAGAAACAATACCAACAAAAGTTAGAGTGTTTGGCTCGTTCTGGCGAATAAACGGATGACAAAAATTAAAATACGGGATGAGGTTACAGTCGCAGCGTCATCGCGTAAGGTCGTTGAATAATTACTGGAAGTTCAATTGAGATCTCAAGTTTCTATGCAGCGCTTACTGTTGTCACCATGTCGCAGACAACACAGAGACTTGCTTAGTGAGAGCAAGAGTCAACTGGGACACTGAGCGGCGTTCTGTTACTTTTAGCGATGATTCTCGCTTCTGTTTGCAGCTGTCAGATCAAAGTTACGTCTCTGTAAACGCCCCAGCTAAAGGTCGCAGGAATTAGCGATTATCGAGATCTGTACCTCTTCAACTCCTGGATTCATAGCGTAGAGCTAACAGGTGGCTAAAAGCTCCCAAGCACGTGCAAAAACGACCAGGATACGAAATAGCATATTTCAGCAGGATAATGCAATAGTACCTCCCCACTAAAGCTCACACAAAAAACGTCTTGAGTAATGTGTGGATACAGATTAAGGGTGCCAAGCATAATGTGACTGACCTTTCTCACGATAGACGAGAGAGTAATAATGGCTACTCTGGGTGCAGATACGCTGTTATAGGGTCAATGGTTGTGGTTTGAATAGACTGATCTAATCGTGTGAAATCGTTCCCTCATTTGCGTCTGCAAGTTTGACGTCTGGTCCCTGACAAATGTAGCCTAATTCACTGTAGGTGACGTATTTTTACCAACTGTCTAAATTAGTGAGTAAAAGCGATGGCTACTCATTTATAATTTCAGTTTCTTATTGAATTTTTTTATTGTTATTTTTAAGTTACTTTCAGGAACGTTATGAAAACAAAAGTAAATATCACTGATCTCTTGAGTTATCTCCACTGGAACACTGTTTAGGAAACGCTGGTCTAGGTCATCAGTTGTGAGGACAGCTGAACTTTTTGTGAGGTGGTGGAATGATTGAATTGCCTTTCTGCTCTTCAACCTACGAGGTAGTATTTTATGCTCGGGTATCACTATTTTATGCCTGAATGCATATGCCTTGGTCTTCTGCTGTTTTTGGAGTGCACAGCACGATAACATCCAGCAGTCAGATGGTTAAAGCAAGTTTTACACGGCAGTAGAGAGGTCCAGTATCTTAGAACCTTCGGCACTTACTGTTAGGACAATTACGAAATTCGTTCCTCCCTGTTCTAGAGAATTGCTAGATGTTAACTCACTGTACAGTTTACGTGGTCTATTTGTTTCTCCACAAGACAAACTGAGAAAGAAAAAGTAAGTGGAACAATGAAAGAGAAATACAGTATCCGATTAAAAGTATCGCGACACGTATAAGTGTCCATTAATATCCATAGTGTCCACCCTTCTCCTTTATGAGGGCTTGAACTCTATTAGGGATGTTTCCTTTAAGGTTCCTGGATATGGCGGATGGCAGCTCATTGTCCGTGAAGAGCTGAAACCAAAGAAAGTAATGATTTTGGAAAAAATAATGATGTTGGACGGTGAGGCCTGGAGCGAAGTCAACGTTCTAACTCATCCCCAAGGTGTAGCATTGTGTTCAAGTTGGGACTGCGGGAAGTTCAGTACATTTCAGGTATGTTACTGTCCACAAATCAGATGCTGCTCTTTAACAGCCTGCATTGTACGTAGTACACAACGCTGTAAAATGTGTTCATACATTTCTGAATTTGGTGTTTCTTGAAGAGCAGTAAACTACCCCACGAACAGCCTGAAGAATACTCCCGTACCTTAACACCACTTCCTCAGTGTTTCACTTTTGGAAAACACATTGTGGCAGCTAACATTCTGCAGGCGCTCAACAAATCTAAACCCTACCGTCGGATACCCCCATCGCATAGCATATTTCATCAGTCCAAAACCCATGCATCCAGTAATCTAACGTCCAGCTGCGTCGCTCTTTACACCAACTCAAGCGTCGCTTTGCAATGAACACGGAAATGTGTTGCTTACCAGTAGCTGCTCGACTGTTCTACCCCTTTTCGTTTAAGTCCCATCGGATAGTAATTGTGGTAGCTGGGATACTGGTGCCACGTTGGATCTCACGAGTGATTTCTTCCGCTGGATTATCGTCCGATTCTTTCAACCACCTTCCTCAGCACTGTCCGTCATTACACGGGGTCTACTTGGTTTAGCTGTTGCTCCTTCGAGTTTCCACACAGTCACACCGCCTACTGTTGACTTCGTCAGCTTTATAAAGGTAGTGACGGATTTTTTACTCAATGACTAGTTCACTTTGTAAGTCACTGAACTCCCATTACCGACCATTTCTGTTGTTACTGCTCTCTACTGACAGTACCTGTACAACACCACCCGCCTCTTTTGATACTGACGGGATGACTTGTCTTGACCTCAGGTGGTCAATTAAATATCACATGAGTTGTCTGGAGCCTTTTGATCAGACGGTGTTATCTTCTGAAATCAGATGCTTAATTTAGAAACCACCTGCAATTATGTAGAGGCTAGCAGACCCAGCAATGCTTAAATATGTATGGAAATTGTACATGTCCGAAAGAACAGATACCATCTTCATATAGGTAAGGCTAACCGGCCTTCTCCTTCTGTGCTGGATGCACACGCTGTGCCCGAACACTTACGGGACTCGGTAAGATTGTCTGCCGCGAGTAATGAGTGTAACGGGCAGGAACACTACGAATATAGTGTGTGGACATTAAATTGGGAATGTGGGTCTCACGGAGAGGGCGCAAGGGATATATCCCTGCAGTGGCTCAGATGGATAGACTGTCTGCCATGCAAGCAGGAGATCCCGGGTTCGAGTCCCGGTCGGGGCACACATTTTCAACTGTCCCCGTAGATATATATTAACGCCTGTCGACAGCTTAGGGTCTTTATTTAAGTATCATTTCATTCTAAGAAAGCTGCATGGTCACCGATGGTATCTGTTCCTTCGGACATGTCCGAAAGAACAGATACAATCTTCATATATGACCACGTTCGAAGTCCATGAGTTCGGCAGAGCACCTCATTCTGCTATCTCACGATGTCTAATGAGTACTGAGCTCGCTGATATCGAGTACTTGGCAGTAGGTGGCAGAACAACGCACCTAATATGAAAAAGATATGTTTTTAGCGGTTTCCGGATACTTTTAATCACATAGTGTATGTCAGAATGTTTATCAGAGCGTCCTGAGAAAATATAAAGTAAATGGGTCAATAAATTTGAGATTTTTTGCAACAACGTTTCCCCCAATATATTGTATATATTTTTGTATTATATACAATAAAAAGCATATAACGTTTGTCGCTCTGAAAATTTTAAATAAATCTAACGAGACCTTTCCGATATTTTTAGGGACTTTTTAAACGACGACTTGTTTTTGTATAGTAATATGGATTTGTATACTTTATGGCGTGTCATGTCAAAATATGAAGCGCATGCGTCAAAAACTTCGCTAAAAAGTTTCCCTTTATATACAGGGTGTCCCAGCTATCTTGTCCACACAAAATATCTCTGGAACAATAACAGCTATTGGAAACCGACTTTCACCGGTATCGATGTAGGGCTGGCGCCCATGAATGTACATATTTGGAAACATTCTAAAACGAAAGCATATGTGTTTTTAACACAAACTTATGTTTTTTTAAATGGACCTCCTATATTTTTTCTTCAGCAATCCATAGCATGACAAAGCACATATACAATGGCGTTGATTGCATCGCAATATTCCCATTACATCCCGAGATATTGAGACGCGAAGTTGACGCTTAAAACACCCGACATGCGCTGCTAGCGCACGTCCTGAGGCTCAGGCGTGAACCCCATGCTGCCCGTATTCGCAGCAGTATGGCAGCAGACCGTATTATTCGTTTCGGACCTCTTGATAAGTATGGAAGTGTGATTATGCATGTCAATCACATGAAGTGACGGAGAAGTCCATCGAACCAGTCTTCATAAGGAAGGAGACAATACAACTGGCATTTTCGTCATGCTACAGCACGACTTCGAATTGTGGAGGGAGCACCCAGTAGGCTGGCGGCGGTGTCGACCGAGTCAGCGACAGCGGCAGCAGCAGCAGGAGGCGGGATGCAGACGAGGGCCCGTGTCCTGCGAGACGTGCGCTGCCTGCAAGTCTGCTGCGGCGCCTCTGCCGGCGGGCCGGCGCTGGCAGACGGCCCTGTGTCTAACTCCCAGCCCCCAGTCCTCCTGCGGAGTCACCAGGTCATCTGCACTAGAGGCCAGGTAGGAGCCATAGCGAACTCACACACGCAGCGAAACAGACAACTCGGGATAGAGAAATTGCTTGTTCACCTATTTCCCAGTGATGCACAGGTTCACACCAGTTAAGTGACATGTTCAAATACACTTCTATATTGTGACCCATCTTTATGAATCACTTGGTAATGTAAGACATGTTCATTTTTCAAAGCAATTCTACGTTTGTAATGGAAATAACTGTATCCTACAGAGTTATGACTTATGTAAAGTGTCATGTTCGACTAAGAGTAGTCATACTGTTCGGAGCTAGAGCTTCTGGTTTGTCTCATGGTTCAAAAAATACAGGGTGAAAAGTATTTAAACCGACAAACTCTGGGAGGTTGTAGGGGACATCAAAACAAATGTTTTTCCTTAATGTCATTTTTTCCTATGAGGAGTATTTAAACTGGTAGAGGAAGATCTCTCTGGCGGCGAATTAATTAAACCAACAAACACTTTTCCGTTTTTTTATGACCAAGAGACAACACATTAACACAACCCAATTTCAATTACAGTAGACTTTCAAAAATTCCTCCATTGACACGTAAACAAAGGTTACACTGTCGGATCATGTTCTGTCTGACCCGAGCAAAAACCCCGGGAGTATCCGGAACTGTTCCTGCTGCTGCTACTATACGGACGACCAGATCTTCTTATGATGCAACAGGAGTTGCGTAAACAAGGTTGCGCATCTCTCCCCACACAAAAAAGTCCAGAAGGGACATATCTGGGGATCGAGCAGGCCATGGTACAGGACCACCTCTGCCAATCCACGTTTCTGGGAACCGTCGGTCCAGGAATCTACGCACACGACGACTGAAATGTGCCGACGCCCCGTCGTGTTGGAACCACATGCGTTGTCTTGTAGGAAGCGGGACGTCTTCCAGCAATTCTGGCAATGCTCTGGCGAGAAAATTGTAATAGTGCCTGCCATTTAATGGCCTAGGTAGCAAATGGTTCAAATGGCTCTGAGCACTATAGGACTTAACTTCTGTGGCGATCAGTCCCCTAGAACTTAGAACTACTTAAACCTAACTAACCTAAGGACATCACACACATCGCCGGCCGAAGTGGCCGTGCGGTTAAAGGCGCTGCAGTCTGGAACCGCAAGACCGCTACGGTCGCAGGTTCGAATCCTGCCACGGGCATGGATGTTTGTTATGTCCTTAGGTTAGTTACGTTTACGGCCCAGTTAAACAGTTCCCAACAACACCGACCTACACATTAACTAAGAACCGCACTTGATGAGCGCTAGTAACTGTGGCATGTGGGTTATCGTCACTCCAAACATGCGAATTGCGCATGTTGAAGACTCCATCACGCCCGAACGTTGCTTCATCGGTAAACAACACCGAGGATGGAAATGTAGGATGCATTTAACACTGTTCCAGGTACCACTACGAAAACTGTGCTCTGGGTTGATAATCAACTGGTTCCAGGTTTTGGGCACGCTGTAAGTGAAATGGACTTAACAACTGCTCTCGAAGGACTGTTCTCACTTTCGTCTGATTCGTCTCCATGTTACGTGCAATAGCACGAGTGCTGATTGAAGGAACCCGCTCCACATACTGCAAGACAGCTTCCTCAAATTGCAGCGTTCTTACCGTGCAACGGTGTCCCTGTACAGGTAATCTGCTAAATGACCCAGTCCCACGCAGACATTGGTACACAGCAGTTAAGGTCGTATGATGCGGGGTACGGCGATTAGAATATTGTTGTTGATAAACCCGCTGTGCAGCTCGTCCATTGTAGTGTGCTACGTAGTACGCACCAACCTTACCAGTGTACTCACTCCAGGTGTATCGCTCCATTAGTAAACAGAGACATCGCACTACTGCACTGGTGGACAGCAGTTGCCTACAACTGAAGAGCGTAATACGGCCTCCACCGGTTTAATTAATCCTCATAGGAAAAAATGACATTAGAGGAAAATATTTGTTTTGATGTTCCCTACAACCTCCCACAGATTGTCGGTTTAAATACTTTTCACCCTGTATAGTTATTCGCTGCTATGATTCGTTCATTCTATTACCACTGAGATTGCATGCTTTGTTCCGATGTCCGTTTCCAACTGAAATAACAACGGCTGGAAACGTTCTTTCAACCACCTTTACGTCATTACCTAACCTCTACTGTTCTAAAACAAAGTTAAATGTTGCCACTGTAATAGTATTAAAGCAAGCTAGAGTGGTCTTGCCTACCGCCGTTAACTTCGCCTCATTCTTAACAGCCATTACTTTTATTTACCGTTCAATAGAACCTGCACATAGTTTATTTACTTTTGAACTCCGATACTTTATTGGGTTACGCGGTGTGGATAATTTCGCAGAAGAGGTACATTTGAAATGCAACCACACAAGCCGGAGCTAATCAGTAACTTCGGTTTGAGCAGAAACCAGTGTGTTTCTTCTTCCGAAAGAAAAAATTTGATCCAAATTCGAGTATAATGAAAAATATTATACATAGTCCTTGCCAACAATTCAACACTAAACTCGGAGGTATTACTTCATTCAGACCACCAATTGCGACGGGTATACAGCCGATCCTCTTGAAATATTATTGCGGGTTAAAAAATAAAGATTTCATGATTTTTCTTGTTCTGAGATAAATTCAAATAATAATGCCGTTCATGAAGAACAGCTCTGTTGCATGACAGCTTCCAGAGCTACAGGCATGCACAGTCAGATTCTGAATAGTATCCACCTGTTCTGTTTCACGAGTCGGCGCTACCAGGGACTCTGTAAAACTCACCTGCCTCGATCGCACTTCAAGTAGCTCTAACGCTGCGCTCCTTTTGGTGACACATTCGTACACTTTAAATGAAATGATAATCCAGGGAAAATGTTAACTGGCCAGATAATATATACCAAACTCGTCTTGTAGAAACAAAGTATATATTTAGTCGATATACATAAGTACAATTCTCAGAATCAAAGCGGTATGTACGTCACACGAGAAATCAAGGAGACTAAACGGGAGGTATTCAAGGAATCATCTTCTCAGTGTAGGCTCTAAGAACTCGCGACACCATTTGGAGATAAAACACCGAGACGAGCATTACAAATATTCGGTAGGCGTACCGCTGGAGCCTGCTATCGATACGACAAAAATGCTCCCTGCTATCGGAGCATTGCGAACCACACGAATGAGCCTCAAAAAGCAAGACACGCCCACATTTCCCTGTGCCCCCGCCGGCGGCCTCTCTTGAAATAGGCCGACACACGGACACAGCAAAGCACAGTGAGTAGGAGGGTATCGAGGTCCATGAACGCAATACTTATCAGAGCACTGATGACGTGTAGAGCTCCAGTTTAAGGATACGCTGCTCCAACACGTCTGCGCTGCCTGAAGATTATACAGCAAAAAGTGCTACGCATCATAAGCAACGCTCCACGATACACACTCGCCATGGAGCTTCACAGAGAATACCGCATTAAGACTCTCACGGAGGTATTCAAAAAAGTTGCCACACGGCTGTACAAGAAATCGAGCTACGATCACAACCATAGGTACGGTCGCAGGTTCGAATCCTGCCTCGGGCATGGATGTGTGTGATGTCCTTAGTTTATTTAGGTTTAAGTAGTTCTGAGTTCTAGGGAACTGATGACCTTAGCAGTTAAGTCCCATAGTGCTCAGAGCCATTTGAACCATAAACACAACAAATACTGCCGAATCCCTGCAGCACAGCAAAATTAACTGGCACTGCCAGGTGTAAACTAGCCGACCAACCGTCAACGCAGGGAAGCAAACTCAAACAAACCCAACGAAAAGTGACAGACGCTGCAGCTGACCCAGGAGACTTCGCAGGTGCCCAGCCCTGCAGTACACCTCCTAGAACGGACTGACGCTCTATATGACGACCTAAGCTATCACATCGGGGCACCGAGCGTAGGACGATACCCAAAACTGACAGCTACTCTAACCTTGGATGACCTGTCGCAGATAGGAAGAAACCGCTACAGCTCCTACTATCCGAGTAGACTAACGCAGAGGTAGTTCCCCTTGACGTTTGCCTTGACATTGAAACCGCTATCCTTCGTTCGCTTTTCGTCCACTATCTATCTCCTTGATGCCACTGTGTTAGTGGGTAATCCTACCCAGACCCATAAGTAACATCACGGTCCCACTTTCCATGAAGACCTCGATAAGTAACTAACAAATACGGAGGTAACAATAGATCTGTTGAGACGGTCACCACCCCACACATGACGTCAATTCTACGCCAGGCAACATTCCAATCACCGCCTGGTCCACAGCATCAGCTGGGAGAAGACCGTGTCCAGTGGCAACAGATTTACAGACAACCAGTTAGACTCTTCAAATTAATCTGCAAGCCTTTGCATTTGCTTGTGAACTTTCCCTTTGAATCGTATTACGAGAAAGAGTTTCCACCGAATAGTGCTTAGAGTCGTATTACCAATGACAGTCTATTTCATCGTAAGTGTTAGTCAGGTTTTACCCATGTTTGTAAATGTACCTACACTCTGCTCCACAGTCAGAGCAAAGAAATTGCATAACAAGAGTGTTCAATTTCACAGTAAATGTACTTCAATTCTTACATTTTCAGTATGCAACAACAATGTTATTTATCACATGTTTAGAACCCAGTTCATTTGTGACAACCTGTCACAACACATTCAGTGGCAACTGTACATAATATTCTGTCAAGTGGGACTTAACACGGTAAATGCCACTCTCCTAACACGTTTAGTCTATATCACGATCTTAAGCCTACCCACAATTCTCTAAAACCATAGAGAATATTCTCTGCAGGGTAGCTAGCTCAGAAGGGGGCCGTGTCTAATCGTCATCACCGATTTCGCCCAGGTTTTAGGCATTCCCACGGCTTGGGCAGAAATGAAAGCGACAGACAGTGGAGCTGCAGATGGCCAGCAGAATACGGAAAATAGGAGTTTTGACGCGGTTCGGTTGCGGCATCAGCCATTTACTTTACCATACATTCCAGGCAGAGGTTGGCGCAGTGGAAGAGTGCAGAACGGTACTCAGTGGGTCATAAGGTCGTATCCCTAAGCGGAAGCTCTTGATTTTCAATTTTTACATTACCTAAAACTGCAAACCAATTAAAATAACACTCGGTGTTATGTTTTTACTAATATTTTCAAAAAAGGCATGAAAAGAAACGTGAAAGGAAAATCTGGTATTGGGAATAGATTTCCAGGAATAGATTTCCAGGAATGGACTATACGATGCGCACTATAACTTTATATATGAAATTAGATACTTCTTTTCTGTTATTTACAGCTGATGATTTAACGTGCTGTGGTGATCTTCATTGCAAGAAGAGCAGAAGCAACAATTTTATCGACATGTTGCACACACATATGTTATAACTACTTGGTTGCTTTTAAGTTTCTATAAAAAAAACCAACTTCGTTTAGATTAATAAAAAGTTCTCTTTCATCCAACAGTTTGGCATCATACCACCTGTAAGGGATGATGTCACCAAGTATTGGCGAGGATACCTTGTGATGTATAATGGAATGTATTTTGATGCAGCATTCTTGGGATGTGATTTCTTCTTCTCCTTCAGTGAGGTAAGAGCAGTTTTGATGCTTTTTGATTAGATTCTTTACGTGATGATAAAAGTAAAATGTGCAGGGTTATACTAGCACAGTGCACTTGGCAGGAATCGCTTTAATACGGTGCGTTGGCAATCCTTCTTCACCTTGAAGAATCTCGTCTCATGATTGTGGATTTGTCTGCCTTCCCCGCGAGACAATTAACAGAAGAAATATATTTTCCTGCAGAGAGTGCCTCAACACATCAGCCAAGAAAAATTTTGTGTTGGGCTACTGTATGTTGCCCAAATTTTGACTAAGTAATTACGACATTTCTGTACATTGGAGGGTACTCTGTACTTTGAATCCTCGGTCCAAGGGAGTCTATATTGTCTTGTAGGCAAACATAAACTGTTGGCAATAATTTTGGAGAAAATATGAGGGTTGGAACTTTAATAGTAGCAACTATTAATTTACAGCTCGTGCCAAATACATACGTGTTTCAAAGTTTTACTGATCTTGAAAGTAGTCACCAGCTTAGTGTATAACCCGTTGTCAGCGATGTGGAAGTTGTAGGACGCTCTTAGCAGTGTCAGTTGTGTTGACAATTCGAGCGACGCGGTCTATTGCGGCGCGGTCTATTGCCCGACGAATTTGTAGCAGTTCTGAAGCGAATGCCGTGAAGTGTTTCCTTCAGTTTAGAAATCGAGTTGAACTTACGAGGGCTTAAGTAAGGGGAGTGCAGCAGGTGGTATAGCACTTAGCAGTCCCATCAGTCAAACAAATCAGTAACAACTTTCATTGTCCGTGCTTGAGCATTGTCCTGAAAAATGATGGTCATGTCCCGCAGAAAGTGTCATCACTTCTGTCTCTAAGCTGGTCGTAGGTTGTGTTGTGTTCCAAGAATGAACAGCATAGAGACAGAAGTGATGACACTTTCTGCAGGACCTGATCATCATTTTACAGGTAAATGCTCAAGCACGTACAGTGCAGGCTGTTACTGATTTGTTTGACTGATGGGACTGCTAAGTTCTGTACCACCTGCTGGACTTCCCTGACTTAAATCCTCGTCAGCTCAAGTCGATTTCTAAACTGAAGGAAACACTACACGGCATTCGCTTCAGAACTGCTCCAAATTCGTCAGGCAATAGACCGCACCGCTCGAAATGTCGACGCAATTGGCATTGCTAAGAGTATCCTACGACTTCCACATCACTGGAAACGGGTCATACACAATACTGGTGACTACTTTGAAGGTCAGTAAAACATTGAAACACGTATCTATTTTGTTAGAGCTATAAATAAATAGTTGCCACTATTAAATTTCCAACCCTCGTTTTATAGCGAACTGCGCTAGATACGAATGGGCTACTGAGCATATTTTGGTTTATTTGCAGTGTTACTAACGCAATAGTTAAAATTAAAATAATTGTTTCCACATAGTGACTCGAACCCAGTACCGTAAAATTTCCCTCCTGTTCTTTATCCGCTGCCTGGAAACAACGCCAACATAAGTGCTTGATCTCCCACTCTACACTACACACACACACACACACACACACACAGGCCGGGAGGAGTGGCCGTGCGGTTCTAGGCGCTACAGTCTGGAACCGCGTGACCGCTACGGTCGCAGGTTCGAATCCTGCCTCGGGTATGGATGTGTGTGATGTCCTTAGGTTAGTTACGTTTAAGTAGTTCTAAGTTCTAGGGGACTGATGACCATAGCAGTTAAGTCCCATACTGCTTAAGGCCATTTGAACCATTTTGAAATTTTGAATACACACACACACACACACATACACACACACACACACACACACACACACACACACACACACACACACACACAAATAACTCAGGAGCTCCTACTTCTTTCACTTGCATTTCTTCCAATAGCAGCAAATACCATAAATTTATGCTAATCGGTGATTAATAAGTAGTTGTGGGTACTCTTGTTAACCCAGGGAATGGAGCGGCATAAGCTTAGTTCATTTAATCTGACCACGTCTAAGTCGGAAATGATTGTCACCATTCAAAGCAAGACTTTTGTTCACCAAAGCCACTTCCTACGCGATTGTTCGTGTTTCACTTGTTAACATCAAGCAGACTACTGCTTCGGCTTATTGCTTCACTAAGATTCGAGCATTAGATGACCAGCGCTCCGCCAGGGGGGTTTCATCATCTGCTCCAAAACAAGGGACTGCTACCCTTAACTGTAAACTTATGCCCGCCCGTGATGTCATATATGTCAATTTTCATACCATAGGTAACCAGAATACTTTTGATAGCACCAGCTATGACGAATCCTTATGCATACTCGGATAACTATTAAGAGAATTTTATTATGCACGTGAGGGACTGTTCTGAATGTGCCCTACGTCAGTAACAGGGACGTCTTCTTTTCTTTCAGCCCAAGCAGTGTATCGCCTCTCAAACTGCGTCTACCTTTTTGGTTCCGACTGAAGTGAATCCACACTCCCACTTTCTAGAAGGTCCGAAAGGCCATTTTAAACTATCTCCCTGACACATCTTCCGCCCAAGTTTCGGAACATTGACAAACATTGCTGAAATATCTTTCTGAGTTCCGCTGCGTAAATGTAAAATTTAATAGAAAACGAGCCAAAAATTAGTTTTTTTCCGGATTGTGTCAGTTAATTGCAATTTTCTACTGAAGTTTTTCCATCCTAGTACATTTAATTTATTCTTTTCCTTAGCTTACGTTGTTGCGTAACCTTACATTCAGCAATGAGTGTGGGAAGAAAAATAAAAAGTCACTGAACATTTCACAATGTTGTTAACTGCAGCTGATACAACAGAATGAAAAAAAAACAAAAAATAAAAAAACAACGAAGTTTGAATGAGGAAATTTTACTTGTTTTTTTTGTATCCAGCATAGTGCGAGGTATACGTGACTAAGACTGTAGTTGACTTGGAGGTATACAGATTGAGAATTTTGGAAAAAAATATCTTCCGCATCTAGCAAAATCAGTGGCTCAAAACCGAATGGGCATCGAGTCAAACTGTCTTTCCGTAAGACTTCATGTTACGTCAGTTAAAATCTACGGTTCATCAGTCCTGGTGGCACGCCAGTCTATCTTGAAACCCATGACCAGATGTTTTCACTGGGAGAAAGATATGGAGTCATGGCCAGGGCATAAGTCGAACATCTTCTGTATCGCGCTAGGTCACGACAGCAAGTAAAACAAGCAGTCACTCGTTATCTTATCGAAACATAACGTCAGGAAAACCTTGATGAGAGGGCATAGCCACCGATCTTAACATGTCGAAAATGTAGCACCTACTGTCCACAAACCACCTATGCCAATCAAAGGTGGTAACGTTGCGTATCGAATGGCACGTCATACTCCCGCACCAGGTGCTGCGCTCGTAATACCATGAATAAAATCTTCCAACGTGAGTTATCCTTCTGGCCTCTGCTCACGGATACTACCTGTGATGCATTACGCAAAACCGGGAGTTGTCTGAAAAGACGACTTAGGGCGACTGCTGTCTCCAGTGTTCTCACTGGTCGTACCACTGTCGGCGGTCGTGTCTCTGCAGCTCCGTCAAGAGAAACAAAAGACGGTTATTCTTATTACAGGAGGCTTAAAGCGATATTTCCTTTTCGAGAAACGTGTTAAAAATTGCAATTAAATTTAAATTACTTTCGTAATATATGCTATTGAGCTGTGCCAAACTTTTTTTATAATTGCTGTTTTTTTGTATTTAATCCGCGTGATAACGGGGTGCTGATGTATCAAGCCTCTGTCACTAAAATGTAAGCCTTACCTGTCCGTGGTGTACCTGCCACATTAATAAGGTTCTGAAGACAAAGTGTCAGCGCTGTAACTGTAAGACCGAGAGCACACTCATTTAGATAGGTGTAGATAGACCTTTGACTGGTAAGTTCGAAGATAGCAGCCCCACCATAAGCCCTACTGCTCTTGGTTGATAACCTATCCACGGATATTTTAAAATACTACTAACTTGCGTCTAAGGACAGTATATATTTACTACGATGACTCCAGCTACATAAAATGGCCAAGGAAAATTGATACCTTGAAAAGTAAAATTACAAGTAGCTATTTGGAATGCAAGAGGAATTGCCAACAAAAAAGTATAAATAGTAAAGATATTCAAACAACAATTGATAGATGTTACAGCTATCACCGAAACTAAGATGAAATTGAAAGGTAGTACTTGTATTTCAATATTTGTAACAGCAGAGTACAGCAGAAAGAGAAAGCAAGTTAAGGTGAAGCGATGCACATTATCAGAAAAAGGGAAAAATATAGTGGGAATTACGTCAAGTCCTTTGCTGTCTCTGACAGAATTACAATGTCATCGGCGAACCTCAGTGTTTTTATTTCTTCTCCATGGACTTTAATACCTACTCCGAATTTTTCTTTTGTTTCCTTCACTGCTTGCTCAATATACAGATTGAATAACATTGGGGACAGGCTACAACCCTGTCTCATTCCCTTCCCAACCGCTGCTTCCCTTTCATGCCCCTCGACACTTATAACCGCCATCTGGTTTCTGTACAAATTGTAAATAGCCTTTCGCTCCCTGTATTTTACCCCTGCCACATTTAGAATTTGAAAGAGAGTATTCCAGTAAACATTGTCAAAAGCTTTCTCTAAGTCTACAAATGCTAGAAATGTAGGTGTGCCTTTCCTTGGCTCTGAGCACTATGGGACTTAACATCTACGATCATCAGTCCCATAGACCTTAGAACTACTTAAACCTAACTAACCTAAGGACAGCACACAACACCCAGTCATAACGGGGCAGAGAAGCCTTTCCTTAATCTGTTTTCTAAGGTAAGTCGTAAGATCAGTATTGCCTCACGTGTTCCATTATTTCTACGGAATCCAAACTGATATTCCCCGAGGTCGGCTTCTATCAGTTTTTCCATTAGTCTGTAGAGAATTCGTGTTAGGATTTTGCCGCTGTGACTTATTAAACTTTTTCACATCTGTCAACACCTGCTTTCTTTGGGATTGGAATTATTATATTCTTCTTGAAGTCAGAGGGTATTTCGCCTGTCTCATACATCTTGCTCACCAGATGGTAGAGTTTTGTCAGGACTGGCTCTCCCAAGGCTGTCAGTAGTTCTAATGGAATGTTGTCTACTCCCGGGGCCTTGTTTCGACTCAGGTCTTTCAGTGCTCTGTCAAACTCTTCACGCAGTAGCGTATCTCCTATTTCATCTTCATCTACATCCTCTTCCATTTCCATAATATTGTCCTCAAGTACATCGCCCTTGTGTAGACCCTCTATATACTCATTCCACCTTTCTGCTTTACCTTCTTTGCTTAGAACAGGGTTTCAATCTGAGCTCTTGATATTCATGCAGTTGGTTCTCTTTTCTGCAAACGTCTCTTTAATTTTCCTGTAGGCAGTACCTATCTTACCCTTAGTGAGATAAGCCTCTACATCTTTACATTTGTCCTCTAGCCATCCCTGCTTAGCCATTTTGCGCTTCCAGTCGATCTCATTTTTGAGACATTTGTATTCCTTTTTGCCTGCTTCATTTTATGCATTTTTATATTTTCTACTTTCAACAATTAAATTCAATATTTCTTCTATTACCCAAGGATTTCTACTAGCCCTCGTCTTTTTACCTACTTGATCCTCTGCTGCCTTCACTACTTCGTCGCTCAGAGCTACCCATTCTTCTTCTACTGTATTTCTTTCCCCCATCCTGTCAATTGTTCCCTTATGCTCTCCCCAAAACTCTGTAGAACCTCTGGTTTAGTCAGTTTATCCAGGTCTCATCTCCTTAAATTCCCACCTTTTTGTAGTTTCTTCAGTTTTAATCTACAGTTCATAACCAATAGATTGTGATCAGAGTCCACACCTGCCCCTGGAAATGTCTTCCAATTTAAAACCTGGTTAATAAATCTCTGTCTTACCATTATATAATCTATCTGATACCTTCTAGTATCTCCAGGATCCTTCCATGTATACAACCTTCTTTTATGATTCTTGAACCAAGTGTTAACTATGATTAAGTTATCCTCCGTGAAAAATACTATCAGACGGCTTCCTCTCTCATTTGTTACCCCAATTCATATTCACCTACTATGTTTCCTTCTCTCCCTTTTCCTACTCTCGAATTCCAGTCACCCATGACTATTAAATTTTCGTTTCCCTTCACTACCTGAATAATTTATTTTATCTCATCATACATTTCATCAATTTCTTCATCATCTGCAGAGCTAGTTGGCATATAAACTTGTACTACTGTAGTAGGTGTGGGCTTCATGTCTATCTTCACCACAATAATGGGTTCACTGTGCTGTTTGTAGTAGCTTACCCGCACTCCTATCTTTTTATTCATTATTAAACCTACTCCTGCATTACCCCTATTTGATTTACTATTAATAACCCTGTATTCATCTGACCAAAAGTCTTGTTGCTCCTGCCACCGAACTGCACTAATTCCCACTATATCTAACTTTAACCTATCCATTCCCCTTTTCAAAATTTTCTAACCTACCTGCCCGATTAAGGGATCTGACATTCCACGCTCCGATCCGTAGAATGCCAGTTTTCTTTCTCCTGATAACGACGTCCTCTTGAGTAGTCCCCGCCCGGATATCCGAATGGGGGACTATTTTACCTCCGGAATATTTTACCCAAGAGGACGCCATCATCATTTAACCGTACAGTAAAGCTGCATGCCCTCGGGAAAAATTATGGCTGTAGTTTCCCCTTGCTTTCAGCCGTTTGGAGTACCAGCACAGCAAGGCCGTTTTGGTTAGTGTTACAAGGCCAGGTCAGTCAATCATACAGACTGTTGTCCCTGCTGCTACTGAAAAGGCTGCTTCCCCTCTTCGGGAACCACACGTTTGTCTGGCCTCTCAACAGATACCCCTCCGTTTTGGTTGCACCTACGATACGGCCAGCTGTATCACCGAAGCACGCAAGCCTCTCCACCAACGGCAAGATCCATGTTTCAGGGGGGGGGGGGGGGGGGGGACAAATATAATAGTTGAAAAAAAAACTAATTCGAGAGGTAAGATATTTTAACTATCTTCGATGTGAAATAACGCAAGCCTCCCCACCAACGGCAAGGTCCATGTTTCATGGGGGGGGGGGGGGGGACAAATATAATAGCTGAAAAAAAACCAATTCTAGAGGTAAGATATTTTAACTGTCTTCGATGTGAAATATCGTATGTAAACGGAGGAGCTATGCAGATTAATTTGAATGGATTTGGAAGTATATGTCGAACAGTGAACAGCTCTTTGAAACGTAAAACGTGAAAAGAAATAGTAGAAAAATTTAGTAAAACAGTTATATTTCCATCTCTTTAATATCGAAGTGAAGCGAGTATTGCATAAAAGACAAGGAAAACAAATATAAGCAGTTGAAATGAAATTGCTTGAACCTTTGAAGGGTTGTAGAATTATAGATTAAACATTAAATGAAGTTATTCGAAAGATGTTGAAAATTTGGTGTGTAGATGGAAAACTGGATGAAAACGAAAAGAAATGGAATGAACACGTACGAAGAATCGATCCAGATGTTCCCGTACTACCACGTCTGATACAGAATTGTAAACCAAAAGGGAAAAGAGAGCCTGGAAAACGTGATGAATATGGGAACGGTAACAGGGTACAACTGGCCTAATATGAAATTGCGGAAGAAATTTTTGAAATCACGTTTCTATCCTCTACTTATCCATGTCGTTCTTATGAGGTACCGCGTCGACTTGTTTCCTGTACGTTTATCCGGCTAAGAAAATTGTCATATGTTTGTTACATTGGAGGCCGGTGTCACTGATAAGTTTCTGTCGATATCGAAGATTCTGTTAAAAGATTGGAAAGGTAGTAGCTATTTCTACTATTGGAAGTAATGCTGAATTTGGCCGACTTCTCGTATTTACACGAAATACATTCGGTCGGGGCACGAACACATTTTTTAAAGGATATTTTCCGAGATTTTCGTATAATTATGCTATTCACCCCAATAGTCCAGTGACGAACCACCAGCATGTTGGAGTAGCTGTGGGTCAGCAACTTCTGTTAATCAGTACAACGAAGAAGCGGTCCAGTGCTGCAAATTTCACTTTTTTTTTATTCACGACTAGTTTCGAACTGAGACCCAGTTTCAAATTATCGTAACATAGTCAAAATGGTATTTCTTAAGATGTATAATCTATACCAAAAATGTGCAACGAACAGTTACAGCAAATACAGATAACTCTGTATGCACTGTAACTGTCAGTGCAAATTTTTGAACGGTTTTCCCATCTTCGAAAATACCGGTTCTGACTACGTTACGATGATTCGAAAGTGGGTCTCGGCCAGAAACTAGTCATCGAGTGAATAAAAAAAAAATAAAATTTGCCTCTTTGAACTGTTTTCTCATTGTACTGAATAGTCGAAAGACAGTGTTGTCAGACACTAAATACTTTTAACGTTCCGTAAATTTGTATGTCTTGAATAGACTATAAGACGTACTCTCGTACAGTTACTTTAGGTTTAAGTGCATGTTTGAAGGCACGAACAGGTATCTTCCACGTGCACCAATAGGTCAACATTCCCTTGTTGAGATGTTACGGAAAAAATTCGAAAATAATTTGTTCGAAGTAGTCTGTAGTCTAACAACATGTTCTGAAGTTATTCGGCACAGGAACTCATTTGGTGTTAACTTTCTGTGTGTAAGTCGCTAGTACGAAGTGACTTCACGGAGTACGAATGGTGTCCATTTATCTTATCAATGAAATGCAGCCGCAACCAATTATCAGTGCAGTGCTCTCTATTAATTACGTGGGAGCTCTCTGAAATTTCTTTTCCAGCTGATGGTTTGGTGTTGATGCACAAGTTCGTTATTTTCTATATTTTCATTTAATTATGCACATATAATTGAATATAAATATATGAAATTGACACGTGCCTGCGTCAGCAGTTTTTCTGGAAGAATAAATGGACGATTTTGATGAAGCAAAAACATTCAAAATAATGAAAACTAATTGCAACGGTCAGAGCAGTTGCATTATTTAATCGGGTATTAAGGTGAACATCGTACCCACAGTTACTATTTGTAGAAAGGTAGTACTCTCAGTCTTGCTGCTAATAACAGTATGTTTATCCACTCTTTGTTACAAGTTTAACTGTTTGAATTTTTTGACTGATTAATTGTACGGTGGAATATGTTACGGTTCCCTACCACCTTGTCAGTTCACTACAAAACTGGCACTTTTATTTTCATGGGCTAGGCAATGACCTATCACCGTACATACAATAATTATTAACAACGCCCACAATCTCAAAAGAACACATTTACGAGTATATATATATATACATATATGCTGACATTTATTCCTATGTCTTTTAACGTAGTTCTGACACAGTCGGTGGATATTTATTAATTCCTCTAAAAATATAGTGGTAGAAAATTTGTGATTTGGAGATTGTGGGCACTAGTATTATTGCTTATTTTGAACTGCCTGTGTATGAAGTGAACAGACAGTGAGTGACAAGATACCGAAAATGTAATCTTATGCACGGAAGAATAAACCGAAGTACAATGAAACATCAGTTATAAATTTTTTGCTCACTTCCCAGTTTACAGGTTTTGGTTAACAGTATTTTAAAAAGAAATAAAATCACTATAGTATTATCACATCTGTAGTAAAAGACGTTTGAATAAAAACAAATATGTAAGAGTATCTTTTGGAAGTAGGGTCAGCTTGTTATTTATAGAATTTACACCACACACAAATAAGGACGAAATAAACTTACGTTTTTGGTAACATTTTTGGCTACTAATCTCCACTACTAAGATTTGAATGGAACTATTCAATATGACTGGACTTCATACCAACAGGAGTTATCTTAAAAGGTTCAAAAGGTTTAGGTTTCTCATTCTGCAAATACAAATTCTTCTAGTAAGCTTAGACTTCCGCGGCCGTTGTCACTGTCAATAAAATTCTTCGAAATATATGACGGCATTGTCAATATGTAACATTCTTCAACGTTTCAGCCAGCGTAGCAAATGGCCTGGCTCAAGGTGTGTTGATTGCTAAAAGAGAAAAATTTGAGTTCTTGTATACTGGTGTAATAAGCTGATAGGGTTTTGTGAATGAAGAGGAGCGGTGTTAGACATCCTTAATTAGTTTTGCTTTATTTTTTATCATTCATGGAACACTACGGGCGACAAAGGACGAATGCAACAGAGAAATGCAGAAGGAAGAAACGTAGTATCGCTGTATGACGATATGTGCAGGGAATCACTTGGGCCAAGTACTCCGCCGAGCGAGTACCAACCGTATTTACTGAAACAGCACCAATATTGTCGTTGACCTTCACCTAACGAAAGATTTTGTTTTTTGGGAGGTGGAAAAACAGCTTCACCGGTGGCTCACGGTCTTACTGCAACGATGTCATTCCAAAGACGTCACTGGAGTGTACGTTGAAGGTGTGGTGGCGGGACTTGGAGTCCCATACCACCCTCCGACGGTGGAAGTTCAGGTCGCAGACAAATACTAACTAACTACGTACAACGTTACATATCAGCCGTGCTGATGACAATGGTCGATACCCATCGAGTGGTCAAGTCAACACTGACGCGTTTCTAGTGGCCGTAACAATGCTATCGTTAGCCATGGTCAGAATCGAAGTCCACAGGGATGGTGGGAGGGTGTCTGTGCCAGTGCCGGGGAGGCGTTGTGCCAATGTTTTGTAAGCCAGCGACTGTGTCGCGTAGGGCTTCTACTTTGGGATAGAGACGCCTTGCCTTCTCTCTTATGGACATCTTGAGAGTGACCATGTCTGTTCTTCGTGGAGGTCATCAGTACCGTACAACGTAGAACTACTTAAACCTAACTAACCTATAGACATCACACACATCCGTGTCCAGGGCAGGATTCGAACCTGCGACCGTAGTTGTCGCGCGGCTCCAGACTGAAGCGCCTAGAACCGCTCGGCCACAGCGGCCAGCCCTCGTGGAGGGTAATTACCCTCGTGAGGGAGTGAGGTGGGCATGAAGGCCCCATCGAGGCACCTTATTCTGCATGGTCTGCATCCTGGAGGCACTAATCGTGGCCCACGTAGTGGTGCCATGGGTGAGGGAAGGGTGGAAAACTATCCGGTACAGCTGGAGCTTGGAGTCGAGGTTCAATTCCCTGCTGGTGAACATTGGGTACAACGCTTCTATCAGATTCAGTCCTTTTTAGGCTACATGCTCTGCATGGCGATGGAAGAGAAGTTTTTTATCTATCCGGACACCTGGGTATTTGGTGTCAGGGGGCCATGGGAACTGGACGCCTGCAATAGTGATGTTGTGGCGGAGGATGGGGCGCCGTTTAGTGAAGTAGACTGCCGTAGTTTTTGCGGCAATCTTGTTGGAACGACACCAGGTCACTGTCGCGTCCACCTGCCTCTGGAGGCGAGCAATGACCTGGTCTGTGTTGTGGCCGGTAGTATAGAGCGCCGTATCATCGGCGTATTGCAGCAGGTGGCATTCTGAGAGGACTGTCATATCGTTAACATAAATGTTAAAAAGGGTGGGAAGCAACACAGAGCCTTGAGGGGTACCCATCGACATGGGGCGTAAGCTGGAGCATTGAACTTACTGAGTAACCAAGAGCGACCTTCGTGGAGGACATTAGCCACGATCTTCACATTGATGCCGGGGATAGTCGTCTGAGTCAGATTTTTATGCCCGAGATTGTCCCTCCAATCCCTGTCAAACGCGTCCAGGAAATCCGCTGGCATCGACATGGTGGGGTTAGGGCCGTTTCTGATACATTGGGATGCCACCCAAGCCTAAGCGACAATCTGTATATTGCTATAGTCTACGAAATGGATTGCAAGACAAGTGTATATTAGCGAGACCCGGGAGGACGATTAGCACACAGACATTGACGAAACATTCGTCTCAAACACGCACTAAGTCAGCGCTGGCGGAACATCGGGATGAGAGCTACAGACAGATAATATTTCGGGAAACCTGCATGCTGGCGCTACAGCTACTTATCATGAGGAGGAAGATCATAATTATCTGCGAATGGAGTAAGAGGAGGTATATTGGGTATCCTCCTCGCAGTGTTCAGAAGTAGATGAATTACAACCGGTGATAGATAACATGCTCTTAAGAGTGAGAAGGGAGTAACGTATTTTGATAATACCTAGAAGGCAGTAACGTATATTTGAAAATACCTAGTATAAGGAGATTGCCAGATGGACTGCATGGAACTAACAATATTTAGTAGCCAAACAACCGACTGCAAAATTTACCTGGGTGTACACATGGGCTCAAATCATAGCATTTTAGTATTGAATAGTTAGCTATAGTTGAAAAGAGGGAAGGAAGAGAAGCATACGAATAAATGCAATATTCACAAATTAAGAATGTAGGATAAATTTTTCAATAAAGCTTTCGGGAAAGTCCAGCAGCAGGAGGATGGAATGTAAAACGAATGAGATTTTGAAGGCGGGGGAGTCCATTGAGAAGGTCACTGTCGGCATAGCAAAAGAAGCCTTGCAAAGCCATGGATGAATGAAGACTACTCAGTTTCATTGATGAAAGACGGTAAATAAAGAAATGTTCAAAGAATGTGAAATCAGCAATAGAGAAAGTTTATAAGTGAAATCAACGTGCAATACTAAGAAACAACAAAATTGCATTTGACGAGAGGGACATGTTAAGGAATTACGGATTCAGGACGAACTGACAAGGTGTAAAGTAGAACAGACACACAGTACTTCGGAAACATGAAGGATGATGTATCAAAAAGTACTGAATGGACGTTAAATCTAGTCGATAGATTAGCAAAGCTACAAATAATAAAACAAATAAAGCCAGCCAACTCAAAAGAGTAGGCATGAACAAGAGTATAATTAACAAGGAAGGATGAAAAACAGTCAAAGGCAAAAGGTTGCACCAGCAGCTTGGAAACGTTGTTGGTGCTGAAAATTGAAAGTAGGACAATCAATGACAAATAGGGATTGTTGAATGTCTGTGCTCTACACTTCCTGATGTACGCCAGAAACAGTTGAGTAAAACATTGTAACAATCATCCAGTCGCCGAATGCTTTCTAATTCTTGTAGCTTAAAGTTTAGTTTGAACACAACAGTAATGCACTAAGTATAGTCCATTTGGAGATAGTATGCCATTCCTTTCCTTTGACGGCCTCTGACCTGACTTGCCGGTCAGATATATAAGGGCATACAGCTGAACGAGGATTCCGACCCATGGTGCAACTAGACATGTCTTACATTAACAAACATTGCCAGGTGTGAAAGAAGTCATAAGTGACAGATAAAAATCATAAGACTGACTGGGTTCCTACCTTAGACTTTCACACTGCACGCAATAGGGCACCGCACATTTTACGTTCAGACCGTTGACGTAGTTGTTGATGAACGAGGCGAGTAGGATGCGACTTCGTGGGAGTGTGCCTGGTGCACAAACAGTTCGATGAAGTAAGCAGCAGATATAAGCATGAATGACGTCTCATATATCTGTGATAATTTTCGTGAGTATTTTTGTAAATTTAAAGGTTTTTCCTGTTTTTTCTCGTTTAGTTTGGCATTGTCATAGTGTACATTGCACAGCTGCCGTTGATGGTGGAACAGAACCAAAACCTGTAGAAAAAAAAAGAAATAATATTTTTACAGTGTTCACTTTTGTACATTGCACAACTGCCGTTGATGATGGATCAGAACCAAAACCTGTAGAAAAAAAAGAAATAACATTTTTACAATGTTATGCATTTTTAAAAATTTGTAGATGCTGTTGACCATCGCCTAAGCAAGATGTTCAGATATAAGGGCACTTAATGGCATTCCGTGCTTATTCGTACAGCATTTTGGTGTTGTTATGTACAGTTTTTTCCAAAGCTGCACCTGATTAATAACCGTGTATCCAAATTAAAGTATCCATTTAATTCAAATTACTAGTGACTCATGAAAATGCTAATGTTAATGAAACAAACACTAATGATTGCAAAAGTAAAAAGTGCATCTCATACCCATTTGTCTTGTAAGAAAGATGCATGTAATATTTCTTTGGATGTTGGACCTGCTGCCATACTGTGGGAAAGTGAGAGGCGCAGACGGCCAATGGCTTGTATGTCATAAAAATGTATCTAGCTGAAAGGTCACGCCGTAAGGGAGGTATTCCAGGTGCACATGCGTTGTCAGAGAAAATCCCCTACATGCAAATAAAAGCCTCGCACAGCCATGAAGGTGACTTTCACCAGGCCGTAAAAAGCCATTGTGGGAAGCCGAATAAAGATGGCTTTCGAAAAAGATACAATCTGCAATCGGACGTGGAACACGATATACTCCTGATGAGAAGAGGCTGTTGGACTCAAAGGAGGACAGCTGGAGTGGTGATTTAAATTTCACCAAAATTTAGTTTCATAGCGGGCAGGAAGACTTCTGAGTGTGTAGGCGCAGCTCTTGTCATTGGCAGAAATGTGAAACAACCCTCTCAGACAGACACATACATTACTGCTTAATCACGCAGGTTCCTGAGGAGAAGAAAAATTTTTACTATTATAAACTTTTCATTGGTCGGATTTAATTAGATCTACAGCGACTGGCTGAAGAAAATCCTGTGCTGGCAGATCCAGCAAGACTGTTGAGTAGCGTAGCAGATAGATACTTCATCTAAAGTAAGAACTCCAGAGAATGAAGACGTCACCTTAGAGCTGCAGAGAGGGAGGACGTCGTTCTAGAGCCAATAATAGAAGCAACGCAGCTGCATCCACCCTCTGCACCTGAGTCTTAGACTGATGGTAACAACAAAGATCCTTTGGGCAAGTCATGAAGAGGGGACTATGAAATTGATTGAAGACAGAATCATGGTTGTCTAAATTAATTCTCAAAGTCTGCTGGCTAAACTCAGCAAGCGCTTAGGCAAAGGTTTTTGCTTACATGTACTTTTCCGGTTCCTTTTCGTTAGTGTGCTGACTTATTCCACAGTCAGTGGCGGTTTTTGTGGACATACCGAATCATATGATTCTGTTACCAATTCCACCCTCCTGTGATCAATTCTTAACGTGTGTCTTTTATAATTCATTTAAAACTTCGAGTACTTTGTTACAAATTATTTTGTCTACTGGAATCTGATTAATGCATTTTGATAATAAACGGGAGCTCTAGTGACCTTTGGTTTCATTTCGTAGTTCGATGAAACGCCGTATCTCATTATGCCCATGTGAGTTATTGTAGCCATCTTTCGCGTTTCATTTGGCCACCCTTGTTTAAATTTAGATGCTTATTAGTTTCCGCTGCGCTACTTTTCTTTTAAAAAAAATATTTCATGGGTAGCGGCCTACTGTATAGGCCACCAGTTGAGATGCTGTTAGCAGCTCAGGGGTACGCTAAATCCTCAACCGTAGTCTCACAGTATGCTGCTGTGAGTTTGTGATGACTACTGGGTGTGTCAAGTTTTACCTGAGCTTTTCAGGTGGATGTCGTGACACAGCATTGCCGCAAGACATGGAGCGTTTTGCCAACTTTTGAAGTTCAAGAAGGGTCGAATCATTACAATGAAGGCTTGGAACCTTTGTACCGAGTGATCGCGTACACAATTGACGGTATTACAATGATTGCAGAACGGGTTTTGATGAGATGGACTCAGAACAAGTGTGGCAAGAGAAGTAGTCGAGGGTCCTTCTAGAGGGGCCACAGCAAGAGAAGGTGTTAGTATTCTTCAAATGGTTCTGACTAACAGGCAGATGACAGCTGATCCGGGGACACAGGAATGAGCCAGGGTATCACCACGAACCGTCAGCAACAGATTACAGGAAGCTCGACTGAGACTTAGATATGCAAATGTATAGTTTACTTCTAACATCACAGACATCATAGATTTCCATTGTCAGAGCCAACCAGGTCATTCACAGACCTGCTCTGATGTTTAGCAATGTGTCTCGCTTTTGCAGCCGTCACGTCTGCACCGACGTGTCGATGTTCCGCAAGCTTCCGAGACCCACTCCTAACAAACACCTGGAATCAAGGTGTGAGGCACTATCAGATATGGAAAGAGTGATATGGTGATTTTTGAATACTTGCCAGTTTGCACTGTAAAGTGGGGTGAATAGAAACAGTGCGCTGAACAGAAAACTTCCAAAAATATACTATGCTATAGTGTTGCAAGACAGATGGTGATGTTATTCAAAGATTTGTTGGTCTACGTTAGTAGTGGACCAGTCTAACAGCGAAATTATAAATTTCAAAGCTGACCGCACTGTCAGTTGAGTTCTCGTTCACTCTATTACATACAGCGGATGTGGTGCTACCTTTGCTTACGTCAATCTTTATTTGTAGGTGCCAATCTAATTTGCGTTGTTTCAATTTAAGTACTGATAAGCAAATTTGTAATCCCGTTTCATAAACCAAAGATGAGTTTTAAAGCATACTTTAATCTGACTTGTGTTCCACCTGATTCAAAATGTATTGTTTTTTACTCGGAATCTGTGGAATGAATACAAATAATAATTACCAGTATTCTCTCAGAAGAAAACCAAGAATTTGACAGATATGAAGACCCACTTGACACTAGTCTCTATCTAGGAGATCATGACGTGATTAAAGTGTAAGGAAAAAGTAATCACTCATTTAAACTGTATGCTGTAAAATAGGTTATTTATAAGGCAAAAGCTATGGTAATGCTGTTTTGAAAAATAAGGCAAGGCTGATGAAACACGTTTGTTTAAACAAGTGAGGAGTATATTTTAAACAAGGTAATGATGTTCAGAAGCTCTTCGTTACTTCTGGGGCTACGACTTGTAAAAGCAAAGACACCATTTTAAACACGTCAGTGACATAATGCAATACGAAACTAACTAAGCTGACCAATTTAATGTTAAAATAAAGTAACATGAGATACAGCAATCTTCATTTGGAAAACAGAATGAGGAAACCACAATTCACACGATAATTTTAGTTTTTGTACTGAATAAAATGTTTTTTGAACCAGCAAATTCTGTTTCTTATGCTCCTAGATCTAAAACAGAATCTGACGTATCACTATGCCCGCGAAAGTCCAATAAATAGGGAAAAAGCACTCAGTCTTGAGGCCAGAAGTGGCCCATCGGGACCACCCGACCGTCGTGTCATTCTCAGTTGAGGATGCGGATGCACACCGCTCTCCCGATCGTTATGATGATTTTCTTTGACCGGAGCCGCTACTCTTCCGTCGAGTAGCTCCTCAAATGGCATCACGAGGCTGAGTGCACCCCGAAAAATGGCAACAGCGTATGGCGGCTGGATGGACACCCATCCAAGCGCCGGCCACTCCCGACAGCGCTTAATTTCGGTTATCTCACGGGAACCGGTGTATCCACTGTGGCAAGGCCATTGCCTATTAAATAGGGAAAGTAATAAAATTAATACTTATGTTTCTATTCACCCACCTCGCTTCAGGGTGAACAGAAACGTCAAATTTCATTTCTGCTCCGTAATTGAGATGCCAGCGTGGTTATCTGTAATACAGAGCACCTGGGTTCGATTCCCGATACCTCTAATGATTTTTCCTTGGTAGGAGGCCGGAACGAGACCCACTCAGCCTCGATATGCCAACTGAGTGGGTAATAGAATGGGAATAGCCGGTTACAAGGTCTGCAAAGCTGACAAAGGCCGGGAGAGCGCGAGCGGTGTGCTGATATCACGCCCCTCCATAACGCAACCAGATGAGGTCCCGATTGTCCCGTCTGAGGCCAGAGTGGTGGAGGTATAATTCAAGACTCCGTACTACATTTCACATCTCCACAACATGAGGAATGTGTAGTTCGTCGACTTGGCTGTCAGTTCTCCTTATTTGTCACCCATAGAGCTCGTCTATACAGGGTGAAAAGTACTTAAATCAACAGACTCTGGGAGGCTGTAGGGGACATCAAAACAAATATTTTTCCCTACTGTCATTTTTTCCTATGAGGAGTATTTAAACCGCTGGAGGAAGATTTCTCTGGCGGCAAATTAATTAAACCAACAAACACTTTTCCGTTTTTTTAATGACCAAGAGACAACACATTAACACAATCCAATTTCAGTTACCATTGATTTTCAAAAATACCTCCATTGACACGTAAACAAAGGTTACACCGTCGGATCATGTTCCGTCTAACACGGGCAAAAACCGTATGAAGTATCCTGAATTGTTCCTGCTACTGCTACTATCCGGGCAACCAGATCCTCTTCAGATGCAACAGGAGTTGCGTAAACAAGGTTGCGCATCTCTCCCCACACAAAAAAGTCCAGAGGGGATATATCGGGGGATCGAGCAGGCCATGGTACAGGACCACCTCTGCTAATCCACGTTTCTGGGAACCGTCGATACAGGAATCGACGAACACGACGATTGAAATGTGCGGGCGCCTCGTCATGTTGGAAACACATGAGTTGTCTTGTAGGGAGCAGGACGTCTTCCAGCAATTCTGGCAATGCACTGGCGAGAAAATTGTAACAGTGCCTGGCATTTAATGGCCTAGGTAGCATATACGGCCCAATTAAACAGTTCCCAACAACATCGAGCCACACATTAACGAAGAACCGCACTTGGTGAGCGCTAGTAACTGTGGCATGTGGGTTATCGTCACTCCAAACATGCGAATTGTGCATATTGAAGACTCCATCACGCCCGAACGTTGCTTCATCGGTAAACAACACAGAGGATGGAAATGTAGCATACATTTCACACTATTCAGGTAACACTGCGAAAACTGTGCTCTGGGTGGAGAATCAACTGGTTCCAGGTTGTGGACACAGTGTAAGTGAAATGGACGTAACAATTGCTCTCGAAGGTCTGTTCTTATATTGTCTGATTTGTCCCCATATTACGTGCAATTGCACGAGTGCTGATTGAAGGAACCCGCTCCACATGCTGCAAGACAGCTTCCTCAAATTGCAGCGTTCTTACTGTGCGACGGCGTCCCTGTCCAGATAATCTGCTAAATGACCCGATCTCACGCAGACGCTGGTACACAGCGACAAAGTTCGAATGATGCGGTACACGGCGCTTAGGATACTGTTGTTGATAAACGCGCTGTGCAGCTCGTCCGTTGTGGTGCGCTATGTAGTACGCACCAGCCATATCAGTGTACTCACTCCAGGTGTATCGCTTCATCAGCAAACAGAGACAATGCACTACTACACTGGTGGACAGCAGTTGCCTACAACTGAAGAGCGTAATACGCCCTCTAACAACTGAAGACCGTAATACGGCCTCTAAGAACTGAAGAGTGTAATACGGTCTCCACAGGTTTAAATACTCCTCATAGGAAAAAATGACATCTGGGAAAAATATTTGTTTTGATGTCCCCTACAACCTCCCAGGGTTTGTCGGTTTACATACTTTTCACCGTGTATACTCTCATGGGAGTGTATAGCAAACAACCGTCATGAAATGAAAAAATGCATATTCAGGCAGGGCAAGAAATTTCTCAGGGTGAAACATGAAGATGTTTTCTTACATGCCATAAGAAATACAAGAGAGTACCCCTGTTCGTTGGGTCACTCCTTACAGTCCAGTTGACGATAGCCGTCAGATCCGAATGAAATGAGAGTTTTATCATTTAATACTCGTTACGTGATTAACATCTCCACAAAGTGTGATGAATACCGGACCCGTGCTTCCTGGTGTAGCACTTTGCTTTTCGACCATTGTATGACTAGTATACTAAGGCGTGTGTATATGAGAACTAGTGCGAAGCGCGGTTTGTGGTTTATTCACGAGGCTTGTCGCTGATCACTAATAGTAGTCGCGCTTGCTGCACGCACGTTTAGCGGCACGCAGATGCCGACTCTGCCGGCCTGTGTGCAGTCGGCGGCGCCGTCCGCCGGCAGGCGTGGCGACAATCGCCACCTGCGCCCCGGTCGATACGTTATCCAGATATTCCGAGCTGACAGCAGCCAGAGAGGTATTGCGCCGCGCTATTAGCAGGCTGTCAAACCTGTGCGCGCTTTCCCCCGCTTCCTCCGTCTGTCACCGCTACGGCCGCCGACTCGCGATCCGATGGTCTGCAGCGGCGTTGCACTTGGCGCAGGGAGCACTCTGCTAACACACTGCGGTGTTATCTGACCTATCTGCTCAAGAGCAGATGAATTTTAATTACCATCCTACTAGAGCAAAGTCCCCCAGCCGTTTGTTTTTTAAGCAGTAATCTAAGCACACCGACCAAAAATATTACTCACTGAACCGTGGTAAATTTGCTGTTTTGAAGAGCGCGACGCGGCGCATAGTGTAAAGCAGTCACCCTCAGTTCTGGCGATGGCGCTGCTGTGGCAATCGCAGCTTTGGTGTCTCCCTCTCGTGGGAAAGGTTCCCTGTTCACGTGCATTTAAGGGGCACGATGAGCTTGGCAAGGGGAGGATACGGATCCTGTACACCTCCCGCAAACTCGATCCTCCTCACCCGCTCGTCTCCCCTATCCTCTCCCACCCCCGCCCGCTGCCGCGCCTGTATTCCCACGTTCCACCTGGTCTCCATCTCTCCACCCTCTTTATCCTCTCCCAAGGTGGCTTCCGCCAGCTCCCCCTCCTTGATGATGTCCTCCTCCCCTCCATCTACCCCTCCTATCAACTTTGACCCTGCCCCACCCCCCACTTCCGGTGTCCTTTCCTTTAGGCACCCGCCCTCCCTCCCTTCTCTTCCCGTCCCTTCTCTTTCCTTTTCCCCCGTCCCCTCCCTCCACCCCTCTTCCCCCCGGGCTTCCCCTCCCACTTCCTCCCTCCCCTCTTTCTCCCCTGCCTGTGGCATCTCTGCTCTCCCCTCTCCCTCTCCCACTCCCCTTCCTCCTCCTCCTCTCTTGGCAGGTCCCCGGACTCGCACACGCATAGTGAACATTCGCGCGCCGGAGATCGTCGCCATCAGTGTTTAGTGTGTGTGCTTCGTTTTGTGTTTCGTGCAGTTTCAACTCAACTGTTCACATGTGCCTTCGCCGTTCTCCGTGTTTTGTGCGCCGTGTCACCAAGTGTTAGTGTTTTTATCGTCCAACGTGAACGGCTTCTTGTTTTTTGTTTTTTGTAACTACTTTCTTTGCCCGCCATTTTTTGTATTGTCTGTGTCACCTATATCATATTATTGTACCCCATAAGGCTGAAGAACAGCGTATTAAGCTGCTGCCAGCCCGCCTGTACAGGTGATGAAAATTACAATAAAGGAAAAAAAAAACTTGGCAAGGGGTCAATCTGTCAGTCGGGCGAGTCTGGTCATTTGGTCAGTCGGAGTGAGGCTAGGTCAGTCTCGCGTCACCAGTAGCTGGTCTGTCTCTCGTTCGCATTTGTGCAGCAGTTAGTGTCTGTCTGTCGTCGGAGTGCGAGTATGTCTGTCGTTTGGATCAAACTTTAAGCCAGAAAATGAGAGTCTTGCCACACCGCCAGTAACAGAACTCAGCTAGTGGTCACCCGGTCGGGGCTGAGTTCCTGCATCTGAGTCTGCGCGATAGGCCGCTAGTCTGCTCGAGCTGCTCGGGCAACCGTCATTGGCGTTTGGATCGGTCGGTTGGTCGGTCGCGCGCTGAGACACAGGATAACTTGTCCGCCTTGAGCGTCGGCGCATGTGAGGTTCCCACGTGAGTCCAGTGGGCCGCGCCGTATAGAAAGGGATAGTGGCCTCGCGGTTGACACGAGAGAGGGTGAAACCATGACATCGGGCTGGCCGGGGCGAGCTACGACGCCGTGAGATTGGAGATCGGCGCGCCTTCCTGCGTCCGTTGAAGCGGCTGGCAGGGGACGGTTCGGGAGAGCGTTGGGGGTGCTGCGCCAGGTCTTCGCCAGAAATCGCAGTTTATAAGAAGATAAGTGATTTGAGATATGTTGTTTCATTTACTTGTTAAATTCTACTTGTTTTCTTGGTAAGATGACCAGCTACTTTGTTTTGGGTTCGTCCCACCATTCTTCTCCGTTTGCCCACCCGCAGGAAGGAGGTTATTTGTGAATTGGGTGGTCCATTTTTCCCCTGTGGAGTTGGGAAGGGTTAGAGCAATCTGCGGTTCGGCTTGTTCAGTAATCCCCTTGTCAATCTGCCATACGTTGATAGCTGCCTCTGTCATGTTTGTCGGATTCGGTGTTAACGAATTTATAGTACTAAGGTAAAGGCCGAATTCCTGATGTATGTTTTTATCTTGCCTATCATCTTGCGAGGCGGTATATGTGTAATGTAGAGTATGTTGTACATTTTATGTAAGTCTGAATTTCATGGGTTTTATTTAAATAGTGATTTTTATAAAGTTGTCACCCTTCCACTGTAAGAGTCCTTTTAAAAACAAATTGCACTTTCGGTGGCAAATAATTTCTTAATCTGAGTGTTTGTACCATTTCCATCCCTCTTACGCGGTGCATAGTTAATGTGTTTATGTGAGTTGTTAAAATTTTTAGTTTAAAGTAATCTGGTGTGTTGCAGATTTGCACCAGTGTAGTCTTTCAGAGGTTGTTGTGAGCGGTCGTGACTACGGCCGTGTTGAAAGGGAGCGGCGAGCTTCTCAGCCCGAAGGCTCATACTGTCAGTATTGTTCTTTCTGCCTCTAAAGAAAATTGTAACTTGATATTTCGAGGGTGCTTTTCTGCTTATACATTTTAAATCTCTTATTGAAAAGGCTTTTATGAGTAAAATTCCCATTTGTTAAAGGTAATTTCATTTTCATCAGTTACTCCCTGGCAACTATTTCCACGCTCACCTAGTGCAATTAAATGTGTTAATATTCTTGATGAATCACTAGTGAAAAAGGAAATTCTTTAAGAAAAGATTTTGGAAGTAAATTCACGGTTCACCCACTTGTGGGAGACATCTCGCTGATTCGTATAACACAGTTTCCGGTCTTCAAAATGGTCTCATTTCAGCTCAGAACACGGCCCACAAGTTTCCTGAAATATGACATATCCAGCTGTTCCCAACAGCACCAGTCATTTTCTGCGGGTTTGAGATACGGTGATCAAGAGGGCCAATCGAAGAGCAATACAGTGACTGAGCGTTCGTCAGACATGGAACGTATGTGTTAACAGCTTACTATGTCTTGTAAAATTGAGAGTTCAAACGAAGATGTCAACAAGTTTCACTCTATTATATATACCGTATATGGAACCCTGGGCCGATACCGGAGCTGTACGAAATGGTTGCCTACCTGCAGGCAGGTAGTACTAATTCAAAAGCTTTCTCTATAGGGGCACATTTTTAAAATTCTCGATAAATGGGGGCGGTTGGCATGGATGTTGTTGCCGAACTGAAGTATCTCAGAGGGATACCTTGCTGCTTTATTCATGCATGTGTCAATGTAGCACCCGCTCATGATCACGCCAAAGGAGAGCGCAAAACAGTGGCACTGAAAGAATCCTTTGCAGCTACGGATCGCGTCCAAATTTCGTCGAATCGTTTTGAACAGTCCATAGTGTTTCTACCTTGCAGACCAGAGCAATAATTGCAGTGGCACGGCACTACAGAGGTGAGATCGCGTTCAGTGGGGATACTAATCTGTGATGTCCTCAGAGAAAGGTTGAAGATTCAGTAAGACCTCAACAGAATCAGAGATTGTAAACAATGTCTTCCTGTTGCTTTTCGCATTGCGAACTGTCGTTTTCACCCTTGAAACGTGTAGGAATCCGGGCCATAAAGAAAGGGGTGGTTCCACTGTCACCCTTTATGCCATCACCTGAAACCTTTTCGTACCATTCCTGATCGACGGTGTGTCTGAAATGTATTCCTCGGCCATTCATAAGAAAACCACATGATTTCAACAGTGGGCGTCGTGGTTCTGACTTCAGAGCCATCAGACGAAGGGGTGAAATGTGGGTAAGGGGGACCGTGACGACCATCCCACCGTGTGGCACGTCCACAGTGGAGTCGAACAGAATTGCGGTGAAATTTCGTGCCAGTGGGGTATCTTTAACCTCACTTTACAGAAGTTTTTTTTATGTTTCGACACCTTGCTGCTTGAAGCGTAGTCCAGCGCGGGAGTCACTTCACAGGGCACCCGATTTTGCACAATTACAGAAAAAGACTGTAGACGTCTTTGAGCTAAATTTCAAGCTTATGTGTCGTAATGGGAGGCAACTACGTGGTTTCAAATAAGTGATCCCTCAATTCTGTTTCACAGTGTGTATCTCACAATTCTGACGCTGTAGTTTGGCTTTATAAAATTTGTTGACAAATAGCTAAAGTTACTTCATAACGAAGTGTTTTGGTATTAAGTAAGACGACGCAAGCCTAAGAAGGAGGACTCGATGTTGTAAAAAGGAAGTGGACTCGATGTTGTAAAATGGACTCTTCAGCAATATCCCGGCACAGCACTGCGCCACAGCAACCACCGGATGCTGCCGTTCGCCTGCCGGTCAAAGCAAAAGCTGGTTACTGAAACCAGCGACACTTCAGCACGTGCCGTAAGTGACATCAGCAGAAGCAACACATAAACAAAATCCCTTTGGTGAGTATAAATGCTGGCAGTCCGTCCAGGCAGGTTATCGGACTGAACTGTTAGTCATAGGTTCGGAAACTGTCATACTGTTAGTCTCGTCCGTAAGGTTACTAGCATTCCGTTATGCTGATAGGATTACCGTCCAGGACGGTGGGTAGGGGGAAGGGGACGTGGGGGGAGTGCAAAAACCACCTGATGAGGTGAGGGACGAAATGAGGCTATCCGAGCCACCAAGCCAGTCGCCGCCAGCCAGACACCAGGCCAGGCTTCGCCATCCAGACGTCTGCGCCCCTGTCACTCGTCACAGCTAGGCAGGACCCAGCTGACTTGTTGACGGTATATCAGCCACACCGCCATGCCAAAGCCTGATTCAGCGCTGTCTGGAATGTAATCGTAGAAGGGGTGCACAGAGCGTAGCTGATAATGACGTATTTATCACAATGTTCAAAGCCGAGGTCTGTGAGACTGACGTCTGCCAACGCTAAGGAAAATGGACTCTGTGGATCGACATCAACCTGTGTTACGGTACCATTTTTCGCAATGGACCCGCAGCATAAGCAAATTCACCATATTCACTTTACAGACCCTCCATTAATCCACGCAAATAATTGAGCATAACTGTACGTGTGATAGTTACTTGCAGTTATATGAAAACGGATTTGCTTGCTAGTGCTTGGGAAGCACACTGGACGATACGGCCAGTGACCCGGAAGGCGGGACGGCCAGACTCCCCGTTGCGCATCTTTGGAAAAGGGCAAATGTGGGGAGGTGGACAAACGATGGTCAAGGGCCATCTCTGGTGCTCTGTGGCGCCACTGGGAGAATTCCATAACAGCAAGAATTTCACAGTGCAAACACTAGTAAAAACATATGATTAGATGGACTGAGCAGTAACATTAGCGGAAAGCGCTATTGTCTACCGAATGTAGAAGGGACTTGAAGTATTGCTGCGCGCATGAAAGGAAGCTTCGAGTCTTTGAAACCGTCGGAGGCTGCTGCATACGCAGCTCTTAATGGAAAACTTTGTGCAACAACGTAAGGAGAACGGTAAATGGTTCACATGGAGTTTTTTTGCCGGAGAGACATTGAGCGCGCCAGTTTCTAAAGGAAGCTGCGTTATTGGCAGCGGAAAGAGAGTGAAAGAGCGAGGGACGACTTTTTCCGTGGAAAATGTTATGAAAAATTTCATTGGCTAACCAAGTTAAACATTGTCCAGGAAAGGGGACCTGAACCTGAGTTCTAAGAGACGCATTGGTCAGAACTCGCGACAAGTAGAATCCAGCCAATCAGGTCAAAGTCGTAACGAAAGACGCGGTAAAGCGAGATTTTATCGACTGACGCCGTCGCACAATAAGAGATTTCATCAGAAAGTTCACTAAGACACGATATAGGAGACTTCTTCTGACGTTCGTCGCCACTTGGTCGCCTCGCCTCACCGCGCTGTTCCGCAGTCTTTCAACTTATGACACCAGCTTAGAAGGGACGTCGCCAGTTCTACCGCAGACTGAGTCCACCAGCAACAGGTACGGTATGATACTGAGGTCATCTGTCCCCTAGAACTTAGAACTACTTAAACATTACTAACGTAAGGACATCACACACATCGATGCCCGAGGCAGGATTCCAATCTGCGACCGGAGCGGTCGCGCGGGTCCAGACTGAAGCGTCTAGAACCGCTCGGCCACCCTGGCCGGCTAGAAAGAGTCAATCTGGTTTAAAACTGTAATATCTGATCTTCTCTCTAGGCAACGGCCTTGCCACAGTGGATACACCGGTTTCCGTGAGATCACCGAAGTTAAGCGCTGTCGGGTGTGGCCCTTACTTGGATGCACTGTTGCCATTTTTCGGGGTGCACTCAGCCTCGTGATGCCAATTGAGGAGCTACTCGACCGAATAGTAGCGGCTCCGGTCAAAGAAAACCATCATTACGACCGGGAGAGCGGTGTGCTGACCACACGCCCCTCCTATCCGCATCCTAATCTGAGGATGACACGGCGGTCGGATGGTCCCGATGGGCCATTTGCGGCCTGAAGTCGGAGTGCTTGATCTTCTCTCTAACTATTTACCTTGAAAGTCATGAAACGTTTGTTTCTAAAGGCAACGTCAGGTGCTAGGTACTATCTTCCATTATCATGAGTGTTGCCTTCAGCAGTTCTATCATTTACTAACTTATTTCACGACTATCACTCAGTACTGTTGTTGATAATTCTTCCGGGTCATATGCCCGTGGTCAGTGGAATACTTCTATTCCTAACGTTTCGTCCAACACTACGTTGGACATCCTCAGAGGCGTGGCTGATCCTGTTGAGTCCTGCCGACTGACGAGTCGGGCGTCGGAGAGCGGCCTAAATACCGAGGAAAGTGGGCGTGGTCTAGCTTGCACATAGTAGCAGAGAGAAAACTAGTCAAAGATAAAATGTAACTATCGATAATAGTCCGTCATAGATAAAAATCACTTACCGATTCTGTAACGCAACTGCCCATATCTCGCTTAATTTCAAGGCCTCTTCTATTAAAATTATCTCCATGTTTATAAATTTCAATAGCCTCCCTTTTATTATGACGGACTATCATCGATAGTTACATTTTATCTTTGACTAGTTTTCTCTCTGCTACTATGTGCAAGCTAGACCACGCCCACTTTCCCCGGTATTTAGGCCGCTCTCCGACGCCCGACTCGTCAGTCGGCAGGACTCAACAGGACCAGCCATACCTCTGAGGATGTCCAACGTAGTATTGGACGAAACGTTAGGACTAGAAGCATTCCATGGACCACGGCCATATAACCCGGAAGAATTATCAACAACAGTACCATCCGGTCGTGAAAGCCTTCATTGTATATCACGCAGTATTAATGCGATTTAAGATCATTTCTTCCCTCCCGATAAACATGCCAGATTAACAAATTTACGTTCGGAGAGGTTGCGTTATCGAAATGTTGCTACAAGATGCTTTATAAAACGTTATTGCGAATTAAGCATATTTGTACCAATTATTGAGAAATAAAAGCTTACAGCGAAAAATAAAAGTCCTTTGCAACAGAAAATTGTTAACAAGAAAAAATATTTACACCCGAACCACATGACGAGGACGGGCACTTGTCACTACTCTAAGCTCGTTGGAACACAAGTAAGTTTTCATGAATGCCGTTTTGCCGAAGCTTGCCCTCATCAACCCAACGAACCCACGACGTGCACGTGGTAAGCCGATGCTATGCCGAAAACTAGAGGAATGAACTTCCCTAGCAGATTAAAACTGTGTGCCGGACCGAGACTCGAAACTTTTCCTTTGACTGGCAAATGCTCTACCAACGGGACACAGAGCCACGACTCATGCCAGTGCGTCATCTAATTTCCAAACTTGAGGAAGGGCCTCGAGTCATACTTGGGTAGCTCAGCTGATAGAGCACTTTCCTCCGAAAGGCAGAGGTCCCGGGGTCAAGATCCACTCCGTCACACACATTCAACCCGTCAGGATGTTTTATATTAGCACATTCTACACAAACCTACTACGTTGTCTTAGCAGGAGGAAGGTGATACTTCTATACGGCGCGGTCCAGGTAGAGGATTCCAGATAGAGGATAGGAGGGCCCTGTACGGCTTACCGGCACTTGAGTGAAATAATCTAGCTTTCGCGGACCAGATACACCTTCTACGATTAACAACCGTAGTTGTAAACCGAAATTTGCCTTTGAAAGTCAAAATAAGAAAGGCTTTTACGGAAAAGTCTACATTCGATTCTTTGGGTAGCCAATTAGAAGACAGCAATGAATCGGAGCATCTGCAATCACCTATTCATATTGACCCACAAAATGAAGATTCAACGTAACCAAATAAATTATTTAACAATACACAGCATAAAATCACTATTTAAAACCAGAAAACACAATAATTTCACCGCTGAATTAAATAAACAAAACATTTTAATAGCGAGGCCCCAAGAAATGACAAAAACGAGAGAGGACCCGATCGAATCACAAGGATGTAAGATTTATAATGGGAAACCAGGATAAAGGGTTATGAAGTAATGCCGCCATGTAAGACCAGGACACAGAGTGAACATAATACTAGTAGATCCAATAACTAATTTTCTAGCAATATCACCAAGAACTACAACCCTGACTTATAAAACTATGAGCAAAACCTAAACAATTATAAATGCTCATACCCCTACAAATGAAAAAAAATTCCATAAATGGAAAATAGAGTCGTCATAACTTTAAAAACAAAAATGTTTAAAGATTTCTAGAGCTCTGTAGGAAACATAACCTTATATTAAAATCAACATATTTCAAGAGGAAGCCAAATAAATTTAAAACATGGAAACTCCCAGACTGGAGGAGCTGGAGCATGTCTGTATAGACAAAAATATTCACAAGGATATATACGACGTTGAAGTACTGAGAGTAACAGACACAAGATCAGACAACTACTTAGTCAAATTTAAAGTCAGATTCACTCCATTAAAGAAAAGGAATGACAAAAACTAATAAAACAAGAACGAGACATGAATTACATCAGCAAATTAAAAATGACAAATACCGACACACATCATAAACCATCAAAGTAACAGATAATCTAGAAGAACTGGTATGGAGTCTCAAGAAATAAGCGGAGAATCTAGCTCCCTTGAATGTACGAAGAAAACATGGATGGTGGATTCCAGAATGTGACTAATTCCATGAAGACGCCAAGCATGGTTAAAGTTTCAAACACTAAAACCGGAATAAAATGCGATTAACATAAAAAATGAAACGGGAAAATTCACACAAAACGTAGGAAAAGTAAGAGAGGATTGCATGAAGACTTAATAAATCGTATAGAAGATAAATACCACAAAATAAATTCCAGGAACTGCTACAAAGTCTTTGGGAAATAACTTCAACAGTATGAGCCACCGACTGTAATACTTAAAATGAAGATGGAAGAAGGAACCGCGCCGAGTGGCCGCGCGTTTTCCGGCGCCATGTCACGGATTTCGCGGCCGCTCCCGCATAATGTCGAGTCCTCTCTCAGGCATGGGTGTGTGTGTTTTTCTTAGGATAAGTTAGTTTAAGTAGGGTGTAAGTCTAGGGACTGATGACCACAGCAGTTTGGTCCCTTAGGAATTCAAACACATTTGAACATTTGAACTTGGAAGAATGACACACAGTAAAAAGGAAATTCTGAAATCATGACAAAAGCTTTTAATAAACTTTTGAATTGTGAAGAATCCAAAGAACTCTTTCGGATTAACGTAAATACCCCAATTATAACCGAACCTAGAAAATTAGAAACCCCATTTTCTAAGATGTAGAAAGAGTCCAAAAAGGAGAAAAAATTATATGTAAACTGAAGAGCACTCACTGCTAGCAGCTGCAGCGGGACATTAAGCGGAATCAACGGTGAAGAGCGAAAAGTGTACCAGACCGGGGTTCGAACGAGGGATCTCCTACTTACTACGCAGGTACGGTAACCGTTACGTCATACGTAAGACAGGGTTAGCGCAACTACGCAGACTATATAGGTATGCCTTATGGCCAATTCACATTCCTGTCGAGCGCCAGAACATGCAGAAGCTGTGCACAGCAGATCATTAGTTTAAAATAGATTATGGTATACTAGATGAAATTGGTTGGTTCTTTTGTTCATTTGGGGGGATGGGACCAAACAGTGAGGTCGTCAGTCCATTCAGTTTGGTGAAGGATAAGGTAGAAAGTTGGCTGTGCCCTTTGAAGGAAGCCATCCCAGTATTTGTCTTAAGCTATTTAGGAAAATCACGGAAAACGTAAATCAGAATCATCTCCTGCATCCGAGTCCAGTGTGCTAACCACTGCGCCACCTTGCGCGGTCCTATAATGGTATGGGCAATGTTTACATGGAGTGGACTGGGTCCTGTCTTCCAACCGAACCAATTATTGAGTGGAAATTTTTATGTCCAGTTACATGGAGGCTATTTGCAGCCATTCTTGTGGCTGACAATGCGTCAGGTCACCGAGCCACAATTATTCCCGATTGGATTGAAACATACTCGACAGTACAAAGGAATGATTTGGCCACCCTGATCGCCCGAGGTACGACGTCAACGCCATCGAACTATTGTGTGACTTAATCGAGAAGTCAGTTCGTGCATAAAATCTTGCACCGGCAACGCATTTAAAATTATGGACTGCTATAAAGGCAATGTGGGTCAGTATTTCGGGCGGGTGCTTCCAACGACTTGTTGTGTGCATACTAAGCCGAGTTGCTGCACTACAGTGGGCAAAAGGGAGTCCGTCACGATATTAGGAGGTATGCCATGACTTTTGTCATCTCAGTGTACAACGGAATGGAGGAAGATTTTCTTTCGGCTATGAGAAGTGAAACACAGTCCCTGGAAAGGGTAAGGAACTGATCTTTGAAGAAATATAGCATTGGAGAGTGAGTAAATTAAGAAGAAAACCTACAGCCGATAGTGTCGGAAGTTCCGTGCGGCTTTTCGTGGATGATGCTGTGGTATACAGAGAAGTTGCAGCATTAGAAAATTGCAGCGAAATGCAGGAAGATCTGCAGCGGATAGGGACTTGGTGCAGGGAGTGGCAACTGACCCTTAACATAGACAAATGTAATCTATTGCGAATACATAGAAAGAAGGATCCTCTATTGTATGATTATATGATAGCGGAACAAACACTGGTAGCAGTTACTTCTGTAAAATATCTGGGAGTATGCGTGCGGAACGATTTGAAGTGGAATGATCATATAAAATTAATTGTTGGTAAGGCGGGTACCAGGTTGAGATTCATTGGCAGAGTCCTTAAAAAATGTAGTCCATCAACAAAGGAGATGGCTTACAAAACACTCGTTCGACCTATACTCGAGTATTGCTCAACAGTGTGGGATCCGTACCAGGTCGGGTTGACAGAGGAGATAAGAAGATCCAAAGAAGAGCGGCGCGTTTCGTTACAGGGTTACTTGGTAAGCTTGACAGCGTTACGGAGATGTTTAGCAAACGCAAGTGGCAGACTCTGCAAAAGAGGCGGTCTGCATCGTGGTGTAGCTTGCTGTCGAGGTTTCGAGAGGGTGCGTTTCTGGATGAGGTATCGAATAGATTGCTTCCCCCTACTTATACTTCTCTGCCTCGTGATGACTGGGTGTTGTGTTGTCCTTAGGTTAGTTAGGTTTAAGTAGGTCTAAGTTCTAGGGGACGGATGACCTCAGAAGTTAAGTCTCATAGTGCTCAGAGCCATTTGAACCAACCTACTTATACCTCCCGAGGAGAGCACGAATGTAAAATTAGAGAGATTCGAGCGCGCACGGAGGCTTTGCGGCAGTCGTTCTTCCCGCGAACCATACGCAACTGGAACAGAAAAGGGTGGTAATGACAGTGGCACGTAAAGTGCCCTCCGCCACACACCGTTGGGTGGCTTGCGGAGTATAAATGTAGATGTAGAAAAAACGGTGAAAAATCTTGACCAGAAAGAGGAATGGAGATTGGGCTTTAACTAAACCATTGAGGAATACGTAAGAAAGAGTAGGAAGCAGCAGTAAATAGAGCAGTCATAGTAACACACTTACAGTACAGGATTAGGATCAGAGTTGGAAAAGGATTCTGAATAGAGACGATGAGGAGATTGTGTGATGGACGCAATATGCGAAGAAATGGAGAACTAAATGAAACAAGTTCAACTGCTGACGAAGGACACGACGAAAACAACAGAGGCGTGAATCCGTGGCGCGGTGAGAGCGCGCAGAGAGGCGGCACCTGCGACCAGCACTCCCGCCGCCCCCGCCGCCCACGCCGCCGCCGGTCACAGAGCGGGCGCCGCCCAGCGTCACGTAGCACTGGCCTCGCCTGGCCCGGGCCGCCGCATAAGTTAGGTGGCTGCTCTCGCATGCGGCGCGCGCCACGCCCACAATGAATTTTGATTTCTCCCACAGATCTGTTTGAATGTTAAAGCGGAGCCCGCTCTGGCTCCGGCGCTGGCGCCGGGCATCAGATACCGGCCGTGCGTGGCCCGATTCTGCACCCGGCCGCTCCGCTGTTTTCCAGGTCGAATGTTTAGTGCCGCCCGATTCCAGGTATATGTGAGGAGTGCCCCGTGAAGTGGTACCGGAAATATCTCCTAGCCATTTTCCCTGGATTGTATCGTATTGAGAATGTAAGGGACAATAGGTAGGAACCGTGCTATTTGGTAACTTACTGAACAACTGTCTGCGACACGGTAGTTTTGCTTCTGGGCTCGAGATATCGTCGACGCTAATAAGGACACTCGATGCTGATGACAACTGAGTCCTCGTATAGTGGTTACAGTGAGTGGGGAAGCCAGCATATAGCGTCAACCACACGGTGTAACGTAACTGCCTGTATGTTGTTTAACATGTTTATCCCCAACTGACGCCGAAAAATTAAAAACATCCGTAGGATATGCATCGTTATCACTGACAGCGTTATTTCTTAATAAATATAGCTCATACTGGACGTCAAGGAACGTGTGACGTTCTAAAAGGAACAGAGAGACGAAATTAGGAAAAGTGGAGCAATAACTTACATACACACTATGTGATCAAAAGTATCCGGACTCTCCCAAAAACATATGTTTTTCATATTAGTCTATTGTCCTGCCACCCACTGCCAGGTACGTCATATCAGCGACTTCAGTATTCATTAGACATCTTGAAAAAGCAGAATGGGGCGCTCCGCGGAACTCTGGGACCTCGAACGTGGTCAGGTGATTGGGTGTCACGTGTGTCATACGTCTGTACGCGAGATTTCCACACTCCTAAACATCGCTAGGTCCACTGTTTCCGATATGATAGTGATTTGGAAACGTGAAGGGACACGTACAGCACAAAAGCGCACAGGCCGACCTCGTCTGTTGACTGACAGAAACCGCCGACAATTGAAGAGGGTCGAAATGTGTAATAGGCAGACATCTATCCAGACCATCACACAGGAATTCCAAACTGCATCAGGATCCACTGCAAGAACTATGACAGTTAGGCAGCAGATGAGAAAACTTGGATTTCATGGTCGAGCGGCTGCTCATAAGCCACACATCACGCCGGTAAATGCCAAATGACGGCTCGCTTTGTGTAAGGAGCGTAAACATTGGACGACTAAACAGTGGAAAAACGTTGTGTGGAGTGACGAATCACGATACACAGTGTGGGGTTCCCATGGCAGGTTGTGGGTATGACGAATGCCCGGTCAACGTCATCTGCCAGCGTGTGTAGTGCCAACAGTAAAATTCGGAGGTGGTGGTGTTATCGCTCAAATGGCTCTGAGCACTATGGGACTTAACATCTGAGGTCATCAGTCCCCTATAACTTAGAACTATTTAAACCTAACTAACGTAAGGACACCACATACATCCATACCCGAGGGAGGATTCTAACCTGCGACCGTAACGGTCGCGCGGTTCCAGACTGAAGCGCCTAGAACCGCTGGACCACACCGGCCGGCCGGTGGTGTTACGGTGTCGTCGCGTTTTTCATGGAGGGGTTGCACCCGTTGTTGTTTTGCGTGGCACAGTCACAGCGCAGGCCTACATTGATGTTTTAAGCAATTTGTTGCTTCCTACTGTTGAAGAGCAATTCAGGGATGGCGATTGCATCTTTCAACACGATCGAGCACCTGATCATAATGCACGGCCTGTCGCCGATTGGTTACACGACAATAACATCCCTGTAATGGACTGGCCTGCACTAGTCCTGACCTGAATCCTATAGAACACCTTTGGGATGTTTTGGAACCCCGACTTCGTACCAGGCCTCACTGACCGACATCGATACCTCTCCTCAGTGCAGCACTCCGTGAAGAATGGGCTGCCATTCCCCAAGAAACCTTCCAGCACCTGATTGAACGTATGCCTGCGAGAGTGGAAGCTGTCATTAAGGCTAAGGGTGGGCCAACACCATACTGAATTCCATATTACCGATGGAGGGCGCCATGAACTTGTAAGTCATTTTTAGCCAGGCGTCCAGATACTTTTGATTACATAGAGTAGGAATATGTGGAGACAGAATACCTCATTTTAATAATTAAATATGTAATTATTTGTAAATATACACTGGCGGGATAGATTCGCAGCAACAGCAATGGATTTGTGTACGTAACGTTTTTAAGCGATTAACATTGCAAGATCGTAGGTTAATGTAAGCATTGGATAAGCTCTTTGCAAATGTGAAATGTTGGTACGTTAATAATAGATGTAACCGCCGGAATGTTTAATGGAAGCCCGCAAACGCACATACCGGATGTTAATTTTATGGAATGAGGTTCCATCCATGTTACAATTGGTCAGTCAATACAGGGACGGTTAATTTTGTTTCTGAAGGATGATGGAGTACTGGTGGTCAAGCAGGCCAAGAGCACACCAAGGCAACGTGTTGACGCTTTGTAGAGCTTGTTCTGTTACAACAGCGGTATGTGAGCGAGTGATGTCCTGTTGGAAAACAACTCTCAGAATGCTGTTCGTGAATGGAGCACAACATATCGAATTACAAGACTCACATACAAATTTGCAGTAGGGTGCGTGGGACAACCACGAGAATGCTCTCGCTAGCATACGAAATCGCACCCGAGACCGTAACTCCAGGTGCAGGTCCAGGGTGCTTAGCACGCAGAATAGGTTGGTTGCTGGCCCCTGAACTGGCCGCTTCCTAACCAACACTCGGCCATCACGGCACCGAGGCAAAACCACCTTTCATCAGAAAATACAACCAACCTACACCCCAACCTGTAGAAAGCTCCCGTTTGATACCATTGAAGTTGCAAATGGCAGTGGTCTAGGGTCAGAAGAACGCATGCTACAGGGTGTCTCGTTCGGAGCTGCCTCTGAAGAAACCGTTGTGTAACATTTCGTTGTGTCACTGTTGTGCCAACTGCAGCTTAAATTGTCTCTGCAGGTGGAGTACGATGTTACAGAGCCATAGGACGAACACGATGGTCTTCCCTCTCGGTAGTGCTACATGGCTGCCAACGATCATGTACCGTGGCTACATTACTGCCACTTTTTTCTGCAGTATCGCAGAAGGAAAATCCAACTTCTCGTAGCCCCATTACACGAGCTCGTTCAAACTCAGTGAGGTGTTGATAATGGCCTCTTTGTCACCTTAAAGGTAACTAATGCTGACTACCGTTAGGGGGTGTATCTGATGCAAACTTGATTTGGATTCTCAGTGGTGCAACTAGCGCCACTCATGCGACTGGCATGAAATCTGAACTGGCGTCATCTTTCAGACGTAAAAAAACTATTACCAATTTTAGTTGAGGCCGCACAACTCCTTTTTGGTTTCCAATTTATTTCCGTCGGTGTATGTATTATTATGTGAATATATTGTTGTGGTGAAGACGTTTGCTGGGACGGAGGGAATTCCATGACAGTCTTCAGGCAAATTTTGTGGTGAATGAGCTGAGTACGAAACCACACTCCCAATAAAACGCAGATGCGGGAAGTGACCAAGTAAAGATGATTTGTCAAAACTTATTACAACGTTGATGTGCGGATAAAAAGGGAGAAATAACGCTGTTCATTCGGCCAAGTAGCCGGTAGTTGAATACGTAGTTTTAGAATATTTCACTGTAAAAGCAATTGAGTCCAAATTACTTTTAAGCATTGTGATACGTCGTAAATGATGTTGTACTCCATCTTAATGAGTGTAGTGCCTCGTACTGAATTATGTTGAGAGAAAAAAAGCAAATTGTAGTTGGAAGTAATTGTACCGGTCATTACCTTCATCAGCTCATTGATTCTTAAGTGTGGTACCATGTACAGTGCGAACCGAGGCTCAAAAGTTTGACTGGTTAATGGATGGTATCGTAGTGTCATTGTTTACGTTGAGAGTTCTGTGCTTCAACTTACTCCCTAATAGGGAATGGGAAGAAACTTGGGACGTAGACAAAGTGACAATTCACTTGAACTGTAGCAAGCCATGAACAGCAATATTCTCGGCTCAAAGATACCTAGTTTTATGTTCCACACTCGCATGTACAAAGCTGTTCAGGGGTACCGTGTTGGCTGGGCGCCAATTACGACTGGATGAAAAGTTGCGGTGGCATATCAGTGTACTTTTTGTTTGACATTTTTATTGACAGGAGAGTCAAATTATTAGATTAGATGGTAAAAACAGTGTCCAACTAAAGCGCAGCAAATGTACATATAAATAAAGGACTGTAATAAGTAATGCTATTATTTCTTTCAAAGAACCGAAAACATTGTCTTAGTGTGCTTATTTTGTAGAGTATAAATTCTCACAGGAGAAACTGTATTAATTTTCATAAAAGGTTTAAACGAGAGAATTTACTTGTATGAATGAACAAACAGCTATTTTTGCAAATATGAGGGGAAGTTTCGGTATTGACAAAAGCGGTAGATATCCTGAAAAAAATTTATGGTAAACAGGTCAATGATCATTGCTGACAAACATTTAATTTGAGAGAAATAGTAGTTGACCTGCCTTATACAAAGCGGCTAGCAACTGTGAGTCACTGAAAAGTGCGTTTATTGTGATCGACAAATAAACGTAGTATTTATAATTTTGGCACGAGCTACAGCGCAAAACATACTGTACAAAGGGAATTATATAACTTCAATTTTAGTGACAAAGCTGTAATTTACCATGAGCTAAACATTGTGGTACATCGTAGAATTGAATATGTGTTACTTACCTATATTTTAAGGCCGAACAATTACGGTGAGAAATTGCCTGTTTTTTTTTTTTAATTTTGTACGTGGCTGGAGCAGCAACCGTAAGATGAAAGCTTCTCGTATGAATAGTAAACAGCCAATCAGTCGCAAAATGGAAGGTTTGCTAAGACCTTAGTACCATGGATTCAACGTTTATAGATACGTCTACTTCAGAAGGAAATATTGACAACTGCATCACACGTTACGGTAGAGGTGCGTTAAAACATAGCCGAAAGGCGTCAGTCAGGTGTAAAATTTCACCTCCATAATAATTAGAACATGCACACCATGGTTTTTGTCATTTGGTATTTCTTTACCAGTGTACAGCTAATAGATTCAGTTATTATTGACGTGCAATTCTGTATCGGACTGACGTCTTTCGGCCATATTTTAATGTACGTTTGCCATAATATGCAATCGAACGTCAGTATTTCCCTCTGAAGAAGGCGTCATTACATACGCTGAAGCCATAGTAAAGGGACTGAATAAACCTCCCATTCTGTAACAGAGTGTGTATTTACTATTTCTACAAGAAGATCCATTCTTATCATTCCAGTTAACTGAAAGAAAAATTATTTGGGCCCGCATGCACCGCATTTTATACACACTTCTATAGATATATATGAGTCAAATTAAAAAGTAGCTTCGCAAGTAGCAGCGCAAGATATGAAGATTTTTAGTGATATCTGCGTTAGCTTTTCGTTACTACTAGAAGGAGTAACTGACAGCATTCATATTTAACGTATGTGAATCTTCTGTCAGTAGAAATTCTAACAAATAACAACAGGGCTCGCCGACGGAGCGTCACAAACGAAACGGTACCCTAATACATCCCCCAATCCTTTTTAAATGAGATTGGCGCGGGAAGGGAACGAGACTGGACGTCAACCTCAAGAATTCTCCGGAATATAGTTTTGACACTGATTTTGTTGAGCAAAAGCGGGCCATTCACGTGCCAGCGGAAGAGATGCGGCGACAGGGGGTTGGATGTGGGGAGTGGGAGGGGGTGCTAGGGTGTCCGGGTCCTGATGCTACCTGTCTATTTCGCCACCTGCCACTGCAGCTTTCGCATCAGAGCGTTCCTGACATAGCTCTGCTAACGCCACATGCCACTTGAAGCTCAGGTGGAAACAGCTTTCTCAGTTGGCAAGATCGTCCTCTACTCACATTTCCACTATCTGTTTGGAGACTGAATCCTAGGCCCTGCTGGAGTGGCACTGCAGCTTCGATCAGAAACAAACCTAATTATGCCCTTCGCTGATGCTGTTTTCTTCCTCTGCAGACTGTCGATTTCTCTGAGGCAAACGCTCCTCACCTGTTACGAAAACCGCTGCGAGGGGCATCGCTGCGACTGGTGGATAAACTGCATAGCGAATTCCGCACTCGCAAAAGATGCTGTAGAAACTACGTTCCCATAACTCTAGCTTGTCTTTGAAAAAACGAAGCATATTCTTTTGTGTGTGAATTCCTAAGGGACCAAACTGCTGAGGTCATTGGTCTCTAGACTTATACACTAGTTAAACTAACTTATGCTAATAACAACACACACACCCAAGCCCGCGGGAGGACTCGAACCTTCGGCGGGAGCTGCCGCGCAATCTGTGACATGGCGCCTCAAACCGCACGACCATATTCTTGTTTTTAACCGTTAAGCCGAAGATGGTTTTTGTGCTTCTTTCAAGTTAATCTTGTATTACCTCTACTCCAGCTTCAAAAATTTCTGCTGAAACGTCTCATCTTTCAATGCGTCTGCTTCCGTACTCGACCAAAACAAACTTCGGGTTCAGCCGGCCGCGGTGGACGAGCGGTTCTAGGCGCTTCAGTCCGAAACCGCGCGACTGCTACTGTTGCACGTTCGAATCCTACCTCGGGCATGGATGTGTGTGATGTCCTTAGGTTAGTTAGGTTTAAGTAGTTCTAAGTTCTAGGCGACTGATGACCTCCGATGTTAAGTCCCATAGTGCTCCGGGTTCGCACGACCCACCACCCACCACGCATGATTAGTACTACAATGACGACTGACAGGTTACTGCCCACTGCCCTCTCTCGGTAACCAGCGTAACTTCCACCGCGTCTCGCTGCACCGCCGAACCTCCTTTGAATCGTTCCGAGCGCAGCTAAATAGGCGATAACGACCAATCGCACCGCACCAAAATCCAGGCACAAGAAAGAGCCGACACACGAACCGCTACAAAGAGGAGTTATGGTTCAGACACTGCTAAAAAGGGCCTTCACAGGAACTGGAAACGAAGACATAGGTACAAAGAAGGTAAATGCAAAGAAACCATGGATAACAGAAGAAATACTTAAGTTGATCGATGAAAGAAGGGAGAACCAAAACATTCAGGGAAATTCAGTAATACAGAAATACAAGTGACTTAAGAATGAAATCAATATGAAGTGCAGGAAGAAAAAGCGATATGACTGCATGAAAAATATGATGAAATCGAAAACGAAATGATTGTTGGAAGAACTGACTCACCATGTAGGAAAGTCAATACAACCTTCGCTGGAACTAAAAAAATAGGGCGTTAACATTAAGATTGCAATGGGAATTCCACTGTTAAACGTAGAGGAGAGAAAGAACTGATGGAAAGAATATGCTGAAAGCCTCTATGACGGAGAGGACGTGTCTGATAACGTGAAAGAAGAAGAAACAAGAGTTGATGTAGAAGAGATAGGAGATACAGTATTACAATCAGATTTTAAAAGAGGTCTGGAAGACTTAAAATCAAATAAGGCCGAAGGGATAGAGAAATTCCATCAGAATTTCCAATATAATTGGTGGAAGTGGCAACAAAACGACTATTTCCGTTGGTGTGTAGAATGTATGAGTACCATCTGAGTTTCGGAAAAATATCTTGCACACAATTCCGAAGATTGCAAGAGCCGACACGTGCGAGAATTATCGCACAATCAGCTTAACAGCTCATGCATCCAAGTTACTGACAAGAATCATACACAGCAGAATGGAAAAGAGAATTGAGGATGTGATAGATGACGATCGGTTTAGCTTGTGGAAAGCTTAAGGCAGAAGAGTTGCAGTTCTGACGTTGCTGTTAATAATGGAAGCAAGACTAAAGGAAAATCAAGACACGTTCATAGGATTTGTCGACTTGGAAAAAGCGTTCCAACAGCGTCAAATGTCATAAGATGTTCAAAATTAGGGGTAAGCTATAGGAAAAGGCGGATAATGTACGACCTAGGGAGCACTAAGAGACTAACAACGATTAGAATAGTGTAAGAGAGGGATTTAGTCCATCGCCTCAACTCTTCAGTGTGTACATCGAAGAATCAATGACGGAAGTAAAAGAAAGATACAAGAAAGAGATTAAAATTCAAAGTGAAACGATATCAATGATAAGATTTGCTGAAGACATTGGTATCCATAGTGCAAGTGAAGAAGAATTACAGGACTTGTTGAATGGAATGAACAGTACAATGAGTACAGAATATGTACTGAGAGTAAGTCGAAGAAAGACGAAAGTAACCAGCAGTAGAAATGAAAACAGCGAGAAACTTAACATCAGACTGGGGATCAGGAAGTAGATGAAGTTAAGAAATCCTGCTACGTAGGTAGCAAAATAACACACGATGATCGGAGCAAGGTGTGCATTAAAAATAGAGTAGCAATGGCAAAAAGGGCATTCATAGCCAAGAGGTCTGCTAGTACCAAACATAGGTCATAATTTGAGAAAGAAATTTTTGAGAGCGTGCGTTTGGAGCACAGCATTGTATGGTAGTGAAATGTGGAGTGTGGGGAAACCGGGAGAGGAGAAAATCGAAGCATATGAGATGTGGTGCTACAGATGAATGTTAAAAATTAGGTGGACTGGTAAGGAATGAGTAGGTTCCTGCAGAATCGGCAAGGATGGGAATATGTGGAAAACACTGACAAGAAGAAGGGACAGGATGATGGGACATCTGTTAAGATACCAGGGAATAGCTCCAGTGGTACTAGAGGGAGCTGTACAGGGCAGAAACAGTCGAGGGAGACAGAGATTGGAATACATTTGGCAAATAATTTAGGACCTAGCTTGCAAGAGCTATTCTGAGATGAAGATATTGGCACAGGAGAGGAATTGGTGGCGTGTCGCATTAAACCAGTCATGAGAGTGGCGGCTTTAAAAAAATGCATTCTGCAAAGTTAAATTTACTACTGTTGCATAAATTCATTTTACTTTCAGTTCTAAACATGGTCGTTTCTCAGCAAGTGTATACAATTTTCAAACATAGAAATGATACATCCAGAACGGTTGCAAATACCCGTTTCGTACGATTGACCTAGGTTTCGACTCCTACTAAGGGTGTCTTCATCAGAATGAAATTTTGATAACCGGAACGTTACATTGCGAGAAAGCAATGGTCAGAATTTAGAGCAGCTGTACTCAAGTCAAAAACAAAATAAACTACGCCAAGTAATTTTAGTGTTGTCAAAACTTTATTCTGATGAAGACACCCTTAGTAGGTGTAGAAACCTAGGTCAGCTGTACAAAACAGTTATTTGCAACCGGTTTGCTGCGTAATTCCTATGTTTTAAAAATTCCTTTCACTTTTATTGTGTCATAGAAACGACAGAGGAATAATACGTTTCGTGTAACATTTTTAGCGTTCTTTTCCTTTAATTATTTTGAAAGAAAATTCCGGTTTTTAACAGGAATTAGAAAGCAATTGATTTTTTTACCTAAAAAGCCAAAAATTCTCTTTCCCAAAAATTGTAATGAACAACTTGGACAGCGGGCGAAATACATCATTCATCAGGAACAATTACGTGATTATAGTTAAAATTTCGTCAATGAATTAATTCATTGGCCAGTATTTATTGTCCAGTCTGATCATAAATACTCAGTATGAAATGTGTTGATCGGCAAGATGCCTCATTTCATCAGAAAGAATGTCATTCGAAGACGATACTAATCTTTCAGAAGGCACAGAATAACATGTAAATTCATTTTTAAATAAGGTTTTATTACAAATATTAATTCGGAATAAGGCTTGACTGAAAACAGAAAAACCGGCCGGGGTGGCCGAGCGGTTCTAGGCGCTACAGTCTGGAACCGCGCGACCACTACGGTCGCAGGTTCGGATCCTGCCTCGGGCATGGATGTGTGTGATGTCCTTAGGTTAGTTAGGTTTAAGTAGTTCTATGTTCTAGGGGACTGATGACTTGAGGTGTCATAGTGCTCAGAGCCTTTTGAACCATTTTTTGAAAAACAGAAATATAATAGTACCTACAGTACGTAAAATGTGGACATCGGTATTATAAACGGTAATCAGTAAAAAATAAAAATACTTATTATAACAGAGACCAACCGGTCAGTTTTTCCCATCCCTACCGCCAACAGGTGCTCACGAGGATATTGACAAATGTATGTAATAACAACAGTAGAAAAACTTTTTGGTGGATATACAATCGAGAAGAGGTCCAGATAACCACGAAACATAGAAAATGATACCTGATTGTAACCTGACAAAACTAACGCGAATTTGTACATCTCAGTCTTTTTGTAGTTGGTGATAGGAGCGCATAAATTACTGTGTTGCTGAGTAACAGTTAGCACTGCCCGCATGGTGATCACCTAACGGTGGCCAGGGTCACCGACCGGAATCCTCAGCGTCGGTGTTTCGTTTTATGGCGCCGGCACGCGCTGCTCAGGAAGTCGCGTGCAGAGCCGTCTGAGCACGTGCCTTCGCGAATGCTACTAGCAATGCCAAGGCTGGTCTACACACCACGTGGGGCGGGAACAGTTGTCCCAAGCAACGGTGATGTCTGCTGACGTCGCATGAACGTACTCACGACGCTACGAGGTGGAAGTCAAGAAGTGTATGGAGGACGGATTACGCTTTGTGTTACTACAGTACAGCATCTATGACAAAAATTAAAAAAAAATGCATACTAATATATTTCCTGTTCACTGCACAATGTCTCCATGCAGTAGATTGCTGCCTTTCTGAATACTGATTTTACACGAGCACCGTATATCACAAACCACAAACGCTCCCCTTTTGTAACCGTACTCGAGTGTTCATACAATACTGTGAATACGATTCCTGCTCTGAAACGTAAGACCAGACACTAAAAATGACCTTTTAATAATTCCAGAGGTGGCAAAACTTGTGCAATTAACTTCAACAGCTGCTGCAAGTATCATACGAGGGGCGTTCAGTAAGCAATGCAACACGTTTTATTCTGAAGCAAGTTGGTTGTATTTAGGATTTCAATACACTATATTATTCCACACTCCGGCTACAACATTTTATTTTTAGACATTCTGTCCGTTCACTTACGCAACCTTCCTAGGAGAGCCTGTATGGGGTCATGATACCACTCCAGTGGTCGATGTCGGAGCTACCATTCTGCTGCATCAGTAACCTGCCAATCATACGCCCACTCTCTCCCCCGGGTGCATCCTTCATTGGGTCAAAGAGAAGTTGGAAGGGGCGAGATCCGGGCTGTAGGGTCGATGAGAAAGAACAGTCAGATGAAGTTCTGTGAGCTCTTTTCTGCTGCGCAGCCTTTTGTGAGGCAATGCGTGATCATGGAGAGAGAGAAATTCGTTGAATTTTTGTGGCGATGAACACGCTAAAGGCGTTTCTTCAGCTTCCAGAGGCTAGCACAGCTTTGGGCGGCGGGCCGGCAAGCGGGAGGTAGGAGAGGCGTACGCCACCTTGTTGCAGTGACGACAGACGTCTTGTCCAACGACTCACCGTGCTTTTGTTCAGTGCTACGTCTCCGTAGACATATTCCAAGCACCTATGAATACATGCGATACTCTGATTTTACACTAAAAGGAACTCAATGAAAGCTCTCTGCTTAGAATACACCTCCATTACAGACGCCATTTTGAAGGCTCGGTATAGCACCACCACCTACCAGAAATTCATGAAACTATATGGACTAAGGCGGAAATATTTAACGATGTCCCACAGCAAATTCCTCATTTTTTCAACAGAAATTGGCAGAGAAAATATGTGCTGCATTACTTATTGAACGGCCCCAAGGTGTAATAAAAGAAGGTTTTATAGGCTCAGTTTATGCAGGACAGACGAGTTTGCAATCTCTCTTTATGTCCATCTTTTCAGAAATGTTTTTAGGGCTCGGCTGTTCGGTATAGAATGTCGAATCAAACACATTCCAGCCGTCAAATTTCCAAACCGTTATTTTATTTGCCAAACAGTTTCGGCGATTTACTACGCCATCTTCATAAACAATCGACAGATGATGGTTGAAGTGATAGCTGTATCAAACATAAATCTATAGATTCTAGTCTGGCTCCTATTTTGACCGGAACCGAGGTTGGAATCTTTCTACACGTCGGTCAGAGGGCCTGAAAATGGTGTAGTAAATCGGCGAAACTGGTAGCCAAATTAAATAACAGTTTGGAAATTAGAGAGGTGAGAGGTGCTTGATTTGAGATTGTGTTTGTCATCTGTTGCATTCGCTACCTCATAGCCTGAAAATAAAGCCCTTGAGCGAACAGCTGTATGAGTGAATGAACTAAAGATTAAATGCTCATACATGGAGGTAAGGTATACGCGCTGGAAGTTGTGAACAGAGGAAAGGTTTAAGGTAATGAACTGGAGAAGCCCAAACATGTGATAAATTCAATATAATGTATCTACAAGTCAAGGATACCGAGTCAAATGTTACAGATAAAAACAAATACTGGTAAATATTAAACATCTCCTCCACACATCATGACACAAAATTACGTAGACACAAATTTAAGAACTTTCGAGACATAGCCTTGCGAGTGAGGAAACCTGTTTGTAATTAACTTGAATGTACGGATGCTTAATTCAGGGGCAGATAACAATCACCAGGTGTCCTCATGCAATAGAAAGACGAGAACAATGGCACAACATTCATTACTCACGGCAGGTGACGATGCCAAATGCATTTGGAGAAGGACACGTTATCGGGTAAGTCCAGCATTCTCGCGATTTCCAGTCATGTGACTACAGCCCAAATGCTCGCTGCTTGCTGAAATCTCACGATTGTGTTGCAAGTTGCTGGTCGAACGCATCCGTATCAAATACACAGCATTAGAGTCTGATACGCTTCTATTCCCGTGTCCTGCCTAGGACGAGAGTGACGAAAGTGCTTTGTCTTTCAAACTTGACGAGGCTACCAACGGAAAAATGCACACCCAGTGATCTGAATGGCCTTCACCATTCAAAGCTTTGGGAGCTGCCACAAGAGATGGTTTCCCTTTTCTTTTTGCAAAGATGTACCGCACTATGTGACAGGGACGAATGGCAACTGATGGTATACGAGTTGAAAAATTTTGCAAAAACGGACATAATGTCTTATGGGATAACAGCAATCAGTGATTTTATAATGTTACTTTAAATCCGTCTTGATTGCAAATTTTTTTATTATTCATATGACCGGTTTCGGTCATATGACTTGACGCATGGAGCACGGTGCAGGATTTATGAATGTCATTCATGTCAAAATGGCAATATATTCCAGGAGCATAAGTTAATATGCGAGGATGTCTCAAAAACGATATGTGTAAGTTCATGTAGTTACGTACAATTTGTAGGAAGTAGTTTCTGAGACAGAACACATTATATCACGTACAGTAATAGTCTATTTTTAAATAGTGACACAGTTATTTTGGGGGGATGGATGCCAGGATGCGGCTGTTTGGGTTGACAATATCATACACCGTTGGGAAAATGAACGACTCCATACTTAACTAGGTGCTCGCTATCGTCGTAGGGTCAGAGTGGTACATAATCTCCTTTACGGTCAACAGTTAAACTCGCTACATTGTCAAATTTTGCGCAAGTTTAATAGAAATACAAGTTGAATAGTTAATGAAATAAACAAATGTTTATTGCAGTCTGTCAGATAAATGATGGTGGGCTACAACAAACAATTTATAATTAACGAACTGATGATTTATTCATCGAAATGAACTCCGAATAATCAAATGGTGGTCCCAGAACATATACATACTAGCAAAAAGTTAAATAAAAATGCTAGACAAATACAGTAAAGATTGCTCATGTTCATAATAAAGTAGTGGCAGGTTCTGACAATTAGCTCAGCTTTTGTAGTGTGTACAACACAAAGTCCCATTCTGCTAGCATATTATGGAAAGAATCGCTAGTTCCCAAACATTTAAGTTCACTATTGCGACTTAAATGTTTAAATTCTTGTAACCAAGTATATAGTCTAACAGGTAACCTGTAGAGATGATTAATTGCAGGGGAAGCAAATCAAAGTTCAAAGCTGCATATTGCTAGTCACTAGCACAATGTTAGTCGCGACTGGTTCCCAGATTTTAAGACTTACTTAGCCCACAGTTTTTCTAGGTTCAATCGAAATTTAGAGTGCTCGTGCAGCCACTTGCCGTCCAAAACCACACAGACACATCTCCAACACAGGCTACAAGTTACCTCAATGACGAACCTCAACAGCCGCTCGGAGTGGCCGTGCGGTTTGAGGCGCCATGTTGCGGATTGCACGGCTACTCCCGCCGGAGGTTCGAGTCCTCCCTCGGGCATGGGTGTGTGTGTTGTTCTTAACATAAGTTAGTTTAAGTAGTATGTAAGTCTAAGGACCGATGACCTCAGGAGTTTGGTCCCTCAGGAATTCACACAAATTCGAACATTTTTTGAACCAATCTTAACAGAATGACCACCAGGAACAGAATGACCATAGTCGGCCGTCCACTCGACCCTTTATGCGTCCTCTGAGCCCGATAAACTTTACAACTAGGAATAAATGAACCAACGTTGAAGATATAAACAATGCACATACAATACATATGTTCGAAGAATGCTTCTCTCTGCATGTCCCTTTCAGACCATATACGGCATTCTAATAGTTCAACCACAAATAAATGAATTGTGAATCTTGAGTGTACGTGCTCAACATTAATAACAAAGAAAACAAACGGCTTTTCACCATGTTCCGAGCAATCAAAGCACACAAAATGTCTCAGAATGAGAGTTCACGCATATGAAGTTCAGTAAGTGACAGCAAAGGATAATACCTAAGTCTTCAAGGATACAATGCAGTTGTAAATATCACCTAGTTAGTTTGTGCGATCAACGTCTGATCCAGTTTGCTAGCTTTGGCGCAAATTAATTGCCACATACGCGACTCGGAGAGCGGATGAATGCGATATGTGGCGTTTTAGAAATATAGTCGAGAACATTCGAGAATATTTTAAAACACTCGAAAACATTGGTAAACATCCGAGAACAATATGTAAGAATCTCGGATTTTCCCTTGAAAAATACGTTGATACGAAGGACTGAAGACGTCCAGGTGACCACTCCGAGGTGATGGTGACCAATTACAGCACTCACCATAAGTTCAACAGATACTACCGCGAAACCGTTATAGTGAACAACGGGGAATTAGTGGTTTTGGAGATATCTTTAACTTCGTTTGCAAATATTTCAGTTCATCCGTAAGCCAAAATTTTATCAAGAGATTGATGTAGTTGGCACGCAACACAGTAAGGAAAGTACACTCTAAGATAAAAAAAAAGCCGCACCACCATGAACTTATCCGAATGGGACGGAAATCGGCAGAAGTGATGTACATTTACAGACGAACAAATGATTAAAATTTCAGAAAGTTGGATGAATTTTTCAGGAGAAAGACCTTCAGAAGTTGAGCAAGCCAGTAATCTGTTCGTCTATATCTGCCCTTACGCAAATAGTTATTCGGCTTGGCATTGATTGGTACACTTCTTTGATGTCCTCCTGAAGGATATCATGCCAAATTCTGTCTATTTGGTGCGTTATATCGTCCAGAACAGATTAGATGGCACTGCCTGTAATTCTCCAAATGTTGTCTATTGGGGGGAGATCCGGCAACTTTCAAGCCCAAGGTAGTTTTTCATCTTCGTTGATCCATTATGGATCGTGGGACGACGGCTGGCATGAACTACTTAATGCAATAATTTACCAACAGCCGTATGATTTGTAGAAATTTACTTTATGAACTTCTATGTGCTACCAGTTTCGGTATTACATTGATGCCATCTTCAGGCCCCACTGCCGGCCGGTGGGGCCGAGCGGTTCTAGGCGCTTCAGTCTGGAACCGCGCGACCGCTACGGTCGCAGGTTGGAATCCTGCCTCGGGCATGGATGTACGTGATGTCCTTAGGTTAGTTAGGTTTAAGTAGTTCTAAGTTCTAGGGGAGTGATGACCTCAGATGTTAAGTTCCATAGTGCTCAGAGCCATTTGAAGCCAGGCCCCACTCGTCATAGTCGTAAAATCGCTGTACACAGAAATGGCTATATAACTGGATCCGTCAATCAATCGTCCTGCAACAGCTCTTGGTGGCCAGGTGACACAGACAGAGCTGTTGCAGGACGGTTGATTCACGGGTCCAGTTATATGGCCATTTCCGTGTATTGCGATTTTACGACTATGACGAGTGGGGCCTGAAGATGGCATCAATGTAATGCCGAAACTGGTAGCACACAGAAGTTCATAAAATAAAATAAACTTCTACAAATCATACGGCTGTTGGTAAATTATTGCATCAAGAAGGTAGTTTTTGGTAAGCGCGAAGAAAGGAAACCGCAATTCTCACCTTGAGTGACAGGCATTATCTTGTTGAAGTGTAAGCCGACGGTGGCTTACCATAAAGGGTACCAAAAATTGACTGGAATGTCGTCGACGTATGACTCTCCTGTGAGGATGGCGCGGATGAGAACTAAAGGGGTCCTGTTATGAAAAGAAATGGCATCCCAGACTAACGCTCCTGGTTGTTGGGCCGTATGGCAGGCTACAGTCAGATAGATATCCCAGGTATCCAACCACTGTAATAGCCGCCGTCAGACACGTCTTCGCTGGTCATCGGGGCGCAACTCGAAGCGGGACTCATCACTGAAGACAGTTAGCCTATACTCCATACAGTACTATGGCTTGATGCCGTTCTAAGTGCTACTCTATCCTGTGCAAACCTCTTCACCTGCGAGCGACTACTGCAGCCTGCATCCTTCTAAATCTGTTTGTTGTAACCATCTCATTGTCTAGTTCTAAATTAGTGATCCCTTGATGTTTCAGACTGTGTCCTACCAACCGATCCTTTCTTCTACTCAGGTTGTGCCACAAATTTCTTTTCTCCCCAATTCTGTTCAGTACATCCTCGTTAGTTATGTGATCTAACGATCTAATCTTTATTATAACTAAATAAAGACTAAGAAGACAAAAAATGCAGAATTAATACCATAAAATGAATTTCGAGAGATCTGCTCCCAATTTTTGAAGGTGACACCACGGTTACTTGCTTCCGCAGCATACTCATCACATATCTTGAAAGTCTCTTCGGGTTTGCTGCCGGATCCTAAAATCAACTTGACTCGATATTTCGGCGATCCAACTGGTCGCCATCTTCAGGAAATCCTGCTTCCGCTGATGAGTCCCGCTCAACGGAAGCAGCATATCCTGAAGATGGCGACCAGTTGGATCGCCGAAATATCGAGTCAAGTTGATTTTAGGATCCGTCAGCAAACCCGAAGAGACTTTCAAGACTTATTACGCCGGGAAAGCCTACGTAATCTCATCACATATCACTTCACACCTACGCTCTCGACACAGTCAATTGATGACTGACATCATTGGACGACTCACAGAGTGGATGGTGAGCAACTTACACGTGATCCACGTGACACGCACCAACCACAAGTAGTCTGGACCGGGAAGTCGCTGGTGTAAAAAACGCTTAAGGACGTCGCAGACTGATTCGGACCGCAGAAATTAGGAAAGACTGCTCCACGAATCTGGCATTCCAACCGAGTCACGTCCGACGCTCGGGCACACGCCCTTGCACAGCCTGCAGAAGGAGATTCCGATGCTTTGCAGCTGGCTAGAGACCGCGCCGTGACAAGTGTGTGTGTGTGCACCGCTTGCCCTTGGCAGCAGCCATCAGACAAACGCCGCACGTCCGCGGCTGTGGCGGCGGCTGCGCCAGCCAGCGGCAGCCAGCGGTAGCGGGGCCTGCGCCTCCCGGTTCCCACAGCAGACTGGCAGGCAGACGGACGGAGTGACTGAGGCACGCGCGGCCTGCCTGTCCAGCTCTCCCGCGTCCTCTGGATTCCGCGCCGCTGTGGCAGCCGCGGCCACCGAGTTTAGCACAGGCGCGGCCTTCACTGACCGCCAACCGAAACAATATGGCTGCGACCGATTCTTCACGGTAACGCTCCCTCCTTTGAATGCACTGCATGTTACGAGGGCTATCCGGAAAGTAAGGAACGATAGGGTCGCGGAATGGAAACCACAGTGAAAATCAAAACTGCTTTATTTTCAACGGTTAGCTACACCTTCCAGCTACTTCTCTACACAGTCGCCGCTCAGACTTACACATCTGTCGTAACGCTGTACCAACTTTTCAATTCCCTCGTTACAGAAGACAGCCGCCAGTGCTTTTCGACAATTTTCTACTACGGACTGCTGCTCGTTCTCAGTGTCAAAATATCGTCTTCATAGCCAGCAGTTCATTGGAGCAGAGATGAACCTCAGGGGTAGCCAATTACGGGCTATATTGTGGGTGATCGAACACTTTCCATCGAAAACGCTGCGGGAGCATCTTGATTGTCCCTGCAGAGTACGGCAGAGAATTTTCGTGTAGAACGAACCGCATGACAGTTATGTTATGTGGATTGCATAGCTTCAGGTGAAATCTTTCGCCAGGCCCTCATACTTGGCGGGAGACGCTAACTTCTAGCCACCTTCAGGTTTTCACTGTGAGCTCGGAACTGAAAAGAGCGACATGATGCGATCGCCGGGCATACTAGACAGTGCCCAATGCATCTGTGCAAAACTTCATCAGATTTTCACTATATTTTCCATTTCACGACTGATCGTTCCTTACTTTCCGAATAACCCTCGTAACTTTAAGGAGTTTCCGAATCCCTGTCCGGCACACAGTTCCGTGGTTGGATAGCTGTGACGGTTGGACGAAGAAGTCACCATTTTAATAAGGTTCCGTACGGTAAAAACGCAACCCATTTACACTTCAGAGCCAAAGAACCTCGTACACCGCGAGCGCGCTGAAGTGCCGCAAAACGACGTGGGAGGGACCCAACAAACGTCTGAAGAAGTGCTGGAGACAACTGACACCATGATTCCATAAGATCACAAAGGGGTCGAGATGTCTTCTGAACAGCACATTGCAAGGCATCCCAGATACGCTCAATAATGTTCATGTCTGGGGAGTTTGGTGGCCAGCGGAAGTGTTTAAACTCAGAAGAGTGTTCCTGTAGCAACTATGTAGCAATTCTTGACGTGTGGGGTGTCGCATTGTCCTGCTGGAATTGCCCAGGTCTACAGGAATGCACAATGGACATTAATGGATGCTTACGTACGTGTCACCTGTCAGAGTCATATCTTGACGTATCAGGTTGCTCATATGACTCCAACTGCACACGCACCACACAATTACAGAGGCTCTACCAGCTTGAACAGTCCCCCGCTGACATGCATGGTCCATGGATTCGTGAGGTTGTCTCAATACCAGTACAAGTCTCACCGATGTATACAGTTTGAAACAAGACTCTCCGACAAGGCAACATGTCTCCAGTTACCAACAGTCCAATGTCGGTAATAGTCACGGCACACTCGTGAAATGGTCGTACGAAAAATCCCCACTTCATCGCTACCTCGGAGATGCCGTGTCCCATCGTTCGTGCGCCGACCACAACAACACCTTCAAACTCACTTAGTTCTTGATAAGCTACCATTGTAGCAGTCACCTGTCAGACTCGTATCTAGACGTATCAGGGCCCTCCTTTGACTCCAACTGCACACGCACCACGTCTCCTTTTGACATGACCTATCTAAGAGCTGCACCAGACAGTTATATAGGCGTTGCCGACCGCAGCTCTGGATTCTATATATTTACATATCTCTCTATTTGAATATGCATGCCTATACTAGTTTCGTACGCGATTCGGTGTAGGGTCACTTTCTTGTACTTCTGTCTGTCTGTCCACCTGTTAAGACTCCTTTGTCTCAGGAACTGTTGCAGGAATCAAGCTGTAATTTATATCTAATACTATGGAATACGGTCATCTGGCGGTGTAAAAATTTAAGTTTCTAAGTCAATGGAATCAAAATATACGGCTGTTTATGACATATTGTGGCACATGCAAACTCGATTGTCAAAACCCTCAGGGTTTAAGTCATAAAATTTGACAAGTAGCAAGGTTTCACAGTGCAGTGTATTATAGTCTAGCGATTGCTGGGCCACATCAAAGTCGGCAACACTGATGGATACCACAGACAGTAGCGACGGCTCGCTGCAATCCGCTACAGTCGATGGGAGACACTCGAGAAGACCACGCCTCCCTATCTGCGTAGCAGCATCCTCACACTGAGGTCACTAGAATGTCGAGCCGTAAGAGCTCGGCCAAGTTCGTGACCTCAGATGAAGCAGTTGGTAAATTATCTTGAGAACCTGTGCTTTAGTAAAGGTTGAAGCAGTACCTCAAGAGAACAGTTTGTTAATTAGTGCGTCAAGTGAAGCTGTTCTGATCAATGACAGTTGTAAATTATCCAACACTCGTGTGGTAAACAAAGGTGTCAAAGTTATGGAAATCAATAATTCATTAATGTAATGAAGTGAAGTAATATTTCATGTGTTCTACGAGGGTTATTTGGAAAGTAAGAGCCGATCATCGCACGCAAAATGGAAACCACAGTGAAAATTTGATGAAGCTTAGCACAGATGTGTTGGACACAGTCTCTAGTATCCCGTCGATCGCGTGACGTCGTACTTTCAGTTCTGATACCACAGTGAGCGCGTAACATGCTTAGAAAATAGTGTCTCCCGCCAAGTACGAGGGCTATTTTAAAAGTGAGGTCAGATCTGGCGCGAAATGGAAACCACAGCAAAAATCTGATGAAGCTTGGCACAGAGGTGTTCAGCAGTGCCTTTAATATGCCCGTCGATAGCGACATGTCACTCTTTTCGGGTTTGAGCACACAGTGAGCACATAAAGGTATGAGAGCCTAGTGAAAGATTTCATGTGATGTCATGCAGCCCACATAACTGAAATGTCATGCATTTCCTTCTTCGTGACAGTTCTCCGGCCGCCTTCTGCAGGGGCAACGAGGATGCGCCTGGAGCGTTTTCCATGAAAAGTCTTCGATCACCAACAATACAGCCCGTAATTGACTCCCCCGGAGTTTCGTCTCTGATCATATGGACCGCTGGCTGTGAAGTCAACTTTTGGCACAAAAAACGAGTTGTAGACCAGCGTAGAAAATTGGCAGAAAGCAGAGGCGGCTGCAATCTGTGACGAGGGTATTGGAAAGTTGGTACAACGCTTCGACAAATGTCTAAGCCAAAGCGGCGATTATGTAGAGAAGTAGCTGGAAGGTGTAGCTCACTGCTGCAAATGAAACATTTTTTCATTTTTACAGTGGTTTCCTTTTCACGACATATCGGACCTTACTTTTCTAACAGCCCTCGTGTGAGGGCCTGTTGGGAAATTTCGACTGAAGCTATGCAGCCAAGATAACATAACTGTCATGCACTTCCTTCCTCATGACAATTCTGAGCTACACAATGCAGGAGCAGTGAAGATGCTCCTGCAGCGTTTTCGGTGGGAAGCGTTTCATTACCCACCATACAGCCCATAATAGGCTCCCCCAAAGCTTCATCTCTGCTCACATGAACCACTGGTTATGAAGACAACATTTTGGCACAGATAACGAGCTGGAGACCAGCATAGAGAATTGGTGGAAAGAACAGGCGGTTGCCTTCCATAGAGAGGGCATTGGAAAATTATTACAATACTCTGACAAATGTCTAAGTCGTAGCGACGAATACGTAGAGAAGCAGCTGGAAGGTGTAGCTGACTGTTGCAACATATTTTATCTTCACAGTGGTTTTCATTTTGCGACCGATCACCTACTTTCCGAACAGCCGTCGTAGTTTAATGAGCCACCTCCAAAAGCAATCACAGGACCCACAGTTATGGCCAGAAGGAAGTCGTTTCGTCTGGTCGCAGCAACACATAAGGAAACAATCCGAAGATTGTTAATTTGTAATTCTATCACACAGAAATTGTTTTCTGTGCAATATTTGACCAATTTTTGTTTGTGTCTAACTAGCTTTCAGCTTATTGGGACATTTTCAGGAAACAACTGACTATCGTCCTTAAGGGACTCTAGTTCTCAGGGTAGCCAGACATTACAAGCAAAGATACAATCCACTTGTACAGGGTTGTGCATCAAACATGTTTTTTAAAGTTGAAATTAAGCTTCACTCAGATGACACTCTTAAGCACAATAAATAATTAAATTTCACAATATTTCAGTATTACAGGATTACAGTTTGTGAGAACTTGACATTGGCTAAGAAACTGTTTAAAGGATCACTATTTATTTATGTTGTGCACCAAACACGTTTTTTAACATTATAGATTACACTTTAGGCAATGGACACTACCAAATACAATAATTTCACTACGCAATCTTACAGTATTACAGGTTCCACTGCTATAGTGCCATGGTTTGGAAGGTCGTGACTTTGGTTGAGAACTGTCTGAGTACTAGTAACTTAAGTCGTGCAACAAACATGTTTCACATTGTAAATTACAGTTAATGCGATGGGAGATATTAAACAGAGTACATGGTTAGATTACACAATATTACAGGTTATATATTGTTGAAGTCCACGTGGTAAGCAAGATAAGGAATATGAAATTGTCTTTTGTTTTAATTTTGCGTAGCAGTATGTGTCATAGCAACAGTCGAAGGATATGTGAGTGGTTGAGTGCGTCACGTGGAGGTTAAAAGTGGGATGTGCTGAGTTGTAATTGATAGAAACAGGTGGAATTTTGGGCTGAATGTTTCTTTACCTCAAGTGCTTCTAATAGGCAGAGTTTTCTTCCTTTGTTGGCCATATGTAGCACTTCCGTGTGGTCTTGTATCGAAGTTCTTCCTTCAATACATGTTAGGCAAATATGGAGCCTGACTTATGTAATCTCCAGCTGTGTTCTCGTTCGACCTAGCTGTCACAAACCTGCCTGTTTGATGAACGTACAGTTTGCTGCAATCACTGCAAGTAATTTTATAAACAGTATTGTCACTTAATAAATCTCTTTTGGCCTTGATTTTGAAAAATATTTAAGGTGTAGTGCCTGTTACGTAAAATGAAGTTTTATAGGAGTGGAATTTGAGGGTTTCAGCTGATTTGTCAGATAGCTTTCTCAAATGTGCGACAGTACACCAGATCGTTCTCGATAGGTCTATTGCTGCAGAGATGGCAAATACTTAGGGCAGAATTTTTCTTCTTTGTTCCTTGTGGAGAATGTTATCACTTTAATCAGGGGTACAGCCATTGTTTCATGCAATGCATTCAGTGATGTCTAATTCTGTCTGAAAACACTGTTTCGACATTGGTACGGATGTAAGACGATGCAACATGGAATGGAAAGCAGCATGTTAATCAGCTACTGGGTGTTGTCAACATAAGGGTATCACCATGTCTGTTGTGAGTTTGCTGTGAATTTTGAAACTATGTGCTATGTAGGAATGTTTACGTTTGGGTTTAAGAAGTTAATGGATTTTTCACCAATCTCCGTGGTGAAATGTATGTTTTTCGTGTTGTGAGTTTAGATGTTCTAGGAATGTGTTCGACTCCCTTGCGGTACCAGCCCACAGACACAGTGTATCATCTACATATCTGTGCCCATATATGATATTTAGAAAAATGGTTCCTGCATAATGAACCTCTCACTGGTAATGGGGTGACAGTTAGAAGCGGAGCAGGAAGCGTAAAGATGCTGTGGGAGGTGACTAGAGAATCACGGGAACTAAGAGACCGTCTTTACCGTTCAGTTTTTTCAGGTATTCTTCAGTGAATGAAATTACGCTAGAAACCCGTCAGAAACAGAAACCCACGGGCGGCTCTGAAGGGCGGAGTTACCGCCGGCTGTTCTGGGGTGACAATCAACACCTGGTGGGAGAGTCCTACACTCTCACGTTCACACGCCGCCCAGGCAGCGCAAACGTAGAATCCCGACACGGCGGGCGGGCGCTCGACTCGGCACCCACTTGAACGTACAAGCGCCGCATTGTCAGTCGCTGCTTAAGCGAGTCATTAAAAACTTCTCTCCCAGCAGGCAGGCGCAAGTGCCTGTTCAGTTTTTACGGCTTTTCATCGCTCACCTCTAGTGCCCAGGGCCCGGTTACACAGCGAAACCATAGTCCTCCGACGTGGCCCTCTTGCACTAGTCGCAGTGCTGCAAGTTAGAGTGAAGTGGTGCTGCCTTTCCTCAAAGTATCGGCGCACGTGTAACGTAGATGCGGGTGGCAAAAAAATGTCAGGAACGGCAATCTGTAGCCTCTCACACGCGTAATGGGCGGGCAAATACTGGAAAATATGGGTTGTTAAAAACCATTCAAAGCCAAGATAGCACAATTTTGTTTATTCAAGGCAGCTGGTTTCAATAATCTTAGCTGTCATCTCCAGGTCTTGCTTCTTTTAATATTTTTTTATTTAATTTCGGTAGTGAAAGATATTCATTTTACTCTGACCCAATGCACAAGATATCAAATGGATAAAACTCAGCAGATTATAAACGTTTGTCAAATCTAAAATATTTAAAAACACACAGCATCTTGTTCAAAAGGCCATGTCCATTTACATATTGCTCACAGACGCTTGTTACACGATACAAATACGGTACACAATAGCACTTCCGCCGGCCGTTGTGGCCGATGGTTCTAGGCGCTTCAGTCTGGAACCGCGCGACCGCTACGGTCGCAGGTTCGAATCCTGCGTGGGTCAAGGATGTGTGTGATGTCCTTAGGTTAGTTAGGTTTAAGTAGTTCTAAGTTCTAGGTGACTGATGACCTCAGATGTTAAGTCCCATAGTGCTTAGAGCCATTTGAATAGCACATCCGTTTACATATGCTGGGCACTTACTAAACAGTACCTTCCTGACATGCCTTGCAATGTGCACATGGGCTTTGTATGTATGTTCGATCCTGAAGAGTTTTTCCCTCCTTTTTAATTCATTGTAGCTGTAAAGCAAGGTGATTAACACACAACCAACAAACCACTTCACCCGATTCCTTGAAGAACGTCTGGTTACTTCACGAATGCGTCAACGCGTTAAATATTTGACGTTAAGCATGTGAGCAAGAAAAAGTTTAGAAACGTCTTGAAATCATTTTTAAAGTCTGTTGGAAGCTGCTAAGTGCTCCCATCCTCAAATAATGCGTGAAAATGGTCTGGTAATTTTCATGCTGTGAGTTACTCTTTCTCACGACATACCGTTACACACACAAACACACGGCCACGTACACACACACACACACACACACACACACACACACACACACACACACACACACACACAGTTTCTAACTGCAACACTTGCTTTACTGTGTTAAACCTTTAACATAGGATTATACCTATCAATGACTAGATTACGACAATATTTTAATTTTGGTTAATAATTATGTGAAATACTGAAAGTAAATTTTTTTTACACAGACAGCCCGGAACCGCAACTGTATACTACGAACTTACTAATATAAATACTGCGTTAAGAGAGATTAACAGGAAGAACAAATATCTTGGTAACTAATGTAGACCAACACTTTCATTGTGAACTGCATAAAAATGAAATTCATTTAAAAATGAGTAAGATCTTACATAAAATTTCATTTATGTGAAGAATATGTAAGAAAGGAATGGAAAACTGTTTTATAGCACTCTCTAGAAGATTAAGTAAGAACGCGAAAAATAATTATAGCTCAGATGACTCACCTAAGGAACGTGCGTGTACTGCTATACTATTTAATATTGTAAAGTAACCGCTACTATTTAATATTGTAAAGTAGTCCATTTGTGGTAGTCTTATATCGTATAGTAAACAGCTTCACTGTCAACCGAACAGTTGTCTAAGAGTTACGGCCTCAATGGCATTTTCCTTTTGATCGTTGCGTAGGAGTTTGACCTACGGAACGTTGTGGGATAGAAAAGAAGAGAATCGGAAAGAAGGTGGAAAGGTCGTATAGAGCACAGGTGACAGTAGTTAACAGAATTTTTGAGCTACTTCTCAAATGGCAGCCTATCTAAGTCAATATTCTATAAGCAGGCAGAAACTTTGTTCCGATCGATGTTTAGAGCAATTTACTTTTCAAAAAAGAAGAGGAGTGAGATCCTTCGCCACAGACGGCAGAAGATGAGAACGTAAATTTTAGTCCCACCCCTGTTATTAACAAGAAAGGATCACTGTAGTCAAATAAAACTTTTTGTTCGATAATACCAACAAGAGAAACGAAAGAACGAGATGTTATTAAAACAGGAACACGTTGAACATATGAGTAGAGTACACATTGAAATAACTCAATGACGACAGATGACAATTTGTGCCAGACCGGGATTCTTCGTCAAGGAGAGAAGTTAACTGCTTCGAACATTTGGCGGAGAAGAATGGCGTGGAAGAATTGGCATTGGTGGCAACATATGCAGTGGAGTGGAAATAGTTTGCATAAGGACAATGTAGCAGTAATACCATTTACTAACTACACTGCTATCCAAATAAAATTCTCCTAAGAGAATTATTTTAAAACCACGCAATAATGTAAGCAAAATGATACTGATCTCAAGAGAATAGTAATAATCAGGAAAGCAATTGTACAAGATGTCCAGTGAGATAACAACGGCAATTAACTAACAATGGAACTGAACCACTCTGCTTGTATGTTACAGGTTTCGCAATTCATAAGGGGTTATAATTCAATAATACTCGAAATTCCCAATCAGAGAATAATCATCTAGTAAAAGCTTCAACACTAACGTAAGAACCATAAAATAACTTTCCCATTAAAACTCAAATTACACATAACACAACATTAGCAACCAGGTACACCAGAAATGCTACACTAATTGAAAACCTTCCTTGCAGCCACGCTTCAACCAACAATATGAATAATATCAGAATTAAGACTGTGACAAGCCCTTAACAATGCTAAATCCTAGTCATTAAATGTATCGTGATACCAGCTTCAAAACCTGAGAATCTGACAACAATGTTTCATCATTACAAACACGAATCTTCCCTAAGGCCTTCCTACAGGTGATAAAATTAAGACTGAACAAGGTACGTAAGATCATATAAGATCATTTTCCTAACGAGATTGCGTCTAAAGTCGACTGTGGTAGATAGTGAGTAATAATTTCAGAATAAACCCTAGTACAGAAAAAACCACCACTAAGCAATTGTCGAAAATGGATGGAAATCGATGGATGTGATGTGCATCCACAGAACAACAAAAAATTACGATTCCAGAGAAACTGGATGGTGTTATTCAAGATCAAGGACTTCACAAATTGAGCAAATCAATTACACATAGTACCCTGATTTCAGATTTCCACTCGTACGTAGAGTTGCGCAATAACATCACCTGGCGTAGCAGCAGGCTGCTGTGACAGATTTAGCAGAAGTCATCAGAGAAGAGTCACGCAACAAATCTTTCCACCAAGGGATGAATAGGTGTTGTAGAGAAGAGTCACGCAACAAATCTTTCCACCAAGGGATGAATAGGTGTTGTTGAGAAAGATGCTGTAATCAGTTTATACTGACATTTCAAAAGTACCGTCCAGGGCTTCTGAAAGGAGAAATCACTACACCATTACAGCACAACCTGTGGTATGAAATGCTGACGCTACAAAGAGACTGGTGTAACGTGACACGGCTCCACAACAGCCTCGCCTGGGTCTTTATTTGAATTTCTGTTACGGCTTAGGAGAGAGAAGTACTACAGTTTCAGAAACAACAGTGGACCGAGTTCTTTCAAAAACTGTTCATAACACTTTGTATGTGTACTCGAAGAGAAAAATAAAAGATTGACGACGAAGAAATTATCCGAATGGGGCGAAAACCGGTAGATGTGATGTACAAGTACAGACAAACAAATGATTACAATTTTTTTAAAAAATCGATGATTTATTCAAGATAAAGCGCTTCAGAAATTGAGTAAGTCAATAATTCCCTTATGTCACCAGCTGTTCTGTTTGGTATTGATTTATAGGGTTGTTGGATGTTGTCCTGAGAGATATAATCCTGGATTTTGTCCAACTGATGCGCTAGACCGACAAAATACCGAGGTCACTGGAGGGCCCTGCCTAAAATGTTCCAGACTTTTCAGTTGGGGAGAGATCGGGCGACCTTGTTGGCCAATGTAGGGTTTGGCAAACACGAAGCTGACTTCTAAAAATTCTCGGCTTGTGCGGGTGGGCATTATCTTGCTGAAATGTAAATCCAAGATGGCTTGCCATTAGAGGCGTAGAATATCATCGATGTAGCGCTGTGCTGTAAGTGTGCAGCGGATACCAGATGGTTCCTGCCATGCAAACAAATGATAACGCAGATCGTTATATTTGTCAGGGTGGATGGATTGCGGGAGTGATGTTGGTATCTCATCACTAGCTGAAGCGTCTCCAGACACGTCTTCGGCTCGGGTTCACATTGACTCGAGTAGTCTTCGAAGTGAACCCCGTTGATCAGCGATGACGTGTCTGGAGACGCCACGGAGAGCGATGGGCTACCAACCTGACTGTCGTCGACCATATGGCCCGATAATCAGGAGTGTTGGTATGGGCTGCCATTTCATTTCATGTAAGGACCCCTTTGGTTGTAACCTGCGGCAACCTTACAAAACAGCGATACACCGCCCCGTTTTGTTGCCCTTCATGGCAAGCCATCATCAGCTTACATTTCAGCATGACAATACCCGTCCGCAGGCGACGATAGTTTCTGCTGTTTGTCTTCGTGCTTGCCAAACCCTAACCTGACAAGTAAGGTTGCCGGATCTCTCCCCACCTGAGAACATTTGGAACATTCTGGACAGGACCTTTCAAAAAACTTGCCAAGTCCAATAAATGCTTACACTGAGAAGCTCTTTCTTTTGCAAATAAACAATTTTTTCTGAAATGTAACCATTTTCGTCTGTACACATACATCACAATTACTGATTTCCGTTCCGTTCCAGCAATTACTTCGTGGTGAGTCTTTTTTTTTTTTAGGTTGAGCGTTGTCATACTATTAATTTTAGACAGGCAGTATTAAGCCCCTGGCAGGAACTACCTACGAAGGGAGGACTGAACCAGACATGGCTAAGAAATGAGTCCTCGATGTACACTTTACCGCTGCAAGAAGTTGACGCCTCTGTCGGTGTCCAGTCTGTACACCATGGTGAGCCGCACACTAGGGCGCGCGATAACACGGCACGGTTGTCCATCACACGCCCCACCACAGCCACCTCTCGCCGAGGCCAGCGCTGACTCCTCAGTCCCTCTCTGACACGCTGGTAACGAGCAGTTGCCAAAAATTTCTTCAGGACGTGGGACCGTATTGTCAATATGTAAAATTCTCCAATGTTTCGGCCTCTGTTGCAAATGGCATTCCTCAGGTTGTTCCGCTGACTAAGTTTCAGGATTTTTACTTCTATTCGCTGGTCTTAATATGCCTCATTAGGATAATTTAATAAATAACTAAGAGATAGATGTGAAGAAAGGCCGAGTTAGGCAATTGAAGGCCGGATACAAGGAGAGATTAGATGTAATTTGAATGCATACTTAACACACGCGTAGTTTATTTAGAGGACTGGAGGGGTGGGGCGAGTACATAGGCCGTACATGGAAAGGAAAATTTCAGTCTAATGTCAGGATTTAGGATCGGTATGTCTCGGGTCGGGACTAGGCACAGAGAATGCAAACAGCCTCCCACGTCCACTGCAGCTAAGTGTCGGACCATCTGATTTGTGGGAGTTAACTCGCCGCCTGTCTAGTGCCGCATCATCTGAGGTGATACCACATCGCCAGCACTAGCGGTAAGGCACGGTGAACCTTCGATTTCCTACTGCGGTCTCAGTAGAACGTATAATGCTTTTAGCTTATTAGTTGTGTTCAAGGAAAGTGATGCGATCCCTGGTTCTATTCGATGTGTCGTACTTCATATTTGTATACTAGATATTTTTCGAAAGAAAGTCTTCAATAGCCGATATGCCACAGTTCTGAGTACAAATAATGTGATCTTTGATGTGTGATTTAACGTTTTCCAGGCATACGGAAATCGCGAAACTTTATCGGGTATTCAGCCGGGTGGCGTTGTCCAACAGGAGCGATATTTCGGCAAGCCGACTTCTTGCCATCTTCAGGCGTTCCAGGAGTCTGATTAATCTCTGATAGATGCCGACTTTATGTAATCTTTACCCCAGCGAAGACGGTGGCTGCGGGAGGGAGGTAAAAATTATATAAACTCGGCATCCATCACAGATCAACCAGACTCCTGGAACCCCTAAAGGTAACAAGAAGTTTGCCCAGAAATTTTCAAGAATGTGATGTTTGGCTGTCAGTAGCACTGACAGCTGGAATAGTCCCCCATTCAGATCTCCGGGAAGGGACTGCCAAGGCGGAGGTTACCATGAGAAAAAGACTGACTAATCAACGAAAGGATAACTTTCTACGAGTCGAGGCATGGAATGTCAGAAGCTTGATCGTGGCTGGGAAACAAAATCTGAAAAGGGAAATCCAAAAGCTCAATATAGATATAGTAGGTGTCAGAGAAGTGAAGTGGAAATAAGACAAGGATTTCTGGTCAGATGAGCATAGGGTAATATCAACAGCAGCAATGGTATAACTGGAGTAGGATTCGTTCTGAATAGGAAGGTAGGGCAGAGAGTGTGTTACTGTGAACAGTTCAATGACAGGGTTGTTTCTATCAGAATCGACAGTAAACCAACACCGACAAACATATTTCAGGTATACATGCCGACGTCGCAAGCTGAAGAGAAAGAGATAGAGAAATTGCATGGGGATATTGAAAGGGTAACACAGTATGTAACGGAGGATGAAAATCTAATAGTCATGGGGGACTGGAATGCAGTTGTAGGGGAAGGAGTAGAAGAAAATGTTACAGGAGGGTATGGGCTTGGGACAAGGAATGAGAGAGGAGAAAGTGTAATTGAGTTCCTTAACAAGTTTCAGCTAGTAATAGCAAATACGCTGTTCAAGAATCACAAGTGGAGGAGGTATACTAGGAAAAACCCGGTTGATGCTAGAAGATGTCAGTTAGATTACATCATAGTCCGACAGAGATTCCGAAATCAGATACTGGATTATAAGGCGTACCCAGGAGCAGATACAGACTCAGATCATAATATACACTCCTGGAAATGGAAAAAAGAACACATTGATACCGGTGTGTCAGACCCACCATACTTGCTCCGGACACTGCGAGAAGGCTGTACAAGCAATGATCACACGCACGGCACAGCGGACACACCAGGAACCGCGGTGTTGGCCGTCGAATGGCGCTAGCTGCGCAGCATTTGTGCACCGCCGCCGTCAGTGTCAGCCAGTTTGCCGTGGCATACGGAGCTCCTTCGCAGTCTTTAACTCTGGTAGCATACCGCGACAGCGTGGACGTGAACCGGATGTGCAGTTGACGGACTTCGAGCGAGGGCGTATAGTGGGCAAGCGGGAGGCCAGGTGGACGTACCGCCGAATTGCTCAACACGTGGGGCGTGAGGTCTCCACAGTACATCGATGTTGTCGCCAGTGGTCGGCAGAAGGTGCACGTGCCCGTCGACCTGGGACCGGACCGCAGAGACGCACGGATGCACGCCAAGACCGTAGGATCCTACGCAGTGCCGTAGGGGACCGCACCGCCACTTCCCAGCAAATTAGGGACACTGTTGCTCCTGAGGTATCGGCGAGGACCATTTGCAACCGTCTCCATGAAGCTGGGCTACGGTCCCGCACACCGTTAGGCCGTCTTCCGCTCACGCCTCAACATCGTACAGCCCGCCTCCAGTGGTGTCGCGACAAGCGTGAATGGAGGGACGAATGGAGACGTGTCGTCTTCAGCGATGAGAGTCGCTTCTGCCTTGGTGCCAATGATGGTCGTATGCGTGTTTGGCGTCGTGCAGGTGAGCGCCACAATCAGGACTGCATACGACCGAGGCACACAGGGCCAACACCCGGCATCATGGTGTGGGGAGCGATCTCCTACACTGGCCGTACACCACTGGTGATCGTCGAGGGGACACTGAATAGTGCACGGTACATCCAAACCGTCATCGAACCCAGCGTTCTACCATTCCTAGACCGGCAAGGGAACTTGCTGTTCCAACAGGACCATGCACGTCCGCATGTATCCCGTGCCAGCCAACGTGCTCTAGAAGGTGTAAGTCAACTACCCTGGCCAGCAAGATCTCCGGATCTGTCCCCCATTGAGCATGTTTGGGACTGGATGAAGCTTCGTCTCACGCGGTCTGCATGTCCAGCACGAACGCTGGTCCAACTGAGGCGCCAGGTGGAAATGGCATAGCAAGCCGTTCCACAGGACTACATCCAGCATCTCTACGATCGTCTCCATGGGAGAATAGCAGCCTGCATTGCTGCGAAAGGTGGATATACACTGTACTAGTGCCGACATTGTGCATGCTCTGTTGCCTGTGTCTATGTGCCTGTGGTTCTGTCAGTGTGATCATGTGATGTATCTGACCCCAGGAATGTGTCAATAAAGTTTCCCCTTCCTGGGACAATGAATTCACGGTGTTCTTATTTCAATTTCCAGGAGTGTAGTATTGATGAAGTGTAGGCTGATGTTTAAGACATTAGTAAGAATGAATCAATACGCAAAGAAGTGGGATACGGAAGTACAAATGAATGACGAGATGCGGTTGAAGTTCTCTAAGACTATAGATATCGCAATAAGGAATAGCTCAGTAGGCAGCACAGTTGATGAGAAATGTACATATCTAAAAAGAGCCACCACAGAAGTTGGGAAGGAAAACCTTGGTACAGAGAAGGTAACTCCGAAGAAACCAGGGGTAACAAAAAAATACTTCAGTTGATCGGTGGAAGGAGGAAGTACAAAAATGTTCCGGGAAACTCAGGAATACAAAAACACAAGTTGCTGAGGAATGAAACAAATACGGCTGGCCACTGTGACTGAGCGGTTCTAGGCACCTCAGTCCGGAACCATGCGGCTGCTACGGTCGCAGGTTCGAATCCTGTCTCGGGCATGGATGTGTGTGATGTCCTTAGGTTAGTTAGGTTAAAGCAGTTCTAAGTCCAGTTGACTGATAACCTCAAATGTTAAGTCCCATAGCCATTTGAACCATTTTTGAAATAAATAGGAAGTGCAGGGAAGATAAGACGAAATGGCTGCAGGAAAAATGTGAAGACATCGAAAAAGAAATGATTGTCGGAAGGACAGACTCAGCATACAGGAAAGTCAAAACATCCTTCGGTGACATTAAAAGCAAGGGTGCTAACCTTAAGTGTGCAATGGGAATTCCACTGTTAAATGTAGAGGAGAGACCGAATAGGTGGAAATAATACATTGAAAGCCTCTGTGAGGGAGAAGATTTGTCTGATGTGATAGAAGAAGGAACTGGAATCGATTTAGAAGAGATAGGGGATTTAGTATTAGAATTAGAATTTAAAAGAACTTTGGATGACTAAAGATCAAATAAGGCAGAAGGGGTATATAACATTCCATCAGAATTTCTAAAATAATTGGGGAAAGTGACAATAGTACGACTATTCACGTTGGTGTGCAGAGTGTATGAGTCTGGTGACATACCATCTGACTTTCGGAAAACATCATCCACACAGTTCCGAAGACGGCTAGAGGTGACCAGTGCGAGAATAATCGCTTAACAGCTCATGCATCCAAGTTGCTTACGAGAATAATATACAGGAGAATGGAAAAGAAAATTGAATATGCGCTAGATGACGATCAGTTTCGCCTTAGTAAATTTAAAGGCACCAGAGAAGCAATTCTGTCGTTGCGATTGATAATGGAAGCAAGACTAAAGAAAAATAAAGACGCGTTCATAGGATTTGTCGACCTCGAAAAAAGTTCGACAATGTGAAATTGTGCAAGATGTTCGAAATTCTGAGAAAAGTACGGGAAAGCTATAAGGAGAGACGCGTCTTACACAATATGTACAATAGCCAAGACAGAATAATAATGTTCTCGTATTACAAAGGTTGTAAGATAAGGATGTAGCCTTTCACCCCTGCTGTTCAATCTGTACATCGAGGAAGCAATGATGGAAACAAAAGAAAGATTCAGGAGTGGAATTAAAATACAAAGTGAAAGGATATCAATGATACGATTCACTGATGGACATTGCTGTCTTGAGTGAATGTGACGAAGAATTACATAATCTGCTGAACAGAATGAACAGCCTAATGAGTACAGAGTGCGGGCTGAGAGTAAATTGAAGAAAGTCGAAGGTAATGAGAAGCAGTAGAAATGAGAACAGCGAGAAACTTAACATCAGGATTGATGACCACGAAGTAGATGAAGTTAAGGAATTCGGCTACCTAGACAGTGAAATAACGAGTGACGGACGGAGCAAGGAGGAAATCTAAAGCAGTCTAGCAATGGCAAAAAGGGCATTCCTTGCCAAGAGAAGTCTACTTATAACACTCCTGTCTGCTACTGCTGCACCATAACCTTAAAGTTGTAGGCTGGTCGTGAAATAAAACTATCTTGTTAAAGCAATTATGGTATAAAGCAACAGAGCAGTGTTAACCTCTGAGAGGAATTTTGTTGTGTTGACCGTGTTGTACCTAACGGAGGTGGCTTATCGAAAATGAAAGTCAGAATTGCGTAAATATTTGAACAGTAACAAACAAAATTTTGCCTATATGCACTGTTTAACGGATAAAGAAAACGGTCGCCTGCCTAACTAGGCAAGAGAATGATTAAGATTGTCGCTCAAGAAAATAGTTATTAGTAACTTTAATGGATAAAAACAACCTATACTTTGTCACACGCGAGTGCAGTGAACTCTGACACATACATATGTTTACGTAAGATTGAAACTAACAGTTAGAGCAGCACAAACTATTTGCAAAATTATAACAGATACCGAAACACACTATTACTTTCAGGGTCTTACACAAACTGAATGGTCTTTATAACGTTATTATTACTATTCACTGCAGAATCATTAATTGGATATAGGTTAAGTCTCTCTCAGTTAAATAGTCTACTATTTAAAACGAAAGTTAATTGGAATCCACTAACAGCTTGCTTCTCACTATCATTTGAATAAAGAAATTATGGTTTTCATAATTAATGGTCTTTCCGTTACTTGTTACCGAGCATTAACACAATAGACAAACTGTGGATCCTGTTATATTATTAATATGCACTTCCAATACACGAGAGAGACAAACGCTTAGCAAACATGAGTATATAACGTTTCACAACTGCAGTTTTCCACTTTTACTACATTGAGAGACAAAATTAACATATATGTAAGAAACTGACTCACCTTCTGCGATTTACAACAGGTAGTAATGTGATCACTTACTAAGCAAAACTTTATAAGCCTCAGTCTTAAGAACTTTTAATTTGAAGTTGGCAACAACACATTAATAAGCAGTTTTACTAGGAAAATTATTTTCAGCAAGCATCATTAACTTTAACTCACTCTCTTGCCACATTAACTTTAACTTTCTTTCTACTATGTTCAAGAGGCATCAATTAGCAAAACACTGGGCTTTAATGTTCTTTCAGTAAGGACACTCGGAAATCACTTTATTTCAAACGGAGAGGTGTTATGATAAGGAGAAAAATCAAGGTAGGTACATAAATTCAATTATAAATTACCTTATATTTGAGCGCACTAACACATCCATTAAGCTGATCCTTCATCGTACATTACTACAGTGCTCCATTACAGTGATTGCGCAATGAGGTGGCGATTGCATGTTGGTAGGTGGAATTGCAGGTAGAATTGCTGGACTTTGTCATTTCTTGGTGGCGATGATATATACAAATTCCAGAATAGTTCCAGCTGTTTATCCATCCATCCGAGGCATGGGAAAATGGCAGAAAAAAACCTCTGTCGGAACCAACACAATATGCAACATTTACATGGCAGTGCACAGTTTGGTAGCTCGTCCCCGACTGGTTCTTGGTTCCAGCTCTTCTACCTAGCCAACCACAATTTGCGTGTGCTATACAGTTCCGTTCCCGAGGGGAACCACTACACCTTTTACATACAAACTAACTACGAACCCTAAGTGAAGGTCAGCAGTTTACATAACAGTGAACAAACATTTTAAATAAAACAGATTATTTGCACATATTAGTATTTCTACAAAAAATTATTCACACAGAAATTATAATTATGTATAGTAAGTTTTGTTCCCTCCAAATGGGACAAAGAATTTAAATGACAGATACACTACTTTGCATAGAACCAAACCATGACATCAAAGTTTGTACAAAGAAAGGAGTATACAATTTTGTGTCATCAATTCAATGAAACAATATTTACAGAAGCTTAACGAAGTAATATTAAATGAAACAAAAGCAAAATAAATCAGTAGAGTACTAGAGTTATGGTGTTACATACTGATATCAAATATCAGCCTTAATTTGAGGAACAAATTTATGAGAATGTACGTTTGGAGTACAGCATTGTATGGTAGTGAAACATGGACTGTGGGAAAACCGGAACAGAAGTGAATCCAAGCATTTGTGATGTGGCGTTACAGACGAATGTTGATAAGCAGGTGAACTGATAAGGTAAGGAATGAGGAGGTTATGCGTAGAATCGAAGAGAAAAGGAATATGTCGAAAACACTGGTAAGGAGAAGGGACAGGATGATAGGACATCTGCTAAGACATGAGGGAATGACTTCCATGGTACTAGAGGGAGCTGTAGAGGGCAAAAACTGTAGGGTAAGACAGAGATTGGAATACATCCAGCAAATAATTGAGGACCTAGGTTGCTACTCTGAAATAAAGAGGTTATCACATTAGCACAGAAGAGGAATTCGTGGTGGGCCGCATCAAATCAGTCAGAAGACCGATGACCAAAAAGAAAAAGAAAAAAAAATAGCACTGTAGCTGCTGACATTAGCATTCAATAAGAAGTAATTGAGGGAGTCGATTGCTGGATACGCTGCAGAAATGCAAATATAGAGAATTTTGCTTGCTTTTTGGAAATATGATTTGGTAAAGATTAATTTGAGAAGCGTGAGGATTTTTCATGTAATGTTTTCGCTGCATTGCTTGTTTTCGTGTAATTTGTCATCAGACTGAGAAAGAAAAATACTTCTGCTACTACTCCTTGGCGCTACAGCCCTTATAGGGCCTTGGCCTCCCGAACAACCTCGGCTCATTCTTCTCTGCTGGCTACCTTGGCTCTCCACCTTCTGACTCCCATCCTTTTCAAGTCCTTCTCCACGTTGTCTAGCCATCTGGTCCTTGGTCTGACCCTTATACGATGTTCACCGGGTTTTCCGTTGAAAACTTTCTTCATTGTGCTGTTCTCCACCATTCTTTCTACATGTCCCAACCAACGTAGTCTAGTACTCTTTATTTCAGTCACTATATCTAGTTTGTTGTACAACTCTTGCATCTCCTTATTATTTCTGATTCTTCAAAAACCCTTATCATTTACTGGCCGGTAGATTTTCCTGTCTTCCTTTCCCATCTCAACAACAGCTCCTCATCGTTTTGTTTCATAGTGCAGGTCTCCGAACCATACATCACCACAGGTCTAACAACTGTACGATACACAGTCATCTTGAGATTCCTACTAAGGCTCCTTGCTTTAAACACTTTAACCAGTACAAAGTATCTCCTGTTAGCAGCTGCAATCCTTGCATGTGTTTCTTCTCTCATATCATTATTCTTAGTTACCAGTAACCCAAGATGTTTAAAGCTTTCACAGCGCTCATATTCGGACAATTACATAGCAATTTTCTTTTTATTGGTGTGGTTCAATCAGTTAGACTTCCGAGATGAGATTATACAAAATTATCTGTTAACGTGGCTTGCATTCAGAGTTGTAGATTCAACACTCCCTTACCTTTACATTAACTAATATCATGGCAGAATCACATTTTTCTCTTTTATAATAAGAAGCGATTTTTGTAAAGAGGATTGTAACAGTTAAGGTATGAGGTCCACAACATAGTTTTTAAATCTAATACCTTTCAATGGAATAGTAAGTCGAGTTTCTGCCACCGTCTCCTCACGAAAACTTTGTTCCGTCATTGTTTGTCGCCGCATTACACTGAGCGGCTCACAGTCATCGAAAGCAAACCATGGTGTGCCTAGTATAGCAGCTTTTCCTTGCATTACATTTGTGGAAAGATTTTTCTTTCCTTAAGTTAGTTTTCGTACCGAGTTTACGCGCGTGTTTCATTTAATGTCGGGCATTTTATTTAATTAGTTCGCGTTCGTAAAATTGTGGGTCATATTTACGGAAGTATTTTAGACATTTTGACATTTTAGACATTTCAAAATTCGATTTCTAATCTTGTGTAGTATTTATATATTTGTTGGAACCGCAAGTCACGCAGAATGACGTCACGAACTTCAACTGTTCACTCCACTGTGCAATACAGAATTTCAGAGGACACTTCCTCTGGGACACATTTGTACATTTTTTAAAAGTTAATTGTACCACTATTACACAGTCGCATATATTTGGCAACCCTTTTTATTAGACAGCGCCTATGTAATCATACCATTTTCATTGCTCAGGTTCGTATTCAACACATGCATACACGACAGTTTAAGAATTGGAAATCAGTTTAGGTAACAACAACAACATTCAAGGAGTCCGAAGTTTAAGAGACTGTTACAATTTATTTTAAATATTTACACGCCATACAGAGTTAAATAATTTACAGTACCTTTCTATGGCAACAAAACTAGAGCTAGTCAAGAAGATATTCCGCTAAAAGTGGTGTCCCGACAATCACGTCAGTCCGATATGTCAACCCTTTTCGTAGCGACGCATGTAAAAGACTACGCCGCAAGCAAAATGTCCAATAGTAAGCCGGAATACAAATATGGAACATATGGAACTTGCTAATGGTTATCACTGCAGTGGAGACCAAGACCGAGTTGCTGCTCCTTCGTTTTCGCATGTGTTTAACGGAGATTAGATCTGAGAATCTTGCAGACAAAGGCAACTGATGAGCAACAGGAAAGTTCTAGTCGTTTGTGAATGTGCATTATTCTGCTGCATTACTTACTCTTCTAGAGGCAATAAAATAGCGTGTGATTACGTACCTGGCGTGTGATTACATACCTAGCAGATGTGGCGGAGTGGGTAATCTCTTCCCTGCACAAACGTAGCCGCAGTGAAACGAACATGTAACGGATCACGGCTAATTCTGTCACGACAGAATGTAATTTGGATCAGGACGGTTTCCGGAACTACATCGTACATGACAGTCGTTTTTAAGAATGAACCTAGTATCGAATTTGAAGACAACAGGTAGTTATTCCATGTTATGACTATAGAAAGGGTTCACGTGGATTTCGGTGACTGTAGGTACTCGCAGCAAAGATGTGCTTCACAGTGTTCTCTTTTTTAGAGAAGTGTTTGGACTACAACGGGATCATCCCCAATTTGTCGAGAGTTACGCGAGTATGTATAACGGTACCGTCCGACAGCTGTGTCACCATCAGCAGATAGGGCATGTGGTCAGCACGCCGCTCCCTCAGGCATTGTCAGTTTTCGTGACCGGAGCCGTTACTTCTCCATCAAGTAGCTCATCAGTAATTGACCTCATAAGAGCTGACTGCACCCCGCTTGCAAACGGTGCTCGACAGACCCGGAGGGTTACCTATCCAAGTGCTAACCAAGCCCTACAGCGCCTAACTTCTGTGATGTGACCGGAACCGGGGTTACCACTGCAGTAAGAACGTTGGCTGCGTTTGTATAAGGAGTGATCAAAGTTTCTGTTCGAAGGCCGTACAGTTCAGCATCGGTCTGCCGATCAGACAAAGTCGCCGTTAACATTGAGGCAATCATTCCACCGACGTATCAGCTTTGGTAAGTCGCCGTATCCTGCTGCGTGAAGAAGTCCGTAACTACCTGCTACACATCCTCGCCAGACGGGAATCATCGACCCTACAAGGCCTTTTTTAAGGCACTGTAGTCGTGATAATCGTATGGGAAGAGATCAGGACTATAGGGCGGGTGCTCACTTGTCTTGCACTTGAGTTGGCGTCAGTTCTCCATTACGACACTTGCGATACGGGAGCGTCTTGTATCGAACCACGACCAGCACGGTACTTGACGCACCATTTCGCAACAGTGGTTCTCGACAGAGACGCTTACCCACAAACATTCTTCGTTCTAACGATGGTTGCCTACCTGTGTTTCTTCTTCTGCTGCTAAGAAAAGAATAACAACACGTTGATCCTGTTTGGACGCTTATCGTACTAACGTAGCCATAGTTCACGTTTCTGCATTTACTGCACGCAATCTGAAAAACACGAATGCCACACTAATCAGCTGTCTGCACGTCGGTGCTTATCCATCCGCATCGGAGTCGCGCTACGTTGCTTATATGCTGCGGCAACGCACCACTGCCAGTACCATGTCACAAAAAAGAGAGGGGATACTTTTAGAGATTCATCGAGCTTCTACTGTTGAGATTTTCGTTTCTATTATGACAGGAGACCGCAGGTGTCTTGGGTTGGACAACCATCGAGCTTCTACTGTTGAGATTTTCGTTAATATTATGACAGAAGACCGCAGGTGTCTTGGGTAGGACAACTTCAAATGCAGCCCTTTGAACAATTATTCATCTGCAACGGCACCACAGGGACTTCGCGAAGAGTCGAGGCAGAAGGATTAATGACACGTCTTTTCACGAAAGTCTGTTTTGTTGTGAACAGATCACAGTCATTAACATCAGACTACGTCCTTGTGAGGGCGAACAGATGTACTACAAACAGTAGTTGTTTTCCCTCCACAGGAAATTTGAAGCATGTAAATGCTCGGATAACTAGACGCACAGCTTACGGCATTGCCGTATAGCGAAGTGAACCAGAAAGAAATCAAATCCTCCAGATTAGAGACCACTAACTACTGCTTAGTACAACTGGGCTGTTGATTGTGTGGAGATATTCTCGATTCTACCTTATTGTAGCTGCTTCTAGTTGTGCAAATATTAATCAATTAAAACGTGGACCTAAAATTGATAATGACCGTGGAAAACGCTAGCAAATTTGGCAATAGATGTTGGAATGCTCGATTTTTTGTGATATCTCCTTTTCTTTCCTAGTAACGACTTATCTCAAGACAACGTCTGTGACTAAAACCTGGCATAAAAGACGTCTCTATTTTCAAATATTTATCTTTGTTGAACAAGAGAATCAGTATTCCACGTGAATGATCGGTATTTTAAGATTTCTCAACACAACTAATTACCAAATTTTACAGTATCATCTGTCATTCAAGGTTCACAACAATAGCATTCTGTAACAACTGCAGATTTCTGAAACATGTTTAACACATTTTGTTCATCAAACTGAACGTTTAATGTTCCTTGCAAATATCCATTTACTTACAGCTCTTGATATTTACACACGATGAATAATTTCAGTTAATATCTACCTCTTAACTGTATGAAATAACAGACAGGGAAAATTAATTTGAATCAGTTTAAGGCGCCGCTCATAGAGGTGTCCAGCTCGGCTCTGCTTCGTCTCCGTCTCGCAAATAAAATACAGAAACACAGAAAATACGTATATCTACGTCTGTATTCCGCAAGCACCTTGTGGTGCGTTAAGCGTAGCGTGTTTCCTGTAAGACTGTCACTTTCTTCCTTCTCGTGTTCCAGGCCCGAATGGTGTGTAGAAAGAACGACTGTTAGTAAGTCTCCATATTAGCTACAATCTCTGATTTTCTCTTCATGACCTTTCCACGGGATATAAGTAGACGGAAACAACATAGTGATTGACTCTTATAGTAACTCGTTGAGCACCTCCGTGACCCATTAGCTCTTACAAACGAATCCGTAACGAAATGGGCTGCTCTTCTTCGAATCGCCCGTATTTCCACTTTTCTATTTGCCCCCTTTGGGGGAGGGGATTAGGCTTCCTGAGGTTCCTTCTAGTGAATCTCAGTCTCATTTCTGCCATTTCTACGATTGGTTTTGTTGTATGATCAACTTTAAATGTCTGGAAGTGTTCGTACTGTGTTATGTAATGAAAGCAACTTATTTCAGTGATTAGTATGCAAACCTCTAACGATATAATAACGAATTTTTCAACCGACTTACGTTCGATACTTTATCTTTGTTTACTTCGAGGGTCATCGTCTATTCGCTGCACCAAGCATTGATCCTCCACTTCCCTACGATTTTCTAGCGTTGATACTTCTCTCTATTCAGCAGTATCACGCACGAACAGCTTCAAGGAAGTAGTCATCTTATGACACTGCCTAGAGCTCCCGATTACTTTTACGTCTGAAGATTTCTCTCCATTAAGAACGACATGCTCTGTTCTACTTTCCAGGAACCTTTCAACCCAATAACGAAATTGATCCAACGTTTCATACGCTCGTGTACATCAGCTAGCAGTGACAAACTGCATGGAATGCAGCGTCAACCTGGGCCTCGGGTTTCTGGTCCCCATGGTTTTGTAGATCAACGGAGCGAGCACCTATGTTGACTTCTATGAAAGAGAATTTCGGTTTGCAGAAAGGTCATGACAAAAAGATTGTGCTCAAAAACCGTTTTACAACATTCTACAACATCCGGACGAAGTGGCCGAGCGGTTCTAGGTGCTACAGTCCGGAACCGCGCGACTGCTACGGTCGCAAGTTCGAATCCTGCCTCGGGCATGGATGTGTGTGATGTCCTTAGGTTAGTTAGGTTTAAGTAGTTCGAAGTTCTAGGGGACTGATGACAACAGATGTTAAGTCCCATAGTGCTCAGAGCCATTTGAACCATACAACAGAGCAGACCTCTGCGATACAGACTATAGCTGTCTGCTCCATTATACCGTAGTGCCTGTGTTGTGTCATGTATCTACAATGTCCTTCAGATATGCGTGTTTGTGTGAAGGACACTGCAGTACATACAACCAGGGGCAGCATTGCAACACAGTATTTCATGTCGAAAAACGGGGCCGCGACTTTAATCATACGTGTCCCCTACGAAATTCACAGTATCTGTGTGAGTAAAGGATGAGTACAAAACCGTGGCATATGAGAGTTTGTATCTGTTCGCGGAGTGTGCTCACAAAGCGGAGCGTAAAGCGGGAAATCCGGGTTCGAGACCGCTCCAGTACAAATTTTCATCGCCGCCAGTACATTGTGCAACTGGAGTTTCATCATATTCGCAAATGCGAATATGATTCTTATATAGCTATCTGTGTGTGTTCGACAACCCTTATTGACACTGGATACGAAATGTCACCAATAACTTGAAACACGTCGTTCCTCCAGAAACTAGAGTCGACTATGGAACGCAACAGATACGCTTGACAAGTTCTACTAGCTGCCTTTTGGCAACGAAGTGAAGGAACGTTAGAGTTTCGCATCCCGCCGTCAATTAGGCCGTTAAGGGCTAAGAAAAGACAGGCCAATAAAGTCATCCATGTACTTTCCAAAACAATCATCCTAGAATTCGCTTTAAGTGATTTAACGATACTGTGGAAGATCTGAATGTGGATGACCGGACGGGAATTTGACTGCCAGTAGAACCAAACGAGATTACAGTCTGCTTACAACTGCATCAGCTTGATCGACCCATATCCAGGGTAACCCGACTGGCGTGAAAGGAAGGTCAGCCACCCGCAGCTCTAAAATAATTGATGGTCATATATCGAACTATCCAGCATTAACGAGTTCCGCACGGTAGGTCATGATCTGAAGTAAAATATAGAAGATGTGATAACATTTCCGGAATGAATATTTCACTCTGCTGCGGAGTATGCTCTGTTATTGGTGGAGTTGCCAGCAGACTGAAACCGTGTACCCCATCGACACTCGAAGTTAGTACTTTGTCTGTCGAGGACACTTTTCTTACCGATTGAGATCTTCACCCACGATCCACGACACGACCTCAGAGTTTTAATTCCACTTGTACCTCTCCCGTTTTCCAAACTTAACAGAAATACTGTAAAGTGTTTAATAACGATTCCGCCAACAGTTGCAGTATTTATATTAGGCGACTAGTTTCGAATCTTATAGGTTCATTTTCAAGCCTGGCCTACTGAGGCTGAACTGACAGTGCCTGATCTTAATAAGAAGCGTCAAAGTGGCACCACATGATTTATAAATGTTAACAGAATAAATGACACAATCCACACATGCTTTTTACCCAGTCAAAATGAAAGGTTCGAAACTGGTCGCCTAATGTAAATACTGCAACTGTTGACAGAATCGTTAATAAACGCTTCAAGGAATTTAATAAAGTTGCTGGTTCCCTAACAACATAACGTTGAAACTGCAGACTTTGCAGAAGTACTCCTGGGCACTTCGGGTGATCAGTATTCCTGCAACAAAGGATGCTTCAGGGAAATGGCTCAGCCACAGCCTTAAGGGATTTTCTACGGTATGTGTTTCACACGGGGCTGTTTTTGGAACTTCCAAAGAGGTCACATTTGTGAACTTCCCTAAACTCTAGGAAAGACATGAGAGGTAATACAAGAAGACGTAAGGCTGTTTGGAAGGTCGTCAGTCGTGACTGGATGACTCACTCGCTATAAGCATTTCGCACTAAAGGTAAAGTTCTTGGTTCGAGACCCGCCCCTTTACTCAGATGTAATCTGCGAGGAAGTTTGAGTGGTGATGATATCTGGTTGGGCGTACGGGTGGATCTCTGGAAGCTCCGCAGCTTTTGAGTCGCAGAGAAAAACTCCTCAGGACGTTGACGAAGAAACAGCCACATCTTTTGCGGAAGAAAATAGACGACTCTCATCTCCCCAACGCACATTTCGTTGAAAATGAGAGAAAAAGCCCGTCTTGTTAAAAACAGATTCATTTTAAAGGTGAATTAAATTCACAGCAATGGAAAAACCTTAATTAAAAGTTAGTCCGGCTCATTATCGCTTTTTTTTTTTTTTTTTTTTTGCCTGCGTCTTCCGCGGTCCTCCGAGCCGCGTTAGGAGGAGGGGAGCGCGGTGTGGGGAAGAGGGTGAGAAATGAGCGCTGCACGCCGTGAGAGCACCGGAAACGTCTGAAATGGAGCGTGGCACACTTATTTAACACCGCTCCTCTTAAATACTGCGCATGCCGACCAAGAAAAAGGGACGCGCGACGAGGTACGCGGAAAGACGGGCCGCGCTGTGGAGGGACGCACGTGGAAGCCTGGAATATAAATTACAAAGTAAATCCTTGGCCCTTGTTTGCCACTGGCGCGTCCTTTTGCAGCGTTTTATTCGTGCGTCCCCTTTTGCCCCGCCGTGTCCGTCTGGCTTGCAACTGGACTGGAAACAAAACACGCCACAGGCGGCGACCATTGTTCCGGCAAGGGCCAGAAAACAGCGGCACACACGACCGGCACACACGGCGCGCACCGCGTCCACACACACACACACACACACACACACACACACACACTTCGAGGCCACGGCCAAGCGCGGTGGCTTTTGTCTGCGAAGGACGAGGGCTGGGATTCGAGAGAGACAGTCCAGCTTCCCACCTGCACGCCCATTCCAACGACATCGCATCCACCGATGTCGAGCTCGCATCGTGTCGCCATGTAGCCAATCCGAAATATCTCCTACGACATGTAGCAGTTTTCTTTCTTTTACCATTACCAAAGCAGAAAAAGTGTTATGTCCTGCTGGTCACTTTCAGAAGCTTCTTATCTTTGAACTGAACTGAGTACATGAGATACGTGACTCCAGTGACTTGCCTTGAAAATTTGCTCCTTTCATATACAAAATTTTCTCACAAGACTAATTATTTACGCCGAAAACGGTTTAACTGAAATGTTCAAGAGTAGCAGGTGATTCTTTCATGCAAAAGAAGAGAAAAGGGCGCACGCACAAATGTTTAAATCAATCTAAAATCACGATTACACATGGTGTTTTCCAAGCATGACTGAGAAGTGTAAATGATACCTCTCTTTTAGCCAGATCACGTGCTATGAGAAGGTTCAGTCTCATACAGGAAGCCCGACGGCTATTTACAACAGTAAGAATTATAACAATGACGTCGAACATAATCTTTAACTTTTTACTTTTTACTTTACTTTAACTTCTGGAAGATGGTATGATACTTAGTAGTTTTCCTTACGTGAAATTATTAAATGAACTGTGGATGAAGCCCGACCAACAGGCATTACGTGCATTGATCAAAAATGATAGTGCATTGAGAATGGCTAGTTTCTAGCTGAACTCTAGCTCTGCCAATTATATTTCAAAAGGAAGACTGATAGCCAAAATATATTGTTTACAAGTCAATATAACAGTCGCTGCGTGCAACAGCCTTCTGAATGGAGGGTAGCCTGATTACGAGAAATTGTTCGTTAATCAAGATGAAAATTCTGGAAGTTCATATTTGTAATTTTGTGTCATGCAGGTATATACCAAAGAATACAAGCACAGTGGGCAAGCTGTCAGTCATTCTCTAAAAGGAACACAATAAAACCAGGCAGTCATCGGACCTTCATCTCTAACTTACGTTGTAGAAGTGAACATGCACGTATTTACCAGTCGGTTTTGGGGAATTAGTGCCGTAATATGGATCGACGTGACACAACGTCAGGAAGAAACTATCGTGTTGGGCCGTGCCCAAGACCATACAATAGAGGGATTTGCCCGTTTCGTTGGTATATCAACTTGGACAGTCCAAGATCTGTACAAGAAATCGTATACCACTAGTAAACCCCTATGGTGCTGTGCGGACTGTGATCGTAAACAGATGGAAATCGACTGGGGCAAGGAACATGAGTCACGCTTGGTCAGTGACAACCGGTTTCAAACCCCGACCGTAACTATTGCTAACACTGAGTGAAGGTGTGATACTTACTCAATCCTGGCTGGACGAACACTCAGGTACCGTATTCCACAAGGCTGTCCCGCTCCAACACCAAATCTTAATTCTGTAGAAAATATCTGGACTCTTCGCAACAGAATATGAAACGTAATCAGCCAGCATCTTCACAGTTTAGTATATCTACAGAATTTAATCATCAACAGCGGCTTCAACTGGATATGGCATACAGTGGTGCACTTGGATGAGAGATCAAATTTTCATGCCCAAAGAAATGCACCATCTTCGAAAAGTTATGAACAAAAGTTAACACTGCACAATGAAACTTCGGTCTACTTAAAAAAATATCTCATCTCAGTCATAGTTAAATATAAAAATGACGCAGTCGATGTACTTCGAAAAATAGTGTTATGTCCAGAGATATTTGACTCCGAATTGCATACGCCACACACACACACACACACACACACACACACACACACACACAACTGTATTTGTGATGGTTACTAAGAGCCTAGTAGCCCCCTGGATGAAGTGGTAAAGTCTTTGCTTAGCAATGAAAATTTTCTCGCAGCCGGGTTCGGACCCAACCAGCGCTAAAATTTTCAATAAAAATCACCAGCAGTGGCGGCCTAAGACTTACGGCATACGAAGTCATCCTTCATTCAGCCAACGGCTTGTCAAAGCGGGCGGAGGAGTGAGCGGGGCTTCGGGGCAGTCCCTGCCGGTGGGGTTGGAAACTGCCCCACAAGGCGGAAGAATCAGCGATGATCAACGGCATAACGATGCAGAAGGCACTAGAGAACACTGGATTAAAGACACATAATGTGTATACACACGACACGTGGCCTTTAATTGAAAAGTGTCATGTTGATCTCTTCATTGGCAAAAGTTTCCGAACCAGTCACCCGCTCGGACCTCTGTGAGCGTACTGCCAATGGCAGGTGACTAAGAAATAGATTAAATAGCCAACGAAAGGATAACGTTCGACGAGTCTGGGCGTGGAATGACAAAAGGTTGAAGTTGGTAGGAATTCTAAAAGATCTGAGAAGGGAGGTGTTAAGGCTCAACCTCGATATATAGGTGGGAGGTTCGTCAGAGAAGTGGAATAGAAAGAGGGATTTCTGATCAGGCGAGTACAGGATAATATCAACAGCGGCAGAAAATGTTATAACTAGTGTCGGATTCTTTATAAATAGGAAGGTAGGCCAGAGAGTGTGTTAATGTGAACAGATCAGTGATAGGGTGGTTGTCATCAGAATCTAGAGCAAACCACACCGACAACAATATTTCAGGTATACATGCCGACGCCGCAGGACAAAGATGAAGAGAGAGAGAGACCACGAGGACAATGAGCCGGTAATTAAGTAAGTAAGTGGAGATCAAAATCTAATTATCATGGAGGATTGGGGTGCGGTAGTAGGACAACAAGCAGAAGACAGGGTTACAGGAGAATATGCTGGTAATACCAGGAATGAGAGAGGAGAAAGATTGAGTTCTGCAATAAATTTCAGCTAATAAAAGCGAGTACTCTGTCCAAATATCACAAGAGGAGGAGATACACTTGGAAAAGCGAAGGAGATACGGCAGGATTTCAGTTAGATTACCTCACGGTCTGACAGAGATTTCGAAATCAGATACTGGATTTTAAAACGTACGCAAGAGCTGATGTAGGCTCAGATCACAATGTAGTAGTGATGAAGATTAGACTGAAGTTTAAGAGACTAGTCAGGAAGAGTCAATGCGCTAAGAAGTAAACACAGAAGTACTAAGGAACGAAGAGGTACGCTTTTCTCTAAACCTATACATACTGCGATAAGGAATAACTCAATAGACAATTCAGTTGGAGAGGAGTGGGCTTCTCTAAGAAGAGCAACTGTAACACTTACATCGATTAGGAGTAGGTTTATTTTATGTAACTGTGTATCTGCAATTTACGAAGTGTGTATTCTGCGGTGTTTAAACTCATTAACGTATGGCAAGAAAACTAGAATTTCGTAATGTATATAGGAAAAAGCACAAGTATATGTTGAAATTTTAAATTATTAAAATATGAATATGTTCATGAAAAAAGAGTGCGTTTGTTAAAAGGTGGTTCATGCTTATGGCACTTGTATTTGTAACATGTAAACGCTGTAGGGAAGTCCCTCAGCTACGAAAGTGGCATGGCGCGATGCAAAACGTGGGTTTGGCGGTCGAACTGAGCGGCTCCTTTGTGTGAACGGCACGCAGTATGTGGCTAGCCTTAGCATGTACACATCGCCGGTGCTAAGAGAGGCAACTGGAGGATGCATTAGAAGGGATTTGCCTCGGATGTGGATCTGGCTATAATTTGGTATTCACGGAATAATAGAATGGCTCTAATATATTGAAAATCCGACGCCAAGAAGAGAATTTATAGAGCATTCGCACATCAAGAGCCGTGAGTACAGTTATCCATCATTTCGCCTGCCACCAATCTTCGCCACTGCTTCACACACTTCATACATTCAGTTAGGTAATGTATATGGGCATGGACCAGTTAATTTGTATAATAATTACATAAAACATAAATTCGTGTCTGAAACCATATTTTCAATCCTGATTACCATCCTACCCAGGGTCCTCACCTAAGTGCTACTAAAACCGAGTATCCTGACTTAATGGAACAATTCTTGCATTTATATGTTTAAAAGCCATTTTTCTTGGTCTGAAGTAGAAGGAGTAGTAAAAGCTAAAGTAAGCTTAACATCTGGATGCTTTGTTAATGAACTACTCCCAGTGAAATTGTTAAGGTAGGAAGTTTGAGTAAAAAAATTCAAAGATCAATTAATACCAACGTGAAGTTGGGTAGGCTTTTGCTAAAATATCCTTAGTGTATTATAAAATATAGTTTTGTAGGATTACAGAGCTAGATTGTTTAAATATTATTCCAAAGAATACCTGCTTCACAAGTAATTAAAGTTCAAGTATATATAAGTCTTTAATGAACAGATTTACGGTAGTATTGTCAGAAGAAAAATTATGCACACTTTAAAGAAGGTGTATTTTTGGTACCCGTCATGAAAGATTCCTTTTCCGAAGTTAATTGGTTCGAGTGTAGTATTGTTTTGCAAAGTACATTAAGTGAATGGTTAGCTTTTAGGGTTAGTCTTTATTATTGTAATAATCAAAGAGCGCTGATTGGTGAAACTATACTAGTTCATGTGTCCCCATCATGTTCTCCACCCATTAAGAAAAAATTGCACTATAATTGTTGCTAAGGAAAACTTCTACATGTAGAGGAGCTTAAACAGTGTATTTATGATGTTATTCATCTTTATTTGTGTTTTTCATGTCAGTCAAGATAGAAGACCCTCATGCACCAATTTAGTTCTGCACTTAATGCAGTGACAGTTCAGTCTTTGATTAACTAATGCTCATTACTATTAGCTAAGTGTAAACTTGCTCCCCATCATTTACTGATGTGTATGTTATGGGTAACTGCTGCTACAAACCGTGCAGAGTGCACTGTGCCAGTTTATATCCAGTTCGTTATTCAAATGAAATCTCAACGAAAGTAACTTCATTAACCAATATTCAATTTTCTTAAATATATATTTCCAAATTAAAGTGCCTAATGGAGCTGTCGACCGTTCATTTTTTTTACGCATTTATAATTTTTCCACTTTCGTTGACTACCAAGATTAAATCCCGTTTGGTTTTTGTGTTATTTCATCAAATTCGACCTTATAGTCCGATACCCTCGTCCATTAGACAGACGCGTGGTCGAACTTCGAAACCCTCTCAGAGGGTAACATTACATGTTTCACGGCACGTTAGTGTTATACAACCAGAGAATTCTGGATGAAACCATGGGTACAAAGAAGTCAACTATGAAGAAAACACGTGTAAACGAAGAAACACTTCAACTGATAGATGAATTTAGGATGTGTTAGATGAAGATCAGTTTGGCTTTGGAAAGGGTAAAGGCACAAGAGGCAATTCTGACGTTGCGGCGGATAGTGGAAGCAAGACTAAAGAAAAGTCAAAACACGTTCATAGGACTTGTCGACCTGGAAAAAAGAGTTCGACAATGTAAGATGGTGCAAGATGTTCGAAATTTAGAGATAAATAGAAGTAAGCTATACGGAAAGGCAGGTAATATACAATATGTACAAGAACCAAGATGGAAATAAGAGTGGAAACCAAGTAAGAAGTACTCATATTAAAAGGGTGTAAGACAAGAATGTAGTCTTTCACCCCTCCTGTTCAAACTGTGTATTGAAGAAGCAATGATGATGGGAATGAAAGAAAGTTTCAAGAGCGAGATCAAAATTCAAAGTGAACGGATATCTATGATAATATTTGCTGATGACATTATTATCCTCAGTGAAAGTGAAAAGAATTACAGGATCTGCTGAATGGAATGAACAATATAATGAGTACAAAATATGGACTGAGAGTAAATCAAAGAAAGACGAAAGCAATAAGAAGTAGCAGGATTGTGAACAGTGAAAAATTAAATATCAGGATTGGTGATCAGGAAGTAGATGAAGTTAAGGAATTCGGTTCAAGTCGTCACAAGAGAAAAGTGTGTATTAGTTTTATAACATGTAATTTTTTCTGGGGCAATTTGTTGCTTTTGTTTGCTGTAATATGAGAATATTTGGCGATTTATGAGGCAGTGGTTATTTGTCACCAAGAGAGGGAACGAAAACGCTGCCGGAATAATCGGTGCAATAATTCAAAGTTTTACATTGTGGCTCTAACTATGTAGTGTTACATCCTACGTGCAGATTAGGTGTGTCAAAAACCAAGAGCTGTCGAAAATAAAGTAAAAGACTCAATTGCAGTCGAGTATGAGAACATTCGATCAGTTGAAAGATGTCCTAAGAAAGTTTGTTTTGAAGTTTTGGAAACAGTTTACATAATTACTGCTTGTGATTTCGCAGTTTGGATTGGATCTTGGAAATAGATAACGGGGGATCATATCCGATACCGCAGGAGAACTGAAACTTTAGGCCAAACTGTGGAGACGGGTATTACATCTGCGTAACAAAGTGTAGGGTGCAATGCCCAGCTGTGAGGCCTGTGTTATGACAGAGGCATCGGGCAAACTGCTCTCAGGTCATGCTGCTAGAAAGGTTTACCTGGGTTATTACGTGTGTCTTCAACAGTGAAACAAAAAAATTTTACCGGAAAATTGTAGCACAGAGATGCAGTGTAGGCTTATCTGGTCCCTCTGCTCCCTGTTTCAGAGGCTAAGATTCCTTGATTATGTGGGCATCTCAGAACTTGAATTCCTCAACGATCGTATTCATTGGCGAAAAGGGAGTCCGAGAAACACCAATCTGAGTCAACAACTACACAGAACTTTTTCACAAATAAACGTAACTCAGTTTTGGGCTCAGGAACTTGGGAAAGCGGCTAATCGATGAAATGTAACAGTACTGAACCAACACCCGTTACTTTGATATTATCTTATTAGGCAACCTGTTTCGAAGTTCCAGTCACGCGACGGGCCTGAAGATGATATGACCGGAACGTCGAAACTGGATACCTAATAAAACAATATCTACACAACGGCTGTTGGTACAGTACTATTACGTTTCTTCACTAATCCTAAAAAAATGCATTTTCGCTCGCTGTCTCAGGGCGCAGTTGTATTATAAGAGCTGTAATATTCAACTGCAGTGGCCTGTCACTGATGCTGCAATATCAGAGACGTTGTCACCGTAGTTGACAGTCATCCTGTAAACTGATCATCAACTTCCCACCCAATAGTATGCAGTCAACTGATAACCTTGGCCCCCACCCCCACCCAACAGTGAGAGCGAGCGTGTGTGTGTGTGTGTGTGTGTGTGTGTGTGTGTGTGTGTGTGTGCGTGTGTGTGTGTGTGTGTGTGTGTACGCAATTCAGAGGCAAATGTCTTTGAACATAAAGCTATTTTACGCAAAATAAGTTGGATCATTTTAATATTACGGTGATTAAGTATCGAGGTATCCGTTTGTAAGCAATCAAATGCAAACATCTCACACCATTGGACTATCTTACCTCGGAGAATATTAAAGCGAAATTTACGTAATTTTTTCGGAAATGCTACATATCTTTCAACTTGGCGACATTTTTACGCAGTTCAAGCAACTGATTGCATCATATTAATATCACGCTGTTTGATTACAGAGGTATCTGTGCCACGCAGTTCAGAAGTAAATACCTTAGGTTGTTTAAGGTATGTGTATTGAATGCTTCGTTTTAATAATGCACTGATGAAATACACTTGTATGTGTGAGTGATTCAAAGTTCAATGTCGTTGAACATAACGCTATTTTATACAAATATCTTAGATTTAGACGCCTACTCCACTGAAAGTTATCTATTTTTTCAGAAATAACACGTATATTTGAAGATGGCACGAATTCGGACGAATCTGTGAGATTTCACAGTTACATTTGATTAGACACTTCATTTTAATACTACACTGTGACTGGCTGGAAAAGGGGAAGAGGAAGGGTGGAGGATGAAGAGAGAGGAGAAGGGTGGAGGTGAATGAAGAAGGGCAAGAGGGACGGCTAGGCGGAGGTGGAAGTGGAAAAGGCGCAGCTTATCACGTGACATCGTCGATAATGATGAAGATGTCACTGATAGGTGTAATTACGTCACTGATAACGAGCCATGGCCTTGTGGAGTCATGGGTGGAAAGCGTATGATGTGCACATGGTTTCCTTCGTGAGCTTCAGAAGACATTTGAAAGTGGAAGTGTTCTGTATGATACCTTGATATACTACTACTTCCATGATGTGGTGGGATGTTTCGAAACAACATAAACTCCACTGCAGACTCAAAGTTTAATAACGGAAATCACGGTGTAAGAGTTATGGGTACGCCATTCTCTTGCTAGTAAGTCAAGGTATGCAAGAGAAATAATCTGTGACGGGGGTAGTGGGTCATGCCTGGATAGCTCAGTCACTTTGGTAGGTTGATAGCCCTTTTCTTCTGTGATTTCCAAGGTAAATTAAGGTTGTCGACTGTAGTGTAACCGAGATATGAAGAGCGCCGCAAGGCCTTAGGATGTTTAGTTGGTAGGGAATCCAGTAAATGGTATCTCATGGAAGTTAGTATCGTTTAAAAAGAATATGAGGCTGGACATGATAGGCGCATTGCATTGTGACCTATTTATATTTTATACTTCTTTCATCACTAGAGGTTTCACCTTGAGCGGGGCGAATAGTGTCTACGTTTAGAAATTTATTTTACAAGCAACATACGGCAGTCTCCCAGAAGAATGTGCGTTATTGGAAATTTTGCAGGTGACGTATTAAAAATGTTCTCTGAATTTATCTGCCTCTCCTGGACACATTTTATTCGCTTAGTTGATCGGTTCATGATTCACTGATGGTTACATGAACTCTGTTAGTTCTTCGTAAGCTAAACAACGACACTCATCTGTTACAAGACGAAGTCCTTAAGCGAATATAGAATCTTCCTGCTAACAACGTATGCTCCACAGAAGTAAGGGAGAGTTTATGCACCACCTTCCCAGGTTTCCCTTGAAGATTTTTTGTAACCTTGTAATTCCGAAGCATGTATGTCAGCCAGTCTTGTCTCTTGGGTCACTGTGATTAGAATTTTATGATGAGTCCGTGAGGTGTTTCAGCTTTCCAACCTTAAGAATGTAAAGGAGTTCCAGTGTTTGTGGTGTATCTAGGACCCTCAAATGCAACAAACATGTTGCTTCAGTCTCTTCAGAGGTGTCAGTTCTGATTATAAAGATAGACTTGTACTCTGTTTTGCACACTGTAGAAAATACACAAGTTTAACTGACGTCGGTACTTTTGACGGTATAAAGCTGCTGACAGAGGTGCTGACACCATTATCCGGTATAACAAGACTTCGAATACAGACTGCCATAGGCATGTAGCACACTGTTGTCAATTCGCGACCAAATACGATGAATCGTCGTGTCTCCCCTACAATGTGCAAAGCTTCCCTCGGATGGGCAGAGTGTGACAGCACTGCCGCAAGGCAATTTTTATTTACTTTTAATTTACAAGTTAACCTTTTTTTCCTAAGTGACTACTGTCTACACTGCGAACTCACCTCTCAGCCATGTGAATTTCAGCGCTGATGCAATGTGTAAATGCAGGCTACGTCACGGAGTGGGACGAGTTCTCATGCAGAACGTATAAGTATTTAACGGGGTGCGATTGCTGGTTGGGGATATAGCGGCAGGTCTGAAATATTTACCGATTCATCGCTGTCAAGTGGCACCGACGTTACCAATCGATACGTGTCAGCCGATTTGTTATGCCGTCTAGACTACCCACGCGTTGCCAATACATTATCCATTACTACGCCGGCCGTGGTGGCCGAGCGGTTCTCGGCGCTACATTCTGGAACCGCGCGACCGCTACGGTCGCAGGTTCGAATCCTGCCTCGGGCATGGATGTGTGTGATGTCCTTAGGTTAGTTAGGTTTAAGTAATTCTACGTTCTAGGGGACTGATGACCACAGCAGTTAAGTCCCATAGTGCTCGGAGCCATTTGAACCATCAATTACTAAAGCGGTCGTTGGCCGAGGAAGATATTCATTATATAACTACAAAAGTGATTCTCTACCATATGACAAACATCTTATAGGTAGCAAAGTCTGATATCAAATCGTTTCTGTCGATAATTCCTCATCTACAAAGATATATTTAATGACACACTTGTGGCAGATGCAAAATACAAAATAGCGATATTTACTTTGTTATGAGACTTTAATGTGTTTCACTAGTAATACGAGCAGTGCCAAACACAGATATGCTAATTTTAGTTAAGTTCTAATCCGTAATGGCAATGCACTCAATGCGCGCAAACTAATCTTCTACATGTAATTTGCAAAGTGACATAATGCGCATCCACACGACAAGACATTATGCAAATAACATATAAAACAAAGAATGAAGAAAGAAACTGGGAAATATTACATACTTTTCTGAAAAAAAAGAGATGCGTCATAATCTGGGCAAATAAAAATTCGGGCACTAGAAGTAACTTTTTACATCGCGGGACAACTACTACAGCGAAATACGACAGTAAACCGCTTCGAACGTTTCAGGTGACTCACAATGTACCACTGTACATATCTCCTTTGATGGGTCCATCGGGGCTTTCAGTTCTCTGACGCATTTATAGTGATGAACCGAGAGTCACTGAGCATTTGTTTGTATTTACTCTGTAAAGTATGTGACCTTTAATGTTTTGTATTACTGTAAATTAGCGATGTAAAAATGTTTTTTGCTTACTGAAAATAGAAATCACCTCTATCAGTGGGACAAGCCCATACTAATGTGACTTAACACTCCACCTTAATGAAAATATCCCCGAAATGAGTCAACAGCATTAGTTAAGAAATCGCACATTGGAATTTCTTTGAAATCCTGCTTTGCAACTTATACACTCGTTCTGAGACGAGACTTAACTTTCTTCCATTTGAGTCATCAGTCTTCTGACTGGACCGAGCGAGTTGGCGCAGTGGTGAGCACAATGGACTCGCATTCGTGACGACGACGGTTTCCTGTGATTTCCCTAAATCGCTCCAGGCAAATGCCGCAATGGTTCCTTCGAAAGGGCACGACCGACTTCCTTCCCTAATCCGATGAGACCAATGACCTCGCTGTTTGTCCTCTTCCGTCAAATAACCCAACCCAACCAATCTTCTGACTGGTTTGATGTGGCGAATTCCTCTCCAGCGCTAACCTCTCGCTGCCTATGGAGCATGATAACTTACTTTATCTATTTCGTGGTCACCAGTTCTGATGTCAAATTTCTCGTTGTCGTCATTTCTGCTACTTCTCATACCTCTATCTTCAATTTACAATCAGTTCATATTCTGCCTACATTACATTCAACACATTCTGTAATTCTTCTTTACTTTCACTCAGGACAGCAATGCCATCTGTGAGTCGTATCACTGATATCCTTTCAACGTGAAGTTTAATCGCACTCTTGAACCTTCTTTATTTCCGTCATTGCTTCTTCGATGCATAGATTGAAAAGTAGGTACGAAAGACTACACCCCTGACTTACACCTATTTTTTGTCTGAGCATTTCGTTCTTGGTCTTCCAGTCTTATTGTTACTTTTCGGTTCTTGTACATACTGTATGTTATCTGTCTTTCCCCATAGCTTCTTCAGGCCGTACCGTTCCCTCTTGCTTTTTGTGCAGATAATGTATTACCTGTCTTTCCCTATAGCTTATCCCTATTTTTCTTAGAATTTAGAACATCTTGCACCGTCGAACGCTTTTTCTAGGTCGACAATACCAATAGACGTGTCTTAATTTTTACGCAGCCTCGCTTCCATTATCAGCCACAACGTCAAAATCGCCTCTCTGGTGCCTTTAACCTTCCTGAAGCCAAACTGATCGTCATCTAATGGACCCTCAGTTTTCATTTCTATTCTTCTGCATGTTGTTGTCAGCAACTAGAATGCGTGAGCCGGTAGGCAGATTGTGCGACAATTATGTCACTTGTCGGCTCTTGCTATCTTCGGAATTGCGTGGATGATGTTTTAATGAATGTATGTTGGTATGTCGTCAATTTCATACATTCTACACGCCAACTTTAATATATGTTTTGTTCCCCCTATTATTTTTGTGATTCTGATGGAATGTTATCTATTTCTACAGCCGAATTTCATCTTATGTCCTCCAAAACTCTTTAATATTGTAATATTGAATCCCCTATCTCTTAGTTGTCAACTACTGTTTCTTCTCTCGTCATCGGGGACGTCTTCCCCCTCGTATAGGCCTTCAGTGTGCTCTTTCCACCTATTTGTTCTCTCCTCTGCATTTAACAATGAAAGCCCCATTGCACTCTCATTGTTATTATTTACCTTACAAGCTGAATTTTAAGACTTGAAATTCATTCAGCATCATATGGCGCTAAGAGCAAAGTAAGTGCAACCGTAACAACGGCGGATGTGAAGTGTTGAATGTTGCAGTCGACTACGAAATTCTGTCAGTAACAATTCTGATAAATTCACTTTAACTGTTCCCATAAACACTGATAACTGTTACGTATATTAGTAATCTCAATGTACATAGTCAGTGACTGAATGTTTACAATAAAATGTATTGCCATGGAATACTGCAGACAGGAAAGGAACAGCATCATAGACTGAGGAATTGTTGAAACCACTACAAGTCTGTGAAAAAAATAATAAACATCGAACTACTCAGAAAAGGAGGAGGAAGCTAGAACGTCGCCGTTGACCTGTATTCAGTTTGATCAGCCAACAGTTATGTAAATTTCGTGGTAAGTACGTAGCACATCGTCGCCATCTAATCACTGAAACCAGCCTCGATAATTTGGTAAAATTGTGAGATTAATTTCTCCCCTTTTTTTTCTTTTGAGTCGTCAGTCTTCTGACTGGTTTGATGGGACCCGGACTGCGTGTTGTGTGATGTCCTTAGGTTAGTTAGGTTTAAGTAGTTCTAAGTTCTAGGGGACTGATGACCATAGCTGTTAAGTCCCATAGTGCTCAGAGCCATTTGAACCATTTTGATGGGACCCGGCACGAATTCTTCTAATGTGTCTGTCTCTTCATCTCGGAGTAGCACATGCAGTCTACGTCCTCAAGCATTTGCCGGATGTGTTCCAATCTCTGACTTAGTTTACAATTTTTACCCTCTACAGCTGCTTCTGGTACCACGGAAGGTAATACCTGATATTGTAACTGATGTCCTACCATCTTGTCCTTTCTTCTTGTCAGTGTTTGCCATATATTTCTTTCCTCTCCGATTCTGCGGAGAACCTCCTCATTCCATACCTCATCAGTCCACCTAATTTTCAACAATTTTCCCTTGAACCACATCTCAAATTCTTGGAGTATCTTCTGTTCCGGTTTGCCGGCCGCGGTGATCTAGTGGTTCTAGGCGCTACAGTCTGGAACCGCGCGACTGCTACGGTCACAGGTTCGAATCCTGCCCCGGGCATGGATGTGTGTGATGTCCTTAGGTTAGTTAGGTTGAAGTAGATCTAATTTCTAGGGGACTGATGACCTCAGATGTTAAGTCCCATAGCGCTCACAGCCACTTGAGCCATATGTTCCGGTTTCCCCACGGTCCATGTTCCACCACCATACAAATCTGTGTTCCAAACGTACATTCTCAGAAATTTCTTCCTCAAATTAAGGTCTATGTTTGATACTAGTATACTTCTGTACACCAGTAATACCATCTTTGCCAGTGCTAGTGCTAGTCAGCTTGTAATGCCCTCCTTGCACCGTCGGTCATTGGTTATTTTGCTGCCTCTTAGCTTCATCTACTTCGTTAACATCAATGCTGTTGTTAAGCTTGTCGCTGTTCTCATTTCTGCTACTTGTCTCTCTTTTCTTTACCTTTCCTAAGGCCAAACTGATCGTTATCTAACACATCCTCAGTCTTGTATATACTATCCTTGTCGGCAACCTGGATGCATGATCTGTTAAGCTGATTGAGCAATATTTCTCACACTTGTAGGCTCTTGCAATCTTCGGAATCGTATGGATGATTTTTTCGCGAAAGTCAGATGGAATATCATCAACACACCAACGTTTATAGTCGTTTTGTTCACACTTTTCCCAGTAAATTTAGAAACTCCGATGGAATGTTGTCTATCCCCTTCTGCCTTATTTGTTTGTAAGTCTTCCAGAGCTCTTTTAAATTCTAATACTGGATCCCCTATCTCTTCCATATCGACTCCTATTTCTTTTTATACCACGTCAGCAGACAAATCCTTCCCCCAGAGAGACCTTCAATGTATTCTTTCCTTCTAACGGCCCTCTCCTCTGAATTTAGCAGTGGAATTCCCATTGCTCTCTTAATGTTACTGCCCTTGTTTTTAGTTTCAGCGAAATGTGTTTCGAATTTTCTATATTCTGAGTTAGTCCTTCCAACTATCATTTCGTTTTCGATTTCTTCACTTTTTTCATGCAGCCATTTCGCCTTAGCTTCCCTTGCACTGCCTACTTCATTCCTAATGACTTGTATTTCTACATTCCAGAGTTTCCTTGAACATTTCTGCACTTCCTTCTTTCTTCGATCAACTGAAGTATTTCTTCTGTTACGCATGGTTTCTTTGCAATTACTTTCTTTGTACCAACGTTTTTCGTTCCAGATTCAGTGATTGCCCTTTCTGGAGGGTCCCAGTCTTCCTCATCTGAACTGAGATATTACTTATCGCGGTAACTGTAGTCTCAGAGAACTTCAAGTGAATCTCTTCATTCCTTAGTACTTCCGTATTTCACTTCTTTGATTCTTCGTGATTAGTCTCTTGAGCTTCAGCCTGCTCTTCAACACTAGCAAATTGTGATCCAAGTCTGTATCTGCTCCTGCCTATGCCTTCTAATCTAGTATCTGATTTCGGAATCTCTGCCTGACCGTGATTTAATCTAACGGAAATATTCCCGTATATTCGAACTTTTCAAGTATCCCTCCTCCTATTGTGTCGAACAGAAGCAGATCACCGCAAGTATGAAGCATATTGGCACCACAAAACACCTTGTTAATGCTTCCTGAAAAGCAGCACGAATATAGATTGACTGGTTGCAACACAATACGTAAGATAGTCCCGGCACTTAGATTCTCGTCCGCTCAGACGTAAATTAAACTGAAGCCCGTTTCATAGTATGCACACTTAAATGTTTATTACCAAAGTCAAGAAGTGCAGCGCTGTCAGCAGCGAATAGTCCCAGTTGAAGAGGTGGTCAGACCATCCTCTTGGTGACGTTGAGCCAGGAGAGTTCGTTGTGGGCTGAGCGGAAGCTGACGTCACGACACTCGTCAATCTTACCGAAATAACGATATCGGCTGCGCGCGTGGCTCAGGCTCCACGATTGTCGTCCTTTGATAGGACTGGCAGTAAAGCGTGTAAACCACTGTTTATCTGAAAACCTCAGTCTGCTAAAGTAGTAGGAGCAGTGATGTAAACAGAGAGATTCAGGTGCCCCTTCTGCTGTCGTTTTAAGCAGCTCGTAATGTTTTGCTGGCCTCCGTCAAACACGTGCTAGATTTTCATATTCTCTGGCTCGCTAGGCCCGAGCTATTAGTCCTACAGAGAAAATGAGCAGGGGCTTTCTATGGGAAATTTAATTTTGTTGAGTTCTGTACTGGGATACGTTTTCGCTGATGGCCAAAGTTTTCGAGTTATCGAGAAAAACGTACAAAAGTGATCTTTAAACGCACCTCCACGAAACAATTGTCCTCACCAGTCGGTCTTTCTAGAATATTGTTCGTGGTGCTCCCTCTTGCCACTGTACAACACGAAGTATTCCTGATATTCGACGTCTTTTGTTCTCTACTGAGTGGGCTATAACGCCAAGAGCATAGTTGGCTACTTCGTTAACACTAATTTAAACGTGCTCCTGAGGACAATGAACAAAAAAACGAGTTCTATGAAAGTTACGGTAAAACTAATTACGTTGAAAATTCGATCCATACTTAACCCTTACAAACACAGTACTTTCGTAGTCAAGGGGCCTGACGATTTCAACACTGCAGTTATTTATTTTATGCTGTTAAGGTTAACAATATTGTTATGTAAAATTTACGCCTCAGTTTCATAATCTGCAAGTGCTCAGCTAAGCCGGTGGCGCTCTTAGGTCAGTCGACGAAGACCAAGAAAGGTTGAAAGTGGGAAACAATTCGTGCAGTTGCAAATGTTTGTAGAGTTGTAGGAGGAAGCGCCACGAACAACATACTAGGAACGCTGACAGGTGGCTGCTGAGTGTGGGAGTGAGGGTGCGTTTGAAGGTCTCTTTTGTACGTTTTTCTTGAATAACTTGAAAGCTATGGCCTGCAGCAAAAACGTATACACGTACAAGATTTAACTACACTATATTTCCTACAAAAAATTCGTGTTCATTTTTTACGAATGACTAACAGCATGTCTGTAGCGAGGGAGAGAATATGAAAACGTCGCGCGTGAATTTTGAAGGCCAGCTCTTACACTGCTGGTTCCATTAAACGACAGTGGTCGGGGCAATTTAATCACCCTGAATATAGGATGGTTTCGTGGTGATATTAGACTTTCAGGGTGACGGAAACAGGTAAATCTATCAATTTAAGGTAAGTGGACCTGGTACGGGAACGACCGAATCGAATGGATGTAGTATAGACCAAAGAAAGAAAAAAAATCAGTAAATATGAGTTCTAAGGCGCATAACTTAAGAGTTAGGAGCACTTCTTTATCTCCGCTACAGAGAAACACTTCTCTTCTACACACTATATAGAAAGTAACACTACCTCACAAAGAACTACCAGGAAAACCAATACTGTTTGGGTGTTCAGGGCAGGATTCTCCTATTAAGCCATATTCTACGGCGAAACAGCCGATAAGCGTCTTAAGGAACCGCCATCGAGGTAGTGACTGAGCTGCCAGGACGACATGTGTATGATTGCGTTCTCACGTTTGAAATTATCAGGATGTGAAGATCCATCGCTCTACTGAATGTTTACTATTTTAGCTACAGCTTTACTAGGTGTAATATACTGGCAGGGTAGCCAAATGAAAGTTAAGTGTCGTTTTTTAACGTACAACAGTACTGTAACTGAATTCTCCTTTATGTGAATCATCCGTGCAGTGCACATTTGAATGCAATCTATATTACATGCAATCTTCAGGAGTACATATTGGAAAGCATACAAAAAAAATACGTAATTGAGTGCGAATTGTAAGCTTTCAGGATTTGAAGGGACTACTTCAGGCTGAATCTAGGGATCCATTGCCTCTCGACTCACCTGGCGGGGCTGTAAATTACAAGTGATCAAAATACATTGCTACATGCCTTCTAGCGTAAGACGGCTAGGGTAGAAACTTAAGAGCAGTGCCACTCGCATGGCACTGTCTGCTGTGGGCGTATAAAAACATTGGTAAAATAATAGCCGAGAAAAATGGAAAGAAACTTTCGGAGAAATTTTTGAATGATGCTGTCGCCACTCGACTGAAATAATTATTTTATTTTCATACAATTCAGAGAACTAATAATACAGCAGTGAGAAGGACTGACCAAACCGTATCTCCTTTCTGGTCTTTGTGAATGTGGAAGATGTAAGTTTCCTTTTGGCGTATTTTATAAACGTGTAGGTGGACATGGCAATGGATGGATTGCTGTTCCTGTGGTGCAGTGTATATCTGCATCAGTGGCTGGGCTTGAGAGTTTTCATGACAGAGATGTTAAAGTGTACAAGGCATTTTACATTTCTGCGTATTCGAACAAGGACTTTTAACACATGAGTTTTAATACTTGAAAATGGTCTGAGGCTGAAGTTAAGTTATTACAGTCAAATGGCGGCACCATCACTCAAAAAAATTTACCACGACTGTGGCACCAACGAAATAAAAGTTATTCCAGACAGTTATTCACACCTGGACGAAGTTTGTTTTAGTTTCACCATATTTAGACAGTAGCATTCTACAAATTCAAGGTGTGTCTGAAAATTTCGCTAAATGGTCTCATAAAATAATTTAAACAAGATGTGATGCGGCAGGTTAAACAATATACGTATCTTCGCTGACGTCACAAGAGCCTGGAAACTCTTTTTGCGGTCAGCCAGAAAGCGATGAAGACCCTGCTGATCATGATTTCCAGTCTGCAATTGCACATTATCCTTGTGCTCACTGATAGAAAATGTTCCTACTTGCTATTTACTCAGCGGGATGAGCAAGGGCTATGACTATAGATAAAATTTTTGAGTTCTGACTGTTTAATATATTCAGTAAATGTTCACACACACACACACACACACACACACACACACACACACACGCACACGCACACGCACACGCACACGCACACGCACAAACGTAATAATACCCCTGATAATACTAATAATGCCCCTGTCACAAATAGCACTATTAGCAAATCGGAGGCGACCTCTAATAAGTCCCAAGCAAAATTGTCTATCGCCCTGACTACTAATCATTGAAGTTCACTCCTCGTCTCAAAAGTGGAACATAATCTCACCACCTGCCACGTGGTTTTCTCAACATTGCGGGCGGCACACAAACCGTTACTTCCGTGAAATCCAAGCGATCCAGGACGGTGTACAGTTCAAAATGGTTCAAATGGCACTGAGCACTATGGGACTCAACTGCTGAGGTCATTAGTCCCCTAGAACTTAGAACTAGTTAAACCTAACTAACCTAAGGACATCACAAACATCCATTCCCGAGGCAGGATTCGAACCTGCGACCGTAGCGGTCTCGGTGTACAGTCCTCGGGAGTTCACTTCCTACTTTTACCGAACAAGTTTGGTTGCTACCTGGCTCTGACGTCAGCCGAGGCAACACGTATGACTGCGTTTGACTGACGTGGAGAGATTGATAGTTCGGTGCGTAGTGTCTCTTCACTGCCTCTCTGGCCGTATTTGTGTATGGGCGCAGCGGACAGCCGGATGGAATATCTGCTCTCAATTGCCTTAGGCACTGTCAGCACCATCTAAATGACCTCTTTCCCGGACACATGTAATTTAATAACTCTCTCGTGAAACAATTTACAGCCCCGTAATTTTTACATGAATGGTGTTAAGTTGGCTTCAGTTACTGAAAAAGTTTTAGCTCGACTGCATTTAAAACATGATCTCTGAACTACTTCCTTAAGAGTCCTTGTATTGATTGTTATGTACACTAGCGTTAGAAACTTGGTACATATGTATAATTTAATGAATGTAACAGAGTGCTGGAATTAGAACTATGTGTCATAAATTCAAATGGTACTTAATCTATAATGGACAAGGACGTTTATGTCCCAAATTTGGTTTTTAGTAACATACTTGAAAATAATTAGCGGTACCTGAATGGAGTTCCATACTTAATGTTTTTATATCAAGATGAAGTTACATAAGAATCTTAATCTTTCTGTCTAATATTTAGTGCTTTAAATTTTTTGCAAAAATGCTGATTTTGACCAAAACTTTGCAACGATCAAGTTGAGACTCGTAACTTTTGATTGTGACATATATTTACCCACTCTGAACGATATTTAGGCATCCAGCTTCATTATTTGGCACCACTTATTTTTTCTTCAAACAATGTATTTAAAAAAAAAAAAAAAAAAAAAAAAACATTCATCTGACCATTCCGAGATTTAACAATTTCAACATTAACATAGTGAACATATATTGACAAAGTTAGGGAAAGTTATTTTAACTTTTAATTTCATTCGTAGGTTATGACGCAATACTTTTTAAACTAGGCACAGGCACGTTATGGTGACGTGGCGCTAGTATCAGTGAACTGGGATGAGTCTCGGCACACTCGCCTGCCTTTGTATCTCTCAAACGGTACACTGCTTGTTTTGCGACAAAGAGTTACAAGCAAAATAGCTTTCCTTGCCATCAAAGTAGTCACCATTAGCTACGATACACTACTGACGTTGGTTGTAGTGCTGTTGAAAAGTGTCAGCGAACCCATCTTGCGGACCCGCTCGTAGCACAGTAGTCACGCGTTGTTGTATATCCACATCGTTATACGATATGAGACGTGGTGCTGCTAATATTATGCGCAGAGCAAGCAACAGTAAATGTCGTTGGGTTCATCGTCTTCCCCGCCTCCCAAAAGGAGTGGGCTGACAAAATACAAGATTAAGACGATGGATTTCGATATCAAGGGCTTGATACAGCATGAATATTTACTCAACGGAGTGAGGAAGATGATGAGAACCATGGCACTGACTGCCTTCGATATCTGGATCGTATTGATAGCACCAGGTCTCATCTACTGTAATGACGCGGACCTCCAAAAGCGCATGACCACGGTGCTTCGACAGAAGCATTACAGCGAACGTCAGAAGTGCGTTGTGGTTAATGGTGATCACTTTGAAGGCAAGTAAAGGTATTCCGTTTGTAACTCATGTTTCCTTGATTTTCTGAGTCCATTCACCGAACGTTTGTGACGCATGTTGTAGGTCGAATATAAAGGTGGATTGGCAAATTAACATTAAAGAAAATTCATCATTGAAATGTCCATTAGCGACGGAGACACTAAGAGGTGACAGTGTATGTTATTGCGTATGTTATTCGTGGAAGCGCTCATTATTTGTAGGCACGGGGCTCAGTTTCACAGAGGAGGACACTTATGTAATACATTTTCCTCAACATTCGTAGATGTTACTAGACAGAAACTCGCTAAAACGTGTAAATCACATGCTTCTAGTTGAGATAGGCTACGTAAGCATTATACAATAGTGGATAAGCAGGATTGTGATGGAAACCTAGTACATGTGGCTACAAAGCTCAAATTCATGTGTAGAATACCGAAGTATGATTCACATGATCCATCAATAAAATGTATGATTTACCACACTTGAAGAAACTTCAGAAGTAGAGAGAAATTAATTCAGAAAATTAGAACAGCGAAGCGTTCTGTACATGCACATTTTATACGGCATGTGACTTCATTTGAATCTGTGTCCGCCCATCAGCAAAGATTCACCACAGCTACCAAAGGAAAAACCACATTTTCTAATTTCCGTCGTCCAGGAACGTGCTTGGTCATCGCTCCAAGCACTGCAGTATGCGTTACTGTCGTGTTGCGTGCCACTTCAGAGATAGTCGCACTGTGTGTGCTCTTGATCTACAAATGTATTCATCTTTGAACCTCATTGCGTATAGAAAATTATATCAAGCAATGAGGCGAAGCGAAATGGCAGCCACGTAACACCGCAGCGTCTGTCACTGGCAAGCCTAGGGTATGCTGAAAGCCAGCAGCGCCTAGCTTGGCATCTCAATTCTTCGAACACTCCAACCAAACTGTGTCCAAGTGTTCTCTAACCCTCCACTAGGACTCCACTCCCCGTCGCAAACTCTCCTCTTGCCTTTGCTCTTTTTTTCGATGACTTACTGTCATTTGTTCAACTGTTGGACTTTCTCCCGCCAATGGAGTGTTGTGTAGAAAGTTTTGGCCACTACCTTTGTTCGTTCTCCAAAAATAAGGATAGAAATTATCATGTTTGGTCATCACGTGCAACTGACCACGGAACGTTCCTGTCCAGGAGCAGTCGTTCCGCCGGCCGGAGTGGCCGAGGGGTTCTAGGCGTTTCAGTCTGGAACCGCGCGACCGCTACGGTCGCAGGTTTGAATCCTGCCTCGGGCTTGGATGTGTGTGATGTCCTTAGGTTAATTAGTTTTAAGTAGTTCTGAGTTCTCGGGGACTGATGATAAGTCCCATGGTGCTCGGAGCCATTTGAACCATTTGAGAAGTCGTTCTCCGTTCCTGTGTAAAAGCAGATGGGTTAAGTGTCTTATTTGCCAGGCCATCTTGCCCACAAACAGATGGAAAACGTTTTCTCGCCTTAGCATACTTCAAGTTTCACATCAGTCGCCTTTGTGGTACTGAACTGTATAAGACGCCCACATCACTGACGGGAATCAAATCACGGGTAAATACTTGTAGACCCATCACTTCACTTCCATGTTTACCACCTTCTGAACACAATTTTGCTGTGGAGGCACAGGATTCCTACACTTCATACACGTAACTCTGTGAATAAACGTACAGTAGTGTCTATAACCAAGAAGAGCCCCACAAAATTAGAAACAAATATAGTTAACGCTTTCGTGTCCACTTGTGGACAAATTGCCTGTTGGCTTATATCTCGAGTTCTTTGGCTGAGCCTCGCGGAGTGGCCGTGTGGTTTGAGACACCATGTCACGCACGGATTGCGCGGCCCCTCCCACCAGAGGTTCGAGTCCTCCCTGGGGCACGGGTGTTTGTGTGTTGTTTTTAGCATAAGTTAGTTTAAGTAGTGTGTAAGTTTAGCGACCGATGACCTCAGCAGTTTGGTCCCTTAGGAATTCACACACATTTGAACCTTTTTTTTTTTGCTGACATTTGTTTGATAATTTTTCTGTGGTTTTGCCAGCACGAATGGCAAGTGAAACGTCAGAGAAATTATCAGACAAACGTCGGTCGACGATTCCGAGACAAATCCCAAAAGGCAATTTCTCATTAACGATAAAGTCCATGTTCCTGTGTCATGGTATAAATAAACAGTGGCGAACCTAACTAGAGATACGAAATGAAGCGAATGCATACTTTGCAAGCTTTTTATCTATTTTAAGAACTGATCTACTATAATGATAGTTAGACAAGCCCAGATATACGAATCTATGCTATATTATATGAATGTTCATGACTCAGTATTCAATTTGTAAACGCATTATGACTACGAATAAACAAATGTATATACTTACATAAATATGGGCAACTGAAAAGAAGAACATGTATGGCATACCGTACGTAATTAAGCGTCAAACAGTAGGTAATAACTAATAATATTGTACCAATGTTACATAGTGCGAACAGGTTCAGCATCTATCCAGACAGTACCACAGTAGTTACAAAATTCAGATTCGAGAATATTTATCACTGTAATGCCTCATCATACCCATAGACTCATACTGCAGTCTATAGACAGGATCTGGGCATACTACTGAAAGCAGGGGAAAGTATCTCTACCGTCTACTATACAAGATAACATGTTACACGAATATACACGCCGCCAAATCTGCCGCAGCAATCTCCATTTCGGATGCCGCATTCAGACATACTTTTCTGTACCAGCATTAACGTGGGATATCTATCATTAACGATATGGGAAGCTGAGTATGATTGATCGCCTGCTTATTCGTACACTGATGAATCGTTTAAAAGACAAAAGGAGGATCTTTGCAACCATAGGTCGCAAGGCGGCGTCACACCAAGCATGCATCCAACTTAAGTGCAAGAGCTGGTAATGGCTCAGGGAGAACGGAAATAAACAGCAGTTATGCTGAAGTAAGATACTGTAATGATCTAACATTGGTCAGACAAATCATATAAACCACCTGGATATCTCTGTACATTTCGGTACACCTAAATTCAGAGAAGCCAAGAATTACATGCGCTCTTTACACGTCGTCCAATGAAGCAAGTGTTTAAACTGCAGGAAAGAATGATAAGACTAAGTGCCTAAAGTATCAAAATAATTATATATATATATATATATATATATATATATATATATATATATATATATATATATAATAAATAAACATATAATAAAAAGTATCAAAAAAGTGAATAAATACAATTCTATAACGTTATCGGCTTCCAGCAAACGAAACCGAGCGATCTGTGAACCATGCGCCGCTGCATGTATGGCTACCAAACCATGTTTCAATTCACTACAAGTTTTGAATGCGGAAAGATTGCAAAATAATTGTCCAAATATTTGCATCACACAACGGAAATGATCTAAACGTGACCTAAGAACAACCGGCGAAATAAATGAAGTGGTTTTTAAAAAATGTCCAATACTTCGGGTGTCACTTCCAAGCGGCTACCCTTCGACTTCTCCAACACAGAATGCTTTCAAATGCATGCATCCGCACCGCCCAGTCGACAGCCCACGTCCCTGATTGGCTAAGAGACAAGGAATCACAAAAAGTGATAAACACGATACAGCAACGCCACAAAGAGAGAATTCAAAGAGACCGCATGGCTAATCGATACTAATTGTATGATGTGCTTGCTGAACATAGCAAAGACTATTGCGATTCGTAAACAAAACTGTGCGAAAAAATGAAAGTGCAGTTCAACACGATATTCTCTAAGTGTATAGCAGAAAATGCAAATATTTGTTGGAACCGTTTTTGAAATATGCGGTGCATCCGCAAAGGAAATCGAACACAAGACGATAGAAGTATCTATAATTATAGTTGTCACCCAGTGTTCGGAGTTAGTAGGTACACCTTACTGTTGATACGGAAAGAATTCAGAAACGCACAGCGTCGTACCAAGTCTGAAAAGAACATTCGGAAAAGTAAGAGGGTGCCTGAGGAAACTTAAAGCAGAAACTTCGGAAGTAAGGTGATCTTGTTTTCACAAAACCTGTAGAAAAATTTAAGAATCAGTACTCCAGAGAGAGAGAGAGAGAGAAGTAGCTCCGTTAAGTCTACCGTATTTGTTTAGTAGAAGCACTGCGAATAAGAAATATTACCGCAAATACCAAAGTAAATAGTCGTTTCCCGCTCCTATAAGCGATTGGAATATAAAATCATTATTGCTGCTACACAGTATAGCCGACTATTCACCACACTGGGGCTTCGACAATGTATGTGTAGATCTACATATTTTTTGAGTAGGGGTGGATGTCCAGAGATATTGTACTGAAATTCTTCAATTTTAACGTTGTGAAATTTCATTTTATAGTTTTTACGAAAGATTATTTTTAGTCTTTCGGAATCTACATGTCTTTTCTCGTACCTTCTTTTATGGAATTTGTTTAGAAGATTGCATTTTATTTGTCAGCTACTGTTTTACACCTCACAGTTTAAATTATTAGAGGAAACCTGATTGTATCCCAGACCTCAGATAATTTTGCGCCTGGTCGTTTCCCATCAGGCAAAGCATTGTTTACTGTTTCATGCGAGTCTACTGATACTCTTTCGGTCATCATTCGATAAAAGTGGTTTCTGATACGCCTTTGGTCCACTGCATCGTACATCTTAAGTAATCTGTCACACAATATCATCTTGAGGATTTTCTTGATGTCGACTGTGGTCACAGTTTGCCAAAAGATTTACACTGATCGTTCTCTGTAGAGGTACGGCACAAAATTCCGGTGCTTGTTTGTTAACTATTGAAAACGAAGGAACGCACTCCTTACAGATTCTAACCAACTTTGGATGAACTTCTGTTGATACAGTTGAGAGCAAAGTATCTGATGACTACCATTTACTCTCACTTAACAACACGGAATATAAAAGAAAGGTGACTCGTTTCTGAAGCCGCATAAAAACAGATTTTCGTACATCAATACCTGAAGTATGTTACTGCACCATATTTGAGAACGTTCCAATCCACTCTAAGCTTCGACAAGAATTTTACGCTTTGGTCTCGTACTGATCTCGTTTGTGTAAGATAAAGTAATTTAAAGAAATATGTGCAAAAATCTGTTCCATCATACGTAATGACTTAGGAAACATAAGTCTAAGAAACCTAATAAGTATCAGGTCGCTGTCATGATCCTGAAGAAAGCGTGGCGTTGTCGCATCACAGTTCTACCAGTTCTACAGAAAGTTACTCATATCAGGCAAAGAAGTCCGCGGTAATTGGTAATTCGAGCTGCACGCAGGTGCGATCGCCAATAAAGCAAAAGTTGTTCGTGCGGCTAACACCTCCTTGCAACATGACACTAACGAGAAGCGTTTTCCGAGTCTTACGTAGCGTGATGAGGTGCGTCGTTGCTCTATAATCAAAAGAAGAGTGTACTGTAATTTCCGACATGATAAACAGCACGTCATCATTCATTACTCGAAACGATAATGCCGTCGCAAATCGAGAAATCGAATTATACCCTTAAATTTATACGGAACCTCAGAGGGACATTTCTCAATTGAGTATGAGTTACTACACGACCATACATCGCGACTGTTTCAGAAAATGGCAGACATTATACTGCTGTTGGACACGAGAGTATTTGGTTGTTCTTATATACGCTATACTATGGGGAATACATCTTTCATTTTAACGTCGTACATCAGGTGAAGAAATTGAAATAATCATAAAAGTATGATTTAGATGTCTATGAGAGGCAAACGATAGACACTCTCGGCAAGAATTCCAAGGAAAACGGTAAACACCATTACTCTCTCAAGAAATATGGTACAGCTGCATTTGTCAGAGATTAATTTCGAAGCGACGATCGTCACTCTCCCTCTTTAGGTTATCAAATACGTTTCCTAGAATAAACATGAAACAAACTTTTCAATTCGGAGCAAATTCAAGTAAGTTGTGTGAATGATATCAATAATGCAGTATCCACAACTTTTACTGACACAGTGTCTTACAAAGACGGAGGCACAGGCAGTCTAAAACGTATAAACCGAATCCTGTCCGTAGGAACATGTAATTGTTGCAAATAGGTAGGCCGAAAGTTTCGATGTAGGGTCAATGCTGCAAGAAGCTTCTAGCCCCTATAAAAGCTCACTTGGTCCCGATCATGGCTTCTGTTAATACGGGTGTGTCTGACTGCACATAATGCTGGCACCCATGGTGAGCAGTTCGGTGGTGCCAAGCAATATACAATAACGTTTAGGGAATTAAAAGCATCAAGAAAGGTGTAAGTGACTAAACGTAGGATTATACCATAGATTAGGCAGAAGACAATGCACAAATGAATGTCATTATGGGAATATGTCTTTCTAAATTTAAAATTCAGTAAGGTGTAAAGCATCCACGTGTAATCTGACAGGGGTTGGATATGATGCCTTCTCGAGATTTTTATTCCAGTCCGAGAAGTATCGACAGTTGTTGCTGACGACCCCAACGAACAAGTTGTAGACAAACCGTACACTACGTACATGCATCCACGACAGCATGCTCTACTACTGCCCGAAACATCTCAAGTAGGCTGTTGGCTACTTCCCTCGCTATGCTCATCTCCAACCACCTAGTGTGTCAGTGTCCCGTTGATAAGCTCTGTCCTTCAGGTAAACGCACACTCAGAAAATACACTGGTTCAGATCCGGTGATCTTGTGGCTACGCAGTTTCCAACGATTGGTCAAAGATTCGGACTAACTGTGTAACTTCACGAGCAATGTGAGATGGAGCTCAATCGTGCATCAAAAGAGTTGAGTCAAACACAGCTCCCTCCCTTATAGTAGAGATCAAATGTTGGCGAAACAGATCACAGTAACGTGTGCCGTTCATGCTGCTTGTCCTTGCTCCGTGGAGTCCGACTTCCTCACCAGTAACGGCGCCTAGCGGCAAACAGTGACACTAACATTACCAAAAACAATAAGTCCTGCCGCGCACCATCTGAACGCTATTACTATAAAGTTAGGTACCGACAAGGTAGTTTTCCTTCTACGTTGGCACTAGAAGTGAAAGTTTAGTTATTACCATCCTGTATGTTGGACGGACGGCATGTCAGGCGAAAGTGCAGATCAAGAAGCAGTGGTAACCTTCTTGTTTTGTGTGTGTGTGTGTGTGTGTGTGTGTGTGTGTGTGTGTGTGTCTGTGTGTGTGTGTGTGTGTGTGTGTACGTGTGCATGTCTCTGTCTATGTGTCATCATTCTCACGCCTCGTTTAATGTGGCCCGCCACAAATTTATACTATAGTGCCAACCTCTTCCTCTCAAGAGTAACAACTCCAACATACGTCCTTAAGTTGTTTGCTGAATGTTTTTCTCTGCAATTTTAAGCCTCTTAAGTCTTAACATATGTCCTGTCATCCTGCTCCTTATTCCTGTCATATATTCCTATTCTCGCCGATTCTGTGGAGAACTTCTTCATTCCTTACGTTATCAGTCCACCAAAATTTCACCAATCCTCTGCAGCAGCGCACCTCAAACGCTTCGATTATCTACTTTTCCAGTTTTCCCACAGTCTATCATTCACTACCATACGATGCTGTCTTCCCAAAGTACATTTTCAGAAATTTTGTCCTGAAATTGAGGCCTATGTATGGTACTAGTAGACTTCTCTTGGCCGGGAATGCCCCTTTTGCCAGTGCTAGTCTGTTTTTTATGACCTACTTACCCCGTCCCTGAAGGGTTATTTCTACGTTACCCGTCTTTCCCTGTGCAACCCTCTCCTTTCCCCTGAATTCTCAATATCTTGCACAATTTGACATTGCAGGACACATTTTAAGAACGACAAATCCTGTATATTAACGTGTCTTGATTTTTCTTGAGTCTTACCGCAACTTTAGAGCTGCCTCTTGGTGCCTTTACCTTTCCTAAAGCCAAATTGATAGTCATCTAATAGACCTTCATTTTTTCTTTTCCATTTCTCGGCGTATACGGTCGGACATTCGTTTATTACATGTGACTGCTAGATTTAGAAAAAGATGGGTGTAACCTGTCACTCTAAAACGTCTCCAATTTAGTGGCTACTCTTTACATTTTATACAATACGATACATTTGATGGTGTGTGTCGCATTGCATGACTCCTAGTCGCTTGACGTTAACAAACGTACAAACGTATATTGTTTTGTGTGAGTGTGACTGAAGGTGCAACTTGGTATTGTGGTATGTAGTCTGAAGATAGAGTGAACTGTTTTAGAAACTAGCTGGAATGGGCACAACTACGACAGAGGATGGGCTATGAAGAAATAATGTTAAAACGTTTTTGGGTCACTCAGATGCCAAGAAAGCAATTCTCAAGCATAAAAATGCGCTACAGTGAAGATATCTCATTTGTGTGTCAGCCGTTAGGTCTCTTGTTGAAGGATAAACGTGGGTGATGGTGTTAGCTGGTGCACATAACGCTCACACGATACAGTCATCTGATCGAGCTGAATGTTTAATACTAGTGTTCCTTTCATGGCCCAACCCATGGACTAATGATAACGATGAAACCGTACTCTACAGAAGAAACTTTAAACTTCGTCCGAACAGGCCATGAGGACCCAACGGTACAGACCGGCCACCGTATCATCCTCAGCCAGCAGCCGTCACTGGTTGCAGATATGGAGGGACATGTGGTCAGCAAACCGCTCTTCTCGCCGTAAGTCAGTTTACGAGATCGGAGCCACTGGTTCTCAAACATGTAGCTTCGCAGTTTGCCTCACAAGGACTGAGTGCACCCCACTTGCCAACAGCGCTCGGCGGTCCGGATGGTAACACATCCAAGTGCACGCCCCTCCCGACAGTGTTACAAAAGAAGCTATGCATACTAAATAAGTAGAAGGATCTACTTAATTGTACAACAGAGATAATCTATGTTACAGTACAGATATATCAATAGCAAACATGAGGATCTTAGCAAAGGGCAACTACGGACCCGTACCTCGTGGTCTATGGGCAGACCGCTGGTCAGTGCAGCTCCTGTACAGAACACAGGAGGCAGATGGACAATGATACAGAAACAAAGAAAAAGTGCAGAGTGGATTTCAACTGGGTATACTGGATAATGATAAAGAAAACTGTAAAATACATCTCTATTCGCAACAGACAAGACAGCTTTAAAAAAGAACCGTATTCCGAAAAAGAGCACAGTGGACTCCTTCGTAATAACCGTGTGGAAAGTCGGATTCATAGGAATGTAGAAAAGTATCGTTGACGTCGGCTTGTTGCAGGTGTCTGGAGTATGTTACCTCAAACATTCCGACAAGCTTCTCTCAAACGATCAACACGTACTCAGGAGATACAACTCGCGTGAAACAGAGTTCGGTTACATAATATATGACACGATGCTAACAAAAAATTGCGTTGGATGTACTTTTCGTTCCACTAGATCCATACTGGCGGGATCCCCCATGATGTAGAACACGACAGAGAAAAAAAGAAAACCTATTAAATATTTACGAAGAAATGACAAACATGTCCTCATGGATGTGAAATAAAAAAAGGATCTGAAACATATTTTAATTTAAAAGGTAGTAAATAACATGTCACAAAGCATGTAAATGTTCAATATAGTGAAGTGCACGTGATAATTCTTTTAGGCTGTTGTAGTCACGTGTCATCAAACAGGGAACTTATTTTGTCGCGCAAACTTACAATTATCGCACTACTACACTGAACTTGAACAGGAGCTATATTTTGCGTAATAATCGCAATATTTGACATTATTAGTAACATAGAGACATCACTTAGTTCTGCTAAGAAGTTCATCAATGAATCAGATTGCATTGGTCTCCAATAAACCCCTTAGGCTAAACTTAAACTGAAATTTGTTAGGAGTTACACTTTTTATGGCTGCTGGCGATGTACTGAAAATTTATGTTGCTGAATAATCAACACCTTTCTGGTCCAAAGTAAGTCACTTTAGCCCTTTCTGAATATTATTTTTACTTTTAATATTGATTCCATGAAATTATCTGTTGCTTTGAACAAGAGATACACTTTTAGCGACAAATTTCGTTACGAACAAATATATTGCGTATCGGTAGTTAGTAGCCTTAGTTCTCTAAATAGTTTTAGCTCGCCTTGTTGAGTTACCTCAAAAAATAGTCCCGTATGACATTATGGAATGAAAGTATGCACAGTATGCTTATATTTTTTTAAATTGTACTTCAACTTTCTCTGCCAAAACGCGCAATGCAAACAGAGATTTGTTTAGGTGCTTCTTCTCCCAGGTGAATTTCTTACGGAGCTGTAATCCCAAGAATTAAGCACTGTCTTCTCCTTAAATCTGTTTGTCGTCATATTTTGGGCATACACTGAGGGGAAACATCTTACAAGTGCTACAATACACTTAACGTGTTCTGTGAAATAGCATTGGCTACGATCCATTTATTTATGTCCATGAAAATTTCAGTAACAGATTATTATAAGACTATGCTTGAGTTGTAGTTTATTGCAATGTTTGTGTCATGTGCAAACCGACAAACTTGGTAACAGGTAACGTTACAGATGAAAGGTCACTGATATACAAAAGAAAATGTATGGGCCCTATGAAGGAAACTTGTGGGACACAGCATTAGGTGTGCCACAGTGAGTTGTAATAAGGCCTCTAATCTTCTCAGTACACATAAACCATTTTTCAGACAGCACTATAGGATTGTTTGCTAACGATGCTGTCATGTACAAGATATATCGTCGTTGGAAAACTGTAAGAAAATGACGAAATATTAGGCTGAAATTTTCACCTCTTGCAATGAATGGCCACTCGCTCTAATTGTAGGTAAATAAGAGATAACGCGTATGAAGCCTATGTTCTAGTGCAGAACATATTGTGAGAGCTACATTGTTATATCTAAGAAAACAACAATTGCTTCGATACCTCCACAGTCAGAGTATTAGTATAGCTTTTAACGTAAACTTTCTGTATGTTGATAACGTTACCGTTACAAAAAAAAAGAAACGTAGAGCAAATGCTGAGTCTTTTAGACATTGTTCTTGTGTTAAGTCAACTTAACAAAACATATGGCCTAGGAAAGTGGTGTTTCGTGCATGTTTTACAAGTTTATGCTCGTTTGGATATCTTTCATTGTACAAAATCATTATAGTTGTATATTTCTGTAGGTTGTTTTTCTAGTTCATTTTCTGACACATTTCTATAACATGGCTGATATATGACTACAACAGGTACAATGTGAAAAGGATTTCCGTTCGTATATTATGACAATGGAAATCAGGAATTGTAGATGGCGGATTGTGCTGATGGTTCAAATGGCGAAGACGAGGTAAGATGGATCCAGGGACAGAATATAGGCGACAGCTGACGGCTGCAGAAGGACCCATGGTGATGACTATGACCCATACAGAGAGGTAGATGATCGGAACAGCTGATAGAATGCTCAGTGTGGTTTGTCTCCATCTTAAAGAGACATTAGGTAGCCTCACGTAATCCTGTTACATATAGCAGTTGTACAGAGGAATCGAAACTGTGTAAAGCACGACATACTTAAGCTGTGTCGAAAAGAAGAAATTCGTTAACATGTCAGTAATCTTTGAAACAGATTGGAATAACAGTGGGTAATTCAAGTACATTGAGTAGTGGAACCTCTTACATAGGGTGGATCATTGATCGTGACCGGGCCAAATATCTCACGAAATAAGCGTCAAACGAAAAAACTACAAAGAACGAAACTTCTCTAGCTTGGCCGGCCGGAGAGGCAGAGCAGTTTTAGGCGCTACAGTCTGGAACCGCGCGACCGCTACGTTTGCAGGTTAGAATCCTCTCTCGGGCATTGTTATGTGTGATGTCCTTAGGTTCTAAGTAGTTCTAAGTTCTAGGGGACTGATGACCTCAGAAGAACGCATGCTGTTACAGCGTGATTACCTGTAAATACCACATTAATGCAATAAATGCTCAAATTGATGTCCGTCAACCTCAATGCATTTGGCAATACGTATAACGACATTAATCTCAACAGCGAGTAGCTTGCCTTCCGTAATGTTCGCACATGCATTGACAATGCGCTGACGCATGTTGTGAGGCGTTGTCTGTGGATCATGATAGCAAATATCCTTCAACTTCTCCCACAGAAAGAAATCCGGGGACGTCAGATCCGGTGAACGTGCGGGCCATGGCATGGTGCTTCGACGACCAATACACCTGTCATGAAGTATGCTATTCAATACCGCTTCAACCGCACGCGAGCTATGTGCCGGACATCCATCATGTTGGAAGTACATCGCCATCCTGTCATGCAGTGAAACATCGTGTAGTAAAATCGGTAGAACATTACGTAGGAAATCAGCATATATTGCACCATTTAGATTGCCATCGATTAAACTGGAGCCAATTATCCTTCCTCACATATACCGCACCATACATTAACCCGCCAAGTTCGCTGATGTTCCACTTGTCGCAGCCATCGTGGATTTTCCGTTGCCCAGTCGTGCATATTATGCATGTTTACGTTACCTCTGTTGGTGAATGACGCTTCGTCGCTAAATAGAACGCGTGCAAAAAATTTGTCGTCGTTGAACCGTGATTTTACATTCAAAACCTTTTCTTAAAGAATTAATTTCATTTACTACCGATTCATCAAGAACATTAACACATTTGATCACACTAATTGAGCGTGGAAGTAGTTGCCAGTGGGTAACTGATGAAAACAACTTAAAATTTTTTTTCAATAAATGGAAATTTTTTCTTAAAAGCCCCCTTTTTTTTGGAAACAGATTTAAAAATATAATCAGAAAGCAACCTGTAAATATCAAGTTACAATTTATTCAGAGGCAGAAATAACAATTTTTTTTTTCTTTTTGAAAGTATGAGCTTTCGGGCTGAGAACCTTGGCGCTCCGTTTCAACACGGCCGTAGTCACGACCGCTCACAACAACCTCTGGAAGACTACACTGGTGCAAATCTGCAGCACACCAAATTACTTTAAACTAAAATTTTTAACAACTCACACAAATACAGAAACTATGCACCCCGTAGGAGCGATGGAAATGGTACAAAACGCACACATTAAAAATTATTTGCCACCGAATGTGCAACTTTTTCAAAAAGTTTTTTACGGCGGAAGGGTGGCAACTTTATATACTAAAATGACATTTCAATAAAAACCCATGAAATGCAATCTTACACGAAATGTACAAACATGCTCTACATTACACATATACCACCTCTCAAGATAATAGGCAAGATAAAAATATATTTCAGGAATTCGGCCTTTACACCTTAAGCAATAAATTCGAATCGGACAAACATGACAGAGGCGGGTATTAACGTACGGCAGACTGACAGACAGACAGACAGACAGACACTAACTGCCTAACAAATGCGGACGAGAGACAAACGAGCAAGCTGTGAACGAGAGACTGACCAAGAAAACAAGTAGAATTTAACAAGTAACTGAAACAACATAACACGAATCACTTAACTTCTAATAATGCGATTTCTGGCGAAGACCTGGCGCAGCACCCCCAAAACACTCTCCCGAACCGTCCGCTGCCAGCCGCTTCAACGGTCGCAGCTCGCACCAGCCAGTCCAAAGTCGTGGGTTGACTCCTGTTGCTCTCTTGTCGGCCGCGAAGCCACTGCCCCTCGCTATACGCGGGTCACTGGACTGACGTGGCGGCCTCACATGCGCCGACGAACAAGACGGACAAGTCATCTTGTGTCCCAGTACGCGACCGACCAACCGATCGATCCAACCGCCTATGCCCATTGCCTAAACAAACTCGAGCAGACTGGCGGCCTAACACATACTAGCACTCCAGACGACAGACAGACACTGACTGCCCCACACTGACCTGGCTGACCAACTGACCAGACTCGCCAAGACTGACAGACTCGTACTGACCAACTGACGAGCTAATAGTGCCACTTAAATGGACGTGAACAGGCAACCTTTCCCCTTTTCCACCAGAGGGAGACACCAAAGCTGCGATTGACACAGCGCCGCCACCGCCAGAAACGGAGGGCGACTGTTTCATTCAACGCGCTGCGACGCACTGTTCAAAACAGCATATTTTACCACGGCTCAACACCGATGTTTTTGAGATTCCCTAATCTAGCGCGATTTGTCTGCTACTGATGTGCGAATTAGCCGCGACAGCAGCTAAAATACGTACTTAGGCATCATCATTTGTTGCAGGTCATGGTTGACGTTTCACATGTGGCTGAACACTTCCTGTTTCCTTAAATAGCGTAACTATGTGGCGAACTGTCCGGACACTTAGATGATGTCGTCCAGGATACCGAGCAGCATGCATAACACATGCCCGTTGGGCATTTTGATCACAATAGCCATACACCAACACGATATCGACCTTTCCGCACTCGGTAAACGGTCCATTTTTTTTTTATTGTTATTTTCAAACCCATACAAACAGGCAGGCTGTCAGCAGCATGTTACGCCGCTCTTCAGCCATAGAATAGATAAATAAACAACAGAAAGAATACACATAAGTGACATAACAGTGGGTGATAATACAGTAGACACATAAAGACAAACACGGAGTCGTTCACACTCGACGATAATCCACACTACAAACTGTAGGCACGACGCACAAACACTGAGGATGGCGATGGCACATGTGAACGATGGAGTGCGACGGTGAACACTGAACACTAAACACGACGGGACACACGAGACACTGATGGCGATGATCTCCGGCGCGCGAATGTCCATGTAGCGTGTGTGAGTGCAGGGACCTGCCAAGAGGGGAAGAGGGGTGAGGTGGGGGAGAGGAGAGAACAAAAATGCCAATGGCTGAGGAGATGGGGAGAGGAGTAGAGGGACAGGGGAGGGGAAGCCTGGGGGAGGAGTGGGGAGAAATGGAGGAGGGAGGGAAGAGGGAGAGAAGGGAGGGAGGGTGCCCAAAGGAGGGAGGATCAAAGTTGGTAGGAGGGGTAGATGGAGGGGAGGAGGGCATCATCAGGGAGAGGGAGCTGGCGGAAGCCACGTTGGGAGAGGGTAAGGAGGGTGGAGAGATGGAGACCAGGTGGGACGTGGGAATACAGGCACGGCAGCAGACGGGGGTGGGGGAGGACGGGGGAGACAAAAGGGTGTACAGGATCCATATCCGTTCAAGGAAAAGGAGGAGGTGGGGGAACAGAATGAGGTCATACAGGATCCGCGTGGTGGAGGGGAGACGGATGCGATAGGCGGGGCGGAGAGCATGGCGTTCAAGGATCTGAAGGGATTTGTAAAAGGTAGTGGGGGTGGAGATCCAGGCAGGATGGGCGTAACAGAGGATAGGGCGGATGAGGTATTTATAGGTGTGGAGTATGGTGGAGGGGTCCAGACCCCACGTACGGCCAGAAAGGAGCTTGAGGGGATGGGAGTGTGCCTTGGCTTGGATTGTCCAGAGATGGGGGGGTCCAGGAGAGGCGACGGTCGAGGGTGACGCTGAGGTACTTAAGGGTGGGGGTGAGGGTGATAGGACAGCTGTAGATGGTGAGATAGGAGTCAAGGAGGCGGAAGGAAGGGGTGGTTTTGCCTACAATGATCGCCTGGGTTTTGGAGGGACTGACCATGAGCAACCACTGGTTGCACCAAAGGTGAACCGGTCAATATGGGATTGGAGAAGGTGTTGGGAACGCTGCAGGGTGGGGGCGAGGGCAAGGAAGGCGGTGTCATCGGCAAACTGGAGAAGGTGGACAGGGGGGGTGACGGTGGTGGCATGCCCGCTGTATACAAAAGGTACAGAAAGGGGGAGAAGACAGAGCCTTGGGGCACACCAGCGGAGGGAAAAAAGGTGTAGGAATCCGTGTTATGGATGATGACTTAGGAAGGACGGTGGGAGAGAAAGGAGCCGATCGGACGGACGTAGTTAATAGGAAGGGCGAAGGTTTGGAGCTTGAAGAGGAGACCGGAATGCCATACGCGGTCATAGGCTCGTTCGAGGTCCAGGGAGAGGAAGATTGCGGAGCGACGGGAATTTAGCTGTTCGGAAAGGAGATGAGTGAGGTGGAGGAGAAGATCATCAGAAGAGCAGGACGGTCGAAAGCCACATTTGGTAACAGGAAGGAGGCAGTGCTGGCGGAGATGCTGGTAGATGTGTCGGGTGAGGATGGATTCCAGGACCTTGCTGAAGACCGAGGTAAGGCTGATGGGACGATAGGAGGAGACGGCGGACGGCGGTTTACCGGGTTTAAGGAACATCAGGATACGGGAGGTTTTCCACAGGTCGGGGTAGTAGCCGGTGGACAGGACTACATTGTAGAGCCTGGCCAGGGTGGAGAGGAAAGAGACAGGAGCTTCACGAAGGTGGCGGTAGGTGACACGATCGTGACCAGGAGCGGTGTTGCGTTTTGTGCGGAGTGTAGCAATGAGATCCTATGTAGTGATAGGGGCATTGAGTTCCGTGTGTGCAGTGTTGTCCAAGTACTGGAAACCAGGAGCGAGGGGAGGGACAGAGGTGTCAGTTCGATCGCGGACATCCGGGAAGAGGGAGTAATCGAACTGGGGATCGTCGGGGATGGAGAAGACATCAGAAAGGTGGGAGGCAAAGTGATTGGCCTTACTAAGGTTGTCAGTGAAGGGGTGATCATCATGGAGAAGAACGGTCCATTTTAACACGGGGAACTTATCACGAAGCAAATACCGTCCGCACTGGCGGAATGTTACGTGATACCACGTACTTATACGTTCGTGACAATTACAGGGCCATGTATCACAAAGCGAAAAAAGTGATCCAACTAAAACATTCATATTTCTTTACGTACTACACGCATATGTAATAAAAATGGGGTTCCTATTTTAAAAAACGCAGTTGGTATCCGTTTAACCTATGGTAGCGCCATCTAGCGGGCCAAACATAGGCCATCTGTTTTCCCCCTTCAAGCTAGACGAGTTTTGTTCTTTGTAGTTTTTTCGTGAGATATTTGGCTCGGTAACTATCAATGGACCACCCTGTATATCATTTTTTTAAGTGCTGCTTGGTAATCATTATACTGCGATTTATACAGTCGGTTATTGCTTTGAACCAGCAGATGAGGTCAATATCAGTCTTGTGTAGGTAACGTCCACAAAATGGTCCGAGGAAGTATTTCTGTCCAGCAAATTTTCATTGACATTTACCGTACAGTTTAAATCAACGATGACACCGCGCAGCGAACTTCACTCCGACAGTCAAGTTTTGCTGGGGCACATGGGGTTGTCGGCTTCACCACGCGGAAGTGCAGTGATCGTTACGCGTGCATCACAGTTACTGAGAGAGCGCTACTGAAAATAACTGTCTCATAACATTCAGAGAGGGTGTTAAACTTTGTCGCAGCACAACAAATGAGCTGACATTTTGTTGATGTCAATTCAGGGAAGTGTAAAATCCTTCACACGGTTTCCTTCGGTGTACTAGCCCGGTTATCCTATTCAGCAGGCGATGCCACCGTCGTTGTTTACCATTTTCTCGTAGTTTCACGAAGCACTCTCTAATGTAGAAACATTTTAATGTTTAATTCACTGGATCATAGTCTTTCAGTACTTACTACTTACATAAACGTGCATTAATGTCGCCCCAAGGATAACAATATTTCGAAGCGTGGTAGCCGCTCGGTCTCGGGCGCCTTGTCACGGTTCGCGCGGCTCCCCCCGTCGGAGGTTCGAGTCCTCCATCGGACATGGATGAGTGTGTTGTCCTTAGCGTAAGTTAGTTTAAGTTGGATTAAGTAGTGTGCAAGCTTAGGGCCCGTTGACCTCACCAGTTTGGTCCCATAGGAACATACCACAAATTTTCAAAAATTTGAACTATAATACAAGCTGAATATTTATAGGATAGATGTATTCACATTTCAGAGGGAAGATATCCATAATTCGTCATAGGATATAGAAGGCACAGAATTTTACAAGTCTAACATGAGCTGCTAAAACGCCAATATTCTTTCGTATCTTACTATTAAGGTAGGTAGGTCAGGGCAACATTATTTATTTAAAACAAAGTTAGACTTTACGTAGATTGCACTAAAATTAAATCCATGCCAGAAATTTCATCAAAACACAGAAAGAACGGAGAGAAAGGTAAAACACAGCACAATATTTACTAAGAACTCGTGAAGTGCCAAGTGAAATGTAATCGTTCAAAGCCCATGTACATTTAGTAATACTATAATTCATAAGTCTTTGAGCGCTGCTAATATATTCAAAGTTTTCCTACATTATTATGGTAGCAGTTATATTACATTTGTACAAACAGTTGGATTCCCCTACGTATACCAAATATACAACCAGTTACTCCAACACACATTGTTTTGTGAGAAAATACTTGCCAAGAGACTCCATTGAAGAGCTGCTTTGCGCTTTACAGATTGCATCGAACTTGGTATGAACACATTTAGTATTGACTGCGGCAGATGAGAGGAGCTCGCCGAAGACCGCAGAAGGGTGGCAGCAAATGTCACGACGGCGCCTGGCTCAACAATTGTGAAACGATTGTGTAGACAAGATACTCCGACGAAACACTCTTTAGTATGTTATACGCTGGCTCCACCTGTAGGCGCCAGGTGGGCTCTCTCTGACTCAGGCAATGAAGTGCTTGCATGATGCTACTGCAACCTTCTGTTAGGAAGTGTAGATCACTGACGTTGATGAAATGAACAGTAGTGAAATGTAAACAAAATCAGACATTAGTGTACACATGTCTTAAGATCATGTTGCGAATAAAGTACTTTTCTTTAGTTGGTTTTAGTACAGGTTTCACAAGTAGCTTCGTTCGTGAGGAATTCTGACTAGTTTGTCAGGACCTGTGTAAAGTAATTGCCGTTTATGGTTCTTACTTTGGAGAAGATAAGATTTCGGAAGAATTTTCAAAGCCGCTCAGTCTATTACCTGATGTCTTTGTATATGGCCTAGCTTGTTATGCTAACAAGTTTTCCTCAATTGTGCTTGTTCTGTAAATGTGATGTAAGTTTCCCGTACTTTATCCTGAAAAGTAGGGGTAACTATTAACAATTCGTCTACATGTAAGGTTACTCTGTTCAACAGGTTAAGTCCCCTAACATGGTGTCTAATGTAGTGGTAAAGATGCCTTAACTTACGTTCAGTCCAAAAGGAAACACACAAAACAGATAGCATCTTCCAGTGAAGATAGATATGTATCAATTCTAAAGTATTCTTAGAGGCGCATCTGCCAGTACAAAAGTCTCAAAAGAGTGCTTGTCATGAACTCAATATCACGAAATTTTTGCACCTAATCGTATAGATTTTCTGGTCTAGGACAAAATACAACAACGATCTCATTAATAACTTGTGCATCTAGCACAAGGTGGACGTTACCACAGGGTTTAGCTGTTGATAATAAAGGACTGCTGTAGTGTGACAGTGATTTTCCATAATTCTCCCTTATAACATCTGTGATATATCTCTAATAATAGCCTCTTATTTGGGATGAAATATGAATTTTAGCAGTAAATTTTGTACAGGAGCACTTCCATGTGATACATTCCGGTACGTATGATACTTAAATTCTTATTGAAATAGTGCAAATACTTAACATGCATATAATTCAACAACAGTTCTTTTAGTTTGGCCTGCTGTTGGGAGTTAATTTTTGAAGTTTCTGCAACTTTATCGTTACGTGATCTTTATCATTCTTCACAGGACTATAGTGAAGAACTGGCTACTGATCTGGTATGCTTTTATCTTATTAAACTGCAACCTTATGCCTTGGCAATATTTACAATGTTCGTTTTGGTTTTTATCAAATATATAAAAATATATTTATCATCAGTACTCAGATAGCATTTGCCTCAGGAGAAGTCTGTTTTAGTGTCTCTCTGCCTCAGAGACTCCATGCAAAATTACATTCAACTATTACCCTATTTACAACCAAGGCTGGGGAAACTACAGTTCTATTTCATATAATTATCTCAACCTGTGTCTACATTTTTACGTGTCTCGACCTGACGCTGACTGCTCCAACAATCTTGTTGTTTTGTATACTGTGTAAATAGGTATGCCCGTAACCTCACAAATCTTATAACATAGATCCACTGACATTACATTCACAGCAGCAGTTATATATATATGCCATGATCAATGTATGGTTCCGGTTCAGACCACTAGTAATGCAAGTGTGGGAAAAATGCGACTACAGTATATATATATATATATATATATATATATATATATATATATATATATATTGCAATTTGCGGCTACAGTATACAAGTATATTTCTCCCAGAGTAAACAATTTTTCCCACACTAGCATTACGAGTGGTCTGTACTGGATCCATAGATTGAACATGGCATTTATTGTGGTTAGTACCTAGCTTATCTCTAATATTTATGTCTTCATTATATCTTAAGAGGTTCACTGAATAATATTCTTTGCTCCCATCCCGTCCCACAACCGTCATTAGAAGGTGTAGAGCGGCTGGTTGAAGTTTACTGAAGATGTCGTAGTTGGCAGGGATTCTTTAGTCACCTCAGTAACATTTACTGTTGGACTTTGATTTTACCAGCTTCTGTTAAAAACACGGATGTGTACTAGACCACTTTGAGAGTGAGTACCATTTATATTTTATTGACTGTGGTCTCCCATACTGGCATTCCACTGATTGTTATTGTTCCGATACCAATAACTTACTTCTTTATTGTAGTATCTGCCCTTCTTCTTTTGTTGAGATTTGGTGAACCTCAGTTATTTTATTATATTTTATTTACACGTCAAGTTCCGTAGGACCAACTTGAGGAGCAAATCTCCAAGGTCATGGAACGTGTCATTACGTGAAATTACAACATAAAAGTAATAACAGATAAAAATAAATGTTTATGAACCCGAAATAAGTCAGCCCATAAGTTTAAGTAAACGCAATCAACAATACAATAGGAATCAGCTTAATTTTTCAGGGAATTCCTCGACAGAATAGAAGGAGTGACCCATGGATTACTGCTAAGATTTTTGAATTCGAGTGGTAGCTTACTGAAAATGGATGCAGCAGCGTACTGCACACCTTTCTGCACAAGAGTTAAGGAAGTCCAAATGCATGTTTGATTTCTGCCGAGTATTAACCGAATGAAAGCTGCTTATTCTTGGGAATAAGTTAATATTGTTAACAAGAAATGACAATAAGAAATATATATATTGAGAGGCCAATGTAAAAGAACCCAGACTCGAGAGCAGGTGTCGACAAGAGGTCCGTGAACTTAAACCACTTATTGCCAGAACCTCCCGTTTCTGAGCCAAAAATATCCTTTTAGAATGGGAAGAGTTACCTCAAAATATAGTACTATACAACATAAATGAATGAAAAGAAGCAAGGTAGACTAATTTTCGTGTCGAACGATCACTGACTTCTGATACCGTTTGAATAGTAAAAATGGCAGTATTAAGTCTTTGAACAAGATCCTGAACATGGGCTTTCCACGACAGCTTACTATCTATCTGAACGCCTAGAAATTTGAACTGTTCAGTTTCACTAATCATATGACCGTTCTGTGAAATTAAAACGTCGGGTTTTGTCGAATTATGTGTTAGAAACTGTAAAAACTGAGTCTTACTCTGACTCAGCGTTAGTTTATTTTCTACAAGCCATGAACTTATGTCATGTACTGCACTATTTGAATCCGAGCCAATGTTGCACACAACATCCTTTACTACCAAGATGTGTCCTCAGCAAACAGAAATATTTTAGAGTTACCCATAATACTAGAGGGCATATCATTTATATAAATAACGAACATGCGTGGCCCCAACACTGACCCCTGGGGCACCCCCAACTCGGACTCCACATCACAGCCGTTATCAACATCGTGAACAATGACCTTTTGCTGTCTGTGGCTACAGTAAGAGGTGAATCAACTGTGAGCTACTCCCTGTATTACGTAATGGTCCAAATTCTGGAGCAATATTTTGTGATCAACACAGTCAGATGCCATAGTTAAATAAAAAAAATATACCAAGCGTTCGAAACCTTTTCTCTAGCCCATTGAGTACCTCATAGAGAAAAGAGAATTTAGCATTTTCAGTTGTTAAACGACTTCTAAAGCCGAACTGTACATTGGATAGCAAATCGTGTGATATAAAATGATCAATTATCCTTACATACTTAGCCTTTTCGATAATGTTTGCAAACACTGATGGCGTTTAAATAGGTTTAAAATTGTCTGCATTATCCCTCTCTCCCTTTCTATAAAGTGGCTTTACTACTGAGTATTTTAATCGCTCAGGAAACTGACCATTCCTAAGGGAAAAATTAGAAATATGGCTAAATACAGGGCTAACATGTACAGCACACTACTTCAGTATTCTGCTATCATAACCATGAGAGTCCTTAGTCTTCAGTAATTTAATTATTGACTCAATATCTCTCTTGTCCCTATCACAGAGGAGTATTTGAGACATCAATCTAGGAAAGGCATTTGCCAAGAAAGTTATATGATTTCCTGTGGAAACTAAATTTTTATTTAATTCATCAGCAATGCTCTGAAAATGATCGTTAAATACTATACATATATCTGATTTATTAGTAACAGAAATATGTTTACTACGAATTGACTTTACTAGGTCGACCTTGTGCTGCTGACCAGACATATACGTCACAGCTGACCATATGGTTTTAATTTTATCCTGTGAGTTAGCTATTCTATTTCCATACCACATACTCTATGCCTTCCTAACAACATTTTTAAGCACCTTACAATACTGTTTGTAATGGGCTACTGTGGATTGCTTGTGACTACTTCTAATATTTTGAGATAATTCCTGCTTTGTTCTACAAGATATCCTCGCTGAATACTATGCAATAGAGGTGTCACTAGCTGTATCACAAAGTTATTGTGTCAAATATTTGATGTATGATGACTGTAGAACTGCGTACATTGTGGTGTGAATGACCCAATCTGCCATTGTTACTGTCATTATACATCTGCGAATCCCTATGTATTAAACCAACAGAAACTAGTATGAACATGAAGTGTTCAAAGTCTCCTGGAAGATGAACTAATTTTTCGATTATACAGGGTGCGTCACTAGCTATTGCCACCAAGAGTAACTCCGAAAGTATGATAGGAGCTGAAAAGTTTGTAGCCCAAAAATATGACGCCACAATATGACATTGGTTTTTTTATGGCTAGGTGGGGTCGCTTCAGAGATATTAAGGTCCACTTAGTTTTTTTTAATGGGATGCTATAGTTTGGTACTTATTTTCTAATAGCGGGCATCGAGACGAATCCAATGATGTGTAACAATAAAGTCTTTGATGGTGAATAAATGTCACAAAGCTGACATGAACGTCCATTTACAGAAGGTGTTCGAAGTGATGACCATTGGTATCAGTACAGTGCTGCAATCTCCTTGTCATGAATTGAGTGGTACTCCTTATCACATCGGCACTTCCCGAAGCACGTGCTCTTACAATTCTCTCTCACGTATCATCTGGGGTGGTTCGAACGTCTTTATAAACAATGTCTTTTACGAATCCCCACAAGAAAAAATCCAGAGGCGACAGGTCTTGCGAATGAGCCTGCTACGACACATCTCCTCCCCGTCCAATTCAACGATTTGGGAATTGTCTCAGCAACTCATTTCTAGCCATTAGCGAAAAATGTTGATACCAGATTCTGTTCCTTGTTCCTAAAGGTATCCCTTTCAATAACAGACCTAATATTTCTTGCAGGAATGTGGTGTACTTCCTACCATTAAGATTTCCTTCGATGAAATACACGTCTATAATTTTGGTCTCCAGAATCCCATACCATACATTCACCGAACACGGTGTTTGGTGTGCAACTTGCCGCAGCCAACATGGATTTTCAGTTGCCCAGTAGTGAATGTTATCCAAATTAATATTTCCACGGTTTCTGAATGTTGCCTCGTCCGTAAATAAAATCCAATTAATAAATTGTCATCCCTCTGAATCTGAAGTTGAGCTCATCGGCAGCATTCAATGCGAAGCATACAAACCGTACCAGTTAATTCTTGGTGGAGACTGATATGGTAAGGTTGATATTTATGGCGATGCAGAACACGAACAACACTACTCTGGCTCATGGCAGATTCCCTTGCGATTTGACGCAAACTACACAAAGATGCCGAACCACGGTGGCAAGAGTACTAATTTCCGTTTCCTCGTTAGTAACTTTCCTTTGCTGGATATGTTTCCGATAGGGTGAGTACATTGAGGATATCTTTCAGAGTCTAAGTCTCTAGCTCTCACTGAATTTCGTAGGCCTTCTCCGTAAATGAGAAGCATATGGGCTTGTTCTCCGTAGGAATATATCATTCACATACCCTTGATTCGACGATAATAGTCTTACAGTTCCTATTAGTGATGTAATGCGAATCCGTCGAATGGTGTTCACACGTCAATGGCATGTTAGATGGATACGCCGTGTTCGGCTTATATTTACTATTTGCAAGACGTCAGAGAATGTGCTTCGAAAAGTGTCGCAGTCATAAGGAATACCACTCAATCCATGACAAGGAGGTTGAAGCACTGCACAGATACCAATGGCCATCACTTCGAATACCTTCTGTAAATGGACGTTCAAGCCACCTTTGTGGCCTTCGTTGACCTTCCAAGACCTTACCGTTACACGTCATTGGATTCGTCTCGATAGCCACTATCAGAAAATAAGTACCAAACTAAAGCGTCCCATTTAAAAAGCAGAGTTGACCTTCATTTCTCTGATGCGACCTCACCTAGCAACAAAAAACCAACGTCATATTGTGGCCCCTGTTGACCCATGCAACATTTGTCCCACAAACTTTCCAGATACCATCACAGTTTCGGAGTTATTCTAGGTGACAATAGTTAACGACCCACCCTGTATATAGAGGCAACTTTGCTTTTAGTATTCATAACTATTGCCCCATTTACAACTAGGAAGAGCGAACTACAGGTCTATTTCCTGTGTATACATTTTTACATTTCTCCATCTGATATCGACTGCTCTGTGCAAAATAGGTTCCTTCCAATATCTAGTTTTATCTAAATACTCTCCAAAAAGGCTGCCTTGTCTACTGTGGAATAACGCTGGGTTAAACACTTCCTTGCGGAATGTTTCTTGTATGCAGTTTGACCAGTACTTTTAACAGGATACTTTCTCAGATTTTCTATGGATTTGGTAGTCTTCAGCCACTTTAGTTACCAAAGGATGGTTTCCCCTTGGATGAAATCTGTAGTGAAATGAATTTTTTTATTCGACTAAGGTCTGGGTAACACTGCCTTAAAACATTTTAAGAAGACGGATGGATGAATGAATGTTTCCTTTATTGGGTGTAAAAATCTGAAATTATCGGTATTTCAATAAAATTTATGCAAGAAAAATGGCTGATAAAGAAGAGACAGCCTCCACTCTACATAACATTCGCCTTAGGTAGCAGACCAGTGGAATCTATTACATCTCTACACATCCTCTCATATGGTAAGAGACTGTTACAGTTACCACTTGTCCTAGCAGTTTAGGGCAGGATGTCATGTACTATCTGTTTTACAGACGACAACTCCTGCTGTATATTGCTAATGTGAAATGTGTCACTGTCACGCCATTCACGTAAATCTTTACTTGGAAGAGTTTTGACTTGATTTAATTCGATTTTAACTGATTCTTACGAAGTGGATCTGTGAGATAATACTTCAGTAACATACTATTGTATAAGAAGCTGTAATTCTGAATCTAATTTTTATTTATATGCGCATCCTTATCTGAAATTCACTTTGAAAAATACTGGGATACATTAGTTTTCTGTGTATCAAACTCTTGCCTTAACTTAACCTCTTCTTTGGCAGTAAAATCTGCGTATGAAATCAGGAATGACATGGTAAGCCGTTTCCAATCCCCAAATTTCGTTTGATAAGGGACTTGTTGCGATGACAATGTTGTCAGTTTGGAGGCCATTTTATTTTGCCTAGACAACATTTCATTTTGCTGGCACGGTAAGTGTTCAAAATTAGTTTTTGTCATTGCCTCTAAACTTGAAACACGTATGTAACGTAGCAGCGATGGCGAGGCATTGCAGAGTCTCTGACCAGAGAGCCATTTATCGTAGTTAGTCTGCGCTTGACCGCGCGAGTGTTGCGAGTAGTACGCTAGTAGTTGTCGTGGAGTACGCTAGTAGTAGTCGTGCAGTACAGTTGCGTGCAGTATGTCGGTAATAGCAGTCGAGTGGAGTTGTGTGTGTGAGGAGTCGGCGAGCGTCGACATGGCATTCTGGTCAAGATGCTGAATGAGGTATATTATTAATTAAGGTAATCATCAGATAATGGCAAGTTTATTTACTGTAATTAATTTTCAACAAGTGCCCCAATAATAATTTGATTTCAAAGCAATTTTTACAAAAAAAAAAAATCATTTAATTACGATTTCCTTCATTTCCCTTAAAGAAAAGTTTCAGTTAAAAAAAAAAAAATATTATTTGCAATGCAGTTCCTCCAAGCCGTGCGCAACAATAAGAGCAGAAATTTGACAAGCAGTTTCAATGAGGTAAGAATTTAATTCTGATTTTTTTGCACAGGGCCAAAGACCGATATTTCGGTTTAATTGAATTTTCATTGTCACTGAAGTTTCATTAGCACTGAATTGTTTTTCATCATTTTTGTGAGAGCTTACACCTTGAGTCAGATTGCGATTCTCATTTTTATTGTCATTAAATTTAATTGCTAGGGAGGTTACGCTTGGCTCCATTTCTATTAAATATCGACTTTTAAAATTTCGGCAGGGAGGTTACACTTGGCGACACCCAGTCCAGGATCGAATTTCGTTGAGAATCTTTTGAACAACAGTCAGATATCTGCTCTTATTTGCTTGGATATAATTAGGATTTGGCGCAACGCTTTTATTAATCTTGTGGCTTTCCTTCTACAGGTCAACGGCAATTCGTTGCTCTGTTGTATTTGTTTGTTGCCTTTTTATATTTGTGCTTATTTCTTTTGTGAATAATTGTGACTGTTGTAAAAATGCCGCGAAAGACTGTGAATAGTGTATCGCGAGGTATTATGAACGAAATAAGCGAATTAAATAACTTCACCACTAGTACTAGTGACACGCAGTGTAATGATGACAATCCTGCGTCCACTAACAATCAGTACATTCCAACCACTAGTGATGACTTTTACATTAATGATGAACAAACGAACTCAATTGTCTCGTCTGTTAATTTGACGACAATTGATGACGCGGAGCGGTCTATAGTAATGAGCGCTGCCCAGCATAACACACCCGATTTGGAAAATTCTAGTAACGTACAGATAAATTTGTCTAATGAAAATGAACAGGATACACAAAGTACGACGGATTTATTTAATTCTGAAATAGTGTCTGACAGTGTACATCCGACTGATAAACCTTTTTGTAAATTACAGAATGACCAAATGGTCACACAAAACGCGACAATTGCAAATACACCGTCAAATAGTACAGAGAATGGAGTAGATAATGTTACATTGGGTCAAATTATGGCAATATTGCTACAAAATAGTAAAAGACTAGAAATGATGGATGATTGTTTCAAACAACTTAATGGACAGTATAAACAACTTAATGAAAACCTTAATGAACAGAACAAACAAGCTAGCGAACAGATTACAGCTGTTACCATACAATGTCAGGACACTAAAGTACAATTACGTGTGGATACTAAGACTTGTGCTAATAACAGTAATGAAAAAGTTGGCACTGTTGCACAAGAATTAAATAATACACGTATAAGCACAACAGAATTACATATAGATGACATTAATGCAGTCACTGAACAATGTTCAGCAAACGCAACACTGATACACGAAATTAATGCAGTCAATGAACAATGCCCTAAAAACGCAGTGCAGATACGCGACGAAGTTAATTTAGAGTCAGTGGAAGTTTCACACACTCCGAATACGGAAGCTGATGAGAAATTTGCACGACAGATCAACCAAATTGACGAAAGTGTTACAGTAACAGAGTTGAAAACTATTTTAGTCACCAATACGTCACAGAATCCGCTACTTTGCGAAGATTTGTCAGACTTACGCAGCGCGTATAATGTGAGCAATTTACAGAGACTACGAGACGTAAAATCCGAAAAGCCACGCGACTTAAAATCTGAAAAGCTATGCAACTTGAAATCCGAAATGACACAGACAAACAGACTTTCACACAAACCTGAACGTGTTCTCAAATTCAGTGACGAGAACATAGATTATGAGCAATTTTTATCCGCCAGAAAATGTAAAGAATTTAATAATGATAGAACACAGGTACACGCTTTGAGCTGTATACGACAATTTGTTTTTGTACTTTCACCGCTATTGCCTGTAATGCAGAAGCTAGCTTTGAACCAGATGCGACAATTTATTTTTGTATTTACAACAGCATTGCCTATAATGCAGAAACTAGAATTAACATGGATACAACTATTTGCTTTTGAATTTTTACCGCTATTGCGTGCAACGCAAAAGCTAAAATTTATTTGCAGTGCTTAATAGACCTCAGGGGATTCATTACGCTTTAATGAATATGTGCCGTAGCGAGCATAGGGCCCCGAGCTGTAGTAGTGCTGTTTCATCTTTAGTTTTCTGCACTGCTGCCTTCTCTTCTACTATCCTTTATATCTATCAAATCTGCTCTTTAACTATTGCTCTATCTAGAATTAAGAAACATTGTAATGAAAACCCGATATGACAAATCTTTTACCGAATGTGACAATTTTCAGTAGGCACTCCCGTAATGACAACTACCGCCGTAACTTTAATAACAGATAAAATCGTAATCATCAGTATGTACAAAATTTTCGGAAGTCGCAACCACATTTTTGTAACAATAGACGTTTTCCACCACAATAGCATGAAAGTCAACCGCTTAGCATACCTAACCAACAATGCAGTCTACAAGGTCAACCAGGCTTTAATGTTTCGCCGCGTGCACGTATAGTCCCAGCTCCAACAAATAGTAACGCATGGCAGCAAAGAAATAACTACGTACAGACAACACACTATTTCAACTCGTATCGCAATGCGCCGTATAGAAATTACTATCATGACAGACGAAAAAAAAAATGATGAGCACGATTTTCAGCGTACATTTAATAACAGTCGATCTTATGAGCAGCAACAAGATCAGCAACAACATATTATGATGAAACAGACAATAGGTGTCATCCATAGCGTAATACGTCAGTAAGAAATAACAGAGCAGTTCAAATAGTCGAAATGCCACAGCATCCTCGCGTAAATAATAGCACGTACGACAGAATTTGACCAGACACAGTACAGGTTTCATATTCCAGTAACGTAAGCAATAATTTTGACACGCAGAATCTTCTTCACGAAAATGTTATTAATTTTGACGCGATCCGACACACGTTTGCATTAAGGACAGAATTACGACGTATGTAGACGACATTCTTATCGCAGAAGCTAACTGGTCTGAACACAATCTGATTCTTGAACAACTGTTGCAAACTTTTCATGCACAAGGACTCACAGTTAACCTCAGTAAATCGCACTTTGGCAAAACTTCTATAAAATTTCTTGGACACGTAATTTCAGCAGAAGCAATTACGCAGTTTTTTGGGTTTAATTAATTTTTTTCGTAAATTTATTCATCACTCTGCTTTAGACACACCCAGATTGTGGCAATTAACAGGTAAAAACACTATTTGGTCTTGGGATAAGCAAGCACATTCTGAATTTGTGAACCTGAAACATGCTTTGTTGAATGCTCCACTTTTATCGCACCCAGATCTTACCAGAAATTTTTCCATTGCCACCGACAGTTCTAACACCGCTTTAGGCGTACACATTTTCCAGGAAATTGAGGAAGATGGTTCAATAGTAATTAAAAACATCGCATTTGCAAGCCGCATTTTGTCACCCGCTGAACGAAATTATTCCGTTACAGAACTGGAAACATTATGTGTTGTATGGGCTTTCACGAGATTTAGGTATTTTCTTTATGGCAGACATACCACAGTTTACACAGATCACAGAGCGATACAATTTTTACTTTCGGCTAAATTCACTCACGACAGATTAAGCAGATGGAAACTTTATTTACAGGAATTTAATTTTACAATAGTTCACATTCCCGGCACGCAAAATGTTATAGCAGACGCACTACCGCGTTCTCTCAGCAACAATCAGCAAGACGTAGCAACCAACTTCTGCAAAGCAAATTTCAGTGTCATGTACATTCAGCAAGTTGCATTTGAAAACTTTATTTCATCGTCATTACAGGACATAGCACAAGAACAAAATAAAGACAACATGTGGAAAGAAATTAAACACCTTTGGCAAGATAAGTATTATGTTACGATTAGGAACCACTACACTGTACGCAATGACATTCTGTTTCGCCGCTCTCATCCTGACAGCAACAATTGGTTATTATGCGTTCCTGACGAACTGGTTAACAAATTAATCTGGTACACTCATTTAAGTTACGCACATTACGGAGCACGAAAATGTTTTCTTATACTGAGACAGAACTGTTATTTTGCCAACATGGAGAAACGTATACGACGAGTTTTAGCGTCTTGTAAAATTTGCCAGAAAGCTAAATCAGACACCACTTCACATATTCCTCCTTTATATCCTATTGTACCTGTTAAATTAAGACACATGGCCGCAGTAGACATTTTTGGTCCGATTCCCAGAACTAATAGAGGTTTTTGCTACATCTTTGTCGCTGTTGAGCTCACTTCAAAATTTGTTACTTTCACTCCGTTACGCAGAGCTACTGCTAAAACTGTTTCGAAAGCATTTGTAAAACATTATTTCATGTAGGGCATGTGATGAAAGTAATTTCTGACAATGGATCACAATTTCGTAGTGCAATATGGACACGCATGTTACGAGCTAGAAACATTTCTCCGATTTATATATCCAAGTACCATGCTTCTTCGAACCCTTGTGAACGGTTAATGAAAGAAATTGGTAAGCTGTGCCGAATATACTGCCACAAAAGACATATTGATTGGGATACACACATACTCTCATTCCAAGATGTAATTAATTCCATTCCAAATGAATCCACTATGCTATCTCCGTCTGTTATACTGAAAAACGTTGAACCACCAAACAAAATTAAAGAATTAGTAAACTTCTCTAAATGTCGTCGACTAAGACACCACGAAATAATTGACATTGCGCTGAACAACATCAAACGTGCCGCAGAGCGCCGGAGAAGACAGCAAAAACAGGTTTGTACACGCCGCGACTTTCACGTTGGACAGAAGATATTAGTACGTACACACTATTTATCCAGCAAATTAAAAGGTAAGTGCAGTAAATTTGAACTTCTATACCCCAATGTTGTACACGTCGACACTTTGAGAACCAGAAAATCGAAAGGCAACCACCATTGGTCAAATATTAAACCCTTAATTGAATGAAGACACTTTATGATTCAACACACTATGATGCCATTTACTAATGCAATTATATTCACATGACTAATTACTGATGATTATCGTATTGTTTATTGGCAAATGCCTGGCAAGGTAAGGTTAGCTGGTCGCTCTTCTTGTCGTTACACATCAGACCGTGCATATTTTTCCAGACGAACTTACGTATTTTATGAATAATTATGCAATTCTATGTAATGACGTATTAATGTTATCAAATTCTCTCTCCATTAAAGTCTTTAATTCTCGCCTCGATTAACTACACTACATACAAGCTGAACACAACGAACGTCACATTTTGTCTTTTTATGTACGATTGTTTTCATGTTTTGTTTATATGCACTGTGAAATAGTTAAGATATAACACACACCAGTTGACTTTGACATTTTTTTTTTTGCCCTATGATATCTCAACATCGTGACTGTTTTACATTTTTCTTTTTGCTGCTGCATTGTATTATTCTGTGTACATTTTTGCATCTGAACACTGTCAATGTCTTTGACATATTACGTTTTCTGTCATGTTATGCTTTATGCTTAATTGTGTTACCATAAACCAGTCATTATTTAGTAGGTATACGATTTAAATGCAAGACATTAATCTTTGTTCATCAATTTCAGAAAGAAATGATGCGTTTAAGAAATAAATTCAACAGAAATGGGAATTTCAACTACGGAATAAACGAAAGAAGATGCAATAACTTTATGAGGAAGAGTAAATGGATCAGGATTAACAAGCATTAACAAGAATATACTATACTCATCGTAGAATAGCAGTCTTAACTAATTTTTTCTTTCAGAATACAAGGTGATTGATGCAGGCTGTCAGACAGAACTACACATCTTAGTTTTAGTGATGAAATATGCTAGAGATAAGGAATAGTTGTATAATGAGTAATAAAGTGATTTTTTGTAGATGATAATGAATGCTGATGAATAATGATGAAGGATATGGTATTATGAATAATGAAGTTTTTCTTTACAGGTGATGATAATAATGAAGTTATGATAATATGGATAATGAAGTGATTGATAATGAAGTTTTTTTTTTTTTTTTACAGATGAGAATAATGTTGAAGTTATGTATTTATGCTATGTAGTTATTTAAGTATTTGTTGCAGTTTGTTTTGACAGCAGGTGTTATATTGCATAGTATAATGACTGAAGGTTTTGGAAAGGACAGCTATGGAATACATTTTTATACACATTTCACTACCTGTTAATTCGAAGTTCACTACTTTTCAGCATAGTGTGCGTTTCTTCTTTCAGGTCAATAATCCATTTTGTATTTTTTCCAGGAGAAGCTTTTCATGATACTTTCTAAACCTGTTACTTATTATACCTGTTCTAGTACTTGCATTTTTATTTTTTACCCATTTGTGTTTATCATTTATAGATGTGATCACATATACTGCCTTGTTACATAACCTTGCTACAGCTGACTCATGACGAATGACGTTACCTATCCTCATTTGCAGCAATAGGTCAAAAGCAAATAGTGTTATGCCTCAGCAATTAATTATCGATCCCAACGCAATGCATTGCTAACAAAAAAAAAAAATGTATTACCAGTCCCAAATAGTGATACCAGTTTGAGAAAGTTCTGAGTAATGCTGATCAGCTCTGAATAGTATGTCACTTCAGTAATGACTTCTTAATGATACAAAAAAATATATATATAAAATAATGCTTAGTAACTGGCCAAGGACTGCCACTGTTTATTGTAATGAGACTACTTAAAATGCCCATGATTATTAATGCTTTGATTGTAATTAGCTGATTTTTAATAATGACTTCGTAATGATCTGAATAATACTGAATGAGGAACAATGTTTTATTGTAATGAGACTACTTATAATGCCCATGATTATTAATGCTATGACTGTAATTAACTGATTTTTAATAATGACTTCGTAATGATCTGAATAATACTGAATGATGAACAATGTTTTATTCTATTTAATACTTGCTGGCAACTGAGTGCCAATAATTAATGTCACTCAATTAATTATGTTATTAATTATGCCATTAATTAGCTCTTGTTTTCAATGTTGATGCTTTGTAACTGGAAAAGAATGAGATTACTATTGGAATGACATATAATTAATTAACTATGCTATACTTTGTAACTGGAAAAGAATGTGATTCTTACTATATTGAAATGACAAATGATGCTATGCTTTGTAATTAGAAGAAGGCTAATGATTCTTAATTATGCTTTGTAACTGGAAAAGAATGCGACTGTTTCATAATGTTTTGTAATTAGGAGAAGGCTAATAATTCTTACTATATTCAAATGACAAATGATTAATTACACTTTGTAACTGGAAAAGAATGCGATTGTTTAATAATACTTTGTAATTAGGAGAAGGGTAATGATTCTTACTGTATTGGAATGACAAATGATTAATTAACTATGCCATACTTTGTAACTGGAAAAGAATGCGATTGTTTAATAATGCTTTGTAATTAGGAGAAGGCTAATGATTAATACTATATTGGAATGACAAATGATTAATTAACTATGCTATACTTTGTAACTGGAAAAGAATGCGATTATTTAATAATGCTTTGTAACTAGGAAAAGAAGGTTACTGATTCTATGTAAAACAATTAATGAACATTTTTCTGTAATACTACATACATGGTACAGAAATGTTCAATAACTGGGCTATGAATACCGCAAACTACTAATGAAGAATGATATGTGACATAATGTCCTTTACCTTATGAGCTAACTACCCTGAATTACTGCAATGTCCATTTGTCCTGTTTATCCTAGTGATCATGGAGCACTATCTTTGGTTTTGCACTAATTCTACGTTGGTGTGCCTTGCAAGAGCGTGGTGTTGACACGACATGCTGTCTACCACCGTGAGCGATGAAGACGTTATTATGGTCCCACTGTTTGGTGTACCTAATGTACTGCCAAAATGAAAACATGGAACATTACTACGACAGTTCAGTGTCTTGGCTACGCTGATAAATTCTGATGGGAAAAGAACTTCAAATTGTGTCACTTGGTGTTGTACTTCTGTGGAAAGATATGGACTTTCAGAACAGCTGTGTGCAATCTAAAGTGCTACAACCATGATGCAATCCTTCCCTTTCCTATCCTAATTCTTGTCACATAGTGAAAATCATTTTTTGCTAACATCATTTATGTTCATGGGCTATACATTTTTTTTCGATTCGCTGAACTCCAGTGCGAGTACACTTATGTCACTGGTGGACATGATTTTTTGCTATTATGTTTATTTATTGCGAAAATGCTAAAGACATTTTTTCGGTTTGTTCTGAAGTACAGTATATGTGCACTCTTGTCTTTTATATTGTATATACATTTTTATTTTGATGATATGTACTGAACTACAGTGCAAGTGCACTAATGTTGTGTGTTAATATGTTTTCTACTGAACTTCAGTGCCTGTGCACTTTTCTCATTTTTCAATATGATTTGTACTCATTCTGTATATTTAATACTTCAGTGCATATGCACTTATGTCATTTGTTACTCATTGTATATACATTTCGTCATTTGTTAATATGTTCTCAACTCCAGTGCGAGTACACTCATGTCACTTATCAACATGATTTTCTGCCATTCTGTTTATTTGTTCTGAAAATGCTAAAAAAAATTTTCAGTACGTGTGCACTCTGTCAAATAATTTGTATATACAGTTTTCTGATTTGCTACTATGTTTAGTACTCACATTTTGTCTTTGTGTGAAATGTTTTGTACTCGGTGCATGTGCACAGCATTTAATTCATGTACTACATCTAAATATTCTGTAAATTGTAGAAGTTTATTAATTAAAGAAAAATTTTGCCGCGCTTGGCAAGTCCAAATGACTCACCATCGCTGCCAAATTTTTGCCCCCCCAGTGGAGGGTTATGAAACACGTATGTAACGTAGTAGCGATGGCGAGGCATTGCAGAGTCTCTGACCAGAGAGCCATTTATCGTAGTTAGTCTGCGCTTGACCGCGCGAGTGTTGCGAGTAGTACGTTAGTAGTCGTCGTGGAGTACGCTAGTAGTAGTCGTGAAGTACAGTTGCGTGCAGTATGTCGGTAATAGCAGTCGAGTGGAGTTGTGTGTGTGAGGAGTCGGCGAGCGTCGACATGGCATTCTGGTCAAGATGCTGAATGAGGTATATTATTAATTAAGGTAATCATCAGATAATGGCAAGTTTATTTACTGTAATTAATTTTCAACGAGTGCCCCAATAATAATTTGATTTCAAAGCAATTTTTACAAAAAAAAAAAAAAAAATCATTTAATTACGATTTCCTTCATTTCCCTTAAAGAAAAGTTTCAGTTAAAAAAAAAAAAATATTATTTGCAATGCAGTTCCTCCAAGCCGTGCGCAACAATAAGAGCAGAAATTTGACAAGCAGTTTCAATGAGGTAAGAATTTAATTCTGATTTTTTGCACAGGGCCAAAGACCGATATTTCGGTTTAATTGAATTTTCATTGTCACTGAAGTTTCATTAGCACTGAATTGTTTTTCATCATTTTTGTGAGAGCTTACACCTTGAGTCAGATTGCGATTCTCATTTTTATTGTCATTAAATTTAATTGCTAGGGAGGTTACGCTTGGCCCCATTTCTATTAAATATCGACTTTTAAAATTTCGGCAGGGAGGTTACAAACTTCAGTAGAATGCCGTAAACAATTTCACTCTCAGCCTGTGACTCCATTTCACGCGCTGAACCAGCAGTTCTTTTCATATCTGTATCAGCGAAATCGATGGGATTGGCTCCAGATACCGTTTCCATACGTGCTTCAGATTCCATTTTTACAGACTGTTCTACCTCTACTATAACACAAAAAGCTGGTTGAAGTTTTTCGAGTAAAATTGCGTATTTTACTTTAATAACCACACACCAATGCTAACAAAGCTAAACAATAACATCTCAGCCGGGAAATATCAATCAGTTGAAATAGTGTAACCGCGCTCTGTCATGTCAAGTACATGTGATGCGAAGTAATTCATCTTGTGGGACTTGACTTCCTAATTTTTGCAGATAATTATAAAAATTTTAATAACAATTTTTTAATAAAATAGCAGTATGTTATGAATAGGAAGGTATGTCAGAGAGTGTGTTACTGTGAACAGTTCAGTGACAGGGTTATTCTTATCAGAATCGACAGCAAACCAAAACCGACAACAACAGTTCAGATGTATATGCCGACGTCGCCAGCTAAAGATGAAGAGATAGAGATAGTATATGCGGTTATTGAAAGGGTAATACAGTACGTAATGGGAGACGAAAATCTAATAGTCATGGGAGACGGGAAGGAGTAGAAGCGAAGGTTATAGGAGAATATGGGCTAGGGACAAGGAATGAGAGAGGGCAAAGACTAATCGAGTTCTGTAACGAGTTTCAGCTGGTAACAGCAAATACTCTGTTCATGAATCACAAGAGAGGACGTATACTTGGAAAAGGTCCGGTGACACGGAAAGATTCAGTTAGGTTACATCATGATGAGACAGAGATTCTGAGATCAGATACTGGATTGTAAGGCGTACGCAAGAGCAGACATAGACTCTGATCACAATATAGGCTGAAGTTTAAGACATTTGTCAGGAAGAATCAATTTGCCAAGAAGTGGGATACGGAAGTACTAAGGAATAACTAGATATGTTTGAAGTTCTCTAAGGCTATAGATACAGCAATAAGGAATAGGTCAGTAGGCAGGACAGTTGAAGAGGAATGGACATCTCTAGAAAGGGCCATCACAGAAGTTGGGAAGAAATACATAGGTACAAAGAAGGTAACTGCGAAGAAATCATGGGTAATAGAAGAAATACTTCAGCTGATCGATGAAGGGAGGAAATACAAAAATTTTCCGGGAAGCTCAGGAATAAAGAAATACAAGTCGTTGATGATTAAAATGAACAGGAATTGCAGGGACGGTAAGACGAAATGGCTGCAGGAAAAATGTGAAGAAATCGAAAAAGAAATGATTGTAGGAGGGTCGGAACAATCTTCGGTGACATTAAAAGGAACTTTGATTGCATTAAGAGTGCAACGGGTATTCCACTGTTAAATGCAGAGCAGAGAGCGGTTTGGTGGAAAGAATACATTGAAAGTCTGTATGAGGGGTAAGATTTGTCTGATATGTTAGAAGAAGGAACAGGAGCCGATTTAGAAGAGATAGAGAATCCAGTATTAGAGTTAGAATTTAAAAGAGCTTTGAAGGTCTTAAGATCAAATAAGACAGAAGGGATAGATAACATTCCATCAGAATTTCTAAAACCGTTTGGGGAAGTGACAACAAACTGACTATTCGCATTGATGTGCAGAATGTATGAGTCTGGTAATATACCACCTGACTTTCGGAAGAATAGCATCCACACAATTTCGAAGACTACATGAGCAAGTTGCTTACAGGAATAAGATGCAGAGGAAAGGAAAAGTGAATTTAGGATGTGTTACATGACGATCAGTTTGGCTTTAGTAAAGTAAAGGCACGAGAGAGAGAATTCTGACGTTGTGGTTAATAATGGGAGCAAGACTAAAGAAAAATCAAGAAACGTTCATAGGATTTGTCGACCTGGAAAAGTCTGACAATGTAAAATGGTGCAAGATGTTCGAAATTCTGAGAAAAGTAGGGATAAGCTATAGGAAGAGACGGGTCATACACAATATGTTTTTTTTTTTAAACTTAAATGTAAGATGACCCACACTATAATGTATCATTTCTTTCTGATGTGGATTTTTGAAATTTTAAATGTAAATAAGAAATTAAAATATTAAGACTGACAGGATATGTCATGTTGCCCAGAAGAAAACGCCAACAAGATATTGAATTTTTCACTGTTCTTGTGGCATGAGATAATTTCCTTACTCATGCGAGTTTTGCTACAGGCCCAGAAGTTCTCGTTAGAAAGCGGGACATTTGGTCACACAAGACTGTGTTATTGTTAATTGTTTCCATGATATTGATAATCACAATCACACTATGTTAAAAACATAGGCTGTGGGTTCGGTCTATACTCATAAATCTTGAAATGTGGAAACGATAGAACGCTCATGGAGCATAATTATAGCGTCGGCAAATTGACTACTTCCAACTAATTTAAAAGTCCAGAAAAATTTACAAAATATTTAGTTTTGTAGGAATGAGAGGATAATGCATTCAAGCGCCAATATAGAGTCGTAAGTGGCTCTTAAGGTGTTATGATGTCACAACAGAATTCATTATAAGACAATGATGCAAATTTCTGGCAGCGTGTCTCAAAGAAGAAGAAGGAAGACTGAACATCAGTTCTCTTATTTTTTAACAAAGAAATCGATAATTTCATAGAATGAAGTGAAGTTCATATTCTGATATATTATCTTCTCGCTAATATCACTGAGACACAATTATTTGTTACAGGGCAAATAATTAATGGTAATTGTGAGTTGACTATTAAGAGCATTTAAATAATATTAGATTTAACCAAGACAGTTACTAGTTTAGTAGTATGTAGTTTTGTGAAACATATCACACATCGAAATTTGACGTAGGCTGCTGCACTGAAACAAAAAATCGTCAGACGAAAAAAGCCAGCTCGTACTTTGTGATTTCAATGTTGATTTCTGAAAAGATACGATCAGGAAAAGAGAAATAGTATCAATATTTGAGTGTTTCAGTGTAATTTGAATAGTCGGTCTTCCGACCCATCTATAGCAACATAGTGGAACAGTCACTGATACCATTCTTACAGGCAGTGTTCAAGCTGAAACAGTTAAAAAGTATCCAATTTTTAATGGACCATCCGATCATGATTCACAGTTAATGCAAATAAGAAAATGTGATGTGGTACAGTCCTGAGGCAGGTTGATATCAAGCAGAGAAGCTTATTAATGAGAACAAGATACAATGTTTTAAGATGGGTGGTTCTGGATGAAGTATATATAGAAAGAGATGCTAATGTAAATTCAATTTTTTCTCAGTAAATTTGTGCCAGTATTTGAAAATTACTTTGCTAGAAAATTATCCAGAAGATACATGAAATAAAAACGAGTTAGCTTTGGATGCCTAGAGGTCTCTAAGAGGAAGAGAAACATTTGTAAAGGTTCATAGTAAGTCAGGATCTGACATTATTTGCACACTACGAAAAATAATGTAGTATTTTATGGAAAGTACTTAAAATGTCCAGACGTATGCAAGTCCTGACAAAAATAAATAATCCACGCAAAGAAATAAAAACTATATGGGAAATTATGTAATGGGAAACAGGATAGCGAGACAGCATACGAGATGCCATAAAAATTATACTATATGACGTTGCTGTTACTGATAATTCATAAATTATGAGTACTTTCAACAATTACTTCCTATATTTTGCAGGAAACTAGGATTAAATGGTTCAACTGAAATGGGAGAGAATATCTGAAAAAGTCTTTAAACAAATCTTTAACCAGGTAGAAATAGCACCTATATCCTTCAGTGAAATTAACAGAATTCAAAAAGTTCTAAAAAACAAAAAGCTGATGTGGTGTCAATGAGATTTAAAACAGAATTCTGAAAAGTTGTTCCGATTTAATAAGCAATGTCCTCAGTGACATACCCAATGAACCACTGGAATAGCAAAATTTTCCAGGCAGGTTCAGTTATGCAACTATTAAAACTCTTCATAAGAAAGGTGACAAGATGGAGTCAAACAGTTATCTCCCAGTTACGTTACTATCACCTTTTTCCAAAGTATTCGGAAAAGTAATGTTCGCAGGAATAGTTTCACACTTTAGTGCAAACAGTTTATTTAGTAAATCAAATTTTGAAACAGCCGTGCAACTGAGAATACTGTTCATACATTCACTCTTCAAATAGTACAGGTCTTAACCAATGAACTGTCGCCAGCTGTATTTTTTGTGATCTTCCCAGGGTGTCTGATAGTGTAGCTCATGTTAGTCTCTGAGAAAAGCTCTGCTTTATTAAACTGATGGCTTTACACACAACTGGTTTGGTCATTCTTAACAAACAGAATGCAAAAGATTACGATGAATAATTCAAACAATGTCAGAAGGGTAGAAAATTTCAGTGACTGGGGATAAATTAAAAAAAGAGTCCCACAGGATACAATTTTAGGTCCACTTCTATTCTTATATGTGTGCATGACCTTCCATTTAATATTCAACAAGCAGAATTGATCCTTTTTGCAAATAATACCAGTGTTATAATAAATCCCATTAGGGAGAAAGCAACAGAAAAGGTGGTAAATGACATTTTATAAAGGATTATTAACTGGTTCTCAGATAACGGAGTCTTTCTAAATTTTGAAAAAAAAAACACATTAGTTTCAATTTACACAACAAATAGGGTAATGCCAACAAATGATCAGAATTCAAAATAGGGTAGAGTGCGCCAAATTTTTGGTACATTGATGAAAACTTGGACTGGTAGAAGTATATTAATGAGCTACTCAAATTAGTAACATCTACTTACGCTCTTCGTTTAATTTCTACTCTTGGAAATAAACGAATCAACCTCTTGACGTATTTTACACAGTTACACTCAATAATTTCTTATGAAATAATTTTCTGGGATAACTCATTACTTAGGAAAAAGTTTCTGATCGCAAAAAAGCGAGCAATAAGGACAATATGTGGTATTCATCCACAGGCGTCTTCAAGGAGCTAGGAATTTTAACTGCGTCATTACAATACATATATTCTTAATTATATTCATCATAAATAATCCATTACAATTTAAGAAGAACAGTGAAGTCCATACCACACTAGAGTGAAAACTGACCTTTATTACATCATATTTTATCAGTCACCGGGTCACAAAGGAGTTCAATATGCAGCAACAGTGCTTTTGATCCTTTTCACAGCAACATACCCTGTCTGACAGGTAGCAAAGCAAGATTTAAATCTAACTAATATCGTTTTCCCTGAACAAATCCTTCAATTCCACTGATGAATTTTTACTGAAAATGTGGTAGCCAGTAAAAAAGTCATTCCTTCAACTTGTCGTTAAGTGTAGCTGCAGGACTAGGACCAAAAAGACGATGTACTCATTTACGTTAGTATCCTGTAAAATGACGCGCTCCAAGTTGTTGCGATAAATGAATCGTTCACACGATTTATAGAACATATAACTAACTAACTAACTGCATGCGCCGGACAACAGCTTTGTACGAGGGTAGAAGCAACTAGACATGTGAATTATAACTGTCCGCAGCTCGTGGTCGTGCGGTAGCGTTCTCGCTTCCCACACCCGGGTTCCCGGGTTCGATTCCCGGCGGGGTCAGGGATTTTCTCAGCCTCGTGATGACTGGGTGTTATGTGATGTCCTTAGGTTAGTTAGGTTTAAGTAGTTCTAAGTTCTAGGGGACTGATGACCATAGATGTTAAGTCCCATAGTGCTCAGAGCCATTTGAACCATTTGAACCAATTATAACTGGAGCAGTCGGTTTCATCATTACAACGTAACGGTTGGCAAATGAGCTCGCCGTTTCCTACATTAGTGCAACTAATTACGGTGGGAGAAGCTTTTTTATCAGTAGCTATACGTACTTAAGTATGTACTCAGCAAGCCACCGTAAAGAGCGGTATTTCATTTAGCCAGTTTCTACCCTACTCCACTGGCTTACTGAGCGAGAGACAAACTTCTGCCTACATCTTCTGTAGGCATCATAATTTGTGTTGTTCTAATGATTCCTACGCAAAGTACACGCTGGTGGCAGCAGAGCTGCCATACAGTCTCACTCTACACCGGTTTCTCTAAATTTACCCAAGAGGTTTTCATGTGAAAAACATCGGTTTGTCCTCTAGAATGCCCATTTTAATTCTGCGATCATTTCTACACTGACGGAGAAAATAGTATCACCAAAATATAATTAATTTAGAGTAATGGAATTTCGGAAATATATTTGTCTAGGTAACATTTTCAAGTGATTGGCATTGAAGGATCACAGGTTAATGTAGGTAGGGGATGAGCCACTACAAATGCGAAATTCTGACACATTAATAAACTATTTAGTAGCCAGAAGTTTAAATACAAGCATGGAAACGAGCTTGAATTGTGTTGTACAAGTGCTGGATTTCCGTTTTTGGTATGGAGCTCCATGTCTGTTCCACTTGATCGGTCAATACAGGAACTGTTACTGCTGGTTGTGGATGAAGCTGGCGTTGTCGTCCACTTATTGGTTGGTTTCAGGCCCTAAATTGGTCTCCTTCTCACCAACACAAGGCCGTCATTGGCGCCGACGCAGAACCAGGTCTCATCAGAAAACACAACAGACCGCCACCCTTCCCTGCAATGAGCTCTCGCTAGTCACCACTGAAGTCGCACATGGCGGTGGTTTGGGGTCAATGGAAAGCACGATAGAGGGCATCTTGCTCCGAGCTCTCCATGAAGTAACGGATTTTAACAGTTAGTTGTTTCTCTATGGTGCCAATTGCTGCTCAAATTGTTACTGCAAAAGATGCGCCAGAGTCGTACGTCGTACACGATGGTGTTCCCTCTTGGAGGAGCAACGTGGCGGCCCGGTGCCCAATCTTCTTACGTTCGTACATCCTCGTGATCACTCCTGCCAGTAGTCATGTGCAATGGCTACATTCCTGCCAAGCCTGTCCGCAATATCGCAGAGGAAACATGCAGCTTCTCATACCCTTATTACACGATCTTGTTGAAACTCAGTGAGGCGTTGGTAATGGCATCTTTGCCATGTTAAAGGCATTCTTGACTGACACCGACTCACCACGTCCAGTGTCAAAGTTAACTAAAGCCCACGACCGTTACAGCGTTTATTTAAAGCAAAACGTGATTTGCATGCTCATAGTGGCTTTACCAGCGTCACGCTTTTGCGACTCTCGAGAAATCTGAACGGACATCATCTTTCCGATGCAGAAGCAAGGCTACCAACTTTCGCTTTTTATCGGAATTCTGATGGGTCGCATCAAATCGAAGACCGATGACTCAGTAAAGTTTCAGCTGTTGCCAACCATCTATTCGTCAGAGACATTTGAAAAGTGCTATGACCATATCGTGGTGCAGTTTTTCTGGAAGGATCTTTACCTCGTCTTCTTCACAGACGCGCAGAGCCTATTTCGTCACCCTTCGTTATGCGGTCATTACACTATAATTTACTATTTGTGTGATGTCAATAAACTGTACGTTCTCGTCGTCTGGCACACACTGTGGTACGAACTTCAGCTGGAAAGTTCCTATAACTCCCTTCAGGCATTCACACCATTCGTCACCTGTACGAATCGCATCTGTCTGTATTGGAAATAGTGAAAATGAGCTTGGATAAGGATGAAATTTAATTGAACATTGCACACCGCCATTGAAATGCTGGATCATCGGCTTGGTAGCGTCCATTCCAACAATTTCCTTTTCCGTTAGTATGTGTTTCATAAAATCTGAGTATAGAGATGATTTCGATTTTAAAAATTTTTTTCACCTCAACTTTTTTGTTACGATGCTGCGACCTCCATTATCATTCGCTTTCTCGTGTTTTTTTCTACTATCACTCTTCTGACGCGTTCCGCCATAGTTTTTCTTCTGACCCAACCTCTTCCTCTCGGTGTTTAAGCTGCATCTTATGTCCTCCTCTATTTGTTGTATTTATGGGGTATTTGTAAATCACTTATACAAAAGTAAACTTTAATTGTGAAAACGGTAAATAACTTACAGAATTGTTTGATACAGCACTGAACGCTGTATATCTTCAAGCTTTATTCCCGCCTAATACTGTTACTTGCTGACGATCCCATTAGGTGGCATGCATGAATGAGTTATTCCAATAGACATCACGGAGTCATATAACCGTACAGAAATTCTCTGTGTTGTTTATAATTTCATGATACCAATCCCGCTACTACAGTTCAGAGACAATTCAGGATGGTTCAGATGGCTCTGAGCACTATGGGACTTAACATCTGTAGTCATCAGTCCCCTAGAACTTAGAACTACTTCAACCTAACTAACCTAAGGACATCACACACATCCATGCCCGAGGCAGGATTCGAACCTGCGACCGTAGCAGTCGCGCGGTTCCGGACTGCGCGCCTAGAACCGCTAGACCACCGCGCACCGCGGCCGACGACAATTCAGGACTGAATATCGCAGGCCACCACCTCAAAGACGAACTATTATTAACTGATGTAACTGTTTCACCGAAACTGGCTATGTATTACATAGGACGCCGACTCAGGGTCTCTGACGCAGCAATTGAGCAGGTCCAGCAGGCTTACATTCGTAGTCTGCGTAAATCAACGAGACGTGCCAGCTTAGAACTGAATACGCCGAGTGCTTCAGTGCGAGAGGTCTTATGGAAACACTAGTGATTCAAATCCTACAAACTGAAACCGTTGGGAGCTTTAACAGAAAGTGATACAGAAAAAAAGAGCTGAGTCTTGTGTAGAAATGTATAACAAAATGGAAAATGAAGATGATTTTCGTAACAAAATTGTGTTCACTTATGAAGTCACCTTGCATACCTGCCGCAAACTAAATCCACTTACGTTCGGATACGGGGTGAGCAGAAACCACGTTACATAATCCAACATGCATGGGACTCGCCTAAGGACATGTTTTACTGACCTGTAAGCTGTAACAGGATTTACGGTACTTTCTTTTTTGCCTAGACAATTGTAATTGGCATATAGTTCCTGAAAGTGCATGAACATTACCTAATGCCCTAATTACAACGGAATATGGGCACAGCATTTATTTTCCAGCAAGACGGCGCGCCACCATCGTGAGGTTGTGACTATTATTGGACGTAGTAGAACAATATTCTAACCACCGCGATTACCTTCTGATGGACTCCCGTGGATGGGGTTACATTAAAGACAGAGTGTTTGTTTTTTGTTCCCTAGCGTCCGGGAAACTTCGACGGCCTGCGACAGCAGATAACACCAGCTGTTTCCACAATACGGCAGGAGTTGCTTCGTAGGATTTGACAGGAAACTGATTGCAGACACGACATTCGTCGTGTTACAAAACGTAAACACGCTGAACATTTGTAAGTAAAACTTGAAAGTATACTTCGTTCAGTGCTGTCTCCCACATTTCTGTTATCTTTCACCTTTTTCACAAGCTAAAGGTTACTTTCGTGTAACTAATTCATGAACACTCTTTACTGCAGTCTATATCTATCTTTCTATACAGTTTTTACCTACATCAGCTCCCTCTAGAACCGCTGAAGCTATCCCTTGATGTCTAAACACGTGTCCTATCTTTCTGTCCTTTCTTCTTGTCATTAATTCCTGTATGTTCCTCTACTCACTTATTCTGCGGAGAACTTTCCCATCAACCCACCTTGTTTTCAGTATCCTCCTACAGCACCACATTTATACGGTTCGATTCTCTTCGTTTCTGGTTTCCACAGATTGCGGCTCACTTGCATATAAAGCTATGCTCCAGGCATCTATACTCAGGAATTTCTTTCTCAGACTGAGACCGATGTTGGACGCTAGCGGACTTGACCTCTTTGCTGACCAGTCTGATTCATAGGTCTCACTTGCGTCATTCAACATGTGCTATTTAATTTTCAATTTAACACAAGAACTTCATCTACTTTTTGGTCACCAATTTTGACGTTAATTTTGTCACCAGTTTCACTTCCACCACTACTTTTATTTACTTTTTTGAGTTGAATTTCATTAAAGATAAATGCTCCAGAAGAATATCGTAGGAATGGAACTGGAACGGTGACCTAGATCTGATGTCAAATGAAAGAAGTCCCTAACATCTGTGATATACACTAAAGAGCGAAACAAAATGGTACACCAGACTAATATTATGTAGGACCACCGTGAGCATGCAGAAGTGCCGCAACACGACATGGCATGGACTCGACTAATGTCTCAAGTAGTGCTGGGGGGAACTGACACCATGAATCCTGCAGGACTGCCAGTAAATTCGTAAGAGTACGAGGTGGTGGTGATGTCTTCTGAACAGTACATTGCAAAGCATCCCAAATATGTTCAACGATGTTCATGTCTCGGGAGTTTGGTGGCCAGCGGAAGTGTTTATATTCAAAAGAGTGTTCCTGGATCCACTCTGTAGCAAATTTGGACATATGTGGCGTCGCATTTTCCTGCTGGAATTGCCCAAGTCCGTCGGAAGACACAACTAACATGATTGGATGCAGGTGGCCAAACAGGATGCTTACGTACGTTCATCTGTCAGAGTCGTATCTAGACGTTTGAGGGGTATCGTGTCACCGCAACTGCACACGCCCCACATCATTTCAGAGCCTACACCAGCTTGAACAGTCCCCTGCTGACATGCGGGGTGCAAGGATTCATGAAGCTGTCTCCATACACGTACAAATCCATCCGCCCGATATAAATTGGAACGAGACTCGCCCAACCAGGCAACATATTTCCAGTCATCAACAGTCCAACATCGGTGTTGACTGGCCCAGGCGAGGCGTAGAGCTTCGTATTTCGCAGTCATCAAGGGTACACGATTCGACCTTCGACTCCGAAAGCCTATATTGATGATGTTTCGTTGAATGGTTCACACGCTGACACTTGCTGATAGCCCAGCACTGAAATTTGCTGCAACTTGCGGAAGGGCTGCATTTATATCATGTTGAACGATTCTCTTGAGTCGTCGTTGGTCCCGTTCTTGCAGGATCTTTTTTCGGTCGCAGCGATGTCGGAGATTTGATATTTTAGCGGATTCCTGTTATTCACAGTACACACTTGAAATGTTCGTACGAGAAAATCATCATATCATTGCTACCTTGTGCGCCGATTATAACATCACGTTCAAACTCAATTAAATCTCGATAACCTGCCACTGAAGCAACAATAACCGATCCAACAACTGCGCAAGACACTTCTTGTCTTAAATATGCTTTGCCGAATGCTGCGTTGTATTCTGCCTGTTTACGTATCTGTCTTTGAATATGCATGCCTGTACCAGTTTCTTTGGCTCTTCAGTGTATATATGCACAGTGATGTGACGAATGAAAATTCGTGCCAGGATCATAATTCGAACCCGAGTCACCTGTTCACTAGGCAGACGTACTAACCACTACTCCACCTTGACATAGTGGCCTTGCACAACTGCATGGACTATCCTAGCACGCCTGCTTGTGCAAAGCCACTGCGGCACGGTGTGTAGTGGTTAGCACATCTGAACTAGTGTGTGGGATACAAAGATTCGAAACCCGATCATGTTATAAATTTTCATTCATCGATTTAATTTGCATATATTCATCATAAAATCTGATAGATGAGATGTACCGTATGAGGAGACTACATTGGGAAGTTTATGGTCTCGCGTCTTAAATATAGCATCTTTACGTGATTCAGCGCAGAAAAACGAAACAGGCCAGAGGTCATGGCTCTCGCCAGGCAAGTGAGGAAGGAAATGGCCAGTCGCGCCCGCCCATGCATGCACGCTCCTCGTCAGCATCAAGACGGCGCCAGAAGTGGCAGCGAGAAGTGGCGCGATCGATGAGCTGTGTAATTAAGGGCCCACACTAATTGCATTCTGTCCTTCAGCGGCTGTCTCCTGTTTGCCGACTCATCGTCCCGCGTCAGCCGCCGCCGCCGCCACCACCGCCGAGGAGTCCTCACAAACAGCGCCGGCCCATCACCTCCAGTCATCCTCTCCGAGGGCTCCACAAACCTAAGGACAAGTAAGGCGCGACGCCTAAGTAACCAAGAGGCCCTCAGGGCTATCAAATGCACTGTCACAAGTCACCAACAGCGGACAGTCCTTACCGTTACGGTCTATTAGTGCTTGTCGCTAAATGTCAACCAGGCAAAGCACTTGCTATGCGCTGAAGAAACGTCAAGTCGTAATGTAACTAACTGCACTGGCAACAATACAGTGGTTCACCTTCCAGATCATACTAAAACTTTTGTGCTTATGTTTATTTTATGACTGGTAACTAGTAGTCCTTCTCACTGAAAGACCCTACCTCTACTATTGAATGAGTCCAATTGCTAATCAGCATTAACAATCCATCTTTCGAGGGGAACATGGCAAGTGGCATCACACTTATTCCCCAGAAACTTTGCTCAGTGGAAAAGGAATCAAAATAAACGAAGACGTGTTTCAGCTTAACCAATCGTTTCTAGCAAAATCGACGGTCAAAGTTCTTCGAGGTATTTTCGAGATACATTATTTGCTTGTTACATAACAATGTTCTCAGATGAAATAGCGGCTCAGTGGCTAGCGTCGCGATTTCTTACTTTTACGCTCTGAGTTCGAAACCCGACTCTTGGTTTATTTATTTTATTTTAGTTTTATTGTTTTCGTCTTGCAGCCCATGATCGTAGAAGGTTAATACACAAATGTTTCTTACGGAGTTACGGGATACAAAATCGTTACATTAACTGTAAAATTAAAACTTGATTTCACAGTGTCATACATTTTTTATATAATATATTTTTATGTGATATCTTGCGGGGTTGCAATCGTTTTAAATTCTTATATTCTGATATTTCAGTCTCATAGTAATTCTTATACTAATTCTTGTATTTTAATCGTATGTTTCTTCTTCAAGAAGATGTGCACTCCCTTGGATAATACGGATTGTAGAAACGTTCGGCACATAGATTTCCGAACACCGTGAGCATTGCACGAACGAAGGTGCGTTTGTCGCAGTAACATGTCTTCATATGAATCTCATTCGGGAAAGAAATATCGGTAACGCTGCTGAAGATCTCGGTCTTTGGCGATAATTTCGCGGCAAACCGTGCGTAACGGATTACTTTTTCCGAAAAATGGTACTTTTAGTTGATTATAAGGACAACATTATATCAATATACACTGAAAAACATTCGTGTAATAATCTTCTATAGATGTGGGTACGAGAATGAAAAACAAAAATGATACTAATAGTCGGTATACGACACGGAGCAGAACGTTAAAAAGCCATGATACTAAACGCTGTGTCGTCATTTTGTCCGAGCATATCATGCGGTAAAAGGCACATGAAGTGCCTCGAAAATACCTGGAAAACTTTAACTTTCGTTTTATCAGAGACACGTCTTCGTTTATTTTGACTCCTCTTCCATGAGCGAAGATTCTGGGGAATTGGATTATTGCACTTAACATGTTCTCCTCGTTAGATATGGACTGAATAAATATTCAGTAACAATTTCTTGAATGTAATCTGTGTATGTGCCCCGCATCTCATGAAAAATAAAAACAAACCTACCTCCTACGCTGAAAGAAACGTTTATGTACTGGTACGTGCACTTTACAAGTACATATCTCTGTCTGTTACAAAGAGGTTAAATTGTCACCGTGGGAAAGATAGGGCGGTGATGATGGAAGATTAGGCACAGAGGGAATGTAAAATAAGTAACAAACATTTCCAATAAATCTGCGTAATTGTAAAGCAAATAGCAAATACAGTGGAGTTTGCAGTCACAATGTAAGTATACTCATGTCCAAGTAGTAAAGGCACGTAATGCGTAGCCTCATGTTACTGAAGCTGCAAACCTCCAAGCTCTTACAATAACTGACCGTACTTATAAAAAAGTCACTCGGAAACACATTGAGACAGGGAATAAGAGAATGTAAGAAAAGAATATGGGAACCAAGAACGTTTGTGTTGGTCTCAACAATTATCGAGCTGCCGATTTGTCGTCACATACGTTAAGATATGCGGAAACCAACTAATCGAAATTCTGCGACCGTAATGCACCCTAAACGTGGTTTTAATTTTGAATGGTAAGGCAAATAATGAAAATGATCAATGGCCTCTACGTATAACAATAATGGTGGTTTCAGTACGCAATAGCTTGCAATGCATTCACTCTATTATTGCCCGTTTGAAGTTCACTATTACCATGAAAATACGGGCTGGCAGACACCACGTTTACATGAGGGTTCCAAAACCGTGTTTCGTTAACCGATTTACCAATACCGCTTCTGTTTGGTCATATAATCTCTCCAACGTCGACTCTGGAAATGTGGTTATAACTGCCGCATTTTTCTCTTTAGCAATCGATTTTCGTTCCCATGTAAACACAGAACCGTTTTTGAAACGAGTTTGGGTTGTCGGGTTACATGTTGCTTCAAAAAATCAACAGTTTTCTGGACGGACTGACCTTCTGTGCAATGAAGATAAAAATATTAGACCTTGCATGAAGTTTGCCACGGATATTAAACTGAAGATGAACAGACATTGTGCTGACTAAATCAGAAACCACAACAGCTAATTCACAGAGGCCATTTGTGTAAAACAACTGACGATCGGAAAACCGCTATGTGACCAGTCTAGCAAACCCGCTTCAGGTTTTAGCATGTAAAGACGACAGCGGTTAATGTTTTCCGAAATTCAGTTTTCGTATTCCGAAAGCTGTGTCTCATGTAAACGTACCGACAAAAGATTATGCCTGGGTTTCCGGCCAACCGGAAGCTCTCGTCACATTTTCTGACCAACTTAACAAAGACACAGGTGTTCCCTGCTTCAGGTATACGGATATCGACAGGGTATCTTTGCTTTAGCAGTGTATTTCCTCTGCTGAAAACTGACAAAGTATTAAAAGCGCGATGAACTTTTATTGGCGTACATACACGGAACACAGCAAATTTTCGACACAAAATGCATTTTACAGCTGTTCTTATACACTCTCTGCACAGTCAGCTTCTGTTTGATGATCCGCTAGAATGGACAAATTTAGTACCGCACAATTTTCCTGTAATTCCTCGAACAGCAAGCTGATGTACCTGCTGTTTTCCTTACCATTAACATTCAGAATTTCTCATGCGACACCGCTTAACATTCGTAAACAACTTCTGGTAACTGGGCTCCAGAGGTGTGATATACACTCCTGGAAATTGAAATAAGAACACCGTGAATTCATTGTCCCAGGAAGGGGAAACTTTATTGACACATTCCTGGGGTCAGATAGATCACATGATCACACTGACAGAACCACAGGCACATAGACACAGGCAACAGAGCATGCACAATGTCGGCACTAGTACAGTGTATATCCACCTTTCGCAGCAATGCAGGCTGCTATTCTCCCATGGAGACGATCGTAGAGATGCTGGATGTAGTCCTGTGGAACGGCTTGCCATGCCATTTCCACCTGGCGCCTCAGTTGGACCAGCGTTCGTGCTGGACGTGCAGACCGCGTGAGACGACGCTTCATCCAGTCCCAAACATGCTCAATGGGGGACAGATCCGGAGATCTTGCTGGCCAGGGTAGGTGACTTACACCTTCTAGAGCACGTTGGGTGGCACGGGATACATGCGGACGTGCATTGTCCTGTTGGAACAGCAAGTTCCCTTGCCGGTCTAGGAATGGAGAACGATGGGTTCGATGACGGTTTGGATGTACCGTGCACTATTCAGTGTCCCCTCGACGATCACCAGTGGTGTACGGCCAGTGTAGGAGATCGTTCCCCACACCATGATGCCGGGTGTTGGCCCTGTGTGCCTCGGTCGTATGCAGTCCTGATTGTGGCGCTCACCTGCACGGCGCCAAACACGCATACGACCATCATTGGCACCAAGGCAGAAGCGACTCTCATCGCTGAAGACGACACGTCTCCATTCGTCCCTCCATTCACGCCTGTCGCGACACCACTGGAGGCGGGCTGCACGATGTTGGGGCGTGAGCGGAAGACGGCCTAACGGAGTGCGGGACCGTAGCCCAGCTTTATGGAGACGGTTGCGAATGGTCCTCGCCGATACCCCAGGAGCAACAGTGTCCCTAATTTGCTGGGAAGTGGCGGTGCGGTCCCCTACGGCACTGCGTAGGATCCTACGGTCTTGGCGTGCATCCGTGCGTCGCTGCGGTCCGGTCCCAGGTCGACGGGCACGTGCACCTTCCGCCGACCACTGGCGACAACATCGATGTACTGTGGAGACCTCACGCCCCACGTGTTGAGCAATTCGGCGGTACGTCCACCCGGCGTCCCGCATGCCCACTATACGCCCTCGCTCAAAGTCCGTCAACTGCACATACGGTTCACGTCCACGCTGTCTCGGCATGCTACCAGTGTTAAAGACTGCGATGGAGCTCCGTATGCCACGGCAAACTGGCTGACACTGACGGCGGCGGTGCACAAATGCTGCGCAGCTAGCGCCATTCGACGGCCAACACCGCGGTTCCTGGTGTGTCCGCTGTGCCGTGCGTGTGATCATTGCTTGTACAGCCCTCTCGCAGTGTCCGGAGCAAGTATGGTGGGTCTGACACACCGGTGTCAATGTGTTCTTTTTTCCATTTCCAGGAGTGTATTTCAGGAATGGCACTGTCAATAACACCTTCAGGTGCTGAATTAAACAACTTCACTAACTACATGTTTCAGTTTAACATACATGTTGACTATACTGAAGCTTACTAATCGATTGTAGCCATCCTACGCTAATGGCCAACAGATAGATATGAACTTTAAATTTTTAATTGAGGCTTGTTTAACTCTGTGGCTAAAGGTGATAGTCACAATGTCATTCCCGTCATAAACAGTCAAATATACAGAAATTACATATTCAACAAGTGATTTCCTCCTTAACTACCATCTGCTTTTACTAAAGAGCCCAAAAAGTCGGAATGAAAACAAAACAGTCATGTTAGATTTGAATGCGGTGTTCACACAGCTTTTCGTCACTAGCAGAGACGTCAGACTGCATAAGTTAAATGCTAACTATAATGTATGTATCAGGTTTAACAAAGAGACTATTTTCATCTGTGTTCTATTACCAGGAAATTTCACAATTATGACAGAAAAGCAGAGTGTTCTATAAAAATTAATTAGCTCTTAAAAAAATTGTCGAACGGTTACTATATGACTACATATACAAAGAATACTAAAACCACGACTCTTATAGCAAAATGGCAACATAATGGTACCAGTACTAGGAGCTATCGGTCATTCTGATGACCTAGGTTGCGATATTACGCACGCGTATGAAAAGTACACAGAGGAGAAGAGAACGTAATATTTGAAAATGTGTGTGGGAGAAACAGGTACTAAATAAACAAGACACGGATGAGGACGCGAAATGATTTTGGAACCTAACGTCCATCTTCTCCCCACCCTTCTCCATACAACACGAGAGTTAGGCAGTTAAGAGTGCTTCGAAGTGTGACAGGTTGCAGTAAGACAGATATATCAAGGAACGTGTCATGAATTAAACATGTTTAACTCAAGATACAAAATTAAGAACCGCAGTAAAAAGTAGAGACAAGATTTTCACAAAATAAACTGACAGATTACCACAAAAATATATACAAAAAAAGAAGAGTCCTGTAGTGCACAATGTGCAGAAGTCCAGGAATTTCAGGGAAGAGCTGGGCGCCGTAACGCTTAGAGACCTAATACATGAAGTGCTGAAAAGAGGGAGAAGAAGAGAAAGAAGAAATAAAGGAAGGAAGAAGAAATATGATAAATACGGAGATAGTTAAACATTTATTTTGTAGTGGGGCGATATATGCGCACTTTTTAACAGGGAACAGAGTGACATGACAAGTGTTAAGGTTTACAGTGAAACGTTTCTCCAAAATAGTGGGAAAATATGCTAATATTGAAACAGATTCTGTTGGCGAAACTCGAGTTTGGTCTCCGAGATAATTTATTTAATTGGCTACAGAACTCGAACTGTTGTATGCTACTAGCCTTTATTTCTGGAAATACCCTGGCTGCTTTTGGGAATGCTAAATACAAACACAAACATGTGCACTTTGACGAAAATTCCTCGTTTCATCCAACAACCATTGGTTTCGTATCTTGCCAGACTTGCTTTCTATTCGGTAGGCCACAGTAAATCTCGTTATTTTATCCGTTTATCTGTATCCTTGTCCATTTTCTATTTCACTTTGTCTTAAATTCGGTTCTTTTCAGCGAATTCTTCCTGCATGTCTCCTCTATCGCTGCTTCCGTTCTGAAGAGCCCTGCTTCATATTTTTTCACTTTTGAAATAAGGACTCCCATTACTGTACAACCGTCAGAATTACTTTTGTTCAACGAAATGAGTAACATATCAACGTAATAATGTAAAACATTTAAAAATTAATGAGCTACAAACTGCCTGTTCCCTAAAATTTAAAACTGTGAAAATTATTTTAATTTTGTGGTGCATGTTCTCCAGTTGAATGGTGTGTGTAAATGATGTTTATGATATTAAATTTTCCTGTGATTAATGTACGTGAATTAATTAGTGTTTTAATGAGTCTATATTTATTGAATCGGTAGTAATTAAAATATATAGCATTTTACTTACAGTCGATTGCCTTCGTCGAGGTAGTTTGACAGCGTGTGTCGTCTGCTATGTGAGGTAATAAAACTAGCGCAGAACATCCCGAGCAAAGCACTACGCATAGGTGCGATGAACCAGTCTAATGAAGCAGCCACCTAAAAAAGACCTTCATGTCACTGAATTGCACGTATTCATGTCTTCTTGACGATGTTAATAAAAAATTAGCGTGCACACAAAACAGAGAATGTGCGTATTGAACGTGCTTACAGATATCTACAGACGTAAGTGTATTTAATGAGTCTGCTTTCAAGCACGTAAGAAATTGAGAAGAAAAATTAAGATGTTACCGTTACTATATACAACGAACAATCGAAACTATGTTATGAGCCTAAGACGTTTCCATCAATAGGACTCATTGAGTTGTTAACGTTGTAGATTGTGGGGAAGAGAGTTATGTATTGTTGAGTAGTAGTTGCTGCTGTACAACATTTTTTATACAACTTCTGTACATACCATCATTTTGCTCCTTTTTGTGGGAGGAGGGGGCGTTGAAAGGCCAAGTATCGAGTGTAATGTGTGCATATCAACATTATTTCACGAAACAAAAGTGCAGCCGTTGGGCTTTGAAACCTACAAAGTAAATGCACAAAATCAGATACTTGCAGTAAGGGCAAATCCAACATATGGTCAGTACATGATCTAAAATCGCTTGAAAGCCTTAATCAACCAGATTGCCCAGCAGTACTGTCCAGCAGTTTCACTATAAACATTTTAAGTCAAAATTAAATGAAAACCTGTTGGATACAACATGCAAACGATTACTTAGGCTGTCTGTCATATCGCTCTTGATGAGATATCAAGGGGCTTATCATCCGCTTGTGGAGTCCAGTACTAATCTTTCGCGAAGCTCAAGGTATACATCACCAGCACCAAAGTGATCGAGGCACGTTTAGCCTCTGGGGAGGTACCTCTAGAAGTAGAATGAGAGTGCCAGCACTTCGGAAAGTCTCAAGTCGCCGATCTGTAACTTCTCAGCTTTAAAGTTCAATCAATCGACATTTCGTGAAATCCACCACTGCAATACTAGCTCCTTCTCCTCATTATGCACTGCTCAATAAACATAAATTTTTCTTTCAGTATGTAATCTATTAAGCATCTAATGAAAGGGATTGTGGTGTGTTTATTCCATTCATAGGGCGCTCACCTAGCGTATTATTTATATGTAAGTAGTAGGCCGTTTCGCCCCAAGTTCTGTTCCGTCGTGGTTTTCCGTTGTTTCTAAACTCTACCACTCCCTCGTAAAAAAACCGTTCGAGCCTAGCGTTCCTACCTTCGAATTGAAAATTGTTGTAGTTTCTCAGCTTGGAACATTTCGATGCTGCGATCTCCCGAACGGTTTACATCCCTCAGTTACCTGTCGCCGCTCTACCAACTTGAAAGAAATTACCCTTGGTCAGATTGACCGAAATGTTATGGTTAGGCGCATTTGTGTTACCTTACAACTTGAAGCCGGTCTTCTGAGTGTTAAAGTCAGCGTATAATGGGAACTATTTGATCATTTTCGGTAGTAAAGTTGTAAGAGATGCACGGTCCATTACTCAGAGATAAGCGTATTTTGCTCGCACAGGTGGACGTAGATGAAGAATGGGTAGCCATACGCCAAGAGTACCCAGCGAGTCATAATGTTATCAGATGCGTGTTGAGCAGTCAGTTGAGTAGTACAGACATTGCTGCAAAATCGTAGCGGGAGGAGGCTTATCGTACCAGTTGATTGGCTCCCCATTGCCATGGTTTGAGCCTCAGAAAACAGTAATAATTATGCAAGGTGGTGACAAAGTATATGTTTCTACCAGAAGTGCTGTTACGGTGTGCTGATAATAACGTGCCGGCCAGTGGATTGCAGGAAGATAACGTGTGAACATTATTATAGCAACTTATGCTTATAATGTTATATATTTGACCTGTATTGAGTTTAGACGTGAGAAGATAGGTACGACAATGACAGTGATTGCTCTTGTTGTGTTTCATCAAGATGTATTATCCTACTTAATGCAAACTTACATAACCTTTATTACTAAAAAACCTATATTCCTCGAACATAGTATTACTGAGCAATCAAAATCTGATTGAAATAACTCGCGTAGCAATTAAAACCGGTGACATCTTAGCCATTAGGCAACGATAATTAAAATAAAAGGATCTGCTGCTACATTTATCGATTACTAAAAATAGTAAATTTAATCGAGGTGTTTCAAGGTACTACCATTTATTTCGCTGATTATTTTTCTAATTTCCTTCGTGTTTTCGGTCGAGCTTCACACTAGCGGTCTTCCTGCCAAGTTCAGACTGATTTGGACTGTTATTTAGAGTTGGAGTCTTGAATGCTTTGACGACTTTACAAATGTACTCAAAATTGAGTCGTCTCTCACAACGAAGATGTAGTCTTTGATAGTACTTTGTCGTTGCCTTCACGTTAGATTTAAGTATATGATTTCCAAATAAGGAGATATTTGGGTGATATAGCTACTGAGGATGCATTGTTTTGTGTTTAAGATACTGAAACACATTATTCTGTTGCTATGACTTATATTACCTGGGCTGCTTACTGGTTTGTGTTGTATATGACTTTTATCTCACGTATAATACCTGGACACTGGAAAGCTGGAGGCACTGAGGGCACAGGAACTGGGTGGAAGGTACAGTGATAAATACGTGATATTGTTGTTGTACGTGTCTTACAAATAGTAAAGCACTACACATAAGGTGGTACACATAAGGTGGCCGCATGCCCACAAAAATAATCAAGGGTCAAGGAAACTATATGGAAATAATCCGTATCTTAGTCATAAAGGAAGTAGTTACTAGGCCTCCTTTCCGTATTAGGAAAAATGGCAGTGTGAATCAGCACCTCTAGTTGTATATCGCATCATAACCATTCGCAAACAGAATATCTGTTACTTACAACATTCAGTCTGATTTATAAAGGCCCAGCTTCCCACTAGACTTTGGTTCGAACATTTTTAATGTTCTGTGTAATTGTTTGTTTAGATTTCTGGCCACAACTCTTAAACCAAAATAGCTCCTCCAGGCACTTTCAACAAAACCTAGATCGTTCGTGATGCAGGTACTGGTACCAACATACTTTTCACCAAACAGATAAAATCCGTTTACAGCACCAGCGTTAGCGCGAAGGTTGTTTTATTACGAACTCTCCTCGTCAGTTGCTAAGACGTAAGAGCTTAATTTCGTAATTACAACGTCACATCTTTGTCTAACCGTCTTACGACGGAAAACACAAACAGCGTGAAGGTGTTCTCTTTCCACGGACAACGAAGAAAGCAGACATCACACATGTTCAAGAAGAATGACAGTCATGAAATGTATTTGTAAGTTGCGGTTGCGGTTTCACATCAGCTATAGGGTTTACTGGAAACACATAAAAATTTATCCGGGACTGGGTTTGAACCTGGATTGCCCACGTGTCACGAGCGGTCACTTTAATCACTTTTTTTCTATGAAAAATAACATCGGCAGGAGGAGAGAAAGGGACAAACAAGTGAGCAGTATCATAAGTATGTCACCCTTATTTTATGCTGTACTGGAAGTAGGGAGAAGTTTTCTTAAGATTTCCTTATTGATTTTTGATCTGGCTGCTTCTAACTCGGTCATATAATAGGTAAAATTCCAAACTACAGTAAGACTGGAACCGACAGCCAATCCATTCCCTACTTCATAGCATGACCGTGTTACCCTTTCTTACTTTTTATTTCTTTATTTTTTTATATGGAAAATGGATCAGGTTGTGGGGTGGCAGAGGCAAGGTGGGCAGGGGTCGCAACCCGAGGCCTGGCCACAATGTCTCCTCCCTCCCATTCCTGTGAATGTGGTACAAGGGATGCAATGGTTTTATGTTGTTATTTTATTTAATTAATTTGCTTTATTTTAAGCAGTAAGTAACTGAAACTAATAAGTGTACTCGTTGCATCGAAATAAAGACGCACATAACTGAAAACATAATTATAGTTGCAGCAAAGTGAGGGTCCAAGGAAGTCGTTAAATAAAACCCGAGGGTGGAGTCCGTACCACCATTAACCGGTTCTACATCTTGCACCGGATGGGAAACAAAAATTGCGAAGAACCTTTCGCACTGGGGACAAAAAGAGGAAAGGGGACAAATACTACTACATAGTGCCAGGGGTCACGACGAAACTCTCCATCTACTTCATCATCCATGTATGACTTCTCGCAAAGACCAAGGTAGACTCTCACTGTGTTCTATCATTGTCTTGCAATTTTAGCTTATCTTACCCGTGATCTCCAGCTGCGTGGACGGTCATGGAACGCACTCCACAAATAATTGGAAAAATATTGTCGACACTTTGGGTTACGGAGGAGATTGCACTGTCGTTTCTTCAAATAGTTCCAAGAGTCTAAAGTGTTCTTAGTGCTATCTTGAAACAACTAATGCACTACAGGTCCACGAAGTCACGTCACGGCATTAGTTTTCGTGCGTGGGTTCGGTATCATTCGGCGTCACTCGAAGGAAGTGCGCTGACATTTACTTCGGTAAGTGCCACACTGCCGTAGAACCGCCACAGCTAAGAAGGTGTCATCGTTGCACATGGGTAAGGCCACCACATGGATCGCATGTGGCCTTGATCTGGTCAACTGCTTACCGTTCACAGGGATACACCACATCGTCGAGACGGCAGAGTCCAGTGTTACGTGGTGAATCGTCCTCCACACTATTCGCCAGTTGACGTTCGGGAGCTGCCTCCAAGATGTCAACGGGTCATCCACGGTGCAGGACACGATAAACAGTCTTTGCTGTCGCCAGTCGAGTCACTGGATAGGCAAGTCGAACGTAACTGAGTTCGAGGTAAGAGACACCGATGTACAAGAGAGACGAGGGGACGTGGTGTATCGGAATAGGTGGCGAGAGGGAGGGCGGTGCTAGTTCTTCTAATAACAAACTGGTTAAACCGTGCGGACATGTTCACAAATAGGGCGTCCGCTCTCTCATGAACGTGATAAAGGCCAAGCCCTCCCCGAGCCGAGGGAAGGGTGAGAGTCTCATATTTGATCTTGAAAAGCATTCCTGCACTCAAAAATGACCCAAAAGCCGCCGGTATACGGCGAGCTAAAATCACCGGTATAGGTATTACCTGGCAATATGCGGATTGCGCGACGCTAAATGTGTGTTGACACACTAGATCCGCTGGACGATGTCCAGCGCTCGTAGGTGATTGTTCGCTATCCCACAGCGCACAGTCTGGATGGAAGGATCTTAATTGTGTTCCCTCTCTTTTGAGCCCAACCGACGTATACCTATGGTAGATCGGGGAAAACCACCGTTCAGGCTGTGTTGCTGGAGGGGGCGGAAGGTGCTAACTGCCACACCACGTATCATTATAAGTCTCATTGGCTCAGCATGAATTGTTTGTATAACCAACCTACACAGCCTGTACCTCAACCTCCACTACACTAATAACTTCTGATCTGAAGCTTAAAACTAGGCACCTCGTCAAGGGTCCTACGCCTCCTCGTAAGAGACGGCACACGGCCTGGATGGAAGGATCTTAATTGTGGTTCCTCTCTTTTGAGCCCAACCGACGGATACCTATGGTAGATCGGGGAAAACCACCGTTCAGGTCGTGTTGTCGGCGGGGCCGGGAGGTTCTTGCGCCTGATGTACTTTACTAGGAGCCTTGTAGGCTCAACACAAACTGTTAGCGTCATTACCTTAATTACTATTACCACAAGAAGCCTTTCATTAGGAACTTTGACCCAAGCACAAAATCAATTACCTCTCTATTGTATATCGTAAATAGTGTAGCACGTTGGACATGAAGGTCTTAGTCTTAGTTTCTAGCTTTAACGTACCCTAATCTCTTCTAGTTAAGTTAGTTTTTAGGATGGTAGATGTTAAAGTCATGGTGAGCGATGGCCAGCGCCTTGAGGGTCATTCGAAGACCCGGGCCGCCGCCCACAACCAGGTGACGGGCAATATTATACCTATATCTTCTCTATTCAATTCTCTTCCTTCCTTCTTTCTTAATATTTAATTTCGTTTTGTTTATTAATATCTCACTTGATTTTTTATTAGTTATAAGTTATTCTAATGCTGCACAAAAAAAGATATCAAATGGATGTGAACAAATAGAGCCCGCCTCCACGTGGCGGGACACGGGCAACGGTGTGAGTGGGGACAGGAGCCGGTGTGGTGTTACTTTCAGTCACACCGGACCCCGGACCCAGTCACAGCGGCTAAGTGGCAACATACGACCCACCACAAGAAATTAGACGGTGAGTCATAAAATATAAGCAGCTAGTGAAAAAAAATCCCAATCCGAAGATTTTGTAAAAGTCGTCGAAAGTTGTTAGCTGCAGCTCATTGTATATCAGCTGTGAAATCAATGCCGAGGCTTATCAAAGTTTCTCTGAGATGTCCTCAGACAGTCCGACCCCCATGCTCATCGCCGCTGATTTTGCGACGTTGATAAGACTACCAATTCAATGCACTGACTGTGTCGCCGTCGTTGCGGATGACAATCACCAGGTCGTCAGCGTATGCTCTACATCGGAAAGTGTGGCCTCGTAACGTCATACCCGTTAGTCGTTGGCGCAGATCGCATAGGAGTGGTTCCATGGCCACAGAGTAAAGTGGACAGAGGACAGCCTTGGCGTATCGATCGAGAAACGGTGAGGGGCTGCGTAGGTCGGCCGTTGACGAACACCTTGGATGTCGCGCCACGGAGAAGTCGCACGATGACAGTGACAAACGGCTGTGGGTATCACATATGTTGTAGGACCGCTCCCAAATAGTCGTGGTCCACGCAGTTGAAAGCTTGACTGAAATCGATTGCCACCAGTGCATCCTTCAGACGACATTCCCTCGTCAGTGAGATCAAGTCACGATAATCACTGAACGCATTTTGAATATTATTGTCGCCTCCCAATGACCTTTGATCGAGTGAGGTGACGTGTTGTAAGGTCTCGTGTAACCGCACCGCCAACAGTCGAGAAAAGATCTTGAAGTTGCAATTCAACAGCGTCAGCGGGCGGTAGTTCTGCATCCACGAGCCACCGGACAGTTCGTGAAAAGGAAGAACCTCCTCTTCTACGAGGGACGCTGGGAGCGACACTTTCGGGGAAAGTAGTTCGGGACAGATGTCCGTCCATCGGGTGGCCAATAAATATTGAAAAGTCAGGTAAAATTCCAAAGGGAGGCCATCAGGGCTCGGTGACTTGTTTACAGCTCCTTTTCTAATGTTGTCGATCACTTCTTCTTCCGTAATTTCCTCCATCAAGACCGCTTCCATTGCAGGGGTAACGGTGCCGTAAATGGTCTGAGAGACGTCCTCCAGTGCTGTCGGAACAGGGGTCTGAGCTGAATAGAGGTGGGAACAATGATTGTAGAACGATGTGCTTATGTCTTGTTGCGTGGTGAGACGACGACCGTCCTCCGAGTCGATGAAGCGCATCAGCGCTCTTTGGCGTCGTTTACATTCACGAAGCACGTGGAACATAGACGGGCGTTTACTCGCTACCCTATCCTGCGTCCTCGAGCGAATGACCATCCCCTCTAGGTGGTGTCACATGTTAGCGATGATCTGAGACTTAGCACGGTGGACCGCTGCTTGTCATTCCGGAGACGGTGCCATGGCATCGCAGTCTCACAGTACCCTGAAGTAAAAATCGAGTGTATGTATACGCCAAGCAACGTGGTCGCAACCGTAGGTTATCAACGTTTGCTGCAGCGCCGCTTTGGCGCAGTTCAACCACCAGCGGATCGTTGTGGTGTATACACGGAGGCGATTTTCACACCAATGCCAGGTATACTCAAAAGCTTGGCGGCTGTCCGGGTACGACAGGTGAGCGACGTTCAATTTCCACGGACTGCGGCTTCTCCACACTAGTTGTCGCCGTAGGATGATGGCACAGATGTAAGATGAGTGGTCCGAGAAAGCTGCAGGTCACAGTTTCTCATCCTGTGTCCCAGCGTCAAGAGAGCGCGAGACATAAATCCGCTCGATGCGACTGAAAGAGTGACTTGTGAAGTCTGTGAATCCCGGTCGGTGACCGTGAAGACGTTCCCATGTGTCCACCATCTGCAGGTCTCGGATTAGCGTCTCGAGTTACGGGCACGTATTAAGTAGTGGGAGTTGGTATCTGGGTGCCAATACGCAATTGTAGTCATCTCCAAACACCAGATGGCCTTGACGGCCTTGGAACAACGGGGCGACGTCTTCCGCAAAGAATCGTGAACGTTCGCGACGTCTGTTCGTCGCGGAAGGTGCGTAGATATTGATGAGGCTGACACCCAGTACTGTGAGTGCCATTCCTCTTGTCCCAGGCAAAAAGAGGATATCGTCCGCCACTAGTCCTTCCCGAAGAAGTACAGCGACGCCGCTGCATGTGGGGGAAACTGGAAAGACGCATGCGTCATAACTGTACGTGCCTGGGAAGTCGTCGACGTACACCTTCTGGAGAAGGGCTATATCGATGGAAGCAGAATGCAGTCCTCAGGCAAGGATAACTTAGCGCGCGTCCGCATAGTGTTGATGTTTATATTTGCAACACGATAAGTTTCAGGTCTATCCAGAGCACGCATGCTAGCCTTTACCCTTATAACGGGTGTGTGCACGTGACGTCAGGTTGGCTCAATGATGTCACTGATGGTGGAAAAGGATCAACACTGGTGGGGCAAATTCTCCCGCGTGTCGTCAGACACGATGGGTAAGGATCTTCCCTCACCGTCGTCCGCCCAGTCGTCATGAAATATCATCCGCTGTTGGTGGCTGATGGTGGCTGCTGCGGCACTCGGCGCTGACTCCTTCGGCGCTACTGGCTGGTTATCGCCAGCGGCTGTCTGCGTGTGATCCTGCTGTTCTGTGGGGTCGGAGGGACTGAAGCCGTCACCAAGGCGATCTATTGGATGGGATGTCACTGCGGCTTCTGTACCGCCGGTACCGTCGTCGGAATGGCCACAGTCCGTGTCAGACGTTCGCTGCAAGCACTCGTCCGATGGAGCACGCCGCCGTCTCTTGTGTTTCAGCGGGGAACGCTGTTTACGGACGTATGTTTCAGTATCCGAAAGTGGGTTGATCTCTTCAGCTGCTCCGATGCCTGGAAGAAAAGCCGCTGTCGGCACAACCCGTGGGTCAATGTCCATACTGTCATCGGCGCTTTCTTGCAAGGTTGGTCGGTGATTGTCCTCAGGAGGGGGCACCGTTGTAGTGGCTGCATCCATTACTGCAGAATTCATCGTGGGCTCGCTATGGGGGGCGGCTATCGGACGAATGCGGTCAGCATCGGAAAGGGAGGCCGCCCGTGCAACCGCAGCATAAGTTAGAGGAAGGCTCGTCATTGCAGAATGAGTCATAGATTCACCTGTGGGAATTTGAGCAAGCCGTCGTCGGAGACAATTAGATCTGACGTGTCCTTCTTGGCCACAATCGAAGCTAGTATGTGGCTGCCCGTGATACATAATAATCGCCCTACATCTGTCGATGACAAGATACGATGGTGCATGTTTTTTCAGTTGAATTTTGTTCTGGCATACCCCGTTAAGAACCGGGTACGTTGTAAAGGTGTCCATTTTCCCGCCATGAGGCTGACCAGTCTGCCGCAAGGCTGGTAAACCGCGGTGACTACGTCCAGTGGTACTTCGAACGGGAGTTCGAAGACTCGTGTCGTACGAAGGCCAAGCCCCGCGTTGGTTGGTTCAAATGGCTCTGAGCACTGTGGGACTTAACATGTGAGGTCATCAGTCCCCTAGAACTTAGAACTACTCAAACCTAACTAACCTAAGGACATCACACACATCCATGCCCGAGGCAGGATTCGAACCTGCGACCGTAGCGGTCGCGCGGTTCCAGACTGTAGCGCCTAGAACGCTCGGCCACCCCGTCCGGCCCAAGCCCCGCGTGATCGATAGAGACCGCCCCAATATGGCCAAAAGAACGTTTGAATTTAAGATCGTGGGCGCACAATTCTGTTGCACACCTCGCCACTTACTAACTTGACGTAGACAACACTGCTCGTGGAACAGAGACGGGTACCAATTATGTCCTCCGGATCAATTTTAATGTCGTCACGTAGGAAACTTCCCACTTCAAAAGCTCGCGGCCTTGCCTGACCGGATTGAAAACCGATGTTGATGGTGGTTTGTGTGTAGGAATGAGCCGCATTGCGTCGGTTGCTATGGACTCGATAGTAGCGGCGACGAAGTGGTAAACAACTACTGGCACTCGCGACCGTGCAGACGGAACGTAAACAGGACGTCCTAGCAGCAGCGGTGCGGAAATCAGACTGCCACTTTGGTTACCTGAGCGCAATGTCGGTATTTGACGGCGCCTGTATAATTCAAATCATGAGTGCTTGTCCGAAGGAAACATTGCGTCGAATTATGCTGGCACTGTCAAATACAGACACAGTCTTAATTTCTACCGTACACAGTTGCGTTTTCAATCGTCATGCCAAATGAAATCTAGACATTCAGATGAGCAATTAAATTACAGAGAAAATATAACTTCTCCTATAAATTACGGATAAACTGTAGAAATAGAAAGGTAGGGCATGAGTTGTCAGATACTGGAGCAAGAAGATGCAGATTTGTAGATGGACAAGAAAATTTTTACCGCTGGACGGGATTTCCTGAGGAACTTCTCTGCACTCCACTTACCACTTACAGCGGCATTTCGACATCATTTGGTTCACGTTGTACAAGAATTTCGGGCACTCATTGTACAATAGAACATAACGTTACCCATTTGGAAACGTAGCCTATTAGCACTAACTATCATACTGATGTGGTGAAACCGAAATTATGATTTTATCCGGTGTCTGCCCGCATACACATAAATGCGCCCTCCGTACTTCATCGTACTGATGTGTGCTATACCATAAGTACTTTGCCAGTGCTTCACATGTTGCAATCCTGAATGTTGTCTCATAAAAATTGCAGCTTCACAAATTTTACAGAAATTGTCATTAGGTGACCCCGGTCTCAGAACAAAGGGAGTTTAGCAGCAGCAACTTACCGTTTCTGCACAGACAGCATACATCGCTTAGTTTACTGCTATTCTGGCACGCTTCTGAGCATAAGTGGGAACAGCTGTTTATTTACCTGTTGTGGTGAATTTATTATAACTTAAGAGCTTGTGTATTTTTTGATCTTTTGTGTAGAGTGAGCCTTTTTTCTTAGTTCAGTGTTACTTTGCTTGTGGTACAGACAAAAATTGGTTGAAGATGCATAGATACTGCGCCTGTTGTGTACGCTCACAGGGGGAATTGGCCGCTGTCCGTTAACAGCTGGAAGCTTTGTTGCCCACGGTCGACAGGTATCAGGCTGCTGCCCAGGTTTCGATGGTGCTGGGGCACCAGATATGAACCATTTGGCAAGCCTCGCCTGTCGGGCCTATGGCCGATTTTATTGTGAGGCCCCGACAGCTGCAGAGGGTGTGACTGCTCGTCATCAGATGCTCCAGTGTCAGAAGGTGTATGGAGCCCCTCAGGGGAAGGCAGATCGAGAAAGAAGGCCATTGCCCACTCTTTTTGCCTGCTGGTGGTCTGGTCCGATGTGTGGAGGAGACTCTGCCAGCGACGATTAGATGCCCCCGGCTGGGCTGAAAATCATGGCTCATGTACGCACGAATGACGTCTGCCGCCAGGGTTGAGAGGGGATCCTACAGGCGGCTATCTGGTTTGGTGAAGGTAACTAGCCTCGCCTGTTGGGTCGCAGCAAAGTTACCTTTCTACAGCGTCGTTCCGACAACCGATCATGGTCCTTTTATTTGAACGAGTTGAAGATTTCAACCCGGGGCTCAGACGAGTCTGTAAGCAACTTAGATGAGGATTTCTTGGCCACCGGTATCTGACGGGGAATTGTAGGACGCCGCTTAATAGGTCAGGCGAGCAATACACGCAGGAAGTGGTAACTAGGTTAGCCGAGTACGTGTGATTTGCACATGCTATATTTTTAGGGTAGGAAAATAAAAAATAACATGTGATCGGATCCCATACAGGGCAACCACCGTCATAGCAGTTCGGAGATAGAAAATTTTAATGTAGTATTAGTTAACTATTGCCAACGGCCTTGCCGCAGTGGAAACACGGGTTCCCGTCAGATCACCGAAGTTGAGCGATGACGGGCTGGCCTAGCACTTGGATTGGTGCACGTCCGGTCAGCCGAGCGCTGTTGGCAAGCGGGGTGCACTCAGCCCTTATCTTCTCAGGCAAACTGAGGAGCTAGTTGACTGAGCAGTAGCGGCTCCGGTCACGAAAACTGACGACGGCAGGGAGAGCGGTGTGCTGACCACATGCCACAAAGTATCCACATCCAATAATAAAATTATAAACAGCCGAGCAGTTGCAATGGATAAAGAATTCATTACCTAGGTTTCAACAAATTTAAATTTGTCTTCTTCAGATGGTGGCAATTTTACATTAGTATGGACTGATGTATCATCGCCGTTTTTACAAATGTCTGCATAGATCCATTTGTCAAAATTAAAATATAGCCCTAGAAATAGGGTTTGTCGGTTGTGAGCTCTGCAACATTCACGTAGTAATTTATATTTACGTGACAAACCCTATTTCTAGGGCTATATTTTAATTTTGACACATGGATCTATGCAGACATTTGTAAAAACGGCGATGATACATCAGTCCACACTAATGTAAAACTGCCATCTTCTGAAGAAGACAAATTTAAATTTGTTGAAACCTAGGTAAAGAATTCTTTATCCATTGCAACTGGTCGGCTGTTTATAATTTTATTACGTAGAACCGTTGCTGTTGTGCAGCTATGTTTAAAATATCCACATCCAGTGACGCCCTGGGCTGAGAGGATGACACGGCAGCCGGTCGGTGCCGTCTGGCCTTCCAAGGCCTGTTTCAGACTGAGAGTTTTCGAATTTATTAACTACTGGGGCATCTGTGGATAGGTCTCAGAACTAGTCTCACTTAAAAACGATAACATCTTCCACGTGGTACTAAGGACAGAAAGTTGGCCGAAACCAGATAATAACAGTCATGAAATTCTTAACTCCTACTGTAATCTAGATCACAATGATAGGTTCATCTCTGTGCGTGGCTGTGTGGCTATAGTTACAAAAAGACGATAATATCTTGTGAGAGTAGCACAGATTCCGAATCCGAAATAATTTGCGTGAAGGCAAGCGTTAAAGTGTATCTTTGGAAGCGTTTATAAACCCTCTGCCTTGGTAGTAGTATTGGCGGAAATATTAGCGAAATCTTGGAGAACAATCCGCATACGTTTCCTGGAGATGTTGCAGTACTAGTTGATGATTTCAGCTTACCATCTATACATTAGGAGATTCAGTTGATTAGGGCTTGTAGTAGGCACTGGGCATCGAGTGGAATTGTAAATGCATTAAACTAAATCTACACGCATTTAGTCAGAGACTCGTGAAGGCAAAATCTTAGACCTGATGGTGATAAACAGGTCAGAATTTTTCGACTCAAAGTAGAATAGGAAATGAGTGATCATAAGGCCATTACAGATCACTGAACACAGCTGCAAATAGGAATACAAAGAACGGTAGGGAGATCTTTCTGCTTCAAGTGCGACAAGAAAAAGATTTCAGATTACCAGAGAGGTCGGCATGAAAATTTCATCTCCAGCACTATCAATGTTGAATGTCAATGGAGTAAGTTCAAGAGCATTGTACAATAAGTTTTAGATGGTATGTATCGAACAAAGTTGCGAGAGATGGGAAAGTCCCACTGTAGTTCGACAACCATTTTCCAAAGATGCTACGGAAGCAAAGAAAACTTCACTGCAAATAAAACTTAGCCAAAGCTCCGCACACAAACAGAAATTAACCGAATATAAAATTTGCGTAAGGAGAGCTATGCATGAAGCAGTCGAAGCATTCGATTGTAAAATTCCACCAACATGAAAGAAAATCGTATGGCGTTTTGGTCTTATGTTAAATCAGTAAACGGATCGATGCCACATATACACACATTCTGTGACCATAAAGACGGTGAAATGAAAGAAGACAAGTCTTTTCCCAAAACGGTTTCGCAGACGAAGGTCGCATTGTAGAGCCTCCTTCACACCGTCGCACGAAGTAAGTGACCGTGGGATAGGAAAGCAACTGAAGTCGCTCAAGAGATTGAAAGCCACTGGACGCCACGGACGGAATAAGAAATGTCTTTAGGTAAATCAACACTAGAAGCTACTGAAAATATAAAACACTACATTCTTAAAATCTTAGAAAAGTTAAACACGTGATTATATGAGACTGTAGATTCCTTGTACACTTCGAAGAAAACTAGTTACAATAAAACGTTTGCTTTGAAAGTTGCTGTGCCGTCGAAAGCAGTGATGAAAAATACATCTGTACCTGTACTCCACGTTTCTGAACACCAGGATTAACAAGACTTACCGAGAACCGTGTGGAAGCCACTATTCAAGCTGAAGGTATGCTCTAAATACTCCAGTAATAATTATGACCGATTTCTCTACGTGTACTCAATACCACACCTCATTGTGTCTGATTCGACGCACTTTTACAAGTCCATGTCTTCAGACATAGATACCACCTGCACATCCACAGCCGATGCTACCCTCTACACTACCGCTTCCGTCCTGTAAGCCACGCGGAGCTACTATCTCATCCAAACAAGCGGGAAAGGAAAACCTATTGTGGATTCCCTCTTTGCATGACTAACTGTTCGAAAATTCAGTTTTTAAAATTAAATTTTTGTCAAAATCTTTTTTTGATTTTCAATTGCTTTGTATGTTAAATAAATCTGTTACGTTGCAACCTGTGTATTTCTATTTGTGTGGGATATGAAGTGTTTGTTGTATAAGATACGCGATAGGCACTCCAAGAGATCTTACCTACTTGTCTGAATTTCAATTATTGTTTGAGAGACACCTGGTTATCTTGAGCGTGTTAAACAAGCTTCAGCACGCCAATGCCAATTCTACATTAATCTGAAAGGTCAGAATTTTCAACAGTGTTTTTGAAGCAATATCCCTCATAAGGCAGTATGAACATCGTGTCTCAAGATCACTAGTGTCAAAACCTTCATGGACCCCTAGCGGAAAAATGGTCCACCTACGACATTTTTGTCACATAAAAATGATTTTATCTCCTTTAAACACTTATCTGCTTTAAATTTTTAGTAACAATTGACATCCAAAATGAATATAAGCGATCTGATGTATTTATTAAAAGTTATTTAATTGTCCTAACGACAAAAATAGAAATTGTATGCTAACGTACTATTGTGAGAAAACAGTTACTAATTTTTTAAGAGAACTGAACTGTTGTATTCATATTTTTTTGCATCCCTCATATAAACAGTTTACAAATATTCTGGAGTAAAGGAAATGTGCCACTTCTGTATAATTTTCTGTAACACATGTAATTCTGTCATTCAACGCTGCAGTTCTATTGACTTATTTTTTAGTTACTCATTGACCAAAGGGATTTGTAAACCATCATCTGCCAAGGGTCTTATCATTTTACAGTAACTTCCGTCGCTCTGGTATAACGTCAAAAATTGTAACAAATGTAATGCAAGCAGAAATAATTGAAACCTCACAGTAATAATGTTGTCCCTTTCCTTTCTGTAATGTCTTACTTCGTGCTTGATAGTAAGATACAGTCATAACACATTCAATACGTAACTTACCAGTACTGTATACTGTAGTAATAGTAGTTCATTTTTGGTAACTGCATAGTTTTAAAACCTCAGTATCAAGATCGAAGCGTGGCAGCTCATGTCAGACATTAAAATACTGTGTTCTAATGCATGCAGCGATAGTGTACTCGTATGTTAGTTATCGTCTCGCTTTTTTAATTACAAAACATATTTTTGATTTATCTGTTGACACTGTAAGCAAATCAGTATGCATAAATTGCAACTGCATTGCATCGTCGACAGCATTTTCTTAGTTAATGGCAGACCTCTCACTATTCGAAATATTCTTTTTTAATTTTTACATTTTTCTGTTAGTTTTATTCAGCGCACATACACTCTCTTCCGTTCTTAAAGAGTGCAGCATTAAGTAGCTGAAGAATATTTCAGGTTGCTGCACTGTTTCTGTCATTAATTCACTATTGTTCTCCTCCAGACCGTTTCATGTAAATAATTTATGATTCTCCTTAAAATGGGGAACTACTGTATGTAAAATCAGTCATCCTTGTAAGAACAGACTTGTTACACACTCTCCACAAGAATTATGTCTTCGTTATTATCAGCCGCTTCGATCTGTTTCTAATATCGCTACCTTACGCTGCGGTCTCTCCGAGCTCCTCACACGCAATAGTATTTTTAGCAGGTATTAATGAATTTTAATACACGCTACATGAATTTTTCTGATGCATATTTAAACAGGGCTACGTGGAACTCTTTCCACTGGCCGATATAAACGTGCCGCTACTTTCAAGGACATAAACAGCTCTCCATTTGAATAAAGCAAACTTCCAGAGCACGTCTCAATTTTCGATGGCCCACAGAGGATTCAGGCCACAGTCTGACAAACTGTTACGCTTCAATAGGAGTTCGGAGCGATATGACACACTGAAAACGCCAGTGGACCCTCTTTCTACAGGGCCTGTGTTCAAATCCCCTGTCATCTCGTAACATTAACCTTTTCAGTGGATTATTATAGGCGCTACGGTCGCAGGTTCGAATCCTGCCTCAGGCATGGATGTGCGTGATACCATTAGGTTAGTTAGGTTTTAGTTGTTCTAAGTTCTAGGGGACTGATTACCTCAGAAGTTAAGTCCCATAGTGCCCAGAGCGATTTGAACCATAATGAAACTTCTGCTAACAGCGTGAATGGAACTTGTAACCAAATCAAAACAAATTAATTAATGAAATAAAACACCAAATTTTCTACTGTATTTATTATACTCAGATTTCGAACGTGAAAAAATTGCATCTGACCATGAAAGAGATTCATATGATTACGAGAAGCTTCGAAAAATATATTACAGCAAATCTAAGTCTACTTCAGTTTGAATGTTCACTCTGCAGCGGAGAGTGCGTTGATTTGAAACTTCCTGGTGGACTAAAGCCTTGTGACAGACCGGGACTTGGGACTGAAGCTTTGCCTTTAGTCACCAACTGCTTCACCGACTGAGCTACCCAAGCACGAATCACGAACCGCCAGCACAGCCATACTTACTGCAATACCTCTCTCGTACCCAGCGAACTTAACAGAATTTGTCTTGGATACCTTTTAGGGCCCAGTCTTAACTTTCCAGGATGTTTGGAAATAAAGCTTGTGTCATACAGGAAGGAAAAAGAGTTAAAGTAACGTGAATTTGCCCAAAAAATCCTAGTGTTTATCCATTAGAGAGTTTTGCCCACTCTCTTGTAACTACAAGAGACGAACTCCAAATTACCGAGCATATAAACGCGACTGTAGACAGTGGTACAGCGATGGAATCCCAGCTGGGAACTTCTGCGGGAGTGATACAACCCAGCGCCCCAAGTGCGTAAGGGTATTTCCGATATCTAACTACTATCATAACTGTGGTCGCAGCTGACAGTTGACAGAAGGAAAAACCGATGGAAAGAGGGGAAAAAAGAAAACAGTGGTGCAGGGTACTCTCCACCACGCCCCGTGCGGTGTCTTGCGGAGTATCAATGTAGATGTACACGTAGGATCTGCTAGAGCAGAAAAGAAATCGTCCCGTAGGAAATCATCCGGTAGGAATCAAATGGCGGATACTGAGATAACCCATCGCGGAATTGAAAAATGAGCTACAATTGCTTAGTAGTGGAAAGGCGTCAGGACCAGATGAGATGCCTGTAAGATTCTATGAAGATTATCGGAAACAACTTACTCCCCTTCTAGCAATAGTTTATCGTAGATCGCTTCACCAACGAAAGGTACCTAATGACGGGAAAAAAGCGCGGGTGATTCCAGTTTTTAAGAAAGGCCGTGAGACAGGTCCGCCCAATTATAGACCTTCATCGTGTCGTCTTCATCATCATCATCCATCCCCATTACGGTCGGAGGAAGACAATGGCAAACCACCTCCGCTAGGACCTTGCCTAGTACGGCGGTGCGGGTCTCCCGCATCGTCCCCTACCCTCCTCGGATTATGGGACATCGTCATCATCATCGTTCACGTCAATCTGTTGTAGAATTATGGAACATGTTTTATGCTCAAGAGTTTTTTGGAAAATGAATATCTCCTCTATAAAAATCAACATGGATTCCGCAAACAAAGATGCTGCTCTGTTCCTCCACGAGATCCACAGTTCAGTAGACATCGGCGCTCAGGTTGATGCTGTGTTCCTTGATTTCAGTAAAGCTTTTAGCACCGTTCCGCACTGCTGTTTAATGAAAAAATAATACGAGCTTACGGAGTATTGCAGCAGACTTGCGATTGGATTCAAGACTTTCTTGCAGATAGAACTTAACACGTCGCTCTTAACGGAACAAAATCGACAAATGTAAAGGTAATATCCGGTGTACCACAGGCAAGTGTGATAGGACTGTTGCTGTTTACAGTATATATAAATGATCTAGTACAAAGTGTCGGATGATCTTTAAGGCTATTCGCAGATGATGCAGTTGTCTATACCAAAGTGTCAACGCCAGAAGATAGTAAGAATTTGCAGAATGACCTGCAAAGAACTGATGAATGGTGCAGAATCTGGCAGTTGACTCTGAACGTAAATAAATGAGATATATTGCCCATACATAGGAAAAGAAATCCACTACTGTACAGCTACACTATTGATGACAAACAGCTGGAGAGAGCGTCTGCCGTAAAATATCAACCGCGGGGACCAGCTGCACAGTCCATGACTGCAGCGCCCTAGACCGCTCGGCTAATCTCGCGCGGCGTAAAATATCTAGACATAACTATCCAGAGCGATCTTAAGTGGAATAACCATATAAAACAGACACCAGACTCACACTTGGCGGAAGAATTCATCCTCGGAAGAAGTGGCTTATAAGGCGCTTGTTCGTGAGTGTTGTTCATCCGTCGGGGGTCCTTATCAGGTAGGACTGATAGAGGAGATAGAAAAGATCCAACGAAGAGGGGCGCGTTACGTCACGGGATCGTTTAGCTGGCGACAGAGCGTTACGGAGATCCTAAACAACCTCCACTGGCAGACGTTACAAGAGAAGTGTTGTGCATCACAGAGAGATTTACTATTGAAATTTCGGGACAGCACGTTTCAGGAGGAGTCGGAAAATGTATTACATCTCGCATATTCTTCCCACGCACTCTTCGCGAATGAAACAGGGTTGGAAGGATCAGATAATGGTGCGGAAATTTCCGTCCGCCACACACCATTAGGTGGCTTGCGGAATATGATGTAGATGTAGATGTAGATAGCTACTCAAAAAACTAATTGCGCAGGAAAAACATTTGCCTATGTTGTAAATGTGATTTTGATTGTAATGGTGGTAAGATTTTATGGGACCAAACTGCTTACGTCATCGGTCTCTAAGCTTACAAACTACCTAATCTAACGTAAACTAACTTACGCTATAGACAGCACACACCCATGCCCGAGGGAGGACTCAAAGTTATGACGGGAGGAGCCGCGCAGACCGGGACAAGATGTGATGTTGAGATGACTGGATACAGTATGACAAATGTCAAGACTGTTGGCATAAGGATTGTACGGGTTATGAAGATGCAGGACATTACCTTTGCAATTACTGTTGAAAAATTTTACATGCGAACTGTTGCACGACTGAATGTGTAGTCTTATCCACCCGTGTGGGTAGAAGCACGCACTCAACGTTTTTGTACTCTTACTCTTTTCAATGTCTGCGACAGCAGTCAAAATGCATTGTTTACTAACATGTAGGAACTTAAATGACAGGTGGTGTGTACACAGTTTGACTACAGGAAAAGATTCAGCAGGTACCGCCATTATTTCCTTAACCGACTACTCTTACCGAAATCATCTTCAGCATCTTTAGCAGAAGTTATGACGAACCTATCTGTCTCGGTAGTTGCTCACGCACGTTACTCTGAAGTTCTTAAGCACACGTAAAACATCAGCACGTACGAATCATTATCCAAGCAAATCAAATTCATGTACTTGACCGAGACACAAACGTGTACTCTTGTCTTTGGCAAACAATGAACTGACCAATTTCCCTTCACAGGCGAAGACACACGGCGCTTCTCTGTCCATCTGCCGGCAGCTCTCTCCCCAAGTTCACAAACTACTAGGAGTCCAGCAAGATATGCCGGAGCGGCTGTGCAGGGTCTGGAAGCAAGCAGAAGCTGCCAGCAGACGGGCGCTTGGAGGAGTTCCGTGTGTCCTGCCTGGTAACTCAACTCGTCGTAGACAGCTTTCAGTGACCACAACCGCAGTTCTTTCTGTGAGAGCTTGGAGCTCTGGCTCTTTTCCAACACGCAAAAAAGACGTAATAAGACTGTAAAGCGTGAACAAGTTAACTGTAAACTATATGACGCATCCCACCTGTCAGTACGACGAGTAGTCCCATACCATCAACAAATTATTTACGCTGCCATGAGTCACAGTGCTCACTTGCTGTTTCAACTTGAACTATGTGTATATGATTTACGTACAGCCTACCAAAATGGACACAGACCTACAATAAAATCGTTAATTTTAATCTTTTTCCATTTGACACATTTTCCGTGGAATTTCGGAAGCAAGTGAGTGTCAACAGAATACAAATTTTGTTGCATGTAATTCTGTTCGCTTTTTATACACTCTAATAAAAAATTGTGTTGTTTATCGGATGGCAATAAATATACAAAGATTACAAAACTGCTGCAAGTCAACATTTAAGCACAGCTCTCAGCATAAAATAACATAAATGACAACAGCTGCAAATGGATATCAAAGTCCTTTATGTATTTTATCACATCACTCGTCACTGTCAGGAAGTCTTCGAAAGGGACCTAGTAGGCGCGTATGGGACATTCTGATACAATATGAGCAACTGCCTGTCTTTCAGCACCAGTCACACGACAGTGATGAAGATTTGCCCGCACTTGTAGAGAGTCTCTGCACATCTTCCTTGGCCCGTTCGGATGAGGCTCAGGGTGGTCTAAATTGCCGGAGGATTGTAAATTCCTTAGGTTTCCCCTGGATATTAGGTAGTTTCAGGCGATGTGGAGGACAGTTTTGTTGCCAGTAGCGTTTCCATTCATCGGTGGTACTGATTTCAGTTTGCATGAGAGCCATGGCTGCGATGAGAGTGGGATGTCTTGATCATAGTCTTTTTCGCTCCGAAGAGAGTACGTCTTCCAGTATTGGAAAGTCGGTGTTATCAGCAATCTTCTGGTATTCACGCAATAGCGCGCTCTTCCGTCTGAGATCAGGATGTGGAATGTGGCCCAAAAGAGGTAGCCTGTATGTGGGAGTAGATCGTATTGACCCACAAACAATACGTAGGGCCTCGTTAAGTTATAGGTCTATCTCTTACGTCGATCTATTAAGCCAGAGAGACGACAGTACTCTGTTGCTGAGTATACCAATTCGAGTGCTGATAACCGAAAAGTGTCTGCTGATGTTCCCTAGTGAGTGCCACACAGTTTATGGAGAATGTTGTGCCTGGTTTTGAGCTAAGAAAATGTTAATGTCAATTTCTCCTTAAAGAACAGTCCATTCTAACGTGAACCTAAGGTATTTTGGATGCATGTCAAGATGTAGTTTGTCTCCCTGAAAATAGACAATGAGGACTGTGTGCCAATCTATTGGACAGATGAAAAAATGAAACTTCTGTTTTATTTGAGTTTGGTTTTAGCCTCCATTTACAGAAAAAGTGGCTGATGATATCTAGATCACAAATTATGATATCTTTAGTTATTTCAAAGGTTTTGTGTTGGGTAGTTATTTTGCAGTCGTCCGCATAGCCAAGCTTTCTAGACTGTGTTGCAGGAATATCAGATATAGATAAATTAAACAAGAGACGAGCAAGGACGGAACCCTGTGGTAAGCTGTTATTCAATACTTTTCGGCAGCTAGTGTCTTCTCCTGTGTGACTGTAATTGTCCTTCCAGATAACATGTTGCCAATTAGTTTTGCTGTCAGTTAGCATGTGACAAGTTGTCATAATATATAAATCAGCCCATGCCTTAAAATCATGTCATATGCTGCACTTTTATCAACGAAAGCAAATGATGTTTTCTGATTCGTTTGGTATCCTGCTTAGATAAATATTGTTAAAGATAAAATTTGATTAGCGCAACTTCGTCCTGGTCGGAATCCAGTTTCCTCAACAGGAAAGTTCTGAAAGATCAGTGTCCTAATCCGATTCTTTATAATTCTTCAAGGACCTTATAAATAGTGCTCAATAGAACGACTGGGCGTTAGTTCTTAGGCTGGTCTGATGTCTTGCGGGGCTTTAGTATGGCTATAATGTTTGACTGTTTCATTTTTTGTGGCACTCAGCTATCACAGTGTCATAGAACAAATGCACCACCCATCTTTTTGCGTAGTTTCCACTACGCAGAAGAAATTTCCTAGTGTCTTTCCAACTTTTAGAGATTTAAGGGCAGCAGAAATTTCAGATACATAGAAAATTCTTGAGAACTCGGGTTGCTCATTAGCGTTCTGTTTGAGCGATGAAAGTTTGCGTCTGATGTATCTTGTAGAGTTTTATCCGTTTTCCGAATCAGCCAAAACTATGTGTATCGACTTTGATATAAATAGATCCCGCCAGTAAAACTTAGCTCTTCAAACTGTAATCATTGCTCAGTCCTTTTATCTTGTAGTGGGCTGTTTTATTCTACACGCTTAACGTTTAAGCTCTGTTAATCCTAAAACACTATAGGAAGAAAATGTTATATTACTGCTGAAGCATCGTAAATTGTACTACTACAAATATATTCCAAGAAAGTGATAATTTGTAGGTTATACATTAGTTAATTACAATTGTTAGATCTTCATCGGTATGTAACATACCAAAAAATGTCCTGTTTCTTACCCTATACCGCGATCGTGAACTTTACGAGGACGTAACCTGACGAAGTGTAGCATATTCTCTACTTGAAAAGTAATTTGTAAGTTGTAGATTCATTATTTTAGATGAAGAGGTGAAAATTCCGTCTGGGAAACTAGCTTTATCAACAATTAATCGGAATAATTAGTTCGATTCCGGTACTTGCTTTTGAAGCGTCTCAAGAGGAATTGTGACTTACCTGGTTTTTCATTGCGAAAAATGCTGTCTACAGTTAAGCACTTGTATGCAGTATTTATCGATCACTGTGCAAGCAGCTGACACCTTTTCAACTGTCACTTAACGAGTAATTAGCTTTCATCATTCTTGATTTCGAGAAGCAATGGAAACAGTCGTGCTTCTCAGGTTTCAACAGACAAAGGGGGGGACGAGAAAGACATTACCCGTCAGCAAACACGTCTATGTATTTCGTATAGGGACTGGAGCAGTTAGACAGATCGCTGGGATTAGTTTACCCAACACAGTGAGTGCAAACGGACAAATGCGCTTCCATTGTCCCAGAACCGCCAAGTTGTTTGAACAGTTCGAGAATGTTTGCATGTTGATTTTTCTCCCGTCCCCCTAGCCAGCAGCGTTGTGGGACAGCAAGCGTGGAATGTATACAAACAATTACGACTGTGCGCGCGTGCGTTCGTGCGTGTGTGTATGTGCGTCCGTGTGTGTGTGTTTGTGTGTGTGTGTGTGTGTGTGTGTGTGTGTGTGTGTGTGAGTGTGTGTTTTTGACGACGGTCGATTAAAAACAGCGCGAAGCCGTCGCGCATTGTCCTCGCACATTGCACAAGTGCACACAAAAACAACTGGCATGTCACCTACACAATAGCTCCTCGTCGTACGCTGAAATTTAAACGTTTAGCTGCACAATTAACGAGTCGAGGCGGGGAAGCCGCACTCGCAGTTGCTAGCGCAGCGATTTTAATTCTTTCATGAGAGCTGTGCACAATAGCCAACAGCGCGCCTGTTATTGGTATTCACATATAACGCCAGAAGGCCATAAAAAATATTTCTTATTTATAGAAGCTGACGTAGAGGAAAGGTCATGAGGACCAGACTTCACTGCAGTATTGTTACATCCATGTCTGCTCCTCGAAGAAAACTTTGTATTCTATGTTTTCAACCTGTTCGACCATATATGCGGATTTCAGGGAACGTAATGAGATATAATGCAGAGAACTATAAATTAGGTACAGAGTTGATTATTTTGCCTTCGTAGAAAAAAAGCACAGGATCCAGTCAGTGATTTCAGGCTTATTCGACGTCTTTCAGCGATTAAACCCTCTCGGGTGACTAGTCGAGTGCATTCGTTGTTTGGAATGTATGCAGGTTAAAGTTTATAACGTTATTCCTACTGAAACCTTCGATAGGTGTTCTGCTTACCTGCCCTCTGTTGATGTTCAAGTAAGTTGTCCTCAGGCTACTTCGGAGAAAATTATTCCCGCAGCAGGCCTGACCAACGCGTCCCCGTCGTGCGGAGTTGTTGGTGGGCCAGTTTCAGGACAAGGCGATTGTGCGATTGACTCGCATTCTCGCAGAACACGCGGGCAGTCTGCAGGACCTTTCTCCACAGCTGTTTCACAGAGGAAGACCGCACTGCAGTTTCTTCTCTAAATCCTCGCATGAACGAAAAAATGGTTGACATCGAAATAAGTGTCCAAGGAATAGAAAAACAACTGAAATCACTCAACAGAGGAAAGTCCACTGGACCTGACGGGATACCAATTCGATTCTACACAGAGTACGCGAAAGAACTTCCCCCTTCTAACAGCCGTGTACCGCAAGTCTCTAGAGGAACGGAAGGTTCCAAATGATTGGAAAAGAGCAAAGGTAGTTCCATTTTTAAGAAGGGTCGTCGAGCAGATGCACAAAACTATAGGCCTATATCTCTGACATCGATCTGTTGTAGAATTTTAGAAGATGTTTTTTGCTCGCGTATCATGTCATTTCTGGAAACACAGAATCTACTCTGTAGGAATCAACATGGATTCTGAAAACAGCGATCGTGTGAGACCCAACTCGCTTTGTTTGTTCATGAGAGCCGGAAAATATTAGATACAGGCTCACAGGTAGCTGCCATTTTCCTTGACTTCCGGAAGGCGTTCGATACAGTTCCGCACTGTCGCCTGATAAACAAAGTAAGAGCCTACGGAATATCAGACCAGCTGTGTGGCTGGATTGAAGAGTTTTTAGCAAACAGAACACAGCATGTTGTTCTCAATTGAGAGACGTCTACAGACGTTAAAGTAACCTCTGGCGTGCCACAGGGGAGTGTTATGGGACCATTGCTTTTCACAATATATATAAATGACCTAGTAGATAGTGTCGGAAGCTCCACGCGGCTTTTCGTGGATGATGCTGTAGTATACAGAGGAGTTGCAGCATTAGAAAATTGCAGCGAAATGCAGGAAGATCTGCAGCGGATAGGCACTTGGAGAAGGGAGTGGCAACTGACCCTTAACACAGACAAATGTAATGTATTGCGAATACATAGAAAGAAGGATCCTTTATTGTATGATTATATGATAGCGGAACAAACACGGGTAGCAGTTACTTCTGTAAAATATCTGGGAGTATGCGTACGGAACGATTTGAAATGGAATGATCATATAAAATTAATTGTTAGTAAAGCGGGTGCCAGGTTGAGATTCATTGGGAGAGACCTTAGAAAATGTAGTCCATCAACAAAAGAGGTGGCTTACAAAACACTCGTTCGACCTATACTTGAGTATTGCTCATCAGTGTGGGATCCGTACCAGGTCGGGTTGACAGAGGAGATAGAGAATATCCAAAGAAGAGCGGCGCGACTCTTCAAGAGGGGCCCTCTGCATCGCGGTGTAGCTTGCTGTCCAGGTTTCGAGAGGGTGTGTTTCTGGATGAGGTATCGAATATATTGCTTCCTCCTACTTATACCTCCCGAGGAGATCACGAATGTAAAATTAGAGAGATTCAAGTGCGCACGGAGGCTTTCCCGCTGTCGTTCTTCCCGCGAACCATACGCGAGTGGAATAGGAAAGGGAGGCAATGACACTGGCACGTAAAGTGCCCTTCGCCACACCGTTGGGTGGCTTGCGGAGTATAAATGTAGATGTAGATTCTGTCTCACAGCAGCGGGATCCCCGTTTCTTCGTACAGCAAACTATTTGAGTACAGATTCTGAAGGCACGAAGAGAGTTTCAGAATTCGGTTCTGCACCCTCTGCAGCGCCGCGATGTGTAAGCCAGCTGCCTTTCCCACACCACGGTCGCGTACTCCAGCACTGCTCTGACCAGTGTTTGGTAAAGCCTAAAGCCATGTGCAGAGGTAGTGAAGATTGGAAATTCAGCAGAGGACACAGGATGCGGAGACTCCCCAATGCTCTGCTTCTAGGGTCACGAATATGCAGCGCCCAGCTGAGCCTCGGGTCGAGGATCACCCCGAGTAGATGCGACCTCCCTGATGTTTGACAGGCAGCAGATCTGCAGGCAGCATCCTTGGGTATCTCCTTAGCCTGTCTCTTGACGCCCATACTCCCAGTGTGCCGCAATTGTAGGTGGCATCTCATTGTCTGGGTGTTCATACTACGGGTGAACAGCTCTGTATCGCGGCTTGAAGCGCCAGTTCAATGAGCGCCATCGACGGTGTGTTGGTAGTGTACACAGAGTGTGGCAGTGGCTGAGCAACGGCCCCTCTGACACCCCTGCTCTTTTGTGGACAAATCGTCGTCTGTCCTCAGATGGAAGGTCCCTCCAGCATGGTAGAACTGAAGAACCATCCCGTGCGACGTCGGTGTCCCCACTTTAAGGAGTTTTCCCATGAGGCACGAGTACCACATGGGGTCGAATTCCTGGACCCATCGAGAAGCACAGCCAGAAGTTACTCCCTTGTTTTGAGCATCCTGTTCGTCAGCTCCACTAGCCGCAGGACCTACTGAGTGGTGACGTGGCCACTTACAAATCTAGGCTGGTTGTCAGGTACGACACTCACGAGCCTCTTCGTGTGGAGCAGGATGAAACGGTGGGCCTTTGGCTGTCTGTCTGACGAGGGTCCTTGTCGGTTTTTTGGGATAGCTACCACTTTCACATGTTTCCATGCAAAGGACTAGGCCCCTAACTGATGTTTCTGATTGAAGACATTGGTCACTTTAGTGGGCAGTGGATCGTCAGGGGAAGATTCTGCAGTAGGTGTTGGTTGACGCCGACCGGTGTGACCGAGAGGTTCTAGGCGCTTCAGTCTGGAACCGCGTGACCGCTACAGTCGCAGGTTCGAATCCTACCTCGGACATGGATGTGTGTGATGTCCTTAGGTTAGTTAGGTTTAAGTAGTTGTAAGTTCTAGGAGACTGATGACCTTAGATGTTAAGTCCCATAGTGCTCAGAGCCATTTCAACCATTTTTGTTGGTTGACCCCATCACTGTTCTCTGCCCTCTTGGTGTTCAAAGACCTGAATTGCGCACCTACTTCTCCGTCTGCGATTATATGTAAGACATTTTCTTCTGCCCTGACTGTCAAGGAGGTGGGCAGCTGTTTTTCGATCTGGTGAATGTGATTCTTGTCAACATGTAACGCCAGAAATGCATATCCTCCTATTTCCATCTATTGTACTATAAATTTTTTTCCTTATTTTGTTACCTGAAGATATGACATTTCTGTGCCTTTATATATTGTAATTGTTCTACTATTTGTATATATATATATATATATATATATATATATATATATATATATATATATATCGATGTATAATTGGTTTGTTTTGTAAATATTATTTGTATTTTCACGCTGAGTCTGGCCTAGGGAAAACTATGCTATCGAACGATTACATCGATAGGTCGTGTGGAGAACCAAAGTGTTTAGGATCTTTGGTAGTGTTAACTCTGCCGCATGGAGCGCGGGCAGAGGGAGTCTGGCTGGAGTAGGGCGGTGGAGCAGGTGTGTTGTGTGACGCTCCAGCGAGCTGCCGCGCTTTCGGAGATGGCAGCAAGTAATTGCGCTCGACTTGCTATGATAGTTTCTGACACGGAGTCGCGGACGGGAAGCATTAGCTGGCGCACATCAAGAGCCCGTTTCACTATGTGACCGTGTCGAGAAGAAGGTGCGCCAACATCCAGCTTCTGCAACAGCGACGGCCGACAATGAGCGACTGTCGCCAACTCCCCGATCGACTACTGCAAACCTTCAATCAACCAACAAGGAAGACTAACAGCACGTAAAGTTTTGGAACTGTATGGCAGACCTCAGCTTTTCAAACTGTTGCGTCACAAAAATGCATCAACTTAGCATGAACCTTTGTTGCTCATTGTCCCAATTACATTAGCAAGCAGGGTCCCTTTCTTTTCTGGAATGAACCCGAGTGTCGTTGAAATACATACGCCAGCATTAAAGTAATATCATCCCATTTCACTGCTTCAATTTCACAATTCAGTTAAAGTATTCATAGCTGGCTACCATATTTAGATTACACAAGCAGAAATTAAGAGTGCGAGTTTTGTTAAAATATTTTAGCTTACCTGTGACTGCAGCTCAGCTTGGTACATACAAAATTTTACTATTGTTAATTTTTCAGAATCATTTAATTCAAGTCCGCTGCTCGTGGTCGTGCGGTAGCGTTCTCGCTTCCCGCGCCCGGGTTCCCGGGTTCGATTCCCGGCGGGGTCAGGGATTTTCTCTGCCTCGTGATGACTGGGTGTTGTGTGATGTCCTTAGGTTAGTTAGGTTTAAGTGGTTCTAAGTTATAGGGGGCTGATGACCATAGCTGTTAAGTCCCATAGTGCTCAGAGCCATTTGAACCATTTAATTCAAGTTCAATGTTAAATCTCTTATTTCTAAACTGCGTAGATTCAAGTAGCTTTTGAAATGGTTGTTGAGGTAGCCCAAGACTAACCTTATTTTATTGAATTTCGTAGTGCTTCAGAAACAAAGTTCACTATTAATTTCAGTCAGTAAATTAACTTTCAGTTTTCCGATTTTATTAATTCTTTTGCTAAATTAAGTCAGAGTGTAGCGAAATTTATTACTTCTGACAAACATTCAGTTTTCACACAGCACGTGTCAACCTTCAGTTGCCACGCTTTTAATGCTCATTATATGTGCATTAATCTTTCATTTTCAGTTAATATTGTAGTTGTCCACAGGACTGGCGACCGTAATTTTTCCCCAAATCTCAAATATCTAATTAACGCCAATTAATTGTTAACGTAACGACCGCACATTTACTTTCTTTATTAATTTTACCCTTTTCTCAAAATTAATTTTCACCAATTTCATTTGCATTTTCCCTTTCATTTAGATGTAACCCTTTCCTCCCTCTTTACCGACAGATTAACTTCGGTGACGATTACTTTTCCCAAATTTTTCATTAGATACACGCTGTTTAATTTTTCACTGTCATTAAGGTCGATAAGTGAGGGGGAAGTTACACACAGTCTTAGTCAATGGCGTGAAGTTAGCCGTGAATGTGTCGGGTAGCACGCTGGCCTTGGCATCTGGCTCGCAGATGAAGTCCTGGACAACCTAAGCACGAGGATGAGATGCTGGCGACGCAGAAAGCTTTTGACTACTCTCTAAGCGCTGTCGTCGTCGGTGTGGGCACAATGTCTGTCTAGTCCCGGTTCCTATGCTCTTTGACAGATCTTAATCTCCTGCCTCATGCGGTCAATGTTGTGTTTCATTTCTGATTGGCAGGTGAGCTGTCATAGAGGATCATCATCAGCATGTGGAGCGGTAATTGGCGTGAGAAGTCTCGCAGCCATTGTGACCACCTTAGAATGGCAGCATATGATGCTTGGAGTATTCTGCGGTTGAGAGAGTTGCGGTTGTGTAGGATATATGAGTCTGGCGATATACAATCTGACTTTCGGAAAAGCATCATCCACACAATGCCGAAGACGGCAAGGGCTGACAAGTGCGAGAATTATCGCACAATCAGCTTAACAGCTCATGCATCGAAGCTGCTTACAATAATAATATACAGAAGAATGGAAAAGAAAATTGGGAATGCTCTAGGTGACGATCAGTTTGGCTTTAGGAAAAGTAAAGGGACGAGAGAGGCAATTCTGACGTTACGGCTAATAATGGAAACAAGGCTAAAGAAAAATCAAGACACTGTCATAGGATTTGTCGACCTGGAAAAAGCGTTTGACAATATAAAATGGTGCAAGCTGTTCGAGATTCTGAAAAAAGTAGGGGTAAGCTATAGGGAGAGACGGGTCATATGCAATATGTACAACAACCAAGAGGGAATAATAAGAGTGGACGATCAAGAACGAAGTGCTCGTATTAAGAAGGGTGTAAGACAAGGCTGTAGCCTTTCGCCCCTACTCTTCAATCTGTACATCGAGGAAGCAATAATGGAAATAAAAGAAAGGTTCAGGAGTGGAATTAAAATACAAGGTGAAAGGATATCAATGATACGATTCGCTGATGACATTGCTATTCTGAGTGAAACTGAAGAAGAATTAAATGATCTGCTGAACGGAATGAACGGTCTAATGAGTACATAGTATGGTTTGAGAGTAAATCGGAGAAAGACGAAGGTAATGAGAAGTCGTAGAAATGAGAACAGCGAGAAACTTAACATCAGGATTGATGGTCACGAAGTCAGTGAAGTTAAGGAATTCTGGTACCTAGGCAGTAAAATAACCAATGACGGACGGAGCAAGGAGGACATCAAAAGCAGACTCACTATGGCAAAAAAGGCATTTCTGGCCAAGAGAAGTCTACTAATATCAAATACGGGCCTTAATTTGAGGAAGAAATTTCTGAGGATGTACGTCTGGAGTACAGCATTGTATGGTAGTGAAACATAGACTGTGGGAAAACCGGAACAGAAGAGAATCGAAGCATTTGAGACGTGGTGCTATAGACATACGTTGAAAATTAGGTGGACTGATAAGGTAAGGAATGAGGAGGTTCTACGCAGAATCGGAGAGGAAAGGTGTATGTGGAAAACACTGATAAGGAGAAGGGACAGGATGATAGGTCATCTGCTAAGACATGAGAGAATGACTTCCATGGTACTAGAGGGAGCTGTAGAGGGCTAAAACTGTAGAGGAAGACAGAGATTGGAATACGTCAAGCAAATAAGTGAGGACGTAGGTTGCAAGTGCTACTCTGAAATGAAGAGTTTAGCACAGGAAAGGAATTTGTGGCGGGCCGCATCAAACCAGTCAGTAGACAGATGACCAAAAAAAAAAAAAAAGAGAGAGGCTGCCCACTAGATCAGGGTCAGGTGACCACCACCGCTCAGAAGCACTCGCCGTCCACGTTTTGGTAGTTCTGACGACTAGCAGGCAGCTATGCACCAATAACATCCCTGTCGAGAAGGACAGGAATGTGATCCAATGACAGGACGTTAAGCGTCGTGGCGGACGTGAATCGTCGAACCCCTTCAGGAGGCCAATTTTTAGCACGTCCAGCAGGCCTCTGCTGGGAATGCAGGTGGGACCAAATGACCCCAGGTCGACAGCGCCATTTCGTTGCGTGGAGCGAGGAAGCTGACGCCCATTGGTGTTTGTGAGCCATTCTGTGCTCTTCGCATTGAAATTTCCCAAAATGAAACCTTAGACGGAAGTGCTGGAATCCGCAGTCGGTCTGTTGTTGCGATAGCAGCTGTATTTCGCCGCCATCAATTTGATCCTCGCCTTGAGGAAAGTTTCCTGTACGAGACGTATGACAATCGCGATATCCCGTATGAACTGACGAAATTCACGCTGCTGGGGACAAAGACTTTTTTTTCTAAATCATCAATCTTCTGACCAGTTTGATGCGACGCGCTAAGAATTCCTCTCATGTTCCTAGCCTTTTAATCTCACAGAAACTCGTTGAAACTACATACGCAGTTATTTGTTGGATCTGTTCCAGCCTCTGACTTTCTCTATAATTTTTACCCTCTACAGCTCCTTCTAATACCATTGAAGGTAGTCCTTGATGCTTAACACATGTCCTGTCATTCTGTGTGTTTTGCACATATTTCTTTCCTCGCCGATTCTGTGGAGAACCTCCTCAATATTTACGTCTCCACATTTAAAACACTTCGATTCCTTTCCGCTCCGGTATTCCCACAGTCCACCTTCACTGCTATACAATGCTGTGCTCGAAACATACATTGTCAGGAACTCCTTCCTCAAATTAAGGCCTTTATACTAACAGACTTCCCCTGGCCAGAAATTCTCATTTTGCTAGTGCTAGTCCCTTTTTATGTCCTCCTTGCTCCACCCGTCATTGGTTATTCGGTAGCAGAATTCATTTCCTTAATCTATTTCGTGATCATCAGTTCTGCCGTTAAGTTTCTCGCTGTTCTCATTTCTGCTACTTCTCATTACTTTCGTCTTTCTTCGACTGACTCTCAATCCGTATTCTGTACTCATTACACTGTTCATACCATTCAACACTTCCTGTAATTCTGCCTCACTTTCACTGAGGACAGCAATGTCATCAGCATATCTATTTTTCTTAGAATTTCCAGCATCTTACACCATCTGATATTTACGAAACTCTTTTTGTAGGCCCATAAGTCCTATGAATGTGTCTTGATTTTTCTTTAGTCTTACTTTCTTTATCAATTGCAATGTCAGAATTGCCTCACCGGTGCCTTTACCTTTCCTAAAATCAAACTGATAGCTGTCTAACAGATCCTCAGTTTTCTTTTCCATTCTTCTATAAATTATTATTGTCAGCAGCTTGTATGCATGGGCTGATGGTGCGATAATTCTTGCACTTTTCGGCTCTTGCAACTTTCGGAACTGTGTGGATGATGTTTTTCCGAAAGTCTGATGGTATATCGCCAGACTCACACTTACTACACACCAACAACAATAACCATTTTGCTGGTCTTCCGCCCATGATTTTAGATATACCGATGGAAAGTTAGATATCCCTTCTGTCCTCTTTGATCTTACGTCTTCCTAACCTCTTTGAAACCTGATTCCAATACTAGATCCACTATCTCTTGCCTCTCGACTCCTGTTTGTCTCCTAACATGTTATCAGACAAGTACATATTTCCGCTCACAGAGTCCTTCAGTGCGCTCCTTCAGTCTATTCACTCTGTCCTCTGCATTTAACACTGTAATTCCCATTGCATTCTGAATGTTGCGACCCGAGCTTTTAACTTCACCGAAGGTTGTTTTGACTTTTCTATAGGCTGAGTCAGTCCTGCCGAGAATCATTTCTTTCTTAATTTCTTCGCTTATTCATACAGCCGTTTCGCCTAACTTCCGTACACTCCCTATTTATTTCATTCCTAAGTGACTTGTCTTTTTGTATTCCTGAATCTCGCTGAACATTTTTGTACCTCCTTACTTTCATCGGTCAAATGAAGTTTTTCTTCTGTTGTGCGTGGTTTCCTACCAGTTAGCTTCCTGGACCCTATGATTTTATTTGCAAATTCTTTGATTACTCATTTTAAAGACGTCCATTCCCATTCAACTGAACTCCCTATTGAGCTATTCACTGCCGCGGAACTTACAGCCTGAAAAAACTTCAAGCGTATCTCCTCGTTACCTAATACCTCAGTATCCTACTTCTTTGCGCAATATTCCTTCCTGACTAATCACTTAATCTTCATCCTACTCTTCATCATTACTAAATAACGATTTTACAATCCAATATCAGATTTCAGAATCTCCGCCTGACAATGATGTAATGTATCTGAAATCTTCCCGTGTTTACCGAACTTCCCCAGGTATACCTCTTCCTTTTGTGATTCTTGAGCAGAGAATTCGATATCACTAGCTGAAATTTATTGCAGAACTTAATTAGTATTTTTGCTCTCTCATTACTACTACTAAACCGGTATTCTCCGTAATCCTTTTTTTCCTTCTCCTAAAACCACATCCCGTTGACGATTCGATACTCATCTCCCATTACGTATGGAACTACCAGTTCAATATCCTCATATACTTTCTCTGTTATCATCATCTTCTGCAAACAACGTAGTCATGTATACCTGAACTAATGTGTTGGTTTGCTGTCTATTCAGATGAGAATAGTTCCCTCATGGTCCTGTTCACAGCAAATCAGTCTCTGTCCTACCGTCCTGTTTATAACGAATCCTACTCCCGTTATACACTTTTCTGCAGCTATTGATATTACCCTATTCTCTTCTAACCAGGAATCCATGCCTTCCTTCCATTTCACTTTACTGACACCCAATAATCTAAGTCGAGACTTAGCTTTTCCGTTCCAAATTTTATAGCTTACCAGTCACCTCCAAACTCCTTGAATTCCACGTCATCTTTCCCTTTGTTATTCAGTCTTATTGTCATGGTCACCTCCCCATTGTCAGCCCTTTCCCTGAGATCCGAAGGTAGACTACTCCGGAATTTTTTGTTAATAGAGAAATCATTATGACGCTTTTTCAGTTGCTGGCCGCATGTCCTGTGGATACTCGTTGTGTATCTTTAATGCAGTTGTTTCTTTTGCCTTGATCACTTCTGTCTCTTCCGCCTTTTACACTCAATTTTTCACCGCAAGTGCAAGAGAGTCCCGTGTTGTCCGCTCCTCCGCCCTCTTGGTAGACTGAAAGTGACTTCTAGTGCTGAAAGTCTTTGGTGGTCATTGCTGTTGACTTTTGTTTAAAGTTGAAGTAGTAGCGGGGTTCGGACGCTGGAGCGAGAGCCTTTGGATTACTAATGTAAGACCCTAGCCTTTCTTTATTATCATGCAGTTGCCCTAACCATCTTTGTCTCTTTTTTATCCCTGACGCACTGTTCCGTTTTGCGGGCGGACACTTTTTCAGTTTTTTGATGTTCTGAACACGTTTTTCCTTTTTTTACCGCTTGTTTATGGTTTGATATTAATGAATGTTCGCAATAAAATATATGTTGAAAATGTAGAGAAGTATACTTTCTCGACATGACTTTTAAAATTATTATTTTTAAGTAATGGAGATGATATGAATTCTTGAGTAACTAAGGAGAAAAAAATCTCCTCTGGTTGGTGAGTAGATGAGCGGTCCTCACCGGCGCTTCTGCCACTGAGAGAGGTAACCGTTTCATTATGGTCACTTCATGCCTCTTCATCATGTTTAAACTCAGCTTCTCTCATCTGGGATGTTCCAGCTGCGCCTAACTCACTCCCCAGGAAATTAGAAAAATATTGTTATTACACTACTGGCCATTGAAATTGCTACACCACGCAGATGACGTGCTACAGACGCGAAATTTAACCGACAGTAATAAGATGCTGTGATATGCAAACGATTAGCTTTTCAGAGCATTCACACAAGGTTGGCGCCGGTGGCGACACCTATAACGTGCTGACATGACGAAAGTTTCCAACCGATTTCTCATACACAAACAGCAGTTGACCGGCGTTGCCTGCTGAAACGTTTTTGTGATGCCTCGTGTAAGGAGGAGAAATGTGTACCATCACGTTTCGGACTTTGCTAAAGGTCGCATTGCAGCCTATTGCGATTGCGGTTTATCGTACCGCGACACTGCTGCTCACATTGGTCGAGATCTAATGACTGTTAGCACAATATGGAATCCGTGGGTTCAGGAGGGTAATACGGAACGCCGTGCTGGATTCCAACGGCCTCGTATCACTAGCAGTCGAGATGACAGGCATCTTATCCGTATGGCTGTAACTGATCGTGCAGCCACGTCTCGATCCCTGAGTCAACAGATGGGGACGTTTGCAAGACAACAATCATCTGCACGAACACTTCGACGAAGTTTGCAACAGCATGGACTATCAGCTCGGAGACCAAGGCTGCGGTTACCCTTGACGCTGCATCACAGACGGGAGCGCCTGCGATGGTGTACTCAACGACGAACCTGGGTGCACGAATGGCAAAACGTCATTTTTCCGGATGAATCCAGGTTCTGTTTACAGCATCATGATGATCGCATCCGTGTTTGGCTACATCGCGGTGAACGCACATTGGAAGCGTGTATTCGTCATCGCCATACTGGCGTATCACCCGGCGTGATGGTATGGGGTGCCATTGGTTACACTTCTCGGTCACCTCTTTTTCGCATTGACTGCACTTTGAACAGTGGACGTTACATTTCAGGTGTCTTACGACCCGTGGCTCTACCCTTCATTCGATCCCTGCAAAACCCTACATTTCAGCAGGATAATGCACGACCGCATGTTGCACGTCTTGTACGGGCCTTTCTGGATACAGAAAATATTCTACTGCTGCCGTGGCCAACACATTCTTCAGATCTCTCACCAATTGCAAACGTGTGATCAACGGTGGCCGAGCAACTCTCTCGTCGCAATACGCCGGTCACTACTCTTGATGATCTGTGGTATCTTGTTGAAGCTGCATGGGCAGCTGTACCTGTACACGTCATACAAGCTCTGTTTGAATCAATGCCCAGGGATATCATCGCCGTTATTACGACCAGAGATGGTTGTTCTGGGAACTGATTTAGCAGGATCTATGCACCCAAATTGCGTGAAAATGTAATCACATGTCAGTTCTAGTACAATATATTTCTACAATGAATACCCATTTATCATCTGTATATCTTTTTGGTGTAGCAATTTTAATGACCAGTAGTGTATTTCGGGATGCACACAGTCACAGTATATCGTTGATGGTGGCGGTTCCACAATTTCAGCACTTTCTTCAGGACGTTGCAAAGCAGATAATACACTGCTTGGTCTCATAGTATGTTACCGCGTTCGTCTTGGTTCGTGAGTAGTACGCACTCTCCGAATAAAGAACAATGGTAGAGTCAATATCGTGTTGTCAGACGCGGAGAAAAAAGGAAATCATCGTCACTAGATTCCACACTTCCGCAAAGGGATTCCACATAGATCGGTGGGCGTCGTTTTCTCTATCCTGACACACCTGGCATAACGGCGAGTTCAACATGTTGGTGGCATGGAGGCGGCATCCAGTGACTTGTTTACCGTTAACTGCCAGGTATAACGTTGTTCGTGTTCCTGTGTCAAAAGTGATATGATGAACTGTCCGCCACATCACCGGCCAGTGGTTTCTGGGGTGTTGTGCTTCCAATGTGAGCGGACGATTTGGATGGAATTCAGTTAATGAAAAGGGGACATGCAATTCAAGGTTTATTTCCTCCAAACAATCAATTAATTGTAATAAATTACACTGTGGCTTACAAATTACAGTGACACAAACAAATCAAGCTACTTACAATATGACGTAATAAACATGTTATATACTACAGGTGAACAGAGAAACCTCAAAAGCCGGCCGCGATGGTCTAGCGGTTAAGGCTCTCATTCCGGAACCGCGCGATTGCTACGGTCGCAGGTTCGAATCCTGCCTCGGGCATGGATGTGTGTGATGTCCTTAGGTTACTTAGGTTTAAGTAGTTCTAAGTTCTAGGGGACTGATGACCACAGATATTAAGTCCCATAGTGCTCAGAGCCATTTGAACCATTTTTTTGAAACCTCAAAACTGATTACAATTTGATACATTAACAAATAATCGTTGTGCATTAAACTACATACTTTCACCTAATACAGTTAAATTTTTATATGTGAAACACAAATGTATAATTTACAATTAAATTTTCAGTTGAAGTTACTTCTTCCTATACCTTCTTTAAAAGAGTGATAAAATTTTCAACAGGTATGTCAGTTAAAAATGCCCTAAAATCCTTAACACTACAACACGTACATGACTAAATATTGTACGGCAAGGCCCAACATAAACAGCGCAAAACACATTCAAACTTTCGCCAACATGGGCCGGTTTCCGGTCAAAACGTGTTACGACTACAGCAGCGGGCATAGGTAATAACACAGGCCACCTAGCAATCTTTCCACAGTCAGTTTACACGAAGGAGTAAGAAGAGGTGGGGAGGGGTAAACACAATAAATACCAACGCAAGTGCACTTGCCAAACCTAATACTACAAACACAGTATAAAAAAGCTCTAAATTAATGACAAATCCGGGATAGACCCGGCAACATTGCACCTCAGCGCTGGTAGCCAAAATAAGGTTGGCGGATACCAAGGTCTGACATCATCTTAGGGCTAACTGGCACAACAAATAAATAAGAGTAAAAGAACAAGCAAATGCCAATGCCTAAGAATTTAAATAGGATTAAGTACACACGAGGCTACAATCAATTGCTAGCACCTTGGACATCGTCTTAGGCTTAATTGACACTACAAATAAATAAAGGTAATAGAACAGACAAAAGACAATGCCCAGAAATTTAAATAAAATAAGTAAGCACAAGGCTAAAAGCAATTGCTAGCAACTTAACAAGCGCACATAAAAATATCAGACTGCTGCCACATCACAAACGGAACAGGCGCGCGCGCAGTCCCCAGCAAACCAGAAAAGCAATAACACGCACTCCAGCAACCGAGCCAGCCTGACCACAGTAATTTCAACTCAGAATCAGGGCGCGTGAGCATACCGGGTCCACGCAAAACATACACTGCTAAATAATTCCCACCAACAGATACGGCTGCCCCCCGGGCGGGAAAACAGGGGCGACGACCGGATACACACCAGCAGAAAACTCGAGACCCAGACCCCGGCTAAAACGGAATCACGCAGAAAATATAAACAACAGCTGAAGTAAGGTGAAGAAAGGTGAAACGATCCCCACCACGCAGACCGGACAGAGCAAACACACAGAAAACCTGCCCTTGCAGTCCTTACAACTCCTGGGAGCGGAAACCCAAGCGATATCGTGGCACCCTTTTCAGAGGCTGAGAACCTCGAGCGATCTCGTGCGGGAATCCATCAGTTGTCCACTACACCACAGCATCAACACGCCACACTGGCCAATGCCCAAATCAACGAGGCCCACCAACAACGAGACCACACCTTCGTGCCGGGGCGGAAGGCAAAATACCACCAGCTCGGTGCGAGTCCAACTGCCGAGCCGAGCGCGCGCGGCCCCCCGCGATAAACGCTCCAGAGGGCAGCAGCCGCCTCAGCGCCTGCGCAGGCCGAACCAGACGGAAACAGAAAAACAAGTCGCTATCGATAGTGCCGGATACGCAACGCGCCAGAGAAATGGCACAAAATGAATACTCGGAACGATAGATGTATTGCGCTTTCGCCTGTCTATTGGCCGGTACGTATGGCATGGCGTAGCAATATTCATGAAAAAGTTTCTGACATGATGAAATACTATCAAGAGTCCCGACAGACTTGTCTGCTGTCGACTTCACGTTTTCAACGTCGCACTGAGATAAAGCGCCGCTGTGCGCGAGCCCGAGGTCTCCTCTACCAATAGGTAGGGTAAGCGCTTCGTATCGGATCTTGAACAGTAATCCCGCGCTGAGGAAGTATGCAGATGCTGCCAGCATGCGCCGAGCGATCGCCTTCGGAGTGGGAAAAATCTGTGAAACGTGGGGGATATATGACACCTTGTAGGTATGTATGTAGCCAACCCACTGAATCATGTCTGGCACACAAGCGATTCGCCCTGACACTATCCCGGACGGCTTGGATCAACAACTTGAGTTTGATCGCCGCTGTGCTACGTACGCCATTTGTGAACACGATCCTCAATCAATTTGTACAGTCCCGTGTCCGGATGGGTGAAACACAGTCAGCAGGTAGTCCAGTACCAATACTCAAGGCCTTAGCGGCACCATACCTATTGATCTAATTCAACGCCGCATTTGTGTCGTTGCTAGTCCGCGCTCGTCCGCTTGCGTCTTGCACTGAAAAGTGTGTTCCTGTATCGTAAATCACTATAGGTGTTGGCGAAGGCAGCAGAGATGTGGTTGAAGGGCCAGTGTATGATCGCGGATAAGGGATAAGCTTGTCGAATTGATCTTTTAATTGGAAGGAGCCTTCCAGTTGGCCGTTAACAAGCACTTTAGAGGTGGGTCCGTATGGCAACCGCATCAGCGTTGCGATGTGGGACTGCGATATCTTTATATGTGTCAACACTTTCGTAATGAAGGAATGGCTGACCCAGTCAAAGGCTTGAGTGGTTGAGATGCTTTCGCCAGTGCGATCGAATAGGCGTATTTGCTGAGTGCCGCCTGGATGTTGCTATAGCCGCCTAGGGATGTCTTGTGAAGTGACACCAAGCGTAGCAGATTTTTGTAAACACTGCCGCCATTAACCTAGTAAAAATCTTGAAATCAAAGCTGAACAGTGTTATTGGGTGGCGGTCTCTAAGACATGTGCCACCTGAAACTTTAGGTACTGGGATGGTCAGCCCTTTTACAAAGACAGGCAGAAGTGGTATTTCTGGAGGTATTAGATCGAGACAGATTTCAGTCCAACAGGGAGCCATCAAGTGTTTAAAGGTCTGATAAATCTCCAGGGGTATTCTCTCAGGCCCCGGTGACTTATTGGGCGCCACCTTGTTTATAGTTTCTACCAAATCGTCCTTGTTAATTTCCTACACTTGATCGAGCGTCCCAAACAACGGGTGAGTAACGTCTTCAAGGGTCGACCTATCGTGTTCTTCTTCGGTGTATAATAGGTCAACGAAGGCAACTGCTATGTCATTTTTTGCAGTTGTACACTATCCTCTGCGTCACTGGTATTTATCAGGGCTCTCCGGTGCCGCTTATGTTCATTAATGACATGGTGCATCGATGGGCATTCGTCCGGGGATAGAATTAGCGTCATCGCGTGTACCGCTCCTTCTATCATATGATAACGCATAATAACAATGTCTTTGCCTTGGAGCCTAGTGTCACCACATGTCTTTCAGGAGAGGAGGCGTAATATCATGAAACAGGAGTTTAAAGTCTGCTGTCTCACTGTGAGTGTTCGCGCCCTGACACAGTCAGTGCAAGCCGTATAGCGGTTTGGTAGATCGCAATATCAGCTTGATGTCATTGGATATATCCGTCGACGCCCTTTATAAAACTGCCAAACTGACTGCCAAACCTCTTCAATAGCTTGGTAACACACTGGACCTTTAAGGTGGACCACATTCATTTTTCACACACTGCTGCTTCGCCAAACCTGCTGTCTTAGGAGGACGATGGGTCGGTGAAGACCGCTAGCCATAGTACTGCCTCGTCGATGTCGGGCTGGAGGCGGTGCGTGACGTAGACCCTTATCGATGCGGCCGGCCGAGTGGCTAGTTACATATCTATGTCCAGTTCGGTCTGCCAACTGCAGATTTCGTACCAATATTCTCAGTTCTGGACACAGGTTACAACGTGTAAACTGATCCTTCGGCTCCTGCACACAATTGAAGTTGCCACCAAGGATGTAATGAGCGTCCCGTCCTATAAGAAGCTGGGCTATTTCTTCCACGTAGTAGGGTGATCGTTCTCTCGTTTTGTCCTTCCCTGCCAACGCGTAGATGTTGACAAGCCACACTCCAAGTACTGTCACAACCATTCCGCGTGCGCTGGTAAGTAAATTAGGTCCTCCGCGACGATGGTTTCCTTAACAGGTATTGCCATGCCACTACCTGTTTCTGAAGATGGTGACATCAAGTTGTAACCATAGAGAGACGGGAATTTGTCGAGGTATACATCCTGTAAAAGAGCAGAACCTGTATCTGCCGCAGGCAGCACATCTTGAGTAAGATCGTCTTTATTAGTGATCGTATGCTATTAATATTAATGGATGCGACTCGGAACGTCTGTCGACGTTCTACTTGTTGTGGGGTGTGCATGTTAGGCGCACACCGTGGTTGTCCGTGTGCCCTGCGTCAGTGGCATCAGAGAGTGAAATGGGCTCTGTAGAGGGTGTCGCCTCAACCGTAATACCCGGGCATGCACGCCCGCTGGATCTCCTTACTGTCATGGGCCCTCTTCCGCCAAGACGAATCCTGTAGCCTGACTTTCTCAGCCTCAGCTGCTACGGCCATGTCGTACTCTACAGTGCCGAGTTTGTGGCCTTTCTGGTGATCTGCCTTAGAGATCTGGCTGGTGTAGAGAAGACCATCGTAGGCGGTGGTATAGGCGGTGGTATAACATCGGTCGTCGTCGGAGACCCCAGTACTCTCTACTGTGGCGCCGTCATCGTCTGCCTGTTTGCGTTCGCCTTCTCTCATGCGGAGAAAACAATCGTCCGATGGTGCGCAATGTCTTTGCATTGCTGTTTAGAAGCCTCGTCGCGTTTAAAGTCGGAGACAAAAGGAGCCGTCGGTACAAGCAGCCGGCCGAACTCTATATTCGTCTTCTTCCAACATAGGACTTCAGTTGCAGTTGCTCAGCGGGACGTTTCTCACCTGACATCTTGGAGGCGTTTTCGTCCACCTGCGTCAACTGTGCATGGAACAGTTCGTCTTTTGCTACTGGAGAACGTGCAACTGGACTTCCGTCCGGAAGACGGCAGAACACGTAAAAACCGTGAATGTAACGGTGGCTGGTAGCACAGCTTCACCCGTCGTAAATAATTATCACTCTACAGCTATCAACAAAGAGGTAAGAATGGGACATATCTTGTAAGCTCGATCCGAGCTTGCCTCACGATGTTAAGAATATCGTAAAAGTGGTCCACTCTTTGGGGACACGGCTGAGTATGCGTCCATATTGTAGTAAAGCACAGACCACGATGTCTTCCGGAACCACGAAGGGAAGTTCAAAGACCCTAATAGTGCGGAGTCTGTGACCCACGTGAATGACTGACATGGTCTGCAAATTGCCATCAGAAGTGGCAAATTTAGTCCATTCCAATGCTCATGTAAAATTTTAACTCGTACTCTGTTGCTTATCAGTTTATGACAGACCACATTACTGGTAATAGAGAGGTGGATGCCTACCATCTCCTGTGGGTCTATTCTGATTCTTCTTGTATGAAGTATTCGATTTAGAAAGCTTAAGGTGGCTCGAATCCAGTAGCGAAAGTGATCTGGACGATTGACTTTCTGTATGAGTGAGCCGTGATGTGTCCATTGCGTAGTTACTCAGCTGCTCCAAGGTCTGATATTCCTGAACTTCCATGAACATTTTTGTACTTCTTTCTTTCGTCGAAGTATTTCTTCTATTGTCCACGGTTTCTTCACAATTAGCTTGCGGATCCTACCATTTTCTTTAGGAATTCTGTGAATGCCATTTTCAGATATGTCTATTCCTTTCAGCCGATTGCCTACTAAGCTATTCACTATCGCAGAATCTATAGCCTCAGAAAACTTTAAGCGTGTCTCTTCATTCCTTAGTGCTTCCTTATCTCACTTCTTTGCATAATGTTTCTTCCTCATTAGTCTCCTGAACTTCAGCCTACTCTTTATCACTGTTAAACTGTGATCTTACAATCCAATATCGAATTTTGGAATCCACCTGACCACCATGTAAACTGACTGAAATCTTCCCGTATCTACCGGTCGCTTACAAGTAGGCCTCCTCCTTTTGCAATTCTGGAACAGAGTATTCGCTATTACTAGCTTATACTTATTGAAGAACTCTATTGGTATTTATGCATTCTTATTCCTACTACCGAGACCGATTCTCCCGTAACTACCTCCTCTTATAACCGCATTCCACTCTTCATGACTATTAGATCTTCATCTCCTTTTACGCATTGAATTACACGTACAACATCCTCATATACTTTCTCTCTTATCTTCATCTCCTGCAAGCAACGATAGCATACCGACCTGAATTGTTGTTGTTGGTGTTGGTTTGCTGTCGATTCTGATGAGAACCCTTTTAACCCGGTCACTGAACAATTCAAAGTAACTTACTCTCAGCGTTACCTTCGTATTCATAATGAATCCTACTCCAGTTATACCATTTTCTGCCGCTTTTGCTATTACCCTGTACATTCGCCTGACTAGAAATCGTTGTCTTCCTTCCGTTTCACTTCACGGACTCCCCCCCCCCCCCCCCCTGGATCAGGAATCTAGATTGAGATTTAGCATTTCTCTTATCAGATTTTCTAGTTTCTCTTCTTCCTTTGCATGTTCAAACTTCTGAAAATCTACACTCCGACTCTTAGAACCTATTCCTTTTGTTGGTTATTCAATTTTTTTTCTGATGGTCACCTCTGCCTTGGCGGTCCGCTCCTGGAGATCCGTATATGGGACTAATCTGGAATCCTGTGCCAATGGAGAGCTCATCATGACACTTTCTCAATTACAGGTCACATGCCCTGTGCAAACACATTATGTATCTTTGTCGTAGTGTCTTCCATACTCTCCACATCTCGTAGCATTGATCATTGCTGATGCTTCCTTCTTTTACGGGCAGTTTTCCATCTCAAGGGGAAGAGTGTGCCCTGAGTCTCTGTCCACTTTCCTCTCCCTTTGACAAGGATGTTTCTGGAGCGCGAGTGACTACTTACGCCAGAAGTCTTCGGCGGCCATTGCTGTCGATTTTTATTCAGAATTTAGGGTTCGCTAGAATTTACATTAAAACTCCAAACTGTTAATACTGATATGTAGCCATTATCCATCATAGGTCTGTTGCTTAAAAGTCTGTTGCTGGCAGCGGCCTGGAGGGTCACACACATCCATGCCCGAGGCAGGATTCGAACCTGCGACCGTAGCGGTCGCTCGGTTCCAGACTGTAGCGCCTAGAACCGCACGGCCACATCGACCGGCCGTGGATCAGTAGCCATGGACTTCCAGGAATAGCATGGAGCTCTCCAGCACTTTGGACGACGTGGTTCCACTGCAAATCGAATGTTAGTTATCTACTCTCCTGTAGCTGGAAGATTTTCCAGTTTTCACTGTGGTCGACCAGGACGACGAGAAAAGAGGTCATGTTCCTCTGCGTTCTCGCCGACTTTATGATACCAGTAGACTGAAGTAGTAGCCCATGTCCTCCAGTAATCCTTCAGGTGCTCTGGCACCATCTCCTTTTCCATTTTATCTTTCACAGATAAGTGATTTCAGTATGGATGTGTGTTGGAATGACAGCCCACTATAACTTCTTCTGGAACTCCTTGTATGGGCCCATCCAGTGTATGACAGATGGCGGCGGGGCAGGCAGTTTCCTCGCCTGTGGCAGCACAGTGTTGTTCTCTGCAATCGCTTCCGGCATTTGTCAATACTGATTTGCTGTTTGGAGCGATTACCATTTTGCCTGGGGCAACGTAATCGTTGTTTAGCTCTTGTTGTGATGGTGGCATAGCGTCTTCTCTCTGAATTGCTGATTAGTGAAGGCTTGGCATTCCCATGAGGGTTTCCTGACCTCCAAAGTCTCGTCACTTGATGTGTCTTAGGGAAAGCAAGATATCAGGTGCGATGTGTTTGCTTTGTTTCCTGGAGCATCTTGCAGTACCACATCAGGCATGGCAGCGGACTGTGTTAGAGTAGCTTCGTTTACTGGAACACAGCTGTTTTCTCCACAATCGAGATTGTGGTCTAGCCCCCCCTAATGGTAGCAGATTAACCCAGTGGCAAGAGGATGGGCAGTGATCAGGATATCTGCGACCATATATCTGCTCTCCGACTGAGTTCAGTCTTGGCGACATGCATTCTTAATCAGAGAAACAGTTGTGATCTAACACGGCGATCTACCTATGGTGTCCTTCTCGTGGTCCAAGCGAGACTTCTCTGAATTCGTGGGGTAGTTGCGAGTTGCATATGGGGCCAATGCTGCTTCTGCTGTTCAACCCTATGATTTGACTGTAGTTTCCATGACATGTTCCAGCTTCGGGGGGCTGTCTGTCATAGATTGGGGGCTGAAAGAAGCCGCTGGCAGAGAAACTCCTGCCAGTTGAATATCCAAGACAAACTTTGTCTCATGACGCGATCATATCTGTGCAGCCTGTCTCACATAGCATGGTTTTGGAACAACGACAACTTGCTCTTTCGAAAGCCTCGTCAGTCTGAGTTCACCAGTCATAGTTCCCAGCGGAGCATGTGTAGGTCTGCCCAGTACTGCTGCTCATGCCAAAATGCAGTGCCCTCTCGAGATAAGCTCCTGCTTGTCCTTACAGACCCATTTCCACCTATTGTTGTGTAGTCTAGACAATGGAGTGTCATTCCTGGAATTCCTCTGTGGGTTGATGATTTCTTGGTCTCTTTAGCAGGAGTGGCTTTTGGTACATCTGAAATAGGGAAGTCCTGCCACTTGTTAGGCAAGCTAACGATTGATGATAATGTGATGATTAGTGGTAATAAGATGTTTTGGTTGTGTAATGGGAATGAGAGACTAGGTACGTAGTTTAGAACCTTTCACGGGTTCTTCACTTCTTCTTCCTCTTCTTAGACTACATTCCATGCTGCTGCTCAGAAATTTCGTCTCTGATGGTGGCCTCTTGGTTCTTTCGTTTGGAGCTCTGGAGAATATCGTCTCATCTATGGCAATCACAATGTGTTCCCACTGTGCTAGGGTAGGGACAACCATGGTGTTGGTTGTCTTGACGACCTCAAGAGAGGGGAATGGAGCAAGATCTGTCACTGACCATGAGTGAAGGAATTGGGCTCATAAGGAAAGAAGGTCTAGATTGGTTATGGGAGGTTAAAGGTTAAGGACTGAGGATAAAGGGAAGGTATGTCCAGTTTATGTCCTGAAGAGACTTGACGATCATATTCAGCAAAATCCCACACTGTCCTTTCCTGGAAGAAGGAGACAGGCGTGTGGTAACAGTGCAACTCGCACAAAGAATGGGTGGCTCTGTCAGCTGCCATCAGTGATGCTCCTGGCCTCTGAGTGAAGATGGCTTTGGGAGAGCCTGCTGTGTGTCCACTGAAGCCTCTGGGCAAGGGGCAGCTGGGGTAGATTTCTTGTTCTTCCAGCATCTCTGCATCTTTGCATGGTGCAGTCCAACCCACTTTCTGCCCTGTGGTGTTGCGGGACTGCCAGGTGGGGACTGACTGCGCTGGGGTGGTGGTGGTGGGGGGGGGGTGGGGGCGTGCGTTTCTCCTGTTTCTCCTTTAATGGTTCGAAGCTCATGAGCCACCGACTCATGGAGTTGCTGCAGCTGGCCACGAAGCTCGTCCACCTGGGCCTTCAGGGCAGGCTTCTCTTCTGCCCTGGCAACTTTGAAGGCGGCTATTGCGTCATAGGCAGCAATATGCCGCGTGGCGTGCAAGCCGTGGCTGACAGCAGCTCGGTTGGGCCCCTTCCACCAGCTGCGACGTGTTGGGTGCTTCTGCCTGCCAAGTTTAGTACTGCCCTTATGCTCAAAGCCTACATTCAACTTCTTCTTCATCTTCTTCTTCTTGTTGCAATCACGTCGCCATCGTCTTTTTCTCTTGTCATGACTGCAGCCCAAGATACAACTGCAGCCGCGAAAGTCGGCCACATGCACCATAAGTCAGTTGAGCAATGGAGGTCAAGAAATGGTCGAACCACAGAGGAATAGCAGAGGCAACACTCCAGTGTCTAGCCTGGGAAACGGAAGATGGAAGATTGGATTTAATGTCCCACTGACATCGAGGTCATTACAGACGGAGCACAAGCTCGAATAGTGTCATTATCGGGGGGGGGGGGGGGAGGGGGGGGGAGGTTAAACGGCCGTGCTCTTTCGAATCAACCATCCCGTCGTTTGCCAGGAGCAATTTAGAGAAATCACGGAACACCTAAATCTGGACACCCGGATGAGATATTGTACCGTCTTCCTCCCGGATCCTGAGCAACAGCAGGCAAGAATGATCCTGTAAGGTCAAGCATCAAGCGCCATCCCAACATTTCAACTGAAAATGAAGGATAAGAAATTTACTGAACGTTGAGTCAATTCGGCTGATCACTGGAGTAGATTATCATGGTCCAATCAGGTTTTCTCTTAAGACGGGAGGAAGTAGTTCGCTAAACAGTATGTCTTCCCTCTCAAACCAAAGAACTACTTCGGACAAAGTGTGGGGCGTGGGCAGCAAAATGCTGACTATAAAGGAGCAAGACATGGCCAATAGCACATTCATAGTTTTGGGTTCCCCTTTCCTTCATTGAATTGTTACTTACAGAGATTGATCAGCGAAAACAAAGAGAACTACTTAGCAGTGTGGGTTAAGGTATAAACTGCGAGGTGTGACTACGAGCTTTCCAGTTTTCGAAGATATAGCAAGTTTGGTTAATTATGCTCGAGCAGCCACAATGTAGATAACATCACTAAAAAGACATCGAACGCAGGGAGCAGTTACTAGTAACTTAATGTATGAAAATATGACAAAATAATGAACAGAATCTTACTTTGAGACTCATTAACCACCTTCAATGATTTGTACATCAGTCCAAAAAAGTGTGTTCAGAGCACAGAACCATTCAGACTACGAAGGCTATGTAACTAACCAAAGGGAATGACCCATGATTAGGTTAATTTTCGTGGCCTGTTTCTAAACTTATGAGAAATTGAACTGTAAATAAGTACTTACGGAACAAGTATGGAAGTAATTGTGCATATACATATACTACAGTCTAACACACAGTAAAGCTGACTATTCGCTACTGCGAGCGAATATCTGAATGGCAATTTGATGTTAAGAACAACACTGGAAACATGGAAAATACATTTACAGTATGCTTTCACACGGTTTGTTAAATACGTCAGCCAATAGCAATCAAAAAAAGCGAAGGATTTAAATAACTAAACTCTTAAGTGAAATAACAGCTCAAGGAATTGGAAAGAGAACCAGTTTCCGCCTGTGCTATAAGGTAACTACAATTTTGCAGAGCTACATGAACGGTCTACTTTAAATTATGCCACAGTAATGTCTTTTCAGACCCTTTGATCCTCTCGTTGACATGCGCAGTGAAAACGATTTCACTAATTTACGGTACTCTAGCGTCTGTCCATAGGTAAACTTTATTCCAGATTAAACTTTATTCCAGATTATCCTTTGCTTTCCAAGCGCTGTGAAATTTTTTTGTTCCATAAGTAATTTTTGTGCTCTATCATTTGTTCGCGACTTACAGTCCTTTCGTTGTTACAGCTTTGTTCCTTCTGCTGCTTCAGTTACTTAGTACTCTGTTATATTCAACTATGTTATAGTGAAATGTTCAGTGTTCTGTTGTGGTCCATTGATTACTGACAAACGTAATTCACCTAATATTTTTCAATGTATCGGTAACTACATTTTTCATATGGTCACTGGTCTCTGCAGTTTTCATTTAAACGCAATAACCACGTTGCTACAGATCGAATTCAGGTCCGAAACTAACATGGTCTTTCAGCCTTAGTAAAGTTTGCTCAGTAATTTTTCCTAAAAATGACGTAGTCTAAATGATGTTACTGGGTGTCTTACGATATATTCGAAAAGTTTTATTTCTTATTGCGATTTGGAAAGGGATGTTTCTTCGCAGACATGACAACAGCAGATTTCCAGTGCCATTCCCTAGCACATATTCTACAGTTATCTATTCTGCTCCTTCGTCATCCCTCACTAATCCATACATCCGTCACTATTCTGTCATGTAACTTATTATTTCATATACCCCCTGGTGTGTACATAGTTCCGCGTAGTCAGTGCGTACACACCTTTCCCACTAGAGCGCCCCGCTAAGCACAACAGTGCAGGCGCAGCGCTCGTCCGTCTCCGCAGTACGAGATGGCGCTGCCATAGAGACGGACCAAATTCTGCTTCCGCCGATCCGCGTATTAATACTCGTATGTAGCGCAGCCAACGAGATTGCTGCTAACGTAGAACCTTTTCTCCTCGTGGATCACACTCGTGCAGTGATACATGAATGCGCGAGGTATTATAACGAGTGTACAGACCTCTGATTGGTCAGTCTGCATTTGTCTGCACCAGTCTGTACCAGTCTACATTTGTCGGTACCAGTCTGTACGAGTTCTACATTTGTCTGTACCAGTCTATAGTCAAGTTTCCGTCTGCGCCTAATAAGATTACCATGTTCGCCGGCCGAAGTGGCCGTGCGGTTAAAGGCGCTGCTGTCTGGAACCGCGCGACCGCTACGGTCGCAGGTTCGAATCCTGCCTCGGGCATGGATGTTTGTGATGTCCTTAGGTTAGTTAGGTTTAACTAGTTCTAAGTTCTAGGGGACTAATGACCTCAGCAGTTGAGTCCCATAGTGCTCAGAGCCATTTGAACCATTTTTTACCATGTTCCTGTACATAGCTATGAAGATAAATGTATAGACACTTTTGTCAAGTATCATAGATATATGTGAGAATAAGATTAACGTACCAATACCAAAGGAACTTCAGATTGTCAATTGTAAATAGCATCCAGAACCAAGTTAACTAATTTTTGTGCTTGTTATTTTAATAAATGTGTTTGAAAATTAATCAAATTCTGTTTAAAGTTGGTCACCGTCAATCTGCTACTCTAAGCGTGCAAGTGGCATTTCTATCGTCTGACCTAACGGCAGAAGATAAACACGCCACGATAAGACCACGAGACATATTGCTGACACTTGCCTACTTCGTTAGAGCAGCAAGTCAAATAATCTGATGGTGTGTGTACTGAAGGTCTTACAGTACACACACCACACCCCCTAACTTATTCAACTTCTCCTTCAAATATTTGCTACTCGTTTATGTAATTCAAGAGAGTAATTCGTTCAGTTCTTCGACTTCTCGTCCCTCTGTTCCACTCAGAATGAGCGAGGAGAGGAACATATGGAAAAACTGACAAGAAGAAGGTATAGGATGTCAGGAGATGTTTTCAGACATCTGGGAGTAGATGTTGCTGTAGTGGTGGCACGCTGCATGGAATTCATCTGACTTCTAGCGAGGACAGCCGAATTCTTGCGATCGAGCTCATGGTACTATGCGGGAAGTCAGAATGTGACCGCCAGGCTGCAGGTAGCTGGGATATACAAAGTGTACAAGCAGGGTTAGGAACTGAAATTGTTAGTGACGACAGAGACTTCATCGGCAGTTTCGCAAGTTAGCATTTAACATTTCACGTTTCCTGCGTGTTTTCTTCTGGAGACTTAAAACAGATTGCTCTTGAGCTAGAAAGGGCATCAAAGTGTGTTATTAGTAAAACATTTATTTGCCTCGTTCGATAAAATATTCACCATAGCACCAGTCTACACAAGGGAACACCGACGACTAACGGAGGCTGTCACGTAAAAGTAGCACACTGTTCTTCCTACTATTCTACCACATGGACCACGTAATAACACAGGCTCAGCCGCAAGAGCGGAATGTGTTTTAGCTTCATGAGGCGAAACTTTGGTTGAGATAGAGGAGTCGTACACGGTAGAGGCGAGGTCAAAATCCTCGTTTGGATGCCTTGATTTAGTTTTTCCCGAGCAGTCCGGAATAACCTCTGGCGAATGCCGAGCTGTTTATTCGACGAGGCCCCGGTGAATTCCTTTTTCCTCCTCCTCCTGCATCTCCAATGACCTCGATGTCTGCCGGACATTAAGCTCTATCCTTGCCTCCCCCGCGGCCCCCTCAGTTAAAAGAAAGAAGAATTGCTGCAGGTAGAATGGCACCCATTGTTATTACTGTTCCATAATTCCTTTTTTCACCGAGAAAAGACTTACGTCCATTGTACTATTCAGAGCGAGTGTAACGTTTAGCGGCGTTTACACAGAAAAAGTTCCTTGCCGTACATGCTGAGGAGAAACTCGGTTTCCTTTCTTCAAGGTTCTTCTGTGACGTGAGGCGCATGCAGCATCTGCTCAAGGAAACTTCGCTCGGCCGCTCAGTGTCTGGCTGACACGCGCATTGTTTCTGAATCAGTGATTCGCCTGCGGCACACGAGCGCTGCTTATGCACCAGCGGCCACTGTGCATTACAACATCCGGCGGGCCCTTGCAGAAGCCGCGCCGCCTTTCAGTATGCGCGGCTCAGCCCTGCACTTCCTGCCGCCCTTCCAATGCTGCTTGTATTGTGCCGTCGGGTCGACGCCTATGCGTTTGGAAGTCTTTCTTAAGATTCCACACCAGAACTTATATTTTCTTTTTGTTCGGCGAAAACCTGGGATGAGTCATTTGTCTATTTAATTATATGCTGTGTAGTGTACAGAAGTAGCTAGCTAGTTCCATACACTACACGGCATGTTATTATCATTTGTGTAGCTCTCTCACCGCTGTGCAGCGTCCTCCACCGCTATGTTTCGGTTAGGGCACTGTGATCTGTACAAAAAATCGACGAATTAGAGAAAGATCGTAGCAGTGGAATATAAATATATATACACACACACCCACACAACACACACCTAAAGGTTGCGTACTGCGATTTACGTTTTAGGTGTTTCGATTGTCACGGACCCAAGACTATCCATATCATCATCGATTGGAGAGAATACTGGAGATGTACATTGGTTGATTTGGGGGAAGAGGACCAAACAGCGATGTCATCGATCACATCAGATAAGGGACGAATCGAGAAAGAAACCGGCTAGGCCCTTTCAAAGAAAGCATCCAGTCATTTGCCTGAAGCGATATAGGGAAATCACGGAAAACCTAAATCAGGGTGGCCAGACGCGCGTTTGGACCGTCGTCCTCCCGAATGCTAGTCCGGTGTGTTAACCACTACGTCACCTCGCTCGGTTTGGAGAAGTATAACTCCACCTAACTGAGGTGCAGACAGAAAGTGGGGAACCAAAAGAGATTCTGGTCATACATAAAGCACACCAGTGGCAAGACACAATTAATAGCTTCACTATCGCCCGGGGTAGCCGCGCAGTGTGAGGCGCCTTGCCACGGTTCGAGTGGTTCCCTCCGTCGGAGGTTCGAGTCCTCCCTCGGGCATAGGTGTGTGTGTTGTCCTTAGCGTTAGTGTAAGCCCAGGGACCGATGACATCAGCAGTTTGGTCCCATAGGATCTTGCCACCACAAAATACCTTCACTGCGCGATAACAAGTGAAGTCACTGATGACAGTGCCCCTAAAGTAGAGTTAATGTGTGTGTGTGTGAAATCATATGGGACTTAACTGCTAAGGTCATCAGTCACTAAGCTTACACACTACTTAACCTAAATTATCCTAAGGACAAACACACACACCCATGCCCGAGGGAGTACTCGAACCTCCGCTGGGACCAGCCGCACAGTCCATGACTGCAGCGCCTTGGACCGCTCGGCTAATCCCGCGCGGCGGTAGGGAGACAACTTGAAGGTGGCTCATTCAATCCTCCACCAGGCACTTTATTGTAAATTGCAGAGTAATTATGTAGATGCAGATGTAAATGTGAACCACTCCGTGTGCGCTAAATGCTCAGTAACCATGATGGAAAATTGCTGGTTTTGGTAGCAGGAATCACCGATGGCGGACGAGAACGTAGTAAGCGAGGGGTAGAGGAGAGAGATTGTCTACCATGGAAACATGTATCAGTTCAGAATCACTATGAACAAAGCGAGAACATGATTTGGTTATTGACTAGACTGACCAATAACAAATGTACTCAGAAGAATGTTTTCACGAAAAACTTTTACGTCATTTAGCGCAAAAATGAAACATTATCCCTTTCCCCTTCCTTTAATTGAGACCTACAGAATTGCACATCTTTCAGCATAGTTCTTTCACATCTTAAATTTCATCATATATTAAATCTTACATAGACTATACTGGCAGCTCTTCCTTTTCTAGCACGACAATACAGAACAATCACTGGAAGCAGCTACTTTCATCAACTGTCTGGGAGTAATCGTAAGGAGCGATTTAAATTGAAACGACCACAGATAAATAAACTTAGGAATCGCAGTTGCCAAACAGATTCATTGGGAGGATCTTCAGGATATGTAGTCGGTCAACAAATGAGGTGTCTTAGAAGACCCAGGGTGCCCAATAGTTAAATACTGCTCGTCAGTATGGGATTCGCAACAGACAGTACTGATAAAAGAAATAGAGAAGACTGAACGAAGAGAATCGCGTTTCGTTACAGTTTGATTCAGTGAGCAGAAAATCTCAAGGTGATGATCAACCAAATCCAGTGGCAGACACTGCAAGTGAGGCATTCTGCGTCAGGATGTAATTTTCTATGAAAGTTACGAGAGTATACATTCCTACGTATACACAGTTGAAATCTGTTTTCGCAGGATAGAGCGGATCAGGTTATGGTTGTGGAGGGGGCCGTAATCAGTTACTGTCAGTTACACAAAACACACAAACTTTCATTTTCCTAAGAACCACTTAATTACACATAACCTTAAAAGGATCAAATTAAAACAATACAGCTGAAGTCCTTGTTAAGAAAACTTGCGATATCTCCTGGGCTGAAGGCCCAAAACCGCACCAAAAGCAAGAACGGCTGAAGGCCTGAACACAAGTTATAACAATTGCTTTAAAGACTACACGTGGCTGAAAGCCTTACTTAAAAATAATTATTCACGTAAATTCTCGGCTAAAGGCCACGCACAAGACATTAAAGTGTTTAGGGCCTGGATAACAAGAATTTCGGATTGAGCAATTTTTTTTTAATTTTAGTTATTAAACAAACCAATCTTCAAACTTTTATTTAAGTCTGCTGGAGGCCTTATCTTAAAATTAAAACAAACTAAATTAATAGACGGCTGAAAGCCTCGCACAGTACATCGGACTAAAATGAAAATCACGATCTAAAACCAACTGAACAGTGGTGCTCAGAGGTTTTCCAAGTGTCGACCTGAGAAGATATCTCTAACGTAAGGTGAGGTGAGACAGGCAGCCAAGAGTAAGGTTAAATAGTCAGATGGCAACCCGACACAGGGACGGCTGAAGGACCAACCAAAAACCTAATAAATTCCCTTCCACCCGACCAACGGTACGACAATGGAAAATATCAGCCCAGGTCGAAGATACCAGCAACACTACGTCTTCAAAATTGGCGTCTAAAAACAGCCAAGGCACAATAACCACTCTTAAGAAAGAAAAAAAAGACAACAACTAAAAGGCCGTCGAACTACACGCCATGCCGGACAGCATCAACACGGCGAGGCAAACCACGCTGCCGGAAAACTACGCTAATGGTTCAAATGGCTCTGAGCACTATGGGACTTAACATCTATGGTCATCAGTCCCCTAGAACTTAGAACTACTTAAACGTAACTAACCTAAGGACATCACACAACACCCAGTCATCACGAGGCAGACTACGCTAATGACCAGGGAAGGTAACTGGGGCATTAATGGCCACAAGGTAGAAAATACCGCTGGTGAACTTCACGGGCAAGTAACAACCAATTTAATAGTTAAAGACTATACAGGAAGACGGCTGTAAAATTTCGCCGAATCCAACACACCATATGTTACTGTTAGCCAGAATGGCCCAGGAAGCAACAACTGGCAATGAACGAAGAGATGTCACAGCAGCTGAGGTTTCATAAGAGGTTAACTGATCACTCAACTTCAGTGTCCAGGTTCGGGGGGCAACGAACTTTGTCGCTCTCGCAGCTAGCGCCTCACAATCCGACCGCGCGTGCACGCCGCCAGTGGTCCCGGCCTGACCTTGCGCGATGGAGACTTCCTTGCTGCTCTGTCCCAATCGACTGATTACATGCAGCACATAGACAGCATTAAAATAGCTGCTCAGTCAAAACCACACAAGCTAAACACGGTTCCACGAAAACACTTCCACAAACAACTCGTACTAAACACAGTGACTGTGGAACAACGAGCAGGAATCACAAGTCGACACACACGGAGAACCTAGAAGCGGTCGGCGACCAAATACACGTCGTTCGGTGAGACGACCGATCGAACGACCAACCAAGGTCGTCCCCACTCAGGTCATGTGTGTCAGCAACGGTCGGGCAAGTCATGGCTGTCCGGACTTCCCTGCTGCTGCGTCCCGACTGGACTCCCAACACACGATGGCCCGGAAATACTAGCGGCCACTCCAAAGATAGTATGACAGTGCTCTTATCGATAAGTGCTGCTGCTGCTGCCACTTAGGGGCAAGCAAGCCAGAAACTTAGTGACGCCAGTAAATCGAATAAGAAACGGGACGGCAGTACCGCAAAGACAAGATGTCAAGCAATAAACGGCAGGAACACGGTCCGCGTACGGCGCAACCGTCAAAACACCACGAACGTAAAACTAGATTGATTGTAGACCACAGAAAGGCACACCAACAATCATTCGTCCCACGAACCATTCGAAACTGAAACAGGAAGGGTGGTAAGTGGCTGTGGTATGCAAAGTACCCTCTGCCACACACCTTAAGGTGGCTTGTGGAGTTCAGCTGTAGATGTAGAAGACAACACAGGTGACATTAGAGCTCGTACTGAGATAGTTGTTTGCGAGTGGAACGGGATAGTACATGACAACAGTGACAATTAACAGCGGTACCCTCCGCCATGCACCGTATGGTGGCTTTTGCAGTATTTAAGGAGATGTAGCTGTAGGATTCATTTTTATGGGTCGCAAATTTTTTGTGTGAACCCTTGTTTACTTTGTGTTTTCTAATCATTCTACACTATGTTTCCTTTGCATGTATGTCGTCTGGGATTTGTCGGGAGTATACATTCAATATGTAATGGGTATGCTTATTGCTCATACCATACTCTGTGGATATTACTTGTTTCCCTTCTCGTGGTGCCTGAATGTAGTAAAGGTTTAATTTTATTTTATTGCGTTTTAATTTTAAAGATTTGTTGTCATACGAGGATGTACATTACTCTTTTGACGAGCATGGCTGTACGAGACGGTTCCCTGCCTAGCGTTGAATCTCTCCCTGATGTTTGGGCGGAATGCTACGCGCCTCTTGCCTTCTATGTGTACTGTAATGTCACTGAAATAATCTTGTTGTAAGTACCATCAGATATTAATCTTTAACGAGAACTGCCTTAACTGTATTGTCTACATAGCTTTTTGATTTTGACTTGCTGTATCTACTGCTGATGACAGGAGCAAATTCCCAAATTATTTCGCCGGGTTAAGGAAGTATTCACTTTGGACTTCATTTCTCGTTTACCACATCGAACACTAATGTTCATCAAACATATGCAGGCTTCAGAACGCTATGTCGTCGACATAATTCGCAATTAGTGGCATTATCCGACCAAGCGAAACGTAGATTTGCTTATGGCAGGACTGACTCGGTCACGTGTTTAGGTACGTCCATGTTCCGCGTTGTTACCCCGCAAAGTGATCATGGAAAAATTTCTGTGTATCTCGCTGTTAATACCGTTAAATTTATTGATGGCGATAGGGAGAAAGGAGTGTGAATCCCAATGGGAAAGGCAAGAGAACGATAAAGCAAAATGTTAAATAGAGTAACGAGATGATGTGAAAATTAAAGGGAGACCTGCTGTCGACCCTATTCGGGAGCATGCACCTGTAAGAACGAAGAAGAGACAAAATGCACACAACCAGTACCCACTGACAGTGAAGGAAAACCATTTTGTCACACAGCAGTGTGTGTGATATTGTGAACGATACAGGGAAACTTTGTGGTATTTGTCATACAAAGTTTGGCGAGGAAACCCTCAGCAAAATATCCTTAATGGCTGGCTTCACCAACAGCAGTTGACACTGAGGTGACAAAAATCACGGTATAATATCGTGCGGACCTTCTTTTGCAGACATAGTGCAGTATATCCACATGACATAGACTTAACAAATCGCTGGGAGTGGCCTGCAGAAATATTGAGCCTTGCTACATCTATAGCCGTCCCTAATTGTGGAAGTGTTGCAGATGCAAGATTTTGTGCACCAGCTGACCTCTCGATTATGTCCCATAAATGTTCGATGGATTCATGTCGGGTAACATGCGTAGCCAAGTCATTCAGTCTAACTGTCCACAACGTTCTTCAAACCAATCGCGAAGAGTTGTGGCCCAGTCACAAGGCGAGATGTCACCCATTTAAGTTCTATCGTTGTTGGGAAACATGAAGCCCATGAATGGCTTCAAATAGTCTCCACAACCATTTCCAGTCAATTATCGGTTCAGTTGGATCCGAAGACTGAGTTCATTCCGTGTAAATACATCCCAAGGCATTATGGAGCCACCGCCACCTTGCACAGTGCCCTGTTCACAACTTGGTTACATAACCTTGTAGAGTCTGCATCACACTCGATCCCTACTATGAGCAGGTACCAACCGAAATTGGGGCTCATATGACCAGACCAATGTTTTCCAGTCGTCTACGATCCAACGGACATGGTCACGAGCCCAGGAGAGGCGCTGCAGGCAACGTCGTGCTGTTAGCATAGGCATTCACGTCGGTCTTAAGCCGCCAGGGCTCATTAACGCCAAATTCCGCCGCACTGCCCAACGGATACAGTTCGTCGTACGTCCAACACTGATTTATGCCGTTATTTAGCGCAGTGTTGCTTGTCTCTTACCATACTGACAACACTACGTAAATGCCGCTGCTCTCGGTCATTAAGTGACGCCCATCGGCAGTGCGTTGTCCATGGTGAGAGGTAATGCCTGAAATTTGGTATCCTCGGCGCTCTCTTGACACTTTGGATCTCGGAATTTTGAATTTCCTAACGATTTCCGAAATGGAATGTCCCAAGGGCTAGCTTCGTCTACCATTGCGCATTCAGAGTCTGTTAATTCCCGTGTGCGATCATTGTCACCTCGAGAATCTTTTCACATGGATCAACTGAGTACAAACGACAGATCCGCCAACGCACTGTCCTTTTATGCCATGTGTACGTGATACTGCCGCCATCTGTATATGTACATATTGCTGATCCATGACATTTGTCATCTTAGTCTATTGTTCCTCGTGCCTTGCGACATGCTCAGTCACAGTTGCTCGGCTTTTCAACCCGACATCGGCATATTAGCCAGCAGCGGAGTGGTACTTGGAGCCCCACTGAATTCCCTTCAGGCCACTTAGGCTGTTACATCTGCCAACTAATTTACCGGATTCCTAAGTGCTGTATACCGAGCAGAATTACAGCTGGTTCCCTTTTGGTGGAAGTGGTGCAATTCGCCTTGTATTCATAGAATTTATTTTCTCAGCATGGTACATTTGTTGCAATGTTAGTAAGGCCCTGAGCAAATGGAAGCATATGAGAAACTTTTCCTTTTTATGACGCCTCATCTACGGCTGTGTCTTCAGGATCACGTACGGCAGAGCACCAGCAAAGCGTAAACTGACTGAGGAGACTACAACTGAAGTCACAGACGACGAATGCTCGTTTTTCTAAAACATTCATGTCAGTATCATCGATACATATAAAAACAAAGAGAAATTACGAATCTTCATCGGTGTAAGAACACGGGACAGTGTCGCCAGCAGAAAAAGTAGTCTAATATCTACGCTTCTCCGAAAACGCAACTGGTAGCGAATATTGGTAATTTTCGCATTTGAACTTTACGTTTTGATATTCTGACTCCAGATTAGGGAGGGGGGGGGGAATAGAGGGCACGCCATGTAGTCGCCTTCTCTTGGTGTCCAGGAGAGAGATTTTCAAGTGGCCGATAGCGATGGGAATCGTAAAAACTAATGCTTTCCATATTTCAATTGTTAATCTCGATGAAAACATTTACAAAATGTCTGTGGAGATTATGAAGCTTTTCCTAGGTCTCTATCTCTGGAATGTTGGTACACAATCATGCAAGAAGGCCTGCAGGCTTTGTGAGCAGGTCTGTTCTTCCCTTATTGGCAGAAACCTCACGATGCATTAATACCTGTTCGAGAATATATCTTGGAAAGTGGTTGAGGGGTTGGCTACCAGCTTCGCCAGCTACAATTTTTTAAAATCTCACCAGAATCAAGTTTTTAACTGTCGCGGATTGGCTTTTGGGAGCGGCGCAACAGATTATGTGGACCGACGAAATTTTACAACCTGTAACTTGAATATCTTGATTTGATAAACCATTCTACTCTGTATAATTGATCTGAAAAACTAGGACTTCTTCTCTGAATGACTGCAAACTCTGGTCGTACAATAAGTAAAAATGAATATTTCAGTTTAGTATGAAATCATGCCAATAGCGGATTGGTGCCACATCGAAGTGTCGCCTCTTTCCTGCGAGAAATGCTGAAAAGTAGAACTCGTAGTGTAATGAACATAAGGACTACGAAGTGAGACAAGGATCTCAGTGAGGTCATTTTATTACACATTTACGTAACATCCGCTGAAAGTGACAAGCTAATGCCTTGGCTACAAGAACAGGGTGTCTGTAATGTGATTGAAGCGAACCAGTATCTGGATGAAACATTTACATTCGCGGGAGTCATATCATGATTGCCGAAGGTAAATGCATAGACAGAAAATACTACAGAAGGATATATGTGTGCATCTGTTGCAGGAGTTAAATATTTTGAACTTCCAGCTGCAAACAAGTCTTCAGAATAAAGCTTCAAATTATTGACTTACCTTATTGGTTCTTCTATCCCTACAGTTCGCTTTGCTGTTGGGCTGGATCTCACCATACCTAGAACATGCAAGTGGCGCTGAATTTGCTGCAGTATGGGTCACTATCTGCGTCTAAGTTCTGCTAAGCCGAATGAGAGTCTCCCGTCTCAGATGAGACTGGGGAAGAAGTCTAAAAATGAAACAAGGGAAACTCTGATCTCGGAGTTTTTTCAGCGTCGCTCAGTTTGTGGTTTGCTCAGTACTAAACCGCATGATTGCTGACCACTAAGAAGTTATTTTACAAGATGATGTTAACCCTCCCCTAATTGGTCTGAGATGTTTAACCAGTTACAGAACATTGTAACCTTGTCGCAGCAAAATGCGTCGGAATTACTCGAGCTCTCTTCCGGGTTTCATGTGTTGCCCAATCTGAAAGGACTGCAGAAAACACATTCTCTCTTCTGGCTCCCTCTTCTGAACTGTTTACGTAAGCCAGCGGTAGCCATTTGTCCATTTCCTTAGCTATTTGGTTTTATGGCACCTGGGAGAGGTGTCAGCATCGCATAATGTTCAAAGGGGCCCTAAACGTTCAGTTCCCATTCCACTTTCAAACATGTTGTCTTTACAGCCCGTGTTTTTTCGCAAATTTTCACGCTTCACCACTTCGGTCCACTGTGGTAGGTTTCCTGGGAGTCTGTCGTTAAGCGACACGCATCCCGTGACAACACAACTCGTTAATAACAATATCTTTTGTCTCTACAAGTCATGGAGATATAGCCTGCCACGAATGACTTTGGACCATCCGCACCAGGGTACTGTCCTTTCAAAAAAAAGTTCCACCGAGCCCTTCACTTGCCTAGCAGGTCCGTTGTGAGGAGCTATTCTGCGAATGGAATGAGGAACTATTTCCCTGCAGTTTGTGGCCCTGCTGGGTTTCCCTTGTTCTCTGCAGAGTACAATTTGTTCACGTGGTGGCTTCTCATTTAGGTGTGCTTGTAGTTTAATACATTCTAAGATAAAAATAACGGCGCACCACGAAGGAGTTATACAAACTGGTAGGAAATCGATATTTATAGAGGCATCGACGGAATATGCAAAATTGTAGACTGTGGCAGTCGGTGGATGAATGTGTGACGGTGTAGCGCGGTTTCACAGTGCAGCTGTAAAGGAAGAGACATGTCGATACTGGGGCACAAAGTCGTTGCGAATTTCATTCTGGACAGTAGCTATGCCTCGAGACAGCCGCATGAACAACATACGCAGGTATGAGCATTTGACAGAGGATGTCTAATTGGGCTCAAAGAAGCCGGTTGGAGCAACGGCGAATCACTTGAGATATGTACGGGAGCTATGTCACTATTCGACGATGTTGGCAGCAGTGGGCGATCACGACCAAACACAGCATCAACAAGGAAGCGGTCGACCTATAGCGACGACAGTACGCCACGACGAAGCAACCGTCAGAGAGGCACTCATAGCCCCTGGTTCATCATTATCATTGATTAGGCATGCAACTGGCACTTCGGCGAGCGCAAGGACCATTTATAGTCAGTTCACAGGTTGCTGAGCTTACAGCTCCCCTAGCGACGACTACCATTGACCATTCAACACCAACAAGCCCGTTTGCAGTGGTGTCGAGCACATTCGGCCTGGAATCTCATTGATTAAATATAATAGGACTGTCTTCAGTGAGGCCTGCGTAGAACTCAGGCCCGATGACAAGAGAAAACGTTTCTGGAGATACCTCGGACAGCGGTGGGATGCCAACCCTAATGTCGCTCGCCGTACGTCGCGACAGCCATGAGTGATGGTCTGGGGTGCCATTTCATTTTGTAGCAGGCCTCTCTTGGTTTACATCCGCGGCGCTCTTACAGCACCGTGATACGTCGGCGATATTGAAACACGTATGTAACGTAGCAGCGATGGCGAGGCATTGCAGAGTCTTTGACCGGAGAGCCTATAATCGTAGTTAGTCTGCGCTTGACCGCGCGAGTGTTGCGAGCAGTTCGCTAGTAGTCGTCATGTAGTGCAGTACGCTAGTAGTCGTCATGCAGAGCAGTCGGTCAATAGTAGCAGCCCAGTGCGGTTGTGTGATGTAGTCTGTCGGCAACACTGGTCAAGATGCTGAATGAGGTATATTGTTAATTAAGGTAATCACCAGTTAATGTAAAGTTTATTTATTGTAATTAATTTCCAACAAGTGCCCCAATAATAATTTTGATTTCAAAAGCAATTTTACAAAAAAAAAAAAAATTTATTTAATTGAACTAACGATTTCGTTCCACTTCCCTTAAAGAAAAGTTTCAGTTAAATTACAAAAAAAAGGGAATATTATTATTTGCAATGCAGTTCCTTCAAGCCGTGCGCAAGAATAAGAGCAGAAATTTGACTACCAGTTACAATGAGGTAAGAATTTAATTCTGATTTTTGCACAGGGCCAAAGACCGATATTTCGGTTTAATTGAATTATCATTATCACTGAGATTTTCTTGTCACTGAATCGACTTTCATTATTTTCGTGAGAGCTTACACCTTGAGTCAGATTGCGATTCTCATTTTTATTGTCATTAAATTTAATTGCTAGGGAAGTTACGCTTGGGTCCATTTCTATTAAATATTGTCTATTTTAAAATTTTTGTGGGGAGGTTACACTTGGCGACACCCAGTCCAGGATCGTATTTCGTTGAGAGTCTTTTCAGCGACAGTCAGATATCTGCTCTTATTTGCTTAAATATAATTAGGATTTGGCGCTACGCTTTTACTAATTTTGTGACTTTCTTTCCACAGATCAACGACAATTCGTTTGCTCTTTTGTATTTGTGTGTTGTTTTTGCATTGTGCTTCTTTGTTTTGTGAATATTTGTGACTATTGTAAAAATGCCGCGAAAGACTGTGAATGTGTATCGCGAGGTATTACGAACGAAATTACCGGCTCTAACGACTTTACCGATAGGACATGTGACACGCAGTGTAATGATGACAATCCTGCGTTCACTAACAATCAGTGCATTACAACCACTAATGATGACTTTTATCTTAATGATGAACAAACGAACTCAATTGTCTCGTCTGTTAATTTGACGACAATTGATGACGCGAGACGCTCTATTGTAATGAGTGCTGCCGAGCCTAACACAACCGGTTTGGAAAACTCAAGTAACGTACAGACAAATTTGTCTAATGAAAATGAACAGGATACACAAAGTACGACGGATTTATTTAATTCCGAAATAGTGAGTGACAGTGTAGGTCCGACTGATAATCCTTTTTGTACATTGCAGAATGACCAAATGGTCACACAAAGCGCGACAATTCCAGGTACACAATCAAACAGCACAGATAATGGAGTAGGTAATGTTACTTTGGAACAATTTATGGCAATAATGCTACAGTTTAGGAACGAACAGAACGAAAAACAAGACAAACTTAGTGAACAAGTCAAACAACAGAACGAAAAACAAGACAACAGTAGTTTCATAATGCTTTGTAATTAGAAAAGGCTAATGATTAATACTTTATTGGAATGACAAATAATTAATTAACTATGTCATACTTTGTAACTGGAAAAGAATGCGATTGTTTCATAATGCTTTGTAATTAGGAGAAGGCTAGTGATTAATACTATTGGAATGACAAATGATTAATTAACTATGCTATACTTTGTAACTGGAAAAGAATGCGATTATTTAATAATGCTTTGTAACTAGGAAAAGAAGGTTACTGATTCTATGTAAAACAATTAATGAACATTTTTCTGTAATACTACATACTTGGTACAGAAATGTTAAATAACTGGGCTATGAATGCCGCAAACTACTAATGAAGACTGTAATTGTCAATATTATGTGACTTAATGTCCTTCACCTCATGAGCTAACTACCCTGAATTACTGCAATGTCCATTTGTCCTGTCCATCCTCATGATCATGGAACACTATATTTGGTTTTTGCACTATTTCTACGTTGGTGTCCCTTGTAAGAGCGTGGTGTTGACACGACATGCTGTCCACCACCGTGAGCGGTGAAGACGTTATTATGGTCCCACTGTTTGGTGTACCTAATGTACTGCCAAAATGAAAACATGGAATATTACTACGACAGTTCAGTGTCTTGGCTACGCTGATAAATTCTGATGGGAAAAGAACTTCAAATTGTGTCACTTGGTGTTGTACTTCTGTGGAAAGATATGGACTTTCAGAACAGCTGTGTGCAATCTAAAGTGCTACAACCATGATACAATCCTTCCCTTTCCTATCCTAATTCCTGTCACATAGTGAAAATCATTTTTGCTAACATCATTCATGTTCATGGCTATACATTTTTTTCGATTCGCTGAACTCCAGTGCGAGTACACCTATGTCACTGGTCGACATAATTTTTTTGCCATTATGTTTATTTGTTGTGAAAATGCTAAAGACATTTTTCGATTTGTTCTGAAGTACAGTATATGTACACTCTTGTCTTTTATATTATATATACATTTTTATTTTGATGATATGTTCTGAACTACAGTGCATGTGCACTTATGTTAGGTGTTAATATGTTTTCTACTGAACTTCGGTGCCTGTGCACTTTTCTCATTTTTCAATATGATTTGTACTCATTCTGTATGTTCAATACTGTGCGTATGCACTTATGTCATTTGTTAAGATTTTTTTTCGGTGCACTTTGTTATCAGTCAAATAATTTGTATATACAGTTTTCTGATTTGTTACTATGTTTTGTACTTACATCTTGTCTTTGTCTAAAATGTTTTGTACTCGGTGCATGTGCACAACATTTAATTCATGTACTACATCTAAATATTCTGTAAATTGTAGAAGTTTATTAATTAAATTAAAATTTTGCCGCGCTTGGCAAGTCCAAATGACTCACCATTGCTGCCAAATTTTTGCCCCCCCAGTGGAGGGTTATGAAACACGTATGTAACGTAGCAGCGATGGCGAGGCATTGCAGAGTCTTTGACCGGAGAGCCTATAATCGTAGTTAGTCTGCGCTTGACCGCGCGAGTGTTGCGAGCAGTTCGCTAGTAGTCGTCATGTAGTGCAGTACGCTAGTAGTCGTCATGCAGAGCAGTCGGTCAATAGTAGCAGCCCAGTGCGGTTGTGTGATGTAGTCTGTCGGCAACACTGGACAAGATGCTGAATGAGGTATATTGTTAATTAAGGTAATCACCAGTTAATGTAAAGTTTATTTATTGTAATTAATTTCCAACAAGTGCCCCAATAATAATTTTGATTTCAAAAGCAATTTTACAAAAAAAAAATTTATTTAATTGAACTAACGATTTCGTTCCACTTCCCTTAAAGAAAAGTTTCAGTTAAATTACAAAAAAAAAAGGGAATATTATTATTTGCAATGCAGTTCCTCCAAGCCGTGCGCAAGAATAAGAGCAGAAATTTGACTAGCAGTTACAATGAGGTAAGAATTTAATTCTGATTTTTGCACAGGGCCAAAGACCGATATTTCGGTTTAATTGAATTATCATTATCACTGAGATTTTCTTGTCACTGAATAGACTTTAATTTTTTTTTGTGAGCAACTTATACTTGGGTCAGATTGCTAATTTTTGTTTAATTGTCATTGTCAGTAGATTTCATTGCTAGGGAGGTTACGTTTGGCTCTATTCATTTATTATTTCTGTCTTTAAAATTTCAGTGGAGAGGTTACACTTAGCGCAATGTCCATTAGCATTTCTATATAATATTGTCTTTTAAAATTTTTGTGGGGAGGTTACAATATATCACTCTTTTTTTCGTTGCCCATCAAGGCAATCCATCCTGAGCTCACATTTCAGCAAGATAATGCCCACCCTCACTTGGTAAGGGTTTATACTGATTATCCTCGTGCTTGCGGAACTTGGCCAGCAAGGTCACCAGGTCTCTTTCCTGTTGGGAACGTTTCGGGTATTATCGGGAGGGCCCGCCAACCAGCTCGAGATATTATCTAACGCACCAATTGGACTGAATTTGGTGCGATATCCCTCAGGAGGACATCCAACAACTTTATCAGTCATTGTCAAGCGAAATATTGCTTGCTTGAGGGTCAGAGGTGGACCAACACATTATTAACTTGCCCAATTCGTGAAGCTCTGTCTCTTGAATAAATCATCCAATTTTTTTCTGCAATTTGAATTTTTTTGTTTGTCGGTAAATGTCCATCAAATCCACCGATATCCGTTCCGTACGTTCTAAGCAAAGAAGGGAAAGCAGAAAGGTGGGAGGAGTATATAGAGGGTCTATACAAGGGCTATGTTCTTGAGAACAATATAATCGAAATGGAAGAGGATGTAGAAGAAGATGAAATGGGATATACGATACTGTGTGAAGAGTTTGACAGAGCAATGAAAGACCTGAGTCGAAACAAGGCCCCGGGAGTAGATCACATTCCTTTAGAAGTACTGATAGCCTTGGGAGAGCCAGTCCTCACAAAACTCCATCATCTTGTGAGCAAGATGTATGAGACAGGCGAAATACCCTCAGACTTCAAGAAGAATATAGTACAATTTCCAATCCCAAAGAAAGCATGTGTTGACAGATGTGAAAATTACCGAACTATCAGTTTAATAAGCCACGGCTGCAAAATACTAACACGAATTCTTTACAGACGAATGGAAAAACTCGTAGAAGCCGACCTCGGGGAAGATCAGTTTGGATTTCGTAGAAATGTTGGAATGCGTGAGGAAATACTGACCCTACGACTTAAGGAAAGGCAAGCCTACGTTTTGACAGTGCTGATTGGAGTACTCTCTTTTCATATTCTGAAGGTGACAGGGGTAAAATACAGGAAGCGAAAGGCTATTTACATTTTGTACAGAAAGCAGATGGCAGTTACAAGAGTCGAGGGACATGAAAGGGAAGCAGTGGTTGAGAAGGGAGTGAGACAGGGTTGTAGCCTCTCCCCGATGTTATTCAATCTGTATATTGAGCAAGCAGTAAAGGAAACAAAAGAGAAATTCTGAGTAGGAATTAAAATCGATGGAGAAGAAATAAAAACTTTGAGGTTCGCCGATGACGTTGTATTTCTGTCAGAGACAGCAAAGGACCTGGAAGAGCAGCTGAACGGAATGGACAGTGTCTTGAAAGGTGGATATAAGATGAACATCAACAAAAGCAAAGTAGTAAATGAGTTTTGCTACTTGGGGAGCAAAATAACTCACGATGGTCGAAGTAGAGAGGATATAAAATGTAGACTGGCAATGACAAGGAAAGCATTTCTGAAGAAGAGAAATTTGTTAACATCGAGTATAGATTTAAGTGTCAGGAAGTCGTTTCTGAAAGTATTTGTGTGGAGTGTATGGAAGTGAAACATGGACGATAAATAGTTTAGACAAGAAGAGAATAGAAGCTTTCGAAATGTGATGCTACAAAAGAATGCTGAAGATTAGATGGGTAGATCGCACAACTAATGAGGAGATATTGAAGAGAATTGGGGAGAAGAGAAATTTGTGGCACAACTTGACTAGAAGAAGGGATCGGTTGGTAGGACATATTCAGAAGCATCAAGGGATCATTAATTTAGTATTTGAGGGCTGCGTGGTGGGTAAACATCGTAGAGGGAGAGCAAGACATGAATACACTAAACAGATTCAGGAGGATGTAGGTTGCAGTAGGTACTGGGAGATCAAGAAGCTTGCACAGGATAGAGTAGCATGGAGAGGTGCATCAAACGAGTCTCTGGACTGAAGAACGCAACAACTACAAGAACAACGGGTCATCATTCTTTCGTGGTGTGTCGACTTTTTTTTCGTGGAGTATAATGGAATTCGAAATCTAAGTAGTTAAGTATTGGCAATCACTGATACTAATACACATCTCATTACCCGCTGGGGAAGTCCGCCTACTTAGGTGGTTGGTAACGTGCTCGCCTCACAAGCGAGGCGGGTTCGATTGCTGGCCAGGTTGGAGATTTTCTCCTCTCGGGGTCTGGGTGTTGTGTTGTCTTCACCATCCTTTCATCCTCGTCACTGGCGCGCAGGTCCCCCAATGTGGCGTCGACTGAAATAAGACCTGCACTTGGTGGCCGAACTTCCCCGGATGGGGCCTCTCGGTCAACGATGCCATACGCTCATTTCCATTTTTGCCCGACGGGGATTAATTTATTCCAATTAGATTTGACTGCTTCTTATGGGTGACGGGACAGTTTGAAATAGATAATCGTGGTGCACTCTCTTGGTGCCGAGCACAGCGTGGCACATCACAACCTTCTGTCCAGGACAGCCACTTCTTAAGGAAAATTCTTGGCAGGTGTCGTGAAAGACAGCTCAAGCGTACATATGCGAAGGAAACAGTAAAGCCTGCAGGGGGCGCCGATCGCCATGGAAGTGCTAAAGTTGTGCGCGGCTAGGAGCAGAGTGTAGCCCCCAGCCCCCCCTCGCACCGCCGCCGGCTCACTCTTGGACGGCGCCCGCCGGCTACAAGGCAAGGCGTGTTTACCCAGCCAGTTAGCGAGTTGGCCGGCCTATTCGGCGCGTCCATCGCTTATTAATGGTCGGGCGGACGGACGCGCGCCTCCTCCTTCGCGAAATTGCCTTAGCTAGCCCCGGGCAGCCGGCACGGCGCCGCCGCGCTGCGCCGGATTTGCGTAGCGGCGGCCGATATTAGCGGGCGCGTGCAAACACCGCCATTCAGGAGTTATCGCGGTCGCCGCTGGCGCCATATTTGCAGACGGAAGGAGGCCGGCCGCTCAACGCCGCCGTTTCCGCGTCCAAATTAGGTGGCGCACCGGGCCACGGACCACGCCGGCTGCCGCTGTTACCGCTACCAGTAGCGGCACTGGCGCCACACTCAACCGTCCTGTCGTCAGTAAAGTATGCTGCACAGTCGTCCGCAAGCCACTTCTGTCGAAATTTTCAGGTCTCGTGAAGAAGGAAAGGCATATGGAGGCGGAAATTCTTCTACGACCATCGTTTTCTGTAAACAGAGTCCGTATTGACCCTGTCGTGGTAAAGCGTACGTTCATACATGGACTAGCCGCGGGGCCTAATCCCGGAAGGGCCGCAGGTTATTTCAGTCGGTCTTTAACCTAGCCTACACCTGTCGGTGTGAAAATTCGCCAAGAGCGAAACGTGGATACGTGGATCTGACATCACGTTAAACTACAAACCCCTTTGCCCAGGGATAATATTAAATACTATAGCGTTCTCTCTCTCTCTTTTTTTTTTTTTTTGTTGATGTGACCCCTCACGAATTTCTCTCCTGTACTAATCTCTTCATCCCAGACAAGGACTTGCAACCAACGTTCTCAATTATTTGCTGTATGTATCCCAGTCTCTGTCCTCCGCTACGGTTTTTACCTTGTACAGCTCCGTCTAGTTCCATGGAAGATACTCCCTGACGTTATAGCAGATGTCCTACCATTCTCTCTCTTGTTCTTGTCAGTGTTTTCCATACAACCCCCTCCTCTCCGATTTTGCGGAGAGCCGCCTCATTCCTTACCTTATCAGTCAACCTAATTCTCTTTGGTAGTACCGCATCTCACATGTTTCGATTCTCTTCTGTTCCGGTTTCCCCACAGTCCACGTTTCATTACCATACAATGTTGCGCTCTAAATGTACATTCTACGCAATTTCTCTCTCAAATTAAGACCTATGTTCGATACCAGTAAATGTCTCTTCACCAGGATCGCCCATTTGGCCAGTGCTAGTTTGATCCTTATGTCACCTTGCTCCGTCCGCCGTAGGTTATTTTGATGCCTAGGTAAACACATTTTCTTGACTTGTCTACTTCTTCATCACCAGGTCCGTTGTTAAGTTTCTTGCTGTTCTTATTTCTGTTTCTTCTCACTACTTCGTCTTTACTCTCAATTAAATTCTGTATCCGTTAGAATACTCACTCCATTGAACACTAAGTTGTTCACTTTCACTAAGGATAGTAACGTCAACAGGGAATCCTACCATTAATATCCGTTCACCTTCAATTACTACTCCACTCTCGAACCTTCTTTTTATTTCCGTCACTGACTGCCGATGTGGACGTGTGGTTCTAGGCGCTTCAGTCTGGAACCGCGTGACCGCTACGGTCGCAGGTTCGAATCCTGCCTTGGGCATGGGTGTGTGTGATGTCTTTAGGTTAGTTAGATTTAAGTAGTTCTAAGTTCTAGGGGACTGATGACCACAGATGTTAAGTCCCATAGTGCTGAGAGCCATTTGAACCATTTGAGCCATTTCCGTCACTGTTTCTTCGCTGTGTAGATTGAACAGGAGGAGCGAAAGACTACATTCCTGTCTTACCCCCTCTTTTTATCCGAGCACTTCGTTCTTGTTCTTCCAGTTTAATTGTTCCCTTTTGGTTCTTGTACGTCTTGTATGTTATTCGTCCTTGCCTATAATTTAACCCTAATTATCTCAGAATTGTTGCTGAGAACACTTCCAATAGCGCTGTAATAGAAACATCAAAAATAAAGGTTTAAGTATAACTTCACACAAACATAATAACAATAAATAGAGGCAGACGAATACTTCCTGCAATTGATTAAGCTTCTTGCGTGTTGGGAGACTGGATAGCCATTTTAAGGATGGCGTACAATTCCAACATCTGACACGCGGTGTGTTCGTCGATTCAATTAAGTACTGCAGCTTCTTGCCATTCTGCTGCATATCCATTATTTGTTGAACACTGTTCCTTCTTTCTACAGTCTTACGTTCCTCCACTGTCTTGCTTCTCGTGTCTTCATTTAGAAAACTGAGAACGTTTCTCTGCTGGATGTTTACAGCAATAGACTTGTCTAATTATTCTCCCTCAACGGGTCTCGTCAATTGAGCTGATCATGTACTCATGTTTAATGTTGTGCTAATGGAAGCAACATTGTGAGTAGGTGCTGAAATGTAACTTTAATGGCAACAACATCGCATATATGTATTTCACAATATCAATAATTTTGACAATCACTAATATTTGCAATTACTTGCTGACGGCTTGCTGCTACTGCTGTGAATGCTGATGAGCTGCTGGTGCTGACAATGCTAGCACGATTGATAGTATGCACAGAGGAGCCCTCACACACCCCGCCCACTGGCCGAAAATCACAGAGCGCCTTTGGCCACCAAGAACTTGAGCGGAGGGGGGGGGGGTGGTAAAGGGTGAGAGGGTACAACTACATAAAAGCACATTTACCAGATGTTGTTGTTCTTATAACTGATCAAGGGTTAAGATCATCGCGATGACATTATCAGTCACATAATATGTTCGAAAACTCTTCTTAAGTATATACTGATTACATAAAAGCAGTGTCAGAACGAGCAAGAGAAATGTTGGCCGAGATTGCTAGTACAGCTTCAGTTCAATAAAGAATACGAAATGACTTAGTCAGGCAGTATCATGAGCCTATCCTGACGCGAGAAATAATTCAAGAATAAGAATTATTGAAGAAATCCAACACGATAGCTGAGTAATAACATCATCGATGTCCTCCATGAGACAACCTAAAATACAGTTACCACAAATAATCAGAATTAGAGTGAAAGGAATTCCCATACAATTTATACTCCCCGTTGTAATACTAAACAATTGGGATAGTAACGTGAGCCGCTACATAGATTAAAGGATGAATTGAAGAAAGACACATATTGATCCTTGAACATGGAATAATTTCTCTCGCTCTGAGCAACGGATTTAACCTTTGTTCCAAAGACACCACAACTACAAAACTTAAAAACTATGCCAACGAAATTTTGCACCAAGAAGACTAGCAAGCAATGTTCTCATCATAAATTCTTGTGCGTCACAGTTTCGAAATGGACGCCGAAATAAAACATTAGCTTAAGTTGTCGATTTTGAACCAACAGAACCAAGTGCAGCTGTCCTCCACACGATGCGACTAACCCAATGGTCGACGGAGACAAATGTGTGCTTGGACCTCAGTCCACATGGGAAAGCTAACCCACATGTCAATTGCCCCGACATGGGATTGTTCAATCAGGTACCGTCTACAAAGTGCAAGATATAAACAGACTTTCGCTCTGCAGACAAAGCACGTGCATAGAGAGAGACTTCGTATCTCTCCAGAGATTCATAACTAGCGTAAAAGACAAATTATTTTTAAAGTCTTTTTCTAATAGACGGCTTTCAGGATATAGTAAGATTATGTTTTCACACTGCACGTAAGTTAGGCATGGTCTCAAAAACATAGAGAAATGGTGCAATAATCCTAGAAAATAAATAATTTTTCTATTTTAAATTTCGAGTCGGAGACGGCCTCCTGGATTTTCTTCACAGACCGAGAGTATTGTTGGAGATAATTTCAGAAGTAGAATCAACAACTGTTCACGAGATATTGTTAAAATGAAGTTTTCTTATCGTTGAAAAATGAAAACACAATTGGAATGCACTGTCCGGTAACAAGTTCATGGGTGGTAAATAGCTGATGATAAAATTTTGTGTAATACTTGAAAGTTCCATCAAAATGTATTTTCTCACACTGACTAAGGATTTTCCAACTTTACGGAATATTACGTTGTTCTTGTCAGCGACGTGATGCAATAACAAATCCGCCCCATCGGGGTTTTTCACACTTAAAGTGTACAAAATGTACCTCCAGAATACTCGTAGGTAATATTGGGAGAATTTTTCGGGTAGCTTTGTAAATGGATTTACGTAAGCCTTCGATATATTTGGTGGTTATTTTCACCGACTGACGTTCTTTCAGTGGGTGTTGTATAGGTTTGATGGTTTCGCATACAGGGTGTTTCCATAAGAGAGTGTAAAAGTGTAACAGGACAAATAAAATGCTCCACTGAACAATTTGAAGTAGGGAACCTGGCGTCTGAGAAGGCAGTTCAGTGAGACATTAAAATAAATTTGTCTATCGCTTTGTCTGGCATTACCGGTTTCCAGCTTATTTACAACTAACAAGCGTAAAATTTTACACGTACTGAGCTGTTACATTTACATTCTTTATTTCCTGCAACGAAACAAGTAGGATGAGCCTGATTACTAGGAAGTCATGCGGGTTTTGTTTACTTTACTTGTGCATAAGGTGGCTATGTTGTATTGTATTTACGTTGTCCCATGACAGAACGTGCCATGAATCATTACTCAGTGCTATTCAGAGACGTACTGTACAATACGATGCAGCAGTACCGATACAGTTTCGCAGAACTCACTGGCATGCACCTTGCGTATGTGAAAGTACGTTGCAATGCTCACACTGCTGAAAGGTTGTACAGGAAGCGGTTTCCTGACGGGCATCATCAGAGTGTTTATTTCTCACAATCGACGAATGAGAGAGACTGGTTCACTGGAAAGAAAAAAAACGAGAGACCTGTCAACATGAGGACTACTCGCACATCCGATTTGGATGAGGAGTTGCTGGAACGTGTTGCAGCAGGCCCCACTACAAGTATTCGTTGTATTGCACGTGAAATGCGCGCTGCACATACTAGCGCGTGGCGAGTACTTCACGAGCAACAACTACACTCGTATCACCCGCGAGTGCATGCAATGCTTGTGACTGACTTTGAGCCAAGGGTCGCATTGTGTTAGTGGTTACTCGAACAATAGATTGATCGACAAGATTTCCTCGAAATCGTGCTGTTTACTGATGAGGCCCCATCTGATCGTGATGGTATTTCACTGTGTCAATGATGGTATCTGCAGTTAATCGTAACTAAAGTAAATAAAAACCCGAGTTCCCTACCGCATATTGTTCAGTAGAGCATCCTCCATGTCCTGTTAAATTTTTGTACGCCCTTACGGAAACACTCTGTATATCTTCTGCAGCTTTCCTCTTGAGATTACAAATTATTTTCTTTCTCTGTATTATATCACCACCTCTTTCTGCGTGGTCGTAGTTATCTTCACTCTGAAGCGCATCAGCTTCCTTAATGGAAGCAAACTTCTGCAACTCTTAATGTTGCACGTCAATCGCACATCATCTACTAGAAACTTTTCGAATTCAAGTGCGTAGCCTTCCTGAAACAGCATTCTTCCTCCTATTCTACTCACTGTAACTGCAATCGCATTTTAGGACGGATTCGCTATGAAATAACCCGCTGTCGACTAGAATACTACTATTGATGTTGAAAGCAAAGAGGTAGAGACCTTCACAGTAACTAGTAGAGAATACGCGATCTAATGACTCAATTGGAGAGTAAGAAATTTCTTAGAACTGTGTCCACATGCTGTATAAAATAAAAACCTAATTTATTGAATGAAAGTGTACATATATGCCACCTGCTTTCTTTCTCAAAATGTATATATGAATTTCAGAATAAGTGGGGAGAACTGATACATTTCTGACTAGATGACAATGTATTTTTTACTTTACACACACTATATATCTGTACATATTGCTTACTTTATAGTGACCATAGAGACGAGAACCGTTTCATCATGGAAGATATGTGGACTCTCATGTTATAAATATTGTAATTCAAGGAAAAAGAGAGTCACTTAAAAAGTGTAGGGAATAAAGTTCTTCTCTGGGTCACCTAGTTGAAAAACATGGAACTGAGCAATGTTGTGCAGTGTTAGGGCATTGGCTGGTAATCTAGAGGACTGGAGTTAATTCAGCTAGCCAGAATTGTTTTATGTGTGGTGGTTACAAAGTTACTTATAGAAAATGGCAGGAAGAGTCCTGGTCGCTTTCCCCGTCTCATCCAATCCCAACTTGTGATGTGTCCCTAACCTCCTCACCTATGTCACCTTTAACCATTAACTTTTCTCCTCAAGCTTCAGTATAACATTGGTTACATAGACCGCAGTCGGATGGGCAATGCGCGACTTAGTTTATTGGTTCCACTCAATATTAAAGCCCACAGATATAAAATAGAATGTAAATAAAGAAGTCAGTGAATAACATATAAAATTAAGGAAAGTTACTAGAAAAAATCCGAACAGTACTGAATAATATTTACGTATGTGAGAATGGTAGCATCACATGAATAGCGGATTCAAATGAAAAACAACTGAATAAGAATTAATGTATATATTTAGTAGAGCAGAGCATCAAATATGAAACACGTGCCAGCAAATTTAATTTAAGTGCAGATTAATTCAAGAAAATGAACAGCTTAGACTCAAACTCTAAAAGTAGAATTTCCCATTATCAGTGACGATAATAAATGAAGTTAATTATCCTGAATACACATGAACATAAATATTAATTAACAGAAAATTTTTACAGTTCACAGCTACCTCAAACCAAGTTCAAGTCGTGTAGTTTCATATATTCACATATTCAGTCACCATACAGTCAAATAATCTGTCCAATGAAAAACTGAAGTCTGCAACTCGTGCTCACGAAATTATTCCAAGTCCAACAAGCTAGAGTATGCAAATTACGCCGCTGCTCGGATGCACACTCATTCGACAGACTCTCTAGCTATGACCTATCAATGCACAAATACCTCAAGATGATAGAAGAACACACGAATCCTACCACTTACCCTCAAACGCTTTTTGTGACTCCACACATTACTAAATCCAAGCTAGAAAAATTCAAATTTAAAGCTAATTAGAGATACATATAAGATACCAACATTATAGCTAAAAGTGCTGTGATCATTTCACGATCTCTTGTTCAAATAACAGCACAGCATTAAGCATGTTATTAACGAAGTTCACAAACCACACCCACATCCGATTTTAAACTGTGACCGTACTTACAAATAATTATTAATGAAACTGTACTCACCCAGTAGTAACATCGGTAAGGCTCTGAGATACTCTTGGTCGCTTCATACTACTTGTAGCTATAGAGCAGTGGTTCCCAACCTAAGGGTAAAATGAAATTTTCTTAGGGCTAAAAACTGAACGATGCAATCATGTTTCAGTCATGGAACCAAATTATTTTCAAAAGATCATTACCATTATCACAATTTTGTAATGCTCTAGTATTGAATATATTAGCTATGAATAACTATTTTTTCTCAATTAATAGAATTTATGCGATGGACGTTACAGGTTCCTCACACAATCCTCCCACTCCACACATTATGTTCTTCGTCCCGCACATAGATGATGATAAAAGTGAGATATATGCTTAACAAATTCTAAATATCTCAAGAAAATGTTTTCTCCAAGTTGTAAATAGTACCTGCAGTAGTCCATAAATTGCTTCATTACTCGCCTCGGAACAGATAAATGAATTAATTGATGGCTCTGAGCACTATGCGACTTAACTTCTGAGGTCATTAGTCGCCTATAACTTAGAACTAATTAAACCTAACTAACCTAAGGACACACACATCCATGCCCGAGGCAGGATGCGAACCTGCGACCGTAGCGGTCGCTTGGTTCCAGACTGTAGCGCCTAGAACCGCACGGCCACTCCGGCCGGCGATGAATTAATTGACATCACGACCTAGCAGTAACTACATAAGACCTACTATAGAGCTGTACACAGTGTTATTGTTATTACTGAAATGGTTAGCTGCAAAGCATTAACGGAATCAAGGAGACCAATTTCTACCAGTTCAGGAGTAAGGAACGCAGCAATCAAGTGAGTTACGAACAGTAAGCAGAGTGCACAAATTTCAACTTGACTGATTTTCAAAGGGGCTGCAGTGTGCAGGTCAACCCTCACAGTGGATCTGGGATGGAATTGTGGATAACACTTGCAATGCACCACGAATTTCCTCGTCGTTCACTCTAACACACACACACACACACACACACACACACACACACACACACACACACACAACACAAACTAAGTATCATTCATCTTTCATCATTTTAAAAATAAAAGTGTACCAAGACAAATCCTTCACTCTACAGTTGAGTTAGGTGCTAAAATTGGTGATAATTTGGGGGGGGGGGTGCAACAGTCGGCAGGGGATGGGGGAAGATGGGGGTACCAGCTAACATCTGACTGCACTCAGGCTTAATTTGAAACGTCCCCTTATAACAATTATACACGACTGTACTTAACCTGACACACAATATTTTGTTAGCGCAACGCAATCTGACTTTCAAAATTCCCTACAAAAGAATGGCCCTGACTAACATTAAACTATACCTTTCACAAATCACTTACCTCACAAAAATCTTCGCTGCTCAAGCTACTGCAATACAGCGAGCGCCACTACTGCCAGCTAAATAAAAGATTCAAACTATGGAAAGCACTAACTACTGATAGGGATAGTTAGCAAATGAAAGATATTAATAGAGAACAAACATTGTATTTACCTTGATATCATCATATATAAATATAGCAGTTCATGACAAATTTCAAAACTCCGCCATCTCTCTCCCCACATCCACCACTGCTGGCGGCTCACCTCCAACTGAGCAACGCTACGCGCTGTTCACAGCCAGCTGCCTAACACTACAATGGCGAGTATTACAACAATGCAAAGCAGCCACAGACTGCACACAGCACAGCCAGTGATTTTCATACAGAGGTGGCGTTACCAATAAAAAAACCTAAACAGCCTACTTACAAATTGTCTAAGGAAGTTTAGGAACAACTGCTGTAGAGGATGTATAGTGCTGGCACGTTTGCATGTAAACCTTTGATAAAATCCTCTAAAAGCCTTTACATACCGACATGATTTTAAATAGCTTTTTGTGGTGTCTGCTGAGGTCATCAACTTTCATTTTACACATAATGTCATTAGATCGCTGCAGAGGTTTAGTTTTTACTAATTTTATAATCTACCGTAATTTTAGAACTACGCACGAAGTTGCGTTGAGCTCGTCTCGTCGCAAAGATTTTTCTGGAGTATTTGGTTTTCTGTGTCATGTTTCTCGGGGCTGTATCACAATTTCGTTGAAAATATAGTATCCATAACTCATTTCATAGTATCCGTCTTTTCTATAGCCAAACGCGTATGCTCCATTGCTGCGAATTGGGTAACAAAGCTTCTCACGTTACAAGGCTGATCTCACATGCCGGCCGGTGTGGCCGAGCGGTTCTAGGCGCTTCAACCTGGAACCGCGCGACCGCTACGATCGCAGGTTCGAATCCTGCCTCTTGCATGGATGTGTGTGATGTCCTTAGGTTAGCTAGGTTTAAGTAGTTCTAAGTTCTAGGGGACTGATGACCTCAGATGTTAAGTCCCATAGTGCTCAGAGCCATTTGAACCAATTCATATAACATAGTGTTCCACTTACGACTCAAGCACTATTTACGGGCTTGATCTGATACCAATACCCACACAAGAGCCAATCATCGCATGACGTCCGACCCGATGTGAGGTTCGTGTGGCAGGTGGTGTAGCTGTTTTAGCCTAGGTACGAAGTCCAAAAAAAACTGTGACAATTAGCACTTGAGACTTTTCTATCAAATGCTAATAGACCTGTGTATAGACTCAAACAGGAACGTCAAAAATAATACTTGTATATAGACTGGGAAACTTAGATATGTTACTCTACCATATTGTCATAAAAATATTTCTTAAAACGTTAGTTTTTAAGCAGACAGCGTTTCCGTGACAGGAGTGGACACATTTCGGCGATCTATCGGTCCGCCATGTTCAGGAGAGGCGCTGCTGTTGTTGCTGCTGAGTCCCGTTGGAAACTGAAGGCAGGGCCGGAAACCGTCTCCCTGCATGGGCATCCATACCGTAGACCCTGCTGACAAGGGAAACTCTCCATCGCAGCCCCCTCGGATTTAGTGGTAGGATGACCCAGCGGATAGGCCGTCAAAAATTAAACACAGATCAGGCATGGAAACAAGAAGAAGGTGAACTGAACTGTGAAAAAAAATCGAAGTAGAAACATTGAACCCTCCAAGATGAAGATGTGCAGCACCGAGGGAAGTCGTGGTGGCCGGCCGGAGTGGCCGTGCGGTTCTAGGCGCTACAGTCTGGAGCCGAGCGACCGCTATGGTCGCAGGTACGAATCCTGCCTCGGGCATGGATGTGTGTGATGTCCTTAGGTTAGTTAGGTTTAATTAGTTCTAAGTTCTAAGCGACTGATGACCTCAAGAGTGAAGTCGCATAGTGCTCAGAGCCGTGTCGTGGTTGTGAGGTCACGGTATTGGACTGTGAAGGAGGGGACTTGCATTCAAATACCTCTTCTGCCTTTTTTTCCCACAAAGTTATGAATATTCCGTCCGATCACTGACGTGTGAGTTCACCCTCCGTATTCCTGCCAGTTGTCTTACTGTGCATTGCTTATATGACGTGAATCGTATGGTTGAATGTATTACCGTCACAAGCACACGTGATGAATAGTGAGAGCAGGTGAGATGCCACATAGACCTCTCACATAAATGAAAACAACAAATAAGCGGGTGTGAAGTATGTTACAACAAAGGAATTCAAAGAGTCAAAACTTCCAAATCGGAACGCGAGTTGCATGTGGCACTTGTGTATAACAAATAGGAGGTCCCTTGCTTATACCTTGCTATTGCAAATGGACGTCACACCACGACACAAGCACAAATTGACAGACATGTCAATGATCAGAAGGAAGGTTCACAATTTTGTGAAGAAAAGTATGGCTATCCGAGACGAGGTACTTTCGAAAACGGATCTCCCCCGAGGTTCACTGTTTTTACTTTTTTTCCCCTCAGTTCATGACACCTTCTTCCTATTTTCGGGCTTGATCTGAGTTCAGTTTTTGACGGTCTATACATTGGACCATGTTACCACTAAATCCCAGGGGGTGAGATGAGGGGTTCCCCTTGTGAAAAGAAAGCTCTCTTCTCTATGAATTGAATTTTCTGCCAACCTAATTTAAAACGCAGATCCAAAAACCAGACGTACCGTCAGTTACCAGTGTCTTGTTAAATTTCGTTCCATGTCCCTCGTTTAAACCACTTTCAGCTATCGCCCATCTTTTTCAGGCTGTTGTAGCCTCGTGTGACGATGAAATTAACAGCATGTGTCCTGACAGAACTGTGCGAATCAACTAATGTGAGATTCTCACAATGAAACGGGAGAGTTTTGTAAATGCCAGCTTCGTTTCCGAAGTCCCAAATCTTCGAGCCCAGCATATACAAATTTCCATGTCTCTGTGGGAACGCTTACATTGGCCGATCGATTCGCACAGGTGCGTGGAACATCGTCGTCGAACGAGACTACTACAGCCTGAAAAATTGGCAGTAGCTGAACATTGGTTAAACGAAGGACATGGGATGAAATTTGACGAGACTCAGATAATTGCCGGTGCGCCCGGTTTTTTAGCCAGTGTTTAGAAGCAGGCAATTAAAATTAGGTTTGCAGACAACTTTATTAGTAGAGGCGAGAGTTTCCCTGTCATAAGCTTAAGGAATCCTGTAGTATGTAACATCAAAGCCATTGTTCTTGGGTGTGGCTATCCCGTTTGAGGGTAGTCTTTAATTGCGATACATCGTTGGCGCCAAGTCTTTGGGGGATGGTACACTATGTGATCAAAAGTATTCGAACACCACCAAAAACCTACGTTTTTCATATTAGGTGCATTGTGCTGCCACCTACTACCAGGTACTCCATATCAGTGACCTCAGTAGTCATTCGACATCGCGAAAGAGCAGAATGGGGCGCTCCGCGGAACTCAAGGACTTCGAACGTGGTCAGGTGATTGGGTGTCACGTGTGTCATACGTGACATTTCCACACTCCTAAACATCCCTAGGTCCACTGTTTCCGATATCATAGTGAAGTGGAAACGTGAAGGGACACGTACAGCACAAAAGCATACAGGCCGACCTCGTCTGCTCACTGACAGAGACAGCCGATAGTTAAAGAGGGTCGTAATGTGTAATAGGTAGACGTCTATCCAGACCATCACACAGGAATTCCAAACTGCATCATGATCCACTGCAAGTACTATGACAGTTAGGTGGGAGGTGAGAAAACTTGGATTTCATCGTCGAGCGACTGCTCATAATCCACACATCACGCCGGTAAATGCCAAATGACAACTCGCTTGGTGTAAGGGGCATAAACATTGGACTTTTCAACAGTGTGAAACCGGTGTGTGGAGTGACGAATCACGGTACATAATGTGGCGATCCGATGGCAGTGTGTGGGTATGGCGACTGCCTGGTGAATGTCATCTGCCACCGTTTGTAGTGCCAACAGTAACATTCGGAGGCGGTGGTGTTGTGTGGTAGTGTTTTTCATGGAGGGGGCTTGCACCCCTTGTTGTTTTTCGTAGCACTGTCACAGCAAAGGCCTACATTGATGTTTCAAGCACCTTCTTGCTTCCCACTGTTGAAGAGCAATTCGGGGATGGCGTTTGCATCTTTCAACACGATCGAACACCTGTTCATAACGCACGGCCTGTGGCAGAGTGGTTACACGACAGTAACTTCCCTGCGATGGACTGGCCTGCACAGATTCCTGTCCTGAATCCTATAGAACACCTTTGGGACGGTTTGGAACGCCGACTTCGTGCCAGACCTCACCGACCGACATCGACAGCACTCCTCTATGCAGCACTCCGTGAAGAAACCTTTCAGCACCTGATTGAACGTATGCCTGCGAGAGTGAAAGCTGTCATCAAGGATAAGGATTGGCTAACACCTTATTGAATTCCAGTATTGCAGATGGGGTGACGGAGGGGGGGGGGGGGGGGTGCCACGAACTTGTAAGACGTTTTCAGACAGGTGTCCAGATACTTTTGATCACATAGTATACCTGTTGTGGGCAGCACATGCGCCGTGTACGGCACGGAGGCCTACTGTATATAAAACGACGGGTCCCAGCCTTGGCATCGGTTCTCAGCGAAATTGAGCAGCAGCGTCTCTCCTGAAGATGCGGATAGATGGATCTCCGAAATACCGTGTCATGTTGATTTTATAATCCCGAGGAGGCTATTTGGAAACTTATTTTCAGTTTATTTATGCCCACAGTTCTGCATTATTTTAGAATATGTAAACATGCTTGACACAAGAACACCGTCCTCTTGAAAGGAACGATTACGTTTTAGTCCAAATATTTTTAACAACCATCCATGCGAAAATGTTGTCATCTATAAAATCAGACGCTGTTCAGCGTGTTAGATGTCTTACCCATATGTGGGTTCGTATTCTGAAATTCTTTCTTAAATTCTCTCTAAAAACACCCAAAGTTAGTTTTTTTGTGTTTTTCCGCGTTATCATCATTTAATACTTCCTTGCGGATACCACACAACTACATTTTCAAATGACTTTGTACCCTTTAAGAAAATGAATGCAGTCTCAAAACATGCTTAGTACTCCATACGTTAGTATCTAATTCACCATTAGAAAGTTTCTGATTGTATTAATCCCCATCCGGAAGGCAAGTAAAAGACAATATCTACTTTTTCTACATCTCACGGACGAACAGAAGGAGTTTACTATGACATGATCCCTGTTTCTAGAATCCATGTTCATTCCTAGAGAGAAAAGTTTCATAAGGCACATACGTGAAAGGTTTCTGAGAAAAGCACTTTTTCACTCTGGCGCGTGGCAAAAGTCACAAGCGTCGCATTGTCGTATACTTCGCAGGGTTGTCTGAGCTTGTGGACGCACTAGATCTCGCTGTAAAACCCTACCTGGTAAAGAAATGCGCCTAGTATTGTCGAGGGGACAACGTATTTGTTACGTATGGCTGGTGTGTCTGACGTCATAGGCGAATTCTGCATAGTGAATGATACGACGAGAGGCACAGGCGTCAAGTTAGAGGTATGATGTACGAAGTAACAATTAGCACTCTCGTGAAAAATTGTTAAGCTTTTTTAATCTTAAGCAACCAGAACAATGAAACATTACCAACATCGGGAATGATACATCAGCAATAACTGAAGCAGCAACGTAAGCTATTTTTCATATATCTGAGACAGTTACAAAGCTTCCAGTTTCTTAATTCTTTAGCCGAGCGGTCTAAGGCGCTGCAGTCATGGACTGTGCGGCTGGTCCCGGCTGAGGTTCGACTCCTCCCTCGGTCATGGGTGTGTGTGTCTGTCGTTAGGATAATTTAGGTTAACTAAAATGGTTCAAATGGCTCTGAGCACTATGCGACTCAACTTCTGAGGTCATCAGTCGCCTAGAACTTAGAACTAATTAAACCTAACTAACCTAAGGACATCACACACATCCATGCCCGAGGCAGGATTCGAACCTGCGACCGTAGCGGTCACGCGGTTCTAGACTGAAGCGCCTTTAACCGCACGGCCACACCGGCCGGCCTAGGTTAAGTAGTGTCTAAGCTTAGGGACTGATGACCTTAGCAGTTAAGTCCCTTAAAATTTCACACAAATTTGATTTTTCCTTAATTCTGAGAACATCTGCTGTATTTGACTCGATATTTGCTATGTGAGTAACACGGCGTTCAAATATATCGTCGGCTTTAACCTCTGCACAAGATAATTCTGAATAGGAAGAAGTAATTAAACCTGTTTCATTAGTACTGTCCCTCCAAGCTGAAACATAAAAGCCCGCGCCATAAAGAAAGAAGGTGAAGAAGAACAATTTTCGGGAAGGAGGACGTTATAAGAGGTAAAACAGAAACAGAAATCATCACCTAACAGATTCCTTTGTCAATATGGCTCAAATGGTTGGAACTATCCTACCAGATTTAAATCAAAGGAAGGGTATCTGAAGTAACAAACAGATTATGAGGGAAGGGCCACATATGTCCAGCCCCCACCCCTCTCCTCCATACATTTCTCTGTTGCCCTGTAAAACTAAAATTATGTAATACATAAAAGTAATCACTGAAAATTTCGTAGACTGATAAAATAAGGAATGAGGATGCTCTCTGCAGAATCGGCGAAGAAGGAAACATAAGGAAAATACTGACAAGAAGGGATAGGATTATAGGACATATGTTAAAGCACAAGGGAATAACTTCAATGGTACTATAAGAACCTGCAGAGCTTAAGAGCTGTAAAAGAAGACAGAGATTGGAATTCATAAAATAATTAGGACGTGGGTTGCAAGTGGTACGTTGATATGGAGAAGTTGGCACAGGAGATGAATTTGTGACGGGCACGTGAGAAGACTGATGACTGAAAAGAAAAGAAAAAAGAAAGAAAACAAGAAAGGAAGGAACTATTTTCAAGTAATGTGTCATGGACTCCGTATTTACATTTAAGCAATATTTTAAGATCAACGCCATATTTCTTTTCTCATTCAGTTATTCGCTTTCGGTCCTCTCCACCACAGATTCCTCAAATCGTTCATCGTTTTATAGAGAATGCTTTTTAAAAAATAATTATAGGTAACAAGAGCAATGATGATAATTGACAAGAAATGTGAAGTCACCTTTTATACGAATCGATGCGACAGTTGCGACCAGTAACACCACGAAACTGCCTTCAGATCAACTCAACAATGAACCAAACACTACTCTAGAGATTGTACTGTTGGCTTGCCTTCCATGTTTTCCAATTACGAACAGTTCTTTTTTCGTGTGCGAACATGTCTATCAAATATACTGGCACCAGTCGATGTCTCTCAGCGCCCTAGGCCCGGACTTACGTGGCCTATACGAAAAGTGGGTTCTCAACGAGGATTGCTTAAGGTTCATCAGCATCATTTCCAGTGAAGGGGCAGGTGGTGGAAGTAAAGAATAGAAAGTAGTTTCTGTAGTGACACATGTATCGTAAGCTGCTCATTGCGCAATTTAAAACTAACTATAGTAAATCATCTATGTATAAGGTAAGATAAATTAAAAATTTAATGGGGTGCTCCTTGTTCAAAGTAAAATATAATTATTATGTTACAACAGAGGTGTGTTCCTTAAAGTAACTAACACTCGCCCCTTTGGTCCAGAAGCCTTTCTAAACGAAGTGTTTTTTCTGTTTATATCGCTCAAAGTTAAGTGAACAGACCAAAATTTCTCTTGCGTAATCAGCTCATTTTCCATGACATTCGTAAATGGGATATGACACTCTCCATGGTTAGGTCTTTCGCTGTAGATGTTCTGCATACAGATGTTTCCGCAGTGTTTGCCTCTTTCCCTTCTCACAAGGAGCACACGAATAACAACAATTTATTCGGTATCGCTCAGTTTCTCTTCACTGTCACACAAGGCTTGGTAAAATACTAATGGTTACGTTTAGATTTGAACTGTACGTGGAGAGAACGCGACGCTAGCTTACTTGCTTTATTGTTGTTGCTGCTACCTGCTGCTGATTGCAGGATTAAATAGCGTGAGTTTTGCAACGTGCGTCAGAGTTAGTTTCTGTAAATATTCAATGGACTGACGTCTGTGATATAAGCCTATAGCTGTGCGCATCACACGGACGACTCGTAATAAAAACTGGAACAATTTACACTTTTTCTCAACAGTCTGAGAAGTACGATTTTACCAGTGGCCTTTGGTTAACTGGTCCTATAAAAATAAGGAGCTTTTCTGTGTAGTACGTATAGAGCGGTACAGATATATCACAAGTCCAGTTGCCCTTTCTCTGTTTAACGACTGTAGCCAACTTTCTGTTCCTCGATCGCTTCTTTCAGTATCTGTTACTGCAACATCTCTTCTGATTGGAAGCAGAAATTTTACGACAATCTTCTGGAATGAAATAATTAGGGGATAGGAAATAATTAGGGGATAGGAAGACAGTATTTAGACATTCTCTGTATCGTATTCCGTTTCGCTTTAAATTTTATCAGAAATTTATTTTATCGATTTACTAATCATACTTGTCACCGGTATTTTGAATCTGGCGTCACATCTGTAGGAAAAGTAGACTTTTTCATTCACTGTACGCTTCTCACATTACTCTCTTTGCATACTTTTGGTTTCGTTCAGTTTCCGTGTACTAACAAGGATTTCACTTGGGCATATTTTCTAACAAGGCAATGGAACCACGGAGTTTCTTACCTGTCCCTCACACTGTGCGACAAATACACTTAATAATAAGAATCAGATATAAGGAACACGTTTGGGATCACGAATATTAGATTCACATGCACATTTTCAGTGTGCCTAATACAGAAATTACACAGCTAACGTGTGACCAGACCATCATCATCTAACCCTCTGCTCAGAGTGATGATAAAAGATACATGGCAAGTGGAAGACTAAACCAATGTATTTGAGTAAACATATGGACTTTCCTCCAGAATTAAAATCTTGATAGCAAGCAGACTTAATTTTAAGCAGTAATTCTTTCATTCTGTAGCTGTTGTAACCTATGAAATCCCTTTCATCACTGGGTAATCACTGCAAGCTCCAGAGGCTGGACAAAACACGAGAAATAAAGCACTTTACCCTGCCTGATACGGTGCAGGAAAACTTTTGGCACTCGAAACAGATCCTTTATTGTTTACAAGGGGATCTTATACCATTCTTCCCGCAAAATATTGACAAATTCAGGAAGCAATGACGCAGGTGCAGACCGATCACGCACCCTTTTCTTCAAAGCAGACAACAAAGATTCAACAATACTAAGATCTGGTGACAGTGGTAGCCAGGAGAGATGGGACACTTCGTCCTCGTGTTCACAAAACCACTGTTGGATGACGCGAGGTATGTGAACAGGGGCCCTGTTGTCTTGGAACACAGCATCACCACCGAGGAACGAACATGGTACCGTGAGATGTACCTGATCAGCCAAACACTCACATAACCCTTGGCAGTAATACGACCTCAGAGAGCATGTCTGAATCTTGTTGAATACCACGCTATGTCTTCCCAAACCGGCACCAAACTCTTGCCGTGTTTCACTCTTGGGACGTTATCTCGGCGAGAAGTTGGAAACAGTGTGAGACGAAACTCATTCCACTAAATGACTTCCCTCCATTGCTCCACAGTCCACATTTTATCGCTACGGCACCACATTTTCCTGTTACGGGCATTTTCATCACTGATGAGTGGTTTGGAGCCCCATAGTTCCCTCCATTCTGGAACTTCCTTCGTGTTGTATCCGGTCTGACATACAATTCTGCAGTGATTATTGTCGTGACTGTCGTGTTATTACTTTTCGTCCAATCCTCTTCAGTGACCGTCGTCACGGTCGCTCAAGACACGCTTGCGTCCGCGTTGTGCTTTGCCTTCGATGGTTCCCCACCTACCATATGTGTTGTATAAATCTTCGATGCGGTACCTCTTGAAACGCCAAACACTTTTAATCCTTTGGCTACAGAAGCACCCACCACACAACCACCTACAATTTGACCGCTGTTGAATTCACTTAGCCCGGACATAACGCACTCACAACTGCACAGAACACTGTTGTGACCATGGCTGTCACTTGTAACGTACTGGGGACATTGCATAGTTGCTATTCGTGGTCAAATATAACGGTGCAACTTTCAGGCTTGGCTAGCATCGACGCACATCAAAAAATGTTTTGCATCACTACAGTTCCCAGAACGCCTGAAGATAAAAGTTGACTGTGGATGTTGTATAACAGACACAGTCCCTTTGACTGTTCAGAGATGTCACTAAATCCGCCCAAAGATGTAAACAAACGTGAATAAGCAGCGCCTATTAGATGGAGGGGGTCCGACAGACCATCACTTAAAGTCGTTCCAGGAGGACAGGCTCGTGTTATCTGTAGTTCAACCATGCCTCGACGGTCAATACCGAAGTTCGATCGCATCCGTATTTGTTCCAGGAAGGGCTCTCAACGAGGGAAGTGTCCAGGAGTCTCGGAGTGAACCAAAGTGATGTTGTTCGGACATGGAGGCGATACGGATAGACAGCAACTGTCGATGACATGTCTCGCTCAGGCTACTGCAGTGAATGAACCTACAGATTATGGTTCGAAGGAACCCTTACAGCAACGCCACCATGTTGAATAATGCTTTTCGTGCAGCCATAGGACGTCGTGCTACGACTCAAATGTGCACACTAGGCTGCATGATGCGCAACATCACTCCCGACGTCCTTGGTGATATCCACCTATGCAACCACGGCACAATGCAGCGCGGTACAGATGGGCACAACATCATGCCGAATGGACCACTCAAGATTCTCTTCACAGATGAGTGTCGCATATGCCTTCAACCAGACCATCGTCGGAGACATGTTTGGAGGCAACCCGCTCAGGCTAAAGGCCTTAGACACATTGTCCAGCTAGTGCAGCAAGGTGGAGGTTGCCTGCTGTTTTGGGGTGGCATTATGTGGGGCCGAGGTATGCCGCAGGTGGTCATGGAAGGCGCCGTAATGATTGTACGATATGTCAGTGCCATCCTTCGACCGATAGGGTAACCATATCAGCAGCATACTGGCGAAGCATTCGTCTTAATAGACGACAATTCGCACCCCCATCGTGTACATCTGGTGAATGACTTCCTTCAGGATAACGACATCGCTCGACTAGACTGGCCAACATATTCTCCAGATCTGAACCCTATCGCACATACCTGATTGAATAGGGCTGTTTATAGACGACGTTTCCCGCCAACCACTCGGAGAGATATACACCGAATCGCTGTTGAGGAGAGGGAGAATCTGGACCAACAGTGCCTTGATGAATTTGTGGATAGTACGCCACGACGAATACATGCATGCATCAATGCAAGAGGTCTTGCTACTGGGTATTGTACCGGCGTGTACACAAGTCTGCACCTCTGAAGGTTTCGCTGTATGGTGGTACAACATGTCTTGTGAGGTTTTCATGAGCAATGTAAAGGGCGGGAATGATGTTTATGTTGATTTCTATTCCGATTTTCTGTACAGGTTCCGGAACTCTCGTAACCGAGGTGATGCCAAACTTTTTTTGTTGTGTCTACATTTATCTTCAAGCAAGAATTTCTCCTAGCGTTCCCAAATGTCTGCCGAAACCTGTGCATTCCTATGACACAGTTTACTGCATTCATCACTTCGTTTTCCTCTAGAATTTTTAACCGCAACACCACTTCATTATCAATCTGACGATTCCTTGATGTTTCAGGATGTGTCCGATCCCTTCTTCTAGTGAAATTGTGCCATGAATTTCTTTTTTCTCCAGTTCGACTTAATACCGCCCCACTAGTTACTCGAGCTACCCATCTAATCTTCAGTATTATTCTGTTGCATCGCAATCCAAAAAGCTATTTCGTTCCTGTCTGAACGTTCAACTACATTTTAAGCCTGCACTCGAGACAACTAACTTCAGAAAAGGCCCCTAAAATTTAAATTTATAATCGATGTTAAGAAAACCTCTTTTTCAGGATTGCTTTTATTCCTCCTGAAAGTCTCCATTTTATATTCTACTTCGAACACCATCAGTTATTTTCCTGCCCAAATAGCATAGCAAATTCACTACTTTTTGTGCCTTAATACATAATCGAAGTTTTTCAACGGGATGTGATTTAATTCCACTACATTCCGTTAACCTTGCTTTACTTAATACTACTGTAGAGCTCTGTGTGCTAGTATACACCGACTTTCATTAAAAGTTTGGGATATGAACGTATTGTTTGAAAGTTTCCTGTTTTTATAATGACCTCGCTGACGTATGAGAAAGGGATGGCACACGTTGTGTTGCAAAATAGCTAGGCAAGGAACTGAAAACCATTTGTCAATACTATTAGAGCTAAATGAAGAGCTACAGAACGGGCCAAGGGCCAAGATAGTAAGTACATACTTTCGATTGTATGTGGGTACAGGTTTCTTTTTCGACGTAGCACTAAATGCTTTGTAAATATAATGACACAAACTGCATCGTCGCAACAAAAACTAATGTAGCAGCAGTTGTGACCAACAAAGTTTAACTTTGTAATGAAATGTGTTTTACTTTTTTACTTTGTATGAGCTTGTTGATAATAGATATTGCAGGTATTTTAAAATGCCAACAGGCCAAAACTGGTCTGTTATGTACTACCTCGTCCAATAAAGTTAATCAGCATAAAAATTTTTGGCAGCCTACAGTGGGCATCCAGGATAAGATGAGGGTATGTACCCACACAAGAGGAAATTAATTGTTTTCTTTCTTGGTTACCACCAGTTTTTATGACTCTTCTTTAATAACACAATCTGAGCACGGGCACTGTACGGGACGAGAGAATTCAACACTCATCGGATGTAATTAGGAATCGACGAAGTAGCTTTGTACAAGACCTCTTTTCCATAACAGGTTCCGTGGTTTTAATATTACCATTCTCACTGCACATGAATCCAATGCAAACAGATTAGGAAGGATGCATATTAAGACATTCATTTGATGATCTCACATACAAGTATGGTATGACCGAAAGGAAAACGGATTGATGATTGACCACATCAGGCCTTCGTAGAACATTTCCATATTTGCTTCGTCATAGGAGGGGATACAAAACGATCAATGAAAAATGAAAAGAATGTTTAACTCTCCAGCAACATGATATGCAATAAGGAAAAAAAAATATATCTACGGGAGTGATTAAACTTGACCGAGCTCTAAATATCAAAGCTGTGGCTTTGAGTGAGGCAAAAGAGTAGCCGTCTATGAACGCCGGAAATAAACGATGAAGAATTATCCGCGGGTATAACGTCTCCTCGGAAATGAAGCACTATAAAAGGGCGGTAAGGCGTTGCAGAAACGCATTGCAGGAGGAAACGAAGAAGGATAAGAAAAAAATGAGTTGTTACAAAAGAAAGGGCCTGGTACTCCACAAAAGCGCGTTCGAGTGGCTCCAAACAATAGCAATAAAATCTGTTCCTCCTTGGAACACTGAACGAAATTCGGTTGAGAAGAACAAGACGCCGTAATTAGAGTAACAAAAGGAATGCAGCAACTTCGCGGAAGGCTGCTGATTAAAAAATTCCTCGCCGTTTTTCTAATAATCTCGGCTTTTTGCGTATAGCTCATTCGGGCCATACAAAATGTTTGCAAATTCGGAAGAGTTTCTTACAGTATACGTCCGCGAAATTCCAAAGGCTACTAATAAGGGAACACTAATATCCACGCCAGTTAAATCGGAGCCATAAAATAAATTCGGCCATCCAAATGAGGTGACCACCAAGGGAAACATTCACAAAATTCATGACATGGCAATGCAATTGTTGACACAGTAGGCATTTCAGTTGAGCGAGTGCATAATATTTTGCATGGGGAACCGGCAATGAAGGAGATCCAGAATGAGATTTTCACTCTGCAGCGGAGTGTGCGCTGATATGAAACTTCCTGGCAGATTAAAACTGTGTGCCCGACCGAGACTCGAACTCAGGACCTTTGCCTTTCGCGGGCAAGTGCTCTACCATCTTTTTTTTATTATTTAAATCTCATTTTTGTTCTCTTTTGTTCGTTTCGTCTGCTCGGGGCGGACGTCGTAAGACATCCTTTTAAGTTCGTTGATGATCGATTAACTCAGTTTTTTTATTACAGAGGGCAGGTAACCCTCTGACCGAACACGCTGAGCTACCGTGCCGGCTGTCTGAGCTACCGAAGCACGACTCACGCCCGGTCCTCACAGCTTTACTTCTGCCAGTATCTCGTCTCCTACCTTCCAAACTTTACAGAAGATCTCCTGCGAACCTTTCGGGAGTGCTAGTTCTCCTGCGAACCTTGCAATATCCGTTCCGCAATATCCTTTCTTCCAGGAGTGCTAGTTCTGCAAGGTTCGCAGGAGAACTTCTGTGAAGTTTGGAAGGCAGGAGACGAGGTACTGGCGGAATTAAAGCTGTGAGGACGGAGCGTGAGTCGTGCTTGGATAGCTCAGTCGGTAGAGCACTTGCCCGCGAAAGGTAAAGGTCCCGAGTTCGAGTCTCGGTCGGGCACACAGTATTAATCTGCCAGGAAGTTTCAATGAAGGAGATGTGTGCGAGGCGGGTGCTGCGATTGCCCACAGTCGACCAAAAACGCATCCGACACAAACATTTCAACACAATGTCTTAATGACTGGCGATGTTTAATCACAAACCGCAAGACTTTTTCCGTCGATTTGCAACTATCGATGAAGTCTGGATCTATCATTACACGCCAGTCAAAACAGCAGTAAAAACAATGGATAAAGGCTGGTGCAAGTGCACCAAAGAAGACAAAGATCATTTTGTCCGATGGCAAGGTGATTTCCACTGTTTTTTGGGATTCTCTAGGTGTAGTCCTCAGATATTATTTGGAAATGGCAGAAGCATTACTGAAACTTGCGTTGGTCGAAAAAATATTAACGTTGGCAAGCAAGCAACGGCTCCTTCAACAGGCTAATGCTCCATCCCATGCATCAGCGTTAACAATGGCGAAAGTGCATTAGTTCGGCTTTAAACTGGTTCCTAATCCATCCTATTTATCAGACTTGTTCCCGACTGACTTGTTCATCTTCCGTTAACTTGAAACTTTGACTTGCTTGGGAAGGAATTTTCATCGAGTGAGTGGTAGTTGCAGTCAGCGAGTATTCTGCAGTCTTTGAAAGAACTTATTTTACCCATGAGGTGAAAAAGCTGGAGGATCGCTGTTGTGTATCCCACATAGGAGACTATGTAGAGATGTAAGGTGAGTTATATACAAACTAAACTTTTTCCATGCATTTTTACCAGGCTTACAAATAAACCCTCGGACAATGAAGTTTCTTCTTAATCGATTCTGAAGTTGAATGCTTGGCTCAGAAATTTCGTTTGAAGGAAATTCAGGCAGAGTGCAGTCACTAAGCACTCTTCTGCCACTACATCCATGCCTCAGTGAAAGTTCAGTGCAGCTGTTCTGAGGTTCGACCCGTTCGGCCGTTGTGCGACACGGGCTTTTATACACTCCAGATGTACGAAGTCCCAGATCATCTTGTAAGTAACTCCACAGGAATCTGGTTATATTTGACTGGCAGAATTTGATGGGAATGATCTAATCTCAATCACGTGGACGTTCGTGCCAAGTAGACAACAAGCGTATTGCCAAAACAGTGGTTCAAAATTTTACGACAATACGACTCTTCAGCAGACCAAGAAGAATCTTGTGGAAAATATCTCCCGATGGGAAAGCATACGGACATAAAACTGACGACGTTTCTTTTTTTTTAGGCAACATTGTTGTATGGAGGTAAACAACGATTAACTTACTTATAATCAATTATTCAAAATGACAGTCACAATCGCATTATTTATTTTGCCTCCAACCGGTTTCAACCCACGATGGGGTCATCTTCAGGGCAATTTACACTATAAAGTAATCATGTACGTAATCTACAAGCAATTAGTCAAAGTTACATAAGTAAACAGACTTTTATACCCATTTGGTCGCTCGCTGGAGTCGTCACCCTGCCTGTGTACCGGAAGTAACTATGCATGGGCGGCCGTGGTGGCCGAGCGGTTCTAGGCGCTTCAGTCTGGAACCGCGTGACCGCTACGGTCGAAGGTTCGAATCTTGCCTCGGGCATGGATGTGTGTGATGTCCTTAGGTTAGTTAGGTTTAAGTAGTTCTAAGTTCTAGGGGACTGATGACCTCAGCAGTTAAGTCCCATAGTGCTCAGAGCCAAATTAACTACGCATGGTTGGCTCTCTGCATGAGCTTAAATAACGGACAACAACACGTGGGCAAACGGTAACGGTCTACACGGTGACTAACGGTATTTACATGCTTAAGCAAGAAATCGTAAATTTTAAAGTTTGTTCCAGTTGTAATATAAAACATAATAGATAATAAATAATAAATATAACTCATTAAATCTCGAGAAATTTACAATTACTTTAAATTCAGGTAACTGTTTTCCCATTCATCTTTCACATCATTTGTGGATAGAGCAGAGCCCTCTGTCCTTTGTGGTAGGGACGCCGTTGCCATGGGCGATAATATATATATCAAGCACCCCCTAGACTGTGTGGTTGGGACGCTGTCGTCATGGTAACCGCTTCGTATTAGTCGTCTACTGTGATACTTAGTAAGTGATTACTTACTAATGTATAACTTTACAGTGTAAATTGCCCTGAAGATGACCCCATCGCGGGTTGAAGCCGGTTGGAGGCAAAGTAAATAATGCGATTGTGACTGTCATTTTGAATAATTGATTCTGACGTCTTGTCTGTATAGCAACGGTCCACCAGTTCAGGTAGGTGATATCACTTCGTTCTCTGGTTCATATAACCACTGCTTGGAAACCTATCTGCTTGGGGAACTTTTATAGTTCAATCTCGCTTGCAAGCTATAAGCACTGTGTAACGTAATATGATTAACCATACATTAGAGGACTGCATGCGTATTCCTGCGGATAACATTGTGCCTCAGCGTAGGCTATGTGTGCGTCGACGTCTGTGTGTGTGTGTGTGTGTGTGTGTGTGTGTGTGTGTGTGTGTGTGTGTGTGTGTGTGTTTTTTTTGCTGCGACTATGCATTCACGGTTTCATGTCAAGTCTCCGGTAAAAGAATTCAGTGAACTCTCAAAACGATTGTGCAGCAAGTCGAACAACCCCTTCGTGTTGGTTTAGAATGTAAGGTTACAACAGCGAGCCACCTTTGGATTTCACAACTGAAACATTGGAAACGGTAACTTAACAGAACTCGTGTATGAAATATGAAATAATCGTCAATGACCTTTATCTTGTGATGGATTTGCTAAGCCTTATCCCTGAATACTTCAAGTTACTCAAGTGATTCAGTTGTATAATAGTTATCAATGGTATGAAGTGTTTTTAGCTTTTTTCTAAGTTGGTGAATGGACGGCTTGTTTCTTTTACAGGTTTGTTTCTTTTACTTCTGTAAGTGACTTGTATTAATAATCTATGTTTAGGCGGTTTACAGCTGGAAGCCCTCTCTCTCTCTCTCTCTCTCTCTCTCTCTCTTTCTCTTTCGGTATAGACCAATTCCTGGTGCTGATAGTTAGTGCCGCACCATTTACCCTAACGAAAATCACAGATGTTTTAAGTCTACGAGCAATGCGTCACATTCTTTTCCATTTTAGTCCATCTAGATGACTGCTAGTTCCACGTAATCCGCTTCTGTTGCTCACAGTTTTGGAAAAATGTATTCAAATTATTCAGAGAATTCTGTCTTACTGTTGATGTTACAACGGATCGAATACAGGATATACTGCAACAAATAATTTAGTACTGTACTGAATGGCAATAAGTTATAGTAAATGTAACGGCCACAGTCACTGGAATTCTAGAGCCTGAATTTACGTTTCCTCTGTCTATAGTCACAACTAAAACTTGCTGAAAGCTGAAACTGAGCGCCGGGCCTGGATTAGGACCTGCAAAAGAAATACACCACTAGAGTTACTTCGGCGTCCTTCAAGGCCTGACCCTCACATGTTAATTAGCAGAATTATCTCAAAAACAGTCACCGAAAAAAATACATTCGGGAAGTTCATTCCTGGAAACTTTGACCATGGAACAGGCTCCTAGCAGGTTATCGACCCTACGAAAATATTTCTGGAAGCACGAAGTCATTTCATTGACCCTTTCAAACATGCGCTTGACAATCGTCTGTCACAATCACAACTTTCAGTACTGATTTTTTTCATGTATTTTCAATTGCAGTAGGATGCACTGAGGAAACATATTGACGTGCTGGTTACAGCAGGCCAATCAGGATCGAGGTATATTGGATAAAAACTGATGGTCGGCATGTCCTAGAGTCGTAAGAACGCATGCATGCCCGAGGCAACTATGCATCGTAATTTAGAATAACAAAGACACTGCAATATCGTATTTAACCGCCGGTACCGGACAAGTGATTTTCAAATAAAATGTGTAATCTGTACGGGAATATACATAATCGCTGTACAAGTATAGGTCATGGACGTATGGTTGGCGACATATGGATGTTTGGGACTGGTCGTGAGTCGTGCACGGATAGGTAAATCGTAAGGCGACTGCTTGCGATAAGCGGGAAGTCCGGGTTTGAGTACTGGTCAGGCCCAAATTTTCATTTTCCTATTCGCAACTGCGAATACATTTACTCAAAAAAAGTTTTGCATCACCTCGGCGCCGAAAGTTCCGGAACGTCTACGGAAAACTGAAATAGAGATAAACGTAAACATAATTTCCGCCCTTTTCATTTCTCATGAAAACTACACATTGCATGTTATACCACCATACAGTGATACATTCAGAAGTGGTGATCCAGATTGCTGTACACACCGGTACCTGTGCCGCGCAGGATAGCCGAGCGGTCTAGGGCGCTATGTAACGGTCCACGCGGATCCCCCCCGTCAGAGGTTCGAGTCCTCCCTCGGGCTTGGATGTGTGTGTTGTCCTTAGTTTAAATTAGTTGAAGTTAGATTAAGTAGTGCGTAAGCTTAGAGGCCGATAACCTCAGCAGTTTGGTCACAAATTACCAAATTTCCAATCACCGGTGACTCTAATACCCAGTGGCACGTCCTCTTGCATTGATGCATGCCTGTATTCGTCGTGGCATACTATCCACAAGCTCATCAATGCACTGTTGGTCCAGATTGTCCCACTCCTCAACGGTGATTGGGCGTTAATCCCTCAGAGCGGTTGGTGGGTCACGTCGTCCATAAACAGCCCTTTTCAATCAATCCCAGGCATGTTCGATATTGTTCATCTCTGGGGAATATGCTTGACACACTACTCGAGCTATGTCGTTATCCTGAAGAAAGTCAGTCACAAGTTGTGCACGATGAGGTCGCGAATTGTCGTCACTGAAGTCAAATGCCTTGTCAATATGCTATCTATGTGGTTCCACTATCGGTCGGAGGATGGCATTCACGTATCGTACAGCCGTTATTACGCCTTCCATGACCACTAACGGCGTAGCTCAGCGCCACATAATCCGACCCCGAAACAGCAGGTAACGAAACACGTCTTCGACGATTGTCTGGTTGAAAGCATATGCGACACTGATCGGTGAAGAGAACGTGATGCCTATCCACAGCAGTCCATTTGGCATGTGGTTGGGCCCGTATGTACCGCACTGTATGGTGTCGTGGTTGCAAAGATGGACCTCACCAAAGACGTGGAGAGTGAAGTTGCCCATCATGCTGCCTATTGCTCACAGTTTGAGTCGTAACACGAGGTCCTATGGCTGAACGAAAAGCATTATTGAAAATGGTGGCCTTGCTGCCAGGGTTCCTCCGAGCCATAATCCATAGGTAGCGGTCATCCACTGCAATAGTATCCCTTGGGTAGCCTGAGTGAGACATGTCATCGACAGTTCCTGTCTCTCTGTATCGCCTCCATGTCCGAACAACATCACTTTGGTTCAGTCTAAGACTCCTGGACACTTCCCTTGTTGCCAGCCCTATTTGGCACAAAGTAGCGATCGAACCGCGGTAGTGACCGTCTAGGAATTGGTGAACTATAGACAACACGAGTCGTGTACCTACTTCCTGGTGGAATGACTGGAACTGATTGGCTGTCGGACCCTCTCCGTCTAATAGGTGGTGCTCTGTTTACATCTTTGGGCGGGTTTGTGACACCTGTGAACAGTCAAAGGGACTGCGTCTGTGATACAATATCCACAGTGAACATCAATCTTCCCGAGTTCGGGGAAACGGGGGTGTAAAAATGATTTGTGTATATGAGAAGTCTCTGGCTCGTGTCGCAAGATTTGGTGTAATGGTAAGTACGGTATTTTCAGGACCTATGTTAAATCGGCGCCTGCGATGACTGGTAAGATGGGTGACTTTCAAACCACGGTACAGATTGAGGTTTATATCAATCCACACGAATTTAGGGCATCTGAACCCATCATATCACCGTTTAATGACCTTTTTCCACTATTCTCTGATGCATATAAAACTGTTTTTGTTTATGTATTCCACACGTAGTGATTCCGTGCGCAACGTGTTTCACGCAAGGATGTTGTGTGTGTTATGGTATCCATAATTGTACTTTACGTGTAGTTGTACATTTTCTGATTAAAATATTGTAAAGTTATTCGTGATTTCTTCCCACTACTTTCATATTCTGATATATTTACACCCAAGCTGCACTTTTGAAGTAGCATCGAACTCTCCCACGTAATGTTGTTTCTGCCTTCAGTAGAGATTAATACAATGAGGCCCAAATTTGAGGGGGGGGGGGGGGAGGCGAGTGGTTCGCAAACCGGGTATCTGCGTCGGGCAGCAATTTCAGGGGGCGCCAAATTCATATACTTGAAGAAAAAGAACTTGTTTCACAAAGCTCCTACCATGCAGCGCACGTTGATCTATCGATTATTCATATGATTTTGAAATGTATTCCTGATTTTTTTAACATTTTTGAACACATTCTAATTTGATTCCTGAACTAATCATAAGCTGATTTTTGAATGCGTGGATAATGTACATGATGTCTCTGTTAGGGGAACTTCCATCGCATCAAGAAATAAAGACCTTCTCGCAGACAAAAAGGGACGGGGCTGAGCCGAATAAATCCGAACGGATAAATGCCAGTCGCTATTTTTGTGTGTGGTTGATTGGGTGTGCGAATGATAAGCATTGTTATAATTACGAGGGTTGAAAGGTATGTGCTTAGATTCGATCAGGATTAGAGCCAGTGAAAAATGTCGATAGTTCCCAACCGCAAAGTTGGACGAGTTGTACATCTTCGAGTAGTAAGATCTTTGACAGCTAACAGAGCTAGGTGCACGCAGTAAAAGTTTGAGTAGTGGTGAGGAGATGCGCAGAGACAGCAGACGTGTTTCGAGTCGGAGCTAGATGCCTGCAGGAGGCAGCCGGGTCGTGACAGCATCAAAGTAAGAATTGGCGCTACGCACATAATAAGCTATATATTGAGCGAAACTCGGCACATACCTGGGGAAACTAGAAAGAATAATTAATAAAACAGGTTTTCTTTGGTTAAATAATGTCTAAAAGCTAGATAGAAATCCCATTGTTGATGCAATAAGCGTTTTATGAAACTTTCTCGTAAATCCATGCTACAGAAGTTTTTTTTAGTTTTTCATATGTGCCTTAAAAGTCTGAACAATAAATATCTTTTAGATAAAATTAGAGTTTCATCTCACACCTTATGTCGTTCTCCGCATCCTGTGCTTGCATTGAACCAAAAGGTACATTAAAGTAAAGTTCCCATGAGTAAAGCTAATAATTTCATTTATCAGAGTAAAATAATCTATATGCCATTGCACAGTTGGCAAATTATTCAGATCAGGACAGAATTTTTATTAAGTAACAAATAGGGTCAAGATGAGTAAAGTTATCTAGAATGACAATTTTATGCCATTGCACTACGGCTGAGTTGAATATATGTTTTATTATCGGCTAAACGGTAAGGAGTGCACGAGCTAAGTCCACAGACGCAGTTAGATGCAGGTTGGTGACTTTCATTTATTTTTTTCCAACATTATTTTCATGCAGTCAGATAAAGTCCCGTTCAGTTAAATACGCAGTCAGATGCAAGTTTTATTAAAGACTAAAGCAGTCACATGCAGTTCAGTCTAGTTTAAATAGAGAAGTTTTATTAACAACACTTACAGGGTGAGTTAAACGAAAACCTTAAATTTGTAGTAACAAATTTAAATTTCACGCCGTTATCCTGTAAGTTGGTAAGTGTACTACAAACAGCGGGCTGAATGACCTGTAGGTGGCAGCATAGTGCAATGTACACATACCGTCGCAGTATCAGTACAAAGATGGCCGCCCCACTTGCGACTTGCACCAGGGAAGAACGGGGTTCTGTTATTCGGTTTTTGCGTGGTGAAGGTGTGAAACCTATTGAAATTCATCGAAGAATGACGGTTCAATACGGTGATGCATGTTTGTCTCGGCAGGAAGTCTACGAATGGAGTAGGAAGTTCGCAAATGGAAGATGCTCCTCGTCCAGGTCAGGCACAACAAGTTGTGACCACAGAACATTACAGCAGTTGAAGCCATAGTGAAGGAAAACCGCTGAGTGACACTGAATGACATTGCAGCATGTTTAAAGATTAGTCATGGGTCAGCACACCAAATTGTGCATGATGTGCTCCAGTTTCACAAAACTTCTGCAAGATGGGTGCCGTAGTAGCTGACTCCTGAAATGAGAGAACGAGGTGTTGATGCTTGTGAAGAACTACTTCGGGGCTTTGAACTAGAAGGTGATGGCTTCCTTGCAAGAATCGTTACTGGGGACGAAACCTGGGTTCACTTCCACCAACAGGGAACGAAGAGAGCGAGCAACCCAGACCTTGCCCCAAGTGATTTCCATGTTTGGACCACTCAAAGACGCAATGGGAGGAAAGAAGTTCCATTCTGATGATAAGGTACGCCACGCGGTGCATGAGTAGTTGCGCGTCCAACCAAACGAATTTTTTTCTAAAGGAATTTATGCACTTTGTAAGCGCCGGAGGACTTGCATTGAGCGTGGGGGAGATTATGTTGAAAAGTGATACAGCTTTGTACCACTTCTGCACAGTAAACAATATTTTTTTAAAAAAATTAAGGTTTTCATTTGACTCACCCTATTATTATCGAAATCAATAGATTCAGACTACCTGAGGGGGAATAAACGACAAACAAGGATAACAGGTAAGAAAGATTACATGTTATTTTCTCGGTGTATCCAAGAAAATGAAATTTTGAGAACAAATTTTGCGAGAACGCTACAGTCCTAAAGGCCAGTAGTATAGTCCCCGGTTAGCAGCCACTAAGTTGTACTCTTGGAATAGGGCGGAAAACGCGTTGTGCGAACACGTAATAGCGCCTAACCAGAGCATAAAAGCGGGATAACTGAACTGATGATTCTGGAAGGGTTAGGCGAACTTAACCGGAGAACAAGCTTAATGGCAGGAATAATTAGAGAATTAGTGATGACGAGATTGTTCGTTAGAGCGAGGAAGGAGAAGAAACGGGACATCACACAAATTATATGGAAGAAAATGACGATTCCAGATTTATATAAAAATTTAGTACTACTACTACTATTTTTCAATCTCGTGCTTGAGAAACTGGAGCCTGTAACTGAAATGTGAAACTATTTCCTAAAATTAAAGTTTTTGCTTGAAGTCGGCCTAGAATGCATTTGATATTGGCACTTCGTGAATTATATTCTATCGTATTATTTATGTAAATGAGGTAAATAAAAATAACCACATATGCCAAACTAGTCCCGCTTATTTGGCTTGTGTTTCAGTTGCTGCAATACTGGAACGGCCTCTTTCGTTTTATGTAGCAAAAAATGGTTCAAATGCCTCTGAACACTATGGGACTAAACATCTGTGGTCATCAGTCCCCTAGAACTTAGAACTACTTAAACCTAACTAACCTAAGTATATCACACAACACCTAGTCATCACGAGGGAGAGAAAATCCCTGACCCCGCCGGGAATCGAACCAGGGAACCCGGGCTTTTATGTAGCAGACAGTGACAAAATGGACGTATTCAAATCGAGAAACTACACTAGTCTTGGGTACTATTCGTATTAACAGCTTTTTCACTATTAGAAAACGACTTGTTGATTTTTAATGTACCAAAAAGTTTGACGAATTTTGGTGAGGTAATAGATTCTCTCACAGAAAGGAAAGCACGCCGTGTAAAGCTTTAGCAAGATTAGGGAGAAAAATATCCTGGGAGCATAGGATTGAAGAAATGTGTACTGACTTGCATGTCTTTTGTTTTTACTGGTTTTATGTTATCCATGTTTAATTTTATATCACACAAAAGAGAACTTTATTAGCTAATAGACAATAGAGAATACAAATTTTTTGGAGAGTTATTATTCTCCTGGTCACAAATAATCCCACCCAGTATTAATTGCGAGTTTTTTTTAAGAAGGTTAGGATGTCAAACAGGGCGACTGGGGGTAAGAGGGGTACCACAGTACATTAATTTCTGCTGTCCTAAATAAAGTTTGATGACTTCCATAACAAAATATACAAGTTTCAATTCAACATCGCAAAATGCAGTTGCATGCATACAGGGATACTGTGTGAAAAAGCGTGACACTGTATAGCCAACTGTCAAAATGAAGAAAGAACAAACACATGCCTAAGGCTCTGGAAGGAAAATGGGCCCTCACAATTTCCCTGTGGAAGAGTTCTCGAAGACCGTATCCACAGAGATACTTTGGCACACTTAAGACCAAATAACGTGTCTTACATTTCCTCAAACATATATTCGTTATATACACTACTGGCCATTAAAATTGCTACACCAAGAAGAAATGCAGATGATAAACGGGTATTCATTGGAAAAATATATTACACTAGATCTGACATGTGATTACATTTTCACGTAATTTGGGTGCATAGCTCCTGAAAAATCAGTACCCAGAACAACCACCTCTGGCCGGAATAATGGCCTTGATACGCCTGGCCATTGAGTCAAACAGAGCTTGGATGGCGTGTACAGGTACAGATGCCCATTCAGCTTCAACACGATACCACAGTTCATCAAGAGTAGTGACTGGCGTAGTGTGACGAGCCAGTTGCTCGGCCACCATTGACTAGACGTTTTCAGTTGGTGAGAGATCTGGAGAATGTGCTGGCCAGGGCAGCAGTCGAACATTTTCTGTATCCAGAAAGGCCTGTACAGGACTCGCAACATGCCGTCGTGCATTATCCTGCTGAAATGTAGGGTTTCGCAGGGATCGAATGACGGGTAGAGCCACGGGTCGTAACACATCTGAAATGTAACGTCCACTGTTCAAAGTGCCGTCAATGCGAACAAGAGGTGACCGAGACGTGTAACGAATGCCACCCCATAGCATCACGACGGGTGATACGCCAGTATAGCGAGGACGAATACACGCTTCCAATGTGCGTTCACCGCGATGTCGCCAAACACGAATGCGGCCATCATGATGCTGTAAACAGAACCTAGATTCATCCGAAAAAATGACGCTTTGCCATTCGTGCACCCAGGTTCATCGTTGAGTACACCATCGCCGGCGCTCCCGTCTGTGATGCAGCGTCATGGGTAACCGCAGCCATGGTCTCCGAGCTGATGGTCCATGCTGCTGCTAACGTCGTCGAAGTGTTCGTGCAGATGGTTGTTGTCTTGCAAACGTCCCCATCTGTTGACTCAGGGATCGAGACGTGGCTGCACGATCCGTTACAGCCATGCCGATAAGATGCCTGTCATCTCGACTGCTAGTGATACGAGGCCGTTGGGATCCAGCACGGCGTTCCGTATTAGCCTCCTGAACCCACCGATTCCATATTCTGCTAAGAGTCATTGGATCTGGACCAACGCGAGCAGCGATGTCGCGATACGATAAACCGCAATCGCGATAGGCTACACTCCGATTTTTATCAACGTCAGAAACGTGATGGTACGCATTTCTCCTCCTTGCACGAGGCATCACAACAGCGTTTCACCAGGCAACGCCAGTCAACTGCTATTTGTGTATGAGAAATCGGCTGGAAACTTTCCTCATGTCAGCACATTGTAGGTGTCGTTACTGGTGCGAACCTTGTGTGAATGCTCTGGAAAGCTAATCATATGCATATCGCAGCATGTTCTTCCTGTTGGTTAAATTTCGTATCTGTAGCACGTCATCTTCGTGGTGTAGCAATTTTAATGGCCACTAGTGTATTATACTCTTGAGAAAGATGAGCGCTGCAAAATGATTTTTGAGAAATCGATATGTTCGCTAACGTCGTAGAAACGGCGCTGATTAGAATTAACATATATATATTAAAACCGCGTCTAGCGGTACGTCTCGTCTATTTTCTTTGTATCATTTTACAGACCATAAGTTAAGTCAGCTTTCAGAGTTGCACAGGAAACGGGCAGTTAATCACTTTATATGTAACACTCTTGCTTTGTCTGCCAATTTTCAAATTCCTACGTAGAAGGGTGGCTAATAGACTGGGCCAAGTACGTCAGCTGCACGTACCTTGGCTAGAAGCTCGGTTACTTACACGTTATCATTGTTAGCTCATGAACTTGTACATCTTAGTATGCTCGCGGAATTCACTCAAGTGTCTACTTACGACCGTCGTCATTACATTGGGCAAAGTAAGCTTCAAAATCAAAATTATTCAAATGGCTATGAGTACTATGGGACTTAACATCTGTGGTCATCAGTCCCCTAGAACTTAGAGCTACTTCAACCTAACTAACCTAAGGACATCACACACATCCATGCCCGAAGCAGGATTCGAAACTGCGACCGTAGCGGTCACGCGGTTCCAGACTGAAGCGCCTAGAACCGCACAGCCGGCAAAGTAAGCTCTACTGTTCTTCTCTGCAACTTTAACAGTTATAATCACGTAGCATTTTTATAGGATTTCGTGTATCTAAACTTTATATAAAAGAAGGAATTTCATTCAGGGTACATTCTGACACAGAATCCAAAGAAAAAGAAAAACAGAAGGCTTAAATGTTGACAAAGCTAAGTATTGGTTTTATTTAAATTTGTGGTAAGTTTCTATGGGACCAAATTGCACAGGTCATCGGTCCCTAGGCTTACTCACTACTTAAACTAACTTACGTTAAGGACAACACACTCCCATGTCCGAGGGAGGACTTGAACCACCGACAGGGGGAGGGGGGGCGCACGAAACGTGACAAGATTTTGTAGAAGTACTTTGAGGTTTCCTTCGTTGGTTACATATTGGCTGTACAAAAGAAAGCAAACATCGCTCCACACAGGATATAAACAAATTAATAAAATTCATTCTGTTCATCACTATGCTTCATTTCTGATAGGTATAATAAATATGCTAGAGCAAAAAACTGGCACCTAGAAAACTACTTGAAATATTTTCAGTTAAAAGTTTACCGTCGATAGTTGTATGTACCTACAGAACGATGTTCTAATCATGGAGTTAAGTGTCCACTATTTGAAACTTTCTCTCATTGAGCTGCCTACGCACGACTCTCGCACGGTCCGCCACACACCAACAGTTCTGTCAAGTGTCTCTCTCTCTCTCGCTTATAACGAGAACAGCCGGCAATCGCACTTTTGTAATTTTTTCATATTTATAGTATGTGAAGTTCGGAAATCTAATATCAATATCCCAAAGCAGTTCAGTGCAACTTTTATAAATTCTGGAGGAAATCAGGTTCGACATTTTTCGAGCGTCTTTAATACCCTGAGGTAAGGGCAAAATTTCAACATGCTGCGTGGCTCTCTGGTAAAGTGCTGTACGGCCTGGGTTCAAATCCCAACTGAAGTAAATGTTTAAAGAAAGGTGCATGTTGTATACCCATTTTTATGACGAGTAAAATACGTATATACGAAAAGAAATATTTTTCCAATTTAAACAATCTTTAATAAATCTCCCTATATATGAAAGGGAAGGTCCTATCTGTCTGACTCATCATCGACCTGCCCAGACCGCTGAGGACGGAGACTGGAAATTTGGAGAGTGTGTTGATCTTATATAGGAGGCGCCATTAACGAAGGAGTTTCTCGAAATTCCATCGCTAAGTGGGTGAAGTACTGTATGAAATGTTTTTGGAAAAATGTCACTATTAAGGAATTTTGAAGATAAAACTACCGCTCAGAAATAAAGAAATACGTGTTTCAGCAATTTAGGAAATTTTAACCCTATGGAGAAATAGTAGATGAATGTTTTCTTAAAAACAAATCCTTATTAAAGCACTAAGAACGCATTTTTCAAGCTATATCTATCAAAATTAGTACTTAACTTCTCGATTAGAAGTAAAAGCAAAAGTGTTCTAGTGGATTTCCTCTAGGGAGGAAAAATAGGGGGTAAATGTTTTTAAGGAAATGTTTCGTTGAAACGAAATATCTGAATATTTGTACTCGGATTCTCAGTTACAAATATACACAAATGAAAAAAGTTTTGCATCACTGAGAGTTCCGGAACCTGTACATAAATTCGGAACAGAGATCAACATAAACTTTATTTCCGCCCTTTTTAATGCTCATGAAATCCAAATCCACACATTGCATGTTGTACCACCATACAGCGGAACCTTCTGAGGTGGTGGTCCAGATTGGTGTCCACACCGGTACCTCTAATACCCGTTAGCATGTCTTCTTGCATTGATGCATACCTGTATTCGTTGTGACATACTATCCAAAAGTTCATCAATGCACTGTTGGTCCAGATTGTCCTACTCCTCAACAGTGATTGGGCGTAGATCCCTCAGAGCGGTTGGTGGGTCACGTCGTCCATAAACAGCCATTTTCAATCCATCCCACATATGTCGGATAGTGTTCATGTCTGGAGAACATGGTGGCCACTCTAGTCGAGCGATGTCGTTATTCTGACGGAAGTCATTCACAAGTGCACGATGGGGGCGCGAATTGCCGTCCATGAAGACGAATGCCTCGCCAATATGCTGCCAATGTGTTTGCACTATCGGTCGGAGGATGGCATTCACGTATCGCACAGCCGTTATGATGCCTTCCATTACAACCAGCGGCGTACGTCGGCCCCACATAATGGCACCCCAAAACAGCAGGAACCTCCATCTTGCTGCACTCACTGGACAATGTGTCTAAGGCGCTCAGGCTGACTAGGTTGCCTCCAAACAGGTCTCCGACGATTGTCTGGTTGAATGCATATGCGACATTCATCGGTAAAGTGAACGTGATGCCAATCCTGAGCGGTCCATTCGGCATATTGTTCGGCCCATCTGTACCGCGCTGCATGGTGTCGTGGTTGCAGAGATGGACTTCACCAAGGACAGCGGGAGTGAAAGTGTTGCGTCATGCAGCCTATTGCGCATCGTGTTACGACTCACACTACGTCCTGTGGCTGCACGAAAAGCATTATTCAACGTGGTGGCGTTGCTGTCAGGGTTCCTCAGAGCCATAATCCGTAGGTAGCGGTCCACTGCAGTACTAGCTCTTGGACGGGCTGAACGAGGCATGTCATCGACACTTCCTTTCTCTTTATATCTCCTCCAAGTCCGAACAACATCACTTTGGTTCACTCCGAGACGCCTGGACACCTCCCTTGTGGAGAGCCCTCCCTGGCACAAAGTAACAATGCGGAACCGTGGCATTGACCGTCTAGGCATGGTTGCACTACAGACAACACGAGCCGTGTACCACCTTCCTGCTGGAATGACTGGAACTGATTGGCTGTCGGACCTCCTCCGTCCAATAAGCGCTGTTCATGCATGGCTGTTTACGTCTTTGGGTCTGCTTAGTGACACCTCTGAACAGTCACTGGGACTGTGTCTGTGATACAATATCCACAGTTAACGTCTATCTTCAGGAGTTCTCTGAACTGGGGTAATGAAAAACTTTTTTTGATGGGTGTGCATATATACGTTTCCAGTGGGTTTGGAAATTCAAACCCTAAGGGATTAAAATAGGAGATGAATGTTTTATGGAAATATTCCACTACGAATGCATTTTTGAAACAAAATTTCTGAAAATTTGTATTTGGTTTCCTAAGTGGAAATTAAAAAAATACTTGTTATAATGTTTTTTGAAAATTCAACACCTAAGGGAGTGAAATAAGGGATGAAAACTGTTATGATAATGTTTCTTGATATTAAAACACATTTTAGCTAAATCTATGAAAACTGGTAATTGAATTTAAAGAAAAATGTGCACCTCAAGAACACAAAAGGAAGTATTGACGAAGACCTCAGACTGCAGCTACGAGAATCGCTGTTTAGTCAGAAGTACATTAGAAAAGACCGTGTTCCTTTGGCCTTAATTAACGTTAAAAACTTAGGTAATGCAATTAGTAAACATCAAAATTCCATTAAAGAAAGCTCTGTGTATACCGTACAGTCTACGCGAGCGAAGCGGCTGTCGCTAAGCTAGTCTTCGGTAAGAAATCGATAAGTACGAATTCATATTAGCAGTCAGAAATGGAGTTTTATGTGGAATATATATTTAGAAATAAGAAGACGTAGGTTTTCATCAAAAAATTCTTGAAACAGTCATCCAGTGCTTACCTGTATTGAGTGCTACGGATTTTTTTCCCTCTCTGTTTCATTGTGATTTATAGATATGCTCGTAGAATGTGCAGCTCTGTTAAAAAATTTGCATCAGCCGGGAATCCAACCAAGGTGACTATTTCTTGCTAGATTAACACTCCAGAAACCGGGCAATAGCTACGTGCAGAGTTGAAACTGAGGTTCCATCGTGTGTGCTTCTGGGACAGGTCTGGAGTAGGACTTGTTTGTAAAAGGCAAGATTCTGGCTTCGCTTCACGCTAACGTAAATAGTCTCAATACGGTAGCAAATTTTGTAAGATTTTGTTTCCAAAGAATATTTTACAGAAATATCTGTAAAAGATAATGTTGCATCAACAGCAGTGAATCATGCTTGTGTGAAAGTAAAAGGAAGATGTAGTTTTCTGAAGGTAATGACTTCAAAGCATTTTAATGTAGGTCTGTAGTAGATGCTGAGGTAAGAATTGCGGTCTGTCGAACGTAAAGAAGTGAACTCACCTTCATAGTGACTGATCAATTAGGAGTGGTAGTCTTAAGTGAATCATTTAAAGACAATAAATGAATAAAGTGTCGATAGTGGAGATAGTACCGGAATGAGGTTTGCCTGAGCGTCGCCAACGTTCCACTAGGACTGCATGCGAAAATTGCTTTTATTTCTCTCGTAAATAACAAAAACGATATAAAATTCATTCCGACCTTTTTTGTTTTTCACTGCAGAGAGCGAAAACGAATACCGAAAATCGGGACGCAATGGCGTATTATGTGCGGCACACGAAAAACGTTTTTCTGTCAAACAAATGGAATGATCGGAGGGCGCGCTATTTGGGGTAAAATTTTAAATCAGCTGCCCATTGTTTCGGTGACCGTTCAAAATAATGCGGCGAAAATCCAGTGCGTGCGGATCAGTTCACATGCAAAGAAACAAACAGCCCTGAAATAATTTACTGTGCCTATTTATGGAGAGTTGCCAATATTTTGCCGAACTTTGGCGCTAATGAGATTCGCTCGCCAGCGTTGGTTCCAGTCGGCCGCATTCCAGCCGATACCGGCCGAGGGCTCGACTATATTCACGGCGCATCTGATGTGGCGGTATTCCGCCTAAAATGGTCCGTTAGGGGTTTTAATTAAGCATTTGGAGCGATATATGCAGCGTGTATTGGCTCCTAAAATCTGAAAACAGGTGAAGTGATGCGTAGCTGTTGACATCATTTTCATGAAATACAACGGGTTAACAGAAGTGAATATTATTTGACACAATGATTTGTTATTGAATACAATGGATTTCTTTAAAATTTTCTTTTAGTACGAACGTACCCGTAAATCATTAGCGTAACTGTGATCGCAGCGTCATGTCGAACGCGACGGAGGTAACTGTTACTGCAATGACTTTACACAAATTATCTAAATGGTTGTCTTTCTCGAAGGAATAAAAGATGTTTACAAGACCTCGGAAAAAGGTCCAAAGGGGTTACAAGTTCAGTACAAGAAAAGCAATAAGCAGTTCTTCACCTATCGTCTGTGGCGAATATTTTTTATTAAGGTAATGTTCTATCGGCGGGTTATATGGTTGAATAACAGTTTGATAGCAATTTATGTGAAAGATAACGGTCTCAGGAAGTCCAGATAGTGGTCCTTAATAATGCTTTTTTCCAATGGTACAGGGTTCTAGTACGTGTAGTTCATTGTACTTCGCGCCAGTGTTTAACTTCCCTCCCCGTCTGAAATTAAAGATAAATTATTATGACTGAATAATATCAAGTTACTTGAACGGAAACTTTTGGGCGAGGGAAGTCGCTTCCCCAGTATTTTCGCATAATTATCTCTCACTCTTCCAGTGAGTGTTACTCCACCTGGAATAAGGTCTCTGTGGCTCTATTGAATCCCGGCAATCGTCGACTCTGAAAATTCTTAAAATAATCACAGGCACAATCTTGGTTGCCATGACGTGTTCACTCTGCAGAATGAGAATCAGTGTCCCAGTTGTGTATCAATTGGGATAAAGTCCGAAACTTAATGTCTTAAAATAGAGCATACACGATTGTGGTGCCGACTCTACTGATTTCCCAGTATACAAAATTCCCTACTAGTTACGACACACCAAATAATGTTCCGAGCCACAAACAAGGGAGAAGTTAAAGTAAGCAAAGAGTTGAACGTATCTTCCCCATTCATTAAATTATAGTTTTCCACAAACGATTTTCCTGGCCACATTTCAGTACACGTGATCCTCTTGAGTTTGATGAAATGTTATCACAACTGATCAAATTTCATTCCGTACTCAAGATAGCAGCTTACAAAATGCGATCCTACTCTCCCAATTCTCAGTCTGAAGTAACTCCATTATAGACGTAGTGTTCCACATTATATCCACAGAGTTTTTATATCACGAGTCAGAGATAATCGGTCTCTCGCAGTCGTAGTACGTCAGTGAGCGATATAAAGAACTTGTAAGTAATGTCAATTAACAGTTTTGTTCACGTTTGGTCTTCACGATAAAGTATTTCCAAATTCGACTTGTTTTTGTTTAGTCATCATTTGCAACGATAGGACGATGATTGATAACTATAGTAAGGAGTTTGGGGGGTGGCTGATATATTTAGTGGGCTGAAGCAGCCCTTAAGGTAACACTGATAATGCGAAATAGCTTTGAGATCATTTAGACTTTCGTTCACGCTTGCTCTCCACGATAAAGTAATTCCAAATTCGTCTCGTTTTTGTCTAGTCATCATTTGCAACGATGGGGCGATGATTGATAACTATAATATGGAGTTGGTGGGGTGGCTGACATATTTAGTGGGCTGAAGCAGCCATTAAGGTAACACTGATAATGCGAAACAGCTTTGAGATCCTTTAGACACAAGATGTTGCCAGACCATATTGTGATCAACGGACCATTTCTCCGCCAGCAGGAGGACTTGCATGCCTGTGATTGTCCGGGAAGTACTCAACCAGCTGAAGTGAAAGTGGAACGTTTGCAGAATAACAGCAGGTTCACAGTTATCATCCGCCGTCGAATCCATTGTTTGTTAGTGATATGAGTAAGTAAAATGTTAGATACTTTGTTTAGAAGTGCAGTTGCTTTTAGTAAACAAAGAATCCGTTCCTACTCTGCTAAATTACAGTTGAATGCTACAGTTTCTGTACGATTTTACCTGTTACAGGAACTATTGTTAAGGTTGTCCTTGCAGCTGCACGCATTATATTACTAGTTCCCTCATTGGGTTTCTAATGCTTTGCCACCAACCCAATATTATTTCAAAATTTTTGACAAGCACTACACTTCCGTGCCCCAATACTTAAACTGTGTTCACAAGACTGCTGCTGCAGTAAATCTTAGCCGTAATGCGAGCGCATGATGAGAATGCCATATGTCTGATAATTGTGCCGTCTCTAATAACGTCGAAGTCGACAGGACGTTAGCCCTAAAACTCACAAGAAGTGAGTGATCTTGTATCAATTTAAATTAATTTTTGTTTTGATTACCACAGCACATTACGCTGATTACTAATTTATTTCGTGTTTTACGTGACATGGCTTCGAATATTTACAGTTTTTGACATTCGAACCAACCACAAAGCTGACAACTGTTTCACGTTACACTGAGGTGACTAAGGTCATGCAATAGCGATATGCACCTATTCATACAGCTGTAGTACAGCATACATAAGGTATAAAAATGTAGTGCATTGGCGGAGCTGTTATTTGTAGTCGGCTGATTCACGTAAGGATGTTTCCGACATGCTTATGACCGCGGGACGGGAATTAACAGACTTTGTACGTGGAATGATAGTTGGAGCTAGACGCGTGGGACATTCCACTACGGAAATGGATAGGGAATTCCATATTCCTGGATTTACAGTGGCAAGAGTGTGACGAGAATAGCTAATGTCAGGAATTACCTCGCATTGCATACAACGCAGCGGGAGAAGCGGAGTTTGCATAGAGTTGTCACTGCTAAGAGAAAGCAACACTGCGTGAAATAACCGCAGAAGTCAATATGGGACACACGACGAACCTATCTGTTAGAACAGTGCAGTGGAATTTGACGTTAATTGGCTACAGCAGGAGACGAGCGACTCGAATGCCTTGCTAACAGTACATCTCGTCTCCTGGTCTCGTGACTATATCGAATGGACCCTAGACGATCGAAAACCCATGGCCTGGTCAGATGAATCCCGATTTTGACTGATAACAGCTGATGATAGGGTTCGAGTGTGGCGAAGCTATGGACCCTAGCGAGCAATAAGGCACTGTGCAAGCTGGTGGTGGCTATGTAACTGTGAGGGCTGTGTTTACTTGTATGCACTGGGCATCTGGTCCCACTGAACCGATAATTGCCTGAAAACGGTTACGTTCAGCTACTTGGGGACCATCCGCATCCATTCATGGATTTCATGCTCCCAAACAACGATGCAGTTTTGTGGATGACAGTGCGCCAGGTCACCGGGTCACAACCGTTCGCGATTGGTTTGAAGAGCATTCTGGATAATTCGAGCGTGTCGTTTCTCCACGAAGATCGCCCGACATGAATCTAATGTAACATTTATAATCGATGGGTCATGAATCCCATGTAACATTTATAATCGAAGGGTCAGTTCATGCACAAAATCCTGCACCAGCAACACTTTCGTAAAATTTGGACGGCTACAGAGTCAGGAAGACGTAATATTTCTGCATAGTACTTCTTTGTCTGTGTAGTAATTAAAACACAGCCTCGAGTGATGCCCTTCTGTATGTAATGGCACCTAACACACCCGGAGTTGTAACTACTGTGCAGCCAACTCCAGCAGCCGCAGGCAACGTTCCGTATGCAAAGCAGCTCGGCATCTGCGAGACTTTTGCACACAGAACTTCAGGAATGCTTGCAAAATGCTTCTGCGGTACGGCCCACTGGCGTTTGGCAACAGCCAGAACTGTCACTGGTCTCTTCTCTAGAAATTTCATCGTGACTCAGGAACACGGTTTCTTCCGCGCGGTAAGCAGCATACAGAGGCTTGTAAACCCCCAGGATGAGCCGATCAAATGGTTCAAATGGCTCTAAGCACTATGGGACTTAACATCTGAGGTCATCAGTCCCCTAGACTTAGAACTATTTAAACCTATCTAACCTAAGGACATCGCACACATTCATGCCCGAGGAAGGATTCGAACCTGCGACCGTAGCAGCAGCGCGGTTCCGGACTGAAGCGCCTAGAACCGCTCGGCCACAGCGGACGGCACAGCCGATCACCATCAATACAGCTGTACCATGCTATGACGCTCAATCGGAGCCATTTGGGGGTGAACTTACGATGCAGATACTACCACCATCCCCAGGACGCGAGCTACTGACCTCTGTCCTGGTCTCTTGGCAGTGAGTCCTCCGTAGCTCCCACGTGGTCCGATACACGCAGTGAGATCCAGGCAGCACAGTGCCGCTGCTCTGGAGACTGTGCATCCGTGTTCAACACGACGGGCAGACCTGCTGCTGGAGCCTCCCTATTTGTGGTCACCGGTCGTCATGTCCCTGCCCCGCCATCGTGATTTTGCAAGTAGCCACCTGCCGCTATGCAGAGGTGGCTAAGCTGTACGCTACTGACAGTGAGGAACGCCTGCCTGGTCACGTCTGTGCCAGAATGCTCGTACCTAAGAGTCAATGACGCCACCTGAAATCTGCTACTACAGAAACACTGGTTTACGTTCATTTATGACTCTTCATAAATGGTTTTAGCAATAGGTGGGTTGCCCACGTCGTCTGCACCACCACCCTCCTACAGCGGAGAGCCGCTCGCCCGTACTTTCCTGTCGACACCTGTTACAAATGATATGACCACACTTTTTCTCCAAATGTCAACGGCTTTGGCGTTGTGGTAACACCTGTTCCCGTCAGATCACAGAAGGGAAGTGCTGTCAGGCTTGGTACGATTTGGGTGGACGACCGACCGTTCGTGTCTGCCAAGCGCTGTTGTAGAGTGGGGTGCACACTGCCCTTGTGAGGCCAATTGAGGAGATGCCTCACTCAGCCGTAGCGGCTCCAGTCATGAAAACTAACAACGAGGGGAGAGCGACGTGCTGACCACGTGCTCCAACAGATCCACATCCAGTCACGCCCCATCGTCTGACTACGACAGCGTCGGTCCGTACCGTTGTGCCCTCCGAGACCTGTTCGGAAGGGTGTCGTGTATTCTCCGCCCTGTGAATTTACCGCCCAGAAAAGGTCGAGGAAGGGCCCACTAATCCCCTGGGGACGCGAGCTAGCATGCTCAAGCCGTACGGTACTAGCCATACTATATGTTGCATGTAACAATTTCAGTTTTATTAGTTCTGACATGTATATGTTTTTACGATGGGAGTTATTACTAATTAAAAGTAAAATAAAAATGATTGTATTAATTTATGCAGAAATTTCGTTCAGAACACATACACAGCGACGTTGCCCAAGTGAAGCACCAAAGAAGTAAATAAATAAATTAACAAGTAAATTGCGGTCAGGTTTTTGAAGGGTCTTTTGTTGGCTGGTTCAATGCTGAAATTTGTTAAACTTACGTCACAGAAGCACTCGACCCAAAGGACATGAAAGAAGGTGATAAAATATTATAGTTAGGGAGTGCATTTGTAGATGATCAAAAATTAACGAGATTAACAAACATAAAGAACCTATTAAGGAGGTGGTTCTTGATAAAACTGAGCGACTTAATGAAAACGTAGGAAATCTTGCTCATAGCTGTCATGCGAAAGAAGTGTATTAGTTGAAGAAAGAGCAAATGAAGAAGAATCCTATGAAAGTAGTAGTAATATTTTCTTTCCTGACATCTGTCAGTGACCTTTGACTGTCTTGGAAATCTAACAGTTGAATCATCAAAAAAGTAAGTGACAAAAAATTTAAAAACGAACATTACTCATTCGTTTTTGTTTAAGAGACAATGAGCAAAACAAAGTGTTAACTAACAGTTAACGTCGGACTCCTTCTATATCAGCCACAGCATGAGAATATTTTTAGAACTTGGATGGCTCATTGAATTAAAAATCACAGTTTGTACTATTATTGTTGTAGTCTCTTTACCAAAGGCACGAGTTTGATCAATTTGTCAAAAGTTTTCAAGCTTGGTTGAATTTTTAAACCTTAAAACCTTAGGAATAAGTCTAACTGTAAACAGAAATACATTATCTAGACAGCACCTCAAACGTAAGAATGGGCCTATCGGAATTAGGAAATAAATAAATGATTTTGTGAGGATGGTAATTGGTGAGGATGACAGAAGTCCGCGTTGGGTTCCAAAATACATAGATAAACCACTGCGTAAACGTCAGTCTGAAGCAGAACAAAATATTCGACGTGTAGATAGCAAAATAGGAAGTTCTGTGTGAGCTCGAAATTGATCACGGCAAATACCGCCAAGTCACTCAATAACTTAATATTTAAATAAGTCAGGAATCTCATCTTTGCATCATTAGTGCGCGTCTTGCTAAAGTGAATGGGAACTTACAAAAAACAAGATTACATTCCAAAGATATGCTTAATTTTAGTTCAGTATATGATCAGCCATCATTACAACCTAGACAAAACCAATTTTGCGTTTGGTGTTTCGTGTCACGTCCACAGTTGTGGTCATTAGAGATTTAGATTTCGCTCGGATTGTTGGTTACGGGAGAGATGGAGGGGGGGGGGGAGGGAGGGGAGGAAGCTACCACGACCTCTTTAAGGAATCTTCACAGCATTTGCTTAAACAAGGAAAACCAAATACAGTATGACTATGGACGGCCAGATTATTGAGCCCTGGTTAGCCACTGCGCTAACCTCGCTTGGTACGATAAACAACAAATAGACAGTAGATAGAACAAAATAAGACTTCACAGAGATTTTAGAATATTTCAGTACAACAAGAAGATTCGGTTCTTTTACAGCACCAAACAGCAGTCATTGTCATTAGATATATTTTCATAAAAGTGCACTTATTAAATGCACGGAATATTAAGTGGCATCATGTTCACACATGTGTAGTGTAGCTTAATTTTAACTGCTAATTTGTAAACACTACTGAGGCATGGGACTAGTGGCGCTTTGGGTTTAGTTGCGTTAGAAATCACATACCACCACTTTTAAAAATAATCTTGTTCCCGTCGCACTTTATCCAGGCTTTGGACTAGCTAAATGGCGAAAGTAATTTTATTGTCGTTTAGTCGTGTTTAAAGTCAGCTTATAAGCTTCGCCAAATTTTTTTATCTCATTTTGTTTGTTTTTTTTTTTAATTTTTTTTTAAGATTGCTATTTACATTTCCTTAATATTTTTTATTTATATATATATTCTGATAGATTATTTAGTCTAGTTTTTGAAGGTAGGAGATAGCCTTCAAGCAAGTCTTTATCTCTCCATCCTCCTCGTACTTTTCCAATATTTTCTCCAGCCTTTCATCCCGTTTCATGTACACTGTTTTCTTTCTTTTACGTTTCATGCTCCGCTCTGTTCTCATTAACGCGCACCCTGAATTTTCTGCTTCTGTTTCCATGCAGGTAATTACATCACTAATTTTAGGGTTTGGTTTGGAGAGCATATTGTTAATTTTTGTTATTCCAACCCTCTACGGAGCTAGTTGTTCGATGAGGCCGTTTGTAGCAGCTCCAAAGGCTGATAGGGTTTTCTTCATTTTCCAACCATCTCTCTACAAAATAGTCGAAAAAGTCAGAAAGCCTAAGAACATCAGGTGCCTGTGAATGTATCTCCAGCCAGCCATCACATACATCTTCAGTCCGTGGAAACGCCAGAGCAGCAAACATGGGAATTTGTTAACTCACTGCTTCATTTTATTTATATTAGCGAGTGAGTCCAAGATCCTGTACTTAACCTCCAGAGAGACTTTCTCATGTGAAAATAGCGTCCATGCACTGAGGAAGTTGGTAACTTACGTATAATTGCATAAATCGCTGCTGACTCAAAATCTACAGTCACACTTGCAGGGTTCCATTGAGGAATATTCTTCAGCACATTTCTGAAAAATCGGATGTATGTGTCTTTCCTTTTATTTGGTAATAATGCAAATGCAACTGGGTAGATATTAGTCTCATTTTTATTACTTCCAAAATCTGCATGAATTGTATATATCTGTGAAAACTGTTTGCTACAGCACTTGAACGTACCATCCATAAAAATGTCTCGTTTACTTCTTAGAACCTCTCTTCCTGCTCTTCCACAAAAAACTATTATCCTGTCTTCTGGTTTATGGTCGCTTAACAGGAAACTGCTGCCATCGTTCATAGTAAATGCTCTGCTTTAAGATCAATCTCTTCTCTTGTCTCTGGATCCCTCTCACTCCCCTGCGACTTTGCCTTTTGCTTGTATAACGTCCTCTTCGTCGTTCGCTGCTCTGGCATTTCTGCCACAAAGTCGTACCCTCGATTATGCAAGCAACCTAGCTCCTCTGAATAGATTTTGGAAATAGACGTATTTTCCTCTCGTTACCTCTTCTTTGCCTGGTTCAAAGTCCTCTCAACTTCCAACCTTGCGTCATCCGGAGCTCCACATTGATGCTCGTGCGAAATGAGCACTGTAGAATCCTTGGTTTTTAGCTTTCCCCGGCAATGCTTCTCTTTGTTTTGAATAGCGCCAAATCACAGTCCCATCTTCTTCATAATAGGCTTACCACGAACTGTTGTTGAAACTTCCATATCACAAATATTGAGATGGTAATATCCAAGTGGCACAATGTGAAGTCTATGAAAACTAGAGCGATACTAACAGGCAGACGGGATTGTGCGGGCGGAGTTCGACCGAGTCCAGGGAACAGGTAGAGCAAGGTGATTCGGACGGTCCGGCTGCATGGGACGGGACACAATGGACGCAGGTACGAGGCGGAGAGTTTGCAGATTTCTAGTAGGGGCGGAAAGTTCGCAGGGCGGAGAATTCATACATTCGTTCGGAAGGACATACTTTTCCAAATATTTTACAGGTATTAAAATATTAGGTGCATATTATAAAAACTTCTCCTTACCAAACGCGAATCGAAAATTTATTGTGCACTCGGTAATCAATTTGAAAGCTTATAGTACCTATCATCTCTTCCGCAGTTTTGTCACGGACTTCCGTGATGAAATAAATTCTATTGTTGTTTCGTCCGGAGCAATAAAGAAACCGGCGCACCAGCCTTTTACGTGATTCGCCTCAAATTCCTATCGTGCCGCAGCTAAAGTGCATAAGGGGAATCTCGATTATTTATTGCTTCCATTTCCGACGCTGCCTTATATCATCTACGTCTAAATCTGTACTCCGCAATCCACCACATGGTGTGTGGCGGAGGGTACTTTGTGAGGCACGCACTCCCTACCTCGCTTGTTCCAGTTGCGAATGGTACGCGGGATTAAGAATCCTTTGTAAGTCTTCGTGTGAGCTGGAATCTCTCTAACTTTAGTTTAATACCCTTGTTGGGGCCGGCCGCTGTGGCTGAGATGTTCTAGGCGCTTCTGTCCGGAACCGCGCTGCTGCTACTGTCGTAGGTTCGAATCCTGCCTCCGGGAAGGATGTGTGTGATGTACTTAGGTTAATTAGGATTAAGTAGTTCTATGTCTAGGGGACTGATGACCTCAGATGTTAAGTCCCATAGTGCTTAGAGCCACTTGAATTTTGTTGCGGTATATTCGTAGGAGCGAGCTATACTGACTCTTCTTAGATCGTGCTTCCTCGGCAATGTAGTATTAAATCACATCGTGATGTGCAGTACACTCTGTCACTGCGGTTGGATGAGCGTCCCATGACACTTTCGCGTTTAGTAAATGAACCTGAACAGGAACGCGCCGAACTTTTTTTAGATTTCTTCTATCAGTCCTTTCTGGTATGGACTGCAGACATACGAGCGATAGTGAGGTATTCGTCGAACGATTGTTTCTTAAGCTTCCTCTTTGTGGATGTACTGTACTTAAATGGATTCTTCCAATGATTCTGTCAGGAGGCATCTGCTTTATCTGCGATTAGTTTTATATGCTCGTTCCACCTTAAATCGCATACCTCCAGATATTTGATTGATGAAGTGCTTCGCGTAATTGTTCTGCAGTCGTTAATCATATACTAATGGATATGTTTCCCTCTTTATGCACATTAGATTAAAACTGTATATACTGAGGTTTAACTGCCAATCCCTGTACAAAGTACCGATCCTCTACAGGTCTTCCTGCAGTTGTCTGTATTTCATCGCTTTGTGACTTCTCTACATACAACAGTAGCGCCCGGGAAAAGATTCTAGCAGCTTCCTACGATATCCGCTAGATCGCTGAAATGTAAAGTAAAAGATAATGGATCTATAACACTTCCTCGGGATAGCATCGAACTTACTTTTACTTCTTAAGATTGCTCTCTATGTTTGCTAGGAGCTATAGAATTCAATCACAAAACACGTAACCGAGCGAGGTGGCGCAGGGGTTAGTACACTGAACTAGCATTCGGGGGGACGACTGGTCAAACTGACGTCCTGGCACCCGGATTTAGAATTTCATTGATTCCTCAAAGTAGTTCCAGGTAAATGCTGGGAGCAAGGCCGATTTCCTTTCCCATCCTTGACACAATTCGATCTTGTGCTCTGTCTCTAATGATGCCGACGGGACGTTAAAACCAGTCTTTCTTCCTCCACAAAACTTGTCTGATATTCCTTAATCTCGTATTTTGTTCATTAGGCAACAGTGCGGATCAGCGTCGAACGCCTGCTGGAAGTCAAGGTACGTGGCGTCAAATTGGGCGCCTTCTGGGTATCGCTTAGAGACAAAATGAGCTGGATATGTCAAGGCCGATTTTACTGAGTACATGTTGAGACCCACAAACGTCTTAATACGTGGTCATTAAATGTGTTCCCAAAATTATACAATACGCTCACATAACAGATACATACCCGTAGTCGTGTGCATCCATTCGACGTCGCTTCGCTCCTCATATGGTACACTGCTAATAGAAGAGGATCCAGTTCTTTCGCATACCCTATGTTGAATCTTAAGGGTATCTTGTGGCCCTTGATCACTTCTTTCCATATCTATCATTCCGACGCTCGTGGGACTATTTAGAGGAAGCAATGGACTACAATCCTCCTCAGTGAAACGGGTCTGGACAAATACATTTGGTATGCAGTAACATCTATGTCATCCTCCGTCCATTTCCGAACGAGTGAATCGCCTCTTTATTAGGAACTGGTGCAACGAAGACGCACACAACACACGTGAACACGTCCATGATGGCCCGAATCTTAATGGTAGGTGTGACCTAGTGCACGATTAAGTGACTGGCCTATTATTCTTCGCAGAGAAAACCGTAATAGGAAGTGCTTACCTGCACATGATCGAAGAGCTGCAGCCGTCCATTATCTTCCAGCATGATGACGCACCCCCACACTGGAGTTCGAACGTCCGGGGTGTACTGAATGACATTTCCTGAGAGGTGATAGTCCGCACTCTGCCGATGTCATACCACAAGACTTCTTCTTTGTGGAGTTATGTCAAGGATCTCGTGTACATAAGAACAGACGTTACCACCTTTCGTGTACAAATTAGTGGAGCAATCAGAAATGTTGTTGCCTCAATTCTGAACCAAACATGGCCAAACCTCAGATATCGTGTTTATATGCGAGGGGCACACAATGCAGTTCTGGCATAACAGAAGAAAAAACAAAAATTTAGAGATCTCATAAGCATTTGACAACAAATCATGTTGCTCAACCTCTAATAGTTTCCAAGTTATGATTTTTCGAAACGATAGCTAGACTTCATAGGCACCCCGTATACGTAAGTAGAAAGTAGTGGTACGAAAACTTTTTACCTTCTTATCTACTTTCAAGAGAAATTGTCATGTCTGCTTGGAAAGTAGATATTTAATGTGGTCCATTGAAAAATACTAACTTCTTTCCTCTTCAGAGGAGATGTCCTGAAGGAATAAAATGTACGCTTAAAAACCAAATAATGCAGCAATAATTTGAAGGTATTATATTTAAAATACCGCAAGATTATAATTCAGATATCAGCAAGACGAAATGATATTGTGCAATATTAAGATAATTAGCCGCTAATGAATAAAACAACACATGTAATGATCGTATCTTCTCTGTGTGTACACTGAGTCAACCTTGACATCCACTACGAAAAGCTTCTCCTTTCCCGGTAAAAAGAAATATGAATACCCTGATTAGGAGCACGTGGATTTCTGCTGTAACTCCCGCCGGTAATACTGGTATCCGATACGGAGTGCATTGCGGACTTCAAAGAAAATCCTCGACTGCACTCAATATTATTCAGCTCGCGACCGGTAGCTGCAAGAGATCCGTGCAATAACTCTAAATGCTTCTCTTGAAAGCATTGCAAAAGACTCACTACTGTACATGCACGGAATGGAATGGTCTACTTTACCAAAGAGGCCTACGCACAGTTTAACAGATATTCTCTTGAAATCACTTCAGCTCTAAATTCTTCCTTTAGAAACACTTGATTCTGTATAAGATTGTAAATTTTTAAACTTTACTCGCTCTATTTGGTGCTGTTCGTGGTTTTCGGTGAGAGGCTGCTTAATTTTTTTGAAAGGTAGTTTATATAACTTCGTCTCTAATGTTACTTTGTCAAAGAAGGCGTCTCTCTAAATAGCATGAGGCACCTACCAGGATTGATTCCTTTCTCCTGCCGCCTTCCTCATCCTTCACATCTGTCTCCAATTACGCTAATGTTCAGTCTTTCATTGGATCGCTGATGATAAGCTAAAACCTGAAATCCTTTCATTCGCAGTGTACATATTTTTAGACAACAGGCAGTTTTTGTGAACCTCCGATGGAGAGTATGTGTATCCTCTGAGCTCCGTCTACAGACTGATGATTGTATGAATAACTGCTGTGAAAAATATTGAAATTCACTAAATAAAATGTGACATTTGTATTACCTTGGCACTGACATTACGCTGAATTTTAGTAATGACACGGACATCAATAAAGCTTATGTCCAACAAGACATACGAAATAGTACGGTTTCTTATTAATTCTTTCATCTGTAATTAACCGGTAGCTTTGATGTCCTCCATTTATTTCTATGTTTCACAAGTCTTTTCAATTCTAGATATTTAAACTACTATTTTAAGTTACTAGCTTCTTTTGCAATTTGCTGTTTCACCCGATGTAGTAAGGCATTTAATCTTCAGTGAGGTTTTATCATCCTCAGTTAATTAACTTCCTAGGTAGCTGAAGAAGCTGATTTGCTTCACGTTCTCTATTCTCACTTAAAATCGTAACTGACATTTTGAAGTATACCTAGGGTTACGTTTTCTTCCTTATTTATTTTGCAAACCTGTACATTTTATAAATTAAGTCCCCTGCCGCGGTTTCTATCCGTAAGTGATTTCTGTCTACTCGCGAAGGTTAATTCCACGGAATAATACAGGGATTTTCATACGGTTTTCACTAATATGGAGTGACTCACGACGAAGGTTTTTCTACACAATTAATTACCGCTGGGCAACTTAAGTCGTTCGGCCGTAGTCATTTGGTGCTACCTGTGCAAAGCCCGGTCGCTTGTTTTATGTATGTGTATAGAAATTTTTGACCCATTACGAAACTGTCAGTTGTAACAGGGCATTATCTGGCGCTATTATTTCATATTCTTTTACCACTTCGACATTCAGTCATTCGAGAAAACTCCTTGAAGGCCCAAAGATACCGACCGACCGACCGGCCACCGTGTCATCATCAGCCCATAGGCGTCACTGTATGCGGATATGGAGCGGCATGGACCCAGTGTGAGACCGGAGCAGCTATTTCTCAGTCAAGTAACTCCTCAGTTTGCCTCATGAGGGCTGAGTGCACCCCGCTTCCCAACAGCGCTCGGTAGACCTGATGGTCACCCATTCAAGTGCTAGCCCAGGTCGATGCGCTTAACTTCGGTGATCTGACGGGAACCACTGCGGCAAGGCCGTTGATCTCAGTCCTTCGAGAGGAGAAATCAGTGGTTGCTGACGATACCTCCCTTATATACAATGGTATGTTTTCATGTATTCCTCGTCGCCCGATACTTATAAAAATGTTTCCCTTTTATATCATACGATCGAAATAAAGATTCGTGATTTTGCTAATGATGTCTTTACTGCAGAAAGTGATTGCAGTTGCTGTCATAGCACATACTGTAACTGTTAACAGGAGGACGTGGATGATGTATGCATATACGTAAACGCCCTGGGACCGAGACCATTCTCAAAAGCAGTAGTGTAATAATTAACGGTGTAAATATGTGTGTCCCTGGTGTTCTGTCTATTGCAATTAATGTACGTTTGTGTTTCTAGAGTCTGGAGTCATATATACTAATCTAACTCGAAGCTGACTGCATGAAAGCAGTTCTCCTGGAAATAGGTCGCCTATGAAGGATACGATCACACCACGTTCAACATAGCTTGTAGCTCCAATGGTGGGCGTCGGCGTTTGCGACGTGCCACTGTCCAAATAGGGACCCCGAATAGGTCATATCGCTTTATGGCGAACAATTAGCCTTAGCCTTGTATGGGCAGCTTGATCAGTTGTAGCGAACTATGATCTACTTGAAGTTTATTTTTAGACACAAGCTTTTTTGACGTATTTTGTAATTTGTACTAAACCCTAAATCTGTTTGTTTCACACCAATAACTGTTGGTCAGATCTTTTGGCTTAGTGGTAAAGTGCGTCCCTGGAAATCGCTATGTCGCAGGCTAGGACCGCTGTTGGCCGAAGAAAATCTTCACTCTGCCCTTCATCTAGCCTTTGTGGGGTGTCTGTTGTGCTGTTTAGCATACCCATAGATGATGTAGTCCAGTCTCTGCTGACCTACAGAGAAGGAAAGCACCCAGTATTATCATGCAAATTAATTTTAAGGAAATGATAATGTCACGCGAGCAGAAACGTCTTATTGAAATGATAAGTAATATGGGCTGCCAAATTAAGCTTGCAAGTATGGGTACCACACCACACACAGACATATTTATGACAGCAGGAAAATTTAACAATGACACGAGGAAATAGTCACAATGACAAAAAAGGTTTACTGTCGTAAACATTAACATATTTGTTACCCACCGAAACAGCTCAATGAATATTTAATAACTGGACAGGAGATTATAATTGTAAAATATAATCACGATAGAAGCATAAATTCGAGAATAATTTACGAATTCGACCAATGACTGTAAGAGTAGTTAGTTGTTTACAGATAGAATGCAGAAAAATAAGCACCAACACCTCAAAAATCACCAAAGCGCATAACGAAACAACTAAATCAGTGGTTCCTAACCTTGGGTGGTTACCCTGTAAGATAAAATGTAATTTTCTGAGGGGTAAAAATAATAGGGCTGTACCGTGTTTCGGTTACTGAACTAAATTATTTTTATAAGATTATTATTATTACCACCATTTTGTAAAAATGTAATACTGATTACGTAATTTACCAGTAATTGCATTTTCTCAAATGCTATCATTAACGTGTGTCGCTATGTGGTTGAGACTGCAGATTATGAAAGGAATATATCAATTTTTTTGTAGTGAACACATAGTGCGTAGTCGGGCGATCACTCTGTTGTAGAAATAATTCAAAACCCAAGATCTCTTAAGTACTGTTTACTGGACAACCGGTTTCAACACACTAAAGGGGCCATCATCGGATCTGAATGTAGATTAACATTTGTAAATCATTTGGATAAAACGATACATGAGGCACATGACTTTATATCAGCTGGTCTGCCTCATGTATCGTTATATCCAAATGGTTTATATATGTTAATCTACATCCAGATCCGATGACGGCCACTTTAGTGTGCTGAAACCGGTTATCCAGTAAACAGTATATAAGCGATCCTGGCTTTTGAATTATTTCTTTAATATATTAACATCTTCGTCGCATAATCCACTCTTTGCATGCGTATTTTGTGCTTTGTACCACGCGCCTACTACAGTAAAATTGAGACATGTAGATCTACGTATGCTTGAAAATCTCTTGAAAATGGCTTCTCCGAATTTTAGGTAGTTTCCGCAATGATCCAGAAATTGCTTCATTATTCGATCCGCAACAGATAAGCGAACTAATTGATAGTACAACACAAACGTAACCGTTTAATGGCTACTGTAGTATTGCACGGCCTACATATTACGGTTATTATTACTACTATTATTCTTAACTGCTGTGGTCGGAAATGAAGCATTTGCAGTGGAAGTGTTTCCGTTTTCGTCATTTAAGAAGTAAGGAGTCCTGCCATCAAGTAAATTGCAAGTAATGAGTATAGTGCACGTATCTTACCATGGTTAATTTTAAGAGTGGGTGCAGATTATGGGTGAAGTACGTGTCAGCAGAGAGAGGAGTGATGGAGAGGAAGCATGCTCTGTAGCAGATTGTTACAAACATGCAGTACCAATTGTCTCATTAACTTATTTCTTTGTGGGTTAGTAATCTGTTTTTGATTCTAATTTTTAGTTAGACGCTAATGTTGACGAGGGTGGAGGGGAGCAGGGATGAGGCTCGGAGGGGGGAGAGGGGGAACTGGCTAATTTCTGGTTACACTCACTGGCAATGGTCTCAGAAAGATTGGGGAGCAGTGAACTTGATGGTTGCGAAACGTTATAACCGTACGAATGGCCCCTTAAGACAGTCAACTGATTCTGCGTTCCTGTCGCTTCGGCGTTTGAAACGCTGGCCTACCTTACCAACCTCGTGTAGTGTGAATGCCGAAAGCAGGAGCAGTACCGGCTGCGAGTCGTCCTCGGTACCCATAAGATAGCAAGACTTCATCTGGAAATAAGTCTACTCTTCCATCTCCCACTGCCGAGAATAGTCTTCTGTACACTAATAGCAAGTGTTCTCTGTCTTAACGCAGCAAGTGCCGTCTCTCTTAACGCCCTGTCAGAGCAGAACTCGAGAGGCCCAATAGAAGCAGATGTTGTGAATTCCCAGTAAATTTTAGTAGCATTAAACAAACTGCTACTCTTCAGGATTTTATTATTACTGATTAATAACGCTGTGGGGTGAGGAGGCAGCCAGGAGACTCCTCCCACTCCATGATACGATTCTGTAGTTGGCAGATAGGAGAGCTTACACATAGTTACACACAAAAAAGTGTGCGCTCTGCAGAAAATAACAGTATCGACCAAGAGAAATTCTTGATTCAGAAATTTAAACGTAATTTTATTCCTTAGTGCAGCAACTGAGGTATTGGTGATTTTCACGCTGCGCTCTGGAAAGCGGCACCTGGCTGAATTTTTCTTTTCTAAAAGTATTCTTCCCACAACATTGTTTCTTCGGGAGACAGCTGTCCCCGTGAGCCGCCTGAAACACAGTCCTGAACTAACAAGTTTACGACCCTGCTTGTGCCTCTTATAAAAACTCTTATTTTTCACATCCAACTCGAAGGCTTTCAACTCTGCCAGAGCCTCACCGTAGTAAAAGAGAAGCGAAAAGAAGGCAATAAACAGGAGTCACTGGTGCTACTGAGTATGGTCTGTAGTTAAGACACTATTAGTCAATAATGACGTTATTCTCCGGAGAAGGAGTTGTTTAACCTTATTACTAAAATGAAATACGTTGCGTGACAGTTTAACAGGAAACCTACTGCGTGACACCTTCACCTCTCAGTTACGTGAGGAGTCCTTGAAACGATACCTGCTTCATATTTTGTATTAAACTCAGGTCCTCTTTTCCCAGTTTGATGAATGGGGTAGTTTAGGGACACATAAGTCATCCACGTGGCAGAAAATTGAAAGACTTGCACACTGCCGTTGAACCACACGAAATTATTATTTCAATAGCTGTGATTCAGTGCAAGGACATGCAATGAATCGTACAGCTTCAGGCACTGCTTCCGCCCAAACTGTGCTAAGTGGTCCTTTTACTAACGACATTGCCATAGAAAATGAGTAGAGTGCTGTTATAATGAATCTGCATTATTGTGTTAAAATCTTCTAGGTTGTTAGGCCGCGTCATATTGCCTTCTAAGATAACCGACGTTTCGACCTCTCTTCTGGGACCTTCTTCAGGATGTTTCGGTGTCCACTACTGTTAGAACACAATAGTTGTAGCAACAGTGGACACCGAAACATACTGGAGAAGATCCCAGAAGAGTGGTCGAAACGTCGATTATTTTAGAAGGAAATATGACACTATTGTGTTCTAGAAATACAATATCCTAAAGAAGATCCCAGCAGAGGGGTTGAAACGTCGATTGTTTTAGAAGGAATCATGACACTATTGTGTTCTAGAAACACAACATCCTGAAGAAGGTCACAGCAGAGGGATCGAAACGTCCATCAACTTATAAGGATATATGACGCTGCCTAACGACCCAAAAGATTTTAAATTTGGTGACAATGACCACGAAAGCCTGCAGATTTACGTAAATCTCTATTATTTTAAGACCACTCAGTTACGTGTAAGCAAAAGCCAGGTGTAGCAAAAACAGGTTACGTTAGGCTAGATTTTACTGTACTTTATATACTGTAGATGTGCTTTGCATTGAAGTTGCGCATAATAAGCAAGAGATGAGCGAAATTATGAACCAATAAAAACATACAAATTAATTTTCATTCGAAGAAAACATTATAGTGATTGATGTATTAGGGTGGCGGGGCATAGCAAACTACGGCTGATAAGGCCATGCATGAACCTGCGGTTCTAGGCGCTTCAGTTCGGAACCGCGCGACTGCTACGGTTGCAGGTTCGAATCCTGCCTCGGGCATGGATGTGTGTGATTTTTAGCAGCCTTCTGTAGTACGACGCCTCAAACGCTTCGATTTTATTCGTCTCCCATTTTCCCTGAAAGTCGTGATTCGCTGCCATACGACGCTCTGCTCCAAACGTACATTCACGGATATTTCTTCCTCAGCTCAAGGGTGATATTCAAATGTAATTGGCTTCGCTTGGCGAGGATTTCCTGCTTTGCCTGCTCTGTCCTTTTTATGTCCTCCTTGCTACACCAGTGATCTGTTATTTAGTTCCCAGGGTAGAAGAATTCACTAAACTCCTCTACGTCCTGGATCCCAGTTATGGTATTACGTTTATCAGTAACCTCACTTCTGCTACTGCTTATTACCTTTGTCTATCTTTAGTTTTAGTTGCAGTCACATCACATCTATACATTTCCGTTCTCTTAGGATACTTTCTAAGTGGTGCACAGATTTTTTTTTCTTAGAGTGTATTATGCAGACATTCGTTCGACATTATCTGTTGCTGTGTAAATAGCGACTGCTAAGTCGCAGCTAAATCTTTGGAGTAGAACTTGTGGAACTGTGCTCGACAGCGCAATTTCGGGAACTGTACTGAGCTGGCTGCAGGCACTGAACAGCGTCGTCTGATTGCAAGATCGGAACTGTGAGACTTTACGCAGCGTGTCCTCTTTCCTGGCTTCGGCGAAAGGATTTCCATCTCTGCCGGTACTAGGCGAAAGCAGTGTGGTCACCGGTTGACAGCACTTTCTCTGGTGGCTGGCAACGGCATCGGCGGGCGAGTACGATTCAGTGGTGGGCGTGGCGCCGAAGCAGAAAGTGGTCCGGGTGGCATCTGGAGACTGCTGTGCAGTACAGAGGTGCCAAGAGAGTGGCTGTGACAGTGCACTGGTCGACTACCGTGGTGTTTCTAGAGAGCCTCTGAAGCCCAGTACACTAAATGGTGCATAGCGGAGGCTACTAGTCATTTCTTTTCGTTTTATTCGAAAATGGATGGAAAATGGCTGTCTATATGCCTCCACACCCGCCTTCTTTTCTCTGAAAACCTCTGCCGGCCGTCGTGGCTGAGCGGTTCTAGGCGCTTCAGTCCGGAACCGCGCTGCTGCTACAGTCGCAGGTTCGAATCCTCCCTCGGGCGTGGATGTGTGTGTGTCCTTAGGTTGGTTAGGTTTAAGTAGTTCTAAGTCTAGGGGACTGATGACCTCAGATGGTAAGTCCCAGGTCTTTTCCTTTTACGGTCAGCTACAAACGCTGGAATCCCCATTTGAGTTCACAAAGCTTCTTTTAATTCTTGCGTGTTGGTCTAAACTATGGTAACAAATGTAGCAGCCTGCTCTTGAATGCTTCATGTCCGTTAATCTTATCTGCTGTGGTTCCCAAATAGCTAAGCAGTACTCAAGAGCGGGTCACATTACTGCACTATATACTGTTTCCTTTGTAGATGAGCTACAATTTCCTAAATTTCTCTCAACTGACAAAAGTCGACCATTCCAGTTTCCTACCACTAACATTATGTGCTCGTTTTATTTCATACCGCTCTGCAACGTTACTCCTTGATAACTTTGACTAAAGCTGTATTTGAACATTACAAGATAGCTTTTTTTGTTGAGTCGTTAATCTTCCGACTTGACTGATGCACAAATTCCTCTCCAGTCCCAACCATTTCATCTTAGAGTAGCACTACTTTTTATCCTCTAAATCTCTCTCTAGTACTACGGAAGTCACTCCCTAATGTCTTAACATATGTCGTAACACCCTGTCCCTTCTTCTTGCCAATGTTGTCTATGTATTTCTTTCCTCACCACTTCTGCGGAGAACCTCAACATTCCTTACCTTATTAGTTCATAATTTTCAACATTCTTTTGTAGCACCGGATCTCAAATGCTTCGATCATCTTCCGTTATTGGGTTTATACCACACTCAACGTTTATTATCATACAATGATGTGCTCCTAACGTATATGCTCAGAAATTTCTTCTTTAAATTTTAGGCCATTGTTTGATATTAGCTTACTTCTCTTGGCCAGGGATGCCATTTTTTGCCAGTGGCAGTCTGCTTTTTATGTTATCCATGCTCCGTCCACCATGGTTTATTTTCCTGAGTAGGTAGCAGATTTCCTTAACTTCGTCTCCTCCTTATTCGCTATTCTGATGCTAGATTTCTCGCTGTTCTCGTTTCTGTTAGTACTTATTAGTTTGGTCTTCCTTCGATTTACTCTCAGTCCATATTTTGTCGTCATTAGGCCGTCAGTTCGTTTCAAGAGATTCTGTGACACTTCGTAGCGTTCACTGAAGATAACAATGACAGCAGCGAATCTTATCATTTATATCCTTTCACATTGAACCCTTCTTTTACTTCCGTCACTGCTCATGCAATGTATAGGTTAAAAACTAAGGCTGAAAGATTACATACCTCTCTTGCGCTACTTTTAGTCCGAGCGCTTCGTTCTCGGTCTCCCAATCTTATGGTTCTCCCTTGGTTCTTTTCCAATACATCTGAATCTTTCGACAAGTAGACGAAGCTGACATTCATTACACCAATTACAAAATCTGTGTAAGTCAGTGTGTATCTTCTATAGCCACTCCACGATGAGACTTTTTCGTGAACTACGGATTGTAAAGGGACATCTTATTCTAAAATTACTCTTCCTGAACAGTGATAGTCGATGATGGTAATATTTTTCGAATTTTGGACAGATCAATATTATCTCAGCTGTTTGTCTGAAAAATTTCATATAATTTTATGCACAATATGTTACATTTCAAACGAAAATTTATGAAAAGCAATTACTTTATTTCTTTGTTACAATCGATATGTAATAGCTCTGAATGTACCGTTAATTTTTTTAAATTATTTGGTAGACTTAAAATTTCTAATATTGATAAAGCAAAGTAGTACTGTTTTTTTGTGTTCCTTTCTGGATTCATTTATAAGTTTATAAATTATAAACCTTTTGTAATATTGTAATTAGAGCAGCAGCAGCGTTTGTGTGATAAACTGTAAATTAATTTAGCCTTTTTTTTTGGTTCACGTGCCTCTGAAAAGAAGTGAAAGGTACGTTTGCATTTTACTGTGTAGACTAGTCGTTAGGAAATCAATCGTAGTTTTTGTTGGTTCATAAATCTTGCGAATAACATTGTGTAATGGGGCTTTCTAGTGTAAATTTTCCGTGTAGAGAAATTTATTTCTGTTTACATGCTTGCGGTCAGAGTGGAGTGAGAAACCTGCACACCAACTTTTAGTGTTACTTTATTCTTCTTTGGTATATTTTCAAACTTAGTAGCGCCATTTGAGGCCTTATATCTATTTTATACACTATACGACATGGCTAGGGACTGTGCTTGTTGTGAGCGGACACAAGGAGAATTGGCAGATGTCCGAAAACAGCTGGAAGCTGCGTCGACAATCTTCTAGCTAATGCTCGAAGTTGCGGTGACGTCGAGGGGCGCCAGTGATGAGACATGAGACATCTTTGGTGTCACTGGAATCCCCTGGTGGGCCATACGTCGTTGCGGTTTCCGATACGCAACATCTTACCGGTCCGTCCACACTCCAGAGTGGGTGGCAGACAGTGGTGGGTTCGCGTGTCACTGGGCGGAAGGCGAAAGAGGGAGCAGGCCGTGCGGCTGGCTCCCTGCGTTTTAGCAACAGGTACGAGGTGCTTCCCAGTGTTGGTGATAACTCTGAACCAGCACAGGATACCTCACCTGTTGGGCCAGCGGTCGATTTTCATACCCAGTCCGGACAAGTACACAGGGTGGGTATGCTATTCATTTTGAGCTCCAATGTTAGGCTAGTGATGGAGCCCCTCAGGGAGACAGCAGGCAAAGCGGGTAAGAATTCCAGTGTGCAATCGGTATGTTTGCCGGGAGGTTTCATCCGTGATATGGAGGAGGCCCTGCCGGTGGATATTGATCTCACTGGGTTCAACCGGCTGCATGTACTGCCACATGTCGGCACGAATGACGTCTGCCGCTTGGGTTCTGAGGCCATCCTAGACTCTTTTCTGCAGCTGGCTGATTTGGTGAAGGCAACTACCAACGCACGCGGAGTGCAAGCTAAGTTGTGGAAGGTCCAAACGCGAGGCTCAGATGGCTCTGCGACGGTAACGGATGCGAATTTCTCGACCTCCGCTATTGGGTTCAGAATTGTAGGTTTCTCCTTAACAGGTCAGGCGTGCAGTACGCGCAGGAAGCGACTACTAGAGTAGCGGAGTACGTGTGGAGTGTACATGGGGCTTTTTTAGGTTAAAGGACCCCTCCCTTCGGAGCAAAGACGATTTGCCTGTTAAACCAGCCACAGCGACCTCAGAGAATCTTGGTCCTCTCAGATCAGAGATAGAAAAGATTAATATGATTTTAGTAAACAGCAGGAGCGTCCAAGGAAAGGACCCAGAATTAATATCGATTACTGAAGGCTATAATGCACAGATAGTATTGGGAACAGGAAGCTGGTTAAAGCCATACGTTAATGACAACGAAACGCTAAGTTCAGACTGGATTGTTTATCGTAAGGATAGGTTAGTCGCCAATGGTGGCGGCGTGTTTATTACAGTAAAATATTCGATAAAATCTAGCGAGGATATCACGGATTCCGAATCTGAATTAATCGGGATGAAATTATCAAAGAACAGTCAAAAATGCTGATCGCATGTTTTTATAGACCACCTGGTTCAGATGGTTCAAATGGGTCTGAGCACTATGGGACTTAACATCTGAGGTCTTCAGTCCCCTCGAACTTAGAACTACTTAAACTTAACTAACCTAAGGACATCACACACATCCATGCCCGAGGCAGGAGTCGAACCTGCGACCGTAGCGGTCGCGCGGTTCCAGACTGAAGCACCTAGAACCGCTCGGACACAGCGGCCGGCTAGACCACTTGAGTCAGGATCTGTAATAGTAGAGCGCTTCAGACAGATCTGACAGAATATCACTAGTAATTTTCCTGATCATGACGTTGTAATAGGGGGTGACTTCAACTTGCCAGGTATACATTGAGAATGTTATGCCATCAAAACTGGTGCCACAGACAGGAAACCGTGTGGCATTGTTCTGGATGTCTTGTCCGAAAATTACCTTGAGCAGATAGAGAACCAACGTCTTAGGTGTCCTGGCAACAAGCAGAACTGAACTTATCGAATCAGTTAACGTAGAGGAAGGTATCGGTGATCATAAGGCTATGATAACATCTATGACGACGGGTTCTACAAGGAATGTTAAGAAAGGTAGGAAGATATATTTGCTCAGCAAAGGTGACAGGATACATATTTCAGAATATCTCAGCTGGCAGCATGAAGTATTTGGTGACGAGGACGAAGATGTGGAGAACAAATGGAAGAAATTCAATGGCATCGTTAAATAAGCCCTAAACAACAATGTTCCGATAAATGTTTTAAAGGATGGGAAAGATCCACCACGGTTTAATACGTGTGTTAGAAAAGCGCTACGTAAACAAAGAGCACTTCAGGTCAGATTCTAGAGAAGTACAATTCTAATTGACAAACAAAAACTAAACGAAGCGAAAATGAGCGTAAGGAGAGCAATGAGAGAAGACGTTGTCAACCGACCCATAGTAAAAACCCTAAGAGTTTTTGGTAGTATGTAAAATCAGTAAGTGGGTCAAAATCATCTATTCATTCTCTCAGCGACCACACCGGCACCGAAACGGAAGATATCAGAGTGAAGGCCGAAATACTGAATTCGGTCTTCCGAAGTTGTTTCACCGCGGAAGATCTTAATACTGTTCATCCTTTAAATCGTCGTGAGAAAGTCAGAATGGCAGATATTGAGATAACCGATCGCGGAATTGAAAAGTAGCTACAATCGCTTAGTTGTGGAAAGGCTCAGGACCAGATGAGATACCTATAAGATTCTATAAAGATTATGCGAAAGAACTTGCTCAACTTGTAGCAGTAATTTACCATAGATCGCCAGTGCAACGAATGGTACCTAACGGCTGGAAAAAAGCGCAGGTCATTCCCGTCTTTAAGAAAGATCATAAGACAGATCCACACAATTATAGACCTATATCGTTGATGTCAGTCTGTTGTATAATTATGGAACATGTTTTATGCTCAAGAATTATGACGCTCTTTGAAAATGAACATCTCTATAAAAATCAACATGGATTCCGCAAACAGAGATCCTGCGAAACTCAGCTCGCTCTGTTTCTCCATGAGATCCACAGAGCAGTGGACAACGGCGCTCAGGTTGATGTAGTGTTCCTTGATTCAGTAAGGCATTTCACACTGTCCCGCATTGCCGCTTAATGAAAAAAATACGAGCTTACGGAGTATCGGAGCAGGCCTGCGATTGGATTCAAGGCTTTCTTGCACATAGAACTCACGAAGTCGCTGTTAACGGAACTAAATCGACAGATGTAAAGGTAATATTCGGAGTACCACAGGGAAGTGACAGGACCGTTGCTGTTAACATTATATATAAATGATCGAGCAGAAATCGTCGGATGCTCTTAAAGGCTAGTCACAGATGATGTAGTCATTTGTACAAAAGTAGCAACGCCAGAGGCTAATATGAATTTGCGGAACGACGTGCAAAGAATTTGTGAATGGTAGTTGACCCTGAACGTAAATAAATGTAACATATTGCACATACATAGGAAACGAAATTCACTACTGTACAGCTACACTATTGATAACGAAAAGCTGGAGACAGCGTCTGGGGTAAAATATCTAGGCGTAACAATCCAGAGCGACCTTAAGTGGAATGACCATATAAAACAGATGGTAAGAAATGAAGACACCAGTATCAGATTCATCGGAAGAATCTTAAGGAAATGTAACTCATCCACGAAAGAAGTGGCTTATAAGGCGCTTGTTCGCCCAGTTATTGAGCATTGTTCATCTATCTGGGATCCCTATCAGGTAGGACTGATGAGACAGCGAAGATCCAATGAAGAGCGGTACCTTTCGTCACAGGATCATTTAGCTGGCGAGAGAGCGTTACAGAGAAGCTAAACAAACTCCACTGGCCGATGTAACAAGAGATGCGTCGCGCGTCACCGAGAGATCTACTATTGAAATTTTGGGACAGCACTTTTGAGGAGGAGTCAGACAACATATTACTTCCCCCTACATACATCTCTCATATTGATGACGAGAAGAAAATTCGAGAAATTAGAGCCAATGCAGAGGCTTAAAGACAGTCATTCTTGACAAGCACTATTCGCGAGTGGAACAGGGTTGGAGGGATGAGATAGTGGTACCGAAAGTACCCTCCACCACACATCACTAGATGGCTTGCGCAGTATGATGTAGATGTAGGTTATAGAAGAGTGAAGTAGTAGTAAGCATGCGTCTGATGTGGTAGGAGGTATTTTGTATTTCAGACGAACAATGTAATTTCAGCTTTGTTACTGTGAAAATTGAAAAGACAATGTGACACAGTAAAATGTGAGACAGTAAATTACTGCGAAAACGAAAGTTGTGCAACGACATTCAACAAAATTATTTAGATCAATTGAACGATAAGAACCAAAATTGTGAGAATTTCAGCTTCAAGGATCAGACCCCCTAGACATGAAGAACTGGAGCCAACTGTGCGAGAAAAGATAAGTAAAAAGTTAATTGTAAATCTTACTGCTCTCGAATCTCCAAAAAAGATTTTACCGTAGTGGACAGTAGCAACAACAGCAAAGGAAGGCGGGGAGTAGATTACTGGTGTCATCAGCAAACAGTCTGATTGCTGCTCGTCTTATCCGTCAGTTAAATCCTCTCTGCAGAAGTACACTACTGGCCATTAAAACTGCTACACCACGAAGATGACGTGCCACAGACGCGAAATTTAACCGAAGGAAAGAAGAAGCTGTGATAAGCAAATGATTAGCTTTTCAGAGCATTCACACAAGGTTGCGCCGGTGGTGACACTTACAACGTGCTGCCATGAGGAAAGTTTCCAACCGATTTCTCATACACAAACAGCAGCTCACCGGCGTTGCCTTGTGAAACGTTGTTGTGATGCCTCGTGTAAGAAAGAGAAATGCGTACCATCACGTTTCCGACTTTGATAAAGGTCGGATTGTAGCCTATCGCGTTTGCGGTTTATCGTATCGCGACACTGCTGCTCGCGTTGGTCGAGATCCAATGACTCTTAGCAGAATATGGAATCGGTGGGTTCAGGAGCCTAATACGGAACGCCGTGCTGGATCCCAACGGCCTCGTATCACTAGCAGTCGAGATGACAGGCATCTTATCCGCATGGCTGTAACGGATCGTGCAGCCACGTCTCTATCTCTGACTCAACAGATGGGGACGTTTGCAAGACAACAACCATCAGCACGAATAGTTCGACGACGTTTGCAGCAGCATCGAGTACCAGCTCGGAGACCATGGCTGCGGTTACCCTTGACGCTGCATCACAGACAGGAGCGCCTGAGATGGTGTACTCAACTACGAACCTGGGTGCACGTATGGCAAAACGTCATTTTTTCGGATGAATCCAGGTTCTGTTTACAGCATCATGATGGTCGCATCCGTGTTTGGCGACATCGCGGTGAACGCACATTGGAAGCGTGTATTCGTCCTCGCCACACTGCCGTATCACCCAGCGTGATACCGAGCGAGGTGGCGCAGTGGTTAGACACTGGACTCGCATTCGGGAGGACGACGGTTCAATCCCGCGTCTGGCCATCCTGATTTAGGTTTTCCGTGATTTCCCTAAATCACTCCAGGCAAATGCCGGGATGGTTCCTCTGAAAGGGCACGGCCGACTTCCTTCCCCATCCTTCCCTAATCCGATGAGACCGATGACCACGCTATCTGGTCTCCTTCCCCAAACAAACAAAGCAAACCAACCCAGCGTGATGGTATGGGGTGCCGTTGCTTACACGTCTCGCTTACCTCTTGTTCGCACTGACGGCACTTTGAATAGTGGAAGTTACGACCCGTGGCTCTGCCCTTCATTCGATCCCAGCGAAACTCTACATTTCAGCAGGATAATGCAAGGCCGCATGTTGCAGGTCCTGTACGGGCCTTTCTGGATACAGAAACTGTTCGACTGCTGCCCTGGCCAGCACACTCTCACCAACTGAAAACGTCTGGTCAATGGTGGCCGAGCAAGTGTCTCGTCACAATACACCAGTCACTACTCTTGGTGAACTGTGGTATCGTGTTGAAGCTGTACCTGTGCACCCTATCCAAGCTCTGTTTCACTCAATGCGCAAGCGTATCAAGGCTGTTATCGCGGCCAGAGGTGGTTGTTCCTGGTACTGATTTCTCAGGATCTATGCACCCAAATTGCGTGAAAATGTAATCACATGTCAGTCCTAGTATATTTGTCCTATGAATACCCGCTTCTCATCTGCATTTCTTCTTGGTGTAGCAATTTTAATGGCCAGTAGTGCAGTATTAATAATAAAAATAATAATAATATGACTGTGAGTCAGACAGTGTGACCCAGATGAGTGGGGCATTGAAGCAGTAGAGGAGCTACAGTACTCGTAGTCTCCAATGCTGTCATCAGCCGCGGCTGTCAGAGGGGCCGGGCTGGCTTTGGCGACGAGAAGGGCCCGGCGTTGAGTCGGCCGACGCGGCGCGAGGACTGCAGCCGATCGGCGGGAATCCAATTAACGTCATCAAACAAAAGGCGGCTGTCTGCGCGCCTCATTTGCAGCGGGGCAGGGCAGGGCAGCGCCTCGCCGTGGGGCCCGCTTTGTGCGAGAGCCTACTGCCAAATCCGGAGCGACCGGGCGTGGGGACTCCTCCTCTGACCGGGAGCGCTCTTTGCACGGCGGGAGTGCTGCGCTTTGTCGAACCGAGCAGAAAATTTCTGTGTTTACTGGCAGTCGCCGGAAACGGAGAGACCGCGGTGAAGGGTTCGCGGAGCGGGGTGTCAGTACAGATTCCAGCTCGTTTTGTCGACGACAGCCTTAAGATACACAGAGCTTCTGCTTAAACAAGAAAAAAGTTTCATCGTCACTGCAGACTTAGATGGCGAATCTGCGGGTTGCCTGGCAACAGCAAAAATCGTAGCAGTTAATCATTTACTGTACTGTCGAGTCGTTCGTGGGTGCTCGTTGACGTATTTTCTGTTCATTTCTGTCTTGGGATCTTCGGTCGAATTTGGTTCACAGATGTTTCTGAAGTTTCGCCACCACGAATTGGTAGCACTGCTATTGATCCACTGTTCATCGTCCACTGCTGGTGGCGGATCGTCTAAATCTACACCTACATCTATGTGATAACTCTGCTGTTCACAATAAAGTGCCTGGCAGAGGGTTCAATGAACCACCTTCATGCTGTCTCTCTACCGTTCCACTCTCGAGCGGCACGCGGGAAAAACGAGCACTTAAATTTTTCCGTGCGAGCCCTGATTTCTCTTATTTCATCGTCATGATGATTTCTCCCTATGTACGTGGGTGCCAACATAATGTTTTCGCAATTGGAGGAGAAAACTGGTGATTGAAATTTCATGAGAAGATCCCGTCGCAACGAAAAACGCCTTTGTTTTAATGATTTCCACTCCAATTTACGTATCATGTCTGTGACACTATATCCCCTATTTCGCGATAATACAAAACAAGCTGCCCTTCTTTGTACTTTTCCGATGTCATCCGTCAGTCCCACCTGATGCGGATCCCAAACCACACTGCAGTACTCCAGTATAGGGCGGACAAGCGTAGTGTAAGCAGTCTCTTTGGTAGACATGTTGCACCTTCTAAGTGTTTTGCCAATGAATCGCAGTCTATGGTTTGCTCTACCTACAATATTATCTATGTGATCGTTCCAATTTAGGTTATTTGTAATTGTAATCCCTAAGTATTTAGTTGAATTTACAGCCCTCAGATTTATGTGACTTATCGCGTAATCGAAGTTTAGCTGATTTCTTTTATTACTCATGTGAATAACTTTGCACTTTTCTTTATTCAGGTTCAATTGCCACTTTTCGCACCATACAGATATCCTGTCGATAGCGCTTATTACTTCATGAGTATAAAGAGCTTGTTGTGTTTCAGAAGAACGATATTTTCTGAATCCGTGCTGACTATATGCCAATAAAACGTTTTCTTCGAAGTACTTCATAATGTTCGAATACAGTATATGTTCTAAAACCCTACTGCAAGTCGACGTTAGTGACACAGGCCTGTAATTCAGCGGATTACTCCTATTTCCGTTATTGGGTATTGGTGTGACTTGAGCAATTTTCCAGTCTTTAGGTACGTATCTTTCTGTCAGCGACTGGTTGTATATAATTGCTAAATATGGAGCTATTTTATCAGCATACTCTAAGAGGAACCTGACTGGTATACAATCTATACCGGAGGCCTTGCCTTTATTAAGGGATTTAAGCTGATTTGTTACACTGAGGATATCTACTTCTATGTTTCTCATCTTGGCAGTTGTTCTTGATTGGAACTCAGGAATATTTACTTCGTCTTCTTTGGTGAAGGAGTTTCGGAACACCGTGTTTAATAACTGTGCTTTAGTGGCACTGTCATCAGTGACTTCACCGTTGTTATCGCGCAGTGAAGGTATTGATTGTGTCTTGCCACTGGAGTGCTTTATGTATGACCAGAATCTCTTTGGGTTTTCTGCCAGATTTCGAGACAGAATTTCGTTGAGGAAATTATTAAAAGCATCTCGCATTGAAGTACGCGCCATATTTTGAACCTCTGTAAATCTTCGCCAATCTTGGTGATTTTGCATTCTTTTAAATTTGGCATAGTTTTTTTTTCGTTGCTTCTGCAACAACGATCTGACCCGTTTTGTGTAGCATGGGGTATCAGTACCATCACTTATTAATTTATGTGGTATAGATCTCTCAATTTCTGTTGATACTATCTCTTTAAAAACATTCGACAAGTTTTCTACACATACATGATCAGATCGGAACGAGTGAAGACTGTCTCTTGAAAAGACGTTAAGAAAATTTTTATCAGATTTTTTAAATAGATATACTTTGTGTTCCATTTTGATGGTTGTACGTGTTACGATATTCAGCCTAGCAGCAACTGCCTTGTGGTTGCTAATCCCTGTATTCGTCACAACACTCACTATTTGTCCAGGATTATCTGTTGCTGAAAGGTCAAGTATGCTTTCGCAACCATTTACGCTAAGTTTGTTTTAAACTCCATGCTAGTAGTTAATCTGCAGAGTTTCAGAGAACGAATCAGCCGAATATGATACCTTTAGACATCACTCCATTGTTAAAATCCCAAAATTTCTTTTTCGTTCGTACGATGCACGTCGACGTCAGTTAAGCGTAGCAGGTATATTAAAATTGAGACAAAATGATCTGTTCAACCTATTTTTTAAAATAGAAATTGATATGAACTTGGCTTATAAGTACAGTTGCTGCGGACTTCATAAGTAACGGTAGACTATGGTAATTTTCCTAGTACCTTTGGTCAGTTAAGAATGTAACCACATTACCTGTATGTTAGGTGTGTTGTATTCCTATTGGGCGTTACCTCATTTCCGTCGCTTTGTTTGCGTTTGCTGTAATTGTGTTACTAGATTCCCCTAGATACCGGAAACAGTGAACCTTATACAAACTGAATGAGGTTGTATAAAGGCCAACGTAAGTTACGGAAAATTTTTGTTTAGTTATCCTCCTATTTCTTACTTAAAATTATATAACAAAATTGAAACTGTCAATGTTTCATTCAGGTTTTATTGGTAAAAACTCTGATTTGTAATGCGAAACAGAGGGATGTTACAGTAAAAATAAATAAAACATACAGATTTATAATCAGTGCAAGAAAACGCAGTTTCCTGAAAATATGGTACAATTTAAGAAACTGAAAAAGCACATCGATCAGCATTTCAACGCTTCGTCAAGACCATATAAAACAAATTTCTATTATCTATAGAGATCTTTCATAGTTATCAGATTTAACAGGAAACTCTTGCCTTAGATCATGTTGAAAAATGCTCTTGGCTCAAATGGCTCTGAGCACTATGGGACTTAACTTCTGAGGTCATCAGTCCCCTAGAACTTAGAACTATTTAAACCTAACCAACCTAAGGACATCACACACATCCATGCCCGAGGCAGGATTCGAACCCGCGACTGTAGCGGTTGCACAGCTCCAGACTGTAGCGTCTAGAACCGTTCGGTCACTACAGCCGGCTGAAAAATGTTCTGTTGAGTACAAAATAACAACAATAATTATAAAGAATGTTTTATGTTTGTGCTTGTAAACTGCACTTGAACCAAAAGTAATTGCTCTGGTTACATAAAGGCTAATAAGTTACGCAATCAACTAATTTTTATTAGACTACTGTAAAATTCAAATGTAAAATATACAATGGACTAATAATGAACGATGTGCAGTTCTAATTATGTGCATAACAAACAAAGAAAGCAAAATCAAAAATTCGTCTGCTCTCAGTCTCTCTCTCATACGTTCTTCTATGTTTCTCTCCCTACCAGTGCTACCATTACTACCGGTAACTTTACCAGTTGCTACGTAATTTATGTATTGTGCCGAAAGTACCGAATCGTTGTTCTTATAGAACGAAACTCTTGAATGTAATGATTCTGTTTAAATTTGTTAAATAAGAACTGATTTAAATCTCTAACTTAATACGATCTACAAATTCGATTTAATTCGCTTTTGAACTTCTCTATTGACCCGTCACTCTTTCCGAAACCCAAAAAACTTATGAAATTAGATAGATCAAAATTCATAAATTTATACTTCACTTAAGTTAAATTTGTTTGTCTGTAGGCATTTTGCAGCATTACTGCCAGATGAAGTATTTTCAAATACCAAAATTTCAGTAGAATATGACACAACATTCACGACGTAGATAATATGAGTAGTTGGCCAAATAACACACGTATTCATCGGGAGTCCAGCTGATTTCGCTAATACCAGCAATTCTTGGCCTGTCAGAAATAAGTCAGGGAATATAGTAGCTCCGTACGCACACCGAATAACGACTGGCATTAGATTTGAAAATAATTGCTACACCAAAAAAGAAGCCCATTAGTTTATGAAATTGCTTTAAGTAATTTAGAATTCTTGTACTTTTATCAACATTACCAGCAAGGTTGGAATGATTGATAGAGAGAGGATGTTCTGTTGTACTCAACAGAACATTTTTCTGCCGGCTGTAGTGACCGAGCGGTTCTAGACGCTACAGTCTGGAGCTGCGCAACCGCTACAGTCGCGGGTTCGAATCCTGCCTCGGGAATGGTATTGTGTGATGTCCTAGGTTAGTTAGGTTTAAGTGGTTCTAAGTTCTAGGGAACTGATAACCTCAGATAGTGCTCAGAGCCATTTTTAAAACACAGCAGGTCGTAGCCGTCCCTCTGCCACAAAGTGTGATCTCAAGATTATGGCAACGATTCCAGAAGACAGGAAACGTGTCCAGGCGCTACAGTATGGGGCGTCCGCAGTGTATAACACCACAACCACCTCAGACAATGGAACAGTTGTCTCCAGACACACAGTCTACAGACGCCCGGAGACCTGCACGGTGCATTCCACTGACCCCTGGTCACAGAAGAGCCCGTAAATCCGGGTGTCAAGAACACAGTACGTGGCCATTGGAACAGTGGTCCCAGGTTATGTTCACGGAAGAGTCCAGGTATAGTCTGAACAGTGATTCCTGCCGGGTTTTCATCTGGCGTGAACCAGGAACCAGATACCAACCCCTTAATGCCCTTGAAAAGGACCTGTATGGAGGTCGTGATTTGATGGTGGGGGTGGGATTCTGATCGGTGCACGTACGCCACTGCATGTCTTTGACAGAGGAACTATATCGGGAAGTCATTTTGCACCAGCATGTCCGCCTTTTCAGGGATGCAGTGAGTCCCACGTTCCTCCTGATGGATGATAACGTACGGCCCCACAGAGCTGCCATCGTGGAGGAGTACCTTGAAACAGAATATACCAGGTGAATCTAGTGGCTTGCCTGTTCTCCAGACCTAAACCACATCGAGCACGTCTGGGATGCTCTCGGTCGACATATCACTGCACGTCTTCAAACCCCTACGACACTTCAGGTGCTCCGACAGGCACTGGAGCAAGAATGGGAGGCTATACCCCAGCAGCTGCTCGACCACCTGATCCAGAATATGCCAGTCCGTTGTGCGGCCTGTGTACATGTGCATGGTGATCATATCCCATACAGATGTTGGAGTATAAGCGCAGGAAAAAGTGGCGTTTTGTAGCATATGCGTTTCGGGAGTTTTCTCAACTTACCACCAATACCGTGGACTTACAGATCTGTGTCGTGTGTGTTCCCTATGTGCCAGTTTTGTGTAGTGCCACAATGTGTGTCACCACATTCTGCAATTATCCTAAATTTATAAGCATGAGTGTAATGAGAGAGCTTAGTGTTCATATCAGTTCATTGCAAAAATGTCTGGGCTTGCAGCGTGTTGTGTCTTAGTTGTGTCTCAAAGCATTGCGCTGAGAGTGGTCGGTGGAGTTGTTAGTAGTTACCCTTAAATTGAAGCTGAGCACTTCAAGTTCATTATTTGCCAATTTTAGCCTGCGTTCCGACAAAGTTTTCAGTTATGGCTGGTTTATAACAAATGCCCTCATAGTTAACAAGACGTTCTGCGCAGGATGTATTACATGTTTTATTCCCAGTGTCTTATAGAATTTTCTTTCTCCCTCTTTTTTCTTTCTCTGCCCGAAGGAATAGAGCAGACAGCTTTAGATGCGGTTTGTTGTTGATTCGCAGGTCTTTCCAGCCAATACAAAACGAATTGTTAGTGCGAACAAATGCTGGAGCAACTTAACAGCTTCATTTGTCACTTGACAACCACATTAAATCTTCTAAAAATAATGGGCAGAACTTAGAGATTGGATTTGTTTTTATTTAATCCTGTGACAGTGTAATTATTTCTCAGACAAAAGTTGAACTTTGTGATTCGTATATGTGTGTTGTGAATGTGGGTGTATGTTACTTTACGGAGAGATTCTTTCGTGCACTTCATGTACATTTCATGCGCACATTCTTTCAAGTTAGCGCTTTGCACCCGCAGTACTCGCTAGAACGTCTTTCAAGATTGCCTTAGACGTCACTGCACATCCAGTACACGTCCAATAACGGAAAGCGTTAGTTTACTTAACGCATTACTGTCCACAACTGAATCGCGCAACACGTGAAAAACATCACCACGAACACCAACACTCACGTTACCGCCACTTCCGCGCATCAGGCTCCAACTTAACTGCTATCGATAAACCATCTCGACTTTTCAAGCTCACGTTAGAAATACATTTCTTCATTCCTTACATTCTATTATTTAGACATACTTTTGGAATTACAAAGATACGCTGGTACTAATAATTGGACATTCTGAAAATAAGAAAATAAGAATAAAAGTTAAATAATAACGATCTTCCGCTTGGTTGCCTTTCGGGCTGGAAGGTTTGGGCCAATGGGGGTTGAACGCCATTTGCATCACAGATAAATTTAAAACAGACTTAATTACAATGACCAAGTTCCTTGACAAATATATGTATAAGTTAACTGTAAAATGAAAAATGTCAGTTAAGTCATACGAAGTAAGGTCCAATTCAGGCGCTACCGGCTAATCGGGACGCTTCACATGCTACACTGGTAAAGGAACTGAGGCAACACCTCATTCCAAAACAGATGCAAAGTAACGTTTAAGTGCGTGAGTTAACAACTGATCAGATTTACACCTTACATTCTGCCGTTAACCACAAGAATCTCTTTTCTCTAACACATTTAAATTTCAATTGACTGCAATCAACTCCAGTAACTTCTTATAGTCCATGTGTGTTCGAACCTATGAGCGAAATTCGCATCGCAAGATAATTGCCAACACTAATCAGGTGGTACGAATGGACGCACACCAAAATGTCTGCAGCTGGTGATCTAGTGGCTAGCGTTGCTGCCTCTAGATTCCGGAATCCCGGGTTCGATTCCCGGTCGGGTTGGGGATTTTCTCTGCCCTGGGACTGGGTGTTTGTGTTGTCCTCATCATTTCATCATCATAATCATCATCATCATTCGTGACAGTGGCTCGATTGGATTGGGTGAAAAATTGGACTGTGTAAAAATTAGGACTCTGTACGGGCGCTGATGGCCGAGCAGTTGAGCGCCCCACAAACCTAACATCATCACCATCAACACATCAAAATTGGACTGCAAGGTGTCTGAGATTTAAAGACCGCACATGCGCTTTAACAAGAACTCAAAGCTTAACACATGGGCAAGAAACTATAAAACAGTACATAACTTGATTTTGAACCCAAATTTTTTTACATTAATGCAAGTGCACTCGCTCTTGAACAACAGGACACAGGAAGAACTGTTGTGATACTCTATAGTCAACAATTAATAAATGAGCGAATCCAAATTATTTACATTGATGCAAGTGCTCTCTCTCTTGAACAACAGGAGACAGGAAGAATTGTTGTAATACTCTAAAGTCAACAATAAAAAAATGAGCGAACAGACGGTCAACTTACATCAAAGTTAATAGCTTCATAGAAATCGAGTTCTTTAGCAAGACAGGTAGATGGCAAGGTTCGTTGCACGCGAACTCGCACCGCAGTATAAACAACACCCTTAGTTATTGTGCCAAGCAAAGACAGCTGTTCTCAACACACCAAAAGAGAGCTATTTCGTCTCTCTCTCTCTCTCTCTCTCTCTCTCTCTCTCTCTCTCTCTCTCCCATTCGTTATAAAAAGTATCGGTTTGTTCCGTTTAGAATCGTGGTTGAAAATACTTACAGGTCGTGGTGTCGCACATATTTCGCATACCGATGGCAGCGGCTAAAAATATACGCTAACAATTATCAATGTAGCAACGTAGGCAAATAATTCTGTTCGTAACAGTTTACTTACGTTCTCAGTACACACAGCTAGCCCAAAAATGCGCGTGGTTTGTTTAAAACTGTAGTAGTTAATGCTCGATAAATAAATAATGTTGGGAAGAGGGGAATACGATATAGTCACGTAGGTAGCTGCATTATTATTCTTAATGTTTCGGAAATTTGTTGTTAGACAATGACGTTTTATACAGTTAATTATATTTGAAAAATTTTTACGACAGTGGAAACAAGATTTTTTACCAGTCAGTGATTTACTCATAAGCAAGACTGCGCCTCAAATTATTATTTATTATCTTTGCACGAGCCGTGAATATTTAATGAAAAGTACATTTCCCTGTTTTCTTGAGGGTGAAGTCCTAAAGTCATTTGATTGGTTGTACTCCACGTAAAGGCTGCCAGTGCGCCATTGCGACAAAAGAAAGGCATATGGCCAATGATAAAACTTGAATTCTAGCAATAATTAATGACTTCCTCTTAATTATATACACATGGAGGGACCAGTATGGGAAGAGATTAGAAAGACTAATAATTTTGCTACCTATTTTGTGAAGAACTTACGTTCAAAAGAACCTCGCACAAAAGCGTCAATAGGTTCGAGAGCTGACACCAGCGTGATCATTTTATTCATCCAAGTCTTTATCCCACAATTACGGAAATTACATCGTATGATAATTATAGTCTTTATTATTCTTAGTATTTGTTGCACAGTCATATTTTTTATTAATATTTTTATGTTCAAAACACACAAAGGTGTAGAATTTTCTAATTGGAAATATCATTTCATCATTGATAGCACTTTTACATACATAAACACGCACATTTTTATTCATTATTGACACAGTTCACTTGTGGTTATAGCAACATTTTACTACGGTTTTAGAAGGCTTTCGAGGGGAGACGGTATAGTGCAAAACTAGTTCACAAATATGTCTGGCAAATTACCCTGATCAGACAGCCCAATCAGACGGAACACAAGCGGTGAGCGCATCGCAGAAGTGTTTTATGAACCAAAAAATTGGAAAGAGGACAGTTCTTAAAAAGATGATTACAAAAACCAGATATACTAAAGGAGTTTGAGTTGCACCAAACACAACTGAGCAATCAAAAATATGCTTGTGTGTCCCCAGAAAATCATATCTACACCAGACAGTAACACGATGAGCAGAACACTCGGTACTGAAGAAACTGAACGAACTGGTCGCCCAGCAAACTTTCTTGCACCAAAATGTGCTATACAACGACGTTACTCACCAGCAAAGTGCCTAAACGTACTCACACGGAATAAAATCCTACCAGCCTTTCCCCAGTGGTAGGAATCCCCCTCTGCTAGCCACTGTCTAGAAGATGGCTGCCAGGGGGTAAGCAGAAGGAAAAAAATGTTAATGAACTATTTTTCGATTTTAAAAACAATTCAAATTGTAAATATCTCTGTTCATGATGCTTTACCTCAATAAAGCGAAACGCGTCTGATGGACAAAAAGGAAAGACCCATTTTCTTGTAGTTGTAACGACGGAACGAAATTACTCTCTGGAATTTTAAAGCAACTACGCCCAATATGGCCAAAAAAATGAAGAATTTAGTGAACTAAATGTAGCAGAAACCCCAATCACACCGTTTTGAAGGCAAAGAGCCCACAAATACTTAGCAATTAATCAGTTATAATCAGAGGATGAAGTGTGACGCATTTGGAAGCAAGTTAAGCACACTTGCATTAGTGCATCATACAAATCAAGTACTCAGGCTGCGCAAATAGCATATGAACTACATATACTACATCGAGGAAAAATGAATTTTAAGTCAGAAGAAACAACAGTAATTTAACACAATGAATGCTTTTGCGCCCGTTGTTACTTCGGTTAAAATTTCCTAGATGAATGGCACTTGGCAATGCTTCAAATCTGAAGATGCCGGATGCAAACGGGGAGCAAAAGTCAGTAAGCAATTTAATTATCACGGCATCTGATTCCAAACGTTGTCACGAAAAACAGTAAAGGAGGATATGATCCTAGAGGACACTGTAGCTACAAACACGTGTTATTTTCTGGTCGGTACTTCAGTCTTGCGACTGATTTTATAGTAACATGAGTGAATGCACAGAAGAGATCACTTTAAATAATTTACGCCATTTTCTACCATTTTTGTTCTTGCTGGGCATGATGTTGCGATTTTTGTAACCTTTGTAAGTATTTCGATATGTACATATTTGAGTTCTGTATAATACGTTACATCTATTTGAAATATGTCGTTAATTCTTAAGTTACGGGTATTTATGGCAAGTAAGCTTCTGTATACTTTTAAAACTTGTTACATAGCGTGTGAACTGTTAAGCTCTACCTCATCGGCTGTGCACCATCATGAACCTTGAAACAGAAGGTCTTTTATCACGAAACATGCGAGATTTGCAGCTCTGGAGAATGGGAATTTCAGTTAGTTTCCAATAGCTTCATTGTCAATAAAATATGTAACTTGTAACTGATTTTTGATAATATTTCCCCTCAATTAGGTTTCTTACTAATTAGTGGTATTTAGTAGAGAAATAATGTAACACTTAGACGACTAAATACAATATTGACAATGTTTTCACGATTCAAACGATTTTAAATCTCATTTGAGCTAGGTACTTGACCATTTGGTACCCTGCGCCTCCTTGATTAGGAGGGAACAGAAGTATTAAAGAATTCTGCTGTCTGTGAAATACGACTTCATGACGAAAACTGGCTGTTACAGTGCAGCTTTCAATATGTAATTGCTATTCGAAGTTTTGTTATTTCAGAAAAAGAGTGCAGCACATAAAAACTGAATCCCATTACGTCAGAATTACAAAATATATTGAACTTCTATTGTAGGCCTGGACAGAGCCGAAAGTCTGACTAGTGTCCCGAGACACAACACTCTCGCCTGATGCGTCGGTAGAAATGACTTACTGTCGCTACGATGGTGAAAAGTTTTTAACAAGCAACATCAGCAACACCTGACGCTCTGGATTAAAAGTATTAGGAAATGTACAGTTCTCAAATTTAAGTACCTAATATTCTTATGAACTCTCACTTAAGGATGGTAGACATGGAAAAAAAGAATCAAATGGCAACATTTGGTCAGTAGAAGATGAATGAGAATTTTCTAGTGACTAGTGTGGTAGAAGATAGTTCCTTTTTTCTCCCCTTAAAGAAAGAGCGATCTGTTTGAAAGTACCTCCATTAGAGAGTCGCATTTCTTTCCAGCCAAATATCCTAGTGGGCTGCGAGCGGGCCAGAGGGAATCCCCAATAGGATTATTTTGGGGGATATTTGCAGTTCGAGCATTCTGTTCTACCCAAGAGCCACCTCCCATCCTCTGGTGGGAACCAGAGGGTGGGAATGTTTTAATTTATTTCTGGGACAACGTGATGGCCTCTGAATGAAGGATGATGTGTGGTATTATTTGTACGAAAGAGAACAAGAAGGAAGAAAAATTAGAAACTAACGTTCAATCGTCTTTGAGGTAATTATAAATAGGGCACCAGCTCAGATTGAGGAAGGATGCGGGGAGAAATCAGCCATGCCCCTGCAAAGGAACTGAAATCCCTGGACTAGCAGAATAAAGCAGTGAGTTTATATTTGTGGAAAGGGGCCAAAGTAAGTTGCTCTCAGTTACACTCAACATATAAATTTTATTAGTTAAAACACACAATAACATAAGCAAGAATTAATAACTCTCAATGTTTTAACGAAAGAGCTCCTTTGATTTGATTTAAATCGGCTTAAGGCCACATACGAATATCCAGGGCCCAAGGCCTGAGCAAGGAATTGAGGTACAGGAGTTGTTCTGGAAGGTTCACTTCTTTTTAAAAAAGTTTCTTACTTCAATCAAAATAGGCTGAAGGCCTTAGCTTAAATCGCTCTCATACTGCTCTGCTGAAGGCCACACATTAAGCACGAACAGTGTTACGGCTTAAAGCCAAAAGAAAGGTTTTCAATGTTAATTCTAAACAAGCTGAAAACTCGACTGAGTGCCGCATATCGACAAACAATTTTACGAATTAAGGCCTACGAAGAAGAGCTTAGAATTTGAAAAGGCTGAAGGCCTTATCTTAAAATATTTCGTGTAAGACTCGGCTGAAGGCCTCATACTAAAGAATGCCAATCTCAGGACCTAAGGGCAAGACAAAGATTTTGAATGTCTAATTTAAGAGAGATTAAAACTCAGCTGAAGGCCACACACATCATGCAGAAAACAATTTTACGGTTTAAGGCCTAAAAGAGCAGCCTTGATACTTAAATAAGCTAAAACTCGGCTGAAGGCCACACACAGTACTTAAAAATAAAAGGAAATGACTATTTAAAACAGTAGGAACGGCTCTCAGAAGGTTCCAAGGGTCGGCCTGGGAAGTAACACTAACGCACGCTTAGGTGAAACAGGCAGCCCGACCGACAAGCTCGTAATCGGAAGGCAACACAACCAACGGACGGTACACGACCTACCAACCATCTGACCTATTTCCAACGGTCAGATCCAACTGCCGAGATAATGGCAAATATCGGCCAATGAAGAATAAACCCACATACCAATAACTTCAACTGGGCCTCACCAAGATCAAGGCATCAAGACGAGTTTAAAAGAATCCGAAAACACAAGTTACTACTGGAGGCTGCACATTCTAGGAAAAAAAAAAAGGTCAGGGGCTGAGAAAACAGCAATCCAAAAATAACGAAGAAATCGTAACAGTCGAGTCTTACGAACGGGTAACTAATTACTCAGCTTGCGGATCCTGCTTCGGAAGAAAGCGAAAAGTCGCTCGCGCAGCTAGCGCCTCCAGATGGAACAGTGCCTGCCCGCCGCCAAAAGTCCCGGTCTGGCTTCGCGCTGTGGAGACTGCGTCGCTGCTCAGTTCCAAAAAACTAACAAGGTCCAGCCACATCCCAACTCGGAAAATGGTGTTCGTCCTGAGGATCGAAAACGTCGTGGACTGAGACGACCGGCCGAGCAAACGACCAACGGCAGCCCACCTTCGCCGACAGCGGTCCCGGCGAATACTAACACCATCGGAGACGACTGTTGCTGGCTGCCAACTCTTTCCCGACTGATACTGGTGTCAGTGCTCAGGAGACCACATGTCGCCTTGCGAGGACCAGCCGATCGACCGACCATCGGCCTTCGGTCTGCGTCGACCACGGTGCCGGCGCGTACTCGCACTGACTCTGCCGACTCACCGCTCCGTGCCCGACTGCGCTCCTGGTCCGTCTCCAACAGAACTGACTTATTTCGGACGAACGACATTCCGGAGACACTGGCTTGGACCCATCCATGCAGAGGGAACACAACCGACATCTCTGCATAGGAAGGAACCGACCCAAATACACGTCGTCGATGAGGCGACCGACCGAACGGCCAAACAACGGTCGTCCCCGCTGGTACTGGCTGTGCAGACCTCACTGGGGCTCCGTCCCCGATTGCACTGCTGCTGCGTCCCGACCACTCTCATTGTCGGTCTCCAACTGACTTCCAGACACATGACGACCCGAAAATACCATTGGTCGCTCCAGAGATGGTACGACTGTGCACATATCGATAAGCGCTGCTTCTGCCACTGGCGGGCAAGTAACGCAGAAGTTAGTGACGCCAGTAAATGGAATAAGAAAACGAGGCGGCAGTACCGCAAAAGATGACAAACAATAAATGGCATGAACACGAGCCGCGCACGGCCCAGCAACCATCCTGGCATTCGCTTCCAGTGATTTTGAGAAATAACAGGGAAAGCAGCTCTGGAGTCGCCAGACGAGTATTTAAAGAGCCACACTTCTGATCAGGTGCTAGTACCTTATCACTGCTCCTCCTTGATAGGTAGGGAACAGGAGTATTAAAGATTATTCTGCTCTCTTTCAAATATGACTGCATGACGAAAATTAGCTGTTACATTGGAGTTTTCAAAATTTAATTTTCTATTCGCACAGTGCAATTACATCGTATACTATTTACCGCAGGCTTACTGTGAAGACGCAGTTCTGTACTTAATGTCGATCTCGAACAACTTAGTTGTCTTTGAATTACTCTGTGAGCTATAAGGAAAGAATTCTTTGAGTTAGGGTTATGCCGGCCAACCAACTCACTCATGTCAGCTGCATTGGGAATGCTGGGGAATTTTGAAGAAGGCACTCGGCTAGCCCAGGGGATCGATCATGTTTTGGAGTCGGATGCCGGTGGTTGCTGTTTCCGTGTACGGTGATGTGCAAGCTGAGCGCACTTGCAATACGGTTTCGCATCGCGAAATTAATTACGTGGGTTTAAGCTCGTCACACATGAGGATATTCTGTCTTCATGAGTAGAGTATGTTTTGAAGTTCGATACACAATATGTTTGCTATTAATTGATCTGAATCGTGGTACAGTTTTCTCATACTCCTGTGAATGGACCTAAGTCAATGCTTTGCGACTTGTAAGGATTATACTTTGATTTTATTATGTAATGGAACTCAGTTTGGCACATGTTTCATGGACAATTATATGGCATGTACCATTGTAACAGAACAACTTTCTAAAATTCAGTTATATGATTTTACGTACAAATATTCTTTCAAATCAGATAAGATGGATAGTTTTTATGAGGCACTCAGTGATGTAGTTGTTAGAGTAAAGGACAAGGACAGTGTTCTGCTCATGGGTGATTTTAACGCCAGGATTGGAAATCGAACAGAAGGGTATGAAAAGGTTATGGGTAAATTTGGAGAGGATATGGAGGCCAACAGGAACGGCCAGCAACTCTTGGATTTCTGTGCCAGTATGGGCTTAGTAATCACAAACTCCTTTTTTAAACATAAGAACATTCACCGGTATACTTGGGAAGGCAGGGGAACCAGATCTGTCATTGACTATATAATAACAGATCAGGAATTCAGGAAGGCTGTGAGGGACACACGTGTATTCAGGGGATTCTTTGATGACACTGATCATTATTTAATCTGCAGTGAAATTGGGATTGCGAGGCCGAAAGTGCAGGAGGTCAGGTCCATATGTAGGAGGATAAGAGTGGAGAAACTTCAGGATAAGGAAATCAGGCACAAGTACATAACAGCGATCTCAGAAAGGTACCAGTTAGTTGAATGTAGTCAATTACAGTCATTGGAAAAGGAATGGACAAGGTACAGGGACACAGTACTAGAAGTGGCTAAAGAATGTCTTGGAACAGTAGTGTGTAAAAGTAGGAGGAAGCAAACAGCTTGGTGGAATGACACAGTCAAGGCAGCCTGTAAAAGGAAAAAGAAGGCGTATAAAAAATGGCTACATACTAGAACTCAGGTAGACAGAGAAAGTTATGTTGAAGAAAGAAACAAAGCCAAACAGATAATTGCAGCATCCAAGAAGAAATCTTGGGAAGACTTCGGAAACAGGTTGGAGACATTGGGTCAAGCTGCTGGAAAACCATTCTGGAGTGTAATTAGCAGTCTTCGAAAGGGAGGTAAGAAGGAAATGACAAGTATTTTGGACAGGTCAGGAAAACTGCTGGTGAATCCTGTGGATGCCTTGGGCAGATGGAGGGAATATTTTGAAGAGTTGCTCAATGTAGGTGAAAATACGATCAGTAATGTTTCAGATTTCGAGGTAGAATGGGATAGGAATGATGATGGAAATAGGATCACGTTTGAGGAAGTGGAGAAAATGGTCAATAGATTGCAGTGCAATAAAGCAGCTGGGGTGGATGAAATTAAGTCGGAACTCATCAAGTACAGTGGAATGTCAGGTCTTAAATGGCTACACAGGATAATTGAAATGGCCTGGGAGTCGGGACAGGTTCCATCAGACTGGACAAAAGCAGTAATCACACCAATCTTTAAACATGGAAACAGAAAAGATTGTAACAACTACAGAGGTATCTCTTTAATCAGCGTTGTGGGTAAAATCTTCTCAGGTATTGTTGAAAGGAAAGTGCGAGTATTAGTTGAGGAGCAATTGGATGAAAATCAGTGTGGGTTTAGGCCTCTTAGAGGTTGTCAGGACCAGATCTTTAGCTTACGACAAATAATGGAGAAGTGTTATGAGTGGAACAGGGAATTGTATCTATGCTTTATAGATCTAGAAAAGGCATATGACCGGGTTCCTAGGAGGAAGTTATTGTCTGTTCTACGAGATTATGGAATAGGAAGCAAACTTTTGCAAGCAATTAAAGGTCTTTACATGGATAGTCAGGCAGCAGTTAGAGTTGACGGTAAACTGAGTTCATGGTTCAGAGTAGTTTCAGGGGTAAGACAAGGCTGCAACCTGTCTCCACTGTTGTTCATATTATTTATGGATCATATGTTGAAAACAATAGACTGGCTGGGTGAGATTAAGATATGTGAACATAAAATAAGCAGTCTTGCATATGCGGATGACTTAGTTGTGATGGCAGATTCGATTGAAAGGTTGCAGAGTAATATTTCAGAGCTAGATCAGAAATGTAAGGACTATGGTATGAAGATTAGCATCTCCAAAACGAAAGTAATGTCAGTGGGAAAGAAATATAAACGGATTGAGTGCCAAATAGGAGGAACAAAGTTAGAACAGGTGGACGGTTTCAAGTACTTAGGATGCATATTCTCACAGGATGGCAACATAGTGAAAGAACTGGAAGCGAGGTGTAGCAAGGCTAATGGAGTGAGCGCTCAGCTACGATCTACTCTCTTCTGCAAGAAGGAAGTCAGTACCAAGACTAAGTTATCTATGCACCGTTCAATCTTTCGACCAACTTTGTTGTATGGGAGCGAAAGCTGGGTGGATTCAGATTACCTTATCAATAAGGTTGAGGTTACGGATATGAAAGTAGCTAGGATGATTGCAAGTACTAGTAGATGGGAACAATGGCAGGAGGGTGTCCACAATGAGGAAATCAAAGAAAAACTGGGAATGAACTCTATAGATGTAGCAGTCAGGGCGAACAGGCTTAGATGGTGGGGTCATGTTACACGCATGGGAGAAGCAAGGTTACCCAAGAGACTCATGGGTTCAACAGTAGAGGCTAGGAGGAGTCGGGGCAGACCAAGGAGAAGGTACCTGGATTCGGTTAAGAATGATTTTGAAGTAATAGGTTTAACATCAGAAGAGGCACCAATGTTAGCACTGAATAAGGGATCATGGAGGAATTTTATAAGGGGGGCTTTGCTCCAGACTGAACGCTGAAAGGCATAATCAGTCTTAAATGATGATGATGATGATGATGATGATGATCAGTTTACTCGGTCACTCATTTTCTTGTTGAGACAAATTATGTAGCCTCCGGCTTCAGGAATTGGTAGATGCGTTAGGGATATCTTACCACAGTCAGAGTAGTAATAATCAGTAATCTAATATTTCACATTATTTGCCCGATTTTCAGCAGAGGAGGTAAGTGTTGGTGTTCATACTGCACGCAGAGCTCCAGAGCTCTACTCAATAGAAAATGTGCTCGTTTGACGCGATTTATCTGCGATTTTATGCAAAATGGCGCAAGTTGTTCGAAAGTATGTGAAGAATAGTGGCAAGCTGTAGGGAAATAAGGAAATTACAAAATACGTATTAGAACCCAGGGGCAACAATAAGACTGGAAGACCAAGAACGAAGTACTGAGATTAAAAATGGAGTAAGACAGGGATGTAGCCTGTCGCCCCTAATGTTCAATCTATTAATCGAAAAGCAAAGAAAATTTCAAGAGTTGGATATAAATTCAAGGTGAAAGGATATCGGAGATTAGATGATGGCATTACTCTCGTCAGTGAAAGTGAAGGAGAGTTATAGGACTGAACAGTCTAATAAAAACAGAGTATGGACTGATAGTAAATCACAGAAAGACGAAAGCAATGAGAAGCAGCAGAAATTAGGACAGCGAGAAATTTAACATCATAATTGATCACGAAGTAGAAGTGAAAGAATTGTATTACGCAGCCAGCAAAATAAAGAACGACGGCTGGAGCAAGGAAAACGTAAAAGGCAAACTAACACTGGCAAAAAGGGCATTCCTGGCTAAGAGAAGTCTACAAGTGTCAAATGTACGCCTTAATTTGAAGAAGTGATTGCTGAGAATGTACGTTTGGAGCACAGTATTGTATGATAGTGAAACATAGACCATGAGAAAATCGGAACAAAGAGAATCGAAGCATTTGAGTTGAAGTGCTAGAGAAGAACGTTGAAAATTAGGTGGACTCATGAGGAATGAGTAAGTTCTGCGTAAAATCGATGAGGGAAGTAATCTATAGAAAAAGTGACAAGAAGGAAGGGCAGGATGAAATCTGTTAAGATATCAGGGAACAAGTTTCATGGTACTACAGGGAGCCGCAGAGGGTAAAAACTGTAAGGGAAGATAGAGACTGGAATTCAGTCAGCAAATAATTGAGTACGTAGGTTGCAAGTGCTGCTCTCAGGTGAAAAGTTTGGCACAGGCGAGGAAATCGTGGCGCTCCGCATCAAATCAGTCGTAAGACTGATGTCAAAATAATAAAATAAAAACCCATGGCTGAGATCGATTTTCATACACATAAATCAAAATTCTGAGAGTTGTCCTCAAGCCTACTGGACCCCACAGAGCTGTGAGCAGCGTTGCATTACACAAGTTTATGATTGCTGAGAATTTTGGTCGTACTTCTCATGTTTGTTTAAGTTCAGTTTCCTTTTGCTATGACCAACGTAAATCGCTGCGCAAAAGAAGTGAGTGTTCAATGCCTAGGTAATTTTCTGCATACTCTTTGCAGTCGGGTGACGTTACTACTTTGATTCGTGGGTACAAATACTAGTTAATGGAAAATTTTTTCTTAGTTCAGGACATATCTGAAATTAGTTTCGTAGGTAGACCGTCATTAAAAAACCGCAGGAATCTTACAACGCTGTTTCCGAAGTACATGGAAAGTCTAGAGGCGTCTGGCGCAGGAAAAACACAAAGAAATTAGTAGTGCAAATTTAATTAAATACGGACATAAAGTTTCACAGAAATGAGACATGCACTGGCGTAATATTTGATAAGAACGAGACAGTATTCGAATTTCGTACTACTCACGTATGTTAAAAATCATGTAGTGGAGTTAGATTTTTGGTTACTTTTAGTCTCAAACGAACTTTCGGATTAACGAGCTTAGTTCGAAAGTCTCTCGCATGAAAGTTACGGAATAAACAGACTGGGACAGAGGCTTATAGCCAACGGGTTCAGCCATTTGCTGAGCTGCTGTGTCGTCGGGATTTGCGGTGTCAGCGATTCCATACATCACGCATTCGAGGCAGCTGTGTTCCACCAGCGCGCTCCCACGTGCTGAATGTTAAAAGGGAAGTGGCGAATGTACGGGATGTTGACACCGCAGTAAAAGTAATTGGAGCGGCGAGTCGTCGTAATAAGTTCTGCGGAGTCTGTGCCAAGTCTCGGGCGCAGCTGCGAAGACGTTGCCTCAGTCACGTTTCTCCAGAAGCATTTACGTTTCAAAGAGCGCTCGTGGCTTGATGACGCCAGAACTCGCCAATTTCGAGCCCACACAGAAATTTCTGACTTTATAGTTTTCCTCTCACCGACCTTCCAAATTAAATTCTTATTTCTTCCGTAACTCTTTTCGAGCTACACTTACTCAATGTAAAAAAAAAAAAAAAAAACTTTCAAAATTAAATGAGAGAAGTTAACTTGCGGAACACTAAAGAATTAAATTCTTACATTCGTCTGGGAACTCGTATTACCTACTGAGTACGATTATTTCCTGGTTTAAGTGTTTAAATATAAACTTGCATCTCCGTTTGTACGCAATCTCTCACGTGTATCAGCCAATAACGCCCCACTCACAAGAGGCAGGCCATTTGCTTACAACGTTTCAGGGGGGTAAGGTAATACGCTTTTCCTGCAGAAGTGGGACATTCACATGGGTTTTTGATCTTCTGGTGACTATCGCTATCTACTGAAGCCGGCGTGAATTCACAGCAGAGATTACCCGGTAAACATTTGACTATTTTGGGTGTGTTACACGGTCACTAAGCAAGTGTCATTTCTGCAGGCGGAAGAAATTTTCGACATAGCTAAAAAAATGGTTCAAATGGCTCTGAGCACTATGGGACTTAACTGCTGTGGTCATCAGTCCCCAAGAACTTAGAACTACTTAAACCTATCTTAACCTAAGGACATCACACACATCCATGCCCGAAGCAGGATTCGATCCTGCGAACGTAGCGGTCGCGCAGTTCCAGACTGTAGCGCTTAGAACCGCTCAGCCACTCCGGCCGGCCGACATAGCTAAAACAGCGCACAGTGCAGCATTTGTCAATGTGAAGTAGTGGGTGTCTAGACAAACATATGGCTGTGACATTTTTCCCACAAATTTATTTATAACAACAATTGTGTAATTGAAATTTAAATTTCAAGAATGTGTGGCATCTTCCTTGAGGCGCTTGTGTAAAAACGGCGCTCTGTACACTATTTACTGAAGCATACTTTTATTTGTTTATGTAAATTTGTCAGTTAACGTTCTGAATTGTTCGCTTCAATTCTTCGTGTTTCAGAACGCAAAAAAATTTCAGCACAAATACATCTGCAAACATACCCCGCAAACCACAGTACGGCGCGTGGCGGAAGGTACACTGTACCACTACTAGTCAATTCTTTTTCTGTTCCACTTACAAACAGAGCGAGCGGAAAACGACTTCTATATGCCTCCTTATGAGCCCTAATTTCTCGTACCGTATCTTCGTGGTCCTTATGCGCAATGTATGTTGGCGGCAGTAGACTCTTTAGGCAGTCAGCTTCAAATGCCGGGTCCCCAAATTTTCTCAACAGTGTTTCTTGAAAAGATCGTCGCCTTGCCTCCACCGATTCCCATTTGAATACCCGAAGCATCTCCGTAACACTTACCTGTTGTTCGAACCTCTGGTAATAAATCTAGCACCCCGCCTCTCAATTGCTTCGCTGCTTTCCTTCAGTCCGAACTGGTAGGCATCAAACACTAGAGCAGTACTCAAGAACAGGTCCCGCCACCTTCCTATATGCTGTCCCACCTCGAGTCACACCACCACCAGCAGTCGATATGGAAAACTTTAGGAAGATAGAAATGTCCTCGATGGGTCTGTTACTAAGGTGACATCCAATAACTAGTCCAACTTCGAAGTCTCTTAACTCTTCTGACCAACCCGTTCAAGAGTCACTGCTTCTCTCCCAACAACACAAGACTCCCCGCCTCCTTTCGTAGTGGTGGATTCATCTCTCGTGGCGTTTACTGATCAGTTCGACATTACACGGGAGTTTGTTGGTATATTAATGATCAGATAGCTTGTATGAAGCCTCTCTTTCCTGTTCTGACAACTCATACCGCGGAAGTATATCCGTACCATCTCCTAAAGGGTTTTGTTGCTTTATCCATGCAAATAGTATATTTCCGAAGTAAACGTCACTAACATTTCCCCTGCTCCGGCAATAAATTTTACAGAAAGTAATAGTAGTTCAATACTTATTTAGAATTGTCTCTCTTATCTCGTGTACTCTGTGCTCACTAATGAGCTCCCAGTCCTCGTAGATCTGTTTCTCTTCGTGCAACGAAAGTACAGTGCACTAAAGTTAGTCGCCCGCAGTTACAGCATGGTCCAAAGTACTGCACAGGACAGACACAAATTATTTGCAATATGTCAGTTTCTACATTTACATTGTGAACAATCGAAAGGGTAAACTTAAAATATTACACGAAACTTGTCCGTTTTGTAGATGTATTCAAAGAACACAATTTTCTTTGCGAGGGGAATAATACGAATAATACATGTTTACTAAATAGAAAAATGTTCTGATGGTGGCTTTCCGTTCCCCGCAGAAGGAAACAACCATCCTATGTCGCCTGCTTATTGCATACAACAGATTAACCCACCAACAGACGCGATGATTTATTCCATCTTGTTTTGTTATTGTCTGTCCTAGATGTCTATTAAGTTTTCAGCCTTCTCAGTTTCATTATTACGAATCTCTTCCCAGTTAGAATGCATTTTTACATTAGTTGCTGTGTAATTTTCTTTGCCTGTAGTCGGACTGCCCCTCAGTCTGTTCTGATCTACGTACCTGCCCGATTCACGTACATACATTTGAAAAGAAGTGACCTTCTTCTCAGACCTCGCATCGATGTTATCTTCATTTAGCCATTCCAGCCGATTTATTTTTTTAAATATGGAAATTCATCAAACAGTAGTGCAAATTTAGAGGTTATTTTATCTTTGCTACCAGTTTCACCAATTCAATATGTCATCTCAGGCCCCGTATGCACCTCACAAAAATTATCGACATTGGCATACTGGAGCCACCTCTTTCTGGATGTCGTGAATTCTCAAGTGCTTCCCTCGAAGACTTCACTGTAACTGCAACAGTCAAGTCTTCGAAGGAAGCACTTCAAAATCCGCGGCATCCAGAAACAGATGACCCCAGTATGCAAATATCGATAATTTCTAAGAGGTGGATTGGGGCCAATATTATATTTACCAAATTTTATCGAAAATAAAATTAAAAAAAAATCTTCTCAATTTGTAAGACGCTTTGGCAAATTTCCTGTTAAATATCTGACCAGCTCTTGTGCCACGTCCACAATGGATCAACAGCCTGATTTAAATTTTGGCGGACGTCACGAACTGCAGATGAACTACCTCCTGACCGAGGGACTGATGGCCCCTATGATTAGTCCCTTAACTCCAATCCAACTAACTGCCGTGTACTGCGTTAACATATGGCTAAGCGCTTGCATCCCTTCATGCTCGACGTAATCCACGGTGACGAAGCCATCTACTGGATGATAGCTATCCGGTTCAAAGGCCAAACTCCTGCCACAGTGGTCTGAGGAGTAAGATAGTGAACTCACGTTAAAGTCCCAGCATCCAGAATCTGCTATGTATTACGCAGCCGGTCACAATATTCTGGCGTATCAGTGCATGGAAAAATAATACAACAGCAAAGCACATTATACACGCCAAAGTGTAGTGCAGTAGCAAACTGTGTAGACCAATCTCTGCTATTCTAAAACACCTACTCGCCCACGGTAGCGATGCCTGGAAGAAATGACCTCAGCGTGATGACTTCAAGAACTCGGTTGCGAAAATGGTTCTGTTTGGAGCTGTCATTTTTTAATAGGCAGGACGAGTATGCATATTTGGAACACACAAATGAAATGAAGTACGGAAAGTAGTTAGATTTTGAATGGTATTGAACACTGGAGGTAGACGTTTAATTGTATTGTGTTCCCCGTACCATTGACCTGTGTACCACACAATCACACTTTTTTGTACTGCTTAGTTGTATTTTTGGATACTATGCTATCCTAAGAAAAGACAGACCTCACGTAATGATGCACGGAGACCGTCGAGTACCGCTTGAATTCAGTGTATAACATTTTACAAATTAATTCTTTGCAATATTTAGTAATATTATTCTGCTTTGTATGGGATACATTGAATGATGGCGTGACTGCGGAGTGGATACAAAACTTGAATTATCATGTAGCGTGTTGTAACTGCTAGTGGTGTGCTTACTCTGTGTTATTGTTCGCAAAACTTTATACGAACTGATTGGGCAATGAACTCTCAATACCAACTAGGAAATACATCACTACAAAATACATTCAGTCCCTTAGGCACTGAATTCTCTGGCCCTGTTCGAAACTGATAACTTTGGTCCCTATGCACAAAACAAATAAATTGAACTGTCTTACTTCTAAAGCAGCAACGATGGAACGCGATACACTATTCTGGTCTCTCATAAAAAATAAAAATATGCTAGCTAAAGGCTCATTAGTGTGCAATGCTGGCCATAATACCTTGAAATGCACATGAAATTCTTTTGGCTGATAAATGAAAACATTTAAGAAAAATCCAACTTCTTTGAAAAATGTACGACCTGGACAGGGAGGCGGTAATGATTGTGGTGAATTACTAACACTGAGTCTTTTTTAGCAAAACTATATTGTAAGATAAATTTGTCTTTTCAAAATCATGTACAACTGAAGTTACATTGGTTGGAATAATATATCATATTTACTGAATGATCCAGAAACAATGAGATTTATACAGCAAGTAATATCCAACCTCTCTAAACCAGCATAAATGCAAATCATCAAATTACTTATAGCTCTCTTAACAAATCATAGAAACATTACAAAAGTGAAATATCCTACTATTCTTTTTATCGAATAGGTTTACGTATATTCTGGGGCTACCTAACAATTACAAATTATCAGCCAACTCACCTGTACTTACGCGCTGGAAAAACAAAAATCGTAATTTTTTAATATCTTTACCCCGCTTGTGAGACGACCTCTGCTTACATGTTCTTGAAATTCCTGCACTGATCTAACAGTTGGTGGCTTCACACAGCACACTACAAAAACTGCCTACTCCATCGTCTTTCGCTCACAGACAGCTACCTACAGCTGTGCGCCCATCGCTCTCTTACTACAACATTACAATCTGAGACACGAACAGTATCGTTGGCTCTGCGGTTGTGCATAGACGGCGATCCGCTTTATAAAGCCTATCAGAGATATACATAGTTTATAGTATCATAATTTCAGTTTGGTTTACATTCATATTCTCATCATATTCGGGTGCCACATAAAAGTGTGCCCCAGTAGATTCCTTTCAAGCGACATCATCCTACGAAGCTAGCACAATGACTGTGCGTAGTGAGTTAAAAAGAATGGGCTACAATGGTCATACAGCTCCCCATAAACCACACTTTTATGTCGTGCATGCTAAGCGAAGCCTGAGATGGCGAAAAGATAGTGGATCATTTCCTATGTTTTTTTCTGATTGTTACGTATCCAACTGGCATTTCTATTTGTACGAGTTTTACTTATATCCGGTTTGGCGCAAGTTGTAGTTATGTAGCCAAGTTATTTAAGAGAAATTATGTCCGCTATACTGTCATCGTCATCAGCAGTGGGTTGAGAAGCCTACGGCAGTAGTTCAAACGCGATCCTCAGTCGGTGTGTGTTTGAAGACTCCCGTGGTATGCCAAAGTCTAAATCACGTTAACGAGAGGGTGTAGTGTCCATTAACTTCTTCAACTGAACTCTTCGTGCAATTTTTCAGTCACCTCTAATTGTACTGCAAAGAGTAGCGGGAGGTCCGATTGAGCACTCACTTCCGTCTTGGACTCTGAAGTATATACTTTGCATTAGTTCTAAATCCTCACTCATTTCTAGAAATCATCATCTGAGATTATAATAAACAGCAGATTTAATATCGTCAAGGACAACGGAAAGTACCAGATGGCATAGGTTCGGAAAAATTTTTCAACTTAAGTGCTGAGCACTGCGTTAGTTCAGTCCTAGGCCTTTAAAACTCTTTGAAAGTAGCTACTCGAGTTTCGCACAATTATCTTAGCGAATGTTGGCCCTGGATTAAAATATACCCAACAAGAGACGTAAAGTAAAAAAGTAGTTAGATTACCTTTCATTTCACCAGTCAACATTAAAAAACCGAAGCAATTAAAGCAATGTAGTCTGTAAATCCATTAACAAGATCAGATTTGAAGTTTAGTAAGCAAATGAAGTGTTAAACATATCACCAAAGTTCACTAAATGTGTTTTGAAGTTCATTCTAAGTATTGAGAGGCATTAACAAGGAATTATTAGATTTTTTTACTTTTTATATATTTCAATATTTAAGTGAGGTTTTAATCATTCTGCCCGTTTTCTCAATTTTAGAATTAAATTTTTCACTGTCAACGCAATATTCGCAATATTCTTGGAATATGAAAAAAATATACATTTTGTAACTAGTTCGGTGAATATCCTGGATTTAGTTGTAGTACCAACACCAAATCACTGAATTAAAAAGTCAGCAATCGTGAAACGATTAGTATTATAAAAAGGTATAAATGACATATGAAAAAAGGAAGTACAAAAATGTTCAGGGATATTCAGGAATACAGAAAAAAATAGCTGACGAATGAAATGAATAGGAACTGTAGGAAAGCTAAGGCGAAATGCTTGCATGAAAAATGTGAAGAAATCGAAAAGGAAATGTTTGTCGCAAGAGCTGACTCAGCATATAGGAAAGTCGAAACAACATTCGGTGAAATTAAAAGCAAGGGTGGTAACATTAAGAGTGCAACGGGAATTCCACTGTTAAATGCAGAGGAAAGAGCGGATGGGTAGAACATTTGTCTGGTGTGATAGAAGAAGAGACAGGGGTCGATTTAGGATAGACGGGGGACCCAGTATTAAAATCCGAAGAGAGCTTTGGAGGACTTAAAATTCAAATAAGGTAGAAGGGATAGGTAACATTCCATCAGAAATTCTAACATTATTAGGGGAAGTGGCAACAAACTGGCTATTCAAGTTGGCGTTTAGACTGTATGAGTTTGGCGACATGCCATCTGACTTCCGTAAAAATATCATCCATACCATTCCGAAGACTGGCACCAGGGAGGCAATTCTAACTTAGCGATTGATAATGGAAGCAAAACTAAAGATAAATCAAGGCTCGTTCGTAGGATTGGTCTATCTGGAAAAGGCTTTCGACGATGTAAAATGGCGCAAGATGTTCGAAATTCTGAGAAAAAGTGGGGTACGCTATAGGGAGAGAATAATAAGAGTGGACGACCAAGAACGAAGTGCTCGATTTAAAATGGATGTAAGACAGGGATGTTATCTTTTGCCCCTACTGTTCAGGCTGTACATCGAAAAAGCGATGATGGAAATAAAATAAAGATTCACGAGTGGAATTAAAATGTAAGGTCAAGGGATATTAATGATACGATTCGCTGATAACACTGACATCTTGAGTGAAAGCGTAGAAGAATGATACGATCTGCTGAATGGAATGAACAGAGTACAGAACATCGAATGAGAGTAAATCGAAGAAAGACTCAAGTATTGAGAAGTAGCAGAAGTGAGAAGAACGAGAAACCTTGCATCAGTATTAATGGTCATGAAGTAGATGAATTTAAGTAAATCTGCTACGTAGGCAGCAAAGTAACCAGTGACGTACGGTGCAAGGAGGACATCAAAGGCAGACTAGTACTGTAAAAAAGGGCATTCGTGGCCAAGATAAGTCTGCTAGTATAAAAAAAGGACGTAATTTGAGGAAGAAATCTCTGAGAATGTGCGTTTGGGGCACAGCACTGTATGGCCCTGAAACATGGACTGTGGAAGAATCTGAACAGAAGAGATGCATTTGAGCATTTAAGATGTGGTGCTACAGACAAATGTTGAAAATTAGGTGGACTGATAAGGTAAGGAATGAGGAGGTTCTGCGCAGAGTCGAAGAGGAAAGGAATATGTGGAAAACACTGACAAGGAGAAGGGACAGGATGATAGGACATCTGTTAAGACATCAGGGAATGACTTCCATGGTACTAGATTGAGCTGTAAAGGGCAAAAGCTGTAGACGAAGGCAGAGATTGGAATACATCAAAAAATAACTGAGGACAAGTGGCAAGTGGTACTCTGAGATGAAGAGGAAACCGTGGCGGACCGCGTAAAACCATTCAGAAGCCTGATGTCAAAAATAAGTAGAAAAAGCTCCATATACTAGTGAAATTTACGTAGGAATTACGTAAGCTGATCATAGATGTTGAAAAAACTAATTGGGTACGAGTCAGTTGTTGGAGACTCAAGAAGTTTTGTGTACAAGTTTTCGGTCATGATAATCTGTTGGTTAAATTAAGAAATGGCCCTGTTTTAAGCACACTCCCTCTTAGATAAATCTCTGTTGATGTGCTTAGTACTATATATAGCACAAACATAAAGCTGTTAATGAATCTATTTCGACCGTGTATAATTCATTTAGAACATCAAACTTTCTTATATGGATCATATTCCCAACTTCCTCTAGTACGTCTACCTTCATATACTTTATGCAGATCGTGGCCGACAACTGTTTCTAGAGGTAATGAGGAAAAATTTATGCATCACTGCCTTCGATCAAGCGATCAGCATCAAGTAAAATAAATATATGAACATCATTCGTAGGGAGGTGATATTACTGTGTTATCAAAAGACAAAAAAAAAAAAAAAAATAAAAAATACTGATCGGCGTCACTCAAACTGCTTTCAAGAACAAAATGTATTTATGCAGCGAACAGTAAAATGCATTACCACAGTTACATGATCTTACGACACTGTCTACGTACATTTTTCCAGGCTGGTGAAAACGTTATGCAGTAACAGATAGTAATCGGCTGATGGAAAGTGGGAATTAGTGAAAGTTTATTTCATCGCCCACTGTTGGCTGTTGCATACAGACGCTTCACCACGCTGGTTAGCTATTACCAATCGAAAATGCTGTTTTAGGACATTTGTTCCTTTTAAAGGGTCTTTCCAGGTCTGTTATTCAGAAATTTTGTATGATTATATCAGTAATACCTCATCCGCCATATTCACCGCAAGAGAATAATAAGTGTTTTGCCACGCAAAAAATTTCAATATATGTCGTTCATTTTTTAGTTGTAGTTGCAGTTTTTTTCCCACAGTATGACCAAATCTATATTTGGTTTTACTTTGGTTTTAGGCTTAAAGATGATCCAGTGAGATCAGAACTACACTGTCCATTGTTTTACAAAAAGTAGTTAAGTATTATACTTAAATGTCGAATTTATCTTTTTAGTTGTGTGATATCTTTACTTTTCATAAATTTGGTGTAAGTTACTATAACGTTTTACTGAATGTAAATGCACGAAGTTCGTGATATAACTCTGCTCCCCCTTCTGCATTCTTTCCCCTCTCTCAATTCACCTGGCTCCTCTTCCCTTCCCCCACCCCCTTTTCCCACCTCTCCGCTCCCTTTTCGAGTTACCTATTTAAAACATGGGCGACAGCTGCAAACTACACTATTCTGACATGTTTTGATACACACACAACCGGTTGTTGGCGGAGGTTCCTATAAAAATTCGACATTTACGTAAAAAGCTTTTCTGCTATTTGTAAAATCATAGACAGTATCCATTCAGTTACATGTTCAGAGCTGAAGTTGATAAATCGAAGCTCGTCATACTGTACAAAAAATGTGCAATTGACATTCAGTTACATGTTCAGAGCTGAAGTTGATAGATCGAAGCTCGTCATACTGTACAAAAAATGTGCAATTGATCGTAAAAAATAAGTGTATCAAAATCGTTTTAATTTTCACAAACACCGTATTTAGACTGCTTAGATAGGAATATAGAATCCGCTTGGCAATTACGTTCCCGCCTAAAGACGGGCTTAGATCTGAACTAGTTAGAGCTAAACAAACCATTCATTACGAGAAATATTTGTCACTTAGAATATTGTGATTTTTTTTCTCTTTTCCAACAGTCAGTTTACTCTAACAAGTGCGTAAGAAATAATATTTATTACAACTGATAGCAGCCTAATAGCTTTAAAATGACACGACAAGGCCAGTGGACTTTCCTTTTTCGCAACGAGAGGACACTCTCAACAAGTAATCGAGTTTGCTTATCTTATGCACGGATGTTGTACATACTTACATGTAAAAATGCAGCTCTAGTACGCTGGACTTCACAAGATTTTTCGAAGAATCATGGTTTAAAATTTTAGGAGCCTGTTGAATACCATAAGAGAATAGCGAAGAAATGATTGGTTACTTATCGATGTTTTAATGCGAGTATCACAGTGAAGGCATACCAGACTACACCTGTTTTGAGTAACAGGATGCATCGAAAAGTACAAGTTCTTATCTTCAGAATTACTTACTATACAGTGAATTTATGCATTACTACACTTACCTCTATCGTCATCACCTTTTGTGAAGAAACAAATTTTTGGTGAAGGATAAAAATGCAGTAAGAGGACACCGCTGGCTACGATGTACAGGGTGTTTAAGCTGGCCTTACCTATATGTTTTATTAAGCAGCAACACCTTCAAATACCACATTGAAGTTTTTCATATTCTCTTGCTCGTTATGCAGAAACTATTGGTCCGACAATATTAAATAACAGAACCCATTTTTAAGAAATTTGTTGTTGTTAAATTTCGTACAGGTATACGTTTTGTCTATCGGCCGTAATTTTCGAATTATTCAAGAAGAAAGTACAAAAGTAACCTTCAAATGAGTTTTTCTTGAAAACTCGAAAACTTTAGCCTCCAGCGAAAATGTATACCAGTACAAAATTTAACTACATCAAATATCCTAGAAAAGGGTACTATTCTATTTTTTACCTTTTTTGTAGTTTTTTTTAGGATTTTGGATTGCACATAGTGAGCTACAGAATATGAAAATCTTGCACGTGGTTTTTGAAGGCGTTGCGGGTTGCATAAAGCTCTTAGGTAGGGGAAACTAAGTCACCCTGTATAATGCCGCTGCTCGGTGTCCAGTATTCCTGTACAGTGTTCAACAGATTCGTAAAAAAAAAATAAATAAATAAATAAATAAAAACATCGAAGCTCGTTATTCCAAAAATGCTTGAGAGGGGAACTCTACTAGAGCAGCATTCATTACATCGTAGTATGTATTACAATACCACGAAAGGTGAGCAAATTGAGTGAACCGTTTCGTGTCCGCATCCCCTCTGAGGTTTGAAACGTGAGCAGCCGCAAAGTGGTTACCGCAGCGGGTGCCCCAGTGGCCGTTGGGGAGTCCCTGCGGTGCGGCGTGGCTGCCGCGGTTTGGGGTCAGTTGCCCCGGCCCGGGTCAGCCAAGGCCAGAGGCGGCGTCGGCGGCGTCGGCATGGGCGCGCCGTCTCCCGCCAGCCGTTTGCCGGCGACTCCGCTTGCAAGCGCTATGAGCGCCACGCCGTCACACCTCGCCACCCAGCACCGCCCCTGCGGACACCGACTTGAACCGTACGTCACCACCCGCGTGACGCGACAGCCGAGCAGGCAACCGCCACTGACTGGGCAGCCGCGTCCGCCTGTGCAGATCAGAGCAGACGAGTAGACCACTGTACACGGCAGTGTCCAAAACTTCCGGTCATCAGCCTGCTAACTGGTTTGATGCAGTCCGTCAAACTTTTCTCTTAAGCCAGCACCTTCCCTTGAGAACAGCAAAAGATCGATTAGGGGGGAAAAAAGTCCTCTAGACGAAACTTTCTGCCCGGTACTGGGAAGGAGTATACTGAACAACACACCAAAATCCCTGAGCGGTACGGTATGAGCGTTAGAGTAGGGGAGAGGGAATTTAACCACATTTTTTTTACGTTTTCTCTAATAACTCGAAAATCGCGACTACTAGTGAAATTGTTTCCCAGTAAAAAATTAAATTACAGTAAATGTCCTATCAAACAGTTCACTTTAAATTGTTTTTCTAAGACTTGTTTTCTGCATTTCAGGGGTTGAAAAACCATGGATCATTAAAGATATTTTTTCGGAAGCTCTGTTCCTATTTGAACTAGGAACATGGGGTCAGAAGTTTTTGGCTTCGTCCGTACAAGCAGCCGTTTGAATAGCCATTCGAAGTCCTATCCAACTATATTACAGTATATTAACCAAGGTTAGAATGACGTGATGCCCAGACAAATTGTTCGAATCGATTAACTCCTTTTGCAAAAGACTTTTAATTGGGCTGCAGTTAATACTTAGTTAATGACACCATTTATATCTGCACCGTTCGGATTTTACGTGCGAAACTGTGACTCAAATTAACTCCGGACTGGAGCGAAACTGACGGTTCCAACTTCGTCCACCGGTGTATCGGACATTGGCCTAAGATCAGTTTTAACCGTTCGAAAAAAATCTTGCTTTTTGCGCTCTACGAGGACAAAACACTTTTTTCTAAGAGTCTTTTGATGCGTGCAACTTCCGTCCTTTAAACGCGTACTACTCGGTTCAGACTTTGCACGCGAAGTAGAAAAATGGCTCTGAGCACTATGGGACGTAACTTCTACGGTCATCAGTCCCCTAGAACTTAGAACTAATTAAACCTAACTAACCTAAGGACATCACACACATCCATGCCCGAGGCAGGATTCGAACCTGCGACCATAGCGGTCGCGCGGTTCCAGACTGTAGCGCTTAGAACCGCTCGGCCACCCTGGCCGGCGCGAAGTAGATTAGTGAATAAAATCAAAATGTAATTTTCTTATATAAGAAACTTTATCCGTTGTCCAGATGCGATGATTTATCCTTAGCTAAGCGCAGCACGTCAAAATCATTCTTACGTGAATTGAATGCGCGAAAACTGTTTACAGTGAATAACGTAAAACTGAAAACTCTCTTCCAAAAATATGCTTCATTCCAATTTTAAGTGCAAAAGACATGTTTTTTGGACGTTTCTTATACGAGCCACTTCTATGTTTCAGACTTGTGGGAATCGGCTCAAATTTTGTTAGAAGGCGGACAAATACATCTAAGTAGTGGCCGTCCTGTTGTTTTGTAAAATGGAACGAAAGACAATAAAAGAGACCTGAACCGGATCAGCCGTCTCCCAACCCTACTTCCCCAGCGCAGTGAGCTCTCTTAGACCCAACCCGTGATACATGTATGGTGAGGAATGTAAGAACAAATAGACACTCATTTATGTGCTTCTGTGGAGTGGGATGCATCTACAATAGGAAGTATCCCAGAATTTGGGTGCATCTGTAACAGGAAGTACACCAGAGTTGGGATGCATGAACCCTAAACTTTAATGACACGTTGTTTCATATCGCACGACATCAGAAATGCTATGTTGGACGACATAATGGTCTGTATCCTGTTATATGACATGAGTTCATGTATTATGTTACTTTACTTGACACGATGCATTACACTAGATGACATGGATACTAATATTATGAATTAAAAAGCGCGAAAATGACAATATGTTTTCATTTACATATCTTAGAAGCTGCCAGACAAGCTGTAAAGCTTCTTTCACGTAGCTAACTCTGCCTAGGACATATTCGCCTTTTTGTGTTACAACAGGAACATTTTTCATCAGGGAAAAATTAATGTTTATCATTAAATCAAGCAGGTTAAAAACAAATACTGAATGCGTGTACAGCATCTAAGTGTAAAAGAGACTTCCAGTTTACAGACAGGCTGTGTCTTCCCAGTATTTTCAGTTCTTTTCTCTGATGTGAAAAGGCAAAGTAGCTGCACTGAACTCGTTATGTATAGTGGTTTTATTTTGTTTATTGAACGACTTGTTACGTGCTGTTTCTAAGTAAATTTTTACGTAAAATACGTTTCTTTGTGCTTAATTTGTTGTCAATTGTCTTAGTGTTGGCGTGAAAGGGATGGGATTGGCATAAGAGGCACCTTGATGCTGTCTATCGTGGACAGTGTTTCGTAAACAGTTGTATTTGTGTTACAGACTGTTGCTGGCGAATTAATGATTGTCCAAAAAGTTACTGCACTTCTCTCGTCATTAACTGAATCACTTTTCCATTCAGAAACTGCTGGCACGAGTAGAGTGCGCTGCGCCGAGTGGAGCCGTTTTCCACACATCCACAGTATATCTTTCAAGATGAGTGTGTGTATGCCCGATAGAGTGGGACTGATCGTGTTCAAGTCTACAAGAGTAGTCTGCCGTAATGCACTGTTGAAACATCTCAAGTTTTATAATACGTAGTTGACCTAATAATGATACAAATATAGCTGGGGCGATGAATTTGATACACCTCATGCTGTGAAAAGTATTCGAAGCAATGATAGTGGAGGTAATGAAAACGACATTGTTGATTAGATATTGACAGGGTGTTACACTTCGAGCGGACTCTTAAGTGTTGACATAGATCTGTTGAACCTTTTTGCTTTACAGCTTACTCGACAAGTGCAAATAAGTACCCACTAAATAAACTAAAAATAGATTCATTCAATAAACACAAGCAGAACGAAGTTATTTTGTCTACTCACATGAGAGAACAGGATAGAAGCTGAGATATAGTATGGCCGTAAACTGAGAAGCGAAAACCGCTTATGATGGGGAATGCTACTTTTTCCGGAGGAACACTACAGCTATCGCACAGGATGACCAAGATTCAATCTCCCCTCTAGCACTGTAGAACATTGTGCAGAGATTTAAGCAGATTTACACCATATGCAGGGCAACAATTTTCGAACTTTACGAAATTTAATCGTCACAACTTCTGAACGGTTTGCATTAGGAGGTTCAAACTGCGCCGTTGGACGCTGGGCATGATGGGAATTAGTATGCGCATGAGCTTGGCTAAACGACGAAGCCCACTTTCATTTGTTTGGGTTCGCCAATAAGCAAAATTTTTGCATTTGGAGGACTGCGAACCCGCATTTCGCTTCGAGAAGTCTCTTCATCCTCAACGGGTGACTGTGTGGTGTGCAATTCCTAGTCACAGAATAATCGGTGCGATATTCCTTGATGGCACCTGGACTACCAAACGGTACGTTTTGGAAGAAAGAGATCCTGATTTAGAAAAAGACGTGCTCCATGCAAAACGGAGCTCAAAATGTGTGTGAATTCAAATGTGTGTGAATTCCTATGGGACCAAACTGCTGAGTTCATCAGTCCCTAGAGTTAAACACTACTTAAACTAACTTATGCTACGAACACACAAACACACACACCCGCGCACACACACACACACACACACACACACACACACACACACACACACACACACACACACACACACATTCCCGAGGGAAGACTCGAACTTCCGGGGGGAGGGGGGGGAGGGGGGGGGGGGAGGGGCCGCGCAATCACTGGCATGGCGCCTCTAACCACGCGGCCACTCCGCGAGGCCAAACGGAGCTGGGTTACCCAGAGACCACTGGTATGGGCATCGATTGGTCGCCATATTCTCCGGATCTGAACACATGAGGCTCTTTTCTGTGGGGCTATATTAAAGATGTACAGCAATAACCTTTTCTGAGTTGAAAACAGCCGTTCAAGAGGTCATCGACAGCATCGATGTTTTGACACTTCAGGGGGTCATGCAGAATTTCGCTATTCGTCTGCTGCACATCATTGCCTATGATGGCAGACGTAACGAACATGTCGTAACCTAAATCAGAATATCTGTAGTGACGTTCACATGTTGAATAAAGCGTGTACAAGCCGTAGTTTCACTAATTTACGGTTCTCTTCATATAGTTCTACAATTGTCACTCTATACGTTTGTTCTGTTAGTGTTATTAGTTACTCATATCAGCATTCCATGTAGAATTAACGCATTTTGTGCAAAATAAATGCCGGCCGGAATGGCCGAGCGGTTCTGGGTGCTACAGTCTGGAACCGCGCGAATGCTACGGTCGCAGGTTCCAATCCTGCCTCGGGCATGGAAGTGTGCGATGTCCTTAGGTTAGTTAGGTCTAAGTAGTTGTAAGTTCTAGGGGACTGATGACCTCAGAAGTTAAGTCCCATAGTGCTCAGAGCCATTTGAACCATTTTTTTTTTTGCAAAATAAATACTCTCCGGGCATTTCTGCCCACTGCATCGTCAGTGGTTCATAAAGTGCGCTCTAGAGGGCCTGTATATATTTGTGAAACACCATGACCGTAATTGCTTCTTGTGACATATTGAGGTAGACAGAATGGGCAGTTACTTGCTCGAACTCCAGATTACAGAGCTATGAAGGTGAGGTAGGGAACTGCAAGGTCTCAGTCCGGCCCTCCACCTACCCTCACACTTCTCTCGCACACACCTTCCCCCTTCCACGCTTTTACACCCCCGGAAAGCCGTGTATTCCTTAATACGCTCTGTTGCACTTAGATGTGGTACACATGTTTAACATTTGATTTTTACCCACTTCATTTAGGTATAAACTTTAATTTTGTACCGTCAAAACCATATATTTTTTAATGATATGCGTTTCTTCCATCTCCTGCAATGCGGGAACTATTAGTCCTAGAGAAATATAAGTACGACCTATTTTTTGTTGGAAAGTTATTTTAGTTTAACTTTGTGCTGGGAAATATTTTCGCTAGGAGCTGCGGTTTCCGAGTTATTCGAGTAATATATAAAGGAGTGATCTTTAAACGATCCTCTCCGCCCCCCCCCCACACACACTCCAACATTTACACTTGATCAGCCATAACTTTAAGTAAATTGTTTAGCACACTCTTGCCTACCACTGTGCGAAAACTTGCGGCTACACGACTTTTTTCCCTAATTTTCCTTCGTTGACTGAACTAACTTGCGCCCTACGCCCTACGTCCTCCATCTGTTGGGTCCATTCCAGTCTTCGTCTTCCCCGAGAGCTTTCACACTCAACAGCTCCCCCCACTGCCAGGAAAATTATTCCCTGACGTAACCCAAGTCCTCCTTCTTGGCAATGTTTCCCGAACGTTCCTCTCCTCACCGATCCTGCGGAGTCACTCCTGATTCCTTATCAGTTCACCCTTCAACTACGTTTTTGTAACACATCTCAAACTCTTCCTCTATCTTCTTTCCCGGCCTCCTGACAGCCCGTGATTCATTTCCATACAGTACTGTGCTCGCACATCTCAGAAATTTCTTCCTCACATTTAGGCGAATGTTTGAATTTCCATTAGCTAGAAATGCCCTCTTCGCTGTCTTAGTCTGATGTTTATTTCATGCTTGTTTCGTCCGTCACACGTTACTTGTCTCGAAGGTAGCATAATATGTTCGCCTACTTCGTGGCCCCAATTTTGATGTTAAATTTATACCTAATCTCATTTCTGCTACTCCTCATTACTTTTGTTTTCGTTAGCTTTACTCTCAATCTACATTCTGTGCTTAGTAGACTGCCCATTACATTTAGTAATGACGGTAATCTATTTTCAGTTTCACCGAGGTTAGCAATGCCACCAGCGAATGCCACTGAATATTGATACAGTTTCACTTTAAGTTTTAACACCATTCTTAAGTCTTTCTTTAACTTCCATCATTTTTTTCCTCGATATATAGACTGAACGTCATGGGTGAAAGACTGTATTCCTGCCTTACCTTTTTAATCCGTACACATAGTTCTTGGTTTTATGTTCTTATTTTCTCTCTTTGTTATTGTACATATTTTGTTTTACCCATCTTTCCCTATACCATACTCCTATTTTTTCCAGCATTTCATACGTCTTTCACCTTTTTACATTGTCGGGCGCTTTTTTCTAGATCGAACAATCCTATGAACATTTCCTGATTTGCCTCGCTTCCATTATTTAGCGTAGCAACAGAATTGCCTCTCTTGTGCCCTCAGCTATTTTCAACACACACACACACCTATCGGTGTTTAACACATTGTCAGTTTTTCAAAAGCTATAAAATATTAATTAGCGTCAGACGTTCAGGAATGCAAGATGTACAGCAACACATTCAGTTGAAGATGGCACTGCCACGTCCTCCATTAGCACACAGAATCCAGACCTGTAGGAGCCATTCCGCCTCTAGTAAATCAGAACGTTGCTATGAATGAGGCACATATCAATCCTGGGGTCTAAGGTAGCTACACTGCACATATTGAGCAAGTCAAAGTCATCATTTTTACTAAACACACACACAGTCACACACGCAAAGCACACACACACACACACACACACACACACACACACACACACACACACACACACACACACACATCCCCTTCTTGTAAGATACGTCTGACTACACCTTTAAGCGTTTCAGTGTTTTATTTTATCAGATTTTGGAAAATTTTGTTTTATTATGTAACTGTTGCCTGATATCATTCCTGGTGCCAGGGTCGTCAAGGTAACCTACGGGAGAGAAATCATCTGGGCCTTCTATCTGTAAGTCATGGAGGCTTTTGTTGTATGTGTCATCGTATTTTAACTGTTGGGATACCGTATTCGTTGAGGTATAATTTGGGTGCCAACCCAGCTTTTCCACGGCCAAGCGTGGGCGACTGCCTAAACAGCAGACTCATACCAGCCGGTGCACCACAGTCGTTATGCGGCAGGGCAGATTCAATTCGATTCACTTCTCTGTCCCACAAATTAACACGGTGCGCGTCACACTATACGAATAGGTCAAAGGGCTGTTCCTTCGCTCTTCCTTCAAGATCAATTTTCCGTTTGAAACTTCCTGGTAGATAAGACTATGGGAGGGCTGGAGTTCGAACCTGCGACCTTTTACATTTAGCTGGCAAATGCCCTACCTACTGAGCTGTAGAAGAACGACTCACTGCAAGTCCTCAGAACTCCACTTCCGCCAGTAGAGTAGAGCATTTACCTGTGAAAGGCAGAGGTCCCAGGTAGGACACCCGGCCAGCAAACAGTGTTATCTGCCATGGAGTTTCAAACCAGAGCAAGCTCTGCTGCAGTCTGAAAATTCATTGCAGAATCTTTCATTTGGGTGTCAGATCACCACCTATTAAAAGCTACTTTCTTCATTTCTGAATAATAGGAGCCCACTGAACTATGTATAATTTCTTTTTAATGCTATTCGTTGCCTCCCTCGGGCTACTTTGCCGTACAATGTACCTCCCAAGATATTTACAAGGAAATGGCTACGTGATATTATAAGGCTAATCCGCTCGGTTCTTCGTTGCGTTATTCTCTTAAATGACCTTTCTTCGCCAGTTTTTTGTAAGAATTCCTGTGTTTTTATCTGTCCACTTTATCTTTGACATGATCTCCAGCATTATATATCAAATGCTTCATTTTTGCTGGTTGTCCATGTGTCACGACTATAGTGTGCCATGCTCCAAAAGCAGCTCTTAACCACGTTTTCTTCACTTCGATATTTATGTCGTTTAAACTAAAAATTTTACTTTTAATCATGAACAAAGCCTTTGCTTCTCTAATTCCTTCTTGTCTGTCATCTTCGCATATTCCAGTATCTTACTTCCTAAATACATTTTTATTAATTTGTTTCGAGTTATTTCCTCTAGTTATGTTTATTTCTGCTTGTTCCTGGGTGCACACGAGTATTTCTGTCTGTTTTGAGTTAATTTCTATTACGCACTATTCCTTTAGTTCCATTTGCACAATTCATAAGATTGTTCGCAGATATCTTTCACCTGGAGCTGTCACAGCTGTGCAGCCCGCAAACGTAAGCATCTGTATTCTTTTCCCATTTATGCTAATAAGTGTACGTTATTCCTTGGAATTTATTGCGTGTAGGGATTTTGATACAGTTTTCTCTAATGGACTGATCCAGGTGGAAGGTTTGTGTATATCACTAAAAAAATGGCTCAAATGGCTCTGAGCGCTATGGGACTTAACTTCTGAGGCAATCAGTCCCCTACAACTTAGAACTACTTAAACCAAACTAACCTAAGGACATCACACACATTCATACCCGAGGCAGGATTCGAACTTGCGACTGTAGCAGCAGTGCGGTTCTGGACTGAAGGAACTAGAACCGCTCTCACCTTGTCTCCGTTGACTAGTTCACTGGGGGCGTCGTACAAGGTGGAGCCGCAGAGGGACGAGGAAGGTACCAACCACGTCCTTTTCAGAAAAACCATCCTACCAAACGCCTTGAGTGGTTTAGGGAAGCCTAAATATGAATGGCCGCTCGTTTCGTTAAGCACGGCTCCTCCTGTACTCGATTTCGGTGTCTTAAGCACTGTGCTATCTTACTCGATGATGGAGTGAAGAGACTGCCAACCTGCCATAATGATACGTAATGGAGAAAAGGTAATATCAAGAAGATCGCAGGAAATTAGTAATAATGATGGCAAAGTAGCATAAGTCATTACCTTTTCTGCAATGGTCGTCGAAGAGATGCACAAAATTAGGGATCTAGATTTGTGACGTCGGTCTGTTGAGGATTCTGGAGAATATTTTGTAAATTTTGGCATTTATGAAGCACGCAAACAACCTCAGGAGGGATATACACGGGTTCCGGAAACAATGATGGTGTGTGACCCTGCTCGCTCTGTTCGTCTGTGAGATGCAGAAAACAGTAGATGCAGCTGCCCAAGTTGATGTCATGATCCTTGACTTCCAGAAGGCGTTTGACACAGTTCCACACTGCCTCCTAATGAACAGAACACGAACGTACGGGAAGTCAGATCTACTGTGAGATTGCACTGTAGAGTTTGTAGCAAACAGAACACAGTGTGTCACTTCCAACAGAGAGACATCTGCAAACGTGAAAGCATTACTTTTCATAACGTATACAAACAATGTGATGGCTCACGTCGGAAGTTGCATGAGGCTTACTATACAATATGACAACGGTGTGGCAGCGCCTTTGTTGTGCGGAATTACGATGCAGCCGCTGCGGCTACTAAGGCGTTACGCAGTACGTGAAATGTACTCGCAGTTGAGAATACGGCCAACCACCAGCTCTATAACGAAATGTCAACAGCGAAAACTCAAACCCGGATTTCTCGCTTATGGCGAACGGTCGTCTTACCATTTTTTTTAAATCTCATATTGTTCGTTTTCGTTAGTAGCATCTGCTAGGGGCGGACGTCATTCCACGATACACGGCTCGTGTTCAATCATGCCTAGACGGTCAGTGTCGCAGTTCAATCGCGTCAGCATTGTTACTTTGTGCCGGGAAGGCCTCTCAACAGACGAAGTGTCCAGGCGTCTCGGAGTGAGTTGTTCGGACATGGAGGAATACAGAGAGACAGGAACTGTCGATGACATGCCTCGCTCAGGCAACCCAAGGGCTACTGCTGCAATGCATGACCGCACCTACGGATTATGGCTCGGAGGAACCCTGACAGTAACACCACCACGTTGAATAGTGCTTTTCGTGCAGCCACAGGACGTGTGTTACGACTCAGACTGCGTGCAATAGGCTGCATGATCCGTAACTTCACTGCCGACGTCCATGGCGAGGACCATCTTTGCAACCAGGACACAATGCAGCGCGGTACAGATGGGCCCAAGAACATGCCGAATGGATCGCTGAGAGTTCGCATCACGTTCTCTTTACCGATCAGTGTCGCACATGCCGTCAACCTGACAATCGTCGGAGACGTGTTTCGACTCAACCCGGTCAGGCTGAACGCCTTAGACACACTGTCCAGGGAGTGCAGCGAGGTGAGGTTCCCTACTGTTTTGAGGTGGCATCATGTGGGGCCAACGTACGCCGCTGGTGGTCATGGAAGGTACCGTAACTGCTGTACGATACGTGAATGCCGTCCTCTGACCGATAATGTTACAATATCGGCAGCATATAGGCAAGGCATTCGTCATCATGGACGACAATTCGCGCCCCCAACGTGCACATCTTGTGAATAACTTCCTGCAGGATAACGACATCGCTAGACTAGTGTTGCCTATAGAACGTGCCTGGGATAGATTGAAAGGGGCAGTTTATGGAAGACGTGACCCACCAACAACTGTGAGAGATCTACGCCGAATCGCTGTTGAGGAGTGGGACAGTCTGGACCAACAGTGCCTTGATGAACTAGTGGATAGTATGCCACGACGAAAACAGGCATGCATCACTGCAAAAAGACGTGCTACTGGTTTCTGGTGTGTATATCAATCTGGACCACCACTTCTGAAGGTCTTGCAGTATGGTGGTACAACATGCAATGTGTGGTTTTCATGAGCAATAAAAAGGGCGGAAATGATGTTTATGTTGATGTCTATTCCAATTTTCTGTACAGGTTCCGGAACTCTCGAAACAGAGGTGATGCAAAAGTTTTTTTTGATGATCGTAGAACATCCAAACAGTGCATTTGATTATAAGTTCATTTAATAAAAGCGAAAGAGTTTTGGTGATGTTCACCCAACTCGAGTGGCATTTGCTCCCACATTCTGCATCACGATTTGGATTATAGATTAAAATTCAGAGAGCGTATGACTCTAGAAAAGTCAACCATTATTTTGATTCCACCTACGTATGTCTAGCGAAAAGATCAGGGAGGGAAAATTTTACTGACATTCGAGCTCTCACGTAGGCATATCAACAATCGTCCGTTGTTGTTGTTGTTGTGGTCTTCAGTCCTGAGCATGGTTTGATGCAGCTCTCCATGCTACTCTATCCTGTGCAAGCTTTTTCATCTCCCAGTACCTACTGCAACCTACATCCTTCTGAATCTGCTTAGTGTATTCATCTCTTGGTCTCCCTCTACGATTTTTACCCTCCACGCTGCCCTCTAATACTAAATTGGTGATCCCTTGATGCCTCAGAACATGTCCTACCAACCGATCCCTTCTTCTGGTCAAGTTGTGCCACAAACTTCTCTTCTCCCCAATCCTACTCAATACTTCCTCATTAGTTATGTGATCTACCCATCTAATCTTCAGCATTCTTCTGTAGCACCACATTTCGAAAGCTTCTATTCTCTTCTTGTCCAAACTATTTATCGTCCATGTTTCACTTCCATACATGGCTACACTCCATACGAATACTTTCAGAAATGACTTCCTGACACTTAAATCAATACTGGATGTTAACAAATTTCTCTTCTTCAGAAACGCTTTCCTTGCCATTGCCAGCCTACATTTTATATCCTCTCTACTTCGACCATCATCAGTTATTTTGCTCCCCAAATAGCAAAACTCCTTTACTACTTTAAGTGCCTCATTTCCTAATCTAATTCCCTCAGCATCACCCGACTTAATTAGACTACATTCCATTATCCTTGTTTTGCTTTTGTTGATGTTCATCTTATATCCTCCTTTCAAGACACTGTCCATTCCATTCAACTGCTCTTCCAAGTCCTTTGCTGTCTCTGACAGAATTACAATGTCATCGGCGAACCTCAAAGTTTTTATTTCTTCTCCATGAATTTTAATACCTACTCCGAATTTTTCTTTTGTTTCCTTTACTGCTTGCTCAATATACAGATTGAACAACATCGGGGACAGGCTACAACCCTGTCTTACTCCCTTCCCAACCACTGCTTCCCTTTCATGTCCTTCGACTCTTATAACTGCCATCTGGTTTCTGTACAAATTGTAAATAGCTTTTCGCTCCCTGTATTTTACCCCTGCCACCTTTAGAATTTGAAAGAGAGTATTCCAGTCAACATTGTCAAAAGCTTTCTCTAAGTCTACAAATGCTAGAAACGTAGGTTTGCCTTTCCTTAATCTTTCTTCTAAGATAAGTCGTAAGGTCAGTATTGCCTCACGTGTTCCAGTGTTTCTACGGAATCCAAACTGATCTTCCCCGAGGTTGGCTTCTACTAGTTTTTCCATTCGTCTGTAAAGAATTCGTGTTAGTATTTTGCAGCTGTGACTTATTAAGCTGATAGTTCGGTAATTTTCACATCTGTCAACACCTGCTTTCTTTGGGATTGGAATTATTATATTCTTCTTGAAGTCTGAGGGTATTTCGCCTGTTTCATACATCTTGCTCACCAGATGGTAGAGTTTTGTCAGGACTGGCTCTCCCACGGCCGTCAGTAGTTCCAATGGAATGTTGTCTACTCCGGGGGCCTTGTTTCGACTCAGGTCTTTCAGTGCTCTGTCAAACTCTTCACGCAGTATCGTATCTCCAATTTCATCTTCATCTACATCCTTTTCCATTTCCATAATATTGTCCTCAAGTACATCGCCCTTGTATAGACCCTCTATATACTCCTTCCACCTTTCTGCTTTCCCTTCTTTGCTTAGAACTGGGTTTCCATCTGAACTCTTGATATTCATACAAGTCGTTCTCTTATCTCCAAAAGTCTCTTTAATTTTCCTGTAGGCGGTATCTATCTTACCCCTAGCGAGATAGGCCTCTACATCCTTACATTTGTCCTCTAGCCATTCCTGCTTAGCCATTTTGCACTTCCTGTCGATCTCATTTTTGAGACGTTTGTATTCCTTTTTGCCTGTTTCACTTACTGCATTTTTATATTTTCTCCTTTCATCAATTAAATTCAATATTTCTTCTGTTACCCAAGGATTTCTACTAGCCCTCGTCTTTATACCTACTTGATCCTCTGCTGCCTTCACTACTTCATCCCTCAAAGCTACCCATTCTTCTTCTACTGTATTTATTTCCCCCATTCCTGTCAATTGCTCCCTTATGCTCTCCCTGAATCTCAGTACAACCTCTGGTTCTTTTAGTTTATCCAGGTCCCATCTCCTTAAATTCCCACCTTTTTGCAGTTTCTTCAGTTTTAATCTACAGGTCATAACCAATAGATTGTGGTCAGAGTCCACATCTGCCCCTGGAAATGTCTTACAATTTAAAACCTGGTTCCTAAATCTCTGTCTTACCATTATATAATCTATCTGATACCTTTTAGTATCTCCAGGGTTCTTCCATGTATACAACCTTCTTTCATGATTCTTAAACCAAGTGTTAGTTATGATTATGTTGTGCTCTGTGCAAAATTCTACCAGGCGGCTTCCTCTTTCATTTCTGTCCCCCAATCCATATTCACCTACTATGTTTCCTTCTCTCCCTTTTCCTACACTCGAATTCCAGTCACCCATGACTATTAAATTTTCGTCTCCCTTCACAATCTGAATAATTTCTTTTATTTCATCATACATTTCTTCAATTTCTTCGTCATCTGCAGAGCTAGTTGGCATATAAACTTGTACTACTGTAGTAGGTGTGGGCTTCGTATCTATCTTGGCCACAATAATTCGTTCACTATGCTGTTTGTAGTAGCTTACCCGCATTCCTATTTTCCTATTCATTATTAAACCTACTCCTGCATTACCCCTATTTGATTTTGTGTTTATAACCCTGTAGTCACCTGACCAGAAGTCTTGTTCCTCCTGCCACCGAACTTCACTAATTCCCACTATATCTAACTTCAACCTATCCATTTCCCTTTTTAAATTTTCTAACCTACCTGCCCGATTAAGGGATCTGACATTCCACGCTCCGATCCGTACAACGCCAGTTTTCTTTCTCCTGGTAACGACATCCTCCTGAGTAGTCCCCGCCCGGAGATCCGAATGGGGGACTATTTTACCTCCGGAATATTTTACCCAAGAGGACGCCATCATCATGTAATCATACAGTAAAGCTGCATGCCCTCGGGAAAAATTACGGCTGTAGTTTCCCCTTGCTTTCAGCCGTTCGCAGTACCAGCACAGCAAGGCCGTTTTGATTATTGTTACAAGGCCAGATCAGTCAATCATCCAGACTGTTGCCCTTGCAACTACTGAAAAGGCTGCTGCCCCTCTTCAGGAACCACACGTTTGTCTGGCCTCTCAACAGATACCCCTCCGTTGTGGTTGCACCTACGGTACGGCTATCTGTATCGCTGAGGCACGCAAGCCTCCCCACCAACGGCAAGGTCCATGGTTCATGGGGGGGTAACAATCGTCCATCCCCTGAAATATTCGTGATTGGAATAGAAAGAGCGCGGAATGTCAGTGGTAAACAAAACGCTCTCTGTCACACACCATAAGGCTGGTTGCCGAATTTAGCTGTACATATGAGCATCGTTTGCAGAAGATTTTCACTGAGAGCAGAGAGTCGGTTGATATGGAAGTTCCTCATCATAATAATCATAAACTAAAGGTTATGCCTTGCCGATTTAACCACATCCCTCACTCCATTGTCATACGATTTTATCCCCATATCTTCTTTCGTGTTATTAAAATACGTTGCTCTTGGAATGCCTCTTGGTTTTTCCCTAAAACTTTTCCTTCAAATACATTCGTTAGGAACTGGTTGTGTCTCATTATGTGCTCTATCATTTTTGATTTCCATCTTCGTATATAATTTAGCAGCGTTCTGTTCTCATTCACTTGTCTTAAGACCTGTTCATTACTTTTTCTATCTACCCAGCTTGTTTTCGTCATTCTTATCCATATCCACATGTCCACTGCTTCCAGTCGCTTTTTCTGTGCCTTTCCCAGAATCCACGCCTCACATCCGTATGTTAAGACGCTCCAGACATAAGTTTTGGCAAACTTTTTCCTACTTTCTAGGCTTATACGATTGTTTCCTAGTAAATTCCTTTTATTTTGGAAAGCTTTCTTTGCCAAGGCTATTCTTCTCTTTATATCTGTGATACATTTATTGTCGTCAGTGATTGTGTTCCCCAAATAACAGAAGTTCTCAACCTGCTCTAGATCATCATCTTCTAGTTTGATATTAACCTTACCATTTTCTTTAGTCTTCCCTACTACCATAGTGTTTGTTTTCTTCTTATCTATTTTTAGATGAAACTCTTAGGATTTTGGCAAATTTTAGCAACATAAACTCCATTTTCTTTACTGAGTCGGAGTTACAATGAAAGTTCCTAGCAAATTGAAACTGTGTGCCGGACCGAGACTCGTACTCGGCACCCCTGCCTTTGGCGGCGGCATGTGTTCTATGAAGTGCTTTGCAAGTTTCGCACTAGAGCTTCCGTGAAGTTTGGAAGGTAGGAGGGTACTGGTAGAATCAGAGCTGAGAACGGGGCGTGAATTGTGCATGGGTAGACCAGTTGGTACAGGACTTGTCCGAAAAAGGCAGAGATGCTAAATTCGAGAATCGGTCTGGCAGACAGATTTAGTTTACCAGGAAGTTTCACGAGTATCGTTACTTTATGTCCACTACTACAGAGGTCACTGTGGCCGAGCGGTTCTAGGCGCTTCAGTCAGGAACGCCGCTGCTGCTACGGTCGCAGTTTCGAATCCTGCCTCAGGCATGGATGTGTGTGATGTCCTTAGGTTAGTTAGGTTTAAGTAGTCCTAAGTCTGTTGGACTCATGACCTCAGGTGTTAAGTTCCATAGTGCTTAGAGCCATTTGAACCATACTTACTTCTTTGTTTACACTTCTTAGATAAACCACTTCTCAAGTCTTTTAGGTACAGCAACCACATTATTCATCGTGCATGGAAACCATTTATCTGTCACGCTGATTAACTGGTCGAGTGAAAGCTACGCTCAATGTCGGATTCGTGTCGAAAGCGCCCTACGCAGTGAGAGTTTGTAACGGCGAAAATTCCAGAGGAGGCGCGGCAGTTGACCTCCCAGATAACATCAGGGAGTCTGCTCATTCCCCCATTCTGAGATCACGCGCCTCTTTAGCCGACTGACGCGTCGTAACAATTTACGCGTAAGTAAAACAGCAAGATAGCTCTTTTCCTACTTATCCGCTAGTCACGTTTCATTGTTACACTTTCCTTTTCGCTCCAGTGCAGATGAGGGTTGGGGGGGGGGGGGGGGGGAAACTGCGACTTGTTAGCTGGTTATGAATGTAGGTAACAAATAACTGTTCCATTTTACAACTTTAACATATAAACAGTTGTTCATGATTTCCATGTGCTCTGTCGTCTGTCATTCTCTAATATGCCCCGTGCTTCATATCTTGTAGCTTATAACATCTGATTAGTTACTCAGGTTTAACTGCGAATCATTTCTGTTGCGCGAAGCTTTGCTTAGGTCAATGAAAAAATGTTGCGTTGTTCAAGTCACACGGTGACGTCCTTGAGGTTGCCATTCAAACCACCATGGACCAACAGAATAACTAGTAACATAATTGATAACCTATGAATCCACATGAGACTGTTACTGAAAGATAGTGTTGTATTTAGACAAGTTTCAGCGCCGGGAAAATCTAGCGAAGTGCGTGAAAACCTACAGAATCTACAGAGAATGGAAGTTTGGTGCAGGGATTCGCAGCTGACAAACAGAAACGTAAAGTAGTGCTCATAAACAGCTAGAAACTCGTTAGTTGATGATTTGCTGGAATGTCATAAAATACCTAAGAACACGCCTATGGAACGATTTAAAGTGGGACGACCACATAAAACTACTCGTAGGATGGGTACTGTAGATGCCAGTCATGAAAGAATACCCAGATATTAAAACCCACCCACGAGAGATGTGACGTACAAAACATTTATTCATTCTGCCTTGTCTGTAGAGAACCGTTACGAGACATAGTTCTCAGAGGAAACAGAAAAATTCCGAAGAAGAGTAGCGCGTTTCATCATAGGTTCGTACAGTAAACGCAAAAGCATAACGCAGAGGCTCACACAGTTTCAATGGCCGACGTTAGAGGAGAAGTGTTTTACATTACTGTGTGGTCGCATGCAATCGCCAGCACACACACACACACACACACACACACACACACACACACACACACACATATATATATATATATATATATATATATATATATATATATATATGTGTGTGTGTGTGTGTGTGTGTGTGTGTGTGTGTGTGTGTGTCGGTGGGAGGATGTGCACGCCGAGATCGAGATCAAGGAGTCTGACCCTTTTTATTTACCAACTACCTGGTGGAATTTGCTCATTGTTGTTAAGGCACGCACACACTGAGATTCGTAGGAGTCCAATCGGGTGTAAAAGTAAGTGGAACCGTGAAAGGTAAATAATCACTGTTAACAACCGTCAAAAATTTCCCATCACCCATAATAAAGTGGTATCAGAAAGATACAAGCACTCATGGAGATTAATGGATGAACATTCGTCCCGAGCACTTTTCGCTAGTGGAACAAGAAACTGGGGAAACTGAAATGACACATCATGTATCCACAACACGCCAAAAAATTGGTTACAGAGTACAGATGTTGATGGATCAAACAAAAGAAAGACGTATTTAAGTATGCTTTCTTTGGAGCAAGCTTTCTTTGCTGCCTTGCGCTAGTAAAAAATTTGATTGGTATTTCCCTTATGAATAAAGAATTTGGTTTCGTTGCCTCATTTCTGTTGTAATATAGTTAGGTATATTGTAATAGTAACCACCGGTAGGACGGATTCGTTAACGAACCGAAAGTCAACTACAAACGCCTGAAAAATATTGCCCCCTCATTATTTTAAACCAACTTCAAACAATATTATTTTAAACCATACATCTAAGGGAAATCGAAATATCGTCGATTCCGACATTTATCTGTAGAGGAGAATTTTCGCCTTCGTCTGTTACAGTATAGTTACATACGTTGTAATTGTAGGTGTACGTAGTCAAATATTACGTTTCTGCGGCCGACAACTAGTTAGCGAAAGAAATTAAGGTTGAAAAATATTCTCACTCATTCGTTTGCGGGCTTCAACTCGTGTTTACGTGCGCTGCGTAGGATGTTAAAATGAAATATTTACTTTGCTACTACAAATATTAGAGTTGTTTTGAAATGAACGGCATTTATTTATCTTCAGCTACTTTCACAATGTTTGCGTCACCGTAGTGGTCAGCAGCAGATAGAGGGACTATAAAGAACGATGTCACTTGCACATAGGATTGTACATAATTACAGTTTCGCATGATGAATTCTACGGAACAAGGTAACATTAATGTTACCTTTCTGAGACTGGTGTGATGTCACTTAGCTTCTGTTCAACAGTTTTAGAAAATCGCAAGTTCCCTCCACAGAAGCATTTTCAATTAATAGTGGCTTCACAAATACTTTTCTAATTGGTAGATTATTTTTAAGCTTTCCGGTTCACACTAAAAATTTTGCTAAAATGAATTCTTTCCTTCTCTTATATGTAGTAGACGTAACGGTATCTAGTCAAAGGCTTACGAGATCTGCTGTCATCGGATCGTAGTACTGTTGCTGTACAAGGCACATTACGTCACACTCCTTTAGTACATACGAAATAATTTATACTTTACTTTTCATGAACTACGTAAAATCACTTAAGGAGACATGAAACAACACTCTCAAACATTTAACGTGTTCTTACTTCAGTAGCACTGCATAAAATATTTTGAACATTCGGTCATCTGACTTTTTAATCCTACTCGCCACGATTTCGTAAATTGTGTCAAGCACATCTTGTAGTAGCAACAACAACAAACGTTCTCAATTCTTTGTTATATTGATTCTAATCTCTTTGTTGTCCTACAATTTTTGTGCTTTACGACAATCTCTAGCATAATGGAAGATATTCCTTGATGTCTCTATGACATTTCCACCATCCAGTCCCCTCTACGAATGTTGCCCAGAAAGTAATACAGCGAATTTTTTTCTTCAACGATTCTTTATTGAACATAATGAGAATTACACACACGAAAGGTTCATATGGCTCTGAGCACTATGGGACTTAACAGCTGAGGTCATCAGTCCCCTAGAACTTAGAACTACTTAAACCTAACTAACCTAAGGACATCACACACATCCATGCCCGAGGCAGGATTCGAACCTGCGACTGCAGCGATCGCGCGGTTCCATACTGAAGCGCCTATAGCCGCTGGGCCACTTCGGCCGGCACACACACGAAAGAATAGTGATTTAGTACACACCCTATTTTTCCACGTAATCTCCATCCCGTTCTATGGTCTTTCTCCAGCGCAAAACAAGGGCGTGTATGCCCTGTCGGTACCAATCCTTGTCCTAGTGGCGGAGCCAGTGCTTCACTTTGTGAATCACCTTCTCATCTTCTTCTCATGTTCCTCGAATGACATCCTTTCTGAATGTGAGAACATCAGTTCGCTGCAACATGTCAGGTGTGACAACTGTAAATGGTCTCCCCGACCGCTGCAAATCTTGGAGCTACGCCGAACCGTCTTCCGATGACCTCACCCTCCGTGCCCAGCGACTAACTGTAGTTCTGTCGGCAGCACATGCTCCACAGACTTTCCACAAGTGTTTGTGAATATTCCCCACTGTTTCTTTCTCTGCAGTGAGAAATTCAATTACGGCACGTTGCTTGTAACGTACATCACCTACAGACGCCATTTTGAAAATGTCCTGCAGCTTCGCTAGACGCCGGAAGTGACGGAAACTTGGCGCGGTCTCTCAGGAGACTTCTGATAATACTTACGTAAGGTTTCGCATTTGTAGCATTGTTTTCGGCTGAGAAAAAATGCGGTGCATTACTTTCTGGAAAGCCCTGGTACTCGTACTCATTGTTTTCCGCATTTAAATTTCTCCGCCGGTTATGCGGAAAACCTCGTGTCTTATCACTCTACTCATAAATGAGCATTCTTCTACACAATAATATCCCAGGCGCTTCGATTCACTTCTCTTCCGGTTTCACGACAGTTCATCGTTAACATCCGTACCAGATCGGGTTGACGGAGGAGATAGAGAAGATCCAAAGAAAAGCGGCACGTTTCGTCACAGGGTTATTTGGTAACCGTGACAGCGTTACGGAGATGTTTAACAAACTCAAGTGGCAGACTCTGCAAGAGAGGCGCTCTGCATCGCGGTGTAGCTTGCTCGCCAGGTTTCGAGAGGGTGTATTTCTGGATGAGGTATCGAATATATTGCTTCCCCCTACTTATACCTCCCAAGGAGATCACGAATGTAAAATTAGAGAGATCCGAGCGCGCACGGAGGCTTTCCGGCAGTCGTTCTTCCCGCGAACCATACGCGGCTGGAACAGGAAAGGGAGGTAATGACAGTGGCACGTAAAGTGCCCTCCGCCACACACCGTTGGATGGCTTGCGGAGTATAAATGTAGATGTAGATGTAGAACATCCATATAGTGCTGTGCTCCAGACATGCGTTCTCAGACATTTCTTCTTGGAGCTAAGATACTGTTTGGTGCCAGCAGAATTCTTCTGATGAGAAATTATCTGTTTTGCTTTCCTCGTTCATCCACTTATTTTATTCCTATTCCAAGATGAGAGGCCTTCACTAAGTTAATTACCTCATCCCAAAGTTTGTTACATCATGTGTCGCCGATCTCCTGTTTTTCAATACTTCCCACATTCTTGGTTCATCTTGTATGCTGGTCATTCCATTCAACGGGTCCCACAGTTCTTACACACAAATCTTCCTCGTGTAATCCGCTTTTATCTCGTGCACTTCACTGGAATTTGCAGGTCTGCAGACTCTTTTATATGATCGATTTTCTTGTCTCAGTTGACTACCCGAGACAATTGGATCTACTGCTAAGCCCCACGTGTTTTACTCCTGTACTGAAGCTCGTGTGGTCGTTTTCGTTCACGCGTCAGAGACAAACTAGCGTGTATTGGAACAGCTGTCTCCTGTGCAGTTTGGAGCCGGAACATGAAAGTGAGGTTGCGAGCGACTTTACCTTTTACGAAAAAAATCTATTTATTTATCTGTTTACCAAGCACGTTGTTAACAGGGGAGGGGCTCGAGATCAGGTAGGTCGCAGACAACGGATCTATGCATCAATAGCCATAAAACCTGTCATGCTTGTGAACGTGTTTCGATATCTGTTGAGATACAAACGGTGGGTGGTAACACTGAACTGGGTCGACATACATAAGAATGTTGGAGGTCCTGCGTAAGTGTTGGAAGATAAAGTTATAAACTTTAGTAGGTACTGAAATGCAAGCAAATGATTTTGTATACTTCTAGCCCGGGCATCCTGTACAGCAACGAAATGTATTAACAAACAATAATAAGAGAGTTTATATGAATGAGTGTCGTCTGTTAGGAAATTTCCGAAACGACAGACACCACTCGGAATCCGCAGTTGTGATACATTATATGTAAATTGAAGGTGGGCGGGGAGAAAGGAAAAGAGAGGGAACGAACTGTTGATGTCAGCTGTCATGCGGTATTAGCTGCGGCGAGTGAAAACGTGTGCGGGACCGGGATTCAAATTGGGGACCTCCTGCTTAGTAGACGGTTGTGTTAACGACGGCGCCAACGGCATGGCGTGTTAGCTGCAGCTGCGCGGACCATCTCGGCCGCCCCACATTCCCACCCAGTGTCAGCTATCCCCAATCCCTGTCCATGTCTTCCATGCTCTCTACTGTGAGATTCCCGCATGAGGTCAGAGGAAATCGTGTATCCGCATTGAAGAAGGCGTATCTCTTGCCCATCGTGCTAAAGCAGATATAGGACTATATGATGTCGGTCTTTTCAGATATTTGCGAAGAAACCGACATCACATGGAATCCGCAGCTGTGATACATTGTATATAAATTGAAGAGAGGTGGGGGGAGGTGGAGGAGGGTGGGGATCCCGGGTTCGAATCCCCGTCAGGCACACATTTACACTCACCGCAGCAGAGTCATAATTGAGCTGACATCAATAGCCCTTCCCTTTCTTTTCATATGTTGCCCCTCCATCTTCCATGTACATACGACAGTTTGTTAATGGCCAAGTCAAAATTCGTAGTGTTAAAGTCACTACACACCTAATAATTGAAAGAATACTTGAAGTGTCATTCAAACAATTCTGGACTTATACATTTATCTGCTCGAAAAAACATGTACTGTACTTGCAGGCGTCACACAACATCTAGAGCACAATAAATGGTGTCTTTTTACTTTATGCTTTCTATCTTGTTTTTTTGCTGAGTGCCAAATTACACTGAAAATTATTGGTTGGTTTGTTGATTTGCGGGAGGGGACCAAGCAGCGAGGTCATCGGTCTTATCGGATTAGGATGAGGAAGGAAGTCGGCCGTGCCCTTTCAAAGGAGCCATCGCGGCATCTGCCTGAAGCGATTCATGGAAATCACGGGAAACCTAAATCAGGATGGCCGGACGCGGGTTAGAACCGTCGCCTCCGGGATGCGAGTCCAATGTGCTAAGATAATTATTAATCTTTTCTAATGAGACTGACTGCCTCACTCTTGAAGTAATTTTTATTAAAACAAGTTTATATATTCACATTTTGATTTATGCATAGTGTACGTTTTTCTCTATAAAACTTGAATATCGTTTTGGTTTCAGAGATTTCGTTTGTCTTGTATGTGAACACTAGTAGGAAAAATATCAAGACCTGACTTCGCATGTTAGCAGACGCCGCCTAAGTTCCATATTTCTGCAAAATGTGCCGTGTGCAGTGACCTCGGAAATGTAGGACATCACGCTCTGCCTAGTCTGTAGATCACAGTCATCATAGTCACACTCGAAACGTGGTTGGCTGCTGATTTACACGCAGCCACGAGAGGTGCACCCACTTAGGGTAGAACATTTTAACCAGAAAATCGCTCGTGTAAAGTGTAGAGCAGCAGAGATTCTATGACTCAGAAGAAGACAATTTCATCAGCCAATAAGGTCGAACTGCTCGGGGTTGTACACAACCAGTCTGTATTTATGACCCACGTGTAACACGAATGCCTGTCTGATTCAAAGATCACCAGGTGGGTAGATGTTAGAGCTTCGGATGTTCATAGTGTGCATCGGGAATATCTAGATACTGGCTAATTTTTTTCCTTCGGGCCAATGCATGAGGGAAGTCTTTCTGTAACCTAAGGTGGGAGACGCTTTTGAAGATTATATTCCTGCACTGTTTGGTGGTTCGATATAGTTGTTACCGACTCTACTATAAACTGCCCAGTTTCCGCACTGCTGTGGGCGGGACGGCCACTGCGGGACATCTGGTATGCAAACCAGCTGTCGCGATAGTCCAAGAGACAGCTTTTGTGAACACTACGACTCCTGGAGCAGTTGTAAAATTGTTCGAAAGATGCACGACAGAACCAGTGCATACATTTCGCTGAAGGTATGCTGCTTCCGAGCAAGTTGACACAGCAAGAGGTACCGTAACATATCATTCCCGGCCGCACGTGTGGGTTCTCGTGGTGGTTTCCGTTACCCGGACTTTCGTCTAGCCTGGAGATTTACTGGTCAGAAGTTCCACAACCGTCCTAAATGGAGTGATGTTGTGACGGACTAAATTCCTTCATAGTTAATGAGATTTCCTTGATGGCAGGTGTGGTCCAATAAATGACAGAAATAGATTTTTAGAAGTCCCGGTAGGAGGCAGAACTTTCCAAAGGAACTTTATTAGTTGAAGACTGCATTCAGCAATGAAAGGATTGTATTCTGGACTTGAGGATGACCGTCGACTCAAAATTCCGTTACTTGTGTTAGTGGCTATATCTGCGATAGGCATTCAGTAAGTAATGCAACATAGTTTTCTTCTGAAAGCATACTAGTTTTATTTTGGATTCCAACAAACCATATTACGCAGCAGTCTTTCGGCTACAAAACCCTAATATTCAATATAACCTCCATTCAACACGAAGGCCTCACACCACCTTATTGTAGGGCGTCTATGCCTGCACGATATCCCACTACTGGTGGATGTCGGCACCATCGTTTTGCCGCAACAATAACATCCCCATTATTCACGTACTGTTTCCCATGGAGTACACCCTTCGTTCGGCCCAACAGACGGAAGTCGCAAGGCGCTAGATCTGGATAGTAGGAACAACAGTCCAATAAAGTTTTGTGAGCTGCTCTCGCGTGCGCAGAACTGTGTGACATCCTGCGTTTCATTTTTGTAGCGACGAACAAGCTGAAGTCGTTTCTCCACCAGTTGATCGATGAATCATTATGGAGGAAATCAAACAAAGTAACCCCTTCAGAGACCCAGAAGACCATCAGTATGACTTTACCGGCTGAGTGTGCGGCTTTTAACGTTTTCTACGAGGTGCATTCAAGTTCTAAGGCCTCCGATTTTTTTTCTCCGGACTGGAAAGAGAGAGAAACATGCGCATTGTTTTAAAATGAGGCCGCGTTCATTGTCAATATGTCCCAGAGATGGCAGCACCGTACGGCAGATGGAATTTTACCGCCAGCGGCGAGAATGAGAACTGTTTTAAATACTTAAAATGGCGACGTTTTCCTTACTTGAACAGCGTGCAATCATTTTTTCTGAATTTGCGTGGTGTGAAACCAATTGAAATTCATCGACAGTTGAAGGAGACATGTGGTGATGGAGTTATGGATGTGTCGAAAGTGCGTTCGTGGGTGCGACAGTTTAATGAAGGCAGAACATCGTGTGACAACAAACCGAAACAACCTAGGGCTCCCACAAGCTGGTCTGACGACATGATCGAGAAAGTGGAGAGAATTGTTTTGGGGGATCGCCGAATGACTGTTGAACAGATCACCTCCAGAGTTGGCATTTCTGTGGGTTCTGTGCGCACAATCCTGCATGACGACCTGAAAATGCGAAAAGTGTCATCCAGGTGGGTGCCACGAATGCTGACGGACGACCACATGGCTGCCCATGTGGCATGTTGCCAAGCAATGTTGATGCGCAACGACAGCATGAATGGGACTTTCTTTTCGTCGGTTGTGACAATGGATGAGACGTGGTTGCCATTTTTCAATCCAGAAACAAAGCGCCAGTCAGCTCAATGGAAGCACACAGATTCACCGCCACCAAAAAAATTTCGAGTAACCGCCAGTGCTGAAAAAATGATGGTGTCCATGTTCTGGGATAGCGAGGGCGTAATCCTTACCCATTGCATTCCAAAGGGCACTACAGTAACAGGTGCATCCTACGAAAATGTTTTGAAGAACAAATTCCTTCCTGCACTGCAACAAAAACGTCCGAGAAGGGCTGCGCGTGTGCTGTTTCACCAAGACAACGCACCCGCACATCGAGCTAACATTACGCAACAGTTTCTTCGTGATAACAACTTTGAAGTGATTCGTCATGCTCCCTACTCACCTGACCTGGCTCCTAGTTACTTTTGGCTTTTTCCAACAATGAAAGACACTCTCCGTGGCCGCACATTCACCAGCCATGCTGCTATTGCCTCAGCGATTTTCCAGTGGTCAAAACAGACTCCTAAAGAAGCCTTCGCCGCTGCCACGGAATCATGGCGTCAGCGTTGTGAAAAATGTGTACGTCTGCAGGGTGATTACTTGAATGCACCTCGTATGGTGGACAGTTGGTGTGGCGCCACTACAACAATTGCCATTTTGTTTCCGGTTCGAAGTGATGAACCGTATTACATCCCCTGTGACGATGTTCGAAAAAAATTCTAATGGACAGCCTCATAATGCCTAAGCAGTTCAGCACAGATGGTCCATCGTTGCTCTTTACGTGAGGCAACGAGCAAACCCAGAGGGCACATGCCTTTCAGTACCCCAAATGTTAGACGAGTATGTCGGCACTACCTACAGGGACCTCCAGCTGTCCATCGAAGTGTTTGATTGTGATTCGCCCATCACCTCGAATGAGAGTATCCCGAACGTTCCAAAACAGCGTGCGGCCGGCCGGTACGTGCGAGATCGAAAAGGTTTGGACGACCTTGTTGCTGTGGTGACTGACGCCTCACCCACCGACTCACCGTACTTTTGTTCACTGTCAGGAATCCGTAGATATACTGCAAGCGCCTATGAATATCGGCAATGCTCTGGGTTTCCGCGAAAATAAACTCAATGATAGCTCCCTGCTTGGTACGCACCTGCGTTACAGACATCATTCAGAAGGCTACGTATGGCGCCGGCAAATATTGGAAACTGATGAGACTATGGGAGCTGAAGCGAGAATATTCTACAATGTCCCACAACAAATTCTGCATTTTTCAACCGAAATTGCCCGAGGAAAGAAAATGTGTTGCATTATTTATTGAACTATATTTTCAACTTCAATGGCTAAGTCTATATACCACTAGATTTTGAATTTCGATCTGTAAACGAATGTGTCATTGCGGAAAAGTCATTTTTGGTTGGGAACTGAGATATATAATCATTTTCCGTATCCATGCACATAGATACACTTTATGCTTAGAAAGGTGCCTATGTCATTGATATCGTAGGGGTGACATATCCTGTACGAAAATAAACTGCACTGCACAAACGTTCCTGATTCACTGACTTGAGTACTTGTCTGCTTTCCCATGCGTGAGCGCTAGTATCGCCAAAACATTCACAGAACTGTGAAGTTGCGGAAAACGATAGTGTGCTTGATATTTCTCCGAAGAAAAGGAAGGAGGGTGTTCTGAGAAGTGAAGAATATAAAGGAAACGCTATTATGAAAGCACATGTAAGTGGTGAAGCACACATTTCCTATAGGGACAACATAGTACTTCACCGAGAAATAGCCTCAAAACGTAGGCAAATATTATGAAGTTTGAGTTACTTACTTACAGTTTTAAAATGAGGGTGCAACAATCGACCTCTCAAACTAAATAATTCATAATCCAGTAAGAGGTAACTGTGAGACATCGTTCAAAGGCAGACTTTTCAGACTGTTGTAAGGGTAGAGATGTTTGTATGCCTTTTATATGTGCAACAATGTTTAATTGTCAATATCAGCATTGACATTCAATACTTAAATGTGTAATGAGAATAAACAACTTAAATTTAGAATAATACTAAATTTGATTTCTTTGCGCCATGAACAACTTTTTGCTACAGCTTTCCTGTGTTAGTGATTTTACAGGATTGTATTTGGGTTCTTAACTTACAGGTGTCGTAAGAAATGTTCTGGGATTTTTACTGAAGAGGAACAGGAAGAAATATGGGCCTAAAGGATGAACAGCATCTTCATCTACAACGAATGATTCAAGTGGTGGATCCAGCACAACATGGACCACACAGAGGAGAGCCAACTCTGAAGACAAAACACTTAAATACAATGTATTGTTGCGTGAGAAGAGAGAGCAGGTTTCCAGGGAAGCCTTCTTCTCCTTGTACAGGGTGTCTGATAAAACGCATAAGAAGACTTCGCAGAATGCTACTTCTGGGACAGTCGCCACATTGTGCAAGGGGCAAGGGATCAATTTTTATCGGTTTGGACACTATCTGTCTGCTCTCAGTATAATTACTGGAAGCAGTTCCATAATTTCAATTTATGAAAGTATTAGTTAAAATCCCTCGAGGATGGCTTTTCCAAAAGCCATGTCGTCCTGAGCCACTAGTAGGCTCTATAACCTCTGTCCTGCAGTGTTTGATTATGATATCAAAGAACTTCTATTGCTGTACATCATTTCTTGTCCTTGTGTCAATGTACTATCTTACTTTCATCTTGTTAAAATTTACGATTTCAAATTGTCTTGGCAATTATGGTTTCCTGTGACAACGTATTTTAAAGCATGTATGGCATGTGATACAGCTATTATATTTTTCCTGCCGTTGATGATGGTTCAGAACCAAACCAACAACAAAATAAAATAACATTATTGCAGACAGCACATTGTTCAGTGTTACGAATTTTTTTTAAAAAAATTATTACATTTACATATTGACTCACTGTATTTATTGTGGATGACAGTAAATTTTAATACTAATACAAGTTAAGATGTTCGCGCTGTTACCTTCATATAAATTAAATATTTTCTTAGCAAATTAAACTATAGAATTATCAGCAACAAGTGAGTTAACGAGCATTGCGCTCTCATTTAAATATACGGCCGAAAGAATCAGCCTGCAGGAATTGTGAAGCGAACCCTGTCGTCCAGGCCAGTGTGCCACGAAAGGCGCAGATTCACCACAAGATGGGGAAACTCACAGGCGTCTATTGTGTATTGAGGCTTAAGCATTGTTGTGTGCGATTGAGACAGACGAGAACCTACATCATAGGGAAACCCACTAAAAGGCGTTTGTGGCCAGGTAGACGTAGCAGTGTTAAATACGGTGGACCTAAGAAAGGCCATAAAGGGAAATATTTATGAAAACTATTTAATTCTGTAGTAGCGCAGGGAATGAAGCCACAGTAATTTTAATCTACCATTCTTCATAAAATTTCATGGTGATCCCAGTAAAACCTGAATATAGATCATATCTATAATAGTTCAGGATTTACTGTTAAAGTGAAATTAACAAGTTTTGTAACAAAGACCTCAATGCTAACATCTGAACGCTTTGGTCGATCTTAACGATCGATACGTCATATAGAAACACATCATTAAAATGACAAATGTTGTAAATATCAACTCTGTAACTTTATTTGTTTAAAAGATATAGTAAATTTAAATTATCAATATTTTGAGTTGAGCATCAGATCATCAATTCCTCCACACAAAACACATTGAACGATGGCAGCATGACACCTTATTGAATCATTAGGTAACAGAATATTTGTTGTAAAGTTTAGTGCATAAAATTTACTTTTGTCCTTTATTTATTTGTAAGAAAGCACATTGGTGCAAGGCTACTGCCCGTGACATTCAAAGCTAAGAAGGGAATTGTATTGGTTTATGTAAAAGAATTTAACGTTTTTTAGTATGTAACGGGTACTATTGTTACTTTATTTACAACGTGAAAGTGGTAAAGCTTTGATTATTTAAATATGTTAAAATGTAAAACAATGTGGAATAAGCTGTAGCCTATCACATGGACGGCCTCAGGAAAGGGAACTGCCCTAGTCAGTTGAGCGAGGGTATTCTATGCGGGCGGCGCGGCTGGGGACTATCAGAGGGACAGTGCTCGTGCGGACGCGAAGGCGGACAGTTCGGCTGCAGACACCAAAGGGTACAGTTCACATTGAGATGTGAAAGCGGTCAGTCGGTCTTTAGGCATCTAGGAACTGAAACGACTTCGAAAATTTTGCGTTGTGTGGTATCGAGGGACTTAGTATCTGAGCGGTGAGCAGCAGCGCGCCTGGTGTGAACTCCAACCTTTCGTGTAAATATCGAGGTCCAATATTGGACTTGTGTTGCACGATGAGATTGTGAATGATCGAACTGTGTCAAATGGATATGCGCTCGAGTGTAATAGTAATTCTAAATACGACCACTTTCGCTATTAGTTTTCTTTCTGGGTAAACATTATTCTAACTGTGTGGCCTACATCACTTATGGATCGTTAATTTAGTTCCCGATATTATTATTACTGTTATTATATATTACATTCACTTTGTTTCATACGATTTCCTAAACATGCCTTCAGCCAGACAATGTAACCAAAGGTTCACAAATGTCTAATTTAGGGCGTGTAACGCGACACGTGCAGTTCAGCACCTAGAAGAGTTTCAGCCAAGAAATTTCGACGAAGAGGCACTGTATGTGAGCCATAACATCTTTGGGATCTTAGCTCGGCAACAGTAAATATTATTACTAACAGAGTAGGTTCCCATTTTTCGACAGAATTGCTACAGAATAATGAAATTTATTTCATGTTTATTAGCTGCCTTCCTTAGTTGTTACACTATAACAACTACCCCAATGAACATCTAACAAATTTCCCCACATAATGCCATTTTTACTTTCGGTTATAGACAAGCGTCAGTTTTCAATCATACAGAAGTTTTGAACATTTTATCACTCTCCTCAGGTTAAAACTTTCACACGATACACCCTTACACTTATATCCAGAAGTGCTACGTTGCTATTAGAGAAAAAGCTATTTGGAGACGAAAACAGTACAAACAGATGGAGAAAAATGGGCAGTTGTTATAATGTTACAGTGTAACAACTAGCTCCCACAAAACGGAAACAAAGTACCCCATACGTCAGTATTTTATATTAGGCTACAGGTAAACATCAATTTCTAACACAGTAACAACTACCCCAACGAAACTGTAACAAATTACACCATACATCGCCATTTTATATGTGGCGACAGGCAAGCATCAATTTGTTACAAGATAACTTGCTCCAATGAAATTTAACAAATTGATCCACATATCGCTATTTTATATTGGGTTACGGTTTAGCAGCTATTGCTTATTGGGATGCTGCACATGCACGCAACAGTTTGAACTACAGGCATCACTTTACAATGCCAGTCATATTCCACAACCTGAAGAACTACGCTGACAGAAGGCGATGAAGTGAAACTAGATCTAGATAATATTTCTCAACTGCAATCAAATATGGAGAGATACATATCATTTATGAGGAGTATTGCAGTAGTGCACCTAGAAAGGAGAAGCAGTATAAGTTTCCGATTTACAGTGAGCCATGTGCGTGTTTATATCGACTCCTGTTCTTGAGGAAACTCTATGCCTAGCACTGCTTAGATGCGGCTTCCTTCCAGTTCGAAAAATTATATGATCGTCCGTGACATCCAGTTCCAAAAAAATATATAATCGTCAATAATTCCATTACTCACATTTTACAATCCATGTCCAACCAGTATTTAATCTCCATACGGACACACGACCAGACCGTCCGCTGGCGCTAAAACTGCAAACCTCCATCACTGCTAACTATTAACTTCAAACTGCGAGTCCTTCCAGCCACAGAGTCTCTTACAGAGGGGGCACAGCGCTGCCAGTGATATTAATGCAGTTTAAAGCGCTGCCAACATACAAACATATAAACAATATAAACAGGTTCCTTACAAAACTTGATCGGCTAGGGTTTGGTAGTTTTGGTGGAGCCTCCAGTAGTATAGCGTTCAAACGGCTCTAATCACTATGGGACTTAACATCTGAGGTCATCAGTCCCCTAGACTCCGAACTACACATAATTAACCTAAGGACATCACATACATCCATGTCCGAGGCAGGATTCGAACCTACGACCGTAGCAACAGCGCGGTTCCAGACTGAAGCGCCTAGAACCGCTCGGTCACAGCGATCGGTTGTGTTATAGCGGCTTGTACCAAGGAACTATGGTGGCTGCTCATTGTATCTGGACGATTGATATTTAATTCGTATTCCGAGCCTCTGTCTACTTGCAAGTTTCAACTTTACCCTGTCTGTGCTGTGATGGTCTTATTCTGGAGTTGGACTTCCGGCGTGCTCCTGCTGCCTTGGCTGGTGGACATGGCCAATACTGTAAACCATTTACTTCGGCCAAGTGTTGGAACAAAGATGGGAAACATTTTGTGAGCACACAGTGTTGGTCAGGATTTATGAGGCGACACCTCCTGCCTGTGCAATCACCTCTGAGTGTTGCTTCGACATCAAACTGGTTCGGATCGTTCTTCTGGCCGTGTTTCGCCAACGTCTAGGGTGGATCAGCAGCCTGGCGGTAAGAAACTGACTAAAACCAAAACACATTTAATTGTAAGAGCGTGTCAGCTACATGAGGCTAATGTGTTTTCCAACGCTATAAAGACAGGGCAACGGATGTGTATACGGGAACATACTGAAATGTTTCCAGTGAAGCAAAGCCATTATTCTGGCAAAATATTCCACTATTTAGATGGTTCATTGTCAATGAGTAAGATGTATTTACTCTTTAACGAGACACATTCAAATACTTACATAAACTATAAGTTTTATAACAAATACTTCAATAAAACCTTTGCACTGCCGTTTGGATGCCCACAAGTAAATGTGTGTTGTGCTTGTCAGGATTAGTCAATAAAATTGAGAACTCCAATCTGAGCCAAACAGCCTAACGGGCAGCAGCAGCTGAACTAATGATTCAGAAGAAGCAGACATAATAGGTTTTACAGTGTTTTAAGGGAAAGGAAGCAACAATGTATGGATGATGAAAAAACTGTGGTCTTAGGGTTTGTCTTCATGGGAAACCTGTACCTGCCAGCAATACCAGTTCAAGATATCTTCTGTTTGAGGTAGTTGTTCATCAACGTGTTTTCCATTCGGAATTTGAGGACAGAGAATACCTATTTCTACGTGCACTGCGAGGGATGAGAGAGAAAAGGTACAGATGAAGTGGTGGCATTTCTCAATGATTATACTGACGAACTTGTTCCAAAGATTGTATCAGAATTGCCTTTATTTCGAGACAACTGTAGCGCACAAAATGAAAATGAGACTCATACAAGGTCTTGCTTGACTTCAGCTGATATGAATCTGTGTGTTACTATTATCCACTTTTCTCCACTAACATGACATTCATTCTTGTCGTGTGACAGGACGTTTGGGATAATAAAACGTGCTATAAGAAGAGAGACACGATTTATACATGTTTCGAGCTTATTGTTGCGCCTTGCATTTACTTTGAAAATTGTTGAAGCTAATAGTATTATGGATTTTTCCAAATGGCCTCAATTTTATAAGATGGTCACGAACGGTATCCCTAGTGACATCACTTGCTTCTAAAGAGAGAAAACAGCACATCAGTGTATCCCAGTTTAGTTACTTCAAGTATTCGCCGGAAATAATAGGGTGTATTGTAACAAGCGCTTGGATTGGTGGATTGATCGAACACTTTTATTTTGACACAATAAGGAATAGCTGTTCCATGCACATTTCCCATTCAAGTATTATACAATACGATAAAGGTCATATGAGGCCGAGCAAGATAGAGTATATTCGGAAAGTCCTACGACATATCCCGAAGAATGTATTAGCTTCTATCAACTGATTTTTATTCTGCCCACATGTTGACAATTAAACACTTTACAAATGACAAGAACAGATATTAAGTTCAGTGTGAGCAAAATGTTATCAAGAAATTGCAAAACCTACTTATTTAAAGTTTTGATTTCGCGTGTATAGCAAACTGAAATAATGTTTTTTGAAATCGTGTTTTACTACCTGTGACGTTATCTATTCATGTATGTGGATAATAACGATGTTCTTAAGGTAATAAAGCCAATCTGAAAAAATAATATTTTTGAATGGAAACAAATATTTACAATTCAAAAAAGTACCCAGGCCTCTCGATTTAGTACATTTTTGTACACTAAACTATGTCACTAACGAGTACTAGCTATACAACGTATATTTAGATCAGAAAATTAACAAGTATTTTTTCTGTGAATGAATATTCCTTAGCTATTGAGATGGACAGCTTTCTTTGTTGTTCCTTAAAATTTGCTTCAAGCGACTTTCTGTTACGACACATTCAAATATAACTTACCACGACAGTTCCTACTTCACTATAAGAAGTAGCCGAGACATTATTGCCCTGGCCAACCGCATTTCCAAAAACAATCGTGCTATATCACTCGAGTTGAAGAAAAACTTAACATGGATCGCACAATATGCGGATGTATGTACACTACTGGCCATTAAAATTGCTACACCACGAAGATGACGTGCTGCAGACGCGAAATTTAACCGACAGGAAGGAGCTGCTGTGAAATGCAAATGATTAGCTTTTCAGAGCATTCACACAAGGTTGGCGCCGGTGCCGACACCTACAACGTGCTGACATGAAGAAAGTTTCCAACCGATTTCTCATACACAAACAGCAGCTGACCGGCGTTGCCTGGTGAAACGTTGTTGTGATGCCTCGTGTAAGGAGGGGAAATGCGTACCATCACGTTTCCGACTTTGATAAAGGTCGGATGTAGCCTATAGCGATTGCGGTTTATCGTATCACGACATTGCTGTTCGCGTTGTTCGAGATCCAATTACTGTTAGCAGAATATGGAATCGGTGGGTTCAGGAGGGTAATACGGAACGCTGTGCTGGATCCCAACGGCCTCGTATCACTAGCAGTCGAGATACAGGCATCTTATCCGCATGGCTGTAGAGGATCGTGCAGTCTCGTCTCGATCCCTGAGTCAACAGATAGGGACGTTTGCAAGACAACAACCATCTACACGAACAGTTCGACGACGTTAGCAGCAGCATGGACTATCAGCTCGGAGACCATGGCTGCGGTTATCCTTGACGCTGCATCACAGGCAGAAGCGCCTGCGATGGTGTACTTAACGACGAACCTGGGTGCACGAACGGCAAAACGTCATTTTTTCAGATGAATGTAGGTTCTGTTTACAGCATCATGATGGTCGCATCCGTGTTTGGCGACATCGCGGTGAACGCACACTGAAAACGTGTGTTCGTCATCACCATACCGTCGTATCACCCGGCGTGATGGTATGGGGTGCCATTGGAAACACGTCTCGGTCACATCTTCTTTGTACAGTGGACGTTACATTTCAGACGTGTTACGACCCGTGGCCATACCCTTCATTGCCGGCCGCGGTGGTCTCGCGGTTCTAGGCGCGCAGTCCGGAACCGCGCGACTGCTACGGTCGCGGGTTCGAATCCTGCCTCGGGCATGGATGTGTGTGATGTCCTTAGGTTAGTTAGGTTTAAGTAGTTCTAAGTTCTAGGGGACTGATGACCATAGCTGTTAAGTGCCATAGAGCTCAGAGCCATTTGAACCATTTTATACCCTTCATTCGATCCCTGCAAATCCCTACATTTCAGCAGGATAATGCACGACCGCATGTTGCAGGCCTTGTACGGGGCTTTCTGGATACAGAAAATGTTCGACTGCTGCCCTGACCAGCACATTCTCCAGATCTCTCTCCAATTGAAAACGTCTGGTCAATGATGGCCGAGCAACTGCCTCGTCACGATACGCCAGTCACTACTCTTGATGAAATGTGGTATCGTGTTGAAGCTGCATGGCCAGCTGTACCTGTCCACGCCATCCAAGCTCTGTTTTACTCAATGCCCAGGCGTATCAACGCCATTATTACGGCCAGAGGTGGTTGTTCTGGGTACTGATTTCTCAGGATCTGTGTACCCAAACTACGTAAAAATGTAATCACACGTCAGTTCTAGTATAATATATTTGTCCAATGAATACCCGTATATCATCTGCATTTCTTCTTGGTGTAGCAATTTTAATGGCCAGTGGTGTAATTCACTGATACAACCGCACCAAAATCCAGTGTTTGGTTTGCGTGTTACCTAGTATTTAATCGAGCAGAGCATCAGAAGTGAGAGAGGTGCACGGCAGCCATGTTCGGCCATCGTTACTGACGTGAGGTGGAATGACGGTGGGAGACGCAAGACCGTCGAAATGAGTGGAAAAGGCTGTGACAGTATAATATAAATGTGCTATCTAAAATTTTTCCCCTTATTTTTATTGTACATATGACGCACTTGTTTTAGTTCGTAAATCTTTATACAACGTGTGTTAATTAGGAACGTGATATATGCTGCAACGCGTATAAATTATTTTGTGCTACGATTTATATATTCTGGGTTAATGCCATTAGGGAGCGTTAGCAAGAGACGTGAGAATGAACACACAGTAGTGGTGTACACTGTCGGGCCTATGTGAGGCGCAATTGTTACTAGCGTGGTACCAAGAGCTTGACGAGTGTGGACAGATGCAAGAGACTCCAACATCATGATCCTGCCCCATAATATGTCATTGCATATCAGTGTGTGCCCGCAACATTACGTGGGACATTGAGAGCGTATTAGACCACAATTAAGAGAATGGCTTAACATTTGCCGTGAACGGAAAGGTTGTTTTATTATTTTTTTCATGTAAAAAAATTATGAGGCGTTACCCTGTAGGACATTCTCAGACAATTTTATTTCAATAATAAGCGCTGTGCGTAAAAACTCTACGTACTTGATTTTGCCACTATCCTGACTCACTGTCACCGACTTGCAGTTACTGAAGACCCGAGTGTCGTTGTTTAAAAAGCAAAAAGAAAGGTATTAAAAAGCATTGACAACTTATTTTGTTTGTTAAAATGATAACTGAAAATAATTAATAATGAAGTCTTAAAAGTTATCAGTGTCATACAATAATATTTACAGACAAAGTGGTTCTTGGCAGCTAAGTACAGCAACTAACGTTAAAGTAATTCTGGCACTCGCAAATCAAAGGAAATAATAAATTTACATATTTTGTATCTGTCTCTATTGCAATAAAGTTATTGTGTACTGATTTGGTTCGTATTTCGGCGTCGTCAATCTCTTGATAGCCAACAGTTGTTTACTTGATTCAGTAAAATTTCTCAGTAATAGCAATGTATTCGAAGCACTTAACTTGCCATGTCCAAGAATTTAGTTCATATAAGTAAACGTTAGTCTTAGATTCTGTAAATTAGTGTCGTAGCAAAAGAGCTACATCAACGCAATCATTTGCTTTTTAATAACGAATTTAAAACACACTTTTACAAAACAATTGCTTTCTTTGCTCATTATTACTTCGTAATGTGTTGTACTGACAGGAACATGCCACAAGTACATCCAAACGCTTATGTACTCACTGCCGTCCGCATTATTGATAAGATATTAGACAGATAGTGCCCAACTGTGCTAGTGACCATATCAATTAATTTCTATATTATTTTAATTAATTTTGCTGTGTAGTCTTTGAGCCATGTCGTACCCATTTTCGTTTCGTATTTCGTGCGAGTATGGTAATATTTTAAGCATTAAATAATAGTCCGTTAAGTGAATTTAATCCATAGTGGATGCTGTTGAACGCCGTGACTGTTCCTTTATAGGGTGTAGAAAAATTTGCACTAGCAGTCACAATAAAAGATAATTTTTCGTCACACGATAGGTTTCGGGCTCGTGCCCATTCTCAGGTGTTTATACCTTCATGTAGATGTTTATATTGCAGCTAAATTTAAAAAAAAAAAAACTGAAACATGGACGAGAAAATGATAATACATGTACAGCTCAGTGGAAAAACTGTCACGACAACATAATTATAATAAGGATACTTCATCTTTATTGACCTCCGTCAAAATAAACGTGTACATGAATGTATAAACACCTGAGGATGGGCGCAAGCCCGGAACCGGTCGTGTGACGAATAAATTATCTTTTATTGTGACTGGTAGCGGAAATTTTTTTACATCCAATAATCTATTTAAGCAGAAAGTACAGGAGTAGGAAGGTTGTTCTTCACAACGACTTCTTGCACACTTATCGGCACTAACTGATCCTATTTTCTTCGGAGACGATAGCCTCATCGAAAATCAAGTTCGTTAGGCGTACGCGATCACGGTCATATTATCACAGTAAAGTGGTAGGTTAAGAGGTGGTTCACCTACTGAGCAATCTGGCATGGCTGACCCTACCAGGAGCATAGTTCTAGAGATCATTGAGACACACAAACGTCCTCACCACGTTGTCCGTGAGAACGTATGCTGAACCATAGTGTATATCGCTCAGGCATATGAAAATATTATAAGACGGATTAGGGCACGAGCAGAGCAATATAGCCAAATGTTTCTCGCTCTTTTGATTCGTGAATGGTATAAGAAAGGAAACTTAACATTGGTACGATGTTTCCTTTGCTTTATGAGCTCAGACTGACGGCCAGTCACAGCGGAAACTGTTGAGCGGTGCTAGTGTCGCCGTGGGCTTGAGCCGAGCGCCGAGCTCTGTCCGTGGCTCGCCGGCAGCGGCGCCCTGCGCACATTGGCACGCAGCCCGCAGGCAGCACCTGCTCCGTCGTCGCAGCCTGCCTGGCCTGGCCTGTGTCACCCGCTAACTCGAGTTAACGCCGCGGCGTGCGCCACCCGCTGCCGGCACGGAGCACTTGTGGAGGCCGCAACGGGTCTGCTGCCCAGCAACACGTTGCACGGAACCACCATACACTCATATCTTTGCGTCGTCTGTCGCCACCAAGTAATGTTCTTACAAATAAAATTTTACGGCCAAATATAGTGTCATTTTTGGTCGAATTCGGTGATATTTTTTCAGATTCCATGTTTTATTACCACATTATGTATGGTTTTTTTGCCAAATTCTGCGTTTTTGATAAATTTGGTGTTTATTTTGCTTGGTTCTGTGTTTTTTCTTTACAGGTTGTTTCTTAGCAAATTCGACGTTGTTTCGTAAATCTGGTGGTGTTGGCCGAATTTGTTTGTTTGCCTAATTTGGTGTTTTTTTTAGCAAATTAGACGTTTTTTGCCACATACTGTGTGTTTCTTCGCCAAATTCTGTGTCGTTTTGTGCCAAATTCCGTGTTTCTTTTTCATTTAGGTGTTTAATGTCAGTTCCGGATTTGTTTGGTTAAATTCTGTGTTATTTGCCAAATGTAGTGTCTTTTTTTCAAGTTCAGTGTGTTTTCTAACGGAAATTGGTGATATTTCTACTCCAGTTCGGTGTTTTCTCCCGAATTCCTATTTTACAAATTATCTGCAGCGTACGGGAGTCTGTGCAATGGTCAAACGGCGGTATGTTTGTACTCTCCTCCTCCGCGAATGAATTCTTAAACACGAAATTGGAAACTTGAGTTTTCCTTTTGTGGTCTTCTATTGCCACGCCAGAGTAGTCAACGTGTGACGTGATAGAAGTCTTCAACGAGCATAGCCATTTTTACGTAGGACGAGAATTTTCTCGGGTTCTCGACAAGATCTTATGCTAAGGCATGACAGTGTTAGTTGTATATGCTTGGCGCATAGATATTTTCCCAGGCGGGTGAATAATGTCATTATCGCGTTCTCTGTTGAACCGGGACTGCAACAGTCTTTATGTTCTCAGCATTTCCGAATTTTGATATTAAACCACAGTCGATCTTTTCAGTCCTTAATCCTTCTTGTTTTATTTATTAACTTTAGTAACCATCGCCACTATGGGGACGTTATGATCATTAATTCCTGTCCCTATGCTGACACCGTCAACAAAGTGAAGCATCTTTAGGACCACAAGGACTACAATCTTTCCATTGTGTGTGGGCTCTCGAACTAACTGCTCGAGACAGTTCTCGGAAAACAGGTTCAAAACAGCTGAAACAGTCTCTTTCATCACGCTAAATTCAAAAGTATTTCACAGCAGGAGTACCTGTCTGTACGCCGCCCCCCCCCCCCCCCCCCTTTATAATGAATCCATCAACCTTCCAGTCTTTGTTCGGTAGGTTAAAGTCGTCTCGTACTAATACTGCATTTTCTCGCTACTGAGCGTAGACTTTGTTCGAATGACTCTGGAATTTTCACCGTGGAATCGAGTGGCACAAAAGAGCATCTGTTAAACTAGACCTTTCATATGCATCTGTACAACTTCATGTCATACTCCAGTTTGACCCCAATAGAGACAATATTTTCGCTGACTGCAATGAACACTCCCCCTCCTATGGCCTCTAACCTGTCTTCACTATAAACTTCCCATGACGGTAGATTTTTAACAGCACTCTACTTCGGATTTCAGCCAGTTCTCGATCCTGAGAATAATTTCAGAGCGACAAATTTCCTGGAGGCCATAAATACAGGAACTTCGTTATGAATACTTCAGCATTTTAGTGACAATGTTTTGACTGTCGAAGTGTCTTTACTCTGAACGCGGTTTGATTTCACTATCTGCATGTCCACTGGCAAACTTGTATCGGAGTACTTCAACCCACGGCCAAGTAGAAAAAAAGTGTGCATTCCAAGAGTATTCTGCTACCCGAGCAGCTGCCTGCTTTGTGTAGTGCACCTCTCGCCTATCAATTCCCCGCACGGTACCGAGGGTCGGAAACCTGCAGCCAAGACCGTCACAAAGTCGCCGAAGCCTTTGGTTAAAAACCACCACTGGGTTCCAAACCAAAACAACCCGATCAACTTTTGGAGCAAAGCCACAAAGTGCGAGCTTTACTTGCATCGCATGCGTGAGGCCTGCAGTCTTCACCACGTCCGCCATGCGCCTGCATCAACTGAGGATAACTTCAGAACCCGAGTGACAGGTGACATTGGTACCGACGTGAGACAGAACCTGCAGCCGACTGCACCCTCTACAACTGATAGCCACAAGCAATGCCACCTTCACATTCTGGATAATGTCCCCTAGCAGACATACCGAGATACCGACTGCACGTTGGGTTTCTTTCTGGCCCTGAACGCTAATTCCCGAAGGGCCTCCATAACGTGCGTAACATTTGAGCTTCTGATAACCAGCAGACCCCTCCCCGCATGCCTTCTCGGTCCCTGCTGAAGGCGCGACCACCTGTACAGCCACAGGGTGAACGGGCGAGGCCCGACAGACAGTCTCCACGTTGACTGGCCGCCTCGGGCGACGAGAAAGTGTTTGATCCCCCACTCATCCTGCAAGGAGGTCAGATCCACCGCAATGGACACACTGGAAGATGCCTCGACAGAAGAGTCCATGGGTGAGACAGCTGAGGTGTCCCATGCATCAGATTCACTGTCACCGCTATATCCTCAGGCAGCTGACCGTAGCCAAAAGCGTTTTTCAGGTGTTTGCGAAGTATGGCCAGCTCCTCCTCTGTCCGCATGCACACATCCTGTCTGTCCTAGCACGACTAACTTAAAAACTAAACTACAAAATCACACAGAGAGACCTAAACAGACAGCATGCTACACAACTGCCCTGTTACCATTGGAGGCAGACTCCTTTCTGAGCTGTGTACCTGCCCGTCCAAAACAAGTGACAACTGTGCCGCACACAAAAGCTGCAAAAGCGGGAGATTACACCTCTTAAACAGAAAAACACGTCCGGAATTTAAGAATTCCACTACGAAGAAAGCAAAGAAAAAGCTAAGTACGTAACTTGCAAGTCTTCTGGACCCTGACTACTAGTTGTGTTGTAATAAAATATAAATTTTTTATTTCTTTGTGACTATTAGTGTAATGTGATAAAATAAAATATGAGCCGTGACTTATACAAAAAGGAAACACACATTAATGCAATGGCTCAGCATAAAAGAGAAATAACTAATGTAGGAATATTATTAACAGTGTAACACGTTGTTTAATTTAGCCCGACGTGTATAAGCACTCAGAAAACTAGCTCAGTTCTCAGGGTACTTACGTAATCGTCGATACATCGTGGTTTCGTCTCGATTCCCCAATATAAGATAACAAGAGTAGCATCTACAAATGAAATTCTATAATGGAACTGGAATCCTGTGACCAGACCTTTTCTGCCTGGGATGTTATCTAGTTACATAAAGAAAATCTGTAAGTAAAACTGTTAAATTATTAGTAGCTGCCTCCGGTCTCGTGGGATCTGGAATAAAGTTAATTGTCATAAACGACGGCACGTCTGGTAGATGAGGTAAAAGAAAAATGTTAAAGATTTTCTAAGATGGCGCCTAAAAATGAAAATTCTTTGTTAAGGCCCATATCTACTTAAGACAATAAAGGTATCAGATTTACAATAGATTGACCTCATACCAAATTCTTTTGACAAAATAACCATAATATATTTCGGGTTTTAAGTACAACTTACATTATCAGCTGGTACAGCAACATGAGCTTTACACAAGAACGTCCTCTTAGGTCCAAATCCAAGCAGATAAGATAAGCGAATGACAAAGGAAAGATAGCTCATGAATAGAAGCGCAAGAGTCCATGCAATAACATGTCCATTGTAGTTCTCTCTCTTCTTCTTTGGCGTACTTGTCGATTATTTACAAAATTTATCAGAATATTTAGTTCACATTTTTTTTTTAACCCCAGTCCACGCAGGAGAAACAGTACAGTGTGCATAATCCAGCCCAGAGGTCGCACCACGGAACTTGCTAAAGGGAAATGTTTAACTGTTTCTCACGGGTCTAAGTGAGGCTGCTCAGCGTTATTTAGTTTGATTTCATAGCATAACAGCGCAGAGAGTTAGCCGGATCTCCCAATAAACGTATCTGAGGAAATTTGAGGAGCAATACTTCGTACAATTTGCTTAGCGCACCGCAATTCACCGCAGAAACTAGAGCGAGGCCAGGTAAACTCCGAGGCAAACTAAAGGTACGTTTCAGTACGAATAATGTAGTGTACTTGTACATGGACTGCATCTTAGCGGACACTGTCCAACAGTGGGCGTCCTAGTCTGACTTTTCCAAAGTAGTGTAACGTAAAGTAAAAGAGACTCTGAGGTACATAAATATCTAACTCCAATTTCTTCGCAAAAAGTGAAATTAAACTTGTTTAAGTGTGCACTGACACGATTCTGACCGTAAGACAACCAGCACTCTAAAGATTACGCCAATCTTTGGTACAATAGTGTGGGAAAGAGCTCCCTGGTTCGACATGCTCTCAAGCAGACGATAATATTTAGCTAGATAACATTTTGAACAGGTGGTGTTACTTAGTACCACTGCATAGAAAGGCGCATTTCTCAGTGTTTATCGCCATATGTAGTTTAATGCATGACTGTGGCATAAATGAAGTAAGTTGCGGTAATCGTTGTGAATATTTCATCAATCAAATCACTTCCTTCATTTCTCAAAACGGTTTTCCTCTTCCACCGTTTGCTCACTTCGCAGCAGCAGTCTATAAATTCGAAAGCTTTAGGATGACCTAAGAAGAGGTGGTCAGACAATACGTAATGACAGCAAACGATTGAAGCGCAATTCATGAATTGCATAAGCAGATGAAAAAGTTCGGAAGCGTCACGATGCATTCTAGGGATACCCTTGCAACAGTCGATCTGACGCTATATTTGATATTTCCATAGCTTTGGTTGTGCCCACCATTCCTTGGATCAGATTTTGTTTATTCCATCACTGAAGAATGACATGATCTCAAACAGATATATACTAAGAATGGACTGACTGAAACCGTGCACTAGGCAATTACATTCAAGTTTCAGGCTGTACCTGCTATCCGTGTGATTTCTGCGGCTGTTCCTGAAACAAGAGACCGTCCCGGGAAGGTGCTCAGGGCCTACACATTCACCTGATACGCTCTATTAATACCGGCTCTCGACCGCCGGGCGAAAGCGCAGCACGTCCTGTGTATACGCGATACGTGTCCCTTTCACTGTACAACTTATGCTGTACCTGTCACGCCTGGTAACTAGATCCCACATTACTTCGAGATTGTTTCAAATAACTAACACAGACTTCATTCTGAAACGATCTGTTCTACACAAAGTACTCTTTTCTATATGGAGATGCTACGACTCACTCATGTACGAGAATTACGATACTACTTTCGAGAAACCAGCCAGTAAGAAGTCTTTAATATTACTTACATATGTCATTCTCTTTATTGGACTCATAGAAAGCCACATATCAGTTACAATACATGAAACTGGATAGAACTACAGTGACTGCGAAAGGGATATCTTTCGGTTATGGTGACTTTACAATGAAGAGCCAAAAGAAACTGGTACACGTGCCTAATATCGTGTAGGGGCCACGCGACCACGCAAAAGTGCCACAACACGAGATGACATGGACTCGACTAATGTCTAAAGTAGTGCTGGACGAAACTGACAATACGACTCCTGTGGGGCTATCCATAAATCCGTAAGAGTATGAGAAGAAGGAGGTCTCTTCTGAACAGCACGTTCTAAGGCATCCCACATAGGCTCAATAATGTTCATGTCTGAGGAGTTTTTTGGCCAGCGTAAACGTTTAAACTCAGAAGAGTGTTCCTGAAGGCACTCTGTAGCAATATTGGCTGTGTGGAGTGTCGCACTGTCCTGCTGGAATTACCCAAGTTCGTCGGAATGCACAATGGACATGAATGGATGCAGATGATCAGATAGGATGCTTCGTACGTGACACGTGTCAGAGCCGTACCTAGACGCGTCATGGGTCCCATATCACTCCAACTGCTCACGCCCCATACCATTAAAACATCTCCACCAGCTTGAACAGTCTCCTGCTGACATGCAGGATCCATAGATTCCTGAGGTTGTCTCCACACCTTTATACATCCATCCACTCCATACAATTTGAAACGAGACTCCTCCGGCAAGGCAACAAGTTTCCAGTCGTCAAAAGTCCAATGTCGGTGTTGACGGGCCCAGGCGAGGCGTAAAGTCTTGTGTTGTGCTGTTGTTGAGGGTACACGAGTGGGCCTTCGCTTCCGAAAGCACGTACCGATGATGTTTCGTTAAATGGTTAGCACGCTGATACTTGTTGATGACTCAGAACTGATATCTGGAGAAATTTGCGGAAGGGTCGCTGTTAAGTCACGTTGAACGATTCTCTTCAGTCGTCGTTGGTGCCGTTCTTGCAGGATCTTTATCCGGCCCCAGCGATGTCGGAGATTTGATGTTTTACCGGATTTCTGAATTCACGGTACACCCGTAAAAAGGTCGTACGAAAAAATTCCCACTTAATCGCTACCTCGGAGATGCTGTGTCCCATCGCTCGTGCGCCAACTACGTTTAACATCAATTAAATCTTGAAAACCTGCAATTGTAGTAGCAGTAACCGATCTAACAACTGCAGCAGACTCTTGTTGTCTTATGTGGTCGTTACCGACAGCAGCGCCGTATTGGGTCTGTTTACATATCTCTCTGTATGTATACGGATGCCTTTACCAGGTTCTTTGGCGATTCAGTGTATATTCACCCAATCTGTTGCAAAAATGGTTTACAAATCACTCGAATAGACCGATTGTCTTGTTGGTATTGTACTGAATAGATGTACCGCCATTATGATTTTGACATACAAACATAATGAAATCACGTCTTTTCTTTGCGTTGCTAACTGCAGAGGCATTAAAATGATCGATTTGTGAACGAGGTTGAAAATTTGATGCCATAGCGACATCATTGCTTTTGGAATCAGAGAATGAGGAATGTAACCTGCTTGTAAACCTAAAACCTAAAAGAAGCTGACGGAATAGAGACTGAATGACAATTTAACGCAAGAATCCAGACCTACACGCGTCACATACTTAGTCGGTACAGCATTTGCTGCTTGTAATGGACAAGTTTTACAGTATTCAAGAGATGACAGAGATGACTTCAAGTCATTAAATTGCTCGTATCTCACGCTTTGGTTTATTTCTACGCAGTATTTTTCTACTTTTTGATCTGGAACTCTTCTTTCAGAGAGCTATGCAAAAATTGTTACCTACCACCACTGTTGCAGAGCTCGTAAATACGTTCAGGAACGTATAACGGAAGCGGAATAAAATGAGTAGTATCGTATGACACACAGTCTGTCTGACGGGGGTCGAGATGGACTTATAAGACATGTCGGAAAGAAGAAATGTGAGAGTTACTCTAGACCGAAAGAGCAAGGTTATGTATGGTGGGTGAAGCAAAGCAGATATCAGAAGTCAATTTCTACAGGTGATTAAAGCTTTGTTTAAGTAAAAGATTTGTAATGATAATAGATGTTATGACAAAGAAGTTCCCGAATGTGTACATCTGGAACACAGCATATGGCGGTGAAACAGGACACATAGTAAATCCGAATAATAGGTCGGCACTTTTTTCCAGTTTCAAAAAAGGGACACATTTATAATTTGATGTATCAAAGAATGCTAACAACTAGGAACAATACTGTACGAGATGATGAAGTAGTGAAAGAAATAGGCGAGAGAGGACGTCTGCAAGTGAGCCATACGAAAAGAAGAGACAGGCTACTGGGACATCAGCTACGTCACCCATATATGGTTGACATGTGCCTGGAGGAATCGGCAGAAGAGAAAAACAGTAAATCGTAAAAATATTAGAATATGCAAAAACAGATTTTAGAGACTGCTATGTTTACTAGTTATGAGGAGATACAAATGCGAGCACGGAGTGGGAAAAGATGGAGAAAAGTTTCAAACAAGGCACCGGCGACTTAAAAAATAGCATCGTATGAGAAGGAATACTTCTTCATCTACATTCACGAATTACGTTCGACGAACCCGTTCTGGATTCGACTTCTTAGCTTCATCGTTTCCTGCGCTGGCTTACGCTCCTTATTCCTTAGGGCATACAGGGCGACACCATGATGATTTTACAAACTTTCATGTTTGAAGTAGAAGGGAAATGTATCAATTGAGGTAAGGGATCGTTGTCCGAAAACGACAGTTATAAGCGAAAATCGTTCCGAAACCTCTGATAATGGACGTCTTCTACAGCTCTTTGATCTCTGTGTTTTGGTAGGAGGTAATGTGGCCCAAACCAAGCAAAAAAAGCAACAGGTAAACATGAGCTTCAAATTGCATGCCTTACGAGCAATGAGCAACCGTTCAGTAGCCAAGATGTATTTTGCAGTAGCAAAGATCAACAAGTGCTTTTCGGAACATTGTTTTCTACTTTCGCTCCAACCACATCCTTCCAAAATATGGAAATCAAGGAGAATATTTTGGAAAAAGTCAACTGCCAGAGATATCAGAAGGATTTTTCACTTATAACTTTCGATCTTGTCGTTTTAGGACCAGGGTCCCTTGCCTAAAATTGATACATTTACCCTTTTCCGTTATCCCTGAAAGTTTCTAACATCATCACGGAATCACCCTGTATACTGGAAACCTTTCTCAGGATATCTGCCCTCTTGGCTTCTGTTTATATCTGACTTCCATTTCTGCTTACATATGTCGATTTTCCCTGTTTATGCAAGTACTTTAATTTCATTTCTAGTAGCTTTATTAGTTAATCTGTCATCTAGTGTACATCTTCAACTGATGTGAGGAATTTCATTTAGGCCGTTACTATTCGGTTTATGTCTTCCTTGTTTGCTACGTACCCTTGCACATCTTGGCAGTTAGTGTGTTTTGGGGCTGTAGGTTTATCGGATGAGAAAGTGACGCACTGCCAGCCATTTTCCCATATTCGTAGATCAAAGCAATTCACCTCTTGTTTTCCTTGATCGTGGAAACGTAAACCCTTGCCTTTTAGAGCAAGGAGTTCTATTGCCTGCATAGATGACTTAACTAACGGAGAGAACAGGAGGAAAACTACAAACGTAACAGACAGTGAACTGCAATTAAATCAAATATATTCATAATAAAAACTCGTAAATTCCAGGTAGTCTTGTCACAAAGAATGGAATTTAGCCAACCCACAAATATGGATTATAAGGCGAGATGCCTACTTGCTATAGGTCAATATTAATGTAGATGGTAATCAATAATAATTAAATTAGAAGCATCGGTAATTAGTCCAGTCCCTAGGACGGGTGATAATCGAAAACACTGAGACAAGTTTCGAGAATTGAGAACTGAGAGTCACGAAAGAAGGTAGTTAGCCATTAACAGTCAGGTAACACGAACACATAGACAGGGGCAACGTGACAGAGCTTACGAGCTTAGCATCGATGGAACTGTAATGCAGATTGCTGGCGGTACAAGTAGAGTATCAGCAACTTAATTACAGCTAAAGTTGCCATGAGCGTTCTCCCATGAAAAACGTTGACTGCAGCTGATTGAATCTACACATGGTTGCTTCTAAAATGATGGTAGATATCACAAGGCGGTAACTCTCGCACTACTACTAATAACGAAGTGCAGCCAACCGAGAACTGCATAAAAGAAAAAGAGGGGGGTATGTCAGTGGTTTAGGGACGCCGTATGCAGAAGTCAATGAAAACCAGTGCATTAAAGACACCTGATGTGTATCCATAGGACATGTGGCTTGTAACTGAAAAAGTGTAATGATAATTTCTGCATCGGCAAAAGATTCCGGACAAGTCCAGAAAGAACACAACCAAGGAAGAGGTGGAATCTCCAAAGTGTGAACGTGGTAGGGACGCTAGAAAATCGGAAAAGAGAAATGCAGAGGCCCTATCTAGATATAGTGGTGAATTGACATGGAAAGAAGACAAGGACTTCGGTAGTATACGGTAATATCAACAGCAGCCGAATATGGTATAACGGGAGTAGGATTAGTTATGAATAAGGAACCGCGGTGTTGGCCGTCGAATGGCGCTAGCTGCGCAGCATTTGTGCACCGCCGCCGTCAGTGTCAGCCAGTTTGCCGTGGCATACGGAGCTCCATCGCAGTCTTTAACACTGGTAGCATGCCGCGACAGCGTGGACGTGAACCGTATGTGCAGTTGACGGACTTTGAGCGAGGGCGTATAGTGGGCATGCGGGAGGCCGGGTGGACGTACCGCCGAATTGCTCAACACGTGGGGCGTGAGGTCTCCACAGTACATCGATGTTGTCGCCAGTGGTCGGCGGAAGGTGCACGTGCCCGTCGACCTGGGACCGGACCGCAGCGACGCACGGATGCACGCCAAGACCGTAGGATCCTACGCAGTGCCGTAGGGGACCGCACCGCCACTTCCCAGCAAATTAGGGACACTGTTGCTCCTGGGGTATCGGCGAGGACCATTCGCAACCGTCTCCATAAAGCTGGGCTACGGTCCCGCACACCGTTAGGCCGTCTTCCGCTCACGCCCCAACATCGTGTAGCCCGCCTCCAGTGGTGTCGCGACAGGCGTGAATGGAGGGACGAATGGAGACGTGTCGTCTTCAGCGATGAGAGTCGCTTCTGCCTTGGTGCCAATGATGGTCGTATGCGTGTTTGGCGCCGTGCACGTGAGCGCCACAATCATACGACCGAGGCACACAGGGCCAACACCCGGCATCATGGTGTGGGGAGCGATCTCCTACACTGGCCGTACACCACTGGTGATCGTCGAGGGGACACTGAATAGTGCACGGTACATCCAAACCGTCATCGAACCCATCGTTCTACCATTCCTAGACCGGCAAGGGAACTTGCTGTTCCAACAGGACAATGCACGTCCGCATGTATCCCGTGCCACCCAACGTGCTCTAGAAGGCGTAAGTCACCTACCCTGGCCAGCAAGATCTCCGGATCTGTCCCCCATTGAGCATGTTTGGGACTGGATGAAGCGTCGTCTCACGCGGTCTGCACGTCCAGCACGAACGCTGGTCCAACTGAGGCGCCAGGTGGAAATGGCATGGCAAGCCGTTCCACAGGACTACATCCAACATCTCTACGATCGTCTCCATGGGAGAATAGCAGCCTGCATTGCTGTGAAAGGTGGATATCCACCGTACTAGTGCCGACATTGTGCATGCTCTGTTGCCTGTGTCTATGTGCCTGTGGTTCTGTCAGTGTGATCATGTGATGTATCTGACCCCAGGAATGTGTCAATAAAGTTTCCCCTTCCTGGGACAATGAATTCACGGTGTTCTTATTTCAATTTCCAGGAGTGTATAAATGAAGATGGAAATCTAAGTCTCATGATGGATTGGAATGCAGCGAAAGAGGAACGAGTAGAGAAAAGGATTACGGAGAATGTGGGCTTGGTCCTAGGAATAGAGCAAAGGCTAATGGGGTTCTGCAATAAATTTCAGCTAGTAATAGCGAATACTCCGATCAAGAATATAAGAGGAGGAGGTATACTTGGAGATATAGTAAGATTTTAGTTAGATTACATGTTAGTTACACAAAGAGTCCGAAATCAAATACTGGATTGTCAGACGTCTCCAGGAGACGATTATAGACTCAGATCACATTGTAGTAGTGATGAAGAGTAGGCTGAGGTTTAAAAGACTCATCAGGAAGAATCAGTACGCAAAGAGATGGGATACGGAAGTATGGTTGAAGTTCTCTAAGGTTATGAATACTGCAATAAGGATTAGCTCAGTAGGCAGTGCGGTTGAAGAGGAATGGACATCTCTAAAAATGGCAATCACGGAAAGAAAATCGTAGATACAAATAAGGCAACTGCGAAAAACCGTGAGTAACAGAAGAAATACTTAAGCAGATCTATGAAACAAGGAAGTATAAAAATTTTCAGAAACATTCAGGAATACAGAGATACAAGTAACTTAGGAACGAAATAAATAGAAGTGTAGGGAAGCTACGACGAAATGGCCTAGTGAGAAATATGAATAAATCGAAAAAGTAATGATTGTCATAAGGACTGACTCGGCGTATAGGAAAGTCAAATCAACCAACGGTGAATTAAAAGTAAGGGTGGTAACATTTCACTGCTAAATGCAGAGGAGAGAGTTGATAGGTGGGAAGACTACATTATAGGCCTCTATGTGGGAGAAGATTTGCCTGGTGCGATACAAGAAGAAACAGGAGTCAATGCAGAAGAGAGAGGGGATAATGTTTTAGAATCAGAATGTAAAAGAACTTCGGAAGACTTATGAGCGAATAAGGCAGGAGTGATAGAAAACATTCCGTTACAATTTCTTGAATCATTGGGAAGTGGCTACAAACCAACTATTCACGTTGTATGTAGAACGTGTGAGTCTGGCGAAATACCACCCGACTTTCGGAAAAATATCATCCACACGATTCCGAAGACTACAAGAGCCGACAAGTGCGAAAACTATCGCACAGCCAGCATCCAAGTTGCTGACAAGAATAATACACAGAAGAATGGAAAAGAAAATTGAGGATGTGTTAGGTGATGATCGGTTTGGCTTTAGGAAAACTAAACCCATCAAAGAGGCAGTTCTGACGTTGTAGCTGATAACGGAGGCAAGACTGAAGAAAAATTCAAGACACGTCCGTAGACTTTGTCGGCTTGGAAAAAGCGTTCGATAATGAAAAATGGTGCAAGATGCCCGAAATTTTGAGAAAAATATGCGGAAGCCATAGGAAAACACGGCTAATATGCAAAATGTACAAGAACCTAGAGGGAACAATAAGACTGGAAGACCAAAACGACGAGCTCGAGTCTAAAAGTGTGTAAGAAAATGTAGTCTTTCGCCCCTACTATTCAATCTCTGCATCGATGAAGCAATCACGGAACTACAGTAAAAGAATGGGTCAAGAGTGGAATTAAAATCGAAGGTGAAAGGATATCAATGATAAGATTCGCTGATGACATTGCTATCCTCGGTGAAGTTGAAGAAGAATTACAGATCTGCTGAATGGAATGGACAGTCCAGTGAGTATAGTGTATGGTCAGAGAGTAAATCGAAGAAAGATGAAAGTAATGAGAAGAAGCAGAAACGAGAAAAGCGTGAAATTTAACATCAAGATTGGTGAAATAACCCATGACGAGAGGAGCAAGGAGGTAGAAAGCAGACTAGCAATGGCAAAAAGGGCATTCCTGGCCAAGACAAGCCTACTAGTATCAAACATAGGCCGTAATTTGAGGAAGAAATTTCTGAAAATGTACGTTTTGAGCAGAGCATTTCTTGGTAGTAAAAGATTAACATTAAGGAAACCAGAATAGAAAGGAATCGAAGCATTTTAGATGTGGTGTTACAGAAGAATGCTAAAACTAGGTGATCTTTTAAGGTAAGGAATGAGGAGGTTCTCCAGAGAATCGGCGAGGAAAGTAATATATGGAAAACACTGACAGGAAGAGGGAATAGAATGATATGACATCTGTTAAGACATCGGGTAATAACTTGCATGGTACTAGAGGGAGCTGTAGAGTATAAAAACTGTAGAGGATAACTAAAAAAAAATGCAAGACTGCATTGAGCCGTCTCCGACAGAAAAAGGCCCCTTTAGCCAACGTGGCTAGGGGTGAAAATTCAACCGGTTCTTGGTGCTTTCGGCCAGAGAGGCAACTTCCGAGCGCTCAGAGTGGTGACGCAGTAGCACCAATTCCTTGAACGCAGGTGGATCTAGTGTTTTTACGTGTAAGTGTGCCTGCGGCTCGTATTTGAGAAAACCTCGAACTTCTACAGATTTTCACCGACTTGTAAATTTTCTGAATCGACTGATTTGTTAATATGAACATAATTTCACCTCCATTATTCGATGGTCCTCTACTCGGGTGATCCCATCGGTTGTTGTTATTTAGCGGCGAAATTTCATTTTAATGCGTAAATTGAGTGATTAATTTCATAGACTTTTAATTATTTGATTTATAGGCTCGCGCTACTGTCGTTGAACTCGTGATTACCTAAGGAACACGAATCTGCGATCTGAGATGTGATTTTAATTTAATTAAACCCTCTCTCTTTGTGAGGGGGCAAGACTACAGCTGAAGAGGCTTCTCGAAGGTCTTTGTTCGTCTCAGTACATACTCCGCGTTGTAACTGCCTCCTATTAGGGTTCCGACCAGAAACGGAGATCTCATTGTAAGAAACAGAAATCCCTCTTACCCATAACACACAAATCAATATTAAATAATGAAACGTATATACATTGAATACACATAAAGAAATAATTACGAAAAACAGTATTGTAGTTTACTTCAACACTACCACAATACAAAGGAATATTTTACCAAAAGTGGCCTACTTTATCGGTCTGGAACAGTGTTCTGTATGGCATATTTCACAATTTAGAAATTTATTTGCGAAGTGAGGTTTACAAGACAAATTTTTAAAACACTTTAATCAAAATCGAAACCAATTCTTCATTCGGGAAGAAGTATCTGTCCGTGAGAGACCCTTCACATAAACAGCTGATTTACAAAATGACACATGCACTGTACAAACTGAACAACTGAACTTTCCTGAAGACTTTTCAAGCTTCTGGACGCATTCTAATGGATTTTCTCCAGGTCACGACGGATGTGTTTGTAGTCACTCGGGTGAACTGGCAAGGATTTAACAGTCATCTTTCCTTTTCACCTAACCATGCCACAGTAAGCAGTCTGTTCTGTTATCCCAGCAGTGAGGGAGGAGGGGGTGGTTGGGAGTCTGTTTCGGGGCACCAGCTCTGGAATGGAGCGGCCGTTGTCGACGACCTCCATCTGCAGGCTGGTCCGTGCCGTTGAGGTGGGCGGCGGCCTGTTTGGGCATTCAGCTGGTTGCAACCATCTTCTCAGGAGTCAAGTAAATTGATGTGGTACCGCAGCGGAGCCATTGTCTCTCAGTTGACAGTTTAGACACAGTGACATCCGTTTCAAACCCAGCCATCGCCGCTCTGAGCTATTTGCAATTGAGAACTGCTTCAGTCACTAACATTTGACTTTATCTCTACATCATTCTCCTTAGAGGATGCTGCTGACGTACAACGGCTCAGCTGCGAGCAGACCCAGCCCCCCCCCCCCCCCCCTCTCCCCACCCTTCTCTCAGGCTCCAAGGTTTGTTTCAGCTGGAAGCATTTAGTAAGTTATTCACAATAATAAAATAAGAAGAAATGTATTGTTTTACCTTAGAACTACATCTCCCACACCACCTTTCTTCCCAAGTAGTGTTTCTCAAATTTTACGAGCTTCTGTTGCTAACAAAGTTTCGTGGGAATCATACAAAAAACAATACACAGGGGACAGGTAAAATAATGTGAACAGTGGTAGTAATCGCATGGTTGTGTTTAACGGTCAATAACGCAGGTAAGGCTTATGTCGAGCTGGACTGCGCGTGTTCAGTACGGTTGTTTACGAACAATGCGCACTTCGTATTTGCAGAGTTCCTAAGAGGGGTGTTTGTGGGGGCCAAATTAGCTGGAGAGTCAGTAACCAAGACAGCCAACTTATTGAATTTTTCATGAGTAACTGTCTCAACTGTTATAACAGCCTACACAAAACATGGAAAGACATCACCGTGTGTAAACCTAAAAGTGGTCGCAAATCAAAACTAAATGATGGAGATTGCCGTACGCTAACACAAATTGTGTCAAAACAACACAAAACTACGGCGGCTCAATAGCCATCTTCGGGGCCCCGTATCTATCGACACTGTCCGCTGAGAACATAAATCGAATATGCATGGGCGAGCTGTTACACCGAAACCATTAGTGACGACAACCAACGCAAAGAAGCGTAAAACATGCTGTCAGGAGCATAAATCCTTGACGACTGATCAGTGGAAACACGTCATTTGGTCCGACGAGCCAACGTTTTCGTTATTTCCAACATCGCGCAGGGTTTATATCTGGAGAACTTCAAAAGAAGCCTATAGTCATTGTTTGATTCCAACGATGGCGTGGGCAGCCATATCATGGTACACTGTTGGTCCCATAGTTAGCTCAAGAGCCGTGTTACAGGCAACGGTTATGTGAATATTTTAGGTGATCAGGTGCACCCCATGTTTCAAATGTTATTCCCCATCAATGATGCCTTATTTCAGGACGGTAATGCACCCACTCACACAGCCAGGACAGTGCAATCGCGGTATGAGGAGCATGCAACTGAACTGCAGCGTCTTGCCTGGCCAGTACAGTCCCCAGACTTGAACGTTATGGAATCCTTGTGGGTGGTATTTGAGCGCAGACTCCTGAACAGATTTCCGCTTCCCTCATCGTTACAGGTGTCAGAAGAGGTTCTAATCGAAGAGTGGCGTAACATTCCACTGGAGACTGTACAAGCATTATTTTGCCTATCCTCTGTACATAATCAATGTTATTTTATAGACGTGGGTCTTGTGAACTCTGCGGCCTCCATGTTTGTCAGTGAATGACGCAACCAGCTACAAATACTACTTAACTGTTTTATTTCGTTGTACCATGTCCATCTCCAGAAGGCAGATATTTTTAGTTACACAGATGTTTTGACCAACAGAATGTCACCTGCTCTTGCACTGCACAAGAAAATTTCATTATTAAGTGCCACTTTATAAGGTGTTTCATTAATAAAACTGCAATAAAATGCTTGCATTTATTTACATATGATGCCAGATACTGGCGTTCGATACTGTAACTTATGTAAGGGAACGCATCTATTGTGGATCATTTGTAAGTAAACGATCACTGGTAGCAGACGACGTTCTGTTGGTCAAAACATTTGTTTAATTGAAAGTGTTAGCCATCTGAAGATAGGCATGGTAGCCCGAAAACGATTATGGTACTAAAATAAAACTTATATGAGGTATTTGTGGCTGGTTGCGCCATTTACCAATAAATAATAGATGCTCGTGTGGCATGTCACTTGGAAACTAACGCTTAGTTAAAGTACTTTTCATTATTATCTCCTGCTTTTATCATAGATGTTAGTTTCTGTCTCTCTCTTTCTTTTATTGTTACACTGATAGTGAAGTAGCGCTTATTAGACTAATCGACATAAGGGGAAGCTATCATACCAGAGGCCTTCCAGGTTAAAAACGTGCCTTCTCTTCATCCACAAATGGTGCCTACCTGAATCAGTCGCTGGCAAGGTAGAAGTGAAAAACAGACATTATCGACTTTGGAGTTAAGCAGTTGTCGTGCTTCCAGTTAATATTTTTCTCATATAGATTGCTACTATTCACTTCATTTCTTCCCCCAACGACTTGTCAGAGAGTACAAATTAGTATGATGACCTATGTTTATTCTTAGTTAGTTTCAATATCTTTCCGTTTTACCCTTTAATTTATGCACTCCGTCTACAGGCCACAAGTGGCCCACCGGGACCATCCGACCGCCGAGTCATGCTCAGTTGAAGAGGCGAATAGGAAGGGCGTGTGGTGAGCACACCGCTCTCCCGGGCGTTATGATGGTTTTCTTTGACCGGAGCCACTACTATTCAGTCGAGTAGCTCCTCAATTGGCATCACGAGGCTGAGTGCACCCTGAAAAATGGCAACAGCGTATGGCGGCTGGATGGTCACCCATCCAAGTGCCGGCCCAGCCCGACACCGCTTAACTTCGGTGATCTCACGGGAACCGGTGTATCCACTGCGGCAGGGTCGTTGCCATTCTTTAATTTATGCGCTCTGCTTTATTTGCTTTCCCTTCTTCGTAGTCGTTTGGTACTGATACTAGCACTTGTATGAGTGTGGTAGGTGTCATGCAGCGAAGAATTTTTATACTTAATAATATGTTGGCCTCATATTGCCAGATCGGTGCGTGTTCAGAATCTTCTGATTAAATGAGTCTACTTGCGCTTAGTCCTTGGGATGACATCAGTACCCCTGATCAGTCCTTTGATCTGAGATCTGATCTGTCTTTGAAAAATATTTATGTATGCGTGCCGCGAGGTTGTTAGTTCGCCTGTTATGCGCACTTGCACACTGCAGTCACCTGCAAGGTGCCTCCTGCCGCAAGAGTAACAGACCTCATGTTTCAGTTTTTCCCAGTTACCCAGTGCATGTGGGGATACGTGCCCATACTTCCAGATGTCACTCCTACTTCGGTAGCTCATCATCTTTCGTCTCGGTGCACATAGCGGAACTACCAGTATTTGAACAGTTTCACAGTAGCTTAAATCTTAGTAAAGCATAATACAATATCCAGACAATTTTCAAAGTATATGAAAACTAGGTCAGTGACTTACTCTTACAACTATGTCAATACTACAGTTTACTTATGAGCAACATATAACTAGGAATACATAAGTATAAAGTGGAGGAGTTAAATAATGAACTATTACATTTTCCCATTATTCTGTACCACTTTCTCAACGTCATTGGAGGTGTCTACATCTGCGTAGGAATGGTAACCTGGGACTTTTCCGTTCGGTAGAGGCCGTCATGCAAATGGTACAATTCGGATATCTGCTTTTTAACAAAGTCTGACCACCGAAGGTTCGGGACCAGACAAAGTCTCATTTGGCTGTTTTCTTGGAGCTTCGGTGGTGCTGCTCCTTTCTCAATGCTTCATTTCTACTGGTTCTCCTTATCCCAGATGCTGAATTGCTTTCTGTCTCCACCGTAGATGAAGAGTGTAAGTTCGCCGCTTCTCTTACTGGCGTGTTTATGGCCCTGTCTAACACCATCTTGATCAAAAAGTAACAATCTGTTTCGTGTACCGGTCTGCTGGTTATTTCTTCAACTTGAGGAATATACTCTACTCAGTTTGTGTGTTTCGTGTTACAGGGTATCCTTTCCAGATTGCCTACTTCTCTGGAAGCTGTGAACAGGGCCTTTCCGCCTCCCTTTACAGATCACTACTCACAGCCGACGAGGGTAATTCATCTGTGGATGGCAGTTTTATAAAGTAACTTCGGTAACGTCAGGCATGACGAATGCATGGCTGGCAACATTAAGGTTGGTATCCAACCACCGTCTGGAGCGCATCCAGAGACGTCTTCGGCATGGAATCTCATTGAACGGTCTACAGTAATGAATCCAGCTTCGAACTAAGCTCCTAAGGCCAGCGAAGACGTCTCTGGAGACGCCCCAGACAATGTTGGGTTACCAACTAGACTGTCAGCCGCCATACGACTCGAAGAACAGCAGTGATGATCTGGGGTGTCATTTCATTTCATAGCAGGACCCATTTGATTGCCATTCGCGGCACCCTTACAGCACGACATTCCACACCCTGCCTAGTTGCCCTTCATGGCAAGCCATATTGTGCTTTTATTTCAACAAGATAACGTCCGTCGGCAGAGACGTGAGTTTCTACCGCTTGTCTTCGTTCTTGCCATATCATACGTTAATCAGAAAGGTCTCTGGACCTCTCCCCACGTGAGAACATTGGGAGCGGTATAGCGGCACCTGCCTACCATCTCGAGATTCGGACGATATAACCTGCCAGTTGTACAGAATTTGGCACGATGTCCCTCAGGGGTTACTCCAACAATTCTATCAATCAATGAGAAGTCGAATAACTACTTGCATAAGAGCCAGAGGTGGACCAACGCGTTAATGACTCGCTCAATTTGTGAAGCCCTCTCTCTTGAATATACCAAGAAACTTTTCTGGAATTATAGTGATTTTGCTCAAATGCTCATGTACATTATATTTCCGTCCCATTCGGAAAATTCCTTTGCGGTATGTCGGTGCCGGCATGTGTGGCCGAGCGGTTCTAGCTGCTACGGTCGCAGGTTCGAATCCTGCCTCGTGCATGGATGTGTGTGATGTCCGTAGGTTAGTTAGGTTCACGTAGTTCTAAGTTCTATTGGAGTGATGACCTCAGATGTCAAGTCCCATAGTGCTCAGAGCCATTTGGTATGTCCATTTTCTTTTTTTTTCTTTTTTTTTTTTTGCCCAGAGTGTACCTTTAAGTGTGGATATTATTACATGAAATGGAAATTGAGCACTGCATTACATTCAATAGGATCTTAACTTTATGCATTTTAAACAAAATTATTGGAAAGCCTACATCAGTGTAAATCATGATTTAAATAATAAATTCACTGCATTGTCTTTGATTGTATACTGATTAATTGGTAAATAGTACTGCCACAGTATCTTTGTCCTATATTACCATTTAACATATACAATGCGAATGGTGTGTTACGTGCGGGAGGATTTCTGCGTGATGAAGGGAGTACAATACATTATGTAGACGTTCAAAAATGTTGTCGTATCACATGAGCTACTAAATTCTAGCGTATTATGTCTTTAGAGTGTAGTGATGTCATAAAACGACAAAACAGGCACAGAGAAACGTAGAGGCAGACATTATATTCAAAACTAAATAGGCTCCCACAGCACTAGAAAATTTGAATGATATTTCGAAACGTACGGTGATATATACGGAAAAACGTAATCTAACCAGTAAGTTTCAACATTTCATTTATCATTGGACCGTGGCGGTTCGCTCCGAGTCGATTTCCGCGTACAGGATGACCTCTGATTGGCTGTCGAACAAGGAAGCTAGGTGTCGCCGGCCGAAATGAGGTCAGCTGGGTCGCAGAGAGAAAGGTGGGCGGCAGTCGTTGGAGTGGAATCAACTTCGCACAGGGAAAATCGGGAAGGTGTGTGCTTTGCCTATCAGTGAGGCGATTACAACCGTGTTTCACTGTGGGGCTAGCAGTACAAAGGTGTGATCACTGTCTCTACGTTGGATTTGTTGCACGTTGCTCTAGTCGCAAGTGTCTTAGTTTCTTTTCTCCTCTCCCGATAGTCGTTTTTGGGCAGACACGAAGGTGAAGATTTCTACTATTTGAAAATCGGGGTGTTACATGTGGGTATAGTCTTACTCCAAGGATTGTGGCCGAGTCTGCCCGTTGCGCGAGAATGAAGGTTACCTCTGAATCATTCTCAGAGGTTTTCGCCCCGATATATTTATAAATATACATTCGGTATGCCATTACTTCTAAGACTCGTATGTGAGCAGCTTGTTGGCTTCTTACAGGATTTTTGTTTTACGTAAGGAATAGCTCCTTGTCATACTGAATGAAAATTCAGTGCCCTGGTTTACCTAATGTTGTATTTTAGGATGCGTTAGTGTTGCCTGCGAAGCTGCTGTAACACTAACTGTGTACTGCGTCACCGTGATGATCTGGATATGTTGTTTTGTCTACCTGTGTGTTGGCAGGAGCAGGACAAACTGTAGGCTAGAGGCACATCTGTCACTCCTCCGAGTATTTAAATCCTGCTGAATTTCAATTTATGACAGACGCACCCACAGGGCTCTGAACTGTCCAAAGTTTTAACGTTTTATAATGTTGCTTTTAATTTCTAATTGCTAAGAAAATTGCTAGTTTAGAGCTGCCATTCTAACTTTTCTGTGTCCTATAGGAGAAAAATGTGTAAGAGATGTTGTTGTTTTGTGTTGGTTAGTTGATACATGCTGCTAAAGCACGTAAATTTAACTCACAGTTGTACCTAGGCAGTGTTGTTTGGCTTCCTTGTTAGCTTGGCTTAAGCATTTGCACTAAATGTAGTTTCAGCGTCACTGTATAAAGACAGTAGCTGTGAAGTCTGTATTTTCACTCCTTTGCGGATTATTTGGACAACTGTTGATGATCAGACAGAGCTCACTGGGTACTGATTGCCTCAAACGGACACATAATATGTGTACTTCCGCTAATAAGTCTGTCTGTACTTCAGGTGCGCCTGCCATACTTGTTATTCAAAGAACTTGGTAAAGTTTGGCCGGCCACGTGTTTGGCCTAGCCGGACCTTGCTGTCGGCTGAGGAGGTACGACTGCCTTCCGGAGTGATCGGTCGGTAACACCGGAGCCTCGATATCGGGACAGACAACCCACACATTGGAAGTGTCGGCCGTTATGTAACCGTGGCAGGAGTGGCCAATTCTGTAATTAAAGCCTAATGCTTTCAAATGGTTCAAATGGCTCTGAGCACTATGGGACTTAACTTCTGAGGTCATCAGTCCTCTAGAACTTAGAACTACTTAAACCTAACTAACCTAAGGACATCACACACATCCATGCCCGAGGCCGGATTCGAACCTGCGACCGTAGTGGTCGCACGGTTCCAGACTGTAGCGCCTAGAACCGCTCGGGCACTCCGGCTGGCAATGCTTTCAATTTGCTGTCTCTACAGAGAAGTTAAATTTCATTAAATCTGAAATCTTGGCTAACTGTGTGATCTGTGTGTTCGTGTTGATTGTAACATTTTCCTCTCTAAACGAGCCTTGACCTTTGAAGGCCTTGGCAGGTTAGCAGCGGCTGCCAAAAGTTATTGTTGTGTTCTTTTACTCTGTATATTTGGTAACCTATTATTTTCTGTTGTTAAGGACAGAAAAAGTTTTTCAAGTTCTTAGCTTAATTCCAAGTTGTCTACCGAATTCATAATTTTGTCTTAGCCTAAAGTAGTGCGTTTATATGCTCAGAATGTTTAGATGATTTTAAGATTTTCATTGTTACCAATTCTGAGCCAACTAATATTCATTAGGGCTCTTTAAAATTATTTGAACTATTTAATCTGTCATATTTATTTCCGCAGTTTGTTTGGTGGTGTAACAAAGTTCTATTCGAATTTTTAGTAGATAGGTGACTGTTGTTGAAAAGCTGACCCCTGGGGTCCGAACCTTCCATTCGGATCCTTTCCCGGAATTTCTTTGGGCGTGAGTTTCCAGTTTCAGTAATATTCAATAATATTCTTACTGTAAGACAAAAATGTGTAGCAGGTCGTTGGGACAATGACCGCTACTGTGTGGTCGGAGCCGTCTTTGTGCGCATCAGCATGTAGTCGACTCCCATCTGGGTCGTGCTGGGCTTGCATGTTGCCGATGGAGACAGCAGGATGTCGTAGCAGGATACGGAGAGACAATCGATGAGCAAACAGTTCTTTACCACTCCATCGGACAATTATTTGGATGCCCCCTCGTCTCTGTCACAGCCTGACATTGTCTCGTAATATTTCCTCTCGGCAAGGCAGGCGAGGTGGTAATACCAAACTGGCCTGGGCATTTCGCACACAGCTGGAAGGCAGGTAGCTTACATGGAGAATACCGGCATTGTGGGTGCTGACTTGACAGGGACAATCGGAGCACTTGACATAGCTCAGGCGGCGGTGTCGCCCAGACCCAAAGCCTGGACCGTCGGATAACTGGTTGTCTCTGGCGTACAGCAGGGGAGGTTTGGCAGTGGAGCATCCACCATCGAGGACCCAGTCGGGCTGCGGTCGAAAGTTCGTAGCTAAGGAAGAGTGGGGGCGGTAGTGTCCGAGGCAAAGGCTGTGTCAGTAGGTTTCCTGGAGACGACTGCCACGTCGCAGGTGCCATTCAGCGCCCTGCCACACCGATGGCATACTCATCTGTGCAGCACTAACTGTGTGCAAGGAGCCGTGTGTCACACGGAAGTTTATCGAATACGGGCCAGTGGTCGAGGTCCAAACGGTAGTGGGCCGAATCACAGGAGCTTCCTGAGCGTTACTCAGTGTCTCAGGCTATTAACTTACGAATGTAAACGGTTGCGAAAACACACTTGACGTCTTGTCAACAAACGATCCTAAGCCGATAACGAGCATCAAAACGGATATAGGGATTAGTGAACATGGGGTTGTCGTAGCGACAGTGTATATTGTAACTCCAAAATCTTCCAACAAAAAAGCGGTAAATATCCGTACCTACGTAAAAAAAGAAAAAAAGCAGATAAAAATTCACTTCACGTCTTCCTGCGAGACAATCTTCACTACTTCAAAATTAACACTGTAAGTGTGTGTACATGAGGTGCGGAATGAATTCTAATAAATAACATCGGCAGCACTTGAGAGATTTATGCCAAGTAGATAGCAAACAACGGAGTTAATCTTCTCTGGTACATAAAACGGTTCAGAACACTGTTGCAGAGTCAATGAAACACGAGCGCCAAATTTAAACGAAAATAAAATCTCCAAGATCGGAAATCTTTTAGAGAAGCTCGAAATTTAGCGCGGACTTTCATGCGAGAATTTATAATAGTTTCCACAACGAAACTTGGTCTCGAAACCTGACAGAAGATACAAAGAGATTCTGGTCCTATGTAAAATACGCTAGCGGCAAGACACAATCGATGCCTTCCCTGCGCGAGAGCAATGGAAATACTATCGATGACAGTGCTGCCAAGCCGGCCGGAGCGGCCGTGTGGTTCTAGGCGCTACAGTCTGGAACCGCGAGAGTGCTACGGTCGCAGGTTCGAATCCTGCCTCGGGCATGGATGTGTGTGATGTCCTTAGGTTAGTTAGGTTTAAGTAGTTCTAAGTTCTAGGGGACTGATGACCTCAGAAGTTGAGTCCCGTAGTGCTCTGAGCCATTTTTAGTGCTGCCAAAGCAGTCTTCCTAAACACAACCTTCCCAAATTCCTTCGCTAAAGAAGATGAAGTAAAATTTCCAGAATTAGAATGTTGAACATGAGTAACTTAGAAGTAGATATCCTCCGAATAATGAAGCAACTTAAATCACTTAATAAAAGCAAGTCTTCCGATTCCTTTCAGAGTATGCTGTCGCAATGGCTCCGTACTTAACGCTCACATACAACCGCTCGCTCGATGAAAGATCCGTACCCAAGGACTGAAAAGTTGCACAGCTCACAGTAATATTCAAGAAAGGCAGTAGGAGCAATCCACTAAATTACAAGCCTATCATTAATGTCGATATGCAGCAGGATTTTGTAACATTATGAATTACGAAGAGAACGGTTTATTGACACAATGAAAACGGATTTAGAAAACAATGTTCTTGTCAAACATGAATAGCTCTTTACAAACACCAAGTGTTGAATGCTTTTGACAAAGGATTTCAAATTCATGCCGCATTTCTAGATTTCCAGAAGACTTTTGACACTGTACCTCACAAGTGGCTTGCACTGAAATTGCGTGTTTATGGAGTGTCGCCTTAGTTATGTGACTGAATTCGTGATTTCCTTTCACATAGAGGTCACAGTTCGCAGCAATTGACGGAAAGTCTTCGAGTAAAGCAGGGATATTTCCTGGCGTTCCCCAAGGTACTGTTATAGGCCCTCTCCTCTTCCTTATCTACATAAACAATGTACGAGACAATTTGAGCTGCCGTCTTAGGTTGTTTGCAGATGATACTAGTCTAGCTAAATCATCAGAAGTAGCGTGGAAGCGAACCAAAGATTACATTTTACTGGCAAAACATTTAGAAGATGCTACAGGTGTATTAAGTAGACTGCCTACACTACGCTTGTCCGTCTTCTGTTGGAGTACTGATTCGCGGTGTGAGATCCTTACCAGATAGGTTAAACGGAGTACATCGGGAAAGTTCAAAGAAGGGCAACATGTTTTGTGTTACTGAGAGATAGAGAAAAGTGCGTCACTGACATGACACAGCATTTGAGGTGGGACATCGTTTTTCGTTGCGATAGAAACTTCTCACGAAATTTCAATCACGAGCTCCATCCTACGCATACGAAAATATTTTGTTGACGCCGACCTACATAGGGAGAAACCATTATCATAGTAAAATAAGATAAATCAGACCTCGCACGGAAAGAAATAATAGTTCGCTATTTCTGCGTGCTGTTCGGGATTGGTTCAATGGTTCAAATGGCTCTGAGCAATATGGGACTTACCATCTACGGTCATCAGTCCCCTAGAACTTAGAACTACTTAAACCTAACTAACCTAAGGACAGCACACAACACCCAGTCATCACGAGGCAGAGAAAATCCCTGACCCCGCCGGGAATCGAACCCGGGAACCCGTGCGTGGGAAGCGAGAGCGCTACCGAACGACCATGAGATGCGAACTTCGGGATTGGAATCAGAGAGAACTATTTTGAAGGCGGTTCGATGAACCTTCTGCGAGACCAAGTGTGATTTGCAGAGCATCTATGTAGATGTAGATGTAGAAGTTTGGTGTCGCTCCTGCTGATCAGGCAGGTCATAACCTGCGGCTGAGGACTCGTGGCAACGGTGATCTGTGGTTATATTCTAGACTGTTATAAATGCCTGCAGCAGTTGATTTACATTGTGAAACATTTCATATAGCTGGGATAGGTAGAGATATTGTACATTAGGAAGCATATCTAACATAATTTCAACTTCATTTTGAATAAAACACTCAATTTCCTCTACTCCCGCTGTAAAAATATGTTTCACTTGTGGATGTATGATGGTACCAGATAATGAAGGCATAATGAGGCATTTCAGAAATGTATTTTCTGATGATACTGGGAAGATAACACTATACAACGAGATAGATTTTTTTCCTTTTTTTCCTGTATTTTCTTTTTTCTTGTTTTCTACTTTATGTTCGTTATACACTGTAAATGTTATTTCATTATAAGTCTTGTAAATTTATTTCTTTGCGCAACTATTTTTCTGCTTACATCATGCAGTTATTATCAATATAATTGTTATTTTCATTTGTTCTGATGTATTTTTTCTCATTTTTTGATGTATCATTTGAATACGTTTACTATCGACAGAATAATATGAAGTTGTAGTTTTGTATTGAACTGTAAATCGATGCAATCAAGATATTTGAAAGTGTTAAGCGGAGCGAGATGTACAAGCTGTGTGGAACCATATCGATAGGTCTACAAAGAAACGCATCATCAACAGCGCGAGAAGAACACATGGAAGGTGAGTGTCATGCCGGTTGAATGCTAGTTTGTATTGTGGTCGTGGCCGATGTAAGATAATTGTTTGCACCGTGTTACGTGTTGTTAACTCGAGATATTTCATCATTATTCGTGATTATTCGGCGTGCAGTGTAGGCGCTGCATCGGTACAGTGCGACGCCCAGCAGTCGAAACATTGCAGCACGAGTCGGCTGCTCTCATCGGCAGCCGAGGCCCAGATGCGATCTCCGCATTTTCTGCCCATTGTGTGTTGCGTGGCCAAAGCAGCGATACCGCAGAGTCAGAAGGCGTATGTTGGCGATTGACGGATAAGAACCCATTTCTTCCAGCTTCCGTGTTGACTCATCAACTGCCGTCCCCACTCCTTTATCTCTCAACAGTTTTTCGAAGTTTTCTTCCTCTTGCCGTTCTCAGTGGAGGACCAACTTTTCAGTGCCACCTAATGACATCGTCGTTTCACGACAACGCCCCCCCCCCCCTCCCCCCCAGTGCAAGATAGACATTCTTTACCTTTCGCGGGGTGGTGTGTGGCGTCTTTCTCACGATTTCACATTCTTTCGAAGATTTTGTGAGAGCAGCCACGCAACACTTCTATGTAATCGCTATCTCTGCATGTGGCCTGGACAGACTCATGCTTGGGGTTCGTCTCAGACTCTGCTGGACTCCGTGATTTACAAGGAAAATCCTTATTGTCCAGAAAAGATCTTTTTAAGTAGCTCGATTTCTTTCACACCCCTCTTGGTGTGTACGATCCTTCAATTTCCTGTGGGGTGCTGGAATTGTTTCATTCTTGAGTTCTAAAGCGGGTGAAACGACTGCTGCCAGGCCACAAAAAAATCCCACGCTTTCGCGTGTGCATACTTGACGTTCCATCCTAATGGTTGCAGGGATCCATCAGTTTTCGGCATGATTCTCATTGTCCATTCCTAAGCGAGGCGAGTTCGTTCACCTGGCTACCCTCTGTGTGGTTGCAGTGTGGCTCCAGTTTCCGCTTCTCAGGCGCTCGCCGCATGGGGTCCGGCGCGCTTTCTCTTGGGCTTTTGGCGCTGTGGGTCGGCGAAGGAGGCACCGAAGGTATCACGTATGTTTCGTGATTTTGGCGTGCACTGAGGACAAAGAATATTACGTAGCGCATTGCTTACTAGTGGGTGCTGCTATTCGGCACACTGAACTTAAAAAGTATTAACTGCAAGTCGCTAAGCAGTGTAAATGGTGTCAGTTCACTGTTTTCATGTAGACAACACAGTGTCTTTACTGTGTAGAGGACTGAAAAATAAAAGAGCTTTATGACGACGAATTTTCTGGTTAGTGAACTGATATCAGTGACAGTAATCTTGAATGTACGATGTGCTGATCACCGCACAGTTGATGTGACTAAGGTGAGTATTGTTCCCGGTATAGATTGTTTGATGCATAGGCCCTACCGCGGATTGTTTTGTTATTAGTAACTTACTGCACTTCCCTACTGCGGACGGCTGTACTGAGAAATGTGTCGAGGCACGATCGAACGGAAAACTGTAGTTTTGAAACTGTGACTAGCAGCGGCTAACAAACATTATGACGTTGGGCTACATCGTTCGGAATGAAGGAAGCGTGACTTACTTTAATTGTTGCATGTAGATGCGCTGGTTACGATAATTCTACAAGCATCGCGCATTCCTGTTTTATTCGCAACGGGCTGATACGACCATGATGATCACCAAGAGACTGATAATCACTGGAAACATGCTCAAGGATTACGGATCGACAACGCGAACGTCAACGAAGCGCCGACAACACCATCTAAATGGAGATTGATACCAAACATTGATATAAAAGGAGCGCACATCTCGCAAACTATTTTTTTTTAAATAGTGCTCCAAGGACTTTTTGCAAAAGCAATGGCAGTTTCTCGTTTTCGAGTAACTTGAAACTATCACACAGGACTGCATTTTGCTTCTTTTTAATACCATTCGGAATTATAACTAAAAGTTGTTTCATACATTAAACTATTTTTTTACTATAAACATTATGATCCAGCAAACCAATTAACTTCCTACACTGCCCTTATTGTTGCAAATAAGATACTATTGTTACTAAAGGCCAATGTTATTCATTGTTTATTTTTCTATCGCTTTTTGATCACCTGTTCTTATGTATTGTTATTATTTGTGAGAGTGGATCTGCATTATCATGTTTTCTAGTTGTAGCGCTAAATTTTTTGTTGATTATTTTCCTGTGATTAAATACGCACGTTGTGCAATATCCGCCATTGAGCTAACATGTAGTAGCCAACGACATACAGCCAATGTGATTAACTGCTTTGGTAGAGAGAGTTTTTTTTATTTTGGTAAATGGGTGAATATTCATAATGTTATGGCATTATGTATCTTGCTTGCGTGTGTGGAGATAATAAACAGTTAATCCTGGGGCAGGTTAAGTATTTTTGGTCTACGTTAGATTACACTTACGTACGTGCAGAGTCAGGGAAGACGTGTCAGCCTTCCTCCACTTCTAGTTGATGAACACAGTCGTCTCTTGCAAGATTGATACCCTAGGTGGTCCCGAAAATCACACTATTTAAGCCCAGATGAATAGTTTCAAATGCAATGACGTATGTACCATATAAAATTTTTAGACGTGGTTACAATAGGTATCACTTGATGGTGACTGAGGAGACCGAAAACGGTTTAAACAAGAACTAGCTTTTCCCGCTACGTCTCTGACTCAGTTCATTAGAATTTTACTACGGTTCCTTTAACAAGACCCTGGCTGGTTCTAATCCACATCCTTTGGCTGAACTATCCCGTCTCTATGAGCTCTACTTTTGTTCCGCACATAGTATGTGAACCACTAAGCCACATTTCCCATCATCTACTTCTTGCTTCTAACGTAAAGTTCGTAATCGTACATCCAGAGAATAAAGGTTTCCGCACGGATAAAAGTTGAAGAGCGCTTTTTAAAAGTGTAGTTTTCTCCAACAAATTAAATCATCACCATCACATCCAGTTTTGGTGTAGGCATTCTCGCCTGTTCCAATTTCAAATATTCTGCAGCTGATCTTCCCGTCTCTTCCTAGGACGCCCAACACCACTTCTTTCTCAATTTATGAATTTTTATTTTAATTTAGATATTCTCACATCTGACATCCTTTGAATGTGTTCATGCCATTTCTTTCTGTGCTCCTCTATTTTGTGAAGCATGCTTTTTTCACTATTCTTTATCTGATCAATGAGTTTGTAACCAGCTATTAATCTTCGTAGTCTCATCCCCGATACTTTGATCCTCCTCCACTGACTGCCGGTTAGAGTCCAAGTCGTTAATCCATGCGTTAGAACTAGTACAGTCATGACATATAAAACTTTAGTACTGTCTCTTCCCTAATTTTTTTGAGGAGAGTGCAATTTGTAGTACCTGCCAGGTGTTGAAAATTTTGTAGTTTGGGTTCTAAATCATTGTATGTAATTAAATGGATCTCACATATCAGGTACTCAAGAGTATTTACTTGTTCTATCGATTTGTCCTCGAGTATTACTTTTGCTCTTAAATGCTCCTTATCATAGAATTCCATTATTTACTTCTTCCTTGCTCATGTGCAAGGACCAAATTGCATTGTGGAACTTATCTTCGAAGTCCTCTAAGGTTATCTGATCATGCGCTAACGAGAGTGCATTATAACTTTCTTACTAAGCTTATAAAGGTGCACTACTTTATTCTTCCACGTCTTCAGGCCGTTCTCTATGTATGTACTAAATAATGTGGGTGATAAATGATATTTACTCACTCCTTAGATAGCTCTCACAAATAGGCCTCTTTTTTGTACTTTGATTTTGTTGTGCATGAAGCATGTTCAGAAATTACAAACTTCTAGGACTTGCCGACGGGGAGTGAGTACATAATATTCTGAATAGACATCCATGTCCGAAAGCGTATTCCAATGACGGATTTTTTCTTTTTTTGAGTCATCAATCTTCTGCATTGTCTGATGCGGCCCCCCACGAATTCCATTCAAGTGTCAGCCTCTTCATCTCAGAGTATCACCTGCAACCAACGTTCTCAATTATTTGATGGATATATTCCAGTCTGTTTTCTACTGTTTTCTTCTCTCTACATCTCTCTATAGTTCCATGGAAGTAATTCCTTGTTGTTTTAACAGATGTTTTATTACCCTGTCCCTTATTTTTCTTCTCAGTGTTTCCCAAGTTCTTCGTCGATTTTCCGGACAGTCTCCTCATCCTCTTCAGATTGCAAGTCCACCTAATTTTCAGCATACTTCTGCGGCACCACATCTCAATTGCTTCGACTCTCTGCTTTTCCGATTTTCCCCCAGTCCATGCTGTGCTTCCACGTACATTCTCAGAAATTCCTTTCCCGAATTAAGGCCTATGTCTGGCCAGGAATACCCTTTTTGCCGGTGGTAGCCTGCTTTTTATGTCAACCTTGCTCCGTCCGTCATTGTTCATTTAACTGCCTAGGTAGTAGAATTCCTTAACTTTATCTACTTCGTGACCATCATTCGTGATTTTAAGTTTCTCGCTCTTCTCGTTTCTGCTATTTCTTATTGCTTTCGTCTGTCCTCGATTTGCTCTCAATCGGTATTCTGTATTCATTAGACTGTTCAATCCATTCAGCAGGTCATGAATTCTCCTTCACTTTCACTCAGTATAGTAGTGTCATCAACGAATCGTATCACTGGCATCATTTCACCTTGATTTTTAATTTCGCTCCATGACCTTTCTTTTATTTCCATTACTGTTTCTTCGATGTATAGATTAAATACACTCCTCGAAATTGAAATAAGAACACCGTGAATTCATTGTCCCAGGAAGGGGAAACTTTATTGACACATTCCTGGGGTCAGCTACATCACATGATCACACTGACAGAACCACAGGCACATAGACACAGGCAACAGAGCATGCACAATGTCGGCACTAGTACAGTGTATATCCACCTTTCGCAGCAATGCAGGCTGCTATTCTCCCATGGAGACGATCGTAGAGATGTTGGATGTAGTCCTGTGGAACGGCTTGCCATGCCATTTCCACCTGGCGCCTCAGTTGGACCAGCGTTCGTGCTGGACGTGCAGACCGCGTGAGACGACGCTTCATCCAGTCCCAAACATGCTCAATGGGGGACAGATCCGGAGATCTTGCTGGCCAGGGTAGTTGACTTACACCTTCTAGAGCACGTTGCGTGGCACGGGATACATGCGGACGTGCATTGTCCTGTTGGAACAGCAAGTTCCCTTGCCGGTCTAGGAATGGTAGAACGATGGGTTCGATGACGGTTTGGATGTACCGTGCACTATTCAGTGTCCCCTCGACGATCACCAGTGGTGTACGGCCAGTGTAGGAGATCGCTCCCCACACCATGATGCCGGGTGTTGGCCCTGTGTGCCTCGGTCGTATGCAGTCCTGATTGTGGCGCTCACCTGCACGGCGCCAAACACGCATACGACCATCATTGGCACCAAGGCAGAAGCGACTCTCATCGCTGAAGACGACACGTCTCCATTCGTCCCTCCATTCACGCCTGTCGCGACACCACTGGAGGCGGGCTGCACGATGTTGGGGCGTGAGCGGAAGACGGCCTAACGGTGTGCGGGACCGTATCCCAGCTTCGTGGAGACGGTTGCGAATGGTCCTCGCCGATACCCCAGGAGCAACAGTGTCCCTAATTTGCTGGGAAGTGGCGGTGCGGTCCCCTACGGCACTGCGTAGGATCCTACGGTCTTGGCGTGCATCCGTGCGTCGCTGCGGTCCGGTCCCAGGTCGACGGGCACGTGCACCTTCCGCCGACCACTGGCGACAACATCGATGTACTGTGGAGACCTCACGCCCCACGTGTTGAGCAATTCGGCGGTACGTCCACCCGGCCTCCCGCATGCCCACTATACGCCCTCGCTCAAAGTCCGTCAACTGCACATACGGTTCACGTCCACGCTGTCGCGGCATGCTACCAGTGTTAAAGACTGCGATGGAGCTCCGTATGCCACGGCAAACTGGCTGACACTGACGGCGGCAGTGCACAAATGCTGCGCAGCTAGCGCCATTCGACGGCCAACACCGCGGTTCCTGGTGTGTCCGCTGTGCCGTGCCTGTGATCATTGCTTGTACAGCCCTCTCGCAGTGTCCGGAGCAAGTATGGTGGGTCTGACACACCGGTGTCAATGTGTTCTTTTTTCCATTTCCAGGAGTGTAGTAGGTGCGAAAAACTACATCCCTGTTCTACACACTTTTTAATCCGATCACTTCGTTCTTGGTCTTCCACTCTTATTACTTCCTCTTCGCTCTTGTACATGTTGCATATTACTCGTCTCTCCCTGTAGCCTACGTCTATTTTTCTCAGCATATCGAACATCTGGCACCATTTTACATTGCCTAGCGCTTTTTCCAGGTCAACAAATCCTACGAACGTGTATTGACTTTTCTTTAAATTTTCTTTCATTATCAACTGCAACGTCAGAATTACCTCTCTGGTGCCTTAACTTTCCCAAAGCCAAACGGATCGTCAACTAAGGCATCCTCAATTTTCTTTTCTGTTCTTCTCTATATTATTCTTGTCAACTACTTGGGATATGTGAGCTGTTAATCGGATGGTGCGGTAATTCTCGCACTTTCGGTTCTTGCAGCTTTCTGAATTCTTTGGATGAAATTTTGACCAGAAAATTATGTGGTAAGGTCTTATGGGACCAAAGCCCTGAAGTCATCTCTCATTAATCTTACGCACCACATAATCTAACTTAAACTAACCTACGCTAAGGACAACAGACACACCCATGCCCGAGGGAGGACTTGAAACTCCGACGGCGGGAGCCGTGCGAACCACGACAAGACACCCAAAACCGTGCAGCTATCTCGCGCGGCTTTTCCGAAAGTCAGATGATGTATCATCAGGCTCATACATTCTGCACACCAACGTGAATAGTCGTTTTATTGCCTGTTCCCTCAACGAGTTATAATGAAATGTTATCTATCCCTCCTGACTCAACTAATATTAAGTTCTCAAAGCACTTTTAAATTCTAATTCTACTACTGGATCCCCTAACTCTTCAAATCGGCTGCCGTTTCTTCTTCTATCATATCAGACAAATCTTCCCTCTCATGGAGGATTTAAATGTACGGTTTATATTTATTTTTTCTCTCTTCTGCACTTAAAAATAATGAAATTCTGGTTGCACTCTCAACGTTACTAACCTTGCTTCTAATTTCAGCGAAGGCTGTTTTGACTTTCGTGTACGTCGAGTCAGTCCTTCCGACAGTCATACCCTTTCGGTTTCTTCGCAGTTTTCATGCAGCCATATCCCTTTAGTTTCTCTGGACGTCCAAGTTATCTCATACCTATGCTACTTTTATTTCTGTATTCCTGCATTTCCCTGAACATTTTTGCATTTTCTTCTTTCATCGATCAAATTAAGTATTTCGTCTAATACCCATTGTATTTCCGCAGTTGCCTACGTTTTTCTTCCCAGCTCCTTGATTGCCCTTTTTAGTGGTGGCCATTATTCTTCAACTGTACTGCCTACTGAGCTACTCCTTGTTGAAGTCTCTAAAGCCTTAGAGAACTTCAAGCGTATTTCTGTATTCCTTAGTACTTCCGTATCCCACTTCTTTGGGTATTGATTCTTCCTGACTGATCTCTTAAACTTGAACCTACTCTTCATCACTCCTCATGTTATCCTTGCACAGTGTTTTCGCTCTTACTAGCTGAAATTTATTACATAACACGATTAGGCTTACCCAGTCCTCATTTCTAGTATCCAGCCCATTTCTCCCGTAACCATTTTTTCGACACCATCCCCTACATTTGGATTCGAATAGTCACGACTATTAGATTTTCGCCACTCTTTACGTACTGCTTTAGTCATTGGTTATCGTCATATAATTTCCCCATCTCTTCATCTTTAGCTTGCGACGTCGGCATGTATACCTGTGCTGTATTTGACGGTCTTGGTTTGCCGTTTGATGAGAACAATTATATCTTTGAATTTTTCGTAGTAACTCTGCCCTATTCATAAGGAACCCAACTTCCATTATACTAGTACCCTATAGCCATCTGATAAGGAATTCTTGTCTTCTTTCCGTTTCACTTCACTGACGCCCACAACATCTAGATTAAGCTTTAACGTTTGCCTTTCCAGATGTTCTAGTTTCCGTAGTCCGCCCCGGTAGCTGAGTGGCAATCTTTTCTAGAGCCGGCACGGTAGCTCAGCGTGTTCGGTCAGAGGGTAAGCAGCCCTCTGTAATAAAGAAACTGAGTTAATCATTCAACAACGAACGTAAACGGATGTCTTACGACGTCCGCCCCGCGCAGATGCAACGAACGAAAGCGAACAAAATAAGATTAAAAAAAGAAAGTGGTCAGCGTGACAGACTGTCAATCCTGAGGGCCCGGGTTCGATCCCCGGCTGGGTCGGAGATTTTCTCCACTCAGGTACTGGGTGTTGTGTTGTCCTAATCATCATCATTTCATCCCCACCGACGCGTAAGTCGCCGAAGTGGCGTCAACCTGAAAGACTTGCACCAGGTGAACGGTCTACCAGACGGGAGGCCCTAGTCACACGACCTTTTTTTTTTTTTTTTTGTTTCCGTAACATATTCAGGCTTCTGGCAGTCCACGCCCCGGATTCGTATAACGTTATGCTTTCGTTGGTTATTCAGTCGTTCTCTCATGGTCATCGCCCCTTGGCACTCCCCTCCCCTTGTTCCGAACGGGGGAATTTTCTGAAATCTTTTCCCAATGAAAATATCAGCATGACGCTTTTTCAATCACAGGCCACCAGTCGTGTGGACACACCTTTTGTGTCTTTAATGCAATGGTTTTCACTGCCTTTCGCATCCTGTACCATCCACAAGATAAATTTTAGCTACAGTGCGACGAGAGGAAATTATGCCTCTTAAACAACTATAAATATTATCTATTTAACATATGAAAAACAGTGAAAACGATGATAATATTAATTATTTATATAATATTTTATGATGTAATTGGACATATCGATGTGTATCATACAAAGACAATGATCATTGTAAATTCCTTTTATGATCTGTGTTAGTCTTCCTTTGTTTTTACCTTTTGTTGGATGGCTTTTGTAGGTTGCGGACGCATATCAAACTGAGGTCTGTTAAGAAATTGTAATTATTTGTTAATTATTACTTGAGAATAGAGTTCATTATTATTATAAATCTGAGTGAATAATTATTTGTAACTTTGATTCCTCCCTCAATAAGCGTTATCTGTGTTAATTCTTTCCGCTGCAAGGAGCGCTGCCATTGATGACAGCGATTTGTATCGCGTTTCTTTGTCTGTGTTTCCCTCAGGAAAAAATCAGATGTTTGCTTGATGAAGTCTCAATAGTGCACAATACGAAAGTAAAGTTAAATAAGCTTTTCAAATACTTATCCTATTTGCTCTAACAACAAAAAGTCTCTATCAATTGTCTGCCGCCATCTTAACAATTATCCCAGAGGCAAATTCAAATCACGCAACTCTGCAGACATAAATACCGAAGGTAACACAAATGTGTAAAAATAAATTTGCACCGGTGGTCCCGAACTCATTTTAATGAAAATAATTCGAATCATATTGGTTCTTTATAAACAGTCCTCATAGCACGATCCTTATAACAAACTTTTCTAGCTGATGTATGGAGCCGAAATTGATTAAGCGCGAGTTGCGAAGAATATTGATTCAGGTAACATACGTCATTGTTGTGTGCGGCTGATATTCCGTGATTTTAATGATCATTTTGCTGAAGATAACTGCTTCCATCATAATCAACAGTTGTATAGAATCTGTTGTATGAACTGTGATTTAGTGACACTTACACAACTTACAGACAACAACTTTAACACGACGTTAACTTGGAGTTCTTTAGCAACTTGACCAAATCTTTAGCCGGGAGAAACATTATTTAGTAATTACTCAATGTAATAAAGTGAGATTATCATTTCCATTTACAAATTAGTTAAATACCAAACCATTGAATAACACAGCGAACGCCACAATCCTGATCACTGCCGATTCTTCCGCCTTTAGAGGCAGTTTCAAACCCAATGACAGGAGAGTGCCGTGAATCTCGGTCCGCTCCTCCGCCATCTTTGACAAGAATGAGGGGGACTTCTTATGCGAAAGTCTTCGGCTGCAAGGCTGATCATTATTAAGTATTCAAGTGGTGCTGAGGTGCGAATCCGATACTGAGAATGTTTTGATTACTAATCAAAGACGCTATCTCTATACCACGGGTTCTTCCCCGTGACGATATAGAGCGTCAAAGTTGTAGGCGCCGGTCCCTGTAAATATATGTACATACAAGGTGATTCCGTGATGTTACAAACTTTCAGCGATGATGGAGAAGGATAAATGTATCAATTTGATGTTAAGGGGATTTTATGTTTTTGGATCATTTTAACATAGGCCTTAGGACTTCCATTCATGTAAGATAAACACGCTCGTCCCTTACTGGAGTTTTCACACATTCCTCACCTTCTGTCCAGAAACTTTGTAAATAGTCCAGGCAGTCACTTTTTAGAATGGAGTTACTTCGAACCACAGCTCTATCATCGTTATTAAACTGTTTCAGCATCTTACAGACTTCGTTATGTTGCCCGTGTACATCATGCTCCATTTCACTGAGAAAATGTTCCCAGCTTTGTTGTTTGATTTTGCTTGTTTCTCTACTGACCACTGCTGTGTGCCCTTATTCTCGATGTAGTCTTGTTTCCTTGACTGCCATTATTTCTGGTTGGCTTGTTTGTTACAAGTTATGATGTTTACTAATTCTTGGTCCCAGAACAGGAGTCTCTTTGTTTCCTTCCTTTACCTAAAACTTCACTTCCTTGTATTGTTCTTACTACCTCTTTTCACTCTTCATTAATATTCTGTTTGTCTCGTGTGCTCTTCAGTATTTTATTCAAAAATTTTCTGTATAAGCGTCTAATATCTGGATCGTGTAGCAAATGCATTCTATAAACTTCTCCTTGTGATTGTTTTTGTTAGTGATTTTCTTGATGTGCAGTGGGATTCTTAGCTTTGATATTAGCAGAAAATGGCCAGTACTAACATAATTTTCTCTGTATACTCAGCTGTTTCTATTAATGAAATGGCTTTCTCACTTGCAGTAATATAGTCTACTATCGATCTAGTACTCCTAGTAAATTTATGCCGGCCGGAGTGGCCGAGCGGTTCTAGGCGCTACAGTCTGGAACCGCGAGACCGCTACGATCTCAGGTTTGAATCCTGGCTCGGGCATGGGTGTGTGTGATGTCCTTAGGTTAGTTAGGTTTAAGTAGTTCTAAGTTCTAGGGGACTGATGACTTCAGAAGTTAAGTCTCAGTGCTCAGAGCCATTTGAACCAAGTAAATTTATGGACATCCTTACGGGGAAGAATTATTTGTTATCTTTAAGTAGTTGAGGGCAGAAAATTCTTTTAACTGATCTCCATTATAGTTTTTAGTATGTTCTCTATATGATCCCACTATTTCTTTAATGGTAAATTTACCTGCCCCGCATTAAAATCTCAAGCAATTATTAAATATTCAGCTTTGCGTCTGTATGCATTTGAATGTTTCACGCAGTTTTTCTGTTTTCCCACTCTAGCGCCTGTACGTCAGTAACTTAATCTGTTTTCCCGAGTACTTTTAACCGTATCTGTTTCAGTCTTTCATTTATGAACGTGTTTGACTGCAGCCATTTTCTGTAGGTGCTTTTCATCATAACAGCAACTCCAGCTCTTTCCCAGTCACACCTACTTACTGCACCGTATATCATAAAATAACCATAAATATTTTTGAAGCGTTGCAATTTCTCCTTTGTTTCCGATATTGCAGCTGTATCAGTTTTTGCAGTATAATTCCATTATTAGTTGACCTTCTTTAGTGCTCGTTTCTGTAACTTTCCACTTGGCTATTTTCAAAATTTTCCCAGTCCTTTCAATCCTAACTGTTTTTCTCGCTTTGATGGTAATCAAAATTAGCTTTTTAAAGGAAATATATATTTTAAATAATCCTCTTCATTTACGTTCCGGAGCCCTACTTTTTGGTAAATGGCTCCAATTTTATAGTGTGAATACGAACTTAATGATGAGAAAAATCCTGGACCCTAGGAAGTGAGAGATACCACACTTCACTTCGGAGTGTGGCCACTTTACAGCAAAATCACACTTTTATAGAGCGAAAATGTAGGTATAATTCTCATCAGTTTATTGTAAGAAGCTAATAACATTTACATTATCTCAATAAATTACTGGGCTTAAGAAAATGTATTTATATTAGCCTGAAAATATCAAAGGGATGTGATAAATTTATACACAATCAATAAATCATTCTTTTCTAAGAACAACATTCGCATGGACTGAACAAAAAACAATTTGTTATAAAGTGGTTTAGTTTATAAAGTGGTGTAGAATGATGTCCATCAGTTATCATTGTACTATTAATGATGTCCATCAGTTATCATTGTACTATTAATGATGTCCATCAGTTATCATTGTACTATTCCTGCTTGAAGTTTCTGATGAGTTTCTCCACACAACCTGCAAGAGATGGCCATTTTTGTCATGTTTTAACATTTCGGGGTAACAAATTGCGATTGTATCATAATTAAATTTGTTACAAGATAATGACTTTAAGCTCACATGGATCATTCTCATTCAGTGCGCAGAAATGCGAAAGTCCATAAATAAGCACAAAGAGTCGTTACATCACTTTACTGAATAATTTAAACAGCATTGTACGGTTAGGAAGTTTTATTGACTCGATGAGAAATCACAAAGAAAGTCCCACAGGGCCCAGTTTAGGGTCTACTCCTATTCGTTGCATATGTGAATGACTTTTCACTTTACATTCAACAAGCAGTTTTGGTACGTTTTACCGACTGTGCTAGTGTTATAACAAATCCCATCAGAGAGAAAGCAACAGAAAAGATTGTGAATAATATTTTCCAAAGACTTGTAAACTAGTTCTCAGAAAATGGTCTCTCTCTAAATGTTAAAAAAAAAAACACACACAAACACACACAATAGATTTAGTTCTGTAGAACAAGTACTGATACCAACAGTTGATGTAGCACATCAGGAGGATTCAGTGACTAGGGCAGAGTGCTCCAAATTTATGGGTGTATCTATTAATGAAAACTTGAACTGGAAGAAATCTTCCCAAACGGGTAAGTTCAGCTATTTTTAAAATTTCTTGGAACAGTTTTTCAGGAAAAACAGATATATTAATATCATAACTTAATTCAAAAGACACAGCTGTGATTGTATTTAAAATACGTATTTATATTTTTTATGACCGGTTTAGATCTTTTAAGGTCTCATCTTCAGATTTTACACTCATTGATGAGTGCAGGAACCGCTGGCGTGGAGCAGGTCCATCATTGCAGGCGTGGAGATCACTGCTCCTGCACAACCACACAGGTGACCTTGCTTCACGCCAACGGTAGCTACAGTCATCAATGAATGTAAGATCAGATTACGATCTCTTACAAAATCGAAACTGGCCATCTGAAAATAAAAACAAACAGCTTAATTCGATCATGACAATGTTATGAAAATCAGCTATTTGTGCTCTTTCTATAATAAGTAATATTTGAAATAAGCGAATTAAGCTCCTGACATATTTTGCACATTTCTTCTCAATAGTGTCTTATGGAATAATTTTCTGAGTTGACTCATTACTGATAATGGAAATACTGAAAACTAACAGTAAGCAGAATATGTGTTCACCAACGGATGTCACGTCGGTATCTCTTCGAGGAGGTAAGCACTTTAACTGCCTCGTCACAACACATACATTCGCTTATGAAGTTCGTCATAAATACTTCCTGACAGCTTGAGAATGGCAGTGATGTTAACACCTACATCACTACGGGGAAAATGACCTTTACTACCACCTACTGAACTTATCAGTGGTTCAGAAAGGAGATCAATATGCAGTAGCAAAATTTTTTGATCATTTGCACAATACCTAAAATGTGCGACAGGTTGGAAAACAAGTTTTAAATTCAAATTAAAATCATTTGTGTTCCTTATGGGCAACTCACCCTATTCCAACGACGAATTCCTATTTCAGAAGGGGTAGCCAGGAGAAGAAAGTGTAATTGCATGACTAGCACTACAAAAGTAACGAGTTCATAAAATTAGTATGCTATCAGTCTTCAGCAACGGTATTCGTATTTTTTTAAATAATCGTCAACCACCTGTACAAAAAAGATTTCATATCTTTAACGCGTTTCATGTAGCTAGTGCCATTCTTCAGAACATTATAACTATCGCAGCATTTGAGTGTGTCCTGTGTTTCATAGTCCCTTATACCATTTTTGTAGAGGCATTGTGAACCACATGATCACAGCAATATTCTGCATGCATGTTATTTTTGACAGTTGCAAGTAAAGCGATAGTTATATCCTGCAGAAGAAGGGCCCTATGTCTGTGAAACCGGTTAAGGAAATAACATTTCTTTTGTGCAACCGGTTCTCATTATTTTAACAAAGAGCTCGTAAATTTTAACACTAATCATGTGCACATGTGGTGTATACTGCCTCGTTCCAAGTCATTTCGATAAAAGAATCGTTGAAATGAACTACGTGTTCAGCAGTACGAAAGCCAATCCCAAAGGAAATATTTATGTAGCACAGTGGAAAAACACGTAGACAATGTTTTGGAACAACAGAATATTGGTTTTAGATGGAGATAAGTGAGCTGATAAATTAGCTCTTTGATTATTGAACAACAAATATTTTACGATTTTCTGATTCGGGTTAGTGAAACTTTATAAGCGCATACGTAAGACCTTACGTCAACAGAGGACTGATGCGGCACGTACCGTTTAATTTCAAGCAAAGAGACGACCTGTGTAGGTCGGTGAAGGACCGTTTGCTAGCCGCCAGCGGGAGAGCGCTGGGGATTCGCTTTCATTGCGCTGATCGCGCCCTTTGTTCACGGAGCAGCCAGCTCATCCTCCCCCAGACCGCGGGCCGCCGCTAGGTGGTCGGTGTGGCGGCAGAAACAATTACGTGCCAAGGTTTCCATTTACGGCCTTTTGTGCTCGAGTAGCCTCGGCGCTCCAGTAACACATAACGTCAAACAAATTCTTCACTCGGACCAAATTGAAATAACACGCCTCCGTAGAAAATGACGGATATTCGGTCCATTATTTTCGAGAAATTAGACCCCGGGCGGGCGGCTGTCTCTGGAGTGCGCCTGAGACCTCTCAGGTAACAAAGGGCATTACGAGGCGAGGCGGAAGAGGTGAAGCACAGAAAACAAACAGTAAAAGGGGCAAGAGTGTTACCGGCAAAAAAAGCCAGCCCAGAGATATTAAGGATAATATTGTGTGAACTCCTAATGCCAATCGAGTCTCGTGGGGCTGCGTAAAGTGGAAGCATGACTTGGAGGAACGTCCTCCGTGTTCTTGTGGGCGCTGATAGATGCGTTGAGCCAAGGGAATGCCGCTCACGTTTTTGTGGACGTTCTTGTTTAACTTCCGAAGTAAGTCAACTCTCTAGCTGGAATTTTATCATTGCTTTTACTTTTCTATTTGCTTACAGTTGCCTAGATGACTTAAGAAGGATTAGTTACAAGCAAGCTGCTATTGTTGAACATTTATACGTTTGTCACTCCCTCCAGCATTCCTCTCGCTTCAATATTGTAGTTTCAGTGACATGTCTCGGGAATATTTGTTTTGTAAATAAGAAACCGTCTTTTTCTTGCTACACTGTAGTTTATTTGTCCCAGGCGAGTTTCGCCTTTTTTTATATTCAAGACATCTTCAGTGGAACCTACAACGATACAGTTTTGGTTTGATATTTAATATTTTTAGATTACCAAACAGTGCACGTCGCTTTCTTTACGTAAATAAGTAATCACCTGAATGAGATTTTCATTCTGTGCGCTGATATGAAATTTCCAGACATTAAAACTGTGTGCCGGACCGAGACTTGAACTCGGCAGAGGTCCCGAGTTCGAGTCTCGGCCCGGCACACAGTTTTGATCTGCCAGGAAGTTTCAAGTAATTACCTATTTATTTGCATAAAAACGGAACGTGAACTATTTGATAATCTAAATATAACGCATATAAAAACAAAATTTTACCATTGTAGATCCTACCGAAGATGCATTAGAGTAAAACTGGGCGAAACGCGTCTGCGACAAATAAATTACACAGTAAGAAAGAAAAGGCGATCTTTTATTTCCAAAATAAATATTTCTGTGCTTACTGCAGAGGATGGTCGTGAAAGCAAACTTGTAGTCTAAGATGATTTCAGGTCGACAGTCCGTACGTACCTAGCATTCTACTGTGCTAATGAAGCGCAGCATAGGGAAATAATGAATACTTTGCTAATAGGCAAGTTTTCGAATACTGTGTTTCTATTAGTACCTCTCAGGGATCTCTTCCACTCTTATGGATTGTACGTATAAAAAATGATGGACTCTCAATAGCAGAGGTCGAAAACCTATTACTGGATGACACCTTAAACTATCATAGGTTCTTCATAACGGTTTTAGCACAGTTTTATTGATGATCTAAATGAACTATAGTTTTATTCACCTAACGGAGACCCTGTATGTGCTAACAGCACTCCACTGCATTTCAGGACCATGTTCAGTGAGGAGTCGACTTTTCAGACCCTCGATCTATTATAACATAGCTTTAGTTTTTCATTGCAGCCTTAACTTAGACCCTTCCGACGTTCACCTTACGGTGTACAATTTCTTTTTTAGCCACTAACAGTCAAAGTTTTATAAGGTACATAACAATTTGGTTTACAACTTCACTATTCCGGCATCCTGTATTTCTCTAACCTTACGAAGTGAAAAGTTTTATCACTTGCATATAAACATTCCTTGGTGTGAAACTGGTTACGTTGCCTAATAATGAAACTTCTATATAGCTCATGGTTCTTTTAAAAAGCTTCATCCATTAAAAAATTAAGATTTTTCTAGAATTTTTGGATATTCCTTTGCAGTGATAATGTTATAGGGTTACTGGATTTCCTATGACCAGAACCGGCGTTCTAAGAAATACACGGGAAGCATAGACCCAATGAGCCACCAATTTTGCTTATCTTTTGAACGTTTGTACCACATATTTTGTTGATACTCTGGTGCGGATGTCTTTCTCGAGCGTTCTCAAGAAATCTAGGTGCTCACCTAAGACTATTCCGTGATTTACTGGGAGAGTTTTCTTCTCGTTTATGAACAAAATTACTGGTTACTCAGGCAAGTGTTGGCCAAGTAAGGGGTTGCAACGCTCTATGGCCCAACCAAGACGGTAAAAACTGAAATTTCGTGGCAGGGGTGGACTGGTACTCGGAAACGGACCTTTCACTTTCGTGGTCAAAAGCTCTTTCCCGCGAAGGGCGAGATCTCCAGATTCGAGCCCCGGTCCGCCACAAGGTTTCAGTCTGGCAGGAAATCTCCGCTGCGAAGCGAATATTCACTGTGGAGGTAAAAGAATGATTAATAACCGAAGAACGCACGTGTGCTATCCACTAGCGACACGTGGTGTGTATAAAATTGCAGGTAGGTGTTGTCAAGCATACACGGGAACCCAAGAAAGAAGCGGTAACATCCGCTTAGCAGACCACAAAAGGGGCTGCTGTCTAGGACATACGGACAATCTGGATCCGTTCGACCGCTACGGTCACAGGTTCGAATCCTGCCTCGGGCATGGATGTGTGTGATGTCCTTAGGTTAGTTAGGTTGAACTAGTTTTAAGTTCTAGGGAACTGATGACTCAGAAGTTAAGTCCCATAGTGTTCAGAGCCATTTGAACCATTTTGTATTAGAATACGCATCCCTACACCCGTTCCTTTGGCGCTTCAGTGCAGTAAGTCAAGAAATAAGTGAGCGTCCATTCCCTATAGAAATCTATTTAGTGAAACACGTTGAACTACAACAAAAAATTAATAAGAGATTGCGGGGTAGGCCATGAGGAATACGCAATTGTTATTACGTCAGCATCGGCGTATGCGTGGTACCGGCAGCTTGCAAAAGATAGCTGAGCGCTCACTTGAGTTACGGCGGACTATGTAGGCACGTGCAAACTCTAGTGGTACGTCAATTTGTACGAGACGAGTTCCAAAGTAACTGCAGCAGGCTGATGCCAAATTTAAAAGGAGGAAACTTCCCCACTGCCTAAACTGGTGTACAAAACTTAACGACGAAAGTAGCTATCCCATAATGGGTCACTGCCAATTAACATGGCTCGATGAAACTCGTAGTCGAACCTGGTTTCGCTGATGGAACCACAAAATAATATCCAACGAGGCGGTAGTTTTACCAAAGAGAACACATTTTCATGGGCACGTGGAAAGGAAATAGATAGATATTCACAGATAATATAATCATTTTAACAAAAAAGAAAACCACCCTGTGGCTAGAGCAACTACATCTCTCTTAGAGAAGGCACACCGCTGTCTACGAGTTGCCGGCCGCTGTGGCCGAGCGGTTCTAGGCGCTTCAGTCCAGAACCGTGCTGCTGCTACGGTCACAGGTTGTAATCCTGCCTCGGGCATGGATGTGTGTGTGTCGTGAAACAGGCAAGAGGGATCCAACACAAACAGCAAGTGCAATTGCAACGACATTTAAATGAACCGCAAGGCATGCATTCTCACTCTCTGCAGTGGCTCTGCCACTGATGGGGGTGGTCTCTGACTGGCGACCAGTACGTTGTATCCCACTGGCGCCCGCACATGGGCAACATCGTATGCGATGGTGCCAAGAGTGTAGGGGCTGAACCAACGAGGAGTGTGGTCGAGAATTTTTCTCGGATGAGAGCAGATTGAGTGGTGATTTTGGACGCACCCTTATACAGCGAGAGGTAATAACGAGTAATGCTTGCTGGAACATAATCGTTTCGCTGGTCCAGGTGTTATGGTATCGGCAGGGATAATGTTGCATTGTCGTCCTATCTTCTACAACTTTGAACACAGTACAGTTACCGGTCAAGGTTGTCGTGACACTGTACTGATTCTGTACGTGTATCTTTTCAGGTTCTGCCTTTTGTGCTGTGTAAAGGAACATCACAAATCGTGGTGACTTCAGTGTTATTTTTATCTTTGAATAAAAGTGTCAGTGCTGCTTGTCCAATTGCGTATCTGTTTGAGTACCTTCAGTAGTGTACTGTAGCAGTTCTTTCATTATACGATCCAAGTTTCATCGAGCCATGTTAATTGGTAGTGACCCATTATGGGATAGCTACTTTCGTCGTTAAGTTTTGTACACCAGTTTAGGCAGTGGGGAAGTTTCCTCCTTTTAAATTTGGCATCAGCCTGCTGCAGTTACTTTGGAACTCGTCTCGTACAAAGTGACGTACCACTAGAGTTTGCACGTGTCTACATAGTCCGCCGTAACTCAAGTGAGCGCTCAGCTATCTTTTGCAAGCTGCCGGTACCACACATACGCCGATGCTGACGTACTAAGAATTGCGTATCCCTCATGGCCTACCATGCAATCTCTTATTAATTTTTTGTGGTAGTTCAACTTGTTTCACTAAATAGATTTCTATAGCGAATGGACGCTCACTTATTTCTTGACTTACTGCACTGAAGCGCCAAAGGAACTGATGTAGGGATGCGTATTCTAATACAAAATGGTTCAAATGGCTCTGAGCACTATGGGACTTAACTTCTGAGTCATCAGTCCCCTAGAACGTAGAACTAGTTCAACCAACTAAGGACGTCACACACATCCATGCCCGAGGCAGGATTCGAACCTGCGACCGTAGCGGTCGAACGAATCCAGATTGTAGCGCCTAGAACCGCTCGGCCACTCCGGCCGGCATTCTAATACAGAGATATGTAAACAGGCGCATTACGGTACTGCTGCCGGTAACGGCCATATAAGACAGCAAGAGTCTGGCGGTGTTGTGAGATCGGTTACTTCTACTACAATGGCAGGTTTTCGAGATTAAAGTGAGTTTGAATATGGTGTTATAGTTGGCGCACGAGCGATGTGACCCAGCATCTCCGAGGTACAGATGAAGAGAGCATTTTCCCGTACGGTAATTTCACGAATGTATCGTGAATATCAGGAATCCAGTAAAACATCAAATCTCCGACATCACTGCGGCCGCAAAAAGATTCTGCAAGATCGGGACCAACGACGACTGAAGAGAATCGTTCAACTTGACAAGTGCAAGCCTTCTGCAAATTGCTGCAGATTTCAGTGCCAGGCCATCAACAAGTGCCCGGTGCAAAACGTGCAACCAGATATCATTGCTACGGGCTTCCGGAGCTGATGGCCTTCTCGTGTACCCTTGATGAATGTAAGACACAAAGCCTTACGTCTCGCCTGGGCCCTTGGACATTGGACTGTAGACGACTGGAAACACGTTGCCTGGTCGTACGAGTCTCACTTCAAATTGTATCGAGAGGATGGACCTGTATGGGTATGGAGACAACCTCATGAATCCATGGACCCTGCATGTCAGAAGGGGACTGTTGAAGCTGGTGGGGACTCCGTTATGATGATGGGTATGTGCATTTGCAGTGATATGGGACCCCTGATATGTCTAGATACTACTTTGGCAGGTGACACGTACGTAAGCATCTTGTGTGATCACTTGCATCCATTCTTGCCCATTGTGCATTCCGACGAACTTGTATAATTCCAACAGGACAATGCGACACCCAACACGTGCAGAATTGCTACAGAGTGGCTCCATAAACACTGTTCTGAGTCTAAACACTTTCACTGGCCACCAAACTCTCCAGACATGAGCGTTACTGAGCATATCTCGAACGCCTTGCAAAGTGCTATTCGGAAGAGACCTCCACCCCGTCGTACTCTTTCGGATTTATGGATAGCCCTACAGGATCCATGGTGTCAGTTCCCTCCAGCACTACTTCAGACATTAGTCTAGTCCACGTCCTGCTGCGGCACTTGTGCGTGCCCTACACGATATTAGGCACCTGTACCAATATCTTTGGCTCTTCAGTGTATTTTTCTTGTGTTATTTATATTTAATGCGGAAGACTGGCACGTCGACGAGTAATACAGAACTGTGGATGATTGCTGTCCCTTGCTGTAACAAGGCTACCTCACATGGGACCTAGTGATGACGATCAGTACACAGTGATTCATTAAATTTACTAATTAACATTACTTGTTTGTAGCTTTTCTCCTATACAGTATATCTATTATTCTGGCAACAGAAGGACCTGTAGTAAGAGAGGAATCGGACTTCTCCATGATCAACAGACCGAATATTTCAGGTTACATTTCTTTTACCTGCTAATAGGTGAAACGTATCAGGTGGAGCAACTAATTAATTTGATCTCATTACATTACAGGAACAACAGAGGTTCACTGTTTTACGAGGCTGTTGAATACTGGACGACAACGGCCGCCATTGATCAGCGCCATTAGCCCAACCGGCCAAAGCGACAGACAAGGCGTCTGTCTGTGGTTCTTTCCGATCAACAAACTTTTTTCCAATGTCCTAGCAAACGTTGCAACGAATCATGTTTCTTCGGAAAGAAACAATAATAAGAATTACTGTTCTACAATCTTGGCGAGGTATAATACGGAATCGTGGCTACGTGAACGTGGAATCGTAGTCTCTTAGACAAAGCAAGATCTGTCGTTGCGACCTTCAGTCCCAAGACTGGTTTGATGCAGCCCTCCACGTTACTCTGTCCTGTGCAAGCCTGTTCATCTCTGAACAACTACTGCAATCCAGATCTATTTGAACCTGCTTACTGTAACCGTTTCTTGGTTTCTCTCCGCAATTTTTATCTTCTTCTCGCCCCCCCCTCCCACCCCCCACCACTTATATTCAGCACCACACTGAAAATTACTTCGTGACTCAAAATGTGTCCTATCAACCCATTTCTTCTTTTAGTCAAGCTATACCAAAAATTTCTTTTAGTCTCCAGTTCTCTTCAGTACCTCATTAGTTACGCAATATACCCCTCCAATCTTCGGCATTTTTCTGTGGCCCACATTTCAAAAGCTTCTGTTTTCTTCTTGTCAGAAAATGTAGGCTATTATGATACCAATTTGTGTCGGAAAAGGCCAATGAGGCTGTTCAACACCTTCTTTAACATGACATCTCGACAGTAAATTTGTAATGAACTCTCTCAAAAATTACCCAAACATAAGTTTAGATGGTCAGAGACAAGCTCGGAAGGCGCACGAAAGTTTTTGAAGAATTATACGAGGGTGGGAATTTTAATAGTGGCAACTATTTATTTACAGCTCGCACAAAATACATACGTCTTTCAAAGTTTTACTGACTTTCAGAGTAGTCAGCAGCATTGTGTATAACCCGTTGCCAAGGTTGTGGAAGTCATAGGATACTTACTCTTAGCAGTGCCAGTTGTGCTGACAGTTCGAGCGGCACGGTCTATTGCCCGACGAATTTCTAGCAGTTCTGAAGCGAATGCCGTGAAGTGTTTCCTTCAGTTTAGAAATCGAGCTGAACTTACGAGGGGTAAGTCAGGGAAGTGCAGTAGGTGGTATAGCACTTAGTAGTCCCATCAGTCAAACAAATCAGTAACAGCTTGTACTTTACGTGCTTGAGGATTGCCCCACAAAATGCTGGACAAGTTCTGCAGAAAGTGTCATCGCTTCTGTCTCCTTGCTGTTCATTTTTGGAACACAACCTACGACCAGTTTAGAGACAGAAGTTTCAACTCTCGTAGCTCCTTACGGTGACAAATTAATATAGACCGAAAAATGCTGAAACAGTAAATTGACCATGAAATCAGGTCGTCAGTTCAAATTTTAAATAATGCATGGCGTTGTGGCGTTGTTTTTGGTCGTCAAAAGGGTTTTGCTTTAGAGGCAATATTGACATGGTAGGGCGACATCTCGGGGAACATAGAAGAGAAGTTAGGGCATGCTAGACGGGAGGGGGCGGTGGCCACTCACATATTCAGCTTTCAGATAATCATGGTTACTGATAGAAGCTTACCACATACAGTTTTAATCCACACGGTATCACATGAAATACTGTAAGTGAAAATGAAAATGATGTATAATAACAACATGCATTATTCCGAAGGCTTGCAAAGTGTCCACTTTTCTCTCCCTAAGGGTGGTGCCACCACAGTAGGTTTAAATGTTTATTTTCCTGATTTTCAGGCACATTTTCTAGGCATTTTCACTCCCTAGTATCCGAAAGGATAACGGCGGCTGCTGCAGACAGTCTTCCAATCGGAATTTTTTATTAGACCCACTATAACAGAGCAGAGACGCTTTCGAATTATACAATTTCATTAATTCTAAATTTTCACAAAGGGATAGAATGGTATATGGTAGCTTTGTATATAAAAGGATTAGAAGTCAGTTTCATCTGTTGCATTATGCGTGTTTTTGTAAGTAACTAATTCGTATTCGGGTAGTCAGTCTTATTTGTCGTATTATGCGTGTTTTTGTAAGTTTCTAACTCGTATTTGGGAAACCAAATTGGCCGCTTTTCCCGACGAGCAGTGTGGCCACTTTTCACAGTTGGACTCCATATCAACAGTAGTGATCCACAGAAGACACTAGCAAACTTCTTAAAATATTACTATCTGTGTTTGTATTTTGTTTTTTGTTATTGAGCAATAAAAATACATTCTTAAGTTCTTAACGTTCGTTGACTTTCTTCGACTGTGGTGTTAGTTGCTAGAAGCATATTATCATGCGCAGTTTGACGACCGGTGTCGTAGAGGTTTAGCTACCAAAATCGGAGAAGCTATCCTTATTCACACTCACTGGGCACCTGTCTTTCGCGAAGCGTGCGCTTTGTGGCCCACGAAGTTTAGTGTAGATAACTAATGACTCCTTGTAGTGTCGTGTTGCAGACGATGATGAAAGACGTGACTGGGTAACATCTACTGCCCGCATACTGCCTATTCTTCCTAAACGGCATAAAAGAAAAGAATGTTCACGTCAAGAGAAAGTAGGACATTTAGACAAGGTCACGCAGACGTGACTGAACTTCAAAACACATTATCCTTAACAAAGCACCGTCGATTAAAAAATGACAACTAGCACAGAAAATAAATATCTGCTGACGACAGCGTAACAATACAGAAATACAGTATGTTTGTGTGAGGAGGCAATAATGAATTATGTCCCAGAAAAGCAAGTAGAACCAATTCCCAATATTATTTCTGCAGATTCGGTTAATAAAGAGCAACACATGGTTACTTTCCAAAATTGTTAATCGTAGTATTTATTGGTGCGACAGCACAAACATATTCCTTGCGAATAGAGTGTGTCGGGTAAACCGGTTTGGTAATCACCTGGGGATACAGTGAGTTAGCTGTTTGAAAGACGCTGCGCTCGGAATTCGCCACCTCACTGTTTGCGGAAGCGGCAACAAACCGTTACAAGACAACATAATTTGAAAGTAGGAAGAGAAGTCCTTTTCAGACGTCTGCATTAGTTCCCTTAACTCTGTTTTAATGGAGTTCCACCGCGATTCAAATGAATAATTTATGCCCTCCTCCCGAGGGCAAGAAGTAACTTCCTCATAATCCAATTGTTAGACAGCACGCCGTGAGTTTATCTCTTGGAGGGCACGCTTTTGAGATAGCGCCGAGTTCATCGAAGTTGCTACTCAGCGATCTCGTCTGCTGAGGGTCGCACCAAGGGAAAGTGCTCTGGTACTCGATGTTCACTTACAGGTTCTTTCGGTCGCTGAAAGAATACGACTGTGTAGTAAAAATGGAAAGAAATATGTCTAGAGATTTCGTGTGAAAAGTTGAGCAGGTTTCGATAAATAATAGAATAAGCTTCTCCCCATGTGTTTGTAAAGTTCTGGAAACATGTAAGAATGTCTATCAAAAGTTACCATGCTTTGATCTCCCTCTTACAATACGAAAGTTTTCAGCGATGATATTTTATCAAACGCAATCTTGGCGATATTTTTAAGAACAAATTTAACAAAGGGAAGGCTTACTTTGCGCAATTTCTTGATCTATGGGCAAAAATGAACATTTAAACAGACTCTGATGATGAAATTGCTTATCAGCAATGAACTGACTAACGAAACATTTAAATGCCCTGTCTTAGACAAAGGTAGGTAAACTCAGCATAAATGGCTCAGTCTGTTATCCTAAAAGTTAACCATATGAAGCAGGACATTATATTATAGTAGAATAAATATTGAATGGAGTCCGAGATATCATCATGTGCTACATAGATTTCGTCGCAGCTTAGCTACAAAAATCTGAAACCTCACGCAGAGAAGCTAAAACTAATCGTGGTACTGAACAAATATATGCTGCCTATGAAAGTAGCTCGACTGAATAAACACGTTTTCTGTAGGTAAAAGATCGCAACAGAACCGACAGCGCAAATTACTTACAATGTGTACGAACACATGTCACGTTACGTAGACTCATTTTGTTTCCGCTGTCAGTTTAACAGTGGCAAGGAAATGAAAAAACTGGGAGAGATTATATTCAGATTAATGATCATTTCAGCTCAGGACACAATTCATAAAACAAGTAAGAATACAGCCATTTACACGTGGACCATGAGGCTGTCAATGACACAATGATTCGGATGCACTACTGAGAAACCAGTTTATGGCCCACGCGAACTGAGACTGTCGCACAGTACAAAGCATGTTCGGTCCTACCAATCGTAATGGCTCGTTACCGACCTGAAATCATTGTTCTGCATTAATACCTTAAGCCGTGCAGTGCTAGGCTTTACCTCAACGTGTCTCGTAGCACATAACAAGAGTACACAGAAAGCAATCCCATGTTAAGTTTGCATATCAGTCCTCTCCACTAATCTGCGCACACAGAGACACGCATCAACGCCAAACTAGAAACACAAACAAATCTCTCTCGAGTACCGCCAACCTTTGTCCCACCTGAACGCTGACCGCGCGTTACCAGAACGAGGCCGTGTAGAGACATCATTGGTCGAGACTGCTCGCCAATGAACGTGGCCCAGACTTCCCTTTACGACTGGCCAAAGATTGTCCTCATATCATACTTTGATTAATGGCCACAGAATATGTTAGCAATGTGCTCGTGAATTAGAAAACGCGGAGAACGCACTAATGTGGAAAACTTAAGGAAAAAGTAGCTTTTGAATGCCACTGCCAATTAACATAGATCGATGAAAGCTGGACCATACATGGAAAAAAACAGCTACAATGCAGTACAGTACAGTTAGTATAGAAGGTAACTGAAACAAATGCGCAACTGGACGAACAGATATAACAATTTTGTTCAAAGACGATAATTACACTGAAGTGATCGCGCTTTGTGATGGTTCCTGGATATCAGAAAAAGGGAAACGATGCTGGACGTATCCTATTACGACTAGACATTGGAGTTGGTAACTGCACCCAGGAACGTTGTCGAACATGATCGTTTTGGTGGTTCAGGTGTTACAGTGTGCTTGAGACAAATCTTGCATGGACGTACTGATCTCCAAATCTCGTCGATCACTGTTATGGTGAAACTGTACTCCTTCCCAAAGCGTATCTTTCCATGGGTGCATTTGGTTCTGACTGCAATTTTTATGGTTGACAATGCGCTACCGCACCGAACAACGCAGGTGGGGTGAGATCTTGCAGCGAAGGATATTTGACAAATAGAAAGGCCTGCCCGGTCTCCAAATACCATGGAACACGTGTGGGATGCGTTAGGGAGACATATGGCAGCACCTCCACATCCACCAACAACAATACGACAGTTATGAAACGCGTTTGTTGAAAGAGGGAACTAAGTACTATAAGAACTCTTAACAACCCCGTGACAATCATGGGAGGACGTTAATGATCATGCATTTTCTAATATACAGGAACCATCATTAACCACGGTGACTTCAGTGTAATTACTGACTTTGCACATAAGTGGGTCTGTTCACTTCGTTGCATATTGCTTTCAGTTACCACATGTACTAGCCTGTAGTAGTTCTTGCTATGTATGGTCCAAATTTCGTCGAGCCAAGTTACTTGACAGTTATACGAGGACTGTTCGGAAAGTAAGGTCCGATTGCTCGCGAAATCAAAACCACAGTGAAAATCAAATTTTTTTTCTTCGCAACAGTTAGCCACACCTCTCTAAATAGACGCTGCTCCAACTTAGAAATTTGTCGTGGCGTTGTACAAACTTTCCAGTACCCTCTTCACAGAAAGCAGCCACCTGTACTTTCCACCAGTTTTCTACGCTGGTGTGCCTTTCGTTGTTTGTGCCATAACGTTGTCTTCATAGCCAGCGGTTCATGTGAGCACAGATGAACAGGGAGGAAGTCAATTAAGGGCGGTATTGTTTGCACAAATACTTCCCATCGAAAAATCAGTAGCAGCGTCTTCATTGCTCCTTCAGAATGCGGCTAAAAATTGTTTTGATGAAAGAAACGCATGGCATTTATATTATGTGCCCTGCATCGCTTAAGGCGAAATCTCTCTCCAGATCCTCATACTTGGAGGAGGACACTTTCGTTTTAGGTATTTCTACGTGATCTCTTTGCGCTCTGAACTGAAAAGAGCAACGAGCACGCTAAACACACAGCCCAATACATCCGTGCAAAGTTCCATCGGATTTTCACAGTGGTTTCATTTGCATGCCTAATCGGACCTTAGTTTCCGAATACGCCTCATACATCATGCAAAAGCTACTTTAGACCATAATTTTTGCACAGCAACAAGGTAAAAGATGAAATTTGTCCTTTGTTTGTGAGATGACTTTTCTGGCTGTTTAATATTCGGACTGTATTCATTTTTTTCATTTAATTTAAATTGTGTCTGCTAAGTTACCATGTCTATTAGATCACACTTCTGTAAATATTGCTCAACTCTATCACGAATGTAAGAATTTCTTATGTTCATTTAACCGAACAGATTCGCTTTTCTGTTTCTGATTTTTATTTATGCTACTGGAATAGGCGTGTACTTTATTTCCATGCCGGAAGAGACGTGTCACAACCTTCTTTCCCACAGTGATACACTCTTTATGCTGTTGATAAGTATTTTAACTATGACTGAGAATGTTTGAAAAATTTCTCTCTTTACCCTCTTTCAGGATTCGTAAAAAATACCTTCCGTGTACTTTTGCTTAACTCTGATGTTCAAGTTTTCATACAACACTTGTCCACTAGTGAATTGGCGTCGTCATTATTCCCATGATTATTGACTTCGTTACAAATATTCCAACAATACTCATTACTTTCCTACTTTACTGTGACACATTATTGCCGCGTTTCTCTCTCTGCTTTTAACAATGACCAACGTCAACCAGCATTGAACTGACCGAAGTGTAGTGTCTACATCTACACTATGCTCGGCAACATACCTGACTGTGTGAACTGTAGTCACTTCCAGTCACGAACAGTATACGTGAGGAACAACTGTTGCTGTGCCTCCACGTGTGTTCGAATCTCCATAATTTGGCTTTCATAACATTTTCGCAAGATATATGAAAGAGGAAACAGTTCAGTGCCTGAATTTTCTAGGAACGTACGCTTTCGAAATTTTAGCAGTAAATCGCTCCAAGATACCGCATGCCTGTTTTTTAGCACTGGGCACTGCAGGTAGAGTGTCATCTCCGTGAGGCTTTCGCGCTGACTAAGCGAAGCTATGGCTAAATGTGCTGCTCTTTGAGTCTTCTCTAATAAGCCCATCAATCCTATTTGGGAAGAGTGTCAGAATGGCAAGCAATACTCCTGTCAAACAAGAGATTTGTAACGTATTTCCTTCTCGGATTAACTGGACTTCCTCATGGTTCTTTCAAGGATATTCGTCTGACATCTACATTTCATATTAATGGTCTTTGTGGGTGTTCCGTTTTAAATCACAGCGTACGCCGACCTTTAGAACATTTATTGCAAGTGTGTGGCAATCTTGTAAGCATTCAATAACGTGTCTTACGCCCTTTCATATGAAATGCGAGACACTGTTGAGAGACAGCTGCTCATTGTTGCACTGAGAAGACTACTACACACACGTTCAGGAAGAGCAGATTTCGAACCCACTTCCGGCCATCTCATGCAGGTTTTGCTACGGAATCCTTACATTGCTTCAGGAAAATGCGAGAGAAATACCATCAGTATGTCTACGCAGAGTTAGACGCCACAGTGTCCAAATTAATAATTCGTCTTTTTCCAGATTTCATTTCCTTATACTCGTAAATCATAGGATCCAAGGGCTCGCTTAATACTCAGACATCTGTGTGAATGACTAACTTTCTTGCTATTTTGTCAAAAACTGACATTTTGAGTGCGTGGCTGTGTACAAAATATAGGCTGACTCTTACACAGAAGATTACAGCAACCAGCCACTTTTTACAATACTGTTAATTTATTTAAACAGCGCTGTTACCGGTTTCGAACCGATAGGTTCATCTTCAGACGGCTAGTTCACGTTTTACATTACATTTCGTGTTTTGTTTCCTCACTTGACGAAACTTTGTTGGGGATGTGGTGCCCTACAACCAAATCAAAATGTGAGACAACGACTTTTTAATTGTAATTATGCCTCGCGACGATTTTAAATGATGTAAAAAATTATTATTATTAAATGGAAGAGGTTAGAATTACTTACAATACGATCCAGAGCAGGTTGTTTAATATCTTGCAGCAGCAAATACTGTATAAAGCATATCTTTGTCTATGTATATGCACAAAATATAAAGCACCACACTCAAATTTAGAAGTTTCATCACATGGTGGTATTTGTACAAAGATGGCAATATTACAACCATGTTGTTGTTGTTGTGGTCTTCAGTCCTGAGACTGGTTTGATGCAGCTCTCCACGCTACTCTATCCTGTGCAAGCTTCTTCATCTCCCAGTACCTACTGAAACCTACATCCTTCTGAATCTGCTTATTGTATTCATCTTTTGGTCTCCCTCTACGATTTTTACCCTCCACGCCGCCCTCCAATGCTAAATTTGTGATCCCTTGATGCCTCAAAACATGTCCTACCAACCGATCCCTTCTTATAGTCAAGTTATTACAACCATAACAATGACAAAGACTTCCACTCCTAGAGATATTTCATGATGTACATGTATGTGACAGTAGAAATATACCAACTGCTCATGTTACGTTACTAATTATTTACATTTAAAGAGAACTGATTAAAATTAAGATAAACAAATAAATCAGTCAATTATAAAGTTACTGCAGTGATATACAAAAGTAAATGATAAGGGCCAAATGTACTTAAATAAATATTACAACTATGGACTTGTTATGGCGTACATTGAAAGCACAGCAAATGGGTTGGGATGGATGTACATATACAAATATTACAAATATAAAAAGAACCTGGACTTTTTTACTTTAGATTGGAAAGTAGGTGAATGAAATTTTGAAGAAAGTCTGAATTGCCTAACTCGGTTTGTTCACTGAGAAGATATTGTGGTGATTTGCTTTTATGTAGATATATTTCAATCTCCTCAAGCTAATTCATAAGGCTACCTTTCCAGAATGGTGCAATACTTGTACATGGTCTTCAATGCTCTTTATTCCAAGACTGTTGGTAGTTGTTTGAATGGCAAATGTGGATTTTGAAATGTTGTTCAAACTTGTGGCATATATGTACACAGGGTGTCTGGGAGTATAACTTATTCTGAATAAAAAATGTTATATGAACATTGATCCGCAAATGCTTCGTTCGGGAGGTATGGATACTGAAAGTAACTTTAATTGTGCAAAATTGATATGCACAATGTGAACGTATTCGCTATACAACTGGACCGTAACGTGATTTTCTTGCAGACAATTCACGGGAACGTGCCGTGTTTACGCTATGCAACCTACCACCTATTATAGTCATGTGACGTACGTAGTATGTAGTACACCCGTTGTTTGCGCAGTTGTGCAGTGTAAGCCGCACTGTGTAGTGTACCGGCGACGGATTGGTTAGCTGTGTAGTGTATGGTGTTAATTGTGTTCGTACAAGCCCTGCTAACAATGCAACACGTCTACAATAATGAGGAATACGCAGATATGGTGTATGTTTATGACTTCTGCGACGGTAGTGCAACCGCTACAAGAGAGGAATACCACATGTGCTTTCCTACTCGACGATTACCTGATCGCAGGGTGTTTACCAAAGTGTTTATCTCTTTGCGTGCAACAGTCTCTCTTCCTAGTAGACATTTTACGTCCGAGCGTGCGCGTCAACAAACTTTGTAAGAACAGGAAGAAATTATTGCACGTATTGAGTGAAGTGAGTGAAGTCCCTGTATGAGCATACGAACAATGTCCCTGCGTATGAATGTCCCACAGACACTTGTAAGGGAAACATTACATGCGGAAAACCTGTATCCATTTCACATACAGCTGGTCCAAAACCCCCAGGTTCGCGAAAATGCCCAACGACTACAATTGTCACTTGGTAATTGAGAATAGTCATTTGTTTCCATACTATTCACTGACGAAGCCCAGTTTTCACGACATGGATTAAACAATGCACGCAATAATCGTCGATGTTCACGGGAAGATACACACGCTATAGTGGATAGCAATTTACAAGTTCGTTTTGCCATAATGTTTGGCGCGGCATGATCGGTAACCTTTTGATAGTTCCATTTATTATCAATCAGCGATTGAAGGGAGAGAGGTACCTGCATTTTTAGAAAATTCTTTTATGGAACTATTGGAAAAAGTTCCTTTAGCCAAGCGAACTGGAATGTACTTTCAACATGACGATGCCCCTCCACATGTTACCTTACGTATGAGGGACCATCTGAACCGCACCTACCCTAATCGCTGGATTTGCTGTGGCGGTGTTATTAACTGGCCTCCAAGTCACCTGACCTTACACCTTTAGATTTCTGTTTACAGGGTCGGATGAAATCAGAGGTGCACAAAGTGAAGGTAAATACACGAGATGAACTGCTTCATTGCATCATGGACGCTGCTGAATTGATTAGGAATAAACCACAGACAACTGAACAAGTAACACAACATGTTATCGCTACAGATCAAAAGTGCATTGACGTTCATGGTGGGATATTCAAACCTGTTCTGTGACCTGTACAACACCTGTACGATAAGTGTTACAGCCGTTTGCAAAAGACATGGTACGTCTTTTTCAACTGCATACATGTAACATGCATGTTTTAAAGCATTGTGCACGAAATAAATATTATATAAAAATGTGTAACATAATTGTAGTTCTCTGTAAGATTGTTCTCAAGATAATCACATTACGATCGAGTTGTATTGCGTATACGTTCACGTTTGGCACATCAGTTTTGCAGAATTGAAGTTCCCTTCAATATCCATACCTCCCTAACGAAGCATATAACATTTTTTGTTCAGAATTACTTATACTATCACTGTGTAAACCTAATCAGAAACAATCTACTCAAACATAAGAAACTAAGTGTGGCAGCGATTTGTGAGCGGGGACTGATGACCACAGCAGTTAAGTCTCATAGTTCTCAGAGCCATTTGATCTGTGAGCTCATTGAGTTACTCACCCTGGTACTGCCAAACAATTAGTTCAGATTTAACAACAAAGTATACAGACAGAAAGATGGGCTGGCAATGGGTAACAGCCTATCTGGGATGTTAACAGATATTTACATAAATCACTTAGAGAAGACATTTTTTGAAGCTAACAGTCACATCTACAGCGAAATCATCTACTACTAAAGGTATGTTGATGATATAATTCTACTTTTTGATGGCACCAATCAGGAGATAGACGCATTAGCAACAAATGTGAGTAGCATTCACGAAAACATTAAATTCACCGTTGAACATAAGACCAACAACAGCATCAATTTCCTAGGAGTAAAAATCACCATCAAAAACATAAATATCATTTTGGGAGTTACAGAAAATCAACATCCACTGATGTAAGTATCAACAGCTCATCTTGTCATCGAAACCAGTATAAGATGGCATATTTTAGATCCACACTGAACCCCCTACACAAAATTCTTCTTGAACCAATTAAAAAAGAAAATGAAATCAGCATAATTAAGACCATAGACTCAAACAATGGATACAGCTCTCTCATGTTAGACAAACTATCACATCAAATATAAAAACCATCAGCTAACAAAGCTGTGCACCAGACAACCATGCAACTTACAGAAAATGCAGTAGAAAAGAGCGGGAAATATATTGCACTACCTTTCTTAGTGAGCATTTCCTGCAAAATAAGCAATCTATTTAAAAACACAAACATTAAAATAAGCTTCCACACAAACAACAAACTCCAGCAGTTAGCAGTTCAAAACTTAAAGAATAACAACTCCCCATACAAAGAATGTGGTGTATACAAACTCACCTGTCAATGTTGCCCCTCTTACTATATACGACAAAGTGGAAGAAGAACTCAGACACGGTAGAAAGAGAATATAGATGCCGTACAATTGAACTACATTTCAAAATCCACGTTTGCCATGCACACAACTACCAACAGTCATGGAATAAAGAGCATTAAAGACCATGTAGAAGAATTGCACCATGCTGAGAAAGGTAGCCTTATGAATTTGCTTGAGGAGATTGAAATATATGTACATAAAAGCGAATCACCACAAAATTTCCTCAGTAAGCAAGCCAAGTTATTCAGTACCGGCTTTCTTAAAAATTTCATTCACCTTCTTTCCAATCTAAAGTAAATAAGTCCAGATTTGTAATATTTACATATGCACGTATATCCCAACCTATTTACTGTGCTTTGAGTGTATGCCATAATATGTCCATAGTTGCAATATTTATTTATGTACATCTGGCCCATATCACTTACTGTTGTTCTAATGTATACCACAATGTATACGTAATATCACTGCAGTAACACTTTATAACTGACTGGTTTATTTGTTTATTTTAATTTTTATTAGTTCTCTTCCAATCTAAATAGTAAGTAAAGTATCATTAACAATTTGTAAATTTCTACTGTCACATACATCTACATAATGAAATATCTCTAGGAGTGGAAGTCTTTGGCATTGTTAAGGTCGTAATATCGCCATCTTTGTACACATACCTCCATGTGATGAAGCTTCTAAGTGTGTGAGTGGTGCTTTACATTATGTGCATGTATGTACACAAAAAAGTGCATTACACAGTTGGATTACATCATGGTCAGGCAAAAATTTCGAAATCAGATACAGGATTGTAGGGCGTCTCTAGGAGCAGATATAGACACAGATCACAATTCAGTAATAATGAAGAGTAAGTTTAAGAGACTAGTCAGAAAGAATCAAAGAAGTGGGATACGAAAGTACTAACGAACGAAAAAGCACACTTGAAGTTCTCAAAAGCTATAAATACTGCTTAAAGGAACAGCTCAGTAGGCACTACAGTTGAAGAGGAAATGATGTCCCTAAAAAGGGCAATCACAGATGTTAGAAACAAATACATAGGTTCATAGAAGGTAACTGTAAATAAACCATTGGTAACAAGAGAAATACTTTAGTTGATCGATTAAAGAAGAAAGTACAGAAGTATTCTGGGAAATTCAGGAACACAGAAGTACAAGTTGCTGAGGAATGAAATAAACAAGAAGTGCAGGGAAGCTAAGAAGAAATGGCTGCATGGAAAACGTGAAGAAATAGAAACACGAATGATAGTCGGAAGGACTGACTCAGCATATGTCAAAACAATCTTTGGTGAAATTAAACGCAAGGGTGGTAACATTAAGACTGCAAAGACCTCCACTGTTAACTGCAGAGGAGTAAGCGGATAGGTGGAAAGAATAAATTGAAGGCCTCTACTAGCGGGGAGACTTGTTTGATGTGTCCAAAGAAGAAACAGGAGCAGATTTAAAACACATAGGGGCTCCAGTATGAGAATTAGGTTTTAAAAGAGCTTTGGAGGACTTAAGAGCCAATAAGGCAGAAGGGATGGATAACATCCCATCAGAATTTCTAAAATCAATGGGGGCAAAAGACTATTCACGTTGGTGTGTAGAGTGTATGTGTCTGGCGACATATCATACAACTTCCGAAAAAATACCGTCCACACAATTCCGAAGACTGCAAGAGCTGACAAGTGCGAGAATTGTCCCACAGTTTGCTTTACAGCTCATGGATCCAAGTTGCTGACAAGAATAATACTCGTATACAGAAGAATGGAAAAGTAAATTGAGAGTCTGTTAGATGACGTAGAGTAAGGCTTTAGAAAAGGTCAAGGCACCTGAGACGCAAGTCTGACATTTCGGTTGATAATGGAAACAAGATTAAAGAAAAATCAACTCACGTTCATAGTATTTCTCCATCAGGAAGAAAGCGTTCGGCAGTGTCAAACGGTGAAAGATGTTAAAAATACTGAGGAAAGTAGCAGTAAGCTACAAGGAAAGACGGATAACATACAAAATGTACAAGAGCCTAGTGGGGACAATAAGAGTGCGAGACGAAGAACGAAGTACTCGGTAGTCCTTCACCCCTACTGTTCGATTTATGCAACGAAGAAGCCATTATGGAAATCAAACAAAGGTTCAAGAGTCAAATTGAAATTCAAGTTGAGAAGATATCAATGATAAGATTCGCTGATGACACTGCTATCCTCAGAAGAAGAACTTCAAGATCTGACGAATGGTATGAACAGTCTAATGAGTAAAGAATATGGATTGAGAATAAATCGAAGAAAGACGAAAGTAACGAGAAGTAGTAGAAATGAGAACAGCAAGAAACGTAACATCAGGATTTATGCTCAGAAAGTTGATGAAGTTAGGGAACTGCACTACCTAGACAGCAAAAGAACCATCGACGGACGGAGCAAGGAGGACATCAAAAGTAGACTTGTACTGGCAAAAAGGGCATTCCTGCCCCAGAGAAGTCTACTAGTATCAAACATAAGCCTTAATTTGAGGAAGAAATTTCTGACAGTGTACGTTTGGACCACAACATTTTATGGTAGTGAAACATGGACTGTAGGAAAACCAGAACAGAAGGAAATCGAAGCATTTGAGAAGTGGTGCTAAAGAAGAATGTTGAAAATTAGGTGGACTGATAAAGTAAGGAAGGAAGAGGTTCAGCGCAAAATCGGAGAGGAAAGGAACACATGGAAAACACTGACAAGATAGGACGGAATGCTAGGACATCTGCTAACACATTGGGGAATAACTTTCACGGTGCTAGAGGGAGCTGAAGAGGGTAAGAACTATGAAGGAAGACAGAGACTGGAATACAATCAGCAAATAACTGAGGACGTAGGTTGCAAGTGCTACTCTGACATGAAGAGGTTGGTAGAGGAGAGGAATTCGTGGCGGGCCGCACCAAGTCAGTTAGAAGACTAACAACTAATGAAAAAAAGAAAGAAACGTGCTACCCGCACAATTTTTCTGTACAGACAAAGGCGGTGCAACGAAATCTTCGCCCGGCGGTTGCATTAAGGATTGATCTCCCTGCACTTAATTACCCTAATCTACTCATAGCAATAGACTACATGGCTACTGAAGGAAATGAGGGAGTAAAAGAACATTTTATTCAGATTTGTGTGTTAAGTACGTAATCTGCCGACCAGTCTTTTTTGAAATCTACCTAGTGGCCCTCATACTCAGTTTTGGGGATGAGTCCTCAGGCAGTCAGTTGCTAATTTTTTCCAGCGACTCTAGGTTTCTTACGGGCGGACATGCATGTGGCATCCTTGATCAGATGCAGCGATTATTCAAGGCTAGTATGCTAGTTAAATGACCAATAAGACAAGATACAAGCAGACACTGTGCCACACAAGGATATAAGGCGAGGTCAGGCTGCATAATGTGCAGAATGACAAATTTGATGCATTTATTAATAACAACGCATTCAAAAAATTGGGAAATAATTAATTTATGTGAAGGGCGTGTGGTTACATTCTAAGACAAGCTTGGCCAATCAATTGCAGGCTACAGTTAGTTAAGATATGATTTTCAGAAAACGAATTCCAAGATAAAGATTTACTTTGTAAAGAGATAACTTTAGGAAGATTGAAACATGATGAAAGATTTACTTCAACTTTCATTAGTTTATACTAAATTTAAATGTGGTCACATATGAGTTTAAAGCTCTTAATTGCCATATGAAATAGTAGCCTGAATTTTAATTAAAAGAAATTGCAGTTCTATGATTTACAGTTAAAGGAAACACAATAGGCCACTGTTTATGAATGAATCTAACTTCAACCAGTAATTGAACTAACGGTGACATGACACTTGGACGCACCAATTAAATTTGACAGTTACAATAAGCAATTGATTATTTGATTGACGTCACAAGTGTTCAACGGCGATTAAAATCGCTCGCCAATGTTTTATGAAATTTTGTTTCAGGTACTTGTTTTAACGATTATTATTTTCATTCATGTCAGTTTTTCTTGTTTCGTGATTCGAGTATTCGTGAGCGTGTATCGTGGTGCATCGAAATCTCAGCATTGTGCTTACATTTCGTGGATTGCAGTTGTAGCTGTAGTGGTTCAAAAGCCAAGTACTGGCAAAGCTGTTTGTGCACTGTATCCAGTTATTAAATTTAGTTGGTTTCAGTGGTTCATTGAAATATCAGCAGAGTGTTTATATTTCGCGGTGTGCAGTTGCAGCTGTAGCGGTACTAAGGATAAGTACTAACAGAATTGTTTGTAAACTTTATTCGGTAATTACATTTAGTAGTTTTCAACGGTGTCTCGTTTTGTTTCTGGTGAAATAGCGGTTTAATAAACTTTCTGAAAATTTTGCTCTCTTTGTCTATTGAAGTTGTTTGTGCGTTGCATTTATTGAATTTAGTACGGTAATTTTCAGCTTTTGTTTTTTGATGTTTCTAGTGGAATATTTCAGTAAAAACTGGCAGTGTTTAGATTCGATAAGTGTTCCGGTGGACGCTTGAATTTTTGGGTTTTAGACAAGAAATTGTGCGATTTTTTTGTGGTATTGCTCTCAGTTGTTAAAATTTTACCATGAGTGAGAAGTGTGGGCTTCTTCATAGGTGTGTGACTAGCGGGTTAAGGTGTGAGATTTGTTCAAAATATTTTCACGTGGAGGGGGAGGGGGATGCAGTAAGGAAGTCGGTGGACACTCCTCTCCTGGATATGCAGAATTTGTAGCACAGATAAGTAAATAAAGGAACAGGGGCGTAAGATCTCCGCCCTTATGGTGCAGATACAAAACGCAAAGGGGGAACTGGCAGTTGGAACTGTCGTTGGAACTGGCAGTTGGTAAGAAGGCAGTTAGAAGGAGATGATATTCAGACGTTGTACTTTGGGTATCACGAATAGATTTGACCAGCTGTCAGAGTTTAGTGGAGAGGAGCCTCTTTTAGCTTTGCGTGTAGGAAACACGCAGCAGACCTCAAAAGTTAAGAACCATAAGACAGTTGCAGTATCGAATAGAAAAAAGAAGGTTTTGCTATTAGGCAGTTCACATGGCAGAGGTGTAGACCAACAGTTGCAAGAAGTGTTGGGGAACGAGTACGAGGTACCAGCATTGTGAAGCCAAGTGCAGGGTTGGCTTAGGTGACTGTTATGTAGGAATTTTACGGAAGAGGATCAGGTGGTGATTGTGTCTTGATCTGGGAATAGTTTTGATAGGGATGGGGAGTATGATGCAGGTGGTGACCTGGAAACGACAGCTATTCAAACTGGTGGCACAAATGTGCACTTCGTCCAGCTGTTCAGTGTCACGATTGGCCTCACCTTAATGCTGATGTGAGGCTTCATAAGGCACTGATGGAGGTGGGCATGCCTCACACTGCATTGGTGGCAGATGAGTCTATCAATAGATCGGATTTCAGTAAACATGACTTTCACGTCAAGAGGAATGGGAAGGGAACGTTGGCAAAACTTATTGGCCACACTGAAATGGGCGGTGGTGAGATTCTTCATGGGAAAAATCCTGTAGTAGTTGGTGTTAGAGTAGAACCTTTTTTATATTGAAGTCAGCTGATCGATATCCCTACGTAAAGGAAGTCTCTCCAACAAAGGAACCACCTTCAAAGAGGGGTCAGATATCCTAGAAGCGAAGGAGTTACCATATTTCATCAAAATGCGAGTGTAAGAGGTCTTAGAGATAAAGTTAGTGAACTGCTTATAGATGTTGACTCTGACATTTTTGGTATATCAGAGCACCACAATGTGACAGTTCAGAGGCTTCCCATCTTAGGATACACATTAGATGGCCGTTTTTAAGCAGTTCTTTGCGGTGTCAGGTAGTGGCCATGTACGTAAAAAACAGTATTTGACTCTGTAGATGTATCAGACTGCGCTGAACAGGTATCTGAATGTTTGCACGGTCAATTGAATTTAATGAAACTAAACTTCTAATTATTGTTATTTATAGGTCCTCTAACTTCTGAACATTTCTGCTCGAGTTAGAGAAGATTCTTGGTTCACGTTATAGGAAGTACCAAAAATTAGTTGGAAATGGTGACTTCGTTATTAATTTTGTAAGTGATTGTGCAAAAAAAAAAAAAAAAAAAGGGTGAAGGAAGATCTCCTAAATTCATGTGATCTGACGCAGAGTGTATTTTTTCTAATCCGGGTGTAGGACAACAGCAGCACACTTTATTGTTATCCTTTCTCCGTTACTAAATGGCATGTTAGTAAAAGCGTGAATAGCCTTTCAGATCACGACGCCTATTTTAACCCTAAAAGGTTTATGTAGTCAAACAAATGTTACGTATAATTACGAACTATATCGAAAAGCTAATCCAACGGTAACAGAGAGTTCTTTAAACCTCGTTAAGGAACGAGAGTGCCAAGATGTTTATAGTGCTGATAACATAGAAGACCAATATAATGCATTCCTTGAGACATTTCTCATGCTCTTTGAAAGTTGCTTTCCACTAGAACGTTCAAGACAGGGTACTAGCAGTAAAAATCAGCGTGGTGGCTTACTAGTGGGTTAAGGATATCATGTAGAATAAAGTGGGAACTACATCAAAATGGTCGTTAAAGATATCATATAGAATAAAGTGGGAACTACATCAAAATGTTAGAATTAGTCACAATCGTTATACGTTTGCCCGTTATAAACATTACAGTAAAGTGATTAAAAATGTTATTAGGAAGGCACAGAGTGCGTGACACGCATGTAGAATAACTATTTCACAGGATGAAATTAAAAGCATTGGGTCAGTAGTGAAGAAAGTGTCTGGTCAGCAGCACAAGGTCGTAGATGTAAAGTCAATGAATAGTATAAATATTGCTGTTACTGGTAACTCAGATTTATGTACAGTTTTTAACAATCAGTTTCTGACCATAGCTGGTGAATGAAATAAAAACTTAGTTTCTACAGGAAATCAAACAGCTCTCTTGGGTAATGGCTTTTCGAGACTGATGCTGACAAGGGGAAGACTGAGTCAATAATTAAATCACTGAAGACTGTCTTCATGGATATGCTGGAGCAGCTAGCAGATTACTAAAGCACTGTGCTACGCATGTTAGACTGTACTACGCCACATTTGTAATATTCCCTTTGGGAGTTATCAATATCCTGAACGATTTAAGTATTCGGAGAGTAAAGCCGCTTTATAAGAAGGAAGAAAGGGGTTACGCAGACAATATCAGAGCTATTTCTATACAATCAGTGTTTGGTAATGTTGCTGAAAAGGCTGTGTATGGAAGGACAATTGATCATTTCGTTTCACATAATTTGCTGTCAATTGCATAATTTGCTTTTAAAAGTGGTTTACCAACTAAAAATGCTATATTCTACTTTCTCTGTATGGTATGGGATGGATTAAACGAAAGGTTTCGAATGCTAGACATCTTTTTTGATTTAGCTAAGGCGTCTGACGGCATTAATCACAAAATATTGCATCCGAAGTTGGATCATTATGGAATACAGAGATTAGATCGCAGTTGGTTCACTTCTTATTTTAAGAACAGGCAGGGAATGTCATTCTCCATAGTACTGATAGTGGTAACAAAGTGGCGCCCGAGTTGGGCCTCTCAATACGTATGTTCTTTACTGTCGTTTCTTGTTAACAGTGATCGCTTATTCCCAAAAATTAGCAGCTTTCACTCAGTTAATAATAGGCGAAAATCCAATCTACATTTGGACCGCACCTCCTTGTTTCTCGTGCAGAAAGGCTTGCAGTATTCTGTTGCATCCATTTTCAATAAGCTGCCAAAGAATTAAAAAATCTTAGTAGTAATCCACGCGCTTTCAAATCCAAACGGAAAAAAATGGTTCAAATGGCTCTGAGCACTATGGGACTTAACATCTGTGGTCATCAGTCCCCTAGAACTTAGAACTACTTAAACCTAACTAACCTAAGGACATCACACACACCCATGCCCGAGGCAGGATTCGAACCTGTGACCGTAGCAGTCGCCCGGTTCCGGACTGAGCGCCTAGAACCGCTAGACCACCGCGGCCGGCTCTAAACTGAAGAATTTCATCATGGGTCACTACTATTCTGTGGAGGTACTTGAAAAATTGAGCTAATTCTTGTGTAACATTGTTGCCTGTGTTTATATAAACGTATAGCTTGTCTTATTTTTAGATTTCATGAACGTTTTCTTTATCTGTTATGGCTTCCCTGTTGTAATTTCTTGTACTGACACCTTCCATGACAGACTTGATGACGTTGCTATTGCTGGGCGCTCAACTGTGCAGTCATCACCGCCCAGACAAAGTCCCAGTTTTTCACACGTTCCAGTTTCTTTACTCATTCCAATTTAGCTACTGTCACAAATGATGATGATGATCAAATGATGAGGACAACACAAACACCCAGTCCCCGGGCAGAATAAATCCCCAACCCGGGTAGTAGTCGAACTCGATCAAGAGGCACCTACGCTAGCCACTAGACCACGAGCTGCGGACTTATATCACAGTGGACATTTGCTCCTCAATTTGGTCCTACGAAACTATAGTGTAAAACATAAAAATTAGTTTCCAGCCACCAGATTGTTTATTCCGTCGGTGGAGCGTAGATATTGTTAACAATTACAGTGACTCGTAATATTGTTAGCTGGAATGCATCATTAGCCACACTATTTACTGTGCAACTGGCACAGCTACATAACGATGTGGACAATACAACAGCTCAGACTATCTGAAGAGAAATGCGGTTAGTCTTCTCCAATAACCGTTATATTTCTACCGTATATATCTGGGCTACCTTTATTATGTTTAATCTGGAAGACTCACAACGGTTAACATTAACCAACAGCAGAAAACAACCGTTCTTTGATTACAAAAGGCAAAATACTTTTAATTTGTCGCGAATTACCAAAAGCTATAGTGAATACTACTCCCCTCAATCCATTGTCTCTGTCAGTTGGAAGAACCAACAGCCAGTGTCCCTGCACAAGCGCTTCAATAGTTTTTGCCCGGAAGCTCACTGAGCCTCATCTGACATACATAAATGAATGATATATTAGTGTTGGTCATTTGAACGTAATTTCGCTGGAACTTACTCGACTATAGATTACGCAAACTGCACAAGAATTAAACAGAGGCGTCATCTGTGAGCACAGTATCGGAATCGTTGAATGACGTGCACTTTATTCACCATTCAGTACTCGTATTTCATATTTCTAATCCCAGCATTCTGGTATTCGGTAAAATAATAATTCAGGCAATATTAATAATTTCTATGGGTTGCCTGATTTATTTAACGATTTTTACAGCTTATCTCACGCTGATCTGTGAGAGGAGCTTGGCGCCAGGAATTTTCTTTATCTATGGCTTCCCGATTCCCGTTCCCTCTCCGATCGCCAGGTTAGCATGTGGTGTCGTTTTAACATTCAGTAGTGGCCCAAGTTTCTCCTGTTCGCAGTTCCCCAACCTGCCTTACCAACCTTGTAAATGCTATTTCTGCTCGATTTTAACGTCGCGAGGTCGCCTCCCTGTGAAATTCCGGCTGTATGATTGGCCAGTTCAGGTACGCGCCCGTTTTCCGCGAGCGGGCGCCAACCGCCCTCGGCGAATGGATATTGGACAAAGGGGCAGCAGTTCAGTTCCAGTGTGATCGTGCCGGAGACCGGAGGTGCCTGTTCCAGGAGATGAAGTTCGGTAAGCATGAGCCCCGACGTGCACTGTAGATTCGCGCCCTGCGTCCCAGAGGGAACCTGATAGGTCATTGTGAACAGTTTCGAGTCTTGCGGGTTTTATTGCTTTAGTACGGGAGGCTACCGGGCGCACAGTAGCATCTGTCTTGGTCTTTCGCTGTTTCATGGTGGTGGTCGTTGCACGCCCGCAATCCCTTCCTTTACTAAATGGGATTCTATTTGATAATACGGCGATCGTTACTAAAATTCCTTTCCTCCAGCTGTCTTGGCGTGTTATGAACGTACGTTGGGGCAGGCTGCTGAACTCGGATCCTTCTTCCCCTCACCCCCATTTGGTTGTATTATTGTTCGAGTCTCAACTGTTTAAAAAATGAGTCCGTGAATCTTACATTCTCTCTCTTTCCTTACGTGAACTCACCCCTAGTATAACAGAATAATGCGGAACTATAACGGTTGCTGTAAGGTCGTACATGTCTCGCTCCACTAACGGTAGTGTAAAGATTCAATATTGCGCGCCTGGCACGACCATTGCACGCATGGCACCGATAACAGTAGTAATCATGTTCAACTATTCCCCACTGATAATCTGGGAAGTGTTCACTCGATGTGGTGGAAGTAGTGGCCTCTCTTTTGCCTTGCTGGTTTAGACAAAAAATATCAAAAAACACAGCCCCTACAGTAAGGAATAGTAACCTGTAAAAATAACCAAACGAGCCACCGCATTTATCGTTTAAAATAACAGTCGGGTAAATCAGCATCAAAAACACTGTTACTGAAATTACCACGCGGCTGGAGAGCACTGAAGTATTACTTAGCCCTACAACATTTTAAATTTGAAAGAAAAGTACAGCTAATTTCACTGTTCATGATAGTGCCGTAGACTGTGTACGAATCTAACTCCTCACCGTCAAGCTTAGCTATGACTGAATCCACTACCGTCGGGTAGTGGTTTACAGTTCCGTCGATTGTAACCAGGAACGGCAACTGCAGTCCAGCGGCCAAGTCACCAGACCGTCTACCGAACAGGGTACACCATAGTTTTCTTGCAACCGACTAGGCCACTCAAGGCCAGCATTAGAAGGGGTTGCCGAACTATCTCGTTGACCACTCACCACCAGAAAATCACAAGTTTTCAGTGATGTTTGCAGCGTTTGTGTATAGAAATGAATCGACGGTAACAGGTGAAAATCTGTGCCGGACTGGGACTCGAACCCGGTCTCCCACATAACGTGAGCAGTGGTCTTAGGCGCTTCGGCCATCCGAGCACGCTTGTCATTCCACCCAGATTCACAGCGAATTACTCGCTTCTAGCGTAGCGTCACCTACCCACCCCAGAATGAGATCAGGCTTGGTGTACTTGTGCGCTGAAACAATACATCTTCGGTGATCGTCACCTTATGTATACATGGTGTTTCAGAAGTGATGGTCAATAATTCGCATGTGGAAGTTACAGGCCAAAATTAGCCAAAAGCTCCAGTAAACGTAAGTCCACCAATCAACCGTTGTCGAGATACAGAACATTTTCTGTTGCTGTTCATCAGTCTCGAGGAACACATAGCATCTGTAAACGTTATAGTCGGTGCTCGAAATGTTGTCCATGAGTCTGAATGCAACGGTGATCTCGTCTCTGAAACGAATAGCGAATCCTCTCAGGCAGTCATGGGGAATCCTACATATGCTGGAAGGGTGCTTCAATTCGCAAGAGAAATTCCTCAATAGAGTCGACCTCGGTAGCGTAGACCAGGCTTTTGATATGAACCTACACACGGAAGTTCACGGGATTTAAATCCGAAGACCTTGAAAGCCATGGCACAGGCCCTCCTCTATCTATCCAATGATAACAATAAGTCAGAGATAGAAGCCAGAGCACCCGTAAAGAACAGGTGCTGGAGCACTGTCATACCAGAACCACATGTTCAGGTGCTGCTTCAGTGGGACATCATCATATACATCTGGAAGTACAATCCGCAAAAACCTGATGTAGTGCTGTTCGGTTAGTCTCTGTGGGAGGAAGTGTGGTGTAATAATGCGGTCTCCGATCAACCCTGGCCAGACGTTCAACAAATAACGCTGCTGATATCGTGGCACGTGTGTTGCATTATTACTGGCATCGGCCCAAATGTGACAGGTAAGGTAGTTAAATATACCGCCACGGTTATATCAAGCCTTATCCGTGAAAAGAATACTGCTTACAAACAGGGAATGCAGCGTACACTGTTGCTGCACGCATTGGCAGAAATTCTCTCTAGGAGAGAGGTCCGCTTTGCTGAAGGCTAGCACTCTCTGAGAGCACTTACCGACGTAAAATCCGCCACACACTGCTGTGATTCATGACACGATCTTGAGTAGCAGCCCCCCTTGTTGAAGTACCCGGACGTTCGTGTACAATGCGTAACAGCCATTCCTCAACATCGGGTGTTATGGATCTGGGACGACCTTTTCGTACATGATGTGCAAAGCTCCCGATTTCTCTAAGGCGCTAATGTAACAGGATAATTGTACGCCTGTCGGGCTGCCTTCAGAGAGGAGCATCTTCACACAATCATACAGGCTCAAGGGCTCTACCATTCGCTTTGCCACAGATGAAGTGCACGCCAGTGTACTCTTCATTGGTGTAACGTCTGTCCATGGTACCTTCACATTAGTAACTGTGAGACCGGTAAGGCACAGCGCACGGAGGGGGAAACGAAAGTAATTGCGTATGCGTAAACAAACAGATAGTTGATACCAAATCTCAAATCAAAACCCTAAATATCGCGGTATCCAGGGGCTTTTACGGTTGGTTCCCAACTCGAATTAATGCGATACTTCGGCAACGGTTGATTTGCGGATCCATGTTTATTGGAACATTTAGCTACTTTTGGTCTGTACTTTCCATGTGTGAATTATTGACCATCACTTCAGAAACACCCTGTATGTATATAAATATTGTGGTGTCTGTTCTTTCAGACCCAGCCTGCTACACATTATCTGCGTGGCGTGCCTACCTATGAACCCCTTACTCACCAAGTGCGATTACCGCAAGATGAAGGGAGATAAGCGCACACACACCCACATCTTCAGTGTCAATGCACATCAAGGCCGATCTCTTGGCAGAATCCGAAATGGCGAGTAAGGGGTTTATGCGTAGGTGACGCTACACTAGTATTGTGTAACAGACTGGGAATTTGGTGTGGATGGGAAGCGTGCTCGAATGACCAAGACAGTAAAGGTTCTTGGCGTTGATTGGGAGACCTGGGTTAGAGGCACTGAACGGCACAAATTTTCACCTGTCACCATCGATCAAATAAAGTATCTGCTTTTTCGGACATGTCCGAAAGAACAGACACCACATATATACCAGGTTCAAATTAACAGAGAAGATAGATAATGTCAAAACAAATGTAGTTCCATGAGGAATATATAGTTTGTGATGTCAGCTTGTAATGTTAGGGGATATTTAGTTAGTGGTGCTGACGTAAGCTGTTACGCCGGTGTTGTTGACTGGGAGTGTGTACTGACATTCAAATATCCACAGTTCGCATGTTTGGGAACATGTTAGTCCGCGAGGTATCGACCTTATTTTCATCAACAGCGATTCAGTGTCGTGGCCGGCCGTGCGGTTAAAGGCGCTGCAGTCTGGAACCGCAAGACCGCTACGGTCGCAGGTTCGAATCCTGCCTCGGGCATGGATGTTTGTGATGTCTTTAGGTTAGTTAGGTTTAACTAGTTCTAAGTTCTAGGGGACTAATGACCTAAGCAGTTGAGTCCCATAGTGCTCAGAGCCATTTTCAGTGTCGTGTGTTGGGTGGCATTCTTGGTTGTTTGGACCATACATTCTTCCATCCCACCTCAGTAGATGGAAACACCGCATCTTCGTGGAATATCTATTGACAGAACTGCTAGGAGATGTATTTCTGAATGTTAAACAAAGGATACACTTCCAGCACGATGAGGCACCAGTTGTAGTTGATACTAATATCGGAGGTACAACAGTTGGTAATAGTACTGCGTATACCCCTGCGTCTTTACACATCTTCCTACGACTCTTAACCGGAAGGATGGACGGTGGTAATCTATTTCACCTAATATTCTTGTTTCTTAGTTTGTTATAACTCGTTACCTATTCCCTTGTTTTCATCTTGCATCACGTATGCGTTTGGCTACTTGTTATAATCTTTTGGATTTGCTTATTAGGCTGTTTTGCGAATAAATTAGCAAAAATAACGTCCTCAGTTTTGTAGATTAATATTCTCAAAAATGCTCATTTTAAATTATTCGATGTTAGTTGCATGCCTAAATTACATAATAAGTTTAATAAAATCATCCATGAGTCATCCTGATCATATTTATAGGGTACCCACGAAACCTAGCTGTGTGGCAACAAATTTTTCTTAAATTTTGTCTACCTCGTTTTCTTTTGTTACTGCACGTAAATGATTTCTCCCACCTTCGTATAATCACATTGATCAACGCTGGTAATAATCTAGACTTTTCGACCAGAATGCTGTCGTAATTACGGCTGCGGCAGTGCACGCTTACAACGTTAAATCACGACCAGTTTGCCGTGAGATATGAAATACGGTTTGAATAGCCGTTTGCCCTGTCACTTAATCATATCGCTTTGTACGCTGTTCTGCCGATAGCCTGCTAATATTGTGTGCTGCCTGAATAATGTCCCTAGAGCTACATGAATCCAATCGAGTTTTGATTCCAGTTTTTACTTTCACTGTCCGTTATAATAGAAAATTCCAGGAATTATTTCTCACGAGAAGTTTTTAAACACAAAATTATAAATTGAAAATAATTCGCATGTGCTAAATTAGGAAAAATTGAAAGTTACTCACGGAAGCGCCGGTGAAAAAAGTAGAGGAGCCAAAATAACATGGAACAATGAATGTAAAATGCGTTCTCAAAGCGAGTGACATAGAAATTGCAAGGATGTTAATCATTCAGCGCAGATTATGGTGTTATTATTTCAGAATTGCAACAAATTAACTCTGTACCTTCCTTTCACTTTTTTATTTCACCGTTCTGTTGGAATATTTCCTCAAGATCCTAGGAAAATCGCTATACTACCTAAAATAATCAACAATTATACTGATTTACTACTACTACTGATAATAATAATAATAATAATAATAATAATAATAATAATAATAAAAGCAGAACCTTACTTTCTTGAAAACTTAAACAGAGTTCAGACACATTGAAGACTTTATGGAGGGTACAGATTATAACTCCATAAAATCAGGAGAAAAGAAGCAACACCTAAGTAAAGCAAGTAATGAATAGGACTAACACGGCAGATACCAGTTTCTTCATATAGGCTATAAAATACTGATCAAACAAAATCAGGCTGCCAAAAGTTAGCATCGTATGACTTAAGATTACAATACGGTTCCTTCTTGCCTTCATCGACACACATCCGGAATTTAAATCCATTGAAATACCTATTAAACAAGTCGTGCGTCCACACTGTTTTGTACGACCTACGGATAAACATTAATCGAATCGTAAATCTGAAAGCCTGACACTGTTAAGTGCTAATAGGACAGTGGGGTGAAACTCGGTGGTTAAGCTCTCTCTGCGTTCTCGGAATGTGATCCTACGTCGCACCCAAGAAACTTATCAGCAGATATTTTAGTGAAAAACTTCGCCAATACAGTGATAAACATGTTCAAGAAGAAAGCGAATTACACTGAAATGATCCAAGGGTGCTGTTGTATGTGCTGACTGAAACTGATTTCGTCCCTACAAGTAGCTAACTTTCTGAAATCAATATGTCACAAACTTAAGAATACTCTGCGTAAAATTTCAGGATCCAATAACCACAGCAATACACAGGATGCGGTATAACTTTTCCAATCAAACTGCGCAAACTGTACTGTGAATATTCTTAAGGAAACTACAGTGGACTTCATATTCAAGAAATAAAACAATAATTCGTGAAAAAGTATTTGGAGTACTTTTGTAGTATCTAAAAAACTAAACTAAACTCCTCCCGAACCGGCCATGAAGGCCCAACGGTACCGACCGGCCTCCATGTCATCCTTAGCCCTTAGGCGTCACTGGATGCGGATTCGGTGGGGGGAGGGGGGGAGGGAGTGGTCAGCACACCGCTCTCCAGGCCGTTTTTCAGTTTGCGAGACCGCTTTGTAGTATCTAGTGAATGAAAATCATCAGAGTCGCTATAATGGCTCTTGTCCTAAATCATACTGTGACAAGGGCATTATCATCGCGACTTTTCGATTAGATATGTAGTTGCTCTGCTTCTTCATCTCGTCTCTTCCTTCTTAATGATTCTGCATGTGCTGCCATCCATTAAATCGTCAGGTCCGAAATCTCTTCAGCCCTCGTCTCCTCTTCCTTCAACATAATTTCCCAAAACTGATTTTATAAGCTACTTAACATATGTACCAATCAATTTCTTTCCCTTCTGTGACAAGATATGAGATGGCCTTAATCACAATATAGGTATACTGCCATAGAAAGCTAGCTCTGCATGCTTTCTTCGACAATATCGGGTCAAGCCGTTTATGTCGCTGTAGCTTACTTCGGCACCCGTGGTCTATGGGTAGCCGGCATGGTAGCTCACCGTGTTCGGTCAGAGGGTTATCTGCCTTGTGCAATAAATAAAACTGAGTGAATGGATCAACGATGAACTTTAACGTGTGTCATCTGAACGCCGCCTCGAAAAATGTAGCGAGCGATAACGAACAAAATGAATCTGAGGAAAAAGATGGGGGTAATGCCTTTGATTAGCAACTAAAACGTCCTCTATCCCCTGTTATAAACCCACCAATGCTTAAATTATGTTTAATAATCAGCATTGGTGGTCGAAGACATCCTGCATAAGAACTCACACTCATTCCGCCAACGGCCTTGTCAAAGAGGGCGGAGGAGCGGATAGAGGTTCAGGGCACTCTCTCACCTTTGAGGTGGGAAATTGCCCCTAAAGGTGAAAGAATCTGCAATGATTAACGGCATTAGGATGCTGAAGGCAATGGAAACCACTGCACTAAAGACACATAAACTGCATCCACAGGACATGTGGCCAGTAATTGAAAAAGTGTCACGATGATCTCTCCGTTGGCAAAAGATTCCGGAATGGTCCCGCATTCGGATCTCCGGAAGTGGTGTGCCAGAGTGGACATTACCAAGAGAAGAAGATTTAATTGGCAACGAAAGGACAACGTTCAAAGAGTCGGAGCGTGGAATGTCAGAGGCTTAAAGGTGGCACGGAAGCTAGATATCTGAAGAGGGAAATGCGTGGGCTCAATCTAGATATAGTGGAGTCAGTGAAGTGAAATGGAATAAAGACAGCGATTTCTCGTCAGGGTAATATCATAAGCACTAGAAAATGGTACAACGGGAGTAGGATTCGTTACGAATAGGAAGGTATGGCAGAGAGTGTGTTACTGTGAACGGTTCAGCGATAAGGTTGTTCTTATCAGAATATAAAGCAATCCAGCACCGACAACGACAGCTCAGATATACATGCTGACGTCACAAGCTGGAGATGAAGAGGATATAGAAAGTGTATAAGGATGTCGAAAGGGTAATACAGTCCATAAAGGGAGATGAAAATCTAATAGTCATGGTGGACTCGAAAGCATTTGTAGGGGAAAGAGTAGAACAACAGATTACACGAGAATGTGGGCTTGCTACAAGGAATGCGAGAGGGGAAAGACTGAGTTCTGTAATAAATTTCAGTTGGTAATAGCTAATAATCTGTTCAAGAATCACAAGAGAAGGGGCTATACTTGGAAAAGGCAGGGTGATACGGGAAGATTTCAGTTAGATAACATCACGGTCAGACAGAGATTCCGAAATCGGAATATAGACTCAGATCACAATGTAGCAGCGATGAAGAGTAGGCTGAAGTTTAAGTGATTATTCAGGTGGAATCAATACGCAAAGAAGTGGGATACGGAAGTACTAAGGAATTTCGAGATACGCTTGAAGTTCTCTAAGGCTACAGATAAAGCAGTAAGGAAGAGGCAGTACAGCTGAAGAGGAAAGGACGTCTCTAAAAAGGGAAATCACATAAGTTGGAAATAAAGACATTGTTACAAAAAATGTAACTTTGAAGAAACCATGGATAACAGAAGAAATACTTCAGTTGATCCATGAAAGAAATGGTTCAAATGGCTCTGAGCACTATGGGACTTAACATCAGAGGTCATCAGTCCCCTAGAACTTAGAACTACTTAAACCTAACCAACCTAAGGACATCACACACATCCATGCCCGATGCAGGATTCGAACCTGCGACCGTAGCGACTGAAGTGTCTAGAAATAAAAGAAAGGTTCAGGAGTGGAATTAAGATTCAAGGTGAAAGGATCTCAGGAAGTGAAAGTGAAGAAGAATTACATGATTTGCTGAACAGAATGAACAGTCTAATGAATACAGAATATGGATTGAGAGTAAATCGAAGAAAGACGAAAGTAATGAGAAGTAGCAGAAATGAAAACACCGAGAAACTCAGCATGAGGATTGACGCTCATGAAGTAGATGAAGTTAACGAATTCTGCTACCTGAGCAGCAAAATAACGAATGGTGGACAGAGCACGGAGGACATCGAAAGCAGACTAGCACCTGCAAAAAGGGACATTATTGGCCAAGAGAAATCTAGTAGTAACAAACATAGGCCTTAATTTGAGGAAGAAATTTCTGATAATGTACCCTTGGAACACAGCATTGTATTGTAGTGAAACATGGAGTGTGGGAGAACCAGAACAGAGGAGAAGCAAAGCATTTGAAATCTGATGCTACAGACGAATGTTGATAATCAGGTGGACTGATAAGGTACGGAATGAGGAGGTTTTGGACAGAATCGGAGAGGAAAGGAATATGTGGAAAACACTGACAAGGAGAAGGAACGGACATCTGTTAAGACATCAGGGAATGAGTTCCATGGTACTAAAGATATCTGTAGAGTGCAAAAACTGTAGAGGAAGACAGAAATTGGAATATATCCAGCAAATAAGCCTCGAGGTCGCTTCATTGTTGTTGCGAGCCCACTTCTATTCCTTTAGCACTGCTTCAGTTAACACTGTGATAAGCTGTGTTGTTATATGTTCAAGTGAGGAGCACTAATGTAAAATAAACAACGAATCAAGTTAGAAAAACTTAACGGTCCTTGTAAGAAAATGACAGATTACGAGCTAGTTGCACAAACCCCTAATGAAGCAGTTGCCTACGAAATAATTAGTAATGGAATAAGTGTTCGGCGCGTATTTGATGCAACTGCGCTGTTTAATGCTCCGTGTGGGTAATTACTGTGTGGAAACACTTGTACAAGTGAACAGAGTCACACAATGGAAGTTTATTTAATTATTGTTTAGTCAAATAATGATTTAGCTGACGTAAAAAGTTTGTTTTATCGTTGCATAATTGAACCAATATTTAACTGTGGTTTTACTCATAGATGTTTACCTTGATAACGCAAGCATAGCTATCCATTACATGTGCATAAAGTACGCCGCGCGCATGCTCATGTTGATGAAAATCGGAGCGCCCGCTCGAGGGTTAAGGAAATAAAAAGAAAATTCTGAAGGGGACTGAATTTAGAAGAGAAATTATGTCATTGGTAAGGTTCACCGACTAATATAGTTTAGGAACTAACAAAGCAAAGATTAAAATGTTGTTAGGTGGTAGAAAAGATACAGCGATTTGTTTAAGATAAAAATTGGGAAATAGACAATAGCAGAGGAAGTGACAGATATCTACTTTTTAAGGAGAAAAATTACTTAGGATGAAGAGCATGTATATAAATAAAACGTGTAGAATGGGAACCCTCGAGAAGCTGAACGCATTTGAGTGAACGATAAAAATTAAATAAATACGTGAAGTACGAAATAGATAGGCAATAAAAAGAACAGACGGAAATAAGAGAAGAAAAACTATTGCCAAGGGAAGGATAAGTTAATGGTATATCTGCTACGGCACCCAGGAATGGTTAACCGACGATGGAGTGAACAGTAGTGGGGGAGATTGTGGAGGAAGGCAAATATTTAAAGCATAGTGCAAAAGCATGCTTAGGACAGTAGTTACATAAAGTCGGAAAGATTGAAGTAAGATAGAAAGCTATGGAGAACGCTATCAACGCAGTTAGAAACTCCTGTTTGACGTAAAATGCAAGTGTTGTACCGAAGTAAAGAACACAAGTGCAGTAAAAGAAGGAAAATCTTTCAGAATGAGATTTTCACTCTGCAGCGGAGTGTGCGCTGATATAAAACATCCTGGCAGATTGAAACTATGTGCCCGACAGAGACTCGAACTCGGGACCTTTGCCTTTCGCGGGCAAGTGCTCTACCAACTTCTTTTTTTTTTTTTTAATCTCATTTCGTTCGTTTTTCATCGGTGCATCTGCTCAGGGCGGACGTCGTAAAACATCCATCGAAGTTCGTTGGTAATCGAGTAACTCAGTTTTTTTATTACAGAGAGCACGTAACCCTCTGACCGAACACGCTGAGCTACCGTGCCGGCTGATCCACTGAGCTACCGAAGCACGACTAACGCCCGGTACTCACAGCTTTACTTCTGCCAGTACCTCGTCTCCTACCTTCCAAACTTTACAGAAGCTCTCCTGCGAACCTTGCAGAACTAGCACTCCTGAAAGAAAGGATATTGCGGGGACATGGCTTAGCCACAGCCTGGGGGATGTTTCCAGAATGAGATATTCACTCTGCAGCGGAGTGTGCGCTGATATGAAACATCCTGGCAGATTAAAACTATGTCCCCGACCTAGATTCGAACTCGGGACCTTTGCCTTTCGCGGGAAAGTTTGGAAGGTAGGAGACGAGGTACTGGCAAAAGTAAAGCTGTGAGTATCGGGCGTTAGTCGAGATTCGTAGCTCAGTGGGTAGAGCACTTGCCCGCGAAAGGCAAAGGTCCCGAGTTCGAGTCTCGGTCGGGCACATAGTTTTAATCTGCCAGGATGTTTCAAGGAAAATCTTTGCTTTTATAAAGGACAATCTGTTCCAGTTCCACTCATGGCATGTCTTAATACACCAAATCACAGCTGTTTCCCGGTTGTGTTGCAGGAACTGTGGCACATCCAGATATTGAATCTCTGCAATAATACTCACCTTCAACTGTGAACCCTTAAATAAAAATCACTCAGTGAAACTTACTTTGCCGGCCGGTGTGGCCGTGCGGTTAAAGGCGCTTCAGTCTGGAACCGCGTGACCGCTACGGTCGCAGGTTCGAATCCTGCCTCGGGCATGGATGTGTGTGATGTCCTTAGGTTAGTTAGGTTTAATTAGTTCTAAGTTCTAGGCGACTGATGACCTCAGAAGTTAAGTCGCATAATGCTCAGAGCCATTTGAAACTTACTTGTTAAAATTTATTGACCGTTAACGTTATTAAAATGTCAGACCTTTAAGGATAAATCTAGACTTTAACTAGGGGGACTGTAATCCTTGAAACATAGTAAACGGTAAATTATTCCTTGGCTTCAACAGTGAAAGGTTCTACGCTGTGGAAATATAATCTGGGAAACTTTGTAAGCAGAATCTGATTTCCTAAATTTAATGGCTTCACCTTGGATCTTAGGAAGATCAGAGTTGTCTACACTTTCCGGCTAATCACGTGTGAGCCATAAGTTGGGATGGAACAGAGTAGCATACTAATGACATGAAGAGTTGGATAATTTCACTTAAAATCGTACAGTGGGATACGGCAATGATAGCAGGGGAAGTACTAGATGACCATGCTTGACCTTTATCTATTAGGCTTATAAGCCTATAGGTGGAAAGGCAGACACTGTGCCGTCTCTTGAGAAGAAGGTAGCAGTCTCTTTTCGTAGCTAAGCAGTGTACTCACGGCAGGAAGAATGCCAGAAACGAGCTCTTTACGAAAAGATGGACATGTGCTGGGCATCGGAGCGTCTAGGCCCAGGATGATAAGGCAGGACGTAGCTATTGTGATAAAAGTGTAACATCCCAAACGTTACTCCAGCTCCGCCTGCGGGCAGCGTAGTGTGTCCTTAAGAGTACAAGAGAAACTCGCTGGCGGCGTGAGGAAGCTCATACAAACACCGTTTCTGGCCTGCAAAGCTGTGGGCTCCAGATGCTGATAACGTCTTTAGAAAACAGACCCAAAAACACCAACGACTCTGCTGCAGTTGCCGGGCTGGCGACTGTCACTACGAGGGTAAAACGTATTTTTCCTCTTTTTGTTTTCCTGCGTTGTCGAAATCTCGCCGGGGAGAGAAACAGGTCCTGGTATTGGCTTGCAGCCAGGGGCATGTATCTTGAGTTCTACCTTTTGGGCAGAGGCTGGCAGTAAAGTAACTGACTGGGAGATGTGTTTTTACATATTTGGTGGAGTGAGTGTGAGAGACCATAAGGAATTGTGCAACTGACCAATCTTGGTGGCAAAGCGTGGGACTGGGTAGGAAATTTCAGGTGCATGAAAATCTGTCGCAGGGTGCGGAGGAGTGTCCTATCCATATATACGGTCGGACGTCGAGTTAGTGAGAAGTAAGAGAGATTAAAATTCTTGTTCTGACTCTGAAGCGTTGGGGAGTTCGGACTTCGGACCAGGAGATTTGGAGTCAGACGGCTAGAAAGCAAAGAACTCGTTACCAGCAGTGACGGAGGGTCCCTGCGCGTGACCAAAGTTTGATGTCAACCTGCGCAGCTCACGTCAAGAATACACAGCCGCACCAGCATGTTAGGTTCGGATAACCACAGTAGACTCTAGGATGAAAGCGGTAGATTTTTTTTAACTCACTGTCAGTTTCACACTGTGCAATCACTGCCCTCTTCTGGAGAATTGCTATATGGTGTAGGATTCGCATCGGATAGGTTTGGAGGAGGACATCGAAAAAGTTCAAAGAAGGGCAGCTCGTTTTGTATTATCGCGAAATAGTGAGAGAGTGCCACCAATATGGTACACGAATCGGGGTGATAGTCATTAATACCATGGCATTCCTTCTCATGAAATTTCAATCTCCTCAGAGTGTGAAAATATCTTGTTAATGCTCATCAACAAAGGAAGCAATGATGATCATAAATAAAACAGAAATCAGAGCTCGCACGGAAAGATTTAAAGACTCTTTTCTCCCGCCCACTCTTCGAGAATGGAAGAGTGGAGAAGTAGCTTAAAGATGGTTCGATGAACCCTCTGCCATGCACTTAACTGTGAATCGCGGAGTGATCATGTATATGTAGACTAACAACCAATAAAGCTGCATTAAGTTGTTGCTAGAGTCAAGTTCTTAGGACACATAATGGATACCAGTGGTACTTCACCGGATCTACAGAAGTGGAGGTGGCACACTGCTACGCAACACCATGAACTAAGCAATAACCACGCATATACATCGGCTTAATAAATTAGCCATGCCGAGCTAATGTGAACTGACTGCAAAGAAGACGAATTGGATCTGGGATGTCATCACCGAGAATGAATTCCATTCATTTAAGCAGGCGATTCTAACGGCGCTGAAGCCTTCCGACCCAGATCTCTTCAGAGGATTCTGTATATTAACGCATAGCACAGAGACGTGTTTGGAAGTGGATATCTTCAAGAAATCGAAGAACTAGGTGAGGCAACTCGTACCGGGTGGTTATAATTAAACTTTCCCTATTTGACACGTAATAACACTGAAACCAATTACCGTACGAGAACGAAACTTGGCAGCACTAATTTCAAGGACTTGGGGAGGGGAAATAATGCAGAATCAATTCAATTGAAACACTTTTAATGTGCTGCTATGGTACATCATACCGTAACATACCGGTACCATTACTGCTACAAAAGGGGCTCAATATGGTTCTCACCAGTGTCCAGAAGAGTGTGAAAGCGCAGGATTTCATCCTGTTCAGCAGAACGAAGCATGTCAGTTGATATGCTGTCTATCTCTCTTGACATGTTGTGCTTCAGATCAGTACATGTGTGAATGTTTCCCCGGTAAACCCTGTCTTTCTGGTAGCCCCACAACAAGAAATCACCTGGAGTGGGATGAAGTGATCATACCGGCCAAGCATTTGGAAACGATCGGCCGATAGTTCGATCGTTTCCAGATGTGTTTCGGAGAATCAGGGGACCTTCTCGAGCGATGTCCGGTGGGGCCCAATCTTGAATGAGAACTGTTGGGTTCAATGCGTCTCTCTCCTGTAGAGTGGGTATGACATGCTGGAGAAGCATATCGCAATAACGCTGGCCAATCACAATGCACGTTTTTGGCCCTTGTGCGCCAAATTCTTCAAAAGAAGAAAAAAAGGATGGGCCAGTGTTGAACCCAGCTGTGAGGCCACACCATACGGCGACAAGTTCATCACGCAGAGCCCACGTCAAATTCAGTCCTTGCGAAAAAGTGGAGACTGAAGTCAACACGTTGCTCTGCGTCTTGTGGAAGTTGCTCTGCCATATGGATCTTCTACGGATACCATTTGAGAATGGGTCAAATCACATTCCGCACCGTGGACCATGGGATGTCCAACTGTCGTGACACAGCATGAGCACTGTCTGAAGATAGGGAATTGCGCACAGCGTTGTCTGCCATAAAAACAGTGGTTACATCAACAATCTGTTGTGCAGTTCTTCAATTGATTCGAACATCTTCATCATGCTCCGCACAACAGGTGGAGAAGGAAGACCTTTCCGTAATCTTTTGGCGAAATTTACATACGGAAGGTCTTCACAGAGGGTACTATACCTGCAACAATTCCAGTTAACTGTTACGTACGTGCCTGGGACAATGAATATTGTGCCCAGTGGATTAAATAAGAATAAGGAAGGGGACTTGAAAAAAAATATCAGAATAGCTTGTACTATATGGGACGGGTGGTGCTCGAGAATTTTATTAGGGCGTCTCTGACGCACATTGTAATGGAATTCATGCTGATGGAAATGAAAAGGAAAATGAGAGACAGGGAGCAGACCGCTACATGGCAGTTGTACCTCCTGAAGAATGGCCTATTATTTCATTGCCATAAATTGGATGGAACACAATGGTTATTGTATATGTTGAAAGACATAACAATTGAACTGCTATGATATAGCCATATGAGTCATGCATAATACGAACTGAGGGAATGTTATTTGGCTCTACAGGCGACTTTTTAGTTCAAGACTACGGCGAGGAGAATCCGAAAGGTATCACTCATTGGAAAACGATGCCAAAAACGGAAACCATTGATAATATCGAACGAGTTCATCGGTTTCCCATTGCACCTGGAAGGTTGAGACAGCTGGCGGCAACTGAATTAATGGGACCGATACTGTGTACAAAGAGGAATTACAATTATATTTCGGCAACGATGGAAAATGGTTCAAATGGCTCTGAGCACTATGGGACTTAAGAGCCGAGGTCTTCAGTCCCCTAGAACTTAGAACTACTTAAACCTACTAACCTAAGGACATCACGCACATCCATGCACGAGGCAGGATTCGAACCTGCGACCGTAGCGGTCGCGCGGTTCCAAACTGAAGCGCCTAGAACCACTGGACCACCCCGGCCGGCGTAACGACGGAGTTGGCCTCGAAATGCGTAACATTGCTCCATTGTGAAAAGCAACAGCAACGAGAATGTTGGAAGTGTTCCAGAAAGTCTCCCTGAAACAGCTTGAGCTAGTAGAGAAGGATATCTCAGAAGATGGTCATCAATTTAAATCATGGCAATGCAAAGGAATGTTGAAGAAACACAGGCTTCGGCCGAAGGGATAGATAAACCAAGCTGCGGAACTATGAAGTAGGGCATAGGATTTTGATATGGATGCAACGACTGTCTATGAGACCAAAGGCGGTATATCACAAATTCTTTCCACTATTATATGGAGCAGTTAACATCCGGCACATTATACCTGCCAATGTCGTGGAAGTGAAGACGATGAAAAGCAACAAATATTGCGGAAAACACCACATTAGTAACACAAAACCTTTTACAGAGTGATACAAAGATAGGAGCAAAACCTGTGGAGTATGAGAAATGTTGTCATCGAATGGTAAAGTAGAGCAAGGGGTTAGTCAAATATGTGACAATAGATAAGTAAGTAGACGGGATAGGGAGAGACGGACGAGAACGACTTGAGAATACGGTGTAGCTTCGGAAGTCTGATATTAAGGAGGTGGGAAGAGTGACTATGAATTACGTGGGAACGTGTTTTAAGGAAGATTACAAGTTCCCAATAAGAGGGAGGAGATAGAGAACTCGGATGTGAAAGGACTCGGATGTGAGGACTGCAGGTAGAATATGGGTTTTGTCTGCTTTTCTTGCATATGTAGGAATAGGACTATCCATGCTGGCCAGATAAAGAGGCTCTGATGAAGATTGAGGAAGCATATACATTTCACATCACTCCACTCATGGCCACTTTGAAAGATATGAAGGTCAGCTATTTACCCCGTAGGCGGTATCGATCCACTAGTCCTCGGTAATACTTTTACTTTGTATTCTTATCTTTATTAGTATTTGTCTCATGAATGTACGTTGGTCTGTATGCTAGTCCTTCGTCAGTTTTATTCTCGGCGTTATATGTTTCCACATTTCCCTGCCTTATGTGTATCAACTATCTGTCAACCCACCAAGTACAATACGTAAATCAGAACGAGCAGCATAGACGGACAGACTTTCTGTCTGGCCTCATCAATCGCATGTTGATCGAAATGTGAGAAAATATGGTTTCATCCAGGTCACTAGGAAAACGGTCTGTAAAGTTCGGATGAAAAATTAGTGGCCTGACACAGTCACGTCCATTTCCTAGGCCCAACGTTGAAAAGCGACATGAAATGGGACGAACACGGAAGGTCAGTTGTAGCGAAGGTGAATGGTCAGCTTTTGTCTATCAGGTTGTTGTTGCTGTTGTTGTTGTTGTTGTTGCTTATTGGGGGAAAAGACCAAACAGCAAGGTCATCGGTCTCATCGGATTAGGTAAGGATGGGGAAGGAAGTCGGCCGTGCTCTTTCAAAGGAACCATCCCGGCATTTGCCTAGAGCGACTTAGGGAAATCACGGAAAACCAAAATCAGGATGCGAGTCCAGTGTGATAACCACCGCGTCATCTCGCTCAGGGATTATCGGGAGAATTCTAGTAAAGCGCTGGTCTTCTAGAAAGGAGATACCATATAGAATACTTTTGCGACCTAGTCTTCAATACTGGTAGAGGAAGACATCCAAGCGGTTCAAAGGTGTACCGTTAGATCTGTTGCCGGTAAGTTCAGCCAGCACGCGAGTGTTACAGAAATGCTCCGTGACCTCAGATCGGGATCTCTGGAGGGAAGATGACGTACTTTTCATTTCACGTAACACTGTAACACCCCACCCGTCACTTATCTGGTTTTGGTGTGTGTTTACCCCAGGCAATTGACTAACAGATCAACAGAGAGTGCCAAACTGCCGCAGTGTCGGATAACGCAAAGAAAGTAATAAGGCCCTGTGACTCCTGATTGAACTGCGGTGGCAGTGTTGACATTAACTGATTCAGAATTAATCCCTTTTAATTAAAAAGGGGTGCTAATTGATGTTATATTCAGCTATTGAACACCAGATGCAAATGTTGAACATAAAATTAATTAAGAAAGTAACTTGGGATTTCAAATACTTGATTGAAAACAGATGCAGTAGATTAGCACAGATTTATTTTAACTCACGACCTTCAATCATCACATAACATGACTCTCCTAACAGGCAGTGGTAATAAACTGCGTTTGCGTGGAGTAAAGCGCGATAAATGAAAAGTAATTCCTATCGACTGATCCAGGCGTAATGCAAAGTGCAAGAAGAATTCTACAATACACGGGCCATGAAACCCTCGTGGAAACTTTGCCGACGTGATCCAACAAATTAATCAGTGGATGGAGCGGCCGCAATATCACCGAATTCAGCGTGGCGGAGCGGCGTCGTTGTGTGGACCTCGGCCGACCTCGTGGTGCTGCAAGGCTGCGCTCGTCTATTCACTCCTAGCTATCTTGCTCAGTACATAGCTGAACCAAAACTTCCTATCTCCAGGCTCAATCATTCCATTTGCTAAGTCATAAACTGGAGAGATGCTCACTCTTTCTCAGGCAAGCTGAGTGAAGAACTCCACGTCCGAACTCTAGGCAAGATGGGAACAGATGACCTCTACCGAGACTTCTGCCAGTCCGCTCTTCGCCTCGGTTTCCCCTACAGCAAAATCACTTACGCCAATTGCCGCGCAAGTCGCGTTAATTAGGCGTCGCTTCCCAGTGCCGACCAATGCCTGCTCTGGGAAGTGAACAAATTCCCACAAAATTCCCCTTCCTCCCAACTTCTGTTATTTAGCTCCTGCCAGGTCACCCATCAAGGTTAGCATCTGCACAAACACCAATTTTTCCGGAATTCTAACTCCCAGGAGAGTACTTCAAATTCCTCAGTCCTACATTCCCATCGGGGGCCAGCGTATTTCATTCTGTCGCTCTTCACCTGATTTACTTCAGACTCTGTGGACCGTGAATTCAGCGTGAAGTTGCTATAGTCACGAACACACATATTTTGACCTCTGTTGACCACTCCACCGTAGCTTTGCGCTGCTTTCTCGCATGTTTAACTCAAAACAGGACAACGGATATTTATCAACAGGCGTACAAGTTCTCCGTCTGCTTCCTGGTACACCAGCATGGGGTCGGGGTCAACCACCCATGCTGTCACTCATCTTAAGGCAGCTGCAGGCCGCGGCCCGTTACCACTTTCTCAGAGCTTGAGCCGTCCTAAGCTGCCTATTGTCTTCCCTTAGCCGCTCCCCCGGCGACCACGGTCAATTCCGAGTACTTCCCTGGGATAAACTAACCTCCAGTAAATCGACGCGTTTCCACAAAGTTTTCATGTCGTGTGAATTACTTTAAAACCATTAATTATTTCAATACGTCCATACTATACCCTGTACAAGATGCATTGTGCCTTGTCAGTCATTTTTTGTTCAGCTCTACTGTTCGCTCAACGTGAGTTAGGTGATCTTTAATGACTTCATGTAAGGAGCATAGTTCTTGCCATCTTACAACACCACTGAGAAATTTTAGAGAACCAGCATCTGTGACAGTGTGCACAACAATTGTACTACCACCTAAATTTATCGTAGGAACCGTGAAGCAATGATAAGAAAAATCAGGTCTTGCACAGAAGTAAGTAGTCGTTTTTATCTTGCTCAGTTTGCAAATGGTAGTGAAAAGGGAATGGTTAGCAATTAACAGTGGTACAAGGTACATTTACGACTACATGTACATCCAAACGGATAATCTGCAAGGCACCGTACGGTGCGTGGCGGAGGGTACCCTGTACCACTACTAGTCATTTTCTTTCCTGTTCCATTCCCAGACCGATTGAGGGGAAATCTGTATGCCTCTGAATAAGCCCTAATTTCTCGAGTCTTATCTTCGTGGTTCTTATGTGCAATGTATGTTGACGGGAATAGAATCGTTCTGCAGTCAGTTTCAAAAGCCAATTCTCTAAATTTTCTCAGTAGTATTTCTCGAAATGAAAGTCGTCTTCCCTCCAGGGATTCCCATTTGAGTCCGGAAGCATCTCCGTAATGCTTACGTGTTGTTCGGACATACCGATAACATACATAATAATCCACCTCTGAATTGCTTCGATGTCTTCCTTCATTCCGACTTGATACGGATCCAAAATACTCGAGAAGTACTCAAGAACAGGTCGGACTAGCGTGCTATATGCAGTCTCCTTTACAGGTGAACCACACTTTCCTAAAATTCTCCATATAAACCGAAATCGACCATTCGCGCCTTCCCTCTTCCCTAGCACAGTTCTCACAGGCACTTTCCATCTCATATGGATTTGAAACGTTGCAGCCAAATATTTAAACACAACTGTGTCAAGCGGGTCACTAGTAATACTGTATCCCAACATTACAGGTTTTTTATTCCTAATCATCCACATTAACTTACATTTTTCCACATTTATAGCTAACTGTCATTCATCACACCAACTGGAAATTTTGTCTGTGTCTTCTTACAGTCACTGAACTTCGACACCTTACCGTACACCACGGCATCGTCAGCAAGTAACCGCATATTGCTGCCCACCCTGTCCGCCAAATCATTTATGTATATGTAGAACAACCCCGATCGTGTCACACTTACCTAGGGCTACCCTGACGATACCCTTGTCTCTGATAAGCAATAGCCATCGAGGATAGTATACTGGTTTCTATTATTCAAGAAGTCTTCGAGTCACTCACATATCTGTGAACTTATTCCATATTGTCGTACCGTCGTTAACAGCCTGCAATTGGGCACCGTGGCAAGTGCTTTCCGGAAATCTAGAAATGTGGAACCTGCCTGTTGCCCTCCATCCATACTTCGCAGTATATCACGTCAGAAAAGGGCAAACTGAGTTTCGCACAAGCTAGGCTTTCTAAAACCGTCCACTATCCACCGTATGACGGCTTGCGTAACATGCACGTAGGTGAGGGTGTAGATGTGAATATTTTGCCCTCCTTATACGTCTGGCCGGCCGCGGTGGCCGTGCGGTTCTAGCGCTGCAGTCCGGAACCGCGGGGCTGCTACGGTCGCAGGTTCGAATCCTGCCTCGGGCATGGATGTGTGTGATGTCCTTAGGTTAGTTAGGTTTAATTAGTTCTAAGTTCTAGGGGACTGATGACGTGAGATGCTAAGTCCCATAGTGCTCAGAGCCATTTGAACCATACGTATGGCGCCCTTATCTGGGTAGCTATCAACACCATTAATTTGTAAGTTCCTCTGGAGGCAGGTGTAGTAATATCTAATATAACTAGTTGCGTCTGTGTGTTTCATAATGTTACAGTGGCGGAGAAGCTATATCGAGGAGAAGGTACTGATGCTACTACATAACCGTATATTGCATGATCATGTATCATTCCTCACAGTGTCTGAAAAGATCGCTTCGGGGCCGTAAGAGCAGAAGGATAGCGTAGTTCCTCGGATCGGAACACTGTGCCTTCGTACCGTCTCCGAAACTTGCGGCTCCACGTTTACGACGCAATTCCCGGGGAGCTCTGCGATCATCAGCGACTGCGAGAGGTCGCCCGCCGGCCGGCGGACTTTTTGCTGCCGCGACGGCCGCTAATGCGCGGCTGCGGCGGGCTTTTTACGACCTCTCGGGCGCTGCTTATACCTGCCACCCACGGAGGCTGAATTGTGATGAGACAATCCAGCCAGTTCCAGCTCCAGCGCCGGCGCTGGAAACAAAAGGCCGCACTGAGCCGCCGCCCGTCTAAACACACACGCCCCCACGGCCGTGGACGATCTCCGCCGCCACCGCCCTCCGAGTCTCACCTCCCACCTGCTTGGAAACGGTTGGTCGCCCACGTAAATTCTGTCCAGAACTGTGTAGGCGCCCGTCTTATTCATTTACGATCTCAAACAAAACATTTAAGACTTCCGAACAGAGTACTGATCTGAAACAGTGGACGTCAGTACCAGGAGTGGCGCAATCTACTGTTGTGAAAATTTTTATGTGAGCACGAAAGTTGCTCTAAAGTCGCACAACAGGAAAAAAAGTCAGATTCCTTGTCTTAATCCGAGAAGGAAGACACAATGGTTAAATACGGAATCTGAAAAGCTCTTTAATAATTAGAACCGCACTCACCGCCATTGAAATTTGACTTCACTGTAGGGAATAATAAACTCCGCAACCACAGTGCATAATAATACCAGCTGGTTATAATTAATATGCAGCTACACGCGGAGGTGTAACTGCAGTTATCGCATGAGGGCGAAACTTGATAGATACACTAATGCATTAATGTGCAACCTATTCATGCCATAAAAAAAATAGTTCCAATTTTGGCCGCCAGGTGCAAACCTGGCGCTGTAAACTGTTTGTTTGATGATGACATTCCCGTTGTCATTTGGCAAGCCATAAAGTGAATGAGCAGCATGGCTATCGAGAAGACAGAAAGTGTGCTGTTAATGAGACTGTTTTATGTGAGCGGCAGCAATTACAGTGCTGCATTGAAAGATTATCGCCGACTGAATAGTCTGAGGACAATTCCAAGTCATAAAATGGTTTAAAGAAGATGATAATGAAATTCTAAAATATGGGTGAGCTTGATGTGGCACCAGGAGGATTTCTATCTCTTTGGAAGTTATTGACGTGAGGTGTCACGTGAATTGTCTACCCAGTTGTCAACAGTAGGAAACTTCAGTGGTCTATTTTTACAATGGTACCCGTACAAGATCCAGTCGGTGCAGCAACTGAAACCTTATGATTTGCCGCAATGGTCTGAATTTGCTCTTTGGCTTTTGGGACAGATAGAACTTGTTGACATGTGGCGGGGCCGTATTCTATGAAAACTAGGCACATTTGACAGTACAGGATACAGTGAATACACAGAACTGCCGAATTTGGGGAACCGTTAAGCCATGTATTGTGCTGAAGAGCCATTGCGCTCGCTGCATGTGACAGTGTAGTATGGATTCACAATCACCTTTGTTCTCGGCCCGTTCTTCATTGAAAAGAACACTCCAAGATGCCTGTCATGTCTACTGGAAATTCTGCACATTTTGGAGACATCTTTGTGCAGCATGTAATTCTGTCTGCGGAATAGCGAAACTCTGTGGAAACCACTGTTTCCGTGGAAGTCAGGGCAACAACGCATGTCGTTCGACCAGAGAAAGGTCTGCTTAATGCAATCTGTGGTGAACGTGTTATCTCCGAATGTTTTCAAGATGCATGACGTGATAGATCACCTGACGTGAATCCATGTGATTATTGACTCTGGGAATATCTAAAACGACGCTTTTATCAGGGGCAAGTTCGGTATGTACGTCATCTGAAGAGTGGTATACAAAAACACGATGCTCTGATTTTACCGGAACTGCTACAAGCAACTGTTGATGACGTCGGTTTACGGATGCAGCATGTCATAGACGTCTCCAGTGATAATGTTGAACAAACTGAGTAAAGGGCGTTTCTGAATAAGATCAACGTTATGCGTTTCTGACTCGTTTGACCTTTCCTGCGAATGTCCTGTTCCCAATTCATTAGATACGAAAACATTTCTAAATGACTTTCTCGCACTCACAGTGCCATCTTAGCACTGAGTGGCCAAAACTGAAGTTATTCCTTTTTCCAGAATAAATCGGTTCCGCATTAACGTATTAGCATATCTATCAAGTTTCGCAGTCAGATGTTAATTACAGCCCATACTGGACATAAGTGAGTAACTGCACCTTAATTTGTTATAACCGCCCTTACGTAGAACAATTCTTAATTGAAGATCTCGGTTGAAGCAAAAGCAAGAAACGCACGATGAGAGAGTTATGCATGTAAAATTTGGAAAACGATGAAACACCCTGACCCATTAAAACTGTGTGCCCGCATCTCGTGGTCGTGCGGCAGCTTTCTCACTTCCCACGCCCGGGTTCCCGGGTTCGATTCCCGGCGGGGTCAGAGATTTTCTCTGCCTCGTGATGGCTGGGTGTTGTGTGCTGTCCTTAGGTTAGTTAGGTTTAAGTAGTTCTAAGTTCTAGGGGACTGATGACCATAGATGTTAAGTCCCATAGTGCTCCGAGCCAGCCATTAAAACTGTGTGCCGGACCGAGATTCGAACTCGAGATCTTCGCCTTTTGCGGGCAAGTGCTTGTGCTGAACTTGCCCGAGAAAGGCAAAAGTCCCGAGTTCGAGTCTCCGCCCGGCACACAGTTTTAAACTACCAGGAAGTTTCATATCAGCGCACACTCCGCCGCAAAGTTAAAGTTTCATTCTGGAGGAAAAATGATGTTCATCCATATCACTGGTTAATTCCGCGATAAACCAAGATACTGCAGACGTGTCTCAACTTTCAGTTCACGCTAATGGCAAGTTTGTCAGGATGGGGACTTGGGTTAAAAGCGCCAGAAACTTGGCTGCCAGTAATAGATGCGCATACGGTGTTCGTGCCTGGAAAATGCTTTTCAGCGATAGCTGCGACAAAGATGAAAGTCCTGAATATAAACCTGAACACAAATGTGGTTCTAAAGTTGCAACTAATCAGATAAATGCGAAAACTTCATTGAGCAAGCAAACAATGTTGTCTCCCTTTCTATTGTTTATGCGAATTTACCTGGCAGGGTGACGGTACAAATGTTAAGGGCGATCTTTAACGTTTTTTACGGGCTGTAGTAAGTTGCTTGCTAAAATTAATTTTATATCGTGCAGAATCATAGATTAATCTTTGAAGTTGTTACACTTCGTTATTGCAAAAACTGTTAATGCAAATGTAAATATCAAACCGGCCTGCGGAAACAAGTAGGACTTTTTAAATTTGTGTTTTTGAGTGGTTTCACAGTAAAAATTCGTGAATCCTCTCAGTAAGAAAACAGTGGTAAGTCAATGCTAACTAATGTCACGTGCACTCACTTTGAAAGTATACAAGTTAAGTAGGCATTGAAGAATTTTAAGATTAAAAAGACGTAACCATTTTAATAGATATCGTTACTGTCAGTACGTCTGAACACAATAACTTATCTCAATAAAAAAAAATCTCCTTGCATGCACTTAAAATATTTTATTTATGAGGTTTCATAGAAATTTTACTGTGCAGTTTTTCAAAACAACCAACTTTTCCAGTAACACTGTTTACGGCAGAGGTCTTCAACTCTGCTATACACTGCAACTGCATCATGAAACAGGCAGTAAGTTACTCTGCTGAATACTATAACAGACGATTGCGAAAATATCTTTCTTATTGATGTCTAACGTGGTTGTTACAAAATAGAGCATAAGCACAGCAATAAGTTGTTACAATAACACAACGAAGTTATCGAGCTTCTCATTCTATAGATTTCCTATGGATCAGAAGAGGTATGAAACAGAACATGACAAAAATGTTTAGTTACGATTTTCTTGTAACAGATATATATTAACTGATGATACCATTTCTTGTTAAGAACAAGAAATAGTAGACAGCAGAAGACGAGACGAACTGCAGTAAGATTTGAGATATCTACAATACAATGCGGAATTTTGTTCATTACATTTCTAGACAAACCAGTTTCTGAATAACAAGTTTGTTTGTGTGGCCATCCTCCACAGCAAGCATATAAATACTTGTTTCGTAAATAAAACTGCCTTTTGCTGCAGCAGAATAAGGCAGTTTTCTTTACGAAACAGTTTTTGAATGCTTACAATAGGGAAAGATCGTGTAATTCTTCTTCACTTTTATTCAGCTATATCATAGTAGATTATCGCTGATACCTAATCACTAAGAATTTTCATTCCACTCTTGAATATTTCCTTTATTTCTGTCATAGTTCCTTCGATGTACTGATGGTGAGCAGTAGGGGCGAAAGACTGCTCACCTGTCTTACACTATGCTTCTGAGCATTTCGTTCTTGGTCGTCGATTCCTTTTTTTCTCTCAGGTCTTGTACTTACTATATATTACTCTCCTTTCCCTACAGCTTACTCATATTTTTCTCATAATTTCGAATATTTTGTTTCGTTTTACATTGTCGAGAGCTTTTTGTAGGTCGACAAACCCTATGAGCTTAATTTTTCTGAAGTCTTGCTTCTATTATCAATCGCAACGCCAAAAGTCCGTCTTTGACTCTTTTACCTTTCCGAAAGCCTAACTGATCGTCATATAACTGATCCTCGATTTTATTTTCCACATTTACGTACATCATTCTTGTCACAAACTCAGACGCATGAGCCGTTAAGCAGATTGTGGAATAAATCTTGTACTTGCCTGATTTCAGTATATTCCGGACTGCGTGGAAAATACACTGGCGGAAAAAAAATTACAACACCAAGAAGGAGTTGTGCAACATAAACGAAAGTCAGCAGGCGTGTTTCTACATCTTAAAGATGATTTCTATTCAAATTTCGCATCAGCTGCATAAGAGTATGCAATTAGGTTTGCGTTAAATATACGCTGTAGCTGTCATGAGCGTTAGTTAGCTTTGAAACAGGTCGTAGTGAGTTTTTGTTCGTCAAGAATTCCTTTAAGGCGACACAAAAACATTATTAACACCTCACTTAGTTTGAATGAGGCCTTGTGATAGGACTGCGAGAGGGCGGAATACATTCTGCGATATTGCAGAAAGATTTTGCAGGAATGTAGTATTTTACGTGGCACTAGCAAGAGGGAAGACATCCCGTTCGTCACATGGCTCTAATGCATCCTACTGCATCTGCAGCAGCAGTTTCAGCAGCAGTTGGTACCACTGCGACCCAACGGACTGTTATAGAACCAAACGCCCTACTCGTATAGCAAGCATTCCACTGACCCCAACCGACAACCACCTGCGACTTTGGTGGTGTCAAGCGAGAGCTCATTAAAAAGCAAGGTGGATGTCTGTTGCGTTTTCAGATGAAAGCTGTTTCTAACTCAGTGCCAGTGATACCTGTGTGTAGCTTAGAAGGAGGGCAGTTGAGGGCCTGCAACCATAAGTAGTTAAAATATGTGCCTCCCCAGTCTACATTATTGCCAAATTTATTCAAGATGGCGGATCCAAGATGGCGGCGATAGATATGGCAAAGTCGCAATGTCGTCATGGTAGGAAGTTCAAATTTTGGCGGGAAGATAGGTCAATTGGACTACCTCCACTAACCTAACCCTCTACCCTACCCACCTCCTCTCCCCCAGAAAAGGGCAGGAAGCTCAAATTCCAGTAGGAAAATGCAACACGTTGTTATATACAGGACATAAAATCCTGTCTGAGGTCTGCGATCATTTTTATGTTAATAATTGGCAGCCAATGCTGTACAATCGCAATTAAGTCATGAGATATTCAATTGACTCTTTTATCAGAATATGTTACACGTTTTGGGATTACACCCATCTTCAGACATCACAAACTTCCTAACTAACCAGGTGTACAGCCTTGACAACTCAAAGAAAGTGTCCAATAGTCATATGTTATTGGACATCAGGCTCTAAGCCTGGTTGGTTAGGGAGGAGTTGAAGTTTGTGATGTCTAAAGATGGGTGTAATCCTGAAATGCGTAACATGTTCTAATAAAAGAGTCAATAGAACATCTCAAGCCTTTATTGCGATTTTACAGCAGAGGTTGCCAATTATTAACAATGCAACACACCATGGCTCCCTCCACTAACCTAACAAATTGGCGGAAAAAAGGGCACTTGCGCTACCTCACTAACGTAAGTCATCCGATCGCCACTTCTTCCTAGGAATTGGTGGGAAAGGGACTCAGCCTGTGCTGGGCTGCTGGATAGGATGGACGTAAGTCTTTATTTTCCATGCAGTGTTTACTTAATTTGAGACAGTAGCTACATCTAGTGTGTTCACCATGAGGTCCAGAGTCCAGCTGACCTAGTACACAGTACCTCTACCAGAGGGTACTGTCATCCCTTCCATGACGTAATCGCCGATGGACTTCTGGGGGAGGGAAATGGTGGAAAAAGGACTCGGTTTGTGCTGTGCTGTGGGAGATAGGAAGAAGTGTACTTTATTTATTTTGAAACAATTCGTTTAAGGATGGATTTCACTTAGCTTATTTATTACAATGATACAAATCACTCACTCTGAAGTGCTTGGGGTCGCATTGCACACCCTACAGAGTGGCAGACTACTTGTGAATCGTCAAAATAATGCAATACACTGATGTTCAGACGCGCTAACATCTCGTAAATTACCGAAATAATGCATTGCACACACTACAGAGCTGCAAACTACTCGTAGATCACCGAAATAATGCAGTTCACTCATGTGCAGACACATTCACCAATTATAAACTGTCGAAATAGTGCTTATAATTTATTTAGGGATGGATTTCATCTACTTTACTACTTTATTACACTGATACAAATCACTCACCCTGGTGTGCTTGAGGTTGCAGTAAATAGCCTATAGACCTTGCAAATGATTCATAAGTCACCAAAATAAGGCAGAAAACTGATGTGCAAAGATGCAAACAACTTTAAACTATGAAAATAATGCATGGAAAATTCTCTGCAATCTTGCTAATCATCAACTGCTGAAATCACGCATTGCACAGCCTGGCCACCTGTTCACAAAATAATACAACAGACATGAGAAGAACTCGTGAATTGTCAAAAGGTAATGCGTGTGTAACGCTATGCAAACACGCTCACAACATTTAAACAACCGGAAATAATGCAGAGCTTAAACACCCATTGCATGTAAAAAACGCTTTAGAGCTATCGTCAACCATGACGTATCAGCGAACAGCTGTCCTTAAGAACACCTAGGTGTGCACACCGGGTGGTGCGTTCACACTTGTCCCATATGTCAGGTGCCTCTGGGCAGCATGCACCTGTATACCATTGCTGGCGCAATACCTCTCTACCTGTGGATGCTGATGTCACAGGTCATACTATAGAAATCTGTTCCAATGCAACCCAGAACAGCGCAGGGCTCATTGTTCCTAGTGATCATGACAGGACGTGCGAGCTGCATCTATCCGTGCGTGCATGCTTAAATGCCCAGTGTAGCTGACCCATCGCTGCTAAATGTTATCATGGTGACATACCATCTAAAAGGTTCTCAATGTTAGACTGATGTCATATGACTCTGTAAATATGAGCCAAGTTGACCAATTGGAAAAAATGTTTCAAATGGCTCTGAGCACTACGGGACATAACTTCTGAGGTCATCAGTCCCCTAGAACTTAGAACTACTTAAGCCTAACTAACCTAAGGACATTACACACATCCATGACCAAGGCAGGATTTGAACCTGCGACCGTAGCTGGCGCGCAGTTCCAGACTGTAGCGCCTAGAACCGCTCGGCCACCCCAGCTGGCGACCTCTTGGAAATTGTAAGGTGTAGCTGAAATAGATAATGGTCGCTTTTGTTGGAGCTTTCATGATGTCTCAGCTTGTTACTTAAAATCCGTCTTGATTGCAAATTTTTTATTCATATGACCGGTTTCGGTTCATTCAGAACCATCTTCAGATCTGTAAAAATAATGATACTAATTTACTATTTCACGGAAGCAAATCTTTTTCATCCTATCTAATCAACATCAAATGTACCAGAACATACCTGATACTTCAGTTACAGGAGTAACCCATCCAAATCCAGCAACTTTCACATGCTACATCACACAAAATTGTTTGGTAGAGTGCACGTCATTTATATTAATTATAACACTATTACTGACAGGTGGCGTCTGGTACATTTCTTACATTCCATTTGCACATACTGTATTCAGTAGATCTTTTTTATATTAAAAATACTTAATTAAAATATGTAGATGTCAAGGTTAAAATCTGTACTTGTCAGAATTAAAAAACAGTAAAATTATCATTTTTATATGATCTAAAAAGCATAGGGCGATTTATATATCTATCGTGCTGGTGTGAACTTGTTTTCCTCTATGGTCTGCTTCCATGGTTCCCGCCATTTTGGTGTTGTGCTGCGGTCCACTCAGTCGTCTGATGTCCACTGCCACAGGCAAGAGGGCCGCGCAGGAGGGCCCCGTCAATGACGCCAGGCGCTGCACGTGTCTTCCGGCTTCTGTATACAGTATGTGCAAATGGAATGTAACAAATGTACCAGACACCACCTGTCGGTAATAGTGTTATAATTAATATAAATGACGTGCACTCTGCCAACCAATTTTATGTAACATAGCATGAGGAAGTTGCTGGATTTGGATGGGTTACTCCTGTAACTGAACTATCAGGTACATTCTGGTACATTTGATGTTGATTAATAGGATGAAAAAGATTTGCTTCCATGAAATAGTAAATTAGTATCATTATTTTTACAGATCTGAAGATGATTCTGAATGAACCAAAACCAGTCATATGAATAAAAATTTGCGATCAAGACGGATTTTAAGTAACATTATAAAATCATTGATTGCTGTTATCCCATAAGACATTATATCTGTTTTTGCAATGTCTCAGCTTGTCCACATGGAAATTCTTGTGCTAACAGAATTTGTTTACGAAAATCGCCCAGAATAGCGCCAAATGCATTACTCCTGATGGTCCTAACATGGCACTCTGTCCATCATACGTTACCATTCCTGGAAGTCGCTTTGTCCTGCTTTCAACATATGTCTCAGAAATGCAAACATCTCACTGCTATGTAGAGGCTCCTATGTCCCAGCACAAAGGATTTCTTGTGAATGAATGGCGCATTGTAATCGGCTCTTACTGAATTTATCCACCAAATTACTGATGCCACCGGTGTGGAAGCACTGTATACTTTTTCCTTTCTTTTTGCAGGCTGTATGGGGAAGAAACTTGCTCAATTACGCTGCTCTGCCACTGACAATGGAAGTTTGAATGTTAGAGCATGAAACCGATCTCCAACCCAGCAGTATATCACCACATACCATGTCGATGTAGTAAACATACAATTTGTGTCGAACACCATACAAAATCGCCCCTTTTGCATCATGCATACAGCTATCGACCGCCAGACACTCATACAGATACCGCAAAGACAGACAGCATAAGCACATGCACCATAGGGATGCTTGTTGCTGCACTAGATATTTCCCATGAGGTTGGGTGGTCATCCACTCCCGGATGACCTCTTACCCAAGGAGGAACTGAGTAGTAGGAATTCGAATGCTGTCAATACTCCCAGCACAAACACTCATTGCATTGAATCTTCTCAAATTTCCACAGAGTATACACGCAACACACACAGTCCCAAAGGCAACTCAGCACAAATGGTGTGTTAGATCACTATTTACCCATCATGAGTCAAAAGCTTTCTCCGACCCTCTGAACTGGTTGCGCAGAGGATGGCATGCTTGCTTACTGCTATGCTTTCTATGGACATCCCCAGACTCACAAGAATATTAGGAACCAGACACATACTTATCAGTGTAACTAAAATTAAATATTAAAATTGCTGCTTCAGTCTGACACTGAGCAATGTGTTGAATAAGTCTCCCCTTTACAACTGTAGTTCTGGAACGAATCTCTATCAATTGCACACGTAATTTTCCATGTTAAATAACTTTTTCATTCCCCTCACAATAGGACTCTCAGTAACGACCACCAGCCAGTCGCACATACACCATGAAGACTCTTGTACAAAGGCTGAGCCGGTTCCCCTCGGCACAAAGGCGTCAGGGTTTGTGGCCCTGTACTATTTGCTTGCTTGCTTACTTTCCACACACATCTCCAGACGATTTAGTACTTGAATAGTGTAAATTCGCTTAGTCGTCTGTCTTCTGTTTTTGTTTTCTCTGGCTGAGCCAGATGCAGCTGCCTGCCCTGTTTCAGAGGATGATTCTCAGCCTTCATGGTCTGGGCAATCGCAGAGGGTGGGCTTATTGGTAATTGGGAGCTTCAATGTTAGGCGTGTAATGGGGCCCCTTAGGGATATGGCGGCTAAGGAGGGGAAGAAATCCAGTGTGCACTCCGTGTGCATCCCAGGTGGAGTCATTCCTGATGTGGAAAGGGTCCTTCCAGATGCCATGAAGAGCACAGGGTGCAGCCAGCTGCAGGTGGTGGCACATGTCGGCACTAATGACGTGTGTCGCTTAGGATCTGAGGAAATTCTTTCTGGATTCCAGCGGCTATCTGATTTGGTGAAGGCTGCCGGTCTTTCTTACGAGATAGAGCTCACCATCTGCAGCATCGTTGACAGAGCCGACTGCGGACTTTTGGTGCAGAGCCAGGTGGAGGGTCTGAATCAGAGGCTCAGACGGTTTTGCGACCGTGTTGGCTGCAGATTCCTTGACTTGCGCCATAGGGTGGTGCAGTTTCGGGTTCCGCTGAATAGGTCAGGAGTTCACTACACTCAGCTGGCGGCTACACGGGTAGCGGAGGCTGTGTGGCGTTGACTGGGCGGTGTTTTAGGTTAGAAGGCCTCGGGAAAGTACGAGGTGGGCTGCAATCTCAAAGGGTGAATGGCAAATACAGGACGTGCTTGGATCAAGGAACAGTCGGAATTGTAGTTGTAAATTGTTGTAGTTGTGCTGGGAAAGTCCCTGAGCTACAAGCGCTAATAGAAAGCACAGTAGCTGAAATCGTTATAGGTACAGAAAGCTGGCTAAAGCCTGAAATAAGTTCTGCAGAAATTTTTACGAAGTCTCAGACGAAAGATAGATTAGGCAGAATTGGTGGTGGAGTGTTTGTGTCTGTCAGTAGTGGTTTATCTTGTAGTGAAGTCGAAGTAGATACTCCGTGCGAATTGGTATGGGTGAAGGTTATACTTAACAGCCGAACTAAGTTAATAATTGGCTCCTTCTACCGACCCCCAGACTCCGATGATATAGTTGCTGAACAGTTCAGAGAAAATTTGAGTCTCGTAACAAATAAATACCCCACTCATACGGTTATAGTTGGTGGGGACTTCAACCTTCCCTCGATGTGTTGGCAAAAATACTTGTTCAAAACCGGTGGTAGGCAGAAAACATCTTCCGAGATTGTCCTAAATGCTTTCTCCGAAAATTATTTGGAGCAGTTAGTCCACGAACCCACGCGAATTGTAAATGGTTGCGAAAACACACTTGACCTCTTAGCCGCAAACAATCCAGAGCTAATAGAGAGCATCAGGACTGATACAGGGATTAGTGAGCACAAGGTCGTTGTAGCTAGGCTCAATACTGTTTCTTCCAAATCCACCAGAAACAAACGCAAATTAATTTTATTTAAAAAAGCGGATAAAGTGTCACTAGAAGCCTTCCTAAGAGACAATCTCCATTCCTTCCGAACTGACTATGCAAATGTAGACGAGATGTGGCTCAAATTCAAAGATATAGTGGCAACAGCAATTGAGAGATTCATACCTCATAAATTGGTAAGGGATGGAACTGATCCCCCATGGTACACAAAACAGGTCCGAACGCTGTTGCAGACGCAACGGAAAAAGCATGTGGAGTTCAGAAGAACGCGAAATTCCGAAGATTGGCCAAAATTTACAGACGCACGAAATTTGGCACGGACTTCAATGCGAGATGCCTTTAATAGGTTCCACAACGAAACATTGTCTCGAAATTTGGTAGAAAATCCGAAGAAATTCTGGTCGTATGTAAAGTACACAAGCGGCGAGACGCAGTCAATACCTTCGCTGCGCAGTGCCGATGGTACTGTTACCGACGACTGTGCCGCTAAAGCGGAGTTATTGAACGCAGTTTTCCGAAATTCCTTCACCAGGGAAGACGAATGGAATATTCCAGAATTTGAAACACGAACAGCTGCTAGCGTGAGTTTCTTAGAAGTAGATACCTTAGGGGTAGCGAAGCAACTCAAATCGCTTGATACGGGCAAGTCTTCAGGTCCAGATTGTATACCGATTAGGTTCCTTTCAGATTACGCTGATACAATAGCTCCCTACTTAGCAATCATATACAACCGCTCGCTCACCGATGGATCTGTACCTACAGATTGGAAAATTGCGCAGGTCGCACCAGTGTTTAAGAAGGGTAGTAGGAGTAATCCATCGAACTACAGACCTATATCATTGACGTCGGTTTGCAGTAGGGTTTTGGAGCAAATATTGTATTCAAACATTATGAATCACCTCGAAGGGAACGATGTATTGATACGTATCATCATGGTTTCAGAAAACATCGTTCTTGTGCAACGCAGCTAGCTCTTTATTCGCACGAAGTAGTGGCCGCTATAGACAGGGGATCTCAAGTTGATTCCGTATTTCTAGATTTCCGGAAAGCTTTTGACACCGTTCCTCACAAGCGACTTCTAATCAAGCTGCGGGGCCTATGGGGTATCGTCTCAGTTGTGCGACTGGATCCGTGATTTCCTGTTAGGAAGGTCGCATTTCGTACTAACAGACGGCAAATCATGGAATAAAACTGAAGTGATATCAGGTGTTTCTCAGGGAAGCGTCCTGGGACCTCTGCTGTTCCTGATCTATATAAATGACCTGGGTGACAATCTGAGCAGTTCTCTTAGGTTGTTCGCAGATGATGCAGTAATGTACCGTCTAGTAAGGTCATCCGAAGACCAGTATCAGTTGCAAAGCGATTTAGAAAAGATTGATGTATGGTGTGGCAAGTGGCAGTTGACACTAAATAACGAAAAGTGTGAGGTGATCCACATGAATTCGAAAAGAAATCCGTTGGAATTCGATTACTCGATAAATAGTACAATTCTCAAAGCTGTCAATTCAACTAAGTACCTGGGTGTTAAAGTTACGAACAACTTCAGTTGGAAAGACCACATAGATAATATTGTGGGGAAGGCGAGCCAAAGGTTGCGTTTCATTGGCAGGGCACTTACAAGATGCAACAAGTCTACTAAAGAGACATCTTACACTACACTCGTTCGTCCTCTGTTAGAATATTGCTGCGTGGTGTGGGATCCTTACCAGGTGGGATTGACGGAGGACATCGAAAGGTTGCAAGAAAGGGTAGCTCGTTTTGTGTTATCACGTAATAGGGGAGAGAATGTGGCAGATATGATACGCGAGTTGGGATGGAAGTCATTAAAGCAAAGACGTTTTCGCTACGGTGGCAGGTTCGAATCCTGCCTCGGGGCATGGATGTGTGTGATGTCCTTAGGTTAGTTACGTTTAATTAGTTCTAAGTTCTAGGCGACTGATGACCTCAGAAGTTAAGTCGCATAGTGCTCAGAGCCATTTGAACTATTTGAACTAAAGACGTTTTTCGTCGCGGCGAGATCTATTTACGAAATTTCAGTCACCAACTTTCTCTTCCGAATGCGAAAATATTTTGTCGAGCCCAACCTACATAGGCAGGAACGATCATCAAAATAAAATAAGAGAAATCAGAGCTCGAACAGAAAGGTTTAGGTGTTCATTTTTCCCGCGCGCTGTTCGGGAGTGTAATGGTAGAGAGAGAGTATGATTGTGGTTCGATGAACCCTTTGCCAAGCACTTAAATGTGAATTGCAGAGTAGTCATGTAGATGTAGATGGGAGTATAAGAACACATGCATTTTCACATGGTTTGCCAGAATATTGTATGATTTACGTGATACTTCTCAATATCAAGCATATAGTAGCATGCTACCAATCGCTCGAGAAACATAATTCTAAAGATATAGACTGGAAATTATTTCTCTAGAGACCTGAAACTTAGCGTGGTGGTGCGTGCTGGAAACCATTGAGTAAATAGAACTTTTCCCCTCTGCGAAGACCTGTCCGCAAAAACTCGAAGAAAATATTTGGAAACTGATATTTCCACTCGCGATTATCAATGTCGGTGATGTACCAAATTCGAAATCATCCCTATAATTTACAAAGTCAACCAAGGTGTTTCTCATGTTTACAGATCCTGCAATCATGTCTTCCACCTGTCTTTCACCTGCTAGATGCATAGACCACAATCGGTATTCTCTCAACTAAATAAAGGCGATATATGTGTAGATGCAGTCAAGCAGACAATTTACATGGAAGAGAATAACCGTCCAGCACAAACACACGTCCATATCGAATCTTCTCAAATTTCCATGTGATCACGAAAGCTGTCCAACACATACTAAGTATTAGTTAACTATTCGGATGTCTTACAGGCCTCTCCATTCAGACAGCTCGTACCATTACCCAAAAACGTGAATCATTCCCATCACAGGTCACTGGCACTGCACACCAGGCACTCATAGGCGGTATCATTCTAGGAAATTGGCTAACCATGTAATTTATTACTGTCCTTACAATTAAATATTACGATCGCGGTCTCAATTAAATGATATTAGACAATGAGAGTAGTATTGGAAATGCAGCCTGCTGACAGCTGTGACTCTGGAAATAGAAATATCTGTACCATTCTTATGACTTGACATACTCTTTCTTTTCTGTCACAGTATTCCACGTCAAATCCAGACCTTCCATAGACTGGATATAGTCATTTCCTTTGTACATGTTTGAACACACACAAACACACACACACACACACACACACACACACACACACACACACACATATACTTTATAAACCTGATGCTCAAGTCGCACCAATCATGCATTCCCTACTACTAAGTATAATACTTGGCCATAACTGATTGCTGGTGATAAGAAATAATACAGAAAATCAGCGACGGGTGAACAACACTCATAACTTTTTCTTGCGAGAGGTCCAACTGTGTCTTAGAAAGAGAGACGTAATCGTCTTATAAACACCGTGATGTTAAAGAAAACGACCATATTACTGTCACAAGCAGTCTTGGTTCTACAGGTGCAAGCAAGTATCCATGTTAAAAGTTATACTGGCTTCATAAATCGAGATATGACACTACCTACAAATGAAATGGATTTTCCAGACAAATACCAGGACACTGAATATAGTCGGTGATCGCTGGAATGTGTATTATCAGGGCAACAGTGACGTTACATGTCGACTATGGTGCAACTTCGTAATAAAATTACCGAATTTAGAAATTGATTCAGCTAAGGAACGTACAGGAAACCGGTATTTGCAACTCCTTCATGCTGTCAGTAGATATTTCTCCAGTATTTATGATGCATTGTGTCTCGATGCCATCTCCGAGGTTCTGCGATATATCCACTGGGGATATAGGCGAAGGTTGATTGAGAAGGATCACAAACAGTAGATGGTGCGCTGATTGAGATTGTAAGAAATGTACACGGGCTATTCAGATCTCTAGTGGTACACTGTCCGCTAGAAGTGCTGTCTGGGACTTGGAATCAGGTCTTTCCATACAACCACGTACCTGCATTGGATCCTATGGAGCTGCCCGTTAATGATTACAGACAAGAGGGAATCATATTTCTCACACTCTCATATCTCGAAACGAGTCACCTTTCTCAAACCAATCTGCTCCAACGTCGTTTTAGGTAGTCCGTATGCCTCTTGCAACTCTGCCCATGTGATGGTTCCACTTTAAGTCAGATGTCAGAAAGGGCTATATCCATAACCTTCTGTAACCGGTGTAGAAACAGAGTGACCTGAGTTACTGCGACAGGAGTGTGTTTTGACCATTTGTTGGATATGGGAAGAAGTTTTCATAATTGCGCAAACAACGCACAATGGTGTAACGTCAGTGTCAAACGAAGCATGCTCCTGCAACATGAGGTAGTAGAAAAGACTGTATGGAAACTGGGAGAAGGACAAGGACTTTGCTACAGGTTTGTGGTGTGTCCCCAAACAACATGAAGATACTGCAGTCCAGATTAGCATCCCTCAGGACTCATTCACCTCTCTCTCTCCAACATGCTATCATTGCTATTCTGTACCATCCAACAGAGAAAAATTACAAACTATGAAAGCTCAACTTCATCTGACAGAGAACTCGATAAAATTTTTACTGCATCTCTCTCCTCCCATATATCGAAAACAAATATCATCTGCGTGCCAGTATTGAGCACATGTGAAGATCCTATTAAATATACAGCTATTGATCCATTGCACACAATAGTGTAAAGCTGCATCGCCTGTACTGTAGGATGATGACCGTGTCCCACAAAATATACTGTAAGTCGAAGAGACCCTCTGTGTGACCCTGTGTCGTTGTTTCAAACATTTTTTTTCTGCAGTAACACGCTTAGTACACTGCATACATTTTGGTTAATCCGTCATAATGTCATGGTCTGTGGCAGGTTCTAAACTGACATTAACACGTTCTGATCCATTACTTGTCACAGAGAACTAGATGTTGCATGGCATAAGTCATGTTGTTACAGCTGCTACCATAACACACTACACACACTGGATGATTTTACATAAAATACAGTTACAACGTAAGGAAACTGGAAGAGTTTGGTGGCGTTGTGGAGAGTGTCCAAAGTGCTGTGCGTCCGCAGCTCATGTTCGTGCAGTAGCATTCTCGCTACCCACGCCTTGGTTCCCGGGTTCGATTCCCGGCGGGATCAGGGATTTCCTCTGCCTCGTGATGACTGGGTGTTGTGTGATGTCCTTAGGTTAGTTAGGTTTAAGTAGTTCTAAGTTCTAGGGGACTAATGACCATAGATGTTAAGTCCCATAGTGCTCAGAGCCATTTGAAACATTTGAATCAAACTGCTGTGCGGAGGTGATTGATGACCTCTATATCTAAACACATCTGTCACAGTGACGGAATAGCTGATGGCTCTGCATTCTGTTTCGACTGATTCCTCATATTACAGTCATTTGCGCGATCACTGTTTCGGTGCTAGCCATCCCCATAAGGTGTTGCCCCTCCCCCAAAATTCTTTCTACATCTGAAACAAACGTTGTCAGTCATCATTATGTGGTGATCAACAGTGTACCAGTTGACAGATGGTATGGAAATGACACCGTCGATGTAGTGTAATAATAAGCATCACAGTTGATAGTGCTAATAATTTTAGCAATTTTACAGTAATGTCAACACCAACCAACGATGAGGTAGCTTCCCGCTCAGAAAAATAGTTCATTTGCGCTAGGTGTTGGCAGCTCTACTACATTTACAAGGAATTTTAGTATACAGAACGAAAGGTGATGTCATGATCGCATGGGTAGAAGTTACATAAAAAAATCGATAAATTGTGAAAAATGACGGAAAATACTTATAAACTGAGGGAAAATACACTGAATTGTGGGGAAGTTGAGGATGCACTTGCGTCTCTTCTGGTACGCGCAAAACAATTCTTGTACACTGGAATAGGTATGCGACTGCAAGAGGAATCCGAGAAAACGTCGACATGGAAGCCAAGGAACCAGGGAAACAGTCACTTTTTTCTGTTTAGGAAGCCTTCTACTGTATGTCTGTTGAGGTAACAGTGATACACGCGATTTTACTACTGTATGTGACGCTTTTCAGGAAAATAGAGAACCATCTGCCTCTAAATTTACATGCATGTGTGTTAAAGAATAACAGAGAGTGGTCGGGGTGATCATATGAGATGGAGCTGTTACGAGATGGGTTTTAATGGCAGACTGATGATGCATTCTAGAGAGGGAGATGCTCTGTCAGGATACAACGGTCGCGTTACACAGCCTGCGTTCAACTAGTATACAACAACGTGTCCTGTATGTGACTTAAAGCACTGTCTATTCGCGATCTATAAAAAAAAAAAAAAAAATCTTCCGGTCATCAGACGAGTTTCATCTCATGTGTGATGAAACGTGACCCTTCTGTTGCGGCACATTCCTCTTAAAAATGGTTCAAATGGCTCTGAGCACTATGGTACTTAACACCTTAGGTCATCAGTCCCCTAGAACTACTTAAACCTAACAAACCTAAAGACAGCACATACATTCATGTCCAAGGCAGGATTCGAACCTGATACCGTAGCATTTCTCTAAACAGAGGAAGATTTATGCGATGCAGTCCACTCCTCTCTCGCATCTTGGGTATAAAATCGAGACTTCAGTTTGATAACTAAGATGATTCTAAGTTAGCCATAGGTGTTTGTGAGGCATTACGTGTAATTTCACATGTCGGACGCCGCTGCTATGTGTTTATCCGTTTCCTTTTCAGAGGTATTCTCAGTTACTAACGACTATTTAGGTCATAGTATAATTTCTGAATCTTGATCACATTTGAGCAGTGGACGCTGTACATTTCTGGAAAGCTATATTGCGCACGTATCACACAGACCCGCTGTTTTAACCCATTACTGGCCATTGTCCCCTTTTTGGGACGCGTATATTTTACTTATTTCTACGTAATTAATGGAGCTTTTAGTCTTTATTGTTACACCTGTAGGTTCAACTAACTGCTATAATGCCTGTAAATGTAAAATAAATAACTTTCTTCTAAGTACTTCACGTCAGGAAAATTACAAACTTGCCGATATTTTGTTCTCGCGCTTGGCAGCACTGTGTGTCTGCTGGTAGTTCCTGGACGACAATTAGCTGTAATTTAGTTGTCTGGGCGTGTTTGTTATTGACATATGGATGTCCGTGTAAGATTAAGTATACTTCAGATTTTTTCATGTAAGTGCAATATCGATATATTTTATGCGTCCCAATAATGGGACAATGGCATGTTACACTATCATTTATTGTTGATGTGCCCTATTCTTGTATACATGTATTATACAGAGAAGAATTGTATTTTATGTTGTTTATATATGCTTTTTTTCGTATTCTATTCGAATTTTACTATTCCAACAGGATAAAAACACGCCGCGTGGACTTACAAATGAAGAAATTCTAGCAGATGAAGAAGACATTGACCAAAATGTACTGAACAATGAGTCTGTTGTACAAGATGTAGCCGGTACTTTAGAGCTCATAACCAGGGGAGATGAAGCTAATGCTACAGTTGTACCTCCAGAAGCTAGTGTTGACACACTGATCACACTCGGAAAGAGTGAATTGAAAGCTACAGAAACAGTAAGAGAGATCCGAACAAATCAATGTCCTTTGATTGACTCGAAAAGAATGGCAAAAGAAAAGGAACGAGAATTCTATGACTACATGTTTGACAAAGAGAACGAAGTTCTGGTTGTGAAATGGAGTGACAACAAACCAGTATGTGTAGCGACAAATTACAGTACTATTACTCCTCTGAGTTCTACCAAAAGATACTCACGGGCAAAGAAAAAAGGAAATATCTGTTACAATGCCACATCTGATTGAAGAATACAATGCCAATATGGGTGGCGTAGATCTACTGGACAAGCAGATATCACTTTATAGTACGAGGATAAGGCCATTATTCACACAGATGATAGATATCTGCGTAGTAATCACATGGCGTGCATACCAAATTGCTAACTCTAATGAGAAGCTCTCACTTTTGGATGTCCGACGGAGAATAGTGATGTTTTACCTATCAAAGAAAACAGGATCAGTACCAAAACGCAGAGGACCACAAGGAAGTAAATTGATGGGAGGGCGGGTGAGCACAGATGTACGACTAGATCCAGGAAATCATTTCATTGTGCCAAGTGAAAACACAGCAGAGATGTGCTTACTGAATAGACATTTAATAATATTAAAACATTATTTATTGTTTGTGTTGTTTCTTACAGTATTATGCATGGAGAATAAGGTTGTGAATTTGGATAGCGCATTTGGCCAATGTCCCAAAAATGGGACGGGCTGTAGTATTTGTTCTAATAAACTGAAAATTTTCAAAACAAGTTTTTATTCAGTTAATCACTCAATGTAACGTATTTATGTACAAAAGTTTGCAAAAAATGATCCGATAGATTTCTGGCCAGTAATGGGTTAAGGAAGTAGTTTTATCTTTTTGCTGTTTGTTACCATGTGTTATCGTAGAGAAAGCTGCAAGAAGGATGTATGTCATTTTACAGTGGGATATTAACAGCGCTGCATTAGACAAGAGTGATAGGTTGGAAAGAGAAACATTCTACATTATAGCCTGTTTTAAGTGCAGAACTGTGTAGCCTTAGGAGTGCATATGTTGATGTTCTTTCTCACCAGTACCCTCCTGGTACTGATCCCAGACACTAGAACAATACTTTAAAATTGATAGTGTAGTTGATTTACGTAAAATGCTTCGAACTCCATCCGCCTGGGGCTCCATCATACATAAAAACCATCTCATTCTTGTTCTTCTTAATCTTCTGATACTATACACAGATAAGGTATGCTAACCTTCTCTACATGGACACATCTTGAGAAATCTTGTGCACTTGGACTGCCGAGGACTCAACAAGGTCCGTTCTTTCACGAGACGCGGAATATTGTGGTCTACTTCTGGTCAGATGCAGATTACGGTGCTGCAGGGCGGGCTGGTCAAAGACAGACTATGCTCGAGGTGCTAGAAATATGTAGAATGCTGTCTGGTATACTTTTATGATGTATATGTTTGAGAATTAACAATGAATGGACTTACTGCACAGTCATATATCTACATTCGCAGTGATCCTCGCGAAGTGGAAATTGGCGGTTTGGCGATCATACTGAAATTTCTAAACATGATGTTGGTGCTGAAATTACTGTAAAATTGGTAATATTATTCGCACTATCAGTTGTGATGCTTCTTATTACAGTACATCGACAGTGTCTTTTCCATCCCATTCGTCCACTGCTGTGCTATTGGTCACCACATAATGATTGAATGACATCGTTTATTTGAGATGGAGAAAGAGTTTTGGTGAATAGGCAACACCTTCTGGGGATGGCTAGCACCGAAACAGTGATCACATAAATGTCTGCAATATGAGGAGTGCAGCACTGTGATAGGTGAGTTGAAATATAGAGACGTTAATCACCTTTGGACAGCAGTCTGGAGAGTCCCACAACGCAACCAAACTCTTCCAGTTTCTTTATGTTGTAACTGTCTTTTATTTAATATTATCCAGTGTGTTTAGTGTGTTATGGTAGCAGCAGTAACAACATGACTTATTCCATTCGGCATCTAGATCTCTCGTGGCGGAAAAATCCAACATGTAAGGCAGTGTACTAAGTGAGTAACTGTAGAAAAGAAACTATGTTTCAAACAATGACATAGGGTAACAGAGGGGTTCTCTTCGATTTATAGTAAAGTTTGTGGGATATGCTCATACTCCTACAGTACAGGCGATGCAACTTTACACTTGTCTGTGCAATGAATCAATAGCTGGATATTTAATAGGATCGTCACATGTGCTCGATGCCAGCATGCAGACGGTATTTGTTTTTGGTACATGGGAGGAGAGAGATGCAATGAAAATCTTACCGAGTTCTCTATTGAATGAAATTGACCTTCCATAGTTCGTAATTTTTCTCTGTTGGATGGTACAGGTTAACGATGTTGGCATGTTGGAGTGATAGAGGTAAATCAGCCCTGAGGGACGTGAATCTGCTTTAGACTTCAGCATCTGTATGTACTTTGGAGACACACCACAATGCTGTAGCAAAATCCTTACCCTTCTCCCAGTTTCCATACTATATTTTGTAATACTGACCTTACACATCAGACACTGTTCGCGGAGATACGACAAATTGTTCCCATTTCCAAAGACCGGCAAAGCATCGTTCTGTCACACTAACTAAGGTCACTCTGTTTCTACATGGGCTGCAGAAGGTGGTGGATGCAGCGTGCTCCGAGTTCTGCTAAATTCCGACTTAAATTGGGGCAATCACATGCGCAAAGTTGCAAAAGGCATACGGACTACCTAAAACGACTTTGGAATTTTACTGTAGCAAATATATTCGAGAAAGGTGACTTGTTTCGAGACGTGAGAGTGCCAGGAATTTGATTAATTAGTGGCTGTATCCACTAAGGGCCTCCTCCATAAGATCCGAGGCTGGTATGTGTTTGAAAGACTTGATTCCAAGCCCCAGACAGTGTAACACTAGAGATCTGAAAAGCCCATGTACATTTCTTACGACCTCAATCAGCACACCATCTACAATTTGTGATCCTTCTCCATCAACCTTCGCCTATGACCCTGTGGATATATCGCAGAACCTCTGACATAGCATCGAGACACAATGCATTACAAGGGGGCTGGGGTGGCGGGCTAATTTTAGCAACAGCAGATGTTCTCCTCAAAAACAATCAACTTTGGATTCTACACATGTTATCGTGTGAAGCATATTTCTCGAGTTATTCTGGTTTGTCAACTTAAAATTTACACTGTACATATTGATGATTGCATTTAGATCAGCTGCTTTTACAATATAGCAGGTCATATTTTGTACAGTTCGTTAGTGTTAATGTTTTTTTTAACGTCCCGTCGACAATGAGGTCATTAGAGACGGAGCACAAGCTCGGGTTAGGGAAGGAAATCGGCCGTGCCCTTTCAAAGGAACCATCCCGGCATTTGCTTGAAACGATTTAGGGAAATCACGGAGAACCTAAATCAGGATGACTGGAGACGGGATTGAACCGTCGTCCTCCCGAATGCGGTACAGTTGGTCTCTTAGACATCTATCTGTCACTCAAAAACTCTCACACGCACCCACATATTCATGGAATGCCACATAAACTCCCACATATACTTGTTTGAGTGACCGATGTGCCGTTGCCCATGACCCACCACATGCCAGCTGACTAATTTAACAATTTGATTGAATTAGCTGCTTTGTAATACTTTTAAAAATTAACATAACGTGAAGTTCGAGATTGGAAAAGGATAAAGAGAAAGAGGAAGAGGTAGAGGATTACAAATTTTAATATGTAAAAGGATTAAGAAAATAGCAGTAAATACATAACCAGTCACCAAGCAGACCAAAAGTGGCAAGTCTCCTCAGACTCCTTTAACATAGGTCTTTTTGGCCTCAATCTAAATGTCATGTTAGTATCATTGAGCAGTGGCAGCTCGATCGCAAAACTTGTACTTGGCCCACTTTCTGTGATCGGTGGGAAGGTGGCGTCTACACCGAGAGAGTCCAGCTGCGGTGGGCGCTAAGCGGCCCAAGGCTGGGTGGGCAGCGAGCTCGTGTGTGTGGAGCTGCTCGGCAAGTGTCACTTGGGAGGCTTGGTAGCGTCTGTTGTTATCTCCACGGAATGGGGCCCTGGCTAATAACCGGTGGTGCGGAGCCTACCAGATGGCGGAGAACTCATCTTCTCGTTTCCTTCGCGGTGTGAATGGTACTTAAAGGTGGAGTTTTTTCTTCCGTAACCTTAATGGCTGTAAGAGCGTGCTGTCTGCAGAGCTGTAGCCTTAAGAGATAACAGAAATAACGTTAGAGTAGCCGTGTGGTGTGTTTACACAAATGTGGTCAGGACATTATAATTCTTAAATTGGAAATTGAGATTATAGACCTTGTTTTTAATATTAATCAAACCCTGAATTTAGTTAAGAAAAATGTTGCAGGTGTGATGTTATACACTGTGTAATGTGTTGATTTAAACAGTTTTAGTTCTAGTCAAGCCCTGGCCACACATATATGTATATGTATATTGTAACATCATATGTCGGTTACAGTGAGCCTGTACATTCCCATTGGGAGTGGCAGTCTAGTTATGCATGGAAAATTTTTGTACCTATTATGATATTTGGTAATGTACATCCTAGGCCTAGGTAAATCCTTATCTTCTTTCATTCTCATTCTGTTGTACTTCAACTTAATTTCCTAAGCTATCTAGGTTGCCTTAGTTTTCATTATTAACTGTGACCTTGCTGGTGTATTGGCAGAATCTGAGATACTATTGTAATAACCAGAATTTTGGGTACTCCTATGCTAAACCGTATTTGGGGGTTGCTATAGCAATCAGTACCACGGACGTGCTGTTACATCTGCTGCTTGTCTGTGTTTGTCCTATGGTAAAACACCCACGGACTCGGCCGAAGGCCAGTATCGCCCCTTGCTGGTATTTGGGCAGTGCAGTTTCCTTTTGTCAGTCCAGCCATGTGACTGCGGTGTGTGGTGCGATAGCTTGTGCCCGTGATACTTCTGTTTCCTGCTCGCCGCCTCCACACCAAAATTATCTTACGTTTCAGTAAGAACAATTTACTACTGTAAATTACATTGCCTTTCGATTTAGAGATCATGCTCAGCATTTGGGAGCCATGATTAAACATTGTCCACGTCTTATAGTAGTACCGCTTCAGGCGTCTCGGTTTGATTTTAACTGTTCAGAATTATTCCTGTGGGATCGCAATTTATATAGAGGGTTTCCTCAGTTCAGGGTTGAAGGGTCCCGTGCCTGATTACTCAGGGTTGAAAACGACGTAAATTTTTGGTGCCATTGCGTTTTACATGGCTTAGTGGGTTGTTTGTTTCTGAAAATTTACATTTAATGTCCACCCAATAATTCTTACTATTTAATATTAGTTGGGCTGATTACTGTCGTATCAGAAATTAGGTAAAATTAAGCTTAATAAATTTCATTGTGTCTAAAGAGCTTTGAGCTGGAAATCTAACATGCAAGCCTGCTCCACAGATTTCTACAACTTTATCATTGCCCTGGCTCATTATTCATTTTTGTAAATACTTTGTAATACGGAATTTAACAAATATGGAACTGTATAAAGAATTTCTTGTTGCTGAAAATCTAACCTGAACTCCCGTTTCACAGATTTCAAAAATGGCTCTGAGCACTAAGGTCATCTGTCCCCTAGAACTTAGAACTACTTAAACCTAACTAACCTAAGGACATCACACACATCCACGCCCGAGGCAGGATTCGAACCTGCGACCGTAGTGGTCACGCGGTTCCAGACTGAAGCGCCTATAACCATTCGGCCACAACGGCTGGCAATGCTTCTGACTCAGTCCACTGTTGTCACCCGTCTACTGAACTCAAACAGAATAATATGTCAGAAATGTTACTGTTTCTCCACTTGCAACTCCATTATGTAGCATCCAGAGCTCCTGTCACTATCTCCATATGACAAACTGACACTATGTATAAGCAAAAAGCAACAGTTAACTACAAATAAAGAAGAGAACAAATAAATCCATAGCAACCTGAATACCAACATACAAAACAAAAACGGTACGCACTTATGCAAAAACCAAAAGCTAGTCCATACTTTCATTTGTCTGTATAGCGTATTGTTACAATGTTGTGTTTATAGTGTCCCACTAATATTCAGGGTGAATCACTCAAAACTTGCACCACATATGTTGAAATGGAAAGTGGTATTGGTGGGTGTGGTAATCAGCTATAAACAGATTGTACTAATACCTAGAAAGTGCTTTTTTTTGCAAACATACACACTTTTAAATCAAGCTATGCTTATTGACACTAGCAAATTATTCGTAAAAGTAGGATAAACAAGAATGTCAGTGGCGTTTCTTACAGGAATCTACTGCGAGTCGTTTACGAGATATCGTATTTTGAAAAGTTCCCACACCGACACTTGTACAATACACTAAAGAGCAGCACAACTGCTAACACTAGTTATGTGGATTCTGACCAGTAACGAGACAGCTGACAATCACGGGTTGTGTTCAAAATGACCACCGGCAGCAGCAAGACACTCTTACAGCCTGATATGAAACAACTGTTGCACACGTGCTAGATTTCAGTGGAGATGTCCGAGCAGGTTACAGGATTACGTCATTGTATATCATCGGCTGTAGTTGGTATGTTCTTCTACACAGTCTTTCAGCTTTCCCCACAGAAAAATGTCTGCAGGCGTCAAATTCGGGGAACGGGACGGTCACGGTACAGGTCCTCTGAATCCAGTCCAACAATTTGGAAACAATGCATGAAGGGATACTGTAGTGCTTCGTGCAGTATGGACTGGACAGTCATCATGTGGGTACCACATTCTTCTGATAGTCTGCAGAGGAACATCACCTTGCATCGTGGTAAATGCTTGTTCGCATTCAGTATCCCGTCTTTGAAACAAGAACCTATGAGCTGATTGTTCACCATCCCTCACACACGTCTACACTCATGTGTTTAACACACACTTTTTATCAGGTTCCAGCTAAAATTTTTAGATTAACATACTCGTAGATTACGAGTCTGTGTTGAGTTCGATGAAATGCTTGAATTTTCCCCACCAGTTCAATGTTAATTGGAGTGCATCATATTAATTGCTTCACTGCAGAAATCCCAGGTGTCAATCTGAAAAGACGATTATAGTAAATAATTTACACCATTACACAGTTTGCATTTTGTGTTACTGTTTATGTTGTTCCAGCACATTCGTACAACGGCCAGGTCAAAGAAACTGACTTTACAAGGCATGTATTCGAACTAACTGAAAGCATCTGCTACTCTACTGTCATTGCCTTTCCCAGTATCTTAGGCTCACTGCTTACAAAGTTTCTTAACAATAAAAGTTCTTTGGAAGTATTGTTCAACAAACACACATTAATTTAATTACAATTAAAATCGATTGTTTCATAACAAATTGCAGTTACAGTTTTGAAGATAATAAATGACTCATAATAAGAATTGTGAAAACTAAAATTTTCAAATTCAGTATCGAAATTCTACTTGAGAAATGTACTAAATATACTAAATAGTTAATATGTCGTGATGCTAACGTATTTTGGAGTACTTTACAGAGCGTAGAAGTAGACTTTGATGGTCAAATTTTACAGAATAATCTCGTTTTGACCAGATATTTAAAATAATAGTTTACTTATGACAGGAAGTTCTAGAACTCGCAATTAGAGAATTAATTACAATGAATCTGAGATGAGTTGTTATAGAGACATAATCTCATGAGAGTGGACGTAACTTTCAGTGCATTAATTAGCCAGAATCTACCCAAAACAATAATTTTCACATTTTATGAAATAATCGAATTTTGACAATTAATTAGCCATTTCACGACTGAACTGATTTTTAGGACTGCCATTTCGAATTTCAAAAATGGTTCAAATGGCTCTGAGCACTATGGGACTTAACATCTTAGGTCATCAGTCCCCTAGAAATTAGAACTACTTAAACCTAACTAACCTAAGAACATCATACACATCCATGCCCCAGCTAGGATTCGAACCTGCGACCGTAGCGGTATCGCGGTTCCAGCCATTTAAGTGATTCTTGTCTGATGGCCACACAAATCAAATAATTAGTTTTTCTGTGAAATTCGTAAAATTGATGGCTACGATAAGATACTTTTCCACTAATTAAAGATTCCTGTTAATTGTATTCAAATGAGCCGTAGTGGACTAAATTGGTGTGTTGCATTATGTATGTCTCATGTACGATGTTATTTGATACAAGGCAGACCACTGAAAGTTATATTTTGACATTTGCTGTACTAAGAAGTGTGTCCCGTAAAATACGTTAAGGCACGGTATCCAATCCTTCATATGAGGCCCCCCATTTTATGTCCTATCAGAACTGCTACTATTGTTAGCTGGATTTTCCTGTTGTCTACGTCTGGGTCTTCGTAGATGCCTGGAGATTTTGTCGGCAGTGTTATCTCACTTGGTCTTAGAGCAGACAAGTTTTCCATCTTCACACTGGACTCGCATTCGGGAGGACGACGGTTGAATCCCGTCTCCGGCCATCCTGATTTAGGTTTTCCGTGAATTCCCTAAATCGCTTCAGGCAAATGCCGGGATGGTTCCTTTGAAAGGGCACGGCCAATTTCCTTCCCCATCCTTCCCTCACCCGAGCTTGCGCTCCGTCTCTAATGACCTCGTTGTCGACGGGACGTTAAACACTAATCTCCTCCTCCTCCTTTTCCATCTTCGCAGAAAAAGCGAAGACAACCGCCGCAGCCGGACAAGTGAGGAGTGTAGCGATTAACATAATGACGCCAGCCGCCCCAGCCGCCACGCGAGTGCTCGTCATCCTCGCAGTGGGAACGGCACGCGGCCGTCGTTGCTCGCCGTTTTCTTCTGCCGGCAGGGAAGTGTAGGAGAGCAGAGGCGCAGCGCGGCGCTCGTCAGTTTTTCCGTGGCCCGGGGCGGGCGGGCGCATGCCAGCCGCCTCGACGCTTTAGCCGTTCCACTCTATAAAGTTTTATCGGCCGTTATAGCGGCGCTGTCTGTTTTTGTGGAGACAGGAGGTCGTGCGCGCGCGCGCCAAGTACAACATAACTCGGCAGGGGCTGGCTCGCCCGCACGGGGCCCGCTTTACGTTTGTGTGTGGCGGACCGGCGGCGCGGCGAGGCGCCGGCAGAGGGCGCTGCAGGCGGCCGGTGGGGTTGTACCGCTACTGGCCGCTCACTGCACCAAAACAGTCCCAGGGGGCGGCAGCGAGGCGTTAACTCGGCGCTCCGCGGCCCTCTGCAGCCGTGGCGTGACAGCCGCGGAACAAATCCCGGCCCGGGAACGTCGGGGGCACGCCGTGGGGCGACAAGGCCAATCCCTTAACTGCACTGAGTTGCGTCTGCCGGCAACGAAAAACACTGCCAGACGAAAGGAGTGAAGTACCAGCCTGGAGGAAGAAACTACATGAAACTCCACATGTTCAGACGGTATATGATGTACAGAGTGAGTAAAAAACTACCTTACAATTTTGAAATAATATAGAAATTTATTGAGATAATGTACAGAATCAGTACATATGTAATTTGTGGCAAAAAAACATCAAAGTTTGGTGATGCGGCGAACATGCCACAGGTAATCAACTTCTTCCCACAGTCTCTGCAGCAAATCGGGCGTAGCTTGTGCAGCGGCAGCGTAGATTCGACTTTTCAGGTCATTTACATTGTTTTGTAAGACAGGAACATTCAGATGGTCTTTAATGAAACCCCAGAGAAAGAAATCCAGTGGTGTCAAGTCTGGGAGCAAGGTGGCCATGCGATTGGCCCTTCACGGATCATCCACCTACCTGGGAAGCGAGAAAACTCAGAACTTCCGCAAGGAAATGGGCTGGTGCACCGCCTTGCTGGTAGTAAACCATCCACAGTCATCTTTATCGATCTGTGGAATTTAAAGTTTTGAAACCTACCGAGGTACACAATGCCTGTAACAGTTTTCTCCATGGCGAAGAAAGGACCGTACAAAACACGTTAACTTCGGTGCTGTCACAAATTTATTCCAGTGTGGCGTTTGGATTTTCGCTGACCCATATTCAGCAGTTGTGGGTGTCCTCCATGACACTGGTATGAAATGTTGACTCCTCACTGAAGATTAATGCGTTCAGAAGCGTCTCGTCGTCCTCTATCCAATGCAACATTTCCTCATAGAATTTCCCGCGAGTAACCTTATCTGCATCACCTATGTGCTGTCCCGTTGTGAATCTCTACGATTTCAAGTGTAAGCGTCTACGCAGCACTCGCCAAAGCTAGTCTCGCGAGATGCACATCACGTTGATTTTGTGGACTGCGGGCAAATATCTACGTAACCTGTTCGACATAATCACCAACACGCAGGAGACCTGGTGATTTATCAGGTCGTAGTGAACAATCCTCTAAATAAAGTTTTTGTACCATGAGGAAATTGAAGACCAGCTTGGAGCTTTTTTAGAGTATTCGGTGCGAGAGCTACGCCGAACAGTTGTTGCAGAGATAGTTTCATGAAACTGAAGCACACAGCGAGCACACTTCGCACCAGCGAAAGTAACCATTTTGCACTACTCTCTCACTACAGATGGCGGAATGGGGTACTAACGCGCTACTTGAATCAAACTTGAGGTCATTCTGGAAACTTTAGGATGTTTGTTACAAAATGACAGACGTACCGATTCTGCTAGTTGTATCAATATATTCTATAACATTGCAGGGGCTGCTCCTGTCGGAGGTTCGAGTCCTCCCTCGGGCATGGGTGTGTGTGTGTGTGTGTGTTGTTCGTACCATAAGTTTAAGTTAGTTAACTAGTGTGTAAGCCTAGGGACCGACGACCTCAACAGTTTGGTCCCACAGGAACCTACGACAAATTTACAAATTTGTGAAGTCCTTTTTGACTCACGCTGTATTGGTGTGACTACAAAGTCGAGTATGATTTGCAAGGAATCTGACAGTATGAGCCCACTTACCATTATGACGCAGCCTCAGTATGACGTTGACTCTGGCCTGGAAACGTGCACTGATGTGGTTGGGAAAGATGTTATAAAGCCGTTTTACCCTCTCTAGTAAATTCTTAGTTGTCCGCATTGATGAGAATTCGAAGAGGAAAACGTATACTTTGGAACTCCTCAAACAACTCATTTCAGCCACATTCCTACTGAGAATCATTGTAAATGTTGGGAGAGACAAATTAGTAACATGGTACACCTTTCATATTTTCATTCAATGTTGTCGTATCGGGTAATGTACTGAGGTAAGTGACTTTTAAGAAAGAAAGTCTTTGCGGCTCGGAATCATACTGTAAGAGTAATACGAGGGCTATTCGGAGAGTAAGGTACGACAGACGGAGAGTAAGGTACGATAGGTCTCGAAATGTAAACGACAGTGAAAATCCGATGAAACTTTGTGTTGGGCAGTGTCTCTGATATTGTTGAGTGGTACTTCAAACAGGTAAATAAATTAGTGAAATCAAATTGAAGTATAAATTAGAAAATAAATGAAAAACTTGGTTTAGTTAGAGAGTTACATACTGACAAACAGCGGGCAGAGCAGAAGAGACAATGACCGGGAAGTCAGCAATTTCAGGAGAAGCCATCATCCTCCCCACATAAGCAGATGCACATTTGTAACGCAAATTCTCAACCTGTTAAAATATTTTTATATGAGACTGTCACTGTAGGAGAAACTGCTGTCGTAAATATTTCGGTAAGAAAGTTAAGTGACCACCTTCACGTAATGCGTCGTGGGCACCCAGCTGCGTGACAGACGCCTGGAAAAAAGCCATTAGTGTGTGCCTTTCAGAGGCACAGGTGGAGAAGACAAAAGAAAAAAAGAGGCCATTATCCTTGCTATTGACATTCCTTTGTAGAAAGCATCGTAAATACGACACCCTCAAACTTGAAAACATGATTACACTGTAGAGTTCTTAATTTATGATATTTACTGAAATGAAATGATGAGAAACATTTCATGTCTATTGTCTTGCTAGTTGAAAGACTGTTTACTGCATTATGAAATGCCATATGGATAGTAAATGATGTTTCACGCCTTGCTTTGCCTATTTTGTTTAATATCTAGTTCCTAGCTGCACTGCAGCATTGGTTAAAATAAAATTTTATAGATATACTAATCTAAATATTTTATGCCTACAGATCCAGTAAAAAATAACTTTATGATGGATGTACTAAAAAAAACGAGGTAGCACAAAAAGACATTTCCCTTCACGGGAACTGCATACATACTATTCTTTTCAAGTACTTGGTAATTTTTTGTAGAATAAGTTTTTGTGGTGCACCACTTTAATTACATAGACATCAAGATGTGAATAGACATTTCCCTCATCTGCATTGTTGTCTTTTAGTGTAAAATTTTTTCTGCTTGAGCTTTGTCATGTTTAGATATTAGTTATTGCATTTGCTGCTTGCCATGCATAGTGCTACTGAATGTCACTTTGTATTACTCTGTTAAGCCAGTTTTACTACTGATTTATTTTTCTTGTTGCTGCACATTGGCTCGTATTAGTTGTAATATTGCATTTGCTCTACTAATTTAGATTTGCTGCTGCCTGCTTTGCCAATTTCCATTTTTTTGTCATTGCTGTTTGTGTTAATTGTTTTGTGCTGCTGCATTGCCTTGTCCCTTAGTTTAGCATCTGAGCTCAGTAGATTTAAGTTAGCTTAAGATGGGGTCGGCCATATAAGAGAACAAGTTGTGATGAATTGGAAGAAATGCATTGAGAAGCTATAAGAAAATGGTTTGGCCAAAAAAAGTATTTTGAAAGAGGATATGAACAAAAAAGTACAGTTTGTGGACAACAGGCTCAGGTAGGATTTTCTTGGAAATAAATGATGAGGTAAGATAATGGAAAATAAATAATGAGGTAAGAAATATGTGAACATATAAATACAGAAAACATCCTTGGATAGCATTTTTTTGGTGGAAACAAATGTTGAAATGAGAGGAAAGATCTACGGAATGAAGTTTTGGGTTGGACTGCAGTACCAAATGTTACCCTGAAAACGAACCCTGCCTTTCCTTTTGTATTATGCCGCTATGTGTTTATGTACCCTTGTGTATTTGTCTATTTCCTGTCTTTGCGTGTTTAGCTAATAAGATTTATGTTGTAGAATTTTTCAAATACTATGTTATTTTCTTTGTAAAGATGTTTAGACATTATTTATTCTGTTCTGTTTTAATGCTCATGTGTGAAGTTGATGTTTCAAAAGTTATTCTCATCTTTTATGTATTTACTTATGTCATAATTCCTGTAACACTGATGTATATGTTTATTTCTATTTTTTTGTAAAACCTGTACTACAAATGTTATCTGTATTGTTATGTTCTTTAATGATGTGTTTTGTACCTTTGTAACTGTATTCTTATGTTATAAAATTGTAATTGACACCAGTTCATCATATTATTAACTTGTAAGTTCCATTTTACTGCACACGTTTCTGTTGGTCACACTATATGGACAATATATGAGAAGTACGGACTGTTAGTGTTTGCACATGTGTTAATAATTCAGCAAGGGACTGGATAACAGCATTGCTGGTTCTAAGGACAATACCAAAAGCTTTGTGAGTGCACAAGTGGAGGTTATGGACTTGCTATATTATCTGCAAGACTCTTCAATGGTGATTGTGCACCTGCACAGTCACAACAGATGGCTGCTGGCCATCTCTACAAGGACTACAGTGGGTCTGCATCTTTGATGACCCACCAATACCATTATTTCTACAAGGACTACAGTGGGACTACACCTTTGCTGACCCACCAGTACCATTATTTCTACAAGGACTGCAGTGGGTCTGCACCTCTGGTGGCCCACCAATACCACAATCTCTACCAGGACTGCAGTGGGTCTGCACCTCTGGTGGCCCACCAATACCGTAATCTCTACGAGGACTACAGTGGATCTACTCTGTGATGACCTACCTACCAATATTCTTCAAAACTTCGAAAGACTCTGCTGTGGGTTTTCTCTGTTGTGGCCCATTACCTGTCTGCATGTCGAGAGTCAGCATTGTCTTTCCGTTGGAAGGACAACATTACTTCTTCAAGACTGCATGGAAATCCACTACTTCCATGTGAATTTTCTTTTACTGCTCAGACTTCGAGAAATACACAGCAATATTACTGTGATGAATGATCAGGACTGTCTTTATGGACTGTGAGAAAATTTTAGCTTTTGACCAACATTGTATCAATAAGTGTGTGCATTTGATATGTTTGTTATTGTAATTATGAAAAATTTTATCAAGTCATTATTGGCCACTGCCCAAAACAATTTGTAAAATTTTTTGTGGGGAGCATGGGGGCTATGTAAGTAGGCTGTTTATGTTTTCTTACTGGCAACGTTACGTAGCACTCTGTATGAGAATCACTGGCTGTGCTAGTAGGCTGTTTATGTTTTCTTATTGGCAACGTTACGTAGCGCTCTGTATGAAAATCACTGGCTGTGCTGTGTGCAGTCTGTGGCTAGTTTGCATTGTTGTCTGCCATTGTAGTGTTGGGCACCTGGATGTGAACAGCGCGTAGCGTTGCGCAGTTGGAGGAGAGCCGCCAGCAGTGGTGGATGTGGGGAGAGAGATGGCAGAGTTTTGAAATTTGTAAGACTGGATGTCATGAACTGCTATATATATTATGACTATTAAGGTAAATACATTGTTTGTTCTCTATTAAAATCTTTCATTTGCTAACCATTCCTATCAGTAGTTAGTGCCTTCCGTAGTTTGAATCTTTTATTTAGCTGTCAGTAGTGGCGCTCGCTGTATTGCAGTAGTTCGAGTAACGAAGATTTTTGGTGAGGTAAGTGATTTGTGAAGGGTATAGATTAATGTTAGTCAGGGCCATTCTTTTGTAGGGATTATTGAAAGTCAGATTGCGTTGCGCTAAGTGTGTCAGTAATTTTTCAAAGGGGACGTTTCAGTTTATGAATGGATAAATTCGTACAGTCCCAATTTTTTTCATTGAGAATTCGAATGTTTTAAACAATGTTGATGTAGAGGACTGTTTTTCATACTTGGTTCAGCATGGAAATGACATTGTGTTTTGTATAACGATGGCCACCATCGAGTGAAGTTAAGGATATCCCCGCGTTGTACTGTAATTACTGCCTTGACCTTGCAAGCCGTCACTTACCTTAACCGTAAATATATCTTCAAGTGATGTTAAATGTTATTTACAGAAGAAAAGTATTATCTTCTCAATAACTTTCAAATCGTGTGGCACATTCTTAAGTTTTTACTTAGGAAATTAATGAATTTACTCAAGGTACTTTTGTTTACTATGTTTGCAGTCACTTTCGGGACTCAGTTTAATAAGATTAAGCTTTGAATTGCTGGTGGAGTCACGTATAACACAAAAAATTAATGCTGTGAATATTTGAGAGGATGAATGAGGTAAAGACAAGTTTTTATTTATCCTTTTATAATTGCAATGAGGACGACAAACACAGATCAGAAAAGGGATGGTGCGTGTTTGGAAAAGCCTTCATTGGTAAGTAAATTACAAAAATGAATTTATCCTTTTTACAACGCAATCTGACTTAGCTTACGTGAAACTACTGTGAGACCCAACTCTATTCAAATGGAATCAGCTATGATCAGCTATACCACAAACTATGGTTCACCGAGAGCAGGTGCAGCAGTACTTTACCCTTTCTCCTTAATTCATGCGACAACATAAAGTGGCGCAGCGGGTAAGGGGTGGTGCACTGTGGAAACTGTAATGTTCTATTACGTCCACAAAAATGACATTGTGATCTGGTGCTGTGATTATCAGAAAGCGGGAAACGTCCCTGTCAGAGCCCTGAAATCCCGGCAGGTTTCCATTAGCTGGTCTGGTCAAACCAATGTAACTCACATGCATGGCCGTACATGATGAATAAGTTCACACTCGTGAACACAATATGTCGGAAATGATACGCGGTTCCACTTAGGGTACAGTTGGAAACTTCCACTGGCTCTCAGTTCACCGCAAGTTGCAGACCAGAAGTCTCACCCACTAGGGAAAGATGTGAAGATCCCCACAAGGGGAGTACCAGAAGATGCAGAAGGCGAAGAATCACCATCACATTCCATCAAGCGTTGGTACAGCAGCCAAATACATATACTTTGCGCTGGAACTTAAAGAGTGGCAACTATCCATTGACAACCGATACAAAAGAGTTACATGTTTCACCAGTTACTGTCCTTCAAAGTAGTCACCAGCGTTGTGTAGAATCCGTTGTCAGCGATGTGGAAGGCGTAGTATACCGTTAGCAGCAGAGCCTGTTCTGTTGATGGTACGAATGGAGCAATTCACTGCCGGTCGAATCTCTGGAACAGTTCTGAAGCGAATGCCACGAAGTGGTTCCTTCATCTGCGGAATCAAATCAGAGTCACAACGACTTGAGTCCAGGGAGTATGGTGGATGGTACAGTACTTCCCAGTTCCGTCGACCGAACAGAGCCGTCACAGCTTGCGCTGTATGCGCCCGTGCATTGTCGTGCAAATTGATGGGTGGGTTGCTGAGAATGTGTCGCCGCTTCTTTCGCAAAGCTGGCCGCAGGCGATGTTCCAAAAACAAACAGTAATACTGTGCACTGAAGGTCTGCCGTGGAGGAATGCAATGCGTTAGGATAACACCACCACAGCTGTACACAGGATTCACCGTAACTGTAGACCGCTCCATTCGCAACATCAACAGAATAGGATCTGATAACGGTATACTATGCCTTCCACATCGCTGGCAACGGGTCCTACAAAACGCTGGTGACTGCTTTGAAGGACAGTAACAGTTGCTAACTGTAACTCTTTTGAATCGGTTCTGAAGAAATAGTTGACACTATACAAGTTCCAACCCTCGTATATATATTGAAGCGAAATTCGCGCACTCTGGCTTTACAGCGCGACTCCTCACATGCCAGGGATAACAAATGTCGGTCTCAAAATTTCGTACGGCTAGTACGTCCGGCAGAAAAAGGACGTTAAAGAGTGGCAGTCTGGCAACACTGTTACCACATGTATTGTAACTACCTTTGCCAGCACCTATTAGCCGTGCTGTAGACTTGATGCAGTGGTTAGAGGTTTGGGTTAGCATTCATGAGGTCGAAGATTCGATCCTGGGTTGCGGCGCTTTTTTTTTTTTTAAATTTTATTTGCTTATTTCATTCTGACGTTTCACGCTGTAACATACACCGTTTCTTAGGTAACATATATCCCAAATTTACTACATTTTGTAAAGGTGAACATAACAAAGACGTGGTTAGACAAATAAGAATTAAATAGTTGAAATAAATAACCTGTCATACGACAGAATAACTACAAAAAAAAGGCAATATCAGTGTCGAGATGGTAAGGGTGATAGCACAGTACAATAAAACATCATCTACGTCTCATTTATACTAGATGTAACATGAGCGCTCATATATCGCATGTTAGAAATCAGTGACAACAACAATGTACATATTAATGACCGCATGACCTTCACAACAGAATACGTTGTCCTCTGAACAACAGATGCTCAAAGCGACCTCCCTGAACGTCCAAACATTGAGTAACTCGTAGATCATGCAGCTCTGGGCCCTTTGCAAGAAAGCTGCATCCACAGTAACAAGAGCAGCATTAACACACAAGCCACCAAAACTTCCACATTCGTCGGCGGAGTAAAGTACACGTGCTCCTTCAGGTGTCCCCACAGGAAGAAAAATGAGGAGATTTAGATCAGGTTAAAGCGTTAGCCATATTACCGGATCTCCAAGTCCGAGCCATTTCCTTGGAAATGTTCTGTCCAAATACTGTCGCACATTGATTCCAGGGTGTGGAGGTGCACTATCAAGTTGGAACCATATCTTCTGCCGAACATGTAGTGGAACACCTTCCAGTGCATCAGGCAGATAGTTTAAGAGGAGTTCATTATACCTTCGTGCAGTCAACAAGTCAGGCAACATGCACGGGCCCAATCACCTGTCGGCCAATTTTCCAGCTCAGACGTTGATACCAAAGCAAACTTGATATCCATAGTCTTGGGTGACGTATGGGTTGACCTTACACCAATGGTGGGCATTGAGCATATTTAAGACGCCCTCACCGGTGAATGTTGCTTCATCCGACCGTGTTCATGAAGTCTTAGTTGGCTTCCTGCTGTTGTTGGAACCATTCATAGAATTGCATCGGCTGATGGCGATCTGCAGGATGCAGGTGCTGCATGAAAGCATAACGATAGAGCTGCAGCCCATGCTCGTACAGTATATTAACGATCATGTGCTGCGAGACACGCAGCTGTCTTACTAAGCTACATGTACTTCGCTGAGGTTCTTGGCGTCTGACCTTCAGAGTAGCTTCCTCAATAGCTGGAGTACGGCGAGTCCGTGGACGACCTCTGTCACACAATGGTGAAAGAACAGAACCTGAATCCCGAAAGCGCAGCTCCAGACGACGAAACACAGTTTTATCTGGATGGCGTCGACGAGGAAATCTAGCAGCATTTCATGAGTGGCAGCACCAGCCCAGTTCTCAGATGCAAAAAGGACCAGAAGCATATCCTCATATTTGTTTTCTGTGTATGCCATAACTCTGCCACACTGGTTTAGAGGTTTACAATGAGAAAATTCGATACGTGTACGCATGTACATTAGAGTATGTCATGGGTGCATTACTCCGTTTGACCTAGTCCCTGTCTGGTGGACAGCGTATACAATACAAACCCGCTGTCAGTCCTGCTCGCTGTTGCACCAAATATGCATTACTCATATGACAGATATGGTTCTGCATGATTCATCCCGACACCACTAATTGTGAAATGTTCGATTTCGAATTACGTTGTTTCCCTAACGGTAATTGACGTGATGTTTCCACAATCCCATCGATAGAATAATAATAATAATAATGATGATGATGCATTGAGATACTACTAAACAGCGTGCGGTCACCAGACTAAATATTGAAAGGCGCAATTAGTGGGGTCGTGGTGATAACATGTACAACAGTAACCGAGTTTGGGCATAATTCGCAAAGCACGTTGCTACTCCCAACGAAATGTAATTTACCTGAACTGGCCCAGTTTCAGCAAAAAACGTTTTCCTAGATGGGAGCAAAGTCCCTCATTTATGGAGAGATCTGATCTTTCCAGGGCGACCATTTCAAATTTCTGAAAGAAGGCTGTTAAGCTTTACAGACAGTTGTCCCCAAGAAATATAGGTTTCTGCCGCTCGCTAAAAGAACCCGCCCAAAGTTTCCTCATCTAAAAATTCATAAATCACTCATACCAAAGTCGTACAACGATCACTGGGATCATGACCTAAAATGTGAATATTAATCTGACAGAGTATTGTTAAAGTTGGAGAGATAACATTGTAGTTATAGGTAGTTTGCGAAAACCAGTTGTAGATGTTTGCCACTGATGCATCATGTATAGAGATGTTGTTAACCCCTTCAGTATCTGCTAACGTCTGAAAATGGTACACTGAAGCACCGAAACTGCCACGTAATAAATGACCTCATTTTCTTACATAAGTGAATGGCCGAAGTCCCCCGGACCTCCAATCACAAGGATAGACATACAAAAATAAATCATCAAGGTGTTAGGAAGTATCACTCGCGCGGAAGTCAGTTTGCTGTTTTCACGCTAACAAGATATTAAGTGCAACAATCAGATTCCATATTCATGGATTTCCAAAAAGCATTTGGTTCATTCCTCCAATACAGACTGTTAACGAATATCTGAGCGTACGGAACAGGTTCCCAGATACAAAAGTGGATCGAAGAATGTTTAACTAACAGAACCCAGTGTACTGTCTTGCGTGACGAGTGTTTATTACAGGGAATTGTCCCAGAGAAGTGTGATAGGATCTCTCTTATTCTCTGTATACTTAAACGAATTGTCAGGGTGGGTGATCAGCCATCTGCAACTGCTTGCTGATGACGACATTTTTAAGTAACTAGGGGGATACGACGTGACTGGGACAGAATTTGTATTTGGTACGATGAATGCCGGATTGCTCTAAATATGCATATATGTAAGTTAAAGCAGACGAGGGGGAAAAATAGTCCTCTAATATTCAAATATAGTATTAGTAGCATTCTGCTTGATGCAACCACGTCGCATAAATATTTTTCTAAGCGACGTGAAGTAGAACGAGCACTTGAGGACAGTAGTAGAGAAGCCGAATGATGGACTTCACTTTCTTGGGAATATTCCAGAAAAGTGTAACTCATCGACTACGTATTTCGAAAAGTTTCGAGACTCCATTAAAAAACAGAGAAAAGTTAAGTTGGTGGTTTTAATGTTTCAGGTGTTCAAATAGTCCCCCTTTTCCCCCCTTACACTTGAGCACACACACAAAATTTTTATGCAACCATGATACACTCTCAGCAAAAGCCCCCTTTGGGATGACGTGCAACTCATGCATCACATTGGCATGAACGTTTGATATTTCGTCGAAGGGACTACCCTTCATCTGAATTTCTGTACTTTGTCCTTCTGTGGTAAGTTCGTAGTGATTACAGCAAGTTTCTTCGCCTTCCGTTTCAGTTAATTCCTGACGTACTCAGGCTGGTGACAAGCGACGTGAAAGTTTTACATAAAGTTAAAAGAATTTTTAACAAAGTAGTCAAAATTGTAAATGAATACTATTAAATGATTACTAGCAGCAGTGGCTTCTAGAACCATCTTCATACCTGGAATAATTACAGAAAATTATAGTAAGGTATAATACCAGAAGTGGTTGGTTACACGAACAGAAATAATGCAAAGAAAAGGTTAGTTACTTAACGATTAAAGAACTGAGCCGTATCGGCTTATATCGATTGCGGTCCTTAGATTTATTCTCCTCTTCGATTTCCCTCCGGTCGCCGGTGGTGCACATGTGCTGCGTCTTCCAGCTTGAAATGTTTGCGGGGTGGGTGACTGTGGAACGGACAGTCACCAGGGGACGAGAGGGAAGGAAGTCGGTGGTAGGAAATGTGTGTTGTCATGCACCGGTTCGCTCTGAGGGGACCTTTGCACATGGGACGACTTTGATTATGATCAGTATATTTCGTTGCGCTGAAAGGGCACGTCATTCCTGTTGTTGAGCGGTGTTGTGTGATAAAGTTTGGCGGCATTAGCGGGCTCTTTTGTTACTGCCCTGCGTTATGTGATTCTTCCCTGACATGTGAATTGGTGCTTTCTGGGGAGTTTGGAACCGCCATTCTTAATGCCTGTATCACTTATAGAAACTGTCTGAGCCTACCCACCTGGTGTTGCTGAGCTCCCTGTGTTGCTTTCCTGAAAAGTAACTTAGTTGTGATCACCGGGTGTGACGACTGTGGTGTTACTTTTTTAATGTTTGGTATTCATAATGTTTCTCATTGAAAAATTATGCCCAATATTATTACTGTCATCGTCAGTGCAAGCGGCCAGATATAATATTACACTGGGTGCGTTGCTGGAGAGTTGTGAAATGTTCTGTGTTGGTACCGCTGAGTGTTCTAGGGCGAGATTCGTTACTTGATTCTTGGAGCCTGTTTGGATCTGACCGTTATATTATTGACAGAAACAGAAGGGAAGTTGAAAACTGTTATTTAAAATCAACTGAAACTATTTTTGTAGCTTGATTGTGTTAATATACTTATTCTTGGTTCTCGCCATTGTTTAGATTTTACTGTTCTTGATATTCTTAGTTTAGTCGATTAATCGCCGTTTACTGTGCGTTGTAATACCTCAGTCTGTATTGGTTGTTCTGGCAGTTACCTGCAGAAAGTGTGTTATGGTACTAATTGACCTGTTTGTGTTTCCAGGTATCTTATTGTCGCATGACTCTTATTTGACGAGCGCCCTGATGTTCCCTAATGCGTTACCTACTGTTTCTGTAGTCTATACGTGCAATTAGCCAGACCGGACAAGGGTAAGGGCACCGGCGGCACGATATGATTGGCCAGGACTCGGTATCCACCAACGCCGTTATCGTGTGTGAAGTAGCTCTGCGACCGAGTGATTGCTACTTCTCTTAAGCATTTCCTTCACTGCTTCGCTTGGGCCTAAGTCTTTTCAGAGTTCGAGTATTTTCTTGTCTTTTGGCCTGGATCCCTTTTGGTGCACAGCCCTTTTAAGTTCTGCCTATGAGCTGGGCCATTTGCTAGTCCCCTCATTGGTTAAATTTGTCAGCTCTCTCCACGAACCGTGTTAAATTTTGGTCTGTAATTCATATCCATTTGTTAGCTTGGACATTTAAACTTGTTGAAACACTGTACCCGTTACTAGGTTTGTGCTTGTCGTTGTTACATTTGACGTTTAAAAACGTTGCTTTAAATTTGTCAAGTAAAATATGTAGAGTTAGCAGTTCACGTTGATACAAAACATTTTGCCTATTATATCATTACATCAGTAACCTGTCAACAAAACGATATTATCTACAGGAACGCTAATGCATCTAGTAGGACGTGATCCATTCAGATCAGTAAACAGAGTAATTGGCTATTTGTGTTCGTGCCTCAAGGAAAAGGCAACATGGTAGTAGATGAAGCATAATTACAAGTAGGCGAAGTAGATGTGAATATGTAATACACATACTAAAATACAACAAATAAACTGTGGTTAAATGAATTAATAGTCTACACCAAAAATCAAACCACACTATAAGAATAAACAAGAATGCATGAAAAATGTATGTGAGGTGAATACATAGGAAAACTTTTTACCATCGGAGTGTAATACAAGTACATGATGTCAAGGAGGAAGGAAAGGGGAAACAATAAACAATTTAAAAAGGGACAACATAGCGTAGGCTACAAGATGACTGCACAATGCATTTGTGCTTTAGTCAGGAAGCGGGAGGCGTCTGCATGTCGTTCTTGTTCGGGAGTCAAAGCGTAGGGGACGTACTTTTCACACAATTTTCTTTTCTTCAAAATATTTTCAAGAATGTTTTGAACACTTGGTTTAGGGATGTTGCTCCATTAACATTTGTGAGACTGCACCATTGACGCATTACAGTTGCACGTTCAATACTTTACGCAGCCTGTGTGAATTTACATCCTATCGTGTGCGTGTGGGTGGGGTATTTTGATTGGAATCTTTAATTGGAAACTGTAAGTTGGTCCTATATATATATATGACATAAGTAAATCGTCACACATCAAAGTAATAATAGAGGAATTTATATAACCATGAAATTAGACAAAGATCTCAGTGAACACAGTTCATTACGTAAATACACAATTAAATTCACAATAAAAAAAAATGGAATGAACGCTGAAATGAGTAGACTCTTGTCTCGGCAATTTGATTCAGATAAATACGTCAGCTGGACAAAAAAGCTACATTCGTATGTGTTTTACCATGACTGCCACAGGTTAATGCGAAGAGGTAAGAAACACTACAGAAGGATATGCATGTGCATCTATCGCCATAGGTACTGAACTTCATTATAATTAATTCGTTTTTCCCAACAGTTCGCTTCGCTGTTGTAGCTGGATCTCACAATACTTGAAATCTACAGATGGTGGCTGATGTGGCTGCCAAATCAGTGATTGACTCTGTAGCAACAGCTCATCTCTGGCTACATCTAAGTTCAGCCGAGCTGGATGACAGCCTCTCATCCCAGACGAGCCTCGAGAAGTCGTGTAGAAGTGAGGTCAGCCCAAGGACCAGCCTGCCGGCCAAGTAACCTTCTGCTGAGCACTCCCTACATGGATGACTCTGTGCTTTGTATTTCTTAGCGTCACGTAATTTTGATTGCCTGAATTCTTGTGGGTGCTGACCAACAAGACACTGATCTCCCTCACTAACTCGTACTTCTTGTGGTTAACCTGCTACAAAATTTGTTGGTCTTGACATTCCTAAATGTGTCTATGAGCCTCTCTCTGACTACATCCGTGTGTATGCCAATAACGTGGCACCTCTGTAAGCACAGTCACACTCAATGCTCCCTCTCCTAAATTATTTGCGTGAAACAAAAGTTGCCGTTATTACATTTAATTAACTGTTCCGTTTTGACAGTACGTGGACGAGATGTCGCCGTCTCACTATCTTCAGAGGAGCACTAAACTTCGTGTTCCCATGTTACCTTAACAGGCAGTGTTTTTCGGCGAATTTTTTCTGGTTACAGGTGTACTTCACAATGGCTGTTTCCGCAACCCTGTCATTAAGCAGCATGCATTTCGTGACTGTACAGATCGTGGAAAGGACTCTACCTTTCCCCACATCCTGGAATTATAATTTGCGCTGTTTGACTTCAGATGATCTGTCCTACGGTAGCTTCCCTTTGAAACACAGACCAGCCCAACACTATACCTGCCCGGTATTTTCCGTTGCACAGGGACTATGGTGATTATTCGAATGGGAGTAACGGGCTAACGGCCTGTAGTTATATGGCGCACAATGCTTCTCTCGTTCTCCAGGGAGAGCCGCCTGTTTCACCCGGTCATTCCTTTTAGTAATGCATGTAATTCAACTTAGGAAACAGTAATCCAAATATTTAAGTGTAAGCAATAACTGGTACTGATTCACATTTCAGTATCCTTTGGCTGTTAATTTATTCCGATGCATTTGACTCTTTCGTATGAATTTTACCAAAGTTACAGGACAGTTTCGAAAAAAACGGTCAAGTTCACAACTGGCTGGTCAAATTCACACCTGCTGTTCACAGTTCTCAGTTTCAGCTTCCATAGTAGTTACGGCCTTGACGTCACTTTTTATTACTTCTTTCTTGTCATCAGTCTTCTGACTGATTTGATGCGGTCCACCACGAATTCCTCTCCTTTGCCAATCTTTTCATCTCCGAGTAGCACTTGGAACCTATGTCCTCAATTATTTCCAATATCTTTCTTCCTCTACAGCTTTTACCCTCCACAGCTCCCTCTAATACCATGGAAGTTATCTGCTGATATCATAACAGGTGTCCAATCATCCTGTCCCTTCTTCTTGACAGTGTTTACCATGTATTTATTTGATACGAGATTCTACGGAAAACCTCATTTCTTATAGTATCAGTCAACCTTATTTTCAAATTTTATTGTGCCACCACATCTGTAATGCTTAGATTCTCTGTTGATTCGCGTTTCCCACAGTCTGTTTTTCAGTGACGTACAGTTCTGCGTTCTTAAGGTACATTCTCAGTAATTTCTTCCGCAAATTAAAGCCTATGTTTGATACCATTAGATTTCTTCTGGCCAGGAATGTCCTTTTTGCCAGTGCTACTCTGCTTTCTATGTCCTCCTTGCCCTGTTATTTTGCTGTCCAGGTGGCAGAATTCTGTAACTTCATCTACTTCTTGATCATCATCAATTCTTCACTAATGCTCCAGATATAACAGTAGGATCGGAACGTTCTGGATGGATGATATATAAGTGAGACAACATACAGAACACTTTCATGATCGATTCTTGAGTACTACTTTAGTTTTTGATATCCCTGAGCGACACAGCATTATTGTTATTATTATTATTATTATTGTTATTATACCACGTAGGATGACAGGAAGACGTCGAAGAATTTCAGAGATGTAGTGCTAGATCTGTTACCAGTAGCTTCGATGAAACTGGGAGTACTGCGGAAATGCTCCATGAAGTTGAATAGTAATCCTTGGAGGGATTAGTTTTGCTAAAACTACTTAGAATGATTCCAGAACCAGGATCTGCGACAGACGTAAGAATGATTCTATTGCTACCAACATACGTTTCAAATAAGGACCGCGAATACCATGGGAGCTCATAGATGTAAAAGTTTTTCCTTAGTTCTATCTGCGAGCAGAACATGAAAGGGAACGGCTAGCAGTGATGCAAGGTACCCTCAGACATGCAACATATCGTGGCTTGAGGAGTCTGCACATACACTCCTGGAAATGGAAAAAAGAACACATTGACACCGGTGTATCAGACCCACCATACTTGCTCCGGACACTGCGAGAGGGCTGTACAAGCAATGATCACACGCACGGCACAGCGGACACACCAGGAACCGCGGTGTTGGCCGTCGAATGGCGCTAGCTGCGCAGCATTTGTGCACCGCCGCCGTCAGTGTCAGCCAGTTTGCCGTGGCATACGGAGCTCCATCGCAGTGTTTAACACTGGTAGCATGCCACGACAGCGTGGACGTGAACCGTATGTGCAGTTGACGGACTTTGAGCGAGGGCGTATAGTGGGCATGCGGGAGGCCGGGTGGACGTACCACCGAATTGCTCAACACGTGGGGCGTGAGGTCTCCACAGTACATCGATGTTGTCGCCAGTGGTGGCGGAAGGTGCACGTGCCCGTCGACCTGGGACCGGACCGCAGCGACGCACGGATGCACGCCAAGACCGTAGGATCCTACGCAGTGCCGTAGGGGACCGCACCGCCACTTCCCAGCAAATTAGGGACACTGTTGCTCCTGGGGTATCGGCGAGGACCATTCGCAACCGTCTCCATGAAGCTGGGCTACGGTCCCGCACACCGTTAGGCCGTCTTCCGCTCACGCCCCAACATCGTGCAACCCGCCTCCAGTGTCGTCGCGACAGGCGTGAATGGAGGGACGAATGGAGACGTGTCGTCTTCAGCGATGAGAGTCGCTTCTGCCTTGGTGCCAATGATGGTCGTATGCGTGTTTGGCGCCGTGCAGGTGAGCGCCACAATCAGGACTGCATACGACCGAGGCACACAGGGCCAACACCCGGCATCATGGTGTGGGGAGCGATCTCCTACACTGGCCGTACACCACTGGTGATCGTCGAGGGGACACTGAATAGTGCACGGTACATCCAAACCGTCATCGAACCCATCGTTCTACCATTCCTAGACCGGCAAGGGAACTTGCTGTTCCAACAGGACAATGCACGTCCGCATGTATCCCGTGCCACCCAACGTGCTCTAGAAGGTGTAAGTCAACTACCCTGGCCAGCAAGATCTCCGGATCTGTCCCCCATTGAGCATGTTTGGGACTGGATGAAGCGTCTTCTCACGCGGTCTGCACGTCCAGCACGAACGCTGGTCCAACTGAGGCGCCAGGTGGAAATGGCATGGCAAGCCGTTCCACAGGACTACATCCAGCATCTCTACGATCGTCTCCATGGGAGAATAGCAGCCTGCATTGCTACGAAAGGTGGATATATACTGTACTAGTGCCGACATTGTGCATGCTCTGTTGCCTGTGTCTATGTGCCTGTGGTTCTGTCAGTGTGATCATGTGATGTATCTGACCCCAGGAATGTGTCAATAAAGTTTCCCCTTCCTGGGACAATGAATTCACGGTGTTCTTATTTCAATTTCCAGGAGTGTAGATCCGGATTCAGATGGTCATCAGTGGACACGGAATAAGCTCTCAGAAATTACGCACATGCAGCTGTCTGTTGTGCAGCACGCGAGAAGTTCTCGCGGAGTCTCGGATTCGGCCGGCCGGTGTGGCCGTGCGGTTCTAGGCGCTTCAGTCTGGAACCGCGTGACCGCTACGGTCGCAGGTTCGAATATTGTCTCGGGCATGGATGTGTGTGATGTCCTTAGGTTAGTTAGGTTTAAGTAGTTCTAAGTTCTAGGGGACTGATGACCATAGATATTAAGTCCCACAGTGCTCAGAGCCATTTGAGCCTCGGATTCGAGGTGTGAGGCTGTCTCCGCGTGTGACCCGTGCCTCGCGGTGTTCAGGCGTCCAGCGTGCTGGGCCTGGGGCAGATGCGGCCACTTCGTTGGCAAGTGGGCTGCGGGCCAGAGACTGCTCTGCAAATAGCCCAGCCCAGCCCACGAGCCACCGTGCTGCAGCGGATCCGCCGCCCACTATCCGGCTGTTTCCGCCTCTGCCTGCTGCACCGTCACAGCGCTCCGCCCAGCAAACCGGAGCCATCCTCCGGTACTCTGCAGCCGACTCGTCCAAGCACCATTACAGGCTTGCAGCGGCTGGGCAAAACCAACACAGTTCTCGTACGCGTTCACTGGAACTTATCCTGAATAATACACAGTTTGATAAATGCTAGGCCTGGGAGTGGCTCTCAATTGGTTCACCTCTTACTTTAACAACAGACAGCAGAAGGTCACTATTCACAGTGTTGAAAAGTGCTCTGATGTGAGGTATGAGTGGGGTACGATCCAAGGGGGGTGCCGCAGGGAACAGTGTTGGGGCCACTCTCTTTCCTTATTTATATAAATTATATGCCTTCTAGTACTATGAGTAATTCTAAAATATTTCTGTTAGCTGGTGACACTAGCTTGGTAGTAAGGGATGTTGTGTGCAACATTCACTCGGTTTCAAACAGTGCAGTACATGTCATAAGTTCATGTCTTGTAGAAAATAAACTAACGCTACCTCATAGTAAGACTCAGTTTTTACCGTTTCTCACACACAATTCAAAAAAACCCGACGTTTTAATTTCACAGAACGAGCATATGGTCACTGAAACTGAACATTTTAAACTTCTAGGTGTTTAGATAGATAGTAAGCTGTCGTGGAAAGCCCACGTTCAGGATCTTGTTCAAAGACTGAATGCTGCTTTTTTGCTATTTGAATGGTGTCTGAAATAAGAGATCGTTCGACACGACAATTAGTGTGCTTTGCTTATTTTCATTCGCTTATGTCATATGGTATTATAGTTTGGGATAACTCTTCCAATTCTAAAAGGATATTTTTCGATCAGAAACGGGCAGTTCGGGCAAAAAGTGATGTAAGTTCGTGAACCTCTTGTCGCCCCCTGTTCATTCGTCTGGGTATTTTGACACGTTCCCAAAGGGGATATGTAAAGTCACTTGTATATGAGGCCTCAATGTGTACAGAGATGGAATTAGCTGCCAGAATTGTTGCTGCCTGTGATATGATTCCAAACACACCATGGATATTTGTCAGGGGGCATCAGAATCCTGTGCTCGAAAATCATGCATGCATTGAGGTTGTTGGCTGCCAGTTTCAGAAATTTTGTAACGTACAGTACAAATGGTACGATCTTTATGTCAGTGCTGGTATTTGTAATTAACTGCGACTGATGTAAATGAAAAAAGTGCACAGTAATGTTATTATATTCGTAATATCTTCTTAAGCTGGCTTTTCTACTCCAGGTTCCCTACCTCAAATTGTTCAGTGGTGAATTCAGTACACTCTATTAAACTGTTGCACTTACGAAAACACCCTTATATATACCGTCATCAATGTACAGCTTTCGAAAATGCGAATGTTGACCAATTAAAATCTCTGCTCCAAATCAAAACATTTGAATATATTATTCTTTGACGTGTTTACAACCTGTAAAGCACATGGGATTTGTTATCTGATCTGTGGCGAAGTCCCTTTTCGCTGAGGAAACATGAATTATGTTTTCCAAAGTGATTTGGGCTTACTAATAATTATAATTAATGCCTTCAAGTGGAGCTTATGATGCACGTATGCCTGATCACGCCACAGTGACTACTTTATTTCATTTTTCTATCTTGTAACAGCTAAAATCGACACTGACAGTGTCAGAAGCAATCATTAAAAGTGTGTGTCCTCTGATGATTGGTTGCTAGGTGACCTGAAACTGGTTGTAGTATAATAAAAACTGAACCATTACAATAGACTACTGTTTGCAATCATTTCTGAAAACCACAATTCATCACGGTTGCAGTGTTCCACATACACAATGTATAAAAGGTTAATCCTATACGTACATTTACCCGTAGCATATAAAACAGAGCACGACATGTCTAACGGAAAGAACGATTAGACGTAGGAGTAACTTCGGCCGCACCAGGAGGGGCTGTTATAACATCGTTAATACCATAATACACATAAAAGGCCTCCTGTATAATGCGTGAAATATTATTCTCATCTGGCATTATTTAAGCACAGTGTGCTCATGAAGGTTGTTTATATTAAATTTCAGTGAAAACATGGAAGGAAACTTGAAGAAGAAGTAATAGGAAATGCGACTCACACCGCCGAAACGACTTTCAGTGTATCTTAACATAATAGAGTACAAGCACGTGAGGCACAGAGCTGATTAAAGCCTCTTCTGTCTGGAAACTCTGACGCTGAAGTTACATCGAATGTTTGCAGAAGACTGGTGGAGAGGCTCCGCTTCCCGAATTATAACTCATCGAACCCTGTGTACTGCATAACAAACCGAGCTGTGCCAGCTTTTGTTGTCGTTTCGCTTGTCAATTTCTCTCTAGAACTGATGTTCTCTCTCTGCCCTGTGATCGACAGTGTAAATAAACACCACTTAATTGTTAACACTGAAATGCGCTGACCGCGTTGGCATTACCGGCTCATGTTTCTAACTGGTCCTATTGCAAAGTATTTTCTTGATAAAAAAAAACATACAACATGCCTGCTAGTTTTGTTCCGTGTATCACGAGCAAAACAATGACGGCTCTGCTGGCTGTACGAAATGTTTTCATGTACTACATTCTGCCCGCGGGACCCTGGTGGCCGTGCTCTGGACTATAGCAGCCACAGAAAGCTCTCGGGGCACGAGTAACGTTTCGAACACTGCCAACGAAACGTAGAGAGTACGTCGCTCTTCGCAACAGTTGTACTGTTTACTAACATGGTGACAGTCTCATGGCTCTGTAAATTCTTGCAAATCTCACGATATGTTAGACCGAGCTGTTCTTTTTTTATTTTTTCAAGCTGCCAAAATGCATGGTGGGGAATTGCAACTATAACGTATGAAGTCGACATGTTCTGTGGTCGACCATATGGCCTTTGTGGTATCACCAGCTCAAAGCGTATCGAGTTGATCATTTACCCATACCAAGCTGCAGCCCCTCTCCCCAATTACAGCTTTTTCTCAGCAAGTTTATATTGAACGAGTAATTCACTGTACGAGGAATATGAAATATAATTATAGTGGAAGATTAGAAACCAGATGTAGGGGAAGGAGTGGAAGTCAGAGCTATGGGAGAATATGGGTTTGGTTCTAGGTACGAGAGACGACAAAGATTGAGCTCTGCAATAAATTTTAGCTAGTAATAGCGAATACTTCGTAATCACAATCACAAGAAGAGGATGTATACTTGCAAAAGGACCAGAGACACTGGATGATTTCAGCTGGAATACAGAGGGAGATTATGAAATCAGATATTGGATTCTATGGCTCACCCAGGAGCAGATATAAGAAGATAATTTAAAAATTACGAAGAGAAGGCTGAAGTAGAAAGTACTACACTGAGATGAAGAAGTTGGTGCAGGAGGGTAATTCTTGGTGGGCCGCATCAAACCAGTCAGAAGGCTGAAGCGCGATACTCAAGTCCTGACCGAATGATTTTACCGGTTCGTAGATCACTAAGGAGGTAGATACTGCGATAAGGGCATGTGAGTAACGAGCATTGAGCTCTCGTTTAAATATATGACCGAAAGAGTCAGCCTACAGGAATTGTGAAACGAACCCTGTCCTCCAGGACCATGTGCTACAAAGGGCGCAGATTCACCTCGAGATGGGGAAACTCACACCCGTCTTTTGTCTGTTGTTTAAGCGCTGTAGTGTGCGAGTGAAACAGACGAGAATCTACATCATATTGAAAGCCCGTAGAAGCCGTTTGTGGCCAGTGAGATGTAGCAGTATTAAATATGGCGCACCTAAGATCGGTCATAAAGGGTAACATTTATAAAAACTATTTAATTCTGTAGTAATGCATGGAATGATGCCACAGTAATTTTAATCTGCCAGCCTTCATAAATTTTCATGGTGATCCCAATAAAACTTGAATATTGATCATATCTATATGAGTTTAGGATTTACTGTAAAGTGAAATTAACAAGTTTTGTAACAAAGTCCTGTATCCTAAAATCAGAACGCTTTGGTCGATCTTAACGATCGATATTTCGTATAGAAGCACATCATTAAAATGAGAATTGTTGTAAACATCAACCCTGTAACTTTTTTGTTTAAAAGATATGGTAAACTTAAATTATCAGTATTCTGAGTAAAGTATCAGATCATCATTTCCTCTACACAAAACAAATTGAACGAAGACAGCATGGCACCTTATTGAATCATTAGGTAATAGATTATTTGTTGTAAAGTTTAGTGATATTTCGACGAAGACGAACCGCATCTGTGCCCGAAAATCTCTGGATGTTAGCTCGCAATTGTGGTCTCGTCTGGGATAGGAATTTGGAAAGTGTTAGTTGAGAGATAAGAATCCTGCGAAGTGTTGGAACAGGATTGGGTTTTAGAAAGTGTTAGTTGTAGAATATGAACTCTGGAAAATTTAGTTTTGGATTTGAATTCTGCAAATTGTTTCTAGAGGTATTATCTAAACTTCGAAAGGCAGAACTTCTCGCAAAACATATATATGAGATTGGCTCAGGACTGAATATTAAGTTTCTTTAATAGTCGTGAAATTACAGTTGTAATTCTAACATTTAACACATTCTGTGAGCTAGGTCGTAAGTCTGTGGTAGTTTAGGCAGTTTGCGTGGGGGCTCTGAGCTACGAATTTTGCAACCGTTGTGTCCACCGAGTTTTAGCAATGGTTAGGGGGGTGATAAAATATGTAACGCGGAAGAAGAGACGACATCGAAAGCACGTAGCTCCAGCCATCAGCAGCATCTTCAACAGCAATTTATCTCGTAGCGGCGGTTGCAGTACCACAACAGAGGCTACGAGATCTTCAGCGTCGGCTTAAACTGCAACATCGGCAGCAATACCATGGCAGAAGGATCCAGCACGACAAAGCTAGGTACCTGCGCTGATTACGTATGATTTTGTAGTTCACTCTGCAATAATAGACGTCGCTAATATTAAGCAGACAGCCAGTTTGTGTGGGCCGAAAATACTAGAGAGCCAGTTAGCCCAAAGTCGAAGTGGGAGAGCGTGATCGGCGGTGAATTAAGTAGGGCAGGTAGTCCTAAATCAAGCAAGGGAGATGAATCTAAGGGAGACATGATGTCGCAAATAATGCAGATGATAAGAGGATTGGGATCCAAAAGTGATTCTGTTGAAACCGATATGGGATCCAAAATTGATTCTTTTAAAACCAATACGATTGAAATAAATTTAAAAAATTGATTCCGTTCAATCCGAAATAGCTTCGGTTGTGAAAGACGAAGAAGGTAAAATGGTTAGTGGAATGGAGAAAGTGATAGACGGAAAATTAAAAACCATTCGGGAAGAAATGGGCTACATTTCTGATGATGTTTTGATACTTGACTCTAAGGTAGATCAAGCGGAGAAAACTTTCAGTGATAAGGTAGAGAAGTTGCAGGCAGATCTGGGAGGCAACGTAAGAAACTGAATGTGTAGGCAAGATGCTCTAATGACTGAGACAATAGAGGCTATTAGCAACTTATCCATTCGAATAGGTAAAGGGGAGAAAAAAGTCAATAAAATAAAGGAACAAGTAGAATCTGGGATTAAAATTGAAAATAGTGAAGTTAAAAAGCAGATAAATGAAATAAAAAGCGAATTAAATTTTTTTAGCTGCACGTCAAACCTCTACAGCGATCAGTGTTCCGTGCATGAACTCAGGATCGGTCAAATGTTTTGGACACGACGGGAAATATCACACAGCAAATTTTCTAGCTGCACCCAGGGATGGTTTTATAAGGGGAATGTCAGACGAGGTGAAGATAAAATTCGTGAAAAGACATATGGAAGGTGAGCTGGAATCGTGGGCAAATATACACAGTGATACGTTCACCACCTACGAAATATTTGAAAGCAGTTTCCTGCACAAGTTCTGGAGTAAAGCGAAGCAAACTTGACTCCAAAATGAGTTTCTAAACGGGCCAACTTCTAAATACGGGAAGAAGTCGATGCGAGAATCTTGTAATCGTGAACTTGAATGATTAATGCATGTGAAACGTCCATTGGGAGTGCTTACTGAAATTACGAAGTTGAAAATTCGGTTACCGGGAAATTTGCAGTGCACAGCCAATAGACTAATTTTTGTACTTAGTAGAAAAATTAGAACGGGCGTTGAAATTTAAACCGCCAAGTAAGCAGACAAATAGTTCTTAGAGTGGAAATCATAACTACAGCCCGAGTGATTACTATGAAAGACATACGGGAGGTTATCAACGGAACGCAAGCCACAGTTTTGATAAGGGAAACGGTAGCAGGAACACATCCAACGATAAATTTCGAAGGGGTAATGGGAACGGATACTTTCGTGGCAGGTACCGACACCAAGAACGTAGATTTGAGGGACAAGCACCTGGCGAAAAGAACCAGCGTAATGGGAGATCGGGAAACTAAATAGGATGAGAGTGAACAGAAATGTGATTGGTGTCAATAAATCGGCAGAAAGGTGCCAGAAAATTGAAATGAAATTAGTAAGAGATGAGAATCAAATAGGTAACTTTTCAAATCAGATCGTACGTAAAAGGCGTAATCCTAAGATAATGAAAGATAACGATAAAGGCGATGACGACGATTTAAGGCTAAATGATTTGTTTTGTGAATGTTAGACGAAAGAGTGTGTGAATTTTAATACAAAGAAAGATTCTATATGCCAGAAGGAGGCTGAGGTGGACCTGAATTTGGTGGTGTTAGTTGGTTCAGAAAAATCTAAAGAGATACTAACCAGCGGTAACGATTATAGTGATGAAGGTGATGATGTTCCAGATGATATCGTGATGATGAAAGTTGTTAAGAAGGTTAATAAGGGCAGCGTAGCATTAGTCTCATCGGCTGTTGATGCATTTGTGTGTGTCGGCGGATATTGGTGAATTATTTTTGAAGGAAGGTAGTAACGATATTGTATGTGCTGAAGTAACGAAAGTTGATGCTGCTGGTATTGATACATCAGAGGAAGGTATCTGTGCGTATTTTTCTTGTAATGGAGGTGAACCAGAAAGTCTCTATGGATCTGTGGATCTTGAACGTTTTTTTGAGAATGACTGTGGATCTGAGTTTTATCTGCGATCTGCAATTAATATGGCGCAGGAGTGTGTAGGAGAGGAAAAGATATGATGCTCAAGTTTAAATCAAAACGTAGTGGAATTTAATGGTACTGTTGATTCTGAAATTGTACGACACTATAACTACAATTTATGTTACATAACGGCGGAGGATGGTGAACCTGTGAACGGTTATTATATTGGTGATTTGTCGACGGAGGTAAATGAGGTTTTATGTAGCTAGTTGTATGATGTGTCAGTGGCTGCTGAAAGTGCTGTTTGTGAAGGTGTTTGTAATGACGTGGAAGTAAAAAAGTAATGCTTTATTTCATGATAGTAATATTATAGCTACTAATGTTAATAATTTTAAGGGATAATAAGGGGAGTCTGATTCTGTTATAGAAAGTGAAATCTGGACAGAACTGTATCTTAAGGTGGAATGTGATTTTACTGTAACTGATTAGCTATCTTATGCTAGAACACTACGATCGTTATTGGCTCATTTGTGGATAGAGAGATGTTTAAGATAGCGAGAGGTCTAGAAGGGAGAAAAAATGAAATCGAGGTGAAAGAAGCATTTAATGAATTATTTTGGGATGAGTACCAAATTGAGGGGTGGATCGAAAAGGATATGTGTACTCTAGCATGGAAGAGAAGGGGAAAGTAGACGAAGAAATAAGTGTCTCTTTCAGAATGAAACTTTCACTCTGCAGCGGAGTGTGCACTGATATGAAAAATGTCTCTTTGTTTACGGTATTTCAAGATTTATTGTAGCTTGTTTTTTGTCTTGTCGCATAAGGGTTCTTTCTTGGCGTAAGATCTGTGCACTTGTGAAGAGATAGTTTAGAGGTGCATTTGGGTATGAGGAGGTTGGAGAACTCGATTATTTGGTGAACGGTATCAAGTCGAAAATCACTGCACAGTATGCGTATAAATTACATTTTTGGGGATATAAATAAGGGATTTATTTATGTGTATGTATGTGTTAAGCTTAAGTCTTTTGGATGGTTTTATGTTTCTTGTTATTTCCAGAATATAAGTTATGGCCACGCCAATTTGGGTGGGAGGTCGGAGAAATTTGGAAAATGAAAATTAATAATGCTTACTTAGGAAGACAGATCTATGTTTATCTACTTATCTGAGAATACTTTGGGAGAATAATTTATTGCTGGATCGAGTATCGATTTGCGTATGCAGCTTCACTGCACAGAATTAAACGAGAGGTGAGATTTGTTCATAATTGTTGTTAATTTTGAATCTAAGGGAGTTGTTTGGATAAAAACAAAATATTAATTTGCCGCTGAAGTCGGTAGGTAATCTGTCACGAGATGCATGTCTTTAGTGGGAACTGAATAACTTGTCAGAACCATTGAAGTATTTGAGAGCACCTTGCGGACGCTGTAAAACAATTGTTGACTGTGTAGTTTAGATCTGTTTGTATCGATTCCACCGGGGGAAGCGTTCATTGCAGATCCTGGGTGGTTTTTCAAAGTGTGTTTTTTTTCTGGTATCGATATCCGATTCGAATTTCAACAGATTTGTTCCCGAAAAACTTTGGCGATGGAATGAAAAGCCACACAAAATTTCGACAGGATACTCGGCTCCGAATCTGTGGAACGCCGCTGTAGACTTCTTGTGGCAAAAAGGTTCTGTGAAAGTGAGCGCAGTGCCGCTGATATTTCTGCGGTATTTCAATAAACAGTCAATTTTGATAAACGTATAGTTTTATTTGGCATCTAATTAAAATGCTGCAATTCATAATTTATGTTAGATATAAGTTTCTTTAAATGTAAAGCATGCTGCATCATCACCACTACAAATAATTACACTATTGATCTGGCGCTTAGGACATTTATGTTATTAAATTATGAATTTGTGTAATATAATTTGGGTGTTCCTTCAAATCATATACGACGCGCCAACATGTTATGAAATGGAGGTGTGTGAGTCAACGAGCACTGCACACTCATTTAAGTATATGGCCGAATGAGTCAGCCTACAGGAATTGTGAAATGAGCTCTATCCTCCAGGACCGTGTGCAACAAAGGGCGCAGTTTCACCTCGAGATGGGGAAATACACAGGCGTCTATTGTCCATTGAGGCCGAAGCGCTGTAGTGTGCAAGTGAGACAGACGAGAACCTACGTCATAGGGAAACAGTGTAGAAGCCGTTTGTGGCCAGAGAGACGAAGCAGTGTTAAATATGGCGGACCTAAGGTCTGCCATAAAGGGAAACACTTACGAAAACTATTTAGTTCTCTAGCAACGCACGGAATGAAGCCACAGTAATTTTAATCGACCAGCCTTCATAAATTTTCATGGAGATCACTATAAAACTTGAATATTGATCATATCTATAGTAGTATAGGATTTACTGTTAAAGTGAAATTAACAAGTTTTGTAACAAAGACCTGAATGCTAAAATCTGAAAGCTTTGGTCGATCTTAAGGATCGACATTTCATATAGAAAGGCATCATTAAAGTGACGATCTAAATATCAATTCTGTAACTTTATTTGTTTAAAAGATATAGTAAATTTAAATTATCTCTATTTTGACTTAAGCATCAGGTCATCATTTCCTCTACACAACACACATTGAACGGTGACAGCATGAAGCCTTATTGAATCATTAGGTAATAAAATATTTGTGGTAAAGTTTAATGCATAATTGTTACTTTTGCTCTTTATTTATTTATCAGAAAGCACATTGGTGCAAGGCTGCTGGCCGTGACATTCAAAGCTAAGAAGGAAATTGTATCGGTCTTATGGAAAAGAATTTAACGTTTATTATGTAATGGATGTTAGTGTTACTTTATTTAGAACGTGAAAGTGGTCAAGCATTGATTACTTGAACATGTTAAAATGTAAAATAATGTAGAATAAGCTATAGCCAATCAGATGGACAGCTTCAGAAAAGGGAACTGCCCTAGACGGTTGAGCGAAATTCGGCGTGCGGAAAACGCGGCCAGGGACGGGCAGAGGGACTGCGCTGGTGCAGACGCGATAGCGGACAATTCGGCTGGAGGCCCCATAGGGTACAGTTCGCGAAAGCGGTCAGTCAGTCGTTATATAGCTAGGAAGTGAAACGACTTAGAAAATTTCGCGTTGTGTGGTTATCGCGAGAATTAGTCTCTGAGCGGTGAGCAGCCGAGCGCCTGGTGTGAACTCTAACCATTCGTGTAAATATCGAGGTGGAGTACTGGACTTGGGTTTGGCGATGAGATTGCGAATGTTCGAACTGTGCCAAATGGGTATGCGCTCGAGTGTAGTAGTAATTCTAAATACGACCACTTTCGCTATTATTTTTCTTTCTGAATAAACATTAATCTAACCAAATCGCAACTGTGTGGCCTACATCATTTATCGGTCGTTAATTTTGTTACCGATATTATTATTACTGTTATTATATGTTACATTAACTTTGTTTCATACAATTTCGCAAACTTTACATGACAGACAATTTAACCAGAGGGTGACAAGTGTCTAATTTGGTGCGTGTAAAACGACACATGCGGTTCAATCCCTAGACGATTGTGAGCCAAGACGTTTCGACGAAGAGGAACCGCATTTCAGCCCGAACATCTTTGGAATGTTAGCTCGTAGACACTAGAGTAGGCAATTCAGCTTAAGAATAGTTGACGTTTCTAAAAAGGGCACACACAGATGTTGGACAATAAACATAGTACTAAGGAAGGGGAAGGTAGCGATGAAGCAGCCTTCGTTAACAGATGAAACTAGTTTATCGAGGAAGGAAGGAAGGAAGGATTGCAGAAATATAAATCACTTAGAAATGGAATAAACAGGAAGTGCAGGAAATTGAAGGAGAAATGAGTGCAGAAAAAAATATGGAACACGAAAGAGAAATGGTCGTCGAGAGGATGGACTCGGCATTTTGTAAATCAGTCTTAGGTAAAATCGAAAACAAGGGAGGCGACGTTAAGAGTGCAATTATAATTCCACTGTAGACAGTGAATAGGTGGAAAGAGACGTATAGAAAAGTCAAAACAACCTTCGGTATAGGTAAAAGAACGACGACAACATTACGTACGGAATATTAAGGTTTAACGTCGAGTCGACGTCGTAGTCATTAGAAACGTAATACTAGCTCGGATCGGCTGTAGGATGCGGAACGAAAACGCCTGTGTCCTTCTGAAAGAACCATTCCAGCAGATTTACAGAAATCGTGGGAAACGTATGTGTGCGGGAGGGAGATGGATTTGAACCCTCGTCCTCCTTAATCCGAGTCCAGCGTGCTAACCACTACGGCACCTCCCTCGATGTCAATATTGAAGAGTCTGACAGGAAATCACTTGTAAGTGTAGAGGAGGGACAGATCGGAGGAAAGAGGACATTGAAGGGTTCTGCGAGAGGGAAGACTTGACGATGTGATTGCCGAAGAAGTGGGAGTCGATACTGAAGACGTAGGGAATCTAGTATTACTCAGAGTTCAAGAGATCTATATAAGATTTGCGATTAAATAAGGCAGAAGGTATAGATAATGTTATTCCGGATGTTCTTGAATAATTAGGGAAGAGGCAACGTGCGAAATTTCTAGTCACAGTGTAGAATCTATGAGTCTGGAGACATACCATAATATTTTCGGAAAAATATCATCCACACACTACTGAGGGGTAAGGGCAGATAAGTGCGAGCACCTCGCACAAACAGCGTAACGGCTCATGAACCCAAGTTCGTGGCAAGTAATATATGGAAGAACGCAAAGGAAAATTGAGGCTACGTTAAGTGAATACCATTTTGGCTTCCGGTATGTGCAATACAGAGCAGTTCTGACGTTTCGATTGATAGTGGAAGCACTTCAGAAAATAGGCATTCAAGGAATTCGCCGACCTACAAAAAGCGTTTGACAGTACAAAATCATGCAGGGTGTTCAAAATAGTGAGAAGAACAGGAAAGACGGATAAAATACACCCTGTAAGGAACAGGAGGTAACAACAAAAATGGAACACCAAGAACGAAGTGTTCCAATTGAAATGGATGTATGGCAGGGATCTACATCTACTCTTCAATTTATACTTAGAGGAAGCAATGCCAGAAATGAAAGAAAGATTTAGGAGTGGGATAAAGATATAGGGTGAAAGGACGTCAGTGATAAAGTTCGCTGATGACATTACTATCATCATTAAAGGTGAAGGGTATTTAAAGAATACGTTGAATGTAATGAACAATAGAATGAGTACAAAATGTGGATTGAGAGTAGATTGAAGAAAGATGAAAACTAGGATTAGGAGAAATGAGATTTAATGGTAAACTTAATATCGTAGTTGTGGACCATGAAGTAGGTGAAATTAAGGAATTTTGCAATTTCGAAAGTAACATTTCACATGACGGACGAAGGAAAGGGTCTTGCACAGGCAAAGACGGAATCTCTGGCCAAAGCAATTCAACTAGGGTCAAACATAGGCCTTCATTTGAGAAAGCAATTTCTGAGAATGTGTGTTTGGAGCATATGGCAGTGAATCTCGGTCAGCGGGAACACCGAAAATGAAAATAACTTAAGGGTTTGAGATGTAGTGGTATTGAAGGATGCTGAAAATTGGTAGGACTGGAAAGGTACAGAATTAAGAACTTCTCTACAAAATCGGCGAAGAAACAAAGTCATGGAAGAAAACTGACAAGAAAACGAGACAGGATGATAGGACGTGTGTTAAGATTTTGGGGAATAAATTTCATATCTGGGTTTATTGGGCCTTAGGGGGAAAGTGTGAGCAGGTTTTAGTGTTGTTGTTCATATGGAAGATTCAGTTGAAAGCGGATAATTTTCGGTCGGTTGGAAGGAGGCAGATGAAATTATTGGTGTTAATAAGCGTGTTTCCTAGGACGAAAGGCTGCTCTGTGAGAAAAGGCTTCGTTGTCACCGTCGTATGTTGTGTCTGCCTCAGATTATAACGTTCCTTTCTTTGCGGCCCCGTGCGAGATCTTACTGCTTCGTATTGTGTGACACGCGAAAGATATGAGTGAGGTTTACTGCTCCGTGACCAGGATTAATTCTCGGTATTGATACACACTAACACAAGTCTGATTAAGGGCTGCTACCATCTCTTTCACCTGGACAAAGGGTTTAAGCCGTCACTGCTCTATAACCAATAAATGTCACAAAGCTGTCTAATTCGTTCGGAAAAAAATTCGAGATCCGAAAACTGGACTGCAAAACGGTCACCACTATTTGTTCATGTACACAATGGCTCCAGCTGGCTTCTGACAACATCTGCTAATATTCTGCATCAAACGAAAACAACAGGTCGTGCAAAGGAACCACACCTCAGGTGTACAGAAGCACGGCGAGGCAGAGAAGAACAATGTTAAGTAAATTACAGTGCACGTGGCACGAGAGTGTTATATTTTCATTGTAAAATTATATACACAGCTTGACAGTGGTTCCATAATTGTATGCCACTGATTAGTTATCGTGTATTGTGCTGTTTTCCTTGTGGTCGCTATAGTAGCTAATTATGTGTAATTGTGTTGTTCTTTGTAGGTAGGCTGGCAGATGTTGAAGGCTTATAGATATCTCAGTGAGTTGGTTGTTAGCGTTGGTTGTCCAGTGTTCCTTCTTGCATTGTTAATCATGGCCATGACCAGTTGTGATTTTTAGTTGGAGACCACTTGCATAGTTTATCTGGGACAGGAGGGTTATTTTGTTATTGTTTGACCCGTTTGAGTTTAGAATTAACATATTTCTGTACGAGCAAAATACTGTTTTACCTTTGGTACCAACAGATATCTCTTATTTGCTTGTATTACTGAGAGCCAAGGGTTTAATTTTATCTTGCAGTCCGGTGTTGTAATACGTTGTTTGATAAAGAACCCAAAATCCACTTCAGTATTTTAGTGCATTTCCGTTACATTTGTAAAGTGAAAATTTCAATTCCAGTTTTATTTTTTAACATTTCTTTTTATCTGTTGGCACGTTTTTTGTGCTATCTCTGACGACGTCCATTTCACAGAAAATATATGCATAACAGAAAAAGCACTCCCTTACTTTTAAAATACGTTCGATCCGTTCTTTTAAGTTCCAATCTGTGCTACGAACATGCTCAAAATATGAGATTCATTTCTAGTGAAATGAAGTTACAATTGTAGTTTCAGTATTATTTAATTGTAATTTAAAATACAGCTTAACTAAGTAAAAATACAATAAATCATCCCAATTGCATGATAGTAGTCTTGAATATACAGTAAATTAAATAATACATTTTATTTTTTAACCGTTAAACAACAATATGCATCGATATCACAGTCGATCATAGTCTCATGAACATCAATTTCAGCCCATGTTCATAACGTAACAGACTTGCACACCGCTTAATTTAAAGACCAGCTATGGGGGTCGTTTGTGGTTTGCAACTGATGGGCTTTGCTCGGCCGCCTGGATCGGCGAATTGTGGTACATAGAAAAATACAATAGGAGAAATCGATTTTTACACTTTTAGAATGATGAACTTACATGCTTTATGTGAGCAAATGTATCTCAGCCAGCATCCGAGCGATAGCTGTGAAGGGAACTGCATGTAGTGGACAACGGGAACTGGGGACCTCACAATGGGCTGTTGCAGAAAGCGGCAACAGACTGCAGTGGACCAAATAACACAGAGAGTTGACTGTATCTGAATCGAGAAGAGTGGTTTCGTCCGACGTGTCTCGATTTTGTCTCTTTTCGTAAGAGGCAAGTCATCGAGTAGGAGGTACGAGTCCTGATTGTGTAAATTCCCATTTTAAGAATGTTTTGCAAACGACGAGAGGATGGACAGTTGTGTAGTTCACCAGATAGTGCGCTGACGTCCTGCTGTAACTGCTAAGTTCATAGTACTAAAAATTAGTTTCCCCTTTAAAGAGCATCTTGGTCGTACGGAGCGTTATAGATGGTGTAGATTTGCTACCCGCCGATAATTTGACATTCCATGCTGACGTAAGAAATGGCGATGAAGTAATATGAATGTTCCACTCGATCTATGGAATCACTGCGGTGAGGGGGAGACGTGATGGTATCGCATAAAGGTGCTATCGTATTGAGACGTGGTCATGACCACACATCAAATAAAGTTGCACAATTTTATTATAATACCAACAAGCCATGTCCGTTGTGTCTACAAGGTATGGTGGACCATCTGCAGCCACGTAACACAGCATAAATAAAAGTGTTCGTAAAAACATCGTAGTCCATATGGACTTGTGACGAGAGTCAAGCCCTGTCAGTGACGATCGGTTTCTCTCAGTGAATGCAGCGCCATCTCAACCAGATACCGAGCAAGGGAACCGCATGCCGTGGACAACTGGAATCTGGTACCTCGGAAAAAGTTATTGCTCATAGCTGTCATACAGGGTGACTCGGCTGCCCCTACCGATGTTTTTTTATGCGATCCGCACTACGCCTGGACCAGGAACCGCATAACGACGGGCGACAACCACGTAATCGATATAAGTTCCCTCTCAGACCTATGGGGAATTTTGGCAAACGGAATCAGTGAGTTACACCGTATACTTGGACCAAGATATTCTTTACTTTTGCCGTATTAATCCACGTCTCGCTCATCTTTGTATAATTAGTGGTATAGTCATACAGATTTTGGATGTCTCTTTGAGTATATTCCGTGTATAGTACTTGATCTTTCGTAACTGGTTCAGAAACGTTTCCTCATAGTGTGTGTTTCGCCATCGGAAACAATAAAATTAACAGGAGGCACCAAAATGGGAAGTGTGAAAGTAACAATTTCCCAGAATGTAAGCGAATCTAAAGACTAAAGTAAGGGTTGCCGCTTTAATGTGCTAAAGAAGTTTGATAAACGTAACGTGAACATTTGGTGTAAGTCATTCTGCGACATTTTGCCAACGTACTTCACGTCTCCTGAGCGAACCGGCCAACAACATTGGTCTGTCACGAGGGGCTGCTCGAAATGACATAGGCAGGGCCAGCTGAATCGTCCTGTATAGCTGAACAGCACTGAAACCAGCAGGTAGGTAACTAAGGCATGTGAAATAGTCCGACGACTAGCGATGTACCTGTGTGCTGATGATGCAATGCATAGAGAGCAAGGCCAGGGATTTGTTTAACTTGCACTGTGTGGAATATGTATTTCGGACGAGCATTGTTCTGCCATGTTTCAGAGGCAGCTTACGTACCTCATTCAAGTTATAATCCCCCTGTGTTAATAAATTCTGAATACATGAAAAAATGCCTACAGAAGCTGCCCTGTTTAAAATGCCCTCTTATAGCAAGAAGGTTTCGGGCGCCCTAAATTTTATTAAAGACTATCTGACCAAATTTTACGAATACATTGAGAAGGGGAAGTGCAATTCGGTGATCTATGAGCATGAATGGATATTTAAACGAACTTAAATGATTAAATTACATGTCAGAAACTTAATGACCTGACTGAAGAAATGTTTAAATGCCTCACATTTTAGGTAAATGCACTTGTTATGAGGCCAGCCACTGTGGCCGAGCGGTTCTAGGCGCTTCAGTCCGGAACCGCACTGCTGCTATGGTCGCAGGTTCGAATTATGCCTCGGGTATGGTTGTGTGTGATGTCCCTAGTTTAGTTAGGTTTAAGTAGTTCTAAGTATAGGGGATTGATGACCTCAGATGTTAAGTCCCATAGTGCTTAGAGCCATTTGAACCATTTGATCTTGCTCTGAGGACTGAGGCTTGGTCTGATACCTCAACTCTTCTCCTCGTAAAGCCAGAAATTATGTGTACTAGTAGAAATAATGAAGGGACCCTGAAATATCGTCGGCTGCTATGAATATTTTGACGCAACTTACCGCCAGTAACTTGAAATAGCATACAGAGAAACTTCATAAATGCTGAAAGTGAAAGCAGCTAGTATAAATGAACAAATGTGTTGGAGCCAAATGATCATAGCTGAACAGCTACTGCAGCTTAACTGCAAAGTGCGCCGGCCAGAGTGGCCGAGTGGTTCTAGGCGCTGCAGTCTGGAACCGCGCGACTGCTACGGTCGCAGTTTCGAAACCTGCCTCGGGCATGGATGTGTGTGATGTCTTTAGGTTAGTTAGGTTTAAGTAGTTCTAAGTTCTAGGGGACTGATGACCACTGCATTTAAGTCCCCTGGTGCTCACAGCCATTTGAACCATTTTAACTGCAAAGTGCGCGAACTCACGGCATGTTGCATAGAATCGTTATGTTCCAACTATCAGTTTAATAGTGTCAAGGGAATAGTGAAGATTCTTCTCGAAATGGTGTTTGAAGCGTTTCAAGGCGTTGAATGGGTGAGTGAGCTTATATCTGGGCACAGCACAAAGCATATAAAAAGAACTGCTAATTGAACAACACTATGTGGCCACAATACAGTGTGGCAAAAATTATTAAAATTGCTCGTTATTAAAGAAGAGCCAGCTGGCAATAATGGTCCTGACAGAATGCTTTACGTCGCATCACCTGCAGCTCGCCACAAAGTAAGATCAACCCTCTTAACTTTTTAATTATGTACACTGTTTGTCAGTGTAGTAGTTTCAGCACCTTGAATATAATAGCAGTTTTTTAGTTGAACTATAACCATTGTGAATGTTACGCAGCGCGTAGTGTGAAGCAGTCGCCCTCCATTTCTGGCGGTGGCGCCGCTGTGGCAATCGCAGCTTTGGTGTCTCCCTCTGGTGGGAAAGGGCAAAGGTAGCCTGTTCACGTGCATTTTAGAGGCGCTATGAGCTCGCCAGTCGGTCAATCTGGGTCAGTCTCTCGTACCCAGCTTGCTAGTCTGTCTATCGTCCGCATTTGTTAGGCAGTTAGTGTCTGTCTGTCGTTCGGATCAACCTTTAAATCCGGCAAAGTGAGAGTCTTTCCACTCCGCCGGTAAGAGAACTCAGCGAGTGGTCGCCCGGTCGGGGCTTAGTTCTTGCATCTGAGTCTGCGCGTTAGGCCGCAAGTCTGCTCGAGTTTGCTCAGGCACTGGTTATTGGCGTTGGATCGATCGGTTGGTCGGTCTCGCACTGAGACAAAAGATGATTTGTTCGTCTTGAGCATCGGCGCATGTGAGGTCGCCACGTGAGTCCAGTGGGCAGCGGCGTATAGTGAGGGGTAGTGACTTCGCTGTCGATACGAGGGCAACAGGAGTCAACCCACGACATCAGTCTGGCCGGTGCGAACAGCGACGCCGTGAGACGGGAGATCGGCGCGCCTCCCTGCGCCCGTTGAAGCGGCTGGGAGCGGACGGTCCGGGAGAGCAATTTGGGGGTGCTGCGCCAGGTCTTCTCGAGAAATCGCAGTTTATTAGAAATTAATGGATTGGTGAAATGTTGTTTGATGTACTCTTGCTAAATTCTACTTGTTTTCTTGGTGAGGTCACCAGCCGTTTTGCTTTGGGGTCGTCCCTCCATTCTTCTCCGTTTGCCCACTCGCGGAAAGGTGGTCGTTTATAAATTGGGTGGTCCGTTTTTCCCTTGTGGAGTAGGGGCGGGTTAGAGCAACCTGCGGTTCGGTTTGTTCGGTAATCTCCCTATCAATCTACCGTACGTTAGTAGCTGCCTCTGTCATGTTTGTCGGATTTGGTGTGTTAACGAATTTATTGCCTGGAGTGTAACGGCCCAATACCTGAAATATGTTTTGATCTTTGGAAACTTTGATATTATTGCCTATGATCTTGAGAGGCATTACTGTAGAGCATCTGTGTACTGTAGAGCATCCTAATTATTGTTTGACCAAAGTTGTAGAATTTTATATAAGATTGCATTTCATGGGCTTTTATTTAAATGACCATTTTAGTATATAAAGTTGCCACCCTTTCACCGTAAGACTTTTCTTAGAAGTTAAAATCAAATTGCACCTTCGATGGCAAGGTCAATATTTTAGTTATTAGTGTTTCGTACCATTTCCATCCCTCCTACGGGGGGGTGCGTAGTTTGTGTGCTTGTGTAAATTGTTAAACCTCTTAGTTTAAAGTAATCCGGTGTGTTGCAGATTTGCACCAGTGTAGTCTTTCAGAGGTGGTCGTAACTACGGCCGTGTCAAAAGGGAGTGGTAAGGCTCTCTGCCCGAAAGCTCATACAGTCAAAACTTGTTTCTTTCTGCCTCTGAATAAATTGTAACTTTGATATTTAGAGGGTGATTCTGATTACAATTTTAAACCTGCTTCGTTTAAAAAATGCTTTTAGGCGCTATTAAAGTGAATAAAATTCCCATTTGTTATAAGAAATTTGGTTATGATTTCATCAGTTACTCCCTGGCAACTACTTCCATGCTTACATAGTGTGATTAAATGTATTAATGTTCTTGATGAATCGCTAGTAAATAAAATAAATTCTTTAGAATATTCTTTGAAAATAAATCACGGTTCAATGGTCCATTCTTTCTTCATTATTATCGAAAGAATTACGAACAGAAATTTAATTACAATTGCAGTTAACTTAAAAGCTCATGAAATTAGATATGTTAGTAATCGAAGTTATTTGTGCATTGTAGTGCTTATACTGCATCCAATGAATAACTATTCCAAAAAAAATAGACTAAGTAAAGTGCATATGATATTTTGACTTAAGTGGCTTTTATAATATTTGTTGTGCGTATTCAAATGCTTCATGTGTTTTGGACTTTCGTAACATTGGCACTCCAAAAGTGTTTGTTGTTAGTTGATGAGATAATCATCAATTTTTCCTGAAATAGTATTTAGTGCCATATTGCGATTAGTTTTGTGTATCTGCTACACAGTAACTGACGTCACATACATAGTGAATGACGTCATTCAGTGCACGCCGCGTGACATGTTGCTTGCCAGGAAATATTATAGGTTCTTGTCTCATCTACATCTATATACATACTCCGCAAGCCACCGTACGGTGCGTGGCGGAGGGTTATCATTACCATTACTAGCCATTTCCTGTCCTGTTCCAGTCGCAAATACAGCGAGGGAAAAGCGACTATCTATATGCCTCCGTACAAGCCCTAATCTCTCTAATCTTACCTTTGTGATGCTTATGCGAAATGTATGTTGGCAGAAATAGAATCGTTCTGAAGTCAGCCTCAAACACTGATTCTCTTAATTTTCTCAATAGTGCTTGTGGAAAAGAACGTCTTCACTCCAGTGACGCCCATTTGAGTCCCCGAGGTATCTCCTCAATACTTGTGTCTTGTTCAAACTCACCAGTAACAAATCTGGCAGCCCGCCCCCGAATTCCTTCGATGTCTTCCTTTAATTCGATCTGGTGTCGATCCCAAACACTCAAGCGGTACTCAACAATGGATCGCAATAGTTTCCTGTACGCTGTCTCCTTTACAGATGAACCACACTTACCAGACATTCTCTCAGTAAATCGAAGTCGACCAAGCGCCTTCTCTGCTACAACACACTGATTCAATTTCATATTGCTTTGCAGCGTTAAGTCCAGATACTTAATCGACGTGACTGTGTCAAGCAGCGCACTACCAATACTCACCTGCATTAAGTTACATTTTTCTACGTTCAGAGCTAGCTGTCATTTATCACACCAACAAGAAATTTTGTCTAAGTCACCTAGTATCCTTCTACAGTCGCTGAACAACGACACTATAATCCATAGCAACATCAGCAAACAGCTGCAAGCTTCTGCTAAACCTGCCCGCCGGATCGTTTATGTATGTAGAAAATAGCATCGTTCCTATCAAACTTCCCTGAGGGACTCTTGAGGATACCATTGTGTTTGACCAATGTCTCTGGTGAACACTCGCCCTCGAGGACAACATGCTACATTATAGCAAATGTAAGTACATTTTTAATTAAATTAAAATCTTGTTATCATGATTGGATTATATATTTAAACTGGCCCATATGCATTTTTGTCCCGATTCTGCCTTCCTACACAGTTGTAAATTTTAAGGAATTCCAATTTCGATATAGTCATTAACAAATTTTAGCTACTGCTCTCTTATGAGCTGTGGGTCGTGATTAATTGATCTGGAAATATGAATTCCATACCACTTAAGTTACATGTTCACATTTGTAGATAACTACAGTTAATCAAAATTTATTTTCTACAATATTTGTTCTTCGATGGTTTTCGTACGCAGTAGACAACTGTCCAATGCCGTTCGGTTTTAATCGTGACAGAATTCTTGCAGTTAGCTTTATTCTTCCGAATCGATGCAGTTCTTATTAAATAACAATCATTGGATAAAACATATCATTTAAACCGCTGTATACCGGAGAGGTTGTAATACTATCACTCGATACCTGCGGGTATCTCGCTTCTTTGTTGCTGAGCTAGCAATGGTTTCTTGAATTGGTCATTTGCGGGACTTAGGTCGGTCCTTTTCTGGTGCAGGGATGTCGGGTGGCAGTGAGCAGGTGTTCCCTCTGCATGGTTGGGTACGAGCGAGTGTCTAGCTTGGGGCTTTCTCAGGGCCATTGTTTTTCCCCTTCGTTAAGGAGCTGCCGGTCGATTTCATTTTGACATCTGATTGCCTGTAAAATTGCTTGTGTTTTGGGTTGTTCGTTTAACGATAACCGAGTGCTTCCTTATAAACTCAATTGGTTACACCTCTAGTTGGTACTACCGGGTTGATGTTTGAGAGGGGGGGGGGGGGCGGGAGGTTGCGTTGATGCCGTTCATAGCTTGGTATATTGTAATAGCGATAGTGGCGTCTCATTTTCTTAGTGTGTTCACTGGTGCCATTAAGTTTGCTCGCCTTGACTGTCCGTGAATGGCTTGTTTGGAGCGGCCTCTAGTATTTCCGGGTCGTCGTGTGTCCAGGGAGTGGAGTTGGGACGGAGCAGCAGTGAGCTCCCGACAGCCAGTACTCGCCCGACCGCTGGCGACACACAAGCACTGTCCGACGGAAACATGTGTATTCCCGGAGTGCACGACCACGTAAAGGACCGGATTCAGCGAGTTTTAGTTGAATGGACCGTGATATTCGAGTAGTTCAACTTTCACTTGTGTTTGTGCGTGTGCGTGTGCGTGTGCGTGTGCGTGTGCGTGTGCGTGTGCGTGTGCGTGTGCGTGTGCGTGTGCGTGTGCGTGTGTGTCAGCCCGTCGAAGTGACCTCATGGCAATAAGTTGTCAGTCGACGATTTATACTGGGACCTTTCCCGTGCCTGACTTGAGTGGGAGCGACCTTTGGTTGGTAGTTCGGTCGGTCGTCGCAGCGCACGACGTGCATTTGGTCTTCCGAAAGCTTCTGGCTTCCCTGTGTTTGTGCCGACTCATAATTCGTCCATGTTGTTTCACAATGACTAGTTTTAGTATTGTCAGTTGTTGGTGGAATTGTTTTCCTGGATCCGTATGTATCTTGTAGTTTTGAATCAGCAGTTATTTTAATACTGTCTGCGTACTGGATTTGGTGAGCGGGTTGCGAACGGACATCAGTTAGGCTTTGGACGGAGCAGCGAGGAGATCCGCAGCGCAAGGGCAGGCCGGGACCTCTGGCGGTGTGCAGGTACTGTCGAACCGAGGGGCTGTAGCAGAAGACCGAACCCAGGACGGTTGAAGTTGACCGAACCGTGTTCAGTACTGAAACCTTCACTGTTTGAGATCAAGCTGCTGTTTGCGTGTTGCTGCTCCCAAGGTCGGTGAGACCAACCGCAAGAAATGGAATATGTCAGGTTGGCAGAAGCTATTAGCCGCCTTCTACTCCATGATTCTAGTTTGGATTTAGTATTATTCTTATTAGTGAAGTGCAACCAGCGGTATTTTATGCCTTGTGGCCGCTAACGCCCCAGTTATCTGCCCTGGAGGTTAGAGTACTTTTCCGGAAGTGTACCTTTCCTCAGCGTGTTGATGCTGTCCGACATGGCGTGTAGTTCGACAGCCTCTTGAATTGTACTGTGCATATGTTTTTGGGAGGTCTACATTGGTCCTAGTGTTTTCTTTGGCCTTGGGTATGTTTCTGAAGACGTGGTGCTGTCCGTCTCTTCGCCCTTGCCTAAAAATATTCCATCGTTGTACCGGTTATCGGACGTTGGGCGGACGGGTTAGTCGGTCGGTCGGTGCTTAAGCTACCCCTAGTGTGAGTTGCCATCCTGTTACGTGAGTACAACTCTTGACTGCCTCTCTCTGCGCTTACACAGCTGTAGTCACCTTCCTCAGGTCGATCCAGGGAACACTGTCTGTGTATCACACCCACTTATTTGGACAAGTTGACATAATTGTTTAAAATTTAATGTTTTAACACGTTGTTCCCTTCCCCACTTGTAAATCCAGCCTTCAGCCGTTAATTGTTTGTATCAGTGCTTGTGGCCTTCAGCCGACAAATTATTTTCAATTTTTCTTAATAAGGCCTGCATCCCCCACTTTAGCCCGTTACACTTTGTTACGATTGTTTTAAAAGGGTTTTAGTATTTTAACGTGCAACAGCCTTCCTTACTTGTAATTCAGCCCTTCAGCCCTGGTGTATTCTGAAACTGCTTGTGGCCGTCAGCCCACGAATAATTTTCAACCTTCCTAATCACGCCTTCAACCGTTGATTGTGTGTAACACTGTTTGTGGCCTTCAGCCGACAATAACTTGCAATTCTTCTAATAAGGCTTTCACCCATCATTGTAGTACAATCTTTCAAAAACGATTGTTGAGAGTTTTGTTTTTTAAAAAATGAAGTTTATGTGTGTTCTGTGCAACCAACGGCCTCGTACACTCCTTTCCTGCTTTCCCTAAGTCTCTCGTCTCAGTGGTAATACTATCACTCGAATTACCTCATTACACAATTAATATGCACAGTTGCGCAGTGCTCGGCTTTACCTCACCATATATCGTAGGTCGCAACAGTGGTACTCAAACAACGACCCCACGGCAAGTTTTCACGTCAATCTCCTCCAGTGAGAACGTGTTCGTCCAGAGCTGCGCAGACACAGAGCCATGCATCCAGCGCTGAGCACGAACCACAAGCAAGTGTTTTTCTCTCTCGTCTACCTTTGTCCCGTCCAAGCGTTACCGGCCCGAAGACACGTTGAGCTACATTGCCTTAAACTCTGCTCGCCAAAGAACGAGACCCAGACTTCACGACTGGCCAAAGACTGTCTTCGCTTCAGACGTAATTACTGAGCACAGAGTATGTTAGCAATGCGGTCGCGAGTTAGAAAACGAGGGAAATAGTAAGCGCTGAGAGTTGTCGTTTGCAAAGAGTAACTTTAAAATTAGCAGTGAACATAAACCAAGCTCTTTCTTTCATCTTTATCGGTGACAACGTTAACCTTTCTTGTACGTCTTCATGGTGAGTTTGCTGTGTCTTCCAACTATATTAACAGCACTGCACCTATAATTGGTCTGGCAAACACTCAGGCATCCTGTTGCAGCTCATATCTCTCTAGAGATCTTTCTGTCTTAAACCCAGAAATTGTCTGGCACTGGAACATCAGCTGAAACGGTGACCACGAGACCTAATGGTCAGTAAGAGGCTTCAGCGTGACATGACTTTTGTACTACGTTTACTTCAAACTGTGGCCATTACCAAGGCTAAAGGCGGTGTTCGGTGGCACAGGCGTGAAGTCTTCTGAAGGCGTTCAGTTTTTTGTGCTGTATAGCTACTCGAGTTTCCCACTTTTACAGGATAGGTTTTCCAAAACTGCTTCATAGCCTTATTAGTAAACCATTACTCAGATGTTGATATCCAGTTCAATAAAATTAATACCGCTGCGTAGAAGCTAAGTCCACCACCAATGATTGCAAATATAAATAGTATTGTTTCTTCTAACTCTGTATGGTGATGGGTGCTTGTAGTGCTTTTCAGCAACTGGGGATAGCTAGCCAGCTGTGTGAACACACAAGAACTCCAAGCAGAGTACTGGGGCAGACCATAAAAATGCTTCTGCTGAAAGCTAGCATCAGGTACTAGCTGGAAACCGAGCACAGTATTTTGAAAGATGGGAGGACCCCTGGTAGTCTCCGTGGGGACAGCAGACTAATAGTACCTAGCATGTTGTAAACTTTCAGTGAGCGAGGAGCTTAAAGAAAGCCATTTACAAAATATAAGATCCGTGAGGGGAAGAGAAAAATACGACACACTGTGGGACGTAGGTGTTAGGGCCGGAGGAGGCCGCACGTGTAGTTTTTTAAATTTGGTAAGGAGGCCTATGACTACTTTTGTAGTGGTGTCAGGCACTTGCGAGTGTGATCATCCAGTTGTGTCTGTTGGATGAAATGCAGATACACATACTGGGTGTTGGATGTGTAAGTGTAGATATTGTGATCACTGATACCTTAATATGAACCCACTTCAATGTGTTTTTTTTTTCTCTGCACTAACAGTCTTGCTGCAAACATGTCACATGACATGCTGTCCACAGGAAAATAATCATTAATGTCTTGCTCTTACCACACATACTTGGAGGTACTAACCATAAAAAACGTACTACTCCTAATATCTATAATTGTTACTCTATAAATGAGGTAAGTACTGATGTAATGTTGTTCACTACACTGTCCTCAGTCCCCCCCAAAAAAAAAAAAAAAAAAAAAAAAAAAAAAAATCTGCACTAGTACCCCTAACTCCCAGTATATTGCGAGAGAATTTCTATCAACTGCACAACCCTAAGAGAGAATGGAGCAGTGTTGATTAACCATAAAAAGAAACCATCGTCTGAACCGCCGTGTCATCCTCAGCCCTTAGATGTCACTGTGTGTGGATACGGATGGGCATGTGGTCAGCACACCTCTCTCCTAGCCGTTGTCAGTTTTCGTAACCGGTGCTACTACTTCTCAATCAAGCAACTCCTTAGTTGGCTTTTCAAGAGCTGAATACACTCCATTTGCCAACAGCACTCGGCAGACCTGACGGCGACCCATCCAAGTACTAGCCAAGCCCGACAGCACTTAACTTCGGTGACTTGATGGGAACAGGTGTTATCACTGCAGCAAGGCCGTTATTGGTTACCCATGGCAGTAGCGTTATGACAAGGGAAACTGTTGCAATTGCTATAAATTTTTCCTTGGTCACAACTCGGAAAGTATATAGCAATTTTCTGTGGAGATTACGGCACTGGTACATACCACTAGATTTTTTTTTTGAGTGAGAGGAGGAGGTGGCCGTCTCAGGGCTCCATATAATACACCTCTTTGTTCTAGACCCTCAGGGGGAGCTGACTACACATCAATACTGCAGGAGAAGATGTCTGTGCTTTAGAAGTGATCGCAGACGCCGGGGCTGAACGTAGAATTCTCATCCACTACTGCAGCCATCCTCTGCACCGGATCAGCAGAGTGTTAAGTATGGGTAGCAGTCGAGTACGTTATGACGAGGAAACCGTGAAGTTATCTGTTCCACATCAAAGATGCGTTTTGCTGACTTCATCCATACAGCCAGGGAGCTCCACTCAAGGTGTGCTTAGGCGAGGCAAATGGTACTCGTACGTACTTTTCTGGGTATTATCTTTAGGCTATCAATTTAGTCGGCAATGGTTGGCGTTTTCTTGCTCACAGTTTTTCCACCGTTTTCTATCTCAAATCGAACCACCATTGGTAAGCTCTTTGACAAATGTTTTGCACCCTTGTCCCCCTTTTGTAACTGTTTGTAGTGATAAGTGAGATTAGAGTAAAATTAATGCAGCAGGTAATAAATCGCATGGTTCTAGTAACCTTCAGTTTCGTTTAGTAGCCTTATGTAAATCTCTATCAATGTATCTATGTGAGTTGTGATACCCATATTTCTGCTTTAATTCGTTCACACCTATTTAATTCGGATATCTAGTAAAACCGCTTGACAGCTGCTACGGAGCAACTGACATTTACTAAGGAATAACTGCCAATTGCTACAGAACAACCGACAATTGCTACAGAACATCCGACCACTGATAGTAAAAGATGTAGAGGGCGCGACTCGTTAACTGGAGCAACGGCTGTGCACGGGCTCTCTGTACCCATGCGACAGTTCATGCAGTACTGTGTTTGATGAAGGTTGTCGTCCAACCGATTAGTGCGACATTCCGTGTGGAACGGAAATGTTTCTGCAAAATATATTTTAAGTGCTTTCGATAGTGGACGAGCAGGTGAACGGGTCGAAGTCAATCAGTGTGTCACAATGACAACAGTAGTGGGTGTGTCCATGACTGCTATGGAAAAAGCATGCCGGTGGCCATAGACAAACCACGATACCGCAAAGGTTTTTTTTGGTTGGGGTTTAAGGGCGCTCAACTACTGCGGTCATTAGCGCCCAGTCACAATTGTTAGAGGACATGGAATCTAATAAAACTCAAGGGGAGGGGGGACACCGGAAAGTCCTTACAAAGAGGCAGATAAAACAAGGAAAAGAGTTAGATGTCTTTGGACAAGCCAGTCAAAGTTATAAATCGAAGAACACGAGCAGGTGCTCGAGCGTCATCAGCTAAAATATCCGGTAAAGTAGATGGCACGGACAGGACAACACGAGATTGACTAAAGCGGGGACACGACAATAAAACATGGCGCACTGTTAATGCTTGACCACAAGGGCACTGCGGGGCTGGGTGACCGGAGAGCAGGTAGCGGTGGCTAAACCGGCAATGCCCAATCCGCAACCTGGCCAGAAGGACCTCTTCTCGCCGAGATGGTCGGGAGGAGGTTGTCCAAGCAGTTGGGAACGGTTTTACTGCCCGGAGCTTGTTTCCTTGAAGTGAGGACCAATTATCCCACCACAGGGACACAAGCCTCTTACAAACAATCCCACTGACGTCAGATGACGGGACACAATGGGAGGCTGGCCGAGGCAGGAGGACGGCAGCCTTGGCTGCAGCATCAGCAGCCTCATTCCCAGGCACTCCTACATGTCCGGGAACCCACAGAAAGCTGACAGGAGAGCCATCATCAGTAAAAAAAGGAGGGACTGCTGGATCCGTTTCACCAAGGGATGGACCGGATAGGGAGCTCCAAGGCTCTGAAGAGCACTGAGTGAATCAGAGCAGAGTACATACGATGAATGGCGGTGGCGGCGGGCATACTGAACGGCGTGATGAAGAGCAAAAAGCTCGGCCGTAAAGCTGGAACATTGGTCGAGGAGCCGGTATTTAAAGGTGACGGCCCCGACGACAAAGGCACAACCGACACCATCGTCAGTTTTGGAGCCATCGGTGTAAATAAAGGTGTGACTAGCAAGTCGCGCACGAAGTTCGACAAACCATGAGCAATACACTGCAGCCGGAGTACCCTCCTTCGGGAGCGAGCTGAGGCCGAGATAAATATGAACCGGAGCCTGGACGCAAGGTGGTGTCGGGCTCTCACCCTCTCTGAAGGTGGTAGGGAGGGCAAAATCCAATTGTCGAAGCGGCGACGGAAACGGACTCCAGGGGGCAGCAGAGCAGACACATACAACCCATACTGACGGTCGAGAGAATCGGCGAAGAAGGACTGATAAGAGGGGTGGTCGGGCATTGACAACAGCTGGCAGGCATACCGACACAGCAGTACGTCGCGCCGGTAGGTCAATGGTAATTCGGCAGTTTCAGCATAAAGACTCTCGACGGGACTAGTGTAGAAGGCTCCGGTCGCAAGACGTAACCCCCGATGGTGGATGGAGTTGAGACAGCGTAAGAGGGATGGCCGCGCAGACGAGTAGACGAAGCTCCCATAATCCAGCTTCGATCGGACTATGGACCGATACAAGCGAAGCAGGACAGTGCGATCCGCTCCCCAAGATGAACCACTAAGAACTCTGTGGACATTGAGGGAACGCGTACAACGGGCAGCCAAATAAGAGACGTGCGGAGACCAACAAAGTTTCCTGTCCAGTGTGAGCCCTAGAAACTTAGTTGTTTCCACGAATGGGAGAACAACGGGACCGAGATGTAAGGATGGCGGAAGAAACGCTTTATATCGCCAAAAGTTGATACAAACCCTCTTCTCTTCAGAGAACCGGAAGCCATTTGCCACACTCCATGAGTACAGGCTGTCGAGACAACGCTGAAGGCAGCGCTCCAGGAGGCATGTTCTCTGGGCACTGCAGTAGATCGCGAAGTCATCGACAAAGAGAGAGCCTGAGACATTAGGTGGAATGCAATCCATAATTGGATTGAACGCGATGGCAAAAAGGGCTACGCTCAAGACGGAGCCCTGAGGCACTCCGTTCTCCTAGAGGAAGACGTCGGACAATACGGAACCCACATGTACCCTAAACAGTCGATCTGTTAAAAAGGAATCAATAAAAAGGGGCAGGCGACCGCGTAGACCCCACCTGTGCAGAGTGCGGAGGATACCTCCTCTCCAACAGGTACCATAAGCCTTCTCCAAATCGAAGAACACGGCGACCGTTTGGCGCTTTCGCAAAAAGTTGTTCATGATGAATGTCGACAAGGTCACAAGGTGGACGACAGCGGAGCGGCGGCGACGAAAGCCGCATTGAACATTGGTAAGTAGCCGTCGAGATTCAAGAATCCAGACTAACCAAGCGTTAACCATGCGCTCCATCACCTTACAGACACAGCTTGTAAGAGAAATGGGGCGGTAACTAGAAGGAAGGTGTCTGTCATTCCCGGGTTTGGGTATAGGAACAACGACGGCGTCACGCCAACGCATGGGGACCTGATCTTCGGTCCAGACGCGATTGTAGGTACGAAGAAGGAAGCTTTTGCCTGCCGGAGAAAGGTGTACCAGCATCTGAACGTGAATGGCATCTGGGGCTGGAGCAGAGGACCGGGACAGTGCAAGCGCACGTTCGAGTTCCCACATAGTAAAGAGGGCATTATAAGTTTCCAGATTCAGCGAGTGGAAGGAAGGTCGCCGAGCCTCTTCTGCCTCTTTCCTGGGAAGGAAGGCAGGGTGGTAATGGGTGGAGCTTGAAACCTCCGCGAAAAAGCGGCCGAAGGCGTTGGAGACAGCCACACGATCAACAAGGACCTCATTACCTGAGGTCAGGCCAGGTACCGGGGAGTGGGCCTTAATGCCCGACAGCCGGCGCAGGCCACCCCAAACGACAGAAGAGGGAGTAAAACTGTTAAAGGAGCTGGTGAAAGAGGCCCAACAAGCTTCTTTGCTGTCTTTGATGACTCTACGGCATTGCGCTCGCAGTCGTTTGTATCCAATACAATTCGCCAACGTAGGATGGCGGCGAAAGATGCGTAAAGCACGTCGTCGAGCACGGATAGCGTCTCTACAAGCCTCATTCCACCAGGGGACGGAAACGCGACGTGAAGAAGAGGTAGTACGAGGAATGGAACGTTCGGCAGCATTGATGATAACAGCCGTGAGGTATTCGACCTGACTGTCACAACTGGGAAAATCGTGGTCCGGAAAGGTCGCCAGGGAGGAGTAAAGTCGCCAGTCAGCTTTCGGTATGTTCCAGCTCGAAGGACGTGGGGATGGGGTGTGGTGTAGGAGACGAACGACACATGGGAAGTGGTCGCTCGAATCGGTGTCGGAAAGGACATACCACTCGAACCGACGGGCAAGAGTGGTAGAACAGATCGAGAGGTCCAAGTGGGAGTAGGTATGAGTTGAGTCCGAGAGGAAAGTCGGGGCGCCAGTATTGAGGCAGACAAGGTTGAGTTGGTTGAAGACATCCGCCAAGAGGGAGCCTCTCTGACAGGATGCAGGAGAGCCCCAAAGGGGATGATGGGCATTGAAGTCGCCAAACAATAAAAACGGCGGAGGAAGCTGAACAATAAGGTGCATCATGTTAGCCCGACTAACTGCGGATGACGATGGAGTGTAGATGGTACAAACAGAAAAAGTAATGGCAGAAAGAGTAATACGGACAGCTATTGCTTGGAGTGGGGTGGTCAATGGGATGGGATGATAATAGACATCGTCCCGAACGAGGAACATGACCCCACCATGAGCTGGAATACCGTCCACGGGGGTGAGGTCATACCGCTCCGAGGTATAGTGGGTAAAAGCAATATGGTCAGTTGGGCGCAACTTGGTTTCCTGGAGACCAAGGACGAGCGGACAGTGCAGGCCAAGGAGCAGCTGTAATTCCTCCTGATTAGATCGAATACCTCTTATGTTCCAATGTAACAAAGCCATCGCTATTCAGAAAAAGGGGGAAATGAGATGGGGAAAGAGCTGGTCATCTCGATGGCCCTGGAGGGCCAGGTTTCGAGGGAACAACGCTACAACCGGCGGGAGGCGGATCCTGTTCCATCGAGTCGTCGCCAGCTGCGGCCGCTGTCCCGGGTTGCGTAGGAGGGGCAGCATCATTAGCCGACGAGAGGCCAGCTGAGCGCCTGGCAGCAGAGCGTCCTGGCGAAACTGAGGACGGCCGGGAGCAGCGACTCATGGATGGAGCGTCAGACAAAACGCGCTGGGGTGGAGAGGGGGATAGAGACTTCTTCTTGGAGGCCCTCTTGGAAGTCCGAGGAGGCACAGGGATGGTGGGCGGGACCCGAAGAAGGCCCACACACGTGGGGTCCGTTTTGGAACGCCGGACCTTGGAAGCCGGAGTCCGGAACGCATCCCCGATGGACGCCTGACAAGAGGATCGCTTCTCAGGCGGCGGGGGGAGAGGAGGAGGAAGGGTAGCCCCAGGGGCAGAGGGGGCAGGGGCAGCGAGGGAGGAGGATTTGGAAGGGAGGGAGTTGGGAGGTGGAGGCATAGACCCCGGATGGGGTGAGGAGGTGGAGGGGGGACAGGATAGGGGTGAGGATACTGTGGAAGGAGTGGACATGACTGAGGCAAACGAAGTTGTCAATGTCACGGGATGGAGGCGGTCATACTTCTTCCTGGCCTCAGAATAAGAGAGACAATCCAAAGTTTTTAATTCGTGAATCTTCTCCTTCTGATACGCGGGGCAGGCTAAAGATCTAGGCGAGTGGATGCCAGGACAATTAACGCACCGAGGTTGTGGGGTGCATGTATGTTCCTCACGAAGAGGACGTCCACAATCGCCACAAAGGGGCTCAGCCTCACACCGTGACGACATGTGCCCAAAGCGTAAACACTGAAAGCAGCGCATAGCAGGCGGGACGTAAGGTCGCACGTCGCAACGGTAGCACATCACCTTTACCTCCTCTGGGAGAACGTCCCCCTCGAAGGCGAGGATAAAGGCCCCAGTGTCGATGCGACGATGTTTGGGGCTGCGCTGGACTCGCTGGACGACGTGCACGCCCCGGCGCTCCAGGTTGGCCCTGAACTCCTCATCAGATTGCAGCAGGAGGTCCCAATGAAAAATGACCCCCTGCATCCTATTCAGTGCCAGATGCAGGACAATGGACACTGGGATGTCCCCTAGTCGGTCACACGCCTAGAGCGCCGCCGACTGTGTGGCGGAGGTGGTCTTTATAAGAACGGACCCCGAACGCATTTTACTCAGAGCCTCGATTTCGCCGAAGACGTCCTCGATGTGCTGAACAAAGAACATGGGCTTGGAGGTGGCGAACGTCCCCCCATCGGTCCGAGAACAGACTAAATAGCGGGGGAAGTACTTCGCCCCAAGCCGGCGGGCCTGTCCTTCCTCCCAGGGAGTGGCCAAGGGGGAAAGCGGAGGAGAACCAGAGACAGTACCTTTCTTTTTAAAAGACTCGGCCGCAGAGCGACCTGATACATGTTGACGTTTCATCTGCGAAACGTCCGCCCCGATACCACCCACTCCGACCAGGGGCTCTCCCCACGGGCGCCACCCAGCCTCAGCAAGGGCCACCTGGCAGGATGACCGTTGCCGGGAGTCCTGATGCCCCAAGGAGACGGGCTTCTACTCCTTGGCCGACGTGGGGAGGGTGCAGCTCAGGTATCGGCAGTACGATCCCTGTGTTGTCAGGGGGCTACAACCTAGAGGGTACATGACGACCCCACCACAATGGGCTGGCTACCGTGCTGGATTTCGGGTGCCATGGAAAGTCCATCATGATCATAGGTGCAGATGAGGACGCACTATGGGCGTAACTTGTACAACCCATCAGGCGTTTAGGCCCAATTTGAGGAACAGGGGGTATGGTTACAACGCCGTTACAATGCTGAGTGCCAAGGTCTTAGTGCACTGAGGACCAGTGATACACCACGTAAGGTGTCCTTCCCCAAAAGGCTCGTACTTCTGTAGAATTTTGAAAAATTGAGGTCAAACCCCAAGGGGGACCATCACATGGAAGGCCGAAACGGTTGAAACTCCTTTTAGTCGCCTCTTACGACAGGCAGGAATACCTCGGGCCTATTCTTACCCCAGACCTGAAGGGGAATACCGCAAAGGGATCGATACGCAGCTCTAGTGGCGAAAATCTATGGACATCCTACTCCTAGGCAGGTTGTTGCAGACATCACAGCAGGTACCAGTGCATGTATCTCTCACAGAATCATTTGGCTGCGATTAAATCAGGCTAGTTTGTATGCATCCCACTTTAACCACCCCATAGTCTAGAAAGAGTTCGTTGATGTAGGGAGCCTTCTGGTCCCGAGGGATGTCCTGCAACGAATTCCGCTTCGCTATGGCGATTATGGGGACCGTTTGGTGTGGGGAGAGAGGGGAACACGTTACATACCACAAAATGTTCATAAACGTCATGGGCTGGCCTGGAATTTCTGCACAATAGCCTAATACAGCAGTATATCTTTGCGCAAGGTACCGTTACAGCACATCAGTATTGAAAAGTGGTTATTCCGTCTGTTTAGGGGTGCGTCAGGGCTCGAATTTATGTTTATGAACGACAATGCCCTCCCACACGGGACCATTGAGGTGTCGGACAAACTGAAAAGTGGAGATACGTATGGAATGGCCTGCGTACTCGCCAGACCAAAAGCCCTAAAGCCTGGGATGCTCTTGGCAAACGTGTTTCTCAAAGAACACCATCTCAGCGAACCGTGCAAGAACCGAAAACCGCCATAAGAAAGGAGTGGGACAATATCTCCCAACAATTCCTAAGCAGTTTGGTGGTCAGTATGAATAACTGGTGCAAAATGTGCACTAGCCCCCGAGAAGGGCATATTCCTTACTGCTAGTCCGATGCAGACCTATGTGCTGGGGGTCTAATCTGTGTCAAACATGAACGTCATTTAAGTCTCTTATCGTTCTTTCCCGTGTAGTGAAATCTGTACCGTTCCTCGTTATAAATACGCCACTCCACCTATGTTACGTGTGTACTGTGACTCTTATCACCCACTGTTACCTGTGAGTTTTCATGTCCAACAATGTCTCAGTTGCTTAGGAGTTATCGAGCAGAGCGACTTCGCTTTCTCATTCTCATGATATCGTAGGGAGCAATCTGTTCACTGTATAGGTCACAGAGTTCAGATCTCGAAGCATCTCAGGGATATACTAAACTCCAACCGAAAAGTCACAACCCGAACACCACCTCGCTGCACAGCAGAAGACACCACGGCCGTCAAATACGGCACCCCTGAGAAGCACCTGCGGCGTCTGCATCGTTAAATACAATAGATTCCGAGCCGGTGGCGAATGAGCGCGCTGGCCCGCCCCCAGCGTGGCGTCGCGGCGCGGTTTTAATCACCGGGAGAGCCTCCGGCTGACCATTGACCGCCGCGGCCACCGACGCCGCCTCGGCCGCCGCCGGCGACGCCCGCACGTGATGGATGAGTGCGTAATGGCGCGCGACGTAACTTTGTAAATATCGGGAGGGGCAAAAAGTAATCTTCCACGTCAAACGCCGATACTCCCCCGCCCACCGACACATCACTTCCACTGAGCAAGAAAAAGAAAATCCGCACCGATTCGGAATTGCAGTGCGATAATTGCTGTCCCCTACTGAAAAATCCACAGATAACTGGATTAACGGACGAAGTTTATCTGTTAATTCTACAGTACAAATTGAAAACCCCTGAAGGTTGCACTGTCTCTTTTTGGCTATGTTCCCTCTTGTAACGCATACAACTCAGACCTTCTCTCTCTCTCTCTCTCTCTCTCTCTCTCTCTCACACACACACACACACACACACACACACACACACACGTACACACACAAAAACTTCTGACATTTTTCCCTTCTTCCATTCATACATCTTCGGATAGACCACGGGCAACAGCTGTTTCTCTATCTATCCCTAGTGCAGAAGCATGAAACCGGAATTTCCCTTAGATGGTGCTAGTCATCAGTGTAGAGCCCCTGAGAGCGCGTCTGCAGCGCCATCTGCTTCCTGTAACGGCTGACGACGACTGGCAACACACAATGACCCAAGTTCCATACATCAGTATCTGATTCAAACCCGTGAACACGTCGAGTTTTTTGCCTACGAACTACGAATTGACGACAGCATTGGTTTTCTGTTATCATTTGAAGAAAACTGCTGCAGAATCACATCGAATACTTGTCGAAGCTTTCGGCAAACATGCTTTTGGGCAAACACAGCGTTTCAAGTGGCTCATACAAGTCAGAAGTGCTGATTATCATTTGAGGAACGACGGGCGCGAAAAACCACTGAAAATGTCCGAAAACAACATATTGGATGAAGATGATACTCAATGTCACTCGTGGAACAATTTAATGTGACCCAGAAAGTCGTTTCTCTTCGATTAAAAGCTGTAGGAAAGCTGCAGAAAGTGAGAAAATGGTTTCTGCATGAACTGAACGAAAGTCCGCAAGCAAATCGAAAGACCATTTGTGAAATGCTGCTCGCCAGATACTAAAGAAAGTCGTTTCTCCATCGAATAGTGATAGATGTCAAAAAGTCGATTTATACTGAGATTCCTAAGCGTCGATGGGTATGAAAGGGAAGCAGTGGTTGGGAAGGGAGTGAGACAGGGTTGTAGCGTATCCGCGATGTTATTTAATCTGTATATTGAGCAAGCAGTAAAGGAAACAAAAGAAAAATTCTGAGTAGGAAGTAAAATCCATGGAGAATAAATAAAAACATTGAGGTTCGTCGATGACATTGTAATTCCGTCAGAGGTCGCAAAGGACCTGAAGGAGCAGCTGAACGGTATGGACAGTGTCTTGAAAGGAGGATCAACAAACGCAAAACGAGGATAATGGAATGTAGTCGAATTAAGTCGGGAGATGCTGAGGGAATTAGATTAGGAAATGAGACACTTAAAATAGAAAAGGAGTTTTGCTATTTGGGGAGCAAAATAACTGATGACGGTCGAAGTATGGAGGATATAAAATGTAGGCTGACTATGGCAAGGAAAGCGCTTCTGAAGAAGAGAAATTTGTTAACATCGAGTATAGATTTAAGTGTCAGAAAGTCGTTTCTGAAAGTATTTGTGTGGAGTGTATCCATGTATGGAAGTGAAACGTGGACAATAAATAGTTTAGACAAGAAGAAGATAGAAGCTTTCGAAAAGTGGTGCTACAGAAGACTGCTGAAGATTGGATGGGTAGATCACATAACTAATGCGGAGGTATTGAATTGGAGAGAAGAGAAATTTGTGGCACAGCTTGACAAGAAGAAGGGAACGGTTGGTAGGACATGTTCTGAGGCATCGAGGGGTCACACATTTAGTAATGGAGGGCAGCGTGGAGGGTAAAATCGTAGATGGAGACCAAGAGATGAATACGATGAATACACTAAGCAGATTCAGAAGGATGTAGGTTGCGGTAAGTACTAGGAGACGAAGAAGCTTGCACAGGATAGGGTAGCATGGAGAGCTGCATCAAACCAGTCTCAGGACTGAAGGCTACAACAACAACAGGCGTCGTGAACCATGGGTGAATCCAGACCAACCATCGACATCCACTACAATACCAAGGATGACCGTGTTCTGTGTTTGGTGGGTTCAGAAGGCTGTCATCTATTATGAGCTGCTAAAACCTCGTGAAACCAGTAACACTGATCATTTGGTAGCGACCAACATCAATTGATCGGTTTACATCGAGCATTGCGGGAAAAACCACCGGAGAATGGAAAAGGTAACGCAGTCATATTTCTAAATGATGACGCCCCATCACACACAGCAAAACGGGTCAGGGAAACGAGGCGTTCAGTTGGGACTCTGTCCAATTATCATCTATTTGCAACACTGGCATACGGTCTCGCTGAACAACGCTTCAATTCGTTTGAAAATGTACGAAAATGGTTCGCAGGATGGTTCACTACAAAACAAGAACTGTGGCGTTCATAGCCTTCCGGAAAGGTGGGAGAACTGTAGAAATAATAATGGAGATTATTTTGAATAAAATATTGTTTATTAGTTTCAAACTACAAAGTTTAATTATTGCTACTAAATTCCGGTTTCGTACTTGCACAAATTGTATGTTGTACGAATGGCACCTTCAGATGTAATTATTGGTCATATTTTATATGCATTTAGTTTTGGTGTTACTTTACACCTCATATTACAGAGGGGTCTGAAGATGGTGTAAAATAACATCCAATTCGATTTGCAGGGTGTTTCCGTAAGAGCATGCAAAAACGTGACAGGACATAGATAATGCTCCACTGAGCAATTTGAAGTACGGAGCCTGGAGTAGGATAAGCTAGCTTAAGGAAACTTGTCTACCGCTTTGTCTAGCAGTACGGTTTACCAACTGATTTACAACTAAGACGCGTACAGGTGTACAAGAAATGTGCCGTTTATTACATGTATATTCTCTGTGTCCTGCAAGGAAACAAGGTGGACGAGCCTCATTACCAGAAAGTTATGATGCGGGTTTTGTCTACTTTCCTTGTCCATAATGTGGCTCCGTTGTATCGTATTTACATTGTTCCATCACAGGACGTGCTATGAATCAACCACAGACCCATTCATTAGTCAATGTTATTCAGAGACGTACAGCACAGTAAGATGGAGCAGTACCGGTACGGTATTTCCTGGTCCCTGGATTTGAAGGGGAGATCCTATTCCATGGCCTGCGAGGTTACCTGATCGGAATTCCCGTGACTGTTCCGTATGGGGATATCTAAAGTCGTGTATGAGGCCCCTGTGGATACGGAGATGGAATTAGATGCCAGAGCTGTAACTGCCTGTGGTGTTATTCGACACACACTAAGGATATTTCTCAGGGCGCGACAGAATCTTGATCGCCAGTGTTATGCTTGCATTGAGGTTGATGGCCGTCAGCTTCAGCAAATTTGTAAGATACTGTGCAAATGGTATGTTCATTGTGTCGATAATAGTATTTGCAGTTAATCATAACTAATGTAAATAAAGAAGTAAAAAGTAATGCCATTTTATTCCTATTATCTCCTTAAGATGGCTTTTCCGATCTCAGGTTCCGTACGTCAAATTGTTCAGTGGAGCATCCTCTATGTCCTGTTAAATTTTTGCTCTCTCTTGCGGAAACCCCGTGTGTAGATACTACTGAAGGAGTCAACCCTAATACAAAAAAAAATGTTCCCCATTTTCTTTAATATGAACGGTGGGTTCTGTTATAATAATGAGAACCGTAAATGGTTACTTCTATTTATTTTTTGCAAGTTATATCGCGGTAATGTGTGATACAGAATATATAACATCAAATTTCCGATGTCACACCTAATTTCTCGTCTTGTCCGCTATTCTGGATGCCATGACCAGTTTCCGCTATCAGGACGGTGTTATGTAAATGATGAGTAGGGGCTTTTCTAATAATTCCAAGTGTGCTGTGGTCTTTTAGATTATGTTAGCCTAAGGGTTAGTGTTTATATCATCACTTGTTAGAGACAAACTGAAACACTGTCCGTAACTTCCTTCTCCTTTTACGAGGTTTTGACTTGGAATTTTTGGTGTCAAACAAAAGAAAATAGATCGGTTGACCCCGAGAGAAAATACCTCATGACTAAACACTACTCAAAAACGCTTCATAAATAAGATGTCTGTATTACGTAGCAAAAGTTTAACAGTAGTGCGTGGCTCTAGTGAATAGCAGCTTCGATGTGCAAAAGCGTATCCTCGTCCTGTTAAACTCGCCTGATGTCTGTAGTACCAGTGGACCGTTCCTCCATATGAACACTGACAATGAATCGTGCAAACGCCAAGAACGCTCTTGGAGAAGTTGGTACTCCCGTAAATGACTAACAGACAAGTATAGCAATGGCTTAATATGAGGCATGTCCAAAAGGGAAACTTAGGATACAACACTGTGCGTATAACTGAAGTCTTCATCCAGAAGTAATCACCAGATACCTCAGGACAACTATCCCGCTGCTTCAAGAGCCAAAGGATTCGAGTTCCCAGAATTCCTGTGGCTATGACAGCGGTCAGTCCTCCACTGTGTCACTCAGTTCGGCGTCTGAGTTGAAGCGCATTCCTTTGAGATGCTTTTTAGCGGACCAAACACACAGAAATCGTAGGGCGACATATTCCGGCTGTAGGTCAGATTCTCAAGCTTGAACGTGGCCACCTTGCCAACTGAGGACGAAGCTTTGATTTCTTTGGAGGGAGCGTCGGACACAACATTCGTGTCCATAATGTCACATTACCTTATCCCAAATCGGCACATTCAAAATTCAACCAGTTTGGTTGTTACGAGTTTCGTGCCTTGTCATTTTAACATTCCTTACGAGGGTTATTCGGAAAGTAAGGAACGATCGGTCGTAAAATGGAAACCACAGTGAAAATTCGATGAAAGTTTGCACAGGTGCGTTGGGTATCGTATCTAGTAAGTCCGTCGATCGCACTACGTCGTTCTTTTTAGTTCTGAGCACACAAGGAGCCCAAAAAAGTACCTAGACCAAAAATGTCTTCCGCCAGGTACGAGGGCCTGGTGAGAAATTTCGCCAGAATATATGCAGCCCACATTACGTAACTGTCGTGCTTTTTCTTCTTCAAGTTAATTCTCAGCCGCATTCTGCAGGGGCAATGAAGATGCTCCTGCATCGTTTTCAATTGGAAATCTTAGATTACCCACAATGCAGCCCGTAATTGTCTCCCTCTGAGTTTCATCTCTGGGCACATGAACCGCCGGCTATGAAGACAACATTTTGGCACAGACAATAAGCTGTAGGCCAGCGTAGAGAATTGGCGGACAGCCATGGCGGCTGACTTCTATAACGAACGTATTGGAAAGTTGGTACAACTCTATGACAAACGTCTAAGACGGTTCGGTGACGATGGAGATAAGTGGCTGGAAGTTGTAGCTAACTGAAAAATAAAACGGTTTTGATGTTCACTGTGGTTTCGATTTCGCGATCTATCGTTGCTCACTTTCCGAACAGCCCTCGCTTGTATACTGTCGAGGTCCAGTGTCCCCCACTTTTGTAGGTGTACATTCGTTATAGCAATTGTGCAAATCTACAAATGCTTTGATCAGATTTCAAGGAGCTCATGAGATCGTATCTTCTTCCTCTCGAGCCCACCATACTGATAGTCAAGAACAAAGTTACTCGCACAGGAATTTACGCCTCTAAGTTGCCACAATTCTACTACACTTTGCAGCAAATGACTGTCCCTACTTGCCACGCTGCATTTCCTACACAACCCCAGGGTAGTTTAGGAATTGCTGGCACTTAATAATTCGATTTGCTCCAGACATAAAATTATAAAATAATGCTATCGTCGCAACAACTTGGCCATCAGCGACGATAAAATTACAATAGTGAGGCTGTAAACAATAGAATAGTAAAGCGTCCAACTTACTGAAATGGATTATAGTGATAGCGCCTCACACAGCGTAACCTTTTTGCATTGACTGACGCTGTATAAGTCTGCGTAAGTTGTCACAAATGAAAATATACTGTGACAACCCAAAACAAATTCACTTCTTATGCCACTTCACTTGATGAGACGTTATTCACTTATTAGGTCGTAAATGCGGAGCTGACGTTAGCGCACATCCGGCTGTCCCACCTGCCAGCGGCGTTCCCCTAACAATGAACTCAGTCTATCGTGTCTATCAGGTCACCTCGGCCACTTTAAGCATGGTCAATGCTTTTAATATTGAAAGAGCTACCATCCACTGCTCCATTGTAGCGTCTGTCCAAATAAGATCAGACAGAATTTCTGCTACCTCTTAACTATGGTAGGTATAGGTCAAAATAAGGTAACATAATGCAAACGATCCTATCTAAATTTCAGATTATTATTTTCCGTTCATTACACTGAATTTTTTTATTTTTTATATACTTATTCTTTGTTTCATACAAGTCAGCTTTGATTTGAAATATCAGAGAATGTCAGACCGATTCCTGAAGTTAACAAAGAGTTAAATTTCGCAGGGGTTTATGCATTGTCTGTCGTATTGCATTATTCCTATGGAGTAACTCATACAGAGTAACAGTTTATGCATTTCCCATTCAATGAACTGCTTTTTATTCTTGTGTTTATAACAACATCAGTCAACACATTTCAGTAGACCACATACAACTTGTTTTTTTCCAGTGAAAATTAGTACATTTGATGATGATTATCTACGTTATTTATTGCTTGTCAGTAGTAGGCAGTTGGAACGTTACTGCATAAATTCTGAATAGGTCAATTAACAAAACGTCGTCAGCTGGTGAATTAATGGCTTTAATGGTATGAATTTATAGATAACCCATCATCAAATATCAGAGATATCGAGTTGTGCAAGTGAACTGAATTTATATGATACATACATAACAGTCGAGGCAGACAATCAGTTACGTGTGTATCACACAACGTTAATTCATCTGCATAATTCGATGTACTTGATATCTGATGATTAGTTATCCCAAAAGTCATTCATCTACCAACCAATGACCTCTTATTAAGTCACCACTGCATCAATTGTTAAGTAGTGTTCCAATTATGCGCTATGGTTGCATGCATCCATTACACGTTTCTGTCGCACCTCCAGTCTGTAGTAGGTCAGGATGTTGGGTGCAAGGGCATTGGATAAATCGAGAGATGCAGTCACAGAACTACAGAAGTGAAACATTTTAGTGTTCAGCAACTCAGATTCTTTTAAAACAGGCGTGGCCAAATTTCGGGTCACGGGCCGTGTCTGAGCTTGAGTGCCAAAACGCTCAGCCTCGCGTCACATTTCCCCACCACCACGCCACGCTGCCTGAGCACGAGGATGGGGAAAGGGGGAAAACGGCGAAAGCGCCACATTTAAATGTCAGTGCATTCGGGCTGCATACTACTTGCTATTATATTTCACATTTCTCAATAATATAGATCACAAACATAACATATTTTCAGTGTTATTTAATTATTTTTGGAAAGCTGAAGACATAATATAAGTTTTATCTGGTACACACGGTTGGCATATGGACAGACGCAGACAATTTTACAGAGTTTCGCACTCAGTTTGTCATGTATTCGTGATTTATTAAGTTTCATGATCGTAAAAAAGCTCTTTCACACAAATACGTCGATCGAAATATTGCAGCATTTTTGCAACCTCATTATGGAGACTTGGAAGTCTACCTGAGGAATACAACGTAGGCATCCTGGACAGTTTTAAAGAAAATACATTTGTCATTAAATCTGTCATTACATTGCACGTCAATCAGTTATATGCACATCATTAAATCAGGCATTACATTGAAGGTCAATCAGTTACATCTGCACATGCATGTGGCGTTATCAACTAATAAGACAAACAGTATCGAAAACATCTAGCAAACAGATTTAAAGTTCACAGTGTCCTCAGAATATAAGACTGTCCGAGTAGTTTTTTTGAGACCACAATGAATCTTCAAACATCGCCTTTTCCTTAAAGCCAGTGAGCTGAAGAAGCTGCAACTGTCTTCGTCAGAATGTGTCCCATCTGCAACGCGATTTTCTATTTAGATGCATCCCCATCAAATCAGAAAGAAGAAGAAAGTAAGATTAGGTTTAAGGTCCCATAGACAGAGCACAAGCTGGAATTGTCTCGATGGTGGAAAAGAACCATCCCAGAATTTGCCTTGAGCGATTTGGGGAAATCATGAAAAACCTAAATCAGGATGTCCGTCGCGGGTTTGAACCATCATCCTCCCAAATCCGATTTCAGTGTGCCAACCATTGGGCCACCTCGCTCGGTGCATCAGAAAGAAGTTAACTTACAGTGTCTTACTGTAGGCATCGTGCAGCCAAGTACACTTAAAATGTTAAGTCTACACTCTGTTCCAGATGATCTAATGTTCGTTCTTGCATTATTTAGCCTTTTATAAATTCAAGAAAAGCGAGTTTTAAATCAAACAATCGTTCCAGACGGGCCACTTGACCTAACCAACATACTTTGCAGTAACACATGCAGTATCCATAGTGTTGGTTCTGTTCCACTGGAAACATAAATGAGAATGTAATAATGCATGTGACTTCAGAAATTGCACTGTCCGTACCACCAATTTTTCACGTACTCCATACCGTTAAATTGTTTTTGCATGGTATTGTAATGTCATTTCATAGCAAATGTTAAGTACCTCTCACTTACGGCAACTGAGAATTCTCATCCCTCTCTTTTGTCGTTCCCATTGATTTTGAAGACTGCGAAGACAGATCGCTGGGTTGCCTCTTTTTGTGCCAATAGCCACTGAACCTTTGAACGTTCTTCATAACGTGAACAAAAAGCAAAGGTCAAACAGCGCTGCCAGAACGATCCTGACGAACTCAAAGAGTTGTGCCGACCGAAACTGCCGCACCTCAGCGCTAAATGAAACGTCGCTTTGTTCCGTGTATTTCCGAGAAGCACCGAGAAAAGCCGAGTGACAGGCGGGGCCTAGGCCTGCCTACGGCTCATACGGTGCACGCTTGAAGTTTGGCACACCGTGGCCGGCCCTTTTTTAAAGGGATATAAACTCTAAGAGAAATTACATATGTACCTTTATAGTTAATGCTTATTTTTTCAACTCATTGCAGTGGTGAATAGTGTGACACATCTCCTTTTTATTCATGAAGCCCTCTAATGAATAAGCAGTCATTATCCGTGTCGATTCATTTCCCATACCATGACTACATATGTGCAGTGTTACGAACATATTTGAGAAATAAAGAGGTTATTGGAATTCCTATAATCATGATTTCAACGATTATTTCAACTATCATCTTTTTACTCGCTGAACTGTTTCGACATGGAAATGACAATAACGGTTTCAAGAACAGACTATGAAAATGAATTCCTGTTTGCACACCATTTATTTGTGTTTCTCCAACATCAACTGTGAGGCCATTTTATAACGCATTTGGGATCAGCTTCTAGAACCAACATGGAAGGGTAAACTGTTCACATCCACTGTCCCATATTGGCCTCATCTTTAAGAAAGTATGGGGAAGCTGCTGTGAACAGATCCACTTTTCGATGTGTCGTCCAGTGGCTGATCCTAAATGCGTATGGAAATGGTCCAACAGGAAACAAACAAGCTGTGCAACCACACAGCATTCAGAAAATTGATGCTGGTTCGACACCTACAAGCCATAAAATAAACAGATTATCAGTATGTCAACCGTATTCGCCCAACACACCTGCAGCCTGCAGTTGCAAACAGAGCCAAGAATGGACTCTTTGGTGATGTTCTACATTACCGATGGGACGGTAAGTTTCGAGATCCCTGTATATGGCTACATTTTATTTAGCGGTGTCTAGCGGATTATGCATGTCGGATATAGCTATGTCTATGAGGAAAGAGAAAAGAGATTGCTTAGTTTTCTTGGCCATTAATATAGCGGTCGATTACGTCGTATTGTGTTATCATGAATTTTAATGCCCTTTCAATGATTCGTGAATTTCATTAACTAAGACTGCTGTCCTTTTCTAGATGAATTAGTTTGGGTACCGTCTCATGCTTTTTCAGTAATTCTATGAGTGGCGGGTGTGGTTTCCTTTCGACCTCCACAATTCAAAAGAACTCATTCATTCCTTTCTCTTTCAAAATAATAAACGTCCATTATTTCCTAATAGCAATTACTTGATCTTCTTCCACCTTCAAAAATCACTTGTTTCATCTCTACGAACCTGAATCACCTGCATTATTATTATTATTATTTCTTTCTTGTCTCAGACGTTATGTCTAGTTAAAAATGGAAGGTGACGCGGACCTTGATCAAGCGTGACTTCCTATTAACTGTACGGTATATGTTACATTGCATTTAGGAACTTTTGGGTAATTGAACAAGTGTCAATAATTACAGGTTTCTGTAGTTGTATATATAAGTTTGGATGTAGCTGTATTGCATTGATGTACTGGTGGATATTGTGTGGTATGACTCTTGTAGTTGATAGTATAATTGGTATAATGTCAACTATATCCTGATGCCACATGTCCTTGACTTCCTCAGCCAGTTGGATGTATTTTTCAATTTTTTCTCCTGTTTTCTTTTGTATATTTGTTGTATTGGGTATGGATATTTCGATTAGTTGTGTTAATTTCTTCTTTTTATTGGTGAGTATGATGTCAAGTTTGTTATGTGGTGTTGTTTTATCTGTTATAATGGTTCTGTTCCAGTATAATTTGTGTTCATCGTTCTCCAGTACATTTTGTGGTGCATTCTTGTATGTGGGAACATGTTGTTTTATAAGTTTATGTTGTAAGGCAAGCTGTTGATGTATTATTTTTGCTACATTCTCATGTCTTCTGGGGTATTCTGTATTTGCTAGTATTGTACATCCACTTGTGATGTGATCTACTGTTTCTATTTGTTGTTTGCAAAGTCTGCTTTTATCTGTTGTGGTATTGGGATCTTTAATAATATGCTTGCTGTAATATCTGGTATTTATTGTTTGATCCTGTATTGCAATCATGAATCCTTCCGTCTCACTGTATCTATTGCCTTTTCTTAGCCATGTGTTGGATGCGTCTTGATCGATGTGTGGCTGTGTTAGATGATACGGGTGCTTGCCATGTAGTGTTTACTTTTTCCAATTTACTTTCTTCGTATCTGTTGATGTTATGTGATCTAAAGGGTTGTAGAAGTGGTTATGAAATTGCAGTGGTGTAGCCGATGTATTTATATGAGTGATTGCTTTGTGTATTTTGCTAGTTTCTGCTCATTCTATAAAGAATTTTCTTAAATTGTCTACCTGTCCATAATGTAGGTTTTTTATATCGATAAATCCCCTTCCTCCTTCCTTTCTGCTTAATGTGAATCTTTCAGTTGCTGAATGTATGTGATGTATTCTATATTTGTGGCATTGTGATCGTGTAATTGTATTGAGTGCTTCTAGGTCTGTGTTACTCCATTTCACTACTCCGAATGAGTAGGTCAATATTGGTATAGCATAAGTATTTATAGCTTTTGTCTTGTTTCTTGCTGTCAATTCTGTTTTCAGCATTTTTGTTAGTCTTTGTCTATATTTTTCTTTTAGTTCTTCTTTAATATTTGTATTATCTATTCCTATTTTTTGTCTGTATCCTAGATATTTATAGGCATCTGTTTTTTCCATCGCTTCTACGCAGTCGCTGTGGTTATCCAATATGTAATCTTCTTTTTTAGTGTGTTTTCCCTTGACTATGCTATTTTTCTTACATTTGTCTGTTCCAAAAGCCATATTTATATCATTGCTGAATACTTCTGTTATCTTTAGCAATTGGTTGAGTTGTTGATTTGTTGCTGCCAGTAGTTTTAGATCATCCATGTATAGCAGATGTGTGATTTTGTGTAGGTATGTTCCAGTAATATTGGATCCATAATTTGTATTATTTAGCATGTTGGATAGTGGGTTCAGAGCAAGGCAGAACCAGAAAGGACTTAATGAGTCTCCTTGGTATATTCCACGCTTAATCTGTATTGGCTGTGATGTGATATTATTTGAATTTGTTTGGATATTAAGTGTGGTTTTCCAATTTTTCATTACTATGATTAGTAACTGTATCAATTTAGGATCTACTTTGTATATTTCCAATATTTGTAGTAACCAAGAGTGGAGTACACTATCAAAAGCTTTTTGGTAATCAATGTATGCATAGTGTAGCGACCTTTGTTTAGTTTTAGCTTGATATGTCACCTCTGCATCTATTATCAGTTGCTCTTTACATCCTCATGCTCCTTTGCAACAGCCTTTTTGTTCTTCATTCATAATTTTGTTCTGTGTTGTATGTGTCATTAATTTCTGTGTAATGACTGAAGTTAATATTTTGTATATTGTTGGTAGGCATGTTATGGGGCGATATTTAGCTGGGTTTGCTGTGTCTGCTTGATCTTTAGGTTTCAAATAAGTTATTCCATGTGTAAGTGTATCAGGGAATGTGTATGGGTCTGCAATGTAACTGTTAAATAATTTAGTTTGATGTGAATGTGTTGAGGTGAATTTCTTTAGCCAGAAATTTGCTAGTTTATCTTTTCAAGGGGCTTTCCAATTGTGAGTAGAATTAATTGCTTGGGTGACTTCATGTTGCAAAATTATCACTTCAGGCATTTGTGGTATCATCTTGTACGTATCTGTTTCTGCTTGTATCCACCGTGCATGCCTGTTATGTTGTACCGGGTTTGACCATATGTTGCTCCAGAAGTGTTCCATGTCTGTTATGGTTGGTGGATTGTCTATTTTAATGTGTGTGTTATCTATTGTCTGGTAAAATTTCTTTTGGTTTGTGTTGAATGTTTGGTTTTGTTTCCTTCTATTTTCACTTTTTTTGTATCTTCTAAGTCGTTTGGCCAATGCTTGTAATTTCTGCTTCTTTTCATCTAATTGCTCTATCACTTCTTGTTGTGAGATTTTACCTAACCTTTTTCGTTTTTTTCTGACATTTCATTTCCGATGTCTTTTCTCAGTTTTTCTATTCTGATCTGTAGCCTGTGTTGCATTGCTGGTTTTGTGGGTTTCTTCTGTGTGTTGGTTGGTTCTGATCTCTGCCAAGTGTGTATATTTAGTGTAGTGAGTGCTCCTATATAAACCAGTAGTTGTAACTCTTCCATAGTTGTGTTTTCATTTATTTTGTTGTGTATGATTGTGTTGATAGTTTTTATTGTTGTTTCGACTTGTGGGTTATTTGGCGGTCTATGAAAGAATGGTCTAATGTCTGTATTTGTGTCTTTGTATTCTATATATGTCAGCTGAAATTTTTCTTCTATATCTAACATGTGTGTCACTTCATGTTCTATTTGTGCTTGTTCTGGTGGCTGTCTTAAGATTTCGTTTTCATCTGTTTTTATTATTATTATTATTATTATTATTATTATTATTATTATCGTTCACGTAAATCGGTTAACACTAATTATAGCTATTAATACACTTTAGGCCGAATAGAAAGCGGAATTAGCACCTTTTCTATCAATAATCACTCAAAATCTCTCGTATGAGAAGAGTTACGCCTGACTGATTACAAAAAGGGCAAAAGTGTGGTTGACCAGAATCATTGATCAATGCCCCTAACGTCCGTCTAATTCCTATAGAATAAGAAAATAAGCTTTCTCATACAGAATCAGCCTGATTATCTCACAAACGTTGTCTTGCAAATGATAGGCGAAGGTGAACAAGTGATTACGTTTCCTAGACTTCTGAAAGTTGTTCGACACTATATAACCTGGCTGAATAATAATCATGATACTGTCGCCTGCGAAATTACATAAATAACGAAGAACATTTTTCAAGCGAAGCTGTGTATGAAGTACTGCATAGCTAATGATAAACATTAGCGAAGGTTAGTTCACTTTGTTGTCTTTCTGTCTCTCTGTTCGTCGTCTGTTAAGAGCCCTTTTTCTCAGGAACGGTTGGAGGTATGAAATTGAACTTTATCTCAAATACTAAGGTGTACGGTTCCTTCGTAATATTAAAAATACAAGCCTCTAAGTAAACGCCATCAAAAGATGCGGCCGATTGTTAAGACTCCTTTTTCTCACAAACGGGTAGACGTATCAAGTTGAAATTTGTGCAAATCTAAGGCCTACGGTATATCTCCTTAGCGCGTGTCCTATCCGAACTTGACCGCTGCTGCTGTTCTTTTCTTATTGGCAGAAAGGGGAGGGGGGATAAGGACAAACAAAAACGTGGTGCCTTCAAACTATAACTCCGAATAACCTTGCGTTTCTCTGGTGATTGAAGCAGTGAAAGGGAACTAATATCCTTCTTTCTAGACAATGGAGAAAAGAACAGCAAACGATCACGAAATGCGCAGTTTTAGTAGAGCAAATCTGGATTTCAGCATCATTTGCGACAGGTATAACCCTCTGAAGAAGAAATTAAATTTCTTTTAAGCAACCGGCTGCTTATTATTTCATTACACAGGGTGGTCCATTGATAGTGACCGGGCCAAATATCTCACGAAATAAGCATCAAACGAAAAAACTACAAAGAACGAAACTCGTCTAGGTTGAAGGGGGAAACCAGATGGCACTATGGTTGGCCCGCTAGATGGCGCTACCATAGGTCAAACGGATATCAACTACGTTTTTTAAAAATAGGAACCGCCATTTGTTATTACATGTTCGTGTAGTACGTAAAGAAATATCATGTTTTAGTTGGACCACTTTTTTCGCTTTGTGATAGATGGCGCTGTAATAGTCACAAACGTACAAGTACGTCGTGTCACGTAACATTCCGCCAGTGCGGACGGTATTTCCTTCGTGATACATTACCCGTGTTAAAATGGACCTTTTACCAATTGCGGAAAATGTCGAATCGTGTTGACGTATGGCTATTGTAATCAAAATGCCCAACGGGCGTGTGCTATGTATGCTACTCGGTATCCTGCACGACATCGTCCAAGTGTCCGGACCGATCGCCGGATAGTTACGTTATTTAAGGAAACAGGAAGTGTTCAGCCACATGTGCAATGTCAACCACCACCTGCAACAAATGATGATACCCAAGTAGCTGTTTTAGCTGCTGTCGCGGCTAATCCGCACGTCACTAGCAGACAAATTGCGCGACAATCGGGAATCTCCAAAACGTCGGTGTTGAGAATGATACATCAACATCGATTGCACCCGTACCATATTTCTGTGCACCAGCAATTGCATGGCAACGATTTTGAACGTCGTGTACAGTTCTGTCACTGGGCAAGGGAGAAATTACGGGGCTATGACATATGTTTTGCACGCGTTCTATTTAGCAACGAAGCGTCATTCACCAACAGCGGTAACGTAAACCGGCATAATATGCGCTATTGGGCAACGGAAAATCCAAGATGGCTGCGACAAATGTAACATCAGCGATCTTGGCGGGTTAATGTATGGTGCGGCATTATAGGAGGAAGGATAATTGGCCCCCATTTTATCGATGGCAATCTAAATGGTGCAATGTATGCTGATTTCCTACGTAATGTTCTACCGATGTTACTACGAGATGTTTCACTGCATGACAGATGGCGATGTACTTCTATGATGGATGTCTGGCACATAGCGCGCGTGCTGTTGAAGCGGTATTGAATAGCATATTTCATGACAGGTGGATTGGCCGTCGAAGCACCATACCATGGCCCGCACGTTCACCGGATCTGACGTCCCCGGATTTCTTTCTGTGGGGAAGTTGAAGGATATTTGCCATCGTGATCCACCGACAACGCCTGACAACACGCGTCACCGCATTGTCAATGCATCTGCGAACGTTACGGAAGGCGGACTTCTCGCTGTTGAGAGGAATGTCGTTACACGTATTGCCAAATGCGTTGAGGCTGACGGACATGATTTTGAGCATTTATTGCATTAATGTGGTAACAGCATGCGTTCTCAGAAATGGTAAGTTCACAAAGGTACATGTATCTCATTGGAACAACCAAAATAAAATGTTCAAACGTACCTGCGTTCTGTATTTTAATTTAAAAACCTAGCTGTTACTAACTGTACGTCTAAAATTGTGAGCCATATGTTTGTGACTATTACAGCGCCATCTATCACAAAGCGAAAAAAGTGGTCCAGCTAAAACATTCATATCTCTTCACGTACTACACGAATACGTAATAAAAATGGGGGTTCTCATTTTAAAAAACGCAGTTGATATCCGTTTGACCTATGGCAGCGCTATCTAGCGGGCCAACCATAGCGCCATCTGGTTTCCCCCTTTAAGGTAGACAAGTTTCGTTCATTGTATTTTTTTCTTTTGGCGCTTGTTTCGTGAGATATTTGGCCCGGTCACGATCAATGGACCACCCTGCATATGTCTACATTTGCTGTGGACGGATAAAATACTAATATGAGGTAGTTTATAACGTATCATAGGTGCAAACACAAGCACTACACAGTTACGCAATATAACAGTAGACATTAGTCCAACCTCTCACACAGTAAATAATATTGGTTGTTGTAGAGCATACAGGAGTGTAATATAAACTAAAGCCGATGCTTACATGGTTGAACTGCAAGAAAATGTGTCGTCAGAGGCGTGTGATACACTCTATTGAGGCACCGGTGAATAATTAAAAAACAGTGAGGCTATATAGTCTGGCAATCAACTGAACTCATACATATCGTAGAAATACATTAAAACCATCCCTGGGCTTACCATTTAAGCGTGTGAAAGAAAGCAGCATGAAAATGTCGAAATGTCTGAAGCTAGCCAGTTGCGCATAAAACATGAACGAATAAGTAAAATAAAGGGATGAAAATAGTACAATAAAACATCGTGTGTCCTCTCTGAGCTTTTTTGCTTACCTTTTTCTTGTACCAAAACAGTAAGCGTAAAATGAGCTCTTGAAGCATTTTCATGTCAGACTCCGATAAGGAAATAAAACTTCCGAGAAAAACGATTACGTAGTCTCCTGCGAGAAGGAACTGCTTGGACTCTTAACGTGACAGCTTAGAGCCAATGCCTGTAGCATCTTAAGACCTCTGAAGTGTAGCCGGCAGCAAAGGATTAACTCGGGCTGCCGCAGCGTCGAAACTAAGTCCCTGTCGTTGAAGGAAATAAAAGTGCAAAATAAACGGGTTGATAGGAATATTCGAGCTTGATAGTTCCGCTAATTAACTTAGGTTGACGAAGTCGGCCCTTGCTGGGCTTTCATTACTTTATAATTCTTTGTAATAAGATCTTTTTTTTTTCTCCTTAAGAAATTAATTTTGAATATTAACATCATTCTTCTAAGATCCTGTTATAGTGTTTACCCAAGCTACAAGTAGATGGTATACGTGTGAGTGGTTGCAGTGAGCGATTACTATATAGCCTCGTATGTTAGTCCATAATAATAAACTGCGGTACTGTTGATTGTGTCTTTAAGGACAGACTCCCCGTCTTATTTTCGAAGGTGTCCGGCACATCACTTTTTCATGACCGTCTGAACTGTTTTTACTATAGATAGGTGGTAGGGGGATCCCATATTCCTGCCATAACAATTTTGCGTTACCTCATTCCCATTTTTCCTTTTTTTCTTTTGCGATAAGAAACAATTCCTCCTCGAAATCTTGTCTCAATTCCATTTACATCACCTTTTTATGCCACCTTGTTCACAATACAGCTCAGGAGCTGAGAGAAGGGAGGTGAATTTCGAAACGTTTCGGTAAATGTGCTTCTGGTTGTGATACCGCCTCTTGCTAATTGTAGGCAATGGTTTTCCGTCATAGGAAAGAGAATGTGTAGTCATTGTGGATACACTTATCACATTATTACAATCATTCTGGATACACGTAGCACATTATTAAAAGCTGTCTGGTTCTAAAACTTTTCAGTTTGATGTCCCTGTGGCATTCCACATGCTAGTGCCCGACCTCCTTAGCACAGACAACGCTCATTTCGCTAAATTGTCACTCGTTGATCTCTCTTCCTTCGCCGGCCGGTGTGGCCGAGCGGCTCAAGGCGCTTCAGTCTGAAACCGCGCGACCGCTACGGTCGCATGTTCGAATCCTGCCTCGGGCATGGGTGTGTGTGATGTCCTTAGGTTAGTTAGCTTTAAGTAGTTCTAAGTTCTAGGGGACTGATGACCTCAGAAGTTAAGTCCCATAGTGCTCAGAGCCATTTGAACCATTTTTTTCTCTTCCTTCTACGTTGCTTGGAATCGGAAGCTTTTCTAGACATCTGTTTCGATTTACGGCACTTCCTGTTTAGCTACTTCATCTTTATCTCACATCATCTCATATGTGGAAATATTAGGGAATCGATTTACTTATTTGTTGTCCAGGGCATACTTACTGTTTGACATCTCTCATCTTTGTCTGAGAAGGAAAACATTTGAATGGTTCGTGATATTTTTTGGGATCTCGTTAATACACGTCTATACTAAAATAGAGGTAGGGATGCGCAAAATACATCTATATATGAAAATATCGACGTATACCCAAAACGACACCGGTATATGTCGGCGAAATTTAAATTATCTATGTATCCGTTAATCCTTATTTGATATTGAATATCGGAAGCGATATTTTGATTGTTTCTCTCTTCTTGACTGATAGGCACTATAGCTCTCATCAGCCAAGATCTTGCCCATTCCTATTACTACCAATCTTTGCAACCTGACAGTCATACAATGAGATTAGTTTTATTTCATATTCAGTACTATAAATGAGCGCAAGCTTTGAATATGAATGCAGCTATACCGCGTATTCATGAAAGCTTGTTACCTCTGTGTGTCAAATCTAACATTGCAAATGATAGGTACAAGGTGCTAAATGCACACATTTGGTGACGTGACAGCACTACATGAGAATGGTGGATATTATCATATCCTGCTCACAACTATGAGGCAGAATGTTCGCTTCTCTTACATCCTGATTGCTTGGATCAAGAAAAGGCAGACGCACTGTAAAAGTAACGCACACTCAGCACACAAATCACACACAGTACTACACTGGTATATAATGGAAAATTAACTCTTTTGTCTGAAATGTTTAGTCGTCATTTCACACCAGATTTGTCAGAAACTGGTCAAAACTAGTTAATATGCCAAGTCTCTTCTGTTTCGTCGAAAAGAATAATTTCCTTTGTGAACTTGGTTGTGCTAGATAACAGAAGCAGACTGACAGGGGGACATATTAAACAAAGCTATTAATGTCTATCGGGGATGATTATTAGTTTCTTTAAACAGTTTTTTTGTAAGTAACTGGTTTTACAGCACATTGTGTGTCTTTTATTGGTTAATGTTGGAAATAATAAAGTATTTGTCAATTTTCAAATGTCTATTAATCATTTCTACGACTTCGATCAGTTTTTTTAAGTTCCTGTAAATGTTGAAAATAACGACGTACATGTCGTAATATCGATATTATTGCCTCGAGAATATCGACACTTTTAGGAATTTGCCCATCTAGATTAGATTTCCATCAAGTGTGCTGCAGAGCTATGGTAATCCAGATACCCTCACTGCCTCCTAAACAAGAAAGTGTCACGTGATACGGAACGTGAAGATCTCAACAGTATTTTAAAGCCCAAGTCGAAAGGCGTCTTTGAGAAAAGCTCCTCTTGTAGTGTTGATAGGTTTTGTTACGAATCTTGTCACATCGTTAGGAAGATAAACGGTCGCACTCTAATACGCCTCGACTAATACACTGTTCAGTCACATTTCTATGACGGGACAGTGCAATTGTCAGTGATGATCAGGAAGGTAGCCTACCGACGGAGATGTGGAGCCATACCGTCTCCAGTTCTGTGGCCAGCTGGTCTAGGTTTCATGGTTGATGGCTTATGGCTCAAACAGCCCGTCTGAGACGGTCCGACAAATTCTCTATGGGTTTTCATCCGATGAGTAGCTAGGTGAGTCGGGTAAAATCATCCTTGTGCTGTTCGAACCATGCACGAACACTGCGAACTGTTTGACACGTTGCATTGCCCTCCTGATAGATATCATCGCGCCGAGGTAAATCAGACAGCATTTAGGGGTGGACGTGGTACCCAAGGGTAGTGTCCATCTGTATAGAGCCCTTGTACCCTCCAGATTGACAAGTTTACCAAGGTAAAACTGCAGAAACATTCCACAGTCCACAACTCTCCCTCCTGATTGCAGGGTGACTGCTTTCAGACGTTTGACACCCTACACAAAAACGTCTGAAAGCACATAAAACGTGATTCATCTGAAAAGGCGTCCTGTCACCACTATGTGGATGTCCTGTTAAGGTATTGGGGTCCTAACTCGTCGCCGATGAGAAACAGTGAGCATGGGTGCATCAATCAAGAACCTGCTCTAGAGAGACCCACAAGCAGCAACGTTCGCTGAACAGATGCTGAACAGCCCAGTTAGTAGAGCCTTGGTCCATCTCGGCAGTAAATTACTCAAAAGCCGCATGTCTTTTCGCCGAACACATCTCAACAGCCGTAGGTCACACCTGCCATCTACACTGTGTGATCCAAAGTATTCGGACACCTGGCTGAAAATGACTTCCAAGTTCGTGGCGCCCTCCATCGTTAATGCTGGAATTCAATACGGTGTTGGTCCACCCTTAGCCTTGATGACAGCTTCCCCTCTCGCAGGCATACGTTGTCAGGTGCTGGAACGTTCTTGGGGGGATGGCAGTCCGTTCTTCACGGAGTGCTGCGCTGAGAAGAGGTATCGATGTCCGTCGGTGAGGCCTAGAACTACTTAAACCTAACTAACCTGAGGACATCACACACATCCATGCCCGAGGCAGGATTCGAACCTGCGACTGTAGCGGTCGCGCGGTTCCAGACTGTAGCGCCTAGAACCGCTCTGCCACTCCGGCCGGCGGCATTCCAAAACATCGCAAGGGATTCAGGTCAGGAGTCTGTGTAGGTCAGTCCATCACAGGTATGTTATTGTCGAGTAACCACTCCACCACAGGCCGTGCATTATGAACTGGTGCTCAGTCGTGTTGGAAGATGCAATCGCCATACCGGAATTGTTCTTCAACAGTGGTAAGCAAGAAGGTGCCTAAAACAACAATGTAGGCCTGTACTGTGATAGTGCCACGCAAAACAATAAGGGGTGCAAGCCCCCTCCTTGAAAAACACGACCACACCATATCACCACCGCCTCGGAATTTTACTGTTGGCACTACACACGCTGACAGATGACGATCACCAGGGATTCGCATACCCACACCCTGCTATCGGATCGCCACATTGTGTACCGTGATTCGTCACTCCACATAACGTTTTCCCACTGTTTAGTCATCCAATGTTTACACTCCTTACACAAGGCGAGTCGTCGTTTGGCATTTACCAGCGTGATGTGTGGCAGCCGCTCGATCATTAAATCCAAGTTTTCTCACCTCCCGCCTGATTGTCATAGTACCTGCAGAGGATCCTGATGCAGTTTGGGATTTCTGTGTGATGGTATGAATAGTTGTCTGCCTATTACACATGACGACCCTCTTCAACTGTCGGCAGTATCTGTCAGTCAAGAGACGAAGTCGGTCTGTACCCCTTTGTGCTGTACGTGTTCCTTCACGTTTGCACTTCACTATCACATCGGAATCAATGGACCTAGGGATGTTTAGGAGTGTGGAAATCTCGCGTACAGACATGACATGTGACACCCAATCACCTAAACACGTTCGATGTTCGTGAGTTTCACGGAGCGCCCCATTCTGCTCTCTCACTGTGTCTAATGACTACTGAGGTCGCTGATATGTAGTCCCTGGCAGTAGACGGCATCAAAATTCTCCTAATATGATAAACGTATGGTTTTGGGTGAGACCGGATACTTTTGATCACGTAGTTTATGACCCGTGGTGCACTACAGTTGCCTCGCTGCCGGTTTTAGATAGCTCTGTTTTAACCATGGCGTCACGAGAACAGTTTACAGACTTAGACTTTTTTGCAAATGCTTTTGCTCTTTTCCCGAAAGCCAATGCTCGTGCACTTTTGGATGTCAGATAAACTGCTCGGTTTTCGCATTACAACAACGATTGCGCTGTTTACTGCATCTCCAGACACTGATTACGCTGCCGCTCGTCGTCTGTGAGTGGTTATTGAGCTTTGACGTCGAACGTAGCGCGTGGTCGCATTAGAGTGACTGGATCATTAATTCTTTAGTAATAAGAGCAATTTAATTTCCTTTATCTCGAATTAATATTACACTTTACAAATGAAATCCTGCCAGAGGCAAACAGTAAAAATATTCCTTGTATATTCCGTTACGTTGCCAAAGCCGTTGATTCTGCAGAGCATAAAATACTACTTCTGGAACAAAAATGCATTAGTATTATAGCATCTCTTCTTCACTGAGTCTTACGTGCCGAAGAGAAAGCGAGTAGTCACAATAACAGTGGAATGACAGGCGTAATAAAATACATTTATTGTGAAAATGATGAAGTCCCATACTCCTTGACTGAGCGTAAGGAAACGATGCGGGAGAGCCGCACCGCCTGACTAGGCAAGATCCTAGTAGAGGTGGTTTGCCATTGCTTTCCTCCTACCGTAATGGGGATGAATGATGATGATAAAGACGACACAACACCTAATTATCATGAGGCAGGGAATCGAACCGTGACCCCGTGCCTGGGGAGCGAGAACGCTACCGCGAGACCACGAGCTGTGGACAAATTTATTGTGGGGCAAAATAATGTGTGGAGTCCCACAAGGTTTTGTACTGGATTTGTGCCTCTCCTTCTCGTTCATATATTGTCTTCAAATCGATTTAACGTACTGTACATAAAGCCTAATGTCAGATGATGAGACCGAACGCAGCCGTACCACTCACAGCCCAGATGACAGCAGGAGAGACACTCATCTGTTTGACAGCAGACGGCCTTAACGGGACAAAGAATCGTATCATACTGACAGAGACCAGCTAGTGTCCCCTACTAGCAATAGGAACAGACAGTTTCTCTAAGCACGTCCGACGTTACCTGAATGTCAAATTTCAGGTGGTTTGATTGGAAGAGGAGGAGCAGAGGATGAAATTCATCGCCAGTGGCCTCCAAGGTATCCAGACCTCACACCTTGTGACTTTTATCAGTCGGGTTACATGGCAGACCGCGTTTTTATGCTCAAGAGTTATGACGTTACCGGAAAATGAACATCTCCTCTACAAAAATCAACATGAATTTCGCAAACATCCTGCGAGACACAGCTCAGTCAGTTCCTCTATGAGATCCACAGCGCAGTGGAAAACGGCGCTCAGGTTAATGCCGTGTTCCTTGATTTCAGTATGGCATTTGACACCATCCGAATTTCCATTTAATGAAAAAAATACGAGATTACGAAATATCGGAGCAGAGTTGCGATTGGATTCAAGACTATCTTGCAGATAGAGTTCAGCACGTCACTCTTAACAAAACCAAATCAACAGATGTAAATGGAATATCCAGAGTACCCTTATGGAAGTGTGATAGTACCGTTGCTGTTTACAATATATAGGGTGTTACAAAAAGGTACGGCCAAACTTTCAGGAAACATTCCTCACACACAAATAAAGAAAAGATGTGATGTGGACATGTGTCCGGAAACGCTTAACTTCCATGTTAGAGCTCATTTTAGTTTCGTCAGTATGTACTGTACTTCCTCGACTCACCGCCAGTTGGCCCAATTGAAGGAAGGTAATGTTGACTTCGGTGCTTGTGTTGACATGCGACTCATTGCTCTACAGAACTAGCATCAAGCACATCAATACGTAGCATCAACAGGTTAGTGTTCATCACGAACGTGGTTTTGCAGTCAGTGCAATGTTTACAATTGCAGAGTTGGCAGATGCCCATTTGATATATGGATTAGCACGGGGCAATAGCCGTGGCGCGGTACGTTTGTATGGAGACAGATTTCCAGAACAAAAGTGTCCCGACAGGAAGACGTTCGAAGCAACTGATCGGCGTCTTAGGGAGCACGGAACATTCCAGCCTATGACTCGCGACTGGGGAAGACCTAGAACGACGAGGACACCTGAAGTGGACGAGGCAATTCTTCGTGCAGTTGACGATAACCCTAATGTCAGCGTCAGAGAAGTTGCTGCTGTATAAGGTAACGTTGACCACGTTACTGTATGGAGAGTGCTATGGGAGAACCAGTTCTTTCCGGACCATGTACAGCGTGAGCAGGCACTATCAACAGCTGATTGGCCTCCACGGGTACACTTCTGCGAATGGTTCATCCAACAATGTGTCAATCCTCATTTCAGTGCAAATGTTCTCTTTATGGATGAGGCTTCACTCCAACGTGATCAAATTGTAAATTTTCGCAATCAACATATGTGGGCTGACGAGAATCCGCACGCAGTTGTGCAATCACGTCATCAACACAGATTTTCTGTGAACGTTTGGGCAGGCATTGTTGGTGATGTCTTGATTGGGCCCCATGTTCTTCCACCTACGCTCAATGGAGCACGTTATCATGATTTCATACGGGATGCTCTACCTGTGTTGCTAGAACATGTGCCTTTACAAGTACGACACAACATGTGTTTCATGCACGATGGAGCTCCTGCACATTTCAGTCGAAGTGTTCGTACGCTTCTCAACAACAGATTCGGTGACAGGTGGATCGGTAGAGGCGGACCAATTCCTTGGCCTCCACGCCCTCCTGACCTCAACCCTCTTGACTTTCATTTATGGGGGCATTTCAAAGCTCTTGTCTACGAAACCCCGGTACCAAATCTAGAGACTCTTCGTGCTCGTATTGTGGACGGCTGTGATACAATACGCCATTCTCCTGGGCTGCCTCAGCGCATCAGGGATTCCGTGCGACGGAGGGTGGATGCATGTATCCTCGCTAACGGAGGACATTTTGAACATTTCCTGTAACAAAGTGTTTGAAGTCACGCTGGTACATTCTGTTACTGTGTGTTTTCATTCCATGATTAATGTGATTTGAAGAGAAGTAATAAAATGAGCTCTAACATGGAAAGTAAGCGCTTCCGAACACATGTCCACATAACATATTTTCTTTCTTTGTGTGTGAGGAATATTTCCTGAAAGTTTGGCTGTACCTTTTTGTAACAAATGGCTCTGAGCACTATGGGACTTAACATCTGTGGTCATCAGTCCCCTAGAACTTAGAACTACTTAAACCTAACTAACCTAAGGACATCACACACATCCATGCCCGAGGCAGGATTCGAACCTGCGACCGTAGCAGTCGCGCGGTTCCGGACTGAGCGCCTTAACCGCGAGACCACCGCGGCCGGCTTTTTGTAACACCCTGTACATAAACGATCTCGTAGAAAGCTTCGGATGCTATTTAAGACTACTCGCAGATGATGCAGTTATTTATACCAAAGTAGCAACGCCAGAAGAAGGTAAGAATTTGCAGAACTATCAGCAGAGAATTGATGAATGGTGCAGGCTCTGACAGTTGTCCGTGAACGTAAATAAATGTAAAATATTGTCCATGCGTAGGAAAACAAATCCACTACTGTACAGCTACACTAATGATGAAAACTAGCTGAAGACAGCGTCTGCCATAAAATATCTAGGCGTATATATCCAGAGCGACCTTAAGTGGAATGACCACATAAAACAGATAGTGGGGAAAGCAGATACCAGACTCAGATTCATCGGAAGAATCTTAAGGAAAAGTAACTCATCCACGAAAGCAGTGGCTTATAAGGCGCTTGTTCGCCCAATTCTTGAGTGTTGTTCATCTATCTGGGATCCCTGTCATGTAGGACTACTGATAGAGGGGACAGAGAAGCGGAGCTTTTCGTCACGCAACCGTTTATCTGGCGAGAGAGCGTTACGGAGATGCTAAACAAACTTCACTGGTTGACTTCATAAGAGAGGCGTTGTGCGTCACGGTGAGAGTTACTATGGAAATTTCGGGACAGCGCTTTTCAAGAGCAGTCGGACCACAGACAACATATTACTTCCCCCCACACACATCTCGCGTATTGATGACGAGGAGGAAATTGGAGAAATTAGAATCAATACATAGGCTTACAGACAATCATTCTTCCGATGCACTGTTCGCGAGTGGAACAGGGTTGGAGCCATCAGATAGTGGTACCGAAAGTACCCTCCGCCACATACCATTAGGTGGTTTGCGCAGTATGATGTAGATTTAGATGTAGACGCTTATCCCTCCTGTGCCTGACATTCTTGAAAGTCTGCGACATCGCATTGTTGAAGCTGTAAATTCGATTGTGAGAGACTAGCTGCTTCGTATAGGGTAGGAAATGAGTCACCGTTGTGATATCTGTCGTGTAACACATGGTGCTCACACTGAATGCATAAAAATCCGAGTTTTTCGCTTTCCAGGAACGTTCGAATTGTGATTCTATCTTTTTTATTTTCGCAGCAATAAATGTTTGAAATCTGCACCTTATTTTTGAACAGTCCTATATTTATCGTACACTAAACGAAATACTTCTTGAGACCCAGCTATGTAGGAATCAAAACATGGATAGAGTATGCAAGAAATACAATTTTACACTTAAAAGCAACAATCTGCTTTGTTTGGAACATAGAGTTGCTCATTTATTATGTTTACTTTCGTTTCCTTGGCGCAATGCATAAACCGTATATTTGGTTAGAAAATGCAGGCAGTGAGAATTTAATATTTGTTTGTGTATATAGGTAACAATGTAAACCACTCTCAAAAAAACTGTGATTTCGACAGTCATATATTCTGAATAGACTGTGCGTCGTCATTTACGGTTCAGATTGTGGGTCTGTTTTTCGCTACACGGGTCTTCAAGGACACGTCAAACAAAAAGCTGAAAATTTCAAATTTGAAAATTAAAATCTTGCCTTATAGTCACTTCTCACTTAAGGTATAAAATTATTTAATTTCAAGGATCTGAGGTCCATCATAAATAGACTTTTCCTCTTACAGTGTTAGGCAAACCGAATTCCTGATAGATGCTGGTGTACAAGCAGTAGAAAATGAATCGGCAGACTGCATGCAGAAGAAAGTAGCAAATTTCTTTAAATTTTCCCTATGTTAAATTTAGAATTAGTGAACGTTAATACTTTACAGCAGTTGAAAGACAAATTGTTAGTGGATACGTACCGCATGCTTTCCTTTATTTGTGCATATCGTAACTCGTTCAGTACTGCTGAAGGTTAACTACTTCTGGGTGGCCACCACAGTCCGAAAACATTTAAACATCCATATCGTTTCCATCAAACTATTATTTCTAAATAATATTTTGCTAAGGACGACTAGCTAGTTTCGGGCACTGCTCATTCTGAAACGCATAAAAGATGGCGGCTAATCATCCTCGTAAGTAACAAACTTATAAAACATAAATCGCATACCTTGTACATAGCACGGAACGGGTATTCAGAAAAGACGAAAACAATATTGTGAGAATTGCGAACTAGAGAGTGCGTTTTATTGGAATAACACTTGGAATGTGCAACAAATGTTCTATAGTGACTACCTTCATTACGCCTGTCTGTCCTTCTGTGGAGTACTGGAGCGCATATAAGCTCCTTACTACCTACGACTGTAGGAAGACACCGAAAAGTTGAAAAGATCGCAGGTCATTTTGTGATAATGCGAAAAAGTAAAGTAAAATGTAACGTTCCGTCGACACCGAGGCCATTGGAGACGAAGCACAAGCTCGGATTGCGAAATGATGGGGAAGAAAATAGGCCGCGTCCTTCTCAAGGGAACCGTCCCAGAATTTGGATGGAGTGATTTAGGGGAATCACGAAAAATCTAAATGCCCCCTCGAATGCGATTCCAGTGTGCCAACCACTGTCTTTGTTCGTTTGGTGTGTATTACCACGATGATGACGATGATGTTGTTTGATTTGTGGGGCGCTCAACTGCTCTGTCATCAGCGCCCATACAAGTTCCCAGTCTTTACACCCTGCAATCGAGCTACTTCCACGTATCATGATGAAATGATGCGGACAACACAAACACCCAGTCCCCGGATATGGAAAACCCCCTACCCAGCCGGGAATCGCACCCAGTACCCCTTGATCCACAGGGAGTAACGCTAGCCACTAAACCACTTGGTGCGGACTATTACCAAGCAATAGGGAATCGAGTGTCACGAATGTTTTAAGAGAGGTCCTTTCACGAAAGTGTCTCTCTGAAAGCGAAAATGTTATGTTTATGCACGTGTTAATAGATATGGCCATTGTGATAAAGTAAGAGAAATAAAGGCAGGCACGGAATGACTCTGGTGTTAATTTTTCCCGTTTGGTATATTCCAGACAGAAACGGTAGAGAAACTGTATCAAAGAAGGCCTGTGCACTGTGCGGGAATGTGGCACTGTCTGGCATAGCTTTTTAGGTTTGTAATACTTTCCGCTGCCTTGTGTGCAGGAACACTCTGCTTGGGTCAGTGTTTATCTGGCAGCTCCCATTGACACCAAGGAGGGAGATAGGGCAGTGAAGCGAGCGGACAGCACGGTGCTGGCCGAAGACAAATGCGTGCCCGCAAGTCGAAATTTTGGCGTATTTGTGTGGTCGCCGAACCTACAGCAGTGATCGTGCATTGTCTCGTCCGAGTAGACTTCAGACATTCGAACCTGTTATAGTGTGTCAGTGTTCCTGCTGTGCCAGACACACTGAAGGAATCGTACGCGTGTTGCGTATGCGACTGTGCTAGCTAACATTCTCAACTGAACAGGTACTGCAAGATCTTCCTGCTAAATCCCACAGCTATCCATAAACAGTGCACCGCCAAGCCATGTGAACTGAACGCAATATCTTGGCTGTCCACAGTGTGTTATGTTGCTTTATACGATATAGATTTCGTTCTGCTGATGTATGACGAAGCGGACAGTTGGTTGCCTGGATGTTTCTATGAATTGCGATTAATCGTGGTGTCCGACTGGAAGTGGAAATAGCAGTACCATACATGTGCTAAGAGAATAAGTTCACAGGAAAAGGTTGTTGCCTGTTGGTGATACAGAACTGTTTCAGAGTAGCCTGCCCTTGTATCTATATGTGCTGAAGTTAACTGACATTCAAATACCAAGATACGTGTTACCGAAGAATGCAACGACTGAGTTCCGTAGTCTACACAAGGGAACTACAGTTGTTTTGATCACAGTAATTGATATAAATACAGTTTTTGCGAAAGCTGCTATCACCGACTTCTTTTTTGACTTTGTTTCTCAACTCAGCTTTTCTAATTTATTTGAACTGTAATTAATTTGGGTCTTAGGTAAATAATTGATTGTCATTTCAATGGATTCGGTTGTACTGTCATTCAAACATTCCTTTTTGAAACTCAGTATTTATTGGAAGTGGACTGTTTCAACTCGTTTATGGTTACTTTATTCCTGTACTAAATTCATTTTACCCTTATCAATAGTGTGATAAATTCAGTAATTTAGGAAGTTGTTTGTTAGAATAAATGTGTATTTTTTGTCCAAGTGGTCAGTAGATGTATGACTTCTGTAATCTTAATCGGAAGTCAATCGATCGATTCCAACCTTAAATGGTAGGGGCCCTACTGCACGTAACAACACCCGCTGCCAAACCCTTAACTGTGAATTTCGGAATAATCATGCATATGTTTATACGCATAGATGTTTGCTGCCCTGCCACATGTGTACAAGTACCTGCATCTGTTAAGAACTTGAATTTAAACATCATTTTAAACTAACTAGTAGAGCTGAATGAAGCACTATTTTAAAATAACAACCAGGTGTAAACCAAGTCGCTCTACAAGATACTGAAGGTATCTCGCCATTATATCTATGGGACACGACGATTGAGCGATAAAAATATGGACATTGAGATGTACAACGTCTTGAGGACGTTTTATTTGTTATAGTTTTAAGCTTACATCTACATCTATCGACTTCTGCATCATCACTCTGAATTTCACAATTTAGTGCCTAGCATGAGGTCCATCGAGCCATCTTCAAGCTATTACTGTATCGCTGCACTGTCGAACGGCGTGCAGGAGAAACGAGGAGTTAAATCTTTCCGTTTGAGATGTGATTTCTTTTTATTCTGAAGATAATTTCTCCCTGTGCAGGGGAATACCAACAAAATTTTTTCGAAATCGGAGGAGGAAGTTGGTGATAGAAGTTTTACGAGAAGAGCCTGCAGCAATCTGAAATGTCTTTGTTTTAATGATTGCCACCCCAATTCACGTATCACATTCGTGGCACTCTTCCATATTTCACGATAATACAAAGCGAGCTTCCCATCTTGGAGCTTCTTCGATGTTCTCCGTCAGTCCCATCTGATGCGGAGCGCACACTACACAGCAATACCACAGAAGAGTGCGGACAATCCCTTTAGTTGACATGTTGCGCTTATTAAGTGTTCTGCCACCAACAAATCGCAGACTTTGGTTCACTTTCCCCACAGCATTATGTATGTTATCGTTGCAATTTAATTTATTTGTAATTGTAGTCCCTAAGTATTTAATTTAGAGCCTAAAGAGTTGTACGATTTATTGTGTAACAGATTTAGCGGATTAATTTTAGTACTCATGTGGATGACTTCACACTTGTCATTATTTAGAGTCTATTGCCATCTTTTAAACCATACAGATACCGCGCCTAAATCATTTTGCAATTGGTTTTGATCATCTGATGACTTTCGAAGCCGCTAAGTGACAGAATCTTCTGCAGACAATCTAAGAGGGCTGCTCCGCTTGTCTCATGTGTCATTTATGTAGATCAGGAGCAGGAGAGAGACTATAATACTTCCTTTGGGAGCACCAGGAATTACTTCCGTTCTACTCGATGACTTTCCGTCAGTCCCTACGAACTGTCACCTTCCTGATAGGAACTCATAAATCCAGTCGCAAAACTGAAAAGATACTCCGTAGGCACACAGTTTGCTAGAGGTCGCTTGTGAGGAACGGTTTCAAAAGCATTCTGAACATATAAAATTATGGAATCAATTTGACTTCTTGTGTCGATAGCACTCAGAACTTCGTTAGAATAAAGAGCTAGTTGTGTTTCACAAGAACGATATTTTCCGAATCCGTGCTGACTATTTGTTATTAAATCGTTTTCTTCGATGTAACTCATAATGTTCGACAAAGTATATATTCCAAAATCCTACTGCAAATCGACATTAGAAATATGAATATGTAATTCAGTGGATTATTCCTATTTTCTTTCTTGGTTATTGGTCTGATTTGTGCAATTTTTCGGTGTTTAGATAGAGATATTTCGAAGACTCCCCGGATGTGTATGATTGCAAAGTAAGGAACTATTGTGTTAGTGTACCCTGAAAGGAAATTGTCTGGTACGTAATCTGGACCGGATGCCTTGCCTTTATTAAGTGATTAAACCTGCTTGACTACACCGAGGAGATCTGCTTCTAAGTTACTTATGTTGTCGGTTGTTCTAGGTTGGAATTCTGGAATATTTAATTCGTCTTCTTTCATGAAGGAACTCCGGAAAACCGTGTTTATTTAGTCCGCTCTAGTGGCTCTGTCATCTGTGATATCACCATTGTTATCACACAGTGAAGGTATTATGCTGTAGGTGTACTTTAGATATGACCAGAATCTCGCTTGGTTTTTCACCAGATTTCGAAGCAGAGTTCCATTGTGAGAGCAATTAAAAGCATCTCGTATTGATGTTAGCGCTAAATTTCCAACTGCCGTAAAACTGCTACAGTCTTGGAGATTTTGCATTATTTTGAATTTGGCATGCTTTTCCCGTTGCTTTTGCAACAGTGTTCTGTCCGATTTTGTGTACCATGCGGGATAAGTATCATCCCTTATTACTTTATTCGATGTATACCTCTCAAATGCTGTCGATATTCTGTCTTTGAATTCGAACCACATCTGGTCTATGCTTACATAGTCACGTCAGAAGGAGCGGAGACTGTCTTTTAGAAAGGCCTCTAGCGAAATTTTATCTGCTTTTTTAAATAGATATAAGCCTACTTGCGTTGATTTTTGGTGGGTTTGAATGTTACGGTATTCAGTCTCACTACAACAATCTTGTGGTCACTAACCTTGTAAGACGTTGTGGTCTGCTGACCTTCATTGCTCACATATTCCGCCCTCACAATCATATTCCGCACATCAAGACGCTTCATTCGAACCCAAACTCGATAAGATGAAGTCAATGTTGTATGAATTCATGTAAACGATAAGCAAGTAACAAGTAAGCGCACTGTGGTTGATGTACTCGAGGCTGGCATACACACATACATTCCAGACACGACGGTCACACAAGCTTTTAGTTCGGGAGAGAAACCGCACAACGGACGCCGGTCCCTTCAGAGGACGACCCAGCCTATGTCGGCCGGTGACCGCCCGTGTAGTGGACGCCGTGGGCCCGAGTGAATGGGGGGAACAACCCCGTGTTCGGCTTAAAAGCAAATTCCGCTACATTGTGTGGGAGCGGCCAGCATGCGCGTTCTTTACACATAGCATGCAGTTTCAGAGATTTTCACAGGGAGACAAAAACGCCAAACACCAATGTTACAGGTTTCTGGATTGGTCGCCTTAAACGAAACGTCATTCTCCCGTTTTAGAAGAGCAATGCTGATTGACAGACGATATTTCTGTCGCCTTGAGCTGAAGGAATAATGGAAGAGACCGAACGATATACCCCTTCATATCTGGCGTGGAGAGGCGCTGTTCTGTTGTCGCTCTTGGAGTGAGGAACAAGTCTCTCCTCAGTACTTCACTGGGAGAGCACCTCTGTCGAGAGTGAATCGAAGTGGAACTCTATAATGAGTCCTTGCGATTAAGTGTTGTTCACTGTGTTGGTCGACACACTTATTGTTATAGTTAAACGCCTGTGAGCGAATTTTGAGAGGCATCACGGTGGACTGGTTATCTGATCGATGTACAACACCAATAGTTACACTAGGGGCGAATAGGAATCCTTGACTTCATCAAGGCATAGGGAGAGTGTGTGTGGTGTCATCACCAGACACCACACTTGCTAGGTGGTAGCCTTTAAATCGGCTGCAGTCCGGTAGTATATGTCAGTGATTGCAGACCGAGCGCCGCCACACGACAGGTCTAGAGAGACTTCCTAGCACTCGCCCCAGTTGTACAGCCGACTTTGCTAGCGATGGTTCACTGACAAATTACGCTCTCATTTGCCGAGACGATAGTTAGCATAGCCTTCAGGTATGTCATTTGCTACGCCCTAGCAAGGCGCCATTATCAATTGCTGTTTATCTTGTGATGCATGTACCGTCAGACCGGTGTTCACCAATTATGGATTAACGTTAAGTATTCTAGCAGCTACGTGCTTTTCTTGCTAGTATAATTACTTTACCTGTTCCAGACCTCACGCCATCCTGCATGAGCTTAACGCGTGCCCTTTCGGCTTACCCGTCATTGTGGATTGGCTGTCATGCCAGTCCACAACAGTTTGATTGGCGAAGGTCAATCCAGATAGAATGAGAGTTATCTTATTTGTCAGCAGCTAGCGGCATAGACAGCAATCATCGCAGCTTACGGTACTGTGCGCTACAGCTATTGCGAGCCCTATATTTCCTCCACAACAGTACACTTCACTGCATTTCACACGTGACAGCCTCAACCATACCTAGCAACATTCTAAAGGATAATTATTCAAGTTGAGCAGGCGCACCTCTCAGCCACTCTGCCAAGTCAACAACCATCTTCAACTTTGTAGAGAAATTTCATTAGCGAATCCTATCCTTGAGAACCAGGATATAACTTGTTCAATTCATAACTAAAAGTGCCACTGTGATTTCTCAGAATTTTCGCAAACTAAATAATAACTTTCGTTAGTTTCATGTTTTTCTTACACTAACTAGCACTACTCCAGTACCCAAGTATCCCACTAGTTAAGTAAGAAATGTTGTGAATTTTTGTGTCATTTCCTTACAGCGGACGACTGCAGAAGATATTTATTGCTGAAAATTTTTCAGTCATTTCTCTTTAGAACGTTAGGAGCGTCTGTCTGACTTCTGTAGTAGTGTGGGGTGGAAATTGCATCTTGCAGGAGCCACAGGGTAAAGGGTACATCTCAGATTAATCCGTTGCGCAGAATAACAGATCAATCGCACACCCTCAGAACCTTTGTATCCGGCATTTGGTCAGGATTATTTGTTGCTAAGAGGTCAGCACTGTTTCCACAAACATTTACTCTTACAAGTGTGGTCCTGAGCTTATTGTTCAAAACAATTTTCTGAGAAAGCATTTGGCACAATTTCAGACGACGTTTTATGCCTACCACCTACTTTGAACACGTATTTTTGCCAAGATATCTTGGGCAGTTTGAAGTTACCACCAATTGTAATTGTTTGAGTGGGATACCTATTTGAAATAAGACTGTAGTTTTCTTCGAACTATTGAGCACGTGTATAATATGAACCGGGGGTGGTAAAAGAAACTAGTTGTTATTAAGGAAGGGAGGCACACAGTTATTAGTCACAATCACATTAGGTTTTATTACACTTGCATATCTAGATTTGGGCTATAAATAACCAACTTCAGTGCTAAAATACAACGAAAATGACAAAATCAGAATTAACTTACGTTACATTGAACAATAAGTAAAACACCACGTTATCCAATAGCAGCTATCCATTCTGGACATCACACCATTTGAGTTACAATCCAACATATTCGCGGCAGTAAATGTCACCATACAATGTTGCTGGTGTACAGGCAAGAGACAGAGGCTGTTGATTACAGCAGGTACAAAAGCTTTCGTTTAGTTCATGTAGAGTAAGTATGTTAAGATTTTGTTGAAGATCGACTTGATAGAAAAGGTTATCTACCTGTTTGAAATTCGTCAAAAGCTAAAACCTAGTATAGTGACTCATATCATAGTGCATAGTTGGTATGTAACTGTATTATATCAAGGCGATCTCCTGCAATTTTTTTAGTTTTTTTTTTAATTTTTACTTCTAAAGTGATGTAGCAGGTTTGTATAGGACAGCTGTATGTGTTCCGGTGTAACAACATGTGCCGGCACGAAGATCAAGAACAGTGGAGGAGAGAGGGCTGTGAGACGACATCAGCCAATAGTACGCTGACTGGGACATCTCCACGACTGCAGCCGCGTCTACACGAAGAGAATATAAGCACCCTGCCGCCTACCCGCGGCCGGAGTAGAAGACATACAAACGCTATTGCAGTGACTTATGAACTGAACTGTATTGCTTGCATTGAAATTGTATACACCGAAGGACACTGATTATTTGCAGGTCGCCATTTGCTTCCGTCACACATTTGTGAATACACAATGTTAAGTGTTGTCAATTTAACTTACTGCAATATGCTCCATTTCTACGAAGTGACTGAATTGTTGTCTAGTTGCTTCCCCTACCCCCCCCCTCTTTCTTCCCTTCTCCCTTGTATCCATACCAAGGGCAGATCCTTCCAGTTTGTTCTTCGTCATCAGTGTGCTACGTCAGTATTGTGTTCGGTGCCATTCTACAGTGACGTCAAGTGCTGTGGTTTTAATCATGTGCTTGACTTGTACGTAGTGTTGCTATTCGTGATTGTTCTGTGCTGCGCCACCCATCACAACTTTTATGCTCCGGCCGTACTTCCGTACATCGCCTTGTGTTCTTTTAATCCTTACAGTGTGTCGCTTTTTGTGTAAAATACTTCTTTTTGATTTTTATCTCCATTTTACAGCCACCCCTTTTGTACGCTCTCTTCCATTATGTTCTCTCTTTTTATATTTATGTACCGACATATTTTATACTTTATGTTGTTTTAATTGTCTTCTTTTATGTAGTTAATGTCTTTCGGCTGAAGAGCAGCGCCTATGCTGCTGCCACTGAACTGAAATACGATAAAGAAAAAAAATGTTGTCTAGCCATCCGAGAAACAGCTTCCTATGCAACCTGTATTAGACGAGTTGGCAGGATGCTACAGTATGAACCTATTAATGATCCTCTTCATAACTTTTGATAGATAGCTTCGTCACTAATATGAGCAAGCACGTTGTAAGATGGCATTTTTTGTATATTTCAAAGTGATATGCATATATGTTTCTCTATTTTAGATATTAAAAAAAGGGATTTGAACTACTGTATTGAAATGAAACTCTGTTAATTCATTCGTAACAAAAAGGGTTTTACTTGCATTGTATGAAGCAAGTTAAGGCGTTGTACTTGCTGTGAACAATAGCCTCTGTCTCCTTTCACTCATACACAAATAAGATCGTATGGTGACATGCACTGCCTCGAGTTTGGTGATTGCAACTCAACTGGTATGTTGACCAGAACGGATAGTTGCTCTCGGATAACATGGTGTTTTACTTATTGTTCAATGTGAAGTAAATTAATTCTGATTCTGTCATTTTCCTTGTATTTTAGCACTGAAGATGGCTATTTACAGCCGAAATGTAGATAGGCAGGAGTAAAAAAAAAACTAATGGGATTGCGAATGATTGCTGTCTCTCCTTCCTTATAGCCTACGGTCACTGTGAGCATCGTGGAATCATTGTTGATTATTATTATTGTTTGTCTTCGTGACCTCCACCGACTCTCTGGCTCGAGGCTGTAACCTACTTTGCAAACAGCCTTTCCGACCAAACCGAGCCGACAGCTCGACCCTTGTCACAAGTTAGCTTACAACGAGGAAGGAAGGGGGGGGGGGGGGAGGCGTGGGAGAAGCGTGAGAGATCGTGCGCAGTAATGACGGGCATTTTGTTCCGCGTCATGTGTTTTATCTGGCCATTTCCGGCCCGGCCTGTAGTCACGGGTAATGAAAATGTTAATGCCGCCCGGCGCGTCGCTACTGACACCAGTCGATTTATCTGCCGGAGCCCTATCGATATACTGTATTTTAAAAGCGACGCTGCGGTTAATTCAGGGGGCCTTGGCACTCGTTTTGTCAGAGGCGGTCCGCGGCCTCGCAAGCAATTTGTACGTCCACGCGATGTCAGGTGCTCGTTAAGCGTCCGCGCGAACGACATTTACACATTTGAAATATATCGCCTGTCATCAGTAACCGACAGCGCTCCCGCAGTCCGCCGACTGCTACCCTCCGCCGCGCTAAAAGCGGCAGGGAACGATAGTTAGCAGCGCTATCGTTTATTTGCTTCCCAATTAAAGTCAGCTCTCCCACACAAACGTCCGTCTACCTCAGCGCCTATACATCGCGGGGTTCCCAGTTTTTTTATTGCTCTCTGTTACTCGTTTTCTGACGTAAAACTGCTCAGATGAAATAAAAGACAGAAACATCCAAATAAATTTCCTCATATCTGTATTTGCATTTTGCGAAGGTATATAACTGTCCAGAGGACACCAGAAAGAGGCCAATTACGAACTATATAAATGAGAGTACCGTTCATAACCGTTGATGTCCGCGTAAAAGAAAGAAAGAGAAACTGAGATTAATGAATCGGTAGAACTAGTTCACGAATGTTGCAACTACTTGAATGGATGGGAATCATGAGTAAACAGAATTATCATGTAAAGTAAAAAGTATTTGGGTACAGCACTGTTGGCAAGGAGATACTGTAGGAAAGATTTAGTAGTCTAATTGAAGACCTCCTTCCTTTCTTTGCTTATCTTCGCTCCTTTCGATCGCCAAGTGTAACTGTTGAAACAGAGGTAACAGAAGCGTGCTTCTAATATACACGGTGAAGAACGAATGCCACATTTGGAAGTCGACACGCGATTCCTCGTCCAGGTTAAAGACAAAAGCTTATCTAGCAGAATCATATCGGGTCTGCGTGAAAAGACATGAACGAAAAGGAGGAGCTGGCAACACTACAACATCGTGCAGCCCATCAGAATGTACAGAGGGAAGTATATCATCCCGCAACATCATACCAGCCGTCGTAGCTCGCTGAGTAGACTACTGGGACATCAAAGCCACATCCACCATATAGCTCTAATCCCTGCTAGATTCCTGTTTTTTTTTTTTTTTTTTTTTTTTTTTTTTATTTTTGACGTTCGTGTTCCCTAGTTCTCATCTAATATACGCAGGACATCATTTCTCAGGTCACAATAGCATACCATATGACAGTGGGATCCATTAAATTGCACGTATGTGTCTTCTAACCGCGCAGTGCACAATCACAATTGGTCCTGTCAAGTTCATGTAATGTGGCTCCTCGATGAAGTACACAAACGATGAATACGTCGTTATTGTTTTGTTCCTGTATGCATTCGATAATAACACAGCTTTGCTCGTGCAGATACTGCACGGTACCACCAGAAGGTGCCAGCCCGATCAGAAATTATTCGTCGCCTGGGCAATACCTTCGGGAAACATATGATCTTCGTACGCAAGTAATGGACAGAGGTCACCTTAGGACTATATGTACTCCACAAATAAAGGAGTGATTCTGGAAACCATTCTCCAATCAAATTGGCGAAGTACTACTGACATTAAAAGGTAGTTCCAAATATCTCACCGACTAGTTTCTGAAGTGCTGCTCAATGAAGAACTGTATCCACATCATTACACATTAAGTCAACATCAATAGCGATGAAGCGGCATACGACGTGTATAGTTCTGTGAATAGCTTTTGCACCATGTGGAAGATAACGAACATTTCATGAATAACATTATACGGTTAATGAATCTAGCTTTACTCGTGAAGTTATTTTCAGCGTCCACAGCAGCCACTTCAGATCTGAACACAACCATCATGTCACCCGTGAACTTCCTATTCAGGCATTAACCTGTTGTTGTTGTTGTTGTGGTCTTCAGTCCTGAGACTATTCTGAATCTGCTTAGTGTATTCATCTCTTGGTCTCCCTCTACGATTTTTACCCTCCACGCTGCCCTCCAATACTAAATTGGTGATCCCTTGATGCCTCAGAACATGTCCTACCAACCGATCCCTTCTTCTGGTCAAGTTGTGCCACAAACTTCTCTTCTCCCCAATCCTATTCAATACTTCCTCATTAGTTATGTGATCTACCCATCTAATCTTCAGCATTCTTCTGTAGCACCACATTTCGAAAGCTTCTATTCTCTTCTTGTCCAAACTATTTATCGTCCATGTTTCACTTCCATACATGGCTACACTCCATACGAATACTTTCAGAAATGACTTCCTGACACTTAAATCAACACTGGTTGTTAACAAATTTCTCTTCTTCAGAAACGCTTTTCTTGCCATTGCCAGCCTACATTTTATATCCTCTCTACTTCGACCATCATCAGTCATTTTGCTCCCCAAATAGCAAAACTCTTTTACTACTTTAAGTGCCTCATTTCCTAATCTAATTCCTCAGCATCACCCGACTTAATTAGACTACATTCCATTATCCTTGTTTTGCTTTTGGGACCTTACCTATTGTCGGATGAGTTGAATGCGCGCCTGTATCGTACGTTTCTTCGTAATTATTTGCATGACACATTAGAAAACGTTCCACGTGCGGAAGCGGCAACTAAGCTTTTAGCAAGATGGTGCACTGCTTCACTTCAGAATGAATGTGCGTAACTATTTAAATGAAGCAATTCCAGGGAACTGGATTGATAGTACAAGTTCAAAGTTCTCGCCTCCACGCTCCCTGGACATTAATTCACTAAATTTTTATTTGTGGGGACACTAAAAGAAACAAGGTTATAGTACTTCATCATCTACATCTACATTTATACTCCACAAGCCACCCAACGGTGTGTGGCGGAGGGCACTTTACGTGCCACTGTCATTACCTCCCTTTTCTGTTCCAGTCGCGTATGGTTCGCGAGAAGAACGACTGTCTGAAAGCCTCCGTGCGCGCTCGAATCTCTCTAATTTTACATTCGTGATCTCCTCGGGAGGTATAAGTAGGGGGAAGCAATATATTCGATACCTCATCCAGAAACGCACCCTCTCGAAAACTCGCGAGCAAGCTACACCGCGATGCAGAGCGCCTCTCTTGCAGAGTCTGCCACTTGACTTTGCTAAACATCTCCGTAACGCTATCACGGTTACCAAATAACCCTGTGACGAAACGAGCCGCTCTTCTTTGGATCTTCTCTATCTCCTCCGTCAACCCGAGCTGGTACGTATCCCACACTGATGAGCAATACTCAAGTATAGGTCGAACGAGTGTTTTGTAAGCCACCTCCTTTGTTGATGGACTACATTTTCTGAGGACTCTCCCAATGAATCTCAACCTGGGACCCGCCTTACCAACAATTAATTTTATATGATCATTCCACTTCAAATCGTTCCGCACGCATACTGCCAGATATTTTACAGAAGTAACTGCTACCAGTGTTTGTTCCACTATCATGTAATCATACAATAAAGGATCCTTCTTTCTATGCATTCGCAATACATTACATTTGTCCATGTTAAAGGTCAGTTGCCACTCCCTGCACCAAGTGCCCATCCGCTGCAGATCTTCCTGCATTTCACTCCAATTTTCTAATGCTACAACTTCTCTGTATACTACAACATCATCCGTGAAGAGCCGCATGGAACTTCCGACACTATCTACTATGTCATTTATATATATTGGGAAAAGCAATGGTCCCATAACACTCCCCTGTGGCACGACAGAGGTTACTTTAACGTCTGTAGACGTCTCTCCATTGATAACAACATGCAGTGTTCTGTTTGCCAGAAACTCTTCATTCCAGCCACACAGCTGGTCTGATATTCCGTAGGCTCTTACTTTGTTTACCAGGCAACAGTGCGGAACTGTATTGAACGCCTTCCGGAAGTCAAGGAAAATAGCATCTACTTGGGAGCCTGTATCTAATATTTTCTGGGTCTCATGAAAAAATAAAGCGAGTTGGGTCTCTCACGATCGCTGTTTCCGGAATCCATGTTGATTCCTACAGAGTAGATTTTGGGTTTCCAAAAACGACATGATACGCGAGCAAAGAACATGTTCTAAAATTCTATAACAGATCGACGTCAGAGATATAGGTCTATAGTTTTGCGCATCCGCTCGACGACCCTTCTTGAAGACTGGGACTACCTGTACTCTTTTGCAATCATTTATATCCTTCCGTTCCTCTAGAAACTTGCGGTGCACGACTGTTAGAAAGGGGGGGGGGGCAAGTTCTTTCGCGTACTCTGTGTAGAATCGAATTGGTATCCCGTCAGGTCCAGTGGACTTTCCTCTGTTGAGCGATTCCAGCTGCATTTCTATTCCTTGGACACTTATTTCGATGTCAGCCATTTTTTCGTTTGTGCGAGGATTTAGAGAAGGAACTGCAGTGCGGTCTTCCTCTGTGAAACAGCTTTGGAAAAAGGTGTTTAGTATTTCAGCTTTACGCGTGTCATCCTCTGTTTCAATGCCATCATCATCCCGGAGTGTCTGGATATGCTGTTTCGAGCCACTTACTCAATGTATGTACACGACCTAATAGCTCACCTGCATGTCGCTTCGGCAATGGTGGATGCAGGTGTGTTGATTAGGGTCCAACAAAGTATGATCTAGCAAGTGGCGAAGTGCTTGCAAAAACAAGTTGGTTGCTTTGAACATCTTCTCTGAAGTGACCGTTGATCATGCGCGTACGTACCGGCACTGATTTGGACGTCAAACGTACAGAATGGAATTATTGTGTGTAGTATAATGTTGGATGCACCTGCTTACACTCATCGATCCAAGAGAACGATACACAAAACGGCCTAATAGTTTACGTCCCCTATTAATTTATAACTATTTCTGTTAACCAGCCCTGGTTACTCTTTCCAGTTATCTGATTCCGTGTTTGATGAAGGGAGAAATCAGAAATATCGCGACTTCTAAAAATTTCCTAGTCCACGAAATGTACAGCTCTTTCAGGGAAATACTTTTCCCGAGACTAGTGTGATAGGACCGCTGTGGCGGTTGTTTGCTCATGATGCCGTGGTGAACGGTAAGGTTTCGAAGTTGAGTGACTGTAGGAAGATACAAGACGACTTAGACAAAATTTCCAGTTGGTGTAATGACTGGCGGCTAGCCCTAAATGTGAAAAAACGTAAATTAATGTGGATGAGTAGGAATAACAAACCTATAATTTTTGGATATGGTATTCCTAGTGTCCAGCTTGACAGAGTTAATTCATTTAAATATCCGAGCGTAACGTTGCTAAACGATATGAGATGGAACGAGCATGTGACAACTGTGCTAGGGAAGGTAAATGGTCGACTTCGGTTTGTCGGGAGACTTAGGAAAGAGTGGTTCACCTGTAATGGGGACCGCATATCACGTGCTCGAGCGACCTATTCTTGAGTACTGCTCGCGTGTTTGGGATCCCTACCATGTCAGACTGAAGGAAGACATCGAAGCAATTCAGAGGAGGGCTGCTAGATTTGTTACTGGTAAGTTTTAGCAAGACACAAGTGTTGTGGAGATGCTTCGGGAACTCAAATGGGAATCCCTGCAGGGAAAGCGACTTTCTTTTCGGGAAACACTATTGAGAAAATTTATAGTAACGGTATTTGAAGCTCACTGCCGAACGGTTCTGCTCCTGCCACCATAAATCGGGCCTAAGGACCATGAAGATAAGATACGAGAAGTTAGGGCTCATACGGAGGCGCACAGAGAGTCGTTTTTACCCTCGCTGTATTAGCGAGTGGAACGGGAGGGGACATGACAAGCAGTTGTACACGTTACCCTCCAAAACGTACTTAAAGTGGCTTGCAGATTATCTATGTAGATGTAGATGTAGCGATAGTCTGTCACTTTAATTTATATATTTTTGCACTCAATAACTAATGTTCCTTCTCAATATAAAAACCAACCAAGCAAGCACATTAACAAATTCGATCAATGCAGTTCACTACCAATCACAAGTCAAGAACTATAAATCAGTAGTGATATATTATTCTTATACGGATATTCCACCGTAATTCTCTAGGATGCAGTAATACCTGAATTCAAACTCCAATCGAGTAAATCTAATCTGGCACGTACAGGCAGTGCAAGACATCTTTCTTGACAAGAGAGTGCGAGGTAGGTTTATAACAACATTTTCAAAATCATATTTTCAGGCGACCGTTGGAACAATCGTACGTCCCTTGACTGCCGCTCCTTTACCGCCTCACTGTCGTACAGCTCCCACTTAGTATTATTCCACTGGTTGCGTTATTGGCAGCGTATCTCGAGCAATTACAATTTTCTGGAACAGTTTTAAGCCACTGAATACACAGAAAATACTACACCCCGGTAGTTCTTCGGCTACGGAGCAGTCATGTTTTTCAAAACCTGGGACCTAGATAGCGTACTCTAACACTAAAAATAGATCGTGACGGCCGATATAAGCGAATCACCATCAGTTTAAGGAACCTATTAGATCTGAGAATAGCAAACTACAGTATCAGTCCACTATACTCCACTCACAGGTACAGTACTCATCGAAGCTGGTGACCAGCCACTGTACCCAACGGTCTTTATGCTCGTCGTTTTCAAAATACAGGAGATGGAGATTGAGGCATTCACAATCCGGTTCAACTACCTCTGCGATGGGCACAATTGCTGTGGTGTGAGCAATTCGCAGACTTTGTCAGATTTTGATATGTTCCTATTGAAATAAAATATAACATTACAAAAATGTAAGTACAGGGCGACAATCATTGAACTACATATAAAAAAACGAAAATTAGTTGCAAAATACGGCAGGGACACACTTTAGTCAACACGTAAACGTCACTGCAGATATTCAGATTTAGGTTACCACATATTCGATATGTCTGCCGTCGTGATGATGTGGCGCAGACGAATAGCGAAATTCTGCATGACCCACTGATGTGTTGTTAAATCGATGCTGTCGATGATCTCCTGAATGGTTGTTTTCAACTCAGCAATGGCTGAACACCTTGTCTTTAATATAGCCCCACGAAAAAAGAGTTGCGTGTGTTCAGATTTGGAGAATGTGGCAGCCAATCGTGGCCCATACCAGGGGCCTTTGTGTACCCCAAAGCCAGAATGCGATCCCCAAAAGTGCTCCTTCAGGACATCAAACACCCTCCTGCACTTTTGTAGTGGAGAGAAGTATGTGAAAGTAACGGGGGACTAAAAATTATAGTTGTCAATCGAGGTTTTACTACAGTAAGCAGCTACAAACGGATTTAGGTGGCTGTAGTTATGTGTAGACAGAGAGTCTCACATAGGACAGACTAGCGCACAGAGGAGCAGCAAACCAAAACCAAAGACAACAACATAAAACCAAAAGGGTTTTGCGATCTCGGTAGTGATGTATGGACATCAAGTACCTCATTCCCGCTTACATAGAGAGGTGGGTGTATTCAACTGATTTCTGAGTTACAGAATTCAAAGTTCCACCAATATGGTCGTTGCAGATATTTTACCACAAACAAGGATCCATCTGGTAGAACAAGTTTTGGAGACGTTAAAGGCAGTAGATAAGAACAAAGTTTGAGAACCAGACTGTCGTCATGTTGGAGAAATGAATGAAAGGAATCGAAGTGTGTAGTGGGACGAAATTAAGCGTCACCCATCCACCAATGTCAGCCCAGTTTGCAGGTGACTATAAGTTTAATTTAGTTTTGTTTATGTATTTTTCTTATTATTTGTAATAGATATGAATTATCTAAAAGTTTTGTATTTTTTTTATGTGTTTCATGTACGGAGAGGGCGGCGCAACGAACGGAGACAGCATCTTCGTTGCCGCGACCAGAGAGGAAATTGCTGGCCGCTGTACGTCGCGGGTCGACAGCCAAGGAGCAACAGAAGATCCTGGAACCGAGTTGTTGCGTCGTGCTTCTAAAAATTAAAAATGAAGTTTTATACTCTTTTTGTACAACAATGGCGTCATATAGAGCTTAATCTTATTGAAATGTCAGTCACTAACTCTCAACGCTCAAGTTCACATCTGTATGTGTAGGAAGCTAATAAAGTAGTGTATGCTACTGAAGTTGAAACACGTGTCTTGAAGATTTATTTATGAAGTATTATGTGAACGGATTAATAATAAATTTGACAAGATTCGTGATTCTTACGGCGTTCACCGAAACTTTGAATCTAAAAAGTTTATTTAATGTGTGATTCTGTTATCGATTAGATCAAGATAACGTGTGTCAATATAATTTCTGAGGAGAAACAAACGAAATTTAAATTCGAAAAAGTTACAAAAATCAATTGGCCCAAGTGATGTAATTCTTTGCCCACGACTCAACTGATGTTTTACAGTTTCGTTCAAGAACCATTCTATGACAATTTAAAAGAAAGTGAATCATTTTTGAAGTGGGTTGTAACTGACGTAGGTGACGAACTCTGCACATGGTCATACATATATCAAACGAAAAACTAATACGTCGTTACACTACACCGTGGCGACCGTGACAGGACTTGTGTGCAACTAAGGCACACAGGTACGAAACAAAGCATCAAGAGTCCTTCGGAAGTCAACGCGAGTTTTCGTGGAGCCTTCACCAGCCAGCGGCGACTTCGCGGGTGTGGGCATCTGACGGAGCGCAGCCAAGCAGTACGGTCACGCAGTTGTTCCACGAGAAGGCGCGTCTGTTGGGCAGCAGCTGAACGCTGCAAAACCCGACAACCATTTTTCTCCCTAAACTAATAGGCCCAGTACGTCAGCTGCGGGGTGTTCCTCCGGCTGGTATTAGAGGTGTTGCTGAGGGCTTCGCCTGTCTACGGCGGTGCCGGGCGTGGTCGCAGCCAGTGACGTTTCCGGTGTTCGACTCAGCGTCCTGCCGGTTGCGGAAGCGGGGTCGCAGCATCTCAACGGCTGCATCGATGGCTGTTTCTTCTGCAGCCCATAGCAGCACACTGATCATCGAGAAGTACAAATTACAATATTAAGTGTCCGGTGAGTTTGTTTCAAGTTGGAAGTGGAGTGTTGTACATAGGGAGTGTGCTTTTACAGGATTGTTGATTACAAGTCTGCGTGTGTAAATAGTTAATATCTTACAATAATGTCGGGAAGTGAAATGTCAGACGAAGAGCAATCTATGTCCGATAGGAGCATGAGATCCCTTTTTAGGGCGATCGCTAAATGAAAACAATCTAACGGGGATTTTCAAGCTGAATTAAAACAGTCTAACGAAGAATCTGCTGCTAGATTAAAAGAGGAACTAAAACAGGAATTAAAACAGTCCAACGAAGAATCTACTGCTAGATTAAAACAGTCTAACGAAGAATCTATGGCTAGATTAAAACAGTCTAACGAAGAATCTATGGCTAGATTAAAACAGTCTAACGAAGACTCTATGGCTAGATTAAAACAGTCTAACGAGGAATCTACTGCTAGATTGAAAGAGGAACTAAAACAGGAGTTAAAACAGTCTAACGAGGAATCTACTGCTAGACTTAAAGGGGAGCTAACAAAATCTATAGACAGGTTGCAGGAATATCTTAATGAAACCAGTCGAGAATTAAGTGATAAAATAGAGTCTTCTAAAGTTGAAATGCAGGAAAAATTAGTAGGACTTAGTAATAAGATTGCTGATAATTGTAAAAGGTTAGAAGAACATATCCAGGAATCGCGCGAGGAAAAAGCTCGCATGCGAAACGATATTACTGACTTAACCGAGAGACTAGATAGTGTCAATATCTTAGTTGTAAATGAAATACAGAAAAATAACAATATGTTACGAGATGAATTTTCTATGCAAACGGAAACTGTTCGTAGAAAATTATTGGAATCTATTAAAGAGGTCTCTACCAAACCTGTAGAGATTTCTTCAATAGATAATGTAAAATTAGAGACATTAACTCATCAAGTAGAAAAGGACCATACCGAAATCGAAAACATGAAATTTTTAAATACTGAAATATGCAGTAGCCTTGAGACTGCCGAAGATAATAATATTGACGAAGGTACAGAGCGTTCACATCGTGAACACAGTGAAGAATCGATATTAGCTAATCGCGTATCCAATACAGAAATGCGGATACAGGAAATTACTAAACGGTTATCGGAATTAGATAATAACGAGAACATTTCAGGTAGCAGAGGTAATAACATAATCAGAGACAACAGTCGCATCGAATTTGCTAGCTCGGACGACAACAATATGAATAAAGCAATCATGGCAAGCCAATCCGATGCAACTCCGTCTGTGCAATCTAAACAAAATCCGACTATTTCTCTCGCAGAATGTCTGGATGACATAACGACAAATTCAAATGTAGCAAGTCGATTTCCTGTATTCAAACCAGGAGGCGAACTTCACCCTATAATCTTTATAAAAGCTTTTGAAACATCATTATCTCCTAAATGGAGTAATGAAAAACGCATTCAATTTGTAATAGGACATTTAGAAGCAGAAGCTGCGGAATGGGCAGTACTGCATAGAACTGAATTCAGGGATTGGGATGATTTTGTTAAGCAGTTTAAACAAAATTATTGGTCAAGAGGAAAAGAACAACACTTAACTTTAGAATTGTTAGACCCTCCTCCATATTCTAAACGGTGGAGAGGTTATAGGAATTATTTCAAATGGAATTTAAACCGTGCTAAATTAATTGAAAAACCAGTTACTGAAAGTCATCTAATACGAGTCCTAATTAGTAGGTTAGCGTATTATATAAAGGAAAGAAAAATGTTAGTCTACGAATTGTCTATCCAGACAAAAAGTTTGCGAACAGATTGTAAAAAATGCCGAACGGAGAATTAAAAGTTATAATCAACAGGATATAGAACCCTCATTTCAGGTAGGAGATCTTGTGTTAGTACGATCTCATCCTAAAAGTTCTAAGATCGGTAAGGAATGTAGAAAATTCTTCTTTATCTTTGAAGGTCCATATGTTGTACATAAGATTGTACATCCCAAAGCCTTATCAGGTGTAATTAAAGGATTATATAGTGTTGATCAGATGAAACCCTTCATTCCTAAATAAGTTAATATTTAGTATATGTTACACACGGAAGAGCGTTCATAGTTTATTCATGTGAAGTTTTTCGTGATAGTTACGTATTATTTTAAAGAATGAAACAGAAAGCTTAAACAGGTGTTCTACAATAATCTACTGGTACTTCAAAAAGAGAAAGATAGCCAAAAGGGGGATTTATATGGAAGAAATTTTGCTCTTAGGTCAAAAGGAATTTTGCGTATTTTAAATTTACTCGGATAGTAGGACCCAAAGGGGATGGTTAATAGTTTTAGGGACCATGGGCGTCCAGAGCTATATGGCTCACGAGAACATAGCAGAGTGCCTTTAATAGAGGTTTGTAATAATGTTAATATAGAACGCACCAAACGGGGCTCTCTCGCTTGTTTCTCCTAAATAAATTGCCATTACCCAGCAAAGTGTCCGAAGGTAAAGAAAGCCGTGCCGAGAATCTAAAGAAAGTTTTGCTTGATTTCTTCTTGACCTCAGGCATAAATAAGGCATTAGGGAAAAGAATGACGTAAAGTAAATAGTACTATTAGTTATTGTGAGAAACTTAGTAGTAATATACATTTTTGGAAAGAATAACTGTAGTAAATAAATGAAACTGAAACTAATCTATCACAATTTGAACGCTCTGTCCTAATGTAACAACGTTAAAGAACGTACTAAATTAGTATTTATTAGCAACTATTAACTGAAGAGGAGCACTCTCCCTATATTCGGTTACGAATTACCATAATAGCACAATTAAGAGTAAATGACAAATAGTCACAACAATATCGTATTAAAAGGATTAAATCTATCTAAGAGCAGGGACTCTAGGTTACGTAAAATGTGAGGAAAATGTATTAACAGTTAAATATTGTATATTGAAAAGTTTTAATTTCGGTTGAAACCTGACAAACTGAGCTTGTGGGTGGGGTATGTAGTGGGACGAAATTAAGCGTCACCCATCCACCAATGTCAGCCCAGTTTGCAGGTGACTATAAGTTTAATTTAGTTTATGTATTTTTCTTATTATTTGTAATAGATGTGAATTATCTAAAAGTTTTGTATTTTTTTTATGTGTTTCATGTATGGAGAGGGCGGCGCAACGAACGGAGACAGCATCTTCGTTGCCGCGACCAGAGAGGAAATTGCTGGCCGCTGTACGTCGCGGGTCGACAGCCAAGGAGCAACAGAAGATCCTGGAACCGAGTTGTTGCGTCGTGCTTCTAAAAATTAAAAATGAAGTTTTATACTCTTTTTGTACAACAATGACGTCATATAGAGCTTAATCTTATTGAAATGTCAGTCACTAACTCTCAACGCTCAAGTTCACATCTGTATGTGTAGGAAGCTAATAAAGTAGTGTATGCTACTAAAGTTGAAACACGTGTCTTGAAGATTTATTTATGAAGTATTATGTGAACGGATTAATAATAAATTTGACAAGATTCGTGATTCTTACGGCGTTCACCGAAACTTTGAATCTAAAAAGTTTATTTAATGTGTGATTCTGTTATCGATTAGATCAAGATAACGTGTGTCAATATAATTTCTGAGGAGAAACAAACGAAATTTAAATTCGAAAAAGTTACAAAAACCAATTGGCCCAAGTGATGTAATTCTTTGCACACGACTCAACTGATGTTTTACAGTTTCGTTCAAGAACCATTCTATGACAATTTAAAAGAATGTGAATCATTTTTGAAGTGGGTTGTAACTGACGTAGGTGACGAAGTCTGCACATGGTCATACATATATCAAACGAAAAACTAATACGTCGTTACACTACACCGTGGCGACCGTGACAGGACTTGTGTGCAACTAAGGCACACAGGTACGAAACAAAGCATCAAGAGTCCTTCGGAAGTCAACGCGAGTTTTCGTGGAGCCTTCACCAGCCAGCGGCGACTTCGCGGGTGTGGGCATCTGACGGAGCGCAGCCAAGCAGTACGGTCACGCAGTTGTTCCACGAGAAGGCGCGTCTGTTGGGCAGCAGCTGAACGCTGCAAAACCCGACAACCATTTTTCTCCCTAAACTAATAGGCCCAGTACGTCAGCTGCGGGGTGTTCCTCCGGCTGGTATTAGAGGTGTTGCTGAGGGCTTCGCCTGTCTACGGCGGTGCCGGGCGTGGTCGCAGCCAGTGACGTTTCCGGTGTTCGACTCAGCGTCCTGCCGGTTGCGGAAGCGGGGTCGCAGCATCTCAACGGCTGCATCGATGGCTGTTTCTTCTGCAGCCCATAGCAGCACACTGATCATCGAGAAGTACAAATTACAATATTAAGTGTCCGGTGAGTTTGTTTCAAGTTGGAAGTGGAGTGTTGTACATAGGGAGTGTGCTTTTACAGGATTGTTGATTACAAGTCTGCGTGTGTAAATAGTTAATATCTTACAATAATGTCGGGAAGTGAAATGTCAGACGAAGAGCAATCTATGTCCGATAGGAGCATGAGATCCCTTTTTAGGGCGATCGCTAAATTAAAACAATCTAACGGGGATTTTCAAGCTGAATTAAAACAGTCTAACGAAGAATCTGCTGCTAGATTAAAAGAGGAACTAAAACAGGAATTAAAACAGTCCAACGAAGAATCTACTGCTAGATTAAAACAGTCTAACGAAGACTCTATGACTAGATTAAAACAGTCTAACGAAGACTCTATGGCTAGATTAAAACAGTCTAACGAAGACTCTATGGCTTGATTAAAACAGTCTAACGAGGAATCTACTGCTAGATTGAAAGAGGAACTAAAACAGGAGTTAAAACAGTCTAACGAGGAATCTACTGCTAGACTTAAAGGGGAGCTAACAAAATCTATAGACAGGTTGTAGGAATATCTTAATGAAACCAGTCGAGAATTAAGTGATAAAATAGAGTCTTCTAAAGTTGAAATGCAGGAAAAATTAGTAGGACTTAGTAATAAGATTGCTGATAATTGTAAAAGGTTAGAAGAACATATCCAGGAATCGCGCGAGGACAAAGCTCGCATGCGAAACGATATTACTGACTTAACCGAGAGACTAGATAGTGTCAATATCTTAGTTGTAAATGAAATACAGAAAAATAACTATGTTACGAGATGAATTTTCTATGCAAACGGAAACTGTTCGTAGAAAATTATTGGAATCTATTAAAGAGGTCTCTACCAAACCTGTAGAGATTTCTTCAATAGATAATGTAGAATTAGAGACATTAACTCATCAAGTAGAAAAGGACCATACCGAAATCGAAAACATGAAATTTTTAATTACTGAAATATGCAGTAGCCTTGAGACTGCCGAAGATAATAATATTGACGAAGGTACAGAGCGTTCACATCGTGAACACAGTGAAGAATCGATATTAGCTAGTCGCGTATCCAATACAGAAATGCGGACACAGGAAATTACTAAACGGTTATCGGAATTAGATAATAACGAGAACATTTCAGGTAGCAGAGGTAATAACATAATCAGAGACAACAGTCCCATCGAATTTGCTAGCTCGGACGACAACAATATGAATAAAGCAATCATGGCAAGCCAATACGATGCAACTCCGTCTCTGCAATCTAAACAAAATCCGACTATTTCTCTCGCAGAATGTCTGGATGACATAACGACAAATTCAAATGTAGCAAGTCGATTTCCTGTATTCAAACCAGGAGGCGAACTTCACCCTATAATCTTTATAAAAGCTTTTGAAACATCATTATCTCCTAAATGGAGTAATGAAAAACGCATTCAATTTGTAATAGGACATTTAGAAGCAGAAGCTGCGGAATGGGTAGTACTGCATAGAACTGAATTCAGGGATTGGGATGATTTTGTTAAGCAGTTTAAACAAAATTATTGGTCAAGAGGAAAAGAACAACACTTAACTTTAGAGTTGTTAGACCCTCCTCCATATTCTAAACGGTGGAGAGGTTATAGGAATTATTTCAAATGGAATTTAAACCGTGCTAAATTAATTGAAAAACCAGTTACTGAAAGTCATCTAATACGAGTCCTAATTAGTAGGTTAGCGTATTATATAAAGGAAAGAAAAATGTTAGTCTACGAATTGTCTATCCAGACAAAAAGTTTGCGAACAGATTGTAAAAAATGCCGAACGGAGAATTAAAAGTTATAATCAACAGGATATAGAACCCTCATTTCAGGTAGGAGACCTTGTGTTAGTACGATCTCATCCTAAAAGTTCTAAGATCGGTAAGGAATGTAGAAAATTCTTCTTTATCTTTGAAGGTCCATATGTTGTACATAAGATTGTACATCCCAAAGCCTTATCAGGTGTAATTAAAGGATTATATAGTGTTGATCAGATGAAACCCTTCATTCCTAAATAAGTTAATATTTAGTATATGTTACACACGGAAGAGCGTTCATAGTTTATTCATGTGAAGTTTTTCGTGATAGTTACGTATTATTTTGAAGAATGAAACAGAAAGCTTAAACAGGTGTTCTACAATAATCTACTGGTACTTCAAAAAGAGAAAGGTAACCAAAAGGGGGATTTATATGGAAGAAATTTTGCTCTTAGGTCAAAAGGAATTTTGCGTATTTTAAATTTACTCGGATAGTAGGAACCAAAGGGGATGGTTAATAGTTTTAGGGACCATGGGCGTCCAGAGCTATATGGCTCACGAGAACATAGCAGAGTGCCTTTAATAGAGGTTTGTAATAATGTTAATATAGAACGCACCAAACGGGGCTCTCTCGCTTGTTTCTCCTAAATAGATTGCCATTACCCAGCAAAGTGTCCGAAGGTAAAGAAAGCCGTGCCGAGATTCTAAAGAAAGTTTTGCTTGATTTCTTCTTGACCTCAGGCATAAATAAGGCATTAGGGAAAAGAATGACGTAAAGTAAATAGTACTATTAGTTATTGTGAGAAACTTAGTAGTAATATACATTTTTGGAAAGAATAACTCTAGTAAATAAATGAAACTGAAACTAATCTATCACAATTTGAACGCTCTGTCCTAATGTAACAACGTTAAAGAACGTACTAAATTAGTATTTATTAGCAACTATTAACTGAAGAGGAGCAATCTCCCTATATTCGGTTACGAATTACCATAATAGCACAATTAAGAGTAAATGACAAATAGTCACAACAATATCGTATTAAAAGGATTAAATCTATCTAAGAGCAGGGACTCTAGGTTACGTAAAATGTGAGGAAAATGTATTAACAGTTAAATATTGTATATTGAAAAGTTTTAATTTCGGTTGAAACCTGACAAACTGAGCTTGTGGGTGGGGTATGTAGTGGGACGAAATTAAGCGTCACCCATCCACCAATGTCAGCCCAGTTTGCAGGTGACTATAAGTTTAATTTAGTTTTGTTTATGTATTTTTCTTATTATTTGTAATAGATGTGAATTATCTAAAAGTTTTGCATTTTTTTTATGTGTTTCATGTACGGAGAGGGCGGCGCAACGAACGGAGACAGCATCTTCGTTGCCGCGACCAGAGAGGAAATTGCTGGCCGCTGTACGTCGCGGGTCGACAGCCAAGGAGCAACAGAAGATCCTGGAACCGAGTTGTTGCGTCGTGCTTCTAAAAATTAAAAATGAAGTTTTATACTCTTTTTGTACAACAATGACGTCATATAGAGCTTAATCTTATTGAAATGTCAGTCACTAACTCTCAACGCTCAAGTTCACATCTGTATGTGTAGGAAGCTAATAAAGTAGTGTATGCTACTAAAGTGGAAACACGTGTCTTGAAGATTTATTTATGAAGTATTATGTGAACGGATTAATAATAAATTTGACAAGATTCGTGATTCTTACGGCGTTCACCGAAACTTTGAATCTAAAAAGTTTATTTAATGTGTGATTCTGATATCGATTAGATCAAGATAACGTGTGTCAATATAATTTCTGAGGAGAAACAAACGAAATTTAAATTCGAAAAAGTTACAAAAACCAATTGGCCCAAGTGATGTAATTCTTTGCACACGACTCAACTGATGTTTTACAGTTTCGTTCAAGAACCATTCTATGACAATTTAAAAGAATGTGAATCATTTTTGAAGTGGGTTGTAACTGACGTAGGTGACGAAGTCTGCACATGGTCATACATATATCAAACGAAAAACTAATACGTCGTTACACTACAAGTGTCCTTATCGAAAGTCATTTAAGATATTCAAAAACCGCTTCTCCTTATCACAACTTGATTGACGTAAGTACTTGCTGGACGACCTACGAGGAATCAGGATAGTAGCAGTATCTCGTAACGTGATTGTGGATTTCAGCTTCGCTACACGCGGAGTTTAAATTTTGCCATTACTCGTTGCTGGGCCAGTACCAGACGTGATTTTGCATGTGCACGTGATAAGAAACATATATACTAAGGATGCCTCTTCTGGCGTACAAGTAGAGTTGACTGAATTGTAAGTGTATTGTAAATTACAAGAAATAAATGAAAACAAAATAATCACTGTACTTCCTGCTCAGTTTTTAAGAAACTTTTTGTATGAAATGATTTACAGCAATCAAGTGAAATGAAAAAGAAGCCATGTTTGCATGCAGCGACCGAAATCGAAACCTGGACTCACCGGAGTGCTAGTTAACGGCACTTTATTCAGTGCTACATTCTAACACGTTTTTCAGCAATACTGACACATGTAATCCCTGCGCAATACACGCAGACGATTACGTATACCAGCAAAACAAACGGATTTAACAGAAACAACAGAAAAAGTCGATGAATGATTGTGGCAACGCTAAAAAGCGAAGCAACACAGGTATTACGTGTTACGCATAAGACTGTGTATTAGAAACATGACAGTATGCTTATGGTTACCCAACACAATGTGTAAATTGGTTGTTGTAGCATTATCATGTTTTTAAATGTTTTGATGGAGCCCATCATTAATACAATATTAAGACACTAAGTAAAGCATAAAAGTAATAGGTATATAAAGCTTCATCAAGTATCCATAGTGAGTCAGGTAAAATCAAAAATTAATTCTCAACGGATTATTTGTATAAATGTCCTGGTGAACATATCATGCCAAACTGTTATAAGATTTCAAAGGCCGGCCGCGGTGGCCGAGCGGTTCTAGGCGCTCAGTCCGGAACCGTGCGACTGCTACGGTCGCAGGTTCGAATCATGCCTTGGCCATGGATGTGTGTGATGTCCTTAGGTTAGTTAAGTTTAATTAGTTCTAAGTTCTAGGGGACTGATGACCTCAGATGTTAAGTCCCATAGTGCTCAGAGCCATTTGAACCAAGATTTCAAAATACTCATGAATCGGTAATTGCCTTCGACAAAAAACTGTCTTAAGGAGATGACTGAAATTATTCGCTAGTGTAAATGATTTTGTCGTGTCCTTTGCGACGAAGGATCACCTTTATAGTTAGTAATGTCATAGGCATAGTGCTATAAGTATCAAGTGTCCCTTGCCTGAACCAGTGGAACAGATAATGACACTTTTTTTTTGTTTTACAACGTCTTCGATGTCTATCCACAAGAAACTGTAGCACGCACGACATTGTTCTTGCATTGGTAAGATGTGCCATGACCTTTGTTGTGAGAGCAATCATACACAAAAGGTAATTCTTGGGCACATCACATCTCGCGGTTCTCCTGAAATCCAGTAACACTGCGTCTTCAGACATGCCCCCCGCCCCACCCACACACACACACTCCCAGACTAACCTACTAGCTGTGACCTTCGAGTACCTGCCGACACGAAGCAGCTTCTGGGTCGCTCGTTTCAGCCAATCTCAGACACGGAAATTTTGTTACTGTATATACCTGAGCCTAGCTCAGCCAGCCGCAGGTTTCTGACGTGGATGGCCCCATGATGCAGGCCACGTCACCTACATGCCACACTTGAACCTCCACGTCTTCCCAACGTCATATTGCAACTGTATGCAGGCAGCAGGCTTTGCCCGGTAATGCACAAACTTACAAAGTCTTAGGTACCTGTTATGTAACGTAAATTTTACACGTTGGCTATCATTTTACACTATAAATTGCGCTTGTTCATGCGGCTGTGTTAGAACATTGCTGCTTGTGTCCTCGGAGTCTTTCGCGACGACATACATGAATAAAACGTTCTCGGTTTTCAAGCCGCGTCAATTCGAATAAACTCCTGTAGCTTTCGACGACCATCTCCGCCACCGTCGTCAGTAATTCACTGACTGCCGCGGCTGCTACGGTTGCTCGCTTATAGAGGCATGATGACATCATCAGCAGCCAATCAGATAGATCCAATGCGGCATGCGCGCTTAAGTCGACTCGGGCAGCTAGCGGAGCTATTGCTCGTGGCAGCACCGGTGACGTCAGGCGGCTCCAGGGGCAGGCGCCACGTTTGAAACTGCCACTCCCACGTCGCGCGTCTGTCTTTGCGTTCTTTCGATGTCCAACATTTTCCATCTGGATACATTAAGTTGTTGCGTTACATCCTAACGACAAAGTGTTTTTGTACTGCTATGAATATTATGAAATGACGGACGGCACAGCCATGGAATCGCCAGTGTCTCCAGCAGTCACAAATTTCTTCATGGAGCACTTTGAGGAGAAGGCTCTGCAAACTGTGACATTTCGGCCATCTTGGTTTCTACGATACGTTGACGACACCTTCTTGATATGACCTCCTGGTGAAGATGCACTACAGCAGTTCGTCGATCACATGAATGGTGTCCATCCCAACATTAAATTTACTGTCGAAATGGAGAAGCACGGAAAGCTACCATTCTTCGATGTTTTGGTTGAGCGGAAGGCAGGAGGCCAGCTTGGTCCTGCAGTGTACCGGAAACCAACACACACTGAACGGTACTTGAACGCCAATAGTTTCCACCACCCTGTACATAAGAAAGCGGTCCTGAACACATTGGTTCATTGAGCCAAGATTATCTCTCACGACCCCTACGGTCAGAATTGCAGAACTTAAAACGTGTTTTCGGGGAAAATGGATACAGCAAAAGAGACATCGCAAACGCTTTCAAGGGCCCCCGACGAAAGACACCTGGTGAATCAGTAGAAGAGACCGAACGGACTGCATTACCGCCATACTGTGGAGCAAGTAGCAGCAAGACCAGTGTTCCGTCCCACCCCCAAGATACGAGATATGTTGCGCCTATTACAGATTACATTGCTCTTCGAGTGTCTTGGGTGTATGGTGTACCCTGTGAATGTGGCAGCATGTGTATCGGACAAACAATTCGCACAGTTGCCGAGCGTTGTACTGAGCAAAAGAACAATATAAAACAAAGGGAGCTTGACAAGTCGTCCAAAGCGGAGCATTGCCTACAAAACGGAAATAAAATACAGTTCGAAAACACAAAAGTGTTTGCTCATCCATCTACATATTGGGACTCCGTTATAAAGGAAGCACCCGTGATTCGTTTAAACAACAACAATTTCAACAGAGACCAGGGGTACACACTCAGCAGGACATGGGGGCAGGTGTTGGACATCGGAAGAAAGCAAAGACAGATGCGCGACGCGCGAGCGGCAAACGTGGAGCCTGCCCCTGGCGCCATCTGACGTCACAGGTGCTGCCACGGGCAATAGCTCCGCTAGCTGCCCGGGCAACACCTTCTGATACACAGGCCTCACGGCGGAACTATGACGTCATCAGCGCTAGGCTAACACCTTCTGCCGCTGCCAAGACAGCCTGTGCGCTAGAGCGGATGAACGTGTATTTCTTTCGTGAAACCATAACAAATTCACTGATCGTTAAATTTGCCCTTTACAGGGAAAGTGTGCCGCCCTTGTATGATATCGCGCGCAATGTGGCACACTGATCACAGCACAGTCTGACCCCCTTCTGTTGCGTGCAAGATCTGACTTACTTGTTAAGAAAAACGTCGCTACAGAAACCTAGATCCATTAGTCAGTAAATGACACTAACGGAGATACTTCGTAACAGTTAACAGACAGGCTGACGAAATTATGGTAGTGATCATAAGTTTATTACTGGGGCAAAAATGTAATTCACTGCGGCATGAATGGCTCATCAATGATCGCATAGATATTGGAGATATTGTCACAGTGAGAAGATTAATTACAAACGCTCATTTAACCAACGCAAAAGCGTGAAATAAGACTCATTTGTGGTGTACATTCAAGAACATAATGTATAAACCTACTCAAAGAACTGGTTATTTTAACCACTGCTTCTCAGTATATTTATTCCTTAATGCAGTTTGTTGCAAACAATATGTCTCTACTTCCAACCAATAGGTCAATACATAGTACCAATACTAGGAATAAGAACAATCTACATAAAAACCTAAAATCACTTACCTTGGTACAATACTCAGAAATACACATTTTCAATAAATTACCAGCAACCATTAAAAACTTGATTTAAGATAAAGCACAGGTTGAAAAGCTTCTTGGTAGGTAACTCCTTTTGAACTCTATAGATGAATTTTTTAACAGCGACTGTTAGAACAGCTGAAGTAAAAATGTCTGTTAGATTTAAGCTCTGACAGCACTTGGCCACAACAGTCAAGATTAGGTAATTTGTGTACGAGATATTTAGTAAAAGTGTATAATTATGTTTCGTTCTGACTGTGTACATTCTGTAGAAAATGATTCAAATGGCTCTGAGCACTATGGGACTTAACTTCTGAGGTCATCAGTCCCCTAGAACTTAGAACTACTTAAACCTAACTAACCTAAGGACATCACACACATCCATGCCCGAGGCAGTATTCGAACCTGCGGCTGTAGCATTCTGTAGATATTAGCAGTTTCAGTTTACTGTAAAATACCTGGATATCTTGACAATCTACTGGCAAAATGATCAGGGAAGTGAGTATTATATTAAAGTGTCCTATGTTTTTGTGTTATATCTTCTGACATGTCCCACACCCATGAGACTCATATCATCTTTGAGTCTACAGTACAAAAACTGAAACTACTCTGACCTTTAACACACAAAGCAAAATCAGGGATTGTCTGTCTCTCTCATCAAAACTCTCAAATATTTAACAGAATATTCTTGATAATGATATGACATCATTGTAAATAGAATATTGGCCTAATTTTATGCACATTCATTTTAAGCAATGCAGCTACACACATCAAGTAGAGAAAAGTAGGAATTAGGAGAGAATGACAAATGTAAATGTTTGTTAACCTGTCACAAAATTTATTCTAAACTACTTTACAGTTGACAGTTTTCTCTTTTTCATTTTACTGCCAATATGGCTGTCATTAATTTTTAACATAATTATTGAGAAATATATTACATGCTACTTTTACTACAGACTGAAGAATTTTGTCATCAGTGTGATCTACCTGACTACAAGAAAACTCCCTTAGGAAAAAGTCTTCCCTTTTAATTACATCAACAGCTAATCTTATAGCTAGATTTCTCTGGGATGTACATCTCATGAAGGAGAGCTCATGTTCTCCAGACACCAAGTTTTTAACAATCAAATAAGTGAAAATAACAGCATTAATGACCTCAATATTAGGGCAATACAATCCACCTCTATCTACGTTTCTTAGAAGTCCATAGCTTTCATCACTTTCTATTACTGATAATGTTTTATCAAGCACTAAGTATGTTTTACATGTTTCACACCTCAGCCTCTTAAGAACAGCTCTGGCACAGTATCCTGACAAGTATGTGAAAACAGGCAAGTATTCCTGAACAGACTGAACTTGTTCTTCACTGAAATCCATTATGCTCTGAAAGTTTGATGGTGGTGGTAAGGTAATATCATCTACACAATCACTTTCAAAAGAATCTAAATCTATGCCAACTTCACCGAGAGCAGAGGATGAAATTTTCAAGGAAAGCAGAGTCTGAATTCTTAGCTTGGATTCAATTTCAAATACCTGTCTCAAAGATACCAAATACTGAGATCCTGCCATTGTTCGATATTTTCCAAATCTTGCTTCTAGAGCATCTGTCTGAACCTTACCTGGCAAAAGATATTTAAAATTCAGCTCCTCAGTGCAATACTTGGTCAGTTCTAGAAGGGCATGAGTGGTATGTGATATGGCCAAATGTGTATCACTGGATAATCCAAATGCACTATCAGAAATATGTTTCCATTTATCCAGCCATGATAGAAATCTTTCTAAATTACTTGTGTTCGAGAGTGGTTTCAGCATTGTATCCTTGAAACGGATATCTTTACCAGGTGAGCTAACATTAACAATGTTCCACCATGTACAAATTAATTTAGTGAATTTAGCAGTGCTCTCAAAACTTTCAATATGGTGATGTTCCCCCAAGGCTAGCAAACCTTGGACAGTCATCTCATTGAAAACATTAAGTACAAGTTTGACATTTTGTCTCTCCAGGTTACTTGAAAAAAGAGACTTTAAATTAAGCTTATTGGCAAATTTTACTATCTGTGTACACTCTATGTTATGAAGTTTTTTAACTGAAGAGAATCTGGCCACATACAGCTGTGTATTTTCTGAATCTGTTTCAAACTGGGGGTACATAATTGTCTGATCAGGACCTTTTTTATTAATCCAATTGTTTCTGACACATTTTAAAATGTGAACAGAATCTAACACATAAAAAAGAGGATCAGTGTCTTCACAGGGGTGTTTGTACACAATTGACAGTTGAGGAGGGGAAGCAAAGAATGACATTGCCCTTCTGTTAACTGAATTGTTGTCACTAACAACACAGACTACCTTAAAACCTATTGCATGCAGTCCAGAAATTGTTTTCTTTATTACAGTGAAAAGTCCTTCACCATTTATATTTTTTACTGGAAGAATGTGGACTACATCTTTATATGAAGACAAACTCTGTATCATAAAAACCTGAGCACTAGTTGCCACATTTTTAGAATTGAATGCAGCACCCAAAATGTTACCTCCTGTGAAGTCTAAATAAGGTTTCAAGTGTATTTCATCTAACATTAGTGAAACAACATGATCTGATTCACAAAGAAACTGGAATTTCTGTTTTATATACATCAGAAAATTGCCACCTAGCTGCTCAGCTGCTGGGTTTGTTTGAAAATGTGAACAGATTTTATGCAGGGTATTAGGATGAGGTAGCACAAGATACTGTGTACTTCTTATAAACTTATAAGCATGTGGTGATATTGAAAATAGAATACTACAAAATATAATACAGTCTGTTGAGTATCTGTAATGGCTCTTGTGGACTCCCATCAGATTCAATTGCTCACATAAAAAATTTATTTTGTTACTTTCACTCTCATCAAAATGTTTTGCCATATCTTTCAAATAATCAGTAATGAATAGCAAGTGGTCTTTTCCAGTGCTACCATTGTTTTTCCTAGTAAAGTTCTCCAATTTATCAATAGTGTTAATTAAGTCATTTAAATGGTTTATAGTTAAAGGGAACTTTCTTGTACCAAGTTTACACTTTTACCCCCATATAAAGACATGCTCAGGTCACTAGTCGCCACAACAGAACACAAAAGTGTAGGAATACCTTTGACGTCTATTAGAACAAAAGTTATGGAACTTTCTGACTATCAGATGCCAGTCATTAGGCAGCTTGATACCCACTAAACACTTAACAAAACCATTAAAGTCCAAAAAATGTCTTTCCTGTTCATACTGAGCATGAGTTGCTGCAATAGCTATTTCTATGTCTCTATTTTCTAGACGCTTTCGTCTCTCATCTCCACTTTCCCTCGAACAAGAAGCTGACGAAAGGTACTTCGGACAGTTAGGCAGAATGGATGGTATGGCTCCTGTTTTAAGGCGAGGTTTTGGAAGTGGTACAGAATATTTCTTCCCTGTGGAACTGTCGAAATATTCACTGTGTTTCAGAATGAGGTCTTCAGTGAAGTGGAGCTCGCTGACCTTGAAATAATGAGAAAATCTTTTATCAGCTACACGTAATAATCCCGAGGGGGTACTAATGCTAACACATGGGATTAGTGTCAGTTATCTTCAGATCAAATCGATTATTCTTCACTCGGTATTTCAGGTTAAAAGGCTAAAGCTATTCTTGCATAAGTATATCACAGTTTTCCAGTGACTCAGTAATGTATGTAATGCAGTTGATCTTCTAGAGAAGGGCATCAAGTCAATCGAATTTAGCTGTTAATGAACATCTAAAGAGCGTGCTACTTAATATATGTGATTAGTTGCTCCCGCTCTCTAAATTAAAGAACACACACCCTGAGACAATCTAACTGAATTGTAAAGAACCTGAGCTTACCTTTGAATTCTGTGTAACCTGGAAATTTTCACGATGTATTGCAGATATCCATTTCTGCTGTAGTTCAGTGCTTTTAGGAAAAGAAAACACCGCTACTCGTGGCCCATTTTCGTAATTTCCTCTGCAACGTGGAACACAACACTTATACACCATTTCGAACGATTAAATCAAATCTCAGAGTTAAACGGAAATGTAATTTCGACGAATCAACCGCTATACTTTGAAAGTAAACAGAACACAAATTTTGTTTCCCGGGTAGGTTAGCCAACATAAACACAGAATTTCGAATTGCTTATAAAGGTAAATCCAAACAAATTAAGCACAGCATCTCACGGTGCAGATTTCTTATCGCATATTGCTTTGTAAACGGTGCTACTTTTTCTTGCAGTGCTTCATATACTCATTTTCAATTAAACGAACAATGTATTCTAGCGGTGCCTTTTGTTGCATGGTTGGTATGGCTATTAGATCCAGTTTTGGCCACCCGCAGCGCTAGTTGTAGCAAAATCTGTCTTTCCACCACTGGCCTAGTGAAAGTGACGTCACATGGCCTACTCGTCTTGGCTGGGAGGCCTGTATGTTAGAAGGTGTTGGCCCGGGTCGACTTACGCGCGTGCGCTGCATTGGGGCTACGTCATCATGCCTATATTAGCGAGAAACTGTAGTAGCCCCGGCAGTCAGTGAACTCCTGACGACAATGGTGGAGATGGTCATCGAAAGCTCAACGATTTTATACGAATTGACGCTGCTTGAAAATCGAGAACGTTTTATTCATTGCTGCTCTCTTGAGACAGAGATAGCTGATGTTTTGATGTTTTTCTGATAGTCTGTGCAATGACAGGAAACGGCTTCAGCATATTTTCAAGTGTAGCTGATACTGCTGTCACAAAGCACGTAATGATACTTGGGATTCTGAAACCATGAGTATATTTTTTGAGGTGCAACCTTTTTTTTTTGTCTTAGGCGACCGACAACAGCCTTCTATGTTTTGTTCAAGATTCATCCATTGGTAAGTGATATTGCTCCGCAGAACGAGCTGAGTTCTGCTTAAGTGGGTGCGCACCTGCGTTTTTATGTGTGTCAAATATTGGCAGTAAACATTTGTTGTTGTAATCATTTTCTGTAGTTGTAATCATTTCGCCAACTGAAACCGAAATAAATACCAATCACGGCTTTGGCATACCAAATCAAAATATGGAATAAAGCCGTTATTTATACATATGTTGTTTCCTGTTCCCTGGCGCTTTCATTTCCTGTGTTATTAATATGTTAATTGTGCTAGCAGCATTCAAGCGCAAGGTGTAATTAATCAGTCCCCATTTAGAGATTTAGATACACAGAGATAATTATAACATTGTTCACACTGCCTCCCCTGCTCCTTATCATTTCTCTGTATTCTGTGAGACACTTTACGGATTCTAGTACCCATTACACACAGAGCAACGAAGATTAAGCCAATAATGAAATGCACTTCATTCGTGACGAACGATTTTTCGAAGAAGGATAACCGCCTTACCAAAGTTTCAATGGGCACTCGTTCACCTACTACCGTGAACATTTTGGAGTACATGGACACCACAACAGTCTAAGCGCAGTTAAGCACAGAGCCATGTCATCCCGCACAGAAATAAAACATATTAGAATTCCAATGTAACAGCTACAACTAGGAAAATTACTGAGCAAAAGCGTACACTGCATCATATTAAACGCACTGTTAGACTTAGAATATACACCGATCAGGCAAAACATTATGACCACAGCCTACCAAGACTTTGGATGCTGCCTGGTGGCGTTTCGGACAGGTGACGCGATAACAAAAGTAAGAGGAGCAGACCTAGACGGATGCTCATCCTAGCGAAGATATGGGCAGCAAATGGGGAAATACATTGAGACAAGTGACTCTGACAAAAGGCAGATTATTATTACGCAGAGCCTGTGAACGAGCATCTCGAAAACGGCGAAGCTGGTCGAATGTTCACGTGCTACTGTCGTGAGCATCTATGGAAAGAGGTAGAAGGATAGTGAAATTAACCACTAGGCGCTAAATGATTGGGCGTCCACGACTCTTCACAGAACGTGGGTTTCGAATTCTTGTCTCCTCTGTAAAATAGGACAGGTGGAGACCAGTGGCATCTACATCAAAAGAGCACAATGGTGCTGCACACACAAGTGTTTCGGAACACACCGTTCATCGTTCATTGTTGAACATAGAGTTCCGCAGCAGACTACTCTTACGTGTACACACGTCGACCCAAAGACGTCGTCAGTTACGATGGCAATCGGCACAGGACCATAGTGATTCGATGGGCGATCAATGAAAACATGTCGGCTCATCGGGTGAATCCCATTTTTGCTACACTGGGTCGATGGTCGTCTCCACAAATGCCGTCATCGAGGCAGTCCAAAACTTGCAGCGCACCACGGACGAAGGCTATTCGGAGCAGTGTTATGCTATATGAGAGATTCTCTTGCGCTTGCATGGGACCTGTGATACTAATCGTAGAGCTGCTGACAAATGCGAACCACCTGCATCCTTTCGTGCTTGGTTTCTTCCCCGGTGGCGATATCATCTTTCAGCAGTATAATTGTCTGTGTCTCGGTGCCAAAACCGTGCTACAGTGGTTTAAGGAGCATTGTAGTGAAATCTCGGTGATGTCTCAGCGACCGAATTCGACTGCTGTAAATCCTATGGAACCCATCCGGATCGCTATCGGGCGCCGTCACCATCTACGCAAATCAGAGGTCCGTTATTTACATGAATTACATGACCTATGTGTAGACAACTAAATCCACATACCTCCTCAATCCTACGAACGAACTGTGAGATCTCTGATGCGCAGAGTCAGTGGCGCATTTCGTTCCGAAGACGAACAAACAACCTATTAAGCAGGTTGTCGTAATGTTCTGTTTCTTCAGTCGATTTTCCAGTGTACACTGTCCTCTGAACGAGTCTGTTTCTGCCACAGGCTGCAACAAGGGACTGTATTTTACCCATACTTCTTAAATACAGCTGTGCTACAGAACGAAGTTGGGCAATGGAGTTATTAATTTTCGCAAGCGTAATGTTTAAGCCAACCATAGTCATAACGTAATACACACATAGTGACTATTTCAACTAGTAAAGCCACAGAGGAATTAATGACATTGCTGTCAGTGGACAATGATTTAAATCAATGGAGAAAGTTGGACATTTTTGCTGGTCGGAGATTCGAACACAGGTCTCCTGCTTATCAGGCAGGCACGTTGACCACTGCCCCGTCAGCACACAGCAGTCGCTACAACTGCAAACTGCATGGATTACCTTGACACGCGTCCCGTTAGACACAAATTCCCAAACTGTCCACACACTACAGATAATGTGCGTTGTTCTCATTATCCTCATTACTCGAAAAATTTCGGCTATTAGAGGGTGGTGTGCATCAACGGTGAAGTGAACTGGTCGTCCTCCCTTACTTATATACGTCGCATTTGTTCTTTCGTGAATGTCCGAAAGAACAGACACCATATACATGATTTTTGAGTCTCCTCACGGATACGTGGAAACTGTACCTGCCGAAGGCAATGTAGTCTTGGACAATTTTAATATAAAATGTCCGCTTGCTTAACTGGGTGGTAACGTGCTCGCTTACCACGCAAGTGGGGTTCAGGTTTGATACCCAGCTAGGTTAGAGATTTTCTCCGCTCGAAGACTGGGTGGTGTGTTATCCTCCTCATCATTTCATCCTCATCACCGGCACGCAAGTAACCCAATGTGGCGTCGGCTGAAATAACGTCTCCGGCTGAGGCCTCTCGGCCTACGATACCATAGGTTCATTTCAATTTTTTTTAACATGAAATAATGTGTCTTCCATATAGGAATTACGCTGCTCATCAGTCAGTTGCATCTACACGTAGACAGGGCCGCTCTCAACTGAAGCACCAGACGGTCTTGAAAACAGCTTTAAAACAAATGTAAGAGTGAGAGGTACTACCCCCATGAACCATGGACCTTGCCGTTGGTGGGGAGCCTTGCGTGCCTCAGCGATACAGATGGCCGTACCGTAGGTGCAACCACAACGGAGGGGCATCTGTTGAGAGGCCAGACAAACGTGTGGTTCCTGAAGAGGGGCAACAGCCTTTTCAGTAGTTGCAGGGGCAACAGTCTGGATGATTGACTGATCTGGCCTTGTAACACTAACCAAAACGGCTTTGTTGTGCTGCAAACGGTTGAAAGCAAGGGGAAACTACAGCCGTAATTTTTCCCGAGCGCATGCAGCTTTACTGTATGGTTAAATGATGATGGCGTCCTCTTGGGTAAAATATTCCGGAGGTAAAATAGTCCCCCATTCGGATCTCCGGGCGGGGACTACTCAGGAGGACGTCGTTATCAGGAGAAAGAAAACTGGCGTTCTACGGATCGGAGCGTGGAATGTCAGATCCCTTAATCGGGCAGGTAGGTTAGAAAATTTAAAAAGGGAAATGGATAAGTTGAAGTTAGATATAGTAGGAATTAGTGAAGTTCGGTGGCAGGAGGAACAAGACTTTTGGTCAGGTGAATACAGGGTTTAAATACAAAATCAAATAGGGGCAATGCAGGAGTTGTAAAAAGAAGAGGGCTAGTAGAAATCCTTGGGTAACAGAAGAAATATTGAATCTAATTGATGAAAGGAGAAATTATAAAAACGCAGTAAATGAAGCAGGCAAAAGGGAATACAAATGTCTCAAAAATGAGATCGACAGGAAGTGCAAAATGGCTAAGCAGGGATGGCTAGAGGACAAATGTAAGGATGTCGAGGCTTATCTCATTAGGGGTAAGATAGATACTGCCCACAGGAAAATTAAAGACACCTTTGGAGGAAAGAGAGCCACTTGTATGAATATCAAGAGCTCAGATGGAAACCCAGTTCTAAGCAAGGAAGGGAAAGCAGAAAGGTGGAAGGAGTATATATAGGGTCTATACAGGGGCGATGTACTTGAGGACAATATTATGGAAATGGAAGAGCATGTAGTTGAAGATGAAATGGGAGATACAATACTGCGTGAAGAGTTTGACAGAGCGCTGAAAGACCTGAGGCAAAACAAGGCCCCGGGAGTAGACAACATTCCATTGGAACTACTGACAGCCTTGGGAGAGCCGGTCCTGACAAAACTCTACCATCTGGTGAGCAAGATGTAAGAGACAAGCGAAATACCCTCAGACTGCAAGAAGAATATAATAATTCAAATACCAAAGAAAGCAGGTGTTGACAGATGTGAAAATTACCGAACTATCAGTTTAATAAGTCACAGCTGCAAAATACTAACGCGAATTCTTTACAGACGAATGGAAAACTGGCAGAAGCCTACCTCGGCGAACATCAGTTTGGATTCCGCAGAAATGTTGGAACACGTGAGGCAATACTGACCCTACGACTTATCTTAGAAAATAGATTAAGGACAGGCAAACCTACATTTCTAGCATTTGTGGGCTTAGAGAAAGCTTTTGACAATGTTGACTGGAATACTCTCTTTCAAATTCTAAAGGTGGTAGGGGTAAAATACAGGGAGCGAAAGGCTATTTAAAATTTGTACAGAAAGCAGATGGCAGTTATAAGAGTCGAGGGGCATGTAGGGGAAGCAGCGGTTGGGAAGGGAGTGAGACACGGTTGTAGCCTGTCCCCGATGTTATTCAATCTGTATATTGAGTAAGCAGTAAAGGAAACAAAAGAGAAATTCGGAGTAGTTATTAAAATCCATGGAGAAGAAATAAAAACTTCGAGGTGCGCCGACGACATTGTAATTCTGTCAGAGACAGCAAAGGAATTGGAAGAGCAGTTGAACTGAATGGACAGTGTCTTGAAAGAAGGATATAAGATGAACATCAACAAAAGCAAAACGAGGATAATGAATGTAGTCGAATTAAGTCGGTTGATGCTGAGGGAATTAGATTAGAAATTGAGACCCTTAAAGTAGTAAAGGAGTTTTGCTAATTGGGGAGCAAAATAACTGATGATGGTCGAAGTAGAGAGGATATAAAATGTAGACTGGCAATGCCAAGGAAAGCGTCTCTGAAGAAGAGAAATTTGTTAACATCGAGTATAGATTTAAGTGTCAGGAAGTCGCTTCTGAAAGTATTTGTATGGAGTGTAGCCATTTATTGAAGTGAAACATGGACGATAAATAGTTTGGACAAGAAGAGAACAGAAGCTTTTGAAATGTGGTGCTACAGATGAATGCTGAAGTTTAGATGGGTAGATCACATAACTAATGAGGAGGTATTGAATAGAATTGGGGAGAAGAGGAGTTTGTGGCACAACTTGACAAGAAGAAGGGACTGGTTGGTAGGACATGTTCTGAGGCATCAAAGGATCACAATTTTAGGAGTGGATGACAGCGTGGAGGGTAAAAATCGTAGAGGGAGACCAAGAGATGAATGCACTAAGCAAATTCAGAAGGATGGAGGTTGCAGTAAGTACTGGGAGATGAAGAAGCTTGCACAGGTTAGAGTAGCATGGAGAGCTGCATCAAACCAGTCTCAGGACTGAAGACAACAGCAACAACAACAAGAGTGATAGTGTCCTCAAAGCGTTTAAAAAACTATCCTTGTAATTCCTTCAAGGCCACCATGAATTCTTCAAAATTCGCTTTTTCTGTAACGCTAGTGAGCTTAGGGAAATTGACGGTGTTTTCCTGTGAGAATTCTTCCCTTCCCGACGCGCTTTTCTTTTTAAGTACATGCCAATCAAATCAAATATTGTTGTTTCTCACTCTGCAGTATTTTGCTGTGAGCAGTGTGGAGTCAGGTCCGCTTACAATACGAAGTCTCCAATCCATTCCGGATGTTCCAGTTTTGTTCCTGCACTCCTTTTTCCTTCATAAATTCAGCAATAGCGAGGTTTAAAACGCAAAATCGTTCCAGACGTCCGCCTCAACGTAACCAATGCACTTTGCAGTATAGTGTCTGCATACTATTCATTCAGTTCGATCAAAAATTGGTGCAACTGACAGTGAAATTGTGTGTTCCATTCGAGTAATTTTAATGGTCGTTCCACCACTTTCTCCTTAAATTTAGCACAAAGTGCTTCTTAACGTGCAGAACAATGAATCCCGTCTAGCGCTCTTTGTAATTATATTTATCTTTCGTTGGCAAATAAAACTTTAAATTCCTTCTGGATGATGTTGTAATGTCGTTGCATAGCAAAGTTACCGGGCCTGTCGATTATGCGACTGCATAATAGATATCGAGAATTTTTTCCCCGTCTTCTGTCATTCTCATTCAGTTTTAAAGACTTGTGGCGACACGCCGTTGACACTGAGATTCTATCGAACTTATGAGAGATGTGCCGACACAAGTATACCATGTCACGTTCTAACATTCTGCGTGGTGTCTGTTGTTCTATATCGTGTCTCCCTACCACTTTCGCTCAACGACGCTCTGAGCGTGGTTTTTAGGGAATTGACTAGTTTGAACCTGGGACCTGTTGCTGGTAAGGAGACGTCAGACCACACATGACATGTAGAGTTCAGAAGAATTCAGTGAGACTAGCGGTGATATAACCAAATACTTAATGATTTCAGCGTTCAGCTCCACTGCACTCCCTGTAAAAAAATCTTAATACTAACTAAATTTAGTGGAAGGGGTTCAAGGCTTTCCTATTTTTAGTTAGCTGGTAAAATAACGTCGAAAAAGCAGCTAAGTTTACCACTGGAAATTTTATTCTACTCACAAAACATTGTTTATAAATTGCGCTATTCATAAAAGGAAATGTTTTAATACAGGATGGTAAAAAAACCAACTGCGTTCAACAAAAATGTGAATGAATATTCCCTGAATGGGTTTCCAAGTTCTACAATGGATCGAAGGATGACCTATGCCATATCACAACTATAATCTAGGTTTAAATTAAGTTTCACAAAAGAGAAAACTATCAAAATGGTCTACAGTGACCCTCAATTATCTTTAATTACTTATCTAACTTGTCGTGGATTACAGTGGCTGATGTGGCTTCTCAATGACTATATAACAGAAAAATCGTCGCGTTTCAGATTTTTACTTCAAGTGGCAAATGTGAACACCATGAGCTTTAATTGACGATCGACACTAGTATTAGGCAAAAAGGGGTGTAACAGATGAGACTTCTGCAGTTCTGAGTGAAGCTTTATGCGCTCTTATGCGGCATCGCGTGCGTTCATTACCTTGTCGGTGTTCGTCAGGGGGCAGCGGGAAGCACAGCTCCGTTCACCTCTTCGTGTCGGAAGCAACTCCCTCCTCATTTCTCCTTACTAAAATTTACCGAAGTTGGTTTAAAAAAACTATCTGGCTGTGTTTTCATCTGACCAATCAGGGTCTGAATCTAAACCTTAAGCTCCGCCTACAAAAATTCTGTCCATCCAATGAGAAACGTTATACTTTTCGTGGTGGGGCAATGTTTTTAAAGTTTGTGAAGTGTTGGCAGAACAGCCAACACCGTGTCGCTAGAGGAGGCCGAAATGCACGCTTTTAATTACACGCAGACTGGCGTGAGGTCTGGAACAGTTAAGGGAATGTGTAGTAGCAAATAAAGTACGTAGTGGATGTAATACTTAACTTTAATCCACAATTGTAGAACATCTCTCGTTACTGTACATGCTTCACAATATTAATTATCGAATGCTATGGCGCCTTGCTAGGTCGTAGTAAATGACGTAGCTGAAAGCTATGCTAACTATCGTCTCGGCAAATGAGAGCGTAATTGTCAGTGAACCGTTGCTATGAACGTCGGCTGTACAACTGGGGCGAGTGCTAGAAGTCTCTCTAGGCCTGCCGTGTGGTGGCGCTCGGTCTGCAATCACTGACAGTGGCGACACGCGGGTCCGACGTACACTAACGGACTTCGGCCGATTTAAAGGCTACCACCTAGCAAGTGTGGTGTCTGGCGGTGACACCACAGTTTGCAACGTAACAGAGACGCGAAAGAGTCTCACGCTAAAACTTGCGGCTGGGGTAGCCCTTTTTGTGTTATCGTAAGATCTATACTGTTCTTCTGGAGGGCTCTAACACGGTTCTGCTCTCGGCTTCTGTTCTCGTTTCTCCCCTCGGAGCTGCGTCTGTCTCACGGTGGGAAGGTATGACATGCATTTAGGGATTCTTGTGTTAGTCTGTGGTATTCCATTTGCTCACTCGTTACTCGTATTACTTTGGTTAATTTAATGTCACGATTTATTCGGAGCTATGTGACATACTACTGGATTTGCTTATCATGTCAGGGTTTTCATGGAAGGTGTTGGATTTGTCTGACGCCTTACAACGTTAAATATGCCATATCACGTTACTAAATGACATATTGCACAGTACCGAGGACTGAGAAGAACCGCCGGCCGGAGTGGCCGAGCGGTTCTAGGCGCTACAGTCTGGAACCGCGTGACCGCTACGGTCGTAGGTTCGAATCCTGCCTCGGGCACGGGTGTGTGTGATGTCCTTAGGTTAGTTAGGTTTAAGTAGTTCTAAGTTCTAGGGGCTTATGACCTTTAGCAGTTAAGTCGCATAGTGCCCAGAGCCATTTGACCCTTTTTTTTTTTTTTTTTTTAGAAGAACCGAGCTAAGCGAAGACAAGCGGAGCCTCTATTTGACGCCACCGCGGCGACTTGTTCGTCGAAGAAGATGAAATGATTTGAATAACACATACATCCAGTCCCAAAATGAGGAAATTTACCAGTCCCACCGGGAATCGAAGCTGGAACCCTGACCTGTAAAGGCACTGGTGCTAAACACTTTACTACGAGCTGTGGGCACTAAACACCAATATATACAAGCTGTCAGTATTGCGGGGGTTCCAGCAGGCCACTGCAGCCGTCTTCAGGTACAAAAGTAAAGGAAAAGTTATCTTCTAAACCTATTTGACTAGTTCCGCTCATCAGATGTGAGCAGCCCCAGATATCCCGTGCTCTGGTGGCAGCACCTGAGAGGTTAAAAGCATCACTCGCCACCACTGTCAATACGCAGCCGCTGTGTCCCCTGAAGAAGTTACCTGCATTTACTAAAATATAGCTATTATTCAAACGAAGAGATAACAACCAATAAGTAATCGGACAAATGCGCATGACTAGCGATTTCGTCATACTATAGACTGACTACGTAAAAAATAAATAAATATAAATAAAATAATGAAGATTCAGAAACATAGATCATGTACAATAGTTAGCTCACTTAAAAGAGATAAATTAAACACCTGGTGACTCAAAAAGAAAGATCGGATTTCAGTTGTTTATTACATATATATATAAGATGCCCATGTCACTGGAGAGATGAATTCAGTTTTGTCACAGCTGCGTTGTTGTTGGTTTGTACCAAAGTGGCGACTGCATCGCAGGAGAAATAATTTTGTGTGTAGGAATTTGCGCGAAGTCAATTCATTGTTCAAGCGCAACATGCATTCCGCCGACGATTCATCAAGAACCTGCCTCTGCACAAGCAAATTCATGTCTGGTATAAAAAGTTCTTGCAAGTTCGTGCACATCCAAGGGGAAGAGCACTGGCCGGTCATGTGCGTCTTATGAAAATGTCGCACGGAGTCCTCTGAGGCCCACAAGACGGGCAGGCCAGGAACTTAACTTCCCCAAACAACGGTGTGGCGTATTCTGAAATGACGCCTGCGTATGAAACCTTGCAAGTTGCAGTTACCGCAGCAGTACCATAACAGAAGGTACGAATTTTACATTTCAGTTCTCTAGGATGTGGCAGAGGACACTTACTAACGAGTAAAGTAAACCGCCGTAATGTAAGACTTTGAGAATTACAGTTTTTATAGGAAATGTCATACATGGCTATGCTGGAAGATTTGTTGTTTCCTTAACTTCACGAAAATTCTAATTTTTTTTTTATTTTTTTTTTGTGCATGATGGCTCATTGCCTCACTTTCACCTTGAGATGCGGCGTTATGTTAACACCACCAACCCACAACGCAGTATTGGAAGAGGGTGGACAACAAGACCTTGTTTATTTCTTTTGGCCTCCCAGGTCACCAGAACCCACATACTATGTGATATTTTTTGTGTTTTGTTCGACCTATGGCAGTTACTCTTCAAGAGCTGAGAAATCTGTATGCTGAAGCTGTCGAATCAGTAAACAGGAACCTGTTGATTCGCGTGTGGATCGAAATTGACTACCATTTAAATGTTTTCCAGCAGCGCGTGATGCTCATGTTGGGAGCGTGGTATAGTGTCTGTGCGAACATAGAACTATGAACGTTTCTCTACACATTTACATGCGCAATAAATTCTTGTCTTCCATAGTTTGTCTGTAATAAAAAACTGATACCTGTTCTTTCTTTTTTGGTTATTCTTTTAATATACTGCTGGAAAAGATGCAGGTTCCTCAAAGAAACGGTCACTTTATTAACAAGTGGGGTGACAGGTAGCTCATGAGTGTAGGAATATATGATAAATTCAGGATCAAATGTCGTAGTAATGTGTGCCTAAACAGTCACATCAGCACACACAGTATACCCTCTGGCGGCAACGCGTGCCTGTGTTCTCGCAATCAATCATAAAGGTGCCGAATGTCGTCTTGCGATAGAATGACACAAGAGTGATGCAACCTTTGTTGTATTTCGTCAATGGTTCTTGCAGGTGCTGGAGAACGAATAAGTTGCCACTTTATTGTGTTCCACACATGTTCCATTGGCGAGAGATCTGGGGAGGCAGTTGCTGTACACCATGAAGAGCACGTTGTGTCGGAGCAGTCGTATGTGGACGTGAAAAAACAAATCACGTGAAAAAATAAATCACATTCCTGTCGAAGAAATGTCAGTAGCACGGGATAACAGAATGTCCAATGTAACGCGCACTGGTAACTTTACTCAGCAGGAGCATCAAACGTGACCGCGAGTTGTATGTAACTGATACCCTCATACCCTGGAGTTTGAAATGGGACCCTCGCGTCGTCGGCGAATGAACTCTGGAATAAGCAACCCACTGAGTCCACTCTAAACACGCGTACGTCCATCATTTGCATACAGACTGAAAACAGCCCCCTCACTGAGGACAACAGTGTGTCATTCCACTCCCAGGCTACTGTTTCACGATACCAGAGTAGACATGCTTGGTGGTGTCGTAGTGTCAGTCTTGGCCTGACTAAAGGCGGACAGGCGGTTGCATAGTCTCTGGATTGTGCTGGGTCGGTTGCGGCTGCTCGCATAATGTGTCGATCTTGACGTGCACCTGTACTATACGGACGTCGAAAAGCAGGTCTACAGGAACAGGAATGTTCCACAGACCAAAGTTGAAAGGAGCGATACGTCAACGACAGTGCGTGCCCTACATTTACAGCAGTCCGCCATTACGTCCGTCCAGCTTCCCACTGGACCGCAAATCGACCCCGTTAAACGACTGAAACAGAACAACAGTAGAATGTACTTACCGGTGGTGCATGGTACTGTCCTATGAAGAATGTTGCAAACACTCTTCGCCTTTAAATTCAGAACAGTTACAGCCTTCAGAGGGTGCACAGACAGGCCTCCTGAGCACTATCTGATATCTGTGACAAATCAGTCACTACCACTGCAACACTACAACGTCACAGTACGTGCATGCCACTGAACAGAGTCCTGGATGGTGTTAGAGATAGAGCTGCTCAGGACTTCTTGCGTCATGTCCCGCCTCTTCCACGGTCGTCTTGTTCCCCGGACCTCTCCGCTATACAGCATGAGTGAGGCCAGATGTCGCCGTGTCACTCTGAACGTGATTTGGAGGCGCCTGTTCAATATTTGTGGACCAGTCTGTCCCAGGATAACATCAGACATCTAATTAACTCCACGTCGGACCTTGGTTCGGCATGTATTGCAGCAAAAGGTGGTCCATCGCTGTATTGATGTTGCACTGTGTTTGGCTACCTATACTCACTGTATTTGTTTACATGTCTAGATTCTGAATGAAATGACTCTCTCATCTGTATAATTATGTCTAATGAATTTCACTTCAGTCAAATGGTCCCCTCTTGGTCTGCTATTTTCAATGTTCCTGAGCGTGTCTTCGACAAGCCGAAGGTAAAACGGTCGCTCAAACACAAATAACTATTGAAACGTGACTCCGAGACAGTATCGGGTCTACAACCGAAAACAAACGCTGCTTTGATTTTTTAATAAAATCGCATATATGAAATGTGGTACATAGGTTACTTCTGTATAGGACATCCTGGGCTTACATTTGAGCAAGAAAATGCTCGGCGGCACAGGGTGAAACATTCTACTGCTTGCCTTCTTGTTTTCCAAACCCTACCTTGGCCAGCAATGTAACCGGGTTCTTCTCAACTGAGAACGTTCGTAGCCTTATAGGCAGGGCCTCCAACCAGTTCGAGATTTTGACGATGTACCGCGCCAACAGGTCAGTTATGACTCAACTCTCCTCCCGCACAGGTCATGAAGGCCCAAAGGTACCGACTAGCCGCCGTATCATCCTCGGCCCACAGGCGTCACTGGATGCGGATATGGAGGGGCATGTGGTCAGCACACCGCTCTCCCGGCCGTATGAGTTATGACTCAGGAGGACATCAAACAACTTTAACAATAAATGCCAAGCCGAATAATTGCTTGGATAAGGGCCAGAGGTGGAACAATCCTTTTTTTTCTTTGTTATTTTCCTGAAAAAGTGGTTATTTGTTTGTCTGTACACGAACGACACAATTACCGATTTCCGTTCCATTCGGATAATTCCCTCGTGGTGCGTCGTGTACGTTTCGTGTCAGAGGGTATTCAGTGTATAATTTTTTCTCAACTATTTCGTTATCTGAAGAACTATTGCAGGAAAAGAATACAGCAGTGGAAAACATGAGACATAACAGATAAATTATACCGGAATCGGAGATTTCCAGGTCTATAGAATTTTTATTTTCGTCGTCTGGTTTTGAAGAGAATTTGAAAATTGCAGGCTATGTGGCCAAAAAGAACTACAGTGTCATACTGCTCACCATCCTGTACCAAATTGGCACAGTGAAGGAAGGAAGGACATAAGAAGAAGCTGGAGATACTTTTATTCGATAATGAAGTGAGGAATTGATTCTCCTGCCCAGAAGGCACCCACATGCAAGAGACGGTCAGGATGCCGTTCACTTATGGACAAATGTAATGGATGCGGCACACATAAGTAATCAGGTTTATTTTCGCAGAATCAAGTCAAGTATCTAAACTGCACATCTCATAAAAGCAGAATTTTCCTCAATGAATTAGGACAAGAAATGATATATCGTTGTATGGAGGAGAGAGTCAGCAACCCACACCTCGAGAAGAATTTTCTGCAAGTCATGGCACATTGTGGAGTCACCGGCTGATAGCTAGTGACTGAGCAAACTAGAAGATCACCAAGATGATGTTCCGTGTGCCGACACAGAGTAGACAGAAGAGGTGATCAAACATGGAACAAATGCACAAAAAAAATCGCAAAAAATGTAGTGCGAGCATAACTTCAGTAAAACGGAAAACTTGTTGTTTAATCTTAGATAAACTGTAACGTAATTTATGATAATGTACGTCATTAATTAAAACGGTCACACTATTACATTAAATACTTTCTTATTTATTATGTTTAACCAAACACATCATAATTTGATAGTATTGCTTTAATAAACAAATAGCGTGTGAAATCTTATGGGACTTAACTGCAGAGGTCATCAGTCCCAAAGCTTACACACCATTTAGCCTAAATTATCCTAAGGACAAACACACACATCCATACCCGAGGGAAGACTCGAACCTCCGCCGGGATCAGCCGCACAGTCTGTGACTGCAGCGCCTTAGGCCGCCCGGCTAATCCCGCGCGGCCTTTGCTTTAATAAGTAATATTTTCTGGTTGTTCTGAGGTAGGGGACCTGACAGACCGCTCTCAGGCATTCTTGCGTTCCAGTCACTGAAGTAACAAAGGATAAAAACAGGCGGTGCTCCTTCCCCTCCTCCTTTTTCAGCCAGGCTTGGTACATGCTACGGCGGAATTGATAAATTAGTGTCTACAATGCAATTTCCAAGCTTTGTTTACTCTTTGTCGTGAGTACTTAGCAGAGCGCCAGCCAGTGAGTGGGAGGTGACGCCGACCTCAATGACCGCGAGTGTCTGGCGCAGCCGACACTGTCTGGTGCGTCGTGACGCAGCGGCGTGGGCGTGCAGGCTGACTCAGCGGCGGCGGCGCCCCCCCCCCCTCCCTCCCAACCACGGCACACCAGACACCGCCAGCCGCAGACGCCGTCTGCAGCGCGCCTACTACGTGCTGACCGCGCTCCGCAGGTGTAAACACAGCTGAACACTGCCCAGTGTCGCAGCAGAAATAGGTCAGAGTTACGTCTGGAGATCCCAGAGCAGTGCGTCATGAAAGGAGGACCTACCAAATGCGCTCATGCACTCGTACGTCTTACGACGAGAGAGGGGTTAGTTTATAAGTGTGGCAAATTTTCATGGTAGAATGAAACATTTTTTACGCCTCCATAGTTGCTAAGCTTTATTACTTCAACGACTGTTTAAACAATTTCAACAATGGAAAACATACACTGTGGACAGCATCTAAAATGGTTAGTGTATCGACTGCAATTGAAATTGGTGAAACTGAAAAGGGGCTCTGAGCACTATGCGACTTAACTTCTGAGGTCATCAGTCGCCTTCAACTTAGAACTAATTTTTTTTTATTCGTGTCAGAAGCACCATGGATACAGGAATATAAAAAAATGAATAGCACACAGAAAACAATTACAGGCATATGAAAATATATATAAATATATATACAAATATGTGTGGACAGAAACAAAATGTTATTGGCATTTGGCTCATAAGCGGGCTACGTCGACAGCATTTGGGGTTGCCAACATCAGATCCTCTAAAGTGCAGTGTGAAGGACATTCAGGGCAGTTATACATGTGCTGGGTCGTCTGCACCTCTCCACAGTCGCAGAGATCAGATGTAGTAGAACATCCCCACTTCAGAAGGTTATCTCTTGACCGTGCAAAGTTGGTGCGTAGCCTGTTTAGTGATCTCCAGACCACCCATTCCTCATCGTAACCTGGTGACAATTCTTCCTTTGGTTCCATCCAGTGCCCTTCTCCCGACCGCTTCCATCTCTCCACCCTAGAGCCAGGTTGGTCGCTAAAAGCTTCGGTTGCTCTGAGAAAACTGCGTCTAGATTTCAAGCGTTTGGTGGCTGGCTGAGTTTTGTGGAGGGGGTGGCTCTCTGCCATCTCAGCCCTCGCTCTTTCACTATAGGCTGCCGCTTCTCTTCGCACTGGGGGAGGTGCAATCCCAGCAAGATGGTAGAGCTTGTCTGTTGGCGTCGGTTTCAGACATCCAGTGACGAGCCTGCAGGTCTCGTTCAGAGCAATGTCGACCTGTTTAGCGTGGGTAGAGTTGTACCAGACACTGCTTGCATATTCGCCTGCTGGGAAGCAAACTGCTAGTGCTGTGGTCCTCACCACCTCTGACTTTGCGCCCCAGGAGGAGTTCGTTATTTTCATAAGAATATTATTTCTGCCGCTCACCTTCATTTTGGTGTTAATACAGTGCTGTTTATACGTCAGAGCCCTGTCTAGGGTTACTCCTAGGTATTTGGGGTTAACGGAGTGTTCGAGGAGTGTGTCCTTCCAGAAGACACGCAGCTTACGGGATGCCTGCTTGTTACGGAGATGGAAGGCGCAAACTTGTGTTTTGCTAGGGTTCGGCTTGAGTTGATTGTCGGCGTAGTACTGACAGAGCATGTCTAGCGCATTCGTGAGCTTTGTCTCAACATCCTCAAAGGAGTCACCCTGTACGGCCATAGCACGGTCATCGGCGTAGATATAGTTTTCCGTACCAGATGGCAGTGGTTGATCGTTGGTGTATATGTTAAAAAGTAAGGGTACCAGTACGCTGCCCTGAGGGAGACCATTTTTCTGGGCCCGCCACCTGCTATGCATCCCTTGGAATTCCACAGAGAACCTACGGTTCTCTAACAGACTTCTAACTGTGGATGTGAATTTAAAGTCCCTGGTAATGGCATACAGCTTCTTCATTAGCAGACGTAAGTTAAAGTCTATAAAGGCGACACCGGTTATTTTCCGGTTCTCATAGCCGTCTTCAATCAGCTGCATGAGGTTAATTACCTGAGATGTACTGCTTTTCCCTGGGCGGAAACCTACTTGTTGGGGGATTAGGTAGGGTTCTATGGCACTGGAGAGGCGATCCTGGAGTATTCTTTCAAAGATTTTAAAGATATGGCAGAGAAGTGATAAGGGTCGGAAATTTCTGGGGTCATCAGCATTTTTGCCTGGTTTTAAAATGGCAATAACTTTAGCCTTCCTCCAGATTGTGGGAATCTGACCTGTTTCCATGCAATTGTTAAACAGTTTCAGTAGCCATTGTTTAACGTTGAGACCAAAGTGTTTAATCTGTTCAACAAAAATCCCGTCCAGGCCCGGGGCCTTCCTTAGCTTGCATTTCGCTATGGCTTTGCCCAGATCGGCCATTGTGAGAGGGGTGGCCAGAGTTGAATTTTCTTGGTGTTCAATCCTGTCTATTTTGGTCTCCGACTTCCTGATTTTGGTGTCGGGTTTCCCATTCTTCAGAAGCTGGTGGGCTATTTGGTCGGCTGTGACGGGAGCATGTCCTGGAGAGAAAGTCGGGTCATTGTTGAGACGTTTAAGGAGTGTCCAGGCTTTCTGACTGCTCCTTTTCATGTCCAGTTCCTCTATTGTCCTCAGCCATTTCTCTCTCCTGGTTTTAGCTAGTGACTCGGTTAGCTGCTCGCCCGCAGTGATAGTTTCCGCGGATAGAGGGTTTGCGTCAAACAGTGTCAGGTATTGCTGCAACTGATCCTCTAATTCTGGCGTAAGGCCTTCAACATAATTGCTTCTGCATCCTCTAGGGATCGATTGCTTGGAACACCACTGCACAGCCTTCACGAAATTGTCATAGAATCTTGGTTCAGGTGGTAGGTTGTTTACAGAATCTTCCATGAGGTTTTGAAAGGTTGACCATTCTGATTTCTTAAAATTGTACCTACGGCGAAAAGGTACGCTATGGGGTTTAACAACAGATGTGATCTGGCACATTATTGGACGGTGCTGGGTGTTTGGTATTGGTGAGCAAACTCCTTTTGAGCATTGGGACGTTACTTGATGGCTAACGAAGATGAGGTCCGAGTTATAACCTCTTCCCCATCTGCCACTGTTGTAGGAAGCAGGCAGTTTATTGTCATGTATCAGTTTTAGGTTGTTTAGCTCGGCCCAGCAGATCACAGCCGTGCCATTGTCGTCGTCATCTTGGTAGCCCTACTGCGTACTGTGGCTGTTGAAATCACCGATTACAAAATTAATTCTGTCTTTATTAAAATTGTTTACGTTGGAGCTGGAAAAGTCCACAGTTGGTGGTTTGTACACTGATGTAACAGTGCAGTCACTTAGTTCAATGGTTAGCACTTCAGTATTATTGATGTCGTTTTCACTGCTTGAAAGGATCTGTATGTTTGGCCTGGTAAAGATTGCGCTGCCATACTGTCGGTGAGGCCTTTCAGCTACTAGTCGCATGCCGTTTATCTTGGGTCTTTTGAGTGTGCTATCTCTGTGAGTTTCTTGTAGACACAGGACGTCACATTTCTCTTTCTGACAGAGGTCTTGTAATGGGCGTTCTTTGCATGCAGACAGGCTTTCAATATTTACAGAGATAATCGTCAGTGCTGGGCCTGATAAGGTCCTTTTCTGTAGGATTGTCATATTGCTTCTGGAGTGAAAGGATCAGCCGGTATACAACCGCCCAGGGGACGCCCGAGTATGTGTACTGCTTTCACATACTCTTCGTGGAGGCTCCTTTCTTGTCCCCCTAGAACTAATTAAACCTAACTAACCTAAGCAGGGATGGCTAGAGGACAAATGTAAGCATGTAGAGGCTTATCTCACTAGGGAATAAGATAGATATTGTCTACAGGAAAATTAAAGAGACCTTTGGAAAAGGAGAACCACTTGCATGAATATCAAGAGCTTTGATGGGAACCCAGTTCTAAGCAAAGAATGGAAAGCTGAAAGGTGGAAGGAGTATATAGAGGGTCTACCCAAGGGCGATGTACTTGAGGACGATTTTATGGAAATGGAAGAGGATGTAGATGAAGATGAAATGGAAGATATGATACTGCGTGAAGAGTTTGACAGAGCACTGAAAGACTTGAGTCGAAACAAGGCCCCCGGAGTAGACAACATTCCATTAGGACTACTAATAGCCTTAGGAGAGCCAGTCCTGACAAAACTCTACTATCTGGTGAGCAAGATGTATCAGACAGGGGAAATACCCTCAGACTTCAAGAAGAATATAATAATTCCAATCTCAAAGAAAGCAGGTGTTGACATGTGAAAATTACCGAACAATCAGTTTAACAAGTCACAGCTGCAAAATACTAACGCGAATTCTTTACAGACGAATGGAAAAACTGATAGAAGCCGACTTCGGGGTGAATCAGTTTGGATTCCGTAGAAATGTTGGAACACGTGAGGCAATACTGACCCTACGACTTATCTTAGAAGAAAGATTAAGGAAAGGCAAACCTACGTTTCTAACATTTGTAGTCTTAGAGAAAGCTTTTGACAACGTTGATTGGAATACTCTCTTTCAAATTCTGGAGGTGTCAGGGGTAAAAGACCGGGAGTGAAAAGCTATTTACAATTTGTACAGAAAGCAGATGGCAGTTATAAGAGTCGAGGGGTATGAAAGGGAAGCAATGGTTGGGAAGGGAGTGAGACAGGGTTGTAGCCTATCCCCGGTGTTATTCAATCTGTATATTGAGCAAGCAATAAAGGAAACAAAAGAAAAGTTCGGAGTAGGTATTAAAATCCATGGAGAAGAAATAAAAACTTTGAGGTTTGCGCGATGTCATTGTAATTCTGTCAGAGACAGCAAAGGGCTTTAAGAGCAGTTGAACGGAAATGACAGTGTCTTGAAAGGAGGGTATAAGATGAACATTAACAAAAGCAAATCGAGGATAATGGAATGTAGTCGAATGAAGTCGGGTGATGCTGAGGGAATTAGATTAGGAAATGAGACACTTTAAGTAGTAAAGGAGTTTTCCTATTTGGGGAGCAAAGTAACTGATGGTGGTCGAAGTAGAGAGGATATAAAATGTAGACTAGCAATGGCAAGCAAAGCGTTTCTGAAGAAGAAAAATTTGTTAACATCAAGTACAGATTTAAATGTCAGGAAGTCGTTTCTGAAGTATTTGTACGGAGTGTAGCCATGTATGGAAGTGAAACATGGACGATAAATGGTTTAGACAAGAAGAGAATAGAAGCTTTCGAAATGTGGTGCTACAGAAGAATGCTGAAGATGAGATGGGTAGAACACATAACTAATGAGGAGGTATTGAATTGAATTGGGGAGAAGAGGAGCTTGTGGCACAATTTGACAAGTAGAAGGGATCGGTTGGTAGGACATGTTCTGAGACATCGAGGGATCACCAATTTAGTATTGGAGGGCAGCGTGGAAGGTAAAAATCGTAGAGGGAGACCAAGAGATGAATACACTAAGCAGATTCAGAAGGATATAGGCTGCAGTAGGTACTGGGAAATGAAGCAGCTTGCACAGGATAGAGTATCATGGAGAGCTGCATCAAACCAGTCTCAGGACTGAAGACCACAACAACAACAACAACAACCTAAGGACATCACACACATCCACGCCCGAGGCAGGATTCGAACCTGCGACCGTAGCTGTCGCCCGGCTCCAGACTGTAGCGCCCAGAACCGCACGGCCACTCCGGCCGGCTGGAGAAACTGACTTTCGGGTTGTTATTAAACATTTCCATATGAAGAGTTGGACTGTTGTACAAATCGAAGCAGAATTGTATCAATTTCATGTGGACTCTGCACCATCATAGAGTACCATTTATTTTTGGATTAACGTACTTAAACGTGTTCGCACTAGTTCCGAAGATGAAGCGGGCTCCAATCTTCCAGTTGAGACCTCGACACAGGAAGCCATTGAAGGGACCCAAAATTCATGACACGGTAATGGCAGACAGCTGAATAAAAATTCGTGAGGTTGCTGAGTCAGTAGACATCTCAACTGAGCGAGTAGATAATATCATGTAGGGAAACTTGGCTGTGAACAAGCTGTGTGCGTGGTGTGTGCTGCAAGTTCTCAGTCGTCCAAAAGCGCATTCGGCACATCATTTTAACACAATGTCTGGCGATGTTTAATGGCAATCCGCAAGACTTTTTACGCCGATTTCTAACTGTTATGAAACCGTGATGCATTATTACACACCAGAATAGAAACGGCAGTCAAAACAATTGACAACAACTGGTGTAAGTTCACTGCAGTAGGCAAAGACCATTTTCTTAGCTGGTAAGGTGGTAGCCACTGTTCTTTGGTATTTCCAAGGAGTATTCCTGAGAGATTACTAACGAAAAAGATAGAACCATAACTGGCCTCAATTCTGCTTCATTGTTGGATTGTTTGAAACTTGCACTGGCTGTAAAAAAGCCAAGCTTTACGCGCAACAAAGTGCTCTTTCACCAGGATGATGTACCATCCCACACATCAGGGTAACAATAACGAAAGTACGTGAACTGGGATCTGAATTATTCCTCATCCAACCTAATCACCAGAATTAGCCACAAGTGACTTCTTCTGGTCCATAACTTGAAACCTTGGTTTGTTAGGAATAAATTTTCATGAAACGAGGCAGTGATATGTGCAGTCGAGTATTTTGCACAGTATGATACAATCTATTTTTCCGAGATGAAAAATCTGGAGGATTCCTGTTCCAAGTTTACATCCACTAAGCGCATATCACTCAATGGAGGCTATGCAGAGAAGTAAGGTCAGTTATGTACGAAACTAACACTTTTTTTCAGTTTATTGGCTTTCTGGACGCAAGCATTCATTTCCGGACAACAAAACACCTTGTCTCCAAGCCGAGAAAACATTTGACTCAGCCAGGAATCGAACACGGATCCTTCGCGTACCAGTCCGCCGAGCTCACCTCACAGCTACCAAGGTGAACGAAATATACATTTTTCTTGATTTTTTACCAGACTTATTAGACACGCAAGTCGCCGAAGTGGCGTCAACTCAAAAGACTTCCACTAGGCGACAGGTCTACCCGATGGGAGGCTCCAGCAACACGACGACCAGACTTATCAAACCAACCTCGTTGAACGCAGAGTGCTGCTCTTTGAACGGAGGACCTACTAAGCGCGTTCTTGCTCTCCTTCGTTTTACGACGAGAGAGGACAGATACACATGAAATATGTTTTGCGCTCCATGTATTTGTGCTAACATATCTGAAGTTGCTCTTCTAAGCACCAGGTACGACAGTGAATGCTTCATCACTTGTCTTCGAAGAAAGCACTCGAAATACACAGTCTGACCAAAAAAAAAAAGGCTTTGACTGATCTTATTCCTGGCGTAAAAGCGACGTCAGTGCGGTAACAACGGTGGCAGTTTGAACTTAGAACCATAAACAACAGATCTGCATCAGTCGGCTGGGAGCGGGCAACGTTAAGCAGTGGACATGCCGCCATAGTGTGTCAACGTTGTTGAGTCACAAATCGCAATAGAGTAATATCTCTAAATTAAGAGTTGAAGACATTTTCCAGATTATCCTGAAGAAGAGAAAACTGTGTGCGAAGTTTGTCCCGCGCACCTTGTCTCCCGAATAAACCCAATGACGCGTGGACGCCTGCCGGGACTTGATTGGAATGCAAACCGCAGGCAGTTCTTTTCTGGAAAATAATCATCACTGGGTACGAGAATTAAGGTTATCAATCCGAACCCACCACAAAACGATAAAATGCAGAAATCAACATGAGGGGTCAACGCTTCAACGACATAACAGACATTCAAGCCACTGTGCCGCGTGAGTTGCACATCTCAAAGAAGGACTTTTCTGGCAGTTTCACATGGTTGTGTGAACGCTCTGTGCGTGGTACTCAAGTACACCTACATATACATGGACATTCTGCAAATCACATTTAAGCGCCTGGCAGAGGGTTCATCGAACCACCTTCACAATTCTCTATTATTCCAATCTCGTATAGAGCGCGGAAAAAAGAACACCTGTATCATTCCGTACGAGCTCTGTTTTCCCTTATTTTGTCATGGTGATCGTTTCTCCCTGTCTAGCTCGGCGTGAACAAAATATTTTTGCATTCGGAAGAGAAAGTTCGTGATCGCAATTTCGTGAGAAGATTCCTCCGCAACGAAACAAGCTTTTGTTTTAATGACGTCCATCCCAAATCCTGTATCATTTTAGTGACACTCTCTCCCCATTTCGCGGTAATACGAAACGTGCTGCCCTTCTTAGAACTATTTCGATGTACTCCGTCACTCCTATCGGGTAAGGATGCCACACCTCGCAACAGTATTCCAAAAGACGATGCACAAGCGTAGTGTAGGCAGTCCATTCTCCTTAATAGATGTTTTACTTTTTCTACGTGTCCTGCCAACAAAACGTAGTCTTTGATTAGCCTTCCCCACAATATTTACAAGTGTTCATTCTAATTTAAATTATTAGTAATTGTAATTACTAAGTATTTAGTTGAATTTACAGCCTGTACTTTTGATTCCATACGTAGAACACCTCAATATTAAATTTTATCTACTTTTTTATTTATTTTTTATTAATTCAGTTCCGAAACTTTTTGGTCTGACGGAGTAGAGCACAAGAACAGAAACTTTGTGCCATGTCTGTTGCAGCACCACAGCAGTCGCTGGTCTTAGAAAATAACAATTCTCATTTGGACGACATCTTTCCTTTGCTGCTGATTTAAAACTGTTGAGTATAGTTGCTTCGAAAAGATCATTCTAAAGGCAACACATCCATTATTCCCATTTCTGTGTGACAATTTGTATATATATATATATATATATATATATATATATATATATATATATATATATATATATATATATATGTGTGTGTGTGTGTGTGTGTGTGTGTGTGTGTGTGTGTGTCTTTCGTGTCCATGGTTTGAAATGTTGCAGTCCAATTACCTGACTGAAATGGAGATACCTCTGTATTCTGTTGTTATACACACGTTGCTTGGTATCATTACAGGGCTTCGACTCATTCAGGTTAACACTGCAGCTATATGTCAGAGTCAGAATCTCTACAGTTATCTGAACAGAAATTGTCTAGGCTGTATCCAAATTTCCCCACAGTTCTCTTAGCACTGGCGTTCCGTGCGGTGTTCATGACGATAAAGTGACCATGGGCGACAGGGAAACGAGAACCACTGTCTGTTGCACCTTTGTTGCTTCTCTAATTTTTTTTCCGTAAAGGGAAAAGAAACCTTTTGTTTTTCTTTTCTAGACTTTGACGAGTAGTGTCTGGCTCCAGAAGTTTGGTTTTGTCTGAAACCATCGTTCGCGATTGTTTTTGTTTAATCACAGTGGAATATGAAGAGCATTCTTTGTCCTAATGTTCAGTAAGATTCCGGTGGCTTTCAATAGAAGTCGAGGATGCCTTTTCATTCCCGTAACAGGAGCACGCCAACTATGATGATTATCAATGTGAACTGCAACTTTATCGTCGCAAAAGAATCTTTTGCGCAAGGAAATTGCCTGTCTGAACTGCACAGTTGTGCCCGCTATTCGTACAGCTTATAGATCTGGCAACACGCCACACGCGACAAGCTGCACACTTAAACTGAAGTGTGAAGGCTCGAAGTAACTTCGGCGCTTTTGAAGAGGAAGAGATCGTATTCTGAACGAGTTTATTATGTGTTCTGTGCCATCATTAGTGCCATGAAAGACTGCACATGAACCCATTCCACACTTAACGCACATCAATCTCAGGAAAACAATGTCCCAATGAGCTAGTGACAAAAGAGTGAGCGACGAACGATAGTGGTTTAGACCTGGTGCAGCCTTCAGATTCTGTGTGTGACATTTTATTTTTTCATCGTTTCTTTAGGATGCAAATAAGTACCAAATCTGCCTTATATTCTTCTTAAGAAGAAATCATATTGCTTGAGTGTTTTGAAAATGTTTGTTTTGATTATAAACACGTTCCGAAAAAATCGATGTGCTAAATTTGGTATACTATGGAGCAGATTATTTCATCTTGGAAGAACATGTTTACTGAGCATGGCAATTATTTGAAAGCATGATTTCCTCTCCTGCGTTTGCAGTATTATTAAATAGTGACAATAATGGTTATAATTGTTTAACGGGGAAACCAGGCTAACAGCGACACCAATAGTTCCCACTTTGACAGAGTGTGGTATCGAAATAATTATTAAGCGACGCATATTTTTGGTACGTGAGTGTTGTTAAGAAACAGGATTACTCATGAATAAATTCCACAGCCTCTCAAAATTATCGATAAAATAATGCCAATATCTGAACATCAAGTAATGCACTTCGGTTGGGCTTGCTTTATGACTTCCGTCAGAGCAATGTACTTTTGAGTTGCCTCATGATTTAACAGTTCACTGTATATATTCCTCAAAGTGTAGAAAACAATTTCGCTGAAAACAATTTAACAACATTTTCTTTATTTTTTAGTAATAAATGACACTACAAGGAAAAAGTTGCGTTTATAGACATGCTCTCCTTCCGTTTGCGCATAACAACCATGCAATGAACGACAGGTTAACTGCAAATGCTGTCGTGTTCTGTAGGAAGAAAATACAAACGACAAGCGCTACCAGGGCGATATATGTGGTTTTCCACAGCGGTTGCTCTTACGATTATCACTAAGTTTATCGCTTCGGTTTAAGAAGCTGTCAAACAACGTTAATCTCTTCCGAACTCCCTTTGATATGCAATGGAGATGTTTTTACACAAATCAAAAAAGTCTTCCATCTCCTCGGTTCCGAGAGTCCAGGATCCGTACAGAACATTGGAATAGAGATAAACATCATTTTCGTCCTTTTTATGGCTCATGAAAACCACACATTGTGCGTTGTACCACCATATAGCGAGACCTTCAGAGATGGTGGTCCAGATCGCTGTACACACCGGTACGTCTAGTACTGAGTGGCACCTCCTCTTGAATTGTTGAATGCCTCTATTCTTCGTGGCATACTATCTACAAGTTCATCAAGGCGCTGTTGGTCCGGATTGTCCCACTCCTCAACGGCGATTCGGCGTAGATACGTCAGAGTGGTTGAGGGTCACGTCGTCCATAAACAGCCCTTTTCAGTCTATCCCAGGCATGTTCGATACGTTTCATGTCTGGAGAACATACTGACCACTGTAGTCGAGTGACGTAGGTGTCCTGAAGGAAGTCATTCACAAGATGTGCACGATGGGGGCGCGAATTGTCGTCCATGAAGACGAATTCCTCGCCAATATGCTGCCGATGCGGTTGCACTATCAGTCGGAAGATGGAACTGACGTATCGTACAGCCGTTACGGCACCTTACATGACAACCAGCGGCGTACTTCGGCCCCATATAATGCCACCCCAAAATAGCGAGGAACCTCCACTTTGCTGCACTGGACAGTGCGTCTAAGGCGTTCGGCCTGACGAAATGCCTCCAAACACGTCTCCGACAATCGTCTGGTTGAAGGCATATGCGACACTCATGGGCGAAGAGGGCGTGATGCCAATCGTGAGCGGTCCATTCAGTATGCTGTTGGGCCCATCTGTTCCGCGCTGCATGGTGTCGTGGTTGCAGGGACGGACCTCGCAGTTATTGGGCAGGTTTAGTGACATCTCCGAACAGTCAAAAGGACTGTGTCTGTAATACAATATTCACACCCATCATCATTGTAGACGTTCTGGGAAGCGGGGTGATGCAAAACTTTTTTTAATGTGTGTATTTACTTTGGCTGCAGTAGAGTTTTAAAATACAGTGACACATGCGAGCGGTATCAATACAAATGTTCAAACGGTTGAAATGGCTCTAAGCACTATGGGTCAACAGTCCCCTGGACATAGAACAACTTAAACCTAACTAACCTAAGGACATCACACACATCCATACCCATGGCAGGGTTCCGGACTGAAGCGCCTGGAACCGCTCGGCCACAGCTCCCGGCAATACAAATGTATCGTTGAAGCTCAACTCCTATATGATGGAAATCCTGCATAAACGGTTTGTTGAAAGACAGAAAATTATTGTTAACAATAAAATTATGAACGAAATCGTGAAATCCTATACCTAAGGTAAAAGAAGAGAAATCAATGAACGCAGCGTGTCAGGCAAACTTAAGGAGGTGAATAAATACACTACTGGCCATTAAAATTGCTACACCAAGAACAAATTCACATGATAGATGGGTATGCATTGGACAATATATTACACTAGAACTGACATGTGATTACATTTTCACACAAAAAAATGGTTCAAATGGCTCTGAGCACTATGGGACTTAATTTCTGAGGTCATCAGTCCCCTAGAATTTAGAACTACTTAAACCTAACTAACCTAAGGACATCACACACATCGACGCCCGAGGCAGGATTCGAACCTGCGACCGAAACGGTCGCGCTGTTCCAGACTGTAGCGCCTAGCACCGCTCGGCCATCCCGGCCGGCATTTTCACACAAATTGGGTGCATAGATCCTGAGAAATCAGTACCCAGAACATCAGCCAGTTGCTCGGCCACCACTGACCAGACGCTTTCAATTGGTGAGAGGCCTGGAGAATGTGGTGGCCAAGGCAGCAATCGAACATTTTCTGAATCCAGAAAGGCCCGTATAGGACCTACAACATGCGGTCGTGCATTATCCTGCTGAAATGTAGGGTTTCGCAGGGATCGAATGAAGGGTAGAGCCACGGGTCGTGACACATCTACAATGTAACGTCCACTGTTCGAAGTGCCGTCAATGCGAACAAGAGGTGACCGAGACGTGTACGACGTGTAACCAGTTGCACCCCATACCATCACGCCGGGTGATACGCCAGGTCACCGCGATGTCGTCAAACACGGATGCGACCATCATGATGCTGTAAACAGAACCTGGATTCATCCGAAAAAATGACGTTTTGCCATTGGTGCACCCAGGTTCGTCGTTGAGTACACCGTCGCAGGCGCTCCTGTCTGTAACCACAGCCATAGTCTCTGAGCTGATACTTCATGCTGCTGCAAACGTCGTCGAACTGTTCGTGCAGACGGTTGTTGTCTTGCAAATGTCCCCATCTATTGACTCAGGGATCGAGACGTGGCTGCACGATCCGTTACAGCCGTGTGGGTAAGATGCCTGTCATCTCGACTGCTTGTGATACGAGGCCGTTGGGATCCAGCATGGCGTTCCGTATTACCGTCCTGAACCCACCGATTCCATATTCTGCTAACAGTCATTGGATCTCGACCCACGCGAGCAGCAATGTCGCGATACGATAAACCGCAATCGCGATAGCCCACAATCCGACCTTTATCAAAGTTGGAAACGTGATGGTACGCATTTCTCCTCCTTACACGAGGCATCACAACAACGTTTCACCAGGCAACGCCGGTCAACTGCTGTTCCTCTCCCACTCATCCTTCCTATTCTATCCTGTTCCCAGACCATGGACGTCGCCCACCCGACTCCCGCCCACGGGCGGGTTTACCGGTTGGGCTCCGCGTTGCGTCTCTTTGCCGTGATTTTCAGCTTCCTTCTTTGTGCTGTCTTCCTCACTCCCTCCCCTCCACCCCCCCCCCCCCCCCCCCCCCTTGGTTAGTTCCTCGGCCTCGACTTTGGATGGATCTCTGCCGAGGTCCGAAAGATTCCATCCCCCCGGTGGTGTTGCGTTCTTTATTCCGCCAAATTTTATGGGAGTTTCGGGATGCTGTTGTTTTTTACACTGATGGCTCTAAATCTGCTGACATGTGGGTATGCCTTCTCGTCCTCTGTTGGAACGGAAAATCATCTGCTGCCACCTACATGTGGGGAGTTCACTGCGGAATTGATGGCAATTTCCCAGGCTCTTACCTTTATTAAACAGTCCCAACACAACCACGTTTTGTTATGTACAGACTCAATGAGTGGCCTTCTTGCTATTGACCGGTGTTTTTCGCGCCACCCCTTGGTCTCTGCCATCCACGAAAATCTCGCTGATATTCACCGTGCTGCTTGTTCCATTGACTTCCTTTGGGTCCCTGGCCATGTGGGTATCCCGGGTAATGAGCTCGCTGATCGTTTAGCTGGGGGAACAGTCACTTACCCCACGTTTTCTGTAACCCCTCCTGCAGCGGATTTACGGCTTCACATCAAATCCCACTTCGCACAGTCATGGGCCAATTCTTGGGAGGCTACTCCCCTGTCTAACAAACTTCGTGCAATTAAGGTGACACCAGGCACATGGCGTTCTTCCTTTCACCTCTCTCGAAAGGACTCGACTACACTGTGTCGTCTCCGCATTGGCCATACCAGGCTGACCCATGGTTTCCTATTGCGTGATGAGCCACCCCCACTATGTGGTTGTGGAGCCTTCCAGTCAGTAGCCCACATTTTGGTTGAATGCCCCATTCTTTTGGCTCTGCGTGCTAAGTACAGACTCCCCCACACTTTACCTTTGATGTTGGCTGACGATTCCCGGATGGTCTCTCTGGTTCACGGTTTCCTCCGGGAAAGTGGTTTTTATTCTCAGTTTTAAGGTTTTTAATCTCCCTCTGGTGTTGGGGCAGGGCAGTGAGTGTTTGGGTGTCTCCCACTATAAGCCATGTTCGGAGATTCCCGATTCACCTCCCTGAGCGAGATCCTCTTTTCCTCCCCTTTTACTCTGTTTTTACCTTTTTTTAAGGATTGGTTAGTCTCCTTTTCCCATACGTACTTCTACATTCTAGCGGTTGCACCTTTTAAGTCACAGGTGGTCTTGCCTATACTGCTTCAGCATAGCGTTGGGTTCGTTATCTAGCTGACTTCCCTCATTTTGTTTTTACCATTGACAACATGACTGCCCTTTTACGTTTTTAGCTTTTTCACTTTTATTGTTCTGACTTTCCTGAGATGTCCCATTAGCGGAATGGACCATATTTGGAACAAGGGACTGATGACCTTGCTGTTTGGTCCCTTAAACCTCAAACAACCAACCAACCAACCCATCTGTTGACTCAGGGATCGAGACGTGGCTGCACGATCCGTTACAGCCAAGCGGATAAGATGATTGTCATCTCGACTGCTAGTGATACGAGGCCGTTCGGATCCAGCACGGCGTTCCGTATTACCCTCCTGAACTCACCGATTCCATATTCTGCTAACAGTCATTGGATCTCGACCAACGCGAGCAGCAATGTCGCGATACGATAAACCGCAATCTCGATAGTCTACAATCCGATCTTTATCCAAGTCGGAAACGTGATGGCACGCATTTCTCCTCCTTACACGAGGCATCACAACAACGTTTCACCAGGCAACGCCGGTCAACTGCTGTTCGTATATGAGAAATCGGTTGGAAACCTTCCTCACGTCAGCACGTTGTAGGTGTCGCCACCAGAAGCTGGGAGCGCCGAACAGAAAGGGGGTGGGGGATCCCAGCTTCAAGCAGGAGACTATCAACAGGGCTAGTAGGAAAGGCACCGGTGGCCAAACGGATACCACGATGGTGGACTGGATCCAGCACGTGCAGTGTGGAAGGAGCAGCTAAACCATAGACTTGACAACCATAGTCCAAGCGAGACAGAACTAGAACACGATTAAGACGGAGAATAAGGGAACGGTCCGCACCCCAAGAGGAGTGGGCAAGGAAGTGAAGGACATTGAGTTTACGGAAACATCCTACCTTCAGGAGTCTGATATGGGGCAGCCAAGTGAGCTTGTTGTCGAAAAGAAGACCCAGGAAACGAAACTGTGGGACCACAGGCAATCGTTGTGCATCGAGATAGAGCTCTGGATCAGGGTGGATCGTAGTATGGCGACAGAAGTGGACTACCCGCGATTTTGAAGGAGAGAATTGAAACCCGGGTGAGAGGGTCCATGCAGAGGCACGCCGTATAGCTCCCTGGAGCTGCCGTTCTGCAGATGCCATCGAGGAGGAACTAACCCAAATGCAGAAATCATCCACATACAGGGCAGGGGCAACCAAGGGACCGACAGAGGCCACAAGGCCATCGATAGCAATAAGGAAAAGGACACTCAAGACAGAACCCTATGGGATGCCCGCCTCCTGGGTTCGTGAAGAACTAAAAACAGTACCGACTCGAACTCTGAATGACCGATGGAACAGGAACTGGCGGATAAAAATCGGGAGTGGGCCCCGAAGACTCCACTGATGAAGGGTAAGTAAGATGTGATGGCGCCAGGCCGTGTCATAGGCCTTGCGACGGTCAAAAAACACTGCAACCAAATGGCGGCGCTGGGAAAAAAGCCTGCCGAACTGCGGATTCCAAGCGAAGTAAGTGATCGATTGGAGACCGTCCCTCTCGAAAGTCACACTGGTAAGGGGACAATAGATCCCGAGATCCGAGGACCCAATTGAGCCGACGGGCTACCATCCGTTCAAGTAACTTACAAACAACAATGGTCAAACTAATTGGCCGATAGCTGTCAACAGATAGGGGGTTCTTACCAGGCTTAAAGACAGGAACCACGATGCTATCCCTCCACTGAGAAGGGAAGTCACCCTGGAGCCAGATACGGTTAAACACCCGAAGAAGATGTTGCCGTTGTGGAGCACTGAGATGTTGAAGCAGTTGGTTATGAATGGAATCTGGGCCAGGGGCCGTATCATGAGAAGAAGATAGAGCTGAAGGATATTCCCATTCAGTAAAAGGTTCGTTGTAAGATTCTGACACACAAGGGGTGCAACATAAGGTGGAAGCTTCAGCCCGCTGTTTTCGGTGAAGGAAAGCAGCTGGATAGGAGGCTGATGCTGATGCCACTGCAAAATGGGTCGCAAGATGTTCTGCAAGAACTAATGTGTCCGTAAAAAGGCCATCTGGGAGGTGAAGGCCTGGGAGGGTGGACTGCCGATGGCAACCTTGGAGAGAGCGAAGCGTAGCCCATACCCGTGACAGAGGGACAGTAGAACCAAGGGAAGAAACGAATCGTTCCCATCATATCCGCTTGCTCTGTTTGATTAAATAACAGGCTTTAGCGCGGAGGCGTTTAAAGGTAGTAAGGCTGGCTACGGATGGGTGCCTCTTAAAGTGTTGCAAAGCTCGACGGCGATCACGGATGGAAATGGCAATGGCCGTACTCCACCATGGGACTTGCCGGCGACGAAATGGCCCAGACGGGGGCGGGACAGCAAGGCTAGCAGCGCGAACAATCGCGTCAGACACGTCACGTAGGACGTCATCAATACAACCCGACAAAGAGGAAGAAAACACGACCTGTGCAGTGTATAGAGGCCAATCGGCACTTAGGAAAGACCAACGAGGTAACCTGTCCATCGGGGAGCGGGAACGGAGCGAGATAATCAACGGGAAATGGTCACTATCACAAAGGTCGTCATGTGGCGACCAGTGTAATGAAGGGAGGAGAGAGGGAGGAGAAAGAGAAAGATCAATGGCAGAAAAGGTACCATGACCAGCACTGAAATGAGTAGGGGAGCCATCATTAAGAAGGCACAAGTCGTGGTCTGCAATAAATTGGTCTATAAGAAGACCTCGTCTAGATGCACTGCCCCACAAGGGATGGTGAGCATTAAAATCCCCAAGGAGGAGGAAGGGAGGAGGAAATTGCTGAAGAAGGGCAGTTAAGGCAGCAGGTTTAAGAGTCCTGTGAGGAGGGAGATAAAGATTGCAAACTGTGACCGCAGAGTCTAAGTGGACCCTAACAGCAACCGCTTCCAATGTAGTTTGAAGAGGAATCCATGTGCTAGCAATGTCTGTACGGACCAACGTACAGAAGCCACCAGAAGCCCGCAGGGGTCCGACCCGATTTCGACAGAAAACACGGAACCCACGGAGGGACGGTGACTGAGCATCAGTAAAGTAAGATTCCTGGAGAACCACACAAGCAGCAGAGTTGGACGAAAGAAGGGATTTCAATTCCGGAAGGTGACGATAATATCCATTACAATTCCATTGGAGAACCACAGAACGATGATTGAAATGGGGGCTGAACAAGCTAAAGCCAGTTATACCACCGGATCCCCACCCGTCACCGACGAGGAGAGGGCGACATCCATGAACGACAGGTCAGAATCCGGTTGTGAAGTCGGGGAAGGGACCTCCGGTGACACCAGAAGCTCTTTGTCCCGGGCCTTATGTTTCTTCTTCTTTTCAGGCTGAGATCGAGGAGGGCTGTGTGGCATAAAGGAACCAGCTGCAGCAAATCAGGAACAGAAAGAGACCGGGCGACCTGGGGGCCCACAGACCGCGGCTCTCGCGGTCGTCGCGCGGCAGCAGACCTTTGGCCTGGAAGGTGCCGGGAAGGGGCATCCCGGGAGAGGCGCCCTTGACCGGCAGACGCCGAAGGAGTGGGACACTTCTCCAGCTGGGGAAGGGGAGCAGCGCCCAGAGGAGAAGGTGTGGGAGCCGCAGGAAAGTGGGGGAGGAGAGGGGTCTGGGATGGGGGTAAGGAAAGGGGAGGAAGGGGTGAAGATGTAACCAAGGCGTAACTAGATGTCATGGACACAGGGTGAAGACGTGTATATTTCTTATGGGCCTCTGTGTAGGTTAAACGATCGAGGGACTTATACTCCTGTATCTTCTTTTCCTTCGTATATACTGGGCATTCCGCGAACGTGGACTACCATGACAATTTACACACACAGGAGGGGGACACACAGGGACTCCCCTCATGGAGTGGACATCCACGGTCACCACATAGAGGGGCCTGTGAACAGCGGGAAGACATGTGTCCAAAACGCAAGCACTTAAAACACCTCATAGGAGGAGGGATGTACGGCTTCACATCACATCGATAAACCTTAATCTTAACTTTCTCAGGGAGGATATCCCCTTCAAAGGCCAGGATAAAGGCACCAGTATGAATGCGATTGTCTTTAGGGCCCTTCTGAACACGAAGAACAAAGTGAACACACCGTCGTCCGAGATTGTCCCGAAGTTCCTCATCAGTTCGAAGGATGAGGTCCCTGTGGAAAATCACACCTTGTACCATTTTTAGAGACTGGGGGGGGGGGGGTAATGGACACAGGAATTTTGACAAGATGGGTAAAGGCACGAAGGGTCGCAGATTGGGCAGCCGAATGAGTTTTGATCAGCAACGAAATCGACCGCATCTTGCTCAGGAGTCCAATTCGCCAAACTTGTCTTCAATGTGTTCCACAAAGAATAAAGGTTTTGTATTGGTGAAAGTATCTCCATCAGTCCTGGTGCAAACTAGATAACGGGGGAACGGTTTCGCCCCTAGCTGACGGGCCTGACCCTCTTCCCAGGGGGTAGCCATGGAAGGGAAGGCCGAAGGGGCAAGAGAAGCAGCCCTTGAGGAATCAGTTCCACGCAGAGAGACGGCCGCAGAAGAACGGCTAGAGTTCTGGAACGGCATGCGTTTCATTTGCATAGCGTCCGCCCTGATACCACCCACTCCGATCAGGGGCTCTCCTCACGGGCGCCACCCAGCCACCGCAAGGGCCGTCTGGCACCGCGGCCATTGCCGGGAGTTCCGATTCTCCAGGATGACGAGCAACCACTCCGAGGCATGCATGAGGAGGTCACAGCTCAGGTATCAGAAGTGTGAACCCTGTGTGTTCAGGGGGCTCAACCAAAAGGGTACATAGCGACCTCACCACACGGGCTGGCTACCGTGCTGGCTATGCACCCTAGCATCAGACAACGACGTGAAAGAAAAGGTGGAATGTACGGAGGGCTCACGTCGGAGACACTGGGTAAGGTGCTCTTCCCAAATGGCTCAAATTACGGAGGAGAAATTTTGTAATGGAGGTCAAACCCCAGAGGGGGACCAAGGAATGCCAAAAGGAGGAGATGATTACGCAACAAATCCGAATTGTAAAACCAACAGAACCAGAAGGATAGCGGGAGCCAACATAATCAAGGACACCAAGAGAGGGGACCGAGCGAGGTGGCGCAGTGGTTAGCACACTGGACTCGCATTCGGGAGGACGACGGTTCAATCCCGTCTCCAGCCATTCTGATTTAGGTTTTCCGTGATTTCCCTAAATCGTTTCAGGCAAATGCCGGGATGGTTCCTTTGAAAGGGCACGGCCGATTTCCTTCCCAATCCTTCCCTAACCCGAGCTTGCGCTCCGTCTCTAATGACCTCGTTGTCGACGGGACGTTAAACGCTGACCACCACCACCAAGAGAGGGAGAGGAGGGGGCGACGAGAAAGGAGCAAGGAGGGGAAAGGAGGGGAAGGGGAAGGAAATGCAGCCCTGGAGAGAAAGAAGGCTGCAATAGCTCGGGACCCCGTGCTCGCCACGCACGTATCCACAAAAGAGTTGTGGACCCCCTGAGGGGCAACAGATGGGGACGTTTGCTAGACAACAAACATCCTCATGAACAGTTCAACGACGTTTGCAGCAGCATTGACTATCAGCTCGGAGACCATGGCTACGGTTAACCTTGACGCTGCGTCACCGACAGGAGCGCCTGCGATGGTGTACTCAACGACGAACCTTGGTGCACGAATGGCGAAACGTAATTTTTTCGAATGAATCCAGGTTCTGTTTACAGCATCGTGACAGTCGCATCCGTGTTTTGCGACATTGCGGTGAACGCACATTGGAAGCGTGTATTCGTCATCGCCATACTGGCGTATCACTCGGCGTGATGATATGGGTGCCACTGGTCACCTCCTGTTCGCATTGACGGCACTTTGAACATTGGACGTTACATTTCAGATGTGTTACGACCCGTGGCTCTACCGTTCATTCGATCCCTGCGAAACCCTATATTTCAGCAGGATAATGCACGACCGCATGTTGCAGGTCCTGTACGGGCCTTTCTGGATGCAGAAAACGTTCGAGTGCTGCCCTGGGCAGCACATTCTCCAGATCTCTCACAAACTGAAAACGTCTGATCAATGGTGGCCGAGCAACTGGCACGACACAATACGCCAGTCACTACTCTTGCTGAACTGTGGTATCGTGTTGAAGCTGCATGCGCAGTTGTTCCTGTACACGCCATCCAAGCTCCGTTTGACTCAATGCCCAGGCGTATCAAAGCCGTTATTACGGCCAGAGGTGGTGGTTCTGGGTACTAATTTCTCAGGATCTATGCACCCAAACTGCGTGAAAATTTAGTTACAAGTCGCTTCTAGTATAATATATTTGTCAAATGAATAGCAGTTTATCATCTGCATTTCTTCTTGGTGTATCGATTTAATGGCCAACAGTGTGCTTTCAGTAAATGGTCTCACAAAGTTACCAGTTAACTTAAAATCAGTTTGATCAAGTTCATTTTCTGTGTTTCTTAAATAAAAGCAAAGTTATGCATCCCATGCAAAAAAATTATTTGTACTTAAAAACTTCTTCCCGATTCATGACGTAAAATGTTGACAGTATTATTCCACCTTCAGAAACCGACGGCGCTTCTTCGGCTCTGCAAGGGGACGTAGAACTGCGAGAGCATGTGCACATGACAGGTGCACTATGTTAACAAAAGTATCCGGGCACGTGGCTGAAAACGACTTTCAAGTTCGTGGCGCCCTCCATCGGTAATGCTGGAATTCAATATGGTGCTGGCCCACCCTTAGCCTTCAATACAGCTTATACTCTCGCTGGCATATGTTCAGTATGGTGCTGGAAGTTCTCCTGGGGAATGCCAGCCTATTCTTCACGGAGTACTGCACTGAGTAGATGTATTGATGTCGGTCGGTGAGGCCTGGCACGACGACGGCGTTCCAAAACATGTCAGAGGTGTTCTACAGGATTCAGATCAGGACTGTGTGCAGGCCAGTCCATTACAGGGATGTTATTGTCGTGTAGCCACTCGGCCATAGGCTCTTCAACAGTGGGAAGCAAGAAGGTGCTTAAAACATGAATGTAGGCCTGTGCTATGACAGTGTCACGAAAACCAACAAGGGGTGCAAGATCCCTCCATGAAAAATACGACCACACCATAACACCACCCTCTCAAAAATTTTGCTGTCGGCTCTATACACACTGCAGATGACGTTCACCGGGCATTCGGCGTACCCACGCCCTGACATCGGATCCCCACATTGTCTACAGTGTTTCGCCACCCCACACAACGTTTTTACTCTGTTAAATCGTCCAATGTTTACGCTTCTTACGCCAAGCGAGGCAACGTTTGGCGTTTAACGGCGTAATATGCGGCTTATGAGCAGCACCTCGTCCATGAAATCCAAGTTTTCTCACCATCCACCTAACTGTCATAGTACTTGCAGTGGATCCTGATGCACTTAGGAATTCCTATGTGATGGTCTGGATACATGTCTGCCTATTACACTTTATGACCCTCTTGAACTGTAGGCGGTCTCTTTCGGTCTACAGACGAGGTTGGCCTGTATGGTTTTGTGCTATACGTGTCCTTTAACGTTTCCACTTAACTATCACATCGTAAACAGTGGACATAGGGATGTTTAGGAGTGTGGAAATCTCGCGTACGGGCATACGACACAAGTGACACCCAATCACCTTACCATGTTCGAAGTCCGTGAGTTCTGTGGAGCGCCGCATTCAGTTCTGTCACCATGTCTAATGACTACTGAGGTCGCTGAAATGGAGTACCTGGCAGTAGGGGGCAGCACAATGTGCCTAATGCGAAAAAGTTTGTTTCTGGGAGTGTCCGGATACTTTTGATAACATAGTGTAGCAATAATTACTATACGGCGGCTCTCAAAATCAGTTCAGGGACGGACTGGCCTAATTATCGCAGACCTCGAGCTTAAAAGCATGGTAAGTTATACTCTACACGCCTTATAACACCAACTACGGACTCACTTGCTGAACAGAAGTTCCTGGAGGTTTAGAACGAGTGTGGAGTCCGTGCAACTTCATGGCAAGCCTCGCTGCGCTCACATTTCAGCAAGATAATGCCCGCTCGCACATAGTTGCTACTACTTGTCTTAGTACTTGCCAAATGGTACTTTGGCCTGCAAGTTCGCCAGATCTCTCCCCTATTGGAAAGGTTTGGAGCATTATGGGCAGGCCATCGAACGAGCTCTGGACGATCTGACACGCCAGTTGAACAGAATTTGGCACGCTATCGCTCAAGAGGACATCCAACAACTCTGTCAAATACTGTGAAGACGAATGTTTGCTTGCATAAGGGCCAGAGGCTGACCAACGCGTTACTGATTTTTCAATCTGTGAAGATATTTTCCTTGAACAAATCATACAATTTTTCTGAAATTCTGATCATTTGAAACTTACTGGCAGATTAAAACTGTGTGCCGGACCGAGACTCGAACTCGGGACTTTTGCCTTTCGCGGGCAAGTGCTCTACCAACTGAGCTACCCAAGCAAGTAAAGCTGTGAGGACGGGTCGTGAGTAGTGCTTGGGTAGCTTAGTTGGAAGAGCACTTGCCCGCCAAAAGCAAAGGTCCCGAGGTCGAGTTTCGGTCCGGCACACAGTTTTAGTCTGCCAATAAGTTTCATATCAGCGCACACTCCGCGGCAGAGTGAAAATCTCATTCTGGAAACATCCTCCAGGCTGTGGGTAAGCCACGTCTCCGCTATATCCTTTCTTTCAGGAGTGCTAGTTCTGCAGGATTCGCAGGAGAGCTTCTGTAAAGTTTGGAAGGTAGGAGACCAATACACTGGCAGAAGTACAGCTGTGAGGACGGGCTGTGAGTCGTGCTTTGGTAGCTGAGTTGGTAGAGCACTTGCTCGCGAAAGGCCAAGGTCCCGAGTTCGAGTCTCGGTCCGGCACACAGTTTTAATCTGCCAGGAAATTTCATATCAGCGCACACTCCGCTGCAGAGTGAAAATCACATTCTGGATTGTGATCATTTATTTGTGTGTATATGTACATCACATTTGCCTATTTCTGTCCCATTCGAGTAATTCCTTCGTGGTGCGCCATTTTCTTTTTTTGTTTATTTTTGTTTTAGGGCGTTTTTGGATCCTCTGCTTGTCGTTCATACGTGTAGGAAGTCTGTGTCCGGAAACCGGTTCCTCTGTATGATTTCCTGCGTCCACGGACGGACACTCAGCAGACGTCGGCAGCCAGCTCGTGGAGAGACAGCCGTCACCGGTCGGAGGAGTGGCCGCGGACGCCCGCAGCTGTGTGTAGTCTGGCTGGCTGGCCTGAGTGTCTGGAGCGGTCCGTGGGCGTCGCCCTCCGGCACTGCGTGCGCCGACGCACCGCGTAAACAGGACGCACGTGCGCAGGGCGCGCGACACGTGCCGAGCGTGCGTCTGCGCTGCGCTGCGCCGCGACGCTGATCGCCCGCTCCCTTGAGATGCCTACCCGGTGAGCGGCGAGGAACTTCGCAGGCGCCCCGTAACCTTATAATGCACTACGCCGTTCCCCATAGTCTCAAACCTTTTTCTTTCACCAAAACCTCTTGTAACTGCCTCTTTTCACTATTTCATGTCCAATTGTAGCTCTTGCTCTTGTAACACTTTCCAACGAAAAATTTTAACATGTGATGCTTGTCACACCGGACAATAGACAGTATAAAACACTAGAGGGCAAGATGTGATGTTAAGATCTTTATGTAATTTAATTTAGAGGCAGTAGTTGCAAAATCTACTTTATTCTCAATTTTATGAAAAATTCTGTGTCGAAGAATGAATATACGTTACTGGCCATTAAAATTGTCACACCAAGAAGAAATGCAGATGGTAAATGTGTATTCATTGGACAAATATATTATACTAGATCTGACATGTGATTACATTTTCACGCAATTTGGGTGCATAGATCCAGAGAAATCAGTACCCGGAACAACCACCTCTGGCTGTAATAACGGCCTTGATACGCCTGGGCATTGAGTCAATCAGTGCTTGGTTGGAGTGTACAGGTACAGCTGCCCATGCAGCTTCAGCACGATACCACAGTTCATCAAGAGTTGTGACTGGCGTATTGTGACGAGCCAGTTGCTCGGCCACCATTGACCAAACGTTTTCTATTGGTGAGAGATCTGGAGAATGTGTTAGCCAGGGCAGCAGTCGAACATTTTCTGTATCCAGAAAGACCCGTACAGGACCTGCAACATGCGGTCGTGCATTATCCTGCTGAAATGAAGGGTTTTGCAGGGATCAAATGAAGTGTAGAGCAACGGGTCGTAACACATAAGAAATGTAACGTCCACTGTTCAAAGTGCCGTTAATGCGAACAAGAGGTGACCCAGACGTGTAACTAATGGCCTACCCTATCATCACGCCGGGTGATACGCCAGTATGGCGATGACGAATACACGCTTCCAATGTGCGTTCACCGTGATGTCGCCAAACATGTATGCGACCATCATAATGATGTAAACAGAACCTCGATTCATCTGAAAAAATGACGTTTAGCCTTCGTGCACCCAGGTTCGTCGTTGAGTACACCATCGCCGGCGCTCCTGTCTGTGATGCAGCGTCAAGGGTAACCGCAGCCATGATCTCCGAGCTGATAGTCCATGCTGCTGCAAACGTCGTCGAACTGTTCGTGCAGATGGTTGTTGTCTTGCAAACGTCCCCATCTGTTGACTCAGGGATCGAGACGTGGCTGCACGATCCGTTATAGCCAAGCGGATAAGATGCCTGTCATCTCGACTGCTAGTGATAAGAGGCCGTTGGAATCCAGCACAGCGTTTCGTATTACCCTCGTGGACTCACCGATTCCATATTCTGCTAACAGTCGCTGGATCTCGACGAACGCGAGCAGCAATGTCGCGATTCGATAAACCGCAATCGCGATAGGCTACAATCCGACCTTTATCAAAGTCGGAAACGTGATGGTACGTTGGTTGGTTGGTTTGGGGAAGGAGACCAGACAGCGTGGTCATCGGTCTCATCGGATTAGGGAGGGATGGGGAAGGAAGTCGGCCGTGCCCTTTCAGAGGAACCATCCCGGCATTTGCCTGAAGTGATTTAGGGAAATCACGGAAAACCTAAATCAGGATGGCCGGACGCGGGATTGAACCGTCGTCCTTCCGAATGCGAGTCCAGTGTCTAACCACTGCGCGTGATGGTACGAATTTATCCTCTTTACAGGAGGCATCACAACAACGTTTCACCAGGCAACGCCGGTCAACTGCTGTTTGTGTATGAGAAATCGGTTGGAAACTTTCCTCATGTCAGCATGTTGCAGGTGTCGCCACCGGCGCCAACCTTGTGTGAATGCCCTGGAAAGCTGGTCATTTGCATATCACAGCAACTTCTTCCAGTCGGTTAAATTTCGATTCTGTAGCATGTCATCTTCGTGGTGTAGCAATTTTAATGGCCAGTAGTGTAATTTGATTTATAAGCAGGAGTTGCAAAATCTATTTTATTCTCAATTTTATGCAAAACTATGCGTTGAAGAATGAATATATTAATACCAGCTTACACTGGGGGTCGATCGTTGCTCACGTCCGTAGGTATGATCTAAATTACCCTACACGTTACACCCGGGTGGTGCTAAACGAGCAACAGTGTTATAGGTTACATGCAATATGTCCGGAAACACAACTAATAACCGCCCTTTTCAAGATCACCCAACTAGAGAGGAGAAACACCTTGTTGGTATTGTGCAGCTTAATACTGAAGGCATAAGCTCTGCAAAATGTATCCACAGAAACAACTGCATGAGCTTAACGTTAATGTTGTCGACATTCAAGAAACACATACCAAAGATGAGCAACGTCTTCAGCTGAGAAAACGAATACCTGGTTATACACTGGTCGAAGCTGTCCACCATCCCCAATATGGAATAGCCACTTATGTGAAGTCAAGTTTATGTTTAAATGTGTTTATTTGTAATTATTGGATATAGAATAAAGTAAATCACTGATTATTATCATACAATAGCAAACGCCACGTATATATCATTTCTGCATAGTTAGCTGGCTCATTGAAAGTACACAACACAAAATTGTTAATTCCTTTTTACAATAAAATAGAAAAAAGCAACTGAAGCTTTTAGCCAACTCAGTTTGTCAGTTATGATATGTGACATACCAGACGTATGATACCATCTTGAGCCGTCCGTGGTGGCCGAGCGGTTATAGGCTCTTCAGTCCGACACCGCGCGACTGCTACGGTCGCAGGTTCGAATCCTGCCTCGGGCATGGATGTGTGTGATGTCCATAGGTTGGATAGGTTTAAGTCTTTCTAAGTTCTAGGGGACTGATGACCTCCGATGTCTTGATACGTGTCATGCATGGTCCTCTCATTTCATTCCATATAGGCGAATGGTCACACTTGCCCTTTAGGCACTCTCCAACTGGCAGAACTCTTGTGCCATTCCACTTCTTTTTCGTCATATTATCATTACTTATGCGTCCTTAGTTTGATTTTCTTGAATAATGATAACAAAACCAACAGCTGGATTGGAATCCAACGCCGTTTATTCGTTTTAACGCCTGCTACCAGTTTCGACGCCAAATAGTGTTACCTTCAGGTTCCAAGTGTAACCAACCATTCAGAACCTTAATGAGAAAGACCAACGAAGTCTTCCAACGGCAAAAGTTACCAAACATGTACACCAGCATATACACTCCTGGAAATTGAAATAAGAACACCGTGAATTCATTGTCCCAGGAAGGGGAAACTTTATTGACACATTACTGGGGTCAGATACATCACATGATCACACTGACAGAACCACAGGCACATAGACACGGGCAACAGAGCATGCACAATGTCGGCACTAGTACAGTGTATATCCACCTTTCGCAGCAATGCAGGCTGCTATTCTCCCATGGAGACGATCGTAGAGATGCTGGATGTAGTCCTGTGGAACGGCTTGCCATGCCATTTCCACCTGGCGCCTCAGTTGGACCAGCGTTAGTGCTGGACGTGCAGACCGGGTGAGCCGACGCTTCATCCAGTCCCAAACATGCTCAATGGGGGACAGATCCGGAGATATTGCTGGCCAGGGTAGTTGACTTACACCTTCTAGAGCACGTTGGGTGGCACGGGATACATGCGGACGTGCATTGTCCTGTTGGAACAGCAAGTTCCCTTGCCGGTCTAGGAATGGTAGAACGATGGGTTCGATGACGGTTTGGATGTACCGTGCACTATTCAGTGTCCCCTCGACGATCACCAGTGGTGTACGGCCAGTGTAGGAGATCGCTCCCCACACCATGATGCCGGGTGTTGGCCCTGTGTGCCTCGGTCGTATGCAGTCCTGATTGTGGCGCTCACCTGCACGGCGCCAAACACGCATACGACCATCATTGGCACCAAGGCAGAAGCGACTCTCATCGCTGAAGACGACACGTCTCCATTCGTCCCTCCATTCACGCCTGTCGCGACACCACTGGAGGCGGGCTGCACGATGTTGGGGCGTGAGCGTCAGAAGGCCTAACGGTGTGCGGGACCGTAGCCCAGCTTCATGGAGACGGTTGCGAATGGTCCTCGCCGATACCCCAGGAGCAACACTGTCCCTAATTTGCTGGGAAGTGGCGGTGCGGTCCCCTACGGCACTGCGTAGGATCCTACGGTCTTGGCGTGCATCCGTGCGTCGCTGCGGTCCGGTCCCAGGTCGACGGGCACGTGCACCTTCCGCCGACCACTGGCGACAACATCGATGTACTGTGGAGACCTCACGCCCCACGTGTTGAGCAATTCGGCGGTACGTCCACCCGGCCTCCCGCATGCCCACTATACGCCCTCGCTCAAAGTCCGTCAACTGCACATACGGTTCACGTCCACGCTGTCGCGGCATGCTACCAGTGTTAAAGAGTGCGATGGAGCTCAGTATGCCACGGCAAACTGGCTGACACTGACGGCGGCGGTGCACAAATGCTGCGCAGCTAGCGCCATTCGACGGCCAACACTGCGGTTCCTGGTGTGTCCGCTGTGCCGTGCGTGTGATCATTGCTTGTACAGCCCTCTCGCAGTGTCCGGAGCAAGTATGGTGCGTCTGACACACCGGTGTCAATGTGTTCTTTTTTCCATTTCCAGGAGTGTATAATTCTGACTGGGAAGAAATCACATACGGGGTTCCACAACTGTTCCTCATACATGTAAACCATCTTCCGCCTAGTATATACTACAAGCAGAATTATTTCTTTTTGCAAATGACACTAGTGTTGTAATCAGTCGAAACATACATGCTGAAGCAGAAGAAATGGTAAGCAAAGTTCTTAAAAGTGTTATTGACTGATTTTCTGCGACTGGTTTCACCCCCAAGTTTAAAAAGAGCCGACATAGTCACTTGAGCACACCTAGCCGTACTGCATCAATACAAGTGTAACGCATGGTGAGGGAACAGTAAATAGGGTGGAAACATTAAAATTCTTAGGTTTGCATGTTGATCAGAATTTAGCTCCTAAAACAACTTAGTTCAGCCACACTTGAGCTTAGAATCATTACAGATCTTGGGGAAAAAAGCCTTCATCCATCAAAAACGTGCTGTGAGAATAATAAGTGGTACTCACCCACGATCATCTGGTAGCCATCTGTTTACTGAGTTGGGCATTCTGACTACTGCTTCACAGTATATTTATTCTCTCCTGAACATTGTTGTAAATAATCCACTACAGTTCAAGAGAAACAGTGAGGTACATAAGTATAATAACAGAAGGAAAAATGGTATTCATTACTCCACATTAAGGTTGTCTTTAGCACAAAAGGGGTGCACAATACTGCAACAAGAATTTTTGAATATTTTCCCAGTGATATAAAATGTCAGACAGAGAGCAAAGTAAAATTTGATAACAAACTGAGAAAGTTTCTCCTTGACAACTCCTTCTATTCCGTAGAAGAATTTCTATTAATGTAAAAGATGGTGGGTAGGAATTACTAAATCACACCTGTATAGTTTTTTCTCTTTGTAACTAAAGGAATTAGAAATTTACAGAATGTAACGATATGTACAAATTAATTTGCGCTGTGAATGTATAATGACTCGTTCCACATCATTACAATCTATCGTGCAAAATGGTCCATGGAACGCGTTACTAACTAACTAATTAGGCCAATATAACTGCATGACATACATCCTGGCACATTTCATCATCCGAATTATATTATTGTATCTAAATGTTGCAACGTTGAAATATGGTCTTCTTGAATAATTAGAAATAATCAATGAGTTGTAAGGAACTGTAATTAAAGAAGGAGAGGTATGTGTGCGACGTTAGGTATTGTAAAGTACTGTAATAATTAATACTGTTATGTGGTAATTATAATGGGATAAACGCCATTACGTTCTGCGATACTGTAACATATTTCATTATCAGACCACTGCATTGTTTCGTCAATGGTTCTCTATTTGAGATGGAAAGTATCGGGGAAGAACTCATAGGCAATTGCATTCCACTGAAGCAAAAGAAATGTCAAGTGGTAAATTATCGAGGTGCTGGCTCTATAACTTCAGATGATGGCTTATGAGGTGTGGTTTCTGTAACTTAAATACAGGAACTGCACATAAATTATCTCGAAATAATCACCGTTTAACACTTGTTTACGATGTTACTAATTTCGAGTGTCCATTTCTCACATTACACCGTCAAAATGATCGCTTGATGTAATGAGTAAAGAGAAAACTTGTGAAGCAGTAGCTCCACAGAAACATCTAAGCGAATCAATCAGTAAGTAATGCAGTACATTTCTATCAGAAAGATTTATTTTACTTATGTTTTAAAGGCATCATAATATTCCCAAATTTTTTTGCTAGAGAAACATGTTTTTCAGTGTAACCTCTGTTCTATGAACTACTGGAACTTAATGTGAGAGCTTTTGTGCTGTCATGGATCACTCTATTGCTCCGTGCATCAGCCAAGTGCTCGCTACGATGTTAACGTCCCTATCATTGGTGTAATGCCTGTTGCGGAATCCATCCGTGAGTGGGACAAAGAGATAGATATCAGAAGGTGCGAGATACGGGTTGTCGCGCGGATGAGGAAAAACAGGGCTCATTTTTATTTTTATGACATGCGCTCGATGTGCAAGCTGTCATAGGGTCCTACATTACCGTATTAGCATTTTCGTGGCCATCGACATGCGTTAATAAATTCTTCAGTTTCCTAAAGGTCTCATAATAGACTTCAGGGTTGATCGTTTTAACACCTTCACAGTCCAAAGGCTGTAGCTTGGTGAGACTACAATTAGGAACTTCATTCTCTGAAGGAGACATTGTGTTGTGTCACTCCATTGATTGGTGTTTTATTTCAAGTTTAAAGCTCTGAATCCATGTTTCATTTCCTGGAACAATGTTGGACAAGACATCGTCAACATCAGCGTCATAACGAACAAACAGTTAGGCACGGAAGTTCCTTCTTTCTTGTTTATGCTCTCCAGTTGGACTTCGAGGAACTCAGCGGGTACAAATCCTTGAATGCGCTAAGGGATGGACAAGTTTTCCGGCTCTATACTCGAGTTAGTGTGAGTGCATATTTCAAGATTGTAGGCGTCTGACGTTTTGCGGCTGGCGATCAGATTTCCTTTAACCGTTCTGATGTTTCTTCCAGCGATTTATCGTACTCTTACCGTCTGCTCGGTATCGGTAGACCGTAAACACATGTAATTATTTGTGATGGTCTAGTTTTGCTGCAAAAGAAATAGAATAACTCTTCTTTGCCTGGTACGCACCTCAGTTGCAGACGCCACTTTTCAGGTTATAGCGCTGCTGGTTATAGGGTGTTCCTAGAGGTATGTAAGATCGGGCGGGAATATTTAAGGAAGCTGCAAACAATACCACGATTTTTTTGCAACTATGTATGCTGAGAAACAAAAATGGTGGGCTGCTTATTAATCTCCCTTCGTAGTTGGAGAGCGTGAACCACATGCGCAGCGTTACATGTTAACATCCAAGTACAAACACAATGAGCTTACTAAAGCCTGCTCACAGGTTCATCTGGTGCTGAACAGAATTCCTGACGGTAGGTTATCTCCTGTGTGATGTCCGTTCATTGTACATCGACAACAGAAGTGCTCTAACAGCGTGGCACAGCTGGACTAGAAAGGTTAGGTAGAACAAATGCATGAACTCGTAACTCAGTCAAACCTTCGTTTGGACAAGTATTCGTGTATCACATGTAGAGTGAGTCACAGGCATCTTAGGTGCAAAACTTCGTCAAACGATGATTTTCGTTTCTTGAAACCACATTACGCTCTTCTGATATCGGTTTCGTTATCTTTACCTCGTAAGACTATTTCGTAATATTTCTTTAGCCTCCCAATGCGAAAGCTAAATTGTAATGAGGACACCCATCCCAGCCTTGGAGCACAATATTAAATTCATCACGGTTGGAGGCAAGTGGCTGAACATAACGACAAATCTGGTGCTGTTACATGTTGTCTGCTTCTTTCTTATCAGACTCATTTCACATTGTAAAGTTTTGTTTGTCAGAGTCTGCAGCGGTCTCCACAAAGTCCTGTGACGCAACTACATTCCCCACACTCGGGATGAATACATGAGCACCCGTGCAAAACTTGAAACAAAGCAAGACTCCTCCTCCCGCACAGGCCAAGAAGGCCCAAAGGTACCGACTGGCCGCCGTATCATCCTCAGCCCACAGGCGTCACTGTATGCGGATATGGAGGGGCATGTGGTCAGTACACTGCTCTTCCAGCCGTAGGTCAGTTTCCGAGACCGGAGCCGCTACTTCTCAAATAAGTAGCTCCTCAGTTTGCCTAACAAGGGCTTGCAAAAGCGCTCGGCAGACCGGATGGTCACCCATCCAAGTGCTAGCCCTTCCCGACAACACTTAACTTCGGTGATCTGACGGGAACCGGTGTTACGACTGCAGCTAGGCCGTTGACTAAACAAAGAAAGAGGCATTTAATAATTCATAATCGGTCCATATAATTACGGACTTGTGACTCTTTTTCAATGACGAACACATGAGTGAATTTATTTATGTGCTATTAATTTTCTCTCTACTTTCGTAATATTTCTATTGTTAATTAACCACTTAAGAAAACTTCCTGAGATACTGAGGAACTGAAATCCGAAATCAAATAGGTAAGAAATCTTCATTTGCCACTTCGATCACAATCTGATAGGTTTAGTATCCTTTCTCTCCATCATGGTAGGGACTATTCACGCACTTTCTCTCAGGCCCAATGACAGTGTGAGTTTTGTTTAAAACTCCTTTCGATGTTATAACGTAGACACTATTTCTCTCTGGTTCAGGTTTCTATTGATGTACCCTGGAATGGATTTATTGTCAATGAGGGTTGAACTCGGATTACGTTTTGCGAGCTAACATCCCATAAACGTTCGAGCTCACATGTGGTTACTCTTCGTCGAAACGTCTTGGCTCAAACTCGTCTAGGGGTTGAACCGCACTTGTCGCATTACACGCCCTATATTAAGCACTTGCGACCATTTGGTTAAATTGTCTGCCTGATGGCAAGTTTACGAAATACGAAGTTAATATAACATATAATAACTGTAATATTAATATCGGGAACTAAATTAACGACCAATAAAAGATATAGGCCACACAGTTGCGAGTTGGTTAGAATTACGTTTCTTCAGAAAGCAAACTAATAGCGAAAGTGGTTGCATTTTGACTTACAATATACTCGAGCGCATATCCATTTGACACAGTTCGATCATTCACAATCTCATTGCGAATTACAAGTCCAATACTCCACCTCGTTAACTACGCGAAAATTTAAAGTTCACACCAGGCGCGGGGCTGCTCAAAGCTCAGAGGCTAAGTCTTGCGATACCGCACAAAGCGAAATTTTCGAAGTCGTTTCAGTTTCTAGCTACTTAAAGACCGACCGTCCACTGTCGCATCTCCACCACCACTCCCTCTGCCCGTCCCCGGCCCCTTTTCGCGTGCGCCGAATATTCTCGGTCAACTGACTAGGGCACTTCCCTTTCCTGAAGCCGGCCATCTGATCGGCTACCGCTTGTTCTACATTATTTTACATTTTAACATTTTAAATAAACAAAAGTTGACCACTTTCACGTTCTGAATAAAGTAACAATAATATCATGACATAATAAACGTTACATTCTTTTACATCAAACCAATACAATTTCCTTCTTAACTTTGAACCTCACAGCCAGTAGCCTTGCACCAATTTGCTTTCTGATAAATAAATGAAGAACAAAAGTAGCTATTATGCATAGAACTTTACAAAAAATATTCTGTTACCTACTGACTCAATAAGGTGTCACGCTGTCACCGTTCAGTGTGTTTTGTGTGGAGGAAATGATGATCTGATGCCTAACTGAAAATACTGATAATTTAAATTCACTATATCTTTTAAACAAATGAAGTTACAGAGTTGATTTTTACAACGTTTGTCATTTTAATGATGCGCTTTTATATGAAATATCGATCGTTAAGATCGACCAAAGCGTTCAGATTTCAGAATTCAGGTCTTTGTTACAAAACTTGTTAATTTCATTTTAACAGTAAATCCTAAACTACTATAGCTATGGTCAATATTCAAGTTTTATTGGGATCGCGAAGTAAATTTATGGAGGATGGTCGATTAAAATTACTGTGGCTTGATTCCCTGCATTACTACAAAATGGAATAGTTCTCATGTTGCTCTTGATGGCTGATCTTAGGTCCCCCATATTTAACACTGCTACGTCTCCTCGGCCACAAAAGCCTTCTACTGGGTTTCCCTATGACATAGGTTCTCGTCTGTCTCACTCCCACATTACAGTGCTTAGGCCTCAATAGACAATAGACGCCTGTGGATTTCCCCATCTCGTGGTGCATCTGCGCCCTTTGTGGCACACGGTCCTGGACAACAGGGTTCGTTTTACAATTCCTGTAGACGGACTGTTTCGGCCATATATTTAAATGAGAGCGTAATGCTCATTAACTCACAGTTTGTCACTGTATCGTGAAAATATATCCTATTAACCCTAACCAGTTTTTAAAGATGGTGCTAATTAATGAGGGACCCCATGAAAGTAGGCAAGAAGTTGATGCTTTCCACGGTTGATACTGAACAGGATGTTAATTTAAGTCCCAGCGACGAATAAATACTACTAATACTGTAGGCCAGGACATGCTCTGCAGGAACTGCAGTAACAGTGGACGGGTGCTACACCTGCAAGTACATTCACACTTGGTTTGTACACTTCATACGTTACGTAGGAAACGGTAGACGATTGCAGATTTTTAAGTAAGGGGATTCAGGATATTCTTGGCATTCCGAAGACGTTCCAAAGTTTTCTTTTCCTTTAGGTACGAGAGACTGTCCACCTATACAACAACCTAGAAGGAAAAATAAGAATGGTAGGCCAACAACGAAACGTTCAGGATGAAAATGGTGTCTTTAGCACTTACGGTTCTGGGCATCGAAGAAGCACTGACGGAGAAAGAAGAAAGGTGCCGGAGTGGGATTGATAACCAGAGACGAGAGATGTCAGTGAAAAGATACGATAATGACATCCATCTCCAACGAAAGTGAGGAAGAATTTCAGGACCGGTTGAATGGAATGAAAAGTCCAATCAGCACATGTTATGGGCTGAAAGTGAACCGCCGGCCGCGGTGGCCGAGCGGTTCTAGGCTCTTCAGTCCGGAACCGCGCGACTGCTACAGTCGCAGGTTCGAATCCTGCCTCGGGCATGGATGTGTGTGATGTCCATAGGTTAGTTAGGTTAAAGTAGTTCTAAGTTCTAGGGGACTGATGACCTCCCATAGTGCTCAGATACATTTGAACCATTTTTTGAGAGTGAACAGGAGAAAGGTAAAATTGATAACAGGTAGTAGAAGCGATACCAGGGATAAACTTAACATCAAAATAGTGTACCACCTAGCAGAGAAAGTATAGAAGTTCTGCCTCATTGGAACCAAAGCAATGGACGAAGCTGACCACCACACACGAAGATGTGTCTACTTGTGTCAAAGGCCTTAATGTGAGGAAGAAATCAGTAAATCAGTAAGTGGCTCGAAACAGCATATCTAGACACTCCGGGATAATGATGGCATCGAAACAGAGGATGACACGCGTAAAGCTGAAATACTGAACACCTTTTTCCAAAGCTGTTTCACAGAGGAAGACCGCACTGCAGTTCCTTGTCTAAATCCTCGCAGAAACGAAAAAATGGCTGACATCGAGATAAGTGTCCAAGGAATAGAAAAGCAACTGGAATCACTCAACAGAGGAAAGTCCACTGGACCTGACGGGATATCAATTCGATTCTACACACAGTACGCGAAAGAACTTGCCCCCTTTCTAACAGCCGTGTACCGCAAGTCTCTAGAGGAACGGAAGGTTCCAAATGATTGGAAAAGAGTACAGGTAGTCCCAGTCTTCAAGAAGGGTCGTCGAGCAGATGCGCAAAACTATAGACCTATATCTCTGACGTCGATCTGTTATAGAATTTTAGAACATGTTTTTTTGCTCGCGTATCATGTCGTTTTTGGAAACCCAGAATCTACTCTGTAGGAATCAACATGGATTCCGGAAACAGCGATCGTGTGACACCCAACTCGGTTTATTTGTTCATGAGACCCAGAAAATATTAGATACAGGCTCCCAGGTAGATGCTATTTTCCTTGACTTCCGAAAGGCGTTCGATACAGTTCCGCACTGTCGCCTGATAAACAAAGTAAGAGCCTACGGAATATCAGACCAGTTGTGTGGCTGGATTGAAGAGTTTTTAGCAAACAGAACACAGCATGTTGTTATCAATGGAGAGACGTCTACAGACGTTAAAGTAACCTCTGGCGTGCCACAGGGGAGTGTTATGGGACCATTGCTTTTCACAATATATATAAATGGCCTGGTAGATAGTGTCGGAAGTTCCATGCGGCTTTTCACGGATGATGCTGTAGCATACAGAGAAATTGCAGCATTAGAAAATTGTAGCGAAATGCAGGAAGATCTGGAGCGGATAGGCACTTGGTGCAGGGAGTGGCAACTGACCCTTAACATAGATAAATATAATTTATTGCGAATACATAGAAAGAAGGCTCCTTTATTGTATGATTATATGATGGCGGAACAAACACTGGTAGCAGTTACTTCTGTAAAATATCTGGGAGTATGCGTGCGGAACGATTTGAAGTGGAATGATCATATAAAATTAATTGTTGGTAAGGCAGGTACCAGGTTGAGATTCATTGGGAGAGTACTTAGAAAATGTAGTCCATCAAAAAAAAGAGGTGGCTTACAAAACATTCGTTCGACCTATACTTGAGTATTGCTAATCAGTGTGGGATCCGTACCAGATCGGGTTGACGGTGGAAATGGAGAAGATCCCAAGAAGAGCGGCGCGTTTCGTCACAGGGTTATTTGGTAACCGTGATAGCGTTACGGAGATGTTTAGCAAACTCAAGTGGCAGACTCTGCAAGAGAGGCGCTCTGCATCGCGGTGTAGCTTGCTGTCCAGGTTTCAAGAGGGTGCGTTTCTGGATGAGGTATCGAATATATTGCTTCCCCCTACTTATACCTCCCGAGGAGATCACGAAAGTAAAATTGGAGAGATTCGAGCGCTCACGGAGGCTTTCAGACAGTCGTTCTTCCCGCTAACCATACGCGACTGGAACAGAAAAGGGAGGTAATGACAGTGGCACGTAAAGTGCCCTCCGCCACACACCGTTGGGTGGCTTGCGGAGTAAAAATGTAGATGTATATGTAGATGTAGAAGAAATTTCTGAGAATGAACAGTTGGAGCAAAGTGTATATAGAAGTGACAAGTAAACCATCGAGGTTTTCTTGTAGATAGATGTTGAACGTTAGGTATACTGGTAAGATAGGATATGAGGAGGTTCTCCATAAAATCAGTGAGGAGAAGAGAATGCAGGAAACATTAAAAGGGAGAGTCGACAAGAAGATAGAACATACAATAAGTTTTCATGGCACATGAAGGATATGTAGATGGTGAAAACTGTGGGGAAAGAGAGACTGGAAGTATCTTAGATCATATGGCTGTGTGCCTGATGGGAAGTAAGCACTTCACATATCCCTCGAACTGTTCTACTAATCGGAACACATTCCTGCATGGCATCCTGCAATTCCAAGTTTCTTGCTCTTAATTCATCCAGATTTCCCTCACTAAATGAGGCAGCAGTCACGAATGAAAGGTTGGTCGTAATCACCTGTCACAGTTAATAACGACTAAAATAATGAGAGGGCTGCAGGGAGACGTGGAACTACAGAATATTGTAGTATGAACCAGGCCTACCTGTCAGCTTCGAGAATGGCAGCTTTTCTTCGTACACGTCATGAAAATGCAGGCCGTACATGGAAGAACGGAAGGATGGGAAGTAACGTCCCTTCGGATGACGGGGTCACTATGAGGCAGAGCGTAAGCTCCGACTGGGAAATGAAGAAGATCATATATTTGGAATCTTGCGGGATTTTTTGCCTTAGTCGGTTTAGGGAAACCTCGGCAAAAATACATCTTTAATGATCATAGAATGAAGGCTTTCACGACCGGATGACATATCTTCTGGTAAACCTTGCGGGATGTAAGGTCGTGGTCCATGAAACTCTTCAGCTCCTTCTCAAGAACTCAAAGAAAGAAGTAAGCAGAATTCTGCACCCAAACAACAAAAAGCTTAAGGACAAGTCCGAAAAACGATGGAAGAATACAGTCTCTCTCCCTTTTATAAAGAAAGTAACGGATCAGATTGGAAAGATTTTAAGTAAACATGATATTAGACCTGTTTTTAGACCAACGAAGAAAATTTGTCATGTTCTTCGGTCTGTAAAAGATAAACGCGCTCCTCTATCAGCCAGTGGCGTATATAAAATTCCGTGTACATGTGGTAAAGTTTATGTTGGAACAACAAAAAGAAGCGTAAATACACGGTTAAAAGAACACAGAAGTCTTTGCCGATTAGGAAAAACAGATAAATCGGCTGTAGCAGAACACGCTTTTCAGCCAGGAAATCATCAAGTGAAGTTTTCCGAAACAAAAATTTTATCTACGACGACGAACTATTACCCACGGCTTTGTAGAGAAGCAATTGAAATATATAAACATAGGGATAATTTTAATCGGAAAGAAGAGACCATGAAACTTAGTGATATTTGGACAGTAGCACTACAGAATTGCTAGACAGTTTTATCCGTGACAAGATTACGATCGATAGTTAAGTTTTATCTCTGACAAAGGTTATCTCCGCATATCACGTGTAACTCTGGTCACGCCCACTTTTTACGATACATAAGTCGCTCTCAGACGTCCGACCCGTCAGTCGGCAAGACTCACCGGAGGAGAAACACCCGTCTGAAGATGTCCAGCGAAGCACTGGACGAAACGTTAGGAGCTGAAGAGTTTCATGGACCACAACCTTACATCCCGCAAGGTTTACCAGAAGATACATCTTTAATGGCCGGACAGGAAATGAATTCCGGCTCTTGCAAATGGAAGACCGGTATCTTAAGCACTACAGCATTTGGCTCAGACCCGTCCAAGGACATAGTTTTGCTGTAGTGTGAAGTGTACGTACGAGGCGAGGGCTAAGGAGATCCAAAGAGTGGTAAACACTGTAGAATGCGTCGTTAGCGAAGTATGACAGACACGTCCTCCCTATGACAGTGACGGACTGTTGAATTGTCTAATGTTGGCACGGAGTTCGGGCACAGAAGCGCATAATGCGCTTCGCGACGTGCGTAAATATTTAATTTCTAAGGATATCCTTGACTCCCAACCAAAGACATTTCTGCCAGCAGAGGCTCATACGTAGAGCGCTGAATGACAAGACTCACTCCCGTTATAGCTGCACTGGTTGTCGAGTACACGTCGGTCGTTGGGAAGATGGATACCATTTCCAATATTACTTCAAGCAGCTTTGCACACAATTACCATGTGACTCAGTTATCGATTAGTGATTCGAAATAATATCCGTTCGTCTCGAAGAGAGTAATTAAACTACTGAGATATCAGAGCTTGTCAGACAAGCCAAAAACATCATGCGTGTTCTGCCTGCTCTGACACGGGCTTATTGCCTTGTTATTTACTGGTACTACGAAAAAGGAGTAAATTTGCCTGCCACTTTGCGTTGAGCATTCTTCATATGTGGGTACTAGCTGATACAATGTTGTTTTGAACTCTGTACGACGACCGAACTGTGTAATTTGTATATTTTTTTCGAGCTGTAAATGTACAGTCTTAAACAAAAAAACTGACCGCCGGCCGGCCGCCACCGAGACTAAGTCCGAGTCGTACACTTAAGATGGCCAATAAAACTGACCGCCCCTGACAACTCCTAGTCCGGCCATCTGCACAATCTGGCAACACTGTAATATGGGGAAGTGTTAGGAGGAAGTGTTGTCTACTTCCGAGTTGATGAAGAGAAACTGAGCTCGTGGTCTTGCGGTAAGCGTTGTGCATTCTAAATTTAGAGTCGCATGTTCGCGTCCAACGGTTTTTTTTTTTACCACATTTCGGTCTAAAGTTATGAGTCTGATTGAACATCGAAGACAATTCGCTTAACATTCTACCCACCCGCAATAACAAGTATTCCAGAAACAATTCCGCAGGACGGCTCGTGGCTGCGTCGCGATCATAACAGCTTACGCTCGAGCGTTTCCTCGCGCTGCAGCGGCTTCCGGCCACCGGCCAGACGCCACCCGCCGCCTGAAATCCGGCGCTGCCCATGTGAAGGCGGCGCCACGCTGTCAGTGTGTGTATCAATGCCATTTTCGAATTTGAAGTTCTAGTTATCATCTTGCAGTTAAGCATTGGATTTTGCATACTTGAAAATCGTGAACTACAGTTAAGCATTGCAAAATTGAGTCGCAAGTGGAAAAGGGAGTAACATCTGCAACACAACGTTTACTTTTGGTATAACAGAGGGGTGAATGTAGAGGAGGCAGCTAGAAAGATTTGAACTGTGCGTGGAGCGAGTGCTTTTGGGAAAAATATGCCAGAAAAAGATATTCTTGTTTCAATAAAGATCGTTCAGGCATGAATGATTTTCCACAGTAACGAGGTCTCGACTACTGACATATGTGACTCTACGGAGTGCTACTACTGAACGTCATCAGGTCGCTCATTGAGCATTCCTATGCAGTACTGTTACTTGTGACGAGTTATGATGCCTTCATCGTTAACTTCCTAAGAAGAAATGAAAGTCTGAGCCCCACCAAAAGACGTATACTAGAGTAAAGTGTAGTGTGAACATAATATTTTACATTTGATAGCTCCATAAGTGTGTTTTGGACTACGAATTCTGCCCCAAGGGGTGTGTGCAACACAGCTGGAATTTGTTGTCAGTAACTGAGACACCTTTCGGTCTCAGGGTAAGAAAGTCGAGCAACAAAACTACATCACCTGTGCTACTGCATGATAACTCACTCTGTTGATTTGAGAAACAAATCTATCCAGGAGATTGATAGGAAAGTCGTGTCTCAGACTCTTGTATTGATAGGGATGTCCTCTCTCAAGCACTTGTCCCTCTCGTCATATATTCGTAAAATATTACCTTTCCCGCTCTTGATAGATCAACCGTCAAGGCAATTCATTTCTAGACGAAAATAGTCTTAAAACCACTATGGTTTAATGACATCGTTAAAACAAGTAGGTTTCTACGGGCGTAGAATTTGTAAACAACTGTTGTATTGTCAGATTGTTGTAGATATCGTGAAAGAAAATTCAGCTGTAGATTAATTTCTCTGTGATGATTACTGTTGGGTTTAGTAAACTAATGGAAAATGCAAATAAAATATTCAGCTTACTACAGAAGCATCACGACGGCAGTCTATCTTAATAAAGCATTAAGTTCAAAAATGGTTCAAAGGTCTCTGAGCACTATGGGACTTAACTTCTGAGGTCATCAGTCCCCTAGAACTTAGAACTAGTTAAATCTAACTAACCTGAAGTCATCACACACATCCATGCCCGAGGCAGTATTCGAACCTGCCTCCGTAGTGGTCGCGCGGTTCCAGACTGTAGCGAAGCATTGTGTGTAACACGATTGATCCTATTTTAACACGAATTAGTATGATATTACCTACTTTTGACTTCGAAAAGATCTGTATTTACTTCATTTTCTGTATCATTGGCACGTATTATGAAAATGTGACATTCCATAGTTAAAATTATGTATTCACAACAACAAAAAATATGTCGGCAGAAAATAAAAGTGGCATTATGAAATTAGCAATACCAAAAGGTTTTGCTCTGACAGTAAGGGGTACTGGAAGTACCAAGACAAATTTTGCTAGAGCGCTGTCTTACGATTCCCTTATTGAGTTTGTATCTGCCTGCTTGTAGTTCTACTAGAAAAGAACAAAAAATCTGGCTTTCAGCGAGTCCAGAAAGGCGAACGAAAGCAGCTTGCACCTTTTAGCCAAGCATGTTACCTGAGAAATGGTATTTTCCTAAAGCGGGAAGACATCCTTTTGTGGTTGAATTGTTGGCAAATGTCAGTCAGACGTGTGCCGTTGGTCTAAGCGTTTCGGTGTGTTGCATTTGAACCAATGATTTTTCTACAGGTTTTTTCTCTCCCAAAGACAGAGTTGAAGTCTCCCTTCAGTATTTTCACGTCATCTTGGTGACTTTTGCTCATAGTATTTTCGAGTGTGTTCCAGAATTTTTCGACATTTTTGGTGTTTTTCTTATTTTCGATGTTGGTGGGGCCATGTGCATTGATGAGTGTTAATTTTTTACGGGGGCTCTGAATGAACATAGTCATAAGTCGATTGTTGATGGGTGTGATTTCTTTGACAGAATTGATGATAGATCTGTGTTCGAGAAAAGCAATTCCAAAGATTGGTACGCCTTTCGCTACCTTTTGTTGCATTTTGCTCTTGAAGATGCAATGGTTTCCGTAATGCAAGGTTTCATTGTCAGTCGTGGTTCTTGAAGAGCAATGATGAGAATTTTTTGTCGGTCGATTTTTTATGTTAGATTATTTATTTTGCGTTATTTGGATTAATGTAACGATATTTTGTTATATAAAAAAAGGGTCTTATGTATGTGAAATCTTATGGGACTTAACTGCTAAGGTCAGCAGTCCCTAAGCTTACACACTACTCAACCTAAATTATCCTAAGGACAAACACACACACACACACACACACACACACACACACACACACACACACACACTTAAGCCGGGGGGGAGAACTCGAACCTCCGCCGGGACCAGCCGAACAGTCCGTGACTGCTGCGACCACGATCGCTCGGCTAATCCCGCGCGGCGTGTAGTTTTCAAATGCATGTTTTCTGCTTGTAGGGAAATTGACAAGAGATCTTCAATATTCTCTTCCGTGCTAACCTGGCCTCCCCAGAATCCGAAATTTCAACTGCCGCCTTTCGACAGTTTGCACAGTTCATGTTTTCTTGTGTTTCATTGGTTTGGCTTGGGTGATTCCAGGACCGTACAGGACCAGAGGGAGTTGAAGCCTTTGGAAGCAAATATTTTCAGCCGAGCTCATTGAAGTAACAGACGGTGACCAGAGTAGCGGTGGTTTCCACTCAGACGTGGATTTTGAGTTCAACGGATTTCGTAGTCGTTGAGGATTGTGTTAGTATTGGGTTTGTAACGCCGGAAATGCATATCCTCCTATTTCCATCTATTGCACTGCAATACCTGAAGATATAACATTTCTGTGCCTTTGTATATGGTAATTGTTTTACTATTTGTATATATATGCATTTATGTCGATGTATAATTGGTTTATTTTGTGAATATTACTTGTATTTATACGCTGGGTCTGGCCTAGGGAAAACTATGCTATCGAACGAATAAATCGATAGGTCGTGTGGAGAACGAAAGTGTTTAGGATCTTTGGTAGTGTTAACTCTGCCGCGTGGATCGCGGGCTGAGCAGAAGGAGTCTGGCAGGGGTGGTGCAGTGGAGCAGGTGTGACGCTCCCGCGAGTTGCCACGCTTTCGGGGTTGGGCAGCATGTAATTGCGCTCGACTTGCTATGATAGTTTCTGACACGGTGTCGCGGACGGGAAGCATTAGCTGGCGCCCGTTTCGCCTGGTTACCGTGTCGAGAAGGCGCGCCAACATCCAGCTTCTGCAACAGCGACGGCCGACAATGAGTGACTGTCGCCACCTCCTCGATCGACGGCTTCAAACCTTCAATCACCCAACAAGGAAGACTGGAAGCACGTAAAGTTTTAGAACTGTATGGCAGACCTTAGCTTTTCAAACTGTTCCATTTTCGTAACTATAATTACAGCAATTTAGCATGAACATTTGTTGCTCATTGTCCCAATTGCGTTACCACGCTGGGTCCCTTCCTTTTCAGGAATGAACTCGAGTGTCGTTGAAATTCAAACGCCAGCATTAAACTGAAAGCATTCGATTTCACTGCTTTAATTTCGAAGTTCAGTTAAGGTATTCATAGCTGGCTACAATATTTAGATTACACAAGCACAAATTAAGAGAGCGAGTTTTGTTTGCATATTTTGGCTTACCTGTGACTCCAGCTCAGCTTGGTACGTACTAAATTTTACTATTGTTAATTGTTCAGAATCATTTAATTCAAGTTCAAAGTTAAATCTCTTATTTCTAAATTGCGTTGATTCAAGTAGCTTTTGAAATGATTGTTGAGGTAGTCCAAGACTAACTGTATTTTACTGAATCTCGATATGCTTCAGAAACAAAGTTCACTATTAATCTCAGTCACTAAATTAACTTTTAATTTTCCGGTTTTATTAATTCTTTTGCTAAATTAAGTCAGACTGTAGTGAAATTTATTACTTCTGACAAACTTTCAGTTTTCACAATACACGTGTTAACCTTTAGTTGCCACGCTTCTAGTGCTAATTATATGTGTAATAACCTTTCTTTTTCAGTTGTCCTTAGGACTGGCGACCGTAATTTCCCCCAAATCTCAAATATCTAATTACCGCTAGTTAATTGTTCACGTAACGTCCGCACATTTACTTTCTTTATTAACTTTACCCCTTTTAAAAATTAATTTCCACCAGTTTCATTTGCATTTTTCCTTTCATTTAGATGTAACCCTTTCCTCCCTCTTTACCGACAGATTAACTTCGGTGACGATTGCTTTTCCCAAATTTCCATTAGGTACACGCGGTTTAATTTTTCACTGTCATTAAGGTCGATAAGTGAGGGGGGAGGTTACAGGTTCACCCGAAGTATTTGATTTCCTCGGTACCACCCATATGGGGGAGGGTTTCCCCTATCGGCCCCACAGGATTATTATTATTGTCATTATGTCATCAGCAAATCCGATATGGTGCATCTTCCCACCACTGAAATAGATGTGCATTGTTCGAATCAGTATTTCCATCACATAAATATGGGTTATAATTACGTTACATTGCTGCTAGTAGACATATTTCTCACTTTTTCTTGGGCAGTTGCTACCTGTTACTCCATCATAAGAATTTATGTGCGCAGTATTGTTGCAATACAGACGTTCAAATTATCGGATTTCTGTAATTTCATTTCGATACCAGATCGTTCTAATCGGATTAAGCCAGTCAGGCTTAATGTGGATATCCGAATTCGACTCTCATCATTTGATAGACTGGGTAAACCACATTCTTAATCGGACGGTAGAATCTAGATCGCTTATTTATGACAGGGCCTGAATTCTTATACACTGTGAAAAATAATAATGCAGTGTGCTTATTACTAATATTTTATTTAAATATAAATATATGAACGAACGAGATAACAGTTTATTTACAGGAGCAGAGCCCCATCCATCATAGCAGAGCAGTGCGAGATTGGTTTCAGGGCCAAGAGAGGATAAAGCTGTGGCCGTTTGTTCCACGATCACCGAACATCAACCAGATAGAGAATATGTGGGCAGAGGTAACAAGGTCACTGGCATGTGGACCTACAAATGCAAGCGATATTTGGACGGATATAGAAAACGTATGGTGGGAAGTAAACCATCACGCTACACTTCCGAGGACTTAATGAAAAAAATGCCCCTACGCCTTCGAGAAATCTTATTTAATGATCGTGGTTGGGTTGGTTACTAAAAGTATACTCGTCCACAAAACCCATGTGGACAGTTATCTGATAGTCGGTCAAGCTTTGATTTGTCGCAGCTCTTTAGATACAAGTCCATTAACTTTCAGTCTCCTCCTTACAATTCTTACAGTGCAAGGTAATTGAAAAATCTCATCCACTCGACGCCAACTGAGGAATTGACTGGTGCATGTGTTGAACAACACACAGTAGTTGTCACTCTCACTGGAATCAATGAGTGCGTGTGTGTGTGTGTGTGTGTGTGTGTGTGTGTGTGTGTGTGTGTGTGTGTGTGTGTGTGTTTCGTGTTCACGCACAATCTGAATCAATACTATTAACATTAGAGAGACAACCTACAATAAATGTTGCATCAAATATGACTGTAAAGTATTTTAATGCGATGGGCAGTTACAAACTGAATTTTTACCCAACCCACGACCTTTAATTCACGCCACTTACACATGGCGACCCTGCCAGGATAAGTGGCGTGAATAAAAGGACACTATGTGCAAGAGGCATGAAGCGCCCTTTGAATGTATCCTGATAGCTAAAAGAGCCACGCGCACTTTGAATAAGAAAATGCTACTCGACACTGAAATCAATATAAAAGATAGGGTCGCCACCAACTCTAGCCACACGACACAGAAGTGGTAGCACTGAGTCGGAAAATTACTTAATTTATTAATAAGAAAAACTCACAATAGAACATTCATTGTAAAGTCATTGATAAAGAATGGGATGTAGTTATTAATATGATCCAGGCATTCTTCCCGTGAATCAAATATTGAGTAAAGTAAAGAGGGCGTGAACACCATGCGTAAGTGCAGCCTGCCGCAAAATTCGTGAAAACACGATCTATTCCAGAGCATTTGTTTCAGATAAGAAAGGGACACTAATCACTACACCTGTGCACATGGAAACGCTATAGGTGGGCCAACAAGGAAAACTACAAGGTAAATGGCGAAGGTAACGGCGACGTAACATCGGTACACAAGATAAGATTGAAGGCAAAATTATTTATTCCTTAAAACATTGATGTAGTGCATCTATAGACTGCTGTTGCATGCTAACTATGTACAATTGCTTGTGAAATACTACACGTTTCATAACAGACTCGCGTGCCCACTCGGTCCGCGGAGACAATTTCTATGGACCGTGGCCAAGTTTTAATCACATGAGACAAAGAAAATTCACAAATACACAAAAATTACCAAGATCCGGAAAAGATTAGAAGCATACACACGCAGTTGTAGGCACATAAACATTCACACTGAACCGAGGGCACTTCAACATATGCAACTCCTTTGTGCTGCGTTCCTCTCACGGATCAAAGTCAAGACTGCATTGGGAATCAAACTGAAAGTCTACAAAAGCCTTGCATTCCCTGCTGCAACCCAGCAAATAAATCTTTATAAGACGAAATTCGAGACCAAAAGCTAAAAGCTCCCCTCTCTATGTGACAACGCGCCACGCGGTCAGTCCAACTCACCCTTCTTCGACTGGAGCACAGCTGTGTACGCTTCCCGTACCGGCGGCAGACTGCCTCCCGCTTCTCCAGCCTCTTCCACGCTCCGCGTGGACCGGAAAAACCCCAGGATGCCATTTCCGCCACCAACCTAACGCAGGTGGATTTCTCCCAAGTAGCGGAAACCTCTTTGCCGACTTGACCACTACGAGAGTTCTCATTGAAAGGTGGCAACAGGACCCTTTCAAAAGAAGCAAGACGAATTTTGATAGAGCGCTGTCTTACGATTCCCTCATTGAATTTGTATCTGCCTGCTTGTAGCTCTGCTACAAAACAATTAAAAATCTAGCTTTCGGCGAGGCTCCAAAGGCGAACAGTGGCAGCCTGCACCTGACAGGCAAGCACGTTACCTACGAGCTAGCGTATAGGCGCGGTGTCAGCCACTTACTTATTGATAAACCGCAACATAAGAGGAGACAGTAGTTGTATTTCCCATGTGGAACGACTTTCGTGGACTCAAAAGGATTAACTAATATCCTTATGTCACGTCTCAAGCGAAAATCACTCAGTATTAAATTGAAATGACACGATAATATTAAGTGAATTTAGCAGGATAGTTCTGTGCCATCAAGGAAGTAACTCGTCGGACACAAAGTTGCCAAACATATTCTGCGCTGTTGCCAAGTTTCAGTTATGCCGCCACGAAGGATACCAGCTGATGTCTTCTGTGAGTGACTTCGGAAGTGACTACAGCTTCATTTCAAAGTTGCGGGTGGCAAAGGCCGCAAGATCCTCATTATATGTCAATGAGCCTTATTCGCATTTCTGTAACTAGGTTTAGGGGCTAGAGTGCAATTACTTGTAATGCATCGATGCACTGAATGCAAACTACATGTCATAAATTAATAACTACGGCAACTATTTGTGTTTTACTGACTTTATCGGACAGAAACCTTGAAAGCGTATTCACCAGACGCGATTCACAGTTTTGGAACTTCTCCTGTGGTTGAGTTGGCAATGTGTGTTTGCTGTACAATATTGTTATTGAGATCACTGCCATTGGCACATCCACCAGAAGACAGGCATGGTCTGGCTTATTGTTGTCAGCTTTCCTGATGGATATTCCGCCTTTGTTCGAAACGAAGACTTAGGGTGAATTCGAACATTCCATATGGCGAAACTTTGATGTTTCTACTCTTCCAGCTCTAACATTCAAATAAGTTACAATAAGCGGCAGAAAAGCGCCTGTGAATCAACAGTTAATAATGCAATCATAATTAGTGGAGTCTGACAAATTCCATCTGTCATCTGATAATTGTGAAAAACTACTTTTTTCATCTTCACAGCACCACAGTATGAACTCAAAGGGTTTCATAGGATACCTACACTTAATTTAGTTGTGATCGTTTTCAATTACAGTACGGGAGGAGTAAAACCATCTGACATGAAACATACTTTTCCAGCGGGATTTGAATCTTTGGCTACAGTTGCAGTAGCACGTCCAGTGAGGTATCAAGAATGTGAGCAATCACTCATTGCTATAGTATAGGCTAAGGCAGAGAGAAGCAGGTTTCCAACAAAGTAAACGATGAGAGACACTGTCGCTGTCACTTATTAAACAGGAATTATCCAGAAAATTACAACTATGTCTCGTGAAATGAGTAGGTTGATGCAACTCCAGTCCGGCACTATCACTGAGTTGCCAAACATTTTCCGAATGGCACTTAAGATAAAAATGTGTGTGTGTGTGTGTGTGTGTGTGTGTGTGTGTGTGTGTGTGTCTGTGTTCCGAAAGAACAGACACTACGAATCGAAATAGACAGCCTTGTTAATCAATTAAAGATTGAAAGACAGATGTCCAGGCTGTCTAGCGTATTAAAATAGACAAACGGCGTCAGAAGAAAATTTGTGCCTGATCAGGATCGAACCCGTATTCGTAGTGTCTTCCCTTTCGGACATTCCCGAAAGAGCCGCGCATGTGGTATGCGGCAAAGATGGGAATTCGTGTCTGACGAGGAGTGTGTGTAGATAGGTGCTGAAAAGAGGTTGGCTGCTGCGTCCCGACAGTGACCACCGTCGGAGGTTCGAGTCCTCCCTCCGGCATGGGTGTGTGTGTTGTCCATAGCGTAAGTTAAAGTAAGATTAAGTAGTGTGTAAGCTTAGGGACCAATGACCTAAGGAGCTTGGTCTCGTAAGTTCTTACAACGAATTTACAAAATTTTAAATCCCTAATACTGCATCTCGGCTCTTACAATAGTGGAATAGGTGTGCACTGGTTAGCTGTAACTGAAGAGAGACTCCAACTCGGATTGTGGTTAAGAGCATAATAACTTAAATTGTGAATATATTTCTGAATGAATGTTTGTTACGTATTTTTCCGTCACCCTTTTCACTGTTGTAAGTTCTGTTATACAAGGAACGCACGCCATTGGAGGCGGCAATCTGTAATTTATTTTACCTTAATTACTACTTCAATTTTTTCCACAATTTAAAGGTAGATATGGGTGCAAACATGGAATACATGGGAATAATGCAGCTCTTCAGTGACCGGTATGGGGGAGGCATTGAGGCCAGGCCTCGGATCTTCGAGCCCTGCCCTCTTTGCCTCCGCCTACCTGGTGCTGAAAGTCTTCTCAGTTTTTTAAAAAAAAATAATAGTGCAGTGATCAGCATGTCTGTTTAGTAAGCAGGAGGTCCAGGTTCGAAGCCCAGTCGGTCACAAATATTCATCTGCCGTCTTAGCTGTATTTCAACGCGCTGTGACAGTGTGGACGTCGGTCCTTCGATATTTAAGATGCCATTGTTTCTTGAGGCAATGTAGGTGATTTACGAACATTTGTGTTGCCTTCAGTGTAACGGGACCATAACGGCATCCAACCCTTAGTCATTGCTTTGTGCCGGCGCTAACCCATGTCATAATACGCGAATCAGATTGTAGTTCATATTTAGTCAGTATACAAGTATGCCGGACGGGGTGGCCGAGCGGTTCTAGGCGCTACAGTCTGGAACCGCGCGACCGCTACGGTCGCAGGTTCGAATCCTTTCTCGGGCATGGATGTGTCTGATGTCATTAGGTTAGTTAGGTTTAAGCAGTTCTAAGTTCTAGTGGACTGATGACCTCAGAAGTTAAGTCCCATAGTGCTCAGAGCCATTTGAACCATTTATGAAGTATACAAGTATTTACGAACAGTAGAAGCAGAATTGCAGCGAACTGATTCCTTAACCAAGTGCAACACAGAGTACCTGTGTAATGAGTCATTCCAGCTGCATAGCTGAGGGTTATATTTGTTAAGCAATTCATTGCAGAATTAATGTAATACCCGCACGATGATCTCTGTAGTCATACTGTATCATAAGCAGCTCGCGAATGGAGTACTATGTTCGTTAAATCAGATTACTCAAGCTGAGGCCAAATAAAGAGAAGCGACGACTCCACAACACTATCTTTACTTAAGTAGGTAGTCAGCGCTAAATTATGTGTGCCAACATTAACTTTACTGTAAGCAGGTTGACAGCATAACACCACCACAACTACTGACAACCTGAGCCATATCATCAACCAGTTGTAATTCGCAGTGATTACAAGTTGCTGATGTTTGTAAAGAATAGTGGAAAGCGCGTCTGAAGTTCCATTTGCATTACGCCTAGGACGGAGAGAATCCTAAATAATAGTAATAGGTCACCCAGCGAAGAGAAGAGTCCACGTATTGTCTCAAGTTCTTGCAGTTTGATATTACTGCAGTTCCCGATAGTTTCACACTAACGGGTTCTTTTGGCTATCGGAATACTCATATGGGAATTATAAAAGTGTAATTGCTAGAACGCTCAACTACCTTAATAACACCTAATTCTGGATTGAATACGACTCGGAAAGCGACGTTAATTTGACGTTTCCATCCATCTCCTGACGTCTTACTGAATGAAGTCTGAAGTGCACGCACAGTTGTGTTGCCTGCCGCATGGATTCTGTGAAGTGTTATGACAGCTGGCAGTCATTGCTGAATACAGAAATTTGCAAATATCCCCACTGCTTTAGGGGAAATCGTCTTTGTTGCATTTTTTCCATAGCGTAATTAGCACAATAACATAAGGCTTGTTCTGCTGAAGAACTTGATGCCCATAAGTCCTTAAATAAGAATCTCCCAGCGGGAGTAATGCATGAAAGGAGACAGACTGTTGGACAAAAGAATGGACAGCTCCCTGCTTTTTGCGTTTCAGATAGCGTCTACGATAAGAATCTTGTGTCATATTATGCTTCACACACTTAAACTGTTTGTTTTTTTACTTCATACTAAAATAAAAGTTATGACATGAGAAGAGGAAATGAATGATATGCTTCTCAGGATCCTTAGTTTTTCATTTTTTTATCACTTCATACTAAAACAAGGGGGCGTTAATATGAGAAGAGGAAATGAAATATACGCTTCCAAGACATAATATTTCCTTCTGTGCTACTACTGCATACATGAATGCCCTGCAGTTAATTTTTGTATGATGGATGGATTTTCATATCACCTCACATTCTTTTGTGAGAAGGTTCCTATTTTCTTGGGATTCAAATAGAGTGGACATTTCATCAGTGGTTAATATTCTGATGACTAATGACATGATACCCGTTGCAATTGCTCCATGGCACCTGTGAGTAGAGTCTCACGTTGGTTACTATAAGAACACGCAAGCAGTGATACCCGCTTACTGCAGTCAGAGCCAAGTTGATTTCTTTCTGTTTATGGCGAAGCGTCTGCTGCAGTGTCCACGCTCAGCCAACATAAACAAATCGCGGCGGCATTGGGCACTGCTAATCGCTGCACTTGTCGCGAGCCTCGACAACAAGAGCGCACTGTCTCTGCTAACGATACTATGGAGTTAATACATCTTACTTAACGTAACGTAATATGCAGGTCGTGGGTTGGGTAAAAATTCAGTTTGTAACTGCCCATCGCATTAAAATACTTTACAGTCATATTTGATGCAACATTTATTGTAGGTTGTCTATCTAATGTTAATAGTATTGATTCAGATTGTGCGTGAACACGAAAACGCACACACACGCACACGGACATTAATTCCAGTGAGAGTGACAACTACTGTGTGTTGAACAACACATGTACCAGTCAATTCCTCAGTTGGCGTCGAGTGGATGAGATTTTTCAATTACCTTGCACTGAAAGAATTGTAAGGAGGAGACTGAAAGTTAATGGACTTGTATCTAAAGAGCTGCAACAAATCAAAGTTTGACCGACTATCAGATAACTGTCCACATGGGTTTTGTGGACGAGTATACTTTTAGTAACCAACCCAACCACGATCATTAAATAAGATTTCTCGAAGGCGTAGGGGCATTTTTTTCATTAAGTCCTCGGAAGTGTAGCGTGATGGTTTACTTCCCACCATACGTTTTCTATATTCGTCCAAATATCGCTTGCATTTGTAGGTCCACATGCCAGTGACCTTGTTACCTCTGCCCACATATTCTCTATCTGGTTGATGTTCGGTGATCGTGGAACAAACGGCAACAGCTTTATCCTCTCTTGGCCCTGAAACCAATCTCGCACTGCTCTGCTATGACGGATGGGGCTCTGCTCCTGTAAATAAACTGTTATCTCGTTCGTTCATATATTTATATTTAAATAAAATATTAGTAATAAGCACATTGCATTATTATTTTTCACATTGTTTAAGAATTCAGGCCTTGTCATAAATAAGTGATCTAGATTCTACCGTCCGATTAAGAATGTGGTTTACCCAGTCTATCAAATGATGAGAGTCGAATTCGGATATCCACATTAAGCCTGACTGGCTTAATCCGATTAGAACGATCTGGTATCGAAATGAAATTACAAAAATCAGATATTTTGAACAACTGTATTGCAACAATGCTGCGCACATAAATTCTTATGATGGAGTAACAGGTAGCAACTGCCCAAGAAAAAGTGAGAACTATGTCTACTAGCATATTTATGTGATGGAAATACTGATTCGAACAATGCACATCTATTTCAGTGGTGGGAAGATGCACCATATCGGATTTGCTGATGACATAATGACAATAATAATAATAATAATAATAATAATAATAGTAATAATAATAATAATAATCCCGTGGGGCCGATAGGGGAAATCCTCCCCCATATGGGTGGTTCCGAGGACATGAAATACTTGGGGTGAACCCAATACTAACACAATCCTCAACGACTACTAAATCCGTTGAACTCAAAATCCACCGCTACTCTGGTCACCGTCTGTTACCTCAATGAGCTCGGCTGAAAATATTTGCTTCCAAAGGCTTCAACACCCTCTGGTCCTGTACGGTCATGGAATCACCCAAGCCAAACCAATGAAACACGAGAAAACATGAACTGTGCAAACTGTCGAAAGGCGGCAGTTGAAATTTCGGATTCTGGGGAGGTCAGGTTAGCACGGCAGAGAATATCGAAGATCTCTGGTAAATTTCCCTACAAGCAGAAAACATGGATTTGAAAACTAAACATCGGTACATTGATCCAAGCACGAAAACTAAATAATCTCTTAAAAGAAATCGACCAACAAAAAAATTCTCATCCTTGCTCTTCACGAACCACGACTCAGTGAAAGTGAAACCTTGCATTACGGAAACCATTGCGTCTTCAAGTGCAAAATACAACAAAAGGTAGCGATAGGCGTACCAATATTCGGCATTGCTTTTCTCGAACACAGATCTATCATCAACTTTGTCAAAGAAATCACACCCATCAACAATCTAGTCGTGACTGTGCTCATTCAGAGCCCCAGTAAAAAATATACACTCATCAATGCACTTTCCCTCACCAACATCAAAAATAAGAAAAACACCAAAAATTTCGAAAAATTCTGGAGCACACTCGAAAAAACTGAGCAAAATTCACCAAGATGACGTGAAAATACTAATGGGAAACTTCAACACTATTTGGAACAGAAAAAACCTGTATAAAAATCATTGATACAAATTCAACATACCGAAACGCTTAGACCAACGGCAGACGTCTGACTGACATTTGCCAACAATTCAACTACAAAAGGATGTCTTCCCACTTTAGGAAAATACCATTTCTCAGGTAACATGCTTGGCTACCAGGTGCAAGCTGCTTTCGTTCGCCTTTCTAGACACGCTGAAAGCCAGCTTTTTTTATTCTTTTCTAGTAGAACTACAAGCAGGCAGATACAAACTCAATATGGGAATCTTAAGATAACGCTCGAGCAAAATTCGGCTTGCTACTTACAGTAACCCTTAGTGTCAGAGCGGAAACCTTACGGTACTGTCATTTTCATAATGCCACTTTTGTTTCCTGCAGACATATTTCTTGTTGTTGTGAATACATAATTTTATCTATGAAATGCCACATTTTCATAATCCTTGCGAATGCTACAGGAAATGAAGTAAGTACAGATCTTTTCGAAGTTAAAAATCGGTAATATTCTACTAATTCGTGTTAAAATAGGCTCAATCGTCTTACAGACGACATTATGCTTTATTAAGATAGATTTCCATCGTGATATTTCTGGAGTAAGCTAAATTTAATTTGTATTAGTACAGTGAATATTTTAATTGCATTTTCCATTAATTTACTAATCGCAACATTAATCATCACAGAGAAATTAATCAGCAGCTGAATTTTCTTTCACGATATCAACAACAATCTGACTATGCTAATGTTGTTTGCAAATTCTACGCCTGTAGGAACACACTGTTTCTAATGATGTCATTAAACCAGTGTAGTTTTAAGAGTATTTTCGTCTAGAAATGAATTGCCTTGACGGTTGATCGATCAAGAGCGGGAAAGGTAAAATTTTACGAATATATGGCGAGAGGGACAAGTGCTTGAGAGAGGACTTCCCTATCAATACAAGTGCCTGAGAGACGACTTTCTTATCAATCTCCTGGATAGTTTTGTTTCTCAAATCAACAGAGTGAGTTATCATGCAGTAACATAGGTGATGTAGTTTTGTTGCTCGACTTTCTTACACTGGGACCGAAAGGTGTCTCAGTTGTTGACAACAAATTCCAGCTGTGTCGCACACACCCCTTGGGGCAGAATTCGTAGCCCAAAACACACTTATGGAGCTATCAGACGTAAAATATTATATTCACACTACACTTTAGTCTACGTCTTTTGGTGGGGCTCAGCCTTTCATTTCTTCTTAGGAAGTTAACGATGAAGGCATCATAACTCGTCACAAGTAACAGTACTGCATAGGAATGCTCAATGAGCGACCTGATGACGTTCAATAATAGCACTCCGCAGAGTCACATATGTCAGTAGTCGAGACCTCGTTACTGTGGAAAATCATTCATGCCTGAACGATCTTTATTGAAACAAGAATATCTTTTTCTGGCATATTTTTCCCAAAAGCACTCGCTCCACGCACAGTTCAAATCTTTCTAGCTGCCTCCTCTACATTCACCCCTCTGTTATACCAAAAGTAAACGTTGTGTTGCAGATGTTACTCCCTTTTCCACTTGCGACTCAATTTTGCAATGCTTAACTGTAGTTCACGATTTTCAAGTATGCAAAATCCAATGCTTAACTGCAAGATGATAACTAGAACTTCAAATTCGAAAATGGCATTGATACATATACTGACAGCGTGGCGCCGCCTTCACATGGGCAGCGCCGGATTTCAGGCGGCGGGTGGCGTCTGGCCGGTGGCCGGTAGCCGCTGCAGCGCGAGGAAACGCTCGAGCGTAAGCTGTTATGATCGCGACGCAGCCACGAGCCGTCCTGTGGAATTGTTTCTGGAATACTTGTTATTGCGGGTGGGTAGAATGTTAAGCGAATTGTCTTCGATGTTCAATCAGACTCATAACTTTAGACCGAAATGTGGTAAAAAAAAAACCGTTGGACGCGAACATGCGACTCTAAGTTTACAATGCACGACGCTTACCGCAAGACCACGAGCTCAGTTTCTCTTCATCAACTCGGAAGTAGACAACACTTCCTCCTAACACTTCCCCATATTACAGTGTTGCCAGATTGTGCAGATGGCCGGACTAGGAGTTGTCAGGGGCGGTCAGTTTTATTGGCCACCTTAAGTGAACGACTCGGACTTGGTCTCTTGAATAATAAATGATTATTTACGAGTATAAGAGTCCGTAACGCTGATCACTTATAGATCGCTCACTCGAACCTGACTGTGATGGGAAACAACACAAAAACATCATCCCCCAACTGTTTCTTCCTGGTCACCAAAAATCACGAGTGTTAGAGCATTACAAGCGGAAATAGAGATTCCTAGTTCGATCCCCGTCTTCGACACACTTCGTGATGATAGTGAAACTAAATTTCGATCAACAAAGCAGCACAGGGAATATCGTTCCTTTCCATGGGCGATCTCATAACTTCATTTCCTTCCTTGCATTAATACTCTAATACTTTGTGAAACTGTTTCTATTTATTTTACTTATTACAAGGCTTTACGGCAGCGAAATGAATGTTACGACTTGGTCTCTGAGAATCACACATCAAGTGATTTGAGTACCTTTGAAATACCTTTGAGCCCGTTCTCGAGCACATGTTGGTAGCGAGTGTGTGTGTGTGTGTGTGTGTGTGTGTGTGTGTGTGTGTGCGCGCGGCACAGTCGATAGCAGCCGCTGGCGAGCGCTTTACACATGGGCCGCCGCTTTGTGGCTCTCCGCCGGGACGTGAGTTTTAATATCCAGCTGAATGACGCCGCTGCCGCCATGTTTTTTGGATCACCGATCGCTGCCTGCGATTGCGGCCGGCAGGAGTACCATTCCATCCGATGTCAGTGCCGGAGAACGTAGCACGGATGAAGAATCATCTCCAGCGAATAATGACATCAGGACTCCCACAGGGTTTGTACGCTATTGGATCATGTTTAAGCGTCTGTTGCTTCTTCGTAATATTACTATTTATTGGCTCTTTATTGCTTCCGCCTTTTCGCCATATAGTCGTCTTCCGTGTACACTTTTACATAAAATTCGCTCCATCATCGCACCCCCTCCCCACCTCCACCCCTCACTTAGAAGTAAGTGGGCGTAGTGGACAGCACATCAAAAACTGAACACAGATCGCGCATGGAAACAGGCAGAAGGCAAACTGAACTGCGATAAAAAAAAATAGTCAACGGTCCAAGCACAGGAAGTGCAGACTGCTAGAGCAACGGCGTCATTGTTAATTGGTTACAGTGCAGGACTGCAAAACGGGCAAGCCGTTTTGGGACCTACCTCCCTAGTTCCAATTTTTCCCCACTGTTCGCTTTATTCAAATTTGTGCCTGCGTTGAGGTGTAACGTCCATTTGCAACCGCGAAGTGTAAGGTATGGACCTATTAATGACAGCCGATTCTGCACAGCTTCTCTATTAACGTTCAAAATGAAGTGGCTTTCGAATGCAAACCGCAAGCATTTGAAGACAAGACGACAAGTCAACCATATCCTCCACCGGAAAACAGGTCTGGTGTGTCTTAATCGGCGTGTCATATGATATGGTGCTACAGACGAATGTTGAAAATTAGGTGGACTGATAAGGTAAGAAATGAGGAGGTTCTACGCAGAATCGGAGAGGAAAGGAATATGTGGAAAACACTGATAAGGAGAAGGGACAGGATGATAGGACATCTGCTAAGACATGAGGGAATGATTTCCATGGTACTAGAGGGAGCTGTAGAGGGCAAAAACTGTAGAGGAAGACAGAGATTGTAATACGTCAAGCAAATAATTGAGGACGTAGGTTGCAAGTGCTACACTGAGATGAAGAGGTTAGCACAGGAAAGGAATTCGTGGCGGGCCGCATCAAACCAGTCAGTAGCCCGATGACAAAAAAAAAAAAAAAAAAAAAAAAAAAAAATGATATGAATCTCTTATCAACGCAGCTAATTTGTATGCCTGGTGATTGAGTGAGATATGCCTCCTTGCCCGGTTTAGGTGTTCGTATGAATGTGAATGCGATCACTCCCAAGGAAATGATCAAAACTTAAAATTTGTCGCTTAAGCTGTAATAAATGATCTCAACAGTTTCGCGGTTGCACAGTTCCTCTGTGCTCTGTCAAAACATATAATTCTAATGTTTCTGAAGTTGCGTTCCGTTTTGGAAGTCTTGACTCTTGAAGTCCTTTGTTGTAACATTGTTCACAGCTGTTTACTTGTTTTCATTTCTGTGAGACGTCTATGTGGCTTCTCGCCTGCTCTCACTATTCATCACATTTACTTGCCTCGGTAACGTATTCTTAAAACATGACTCATAATGTATAACCAATGTACAGTATGACAACTGCCAAGATTACAGAAAGAGAACAAAGATTTCAATGACCAGACGGACAGTTCATGATGTGTGGAAAAAAAAAAAAAAACGCACGAGTGAGTTTCATCACGGCTCCTCCGCTTTACAGTCAAACAACGTGACCACATTTTTCTTCTTTTTTGGAAAGGAGCCTTCCTGGGGGCAAAGTGGCCAGCGGTCGCAACCCGAGACCTGGCCACCATGTCCCGTTCCCAACTTAGCTAGGAAATTAGGAAAGCGTGGGGAGCATGGTGTACATGTACAATGATCATCGTTTGTTTATTTATTTTCCTTTTCTTTCTTTTTCATTTTTATTTATTTATTCTTTACATTAATATCACCGAGGATAGCAAGAAAACGGCGTCGCAAGGAGGAGAGCGCATCAAGACGTCAGACGAAATGAGATATCAACGTATAGTTTTCCCGAGAAGAACATTCCGTGAACTAGAGAATATATCGGATCTAAGGGTGGAAGAGGCGGGGATCAACTCTTCACGACAGGAACACTCCAGCTCTGGGGGGGATTAAGGAAAACACTGCACAGGAATTTGGAAAAAAGAGTCTTTATTTTGGAATGCGGACAACTGCACAATGGCGTTTATTAATGAACTGCTAAAAATCAAGGACACTTGTCTCACCATCAGCAAACAAGTGGTGTGCTGCGTGTCCACAAATCCACTTTACTGAGTTCGTCTTTGGCTGCGTGAAGTATCCCGCGTACGGAAAGAGGAGCACTGTAGTAGGTATCAGATGAGGAGTCATACGGGTAAATAGGGAAAACATCTGCCGCACCAAGGACCAGAAGACCTCTTGCCGATCTGCACATTAGGCGGTGGTCGTCTGAATCCATAACATTATAGGAAACACTGACCACGACGAGTCAGCTGTTCACGTTCTCTCGATTTTTTTTACAGTTCAGTACACCTTCTTGCTGTTTTTATGCCAGATCTGTGTTCATGTTTTGACGGGCTATCCACTGGGTCATCTTACCACTAAATCTGAGGGGGTGCAATGGGGAGTTTCCCTTGTGAGAAGGTCGTATAATAGCAGTAGCTGTGTAGAGGTCATATAACATCAATAACTGTGTAGCATCGAGTTTTACACCAGTGGCAGGCTACTGTTACTAATACACTGTGAGACATAGATAATGACGTACCACGAAGGATTTATGCAAATTGGTCACAAACTGATATTCATACAGGTGTCGAAGGAAACTGCAAAATTGTAAACTTCGGCGGTCGATGGATGAATGTGTGAAGCTGCAGTGCAATTTCAACGCGTAGCTGGCAAGGATAGTAAACAAGAGACATGTCGATACCCACGACATGAAGTCTTCGAGAATTTCATTCCGTGTACTCAGTTGGACAGCAACTTTGCCTCGCAGACAGAAGCATGAACAATATACGTAGATATCGTTTGAGAAAGTCCATATAGTTCGATTCAAAGAATCCGATTCCAGTAATCGACTTTTGAGTAGGAGCAATGCCACTATTCGGCGGTTCGGGGAGGAATGGATGAATCGTCGCCGAACACAGCTTCAAGAAGGAAGCGGTCAACCAACGGACGAGATAACGCGAGGACCGAGCAATCGCCAGGGATATTAAAAAACTAAAAACCAGCAGTTTATGGCGGGTCATGGCCCATCGAACATAGGCCGGTGTGAGGTGGAGCGTACACCATTAAGTTAAGTAGTGGTTTTGACTTTGTACATATGTACTGTTTGTGTTTTCCTTTCCTTTTTCGTTTATACATGTATAGCTATGGTGTTCTTTTAATCATTGACAAAGGTCTTCTTAGGCACTTGTGGGTTTTTTTGTTGTTTTGAAGAAGGTGTAGTTATCTACGCCGAAACCTGGGTTAACACTCAAAAGTAGGTGCTTTTTTCGCAATCGAAGCGGGTTTTTAGTTTTTTAATATATTAACCAACGATTGGTGACGCGCCGCGATGTTGAACGTTCTTAAAATCGTCAGGGAGGCTTCACAGCACCCGATTCATCATCATCATCATCGATCCGACGTACGACTGGAGTGGTGCAACACTTGCATAGAGTGACATTTGTCGAGTGTGACACTTGCGAGGAGCCTGAGGCTCTTGCCGGGCTAATAGGCTTTTCACAGATACAGACACACCAAGAAGTCCAGCACTTCACCACAGCTGCTCGTGCGCGCTGGCTCCCGCTAACACCACACCAAACATTTATTTTTTCAGACTGTTCATTAATGCGTTTCGTGGCAAATTTATTTTTAAGACTATTGTATTAATGACAACTGACAATGGAAGTCAACATAATGAGAACTAACAGTGAAATTTAACATTTCCTTCAATATTTTGATGACGGAAAGAACGGAGGGCACCTAAGTAAGAAACGTGGTGCAGGCTTCTGATGACTGCTGCTGTAGGACGAACTGTAAATCGACAAACTTGTATTTTGTTCCTGTTTATTTAAAAGTAAAACATAAAAACACAAAATGTCAATGGATATTACTTATTTTGCTATTCACTGAAGGATCAATGTCTGGTACCACTTTTCGAGTAATGCTGGTTCTAAGTCAAGTTCTGAAAATAAAGTCTGCCAGTGAGTTTCTGTGGGTGCATTTAGTTCTCTTCATTTCGTAAAAAAGCAGCATGTACTTGTAAGTCTGAACATCGACATGATCGTAGCTGCCGAACTGTAAAGTCGTGAAAATTAACTTTGAGGAAACAGAAGTCTACGAAACTAACTTTGCTGTGACACTATTGACGCCGACGTCACTGTGTAGATGTATAAGTTCTAGTTGCACCCGAGTTCCCTCACTGACAGCATAACCTGCAAATCTGTGAAACTGCGCAACCCTTTGCAAGCTGAAAAGCAGTACGATATGTCGATGTAACTGCAGATTCATTCGTTGAGTGTTCCTCCTGAGAACAAAAATATATTCTCATTGTGAAAATGTTGTGAAAACTATTAAGATGTTTATTCCTCTGCTCCCATATGATGAATACTTTCTTCGGTCATTTCGTTTAAAAGCAACTTTTAATTATTTTCCCGATGTTCGCCTTCCAAGTGTACATAATGTTTTACATGGAATCTATTATAATTTTGTTGTAAACTGAATTTTTTCGGTGTGTTAAAATTGTTGAACCACGTTAATAAAACACTGAGTGTATCAATAAACCATCACATACGGTAAGTATATCAAATAGGCATCCTGCACTGGTTAGTTAATGTTGATGTCTCTAACAGTTTTGAAGTTCCTAACACGACCATCATGTTACTCTCCGTATTAAGGGGGGACTCCACCCTAAAAAGTTATTAAAAAAATTAATCACTATTTCACAACTCTTTAGTGCTTACTCTTCGATTCCAAAACATTTTGGCTGTGTTCGAGTTTAATCACCATCAAAAAAATTTTCTTTATTCCAAAGTTGGCTTAAGCTAAAACTGGGAAAACAAGTTCCAATTTTTCAGGAAAGCTGAAGCGAAATAATTGGCAGCCAGTCGTTGGAAATAAATTATTTTGCCTGTTGAGTGTGTGAAAATAAATTTGGGGAATACACTGAAGTCCTGCTCACCACAGTTAACAAGCTCCAAGGAAACAGGCATTGGCTTACAATTAGATTCCCCTGCCACTGTACCTTGTCAAGAAGACTGAATAAATTGTTATTCAGAAAATTCAAGAAAAAAGCTACCCTGAACTTGAAATTATTTATAAGCGGGAAAGAAAACCTGCTTTCACCCAAATCGTTGCTATGAGTTTCCCTTCTCAATTAGATTCTATGCACAGTTCTTTGCTGTTGATATCAAACATCCTTTTCCCTCGGTGATATACAAGAAAGCGGTATAGATTGCCTTAGAATGAGGCTATAAGCTACACTAATGTGTGCAGATTACATGTGTGTTTTTAAAAAATGACCACGTATTTCAGAGTTGTAGGATACAAGCCATTGTTTCCCTGATGTGAGAAACCACATAATTTATTCTATGTTGCAAAATATATTTTTCTGAAACCATTGTACGTCAATGCCTATCTTACATTTTCAATTTTTCAGTTCAACGCTTCCATGGTTCTACCTTATACTTACAACAATTACCACAATTATTGCTGCTGTTGGTTTGTCACCAACGTTGTTAGTTTCAGATGCAAGAATTGTATTAATGATGAAATAACTTTCGAACTTCCAACGTATCTTCATTTGCTTTTACACGACGATGCGAAGATCAGAGGCTGCGCCCGACGGAACGTAGACAAACTATGTGACATGCAAAACCGTACATTACACGGTAAAAAAAATATAAAAACGTAGTGAACATAGAAAGAACATGTTTTCGAGAGTAAAATATGTCTGAGAAACTTCTGAATCAGAATACAGAGCGAGGTGGCGCACGTAGGAGAGGAGTGGATTTCAAATTTCAGTCCGGGCATCCGCTGCGCTGACAAATACAGCTATACAAATCAGAAAAGTCTGACGCAGAGGGTAGATTTCATGACATCATATATTCACGTTTAATCCCGTCCCATTCACGGATGCAGCCTGGGGCCGCTTATATCGCTCTGTGCAAGCTACTACCTGTCGAACCTTATCTGCGAGGTCTGCACGGGATAGATGCACGAAGTGCTGCACGGTGTTCGTTTCACTATACTCTACACAAATTCTCGCCAAATGCAGGGTGATTTTTCGAGTGTCTACCACTCCAACACTTCTGTTACACTCGCCCGGTTGTTAAATAAGTCTGTGACATTTTGAACCTCTCTCCTTTTTAAACAGTCCATGTCTCCCGTTCCTGTTAGTCCGACGTCATGCGTGGGTCCCACACACTTGATCAGAATTCAAGTATGGGCCGTAGCTGTGTTTTGTATGCAATTTCTTTTGAAAAGAGGTGGAGTCTTTCAATATGTTACCAGCGTATTGTGTTATTGACAACTAATACTTTTGTATCCTGCTTGGATAGGCCGTGCGTGGATCTGCTCCTGTGAACTGCTTCTGCAAAATAGGCCGAGAGTGAAGGACGCGAGTAGGAGCAGGAAAAGGTGAAATACTTAGGGCTGCAAATAAAGTTCAAGCACCTTTACTGGTGTATAGACATAGACAAACAATATTTAACTTTTTGATACAGATGAGCACGTAGGTGCGAAGCCGTTCGTTTTTCGAAGCTAACAGTTACTAAAATTTACAGAGGCAAATTCTATAACGGCTTGTCCCACTACAAGTAGAAGCTAAAAGTTGCTAGGTCGTCTGTTCTTGATCAAATGGGTTGAATCTGAAGAGGCGCTTCATCGAGCTCCATAGCGTCGGCTAGAAGGCGCTTGGCAACACCACCTAGACTACAGGCCTGCGCGCACACTTGTGACGTCACATACTAATAGCTGGGTCTGTATCGGAACGCTCCTGTTAAGCACTCTGCAGCTGTACGAACTTTACGAGTTTTAGAGCTGAGACCGCATAGAGATACTCGTGCTTTCCTCTCCTGCATGTCCTTGTAATGAAAGTATGGAAATTTATATCATTGCGTAAAGTAACTGAACAAAACTGCCCTATGTTATTTCAAGATGTAAAATTGTTTGGACGATTTGCCTTAAATAAGCGTTTCTAGGCTTGAATACAACCTGTAATTTTAAATTCTGTCTTTTACCTCAGGGGATACGCTTTCTTGCAGTGAAAAATCGGCAATATTCAATAACAAGCAGACGTTTTTGGTTTTAAATAAAGCAGCTGGGGCTCCTACAGAATTTAAGAATTTGTTTCTCTGGTTATTTTCGTAAATTTTTCCTCTCCACTTCAAAATTTGCTGATCTCACACGAAACTCAAATCATTAGACGAAATGGACCACCTACTGACATAACGTTTAATAAATCAAAAAACCTGAGAAATGTTTTATTTCCATGTTTCTCCAGAATTGATTGAAATTCGTGTCACAGAGTGCCGTTAATTTAATCATAATGCACTTACCTAGAAATTCTGCTTTCTATACTGCTTAATCTGTCGTACACTGAATTCATTAAAGCAATTTTCTAAGGTAGTTTACTCAAATTGAAATTATTTCCGAATAGCTGTATATGTAAAACCGAACAAAATCATTCTGTAGCTCTTCCAAATAAAAGTACTGGAAACTCAATAATCTGGTAGGAGTGATAAGGAATACTAAACATTTTCGAGTCACACTAATTAATATATCTATTTTGTGTGTTAATAGTTGCAAATATGAAAGACATTTAACAGCCAGCTTCGTATTAACCTCGCAGCAATGGTCCAGAATTAAGAAAAAATGATACTGGTACATGCTACGTAACTGCTTTTAAAAACAATTGGCCAAGGTGGTGCAATGAAGACAAATAACATGCTACAAATTTTTTGTCATTTACTTACACTTGAATGATGCGTAGACACAAATTCCTGTCTGGGAATAGCTGCAATCCAGCGATTTCTCAACTTCACACATTTGGGAAATCTAAACATGTGCACTTTCATGCCTTTTTGGGATTTATAATTTCCCTGGTAAAAGGGAACGCAGCACTTGTATCCGAAGAACTGTAGGCGAATACTGTATATGTCACTTTCACGTGTCGCACACTTCAAACACAACAAACACGCCAACAGGACTGCCGACTGAAGATAAGATGGCCAACAGTTTGTGACGTCACGTACCAATATGGCCGCTGTGCGTAGGCCTTGTATCTATAGAAAGCTTCGGCTGTGGTCGGCGTTGTTCGTCCGCTCTCGTAGTGCCAACCCACGAGAGCACACCTACGTTGTGGCTTCATAGCTATCGATACCACAAATAATGTGCGTAGAGTTACTTTATGAAATAATGTGTGTTAATTGTGGTTGGTGTGAGCAGTGGTTGGAAGTGAGAAGTGTATGATGCAGTATTTGACTTTTACCTTATTTATTGATTTATCTGCAAAAGAGATTTGTAGGGTAGGGTCAAAGTAAATGTACCAACAGACTGCCTTTTTGCATTCGGAAAGACGGAGGCTCCAATCTCCATACGATCAACCTGAGGCCGCGCGGGATTAGCCGAGTGGTCCCAAAAGATTTCACACACATTTGAACATTTGAACATCAACCTTGCTTCGGATATCTTGCACAATAAAGCAGTGCCTCTGTTATTCTGACCCGGGTTCCCGGGTTCGATTCCCGGCGGGGTCAGGGATTTTCTCTGCCTCGTGATGGCTGGGTGTTGTGTGATGTCCTTAGGTTAGTTAGGTTTAAGTAGTTCTAAGTTCTAGGGGACTGATGACCATAGATGTTAAGTCCCATAGTGCTCAGAGCCAGCCATTGTTATTCTGAATTACACTGCAGTTTTCCTTCGAACATCCAGTTCATGCTCGGGACAAGCGAAAAATCCGGTTTCGAGTCCCGGTCCGGCACAAATATTCGCTGTCAGCTGTCATCAATCCATTATACAGCTGATGGTTGTCCATATTTGCAACTGCGAATAGATCTCGTGCAGGTTTTCTATCCTTTCTGTACATTGCTTTAAGTAAATTCCGTCGGCCGCTGTGGCCGAGCGGTTCTAGGCACTTCAGTCTGGAACCGCGCTGCTGCTACGGTCGCAGGTTCGAATCCTGCCTCGGGCATGGATGTGTGTGATGTCCTTAGGTTAGTTAGGTTTAAGTAGTTCTAAGTTCTAGGGGACTTATGACCTCAGTAGTTAAGTCCCATAGTGCTCAGAGCCATTGGAACCATTAAGTAAATTCCAGGATAATACATGGGTAAGTTTACAAATATACACGCTTTATGTATTTTCCATGATATGACCAACAGCATTGTAAATGTGATTTACTGATGAATAAAACTATTACTGGCTATTTACAATTTGTACAGAAAGCAGATGGCAGTTATAAGAATCGAGGGACATGAAAGGAAGCAGTGGTTCAAAAATGACTCTGAGCACTATGGGACTTACCATCTGTGGTCATCAGTTTCCTATAACTTAGAACTACTGAAACCTAACTAACCTAAGGACACCACACACATCCATGCCCGAGGCAGGATTCGAACCTGCGATCGTAGCGGTCACGGGATTCCAGATTGAAGCGCCTAGAACCGCACGGCCACACCGGCCGCCGGCCGGCGGAAGCAGTGGTTGGGAAGGGAGTGAGACAGGGTTTTAGCCTCTCCCCGATGCTATTCAATCTGTATATTGAGCAAGCGGTAAAAGAAACAAAAAAAAAAAAGTTCGGAGTAGGTATTAAAATCCATGGAGAAAACAAAAAACTTTGAGGTTCGCCGATGACATTGCAATTCTGTCAGACAGCAAAGGGCTTGGAAGAGCAGTTGAACGGGATGGACAGTGTCTTGAAAGGAGGGTGTAAGATGAACATCAACAAAATCAAAACGAGGATAATGGAATATAGTCGAATTAAGTCGGGTGATGCTGAGGGAATTAGATTAGGAAATGAGACACTTAAAGTGGTAAAGGAGTTTTGCTATTTGGGGAGCAAAATAACTGATGATGGTCGAAGTTGGGAGGATATAAAATGTAGACTGGCAATGACAAGGAAAGCGTTTCTGAAGAAGAGAAATTTGTTAACATCGAGTATTGGTTTAAGTGTCAGGAAGTCGTTTCTGAAAGTATTTGTATGGAGTGTAGCCATGTATGGAAGTGAAACATGGGTGATAAATAGTTTAGACAAGAAGAGAATAGAAGCTTTTGAAATGTGGTGATACAGGAGAATGCTGAAGATTAGAAGGGTAGATCACATAACTAATGAGGAGGTATTGAATAGAATTGGGGAGAAAAGGAGTTTGTGGCACAACTTGACTAGAAGAAGGGATCGGTTGGTAGGACATGTTCTGAGGCATCAAGGGATCACCAATTTAGTGCTGGAGGGCAGCGTGGAGGGTAAAAATCGTACAGGGAGACCAAGAGATGAATAAACTAAGCAGATTCAGAAGGATGTAGGCTGCAGTAGGTACTGGGAGCTGAAGAAGCTTGCACAGGATAGAGTAGCATGGAGAGCTGCATCAAACCAGTCTCAGGACTGAAGACCACAACAATAACAAAACTATTACTACTGCTACAACTGGTACTAATCAGTTCCTCGCTATGGGTACAAAATGCATTGTCCCATACATGTACTTCTGTTGATTGCACTTGATACACCACAGACGACACATGGTCTCTTAAGAACCACCACTGAATGCTTGAAGGAAGGGCAAAGATCGTATTCACTGTTGATTTTCGGTACATGTTGATATGAACTGACAACAGAGTACATAGAATATCACGTGACAGGATTCACCCTACGTGAAAACTGCATTACAGGATTGGTAAATATTGTCATATGACGAAATAGGGCCGCCAGTCTGTTTCTTTCACTTTCAGTAAGCTGCAAGCTCGCTGTAGATTCAGAAAAGACATTGCATCATCGAAACGTTCCTAAAGAATGTCAAAACTTTTGGGTTTAAAGAAATTTTTTGGTTGTTTCCCTTTCTGCTGTAGATTACTTGACCTGGATGTGTGGGCCTTGAAGTCAGCTTAATTAGTTTCCGTTAGCTATGAACCGGCGATCAGGATGACTATTCAGTACTTTCAGGCTCTCATTGTATCCATGCCACATGTAATCGCCTCGGTCATCAGGGTAAGCGTGGAAGCTACACACTACTAGACATGTAATTCTATTTCTAGGGTGCTCGTAAAGTGTAAACTATCGATATATGCATATTTTACAATAGAATACATAATAGATGCGAGTTGTCTTAGTTTTCACTCTCATTAAACCCAGGTGCGCGCTTAGTCTGTGACAGGTGTTGTGTTGACAGAGAGGACTCTAACGCAGGTGATATAATCATGAAATTTCCCTGTAACTATCACTGTAATAACAACATATCCCGCTTTAATACCAGTCGCTTACCCACTGTCAGAGTATTTAGAAATTTTACGATCCCTTCTAATACTAGATTGCATACGGTAATCTTCGACAAGTTCACAACGTGTATTCGAGCGTCACCTCTCCACTTATTAGCATAGGTGAGAAGAATAACCAGTACGTGTCATTCATAAATGGTCGGTGCTACAAACGGCAGTCCTTTCTCAATTTATCTTGTTGCCCTCAACTGAAATTTCAGGACGTTAAACCCGAAATTTTTCAATGGAGAAATGATCCATGTATTGTCTTCACAGATATACCTTGGGGTTCCCAGCTGGAGAAGACCCTAGTACTGTATTCACTCACTAGACATTTCCAGTATCGGGGTGAACGAATGCCAACATCGTCCCAGAAAACGAATGCCAACATAGTCCCAGAAACTGCGAAGCAATCTCTTTCTATGGTAGATGGAAAATAGGTTCAAATGCAATTTTGTTTCGACATATGGACGTAGTCGTCATTTTCCGCTAATGTAAGATGTATACGAGTGATTAACGGAAGTTTGTAAGTCACCTTGCGAAAGGAAACAATATCAATAAATTGAAAAGTTGGGACCAAGCAAAGTTTCTGATGTCGTGTAATATACATTTACAAACGTACTTCACTAGCCTACCTGCGGAGTGCGACGAAGAGCAGCTCGCAATGCTTTCCCCCCTTTCCTTTTGCATCCGATAATGGGATGTGGGAAGAATGATTGCCGACGAACCCCTATGTAAGACCTAATTTCCTAAGTTCACTTGTTGTAGTCATCTCTGCGAGACATTACGGAAGGAAGTAATATGTTGCCTGACTCACTCTGGAACGTACACTTCCGAAATTCTTACAATAAACACACACTTCCGAAATTGTTACAGCAAACATGTGCTCGATGCACAACGACTGCCAGACCACCAGTCCATAAAGTTATCCATGAGTAAGAATGAGATCACATCCAGTTTCAGTGGAAAACTGATTATAAATCGTCCCCTACAGAGATAGCTTACAAAATCCTTGTTCTACCCTCCGAGTTTTGTTCGCCGGTCTGGAACAATTAACAACCAGGAGTAACTTAAAAGACAGAGAAAATTCGAAGAAGAGCTTTACGATACGTCATGAGTTTGTCTGGTTAGCCAGAAAGTGTTACGGAGATTCTCAAGAAATTTCAGAGGGAGATGTTTTAAACAAAGGCACTGTGTATCGCAAGGAGCCTTAGTCAGAATATTCCCAGACCTGACGTTCTAAAATGCCATAAGAAACGTTCTGCATTTTGCATAGTGACCACGATCCTTAAGTTAGATTTGGGTTCGTACGGAGGGGTACGATCGGCCAATCGAACAGCAGGGGGCAGACCAGCGTTATTGAAGTATACAAGATGTTTAAAACACTTAGGTGTGACGAATCAGATCACTGGGAACAAAATTTGCTAGAGAAAAAGTGGACGCTTATACTTACCAGTGACGCTAGGAGTCATTTAGCACTTACCGGTCCTGGGCCGGGTTTCACCGAACTACCAGGGTCTATTAACCAGGTGTGCAGCATACTACGTCTACCACAGTAAACTGATAAAGTTATTTTAAACAAGAAAACCACAAGAATGAGTGTCTGTAAGCAGAGAATGACGAGAAATGAATAAGAAACTTCTATTTTGCTTATCCAGCCACCTTGCACGCAGAGCCGATGAAGATAGGCAACACACACTGCATATGAACGTGTCTCAGCACCTACGACGCTCCACCTTTTAGCTTTTAGGAGCACAACCAGTCTTAAACGATGAATAACGTTGTCGGGGAGTATCGGCGAACAATTTTTCTCTAAGAAAGATTATTCCCGATGCCATGATGTGTAAACCCTAGACGTTTGTCACAAAAAGTGTGAACACCCTCAGAATGTAAACTACAACATTCTGTGGCTAGTGGAGTACTGGCATATACGCAGATCTAATTGTGTGGTAGCGCAATTCTTGGCATGTATCATACACGCTAATTAATGTGGTAGAATGCGGTATGTAGAGGGTCGCTGCGAATGCTGAAGGTGAAAACCATATATACATTTCCGAGGTTTTGCTAGTAAAGGTAGGAGATGTAATGCTTTACCGTTTTATGTGTGTGTGTGTGTGTGTGTGTGTGTGTGTGTGTGTGTGTGTGTGTGTGTGTGTGTGTGTGTGAGGGGGGGGGGGAGGGTGGTAGAGGAAAGGGGGTTGGGGTAGGATTATAGCTCATGGGCGCTCAGTGGCGAGCGAGTCCTTACTAACATCAATGGAAACGAACGTGGTAAAACATCTAAAATGTTCTAATAACGTGAAAAGCTCTTATATAAAATTGCACTTATTTTCGCCCTGTCTTATTCACGCTCAAGCACATGTATGTGTTATCTCAGATCCTTTAAAATACCATTAACTTTGTCAAATTATCCAAAACTTTCTGTTAAAGAACCAGTAATAGGAGAATATACCTAATTAGACAGTGACATGCTGCAGATAGGTAAAAAAAAAAAAAAAGAGAAAAATGTCGACGGTCCAGCCACGCTCATGATTATAATATATTAATAATTTAGCTCTAAAATTTTAGTGGTCAGTTCGGATATTTCACAATATCTTAAAAGTCAAAGGACAAATTTACAGGTAAATTTCCGGCAGTACTCCTGTCTTATTACGAAACACAGTGAACTAAAATGTGGCGAACTGTGATGTGTACGCCACAAGCCCCGCATATTGGATTCTCCTCTCACTAAACAAGAAGCGAAGCCCCCATGCACCATGGGGCTGTGTCATATGGCAAGAAAGGTGAGGCCATCCTTGGTTCCTTCCGGCGGCTGGCTGATTTGGTGAAGACAACCAGCATCGCACGCGGAGTGCAAGCTGAGCTTAATATCTGCAGCATAGTGCCCAGAGTCGATCGCGGTCCTCTGGTTTGGAGCCGTGTGGAGGGTCTAAACCAGAGGCTCAGACGACTCTGCGACTATAATGGTTGCAAATTCATCGACCTCCGTTATTGGGTGGAGAACTGTAGGGCCCCCCTTAGACAGGTCAGGCGTGCACTACACACCGGAAGCAGCTACTAGGGTAGCAGAGTACGTGTGGCGTGCACACGGGGGTTTTTTAGGTTAGAGGGACCCCCCCTTGGGCGAAACGATAAAATACCTGACGGCTTACCAGAGAGGACATTATCATCGTTGATAAAGAACGTCCGTCCTCAGAGACCATAAACAGGAAAAGTCAACGTAATATTGGTAAACTGCAGGAGTATCCAGGGCAAGGTTCCTGAATTAGTATCTCTTATTGAAGGAAATAGTGCGCATATAGTATTAGGAACGGAAAGTTGGTTAAAACCGGAAGTGAACAGTAACGAAATCCTAGACACAGAATGGAATATATACCGCAAGGATAGGATAAACGCCAATGGTGGAGGAGTATTTATAGCAGTAAAGAATTCAATAATATCCAGTGAAGTTATTAGCGAATGCGAATGTGAAATAATCTGGGTTAAGTTAAGTATCAAAGGTGGGTCAGATATGATAGTCGGATGCTTCTATAGACCACCTGCATCAGCAACCGTAGTAGTTGAGCGCCTCAGAGAGAACCTGCAGAACGTCGTGAAGAAGTTTCGTGATCATACTATTGTAATAGGGGGAGACTTCAATCTACCAGGTATAGAATGGGATAGTCACACAATCAGAACTGGAGCCAGGGACAGAGACTCTTGTGACATTATCCTGACTGCCTTGTCCGAGAATTACTTCGAGCAGATAGTTAGAGAACCAACTCGTGAAGCTAACGTTTTAGACCTCATAGCAACAAATAGACCGGAACTTTTCGACTCCGTGAATGTAGAAGAGGGTATCAGTGATCATAAGTCAGTGGTTGCATCAATGACTACAAGTGTAATAAGAAATGCCAAGAAAGGAAGGAAAATATATTTGCTTAACAAGAGTGATAGGGCACAAATCGCAGAATATCTGAGTGACCACCATCAAACGTTCATTTCTGAGGAAGAGGATGTGGAACAAAAATGGAAAAAATTCAGAAACATCGTCCAGTACGCCTTAGATAAGTTCGTACCGACTAAGGTCCAAAGCGAGGGGAAAGATCCACCGTGGTATAACAATCATGTACGAAAGGTACTACGGAAACAAAGAAAGCTTCATCATAGGTTTAAGAGTAGTCGAATCATAGCTGATAAGGAAAAGCTGAACGAAGCGAAAAAGAGCGTAAAGAGAGCAATGAGAGAAGCATTCAACGAATTCGAACATAAAACATTGGCAAACAATCTAAACAAGAACCCTAAAAAGTTTTGGTCATATGTAAAATCGGTAAGCGGATCTAAATCCCCTATTCAGTCACTCGTTGACCACGATGGCACCGAAACAGAGGACGACCGAAGAAAGGCAGAAATACTGAATTCAGTGTTCCGAAACTGTTTCACTGCGGAAAATCGTAACACGGTCCCTGACTTCAGCCGTCGCACGGACGCCAAAATAGAAAATATTGAAATAAACGATATCGGAATTGAAAAACAACTGCTATCACTTAGTAGCGGAAAAGCATCCGGACCAGACGAGATACCCTTAAGATTCTACAGTGATTATGCTAAAGAACTTGCCCCCTTTCTATCAGCAATTTATCGTAGATCGCTGGAAGAACGTAAAGTACCTAGCGACTGGAAGAAAGCGCAGGTCGTTCCCATTTTCAAGAAGGGTCATAAATCAGATGCGAATAATTATAGGCCTATTTCGCTTACGTCAATCTGTTGTAGAATAATGGAACATGTTTTGTGTTCTCGTATTATGACGTTCTTAGATAATACAAATCTCCTTCATCATAACCAACATGGTTTCCGCAAACAGAGATCATGTGAAACTCAGCTCGCCCTATTTGCCCAAGAAATTCACAGTGCCGTAGACACTGGCGAGCAGATTGATGCCGTATTCCTGGACTTCAGGAAGGCATTTGATACGGTTCCGCACTTACGTTTAGTGAAAAAAAAATACGAGCTTACGGAATATCGGACCAGGTTTGTGATTGGATTCAGGATTTCCTAGAAGAAAGAACACAACATGTCATTCTTAACGGTTCAAAATCTGCAGATGTAGAGGTAATTTCGGGAGTACCGCAGGGAAGCGTGATAGGACCTTTATTGTTTACAATATACATAAATGACTTAGTTGACAACATCGGTAGCTCCGTGAGGCTATTTGCAGATGACACGGTTGTCTACAAGAAAGTAGCAACATCAGAAGACTCGTACGTACTCCAGGAGGACCTGCAGAGGATTAATGCATGGTGCGACAGCTGGCAGCTTTCCCTAAACGTAGATAAATGTAATATAATGCGCATACATAGGGGCATAAATCCATTCCAGTACGATTATGCCATAGGTGGTAAATCATTGGAAGCGGTAACGACCGTAAAATACTTAGGAGTTACTATCCGGAGCGATCTGAAGTGGAATGATCACATAAAACAAATAGTGGGAAAAGCAGGCGCCAGGTTGAGATTCATAGGAAGAATTCTAAGAAAATGTGACTCATCGACGAAAGAAGTAGCTTACAAAACGCTTGTTCGTCCGATTCTTGAGTATTGCTCATCAGTATGGGACCCATACCAGGTTGGATTAATAGAAGAGATAGACATGATCCAGCGAAAAGCAGCGCGATTCGTCATGGGGACATTTAGTCAGCGCGAGAGCGTTACGGAGATGCTGAACAAGCTCCAATGGCGGACACTTCAAGAAAGGCGTTACGCAATACGGAGAGGTTTATTATCGAAATTACGAGAGAGCACATTCCGGGAAGAGATGGGCAACATATTACTACCGCCCACATATATCTCGCGTAATGATCACAACGAAAAGATCCGAGAAATTAGAGCAAATACGGAGACTTACAAGCAGTCGTTCTTCCCACGCACAATTCGTGAATGGAACAGGGAAGGGGGGATCAGATAGTGGTACAATAAGTACCCTCCGCCACACACCGTAAGGTGGCTCGCGGAGTATAGATGTAGATGTAGATGTAGATGTAGCCTACGTGGCTGGAAGGAGGTGATCCACGGCCGTGTTACGCGCTGTACAAGCCGCAGCATTGCTCTGTACCTCGACAGCGAAGTCATACCATAGAGGACGGCTCACTGAACCATCTCGGCAGTGCCACACTCCTGCAGAGACGCCTACATCTGCTAATTCGTTTCACTTAATACACATGTGACCTGGAACCCAACAGCAACGCTGCCTTCCCCAGTCTTTGTTGGAAGAGATGGACGTCCTGGATATTCTTCGACTGTCCGCAGCTCGTGGTCGTGCGGTAGCGTTCTCGCTTCCCGCGCCCGGGTTCCCGGGTTCGATTCCCCGCGAGGTCAGGGATTTTCTCTGCCTCGTGATGACTGGGTGTTGTGTGCTGTCCCTAGGTTAGTTATGTTTAAGTAGTTCTAAGTTGTAGGGGACTGATGACCGTAGATGTTAAGTCCCATAGTGCTCAGAGCCATTTGAACCATTTTCTATTCTTCGACTACGTTATACGCTAGATACAAATGTCTTACATGTTGTGAAGGGCACTGAACGGTCGTAGGGTGTAACTTCGAAAAATGCAGATGGAATACCTTCTGCACCATCCAACATCCATTTAATATCTGTTGATGACTTGTAATACACTGTTATTTCTGAATCTGTGAGCTTTATTACAGAAGCTATGATTAATGCGTAATGGAGGTACTAGTGTATTCAATTTTGACTGTGTATAATTGATCGTAGTCATAATGCGAACATTGTAAACTGCCGGATACTCGCCAAGGGAACTTTGTTTGAATGTATCGATAGCAGCAGCGAAATGGCAGTAGTTGTGCCATTGTATATTTTAGCGTATGGAAAATCTCTGTCTCGCAGCGAGCAGAGAGGGGACACAGCAGTTTGAGTCTTGAAAGAGGGTGGAAGTGTTTGTTGGTCGCTCCCGCAGACGCGGGGTGCAGCTGTGATAGTGCCAAGGTAGACGCGCCTGCTTTATTAACCAGTGAGTGTTGAGAGCTCGGTAGGAGAGGACTTGCAGAGGAAGCTGCAATTCTGACTGTTGCCTGTCACGTGATTGTCCGTGGCTCTGGAGACGACTCGTGGTTCTCAATCTGCAGCAGCAGCAGCTCAGCATCGTCGTCAGAGAAACTAATTTGCAATTTTGAGTATTAAGTTCTCACTTAAAGTAACGTAAAATTTTAGTGCAAAACTAATAACTAAAGATACAGCACAAATTAAGAGTGCGCAATTTCATTTATTCTGTATTTAACTTAGCGAGTGACTTCTGTTGGGTTGGTACGTATTTTATTATTCTTATGTTAAATCAGATGCTCATTTGCTTAAAGCAAATTCAACTCAATCTTTCAATAATTAAGGCAAATTGCTAGTCTTTTTACAAATTTTGCATTACTTCACGTTGAAGTTACTGAAAGTCATTTTTATGTAACAAAGTTTCAGTCACAGCCAGTCGTTTATTTAACCAGCAACTTCATTTAACTTCGATTTCAAAATTCATTATTTCAGAATTAGTAACTACAAACTCAGTGCTTTCTGATTCATTTATTTCCTTGTGAACTGTTGTGTTGTGAAAAAGCGTGACAAGACTCTATTTGCACATGATTACTTGCTTAACTTTCTTTGTCATTACCTTTCTTAAGATCTTGGATATTCATTGCCTTAGTGGGCAGGCAACCGTTTAATTATCCCTCTTCTTTCTAATCATCATTTTTTGTATTAAATATTCCATGGCACCCTTTCCCCTTGTTTGGCTCGTGAGTGACTACACTATATTCCACCATTTCAAAATTATCCCTTTTTAGATTCGGTTTGGAACAGATTCCTCCTTCAGAAGGGTCTGTTGTACATTTTCCTACTGCTAAACGGTATTGTTACCTTTCAGTAACGACACCCTTACTCATTGTAAAACGCATCAATTATACGCGATCACGGTCATTCATATTGCAATCCAGTAGGCCAATTAGGAAGGGTTACAAGCAGATGAGGTTATCAGCAGATGAGAGGGTACAAGCAGATGAGAAATTTAGTGGTCGCAACACATCTCATTTGCTCCATTCCTCTCAAGAGTGTATACAATTCTGCTCAGAACCTAAAGGTCACCCAATCTTGACAACACGACCACGGGAAACAACAGAAAAGCCAAGCGACTACTTAAGTGAAATGTGCATTTAAAATTGAATAAAAGATTATATTGAAGGCATTTGCAGGACATAACTCTTTCCAGTGTCTCACTAAATCAGAAATGACTGTGGGCCTCTAGAATAATCAAGGTGGCAGTCGGACCCATCAGTGGGTTTGGATATTTATATGCCCATCAGCAAATGACTTCAGCTAATGGTTCACGTAGATTATAGATATCCTCATTTCTACTGAATTATTGGAGAAAAATTGTTGTTTTACCTGAGAAGGACTTTATGGTATGTTGATTTGGAACAGCGACCTTACGTGCATGACACACAAATAGGAGTTGCCGCAGCCATACCAGCGGCTACTGACCTGTCTTAGCACAAAGAATGGGTTACGGGCTTATAATGAAGTACAGTCGCCTGATTTCTGGTCATTGTCGCTGACTACATTGCAGACCTCTTCGTAGTAGCAAGGTGGATGATGGATTGTATGGAGATATTAAGCTCGATGACTCCTATGGTGCTTTCGCAGGGATATTAACTGTGCTGGAATCAAAAACCAACCCTCAGCCTTTACTTAACCGCATCTTCATTCATAAAGATCATATACTTTGCAAGTTGTACTTTCTCATGGATTAGAATAAGACAATGGTAGAGTATTTAGCAAAATTTAATGTCAGAGAAATCACACAACAAACGCATGCACATATTTCGTAATAAAATAAATAACAATTTCTGCATAGAATGAACTCCAGCAAAGGTACTTACAAGTTTTAGCTGTTACAACAGCAACTACTACTACTACCACAGGCACGAGTCTACAGTGGATAAAGTGGCTGTCTGAACAACAAAATTAAACATTTCCCTGCCGTTTATGAGGGCAGAAATACCGTAACCACTCAGAGATCAAATTTGCTACGAGAATACTGCACAGCATCGTTACATCCATTTAAAACATTTAAAATTTTTTTGCAGAGACCACATAAATCCACTGCAGCCGTGATAAAAAATAAAAGGAAATAAAATGAAACATGGGAACGCATTTCGCGTTGCTTCGCTGATGGTGCGGAAAATTAATTTATGTCAACAAGTACGCAGTACACGGATTCCGTGGAGTATTTCACTGGTGCGAGGCTGCCGGTAGCATACAGTCTTTCACCTAGTTATTTTTGTACAGTACTTGAGTGCTCCACTGGCAGAAAAGCGTTTTAATTTATTAGTGCCGTCTGATTCCTTTCTGTACCTTTCGTACAGCAGCAGCCGCATTGTATGAAATCCCTTGGCTTTTGCGGACATTAAGACTAACTAGAGATCAGTAAAACTTTGAGAAAGGGAGTTCACTCAGTGTGTTGCAAGACCCTTCAACAAAAGATTCACCCAGGTTCCAAAAATTTATCCCAATATCTTAAGCTACGATTGCTAAGAAACAGAAAACTATGACAAGCAAGGATTCTTTCCTGGTAATAGATGCCAGAAAGGCTACTGACGCGAAACCAAAAGAAATTTATTGAGCTTATATTGACTGTACAGCTCTCTACGTCGAAGACGAAGAATTTTACAAGCACTTTGTCCTCTGGCTTCTATCAAGAGCAATTCCAGAGCTCCGTATTCTGTCGCAATTTGAAGTGATAGTTCATAGTGGTTACTGAGACATATTCCCTCGGTACCAGTTCGAAAAAGTATTATGGGCACTACATTTCTTTCGCAGTAAATGCTAGAAACGACTACTGTCCCGTACACGAGTCGTTGCCACTTGTTCAGACATTGCTCTCTCATTTGTTGCTTTCCTTACTTGTGTAGAAGCTGATGGATGTCTACAACCAAAATCTACCTTGAGCACTAATTAAAAGCATTTCCTGCGACAGTGCTTATTCGTACTTCAAATGCATAAATATAAAACCTAAAATGTTGAAACAAAGCAGGTAATTTTGCGTGCCTTTTGCATCTAATTTGTCACTAGTTGTGCAACTAGAATACGATACCGGGGGGGACTGAGATTGTCTCTATTGAAGGTCTTGGACCACACTGACTTGCAGTACAGTTCTCTATGTAGTTCCATTTCCCGATTTTCCTTCTTTAACATGGTGGTGGCCTCATTGGTTAATGAATGTTTTTCGTGTGCGCGAGGAGAAACAATGTGTTCGAGTTGAGACGGGGCGAACAGCGGCTGCTAAGGAAATCGGCGTTTCCTGAGAGCAGAGATCGGAAGCTCAAGTGGAGTTCACGTTACCGGGTTTCCCGCGGCCGTACCAAACCACTGCCCAGTATTACAGCCTCGCCCAGCCTACAGTCGACCCGGGAGCAAAGAGGTACCAAGAGCAGTAGGCGAAGACTGCTTCCTAATGCTTTGTGGACTGCCTGTTTAGACAGCCGTCTGACACATTAGAAAGCAAAGGCTGCATAAAAGATTGGTAGCCTCTGGAGATGTTGTTCACAATTTCAGAGGCACTCTGACGCCAAGCTAGTACCGCAGGACTCTAGGTCGATCAGTGGAGAGGGCGGCATCGACTCTAGGTCGAACAGTGGAGCAGGGAAGAGTGGAGGAGGCGGCGTCGAGTCTAGGTCGAACAGTGGCTGAGGCAGCATTGACTTTGGCAGAGTCGTGGTGATGACCACAGCTACTTCCGAATGACGAAATGTCCAGGGAATGGTGTTGCAGTTGTAGCAACATACCATCGTCTTATCGGAAGAACCTGCAGGACAGCGGTGGTCATAATGGCTTACAGTAATTAAATTATGGAGAACACTCATATCAGCATCGGCGAAATGGGTCATTCTTATTCTGCAGTTGTTCAATTACATGCGATCAGGTCTCAGATTCAACATTACATGTGTTGGGCGTATGAATCTTTCAGTCTGTCACCTAGCTTTCAGTCACTGTTTTCTGTCAGGAAAGAGCTAATTATAAAACTGAGTTGCAGACCGTAAGTCCTGAGTTAAATGGGTGTAATTTCTCATGCCCTCGATAAACACTGCTATCCATCTAATCAGTGATCAGAAATTGCATACAGACAGCATTAGTCAACCGTATGTCTCGTTTTTATGTGATTATCTGGGTTCTAATGAATAAATTAAAGTGTTCAAATCAATTTTTTTGTCAGGCACCTTCCTGCCACATTAAATTATTCCGTAAATCGATCACTTTAGGATCCATGCCTAGAGCCGAAAAATTGGGATATCCATCATAAGCTGTGCACATTAAATTCATGGAACAGATCTTAAAGGTCTGCGCTGCCCACAGTTAGTTTTATCAGTTAGGGAAATTTTCTACGAAGAAGGCATTTCGCAGTATCAGAGTCCAATATCTGTTGCTCTCTCTTATGCCCTGTTCTACTTTTTCGACCGAACAGTGCCAGTCGCCAATAGTGAAAATACAAAACACTTCGGATCCATAGTAAGTATTCCCTCCAACATAGAGAATCTCACAAAAAAGTCCTTGGTTACAAGACGCCAATCACATGCAAAAACTCTAACCTAGTTCTACAGAGCGTCCACTCCAACTCTGTGATGAAGATGTTTGGTTTGTGGCGCGCTCGACTGCACGGTCATCAGCGCCCCTGCAAAGTACCAGTCCTTACATAGTCAATTTTTTTCTCAATCCAATCTAGACGCTGTCACAAGTGATGAAGATGATGATGAAATGATAAGGACAACACAAAGACCCAGTCCCCGGGAAGAGAAAATCCGCAAATCTGCCGGGAATCGAATCTGGGACCCCATAATCCAGAGGCAGCAACAGTAGCCAAGCGTCCATATGGCGCTAGCACCGCTCACGTCAGAGGGCCACTGAACTTAGCAACGAAAGCTCACAAGGCTTGCAAATTGTAAACACTGTGATCAAAAGTATCCGGACACCATCGAAAAACATACGTTTTTCATATTAGGTGCATTGTGCTGCCACCTACTGCCAGGTACTCCATATCAGAGACCTCATTAGACATCGTGAGAGAGCGGAATGGGGCGCTTCGTGGAACTCACGGACTTCGAACGTGGTCAGCTGAATGATAGTCACTTGTGTCATACGTCTGTACGCGTAATTTCCACACTCCTAAACATCCATAGGTCCACTGTCTCCGCTGTGATAGTAAAGTGGAAACATGAATGGAGGCGTACAGCACAAAAGCGCACAGGCCCACCTCATCTGTTGACTGACAGAGACCGTCGACAGTTGAAGAGGGTCGTAATGTGTAGTGGGCAGACATTTATCCAGACAATCACACAGGAATTCCGAATTACATCAGGATCCAGTGCAAGTACTATGACATTTAGGCGGGAGGTGAGAAATGGCTCTGAGCCCTATGGGACTTAACATCTGTGGTCATCAGTCCCCTAGAACTTAGAACTACTTAAACCTAACTAACCTAAGGACATCACAAACATCCATGCCCGAGGCAAGATTCGAACCTGCGACCGTAGCAGTCGCGCAGCTCCGGACTGAGCGCCTAGAACCGCGAGACCACCGTGGCCGGTGGGAGGTGAGAAAACTTGGATTTCATAGTCGAGCGGCTACTCATAAGCCACACACCACGCCGGTAAATGCCAAACGACGCCTCGCTTGGTGTATGGATCGTAAACACTGGATTATTGAACAGTGAAAAAACGTTGTGTGGAGTGAAGAATCACGGTACACAATGTCGCGATCCGATGGCAGAGTGTGGGTATGTGGAATTACCGGTGAACGTCCTCTGCTAGTGTGTGTAATGCCAACAGTAAAATTAGGAGGCGGTGGTGTTATTGTGCGGCCGTGTTTTTCGTGGAGGAGGCTTGCAGCCCTTGTTGTTTTGCTTGGCACTATCACAACACAGACCTACGTTGATGCTTTAAGCACCTTCTTGCTTCTCACTGTTAAAGAGAAATTCGGGGATGGCGACTGCGTCTTTCAAAGCGATCGAGCACCTTTTCATAATGCACGGCCTGTGACGGAGTGGTTTCCTGAATCCTATAGAACACCTTTGAGAAGTCTTGGAACGCTAACTTCGTGTCAGTCCGTGGTGCAGTACTCCGTGAAGAATGGGCTGTCATTCCCCAAGGATTCATCCAGCATCTGACTGCGAGAGTGAAAGCTGTCATCAAGGCTAAGGGTGGGCCGACACCATACTGAATTCCAGCATTACCGATGGAGGGTGCCACAAACTTGTGATTTTCAGCTAGGTGTCCGGATACTGCTGTTCACATAGTGTATTTTGCAGATCGTGTTTTCTAAAGCGGCCTAAGGCGGTCCATGAAACATGAAGAAGAAATACTTCAGTTAATCTATGAAAGAAGAAGTACAAAAATGTTCAGGGAAATTCAGGAATACAGATAGACAACTATTTTTTGACTGCAGTAAATAGGAAATTCAGGGAGCCTGAGGCGAAATGGCTGCATAAAAAATGTGAAGAAATCGAGAAAGATATTACTGTAGGAAGGACTAACTCGGCGTATAGAAAAGTCAAAACAACTTCTGTGAAATTAAAATTAAGGGTGTTAACATTAAGAGTATAGCTTGAATTCCATCGGTAAATTCAGAGAAGATTGTGGGTAGGTGGAAAGAGTAAATTGAAGGCCTGTATAGGGGGAAAGACTAGTCTGATCACGTGACAGGAGAAACACGAGTCGAAATAAGGAAGGTAGGGGGTCAAGTATTACAATCAGAATTTAATAGAGCTTTGGAAGACTTAAGATCAAATAAGGCGGCGTGATAGATAACATTCCATTAGACTTTCTAAAATCATTGCGGGATATGGCAACAAACTGACTCTTCACGTTGGTGTGTAGAAAGAAAGAGTCTGGCTATCTAACATCTGACTTTCGGGGAACATTATCCACACAGTTTCGAAGCTTGCAAGAGCAAATAAGTGGAGAATTATCACAAAATCGGCTTAACAGCTCATGAACCCAAGTTACTGGCAAGTACAATATACAGAAGATTGGAAAAGAAAATTGAGGTGTGTTGGATGAAGATCACTTTGCTTTAAGAAAGGTGAGGGGACCAGAGAGGAAATTACGAAGTTGCGGTTGATAATGAAAGCAAGACTGAAGGAAATTCAAGACATGTTCATAGAATTTGTTGACCTGCAAAATAAGAAAAGGATGTAGTCTTTCTCCCCAGCTATTCAATCTGTACATCGAAGAAGCAATGACGGAAACAAAAAGAAAGTTCATGAGTGGAATTAAAATTCAAGGTGAAAAGATATAAGTGATAAGATTCGCTTATAACATTGCTATCCTAATTGAAAGTTGAGAAGAATTACAGGATCTGCTGAACTGGATGAACAGTCTAATGAGTAGAGAATATGAATTGAGAAAGACGAAAAAAATTAGAAGAAGTAGCTAGAACGTTAACATAAAGACTGATGACCATGTAGGTAAGGAATTATGCTAACTAGGCAGCAAAATAGCCCATGATAGACGGAGCAAGGAGGACATAAAAAGCAGACGAGCACTGGAGAAAATAGTATTCCTCGATAAGAGAAGTCTGCTGGTATCAATCTGCAAGACTGCACTGGTCTTGCGGTTTGATTTGAAAGTAAGTTCACGCCTTGACAGGAAACATTTGAACTTATCAGTCTACTTGTCTACCTGCCCATGGGTCTGCTAAATTGATTCTGCCCTATGACAGTGGTTGTTTTTGCTAATCCCGCATTGGAGTTTATCATTTTTACCAGAATCTTAAACAGAGATTAAATGCTGAAATAATTTAATGAAGTGGTTGCCATCTCATTATTGTTGTCAATTACTGATGTGTGATTAATATATCAACATGACACTAATCTTTTGTACAAAATTATGGCAAAAGTTTATTGGTCATAATATAGGTCAGACAACACAAGTTAGGAGAGGTGACAAATAAATCATGAATTGTTGGCAACACAAATAGACGCAGCAAATAATTAGTGACTGGCAAAGACACAAGTTTATCCCTTTAATCTGTTTACTCTGGTTTGGAACCTGGATAACGCAAGCTGTAACTATCTAACACTGAAGAGACTCTGATGGTTTAGTCTGCCCCCGTCTATGTTGGTGCAGCAGAGAACAAGTGGAAAAACTATGATTCTGTTTTCCGAAACAAAACGGAGCAGCAATCTATACCCCATCCTCGATGGAGAGCACTGTCTCAGGCGACAGTCGTGATGCTTGCATCAGCAGAGTAACAATGTGCGGCACCTGTAATTCATTAGCATGGTCACGAAATATGCAAAATCCTCGGGTGGTGATCTGTTAGAAGGATCGCAATTACTCTCTGATGGAGCACTGAAATCTGGTCAGATTCCAGAGTGTGATACTCCCAGTCATACCATGAACTAATCTGACGCACTTGTACGGGTGATCAAACATCAAGTGGGCAGACGTGATACAAATAAGATTGTCCTCAGCACAGTCAGTTGTCTGAGATAACTGAAGTCTATACTGTCGGTACAGTTAAGACCACCATAGACTCGACAGTCAAGACCAATGTCAGTGTGAAGCCATGCTCAGGATACGTGTCCCAAGAGAAACCCACTGAAAACAAGAATGAAGACCAAAATCTCCTCTCCAGACCGAAAGCTCCGTTTCCGCTCCTCCCATTCCATCAAACCCCGGTAAACTCGGAAAACTAACTCATGCAAATACCCCCACAAGGTTTCGTGCCAGTCACAAGACTCCCAAGTCTTCTCGCTCACCTGCTCTACCCTGCAGCTTGTCCTAACCGAAATTAGGAATATTGTTTTCCTTGCTGGAGAAGCAGCCAACCCCTGACTAGTAAATTCCTGCGCAGGAGAGAGATGTTAAGACTGCAAACTGTTTTTCCCATGCCCACTTTAGGCAGCGTGTTTTGAGTTTCCATTCAGGCCTAAAGTGAACAACCGAAGGCTACAATATGTCCGACCAGGAGCCTCAGCCAGAATGAGAGAAGTAATTCCATTTTGAAGTAATTCCAAAGGGCTGAATCTCCCCAAAAAAGTCGGCGAAACTACGAGTTCACCTGATGGCTTCATCGGTAGCGTCTAGTCTAAGGTAAACATGGAAAGGCGCAGATTTTCATGGGCGCCATCCTTTTACGCAATGGGCGTTTATGAAACTATCGGAACCGCCTTGGCCGAACGACGTACTTCTCTCCTGTGTCCTATTCCCTACCGTGGCCAGAGACGCCTAACAGGTAAATTCAGGTAGATATTCGTCTGTTTCGTCGAAAGCATTGTCTGCACATCGGTGCGAGAAATTCTTGAGACCAGCATTCTGTTCCCAGTAAGTGCTTCGAGATGTTCCTCTAATTAATAGCTACACGTGGCTTCCAAGCTCTAAATGTCCATTTCAAGATAAACTGTTAAATGATAAAATTTCCTGTTTCTTTTCAACTCCAGAAATTACTATTGAAGGTGAGCTTCCATAAAGATCCTGCATGCATCAACAATGTAAATGCTCCTATCAGTGCCTGCTCGCGTTGAATAACTTCCTGTTGTGTCAAAAAATGATGTCTAGGCAATCATAACAACATTATATAGTAATAATGAAGATGAAGATAAGTGAGAAAGTGACTCGTCCGCTCTCAAACCGTAGGCATTCAATTGAGGAAGAAATTTCTGAGAATGTATGTTTGGAACACAGCATTGTATGGCAGTGAAGCATAGACGGTGGAGGAACAAATTGAGAAGAGAATGGAAGCATCTGAGATGTGGTGCTACAAAAGAATGTTGAAAATAGGATGTACTGATAAGATAAAGAATGAGGAGGTTGTATGCAGAACTGAGGTGGAGACAAATATGTGGAAAACACTGACAGTAACAAGGGATAGGATGGTAGGACATCTGCTCAAAAAATGGCTCAAATTGATCTGAGCACTATGGGACTTAACATCCATGGTCATCAGTCCCCTAGAACTTAGAACTACTTAAACGTAACTAACGTAAGGACAGCACACAACACCGTCATCACCAGGCAGAGAAAATCCCTGACCCCGCCGGGAATCGAACCCGGGAACCATAGCGTGGGAAGCGAAAACGCTACCGCATGACCACGAGCTCTGGACGGACATCTGCTAAGACATCACAAAAAAACTTCTGTGGTTTTAGAGGGAACTGTAGAGGGTAAAAACTGTGGAAGAAGACAGAGTTAGGAACACATCCAGCAGATAACTGAGGATGAAGGTAGCAAATGCTACTTTAAAATGAAGAGGTTGGAAGAGCGCAGGAATTCGTTGCACCTGTCGAAAGAGTGATGGCTCAAACAAGAAAAGTTTACTTCGTTCTCGGACGCCCAGTCAGCCCCAGTTCCAGGCAATCCTCAGGCCTCTGCTCTGCATCCAAAGAAGTGCCATTTTGCATATCATTCTCCTTTCGCCCCATCTCATCTCCACAGCACAGACTCTTCTGATGTGCCCAAATAGCATTCAGTAATCACTGAGTGACAATGTTAAAGTAGGAGAAACGAGCTACGTAGAGCACTGTGCTAACAGTCACTGTCGTTCTAGAACTTGAATAAAAACTTTCTCGATGCAATTCCCACAGTTAATATCTCTGATCACTCATTAGTCTCAAATTATATGGAAAGGGCATGTAAAATTTCCTGTCACGTTCGGATGTAAGTAATGTGGCCTGCCACCTGACATAGGTCCTACCTCAGTCAAGCCCAGACACATTCTACTCCACACAATTATCAGTTGTCATACTTAAACTTTTCAGACTATATTGACAAGAAGCTTTAACAGAACTATCCTCTTCTGCCCAGTGGAATTCAGGCCGTCACAAAAGCAAAGGATGAACACATCCTATATTAATTTTACATTGCTGCTATTTTTTTGGCTAGGTAAATATATTGCAGTCAATGGCTGTAAAATGTCGATGTATGAGGCAATGCTTTCTGTAGCCATGAGAGGAAACGAAAATTCTGTTGAATAATTCAAAGTTTTACGTTGCCGGTCTAACTATATGGTCTTGTATCCTGTGTTCATAAGCTACGCTCATGTTTTCTTTCTTTTCCCCTAGTGTAAACTTTCGTACACTGGTTAATTATCTGCTGAGTCACTGCAGTGTAAACCAAACTATATGTTTAGAGCAGTTACCTTCGCAAAGCATCGATTATTCTTGAAGATTACGATTTCTCAATTGCGAATTTGTTTGAGAATGTGCCATGAGTTGAAACAGACGCCCGCAAAGAGTTTGGAAACACCTCACGTAATTGCAGCACCTGGATGCGTAATACAGGACAGAGTCTTGAGACAGCGTAAGCCGCTCAGAGTACGTGGTCATTGTCAAGGTCCCGATATAGCTCCCTTCTACATCTACATTGATACTCCGCAAGCCACCCAACGGTGTGTGGCGGAGGGCACTTTACGTGCCACTGTCATTACCTCCCTTTCCTGTTCCAGTCGCGTATGGTTCGCGGGAAGAACGACTGTCTGAAAGCCTCCGTGCGCGCTCTAATCTCTCTAATTTCACATTCGTGATCTCCTCGGGAGGTATAAGTAGGGGGAAGCAATATATTCGATACCTCATCCAGAAACGCACCCTCTCGAAACCTGGAGAGCAAGCTACACCGCGATGCAGAGCGCCTCTCTTGCAGAGTCTGCCACTTGAGTTTATTAAACATCTCCGTAACGCTATCACGGTTACCAAATAACCCTGTGACGAAACGCGCCGCTCTTCTTTGGATCTTCTCTATCTCCTCCGTCAGACCGATCTGGTACGGATCCCACACTGATGAGCAATACTCAGTCGATACCACACGTGATCGACTGGGTTCAAGGCTGAGGAACAGGCAAGCCACTCCATTCTGCTGATATCAGCACGCTGAAGGACCGTGTTAACGATAACGGCACGATGAGCTCTCGAGTTACCATCCAGCTAGATGAAATTGTCACCAAAGTGTTGACAATACGGTCCCACTACTGGTGGCAGAATCACATCCCTGTATAGAGCAGTGAGGTTGCCCTCAAAAACATGGAGACGTGTATAATGGCCCCATTAATGCCACCTCAGAACATTACTCCAAATCCACATTCCTGCAGATGTGGGGCACAGTGTTGGGGGCATTCGATATTACCGGGTGGTCTCCAAACACGTTGTCTGCTTTTATCAGGGTACAAGCATATCGGAGTTCCGTCCGTAAACAACAGCGGACGCCATTCCTGTGGCGTCCTTTTTGCACAATTTCTTGTCCATTTCTACAGGAGTCCATGTATAACAATAGTCGTTTATGGTTCATATAAATTTTAATTTTTTTTTTTTTTGCTTTAAAATATACGCATATTGGTATTACATTTTCTGTACATACAAAGTAGAGTGTACTATACTGGAAGTTGAAGTTCTTCGCCTTGTATGTGAGTAATGTATGTAAACTACTATGTAAATTGTTTATTACGTTAAATAATTTTCTGATGGCATTTTGTTTTTAAAATTATTTGTGTGTTTAAACTGTTCATGTCGATGTAATTTGACAATTGTAAGAAATGGTCACGCTTAGGAACAATGTAAGAAATAGGTGTTACGTAAAAGCCAGTGTGCTTTTGTTGGAAACGAAAGTGGCTCTGGGGAGTGGAAAAGGTGGCAAGGGCGAATTGGCGCGCTACCTAGATCAAGCGCGGGAAGTAAACCACACAGTCTGTAGACAGCAGTGATTGAGGCAACATCCTTGTGGAGCAGGAGAGGCTTTGCCTGCAAATTTGCCCAAGAATGCCTCGGATGAAGACTACAAACGGCTTACGGCATACCTGCGAGTTGCTGGGCTACTGTATGTAAAACTGAACGACGCCAAGAAGAGAAATCTAGCCCATACAGAAACATACTTTCAGGTCATACTGTGGGTAGTGTAGGCGTCATAATTGTTCGCCACACCCAAGCCTACAGCCAACAGATAAGGTGTATTCATATTTTACTTTTGGACAGCGTGAAACATTAATTTAAACTGCGTTTTACTAACCATTCTGGATCTTTACAGAAACTGGTTTCCTGAAGTGAAATGTTTAATATAAAAAGTATGTGCTTTAGTATCGTAGTATTTTAGTATTTAAATGTGGGAAACCGCTTTTCTGAAGGTTCCCTGAGGCCAAATTTTTTTAGCTTCCTTGAAGTTACCTACTGGGTTTATTTCTCTTTGACAAACGTAATTTATTAGGGTGTAGTCTAACATTGTCTAAGTGGAGTAATACTTATTTGAAGTAGCAACTTAGACATGATCATGAATTTAGGCTAAATTCATACTTCCGCTTTCCCAATACTTCATTGTTTCACTGCCTGGATAGGCCGGTGATCATTAGTACGATTTTAAACCACTAAATGAACATGGAATTGAGTTGTTCTAGCTTCAGTATAATACTATTTATTCTGCGTTTCTTTCTAAGCACTGGGTAAGATCTTAGGAAGAGAATTGAATAGAATTACTTACCCATTAGACACGACACACGGTGAAATCCTGTAAAAGGGGTAAGTCTACTGATTAGCTTTTCCTACTAACAGGACTATCCTGTCATAGTGTACTTTTTTTGGAAACTAAACTAAATTTAGTAAGAGGTTTATACTTGGCAACATAGGCACAGGGTTTTCTGTTATTTAGGTATACTAAATTAGAATAGTAGTGGTAGGGTTATACGTGGCTTTTCCCGTGACTTGATTATTTGTTCTGTTGGGGTGTAGTATACGTGGTATTTTGGTATACGACGCACTGTTTGCCATGGTTATCGAGGATTCGAGATTTGCATTATTCAAATGCCTCTTAACAGTGTGGTGCGATAAATGACATCGTGTAGCGTCTTCTAACACCGAATTCGGTTCTGGAGCGCTCAGCACACGGTTTCTATGACTGAAATGTCGTAGATATCGATTACCCTATACACCTGTCGAAAGTGGAAAACCTTTTCGGTGTAATTCCTCAACTCTACCTGTCACAGTAGAGCTGATTTCGTGCCCCTAACACATCGTTTTGGTTCCGATGTACATTTCGAGCAAATTCCCTGGTTGACAAGCTTTCAACAAGTAATGCAATGATGTGCATGCATCATCGGTCGCGATTGCCCTTCATGGCATGATGACACTCTACTGTCCCATGCGTCTTTAACGCATTAAACGTGCCGCTTCACTTTCAGGTGAAATGTTGTAATCCATTAGAGAGCGGCGTTCTGTCCGTAATTAACGCTCATGGCAACTGTATTTATGTTTACAAACCACGGTCGGGGCGACCTTCCGATTGGTACACGAACGGTCATAATAGCAACACACCTGCACGAAATATCGGGATGATGCAACACTTTCGCTGATTTGAGTACTACTTGCTGAGTAATGCTTAATAAATACGTACAGTGTTGGCCTGTTGACGCAAGAAAGTGGCACAATAAAAGAGCCGTTACGACTCAATGCATTAGCTTTGTCATTACTGCAGCACCGTCGAAGATGTCATCATCGCTGGCCGTGATCCTGTAAACCGACCCACCCAATTGCATGCAGGGTAATGGTGCTTGCCCTGCAAGCTAATCATCACTGTCCCACTAAATAGTATCCAGTCCATTGACCATAAGTGCCCTCGCCTTACAGTGTGTGTATGTGTGTCTGTGTGCAGTTCAAAGACAAGTATCTAACGCTATTTTAAGCAAATAAACTACCTCACGATGATTAAATATAGAAACATGTAGGCAGCCCAGTCGCAAATCTCTTACCCTATTTTACATTAATATCTTTGACTTTCAAGTGAAGGTTACAGAAATAATATATATCTTTGAATTGACACCATTTTTACGTAGTTTACTACATCATTTGAGTATTACACTGATTAAATACAGAGATATGCTAGTGTAAGCAATTCAGTGGCAAATTCATGGTCTACTCACCACCTCATTAGTTCTCTTCATGCACGTCTCGCAGCGGTGAGGGCTGCAAAAGTTGTTATTCAGGTTTTTGGCAGGAGGTCACTTTAATGTGACTAGACAGTGTATTTATGCTAATTTATGTAAATATCTTGGCGCCAATCAGAGTAAAAGTTACAGAAAAAATGCATATCTTTGACCTCGGCGCCTATCAGGTGAAGGTTACATAAATTTTTACTGCAAAATGTATCTTCAAGTTTGGATCCACAAGTTCGCGTCTACATTCGGACTGACCGCTCAGTTTATTGTTTCATTGTGTTGACTGGAAAGGATGACTTGTGTGCGGTACAAAATACAACTTAGCCAGTTTCGTCATCTTGTATTTCTTATAATTTTCCACCATCTCACATTTCTGAATTTCCCACCGTCTGACGTCGTTGACTTAGAATTTCCCCAAGAAGACCAATGACAGTGGCCTCAAGACTGTGGCGCCAACTAGAGGTGCAAACTTGAACTATGCACCAAAGAGTACATTAATGTATCACTAATATGAATGAATCGAAGCACTCTACACTCTAGCCCTTCACTGTCGTCGAAGCATATACTAATTGAGTGAGCTCAAATGATGACAGGCATTACATCAACCCCATGGTGTTATCTGGACGCGCAGTGGCACAATATCTCAAGTGTCTATCTAATGTATGTTTTCGCACACATACACACACACACACACACACACACACACACATATATATATATATATATATATATATATATATATATATATATATACAAGGGGCGGAATTTCAATAGTGGCAACTATTTATTTACAGCTCTTACGAAACTGTACGTGCTTGAGCATTGTCCTGCAAAATGATGGTCAGGTCCTGCAGAAAGTGTCATCACTTCTGTCTCTATGCTGTTCATTATTGGAACACAACGTACGACCAGCTTACAGACAGAAGTAATCACACTTTTTGCAGGACCTAACCATCATTTTGCTGGACAATCCTCAAGCACGTTCAGTGCCACCCGCTACTGATTTGTCTGACTGATACGGCTGCTACGTGCTATACCACCTACCGCACTCCCCTAAGCCCTCGTGAGCTCAACTCGATTTCTAAACTGAATGAAACACCTCAAGGGCATTCGCTTCATAACTGCTACAAATTCGTCGGGCAACAAACCGCCCTGCTCGAACTGTCAACACAACTGGCACTGCTAAGAGGATCCTGGCAACGGGTTATACACAATGCTGGTGACTACTTTGAAGGTCAGTAAAACTTTGCAACACGTATCTATTTTGTACGTGATGTAAATAAATAGTTGCCACTATTAAATTTCCAACCCTCGTTTGTCCATTCGATTGTTGTTGCAGGATAAGAAAATAAAGGACGTCAAATCACAAACAGAACAGGAAACAATTATAAAGGAAGAGAGTATTTCACAGGTAGCAATTAAAAGGATGAGACAGAAATTCTGAATTAAATACAATTATTCGGGGGTGTCTTCGAAGCATGAAGAAGCCGAAAAACGAATTTATGTTTGGTAGGGGTCACCTCTCATCTGTTAAGACTGCAAATGGTACTGGACAATTCGTTAAACACGTTGATAAAAAATTGAAATATCCAAAAGACGTTGTCGGATGTCAGTGTAATTTAGTACATGTACATATCAGCAGTGGGTATGTAAAATACAAAAAGAGTTGAAATTTTTTGTGATAGATGGAATGGCCACCAGTTTAGTGTTGTTCGTGTTTCTTGTTGTTACAGGGTAACAGAAGAGATACTGAATTTACTTGATGAAAGGAGAAAATACAAAAATGCAGTAAGTGAAACATGCAAAAAGAAATACAAACGTCTCAAAAATGAGATCGACAGGAAGTGCAAAATGGCTAAGCAGGGATGGCTAGAGGACAAATGTAAGGGTGTAGAGGCTTATCTCAAGAGGGATAAGATAGATACTGCCTACAGGAAAATTAAAGAGACCTTTGGAGAAAAGAGAACCACATGCATGTATATCAAGAGCTCAGATGGAAACCTAGTTCTAAGCAAAGAAGGGAAAGCAGAAAGGTGGAAGGAGTATATAGAGCGTCTATACAGGGGCGATGTTCTTGAGAACAATATTATGGAAATGGAAGAGGAGGTAGAGGAAGATGAAATGGGAGATGTGATACTGCGTGAAGAGTTTGACAGAGCACTGAAAGTCGAAACAAGGCCCCGGGAGTAGACAACACTCCATTAGAACTACTGACAGCCTTGGGAGAGCCAGGCCTAACAAAACTCTACCATCTGGTGAGTAAGATGTATGAGACAGGCGAAATACCCCCAGACTTCAAGAAGAATGTAGTAATTCAAATCCCAAAGAAAGCAGGTGTTGACAGATGTGAAAATTACCGAACTATCAGTTTAATAAGCCCTAGCTGCAAAATACTAACGCGAATTCTTTACAGACGAATGGAAAAACTGGTAGAAGCTGGCCTCGGCGAAGATCAGTTTGGATTCCGTAGAAATGTTGGAACACGTGAGGCAATATTGACCCTACGACTTATCTTAGAAGAAAGATTAAGGAAAGGTAAACCTACGTTTCTAGCATTTGTAGACTTAGAGAAAGCTTTTGACAATGTTGCCTGGAATACTCTCTTTCAGATGCTGAAGGTGGCAGGGGTAAGATACAGGGAGCGAAAGGCTGTTTACAATTTGTACGGAAACCAGATGGCAGTTATAAGAGTCGAGGGACATGAAAGGGAAGCAGTGGTTGGGAAGGGAGTGAGACAGGGTTGTAGCCTCTCCCCGATGCTATTCAATCTGTATATTGAGCAAGCAGTAAAGCAAACAAAAGTTCGGAGTAGGTATTAAAATCCATGGAGAAGAAATAAAAACTTTGAGGTTTGCCGATGACATTGTAATTCTATCAGACAGCAAAGGACCTGGAAGAGCAGTTGAATGGAATGGACAGTATCTTGAAAGGAGGGTATAAGATGAACATCAACGAAAGCAAAACGAGGATAATGGAATGTAGTCGAATTAAATCGGGTGATGCTGAGGGAATTAGATTAGGAAATGAGACACTTAAAGTAGTAAAGGAGTTTTGATATTTGGGGAGCAAAATAACTGATGATGGTCGAAGTAGAGAGGGTATAAAATGTAGACTGGCAATGGCAAGGAAAGCGTTTCTGAAGAAGAGAAATTTGTTAACATCGAGTATTGATTTAAATGTCAGGAAGTCGTTTCTGAAAGTATTGGTATGGAGCGTAGCCATGTAGGGAAGTGAAACATGGACAATAAATAGTCTGGACAAGAAGAGAATAGAAGCTTTCGAAATGTGGTGCTACAGAAGCAAATGCTGAAAATTAGATGCGTAGATCACATAACTAATGAGGAGGTATTGAATAGAATTGGAGAGAAGAGGAATTTCTGGCACAACTTGACTAGAAGAAGGGATCGGTTGATAGGACATGTTCTGAGGCATCAAGGGATCACCAATTTGGTACTGGAGGGCAGCGTGGAGGGTAAAAATCGTAGAGGGAGACCGAGAGATGAATACACTAAGCAGATTCAGACGGATGTAGGCTGCAGTAGGTACTGGGAGATGAAGAAACTTGCACAAGATAGAGTAGCATGGAGAGCTGCATCAAACCAGTCTCAGGACTGAAGACCACAACAACAACAACAACAACAACAATAGTGGTGGTACCAGTGAATCAGTGTGAAGGACACGGAGATGCAGCACACTCGTATGAGATGGTGCTGTCAACAGCCGGCAGATTTTGAATAAGGCCTAATAGTGTGTTTCCATTTCGCCGTTCTGTCGAATCAAGCAATATTCAGATTTGTAAGACAATTTGATGTGGCAGTGGGCCGATTTAGGAGTGCATGGGAACATGATGGCAATCATATCTATCGTCAAGGTTCCAGTTGACCACGCCTGACATGCACAAGGCCACAACACTGTAACGTGACCATGCACGTCATAACCCCTTGTGATGTACGTCACTCATTTCAGTTACAAAATTTATCGAAATGTAAAGAAAACTTTTCTCCATGATCCACTCTTGGTAATTTTGACTATGAGTTTATCTCAAAAGTTGATTTGAAAAGCTTTATAAGGTAGATTTTGATTACTTAGGCTCAAAAGCAGCCGTTTCACGTCCGAAGTTAATGAGAAAAGCCATGTTAGAATTTTGATAACGATCAAAGCAATATACAAGTCACAAAGAATTCCCATAACAAATTTCGTAAATTGTGATGGAACCAGCTGCAATTGCCAAGTCATATAGTCTCGCACTTGATAGTGAACATGTGGTAACGTGAGGTTCCACTGAATGTAAGCAAAGTTCACGTATTGCGATACATGTCAGTGTTAACGTTCCCGCCGTTAGTGCGCCTCCATTAACAGAGAGCGAGCTATGATTGGTCTGCACTCGGAACCTAATGGTGGACACCACAACTTACTCGAGTTATTACATAACACAACAATACACGTCAATGCACTTGATAAAAGTACTGCACGCATGTAAAAGTACGCGCCTACAGAAACTACGAAAAAACACACAGAATAATAGCTACAGTAAATAAAAGGCAAAGAAAGAGATGACAGATAGTAATGAGTTAATGGTGGAACCAACGGTGGCAACACCGATAGCGAACAAACTTCATAGAAATTACATACATTCTAAGAAAAGCAAATATTAGGAATAGTTTCTCCCAACAAGAGAAGAAATTACAATTTTAACTGTTTAAAACACTCTTAGTTGGATGGTTGCTTTGGGGAAGGAGACCAGACAGCGAGGTCATCGGTCTCATCGGATTAGGGAAGGACGGGGAAGGAAGTCGGCCGTGCCCTTTGAAAGGAACCATCCCGGCATTTGCCTGGAGCGATTTAGGGAAATCACGGAAAACCTAGATCAGGATGGCCGGACGCGGGATTGAACCGTCGTCCTCCCGAATGCGAGTCCAGTGTCTAACCACTGCGCCACCTCGCTCGGTAGAACACATTTAGTCTTAATAAGCAGAGAGCGCTGTGCACTGCAGCTTATCTTTGACGTCGGTGCCCTCGATGTCATTAAAATATCTTCATCAGTTGTGAAATTGCAGCTGATACGTCCTCTTGCTTGGTATGATTGCTTCTGGCAGTTATTTTATCCTTCGTCGCATTCCTTCTGACACGGCCGAGTCGGACGTAATTGTTGCTCTACAGAACCAAGTTCGTTTTTCTGTGAGTGCAGTGTCCTTCACACACACGATTCTGTTATCAACGTCCCATACACAGTTTTAACATGATGTAACCTTAACTTCAACATGACGATCGCGAAGTTACAGTCGATCCACTTTTAGCACGAGTATCATGATTGCGAATTCATAGTTCCAACAAAAGCATTCCCACAAGTAATAAACAGTTTAAATGTTTCCACAGAGGCGGTTAATGTGTTCACTCTTGTGACAGTTCACTAAATAGCTAATGAATTAAACTCAGTTAAATGAAAATAGACCGTTCTAATTATGACAATTGGTGGTTCAAGTGGTTCTGAGCACTATTGGACTTAACGTCTGTGGTCATCAGTCCCCTAGAACTTTCTTCTTCTTCTTCTGTAGAGGTCAATCCAAGGATTGGTTTGCAACAGCTATAATGGCAGCTTGTCTCCATTCTGTGCGTCTTTCAGCTTTTCTCTTCATTTCTTTATAGGTGTCACATCCCACATCTTTCACGATTTGATCCATGTACCTCAGTCGTGGTCTTCCTCTTGGTCTTTTTCCCTCGACATATCCCTCTATGATTGTGTTCAGAAGTCCTTTATGTCTTAATAGATGGCCTGTAAATTGCACTCTTCTTTTAACAATGAAACTCCAGAAGCTTCTCTTCTCACCTGCTCTTTCCAGAACCACTTCGTTTGTGACCTTGTCGATCCATTTTATTTTAAGCATGCGTCTATAGCACCACATTTCAAAAGAATTTAGCTTCTGCTGTTCCTCTGTCCCGAGAGTCCATGTTTCACACCCATAGCATGCCACACTCCACACACATGATTTCAAAAATCTTTTCCTGGTTTCAAGGCTGATGCTCTTAGATGTTAATGTTTTTCTTCTTGTTAAAAGCAGCCTCTGCTTGAGCTCTTCTCACTTCTGCCTTGCTCCTCCCATCCCTGGTAATATTACTGCCCAGATAAGTAAATTTATCAACTTGTTCAAGCAGTTCATTGCCTACATGAACTTGGACTTTCACTTGATCTTCTTTGTCGCATGCCATTACTTTTGTTTTTGCTTTATTAATTCTCATATTATATTCTTCACCCATAACTTTATCCATTCTATTCAGTAGGACTACAAGATATTCTTCACTTTCAGCCAGGACAGCTATATCATCGGCATATCTTATCATATCTATTCGTTGGCCATGAATTACTACACCTGTCTGTGAATTTTCCCTTACTTCTTTCAGCGCCTCTTCAATATATACGTTAAAGATAACAGGGGATAGTGCGCAACCTTGTCGGACACCTTTCCATATCTGCACCTCTTCTTGTTTTGTCCGTCCACGGATAACTGCTGTCTCGTTTTTGTGCAGGTTCCATATCATTTTTCTATCTTTATGGTCTATTCCTACTTTTTTGAGTACCTCAAACATCTCATCCCATATAACATTATCAAAGGCTTTCTCTACATCTACGAAAGCTATGTATGTTTTCAGGTTCTTATCTAGTCGTTTCTTTATTATTAGTTTTAGAGCAAATATTGCTTCTCTGGTTCCTCTATCTTTCCGGAATCCAAACTGGTCTTCGGAGAGTGTTGCTTCGACTTTTTGTTCTATGCGTTTTAGGGTAATTGAGGTTAATATTTTAGAGGCGTGAGTAACAATGCTGAGTGTCCTATAATTTTCACATCTTGTAGCATTTGCCTTCTTTGGAATGGGGATCATAATGTTTTTCTCAAAGTCTGTAGGAATTTTACCCTGCTCGTACATCTTGAAAACAAGATTATACAACTCCTGATTCAGTTTTGCTCCTCCAGATTTCAGCAGTTCGGCTGAGATATTGTCTATACCAGGCGATTTGTTGTTTTTCAATTTTTTCAGAGCTAGTTCAAACTCTACCTTTAATATAGGTTCACCTATGTTGTGTGCATCTACTTCTGTTTCTTCTTCCATGATGTTTTCAGACAGGTCTGGTCCGCTGTACAGTTTTCCTATATATTGTTTCCATCTTCTTGCAACTTCATCATCGTCATCCAACATATTGCCATTTTCATCCATCACAGCCCTACACTTGTTTCTTCTGTCTCCAAAGCAATGTCTCACACATTTATAGGCCTTGTCGATATTTCCCTTGTTCATGTTGTCCTCAACTGAAATACAGAGATCATCAAGGTATTTTTCTCTTGCTTGTTTTGCCTCTCTGTTGATTCTGTTTTTCAGACTCTTGTATTTCTCTTGGTCTTCCTTCTTCACAGAATTTTTTAATTTCCTTCTTTCTTCTATCATATTTAGTAGGTCATGAGTGATCCATTCCTTCCTTTTCTCTGTCCTTTCTTTTCCTATTACTTCTTCTTCTGCTTCTAAAATACCAGTTTTTATTTTTTCCCAGCTGCTTTGGATGTCATTGCAGCCCTGTGTATTTGTTTTCTTGTCTGTTTCTAGTTGATAGTGCTTTAATGTAGTTTCGTTTTTCAGGTTTGTCAAATCCCATTTACATGTACTTCTTCTTTTAATGTTCTTGAATTTTAGTTCAGTCGTCATCATAACGAGTATGTGGTCACTTTCCACATCACGGCCTGGATATGATCTGCTGTCCTTAACTTGGTTTTTAAATCTTTGCTTCACTAATATGAAGTCAATTTGGTATCTGTTAATGTCACCAGGCATTTTTCAAGTATATCTTCTTCTTGGATGATGATTAACCCTAGCATTACCAACGGGGGGCCTCGTAGGCCCACTGACTCAGTTTTTCTATGTTGTATCCACCCCCTTGATATATGAACTTGAAAGCAAAGGTAATTGTTCGTTATTGAATGTACTATTGAGTCATTACAGAATTTCGGAATAAAAATGTAATTAAAATTCATTTACTTGATTTAATTCTCTGTGGGCCTTAGAAGCCCACCCGTTGGTAATAGCAAGGAAAGATTTACGAGGTTGAGTCTCTCGTTTCAAATTCTTACCATGAAACGAATTTTGGCATTGTTGCCTTCAGACATATTATTATGAAGCGGACCATTGTTATTTTCAGTGTTTCTGCTGCTGTTGAACCAGAAACATGAGTAGACATCGTTTACGTGATAGTTCCATTGAAAGAGTGCTAGAAGAAGTTTTGAACGAATCAGATTTAGAGGAAAGTGAAGTGGATGATGATGTGGAAGAAATTAGAACTGATTCATCGTCTGAGAATGAAGATGAGGTTGAAGCCAATCCACCAGATGATAATGATACGGAATGTGATAAATTCATTGCAAAAAGTGGACGAGAGTATATTACGAAGCCATCTCGACAATATCGGCGTTTTGTACAAAATATAGTGCGAGAAAGAATGGGGCTAGGACAACAAGGAAGAATTGCGTCTCCGAAAGAGGCTATAGAGCTCTTTTTTACACCTCAAATTATGAATCTAATAAAACTACACTCAAATGAAGAGGCTTATCGACTAGGTATTCAGCACACAGATGAAGATGAGTTATTTTGTTATATAGGACTCTTGCTAATCATGGGTTCAAATCATGACAATAAGATACCTGTCCAAGATTTATGGTCTTTGCTTCAGGGCCGACAAGTGTACTATGGATCAATGAGTCGGACCAGATTTTTCGAATTGACTAAAATATTGAGGTTTGATGATAAGAACACAAGAGAAATTCGTCGCCAGACTGACAAGTTTGCTCCAATGAGGGAAATTTTTGAAAGCTTCAATTCTTCACTTCCATTGTATTTCATTCCTGGTCTACATACAACAGTGGATGAGATGTTGTCTTTGTTCCGTGTTCGCTGTCCATTCAAGGTGTTTCTAAAAGAAAAACCTGGAAAATACGGCATTCTAATTCGAATGCTGTCTGATTCTGAGACTAGATATGTGATCAGCATGGACATCTATACAGGCAAGTCAGGAAATACACAGCATTCAAATGGACCGATGGAAATTGTAAAGAGACTAATAAAACCTATTGAAAAATCAGGCCGTAATGTTACCACAGATCGGTACTATACTTCAGTGGAGCTTGCTGAGACTCTATGGAATGATTTTCACCTCACACTTGTTGGCACCCTACAGTCTAACAGACGACACATACCTGAAGAGCTGAAGACTACAACTGGCCGCAGTTTACACTCTTCCATCTTTGCTTGTACTGACCCTCAGACACAGAGGCCACCAGTTACTCTTGCATCAACGCTAGTCCGCGAGAAGCCAAAACGACTGCTGTTGATGCTTTCAACTTATCACTCAGAAGGGGTGTTGAATGAAGACTCAAAAAAGACTAACATAAATCTTTTTTATAATTCTACAAAGGGAGGCGTGGACACCATAGACCAGATGGCAAGACACTACAGCACAAAGAGAGGAACAAGAAGATGGCCTTTGTCCCTCTTCTACACACTCATTGACATAGCAGCAATAAATGTGTGGTGTCACCGCCAGACACCACACTTGCTAGGTGGTAGCTTAAATCGGCCGCGGTCCATTTAGTACATGTCGGACCCGCGTGTCGCCACTGTGTAATCGCAGACCTAGCGCCACCACCAAGGCAGGTCTCGTGATACGAGAGAGCACTCGCCCCAGTTGTACGAGAACCTAGCTACCGCCCAGTTGTACGAAGCCTTTCTCTCTCATTAGCCGAGAGACAGAATAGCCATCAGCTAAGTTAATGGCTACGAACTAGCAAGGCGCCATTAGCCATACAGTGATTGTACTTAAAGTCTCCTGTGTATCGTCAAGATCGATGTACCACAAGGAATGATATTAAAGATAAGTATTAATCGTGCTCCGTACTTTTCTTCCTAACATTAATTACGTATCCTGTTCCAGTACTTCACGCCCGTCTGCGTTAGTCTAGCTTGCCTTTTCAGCCATCTCAACTTCACGGTGTCGGCCCAGCTACCGACACAACATTGGCGACGAGATAAAAGAGTTCTTTCTGATTGCTTACATTTAATTGTGTCATGGCTTCGCCACATTCTCCAGATGTACTGTCCGAATTTTATCGCTTGCAGAATCAGCAGACGCAGGCGTTACTGGATGCCCTTGGACAGCTCGTCCAGGGTCAACGTACCATTCAAACCGATGCGGCCGCCGCCGCTTCTTCGCTACCGCTGCCACTAAACGCTGTTGCACCTCCCTTTCGACCATACGTGGCAGCCGATGAGACCTGGCACGAGTGGTCTCGCCAGTTCAACTTTCATCTAGCAGCCTACAGAATTCAAGGTAAAGAGCGGCAGCCGTTTTTGCTTTCTTGTGTCGGTGTGTCCACATACCGTGTGATAGTGAAATTGTTTCCCCGACGAGACGTAGCAACTCTGTCCTACGAGGAAATTTTGTCTGCATTAGATGCCTATTTCAAAGAAACAGTTAATGTGGTTGCGAAACGGTATACGTTCTTTCGTACAAAACGTACGGCCGGTCAAACTAATAGGGAGTGGGTAGCAACATTGCAAGGACTTACTAGGGACTGTGCCTTTGAATGTGACTGTGGTCTTTCTTATTCAGATACAATGGTGCGTGATGCAATTGCACAGAACGTTTCTGATGTTCGCATACGGGAGCAAATTTTGAAACTAGTTAATCCCTCCCTTCAACAAGTGATAGACATATTGGATAGACAGGACACACTTGACTGTGCTCAGGAATCTTTTGAAACTTCGCCAGCCGTGTGTACCATTAACCGGCCCGCTGGACGCGCTGCGCGGCCCGGTAACCGGGCCTCGCGCTCGTCCGCACAGCTGCCGCCGCGCGCTCAGCCACGTGTGCCGCGCCAGCCCACACATGTAGTGAAATCGTGCCTGCGGTGTGCTACTAGACATTCGCGTGAACATTGCCCGTCACGCCAAGCTATTTGCTTTTTCTGCAATAAGAAAGGACATGTTCAAAGTGTTTGCCAGAAAAAGCTCAGATCAGACAATCACAATCATTCCAGGCCCTTTGCTTCGCGCCGGAATCGAACCAAGGACACTCAGGCTCGTGGACCTTCGCCTATGGACATTCATGTCGTTAATTCCACTTCGTCCAGTGACACTTTCTCTAACAGTAACTGTGTTCGTCCCACAAAAACTGTGCGTCGACGTCGCCGGAAATCACGTCAATTAGCAAGTGATTCTGTACCAGTGTCTGTTCCAATTGCACAAAACAGTCGCTCTTGTCGTCAGCAGGACAATAAACTTTTTGTGGACTTCGACTTTGAAGGCAAAGTGATACCATTCCAGCTCGATACCGGAGCTGCAGTTTCATTGCTCAATCACGACACGTACAAACAACTGGGCAAACCTCCGTTGCGTTCCGCAAATGTTAAGCTAACTACATATTCCGGACAGACAATTCCTGTGTTAGGACAGTGCAGCCTTCTTGCAACATACAAGGGACAAACAAAACTTGTGTCATTTTACGTTCTTCGTTCTTCTTCTGCAGTGAACTTGTTTGGTCTAGATTTGTTTCAGTTGTTTCACATGTCTATTGTAAATCAGGTCCTATCGGTGAATCAGACTGTGCCTACAGACAGTGTTTCTCGGCTGTGTGACGAATTTGCAGACATTTTTGCACCGGGCTTAGGTTGCGCTAAAAACTATGAAGCACATTTAGAACTGAAGGTAAACGCGCAACAGAAATTTTTCAGGGCGCGCAATGTTCCCCACGCATTGCGTGATGAGGTCGCAAGAACGTTACACGATCTCGAATCACAGGGTGTAATTGAACGTGTGCAAGCTTCTCTCTGGGCCTCACCCTTAGTAATTTTGCCAAAACCTTCCGGACAATTGAGACTTTGCGTGGACTTCAAGGCCACAGTGAATCCACAGCTAGTGACTGCTACTTTTCCTTTGCCCCGCCCGGAAGATCTTTTTGCTAAACTGTGCCCGGGAAAATATTTTTCAAAGTTGGACCTAGCCGATGCGTACTTGCAAATACCGGTGGACGACGAATCCCAGCGCGTATTGGTGGTTAACACGCATCTTGGATTGTACCGCTTTAAAAGACTGCCATTCGGGTGTGCATCCGCCCCTGCTTTGTTTCAGCAATATTTACAAACTATTTGTGCGTCGGTACCTACTGCAGCAAACTATCTGGACGATATAGTGATCTCCGGACAGACAGAAGAAGATCATCTTGCGAACTTACGAACATTATTTCAGGTCTTGCGGCAAAATGGTCTTCGCTTGAGGAAGGACAAATGTGTGTTTTTTGCTCGTGACTTACCATACCTGGGACATGTCATTAATGCCCAAGGCATACATCCGAGTCCAGAGCACCTCCGTGCCATACAAGAATTGCCTTCCCCTCAAAATGTGAAACAGCTACAGTGTGTGTTGGGTAAAATTAATTATTACAATAAATATGTGCGCAATGCCTCTTCCATTTCAGCTCCGCTTCATCGCTTACGCCGTAACGGTGTTCCGTTCGTCTGGACGACGGAATGTGAACGCGCCTTTCGCCAGTTGAAATCGGCGTTGCTTTCTAATACTTGCCTTACGCCATTCGATCCCCAGAAACCCCTTTTGTTGATGGTAGATGCATCGGATTTCGGGATCGGTGCTGTGCTTGCGCACAAAGTTGGCTCCCATGATCGCCCTATTGCCTTTGCGTCCAAATTGCTCTCGTCTGCGCAAAGAAATTATTCACAGATAGAAAGAAGCTTTGGCTCTCGTGTTTGGTGTTACTAAGTTCCATGATTTCTTGTATGGTCGTCACTTTACCATCATCACAGACCACAAACCTTTGACATCGCTTTTTCATCCGACCAAGCCTGTACCTCCACGTACAGCGCAGAAATTCATTCGCTGGTCTATTTTCCTCTCGCAGTACCGCTACGATATCTTGTATCGGTCCACTGCTAAGCACGGAAACGCCGATGCGTTGTCCCGTTTGCCTGTTGCTGAGGATAAAGCATTCGATTCTTCCGAACTTGCTTGCCTGTTCATTGATTCGGAAACCGATGAAGTGGTCGAATCGTTTCCGATTGATTTTCGTCGTGTCGCTACAGCCACAGCTGCTGACCCTGTCCTTGCTACTGTTTTACGTTTTGTTGCTACGCAATGGCCTTTGTCAAAGTCTCGGATCGAGGATCCGTTGGTTCGCCGATTTTTTGCTCACAAGGAGAGACTTTTTGTTCGACGTGGTGTTTTGTTGTTGCGTTCTGATAATGATCAGTCCAGAGTCGTGGTCCCACGTTCGTTACAGTCCTCTGTTTTACGGCTTCTTCACCAAGGACATTGGGGTATTGTGCGAACGAAACAACTTGCTCGTCAGCACTGTACTTGGTTCGGAATCGATGCTGCGATTACGAATATGTGTTCTTCGTGCCCGGCGTGTGCCGAACAACAATCCGCACCGCCGCGGAAAGTCTTTGCATGGCCAAAAGCCACTTCCCCTTGGCAACGCTTGCACATTGATTTTGCTGGTCCATTCTGGAATGCTCGATGGTTGGTTCTGGTCGACGCCTTCAGTAATTTTCCTTTTGTTGTCCGGATGTCTTCCACGACGTCCTCCGCCACCATCCAAGCGTTGTCTGCTATCTTTTGCATTAAAGGTCTTCCGCAGACTATTGTTTCCGACAATGGCCCACAATTCATGTCCGCAGAATTTCAGTCATTCTGCCAGGCCAATGGTATTCAACATCTGACATCCGCGCCGTTTTCGCCTCCGTCCAACGGTGCCGCTGAACGATTGGTCCGGACTTTCAAGTCACAGATGTTGAAATTGAAAGAGTCGCATTCTCGGGAGGACGCATTGTTGCTCTTTTTGTCTTCGTATCGCTCTCAGCCCCGAGATGGTCGCTCGCCGGCTGAGTTGCTCCACGGTCGTCCTCATCGCACCTTGATGTCTTTGCTGCCTCCGCCGCATCAGGTTCCTGTGCAGCGGCAGACTCCTGCTTTTGCTCCAGGCGACGTTGTATTTTATCGCAACTATCGAGGTTCACGGCGTTGGCTCGCAGGGCGCATTCTTCGCTGCCTCGGCCGCGCGATGTATTTGGTTTTGGGGGCCTCTGGTGAGGTGCGTCGGCATCTCAATCAGCTGCGCCTCTGTCGTCGCTCGGGTTCTGCCGCTCCCCGTCTGCTTTCAGCGACGGTGCCGTCCGGTCAGCGCCCTGGGGACCCATCTACTGGCTCGCCTCATCCCCAGGTGTTACCGACGATGCCTTCCATTTTGCCCCATGGCGATGCGCCGCCGCCGCCGCAGCAGCAGCAGCCGCCGCCGCCGCCGCTTGTTCTCCCGCCGGCGCCGCCCGCATTCGACGCTTCGTTGCAGCCGCCAAGCGCCTCCCAGGGTCACGCGCCGCCGATCGCTTCCCGTGACCAGCTGTCCTCCGCCATGGAACTCCCGCCCGCTCCGGACCACATGACGTCATCGCGCGTCGGCTACCCCGACGCAATGGAGGTGGATCCTTCGGTCCCTCCTGTCTCTTTACGGGCGCATACACCGCATGTTGACGTGCACCCTGGACTAGTTTTTCAGGCGTTTCCTAGCTCCCCTCGGACCGAATGGCCGGGTGCGGGTGGCACAGCCTCGCCTGTTGTTAGGCTCCCCACCTCCTCGCATACGTCAACATGTGGTCCTCCCCACGGCGGGCGGAAGCCTTATCACACGACCGTTCGCCGATTTGCGGGGGAGGAATGTGGTGTCACCGCCAGACACCACACTTGCTAGGTGGTAGCTTAAATCGGCCGCGGTCCATTTAGTACATGTCGGACCCGCGTGTCGCCACTGTGTAATCGCAGACCTAGCGCCACCACCAAGGCAGGTCTCGTGATACGAGAGAGCACTCGCCCCAGTTGTACGAGAACCTAGCTACCGCCCAGTTGTACGAAGCCTTTCTCTCTCATTAGCCGAGAGACAGAATAGCCATCAGCTAAGTTAATGGCTACGAACTAGCAAGGCGCCATTAGCCATACAGTGATTGTACTTAAAGTCTCCTGTGTATCGTCAAGATCGATGTACCACAAGGAATGATATTAAAGATAAGTATTAATCGTGCTCCGTACTTTTCTTCCTAACATTAATTACGTATCCTGTTCCAGTACTTCACGCCCGTCTGCGTTAGTCTAGCTTGCCTTTTCAGCCATCTCAACTTCACGGTGTCGGCCCAGCTACCGACACAACAAAATGCATATTCACTCTTCCTCCTCAACTTTCCGAATTGGAAAAAGAATTTGCTAAACCGCAGAAGAGTCTTTATCACTAACTTAGGTCTCGAACTAATAAGATCTCAAGTAGATAAACGGGCACAAAATTTGTATGGACTTCAGAAGCCAGTAATAATGGCAATCGAAAGCATCACACAACGGAAGCTCAGCTGCTCTGTAGAACCATCATCCTCAACAGCAGAACCAGGAACACGTGGACGGTGCCACCTATGCTGCCAAGAAGCTGCATCTAAAAAGATCAAGTACAACAAGCTGGGAAAGTCAACTGTTACCTGCTCTCAGTGCCACAAACACGTCTGTGGGAAACACTGCAGGAAGACAGTGTTGTGTGAAAAATGCGTTGCAGAATGAGATAGTAAATTTTGTTTGCTTCATGTAGTGTATCGAATTAAAAAAGTCGTTTTTATAAGAAAACACTATTTTGAAACATTATTCCAAAAAATATATAAACTGAATCTCGTGATTTGTTCATTTTATTCCTATTATAATAACATCTTTTATTATCCAGTATACAAAAACAATGTCTAAGCATTTTGAATTGTTATTAGAGGTATCAGAAGTAAATAAACTTGATTTGTGATAAAATAAATTGTGGTATTCTTTATGGGCCTTTGTAGCCCCCCCGTTGGTATTACATGTAACAAAAAATACGTTGGTAATGCTAGGGTTAAAGAAGGTATTTGTAATGAAAAGTTTATTTCTTTGGCAGAATTCTACAAGTTTATCCCCTCTTTCATTTCTTAATCCTAATCCAAAATTCCCTGCCACATCCTCTTCTTTACCTTCCCCAACAACGGCATTCATATCTCCCATGATGACAAGGTTTTCAGCTCCTTTAATTCTGCCAATTACTTCTTCAAGGTGGTCATACATCATGTCAATTTCATAGTCCTCGTGCCTCGTAGTTGGCATGTATACTTGGATTATGATTTTGTCTCTTGGTTTAGTTTCCAGTCGGACATAAATTATCCTCTCACTATGTTGAACAAATCCTTTTACTCTTAACCCCATCTCTTTATTGAGGATAATTCCCACTCCTGCAATCCCGGGACTGTCTTGTGCTGTTCCAGTGTGTATGATTCTGTAATCCCCTGACCAAAAGTCGCCAGCGTTTGGCCATCTCATTTCTGAGACTCCCAGTACATCAATATCCATTCGTTTCATTTCCATTTTCAAGTTTTCCAGTTTACCACATTTAAGAAGTGAGTTGACGTTCCATGTTGCTATCCTACTTACATTAATGCTTTTGAGTTTTGGTATCTCTTTAGTTGTCCCCGCCCGGAGATCCGAATGGGGGACTATTTTACCTCCGGAGAATTTAACCAAAGAGCTTTCCATCATAAGCTGTTGATACTTGGGATACCCGCCCGGGTCTTTAATGGAGTGGTTTCCTGTTGCCTTCGCCATTCTATGCCGTTGGCCACCTTGTGGCTCCTCCGCCTTTAGGAGCAGTTTCCCACCCCAAGGGCAAGAGAGTGCCCTTCCTTCTAGCCGCTCATCCGCCCGCCTAGAAGGCCGTTGGCACTTGATAGAAGGTAATCTCCTTATCCCGGGAGATATTCGGCTCAGTAGAAGTATAGGTTGGAAATGGAAGACCCCTAGCCCTCGAAACCTAATAGCGTCAGGGTCGGAAAAGAACAAGAGTTGGCCGAGGGTGGCCAAATAGGAAAGATAAAAGTGAGGAGCCGGCCATAAGTAAGTGGAAGCAAAGCCAGGACTCAGCTCGGGACCCCGTGGTCGCCAGCCAAGTACTCACTAGGTGTGAGTCCCTGAAGGAACTTAGGACTACTTAAACCTAACTAACCTAAGGACATCACAAACATCCATGCCCGAGGCAGGATTCGAGCCTGCGACCGTAGCGGTCTTGTGGTTCCAGACTGCAGCGCCTTTAACCGCACGGCCACTTCGGCCGGCAGCACATTACACCGCAGTTCGTACGACATTTCTGCATATCTAGATTTAGTTTTAGATGGTGTTTTTATCAAAAGAAGTTGACAATTAGAATACTCAATTAACGCGAGATCCGTGTTGCAGCATACATAAGGTAAAATGTAGTAATATTTGATACTATAGAAGAAAACAAAAAAATGTTGTAGATTGTCAAAGAAATGTGTACAGGGTAGGAGGAAGAAAATATTTATGTAGTGCATTCAGCAATATCTGCACACTCTACACAACTGCGCCTGCCATCCCAGAACAAGTAATTCTGTTCTATTACAGTTTCATGTTGCTCCATAGCCTGTAGCAGCCAGTGGCATAGGGAATTACAGTCCCAAGCACAGGCTGCTGTGAACCACCAGGGACGGCAGCATGGCCGTGAACGGGAAGCAAGGACTGATGATGACTGGCATCGCATTGTGTTCAACGACGACTCACAGTTCTTCACTACTCCGGATGACCACTGTCGACGAATATGGTGGCGACCTTAGGAAAGGTCCCATTCATCCAGTGCTTTGGGGAGGCTCAGCGGCGTTACTCCTGCAGTCACCATGTGGGAGCAATCGGCTATGACTTCATATCACGGCAGGTAGTGATTGAGGGAATACTGATGGCACCACAGTACATCATGAACATGATAGTGTTGGGGTACCATTTTTTAACAGGACAATGCTCGATCACACATGGCACGAGTCTCTATGAACCGTCTACAAGATGTTGAGGTACTCTCATGACCAGCAAGTAAATTCTGCCCGTGATGGTACATGTGTGAGATCATTTCGGACGTCAACTTTGTCTCAGTGCTACTATCCACGATATCAATGACCAGCTACAGCAGTTATGGGCCAGCTTCCCACAGGTGACCATACAACGGCTTAATGATGTCCTTCCGCACTGAATGTGCGCCTGTATCCACGTCAGAAGTGATGCAACGTCATACTGAGAAGTCGGCTCATACTGCCTAGTTTTTTGCAAACTTGACTCGATACTGAAAATACTGAAATAATATCCCACAGCCCCTAGTTCAATAAAGTTTCATTTTGTTTCCTTTCCCTTTCCGTGTGCTTCATCTTTTATGACAGGCACTGTATTTGTGTACTTCAAGATACGAGAAATCAGTATCAGAAAAGCTAATAATGCAAATAAAATTGGATGAGGTTTATAAACTCTTTCCGGGAATGACGTTGTTTCAGCTGTAGTAAAAATAATACGAAGCACATATGCAAAATATTTAGAGAATCTCTTTCGAAGAACTCATTCCCAGAAACAGCGACAACACTATATTTTTCTAGTCCACAAGAAAGAAGACAGAGGAAAAAAGAAAAAAAGTGAAGGAAACTCTGATTCCGTTTATTCGCCTACAGCACACTGCAGGCGACTTGTGTCATCAGTAAAACAATGCGTCACGTCATGTCTTCCGAACATAGGACAAGAGGATGTTTGATTTCTGTTGGTCCATCGTGGCCAGGGGATGTTTGGGTTGTCTCCCAAAAATACTCGGCGTCAAAGCTACTGAACACTTCCTTGACGTCACATAACGAATGTCCCTTGGGACCAGCTCCGACCCGTCCCCGTGAGTTGCTTACTACATCGAAAGTTCATTGTTCAAGATGGCCCTTAAAGCTTTTGGTTCCTCGTGGAATGCCTGTTACGACGCGACCCTTCGGTCATCTGTATGACTTGAGTGTTTCCAGTGAATGTGTTCATGTGATTATAGATGTGAAATATTCTCATGAGCTGGGAAAAGCTGAAAGTGATTCATTATAAGGAACATTTGAATTAAACAGGTTAGAGACCTATACGTAACTTCGACCTTGAGATCAGACAACCATATTTCGTACACATCAAAAGCAAAAGCCAAGTGGCTGACGCCTGGTTCAGACCTCTTAATTGAAGTTTCTTCGGCGGACTTTGTGTAAGATTCACTTCTTACTTCCTCAACAGGCTCCTCGTTTGGCCTCAAAAGTATCAGATGACCCTGCTATCGACCATGCCACCCAGAAAAACGCAGTCACCAGAATATGGTACCTGATGCACGTTAGCAGTCAGCGGCGCTGAATGCATTTCCCATTTTTTTAATAAATATATATCAGTCAGTACCTCTTGTCTTTCCTGGTGAACTTTAGAATCAGATTCATATATTCGATGTTCCGACCGGGATATTAGAATCAGATTCATATATTCGATGGTCCGATCGGGATTACACACATAAATATCCTGTGGCCCGACCAGGGTTCGATCCTGTGGCCTTTCGGTTTCTAGGCACGCAGGTTTAAAGCAAGAATGCTTTCTTTTTTAAATTTTTATAGTGATCAGTAGTCTAATACTTATCAACTGAGGCTTTTTTGTTGTCTTTCTCCTGCCAGTTTTGCCTTTTCCGACTGTGGTTCGTTCAAAATTTCTATCCGAGACTCTCTGCCTTTTCTTTTCTAATTACCTCTTTCTTAGTGGATTTTGGCCGTCTCTCTTATTTTTTGATTAAAATTCATCGCACTTTAAAAGGTAAAAAAAGAAATTCCTCTTCATGATCTGGAATTGGTCTATTGAAGACGATTAGCACTCCAAGAGTGTCCGTCTTCGTTCAGTTATAACTTGCGTCCGTCGTTAATGAAAACCTAGAGAGCTGATTAATAACTTCTGGAATCGCTCGACGTATTTTTTGCTGCATCTTTGTTACGTGATCCTATCCGTCGTAGGATCGACTGACTGTCCAGTTCTTCAGGGGTTCCTGTGGTTATCGAGTAATATCAGAAATGAGCCACGTACCAAGTATACGACCAGCGTTCGGTTTCCTGGAATATGAGCCAGTCCAGCTGGATAATGGCTTTCAACTCTATGGTTATGGGGTTCGTTCTCATATCGAAAGCCAGTTTCTTCCTCGTCCACGAATAAACTGAATTTTTGACAGCACAAACGAATCTATGCGCTAGGGGTCCTGTAACCGACACTTTCCGCAGGGAGGGGCTGGTGTGTAACGTCTCCCCTCTTGTACTTCATCATAGTGTACATCGAACCAACTGGTATCGACACCTGACTGCAGTGATTTGTCATAGACATACTTGCGAACTCTGTAATCCCCGTAAAGCGGGTGTATTGGTGTGTGCTGAAGCTCTGCACATAACGAGGAGAGGTTCTACTTAAGGTATAACTATTGGCACCGACATTTCGACTGGACGACAGGCATTCAACATGGTCCCAAGTCATAGAATTTCTAGTAGGCGTTAAACAACTGAAAATACAGCCTTGGACAAAAAGTACGACACACCACGAAGGAATTATCTGAATGGGACGGAAGTCGTTAGATGTGACGTATATGTAACGACCAACAAACTAGTAAAACATCAGCTTTACAGACTGAGCAAGTCAGTAACGCATTGGTCAACGTTATTCAGCTTGCCATTGATTGCCAGAGTTGCTGGATGTCTTCGTGAGAGATGTCACCCAAAATTTTGTTCAGTCGGCATGTTAGATCATCAGAATCCCGAGTTTGTTCAAAGGCACTATCCATAATGCTCAAGACGTAACAATTGGGGAGAGATCCAGGGACCTTTCTGGCCAAGGTGGAGTTTGGCAACCACGAAGAGACGTAGCAGAAAAGCTCGCCATGTGCATGCGGGCATGCCATGAACGGCAACGGCAACGAAACTGGCCGTAGAATATCGTCGACCTACCACTCTGTACTAATGATGCTGCAGATGACAACTAATGGGCTCCTGCTACGGAATGAAATGGCACCCCAGACTATCACTCTGGACTGTCGGGCCGTATGGTGGGTGACAGTCATGTTGGTATCACACTGCTGTCTGGGGCGTCTCCAGACACGTTTTCGCTGATCATCATGAGTCAGTTCGAAGCGAGACTCGTCACTGATGACCATTTTACTCCATTCAAAGAGATTCCAGGCCCCAATGGCCTGCAAAGACATATTTGGAGACAGCAGTGGGATATCAACCGGGCGTGATGGTCCAAAGTGACATATCATTTCACAGCAGGACCCCTTTGTTTGTTATCCATGGCATCAGTACAGCACAGTAGTGCGTCGATAACATTCTACGGCCCGTTTTGTTGCCCTTCATGGCGTGTCGTCGTGAGCATACATTTCAGCAAGAGAATGCCACCTGCACACAGCAAGAGTATCTAGTGCCTGTCTTCGAGTTTGCCAAACACTACAGTGGCCAGCGAGTTCATCGGATCTCTCCCCAGATGAGACCGTTCGGAGCAATATGGGTAGGACCCTCCAACCAGCTCGGGATTTTGACGATGTAACGCTCCAACTGGACATAATTTGGCACGATATCCCTCAGGAGGACATCCAGCAACATTATCAATCAATGACAATGCGAATAACTGCTTGCATAAATGCTAAGAGGTGGAACAACGCGAAGCTAAGATGCAAAATTTTTGAAGTTTTTCTACAAAGTAAGTCATCCAATTTTTCTTAAATTCTTATAGTTTGTTTGTATGTGCGTCACATCTAAATCCAAAAAGGTATTAGAAATGATAACTTGACACGGTTGTATAGCTAGATTGTCTAAGGAACAGCTGCAACAATCTGTTCTGCCATATTGACCGGAATGGGGAAAGCTGAAGCGACATGCTTCGGTAATGCATAGGTTGTAACGACGTGAGCCATTTTAATTTGCAAAAGTGCCGTAGTTGGGGTTCCCGTTGCATTTTGTTCATCAGTGTTTGTATAACATATCCATGGGGTTTGCTTACGAAGTGTGACTATGGGTACTCAATGCAATTGGTGCCTGGCTTGTTCACGGCCCATCTGTAAAACGCCTTATTTTTCGCTACGCACAAGACAAAATTTTCTTTTTCCGTTTTTGTCCTCTCGAAAAGATTTTTCCCGTACAAATTGAAGTTGAGATCGTGTTGTTGTACGGCGAGACTACGAACCCGCACTGCGACGTTTCGTTGTAGGTCCCTTTCTTCATCGCTGGATAGAGGGGTATAAGAAACATTAACAGAGCAGGTTCCCTGTTTAAAGGAAAATAAACTTCGCGGTAAAGGCCGCCCGTAGCAGTTAAGTAAAAGACAGCTGAATGATATAAATAAAAATAGAATCCTCATGATGGGTTTTCTATCGTTGCAGGGCATTAAAAAATTTAAGTGAAAATGAATGTGCAAAGTTTCTAATTCCTCTGCCAGTTTTATTCGCAAATACCGTAGTTTTGAATGGTGATTGTGAAGACGTTGCTAAGTGCTTTCGTGGTCTTCAGTCCAGAGACTGGTTTGATGCAGCTCTCCATGCTACTCTACACTGCAAACTTGTTCATCTCCAATTACCTACTGCAACCTACATATTTCTGAATCTGCTCAGTGTATTCATCTCTTGGTCTCCCTCTACGATTTTTACCCTCCACGCTGCCTTCCAATACTAAATTGGTGATCCCTTGATACCTCAGAACATGTCCTACCAACCGATCCCTTCTTCTAATCAAGTTGTGCCACAAATTTCTGTTCTCCACAGTTCTATTCAGTACCTCCTCATTAGATACGTAATCTACCCATCTAACCTCCATAATTCTTTTGTAGCATCACATTTCGAAAGCTTCTATTCTCTTCTTGTCTAAACTATTTATCGTCCATGTTTCACTTCCACGCAAATACATTCAGAAAAGACTTCCTGACACTTAAATCTATACTCGATGTTAAAAAATGTATATTCTTTAGAAACACTTTCCTTGTCATTGCCAGACTACATTTTATATCCTCTCTACTTCGACCATCATCAGTTATTTTGCTCCCCAAACAGTAAAACTCATTTACTACTTTAAGCGTCTCAATTCCTAATGGAATTTCATGAGTATCACCTGATTTAATTCTACTAAATTCCATTATCCTCGTCCTGCTTTTGTTGATATTCATCTTACATCCTCCTTTGAAGACACTGTTCATTATGTTCAACTGTTCTTCCAGGTTCTTTGCTGTCTCTGACAGAATGCTTCAAAGATAACTCGTAGGGTCAGTATTGCCTCACGTGTTCCTACATTTTTTGTGGAATCCAAACTGATCATTCCCGTTGTCGGCTTCTACTAGTTTTTCCATTCGTCTGTAAAGATTTCATGTTAGTATTTTGCTGTCATGACTTATTAAACTGATACTTGCAGCTCGATAATTTTCACACCTGTCAAAACATGCCTTCTATCGGATTGGAATTATTATATTCTTCTTGAGGTCTGATGCTATTTCACTTGTCTCATGCATCTTGCTGACCAGCTCATGGCTGGCTCACCCAAGGCTATCAGTAGTTCTAATGGAATGTTGTCTATTCCCGGAGCCTTGCTTCGACTTAGGTGTTTCAGTGCTCTGTCAAACTTTTCACGCATTATCATATCTCCCATTTCATCTTCATCTACGTCCTCCTCCATTTCTATAATATTGCTCTCAAATATATCGCCTTCTTCCACCTTCATGCCTTCTATTCCTTACTTAGAACGGAGGTCTTGACATTCATACAAATGGTTCTCTTTTCTCCAAAGGGCTCTTTAATTTCCCTGTACGCAGTATCTATTTTACCTTTAGTCATATATCCCTCTATACACTTACATTTGTCTCCTAGCCATCCCTGCTTAGCCATTTTGCACTTCATGTCCATCTCATTTTTGAGGCGTTTGTATTCCTTTTTGCCTGCTTCGTTTAGTGCATTTTCATATTTTCTCCTTCCATCAATGAAATTCAATATCTCTTTTGTTACCCAAGGATCACTATTGGTCCTCTTCTTTTTACCTACTTAAACCTCTGTTGTCTTCACTATTTCATGTCCAAAAGCTACGCACTCTTCGTGTCCTGTATTTCTGTCCCTCGTTCTTGTCAGTCGTTCCCTAATGCTCTCTCTGAAACTCTCTACAACCTCTGGTTCGTTCAGTTCATCCAGCTCCTACTCGTTAAACTTTTTTTTTGCATTTTCTTCAGTTTTAATCTATAGTTCATAACAAACAGATTATGGTCAGATTCCTCATCTGCCCGTGGAAACGCCTAACAATTTAAAGCCTAGTTCCTAAATCTCTGTCTTACCATTATATAATCTACCCCACACCTTCCAGTGCCTCCAGGTCTCTTCTACGTATATAACCTTCTTTCATGATTCTTGAACCAAGTGTTAGCTACGATTAAGTTATGCTCTGTGCAAAATTCTACCAGTCGCCTTTCTCTTTCATTCCCACACCATATTCACCTACTACTTTTCCTTCTCTTCCTTTTCCTGCTATCGAATTCCAGTCACCCACGACTATTAAATTTTCGTTTCGTTTCATTATCTGAATGATTTCTTTTATCTCATCATACATTTCTTCAATCCCTTCGTCCTCTGCGGAGCGGTAGGCATGGGATTCTTGTCTGTCTTGGCTACAATAATGGGTTCACTATGCTGTTCGTAGTAACGTACCCGCGCTCTTATTTTTTATTCATTATTAAACCTACTCCTGCATTACCCCTATTTGATTTTGTATTTATAACCCTGTATTCACCTGACCAGAAGTCTTGTTCCTTCCGCCACGAAATTCACTAATTCCCACTATTTCTAGCTTTGATCCATCCATTTCCCTTTTTCAGTTTTCTAATCTACTTGTCCGATTAAGTGACCTAACATTCCACGCTCCGATCCGTAGAACGCCAGTTTTGTATCTCCTGATAACGTCCTCCTGAGTAGTCCGCACCCGGAGATCCGAATGGGGGTATTTTACCTCCGGAATATTTTACTTAAGAGGACGCCATCATCATTTAACCATACAGTAAAGCTGCATGCCCTCGGGAAAAATTACGCCTGTAGTTTCCCCTCGGTTTCAGCCGTTCGCAGTACCAGCACAGCAAGGTCGTTTTGATTAATGTTACGAGGTCAGATCAGCCAATCATCCAGACTGTTGCCCCTACAGCTACTGAAAAGGTTGCTTCCCCTCTCCAGGAACCATACGCTTCTCTGGCCTCTTCGTTTTGGTTGCCCCTACAGCACGGCTATTTGTATCGCTGAGACTCGCAAGCCACCCCACGAACGGCAAGGTATATGGTTCATTGCTAGTTATGAGTGGTAATTGTTTCTGTCGCTTTCCTTTTTGACACATCTTCGCTGGATAAAATGTCTTGTTCTATAATATACAGTGTGTAACCACAGTCTAACATATAGAGTTGCGATACTCACTGCTGTGGAAGTTGTTACTGTTTGACAGCTGAAACTGCACTAGCGCCCCTAACAGAGAGAATGCAGCCCGTAGGGTTAATGTTTGGCTTTAATTATAGTTCTATTTAATTAAATAAACAAGGATTTTATTTCTCCACCAGTAAATTATGAAGTCACATTCATCACAGTGAAATAAATGTAAAACGAGCGAATCTTACTGATTCAGTGACCCAAACTATAATTTATTCATCAATAAATACCATCCGCTGAAAGGAAGACAATATGAATATAGTATTTCATGCGTGAGAAGCATATATTTGTATTTCTGACTGTTCTTATAATGATAGCCTATTTTCCTGACACGTAGCAGTTTCTTATAGTGTCTACTGATTAGCACCTTCTTATGCGCCACCCGACTTTCTAATACACGAACATTTTGTTCTTTCAGCAGCGAATGCGTCAAAAGGATCTTACCGTCTGTGGATCAGATGTAGTAACAAATTGGAATTGGTTTCTTCTCTGTTGGAAAATAGTTTTATTGCTTTTGATTTTTAATCATTATATCTGTTTGGTTTAATGTAGGTATTGCACTCCACACTCGATTTTTTTACGTCCAGTTTCACCGATTTTGCTGGAACTGTAGTGAACAGGATGTGTGTGTTTGTCCTTAGGATAATTTAAGTTAAATAGTGTGTAAGCTTAGGGACTGATGACCTTAGCAGTTAAGTCCCATAAAATTTCACACATATCTGAACATTTGTAGTGAACAGGATTCGACGGTGTTGAGTAGATGCACGACGTCTTTCTGGAAAAGGTCGGGTCTTCTACTGTTTAATATCCATCTTATGGTATTAAAAGAAAAGGACAATCTTCATTAAGTATCTTTAGGTTATATGGTAATCGTAAATAAACTGCAGGATTCGAACCTGCGACCAGAAGAAGGGATCGGTTGGTAGGACATGTTCTGAGGCATCAAGGGATCACCAATTTAGTATTGGAGGGCAGCGTGGAGGGTAAAAATCGTAGAGGGAGACCAAGAGATGAATACACTAAGCAGATTCAGAAGGATGTATGTTGCAGTAGGTACTGGGATATGAAAAAGCTTGCACAGGATAGAGTAGCATGGAGAGCTGCATCAAACCAGTCTCAGGACTGAAGACCACAACAACAACAACAACAACAATGACCCCCCATACGTCCTCAGGGTCCTACAAAGCTAAAGAAGGACGAATGTGGTGTCTTCATGCTGTTGCAGTTCATTGCGGTACAGAAGCCTCATTTGGTAAAAGCTGCTTTACAAACCAATCTAAACAATAATGATTCGCTTTCGCTTCCACAAGATCCCACCGAATTCAGCAGTGTAACTTGCTGGTCGCTTGGCGCGCTCCTATTGCAATGGATAACAAAGACGAGACGGAGTATTGCGAGTGTTACGTTAGACTGTGGTGTAACTGTGTATTACTGTTATTCCGTTTTGATACGAACTCCTATGGTTCAAATGGCCCTGAGCACTATGGGACTTAACTTCTAAGGTCATCAGTCCCCTAGAACTTAGAATTACTTAAACCTAACTAACCTAAGGACATCACGTACATCCATGCCCGAGGCAGGATTCGAACCTGCGACCGTAGCGGCCGCGCGGTTCCAAACTGTAGCGCCTTTAACCGCTTGGCCACCCCGGCCGGCCGAACTCCTTTATTAGTATGTTTTTTGTGTGTGCAATAATTTTAATTTCATACTGATCTATCTAATGAATTTGATAACTGTAACTCTAAAAAGCGAACTGATGTACGAACACGACAGCGAGAGCCATGTAGACAGCTGAGAGTCGAGTCCTCAGACGGAGTGTGATTGCGTGTTCGCAGGTATGCTGTTAACAACGTGTCGGGCCTGCGTCAGATTATAACGTGTGCATTAGACCACCGGACTCTTGGTTTCCGTAAACGGCATCAATCTAATGATGACAGAGATACTGAGAAATGAAAGTGTAAAACTGTTTTGAGCGGTGGGAGTCAAGGAGAGTGCTATAAACTGAAACAATAATGGACGCGCGAGTGAAGAGAGACTGTTGTCCGCTGGACTAAACTGTTTGTTGTGGCGTGGCTTGCCAAAGTAATGTACTCTTTTTCGACTTAATGGGGTATCATGCGAGTTAAAACATTAACAGCCGCTATAAAAACAATTTAGCAGTTTTCTATATTTGAAAGTTACTCGCCAGACTGTATTCGCGAGCGTGGCGAGTGTGGCAAAATGGAGGAAATTAGTTTCGAACGCTTTCAAACCTGTGTTTTTGATAGTAATAAGTGCATCATGTGACCGACAAGCTATTGTCTTAAACGAACGACCTTCTGTTTAGATTTAAAGTTTCTCCCGACTAGCCTGCACCAAATGGACGACGGAGGAATAATATTTCTGTTACTTAATATGATCATACACCAGACAAAGGATGTAACAGTTGCAGCTTGCCACTGACTGTTCTGCTATGATTTCGCCGCCGAACCACCTAAATTCTGATAGCATCGAACACCGCCTGCCACGCTCATGTAAGTTCTCTCTCTCTCTCTCTCTCTCTCTCTCTCTCTCTCTCTAACAACTCGGAAAACAGTGTCAACTATTTTAAAAGAGATTTCATTTAACAACATGTGTCTGAATAGTCGTAGTCGTATCGTGAGCGGATTAAGTGCATATTGCCAATATTTGCCATTTTATTTCTCTATCAATATGGTTTACAAACCCTGCCTCTCTTTTCATGTTGGTAGCCGTTGTATGTATCTTTTGGGGGATGTTCTTTTATGTTGTGTCCGCAGTAATCCTGTTAGGTAATTTTACTGATCTAAATGTTGTAGCTGGTAAAATGCAGTAATCTGTGACTTCCACCATAAGTTTCCAGACTGACCAATCAGAATAGAGCAGGTCATTTCTCATTGATACAAGATATAAACACAGTTTCACTTCGGAATTTGAGAGCTGTGAGATTATGTTTACGTTTTGAAATCTCGTCATATTGCAGCATTCTAAAAGATGTAAGTGAGTTTATTTGTTTTTGTAGATACCAAGGATGTTACAAATGGTTTAACCATTTCATGAACGTATTCATGACATCTTTGTAATTTATATTCTTGTAGGATTTTGTTTAGTAAATTCGAACGTGACCTTTCCAGTAATTATTTCCTCCATCTCTAAAATCACTAAATTTTGCTTCATTACCTTACCGAGTGGTATAGTTAGGCACATTCACGGTCTAAATCGATGCTTAAATCATTTCATTATGTGATGTAGTACAATTTGTGGCACTGACATTTCAGTATCCAGTAATGGTGAAGAAGACAGTTCTGGTAGTCTTGTATATTAGGGTGCATTGCCTTAGCACGTATTAAGAAGACGTGGTTTCCGACCAACCAAACAGTGCTGTTACGTCTTGCGTCGAGGAATAATCTCCAGTCTGGCCGTATCCCCTTGCAAGCGGCAATGTCAAAGTTTCAGATGAAGAATAAATATTACTCCTTCCGAGTGTCGACATGTCCGTAGCCCATAATAGTCTGTTAAAGACAACATGTATCTAACAGTGACTACACTTTTTTCGTTTTTTCCATACATTTTAATTTATTCTCGTAGCTGTTAAAAAGAAATTCGTGTGAGTACGTCGTCTCTTACACCCGCTGACAGAATTACCGTCGACCAAAAGTTTTGGTGCTCTTTAGACGCCTTGAAATGGCAACAGTCGAGGCATTCCAGCCTTTATTAACGGCTCGGTTCTTTCGAGATACAAAGTGGACGACATTATGATGATAAGGAGTGTTTTATTACATTGCTCATTTGTTTTGCATGAGTCATGCTATCAAGCAAGGAAAAAAAAGGAACAGTCCAAAATACTCGCCTGCCGTCATTCCACCAATATCTGCACCGATCTTTCCTTGATGTATTGCTCGTGGCAGTGGGTTCTAGGTTAATTATAATCTTAGCCTCGCTGTAAGAATATATCGCCCAGGCCGGCGTGAGTACTCGCTTAATAAACACGTTCCCATTTTCATCCGTGCGTGTTATTGCAGTTATTTATGCCAGTCAGATAAGCCGCTAAGTTAATACGGCCACTACGAGCAGTTTCTTTGTGAGAACAAAGGAGATCTATATAAAACCGTGGCGAGAATTGCCGCTGCTTGTGGGCCACTAAATAAACCGGGGATTGTTTCTGACACGCATGCTTAATACCTCACATATTTAACGATTCACTGGTTGAAAGTTAAGTCCACCACTAACTTCATTTGGTTTTACTGGTGCCACTATTAAACTGCTTACGAACGTTTGGGAGTTCTACACCGTAAGTGCACATATGTTCTCTTAATGCGAGAACGTGCTTTAAGTACTCCTCTATTCTTTTTGTTTCCTTTATTTGCAATGAAAGTTTTGGTTTTCTGTAACTATGGATCAGAGTGAAACGCTTTGGAATCCGTATCACTATTGTGAGAAACTTATGGTAGTTCATAATACTATTGTAAGGAATTGATGGTAGTCCATTGTCACGCCACTTCTGAGGAAAATTTGAACTCTCAAACACTTCTGGTTTGCAGGTACGTCAAGCTCTTGTATGAAACGAAAATACAAAGAATACTCAAGAAAACTATTGAGCGTGTTTTTACTTATTATTCAAATAGTACATTATGTTGCTTCTATTCACGAAGACATTGAACTGTTAGAAACGTTACCAATCTGCAACAAAGAGGGCTTCTTTAAATTCCAAATCTTTAAATACTTATTCTTTAACTATTCGTCAACAGACATATACGCTTGAAATGTGAGAAGTTTATTTCATTGTTTTTATTGCAGGCGGTGCCTTAAAAGTAGTTCGCGAACAGTGGTCTATATTTGAAATGTGAGAACTTTATTTCATAAACTCGTGTAATGTCTTACGATGTCGTTTTCCATGTTCCTTGGTGTTACGCGGAGCACCTAGGCATAATGAGGAACTGGACAGCTGATTCCGGTTTACAAGTTGTATCCAAATGTGATACGTTGTAGTATGCAGTTTGTACTTTTATATAATATAATTGTTCAATAAAAGCAATGTTTACGATCTTGTTCTAGTTGTTCATTAGCATGTTATCGTTTTACACAAAAATAACTTTCTTTAGAAAGCGTATTTGTCTCTCCTCTATCGGATTCACGAACGGAAAAGCTATCTAACCACAGCATTGATTCCAAACGAATATCTGCCAAATAGTTTTCCATATTTATCTTTGCGACAGCTACGTCTCCGGCTGAAAGATAAGCAACTATGTTTTCAGCATTTCGTACTGTTACTACGAACTTGGAGTGCTATATGTGATTATTATAGGCCGTCGGCAACCTCTTTCCAAAACGAAAAGTAATACACTATGATTTCACAGGTGTATCAGAAGTAGCAACAGTCAGGTACTACCCGGAAACATTTTTCTGGTGCACCGAAGCTGCCACATTCACGAATGCGCAGAGCAGTCTGAGTAGTAGTCAACGTCATCTGTGGTTCCGTTTAGTGATTTGCTGTTTCGTCTTCAAGTCAAACGAAAACCAAACGGATTTCTGTCACCAGGAGCTGTCAAGTCAATTAAAAGGTTTAATTACAAAAGGATAAAATATGTTACCAGTTTCAACTTTCTGACGTTATTTTACTTCCCCGTATTTGGCAGTTGCATTAATCGCCTTGCAGAATAATGAATTTGTTTTTGTCGTTTTGCTAAAGAAATTTGGCTTTCATTAATCTTTCCCGCAGTAACAGTCAATTTAGTTGAAACGAAGTGTTTCATTCCACACTACTGGCAATTGTTCGCTAATTCCAAGTGCACATTTTCATATTCGGGCACAAATAGCATTTTGCCATAGTAAAGAACCAACGTGAGATAATGCAGTACTGGTACTCCAAGAAAATCCATACATCTCGAAAGCCGTACTAAGAAGCTTAATATCAGGTTGGGGCCTACTTCATTGTGAATCTGGATATACGTATAGTGCATTTTAGTATGGTTTACGGCATTCCGATGCAGTTGGAGTATTCTCTGATATCCTGTTCCTTCTATGACGTGATGTAAAATCTCTTAATGCTATATGTATGTTCGAACATGCGGACTTCCTGCCTCATTAGTAGCTGAGCACACGCAGTAACGCCTGTTCTCTGCCAACTGCTGAAACGAACCTATTTCTAACAGATTGTGGGAAAATATTGCGGATGGTGGTATGAAAAGCATTGCTTTCAAAGTAAATTTCCTTTTACGCATGATGTGTGAGAATCTGCGTTGGATTTCTTAAATAACAGAGCGTTTGACACTCATTTAAAACTTTGACGACCGGCCACTTAGAATAATTTCGAGCCCAGAAGACCTGACATTTATATCATTATTTAAAATTTTTCTGGCACGTTTAGGTGATGCACGTTAAGATCAGATAAGATTCAGTTTTCATTTCATAAACCCAAAAAAGTGTAACAGTCAAAAAACGATCAATATGTGTGAAATCATGTGTTTAAATCATTAACTTTTCCTGTTTGTGTGTTGTCGCTACTTGACAGTGATGCTGCTAGTGGCTCACCACAAAACGTGTCCTGTGCTACGAATTTCTGCTGTCATCGGCTGGCGATATCACGTGACGTGAACTAAGATTAGCTTTCAAAATCGTATCGCAATCCCAGTTAACCTGCTATGTTTGGTGGAATTCGAAATTATACTTCCGTATTTTCATATTCGGGCACGAATAGCACTTTGCCATAGTAAAGAACCAAATGTGAGATAATGCAGTACTGGTACTCCAAGAAAATCCATGCATTTCGAAAACCGTACTGAGAAGCTTAATATCAGGTTGGTCCATGAACCATGGACCTTGCCGTTGGTGGGGAGGCTTGCGTGCCTCAACGATACAGGTAGCCGTACTGTAGGTGCAACCACAACAGAGGGGTACCTGTTGAGAGGCCAGGCAAACGTGTGGTTCCTGTAGAGGGGCAGCAGCCTTTTCAGTAGTTGCAGGGGCAACAGTCTGGATGATTGACTGATCTGGCCTTGTAACACTAACCAAAATGGCCTTGCTGTTCTGGTACTGCGAACGGCTGAAAGCAAGGGAAAACTACAGCCGTAATTTTTCTCCAGGGCATGCAGCTTTACTGTATGATTAAATGATGATGGCGTCCTCTTGGGTAAAATATTCCGGAGGTAAAATAGTCCCCCATTCGGATCTCCGGGCAGGGACTACTCAAGAGGACGTCATTATCAGGAGAAAGAAAACTGGCGTTCTACGGATCGGAGCGCGGAATGTCAGATCCATTAATCGGGCACGTAGGTTAGAAAATTTAAAAAGAGAAATGGATAGGTTAAAGTTAGATATAGTGGGAATTAGTGAAGTTCGGTGGCAGGAGGAACAAGACTTCTGGTCAGGTGACTACACGGTTATAAACGCTAAATCAAATAGGGGTAATGCAGGAGTAGGTTTAATAATGAATAGGAAAATAGGAATGCGGGTAAGCTACTACAAACAGCATAGTGAACGCATTATTGCAGCCAGGATATATACGAAGCCCACACCTACTACATTAGTACAAGTTTATATGCCAAGTAGCTCTGCAGATGACGAAGAAATTGAAGAAATGTATGATCAAATAAAAGAAATTATTCAGATAGTGAAGGGAGACGAAAACTTAATAGTCATGGGTGACTGGAATTCGTCTGTAGGAAAAGGGAGAGAAGGATACATAGTAGGCGAATATGGATTGGATCTAAGAAGTGAAAGAGGAAGCCGCCTGGTAGAATTTTGCGCAGAGCTTAACTTAATCGTAGCTAACACTTGGTTCAAGAATCATGAAAGAAGGTTGTATACATGGAAGATCCCTGGAGATACTAAAAGGTATCAGATAGATAATATAATGGTAAGACAGAGATTTAGGAACCAGGTTTTAAATTGTAAGACATTTCCAGGGGCAGATGTGGACTCTGACAACAATATATTGGTTATGAACTGTAGATTAAAACTGAACAAACTGCAAAAAGGTGTGAATTTAAGGAGATGGGACGTGGATAAACTGAAAGGACCAGAGGTTGTACAGAGTTTCAGGGAGAGCATAAGGGAACAATTGACAGGACTGGGGGAAAGAAATACAGTAGAAGAAGAATGGGTAGCTTTGAGGGATGAAATAGTGAAGGCAGCAGAGGATCAAAAGACGAGGGCTAGTAGAAAACCCTTGGGTAACAGAAGAAATATTGAATTTAATTGATGAAAGGAGAAAATATAAAAATGCAGTAAATGAAGCAGGCAAAAAGTAATACAAACGTCTCAAAAATGAGATCGACAGGAAGTGTAAAATGGCTAAGCAGGTATGGCTAGAGGACAAATGTAAGGATGTAGATGCTTATCTCACTAGGGGTAAGTTAGATACTGCTTACAGGAAAATTAGAGAGACCTTTGGAGAAAGGAGAACCACTTGCATGAATATCAAGAGCTTTGATGGAAACCCAGTTCTAAGCAAAGAAGGGAAAGCAGAAAGGTGGAAGGAGTATATAGAGGGTCTATACAAGGCGGCGTACTTGAGGACAATGTTATGGAAATGGAAGACAAGGTAGATGAAGATGAAATGGGAGATATGATACTGTGTAAACAGTTTTACAGAGCACTGAAAGACCTGAGTCGAAACAAGGCCACCGGAGTAGACAACATTCCATTAGAACTACTGACAGCCTTGGGAGAGCCAGTCCTGACAAAACTCTACCATCTGGTGAGCAAAATGTATGAGACAGGCGAAATACCCTCAGACTTCAAGAAGAATTTAATAATTCCAATCCCAAAGAAAGCAGATGTTGACAGATGTGAAAATTACCGAACTATCAGTTTAATAAGCCCTAGCTGCAAAATACTAACGCGAATTCCTTACAGACGAATTGAAAAAGTGATAGAAGCCGACCTCGGGGAAGATCAGTTTGGATTCCGTAGAAATGTTGGAACACTTGAGGCAATACTAACCCTACGACTTATCTTAGAAGAAATATTAAGGAAAGGTAAACCTACGTTTCTAGCATTCGTAGACTTGGAGAAAGCTTTTGATAATGTTGATTGGAATACTCTCTTTCAAATTCTGAAGGTGGCAGGGGTAAAATACAGGGAGCGAAAGGCTATTTACAATTTGTACAGAAAGCAGATGGCAGTTATAAGAGTCGAGGGTATGAAAGGGAAGCCGTGGTTGGGAAGGGAGTGAGACAGGGTCGTAGCCTCTCCCCGATCCTATTCAATATGTATATTGAGCAAGCGATAAAGGAAACAAAAGAAAAGTTCGGAGTAGGTATTAAAATCCATGGAGAAGAAATAAAAACCTTGAAGTTCGCCGATGACATTGTAATTCTGTCAGAGACAGCAAAGGACTTGGAAGAGCAGTTGCACGGAGGGTATAAGATGAACATCAACAAAAGCAAAACGAGGATAATGGAATGTAGTCGAATTAAGTCGTGTGATGCTGAGGGAATTAGATTAGTAAATGAAACACTTGAAGTAGTAAAGGAGTTTTGATATTTGGGGAGCAAAATGACTGATGATTGTCGAAGTAGAGAGGATATAAAATGTAGACTGGCGATGGCAAGGAAAACGTTTCTGAAGAAGAAAAATTTGTTAACATCGAGTATAGATTTAAATGCCAGGAAGTCGTTTCTGAAACTTTTTGTATGGAGTGTGGCCATGTATGGAGGTGAAACGTGGACAATAAATAGTTTGGACAAGAAGAGAATAGAAGCTTTCGAAATGTGGTGCTACAGAAGAATGCTGAAGATTAGATGGGTAGATCACATAACTAATGAGGAGGTACTGAATAGAATTGGGGAGAAGAGGAGCTTGTGCCACAACTTAACTAGAAGAAGGGATCGGTTGGTAGGACATGTTCTGAGACATCGAGGGATCACCAGTTTAGTACTGGAGGGCAGCGTGGAGGGTAAAAATCGTAGAGGGAGACCAAGAGATGAATACACTAAGCAGATTCAGAAGGGTGTAGGCTGCAGTAGGTACTGGGAGATGAAGAAGCTTGCACAGGTTAGAGTAGCATGGAGAGCTACATCAAACCAGTCTCAGGACTGAAGACCACAACAACAACAACAACTACTACTACTACTACTTCCGTATTACGAAAACGTGTATAAAATCTTGACCATTCAATGGGTTGATAAGTTTTAGAGTTCTGAGGAAAAATATACTGTCACTTAACAATGGAAAAGTGCATTTTCACCTGGGACAAATTATACTTTTAACTTAGAAATCCGAGAGAAAGCTGGGAATTTTTTTCGGTGTCCCCTTATACTTCCTGGCATCCTGTTTGTTGTCAAGCCCACTCACACGTTTCTGGCCCATCCTGAACTTCTAAACATATGTCTTCGTGGCAAAACCGAGAATTCAAATGAGTTTGTAAATTCACTGACATGGAAACGATGCCCTGGGACCACCATTTCATCTGATACAGTTGTCAGAATTGCAACTTACGATGCGGTTGTGATATTTAGTGAAAGGACCACAGGGACGATGAAGGTATTACAATGGGCTTTAACATAGGAAATTTCGCTCACCTTGAGAAAAACAGCTTAACAGCATCTCTCTGCAGCTGAGAAGCCTGTTGAAGAAAAAGTCTGGTGAAGAAAAGAAGGCAGAAAACAAGGAACCATAAGAGAAGCCTTGAAGGGAAAGAGGACACTGCGTACAAATCTGAGGCCTTTTGAAGAAGTGACATAAGAAGAAAAGTTAGGTTCAAATTTAAATACCATTTTCTGACAATTATGTTTTTTGAAGTTTACGTAACTTTTTCTCATAATGTGTGAAGGTTACAATGATGAAGTTTTGTAACTTAATCTATACATCCATAATTGTCCCAAGAGCAAATTTACTCAGAGATACGGGGTAAAGTGCTTTGAATTTTGCTAGAATTTTGTATTACACTTACAGAATTATAGTTAAAAATTATTAAACTTCACTAACTCGATATATTCAAAATGTCTTATGAGAGAAGCTTATGGTTTGCAGAGAGGTCAAACAGAAAAATTTTGTAGAAATTTCTTGAATAGATTCTGAGGAAAAGTGCATATATTACGTTTGGAAAATATTTTTTTAAATTTCATAAAAAAGTTAAAATATATATAATCCAAGAAACTTAACTGTAAATGTGTTAATTTCATGAAAACCACGGTAGAAAATTTCATTGCCTTATCTTCAAAACTACGGATTTGGTGCATCTTTTAAACTGGATGGTTTTGTTGAAATGATAATTTGATCATGCAGTGGACATCCTTGGGTTGAAGATATGGGTATCGGTATTTATTTCCGAAGTCTAGTAGAATCAAGAAATACCATTGCCCCACTTTTCACTGTTTGCGCCTTATATATTTTAGTGTATTCTCCGATGATTCGTTTAAAGAAAATTTCTCTTCGTCTTTATTTTTATGACGGAAATATGTTCACGCCTGTTTATCTGAGACTTATTTATTTTTTTGTGCCTAGAAATCACACGCATCTTCCGTTTCTGCTTAACATTAGAAATACAAGCCAGAGACTTGTTTAGCTTGAGTGTCGCTCTCAAAAAAAGCTTCGTAGTATGTGCCTTACGATAAGTTCCAGCAGCAATAATTCTCTGAATGGAAACGCGAGGCGTGACTGTCGTTTTGTTGTCGTACATGGGACTACTCAAGTTGCCTTCGTTTCCAGTCTCCAACATAACCGCCATAGATGTGGGTGAATATAAGAACGTGAAGACGAATGTATTATATCCAGCTGGTGTACTGAATGATGACTGTCTTGAAATGTGCATAAAAGTAATCTAATATCCACAAAGAAGAAAAAAAATTGAAAATATCTGGTTTCAAATTCAGCGGTAAATTTCTGTAACTATTGAAATATGTATAGATGACGTAGAATGGAAAGGACACACGAAATCAGTAAATGATGAATGAAAAACTTAGATATATCGCTAGTCTTCCGGTAAAATTTGGTGCTCTTATGGAGGGAACCAAACAGAATACAGGACGATCGAGTCTACATTGCTGCTCCAGCCTTTTGAGTCCTTCTCAGGTAGGCACGGCAGCGGATTCAGAGATAAGGATCGTAAAAGTCGACGCGGCAAATAGCAAGCTGTGAAAGAGATGCTTTAGTTTCTTATCTGGGAAAAAAGCGATGTTGTTCTCAAGGAATCCTGTTCCACAAATTTCGAAAGTAAATATTCGAGGAAGATTGTGTTATAGTTAAATTGCCTCTATCCTGGATTTCCCGTGGCAATCGTGATAATGTAAAAAGAGAGAAAGATTAGAGAACGTAGTAGGCAGTTAGTCGTTCTTCCAGTGCTTAACACGTACATGGAATAGAAAATTGGATGATGATGGTACGAGGAATCGTCCGTCACGATTTGTCTAGAGGTTTCCGGAATGCAAATTTAGGTGTAGAACATATCGTAGCTCACGTACTATTGCGCGCTATTTATAGATCAACCCTCCATTTCGTTCACCTGCAAACAAAATTTATGGAATCTCTCTGTAACTTGTCCTTTCCAATATGTGATTTCTTGAAAGCAATTACTTTGTGCTATTCTGTAATTTTTTTTAATAACGTACATGTTAATGTTTTATTTATACTCACCACACATTTTATAAAACGGAACCGCGCATACAGGACAAACTGAGACCTTTTTTTGCTCTGATACGCATCACGCAGTTGGTCGGCATCAGTCCTTCATTAAATGCCGACAGTGACAGACTTCACAGAGTAATAAACGACTGGAACTGGAAGTAATATTTGAAAGTTCAAATAACGATCCTCTAATACCGTCAAGACGACCACTTTGATTTACTTTGGTATGATAACAGAAGCTTTCAAATTAAACATATTGATATTTACATTCGGAGTTTTTTTTTAATTTCTACTGCCTTAATTATTTTACTATTTTAAATTTATCATACTTGGTGCGGAACTTTCGCCTGCATAAGCTAAATGATTCTTCAGAACAATAAAACAGACGATTAAAGTCAACAATGCCTAGCAATAACTGGACACATGGAGCGAACCACAGCAATATTGTGACAGTAAAGAGAGTACTTAATAAATTTCCTTTACTTTACGTCTATGTTCACAAAATTTTTGTCAACAGGTTACTGGTTTCGGTCAATAACGACCATCTTCAGACCTGTTTTACAAAAACAATATCCTTGTGATAGTATTTAAAGTTTGCGGAACCTGCAGCTTTCGTCTGCATCTGCTTTCACTGCGTAGCTGTTTACCTGTTGGACTTCCCTAAACATGTAGTATCCTTCTGTTCACGTTGTAAGTGGATTTTCTCAGTAGAGCATTTCCATGCCAAATTACACGAAACAGGAGATAATTTGGGATAAAAGAGGCCTCTGATCATTCTCCCAGGGTATTTTTTTTATTAAGGCAATGGCAGCACACGTCACAACACTGAACATTACTAACATAGTGAATCAAACCCCACTTTTTTGTAGTAAGTCTGTGCATCATCATCCCAAGGATAAGAAGAGTGTTACACATTAACTTCACGTGAAATCTACATATTGTCTGTGATAATTTGAGGTAAATGAGTTCTTCTATCATGTAACAGAATGCTGTTCGTCTTGTTATATTCTATAACCATCTCTGACTTTAAATTGATGCGCAACTGGCAGTTGTCGGTGTGGCGCTTTCGATTACATGGGAAATATAATAACGAACGTCTTCAGTCACTAATATTCCTGCTGATGATCATCAGGTGTAATTTCGTTTATAATTTTTTTCTTGCTCTTGATCTATCTGAGAAGAAAGTGCGTTCTTTTAATGAAAACACTTAGCGATTTATTATAAAACACCCGTAAGGTTGGCAGAAGATAAGTTACACGACAAGATAAATTTAAGCAAGCATTAGAAGATTTGAAATATTTTGTACTTAGAACAATGAATCACGAAAGTAAAGTTGACAATGAGAATGTTAAAATTTAAGAAGTCATGCATAAAGCCGGTTGAGATTTGAAAAAAGGAAATGCGCAGAAGAAGATAGTGTGGAAGGTGCGGCAAAAGTAATCCAAAAGGACTTTGCAAAATTCTTACAAAATCCAAAAGCAGAAGGCAATTCTATCAAACTGGAACAGTGATGTAATAGTTGTGGTTAATCAGAAGGGAGACACGCAGTAGCTGAAAAGCTATAGACGCATCAGATTGACGTTCGTACATATACCTGATACGCGCTAAAATTGTCACTGTATGGATAGAGAAAAACGTTGGATATTGATGAGCAAAGAAAGGACTGGCTTTTAAATGGGCAGAGTTCCACAAACTATCTGCAAGTCTTGAACGAAATGATAAATGGAGGAAAGAATATCAAGTACCACGTGGCCTAGGATTAAAAGATTTTGGAAAGCTTTTGCAACATTGGCTATGTCAGTGAAGTGAAAGCAAACAGAGATTACGTGTAAATGGAACACATCTGACCTACCAACTTTTTGCGGATGACACTGTGCGGTTTGCCTAGAGTGCAGATAAAAAGTATGTCGGAGAGCAAGGCCGAAAATCAAAGATAATTTGACTGAAGTAATATCTAGTTCAATTACAGAACAGAAAATTTCACATAAATGATATGGTTATAAAATCGAGTGATTGGTTCTTGGTATTAAAGGAAGTTGAAACGGCTGAATAGACAGCAGAAAAATGAAAAGAATAGTAAAAATGATTTGTAGTTGTAAATAACAAGTTTAGAGCTACAGTAATGAAACATGGAATTATAATGTCAAAAATTGTTCACAGGAGCGTTGGAAGAATGGATGTTGGGCATTACTAGGAGAAAAAGGACAAAAAATACACTGATCAGCTAGAGCGTTATGACCACCTACCTGACAGCAGGTATGTCCACCCTTGGCACAGTTTACAGCAGCGACGCGTCGTGGAAGGGAACCAATGACGCCTTGGTAGGTCGCTGGAGGGAGTTGGCACCACATCTGCACATACAAGTCACCTAACTCTCGTAAATTCTGGGAACGGGGTCGATGAGCTATGACGCTCCATTCAATCACATCCCAGACGTGTTCGATTGGGACCAGATAAGGCGGGCTGGGGGGCCAGAACATCAATTGAAAGTCCTCAAAGTGTTCCTCGAATCACTCCATCGCCCTCCTGATCTTGTGACAGGGCACGTTATCTGGTTGCAAAATGCCACTGCTGTCGGGAAATGTGATAGTCATGAAAGGGTGAATGTGGTCTGCTACCATTAGTCGATACGCCTTGGCCGTTGTGGTGCCTTGCACGAACCCCACTGGACCCACACCTGTCTCTGTGGATATTCCTCAGAGCACAATGGAGCCGCGGCCACTTTGTCACCGCCCCGCAGTACAGGTGTCAAGGAACTGTTCTCCTGGAAGGGAACGGATTCGCGCACTCCCATCAGCATGATGCAGAAGGTATAGGGATTCATCAGACCATGAAACGCTCTGCCACAGAGCCAGTGTGCAGAGCTGAGGGTCACGTACCGATGTGGTGGTGTTAGCATTGGTACATGCATGGGTCGTCGGCTGCAGAGGCCTGTCGTTAGGAGAGTTCGGTCGACTGTGTGTTCAGGTGCAACTGGTACTCCACCCACCTTTATAGTCTGATGTTAGCTCCGCCACAGTTCGTCATCCTGTTTTACCAATATGCCCAGTGCACGATGTCCAACATATGTAATGAGGGCTGGCCGCCCCTCCCCACAGCCAGCTGGGGTGGCCGAGCGGTTCTAGGCGCTACAGTCTGGAACCGTGCAACCGCTACGGTCGCAGGTTCGAATCCTGCCTCAGGCATGGACTTGTGTGTGATGTCCTTAGGTTAGTTAGGTTTAAGTAGTTCTAAGTTCTAGGGAACTGATGACCTCAGAAGTTAAGTCCTATAGTGCTCAGAGGCATTTGAACCATTTGAACCCTCCCCATGACGTCTGAAAGTCCTTTAACCTTGGTTTCACCACGTGTTGAAGACAGTAACCTCAGCACTCCTCAAACAACAGGCAAGTCGTAGAGTTTCCGAAATGTTCGTGCTGAGCATCCGGGCCATCAAAATCTGCCCTCAGGTAGATCGTGCCCCTTGTCTGTTCCACACACGCACAGCACACTTACTCGCAGAAGCACCGTACATTACATTTATCGTTTTCCAAGGATTCCTTGGAAAGGAGTCTCTGAGACATGGAAAGACTCAAAGATTTTTTTTATCTCACATACATGGATATTGTACAATTCTAATGCAGACAGAGTTATGGTCTACAATCCTTGTGAAGATATTCATCTATGGAGTAGAGTAGAAGGAGTTGGCCAACAGGAAGTTCTTTAATTCACTCTGAAACCGATCTTAATCACTTACAAATCCTTTGATATGCTCTGATAAGTTATTGAATATAAGAGTACCCATATATTTGACTCCTTTTTGAACTAATCTTAAGCTTTTATAATTCTTATACAGATTTTCTTTTTGTTCTGGTAATATGATCACGTTTTACACTATTTTGTGTAAAAGGAGACGTTGGAAATGACAAAGGACATCAATGAGTATATGTACAGAGAAGTAGTAGTTAGGGTACCAAGTTTCTGAAAGAGGTCTCTGCATGATGATCTAGGACTGACATCAAATGGAGTTCTAATGACTCGTTTCTGAATTTTGAAAATGTTTTCTTTGTGAGAAGAGTTTCCCCAGAAGATGGTTCCATAACTCATTATTGAATGGAAGTAGGAAGAATAAACTAACTTCTTCATTTTTAAATCACCTATTTCTGCTATCATGTGAACTGCAACTGTAGCTGAACTATGGGGTTCCATGAAGTATAGGTTGTGAGTTTTCCAACTGAGATTGTGGTCAATTTGTAGTCCTAGAAATTTGACACTGTCTACAGCTTTAATTTCATTGTTTAAATACATTATACTTATAGGGTCAGGTACGCTTTTTGAGGTACTAAACTGAATATACTGGATCTTGTCAAAATTCAGTGACAATCCATTTGCTGTGAACCACCCAATGATGCTTACAAAATTTCATTAGCTGAATACTCAGTGAGATCACAGGAACTGTTTTTTATACCAATATTTGTATAATCTGCAAATAAGACAAAATTTGCATTTTGTGACACTGCATATGGAAGGTCATTAATATATAATAGGAACAACAAGGGTCTAAAATAGAGCCCTGGGCCACCACATGTCTGATGGTTTTATATTTTGAATGACTATTGTTATGTGTCAGACTAACAGTCATTCCTCACCAGGTGATGATACTATATCGCCTGGACGGGTTGATATCGACAGCAGGTTGTTGGTCGTAATGTTATGGCTGATCGTTCTGTTGTGGCTGAACAGTGTAAACTGATCAAGCAGCAGATTCAAGAGTTTCTAACGGCATAAGTCGGTGGTCATGATGTTGTGGCTGATCAGTGCAAACTGACCAGTCAGCAGACTGAAGAGTACAAAATAATTTAGACTGCATTAAGAGTGGAAGCAGACAGGTCATGTGTAGGAGAACCAAGGAAGTCCTTCAAGATTCCAAGAGATATTAAAAAAATAGAAGGCGGCCTACTGGCAGGTGGTTGGATGACACTACGAAAGATTAACATGGTTTCGTACAATATAGAAATTTAATACATGTAAGTCTAGAGGTGACCCTTGTCCAACAGTGGATGGTAAACGGAGCTTTCAATAGTTTTATTGAAGATAACAGAGGAAGTGAAAAGTGACCTAAGTCAAATTTCCTGTCATGTTGAAATATAGAATATACTCTCTAAAATTTAACGAGGGGTAACGTACATTATCTGACAGTGAGCCTTTATTGGGTGTTGAAAGTACGGAAAGGAGTGACGAATTCAGTTGCAGAAACCCTAGATCACTTATCCAATGAAGAGAAGAAGCCAACAGAAAATGAAATTAATTTCTAAAAACTGCAGTAACATCTGCTAGAGAACTATTGCTACTGGATACAATAATCTCCAAACGTTTGAAACTCAAGTGCGATTATGCACGATTTGATTTGTGTGTACTCCCATGTGTTCACCATGTCGTTTGTGTATGTAGTAGTGAAAATGAAACAGCACATAAAAGAAATGAAAGATAACTGAAGATTGAAGTAATAGTCTCATAATAATAGGCATACGATGGGGTACGAAAAAAAAAAGAAAAGAAACGGAGTTACATTGCCGTGGGTGGGGCTTGTGTAGCACGCGTTTCTGACGCTAGGTGTGTATAGTGCCGCTTTTGTTGTCGACCTTGCTTGTTCTGTTCATCTGCAGTGATTGTTTCTGCTAGCACTGTTTTGTTCCTGTTTCGTTTTTTATGACGGAAAGTGTAAGTGAACAAAGCGCGGCTGTGAAATTTTGTTTTCTACTCTGAAACTCTTTTAACGTTGAAAACAGCTTACCAAGATGACGCTGTGGGAAAAACTCAAGTGTATGCGTGATCTGCTTGATTTAAAAATGGCGACACGTCGATTGATGACAAAACCTCGTTCTGGACTCCATCAACTGCCCGAATCGACGAAAATATTGAAAAAATTCGAGAGCTTGTGCTCACTGATCGTCGACAGACAATTGATCAACTGTCACAAATTACTGGATATCTTGGAGCTAGATTCAATCAAACACAGACCCGATTTGTGACAGGCAGGAGACTGGTTCTTCCATAACGACCACGCACCTGTAAACGCAGCCATTTCTGTTAGTTTTTGGCTAAAAATGATGTGGATCCGTTGCCCCACGCGCGTTAATTGTCTGATCTGGCTCGTCTCACATTACGACACAACTTCACGGATACAAATAATTTTGCATAGTTCCAACTTAATCCGATGCCGATATCCCCATCTTTGATGCCGACGAAGCATATTGGCACTTCATATCACCTTTACATTTCGTTTGGCTGCTCTTCAAGAACTTGGCTTAACACCAAACTTTTCACTCACACGAAAGAGCATGACCTTGGGTCAGCTCTTTGCTATTTCAGTCATATATTGATGGTTCGTTACTCTACGCATTTTCTAATGTAGGAATCTTTAACTTGCGATAAGGGAAGTACCGTAGCTGCATCTGCTACACCCTCGCTAAAATGATTTTGAAATACAGACATGCTTTTCAGTAAAACTCTACACTTGTATACAACCGACATTTTAATGTTCACTAAAGATTGTAGATGCACAAGCCGCTGAGGAAACAAATATGGTTCAAATGGCTCTGAGCACTATGGGACTAAACATCTGAAGTCATCAGTCCCCTATAACTTAGAGCTACTTAAGCCTAACTAACCTAACGACATCACACACATCCATGCCTGAGGCAGGATTCGAACTTCCGACCGTAGCGGTCATGTGGTTCCAGACTGAAGCGCCTAGAACCGCTCCGCCACAGAGGCCGGCAGAAACAAATAAACAATACCACGTAACACGTATTGTGTACCGCAGATTCACGAGAGGTATTAGTTGGGAAAAGCTAAACATTTTTTTCAAACAATGCGTGTTAACACATTCATTTGTTACAGCGTCACATTTCCTAAAAAGGGAAGCTGCTGTGTGATCGTACGTCTCCAATTCTTTGTCATCAAAGTGCAGACATGAAGATTCACTAAATCTGTTAAAACACAGCCAATGGGCTGGATGCTGTGGTTACACCGAAAATTAAGCGCTGTCGGTGTGGGTTTCACTTGGATGGGTGACCGTCCGGTCTGCCGAGCGCTGTTGGCAAGCGCGGTGCACTCAGCCTTTGTGAGGCAAACTGAGGAGCTATTTGATTAAGAAATAGCGGCTTCGGTCTCATGAACTGACATACGGCCGGGAGAGCGGTGTGCTGACCACATGCCCCTCCATATTCGCACCCAGTGACGCCTGTGGGTTGAGGATGTCACGGCGGGTCGGTACCGTTTGGGCCTTCTAAGACCTCTTCGGACGTAGTTTAGGTTACTTAAACACAATGAAATCTAACAGTATGCACACTTGGCATGCAACTTCTAGATATAGTACAGTGTATTCGCGTTCTAGCAGTCAACATCAAAAATCACCGCTTTTCCATTACCGACGCCCTTGTCAAGTGCTGTCCTATTCCGTTGCATTATAATGACTTCATTGAAATATACATCGATGACGAATAACTGAAGTTCTTTCGCCAACACTGAAACATACACTGAAGTGGAAAAAGTTATGGGATACATCCTAATATCATGTCGGGCCTCCTTTCGCCCGATGTATTGCAGCAACTCGTACGTGGCATGGAAACAACAAGCTGTTGACAGTTCCCTGCAGAACTATTGCGGCATGCTGCCTCTATAGCCACCCATAATTGCGAAAGTGTCACCTGTGCCGAATTCTGTGCACCAACCAACCTCTGAATTATGTTCCATAAATGTTCGGTGGGATTCACGACGGACGATGTGGGTGGACAGTTGTGGCCTGGTGGCATGGTATCATGTGATTCATAAAAATTCCATCGTTGTTTGGGAACATGAAGTTTCCAAGTAGCCAAACATTACTATTTCCAATCAATGATCGGTTCAGTTGCCCCAGAAGACACGGTCTGTTCTATTCACACATAGCCAACACAATTATGGAACGACCACCAGCTTGCACAGTGCCTTGTTGGCGGCTTTTTTCCATAGTTTCGTGCGGTCTGTGTCACACTCTCTAACCCTACCATCACCTTTTACCAACTGGAATCGGGATTCATCTGACCAGGCCACGGTTTTCCGGTCGTGTAGGGTCCAAAGGCATATGGTAACGAAATCAGGAGATGCTGTTCTGCTATCATAGGCACCCGTTTGTCCTTTATCACTGAGAACTCTAAGCAAACGCCTCTAGTCTCGATCGTTAAGTGAAGGCTGTCGGTGACTGCGTTGTCCGTAATGAGAGGAAATGTCTGGAGTTCGATATTCTTGGCATAGTCTTGACGCTGTGAATCGTGGAATGTTGAAGTTCCTAACGATTTCCGAAATGGAGTGTGCCAAGCGTCTAGTTCCAAATACTATTGCACGTCTGTTAACAGCGATCGTGCGGTCGTAATAACGTCGGATAGTTTACAAAGGTTCACCTGAATACAAATAACAGCTCCACTAATGCACTGCACTTTTCATATCTTGCGTGTGCTATACTACCGCCATCTGTATATGTGCATATCGCTACCCGATGACTTATCGCCTCAGTCCATACATGATGATGTAAAGTAGAAATTCTGGCATCGGCGGCAATTGGGCACTGAAATGAATTCGGTGACGACCAGTGAAGTGCTACATCGGGATTATAAACCGGATTTACGTTTTACGCTAGCGGTCGCTGTAACCGCTTTGCTATCCGAGCTCGCTACCCTTCTAACCTGTATTACCAACTTCTCTCACATTACTTACGCATCGTCCCATGTCCACCATACTCATTGTTAGCAGCCTTATGCTGATTCCTTCAAGATTTCAGAAGAGAGAGAGCATCCTGACGGAAATGATATTAATGGCCGACATGGTATATTTGTGTTGTTGATATTTCGCACATTTCACATCAGGGTTAACTTTTTCACTGGCCCATTTTTGCTAAGATACTGTTGCCGATTTTATTGCAAGTAAACGATGATTCCTCAGTTAAGACACCCTACAGGAACTTCATTAACAGAAATTCCTCATGAGGTACTTTACACGCTGGTGGCACTAAAGCAACTTTGCTCTTTTTCGTGAGCCATACTCGTATTATGAAATGCCATTGGCTTTTTTTTTTTTTTTACTTTTGTTCTTTGGGGCCTACAGTGTTGTTATGGGTGTCCCAATACAATGTACACTGAAGAAATAATGACATATATGTATTGTGCTAAAGATTCTCGAAAACCAAATTCGATAGGGTGTTCTCCGACTGTGTATCTTCTTTGAGATTTTCGAACTGAAACGGTCGCATTTCATTGCAATAACCTAGATATAGGCTACAGCAGCATACTCTGCGTGTGTGAACACTCATGTCATCACGTTAATAAATGCGAAATGTACCAGCATATCTCTTCAATCTTCTGAACTGAGAAAAGTCAAAACAGTGAAACTGGAAATTTGTGGTAAGGACTTATGGAACCGAACTGTTTAGGTCATCGGCCCCTAAGCTTACACGCTACTTAATCTAACTTACGCTAAGGACGACACACACACCCACGCCCGAGGGACGACTCGAACCTCAAAGGAGGGAAGCCGCGTGGACCGTGCAAGACGCCTAGACAGCGCGGCTACCCCGCGCTGCCACAAAACAGTGAGCTCAGTACTTTTGCGTAGGCGTGTCTGACTGTACTGTGGTGAGCTGGACTTTCGAGTGGCTAGCACGGTGAGTCCACAACAAGAAAGTTTAAATTAATCAGAATTGAGTACATTTATATAGTACTTTTCTTTCAGAATTATCTCTGTTATCTTCGCTTTAGGCATACCTGCTTTCTCCGGAGATGCCATCCAGATACACAATTCTTCCTTCATCACACCGAACAAAGGCGGTGTTATGAATGTAAATTTTCAGCCTTACGGCGATTGTGGGTAAATGCAAGTTACGATGGTCATAAACTGTAGCTACGCGGTGTAATGATTTATATGTTCTTTAAAGAAGTAAAAGTTTGTATTCAGATCTGAAAGAATTCATAGAAATGCGTTAAAAAAATAAAAAATTAAGCAGTAAATGTAGGCAATTGAGACAAGATATAAAACAAATATTTGCTGCCAACGGTATTTAAATTCACCCCTGGCACAGCATCAGATGCCGCTGGGAACAGAAGGCTAATCACTGTAAGCAGTGCAAATATTTGTTGTTTACAGCGAAGCTTTGTTTATATTTGTACCTCCATTTTGCTTCTTCCGACGCTTTTAAATAGTGTTTGTCGTGCCTGGTACACACAGGATGCACAGCCGTTTATGGAGTGTATTTGTTAGCTTCTTCGTGGTATGGCTGAGGAACATTCCAAAACCGGGGGGGGGGGGGGGGGAGCAACAGTCTTTTATATGAATACTGAGCGCTTATGAGCAGTCCATTAGGTATTTATTTCGTCTCTGACCTCTAACACGCAATCACATAACTTCAGTACGCCAGGAAGTCAATATGAGACGACAGCTTCGGTGTAGCAATCATCCAGTGGGATTGGCTGAAAATCTGTTGAGCAAAATAAATACCGACACCCGTAATTTTATTCATTATTTTGACAACCAGTCTAGGTACCTCACTGGCACAATCTTCAGGCCCATATACACGTAAGTAGACAAGTCATCTAAATTCGTCTGAGCTATTATAGGGATTAGATGAGTTATCTAGGTAAGTATATAGGGGCCTGAAGATTGTGCCAGTCAGGCATCGAAACTGGTAATTAAGTGAAATAATTACGGCTGTCGGCATTTATTTTCTTCAAGCCTTTCACCATCCGCAATCCCATTCCATTTACACAAGATGGAACCACAGAACATCTGTTGAGACGAAGAGGGCAAAGCCTCTAGGAATTATCCTTGAATACGGCACACTTCGTACTCTCGAATCAAAATTGTCTATTCTAAACTGTTAAAGGAAAAACACATCATTCACATCTCTTGTGAAGTGCTGCGCTTGCCCATTTGCCTGAATCAGTCGTAAGTCCGATTTTTTTTTTTTAATTCCACGCTTGAACTAAGAGCGTGATTTGCAAAACGTAATTCATCGTTAGTGAGGAAGGAAAGAAGATCGGTGTTTGTCTTTCTGACAACGATTGCTCTTAGAGATGGAACACAATCCCTATATGGAGAAAGGGAGAAGGTCTGGAGGGGATATCGACCTTGTTCTTTTCAAACGGATCATCGCGGAACTTACCTGTAGCATTTGAGGGTACCACAGAAAACATACAGCCGTTGGACAAAACTATGGAAATACAGCTAGCAATGCATGCCTGAACATAAAAGTAGATACTAGCCAAGACTGCAGGTTGACCACGAAGGGGGAACCTGTGTTATGCCGTCATGACGTTGCAAGTATCAGTCGTTGTTAGAATAGGATTCTGTGTAGTTGGGAGTGCAATATGTCAGAGCGAAGTGAATTCGAATGTGGACAAATTGTTGTTGCTCGTACATTGAGTGCTTCTGTAACCAAGTTAATTATTGGTGTCTCCAGAGACACCATATCGAGTGTTCATACCGCACTAAGGAAAGCGAAAGAAAAACCACCTGCTAGGTCACAACGCCGACGGAAGTGTGTTCAATAATTGTGACAGACGGTCACTGAAGAGGACTGTGACGAAAAACAAGAGGAATACAGCTGCAGAAGTCACTGTAGCAGTCGTGAACCCTTACGCACACGCACACACACACACACACACACACACACACACACACACAGAGAGAAAACAAAAACGAAGGAGGCTCCATTAGGATCTCTAAAAGCTGGGAATTCCAGGGCGATCTGGTGATGGAAATACTCGAAACAGGAGAACTTGGTGCTGAATCCATAAAACTTGGTCTACAGAGCCTTGGAATAATGTTATTTGGTCGCATGAGTCTTGATGCACACTGTTCCCAAATCCCGAACGAGTATACAACTCAAGCGTGGCACGGACTCGGTGATGGTTTGGGATGCCATATCGTGGTATTCCAAGAGCCTTACGGTTAATCTGCGAAATCGCCACGGATTATGTGATAATTTTTGGTGATGAGATCGATCCCAAGGTTCAGTGCTTGTTCCCCAATGGTAATAAGTTCCAAGACGGCAGGGTCCCTTTTCATAAGAATCGCATCGTCCAGGACTGGTTTGTGAACAGGAGGATAAGTTGTCGCGTCTTCCCTGCCACCAAAGTCACTCAATATTATTATAGCACCAAGCGGTGCGGCCGCACGGTTTGAGGCGCCATGTCACGGATTGCGCGGCTCTTCACGCTGGAGTTTCGAGTCCTCCATCGGGCATGGGTGTGTCTGTTGTTCTTATCTTAAGTCAATTTAAGTCAGTTTAATTGGTGTGTAGGTCTAGGGACCTATGATCTCAGCAGTTTGGTCCCTTACGAATTCACACACATGTGAACATTCAATATCATTGAGCTTTGTGGTGTACTTTGGAGAGGAGGGTGCATTATCGCTAGCCACGCCCATCATCATTACCTGGGCTTGACGCTGTTTGCCATGAACAAAGGGGTATGGTGTCCTTGGAAACCGTACAGCATTTGTATTCATCTGTTGTGAGACGATTGTAAGCTTTTTTGAAAGAGATTGGTTCCCTAAACGTGTCGCACACCGTAATGTGGTGTGTTTTTGAGTTTCCATACTGTTGTCCCCCCTCCCTCCATTTCCGCATACATGTATATCACGATGGCCGGAGGCGAATATCACCCGCCGCCCCCTATAATCCAAGTTCAGTGTCTTACCATTGCCCCAATTCGCTCATTGTCGTCCGCGAATATCCATACTGAAACGTACATGAGCTTCTATGTGGTGGGCGATACAAGGGTGAACTGTTAACTGTGTGTTTTTGATATTGTAGGTAGGGGCAAACAATATATCCTCCTCTGATGGCACCAAAACTGTCGCCGAATTTGACAACCCAATCTGAGTATGCCTGAAAATGTAACTCATCCCCACTCCAGGAGTCCATCACCTCACTTCCAGGTGTGGAGTGATCAGATGGTGAAGAGCTCTTCCACCAGTCAAATTCACTAGGTCTATCTCCATGTCTTTCGCCACGCAACTACCTAACTTTATCTACCTCTCTTATGGAAACAGGATACCGCTGTTCCTGTTGGATTAATACTGATAACTCTTCAACATATAAACGTTTCTAGTCTAAACATTTCTGATGTCAGCACACTAACACACTGACACCAGCATTCACAAATCATCACAATGATTCAACGACCAAAAGATCGTAAATCTCTGATCGTGCCCGTCCGTTACCAAACGTCTACAAAGCATATGCTAATCAGTACTGCAAAGAGGTTGTCACTGTGTGTTCTATGAGACTGGGTTGCTAGCGATGTATGAAAGTGGCCTCTTTGCTGTCAAAACAGCGCCTGTGTACTCTTAATCGCAGGCCACAAGCTCCTATACAACATCAAGCATAAATTTTCACGCTAACAGAATCACTACAGTGAGAGAATCGAAACTGAGAGAGGTCAATTTACACTGTCTCCTATTTTTCCAAAAATTATTAAAGATTTTCCTACAGCCTGACCCGCCTTGATTGAGATTCCACAAAGTTAATGGCCTGAGCAGACTTCGATGGAGCCTATTAGGGCGCAAAAGGCATGAGGTGGTTGTTGTTGTGGTTTTCAGTCCAGAGACTGGTTCGATGCAACTCTCCATGCCACTCTATCCTGCGCAAGGTTCTTCACCTCCCAGTACCTACTGCAACCTACAGCCTTCTGAATTTGTTTAGTGTATTAACCTCTTGGTCTCCCTCTACGATTTTTACCCTCCACGCTGCCCTCCAACACTGGATTGGTGATCGTTGATGCCTCAGAATATGCCCTAGCAACCGATCCCTTCTTCTAGTCAAGTTGTGCCACAAATTTCTCTTCTCTCCAATTTTGTTCAATACCTCTTCATTAGTTACGTGATATACCCATCTAATCTTCAGCATTCCTCTGTAGTACCACATTTCGAACGCTTCTATTCTCTTCTTCTCTAAACTATTTATCGTCCACGTTTCACTTCCATACATGGCTACATTCCATACAAATACTTTCAGAAACGACTTCCTGACACTTAAATCTATACTCGATGTTAACAAATTTTTCTTCTTCAGAAACGTTTTCCTTGCCATTGCCAGTCTACATTTCACATCCTCTCTACTTCGACCATCATCAGTTATTTTGCTCCCCAAATAACAAAACTCGTTTACTACTTTAAGCGTCTCATTTCCTAATCTAATTCCCACAGCATCATTAATTCGACTACATTCCATTATCATCGTTTTGCTTTTGTTGATGTTCATCTTATATTTTCCTTTCAAGACACTATCCATTCCGTTCAGCTGCTCTTCCAGGTCCTTTGCTGTCTCTGACAGAATTACAATGTCATCGACGAACCTCAAAGTTTTTATATCTTCTCCATGGATTTTAATTCCCACTCCGAATTTTTCTTTTGTTTCCTTTAGTGCTTGCTCAATATACAGACTGAATAACATCGGGGATGGGCTACAAACCTGTCACACTCCCTTCCCAACCACTGCTTCCCTTTCATGCCCCTCGACTCTTATAACTGTCATCTGGTATCTGTACAAATTGTAAATAGCCTTTCGCTCCCTGTATTATACCCCTGTCAACTTCAGAATTTGAAAGAGAATATTCCACTCAATATTGTCAAAAGTTTTCTCTATGTCTAATAATGCTAGAAACGTAGGTTTATCTTTCCTTAATCTATTTTCTAAGATACGTCATAGGGTCAGTATTTCTTCACGTGTTCAAACATTTCTACGGAATCTTCCCCGAGATCGGCTTCAACCAGTTTTTCCATTCGTCTGTAAAGAATTCGTGTTAGTATTTTGCAGCCGTGGCTTACTAACTGATAGTTCGATAATTTTCACATCTGTCAACACCTGCTTTCTTTGGGATTGGAATTATTATATTCTTCTTGAAGTCTGAGGGTATTTCGCCTGTCTCATACATCTTGCTCCCCAGATGGTAGAGTTTAGTTAGGCCTGGCGCTCCTAAGACTGTCAGTAGTTCTAATGGAATGTTGTCTACTCCCGGGGCCTTGTATCGACTTAGGTCATTCAGTGCTCTGTCAAACTCTTCACGCAGTATCATATCTGCCGTTTCATCTTCATCTACATTCTCTTCCATTTCTATAATACTGTCCTCAAGCACATCGCCCTTGTATAGACCCTCTATATACTCCTTCCACATTTCTGCTTTCCCTTCTTTGCTTAGAACTGGGTTTCCATCTGAGCTCTTGATATTAATGCGAGTGGTTCTCTTTTCTCCAAACGTCTTTTTAATTTTCCTGTCGGCAGTTTCTATCTTACTCCAAGTGATATGTGCCTCTACATCCTTACATTTTTCCTTTAGCCGTCCGTGCTTAGCCATTTTGCACTTACTGTCGATTTCATTTTTGAGACGTTTGTATTCCTTTTTGCCTGCTTTATTTATTGCATTTTCATATTTTCTCCTTTCATCAATTAAATTCAATATTTCTTCTATTACCCAAGGATTTCTATTAGCCCTCGCCTTCTTACCTACTTGATCCTCTGTTACCTTCACTATTTCGTCTCTCTAAGCTACCCATTCTTCTTTTACTGTATTTCTTTCCCCCATTATTGTCAATCGTTCCCTAATTCTCTCGCTGAACCTCTGTGCAACCTCGTTTTCTTTCAGTTTATCCAGCTCCCATCTCCTTAAATTCCCATCTTTTTGCAGTTTATTCAGTTTTAATCCACATTTCATAACCAATAGATTGTGGGCAGAGTCCACATCTGCCCATAGAAACGTCTTACAATTTAAAACTTGGTTCCTAAATCTCTGTCTTACCATTATATAATCTATCCTCTACCTTCTAGTGTCTCCAGGGTTCTTCCATGTGTACAACCTTCTTTCGTGATTCTTGAACCAAGTGTTAGCTACGATTAAGTTATGCTCTGTGCAAAATTCTACCAGGCGGCTTCCTCTTCCATTTCTTCCCCCCACCCCCCAATCCTAATTCACCTATTACGTTTCTTCTCTCCCTTTTCCTACTATCGAATTCCCGTCACCCATGACTATTAAATTTTCGTCTCCCTTAACTATCTGAATAATATCTTTTATCTCATCGTACATTTCATCAATCTCTTCGTCATTTGCGGAGATAGTTGGCATATAAACTTGTACTACTGTGGTAGGCGTGGGCTTCGTATCTATCTTGGCCACAAGAATGCGTTCACTAGCTTATCCGCATTCCTAATTTCCTATTCATTATTTAACCTACTCCAGCATTACCCTATTTGATTTTGTATTTATAACCCTGTATTCAGCTGACCAAAGGTCTTGTTCCTCCTGCCACCGAACTTCACCAATTCCCACTATATCTAACTTTAGCCTATCCATTTCCCTTTTTAAATCTTCTAACCTACATGTCCGATTAAGGGATCTGACATTCCACGCTGCGATCTGTAGAGCGCCCGTTTCCTTTCTCCTGATAACAACGTCCTCCTGAGCAGTTCCCGCCCGGAGATCTGAGTGGGGGACTATTTTACCTCTGGAACACTTTTCTCAAGAAGACGCCATCATCATTTAACCATGCAGTAAAGCTGCATGCCCTCAGGGAAAATTGTGGCTGTAGTTTCCCCTTGCTTCTAGCTGTTCGCAGTACCGTTTGCAGCACAGCAAGGCCATTTTGGTTAGTGTTACAAGGCCAGATCAGTCAATCATACAGACTGTTGCTCCTGCAGCTACTGAAAAAGCTGCTGCCCCTCTTCAGGAACCACATGTTTGTCTGGCCTCTTAACAGATACCCCTACGTTGTGGTTGCACCTACGGTACGGCTATCTGTATTGCTGGGGCACGCAAGCCTTCCCACCAACGGCAGGGTGCATGGTTCATGGGGGGGGGGGGGGGGGGTCGGGAGGGGGGGGGGTCGGGGGGGGGGGAAGCATGAGGTAAAAAAAAAGCATGAGGTATTTTGATGATTCTCAGCTTGTAGAAACGGCATATTGGGAGTTGAGTGCAATTGGCGGCTAGCCCATCCCCTAGTGAATCTTGTCAGACAGGTCCACAGCCGTACAGGGCAGACAGAGCAGCCCCTCATCAAGACAGGTCTCCACCAGAACAATGCCATGCTACCCAGCAGAAGCCTGGGCTAGGGTGACGGTCTCAGGGATTGCATCCACACAACGAAGTTGTAAACCAGGCATTGTGTGCAGAGCCATGCATAATAAAAATTCATGTTTTTGTGTTCGCCAATAGTGCAAATAGACCAGTGAACCATTTCCCTCAGCTGCCTTGGTTGTATAAGAAAACCACGCTGTCTGAGAAACGTTTAGAGATGGAATCTTTATTACACCTCATAGGTAGGACTAACAAGCTCCAAGGCACAGGCAATTTAGATAAAGATCTATGAGATTGTACCTGTTCGCTTGTTGCCATGGGAAGACACATCTTCGTATAGAATGATCTCTTTCCCCTCTACAAAAAATCAAAAAACCAGTAACTGGAGGTTCCTTTTTTTTTTTTTTTTTTTTTTTTTTTAGAGATGCAGGTTTCTTAACTCTTACTCTGGTTCGACATGGGTTTGTGCTGTCGTGTGGGAGGGGATATTTAGCGCGTCTAGAGTCCTGTGATTAGATCAATATGGGGTGAAGACAGTGTCATTTGTGCACTTTGCGCGAAAACGTTTTTTTTTTCTTTTCTGGAGAGCTGCAAAGCACTGTAGTGCTGGACTTTGATCTGGTAAGCCCTTCTGGTCGAAGCTCTGGCACGTGTGGTTGGTACTTGGGACCTGTCCTGAGACTGACTTGACTTGCAAGTAGTTAGGACTGGGGAGCCTGTGATGACGTTCTTACTGTACCAACAGTGTGACTTCAAACGTCTTGGACTACTCGTTTGCCGAGGGCACGCTTATTCGTTTTTGGTTTACCAGTTTTCACGCTTGGTATCCTTATGCACTCTGTCGTATAAGTGAGCCAAATTGGTCCTTGGTACGACCAGCGAACGGCTGTGTCACACACTGAAATCTACCGTGAGTTCAGGGCTCTGGTAGAGAGTAAATTGCGATTCATCTGCCTGATCGCTAGACCGTGAGATTTTTGGATTTCTTTCGTGGAAGCGATCGAATCACAGGTGCTGCCTCCACGTTTCACCTCCGCCGCACATATCTCGCCAGCTGCAAGGTACGTCGCCGCACGAAGCAAACACAGTAACGTACTGCCACTCCGGCATTGTCAGGGCGTACAGATCTCAATCGCCACTTGCTCTCAGCTGCACCTATGTAGAGAAACTTCAGTAGATTTGATCAGTCAAAGTAAGCTTAGCGTCAGATCAATTCAGCTTGTGCTGTCCATAGTTTTAGGGCCAGAGTACTTGACTCGATGTTCACCTAGACGTACTGTCTTTGCCACCCATGATCGACCAAGTGTAGTCTTAAAGCACCTGTGAGTTGTTTAGGGTATTCGATCTATAATTTGTTTAATACAATTTAGATCTTGTTGATATACTAAATTTTGCCTACATCCTCAATCGTTGTATAGTCCCCCTAGAGTTATCTTTTAAAACTGTCTCTTAGTTTTCATTAAAATCTTGTTCAACAATACATAATTACGCAATATGACACGTACACAATACTTTCCTCTATCAATCTGGGTGAATCCTGCATTATCTCTTGAAATACCGAAGTTATCGTGTAATCAATCAAGGATTTCCGAGGCGGTGTGCTGCACATGAGTGTTCTTGTCGAACGAGAACCTTAACTTTTTTTTTCACTGAGAGATTCCGACGTGATGAACAAGTGGGCAGCGGAAACCTCCACTAGTTCACCAAGTAAAACCTGAGCTTATATTGTAATGTTCAGTATTTACAAGTTCAGAAGATGTAAGCCAAACCCCGAACGAGACCTAATAACATTTATACCAAGCACTAGACGTCACATCGTGACACACTGCCAAGTTGCGTCCACATTCGACGAGGATCCAGCAGCAACTGACCGACTGAGTAGCCAAGTACGACTCACGACCAGTCCTCACACCTTTACTTGTGTCAGTACCACTTCTCCTAACTTCGACTCTCAGTCCAGCTCACAATTTTAATGTGGCAGTAAGTTTATTATAAGGAATGCTTCGACGCAGAGTGAAATTGTCGGTTTGGAAACTTGCCTCAGTGTGTGGCTGAGCCACGTCCCCAAAATAGCATTCCTTTCAGGAGTGCTGGTCTTGCAATTTTGACAGGAAAGTTTCTGTTAAATTTGGAATGTGGTTGAAGTAAAGCTGTGAGGACGGGTGGTGAGTCGTTCTAGGCTATCTCAGTCGGTAGAGCACTTTCCCTCGAAAGGCGAAGTATCAGAACTCGAATCTTGGTCCAGTACATAGTTTTAATCTGCCAGGAAGTTTCGTATATGCGTACACAACGCTGCGGGGTGAAAATTTCATTCTGATATTATTCAAAATGGCCTTGTTATCTTGGTACTGCTGAAAGCAAAAGGAAAAGTGCAGTCGTTGTATTCCGCCAGGACATGCAGTGGTGTGAGAAGTACAGGAGGCTCTGAAAGGCACAACAGGAAGGTGGTACCAGGCTGACTATAGTGCAGTGGCCAGCTGTCCTAAGTTTCTCATTAGAGGAGCAATGATGTCTCTTGCTTTAACCCCGGGAATTTGGTGGCCATGAGAGTATAGCAAACTCATCTTCGAACCACGCACGTATATACTGCGAGCTGTGTGACAAGTGGATTTTGCCTGTTGGTAGGTGTCACTGCGCCAACAAAAAATAATTGAATGTAAGGATAGACATGGTCCCCAAAGACTGATAGGTAGTTTTCTTCATCCATTGTGCCTTTCAGAAGTATGAGTTCACACAGGAAATCCAATAATAAAATACCAACAGCCGTTATTTTGGCTTTAACTAACAAATAAAACGAAAATAACGGTTGTTGGTATTTTATTATTGGAATTGACCACCCGAAGTCCAGCACTTCGGACATAAGATGGAGTTACATTTATTCACACAGGAAACGTCCCCTGGCCTCAACCTTTCCGGCGATGGTTGCAGGGTGTTTGCTTTCATGCCGTGCACTCCAACGACCTTCTGTCCTGTGGAGCATAAAGTATGGATCATCTGAAAAGGTCACCTGTCGCCTGTAATTAGACGTCCAGTTGCGATACTGGCGTGCACATCCTTCTTATTAATCTTTCCCTGTGGTACTACCATTCAAAGTCCGAAGACTGGTTTGATGCAGCTCTCCATGCTACTCCATCCTGTGCAGGTCTCTTCATCTCTGAATAACTGCTGCAACCTACATGCTTCTGATTCTGATTATTTTACTCGTCTCTTGATCTCCCGCTATGATTTTACCCCCAGCATCTCCCTCCAGTACTAAACTTGTGATCTCCCGACATCTCAGAATATCTTCTTTAGTCAAGTTGTCCACAAATGTCTTGTCACCCCAGTTTTATTCAATACCTTATCATTAGTTACTTGATATACCTATCTAATCTTCAGCGTTATTCTGCGACACCACATTTCAAACGCTTCTATTCTTTTCTTGTCTAAACTTTTTATCGCCCATCTTTCATTTCCATACATGTCTACACTATACAAATACCTTCAGAAAAATCTTCCTAAGACTTAAGTAGGCCTCTGTATTCGATGTTAACATATTTCCCTTCTTCGAAACGCTTCTCTTGCCGTTGCCAGTCTACGTTTTATGTCCTGTCTGCTTCGGCCAACATTATTTATTTTGAAGTCGAAGTAGCAAAACTCATCTACTACTTTTAGTGTCTCATTTCACAATCTAATTCCCTCAGCGTGACGTGATTTAATTCGATTACATTCCATTATATTTCTTTTCCTTCTGTTGGGCTCATCTTATGTCCTGTTATCAATGCATTGTCCATTCAGTTTAACTGTGCATCCAAATCCTCTGTTCTCTCTGACAGAATTACAGTCTCATCAGCGAACCAGGACGGTTTTATTTCTTCTCGTTGAACTTCAATTCCTACTCGAAATTTTTCTTTGGCTTCCATTACTGCTTGTTGAGTGAACACTTTGAATAACATCGGGATAGGTAACAATGCTGTATCACTCTCTTCTAAGCCACTGCTTCTTTCTCGTGCCCCTTGACTCTTATAAATGTCGTCAGCCTCCTGCACAAATTGTAAATAGCTTTCCGATCCCTGTATTTTACCTCTGTTACCTTCAAAATTTCACAGTGTGTTCCAGTCAACATTCTCAAAAAATTGTTCCAAGTATTTAAGGAGTCGGCATGTTTATCTGGATTTGACAGTGTCAATTGGTGACCATGTGTCACTCCTGTCGCTAATCCTGCCCTCCCCCACCCCTCCCCCCCACCCCAGTGCCATCCCCTCCACCGCCTTCACCAGGTACGAAATTCGTGTAACCCATCTATTTCCATTTTCTGTCATCTCATGGGAAAGTGTGAGAAATTCCTTAGAACGTTTGAGAATCGTGTACCTGCAGTAGGAACTGATTCCCAGCACGAGTTTCACCTAGTTCACCTCCCCGAATTGCTTCCCGCGGGAAGTCGAAGTCATCTTTGCTGATAAGCGAGGAACGTCATACACTATTACTGTTTCTGCTTGCCACTAACACCCAGAGCCGGCTGGAATGACGCTTCAATGTGCCGGACACTGTGCAACCTGTGCTGGTCCACAATCTTGTCCGCCCGATTCCAGGGGAGGTACGTCGTTTATCGCAACCGCAACGGCACTGGCGAGTTGGGACATTACAATCGCAGTTTCATCTGTATTCGCCGCACGCATGCGCAGGTCTGTCTTCGCCCTTGAGATAACCCGGGCAGCCGACGTGAGCCGCTCGCGAACAGAATACGGTGGGCCGTGCGGGCGACCTCCCAGACCGCGTTGCCGCGGTGGGCTGGTGGGGTCCTCGCCAGCGCGCGCTGGCCAGGCAGTACCACCACTCCGCCTCACCCTCCAGCTCTTCCGCGGCGAGCGGAGGCCGCGTCTCTGAAGAGATTGCGTCCTCCAGAGAAATTAGCACCACTCGCAGTGCGCACTATTGGCCTCCGGAATACAAAGCAGGTCCGCCGTGAGCGCGGCGGGCCCACCGACGCCGCCCTCGCCGGCGCCGGTCCCAGCGCCTGAGATCAATACCGCCAAGTCGGTCACTAGATAACCGCCGCGCCGCCCACAAACAGCCCCGGCGCCGGCACGGCAGACGCTGTTTACAGTCAGCGGCGGCGGCGGGCGCCGAAAGCATCACGCCGCCCCACCGTAACTCCGCGATCGGGCGAGTCGGAACTGCGGTGGTGGAGGCGAAAGCGGAAAGGGCGGCCGCTTCTGAATACCCTCTCTCTACTGGCTCTGCAGTCGACACGCATCCGCCCCTTCACTGTCCGACTTCGTCTGCAGATTCCCCGCCGTGTTTCCTGGTTTTTTATGTCTGGCGACGTCATTCGGCAGGGATTCCGTGTCTCTTTATTGCCCAGAGTTTCGCTGTTTACAGCTTTTGTAGTCGGAGACTGTCGGTTCTGCACTGATGTGAATGGAACGTTTTGTTTTCGAAACCACCACAGTACCTTTTTCTGGTAAGACAAGAACATCACTGTTCCCTGCGGATGCATGGTTACGGTGCTATATGTATTGATAAAATTCTCTCGAGCTTCCAGCCTTTGTCAAGTGGTCAATATTTTTTTAATTTTTTTATTTTTTTATTTTTTTTATAGAGGAGGAGCCCCTCCACGCCCACACCGGCATGATGGCTAACTCAATAGGTTTACTGCCATCTCTGCATAAGGGTCAGTTTTCACTAAGGTGAGGTGTCGCAGGATGTGGGTACTGCGATGTTAACGTACGCCTGGTTACGTTTAACCATTAAGATAGATAGATACACTCCTGGAAATGGAAAAAAGAACACATTGACACCGGTGTGTCAGACGCACCATACTTGCTCCGGACACTGCGAGAGGGCTGTACAAGCAATGATCACACGCACGGCACAGCGGACACACCAGGAACCGCGGTGTTGGCCGTCGAATGGCGCTAGCTGCGCAGCATTTGTGCACCGCCGCCGTCAGTGTCAGCCAGTTTGCCGTGGCATACGGAGCTCCATCGCAGTCTTTAACACTGGTAGCATGCCGCAACAGCGTGGACGTGAACCGTATGTTCAGTTGACGGACTTTGAGCGAGGGCGTATAGTGGGCATGCGGGAGGCCGGGTGGACGTACCGCCGAATTGCTGAACACGTGGGGCGTGAGGTCTCCACAGTACATAGATGTTGTCGCCAGTGGTCGGCGGAAGGTGCACGTGCCCGTCGACCTGGGACCGGACCGCAGCGACGCACGGATGCACGCCAAGACCGTAGGATCCTAAGCAGTGCCGTAGGGGACCGCACCGCCACTTCCCAGCAAATTAGGGACACTGTTGCTCCTGGGGTATCGGCGAGGACCATTCGCAACCGTCTCCATGAAGCTGGGCTACGGTCCCGCACACCGTTAGGCCGTCTTCCGCTCACGCCCCAACATCGTGCAGCCCGCCTCCAGTGGTGTCGCGACAGGCGTGAATGGAGGGACGAATGGAGACGTGTCGTCTTCAGCGATGAGAGTCGCTTCTGCCTTGGTGCCAATGATGGTCGTATGCGTGTTTGGTGCCGTGCAGGTGAGCGCCACAATCAGGACTGCATACGACCGAGGCACACAGGGCCAACACCCGGCATCATGGTGTGGGGAGCGATTTCCTACACTGGCCGTACACCACTGGTGATCGTCGAGGGGACACTGAATAGTGCACGGTACATCCAAACCGTCATCGAACCCATCGTTCTACCATTCCTAGACCGGCAAGGGAACTTGCTGTTCCAACAGGACAATGCACGTCCGCATGTATTCCGTGCCACCCAACGTGCTCTAGAAGGTGTAAGTCAACTACCCTGGCCAGCAAGATCTCCGGATCTGTCCCCCATTGAGCATGTTTGGGACTGGATGAAGCGTCGTCTCACGCGGTCTGCACGTCCAGCACGAACGCTGGTCCAACTGAGGCGCCAGGTGGAAATGGCATGGCAAGCCGTTCCACAGGACTACATCCAGCATCTCTACGATCGTCTCCATGGGAGAATAGCAGCCTGCATTGCTGCGAAAGGTGGATATACACTGTACTAGTGCCGATATTGTGAATTCTCTGTTGCCTGTCTATGTGCCTGTGGTTCTGTCAGTGTGATCATGTGATGTATCTGACCCCAGGAATGTGTCAATAAAGTTTCCCCTTCCTGGGACAAAGAATTCACGGTGTTCTTATTTCAATTTCCAGGAGTGTAGATAGATAGAAAGAAAGATCCCTTATCAATTAGCTACAATACAGCAGGTTGGGGGGTTGGGTTGCTTGGGGAAGGAGACCAGAAAGCGAGGTCATCGGTCTCATCGGATTAGGGAAGGATGGGGAAGGAAGTCGGCCGTGCCTTTTCAAAGGAACCATCCCGGCATGTACCTGGAGCGATTTAGGGAAATCACGGAAAACCTAAATCAGGATGGCCGGACGCGTGATTGAACCGTCGTCCTCCCGAATGCGAGTCTAGTGTCTAACCACTACGCCACCTCGCTCGGTAATATAGCAGGTCAGCAACTGGAAGCAGTTAATTCCAAAAATTATCTGGGAGTAGGCGTTAAGAGTGATTTAAAGTGGAATGATCATATAAAGTTGATCGTCGGTAAAGCAGATGCCAGACAGATTCATTGGAAGAATCCTAAAGAAATGCAATCCGAAAACAAAGGAAGTAGGTTACAGTACGCTTTTTCGCCCACTGCTTGAATGCTGCTCAGAAGTGTGGGATCCATACCAGATAGGGTTGATAGAAGAGAGAGAGAAGATCCAACGGAGAGCACCACGCTTCGTTACAAGACCATTTAGAAATCGCGAAAGCGTTATGGAGATAATAGATAAAATCCAGTGGAGGACTCTGCAGGAGAGACGCTCAGTAGCTCGGTACGGGCTTTTGTTGAAGTTTCGAGTACATACCTTCACCGAGGAATAAAGCAGTATATTTCTCCCTCCTACGTATATCTCGCTTAGAGACCATGAGGATAAAATCAGAGAGATTAGAGCCCATACAGAGGCATACCGACAATCCTTCTTTCCACGAACAATACGAGACTGGAATAGAAGGGAGAACCGATAGAGGTACTCAAGGTACCCTCCGCCACACACCGTCAGGTGGCTTGCGGAGTATGGATGCAGATGTAGATGCAGATGTATATACGCGCTCATCCGGAGATAGATTGGGTCGAAGTCGAACGAAGGATAGCGGTTTGAAGGGCAGAGGAAAAACAGTGACAAGGCGAGAACCAAGGGAAAATAACCTCAGCGGTAGTTAGGTCGGGTGGTAAGAGCGGTAGCGGCTGTCTTGCTCCCTGCGATGGGTCGTGCAAGGGTAGGCTTTGTTCGTAGTGGGTATCATGCATGTCGATACCTTTGACGTTGTGTGGTGGGGTTGCTCGGAGGCTGCCGCTGGATGCCGGTGTTGAGGTCCCGTTCAGGGTCAGCAACCTGCAACAGTTAGGTTTACTATCGTTTTTGTGTCCGATAGGTCATATATCGGATGCAAAGTGTAAGGTGATGTTGGCGGATTGTTTGTGCGTCAGTGGACGAGCTCGTCGGTGTCCCTGCTGTGGCCTGTTGGTCGGCTCTAATAGCAGCTGGTAATTACCAGTCAGTGTTGCTCATATGCAGGGGCTTGCCGACGTTTGTCGCTTGTTAGAGTATGTTAGTTTACCATAGGTGGCTATGCCGTAGCTAGTAATGTCTTTGGCCGTTTGTGCTTCCGCCCCGCAGCTCGTGGTCGTGCGGTAGCGTTCTCGCTTTCCACGCCCGGGTTCACGGGTTCGATTCCCGGCGGGGGTAGGGATTTTTTCTGCCTCGTGATGACTGGGTGTTGTGTGATGTCCTTAGGTTAGTTAGGTTTTTAAGTAGTTCTAAGTTCTAGGGGACTGATGACCATAGATGTTAAGTCCCATAGTGCTCAGAGCCATTTGAACCACTTTTTATGTGCTTTCACCTATGGTTGTGACCGTGAGGATGAAAGGATTGTTCGAGTGTCTTTTGGTTTCTGCTACCGTTCTTATATAGCCGTGCTGTGACGTCACTGGTGCTCGCTCCAGTGCCATGTGTGAAAATATTTTCATTATGCTCTCGACGCGCCCGCTTCAGCCTTCCTACGGCTGGGTTCTACTCTGTGCTTAGCTGCAGGCATCCGCCATTGTTTCACGATGAATCCACTGAAATGCATTCGCCGAGCAGATCGACAGCTCGATATGCCCCCGACGTCCGTCTGGCGTGTGTTGAGTCGACGTTTACACATGAAACCATATAGAATTCAGTTATAGCAAGCTCTTCGTGAAGCTGACAAACAACAACTGGTTTTTCGTTCTTGGAAAGATGCAGGATAACAGTTTCCTTTCGCCCTTAGTATTTAGCAACGATGTAACATTAGACTTAATGGAAAGGTGAAATGTCATAATGTGAGAATGTGGGGCACGGAACAATCACATGAAGTTGTACTACATGAGAGGGACTCTCAAAAAGTTAACGCGTTTCACTGGAAAAGGTATATGGTCCATTTTTCTTTGCCGAGAACACTGTTACAGGAGGCAGATATCTTGATATGCTGGAGAACTCCCTTTTGAAACAGTTTAAGACAGATCCGAACGAATTCATTTACCAACCGGGTGGGCACCGCCACACTGGCATCTGGGAGTAAGGAAATTTTTAAATCAAAGTATTACTGAACGATGGATCGACGGCACTGGACCAAATGATTCAGCCTTACATTACAGGCCTCCCAAGTCACCAGACCTGACTGTATGTGATTATTTCTTGTGAGGGTTTATAAAGGACTCTCTTTATGTGCCTCCGTTACCAACAACAACGAATGAACTGAGACATCGTATAACAGCAGCTGTGGAAGCTCTAACTGAAGATGAACTCCCTGCATTATGGGAAAAATCTGGATACCCCGCATTCACATGTGCCGTGCATCTAAAGGGGGGCATATTGAACAACTATGAAACGGGATTAAAAAATACTTTTTGAGTGTCCCGTTCATCAAAACCCAAAATTCGTTTTATATGTTTATTAGTTTCAGAAATGTAGGTGATTCTTTTTGAAACACCTTGTATTTTTCCATAAGTGATCTTCATAGCTACATTTCAGGCTACATCATCCTCTTGCATGAGATGAAATGTTATTATAATTAATCAAATTACTCTCCATGTTCGAAAGGGCAGCTTGCAACAATGCCTCTAATTACAATCCTACTCTTCGCGATTGATAAATCAGAAGCAGGTTAAGTCCAATGTATACGTAATGTACCACAATACATTCACAGAGATTTCATATCAAGAGTTAGAGATAATTTGCCTCTCACAATCGTTATGAGTCTTTGATCCACATAGATCACTTATGCAATTACATGTAGACATTTGTACTCGAAGAGAAGAACTGAAAGAGTAAGGACTATACCACAAATACAACAAACTTTAAATGTCAGTTAAATTTGATTGCAATTAATTGATAGGGATTATTTAGTTTTATTGATTCACTAAGAATGAATAATTATTAACCATGTACATTTGCAGACGAACCAAAATTTGGTATATTAACTATGTTTTACAAAATTTCTCTACATTCTCTTCACCTTAACATTGGGTTACAAATTGCTATCTCATTTGGTACAAGGTTATTGACTTTTACGTGTGGCTAGGCAAATATCTCACCCTATCACACAATCATGGAAGATCACAATACATTCAGTCTACCCATCAGGGAGATGTATTGCAAAGGAAAACCATGGAAAACCCCGGAAAATAGGCCCTCAACCTAGATCTGTTAGCGATACATAGATAAGATGGGTATTAAAGTTTTGAAAGCCACACACAGGAAAGAGAAAATTAGAATGGATTACAAGTCACCTTCGATATTTTAAAACGGTAACTAATTTCGTTTGGTAAAGTGTCTTTAAAAAAGTTCACTGAAAACAACAATCTTTTGGTTTGAATATTGAATAGGCGGATAAAACGAAGGTTGATGGTGCTGGATGAAGATGGTTGTGAGATGGATGGCTAGGTGTCGAAAGCTGAGTGGAACTGTTGGAGGTTGATGTAGAACAAATCTTGACGGATCCAGGAACCAGGCTGTAGGAAAGTAGGATGATCTCGAACCTGACTGCCCCAGACAGGACCAGTAGAGCATGAAACAATTTCAAACACTTTATCAATCGGAGATCTTTACCTTACATAGTGCAAAAGAACAGTCTAGAGGCACATTCCTCCATCGGATCCACTGCAGTGTCCACTGCATAGCAATCGACTTGATCTATTTTAAATAAGTCCTTCCAAAGTAAACCAATGCTCGTGTTCATTCCTCTGTATTCAGGTATTTTTGTATGTGAAGTCAGCAGACCATCTAATACTTTTTCTAACCACGAAACTCGACCTATCCGCTTCTTTCGTATGAGCCGATATTTAAGAAAGATCATCCTTCGTTTAAAGAATCCTTCTCTCTTGCACCGATATCACATTAGGATCGTAACGAGGTAAGACAAATTTTTATGTAGACAAAGTGAATATTTCACTGTGGAAATGCTCCCGACGAGGACTATACGACACCTTGCCTTCGCATCACTATGCTTTCATCATACATTTCTCTATTAATCTCCTATGCATCCCCATTTTTTTTCCAGACCACACCCGAATCTGAATTCACTTTAGAGCAGGTAGATAAACTAATTCCTCTTATATTCATGATCATTTGAAATCAAATAAATCACACAAACATGCATAAAGAATTTCATCTTCCTGAAAACAAAATTCATTAGACTCAGGAACTATGAAACCACTCCCAATCTACATCTTATATAGCAACCAAGTTGTAACTACACTGATCGGTAAGAATGTAGCCAAGTTTAACTGTTTACTATCAATAATTCCTGCAAGACCCTAAAACGTCACCATCATTATAAATCAGAATACCTCCTTCGGTTAGGTTCATATAACTCAGGTACTTTTCGTCTTACACAAAAGAGTAACTTACGATGTGTGAAGCCGAGAGGATAAAACACAAAGACATATTCTAAATCAAAACTTAAAAAATTAAAATTGAAGATCACATAACCTTACGTATTTATTTACGCTCTTTCTAAAAATAAAGAATTAACTTTGTCAACTTACTAGGTAAACAGTCACTACTTCTCTAGAGTACTCACTATGCGATAGTTTCTTATTAGTAACTCTGATCTCACTATGAGTGCATAATAGTCCAACAAAAAACACAGTTACTACAAATGTAACCGTAGTCCATCACTCCTTGCTATGAAATACCTAATCACTATGAACTTAATGATCACAGCCCTATTCATACAGTTAAACACTTCACATGATGTTTCCTAATAACCTAATGGGGATGCAGTTCTCTAGTTAGTAAACTTTCTAGATACGCCAGTACATACGCACCAGGGTTTGGAATCTTCACAACTGCAAACAGTCCAGTGTATAGCAACTGCCATTTCCTACTCTTCCTGGAAAGTAATGAGGATCGCGGATGTGCTCGTAGCAGTACCATTTCGCTGATGCCGAATGTCTGCATCCGTTTGAATCTACCGTGACAACCCTTTTTTCTGATCCTGGCTTTCTCGGAGAGGTTAACCAGAGCTTGGTTAATTTTCTATTCCGAAGGTATGTCAGTATCTTCTGCCTTCTGAATTTTATTTACCCATCCATTTCTTTTCTTTGTTCTAGACATCAACTCAGCAGGCGTGAATTTTGTTGAGGCATGAAGCAAGTTGTTCATAATTTCCTCTTCTACAGCTTTCTTAAGATACCAGGCAACCGGGTAGAAGCTATGATCGTATGTCCTGCGCGGCAAAACATCAAAATGACACTCATATCATTTGATGATTTCGGGTTTTTCTTCAAAATCAACTGAGTGAGATAACAGGAGGCTTGATAATTGCTGCTTCTGTTCATCAGTGAGGTTGATAGGTTCCCTTGATTTCTCGATTACTTGTTCTGAAAATGTAGATACTTTCATTGTGTCCAGGGAAAATAGCTTTTGGCATTATTATTTGTGATGATCAAGCTCACGCGGGCCACACGGCAGTACCGCCCATACACTAATTATTTCCGTATTAAGCCAACCTTCACTGAAGCACCGTAGATGCAACATTTCGCTTTCCCCGCTGAGAAGTCGATGCTTCCGTCCTCCTCTCGCTTGCTGGTAATGCCCAAGATACAATCCACGGTCAATTTTTCAACAACCAGGAATGCGCATGTAATTGCTGCGTTTCCCAATCTCAGTTTCAATTCTGTCTGCATCCTGACACTTATGGATCTTTTGCTTACGGCTCCTATAATTTGCAGTTTTCCACTGGCAAAACTGGTCGATTTATTTTTCGCGATAGCTTTTGGAAAGAAGTGCTCGATATCACATTAACGGAAGCTTCTGGCTCTATTGTTGCAGTGACTGGAATTTCTTCAGTTCTAGCAAGAATTTCCGACACTAGCACAAAAAGGATAACCCTTGCCACACCGATAAATATCCTGACACAGTTCCTCCGATAATTCCTTTCCGTCGTTATATCGTAGCATCTACAACTGCTGGTCATAGCCCCTATTCGAATCCCTGCCTGTCTCTCTGGGGCTCGAAGCGGTCATGGTTGGTTCGTTGGACGCGCGTCACTGCCACTATTTTTTTTTTATTTTTTTAAAAATTATATAAAATAACTACAATGATACATATTAACCCACTACCTAATTACTTTAGTGGGTCCTAAATTTACATTCATATTACAGTTACTACAGCTTAAATTACTAATACCACAGGTATGTTAGTACTTCTTCTATTTATCTACTATGGGCATCTAATTTACTTTTACTCTATGCCACATGTTTCTTGGTTACTGGTTATCTGTGGCTAACTCTCTACGGCTCTTTTTCCCTTTTGTTTTATGTACAGGCTTCTTTATCTATACTTATGATAATCTACACTACCTGCAGCGTTACAGGTGTTCCAGTGTGTTTCAAATCTACGTTGTCGGCAGTGCCCACCGAGCTAATCCCAGAGGGCATGCCCCTGGCACTGGGCTGGCCTAAGACGTTAGAACCGGTGAAGTGCTAACTCTGTGAGTTGTCCAGTCCAATCCTATATATATAACTTAAGTCTTCTACATACAGTCATTATCAGTGCGTGTCACAATCGGAAAGAAATGTACACCCTCGCCCCTAATTAGAGACGTGCCGGATCCCAGCCGTGAAGCGGTTGGCCAAGTCCACGGCCCGGCGGAACAGGACAGGTGCACGGAGTCTAATTCGGGCATTGATTACTGTCGGTTGTTCCTCAGGAACTGTTTGTGAATTTTACTAGATATTTCGTGCGACAGTTTTTTTAAGATGTCAAAAGTGTCCTCTCGCCTGAACTGGTAGTGCGTTTCATGACTGGGAAGTTGTTGCCTGATTTGCCCTGCAACATTGTCCAAGAGGGGGCGCTCATACACCACATGGTCTGGAGTGCCCTGTACGGTGCCACAATCACGCTTTGGTGTAGCCCGCTTCCCGAACTTGCGTAGGTATGCTGGGTAGGGACCATGTCCAGTAAGAAAGTGCAGCAGTCCTCTGGCCGGTTTAAAGTATGTGAGCTGTAAGCGCTCCTTGATGTTTGGCAGCAACTCATATGTTCTTCGCCCTATTGCCGCTATTTGCGTCGCCTGCTACTTCGTTAATTACTGGTGTCTGAATGTGCCAGTCTGCTGGCATAGACTGCGGCTATTTCTTTTCTTGTTGTTGCGGGGAATTACTGTTCCAAAACTGACTAGTTGACTGTTGCAGGTTATTAGGTTGGAAAGGATTGTATTTGACTGGATTGTACCTCAAATAGCGAATATTAAATTTGTTTCTGGTCGATCGGGACCGACTACCAGCTCCACTGTTGCTCCTCCAACTGCTGCTTGGGTTATCATTTGGTACAGAGTTAGGATTTGCTTCAACCATTGGGTTGGTTCTTCGTGCATTGCTACCATTTCCACGGCTACTTAGTGAGTGATAAACACCAAGGTTCGCATTGTTATACCCGTTGTTCTACCCTGACGTGGACTTCAGAGCTTCTTGAATCAAGTCGATCAAATCTAAAACTGATAAAAATTCTTCCAAATTTTTGTCTAACACATTAAATAGCTGATTTTCGACAATAACCGGTAATCTAATTTTTATTACTCTCAACGTATCCTATTGTGGTAACGGATTGTCTCAGTAGCGATATTAAGATATTTTTCGAAATATTTTCTTAACTTCCCTTGCTTGAATGAAAACAGTTCAGATTAAAATACTTCTTGGCGAGCCTTTGTTGAACTCCGTGCGACCAGTGTTTTGCTAAACGTGACTCTTAAAATGCATCGTAAATCCGACAAGATTCGCATGTGTCGGTTGCCCATCATGCCTTTCTCTTTGAATATAGCCTGAAATATAATTTGTCTTCTGCGGCTCAGTCCAGTTCCTAGGCAAAGCTCCCCTGGAGCTCGGCTCGAAATCTAAGAGATTTACAGTACTCTTAACGTGATTAAATATCTGAAATTGCAGATACTTGGGTATTTTCTCTGCGATATTAGGTGTAGAATACATATACCTGCCCGTACCGGCTTTTTGTGGACTGTATGGGGGACTATAGTATGGCGAATATGCGTTTAGATTTCTGAAACTGGAAGCGTCGCCCGAAAATTGTTGTCGTGGGGCTCGATATATATATACTGTCCATCGAAATTCTTCCAGCTTTCCTTTGGTCATCTTAATAGATTCCTCGACTTGCCCATTCCGTTTCACAAAGTCGGAGCCTAGCTGAATATTAACATCTTCTAATCATTTCTTAAAGATATTCTTTTCTGGCAATTCATCCGGGGATAAGGATGAGACAGTAGACTTGACACCATCTGTTATCGCCTGATTCAGCTACTGTTCGTTCGCCTTCACCCAGCTATCGATCTCCTCCGAAAAGTAACCTTTACATACGTCAAAATTTTCTTTGATTTTGTCTTACTGTCCTGAGGAAATATCTTGCGCTGTTCTGATGAGGTTAGCAACAGTCCCTTCTACCTGATTCTGTAAATTCATTGTTTCATTACAGAACAACCAATCTTTTCTATCTCTATCGGAAATTTGTCTTCAGTCTCTCGCAAATTCTTGTAACTCATTCGATACGACCTCGTGTTTTCTGATAAGATCAGCTGTCGTCACTTGCATTTCGTTTTGAATTTGCACTATCAGCGGAACCTGTGTCTGGATTTCAGACTGCGCTTGTGCCATGGCTGACTGTGATTGTGCCATCTGACCGACTTGAATTTTCATATTTATTTTGCGATTGTGCCGTTGTTGACGGCGATTGTGTCATGGTTGACTGCGATTGTGTCATCTGATCGACTTTTCATATCAGATAGCACACCAAGATTTTGCATAATTACGGTCGCAGCTTCGAACCCTGCCTCGGGCATGGAAGTTCTAGGGTACTGATGACTTCAGATGTTGAGTCCCATAGTGCTCAGAGCCATTTGAGCCATAATTACGGTGTCAGAATGAATCGCGGATGCTAACGGGTATGCACGACAGCTGTGGTGTTATCTATAGCGTCCGTTTCGTTAGCTGACTGTATTTAGCTTTCTTGTTCCGCTTGCATTTTAAACTGCACGTGAATTAAACCCATGAAATTCTGCCAACAGTTCGGTAGACTCTACTTTTCCGATTAACAGACACAATAAAGTGAGTCACTACTTCATACGGAATTAAAATCTCGTAGCGCTTCACAAACTACCGCTACAGAAGTTTGTCTACAGAATGGTAGCGAAAATGGAAAACTATCCTTTACATAGAACAGCAATGGGGTCCTTGCCACTTCTACTCACTACAAGAACCAAGTTGGTGGCATGATAGATGCGCAACGATAATTGGTTAGTGGTCCTGCCTTTACATGTTGTCTTCCGTCGAGTTCCTGGTCTGAAATTACCATGTGAAAGACCTGCATAGTCTGCACCCAATGTCGTAGCAACACTACTCGTTCCTTTTTGACAGGAGACAGATAAACATAAATATTATACACAGAGTCCTGGCCTATACGATTGCCCATTTCACTTCTCTCCAAATTAAACTGAAAAATTATTATGACTCAATAATGTCTAGTAACTTAAATGGAAACTTTTGGGCGAGAGAAGTCGCATCCGCAATGTTGTAACAGAAATACTTCCCACAATATCAGGTGCAAATTTAATTCTTATTAGACAGCTACATTCAGAATCACACTATTGTCTGCCTCTCGTTATAGAAATCAGCACCTGAAGTAAAATTTCTGTGACTGCAGCATTCCGGCGAGCGTCGACCCTGAAAATTCTTACGATAGTCAGAGGTACAATTGTACGCCTTGGGGAAGCCATTTTGGGTGTTATGACGTTCTCGCTCTGCAGCTTGGGAATCAGTTTCCAAGTTGTGTATTAATTTCGATAAAAGTCCAAAAATTTATCTCTCAAAATAAAGCATAATAGACGTGGTGCAGCTTTTACTGATTTCCTACGATACTAAGTTCCCTACGAGTTACGACAACGGACACGTTAAAATAACCAAAGAATTAAAGGTACCTTTTTCATTCATGAAATTATATTTTTCTAAAAATGATCATTACAGCTACATTTCAGGGTACATCAACCTCTTGTATGTGATGAAATGTTGTCATAAATTATCAAGTTATTCCATATTCAAAATGGCAGCTTACAATAATGACGCTAATTGCATTTCTGCTCCTATCTTACTCTCCGCAATTGCTAAATCAGAAATAAGTGAGCCCGCAGTACACGTAATGTCCACAGAGGTTTCACATAATGGGTCAGAAATAATCTGTCTCTCGCAGTCGTAATGAGTCTTTGATCAATGTAGATCACTTGTGCAGTTACGAGTAAACATTTGTGCATAAAGAGAAAAAGCAATGTTCCCATTCAGCTTACGAACACTGGGACTGAACGCTAAACTGCGTTCTCGATACCCACTTCGCACATTCTTCGGCGAATGATGTTACACGTGGCACATGCCGCTCTTAGATAGCTGACGGAGGCCTTCCAGTATTTGACGGGTACGAAATACTGCGATCCCCTGTGCATCGCTGTGATTATGGTGGTACTTCCGTACTATTATTTCCGTTGGTAAACCAAATTAACTTTCAAGTGGAAGGTGAACACCACTGTAGATATTTGCTTAAAAGTGTGCAAGAATCTTTTTTTTAATTTAACCTAGATTCTCAGTCTCTTTCTTCTCAGCTTGATTGTCTAGAAGCACTTTTTTTTTTAATCCAATGATTGCCAGTATTATAAGTTACAGAATCAGCATTACAGATTAATAGATTTTTCCGCTCAAATAATTTTTCCCTTCTAGAGCTTCTGAAATGAGCAGGTATTTAAAATGATTCATGTACGACTTGAACGTCACGTTCCACCACTTTGGCTGAGTCATTACTGAACGCTAAACGTGTCTACTAAACGGTCTACCCGACGGGAGGCCCTAGCCACACGACATTTCATTTCATGGCCCAAATGTGACCACCAGAATTTAATTTGTGTGCGCCGATTCATGTGATTAAAATTATCTTTCATTTACTCATTTCTAAAATATGACAGCCGCAGGTATTATCCTATTCATTAACGTAATTACAGCAGTATATTTCTATAATTCCCGTTTTTCTATCTAATGCTGTGTCATGTTATTTAAGAACCATTTTCTAAATGTTTTACGATACGTTTTTGAGAGTACGTATTTCATATTTAAATATGTTCTTTATGAACAATCAGTAACTTAATCGTGATCATGCTTAGTGTTGCGATTCAGATCAAAATGTGTCTCTGTAACGAATATTTGAAATTTAGATGAGAGCAGCTCAATCAATACCGGATACATTTCGCCCGAATAATTATTTCCGTTTCGGGTGGTGTTAGGTTGACGTACAGGTATTAATAAGAACTAAAAGAGCCTTTCAGTTGCTATTCGACAAACAGTAAGAAAAACTGGTCGTCTCTGTATGTGTTTGTTTATTGAAATCATGGCCTTCATGGTCTGCCGATGGCCCTCATTTCTTCGTTAAGAAATTAATCTTCGGTACAGCAAGCTAGAAATTTTTCCTTCACTATGGACCTCACAAATATGTACACCGCCAGACGTCATATTTTGTGGTATTACGAGAACAACACATCCAGCAGCGGACATAAAACTGCTCATCATGCTGTACGGTCATGCACGTAACGCTTTAACTTCAAAAGGTTAAGACTCCTTGTAAATGTTTCTTAACCCATGGGACTCCGGATAGGTTCAAAATCATAAAACGTTCAATTTTTAGTATTTTGCATTTTAAAAATTTACAGACTTTCCACTTTCAATTGATTTATAATTTATTCAGTTCAGAAGAATACAATTATTTTTAAAATATTTTTGAAATGTGTTCTGCATGGGCGTGACCCACTGTGGCGCTGTTAAAATACTGTCTTATGTTGTACTCATGAATAAATCTACATGCTTATCATGACCGTTTCGTGACGTGAGAGAAAATAAGTGTTACAAAGTAAGTGTTGTGGCTAACCAGTGATTGTCGATATTCATCGCTCTCTCGGTTCTCGTGTGTTTCTAATTCATTTACACTTACGTAATCCTGAAAATAATCGTATTGAATTCTGCTCATTGAAGTCTCTGTTCTATTGAAGGATAATCATGGGTAAACGTAAAGTGACTAGAAATCTTCTGAAGGATTTTAAGAAGAGGAGAAAAGTTGAAAAGCTAAAGGTAGGTGTTACTACCGTAAACAACAAAGGCGATAACCAAGTGTGTGAACCTATCCTTGCTGGTACACTTGCCCATTGCAATGAAAGTCAGAAAGAAAGTACTTCGCAGAGAAAGCTTGGTTTAATTAATGAAAAGTATGAATGTTTTATTGGCGAATCGGGTGTGAATGGAATATTTGATATGTCATTTCTCAAAGGAATTTTTGCAAACTCTGCAAGATGTATTCAGTATAGTGAAGTCGGTCTGAAACTCTCTATAAGAAATCACGTAGGACTTGCCAGTGAAATGGAACTGAAATGCGGTAAGTGTTCATACATGACCCCCTTCCCTAACATTGTTGCCGTATTTCCAAATGAAGAAAATGGTAGCAAAATCTATGGACACAACGTTAGATTTGTTTCTGCCTTGCGTACAGTTGATAAGGGTGATACTGCGGGTGCAGTTTTCTGTGGTATGATGAATCTTCCAAATCCCAGAACAAAGTTTACGAACTATGATAGGTTCGTAGGGTCTAACGTAGAATATTCCTGTGTTGAATCTATGAAGAAAGTTGTGGAAGAGGCAGTAACAGAAAACCGTGTTAATAGAGCCTTGAATGCAACTTTCGATGGTATCTGTCATAAACGGGGACACGTATCACGTCACGTTGTAGTACCTGCCACGGGCATGCATGCAGGTAAAGTTCTAGATGTAGAAGTAATATCTAAATACTGTAAATGTCCTTAAAAATAAAAGTATACATGAAAGTAATTGCACAACTAACTATAGTGACAGTAGTGGCGGAATGGAAGTGGCTGGTGTTGCCAATATATTTCAACCTTATATTGCGAGTGATAAAGTGTGATATGTGAATTACCTTAGTGAACCTGATTCTCAAAGATTCAAACATATTCAAGAACTGAAGGCCTATTGTGATGTAGGCAGAAATTTGAGTGTTTTCGACACGTAGACAAACGAATAGGACCAAGACTTTGGCAACTGAAAGCTTCGGACAAAAACAAAAAACTCAGTGATGGTAAAGGGTTGGATGGGAAGGGAAGGTTAACTGACAGTGTAATTGGCAAAATACAGAATTGTTATGGACTGGCTATTAGGCAAAACACACACAGTGTTGATGAAATGAAGAAGGCTGTTTGGGCTGTTTTTTTTTTTTTTTCATTCTTATCAACCGATGAAGGTCACCATCATTACTTGTGTCCCAAAGGAGATAACAGGTGGCAAAAGTAAAAAAGGGATTGTTAACTGGAGAAGTGTACATTCATTAAACTAGTCTGCCCCATGCGTTAATGGAGGTGATAAAACCTATTTTCAGAGGCTTGGCAGCACCTGAACAGTTGAAAAAGTGTATTCGTGGAAAGACCAAAACCCAAATGAGAGTGTAAATAGTGTTATATATCAAGACTCCCCAAGATTGAGTTTGTTGGAATAGAAACACTTCACTTTGGCGTGTATGATGTAGTTGCTACTTTCAATGATGGCAACGTTGTAAATTGCAAAGTATTTCGAAATATTGGAATTTCAACATGGCAGAAATACAAGCCAGAGGAGGAGGAGGAGGAGGAGATTAGTGTTTAACGTCCCGTCGACAAGCCAGAGGAGGACAAAGAGGTAGCTGGAGTAGGAGTTTGCAGAAGATGAAGATAATCCCTCCTATGGATCTGGAATGCACGAAAAACGTAATCCAAACTTCGTCGCTTGATTCTCAAAAGTTTTATTTTTTCATACAAATTATACGTTTTCGCAGGATCTACGATACAAATTTGCTTCAAATTTTCAGGAAATGTTACACAATCCCTTCCGCTTAACTTATCACAGTCTTTTCCCAAAAACCTATACACTGTTGAATTTTAAAAATAAAAAAATTACACAAAAAGTAGTGAATTTTGAATACAATAGAAAAAATTAATCTCTAACAACTGAATTCAAATTTTTAAAAGTCCCTGTGTTAAGTTGTAGCCAATATCAAATAAATAACCTATAAAAATCTCAGTGTTCTGGCTCAAATACTTTCTGAGGAAACGTGTAATTTATAAACTCTGTTCTAAAGTTGAACGATGGGTCTTTCCGGAGCCCCTTAAAGGAGAAGTTAGTAGAATTTCACGAAACACAGACCAATTGATATTTGTAACTTTGTTGATCACGGAGATATAGGTGTCAACTTTCTAAAAACAATGTAAATGAGAATTTTCCGGATGTTCTTCTTCACTTTTGTAGTCATGACAAGCAATTTCCTAGTAAAAATACAAGAAAACGTGATATGTACCCTTTATATGGCGCATCACACAAAAGTTTATTTTCCTGAACAGCTGCGACTCTGAGACAATAGACACTATGTCAAGCATATCTTTCTCTTCGGAAATTTGAGAGGAATCACAGTCTACGTGAGCCAGCGGTGACAAATGCCGCAATTCGTTCACCTTAATGTCAAGTATTACACATGTTAAGTATTGACGTATGTCCAGCATTTAGTATCTTCCTTTCGTTTTTATTTAGGTTTAAATCATTTGTGCTGTGTGGATGCTTGTTTATGTGCAAGTTTTCTCGTTTTCAAAGACTTGATTCAGCGTATGAAGAGCTTTATTATTGTTAAAATTTTGTATAATTGTGAATTAGTTAATGGGTTTATTCGTTGTTCAAATTCCGCTCGTTTTATAAGCTTCTCGAACAAACTGTAATGAGATATAAGTAATCTGGAAACATGTTAACAGTTATCCTCTAAATGAATTAGTACAGTAAAAAGTTATGAAAATTATATCTCTCACGATTGTGAGAGAGAAGCAGATGCAACACACATTCAGATTAGAAGATGAAAGTACTCTATCTGTCATATTTAGTGAGCAGTGACCCAAACTACTACGGAGGTGTTCGAGGACGAAAATAGTATGCTACAATGTGTTCGATAAATTAGAAATGATACAAATTCTCTAATGATTTCGGTAGTGCAAGAACAAGAACAACACACATATATAGAAACCATCCCAAACATAGGGAACAATATTACATAATTACGCCAAAGTACGATTGTGGAAGAACGGTCGGCTTGTTTCAGTTTGCGGAAAAAATATGCCTAACAAAAAAGACACTGCGTGATGCCTAAAAACGGTAAGTTGATTTTAGTACAGAGAAAAAGAGAACAGAGCAGTATTGCTTGACGTTATCTGGGCAATAAGTGGATGGAAGTTACTGTTTCCCATTCTCGTAAAAACAAGAGAACGTGGTAGGACTGAAACGAGGTGGATATGAAACGTAGATAATAAACTTCTGGTATACGCCACACGTCGAGAAAACAGCCAGGAAATACCTGACACAGAATTACAAAGGCAGTGGATAGGTGAGATTAATTACACACACACACACACACACACACACACACACACAGAGAGAGACAGAGAGAGAAATTCTACGAAACACCGTCGCTAAAGAAGACACGAAAGTAAAATTCAACGAAATCTAGTGATAACTATGCCTCGTCGAATCGTGGAAATAGGCATGAAACTTTCAAAAAATGTATCTTCAAAGGAGTGGGCTAAAGGAGAAAGTTGCACTGCTGCGCAAACTTTCAGTAGTTTGTATTTCTCTCTCTCTCTCTCTCTCTCTCTCTCTCTCCTTCGTGTGTGTGTGTGTGTGTGTGTGTGTGTGTGTGTGTGTGTGCAAGATGAAACTCATCGTAAAACGAATGTTGTTTTTCTTCTAGAACTGCATCGTAATTCCTATAACACTGAAACGCAGCTCTCACATTTGATTAAATCTGTAGCAGTAAAGAATAAAGTTCCACCATTTGACAAACAGAACATAAAACCTTTTATCCCCCACAAAATTTCATCTCTAGTGATTGCGATTTACTTTCTTATCACAAAGCCATTCAGTTTTCGGTCGTATTCGCCGCACCGATAAGTCCACCGAAGAATACATATTCATTATTTTGCCGAACTGTAATAAAAAAAGGCATGTAAAACATAGCTTGGCTGCGATAGTTTCTTATGTTACGAACACAAGAAGATCCAGAAAAAGAGAAGTTTCCGCGTTACTGGACACCCGAAATTGCGCGAATTCGTATTAAATGGAAATGTGGAAGTACGCACTGAAGAGCCAAGAAACTATTACACCTGCCTAATATCGTGTAGGGCCCTAGCGAGCACTCAGAAATGCCGCAACACGACTTTGCATGGACTCGACTAACTTCTGAAACAGTGCTGGAGAATGGATTCTGCAGGGCAGTCCATAAATGGCAGTCCATAAATGCGTAAGAGTACGAGGGGGTGGTAATGTCTTTTGGCAAGACATCCCATGTATGCTCAATAATGTCCACGTCTGGGGAGTCTAGCGGCCAGCGGAAGTGTTTAAACTCAGAAGAGTGTTTCTGGACCCATTCTGTAGCGATTCTGGACGTGTGGGCTGTCGCTTTGTCCTGCTGGAATTGCTCAAGTCCGTAGGAATGCACAATGGACATGAATGGATGCAGGTGATCAGACAGGATGCTTACGTACGTGTCATCTGTCGGAGTCGTATCTAGACGTATCAGGGGTACCATATCACTCCAAATGCACACGCCCAACACCATTACAAAGCCTCCACCAGCTTGGGCAGCCCCTGCTGACATGGAGAGTGCTTGGATTCATGAGGCTGTCTCGATATCCGCCAGTGTTGACGGGCCCAGGCGAGGCGTAAGGCTTTGTGCCGAGCAGTCATCAAGGGTACACGAGAGGGGCCTTCGTCTCCGAAAGCCAACATCGATGATGTGTCGTTGAATCGTTCACAAGCTGACACTTATTGACGACCCAGCATTGAAATTTGCAGACATTTGCCGATAGACTGCACGTCTGTCACGTTGGGCGATTCTCTCCAGTCGTCGTTGGTCCTATTCTTTCAGGATCTTTTTCTGGCCACAACGGTGTCTGAGGTTTGATGTTTTACCGGATTTATTTTATATTCACGCTACACTTGCGAAATGGTCGTATAGGAAAATTCCCACTTCATTGCTGCCTCGGAGATGCTGTGTCCTATCACTGGTGCGCCGATTATTACACCACGTTCAAAGTCACCTATATATTGATAATCTGCTTTTGTAGCAACAGTAACCGATGTAACAATTGAGCCAGACACATGTTGTCCTATATAGGCGCAGCCGACTGCAATGTCGTATTCTGGCTGTTTATACATCTCTGTATTTGAACACACATGCTTATACCAGTTTTTTTGGCGCTTCAGTGTAGTATTGTGAGTGCTAAAATTTGGAGCCCCGTACGCGTCTTTGATGGACGAACGTTATACTCGTAGGTCGGGGTCTGACCGATAACTGGCAGTATATGTTAAGGGCATAAACAATGTCAGATGTTTACTGATAACTGTGAACGACACGCAGGTGTCACTTATTCGTGTGAGATAGGTTTATCAGCACTTGACAGAATTCGAGGTAAACCTCATTCAGGGTCTCCATTGGGCCAGGTAGTCGAATCACGCAGTACCCAAATCTGTGGGATATTCAAATTTAGCAGTGGACGAATGCTGGACTGCATGTGAACATGGAGACAAGCTTACTGGTCGTAATGGTTCTGGTCGACCACGTTTCTCCGACACAAGGGGAGATCGCCGTATTCTTGTACAAGTACATCGAAAGCTCCTCATATGTGCGGCTCCCGTTTCTGAATAAGCAATGGACTCCTTCCAACAATCTGTTTCAACCCTTACCATTACTCGCAAGCTATTAGTAGCCACCATTACCGGGCTTACCGAATACTGCCGTCCGGAGTGGCCGAGCGGTTCTAGGCGCTACAGTCTGGAAATGCGCGACGGCTACGGTCCCAGGTTCGAATCCTGCCTCGGGCATGGATGTGTGTGATGTCCTTAGGTTACTTAGGTTTAAGTAGTTCTAGGTTCTAGGGGACGGATGACGCCAGAAGTTAAGTTCCATAGTGCTCAGAGCCATTTGAACCTTACCGAATACTGTCCCATGCGTAGGCTGACGTTAACATCACAGCACAAGCGACTACGTTGCGATTGGTGCCGTGACTGGAAATGACGGAATGCTGATGAGTGGCATCAAATTATTTTCGGCGTTGAGTTATAGTTCTGCACCACAACGGATGATCTTCACCACCGAATATGGAGGTGACCTGGACAGACATCACCATTCTTCCTAAGTTTTGGTAAGGCACAACTGTATAATTAATGACGGCTTGGGCTTGGGAGCTATTGGAAATGAATTCAGTTCAAGCCTGGAAGTGGCTAAAGGGATTCTCACTGCACACCAGTACGTCACGGTCATCCTGGGTCATGGTGTGTGGATTCCCATGTCTCAATATCGTGATGGCATTTTTCAACAGTATTATACTCGACCGAGCATGGCACATGTCCCTGCAAGCAGTGTGTGTGATTCTGATGCAGTCCAGTGAACAGGAGATCCCCACGTCTGTCCTGGATAGATGTGTTGGACCTTCTAGGACGTCAGCTCCTTTCCAGTGCCAATATCCATGATATCAAGTTAAAACAGATGTTGGACAGCTTTCCTCACAAGAGGATACAACGGGTCAATAACACCATCTTCAACGGAATCAATACATTCATCCAGGCAATAATGCAACCTCGTACTGACAAGTGGGCTCATACCGCTGTTCTTTGTAGAGCTGACTGGATTTTCATTAATATCCTTTGCCGTTACTAACAATCCTCTTTTCACCAAAAAAAGAAGAAGAGAATTAGGGAGATTATTATAGGCAAAGGCCAAAAACAGCCTGTAGAAGACATCAGTGAAGAAAGGGGTCAGGTGCATCAGTACACAGGTATTTAAAATATCGAAAGGACACATAAAAAAGCGTCATGTAAACAAAGTAGTGGAGTTTAGAACTGAAATGAAGAACTTCCTGTTGAGCAATTGCTTCTACTCCATTGAAGGGTACCTTCCCAGAAACCTTTAAATGCAATGTAAGGTTAAAGTGTAAATAGAATTAACACTGTAATACATTAATATAAAATCTCTTAACTGTATTGCGTTTAAACGAACTTCTTCGTGTTCTTTCCAAGTCCTAGGGACCACTCTCCGGTGGGATTCTTGGGATGTGCATGCTATAGCCTGATCGTTAGAGGCGTAACACTGACTTTGTTGGTCAAGATTGGGTGACAGGTTTTAACAGTGTACGTTTATAAAAGAATTATTTTTAAAAAGTTGGTGCTGCGTTTGTCGTCCAAAAATAACGTATTTTCTCTTTTCCAGCGTTTTTTTCTTTTTTGTTTACTAAGGATATCTAGTATTGAGTGCGTTTATGTGTTGATGTAAGGCCTTTAGTCAATCGTTTCATTGCTCTCGATAATTCAGTGAACTTGGTAATACCTACTCCTTTCTTGCAAATAATGATTTCTTATTTTCATTTGTTTTAATTTATACATTTCTTACTTGTTTTATCCTCCAATTGCCGGCCGCGGTGGTCTAGCGGTTCAGGCGCTCAGTCCGGAACCGCGCGACTGCTTCGGTCGCAGGTTCAAATCCTGCCTCGGGCATGGATGTGTGTGATGTCCTTAGGTTAATTAGGTTTAAGTAGTTCTAAGTTCTAGGGGACTGATGACCACAGATGTTAAGTCCCATAGTGCTCAGAGCCATTTGAACCATTTTTTTATCATCCAATCCTTGTTTGAAAAGTTTGTGATATGTTGTGTTTATGTTTGTGAGGATTAGAAATATTCAACTGCGTTGGATATCTAAAATGAAAACTCTCAAAGAACAATAAAATTCTATGATTTCTAAGTTCGCACGAATGAAAAAACATAAATCAACAAACTTGTGCCGGAGATAAATTAAAAATAATTTCGTCAATGATCTATACACCATGAGGATTCATCGGTAGCTAGCTGTAAACGTAAGTTTTCAACAGAAAGTGTCTTTTCTGATGCAAAGTTTGTCGGATTAAGACAAATATCACAAAGATGATTGCGTAAAATTTGATTTACAAGAGGAAGCTCGAAGGTTGAGAACAGGGAAGTGGGAGTGGGAGATTCCAGGCTAACAAACTAATTATTGAAAAAAAAATTATTTCCTTAAGCGAATACTACACAAGAAATAAAACTGCACAATGTAATTTCCGGGAGACTCAACAACAATGGATTAATCACTTGTTAAACCGACACTTCAAAGAATTTATGACAATGGTTTCAGCACAGGCTGCTTACAATGTGGAGCCGACGTCTGTCACAAACACTGGACGCGCCTTCTTTCTGGCACACTCGATAATTTCACACAGTTAGCTGGCCACATGTGGTAGCTACAACATTCAAAAGGCCATTTTCATTAAAAACGGGAATAAATGGAAAAATACAAGCTAGTAAAAATATGAAAACAGACAACTTCAGTAGAACACGTAAAACGTCAGAAGTCTCACTGCTGGTAATAAATATTTACGAACGTTTCTAATTATTCAATAAAAGCTTTTAACTTTAAAAGAAAGCAGAGCATGGAATGAACAATTCAGAAACCAGAACGTAATTACCACAATGGGTAAACTAAGGTAGATACCCATATATCAGACATTGTGGCAGTAATTTACAAACTTACAAATACACTCCTGGAAATTGAAATAAGAACACCGTGAATTCATTGTCCCAGGAAGAAGAAACTTTATTGACACATTCCTGGGGTCAGATACATCACATGATCACACTGACAGAACCACAGGCACATAGACACAGGCAACAGAGCATCCACAATGTCGGCACTAGTACAGTGTATATCCACCTTTCGCAGCAATGCAGGCTGCTATTCTCCCATGGAGACGATCGTAGAGATGCTGGATGTAGTCCTGTGGAACGGCTTGCCATGCCATTTCCACCTGGCGCCTCAGTTGGACCAGCGTTCGTGCTGGACGTGCAGACCGCGTGAGACGACGCTTCATCCAGTCCCAAACATGCTCAATGGGGGACAGATCCGGAGATCTTGCTGGCCAGGGTAGTTGACTTACACCTTCTAGAGCACGTTGGGTGGCACGGGATACATGCGGACGTGCATTGTCCTGTTGGAACAGCAAGTTCCCTTGCCGGTCTAGGAATGGTAGAACGATGGGTTCGATGACGGTTTGGATGTACCGTGCACTATTCAGTGTCCCCTCGACGATCACCAGTGGTGTACGGCCAGTGTAGGAGATCGCTCCCCACACCATGATGGCGGGTGTTGGCCCTGTGTGCCTCAGTCTTATGCAGTCCTGATTGTGGCGCCAAACACGCATACGACCATCATTGGCACCAAGGCAGAAGCGACTCTCATCGCTGAAGACGACACGTCTCCATTCGTCCCTCCATTCACGCCTGTCGCGACACCACTGGAGGCGGGCTGCACGATGTTGGGGCGTGAGCGGAAGACGGCCTAACGGTGTGCGGGACTGTAGCCCAGCTTCATGGAGACGGTTGCGAATGGTCCTCGCCGATACCCCAGGAGCAACAGTGTCCCTAATTTGCTGGGAAGTGGCGGTGCGATCCCCTACGGCACTGCGTAGGATCCTCCGGTCTTGGCGTGCATCCGTGCGTCGCTGCGGTCCAGTCCCAGGTCGACGGGCACGTGCACCTTCCGCCGACCACTGGCGACAACATCGATGTACTGTGGAGACCTCACGCCCCACGTGTTGAGCAATTCGGCGGTACGTCCACCCGGCCTCCCGCATGCCCACTATACGCCCTCGCTCAAAGTCCGTCAACTGCACATACGGTTCACGTCCACGCTGTCGTGGCATGCTACCAGTGTTAAAGACTGCGATGGAGCTCCGTATGCCACGGCAAACTGGCTGACACTGACGGCGGCGGTGCACAAATGCTGCGCAGCTAGCGCCATTCGACGGCCAACACCGCGGTTCCTGGTGTGTCCGCTGTGCCGTGCGTGTGATCATTGCTTGTACAGCTCTCTCGCAGTGTCCGGAGCAAGTATGGTGGGTCTGACACACCGGTGTCAATGTGTTTTTTTTTCCATTTCCAGGAGTGTAATATTAAGAACACTAGTAGAACGAACCTAATACTGAAGAAGCAACTGAACCTTTACGGCGTAAATGAAAGTAGCCAATGCATCAGTCACTGGCTGTGGAACGCCAAACAGCCGATAGCGAGTGTTTTAGGAAGCTTCTCACCAACATAATTTTCGTCGGTGGTGAACTGGCAGGGCATTAGACAAAGAGGCAATAGCTAGTTCCTTAGACGCAGCTGGCCTCGGCTTGTTGCTAGTCCTACCCTGCGGTCTACGGCTCGTCTCCTCCAGCGGGCTAGCGTAAGCAGCATGCCCTACCACAGTGGTTGGGGGTGACATTGGTCAGCTGGAGCACGAAGACTCGAAGGGAAGTGTGGAGGAACACATACTGAGACTAAGACAGCGCGTATATCCCTCTCAAAGCTGGCAGACGGTGCCGAAGGCGCACTCTGACGAGACGTCATGGTACATGTTGCTACGTTACAGAGCCACAGATACGAAAGCACACGGCTCCGATGTCACATCGACGGCATTATGATGTTTCACCTTCAGTTAAATTGACAGCACTGTGTTTCTCTCTCTGCGTTTGTGTAAATCAGCACGGCTGTATTTGTATTCAGGACAACTACTTCCTTACCTCTGTACAATATCGTAATCGTAATTCGTTACAGAGAAGCCCGTGATACATGGAGGTAATCCTAAGGCGAATTGGGCTCCAAGTGTCAGAGATTGCATCGAGCAACATTGCGAGCACGTATTTCTCACTTCTGCAGTGACTAGTTGTTCGTAGCCTTCACTCATACGGAGCCAAATTCAACCACAAGCAAGTACACTGGCATCTCTACTAAATCTAGGTACAGTGGTTTAACCTTTCTCTGAACAACATTTGCACATATTTGGAATCATGGGTGTTCCCAATTGCAGATTTGGGGTTTCGTAGGTGCTGTCAGTAGTGATATCACTTAAGATGGAGTTATGTCTATGATAACAAGTACGCAACCGGAACTGGTAATGAATTTGTTAAGTAACCATTCTTCTGCATCACCTCAAATGATGTAAGAAAACCGTCAATTATCTAGAGAATAGGGACGGGCATTACACCAAGTTCCTCGAGAGTATGAACCACTTTCATCAGAGTACTTTCTCGGGTAATGTTTTCGAAGCTAAATTAACAGATGCGTATTAGTATATGATTTATTGTGCGTATGAGACAGGTTAATAAAAATTATTTCATCGACATCGCACAGTGAATCATCTTGCACCTAAGGCGTCCCCATTCTCAAATGAACTGTTTCACAACGAATGTGGCATTTCAGCCTATTAGTTTTTATAGCTAATTAAATCACTAATTACACAATTTCCTGGAATGTGACGCAATGCAGCCACGTTAAATGTTTTAAGTAATTGGAATGTGCTACGTAATTATAGGTGTACATAAGGTTGGATAAGGCCAACTACGAATTCCTCTCCTGTGCCAATCTCTTCGTCTCACAGTACCACTTACACACAGCGTCGAATATTTTCTAGATATGTTTGAATTTCTTCTACAGTTTTTACCCTCCGTAGGTACCTTTAGTATCATGGATGTTATTTCCTCATGTCTTAGCACATCTCCTACAGTCCTGTCCCTTCTTCTGGTAAAGGGTTGCGACATTTTTGCCCCTCACAGATTGCGCGGAAAACGCCATTATTTCTTATCCCCTCGGTCCACTTACTTTCGAAGCCCTTGTGCAGCACTATATCTCGTACGCTTCCATTCCCTTGTTTTCCAGTTTTCCCACAATCGACGATGAACTTTCATAGATAGTGTGCTCCCACCGTACATTATCAGAAACTTCTTCTTCAAATTGGAACCTTTTGTGAATCCTAACAGAGTTATTTTGGACAGATATGACTTATTTGACCGTGGTAGTAAGCTTTTTATGTCCCACTTGCTTCGTCCGTCATAAATTAATTTGCTTCCTAGATAGCAGAATTCCTTGTGTTAGTCTACTTAGGACTCATCAGTTTTTATGTTATGTATATCTCTGATCTCATTGGTGATACTCTTCATTACTTCTGTCTTTCTTCGGTTTCCTGTCACTCTGCATTCTGTCACTCTGAATTCCGTTCAACAGGTGCTCCCATTTCTTCTTCACTTTCACAATGATACCAATGTCAACCGTGAATCTTAGCATTGATGTTGTTTCACCCTGAATTTTAATCCCAATCTTGAACCGTTATCTTATTTCCGTCAATGCTTCTGTGATGTACAGATTGTCCAGAATACAAGAATACAACTATTTCAAAACCCCATAACTTACCCCGAGCTCGGGAATAGTAATAAACAACCACAGTAGTTATTATTAAAGAACATTTTGATAGATAAAAATTAGTGTTCCATTTACTTAAGCCCAACTTTGAATGAAGGTACTCGGCCCCAGTAAATAATCGTCAGTTAATTTATTTGTAAGAAATGAAACTCTAGCAGTAGCTGTACAGTTTGAGAACGGTTACTGCCGTAATCTAATTGGCCAATGATTGTAATTAACAAAGAATCTCTTCCCATAAGCTCAGGACCGCTTAAGACAGCTTAGTAAAATCTGAATCAATAAAATACAACCTTAAAACAACCTTAACAGAACATACGAGTGTCGTTCCGAAAGTAATGCCTACTATTTTTATTTATGGAAACTATAGGAGATACATAAAACACAACAGGACGGCTATATAGAGCAGTATTTCAGCTACAGACTGTCATTTATCCACATAATCACAACCATTCGTTATGCACATTTGGCAACGATGAACCGGAGCCTGCATGCCGCGGTTGTACAAATCAGAGCCAGCTGAGGCTAACCACTCCCTTACAGTCTAGACAACAGCGTCTGAGTCTGGCAAATGTTCGCCACATAATCCATCTTTCAGAATCTCAAAGAGACGGAAGTCCGACGGCGCTAAATTGTGACTGTAAGGTGGATGCAGTGAGACAGTCCAGCAGAATTTTGTAACGAGTGTGGGGCCTGACGTTATCATGTTGCAGGTGAAGGCTGGTATTCTTCTCTGGCCTTGCCCTGGAAATTCGGACTTTCGGCTTAGTCAGTGTCGTCTTGTAGCGTGCTGTACTGACCGTTTCTCCACATTCCAGGACATCCAAAAGAACCACACCCTGGTTACTCCAGAAGACTGTGCACTTCACTTTGCCTGACATCACTCTGCCTGTAGACAGCTGTGTTCTGAATTTCCTCTTAGGCGTAGACGTTTCATGTCGTCATTCCATGGACTGTGTTTTGGATTCTGGCTCATAGTGATGCCACCAAGCCTCATCTCAGGTGAGGATGCTTTTCGGAAAATTGTCATTTTCAGCTTTATATTGGTCCAGCAGGTTCCGAGAAATTTCCATTCGATAATTTTTTTGCTTCTTCTGTAAGCATCAGCTGGACCCATCACTCACAGACCCTGCGATAACCAAGATATTCCAAAGTTGTTTCCAAGGCATTACAGCCGACATTTATCTTTGCACGCAATTCTCTGCTCATCATCCGCCGATCAACAAGGATGAGTTGATCAAGGCGCTCTTCACTGCGAGGGATGACAGCTGTCCAGGGTCGACCAGGCCGTGGCTTGTCATGCACACCCATTTTACCACCTTGAAAATGCCGTACCCGTCACCTGACGTTACTCACGTCTATTGTATCGTTCCTATACACCTTTAGCAAGCATAAATGGATTTCAGTCGGTGTTATGTTTTCAGCAGTGCGGAATTTATTCGCACGCCCATATCAGATTCCATTTCGGAACACTCCTCTGCTGGCGCCAACTACTGCACAACGGAACCACCTTCAAGTGAAAGAGGATGACACAACAATTAGCACTACACCAACGACGTCTGGCGCGGATATACAAAGTCACTACAAAAAAGGAGACATTACTTTTGGAACGAGGCTAGAGTAATAATGAAACTTCTGACTTTGAAGTGCAGTCAGCACATCGACTGATAAAGACAACACAAAAAATTCAAATAAAACCAATAGAAGTCAGTACTGCAGGGCACAGGGCAAACCCACTAGAACAACTGCAGCACAGGCAATGAACAAAGTTTTATAGACCTATCATGGTGAAAAGGAGTTCTTCTTTATCCGATATCTGGAATAACTTCCTACCAGCCAAAACTCCTTCCCAGTTGACAGTAACCACGCTCTTAGCATTCAACGTACACCACTTTTGAGAGCCACACACTGCCACCGACCAGTGCGTTTACAGCGGCCGACTCATCTCGCTACAACGTGGAGCTTCCTTCATAGCGGTCGCCGTACATGCATGAAAGTCCATACACGACGGGATAGAAACACTTAACGCTGAGAAGTTACCCTTCCGCCAATAAAGCTTCCAGACAACACAATTAGCTGTCCGTGCCACGACTGTCCACTTGGCGGTCTGTATTTATCTCCGCAACGCTATGACGATCCACGCCCGCCATCTAGCGATGAGCGATACAAGGAGCGCGGAAACCAAAACTCTCTGAAATCGACTACGCAGCGCCTTATGATTGTTACACAAATTTTTGCATTTATAAAATTGTAGCTTATTCGCTGAACCAAATTCCATGCCTCAATTTGACTAAGCCATTTTAATTTTGGCGTTAAAATCTCCACCGCTCTGGATATCGCACTACGTAAACAGCGCACGCAATGCTGTGAATCTCCACTAAATGCATCCACGAGTGAAATTTAAAACAAACGAAAAAAAGAGAGAATCTGTAGTGTGAGGTCTTGTTCTGTTTTCGGTCTTAACAATAACATAAGAAAAATAATTCCGTACTTATTTCGTCTGCTGTGTGCTCATTATCTGAACAGCCAACCCTGATATCATTTTCATATTTTTTGAGAGAGCGAAAACAGATAGTGACCAGCAAAGAAGAACATTGGACGTACCGTAGGGACAGAGTCAGCGCTTCATAAAGTTCGAGCAGGGGCCCAAGCGGCTAGTGGATAAAGGAGGCCGAGACGAAGAAAGGCGCACTGCGAGCCAGCCCTTGACCACTCCTACGAAGTGCGTGGCAAGCAGCGGGCGACTCAGTCACGTGATGCCCTGTATGAGAACCGGGCAGTGCGTGGAGCATCGATTGTCACGCCAGCCTGCTGTCGGCAATTAACAAGATCCTCGAATACAGCTAGAAATTCACGTTCTTCTTCCACACGCTTGGCCTCTGTTAAATCACATTAACACGAGCACCCCCGGTAACACGCAAAATATCAAGCGGCATTCAGTCTCTCGCCACACATTCTGCAATATATATTGAGACGCCACTGTTCGAACACCCAGACTAATGAAAAGGCGTCGACATGAGGTTCGTGAACGTACGCCACTTATTGTCAGAACCGGCCTTTTCTGAGCCAAAATATCCTTTGAGAATTGGGAGAGTTATCCCAAAAAGTAGCACCATACATCATAAGTGAATCAAAATAAGCAAAGTAGACTAATTTTCGATCACTTACTTCAGATACCGTACGAATAGTAAAAATCCCAGCATTAAGTCTTCGAACAAGATCCTGAACATGGGCTTTCCACTACGGTTTACTTTCTATCTGAAGACCAAGAAATGTAATCTGTTCAGTTTCACTAGTCACATGCCCATTCTGTGAAATTAAAACGTCGGGTTTTGTTGAATTGTGTGCTAAATTCTGTAAAAACTGTGTCTTACTGTGATTTAACGTTAGTTTATAGTCTACAAGCAATGAACTCATGTCATAACTGCACAATCTGAAACAGAGACAATGCTGTACACAACATCCATTACTATCAAGCTAGTGTTATCAGCAAACAGAAATATTTTAGAATTACCCGTGAAACTAGAGGGCATATCATTTATATAAATAAGGAGCAGGAGTGGCTCCAACACTGATCCCTGGAGCAACCCCCGTTTGACAGTGTCCCACTCAGACCTCACATCACAGCCATTCTCAACACTGTGAATAATGACCTTTTGTTGTCTCTAGTCAAAGTAAGAGGCATAATCAATTGTGAGATATCCCGTATTCCATAACGGCCCAACTTCTCGGGCAATATTTTGTGATGAACACAATCAAACGCCTTAGTTAAATAAAAAAAAAGGTGCCTAGCGTTCGAAACCTTTTGTTTAATCCATCCAGTACCTTACAGAGAAGCGCCCTCAGCTAGCCGTGCGGTCTAACGCGCTGTTTCTCGAGCGAGAAGGCGTGCTGGTCCCCGGCACGATTCCGCCCGGCGGATTAGTGTCGAGGTCCGGTGTGTCGGCCACCCTGAGGATGGTTTTTAGGCGGTTTTTCATCTGCGTGGTGAACGCGGGTTGGTTCCCCTTATTTCGTCTCAGTTACACGATGTTGGCGATTGCTGCGCAAACACTGTCTCCACGTACGTGCACACCAGAATTACTCTACCACACAAACATTTGGGGTGAGAGCTACAGCAGGACGAAGCCTCTCCATCGTTTCTAGGTCCCTAGTTCAGTAGACACGCACACAATACACCTTACAAAGAGAAGAGAATATAGAACATTCAATTGTTTAACCACTTCTAGAGCCGAACTGTACATTTGGTAGTAAATTATGTGATATAAAGTAATCAATTTTGCTTCGATAAACAGCCTTTTCAATGACTTCAGCAAATGCTGACAGCATAGAAATAGGTCTAATATTGTCTACATTTTCTTTTCTAACTAACTAACCTAAGGACATCACACAACACCCAGTCATCACGAGGCAGAGAAAATCCCTGACCCCGCCAGGAATCGAACCCGGGAACCCGGGCGTGGGAAGCGAGAACGCTACCGCACGACCACGAGCTGCGAGCGGTGCTCAAACAGGCTCAGGGAGGACCGCGGTTGTGCTTTCCCTGTGTTGCGGACGACGTAGCCCAAGGCCTTGAGCGTCCTGATCACTCTGGTAGCCCTCTCGTGGGGGCAGAACTACTCGGAACCGATGGGCTTCGGCGTTCCTGCGGCGGCACCCGTGTTCTTCTGCGGCGTGTCCGTCGCGCTGTGATTTTCCGCTGGCTGCTCCATAAGGGGAGCGGCGGCAAATGTCTTCTCTTCACCTGTGGCGTCCACACAGATGTCGTGCGCCACCTGCGAGCGCAATTGCGGCTGTTGGCTGCGTGCCTGCACCGTCTCTACAGGCAGGATGGCCTTAAAAGCTGACCTATCTGCGGCCATGGCGGCTCTGAAAGCCGCAATCGCCTCCTCCGCCGTGGCCGCCAGCATGGCGCGCATCTCCTGCACTGGCTGCGCCTGCTGTGCAACTGCCGGCGGCCAGTCCCCCGCGCCACTCTCACTGGCGCGGTATTCCGGCCGCCTGTTGGCAGTGGGAGCTGTCTTCTGTCCTTTCTGTTGCGTCTTCGTTCGGCGACGTTTGCGGCGCCGTCATCGCGTCTTCTCAGTTTGCGCCCTGTCTCCAGCGCAGCCGTCGCTGGCGGAAGCCGGGCAGTCACTCAAGTTTGCCAGGTGTGGCCCGCGGGTACAAGTTGGCGCCTCTTCTCGTCATCAGCCACAGGTGCTGGTGTCGTGCGCTTCAGCTTGGCACCTGAAGCACTGTGGCTTAGGGTCCATGCCTAGGGGGAGATCTTCGACTCTCACAGGAAAGCCTAAGAGCTTCCTTATGCGGAAGATGTCGCTGCCATCTGTCGCAGTTCCCACTACGACGATGTACAGCGGTGGCCTCTTCTTATTTATCCGGTTGTGCAGCTTAATAGTTGCACCCCGGAATACAGCGCGCGACAGCCCCTCTCGGACCGTCTTCTCACCACAGATCCAAGGCAACCTCCTGTTCAGGGCCTAGGACAGCTTTTCGCGCTGTTTCGGCGCCGGCGTCTTCTCCACAGTAGGTGGATCAACGAAGTGGGCGGCCACAGCTCCCTTCAGTGCTCGGTGGTCGGCCACGCTCGCTGCCTGCAGCGGGACCATGGCACCTGAATCCAGAGACTCTACGCCTACTACTTCTTCCTTGCAGCAGTTGGCTATTGAAACGCGTACGTATTCATTACCAGCGATGGCGAGGCATAACAGAATCTCTGACCAGAGAGTTATTTATCGTTGCTAGTCTGCGCTTGACCGCGCGAGTGTTCAGTTGCGAGTAGTCAGTTGCGAGTGGCACTCAGTTGGCAGTAGTTGTAGCGAGTGGACGGTTGTACTGAGCGCGCGTCGGCATGCGTCGGCGGCGTGCTCTCCTTGCATCTCTGGTCACGGTCCGGGACGAGGTATATTGTTATTGAAGGTAATGAAGCAGCTTTGCGCTCAGCTAATAACGTATGTTATTTGTAATTAATTTGTTCAAAAAATGCCCCAATAATAATTTTTCTACAAAGTAATTTTTTTTTAAAGAAAAGCATTCATTTCAAGTTAAATAATACTTCCTATGCATTCCCTCCAAGAATTAAAATTAAACATGGGCCAGCATTGCACGGAGCTGTGCCGAAAAATAAGAGCAGATATTGATGCAGTTTACTGATGTAAGAATTTTGGTTTTTGTGTTCAGGTTTAATTATTGCACAGGGCCGAAGGTCAGCGCCGCTGCCCTTATAAAATCTGTCAGGTTTAATTATTTGTGTTCAGATGTTACACATACTTTATGCTTCATTATTTAATTAATGTTATTGTGGGTTAATGCTCAATCTTGATTCCTTAACGTTAATTCTGTTGGAAGGTTACACTTGGCTTATTATCATTGTCTTTTATTCTTGCGGGGAGGTTACACTATGATATCATACATTTCTGCTCATGACCCTCTACTGCACTTAATGTACAGAGGCGGGATAGGTGTACGACGTTCGTCGCGCTTCCGTTCCGCATGCCTGGTGGGTTGCGGTGTTCAAATGGCTCTGTGCACTATGGGACTTAACTGATGAGGTCATCAGTCCCCTAGAACTTAGAACTACTTAAACCTAACTAACCTAAGGACATCACACACATCCATGCCCGAGGCAGGATTCGAACCTGCGACCGTAACTGTCGCGCGGTTCCAGACTGTAGCGCCTAGAGGTGCTCGGCCACACCGGCCGGCAGTTGCGGTGTCGAAGGCTTCTTCTCTACGTCTGTCTTCTTCTGCTACTCATTTCTGTCCATTCTGTGACGCGAGGACACCACAATTTTGCTGTGTCGTAAGAACGAGCACGACAATTTGCTCAGTGTCACGCCACAGTCCAAATACATCTTTACAGCTCTTCTTCTAGCCAAGCACAGGTAGTGCGCTTCATATGCGAAGCGCGTGCCTCCGCTGCTCGAGCGCAATTGCCGGTGGTCGGTCTTGTCTACATTATCCCTTTCTCCCTTTTTATAAAGCGGCATTACTACAGAGTACTTTAATCGTTCCGGAAACAGAGCTTAGTTAAAGGAAAAATTACAAATATGGATAAGTACAGGGTTAACATGTGCAACACAGTACTTTAATGTTCTACTAGGCACTCCATTATACCCATGAGCGTCATTAGTCTTCAATGTTTGACTCAGTCTTCCCTTGTCCCTATCAAAGAGGAGTATTTCAGACTTCAATCTCGGAGAGACATTTTCCAAAAGAGTTGTTAGATTCCCTGTAGAAACTAAGTTTTTAGTTAATTCACCGACGATGCTCAGAAAATTATGGTTAAATACTGTACATATATCTCACTTATCAGTAACAGAAATGTTTCTACTATGAACTGACTTTATATCGTCGACCTTGTGCTGCTGACCAGACACTTCCTTCACAACTGACCATATGGTTTTAATTTTAACCTGTGAATTAGCTATTCTATTTGCGTACCAAATACTCTTTGCCGTCCTAATAACATTTTAAGCAGCTTACAGTATTGTTTCTAATGGACTACTGTAGCCTGATTGCGACAACTTTTAACATTTTGATATAATTATCGTTGTGTTCTACATGATATCCTTATCCCACTAGTGACCTTCCCGGGCTGCCTATTAATGCTAGTTCCTGATTAGCACGTTCTAATGGAAAGCAACTCTCAAAGAGTGTGAGAAGGCATTGTATTTGTCATCTATGGGCACTATAAACATCCTGCCACTCTTGTTCCTTAAGGAGGTTTAAAAAAATTCTCTATTTCCGTTGGATTAACTTTCCTACATAGCTTGTAATTATATGTGACATTTGATTGAGTACAGAAGTCTTTTAGTGTCAAAATTTTTGCATCATGATCTTAAAGACCATTCACCCTTTTACTAACAGAATGTCCCTCTAGTAATGAAGACTGAGTAAAAATTTTGTCCGTAGCTGTGCTACTGTTCCCCTGCACCCTGTTTGAAAAAAAAAACACGGTCTGCATAAAATCATATGAGTTTAGTATATGTTCCAACATCCTTTTTCTTGTACATTCGTATACAAAACTAATATTGAAGTCACTAAATAAACTAATTTTTTTTACTTCCTACAAAGTGAAACGAGAACCCTTTCTAGCTCGAGCAGAAATGCTCTGAAGTTAGGGGACGTAAAAACAACGACAATTAGAAGTTAAGTTTCATTAAACTCAGCAGCCCCTGCACAACATTCAAATACCTGTTCAGTGCAGTGACGTGATATGTCTACGGGCTCAAATGGAATACTGTTTTTTACGTTCATAGACACTCCCACACTCCGCAAAGAACTATCTGAAAAACAGCCACCTAATCTGTATCCTGGTAAAGGAAGTCTCAGAACTGTCAAATTATTTAAGTGGTTCTCCGATATACCAATAATATCAGAGTCATTATATTCTCATGAAATATGCTAATTCATTCTCTGCTTGGATACTTGACCTCCTCTGAAGGTGAATTGTTTGCTAGAGGGACTTCGTTTGAGCACGTTTACCTATCATTTGACTTCAATCTAAATTGGAATGTTTCCATGAGTGATCCCACCACCACCCACTACACTGTCACTTATTAGCTTTGCCAGCCTCCCCTTCCGATGCCTATTGAGGTGCAGAACTCAACTGGTACCACTGCAATGTGACCCACGCCCTCCGCTATCAGTGCCTTCTCCAGCCCCATTTTAACACGCCTAACAGCAGCATTAAGATGAGGCCGATCATGACGCTGAAACAGTTTGCACGAAGTGCACGTTAGTGCCACCTGTTCGAGAAGCTGTCTTTACCAGGTCACCACCTACATCATATTCCCCCTCTACCCACAATCACAACCTGATCCTCTTTCGTAAAATTCTTGTTCATTCGATTCAACAGATCCTGTAATTCTTCACTTTCTCTTAGGATAGCAAAGTCATCAGCTAATCTTATCGTTTATATCATTTCACCCTGAATTGTAAACGACTCTTAAACGTTTCTTTTATTTTCGTCATTGCTTCTTCGATGTACAGATTGAAAAGTAACGGCGAACGACTACATTACATTCTATGTAAGTCTATATTGTAGACAGTTACCTAATAGTGCGCATAGGCCGTATTTTGTATTTTAAATTTTATTTCTAGATCCACAGTTAATAAGATAATAAAGACTCTGCAGTTAGGAATAAAGCAAGAACTACTGTCACTGATAGTACTGCTGATGCTACCATCATGCTTTCTGAAAATTTATCTCAGGATGTCCATATGAATACTGACAATTAGGCCTTTTACACCGAAACTGTTTACTCTTTAGCAGGTAAGGACTGCAGATCAAAAGATAAGATTTCTTAGTGTTCAACTCCTCAGTCGGCAAAATCGGAATTCTTCCAGCAAATGGTTGTTGTCCGTCTGTCTGTCTGCCCCGTCTGTTAAGACACCTTTCGTCAGGATCCAGTAGAGGTGTCAAGTAGAAATTTATGTGAAATACCGAAGTCTACTATCCCTTAGTGGTGTAAAACGTTTAAGTTCCTAAGTGAAGAAAATCACAAGATACGGCCACTTATGCGACAAATTTGATACTCGAAAAGGCACTCAGCAAAACCTATAGATGAATTGTATTACACGTAGTTAAGTTTGTACGGAATCCTCAGAACGAGAGTTCTATTCGCCCTCCTCCCATTTCATTTGTTCAACTCGAGAACCACTGTTAAAAAAGAAAAAAAAAATTACATTAATAACCTCAGCAAAGGAAATGCTAGTGCGACTGTTAAGAAATTAACACCTAATGGAGATGCGCACATAATGTGGTACCTTATGATACAAGATATGGACGTTCCGCAGATGAAAAAGGTAAATAGGGCTGTAATTAAAAATTACTGAAGTGTGTATTGTGCGCCAGTGATCATCCATTTGTACAAACACACAAACCATGTGTACATATGTGATTATGTAAGCTATTTGCTGTGTATTATTCCATTTGGCCCGCTGCGATTGAACTAATTCGCGGTACCAGGCATTTCGCCAGAGTTCCCGCGTGCGCCCACTGGTTGGTTCTGTACGCTGTGCAAACACCAAAATTGTTGACACACGGAAATGCAGTACACCATTTGTCAACAGGGTTTTAGTAAGGGTTACGCTAACACAGTACGTCACATGTACATTTCAAACATACGGTTAACTATTTTACGAATGCTGTATGTTGATGTATTATATATTTTTGCTGTAGGAAACGAAAATGACTGCGTACAGTCATAGTGAAGATGATTTGACGATAGGAAGGGAAAAACCGCAGTGGTGCGTGTACACAACGCCCGTGTAGCTTATGTCGGGCAGGAGCGACCAAATGAACTCACAGTCGGAGAGAGGTAGACTTGATGCTAACAGCATTATGAAAATTATTATAATGTCAAGAGGGTAAGAAATAGACACAAAGGGCTACATACCATTTTATAAGAGGTTGATGAAGATATGTCGATTCACTTTAATCAGAATCCAGATGGAATCCACCTCACACAGTGAAATTATATGTTTGACACCACGTACATGGATGGAGATTACTTCCAAAATGAAATTCATGGGCGCTATTTTGAAAAATTTGCATCATCCAGAAAACAATATAACCTCATGCCTTTATTCTTAGGTGGTACTTTTGAAGCCAACCACTTGGAGCACAGAAATGGGTAAATGGGCAGCACTGGTCGTAAAAATTTAAATGTTTTATTTTACAGATCGATTTCTGTCACTGTGTGACCATCTTCGATGCAAACTGTCGGAACGTATAAGGTTCAAGTAGTTTGCTCAGAAGATGGTCACACAGTGACAGAAATCGATCTTTTGTTTTAAAGATTTCAATCTTTTACGCAAAATATATTAACACTAACACAGTACTGATGCACACGGTTAGCAATGTAATTAGACATCACAAAGATGAGATGTTAGAGGTCGAAAATGTGTCAAAAGTTGATACAGAAAGGTGCACGTCGCCGTAGATGGTTTTACTCCATCAAAAAGTTTATCCCGATTCTCCATAGACGGACTCTAAAAAGAGGCAAAAGAAGGGCAGGTAGATAGCAAGGTTTCCTTTTAAAACTAGTGGAGTTATAACCAATATCATGCAACCAGCCTGTCAAGTACGAGAAGATCGGGTGCACCTGAAACATTCCTAATATCCTCCTGTGATCAGATTAATTCTTACACTGAATTAAACAACTGTGCTGCTGACAAACACAATAAAAATACATCGGCAGACTCCTGAGGGAAGCCGGCCGGTGTGGCCGAGTGGTTCTAGGCGCTTCAGTCTGGAACCGTGCGATCGCTACGGTCGCAGGTTCGAATCCTGCCTCGGGCATGGGTGTGTGTTGTGCCCTTAGGTTAGTTAGGTTTAAGCAGTTCTAAGTTCTAGGGGACTGATGACCTCAGATCTTAGGTCCCCGTGCGGTAGCGTTCTCGCTTCCCACGCCCGGGTTCCCGGGTTCGATTCCCGGCGGGGTCAGGGATTTTCTCTGCCTCGTGATGCCTGGGTGTTGTGTGATGTCCTTAGGTTAGTTAGGTTTAAGTAGTTCTAAGTTCTAGGGGACTGATGACCATAGATGTTAAGTCCCATAGTGCTCAGAGCCATTTGAACCATTGTTAGGTCCCATAGTGCTCAGAGCCATTTGAACCACTGAACTCCTGAGAGAAATTAGAGCGTCAAACCCTAACTGACAACGTACTGTTGGACATTATGCGCTGTTCCCGCAAGCTGCAGTTTACAGGGGCGCGTGGCGGTATACTGACGCTGGCGCACCTGCACGCTAAAGATGTGTCCTGGAAATCCAGCCGCACTCCCTCAACCTGTCACACCCTCCAGCAGACCCCTACACGTGAATTCTGCGTAATTAAATTTTCAATGCAAACGGCATTTGTGTAATTTAAGTACAACTACAAATAAGGAGAAACTAACTCTGATAAAAGTTACCTGTATTTTGGAGGCCAAATGTCCTGTAATAAGACGCTGTACATTCTTAACTACATTGAGACCAAATAGAAGATGGCATTTCTCAGAAATCACAGATTACTCGCACTTGAGTGTACCGAAACCAGTGGCAAAAAGGTCACACACGAAAACTTCACACACGTTAGAGTTTTTGTAGCATAAATTCCATAATAGAGCTAATATGTGCTGGGAAAGTTGAATTAGTGGTCTTTGCCAATGCGGGACATACCTCTCCTAACCAGAATAGTTTACAAAAGCTGGAAATAATTAATTAGGTATTCTTCAAGCCTACAAAATTTCAGTAAATTACAAGCCGAGAGCTATAGGTCATCCATGACCACAACATCACAACTCTTCGATAGTTAACAGGTCGACAGCAAGACGCACGCAACCTGCCTTCGTACTTTGGAGTGATGTGCCGCACACGACATTAGCTCTGCTCATCAACAACTTGCGTCTAAGCCTCAGCAGTCTAACACAAACATGCTCCAAACATATTCATAAAGATTTCTGCCTGCGCCACTATACTGAGTCAACGTTACTAGTTCAGTGTGAGCATTAGCAAAGAGTTTTGTGCAATTAAGAAGGAGCGACATTCCGAGCATGAGCGTCCGGTCCTGCCGCGGCTCTCTTTACAGGGGTATGTCACTGCGCTACTCACGGTTCTTGGCGGTAGTGACGCCAGACCTTACAGTTTACCCAATGTTAACTCTTCCTGTAAAATTGTATCATCTTCTACATTGACTAACATGGTGAAAAACTCTAAACGTTAATATACACTGAAGATCCAGAGAAACTGCTACACCTGCCTAATATCGTGTAGGGCCTCCGCGAGCACGCAGAGGTGCCGAACACGACGTCGCATGGACTCGATTAATGTGTGGAGTAGTGCTGGTGAGAACTGACACCATGAATCCTGCATGGCTGTCCATAAATCCGGAAGAATACGAACAGGTGGATCGCTCTTCTGAACAGCACGTTGCAAGGATGTCGCTCAATAATGTTCACGTCTGAGGAGTTTGGAGGTCAGTGGTAGTGTTTAAACTCAGAAGAGAGTTCCTGGAGCCACTCTGTCGCAATTATGGACCTGTGCGGTGTCGCTTTGTCCTGCTGGAATCGTCCACCGGATGCAGGTGATCAGATAGTATGCTTAAGTAAGTGTCACCTGTTAAAATCATATCTAGACGTTTCAGGAGTCCCATATCACTCCAGCTGCATACGCCCCACACCATTACAGAGCCCCTACCAACTTGAACAGTCCAATGCTGACGTGCAGGATCCACGGATTCATGAGGTTGTTTCCACACCCGTACACGTACTTCCACTCGATACAATTTGAAACAAGAATCGGCCGACCAGGCAACGTGTTTCCGGTCATCAACAGTCCAATGTCGGAGTTGACCGGCTCACGCAAGGCGCAAAGCTTGGTGTCGTGCAGTCATCTAGGTTACACGAGCGCCCTTCGTCTCCGAAAGCCCATATCGATGACGTTTCGTTGAATGGTTCACCCGCTGACATTTGTTGGTGGCCCAACATTGAAATCAGCAACAATTTGCGGAAGAGAACGGTTCACGATTCTCTTCAGTCGTCGTTAGTCCCGTTCTTGAACGATCTTTCTCCGGCCGCAGCGATGTCGATGATATGATGTTTTCCCGGATTCCTGATATTCACGGTACACTCGCGAAATGGTCGTACAGGAAACTCACCACGTAATACCTACCTCGGAATGCTGTCCCCCATCGGTAGTGCGCCAACTATAACACAACGTACGAATTCATTTAAACCTTAATAACCTGCCATTGTAGCAGCAGTAACAATTGCGCCAAACACTTGTTATCTTATAGAGGCATTGCCGACCGTAGCGCTGTATTCTGCCACTTTCCATGTATTTGTATTTGAATACACAAGCGTATATCAATTTCTCTGGCGCTTCAATGTATGCCGCAAATTCTGTAGTATTGGCAACAATAAATTGGAAGTTGCACTCTTCTTATCTTGGGCGGGGTTCTCTAATGAAATAGTCCATAGGATTCAAAGTGAAGAAGTCTCTGGCCCTGAAAACTGAGTCATCATTTCTATTTCAGGTTCTCTTTCAGTAACCCTGCACCTGCTCCTCCACTTTCCAGATCCCGCTGACTTAGCCCACCGTGCTGATTTTCGTTATTGGGAGTCGCTGGCCGCGTTTCCCCCACGCCTCTCCCCACAAATGTGCCATACTGCCTCCTGGCGCATCAACTGTTGCCGACTAAATTCTAATAGGAGGAGGAGGAGGAGGAGATTAGTGTTTAACGTCCCGTCGACAACGAGGTCATTAGAGACGGAGCGCAAGCTCGGGTTAGGGAAGGACGGGGAAGGAAATCGGCCGTGCCCTTTCAAAGGAACCATCCCGGCATTTGCCTGAAAGGATTTAGGGAAATCACGGAAAACCTAAACTAAATTCTAATAGGCTGTCTGAATTAAAACTCCAGTTTCGCAACTGTTCATATTCTCCGATCGTTATACTGTTTTCAACATACTTACTGTAATAAAATACTGTATGAATCAGGATGTTTTCCATCTAATTACTTTTGACAATTAGTATGCTTAACTGTTTAATTCCTAATTATCAACTTGAGTGTGCACAGTGTTGTGACAGCATACCTAGAGACTGAAAGCATCAAGCCGCCAGTTAATATAATATAAATGGCTTAGCAGGTAAACAAACGTGTCTCAAATAAAATAACTGTCGGACAATATTCCACTGTCAAACAACCAGAGATGCTCTTTATATAGTAGTGCCACGAAATAAGTGAAAAATGGTTGGAGGGAAACCGGAGACAACAGGCTGAAAATCTTTGCACCTGATCAAAGAAGTGTGGCCCAGTTATGAGCTAAGTGTACACATTAAAAACAGAAAGAGAAGGAGAATATGGATAAAGAACCTTGCAGTGGCAAAAATCAACACAATGAGAGCTATAGCTAAGTAATGCAATGTGCTGAGTTCATTTTAGCCTGTTATACACCAGTAATTTTACACACATAACGTAATTTAGCGCACAAAAATACCCGTTAGTCATATGACTAAATCAGTGTAGTAGTAGAAAACGCTTTGTTTTTTTTTTCAAATAGGCTGTTTTGTCCTCTTGAGAATATGAACTAAATTTTTGCCTTTAAATAGTTGCATGACTGACCAGGGGACCCGTACGAATCTTTCGATCTTTTATAGTTTTAAATAATGACAGTACTTGTAATGAGTGTAGTCGCTGGGATAAGGGTAGTTGTGTGAATTAGAAGAAAACATCTTTAAAAATGGACCCAACGACGTGAAATAATAATAATTTCCATGCACTTGATTTTCGAAAGTAATTGTTTATAGAGCATTGAAACGATTTGGCGCAAACGATATGTTGACGTAAAAATTTAATTTTCGTTTACTTTTTGTTTTTCATTTTGCTTAATGGACACAAAGTTGTTAGTTGATTTAGTTACCCATGAAACGGCCAGATACAGTTGGCTGTGAGTATAGACGGAATTTAGTGAATACATTGCTGCTGTCTGAAGCATTTGCCTCTGCGACTTATCTTTAGTAATCGCAATGCTTGAATCAGATGGGGTTGAGATTATCCGTGTAATTACAGTTGTTTTCCCGGTGTCAATTAGCTCAGCATTAATTGTAAGCAGGGGACCCGTGCGAAACTTTCGGACTTTTATAGTTGTAAATAATAACAATATGTGGAGTAAGTGTAGTCTTCGGGGTAAGGGTAATTGCGGGAATGAGGAGAGAACATCTTTAAACCCGAACGACGAAAAATTATAATCGTGAATTTATAATACAGCCTTGTATATACAATTTTATCCACATAATTTTAAACAAAATTCAATTATAGAAATCACGTTTGTGCCAATAGGTGAATCACAAATCAAGGCGACAATGGCGAACATGTCTTTTTTTTCCTTTATTGAGTTTCGATTCCACCCGAAGGGGGCGGGCTGGCAGCAGCTTAGTACGCCGCTCTTCAGCCTACAGAATTTGTTTTAAAAAATGAAGATAATAAATAATAAAAGCAGGCGATAAAATCAGTCACTTAAATGGTAAAATTGCGGAAAAGTGTGGAAAATAAAACATAAAACAAAGGGTTGGCGATGGTAATAAAATACACAGGAAACAGACAGGTAAAATAATAGACAGACTATTAAAAAACACGGCGACAGTCTGGTTTCTGTTCGCAAGAGATATAAAAATCACACCCAGTGACAGCATGATTTCTGTTTGCAACACTTCGGAAAGACGCACAACACTGAACACTCACTTGAACACTGCACTAAAAAGTTAGCACAAATATGACACACCACGGCCGAGGGCAGACAGGGACAACCTGGACAGATGAAGGGAAAGAAAAAGGGGGAAGGAGAGGAAAAACTAAGTGGGAGGGGGAGGAGGGAGGGGGGGAGGAGCCCACAGAGGACGAGTACTCATAAGAGGGGGGGGGGCGAATATGTTTGTCATTCCTGAAAATATATTCTTTTAGAAAAGTCAGCTTGTACGACGAGCAGAGATAATGGATTACCGCAGTGGTCACGGGTATTACCTGTGACAGTGCTGTATACTAATTAACCAGCTAATCAGTACTTCGAAACAAATGAAATAGTATTTGTAATAAGATAATATGAAAAGCGAGTCTGTTATTCGTGGCCGCTAAGACAGCTTCGTAAAACATATCTATGAAGCTGGGCATCCATGGTGCCCTCTTGCGTATGTCTCTTTTCTATTAAAATTTTTCAGAAGTAGTAGTACGCAATTTCAAAAGCAGGAAGAAAAATCTTTCCAACAAGGCCACAATCATCCTTGTACAATAAGTAAGTGTTGAGTAAAAAGGGACGTTGCCTTAAGAAATAATACATACGGTTAATATGCACATAATAAAATTTTCTTTTTCGGGTCGTAATGTCGCCTCGTTAACCGTTCCAGTTCGACAAATATATAAACCTTAATTCGTTTTCTACGGATATCACATGGTTTGGTTTCCTTTACATTACGGTAGATTTATAATTCATCACCAACCTCACGTATTTCTAGCGATTCTGCGTTCGGTGCTGCTCGGATACTGGAATGGAGGCTGTTTACCTGCTCTTATTGCCAGTGAAGTTCGGAAACCATATTAACGATGCGGTGAAACCACACGTGGTGAACCGCTGATCAAATTACGTGGGCGGATGTAGTAACTCATGTTAACCGTGCGGTAAGGAAAGAGCCTCTCTGGCTCGAAGTGTGTGTAAGATGCAAAACTCCCCGCAGTGGTCTGTCCGTTTACAACTCATTATCGCAACCGCACATTGAAAGCTTCTTAAAGTGTAGTTTTCCTACCTCGAGTGACAGTAATGTTATAAAATGTACTTAATTTTAGCTGATGGTTACTTCGGACGTGAGCGAATAAAGCTGGTCCCTTACGTGAGGGGCAGAGGCGTGAGCAGCGCACCCATTGTGGATTTAAACTATGTCACTTCCAGTACCGAAAACTAACGGGCGTGAGCGACTGGTACCGATCGGCTGCTATAGCATAAATCTTGACACGTCAGTAACATGGATTCGTAAAGGAAATTGATAAAGATGGTCTTGCCGTACTTATTTGTAGTATGGAATTTGAGTTATATCAAGGCTCTTGTAACACAGTACACTGAGTACAGCAAAAGAGGCATTCAAAATATTTAGTGAAAATTCCTGATCGTGTCTCTGCTGGATTATGCATTTAGATATGAGTACAATTAATGTTATTAATCAATTATTAAACACCAACACAGACAATAACAACACTTCGTCAGGGAACTACAGTATTACCAGCTTGGAGCTTTTGAGGGAGGCAGCAATCTGAAGCCGAAAACAGTCGACACGAAGTATCTCGAATTGTGCAGACTTTTATCGGGACGACGGCTCGTTATAGGGCCCTTCCTACAGCTCGTCTATTGGGGACTTATAACAAACGTATGTTACCAATTGACAGTAAGATCGGTACATATGCAGCCTGGGGTACCGTCGCACATAAAGACTATTGGCTCTTCAGCAAAAATATTTGACGACCACTGCCGTTCAGCAAACACAATGTTGTGTTTTAAATTTTTTTTTCCTGAGGATATTTTCATTCTGTCGTTGCAAGTACAAGAAAATGCGTGTTTTTTTCACTTGACGCATTTCGCTTTATTGACGTAAAGCATCATCAGTGGTGGTGATTTCCGCTTGGTTTCTCACCTGTTTTCGCACACCACAGAAAGCAGTGGTGTGCCAAAAGTTGTACTGTGTGAAACACAAGAAATGCATAGTTCAGCAGAGGAACTAAAAATTAGACTATAAGTATTAGTGTCTAATGAAGACAAACACCAAAGGTGGGCTAGTACCCGGCCGCGGTGGCCGAGCGGTTCTAGACGCTTCAGTCCGGAACCACGAGGCTACTACGGTCGCAGGTTCGAATCCTACCTCGGGCATGGATGTGTGTGATGTCCTTAGGTTAGTTAGGTTTAAGTAGTTCTAAGTCTAGGGGACTGATGACCTCAGATGTTATGTCCCATAGTGCTTAGAGCCATATGAACCATGGACTAGCAGACGTCATTTTCCGATGTAGGCGAGAAACCAAGCGGAAATCACTATCACTAATTATGTCTTACCTCAATAAAGAGAAACGCGTGTGGTAAAAAAAAGCAGAAAGAATCACACGCGTTTTCTTCCAGTTGAAGCGACAGAACGAAAATGCCCTCAGACGCTGTAAAGCATCTACGGACAATACAAATGAAGAATGTAATGTTGTTGTTCCACCTAAAAACGACTGAAGCACCGTTAACAACACCTTTGCAAGCCGCAAGGTTTCTTTTCATTTCCTGCTCCCCCCTCTAGAGGCGTCCCTTCTTTCCGCCAACCAGTTTATGAGCACCTATTCTTGGCGTAGCACGTGACGTCGAATCTTACTTTTCGAGGCAGCAACATGAACAATAAGGCCGACGGCAAACTGCTGTGATTAATGAGTTGAAAGGTACTGTACCCGATGTTTGTCTTTTCAAAGAGAGATGGGACTGTAAATCAAGTTAATAAGTTATCCAAATCTAAGGTATAACTATAGATCGTGTAATATAGCAGATAAAATTTTTCCCAAACACCATAAATGTTTAGAAATCTGCGAAAGATGAAGTGACTTAAGTATGTCTAGCACATGATACCAGAAAGTATGAAACTTTTTGAGAGCTAGCTACTGAGACAAGCACACACGCACACACACACACACACACACACACACACACACACACACACATAGCGAAGTAATGAGAAGCCAGAGTCTACGCTTAACGCTGATTGTGAGCAGGAGGACGCTCCTCGTTGCTCCAATGACTTCACAACGATGCCTCAGACTTACTATGACAGCATTGATGCCAAACATTGCAATGCCTTGTCGGAACTATCATCTTCTATATCATCAAGCATTTGATATTCGTTGCTGGATAAAGGTCTCCATGCACTACCGTCGAACTTTACAAGCATCCATGTCGCACCTGCGTTCTTAGACCGGCCTGAGCCGCGCGTAGTAGCCGCGCAGTCTTAAGGCACCTTGCCACGGTTTGTGCGGCTCCTCCCGTCGGAGATTCGAGTTCTCCCTAGGGCATAGTTGTGTCTGTTGTCCGTAGCGTAAGTTACTTCAAGTTAGATTAAGTAGTGTGTAACCCTAGGGACCGGTGACCTCAGCAGTCAGGTCCATTAGGAACTTACCACAAATTCCAAATTTTTTTTTTACCAGCCCTAGGCAGCTAGCTAGGGAGCGAGAGAGAAAGAAAGAGAGAGGAAAAAACCATACTCCAACAGTAAAAACTATTTAAATGAATGGAACAAACTTCTCTTATCACATTCCAATGAAAGCACACTGTTTCATTACTTACAAACAGCAAACTGTAGAAGACTGATCTTCAGTTCCCCGACACTGACGGGCCATAAAACTGTAGGCTTCATAAGACCTTACTAATTGAATATACATCACAAATTCAAGACCATAGGCTAAGTAATAGTTCTATGGACTCGTATTTATGGCGTTCAAGGGACGTGCAATATGTAACGTCATTTCCCATACAATTTAATTCGCTCCTTTCGGACATGGCTACGGGACAGTTAAAAGAGACAAAAAGCTAAGTTGATAAATGACTCTGACCGTGTTTCCCGTTACGAAGAAGTGTCTCTTTATTTCATGAATATTAAAGTTCCTCAGATGTGGGTCCACAAATTTTACTTTGAATGGGCAAAAGTAATGATCTTCTAATGTTTATTGACATTTGTTACCAACAAAATTCAAAACAAAGCCTAGACCCAACTGTGCTCGTAATAACTGTTAAATGTAGTCCATTTTGACACTGAAGTTTGTCATTGATGTATCGATATTCCAAATCAGTCTTTCAAGTTACTACTGTCCCGAATTGCCTTTCTGTAACCGTTCAAGTAATAATACACTGGACAGCTAAAGAAACTGGTACACCTGCCTAAGATCGTGTAGGGCTCCCGCGATCACACAGAAGTGCCACGTCACAACGTGACATGTACTCGACTAATGTTTGAAGTAATGCTGGAGGGAACTGACATCATGAATCCTGCAGGGCAGTCCATTTACCCGGAAGAGTAACAGGGGATGGAGATCTCTTCTGAACAGCACTTTGCCAGGCATCCCAGATGTGCAAAATAATGTTCACGACTGGGGAGTTTGTTGGTCAGTAGAAGTCTTCAAACTCAGAAGAGTGTTCCTAGAGCCAGCTGGAATTGCCCAAGTCCCTCGCAGTGCATAGGGGTTCAAATGGTTCAAATGGCTCTGAGCACTATGCGACTTAACTTCTGAGGTCATCAGTCGCCCAGAACTTAGAACTAATTAAACCTAACTAACCTAAGGACATCACACAGATCCATGCCCGAGGCAGGATTCGAACCTGCGACCGTAGCGGTCGCTCGGCTCCAGACTGTAACGCCTAGAACCGCACTGCCACTCCGGCCGGCCAGTGCATAGGGGAAATGAATGGATGCCGATGATCAGACAGGATGCTTACGTACGTGTCATGTGTCAGAGTCGTATCTAGTCGTATCAGGGGTCCCATGACACTCAGACTGCGCAAGCACCACACTAATACAGAGTCTCCACCAGCGTAACATTCCCCTACTTACTTGCAGGGTCCATGGATTCATGAGTTTGTCTCTCTGCCCGTACACGTCTATCCGCTAGATACAATCTGAAACGAGACTCGTCCGACCAGGTAACATGTTTCCAGTCATCAACAGTCCAATGTCGGTAATCACGGGACCAGACGACGCATAAAGGTTTGTGTCGCGCAGTCATCAAGGGTACACGAGTGGATCTTCGGCTCCGAAAGCCCGTGTCGATGATGTTTTGTATAATGACGTTTGTTGATGGCCCTGCATTAAAATCTGCAGCAATTTGCGGTAGGGTTGCTCTTCTGTAACGTTGAACGATTCTCTTCAGTCGTCGTTGGTCCATTTCTTGCAGGATATTTTTCCGGCCGCAGCGGTGTCTGAAATATGATGTTTTACTGGATTCCTCATATTCACGGTACACTAATGAAATGGTCGTATGGGGAAAAGCCCCACTTCATCGCTACCTCGGGGATGCTGTGCCCTATCGCTCGTGTGCCGACTATAACACCACGTTCAAACTCACTTACATCTTGATAATTTACGTTGTAGCAGCAATATCCGATCTAGCAAGTGCGCCAGACGCTTGTTGTCTTACATAGCAGTTGCCGACCGCAGCGCCGTATTCTGCCTGTTTACGTATCTTTGTATTTGAATACGCGTGCCTATAAACGTTTCTTTGGCGCTTCACTGTATATCACGCTAGCGGAAGAAAATGACTAAGAACGACGATGCAACCTGGTCCACTCATTTCGTAGGCCATTACGCATGAAACACGAACAACGACGTTGCGCTGCTTCGGAATTTCCAGACAATAGGTGGTGCTTAAAGGGTACCACTATCGATAGTACTACTCCTTACAAATTCGTGGCGAATGTAGGCCACCGGTACATGAACAACGGATTTTATGTTCATCTATTGGAAGTTGGCTCCCTTTCCTCGATCAGAGTCGAGGCGCGTAAGTGCCATGGTAAGTGCCTTGCTCGTTATAAAACTATCTTTGATCACACGGGCGTGTGCAATGCTTGTTCTTTCCTTTGAATTCTTAATATGACTGATCAGTGGGTTTGGCAACTGTGCACACCAGACTGGTAAGCTACTTGACAATTGTTTTTCTGTACATGGATAAAACAAAACTGACAGAACTAGACAAATCTGCATGAAACTTACAGCTGTTTGTAGTAAAGTAACACTAAGCGAACGCACGTTTGTAACAGATGAATTGAACTCTACTTTCCCTGTCACAATGTTGTCCTCAACTTCGAAATAATTATTAGTCCGTCCTCACTGAAACAAACTTTATATTAATGAAAAATAGACCTCAATTGATCCAAACAATGGAATTAAACAAAACTTCTACTTCACTTATTCACGAAATTGTTCGGTGGAACCTTATGAGAAAGAACAAGAGACAACACTTTGACAAAAATCATCTAACCAAGATAATTAGTTCAAACTGCTAGACACTTGTTACTGGTTCAGTAGTATATGGAAAACCTAAGTCGTGACACATTAACTCAGTATTAAGAGCAACAGTTTATTTAATTTGGAAACCAAGTTATATTTCAAAATAAAACTTGTCTTTTTTACTAAACTGTTCACAAACGTCCTTAATTTCTTTAGTGAGACTTACGTTCTACAATTTCAGTTGCTATCCACGTCTCTCTAGGTATGTGTGCTGCTTCAGAGTTACCCTTATAATTTACGAAAATAACGTTTTCTCGATTTACAGTGGCTGTATTTTAATCCCATACAGAATGGTGTGAAAATCGACTTATATACAGTTAGTTAACTCTTCAAAATTACCGTCAGTAGCAGATAAGGTGATAACAGTTTACAAATACGTTTTCCACCTACAAACAAAATGGCTTATGTGACCAGCACAAGTCTCATGCACGCCCTTACAGCTGAAATCACTAACGGCAACACTGTACAAGAACGTACTTCAACAGAGCTGCATGCTGAATATTGACCAGAGTCACAGTTTTTCAGAATAAAAAGCTGGAGGGCACTGCTGTTACAAAGTACAGCGTTAGCCACGAAGATGCACAGTTCTACCGTAAATTTTGTAGACCAGTATATCTTAATGATGGGCGATATGCGAAAGTAATGATGTTTTTTATTTGAGGTTAATTAGTTTGCATAATGAGCAATAGAAAACGTGCAAATGTATTCTCCAGTTTTCACTATAGCTGTAGTCATCCGCAATCAATAATAAAATATTGGCTTACCAGTAATTATGTCGACTCATCTCTACTTTCCACCTTGCAGCATAGTGTGTATTAGGAACATCCGAATTTGAGTGGCTGTCATTTGGTGTATTATGTCACTCATCCTTCAGTTAATAGTAATTCCACCATCAAGCATCTGTGTGTCGAGTTAATGAGACCGTAATACAGAGTCCAGCCGCAACACATTTCCAATTAATTGGTAAAAATATGACAGCACGAAAACAGCGATTCAATTATCATACAAATTAACAGTCTGTTTAGCTTCCATGGTTTAAAAATACCGCGCTATGTCGGTCTTTTTAATTATCGCGTTTCAATCATATCATTTGTTAACAAGATTTAATTTATGCACCTCTCGTACAGTTTTTAATGATGTGATTTTATTGTAATCTGGAGAAGCAGAGCACGGGACTGATTAACGATTCTGTCTAGAGTTGAAACTCTGATAGTTGATACACAACGGTAGATCCAGGCTGGCCTGAGAATGGAATTCATTAATATGGACCAAACTCGTATCGTTAATGTAAGACTACACAATAAACTCAAATACTATTCGTAGTTTAGTTCTTGGCCGCGGCTTCGTCCCTGTTACCATCAAAGCAGAGGGCCGAAATATGGGCCTTTCTATTTGTTGATTGCATACGATAAAATTCTTGGAAAATAATGGTCTCTGATTTCGGAAGTTAATTCAAATAGCTTACGCTGAGCTTATGCACTTCAAAGAGTACCCTCAGATAATATCTATAGTGGAGGAAGTATTCAACGTAAATTAATTTATCCAGCATACACTGGTCTCGATTTTCGTACACAGGCCTTTGAAGGCAGAAACAACTCATTCCTTTTTTGCTTCTGATATAGATGATTAATATACTCTTTTATTCCATTGTTAAATGATGGCATTCACATGTAATAAACTGCAGTATTTTTCTGATATTACAAAAATTGCACTGGAAAATAAGGTATTTTCGAATGTAAAAATATGTTCGTAGGTACAATATGTCACAGTCTGTTGACATTTAAAAGTGTTGAAATCGAGAAAAATTTGTCAGTATCATTTAATTGTCTATCTGTCACGTTATTATTCAACGACACACCACTAATCAGTAGGGGAAATCAAATTAAGTAGAAGTATTACCAAAAACCAGTTACGTAAACTGAAGGTATTGGAAACTAGCACAAAGTTCCATTTTCATAACAGGTGAAACTGTTAAGGCATTAACGAAATTCAGCTCACTTGCAAATATCCCATGTCTCTCGGTAAAACACCCTCTTCTGCACCAAGATGGAAGATTATGCATGAGCGATGGTATATAGCTTTATTGTTCACACATTCTATAACTAGTATAAAAACTATAGAGATTTTACTTACCACAAAATTGTGTCACGGAAGAACTAACAATATCATCTTTACAACTTAAGTGCACACACACACACACACACACACACACACACATATATATATATATATATATATATATATATATATATATATATATATATATATATATATATATGAGAGAGAGAGTAATTAGGTTTTTGACTGATTTGATGCGGGCCACCAAGAATTCCTCTCCTGTGTCAACCAATTCCTCTCACAGTAGCTCTTGGACACAATGTCCTCAATTATTTGTCATATGCATCCCAATCCATGTCTTCCTCTACAGCTTTTACCGTCTACGGCTCCCCCTAGTACCATGGAAATTTTTCCCTATTGCCTATAAAGTATGCCATATATCTTGCCATTAATACATTTTCACTATTTTCCAGACGGCCCTTTCTTCGCCAGTTATGTGGATAACTTCCGTATTCCCTAGCCTATCTGTCCACCTACCTCTCAACGGCGTTCTGTAGCACCACAGCACACACACACTTCGATTTATTCTGTTCCAGTTCTGCCAGAATCGATGAATCACTACAGTACAATGCTGTGCTCCACATGTACATTCTTAGAAATTTCTTACTCAGACTGAGGCCTATGTTTGACAGAAATCGACTTCTTTTGGCCCGGAACACCATCTTTGTCTGTACTAGACGACTTTTTATTTTCTTCTTGCTTCGTCCGTCATGGGTTACTTTGACTCCGAGGTAGCAATATTCCTTAACTTTGTCTATTTCGTAATCACCAATTTTGACGTTAAGTTTCTCATTGTTTCCGTTTTTGCTACTTATTAAAATCGTATTTTTTAGGCTTACTCTCAGTCTGTGTTCTGTTCTCACTTGATTGTTCGTTCTATTCAACATGTCCTACAATTTTTCTTCACCTTCACCGAGGATAACAATGTCATCAGCGAATCTTATAATTGATTTACTTTAGCCCTGAATTTCAGTCATACACTAGAAACATTTCTTATATTTCTGCCATAGCTTCTTCTATGTGTACGTTGAACAGTAGGTGCAAACGTCTGCGTCACTGGCTTAAACCATTTTTAATCCGATCATTTCGTTCTTGATCTTCCAATCTTACTGTCCCCTCTCAGTTCTCGTTCATCTTGAATATTAGCCGTCGTTCCCTGCACCTTACTGCTTTTGCAGAATGTCGAAAGTCTTGTTCCATTTTACTTTGTCGAAAGTTTTTTCCTTGTAGGTAAATCCTATGAGCCGTCATCTAACAGATCCTCAATTTTTAATTAATTCTTGTGTATATTATTCTTGTCAGCAGTTTGTACACATGGGGTGTGAAGTTGATTGTACGATAATGTCTCTCATATACAAGCTCTTGCTATCTTCAGAATTGTGTGGACGATATTTTTCTAAAGTCTGATGGATTCTACATGCCAACTTGAAAAGTTGCTGATTATAGAAATTCCGGTCACTCAGCATTAAACGTGTATCGCTCGAAATACTGACAAATATTGCAAAATCACAGCCTCATATACAGTAGCAACCAAAGTTGCAGAAATTTTCAGGAACTGGTTATGTAGCTCTATCGTGTGCACTCCTTCCGGTTATTCTAAAATCAGTCACTAGAATAAAGTATCGAGCAAAAAAAAATGTTTTCCTGGGTTCACTATCCTGGGTACAACACTCTGCCCTACAAATGTTTTGTCTGCATTCAATTTTAAACACAGCTCGCTAATAACATATAATGCATAATATATGCATAAATTAACCAGAAAGCCCCCTTAAAAGGAATCTGTGTGAAACATTGTTTATTTCAAGAATAGCATATCAAACTTTAATCCATTGTGGATCGGATCACTGTGACTGTAATATGAAACAGTTTTCAGAAATTGCCACAGCCAGTCGCGTTCTTACACCGGTACATTTCAGCAAACCGTGACCGGTTTCGAGCTGCCTATCGGCTCATCATCAGATAGTACATATACACGTTCAGTATATTTTTGTTGATGCTTTGTTAGGTTTGTTGTGTTTCTGTGAAAAGACAGAAAACCACAGCAAATAAGCGCTACATGTGGTACTGTTTCACGACATATTTACAGTTTAAGTTCTACTTAAAGGTGTTACTTACAGTTAGTAGATTCTGCAGATATATATTTGCTATCTGTATCACTGTGAAACACATTTTTCACGTTTTCGAATTGCTTTCAAACACTACAATTAACAGACTTTGCCACAGACACCAACTTCCACGTTTTATAAATTGTACGCAGATCAGAGAGTGTGATTAAACCACAGGTTCAAAGATTTCGTGTTGAACCAAGACGTTGTTGGTTAACACTCACTTTGCTGAAGGTTATATCTTACTTACAGGGAATATGTATGCGAAATTAATTTAAATTAGCAATTTTTTCGCATTGATGAAGACTGCATCTTTCTTGGAGGAAATATAAATACCAAATTCACGTAAATTAGTAAAAATTGAGCTAATATGTGCAATTTAAAAGATGTAGGAAACGATTTTTAGGTGAAATTTCTATTACAATTAAGAGTACTGGTGTTGTGATTATTTTTAACACCCATTTCACTGCTTGATATATTGGAAGAATTTCGAAAAGGGCATTTGAGATTAGCAGGTTAGTGGTTTATTTAAAATTAATGAGTAATGTTGGTATTTCGTAAGGAGTGGTAAGAAGAATTAGAAGGAAGAGCAGGGAGACTATTAGAGTGAAATGAGAGGAGGGTGGGTGAGGGAGGTGGTAAGGAGAGAGAGAGAGAGAGAGAGAGAGAGAGAGAGAGAGAGAGGGAGAGAGAGAGAGAGAGAGCGAGGTGGCAGATAGAGAAAAGAATAGGGGGGGGGGGAGACTGAGTGTGTGTTTTTCAAAGTTTTAAAGTAAAGAGTCTTCCAATTTCCAGAGAAGGGGTTGTCTGCTAATTCTCTCTATAGATTTAAAATAGTGTGTGGTGATTTATGTTTGTGGGTGAAAATCTCTAATTTTTACAGAAAGTCAAAGTGCTATAATTTGTAGGATATGGAGGTTGGTTTTTATGTCTGTAATGGGGTGTGTTTTCAGCGAGACGGGTGACAATTGTGGATCTATCTAAGTTGTTTATATGGAGTGCATCAGTGTGCTCTTTCTATCGTGTTTCAAAGCTTCATCCTGTTTGCCCTATGTAGCTGGAGGTTCAGCTCCCATGTATAAATTTATATATGCCAGATCTCTGAAAGGATGTGAGGGCTCTTTCAGTATTATGGACTATTTCGTTTTGTATTTTGTTGTTCATGTGAAAGCTTACTTAAAAATGTGTGGTTTGAACAGTTTAGTGAGTTTGTACGAGATGTTACTGATAAAAGTCATACACATATATTTGGTTTCTTCAGCTGCCGAGGGCTGGCTCGTTGATGTTTTATTGGATGTAATTTTGCCGTCCAATTTATCAACTATGGCTGAATCGTATGACTTGTTCGATTCTATTGCTTTTAAAATACTTATTTCATTAGTTTTCATAACAGGTTCAGCTTAAAAGTTTGTTTATTTGGTTGACTGCTGATTTAAAGGAAGCAAGTTGATACTGATTTGGATGGAATGTTGTATTGTCAGTTATGACAATTACTTTACCTTCAACCACAAAATATATAATCAAAATGACGGTCTAGCAATGAGTGTACTCTAGGTTACCGTCTTACTGATCTAGAAAACAAATTCTTTAAAGTAAACCAAATAGAAAAAGATTTTTTCAAAGACATATTGATGGCATTGTGTTGTTATATCATGCAACAACCGCTGATATTGACACATTAGCCAATAAACTGAACAATGTTCATCCAAAAATATAGTTTACAGTAGAACATAACTCATTCTGTAATCGACTTTCTTGACCTTAACAGAACACACAGCAACAACAAACATAAATTCCAAATATACAGGAAATCTACCAAAACTACCTTTCTTTAAATCAACACTCAAACGAATAAACAAGCTTCAAGCTGAACCTACTATAAAAATTAATGAAATAAATAATTTAAGAACAATAACAGTGAACAAGTCTTGTGATTCAACCGTAGTTGATAAATAGATAAATAGGACGACAAAATTACACCCGGAAGTTAGATAGTTAGTTAGTTACTTAGTTACTTGTTCTATTAATCAGTCGCATGGTAACAGTTATAATGTGAAAAGTATCAAGTTCATAAGAAATGCGCACGTGAATCAAGGTTTCTTTTAAGCTCAAAATATGTTTTACCTACCACATTCCTTTAAATGGCACAAACTGCGTATGTTTTTCCTACAGATTTATTTATTCCTATTCAAGAACTCACCTATGGTGTAGAAGCAGCTGTCAAGGAGATGTGATTTCAGTTTATTTCAGAAATTATTACTGCTGTCTGTCAGACATTTTATATCATCCGGTAGTTTATCGGAAAGCTTTACAGCAGCATATTTTACCCCTTTCTGTGACAAAGACAGGCTAAGCAGAGGATGGTGTAAGTCTTTCTTTCTGCTGGTATTATGATCATGAATGTAACTGATGTTTTAAAACTGGTCCGTATTGCTGAAAACAAAATTCATTACTGAGTGGATGTACTGTGAGGCTGTTGTAAGAATTCCCATCCTTTTAAACAGGTGCCTACAAGGTGTGCGACTATGAGCTCCACACATTATTCCAACCACTCTCTTTTGAGCAGTGAATGCTTTTTGAATAAGTGTTCACTTACCCCAAAATATTATTCGATGTGACATCAGAGAGAGAAAATATACGAAGTATTTTGGCTTACCAATTTCTATATCCTCAAAATTGTCAATTTTCAGATACCAGAAGTTTCTGAATCTAGTCGCTTTTAGGAGACCCAAAATATGAATTTACCGATTAATATTCTCATGTGTACGAACACCCAAAAATTTAGTTTGCTCTACTCCGGCTACTGACTTCTGTTAATGTGTTATATTCTCACTGCTCGAGTCGTTGTTGGAACAGCACTATCTGTTCCCTGCCAAAAAGGTGTGGAATGCTACTGTGAATAACTGCTTGTAATGTAGCACATTTAAGACTGTGCAGACAAATAATATTATTAAAAATTCCGTATTATTCTACCTATATTTGTAATTTGTCGCTTATAACTTTTGACCCATACGATTCTTGACAAAGTTTCTGTATCTCAAATAGATATATTTGCACTTCAGCCAAACTTTATTCAGAATATACCGTAAGAACAATATTTGGTTGTATTCGAGCCGTGATGAGTATTTGCATATCTAAAATAAATTAAACGCTATTTATTTTACTTCGCACCTTATAGAAGTGGGTGAAAAATTAATCAGCGTAAAATATGATTAAAATCCCATCACAAACGGGCCTTTATTATCGTCGGTAATATGAATTAAATATTTTATTGATACATTTTATTACTTCAGTTTTCTTTAATTCGCCTTTTTAGCCACGCAATAAATTCTCGCCACTGAGGCAATTAAAGGGAATCAAATTTGGGCAGCGATATTTCAGTGATACTTAAAGACACAGTCTCTGCATTTTAGTCTGTGTCATACGGCACTTCCAAATTTATATTCAATTAGTTACAATGTACCATAATGATAACTACGGCAAATAAACAAAATGCCGCTTAATGTTGCAGTTAACTTCTTTAACCTTCAAGGAAATCTTAGAGAGTTCCTAGAGCAGGGGCTCGTACGAGGGACATTTCATAAATAATACACACTATTTTTTTACTTACAACTTTTTTATAAATATCTCTTTACAGTCCTTAAATGTACTCCCCGCTTCTCTGTGACTCAATCCCAACGGCCTGCAAGCTCTATCATTCCATGCAGGACACCACTTCTGTTCATTTGTCGAATGGCTCAAGTAACGGTGGTAGAAAGCTCTTCCAGAGAAAGATAACGACGTGCACGCGTAGAGTTTTTCAGTTTCTGGAACAAGTCGATGTTGGGCGCCTCATGTCCGGTCTGTAGAGACGATTCGACAAAACCTCCCACCATGTTCGTGCAGTTTTTTGGCTACAATATTGCTGATATGCGGGCGAGTATTGTAGTGTTAAGTGTGTGGCCCAGCCAGGAGTAACTGATGTCGAATTTTGTGCGTTTTTCCGCTTTTTTGCGCATGTCTTGCATGAAGCTACGATTATACATTGCTGTACACTTGTTCATGGTGATTTCTTGGTGACCATAAGCGAGAATTATCATTTACTTGAGCTTTGATTGAAGAAGTCGAATTTTGTTTGGACTTGGGGAATCTTAACGTCTCCACTCATTGGACTATGATTTCAACCCTGGTTCAAAGTCTCTAATTCGACATAAGAGTCGTTATCTGAGCAATGTTGCAACGTTCAGGCGGTTTTCCTTCTCTTCAGCAATCAGTGTGGGACCCATGTCACACAAATTTATCTCTTCTTCTCACCATTTGTCATACTGTTGAGGATTGATGTTTTGGAATTCCCTTGGCTTCAGAGAGATCCACATAAGTCGCACTGCGACCTTCTTCAAGAGCAAGTGCTGCAAGTTTCACACTTTGTTCATCTGTTGACATTTTTGGCCTTCTGGGTCTTGGATTATCGTCTACGCTTATACAACCACCACGAATACGATTAACCCGATGTCAAACTATACTACGGCCCGCTGTAAACTCACCAAAAACATCACTTAACGCACTGTAGATTTCTGTCGGGATTCTGCCCCATGAAGTTTCCATGGACGACCTCTGGTCTTCAACAGTCACAGTACCTAAGAGTCCTGGAGGGTCTATTTTTATCTCTCTCCAGTGTTTTGTAAGCGTACATAGTGGATAAACAAAAACATGTGTTTCTTCCTCTGGATCCCATCTACATCTAACGTAATTTTTATTGTTGTAGCATCACGCGATCCACAGTAATAGCAATCTGTGCATTATTTATGAAATATCCAACGTGCTAAAAACAAGCAGATGAACAATACTGCTGTGGCCTGTAATAATATCCTAGGTTAATACTAAAAATCTGTTGAAGTTCTTCACTGGCGACGCAAGAGTCAAAGGCGCCTGATTCAGTAACCGACGGAAATGCTGAGCAGGTCATAGCTAAGTCTGTGATCGAAGCACAGTGCGTGACAGTTGAAAGATGCCGTCACACTGGCAATCAAGCAGTGTCACAACGAGGCACAGATACAACGTAACTGTAACTATTCAGCCACTGACGCAGCAGAAAATAGCGTCTGAAAGATGAGGTCACGAAACTCTAAAGACATCAAAAACGCTAACCTTACGTGGTGTTGTTGCTAACCCCTATGCAGCTAAACGCACGGGAAGCATTAGCGTAACTAATTTTCCTTTGTTAATCATTTACCTCAGTTTCCGCTGTCCTGTGGAGGCCCGACAAGCTCGAGCAGCCGCTCGCCATCCACTATGGTGAAAGGTAGCTACTGCTGCTGTTCACCCCCCTTGCTGCCCGACACTGATACTCCCGGTCTCTGTCTCCCAACGGCAGACAGCAACGAGTACTTCGAGATGGGCTGGAGTGTAAGTCTCCTGGGCACACACTTTCGACGTCACTCAAAGCGCTTCGAACATCAGCTCACAGAGCTGCTGTCCGTCGTCATCCAGCGTGGTCCGCAACAACGACGACACCAGGGGGCACAGACTTTCTGTGACGTAATGGCCATCAGATTAGCTGGCCACTTCGAAGTAGTAGATTTCTGCCACACGAACGTGTTTTGGCACTACTGACGACGTCTCCACACCGACTGAAGGGCCAGCGTCCTGAGAAGACGATTCTGTATTTCCTGACAGTAAAAAAATCGCTGTTACTAAAATTCGCTTGGTGGCCTAAATGCAAACAAGTCTTCATCTCCGCAACCTGCTTGGTACAAACTTGACGACTGTTAGGGCCTTGGAACGGACCGCTATATCTGGCGCCAGCGAAAAGTTGGCAGCAGTAGAGACGTCTACATCTGTCTGTACACCCACACATCTACAGCAGCAGTAGCCAACAGCTTCGACACCGCTCTGTTGCAGAATCTGTGGCTGCGGATTGTGATTTGCTACGTTGCGATATGGTGAATGATATTTATTGGCCACCTTATACCTGGTCCCCAAGTGCAGCCTTAGTGACCTCTACAGTACGTAAAAAGTGCCGTTTGTTAGGCCACGAGAACCTGTAGAATTGCCTTTTCCTTGGGGATACTAGGGAGTTTTACATGGTGCCACGGAGCTGTCCGTATTGTAATGGATGTGGGCATGACTATCCATGTTTTGAGTCCGTGTCAGCTATATGTATCAAGCGTGGAAGTTTTAGTCACGAGACACAGCTGTGTTCAGTGACTTGCTGGGCCATGCTACAGTGCAAAATTTAAGTGCAGCTTTGTTCTTATATGTGTATTGGGTGTACTATTTCCTTATTTTTCTTGTACAACACCTGATGTATTAGTTGACGATCAGTTTGGCTGTGGTAAAGATAAAGGCACCAGAAAACCAATTCTGACTTTGTGGTTCATAATGGAAACGAGACTACAAAAAAATCAACACACATTCATAAGATTTGTCGACCTGGAAAAAGCGTTCGGCTGTGTTAAATGGTGCAAGATGTTCGAAATCCTGAGGAAAATAAGGGTACGCTGTAGAGAAACCAAGGTAATACACAACGCATATAACGTATACTAATGTCAAGAGGAAATAATAAAGAGTTAAAGGACAAGAACGAAGTACTCCGATTAAAAAGGATGTAAGATAAGGATGTTGCCTTTCGCCCCTATCGTTCAATCTACACATCGATGAAACAATGATGGAAATAAAAGAAAGATTCAGTAGTGGAACTACAACTGAAGTTGAAAGGAAGTCAATGATACGATTCGCTGTTGACATCCATTTCATTTCATTTATTCAAGATGCTCCATTACAATATTTGTAATACTGCATGTTAGATAGCAAGATACGTAAAGGAGAAGCCTAATTATAAGGAATTACAGCAGCATGGATGAAAATTATTCACAATAGAAAACTTCTGTATGTTTGATATAAAGTCTCCAGGTAGAATCCTATAAAGTACGCTAATAATTATATTCACAACAGAAAACTTCTGTATGATCGATTAATGTCTTCAGGTAGAACATAAGTATTCATATGCTGGAAAACTTTATTAAATTGAAATATTTGAGAAATTCGTCCATGTAAGCTAGCTATATGATCGATATAAAGTTTTCAAGTAGAACGTCATATTTTTTAAAAACTTCTAGTAACATAAATATTCATATGACAGGAAACTTTAGTATGCAGAATTTGTGAAATTCGTTCACGTACAGCTTTACGGAAACTAGTTTATCGGCGGTCCAGCTGTGTTCCTTTACTGTAATACACTGCCTTGTGGCACCTCTCTCTGTACTCAGCTCGCAACATACTCGCAACATGTGATCTACTGTTTTATCATCCTCTCCCCACGTACAAGCACCACTTGGGGCTAGCCTGAACCGATCGTAGTAAGACATTAATTTTGCATGCCCGGTTAACATTTCTGTAAGGTTAGATGGAAAGGCGATATTGAACAGGTGGAATTTTTTTTTTTTTTTTTTTTTTTTTTTTTTTTTTTTTTGTGAATCCATCATAATTCCACTGTCCGTGCGTATTACAGCTGTCATTTTAACATTTTTTTCGTAAGTTCTCTAGTGTCCATAAGGTTTGCAAGATTGGTAGTTTTTCTTCTTGGTTAAATGGTGCACTCATTCTTTAGTTTGTACTTGAAGTGATGGACTGATGAACCATTAATCATTAATACGACTCCTGAACCTTTCTGGATAACTCCCATCGGAATAAATCTCTGTGGGATATTCCTTGAGTTTCTAATTTTCATCAAAAGTTACTGTACTTTCTGGATGGAGCCACTGCTTGCAATCTAAAGGAGTGAGCAGAATGGCACGCGTGTCCAATTGTAGTAATTTTATATTCTTCAGCTATTGCCTGTAGTTTAATAATTATTGGTGTAAGGCCAGTTAGAATGCACAACACTTCACTAGACGTCTTTCTGTAAGCCTAAGTAATCTTTATGTTGATCAAGCGCTGAATTCTACGAATCTTCATACAGTTATATTTTCTTCTTAGTGACTGATTCCAGACAATAACTGAATATGTAAATATTGGTGTAAAGCGCCTTAGTAGATTATTTTAATTGCTCCTGAACCAAGTCGCCAGTGAATCCTTCCTGATTTAGGTAAAGAATGAATAAGTTTCATACATTTTTCATTAAAGTACTGTATATGTTCATTAACCATGAATTTAGAATTAATAATCATACTCAAGTGTATTAATCGTTCAAAACGTTGCATAACATTATTGTTTGGATGGATACTAGCTGTTTATTTGTCTTTACGCCTTCTTGTTATTAGCACTGCTTTTGACTTAGCCCATTAAAACGGATTTTGTTCTTTTAGGCTCAAGCTGTGATTTTACCTATTTCTCTGTTGCAGAGTCCTCAGCAGTATAACAATATCTGCTTTGGTCAACACAAATGGTACCGCTTTTATGTTTTGCTGTGTAATCCAAACTAATCAGAGAATTATAGAAGATATTCCTAAAACCTGGGCCGCAGCAAGACCCCTGTGAGCAATCTACTATCACTTCCTTTTCTAGTTTGATGCTGTTAAAGGCCAACACTGATGTTCCATCACTGAAGTATTTCCTTGCTAGGTCCGTCCTTTCCGACGGCCTTGGTTATACCGGTTCCCGTCAGATCACCAAAGTTAAGCGCTCTCGCTCTGGGCTATCACTTGGATGGATGACCGTCCAGTCTTCCGAGCGCTGTTGGCAAGCGGGGAGCACTGAGCTCTTGTGAGGCAAACTGAGGAGCTGCTTCATTGAGAAGTGGCGGCTCCGGTCTCGTAAACTGACATACGTCCGGGAGAGCGGTGTGGTGATCAAATGTCCCTCCATATCCGCATCCGGTGACGCCTGTGGGCTGAAGATGACACGGAGGCCGGTCGGTGCCGTTGGGCCTTCAAAAGGCCTGTTCGGACGGAGTTTAGTTTATATAAGCTCCTTAGATACTCAAATACTAGTAGAGCTTTAAGAATGCATAGCCACCAAGATGCGTCAAAAGCTCCCTGAACATCACGACTGACCATTATTACGTACTGTCCTTGTGATATCCTTTCCTCTACGAAGTTCTTAACAACCAACAAAGCCTCGACTGTCCATTTCTGTGGAGTGAATCCATTCCGACTGTTGCGATCATTAGAGAAGACATGGTGCATAATTACGTTAACTAATAACTTTTCCAACAGTTTCCCCTTCGTATCCAGAAGGCTGATGGGACAAAATTTGGAGACTTCATGCTGTTTTCTTGATCAGGTTTGAGAATGGGTACTATTTCAGCTTTTTTCCACAATCTCGAAAAGCAGTCGTTCTTTTAGCAACTTTTATAAAAAGCAGTTAAATACTTGGGAAAAATGATATACAATCGACGAAGGGTCTTACTAGTAACAGCATTTTCCGCAGGAGTCTTGTTTTCAGGCTTTTCAGTTTGCTTGAAAGCTGCGTTACCTACCATCCCGTCGTTACGTAGATGGTTAGATCTTATTAGTTTATGGTGTTCCTTATCTTGATCATATAGGTGGCAGTTTCGGTTAAATCAATTTCTGTCATATTATCATCTAATTTTGCCATGGGAGTATTATTTCTGATTTTCCCTGATGCAATTCGATAGACTACCTTCCAAGTGTTATTTGTTGGGGTCAAGCTGCAGTACTGTTTCCAGGACTGTTTTTTTGGTACTGTTGCCTTCCTATCTCCCTCAGCTGTTGTCTGTCCTTCGTCCGTTGCTAAATTCACCTTAACGCGCTGTTATTTTCGCATTGCAGTTAATTCAGATGTTCAGCAGTGGACAGCTTTTCTCCCATTTCTGTACTTCACTTGGTTTCGTATCTTGAACGCTATATTTTATGAGATATCTAGAACTTCTCCAGATTCTGCGATAACAGTTTCAACATTTCGCTTGAGCTTTTTCTGCCAAATTCTGGTCTATTTCTTTTAAGTTTTGTAAGTCGGTGTTTGATAAATATTTGTGCGGGAGTTCTTTCAACAAGTACCTATCAAGGTCTCTCAAGTTTTTGTCTCTAACAATAAATCATTTAGTTTGAATTATGTTTCCAGCATGTGCCGTTCGGCACACTCCTATGCTAGAAGTAATAACCATATGCTCGGGGCAATTCTCTTCTTTACCAAACGTCCATTAGCTTAGCATCGACAGTAATCAGAGGTGGCCATAGTTAAATCAATATTGCTATTTCGTTTATTATTTTCAAAAGTTGATCTGTGATTCTCCTCGTTCACTAGGTACTCATTGGTGGAAGCCATTAACTCTTCCATCTCATTTCCTCTGGATTTCCTTACTTTATCATGCTACATGCTAGATCCTGCACTGCTGTTCATAGCAGTTACCAAATCAATTCTGTTATTGTAATTTATCATGTCACCCCTTTTTCAGGTCATCTTTGATAAATTCTGCTGTATCTAAGTACACGCTAGATATGAAAAATCGCTAATTTTCTTTTACTATTTCTACAAATACTGCATCATCGTCGGACACGTGGCTGATCATTACGGACTCAGTGTCTTTGTTGGTTATCAGGATTGCTGCCGTTTTCCTTTTGTCACCTGCGCTGTAATCTTGTAGGCTCTAGTAATTCCACCTACGTTTTGTTTACAACAATATAGTTCTTGTATGAAAGCAATGTCAGTCTGATATTTCACAACAGCCTGCATTAGGTTAAATGCTGCAGCTCTGGGGCTCTGGAGCTCTGGAACACTGTAGAATTAATTGTATAAACTTGATTTTTTTAATGAGGGCAAGTTCTTTGGCTTGTATTTGGTGTTACCACTAGTGATAATCAGTGTTCTGTTTGTGTTGTGTACTATTTATTTCAGAAACATCCACGCCACTGCATTGTTCCTGGTCGAACACAGAGTTGAAGAATACGTATGTCTTTTAGTGGCCGTTTCTTCCTTAATCGCATTTAACAACCACTGCAGATGACGACGTTCGTAGATTGCTTTGGTTTTTGTAAGATATTTATCAGTCAATTCTTGAAAATCTACAAAATCTTTGGTGTACTGTTTTACAATCGGAAGTATTATTTTCTGATTTCTTGTCGATTTCCAAAAATCGTAGAATTCTTTTGAAGACACGAGGTAATCTTCATGGATATCTTCCGCCAGGGGCGCATCTCTCATTGAGAAATCTGACAGTGACGAACCATATTTGAATTCCGTATCTATGACGTCATCGTTTTGTTGTGAAGTACCTGATGCAGGTAGTATGTCAGCAGTAGCTGCCGCGCAAGACGGTTCGGTATTAGATTCCTTAGCCTGGCTAAATTCACATGAGATGTTAATTTCTATAGGAAGGACGCTGACACTTTCATTTGGCAGACTTTTAATCTGGTGTTCATTGGAAGAAAGATTATTATTACTGACGACTGAACTGTTGATAATATCCTTATTAAAATCGAAATCAGATCGGTGGCATTTAGCGTGGTTTTGTGATACTTCTAGAACGATAGCTCCAGAGTCAGATGGATGTTGCTCTTTTTCAGACCGCGTAGAAGGAAGAAGAACTTTTGGAAGTACTTCTTGTACGGATGGTGATATTTCTAGTCCTGTAGTAGAAGAGTCAGATGTATGTTGTTCTTTTCTAGACCGTGTGAGAGGAAGAGGAATTTTATCAACTACTTCTTGTACCGATGATGGAATTTCTAGTACACCAGTACAAGAGTCAGACAGATTATTTTGCTGTTTTCCAGACATTGTTGGAGGCTGACAAATTTTTGGAGCTGCTTCCTGCACCAATTGTACGGATTTCTTGGAGCAGCATTATGTACGAGAGTAGGAAATTCGCTTTGACCATTTGGAATACATAATATACATAATGAAATAATTTCCTTCATAGGGGATCTGTATCGTGGCTGGTACATTGCTAAAGTCGTTGACTTATCGAAAAATGCGGCAAAATGATTTTATATGAGAGCTTCCGTAAACCCTGGCTCCGATTAGAATATCACTGACATGCTCTAGTACGTCCCCATTAAGACATCTTGGCTACAATTACAGCATTACTAATAAATGAAAGTAAAATAGGAAAGACAACTCGAGTATTGATATTTCAAAAACGCTTTACTGACTTCATTACCGCTTTAAAATAAAACTACCCTTCGCACTAATCGAGCTACATCTTCGACAGTCCATGTAAAAATACAAATCTTGCCTCCAAATATGCGAGAGCAATGGGTACTATTGCTGCCACAAATTATGTCACCTGTCGATTTTACATAGTCATACATTACGGTATCTAGAACGTTGTCGATGATGAGAGCTTTTTGTGGTGAGAAAACATTATCGGTAGAAACAGAAGATTACTGTTTTACTGGAGCAACCGATGATTGTTGAGACCATTCGGTAGTGGAAGTTTCAATATTTATTCACGCACGTTTGTAACATCGTTGTTGACAACTGACTATAGCGCCGCACTGTAACCGTGTAGGGAGCACGAAAAGCCGACTAAACTGTCCTATTTAACTCGATCACGTAGGAGCTTATAACACCACAACTCTGTGGATGGTGACACATTTTCTACGTGTTTTACGAAGTCTGATTTCTTAGTTATGCTGAATATTATTCTCGTAAATATTTTGTCAAGTTACAAATGCTATTTCTTACTTAAGAGAGAGAATACGCATGGAACGTTAGCATTTTGTAAGTAGACACGCTGCCCTAGTCAGGGAAACGCTATTGTCAAAGAGTGTAATTAATTGTAAATGCATTATCGCTGGGCGTGCGAGCGATAAAAAAACATAGCAGTTCGGGGTCGTGAGGAGACGGCTGGTGTCGTTGGTTATATGAATGAGCCGCTGTCGCTATGCAAAAGGACGGAGATAAAAAGTCTGTGTCCGAAGTGCGTAGCAGTGAAAAATGAAATTGTTGTTTTGGTGGATATTTAATATGCGAATAGCATTTATTGGGCACAGTACAAAACCAGCAAGAGTAATTCACACAACATCAAAAGTAGTGTGGGCCATTGTTACTGGTTATGGTATGGCAAGAAGATCAACCTGTGCCCTATCTTACCGCTAAATCAATCCGCTCGACAAACCAACGGCATCATAAAGTGAAGTAAGATATAGACTTTTATAAGTAGAAGTGGAATAGGCTGACCAGGTTAGTTGGAATTTTATTGCTTAAACAACATTGTTTTCGTGTCTGATGTAACATAAATAATTTTCCTAAGTCGTTATCCAAGTAGTATCCACCCTATCCCTATGTACGAATCGAGATAATCAGAAAATGAATTGTAAGTGAAGTGAACATTAATTTGTCAATTTATCAAAACATAATTTTTCCAACTTTTGGGCAATTGCGCAATAATGAAATCTTTGACTGTAGTATGAATAAAGTCTGAAATAAGCTGACGCAAAAGCCAGTATAATTCGTTTGCTAAAAAATAATAAAGAGTTGGTAGTAGAACTTTATGTAACTTGGACACTGACTTTCACTGTCAAAGCAAAGTTCTAAATTATAGCTTGTGGCATAATTTATAACTTTTATTACAAAGATATATCAGAGCAACTACTAGGTAAATGATGGTCCTTACCAAAGAGTAAATTCGAACAATCTTTCTGCTTGCTACAATTACGACGTTCAGTATTACGGTGAGTAACATAACAAAAAGTTTCTATCCATAGAGAGTAAACAATCTTACGTTAATTGATGTTTGAAAACTAATATAATATGTTGCATGTGATCGCTATTTGATTATTATTTGACTACTGTGACATGTGTGGTGTGCAGTACATGAAAGTGTGCGCTAGGCACTGTTCCTGCGTTATGAAGCCTATAGCTGTTCTTACGTACGATTGCTTAGGAGTATAAAGTTCAGTTTCAATTAAATTATTCTTGTTCCAGTGAGGAACTGGCGACCATTGGTTCTTTTCATTAGTCACATACTTAGAAAACTTTTTTTTTCAAATTTTGCACTAACTACTGTCAAGTTAAAATTAGTTTACGTAATAAAAATATAAAGTTAACCAAACTTTTTTTCTAATTGCCATTGCTAAAATACTGAGCAGCGGCGATTCGGTTTTAACCTCATCTACTTCTCTCGCGTTTGCATTATTCTGCGCTATAGCGAATTAGATGACAGTGACTCTTGTCAACTAGACTATAACAGAATCAAGTTCACGACCTATAACACCTGCTTTAAATCAGTATTTGAATGACTTATGCAACAACAGACAAACGCACTTGTTTACGTTCGTTGATAGTCAAAGATACCCGCTGATGATATTGCTATCCTCAGTGAAATTGAAGAATTACACGGCCTTCTGAATAGAATGATGAGTATAGAATATACGTCTGAAGCACATGGACTCTGGGGAAACCGGAACACAAGAGAATCCAAGCATTTGAGATGTGGTGCTACAGACGAATAAAATTAGTTGGGCTAGTAAGGTAATGAATAAGGAGGTTTTGCACAGAATCGGAAAGGAGAAGAATACGGGGGAAATAATGACAAGAAGAAGGGATGGGGTGACAGGACATCTGTTAAGACATCAGAGAATAACTTCCATGGTATTAAAGGGAGTTGTAGGGGGTAAAAGATCGTAGAGGAAGATAGGGACTAGAATACATAAGCAAATAATAGAACATGTAGGTCCCAAGAGTTATTCTGACTTGAAGAGGTTGGCTCGAGATAGAAATTCTTGGCGGACCGCATCAAAACAGATTAGGGACTTTAGTTACACGGCCATATATAAAAGCCTAATTAGCCGGAGAGGTAGGAGGGTTATACGTGGCGACCGGTGACAAGACAGCGTTTTATTATAATGACTGCCCGAGCCCTGCAAAATTAACAGTGGGTTTTTCCAATGAATAATAATGAGAAAATTTCACTTACAACAATACAGGCGGAATTGGTGTTACAACGTAACGATACGAACGTAGATATGTTCGACAGTGTTTCGATATTGACGTCAAACTAAACAATACTAGAGGAACGGAATGTGTAAATCACGGAAAGGTGAAGCAAGAAATATTTGTTGACGGTAATGATTACTTGGAAATGAATGACACAGGAAGTAAAAGTGATGAGAGATATTAACGTAACAGAGACGAAAACGAAACAGAAAATGGAACAGGATAGTAATTTGCTGATATTTAGCAGGAATTTTTAATGCAAATGATTCAAGAAATGAGTGAGCAAATAAGCGGTGAGATTTTCTCTGTGAAAAGCGAAATTATGAACTCAGTAAGCAGTGAGATTAGCTCCGTGACGAAAACCATAAGTGGTGAGATAAGTTCTGTAAAAGAGGAAATAACTCCTGTGAGAGGTAATATAGAAATTCAAACAAAACCTTGCGAAAAGAAATAAGTGACTTACATATTAAACTTAGTAATGACAGGAAGGATTTGATAAAAAAAAATTACTGACTAAATGAAAAGCATCAGAGACAACATGCAACAAAAATTGGGCGACTTAGTAGATGAAAAATGCGGACATATAGAAAATTAACTGACACATGATATCAGTGTGAGAACGGACTAGATCAATCAAAATATCAACGGAAAGATAAATCGCGAAATAGTAACAGTCCGTTCTGACCATAAATTCGGTAGATTCTTTGAACGGCCTAGTAGTTGGGGTTGAGGTCAAAATTTAGGCGATGGAAACAGATGTTAATGATAAGTTTTCTGAAATAAAATGAGCGTTTTAAAAGACGTTGTAGAAGGGACATGTCAGAGCCAAATAAGCAGGGAGATTGATAAACTTGATCCGAAAGGTGGTAGTAATCGTTTCGTGCTCATGGACAAAGTCATTCGTGCTCAAGTCATTAATTACGAAAGAACTGCCAGACGAAATTCGCATCACGATTGCCAGGACACGACTGAGTGGTAACGCACACAGATGGGCAGTTCTCGCTCTGAGTGGTTGCGAAACGCTTGACGAATTCTTAAAACAATTTGAAGACGAATAAAACAGGAGGAAGTAATTATGGAATTTAATTTACGTATGCTCCTCCGTACCGTGCCAGCAGCGACTCAAATATGAAAAGCTGTTGCGAGGATATGTATAAAAAAAAAGATCGAGTATGTAAGAGGACACATAGCCGAAATGAGAATGTTGGACATACACTCCTGGAAACGGAAAAAAGAACACATTGACACCGGTGTGTCAGACCCACCATACTTGCTCCGGACACTGCGGACACACCAGGAACCGCGGTGTTGGCCGTCGAATGGCGCTAGCTGCGCAGCATTTGTGCACCGCCGCCGTCAGTGTCAGCCAGTTTGCCGTGGCATACGGAGCTCCATCGCAGTCTTTAACACTGGTAGCATGCCGCGACATCGTGGACGTGAACCGTATGTGCAGTTGACGGACTTTGAGCGAAGGCGTATAGTGGGCATGCGGGAGGCCGGGTGGACGTACCGCCGAATTGCTCAACACGTGGGGCGTGAGGTCTCCACAGTACATCGATGTTGTCGCCAGTGGTCGGCGGAAGGTGCACGTGCCCGTCGACCTGGGACCGGACCGCAGCGACGCACGGATGCACGCCAAGACCGTAGGATCCTACGCAGTGCCGTAGGGGACCGCACCGCCACTTCCCAGCAAATTAGGGACACTGTTGCTCCTGGGGTATCGGCGAGGACCATTCGCAACCGTCTCCATGAAACTGGGCTACGGTCCCGCACACCGTTAGGCCGCCTTCCGCTCACGCCCCAACATCGTGCAGCCCGCCTCTAGTGGTGTCGCGACAGGCGTGAATGGAGGGACGAATGGAGACGTGTCGTCTTCAGCGATGAGAGTCGCTTCTGCCTTGGTGCCAAAGATGGTCGTATGCGTGTTTGGCGCCGTGCAGGTGAGCGCCACAATCAGGACTGCATACGACCGAGGCACACAGGGCCAACACCCGGCATCATGGTGTGGGGAGCGATCTCCTACACTGGTGATCGTCGAGGGGACACTGAATAGTGCACGGTACATCCAAACCGTCATCGAACCCATCGTTCTACCAATCCTAGACCGGCAAGGGAACTTGCTGTTCCAACAGGACAATGCACGTCCGCATGTATCCCGTGCCACCCAACGTGCTCTAGAAGGTGTAAATCAACTACCCTGGCCAGCAAGATCTCCGGATCTGTCCCCCATTGAGCATGTTTGGGACTGGATGAAGCGTCGTCTCGCGCGGTCTGCACGTCCAGCACGAAAGCTGGTCCAACTGAGGCGCCAGGTGGAAATGGCATGGCAAGCCGTTCCACAGGACTACATCCAGCATCTCTACGATCGTCTCCATGGGAGAATAGCAGCCTGCATTGCTGCGAAAGCTGGATATACACTGTACTAGTGCCGACATTGTGCATGCTCTGTTGCCTGTGTCTATGTGCCTGTGGTTCTGTCAGTGTGATCATGTGATGTATCTGACCCCAGGAATGTGTCAATAAAGTTTCCCCTTCCTGGGACAATGAATTCACGGTGTTCTTATTTCAATTTCCAGGAGTGTAATTGGTGACTGTAGCAAGCCAGAGTTTTAGAAAAAGGTAGGAGCTCTAGATATGTTACACCGTGACGACGAAAATCGCCAGTACAGTCACCACACCAGCAGGTATAATCAGAACGGAAGTAGTAACTATTACGACAAACGAGGTCAAAATAATCAAGGTCAAAGTCAAAACGGAAACTTAGAGATTACGTTCGTGCGATCGGCACATGTAGGTAGAGGAAATTGTGATTGTAACCATCATGGCCATGATACCGTGGAAAACTGGGATCCGCAACTGCTGGGGATCGCTTTGTGAGACCTCGCCGGTTTCAGAGGCAGCATTGCCGCCGCAACAGTGACGACGCAAAGGGAAGCAAAACGATTAACGAACTTGAACAAGGTCGAGTGTACGCTGGAAACGATGCAGAAATGTCCCGATTCGGACGGTGGTCGAATCAAATGCATTAGCAAGTGAAATCACGAATGTTGGAGTGGCTACTCGTGGGAATACAGACAGTACCGCTGCACCGAGTTTAGAGCCTCTTCTGGTAGCGAATAAGCAAGTTATCTCGGTAAATGAAGTTGAAATATTTGAGGATAAGGAATGGCTGACGCAACTAAGTAATATGTACGATGGTTTGGAGGAATGGAACAAAGAAGGTAACGTATATTTTATGGAAAGTAATGAGGTAGTGTTGAGTAACGAACATGAGTATTTTGTTTGTGAGGTGAAAGGGCAAGTAATTTGAAAGAGATGTTACGTAAAGTAGATAATGTTGATGAGATACGTGAATATAATAAAGAATGAATGGCACATGAGGGCATAATACTAATAATGTGTTTCATGACGCCATTCGCGAACTCGACGAATTCAACATATTAGAAAAGACAGCCGGAAACTGCGTTATGGGGCAAGAGTATGTTTAATCTGATAACTGGGTGAGATTAGTGAGCTAAACGGAAGATCCTAATGCGTACCAAGTTACGGCCTAAGTATTGTGTTCAGATGAAGTAAGCCACCTTGACCATGCAATAGGTATCTACATCTACATCTACATCCATACTCCGCAAGCCACCTGACGATGTGTGGCAGAGGGTACCTTGAGTACCTCTATCGGTTCTCCCATCTATTCCAGTCTCGTATTGTTCGTGGAAAGAAGGATTGTCAGTATGCCTCTGTGTGGGCTGTAATCTCTCTGATTTTATCGTCATGGTCTCTTCGCGAGATATACGTAGGAGGGAGCAATATATTGCTTGACTCCTAGGTGAAGGTATGTTCTCGAAACTTCAACAAAAGCCCGTACCGATCTACTGAGAGTCTCTCCTGCAGAGTCTTCCACTGGAGTTTATCTATCATCTCCGTAACGCTTTCGCGATATTACTAAATGATCCCGTAACGAAGCGCGCTGCTCTCCGTTGGATCTTCTCTATCTCTTCTATCAACCCTATCTGGTACGGATCCCACACTGCTGAACAGTATTCAAGCAGTGGGCGAACAAGCGTACTGTAACCTACTTCCTTTGTTTTCGGATTGCATTTCCTTAGGATTCTTCCAATGAATCTCAGTCTGGCATCTGCTTTACAGACGATCAACTTTATCTGATCATTCCATTTTAAATCATTCCTAATGCGTACTCCCAGATAATTTATGGAATTAACTGCTTCCAGTTGCTGACCTGCTATATTGTAGCTAAATGATAAGGGATCTTTCTTTCTATGTATTCGCAGCAAATTACACTTGTCTACATTGAGATTCAATTGCTATTCCCTGCACCATCCGTCAATTGGCTGCAGACCCTCCTGCATTTCAGTACGATTTTCCATTGTTGCAACCTCTCGATATACCACAGCATCATCCACAAAAAGCCTCAGTGAACTTCCGATGTCATCCACAAAGTCATTTATATATACTGTGAATAGCAACGGTCCTACGACACTCCCCTGCGGCACACCTGAAATCACTCTTACTTTGGAAGACTTCTCTCCAATTAGAATGACATGCTGCGTTCTGTTACCTAGGAACTCTTCATTCCAATCACACAATTGGTCTGATAGTCAATATGCTCTTACTTTGTTCATTAAACGACTGTGGGGAACTGTATCGAACGCCTTGCGGAAGTCAAGAAACACGACATCTACCTGGGAATCCGTGTTTATGGCCCTCTAAGTCTCGTGGACGAATAGCGCGAGCTGGGTTTCACACGATCGCCTTTTCGAAACCCATGATGATTCCTACAGAGTAGATTTCTAGTTTCCAGAAGAGTCATTATACTCGAACATAATACGTGTTCCAAAATTCTACAACTGATCGACGTTATAGATGTAGGTCTATAGTTCTGTACATCTGTCCGACGTCCCTTCTTGAAAACGGTGATGACTTGTGCCCTTTTCCAATCCTTTGGAACGCTACGCTTTTCTAGAGACCTACGGTACACCGTTGCAAGAAGGGGGGCAAGTTTCTTCGCGTACTCTGTGTAAAATCCAACTGGTATCCCATCAGGTCCAGCGGACTTTCCTCTTTTGAGCGATTTTAATTGTTTCTCTATCCCTCTGTCGTCTATTTCGATATCCAACATTTTGTCATCTGTGCGACGATCTAGAGAAGGAACTACAGTGCAGTCTTCCTCTGTGAAACAGCTTTGGAAGAAGACATTTAGTATTTCGGCCTATAGTCTGTCATCCTCTGCTTCAGTACAATTTTAGTCACAGAGTGTCTGGACATTTTGTTTTGATCCACCTACCGATTTGACATCAGACCAAAATTTTTTAGGATTTTCTGCCAAGTCAGTACATAGAACTTTACTTTCGAATTCATTGAACGCCTCACGCATATCCCTCCTCACACTACATTTCGCTTCGCGTAATTTTTGTTTGTCAGCAAGGCTTTGGCTATGTTTATGTTTGCTGTGAAGTTCTCTTAGCTTCCACAGCAGTTTTCTAACTCGGTTGTTGTAGCAAGGTGGCTCTTTTCCATCTCTTACGATCTTGCTTGGCACATACTCATCTAACACATACTGTACGATGGTTTTGAACTTTGTCCACTGATCCTCAACACTATCTGTACTTGAGACAAAACTTTTGTGTTGAGCCATCAGGTACTCTGAAATCTGCTTTTTGTCACTTTTGCTAGACAGAAAAATCTTCCTACCTTTTTTAATATTTCTATTTACGGCTGAAATCATCGATGCAGTATCCGCTTTATGATCGCTGATTCCCTGTTCTGCGTTAACTGTTTCAAATATTTCGGGTCTGTTTGTCACCAGAAGGCCTAATATGTTATCGCCACGAGTCGGTCCTCTAGAAATACTGTAGAAATAGAACATTTTATGTTTCAAAGAGAAGAAGGTAGTATTAGCAGGCAGTAAAAACAACCGGATAGGATGGGTAAGCCAGGTGGTGTTCTGTAAAATGATTTGGAAGTGGACCTGGATTTACTATGGGAAGATAGAGGCGACGAGTCGAGACGATGTGAACAGATAATTATCCCGGTAAATGTACACGGTGTGGAAACTCTGATATTAATCGATAGTGGTAATCAGATTAGTGTGTGTTCCCATTCATTTTATGAAAATATTAGGAATGAACGTAAAATAGTCGAGATGCTAGTCGAGGGCTTTAAGATAATAGGCGCTACTGGTAGTCATAGTAAACCAATAAAATCTAAGGTGTTGTTACAAATGGTTATTAAATATGTGTTGTTTGAACATGATTTCTTAGTGTTTCTTCTGCTAAGTACTGAAATAATGGCAGGTGTGGATTGGATGACTAAGCATAAAGTAATTACTGACTTTGATAGAAATGAAATGATTTGATCAGTTGGATTGTCAAAGAGTGCAATAAATTGTAAACGCATTATCGCGCGACAAAAAGAATAGCAGTTCGGGGTCGCGAGGAGACGGCTGGTGTCGTTGGTTGTACGTATGAGCCGGTATGGCTATGCAAAAGGGCGAAGATAAAAAGCCTGTATCCGAAGTGCGGAGCAGTGAAAAATGAAATGTTTTTTTGGCTGATATTTAATATGCGTATAGCATTTATTGGACGCAGTACAAAAGCAGCAATAGTAACTCACACAACATCAAGAGTGGTGTGGGCCATTGTTCCTGGCTATGGTATGGCAAGAAGATCAACCTGTACCCTATCTTACCGCTAAATCAAGCCGCTCGACAAACCAACGGCATCATAAAGTGAAGTAAGATAAAGACTTTTATAACTAGAAGTGTAATAGGCTCAGCGGTGTACTTGGAATTTTATCGCTTAAATAACATTGTTTTCTTGTATATTGTAACATAAATAATTTTCGTAAGTCGATATCCAAGTAGTATCCATCCTATCCCTTTGTACGAATCGATATAGTCAGGAAATGGATTGTAAATGAAGTGAACATTAATTTATCAAATTATGAAAACATATTTTTTCCTACTTTTGGACGATTACGCAATAATGAAATCTTTGGCAGTAGTATGAATAAAGTCTGAAATACACTCCTGGAAATTGAAATAAGAACACTGTGAATTCATTGTCCCAGGAAGGGGAAACTTTATTGACACATTCCTGGGGTCAGATACATCACATGATCACACTGACAGAACCACAGGCACATAGACACAGGCAACAGAGCATGCACAATGTCGGCACTAGTGCAGTGTATATCCACCTTTCGCAGCAATGCAGGCTGCTATTCTCCCATGGAGACGATCGTAGAGATGCTGGATGTAGTCCTGTGGAACGGCTTGCCATGCCATTTCCACCTGGCGCCTCAGTTGGACCAGCGTTCGTGCTGGACTTGCAGACCGCGTGAGACGACGCTTCATCCAGTCCCAAACATGCTCAATGGGGGACAGATCCGGAGATCTTGCTGGCCGGGGTAGTTGACTTACACCTTCTAGAGCACGTTGGGTGGCACGGGTTACATGCGGACGTGCATTGTCCTGTTGGAACAGCAAGTTCCCTTGCCGGTCTAGGAATGGTAGAACGATGGGTTCGATGACGGTTTGGATGTACCGTGCACTATTCAGTGTCCCCTCGACGATCACCAGTGGTGTACGGCCAGTGTAGGAGATCGCTCCCCACACCATGATGCCAGGTGTTGGCCCTGTGTGCCTCGGTCGTATGCAGTCCTGATTGTGGCGCTCACCTGCACGGCGCCAAACACGCATACGACCATCATTGGCACCAAGGCAGAAGCGACTCTCATCGCTGAAGACGACACGTCTCCATTCGTCCCTCCATTCACGCCTGTCGCGACACCACTGGAGGCGGGCTGCACGATGTTGGGGCGTGAGCGGAAGACGGCCTTACGGTGTGCGGGACCGTCGCCCAGCTTCATGGAGACGGTTGCGAATGGTCCTCGCCGATACCCCAGGAGCAACAGTGTCCCTAATTTGCTGGGAAGTGGCGGTGCGGTCCCCTACGGCACTGCGTAGGATCCTACGGTCTTGGCGTGCATCCGTGCGTCGCTGCGGTCCGGTCCCAGGTCGACGGGCACGTGCTCCTTCCGCCGACCACTGGCGACAACATCGATGTACTGTGGAGACCTCACGCCCCACGTGTTGAGCAATTCGGCGGTACGTCCACCCGGCCTCCCGCATGCCCACTATACGCCCTCGCTCAAAGACCGTCAACTGCACATACGGTTCACGTCCACGCTGTCGCGACATGCTACCAGTGTTAAAGACTGCGATGGAGCTCCGTATGCCACGGCAAACTGGCTGACACTGACGGCGGCGGTGCACAAATGCTGCGCAGCTAGCGCCATTCGACGGCCAACACCGCGGTTCCTGGTGTGTCCGCTGTGCCGTGCGTGTGATCATTGCTTGTACAGCCCCCTCGCAGTGTCCGGAGCAAGTATGGTGGGTCTGACACACCGGTGTCAATGTGTTCTTTTTTCCATTTCCAGGAGTGTAGAATGACGCAAAAGCCGGTATTAATTCATTTGCTAAAAATAGAGTAACTCTCATAATAATAAATTGGTAGTAGAACTTTACGTAACTTGAACACTGAATTTCACTGCCAAAGCGAAGTTTTGATTTATGGCTTGTTGCATAATTTGTAACTTTTACTACAAAGATGTATCACAGTAACTGCTACGTAAATGACGGGCCTTACGAATGAGTAAATTCAAACAATCTTTCTGCTTGCTACAATTACGACATACGTCATAATCATACTTTAATTGATCTTTGAAAATTAATATAATATGTTCTATGTGTTTTCTATTTGATTATTATCATGTGTGGTGTGAAGTACGTGAAAGTGTGCGTTAGATACTGTTCTTACGTTATGAAGCCAATAACTATTCTTACGTAAGAATGCTTAAGGGTATAAAGTTGAGTTTCAATGTAATTGTTCTTTTTCCGGTGAGGAAAACCATTGGTTCTTTGGAAACTAATTCTTTTTTTTTCAAATTTTCCACTAACTATTGTTAATTAAAAATTAGTTTACGTAATGAAATATATAGAGTTAACCGATATTTGTTTCTAATCACCACTGCTAATATATGGAGAAGTGGCGATTCGGTTCTAGCTTCAACAACTTCTCTCGATTTTTCATTATTCTTTGAAGTCGATGCCTTTCCCCACAGATTAGGGACTTTAGGTTTACGGTCATACAGAAAATCCTAATTAGCAGGAGAGGTAGAAGGGTTATAAGGTGTTTCCCCTGCACTATAGCGAATTAGACGGCAGTGACTCTTGTCAACTAGACTATAACAGAATTTAGTTCATGAACTATTACAGCTGCTTTATACCATGCTTTGAATGACCTTTGCAACAACAGACAGACACACGTGTTTACGTTCGTTGGTAACCAAAGATATCTGCTGATGACATTGTATCCTCAGTGAAATTGAAGAATTACACGGCCATCTTAATAGAATGAGGAGCCTAATGAGTATAGAATATGAATTAAGAGTAAATCGAAGAAAGACGAAAATAATGATAAGTACCAGAAATGAAAACAGTCAGAAATGTAACTTCAGGGTTATGAATTCTGCCACTTGGGCCAAAAATTAGCCAATGACGGACGGAACAGAGAGAAATCAAAAGCAGAGCAGCACTGGCAAAAATGACGTTCCTGGTCAAGAGAAATCTACTACGATCTAACATAGCCTTTAGTTTGAGAAAGAAATTTCCTGAGAACGTACTTTTGAAGCAAGGTATTGTATGGTAATGAAATATGGACTGTGCGAAATCCGGAACACAAGAGAATCGAAGCATTTGAGATGTGGTGCTACATACCAATGTAGAAAATAGGTGGACTGATAACGTAATGAATAAGGATGTTCTGCGCAGAATCGGAAAGGGAAAGAATATCCGGAAAACAATGACAAGAAGAAGGGATGGGATGATATGACACCTGTTAAGAACTCAGAGAATAATTTCTATGGTATTAGAGGAAGCTGTAGAGGGTGAAAAGCTGTAGAGGAAGACAGGGATTGGAATACGTCCAGCAAATAATAGAACACGTAGGTTGCAAGAGTTATTCTGGCATGAAGAGGTTGGCACATGAGAGGAATTCTTGGCGGACAGCATCAAACCAGTCAGCAGACTGATGACCCAAAAAATAAATAAATAAAATAAAAGGCTTGCTGTTACACAAATACCAGACGCAAGTGGAAGCCCAGGAGGGCAAATAGCTGAGTTGTGGGAGAATACTACCCAAAAAAGCAGTACAACGAGGCATTCTATGCGAGGATAGCGGAATGGTGGGAAGCTGTTGGTGAGCAAGTTCGCTCTGGTTCGAGAGAGACCAAAACTGTGTCGTGTGCACCAGCCGCTTCCGTTGGTCCCTCAGCAGCTAACCTTATACCTGTAGTAGTATTCGCGGGGAAAATAACCGACGACGTATGTGCTTTTATGGCTAACTTGAAGTCTGCTGCCGAATTGGGAAACTGATCGGGGGAAACGGCCTTGAGTACAACCAAACTGCAGTTATCAGGTAAAGTGAAAACGTACATTAAGTACCACAAGAATTTTTGTAAGCCTCGACGTTTGATCAGATGTAAACAGTCTCGTGGAGTGCAATCATAAGCAGGATAGCGCAAGGCTTTTCGGAGACAGTCTTTCTCTGGCGCAATTAGAAAATACACTAAAGAGACAAAGAAACTGATACACCTGCCTAATATCGTGCAGGGCCTCCGCGAGCACACGGAAGTGCCGAAACACGACGTGGCATGGACTCCACTAATGTCGAAAGTAGTGACGAAGGGAATGACACCATGAATCATGCAGGGCAGTCCATATACCCCTGGTATATCCGTAAGAGAAATGGTGTGTGTGTGGGGGGGGGGGGGGGGGGCGGGGGGCTGGAGATCTCTTCTGAACAGCACTTTGCAAGGCATTCCAGATATCTTCAATAATGTTCATGTCTGCGGAGTCTGGTGGCCAGCGGAAGCGTTTAAACCCAGAGTAGTGTTCTTGGAACCACTCTGTAGCAATTCTGGATGTGTGGATGTTGCATTGTCCTTCTGGAATTGCCCAAGTCCGTCGGAATGTGCAAAGGACTTGAATGGATGCAGGTGATCAGACAGGATGCTTGCGTACGTGTCACATGTCAGAGTCGTATCTAGATATCACTCCAACTGCACACGCCTTACACCATTACACAGCCTCAGCCAGCTTGAACAGTCCCCTGCTGACATGCAGGGCCCACACCCGTACACGTCCATCCGCTCGATACAATTTGAAACGAGACTCTTCCGAAAAGAAACATGTTTGCAGTCTTCTGCAGTCCAATGTCGGTGTTGACGGGCCCAGGTGAGGCGTAAAGCTTTGTGTCGTGCAGTCATCAAGGGTACACCAGCGGGCCTTTGACTCCGAAAGCCCATATCGATGACGTTTCAGTGAATGGTTCGCACGCCGACACTTGTTGGCCCAGAATTGAAATCTGCAGCAATTTGCGGATGGGTTACACTTCTGCCACGTTGAACGATTCTCTACAGTCGTCCTTGGTCCCGTGCTTGCAGGGTATTTTTCCGGCCACAGCGATGTCGGAGATCTGACGTTTTGCCTGACTCCTGATATACACGGTACACTCGCGAAATGGTCGGGTAGGAACATCCCCACTTCATCGCTACCTCGGAAGTGCTGTGTCCCTTCGTCCCTGCGCCGATTACAGCACCACGTGCAAATGGCTTAAATCTTGGTAACCCCCCATTGTAGCAGCAGTAACCGATCAAACAACTTCACCAGACACTTGTCTTATATAAGCGTTGCCGTCAACATCGCCGTATTCTGCCTGTTTACATATCTCTGTGTTTGAGTACGTGTTCCTATACTAGTTTCTCTCGCACTTCAGCGTAGAATGCACCAACGTACGAGCTAATGCACAATGCGGAGGCCGACAGATTTATCATCCACGAGGCAGAGAATAGGGCTCTGGATGTTTTTAATGGGCATTTCTACTGACATGTCAGTGAGGGTCAGGATGGGGAACTAAAGTGATTTTTCGGCCGCCATTTGGATCTCCATGCAACCAGGGGAATAGATGTTGATCCACGGTGTCACAGTGACTGCAGTGTTTTCTCCTGTGAAGTGTTATTGAAGCACACCCGAAAGGAATGTTGTCAACAGGGGAGTGCTATGAATGTGAGGAACTGGGTCATAAGGCGCGTGACTGCTGAAAGGAAATGCGCGATGAGCGACGTCTGAATAACTGGTCGTTCAAGGGGAACGGGGGTACATTATCCGTCGGACAGCATTCCCAGTAGTATACGAGGTAGCAGAAACATATGCAGCCATGGAATACTGTTTCTAGTGGAAGGGGGGTAAGGAGCATATGTTTCTAGTGCACGCAGGAGTGTGCAGTCACCTGCGTGGACCTCTTGGGCAGAAGGGGACTCAAGTCTCCACGGTACATGTTGCGTGGATGGATGGTAAACGAGGTATATCATTGGGGATGATACTGTTAAGTTTTAGCATGGGAATTAATAAGCTTTTTCGGGAACATTTGGAAGAGTTGCCGCATTTTGAGTGAGGGTAGCATGGGATCTTGGTACTCGAATTCCTTGTTAAACATTAGGCAAAAAGTAGCAAAAATGTAGCGGAGTCTGGCTACTTTCACTTCGAAACTAAATTATATCCACTGTTTTCCTACATCGGAAACCACTGAGTGATCAGAAGTATAAACAGAATATCAGAGATTCTTTTTATACATTTTACTGATTTTTTATGAAAGTAAGTTGATTCTATTTTATTTAGTATTTTTAATATATTATCTTTTACCTATTAAGATAATTAATGTTTGGCAAGAAACAGTTGCGTATTTTTCCTTTCTGTCAATATCCGCATTTGTATGAGATGAAAGTCTGTGGATCCCGGATTAATGTAAAATGTTCATAGAAGTGGAGCAGGCGTAAAATACTTGCATGCCAATACTGTTCCACCATATTAGGAAACTGAGCGGAAGAGATCAGAAGGTTTGTGACGATCGTTCCATATCGGCTTCTACCCATAGTGTGGTACGTGATAGTGTGAGTTGTCACACAGTTACAGTTCTTTTATGTTTTTTTGTATCAGCTGAGTCTAGCAGTTCCGTATTTCGAGAGTGTTTGACTCTATTTCCTCTTGGAAATTAATACCATGTCCTCTGCAGACGCTACACATTCTAGTTCTACATCTTTGCTTTAGAACTTAGTCGGCGTGTTAGTGCACCTATTTTCCTCTCCAATGGCTTAGACGTTTTTCAGTTTCACATGTTGAATAATAATTTTCATGAGCATACACCTAATGTTCTTTTAAAATCCTTATTGGAGTCTATCATAATTTCTATATGGTTTGTTTTGTAGCATGTTTTGTAAAAAAATATTGTAAGTGATGATCTGTGTGTGTGCGTGCGTGCGTGCGTGTGTGTGTGTGTGTGTGTGTGTGTGTGTGTGTGTGTGATATTCTGTATAATGGTGGAGGCACAATACCTTCTAACTTCAAAAATACGCAAGAGACTCCGAAAATAGCGCATGCAGACATCAGCAAACACATTTATTTAAACAAAAGCACAAATGCACTTGAAAATGATAATCAGTTCTCGAAACGATTTGTGCTAAGTAAAAAAAATAAGTAACTGATGCAGCTTTCATTATTTAAGCGGAAATCTTGATTTTAAATCGAGACACGGTCTATCATATCGGAACAAATCACTAGTACTCATTTGGATACACCGTCAAATCCGTATGAGGTTTTATTTTTGAGGGGATATGTAAGTTTTTTTGGTCTCAGCGTTAGGGCTGGTGATACGTTCATAAACCTGAATTTTATGACAGTTGGTTTTTAAACATACTCCTTTGATTTTTCTCTTGAACTGTTTGTCCCTAAATTTTGTTTTTAACATATTTATTTTTATTTTTAACATACTCTTTTGGTTGACATACTCTTTTGATTTTTCTCCTAAGCTGTTTGTTCCTATACTTCTTACTATATTTAAGAAACGACTATTACATTCATTTGCTGACCATGACTAATTGTTTATAGCCCTTCCATTTCTTTCAATAGCAATGTTATCCTGTTCTTTGGCCAGTTGGTCCGCCTCTCGTTTCACTATAATCCTTCTAGCCTTAAATCCGTTACCGGAATTGCTGATTTCTGCCATAATATTCCTTGTTTTTGCAATAACTTATCCTAGTAATTCTGAGTAGTGTTTGTAGTGTGCTGCTAAAGCATGATCTCTGCTTGTTCGTGCCTAAAGATATGTTTCCCTTTTCCTTTCAGAAGGTACTTTAATCCCAATAGTCATTCATGGATTTCACATGGCTGTTTAATGTCCTTTGATAAGATTGTATGGAAAACTATTTATTTAATGATATTAATTTACCGTGGAACAGATTAAATCTTATGTTAGCATTTGGTTCATAGTAAATTTCTTTCCGTGTCACCACTTGTCAACTATTTTTGAAAACATTTGTTCTGTAGTCATTATTTACTCTATCTTATTTCCACCGAGGAGTGTCAGTACTGTAAGGCACTATTTTATTTATCCTAACTGTGAATCATGGTCGGTTGTTACTGGATATTCAGTTATTTTCTTGCTTTGAACTTCATCAAAGGAAACATCATCAGTTAGTATCTTACTGCCTTTATCCACCCATACTGGAAAACCCATTGTTGTTGTGGTCTTCAGTCCGAAGACCAGTTTGATGGAGCTCTGTGTGTTACTCTGTCTTGTGCAAGCCTCTTCACCTTCGAATAATTACTGCAACTTACAACCTTCTGAATCTGATTACTGTTTTCATCTCTTGGTCCCTTAGTGCGACTTTCATCCCCCCACACTTACTCCCAGTACTAAATTTGATGTCTCAGAATGTCTGCTATCCAACTATTCCATCTTTTAGTCAAGTTAAGTCACAAATTCTTTTCTTCCCGATTCTGTTCAGTGCGTCCTCATTAGTTTCGTGTTTACCCATGTTATCTTCAACATTCTTCTGTAGCACCACATTTCAAAAGCTTCTATTCTCTTCTTGTCTAAACTGCTTAACGTCCGTGTTTCACTTCCGTACATGGCTACACTCCAGAAAAGTACCTTCACAAAAGACTTCCTAACCCTGGGTAACTGACTCATCTGGTCTTGTAACATTTACCGAAACGGCTTTTGCTGTGCTGGCACTGCAAACGGACGAAAACTAGGGGAAACTACAGCCATAAATTTTGCCGATGGCATGCAGCTGTACTCTATGGAAAGTTGATTAGTGACATTAAATTGCAGGCTTCAAATCAGGTTTACAGATGAATTTTCCTCTCAAAATCCTTTAATAATATCTACACTGAACTAACCACACACAGCATAGTGAAAAATCCTAATCTCTCATAAAAACTCCACAATTTCCCAGTGGGAATCTATACACAGTTGTTAATGAAAGTGAACTATTTTTCGGTGTTAATTCACAAGCACACAATTCTGTGTGCTAATCACCATAAAATATACTCTTCTCAATGTTGTTCAACTGATGGTATGTCTTAATATTTGTAAAACCTATTCCTTTGCCGTATTAGTTCTACATGAGTAAGATGCTAGAGTGTATTCTTTTGTATTTAACTGATCTAAGTCTGTAATTATGTGGTGCTCAGGGTAGCACAGGGTGTCTATCTTTTTAGAACTCTCTAAATTTTTCAAACAGACAAGAAGTTCTTCTACCATATTACTCTGTCCTCCAATATTCTGATGAAATAAGCTAACCTTACTTTTCTATGCATTCTTAAGCATTTTGTGGTGCTCTTCCGCATTTCAGCTTCGTTCATAACTGGATGTCTCTAAGGTAAAAAAGTTGATTCTCTGCCATCATAGGTGTGATGGTGTTCTCTTGTGCATTTTCTGCAAGAAGCTTAGGCAACTTGTCATTCTCATACTTACCCCGATGTAGACCATGTCTAGTATATCCCATCTCGCAACTGTAGCAGCAGACTATGCACTAAGTTGCTGTGTCATTTCAGTCAGCAGCAGCTGATCAACTTTATGTTCATCTTCTCACAGCAGTGTTAACCCAGGGTAAGTCACGGCTCTGCAAGGCCTCGACAAAACTCACACTTATGTTGGCAGCTGCCCCTGCCATTTCGTCCAAGGCATTCTTAATGCAATAATTTCTTTCTTCAGACAGGCTGTTCTCTGCTCCATGTACTATGATCTATCTTAGTCAAAATGTGTACTCAGTATCTCTACGTCTTCTGTCACCTGGCTGAATCTAGCACTAGGCTTCACAACACTTGTGGACTGTTATCCTGTTCCAAACTTGTCCTGTACCATTGGCGCTACACCCCTCCCATGGATACTACATAGCAGGAACACACTTTTCTTCCTACTATCTTTCACTATTGACCTATGCTTAGTTTCTTTGCTACAAGCCTGCTACACCCAACTGTTAGGTGCACCTTCGTTACTCGATTTATCAAACTAATCTCCAGCTTTCTTCTGTAGCGCCACATTCCAAAAACTTCTGTTCTCTCCTAATTTGAACTGCTTATCATCCACGTTTCCCTTTTGTACAAGGCTACACTCCAGAGAAATACCTACAGGAAAGGCTTCCCAACAATTAATTTTAATTTACATGTAAATGAATTCTTGCTTTGATGAACTGCTTTTTTTGCCATTGCCAGTCTTCATTTTTCAATCTGCTCCACATCTCTACTTCGATCATGAGCTATCATTTCACTGCTCCAATAGTAAAATCCATCTACTACTTTTAGGTGTCACTTGCTAAGCTAATTTCCTAACCATCACCTCGCGACTACTACGGTCGCAGGTTCGAATCCTGCCTCGGGCATGTATGTGTGTGATGTCCTTAGGTTAGTTAGGTTTAAGTAGTTCTAAGCTCTAGCTCTAGGGGACTGATGACCTCAGATGTTAAGTCCCATAGTGCTCAGAGCCATTTGAACCATTTGAACCTAACCATCACTGATTTAATTCGACTGCAGTCAGTTCCACTTTTTTTTTTTTTTACTTTTGTTAATGTTCGTCTTATAACACCTTCACAGGAAACTACATATTTCGTCCAAGTTCTCTTCCGCAATGACCATACAAACGACAAACCTGAAAGTTTTCTTTCTACTTTCTTATATTTGATTTACTTTCAAGATTTCTCATTGGATTCCTTTACGGCTTGCTCAGCTTGAAAAGCATTGTGGATAATCTACAACTACTCCCTGCCTTTTCAACCCTTGCTTCCCTTCTAATCTGGTAACAATAGTTTCTGAACAAATTTTCAAAAATTCTTTTGTCCTCCCCTCCTGCTACATCCAGAATTACAAAGACTCTAGTGTGACACTTATTTTTTTATTATGGTTCGTTACACAGTCATTTCGTAGATGTTTGGAGTCCTGGGGAATATATTCGAATGGGTACCTAACAGAATTTTTCCTTTTTGTTTGAGAAAAAATCATATCGTTTTAAAAATGTACAATAGCTGATAAGAAAATATATCTGTACTTTGGCTTCTCTATTTCCGTTAAGAGAAAAAAGCCTTCCTGTATTGTGCAACGTGAGAGACGCCTAACGTGTACCAAATTGAAAAATATTTTCAGGAGTGGCAAAGAGAGGGAGTGATTATCTAATGGGCTCTTGTATCAAATGTGTAAGTGAAACTATCTTTGTTTACGATAGATAAATGAAAACAGAAAATAGTGTAATTGAAATGTATTGCTGAAATTTGTTGTATTTTACAATAAGAATTATTTTATAAATAGCAGAGGGTGCATAACTTAATTCCGATTCACTTGATCTCATCTTCCCTGGGCGATCCTGAAGAATTAATGACTTATACCCATTTTGTGCAATTGGAAGAGCAAACTTAGAGTCTGAAATATTCAGAACAAAACAGTAATTATTACCCTTTTATTTTTATTTTGAAATATTGTTTTAAGTGGGAAGAGTAATTCTGAACACGGGTTTGGGATGATCTGTTGCATTTTTCTTTAAATATTAACCTGATCAATGGATCAAGTCTTGAATTAAATGATTTTACACGCACTATTGTAGGGATACTTCATGTCCAGGCTGAAAACGAGTCTATAAATGTCTGCAATTTATCTCGAAGGGAATTATCATATAAAATGGTCTCATAATTATTAGTTTTAGGGTAATTATTATCTCGTCCCGATTTATGTCACGTCATTTCTATCTGACACCGGCAGCCTCTATTTCGTGAAGTTCTTCATTTTCTATAGTTCCCAGGTACACAAAAGCTATTGCAAATAACGAGACCGAGGTTCAGACGTATCAATAATTTGGATAAAAGATTAAGTATCGGGTATAAATTTATTTGCTCTATATTTTGAGTTCTATAGTATTGGAATTGATTCATTAACAGATTTTATTTCCTATGTTTTTGGAAAGCTTAGCCATTTTGAGTTCTTTGAACAACTTGCAATAAACGTTCTGAGAGTAAGTATAACAATAATTGTAACATATAGAAAGTTAAAGATTTCGTTTGTACAAGTAAATAGTGAACTTCTATCCAAATTATATGATAGAATTTCATTACTTTTCTCGTAATGGTTTGCATCAAATACATTTCAACACAAGGCCGCTACTACAAAAATGCACATTCCGAAGCAGATTTAATACTACATTTTTACTGCAGTTGAAAACCTGTCAGACGAGTTAAATTATAGTCCGCAATTCTCATTGGATCAAGAGATTCTGATTCACAAACATTCAGTGACTCAGTGGTGAAAGTAAGTGCTGGGCGTTCTGCTTCCTATTTCATTACATTTCAGTAAACTGTTATGTGGCAAAGACAGTCACTCTAGATCGCATATGGTGTTCATTTTTCTGGTAAACCGTTTCAGTCACTTCACAACTGTTAAATATGTATTGGAATTGGATACAGGTACTAATCTCGTTTTCCCCCTCACTCTGTCCAGCTCCTCCTACCCCTCTCTTTGTCCACATCCTCATTCTCCTCCCTCTCCATCTTCTCCTCTCCTGTTTCCATCTCCTCCTTCTCCATCTCTCTTTCCATTTCCCCTCCTTCACCCCCGTTCTCCGTCCATCTATTCTTCCCCTCACTCCTTGCGCCTTGTTTATTGTCATTGCAAATTCACATTCCATACCAGTATCCTAATCAGCAATGAAGCCATAATACAAATATTCTGTTTAAACACGCACGTAATCGCATGAAATATTGAGTCGAAATTTCAAATGAATCAGTGACGAATGATCAGAGATTTGAGATTTTGAATAAATGAACATTTAAGTTTTTATTTATATAAGAACACAAGTACATGTCAACGGTGGCCTTACGTCAAAATACATCAAATGTTCTATATTCAAAGTAACGCTGCAAAATATAGTTATGTAGTGCATGCATAGCTTTCACACACTGTAGCAATTGAGGAATAAGATCATAAAAGCATGCGTTATGTAACGAAGAATCAGCAAGAGGTTTGTAGACTAGAACAACGTGAAATCTCACTAACATTCACAATGAACTCTTCCTTGACATCATGACTATCGTCACTGATATGCACACAGGAGCGAAAGCTATTTCGAAATTCATGGCACAGAAAGCAAAAGTTGGCTCTGAGGCAGGCGTATGTATTCAACTGTAAAGATTCCAAACCATCAAATTTAAAAAAAAAGTTATGTAGAGACAAAATGTTTTGTTTCCAATGGAGGGTTTTTCACACAACTCCTGAGCAACATCAGTACGTTGTACAACGCTGGGAAGCCCCCTTTTCGGATCTAGGATTGTTTCCATCGCCGCAGACCGTCGGTGAGATCGTCAAGCCAGCAGCACTGTTCCAACATGTTCCACTCTTCAATGACGATTCTGTGTAAATAGTTCAGAGTACTCGGTCGTTGTCGACGTCCAAAAACAGTTCGTTTCAATCGACCGCACACATGTTTCGAAATGGTTCAAATGGCTCTGAGCACTATGTGACTTAACTTCTGAAGCCATCAGTCGCCTAGAAGTTAGAACTAAATAAACCTAACTAACCTAAGGACATCACACACATCCATGCCCGAGGCAGGATCCGAACCTGCGACCGTAGCTGTCGCTCGGCTCCAGACTGTAGCGCCCAGAACCGCACGGCCACTCCGGCCGGCCGCACGCATGTTTGATTGTGTTCATGTCCGGGGAACAGGCAGCCCACTTCATTGTGCTCCTCCTGTCACGTTGAAGGAACGTGTTCGTTAGAGAAGCACGATGATCATGCGAGTTGTTATCCACCAAGATGTAACTGTCACCAAAATGTTGCCCATACGGTTCCACTATGGGCTGCAGAATCTTTTCCCTCTACTGCTTTACTGTAGAGCAGATCGCTCTGAACAGCCACGAGAGGTGTACGGTAATGCCACCGCTGAACATCACTTCAACATTAGTTTGATGCACTTGTAGGACGAAGTGCTGACGGCTTTCGATACTACCGGATTGTCTCCAAACACGTTGTCTGCGATTAGCAGGGTACAAACAGATCAGAGATTCGTCCATAAACAGCATTCAAAAATTGTTCAAATGGCTCTGAGCACTATGGGACTTAACTTCTGAGGTCATCAGTCCCCTAGAAATTAGAACTACGTAAACCTAACTAACCTAAGGACATCACACACATCCATACCCGAGGCAAGATTCGAACCTGCGACCGTAGCGGTCGCGCGGTTCCAGACTAAAGCGCCTAGAACCGCTCGGCCACTACGGCCGGCAAACAGTATTCCCTACCAATCCTGGGACGTCCATTCTGCTTGAGTTCTTGTCCTTCTCTATGAGAGTCCAAGGTATGCCGTACGATGCGATACTCCCCATGATAATCGGGAATGGAGATTCGCACCATAAAGCTGTCTCCTAACATTTCGTTGCGATACATGAGGTCCTGTGGACTCTTCGAAAGCCGAATTTAGTTCTGGAGCACGCAGCTCACAGTTCCTTCGGGCCAAAAGTCATAGATATCGATCATCCTGTGTATGTGCTAAACGTGAAAGACCCGTGACATCACAACATATCGACGCCGGTGCACGTCGAGGAACTTCCCTGGTTGATAAGCCTTTTGCGAGTAACATGACGCAGACCCAATCATCTCCTACATGGCATGAGTGACGTTCGTAGAACTATTCCAAAGACGTCCGTAATGCGTCCCAACAGGTGCGTTACTTTCAATTGAAATTCTGCAGTCCACGCGAGTGCGGCGTTCTGCTCGCAGTTAGCGCTAATGGTAACTGTTTGTAGGTTTGAAAAAAAATCTGGGGCGACTTTCGATCGTTGCAGGAACAGTCGCAATTGCAACACACCTGCACAGCACATCGGGATGATGCGACATTTTTATTGTTATATGTACATTAACTTTGCCACACAATAAAAACCATAAATGCAAGAAAGTCATTGTGTTCACAGCTGCTTTTAAGCAGTTAAACAACGAGGAAATTTGTTCGGCTGAAAAATAATCAAAGTTTGTCAGCTATTCAAAAACTGTGTCTGAACAGAAAATCCTGAAATATTTCCAAATGTTGAACTTCTATCGCAAAAAGTTTTGTAAATCCCAGAAGCAAAGCCTGACGCCCAGCGGCGCTTTGGCTGCCGAAACCTCACTGATGTTTCCACAGTGATGAGCATCCTACAAAGGACCGACTGCTAACCAATACAGTCTTCTTTAAAGATTCAGTCACATGACCAATACGAAACTCAATAGTCTTATTTTCAACACAAGCACCGTTCGAGAAAATTAAACGTAAGCTGCACATATATACAAAGTAGAACATGTAATCAATATTCTGGATCAGTTTCCGACCTCATAGTGGAACATTTGAATGCTAATGTTATAATAACAAGTAATTGCTGATTCGGGGCAAGTTGCTTTAGGGGTGGTAAGTCGGCAACTCTATAGGACTGACAAAAAATTGAAATTTTTTTTATTTTGTGATTCTCATTTACATGAATATACAAATTGTTGCTGCTATGGTTACCGGTTTTGGGGTAACTCACCCTTTATCAAACCACACACCTTGTTGTCAACTGGGAGTCAAAAGGCACGAATAGTTTTGTACAAGAAATTCAAAGTCAACAAATTCTCTAAGGGACAAGACAGCCAATATGTCTGGTGCTACAACCGAACGATATACAGATCGTTGTATGACTAGTTACAGTGACATTTGGGAATGGAAGAGTTTGTAACGATGTTGCTTAATTTGAGGTGTAAGCGGTGCTGATATTCAAGATAGTAAAAGCGGATTAAAAGCTGTGAGTTGTCTGGGGAAGTTAACCTTGCATTACTGCGCAACTGTTTCACCAGGTATCCAGTCTAGCTTACCAAATTTCCAACCAGGCTAACATTAAATATAATCTTTTAATAGTCATATGACAACCGGTGATATATATATATATATATATATATATATATATATATATATAAAAGAAAATTTAAATAGAAAGAAATAAAACAGGTTTTACTTGGACATTTATTTTACCATTTAAAATTTCAGCATATTAAACTTGATTCATAACTGGTGCCTTGTTTAGGATTGTGAAAATGTGAGTTTCTAATCTTACGGAACACATCAAATATGGAGCAAAGATTGGAAGACTGCATACAACACTGCATTCATAAAATAACACACGAAGAACGTTGAAACATATGCAAGAGGAAATTAACCACAACCAACTGATTCAATTTTCACCCAAAGAAGTTACGTTCGTAGCACAATCCTGTCCATCATGTAATTACCACACACTGGTATACTAAATTCATAGTAACTCTCTGTGAAATCTTCCCGAAAAGAATAGCTGAGGGCTACTTTGATGATTACACCACATGCTACATGTGGTCAACTTGGTTTACACAATGAGTGTAACTCCACAATAATTTTGATAATTAAAATAAATTAGATCGAAAAGCAATTTACAAAAGAAAAACCTGGAACTGGTTACTATCGTCTTACTACTAACCTGATGGGTCAAACAATTGTATAAGCACGTGGTACTGGCCTCACAAAGTACACCCCACGTGGGTTGAACGTAAAGAAAAGTTGCTATATTAAAAAATATTGTCAAGACGAGACGTTATAATCCACGCACATTCGCATTGAAGATTGATGATGCTAGTTAGAGTTACTGATCAACACGTGGTTCCACTTTACTCACAAAGTAGTGACAAAGCAACTACCGGAATATATTCTGAACTTCACACTCGAATTACACTGCATAGCAATTTAAGATAACATTAGATATTTTAGAGATAAACCTGAAATAAAGGTGATTAAATTTTCAGTTAGGCTGAACTTAAAAAATCCATTGTCCTACGGACTTAGCAGACACGTGCTTAGCTGGAGATCTTACGACTTCAGCCGCTCGCCGCGGACAGACTGCCGTGGTCCCTTCCTGAGGGTGGCTCACAAATACAAACGGAAGTGGCCAGAGGGGCAGCTTCCTATACCAACATGACAAGGGACAGACAGGACCATACCAAGAATAGACACCTCTCTGCTTTTAGAAAGCGTAGCTACCTGTTCCGACGTTGGTCCTACTGTTCTCTAGCAGACAGGCTTGTCTGCTACCCTCAAGCATGCAACTAGAAATACATTTGCTCATTCATCCTCTCACACGGAAGGGAAGGAAGATGACAGTATCTTATCATATACAGCATATGAAAGAAAGCAGATGTAGGTTCCGTATGAGACTGTGTGACATGAATTACATATAAACTGTGTTTTAAAGTGTAGTAGTGTGACAGATCGTTCTTGTTTATGTGTAAAAGTAACACGTTCCACTACTCAGTCTCCTCCCAGATAGTCTGAAACGCCACAGTAAATTTAGAAGTGGAATTTATGCCGTAAATGACAACAGATTTAAGAAATTAACATGAAAGGAATCCAACAGAGACCTTTCAAGTTAACCCATACCAGCAACCGCAGGAGCAATGAATAGTATATTCACACAACTCAAACAGACAAAATAAAAAAGAAATTATCAAATTTCCCACAGTGAATAATTTTATTAAATTCTAGCTACAAGCAAAGCTGAAGCCTGACTCTAGTGGAAAGACTGACTTTGAGCACATAACAAACACGTAGCTATTGTTAACTAAACGTAGGCCTAAGAATCAATTGGATAAAGAACTATAAATTCTCACAGTGGCCTGATACAGTGTGTTCATGGGGAGGAACTCGCAGCTGTGGCACCACATGCATATAATTAAATTAATTTTCTTATAACCGTTTATTAATATGTTTAATTTTCAAAGTAACTTGTCACCATAACCGGGGTCATCATCAGCTTTCATATGACGTATCGGAGCCTAAATTATGTATTGGGGTCGTCTGATATAATTTTCATAAACATGAAAATTATACACTGTAATAACTTTTTAAATGTTGTATTTATAAACAAGATTTAATTGGCAGTTAGCTCGTCCCACCGCTACGATTGATAAGCTGTGTTCACTGTTCTCTTTAAATCTTTGTACGGCCTCCCGTGTATATTTAGTGAATATTACAGTTTGACTCCATACATGATGTAGCGGAAGCCGCCAGGTAAAGCTTGCTCAGCGAGCACGGCGCTCAGATCGGCGCTTCCGGGATTTTCCATACTGCTGACTCGGCGCTAACCGCAGGCTAGCGCTAACCCGCCCACCGGAGCCGCTTGCGCTTCCGCACTGGCCAAGCCACAACCGATACAACAGTATTCTCGCCAGCCGTCAGCAGCCCCATCAAATGTATTCAAAGCCACCAAATTCCTTTGCGAACTCAACGCTCGAAATGTCATAGCATCCAGATTGCGCCGCGGATGTACAATGAAGCGCCAAAGAAACTGGTATAGCAATGTGTGTTGAAATTGTGGTCGACTTCTGCTCAGTCCCGACTTAAAATGGTTCAAATGGCTCTGAGCACTACGGGACTTAACTGCTTAGGTCATCAGTCCCCTAGAACTTAGAACTACTTAAACCTAACTAACCTAAGGACATCACACACATTCATGCCCGAGACGGGATTCGAACCTGCGACCGTAGCAGCAGTGCGGTTCCGGACTGAAGCGCCTAGAACCGCTCGGCCACAACGGGCGGCAATGTGTATTCAAATACAGAGGTATGTAAATAGGCAGAATACGGCGCTGCGGTCAGCAACGCCTATATAAGACAATAAGTGGGCGCAGTCGTTAGATCGGTTTCTGCTGCTACAATGGCAGGTTATCAAGATTTAAGTGAATTTCAAATTGAATGTTATTGTTGGCAAACGAGCCATGGGTCACAGTATCACCCTGTTAGCTATCAGCTGGGGGTTTTCCCGTACGACCATATCACGAGTGTACCGAGAATATCAGGAATCCGCTAAACATCAAATCTCCATCACAGCGGCCGGAAAAAGATCCTGCAAGTACGGGGCAAACGACGACTTAAGAGAATCGTTCAGCGTGATGGAAGTGCAATCATTCCGCAAAATTGCTGTGGATTTCAATGCTCGGCCATCAACAAGTGTGAGAATCATTTAAAGAAACATCGTCAATATGGGCGTACGGAGCCGAATGCCCACTCGTGTTCCCTTGGTGGCTGCACGACACAAATTTTTACGCCTCTCCCGGATCTGTCAACACCGACGTTGGACTGTTGATGACTGGAAACATAATGCCTGGTCGGACGAGTCTCGTTTACAATTGTATCGAGCGGATGGACGAGTAGGGGTGTGGAGACAACCTCATGATCTCATGGACCTAGCATGTCAGAGGGGAGTGTTCAAGTTGGTGGAGGCTCTGTAATGGTGTGGGGCATATGCAGTTAGAGTGATATGGGACCCCTGACACGTCTAGATACGACTCTGAGAAGCGACATAGACGTAAGCATCCTGTCTCTTCAGCGGTTCCATTGGTGTCCATCGTGCGTTCTGACGGACTTCGGCAGTTCCAGCAGGACAATACGACACCCCACACATCCAGAATTGCTACGTATTGGCTCCAGGAACACTATTCTGAGCTTAAACACTTCCGCTGGCCTGCAGACTCCCCATAAATGATAATTATTGGGGAAAGGCTTTCAACGTGCTGTTCAGAAAGGATCTCCACCCCTTCGTACTCTCACGAATTTATGGACAGCAAAGCGGGATTAATGTTGTCAATACCCTCCAACACTACTAGATGCATTAGTCGAGTCCATGATACGTCGTGATTAGGCACTTCAGCGTGCTCGCGTGGACCCTACACGGTATTAGGCAGGTGTACAGATGTTTTCTCGACAGTCCGCACCGGCACCTTATAAATACAGCCCCTGAAGCAGTAGAAAGGTTCCCTTCGCTCTCAGACACTGTGAGGTACATGTCAGTTAAACGTCTCGTCGCGTTCTGCCTCGGATGACGTCAGAGCCGAGCTGTGACAAGCGCGTATTTGGCAGTGAAAACGGATAGTGAACTCGCGAGGACTGTACACCGTCCTGGATCGTTTAGAATTCGGTAAAATAGCTGTTAGTGTGCCGTCCGTGTGAAATTCAATTCCGCGTGGCAAGTGGTGAATTATTTCCACTTTTATGGCGAGCATTAATTTTTGAACATTTATTGCGAACTTTCAATTGAGTGATGTCAGTCAGGGCGAAAAACAATCTGGTCTGTTTGTGAGAAACTTAAATTAAATCTTGGTTGGAAGTTTAAACTTTTACTGAAGTCATAGTCCTGAGCCCGCAAGGAAATGGGAAACAGACAACTTTCTTTCAGTGGGCTGGACCGGAATGTGGCCGTGCAGACTGGAAACTAAGGTCAGTATGTTTCCCTTCGCTTTCTGGCTGACCACCAAATTAGTTGCCAGGTTCACGTGATTAAAGACGGCATCAAAACTTTAAACTCTTGGAAGTAACTCACTCGTCACCCCACAAGTGGAATGAGTGAGGAAAGAAAGTTAAGGTCGCATTTCATTATCCCGTATGAGACAAACTATTTGCAACGTATCTGAAGCAAATGTCTTGAAAAACCGTACTGATCAACGTGTTGCTCAGATTAGATATTTTAATGTCTAACGTCGTAGAGGCTGAGCCACAAACTTCAGCTTTAACGCTATGGAGTAGATTGACTGTAATATACATCAAAAATTGCCAGTGATCTTACAGCATAATTTACCGCATATTGGCTAGTCGTTGTGAATAAAAAGTAACAAAAAATAAAAATAAATAGAAGATATGATATTAGGTGATGATACAATTAACTAATGTGTCGATCAAGAAGATTTTTAATTTAATGATTGGTTTATTCATTCGGTAGCTCTATGAAATAATTGAAGGGGGTGGTCCAACATAAATTATCTGAATAATTAATAATTAAAAAAATCGCACAGTGACGCATGCTATTCTGTATTGACATGAAAATGTATCATACTCCGCAGTATTAATTTTTCGTAGAGTTCACATCGACAACACACCTTAGCTGCTGAGTTTTGTGTTAGTCCCACATCACACGAATATTCTTAGAGTCCCGACGACTGTTCAAGTATCTAGTGCAACCACACGTCACCCAAGTTAAACCATCACTTGAAAACCGTTCTTACGACTCCCGGCACGTAGCTCCCTCTTCGCCCACGTAACATGAACTCCGCTTTTCCTATCACCGACTGACTACCTGCCGGCCTCCGGACGCCCACCAGCACTGCTCAGAGCCAATAAGACGCGCGACTGCATATAGGTCCACGGCAAAGGGCTACATTCTGTCTCCCTTACAACTCACAGTCTTTCTTAAAGATAATACTTATTGTAATAGGTTGCTTCATACGAGAACCATCACGCTTTGCCGTACACTACTGTAATAAAAGTATTTAGAATACATACAAGTTCAGTTCTTTCTGGTTCAGACAGAACCAGAAAACATATATTCAATAATTTCACAAAAATAATTAATATTGTACCTCTCTACAGCTCAGAAATAATTAACAACTACACTGAAGAGCCAAAGAAACAGGTACACCTGCATAATATCGTGTAGGGGCCCCGCGAGGAAGCAGAAGTGCCGCAACACGACGTGGGATGGACTCTACTAATGTGTGAAGTAGCGCTGAAGGGAATTGATACCTTGAATCCTACAGGACTGTCCTTAGTTCCATAAGAGTACGATAGGGTGGAGAACTCTTCTGAACAGCACGTTGCAAGGAATCCCAGATAGCCAACGAGCGAGGTGGTGCAGTGGTTAGCACACTGGACTCGCATTCGGGAGGACGACGGTTCAATCCCGCGTCCGACCATCCTGATTTAGGTTTTCTATGATTTCCCTAAGTTGCTCCAGGCAAATTCCGGGATGGTTCCTTTGAAAAGGCACGGCCAACTTCCTTCCCCGTCCTTCCCTTACCCGATGAGACCGATGACCTCTGACGCTGTCTGGTCTCCTCCCCCAAACAACCCAACCCAACTGAATCCCTGATATGCTCAATAACGTTCGTGTCTTGGGAGTTTGGTGGCCAGCGGGAAGTTTTTAAAGTCAGAAGAATACTTCTGGAGCCAACCTGTAGCAGTTTTGGACGTGTTGGGTGTCGCAATGTCCTGCTGGAACTGTCCAAGTCCATCGGAATGCACAATATATATGAATGGATGCAGGTGATCAGACAGGATGCTTACGCACGTGTCACCTGTCAGAGTTGTATCTAGATGTATCTGTAGTCCCATATCACCCCGACTGCATACGTCCCACAAGCCCTCAAAGCTGGCTTAAGCCGGGGATTAGTTCAGTAGAAATTTTTGCGAAGAATCTAACAGTATTCCGAAAGGATAGGCTAAACACAGTTGGCGGTTTCGTGTTTGTTGCTGTTAGAAGTAGTTTATCTTGTGGCGAAATTGAAGTAGACAGCTCTTGTGAGTTAGTATGAGCAGAGGTCATTGTTTGCAACCGGAATAAAATAATAATCGGAACCTTTCAGCGAACTCAGAATTCAGATGATACAATTGCTGAAAGGTTTAAAGAAAACTTAGGTCGAATTTCAAACACGTATCCGACTAATACAATTGTAGTAGTGGCTTCAATTTACCCTCGATATGTTGGCAAAAATACCTGATTACTTCCTGAGATACGCATAAAACATCATCCGAAATTGTGTAAAGCGCATTCTCTGAAAATTATTTCGAGCAGTTAGTTCATGAGTCCTCGTGAACAGTAAATGGTTATGAAAACACACTTGAGAATTGGCATCAAATAATACTGAGCTAATAACGAGCATCAAAACGGATACCGGGTTACAGTGAACACAGGGTTAGCGTAGCAAGACTGGATATAGTAACCTCCAAATCCACCAGATATATATGAAAAATATACCTATTCAAAAACGCAGATAAGAATTCACTAGACGCCTTCCTGAGTGACAAACTTCACTCCTTCCAAATTAACAGTGTGTCTGTAGACCTCATGTGTCTTGAATTCAAAGAAATAGTGTCGACAGCAATTAAGAGATTTATACCAAATAAATTAACAAACGACGGATCTGATCCGCCTTGGTACACAAAACGGGTCAGAACACTGTTGCAGAAACAGAGAATTTTAAATGAACGCCAAACCTACAAGATTGGCGATCTTTTACAGAGGCTCGAAGTTTTGCGCAGACATCAAAGCGAGGTGCTTATAATAGTTTCCACAACGAAACTTTATCTCGAAGACTGGCAGAGAATCCAAAGATATTCTGGTTGTCTCTAAGGTATGCTAGCGGCAAGACACAGTCAATGCCTTCTCTGAACGATAACAGTGGAAATATTATCGACGACAATTCTGTGAAAGCAGAGCTACTAAAAGCAGCCTTTCGAAAATTCTTCACCAAAGAAGACGAAATAAATATTCCAGAATTCGAATCATGAACAGCTGCCAACATGAGTAACTTAAAAGCAGATAATCTCGGAGTAGTGAAGTAACTTAAATCACTTAATAAAAGGAAGTCTTCTCGTCCAGATTACATACCAAATTAGGTTCCTTTCAGAGTAGGCTGATGCACTAGCTCCATACTTAACAATCATATAGAACTGCTCGCTCAACGAAAGATCCGTAACCGAAGACTGAAAAATTGCCCAGGTCACACCAATATTCAAGAAGAGTAGTAGGAGCAATTCCCTAAATTTGTGGCCTATGTCAAAAACGTCAATATGTAGCAGGATTCTGTAACATACATTGTGTCCGAACATTATGATTTATCTCGAAGGGAACGGTCTATTGACACACAGTCAACACGGATTTAGAAAACATCTGTCTAGTGAAACACAACTAGCTCTTTAGACACTCGATTTGTTGAGTGCAACTGACAAGGAATTTGAAATGATTCCGTATTTATAGATTTGCAAAATCCTTTTGACACTGTACCACACAAGCGGCTTGTAGTGAAATAGCATGCTAGTGGAATATCGCCTCACTTATGCGATTGGATTCGTGATTTCCTGTCGGGGAGGTCACAGTTTGTAGTAATTGACGGAAAGTCATCTAGGTAATGTTACAGATCTTCTTATGTTCCTTATTTATATGAACGATTTAGGAGGCCAAATGAGCTGCCATCTTACGTCGTTTCCAGATGATGATGGTATCGTTTAATGTCTAGCAGACTCATCAGCAGATCAAAACAGATTGCAGAACGATTTAGAAAAGATATCTGAATCGTGCATAAATTGGCAGTTGATCCTAAATAATGAAAAGTGTGAGGTCATCCACATGCGTGCTAAAAGGAATCCGTTAAACATAGGTTACACGATAAATCAGTCTAATCTAAAGGCCGTAAATTCAATGAAATAGCTTGAATTATAATTAAGAACAATTTAAATTGAAAAGAAAAGAACACATAGAAAATGTTGTGGGAAAGGCAAACCAAAAACTTAGTTTTATTGACAGAACACTTAGAAAATGAAACAGATCTAGTAAAGAGACTGCCTACACTACCGTTTTCTGTCCTCTTTTGGAGTACCGCGCGGTCTGGGATCGTTACATGGGATAATCGTAGTACATCGATAAAGTTCGAAGAAGAGCGGTACTTTTTGTATTATCGCGAAATCGGGGAGAGAGTGTCACGGACATGATACAGGATTTGGGATGGACATCATTAAAACAAAGGCGTTTTTCGTTTCTGCGGAATCTTCTAACGAAATTTCAATCCGTATCTTTATCCTTCCAAATGCAGGAAGTATTTTTTCTACGCCTACCTACATATGGAGAAACGATCTTCATAATAAAATAACGGAAATCAGAGCTCGCACGGGAAAAAACAGGTGTTAGTTTTTTCCTTGTGCTGTTAGGGAATGGAATAATAGAGAACTATTCTGAAGGCTATTCGATGAACCCTCTGCCAGGCACTCGGCAAATCACACGATTTGCAGAGTATCCATGTAGATGAAGCGTTATGACTGTTTGGTCATTTTGGTGTACTCAGATTAGTTCTGCGATAAGTGGTTGAAATACTGTGGAGTTTTTAATATTATAATATTCCTTCTCTCTTAAAAGTAACAGCAGTCTCTGTTCTTAGGGTGGGCCCAGCGTCCTGTCCCCAACTGTTCCCTCAGCGCCGCTGGACAAGGAATTCACTGGTGGCATTTAAGCTGGCGGCCAGATAGCCGGCACTGTGACTATACAATGTTTTCGTCCTCTCAAGACTTTATGATCTTAACTGGCTAGAGCCAGTGTTATATTACAGTGACAAAAATCACTGGAAACTGACGTTTCGCAGAAGTCAACAGGCATTTTGTCAACAAAAGGCCACGAAAGCCTTAACAATTTTGTACCGAAATGAAAAGGATATGGAGGTAAAACGGATGCCAGGCTGAGATTAATTTGAAGGATCTTAAGGAAGTTTAATTCGTCCACTAAAGAAGTGGCTTTAAAAAAAAACAGTTGTTCAAGCACTTCTTGAGTATTTTTCAATTTGGGGCCCTTACCACGTGGAACTATCAGAAGAGATACAGAAGATCCAACGAAGAGCGGTGAGTGGCACGTTTTGTCATGGGATCGTCTATCAAGCACGAGAGCGTTGCGGAGATGGTCAACAAACTCCAGACGCAGCTGCTGCAAGACTGGTGTAGCGTCACGGAGAAGGTTACTGTTGAAATTCCTAGTGCGTGCGTTCGAAGAAGAGTTAGGGAAGATAAAGCTTCTACATATGTTGTAACCTCCCCACAAAAGAAATTCTATGACAATCTAAATAAAAAAAGAAAATGGAGCCAAGTGTAACCTCCCCGGAGAAATTATTAAAAGGAAAATATTTAAATGGTAATGGGCATCGTGCTAAACGTAGCCCCCCAGCAGAAATTAAAGAAAAGTCTATGATAATGAAAACGAGCCAAATGTTTGCTCCCCACAAAAATTATAGAATAATAATGACCCAAATGTAAACTGAACACACAAATTGAGAAATGAACATTAATCATTAAACCCACAATAATAGGGCAGCATCGCTGACCTTAGGCCCTGTGCAATAATCAATTTGATAAATTGATTCTGGGAGGAAAAGAATACGAAATATTGTTTCAATTGGAATGATTCTTTTCTTAAAAACGATTGCTTTCAAAACAAAATTATTATTGGGGCATTTCTTGAACAAATTAATTACAATTAACATACATTACATTATCAGATGTGCGCAATGGTGCTTCATTACCTTATTTAACAATATACCTCGTCCCGAACCTTGACCAGAGACCCATGTCGACGCCCGCCGACTCCTCACACACAACTCCGACTGAGTACAACTCGCAACTGAGTCCAACTCGCAACTGAACTCTCGCGCAGTCAAGCGCAGACTAGCAACGATAAATAACTCTCTGGTCAGAGATTCTGTCATGCCTCGCCATCGCTGGTACTGTTTCAATGTCTCGTGAAATGACCTCAATGAAAAAGTCGGAGGAATTGGAGGTCACACGGAAGTTTATCAAGAGTCATCCTCCCCATGAACTATGCACGAAGGAAATAGGAAAGGAGCAGCTTGGTACTGGTCGGGCTACTCTCCACCACGCATCATAAGGTTCTTGGCGAAGTACTGCTGTAGATGCAGGTGTAGAAAGAAACCCATGAGACACTGATCGGGCAGTCAACTGGTTTACTGCCCGTAGTGCCGGAGTGCTCGTTATTGGACTGTTCGGTAAACTAATACGCAGGGAGTAACGGAAAAGTTGCATCATGGGACATGAGCAGCGACACTGATGAGCCGTGGGGACTGGCGGTAGGGTGTTCTACTTGCATCGCTGATATCGATATTCTTATGTCTTGCTATCTTTGACTGCTGCCACCCCCCCCCCTTCCACCCGGTTTTCCAGCTGGAGGTGTGACGAGAGATCCTCCGGTCGGCGTTCAACGAGACAGCTTGTGTCGAAAACAAGCCCGCGTCCCTAACCGTGGTGCACGGGCCTCGCCGTTCTCGCCGCCCTTGTCTTTCGGCGCGCGCCGGATGTGCGGTGCCGATCATTGGGCGCCTCAACGTACAAAATTGTGGTGGGTTCGTCGTCTCAGGCTGAGCAGCTTCCCTACTCGTAATTTGCAAGCTGCAGTTAAACCGTGGTACTACTCAATTCCTTAAAAAATCCAAAATTACAATGTCACCACAGGTATTAAAAGGATAAAGGAAGCCCGGGATCACAAGTGATGAACAAGCTTGTGATTGTTTTACAATTTTAATTTTACTCAAAACAGACTTTATTATGAACTTCAGTTTGGACATTGGCCCTCTTATCGATGCAATATACAAATCTTCACCTTAACTGAATTACATAAACACAAATAAGAATCATATTTTGCGTCCGCAACCAAATTCATAGATTTTAGGCACGGTGAAATAATCAATCATAAACAATCGTTCTTGTTTAACCATATCTCAAAAGACTAGTAACACTATACACTTCCAACCCAAAGTTACATAGCCACATAATAGGAGAACTTGATTAAAAAAAAACAAAGATCATAAAGCTTAGCAAAACTGAACTCCCCACATAAAAGTCCACAGTGAAACATGGTTATACTAAAAATGCAAGGTGGGCCAACCAAGGTCGCAAAACTGGCACACAGGAAAAATAACAATTTGCACATTCGTTAAAGATTCACAAATGATTAACATAAGTGTTAAATAAGAATGGCTAGTAATACGTTCAAATGGCTCTGAGCACTATGGGACTTAAAATCTATGGTCATCAGTCCCCTAGAACTTAGAACTAATTAAACCTAACTAACCTAATGACATCACACAACACCCAGTCATCACGAGGCAGAGAAAATCCCCGACCCCGCCGGGAATCGAACCCGGGAACCCGGGCGCCGGAAGCGAGAACGCTACGACCAGCGGACGGCTAGTAATAACTCAACCAGTAAAATGACTTAACAGAAACGCCAATAGCAACAAAGTGGCCTCACTTAACTAACGGACATAATGACGCTGAATGATTCTCAAATTATACTTAACATTAGAGAAAAGCGTTAAGGCCCACAGCAGTATTTGGAAGCAATAACGCTACGGCAGCAGGCAATACGAGCGTTCACTCCCCACGGGTTGTGCACAGGCTCACTAACAGGCGGTATATCTTTATATATAGTCCGACCGGCCTCACAATGATCGGTCCTGACGAGAATCCGTAACCGCGCCGACGCCGGGAAACGAGCAGACTTAACAAATGGCCTGCAGCACAAATAGACAGCAATAAAAACAATATCAAATCACAGCCGCACTGGAATATATAATAAGCATGCCCACAAATTCTTATGGAGCTATACTCTAACATTACCTGTCTCCCAGTAAATTAGCAGGAAACTTAGAGATCACTTCCGGTTGCCTTAAGGCATTTTCATCATTAAATAAAGACACCAAGTACTGCCGTGACAAATCATTAAACCATTAACTCTACGGCTGCCGGGCGCGTACACAACCGCAACCAGACCCAAAGCGGTCAATATGTCCTAAAACAAGTTAAAATTTGCATGAAAACCACTTAAAACACACACTCCACAGACGATGAGAAACGAAATGAGGAATATCAGCTTCCTTAAAATAGCCACCACGGAACCAAGTTCGGAACATCTCTGGCAGCTACCCATGCCACAATAAGTTTCAACAATCTTCTTAGTTCATACGTAACTTGGAGCTTGCAAATTACGAGCAGGGTAGCTGTTCAGCGTGAGACGACGAACCCACCACAGTTTTGCACGATGAGGAGCCAAATGATCGGCACCGTACATCTGGCGCGACAAAAGACAAGGGCGGCGAGCACGGCGATGCCCGTGGACCACGGTTAGGGACGCGGGCTTGTTTTCGACACGGCTCGTCACACCTTTACCCGGAAAACCTCCTGGGAGAGCAGTCAAATATAGCAAGGCAGCCAAATATCGATACCAGCGGTGCAAGTAGAACACCCTACCGCCAGTCGCCACAGCTCAGTTGGATTTGAAAAAGATGAGAAAGTTAAGCAGTCACGTGGAGGAGATAGGTAAGAGTCCTGATCTTGTTGCGGACCCTATTTATTCAGTGTATAACATGGTGAGTCGTAATTCAATCAGTAGACTTCAAGTGCGGAGTGGAAACGTTGTTGGTCTCGAGTACCGAGTAAGGCGAGGCTACTTGAGAGTAAAAGCAACTTTGTGCCCTTTAGAGTTCTCGGTTACATGCTTCCCTAATACTTGTCTACATGTCCAGAAGACGGTTCGTTAATGATGAGGGCGGTTCCGCCAAATGTTGGCCTCGCAGCGGGAACGGGCCCTCGACGGCGGCGGCGGCGGCGGCGGCGGCGGCGGCGGCCCGCAGGCGCAGAAGACAATGAGGACACGTGGGCATGCGCCTGGAGAACCGCCGTCGAGTGGCCGGCCGCAACTTATAATGAGCCGCGGCGCGCGCCTGCTTAGGGGCCACGTCCGCTCGCCAGGGCAGTCGGACGGCAGCGGAACGCTCGCTAACTCAATATAAATGGCCCACGACGCACGCCGACTCCGAGTACAACTGCGCCGGCTGCCTACAAATCTCGGATTATAGAGCCGCCTCGATGTGAGTGGAGATTGTATCGCAGTTACTTTCGACTCTTGCCTGTGCTGGTATGAGGCCACGTAAGCGCTGTTCTAGAGCCGTTTTTATTGTCCAGTATACGTACCGTAGTCCCATATGAGTGCTTTAAAGAGTCAGCAGTAAAGAGTGGACGAAAATTATTAAGCTCTGTATTTGTCAAATGGACCAGAAAGCTATGCGCACCACTAAACAAAATGGTTCAAATGGGACTTAACATCTGTTGTCATCAGTCCCCTACAACTCAGAACTACTTAAACCTAACTAACCTAAGGACATCACACACACCCTTGCCCGAGGCAGGATTCGAACCTGCGGCCGTAGCGGCCACGCGGTTCCAGACTGAAGCGCCTAGAACCGCACGGCCACACCGGCCGGCGTACCACTAAACAGACAAGGTCGCAAAACGCCAGTGTTGTTTACGCCACTCGACGCACCCCGTATTGTCTCCCACGTAACCACAATATTGGCTCCTAATGGAAACAGGGGGCGGGAATGGAGGTACCAGTACTCAGCACAGCATGAGGCTAGCAGCGTAGTTGACCGCTTGGTCAACGAATAAATCATAACAGTGCTGCAGTGTTAACGGTGACACAAAGCAGATACAAAGCAAACATTGCGTTGAAAGGTCTCTGTTGGATTCCTTTCATGTTAATTTCTTAAATCTGTTGTCATTTACGGCATAAATTCCTCTTCTAAAATTACTGTGGTGTTTCTGACTATCTGAGAGCAGACTGAGCAGTGAAACATGTTACTTTTACACATAAACAAGAACGATCTGCCACACTATTACACTTTAAAACACAGTTTATATGTAATTCATGTCACACAGTCTCATACGGAACCTACATCCGCTTTCTTTTATATACTGTATATGATAAGATACTGTCATCCCCCTTCCCATCTGTGTGAGAGGATGAATGAGCAAATGTATTTCTAGTTGCATGCTTGATGGTAGCAGAGAAGCCTGTCTGCTACAGAACAGTAGGACCAACGTCAGAACAGGTAGCTATGCTTTCTAAAAGCAGAGAGGTTTCTATTCTTAGTATGGTCCTGTCCGTCCCTTGTCATGTTGGTATAGGAACCTGCCTATCTGGTCACTTCCGTTTTGTATGGGGAAGCACCCTTGGTAGGGGGCCCACGGCAGTCCACCCGCGGCGAGTGTCTGAAGGGGTAAGATCTCCGGCTAAGCGTGTGTCTTCTAAGGCCGTAGGACAATGGATTTCTTAAGTTCAGTCTAAATGAAAATTTAATCACCTTTATTTCAGGTTTAGCTATCAAACATCCAATGTTATCTTAAACTGCAACGCAGTGTGATTCGAGTGTACAGTTCAGAATATTCCAGTAGTTGCTTTGTCACTACTTTGTGAGTAAAGTGGAACCACGTGTTGATCAGTAACTCTAACTAAGATCATCAATCTTAAATGGGAATGTGCGTGAGATTATAACGTCTCGTCTTGACAAAATTTTTCAATATAGCAACTTTTCTTTATGTTCAACCCACGTGGGATGTAATTTGTGAGACCAGTACCACGTGCTTATACAATTGTTTGACCCATCAGATCAATAGTAAGACGATAGTAACCTGTTCGAGGTTTTTCTTTTGTAAATTGCTTTTCAATCTAATTTATTTTAATTATCAAAATTATTGTGGAGTTACACTCTTTGTGTAAACCAAGTTGACCACGTGAAGCATGTGGTGTAATCATCAAAGTAGCCCTCAGCTATTCTTTTTGGGAAGATTTCACAGAGAGTTAGTATGAATTTAGTATACCAGTGTGTGGTAATTACATAACGGGCAGGATTGTGCTACGAACGTAACTTCTTTGGGTGAAAATTGAATCGGTTGGTTGTGGTTAATTTCCTCTTGCATATGTTTGAACGTTCTTCGTGTGTTATTTTATGAAAGCAGTGTTGTATGCAGTCTCCCAATCTTGGCTCTATATTTGACGCGTTCCGTAAGATTACAATCTCACATTTTCACAATCCTAAATAAGGCACCAGTTTAGTTATGAGTCGAGTTTAATATGCTGAAATTTCAATGATCAATGTTAAAATATATTTCCAAATATAAACTGATTTACTTCTTTTTATTTAAATTCTATATATATATATATATATATATATATATATATATATATATATATATATCACCGGTTGTCATATGACTATGAAAAGATTATATTAATGGTAATCTGGTTGAGAATTTTGGAAGCTACACTGGATACCTGGTGAAACAGTTGCGCAGTAATGCAAAGTTAACTTCCCCAGACAGCTCACACCTTTTGTCTATCAGCACCGCTTTCATAGCAAATGAAAGCAAAAACGTTACACATAGTGACCCTGTTCTGTGATTCCGCTAGACTCTGGAATCTCTGAAACGTTAGATTGCGAGCGTTGTATAATCTTAATTTTTTTTCCCCTGCAGCGCTCAAACAACTTCTGTGTTGTTTTTGAGCAGAGTTTTAAATGGTTCACGGCGTTGTTGAGCGACGTTGCGTTGTTTGTCTGCACTGTTTCGATCAAAGATAAAAATTTGTTTTGCGTGTGAAAAAATGCGTACTAGGTTGGGTACCTTTCGTGTAACTGCCGTAATTTTTGGGGGATACATTTATTGTGATTAGTGTGTTGTGTACTGGGTATAAATTGAATGAATGCAGACACATAACCCAGCTAAAAGTAGGCGGTCCAACAACTTCAGCAACATGGACTAAGGGGAAAATTTGATTTCGAATATTAGCGCGTCGGACGGTTCCGAAAATGCAATGGGGAATACTTCACACGAAATGCAAAACAGGACGAACGGTCTCACAGCAGAGCCAGAAATTAATTTGCCTCCTACTAACCAAATTGATTTGGTGGAACTCATGAAAACCTTATTGCAACAAAATAAACAAAACGCAGAGAAATCTGAAAAATCGATCCGCGAGCTAGGCGAACAAATGACGCAGAAATCTGAGAAATCGATCCGAGAGCTAGGCGAACAAATGACTCAGAAATCTGAAAAATCGATCCGCGAGCTAGGCGAACAAATAGACGAAAAACTAATCCAGTAGACAAATAAAGTCGACAAGTCGATGCAGAGAGTGTCCGATGATATCTCACAAAGAATAAACAGTCTGGCAAGTGAAATAAAAAGTGATATTATGAAAGAATTAGGCCGTACATTTGAAGAAATCGATGACCGTCTGCAAGCCTTAGAACAGGGCAAGCGGAGTCGCGATGCGGAATCGAATGAGAGCGAGAAACAGCTGCTTAGGAATTTCCAAGCGCTGAGAGAAAATGCCAAAGAGAACACCAGCAGGTACTCTCTAGGGTCCGGGAAGCGGAAATGCATTGTGCCGCGTCCGTTAGCAACACAGTAGCGGACAACAGTCAAGCGATTCCCGCGCTCGAACAGCAAGTAGAACAATTGAAGCAGACTGGGGTGGAGATGAACAGACAAATACATGATAAGATTGCGGCATTAGCGGACATCGTAGGCACGATGAAGGTGAAGGAGAGCGATAACAATACTACACCGGTAGCAGTCATAGAGAACAAAAAAGTGCGTTCGCTTCTTAGATTTCAGAAGGGACAGTTCGAAGTGAACAGGTGGCACAAATCTGTAACAGGCGAATTACAAGAACGTGTGGCGCATCTGGAAAGCCGCATGGGGTGTGATTCCGAACTCGCCAATAGCACCAAAAATAGCCGTACGAACAGTGCAGAGAGGGACACCGGCCACGAGGGAGATTTTGACGACAGGGAAGAATGTATTTTGAGGGGCAGACATGAGAAAAATAGAAACATTCAAGGCCCTCGCCGGGAGGAAATGCGGGGATTTGATTTCAAACATTTCCTTACGGTGAGAAAGTTTGAGATATTCCGAAATTCGCAAAAAGGAATACACCCACGGGCATGGCTCGAGCAATTTGAGTTCTGTCTTCCCCCCGACTGGGCAAGTTCACATAAGATAGAATATATGTGTGGCTACTTGGAAGGCGAACTGGCGATTCGCATGAGGTCGGCAGCGCGTCACTGCAACTCCACTGGAGTTTCGACAAGCCTTTCTGTCCGCCTATTGGTCGGAAGAGGCACAAGATAGGGTCAAGCATGGCACAATTATGCTGCCAAATTTGAACCAGTCTGGTTTCGGCAGCCCAGCACGCCTATTCGGCCACATGCTGCAGGCAAATCAATTTCCATACGGTCCTGCGGAACTAATTAGGATATGCATCACCAAATTGCCGATGCACTTGCGCCACGTCATTCTTGCGGGCCGATACAAAGAGGACGTGGAAACGTTTAAGACACTTCTCCAAGAGTTGGAATACAATACAGGAGAATGCCCGCCTAATCTGGCACAAAGTTATTACGGGGCACAGCAGCGCGATCGCAGTCGTGGCCGTAGTACTAATCAACGGCGTGACTGGTCGTCGCGACGCGAACGGGACAATAATCGGGACCGGCCGTATAGAAACTGGGGTAACAGTCGCGAACACAGGTGGAACAACGGAATTGATCGAGGACGTGGACAGGATCGTGAACGCAACAGTTACGGCAACCAGAATCGATACTATGGTGAACACGGTGGAAATAGGACTGTAGGCAGAGCACCTCATGATGTTGAAATTCGGCCGGCTAACCCTAGACATAATCCAGCAAATGGAAATGAACAAAACCGGCAATGACAAACGATCAGCGCAGAAGGCGCCCAATCGGAACAATTGAGCGACATGGCAAATGAGTACATAGGGTATATAGAGAGGACAGTGAGGAGTAGAGAGGACGGTGAGGAGAAAGAATTGATTAAATTTGTGACATATGCATTTTGAATAATATGTTGGTAAAAATAATGGTAAAGATGTTTCTGTGTGATTGATTGAAGTGATGTTTGCGATTCATTTTTTTTTTCCTTGTGCAATTAGGATTTAGGTTGGTTCAAATGTGAAGATAAATGGTTTCTTTGTGAACAAGTGAAATGCTGTTTATGGTTTTTTGTGTAAATTGAAAAGAGTCGCTCCTGAGAGAAGCAAGATCTGTGCTGAATTAATGCAAAACTCAGGGGAATATCCGATCTGTGGGTATTATGGGTCTGGCAAACCCAGGTCCCCAGCTGTCAGTAGCCTTGTTTCCGATTTTCTGCTTTCAGTGCTACTATCTATCTATTACTATTCTATATCCGTCAGTATAAATGAGGATCTCTTTCTACAGTATGCGTGCTGTATGAATATTTTAAGATAGGAGAACTCTGAGAAAGGAATGAGTAAGTTTGGAATCTTGAAAACAGGATGCGATAATACGATTGTTTAACCAATGGCTTCCCAAAATGCGCTAATATGTTAATATTGGTGATATGTCTTTTTTGTTCTTTATAGCTGAGTACGTAAAGTGCTGTCTGTGGATTTCGTAAGTATATTTATTCCCTTCAAGGTGAAAGAAAAATTGTAGTTTGTGTAATTTGCGTCGCCCTGAAATATTATTGTGGTAGTCAAATACGAGCAGTTCTTCAGCAAATGGAGAATGGAACAGAAATATGGATCCTTTCTGTAGACTTGATTGATGTTGAGCCAGAGCCTGAAAAATTATTCTGCGTTAATACTTGTCCTAGAAAAGCGACGTTTATGTGTTATGCTGATGCTGTGAGCATTACAGCTTACTGTTTTCGCTGGTGCGGGATGCACTGCAGCCTATATGATTTGTACTGAGGAAATTTCCCTCTTGAAGAGATAGGGGATCCAGTATTAGAATCGGAATTTAAAAGAGCTTTGGAGGACTTACGGTCACATAAGGCAGAAGGAATAGATAACATCCCATCAGAATTTCTAAATTCATTGGGGGAAGTGGCAACAAAACGACTATTCACGTTGGTGTGTAGAATATATTAGTCTGGCGACATACCATCTGACTTTCGGGAAAGCATCATCCACACAATTCCGAAGACGGCAAGAGCTGTCAAGTGCGAGGATTATCGCACAATCAGCTTAACAGCTTATGCATCGAAGCTGCTTACAAGAATAATATACAGAAGAATGGAAAAGAAAATTGAGAATGCGCTAGGTGACGATCAGTTTGGCTTTAGGAAAAGTAAAGGGAAGAGAGAGGCAATTCTGACGTTACGGCTAATAATGGAAGTAAGGCTAAAGAAAAATCAAGACACTTTCATAGGATTTGTCGACCTGGAAAAAGCGTTCGACAATATTAAATGGTGCAAGCTCTTCGAGATTCTGAAAATAGTAGGGGTAAGCTATAGGGAGAGACGGGTCATATACAATATGTACAACAACCAAGAGGGAATAACAAGAGTGGACGATCAAGAACGAAGTGCTCATATTAAGAAGGGTGTAAGACAAGGCTGTAGCCTTTCGCCCCTACTCTTCAATCTGTACATCGAGGAAGCAATGATGGAAATAAAAAAATGGCTCAGGAGTGGAATTAAAATACAAGGTGAAAGGATATCAGTGATACGATTCACTGATGACATTGCTATCCTGAGTGAAAGTGAAGAAGATTTAAATGATCTGCTGAATGGAATGAACAGTCTAATGAGTACACAGTAAGGTTTGAGAGTAAATCGGAGAAAGACGAAGGTAATGAGAAGTAGTAGAAATGAGAACAGCGAGAAACTTAACATCAGGATTGATGGTCACGAAGATAATGAAGTTCCCAAGGAATTCTGCTACCTAGGCAGTAAAATAACCAATGACGGACGGAGCAAGGAGGACATACCGGCCTTAATTTGAGGAAGAAATTTCTCAGGATGTACATCTGGAGTACAGCATTGTATGGTAGTGAAACATGGACTGTGGGAAAACCGGAACAGAAGAGAATCGAAACATTTGAGATGTGGTGCTATAGACGAATGTTGAAAATTAGGTGGACTGATAAGGTAATGAATGAGGAGGTTCTACGCAGAATTGGAAAGTAATATGTGGAAAACACTGATAAGGAGAAGGGACATGATGATAGGACATCTGCTAAGACATGAGGGAATGACTTCCATGGTACTAGAGGGAGCTGTAGAGGGCAAAAACTGTAGAGGAAGACAGAGATTGGAATATGTCAAACAAATAATTGAGGACGTAGGTTGCAAGTGCTACTCTGAGATGAAGAGGTTAGCACAGGAAAGGAATTCGTGGCGGACCGCATCAAACCAGTCAGTAGACTGATGACAAAAAAAAGTATAGACAACAGGTGTGCATGTTTGTGTGTGTGTGTGTGTGTGTGTGTGTGTAAATAACATGTCAACCCTACGCTGCCCTGACCTATACTTGCACAAGGCATAGTCCTATTCATTTTAGTGAATTATTAAGTAGCATTTAATTTATTAAAACGCAAGTGAACCACATTAGTGATGTGGATTTAGGTATTATATTGTCAGTTCATTTAATTTTTATTTTTATACTGTCAATTCATTTCACTTTTATTTTTTTATATTGTCAAGTCATTTAACTTTTATTTTTATTTTGTCGATTCATTTAACATTTTTATTTAAAAAGAAAAGAATAAGTCTCACTTTTGTTCTTAAAAATTGTGAAAGACAATACTAAGCGGTATTATGTATGACATTTTGTAATCACATAACTATGATGAACAATTTCTGTGAATGCAGATAAGAACGTGAAAACGAACTGGCTAAACTCTTACGAGACAGCGGCAGCAGCGAGGAGGACTATTTGTAGACAGGCGGGTTTCCCAGCAGGACACAGTGTCAGCCGGGCCACTTCTGGAGCACGCTCGCCAACAAAAGAAGGGTTGTGGGACAAACACTTTCCCTTGCACCCGGAGCTAATGGCCTGCCGCACCAGTCCGACCCTTCGTGGAGGTGAAGACCTGAGATGGCCGAGCGGTCCACCGCGCTGAAATCCATCTGCTGGCAACGCACCACACGCACGCGACCGTGACGAGACGGCCGCGGTGAAACGACAGAAGACAGGGGATAAAGGGGCGTGGAGCCCTTTGACAGCTACTGTCCAGAGAAACTTGCAGGCATTAATGACATCAACATTTCCTGGCGGATGCCCACTGTCAAACGACAATAAATCATAGTTCGATGGTCTCTGGTTGCTAAGGGTGGCACAAGGAAGAGCCATTAAGTCTCATCCTTGCCCAGGAATATCAAACCGGCGAGCCAATTGAGGATAACTCAAGAATGTAACAACACAAGGGGCATGGAGCCTTTTGACACATATTGTCCAGAGAAACTGGCAGACTTCAACGACGCCTATCAACATTTCCTGGCGGATGCCCACTGTCAAGCGACAGTAAATGATAGTTCGATGTTCTCTCGCAGTTAAGGGTGGCACAAAGAAGAGCCATTAAGTGTCATCCTTGCCCAGGAATATCAACCTGGCGTGTCAAACGAGGATACCGCACGAATTTGACAACACAAACATGGAACCAAATCGAGATGTATGTGACACGGGCCACCAAGAGGAACTTCATGGGAGGGCAGAGACGGCGGGATTGCACGCAATAGATGGACAAAAATCCCTACTGACAGCTGCGGCGACGAACCCCCCCCCCCTCCCCTTATTTTGTGCCTCGGAACAGTGGAACTACTGAGTGTGTCAGTGAACAGTGATTATACGGTTCTTAGTCCAATGCATATACATGTGTTTCTGTCAGAGAAACTTTGACTCGTGTGTTTTGCAGGGGTTCGATTTATTGGTCTTTAGTAGTCTGACTCTTGTATTTTGCAGGTGTTCTATTTATTGTTTTTTTTTAGACTTTGACTCTTGTATTTTTGGGTGTTTTATTTATTGGTGTTTTCTTCTTTTTTTTTTTTTTAGACATTGACTATTGTACTTTCAGAGCTGTTTTACTGATCAATGTTTGTTCTTGTGTGATGTATTAGATTTGTGAGATTTTGTTTCGTAAATTCATTCTTGTGGCATTGCTTCATTTATCAGCCAGATAGCTATTCATTCTCATTGGACTGTTATCGATTAGCCTTTGCATGAGACATATTTATAGTGAGGAGCCCCATAAGGGTAACAATCATATAATTAATTGTAGTTTCAGTATAATGACACAGTGCTCATTATTTGCTAACTAACTGAAATATAGTAGAGTGATTAAATTAGTGCCACAAAGTTATTTTAATTCTACAAATTATTAGTTTTATAAGATATAGAATTTTTATGCGATAACCACTTTGTAAAACATGTTTTTTTTCTCTTATCATTTTTTTGCTTTTGCGGATTGTGCATTGTAATGTTCTGCTTTATAATACTGAAGATATTTTCATGTTTTTTTTTTTTTTAAATTGCTGTGGCACCTTTGCTATTTTCATAAATTTTACTTGTTAATAAACAGTCATAAATTTTCCTGTGATAAGTTGGCTCTTGCAATGAGCAAATACTGGTGAACTCCATAAGGGTAACAACCAGAAATTGTTTTCATATTAATGACACAGGAACCATTGTTTTTACTTGCTGACCGAATTAGGTCTACACTATAGGTGTCACATATTGTTTCTTCTCTTTGAAATTGGTAGATTCTAAAGATGTGTTGAAATTATTGTGTTTTAGCAAGTACCTAGCGATCTTCTGCTTTTCTTTACATTTTTGGTTTAAGTTGGGTGTGAGAAGCCTGCTTGGAAATGTCCTAGCATGGCCAGAAAATTCCCTGCACAGTCTTTTCCCTGAGCGTCGGGGTTATGAAAGGTCTCTATTGGATTACTTTCATGTTAATTTCTTAAATCTGTTGTCATTCACGGTATAAATTCTTCTTCTAAATTTACTGTGGTGTTTCTGACTATCTAGGAGGAGACTGAGCTGTGAAACGTGTTACTTTTACACATAAACAAGAACGATCTGTCACACTATTACACTTTAAAACACAGTTTATATGTAATTCATGTCACACAGTCTCATATGGAACCTACATCCGCTTTCTTTTATATACTGTATATGATAAGATACTGTCATCCCCCTTCCCGTCTGTGTGAGAGGATGAATGAGCATATGTAATTGTAGTTTCATGCTTGATGGTAGCAGATGAGCATGTCTGCTAGAGAACAGTAGGACCAACGTCGGAACAGGTAGCTATGCTTTCTAAAAGCAGAGAGGTTTCTGTTCTTAGTATGGTCCTGTCCGTCCCTTGTCATGTTGGTATAGGAAGCTGCCTCTCTGGTCACCCCCGTTTTGTATCGGGAAGCACCCTTGGTAGGGGGCCCATGGTAGTCTGTCCGCGGCGAGCGTCTGAAGGGGTAAGATCTCCAGCTAAGCGCTTGTCTGCTAAGTCCGTAGGACAATGGATTTCTGAAGTTCAGCCTAACTGAAAATTTAATCACCTTTATTTCAGGTTTAGCTATAAAATATCTAATGTTATCTTAAATTGCAACGCAGTGTGATTCGAGTGCACAGTTCAGAATATTCCAGTAGTTGCTTTGTCACTACTTTGTGAGTAAAGTGGAACCACGTGTTGATCAGTAACTCTAACTAAGATCATCAATCTTAAATGCAAATGTGCGTGAGATTATAACGTCTCGTCTTGACAATATTTTCCAATATAGCAACTTTTCAAGTGGTTCAAATGGCTCTGAGCACTATGGGACTTAACATCTGTGGTCATCAGTCCCCTAGAACTTAGAATTACTTAAACCCAACTAACCTAAGGACATCACACACATCCATGCCCGAGGCAGGATTCGAACCTGCCGCCGTAGCAGTCGCGCGGTTCCGGACTGCGCGCCTAGAACCGCTAGACCACCACGGCCGGCATAGCAACTTTTCTTTATGTTCAACCCACGTGGGGTGGACTTTGTGAGACCAGTGCCACGTGCTTACACAGTTGTTTGACCCATCAGCTTAATAGTAAGACGATAGTAACCAGTTCGAGGTTTTTCTTTTGTAAATTGCTTTTCAATCTAATTTATTTTAATTATCAAAATTATTGTGGAGTTATACTCTTTGTGTAAAACAAGTTGACCACGTGAAGCATGTGGTGTAATCATCAAAGTAGCCCTCAGCTATTCTTTTCGGGAAGATTTCACAGAGAGTTAGTATGAATTTAGTATACCAGTGTGTGGTAATTACATGACGGACAGGATTGTGCTATGAAGGTAACTTCTTTGGGTGATAATTGAATCGGTTGGTTGTGGTTAATTTCCTCTTGCATATGTTTCAACGTTCTTCGTGTGTTATTTTATGAATGCAGTATTGTATGCAGTCTCCCAATCTTGGCTCCAAATTTGATGTGTTCCGTAAGATTACAATCTCACATTTTCACAATCTTAAATAAGGCACTAGTTTAGTTATGAAAAAAGTTTAATATGCTGAAATTTCAATGATCAATGTTAAAATAAATTTCCAAATAAATTGATTTATTTCTTTTTATTTAAATTCTCTTGTATATATCACCGGTTGTCGTATGACTATTAAAAGATTTTAATTAATGTTAGTCTGGTTGGGAATTTGGTAAGCTAGACTGGATACCCGGTGAAACAGTTGCGCAGTAATGAAAGGTTAACTTCCCCAGACAGCTCACAGCTTTTAACCCGCTTTTATTGTCTATCAGCACCGCTTTCATAGCAAATTAAAGCAACAACGTTACAGCGTTATACCTACGACAACGGTTGCCGAAGTTGACGATTCGTCAGATAAGAACCCAAGGAATTTCTCAGAGTGAAAAAGAAATGGCAGGTGAAATATTAGTTTTTCTTCAAGATGCGTCAGTGGAATGCGTGGTGTCGTATACGGACTGTGCAGGCGATGTACATGATGAGTACAGTGATGACGATACGTGGATAATAAGTGAAAGTGGTACTGACATAGTTGTCGAGCCAAGTTGTTTATCGTCGCTGTCGGTAAGGCAGACACAAATCCTGTCTCCATTGGTACATAATGAAGGATAATCTTTTCCAAGGAGCGGCTACTCTTAACGTAATTACGTACATAGAAAATCATCCGCAGCATAGTAACAAAACAATGGTCAACAATTTCGAGTACATCCAGAGCAATATGTGTAGTCCATAACGGAAACCACCGATGTTCAAAGGAGGATGAAGCGGATTTTTTACGAAAATTAGTATTTAAGGGTTTTGGGAATGCTTGATATAATTTACAGTTTGTACATGATAGTGTCCTGTTACGTCATGCACATCAAATTGCGCGCTATATAGATTACAGTGACTTCAAGCAAAGCAGTGGATGGTTGCATAACTTTAGTGCTACAAAACTGGAAGACATAAGTTTACGACATTTCAAACAAAGCGTCAACTTGACGACCCACAGTAAACTGCGAATTCCTTCCGAAATTTGTAGATGAGATTAACAAGCTTATCTCATCACTGAGTTAGAAGCTTGTTTTCAACTCCGACCAAACAAGATTTGAAGAGGAAATGTATACGAAGGGAACCTGGAAAGTACAGGTACAGAGGAGTTGTATCAAGATCAACTAACTTCAACGCCTTAACGCATTTGTATACAATCACAACGACTGTTAATCTGGAAGGTAAAGTGGCTGGAAAGTTGTTTACTGTGCTGCGAGAAGATGGAAGTTCTCTGCCATTTTCGATTCTTTCTCGTGTGCTCGGTGATGCAAGGACAGCATGGAATATTTACGTCACAGCAAGCAACAGTGGCGAAATGGGCGTGAAATAACTACAACAATGGCGTGAGCACTACTTTTGGCCAATAACTGGTCAAATAACTTGCTTTTGTTTGATTCCTAGTCTGCGTACAAAAATCATACTGCTTTAGAGCAAATTATTCCCCCTGAGAGTGTGTCACGCTCCACTTCATACCACCTGGAACCTTTGGACGAATTCAGCTTCCAGATCATTGTTTTATCGTGTGCATGAAACATATCGCACTGTCTGCAGCTACGCCTTAAGGGAAAGCGGTTAACGATAAACTGCACGACTCACTATTTCGAATTCGGATGCACGCCATCGCATTCCACCAGTTCTCACCACCCCTTTATGATCTTATATGCGTTATTTGGATACCTAGCTGGACTTCCTGCACGGCTTATAACTCCTAAGATCTTGATGACGTGAACCTTTGTGATAATTCTGGCGCGCCATTTTTCATTTGGTATCCACATTGCATGTTAATGGTCTTTTTTGAACATAAATCGAACGTCGACTATGTCCATTTTTTGAAATGTAATACGTACATCCCACAGAAGGCTGATCTCTCCACCCCCCGGATACTCATCTTTTGCCGCCCTTCTGAAGCACATGTTGAGTCGTTAGCAGCTGACATATTTCCTGCCATAATTGTTAACATAACACTTTCAAATGAGCCTTACTAAAGACTGAACTTGAAGGCGTTTCTTGTTAGTGACTTTACGAGATGTCGACAGTGCCTGCGGTCCAGTGCACGACTCATGAGTGCGTGAAATCCATTGAAAGTTTGTTAAATGTTGAAGTACTTGAACGGAACAGAGACTCAGTGGACTTGCATTATTTATAAAGGCAGCGTAGCAGACGCTGGAGAAAATTGACTGCAAAAATAAGCACTGACGTGTAGAACCGTTGATGTCACTTTACACTGAGGTGACGGAAGTTGCGGATATTTCCTAATTTCGTATCGAATCTCCTTCACCCCGTGTAGTGCGGCAACTCGACGTAGCTTGCACTCAAACAAGTCGTTGGAAGTGCTCTGCAGAAATTATGATCCATACCGCCTCCGTAGCAGTCCATGTTTCCGGTGCATGATTTTGTGCAGAAACTGACATCTCGATTACGTCATATAATGAGATTCACGTCGGTCGATCTGGTAACCAAATCATTAGCTTAAATTGTCCAGAATCTTGTTCAAATCAGTTGTGAACAATTGTGGCGGGGTGACATGGAGCATTGTCTTTCATAAAAATTCCATCACGTTTTGGGAACATGAATTCCATGAATGGCTGCAAATGGTCTCCAAGCAGGCGAACAGATTCATTTCCGGTTAATGATCGGTTCAGCTTTACCAGAGGTCAATTACATGTAAACACAGTTCACATCATATGGTGCCACCACCAGCTCGCACAGAGTCTTGTTGAAAACTTGGGTCTATGGCCTCGGGGAGTCTGCGCCACACTCGAAAACTGTTATCAGCTCTTGTTGTTGTTGTTGTTGTGGTCTTCAATCCTGAGACTGGTTTGATGCAGCTCTCCATGCTACTATATCCTGTGCAAGCTTCTTCATCTCCTAGTACTTACTGGAATCTACATCCTTCTGAATCTGCTTAGTGTATTCATCTCTTGGTCTCCCTCTACGATTTTTACCCTCCACGCAGCCCTCCAATACTAAATTGGTGATCCCCTGATGCCTCAGAAGATGTCCTACCAACCGGTCCCTTCTTCTTGTCACGTTGTGCCACAAACTCCTCCCCAATTATATTCAATACCTCCTCATTAGTTATGTGATCTACCCATCTAATCTTGAGCTTTCTTCTGTAGCACCACATTTCGAAAGCTTCTATTCTCTTCTTGTCCAAATAATTTATCGTCCACGTTTCACTTCCATACATGGCTACACTCCATACATATACTTTCAGAAACGACTTCCTGACACTTAAATCTATACTCGATGTTAACAAATTTCTCTTCCTCAGAAACGCTTTCCTTGCCATTGCCAGTCTACATTTTATATCCTCTCTACTTCGACCATCATCAGTTATTTTGCTCCTCAAACAGCAAAACTCATGTCTCATTTCCTAATCTAATTCCCTCAGCATCACCCAACTCGACAACATTCCATTATCCTCGTTTTGCTTTTGTTGATGTTCATCTTATATCCTCCTTTCAAGACACTGTCCATTCCGTTCAACTGCTCTTCCAAGTTCGTTGCTGTCTCTGACAGAATTACAATGTCGTCGGCGAACCTCGGAGTTTTTATTTCTTCTCCATGGATTTTAATACCTACACCGAATTTTTCTTTTGTTTCCTTTACTGCTTGCTCAACATACAGATTGAATAACATCGGGGACAGGCTACAACCCTGTCTCACTCCCTTCCCAACCGCTGCTTCCCTTCCATGTCCCTCGACTCTTATAACTGCCATCTGGTTTCTGTACAAATTGTAAATAGCCTTTCGCTCCCTGTATTTTACCCCTGCCACCTTTAGAATTTGAAAGAGAGTATTCCAGTCAACATTGTCAAAAGCTTTCTCTTAGTCCACAAATGCTAGAAAAGTAGGTTTGCCTTTTCTTAATCTTTCTTCTAAGATAAGCCGTAAGGTCAGTATTGCCTCACGTGTTGCAATATTTCTACGGAATCCAAACTGACCTTCCCCAAGGTTGGCTTCTACTAGTTTTTCCATTCGTCTGTAAGGAATTCGTGTCAGTATTTTGCAGCTGTGGCTTATTAAACTGATTGTTCGGTAATTTTCACATCTGTCAGCACCTGCTTTCTTTGGGATTGGAATTATTATATCCTTCTTGAAGTCTGAGGATAACTGAAAAAGGGATTCATCTGAGGAGGTCACGGTTTCCCCGTCGTTTAGCGTCCAACCTATATGGTCACGAGCCCAAGAGTGGCGCTGCAGGCGATTTCGTGCTATCAACAAAGGCCGTCGAGTCGGTCACGGCTGCTAATGCACATAAACAACAAATGTCGCCACACTGTACACTGGACGTACGACCCACACTTTATCTGTTGTTATTTCATAGAGCGCTGCTTGTCTGTTAGCACTGAGAACTCTACGCAAACGGTGCAGCTCTATGTCATTACGTGAAGGCCGTCGGCAACTGTGTTGCCCTTGGTCAGAATTAATGCCTGAATTCTCGGCACTCTTTTGACATTGTGGGTCTCGGAATACTGAAATCCCCCGCGATTTTCGAAATGAAATGTCCCATGCGTCTAGCTCCAGCTAACAATCCTCATTCAAAGTCTGTTATTTCCCTTCATGCGGCCATGATCACGTCGGAATCTTTTCACATGAGTCACCTGAGTACATTGGACAGTTCTGCCAGTGGACTGCCGTTTGTACCTTATGTACGCGATACTACCGCCATCAGTATATGTGTGTATTACTACCCAATGACATCAGGCCTCAGGCCGCCTTTTTAAGGACATAGTTTATGCTTTGTAAGATATTTTGCTGTAACCCACAAAAATGTAAACTGAGAAACTGACTCTTGAATTTCCGTAAGTTCAGCGTCTATCAGAGGATGCAGTGAGCAGTGATTGACAATTGTGTTCCAGCCGACTTAAGATATCTAGCATAGATATCCAAAGAGAATTCAGAGCAGAGTGACGTCATACTTGAGTCCAGCGGCAGTGGCGGGAATAAGACGATGGCTTAGCGTAGTAGGAAATAATCTGCCCGATGTGGCTGCCCGAAGAGAGGCGCATCGCTGGCCGCTGGTGGTGACGTGGCATTGTTACCAAAACTTGTGGCGAAGCTGCTAAACCTACGATGACCGTGGTCTCTGCCAATGGTACGTCTTCGCCCACTGAAGACAAAGATACACTATAGCGCCATGAGAAAAAAGATGTTAAAAGAAAATTCTTGCCAGACACAAAGATTATTTAATGATCACTGATCAAAGATAAAAATATTCTAGCGATCGCTAATGGCCATATATCATTAACTTTCAAACCGCACCAATAATAAACCGATGATACAATTAGCCTCACTAGTTAAATAATTATGTAGCGAGTATGGGCAGTTACTAGATACCATCGTGCGTACGCATAAAGGGGTTACAGCGCAACATAACGTGATCCGATATAGATAGAAAAATATTTAAGATTAAAAAGAGTATGTACTGTTAAGATACTTCTAATACGTTGTACGCTGAACTCTCTTCAGACGATTTAAAAGCATAGTAATAAGGATAAGTGAAAACATCCTTGTATTGTTGTCCATGTCCGACCTTTGCTAGTTAAAGAGCCCGAAATATTAATGACTTACAAAAACAAATTATGGACATGTTTTAGTGTTAACGAATGGCTATTCATAAGCCCGGAGGACCATTTTGTGTGCAGAACAGGTTTCCTCGGATATTTACATCCAAGGCGTGGGATTGTTAACGTTTCATACTAACAGCAAAGCTAAAAGATCAGTTGAATAAAATAATACAAACCAATGCCATTAGAAGGGACATTGTCACTAGCATTATAATAGAAATGCGAAAAATTGGAGGAAAAAATAAACGTGTCAGAGCTGATATTAAAATAAGTATTAAGGGATCAAGTAACTAGCTTATCGACCTACAGTTTGTGGAAAAAGATTGGAGACCGTGCAATAGTTGCTTGGTAAACAGCAAAAGGAAATGGACCATGCGAGAAAGGATCAACACTGTTCTACACCTTTATGAATAGGCTTGATCTTCACTTTAATAATGGTTACAGGCTGCTGTTGCTCCCATTGTCCATGTTGTACGTTCATGTATAATTTTGTTATATACGTTTTGTCGGTGGAAATAGTTGCAAGTTAACATGTTTTAAGACTAAAGTGCTAAAAACATGCGTATCTACTCGACTGTTATCTGTGAGGGACACCCTTGTGAAGAAGAACATAAAGTGTTCCTAAAGACACGCAGGAAGAACAGAAATATGGATGTAATGTGAATATATAACGAGGAACAAAATGTAAGAAAAGTGTATTTGTTCAAGTTGAAGGATTTAATGAGACACTGTATAAGTGGTCACGAATTACTTTAGGGGCGAGGTGCAGTGGCGATCAAATTTTACTGGATGGGATGTGGCATAGGTGTAAGAAAAGGAGAGAAAATTTATTAAGTACAACGAACAGGGCAAACTCTGAGGTTGCTGAACAATAGCTTCCCAGTATTTAGTTGCAAGGGACCAACGGTCTCCAGGGGCTCGTTACAGTATAATAATGTTATCATGGTTTATTCAGTCTGTTGCTGCAGTCACTCTTGTTTCTGTGCAATCATCTTCACAGCAGTGAAGAATCGTGTAACATCCAGTAACCAAAACGTACAACCCACAGCAATCTTCTGGCAAATGCAGAAGTTCTATGATTTGGTTGCTGTCGTTCCGGCAACAGTTTAGCGTAGCATACTTGTAACGCTATTTCACTGCATTCCCTGAATCCATACATGAGGTACATATTGGCGAACCCTTCGCCTGTAATCCTATTCATAGTAACACTGGCGAGGTATTCCTGAATAACATCCGAATGTTTTTCAATGGAGTTCTATTTCTCCCTACACACACACACACACACACACACACACACACACACACACACAGTGTATCATCAGAGTGTAGTGAGTAAAAAGTTAGTTTCGAATTTTATTTGCCTATTGATAATGCCTCCGATTCCGAAAACATACTGGCTCTTTATACAAACAAATTATGAGTGCAATCGACAGGGGACGTTCAATAGATCCCATACTTCTAAAATTCCAGAAGGCATTTGACACAGTTCCTCACGAGATTTCTAACTAAATGGAGTGCCTATAGGGCATCGTCTCAGTAATGCGTCAAGATTCGTGATTTCTTGTCAGAAAGATGTTCCTAGTAATCACGAGAAGTCATCTAACTAAACAGATGTGATATCTGGGGTTTTACGAGCAAGTTTACAGGCCCTCTGCGCTTCTTAATACACATTAACGATTTAAGGGACAAACTAAGAAGATTGTTTGGGGATGATGCTGTCAATTGTTGACTTGCAAAATTTTCAAAAGATCAAATCAAAGTGCAAAATGCTTTAGACAAGATCTGTTTGATGCACAAGTCTTCAATTGACTCTAAATAATAAAAAGTGTGAGGTCCTCCTCACGAATACTAAAAAAATTCCGTTCAATTTCGATTATAAATCATGCTCACCTAAAGACTGTCGGCTCAATTAAATGCCTACGGACTAAAATCACAAAAAACTTAAACTGGAGCCGTCACATAGAAAATGGTGTACGAAGGCTAACCAAAGACTGCGTTTTATTGGCAGGACACTTGGAAGATGCAACAAATGAGCTACAGAGACTGCCAACACTGCGCTCGTGCGTCTTCTTCTGACGTACTGTTACGCTGTACGGTATACTTACCAGATGGAACTGACGGAGGACACCGAAAATTTTTAAAGAAAGGCAGCATATTCTGTATTATCACGAAACAGAACTTTCACTGATACGATACGCGAGTTGAGGTGGCAGTTATTGAAAGAAAGGCGTTTTTCTTTGGGGCGCGATCTTTCCAAGACATTTAAGTCACCAGTTTTCTCCACCAAATGCGAAGATACTTTGTTGACATCCACTTACAGCGGGAGAATTAACCATAGTTATTAAATAGTATTAAATCATAGCTTTCGCGGTAAGTATTAGGTATTCATTTTTCCCACGGGCTATTCGAAACGGATCGGTCGAGAAATGGTCTGAAGATGGCTCTTGCTTTCGGCGGTTGGATCTTCTCAGGAGATGACTGATCGTGTACTACAAATGCCACAGATGTCCGTGCTGCAGAACGTCTTCACTTTTTCATCCTGTTGGGATATACGGCGATCTTTCCACTTCTCGACGGGACTGGGATGCACAATCCATACAAATTATAAGAATGGATGTATGTACGTACTGATATGTAAATATGTGTGTTCCATATTTCTTTCTAAACTATTGCACTGATTTCAACTAAAATTGCTACACATATCATTTATTGTGTGGAAACAGTCACTGTGGGGGTCAGGACCATCCAGTTATGAAGCAGGTGAGGGTGGCATTGGGAAAGCAGTGCAGCTTACGACGTGAGGACACCCATACATGAGAGTTCCAGTAATTGAGAATGGGAGCACTTGGAGACTTGCAACAAACTTTCCACGTGATTTTCTCGCTGACGACTCCAACAAAATGATGAAAAGAATTAAGTTTATCGCTTACCGCGTTTTCGCTAGCCACGAAGTACGACTGCCACGTCAATAATGATGTTTTAAGTTATTAATTCCTTACTGCTAATTGCATTCGTGGAAGATTTTGCAGACAGTATTCACATATACCACTAAATGTACCAGTAAAGTTACATCACTCTGCGACAGTTAGTTCAGAAGATATGACGTCATAAACTGTGAGATGCGTGAGAAACTACAACATTATACAAAAATTTTAATTTGGTTACTTCGTTGCTAATTGTATGAGCAACATTTTTGGCAGGCAGTGTCCATACCTGCTGCTAAATGTACCTACAAAGAATGTATCAATGCACGACACACATTTCAGGAAAAACGACATCAAATACTGAGATGCGAGATAAAAACTGTTGTATCGTAGATGACATTTTAGTTTATTACTTCTTTGCTGGTAACTCTATTCGAGGCACATTTATCAGACGGTATCCATACATGCCTCTGAAAATAACTAGAAAAATATATCTCCGTATGACACATATTTCAGGAGATGTGCTCCCGCTGGAAGTTCGAGTCCTCCCTCGGTCATTGCTGTGTGTGTCATTCTTAGCATAAGTGAGTTCAAATTAGTTTAAGTAGTGTGTAAGTCTAGGGACCGATGACCTCAGTATTTTGGCCCCTTACGAGTTCACACAGGCTTAGATCAGGAGACATGACGTCGTGAACACTGAGATGCGTGAGAGACTGCCACATCATGTATGATGTTTTAATTTATTACTTCTTCAGTACTAGCTGTGTTCACAACACATTTCGCAGACAGTAGCCACAAATATTACTCGATGTTGCTGCGCAGTTGTATCATTGTATAATATCCAACTGATAATTAACAACGTCATAAACATGGATGCATGAATACAAAACTGCAGGGCGAAATTCTCTAGACACAGAAATGAAATATGTGTAGAAATATACGTGCAATATATTAAATATGCGTTAAATATAGTTGGCATATGTGTGTGCTAGCAGAACCACAGGTAAAAAGCTCTTGCCAAACAACTGGAACGATTTCACTCACATTTGGCACACATAACAATTACAGTCTGCTAAGAAATACTGTAGACGTAAGAACCACCAACCTCCTACTGGGGTGAGCGAGATAACGTGGTGAGACAAGAGAGGACTAAGAGATGGATGGACAGTTTGGGTGAAGGAGAAGACAAGCACAGAAACGAAAGGGAGGAGATAATCAGTGAGAGGGGGATGGAGGAGGTGGACAGAGGGAATGGAAACAATGAAGAGAGACGGGCAGAAGAGATTGGGCAAGAGAGGGAGAGGAGGAGATGGAATTAGTGTGAGGAGAAGCAGATGGACAGAAGGAGAAGGAGAAGATGTTAGAGGAACAGATTGACAGAGAGAGTGGGGAGCAAATGGTTCAAATGGCTCTGAGCACTATGGGACTCAACTGCTGAGGTCATTAGTCCCCTAGAACTTAGAACTAGTTAAACCTAACTAACCTAAAGACATCACACACATCCATGCCCGAGGCAGGATTCGAACCTGAGACCGTAGCGGTCTCGCGGTTCCAGACTTCAGCGCCAGAACCGCGCGGCCACTTCGGCCGGCAGAGTGGGGAGCAGGAGATGGTCAGAGAGAAGGGTAGAAGGAGATGGCCGGAGAGTGTGAAGTGGGAGAAGTGGACACATAGAGGGGGTGATGGAGATGGACAGGAAGTGGGAGTAGCAGGTGGACTAATTGAAGAGTGGTCTGATTACATGACCGGGAAACACTGGGTATGCAGACAATTTTGTTGTAAAACAAAGGGTAACTTGTACTAACAATTCTGGTTTTGCGAAATATGACTACTTCACAGCCTTTTTTTTACAATAAAATTCTCTGCTGAATATTAAGAAGTGAAATTTGATGCCTGTAACGTACGTAGGACTGCTGTTCAGGAAATATACAGGTAAATAGTTTGGAAAGGAATACCATTACACGAAATAAGACAGAAAGCAAACTTGTCTAGGCGCCTGGTAACCTGAATGTCCATATCAGGAACGGCAATTAGGATGATAGAGGTAAATGGCGTTTCCCTGCGTCCATTAGTTGGAGGCGCCGCTGCGATTGTAGGAGCGAACGCCAGAGTCTGTCCCGGGCTCCGCAGGGATCACTTTAGGGCCCCAAATTGTAAAGGGGCCTCCTCGCCGGCACTAACGAGGCCCTGTCGGCGAGTTTAGCGTTTTTTGTCACCTCGGCCACTTTCCGCCTTGCCTCCTCCTCCGAGGCCGCACGCGTCTGGCGGGAACCAGAGTGGCACGAAAGTCGCCGCCAGCCGCCGCCGACGTCCGCAGCGCCGGCCATAATTCATTTTATTAGAGAAAGGAGGGCAAAAGTTTGCGTTACCAAATCCCGCGGTCGGAGAGCTTCTCCGCTCTTTTGTGGAAAAGCTAAGCAAGCGACTAAACGCGCGGTTTATCCTACAACTCCACGCGCCTCAGTCGCTAGATTTATTACTTCCGTTTATCCGGAGCTTTTAACATGCACCCTCCGTCCGCACCGACCTCTCCGCCCGAGACGGACTTAATTTCAAGAGATGGAGATAAATGGGTGTTGCGAGCTCGGCATACGCAACTGGACGGCGGCGATAACAGATTCTATCGAGCGATAAGTCGCCGCCGGCCCCTGCATCCCACGCGGATATCGCCATTATTAATACTCGCCGCGGCGGCAGTCTGGGCCGAGGGAGTGACGCTAACTGCTCTAATTGCAGTCGGCCCTAATTTTAGTCCATAATGAGAGAGTGCAGATATTAGTCACGTCAGTGCAGGTACGATACGATGCTAACACCAGGTTGTTTTGCTCCACTTATTGTGTCTCTCCGGCTCCCCTCCTCCTTGTGATACCATCGTAATTTTCGCTGTCGGTCTATTTTCCGAACACTTTTATTGTTCCGTTGGTGAATAATAGCGAGCTACTTTGTGTTAATGATCTTACGTTGAGATATCATTGCCTTCCGGGCAGTTCTTTTTAAAGAGAATGAATGAACGCATGTCCAACTCTTTGTTATGTACTAATGGCTACTATTGAAAGAGAGCAGAGTTTGATTCAGACTCCCGTTCAGCTAAATATATTTCTTTTAAAGTTATGTTGTAAGTCGTTAAACTTAACACCCACAAATTTATTCTATCACCAGTGACTGGAGTTACCAAAAAAATGTTCCAATGTGTGTGATATCTTATGGGACTTAACTGCTAAGGTCATCAGTCCCTAAGCTTACACACTACTTAACCTAAATTATCCTAAGGACAAACACACACACCCATGCCCGAGGGAGGATTCGAACCCCCACCGGGACCAGCCGCCCAGTCCATGACTGCAGCACCCAAGACCGATCGGCTAATCCCGCGCGGCACTGGAGTTACCATTTGTTTTGTTGAAGAAATCGATAATTAGCTCAAATATTGTTTCTCAGGTGTGTAAATTGCTTTCAGTTTAAAGGATATCTATTAAAACTAGTTTGTTCGTGCAAATTGTGTGACTTCTACATTCAAACATAATAGATTTTTTTCTAAAGGAAAAGTTATGACAAACACATACCCAAAAAATAGTAACAAGTTTCTGTAAATGTTTTCTCTGGGAATTACAAATAAGCCACTAAACAAACAAGCATACTCCATTCTGCGTACTAATTTAGTATCTAACCAAGGCTGTAACAGGAAACTGTTTGGTTGTTGTGATTCCTTAATCTATCTGGGTGGATCTACTGAATACAAGATTCTCGGTTCTGCTGACGGAGTGGTTGTATAAATTACGCTGTGTAAATTCAACTATATCTTTTAGTTGGCTGTGTTGTCATAAGACCAAAAGCCAATAAGTAAATAAACTACCTTGTGTACATACTCAGCTGGTTGCTGCTCTTCGCGACTGACGGGAATATCAGTTGGAAAGAACTAATTCTGTGGCTGTTTGAATAACTATATTCAGCTACTTTCAAGCTTTACATTAGCACCTCTCTTACCGGAACAAATAATAAATTACACTGATATTAATTAATTTATATTTCGGAAGTAACAACCTCATCCAAAACTTTTTACAGTACAAAAGCTATAGCGAGGATTTTGCACTACAACTTCACAGTACAGTTATGCTTTCAAGGAAATTGTAAATAGTTTATTTGGAGGACTAACGTGCTCTACTGCAACATTAACAGAAGAATGTACTTCATTACTTATTATTAAGACGACCCAGAATTTTTTTTATAATATTGATAATCAGTAAACGATACGAGTCGACAGCACATTTTTCAAGATAAATATTTCTATTTCTTAAAAATTTGGCTTATATGAAAAAATAATTGGTTATGTGTTTCTAGCGTGACACTAAATACTTTTTTCCGCCATACATTCATCTGCAAACTATCTGCATATTTAACTCCAAATTGAGATAAATAATCTGAAAATTGAATCTTGCAACTGTTTAGTGAATCACAATAAGCCCTTTCCGTGATAAGGTGGGTCTATGGTTCTGTCCCTCTGTCCCCTTTTTTTCCAATCAGTGAAGTAACAGTAACAGACAAGGGATCACTCGAAAATTTCAAATGCGAGCACCCACAATAGCAAACATTTTGTTTCTTGTTAGTAAGTTCCAAAGAACTAGAAATGGTGCCAATAAGTTACACGCTGGGAAATCCTGAAATACCCCAAGACACTGTTTAGCGAATCGGAGAACCATTTGAAAGAAGTCTGACCGCATCAACTCGTCGTTTAAGCGAGAACTTAGCGTCTCAGAATCAATAAGTACGAAAGTTTTACACTTTAGGCTAAAGAAAAATGTGTTCCACACTCAGGTAATTCAAAAAATTACACCACAAAGATTACGCAACACAGCCAGCGGCGTGTTAACGATTTGATAGGGTGCTGGCACACAAAAAACACAGTTTGCATCACCTTTCCTTTACCAATGAAGGCACGCTCCACATCTGTGGAAAAATTAAGTAATATAACTGTTTCTTATGGTGTAATGAGCCACTTCACGCTACCACTGAAGAGCAATTTCTGGAACCTCAGCTGCAGCATGAAGGCATTGCTGACACTGTTATATTTCACGAGAATGGAGCACACCCTCAATTTGCCCTCATATTAATAAAGTACCCAAATCGAAAACTCGCTGACAGGTTGGTAAAGGAGGTTCAGCAAGGCTGTAGCCATCGCTTTCGCCTGGTTCGACACACTGGGATTTTTTTACGTAGGGCTACATAAAGTGAAGAGCATACAAAACAATGACAAGCGATTGCAAGTTTTAAGCGCCGGAATCCAGGATACATCGTCAGCCGTTTCAGAAGATTTCCTTCAGAAAGTATGAAGGTCACCTCCTCAACGATGCGAGTAATGGTGTGATGTGGTCCGAGAAAATGCTGAAGTGCAATGAAAATGTATACATACGTATATAATAAACATACATGTGTATTATGTATATGCATCCATTATGTTTTGGAAATGGATCGATACTTTACGACCACCCTGTATCTGTGTCACTCTTTTGTGTAGAGGATTATTCTAGAAAAGTTACTTGGCCTCCCGTGATAGTGTGTAACTTAGTTTTTGAAGTCCAACTGCACATCTCGAGAAAGGAGCGGGAACGTTAACTTGGGGATATTAGAACTGATACGGAGGCTTACTAGCAATTCTTCTTCTAACAAACCGTTCGCGACTGGAGCAGGAAACGAAACTGGCAGTGGGACACAATGCATCCTCCGCCACGAACCACAAAGTCGGTTTCGGAGTATGAATGTAGATGAAGGTGAGGATCAAAATTGAAGATAATTAATACTGAAGACGTCGTGTTTTGCATATAAGGAAGTGTCCAGTTGTTATCTGATGCCGAATAGATAGAAAAGCCAATTTGCAGTCTTCTGCCATGCGTTTCACAATGCAGCAGTGCGTTTTATCTCGTCACCTTCACTTGCTGCTGGACAGCATGGGTATAGTCCTTGTGGCTACAGGTGAGGGAGGGGGGGGGGGTGCGTATAAACAAACGACTGGTAAACACGTCGCGTAGCCAGTGTGCTGGCACCGACATAAAGACGATGCCCACCAGCGAATGTGAATTAAGATTATCAGCTACAGCACTGCCACGCATCAAATAAAGCAAAGAGCCAGTTCTCTCGAAATGAAGTCCATAGCCGCCCGTCCGTCCGTCTCGTTATAGACTGTACACGCAGTAGGGGAAACCCCCCGGAGCCTATTTGAGGAAGGGCTACTAGCGGGCTCGCGATGCCGAACAACATTCGCCGCACGCTATTCCCGGGTCAGAGGCGTCAAATTTTAACAAGATTCCGCCTGGGACCACCTGCGCCGTCGTAATTTGGAGTTCCCCGGTTGTGTTGCACGCATACCGGGAGTGCGCGCGAGCGCAGTCGCTCGCTATCGCACGGGCGCACGCACACACACACACACACACACACACACACACACACACACACACACACAAACACACGCGCGCTAGGCTCGCATGCTGTTCATAGCTATGGGCGCCGGCAAAATGCTCGTAAGAGGAGCCGACGGATAATAAATTAAAAACGACGCCGCTGATTCGGCTGCTCTGATGTTGATTTATCGACGTGAAAATGAAGAATGGAGCCCAATTTGCATGCTTAATAACCCAGCGGCGCCGGCGGCGCCGGCAGCGCCTCACGCGTTAACGGGCAGGCGCCACCGTTTTGCCTGCTGGCGAACACGTTCGAGTCTTGGATGCGTATCCTCGGGGTAACAACGGTATCGATTTTTCGTACAAAATGTGGATTGTCACTGTGTCACAAAACCGTCTTGGTAGTATTTATAATATTTTAACGTGCCTGCTCGCCGAAAGGGCGTCTTTGTCCTCTAGATTGACGGCTACACTGACGCATTACTTCTGTTGCGCGAAACCTGGTAGCTCGGTTGACACATCACTTTTCGAGAAAGTTAACAGTCGAGGTTTGTGGCCCGACCTAGCAAACATGCACTTGCAATCTCGGGAATATACCGTATACCCTGCACATGCGGAAAAGTTCATGTCGGAATGACTGGACGATCAGTTAACACCAGGATCAAAGAGCATAAGTGACATTGCAGGTTGGGGCAGGTTGAGAAATCGGCCGTGGCAGAGCACGCACTGAATGAGACCGACCACGTAATAAAATTCGCCGACACGGAAGTTCTGGCTGTAGAGAAGCACCATCACACGCGCTTGTTCAGAGAAGCTATAGAAATCCAAAAACACGCGAACAGTTTCAACAAGAAAGAGGAAACCCTTAAGGTAAACGGATCCTGGCTTCCCGTACTGCAGCGAACGACCGTCGCAGGTAGCAAGAGGAGAACCGCACCGGAAATGACCGCGGAGAAGCCCTCGGACGTTGGCGCGCCAGGTACATATAGTCTGCGGCCGCGAGCTCGCCTCCAGTTCACCACCGGCAATGGAGGGTGAAGCTTTGACAAAGCCAGGCACTCGTGCTGGCGAAACGTCAGAAAAATCATTAGATGAACGTCGGCCGAAGAACCCGAGACAGAAGCCAATAGGCAGTTTGTCAACAAGTGGCCACGAAAGCCTTAACAATTTTGTGAAACATTTTTAACCTGTCTGTTGTTGTTACTGTTGTGGTCTTGATTCAAAGACTGGTTTGGTACAGTTCACAACCCTAATCTACCCTAGTAAAGTCCCAAATTATGTGTCTCTAGAAATCTAAAGCTTTAGTTCGATGGATGAGGTCTTCATCAGAATCTCCTGCTTTAAATTACGTCCCCAATGATGAATACGGTTTTGTCGTAGGTCAGCTGGTGTTGGGACTGATCATTGATAGTTTTCTTGGGTACCAACGATATGTCTCACTTTCAGTGTCCAACATTAGACCCCATTGTTATCATACATCAACTTTTGTGTCAAGGAAATCCCAAGCTGACCTGAATGGATTGCATTCATCTGAAACCTTAATGTTTCCTGTACAACGAGTTCCAAATATAGCTACGAAACTAACATCTTTGTCGGTGGGCGTAAGTTGCTACGCTCACTCTCCTGCACTTGACGTGGCGCGTCACGCCACTTCCAATACCAGTAGCGATGGCCTAAACTGTGACTTTCCGGTATCTGTCGTTTCTGTAGATCCTGCTTTTCGATAACAGTTATTTTCAATTGCAGTTTGTCACACCTTAAATCGCAATCTACTGACTCAGGCGTTGTATTTGTTCACACACCACCTACGTTAAAATGTTCCTCCTGCGATTTATCGCCGAAGACGTTACATTGGGAGTAGTCACAAGTAACAACTATCAGGCACTGGCAGTGTATCCAGCCAGGTGAACTGTGCCAACGGAAGTTATATATTCTTGCCTGTAGAGTCTGCCAGAGCAGGATTTCAACAGTGTGTCATTGAAGTCATTTTGCAATTTGGAAGGCAGGGTAAACGGAAGTGAAATACAAGGTGCAGGAAAATGAAAATTCTCTTCGCCCGTTGTTAAAGCCGTCCCATAGACCAAAGTTTTCTATCTTGTGGTTATAGATAAAGAGTCGTCTATGTGTTTTAAAGTTGACGATGTGCATGTACAAACAGTTACCGTGGTCTAGAGGCTAGCATTGCTTCCTCTGGTTCACGGGGTCCCGGGTTCGATTCCCTGACGCGTCGGAGATTTTCTCTGCCCGGGGACTGGGTGTTTGTGTTGTACTCATTATCTCACCATCATTTGGGTAGTGGCGAGACTGTAAATGGAAATATTGGAACTTGTACGGGCGCTGATGACCACGATGTTAAGCTACCCACAAACCAACATCATCATCGAAAGAGTCAAAAAGTTACATAGCGAGTAGTTTAAATGTAATACTTGGAGATACACAAATACGTTTACCTGTGTCTCTTAAAGTTAAAAAAATACCTGTTTACTGAATACGCTGTTGTTAAACATTTGGTAAAAGTTAGGTAGTGTATGCCAGCCTCCCTTGAATGTTTCGTAGTTTATTTACGGTATATGTGCATAATACGTATCAGAATATTCTTCGGAACATTGTCCATTATCTAATATAATTTATCTCGAATCTTTAGGTTTTACGATATTCGTTAAATGCTTTAAATAAGTCGCGAATGTAAACATGAGGCAACGCTATAAGTCAACCTGTCACCACAACCTTTATTTGGTGTTCGCCTGCGTAGACTTCGCCACCTCTCTACCGAATTATCATCTTTCAAACCGAATTTTACACTGTTGTTTTTAGCTGCTACTCGTGACTTCCAGCTTTGACTCTTGAGAACAGCCGAAAATCGAAAGTGTGACATATGGTTCTTAGAAAGAAGTACGAACTTCTGCCAGCAGCTGGAGAACGGTATTGAATGCTACGGTGCTACTTTTGGTTCCTACTTGTGACTGAAACCACTGTCATATATCAGCAAGTTGTTATTGTGAAAACGGCAACTTCTCAGTCACTAGTCGTTGTAACTGGTACGTAATTTATTGCCATTCCTACAAGCAAGTACCATTTCCTTTTTGCAACTGAGAGCGGGATTCGTCCGAACGTGATTGCTAATGACCATATTCTGTAGATCAGCCAAATCCTACGCTGTCATCATAATAACATATAATTTTTTTCACTTTTAATAATTAAAAATCCTGTGACAGTGAATGGAAATGTGATCACTTAAAAATCTAGAGTTATGCAACAACTTCTTTTTTCTGTCGAATTATCCAACCCATCTCCAGTAATCACTCAGTTCTCGTAGCTTCCACTGAAGATCAGGCATGCCTCTAGGCTCCACTCTGATCAATTACACCGTTTACTCCGCCGAGATAGTGGGGCAGCCACTCGTTTCGCCATCCTCCAAAATACTAACGACAACATTTTTCTAACCCTCTATCTCATCTTCCTGCATTTGATAAAATACCACCAGATCCACCTCAGTCAGCCTCCCCCCCTCCCAAACAAATTCCCATAACGCAAACAGAGGTTATTCAGGATATGCCACCAAAAACCCATTGCAGGAAAATCACCCGTGTGTTCCACAATCATTACTTTTATTGTTCATTAATATTTATATATTTAATACATCAACATGTCAAAACATGTCTAACCCTCTATCTCATCTTCCTGCATTTCATAAAATACCTCCAGATCCACCTGAGTCAGCCTCCCCCCCTCCCAAACAAATTCCCATAGCGCAAACAGAGGTTATTAAGGATATGCCATCAAAAACCCATTGCAGGAAAATCACCCATGTGTTTCACAATCATTACTTTCATTTTTCTAACCCTCTATCTCATCTTCCTGCATTTCATAAAATACCTCCAGATCCACCTCAGTTTGCCTCCCCCCCCCCCCCCAAACAAATTCCCATAGCGCAAACAGAGGTTATTCAGGATATGCCATCAAAAACCCATTGCAGGAAAATCACCCATGTGTTTCACAATCATTACTTTCATTGTTCATTTAATATTTATATATTTAATACATCAACATATCAAAACATGTCACTAACACAGAATCCTCATTTAGTATCCATTCAGCAAAAAGCCCACAACAGACTAAAAATACTGAATAAGGGTACTGAAACCATCGGCCATTCTCAACTTCTGCATAGCCTTCATGTAACCTAGCTTTCCCTGATATTGAAACTTGGCAGGCAAAATTGCAAACCAGTTTCATTGAAAATAAGATCGTACCTGTAATTAGAGGGTGATATCGGACCGGATTCCGTAGGGAATGCCTTTATCTAAATATATAGAACCACAGTGACTGTAAATTCTGATTATGTAATTTGAAGTTGAGGGGGGGGGGGGGGGGGAGGAAGGGAAGGAAAGAGTCGGAACTGGTGTTATGAGGTGCATGGAGATCAGCGGCGATGAGTGAAAAGATTTGTCAGACTGGGGCACGAACTTGGGATCTCCTGCTTACAAGGCACTTGCATTAACTACTTTACTGCCTGGGCACTGTGTTAATAGCAAATGCGTGGACTATCGCAGCACGTTTCTTGGTCAACCCATATCCCCATCAAGATTCGCCACTGTAGCCCCTGTCCGTCTCCCCTGTGCTTGCTACTCTAAGATTCCCATTGGCGGTCGAACTTAAATACGTACCTACACTAATAGTCATGGATTCATAGCCCATTGAGGCGTATCAGTTATATGAATGCGTGGTGTCTGTTCTTCCAGACACGGGAGAAGAACAGATACCACATGTAAGATGTAACTTCCGAGTTCTTTGTAGCTTCATTTCCTTCCTTTAACATGGACTGAACTGTTTATGGATGATTTTATTGTGTGGTAAAGCACAATTCTTTAGATTTGAGATGCGACAGACGGAGACTGCAACGGATAAAAATGGGTCTTTGATATGAGAACAGGCTGATGCCTCAGGTGGTGACTTAGTGGAAACGTGGGTGCCAGAGTTCAGCCAGGGGTTGCAGCTATCATGTATTTTTACTGATTCATCTTGCCAAGTGGCCGAGGAGGGGATGAGATAGTGACGCTAGCAGCAGGAGCTCCTTTCTTTCTTTTTCAAAGGGCATTTGCAGATAGCTATATGACGCTTATAGGAAGAAAACACGGCCTATAGAAAATAATGGGGAAGCCTAATGAGCTGCTCTTGGAATTTCAGAGGACCAGTAATGGAAGTTTAGTAGATAGTTACGAAAACGTGCCAATGTGTATATTAGTAAGTGATGTTACTGAAGTGAGCGTTTCTTTAGTAGCTGGAGTGCGTCTTGTGGTATAATTGGCATCAGATCACATTGCATTGCTTTTAGTGGGGTTTTTTATGCAATGGGATTTCCTCACTGTTGGACAGTTGTGTGTTATATTTGTCACTATTGGCGGGCAGGCACAGTTTGGCGCGAAAAAATATAGCAGGGCGTTAGAATCTGACAAAATTGACAAACTTCTTGGAGAGGTGTTGATTTGGAATCCATGTAGATTTGTTATAGGGATGTGGAGCTGTGTACGTATTTCGCATGTCAGCCTCATATGTAAGAGTTAGAGATCAGTGCGGAAGCGTAGGAAGCAGGCAGCAGTAGCAGCATGCCCTCGTCTTCAATCGACAAACAATTACATGACACTAACGTTCACCTCAGTGATCGTGTATAATTACGGAGAGCATAGGTAGGAGCACCGGCAACATAAGGCTTTCTTGGCCTACACTTGCAGATTTCTGTATCAGCGGTAGTAGAACAAAGTTCGCACAGTCCCACTCTCCATTGTTGTCAAATTTATTCAAGATGGCGGTTCCAAAATGGCGGCGACAGATATTGCATCATCACAATGAAGTCATGGTGAGAAGTAAAATTTTTTCGGGAAAATAGATCAGTTGGGTTGCCTCCACAAATCTAACCCCCTCCCCTACTCCCACCCCTCCCATCCCCGAGAAAATGAAGGGAAGTTCAAATTCTAGCAGGACAATGCAACACACCAGAGCTACCTCCACTAACCTAAGAAAAGACAGCAAAATAGGTCACTTGGGCTACCTTCACTAACCTAAGTCATCCGACAGCCACCTCTTCCTAGGAATTGGCTGTGAAACGACTCAGCCTCTGCTGGAAAAGGTGGCCACAAGTATATATTTTCAGTAGTTATTTGGCCTGCCGTGGTGGATGAGCAGTTCTAGGTGCTTCAGTCCGGAACCGCGTTACTGCTGTGGTCGCAGGTTCGAATCCTGCTTCGGGCATGGATGTGTGTGATGTCCTTATGTTAGTTAGGTTTATATAGTTCTAAGTTTTAGGGGACTGATGACCTCAGATGTTAAGTCCCGTAGTGCTCAGAGCCATTTGAACCATTTTCAGTATTTATTTAAACAATTTTAGGCAGTAGCTCTGTCCAGTATGTTCATCATGAGGTCTGGAGTCCAATTGACCTAGTGCACAGTGCTGCCACCAGAGGGCTCTGTCATCCCTTCTGTGATGTAATCCAAGATGGCGATCTGGGGAGGAAAAGCGGCGGGAAAAGGAGCCAGCCTGTTCTGCCCTGCTGGATAGGGAGGATTTAAGTCTCTATTTTGCAGGCAGTCTTCATTTAAACAATTTGAGGGAAATCCTCCATGCAGTGTGTCCACTATGAGGACTGGAGTCTGGGGATCCATAGCTGCCCGGGGGGAAAAATGTTGGGAAAATTATTCAGCCTGTGCAGAGCTGCTGGTGATAGGAGGGGGTAAACTTTATTTATTTTGGAACAGTTTATCTAGGGAGAGATGTTATATACTTCATTTATTACACTGATACAAAGCACACAGTCTGACAAGTTTGGAATCACAGTGCACAGCATACAGACCAGCAAACTACCCATAAATCACCGAAATAGTGCAGTACACTGATATACAGACATGAAATGAGTGTTTGAGCACTGCATTATTTTTGGCTGTTTAAGCGTTGTGAGCGTGTTTGCATAATATAACATTTGCTTTATCTTTTGACAATTTATGAGTTGTTTTCGTGTCTGATGCATTATTTTGTGAACAGGTGTGTAGGTTGTGCGATGCACGATTTCTACATTTGACGATTATCAAGCGTGTTTGCAGAGCCTTTTACAAGCATTATTTTGACAATTTTGGAGTTGTTTGTGTCTGTTCACATCGGGTACTGCGCTACTTCGGTAGCGGCCGGCGAGACAGTATTGCAGAAGACGTTGGACAAGCGGAGTGTACGCAGTATCTTTCCTAGATTTCTTGCAACTTCTGTGAATAAAATTCGGTAATTTGTTCCAGTTTACCATTTTTTGCGTGATGGTTCTAAGCTTTACGCAATTGCAATCCCTTGGTATTTATTAGAATCGACAAACATTGTGTTCGAGTGACTTATCGTGTAACATCATAAAGGAACTTAAGGTGGAGAGTATTTCAAAATAAGACGCTGGAATTCGTGAAGAGTGCAAAAGAAATCAGCACTTATCTGATAAAATTTACGTATGTAAATCCATTGTCGGGCAAAACTACACCAAAGCACGTGACAGACACTGTTTTGTCGTCGAAAGTAAACATAAGATCTTTGTACAGATATCATGAGTGTGACAGCGATGTTGATGAGTAGATTTTCATATGTACTTAATATGCAGTAGTGAGCTTTGAACAGAACAGCAGATTGTTATTATTATTAACTGAAACTGATAAATTTTTAATAATATATTGTGACTGTGTCGAACAATAAATTAATGCTAGAAAAACAATTGTTCACAGTCAACATCTCCGCAACAATATTCTTCCGTAAACATTCTTTGTCTTCATTAGTAAATGTTACACCCGTTGGTTCGATAAATCAACACACAGACCTGAGTTTCTCCTGGCGTATACAACTTTCAAATAACTTCCGGGAATTCAGCCAGGTAACACTTTCAGCGACCGCCGATATTTCGGCGGGAGAACACCCCGCCATTTTCAAGGCAAACTGCAACGGACAGGCGACGTACATGCAAATTTAATACCTCGGTTCTCGGACCCAAGCAGGAAAGATAACACACACACACTGAACACTAGTGCCACCAAAGATGGCCAAAGTCAGAGCTATCGATAGTGAGACTATGAATTCGCAGGTGAGGTAGCATTGAGTCTGTCCCTCTGTTTCTTGACAAGGGAGAGAGCCGGATTCCAAACAGAGTTTAAACAGAAACCTCCATCCCTGTTAACAAGGTTGCTCGCTAATTTAATCTCAACTGCCTCCCGAATCACACTGTCCCAATAGCTGGACGTGCATGCCAATATCTCGGTGTTATTATATAACATGGAGTGACCAGTATCCAAGCAATGTTCGGCAATAGCAGATCTATTTGGCTGCTGTAATCGTGTGTGCCGTTTATGCTCAGTACATCTGTCCTCCACGGTCCTGATAGTTTGACCAATATATGCCATGCCGCAGCTACAAGGGACACGATATACACCCGCCTTACGCAGTCCAAGATCATCCTTAACGGAACTCAAAAGTGCTCTAATTTTAGATGGAGGTCGGAAAACACATTTCACATCGTATTTCCGTAAAATACGACCGATCTTATTGGACGTGTTTCCTACGTAAGGCAAGAAGGCTGTAGACTTAGGTGTTGACTCAGAATTATCAATCACCTGATGTACAGTTGGTCGATAGCGCAACGCACGTTCAATCTGTCTATCACTGTAACCATTTTGACGAAATGTAACTTCAAGATGGGACAGCTCAGCTGGCAAAGTCTCAGCGTCAGAAACGATATGTGCCCTGTGTACCAAGGTACGAAGTACCCCTTCACGCTGAGCCGAATGGTGACAACTATTAGCTTGTAAGTACAAGTCGGTGTGAGTACGTTTCCTGTAGACTGCATGTCCCAATGATCCATCATCCTTCCTCCTAACCAACACGTCGAGAAAGGGAAGGCAACCATCCTTTTCCACCTCCATCGTAAAACGAATGTTCGGGTGGATCGAGTTCAGATATTCTAGAAAGACATTCAAATTCTCCCTACCGTGAGGCCAAACAACGAAGGTATCGTCAACGTATCTATAGAAACAGGCGGGTTTTAAAGGCGCCGACTCCAATGCACGTTCCTCGAAGTCTTCCATAAACAAATTTGCGATCACAGGAGACAACGGACTACCCATCGCAACTCCATCTGTCTGCTCGTAATACTGGTCATTAAATAAAAAGTAAGTGGATGTCAACACATGCCTAAAGAGATTAGTTAAATCAGCACCAAACCTGGCTTCAATTAACCGCAACGAATCAGACAGAGGAACACGAGTGAAGAGAGAGACCACATCGAAACTCACTAAAATATCAGAGTCATTCAGCCTCAGTCCCTCCAAACGACGTAAAAAATCAGCTGAGTTCCTGATATGATGTTCACACCGTCCAACTTGTGGACTCAACAGAGATGCAAGATGCTTGGAAACACGATATGTCGGGGCGCCGATGTTACTCACTATAGGACGGAAAGGAACCCCTTCCTTATGAACCTTTGGAAGGCCATATAACCTAGGGGGAACCGCACTATAGGTGTTAAGCCTCTTGATTGTGTCCTGCGACAAACCACTTTTCTTCAGGAGGCTGTTGGTCTTTCTCTCAACACTTTTCGTGGGGTCAGCATCGATTCTGCGATACGTTGAATCAGATAGTAAACGTTGCATCTTATGTACATAATCATGTTTATTTAAAACAACGGTGGCATTGCCCTTGTCAGCAGGTAAAATAACAATACTGGGATCAACCTTGAGAGAGCGTAAAGCAGCCCTCTCTGCTGCTGTTACATTACTCTTGGGTGGACGAGCCCTAGTCAAAACACGGCATGCCTCCCTCCTAACTTCCTCTGCAGCGTCAGGAGGTAGTTTGCAAACTGCCTGTTCAATTGAACTAATAAAATCAACTACCGGCAAATTCTTCGGAGTGGGTGCAAAATTTAATCCTTTCCCTAGCACGGATAAGGTTGCGTCGTCAAAAGATTTCTCTGTGAGATTTATCACAGAACGTCGAGATATAACATCCGACTCCGCGCGATGAAAACGTTCAAATTTTGCCAAATGCCGGGCAGTAACGGAGTTGTACTCCCAGTCAGCTTGGGTCCATGAGGCACCGTCCAACCAATCCCAAGTGAAATCAGACACTTCAGATGCAACCATTAAATGAAAACGATACAATTCTTTGGAAACAGAATCCAAACGTCGACGAGTAAAACGAATCCTTTCGCGAACAAGAGCCAAGCCAGCACGTTGCTTAATTCGGTTGGCGGCAGGAGAATTAATATGGTGCACAACCTTAGCAAATGTTGGGACATGATTTTCATCACGACACCTCAATAAAAACGACAAAGCACATTGCAGTCTAACTCGACAGCTACGAAGTTTATCCAACTTACGTAAACACCGATACATTTCCTCCCCGTAGAGGTAAACAATGTGAGACCTGAGTTTCTCCTGGCGTATACAACTTTCAAATAACTTCCGGGAATTCAGCCAGGTAACACTTTCAGCGACCGCCGATATTTCGGCGGGAGAACACCCCGCCATTTTCAAGGCAAACTGCAACGGACAGGCGACGTACATGCAAATTTAATACCTCGGTTCTCGGACCCAAGCAGGAAAGATAACACACACACACTGAACACTAGTGCCACCAAAGATGGCCAAAGTCAGAGCTATCGATAGTGAGACTATGAATTCGCAGGTGAGGTAGCATTGAGTCTGTCCCTCTGTTTCTTGACAAGGGAGAGAGCCGGATTCCAAACAGAGTTTAAACAGAAACCTCCATCCCTGTTAACAAGGTTGCTCGCTAATTTAATCTCAACTGCCTCCCGAATCACACTGTCCCAATAGCTGGACGTGCATGCCAATATCTCGGTGTTATTATATAACATGGAGTGACCAGTATCCAAGCAATGTTCGGCAATAGCAGATCTATTTGGCTGCTGTAATCGTGTGTGCCGTTTATGCTCAGTACATCTGTCCTCCACGGTCCTGATAGTTTGACCAATATATGCCATGCCGCAGCTACAAGGGACACGATATACACCCGCCTTACGCAGTCCAAGATCATCCTTAACGGAACTCAAAAGTGCTCTAATTTTAGATGGAGGTCGGAAAACACATTTCACATCGTATTTCCGTAAAATACGACCGATCTTATTGGACGTGTTTCCTACGTAAGGCAAGAAGGCAGTAGACTTAGGTGTTGACTCAGAATTATCATCAATCACCTGATGTACAGTTGGTCGATAGCGCAACGCACGTTCAATCTGTCTATCACTGTAACCATTTTGACGAAATGTAACTTCAAGATGGGACAGCTCAGCTGGCAAAGTCTCAGCGTCAGAAACGATATGTGCCCTGTGTACCAAGGTACGAAGTACCCCTTCACGCTGAGCCCAATGGTGACAACTATTAGCTTGTAAGTACAAGTCGGTGTGAGTACGTTTCCTGTAGACTGCATGTCCCAATGATCCATCATCCTTCCTCCTAACCAACACGTCGAGAAAGGGAAGGCAACCATCCTTTTCCACCTCCATCGTAAAACGAATGTTCGGGTGGATCGAGTTCAGATGTTCTAGAAAGACATTCAAATTCTCCCTACCGTGAGGCCAAACAACGAAGGTATCGTCAACGTATCTATAGAAACAGGCGGGTTTTAAAGGCGCCGACTCCAATGCACGTTCCTCGAAGTCTTCCATAAACAAATTTGCGATCACAGGAGACAACGGACTACCCATCGCAACTCCATCTGTCTGCTCGTAATACTGGTCATTAAATAAAAAGTAAGTGGAAGTCAACACATGCCTAAAGAGATTAGTTAAATCAGCACCAAACCTGGCTTCAATTAACCGCAACGAATCAGACAGAGGAACACGAGTGAAGAGAGAGACCACATCGAAACTCACTAAAATATCAGAGTCATTCAGCCTCAGTCCCTCCAAACGACGTAAAAAATCAGCTGAGTTCCTGATATGATGTTCACACCGTCCAACTTGTGGACTCAACAGAGATGCAAGATGCTTGGAAACACGATATGTCGGGGCGCCGATGTTACTCACTATAGGACGGAAAGGAACCCCTTCCTTATGAACCTTTGGAAGGCCATATAACCTAGGGGGAACCGCACTATAGGTGTTAAGCCTCTTGATTGTGTCCTGCGACAAACCACTTTTCTTCAGGAGGCTGTTGGTCTTTCTCTCAACACTTTTCGTGGGGTCAGCATCGATTCTGGGATACGTTGAATCAGATAGTAAACGTTGCATCTTATGTACATAATCATGTTTATTTAAAACAACGGTGGCATTGCCCTTGTCAGCAGGTAAAATAACAATACTGGGATCAACCTTGAGAGAGCGTAAAGCAGCCCTCTCTGCTGCAGTTACATTACTCTTGGGTGGACGAGCCCTAGTCAAAACACGGCATGCCTCCCTCCTAACTTCCTCTGCAGCGTCAGGAGGTAGTTTGCAAACTGCCTGTTCAATTGAACTAATAAAATCAACTACCGGCAAATTCTTCGGAGTGGGTGCAAAATTTAATCCTTTCCCTAACACGGATAAGGTTGCGTCGTCAAAAGATTTCTCTGTGAGATTTATCACAGAACGTCGAGATATAACATCCGACTCCGCGCGATGAAAACGTTCAAATTTTGCCAAATGCCGGGCAGTAACGGAGTTGTACTCCCAGTCAGCTTGGGTCCATGAGGCACCGTCCAACCAATCCCAAGTGAAATCAGACACTTCAGATGCAACCATTAAATGAAAACGATACAATTCTTTGGAAACAGAATCCAAACGTCGACGAGTAAAACGAATCCTTTCGCGAACAAGAGCCAAGCCAGCACGTTGCTTAATTCGGTTGGCGGCAGGAGAATTAATATGGTGCACAACCTTAGCAAATGTTGGGACATGATTTTCATCACGACACCTCAATAAAAACGACAAAGCACATTGCAGTCTAACTCGACAGCTACGAAGTTTATCCAACTTACGTAAACACCGATACATTTCCTCCCCGTAGAGGTAAACAATGTGAGACCTGAGTTTCTCCTGGCGTATACAACTTTCAAATAACTTCCGGGAATTCAGCCAGGTAACACTTTCAGCGACCGCCGATATTTCGGCGGGAGAACACCCCGCCATTTTCAAGGCAAACTGCAACGGACAGGCGACGTACATGCAAATTTAATACCTCGGTTCTCGGACCCAAGCAGGAAAGATAACACACACACACTGAACACTAGTGCCACCAAAGATGGCGAAAGTCAGAGCTATCGATAGTGAGACTATGAATTCGCAGGTGAGGTAGCATTGAGTCTGTCCCTCTGTTTCTTGACAAGGGAGAGAGCCGGATTCCAAACAGAGTTTAAACAGAAACCTCCATCCCTGTTAACAAGGTTGCTCGCTAATTTAATCTCAACTGCCTCCCGAATCACACTGTCCCAATAGCTGGACGTGCATGCCAATATCTCGGTGTTATTATATAACATGGAGTGACCAGTATCCAAGCAATGTTCGGCAATAGCAGATCTATTTGGCTGCTGTAATCGTGTGTGCCGTTTATGCTCAGTACATCTGTCCTCCACGGTCCTGATAGTTTGACCAATATATGCCATGCCGCAGCTACAAGGGACACGATATACACCCGCCTTACGCAGTCCAAGATCATCCTTAACGGAACTCAAAAGTGCTCTAATTTTAGATGGAGGTCGGAAAACACATTTCACATCGTATTTCCGTAAAATACGACCGATCTTATTGGACGTGTTTCCTACGTAAGGCAAGAAGGCAGTAGACTTAGGTGTTGACTCAGAATTATCATCAATCACCTGATGTACAGTTGGTCGATAGCGCAACGCACGTTCAATCTGTCTATCACTGTAACCATTTTGACGAAATGTAACTTCAAGATGGGACAGCTCAGCTGGCAAAGTCTCAGCGTCAGAAACGATATGTGCCCTGTGTACCAAGGTACGAAGTACCCCTTCACGCTGAGCCGAATGGTGACAACTATTAGCTTGTAAGTACAAGTCGGTGTGAGTACGTTTCCTGTAGACTGCATGTCCCAATGATCCATCATCCTTCCTCCTAACCAACACGTCGAGAAAGGGAAGGCAACCATCCTTTTCCACCTCCATCGTAAAACGAATGTTCGGGTGGATCGAGTTCAGATGTTCTAGAAAGACATTCAAATTCTCCCTACCGTGAGGCCAAACAACGAAGGTATCGTCAACGTATCTATAGAAACAGGCGGGTTTTAAAGGCGCCGACTCCAATGCACGTTCCTCGAAGTCTTCCATAAACAAATTTGCGATCACAGGAGACAACGGACTACCCATCGCAACTCCATCTGTCTGCTCGTAATACTGGTCATTAAATAAAAAGTAAGTGGATGTCAACACATGCCTAAAGAGATTAGTTAAATCAGCACCAAACCTGGCTTCAATTAACCGCAACGAATCAGACAGAGGAACACGAGTGAAGAGAGAGACCACATCGAAACTCACTAAAATATCAGAGTCATTCAGCCTCAGTCCCTCCAAACGACGTAAAAAATCAGCTGAGTTCCTGATATGATGTTCACACCGTCCAACTTGTGGAGTCAACAGAGATGCAAGATGCTTGGAAACACGATATGTCGGGGCGCCGATGTTACTCACTATAGGACGGAAAGGAACCCCTTCCTTATGAACCTTTGGAAGGCCATATAACCTAGGGGGAACCGCACTATAGGTGTTAAGCCTCTTGATTGTGTCCTGCGACAAACCACTTTTCTTCAGGAGGCTGTTGGTCTTTCTCTCAACACTTTTCGTGGGGTCAGCATCGATTCTGCGATACGTTGAATCAGATAGTAAACGTTGCATCTTATGTACATAATCATGTTTATTTAAAACAACGGTGGCATTGCCCTTGTCAGCAGGTAAAATAACAATACTGGGATCAACCTTGAGAGAGCGTAAAGCAGCCCTCTCTGCTGCTGTTACATTACTCTTGGGTGGACGAGCCCTAGTCAAAACACGGCATGCCTCCCTCCTAACTTCCTCTGCAGCGTCAGGAGGTAGTTTGCAAACTGCCTGTTCAATTGAACTAATAAAATCAACTACCGGCAAATTCTTCGGAGTGGGTGCAAAATTTAATCCTTTCCCTAGCACGGATAAGGTTGCGTCGTCAAAAGATTTCTCTGTGAGATTTATCACAGAACGTCGAGATATAACATCCGACTCCGCGCGATGAAAACGTTCAAATTTTGCCAAATGCCGGGCAGTAACGGAGTTGTACTCCCAGTCAGCTTGGGTCCATGAGGCACCGTCCAACCAATCCCAAGTGAAATCAGACACTTCAGATGCAACCATTAAATGAAAACGATACAATTCTTTGGAAACAGAATCCAAACGTCGACGAGTAAAACGAATCCTTTCGCGAACAAGAGCCAAGCCAGCACGTTGCTTAATTCGGTTGGCGGCAGGAGAATTAATATGGTGCACAACCTTAGCAAATGTTGGGACATGATTTTCATCACGACACCTCAATAAAAACGACAAAGCACATTGCAGTCTAACTCGACAGCTACGAAGTTTATCCAACTTACGTAAACACCGATACATTTCCTCCCCGTAGAGGTAAACAATGTGAGACCTGAGTTTCTCCTGGCGTATACAACTTTCAAATAACTTCCGGGAATTCAGCCAGGTAACACTTTCAGCGACCGCTGATATTTCGGCGGGAGAACATCCCGCCATTTTCAAGGCAAACTGCAACGGACAGGCGACGTACATGCAAATTTAATACCTCGGTTCTCGGACCCGCTGACGCTGAGACTTTGCCAGCTGAGCTGTCCCATCTTGAAGTTACATTTCGTCAAAATGGTTACAGTGATAGACAGATTGAACGTGCGTTGCGCTATCGACCAACTGTACATCAGGTGATTGATGATAATTCTGAGTCAACACCTAAGTCTACTGCCTTCTTGCCTTACGTAGGAAACACGTCCAATAAGATCGGTCGTATTTTACGGAAATACGATGTGAAATGTGTTTTCCGACCTCCATCTAAAATTAGAGCACTTTTGAGTTCCGTTAAGGATGATCTTGGACTGCGTAAGGCGGGTGTATATCGTGTCCCTTGTAGCTGCGGCATGGCATATATTGGTCAAACTATCAGGACCGTGGAGGACAGATGTACTGAGCATAAACGGCACACACGATTACAGCAGCCAAATAGATCTGCTATTGCCGAACATTGCTTGGATACTGGTCACTCCATGTTATATAATAACACCGAGATATTGGCATGCACGTCCAGCTATTGGGACAGTGTGATTCGGGAGGCAGTTGAGATTAAATTAGCGAGCAACCTTGTTAACAGGGATGGAGGTTTCTGTTTAAACTCTGTTTGGAATCCGGCTCTCTCCCTTGTCAAGAAACAGAGGGACAGACTCAATGCTACCTCACCTGCGAATTCATAGTCTCACTATCGATAGCTCTGACTTTCGCCATCTTTGGTGGCACTAGTGTTCAGTGTGTGTGTGTTATCTTTCCTGCTTGGGTCCGAGAACCGAGGTATTAAATTTGCATGTACGTCGCCTGTCCGTTGCAGTTTGCCTTGAAAATGGCGGGGTGTTCTCCCGCCGAAATATCGGCGGTCGCTGAAAGTGTTACCTGGCTGAATTCCCGGAAGTTATTTGAAAGTTGTATACGCCAGGAGAAACTCAGGTCTCACATTGTTTACCTCTACGGGGAGGAAATGTATCGGTGTTTACGTAAGTTGGATAAACTTCGTAGCTGTCGAGTTAGACTGCAATGTGCTTTGTCGTTTTTATTGAGGTGTCGTGATGAAAATCATGTCCCAACATTTGCTAAGGTTGTGCACCATATTAATTCTCCTGCCGCCAACCGAATTAAGCAACGTGCTGGCTTGGCTCTTGTTCGCGAAAGGATTCGTTTAACTCGTCGACGTTTGGATTCTGTTTCCAAAGAATTGTATCGTTTTCATTTAATGGTTGCATCTGAAGTGTCTGATTTCACTTGGGATTGGTTGGACGGTGCCTCATGGACCCAAGCTGACTGGGAGTACAACTCCGTTACTGCCCGGCATTTGGCAAAATTTGAACGTTTTCATCGCGCGGAGTCGGATGTTATATCTCGACGTTCTGTGATAAATCTCACAGAGAAATCTTTTGACGACGCAACCTTATCCGTGCTAGGGAAAGGATTAAATTTTGCACCCACTCCGAAGAATTTGCCGGTAGTTGATTTTATTAGTTCAATTGAACAGGCAGTTTGCAAACTACCTCCTGACGCTGCAGAGGAAGTTAGGAGGGAGGCATGCCGTGTTTTGACTAGGGCTCGTCCACCCAAGAGTAATGTAACAGCAGCAGAGAGGGCTGCTTTACGCTCTCTCAAGGTTGATCCCAGTATTGTTATTTTACCTGCTGACAAGGGCAATGCCACCGTTGTTTTAAATAAACATGATTATGTACATAAGATGCAACGTTTACTATCTGATTCAACGTATCGCAGAATCGATGCTGACCCCACGAAAAGTGTTGAGAGAAAGACCAACAGCCTCCTGAAGAAAAGTGGTTTGTCGCAGGACACAATCAAGAGGCTTAACACCTATAGTGCGGTTCCCCCTAGGTTATATGGCCTTCCAAAGGTTCATAAGGAAGGGGTTCCTTTCCGTCCTATAGTGAGTAACATCGGCGCCCCGACATATCGTGTTTCCAAGCATCTTGCATCTCTGTTGAGTCCACAAGTTGGACGGTGTGAACATCATATCAGGAACTCAGCTGATTCTTTACGTCGTTTGGAGGGACTGAGGCTGAATGACTCTGATATTTTAGTGAGTTTCGATGTGGTCTCTCTCTTCACTCGTGTTCCTCTGTCTGATTCGTTGCGGTTAATTGAAGCCAGGTTTGGTGCTGATTTAACTAATCTCTTTAGGCATGTGTTGACATCCACTTACTTTTTATTTAATGACCAGTATTACGAGCAGACAGATGGAGTTGCGATGGGTAGTCCGTTGTCTCCTGTGATCGCAAATTTGTTTATGGAAGACTTCGAGGAACGTGCATTGGAGTCGGCGCCTTTAAAACCCGCCTGTTTCTATAGATACGTTGACGATACCTTCGTTGTTTGGCCTCACGGTAGGGAGAATTTGAATGTCTTTCTAGAACATCTGAACTCGATCCACCCGAACATTCGTTTTACGATGGAGGTGGAAAAGGATGGTTGCCTTCCCTTTCTCGACGTGTTGGTTAGGAGGAAGGATGATGGATCATTGGGACATGCAGTCTACAGGAAACGTACTCACACCGACTTGTACTTACAAGCTAATAGTTGTCACCATTCGGCTCAGCGTGAAGGGGTACTTCGTACCTTGGTACACAGGGCACATATCGTTTCTGACGCTGAGACTTTGCCAGCTGAGCTGTCCCATCTTGAAGTTACATTTCGTCAAAATGGTTACAGTGATAGACAGATTGAACGTGCGTTGCGCTATCGACCAACTGTACATCAGGTGATTGATGATAATTCTGAGTCAACACCTAAGTCTACTGCCTTCTTGCCTTACGTAGGAAACACGTCCAATAAGATCGGTCGTATTTTACGGAAATACGATGTGAAATGTGTTTTCCGACCTCCATCTAAAATTAGAGCACTTTTGAGTTCCGTTAAGGATGATCTTGGACTGCGTAAGGCGGGTGTATATCGTGTCCCTTGTAGCTGCGGCATGGCATATATTGGTCAAACTATCAGGACCGTGGAGGACAGATGTACTGAGCATAAACGGCACACACGATTACAGCAGCCAAATAGATCTGCTATTGCCGAACATTGCTTGGATACTGGTCACTCCATGTTATATAATAACACCGAGATATTGGCATGCACGTCCAGCTATTGGGACAGTGTGATTCGGGAGGCAGTTGAGATTAAATTAGCGAGCAACCTTGTTAACAGGGATGGAGGTTTCTGTTTAAACTCTGTTTGGAATCCGGCTCTCTCCCTTGTCAAGAAACAGAGGGACAGACTCAATGCTACCTCACCTGCGAATTCATAGTCTCACTATCGATAGCTCTGACTTTGGCCATCTTTGGTGGCACTAGTGTTCAGTGTGTGTGTGTTATCTTTCCTGCTTGGGTCCGAGAACCGAGGTATTAAATTTGCATGTACGTCGCCTGTCCGTTGCAGTTTGCCTTGAAAATGGCGGGGTGTTCTCCCGCCGAAATATCGGCGGTCGCTGAAAGTGTTACCTGGCTGAATTCCCGGAAGTTATTTGAAACACACATACCCTTTTCGATCCAGCTAGACAGTCCGTCACAGATATGCCAACAGGTGGTACTTTCTTGTACAACAATCTTAAGTAGAATTACTTTGTTACGTTGAGAAATTCTCAGTGGTATCAAGTTTGCAGTTGATCATCAAAAACATCGATCAACAACGTCACGGACTACTTAGTGAGCTTCACATGTCAAGCTTAGTAACCCAGATGTAGTGGAAGCCTCGTCGACAGCGGTATGAGTCCGAGGCGCACACTTGGACTTCAAGGGCGCACGAAGAACTTCAAGCGACCTCCGTCTCAAATGAGTTTCACCGTTCCAGAGATTCAATCTAAGGGAAACGTAAAACAACAGTCTCTTCCATCATGTTACGTACAAAGGAAACAAGAAGAAGATGTAATTAACGTTTGACTGCTGCCTTCAGAAATTAACTGCCTGCCGACAGGGGTTTCACATGGGACTGGAACAGGCTGGGCAGATAAGGTTGCTAATGGGTACGTCGTACACGCGTCAGCCCAGGAGGACTTCAGACGCAGGTGCGTGAGTGCGTGCGCCGTTTCAAGCCGCACGCATGCCGGCGCAGAGCGCATCCTGACGTTTACTAGCTCTATATATCTCCTCCCGGTATCCCGCCCAGGGACGGCGCACCACATAAACAGCGAGTGCCAGCGATTTCTTCATCCCGCCGGGCGTAGCCCATTAACACAGCAGCTGGAACCCAATTTCCAAAACAAATTGTGCCCGACAGATTTATTCACTATACATTATAGGAACACGGTTGCTGTAATCTGTACACGGTTTTTCCCGTGACGACGTTAATGACTTTCAGAGAAACGTTTCAATATGAGATATAAAGTACTGAGAGACGGAAAGTTTTAATCGAATTATAACAAGTTATCCCTGACAGTCGTTTTGGAATATTAGTGCAAACCTCATCAAACAAAATGTAAGCTACTTCTAACGAAATTGCTCACCTATAGAGTATCATCTCAGCTGTACGACAGAATTCGCGATTTCCTGTCAGAAGCCTTCTAATGAAACCGAGGTTGTGTTTGCTGTTCTCCTACACTGTAGTTCCAAAGAAACTGATATAGGCATTCGCATTCAATAATACAGAGATATGTAAACTGACAAAATACGGCGCTGCGGTCGGCAACGCCTACATAAAACAACAAGCGTCTGGCGCAATTGATAGTTCGGTTACCGTTGCTCCAACGGCACGTTATCAATTTGAACGTGGTGTTACACTCGGCATATGAGCTATGGGATACTGCATCTACAAAGTAGCAATGAAGTGGGGATTTTACCGAGTTTCACGAGTGATCATCAATATAAGGAACCCGGTAAAACAACATTCTCCGACATCGCTGCGGCCGCAGAACGATCCTGCAGAAACGGAACCAACGACGACTGAAGAGAATCGTTCAACGTAACAGAAGTACAACGCTTCCGCAAATTGCTGCAAATTTCAATGCTGGGCCGTAAACAAGTGTCACACACACACGCACACACACACACACACACACACACACAACACATGTGTGTGTGAAATCCTATGGGACTTAAGTGCTAAGGTCATCAGTCCCTAAGCTTACATACTACTTAACCTAAATTACCCTAAGGACAAACACACACCCATGCCCGAGGGAGGACTCGAAACTCCGCCATGATCAGCCACACAGCCCATGACTGCACCGCCTGAGAGCGCTCGGCTAATTCTGCGCGGCAAACAAGTGTCAGCGTGTGAACCATTGAACGAAACATCATCCATATGGGCTTTCGGAGTCCAAGGCTTGCTCTTGTACCCTTGACGACTGCACGACATTAAGCTTTAAGCTTAGCCTGGATCCGTCAACACTGACGTTGGACTGTTGGTGACTGGAAACATGTTGCCGGGTCGGACGACTCTCGTTTCAATTGGTGTCGAGCGGATGGATGTGTTCGGGATTGGAGACAACCTCATGAATCCATGGACCCTGCATGTCGGCAGGGGACTGTTCAAGCTGGTGGAGGCTCTTTAATTGTCTGGGGCGTGTGCAGTTGGAATAATATGGGACCCTTGACACATCTAGATACAACTCTGACAGGTGACACGTACGTGATCACCTGCATCCGTTCACGTCCATTGTGCATTCCGACGAACTTGGCCAATTCATTCAGGACAATGCGACATCAGCCGCTCGGGGTTGGCGCGTGGTCTTGGCCACCTTGTCACGGTCCATGCGGCTCCCCCCGTCGGAGGTTCGAGTCCTGTCTCGGGCATGCGTTTGTGTGTGTGTGTGTGTGTGTGTGTGTGTGTGTGTGTGTGTGTGTGTTGTCTATAGCATAAGTTAGATTAAGTTAGATTAAGTAGTGTGTAGGCATGGGGACCGATGACCTCAGAAGTTTGGTCCCATAAGATCTTACCACAGATTTCCAAAAACTGCGACACCCCACACGTCCAAAATTGCTACAGAGTGGCTCCAGGAACACACTTCCGACTTTAAACTCTTCTAATGCCTACCAATCTCCCCAGACATGAATATTATGGACCATATCTTGGATGACTTGAAACGTACTGCTCAGAAGAGATCTCCACCCTCCGCCGTGCAGGATCCATGGTGTGTGTTCCCTCCAGCACTACATCAGACATTATTCGAGTGCATGCCACGTCGTGTTGCGGTACGTCTGCATGCTCACCGTGGCTCTACACCATATTAGCCAAGTGTACCAGTTTCTTTGGTTCATCAGTGTAGGTCTTAATCTACATGGCGTCCCAGAAATGTTGAGACAAACTTCGAGGGGTTGTACAGGATTGCTTTGAGGAACAAATCGATGATAGGAAACCGTGTCCAGAGATGTCAAAAAACGACTCTATAGAGCGCCCAAGTTACCGACACCGGTGCCTGCCACTGAACCACCACTTCGGCAGCAAACATGCCGTTGTACGCTGACAGACCATAGGCGGAACGTCTCGCAGTTTTGTTTGTTATTCAGTGACTGATTGCCATGATTGCCAATGGAGATGATGGAGCTAGCTGCAGCATAGAAAGATTGTATTTCCTATTAAATCGGTGCTCTGTTGTCTCAGTGGGTGATGGTTTCGGACATGCGTTTCCATCTGCAATCTATTTTTCTCCTGTACACCGAAAAATACTGGAGATCTCAGAGGGTTCCAGGAAAAAGATAAATTATGGATGGAAACACGAGTCTAAAACCATCGGCCACCTGGGCTACAGAGCATAGCATTCATAGGAGAAAAGGTCTTTCCATGTGGAAACTAGCTCCATCTTCTCCACCGGCGATCGTTGCAATTAGTCTCGATTGCTGAATAGGAAATAGCAATTCGAGAAGTGCTGCCTACGGTTCTTCAGCTTACAAGGTCACGTTTACTGTCAAAAGGATGGCCTAATGGCAGGCGCTGCCACCTATAATTTCGACACTTTGTAGTGCCTTTGAATGACGTTTTCGGACACGGGTTTCTGTCATTGATTTGTTCCTCAAGAAACGCTCTAGAGCTCCCTCAGAGTTTGTCGCAACATTTTTGTGACACGCTACACGTATATGAGGGGCTTCGGGGACAATCTGAACAGTCATATCAAATTATTTGCAGAAGATACTGTAATTCACCGGCTAGTAAAACATCAGCACATCAGTACGAGTTGAGATATGTCTTAGACTTAACATCGGCATGGTTTGGATAGTGATAGTTGAACAAGAGCGGAAAATACTGTGACACCACCCACATGAGTGCTAAAAAATTACATGAAAGTTTTGTTTACATCATTAAATATACAAAACTGAAGGTTGCCATTTCAACTAAATACAAATACGATCAACTTAAACTGAAACGATCACACAGAATATGTTACGGAGAAGACGATCCAAAGGCTGTATTTTACCATCAGAACACTTAGATCGTGACATTCCCTAATTTACACTTCCGTTATATTCTGGAGCGTTGCTGTGTGGTATGTGATTCTTACAGGCAGGATTGAGGCAGGACACCAAAAGTTCAAAGAATGGCTGCTCCTTTTGTATTATTACTTGATAGGGGAGATATGTCACGGATATGATAAGAAAATTTGGGTGGTAATAATTGAAATTGAGGCGTTTCTAGTTGCGGCGAGATCTTTTCATGAAATTATCATCAACAACCATTTTTCAGTGAATGCCACAACATTTTCTTGCGTCCTATCTACACAGGGAAAAACAACTATTCTGATAAAATAAGAGAAATCAGAAGTGGCATGCAAATATTGCGATCAGGGTTAACACATTTAAGAAATTTAGAATTTTTAAATTTATGTTTAGTTATTCTAAAAACCAACATGAGATTATTTGGACACTTTACATATGAGATTTCAGTAATTTTATATATAACTAATTCCGCCCCCCCCCCCCCCCCCGTAGAATTAACGAGACATTTGTCTTTGAATAAGGGAAACTAAAGTGTCAGTATGAGGTTGGATCGAAGTGGTTGTAATTCTCAAGGTGTCCTCATTTTCTTCATCTGACATTTTAGATCTATTTTTTACAGTTTGTGTGCTTTACTCTTGAAAATAACTGTCCTCAAACGTCCGTGCTTGCAAACAAAGATGGCATGAATGACGCATCATTGTGCAGCGAGGGCTATTTGTCTCTGGGCAGATATAATCTGTAGAAGTCGAACGAAGATAGATGATAAATTTTTATCCATAGCTGTATGTCAGACTGAAACTCTATGCATTCCATCTTAAAATATTCTGACAACGTATCTACATTCTTTGTAAACGTAGTCGCATAAAACCAAAAATTTTAACAACTTTTTTCGAAAATCATGAAATCTATTTTCAGATTGCTGTATCAAGAAGCGAAATGTTACGCGTACTTCATCCCATCTTTCAGATTATGTTTGCAACGTTTTGAAATGAAAAAAAAACAGCTTGTATTTTCTTTTACTTGCCTTAATTTCAGTTTCTTTTGATCATTGTACTGATAAATAGGTTTCCACTTGTTTAAGTCACGTAATTGGCAGTAAAATGTAGCAAAAAATCTAAATAAGCCACCCAATTGTCATCTTCAAGTTGTGAATCTTCAAGTTGTACTTCAAGTTGTGACAAAGATGTTGTTTTTGATATCATGAATGATTTGATTTCATGAATTATGCTACAAATTCCTTTTAACATCTGGCCTCGACTGAACCACCTTACTTCTGTAAAATATACGATAGCAATGTACTCAGCATCGAAAGATCTGGGGAATTCCTCGGCTGTCGAATGGAGAAATCGAATTGAATGGAAGCTCATCTCTTTGTACCGATCATCTGCTATGATGGAAATTAAACACGAATGTAAAACGATTTCGTGAAAGTCCATTATAGAGACGTTCTTGTTCAAATGTTGTTCTTTTGTAGCAACGGATATGATGATAAATTAAACTTATTATAATAGAATTGTGCATTGTAGGTGGCAGACATTGGCAATAACTGCAATTCGCAAGAATATTTTTAACTTCAATGTAGTTGAGTGATCAGAAAAGGGTTCTTTATCGCAGTTGTACAGAAATAACACAGAATTTTCTTGTGTTTCCGTAAATTAATTTCATTATATGTCTCTAAAACTCTAGTTTCGTACTTGAAACTGAAGCAGCCGTACGATAACAGAACAGCGCGTGTGACGGGTTGCCTTGCTATATACTGAAGACCCAAAAAAACTGGTTCACCTGCTTAATATTGTGTAGGGCCCCCGCGAGCACGCAGAAGGTCCACAACACGACGTGGCATGGACTCGACTAATGTCTGAAGCACTGCTGGAGGAAATTGACACCATTAATCCCGCTTCCCTGTCCATAAATCCGTAAGACGACGAGGGGGTGGAGATCTCTTCTGAACAGCACGTTGCAAGACATCCTAGATATGTTCAATAATGTTCAATGTTCCTGGAGCCACTCTGTAGCAAATCCGGAAGTTCGGGGTGCCGCAGTGTGCTGAAGTTGCCCAAGACTGTCGGAATGCACAACGGGCATGAATGGATGCAGGTAATCAGACAGGATTCCTACGTACGTGTCACCTGTCAGAGTAATGGCTATAAGTATCAGACGTCCCATATCACTCCCACTGCACACGCCCCACACCATTACGAACTCACATAAATCTTGATAACCTTCCATTGTGGCAGCAGTAACGAATCTAACAACTGTGCCAGACACTTGTCTTCTATAGGCGTTGCCGACCGTAGCGCCGTCTTCCGCCTGTTTACATGTCTCTACATTTGAATACGCGTGCCTATACCAGTTTCTTTGGCGCTTCATTGTATTTGGCATGGCACTGACAGAGTGATACTGTGAAGTTCACACACTACTCGTCCGACAGCCGTTGGAGGTTACGATCCAGCTATAATATATGCGGCAAGGGAATTATAGTTTTATCCAACGTGGTAAGGATTGTAGCGACAAGAGATTTGAAATATTGAGCTTGTGCCATATCGTATACAAGTTTCTTTGTTGCTTAAAGAAGGTACCAGTACACGGCAAAACCATTCTAATGACGTGGAGGTCCGACGACTGAGTCTGCACACAGTAATGAGTACGCCACCACGGCAAGAGGAACTGTTCGTGAAGATATGAAAGCCCCAATTGTTCAGTCACAAAACTCGACGGAGAGATGAAAACAACTTGAACTGTTTACGATTTTCCTGCTTTCAGGCACTGTCGTGTGGTATTGTTAATAGGACCCATTCAAATGGTTCAAATGGCTCTGAGCACTATGAGACTTAACATCTGAGGTCATCAGTCCCATAGAACTTAGAACTACGTAAACCTAACTAACCTAAGGACGTCACACACATCCATGCCCGAGGCAGGATTCGAACCTGCGACCGGAGCGGTCGCGCGGTTCCAGACTGAAGCGCCTAGAACCGCTCGGCCACACTGGCCGGCCATAGGACCCATTCCTTCGGCATACGTTGATATTGGATATCATCACAAAGAAGACTTCGGGCATTGTCCTTTATTTTCCTATTTGCAGGGCCTGACTGCAGCTGAATTTCATTCTCCCCACTCAGTCGTGGACGAGGTATAACAACCATTCCTTGTTCGGTTGCTCCCGGGCGTCATAGACTGTCCATCAGTTTTATTAATTTGGTTATGTACCCGAGAAATGAGGCTCTTGTGCACTGCAAAGCTATTTCCTACGTTACACTGAGAACGGCGCGCTAATAATATAACAATAGCTTTGCATGCTGCAAGTTCCAACAAATCATGCAACTGGAACGACATTTATTTCTTGTTTCTTGCGTCACTAACGTATCTAGCTGATCTGTCTATAAAAAAACTCAACCTAGATATACAAGCAGCTAAAACATACCTTCCGGAAGTGGAATGGAGGTGCTAACGTATGAGGGGAGGATGGATGTCTGCTCTTAAGTGAAGGAAAAAATTTGCGTCTACACAACTCCATAATTGTGCTGGAAAATAACTGGGGTAGCAGGCCTGTACTGTCCTCAGAGAAAATCCAATATCATTATTAACGATAGTTATCACTCGACGGTGGTCCAGTAGCGTTCGGCCGAAAATTCGTACTAATTTCAGGGGCTAGACCAGCGCACAATTTTTAGCCTATTTTTTATTGGCTTCAAATGTTCCTTACAGTGCCTGTTTTTAAGATTCGTTCTTAGCCGGCACGGTAGCTCAGCGTGTTCAGTCAGAGAGCTGGTTGGCTTCTGTAATAAAAAAAAAAAAAACAGAGTGGAAGGATCAACAAACGAACTTGAGCGGATGTCATGTGTCACCCGTTGACTAAAACACAATTGTCAACAAGATTTCTCTTCGTAAGGTGATTCCTTTGAGGTAAAAAGTCTGAAAGCAAGTTCTTGTCTCGTGTCTGCTGCCAATTAATGGTTTGTTCAGTTCCAATATTGAAATCACAAGTTGCAACTTTAAATGTTTGTGTGTTCAAAACAACAATTTTCAAGCTGGCAGGAGCCATAACTCATTAAACATACACGCGTTACATTATACCTTTTTGTAACTTGTCAGCCGGTGTTTTTTCAACTGTAGTACATAGCATCTGTACGATATACTTTAATTTCGATTTTTGGTGCATATTTCTATAATGACTTTGTCGAAAAAATTGACTTTTATTTCAGAGTGCGCCATTTGGCTGAAAACTATTTTTTTAATATTCCTAGTTACTACGTTAGACAGCACAACCAGTTTCAAAGCAGTTTTTGTAATTTTATGACGTTCAGAGTTACCACCAACCGCCCTCGCACTTCGCGAATGCCTCTCATCTATGTCGTCTAGGTTCAACTTTATACTTAAAAAGGTATATAATACAATCTTAAGGGTGTACAATGAAGGTCTGACGTGAGCTCTGTAATTTGTTTATCAGTTTCTTGAAAGAAAAATCATGAAAATCGGCTCCAGAATCGATAGTCACCCTGGACCTCCCCCTTAGCTACTTGACGCAGATGGAAGCTTGAGAAGACTCTATCAGCCTCTACTGCCGCGAGACCATGCATTCTTTTAAAAGATTATATTTGTGTGCCATCCTCCAATTTTAACCACCATTTGGATTAAATCTGAAGCTCTACATTGCAGGGAACTTAATGGATTCACGGCTTGCATAGTTCACATCAAGATTTAAACGTCGGCAGGACGGCGAATGTAACTGGCCCTTCGATGATATCATCCAATGTTTGCCGACTGAGGTTTACAAACTAAAATTACCGTGTCTGCTCTGTAGAAGCGTTGAGGTAACATCGGCGGCCTTTATATACTGGTACATGACGCTCCGTGTAATTAGACAAGAAACGTGACGCAGAGCACGGCATAGCAAGACGAATTCGATCGCCCAAAGCGCTGTGGTCGAACAACGTCCGACTCATTTCATTCCCCGTCGGCACGAATTGGGATTCGAAATAAAAGCAAAAAACCTGCTACTACCGATCCTTTTACTACCAGTATCTTCCATCCAGTTTCACCTTGGCATGTGGAGACCTCTTGATAACAGTTCACTTTCTTCACAAAGGATAAATTGATGCAAAACATCAACAACACTATGTGCCTCCATGTCCGAGGTTCCTAACAAACGCTTTTGCAATTGTGCTCGATTTGGAGGTAGTTAGTTTGAGGCTAGTGTTCTGGGCTACATTCCGTACAGATATGCAGGCTGCCCTTTTTTTTTTTTTTTTTTTTTTTTTTTTTTTTGGAACGGAAGCTCGTGACACTAAAAGATGCCCTTTGTTTTTTTTAATTAGATTCAACCTTAATCTGGTTCCAAATACGGGTAGACCTTTGGTTATATGTATGGAGTTCGTGGAGATATTCTGATTCCTGTAAAGAACAGCCGGTGCCTCCCTATTGGTAAATTCCACTGAGTGCGATGTCGTCTGTAGTCGGTATAGGAATATAAGAATATTTGACCATATGATTTAACTAAAACGCGCAACTGGGTCTGACCAAACGTCTTTAGCATGACTGATCAGGAAATACATTTCATTGATAATTTAAACAGACATTGCTCAAGCAAGACAGCCATTCAGAGTAATCACAGGAGATGGAAAGGAACGTCTCCTAAAAGACTAGCAAATCTTACCCCATGAAAAAGGAAGTTTTTCAACGCTAGGTTTACTCTTGTGGTGATTTAAAATCATTAACAAAGCATAAATCATCGCATATTATGATACCTTATTGGGGTTGATTCTTAACAAATTCTATGGACATCACTCTGTGAAAATAATGCTCGTGTGATCGGAAAGATGGGTCACGCTTACTCTTGTGAACACATTGGAAACTCAAGCACTCGCTACAGTAGTTGAACGAAAACAATAGAAGATAAGTTCATCAATAAGTCCCACGAACTGCATGGGGGTTACCATCAAACATGTCTTGTGGCCAGAATCATATTTTCACTCTGCAGCGGAGTGTGCGCTGATATGAAACTTCCTGGCAGATTAAAACTGTGTGCCCGACCGAGACTCGAACTCGGGTCCCGAGTTCGAGTCTCGGTCGGGCACACAGTTTTAATCTGACAGGAAGTTTCATGTCTTGTGGGCATTCATTCTGCTCAAGAAAGTCTGCAGAGGGCAATTAAGGAAAAGCTAACGGGGTTAGGTAATGTTGAAAGCGATAAAATTTACACACGTGAAATTTAGCTACGTAACTTCTTTGATAACTGAATTTAATTACTGCTTTGGTTACCTAAATTACGAAACGAAGCGGCTAATCGGATTTCCAGATAAAAGGTTTTATGCTAAGTGTGCTGGAGAGCAGCATGAGTTGCTCACCACACAACCAGACCGCCACATATACGTACCAAAAACTTTCTAAAACATCCCAGACTCTGTGCTCTGCTGCAAACTGCGTGAGAGGTTGTGGCCGTCAGCCAATCGTCTCCGCGCCTAACTCTTCGGATGGATCCAAACGCCAATACCTGTTTCTCAAATGGTTCAAATGGCTCTGAGCACTATGGGACTTAACATCTGAGGTCATCAGTCCCCTAGAACTTAGAACTACTTAAACCTAACTAACTTAAGGACATCACACACATCCATGCCCGAGGTAGGATTCGAACCTGCGACCGTAGCGGTCGCGCGGTTCCAGACTGAAGCGCCTAGAACCGCTCGGCCACTCCGGGCGGCCCTGTTTCTCAGGCACCAACCAGCTGACCGAACAGAAATTGGAACATGAGTTCACTGGAAAATTTTACAGTCACCAGACTAACTTTTAAAAATAGCGGAACACTTTGTTGTCTGGTCTGGTCACGGCAGAGGCCAGCTTTGGTAGCCAAAACTCAACGGGCGTTCCCACGCTTTTACAACGAAAACCAAGAAAGCTATAATGATTCTAGGATAGCGCATGCACACTCAGGTAACCATCATTCATACATCACTGGCCTAACTGTGATTGTTTATGGGTAAGGGTAACATCGGTTGTTGATACGAGATTAGGTTACGGATGAGGAAAGTTGAGTGCTGATACGAGATAGAAGGAAATGAAATTAATACAGTTGACTGAGCATGCAACTCTTCTCCCAGACATGATTATAAGCAAATAGCAAAAATCCATATGTCGCACTTGGTGAAGCCTAATTAGTCATTACTAATAACAACTTTATGAGAGGTTCTAACGTTTAAAAAAATAGATGAATGGCGACGGTGGATTATTAGTGTAATGTTCGCCTACCAATCCGTTACATGGTGGGTTTTATAAAATACGCTACTCACTTTTGCAGAAATTCCAGGTTCTATCAGTACTACAGTTTATGAGGCTATCTCCATTCACTTCTCTAGCTGCACTGACTTTGGTTTGCATACCTCTCATCCTTCAAAGATGTCTCGTAGATATTGCCCCAATTGGTTCTTCAAAAAAATGGTTCAAATGGCTCTGAGCACTATGGGACTTAACACCTGAAGTCATCAGTCCCCTAGAACTTAGAACTACTTAAACCTAACTAACCTAATTACATCACACACATCCATGCCCGAGGCAGGATTCGAACCTGCGACCGCAGCGGTAGCGGGGTTCCAGACTGAAGCGCCTAGAACCGCTCGACCACAACGGCGGGCGATTGGTTCTTCAACGTGCAAACTACAAACTATACGAAATTGAAGTGATAGTCCGGGAGAAAATCCAGTGCTACGAAATAAAGTTATCAAAACATATGGTGCCACTTTATTGTTATTCTAACGTTTAGCGGTAATCAAGAAACTCAAGTAAGAGCCTGATTACGTGCATTCATTAAATCCAATTCCACGGAAACTATGTTCAGAGCACCGCAACAGGAGACAGTCTAATGATTCACAGTATTACAAGATGTTCAGAACTTCACACGACCGTTCACCAAGGCACTGTTCAACATAGCAGATGATTTTCGGTGACTCGTTACATTATACCGTCCAAAGCGCGTGTTGCATTTGTTCGTGACTGTTACAAAATTTTTAGTTAGTTGTTACACTCAAACGTTTTCCGAGGTACTGTTACTTGCAGCGAATAATTATCGACATCGCATTCCACTTGATAGTTCCAGCGCGTGTTCTCTCGCTGCTACCCGGTAGAAGACTCCTAGGTACTTACCAGCAACAGTTTGGAGCCTGCTTGTTCAGCGTGCGCTTCTGACCAGCCCATCGTCTTCTATCAATAAGCTGAAATGTTCTTCTCATTAATGTTTCTAGTTTAGTTAATGACTTTATGAAACTATTATTGATATTCTGTTGGTGCACAGAATACCTGCCCATAAGTAAGAAAACCAGAAAAGATGCACCTCTGACTGTAGATGGATCCAATTTCAAGACTGTTGACCACTTCAAGTACCTAGGAAGTCTTTTTAGTAATAACAACAGAACAGATATAGAAGTAGATGCCCGTTTATCAACAGCAAACAAGACACTTTTTAGTTTCACAAAATTCTAAGAAAAAGATCACTTAGCAGTAATTTCTAAATCCGCTTATATCAGGCGACCATTATACCTGTGATGTTATATGGATGTGAAACATTAATATGTAGAATAAAAGATGAAGAAAAAATATTAATATTCGAAATAAAAGTGCTAAGGAAAATTTTAGGACCTGTATACGACGAAAATAACATGGAATGGAGAATAAGAAGAAATGAAGAATTAAGAGGGCTGTACAAACACCGTAACATTATGATACAGCCACAACTAGCAGGTTGGTTCCAACGCTCTGAGATCATCTGCCGCACCACTCAATGCACAGTTCTCTATCTTGCTGATACTGAGTGTTCTTGTCCGACTGACAGCACGTACATGTAAAATAAAATGTCATCTGGATGAAAAATGTGGCAGAAACGCCACAAGGAGGCTGGGGTAGACACCATTCAACATTGTTTTATGGCGATCCGTACATCATCGAAGTGCTCAAGAGGAGAAGGTAGAATTGGGCAGGCCATATAGCAAGAGTGAAAGAATAGACTACCTAGAATGGCATTCAGCAGAACAATAGATGGAACGAGAGGAAGAGGGAGACCCAGAATCAGGGAGGACACAACTAGGATGAACAGCAACAGAAACTGGGCAAACAGCACATTGAACAGGCAGAAGTGGAAGAGGCTTATAGAGCAGGCGTATGGTCGATAAGGCCCTTTCCACATGTAAAGTAAAGAAAAAGTAAGTAGGTGCACCTAATGCTGACGGTATGGTTGGAGGAGCATAGCAGTGTTAAAATAATGAATATTATCTAACGAAATTTTACTGCTTCGCACCATTCTCAGTATACGATTCCCAGCTCTCTATACTGTACTCCAGTGTGATGCAGCCACAGCTAGCAGGTTGGTTCCAACACTCTGAGACCATATGCCGCACCACTCAATGCACAGTACTCTATCTTGCTGATACTCAATGTTCTTGTCCGAATGACAGCACGTACAAGTAAAATACAATGTCATCTGGATGTAAAATGTGGCAGAAACGCCATAAGAAGGCTGGGGCAGACGCCATTCGACATTGTTTGATGGCGATCCGTACATTGGTTTGGTATGGGACATTAAGCCAAGATCTCCCTTTCGTGCTGTTCACAAGTTGTATGCTATGTGCTGGCATGCTCTGATAATTTCGTATTACACAAACATGACACGACTTCACAAACAAAATGGTTCAAATGGCTCTAAGCACTATGGGATTTAACTTCTGAGGTAATCATTCCCCTAGACTTCGAACTGCTTAAACCTAACTAATCTAACGACATCACACACATCCATGCCCGAAGCAGGATTCCAACCTGCGACCGTAGCAGCGCGCGGTTCATGGCTGAAGTGCCTAGAACCGCTCTGCCACAGCAGCCGGCTAACTTCACAAAGACAAACTCTCTCTCTCTCTCTCTCTCTCTCTCTCTCTCTCTCTCTCTCTCTCACACACACACACACACACACACTGAAACACGTATGTAACATAGCAGCGATGGCGAGGCATTGTAGCATCTGTGACCAGAGAGTATGCGCTTGACCGCGCGAGTGTTGCGAGCGGTTCTCAGTCTGTCAGTCAGTCGTTGCGAGTCTGTAGCTCTGTCTAGTTGAGAGCAGTACTCTGTCAGTAGTCGTCGCGGGCAGTACGCTAATAGTCGTCATGCAGAGCGGTCGGTCAGTGATAGCAGTCCAGTGCGGGTGATGTAGGCGGTCGGCAATACTGGTCAAGATGCTGAATAAGGTATACTGTTAATTAATATAATCATTAGATAATGTAAAAATTTATTTGTTGTAATTATTCTCTAACAAGTGCCCCAATAATAATTTTTATTTCAAAAGCATTTTTTTTCAAAAATTTAATTTTTATTGAACTAAAGATTTCGTTGCACTTCCCATTTCACTCCACTTCTTTAAAAGAAAATTTTCAGTAAAATCACAAAAAAAAGAGAATATTATTATTTGCAATGCAGTTCCTCCAAGCGGTGCGCAACAAGAGCAGAAATGTGACATCCATTTATTCTGAGGTAAGACTTTAACTCCGATTGTTTTACACAGGGCCAAAGACCGATATTTCGGTTTAATTGTATTTTCTTGTCACTGAACGGACTTTAAATTTTGTGAAGAATTTATATTTGAGTCAGATTGCGAATTTCACATTTTTGTTGCCATTGTCAGTACATTTCATTGTGGGCAGGTTACGCTTAGTGCAATGTCCATTAGCATTTCTAAATAATATTGCCATTTTCTTTTAAATTACTGTGGGGAGGTTACACTTGGCGACCCTGCCAGGATCGTATTTCGTTGAGAGTCTTTTGAAAAACAGTCAGATATCTGCTCTTATCTGCTTAGATATAATTAGGATTTGGCGCAACGCTTTTACTAATCTTGTGACTTTCTTTCCACAGATCAACGACAATTCGTTTGCTCTATTGTATTTGTGTGTTGCTTTTGCATTTGGGCTTATTTGTTTTTGAATAATTGTGACTATTGTAAAAATGCCGCGAAAGACTGTGAATAGTGTATCGCGAGGTATTTTGAATGAAATTACCGACTTAAACAGTGTGACCGATAGTAATTATGACACGCAGAACAGTGATACGCGTTTCCGCAGATTTATTCAAGATCAAAACAAAGTAAAACGTCAAGTCATGGAAACAATCACTGCTCAAAGACAAGAAGACAAACGTAAAATGTTTGCGAAGGCAAAAACGTATGTAGACAATAATATTACTACAGTGTCCGACAAAATTAATACCATAGAACAGTTGAACGCGGAATTACGGGATGAAATTTCTGATCTTAAATTAAAAACAGATACACACACAGTAAATATTCAAACAGTGACAGACAGATTCGAACAATTAGATCTAACACAGGATTGCGATGTCATCAAATCTGACGTTAAAAAACTGAGCGAAACTACGCGTAAGTTGCAAAAACAGATTAATGCGTCTGATTCTAAAACCGATGATCAGGTTAAGATACTGACTGAAAAATGTGATGAATTGGCCAGTCGTATTGATGTTATCGAAAATACTAATGACAATAAATCAGACGATACTGCACCGGTTTCATTTAACCAAACACCTGAATTTCAAAATTTACAGCAAACAATTAATGAGATCGATTCATCTAACAACACGTTACGTAGGAAGTTATCAAATTTACAACAAGAAGTAACAGAGATGAAAAGCATCTCAGTTAATAATACGTCACAGAATTCGCCACATTGCGAACATTTGTCTGACTCACGCAGCGCGTATAACTTAAGCAATTTATGGAGACTACGCGACTTAAAATCCGAAAAGCCACGAGACTTAAAATATGAAAAGCTACGCAACTTGAAATCCGTAATTACACAGACGAACAGACTTTCACACAAACCTGAACGTGTTCTCAAATTCAGTGACGAGAGCGTTGATAATAAGCAATTTGTATTTGTAAGAAAATGTAAAGAATTTAATAATGACATAACACAGGTACACGCTTTGAGGTGTATACGACAATTTGTTTTTATGCTTTCACCGCTATTGCCTGTAATGCAGAAGCTAGCTTTGAACCTGATGCGACAATTTGCTATTGCATTTTCATCAGCATTGCGTGTAATGAGGAAACTTGAATTAACGTGCTTACAACAATTTACTTTTGGAATTTTACCGCTATTGCCTGCAACGCAAAAGCTAAAATTGATTTGCAGTGCGTAAAAGACCTCAGGGGATTCATTACGCTTTAATGAATATGTGCCGTAGCGAGCATAGGGCCCCGAGCTGTAGTAGTGCTGTTTCATCTTTAGTTTTCTGCACTGCTGCCTTCTCTTCTACTATCCTTTATATCTATCAAAACTGCTCTTTAACTATTGCTCTACCTAGTATTAAGAAACGAGTAATGAAAACCCGATATGACAAATCTTTTACCGAATGTGACAATTTTCATTAGGCACTTCAGAACTACCGCCGTAATTTTAATATCAGATAAAATTTTAATCATCAGTATGTGTAAAATTTTTGAGCAATCGCAACCACATTTTTGTAACAATAGATGTTTTTCACCACAATAGCATGAAAGTCAACCGCTTAGCATACCTAACCAACAATGCAGTCTACAAGGTCAACCAAACTTTAATGTTTCGCCGCGTGCACGTATAGTCCCAGCTCCAACAAATAGTAACGCATGGCAGCAAAGAAATAACTACGTACAGACAACACTCTATTTCAATTCCCATCGCAATACGCCGTATAGAAATTACTATCATGACAGACGTAAAAATAACGAGCACGATTTTCAGCGTACATTTAATAACAGTCGATCTTATGAGCAGCAACAACATCAGCAACAACGAATAATCATGAATGAAACAGACAATAGGTGTCATCCATAGCGTAACACGTCAGTAAGAAATAACAGAACAGTTCGTATAGTAGATATGCCACAACATTCTCCCGTAAATAATAACACGTACGATAGAATTTTAACCAGATACAGCACAGATAGCATATTACAGTAACGCAAACATTACTTTTGACACGCAGAATTTTGTTCACGAAAATGTTATTAATTTTGGCGCCATCCGACACACGTTTGCATTAAGGACAGAATTACGACGTATGTAGACGACATTCTTATCGCAGAAGCTAACTGGTCTGAACACAATGTGATTTTAGAACGTCTCTTACAAACTTTGCATGCACAAGGACTTACAGTTAATCTTAGTAAGTCGCATTTTGGCAAAACTTCTATAAAATTTCTTGGACACGTGATTTCAGCAGAAGGCATTGCACCTGATCCGGAAAAACTTCAAGCTCTACGTGACATTACTGTTCCTACGACGAAGAAGCAATTACGCAGTTTTTTGGGTTTAATTAACTTTTTTCGTAAATTTATTCATCACTCTGCTTTAGACACGCCTAGACTATGCCAATTAACAGGTAAAAACACTATTTGGTCTTGGGATAAGCAAGCTCATTCTGAATTCATGAACCTGAAACATGCTCTGTTGAATGCACCACTTTTATCGCACCCAGATCTTACCAGAAATTTTTCCATTGCCACTGACAGTTCCAACACCGCTTTAGGCGTACATATTTTCCAGGAAATTGAAGAAGATGGGTCAATAACAATTAAAAACATCGCATTTGCAACTCGCATTTTGTCACCTGCTGAACGAAATTATTCTGTTACAGAACTTGAAACATTATGTGTTGTATGGGCTTTCACGAGATTTCGGCATTTTCTTTATGGCAGACATACCACTGTTTACACAGATCACAGAGCGATACAATTTTTACTTTCGGCTAAATTCACTCACGACAGGTTAAGTAGATGGAAACTTTATTTACAGGAATTTAATTTTACGATTGTTCACATTCCCGGCACGCAAAATGTTGTAGCAGACGCGCTATCGCGTTCTCTCGGCAACAATCAGCAAGACGTAGCAACCAACTTCTGCAAAACAAATTTCAGTGTCATGTACATTCAGCAAGTAGCATTTGAAAATTTTATTTCATCGTCATTACAGGACATAGCACAAGAACAGAACAAAGACAATGTGTGGAAAGAAATTAAACACCTTTGGCAAGATAGGAATAATGTTACGATTAGAAACCACTACACTGTACGCAATGACATTCTGTTTCGCCGCTCTCATCCTGACAGCAACAATTGGTTATTATGCATTCCTGACGAACTGGTTAACAAACTGATTTGGTACACTCATTTAAGTTACGCACATTACGGAGCAAGAAAATGTTTTCTTATACTGAGACAGAACTGTTATTTTACTAATATGGAGAAACGTATACGACGAGTTTTAGCGTCTTGTAAAATTTGCCAGAAAGCTAAATCAGACACCACTTCACATATTCCTCCGTTATATCCCATTATACCTGTTAAATTAAGACACATGGCCGCAGTAGATATTTTTGGTCCGATTCCGAGAACTAACAGAGGTTTTTGCTACATCTTTGTCGCTGTTGAGCTCACTTCAAAATTTGTTACTTTCACTCCGTTACGCAAAGCTACTGCTAAAACTGTTTCGAAAGCATTTGTAAAACATTTTCTATCTCATGTAGGGCATGTGATGAAAGTAATTTCTGACAATGGATCTCAATTTCGTAGTAGCGTATGGACACGCATGTTACGAGCCAGAAACATTTCTCCGATCTATATATCCAAGTACCACGCTTCTTCGAACCCTTGTGAAAGATTAATGAAAGAAATTGGTAAGCTGTGCCGAATATACTGCCACAAAAGACATATTGATTGGGACACACACATATTCTCATTCCAAGATGTAATTAATTCCATTCCAAATGAATCCACTATGCTATCTCCGTCTGTTATACTGAAAAATGCTGAACCACCTAACAAAATTAAAGAATTAATAACATTTCCTACATCTCGTCGATTACGACACCACGAAATAATTGACATTGCGCTGAACAACATCAAACGTGCCGCAGAGCGCCGAAGAAGACAGCAAAAACAGGTTTGTACACGCCATGTCTTTCACGTTGGACAGAAGATACTAGTACGTACACACTATTTATCCAGCAAATTAAAAGGTAAGTGCAGTAAATTTGAACTTCTATACGCAGGTCCATATCGGATTCGCAGCATCCCTCACCCCAATGTTGTACACGTCGAAACTTTGAGAACTAGAAAATCGAAAGGCAATCACCACATCTCGAACATTAAACCGTTTATTGAGTGAAACCACTGTATGATTCAACACATTATGATGCCATTTACTAATGCAATTGTTTCACCTGACTAATTACTGATGATTATCGTATTTTTTTTGGCAAGTGCCCGGCAAGGTAAGGTTAGCAGGTCGCTTTTCTTGTCTTTACACATCAGACCGTGCATATTTTTTCAGACACACTTACGTATTTTATGACTAATTATGCAATGTTAGCTAATGACATGTTAATTTCATTACATTTTTTTTTCATTAAAGTCTTTAATTCTCGCCTCTATTAACTACACTACATACAAGCTGAACACAACGAACGTCACATTTGTCTTTTTATGTATGATTGTATTCCAGTTTTGTTTATATGCACTGTGAAATAGTTAGGATATAACACACACCAGTTGACTTTGACATTTTTTGCTTTATGACATCTCAAGATCGTGACTGTTTTACATTTTTTGCTGCTGCATCGTATTATTCTGTGTACATTTTTGCATCTGAACACTGTCAATGTCTTTGACATATTACGTTTTCTGTCATGTTATGCTGTATGGTTAATTGTGTCACCATAAACCAGTCATTATTTAGTGGGTATAGGATTTAAATGCAAGACATTAATCTTTGTTCATCAATTTCAGAAAGAAATGATGCATGTAAGAAATAAATTCAACAGAAATGGGAATTTCACCTAGGGAATAAACAAAAGAAGATGCAATAACTTTATGAGGAAGAGTAAATGGATCAGGATTGGCAGGCATTAACAAGAATATACAATACTCATCGTAGAATAGCAGTCTTTAACTAATTTTTTCTTTCAGAATACAAGGTGATTGATGCAGGCTGTCAGACTGAACTACACATCTTAGTTTTAGTGATGAAATATGTTAGAGTTAAGGAATAGTTGGATAATGAGTAATGAAGTGATTTTTTTGCAGATGATAATGAATACTGATGAAGAATATGCTGTTATGAATAATGAAGTTTTTCTTTACAGGTGATGATAATAGTGAAGTTATGATGATATGGATAATGAAGTTTTCTTTACAGATGAGGATAATGTTGAAGTTATGTATTTATGCTACGTAGTTATTTAAGTATTTGTTGCAGTTTGCTTTGACAGCAGGTGTTACATTGCATAGTAGGATGACGGAAAGTTTTGGAAAGGACAGCTATGGAACACATTTTTATACACATTTCACTACCTGTTAATTCGAGGTTCACTACTTTTCAGCATACTAATGCGTTTCTTCTTTCAGGTCAATAATCCATTTTTGTATTTTTTCAAGAGAAGCTTTTCATGATACTTGCTAAACCTGTTACTTATTATACCTGTTCTTGTACTTGCATTTTTTTTTTTTTTTTTTTACCCATTTGTGTTTATCATTTATGAATGTGACCACATATACTGCCTTGTTGCATAACCTTGCTACAGCTGACTCATGACGAATGACGTTACCTATCCTCATTTGCAGCAATAGGTCAAAAGCAAATAGTGTTATGCCTCAGCAATTAATTATCGATCTCAACGCAATGCATTGCTAACAAAAAAAATGTATTACCAGTCCCAAATAGTGATACCAGTTTGAGAAAATTCTGAATAATACTGATTAGCTCTGAATAATATGTCACTTGAGTAATGACTTCTTAATGAGACAAAAAAAAGTATATATTTAAAATAATGCTTTGTCACTAGTTAATAACTGCCACTGTTTATTGTAATGAGACTACTTATAATGCCTATGATTACTAATGCTATGACTAATTAACTGATTTTAATAATGACTTTGTAATGATCTGAATACTACTGAAGGAGAAACACTGTTTATTGTAATGAAACTACTTATAATGCCTGTGATTATTAATGCTATGACTGTAATTAACTGATTTTTAATAATAACTTCGTAATAATCTGAATAATACTGAATGATGATTCTATTCAATACTTGCTGGCCACTCAGTGCCAATAATTAATGTCACTTGAAGAATTGTTATTAATTATGCCATTAATTAGCTCTTGTTTTCAATGTTCATACTTTGTTATTGGAAATGGTTGTGACTGTTTCATAAAGCTTTGTAATTAGGAAAAGGCTAATGATTATTATTGGAATGACAAATGATTAATTAACGACAAATGATTAATTAACTGTAATTAGACAAATGATTAATTAACGACAAATGACTAATTAAATGTAATTAGGAAAAGGCTAATGATTATTATTGGAATGACAAATGATTAATTAACTGTAATTAGGAGAAGGTTAATGATTCTTAATTATACTCTGTAACTGAAAGGAATGCGATTATTGTATAATGCTTTGTAACCAGGAAAAGAAGGCTACTGATTCTATGTAAAACAATTAATGAACATTTTTCTGTAATACTACGTACTTGGTACAGAAATGTTCAATAACTAGGCTATGAATGCCACAAACTACTCATGAAGACTGTAATTGTCAATATTATGTGACTTGATGTCCTTCACCTCATAAGCTGACTACCCTGAATTACTGCAATGTCCATTTGTCCTGTTTATCCTAGTGATCATGGAGCACTATCTTTGGTTTTGCACTAATTCTACGTGGGTGTGCCTTGTAAGAGCGTGGTGTTGACACGACATGCTGTCCACCACCGTGAGCGATGAAGACATTATTATGGTCCCACTGTTTGGTGTACGTAATCTACTGCCAAAATGAAATTATGGAACATTACTACGACAGTTCAGTGTCTTGGCTACACTGATAAATTCTGATGGGAAAAGAACTTCAAGTTGTGTCACTTGGTGTTGTACTTCTGTGGAAAGATATGGACTTTCAGAACAGCTGTGTGCAATCTAAAGTGCTACAACCATGATGCAATCCTTCCCTTTCCTATCCTAATTCTTGTCACATAGTGAAAATCATCTTTTGGTAACATCATTTATGTTCATGGCTATACATTTTTTTTTTTTTTTTTTTGATTTGCTCAACTCCAGTGCGAGTACACTTATGGCACTGGTCGACATGATGTTTTGTCATTATGTTTATTTGTTGTGAAAATGCTAAAGACATTTTTTCAGTGCGTGTGCACTTTGGACATGATTTTTTTTTTGCCATTATGTTTATTTATTGCGAAAATGCTAAAGACATTTTTTTTTCGATTTGATCTGAAGTACAGTCTATGTACACTCTTGTCTTTTATATTGTAATGATATGTTCTGAACTACAGTGCATGTGCACTTATGTTAGGTGTTAATATGTTTCCTACTGAACTTCAGTGACTGTGCACTTTTCTCATTTTTCAATATGATTTGTACTATTCTGTATATTCAATACTTCAATGCGTATGCACTTATGTCATTTGTTACTAATTGTATATACATTTCATCATTTGCTGATATGTTCTCAACTGCAGTGCATGTGCACTCATGTCACTTTTCAACATAATATTTTTTGCCAGTCTGTTTATTTGTTCTGAATATGCTAAAGAATTTTTTCAGTGCCTGTGCACTTTGTTATCTGTCAAATAATTTGTATATACATTTTTCTGATTTGCTACTATGTTTTGTACTCACATTTTGTCTTTGTCTGATATATCTTGTACTTAGTGCGTGTGCACAACATTTACTTTATGTACTACATCTAATTATTCTGTAAATTGTAGAAGTTTATTAGTTAATTAAAAATTTTGCCGCGATTGGCAAGTCCAAATGACTCACCATCGCTGCCAAATTTTTGCCCCCCCAGTGGAGGGTTATGAAACACGTATGTAACATAGCAGCGATGGCGAGGCATTGTAGCATCTGTGACCAGAGAGTATGCGCTTGACCGCGCGAGTGTTGCGAGCGGTTCTCAGTCTGTCAGTCAGTCGTTGCGAGTCTGTAGCTCTGTCTAGTTGAGAGCAGTACTCTGTCAGTAGTCGTCGCGGGCAGTACGCTAATAGTCGTCATGCAGAGCGGTCGGTCAGTGATAGCAGTCCAGTGCGGGTGATGTAGGCGGTCGGCAATACTGGTCAAGATGCTGAATAAGGTATACTGTTAATTAATATAATCATTAGATAATGTAAAAATTTATTTGTTGTAATTATTCTCTAACAAGTGCCCCAATAATAATTTTTATTTCAAAAGCATTTTTTTCAAAAATTTAATTTTTATTGAACTAAAGATTTCGTTGCACTTCCCATTTCACTCCACTTCTTTAAAAGAAAATTTTCAGTAAAATCACAAAAAAAAGAGAATATTATTATTTGCAATGCAGTTCCTCCAAGCGGTGCGCAACAAGAGCAGAAATGTGACATCCATTTATTCTGAGGTAAGACTTTAACTCCGATTGTTTTACACAGGGCCAAAGACCGATATTTCGGTTTAATTGTATTTTCTTGTCACTGAACGGACTTTAAATTTTGTGAAGAATTTATATTTGAGTCAGATTGCGAATTTCACATTTTTGTTGCCATTGTCAGTACATTTCATTGTGGGCAGGTTACGCTTAGTGCGATGTCCATTAGCATTTCTAAATAATATTGCCATTTTCTTTTAAATTACTGTGGGGAGGTTACAACACACACAACTCTTTGCACCAACCATCACTCAATAGAGAAATTTATGACACAACTCTCATCCATCACCACCACATGGAAATGAGCCATTGATGTAAAGGAAGATAATATTTTTTTTTTATTCAGTAGTTGAAAAAACCCTCGGGGTCCTTGTTGACTTCTGGGTCGTGGTCCAAGATAATATTTGTGTCTAACGTTTCGTCTCCTAATGGCGGAGACAGAGGCTACAAAGACTCACACAGGAGCTTCAAACCTAAAAGAGCTCAGTAAGCTCTACTGTTTGTGCATGTCCACGCAATGGTTGGACCGCAACGTCATCAGAACACTGTCCAAGATCGTGGATTCGCATCTTCGTCTGTGACGGAGGCTGTAGTGAGGCAGAGGGCGCTCACGGTTTGTCTAATTTCAATACTTCATCATTTCTATTAACGTTGTTTCATGTTTTGGAATTTCTGTGACCTATCTGTACATTTTAGCATAGTAATGATGGAGCCTTGATAAAATCATAGAATCGTAGTAATGAATGTGGTGTGCCTCTGGTCAAACTACATGATCCGCTACTGAAGGTAGGATAACATTGCAAGCATCAGACGACAACGATCTTCTGCTAACGCTTTCTTTTGTAGTTTATGTGTACATCTGACCGCATGTGCAAGGGACATTTTCTCATGGTGCAGCAAGCGGCGAGAGCAGGTCCCTTTGTAGTGTTCAAATATGAACCGCCGTCTTTGTTCATTTGAACACTCTGTCAATATGCTGTCTTCTTAGTACTCTACTGATGTCATCTGTGACTGTTTTTAAGAATGTGTTGAAAACTTTCCCTTTAGTTGGATGTTTTTCCGAATAGGCATTTCTTCCAAAAAAGTAGTTCTTAAATGATCGAGCTCTTCCTCAGAGAGATTTCTTTAGCCCGGTCCACCGGCGTTTTAATGCCTCCACTTTTCTGCGTGGGATGATAAATGGAATTATTCTGAACGTATGTATTGTGTGAGTGGGCTTTATATGGCCATTGTACCCTAACGTTCCGACAGCTTCTCTACGTATTTGTACATCCAAAAGTGATATATATTTTTCTTTTCCTTATAAAACACATTCAGCTTATCGAAAGCAATAACGGGGTTCCTTCTTGGTCGTCTGAAATGCTCTTTCTTCAACAGCGTCTGACGGTGATACCACCATTAGGAGGAGAAACATTAGGCTTATAAAATATACCTTGAACCGTGGCCTAATTCCCGTAAAGCCAAACTGACCAATAATTTATTTGCGTAGTGTATTTAATACAAAACTGACACTGGCAATTTTGGTCCTTTATTGTCATCCTCATATTTGGTAATCAATCCCCGAGCAGCTTCATCTCCATATGTTAACTCCAATTATATACATTCTGTACTAAACAGCGTGACGAAGCTGTTTGTCTGTTAATTATCACAGCTGACGATGGCAATAAAGATGGAATTTGTGATGTGAATGTTTAAATACGTCAGTGATCTCAATGCAATAAATGAATTATTATATAAAACATTTTTAAGCTCTGCTCCTCCCATTTAACAACAAGTAAGTTCTTTCAAGTTTACCAAGACGTGAATACCGACCAGGAAGGCCTGCGCTGTATACCCCTCAAAGTCTCGCACCAAAGAGTGCCATACTTCTCCTCTGTTATCAAAAATATTAACTTTTGATGGAACCTTTGTGGAACGATTAATAAATATCAACCAGAGCTGAATCTCCGGTGCAATTTTCTAGCTTTTATTAAATTACCGTTATCTTAGTCAATTCTGAGTCTGGTGTAAAGACGATTTATGCTTTCCCATATATCACCACCGTTATTATCATGATTATTTGGTTCATACTATTCTTTTTGTATTACTACTACTATCACCATCACCACCTCCACCGCCACTACCACTACCCTCCTTCCTCTGCTGACATTCTCCTCCAACACCTCTGTTTCCCATAGAGTGTCCATTGCGTTCGTAACATGACAAACTTTGTGGTACAGTTCATCGACATCACCATCATTAAAGTCCTCATCGTCTTTATTTCCTAGTACTACTACAACTAGTACTAGTACTACAGCCACTACTGCCTTGTCTCCTTCCCTTGGCCATATCTTCCTCCAATAAGTTTATTTTCCTCTGTGCATGCACTGTGTTTGTGATGTAACAAACTTTTTGGTACAGTTAATTAATGCCAACAAAGAGCAGCTTCTTTATGGTCAAAACGCTGCTTTACATTCGTAGTACATAATCACCTGCAAACAGTGGATGTGCTCCTACATTTACATAGATAATCCGCAAGCCACCGTACTTCGTGTGGCGAATGATACGCTGTATCACTACTAATTATCCTCTTTCCGGGAGGTAACGTTGCTCTCGTCCGTAGGTTTAACCTTAAAATACCCTACACGAGCCTCCTGGGTGGTGCTAATTGAGCAACAGTGATTACAGGCAGCCAGACTATCCATAGGATCTCTTGGCAATGACATATCAACTAAATAGTAGAAACAGTTCTTTTCAGAGCTCATTAACAAGAAAAATTGGACCAACTATCAGACTCCTTCAACTGAAAATTAAAAGCATTAGCAGGACAAAGTGTCACTACCTGTCAAAATTTTTGCTGGACAACAATATCGATGTCGTCGCCATTCAGGAACCTCGTGTTTCCAGCGAAGAGATATTTCAAAGCCGAGGTCGAATTCCTGGATATTCTGCACTTGGTGTAACTTACCACGAGGTGTATGGAATTGCTAAGTATGTCTGTAACAACATAAACAAAGCTTCACTAATTTCTGTAAGTGTGAAGGCAGATAAAAATACACTTGTCATACAATTGCACGGCATTACTATTACAAATGTTTACAAACCACCCAAAACAATATGGCCCGATTTTGCCCTACATCCTGCAATTTACATAGGAGACTTCAATAGTCACCACGAACTTTGGGACTACTCTCAAAATGATGAAAATGGGAGTATGCTTGCAGAATGGGTCGAAGAGAATAATCTTCATCTAGTGTTTGATGCCAGAGATCAAGGTACTTTCAGGTCAGCTGCTCGGGACAAGGATTCAAATCCTGACTTATGCCTTGTTAGCTGCCACAAGCTGGCTTTCCCATCAACACCACACGGAAAGTGATAGATGCCTTTCCTCACAGTCAACACAGACCTGTAATAATACAAAGTGGTTGCACGCTTCCAGTCATAGATCAACTCCGCATGCTCGTTGGAATTTCCAGAAAGCTGGTTGGATGAAGGTTTCAACGGAACTGGATAAGACCATTCGATGGATACCTCCATCACATAATAACTATCAACGCTTCATTGGTGCAGTAACAGCAACAGCTAAAAAGTGTATGCCGAGAGGATACCGAAAAGAATATGTTCCAGGATGGAATGATGAAAGTGAAACACTGTACCAACACTTCCAGCTAAGTGGTGACCCAGAGATAGCTACGGATCTATTGTCCAGCTTGGACATGTCTCGGAGGCAGAAACGGGTAGAAACAGTCGAACATATGGACTTTACCCACTCGAGTAGGAAAGCGTGGAGACTTCTGAGAAAACTGGGAGGAAATGCACCAGCATGCAGAAAAAATTCCGGAGTAACACCAGACCAAATTGCTTCCCACATCATTACTACCTCAAGAGTACCTCCTGACAAGAAACATACAGGACATATCAGAGGACAGCTTCATGACCTGAAAAAGAAGGCATCTCCCTCATCTCAGTATACCCATCCCTTCACAGTTTCAGACATTGACTCTGGACTGAAGGACCTCAAACCTCTTAAGGTGCCTGGATTTGATGGTATCCATCCAGAATTCCTGATCCATATGGGAGGAAAAGCTAAGAAATGGCTGGCAGAATTCTTCACTGACATCCTTCTGACTGGTCAACTTCCATTGGAGTTTAAAAAGGCGAAGATAATATCTTCTGAAACCTGGCAAACCCAGCAACAAGCTAGAAAGCCATCGCCCCATTGCCCTACTCAGCTGCTGCTACAAGCTTTTTGAAAGTTTAATATATAACAGAATAAGTAGCGCTATTCTAGAGAACGTTCCAGTTGGTCAGGCAGGCTTCAGACCGGGTGTACCTGCTGCGACCAAGTATTGTCTCTCACATCCTTCATAGATTCAGGATACCAAATGAAGCAGAAAACATCTGTGGCATTTGTTGATCTAACTGCCGCCTTAGACACTGTGTGGAGGGAAGGCCATATCTACAAATTTCTCCGCATCAAACCCCGCAGAACAATGGCTCGACTGATTAACAACATGCTAAGTGATCGGAAGTTCCAGGTAATCACTGGAAGCAACATAAGTAGGGAGAGGAAGCTGAACAACGGATTGCCTCAAGGATCAGTTCTCTCACCCTTACTGTTCAACCTACATCTATCTGATCTACCTGACACTTCGTCCAGAAAATACTGCTATGTCGATGATCTGGCGCTATCCGTAAAACACCCGGAAATGAAGCCAACAGAAGAGATTCTAGCCAATGACCTGTCTGCATTACATAATTACTTCTAGATCTGGAGACTCCAACCCAGTGTGAGTAAAACAGAAGTGTGTTGCTTCCATCTAAATAACCGGTTGGCGAACGTAAAACTGGAAGTAAGTTTCAGAGACAGAATTCTTCGTCATAATTGGAACCCAAAATATCTTGGTGTCATCCTGGATCGTACACTATGCTTCAATCAACACCTTCTTAACTTAGCTCAAAAGTTGAGGACTCGAAACAATTTCCTCCATAAGCTATGCGGAACTACCTGGGGATCTTGAGCAACCACCCTGCGATCTTCAGCTCTGGGCTTGGTGTACTCAAGTGCTGAGTATTCTCCACCTGTCTGGACGAACAGTCATCGTACAAGGCTTGTTGATACGCAGCTGAATATGACAATGCGCATAATATCTGGTGCAATCAGATCTACTCCAGTTTATTGGCTTCCCCTTTTAACCGGTATAATGCCTCCTGATCTACGCAGATGTACTGCCCTTATGACAGAATTCCACAAGATCTCCAGGAATTCTAACCTACCCATGCATAACGACCTGCCACTTTTAAATCGTAACAGATGAAATCACGCCATCCAGCTCTGTGCGATGCTGCTGACATGGTTGCTAAAGATTTCAAACCTCTCGGAGAATGGAAAGGTCGGTGGGAAGCTGTGGCAGATGTGCACCCGCATAACATCTTCTCAGGTACTAAACTTCCAAGTGGATTCGACCTACCACACAAGACCTGGACTACTCACAACAGAATCCGTACTAGCCATGGCCGATGCAGGGGTGCTCTCTTTAAGTGGAAGAAGCTGCCTGATCCAGCCCGTGACTGCGGGGCTCCATACCAGGCTGTTCACCACATTGTTAGTGAATGCAGGATTCGAGCCTGTCACGGCGCCAAAGAGGACTTCCTGCTAGCAACTCCAGATGGAGTGCGCTGGATTGAAGGACTGGATATTCAGTTGTAAAGACAAACTTAAGTTTCGTCTGTGTCAATATTTACATATGTACTGTATATGTAATTTAATTTCATGATATGTCTGTATTAGACATACGCTAAATAAATAAAAAATTCCTTTTCCTGTTCCACTCGCAAATATAGCGAGGGAGAAATGACTCTCTATGATGGTGGTAAGTTCCTATGTGTTCTGGCGTAACCACAAGCGCAGGAACGAAGATGCGGAACGCAAGATCAGAGAAAGCTGAGAGGAAACGTCGGCCAATGGTGCGCGGAATTGGACAGCGCCGTGACAGGAGCGCCCCCTGCAAGAAGTGAATAAAAGCACTGCTTCTGCCAACCTCGCCCGGACTTTACTACTCGGATCGCCTCAGCGTACTTCCGACAACGCAGCATCTTTTCGTGGTCGTTACACGCAATGTATGTTGGCAGCAGTAGAATCGTTCGGCAGACAGCTTCAGAAGCCCATAGATGTCTGTAGAACTCCTCGAAAGGACGTCTCCTTCCCTCTTGGCATTCCCATGTGAGTTCTCAAAGCATCTCAGTAACCCGTACGTGTTGTTCGAACCTACCGGTAACAAATCTAGCTGCCCGCCTCTCAATTGCTCCGATGTCTTGCTCTAATCCGACCTTGTACGGATCGCAAACACTGAAGCAGTACTCAAGAACAGGTCGCACTAACGTACTTTACTAACTTTATTTACGGCAGGACTTCGCGAGACTGCTGCAACGTTGTGTAAGTATCTAAAAATATGAATGAGACACTGTACGTCGAAACCAGGTATAATCACGGCTGAAAATAAGATGATTTCGTAAGTTACAGTAATTTTAGAAAGTTACGTAAGACCTTGGGTAATTATAATGTGAGACAAATATACCACCACGTGCAGTACATTTTAATATTAAACTTCCTGGCAGATTAAAACTGTGTGCCGGACCGAGATTCGAGCTCGGGACCTTTGCCTTTCGCGGGCAAGTGCTCTACCAACTGAGCTACCCAAGCACGACTCAGGCCCCGTCCTCACAGCTTTACTTCAGCCAGTACCTCGTCTCCTACCTTGCAAACTTTACAGAAGCTCTCCTGCTGCAGAATGAAAATCTCATTCTGGAAACATCCCCCAGGCTGTGGCTAAGCCATGCCTCTGCAATATCCTTTCTTTCAGGAGTGCTAGTTCTGCAAGGTTCGCAGGAGAGCTTCTGTAAAGTTTGGAAGGTAGGAGGCGAGGTACTGGCGGAAGCAAAGCTGTGAGGAGGGGGGGGGGGGGGAGAGGGGGGCGTGAGTCGTGCTTGGGTAGCTCAGCTGGTAGAGCACTTGTTCGCGTTAAGGCAGAGGTCCGGAGTTCGAGTCTCGGTCCGGCACACAGTTTTAATCTGGCAGGAAGTTTCATATCAGCGCACACTCCGCTGCAGAGAGAAATTCTCAATCTGGACATTTTAATATTGTTATAATGTGACTTAGTAAGATGGCAGGTCGTGACTACAAAGAAATTTACTAATCACATAGCAGTTCAACAGTTATTTAATACAGATGATTTTAATTAACACAGCATAAAAAATATATCTGATTTCAGGGACAGTGAAAATACCGGCAGCTGCTCATATCAGTGAACCATTGACTAACAAATTTTGCAGTGATCTTAATTTTTGTTACTGAATTAAATCAGTATCATCACGATTAGAACATAGAAAAACTGAACCAAAACAGTATATTATACAACACAAAATTTATTTCTAGGCATGCAGTGCGCTGCATATTAAATATAACCAGTACCTACAGTATTTATAGGCGATTCTAAGTTACCCAAACTAGGGTAATTTCATTTACAATTATTTATATTAAACATATAATTGAACAGAGATTTTTGTTACGTGGGCACTGCTGTGTTCTTTCTTTCGGCAGTTTTACTTATTTGTTCGTCAGTGTATTCAACAATGTATTGACCCACACGGCTTGTGATGGATCGAAGGTAAAATTAGCTAGTTAAATTTGTAGGTTATTTTACACCGAGAATAAAGCTTGATAATATTATCATGAAATCCTACTGCAACACGATTCGAAATATTTTTGAATATTTTGTGCAGACAAGTCAAACAGTATTGAGCAATGTCTCATGTGAGTAGAAATAAACCATACTCGATGCAAAATAAAGTCCTGTTTCTTTCTGTATGCAAGAAGTAATGATACACTAGTAATGGTGCTATGCCTTTATTATTTGAGAGCTCAGTATCAAATGGTTCTCCTTGCGAACTGCCTTCGCTGGCATTAATAAAGAGGGAGACTGCCTTCAATGGAATTTTGGCACGAAAGAGAACATACGTTCTGGAAACATAGCCGCACGTAGCGTACGATACGGCAGCACATTTGCAGAGCTCCAACGTTACACTATCTCTGAGTGTAAACACCGAGGTACACGTGATATCTCTCATTAATATGAACGTGGGGTCCGGCAGGAGTTATCATCTCACCTGAATGCACGTTTTAAAGAGATACTGTATTTGCGAAGGGAAAATATATGCTGCTGAGGAAAGCACACGTGCGCACACAATGCACGTAACGTACTGTGTATGTGCACAAATTCGTAATACATTCCACGTCCGTTGATACGAAGAAAATATGTGTATTGTATCATACGGGGTCTGCGAACAGAGATAAAATTAGTTTTTGGCTCAACATTCTGTAGACGCCGATGGCATTAAGAACCGAAATGGCAACCTGGACTGCTTGAAACGCGACAGGGTGTGTGTGTGTGTGTGTGTGTGTGTGTGTGTGTGTGTGTGTGTGGAGCAAATGGGGCGAAGGGTTAAACGGCAAGAAATACACCGCAATATTTCGAATTAACCATTCTGGGAATTGTTTATTCTGAGATAGGGAAACTGGGGTTGGGGTTGGAACCGTGGCTCTAACGAGCATGAGTTCGCAGTCTTAACGATCGATCCTTCTCTCTCCATCTGAGGTTAGGGTGAATTTTGTGAATTTCACAGGAATTAAGGCTGAAAGAAGTTGTATCTTTTCAGGTTATTGCAAAGGCAGAAACGGCTGGCATTACAACACTTATGTTTGGAACTTTATTTCCTCAGAGTAAACTTAAGGTAATTTATTTTCATTAACGAGCTTCTGCATCAGTGTCAAAATTTGAGGACGTTCTCCACAGGACATGTGAAGAGAGAAACGCATGGAGAACATTAACTAGAAGGTAGGACATGTGTTAAGACGTTAGGAAACAGCTACCACGATAATCTACTAAACGAAGCCGTAAGAGGAAAGTTGTAGGGAAAACAGATTTCGGAATGGAATTTAAAAAAATTTGGACGTTGTCTGTAAATACTACTCTAAAATAAAGAGGTTGACACAGGAGAGGATGTAGTTATGGTCAGTAATTACGTTCTAGAAGAAAATAAGAAATGTTACCATTAGCATCACAATGTTTCGAAGAACACTAGAGTGAGCTTCTGTTATCCTACTCTGTCCTTTCAAGTCATCCTGGACGCCATCGAAGGAAATATGTAAGTTTTGCATCTAGCTCTCATGAATCACTGCGAGATATTAGCGCTAGAGCTTTCACTGTCTCGTAAATTCGTGCACTGCAGCCGTCATCAGGACAAAAATACACTAGGCAACACAATTGAAGGACGACTATTTTGAAACCACGTAATATTTTCCCATTGCGAGTATAAGTTAGAAATTTGGCTCAAGGGTGTCTGCAACCATCCTCTGTAACGATGCAGAAGCATTGGTACCTGCGGTGTCATCCTTGGGCCTGGTGACCCTTCAACAGTAAGATGTCGACACATGCGAAAGGAAGACCAGAGCTCAGAAGTTCGTGTAAGGTGTAAGACGAGTTAATGTTGTCACATTTGCACGAAATCTCACCACAATACTGCTAAACTCGACCGTGAACATATCAGGCGAATGGAAGGGCGTTACACGCAGTCTTACCCACATTTAACCATTCTTTTCAAGCCTTCGCGATGGAGATTAGAACTGCGACCCACACTATTGAATTCTCGCTGTTTTCTTATGTGTGGTCGAGGAAAACGTTTGAGACACACCGCTGCTCAGAACCCACGAGAAAAAGCGTCAACCAGTGGCATAAGGGCGCCAATTAAATCATACCTTCTCTTGAGGTGTTGATTCCCACACATTCTATGGTTGAAAACGACGGTTTGCACAGTGATGAGCAACAGATCGATTCTTGACAATCACTGACACTGCTGACACCCCACGGCCTAGCCATTTTGACTAGTAACCTCACTCAACGTAGTCGCATCTCTTTGGAGTGCACTGCGGCTATAATTTTTGCTGTAGTGTACGGTGTGTAACCACAAGGGACCAATCAAAAGCATTCAAACATGATCCGAAGGAGCAAAGGGTTCTTATGCTTTTTCACCCCTCCAGTTTAGCACCCACCTCTGCCGTGATCACTCAGGGGTTCAACATTGACACATACACAAGTAAAATGACTAGGAGTCCATCTAAGACCCCTCCCTAAACCCCCACCCCTGTTTCGCAATACTGTCTACCCACATGTATGAGCACCTTAAAAGTATACACAGACAGAACCTGTGTTAGAAGGTGCAAGATGGTTGCCTACCTGTATGCACCTAGGACTCTCGTCACAGATTTTCTCTACACAGTTACATATTTAACGAACTCAACTTACGGGGGCGCGTTTCACTGACAGTGTTGCCAAGCTCGGGCAATTTAGTGGGGCTCTTTGCCATTTAATTGACACTTGTGTGAATGTTGCAGCACCCAGAAATCACGGCACAGGTTGGTACAAAACAGGGAGCCTGAAAAAACAAAATCGTCTTTTGCTGCTTTAAATCGCGTTCATCACATTCAGTGGCGTTGCCAACCCACGATGACCTTAGATAAGGATTGAAGCGTTCGTGACGTGTTAGCACTAGTGTTAAAGATTGTCAAGGACATCATCCTGTTGGAAGGGAATATATTGTTCGACTGATGGCATTTATGACATCCCACGAGACATTTTCGTGTCAATTATGAGTGGCAGTGTGTTTGAAATTTTCTCCTGGACCACACTTAAGAAAACCGCGTAATTCAACAGTGGACGTCGAGGTTCCAATCTCCATCGTGGAGACATCAAAGGAAAGGGTGGTATGTGGGTATGAGGTGTTGCACTTCCATTTTGGCGTTGGGCATAAGTGGTGCCTGTGCGGTATCATTAACCCACCTAACACCTTACTTGGACTTCTGAGTTCTGTCCTTTTCTTCGCACATGTCGGCCCCTCCCCTTACCGTCTCAAGCGTCACGGAACCCGAGGCTGACGTCACAGGGAACCACACTTTCATATCATTACAGTGGATGGCTATAGGCATATTTGAGCCAAATTTCAAACTTATAGGTCACAGTTGAAATAATTACGATCTTTCGTAAAAGTGATCCTTTGATTATATTGTGCTGTGTAGGTGTTACATGCTAATTAGTAAGTGTCTATTGTTTGACGACTAATGAGTGTATCCAGAGTAAGACGTCAACTTGACCGATTATGCCACTCTGTATACCGCGCTATCACATCAGTGCCTCTCGTGAAAAACATAAACTGTGCCCGTATTTTTGACATTATTAAGGATTTTACATAGCTTGGAAAACTGCAATACTGTCTAGTTTGTACAATTATAGGGATAGCATATAATGAAATTTTGTTTACTGCACGTATTACTGTGGTGTACGGGAAGGTGTCGTCGTTGAGTGACTGTAGGAGGATACTAGGTGACTTGGACAGGATTTGTGATTGGTGTAAATAATGGCAGCTAACTCTAGTTATAGATAAATGTAAATTAATCCAGATGAATAGGAAAAAGAATCCCGTAATGATTGAATACTCCATTAGTAGTGTAGCGCTTGACACAGTCACGTCGATTAAATATTTGGGCGTAACATTGCAGAGCGATACGAAGTGGGACAAGCATGTAATGGCAGTTGTGGGGAAGACGGATAGTCGTCTTCGGTTCATTGGTAGAACTTTGGGAAGATGTGGTTCATCTGTAAAGGAGACCGCTTATAAAACACTAATACGACCTATTCTTGAGTACTGCTCGAGCGTTCGGGATCCCTATCAGGTCGGATTGAGGGAGGACATAGAAGCAATTTAGAGGCGGGCTGCTAGATTTGTTACTTGTAGATTTGATCATCACGCGAGTGTTACGGAAATGCTTCAGGAACTCGGGTGGGAGTCTCTGGAGGAAAGGAGGCGTTCTTTTCGTGAATCGCTACTGAGGAAATTTAGAGAACCAGCATTTGAGGCTGACTGCAGTACAATTTTACTGCCACCAACTTATATTTCGCGGAAAGACCACGAAGATAAGATAAGAGAGATTAGTGTTCGTACAGAGGCATATAGGCAGTCATTTTTCCCTCGTTCTGTTTGGGAGTGGAACAGGGAGAGAAGATGCTAGTTGTAGTACGAGGTACCCGCCGCCACTCACCGTATGGTGGATTGCGCAGTATGTATGTAGATGTAGATGCAGATATTCAATTTAAAAGGACGTGCCCAGTTAGCCGCGCGTGTCACCACGCCACTTCCGAGATTAGGGCATGTGCACCGACCCCAGATCGAGCCCGCCCGGCTGATTAACAAAGAGGGCCAATGTGCTGCCCACCCTGGATGTGATTTTAGGCGGTTTCCCACATCTGCCTAAGTGAATACCAGGGTGGTAGCCATGTCCGGCCTGAGTCAAACGATTCAAAAAAGTTTAGAAAACGTTTGCACCCTTTCACGTGAATAACAGTACACGCCGACAGTTGGGGTACATGAATTCCATACCGAAGGGTAAGGAGGTGGCGGCAGGAAGGACATCCGGCCATCCCTAACACTGAAAATGCCAAATTCGATAATATGTCCGTGTGGGTACGGGATGAACACAGAAGAAAAGGAAGAAGGATATTCAATTTATTAGGGAAAATATACACTCCAATACAAAAAAACGACGCACCTCAGGAGCACACCCAACAACTTTGCCAATCAAAGCCCAGTGGGATAACTGCTTGCATAAGGGTTGAGATGAACCAACGCGTTATTCATTAGCTCAGTCTGTAAAGCTGTTTCTCTTCAATAAATAACCAATTTTTCCTAATCTTCGATCATTTGTTTGTACATGTACATCACATCTACCGATTTCCGACCAATTCGGATAACTCCTTCGTTGTGATTCGTTTTTTGTTTGTTTTCCTAGTGTGTATTTTTAATCTGTAGGGGATTTGGGGGTACAAAGAGTGCAATATGTAGATTTCAGTGACGCCACCTTTGGCAGCTACTATCGCTCTAACGCTGTTAGGTATTGAGTAGAATGAGCTGGGACGTCAAACAAGTACGTTGTTCAGTCTGCTTTAACTGCGTGTCATTATTCGTCACTCATAATGGCAAGCGACTGGTGGCATGCAGGTCATCCAGCAAACGCGGAACAACTGTTCTCAGTGGGTTAGAATTCTGGAAATCGTGGTTCCTGGGCCAACATCTTAAGGCACCTCACATCGAGATCGTTCAGGACGGGAAGGGCAACGTGCGGGTTGGCGTTCTCGTGTTGAAAGACATGGATACGCAGACTTCAAAGATGGGTCACAGGCATCGGCATTAACCAGTCAGAAACGTAACTGCTGATGGCCAAATATCCGGTTGTGTGAATAAGAGGTGATCGTGCACTAAACCCAATGTTACCGCGTACCACCAGTCTAGGTGCTTGGCCCGTGCAACGACATATTCTGTCTGTTACCGTTCATTCTCTTCCGAGAGACCACGCAGCGATACTTACGTCGTCATGCCATAAGGACAACCAGGACTCGATTGAAAAGACTACGTTATGCCACTCCTGTGACCAAGTGTTATCATTAGCAGCAACACTATCGGCTCGCCTGCCCCTCTTGTTCTGTCAACATAATCTACAACGATGGTAGCCGTCCTGACACTCTGGGGCACCACAGACATCGTCACACTGTCAGTGTGAACTCTTCTCTTGCTCATTTCCCGAATCGATGTGCCTTTACTATCCTGCACGGCTGAGCGTACAATATCTCTGTCCTCTAGGGCGCTACTCACTTATGTTCTTTGAGATCCTCCGTTGACTGTGGCCTTCCTGAATCCATGATTCCATATCCCCATTACAGACTTGGGCAAGTAGCAATAACAAGACGTAACAATATTCTGCAGTGCCAATACGCCACAATCTTGTCACTGTCGAATTGCAACTCATTTTTCTGCCGTACATGGTATTCTCAGAAATAACTATCATTGAAATGAGATTTTTGAATGAAAACCGTATTTCATAAACTTCCCTTGTATACACAATGTAGTAGATAACGTTATTGACCCGCCAGGGTAGCCTGCTTTCTGCACTCGGGTAGGCGTACCGGCTCCGGATCGAATCCGCCCGGTGGATTAACGACGAGGGCAGGTATGCTGGCCATCCTTGATGTGGTTTTTAGGCGGCTTTCCACAGCCTGCTAGGTGAAGACCGGGTTGGTCCCCACGTTCGGCCTCAGTTACACGGCTCACAGACTTTTTAACACGTTCGCACTGTTTCGTGACTTACACTAGACACAGACAACTGGGCTACACTACTTATGTCCCGGCGGGCTCGGGGTGGCGGCAGAAAGGGCATCCGGCCACTCTTTGCTACTAACACTGCCAAATCTGTAATAACACGGCAGACCCCACGCTGACGCGGGACAAAGGTCCTAAGAATGAAAGAAAGAAAGAAAAGTAGTAGATCACGTTTCTCCGAGCCACTTTGTGCGGTTGTGCTGAAAAGCTGATCTTTTGCATATCCAAACATGCAGAACACTTGATGGCAATCTCAGTTTTGTTTCGGGCTGTCTTCATATAGCTACAGATTTAATGTACGGCGTTGTATAATTTGGTACACTAAACTTCAGTAGAACTACGTGCAGCTTATCACAGAAGATGAATCTCTTGTTCTGTAAACTAGCGTTAACGATATGAATGTGCCCACTATGTGACCCCCAGTAATGGAGTGTGTTCTACCTAAAGATGGTATACCAAGGAACAAGCGGAGGTTTTTTGGTCGGTAGTTGAGTATAGTACATACAGGAAAGTACCGGTTTCTGTGGTTGTTACTTTTTTCTGTATGCACTGTACTACAGTGTGGTATTGAGAAATAAGTTGTGCATATGACAGGCCTTCTGAATACTGTATCAACTCCTTCGCATTAATCTTTCCTAATAGGTATCACGAAAGGATGCCAACCGTGCACACTCAGTTCGAACCGTTTGAAGAAGGCGTTTTAAAACACATCAGTGAGAAACTGTCAACCAAGTGGGACAAATGTTGAGAGATCTAGTATTAGCAAGCGCAGTATTTCTCTCTTTCTCTCTCTCTCTCTCTCTGTGTGTGTGTGTGTGTGTGTGTGTGTGTGTGTGAGAGAGAGAGAGAGAGAGAGAGTCTTTGTGTCTGTGTGCGTGTGTGCCTGTGAGCTTGTGTGTTTGTGTGTGTGTGTGTGTGTGTGTGTGTGTGTGTGTGTGTCTGCACGGGCGTGCATGCATGTGTGTATATAGTTTTGTCGGACACTAAGAAACTATGATGCGTCAGCGCCCATGCGTGGAATAAAATTCAGACGAAGTTGGTTAAAATCTGTAGTAGTCACTCCCCAGGTCATGACTTCTAGTAGACCTGGACGCTGAGAAGATGAGGTGGCAGCGCTACAGATGCAGGAGACCAAACTTGGGAATTAGTGAAGGCAGCTGTTATACGATAGAAAGTGTCAGTTAATCAGTTTTGTCCTGAAACATACTGATGAATAGTGATTTTAGAGTGCGATTTTATTCCACGGTGTGGCGGAAGGCATGCTGAATCACACATTTGGGTGTGATAAGCAATACGGATGGAGCACGCTGGCGTTGTACAAGTCAGCATCCAACAACGATCTCATGCAGGTACCCGGATCAGGTGTCTGCAAGTGGGAGTCTACCTTGGGTCACCAGCAGCTCAAGCAACCAGCTCAGCACACTTGAAGATGGAAATTCCCTTCACCATGTGCTAACAGCTTGTCATGAACGGCAGGGTTCATGAAGGTTGAAAAGGGGGGTGGAAACATGGGACATAAATCACCAATGCAGAATACAGACAGGTAGATGCTACCATGTGTAGCCAGGAATGGGGAAGTGGTACTCGGGTGCCTCACCCAGCAGATTCAAGGAAGTAGTTTGCAGTCAGTTCACATGATCATTCTCCAGGGGAAGGCACTGGCTCATCTACATCTTCTATCACTCACTGAGGTGCCCACACTAGAGTCCTAGCTTGCTGTGGCGAAATCTGCTAGAGCTGGCTACCTGTGATGTTCACTCAGGTTGCAGGCAGCACATTAAAAGTTGACAACCAAGTTATCCTATAACTAGCGAGATTGTCATTCTACCAAAATCAGACTTGCTGATGAGAGGATCAGACACAACGACTGAGGATTCTGAATTGAGGGTAGTTAAGATGGACAGAAGATCAATGCTTGATGATGAAAACAAGGCAGAAAGAAAATCAAGTAACACTATAGGGTTGGTTGATCTAGTACAAGCTTTCAACAATATGAAATGGTGCAGGGTCTTCGAAATTCTGAAAAGAATAGAAGTAAGCTTTATCAATAGATGAGTAATCTGCTACATGTAAAAAGCAGAGTGTGTACGTCCAGGATCTCCTCTGAAATCCGTGGATCGATTTAAATCCCATTTGGCCAATAAATATGTCTCAAGAGCATCAGTAGTGTGGTATTCATGACCTCCTAGCTCCAATAGGAATGGAGATAAGGGCAAAAATATTTTCCAGCCCCTGGCATGTAGGCTGTCTTCCACAACAGGCATGTTGCGTTAGAATTGTATCAGCCTGATTTATCGATCTGCTTTTTATGACAGCCTGTATGTCATGGGCAAATAAATGATTTTCAAGGCCCTGAAAGGTAGGCTGCCATGTTGTGGTATCGACCAGCTTTATTAAAATGTGCTACAGAGGCTACACTTGCTGATGAGCATGGTTGGGGACCGGTTGAGAGGAGCAGAGGAGGGGACAGAAAGAGCGATGGAGAGTAGGAAAAGGACAGAGAGAGAGAAGGATTGGAAAGTACATCAGGCAGGTGGAAGGTGTGGAGGAGTGCTGAAGATATGGAAAGGAAGAGGGGTAGGTGGAGATAGGAAAAGAGAGGGATTTGGTCAGAGGGAGGGGAGGGTGATATGGTTAGAGTGATGGAATAGAGGAAATGGACTGACAGACTGGAATGAGGAGATGAAGAGACAGAGAATGTTAAGGAGGAGATAGATACAGGTGGGAGGATAAGGTAGACAAAATGGTTCAAATGGCTCTGAGCACTATGGGACTTAACTGCTGTGGTCATCAGTCCCCTAGAACTTAGAACTACTAAAACCTAACTAACCTAAGGACATCACACACATCTATGCCCGAGGCAGGATTCGAACCTGTGGCCGTAGCGGTCACGCGGTTTCAGATTGTAGCGCCTAGAACCGCTCGGCCACAACCGGCCGGCTAAGGTAGACAGATGCAGGTGGGAGAATGAGGTAGACAGAGGGAGGAAGAGAAGGACACAGGGGGGGGGAGGGAGGGGAGCTGCGCTCAGCATATGTGGGGAACACATACGCAGGTGACGTCGCAGGGAAGAGGCTAGTATACAATATTTTTAAAAACCAAGACGTTACAATGAGACTGGAGACCTAGAACGAAGCACTTGAAGTAAAAAGAATGTTAGCCAGAGATGCTGTTCTTTCACCCCTTTTGTTCAGTCTATACATGGAAGAAGCAATGACGGAATTAACAGAAACGTTTAAAAGTGGAAGTAAACTTCTGGGAGAAAGAATATCAATGTTAAGATTCGTAGTGTCATTGCAGTCCCCAGCGAATATGAAGAAGTATTACAGGATCTGTTAGAAGGAACGAACAATGTTACGAGTACAGAATATGGACTGAGAGTAAACCGGAAAAAGACAAAAACAATAAGTAGTAGAGAGGATAATACCGAGAAACTTAACATCAAAACTGGTGATGACACAGTAGACGATGTTAAGGAATTCTGCGACCTCACAAGTAGAGCTACCCATGATGGACGAGGCAAGGGGGACGTGAAAAGCAGGCTAGTACAGGCAGAGTGAGTAATCCTGACCAAGAGAAGGCATTCATGGCCAATAGAAATCTACTGGCATCAATCTTTAATTTTAAGAAGAAATTAAAAGAACACATATCTGGATCTCATAATTGTAAGGTACTGAATCATGGTCAGTGGGTTAACGAGAACAAAGAAGAATTGAAGCGTTTGAGATGCAACGTGCAGTAGAATATTGAACGCTATGTGAGCTGGTATGATACACAGTGAGGAGTGTCTTCACAGAGGCGGTGAAGAGAGGAACATATGGAAAATGCAGACAAGAAGAAGGGACAGTATGGTAGGACATGTGATTAGTCATCTTGGAAACACCTGTATGGTACTAGAGGGAGCTGTAGAGGGTGAAAACTGCAGGGAGAGACCGAGACTAGAATACATCCTATAAATAACTGCGGACGTAGGGTGCAAGTGATACTCGGAAGTGAAGAGCTTAGCGCATTAGCGCAGAAGATGAATTCTTGGTGGCCGTCACCAGACCCGTCAGATGACTTGCGACTAGTACGCCGTGGAGCAGCTCAGGTTTGATGTTGCATGTTATGGCTCAGCATGGCAAGGATAGCAGAATGACGTATAGGGTGCCGCCATACTGCTCCAGTCGCACTCCCTGGTTATGGTTCCGCTTGGTTTGGCTATATGTTACCAACGATGCTGAGCCCTATGCAGTACTGGCCCTATTTCAGTGATCCAGATACAGATTGTGAAATATGGCATGAGCCGGACCTGATTCTATGCCGTCTCGCCAAGCAGTAGTTTTAATAGTTTATGTGTGTCCCTTGCAATTGGATCTACTGTGCTCTACATCTTCAATGCAAACAGTTCAATAAAATTCAATTTAAGATACGTCATTGATTTCTGAATCTTCATAAAAGACTGTTCAAAAAATGCAGATAAAATCATAGCAAGCTATCTGTGGTGTCACAGCCAGACACCACACTTGCTAGGTGGTAGCCTTTAAATCGGCCGCGGTCTGTTAGTATACGTCGGACCCGCGTGTCGCCACTATCAGTGATTGCAGACCGAGCGCCGCCAAACGGCAGGTCTAGTCTAGAGAGACTCCCTAGCACTCGCCCAGTTGTACAGCCGACTTTACTAGCGATGGTTAACTGTCTACATACGCTCTCATTTGCAGAGACGGCAGTTTAGCATAGCCTTCAGCTACGTCATTTGCTACGACCTAGCAAGGCGCCATATTCAGTTACTATGTCTTCTGAACAGATAATATTGTGACTCATGTACCGTCAAGAGCGACGTTCATCATTAATGGATTAAAGTTAAGTATCAAACTAATTACGTCCGCTTTCTGAATTCTAATTCCTTGTCATGTTCCAGAACTCACTTCCCTCCTCACGCCAGCCTGCGTGAGCTAAAACGCGAGCATTTCTGCCTCCCCCAGTAACACGGTGTTGGCTCTTCTGCCAACACAACACTAGCTATAGATAGAATCAGCTGTAATGTACCAGGACAGATGTAATTAAATGAATCCAGACTTCCGTGGATGTGTGACTGAGACTGGCGGGTGACACAATAAAATATCAATTTGGGAAGGAGCTCTGACGACGAACAGAAACTTAGGCACGTACTACACTCCTCACGTTGTTATTTTAAACGGAAGATAAGTTACGTCGGAGATACAGTCAGGTGCTAGATCATCAAATAAAACATACTCCTTTAAAATATGCCGGTCCGAGACCCGTGTCCTTGACACACTGGTGGATCCTCCCGCCATAAAAGAAAGCCGTGTATCAAGGAGAAATGTCCCACTTGAAACTTCCAGGCAGTTAAAACAGTTTGCCGGACCGAGACTTGAAATGCTCTATTAACTGAGCTACCCAGGCACCATTCAGGCGGAGGTTCGAGTCCTCACTCGGGCATGGGTGTGTGTGTTGGTCCTTAGGGTAATTTAGGTTAAGTAGTGTGTAAGCTTAGGGACTGATGACCTTAGAAGTTAAGTCTCATAAGATTTCACACACACATACACACACACACACACACACACACACACACACACACACACACACACACACACACACCCCATTCAGGAGTCGGTTAAGTCCGGCTAATTCATGTCTCCGCAACATCCTTTCTTCGAGGCGAGCTAGTCGTGCAAGTTTTGCAAGACAGCTTCTGTAAAATCTGGCAGATAAGAGACGACGTACTGCCGGAAGTAAACGTGTGAGTACGGATCGAGAGTTTTGCTTCGGTAGCTCAGCTGGTAGAGCACTTGCCTGCGAAAGGCACACAGTTTTAATCTGCTAGGATGTTTCATATTAGCGTACACTCCACTAAAGAGTGAAAATTTCATTCTGGAAATGTCACACTTCTTCAGCTTATCGTGACTGGGAGAACATAAGCAATGGTTACACTGAGGGTTTTGCTGGCACAAGTTTGTTGTTTCTCACTTCTGTCCCCTGAACCTCACCAGCAAGACTTCTGACGTCAAGTATGTGGTGACTGCCTTCAGGGGCTGAATAACGAGCGGAAGGCTCGAGTGGTCAATCCTCCTTTGCAGCCACATCAAAAAGTTTGCTATCGCGGATTCGTATGTGCCCTTGAAACCTGCAGAAAATTATTTTCAACTCCCTTCGCAGCTGAAGGAAAACGTCTTAGCGTTTGGAGAGGTGTCTGTAAACAACAGCTATACCCATACCACTTGCGTAATATTCATAAATTGATATTGGAGGAATACCCACGAAAAGTTCAGTTTGTACAGTGGCACTAAGTACATCAGCCACATTTTTCGACTTTTGGAGCTATTCATCGATGAATGTAAGTTAAAATGTGACGACGTTGTGAACTTGCGCTCCACGAGAGCAATCAAGGTTTTAGGTCGTATGTAATGCGAAATAGACTAATAGGACTCGTTTGTCTCAGTTTTCTCAGAGATGTTCTTCCTATGTTACTCTCAATCTCTAAAACGCCGGCGTACACTCTGCCACCATGTTAGAGGTTCAAAGTTTCAACGTCTTTCTGCTGTGTAGTGCTTAGTTTGGTCTTTACGGATTTATTAGCAAAACGTGAAACATTAACCCATGATTTAATCCATTCTCTAATTTTGATACCCCACTGCACCTAATTACGTGAATTTCCGAACATCTGATCCACCCGGAACAGTAGCCAGATTACCATCCCGCTCAACGTACTAAGCGCTGCACAAATGATTAACTAACGAAAAATACGAGACAGTTTTAGGGTGACAGGTATGGAATTTCAACGCCTCACAGTGCCAGGACTGTTTATTTCTGGCCAGGGGTTCGTTTTTCAAATGTAACTAGTTTTCCGGTCCGGCCGCCACAAAAAACTGTTGCGACGAGAAAGATGTAGGAGTGTCTAGAATTCCAAAACTGTATTGCAAAACAATTACAGCAGCTTTACAAAAATTACTTCTTATTAAGGAAATATTACTGTATCGTGAAATTAGTTAATATAATGGTAAAAGTGTGGTGCATCTATAACTCTGAACGCTAGCTATGTGAACAGATAATTTTATTTTAACACATCTAGGCAATCGAACTACCTGATCAGAAGCAATAAAGAAAAATACCACTAAAACTTCACTTTTTTGAAGCGCATCATAACTTACGCGCAAGCAATCAATGACCCTCACTTAGTCCTCATTGAACTCTATTCTCAACAACAATGCTGCTGTGGCGTAACATATCAACTATTAAAGACTTCTATTTCCATTAAATACCAAAAACGAGCTAGGTGCCTTAGAGAGTGCTGCGGTAGTGCTAACGCGAAAACCTGCAACACAGTATCTTATCATCAATGGCTGACAGTGATGGTACATGTCGTAGCACAGTGCACTGTTTCCACTGCTGAATACATGACGAGACCCTATGTGTTTCATAACACAGCCGGCCTGAGGCAGTGTAAATATCGTCGGCGAAGTCGGTAGCAGAGCCGGCCGGAGTGGCCGTGCGGTTCTAGGCACTACAGTCAGGAACCGAGCGACCGCTACGGTCGCAGGTTCGAATCCTGTCTCGGGCATGGATGTGTGTGATGTCCTTAGGTTAGTTAGGTTTAAGTAGTTCTAAGTTCTAGGCGACTGATGACCTCAGAAGTTAAGCCGCATAGTGCTCAGAGCCATTTTTTTTTTCGGTTGCAGAATTCCTTTGTGTCAGTCTGTGATGTTACAAAATAAGAGTGATGTTGTTATTCAATGGAAAGTTGGAAATTGAGATTTAACTAACTGTTTTATCAATCACAATTGGCGTAAGAATCATGGATTGACCATTGTCATAAAATATTGCATTATGAGATGTGAATAGTTTTTACTTGCAGTTTCGCGTGGCTTGAGGCAGTCACAACTAGCGTGCTATTGATTAAGAAGTTGCGTTATCGTCTTTCTAATTACTTCATGATCGTAGATACGATCATACCCGGTTGTGAAGTTATTGTTATGACAAAACAATTTCCTAAGGGACCAGAAAGTTCTTAAGGGCGCAAAAACAACTGTAACATCACACAAAAGGAAATCCAATATTAAAGCTGATGCAAGAAGACGATAAAACAGTTTTCTTTTTATCAATGTAACACGCACATTGGACTGCTGATCTTGGCGTCTGTAATATTAGCAAAATGCATAATTAAAATGAAAATAATACTGAGGAGATAATAGAAATGAGCACTGCTAAATGATTCAGTATTCCCAGAACAAATATTTATTATAACTAAAACATATATCGTACCTTAAGCTTAATACTACAATGACGGTAGATTTTTATGTCCATATCATGTCCATTGAGCGCTCTTTTATATAGCCATTGTCCTCTTGAGTCGCTCGTGCTTCGTCACGGTAAGTTACAACAGTTCTTCTTCCTACACTTCACTCAAAACTTAGACGGAACACGTTTTTATTTATTTAGTAAAAATAATTAGATCAGACGCCACAAATCTGCGTCCGTCTTACTCGAGAAAAACAGTAAAAGTCTTCTTAGCGCTCCAGGCTTCATTTGTTCTCCCTCGAACAAAATAGTGAAGGATCGTATATCTATCCGTATTTTTCTGTTTTTATTGCCGCCCAAAGACGACAAATTACATCACTAGAAAATTCCACCGTCGCTATGCGACGCCTCATTATACATTAATCATTATTTACAAACAAGTATTTGCCTTCTGGCTGAAAGTATTAACTACTCGTATTTGCTGTTTTAATGAAGTCAAAAATAGCGAATATCTCATTGCCTCCCATGAGGAGAGAGGGAATGCCGAAGGATTACCTCGATCCTCATGTCCTCACGAGATATTCGTGATTTTTGGTGTGACATTTACATAACGTTACTGGCGTACAAAGTACATAAATTGAAATCACATTTATAAACATATATCAGATATTTACCATTTTTCAAAATAAAGTTTTTCATTCTTTGTTCATCAGTCACTTCATTCCATAATACCAAGATTAACATTTATGTGCATATTTAAGTTTGGTCCATATTTGCTTATAACAATAAGTGAACGTTCATTTCGCACTTCAGGGGATAGAATTCAGGAATTACTTTCTCTTAAGCTTAACAACTAATACATAAGTACAGTGAGTGCTTATTTTCACTAAACTAGAGTGGACAATGTTCGAGCATCTGTTGACTCCTTGTGGTTCAATTACAGTTTAATAACGTAGCACTACACTTCGTGATGCTTTCACTTTCTGTGTTAGCTGTCTACGGCGTTCATCATGCAGTACATCTGTCCTTTCCACTGTGGTGCCAGGAATTCAAGTGGCTGCCCGGGTTTTTATTTACAATATGAAACAGAAGAAGTGGAAAATTATTAGTATAACTTACAACCTATTGGATGCATTTGTTAAGGATCGGGACTGGTCTGGAGTTTAGGGTCTTCCTATAGTGCACATTCATTTTCTTTGTCCATCAAGAGACAGGATTATAATTCATTTTAGCAGTGTTCAGGAGTGCCGGTATTAATGGCTTTAAGGTCTGAGTAATCTAACAATCTACTTCTTACTCATCTTAACTTCAACTCAAGAAAATTGCTTAATTTACGTATGAAGATGTAGTCACACAAGTGTACAAATGTCTATCCTCCAGTATGTACGATGGAAGTAATGGCGGTTAGCAGTTTAAAGTTTGGATTGTTTCGTCACCCACACGTCAGCCACTCACAGCGGTTGCACAGTGTTGCGTGAGCTCCAATACTCAGTATCCGTTCGCGCTCAGGCTGTAACAGAGCTGCTGGTCATCGATTGCTCCCCTTTTTTTATGAACTTCGTATCACACGAATGCATCGATACAAACACCTCGCGCGCGTTTTCCATCGGAGGAGCCGGACACTGAAGCTGCCTCCATACTTCTCTGTCAACTGCCTCCCATGAGGCTCACAGGTAAGTGACGACGAATGTTTTAGCTGTCGCTGCACTTAGAACAACACTGAACTTTGCGTTGCACCTGTTGTCGTAGCCTTGACTTCTTTTTACACTTACAGTAACACACTACCACTAATATACAGTGAACAGTTATTTTTATTATGCACGTCGCACTTTAGTGTGCATCTTCACACAGCATTCGTGCTTAGTTCCTTCGCCGATAGAGTTCATTTACATAACAACCAATTTTGCAGGTTTACTCCATTGGTACAGAAAGACTTATATTGTACTATTTACAAAAGATCACTTACGAGCTAATATTTACAATTAATGGTCACTCCTTTTGTTAAGTCCAGTGAACAACTGCTTTATGAATGGACTCTTTGTATCTCAAGGTTTACTTTCACTAGTGAACCTAAAAATATTCTTTCAAACTTTCTTTTAAGGGCTCATCTCCTCATTATGAAAACTACAGGTTTCGCAACACTCGTTGCATTTATTCTTTAGTGCACCCAAGATCATGTTCTACTGCCACGCAGCATATCTACTACTTAACGAGTACGCATTTAACGCTGAATCTTTTTTTCTTTCTTTTTATATTTGAGGGCAGATTGGATAACAATAGGGTTCCCTCTTCGCTTCATGTACTCAGCAATCGTTCTCTGTTAAAAAAAAAATAGGGTAACGCGCGTCTACTATTTTTCGCATGAATGGAATTACCGACAGTTCACTGGGTTTACGCAACCGGTCCATAACAAACATTACCAAAGCTAGCGAAGTTCATTACGCTACGTGTCTCATTTCTCATAAGCACTGCTTTGCTTCGAAGCACACGTGCCTTTTACAAGTCGACCCTTGGTCTGGGTTAATGAACCAGGATCAAAAGGAACGGGCACAAGGAAAATGGATTTCATAAGAGGAGTGTCTTAGGAGACATTTTTGCAATTAAATCTGCACGTAAATAAAATTATCATAGTAAACATAGGCACATATATAAATTTCAACCTCTTTCATTACAGCATGCTTTGCTACTTCTACGTCTTACTCTGGTTATAGTCAGTATTAAGTTTAAATATCACTGCATTGCTTGTTCTTTAGATTAGCCTTCAATTAGGGTATTGAATGGTCGCTAGATTACACTACAAATCTTCTGAAGATCTTTACTTGGACTTATTTATGATACAGGGGGCTTGCTGTGTGGTTATTTAGTAACTTGATTCTACTGAAATCAATTCGTCAGCTAACATTCCTCATATACTCTTTACATTGGGCTCAGATCACAGGGAAATAGTTTACTTTCATAGCAATTAATGGCCTCGTGGAGTACTTACGCTACATTATTGATGCTTCATGGTTTGCATCCATTTGTACTGTATTTCACCTTACTTAGTTTACTACAGCTTTTTGTCTCCTTGCGTGAACACATGCGGGTTACCACTTGTTTTTCCATTTAACAGCACGCTTTAACTGAACTTTAAGCTATTTCTTCTACTCCTGTCCACTGTCTGGAGTGTTTGAACATGTACCTTTTTTTTAAGCAGGTAATTTGGGCTTTTACTACAGAACTTCAAGTACTTACATTACTAAAAATAAATCTATCTTCTTGTACCTTGAGAGAAGTGCTTATTTACGCATCCTTCTCCATTTCTCACCTTTACATATTTATATAGCTCCGGGCAATCGCCTCGCAAGCACTTTTTTTTTTTTTTTTTTTTTTTTTTTAATACTAACTTAAAATTAAATTGAAATTCTTGGTGCAACCTCAGTTTCCTGCTTCAGCTTGTTGAAGAAATATCGGTTCATGTCCATCACTATAAACAATTTTTCCATACATAGCATTTAATACTTAAAGTTTACATGTAGTAGCCGTTACCATGTAGTCAGTGCGCTGTTCAACACAATACTTATCATTAACAGTTCACACAAGGAAATTTCCAGTAAGCAAGAGGCAGGAAACCGAAACAGATTCTATCTGCAGTTGAGGCTGTGTCTGTAAACTAACTCTCTGTTTCAATGGACCAATCGCTCCCGATATGGAGCAGCCCTGAATCGGCAATGATAAAACTTTTGAAACAGAAGACACCTGTCTGAAGAGACATGATGACATCACATTAATGTTTGCTCCTGTATCAACAATGGCTGTGATAGGAATGTCGGCAACAGAAATCTTAATCGAAGCCTGGACCTGTTCATCATAAATGTCATTAATGTCTTGAGCTTCTAGGTCAGGTGCAAGGTCATCTCGTAAGTCGGTCTCATGGTCGTACCGTATCGCATTAACATACTCAGAATCAGAGTATTCGTTAGTACCCCCACTGGAACCGGCAGCGACCTCTAGGAGGCTGAAAGGCGCTGCCTCTAATTTTCCGCAGGATGTTTAACCTGTTTGTCATTCATGGCCTTAAGTGTTTGTTCCGTTTCATATTGGTGCTGGTTATGTGGTACAAATGCCGGTGTAAAGGGGTCAAATCCACTGGGTGCATTCACTTGTGAATAGAATACTTGAGAAGGCTGATGTCGCCCGATCTTTTGGTTGCCGGCAAAACAATTTCCTTGTGAAGGAAAGTTCGCATTTGGTGCCATTTGAAAATTGTTCCGCGGTCCTCTATCCTGTGAATAGTTGTTCTTATGTTGTGCTGGGTGGCCTCCGCCTTGCCCATGCCACTTGCTATATTTCGACCTATAACTTTGATTGTACACTGGCCCATTTGAAAAATTACCAATCGTTTGTGGAGAATTTCCATACTGCTCAGGCGCAGAATTAAAGGGTGGGTTTCCGTACTGATGTTGTACCTGGTGGTTGTAAATTGGGTGGTATCTCTGCTGATTACTGTAATTGGTTTTCTGCTTCCATTTAAAGTTATTGTCGTTTGCGTTTTCATAACGGCTGGCAGGTTGGCAACAGCGGTCGCAGTAGCTCGCTCTCTCCTTCGGCGCATTGTTGTCCGCGTGCGATGCATTCAGCTGGCTGCCAGGGAAGAATTTGCCGCTGCCAACCTTGGAGCGCACATCCTCGCTAATTAAATCTAAGGAATCCAGCACAGAAAGGAATGCATCCGTGTCTTCTTCGGACACATTTACTAGTTTCTCTCTAATAGACACAGGGAGTTTGCTTTTGAGAATCATAATTACGTCCTTGGAAGAAATCGGGGAATCCCAGAATTTAATTTTTGCTAGATACTTCTCGAAGAATCGCCGGAGACTTCCATGCTTCCCATTGAAAATTTCCGCACCATACACCTCCTTCCTTAATCTTTGCTGTACCCCATTACTCCAAAATTTTGCCAAGAACATTTTCTCAAACTCTTCATAATTCCTACACGTGTCTACCATTTCCGTTCCCCATAATGCTGCATCACCAGAAATAAAGCCAGTGACGAACTGAATACGCTGTCTGTCTGTCCAGCTCCTGGGAAACATGCCGGAAAATTTCTTTAGGAACACGATGGGGTGTATTTCTCGCTTCAGCGGATGAAAAACAGGAAAAGTGCGATGCTTAATCACACTTTCCTCTTGCATTAAACTGACGATTGTGGGCGGATCCTTTATTTTCCCTACTCGGGACTCAACAGGACTGTTGTTTTGCATGTAATCAGGCGGTGAACGATAAGGAGTTGACTGACATTCGTCACCGTCTAAAGAGTTGTTCCCTATAGTTTGCGTATGCGTGTGCGGATTTTCTACCCAGTTTCTCAGCATTCTGACTTCGTCCACTACTTGCTGCTTCCACTCGGGAAGATCCCGTGTAAGTGTCCTCCGGATCTGTCCCAATTCAGAAACCACTGTGTCTCCCGACTTACCAGGAGCAGCTAAGATTTCATAAGTTACATCCTTGACAGTCTCCCTAAGCTCCTCCCTGACCTTCTTTTCGATAAAAATATCTTTACCCTTTATCCATTCACTGTAGTGTTCCGACAATGCCTCCGCGTGTGCTTTCACGGTGCTCTTAACCTGTTCTTCAATATTGATTGAGTCTATCTGCCTCGACAGATCCTCCACTACACCTTCAATGTCAGATACTGCATTTCTAACTGAGTTTATTTCTTTGGTAGCTGCCTGAATTTTTGTGTTTAATGTTCCAGATACTTCAGCTATTTCACTTTTCACCTGTTTCTGCATTTTCTGAATTTGATCACTGATCTTAGTTTGCACCTCACCCAAATGGGTATTTAATTCAGCCGTTATTTCTTTATACAGATCCGTTTTGATTGTGCCTAGCTGTGTTTTTAATGATTCGCTTACAGCATCTAATCGGGCGTTAACAGTCTCATTTTGTGTTTTTATAGTCTCATTTTGTGTTTTTACTGATTCGCTTACAGCATCTAATCGGACGTTAACAGTCTCATTTTGTGTTTTTACTGATTCGCTTACAGCATCTAATCGGGCGTTAACAGTCTCATTTTGTGTTTTTATAGTCTCATTTACTGCGTCAAACTGTTGTTTCAGCATTTCCATTAACGCACCGAGGTCATTTGTAGCTGCAGCGGGAAGAATTTGGACTTTAGGGTCACTTTCCCCTGTTACAGACATGGTTAGTTCAGTTTGCACACGGGAACCTACCGTTCGCGATCGTAAAGGGTATGGAATACTATTTACGTCTTCACTCCCGTCTCCTGTTGTCACCTGTCTCTGTTTACTATATGCCATTTTCGTCAGTAAATCACGTCCTACGCAAGGCTTTCGTCGTTTGTCAGTGACGTGGTGAGTCCGCTAAGAGCACCGCTCTCGCGTGAGCAACAAATGAAATTCTATCTGGCGAGAACACAAGATGGAACCTAAACGTTTCAGACAAATGAATGAAGATGCTCTTCACTGCAAATTGCACACACTATCCACCATGTTGAAAATGTAATACAGCTATACTAACAATGGAGAGAAATAATTTATATTATCAAACTACGAAGAATTTTACTTTGAAAGATAAAATAAAGCAGATTTTCTATAGCGGGAAGGAGATAGAAAGGATGTGGATCGACTTGGAAAAGCGACGTTGCTACTGAAGCACTACACTGCGTATGCAAAATTCTGACTTACTTTTTGATGGCTTGGCTACCGCTATGTTGTCTCAGCAAATTCGCGTCTCTTTTCTTTCCTTTTCTCTCGGTAATTAAACTGCGTTATCGACCAGCGTATTTTCTGTCTTACTCACAGAGAGACGATGTGTACATGAAACGACAGAACATTTATTAACATAAGCACATAGAAAATTTTCCAAGAATTTGAACTAATTTTTGGTCAAGTCCCTGTTCGGGCGCCAAGTGTGATGTCACAAAATAGAAGTGATGTTGCTATTCAATGGAAAGTTGGAAATTGAGATTTAACTAACTGTTTTATCAATCACAATTGGCGTAAGAATCATGGATTGACCATTGTCATAAAATATTGCATTATGAGATGTGAATAGTTTTTACTTGCAGTTTCGCGTGGCTTGAGGCAGTCACAACTAGCGTGCTATTGATTAAGAAGTTGCGTTATCGTCTTTCTAATTACTTCATGATCGTAGATACGATCATACCCGGTTGTGAAGTTATTGTTATGACAAAACAATTTCCTAAGGGACCAGAAAGTTCTTAAGGGCGCAAAAACAACTGTAACATCACACAAAAGGAAATCCAATATTAAAGCTGATGCAAGAAGACGATAAAACAGTTTTCTTTTTATCAATGTAACACGCACATTGGACTGCTGATCTTGGCGTCTGTAATATTAGCAAAATGCATAATTAAAATGAAAATAATACTGAGGAGATAATAGAAATGAGCACTGCTAAATGATTCAGTATTCCCAGAACAAATATTTATTATAACTAAAACATATATCGTACCTTAAGCTTAATACTACAATGACGGTAGATTTTTATGTCCATATCATGTCCATTGAGCGCTCTTTTATATAGCCATTGTCCTCTTGAGTCGCTCGTGCTTCGTCACGGTAAGTTACAACAGTTCTTCTTCCTACACTTCACTCAAAACTTAGACGGAACACGTTTTTATTTATTTAGTAAAAATAATTAGATCAGACGCCACAAATCTGCGTCCGTCTTACTCGAGAAAAACAGTAAAAGTCTTCTTAGCGCTCCAGGCTTCATTTGTTCTCCCTCGAACAAAATAGTGAAGGATCGTATATCTATCCGTATTTTTCTGTTTTTATTGCCGCCCAAAGACGACAAATTACATCACTAGAAAATTCCACCGTCGCTATGCGACGCCTCATTATACATTAATCATTATTTACAAACAAGTATTTGCCTTCTGGCTGAAAGTATTAACTACTCGTATTTGCTGTTTTAATGAAGTCAAAAATAGCGAATATCTCAAGTCGTTGTTCGAATGGACAGTTAAGCTATTCGCGCCTCAGTGAACGGTGTCACCAATACACGAAGCTGTTGATCTACAAGCCACCAACCAGCTACGATGGTCCTGGGCTTCGAATTAGACCCGTTGAGCCGAGGCCGCAACACGGTCTTGCACGCCGGCCAGTATCCGAGGGTCCTAAGTTCGGTGTGGGGTCTGCATACTTCTTGACAGTCTCAAAGAGCTTTTGTGGTATTTCGGCGTGACTTGGCCTTACACCATCAAGTTCATGTCTTGCGTCAGGGAGGACTCGCAGCCGCCGGCAGCCACTGCCAATTGCCGCTTTTACAATAAACCGATGCGGAGATCTTAGGCTGCCTGCTAGCCACAACTAGCTCCTGGGCCTCCGACGTCGAGGTGCCGTCCAAAAGATATCAAGTATTAAGGAGTGTTCCCGTTGAGGAAGTATTTTCGACACTGCACTCTCCACAGTACTTGAGAACACATACCAGAGTTTCCCACACATGCAATTGCAGGTAGACCCAGACAGCCATTCATAGGAGTCACAGGTGGCTACAATTCAACGGTGCTACACAACGTCAATGCTTTCTTTGTAAACGCAAGTACAGTGAAAAATATTTTGACTGTGCCAAAATAAAGCCCTCACTTTTAGTGTTAACTATAGAGCTAATGTTAATTCGGCGACAACTTACTACTTTCTTCTTGCTTCGAATTACTCCAACTTTATATTCTGTACTTATTAGACGATTTATTCTATTCAAAAGATTTTGTGATTCTTCTTCACTTTTCCCCAAGGAGAAAAATGTCAGCGGCTACTCCTGCCATTAACATTATTTCACTCCAAAGTATAAACCCTGTACTGAATCTTTCTATTATTTCCGTCTTACAGCATCATTAAAAATGTGGTAATGCCAACGGCTTCGGAGGTAAGGTGGCCTTGGGAAGGGGGCGAAACACCCAGTTCACTCCATCCTAACGTCTTATATATATATATATATATATATATATTTATATATATATATATATATATATATATATATATATATATATATAAGTTCACTCCATCCTAACGTCATATATACACTCCTGGAAATGGAAAAAAGAACACATTGACACCGGTGTGTCAGACCCACCATACTTGCTCCGGACACTGCGAGAGGGCTGTACAAGCAATGATCACACGCACGGCACAGCGGACACACCAGGAACCGCGGTGTTGGCCGTCGAATGGCGCTAGCTGCGCAGCATTTGTGCACCGCCGCCGTCAGTGTCAGCCAGTTTGCCGTGGCATACGGAGCTCCATCGCAGTCTTTAACACTGGTAACATGCCGCGACAGCGTGGACGTGAACCGTATGTGCAGTTGATGGACTTTGAGCGAGGGCGTATAGTGGGCATGCGGGAGGCCGGGTGGACGTACCGCCGAATTGCTCAACACGTGGGGCGTGAGGTCTCCACAGTACATCGATGTTGTCGCCAGTGGTCGGCGGAAGGTGCACGTGCCCGTCGACCTGGGACCGGACCGCAGCGACGCACGGATGCACGCCAAGACCGTAGGATCCTACGCAGTGCCGTAGGGGACCGCACCGCCACTTCCCAGCAAATGGTTCAAATGGCTCTGAGCACTATGGGACTTAACTACTGTGGTCATCAGTCCCCTAGAACTTAGAACTACTTAAACCTAACTAACCTAAGGACATCACACACATCCATGCCCGAGGCAGGATTCGAACCTGCGACCGCAGCAGTCGCGCGGTTCCGGACTGCGCGCCACTTCCCAGCAAATTAGGGACACTGTTGCTCCTGGGGTATCGGCGAGGACCATTCGCAACCGTCTCCATGAAGCTGGGCTACGGTCCCGCACACCGTTAGGCCGTCTTCCGCTCACGCCCCAACATCGTGCAGCCCGCCTCCAGTGGTGTCGCGACAGGCGTGAATGGAGGGACGAATGGAGACGTGTCGTCTTCAGCGATGAGAGTCGCTTCTGCCTTGGTGCCAATGATGGTCGTATGCGTGTTTGGCGCCGTGCAGGTAAGCGCCACAATCAGGACTGCATACGACCGAGGCACACAGGGCCAACACCCGGCATCATGGTGTGGGGAGCGATCTCCTACACTGGCCGTACACCACTGGTGATCGTCGAGGGGACACTGAATAGTGCACGGTACATCCAAACCGTCATCGAACCCATCGTTCTACCATTCCTAGACCGGCAAGGGAACTTGCTGTTCCAACAGGACAATGCACGTCCGCATGTATCCCGTGCCACCCATCGTGCTCTAGAAGGTGTAAGTCAACTACCCTGGCCAGCAAGATCTCCGGATCTGTCCCCCATTGAGCATGTTTGGGACTGGATGAAGCGTCGTCTCACGCGGTCTGCACGTCCAGCACGAACGCTGGTCCAACTGAGGCGCCAGGTAGAAATGGTATGGCAAGCCGTTCCACAGGACTACATCCAGCATCTCTACGATCGTCTCCATGGGAGAATAGCAGCCTGCATTGCTGCAAAAGGTGGATATACACTGTACTAGTGCCGACATTGTGCATGCTCTGTTGCCTGTGTCTATGTGCCTGTGGTTCTGTCAGTGTGATCATGTGATGTATCTGACCCCAGGAATGTGTCAATAAAGTTTCCCCTTCCTGGGACAATGAATTCACGGTGTTCTTATTTCAATTTCCAGGAGTATATATATATATATATATATATATATACATATATATATATATATATATATATATATATATATATATATAAGACGTTAGGATGGAGTGAACTGGGTGTTTCGCCCCCTTCCCAAGGCCACCTTACCTCCGAAGCCGTTGGCATTACCACATTTTTAATGATGCTGTAATATATATATGGGTCATCAGTCTTCTAACTGGTTTGATGCGGACCACCACGATTTACTCTCTTGTGCCATCCTTTTCACCTCAGAGTAGCAAGCACTTGCACGCTGCCGGCCGCGGTGGCCGTGCGGTTCTAGGCACTTCAGTATGAAACCACGTGTGTGCTACGGTCGCAGGTTCGAATCCTGCCTCGGGCATGGATGTGTGTGATGTCCTTAGGTTAGTTAGGTTTAAGTAGTTCTAAGTTCTAGGGGACTGATGATCTCAAATGTTGAGTCCCATAGTGCTTAGAGCCATTTTTTTAAACTTGCACGCTGCGTCCTCAGTTATTTGCTATACGTAATCCAATCTCTATCTTCCTCTACAGCTATTGCCCTCTACAGATATCTCTAGTACGATGGGTGTCATTCCCCGATGTCTTAACAGTTGTCCCATCATTCTGTCCCTTCTCCTTGTCGTTGTTTTCCACATATTTCTTTCCTCTCCTGTTCTGCGCAAAACCTCTTCATTTACTACTTCATCATTCCAACTAATTTTCAACATTCGTCTGTAGCACCACATCTCAAATGCTTCGATCCTCTTCTTTTCGGAATTGTGTAGATGATAATTCTCCGAAATACCATCCAACATGGATCATATTGCACGATAAATAGGCATGATGTGGAACGAGTCATTTTACATTCATATTGGCAGTTAATTTGTACACCTATTTGTACTCTATACATCGCCACATAATTTTTTTTTTTTGCCGAAATGGAAAGAAGATATACAGATTGAGTTAGCAAATCCTACCCATCACCTTCTCATGTCACAAACATAGCAATAATTCTATTGAATAGAAGGAGTTGCCAACGACAGCCCATCCGACCCATCACGTTCTACATGTCACAAACATAGCAATTCTTCTATTGTTGCCAAGGAGAAACTTTTTCAATTTATTTTCAAATTTTACCTTGCTGTGTGTTAGATATTTTATATCACTGAGTAAGTGATCAAAAATTTTGCAGAACTATGCTCGTTCCTTTTGAACTGTAAGGGATTATTTACAACAAACTTCACGGGAGAATAAATATACTGTTAAGCAGTTGTCAGAATGCCCATCTTCTTAAACAGATGTCTACAAGGTGATCGCGGGTGAGCACCACATATTATTCTAACAGCACCTTTTTGGCCAATGAATACTTTCATTCTTAATGATGAGTTACCCCAGAACATAATTCCATACGACATTACTGAATGAAAATAAGCCAATTATGTCAACTTACTGATTTCTCCCTCCCCAAAATTTGCTACGATAGTAAGTGCAAATGTGGCTGAATTAAGTTGTTTGAGGAGTTCCAAAATGTGTGTTTCTTTTTTCAAATTTAGATTCTCATCAATATGGACATGTAAGAATTTTGAAGTTTCCACCGTATGTATTATTTCATCATCATGTCTTACATTTATCGCTGGTGCGATACCCCTAGAGGTGCTGAACTAAATATAATGTGTCTTTGTGAAATTCAGAGTGAGACCATTCACAGAAAACCAGTCAATGATACTTTTGAATTGTTCACCTTCTCTTTCATTTCCGTGTGTATATTGGGAGTGATTACAATAGTGGTGTCATCTGCGAAAAAAGTAGTTCCGCTTCTACATTAGACGGTAGATAATTTACTTATATGAGATAAAGCAGTGGACTTAAGACTGAGCCTTGGGGAACCCCATACATGATTTCTCCCTAGTCAGATTTATGCCCCTGGATTGTGATTGTGATTACTACTACGTACAACTTCCTGCATTCCTTTAGTTACATTCATTATCCATTTGTGGGCTATTGCATCAGTCCCATGGTACTTCAATTTATCTAGGAGTGCCGGCCGCTGTGGCCGAGCGGTTCTAGTTGCTTCAGTCCGGAACCGCGCTGCTGCTACGATCGCAGGTTTGAATCCTGTCTTGGGCATGGATGTTCGTGATGTCCTTAGGTTAGCTATGTTTCTAAGTCTAGTGGACTGATGACTTCAGTTGTTAAGTCCCATAGTGCTTAGAGCCATTTGAACCATTTATCTAGGAGTATACTATAATTCACAGAATCAAATTCCTTCGATAGGTCACAGAAAATAACTACCGATCCTATTTGCTATTTAATGTTTGTAATATCTGATGTGTGAACATGTAAATGGCATTCTCAGTAGAGCAATACTTCCGATACCAAAACTGGGATTTGCTAAGGATTTATTGTTGAAAAGGTGAGGTACTATTCTACAATACAACTCCTCTAAAATTTTGGAAAATTATGTCGGCAGTGAAATAGGTCGATAGTTACAGACGTCTCTCTTATCACTTTTCTTAAAGAAAAGTCTCTCTGTATTCTTGTAGGAATGTATGACCCTCTTAATTTCAGAAGTAGAAGTTTGATGGTACATTCATATTAAGTAATTTTATGAGAGTTACTTCTTCTATACATTGCTGTGATCTTTCTCTCGAGCTGTTGGTTCCTATGCTTTCTACTATGTTTAAGAAATGATTATTAAATACATTTTCTACCTGTGATTTGTCTTTTATAACCCTTCCATTCAATAGAATAACAATGATATCCTTTTCTGTGGTTGATAGTCCTGTCTCTTGCTTCACTAAATTCCATATTGCCTTAACTCTGCTGTCAAACGTATTGATTTCTTTCATTATGTGCATATTTCTTGATTTTTAATAACCTTTCTTAGTCATTTTGAATAGTTTTTGTAGTGTGCAACTACTGCAGGGTCTCTACTTGTCCTTGACAAAAGACACATTTCCCTTTTCCTTTCACAAGACACTTTAATCTCCTTAGTTATCCATGGTAGGTTCCATGGCTGCTTAATGTCCCTTCTGATTAGCTTATGCCGGCAGCTATTTTCAAATAGTGATATTAATTTATCATGAAATAGATTAAATTTTACGTTGACATTTCGGTCTTTATAAATTTCATCCCAGGTTGTTTCTTGTAAACTACTCTTAAGAACATTTCCTCTGTAGTCATTATTGATTCTGACTTCTACTGAGGTGTAGCCACACTTTAAGGCAGGTATCCTGACTAGCTGTACATCATGATCAGAGAGAACATTTGTTTCTGGGTAAACAGTTTAAACCCTTATTTTCTTGCTTTGTGCCTCATCAAAGAAAACTTTATCAATTAGGGATCTACCGTCTTTATCCACCCGTGTTGGAAAGTTAAATACTGAGAGCAGATTGTAGGATCCAAATAAGGTTTCCAGATCATTTTTCCTATCAGAATCCTTCAGAACATCTACCTGAAGTCACCACGGACCGTTAAATGCTTGCTGACGTCTCACAGAAAGCACAGTAAGGTATCCATGTTCCTTATAAATAATTTAAAATTTCCCAGTGGGGATCGGTATACTGTTACAGTTAAACGCGAACTGTTTTTCAGCATTAATTCACAAGCACACACTTCTATGTGTGGATCACTACAAAATCTACTGGTGTGAATGCTTACTCGGAAGACTGATGGCCTTACTTACAGAGATATTTGGTAGTACCGAGCGAGGTGGCGCAGTGGTTAGACACTGGACTCGCATTCGGGAGGATGACGGTTCAATCCCGCGTCCGGCCATCCTGATATAAGTTTTCCGTGATTTCCCTAAATCGCTCCAGGCAAATGCCATGATGGTTCCTTTGAAAGGGCACGGCCGACTTCCTTTAACATCCTTCCCTAATCCGATGAGACCGATGACCTCGCTGTCTGGTCTCCTTCCCCAAACAACCCAACCCAAATTTGGTAGTAACCTATGTTAAGCGGCAACGGTCGGTGAGAGCGAGAACTTGAGTAGTTGGCAGAAGACTTAAGTGTGTAAGTAGGCTGTTTAGGTTTTTATGTTGGCAACGCCATGTGGCGCTCCATATGAAAATCACTGACTGTGCTGTGTGCAATCTGTGGCTGGTTTGCATTGTTGGAATTTCCTATTGTAGTGTTGGGCAGTTGGCTGTTAACAGCATTGCGCAGTTGACCAGCAGTGGTGGATGTGGGGAGAGAGATGGCGGAGTTTTGAGAGCGGACGATCTGGACGTGTGTCCCCCAGAAAGAGTAAATTTGTAATACTGGATGTCATGAACTGATATATATATATATATATATATATATATATATATATATATATATATATATATATTGAACACTATTAAGGGAAATACATTGTTTGTTCTCTATCAAAATCTTTCATTTGCTGACTATGCCTATCAGCAGTTAGTGCTTTCAGTAGTTAGAATCTTTTATTTAGCTGGCAGTAGTGGAGCTCGCTGTATTGCAGTAGTTCTAATAACGAAGATTTTTGTGAGATAAGTGATTTATGAAAGGTATAGGTTATTGTTAGTCAGGGCCATTCTTTTGTAGGGATTATTGAAAGTCAGATTGCGTTGCGCTATAAATATTGTGTGTCATTTTATTGATGATCAGAATAAGTAAAGAGAGAAATGTCTGAGTACGTTCAGTTTTGCTCAACTGTTTCAAAATCAAATAACGTAAGGGGTTTATCAGCACAATCATTCATAAATTTTTCTAAGGGGATGGTTCAAGTGAAACGCCAGTAACAATATTCGCTTCGATCCCGTGGCAAAATTTTCTGCCCAGTATAGTCAGTTTGTCCCTAGATGGTTTCGTTTGTGCCCGACAAGAGGACTGACGCAAAGAGAGAAGTCTGTGACGCAACGCCACGCTGCAGCCCTTTCCCCTGACGTGCGTACAGTGCGGTGAGATCCGGCGCGACGCGGACTGGCGGCTCATCGCGATACAGCTAATAGCAGGCCAGCAGTCCGCCGAGCTAGTGGACGCTCGCTAATTACAAGGTAAACCCGGTGGCCGCTCCTAATTACTGAGCGCCGGTCCAGGTCCACGTGACGCCCACGTGGCCTGCTTCTCGGGGCCGGGCACGCCCTGCACTTAGCACGCCCAGTGTTCTCCCGAAAATTAGTAGCCTCCCAGCCCCGCGAGGCTATTGTCTGCTCTGATCGCGGCATACGAGGACTCGCCGAGCAGTCGAAAGATGATGGCGTCGTAAAGCTCGAGGACATCTGACTGCGCAGGAGGGCAGAATTAGCGAAGACGCGTCCGGGGCGTTTCTGCTACTCGTGCAGGGTTATTTCCATTCTCAAGGATGGGAAATGTCGCAATGCTGGACGGCGGACTCATGTCTGCTGTCATCAGTGTGTACCTTGGCGAGTCATTAGTGTACACGCAAACTAACCCCTGGGTCCACAACATGTAGGTGACTGGTAAGTGCCTGTTCCACGTAGTACTGTGTCTGCGATGTTGTAGAATATCATGAAAATTCAAAAGAACAGAAAACTATATCTGTGCCAAGAGCTTGAGAGCGCAACTGTTTCTAACGGTTTTATGGTTCACGTAATGTGTCGCGAAATGACATATTCACTTCACGAATATACGCATTATTGTAAACTCATATCACCTCGAATATTACAGGGAACCCCTTCAGTGCGAGGTCGCAGGAGGTGACCTCCTACATATTTTTATTTATTTATGCATTAATTTTACCTGGAAAGATTAGGGCCTTCAGGCCCTCTCTTACACCTAACCAGGCATACTCAGATTGAACGAATTTCAGTTTGTACAGAACATTATTGACACACCAGGTGTTATACACTATTAATGTTAAAGAAAAAAAAATAGAGATTATAACAGTAGTACAAGGATAATTATAACAATCAAAAAATAATTATAACAATCAAGAATAATAATAATAATAATGATGGTAATGACTATGTATATGAAAGTAAATATATTTTTCTTTTATGAATGTCAGTCCTATTGCTAGTTGGGAATTTTCTCGTTATGTTCTTGCAGATTGTGAGTTATTCACATCGAGCAGAGACATAAGACGATAGAATGGGGTGAGAGATACATAGAAGAGGTATATAGGTTGGAGGAAGAGAAATAGAATGGTAAAATTCGAAGCTATGGTGGAGAGGGGAAAGACAGAGATGAGAGGGGCACAACAATGGTGGCTATACCGTCTCTAATATGTACGTTTTGAGTTCCCTCTTGAATGTTGAGTGGTTCTGGATAAGACGCAGATCACAGGGGAGCGCGTTCCATAGTCGTATGGCTGAAATGGACAGTGACACGGAGAAAGATTTCGTGTTATGTAAAGTTACAGCGAAGACGCTAGACGTATCCGATCTGGTATTGCGGTTGTGGAATTATGATAGGTATTTAATGTGAGGGCACCAGTGACTAAGAAATCGATGAAGTAAGCACATCGTGTGGAGATCGCGTAACTTATGTGGGCGTATCCAACCTAGCTGGGAGTATGAAGGACTGATATGATCATACAACCGTATATTGCATACGTATCTAACGCAAACATTCATCACTAGCTCGAGGCATCTCGAATTTTCACTATTTGTGCCATGTTGAACTACATCACAGTAGTAAAGATTAGGCAAGACTAGTGTTTGGACTAATTTTTGTTTAATATAGGTTGGAAATATTTTTCTAAATTTTTGGATTGCATGTAGGGAGGAGAGCGATTTCCGGCAAGCTGCGACTGTTGGTTCTTCCCATCTTAGGTGTTCATCCAAGATTATTCCAAGGTCTTCTACTGTTTTTTGGTGTGGTAGCTGGGTACCATTGAGGAGTATTTGAGGGAATGTTTCGCGAAAGTACCGGCTGATTAGATGAGATATAAGAATGACCTGGGATTTCTTGGGGTTAAGTTTCAGACCTAGGTCCTGTGCCCATCGAGAAACTGAGCAAAGATCTACGTTCATACTCGCTACTGCGTCAGCATTGTTCTTGGGGCCTGCACTTGTGTACAGTTGGATGTCGTCGGCATATAGATGGTAGCTGCAGGAGTGAATCACTGAAGAAATATCAATGATATGCTGTGAGAAGAGTAATGGACCAAGGAAAGAGCCTTAGGGAACTCCAGAGAGCACGTATTTCCATGATGACTTCTCCAACCCACAAATGACTTGTTGACTGCTGTTTTTGAGGTGGCTGTCGAACCAGTGTATTGCGCTGTTTGAGAAATTCAGCTGTTTCATTTTAATTAGTAATATATCAAAGTCAACGGTATCAAAGGCCTTGCTAAAGTCAAGCAGTGTTAGGATGGTAGCTTCACGTCTGTCCATAGCATATTTATGGGTGTTACGAGTTTTGAGGTAATCCGTCAGCTGTTCATGGACGATGTATTCTAGGGCTTTAGATATTGCAGGTAGTATGCTGATCGGCCTGTAGTCACCTGGCGACTTTGGGTTGTCAGTCTTGGGTATAGGTTGAATTAAACTTTGCTTCCACCCAGTATGATATGTACTACTGACAAGAGGCAGCTTGAACATGTCTCTCATAACTGGAAGAATAGTGTCTACAACTTTCGTAATCATGCCAATGCTCACTCCATCATTTCCTATTGCCTCGGAAGAGATTCTCATAATTGCCTTGTGTTCTGTGCCTGTAGTGACATGTTTGTCATTACATGTTTGTCTGACACCCAAGTACAGTAGTGGCTGTTAATGGCACCGGGGCTTCAAAAATGGCCCAAATGGCTCTAAGCACTATGAGAATTAATATCTGAGATCATCAGTCACTAGGCTTAGAACTACTTAAACCTAGCTAACCTAAGGACATCACACAGCTCCATGTCCGAGGCAGCATTCGAACCTGCGACCGTAGCAGCAGCGCGGTTCCGGACTGAAGCGCCTAGAACCGCTCGGCCACAGCGGCTGGCGGCACCGGCGGGGCGGGACTGAAGGTATACAATGGTAGCCAACGAGTAACTCACAACAATGCTGCAGTGGTAGTGGTACTAATACAAAGCAAAGCGATGGTAGCGATAAAAAAGCAAACATTGTATTATATCTGCAACAACAGTTGCCGAAAACATGACTTCGTCATAAAGAAACTCCAGAAATTTCGCAAAATAAGAAGGAAGTACCAGATGAAACAAAAGCGTCTCTGCAACATGAGTCAGTGGAATGTATGCTATCGTTTAAGTTCAACTGTATGGAAATGTACACGAGGAGTACTTTGATGACGATACGTGCTTAACAGGTAAGAGTGACTCTGAAACAAGTGTCGAGCTATGTAGCTCACCATCCTTGTCAGACAAAGAGCCACAAATTTCATCTCCAGTAAAACGTAGTAAAGGACAGTCGTTGTCCAAGGAGCGGGTACTAAACATAATTACGTACATGGAAGATCATCCTCAGCATAGTAAGAAAGCAATTATGAACATATTTCAAATACATCTTCAGCAATTTGACCGTGTAGTGCATAGAAAAACAACAGCTATTCAAGGGAGGACAAGGCATCCTTGTGACAAAAACTTGTATTAGCACCTTTGAGGGATACTCGATACAATTTACAGGATGTGCATGGTACTGACCTACCACATTATGCATATCAAATTGCGCTCGACGAAAACTACAGTGATTGCTAGGGAAGCAGTGGATGGTTGCTTAACTTAAAAACAGTGGAACGGAATTGGAAGATGTAAGATATTAAATTTCGAACGAATCATCATCATGACGATCACATAAAACTGCGGGATCGGCACGAAAATTCGTAGATGAAATAAACACACTGATCCATCGTTCAGTAAGGAACTTCTTTTTAACTCCGACCAAACCGAATTTGAAGAGAAAATGCATGTGAAAGGAATCCTGGAAATGAGATTTGCCAATAGAGTTGTATCAAGATCAGCTAACAACAACATCTTAACGCATTCATAAACAATAACGCCTACTGATTATTTGATTGAAAAATTGACTGGAAAGTTGTTTATTGTGCTGCGAGAAGATGCGGGTGATATGCACCCTATGATTCTTTCTCGCGTGGATGATGTTGCAAGAGCGGTAGGGAATATTTGCACCGCAGCATACAATAGTGGGGAAATGTGCGTAAGAGAAATACAACTACAGTATGAACGCTGCTTTTAAGCAATAGCTTGTCGAAATACCTTGCTTTTGCTTTATTATTGGTTTGCGTGTGAAAATCATATTCTTTTTCTTTCTCTCTCCCTCTCTCTCTCTCTCTCTCTCCCTCTCTCTTTTTTTTTAAAGCAAACTATGCCTCCTGAAACGTGTGTGACATTGCATGCAATTCATACCACATGGAACCGTACCCTTAAAATATATTATCGCTCTATCTGCAGGATAGCCCACGATAAGCTCCACGACAGACTGTTTCGCATTTGGCTGCATGCCATCACATTCCACCAGTTTTCATCTCCCCGTTACACCAGTATGCATTCTTTAAGAGTGGATAACCAGCTGAACGTCCTGCACGATTTGTAACAGTGGTGAGGCAATTTTCACTCGGTGTTCATGGTGTAAGTTAATGGTTTGTTTTGAACATTTCTTGAATGTCAGCGATGTCCATTTTGTGAAGTGTAACACATGATACGTGTTACAAACCGGATACAATAGGAGAGACTAGGCCCCTTTGTTTTTTTCTTATATCACTCGTTTATTGCATCAGACAAATACACATTTTAAGACAAAATTTAACTACATGAAATATTGCTCCCAGTAAAGTTTAACATAAACAGTGACAAAACTTAGTTCTCTTTAGGGTTTCTGCTGGCAACAAATTTTAAGGAGGTAATGTAAGGTTTATATCAAATTAGCTCAAACACGTAGCGAGTGATTGAATCATGACACAGTCACTTTAACAATTTCAGCAACAAATAAATAGCGTGAATTTGTACTCATAGTAACCAACTAATCAACAGCCTTGCCACTGAATGAGTAGTAGGCCATTTGGAACGAATTAGCAAGACCCAGCAACTAGGGAACTTAATACCAACAGTCTTTAAATGTCTTGCTCCCCCTTAAATAAACAAACTTACAGTAATTAAATGAATAACAAATCAAACACACTACGTTCCACTCAAACTCTTCAGTGGAAGCCAAGCCAGAATGAAGATTCTATTAACTGACTAGCACTGAACTCACACCAAAGCTCATCTCTGTGTTCCCAGACACACATGGGGAAAACTTATACAAGACAATATTTTGAAGGGAGCACATCAGTAAAACCAGTAGTGGAGCTAACTTGTGCCACTGAAAACTAAGGTACTAGACCGGGGCACAAGGTGGAATACAATGAGGTTGCCTTAGTGCTGCACTGCGCTCCAAAATATTAATTCAAATGGCCAATTCAAAATCAAGTACACATAAACCAGCATTAATTAACGAGGAGTGACAGCAGGTCGCTCGAAGGGATGACAACACCTAATTGAAGAGACGAATGCCGGAGGTGGCAGTAGCATCAAACACTTTCTCCGAGTTTTAACCAGGAGTCACTTCCCGCTATACAAGTAAACATTTAATCAAGCACAAGGAAGGAACCCCAAAGAGAAAATTCAAATAAAACCCCCAAAAGATTATAAAGGACAGGGAACCCCAACTATTTAAATTTAAAAGAATTAGTTCTCCCCAAAGGCAGTGTAAACGCCAAGGCCACACTTAAGAGGCTACCAACATTGGTTACAATAGTCTTATACATTTGCTCCTTTTCTTTAAAAGAAACACAAGGCTGCTTAACTTCTGCTGGACGTCCGGTATGGCTCGTGTAGGATACACCAGGCAGTAACCCAAGCTAAGCGGTCGTAAGGCTCGGCGAGGAAAATCAGGAGAGCAGACAGGCAGGCAGCCAACACATATCCTCCATCCTGAATCGGCAGACCGCGTATAACCAATTCCACATATACGTGGTTGCTTCCCACCTAGTACCTCGCGGCGTCTCAGCTGGTAGCCCAAGCAAACATCAACTTCCACTCGCCTCGCGAATGCCGAAAACAATGCAAGCAAAGATATGAAACATCGAAGGGATCGATAATTGACATCCAAGAGACTGGCGCGCCAGTAACGAGCGCCACGGCTCAACACATACGTCTCACAGAAAGTTGATATCTGCGCCTCCCAGACAACGGTTTTTGTCGTGCCCTCCTGTTGCATGTAGTGAGTCATTAGCAGCTAATATTTTTTTCTGTCATAACTGTTCACACAGATTTTTCGCGTGGATTCTTAGTAAAACTTGAACGAGAGACCTCGCACTCGAGGCGTTCCTTGCTTGTATGAAGTCCCTTGTCAGTGTAGGCATTGTGTGATCAGCACTATTGATCTACTACCGTAATGAAGACATGGGACAGATGGCAGTTCACAATCTTTTCTTTACTGGCGATTTAGGATACAAAACAGTTACGATACAAAACCGTCAATTTGCATTGACAATGCGCTGACGCATGTTGTCAGGCGTTGTCGGTTGATCACGATAGCAAATATCCTTCAACTTTGCCCCCAGAAAGAAATCAGGGTATGTTAGATCCGTTGAACGTGCGGACCATTGTATGGTGCTTCGACGACCATTCCACCTGTCATGAAATATGCTATTCAATACCGCTTCAACGGCACGCAAGCTATGTGCCGGCCATTCATAATGTTCGAAGTGCATCACCATTCTGCCATGCTGTGAAACATCTTGTAGTAACATCGGTAGAACATTACGTAGGAAATCAGCATACATTGCACTATTTAGATTGAAATCGATAAAATGGGGGCCAATTATCCTTCCTCCCATAATCCCGCACCATACATCAACCCGCCAAGATCGCTGTTATGTTACACTTGACGCAGCCATCGTGGATTTTTCGTTGCCCAATAGTGCATATTATGCTGGTTTCCGTTACCGCTGTTGGTAAATGACGCTTCGTCGCAAAACAGAACGCGTGAAGAAAATCTGTCATCGCCCCGTAATTTCTCTTGTGCCCAGTGGCAGAACTGTACACGACATTCAAAGTCGTCGCCATGCAATTCCTGGTGCATAGAAATATGGTACGGGTATTATCGATGTTGATGTAGCATTCTCAACACCGACGTTTTTGACATTCCCGTTTCTTGCGCAATTTGTCTGTTACTGCTGTGCGGATTAGCCGTGACAGCAGCTAAAACACCTACTTGGCGATCATCATTTGTTGCAGGTCGTGGTTGACGTTTCACATGTGGCTGAACACTTCCTGTTTCCTTAAATAACGTAACTATCCGGCGAACGGTCCAGGCACTTGGATGATGTCCAGGTACCGAGCAGCATACATAGCACACGCGCGTTGGGCATTTTGATCACAATAGCCATACATCAACATGATATCGACGTTTTCCGCAATTGGTAAACGGTCCATTTCAACACGGGTAATGTGTCACGAAGCAAATACCGTCCGCACTGGCAAAATGTTAGGTGATACCACGTAATTATACGTTTGTGACTATTACAGCGTCATCTATCACAAAGCGAAAAAAGTGGTCTAACTAAAACATTCGTATTCCTTTTCGTACTACACGAATAAGTAATAAAAATGGGGATTCCTATTTTAAAACTCAATGATATCCGCTTGACCTATGGCAGCGCCATCTAGCGTCCCAACCACAGCGCCATTGTCTTTCCCGCTTCAAGCTAGACGAGTTTCGTCTTTTGTACACTACTGGCCATTAAAATTGCTACACCAAGAAGAAATTCTGAGGATAACGGGTATTCATTGGACAAATATATTATACCAGAACTGACTTGTGATTACATATTTATGCAATTTGGGTGCATAGACCCTGAGAGATCAGTACCCAGAACAACCACCTCTGGCCGTAATAATGGCCTTGATACGCCTGGGCATTGAGTCAAACCGAGATTGGATGGCCTGTGTAGGTACAGCTGCCCATGCTTAAACACGATACCACAGTTCGTCAAGCGTAGTGACTGGTGTATTGTGAGAGCCAGTTACACGAGTTACTCGGCCACCATTGACCAGACGTTTTCAATTGGTGAGAGATCTGGAGAATGGGCTGGCCAGGGCAGCAGTCGAACATTTTTCGTACCCAGAAAGGCCCGTACAGGACCTGCAACATACGGTCGTACATTATCCTCCTGAAATGTAGGGTTTCGCAGGGATCGAATGAAGGGTTAGAGCCACGGGTCATAACACATCTGAAATGTAACGTCCACTGTTCAAAGTGCCGCCAATGCGAACAAGAGGTTGTAACAACAACAACGCTGTACTATTGTACGTATAATAATTTTTTCTTCTGATTTTGGTAAATTAGTGTAATCGATATTCTGTTTTCATTTCCTTTCTTTTCATGTCATTGTGTTGAGGAAACTATAAACAACTTTCGATGTGAATATTAATATTTATGTCAAATTTCAAGCAATATCATAACTAAATTGAGATGTAAGAAACGTCGAGACTGTTGTAAGATGTTAAAGTTGTAATTGTGCGCCTGGTCCATACGTAGGTAATGTATTAGGATATGTAGGATGCAAAACCTCGGGTGAATACCCTGTCTGTAGGGGAGCGGTAAAAGGTGGATGGCAGGCGAGCGCGGGAAAATGCACACGGGCACTGTACGGCATAACGGGCTCAGCAGTAGTTGTCGGAGTTGGGCATCGGTCTGAGAAACACGCTCTGGATCGAGGAGGCTCTCCTGGAAGACGTAGTTTCATTGAGCCTCGGATGTGTCGTTTCCGACGACTATACAGCATGGCAAAATTCCATAGGCACTAAATGGAAAAATATTGCGACGCTATGAAGAAGTAAAGTGCCGATACATCAAGAGCCATAGCTGTGATTGTATGTGGGTTCTGCGCCTCGCCATCTCGCCGCCCGCCAACCGCCACATCGATACGAACAGGTTGAAACTATTAGTACTGTATTCGTGTGGACCAGTGTTACGTTGTTCCTTACTGTTCAATAACAACTTAACTTTTACCAGGACAGTCCTATCATTTAATTATCCTAATCACTAACCTAGACAGGGTCCTTTCCACATGTTGTGCAATCCGAGTGTCCCGGGATGAAGATCTAAAGTTTATGTTAATAATAATTACCTGCAGACCTATTTATGTTTGAATGATGTTTAAAGAACTTTGTTGTTAATGAATATATAGGTAAATAATATAGGTCTGACAAAGTTGGAAGATGCTGTTGAAATTGGTTTAGTAATGAAGGCTAATTAATTTGAGACAAAAATAATGGTAGTTAAATGAGCAAGAAATAAGACCAAAAGAGTAGTAGCTCATATATTGGAAATCTTGAGTGCTTAACGATTTCGGTAATCAAAAATTTCAGTACAGTGATCATAACAGTTTCAGGGTCCCCCCCCCCCTTTTTCTTTTCTATTCATGTAAATTCTGAAATTTACTGAACTAATTTGACCAACAAAATTAAAGTCAAGATAAAACCAAAAGTTATTAAGTGTTTTACCTTTTCAAAATTGACATTGTATGTGTGTTTCGAAAGTGCTATTTCTAGGGTAACCTATGCCCGATGTTAATCAGACCAATAGACTGTACGAAGTTTGTAGTATACATTACAGTGTATTGTTGTGTATTTATGGCTTGTTCATATTAGTACAGAAAGTGAAATTATTAGTTCAGTAGATTTTCTGGTTCTAAAATTTACCATATTATGCAGTTTTATTACGTGTTGTTTTGCATACACGTACTTCAAGTTGTACAGTGAAGAAACTCAGTTAATGCCTAATTTGGCTGGCGACCGTTTTATTAACAAATTGGTAGCATCTGCTGTGTTGTTTCTTGTCCGTCCTAACGTGTAGTTGCACTTCAGACTTGCTTGACGTATCTTTGTTGTTACTGAGTGGGTGAAAGTCTGATTTTGCCTCCATTCTGGTACACGCGGTCAACATATATACCAAAATCCTTTCTTATAAGGTGAAGCCCGTCAACCTACCATAGTACAGGCTTTAATAAGTATCGTGCGCAGTAGCGTAGGGTTACAAGGTGACCGAGACGTGTAACCAGTGGCACCCCATACCATCACGCTGGATGATATGCCAGTATGGCGATGACGAATACACGCTTCCAATGTGCGTTCACCGCGATGTCGCCAAACACGGATGAGACCATCATGATGCTGTAAACAGAACCTGGATTCATCCGAAAAAATTACGTTTTGCCATTCGTGCACCCAGGTTCGTCGTTGAGTGCACCATCGCAGGCGCTCCTGTTTTTGATGCAGCGTGAAGGGTAACCACAGTCATGGTCTCTGAGCTGATAGTCCATGCTGCTGCAAACGTCGTCGAACTGTTCGTGCAGATGATTGTAGAATTGCAAACGTCCCCGTCTGTTGACTCAGGGATTGAGATGCGGCTGCACGATCCGTTACAACCATTCGGAAACGTGATGGTTCGCATTTCTCCTCCTTACACGAGGCATTCAACAACGTTTCACCTGGCAACGCCGGTCAACTGCTGTTTGTGTATGAGAAATCGGTTGGAAACTTTCCTCATGTCAGCACGTTGTAGGTGTCGTCACCGGCGCCAACCTAGTGTGAATGTTCCGAAAAGCTAACCATTTGCAAATCACAGCATCTTCTTCCTGTCGGTTAAATTTCGCGTCTGTAGCACGTCATCTTCGTGGTGTAGCAATTTTAATGGCCAGTATTGTAGTTTTTTCGTTTGATGCATATTTCGTGAGATATTTGGCCCGGTCACTATCAATGGACCACCCTGTATATGTTCTATGTTACTTAAAGTTTTCCATTCCGCGTCACTGTGATGAATCCTTTGCTATTAATGAACCATGTTTGAAGATGAAGCACAGTTTTTGATTTTACCTGAATAATTTGTTACTCAATCAAAAAGAAATTTATTTCATGAAGTGTCTGAATGTTTAATCAATCGAAAGTAAATATTGACAGAGGTATTCATGATACGAAGTGTATAAAAAAGTGACCAATATAACGAAAATTTGGTTTTGTATGTACCAACAAAGTCTGGTTTGCACTAAATAACAAATGTTTATGAAGAACCGTGTGACATACTGTTGGGAGATGAAAGGAAGCTATTTAATTTTTCTTTTAATTAGAAATGGCTACGAAGGCTAAAAGTGAAGTAAGTTAAAGTTTATCACGAAATAACAGCGAAAAATGTGGAAATACAGTGTATTTAGGTGAACGCTCAATTAAACATAATCGCTGGTTGTCCAAGCAATGCGATAACAACAACTACCGGTATACTACGACGAATGTAATACAAAAGTTCTAATAAGAAGCGATTATACAGTCTCGGTACTGTTCTATCTGATGAAGACGAACTTGCAAACTAATAAATATAAATAAGTGGTGTGTATGCAGATAGCTGTACGTGGCCGACGAAAAAGATTTAAAAATGTGGTCCATAGTAAGGATGTATCAACGCTACGTAAAAATGACACTGCAACGTGTGTTCCTGTGATGACTGCAAGACAAGAGAACGAGCGACAATTCGATGGTAATCGATGTCTTTCCTTGAGGGTAAATACTGATGATGCAACGATGAACACGGTAACATTTGAAACATTTCTCAAATGGATTTCATTTTTCTTGAAAAAAGAGATGATGTGTTGATTTCTAGAATCCTCAAGCTGGGTCACGATTTTCTTCTGACCTCCCACACCCTCCTCCGAATCCGCTTTTGTCCTTTCTCCCTTTCGCTTTCAGACTACCACATCTAATCCCTCTACAAATCTGTCTTGGTTTTTTGGCCTCTAAATTCATGTGTTACCTTTGGTATACTTGTAAGTGGGCTGCTTCTGTGTTTGCAGCGTTGTGTAGCACTTTGCATTGGATCTCTGACTGCGCTTTTTTTGTAAGAGACTCTGTGCCTGGTTGGACTCGTTGGTGGAAGTTAGTCACCAGCAGTGATGGAAGTACTGTTGGGCAGTTGGAGGTGAACAGCCAGCAGTGATGGATGTTAAATGAAGTTAGCATTGATGGAGGGTAGAGGTCTGAAGTTTTAGCGTAGGCTAACGACCTGGAAGTATCCGACTTGGAGATTGAAAGTTATTCATAATGATATATCTTTGAACTGGATGTCAATGACGATTTATATTCGTGTATGAACTGGATGTCACATTATTAAGGTAAAGAAATACATTATTTGGTTTGCAACAAAACTTTTCTTTGCTGATCACAATGCCGATTAGTAGTTAGTGGCTTTAATAGTTAGAATCTCTTACTTAGTTGGCAGTATAGAGGCTTGCTCTATTTCAGTAGTCCGCATAATCAAGATTTTTGTGGGGTAACTGATTACTGAAATGTATAGGTTACTGTTAAGATTTCTTTTTAGTCAGGGGGAATCTTTTGGTTCAAATGGCTCTGAGTACTATGGGACTTAACTGCTGTGGTCATCAGTCCCCTAGAACTTAGAACTACTTAAACCTAAGTAACCTAAGGACATCACACACATCGACGCCCGAGGCAGGATTCGAACCTGCAACCGTAGCGATCGCGCGGTTCCAGACTGTAGCGCCTAGAACCGCTCGGCCACTCCGGCTGGCCCACTCTTTTGAATTAATTACTTGAAGCCAGGTTATTCTTTTTTTGAGCAGTCAGATTGCGTTGCTCTAGATTATTGTGGGTCAGTGTTGACATGATAAGAGAAAGTAGGCTCAGTACGTTCAGTCTTACTCAGCTGTTTTAGAATCAAAAAACGTAGAAGTTTCATCTTCTCAGTCATTCGGAAAATAAATAAAGAAGTTTCATACTTTATGATACTGATCTCTTCATACCACCTTTGTCTTGTCCTTTCAGCCATTCCCGGATGGGCATCCTCTTTAATCTCTGTGTTTCTCTTGTTACTTATTCTGTCGTATTTGTGACTACAATTGCAGTGAGGAATTTTATTTTGCTTACACAGCTTGACAAAAGAAAAATGAATCGCCCAGAAGTTGAGTACGAAACGGAATGAAATTTCCTTGTTTGTGAGGATATGTGTTGTTATATCAGTGAATACGGCACCAAGAAAATTTACAAAGAACTTCGCAATATGAGCCCTCTTATCAATATGACGTTGAACGCTGTCAGTCCTGGAGTCACGTACTGATTTCATTGGGAAGGTTGTCACAAAACCGTTACTTCCTGCTGTGAGGTAGCCTGTCCCGCAACTGTCCTAACAGAATCTTCACATCGTGGGTAGTGGCATCTAGGATGGAGCTGGCGTTCGAGATACAGCAGTCCCACACATCTGTTGTCGAGGACAGATCTCGGGATAATGCTGGGCACGATAGTTCTTTAACATCTTCCAGGCCATAAAGACGCGTGACCTGCGTGGACAAGCATTATTCTTTTGTAAGAGGGTACTACGATACTGTCGCATGACAGGGAACACATGAAGACGAAGAGTGTCGTTAACATAGACTTGTGCTGTCGAAGTTCCCTCAACTACTACCGACCATGGCACAAAGTCATACCCGATGGCTTCCCTTACCTTGGCGTCAAGACCGCTGTACCTATCCACATCATGGGAAGAATTGTACCTCTTCCCAGGTTGCCACATAGGTCATCCGGGATAGTGCAGACCCTCGATTCATCGTTGAAAACAATCCGACAAAGTTCGTCGGCCAGGCATGTTAATGACACCAAACACAGACAACAGTGCTACTCTCTGGTGGCCGTTTTGCTAGCCACAGTGAACTGCAGCTACGATCAGGTACATACACGCTGACGTTGTGTATTTGTACGAAGTTATATTGAAATCTGACCATGTCTTCTGGGTGCTTTATTTGCTTTTATCAGTCCTCTCATATTTTAGTCCTGTGTTCTCTCTTAGTTACCTACGTGTTCGTTGTAGACGTCAACTTTAGGCTACAGTATGCTCACAAGGGAACCTCCCCATCGCACCCCCCTCAGATTTGGTTATAAGTTGGCACGGTGGATAGGCCTTGAAAAACTGAACACAGATCAATCGAGAAAACAGGAAGAAGGTGTGTGGAACTATGAAAAAAATAAGCAAAGTATACATACTGAGTAGTCCATGGCAAGATAGGCAACTGTAACGAGAGTATGAGCTGAGGAGTGCCGTGGTCCCGTGGTTAGCGTGAGCAGCTGCGAAGCGAGAGGTCCTTGGTTCAAGTCTTTCCTCGAAAGAAAAGTTTAATTTTTTATTTTCAGACAATTATTATCTGACAAACTCTTATGTTTTCATCACTTTTTGGGAGTGATTATCACATACACAAGAAAACCTAAATCAGGCAAGGTAGAAGAATCTTTTTACCCATTCGCCAAGTGTGCAAGCTAGGTGGGTCGACAACATATTCCTGTCATGTGATGCACATGCCGTCACCAGTGTCGTATAGAGTATATCAGACGTGTTTTCCTGTGGAGGAATCGGTTGACCTATGACCTTGCGATCAAATTTTTCGGTTCCCATTGGAGAGGCACGTCCTTTCGTCTACTAATCGCACGGTTTTGCTTTGCGGTCGCAAAACACAGACACTAAACTTATTACAGTGAATAGAGACGTCAATGAACGAACAGACAGATTAAAATTTTCACTTGATGGAAGACTTGAACCAAGGACCCCTCGCTCCGCAGCTGCTCACTGTAACCACGGGACCACGGCGTTCCTGTGCTAACATGGTCCTCAATTTTGCCTATCTTGCTCATGGACTACTCAGTTTGTATATTTTGCATATTTTTTTCATAGTTCCACACAACTTCTTCCTGTTTTCTCGATTGATCTGTGTTCGGTTTTTCAAGGCCTATCCACTGTGCCAACTTATAACTAAATCTGAGGGGGGTGCGATGGGGAGGTTCCCTTGTCAGTAACTCATTTTATTACTCTGATGAGTACTACTCTTCCGCAGATACCGTTTAAGAATTCATGTGTTTTCTACTCTCTTTCATTTATATTTTCATTATTTTTCCACTTTTCTCTATTACACCACTCAATTATTTGAAACACTGTGCTCAGTTCTGTTGTTCTCGACACTTTACTGCTCGCTTCTGGCCTCATAGTTGTGATCTAAACTTGAGTATTGTTTCACTAAATTTCATTCCACAAACTTTTACGTCTTCCACCCTTTCACTGAACTGTTGTTGGACTTCCTCTTCTTCCTTTCACCATACAGCTACGTCATTTGCATTTAACGCATACAAAGAAAAAGACACGCAATTGTTTCATAGCCGTAATGTTTGTGTCTAAGTAGTCAGTATGAGGTTCATAATGAAATTTACTTTACCGTGTAGTTACGTTGCTCGAGTCACACCGATCATAATTTTCGACGACGTATTTCACTTAATATACTGGCTACTGTCTTACGGAAGTCCAAGTCGCTAGGAAATCTCACGTACTCTAAAGTATACTGCTATCGTGTATGGGCAGTGTAAGTTCACATCACGAGGCTTAAATCATATGTGTGATATATGAGCAAAATATAGGCTATTAAATAATTGTCTTGAAATATTAATACCGCAAAAAGAGGAAGTTGAGAGGAACTGCAGATTTACGTGGATACTTAATGATTTTCAGCAGTATAGGAAATGACAAGAGAGCTATGAATGGAGTTGCCTTATTAACAAATAATAACTGGAACTCTAATGTCGATAATTACACTCACGTAAATGACAGAATGATAACATCCAGATTCAGAATATATTGAGGCATTTAACGGTGATTCAGGAGTACGCTTCTGAAGAAAAGAAGAGGCTGAGGCTCTTGATCAAACCCTACAAAGCGAAGGAGCTAAATACAGCAAAACGATCCACATTTGATCTGCCGTGATTTTAATTTCACAATAGGAAGTAACCCACTGCCCCTGCGGAAAGGACTTCTGGTGACTGGCGGATAACACATCAGTGATAATGATCTTGTCTTAAAAATTGTGCCTCTAATAATTACTAATTGTTTACAGTGATATATATATATATATATATATATATATATATATATATATATATATATATATATACAAAGACACTAGTAGCGAGTGGGAGAAAGATCAATAAGAGATTATGTGGAAGCCAACAGTAAAATATGCAAACAAGTCCAGTACGTTCGTGTTTTCAGAAATAGTGGCTGTTACTCGGAGGACTACTTAGTGGAAAGAAAGAAAAAGGTTTTACTGTACACATTACACATATTACAAGATGAGAGCGTAAAACACTTTTACCACAACAGACTGGATATTTGCTTAAACCAGACAGATGCAAATGATAGTTTAGGAACCGAAAGGGAAAATATAAAACCATGTATTGAACAGGGTGCAAATGAATCACTAGGAAAAACGAATAAGAAGATATCGCAATTACAGTTGATGTGATATATTTCCAGGCGAAAACAGAATATGCGGAACTCCATGTTGGGGATGAAATGATCCATACGAGAAAAAAGGGGATACACAGCTGAAGAAGAAGTCAAATATAAGATGAAATTTTTGGTAAGCAAGCACTCAACTTTCAGACTTAGAACTCACGACAGTGCTAACAACATCACACCTAAAAGACGTGCTCTCCACGGTTTTGTCACATTACATTATCCCACAACTAGGCTGTGTGACTTTCGCTGTGAAGACGTGGTGGAATTCGGCGGTGACGGAAGCAATCGAGTCGGCAGCGCAGGGTGCGGCGCGGCAGCGCGTTCTATTACTGCAGATAAGCCCCTGGGTGGCGTGTAATCACCACTGTGGAGCATGCAGTTTGCCGTGTATCGAACCGCCAATGTACACATGTTTGAGCATGCATGTCCCGCTTCCGCCTGATTAGATGGTCGCCGGGGGCTGGCGAGATAAGGACCGTCTGGCTGTGGCAGAGCTCGCGTTTGTGCCCGCGCCCTGCGTCGCCTGCGCCCCACGCAGGGTGCCGCCCCACCGTCAAGGTGACAGAAGCACCCTTTGGCGGGACACTCGGCAGCTCGCTTTGTATTATCTAGCTTGCTACGTTTCTCGTGTGAGCAACAGATCATTTTCCCGGATTTTGCACTACAGCATCGGACGCCCTCCCTGTATTGTTTCCTATTCTAGTTACTTCAGCGTCGCTTGACTTAATTCGCCTACATTCCGTTACGTCTGTTCTGGTTTTATTGATGTTCGCCTTATAAGTTCTTTTCAAGACACTGTCCATTACTTTCAACTGCTCTTTCAAGCCCATACCCGTCTCTGACAGAATTACGATATCATTGGCAAACATGAAAGTTCTTATATCTTCACTCAGAATTTCTATAGCCTTTCTAATTACCTCTCTGTTTTCTACCACAATTTGCTCAACGTACAGATTGAGAAACATCTGGAATAAACTACAATCTTGTGTGTATCCCTTCTGAACTATAAATTCCTTTTCAGGTTCTTCGGCTCTTATAAGGTGAAAAAGAGAGGCTTAGACGTCACCAGGAGAAAAATTTGGGAGATTCACGACATAAAGAAGGGCAGCATCGGCCGTAAATTTTTATATTTTTACAACCGATGATACCCTTCTTCCTGTTGCCAATCTCGTCAATGCGTACATGAAGCACGGTGTTCCTGAGGGAAACTAAGCTCAAGGCAATTAAAGAGACTTTTAGGCGAAAGAGAAGCACGTGAATGGCTATCAAATGCTCAGACTGCAAAGGGAAAGCTTTAGTAGTAAGGACTACGTCAGGAGAACATACTTGTGGACAGTGCTGCAGATGAACGTGAAGATGATAAGGGAGATATGATACTGTGAGAATAACTTGACAGAGCACAGGTAGACCAGACAGGCAACATACCCTCAGAAGTTTGGAATAATACAACTATCCTAGTTCAAAGGAAGACAGGTAATGACATGTTACTCAGTTTAATAAATCATTTCTGCGAAATAGTGACACTGTTTGTCTACAGAACAACTGAAAAAGTGGTATATAATGCAGTTTAAAACGCTCGGATTAGATACACAAACAACCACCAACGAAGGCTGCGTGGAAAAATTCCAATGAAGTTTGCTACATGCTCGATATTCAGATGATTAGCATTTCCATCACTAAATCAGAGTAACTTCATCTGCATTTCTCACATAAGGTAAATTTATGTAGAGGAGTTCTCCTTCAGAAATGGCAATTGAATGTTGTTTGTGAGAACATAAAAGCCCACCAGAAAGTGCCTAAATTCGACAGAGGTGTTATCATGGGCTATCGAGAGTGCAAGTAGTTGTCTGCAGTATTGCTACTCGCGGCATTCCACGATTTCATTCGAGTATACACTGAGACGCCAGAGAAACTGGTATAGGCACGCGATTTCAAATACGGAGATATGTACATAGGAAGAATACGGCGCTGCTGTCGGCAATGCCTATATAAGACAACAAGTGTCTGGAGCAGTTTTTAGGTCTATTAGTACTGCCACAATTGCAAGTTATCAAGGTTTAAGTGAGTTTGAACTTGATGTGATAGTCGGCGCACGAACGATGGAACACAGCATCTTCGAGGTTGCGATGAACTGGGGATTTTCCATTACGGCCATTTCACGAGTGTACCCTGAATATCTGGAATCTGGTAAAACATCAGATCTCCGTCATCGCTGTAGCCGGAAGATGGTCCTGCAATAATGGGACCAACGACGACTGAACAGAATCGTTCAACGTGACAGAAGTGCAACCCTTCCGCAAATTGCTGCAAATTTCAATGCTGGGCTATTCACAAATGTCATCGTAAGATCCATTCAACGAAATATCATCCGTATGGACTTTCAGAGCCGAAGGCGCACTCGTGTATCCTTAATAACTGCACGATACCAAGCTCTAAGCCTCACCTGCGCCTGTCAACACTGGCATTGGATTGTTGAGGACTGGAAACATGTTGATTGACCGGACGAATCTCGTTTCAAATTGTATCGAGTGAATGGGCGTGTGCTTGTATGGAGACAACCTCATGAATCCATTGACCCTGCATATCGGCAGAAGACTGTTCAAGCAGGTGGAGACTCTGTAATGGTGTGGGGCGTGTGCAGTTGTCGTGGTATGGGATCTCTTATACACCTAGACACGATTCTGTCTGTCACCTGTCAGACAGTTCATAAGCATCCTCTCTGATCACCTGCATCCATTCATGTCGATTGTGCATTTCGACGGTCCTGGTCAGTTCCAGCAAGACAATTAGACACCCCAAATGTCCAAAATTGTTACAGAGTGGCTCCAGGAACACTCTTATGAGTTTAAACATTTCTGCTGGCCACCAAACTCCCGAGACACGAACATTATTTAGCATAGATATGCTGTTCAGAAGACATCTCCTACCCCTCGTACTCTTACAGATGTATGGACAGCTCTGGAGGATCCATGGTGTCAGTTCCCTCAAGCACTACTTCAGACATTAGTTGAGTCCATGCCACGTCGTGTTGCGGCACTTCTGCGTTCTTGCGGGGGCTCTACACTATAGTAGTGTTTCTTTGGCTCTTCAGTGTAGAATCGATGTTTCCACGAGGACTACACTCACTGACATTCTATATCCTCTGGCGTATGAGGGGCTGGTAGAGACCACGCAGAATACTGCAGCCGGTAGAAGCGCAGATGGCAGGGCATGTGCAGGGAGAACGATGGTGGTGGGGGCTACTGACAGGCGCTATAGGGGAGATGCCAAGCGCTGGAGGGGAAGGGCCATACTAAATTGAGGGCTACACTCATATTTTTTTGTTGTTGTAAATATTAAGTGGAGCACCTACAAACACACACTCGCATGGCATCCATTCAAAATGATCTGTCACCTCTGCTTTGGATAGTGTCTAAAAAGAATTCCACCGACAACACAGCGATTTATTATCCACTTGTAACTTTCAGAGAAGTTTCACGACAGGCGACTTTTGAGTAAACCCTACACATTTATCTTGTTGCCATGTTAAAATTTGTTTCTTTTCCGAAACACGGCGGAGTTCACACAGAGTCTCACCTCAGTAACAAGTTGTCCAGATGCTACTGTGAGAGGATTCTGAAACAGTGGTTTATTAAGTTTAATAAGTGAAGAATTGAGGAAAATTAAGATGAGTGTCTTACAAGAAAGTACATGCTGCGCACAAAACAAATGTGTAATGCCTTCACTTGTGTTGTTCCAAAAGTCACAGCATTTGTCGTTTCACCAGCTATCGACGGCCATTATAATTACATTCTTTTGGCGAAAAAGTCTGTAGTTTGTGAAATACCACAACAGATAATGAAGTTTTGCATAGTAATCATAAGTCAAAGTACTCTCCTCTTCGACTTTTATCATATTTCAAAATCTCATATCGATATCTTAAACCGTTTATAAAATATGAGTAATGTTGTGGGTATTCCATTCTGGCTTTATCTCTGTCGTAGTGCGCACGCAAATGAAAGTGCTACATCAGATCAGTTTTCTCGGGATTGGTGACAGACACAAGTTTAAAGAAAAATTCAGTATGTTAGCTAAATATCATATACACCAACATATTGTGTAATATGCACGAAATGCAAGACCATAGCGACCCGTACCTTTCATTGCAAACTTTTTCGAATTTCGCACAGTATATTATTTCCGCGTAAATATCACAATAACTATGACAATTAACAAAATGATTCGCATATCATAATGAATTTGACAAATAAAGCTGCAAGTCGAGAAAAAAAATGAATTTTTTTTTACAGAACAGTTCCTGTAAAAGTATCTTGGGAAAATTTCAGGGAATGCGCCTCGAATCAGACGAATCAGAAACGAATGAACTCGCCCAGCCCTTTCGACGAAAATTGATCACTGTGCATCCAGCACCCTATCCTGTTCTAACTCTGTGTTGTTCGCTCTTCCCTGCAGGATCGAACAGTCATATAACATGCCTTGATTCAGGAACCAGGTTTGTTAACAGCAAACAAGTGTCCAAATGGACTGTGTGCCGACTTCTAGAGCATCACTGACCACTAGCACGGCGACCATAGCTGCAAATTCCCTTGACGAGGCAACAGAAAGTGACAAGTGGACAGCGGTGCGCCCAACATCACTGCTGTAAACAGCACAGACACTACGACGCTTTTTCAGAAAGTGACCGGTTCAGCGTAAAGTTTCAGGATAGACATACCCGTATGCGGGGCCTCTTGAGGAGAATGAACGTTACCAGATTGCCGTAAATATTGCCCTAATGGCCCAACGCCTCATGTGATGATTTAGCATACCATTTGGTTTACAAAACGATCACAAGGCGTTATATTCTTGGCACGTTAAGTCCGATGGCTGTGCACTATCCCTGAAGTCGCAATGACATTACCTTTAACAAGATAACGTAAGACTTCGCCCTGCCCTTGCTGTAGAGCTCTACCTCGATGCAGAGGGTGTTCGACTGATGCTATGATCAAAATTCTATCCACATCTCTCAACCACTGAAAACATCTGGTCAATCTGGTCAGAGAGACTGCTGGAAGACTGCCACATTGCTGCTCGCTAGCAATTACGATGATAAACTCACACGTATAGTGAAGGAGAGTGGATTGATATGTTTGTATCAGTCATCCACGCCATGTTCGATGCGATGCCCAGACGGACCAGAGTCGTCTTTGTTGTTAGAGGTGGCAGCACAGTTTAATGCAAGATGGACACTGTATACTCCCTTCAGCAACAAATCGTTAACTGTTTGCTCCAAGATCACTATAGATTTAATCATGTATTTTGTTCTACTATACCATACACCGATAAACATTAAAATTTCCTAATTTTCTCAATGTCCTGACATTGCAGTTGTAATGAACTATAGTGCGTAACCACTCAAAATTAAAAAAACTTTTTTTTTCTTAATCTGACACCTTTGGTTCCCTCATAAACAAAGTTACTTTTCGAATGTACGTTGCGTGCCACTAACCTCTTAAGATATTCAGCTCCAATTCAAAGTATATACACATACTACTCAAGTTATTGTACTGCGTGCATCCCCAGAGATATCGTTTGTAGGGGTATCAGCTGGCTCTGAAGCTACAGCTTACATTACCAACAGTGACAATGAAACATCTCTTGATAGCTCCTGGACTCATCAATTGGTATCATGCATGCATACATTGTTTTATCTTCTTTTGTCTCTTACCCCGTGACAGTTGCATTACAATCCAAAACAGAGAGGTATTTTGTACCAGTTTAGATCAATTTAATTCGCCTTCTGATTGATGAAATTAAAAGAAAATATGTTTGCAGGTGCTCACTCTAATTTTTATTACGTTTTAAAAGCCTAGGCATAAATATACTGATGAAAGTAAATTGGTTTCATGTTTAAGTGTTAGTCACTGATCATCATCTTTATCAACTGAAGAATTATATTTTTTGAAACCAATCGAATTACATATCTTATTTTTATTTACCTTCTCATCGCGTCTTCAGCCTACCGAAAATGCGGTAATTGCTACGCTGATATCTCTGTGATGATGCTGACACATGTGTATCATACTTCTCTAGAGATGTTCCATGACTCATTTTATCATTTATGTTGTAAGATGTTCAGTGATTGTCATAGATATTCTTTCGAATTATGTCTCATCTCCTTAAAACTCCAAGAAATCAAAATATTAGGGAAACTTAAACCTAAATGAAACACAAGTTATTCACTAACAGGGATCCACCTATGCAGCCTATATGCGATTCTTGTACCTTTTGTTCAGTCTGGGATGTGATTTTTTGTAATCTAATGGAACCTATACATACAGTTGCCGAAAAACGTGTGTTATATTGCACACTTCTGGCAATTAAGATATTGTTGTGTATGGAGCAGAGAGACCTCTTATTTGTCAGGATGGCATTGTGGAACCTGTAAACTGTGTTTCGGACTCCAATAAAACATGATTAACAATTGAACACCTTCTCACTCAGATTTATAGGTCAGTGTCTTCTCATCAGCAGTGGCTGACACCTCGTTACAGTGATATAGTGGAATTCAGATAACTTTGGTTGTCAGCTTGACTGGACAGCCGTCAAAGCTGCTGCACCAGCAGTTTGGCTAAAGTCTTGCTGGCTGATGGCTGGCTCTCTCCAAGTGAAGCTGAAGTGTGAGTACGAGCCCCACAATATGAGATGGCGTCCTTGATCTTGTAGGCAATGATGACTGACAGGGACACTTCTTTAAGCACTGTGCTGTCGGAAGTCAGGTAGTCAGCAGATTCTGGTTCCACTGCACATGTAGGCCTTTGGCACCTGGAAATGACTAAAACAGTCATCAGGACACAGGCAGAATGTTCCTCTCATCCAGTAGTGATAATGATGTTAGTGCAATAAGTATCATAAAATGTACTAATTGGAAGCCCTGAGTGTCCCCATCAGTGATGCGGCAGGCAGTGGCCAACAGAAGGTATTATTGTGTTGGAGGTAGAACTTGTTGCTGCATGTTACAGAAGTTAATGAATATATTATTATGTGCGATTGGACCCATAGGGATCACGCAAAGCTTTTCCGATTCAATTTTTTAATTCTCCAAACTTTTCTCATTCTTTCCCCATGAATTCTCTTTCTTTCCTCTGTCCATTTTGTCCCCTGTCTCTTGCAAACTTCATTCTCGGGTTGTACTTTCCAACTATTGATTTTTTGCTTGTATACATTTCTGTTCATAACTTCTGAAGAATTTATTTGTGCATTTGCTAGATCTGTTTTGGTTTCTTGTATCCAGGGTATGGTTTTCAATTTTTCAATGGATATTAAAATTTTGTGGGAGAGTCTGGGTGTTGGGAGTCTGTGGATATGACCGTAAAATTTTAGTCTTCTTTTCCGGATGTCTGCGACGAGGTTAGATAATTTTTCTGTAGTTTTCCGAGACTGTAACCTGTATCCATCTTCCGTTCTTTTTGGGCCAAGAATCTTTCTGATAATTTTGCGTTCCTCTTTGAGGATGCCTTCCAGGTCGCCTTTTCTATGGTGTGTGAGTGCTTCGGGCTTGATCACTGTATTGTAGTGTCGTATTTTTGAGTGAATGGAGAGACACTTTTTATTGTAGATGTTGTGGGTTTTCCAGTATGCTCCTTTCAGTTTTTGCAGTCGAACATTTTGTGCAGTTTTCTCTCCCCCTGTGGGGTCTAGGACCTCGCCTAAGTATTTAAAGAATGGAACTCTCTCAATTTGTCCATATTTTGTAGTCAGTTTTTGAGTTTCAAATTTTGAGCAGATGAATTTGGTTTTTTGAAAGGAAATTTGTAGCCCAACTTTTTCGGCGCATTCTTTGAGAATGTCTATCTGTTTAATTGCTGTGGTCTCGTTTTCTGCTAGAATGGCCACGTCATCTGCAAATGCCAAGCATGAAATTTTAATACCATCTTTAGATCTTCCTAGTTGTATAGGCTTCCAGCAATTTTGATTCTTCAGTTCTTTTTCCCATTCTCTGATGACTTTGTCTAAGAAAAGGTTGAAGAGGAGTGGAGACAAGCCGTCACCTTGTCTGACGCCGGCTTTGATCAGGAAGGGCTCTGATATTTCACCCAGGAATTTTATCTTAGAAGTTGTGTTTGTGAGCGTTTCTTTGATAAGGTTTAGGGTTTTCGGATCGAGTCCTAGCTCCTCAAGGATAATAAAGAGAGATTGCCTATCGATTGAATCATAAGCCTTTGCGAAATCAACAAAGGAACAAATGATCGGACTGTTTCTGACTGCCTTGTATTTTAGTGTTGTCTTCAAATTGAAAATTTGTTCTGCACAGGATCGGTGAGGGTGAAAGCCAGCTTGGTATTCACCAATACTGTGTTCGAGTTGTTCTTGTGTTCGTTGAAGAAGACAAGCTGAGAGGATTTTATAAGTGACTGGGAGAAGGGAGATTCCTCGATAGTTGTTTATATCTGCCATGTCTCCCTTTTTATGCAGTGGATGAATTAGGGCGCATTTCCTACCTTCTGGTAGTTTTTCTGTCTGCCAAATGTCTGTGATGATTTGAGTGAGTTCTTTGAGGAAATTTGGTCCAAGATTTTTAAGTAGTTCTGCAGTGATATTATCTTCTCCGGATGCCTTGTTGTTTTTCAGTCTATGAATATGTCTTTGGATCTCCTCTAGTGTAGGTGGTGGGGATTCAGGATTTGTGTAGATAGCAGTTTCTTGAGGGAATCTTGAAGAAGGTTCAGGGCAATTGAGGAGTCCGGAAAAGTATCTTGCCAGCTCCTCACAAGTTTCCCGATTTGTGAGCGCTAGTTTTCCATCTGGTTTTCTGAAACATAGATTTCGTGAGCCGTATCCATTGATTCTCCCAGCAAAGGTCTTATAGAAGTCTCGTACATTATAGTTACGGAAATTTTCTTCAATAGACTCACACTGTTCCTTGAGGTACTTCCTCTTGACTTGTCTGATTGTTTTTGCCACTTGTCTTCTGGTGTTGTGGAAGTGATCTAGATTTTCTGGGGATTTTTTACTGTTATACTTCAGAAAGGCTTTCTTTCTTTCTTCCAGCGCTTTTTCACATCCAGAGTCCCACCAGGGGTGTTTTGTGTTCTTTTTCAACGGGATCAGTTCTTTTGCCTTCTTTGTAATTTTTGTTCGAAATTTTTCCCAAGAGTCAGCTGGTTCCTTTTCCCACTCCTCCTTCAGATTGGTTTCTTTGATTGTTCGTGTGTCAAATTTCATCATGTGTGTTTTCTTCGGATAGAATTTTTTTGGGGTGAATTTCACTTTAATGCGTGTTAAGTAGTGGTCTGAGTCAATGTTCGCCCCTCTGCGGACTTGGACATCATGGATCTCTTTCTGTACGAAATAGGAGATGGCAATGTGGTCAATCTGATATTCGCCGATCTCTTGTACGGGGGACCTCCAGGTCTTTTGTTTTCTAGGTTTTTTTCTCAAAGATGTAGACATTATTTTTAGATTATTTTGTTGGCATAGTTCAATAAATCTCAGTCCGTTTCTGTTGGTGAATCTGTGTGCTGGATATTTTCCTACAGTTTTTTGGTGTTCTTTCTCTCTGCCAATTTGTGCATTGAAATCTCCCATTAAGATTTTGATATCATCCCGGGGAATTTTGGCCATGACATCTTCAAGTTTAGTCCAGAATTTTTCAGTTTGTAGTTGGCGTTTTTTGTTGTCTATGTTTATGGGTGCATGAACATTTATCAATGTGTATTTCTTGTTGGCGCACTGGATACGCATGGTCATGAGGCGATTATTTATGGAAGAGACCTCTCTAATTGAGCCTAATATATTTCTGTGCACCGCAAATACCATGCCCAGGAGTGGCGTACCATTGGCAATTCGTTCGTCAGTCTTGCTCTTGAAGATGTGATAGTGTCCATAGTCTATTGTATTTTCATCCGTGAATCTAGTTTCTTGTAACGCTAAGATCTTAATTTTTTGTTGGTCTAGCTCTGTTACTAAGTTGTGTAATTTTCCAGGTTGAATTAGGGTCTGAATGTTAAAGGTACCAATGTACATGGGACCTTGGGACGAAGTTTGCTTGAGAACTCTGATCGTGATGGCCCAGGTTCCCCAGAATCCGAAAACCCAGTTGTCGTCTGTCGACGAGTGGATTGGTTACCACCTGGGGTAATTCTGTCATTACTCTCACGAATCATGATAGCTTGCAAGTTTTGGTCCAGTGTTTCCACTGGGTGTTTAGAACCAGGGACTGTCAGTTCCTGGAGCATATAATACAGCCGCACCTACTAGATGGACAGACGCTGACCTCGCTGCCGCTCGACTCGAGTACAGACGCATTGAGGATTTGGAATGTGAGATTTTTTTTCAAGGTTTTCTCCTATAGATCCGCCGTGTTCTGCGTTAACAGGGTCACCTCGTGTAGGATGTGGCTCTTCACCACGCACGGACGGTCTTGGACGTAGCTTCCTCAGAGGCAAAGGTCTTGCATACCTCCTCAGCTCATCCCTGGGGTGGTGAGGACCAGTACTGAGTCAACCCCAAGCAAAGGTGCTACCTCTACCAACCACCTTGACCCCTTAATGAATATATATATATATATATATATATATATATATATATATATATATATATATATATATAAAACCCTTGGTTATGTCTTACGCTGAACTGCAAGGCACCTAACCTAAGCCGATGTTAACTTAATTATCTGACTTTCCTATTACTTTCTCTATTACTAATATACTTTGCAGTTTCTGTTCTTAATTCCTGTCACTAGTTAGTATTCCTTTCATTTCAATAGGATATTTTGTTTTTTAAGCAGAAGTAAATTACTGAAATGAGGACTAGGCTCAGGATAACACTTATTGTCGAGATGCTAACAGTTAGAAAGTTTATCTTACATTTTTTTTGGTGACATTGCTTTAAACATTGTACCATCTGATCAACTGGAAATCTTCCCTTTTCTAAGATTATCAGTCCATCTAAAGAGTGTAATAACTGAAATCTAAGAATTTGTTAAGGAAGGTGAGGTACTGTACAGGTAACATGTGTAATAGTTCTTCTGGAAAATACAACATTGGCCAAGAAGAGGTAACCATTGTTGTTCCTGTGATAGTAGCTAGAGGATGAAAATCATGTTGCATCACCCTTGGCTCTGTTGATTAATAACCTGTTATTTAGGAATTCCAATTTTATCATTCTGCTTGATTTTTGTTTTCTGTAACAGTAGATAATCATTGTTTCTAATAAATATATGTAGTTAATCCTGTGGTGAAATTTTCTGAAAATAAGGCTGCAGGTCTAGTGTTTGTGTTTTACCCGCTGCTGCTCTCATTTTACCAAAAAATAGTTGTGTTTCAGTAGCTTGTTCGTTAGTCTGAACTATCACGGTTGGATAGATGCAATGCTATCTGATACAGTTGTTTAGATCTGCTATAGGCTAAATACACGAACGTCTTTTTCTTCAGAAACAAATAACACTTCACGAGCGTTTTACTTGTTTACATTTATTCATGATGTCATGCTAAATCAGATATGATCGATCTTAAAACATAGATATCGTGCGTTTAAGCCTTCTATAGCAAATTGTATGGTGGTGCATAAATTACCTTGGTAAGTACCAATTTTAACTGTAGACATGTGATAAGACAAATCTATATATTTTTCTGTTACAGATACAATGCGCTATAAGCCTGCAGAAAAGTCCTTCTGAGCTTGCTGTACAACTATAAGAAATTGCTGAGAGATTAGGAGTGCTACACTTAATTGCCCATGGGTGACGATATGAACTGTTTCTTGCAGTGCTTCAATTTCGCTACTTGCGTCCCCTGAACTGTTTGCTAACATTTGCAACAACTTCGGTACTACTATCCTGCCATCAAGTACACTTATGAGGCTTAGTGTTTCTTTTAATCACTTTTCAGGGTACCCGTGGTGCCCCATGTGTACTGCTCCAATTCTGTCGTTAACTTTCGCACTGTTTTTAGAGTATTCAATGTCCTTTGTTCCATGTTTGTTAGCTGCATTGCGTAACAACCCACCGTTTTTTAGCATCTGCGTCTCCTGTATCATTCGTTTCATTCAAGCTTGCTGTATCCTTGTCGCATGCTGCTACAGGCGCCGTTTCTAATAGCTCCCCACCCGCGTCTAATGTTCTTATGCACTAGTAACTGTGGACTTCTGTCAAAAGCTGCTGCTGAACCCTTAACAAGCAACTCTTGTCGCATGCCGCTACAGGTACCGTTTCTAATAGCTCCCCACCTGCGTCTAATGTTCTTCTGCACTAGTAACTGTGGACTTCTGTCAAAAGCTGCAGCTGAGCCCTTAACTTTTAGAAGAAAGCTTCAGATCTTAATATTGGTTTTGCGCTTCTGCTAAAGCTGCTCCTTCCATTGCATCATCATGCAACTATATGAACATGTTCAGCAGTCACCTGACTTCATGCTTCACCTTCAAATTGCTAAATGTCAGCTTCATTGTTCATTCGTGATTTTTGAGTAGTACATCTGGTTATCCTGAGAGCAAAATCCCAGTGTCCAGAGGGTGGTTCTGAATCGTATCTCCTCTGCTAAAGTGTAGTACCATGATGACGAAGAAAATCTTTCTGTATGTCATCATTGGTACACCACCTCAAAGGAAAAGGATTACCATCAATCCCCTCCCTCCTTTGGATCAGTATGTATCAAAGAAAAAGAAATGAAAAATAATGTGAAAGTAATCACCCTAACACATATCCCAACATAATAATTAAAGTAAAAGGTATAGACTCACTCTACTATCCCTTTAGTTCATTCGGTACATTACATGTATCTTTTCCTTTCTTAGGCAACTTTTTGTCTTACAGTAACGGTTAAGGAACCTACAGTAATGCATCAATCACTCCTTTAAGTGACTTCACTCTACTGACATGGACTACAATGCTGAAGTCGATAGTTGCTGTTTTACATTTACTGGTGTAGACATTTCGACGTCTGGGTGTGGTCTTTGATACTCCCTTAAGTACATTTTTTTTTTCTCATTGAGGTATAAGGATTTGTTAGCAATACCCACTGTCCTCTCATATATTGCAGTAGTTCACATGCACATTGTGAAATACCTTCTTATTTTCCAGAATTTACCGTTGGCGCGTTTTACCTTCTGCCAACTTTTCTTAATCGTATTGCAAATTATTTTACCACTTTACCTTCCCTCCCTACTTTTCGTTGAGTCATGTCAAAATATGCCGACACTTTCCAGCCATATACTACTTTGTATGGTGAAAGTCCTCTTCCTATGTGAACTTTTGAATTATATGTGCTACTACAATATTCAGATAGGTATCCCATTCCATGTGTTAGCTATATCATTTAACGGTTGATCATTTACGATGTTGTTGTTGCAGTCTTCAGTCTGAAGACTGGTTTGGCCTCTTGAGCTTCCTCTACAATTTTTCACCCCCATACGTCCCTCCAGTACTTGATTTCAGTTCCTTCATGTCATAGAATGTGTCCTGTCAACCTATCGATTCTTCTAGCCAGGTTCGTCACTAGTCTATTTTTTCCCCAATTATATTCAGTACCTCCTCGTCAGTTACAAGATCTACTCACCTAATCTTCAACAATGTTCGGCAACACTACATTTTGAAAGCTATTTTCTTCTTGTCAAAATTGTTTATCATCCGTAAATAGTTACACTCCAAACAAATACTTCCAGCAAATACTTCCTAACACCTAAATCCATATTCGATGTCCCTTCTTCAGAAACAGTTTTCTCTCCAGTACCAGTCTAAATTTTATATCCTCTCTACTTCATCAGTTATTCTTCCGCCCAAATAACAAAACTCATTTATTACTTCAAGTCCCTCATTTCGTAATGTATTTTCCTCAGCGTCACCTTTGTCCTTGTTTAGCTTTTATTGATGTTCATCTTATATCCTCCATTCAAGGCACTGTCCATTCCGTTCAACTGCTCTTCCAAGTCGTTTGCTGTCTTCGATAGAATTGGGTTGGGTTGTTTGGGGAGGGAGACCAGACAGCAAGGTCATCGGTCTCCTCGGATTATGGAAGGACAGGGAAGGCCGTGCCCTTTCAAAGGAACCATCTCGGCATTTGCCTGGAGCGATTTAGGTAAATCACGGAAAACCTGAATCAGGATGGCCGGACGCGGGATTGAACCGTCATCCTCCCGAATGCTAGTCCAGTGTGCTAGACACTTTGACAGAATTGCAATGTCACTGACAAACCTTAAAGTTTATATCCATCCTCCCCGAACTTTAATTCCTACTCCCTATTTTTCCTTGGTTTACTTTACTGCTTACTCAATGTACATATTGTGCAGTAAGTTCTTCACCCATTCACTTGATGATAGGATGGGCTCCTACTTAACTATTTCGTTCGCAGGAAGTGGCGTAACTGATTCATCACATTGGACACAAAGTTAGTTTCTTGGGCTGTGGATATGCTCCCTGTATGCCAGATTTTAGCAGCCAATTCCTTACCAACATATGTGTGATGGTACTAGCTTTCTGATCTGGAATTGAAAACGTTGGTAGACACTGCCAATGTGGTCCATCACGTAAAGTATGTATTTCTTATCAGCTTCAGTTCTGTTGAAACTTCCTAGCACATCAAGAGCTACTATTTGAAACCGTTTTCCAGCTTCTGGTAACCCCTGTGACTGTATGTTTTGATGACTTAAACCTGGTTTTTACATATACAGGACCCGGTTTTTGACATACTATTAACCTTTCTGCACCTTGATTGTCAGATGTTCTCCTACCCCCATGATCTGATAACACGTGGTTTATGTGGCTGTTGTAACACTTAATTTATGAGTGTTTCAGGAATCACGATGCACGGACTGCACTTTGTATACCTACACAGTAAGCCCTCATGCGTAATAAAGTGAAGTTGAGGTTGTATTGTAAAAAGTTGAGATTGACTATCACCCACCTGTGCCTTTCTCAAATCTGCTTGGCTCTTACCTAATGCCTGTAATACCGCTACTTTTCTTCGTAGAGTATCTGTATCAGTTTGCTTTACCACTGGTTTGCGAACTGCTTCACAGTCAAACTCACTCAGTGTGAGTGCCCATCATGTTAATGAACTTGAAGAGTCTATTAATAACCACTTGAATGGTGCTAGTCTGTTAGTTCTTTGAATTCCTGACCATGAAAATGACAACCAAAAGAAGAAATTCAGTACATTACTGCCAATATTTCCTTTCTGTTGTTACGTAATGTCACTCAGCTTTGCTTAACTATCTAAATGTGTATTCTACTGGGTGTTCCTTTATGTTGTAATTCTGGCTCAAAAACTGCCTAACACATTGATTTTAGCATCATAGGAAGGTATGGATTCTTTCTCAAAATCAGGGAATAGTAACACAGTACCTGCTACCAGTATTTCCTTCAATTTCTGAAAAGCTTTCTGACGTACAGCTCTCCATTGATACTGACTCCCTTCTGAAGTAACTAATGATCATGCAATTTCAACACACCCCTTTGCAAATTTGTGATAATAGTTACAGAAGCCAAGAAATGATGGCAACTTTCTTTTTGTCTGTGGTGTTGTTAAATCGAGCATGGCTGACATAAGAAAAGTATCTGCCCATATTCACTTTTGACTTATAATATGTCTGCGATAATAAATTTTGTTTTGGCAAAATGACACTTCTCAGAGCTTAGTGCAAGATGTGCTTTTTCAGTCTGCTGAACACTTCAGCTAAGCTGTAATATGATCTTCACATTTCTTGAAAAAACTAATATATCATCAATGTACATCTTACATATCTTTGGTTTTGTTCCATCAAATATTCTCTCTAAGAAGAAGATTTTTTAACATGTAAGAATGAAAAACACAAATGCCCGTATATATTCAAAATACTTTGATACTCTAGTGAAACTAACTAGGTACCATCCAGAATAAAACGCACAGAAAACACAGACACATTTGAAAAATAATTTGGTTAATTAGTCTCAGCCGTCTAGAGCACGTACTGGTAACTAAATTTACAAGCTAGTTAGTTTATGAGACTTCAAAGAAGAGCATCTTGAATTAAAGTACATATGCTGACGAAATGTATTTTGGTACCGGTACAGGCATGTGCAGTTATTTTTTGTAGTTGTTTCAGTTAGTTTCAAGTGCTAAGGGAAAAGTTCATTTTTATCATAGTGTATTGTAATTTTTCACACAAATTATAACTTACTTCGCCCAACCAGCACACTTTTATCATTGGGAGAGTTTATTGTTAACTACTTCTCGTGATGCACTTGCAGACGACGAATATGAGGCTGTCGAGTAATGGCTTTCAAGGAAAGACAGGGCTACACTCGTTTCCTAACTTGCAATGAATGAACCACCTGGAGACATAAAGAGTTGCTGTTTAATTCGTGTGCAGTGTGCATTACCACGTCCACAGCGATACTTAGTATTTACAACGATTTAATACTTACGAAGAGTATTACGGTAATACTGCATTTATTATTGTGATGTACAAAACTGTATAATCTTACATACATAATTAGATGACATTACATTCTGTATACCGTTCGCAACTGAAAAACAGGTCGATTCAAAAGATGTCTATAAAAAGGGTCAAATGGAACAAATGGGGCAAGATATGACCTGTCCAGTTGTACGTGACCTATAAACGCGTTTCCATTTATTACTCCTAATGATGAGCGCATAGTATTTAAGCATTTGCAGGCAGAATTTCTGAATTAAACATAGCCCGGCTATCCACAAATTATTTACATGCATGGAAATAGCTAGCTATTGAAAACAACAACTAGTCACAATATTTCTAAGAATCATTAAGCTACGGTGGCAAGTAGGCCGGCCTGTATCAGGTGTTAGCTTCGTTTGACGGGAGGCTCACCTGGGTCAGACTCGATACGACCACGACAGTCGGTATACATCCCCTTCGATAAACATCCGCAACGGTAGAAACTGTACAAGTATGCATCACAGTGATGTCACTGAGAGGTATCACCGTGGTGAACTGAAGTCACCCCTAATAATGTGCACGTACTAGGCAACATGGAAGAAACTGGATGAATAATTGTCAAAATCCGCTTCTTGTTTGTGGTACGGTTTGCACACTTTGTTTAGAAGTCCCAAGGGACTGCGGCTCCACCCTAGAGGGGCTGCGGGGCCGGTGCCTTATAACGAGCTGATCCGCCCGCGTAAGCCTCTTAACGCACGAGAGAGCAGACGGGCAGCGCGCAGGCAAATCCCGGTCCGCCGGCCTCCCAAGCCTAACGTGGGACGTACGGCCCGAAACCCAGCAGCCCGCGGTCTGCGTGGCCGCTCCTCCGAGCCACTTGCTGTTCGGCCAGCCACCTGTAGCACTCAGTACTGTCTGTGCAAGGTTTTTCCTTGAATCTCTGTAGGGAAAAAGTACTGCTGTGTATAACACGTTTGACACGTGCACTGTCTGAAGCTATTTAACTCTCCTCTTCTGTTGAAGGACTGCTCCAATAACTGTTATGAGAATTCAACACCCTCATTGGCATTGTAACGAGAAGGAAGTGCTTTTCTGGGCGCTGTCACTAACCTGGTGTCTTGCTGCTTCGGTAAGTCCCTCGTAGCACAGAAGTAGCACTCAGTCTCCAGGTTCCATGTAGGTGGTGATCCTGCTGAACTGGAGTATTTAGGGATGCCAGTTGTTAATTGTCAACAACGTTTGTACTATACTTCTTTTAATACAGAAACTGCTTTGTAACACACGTCACAGAATCAGTATTTTCAATATGGTGGCTCTGGACTACGCCGTTATATTCGACACTTTACACACATTAATCCCGTTTTCTGACTTTACATAATGATAGACCCTGCCCACGACACGTGGCGTTCTTATAACTAATAACTTCACTTCATATCTTGCTTAACGTCTGAAATGTGCACTCGCGACCGTTCTTTTAGAGCCGTCCCGGTTACTCGACCGTGCGTTTTAAGTAGCTCCCCGCGACTAACTATCCCTGTCTTCCCGAAGGACAAGAGAGACCACCCCACCTTTCTCCCTCAGTCAATAAGGACACTCCTCTCGTTCCCTATCTTTCAGTCAATGGGCGTTCAGATCGCTGTTGCTAGGCGGATCTGACGTCACGTTTGCGGACATTGTGACAGAATTTTGTCTCGGAACACTGTCTCAGATTGTAAGATCCTACTCCCGAATAGTCGGATCCTGTCTCTACTAAGGTTGCACAACATTGCCTCCTATGATTTCATCACTAATGCTCTTGCTGACGCTTAATTGTTAAATGTACATGAAGCCTGGCTGCTACTGAACATTCCCAATCGCATGAATGTGCTTAATACTTGGCTTAAACATGTGAAGAGAATGCATATATGCATTACAAGAAGAAGGGAGAGCCAACTCATCACTGTAATCACATCCCAGCAGATACAATTGTTGCCATAAAAGAAGACACTTCCATTGTTTCTCAACGGGCGCAGTTATACTGATTGCCTTGTTAAATTACATGTGTTGAATGTTCTGCATACGAAGGGGTTGTGAAAAGTTCCTTTGTTGCCTTGTAGTTGAAATACAAATGCTAATAGGGAGGAGGGGGGTCCATTTGAAAGCTTCAAACCTTAATATGCAACTGTGTAAATATTTGGTGTTCACTAATCGTACAATCCATTCTGTTGCAGGTGATAGCCGAGATGGCAGAATCGCAATCAAATTTGTCACTGGAGTTACAGGCCGTCATCAAGTTCCTGTTTCTCAAGTCGCAAAGAGCGTTCGTAGTGAGATGTCAAACACTAGGAGACTAGTGTGCTTCCTAAAGCACTGTGAAAACTTCGACATCACGTTTCTAAACCGGCCATTTCACTGTTGAAGACAAATCCAGGAATGGTCGCCCTCAAACCACAACAGACACAGCAACATGCGATACAGCCCATGGACTGATTCTACAGGTGCGACGAATATCCGTCAAAAAGAAAGCCACGGTACCGGACACCACCTAGGAGACTGTTTCATTATCCAAGACGTGCGGAAGCTTTCAGTGAAATGAGTACCGACACGTTTGAAATGCGATTAGCGAAGGGAACGCTTTGAGATATTGAAAGCAATTTTGTGCCATTTGGACGCTCGCCGTACCTTTTTGGCGAGGTTAGTAACTGAGGATAAAACTTTGCTTGAGTCTTATGACCCTGAAACCAAGAGACAGACAAACGAATACCGCCACAACGCGTCCCCACGGCCGAAGAAGCTCCGCACCCAGGAGTCGTACAAAGAAGAGATGAGGACCGTTTTCTGGGACAATTGCCAGCATTCTGTTGGTGGGCCATTTACCTCAGAGATCTACTATAACTGGACAACATTATGCTAACCTGCTGGACCAGTTTAAAGAAGCAATTAAAAATAAATGCCGAGGAGATTTGTCAAAAGGGATTCTTTTGTCGCATGAGAATGAACCTGCGAACTCATCCAAAGTTTTAGCTGCCAGATCGACGTGGCTGGGCCTTCAACTAGTCAGCCACCTCCCTATTCGCCAGACCTGGCCCTCCCGGACTATCATCTAATTCGTAACTTGTGGAAGGAGAAAAAGGATAACCGTTTTCAGGGCGCTGAATTTGTCAAAGAGGCTGCGGGGAGCTAGTTTCGCGACCGACCACATGAATTTCATTTCCACTGGCTAGAAAAGCGGCAACAGTGATGTACCAAGTGTTTCAGTGTCAGGAGATAATGTTAAGAATAAATGGGTAATTTCAGAACTCTAGCTCTAGCTTTTCTATGTAAATCCAGGAAATTTCCAGGACCCTTTCTTAGTGTCACCGCATCTTCGATCAGGACGAGGGAAGCTAAATAAGCCCTACACTACGTTCCTTCCCAAAAGATTTTCACCAGCGGATGACCAGTGGGTGGGTGTTTTGCTGCTTTGTGCTTAAACAGTTGAAAGACAACCGTACTGTGGGAGTAAAACTAACTTTCTTAAACCCAGCAGAGGACACCAGATAACAGATAACCGTATTATTGATGAGGAGAGGAAACTATGCTTTTGCCTGTGCTTTCTTAAAATCCTCTGGCATCGCTCGTATTTCTGCTTTACGCAGCTCTCGTGTTTTTTGTGGATTGTCTTGTTTCTATACTGGTCCACAATCAGGCGGAAACCGGCACCTCACACCGGCATAAAGAAAAGAGGTAGTAATTGCAATAAGCCCTGAATGGAAATGGCATAACAGATAATTGGAAGAGGCGTTGCACGTTGTTAAGCAAGGGGCCGAAGGGCTCACACGCTGATGTGTGGCTCCCTGCGTTCTATATTTTTTTAATTTTATCTATTAATGAATTCTCCTTAGAGTGACTTCATTGTAACTACAGGGTATGTTAAAGACTGATGAACATTAATAAACTATTTACTTTAAACATAATTATTCCACTTTACAGAAATTACAGTAATTATTCCACTTTACAGAGATTATAGTTTTACTACGTGTAGCTTGGCTATCTTGTATGCTAATCTGCACGCACATTATTGTTTTACGGACAAGACGGAACTGTGTTTGGCCAAAATGTGTAGCACCAAATTCTACCATTGCTTTACATAGAACATCCACTTTGTGAGAGGAGGATAACGGACAGTCTCGGGACCAGACACTTTGACACGGGGGTTGTAGAAGTTTAGCGGGAGCGATATCTGTTTTGTAGCTATTTGAAACTCGTGCCCTCCGGCAGCGAACTATCGACCAAGTGGAATAACAGTTCATCCAACTACAAAGAGAGTGGAAACATCAATCAATATAACTATGGCGTGAGGCAACGAATTACGATGTGACCGTTGGATGTTATTATTTGGCTACCCAATGATCAACAACGTTCACTATTACTAGCACGGGGAATACCACGTGTTCTAAGACGCCCTTCGCACAAAGAAACATTTTTTTACGGTTCAACTTTTCTACCAAAATAAATCAGACTTACCAGAATGAGATTTTCACTCTGCAGCGGAGTGTGCGCTGATATGAAACTTCCTGGCAGATTAAAACTGTGTGCCCGACCGAGACTCGAACTCGGGACCTCTGCCTTTCGCGGGCAAGTGCTCTACCAACAAAGTTCGCAGGAGAGCTTCTGTAAAGTTTGGAAGGTAGGAGACGAGGTACTGGCAGAAGTAAAGCTGTGAGTACCGGCCGTGAGTCGTGCTTCGGTAGCTCAGTTGGTAGAGCACTTGCCCGCGAAAGGCAAAGGTCCCGACTTCGAGTCTCGGTCGGGAACACAGTTTTAATCTGCCAGGAAGTTTTAAATTAGACTTGTTTTAATATTCTTCATTGCACTCGATTTGCGCCATAGAATTAATACATTGCAATTATTGATGACACTTTTTAGCTTACGCCATCACGTGGCTTTGTACAAAGGCTTGGAGCCTACTCTGTTTCCACACAAAATTTCGGAAATAAACGAGAAAGCAATTATTGCATACATTCGTTTCCCTACATAATTTGAAGCTGGAAATAAAAAAGAATCAGTTCAAATATTCAAATACCTTTCTTCATGCGAGCACCGAGACAGACGCACTGGAGGCACGTCTTCTGAGTTACCCGTCTTCTGCAGCACTCCTAGAATGTGGGGGCACCCGGAGATCTTCCTGGGTCCCGGTGGACGGGATGGTCAAACCAGTTGGCCGTGACCAACCTCTCCACCCCAAATCTTATGATAATGGAACTACTTTGACTTCGTCCTGCCTGTGCTGCATCTCTGATCCCCTACCCAGGAGTAATGTTTGCACTACTACACTACAGAACAACTTCTGCTGTTTACCAACTAGTATTTACTCACGCTTTTTGGAAAGGTGGGAGGAGGATTAGGAACGTTCAAGTGCATGATTCGCATTCAAGTACAAGTAATACATGATACACGACATATATAAATATGTATAATGAAGCCTAACACATTCTCCATCCGTCCACATGGGGTTCCGCTGCACCCGCGGCCGGCCGCGTCGTGCAATAAATTGGCGGCGGAGCCTCCTCAGTTTGTATTCATGGTGCGAGCGAACAGCGAAACCTGCTGCTTCTGGAGCAGTACCTACATTACCGTTTCACAGTTATGATAAATCATTTAAAAAGACTGTTACGGTATATACTATGATGATAGTAAATTTCACATTTTATAATATAAAACTATTATATTCCAGGAAAAGTTGCCACTTGCTGGAGAAAGTCCCTCAATGAATCATTACAGCATTTTGTCTTGAGAACTGTTTCGATATGACATTTAGGAGATCTTCAGGTGTACCATTTCCAGAAACTGTTCTGCCATGAAAGTTCTGTCGTTTAAACGTAACATTATATTGACTCTTCACCCAATTCAACAATCCTCGTGTGACTACTGCCTTCTGTGACAAACTATTACTAAACCTAATGCACTGAAACTATAAAACCGGTAAGCAAAGCTAAATTCTGTTATGATATAGGTGGTGTTTTATTAAGCTACTTGGTTTACTGTCATCAACGCTTAGCAATTTAGTAATAATACATGCAGGGCTAAAAGACTTCATAGTGGATTTTAGTCATTAAAACCTGTTTAACAACTTCAGTAAGTTAAGCTGTGGACGTTCGAAACATTACGTTGTCCCTATTTTCCATTAATATTTACGTGTAGAAGAATCCTCACATCCACTGTTACAAGTTTCCTCGGTTTTCTACTCCTACATCTTTCTACATTAGCTCTAGATCGAGACAGTACACTCAGCGTTTCTATCGATAATTTTTGTTTGTTTTTGATTAGGTATCGGTGTCTATAGTGGATAAATTTTGCGGTGTCCTTTCCTCCTCAAAAATATCGATTAGTGGATTCTTGAACATCAGCCGGTCTTCAACAGCTGTTTTTAAGCTAAAATATACTAGAAAGTAAGCAGCTGTAATATATTACACATACGTGAGTAATTTACTCAATCTGTCTATGCGTGTGGTGAAAACTTATTTTCAAACGTTTACAAGGGCCAAACAAAATTCATACTACACCGTCTCCCAGAAGAGGAGAAGGAAACGATACGAAACGTCATCTGTTGAGAGGTTGTGTGACGTTATTACAACGATTGTAAAGTCAAATTTACAAAAACAAGGAAAAAAAGAACTTGGCGTATTGCCCTCTTCTCAGTACGTTGCTGCACACCCTCTCGCTTAGATGCATGCACTGACTGGGTTTGGAAGAGTGGCTTTTATATTTTTATTTATTTATTTTTGATTCAGTCTCCTGACTGGTTTGATGCGGCCTCTCCTGTGCCAACATCTCCAACTCAGAGTAGCATTTGCAAGCCGACCGTTGTGACCGAGCGGTTCTAGGCTCTTCAGTCTGGAACCGCGCCACCGCTACGGTCGCAGGTTCGAATCCTGCCTCGGGCATGGACGTGCGTGATGTCCTTAGGTTAGTTAGGTTTAAGTAGTTCTAAGTTCTAGGGGACTGATGACCTGAGATGTTATGTCCCATAGTGCTGAGAGCCATTTGAACCATTTTGAGCATTTGCAACCGACATCCTTAATTATTTGCTGCATACATTCCAGTCTCTGTCTTCCTCGACAGTTTTTACGCTCTACAGCTCCCCCTAGTAGTACCATGGAAGTTATTTCCTAATGTCTTGAAAGATGTCCTTCCATTCTGTCTCTTCTTCTTGTCAGTGTTTTCCATATACTCCTTTCCTCGCCGATTCTGTGGAGAACCTCTTCATTCCTTACCTTATCAGTCCACCTAATTTTCAACGTCCTTCTGTACCACCACATCTCAAATGCTTCAGTTATCTTCTACTCCGGATTTCCCATAGTCTAAGTTTTTCAGTCTTACAGTGCTATGTTGTAAACAAACATTCCCAGAAGTTTTACCTCAAATTGACGTCTGTGTGGGATACTTCTCTTGGTCAGGAACGTCCTTTTTGTGAGTGCTAGTTGTCCCTGCTTCATCCCTCATGGGTTATTTCGCTGCCTAAGCAGAATTCCTTACCTTCATCTACTTCGTGAACACCAGTTCTGTTCTCATTTCTGCTACTCCTCATTACTTTAGTCTTTCTTCGATTTACTCTCAATTCATAATCTGTACTCATTACAGTATTTATTCCGTTCAGTACAGCCTGTAATTCTTCTGCACTTTCACTCAGGATAGTAGTGTCATCAGCGAATCTCATCACTGATATCCTTTCATCTTGAATTTTAATACCATTCTCGAACCTTTATTTCCTTTCCGTCATTGCCTCTTCAATGTATAGATTGAACTATAGGGGCGAAAGACTACACCTCTCTCTCACACATCCTTGTTAATGCGAACACTTCGTTATTTGTCTTCCACTCTTTTGTTCCATCTAGATTCTTGTACACATTATATATTACCCGTCTTTCCCTATAGCTTACCACTATTTTTCTTAGAATTTCGAACCTCTTGTCCCATTTTACATTGTCGATCGCTCTTTATCCTCTGCTGAGGCCAGCTGACCGACAACTTCTATAACTGGTTCATGATATCCTGGGTAATGGCACTGGGATGCAGTTGACGTACGAGCTGACCAAACACAACTTACATCGGCGACAGACATGAGGATATCACTGACCGCAGGATTACCTCAACATTACGGAGACATTTCATAAAGACAATTGCCAAGTGTGGACGAGAATGGTCATGTTGATTAATGTCACCACGATACTGTCACACGGAACGCAACACGATGCAGGGTATTCGTGACGTATCGTAGTGCTGTCAGAATTCCCTCAGTCACTACCAGCCATGAACTGGAGTTAATACTCGATGTTTCCTCACACTATGACGCCAGCAGTAACGTTACTGCGCACTTCCAAAACATTGGAAGAGTAGGACCTCCCACCACGTCACCTCCACACTCGCTGACGATGGTAATCCGGGGTTGTGCAGAAAGTAGATTCATCGATGAACACAGTGTGAAGGTATTCATCAACAGTGCGTGCTTGCTGGACACAGTGTCTCCCCAAAAGCAACCTTTTATGTTGTGGTTTTAAAGACAATCTATTACGTTACATCTCTCTTTACTGACGCACGCGTGGATGTACGATTATGTGTCTGTTTATTTGTTAATTTCTTATTTGGCAACTGAACTGTATGTATCTGTAACAATGTACATGTTGTGTGTAAGGCTAAGTGGTTTAGATAGAAAGTGGCATAATCTAATAATTTAAGACTACACAGCACACACACACACACACACACACACACATCACTCCGTTTAACGCTGAGAAAATTGTAAAATTCGAAGTAGCTGGATATTTCAACCATTGAATCAATAGTTCACTATCTCGTGCTGCCAGTGAACAGATTTCACCTTTAAATTAGTTCTTGAGTATTAACTGATAGCAGTCAGAGCTGAAGTGATAGCAGTCGTTGCCATGTACCACAAATAATTGCAACGAATGTACAAAGATAAATTTCTGAATGGATATAAAGATGCTATTATCGATCTTTGATTCTGAGTGAAAGAATTATGTAACTGAATAATCTGTCGATATAGCTTTAACCATTGCTAACTCGCACCACACGCTCAGTTTTAACTTACTTAATGGTGTTCAGTCGGCTCTTACGTTGATGTCAGGAAGTTGCTGCGCCTTTTGAAATTTTTTCTACGTCGTGAAGACAGATCACGGGTTGACGTGGGTGCAATGGCGAATTCGTACATATAAATTCGGAGTCAGTGGAGTGGAATTAATGTGATTTGCCAGTTCAACTGTCCTATGATGACAAGAGGAATAATACGACCGTGTACAAATTGCAGCTTCTTTCATGCAACAGAATTTTATGCATCCCTTTCTATAGTGTAGCAGTCACTCAACTGTAACGGTTCTTGGTTGATTGAAAATTAATTTTGAAGAAGCGCCTTTATTTCACACGTTATTTTCTCTTTACTGTATTTTAATTCCCCATCAGGGGCAGGCTGGCAGCAGCATAGGCCCTGCTATTCAGCTGAGAGACATTAAGTACATAACAGGACGACATTTAAAACAACTTAAAGGAGAAAATATGGCGGAACATAGATATAAAAAGGCGGAACGTGATGGAGGAGAGTATACAAAAGGGGAATGACTGTAAAAGTGGAGATAATAATCGAACTGCAGTTAACACGAAAAACCACTTACGGCGAAGTATGGCCAGAGCATAAATGTTGCAGAATGATTAAAACAGCCATGTGATGGGCGGTGTAGGACAGAACAATCACAGACAGCAGAACTACGTACAAGTCAAGCACACAATTAAAACCACAGCACTGGAGGATGGCACCAAACAGAACACTTATTAGCACGTTGTAGACGAAGAACAAACTGGGAGGATCTGACAGGGATAGGGATACGAGGGAGAAGGAAATATAGGGGGGGAAGGGGCTGTGCTAGAGGGCTGAGAGAAAAGGGTGGATGGTGTGGGTGGCGTGCCGAAGGGGGCCAAAGAGGGAAGTACTGAAGAGAAAAGCAGCTGAGAAGGAAGTGCTGATACCCAGAGGGGGGGGGGGGCGGAGGAGGAAAAACCACTCTGGGACAAGGAGGACAGGGGACAGGGGACCCTGGGAAAAGCTACAGTTGGTAGGAAGGGCCGACATCTTTTCGATCATCTGGGAGGAGGAGGTGTTGGAATTTGCCCTGATGAAGGGTTGGAGGGTATGGAGGTGGAGAGAGGAGGGGACAGAGTGATAGAGGCGTGGCAACTGGTGGGAGGTGGAAAGGAAGGAGGACACTAGGGGGTGGCGGGATCAAGTCTGCAGACAGTGTAAAGGATGCAGATATGTTGGAGGAAAAGGAGGAGGTGGGGAAAGGAGACAAGGTCGTACAGGAGCTTTGTGGGGAATGGAAGGCAGATACAGAAAGTAAGGTGGAGCTCATAGCGTTCAAGGACTTGGATGGCCTTATAAAAGCAGGTGGGTATGGGGGGGGGGGGGGCGGAGATCCAGGCAACTCTGGCATAACAGAGAATATGACAGGTGAGGAATTTGTAGGTCAGGAGGATAGTGGAAGAATGAAATCCTCATGTCTGGCCAGACAAGGGTTTCAAGAGGCAGAGGAAGAAACAGGTTTCCTGCTGGATGGTCAGGAGATAAGGGGTCCAGGTGAGGTGACAGTTGAGGGTGAGGCCACGGCATCTCAAGGTGGCGGTGTGATGGGTGGGCGACCATAAATAGTTGGGTATAAGCCATGGAGATGGAAGGAGTGGGTGGTGCAGCCTATGATGATTGCCTGGGTGTTGGAGGGGTTGATACAAAGGACCCATTGGTTGTAGCTAGTGGTGGACTGGTCAACGTGGGACTCGAGCGTACATTGGGACCGTTGGAGGATAGGATAGAGAGCCAGCAAGGTGGTGTCATCAGCATATTGGAGCAGGTGTACAGGTGGGTGGCTTGGTCATATTGGCCGTTTCATACATGTATTGAGTAATCTTCTTATAGCACTCACCATACATTTGAAACCACACTTCCCTTTGGATTCAACTTCAATTTCTCTTTTGTCCCCAAGATGGTGCACGACAATTAACAAGAAATACTTCAGCACAGAGCAAGTTTACCTTCATGTACGATTAAAACCAGCGTCGCTTCTTTTAAGTCTTATTACACTTAGTAATTACATCAAAACTAAGGTGACTGAAGAGGTCTGCGATTGTACTGCACCGAGCGCCGTCTGATAAAGTATGCCATCTCTAGCGATTGTGGTTACACCTTTTGCATTCAACTGCTCGGGCACGCGTTAGACAAGAGCATGAAACGCTCTACTCGGAGCCGACAAATCGTACCTCAATTATTGGCCGTAGTTATGTTTTTACATATGAAACTATAGTAGACTGCACGCTCTGCATGGGATGGTAACTGCCTCGTCCGAGCACTGATGCGGAAGGACACGAAAGAGAGAGTCTGTTAGAGGACGATCAGTACAACTTCAGAGAGAGTGAAGGCATCCAAGAAACAGTCCTCATACTGCGTTCGCTAATGTAAGTAAGACTTAAGAAATAGACATAGGATTTGCCGATGTACAAAAACCGTACGTGCGAGGTATTAGAAATTCTCAGGAAAATAGAAGTACTGTAATATCTAGGGAAAGACTGCTAATATTCAACACTTATAAGAAACAGATGGGAATAAACGAGAATAGAAGACAAAGAGTGAAATGCTCAGGTTAGAAAACGTGTAAGACAAGGATACAACTCTTCGCCAAAACAGTTTAACGTATACGTCGATGAAGCAATGACAGAAATAAGAAATATTATTAGGAATGGGGCTAAAATTCATTGCGAAAGAATTTTAGAAAGCGTTCTTGACTGGAGCACAGTGATCGGTATAAAATGTTAAAAATCAATAAAAATAGTCTCGATCTCGTTTTCAGATTTTTTTATTTGTTGGCAACCTGTTTCGGCCCTTCCCTCAGACTATCTTCAGTTTACACCGCCATTATGGCAGATGGCGGCGACAGATGGGCAGAGGTTCGTAGGAGTACTGTTGTCACTGGCTGTCTGTGACAAACGTACTTCTACAGACCTCGCTCCGTCTCCGCCACCAGTTGTCATAATGGCGGTGTAAACTGAAGATGGTCTGAGGAACAGGCAGAAACCGGTTGCCAACAAATAACAAATCTGAAAAAGCTATCGAGATGTTTTTTGTTGATTTTTTCCATGGTGAAAGGATATCAATGATACGATCCGCTGATGAAATTTCTATTCTTAATGAAAAAGAGGAAGAACTGCATAGCTAGTTAAATGAAGTGAACAGTGTGAAGGACGCACACTACAGATCGAGAGCAAATCGAAGGACGATGAAAGCACTGTGGAGTCCCAGAAATGTGATCAAAGTAGTATCGGACTTGCGGACCACGAAGTAGCCGAAGTGATGGAATTCTGCTAACTTAGGTACAAAGTAACGTATGACAAACGAAACTAGCACGACAGAAAAACTGACTAGGACAGGTCAAAAGGGCACATCTTTTCTAAACAAGTCCGCCAGTATCAAACATTGGCCTTCATTCGTGGAAAAAATTTCTTGACCATATCTTTCGAGTACAGCGTTTTATGGAAGTAAGCCATGGGCTTTGGGAAAATTACGTGGAGTAATATGATAATAAAAGAGGAGGTTCTCCGCAGAATCGATGAGAAAATGTATAAACTATTGACAAGAAGAAGGGACGGGATGATAGAGCATATGTTAAGACTTCAGCGAATATCGCGTGGTGCTGGTGGGAACTGTAAAGTGTGTAAACTGTAGGAGCCGACAGAAATGTGAACGTATCAGATAAATAATGTAGGACGTAGGTTTGAAGCACTGCTCCGAAATGAAGAACTTGCCACGGAAGAGGCTTTCATGGCTTCATGGCAAGCTACATCAAACCATTCAGAAGGCTGTTGAGCTAAGGAAAAAATCCTTGTTGAAGTCCCACAAGACTAACAGGAGAATCTCCTGTGGCATTTGAACATTCCGTAATGTATATGAACTCTTTGATTAAAATTATGTTTTGTTCATAGACTTTTAAATCGCTTATAATTAAAGAAATATACTCCAAAAAATTTCTATCATTTTAATCTGCTTTAAATGACTTAACAATTATTCGGTTCCTTGACAACTGTTACCTACTTTTTTTTCGCTTTGTCACCATTAACACCGAGGAATTCATTACAATTTGTGGCTACCGTTGCGTCGCTTTGGTGCACGTGCTGAACAGCAGAAATATCTAGATCAACGAAAATGTTCCTGCAGCATCAAATACATTTGTCAGAAAGATTTCTAATATTGCGTTGTTAGGCAGAGATAATTGGGGCTACTAAATCCGTGAAGATTTAAAGCAGCGTAATTTTGTAAACCACTGACAGTTCAGTTTAATACTGAGAGATACATGAAATTAATTACTTCTGCATATTAAACCCATAACGTCATAAATAAACGCGAGTGAAAATTATGGGCACGATGCGCTCGATATAATGTGACAGTCTGCCAATTTATGAAGAGGAAATTTGCACATTCCAGGATAGCGAATGCAATTCATTGGACGATAGTGTTTATTATATTCCATAAATCATTCGAGACAGAGTGATAATAACGTGTCAGACTCTAAAAGAGATTCGGTACACGCGAAACCTGAAAAGGAAAAGCCTAGGCAAGGTAATTAATAGAGCTGAGTTATTGTATGCCAACGTTTCGGTTCTAGGCACTTCAGTCCGTAACCGCGCGACCGCTATGGTCGCAGGTTCGAATCCTGCCTCGGGTATGGATGTGTGTGGTGTCTTTAGGTTAATTAGGTTTAAGTAGTTCTAAGTTCTACGGGACCGATGACCTCAGATGTTAAGTCTCATAGTGCTCAGAGCCACTGAACCATTCGTGTAATGCCCTTCCCCACTACACGGGATCCAGCCCTACCTATTGATCGATCGCGTTTTTCTACCCAACAATGTTAGAAAACATCATTATAAGTTACTTTATTGCAACAAAAAATACTTGGAGGTAGTCGTATTCCAGCACCAGGATTATCCCGAAATATTTTTGGCTTTGTAATTATGGACTTATTTATTGCTTCATAGGAATTAATTATCCAAATTGGTACACTTGTCCATCGCCAGTACCACCGAAAACTATATCAGTAAATTGGGAACACGCAATGCATAACGTGTTTCATCTGATACTTTATGAAAGTAGCACTTCATTTTTGATAATAATCTCAGTAAATGGAAGTTTTTCGCAATGTAGTTCAGACGTCGAATAATTATAGCCGTGTCTGTAACACGGAAAAAGAATACACAGTCTGTGGCAACTAGTCAGGAAATTAGGTAAGCTGATATCACCGTGGGAGGGAAAATAGGGTAGACTATTCTACTTAACACTCTCGTGATTGAGAAGTGGTATTAGTGGATGGTAAACAGAAAAGGCACCAAACAACTAGAGGCCTATTGTTCATTTGTTATCCGTGCGAATGTTCTGTACAGAATGATTAGCATTGTAAAAATCCTTCAAGAAATTAGTTATCATATGTATGTGACATGTAAAGAGGACAGACAGCAGTCGGTGAAAGAAGTATATTGCTGACATTAGACTTTCCTTAGGTTACATGCTCATCTGTTATCAGGATTATTAGGAGGATATGAAGCTATGGCACGGATCGAGTCAGTTTTCAGGCTGCTGAAAATAGCTCTTATTTTTTTATGATCGCATCCTAGTCTGTGCAGATTGTTAGCAGCAATGTGTTTCGCTCTAGGGATGGTGAACCTTGTGATTCTGTATGGCAGTGAAGGATTATTTAAGAACAAATTGCATGAGAAAATTCGTTTCTACGGGCTGAAGTAGTGAGTAATACCGCCATTAAGTGTACAATGTTCCCGAGCGAGGTTGTGCAGTGGTTAGCACACTGGACTCGCGTTCGGGAGGATGACGGTTCAATCCCGCCTCCGACCATCCTGATTTAGGTTTTCCGCAATTTCCCTAAATCGCTCCAGGGAAATGCCGGGATGGTTCCTTTGAAAGGGCATGGCTGATTTCCTTCCCCATCCTACCCTAATACAAGGAGACCGATAACCTCGCAGTTTGGTCTCTTCTCCCGAATAACCCAAATCCAACACTCTACAAAGTTATCGGGGACGAACATTGCAGTTTAGGAATTTCTGGTGTTTATTATTATTATTTTTATTATTATTATTACTGTTATTAGCAGATGAGTCGGGTTGCAGTTTAGTACAGATTTAGAGTGCTTTACCAATTCAAAGTCCGCCTCCACTGCAAAATGGCCAGCACGGTTGACTGCCATGCGGAGGTCCGGGTTTCGATTCCTGGGACTGCAAGGAATGATGTTTCCTTGGCGAGAGAACGGAACATGGCGCATTCAGCCATGTGATGATGACTGAGCAGCTACTTGACCGAGCAGTAGCGGCTCCGGCCATGAAAACTGAAAACTACCGGGAGAACAGTGTACTGGCCCCACGCCCCTATATACCGCATGCAGTGACGCTATTGGCAGAAGATGAGACGGCAAGCGGTAGGCACCGAGGGTTCCGTTGGGATCTGTGGACGGAGTTTAGGTTTATTAATTGAAAGAAGTTTCATCATACAGTCAGCATGAAACAGGTCGGCAATTAATGACATTTCACTGCGACGAATCTACTGTTGAAAGTCTAAATCCTTCTACACAGCTCTCACGAGGTTCCAACAGTTGTTCCAGAAATACTCATTCCAAACTGATGCATCGAAAAGGTTCTACTTTACTAACATGTACTGCGAGGCAAACATACAGATACGTCGCCCTCAAAATCTGTTTCGGACATCATTGTCCCAATAAAGACCAAGGTCTCTCTGAGAATTTTCTTGGTTGTCAGCCAAGATCGCTCCCAAATGTTCCCAGTTGAGAACTGCTGCAAGTATTTGGACATGTAGGCACAAGGACTACACATTTGACTGCATATGCTGATGACGTTGCAGTTATTAGTAGACGAAGTATGTCATCGGACAGAGTAGTTGCGGAACTGAAAGAAGTCGCACGACACGGACATCAACGAATCAGTAATGAATCTGCATAGTGAAGGAGACAATAACGTGGAGAACTCGTGAGCGGAAGGTTCTACTTTTCTGTACGTAAAGGATTTTGAATATCTAATAAAGTAAATTCCATATTCACTTAAATAAAAGCCTGCATTTTAAGTGGTAATATGTGTTATTACACATTTAAAAGCTAATAACACCCAGGACGATAATGAAGGCTGAAAATGACAGTATGTAAGTTTGTGATTAGACCGCTGATTTTATATGGCTTATGGACGCTAATCAGCACTCATGTACAAACAGATTCTTTGAAGGGAGAATAACACGGAAAATTTATAGATGGATCCGAAATAACGATGGCAGCTGGAGAGCAAGGACCAGGTATGAGTTGCACGGTCTCATACAAGAAAGTGATATTGTAAGGTTAAATAAAAATAAAAGAATAGTCTGAGTGTGGCATGTACTAAGGATATAGGACACAACAAATGCAAGGAAGGTCTTCAAAGGAAACCGACGGCAAGAAGATGAAAGGGCAGACGATATAAACGATTGCTGGGCGACGTGGGCGAACAGATCAGAAACCAGGGAAACAAAGGATGATGAAGAAAAGTAAACGAGTGGACAGAATGGAAGGAAATTGTTAATATGGGTAAAACCCACGCAGGTCTGTGACGCCACAAGAAAAACAAGAAGAAAACTCCCCGGTTCGGCGCACATCATGCTGTGACTTGTCTGAAAATAACAGAGAGTTACTGACACTTTTGCACTGCTGCCGGACCTTAAATCTCGCTGAATTACACTTGGGTACCAACACTTGCCGAACACGTTACGACAATAAAACTGTTTTACTTGACGATGTCAGAGCGTTTAGTGTGCCTCTTATCCATATAGGTAACCTCACAAATCCATTTATTATATCAACACTTGCTGGAAAATGGATAACAATAATAACAATGATCGTAACGAATACAGCTATACAAACGATCATAATTCAAATAACATCTTTTTTTTACCATTGTAATAAATATCTTTCTCATAATAGTACGTTCTCTTTAATGGAAGTAGTAACAAACAAACAACATTGGATGGCAATAATATCGAAAGATGAAGAGAGCACCATTGGTTGACTAGTCCAGATAAGAGTGAAAAGTAATAGGGTGAAGGTAGCTGGAGATGAAGAAAACAATGCAGAAGGAAGAAAAGTATCTGCTCGGCTGCCTCAGTCGGTAGAACATGAGATTCTTAATCTCAGTGCCATGGGTTCGAGCCCTACCTTGTATGTTATAAATTATCGATTGCAGAGCAGTCACTGGAACCAGCCACACCTATAAAATAGCTGGTAGTGAATTAAACTGGAACGACCATCTCTGGTAAGTTCAATAGAACAGTCCTCAGGAAGTGTAGTCCACCCACAAAAGCCTTCTCCATTCTGTACTTGAATACTGCTCGTCTGTGGAGAAGCTGTAGGATTGATAGACGAAACAGAGAGGCTGTAAAGATGATCAACACGTATCTTTACAGGTTCATTTAGTAAGTGCGAAAGCGTCACAGGGACGGCCACCTTCAGTGCTACTGGCCGCTAGAGAGATGCTCTGCATCTCGGTGTGCTTCACTGTTAAAGTTGCTTCCTCCTATGTACATCTCGCGAAATGACCATGAAGATAACATTAGACAGATTCGACCTCAGAATCGTTCTTCCAGCGAAGCATTCGCGACTGAAACAGGAAAATGGTGACGCGTCAGTAACACATAAAGTGTGTTCCGCCACATACTGCCTGTGGAGTATAGATGTAGATGCAGACGTCAGAGAAACAGGAGGAGATGAGGAAAGATGTGCAAGAGATAACAGAACACAGATACGATGGCTATTCGGGAAGTTCCAACGATTACGAAATGGAAACCTCAATGAAAATCAAAGATATTTAGTTTGCTGCAGGATATGCATGACAAGTACGTTATGTGGCATTGCATGAAATCAGGCGGAACCTCTCAGTAGACAACACCACCTCGTGGGAGATAATATTGTGGATCTTCCAGCTACTTCTCTCCACAGAAGCCGCTTCGACTTGGACATTTGTCGTAGCGTTGTACCAACTTTCCAGTACCCTCGTCATAGAATGCAGTCGCCTGTGCCTTCCACCATTTCTCTACAGTGATCTGCAGGTCGCTGTCTGTGTCAGAATGTGGTTTTCATAGGCAGTGGTTCATGTGAGCAGAGATGAACATCAGAGGAAGCCAAGTCCGTGTTGTAGGATGGGTGATCAAACACTTACCATCGAAAACGCTGCAGGGCGTCCTCATTGTCCCTGCAGAGTGCAGCCGAGAATTGTCATCAAGAAGGAAATGCTTGACAGTTAAGTTATGTGGGTTTGCATGAAATCAGGCGAAACTCTCAGCAGTCAACATACTTGGCGGTAAACACTATCGTTCTAGCCATCTTTACGCTATCACTGTGAGCTCCGAATTGGAAAGAGCGACGTGATGTGATCGAAAGGCATACTAGCGACACTGCCCAACACATTTGTGCAAAGCTTCATACGTTATTTACTGTCGTTTCCTTTTCGTGATCTATGAGAGCTTAATTTCAAATGATTCAAATGGCTCTGAGTACTATGGTACTCAACTGCTGTGGTCATCAGTCCCCTAGAACTTAGAACTACTTAAACCTAACTAACCTGAAGACATCACACACATCCATACCCGAGGCATATTTTGAACATCATTATTCAATTCGAGGAATGTATCTGTGGATTTCAATGTAAATTCTATTCGGGTTGTGCTGGTTGGAGGCACCTCGAGTTAAGGTTTTGCGGCTTTCTTGTGACCCTTACAGTAATATTCACAACCAGAACAGAAGGACATGCTCCAACAGGGTTTGATAATGTATTTCTTTGTCCAGCCGACCTTGATGAAAGATGTGAGCCCCACAATAAGTAGTTTAGCTACACATGAGTACCATGCGGTAACAATGAACAAAAATGGTTCAAATGGCTCTGAGTACTACGGTACTCAACTGCTGTGGTCATCAGTCCCCTAGAACTTAGAGCTACTTAAACCTAACTAACCTAAGTACATCACACACATCCATGCCCGAGGCTGGATTCGAACCTGCGACCGTAGCGGTCGCGTGGCTCCAGACCGTAGCGCCTAGAACCGCTCGGTCACTCCGGCCGGCAACCATCAATACATCGCCATCTTTCACATTTCGGTAACAAAGGAAATGAAAAATGTCACAGACTTGATATTGTGACGGTCTCTGTTAATAAGTGAAAATTTGCAGGATGAAAAATGGGAAGATATTTACCAAGTACACACAATACTTGAGAAACTTAGTTATTTCTTACAAATATTCCGACAACATTACTAATCCACTTTGCTCTATAAAGAGTGTGGTATATTTATAGTGAAATCCAAGAAAAAGGGTAACTTACATAATATAGGATCAAAGCTGTGCAACACCACAGTCGGCAACATATATCGATACCACAGACTTTACAGAGGCGTCGCTGCAATCCGCAACTAAGTATGGGAGCGATTCTGAAGACCACGCCTTCTCTCTCAGCACACTAATACTCTCACACCGAATCCCAGTATACTGTCGAGCAAGCAGGAGCTCTGGCCGGCTTGAGACCTAAGCTACAGCATCACTGTAGGACAGTAAAGTTAAAGTTTCTGACGAAAGCTACCTTCGTAAATGTTGTATTTTGTACTGCAAGAGAACAGTTTGTTAATCTGTACATCAAGTGATGCTTTTATAGTCAATGATAATTGTAAGTTTTCTAGTAATAATAACAGATCTGAAGATGGTCATTATAGACCGAAACCGGTAGTATGACGACATAAAAGATTTGTGACCACAGGTGTGAAGTCAAGGAAATTTATTCTATTTTCGGGTCAGTGTTCAATTCGCGATCATGTCGCAGACTGTGATTCTAGTAATACTGTGGCAAAGAAACGTGTTAAGTAAATCTTTTATTCATTTATGTAATAAACTGAACAAATACTTCATGTCATTTAGCTTGATGAGTCTTCTCCCAGAGCAATTAAAGACCCCACTGTTGTGGTCACAACAAAAATATCTGATACTATGAAGAGTGAGCTTTATTTAACGGAAAGGACTATCTCTAATTGAGGCCTAAATGAGCTACAAGCAGTATTGCAAAATTTTTCAGCTTGCTACAAGAAAGACTAAAACCATGTTCAACGAACACATACTTCAGCATTCTAAGAAAAGGACAAGGGATATAGCGTGCATTATTGGCCAAGAAACAAATACACTCGACAATGCAAATATATTGGACTTCCAGATGACGGCAGCAGTGAATACACGTGATATTAAATTCTAATCATAGGCTACTAAAATCAGTAGCTTTCTCCTAACAGTAGCTAAAAACTTGGGGGGAAAATGAACCACCGAAAGCACATCGAATAACCATTCCATCAGCATACATCATCTGTTAGAGAAACTACAACAATCCTTAGTTAACTGGTTTTCACCCGAAATCCGAATATTTAGCGCTGACTTGGTAGCGCCACCATTCCGTTGCCTTGGTATCTGGTCGATGATTCATGGTGAATTTCCTGGTATACTGAGGTATGGCATGGTAACATCAGTACACAAAAATAGGAATAAACAAAGTGACCTCTAATAATACACCAAGTCCGAATATCTAGTGCTGACTTGGTAGCGCTATCATTGCGTTGCCTCGGTAACCGGTGCATGACTCATGGTGCATTTCCTGGTAGACTGAGATGTGTCATAGTAACATCTGTATACAAAAATAGGAATAAGCAACTGACCTCTGATTATAGGCCAATCGATCTCGTTGCTGAAATCTTCTCGGGTTGTTGGTTGTTGGTTGTTATTGGGGAAGGAGACCAGACAGCGAGGTCATCGGTCTCATCGGATTAGGGAAGGACGGGGAAGGAAGTCGGCCGTGCCCTTTGAAAGGAACCATCCCGGCATTTGCCTGGAGCGATTTAGGGAAATCACGGAAAATCTAAATCAGGATGGCCGGACGCGGGATTGAACCGTCGTCCTTCCGAATGCGAGTCCAGTGTCTAACCACTGCGCCACCTCGCTCGGTCTTCTCGGGTTATCGGAAGACTCATGCCGCCGTGTTGATTCAACTTTTCAACGAATTTACTACTCATCATTTCCGCCAGAATAAATAACACGAAAAGATGTCATCAATGAAATTCAAGAGAAAGCCTGCATTGCCATATAATCTCACAAAAAGTACGGATAAGCAACTGACTAATTACAGGCCAGTCTCTCTCCTTGAGTAAAATCTAGTTTTGTCGGGCGAGTCATCGCGCCCTAATGTCGCTACGTTTTGACGAGTTTCTTCCTCGTCATCACTGCCTGAGGGAAATATCCTAAAATATTTCATCAGTGACATTCGCCGAGAAAGCCTGCAGTCCCATATGACCTCTTTCCTTCACGCCTTGTTGAAAATTTTTGAGATCGTAGATTACAAACGAACACTGCTCCATTTGTTTGAAGATACCACAGTTTGGCTTCTGTAATGGTTCATCTACTACTAAAGCAATATATAATCTCATTAACTCAACTGTAATAGTACTAAACTGTTAAAATTACCTGGTAGGCATTTTCAGTTGTATTGCCAATGCCATTGCTGTGTACTCGTATATCATAAAATTTTGTTGGGAAAACTGAAATGGTGTGGCATAAAATGCATTGCCCCGGTATGGATAGTCATATCTTAGTCATTGGTCACATCAGCAAACGATACGATGGTAATTACATTCAGTGTGGTATAACATTAAATGTCATATAATAAAACTACGCAAAAATTGACTTATATGTACCATAAACAAATATCACTGAATGGGCTCCTTGTGTGAGGTTCGTGGACACCGGCATAGCTAATAAAATGACGTGGCACAAGCATATGGATGAGTTAGGCGGAAAGCTCTGTTTTGTCCCTCTTAGTTTTCACAAACAGATAGGATTGCTAGCACACTTACACTCACTACCCAATGGCATAATCTTCTAGGGCAATAGAACTATAATGGAAAAAAGAATTTATTCTACAGAAGCCTGCAATAACAATGTTGTGTTAAGTTGATAACCTAACTGTTTGCAGACGCGTCTTCAGAGACCTCAGAATTTTTACACTTGAATGCCAGTAAATGTACTCCGTAATGGTAAATGTGAAATGAATGAGAAGTGAGAGTTGTGATGCAACTGAGGCATACTTCCGTCTTTCGGGCAGTAAAACATGATTCTGTATTTAGCATGAACTCAGAAAATGACGGCTATTATACTAAAAGCAGAAGTAACTGCTATATAGACTACGCATCCTTCTCTACTGTTCGGCTTGGTGTTCTATATTCTGGTGCAAAAGTCTGTAAAAAGAGGTTTGTGGGAATCCGGCTGACAACTGAAAACTCCCAGGCTATTACGGTTCTTGAACATAGTTTCCGTAGAATTCTAATATTTATATTAGATAGGATCTGTATCAGACAGTATGTCAACAGTACATCGTGGTCTAAGTCAAGTTACATCAACGGTTTGTTGAAAGTATGCGAGCTAACATACCAAAGATGTTCGGGCTCACATGCGGTTCCTCTTCGTCGAAATGTCTTGGCTCAAACTCGTCTAGGGACTGAACCACACGTGTCGCATTACACACTCTAAATTTGACACTTGTGTCCCTTTGGTTAAATTGTCTGGCTGACGGCAGGTTTGCGAAATACAAAGTTAATACAACATATAATAACAGCGATAATTATATAGGGAACTAAATTAACGACTCATGAATGATGTAGGCCACAAAGTTGCGATTTGGTTGGAATAATGTTTATTCAGAAAGCAAACTAATAGCGAAAGTGGTCGTATTTAGAGTTACTGTTACACTCGAGCGCACATCCATTTGATAGAGTATGATCATTCACAACCTCATTGCGAATTACGAGACCAATACTCCACCTCGTTAACTACGCGAAAAGTTAAGAGTTCACACCAGGCGCGCGGTGGTCACGGCTCAAAGCCTAAGTCCCGCGATACTACAGAAGACGAAATTTTCCAAGTCGTTTCAATTCCTAGCTACCCAAAGCCCGACCGTCCGCTTTCGCGTTCTCACCAACACTGTACAGTTTGGTGTCTACACCAAAAGTGTCCCTCTGCCCGTCTCTGGTCGCGTTTCCCGAGCGCCGAACATCGTCGTTCAACTGACTAGGGCAGTTCCCTTACCTGAAGCCGTCAATCTGATTGGCAACTAAGGTGTCATGCTGTCATCGTTCAATGTGCTTTGTGTGGAGGAAATGATGATCTGATGCTTAACTGAAAATACTGATAATTTAAATTTAGTATATATTTTAAACAAATTAAGTTACAGAGTTGATATTTGTAACATTTGCAATTTTATTGATGCCCTTTTATATGAAATTTCGGTAGTTAAGATCGAACAAAGCGTTCACATTTTACAATTCAGCCCTTTGTTACAAAACTTGTTAATTTCGCTTTGACAGTAAATCCTAAACTACTATAGATATTATCAATATTCAAGTTATATTGGGATCACCATGAAAATTTATGAGGGATGGTAGATTAAAATTACTGAGGCTTAATTCCCTGAATTACTACAAAATTAAATAGTTTTCATAGATGTTTCCCTTTATGGCCGATCTTAGGTCCGCCATATTTAACACTGCTACGTCTCCCTGGCCACAATCGGCTCCTAGGGGATTTCCCTATGACGTAGGTTCTCGTCTGTCTCACTCGCACACTGCAGCGCTTAGGCCTCATTCAGTATAATAGACGCCTGTAAATTTTCCCAACTGGTGGCGTATCTGCGGTCTCTGTGGCACATGGTCCTGGACGATAGGGTGCGTTTCACAATTCCTGAAGGCTGACTATTTTGGCCACATACTTAAATGGGAGCGAAATGCGCGTTAACTCACAAGTACTGGTTGAATACAGCAGATGTGTAGTTTAGGAGGAGGAGCAGTGACTTTCTGAATCTACACAACTGCAGTGTTGTGCGATCTACATCCTCTAAGTGTTTAATAAAGGAATACACTGTCCGTTGTAGGCTGTCGGTGCTTTATTAAAATCGTGCTATTGGCTAATTTCGGCCCTGACCCATTATCAAGCAGCTGAAATAAACCAACGTGGAAGAGCGTCTCGTATCTGCATAGATCGTTGTTTATAAATAAAGCATTCCATAACTCACATTAACGTAGCCAGATTTACAGTGTAGTAACATTTCTTCCATTTTCTATGTTATTCATTACCTAAAGTGCTCATCACATTCATTATGCCACCCACATAAAACCAGAAGTTGTAATCCATCGTAACATACTCTTCAGTGCTGCAGCCTGACAACTAATTAGAATTAATGCTTTTGAACTCACTCCTACTTCCAGTTGATGTACTTCCCCCCCCCCCCCCCCCCCTACATTCAAAATTTCAAAGAGTGTAGTCCATTCAACATTGTCAACAGCTTTCTCTAAATCTATGACTGTTACAAAGGTAGGTTTGTATTTCTTTAATCTAAAATGAGCCGTAGAGTCGATATTGCCTCGGGTGATCTTCTTGTCTCCGGAACCAAAGCACCGTCGAGGTCTTCCTCTCCTTCTTTTCTTTCTTATGTAAATAATTTTCAACGTTTTTCCACAATGACTTATTAACTGAAGTTCGGTCATATTCATACATGTCAGCAACTCCCTTCTTTGGAATTTGAATTACACTCCTGGAAATTGAAATAAGAACACCGTGAATTCATTGTCCCAGGAAGGGGAAACTTTATTGACACATTCCTGGGGTCAGATACATCACATGATCACACTGACAGAACCACAGGCACATAGACACAGGCAACAGAGCATGCACAATGTCGGCACTAGTACAGTGTATATCCACCTTTCGCAGCAATGCAGGCTGCTATTCTCCCATGGAGACGATCGTAGAGATGCTGGATGTAGTCCTGTGGAACGGCTTGCCATGCCATTTCCACCTGGCGCCTCAGTTGGACCAGCGTTCGTGCTGGACGTGCAGACCGCGTGAGACGACGCTTCATCCAGTCCCAAACATGCTCAATGGGGGACAGATCCGGAGATCTTGCTGGCCAGGGTAGTTGACTTACACCTTCTAGAGCACGTTGGGTGGCACGGGATACATGCGGACGTGCATTGTCCTGTTGGAACAGCAAGTTCCCTTGCCGGTCTAGGAATGGTAGAACGATGGGTTCGATGACGGTTTGGATGTACCGTGCACTATTCAGTGTCCCCTCGACGATCACCAGTGGTGTACGGCCAGTGTAGGAGATCGCTCCCCACACCATGATGCCGGGTGTTGGCCCTGTGTGCCTCGGTCGTATGCAGTCCTGATTGTGGCGCTCACCTGCACGGCGCCAAACACGCATACGCCCATCATTGGCACCAACGCAGAAGCGACTCTCATCGCTGAAGACGACACGTCCCCATTCGTCCCTCCATTCACGCCTGTCGCGACACCACTGGAGGCGGGCTGCACGATGTTGGGGCGTGAGCGGAAGACGGCCTAACGGTGTGCGGGACCGTAGCCCAGCTTCATGGAGACGGTTGCGAATGGTCCTCGCCAATACCCCAGGAGCAACAGTGTCCCTAATTTGCTGGGAAGTGGCGGTGCGGTCCCCTACGGCACTGCGTAGGATCCTACGGTCTTGGCGTGTATCCGTGCGTCGCTGCGGTCCGGTCCCAGGTCGACGGGCACGTGCACCTTCCGCCGACCACTGGTGACAACATCGATGTACTGTGGAGACCTCACGCCCCACGTGTTGAGCAATTCGGCGGTACGTCCACCCGGCCTCCCGCATGCCCACTATACGCCCTCGCTCAAAGTCCGTCAACTGCACATACGGTTCACGTCCACGCTGTCGCGGCATGCTACCAGTCTTAAAGACTGCGATGGAGCTCCGTATGCCACGGCAAACTGGCTGACACTGACGGCGGCGGTGCACAAATGCTGCGCAGCTAGCGCCATTCGACAGCCAACACCGCGGTTCCTGGTGTGTCCGCTGTGCCGTGCGTGTGATCATTGCTTGTACAGCCGTCTCGCAGTGTCCGGAGCAAGTATGGTGGGTCTGACACACCGGTGTCAATGTGTTTTTTTTCCATTTCCAGGAGTGTATTAAGTTCTTCTTGAAGTCGTACGGTATTGCGTCCGAAATAGTTTTGTCATAGCTGGCAGTTCCAGAGACCTCAGTAATTCTGAGGGAATGTCATCTACTACAAGCGCCTTGTTTTTACCTAGCTGTGTCAAATTGTTCTCACAGTGTTGAACTTCCCATGTCATCTTCATATATTACTTCTTTTTCTATAATATTGCCTCGAATTTTATTTCCTTTGTGGGGGGTTTCTGTCCATTCCTTCCATCTTTCAGCCATCCCATATTTCTTTGATACTGATGCATCGTCGCCTCCTTTCTCCAAAGACAGTCTGAATCTTGTATAGGGGACATTCATCTTTCTCCTAATCATGCATGCTTGTACAGCGTTGCATTCGCCCTCTAGCCAGTCGTGGTTAACCATTTTGCTCTTTCGGTCGATGATTCTTTGACGTCTGTTTTCACTTTTACCTGCTTCAGTTGCTGCATTTTTGTGTTTCCACTTTCCGTCCGTTAAATTTAATATCTCGAGTGTTATCCAAGAATTTCTTCGAGGCCCTGTATTTTACACTATTCAAGCCTCTGCTGTCTTCAGTATTTCATCTTTCAACGTTATCCACTCCTATGCCTAGATATAGCCATCATATATCTCCTACAGCTGTTACCGAGTTGTATTTATATTGGGAAAAGCTGTATTGAAGACTAAAGTACATGAAAAATCGACAAGCACTAAAATTGTTTGAAAATCAGGTTAGTTATGCAACTGCATCAGTCCTGAGCATAAAAAGCGCTGACATTATCAAATAACAGCATTTTCTGTGCAATTATTCGCGGTTAGTTCGAGTCGACTGACATAAGCATTATTTCGTACTCTCATGAACTATACCATAATATTATAGCGACGACAGAACCAGTAATTAGGCCAACTTGCTTAATTTGGGGATTAAAGGACCTTTTTTTTTAACAAATCGACCAAAAACAAGAGAAGGAACTCTGAAATTAAACACTGGAACACAAAATTCGTGCGACTAGAAACTTGACTATGGAGAAATTAGCGGAAGAATCTTTCGAAATGTGCATCTACAAAAATACGTAAAGGTTAAATGTACCATCAATACACTAAGTGAACAGGAACTAGATAGAAACTGAGGTTAGAAGACCATGCAGAAAATTTGACAGGAGAAAGAACTAGTTTATAACAGTGATGGTAGTTTATTGTGACTCAACTAATTATTATACTGTGTTTGGAATGAAATAGCCACCGTAGTAACAATGCACATGCTAAGAGACAAATAAAACGCACAGAATTCAAGCGTCGCGATATACAGTGTTTCATTCACGACCCGTATCCAGTTTCAGAGCTATCAGCACTGAGAATTTTACCCTCTAAGTTATTTGGTTGCACAGGAAATAATGTCACTTCCTAGTACGACCTGGATGTTGAATATATTGCGAAGAATCTCCACGATGCTCACGTCAGTTTCATACAGTAGTGCCTTCAAGTACTTGTAGAAGTGGTAACTGAGTGGGATCATTTGTGATAATACGAGAGAGGCCCAAATCAACCAAGCCATCGCACTAAATGCTGCTTATCCGTCAGTCGAATGCTGAGTCTGTGACTGTATGCTTTAGCATCATCTTGCATGTTATCTTAAGAAACTCTGGGGTACATGTTCAAGCCATTGTGAAACCGCCGTCCATTATGTGCCCATATGAAGAAATTGTGATCCAGTTAATACTCCATCTATAGGTCTCGCTCTATTGCTAGGAGAGAAAAAATGATAAGAACGTAAGAAGTGTTATGTCCATAACATTTCCCTTGAGTTGACACAAATCTAGATTGCATCATTCCACAACAGTTAGTTTAAATCCAGAAGTAGACTTTTGCAAAAAGTCTGTAATAGGACACGATTAATAACAGGTCACACTCTTCATTCAAAGACGAAATCCCTCGGAAGTCTTTTATTCACAATGATAGATTTCATTCTGTTAGCGCCGATATACTGCTGTAGAGAGTAATGAAACCAAATACACAACTTGCACTTATGCAGCGATCTTTGAAGTGACGTTTAAATATTCCTAACACACCCCTTACATGCCGCCGCTCACTGACTGTCTGCAGTTCACTGAAAATTACTAGTTGACTGTCATTCGTCTCGGCAGCACTCATCGCTCGATATGTGTATTTTAAACATTTGTTCAATGCTGAAACTAGGTTGTTCTGTGCGAGAGCTATGAAATTACTGTAGGTATCCTTAGGGACGTTACCTTCCCTCAATTATTTTGGTCACAGCCTCCGTTAGTATTTAATAATAATCATGCTCACTGACCCATCAGAAAATACATATTACTCGAAAATTGTCTTTAACGCATGAGAAGGCCTCCGTTAGTATTAAATAATAATTATGCTCACTGACCTGGCCTGAGAAGGCCATTCGTGATTTTCAATTAATTTTGATTTTTTTGCAGAAACATACAGCTCCAGAGAAACAATCGTTCCAGACCTTAATTAGTTCCAAGCATCAGTACTAGTTTAAGTGATGTACATCAATCATGGGTAACTTCGACACCTAAATGTGGTTTCTGCACGTACAAACATTCCAAGATTTTTTTTCTGCGGTGTAGTTCGCACTCTGTTGTCGAAAAATCTCGAAACTAGAGCTCTACCATCCCTGTACATGTATTCTCTCATGTCATTCGTGGTTAAAATTATATATTCACAAAAAGTAAACCACAGCATTCAATTAGCGGAAATTCGAAATAATAAACGATAACCACGTGGATTTTATTTCCTTTCGTCGTTGTGCAGGTAGCTATGCATTATTCCATTTGGAACAGGTATCCTAAGAAACTGAACATGATGCATAAAATTCAGATTTTCAAAGTAAGTTGATAGGTTTCCCTGTGACACACTAGATCTATTCTCTACAAGTGTACCTCGTGATGGTTAGAAGATCACATCATAAAGTGTTATTCATTCTTGCTTACTATCTGTTTCCTCAATTTCAGCTAACCTATATTCGATAATATTTGTCAGCATCCTGAGAAGTATAAAGTAACACATTCGATTAGATAGTTACGTTGTCTGAAGTGGTTCCACGTAACTCTGAGGGGGCACAAAAGTAATCTTTGATTCTGATCACACAATGCAGACTCTTGCGACCGGTTTTAATTCCTTGGTGACCATAGGCCTACGTTTGTACGGAAATTTGGTTATGGCCTCAGGCCTGTTTTGTCGGACATTTCGTGTCCTTTTGTCAGAGAAATTAAATAAACCAACAGTTTTCTTTCTGTCATTTTCATAAGTGGATCTTTAGGCAGAAGTATTGCCTGAGAACAGTGCGCGAAACTGGAAAACCATAAATCATGGACCAACTTTGAATCTGCCAAACTCTGAATCTGCGCCTCATTCAAATCAAAAGGAATGGAAGTTTAGAATCAAGCCGTCTGGGAAAACTACTCGTATGTGCGAATTGCTTAAGCTGTATCGAATCAAGTATTCAGAGAAATAAACAGTTAAAAAGATGGGAAGTGAGATGCAGGAAAAATAATATACACCTTTTGAGAGCTTTTCATGCAATGCTAATTGGTCGCTGGACTTGTTGCTACACGACGACGGATGGCAAGAAATTACAAATACAGCAAGAAAATCGACGGCGTAAACGAATAGGAGCCCATTTCCAGTCTTGCGAAACCGGTCCACACGTATTTTTCCGAAAGGAACGGCCTGCACCACAGCTTCTCCTGAGGATGTTATGTCGCAAGTGCTTCAAGCCTCTCCATCATGAATACATTAAAACCAAATCTTACTGCCCAGAGATTATTTAGCGGCCAAGTCACATACTCCGTACATCTTGTGTTTGACATTCCGTAATTATAGCCTGACTGTCATCGGTTTCATAGAAATTCGCTGCTCATGATTCATATTAGAATGTGGTGACTTTTGGCGTTATGGGTATTTGCAGCTCCGTAAATTCACGCTACATGTACATTGCCATACGGCTATGTGCCACAGTAAAAACAAGCAACGCCCTCATAAACAAAGGTCTAAATTGACTAGCTTAGGCGCACACAACGAAAGTGTGTTTCTTGTTAGAGAAAATCAGTTTTGCTGGGAGGAACTGCTGATGACAGATCTTATAATTTAAGTGCCAAAGATTTCTGCTACGCATAAAGTACCTAGTGTAACGAGACAGGAAATAATTCTTATTCAGAAACGTATAAACCTTTTTCAAAGTCTGGCAAATGGTTATAACAAATATAACGAAATAATGACATTCGCTGATAACCAATATCGTTGAGCATCATCAACCATTAACTTAGTGTTAATTACAGAGGCGTACAGCGGAACCACATACCTTTAACATACTTATTTTTCTGCAGAATACTGCAGGCTAATCGTATGGCGTGAATAGCTGAGAGATGTAACGCACTGTGTCCTGTTATAGAAATGCTGCCTGTATTAGACTACCTTAACACATGATAATCTTTGGTCACAGAAGATATACCTCTGATATTTATGTTAACTCTTTGTCATTATTATAATTTTACGAGATATATTATCACGATTGGTAAGGAATGATTCATTCTTGTTATGCTGTTCATTACGAAAGGTAAAATGTAAGGAATGATTAATTCTTGTTATGCTGTTCATTATGAAAGGTAAAATGTAACGTTATGTTGTAATAAACACCATATTGTACGTTTTTGTTTTCATTCGAGTAGACGCAGGAATCTCCTTGCATCTGACAATAATGAAAACCTATTTATGGAGTACCTCAACCCTTAGCTTGATCACTAAAGTACCTAAGTCAATACATGTCTGTGGAACGTAGTTAGCAAAGTATCTACTGCCTATGATCGTGTCCGCTGCAAACTATTTAGTAATGAACTCTTATGTTCAGTCTTTAACAACTTTCAGATGTAATGGATGTACTGGCCATACTTTTTACTGGCTCCAAAATCGCCTTACGCCTTTAGACATTCCGTCATTCCCAAAGGCTACAAAATACTAAAATACAGGTATCAAACTACATGAAAATATATTACAATTTCGCAATTGATTGGAGACGTGTGTACAGTAGGAAGAATATGATTTCTAACTTTCCGATATTATGTCAGGCGTATAAAGTAGTTCAGTAGATACATTGTATCTCGTCAACTTTCTCAATCACGAGACATGTGCAAACTGCTACCAAGGAACATATTAGAAACCAAATGAACAACAGTAAGAGGCTAAGCGGCGCTGGACACATGGTATACGTTGCATTTGCTTGTTCACAATTACACTTTCATCGTTACATCGTATAAAACAAATTCATCAAAAAAGAGTTGATGAAATTCCCTTATTGTTTCTCTCTAAATCCTTTCTTACTTCGCTGACCCAGATTGTTGTGGACTTTTTCCACACAAATATTTGAAAATCTTATTAGTTAATCTACTATCTTGCATTCGAAATAGATATCTGAAAAACATGAGTCATTTTTTTCTCATTGCGTTTGCAATATTTTCCATATTTTCGTATATTTCAGGATTACTTAGCAACTTCCAACTATCTGCTGTGTTTTGTGGTCCTACTATCCTTATAATTCGCCTTTCTAGTACTTCTAATTTATCTAAATTGTAGTTTGCATATAAACATTCTTGCTTCAGTACAGGGTTGTAATGCCTTATTTTTGCATTTTTGGATATGACCTTTTGTTGTAGAGATCCTTGGCGATACTATATGCTCTCCTCATTTTATGGAACCTTTCTTCTATTCCAGATTTTTCCAGAGAATTTTCTTGGATTATCTCCCATAGATATTTTAATTTTCTTTCCCTCTCTATTTCGCCAACAGCTGTTTTCAGGAATTTTGGAGCATCCTTAACATTTCTTACAAGTTTTTTTTTTTTTTTCTGCAGAAAATCCTACGCCATTTCTGCTGGCTATTTCTATCAGGAGATTCATTTGTGTTATAGCAGATGCCACATTTTCGGTAATTATAGCAAAATCATCTGCAAATGAAAGACAGCTGATTTCGATCTTCTTGCTTCGTCTTTCTTTTTTATTTTACGTTGTTTTTCAAGTATAGAAATACCACTTGAGGCATGTTGCACTCACCAATGAATTTTCTGGGGCATCGAGGAGGCGGCGGTGGGTCGGGAGCTTCTGCCTGATATCTGTCGCTCCGGCTGTTTGAGTTTATGCGTCTGCTTGCTGGAGCCAGACTTGAGGGGAGCTGATCGGCAGCTAGCTGCTGGACTGTAGGCGGGCGCTCTCTCTGACGCAATTGAGGCGCAAGGTGGAGGCAACGGCACTGAGACGTCTGTGTTACCTGGTGTCCGTCAGACATTCTGGTTTGATCGCCGAAGCAGCGTTGTGCGGTTCGGACATAATAGGGCAAACAGTCGAGGCTGGTGTCCGTGGCCATGTGATAGATCTGTAGCTTTTGCAGCTGTGAATTCCCCGTGACCTGTCTGAATTAGCACTTTAAAAGGCTAGTATTACAACAGTGTGAGAGTTCTCTACCACCTCCGGAAGAGAGAATAGTGAAGTTTTATCATGGCAGATTCTGCCGACGGGATTATATATTGGAGACGGGCACTTGCGCTGTCTTACCAGTCTGGCTGTCCTGACCGGACTGATGACACCAGGCTGATAACTACAAGGCTGCCTCTGCTCATTATAACGGTTATGAAGACGATGATGAGGCCTTGTGGTCAAGGAAGGCAGGATTCAGTTACGATTGTGGACGGGTTACTATTGGTTGGCTTTTCTTTTAATCAGACACAACTTATTTAAAATCAACAACAAATTAAAATAACGGGCAATAATTTAAGAATTGTTTCACGGCTGAAGGCCTTAATGACAATAAATTAAAAACTGTTTAACTTGTTGCAACTTACAAACTACAGTAATTAAAGTATTGGAAACAAATCACCCAGGGCTTAAAGGTTAGCTGATAAAATACAATTGATACATTAGAATTTTAAGACAAGTAGAGATAGTCACTGCTGAAGGCCTTTAACGCCAAGAATGGCAATTATTAAATAAATTAACAAACATACTGTCAAACAGCAAGGCAATAGCAAAAGTTAATTTAAAAGACAGGCACTGATCACCAAGCAGGTAAGGCAAAATGATAGTAGCTTGGTAGCAGAACCGTTTAAACTTGCTGTAACGCCAAGAATGGCAGTTATATTAAAAAAATTAGAAACATATAATAAAACAACATAATATTAACAAGGTTAATTCAAAATGACAAGCAACTGATCACCAAAGAAGTGAGAAAAATGATGGTAACTTGGTAACACAATAATAAAATAATAACACAATAGTAAAACACAAGGGATAGTCACAGACAGTGCTCCAGGAATCGACCTCTGAGTAGGTCAGGCCAAAAATACTTCCGCGAGTGATGAGAAAGGCAGCCAAGAGTTGCATTCACTTCATAAAATGGTAACTCAGACTAGTGGCAGTCTAACGAATGACTAATGATAATCTGCTGAAGCTACCTAACTTCCGATAACCAATGCAATGATGGAACATCACGCCAAAGCCGGAACTGGCGGTCAGCACTACGTCATCAGAATGCTGTGTATAGTGTGTCTGAAAGGAGAAAGGAACCACTACTACCAGAGTAGAAGAAATACCAACCGACCTGCTGGTCAGATCACTGGGGCGTTAGCGGCCACCAGTCAGAAAGAATACCGCTGGTTGATATTAACAAACAGTAACACATAAAATGCAGCAATTAGTAACAAGAGGTCGAGGAAAGCTAATTAGATCCACCTGCCCGAAGCACTCCACTCGCTGCCCTTCGTCTCAGTGACACTGCGAGCAGCAACATGAACCCAAGTCACTGGAGAATCGCGAGATCTCACAATGGTGGAGGTTTCACTGCTAGGATTAAAATCCGCTCAAAACTTGCTGCATCTGGTTGACGACTAGGACGTGTACCCTCGCCACCACAGCCCTTCCATCCAGCAGTGGATGCGTGCCACCAGCAGTCCCGGTGTATTCTCGCACTACCGTATTGGCTCCTCTGGAGTCTCCAACAGAACTGCTCACTCACACGACTCGGAAGAACAACGGCGTCACCCCAAACATAGGGCCATAGTTACTACATATCGATAACGCCACTGCTGCCACTAGCGGACAGGCAACGCTTGCAAAACCAAGTGGCGCCAGTCAACACAAGAAGAATACAGACAGCCGCGACCATGTCAACTAAACGATACAGCCTGACCTCCTACAGAGGACGGAAAGCTACAACAGCACCAACGCGAGCAGCAGCACGGCTCAGAAGATGTGCTGCTGTTACGCTGTTCCATGCTCTTCCCCATTTCTCCCCTATAATAGCAGAAGAGATTTTCTGAGGCAGGAAATCGTCAATTCCCCGCAGATTACTTAATGGAGCTTGGGTGCACGTGAAAACATCAACCGTGCGGGAATGCTCTGACGACTTTCATGTTTAGCTGAATTAAACGTGTATGGAAGGCAGTTGAACGTCTTATCCCAACCCGCCTGGTTCTTTTGATGAAACACTATGAGAGCCGCTCCAATTGTGGTTCACTCCCCCAGCAAAAGATGGATTAGGGTAATACGGGGTGGTCCTCTCCCACAACAAAACAGGAGATTTTAAATTCATTGTACTTAAATGCTGCTGCTTTATCGGAAAGCAGGACCCTACTGGGTCAAAACACAGATAGTACAGTTCTGTATCAAGAATATTCACAATTGATATTACCTGTAAAGGGTCATAAATGCAATATTAATAAAACTGTATGATCTCCAAACCTTTCTAAAATACATAGACTCCCATTTAACACAAAAATTTCAAAACAGACTCAAGACTGAACCATAATTAGGGAATATTTTACAGTATACACTCAGATTTTGATAGTTAAAGTCACTGTTTAGCGTACCTTTCAACGGTCGTCCATCATATAATAATCAAATGCAAGTGAATCCATACTTTATTTAGTTTGTCCTCGTCAACGAGAATCACTCCATCGTGATTTATACGACACAGAACAACGAATGAACTCTGTTCACCAATCACCACCAGAAACAATTCACGTAACACAGAACTACCAGTGCCCAGTCCATGGCCTTCGTTGTGCGTCATCACGCGCAGTGCTCACTACACGCCAAAGCATCAGCAACGCTTTCAACGCTGCTTGTACTGTCGCCACTCTGGTAGCAACTAGGCAGTTTAATTTCTGGAACGCATCCACTGCAACCAAAACATACTCATTCCTTCTTTTGGAACATTGTAACGGTCCGACGAAATCCAGTAACATCTTTCCCGTGGATTACATCACTGTTTTGGAAGAGCGGATGTCCGTCAAGGTATTCTCATCAGGTTTATTTAATACGCACACCTGGCATTTCTCAAGAAATATCCCTGTGTTAATGTCCATTACTACCCAAATGGAACGTTCGCTCAAATTTTCCCCGGTTTTATACGCTGAAGAGCCAAAGAAACTGATACACCTGGCTAATATAATGTAGGGCGCCCGCTAGCACGCCGAAGTGCCGCAACACGACGCGGCATGAACTCGACTAATACCTAGAGTAGTGCTGGAGGGAACTGACACCCTGAATCCTGCAGGGCTGTCCGTAAGTCCGTACCAATACAAGGGGCTAGAGCAGCACGTTGCGAGGAATCACAGATATGCTCAATATTGTTCGTATTTAGTGATCAGCGGAAGTGTTTAAATTCAGAAGAGTGTGCCAGGAGCTACTCCGAAACAATTCTGGACGTCTAGGGTCTCGCATTGTCCTGCTGCAATTGCCCAAGTTCGTCGGAAAGCACAGTGGACACGAATTGATTCTGGTGATCAGAAAGGATGCTTACATACGTATCAACTGTCAGAATCGTATCTAGACGTATCAGGAGTCCGATATCACTCCAACTGCACACTCCCTCCACCATTACAGAAACACCACCAGCTTGAACAGTCCCCTGCTGAGATGCAGAGTCCACGGTTTCATGACATTGTCTCCATACCGTAAACGTCCATTCGCACGAAACAATTTGAAACGAGACTCGCACGACCAGCCAACATGTTTCCAGTCATCAACTGTGCAGTGTCGGTGTTGAAGAGCCCAGGTGAGGCGTAAAGTTTTGGGTAGTGCAATCATCAAGGGTACACGACTGAGCCGTCGACTCTGAAAGCACGTACCGATGGTGTGTCGTTGAACGGTTCGCACACTGGCACTTGTTGATAGCCCAGCATTCAAATCTGCAGCAATTTGCGGAAGGGTTGCACTTCTGTCACGTTGAACGATTCTCTTCAATAATCGTTGGCCCCATTCTTGCAGGATCTTTTTCCGGCCGCAGGGATGTCGGAGATTTGATGTTTTACCAGATTCCTGATATTCACGGTACAATCGTGAAATGGTCGTACGGGATAATCCCCACTTCATCGCTACCTCGAAGATGCCGTGTCCCATCGCTCGTGCACCGACTATAACGCCACGTTCAAACACAGTTAAATCTTGATAACCTGCTATTGTAGCAGCTGTAACCTATGTAACAACTGCGCCAAACACTTCTTGTTTTATGTAGGTTTTGCCGCATGCAGCGCCGTATTCTGCCTGTTTAAATATCTCTGTATTTGAATACGCATGCCTTTGCCAGTTCTTCTGGGCCTTTAGTGTAAAAAACCCAAGTTGCCCCCCCCCCCCCCCATATGGACATGTGGAAGTATTGCAAAGGCAGGCGATAGTATCGGAGGGGACCACAACGTTCAGTACAAGGTCGCCACGTGTTTAATAACACAAAATACCTTTCTTTACAAAAATAAGGAGAACAGTCCTTACCCCAATTTATTTCTCAGCAGCATTTTTAACTTTCGGGTCTAAGCCCTGAAAAGTGCCTGGACTGATAGTAGCATTAATCTCCCTACAACTTTCTGGTAGTGATGTAGGACCTTTATTGGGTAGCAGTTGAGACAAACATAGAGCTAAGAGCGTTCCCCACGACGTCATCCACCACATTATTATGGCGAACCTGGACCTTACAGGCTAAAATACGAGTAACCTGTTACGCTATCGTGATTGTTTCCCTGGATCGACACACAACTCAGCCAAGGGTGTAATTGTCAGCTTCCGGATCAAAAGGGGTGTGCTCAAGATGCAGCTTCAACTTGTCTAACTCAAACAGCAGAGCCAAAGTTTCCAATTCATAGATATAATTCTGCTACTGAGAATTTTTCCGGGTTATACGGCCGTGGTCCATGGAACTCTTAATTCCCTGGCGTCTCGTCCAAGGCTACATTGGACATCTTCGGAGGTGCTCCTGGTTGTGCTGAGTCGACAAGACTCAGGAGCAGCTCCGAAGGTGTCCAACGTAGCCTTGGACGAGACGCCAGGGATTGACGAGTTTCATGGACCACGGTCATTCAACCCGGAAAAATTCTCAGCAGATGAAACATCCGGTCGGGAAAGCCTTCATTGTATCATAGATCGAATTCTCTGTTCGGGATGATTTTAAGGAACGTCAAGCAAAAGCATCCGACTTTCGGCTCTCCTATTGCTGTTACAATAGAATGGCCCCGGCGCTTGACTGGAAAGCATGAATTTGAACGATGACGGTATTACCGAATTCAAGCAAAGGCGGGACTGGCGCTGTGGTATGTCCTTAACGTCCAAAATGCGGCCTCCTGAGAGTCAGACCACTGAAACTGAACACCTCTCTTTCTTAACACACCGAGGGAAGCAGCTGTTTGTGCATACCCTTCCGACGAATCGCACCACCTGCTTTACATAAGAAAGAATAGGAACCGTCATAACAGATTAAAAAGTTTTCAATGGTGCTGAGCAACGGTCATGCAGTATTGCTTGAAAGAATAAACCACCGTATGCCTGTATATTACTGTATTTATCTTCTGTACTATCTAGAGTTCTGATTTTACGTCATTATCGAGTACACTGGTAAAATCTGTAAGACTGTTAACACATCATTCTGGTAAAGCCTGTCCAGAGCGGGTAAACAAGCAGGTACACGATATTGGCATAGAAGCCGAAAAGACATAGTACAGAAGATAAATACAAAGATATACATTCAAATGGCGGTTTATTCTTTCAAAAAAATCATGATAGATCCTTTTTCTCATTGCCAATAGTTAACCCTTCGGTGGAGACAACATGACTCGAAAACTGAACTGATAAACACGTAAATTTAACCCTATCTGGATTGACTGTAAATCCCACTCTCCGTAATCTCCCAAATACAATCACAAGATATTAGAAATGCTCGTCCACAAAGCCACTACAGCCCGCCTCATCATCGAAGTAGTGGTAAACAACCTCGAACTTAATGCCTTCAAACATTGTGTCTTGTACGAAATTTTGTTATTAGAACTGTGCGGCGTACCGAAACTCGAACTCGGGACGTTTGCCTTTCGGGGGCAATTGTTCTACCAACTGGGCTACGGAATGACGACTCACCATCCGTCATCATAGCTTTACTTCCGCCAGTATCTCGTCTCCCACCAGCCCAAACTGGACTCAGTTAAATTTCAAATGGTTCCAGTTTGCGCTGAGAGCCGTTAACGGCTTGCAGGTCTTCTCGAGAGATATCTCGTAATATGACTGATTCAAGTCTAGAGTGGTAAAAATTTTAGCATACCTGAACCAGCCAAAAAATGAATGGAGAGCATGGAGGAGAGTAGATCATAAAATAATATTCTTTAGAGGTTCAGTGTGAGTTTTTCGTTTGGGGGCGCTCAACGAAAAGGTCATCAGCATCCTTAATAAATCGACAGAAACGAATGTGGAAACATCTCATTCAGTTCTCTGTATTCAATTTTGGCCTTATCCCTAGCTATAGCTTGCTGAACGTAAAATATAGATGACGAATAAAGAGATGATGATGACCGAATTACCACCTACTGTAACGTCTTGTCCATTTTCTGCCTTACCCGCTGCATACGCGATGGTGACATGCTATACCGTCGTTTCCTAACAGGAACGTTAACGATAACATAGATTTCATACTTAATAAGTTGAGTAAAACCTATCGTTTCTTTAAGCATGTCAGGAAACTTGTCACCTATTGAATTAATTTTCTGCTGATCTCGATAAACGCTGAAATTGGACAAGTGATCTACAAACTCCTACTCGGTGCCGTGACCTTAACCTGTTGGATACCGCTCAACGGCTTTTCACACCTCGATGCTCACAAAACTACAGCTGTTTACCTTTACAAAATTTGAATTCAAAACAACCATCCGACCAATTCAGTAAGGGACTTATTTTGGGTATAACAGCAGAACCGAGAATTACCTTCGTAATAAGATTATTGATTATTCACCACCATAAGCCGAGCCTTCCAAGTAAAATTGTCAATGTGCAACCTCACATCTACGGTCCGAATTACGCCAACACGGGAATTGTTGGCTGCCAGATACCGGCATACATCAGCCTAATAGGGAGAAACCAACAGTGTCGCTGCTGATGCAGTTCCAACCAACGGGTATCAACAACACTTCCTGAAAGCAGGATCACACAGACAGGTTAATTATGAACTTGACAACGAATGAAACGCAAGGACGAAACGTTGGCCACGAATAACCTTCGGTGTACGCCGGTTTCTTTTTATTTATTTTTTATCAACTCTCACATTTGGCCTTAGTTTGGGTACAGAGTCGATGAATTTGTTCCGTTTTATCGCACCGATAACATTCAGTCTGACTTATGCGTGAGATGCCTTGTCACCTCCCTGTTTATACTGGGCTTGTAGGTTGGCAATTAACATCCCGCTTTTCGTCGGTATATATCTCGCCTTGAGTATAACGGGTCAACTAATCTAAATGTCGGTAGTTTTCGGGCTTTCGACAAAAGAGAGCTTTTAGCCTACCTTCTGGTCTTCTTGTTGTTGTGGTCTTCAGTCCAGAGACCGGTTTGATGCAGCTCTGGTCTTATATCCACTAAAATGTGGATAAACCATGTTGCTCCGCAAAATTCAACCCAAGAGCCCTAGCACTTCATTTCACCCCGCACGCATAATCGCCTATTATCTCATCGACCTCCTGTTCCTTCGCGTAATGTAGATGGGCTGATTCCCGCATGGCACGTCCTGGTATCGGGTCACTAAGAACCTGTTGTCGTACTTTAATACTTGACTTTGAACTATGACTCCCTAAGAAATTGTGATACCCTCCCTTCAACCTCGATCATTAACACTAAGAAGTTCACCCTTATCTTGTAAATCCACCAACACGTGTAAAAATTTCATCACTTCATTAATCGAGCTATCCCCCAAAGATTCCATTCGTAGCAGCAAACTCTTGCAATGGATTTGGCATCTTAGCAAAAACAATAAGCTTCCTAAACGATCGAACTCTAATAACTGGGATGATGTTAGGTTCCTATTCCTCAACTCCACTTCTTCCTTCCCATATCGACCACTCAGTTAAGCCGTGTACCGAATCCCCCAGTTTTTCCAATGGTTGCTATAGCTTCTTGTCTCCAGCCTCGCTCACACCTCTGACCTATTCGTATAGCACATCACGCTGGGCTTCAACCTGCGCTGCTGGGCTAATGATGGTGGCCCGACATCAAAACACTCTCTAATACCTTACATCTCTACGACAGCTGCTTTTATGGAAGACAGAATGGTACTCACAGTTTTACTGCTGTCAACCACAATCATCACCGACACGCCGATGACTTGTTGGAGAATGTTAAGTTGTTCTGGTACCTTCATAATAGTTTCCTTGAATTTGTAGTTCGAACTGCAGTTACCCCTGCGTGAGTAGTTTCGGAACCCGTAGAGTACATGCACCCGAACAGAAACAAATCAGAAATTACCGGCTCAATCTCAGTCGACCTGCAAGTACAAAAAACGCTTTGCAGATACCAGCTGAACCGAAATTTTGGTGTATGGGAGCAAGGGCAGCTCGTCAGTTGAACTGAAAACCATTTATTGAAAGTAGTTTTTTGAAGCAGGTTCAATAACTTTGTGGGTAACAGTGGTGGTTTCGTCGTGGCTGCGGGCCACCAGCTTGGAAGGCGATGTCGGTCGCCACCGATTGCCCTGTAATGGTCACAGACCCGAAAGTGAGCCGGTGTAAGAACGTGCCCCATCAGAACTTCATCAATCTCCTACATACAGCAGGCAATACACTATGTGAGATAAGTACGACATGATTATATTCATAATGAGGTATTAATAAAATTGTATAGACTTAACATCGAGAATAGATTTAAGTGTCAGGAAGTCTTTTCTGAAAATATTTATACGGAGTGTAGCCGTGTATGGAAGTGAAACATGGACGATGAACAGTTTAGACAAGAAGAGAATAAAAGCTTTTGAAATGCCGTGCTACAGAAGAATGTTTCATATTAGATGGGTGGATCACACAACTAATGAGGAGGTACTGAACATGGGGATGGGGAGAAGAGAAATTTGTGCCACAGCCTGACTAAAAGAAGGGATCTGTTGATAGTACACATTCTGAGATATCAAGGGATCACCAATTTAGTACTGGAGTGAAGCGTGGGGGATAAAAATCCTAGAGGGAGACCAAGAGGCGAATACAGTAAGCAGATTCAGTGGGACGTAGGTTGCAGTAGTTATTCAGAGATGAAGCGGCTTGTTCAGAATAGAGTAGCATTGAGAGCTGCATCAAACCAGTCTTTGGACTGAAGACCACAACAACAACAACAACAACAACAACAAAATAGACTTAATCGACAAATTATCTTTAAAATAAATTCTAAAACTGTTCCCTCGGCTATGCTTACATGTCCGAAGGAACATTGCATCGCATATCAGAATAAAACAGGCACTGCAGTATTGCATTTACCCCGCGACACAGAGCAAGCGACTTTGAAATAATTTGTCGCCCCTGCAGGTGAATATTCATTAAGGATGTACAATCACAGGTTGTAGACAGTTCGTTGACTACATATGGAAGTTTGAGTATGGCTTTGAGTCGTGCACAGATAGTATGTCAGAAGGAACATTGCATCGTAACAACACAGGCACTGCAATATCGTATTTAGCCGCTGACAACGGGCAAGCGACTTTCAAGTAAAATTTGTCTTCTTTTGCACCCGTGGTCTAGGGGTAGCGACTTCGAATTATAGTCAAAAAGTCTCCAGTCGCGGTTTCGAATCCCGCCGCTACTTAAATATTGATTAACAGTCAGCATTGGCGGTCGAAGACTTCCGGCATAAGAAGTCACCCTCATTCCGCCAACGGCCTCATCAAAGAGGACCGAGGATGGGACAGTGGTTCAGGGCACTCTCTTGTCAAAGAGGTGGGAAATTACCCCCAAAAGCGGAAGAATCAGCAATGATCAACGGCATGAGAATGCAGAAGGTAATGGATACCGCTGCATTAAAGACACGTAACGTGTATCCACAGGATATGTGGCATGTAATAGAAGAAGTGTCATGATGATCTCCCCATTTGCAAAAGATTCCGGAATAGTCCCCCATTCGGATCTCCGGGAGGGGACTGCCAAAGGTTAAGTTACTATGAAAGAAAGATTGAATAATCAACGGATGGATTACGTTCTACGAGTTGGTGCGTGGAATGTCAGAAGCATGGACATGGTAGGGAAACTAGATAATCTGAAAAGGTAAATGCAAATTCTCAATCTAGATATAGTAGGGGTCAGTGAAGTGAAGTAGAAAGAAGACAAAGATATCTGGTCAGATGAGTATAGGGTAATGTCAACAGCAGCCAGAAATGATATAACAGGAATAGTATTCGTTATGAATAGGAAGGTAGGGCAGAGAGTGTGTTACTGTGAACAGTTCAGTGACATGGTTGTTCCTATCAAAATCGACAGCAAACCAACACCGACACGAAAGTTCAGGTATACATGAAGAGATAGAGAAAGTGTATGAGGATATTGAAAGGGTAATACAGTATGTAAAGGAGGATGAAAATCTAATAGTCACGGGGAATTGAATGCGGTTGTACAGGAAGGAGTAGAAGAAACGGTTACAGTAAACTATGGGCTTGTGACAATGAATGAGGGAGGAGAAAGACTAAATGAGTTCTGTAACAAGTTTCGGCCTATAATAGAGAATACCTTGTTCAAGAATCACAAGAGGAGTAGGTATATTTGGAAAAGGCAGGGTGATACGGGAAGATTTCAGTTAGATCACAAGAGGAGTAGGTTTACTAGGAACAGGCTGGGTGATACGGGAAGATTTCAGTTAGATTACAGTTAGATTACTTTCTGGAATCAGATACTGAATTGTAACGCGAACCCAGGAGCAGATATAGACTCAGATCACAAGATAGTAGTGATGAAGAGTAGGCTGAAGTTTAAGAGATTAGTCAGGAAGAATCAATGAGCAAAAAAGTAGGATAGGAAAATAATACGGAACGAAGAGGCACTCTAGAAGTTCGCTAAGGTTGTAGATAAAGCAATAAGGAATAGCTCAGTAGGCAGTACAATTGAACGGTGAATTGCCCCCTCTGTTTATTGATCGTATAGCCACTGAATTGCTATTTATTTATTTAATGGGATAATAATAATTATTAAAAGGTGGAAATTTTATTTAAACATTGATTTTACTCTTTCGATTGTTGCGAGTCAGCGATAGTGAAATGCTGCTCGCTTTCGAGAATACACAGTTTATAATTATTATTTGGTCCAGGAAACACCTTCGCGATTTAGACGGTATTCACGTAATTGTACTAATTAAAAGTTATCGTTTCCGAAAGACGCAGGTTCGATTAAAGCTTTGTGCACTTTTGCGCGTATAATGAAAATATTCATAACACATCGCGTAACAAAAAGAAGCATCCGAATCACAACCGTGATCAAACGAAGAATATGATAACATAAATGTTCTTCGCTGTTATTCAGGACAGGCTCAGATTAGATCTTGCTATTTTTAGGTATAGGAAATGACAAGACGTTACACTTGGGAGATATTTGTTTTGAATAACTTGTATTTACCTTCTCTCTGTCTCCTTTTTACAGCCTTTATACCTTCACATCGATTAAGGAACTTTTCCTTTCTACCGACCAGTACGAGAACAAAATTCAGACTCAACAAAATGTCTCACATCGAATTATTACACGCTTAACCCTTAACAATCATATATAGTTTCGTAGTACAAACAATGCTAATTTATTCCGTGCACTAGAAAGTCTTTGATGCATTGAGCACAAAAATGAAAATAATAAAATTATAATTACATTTTTAATATCATGAATACTTCTTTCAATCATAAAAATAAGGTTTGACATCGTCGTAATATTAATTTTCATCGTTGTAGCAGTACATTGCCCCCTTTGGATGTACAGTCACACTTGTTTGACTGGACATCCAAGCAGGCTTATTTTCCTTGTCTGTCCTGTTTAAAGTTCACTGTGTTCTTTCACTTGGAAGCATGCGCTTTGTTTACTTTTAAGTCTCAGGGATTTTGAGTTTCGCTCCCCCATTCGGGCAACGGCCAATGGGAAAAACCCCGGAAAAAAACCACGGCGGAGCGAGCACATCTTCCATGACCGGGAATGTACTGCAATTGAAACTATCTTGAAGCCGCCATAAATGTGCACGAATCGGTTCTATCTTTAAAATTTGACAATATTTGCCATGCAATTCTTTGGTCTTTACCAAGTCTAACCTGACTCTCGTGTCACCTAAACACATGCTGAATTCACCCTTTCCGAGATCGATTATAGTTTCCGTCTCTCGCAAAATATCTAATCCGAGGAGACAGTTCACGGCTAAATTCTTTACAATAAGGAAGGTGCACTCTTTGGCTCCCATTCCAAAATTAATACAAATCCGTGTCGGTTCCCGAACTAGTTGGGCTTTCTGACTAATGGCTCCTGTAACTCGACAATTAGTGATTGGAAAAACCGGAATCTTTCTAATCTTCTCTAATCTTCTTTAAGTGAAGAAAGAACGATTCATTCAGCACAGAGACAGATGCTCCAGTATTTAAAACCACCGTAGTTTGAATACCATCAATATCACAAACTATAGCTGCTTGTACAACTCCCGTTCAAACAAATTACACTTCTTCCGAAAATCTTGACATAATTCCTCTCGTATATCGACTCCGTCATTATATCTTAACATCTGCATAGTTGGACTACGTTGCTGAGCAACATCAACAGAATTATTCCTACACACTGCATCTTTTGCGTCGTTCGACCCGATCGCTGCTGATTCTATGCGACACACATTCTCATTGTTACTACAGCTGGTGGTCTGCACGCTTGGTTGCTCGTTATTACTAACATCATTCATGCAAGTGCCCCCTAGACACCCTGCGACTGACACACGGGAGCAGAATGTCGTCGCGTCTAGTTTGACTGACTGGTACTGGTTGATGGTTGCGGTTCACTTACCTCAATGATCGTGATATTTTGATTCGGTGGTTGCCATGGCTGCGCATTCATATGCTGCTGCATGTTATTTGACATATTTGTATTGTACGGGGGTTGTACATGTTTGTTGTTGTGATATTGCGGAGGCCTAGGCTGCTGCCATTGCTGTTGTGCATAATTCTGTGTTGACCAGTTATGTGGTGGTTGCATGTTCTGCCGATTATTTGAAAAATTACCGTTATTGTAATTGGCGTTAGCTCTAAAATCTCGTTTCCGTTTCTTTGAAAAGTTTCCGCTATTCTTTTGTCCGCTATTGTTCTGTGGATGATAATTGTGATTCGGTGCATTACCGTACTGTCCATTTGCGTTCATATTGTGGTTCTGCCCTCCTGAATAATTCGGACTGTTCCAATGATTTTGATTCCCATAGTAGGTGTTTCTATTACTATTGTTCTTGTGGTTTCGCCCGTTGCCATTACCATTACCGTTATTCGACGAATTATTCCCATAATGGTGTCTGTCCTCTTCGATAACCAAATCTAAAGAGTCCAGTACAGATAGAAAATGTTCCACGTTGTCTTCAGGAATGTGAAACAATTTCTCCTTTGGACCACGCGGTAACTTCTCCTTTAATATCTTTAAAACATCACACTCAGGAATTGATGTGGATAAATATTTCACTTTGTCCAGATACTTTTCGAAATATTTCCGCAAAGTACCGCCTTTTCTATTAAATGGCTCAGGACTATAAACTTCTTTTCTTAATCGTTCTTGTACCCCACGCGACCAATACTTGTTTAGAAAAGCTTGTTCAAATTCATCGAAGGAGCTGCATTGTTCAGCTTTCTGTGTCGCGAACAACGCTGGCTCACCTGGAATATGGGTAATGGTAAAGACAATTTTCTCCCTTTCGTTCCAACTTTTTGGCATTATTCCGCGGATCCCTTTGATAAACACAATTGGATGAGGTCCGTCCTTATCATTGGTAAGCTTCGGAAACTGTGAATTCTTCATTAAAGCATCCTGAGTCACCAATGATTGTGTATGGTCTTGATAAACGGATGTTACTCCACGTGTTGGATTGCAATTATTGCCCGTCTGCCCCCTACTTTCAGTTAAAGGCGTTTCATAATGATCAGGGTGTGTTTCTGTGATACTAACACACTCCGGTGAACTGTTATGAGATGTTTGCATACGCGTTTCATAAAGCACTTTCTGCACGTTTTGTAATTCAGTCTGGAGTTCATGAATCTTTATGTTGTTTTCATGTATCAGTTGTGTTCCTGCTCGTTGTAACATTACAGGTAGTTCCTTCAACAGTACTAATTTGTTTATCTTTGTCATTTAGCCATGTGTTGAATGTGGTCACAACGCGTTCTTCTCATTCTTTGCATTTTTGTTCTATTACGTTTTGATTATCAACCGTAAGGTTTTCTATACGTGTACTTATGTTGCGCATTTCTGCTTCCAAAGAAGTGTGTGTTTGTCGTAATTTGTCCACATCCTGGGTTACTTGCTTTACATTCTGCGGTAAGTCATGGTATGTTTGTTGCATTCTTGAAATGTTGTTCTGTATAGCAGACAACTGGGCATCTATTTGCTGTCGCAGCTGGCGATCGTGTTCTTTTAACCGGTTTTCAAGCTTTTAATCTATCTCTTTTGAGAACTGTGAAAAGCTTAACTGCGTACGCTCGTCTAATTGACTGATGCGTTCATCCAAGGTCCTAATCCGTTCATCTACTCTGCTAATACGTTTATCTAAATTATTATTAATCTCAGTTGCACGCTGTATCTGTGATTGGTCCTGTATTTTAAACATTTGTTCCATTTTCATCATAAAGAGAGAAAATGGATCCATTACTGTTTGTGTTGGCTCTACCGGTGGTAAATCGACTGTAACTGGTGTTTCTTGTGGTTCTGCTTCAGTATGCACTTGAACTACCGTCTGTATTTTGCCTGAGTGTTCTACAGCAGATGGATCACTGACTTTAATATTAGTGCCCTGCTCTATATCCTCTGTCTGATTTGAAAAACTATTATCAATTTCTACATCATTAGTTATTCCTTCCTCCTCTGAATGTTCTACAGTTACTTCCTGCTGTGTATCTTTTCTTACACGTCGCACTGTTTTCACCATTTTTGCAAATGTTTGGGTGCAAGTCTAATCGGGAATACGTCACACGCAACACATCAATTATTCCGTCACACAAAACATAAATTAATTACTACACTGCTCCAGATTGGAATCAGTACTATAAATGTTCACTTTCGTTTGATTAAAAGTCAGTTCCAATCTCGTTCAGTTAACCTCTAATGAAAACACTTGATGCTGTATTTTACTGATCCTTCTCGCAGTTATTTAAATATAATTGACTCTTATAGCTGCCTAAGAGGACACACACACTCACTGAATGTGAATTGTTTACTTGTTAGTAAGATACAGCACCAGGTTGAAAAAGATGTTGTGCGTACCTTACGTAGTGTTTCGTTCTGCTGCCGCTGAGATGGAATGGTACAGCAAAAGTATTGTGCTTAGGGTCGTCGTAGATTTCCGCTCATTACAGCATGAAACAAATAGAAAAAACACACATTAGCACAACATATAAGCTAGTCCTGTCAATAGGTTGCCACTGAATTACCCCCTCTGTTTATTGATTGTATAGCCACTGAAGTGCTATTTATTTATTTAATGGGATATTAATAATTATTAAAAGGTTGTAATTTTATTTAAGCATTGATTTTACTCTTTCGATTGTTGCGAGTCAGCGATAGTGCAATGCTGCTCGCTTTGGAGAATATACATTTTATAAGAATTATTTGGTCCAGGAAACACTTTTGCGATTTAGACGGTATTCGCGTAATTGTACTGATTAAAAGTTATCGTTTCCGAAAGACGCAGGTTCGATTAAAGCTGTGTGCACTTTCGCGCGTATAATGAAAATATTCATAATACGTCGCGTAACAAAAAGAAACATACGAATCACAACCGTGATCAAACGCAGAAAATATATGATAACATAAATGTTCTTCGCTGTTATTCAGTACAGGCTCAGATTAGACCTCGCAATTTTTAGTCATAGGAAATGACAAGACGTTACACTTGGGAGATATTTGTTTTGAATAACTTGTATTTACCTTCTCTCTGTCTCCTTTTTACAGCCTTTATACCTTCACATCGATTAAGGAACTTTTCCTTTCTACCGACCAGTACGAGAACAAAATTCAGACTCAACAAAATGTCTTACATCGAATTATTACATGCCTAACCCTTAACAATCTTATATAGTTTCGTAGTACAAACAATGCTAATTTTTTCCGTGCACTAGAAAGTCTTTGATGCACTGAGCACAAAAATGAAAATAACAAAATTGTAATTACATTTTTAATATCATGAATACTTCTTTAAATCATGAAAATAAGGTTTGACATCGTCGTAATATTAATTTTCATCGTTGTAGCACTACAACGGGAATGGGCATCTCTAAAATGGGCCATCACAGAAGCTGGGAAGGAAAACATAGGTACAAAGAACGTAACTGCGAAACCATGGGTAACAGAACTAATACTTCAGTTGACTGAAGGAAGGAGGAAGTACAAAAATGTTCCGAAAAACACAGGAATACAGAAATACAAGACGCTGAGGAAATAAATAAATAGGAAGTGCAGGGAAGCAAAGGCGAAATGGCTGCAGGTAAAATGAGAAGAGAGCAAAAAGGAAATGATTGTCGGAAGGGCAGACACAGCGTACAGTAAGGTCAAAACAACCTTCGGTTTCATTAAGAGTAATGGTGGTAACATTAAGAGTGTAACGGGAATTCCACTGTTAAATGCAGAGGAGAGATCGGATAACTCGAAAGAATACACTGATTGCCTCAGTGAGGCATCCGTGTCTGATGTGATACAAGAAGAAACGGAGTCGAAGTAGAAGTGATAGGGAATCCAGTATTAGAATCAGAATTTAAAAGAGCTTTGGAGGATCAAATAAGGCGGAAAAGATAGATAACATTCAATCAGAATTTCTAAAATCATGGGGGGGAAGTGGCAACAAAACGACTATTCACGATGGTGAGTAGAATGTATGAGTCTGGCGACATACCATCTGACTCTCGGGAAAGCATCTTCCACACAATTCCGAAAACGGCAAGAGCTGACAAGTACGAAAATTGTCGTACAAACATCTTAACAGCTCATGCATTCAAATTGCTTAGAAGAATAATATACAGAAGAATGGAAAGAAAATTGAGGAGGCTCTAGATGACGATCAGTTTGGCTTTAGAAAAAGTAAAGGCACTAGAGAGGCAATTCCGACATTGCGGTTAATAATGGAATCAAGGTTAAAGAAAAATCGACACGTTCATAGGATTTGTCGGCCTGGAAAAAGCGTTCGGCAATGTAAAATGGTGCAGAATGTTCTAAATTCTCAGGAAGATAGGGGTAAGCTATAGGGAGAGATGGCTCATATACAATATGTAAACAGCAAAGAGGGAATAATAGGAGTGGACGACCTAGAACGGTGCTAGTATTAAAAAGGCTCGTATTAAAAAGGATGGAGCCTTTCGCCCCTACTGTTCAATCTGTACATCGAGGAAGCAATGATGGAAATAAAAGAAAGGTTCGGGAGTGGAATTAAAACACAAGGTGAAAGGGTATCATTCACGCGATTCGCTGATGACATTGCTATCCTGAGTGAAAGTGAGGAAGAATTACATGCTGTACTGAATGGAATGGACAGTTTAATGGGTACAGAATATGGATTGAGAGTAACTCTAAGAAAGACGAAAGTAATAACTATCAGAAATGAGAACAGCGAGAAACTTAATATCAGGTTCGATGGTCACGAAGTAGATGAAGTTACGGAACTGTGCTATGTAGGCAGCAAAATAGCGATGACGGAGGAGGACATCAAAAGCAGACTAGCAATGACAACAAATGCATTCCTGGCCAAGGGAAGTCTACTAAAGTCAAATATCGGCCTTAATTTGAGGAAGAAATTTCTGAGAATCTACGTCTGGAGTACAGCACTGTATGGCAGTGAAACATGGACTGTAGGAAAACCGGAACACAAGAGAATCGAAACATTTGAAATTTGGCTCTGGAGACGAATGTTGAAAATTAGTTGGACTGATTAGGTAATGAATGAGGAGGTTCTGTGCAGAACTGGAGAGGACATGTGGGAAACACTGAGAAGGAGAAGGTACATTATGGTAGGACATCCTTTAAGACGTGATGGAATGACTTCCATGGTACTAGAGTGACCTATAGAGGGCAAAAACTGTAGAGGAATATAGAGATTGAAATACATCCAGCAAATAATTGAGTACGTAGTTTGCAAGTGCTACTGTGAGATGAAGAGGTTAGCACAGGAGAGGAATCCGTGGTGGGCCGCATCAAACCAGTCAGACGACTGATGAGAAAAATAAATGCACGGATACAGGTTGTAAACACATGGTGGACGTCGTGTGAAAGTTTGGGTCTCACCGTGAGTCGTGCTCGTGTAGAGAAATAGTAAGGCAACCACTCGCGATAAGATGGAAGTCCGGGTTAGCGCCCGGTCAGTTCGAGTCCCTGTCCGGCACAAATATTGATTGTCGTCCTTCCATTATACAGCTGATGGTTGTTCATATTCGTAATTGCGAGTAAATTTCACGGAAGATTGTTTCTCTAAGCCAATACTGAACACCCGTGATCCATGGCGGGAGTGGTGCTAGGGCTTTCTTTGGTTAGGCACTATCGATTCCCTCCGGCAGAAGTTCGTCTTTGGAGCCTGGGCAGGCTCAGGATATAGCGGGCAGTACGGAGTGGAAAGGGACCACAACGTTGGGCACGGCACGCTGAAGTCCGCGTGTTAGCGAGACGTTGGAGAGACGACAGCGAACACGGTGTGCCTGAGTACGGGCGGCAGTTACTGTTTGATCGTACTGGGTTCAGCAATAGAGGGCCGACGCTGTGGCTTCTTGTCAACCTCATGAAGCTATGCATGTGCTCGCTTCCGTGGAGGGGCACGCCGTTACTATCGGACTAAGCAACGTCTGGTGTCTTTGACACATCGATCCAGCAGCTGGCATCAAGTTAAGTAATTCAAGTCCTACCAACGATTAGTCAAATGTAATGATGATTGCTCTTGAGGCAGCAAAGCGTTGCAGGGACTGTGACGTGATATTTCGTGCCTCTTATTAAATGTGTGCTTCGCTCCTTAATAGTATTGTTCTTACTTCAGCTGGCAAGTGTCTAAAACACTGATACGTGTGCGCTGCCTTACCGAACGATCTATATTCCGTGTCTAAAGATTTCCGTGTGGTACCTTACAGGCCCACATAAGGTCCTCTATGTGATGCTTGGGTTTTAATGAGCCAGTTCCGTTTGCATCAGTCGTGTACGTGGTTCTGCTTAAACGAATGAAATCAGTGTTAATATTGTCAATTTTATCGAAGTAGTTTTCTGTATAAGTTTGAGTATTAAGGTAAAGGAAGGGTTGTTTGGTTCCCTGTTGTCGCTTCTGATTTATGTTTCAGAGATCGGAAGCAGTGGGCCACCGAAGTGCAGAGCCTCCCCTTTTAAATTACGAGCGGGCGTACGGGCTGTGGATTTTCAAAATCTATTAAAAACTGTGGTAAAAATTGAAGTAATTAACTACAAAATTTGTGTTTTTTTCTAAACACGAAGTTTACAATATATCAGCTCCTTCGTTCTTTCATAAATTAAATAAACTCTAGAGTTTCATACACTGTAAGTATGGTATGTATTGAAACGTCCCCTTTGGACAATTATACAAGACTGTGCTTAACCTGACACACAATATTTTGTTAGCGCAACGCAATCTGACTTTCAATAATCCCTACAAAAGAATGGCCCTGACTAACATTAAACTATACCTTTCAGAAATCACTTACCTCACAAAAATCTTCATTACTCGAACTACTGCAGTACAGCGAGCGCCACTACTGCCAGCTAAATAAAAGATTCAAACTACGGAAGGCACTAACTACTGATAGGGATAGTTAGCAAATGAAAGATATTAATAGAGAACGAACAATGTATTTACCTTGATAGTCATAATATATATAGCAGTTAATGACAAATTACAAAACTCCGCCATCTCTCTCCCCACATCCACCACTGCTGGCGGCTCACCTCCAACTGCGCAACGCTACGTGCTGTTCACATCCAGCTGCCGCTGCCCAACACTACAATGGCAAACAACAATGCAAACTACCCACAGACTGCACACAGCACAGCCAGTGATTTTTCATATAGAGCGCTACATAACGTTGCCAATAAGAAAACATAAACAGCCTACTTACATAGCCCCCATGCTCCCCACAAAAAATTTTACAAATTGTTTTGGGTAGTGGCCAATAATGATTTGATAAAATTTTTCATAATTACAATAACAAAGATAGTAAATGCACACACTTATTGATACAATGTTGGTCAAAAGCTAAAATTTTCTCACGGTCCATAAAGGCAGTCCTGATCATTCATCACAGTAACATTGTAGTGTTTTTCTCAAAGTCTGAGCAGTAAAAGAAAATGCACACGGAAGTAGTGGATTTCCATGCAGTCTTGAAGAAGTAGTGTTGTCCTTCCAACGGAAAGACAGTGCTGACTCTTGACATGCTGACAGATAATGGGCCACAACAGAGCAAACCCACAGCAGAGTCATTCGACGTTTTGAAGAATATTGGTAGGTAGTTCATCACAGAGTAGACCCACTGTAGTCCTGGTAGAGAGTATGGTATTGGTGGGCCACCAGAGGTGCAGACCCACTGTAGTCCCGGTAGAGATTGTGGTATTGGTGGGCCACCAGAGGTGCAGACCCACTGCAGTCCTTGTAGAAATAATGGTATTGGTGGGCCATCAAAGATGCAGATTCACTGTAGTCCTTGTAGAGACGGCCAGCAGCCATCTGTTGCGACTGTGCAGGTGCACAATCACCATTGAAGAGTCTTGCGGATAATATAGCAAGTCCATAACCACCACTTGTGCACTCACAAAGTTTTTGGAATTGTCCTTAGAACCAGTAATGCTGTTATCCAGTCCCTAGCTGAATTATTAACACACGTGCAAACACTAACAGTCCCAACTTCTCACATATTGTGCATTACTATGACCAACAGAAATGTGTGCAGTGAAATGAATGCTTACAAGTTACTTAATTTGATGAACTGGTGTCAATTACAATATTATAACATAAGAATACAATTACAAAGGTACAAAATACATCATTAAAGAACATAACAATACAGAGAACATTTGTAGTACAGCCTTTACAAAAGAATAGAAATAAACATATACATCAGTGTTACAAAAATAATGACATAACTACATATATAAAAGATCAGAATAACTTTTGAAACATCAACTTTACACATGAGCATTAAAACAAAACAGAATAAATAATGTCTAAGCATCTTTACAAAGTAAATAACACATTATCAGAAAAATTCTATGACATAAATCTTATTATCTAAACACATAAAGACAAGAAAAACACAAATTCACAAAGTGTAATAACACAAGGGGAAAGGACAGGGATTGTGAAACGTCCCCTTTGAACAATTATACAAGACTGTGCTTAAACTGACACACAATATTTTTAGCGCAACGCAATCTGACTTTCAAAAATCCCTGCAAAAGAATGGCCCTGACTAACATTAAACTATACCTTTCAGAAATCACTTACCTCACAAAAATCTTCATTACTCGAACTACTGCAGTACAGTGAGCGCCACTACTGCCAGCTAAATAAAAGATTCAAACTACGGAAGGCACTAACTACTGATAGGGATAGTTAGCAAATGAAAGATATTAATAGAGAACAAGCAATGTATTTACCTTGATAGTCATAATATATATAGCAGTTCATGACAAATTACAAAACTCCGCCATCTCTCTCCCCACATCCACCACTGCTGGCGGCTCACCTCCAACTGCGCAACGCTACGCGCTGTTCACATCCAGCTGCCGCTGCCCAACACTACAATGGCAAACAACAATGCAAACTACCCACAGACTGCACACAGCACAGTCAGTGATTTTTCATATAGAGCGCTACATAATGTTGCCAATAAGAAAACATAAACAGCCTACTTACATAGCCCCCATGCTCCCCACAAAAAATTTTACAAATTGTTTTGGGCAATGGCCAATAATGATTTGATAGAATTTTTCATAATTACAATTACAAAGATATCAAATGCACACACTTATTGATACAATGTTGGTCAAAAGCTAAAATTTTCTCACAGTCCATAAAGACAGTCCTGATCATCCATCACAGCAAAATAGCAGTGTTTTTCTCAATGTCTGAGCAGTAAAAGAAAATGCACACGGAAGTAGTGGATTTCCATGCGGTCTTGAAGAAGTGCAGACTCTTGACATGCAGACAAGTAATGGGCCACAACAGAGCAAACCCACAGCAGAGTCAATCGTAGTTTTGAAGAGTATTGGTAGGTCATCACAGAGCAGACCCACTGTAGTCCTGGTAGAGATTACGATATTGGTGGGCCACCAGAGGCGCAGACCCACTGCAGTCCTTGTAGAAATAATGGTACCGGTGAGTCAGCAAAGACGCAGACCCACTGTAGTCCTTGTAGAGACGGCCAGCAGCCATCTGTTGCAAATGTGCAGGTGCACAATCACCAACGAAGAGTCTTGCGGACAATATAGCAAGTCCATAAACCACCACTTGTGCACTCACAAAGTTTATGGAATTGTCCTTAGAACGAGCATTGCTGTTATCCAGTCCATTGCTGAATCATTAACACATGTGCAAACACTATCAGTCCCTACTTCTCACATATTGTCCATATACTATGACCAACAGAAACGTGTGCAGTGAAATGTAACTTACAAGTTACTTAATTTGATGAACTGGTGTCAATTACAATTTTATAACATAAGCATACAATAACAAAGGTACAGAATACATCATTAAAGAACATAACAATACAGATAACATTTGTAGTAAAACAGGCTTTACAAAAGAATAGAAATAGACATATACATCATTGTTACAGGAATTATGAAATAAGTAAATACATAAAGATCACAAGAACTTTTGAAACATCACCGTCACATGTGAGCAACAAACCAGAATAAATAATGTCTAAACATCTTTACAAAGTAAATAACATAGTACTAGAAAAATTCTACAACATAGGTCTTATCAGATAAACAATGAAAGACATGAAGTACACAAATACACAAGGGTACACAAACACATAGCATAATAATGCAAAAGGAAAGGACAGGGTTTGTTTTACTGCAGTATTTTGCAAACAAAGCATCCTTTACTTCTTGGAGATCTCCCTTCATTCATCATTATTCCCAAAAAGTCCTATCTATACCTGCTTTCTGTATTCTATTCATATTTCATTCAATATAATTATTTCTCAGTGTACAATACTCATTTTGGCCCAAATCTTTTTCGTATAACTTTGCAACGTATTCTTTACCTATTCTCCATAGTCAGTTTCTTATATAGTCTACCCCTCTTAAGCTAACTTAAATCTACTGAGCTCAGATGCTAAACTAAGGGACGAGGCAATGCAGCAGCACAAAACAATGAATACAAATAGCAATGACAAAAAATGGAAATTTGCAAAGCAAGCTACAGTAAATCTAAATTACCAAGCAATTCAACATTACAACTAATATGAGGCAATGCGCAGCATACAAGAAAAATAAATCTGGCTTAGCAGAGTAACACAAATTGAAATTCAGTAGCACTATGCCCGGCAACCAACAACAGAAAATGAATAACTTATACCTAAACATGACAAAGCTCAAGCAGAAAAAAATAGTACACTAAAAATGGCCATGTCTAATACCTATGTCACATCTTAATACTAGAGTGATGAATCACAATTTATTCTACAAAAGAAATTACCAAGTACTTGAAAAGAAAATTATGAATGCAGTTCCTTGAAGGTAAATGTCTTTTTGTGCTCCCTCATTTTTTTTGACAAAATTATTGTTTACTCGATCTGTAGACAGAAAATATTTATATTAGTACATCTATAAAATTTTATTTTAACCAATGCTGCTGTGCAGCTAGAAACTAGATATCAAATGAAATAAGCAACTATGTACAAAGCAAAGCATAAGAACATCGTTCAATAGCCATGTGGCATTTCATAAGTAGTAAAAAAATATCTCATCTAGAAAGACAGTAGTCATAATCGGGTGTGTAGACAAACTATTTCTTGTCATTTCATTAGGCATTTCAGTAAATCATAAATTAAGAGCTCTACAGTGTAATCATATGTTATCAAGTTCGACCGTGTCGCTTTTCCGATGCTATCTACAAAGGAACGTCAATAGCGAGGATAATGGCCTCCCTTTTTTTCCACCTGTGCCTCTGGAAGGCACACGCTAATGGCTTTTTTTTATGGCGACTGTCGCCCAGCTGGGTGCCCTACGACGCATTAGGTGCAGGTGGTCACTTAACTTTCTTACCGAAATATTTACGACACCAGTTTCCGCTACAGTGACAGTCTCATACAATAATATTTCACAGGTCAAGAATTTGCGTTCAAATGTGTAGAAACAAAATCCTATGAATATAACAGTGTTCAAAAAGTTTTCGTCGGCATTGTGATACATTCACGCATTTACACACATTTCATAACTCTTAAAGTACGATTCTTGGTTTCCAACATCCTTCTCCACAAATCAGAGTCCCTAACCACTACTCATTATTCCTTACCTTATTACACATATACATATTCGTCGACACGTCAATCTTGCGATGACACTTCAATATTTCATTGTAGTAAATACATAACATAATCAAGAATGAGATTTTCACTCTGCAGCGGAGTGTGCGCTGTTATGAAACTTCCTGGCAGATTAAAACTGTGTGCCCGACCGAGACTCGAACTCGGGACCTTTGCCTTTTGTGGGCAAGTGCTCTACCAACTGAGCTACCGAAGCACGAATCACGCCCGGTACTCACAACTTTACTTCTGCCAATAAAGTTTGGAAGGTAGGAGACGAGGTACTGGCAGAAGCAAAGCTGTGAGTACCAGGCGTGAGTCGTGCTTTGGTAGCTCAGTTGGTAGAGCACTTGCCCGCGAAAGGCAAAGGTCCCGAGTTCGAGTCTCGGTCGGGCACACAGTTTTAATCTGCCAGGAAGTTTCATAACATAATCAAATTCCTCATATACGGTAGCATCATCTTATTGATCATAAACATACCTCAACAGCATAATACACATCGTCGTCGTAATAATATCATAACATTTCAGTCAATTCTCAAAATCGTCGTAGCTTCCTCCAATAGTTTCAAAACCTAAAAAAAAATTCTCTGCTAATGTCAAAAGTGTCATCTGCCTCAAACGTACTTTAAAAATCATGATCCCTTTCCAAATATATCATTCAAAGCTCTCATAATATCACAATTGTACCGAATAAATATGAACAGTTTACAAAGTACAGACAAAATACAGTTTCATAAGTGTGAAGTTATCCAGCTGTGTAATTGCGTAAACATCTGTCACTGATGTAATAAAAAAATGTTTGTTTCTCTGTTAAATAATCTGATAGCTGTGTAATTTATGTGTTAGAGAAATATGGTACCGATGAGTAAAGTTGTATAAGCAAATACCATATTAGCTAGGGCTCCTTGTGCTTGCCAAACACATGGTACACAAAGTAAGCGTGTACCCCCCTGAGGATTAATGTAATTATACCCTCAGGTGTTACAGATTATTGCAATGGAATAAAATGTATCATGGAAAACTTTCTTTGTAATGCAAAAACCTTTAAAAATAAATGTTTTAAGTATAAAACTAATCACTCAAATACGTGTACTGTAGCGCTAAACTGTGCGGCTTGTTGTAAGATAATCTCTGTGGAAGTGTCATAGTTGTCGTCCTCCGAAAGCTAAGTTCTGCAGAAGTCAATGTACTTACCTCATGATAAACAAAAGTGAAATGTTTGCGTATAGATATCTTAGTTATTATGCTTATTGCCATGTTGAAGAAAGTACTGTGCTGTAACGTATTGTTGTGCTACGGAAAGGCAGTCTCGTTGTAGCTATACCACAAAAGTTACTACTAAAACATATTTTACTTTGCAGAAGAATTCAAAAAAACTGTGCAGATATAAAGCAGATACAGCTCAAAAGCAACAATGCAAATTGTGTCACACATTAGTAGCGTCGAGATATAATTGTGTAGCTGTCAAAGAAACCTAGTGCTAAGTCATCTTTAATCCCACAGAAAGTACTTCAAATAAAGAATGTCTTTTCAAGTAAACCAAAATGTTACATGAAAATCTCATTAGCAGTGCCGGTATATGTTCTAAGTATGTGAGCCTGATAGTTGTTACGTAATCGTGCAACTAACAAGCAAGAATGTACACACACAATAACACTGTGACGTTTGTTCACTATATCAATGCACTCGTAAATACTGTCTAAATATGTTCCATAGGTTCTAGACTGGATAGTGAACTTCAAACATTGTTGCATGTTAACAGTTTCTTAAGTCTGACAAAGCATACTAGACATGTGAAGTGAAAAGTTTTATGGCAAAGACAAAGTTAAAAAGCAGATTATTTTTCAATAAACGGTTTTACATGTGAAATGTGGTGTAAACCTTTACTCTTCCTAGTGCACAGAGTTTCAACTTCAAAGCAATTATCATGTTGTATACATCGGTAAAGAATGCTAAAATTTTTCTCAAGGCTAGCCTCTTATGTTATTTTTCTCGGAGCCAGCGGGCGCACGCGGCTGCCTGCTGTGCGAGTCATTGTCTGTCTCTTTGTTGGCGCGCGCCGTTATTGGGATTAGGACACCTAACTTCTACAAATTCACTCTGCCGAGAAGGCCCTGCTCTGTTTGAATCCCGCCAGTTCTGATGCAATTCAGGTCTGTCGTTACGATCATATCGTCTGTCGTCATGTCGGTAGATGCCATAGTTTCTTTGGTTGGGTGGTTGGTTTTGGGGGAAGAGACCAAACAGCGAGGTCATCGGTCTCATCGGAGTAGGGAAGGACAGGGAAGGAAGTCGGCCGTGCCCTTTCAGAAGAACCATCCCGGCATTTGCCTGGAGCGATTTAGGGAAATCACGGAAAACCTAAATCAGGATGGCCGGACGCGGGATTGGACCGTCGTCCTCCAGAATGCGAGTCCAGTGTGCTAACCACTGCGCCACCTCGCTCGGTCATAGTTTCTTTCTTGTCGGTCACGTGGTGGAGAATTTCTCCCTGAATCGTAACAGCGCGCTGGACCGTTGCGTCTAAAGTTATTCTGTCTCCCTTGATAATAATTATATTGGTTCCCATTTTGTCTGTTTCTCTGATTGTCTCTGTGATAGTCATTACCGCGGAGAGGTGATCTTTCCCTGTAATTATTACTACTCTGCCAACGGTTGTCATACGGGTGGTGTCTTTTTTGGTCACGGTATGTGTTGTGAGAATAGCCTTGTCGTGTCCAGTTATTATTTCTGTCGTCACGGAATTGTGACGGATGTGACCTGTAGTGATTGTTTTCCTGTTTTCGCATCCCGCGACTGTCTGTGTCAATTTCTAATTCTTGTAACAGTCCCTGAAAAGCTTCAATGTCGTCTTTGCAACGTCCTGCTAAAATAATATGTCGTAAATGTTCAGGCAATTTGATTAAGCAAATGCGGATGAGTTCTGAGGGGCTGTATGGGTTTGAAAGATACTGATTCTTATGCAACATGTTTTCAAAATATTTGACAAGACTGGAAAATTCAGATTGTTCAAAGTGTTTCATCATCATGATGCTATGTTTTACGAGGTCTTGTGTAGTTTGAGACCAATACGCTGAGAGGAAGGCATGATAAAATTCTCCTTCACTGTGGCAATCGTGAATGACCGATCGCATTCTTACAGCTGGTTCATTCTCTAAGTAGCCACACATAAATTCTAATCTGTGTTCCAATGACCAGTTGGGAGGAAAACAATGAGAGAATTGATGGAGCCACGCTTGTGGATGAATGTCGTTGGCAGAATTCTTAAATGTTTTGAATTTACGTGTAGTAATGAACAGCTTATAGTCAAAATCATCATGTCGGCGAGTCGCATATCGGTCATTGTTACGTCGTGTCGGCGGTTCCATCTCAAAATTCGGTGCACATTGCCAGTTTCTTTCATAACTTCCGAAATGCCCTGAATTACTATTTTGCGTCTTTTCCGTATTTCTAAGTCCCTCTTCCCATGTTGGAGCGCGAGTGTTCTCTGAAATTTGTAATTTTTGTATTACTTGTGCCAACTGATCTTGTACTTCCCAGATTTCTCTTTTGTATTGCGTATTAATTTGATTCTGATTTTGTTTGAATTTCTTAATTTGTTCATACTCTTCTGTGTCAGTGATGGCTACAGGTCTTGTGTCATTCAGATCATCATCTACCTTTGCAGATAAGTTAGCGAACTGATCCGAAAGTTCGGCTACTTTCTCCGATAGTGTACCTATATCCTCAGTGTGTTTTTCTGAACCAAGTTTCAGAGTATCTACTGTGTCCTTTAAGTTTTCCTGACTTTTTGCAAGTTGCGTAACCGAATCGGTAGATGCAACTGAGTCAAATTTAGCTTGCTAGGTCTCTTGATTTTCATGAACAATAGTTGGCAGTTCTTTTATGGCTGCTTCGTGATTCTGTAATGCATTTTCATGCCGCGAAAAAATAGGTTGAAAATGCTCACAAATTTGTGTTTTTACGTCATTACAGACTTTTTGACATTTCGATTCAATGTTATGTAACTCAGTAGTTAAATCTTCACGTGTTTGTTCAAGAGTCTGTTCCAATGAGTCTAACATTTGAAGATTTTGTTCCATTATGTCTAACTTTTTAAGATTTTGTTCCACTGTGTCTAACTTTTTGAGATTTTGTTCCACTGTGTCTAACTGTTGCTGTGTTTGTCTCTGGTGTTGTTCCATTGTGTCTAACGTTTCAAGCTTTTGTCCCATTTGTTGCATTAATTGTAATAACAATGCACTGGTGTCTGAAACATGTTCCTCAGTGCTTTTCGGCAGTGAAGTTGCACCGGCAACATTCACATTTTGACAAGCAGAAATTGTTTCTTGACTCATTTGAGAAAACGGTGAGAACCCAAAACTTGAGTCTACAGTATTTGCAATATTGTGTTCTGTCATTCCCGATTCCTGAGGCGAGCTGTTGCCGATCGATCGATCGATAATGCTTCCCTGTTCACTAATTGTTTCACTGCCTACGCCATTGTTTGCCGCCCGCTCCATTTCCCTATGCACAATTACCAAGTTGCTATGTTGAACATTAGTTAATTCATTACACAGTGGCGCTAACACACTGCTTTCGTCTTCACTGTCATGTCTCAATTGACTTTGGAGCCTAGTATTACGTTTTTCACACGCCATTATTGTCACAATGTTTCACACGATAACACAGAAAAACACAATTTCAAGAGCAAAAACAAGAGAACACATTAACATAGCACTGAAAATAATTTCTCGTTAATTGCAAGCGCAACTGCGAGATACTTGCTGCAAATCTACATGCATGCCACAACTGTTTTACTGTACAACAATGAAAAGCTACAACTACAAAGGAAATTCACTTTACAATTACGTGCTAGCAATAAATTAAAGCAACACTAATTACACAAACTACAAGAAAAAATCAGAAGATTCCAGTGAGGTATCCTCGGCTAAGGGTCGACATATGAAACGTCCCCTTTTTAGAACAATTATACAAGACTGTGCTTAAACTGACACACAATATTTTTAGCGCAACGCAATCTGACTTTCAAAAATCCCTGCAAAAGAATGGCCCTGACTAACATTAAACTATACCTTTCAGAAATCACTTACCTCACAAAAATCTTCATTACTCGAACTACTGCAGTACAGCGAGCGCCACTACTGCCAGCTAAATAAAAGATTCAAACTACGGAAGGCACTAACTACTGATAGGGATAGTTAGCAAATGAAAGATATTAATAGAGAACAAGCAATGTATTTACCTTGATAGTCATAATATATATAGCAGTTCATGACAAATTACAAAACTCCGCCATCTCTCTCCCCACATCCACCACTGCTGGCGGCTCACCTCCAACTGCGCAACGCTACGCGCTGTTCACATCCAGCTGCCGCTGCCCAACACTACAATGGCAAACAACAATGCAAACTACCCACAGACTGCACACAGCACAGCCAGTGATTTTTCATATAGAGCGCTACGTAACGTTGCCAATAAGAAAACATAAACAGCCTACTTACAGTATGCTGTGCAAAATTCATCGAAGAATCTCTCTAACTTATGAAGAAAAGTGTACCTACAGCAACAAATGCAGCCATTAGTAAGTGAAAATATGATGGAATTTCACACGTAAAAAAAATTACTTCGTTATGTTTCCGAACTTTCACTGCAAAGAGTGCGAATTCTGAATCCTTCCTGGTGATGCTGACAGAGTTTTATGAATTTATTTCTAAAAGTATAGACACTGGAAATTAAAATATCCTGTGATGCCTTTCCTGCTCCAAGTCGGCCCGTTTGACGTCCTACACCCCTTAAAGAGATTAATTCATTTATGGTTTTATATAACAAGCAGTTTGTAAGGTTTGCCTGAATGGCATTTCTTAAAGGAACTATTATCTGATTTATGATTGTAATTCTCTTAATGATTTATGTACGATACAAATAAATATGTTGAAATGAAATGCTCACTGTATGGGTCAAGTCCTTCCAATCCCTTTATATTAAAGGTTAAGGAAATTGTAGTTCAAAATAGAAATAACGTACCAACCCGTAAAGCAGAAGAAAACAGCTCGCTGTAGCGTTTCTTATACGGATTTAATGGTATTCATATATTTTGATAATATTAGTGCGAATCTGAACTGGTTGGACGTGAAATACTATAATTTAATGCAATGGTTCGCTGGAGACTCTGCGCCTCCAGAATGAAAGATACATCGGCTAAATATTCGCAATTGTTTTACCCCCTTATTTAATTTTGATGATTTATGCTCCTTCTATATAATTCCCTAAGGCCAACGAGGCTGTTGCATGGTGATATTCTTAGGTGGCTAATGGCCGATGCGAAACATGAGGGCTTCCACGTGTAAATATAGCTCGGATTGTGAACAGAAAAGATCAGAAAAATGGTCTCACTGCTGTGTGAAGTTGAGGTACTCCTGTGACCAGTAAGATCCCCATATCCGTCTTGCATAATGGTGTGGTTTAAAGTAAAGTTCTAAGAATTTACATTGATGGAAGAGTCAACCGATAGTGCTTGCGCCTACGTATACCTCGCAAAAAGACCATGAAGATGAGTAGAGAGTTTCAAGTCGACACGGATGCTTATGAAAAGTAGGTCTACCCATGAACCAATCGCGACTGTAACATAAAAAGGAGGAAGTAACAATGGAACACGAAGTTAACTGCGACACACACCGTCTTGCGTTGCATAGATGTAGGTATAGAACGTTTGTGGGTCCAGCACATCACAGCAGTCCCAGTGGCAGCGTCCACGACATTAAGCCCTACTCAGAACAGCTGTGGGCCAACTTGCTTCGAGCGAAGGTATAAGTACTTATTAAACCCTTCCCAACCGAATTAACGCGTGTATCAGGGCCAAGAACGGGTGCAACATCATACTGATGGGTGCGCTCGTACTGTCAAGTTCTTTGTAAATTTTAATCGATTTTACAATCACGGAAATAACATAGCGTACTCTCTCTACCCGTGAAGTAGGGAGAGTATCTGATTTCCTCCTCTCGTTCCAGGTCTTTCACTTCTTTTCTGAGGCACTGTACGTAGAACTGTTGGTCAGATGCAAGACAAAGCACCTGATAGCCACAAGCTTTCACGTTAGATAAATCAAAAGATAAATAAAATAAGTAAATACACTATGATTTATTTTTTTTGTAGTGTAAGTTCGTAGGTCTTCTACGGCCGTTGTCATTTTGGATAAAATACTTTTCGGTGCTAGGCGGCGTCATTGTTTACTACTAAAAACTATAGTTATTTCGAACTACTTGCGGATGCCCTCCTTAGGTTAGTTGACTCCCATACACTGATAAATAACTTCCTTTATAGACAATCATTTGTTATTGTCTCGTGGCTACAGACATCACGTAACTGAGATGTGGCTGTATAGTCCGCTATTACCTGTGCTACCCTGGTGACTGACTGAGAGGCAATTCTGGTAGGTGACTGGAAGAACGTAGCGTATCGGCTGGCTGTTGGCCGTGCCACTTTCGTAAGTGATTGGTACTCAGTCTCTCGTTGGTGACTGGAAGGCAGTAACAAATCGTCAGCTTGTATCCAGGGGCTAGTGTTTTCGTGTAGCGAGGAACGATGAACTTTACTTACGGCTAGTATAGAACAACAAGTTAACTATAACAGAACACCACCAGAACCTCGTGTACTTGCTCGGCAGCTTTGGATGCAGCAACGGAAAATAAGAGAGGCTTTTGAAATAAATGTCCTGAGAATATGATCAGGGAGCATGGCACGAGTTACACTCGGCCTGTTTGCCACTGAGTCCTTCCCGGAGTACCGCGTTTGTTCGCCAGCCGGCGGCACCACTTAATCCTGTTTAACAGCTGTCGCGAGAGAGCTACCGTGTGACCTTAACGCCTCACTTCATGAAAACACTACATCCTGGATGGTAGCTGTCAATTTGCTGCGGCCTTCCAGTCACTAATGAGAGATTGCCTACCAATCACTTACCAGAGTGGCACAGGCAACAGTCAGACGATAGACTACCATCTACCCATCACCTACTAGAGTTGCCTTCCAATCAGCCTCCAGGGTAGCAAAGGCAATAGCGTACCGTGTATCCACCTATTCCATAACTACCTTTTCTGAGTCGTCGGTAGCTACTAGGTAAAAATAAATCACGTAGATACAAGGCTTTCGCCCAGTATCCGCAATGACTCGCCCTGAAGAGGGCCCCAGCAAGTCCTTCGCAACGTCGGAAATTTAATTGTTTTATTAACTACGTGGCAGATTGAAACTATGTGCCGCACCGAGAGTCGAATTTGGGGCCTTTCTCTACCAACGGAGCTAATCAAGCCCGACTCATAACCCATCCTCACAACTTTACTTTCTCCAGTACCTCGTCTCCTATCTTCTAAACTTCACAGAAGCTCATCTGCGAACCTTGTAGAACTACCACTCCTGGAAGAAAGGATACTACGGAGACATAGCTTTGCCACAGTGTGGGGGACGCTCCAGAATAAAATTTACACTCTTCAGCGGAGTGTGCGTGGGTAAGCTGGCAGATTAAAATCGTGTGCCAGACGGAGAGCCGGCCAATGTGGCTGAGCAGCTCTAGGCACTTCAGTCCGGAACCACACTGCTGCTACGGTCGCAGGTTTGAATCCTGCCTCGGGCATGGAAGTGTGTGATGTTCTTAGGTTAGCTAGGTTTAAGTCGTTCTAAGTCTAGTGGACTGATGACCTCAGATGTTAGTACTTAGAGCCGGACGGAGACTCGGACCTTTGCCTTTCGCGCCAAGTGCTCTACCAACATTCTGGAGAAATCCCCCAGGATATGACAAAGCCATGTCTCCGCAAATCCTCTCCACCGTGAGTGCTAGTTTCGAAAGTTTCGCAGGAGGGCTTCTGTGGACATTGGAAGGTAGGAGACGAGGAGCTGGCGGAAGTACAGCTGTGTGGAATGGTCTCAGTCGTGATTCGGTAGTTCAGTTGGTAGAGCACTTGCCCGCGAAAGGTAAAGGTCTCGATTTCGAGTCTCGGTCCGGCACACAGTTTTAGTCATCCAAGAAGTTTCATATCAGCACACACTTCACTGCAGAGTTAAAATTTCAGTCTAACTGTCTTAGTAGTTTGCAATGACGGGGACCACACTCAAAATTATTTTATCCAGAATTTTTTGTGGTATTTCTGCTAATTCGAGTAGCCTTGCTGTCACCTGCATTTTCCATCGGTGCAGGCTACGACCCTCTGAGGACGGCCGGCTAGCGCTCTCGCTGCACAGCTGCAGGGCCCTTCGTCCCACGCGTCCGGCCAGAGGACGCAGGGCGCCTGAGGCGGTGGTCGGCGGTCGATGCCCCGCAGAGGCTGCGCGCGAGCTGCTTCTGCTGCTGCTGAGGCGACGGCGGCGACCGCAGAGGCGATGGAGCTGCCGCGTGCTCCACTGTACGCCAGCCCTCCATGCACCCGCCTCCCTGTGGTACTCCCCACTTCTTATGAGCACACGCATTAGAGGGATCAGCCAAAACATTATACTGTAACTACCTGCTACGCAGCATACTCGGCCACCTTCGGATCTTAATACTGCAGCGATGGTGACATGGGTTCAGCAGGTCCTTGTTTTGTTTATGGAGGTATATGGCACCAGATGTTTACGGACAGGCCACAGAATTACGGATTCGTGGTTTATGTCTGAAGATCAGGTGCCTGATGTGCTGCATCGGGTTCAGATTAGGCGAAACTGGTGGCACAGACATCAATATAATCAATTAAATTATCATACTACTCAAGCCACTGTACGAGGGTGGTTTGATAAGTCTGATAAAAAGCAATAGAAATGTTTGTTTCGTAAACAACTCTCCTTACTTCTCAATATAATCTCCTTCGAGGGATGCGCATTTAACCCACCAATCCTCTAGCTTTAACATCACATCGGAAATACAGGTTGACTGCAATTATCACTTCCTTATTTGATGAAAATTTTCTCTCAGCAAGTCAAAGTTTCAAGTTAGGGAACAGACATAAGTTACTTGGGGGGTTGAATCTGGTGAACAGGATGGCTGCCTTTCCCATGCAACCACAGATGCTATTGCAATTCAGAGACATCTAGTTCTATACCGTTCAAAGCTACAGCGTGCGCGGCGATTGTGGTACTTGAAGCGATTGTAGGAGATTATGACACGTGGTTTTCTTTTATAATGATCATATTGAGCAGATCGTTGCCAGTGAAAGCAAATATATCTGAAATTATTGTAACTTAAAGTTTGTACTATGGCTTTTCTAAGTAGTTTCGAAAAGAAATCACAACAGCAGTATGTACTTTTGATACAAATTTATTAAATTTTACCCTCACTTTTGCTTGTTATTTCCGACTTATTTATTTTATTCATTATGAGTTCATGGGACTTTCAAGATGTGGGACTGTGTCCTGGAAAAAAAAATGTGAAACTGATTTCAAACATATCTCATGAAACGATGGGTAGTTGAAAGCTGTACGTCCTAGCGATTGTAAAGTGAAATCAGCTCCTCAAAATAATTCATTGATTACTTTTTGCCAATGTATACTTGTTTCCGTTGTCATAATAATATTGGTTAATTTTGTGAGAAATTTTAAAACTTTATTCCAAAAGTGAAACCACCTCCTTAGAACAAGTTATTCTATATTTTTTCCCAATTTATTCTTGTATTTGTTGCACACAATGATGACAAAGTTGGGATTTGTGAATTTTTTTTTTTTTTTGTGTTGTTGGGACTCAAAAGGTTAACGATATGGATGTGTTTGTTTGATGAGGCAGCAATATGCGATATTATGAACAGTATAATGATATAATAACATAGCGAAAGCTTTACCCTTTTATGAAATGGGAATGGATTTAAAGGCTAGCCAGGAAACTGTTAGCTGAGAGAAAAGCTTGCTTTGGAGATAGAATTACTATTAAAAGTTTCAGAATGAAAGAGACGTAATGTGCGAACTAGACGACGTAGTTTCTAAATAGGCTTCGTGCATTCTATGTTGAAGAACAATTTCAAAATCTCTTGTTTCTACTTCAGTATTACGCGGCTACAACGTGCTTCTGCTGCGAAAAGCTCGGAAGCCATATTACTTTTCCATTACCGTAGTTGAGAAAGCCCTTACGTTACTACTGGCGTATATACCGTCGGTAATCTGCGTTTCTGCAAGCGAGGCTGCAATCACGTAAGTAAAATAACATTACGAGTAATTAGCGCTCTAAACTCATTATCTCTACAAGAATTAAAACAGCGCTTGATGTATAATTTTGCCACTGCAAGCTCAGGATACCTATTGATCAAGACGGTACGTTGTGCATTTCAGTCAACACAAGGGAACCAGTAAAATACGCATCCATGTGTACAATAAAAAGAACGCACAGATTAAGAAAGGTTCGCATAACAGCCATCAAGGATGTCGATCCTTGCAACCAAGCAAAACTCAACGTCAAGACTGATGCCAAACTATGCAACACGCGGCAACGACTTAAAACAAACTCGCAGACGTATGTTCAATACACAAGTAGTGCCACATACACGACGAGAACAGCCCATGCTCATGGAATACACTGATCAAGGCAAAACAACAACTTAACTGGATACGCACAAGTGTGCGCAACATACACAAACGAAAAGACAAAACCACTTCGTTAAATACAGTCAGGCGAATCTCATAGTTCGCTCGAAAGCTGTATCACACTATCGGGTCAGTCTAAATAAACAATACACCGAGGATGGTACTCCTATAGAAGGAATTAGATTTTGACCGCAGCTCTATGTTATGAAAAGGCATCACACCGTTTCTCTTTTCTCGAAAGATTTCTACTGATTCTAACCAAGGTTCTGTTAGTTATAAAGTAAACTGCAGTTCAGTAAAAGGAAATGGTCACCAGTCGAATCACTCAATGTTGTACCAAGTACTTTCACTGTTCATAAAGGAAGTTAGTGATAACTTTACTTGATACCGAAATTATGGTATGCAGGTAGGATAAGGGAAGTAATGCAATGTAGCAAGCACTGCACCAACGGTTTGATCTGACACACACAGAATGAATATTAAACGTTTTGGCAACAATTGTCTCTCAGTAACAGTTACTATCTGTACATTAAAACAGAAAAGTTAACGACCATTATAGAATTATGGAAAATTACTGTCCCTGAAGCCATTTTCTAATAGGTGTATTCACTGTTCTGATTATTATTTGTTTTCTCATTTTTGTATTATATAGCTCAAATGAAAAGTGTAGACTCTAGGTCTGCTAGAGTCTATACACTTGTAGCCAGTTACTTATCAGAAGACATTAATGATTTAAAATGGGTGGTTGCCCTTTATTATTAGTGTTACTGTAATTTGCAAAGCAATGCTCGCTCAACAGTTAGCTTAGAGGGGGAAGGGAGACGCGCACTATTCTATCAGCTACTAAGAACAATGCTGCCTACCTTTGTTACAATAGAATATTAAAATCTTTTGCCTATAAACATATGCAAAACAAAAGCATTGTTATTTCTCATGCTGACACTTCAAGTCTACTAGCTGTTAACTACTCTGAATGTTTACAAAAAAATGGTTCAAATGGCTCTGAGCACTATGGGACTTAACTTCAGAGGTCATCAGTCCCCTAGAACTTAGAACTACTTAAGCCTAACTAACCTAACGACATCACACACAACCATGCCCGAGGCATGGTTCGAACCTGCGACCGTTGCGGTCGCGCGGTTCCAGACTGTAGCGCCTAGAACCGCTCTGCCACTCCGGCCGGCGAATGATTACGGTTGTATGCAGATGACTTTAATGCTGTACTGAGATTCAAATAAGAATAAAATTTAAGAGAAACTTATTTAGATAATTTCTTGGCAATTATACGTTGATGAAACTTTGACTATAATTCTAAGAAAAACACGTGGAGTAGTTCGGAAACAAGCATCGGAATAATTATGAAGTCTACTACTCAACAAAAGTTATTAAAAGTTGTTGCAGGAAGCAGTTACTTTTCAGTTCAGCCAAATTGGATATTTGGAAACATTGTAACACTTGGAAAATGACTCTGTTCAGGTAAATGACTAAAGGTAATATATTGCTGGTTTAAGTAGCAAAAACTAATTATTGAATAAGATGCCACATAACTGGCCCATGCAATTATACAATACTCAGCTGATTATTTAAGACGAAGATGGTGGCTGTAGCGATCTTCTGTGGCTACTAAAAAGATGGCAAAATTGTCATGATTCTTGCTGTAAAACGAGCTCTAGCAATGCTTTTCTTAGCGTCGGATTTCAGTAGTTCAGAACTAGCCAATGTTTGCTATGGATAATAAGCCAAATTACTTCCAAGTCAGAGGTAATATTAAATATGCTTGCCTCGTTCAGCACACAAGATGCGAAGAGTTCGCATGCTAATCACCCATAACTCTTTCCATAAAGGAACCTTGCAGTTCGACCTCCAGATCCTCCTTTCATATTCCCGCGAAGCCAGTTTCGTTGCTGAGTATTTTACGTCATCAAAAAACTACTTTCTCTATATATGAAGCTCTGTTACAAGTATAGTTTCATAATGTCATTACTTTTACAGAACATTACTTTTGAAATAACACATACAGACACACATTGACAACAGTACCATAAATGAACATAAATAAGAAATTAAATGAATACATAGATGTTACATCAAATAGTTTAATTACACAGTGATGATGTTAAACATAAACCTACAACGAATTATAATGAGATATTGTGTGTATTGTGTGTATTTAACGAGGGACCTAGAAACGACGGAGAGGCTTCGTCCCACCGTAGCTCTCAGCAGTTCACAACCCCACAACAGGCCACAGCAGTCCATCCACCCCACCGCCGCCCCACACCGAACACAGGGCTATTGTTCGGTTCGGATCCCAGTGGAACCTCCCCCCCCCCCCCCCTTCGCCGCCCCCGGAACATCTCATACCAGATGAGTAAAGTAATTATTGTGTACGCGTACAAGGACACAGTGTTTGCTCAGCAATCACTGACATAGTAATGGGATAAGTACAGGTGATATCGATATTAGTATTACAACGGCTCTCGCAGAGCAAACGTCCTCTGACACAGACGAATAAAAATTCAAACAACCCTGGGGCAGCCGGTCCTTATTATGACGCCGGCCGTTATGGCCGAGCGGTTCTAGGCACTTCAGTCCGGAACCACGCTGCTGCTACGATCGCAGGTTTGAATATTGCCTCGGGTATGGATATGTGTGCTGTCCTGAGGTTAGTTAGGTTTAAGTAGTTTTAAGTCTAGGGGACTGATGATCTTAGATGTTAAGACCCATAGTGCTCCGAGCCATTTGAACCATTTGAACCTAATTCTGATAACCACAGTTAACCAATGTTGCTCAAGATTCCACGCAGTACACAAGCGAGATTTGCTGGTCATTTCCTCCCATACGATGCCCAAAATTCTTTTTCGCATCATTACATACAATCACAGTTACAGGAAATCAACACAAGATTTCCATCTGGTTGCACAGCCAACAATCTATAAAACGAATACTCAGTACAAAAGACCAGACACAACTATTAGTGGTTTATCCTTCACTCGGCTTTCGTGTGAGGAAAAACTCAAAAAGTAACTGTCCCGGATACCAGCCATACGTCGTTGCCGAAACTCTCACAAGCAAGCCAAAACCAATCATCTAATAGATTATATCAAATTGACAAGGAATAATTACTGACACTAAACCTATAGCGAAATCACGCAGACGTCAGCTTTCCACTCCATACAACAGGTAACAAGCTCTAACTACACAGTTGGTAGAATGTAACAACTCTAGCCGATGCTGTTTCGATTCACAAGTGGGCAACCACACCACATGTCCGAAAGAACAGACACAACATCCACATCAGAAGTACAGTTAGTCGCTGGCCACGGAGGATGAGGTCATCAAATGGCGGTTCGACGGAGCTTCACAATTTTGCAGCGGTCTGGGAGACCATCCACGGCTGTCACACCTGACATGTTGCAGCGAGCTGATGTCATTCGCGAGGGCCCATTAAAGGATGCAATTCGTGGTAGATATTTTGAGGACGATGTGGAGGTGATACTCACAGTGAAGCACTGGCTCCGCCATCAGGACAGGATTGGTACCGACAGGGCGCACACGCCCTTGTTTCATGCTGGAGGAAGACTATAGAACGGGATGGAGATCACGTGAAAAAATAGGGAATGTAGATAAAAGATCATTCTTTCGTGTGTTTGTAATTCTCTTTATGTGCAATCAAGAATTGCTGAAGAAAAAAAATGTTGTGCATTACTTTCTGGGAAACCCTCATAAGTTCTAAGTTGCATGCTAAAATTTTATGATAACGGCTACTGCCAGCCGCTAAAATTATATTGTCACCTGCCTAACATCGTTTTCGGAGAGGAAGATCATGCTCGGACTATATTTTCATTATGACGCAAGCAATAGAAGGACATCGTGACTTCAATTTATCAGCTTTTCTAGCCATCGCTGATTACGAAAATTAGATTGATAAAGTCAACAGAAATATGGGGGGTATCCCATCTCATCTTTATACGAGGTGCACTGGTTTTATATATAAATAACAAATACAGATAAAAATAGCAGGCCACAGAAATAATAAGGTTCAAATATACTACGGACTTAAACAAGAGTGTCCCCTTTTACCCACTGTTTTTAAATACACAAAGACGATGTAACCAAAACTTGACAACAGACAATGAAACTTATAGAAATAAGGTCTAAACGAGAGGCTCAGACGGTTCGGCGACGATATCGGATGCGAATTTCTCGACCTCCGCTATGGGATGCAGAATTGTCTGACTCCCCTCAATAGGCCAATCGTGCACTACAGGCAGAAAGGGGTTACTAGGCCAGTGGAGTACGTGTGGCGTGCACAAGGGGCTTTTATAGTCTAAGGACACAGGACCCCTCCCTCGGGAGCAAAGACGATTTGCCTGTTAAATCAGCCACAGAGACCTCAGAGAATGTTGGTCCCCGCAGATCAGAGATAGAAAAGTTTAATATGATTTGGGCAAACTGCAGGATCATCCAAGGAAAGGTCCCAAAGTTATTATCGCTTACCGATGGTTATAATGCACAGACAGTATTAGGAACAGAAACTTGGTTGAAGCCAGATGTCAGTGACAACAAAATCCTAAGTTCAAACTGCAATGTTTATAGTAAGCCAATTGTGGCGGCTAGTTTATGGCAGTAAAAATGTTCGATATACTCTAGCGAGGTTATCACGGATTCCAAATGTGAATTAATCTGGGTGAAACTGAGTATCAAAGAACATTCAAAAATAGTGATCGAATGGTTTTTTAGACCTATAATTGTATAGCGCTTCAGACAGCACTTGCAGAATATCATTAGCAATTTTCCTGATCATGCAGATGTAATAGGGGGTGACTTAAACTTGCCAGGTATAGATTGGGAGACATGCCATCAAAACTGGTGCCAGAGATAGGGAATCGTCTGGTATTGTTGTGGATGTCTTCTCCCAAAATTACCTTGAGCAGATAGTTTGAGAACCAACTCGTGAGGGTGGCGTCTTAGACCTCCTGGCAACAAACAGGCTTGAACTTACCGTATCAGTTAACGTAGAGGAAGGTATCAGTGATCAGAAGGCTTTAACAGCGTATATGACGACGGGTACTACAAGGAGTGTTAAGAGGGGTATGAAGATATATTTGCTCTGCAAGGGTGACAGGATACAAATTTCAGATTATCTCTGCAGTCAGCATAGCATATTCGGTGATGAGGACGAAGACTTGGAGAACAGATGGTAAAAATGCAAAGGCATCGTTCAATATATCCTAGACAAGTATGTGACGAGTAATATTTCAAGGGTGGGAAAGATCCACCATGGTTTAATAGCCGTGTTAGAAAAGCGCTACGTAAACAAAGAGCACTTCATTTCTGATTCAAGACAAGTAAGAACCTAGCTGACAAACAAAAGATAAACGAAGCGAAAATGAGCATAAGGAGAGCCAAGAGAGAAGCGTTCAATGATTTTGAAAGTAAGACGACTTGAGCAAAAACCCTAAGAGATTTTGGTCGTATGTAAAATCAGTAAGTGGGTGAAAATCACCTATTGATTCTCTCAGCGACCACACGGCCACCAAAACAGAATACAATAGACGGAAGTCCGAAATTGTTTCACTGGGAAAGATCGTAACACTGCCAATCCTTTCAATCGTCGTGCGAATGTCCAAATGGCAGATATTGAGATAACCGATCGCGGAACTGAAAAGCAGCTACAGTCGCTTAGTGGTGGAAAGGCTTCAGGACCAGATGAGATACCTATAAGAACCTATAAAAATAATGCGAGGGAACCTGCTCCCCTTCTAGCAGTAATTCATCGTAGATCGTTTGAAGAACGAAAGGTACCTAACGACTGGAAAATGCGCAAGTCATTCCCATTTTTGAGGAAGGCCATAAGACAGATCCACACAATTATAGACCTATATCGTCGACGTGAATCTGTTGTACAATTATGAAACATATTTTATTCTCAAGAATTATGACGTTCTTGGAAAATGAACATCTCTATAAAAATCAACATGGATTCTGAAAACAGAGATCCTGTGAAACTCAGCTCGCACTGTTCCTCCATGAGATCCACAGCGCAGTGGACAACGGCGCTCAGGTTGATGCAGTGTTCCTTGATTTCAGTAAGGCATTTGACACCGTTCCGCATTGCCGTTTGATGAAGAAAATACGAGGTTACAGAGTATCGGTGGGGACCTGCGATTGGATTCAAGCCTTTCTTGCAGACAGAAGTTAACACGTCTCTCTTAACGGAACTAAATCGAAGATGTAAAGGTAATATCCCGAGTACCACAAAGAAATGTGATAAGACCGTTACTGTTTACAGGATATATAAATGATCTAGTAGAAAGCGTCAGTTGCTCTTTAAGGCTATTGGCAGATGATGCAATTGTTTATACCAAAGTAGCAACGCCAGAAGATAGTAATAATTTGCAGAACGACCTGCAGAGAACTAATGAATGGCTCAGACTCTGAGAGTTGACTCTGAACGTAAATAAATGTAACATATTGCGCATACATAGGAAAAGAAATTCACTACTGTATATCCAGTCTGTGATGTTCTTGAGTTTTCGAAAGACAGAGATGATGCGTAACATGTAAATCGCCCGCAGTGATCCATATGAGACAATGGTCATATGTTTGTTTACATCTGTAAGGGCCAGTTTGATACAAGTCAACACTCTTCATCAACACGTTGTCACTTGTAGCGTAATACGTAGAGTGCTGAACTTGTGATACATGTTCACTAGATTATTCTTCATTTGGAGCAAGTTTCGCTTTTCTTTTTCCTTCCTGCTCTCTTCGCTTAATCCTAGTGACTTCCCATGTTTACTTTACTCGTAATGCAATTGTGTAATTAATATTGATTCTCATTTATCAGCTTCATTTTTCACCTAATCTGTTTGAGATGAATAATAAGGATGATGTGAAGAAACTGTACTTATTCTGAGGAGTGTAGGAAACCGTTTAACAGTTTCCGATCACATTAAATCATAGTGTTTCAGCAGTCCCTAAGTTTGAAGACAATTCTGCGAGTAATTTCTGTGTCGCAGTACATCCGTCCAAGTCACCATGCAACGCAGTTTCCACGCTTTTTTATTTCCGGAAAACAAAAATTAGGGTTATATTGGAAGAACGAAGAAACCATAAACACATCAACTTTCGGAAGGTTCACGCTATCAGAGTTTAGAGAATTCATTTTCACTGTTAATTAAAAGTTGCATATTTGTTTGCCATCACCAAATAAGTAAACTGTTTTGAGAAAAAGTACGGAAAAATACTAGTAACTTTGGTTAACACTCCTGTAACACATGTATAGCTTCGTTTTACTCCTAGCCTGTGATGTCACTAGGGCATCCCCCAGTAGCAGAGCGTTCTCAGTCATGTGGCCAAGCATTGACATTTAATGATTTTCTAGCTTTAATTGCATAAAAAGAAAGCAAATCTAGATTTCGGGTAGTAACTACCCACTATTAATGGTTAAAAATATAAGAATTACATAGTCAGGTGACAGTATAAAAAGTTACAACTCATGGCATAATCTACATAGCTTATATACTAAATTACATACCACTGTTTCAGAGTTGTAATACATCCCCTAGTACATCTTCGAGATCCTATCACAGTTCATTCAAGACTGCTGTATAATGAAGGTAAGCGGAGAACACATTGGTTGACTGTATGGTGCCCTCTATGTGAACTACGTAATACGTAACAGTCATAGTAAAGCAATTACAGTCTGTACGAAACAACTTAAAATTTGCATATGAATAACAAAAATACAATGCAAGTAAAATTATTTACGTTGCACGTTGCAGTGTGAATTACTGCCACAATTAGCAGTAAGCTTTAGAAGATTTGCTTGTATTTTATTTTGCGTTATTCCAATGCCAGTTGTAAGTTTTTTACTAGAGCCCATAACTGCTTTACTATGCCAGTCACGTATTATGTAGCTCATATAGAGGGCACCATACAGCCAACCGAAGGGTTCCTCACAAAGCCTGCCTTCATTAAATAATGGTCTTGAATGAACTGTGATATGAGACCTAACAACAAGGGACTGATGTACTGGAACATGTACTAAAATCCTGAAACAGTGGTGTGTTGTCTAATGTACGTAGAAGTAATATACGTTATGCCACGAATTGTAACTTTTTATACTACGGTCTGACTATGTACTTCTTCAATTTTTTTAGCATTGACAGTGGCTAGTTACTAGCCAAAATTGAGATTTGCTTTAACAAAGGATGAAAGAAAAGGACGTCTGATTGCTGTTTCTAATCATTCTGAAAGTCATACCACAGTCGTTGAGTGCATTCCAAATTCCTAATGAAACGTAGCTTGATAAACTACTGGCCATTAAAACTGCTACACCACGAAGATGTGCTACAGACGCGAAATTTAATCGACAGGAAGAAGATGCTGTGATATGCAAATGATTAGCTTTTCAGAGCATTCACACAAGGCTGGCACCGGTGGCGACACCTACAACGTGCTGACATGAGGAAAGTTTCCAACCGATTTCTCATAGACAAACAGCAATTGACCAGCGCTGCTTGGTATAACGTTGTTGTGATGCCTCGTCTAAGGAGGAGAAATGCGTACCATCACGTTTCTGACTTTGATAAAGGTCGGATTGCAGCCTATCGCGATAGCGGTTTATCGTATCGCGACATTGCTGCTCGCGTTGGTCGTGATCCAATGACTGTTACCAGAATATGGAATCGGTGGGTTCAGGAGGGTAATACGGAACGCCGTGCTGGATCCTAACGCATTCGTATCACTAGCAGTCGAAGTGACAGGCATCTTATCCGCATGCAGCCACGTCTCGATCCCTGAGTCAACAGATGGGGACGTTTGCAAGACAACAACCATCTGTACGAACAGTTGGACGACGTTTGCAGCAGCATAGACTATCAGCTCGGAGACCATGGCACGGTTTCCCTTGACGCTGCATCACAGACAGGAGCGCCTGCGATGGTGTACTCAACGACGAACCTGGGTGCACGAATGGCAAAACGTAATTTTTTCGGATGAATGCAGGTTCTGTTTACAGCATCATGATGGTCGCATCCGTGTTTGGCAACATCGCGGTAAATGCACATTGGAAGAGTGCATTCATTATCGCCATACTGGCGTTCAAAAATGGTTCAAATGGCTCTGAGCGCTATGGGACTTAACTGCTGAGGTCATCAGTCCCCTAGAACTTAGAACTACTTAAACCTAACTAACCTAAGGACATCACACACATACATGCCCGAGGCCGGATTCGAACCTGCGACCGTAGCAGTCGCGCGGCCATACTGGCGTGATAGTATGGGGTGCCATTGGTTACACGTCTCGGTCACCTTTTGTTCGCATTGACGGCACTTTGAACAGTGGACATTACATTTCAGATGTGTTGCGACCCTTGGCTCTACCCCTCATTCGATACCTGCGAAACCCTACATTTCAGCATGATAATGCACGACCGAATATTGCAGGTCCTGTGCGGGCTTTTCTGGATAGAGAAAATGTTCGACTACTGCCCTGGGCAGCACATTCTCCAGATCTCTCAGCAATTGAAAACGTCTGGTCAATGGTGGCCGAGCAACCGGCTCGTCACAATACGCCAGTCACTATTCTTGATGAACTGTGGTATCGTGCTGAAGCTGCATGGGCAGCTGTACCTGTACACGCCATCCAAGCTCTGTTTGAGTCAATGCTCAGGAGTATCAAGGCCATTATTACGGCCAGAGGTGGTTGTTCTGGGTACTGATTTCTCAGGATCTATGCACCCATATTGCGTGAAAATGTAATCACACGTCAGTTCTGGTATAGTATACTTGTCCAATGAATACCCGTTTATCATCTGCATTTCTTCTTTTTTAATGGCCAGTAGTGTAGAACTAACAGATATTTTCTGAGAATACTGAAGGAAAATGCTATATGCATGTTATAATCATTCAGAATAACGACAATGGGTAGGATTTTGTAAAATAGTAAAATGGCCTGTTGTACTTGAGTCCCTTGGAGTTGTCATATGAGATATAGGTTCGGTTTACCTGTTCTTTACCTTTCGTAGACACCTGGCGTACGCCTGCTGGTGACTCCGTGAAGTTGGGCGCCGCTTTCCTTCTCCCGACGAGCGGCCGCTGTGTGACGGGGGGAGACGGGAAGCGCAGCGGTGGTCTCCCAGCCGTGGCGTCGGCTTCGGCGTCGGCGTCTGCGTCGCGCCACATGAAAGTTTGAGCAGGCGGCGGCCGCGCTCGCTTACTAATGGAATTTTAGATCCTCGCCGGGCGAGGGGCGCGGGCTGGCCGCTAACGAGCGCCATCTCGCGCCACTGGCTTTCCGGGCAGGTGCGACGCCGACCGTCCGTCTCAGCGCGGCCGCCACGGGGGCGGGCGCCACTTAGGGCGCGAGGTGCGGCCTGCCGTCTGCACAGTGGGCAGGGAACGTAACCGACATTCGTCACTTACCCGTCCTGGACAGCAGGTGTTATCCACACAATTATGTCGCTTTCAGCACCTCAGATTCTATTCCAAAACAAAACAGCACAGTATCTGGGCATATATTTGTGGACGTTAACTTATCTGCGGAACAACTGGAAGAACTTTGGGACAAAAAATAAGAAAAGTAAAACAAATGAAATTCTATAAGTTTACGGCTGTCTACTTTTGTATATGGTTCCAAGTAGTGGAGAGTGACAAAAAAAGAAAATTCACTGTCATAAGCAGCAGAGATCAAGGTCATGAGACATATGAGGCTCTAATACAGTGGATCTCAACGTAGGGGTAATTACCCCCTCAAGGATAAGATTAAATTTTTCGAGCGCAACAACTAAGCGATTCAATTCTCTTTCAGTCACGAAAGTAAATTATTTCCGAAATATCATTACTATTATCACAGTTTTCTACGATTCTAATACCGATTACATAAGTTATCAATAACTACTTTTTTCCGATTAGGAGCGTTGATCCATTGGAGGTATACAGGGTGTTACAAAAAGGTAAGGCCAAACTTTCAGGAAACATTCCTCACACACAAATAAAGAGAAGATGTTATGTGGACATGTGTCCCGAAACACTTAATTTCCATGTTAGAGCTCATTTTAGTTTCGTCAGTATGTACTGTACCTCCGCGATTCACCGACACATGGCCCAATTGAAGGAAGGTAATGTAGACTTCGGTGCTTGTGTTGACATGCGACTCATTGCTCTACAGTACTACCATCAAGCTCATCAGTACGTAGCATCGACAGGTTAGTGTTCATCACGAACGTGGTTTTGCAGTCAGTGCAATGTTTACAAACGCGGGGTTGGCAGATGCCCATTTGATGTATGGATTAGCACGGGGCAATAGCCGTGGCGCGGTACGTTTGTATCGAGACAGATTTCCAGAACGAAGGTGTCCCGACAGGAAGACGTTCGAAGCAATTGATCGGCGTCTTAGGGAGCACGGAACATTCCAGCCTATGACTCGCGACTGGGGAAGACCTAGAACGACGAGGACACCTGCAATGGACGAGGCAATTCTTCGTGCAGTTGACGATAACTCTAATGTCAGCGTCAGAGAAGTTGCTGCTGTACAAGGTAACGTTGACCACGTCACTGTATGGAGAGTGCTACAGGAGAACCACTTGTTTCCGTACCATGTACAGCGTGTGCAGGCACTATTAGCAGCTGATTGGCCTCCACGGGTACACTTCTGCGAATGGTTCATCCAACAATGTGTCAATCCTCATTTCAGTGCAAATGTTCTCTTTACGGATGAGGCTTCATTCTAGCGTGATCAAGTTGTAAATTTTCACAATCGACGTGTGGGGGCTGACGAGAATCCGCACGCAATTGTGCAACCACGTCATCAACACAGATTTTCTGTGAACGTTTGAGCAGGCATTGTTGGTGATGTCTTGATCGGATCCCATGTTCTTCCACCTACGCTCAATGGAGCACGTTATCATGATTTCATACGGGATATTCTACTTGTGCTGCTAGAACATGTGCCTTTACAAGTACGACACAACGTGTGGTTCATGCACGATGGAGCTCCTGCACATTTCAGTCGAAGTGTTCGTACGCCTCTCAACAACAGATTCGGTGACCGATGGATTGGTAGAGGCGGACCAATTCTGTGGCCTCCACGCTCTCCTGACCTCAACCCTCCTGACTTTCATTTATGGGGGCATTTGAAAGCTCTTGTGTACGCAACCCCGGTACCATATGTAGAGACTCTTCGTGCTCGTATTGTGGACGTCTGTGATACAATACGCCATTCGTCAGGGCTGCGACGGAGGGTGGATGCAAGTATCCTCGCTAAGGGAGGACATTTTGAACATTTCCTGTAACAAAGTGTTTGAAGTCACGCTGGTACGTTCTGTTGCTGTGTGTTTCCATTTCATGATTAATGTGGTTTGAAGAGAAGTAATAAAATGAGCTCTAACATGGAAAGTAAGCGTTTCCGGACACATGTTCACATAGCATATTTTCTTTCTTTGTGTGTGAGGAATGTTTCCTGAAAGTTTGGCCGTACCTTTTTGTAACACCCTGTATAGGTTCCTCACACAGCTCACTCGCTACACATACGTTGCGCTTTGTGCCCTAGATTGCTGATAATAAAAGTGAGACATATACGCAACAAATGCTAAATATCTCAGGAAAATATCTTCTCCAAGTTGCACGTAGTACTTGCAGCGGTCCTGAAATTGTTTCATTACTCGCTTCGAAACAAATAAACGAATTAATTGACAGCATGACACAACAGTAACTACATGAGGCTGTACACAGTATTATTATTATCTTTATTATTGGTTCAAATGCCTCTGAGCACTATGGGACTTAACTTCTAAGTTCATCAGTCCCCTAGAACTCAGAACCACTCAAACCCAACTAACCTAAGGACATTACACACATCCATGCCCGAGGCAGGAATCGAAGCTGCGACAGTCGCGCTCGCGCGGTTCCAGACAGTAGCGCCGAGAACCACTCTGCCACTCCGGTCGGTTATCTTTATTATTACTAGACTGGTTAGACAAAATGCATTAACAATCTGAAGTCCTCTAATTTCTGCCACTTCAGAAGTAAGGATTCCAGCAGTCAAGTGATTTACGAACAGTAAGTATAGTGTACACGTCTGAACTTGTTTGATTCTAAATGGGGCTGCAGTGTGCAGGTCAAGCACGTGCCGCAATGGAGAGTAACGCAGGGGAAATACGTTTTGTAGCAAGTGTCTAGCCTCACTATGGATAGTTAGCTTTCCTATCTGAGAACAGCGTGTCGGTAACACTTGCGATGCACCACGAATTCCTTCGTCTTACCCCCCCTTACTCACCACCCACACACAAAGAATATTTCACCCATCTGTCATCAGCCTAAAGACAAAAGCGTTTGAAGAAAAGGCTTTCAATTTAGTTAGGTGCTAAGGTTGGTGATAATTTCGGGGAGGGAAGTAGGCAACAGATCGTTGATGGAGGGGGGGGGGTACCCGCTAATGTCTGATTGCAGATAGGTGTAATGGCCTAAGAAAAGTTGGGAACCACTGCTCTAATAAAGTGGATAAAGGATTTAAAAATCTTTTCAGTTAATGAGAAGATAGAAGAGAATAGAATGAAATGGAAGGATCGTATTGAAAGAATGGCCGAAAACAGACTCTCAAAAAAAGAGGATGAATTATCGGCCGACTGGAAAGACAGAACTGGATAGATACGCTAGGTAATGAAAGACAGAGAACGAAACAGGTGACTACATACGTAATCCTAGGAAGAGATGACGGTGATGATAATAGGTGTCCACATATCGTCTTTATGAAGGCTTTAACTCTGCTGGGGCACTTTGAATCCCGAAGCAGAGAACGTAGTGATGCTGGACCCTGGGAGTCTTGAGTGAAGTTGGTCTCCCACTACATTCAGGTCCGGCGTGTGGGCAGATCAGGTCATTGGAGCTATGTTGTTGTTCACAAACCATTCCGTCTCAGATGCTGGTTGAGACCTGTACCTCTGTATGTGATGGGACACTCTTAATGTTCATGTGGGGGTGGTTTATCTTCCAAGGTGTGTCACTTCGATTTAAGTGAATGATTCAATAAAACAGTTACTGACAAACTAGTCATAACTCAAACAACTGCTATGTTGGATGTTAGTGCTCTGACTAACATATCCCAACAGCAGGCGTTTAGGTTACAGTAAAATGTTTATAGTCCATTAAGTTCACCGAAAATCGTCCTCTGGTGCTCCACGCAAAAGTAATAATGACCTGAGCCCCAGTGTAGGTATAAGCAACATACTACATGAAATAAATCAATGAAATCTTTTATAAAACTGAAAGCTGTAATCTCAGCTAAAAAAAGTACCACTGAACCCACACCAAAACATTTTTATCGCCCAAACTCGTGTGTCCAAGTTTTGCCGCCAACTACTTCCAGCACCAACAAACTAGAACCGCTCTGAAGCCTCCTCGCAAATCACAGACCACGAGCAATATGCCGCCCGCCCTTACGTAGGTCAGTCAGGACGGCCCCCTGCGTGCTTCCGCCTCTTCATTATCGAAAAGTGATGTAACATGATGATACTGTGCGCTACCAGTCCATTATACAAATTTTTGACTATGAAATTAAACAAATATCTGAATGCGCCATTGGCTGCGCGCTGAAATTCTACAGAAGGTTCATATCTTACAATAAAGTGTATGCCCGCAGACTAACTTTAAACATTTACAACACTGAATCAGAAATGGTGAAAATAGTTTATGTCCCCAGTACCTTTAACTATTACCTTAGAAACATGAACAATACCTCATTTTAATCATAAATTGATTCCTCTTTGTATTGCCGTTGCAGGCCGGAGTGGCCGAGCGGTTCTAGGCGCTACAGTCTGGAACCTCTCGACCGCTACGGTCGCAGGTTCGAATCATCCCTCGGGCATGGATGTGTGTGATGTGTTTTGGTTAGTTAGGTTTAAGTAGTTCAAAATTCTAGGGGACTGATGACCTCAGCAGTTAAGTCCCACAGTGCTCAGAGCCATTTGAACCATTTGTACTGCCGTTGTCGTATTTCATGTATCTCTAATCAAATTGAACTTACGTGCAAAACCATGCTAATTTAATTGTAAACAATAAAATTAACAATGAAAATCATGATTATAAAACTGTATATACTGTGGGTCACGTATAGTAATGGCTGGAAACATATACTGCCCTGTCAAATGAATTTGAATCCTTATTTACAACGTACGGTGATACAGTTTCATATCCAATAAAAAAGTTCTTTTGGTGAATATGCAATAATGTTATAAAATATGTCGATAGTTCCGTCGAGTGCATTGATGATCGCAACGATTTCTGATCTTGATTTCCTTGTTGTAGTAAATGGTTTGGAAGCTATAAATTATTTAGTGAATTATATTGAACCATATCTATTCGAACCTGTATCGCTACAGACTTAATTCCATGGACATGTACGCAAATCATTGGAATAGTATTGAGACCTTCTTTCCTTTGTCGCGTCGAGAACAATTGTACATAGCAAACGCGACCAATACCTTTATACTCTTTAACCATCAACGACTTGCAGACGTTACTACCGGCACAGGTACACTTTGTCAGAAATCACGCGGACGGACCTCATGAAGATATTTTCGGCGAGCGACCAGAGGCAGCGGTGTGTGTGCGCCTCCCCCTCGCATGCCACGTGCGCGTGTAATTCAGACGTCGCGCCCGGCCAAATTGCATTCCAACAGGCCTAAACCGATATGACTCGTCCTGTTAACATGCTTTATGCCTGAGTGCATTTTCATGTGGATAAAATCGTAGTCTTTGATCTGTTCGTCTACTCTTCGAGCCACACAATGCTGTAAAATGTGTTCATATCCTTTCAGCCTTAAGCGTTTTCTGTAGCGCAGTATGTGGACCACAAGCTAACCACAATAAACAATGTCGTACCGCAACACCATCTGTTCTATCGTACTCTGTTGTCGCCACATAAGATGGTAGGTAACGTTCTCCAGGCAATCGTCAAACATAGACCCTTCCATCGGATTGACAAAGGGTACAGGCTGATCCTTCACACAAAATCACTCGATTCCAGTAATCCAATGTCCAACGGTGGCACTCTTTACACCCTGCAGCGTCGTTTAGTATTGTTTACATAATCGTTTGTGTTATGGAGAGCTGCTCAGTTATTGTAACCGATTCCTTGCAGCCCCTTACAGTCACTGTGCCAGTTGGACTGATGGCAGCCCTTAGGAACTAGTGTTTCCGTCTATTGATTTCATGTGGTTGTTAAAACCGCAATGCCCATCGGTGCCTGTCCCTCAGCAGGCTCAAGTCTGGCTACGGTTTAGCTGAGGTTCCTACTTCGCGTTTCCACTTCACATCAATAACACAACTTGAGCAGTTTTATAAAGCTAAAATCTCCGTGATGGATGGGCTTCACAGCTGGTGTCCCGTGACTAGCTGTCGCGTCCAAAACGTGAATCTTGTCGGGGAATTCTAGGCGCGCAGTCTGGAACCGCGGGACTGCTACGGTCGCAGGTTCGAATCCTGCCTCGGGCATGGATGTGTGAGATGTCCTTAAGTTAGTTAGGTTTAAGTAGTTCTAAGTTCTAGGGGACTGATGACCACAGATGTTAAGTCCCATAGTGCTCAGAGCCATTTGAACCATTTTTTTTCTTGTCGGGGATTGAGCGACAGGGGCTCGCTAGGATTGAATTAATCAGTTGGTATATGTGAGAGGATGTCATGACCTTGGTACTCCCCTTTAAAAAGTACGACTGGGAAATGTTATCGACAAGAAGTGCATTACAATTCTACTTTATTTCCTGAAATGTCTTCTCTTCCCCTATCACTGGTTGGGCGTCGTACCCACAAACAGACTTTGACAGAGAAGGTGACTTTATGGCACCATTCCCTCTGTACAGAATATAATTGTCAACTAGTCTCGTACCTACTTTACCACAAACTGAGTTCCACAATACCAGTCGTTTATAGAGCTCCCGGCTACTCTGTCTCTGTATTTCCCTCAGACTCTCTCGAGATGCCTCTCCCTTTCATCGCTATCCGTCGCCGACAGTTTCTTTACAAGACTTGGGCATTTTCTCTGTGGATACGACATTGTGTACATTAGAATTCACTGAGCTTTCCTGCCCAACCCTTTCTACATCTACACAGATACTCCTTAAGCCACCGTATATTGCGTGGCGGAGAGTACCCTGTACCACTACTTGTCAATTTCCATTCCTCTTCCATTCGCATACAGAGCGAGGGAAAAGCGGCTGCCTATATGCCTCCGTATGAGTCCTAATTTCTCGTATGCTATCTTTGTGGTTTTTACGCGCAGTGAATGTTGGCGGCAGTAGAATCGTCCGACAGTCAGCTTCAAATGCCGAACTTATAAATTTTCTCAGTAGTGTTCCTCGAATTTAAAGTCAAGAATGTTCCCATATTAATTTAAATGAAACAAACAGGGCTGCCATCTGTTAACATAATTTTGCACTAATTTTAGCTTATACTGAATATTGTGATTCGCTGTACTAGGACAGCAGTATGTCTAAAGAGGTTGTGCGCTTCTCCTCAACGACCGCTAAAGCAGTCTTTGACTGCGTCAGAGGTCAGAGGCCAAGCGCAATCAAATATTCGACACATACTCATTTGCATCTGTTAGTCTTTTGAGAGCAACTGAGAGAGAAAGACCTACGATCATTTTATTCATTCAGAAGATTACGAGTTAATTTTTCAGCCAAGACTTCACCACCGCTGAAGATATAGCTAAATCATTAAAGAATTTTATGCGATTTCTTGAAAAAAAGTCAGAGTCCGACTTATACAGACGTCTAAATAAGAAAGAAGAAAGAGATGTTTTCATGACAAACAACATTTTATGCTTCAATGATTATGGAATTTCAGAGGTGGTGAAAAACCACCTCTGCTGATTTTAAAAATATCAAACGAGATGTAATTAGATTTTATTAGTCTTGAAACAAATCGAATAGATGTTTTAATTACTAATGATATTCAAACTTATTTGGATGGAATTCTAGGGGCCAAATATTTAGCGCCTGAAATTATATCAAGAAATAAATTATGTTAAATTTCTTAAAGATAATGAGATATCTTTTAAAGATATACAATATAAGAATTCAGTAGCTTTAGGATATGAATATACTCATTCATATAGGTAAGAAAATCACATTGCTATGCTTTCAACTACCCAGTTTCAGCTACCTTTTGGAAATAATTAAATTTTATGAAAATTTTGGTAGGAGTGAAATAGTCCTACCAAAATGTATACAAAATTCAACCAAATTTATCAATGTATCAGCGACAGCTAATATAGCCTTAAACTGCGTCTGGTTTATATTCTTTATTTATGAAATCCAGATGACTTTTGCAGAAGTTTTTCAAGTTTGTAGACTTCTAAATATATAATGAATTTGACATTGGTCAGTTACCGACATTAGAAAAAACGCACTCTATTTTCATTATAGAATAAGCGACAGCTAAAGCAGTCTTTGACAGCGTCTTGTTTATATGATGTAGTTATGGCGTCTTCTGTTCAATCAAAAAAATTCTTGGATCACAAATGACTATTTATGCTTCGTTCACTATGGAATTTCAACATCCGCAAAAAGTCGGACAGTGAAAAATTGAAAACAATTAAAAATCCTTATGCTCAATTTCTATTTGATTACGAGCAACATTTTATGCTTTAGGAATTTCAGAGGGTGGGATGTCAGTCTCTGGAAACTCAGTTCTGGGCTGCCACAGGGCTGAAAAAATTAAACAGAATTAAATTTAGGAAATTGGTTTAGAGACATTTGACACAGTTAAAGACTGCTTTAGATGTTGCTGAAATAAAAGCCTTAACATAATACTTAGAATATAAAATTAATGAATAAATTCGTGTTTCTTTAATAAATATTGTTCTTTTTTCATTATACATTAGACTCCTACTGGGTAGGGGTCTAGAAATATCTTCACATTTTACTTCATCGTCCGCTTCTACATTTACTCTGAAGGTTTGATCAGGATGTTCATACTGGAGAATCTCAGCAATGTCTTTTGCTTTAAAACATGGATTATTCTTTTCATCCATAATCATTAACACTTACTTATTATTGTATGTAAACTTGTTGTTGAGTCAAAGACTACTTTAGCTGTTGCTGACAATCCATTAGCAATTGTAATATTCGGTCACTGTTTTATGTTTTTTGAATGTAATTTCACGGTGTATGAGCATTACACCCTGCAAAGTTGGCAAAATGAAAATCATTATGCTCAATTTCTATCTGATTATGAACGACATTTTACGCTTTATTCACTATGGAATTTCATGTTTCTCGAGTGAGAAACCTGGAATAATTAATGACAATAAAAGGAGATATAGATCAGCAACAGCTAAAGCAGTCTTTGATGTTGCTCAGTGACATCAGTAACATTGATGTAAAAAGTCGATTGTAGGCCTCAGCAGCAACAAGCTCGTATACAACAATTAGGAAGTGTTTATGATTATTGATGAAAAGAGTAATCTTTGGTTTAAAGCAAAAGACATTGCTGAAATTTAACAATATAAAGATTAAAAAAGCAATAAGCAAAAATGTAGATGTTGATGACACAAATAATTATGAAAATTTAAAGGGGGCTCTCAGTCCGCATTAAGAGGTAATGAAAAATCTTCAATCTTTATCAGTGAATCAGTGACAGCTAAAGAAGTCTTAGACTGCGTCTGGAATATATTCTTTAATTTTAAAATCAAAACTTCCAGCTGTAAAACAGTTTAAAAAATTTGTTACCCATGAAGTTTTACCTTCAATTCGAAAATATGCAGAATACAAAATATAAATAAAATCAAAGGAGAAATTATAGAATGTTTCAGATAAGTAATTCGTGATGCAATTTGAATAATAAGCGAAAGAAACAGAGAAATAGATGCACTCTTACCCCATATGGCGGCAGTTAAAGCAGACTTTAGGCTACACCTTGTTCCTCAAAGAGTTAATGAATATTTCACACCAACTTTTATTCTTTTGAAGTTATTTGAAGATGAACTGAATATGATTAGTATGTGATTAGAACACATAGGAAAAATTTACGAAAACAGCTATACAGAATCTAATTCGACATCCTAATTGTGAAGATCTGTTAAGACTCGACACAGTCAAAGACTGCTTTAACTGTCGCTGATTAAGAACATAACATAACTAATCTATACCAAAGAATGAAAGAAAATTTGAGGATTTTCTGTCATCTCAGCTACTTCTATACTTTGAATAACTATACTCAAGACCAATTGATGAACGACATTAATACGCTCGACACTGTGTAAGACTGCTTTAACTGTCGCTCATAAGACAGACACAGTGCAAGACTGTTTCAGCTGTTGCTATATTAATATAATTTTTTAACCCCCATTCGGGACATAATATTTTATTCATTAGTGACATCTGAAGCAGTCTTTGACTGTCATGGAATTTCGGTTCCTACACTCAGAGAGCGTGAAGTAAATAGTAAAATTAAATATAATTTCACATAGTAACCCACAACAAGCCATCAGAATAAATGTTGGTGAAAATATCTTATTCCATTAGAAAATTTATTAAATCATGGGGTGCTATTGCATAATGCACCTCTACATATGCAACCAAACACTATTTTCATTACAGAATTGATCTATATTTCACAGAATACAGAACTGATATCGAATGCGATAAAAATGGTCCTAATAATCGTAATATAACAGAAGAAATTAAAAGGCAAAAATTTATAGAAGAGAAATTATCGTGTAAATTTATTAGATTTAATCCTGATGAAGAAAATTTTGATATTTATGTCATCAACAGAATACATAAAAATATTTTAAAAAGAGTAAATATGAATAAATAAAAAAAGGAGTACACCAATTCAGTGCTCCCACAAAAATTCATTTTTCTAATAAAAATAAGATGTTGGTCATTAGCTACAGTAAAAAAATTCAACTTCTTAGTAAAATTGTTTTACATAATTGGAAAATAATATAACATAAAGAGCAGAAAGTTTTAAAAATTTCTCTAATACATAGAAAAGTTATTAAATAAAAATAAAGAACTTCTAGGGAAAGAATATTTAGAATTGCGTGAAACAGCAAAATATTTAATCATACAAGGCTGTTCTTACAAGTGTAAACGACATTTAATAGAAAGTGTTGATAAAGTTCAAAACAACCACACCAATTCCCAAAAAACTCGTACATCCTTAAGATTCGGAAATAGAAGCATCAAATGTAAAGAAACTCTGGGCTTTTGTAAAAATTTTAAAGATAGAAAAATATTGTAGCTATCGTAGACAAGAACTAATTGATATAATAAAAAACTATAAACAGGTATTAGAAAGACCGTTTCCAGAAAATTTAGAGTTGAAGAAAGTTGTTGAATAGCAAAAGTGTATAAAATTCGTGGATATTTGAGGAACGACTAAGAGATTACAGGACTTTAACTTTGATTATGAAATATTTTTATAAATGCAGAATTGTTTGTCCAATTAACAAAAATTCAACACTTTTCACTCGACAATTTTTCTGTCCGCTGACAGAGTCTAAGACAGCTTTAACTGTCGCTGACACAGTCTAAGAAAATCGCTTCACTTTACTTTTAGCTACCCAGTTTCGGCTACTTTTTGACGATCAATGAAGTTATTCGTCAAAAACAAAGTTGTTCTTTCTTTGACTTCAATCGAATAAAACCAAAACAAAAAGTACTTCTTTAAGAACGACTTCGCCGTTTGAGTACCTCTTCATTAATTCAAGATTTTTGGGGTCGTTTGATTAAAGCATTTTTCCTTGGCTCATTCATGTCGACATCATCGAGTTGTTCAATTCGTTTAAGAAAATGACAACTTACTTAATTAGGCAACAAATAAAGTAAGAGATGAAATCATTGATTTCGACATCATTGTCTTCTTCAATCCACATTCAAAGTCGTCGGTTCATGAATGCAAGAAAATGGCAACTTACTTGATTAGGCAACAAATCAAGTAAGAGATGAAATCATTGATTTCGACATCATTGTCTTCTTCAATCCACGTTCAAAGTCATTGGTTCATGAACCGACAACTTTGAATGTGGATTGAAGAAGACAATGATGTCGAAATCAATGATTTCATCTCTTACTTCATTTGTTGCCTAATTAAGTAAGTTGTCATTATCTTAAACGAATTGAACAACTCGATGATGTCGAAATGAATGCGCCAAGGAAAAATGCTTTAATCAAATGACCACAAAGCTAATAAAAAGAAAGAGATGCACCAGATCCATTTCCATGACATTAAGTTTGTTTTGCTCGAACTCAAACAACTATGTTGATCTAATTAATTCACATGGTCAAGAAACTTATGGTAATAAAAAACCTGTTGAATTCGATCTAATTATCATAAGGCAAGAGACGATCTTTCTTTTACAAATCGGAAATAAGATACATAAAATGAAGCCGCTTATTCTGGATAACTTATTTGAACTTCAAAGAAAGGAAATCATGTCTGAAATGTATGAAGAGCTGCTCAGCAAGAATAGAATAGTTCAAATGAATTTAGAAGAACTTCTAGAGATGAAAGGATATAATATCCTTTCAAAAAGGCAAATCTGGAAGAAAGCCATGAACACATTATAGGAAAAACAACCGAATATTGAAATAATCTTTAATTATTACAGCAAATGAAATATGATCTAGTTCTTGTGATTTAAGGGTGGTTTAGTTGACTTCATTCATTCTATAATCACTTCATCAAAAGAAGTTCTTTTGCATTATCAAGGACGACTTAGTTTACTTCCGTCATTTAATTTGTTTACTTCTGTCGTTCGTCGATGGCTTCATCAAAGGCTTCATCAATGACTTTGTCGACGACTTCGTCAATGATTCCGTCAATGACTTCTTAAATGACTTTGTCAATGACTTCATCAATGATTTCTTCATTGACTTCAACAATGACTTCTTCAATGACTTCGTCGATGTCTTCATCAGTGACTTCATCGATGACTTTGTAATTCGAAAGAAAAGGAATACTTCTTTCAAAGGACAACTCGTTTCAAAGGATAACTTCTTTCAAACATAGACTTCTTTTGGAGGATAACTTGTTTTGAAGGATATCTTGTTTTGCAGGTAGACTTATTTTCAACGATAATTTGTTTCAAAGGGAGACTTCTTTCAGAGGTAGATTTCCTTTGAAGGATAACTTCTTTCAAAGAAAGACTTCTTTCGAAGGCTAACTTCACTTAAGGACATCTTCATCTTTTGTAAAAAGAAGTTCATTCTTTTTATTCATTCAAAGAAAGACTTTAGCCACAATATCGTTTGATAAAAACAAAATAATGAGACTCTCTTTTTCGAGCTGCTTGACTTGGGAACATCAAGAATTTCATTATGGACCATATTACCGTTTATGAAACACAAAAGAAAGAGATTCTTTTTTTCGAGTTTCTTAACTTAGTCAACTTCGGCTTTCACTTCGTCATTCAACCTGCGAAAGGAATTGAGACTGACTTAATTTACTTTATCACTGTGTTAGCTTATGATTTCATCATGCGTCTCTCGAAAGAAATATGGACAAGGGCAACAACAAATAAAGCCAAAGAAAGACATTCTCTTCTTTGAGTTACTTATCTTCGTAGTTGACTTCGTTGTCGACTTAATTGACTTCATTGACTCAATCGACTTAGCTAATTTCATTGGTTTAGTTAACTTCATGAACTTCGTGGACTTACTTCATAATCAAGAAATACAAACAAGGACAACATCTAATAAAGCCAAAGAAAAGATACTCTTTTTGCTTTTCCTAACAGACACTTTAGTCAACAACGACTTAATTGACAAAAGAAAGAGATTCTCTTCTTTGAGTTGCCCTACTTCGTTATCAAGGAAGTTCACTCAAGGACCGATAACTTGGTGAAAAGAAGAAGATTCATAAACCGAGAAAGAACTTTATTTAAGGCCGACTTTGTTTGCTGTTAGTTTACTGAATAAATTTCTTTTAAAGAATCACTTAGTTTACTTCATTGTACGTGGAACAACGTCATTAAAAGGAGGACACCATCGTTTACTAAACAACTTCAGTTAAGGGACGATTGTGTCATTCACTAAACAACCTTTCGAAGTATAATTCTTTGCGAGGACACCTCCGACTTTAAAATAGTTTTTCTAGGCATAGTGTTTTGTTGTTGTAATATAGATATCTACTTTCTTCATTTCTGTTAGGTTACAGACGACGTCTTTCAGATAGAAACATTCTTTTTGTTTCCTTCTAGTTCTTGGTCTTTGATTTTAAGTTTATTCTCGAATTCAATGACACGTTATTTAGTTTTGTATTCTTTTTCGTAATCCAAATAAGAGAAAAGGCCTTTTAGAGTGTGAGTTTGTATTTTTTAACTTCTTTCGCTTTACGGTTATTCAACAGCATAACAGCACATTTAAAGTTATCTATAAACATAAGCAACCGTCTTTTTCTAGACAAATTATTTGGTGATGTAGTTTTCGTGTCTTCTTGAATGTATTGATACAATTTTACCTTTTCGGACTGGTAATGTATATGTTCGTATTCTATACCATTCTCCTTTAAGAATTGTGTATAATGTTTATTTCTATTCAAAAATCCATCGGTTGTAAAATCCGACCGCTGGTTTTCATTGAGAAAACCCATAAATATGAGTAAATTTGGTGTAATCAAAATATCTTTCTTATCCTTCAAAGGAAACCATAATTCTAGATAGGCCTCATCGTCAGGTAGAGTTAAACCATTTTCTTTAATACGAGGGCAGTTCAATTAGTAATGCAACACATTTTTTTTCTGAAACAGGGGTTGTTTTATTCAGCATTGAAATACACCAGGTTATTCCCCAATCTTTTAGCTACACAACACTATTTTTCAACGTAATCTCCATTCAATGCTACGGCCTTACGCCACCTTGAAATGAGGGCCTGTATGCCTGCACGGTACCATTCCACTGGTCGATGTCGGAGCCAACGTCGTACTGCATCAATAACTTCATCATCCGCGTAGTGCCTCCCACGGATTGCGTCCTTCATTGGGCCAAACATATGGAAATCCGACGGTGCGAGATCGGGGCTGTAGGGTGCATGAGGAAGAACAGTCCACTGAAGTTTTGTGAGCTCCTCTCGGGTGCGAAGACTTGTGTGAGGTCTTGCGTTGTCATGAAGAAGGAGAAGTTCGTTCTGATTTTTGTGCCTACGAACACGCTGAAGTCGTTTCTTCAATTTATGAAGAGTAGCACAATACACTTCAGAGTTGATCGTTTGACCATGGGGAAGGACATCGAACAGAATAACCCCTTCAGCGTCCCAGAAGACTGTAATCATGACTTTACCAGCTGAGGGTATGGCTTTAAACTTTTTCTTGGTAGGGGAGTGGGTGTGGCGCCACTCCATTGATTGCCGTTTTGTTTCAGGTTCGAAGTGATGAACCCATGTTTCATCGCCTGTAACAATCTTTGACAAGAAATTGTCACCCTCAGCCACATGACGAGCAAGCAATTCCGCACAGATGGTTCTCCTTTGCTCTTTATGGTGTTCGGTTAGACAACGAGGGACCCAGCGGGAACAAACCTTTGAATATCCCAACTGGTGAACAATTGTGACAGCACTACCAACAGAGATGTCAAGTTGAGCACTGAGTTGTTTGATGGTGATCCGTCGATCATCTCGAACGAGCATGTTCGCACGCTCCGCCATTGCAGGAGTCACAGCTGTGCACGGCCGGCCCGCACGCGGGAGATCAGACAGTCTTGCTTGACCTTGCGGCGATGATGACACACGCTTTGCCCAACGACTCACCGTGCTTTTGTCCACTGCCAGATCACCGTAGACATTCTGCAAGCGCCTATGAATACTTGAGATGCCCTGGTTTTCCGCCAAAAGAAACTCTATCACTGCCCGTTGTTTGCAACGCACATCCGTTACAGACGCCATTTTAACAGCTCCGTACAGCGCTGCCACCTGTCGGAAGTCAACGAAACTATACGAGACGAAGCGGGAATGTTTGAAAATATTCCACAAGAAATTTCCGGTTTTTTCAACCAAAATTGGCCGAGAAAAAAAAAGTGGTGCATTACTTATTGAACTGCCCTCGTATGTTCAAAAATATGTTGTTTTTTTCTTTCTCGATCTGTCGATGTCTGGCCTCTGACGCAGTCTAAGACTGCTTTAGCTGTCACTGAGGAGAAGCGCGCAACCTCTTTACACATTCTGCTACCGTAGTAAAGCGACTCACAGAATTCCGAATAAGTTAAATTAGTGCAATATTCTGTTAAGAGATGGCAGCGCTGTTTGTTTCGTTTAAATTAATATGGGAACGTCTAGACTTTAAACTCTAATAACTTTTTTTCTGAAGATAATTTGAGTATTTTAACTGTCGTTGCATTTCACTTACAATTCGTCTCTTCAAACAAAAGTATACTTTGATAAAATAATTTATATTTTACTACAAATATATTGATGAAAAATGGAACTTTTACAACATGCTTTGTCACTCAAACATTATCTGATGGAGCCATCAAGCGTCAGTGATTTGAGGAGAGCTAGCCATTTGACAAAATAATTTCTATCCTCGCTTCTGTACGCTTTATCGCCATTCCACGAGCGGGGTTTTGGGCATGTCCTGAAGGGCGAGTGCTTATTTCAGTCCGAAATAATGGAGCACTCTGTTAACTCAGAGGCAGAGATTCCAGGTTCGAGTCCCGGTCGGGGTACACAAATTTGAACATGTCCCCAATGAAGCATATAAACGCCTGTTTGCAGCAAGGGTCTCCATTTAATTATCATTTCATTCTAGCAAAGCTACATGGTCATTAACGGTAACCGTTCTTCTGGGAACAGATACTACCGTCATATATAGCTTTTGTAATAGAATACCTCGAGTAGAAGAAATGAGGCATTTAAATGATTTTTCAAACATTAGTGATGGTGTCCCATAATGAAGATTGAATTAAAATATTGCAAATGCTGTTATTAATCAAAGGCATTCACATACAGATACTAATACCAACACCTCACCGCACAACTACCTGCGTGTCCCAAAAGCAATGGTCAATATTCTAGGGTATGACTGGATCGATCATTCGAAGCAAAAATACGTTGTTTACATGGGCTCTAAAAGAGCTCTTCTTCGTCATCGATAATTTGAAAAAATTTTCTTCTACTACGAGCTCGTTGCTTTCCATATTTTGAGAAGAGATACTATGGACCAAAAGAAAAAGAAAAAAAGTATCCCGGTAAACATGGTTTCCAAAGTCCATACCGTAACAAGCTCTAGTTCAACTTCTATTCTGTCAAACACATGCCTTCTACTGAACAATTGCTCATAGCTCTTAAGGCATGCATGTTTATTAGATAAATTCTTCCTTCTTTTGGCCCATACTATCATCTTCCAAAATTTCGAAAGCCAAGAGATTGCAGTAGAAAAGATTTGTTTCACAGTATCGAAGATTAAGAAGTACTTATGGTTCATAAAGTTTGCATTTTAGAGCCTATATTTATTAGCTTTTTCGCTTTGAATGTAGTTCATGTTATATCTCTGAGTATTGAACAGTTATCCTGGGATATCATGTACAATATTACGTCTGTCAGGTCTCTGAGTTTGCCAAAAATTTGAAACAGACTTCATTCGACACGAGGCGTCCGAAATGGTGCCGACTTTTAACATTCAGTTATCGGTGATCGGCGACCAAATGGTCGTGTTCTTGGTGCATAGGTGGTCCATTGGGGGCTCATAAAATACTAATTTAGGTCCGTTATCAGTTAATGAAGGAATGGGTACATATTTTGTCTGAGTCGCTGCCTCAGAATGTCAGTATTGGCTCTTGAGGAAAAACGTTTGACGACAACCGTTTTAGACAATTTGACGAAATTTGCTGTACTTTAAAGGAAGCTTGAGGTGTGTGTGTGTGTGTGGGAGAATATTAGTGACATTTGGGCGGGTTTAATGCAGTTACGTCTTTTAATTCTTTTTAATCTTTTACAGGTTTTAAACATTCACGCGCACAAACACACATTTCTGCTGCGAGCGATATGTACAGAAGACGTAATACAAGTCTTCCACATAGGAAACCTTCTAATAATTCACCTTTTTCAGAACTGAAATCCCCGTAATCTAAGTACATATTATGAAAACCAAGTGACTCGTGATATTTTTTGATCGATTAAAAAATTGTTCAAATGGCTGTGATCACTATGGGACTTAACTTATGAGGTCATCAGTCCCCTTGAACTTAGAACTACTTAAACCTAACTAACATAAGGACAACACACACATCCATGCCCGAGGCAGGATTCGAACCTGCGACAGTAGCGGTCGTGCGGTTCCGGACTGTAGCGCCTAGAACCACGCGGCCACTCCGGCAGGCCTGATTGATTAAACTATGCTCTTTATGCCTCCACAGCCAATAAACTAAGAAGTTTGAAAAAGTTCTTTCTTCTGTTGAATGACTGTAAGTAGTACATTCAAATGAAAGTAGTAATCGTGGAATTTTATTCGCGATGATTGCAACGAAACACAGCCATTGTAAGTTATCACTGCATGTTGAGAAGTAGTCTCTAGTAAAAAAAAAAATACCCGACTTAAAATTTTATGTTGCGTTGGATTTTGAGCCTCAGTAAACTTGGAGGGGAGGAAGCCCCTCGTCTGCACCTCGCTGCAGCCTGTGCCAGATCGGGCAGTCGACCGGAAGGGCGCAAGCTGACGTCACATCCGGGATCTACCTGGCGTCTCTTCTCGCATGGTCGGGCTTCGACCCCGGGGGCGGGCGCCGACCTGTGCAGGAGGAAGGATAATCCCACGCCCGGCTGCCCGCTAGACGGGTCGCAACACACGGGGCTATCGTGAGTATCCAATCATGGCTTCGTCTAAATGTCAAGGCGATATGCCCTTGACTCATCCCAGCGCCTCTTACTGAATCTGCAACAGAGAAAACTTTGGTAAGACAAAGTTTGTAATTCACGAAGATGATGTTAAATGGAATGCCCGTATCATCAGAGACCCCCTGTGGGAAACCAGTTATGGTTAGCCAGACTATGCCATTCAGCCATTAGTATATCTCGCGATAAGCAGAAACGTTTGTGGGAGCCCACTGTGGTTACATTTGTTTTATTGTCATTTCATAAGCGATAGAGTTTGTGGAGCACTGCTTAATACTCGTTTATAATGTTTTTTCCGATAACATTATTTCCTTGAAGGTTGGCGGAACTGATGATTCGTGCTAAGAAGTCGAATTCGGCCGAGGACAAGAGGAAGATCGTCATTATAGATCTTAAATTCTTTCAGTAGTTCGCAATATTACCTGAGCATTAATGAAGCCACTAAGATTCGTAAACATTAACTCATTGCATTATGATTGAAGTATCTGAACAGTTCTGTACATCCCACCACACAGCGACTTTGTGATCTATTTCTACCTCACGTAGCCATCACACTGGCAGCCCATCCTCCACGTGTATACGCACTGAGCGAGGTCTCACAGTGGTCGAACACTGGACACGTATTGAGGAAGACTGTGGTTTGAATCTGGGTCCGGTCACCCGATTTTAAATTCCCATGATTTCTCTAAATCACTTTAGGCGAATCCCAGGATGGCTCACGTAAAGTGGCACTTGCAGTCTCCTTTCCCGTCCTTCCACAGTCAGATGTAATGACCAGTTTATCGACGGGATGCTAAATCCTAAACTTCTTTTCTTTCGCCTGAAAGAAACAAGACTTCTAGTCACCGTAATGTTCCTATTACGCAACCACCAAAACGAAATTCAAGTATACATAAGAAGAAATTATCTTCTATGCGTCATTTTAACACTCAGGACAAAGAAAAATCTCTTACTGTAACTCAAGGAGCAAAATGAAACGATAAGCCACGTACACAGATAAGGGAAAAACTGCGATAAAAAAAAAAGAAAAGAAAGAAATTCCCCGACCTGCTGACTTCTCTTAAAATGAAATCATGGATACAACTTTGCCTGGTCCAAAGATTTAGATTCTACCGTTACCCCATATTTTGATTCAGATGATGATATGAACATAGAAAACAACATTTTTTTCTGGTGAAGAATCGGAAACCGCACTACAGTTCTAATATTTTACGTCGAAGAAATGTGTCCCTGGAGCGTCTACCAGTTGTGACAAATTTTGCATTGGTTTTTACAATAAAAACGTTAGAGAAAAGAAATCAATGCTGACGGTTAATTATTGTTGTTCTACTGCCAAGTTTTTATTCCATCGTATTATCTTGTGCTTCGATTTCATTGTAATCAAAACGTATCACAGGCAAAACCTAATATATATATATATATATATATATATATATATATATATATATATATATATATATATATATATATATATATATGAAGATAGCAACTGTTCTCGAAAGAACAGATGTCATTGATGACCGTGCAGTTTCTCTAGAATAGATGATAATTAATTGAAACCCTCAGCTGCCGATGGGGACAGCTTAAAACGTGTACCCCGACCGCAACTCGAACCTGGGATCTCCTGCTTGCATGGCAGACGCTCTATCCATCTGAGATACCGAGGACACAGATGAATAGCGGGATTGGAGGGACTTATCCGTTGCACGCATACAGTGAGACCCACATTCCCAACTGTCCACAGTCTACATACGTAATGTACCTAATAGATATCTGCCCATCCACTCATTACTCGCGCACACTAGGGTGACGTTTCCCTTAAGAGTTCAGGCAACCTGTGCACATTCGCACAGACGAAGGTCAGTGGCTGGGTAGCCTTTAACTGTATATATGAAGATTGTAACTATTCTCGAAAGAACAGATACCATTGATGACCGTTCAGCTTCTCTAAAGCTGCCGACAGGCAATGTTGATACACTTCGATGGGGCCGGCCGAAAATGTGTGCCCCGACCGGAACTCGAACCCGAGATCTCCTGCTTACACGGCAGACGCTCCGTCATTCTGAGCCACCGAGGACACACAGATGAATAGCGCGACTGCAGGGACTTATCCCTTACACGCATCCCGTGAGACACACATTCCCAACTGTCCACAATCTACATACGTAATGTACCTAATAGATATTTTCCCATCCACTCATTCCCCGAGCACACTAAGATGACGATGCTCCTAGGAATCCTCACGGGATGCGTGCAACGGATAAGTCCCTGCAGTCGCGCTATTCATCTGTGTCCTCGGTGGCTCAGATGGATAGAGCGTCTGCCATGTAGGTGAAAGATCCCGGGTTCGAGTTTAGATCGGGGCAACATTTTCAGCTGTCCCCATCGAAGTACATCAACAACACCTGTCGGCAGCTGAGGGGTTTCAATTAATTATCAAAACCTTGAATAACTCACCGTATATGTAGATTCTTAAGTCTTCATCTTCCAATACCCTGGTTATCATCCTACCCAAACATAACGCTAGAGGAACGAATATGTCCTTATACCAGCAAGTGCTAATTCGTAGCCTCCAATTTGGGAAACGGAATTTTAGAAATAACTCGAATTGTGTAGCATATTCTGCCTTAATATGCCAAGTTTCCGGTAGCCACATATTAACGTTTGACATGTTGATAACCATTATTCTACTACAAAAATGTATATAATTAAAACAGTAACCAGTCACAAGTACATTGATGGCTGGTTGTTGTTTCAATTATATACCTTACATGTATCAAGTTTGGGAAAAATATCCAGAGCTTAAATTCAACCTTTTACCTTATTTTATCTTACTTTTGTAGCCAATATGACACGTGTTTCATCAACGAAAATACAAACATCTGCTGAGATACATATCTTTACAATCATACAGTGAACAGTGCGATCGATGTATCGATATCATAGTCTCGTGTTCAAATTTGGCCGCATTGCAGTGATTTCCTGTTCAAGTTTTGTAAAATGAGACAGATATAATCTACTTAAAAAAACATATAAATGCCATTAGCTTTGAGAGATGCAATAGTGAAGACAGCAGAGGTTCAACTAGGAAAAAGACGAGGGCTAGCAGAAATCCCTAGATAACAGCAGAGATATTGAATTTAATTGATGAAAGGAGAAAATATAAAAATGCTGTAAATGAAGCAGGCGAAAACGAATACAATCGTCTCAAAAATGAGATCGACAGGAAGTGCAAAATGGCTAAACAAGGATGGCTACAAGACGAATGTAAGGATGTATAGGCAAATATCACTAGGGGTAAGATACATACTATGAAATCTTCACATATAGATACTGTCTACAGGGAAATTAAAGAGACCTTTGGTGAAAATAGAAGCAACTCTACGAATATCAAGAGTTCAGATGAAAAACTAGCCCTAGGTAAAGAAGGGAAAACAAAAAGGTGAAAGGAGTATATAGAGGGTCCATACAAGGGCGCTGCACTTGGGGGCAATATTATGCAAATGAAGATGAAGAACGTAGATTAAGATGAAATGGGAGATATGATACTGCGTGAAGCATTTCACAAAGCACTGAAAGACCTAAGTCAAGGAAAGGCCCCGGGAGTAAACAATATTTCATTAGAATTAGCCTTGGGAGAGCCAGCCACGACAAAACTCTACGATCTAGTGAGCAAGATGTATGAGACTAATACCCTCAGACTTCAAGAAGATTACAATAATTCCAATCACAAAGAAAGCAGGTGTGGACAGGTGTGAAAATACCGAACTATCAGTTTAATAAGTCATGGCAGCAAAATACTAACACGTATTCTTTAGAGACTGTAGAAGCTGACAACGGGGAAGATCTGTTTGGATTACGTAGAAAAGCTGGAGCACGTGAGGCAAAACTGACCCTACGATTTATTTTAAAAGATAGATTAAGGAAAGACAAACCTACATTTCAAGCATTTGTAGACTTACAGAAAGCTTTTGAAAATGATGAATGGAATACGCCCTTTCAAATTCTGAAGGTGGCAAGGTAAAATACAGGGAGCGAAAGAAGGGAATTTGTACAGAAAGCAGACTGCAGTTATAAGAGTCGAGGGGCATGAAAGGGAAGTAGCGGTTAAGAAGGGAGTAAGACAGAGTTGTAGCGTATCCCCGACGTTACTCAATCTGTACATTAAGCAAGCAGTAGAGGAAACGAAGGAAAAATTTGGAGAAGGAATTTAAATGTAAGGAGAAGAAATAAAAACTTTGAGGTTTGCCAATGGCATTGTGATTCTGTCAGAGAAAGAAAAGGACGTGGAAGAGAAGTTGAACGGAATGGATAGTGTCTTGGAAGGACGATATAAGATGAAAACGAACAAAAACAAAACGAGTATGATGGAACGTAGTCGAATTAAATCAGGCAATGTTGAGGGAATTAAATGAGGCCCTTAAAGTAGCAGATGAGTTTTGCTAGTTGGGGAGCAAAATAACTGATGATGCTCGAAGTAGTGGCGACATAAAACATAGACTGGCTGTGGCAAAGTAAGCGTTTCAGAAGGAGAGATATTTGTTAACATCGAGTATAGATTTAAGTGTCTGGAAGTCTTTTGTGAAAGTGTTTGCATGGAGTGTAGCCATGTATAAAAGTGAAACATGGACGATAAATAGTTTAAACAAGAAGAGAATATAGGCTTCCCAAATATGGTGCTACAGAAGAATACTGAAGATTAGATCATGTAACTAATGAAGAGGTACTGAATAGGCACATTCACTAGGATGTAGGTTGCAGTAGTTACTCGGAGATGATGAAGACTGCACAGGATAGAGTAACACGGAGAGCTGCATCAAACCAATCTCTGGACTGAAGACTACAACAACAACAACAACAACAGCTGTAGAATTGTACTTTATTCTCCAAGGGTTCCGTTTATTATAATCATCTTCACCGAGGACAAACAGTGTACACAAACACTGTTTTTTCCTTGTGAATATGATTATAATAATCGAAACCGGTAGAGAATGAAAGTACAGTTGTATAGCTAGTGGCACAAATGTGCTTTTTTTCAGATTATTTAACAAATGTAGACAGTCACCAATTAAAAGCTCTAGATATGATTCAGTCTGAACTGTAATTGCTAGAGATTATCTCCTTTATGTATTTTTGATCATTAGTTTCTTACATGCCTTTGGGCGTGGAATCATACACGCACATTAACCCGACCCAGGATGCTTAGAGCCCCCTTTTCTAAGCGCTCTTGGGTAATTCTCAGCAGGCGCGTCAATGTCTCGGGGGTGGGTCCGGCTTTCGAGCTGGTGGCAAAGTTCTGCTGGGGACCCAGTATCACGGGGTATAACGCGTTACCCATGCCCAGGGCACTTCGGTACGGCGGACTTGGCGTAAGTGGCACCTCATTCACAGTGGAACCCAAGGGAGTGATAGACAGAGTCCCTGAGCCCAGAAAGACAATCGTCTAGTGGAAGAAAACCTTGAATAAAAATCACCTGGTCCCCCAAGTTGGGGGTTTAGGCGTTGGACCTGCACTTCACCCTAGCAAAAGAAATCAAATGCAAAACCTTCAAATTTAGCCTCGGAACGGAATGGATCAAAACGAAGACGACAACAGGCACGGAAAAGGACAATGAGAATTGCAACATGGAATGTACAGGGAAAATCTACAAGTAAACGTGAAGTGTTGAAAAAAATAAAGCGCCTTGATGTCGACATAGTGGGCCTTACAGAATCCAAAGTGAAAAGGCATGGTACAGAAGAGACAAATGATTACATATAAATTTATAGTGGCGTACCAAAGGAACAACGAGCCCAAAGTGGAGTTGCCATTGCCATAAAGAAACAACTCAACAAAAACCTAGCCACAAGGGAATATGTCAGTGATAGAATTCTGCAAGTACAGATGAAAATAAAGGGCCATCCTGTGGTGATTATTGTGGTCTATTCACCAAACAATGACGCTGATGTAGCGAAGAAAGACTTATTCTACATTCAACTGACAAGATCTCTTGGAAATATAGGGAATCGCAAGGAAGTCATTTTACTAGGACACCTAAATGCCAGAACAGGATGGAAAGCTAATGACAACATAGTGAGACAATATGGTGGAGAAACCATAAATGATAATGGTGAAAGATTGATAGAATTCTGCATGCAAAATGACTTAAAAATTATGAATGGATGATTCAAGCATAAGGACATCCACAAATACACATGGACGAAACCAAGCGTTAACCTCAAGTCCATTATAGACTATGTCATAATAAAGGAAACAACAAAGCTAGTAGTACAAGACGTGAGGGCTAAGATAGGTGCAGAATGCGGATCAGACCGTTTTGTGCTATGTCTAAGATATTATTCAAGTTTGTCAAAGACACAGAAATTGAAGTGGAAGCCGAACCAGAGAGAGCAAATAATATTCAATACAATTTACAAAACCTTGACCATAGTCCTACCCGCTTCTTGTACCAGCAAATGCTAGCAGAAAAACTTGCTGCCATTGAAGAAGCCTCTGCAGATAAGATGTATGGGATGGTTAAAGAAACCATCCATAACGCAGCTTATGAAACACTGGGAAAGAAAGAAATCCAAAAGAGTAATAGAATATGTGATGAGTGGTGGAACCACTCGGTACAATAGAAGGTAGAAAGTAAGAAGAGAGCTTATAATAAATGATTGAACTCAAGATCAGAGAATGATTGGCTGGAATACAGAGAGCGCAGAAAAGATGCACAGAGAACAATAATTAAGGCAAAAAACGAAGCCTGGCAGAAAACCGGTGAAGAGATAGAAAAAAGCACGGGGAATACACGAGCAAATAAAGCCTGGAAGGTATTAAAACAATGAGAACACAGAATAAAGATAAAGCAAATATAGACCTCATTAGCATGCAGGAATGGGTACAACACTACGAGGGACTACTAACTGAGAACAGAGCTGATATACTGAGAACCAACCAGGCACTGAAATCAGTAACCCCAACCACCGTCAAAACTCTTTGACACATGGGCAGTGATTTTTGACAAATGCCTTAGAGGTGACGCAGCCACAAAGGAGTGGAAAAAGGCAACAACTACATCAATATTTAACAAGGGCGACAGGAGGACTTGTTCAAACTATCGTGGTATTAGTGTGATTCCATCTATGGCGAGAGTCTATGGCAGTATCCTAAAAAAGAGAATAGAAGAAGAAATAACTGAATCTGAAGAACAAAATGGATTCAGATCTGGTCGCTCCTGTACTGGTGGAGTGTTTACCCTCAAAATCCTAGTGGAGAAAAGGACAGCAAGGGGCCTTACAACCCACCTTGTCTTTATAGACGTCCAGAAAACTTATGACACAGTTCTACAGAACAAGCTATGGACAGTGTAATTGATAATGGTGTGTCACCGAGCTTTGTGAAAGCTGTTAGACTCCTCTACCAAGGTTGTACGACAATGGTTAAAGTGACAAATCAACAATCTCACGAGTTTGAGGTGACAAAAGGACTACGCCAGGGATGCACACTTGCCTAGAGGAGGCACTAAAATCATGGAAAAGGAAATGCGGAGGAAAGGGTGTCCCTATAGACGACGAGATCTTGTTCACTCTATTTTTTGCTGACGACCAAGGGATAGTAGCTGGAGATAAGGAAGATGCAAATTACATGCTCCGCAAATTAAAAGAATCTGAAAAATGGGGTCTTGTTATAAACGTATCTAAAACAGAATATCTGAAAGTGGGAGAAAATACTGTTAACGCCTTACAGCTCGGTTCTGATACTGTTAAAGGGTGTCATAATTTTAAGTACTAGGGAGTTACACTGTCAACCAATGGTAGAAGTATGGATGATGTAGTCAATAAAATAGGCCAGGGCAAGCGAGCCATAAAGCAACTAAATTGTATTCTCTAGAACAAAAACATAACACGCAGAACAAAACATATCATCTACCACACAATTATTGAAAGTATCACAACATACGGTGCAGAGTTGTGGGAACTAACTCAGAGGCACAAAGATCGCCTGCTGGCTGTCGAGATGGATTTCTGGAGACGGACTTGTGGATACTCCAGACTTGACCACATTAGAAATGATACGATCACAGAGGTTATGAATGTCAAAAGCACAATCCTAGACTACATAGAAAGGAAGCGCCCACTGTGCTATGGTCACTTACATCGTATGCCAGACACGAGATGGCCAAAACGGGTATGGCAATGGACTCCACATCAAAGAAGAAAGCGCGGTAGACCTGAGAGATGCTGGAAAGACGACGTCAACGAAGCAATGGCGGCGAGAGGTCTTAATGAAGGAGACTGGAATGACCGTGAACGCTGGAGACTGGGATGCGAGAGGCGCCGGCAGCCGTAGAAACCTCGCTCATATATATAGTTTCTTACATGGAAATCAAATTAGAGCCTTTCTGCACTTCATGTTGTACGAAAAAGGATATATGTTACTTTTATTACTTGATCTGATGTTGACGCAAGGAACCTAATGATACAAAATATATAAAGCAGGCAATCTTTAGTAAATCAAATCTATAACTCTAGCTGATCTGATAATCGTCCACAGAAAGTTGTGTTAAGCAATAGTGTGGAATTACGCAACTGTCCCGTATACACTGCTCAACAAAAGTTTGGAATACTATCTCAGAATGTAGTTTACTATACTAGAGGTCTCAGGGACCTAGGCAGTTCATGCAATATTCAGTTAGTAGCATTTCACCTAGAGGTATACAACACGTTGACAGAGTCAGGAGAGTCAGGTCAGAACAGCAAGATGTTGCCGATCGGTTACATGTCACTCAAAGTGGTGTGTCTAAGGTGTGAAGAAAGTACAGAGAGACAGGAATTGTGACGATAGACCTCGCAAGGATCGTCCTCGTGTGACAACACCATTGCAGGATCGTTTCCTCCAACTACCGGCTCGCAGGCGCCCAACATCAGCTGCCAGAAATACTGGAAATGTTTTCTCCCGGGCAACAGGGATTTTTATCCCAGACCAAACAGTGCGCCGAAGATTGCATCAGAGTGGTCTTCATTTCAGTAGACGAATGACAAGTTTTGCACTGAACCACCGGTACCAGCGCATTGGAAAGGCCTGGTCTCTTGCACATCAACACTGGGCCATTGCAGAATGCAGTAATGTCGTGTCTGCTGACGAGATCAGTATTGATTTGCGACCGAACAGTAAACGTTTTAGGGTTTGGAGAAGCGCCACACATCACCGGGAAGCCGGATGCTTTCAGGAAGTCCATCAGTTTGCAGGTGGAAGTGTCATGATCTGGGCAGCAATAATGACGGGAAGTCGGACCCCTCTAATTTCCACGAACGTCAATTTCACTGGTTCCAAATACCTCCAAGACGTCGATTGTAAGCTCCGACAGCCTGAAGCCCGTGACAATTTCTTTCTTGTCGATGACAATGGAAGACCTCACCGTACTTTGGCTGTGTCTCGATATTTTCAAAGATGCAACATCAACCGAATGCATTGGCCAGCACAATCCCCTCACATGAATGCAATAGAGCATGCATGGGACCTGGCTAGTCCGAATCCACCTGGAAGTCTTCAGAACCTCACTTGCTGCTGCCATTGAGGAGTGGGACCTCGTAACCGAAGATAAACTTGATGGTCTATTCCAGAGCATGCCTTGCAGAGTCGAACAACTCATCCGTGTTCGGGGAATGCATAGTCACTATTAAATACTGATAACCACGAGAAAACATTTCCAGCATTTTTGTTTTCAAGCTGTACCCTTAGGAGAGACCTTCCTTTAATATATAATGATTTTTTGTAAATAACCAAAGTCGTTGTTGTTTTCAGAAGCTATTTTGTGTATTTTGTTAATAAGTTATTATACAATCCTCAGTGGGTGTGCTATAATAAATCATTGTAAAAAACTCTACGCATTCCTGACCATTGCTTTCGCAACGCCACACGGCATACTGAGGACATATATATTTGTTTTCACTTGTGTCACATAATCAAATAACGGATGTTCAAAAAGTAACTATGCAGTGCCATGTTTGGTGTTTCAAGTAATGACTGACATGATTTTCAGTCATTAATACAACATTTTCCATAGTTTAACATATCTGAACCATATTTGACCAGGTATTTGTATTTGCTCGCAGGTCCGGTCTGATTGAAGACCAACGTCTTGCGTGACATCATTGTGGTCCAGGTCACCACGCTGACGATTGAACAATAACTGTTTCTTGTGGAGCATGTGTTAAGCAATGGAGATAAGTTTACCCCAGCAGTAGAGGCTGCATTTGCAGCGAAGTTCCCAGGAGTGAACAAGCCTAACCGCAGTGCCGTACGGAACTTCTTCACCAAGTTTCGAATAACCGGAAGCGTTCATAACGTTCCAAAACCAGACAGGCCATCCACATCCACATCCACATCCACATTCGAATAGAAGGTGGCGGCGGTGGAAGACATGATACTGCGAAGTCCAAATAAATCGGTTACGTGATTAGCTCAGGAGGACCAAGTGTCCTTGGGTTCCGCTCACAAGATTCTCAGGAAGTCACTGTCCATGTATCTGTACAAAATGTCAGTAGCGCGTGAACTCAGAGATACCGATCGCCACGTGTGTGTGAACTTTTGCAACTGGTTTCTGTCCTACCTGCAGAACAATGGTGAGGGGATTCTCAACACAGCGTTTTTCACGGATGAAGCATGGTTTCACCTCCCCGTTACGTGGATAGCCAGAATAATCGCGTGTGGATGACGGAGAATCCGCATGAGTTTCAAGTGTCCCCACTGCATGATCAAAAGGTTGATGTTTGTTGCGCTGTGACTCCTAAACGCATCATTGGGCCGATCCTCTTTCAGGACATCATCAATGCAGAACGGTACTGCACCTGCATTCTGGAGCCCTTCCTAGGTGAACTGAAAGAGGAGGAAATTGGGAATGCCTGGTTCCAACAGGATGGGGCGACTGCAGATACCGCCCACAAGGCGACGAACTTTTTAAAGGACATCTTCGGTGACCGCATCATCTCTTGAGGACTCTGGCCTCCGCTTTCACCCGACTTGGCTCCACCGGATTACTTTCTAAGGGGTACGTTGAAGGAAAAAGCGTATTAAGGCAATCCGCACACCATACAAGAACTCCAAGCTGCACTGACACGTCACATTCGGAACCTCACTCGCGATGTTCTGCACAACATCTTCAAGAACATCCACAAACGCATGCAACTGTGTCTTTAAGTCCAAGGGGATCACTACCAGCATCTCTTATAACTTTCATGACTTTAATACGGCAAGTTATGAACTGCATAGTTATTTATTTTTAAGCGGCCCAGTAGATAAAATACTTTTTGGTTTTATTACAACAGCTGTGGCACACTGTATTGAAGAGAGTCCGACAGTGTGGTCGAGATCACAGCCCCCGAAATTTCACACATTATGCTCATTTTCAAAAGTGTGCTTCAATCGCGGTCAAAGCCATTGTTCTACAAGGGTGCGATTATATTTCGAGATCCTGCAGTGCACTAACTTAAATATAATTTTTATCATTCCTTATACCTTACTCTCTTAAGGAAAGTGAATTGTCATCCTTTGTTCCGATAGTAGAAAATGATTGTTAATTCATTAGTTCAACTGGCTCTCATAATAAATCCACTGAGGTGTCTGAATGTCTGCAGACCACTCTTCATAAAGAACGGAAACTAGAGATGGTGGTGATGTTCGACGATGTAACCTGGAACAAAGTCAACGATCTGATTCATCTCGCTCAGCTCTGGGCGCTTAGCGGGACAGTAAATTTCAGGAATGTTTTTTTCCACAAACCATTTTCAGAGATGTTACCTTATGACATGGTGAATTGTCACGATGATTCAATCATTATCAGCGAAGTGTTCGTTACTGTACGTAGCTCACAGTGCTGTAAGATGTGTTCATATACTGCCGCAAACAGCATTTTCATAAGCGCAATGGAAATGGAAATGCCGTGTGACTAGGGCCTCCCGTCGGCTAGACCGTTCACCTGGTGCAAGTCTTTTGAGTTAACGCCACTTCAGCGACTTGCGTGTAGATGCGGATGATATGATGATGATAAGGACAACACAACACTCAGTACCTGAGCGGAGAGAAATCTCCGATCCAGCCGGGAATCGAACCCGGGCCTTTAGATATGACATTCCCTCGCGCTGACCACTCAGCTACCAGGGGTGGACATAAGCGCAATAAGGGAACAACATTCTAAGCATGAAAAACAGCCTCGTACCGTAACACTACCTCCTTCCGTACTTCACTGACGGAAGGTAAGGTACTCCAGGCATTCGACGAAACGAAACCCTTCGACGCAGGGCATAGCGTGATTCAGTCTAAATCACTCGTTTCCAGTGACCTCTTGTCCCGTGGCGTCGTTCTTTGCGCCAGCTCAAGCGCCGCTTAACAGTGATACTGGAATGTTTGGCTTATGAGGAGGTTATAATCCTACCACACTATTGTAATTTAGTATGCTTTTATCTATATAACAGAAAACTAAGTCTCCATGTTTCCACGCATAACCCTCTTACTAAATTTAGTTTAATTTCCAAATGAAACACAGTATGGGAGAATAGTCCTGTTAATAGGAAAAGTTAATCAAAAAAGTTATCCTTTTTACAGGATTTGACCGTGTCTTATGACTAATGGATAAGTAAATCAGACTATTCACTGCTTTTCCTAAGATCTTACCCAGCGGCTAGAACGAAACTCAGTATGAATAGTGTTATACTGAAGCTAGGACAACTAAGTTCAAAGTTAATTTAATGGTTTCAAATATGTACTTTCGATCATCAGCCTACCCAGGCAATGAAATAATGAAGTACTGGAAAGCAGAAGTGTGAATATGCCTACTTTCTTGCTACTGTTTAAGTTGCTTCTTCAAATAAATATTACTCCACTTAAACGATGTTGGATTACACCCTTAAACGTTAGGTTTTTTTAAAAGAGAGAAAACCCAGTAGATAAAGCAAGCTAAAAAATTTGGCCAAGAGGGACCTTCAGAAAAACACGTTCCATAATCAACAACCTTAAATGCAATAATACTTACATACTAAAGCAGACACTTTTTATACTGAACATTTCACTTCAAGGGAACCTCTTTCTTACTAGAATTTACTTTCAAAAGCCATTATCCTTTGAACTATTAACAGATTTTATTAACTTGGCTTCACACTGATTATATTTTAAATTAAGAGGAAGGTCAGTGTTGGCCGTAATATTGATGTTTTATTGATAGCATAATCGAGTTTCGATCACATAGTGATCATCTTCAGTGCTATACAAATTAAACTCAGACACTGGTATCAAGTTACCAAAACTGAGTTTTGGGCATGTGTGTGTGTGTGTTTGTCCTTAGGATAATTTAGGTTAAGTAGTGTGTAAGCTTAGGGACTGATGACCTTAGCAGTTAAGTCCCATAAGATTTCACACGCATTTGAACATTTTTTTGTGCTTCGTCTGAGTTTAGCTGTAGTTATTCCTTCGCGTTTCCACCTCGCAGTGGCATCAGCAACCAGTTGACTTGTGCACTTCTCCTGCTCGACACACTGCCCTATTACGGCTTCGTTACAAACAACAAAATAATCGGCGACTCCTTTTATACTGCCAAGTCCTCACCTCATGACATCTAGTGGTCAATTCCGCATAAAACAGAGGTGTCCGGGTGCTTTCGACGAGGGACTAGTTCCTTCTCTAGATTGTCGCACAGATGACAAAATGGTAGATATCGAAATAGACGACAGAGAGACAGAGAAACAATTAAAATCGCTCAGAAGAGGAAAGGCCGCTGGACCTGACGGGATACCAGTTCGATTTTACACAGAGTACGCGAAGGAACTTGCCCCCCTTCTTGCAGCGGTGTACCGTAGATCTCTAGAAGAGCGTAGCGTTCCAAAGGATTGGAAAAGGGCACAGGTCATCCTCGTTTTCGAACAGATGTGCAGAACTATAGACCTATATCTCTAACTTATATCTGTTGTAGAATTTTGGATCACGTATAATGTTCGGGTATAATGACTTTTCTGGAGACTAGAAATCTACTCTGTAGGAATCAGCAGGGGTTTCGAAAAAGACGATCGTGTGAAACCCAGCTTGCGCTGTTCGTCCACGAGACTCAGAGGGCCATAGACACAGGTTCCCAGGTAGATACCGTGTTTCTTGACTTCCGCAAGGCGTTCGATACAGTTCCCCACAGTCGTTCAATGAATAAAGTAAGAGCATATGGACTATCAGACCAATTGTGTGATTGGATTGAAGAGTTCCTAGATAGCAGAACGCAGTATGTCATTCTCAATGGAGAGAAGTCTTCGGTGTGCCGCAGGGGAGTGTCATAGGACTGTTGCTATTCACAATATACATAAATGACCTTTTGGATGACATAGGTAGTTCACTGAGGCTTTTTGCGGATGATGCTGTGGTATATCGAGAGGTTATAACAATGGAAAATTGTACTGAAATGCAGGAGGACCTGCAGCGAATTGACGCATGGTGCAGGGAATGGTAATTGAATCTCAATGTAGACAAGCGTAATGTGCTGCGAATACATAGAAAGAAAGATCCCATATCATTTAGCTACAATATAGCAGGTCAGCAACTGGAAGCAGTTAATACGGTAAATTATCTGGGAGTACGCACTGGGAGTGATTTAAAATGGAATGATCACATAAAGTTGATCGTCGGTAAATCAGATGCCAGACTGAGATTCATTGGAAGAATCCTAAGGAAATGCAATCCGAAAACAAAAGAAGTAGGTTACAGTACGCTTGTTCGCCCAGTGCTTGAATACTGTTCAGCAGTGTGGGAACCGTACCAGATAGGTTTGATAGAAGAGATAGAGAAGATCCAACGGAGAGCAGCGCACTTCGTTACAGGATCATTTAGTAATCGCGAAAGCGTTACGGAGATGATAGATAAACTCCAGTGGAGGACTCTGCAGGAGAGACGCTCAGTAGCTCGGTACGGGCTTTTGTTGAAGTTTCGAGAACATACCTTCACCGAGGAGTCAAGCAGTATATTTCTCCCTCCTACGTATATTTCGCGAAGAGACCATGAGGATAAAATTAGAGCCCACACAGAGGCATACCGACAATCCTTCTTTCCACGAATAATACGAGACTGGAAGGGAGAACCGATAGAGGTACTCAAGGTATCCTCCCCCACACACCGTCAGGTGGCTTGCGGAGTATGGATGTAAATGTTGATGTAGATGTAGATATATGGCGCGCTAGATATTGAACTTGCGGAGTCCATGATTGGGAGCTGTGCGGTGTTATGAACATTTTAAAATAATTTTGAACATATATATTTTTGTGATATCAACCACAATTTTTGTTCCTGTTTTGGTAGCAGATGATACTCTCCCTCCCTCTCCACCGCCTCTCTCTCTCTCTCTCTCTCTCTCTTTCTCTCTCTCTCTCTCTCTCTCTCTCTCTCTCTCTCTGTCTCTCTGCGTGTGTGTGTGTGTGTGTGTGTGTGTGTGTGTGTGTGTGTGTGTGTGTTTGTGTATGTGTGTGTTTGTCTGTGTTCATTTGTCCCTCTCTCACATTCAAACACATGCGCACATACTCTTACACACACGTATGCAAGGAAACACTGTAGCGTTTACGTCAAAAGTAAGGTGTTACGTTTATGTCTAACAAACAAAAATTATATCAAGTGGTGTGCTGACTGCGTATCTGATTACATTGTAATATCCACGCCTATATTTTATTCAAAATAATATTCACGACATCGTTGTATGTGGAATGTGACTGAACTTTGATCCTGTTCTCGTAATACTAATAAAAATAACTTCATCGTTTGTAAAATAATAAGTAATTATTGTCAACGCCATAATTTAATATTTTGCGAAAAATTATATCTCAGGCAATACACATGTGAAAAGATAATGAAGACCTCAGCCTTTTGTTACCTATGATTTTGTAGAAAAGTCCTTCTTCTGGTCCGAACTGTTATACGATGTCCCTGGTATCTCATAACACAGAAGTCTGTAAAAAACTGTATTACGTTGCTAACCGATATTTGAAAATAGAGTTTATGTGTTATTGAAATGAATGTTAACATTTTGGAGTTTTATTTCATTGTAATTCTCGTCCGCAATACCAAAGAGCGCACCCATAAGCGCTATTGATCTACAGCGCAGTTTATTGATAAATTGTGAATATTCACACGTCACTGTAACATTGAGAAATATTTTCAAATGTTAATGCATATAGTGAAGGTGAGAAAAGATTTAATTTATGTTATTTATTAAGAATAAAACACAGCCCGAAGCAGAATCGATAAGTCACTGTCGTATGTCAGCCGCCATCTTAATGAAATGTCATAAGTTTCTTTAATTTACGTCTATGGTCACAATCTTTTTTGGTTAACAGATTACCGGTTTCGGTCTTTAATGACCATCATCAGATCTGTTTCATAAAAACAAAGTCCAAATGTACTGCCGCCATAGTGGTAACGTCAAATGTTAAATGCGGAATCAGCACCAGCATCGTCAAATACATATAAATCACATCACATGCTCGAGTCATGTTGTCAGTAACAGTTTTACTGACAACATGACTCTTGCATGTCTCTTCGATAAACGATCTGAAAGTAGCAAAGAGTTTTTTAAACTGAAATTACTAAAAATCATTACACTTGTTTAGTTCAGATTACTTATCATACATTTAGCTTGTTTGCTGGTTATAAATTATTACTTCTGTGAATGAACTTAGTGACATTTACACTGCTTGACAGACAACATTGCTACACGTTCCCAGGAGGATATTTCTTTGACAAACTGACGTTCATTAGCTAAGAAAAGCAGTGATTAAACAAAACCTCATGTTACATTAATAATAAGTAACGAATTTTATTGTAATCTTGCTCAACTTGTACAACACAACGCACGTACAACTACACCATACCTCACGTGTATCTGTATAATTACCTGACCATGTTTTAAGCCATATATCTACTAGCAAGAGAGCAGTACCAGAAGACCCAAATTAATTAAAACCTGTGCACGATAATGACAAATTAGAAATAGGAAAGATGCAGATCTACTCGATCTTAATACGGCCCTATAAATCTGAATAAGTACGAAATTGAACCCTGTACGAAAATCAGTGTGAAATAATTTTCTTATCTAGTATTGGTGTCGCCTTGGATAATCTGTTGTTTTGCTGTCAGCACTACCAAAGTAACTACGGTTGCAAAAGCGAAATTGCAAGATACTCGTATTTGACTGAGACACATTTAGATTTAGTTTAAATAATAACGGCTTGTGTATTAATAAGTTATCGAAGAAATAAGATTTGAGGTAAAATTAATTAAGAAAATGCTACAAATATTATTACGAAATTTTGACGAAGAATCTTTCAACTTATTGTTACTTAGATCTACAATAAGGTAATCAGTATTAACGTATTTATGTGCTTTTGCTGTAGAGCGAATTTCAATGAGACTAGTTTTGTATGTAACCCCAAGTTTTTTATTGTATTGGTATAACTTTTCAGTAAAAAAATGTTTGTAAATTTTAAATGATATTTTGAAAGTTGTAGTGCAGTTGAGGACCACAGTCAGTTACTCTGTAAATTTGGATAATCACTCTCATGATTAGAATAACTTTATAGGTAGATAATTTTATGTACTATTTCCTTCAATAACACTTTTCTATTGCATATTAAGAATAACATGCCATAGCACCCCGGCCAAATTCTTCTCAGGGTGGCCGTAGAGCTGTGAAATAGGTACATATAACGAAAATTGTGAATTTTAACATGTTATCCGAGAGCATAAGAGATGTATCGATTACAAAGATGTACGTGAGAAAGAATCTGGGAGGCAGCTATCGCTGATGCAGAGCTTACGTTAGGTCGGGCACTAGTGGGCAGTTGTTGCTCAAGGGGAGCAGCAGTAGGGCGCCAGAGCCTGGCAGTGTCTGTTGCGATGCTCCGGAGTGGGCAGTCACTTAGTATTAAATATTCAGTGTCATAATTTCAGTGTTGTGTATTAATGGTTCATGGAGAAAATAAAATTTGAAGTAAACTTAATTAAGAAAATGCTACAAATATTATTAATATAAAAGTATCATGAACAACCGTTCTACATAATGTTACATCACTCTACAGTAAGGTAATCATTATTCATGTATTTATGTGCTTCCATTGTAGAACGAATTTGAATGAGACCAGGCTTGTACGAAACCTCAAGTTTTTTATTTTTATTTTTTGTAAATATCATTTATTTGCGTAAATGTAGTTTGTATGATATGCCTTAACAATTCAAGTCAGTTTCACAATATAGTAAGATTTTCAAGCAAGATATTACAGTCATTCTCCACAGTCATGTTCCGACTCCCAGTTACAAGTCGGTTTTATTTAAACAAATTCTAAATTTGTGTCAGTCAAATATCTCGCATTCTGGCTTTTGCAACTGTAGTTAATTTAGTAGTGCTGGCGGCAGAACAAAGGATTATCCAAGGCGACACCAATACGAGGTAAGACATTTATTTGACACAGTTTATGGATTTTTGCGCAGGGCCTACTTTTGTACTTATTCAGATTTACCAGGCCGTAGTAAGATCGAGTAGATCTGAATGTACTTAATTCATCGTTATCATGCACAGGTTTTAAGTAGTTTTAGTTTACTGGTATTGCTGTCTTGGAATTAGACACATTGTCAAAACATGCTCAGGTAAATATATAGATACGCGTAACCCGATATGCACTCAGCACACCACTTGATATAACTGTTCTTTGATAGACATAAACATAACCCCTTACTTTCGATATAAACGTTGCAACTTGCACGCAAGAGAGTAAATGGCTGTAGAAAGTTTTCTGTAAGACGTATGACACTCTCGAAAGAGGAAGTAAATTTTAGGTCATATAATGTTTCATGTAGCAAAATAACGACTATACGGTGTCCATAGACAAGTAGCTAAGTTATTTCGTTCTGTAGTGCATATATTACATGCATAACCAATAAAGAAGTTAAGTAAGAGCTGTCATCCCAACCGTTTACGCTAAAGTAGACGAAGGTCTCTTAGTAATGGTCGTGTGCCACAAGCGGTGCGTGATGTAAAATAGCGTTATTTCTTGTGCACGTACGTCTTGCACAGTATATCATCGCAGAATGGGAGGAAGTAAAAAGGAATGCGGGTACGCAGTCTCGCGTGCCGAGCAAAGGTCCCGGTATCAGCGCTCCGAGCAGTTAAACCGCAATTACGCTGTCGCCGTGTTGAATTTTATTCAACATTAACACCCCTCTGCAAGAATTATCAGCGCATTAACACGGTCGTTCCGAATTTAAGCTTGTCTTCACTAATGTTAAGCTTCTAATGGCACTTGCATGTTGATAATTATGCTAAGCTGCAAAAGAAACATGGGCTTACTGCCACGTAGCACTGCCTCCTGTGGCCTGATTTATTCGTGGATCTACGTACGGCCCAAACCCAAACCCTCCCCCCCCCCCCTCCGCTCACGACCTTTTCATCACTAGCAGCTGATGCAGCTGGATTTAGGTTATAACTCCATTCTTCACTTCACTGCTGCTACAGTTCAGCAAACACTGACAGCCAAAAAATCTCAACATCAAGAAATAATTACAATAGAATAACGAAATTTCGCGAATACATTTGTCTAATTAACATATTTATAGCATTATCACCGGCGCGAAGTAAGCCATTGCAAATATGAAATGCTGGTACGTTAATAGTCCGTGGGACTACCATATCGTCGAATGCAAGCATTGTGAGGTACAGGAAAGGATGACAGCCTGCAGGATGAAGATCCATGCCTATTGCACCTGGTCGGCCAATACAGGGACGGTTACTGCTTATTGCTTATAACGCTGGAATTGTCTTCTGATGATGTCCCAGACCAGATACATCTGTTGATCCAACAGAACAAGGCAACATGTCGGCACTCTGGGCAGCACGTTGGATTATGACAGCTTTATGTGGGCGAGCGTTATCCTGTAAGAAAACATCCACTGGAATGCCCTTCATGAATGGCAGCACAGCATGTCGAATCACTATTCAGGTGCTGGGACAACCACACATCGCAGACCATAACTCCAGGTATAGGTCCAGTGTGTCTAGCACGCTGACAGGTTGGTTGAAGGCACTCACCTGACCCCCTCACCTACACAAAGCCATCACCGGCACCGCGGCATAACTACCTTTCATCAGAAAATACGACACACCTCCATCCTGCCCTCCAATGAGCTTTCGACGTACACCACTGAAGCCGGAAATGGCGATGTTTTGGGTTCAATGTTATGCACGATACAGGGCATCTGGCTTACACCTGTACTTGAAGTAACCCGTTCGTAATAGTTTGTTGTGTCAGTGTGGAGCCAACTGCAGCTCGAACTGCTGCTGCAGATACAGTACGATGCGTCAGAGCCATACGCCGAACACGGTAGCGTTCCTTGTCAGTATCGCCACATGCCTGTCCGGAATCTGGTCTTCTTGCGACAGTACATTCCCGTTACCACCGCTGCTAAGTCTTTGCGCAACGTCACAGAAGGAACATCAAGATTCGCGTAACTCTATTACACGACATCAAACTCAGCAAGGTGATGATAACGGAGACCTTGTCGCCTTAAAGGCATACTTGACTGACATCAACTAACCATGTCCAGTCTGTTTGATAACTAACGCTAACGATCGTTAGAGCGAATATCTAAGCAAACCTGGTAGTGGCACTGCTAGCACCACTCTCATACGACTGGGGCAAAATTGGGACAGACATCATCTTTCACATATAGAAACCCGCGTACCAACTTTAGTTTACGTCGGACAACTAGTTTTTTGTGTTGTGATCTGTTTTCCGAGAGTGTACTACGAGGGTGAGTCAAATGAAAATCTTAAATATTTTTTTAAATATTATTTATAGTGCAGAAGTGGTACAGAGCTGTATCACTTTTCAACACAATCCCCTCCACGCTCAATGCAAGTCCTCCAGCGCTTACAAAGTGCATAAATTGCTTTAGAAAAAAATTCTTTTGGTAATCCGCGCAACCACTCATGCACCGCGTGGCGTACCTCTTCATCAGAACGGAACTTCTTTCATCTCATTGCGTCTTTGAGTGGTCCAAACATATGGAAACCACTTGGGACAAGGTCTGGTGAGTATGGTCGATGTGGAAGACACTCACAATGCAGGTCTGTGATTGTTGCAACTGCTGTACGGGCAGTGTGGGGCCTTGCATTGTCATGTTTCAAAAGGACACCTGCTGACAGCAATCCACGTCGCTTTGATTTGTTTTGCAGGCCGCAGATGTATTTTCAGGAGGTCTGTGTATGATGCACTCGTGACAGTGGTCTCTCTAGGCATGTAATGCTCAAAAATGATGCCTTTTTCGTCCCAAAAGAGAGTTAGCATAACCTTCCCTGCTGATGGTTCTGTTCGAAACTTCTTTGGTTTTGGTGATGAGGAATGACGTCATTCCTTGCTCGCTCTCTTCGATTCCGGTTGGTGGACGTGAACCCAGGTTTCGCCTCCAGTAACGATTCTTGCAAGGAAGCCGTCAGCTTCTCGTTCAAAGGGCCGAAGAAGTTCTCAAGCATCTACTCGTCGATGTCTCATTTCAGGAGACAGCTGCCGTGGAACCCATCTTGCAGACACTTTGTGAAACTGGAGTACTTCATGCACAACGTGGTGTGCTGACCCATGGCTAATGTGTAAACATGTTGCAATGTCATTCAGTGTCACTCGGCGGTTTTCCTTCGCTATGGCTTCAACTGCTGAAATGTCCTGTGGAGTCAGAACTCGTTGTGCCTGACCTGGACGAGGACCACCTTCCACTGAATTCACACCATTTGCGAACTTCCTACTCCATTCGTAGACTTGCTGCTGTGACAAACATGCATCACCGTATTAAACCTTCATTCGTCGATGAATTTCACTAGGTTTCACACCTTCACTACGCAAAAACCGAATACCAGAACGCTGTTCTTCCCCGGTGCAAGTCGCAAGTGGGGCGGCCATCTTTATACTGATACTGCAGTGGTACGTGTTCATCTGCACTATGCTGTCACCTACAGGCCATTCTGCACGCTGTTTGTAGCACGCTTACCAACTTACAGGGTAACGGCGCGAAATTTCGATTTCTTATTACAAATTTAAGGTTTTCATTTCACTCAGTCTCGTACATTATACATATGCAGAGATTTATTGTTCCTTTTTTAGTACAGAAATCGTAGGTAAATGTTATCAGTTGTTCGAATAGAACAGAGAAGATTTAATATAAAGGTTTCAGCTGCAGCTCGAAACGATGTAGTCAGCAGACTGGACTGGCATTCGAGAGGACTGTGGCTCAAATCACCGCACCCCCCTGAATATTTAGTTTTCCGTGATTTCCATAAATCCTGCAGACACGTTCCGGGATGGTTTCTTTGAAAGCGCTCGTTCGATTGCCTTCCCAATCCTCGAAACGTCTGAGCCTGTGCTTCGTCTCTAATGATGTCGCTATCACCTTCTCTTTCAAAACTTCTTAACAAAGAGCAATACAATAAATAACTGTTAAAATACTGAAAGAACTAAATTCTACGATCAAGTCCTGAAGCAAACGCCATATCGAACGGCAGCCGTCTCATCCTCCGCTACTTGGCGTCATGTGGATGCATTAGAAGGTTATTAGGTCCGCACATCGTTCCACCGGCCGTTGGCGACTTTCGGGCCTTGCAGTAGCTGTTTCTCATTCAAGTAGCTCCCTAGCTCCCCAAATGACATCACGAGGCAGAGTGGACCCCCCTTTCCTTTTCACCCAACGGCGGAATATCCCTAGCAGTACGTCCGCAGCTCGTGGTCCAGCGGCTAGCCTTGCTGCCTCTGGATCACGGGCTCCCGGGTTCAATTACCTGCCGGGTTGGAGATTTCCTCTGCCCAGGGATTAGGTGTTTGTGTTGACCTCATTATTTCATAGTCCTCATGATCTTTCGTAACAGTGGGTAGGTTGGACTGTGTACAAATTGGGACTTTGTACGGGCGCTGATGATCGCACAGTTGAGCGCTTTACAAACCAAACATCGTCATCATCCACGGCGGTACCGGGCTCAGCGTCCTGTGGGATCAAAATTTATCACACATAAATACAACTGCTTAGACTGGACTAAACCAATCAAAGGAGAACCTGTAAATATCTATGAATACCATGCACCCAGACTGACCCCTTGCCTTACGTTTAATCGCAAAAGATAAGAAATACATCAAATACAGTTGACCTTACAGTCATTCAGTTTCGTATGCCCCATGTAAATGCAGAAATGTCACGAATTCCGTAATTCCTATTCCACTCCTCGTTACTACAACATATACTGCGGCCAACTGTCCGCTAATACTGACCAAATGGACGCTGAAGATTCCATCACAGCATCACTGCACCAGATGAACCCATCATCTCCACTCAAAACACAAGAACAAGAGACCTCTTCCTCTTCCAGCCGAGTACCGCCACTGGCCATCGCAACGGGGAAGGCGAGGACTCTTGCAGCACAGGCGCAACGATGTGTGGTGGGAAATTTGAGCAGTGGCGCGGTGGGTGACGTTGATTACGGCACAATATCGTTACTCATCGTATTCGACAGGTGCGAGCAAGAGAGACCATGCTGTCAATATCATACCACACCCTGTGACGGAAGGTCAGACTGCGTGAATTAATTACTAGCTGACAGTATCGGCACCTGATTTAGGATTTCACTAGAGTTTGTCCCTGAACCGGAGTCAAGAATACACGTTCTGTGGAAACACCTAGATTCTTTTGATAATGTAGAGGTGGCCTTAATTTTCGAGAAATCGTTTTTCTATGAAAGTATTAAAAACAAGTTAACCTTTCAGGGTAGGGTTATATATTTTTCTTTACGCTCCACTAGTTCACTTAGACGGTGCTGTCGGAGTAAAAACATATATAATATGTTCCTGTGTAGTCTTCAGTCCGAAGCCTGGTATGATGTAGCTCTCGACGCTACTCTGTCTTATACAAGCCTCTTCTTTTCGGAATTAGTACTACAACCTACATCCTTCTGAATCTGCTTATTGTATTCCTCTCCTGGTCTCTCTCTACAATTTTTACTTCTCCCCCGCCCGCATCTCGTGGTCGTGCGGTAGCGTTCTCGCTTTCCACGCCCGGGTTCCCGGGTTCGATTCCCTGCGGGGTCAGGGATTTTCTCTGCCTCGTGATGGCTGGGTGTTGTGTGCTGTCCTTAGGTTAGTAAGGTTTAAGTAGTTCTAAGTTCTAGGGGACTGATGACCATAGATGTTAAGTCCCATAGTGCTCAGAGCCATGTGAACCATTTTTTTACTTCTCCCCCCCTCACTTATTTTCCAATAGTTAACTGATGATACCTTGACATCTCATAATTTATCCTGCCAGGCGATCCTTTCCTTTAGTCAGACTGGCCCACAAATTTCTGTTCTCCGTAATTCTATTCAGCTCTCCCCATCTAATATTCAGGGTTCTTCCGTAGCACGACATTTCAAAAGTCTCTACTCTCTGCTTATCTGAACTACGTGTCGTTCACATTTCATTTCCGTTCAAGTCTATGCTCTAGACACATATCTTCAGAATAGAATCCCTATCAACTCAAGTTGTTTGAGATTAACAAATTTCTCTTCGTCGGAAACACTTTTTCTTGCCGTCAGCGGTCTGTATTTTACATACTCCCTACTTCGGCTACCATTAGACGGCAAAGCTCGTCTGCTACTGTTGGCGTCTTATGGTTCAAATGGCGCTAAGCACTATGGGACTTAACATCTGATGTCGTCAGTCCCCTAGACTTAGAACTACGTAAACCTAACTAACTTAAGGACATCACACACATTCATGCCCGAGGGAGGATTCGGACCTTCGACAGTAGCAGCCGCGTGGTTCTGGACTGAAGCGCCTAGAACCGCTCGGCCACAGCGGCCGACGTTGGCGTCTTATTTCCCGATCTAATTCCCTCAGCATCATCTGATTTAATTCGAGTTCATCCCATTACAATTGTTTTGCTTTTGTTGATGTTCATCTTATAGAATCCTTTCAAGTCACTGCCCATTGCCGCTTCTTCCAAGCCCTCTGCTTTCGTCTTGAAAATTACGATGTCATCGCCAAACCTAAAAGTTTTTATTTATTCTCCCTCCGAAATTTTCTTTGAGTTCTTTTACTGCTTGCTTAATGTGCAGGTTGAATAACATCGGGAATAGGACACAACTCTTTCTCAAACTCACTGCTGCCGTATGGATTCTATGTAAGTTGTATGTAACCTCTAAGTGTGCTTTGTCCTTGCTACCTTCTGAATTTGAAAGAATCTAAATATGCTGTAAATGTAGGTTTGCCATTCTGTAACCCACCATCTAGGTCGTTGGGTCATTCTTATCTCGGATGTTACTACTATTTTCCGAAAGCGAAATGTAACGCTAGAGATCGACATCAACCAATTTTCCATTCTTCTATAAATAATTCATGTCAGTATTTTCCGACCCTGACTTATTAAACTGAGAGTTAGGTAATATTCATACCTGTCAGCTGCCGCTTTTTTCTAAATTGGTTTTATTGCGTTGTATTTGAAGTCTCCAGTATTTCTCCCGTCTTATACATTTTGTACATCAGGTGGAATAGCTTTTGTCATGGTTAGCTCCCAAACGGATATCAGTAGTTCCGAGGGAATGTCGTCTCCTACATTTAGTTCTGTGTCCAATTCTTCTCGCAGTCTCATATCTCGCATCTCATGGTCATTTGTTTCCTCTTCCCTCTCTCTAACAATGTCCTCCAATTCCAGTTCCCTTGTGTCACCCCACTATGTATTACTTTCATCTTTAAGCGTTCCTTTCTTTGCTCAGTACTGGTTTAACATTTGAGCTGTTGTTATTCATACAGATGTTTCTCTTTCCTCCTAAGATCTTTTTAATTAAATGTGGGCGGTATCTATCTTTCCCCTAGTTACACATAACTTTATCGACATGCATTTGTACTCTAGCCATTCCTGCTTATCCAAGGATCTATATCAGGACTTTTCTTTTTATATATTTGATTTACTGCTGCCTTCCCTACTTCATCGCTCAAAACTACTCAGTCTTTTTCCACTGGATTAGTTTCCTCTTTATCAGTCAATTTTTGCCTAAAACTCTCAACAATCATTGGTTATTTCAACTTATGCATGTCCCATCTCCTTAATTTCTTGTTTTCTTTCCTATTTATTCTGTTTTAATGTACAGTTCATAACAAAAAAATTGTGGTCGGAATATAAAACCGCTACTACATTTGTCTCACAGTTTGAAATCGCGATCTGAAGTCTCTGACGTATCGTTAAACAATCAATCTGAAACCTTCCAGTGTCTCCAGGTCACTTTCACGTATACAACGTTCTTTCAGGAGTCTTAAACAAAATGTTAGCTATGATCAAATTATGCACTGTGCAAAACTGTAGTAGGCGGGTTTCCCCTTGGTCCTTTTCCTCCAGTTCATATACTCCTACTATTTTTCCCTTTTTGCTTCTCTTACTATAGAGTTACAGACACTCATAACAATTAAGCTTTGCTCTCCCTTACCTATCTGAATATTTTCTTTTATATCATCATACATTTCTCCAATCTCTTCATCATCTACGGAGCATACAAACTTGTACTACTGCGGTGGGTGTTGGCTTGCTCTCTTTCTGTACTACGATTGTGCGATCCTATATTTTTCATAGAAGCTTACCGGAATTCCTATTTTCTTATTGATTAGATCTGCTCCTGAATTACCACTGTTTGGTTCTGTATGTGTAACATTGTACTCAGCTGACCAGAACTCCTGATAACCCTGCACCAGAACTTCACTAATTCCCACCATTTCTCACTTCAGTTTATTCATTTCTGCTTTTCAGTTCTCTAACCTCATGGGATCTAACGTATAGGATGCTAGTTTTGTTTCTCCTGATGATGACCTCCTCTTGAGTCCGCGCCTGAAAATCGGAAAGGCCGACTATTAGTAGCAATGTACGTAACACTAAAACGGATGGTAATGGGCGTGGCAAAGAGCATCAGATTGTTCCCATAAACGTGTGTTACTTCATAGATCTTCCAGGATGTCGACGGTGTTCCAGAAAGATACTTTCTGGTCGCTCTGGTCCTTCGCGCTAAAGCCTCAGCAGCAGTGTATCTGGGTGCACATACTGGGCTCAGGACTCATACTTGGGGGGAGGGGGAAATCAGGGGGTTAAAACTCCCCCTGGTGATCCAGACATAGTTTTTTTCCCGTCGATAACCTAAATCGACTGAAGCAACCCTTAAAAAAAGAAAAAAACTAAATTAAATAAGAAAACCTCTATTTCCTATTTGGGCAACTGAGACGTCACACCACCTATTTCATGTCCACCTTTCTTTATAACTATCTGCCGGTAAACTCGTTAAAATGCATCTCTCTAACCTATGCTAATTGCAAAATAGTACCAAAAACTTGTTTCTCCAAGTGAGAGTATTTTTAGCGAAATACATTGCACTGAAATAATTTTGAAAGGATGTTATTACACTGAACCTCGTTCATATACGTATTAAAGATGTGCAGCAAATCTCTCAAGAGATTCTTAATATATTTGTGGCTCCATATGTACATAAGACTGTATGGAAAGACTCATTGTGTCAACACATTCCGTAGATTGACAAATTTTTACATGTAATTACTTGTAAATTACTTACGCCTCTAAATTCCATTGCAGGTGATATACCATATAAAATGGTAATAGAATCGTCTGTATCGGGACTAACATCACTTTATTTCGCAAGAATGGAGATAAAATTTAGTGATGCTACTCTGAACAAGGCTATTTTAATATTTGTAACTGTAAATCTGATAGTGTATTGGCCTACCGTTTCTATAACCTAAGGGTGTGTACTGCCCCATTTCCCTGTAACCTTGTAATAGCATCGCAAACATATGTTCCATACTTACCTTGTGGCATGTGTTTATCAAATGATCTCCTGCATTACGACCTATACCATCAGAATTTCGATGATCCGAAACAACTCCAAAGATCGAAAACAATTAAAAGAAACGTGTCCTCACGGAAAAAATTGGTGGTGAGAGAATGGTGGGCTGCAGTTAATGGCGGGAAGTGAACTCCTGATGTTAAGTAGCTTTACCACTCACTGACTCACCACACTGAACAATGCCATACTGCCAACAATAGTGCACTCAAGAGTAGTAGGGAGCTGGTCATGAGTGCAGAGTGTATGTTGTCAGATGTATTCAAAATGGCGGCGATGACATCATCCAAGATGGTGTCCTGTAGACTTTACAACACTGCATGACGGTATCCAAGACGGCAGCCGTGACGTCAGCTAATGACGCGAGTACCGTTATCCAAGATGGCGGCTTTTGGTGGGAAAGTGTCATGCCCCCTGCCATGCCCACTTGGCAGGAAGTCTGAATTTTGGTTGGAAATTGAATTATATGCTACTACTGGTCACCTGGCTGTCCCGCGCTCCCCCTTTCCGACTTTTTGCATGATGGCGCTTCATCCTCTTAGAAAATAGGTGGGAAAATTTAAATTTTGAAGGGAATTTTTCTCCAAGTTACTCCCGCTGCTGAGGGGAGCTAGTATGGTGTTGCCCCTACTGCAGACTGCCCATGATGTCATTCTATTCGAATATAATTTGTTTAAACTTGTTACAATTTGTGTAAGTTTGTTTAAATTTGTTGAAATGTGTTGATATTTACTGTCCACATACAGCCTTAGGATCTTAGTGTGGTGTTATCACCACAAGACGCTGAGATATCAGCGCTTGTTGAGCTGTTGGTGTAGAAGGAGCATGTATTCAATTAGCGAGGTGGTGGTGCCAAATGGGGAGAGTTTAATAGCTGTATTACATGCACACATTCAGCCGAGGAGTGCATCCACAGCTCACTGCATGAAGAATGGAAGCAAACAGTAATGTTTGAACATATGAGGAGGAAGAATAGAGTCCTGCAAATAAATGCTCTGCATCGAGATGTATTAAAGATGCATTACACAACACAAGAAAACATCTATCTCTGCTGGAGCTGTCTGTCATTTCTAAAACCTACTTACAAGCTCCCACCACACAAGAGACAACTGCTTCCAATCCACCACACCAAAGAACTGAGCTAGTTTGTGAGTTCACAGTCAGAGGGCGCCATCATAGGTAACGTGATCGTACAGTTCAGTCAGCAGGAGCACAGCAGCATGATGATGTCACGTGTTTTCCTCAGCTGCAAGTGTGTCCCAGCCTCCTCATCCTCCTTGCGGTCTGGAGGGGAAAAATGGCAAGAAAAGGACTCAGCCTGTTCTGTGCCGCTGAAGAGAGGAAGAAGTGCACTTTATTTATTTTCTGAACAATTTATTTAGGGACAGATTTCACGTAGTTTATTTACTATGCTGATACAAAACACTCACCTTGACGTGCTTGGGAATCCACAGCTCATTTAGGTACGAAAAGGTGGTCAACACATTTTCGACTACCTAGTTTCAACTACTTTTCAAGGTCATCCGTTTACCCCCTTTCCACAAGCGAAATACTTCCCAAGGATCATTGTATGCTGGAAATGTCTGAGGATTTTTGGTAGGTTAGTGAATAAAACAAGCAAATATTCTAGTACCAAATGTTTATTAACCTTTGCATTTATATTTACACGCAGAAAACAACTCTTTCCTTATTTTTGATAGGTGTCTATTCAAAAATGCTCAATTTCATTTTTAAATTATAACTTAAATCCACATCTGAATCATCTATTTCCTTCTACGGCCTGTAATTTGACAAATACAGAGAAAGTATGTTTTCGAACTCCAGTATATATCTATTTTTTCTCTTTTATGGCTGTAACAATTATTTCTGTTCCTTCTGGCAGTTCTTCTACACGAGAACTTTTGAAGATTTTAATGTTTTTCTTATTTCCTGCATGACACTGTTGTTATAACATTCGACAGCCTCCTCGTTATAGGAGGTTTTTCGTGTGTCCTTTAACATAGTAAACATGCTCCAATCCGCCATTTTCGGCCAGAAATCAAACACTTACCACTGTTCTTTACAGTAAATGGTATTATATTGTATTCCCCAGTCGTAGCCAGATTTCTCCATACACTGTGTTTAAGCCAGTAAATAAGCCTGGCCTACACATTCGCAATAGCCTCTTTCTTTTCCATTTGCTGCTTATATTCCTCCTTTATGGCAGTTGTCTTCTGTGTATACTCTGTTCTTTAGTTCGACGTCTTCCATTTCCAGTTTCCTCTTACGTGCACATAACACATTAACTGTACTTGAAGGTGTAATTTCTTTAATGGGAAATGGATTAAGTCTGTGTGTTACATTTACTCTTTATCTTAGGAGTTTTGGAATGACGTTGTTCGTGTCAACCAGTCCCAATTCTGAAATATCTACATCGGCCATTATTTGGGAGAACAGTGTTCTACACTGAGAAAAAAAAGTTTCTCCTGCTTTAATATAACACTTTTGTATAACTCTTATATTGTCTTTATTGGAGTCAGAGTTAAGGATCTCCACGTAGAATCTCCACGTAGTTCATAGGTAGATAATTAAAACTGTATGCAGGCAGAACATATCTGATAAGCTTTTCTCTGTCTGGAGAATCTGGAAGTATTACTTCCACACCTGCCATTTTCGGGTATTCTTATCACCGCAGTACACAAACTACAGAACTTTATTATACACAACACAACAGTTATTCTGTACGTGATACGTTAATTCACGCCACATGGGAGAATGTGGCACACAGTAAAGTGTAACACATTGTAAATACTCTTTATTGGTGTCAAATACAGGTAAAACACTCAAGCACAGGGTCGAATACAACATTCATTCTGTAGTTTTCTATTGTTGCCTCCAACCTGGTAATGCCGTGCTACTTAGCCAAGGATGACCTAAAAGTTTCTCGTAGTCGCATGTCTGGACACTTTATAAAGTCCATAATGTGGTTACCAATCTCGTTATTCACTCCTGGATCTCACATATAAATTTGTTATATATCTTTAAGGTGGAGCTTATCCACGTTAGACAACTTATTCCAACTGACTTATTGTTGTCCACAATCACGTTGTTGTTTCCCTTCTATGCAGAAGTCCTGGGTTGTTATTAATTAGCCGCACATATAAATTTTGTTAAAAATTCCGGTGAAGTCTTGCTTTATATCCAAATCCAAAAGGTAACAGTTGTCTACACGCAGCTGGGAGCAGTCCTCGATACATGCACATACACAAACATACAGAATACAGAGCAAACGCACTGCAAATGTAGAACATGCGGGTGGAGGCGACTGGATGCAAACGAGTACAGTGGTATACTACGCCTCCCGATCAGAAAAATAATGGATTTGCGCTAGGCGTTGGCAGCTGTACCGTATTTATAAGCAGTTTTAGAACACGAAACTAGAGGTTATGTCGTGATCGCGTGGGTAGAAGTGACATAAAAAAATCGATAGAATTGCGAAACATGATGGAAAATACGTATAAATTGAGTCAAAATACGATGAAATGCGCGGAAATTGAGGAAGTAATTAAGTGTCTTCTGATTGGCGCAGAACAATTCTTGTACATGTGGACAAGTACGCGACAGCAAGAGGAATCCGAGAAAACGTCGACGTGGAAGAAAAGGGGGCCAGGGAAATGGTCACTTTTTTCCGTCGAGGCAGCATTGTAGTGTATCTCTATTGTGGTAACTGTGATACACGCGAGTTTACTACTGTATCTGACGCTTTTCAGGAAAACAGAGAACCATCTGCCTCTAAACTTACATGCATCTGCGTTAAAGGATAACAGAGACTGGTCGGGGTGATCATTTGAGATGGTGCTGTAACGAGATACGATGTAATGGCAGACTGATGATACATTGTAGAGAGGGAGGCAGATGTTGGCGGAGGTCATTTCACCATTTCTTCCGCTGTTCTGTCAGGATGCATTAGCTGCGTGACGTAGCCTGCATTGTCCACCCCTATAGCTGAGTGTAGCCGGCACGGTAGCTCAGCGTGTTCGGTCAGAGGGTTAGTTGCCCTCTGTAATAAAAAGAAGTGAGTGAATCGATCAACAAAGAACTTCAACGGGCGTCAGGGAACGTCCGCCACGAACAGATGCAACGAACAATGACGAACAAAATGAGATAACAAAAAAAAAGGTGGTCAGCGTGACGGATAGCCGTCTTTTGGGCCCGGGTTCGATTCCGGCTGCGTCGGGAATTTTCTCCACTCAGGGACAGGTTGTTGTGTTGTCTTCATCATCATTTCATCCCATCCGGCGCGCAGGTCACCCAATGTGACGTCGAATGAAAACAGACCTGCACCAAGGCGGCCGGACCTGCCCCGTGAAGAGTCTCACGGCCAATGACGACAAACGCTCATTCCATTTCCATAGCCTGCGTTCGACTCGTATACAACCACGTGTTCTGTATTTGACTTACAGCACTGTTAACAGCAAACCTCTCCATCATCAGAGTACTTCCATCATATGTGTGATGAAACACGACCATCCTGTTTCGGTGCATTCCTCTAAAGGAAGGAATTTACGCGATGTACTCCATTCCCTTGTCGCATCTTGGGTATAAAATCGATACTTCAGTTTCATACCTAAGATGATTCTAAGTTAACGATAGGTGTTTATTAGACAATGCAATCCCCATCTATACATCTGCTTGACAGATGTCCCGTTTACATAGTGGAAGCTTGACATGTAATTGCACATGTCAGACTCCGCTGTTACGCGTATATCTGTTTCCTTGTAACAGGTATTCTCCGTGACTAACGATCATTTTATGTAGGACTGATGCGAACCTAGTATAATTTGTGATTCGTGATCTGATGTGAACAGTGGACGCTAAACATCCCTGGAAACCTAAATTGTGCACGTATCACACAGAATCGATATTTTAAGGAAGCGGTTTTTTCATTTTACGGATTTTGACGACAGTTTATCGTAGAGAAACCTGCAGGAAGGATGTATGTCATGCACAGGAAATATATTTCTTACAATGTAGTAATAACAGCGCTGCATTTGGTATACAGGACATGAAATCCTGTCTGCGACCTGCGATCATTTTTACGTTAATAATTGACAACCAATGCTGTACAATCACAATAACGTCAGGAGACGTTCAACTGACTCTGATATTAGAACGTGTTCTAATAAAAGTCAGTTGACCGTCTGATGACTTTATTGCGATTGTACAGCACAGGTGGCCAATTATAAGCGCTGCATTTCACATGACTGATAGGTCAGAAACTGAAGCGATCTAACATTATAGCCCGCTTTAAGTGCATAACCGTGTAGCCTCAGGAGTGTGTGGGTTTATGTTCCCTCTTGCCAATACCCTCCTGGTACTGATCCCAGACATTAGAATAATATTTAAAAATTGACTGCATAGTTGATTTACATAAAATGCTTCGAACTCCATCCATCTGGAGATCTATATGCATCCGTTTCTTGTTCTTCTTAACCGTCTGCTATTACATCACAGCACTTTCAAAACTACTACTATACACCGATAAGTGGTGCTAACCTCTTCGACATGGGCGTGTCTGGATAAATCTTGTGCACTTGGATGGGCGAGGACTCGGCAAGCTCTATTCATTCACGAGAAGCGGAACATAGCAGTCTGACTCAGGACAGCTGCAGATTAAATCGGTAGCGGTACTGCAGGGTGGAATGGTCAAAGACAGTGCTAGGGGGTCTTTCAGTTCTAATTTAATCCTAAGACTGCGAGAATAATCTGTGACTCCCATCCGCATAGAGGTAGATCGTAAATTATGCACTATACGCGAGGTGCTAGAAATATGTAGGGTACTGCCTGGGATACTTCGATTACCTATATGTCCGAGAATTAACAATGAATGGACATACTACACAGTCATCTGTCAACATTCGCAATGACACTCACAAAGTTGGGGAGAGACGGTTTAATGGTTATACGGAAATTGGGAAACATGCTGTCGCATCATTGGTCGGTGTTGAAATTACTATAAAACTGCTAAAACTGTTCGCACTATCAGCTGTGATGCTTATTATTACAATACATTGACGGTGTCTTTTCCAGCCCATCCATCCACTGGTATCCTGTTGGTTACCACATAATGATTGACTGACATCGCTTGTTTGAGATGGAGAAAGAGTTTTGGTGGAGGGGCAACACCTTCTGGGGATGGCTAGAATCGAAACACTGATCGCATACATGCTTGCAATATGAGGAATCAGTCGAAATGGAACGCAGTGCTATCAGCTACTCCGTCAGTGTGAGAGACGAGTCTAAATGCAGAGGTCGTCAATCACCATCTGACAGCTGTTTGGAGACTCTGCACAACACCGCCAAACTCTTCCAGTTTCCTTGTGTTGTAACTTTTATTTAAATCTTTCAGTGTGTGTGGTGTGTTATGGCAGCAGCAATACCAACATGATTTATACCGTGTGACGTCTAGTTTTCTGTGAGAAGCAATGGATCAGAACGTGTTAACGTCAGTTTACAATATGACACAGACCTCGAAGTCGTGGCAAGAAAAAACAAAATGTAAGTGTACTATGCGTGTTACAGCAGAAAAAGCAACGTTTGAATGCAGAGTCTCGCGGCGATTATATGTGACTATCAAAGACGATTTCGACCTAATTTCCCAGTACTTTGTAAGTGACGTGGTCGAGCTATTTAGGCACACTCTTACGTCCTCCTATTTCGTGTACAATGGCCAGTATTACAGTGAGACAGACGGCGTAGCAATGGGTAGCCCGTTGGCTCTGGCTGTTGCAAACCCCTTCATTGAGAGTTTTGAGGATATTGCAATAGATACTGCACCATCGTTATCAGGAGAAAGAAAACTGGCGTTCTACGGATCGGAGCGTGGAATCTCAGGACCATTAATCGGGCAGGTGGATTAGAAAATTTAAAAAGGGAAATGGATAGGTTAAAGTTAGATATAGTGAGAATTAGTGAAATTCGGGGGCAGGAGGAACAAGACTTTTGGTCAGGCGAATACAGGATTATAAATACAAAATCAAATAAGGGTAATGCAGGAGTAGCTTTAATAATGAATAGGAATATAGGAGTGCGGATAAGCTACTACAAACAGCATAGTGAACGCATTATTGTGGCCAAGATAGACACAAAGCCCAGACCTATTACAGTAATACAAGTTTATATGCCAACTAGCTCTGCAGATGACGAAGAAATTGAAGAAATGTATGATGAAATCAAAGAAATTATTCAGATGGTGAAGGGATACGAAAATTTAATAGTGATGGGAGACTGGAATTCGGTAGTAGGAAAAGGGAGAGAAGGAAACATAGTAGGTGAATACGGATTGGGGCTAAGAAATGAAAGAGGAAGCCGCCTGGTAGGATTTTGCGCAGAGCACAACTTAATCATAGCTTACACTAGGTTCAAGAACCATAAAAGAAGGCTCTATTCATGGAACAACCCTTGAGATACTGACAGGTTTCAGATAGATTATATAATGGTAAGACAGAGTTTAGGAATCAGGTTTTAAATTGTAAGACATTTGCAGGGGCAGATGTGGACTCTGACCACAATCTATTGGTTATGAACTGTAACTGCAAAAAGGTGGGAATTTAACGAGATGGGACCTGGATAAATTGATTAAACCAGAGGTTATACAGAATTTCAGGGAGAGCATAAAGGAACAATTGACAGGAATGGGGTAAAGAAATACGGTAGAAGAGGAATGGGTAGCTTTGAGGGATGAAGTAGTGAAGGCAGCATAGGATCAAGTAGGTAAAAAAGACAAGGACTAGTAGAACTGCTTGGGTAACAGAAGAAATACTAAATTTAATTGATGAAAGTAGATAATATAAAAATGCAGTAAATGAAGCAGGCAAAAATGAATACAAACGTCTTAAAAATGAGATTGAGAGGAAGTGCAAAATGGCTAAGCAGGGATGGCTAGAGGACAAATGTAAGGATGTAGAGTCATATCTCACTAGGGGTAAGATACACACTGACTACAGGAAAATTAAAGAGACCTTTGGAGAAAAGAGAATCACTTGTATGAATATCAAGAGCTCAGATTGAAACCCAGTTCTAAGCAAAGAAAGAAAAGATGAAAGGTGGAAGGAGTATACAGAGGGTCTCTACAAGGGCGATGTTCTTGAGGACAAAATTGTGAAAATGGAAGAAGAATTAGATGAAGATGAAGTGGGAGATATGATACTGCACGAAGAGTTTGACAGAGCACTGAAAGATCTGAGTCGAAACAAGGCCCTGGAAGTAGACAATATTCCATTAGAATTACTGACGGCCTTGGGAGAGCCAGCCCTGACGAAACTCTACCATCTGGTCAGCAAGATGTATGAGACAGGTGAAATGCCCTCAGACTTCAAGAAGAATATAATAATTCCAATCCCAAAGAAAGCAGGTGTTGACAGATGTGAAAGCTACCGAACTATCAGTTGAATAAGCCACAGCTGCAAAATACTAACGCGAATTCTTTACAGACGAATGGAAAAACTGGTAGAAGCCGACCTCGGGGAAGATCAGTTTGGATTCTGTAGAAATGTGGGAACACGTGAGGCAATACTGATCCTACGATTTATCTTAGAAGCTAGGTTGAGGAAAGGCAAACCTACGTTTCTAGCATTTGTAGACATAGAGAAAACTTTTGACAATGTTGACTGGAATACTCTCTTTCAAATTCTAAAGGTGGCAGGGGTAAAATACAGGGAGAGAAAGGCTATTTACAAGTTGTACAAAAACCAGATGGCAGTAATAAGAGTCGAGGCGCATGAAAGGGAAGCTGTGGTTGGGAAGGGAGTGAGACAGGGTTGTAGCCTATCCCCGATGTTATGCAATCTTTATATTGAGCAAGCAGTGAAGGAAACAAAAGAAAAGTTCGGAGTAGGTATTAAAATCCATGGAGAAGTAATAAAGACTTTGAGGTTTGCTGATGACATTGTAATTCTGTCAGAGACAGCAAATGACTTGGGAGAGCAGTTGAACGGAATGGATAGTGTCTAGAAAGGCGGATATTAGATGAACATCAACACATGCAAAACGAGGGTAATGGAATGTAGTCGAAACAAGTCGGGTGATGCTGAGGGAATTAGATTAGAAAATGAGACACTTAAAGTAGTGAAGGAGTTTTGCTATTTGGGGAGCAAAACAACTGATGATGGTCGATGTGGAGAGAATATAAAATGTTGACTGGCAATGGCAAGGAAAGTGTTTTTGAAGAAGAGAAATTTGTTAACATCGAATATAGATTTAAGTGTCAGGAAGTCATTTCTGAAAGTATTTGTGTGGAGTGTGGCCATGTATGGAAGTGAAACGTGGTCTATAAATAGTTTGGACAAGAAGAGAATGGAAACTTTCGAAATGTGGTGCTACAGAAGAATGCTGAAGATTAGATGGGTAGATCACATAACTAATGAGGAGCTATTGAATAGGATTGGGGAGAAGAGAAGTTTTAGGCACAACTTGACTAGACGAAGGGATCGGTTGGTAGGACATGTTCTGAGGCATCAAGGGATCACCAATTTGGTATTGGAGGGCAGCGTGGAGGGTAAAAATCGTAGAGGGAGACCAAGAGATGAATACACTAAGCAGATTCAAAAGGATGTAGGTTGCAGTAGGTACTGGGAAATGAATAAGCTTGCACAGGATAGTGTAGCATGGAGATTTGCATCAAACCAGTCTCAGGACTGAAGACCACAACAAACAATTGCACTATTGAAGCCGAAGTGTTTCTTTCGATACATTGACGACACGTTAGTCATTTGGCCACACGGACGCGAGAAACTAGACAAGTTTTTGGAACACCACAATGGCATCAACAGTAATATCCAGTTCACCATGGAGGTGGAAAAAGATAATGCATTTCACTTCCTCGACGTCCTTGTCCACCGTAAACGAAATGGGTGCCTTGACCACAGCGTCTACAGAAAACCCACCCACACAGACCTGTACTTGCACGCCACCAGCCACCATCTTCCAGCACAGAAGCGCACAGTATTACAAACATTGTTGCATCGTGCAAGAGTAATATCAGACGACGATAACCTGCCCCATGAACTGAGCCACCTTCGCAAGGTTTTCAGGAATAACGGCTACATCGCCCATCAAGTGAAAGAAGTGATTTCTGCTAAATATGAGAATAAGACCACCGACGAAGAGCAGGAAAAGGAACTTGCTTGGCTGCCATTCTGTGGCTCTGTGTCGGGCAAGATAAGCCTTCTGTTGAAAAGTCACAAGACCAAATAATTCAGGCCTCCAACGAAAATCCGTCAATTACAGAAACCAGTTAAAGACGCAGTAGGTCTCAGAACACCTGGAGTCTACGAAATAGTTTGTGAGTGTGGCCAGAAGTACATCGGACAAACAGCGCTCATTGTGGAACAACGCAGGAAAGAACATGAGAGGTACCATCGCCTACGCTATCCAGAGAAATCTGCGTTAGCTGAGCTTGCGTTAGAAAACGGTCACCACATAAAATTTGTCGATACCTCTGTCATGGCTCGTACTAATGGCTTCTGGGACAGTTTAATAAAGGAAGCTATTGAAATAAAAATTACCTCAAACACCCTGAATAGAGACGGTGGCTTGCAGCTCAGCACTGCGTGGGATCCAGCGATCGCGCGGCTGAAGAGGGCACATCGACCGCCGACTCAAAACATGCCCATATATGGCAATGTCACGGGCACCAGTGACGTCACAGCTGGTAGCTAGCGTATATAAAGGGCGCACCAACAGCCCACTGGCAGTCATACCACTTGACAATGGCTAAGGAGTACTTGGCCGAAAGCTCGTGTAGTTTTAAGCAATTGACACGGTTGGAAACCCGAGAACATTTTATTCAGAAAAAGCAATGTTTCAAACAACGACACAGGATCAAAGGGAGTGTCCTTTGCGAATTATTGTATAGTTTGTGGGATATGGTCATCCTTATACAGTATAAGCTGGTCTGTGCAATGGGTCAATACCTGTATATTTAATAGTATCGTTACACGTGCTCGATGCTGGCTCACAGATAGTTCGTAATTTTTCTCTGCTGGATGGTAGAGAATAACGTTGATAGAATGCTTGGGTGATAGAGGTGAATGGATTTTGAGGGACGCGGATCTGCTTCATTGTTGAGTCTTCCTAATTTTCCCCGTAAGAAACTTCATACTGTAGTCGTGTTGATGGAGCAGGCTTCATTTGGCGCTTACTTCACGCATTATACATGGGTGGTGGAGCTATGACAACATATTGTCCCTTCCACCAAGTGGTCAAAATACTCTCCTATAGCATTAACTCAGCACACTCTGTTTCTAAACAGGTTGCAGAATGTGGTGGATATTGCTCTCTCCGACATCTGGGTAAAACTGATCTCTCTTTCAACTGCAGTGTGTATTACAGTACGTCGCTCCATATCAATGTCGTCTTTTCAGTCCCAAGTGTCCATTGGGTATGCTGTTGATTATCACATAATGACTGACTGACACCACTCTGTGGAGATGGAGGGAATCTTGATGGAACACTGGATATCTGTTACTTGTTGTTGTGGAACATGGGATTAAATGTAGAGGTCATCACCTAATACAGTTGTCTGGAAGCATTCCTCATTCCTACAGACTTGTCCTATTCACATATGCTGTGATACTATACACACGTTTTTATTTTTACTTTTTTTTCACCAACAAGATAAAAATACCTCTTTTTATTTGGGTTACCTGATGCATGTTGTGAACAGCACCTTCCAGCGATGGTCAACACTGGAACAGTAATCATATACATGACTGCAAAATGAAGGTACAATGCTTTTCGAAAAAGAGCACCGAGACATCCGCTACCCTTTTGATGGAAACATGAGATTAACCTTACAGGTAATCTCCTTCGAATAGTTGTTGGAAGCAACGCTTCCAGTTTCCATATGTTGCTATGTCTTCCACATTTTTGTCAATGAGAAACATCGCGTCTGTGTTTTATTTCTACCAGCCTGTTCTGTGGTAGCTGTACAGTTTATGCCACGCGATCTTCAGTTTTCTGTTAGAGCCAGAGAATCAAAGTATGTTAATGTTTGTTTAGCAGCAGCTGACACGGGTCTCTAAGTCATGGTAGAAAAAACAAAGTGTATGACAGTGTACACTGATTGGATGTGTTATAACCGAAAAACGGCTTATGAAGGCTTATGAAGGAGCAATACAGGAACCCTCTCATGTGATACATATTCTGTTGGATATGTTCATCCTACAGTACAGGTGATGAAACATTACACCGGTCTGTCGAAGCGAATTCGATGATGAACTACACGCTCCAATGAATCCATACCTGTATACTTAATAGGATCACCACATATGTTTGGGTGATAGACAAGAATGCCCCCTGGGAGCCAAAAAGCGACTCATTTCGAGATATGAGAGTGCCACAAATACGATTCACCAGTGATTGTAATAATTGGAAGATGTCCCTACAAGATCAAAGGCAAGTAAGTGGCTGTATGGATAGACTTGATTCGAAATCGCTGACAGCATTTGTAACAGAAAGCGTAACACTATCAGTGGCTCGTGTGTGGACCTGTAGACTCAAGAGCGCTTATTCTGGATGGTGACGGTAACGTAGCCACAAAGATCGTATTTTTAATAGCATAGTCCTTATGCCCCCCACCCCGTGAAACATGGACCTTGCCGTTGGTGGGGAGGCTTGCGTGCCTCAACGATGCAGATAGCCGTACCGTAGGAGCAACCACAACGGAGGGGTTTCTGTTGAAAGGCCAGACAAACGTGTGGTTCCTGAAGAGGGGCAGCAGCATTTTCAGTGGTTGCAGGGGCAACAGTCTGGATAATTGACTGATCTGGCCTTGTAACATTAACCAAAATGGCCTTGCTGTTCAGGTACTGCGAACGGCTGACAGCAAGGGGAAACTACAGTCATAATTTTTCCCGAGGGCATGCAGCTTTACTGTATGATTCAATGATGATGGCGTCCTCTTGGGTAAAATATTCCGGAGGTAAAATAGTCCCCCATTCGGATCTCCGGGCGGGGACAACTCAGGAGGTCGTTCTTATCAGGAGAAAAGAGCTGGCGTTTTACGGATCGGAGCGTGGAATGTCAGATCTCTTAATCGGGCAGGTAGATTTGAAAATTTAAAAAGGGAACTGGATAGGTTAAAGTTAGATATAGTGAGAATTAGTGAAATTCGGTGGTAGGAGGAACAAGACTTTTAGTCAGGTGAATACAGGGTTATAAATACAAAATCAAACAGGGGTAATGCAGGAGTAGGTTTAATAATGAATAAAAAATAGGAGTGCGGGTAGGCTACTACAAACAGCATAGTGAACGCATTATTGCGGCCAAGATAGACACTAAGCCCACGCCTACTACAGTAGTGCAAGTTTATATGCCAACTAGCTCTGCAGATGACGAAGAAATTGAAGAAATGTATGATGAGAAACGAAATTATTCAGGTAGTGAAGGGAGACGAAAATTTAATAGTCATGGGTGACTGGAATGCAAGAGTAGGATAAGGGAGAGAAGGAAACATAGCAGGTGAATATGGATTGGGGCTAAGAAATGAAAGAGGAAGACGTCTGGTAGAATTTTGCGCAGAGCATAACTTAATCATAGCTAATACTTGGTTTAAGAATCATGAAAGAAGGTTGTATACATGGAAGAACCCTGGAGATTCTGAAATGTATCAGATAGATTATATAATGGTAAGACAGAGGTTTAGGAACCAGGTTTTAAATTGTAAGACATTTCCAGGGGCAGATGAGGACTCTGACCACAATCTATTGGTTATGAACTGTAGACTAAAACTGAAGAAACTGCAAAAAGGTGGGAATGTAAGGAGATAGGACCTGGATAAAGTGATTAAACCAGAGGTTATACAGATTTCAGGGAGAGCATAAAGGAACAATTGACAGGAATGGGGGAAAGAAATAAGTAGAAGATGAACGGGTAGCATTGAGGGATGAAGTAGTGAAGGCAGCACAGCATCAAGTAGGTAAAAAGACAAGTGCTAGTAGAACTCCTTGGATAACAGAAGAAATACTGAATTTAATTGATGAAAGGAGAAAATATAAAAATGCAGTAAATGGAGCAGGCAAAAATGAATACAAACGTCTCAAAAATGAAATTGAGAGGAAGCGCAAAATGGCTAAGCAGGGATGGCTAGAGGACAAATGTAAGGATGTAGAGGCTTAACTCACTAGGGGTAAGATACACACTGCCTACAGGAAAATTAAAGAGACCTTTGGAGAAAAGAGAACCTCTTGTATGAATATGAAGAGCTCAGATGGAAACCCAGTTCTAAGCAAAGAAGGAAAAGATGAAAGGTGGAAGGAGTATATAGAGGGTCTGTACAAGGGCGATGTACTTGACAATATTATGGAAATGAAGAGGATGTAGATGAAGAGGAAATGGGAGGTACGATACTGTGTGAAGAGTTTGACAGAGCACTGAAAGACGTGAGTCGAAAGAAGGCCCCGGGAGTAGACAACATTCCATTAGAACTCCTGATAGCCTTGGGAGAGCCAGTCCTGACAAAACTCTACCATCTGGTGAGCAAGATGTACGAGACAGGTGAAATACCCTCAGACTTCAAGAAGAATATAATAATTCCAATCCCAAAGAAAGCAGGTGTTGACAGATGTGAAAGCTACCGAACTATCAGTTTAATAAGTCACAGGTGCAAAATACTAACGCGAATTCTTTACAGGCGAATGGAAAAACTGGTTGAAGCTGACTTCAGCGAAGATCAGTTTGGATTCCGTAGAAATGTGGGAACACGTGAGGCAATACTGACCCTACGACTTAGAAAGGTTAAGAAAAGGCAAACTTACGTTTCTAGCATTTGTAGACTTAGTGAAAGCTTTTGACAATGTTGATTGGAATACTCTCTTTCAAATTCTGAAGGTGGCAGGGGCAAAATACAGGGAGCGAAAGGCTATTTACAATTTGTACAGAAATCACATGCCAGTTATAAGAGTCGAGGGGTATGAAAGGGAAGCTGTGGTTGGGAAGGGAGTGAGACAGGGTTGTAGCCTATCCCCGATATTATTCAATCTGTATATTGAGCAAGCAATAAAGGAAACAATAGAAAAGTTCGGAGTAGGCATTCAAATCCATCGAGAAGAAATAAAAACTTTGAGGTTCGCCGATGACATTGTATTTCTGTCAGAGACAGCAAAGGACTTGGAAGAGCAGTTGAACGGAATGGACAGTGTCTATAAAGGAGGATGTAAGATGAACATCAACAAAGCAACACGAGGATAATGGAATGTAGTTGAATTAAGTCGGGTGATGCTGAGGGAATTAGATTAGGAAATGAGACACTTAAAGTAGTGAAGGAGTTTTGCTATTTGGGGAGCAAAACAACTGATGATGGTCGAAGTAGAGAGGATATAAAATGTAGACCTGCAATGGCAAGGAAAGCGATTCTGAAGAAGAAAAATTTGTTAACACCGAGTATAGATTTAAATGTCAGGAAGTCGATTCTGAAAGTATTTTTATGGAGTGTAGCCGTGTATGGAAGTGAAACATGGACGATAAATAGTTTAGACAAGAAGAGAATAGAAGCTTTGGAAATGTGGTGCTACAGAAGAATGCTGATGATTAGATGGGTAGATTACATAACTAATTAGGAGGTATTGAATAGAATTGGGGAGAAGAGGAGCTTTTGGCACAACTTGACTAGAAGAAGGGATCGGTTGGTAGGACACGTTCAGAGACATCGAGGGATCACCAATTTAGTATTGGAGGGCAGCGTGGAGGGTAAAAATCGTTGAGGGAGACCAAGTGATGAATACACTAAGCAGATTCAGAAGGATGTAGGCTGCAGTAGGTACTGGGAGATGAAGAATCTTGCACAGGGTTGAACAGCATGGAGAGCTGCATCAAACCAGTCTCAGGACTGAAGATCACAACAACAACAAGTCCTTATGCGAAACGTGTGTTCTGGGCTGTAGAATCCCTCTGCAGTCACCTTCAGATGTCATTTCTCAATAGTGTTTCTCGAAAAGAACATCGTGTTCCCTCCATGGATACCATTTGGCCTACCTGGTGAGTGTAATCCGACTACAGAAAAAACAAAAACAAAAATTACTCACCACGTCAAGTGACTCTCATGATCAATTTAATTTCGAAATAACGAGGACATTCTGTGGTGATTGGTAGTATTTGCATCAAAATAGTGGAAGTTTTTTTTCCTGATTTTGCGCGGGTTGGGTATGTCTCTGCTGATCATTTGTGATCGGTGATCGCTGGACGTCGCAATATAATGAGATACGAATATAGTCAAATGTAAAAACATATATCGATTTTGAACCATTAGGGGCAGATGTGTCACTATACTTTAGATGACCAAGATGCATTCAGGACACCGTTCTTTTATGTCCTATTGTTTAGTTAACTATACCTGGTTTTGTGTTGACGTAGACCTTCGTCTCAAGATGTGCAGCAGTCAGCACATGTTGGGAGGCTGCTGGTGGAGTAGTTCCATCCCTTGTTTCATCCACCTTGTAGGTGGAGAGAGGGCCTCGATTTTCGGTATTTTGTGACTGAAACTTAAGGAGAATGCACGTTCAACTACTGCCTCATCTGTAGTGTTTTAGGACGACGATTTTCCCCAGTACATGTGCTGCATTATGACCTGTTCAATACGAGTGCTGGTTTTTCATGTAGTTAGAACTGTGATGCATTTTTTACATCAGCTGTGATAGTGTGTTTTGGCTTCGATTACCTGGGCTATAGCGTGATTTTTAGTTTTTAATAGGTGTCTGTAGCAAACTCTGACGTCAAACAACGATAGATACTGTATGCTTGAATGTGATACATTTTTTAAACTCCTCTCTGTCCAACACTAGAATCTAGTCAGTTGCACTTGTTTCCCACCAAAAAGAATAAAGATAGTACCTTACACCCAGCCTTTTTCCCCCTAGCTTGTAGATGTAGGGTAGAGATTGAGTGTTTCTGACGCTGGTTTCGAGTGGTATTACGAAATTTTTTCCCAGCAGTTGTATGGTTTCATCAGTTTTTGCAGCGTATTGCGACGTTTTGCTGTCCTTTTGTAGCGCTGTGCATATAGTTTTGTAATTAGGTCCGATCTTAGTGAGTAATTATGTAGTTAGGATCGATATTTTTATCGGTGTCGAGTGATATTGCGAAATTTTCTCCCAGCGGGATAAGACAAGTTGCATAGTATCGTCAGTTTTTGTGCTATATTGCGATTTTATATGTTGTGTCTAGACAAGACAGCCTAGACACAATGGGAGGAAGCCGAAAGGCACGTGTTTAGCTCACGCCGGCAAGAGATAGGTCTGCAACAGGATACGTAATGAATGCTATAAAGAAAAGTACGTAGCTTCTGGAATACTTAACATTAATCCATCCTTGTGGTACATCTGGAGATTGTGGCGATACAAGTGAGACTCTTTAGATACATGCAATGTTACTAATGGCGCCTTGCTAGGTCGTAGCCATTGACTTAGCTGAAGGCTATTCTAACTATCTGCTCTGCAAATGAGCGAGGCTTCGTCAGTGTGCATCGCTAGCTACGTCGTCCGTACAACTGGGACGAGTGCTAGTACGTCTCTCTAGACCTGCCGTGTGGTGGCGCTCGGTCTGCTATCACTGAAAGTGGCGACACGCGGGTCCGACATGTACTAATGGACCGCGGCCGATTTAAAGCTACCACCTAGTAAGTGTGGTGTCTGGCGGTGACACCACATTCCTCCCCCGCAAATCGGCGAACGGTCGTGTTATAAGGCTTCCGCCTGCCGTGGGGAGGACCCCATGTTGACGTATGCGATGAGGTGGGGAGCCTAACAACAGGCGAGGCTGTGCCACCCGCACCCGGCCATTCGGTCCGAGGGGAGCTAGGAAACGCCTGAAAACCTAGTCCAGGGTGCACGTCAACATGCGGTGTATGCGCCCTTAGAGATAGAGGAGGGGACGAAGGGTCGACCTCCATCGAGTCGGAGCACACGACTGGCGAAGACGACATCTGGTCCGGAGCGGGCAAGAGTTCCATCGCGGGGACATCTGGTCACGGAAACCGATCGGCGGCGCGTGACCCAGGGAGGCGCCAGGCGGTTGCAGCGACGCGTCCACTGCGGGCGGCGCCAGCGGGAGAACAGACGGCGGCGCATCGCCATGAGGCAAAATGGAAGGCAGCGTCGGTAACACCTGGGGATGAGGCGAGCCAGTAGATGGGTCCCCAGGGCGCTGACCGGACGGCACGGTCGCTGAAAGCAGACGGGGAGCGGCAGAGCCCGTGCGACGACAGAGGCGCAGCTGATTGAGATGCCGACGCACCTCACCAGAGGCCCCCAAAACAAAATACATCGCGCGGCCGAGGCAGCGAAGAATGCGCCCTGCAGCCAACGCCATGAACCTCGATAGTTGCGATAGAATACAACGTCGCCTGGAGCAAAAGCAGGTGGCTGCCGCTGCACAGGAACCTGATGCGGCGGATGCAGCAAAGACATCAAGGTTCGATGAGGACGACCGTGGAGCAACTCAGCCGGCGAGCGACCATCTCGGGGCTGAGAGCGATACTAAGACAAAAAGAGCAACAACAAAACACCACGTCGTACAAAAAGTCTCTCCTTGTGAGCAAAAAATCGGCGAACCAACGGATCCGCGATCCGTGACTTTGACAAGGGCCATTGCGGAGCAACAAAACGCAAAACGGTAGCAAGGACAGGGTCAGCAGCTGTGGCTGTAGCTACAGGACGAAAATCAATCGGAAACGATTCGACCACGTCATCGGTTTCCGCATCAATGAACATGCAAGCAAGTTCGGAAGAATCGAATGCTTTATCCTCAGCAACAGGCAAACGGGACAACGCATCAGCGTTGCCGTGCTTAGCAGTGGACCGATACAAGATATCGTAGCGGTACTGCGAGAGGAAAATAGACCAGCGAATGAATTTCTGCGCTGTACGTGGAGGTACAGGCTCGTTCGGATGAAAAAGCGATGTCAAAGGTTTGTGGTCCGTGATGATGGTAAAGTGACGACCATACAAGAAATCATGGAACTTAGTAACACCAAATACGATACCCAAAGCTTCTTTCTCTATCTGTGAATAATTTCATTGCGCTGACGAGAGCAATTGTGACGCAAAGGCAATAGGGCGATTATGCGAACAATCTTAGTGCGCAAGCACAGCACGGATCCCGAAATCCAATGCATCTACCATCAACAAAAGGGATTTCTGGGGATCGAATGGCGTAAGGCAAGTATTAGAAAGCAACGCCGATTTCAACTGGCGAAAGGCGCGCTCGCATTCCGTCGTCCAGACGAACGGAACACCTTTACGGCGTAAGCGATGAAGCGGAGCTGAAATGGAAGAGGCATGCGGGATAAAATTATGATAATAGTTAATTTTTCCCAACACACTCTGTAGCTGCTTCAAATTCTGCGGCGAAGGCAAGTCTTGTACGGCACGGAGGTGCTCTGGACTGGGATGTATGCCTTGTGCATTTATGACATGTCCCAGATATGGTAAGTCACGAGCAAAAAACACACATTTGTCCTTCCGCAAGCGAAGACCATTTTGTCGCAAGACCTGAAATAATGTTCGGAGGTTTGCTAAATGTTCGTCTGCAGTCTTTCTGGAGATCACAATATCGTCCAGATAGTTTGCTGCAGTAGGGACCGACGCACAAACAGTTTGTAGATACTGCTGAAACAATGCAGGGGCGGATGCGCACCCGAATGGCAGTCGTTTGAAGCGATACAAACCAAGATTCGTGTTAACCACCAACACGTGCTGGGATTCTTCGTCCACCGGTATTTGGAAGTACGCATCTGCGAGGTCCAACTTAGAAAAATATTTACCTGGGCACAGTTTGTCAAAAAGATCTTCCAGGTGGGGTAAAGGATTAGTTGCAATCACTGGTTGTGGATTCACAGTGGCCTTGAAGTCCACACAAAGTCTCAGTTTTCCGGAAGGTTTTGGCAATATTACTAAGGGTGAGGCCCAGAGAGAAGCCTGCACATGTTCAATTACACCTTGTGATTCTAAAGCGTGTAATGTCCTTGCGACCTCATCATGCAATGCGTGGGGAACATTGCGCGCTCTGAAAAATTTCGGTTGTGCATTTACTTTCAGTTCCAAATGTGCTTCATAGTTCTGAGCGCAACCAAGGCCCGGTGCAAAAATGTCTGCAATTTCTTCACATAGACTAGAAACATTGGCTGAAGGCACAGTCTCGTTCACTGATAGTACCTGATCAACTATAGACATGTTAAACAACTGAAATAAATCTAAACCAAACAAGTTCACTGCAGTAGAAGAACGAAGAACGTAAAATGACGCAAGTTTTGTGTGTCCCTTGTATGTTGCAAGAAGGCTGCACTGTCCGAACACAGGGATAGGCTGTCCTGAATATGTAGTGAGCTGAACATCTGCGGCACGCAACGGAGGTTTGCCCAGTTGTTTGTCCGTGTCGTGATTGATCAAGGAAACTGCAGCTCCCGTATAGAGCTGGAATGGGATCACTTTGCCTTCAAGGTCCAAGTCTACAAAAAGTTTATTGTCCTGCTGACGACAAGAGCGACTTTCTCGCGCTATTTGAACTGATACAGGTACAGAAGCACTTGCGACTTGACGAGATTTCCAGCGACGTCGACGCACACGTTTTGTGGGACGAACACAGTCACTGTTTAAGAAAGTGGCACTGGGCGGAGTGGAATTAACTACATGAATGTCCATGGGCGAAGGTTCACGAGCCTGATTGTCCATGGTTCGATTCCGGCGCGAAGCAAAGGGCCTGGAATGGTTGTGATTGGCCGATCGGAGCTTTTTCTGGCAAACACTTTGAACATGTCCTTCCTTATTACAGTAAAATTAAATAGCTTGGCGTGACGGGCAATGTTCACGCGAATGTCTAGTCGCACACCGCGGGCATGATTTCACCGTATTTGCTCGCTTATGCGGCACACGTTGAGAGCTAGGTGGCAGCTGCGCGGACGAGCGCGAGGGCTGTTTATCGTTCCGTGCAGCTCGCCCGACGGGCCGGTTAATGTGACACACGACTGGCGAAGGTTCAAATGATTCCTGTGCAAAGTCAAGTGTGTCTTGCCTATCTAATATGTCTATCACTTGTTGAAGGGAGGGATTAATTAGTTTCAAAATCTGTTCCCGTACACGAACATAAGAAACGTTCTGCGCAATTGCATCACGTACCATTGTATCTGAATAAGGGAGTCCACATTCACACTCAAAGGCACAATCCCTAGTAAGGCCTTGCAATGTTGCAACCCACTCCCTATTAGTCTGACCGGCCGTACGTTTTGTACGAAAGAACGTATACCTTTTTGCAACGACATTTACCGTTTCTTTGAAATAGGCATCTAACGCCGACAAAATTTCTTCGTAGGACAGAGTCGCTATGTCGCGTCGGGGAAACAATTTCACTATCACACGGTAGGTGGACACACCTACACAGGCCAATAAAAAAGGCTGCCGCTCGTTACCTTGAATTCTGTAGGCGGCGAGATGGAATCCAAAGTGGCGTGACCACTTCGTCCAGCTTTCCTTAGCTGGGTCAAATGACCGGAACGGGGGTGCAACTGCATGTTGTGGCTGCGGTAGCGGTGGAGCGGCGGCTGCCGCATCGTTTTGCATTGCACGTTGACCCTGAACGAGCTGTCCAAGGGCATCCAATAACGCCTGCGTCTGCTGATTCTGCAAGCGATAAAATTCGGACAGTACATCTGGAGAAGCCATGACACAATGAAATGTAAGCAAGTATAAAGAACAAGACCCTCTTTTGACTCGTCGCCAAAAATGTTGTGTCTAGACAAGACAGCCTAGACACAATGGGAGGAAGCCGAAAGGCACATGTTTAGCTCACGCCGGCAAGAGATAGGTCTGCAACAGGATACGTAATGAATGCTATAAAGAAAAGTACGTAGCTTCTGGAATACTTAACATTAATCCATCCTTGTGGTACATCTGGAGATTGTGGCGATACAAGTGAGACTCTTTAGATACATGCAATATTACTAATGGCGCCTTGCTAGGTCGTAGCCATTGACTTAGCTGAAGGCTATTCTAACTATCTGCTCTGCAAATGAGCGAGGCTTCGTCAGTGTGCATCGCTAGCTACGTCGTCCGTACAACTGGGCTGAGCGCTAGTACGTCTCTCTAGACCTGCCGTGTGGTGGCGCTCGGTCTGCTATCACTGAAAGTGGCGACACGCGGGTCCGACATGTACTAATGGACCGCGGCCTATTTAAAGCTACCACCTAGTAAGTGTGGTGTCTGGCGGTGACACCACATTTTAAAGTCCTTTTGTAGCGCTATACATATAGCTGTGTAATTAGGCCCAATGTTTGTGATTAATTACATAATTAGGATCGATATTTGCGTCAGTTTCCGGACCAAAATGAATAACGTACACTAAACTAACCTTCCTCTCCCACATCTAGACTGTTTCCATGTGTTAGGGGGTGCACTTAGGCTCTTCATCCAGTAGATTCAGAGTTCGAGTCGCTGATACATTGCGTTTTCGACGTGCTCTGAGTGTTTGTGCACTGCATTATTTTCGGGTGTTAAAGCATTGTGAGCTTGTTTGCATAGCATTAAACATGCATTATTTTAGTGATCTACAAGTTGTGTACATGTTTGTATCCTGTGTACTGGATCATTTCGTAATTTACGAGTTGTTTTCGTCTCTGCACATCAGTGTACTGCATTCTTTACGAGTGGTTTTCAGGTCTGTAAACTTAAATTGTGATCCCAAGCACTTCAGGTTGAGTGCTTTGTATCAGCGTAATAAATAAACTACGTGAAATCAGTCCTTAAATAAATTATCCCAAAAATAAATGAAGTATACTCCTTCCTCTTTTCAGCAGCACAGATCAGGCTAAGTCCTTTTCCCCTCATTTTTCCCCTCCAGACCACCGGGGGGGATGGGGAGGATGGGGCACACTTGCAGCTGAGAACACGTGACACTGCACGATCATGTGACATTTTGCGGCACCCTCTAGCTGTGAACTCGCGAACTAACTCAGTTCTTTGGTGTGCTGGATTGGAGGCAGTTGTCTCTTGTGTGGTGGGAGCTTATAAGCAGATTTTAGAAATGACAGACTGAGACAGATGATTCCATCCGTTGTGTAATGCATCTTTAATGCATCTCGATGCAAAGCATTTATTTGCAGGACGGTATTCTTCCTCTTCATGTGTTCAAGCATTAATGCTCACTTCCATTTTTCATGCTGTGAGCCGTGGATGCACTCCTCAGCTGAATGAATGCGTGTAATATAGCTATTCAAACTCCCCCTGACTGGCACCAACATCTTGCTAATTGAACACATGCTCCTTCCACACCGACAGCTCAACAGGCACTGATATCTCAGCCTCTAGCACTGTAGGTAGATAGTAAATTTAAAAAGAAATCAATAAACTTCAACAAATTTGAACCAATTGAAACAAATTTATACAAATTGAAACAACTTTAAACAAATTATATTGGAATTGAATGACATCATGAGCAGTCTCTAATGGGGGCAACACCATACTATCTCCCCTCAGCAGCAGGAGTAACTTAGAGAAAAATTCCCTTCAAAATTCAAATTTTTCCATCTATTTTCCAAGAGGATAATGCGTTATCATGCAAAATGGGGGAAGGGGGCGGGGGTCGAGAGACTGCCAGGTGACTTGTAGAAGCACATAAGTCAATTTCCCTCCAAAATTCAAACTTCCTACCAGCAGGGCATGTCTTTTCCAGCAAAGGCCGCCATCGTGGATAATGGTATTCACGTCATCTTCTGACCTCATGGCCGTCATCTAGGATGACACAATGCGCTGTTGCCAAGTATATCGGCTGCCATCTTAAATGACGTCATCGTGGCCATCTTGAATACATCTGACAACAATGCACTCTATGCTCATGACCCCACCTCCCTACTACTTTCGATTAGCTCTTTCTTTCTGTAGTGTGTGTACTTTTGTGTTATGCTACAAACTGTAAAGTACAGTATAATGTATATTATGAACTGCAGTCCTAAAGACCTAATTTTAACCTTAATAGAGAACATAAGCGTAGGCTACAAAGAGATTTTCGAATCTATTTGACATTAAAATCTTTCAAATATACATACAGTGCAAAATGCTGTGGTACATATTAAGATGTTCATGGCGTAACACAAACTTTTTTATCCCAAATGTGTTCTCCGTGTTTAGTTTGGTTAAATGAGGTTGTCTGTATTTAGAAATACTGATCCAGTGGCGGGAGATTTCTTAATATCTCATTAAACAACCATAGTGGCAAGATGTTCATCAGATTTCTCTCTCTCTCTCTCCCTCTCTCTCTCTCTCTCCTCTCTCCTCCCTCCCTCTCCCTCTCCCTCTCCCCCCCTCCCTCCCTCCCTCTCTCTCTCTCTCCCTCTCTCTTATTTTTATTTATTTATGTATTTTTTGTGGACCACCACGAAAGTGCTCTCCTGCTATAGGTTTTGATGAGTGATATTACGAGTATCAAATTATGTAACATAAATAGGCATATCTTTTGATTATATTGACTTAGGAGCTAAAATTTCTCGCTCCACCAAAGAACCTCAGACCTTACTATGCGACATAAATTTCAATTTGATATCTATACCCTTACATGAGGAAAAGGAGCCATAACAGTCGGAGAGAGAGAGAGAGAGAGAGAGAGAGAGAGAGAGAGACGGGTAACAGAATAATTCTATAAGGGTCCCGTTTTTACCGATTGTCTTATGGAATGCCCAAAAGGAAAGAGGCATAATGTAGACAATTGTAGACCCGTTTCCGTGACGTCAGTGTTTGCAGATGTCATTGAAAAGCGTGCATGTATAAGGGTAATTGATCATTTTACGTCACATAATTTGCTCTCAAACGTACAGATTGTTTTCAGGAGTGGTTCAACAGCTGGAAACGCTTTATTCTTGTTCCTGGTAAGGTAACAGACGGATCAAACCAAAAGTTGTGACCACTAGGCGTCGCCTTTTTCAGGTTGGCGTTTGATTGTGTTGATTACAAATATTACTGCTAGAGTTGGATCATTATTGAATAAGAAAATCAAAATTTTTTCTTCTCATATTTTAAAGACAGAGGGCAAAAGGTAATTCACCGCGCTTTTTGACGACGACTATGACGAGCCGCCTAATTGTAACACGTTTGGGTGGGGTATGCCTCAGGGGTCAGTGCGCGTCCTCTATTGTTGCTCTTATATATGATATAACTTCTAATACGTGACTTTAAAGTATTTCTATTTGCGGATGACGTTAGCTTGGTAATGAAGGATACTGAGCGCAACGTAGGTATTGTATCAAATAACGCAGTTCTAGGCTTAAGTTCACAGCTGTTAGAAAATACATTAATGCTGAATCACAGTAAAACTAAGTTTTTACAGTTTTCTAACAAACTTCAACTAAAACTGACGTTTAGATCACATGGAATAGGGGTATGCTTACAATTCAAACTCCTAGGTCTTCAGATGGATAGTAAGCAGTCGTGGAAAGGTCACGTTCAGGATTTTATAAAAAAACTGAATATTGCTGTATTTACCAATAGAATATTATCTGCAGCGAGTGATAGTCCAACACGAAAGTTAGTCTATTTTGCGACCTTTTTGGACTGACGAGAATAGAGCAGTACTAGCTGCCTGTCAGCTCGAGGACACATTTGCTAGCCGACTCTCGTGGGCGGATAAGACGTTGTTTCGATGTTAAGAAATAGCTGTATGAAGACGACATTTGCTGGATAAACTAGCAGCAATTGTCACTGAATTCAGTTATCTCATGTCATTGTATTGTGGAAGGTATGACTGTCCGTACTCGGGTTTGTCTGTTAATATTATTCGACTGTACATGCGGTTCAAGTTAACAGCGACAGTTCCAGGGGTGTGCAGGTTTCAAAAGCTCGTCACCCATTTTGCAAAGAGACTGAGCCGTGCTTCGTGAGTGTATCACCCACAGGTATCCTATTTTCGGGTGCACTGGGGTGTACAAAAAAAAGGTATTCACGCTATTCCGTGGCCAGGAGCATAAATCAGAAGGTGAAACTGCTAATATATTATTTACCGCGCAATTTAAAATCACTTTAGCGGACCGAGCAAGCCGTGTACTAATAAATTTGGCGTCGTGCGGGTGAATAATCTGCCGCTGGCACGGCGGTAATTACGGTTCATCCGTTGCCACAGTGGCCGCTGCGAGCGCTGGTATCTCCAACATGGCCGGCCGGGGTCAATCTGGCAGGCCGCGCTGCAGGTGCCTGCTGTGCAGGTGCTCGTGAGCGCGGAGGCCGTCGCTGCGACCCAGGTGCATCGTCACCATCATGGCATCCAAAGTGGCCTTCTGCGACACCGACACTTCGTTTCGTGCATAATCTTTAGTTGTTTATAAACGTTTTGCCCTTTTCGTGTATCTTTTGGTCGTGTTTATGTTTATTTGTGATTTTGTTCTGAATATAGACATTTTCTATGCATGTAATATGAAATGTAAGATATTAGACACATGTGAACAAAACTATAGGACGGATGGAAACCACTTTCGCATGATGTGTCATTGCAAAGTAACGTAGCTCGACGAAACTCGGATCATTCATAGGAACAGCCGGCCGGAGTGGCCGAGCAGTTCTAGGCGCTACAGTCTGGAACCGCGCTACCGCTAGGGTCGCAGGTTCAAATCCTGCCTCGGGCATGGATGTGTGTGATGTCCTTAGGTTAGTTAGGTTTAAGTAGTTCTAAGTTCTAGGGGACTGATGACCTCAGAAGTTAAGTCCCATAGTGCTCAGAGCCATTTGAACCATTAGAGAAGAAAAACAATCTTGTTAGTTTATTGCGACGCTAACAGCTTAATATCTTGACGAAATATTTTATCTGAATCATAATCTACATTATTGGTGGCTGTGAACCATACATAGGAATAACTGCAACAGTGTAATACGGAAAATAATTCAGAGAAATACGCAATGAAGAGAACAGAGACGACAGATATTGAATGATGATAATTGCACTGAAGTCACTGGGGTTCATGATGGTCGCTGGACGTGATATAAGGCAGGACATGGTTCGTAGTAGGATGAGTGATCACCACGGACGTCAGTGCGTGCTCTGGCCATTAGGTTGGCAAGGACATCTTGTGGTAGGGTTTGCCATTCTGCCACTAGCGTGGCTGAAAACTCCCGGATGGTTGTTGGTGCATGTGGACGTGCTGAAATACGCCTCTCCAAAGCATCCCATACGTGTTCCATGGGATAATGTCTAGGGAAAGCCCAGTCCGTTCACCGAATATCCTCTCGTTCCAAGAACTTCTCCACCTGAGCTGGTCGATGGGTTCGAGCACTGTAATCCATAAAAATTAAGTCAGAACCGAAAGCACCCACGAAAAGACGCACGTGGGAAACGAGTACAGTGATTGTTGAGTGTGTTGTGTTCATATAATTCGAAGTTTAGTATGCCCACGAAAAATTACGTCTACATACGCCATAACACATGTAGCACCCAAATGGTAGTATTCGACAATGCTGGACTTACCCTCATAAGGTGAGGTTAGAAAGCCCAAGAAACATCATTCCTACCCACACCATAGCCCCTTGACCACCGAAACTGTTGTGTTCAACAATGCTGGAATTTCCCTCATATTGTGGCGGCAGTTGCTGAACATGATGTAGTCCAGCTGCTATGGTTTGGGGAGGCGTATTGTTGCATCGGATTACTGACTTCCAAATCTCTGATCACTGTACACCCACTGGCCAGCTTTATTAAGTCACTGTACTCCTTCCCCATTTGCGACTTCTCAGGACTCCAGTCAGCCCTAACTTCGTTTTTGTAGAAGACACTGCAAAATCTCATCGAACAGCAAGGATAGAGGAACACTTGGATATTCAGCGAATAGACTGGCATGCCTGTTCACCTGACTTAAAACCCATAGAGAATGCTTGGGATGCAGCATTTCTACACGCACCAACGACCATCCTACGTTTATCGACTGAGCAGGAGGAGGAATGGAGCACCCCATCACAAGATCTCCCAACCAAACTTGTCTCCAGTATAGGCGTACATTGCACAGCTTGTATTAACGTCTGTGCTGATCATACTCGCTATTAAGAGTCATGTCCTGCCTTATAAAATGTTCGAGCCTCCATCATGATCAGCAGTGAAGTGAGCGTAATTATTGATGTTGAATAATTGTGTCGTTTCTGGTCGTCTCATTCTGTATCTGCTTTAGTTACCCTCTCTACTACAGTATAGCAGTTCCTTCTACGTATAATTAAAGTTTTGTAGATCTATGTTACATGACAATTACACACTATGCCAAAGTTTTTTTCTTCCTAACGTTTTGCATACGAGTGTAACCGGTCCATGAATAGTGCCAACAGTTGTCAGGATATGATACGAAAAATCGAAATGATGTCCTGTTACGAAGGTAAAAGTGGGCCAGTGGAAAAGGTGGAGGGAGTGAAGAAAGCACGCCCGACGAAAAAAAAGTGCGCGTCAGTTGTTAGCCACCATACGGTGCTCATCCTGGGGTAGGTGCAGAGATAAAATATCTACAGTTCGAAGTAAGACGAACATCAGATGGATGTTGACTCTACATGTAAAGGCGTGCAATTCTTGTATTGTGCTCCAGAGCTGTTGGTAATGGGAAGAGAAGGCTTTGGTGATCCATATTAACACTGAGGATACGTGTATATAACACTCGCCAGTCCACTGGGGGTCAAACCGTACAATAACCCCGGGTTCGGTGTGGGGTGGTGGTCGAGTAGATAGACAGATTTCACCTGTGTCGTTTCTAGGTCCCCGCCTTAATACATACATACATAAATCACAAATTTAAATCTCAGTTCTGGATGTTACTTTTCGCAATACATGTGATATTCAACAACATTTTCACAATCAGAGCCATACTAACTCTTCAGAATCTCTTTAAAAAGTATATTGTGAGTAAAAGTCAATAGCAAGTAACGATTTTTAATTTTTTAATGTTTGGCTGTGCTCATCAAGTATCCCCCACCCATTTGATAGTACGTATTACTGAAAGGCATTTGGTATTGCTAAGAGTGTGCCAATATATAATTTCAAGTTTTGGACCCAACTTACACATCATCTTTAAAAAGTTTGTAGTTGACCTATGTTAGCAGCAGTAACCAAATTTGGTTTTTCTTTAAGTTTTTGCTAACATACCTTGGTGAAAATATGTTGATACTGCTAGGATATTGCTGAAGATACACGTAATTGAAATTTACTGGGAAAGTAGATGACTTCGATCTTATTAACACGATGATGAAACAGAAGGCATTAAACAAAGAAGCGATTTTTAATGTGGTACAACTCGAGGAAAATTAGGCAGGGGGTAAGAGAAACGATTACATCAAAAATTAAAATGAACATTGACGTGGGACTGGAACAACAACCGGACCCAAAGGAAGTACATAGGGCACGTGGGACTTCTAAACACAAAAGCAGCTATTTCTCCTAATCAGATAGTTCGCAGAAGAATTTAACAATGGAATAAGGGCTATATGATCTACTGCAATTTACAATTAATTTAACCACTGCAAAATTTTAAGTAAGAGTGGCCAAAATCTTGTTCTAGTTACCGTAGTGGCAACTAAGTCAGAGCAAACCACCCTCGTGGAGAACTCATTTTCTGTGCTTTTTTCATTCTGAAAACGACTCAATAAAATTTCCCAGCCAACATGCACCTGAAGGAAAAACATTAAAAATTCATGACTGTTCAAACTCGGGAATTCTGATACCTCATCCAGAAACTATACCGAGTGTTTTCAGACAGACAACCACTCATTACCACCAGCGTAACTAGTATGTCCTAGGTCGCGAATGCGTGCCAAGTCCCTTGGAGGCCGATAGTCGAGAGGCAGTAAAGACATTCGTAGCATCCTCTGCCAGCGCAATGGCTATGACGCAAAAATACGTCTTGCCGTACTCTTTGGGCAAGACCATCTCATGGCACGACTACCATGTTATACTACACACAGGTTACAGTTACCAGCGAAAATTTCCAAACTAATTCATCACACAGTCACGCACCTTAAATATCCAACTCTCTCTCTCTCTCTCTCTCTCTCTCTCTCTCTCACACACACACACACACACACACACACACACACACACACAGAAGGAATACAGGCACACAAATATCACGATTGTAGAAAGATATGAAAGCTCCTCTTTTTTTCGCAGGCACGTCATATTCAAATACAGGTAACTTTTGGAATCGACTACACACCGTCGGTACCGAGAGCCATATTGTCAACGATGGCACTAATGGGTCCGTTTCACTGTTATTTTAAAATTGGTCTGAGTCTTCACAATAAAAGTCCTAAGAAAATAAAAGTAATGTAAGGCTGTTCTTAGTAAACCTAAATTTTAACCAGTGACCTATATGAAGTCGAGGGGAAACATCAGGTGTTATCCTGACACTATGGTTCAGAACAATGAATACTTTGTGTCCACGTGTGAAAGCGGTCAAGGAAATCATTCCATACCACATCTAAGAATGGAATTTTGCAAGTTAAATTAAATCGACACTATTTTCACCGCCAAAAACTAGCAGCTACAAGTAGAGCAAATGCTGCTAAATTCGTATGTGTGAGAAGGTCAATAGCATGTGGTTTCCTATTCAAGTTGTCATCAGTAAGCCCATTCAGGAATTTTTGCGGCATCAGTTTTATATAGTTCTTATTCTCCATCCTGAATTCAGTGGGAAAAATAACGTTTTGCGGACCTGTACATGGCTGAAGGGGTGTGATATTCGCTATTTTTGACTTCATTAAAACAGCAAATACGAGTAGTTAATACTTTCAGCCAGGAGGCAAATACTTGTTTGTAAATAATGATTAATGTATAATGAGGCGTCGCATAGCGACGGTGGAATTTTCTAGTGATGTAATTTGTCGTCTTTGGGCGGCAATATAAACAGAAATACGGATAGATATGCGATCCTTCACTATTTTGTTCGCTGGAGAACAAATGAAGCCTTGAGCGCTAAGAAGACTTTTTACTGTTTTTCTGAAGTAAGACGGACGCAGATTTTGTGGCAGTCTGATCTAATTTTTACTAAATGTATAAAAACGTGTATGTCTAAGTTTTGAGTGAAGTGTAGGAAGAAGAACTTACCGTGACGAAGCACGAGCGACTCAAGAGGACAATGGCTATATAAAAGAGCGCTCAATGGACATGATATGGACATAAAAATCTACCGTCATTGTAGTATTAAGCTTAAGGTACGATATATGTTTTAGTTATAATAAATATTTGTTCTGGGAATACTGAATCATTTAGCAGTGCTCATTTCTATTATCTCCTCAGTATTATTTTCATTTTAATTATGCATTTTGCTAATATTACAGACTCCAAGATGGTATGATCGTATCTACGATCATGAAGTAATTAGAAAGACGATAACGCAACTTCTTAATCAATAGCACGCTAGTTGTGACTGCCTCAAGCCACGCAAAACCGCAAGTAAAAACTATTCACATCTCATAATGCAATATTTTATGACAATGGTCAATCCATGATTCTTACGCCAATTGTGATTGATAAAACAGCAAGCTAAATCTCAATTTCCAACTTTCCATTGAATAACAACATCACTTTTATTTTGTAACATCACACTTGGCGCCCGAACAGGGACTTGACCAAAAATTAGTTCAGATTCTTGGAAAATTTTCTATGTGCTTGTGTTAATAAATGTTCTCTCGTTTCATGTACACATCATCTCTCTGTGAGTAAGACAGAAAATACGCGGGTCGATAACGCAGTTTAATTACCGAGAGAAAAGAAAAGAAAAAAGACGTGAATTTGCTGAGACAACATAGCGGTATTCAAGCCATCAAAAAGTAAGTCAGAATTTTGCATACGCAGTGTAGTGCTTCAGTAGCAACGTTGCTTTTCCAAGTCGATCCACATCCTTTCTATCTCCTTCCCGCTATAGAAAATCTGCTTTATTTTATCTTTCAAAGTAAAATTATTCGTAGTCTGATAACAGAAATTATTTTTCTCCATTGTTAGTATAGCTGTATTACATTTTCAACATGGTGGATATTGTGTGCAATTTGCAGTGAAGAGCATCTTCATTCATTTGTCTGAAACGTTTAGGTTCCATCTTGTCTTCTCGCCAGATAGAATTTCATTTGTTGCTCACGCGAGAGTGGTGCTCTTAGCGGACTCACCACGTCACTGACAAACGACGAAAGCCTTACGTAGCACGTGATTTACTGACGAAAATGGCAGATAGTAAACAGAGATAGGTGACAACAGGAGACGGGAGTGAAGACGTTAATAGTATTCCATACCCTTTACGATCGCGAACGGTGGAAACTGAACTAACCATGTCTGTAACAGGGGAAATGACCCTAAAGTCCAAATTCTTCCCGCTGCAGCTACAAATGACCTCGGTGCGTTAATGGAAATGCTGAAACAACAGTTTGACGCAGTAAATGAGACTATAAAAACACAAAATGAGACTGTTAACGCCCGATTAGATGCTGTAAGCGAATCAGTAAAAACACAAAATGAGACTATAAAAACACAAAATGAGACTGTTAACGCCCGACTAGATGCTGTAAGCGAATCATTAAAAACAGAGCTAGGCACAATCAAAACAGATCTGCATAAAGAAATTACGGCTGAATTAAATACCCATTTGGGTGAGGTGCAAACTAAGATCAGTGATCAAATTCAGAAAATGCAGAAACAGGTGAAAAGTGAAATAGCTGAAGTATCTGGAACATTAAACACAAAAATTCAGGCAGCTACCAAAGAAATAAACTCAGTTAGAAATGCAGTATCTGACATTGAAGGTGTAGTGGAGGATCTGTCGAGGCAGATAGACTCAATCAATATTGAAGAACAGGTTAAGAGCACCGTGAAAGCACACTCGGAGGCATTGTCGGAACACTACGGTGAATGGATAAAGGGTAAAGATATTTTTATCGAAAAGGTCAGGGAGGAGCTTAGGGAGACTGTCAAGGATGTAACTTATGAAATCTTAGCTGCTCCTGGTAAGTCTGGAGACACAGTGGTTTCTGAATTTGGACAGATTCGGAGGACACTTACACGGGATCTTCCCGAGTGGAAGCAGCAAGTAGTGGACGAAGTCAGAATGCTGAGAAACTGGGTAGAAAATCCGCACACACATACGCAAACTATAGGGAACAACTCTTTAGACGGTGACGAATGTCAGTCAACTCCTTATCGTTCACCGCCTGATTACATGCAAAACAACAGTCCTGTTGAGTCCCGAGTAGGGAAACTAAATGATCCGCCCACAATTGTGAGTTTAATGCAAGAGGAAAGTGTGATTAAGCATCGCACTTTTCCTGTTTTTCATCCGCAGAAGCGAGAAATACACCCCATCGTGTTCCTAAAGAATTTTTCCGGCATATTTCCCAGGAGCTGGACAGACAGACAGCGTATTCAGTTCGTCACTGGCTTTATTTCTGGTGATGCAGCATTATGGGGAACGGAAATGGTAGACACGTGTAGGAATTATGAAGAGTTTGAGAAAATGTTCTTGGCAAAATTTTGGAGTAATGGGGTACAGCAAAGATTAAGGAAGGAGGTGTATGGTGCGGAAATTTTCAATGAGAAGCATGGAAGTCTCCGGCGATACTTTGAGAAGTATCTAGCAAAAATTAAATTCTGGGATTCTCCGATTTCTTCCAAGGACGTAATTATGATTCTCAAAAGCAAACTCCCTGTGTCTATTAGAGAGAAATTAGTAAATGTGTCCGAAGAAGACACGGATGTATTCCTTTCTGTGCTGGATTCCTTAGATTTAATTAGCGAGGATGTGCGCTCCAAGGTTGGCAGCGGCAAATTCTTCCCTGGCAGTCAGCAGAATGCATCGCACGCGGACAACAATGCGCCCAAGGAGAGAGCGAGCTACTGCGACCGCTGTTACCAACCTGCCAGCGGTTATCAAAACGCAAACGGCAATAACTTTAAACGGAAGCAGAAAACCAATTACAGTAATCAGCAGAGATACCACCCAATTTACAACCACCAGGTACAACATCAGTACGGAAACCCACCCTTTAATTCTGCGCCTGAGCAGTATGGAAATTCTCCACAAACGATTGGTAATTTTTCAAATGGACCAGTGTACAATCAAAGTTATAGGTCGAAAAATAGCAAGTGGCATGGGCAAGGCGGAGGCCACCCAGCACATCAGAACAACTTTTCACAGAATAGAGGACCGCGGAACAATTTTCAAACGGTATCAAATGCGAACTTTCCTTCACAAGGAAATGATTCTGCCGGCAACCAAAAGATCGGGCGACAGCAGACGTCTCAAGTATTTTATTCACAAGTGAATGCACCCAGTGGATTTTACCCCTCTACACCGGCATTTGTACCACATAACCAGCACCAATATGAAACGGAACAAACACTTAAGGCCATGAATGACAAACAGGTTAAACATCCTGCGGAAAATTAGAGGCAGCACCTTCCAGCCTCCTAGAGGTCGCTGCCGGTTCCAGTGGGGGTACTAACGAATACTCTGATTCTGAGTATGTTAATGCGATACGGTACGACCATGAGACCGACTTACGAGATGACCTTGCACGTGACTAAGAAGCTCAAGACATTAACAACATTTATGATGAACAGGTCCAGGCTTCGATTAAGATTTCTATTGCCAACATTCCCTTCACAGCCGTTGTTGATACAGGAGCAAACATCAATGTGATGTCATCATGTCTCTTCAGACAGGTGTCTTCTATTTCAAAAGTTTTATCATTGCCGATTCAGGGCTGCTCCATATCGGGAGCGATTGGTCCATTGAAACAGAGAGTTAGTTTACAGACACAGCCTCAACTGCAGATAGAATCTATTTCGGTTTCTTACCTCCTACGTACTGGAAATTTCCTTGTGTGAACTGTTAATGATAAGTATTGTGTTGAACAGCGCACTGACTACATGGTAACGACTACTACATGTAAACTTTAAGTATTGAATGCTATGTATGGAAAAATTGTTTATAGTGATGGACAATGAACTGATATTTCTTCAACAAGCTGAAGCAGGAAATTGAGGTTGCACCAAGAATTTCAATTTAATTTTAAGTTAGTATTAAGAAAAAAAAAATGTGCTTGCGACGTGATTGCCCGGAGCTATATAAAATATGTAAAGGTGAGAAATGGAGGAGGATGCGTAAGTAAGCACTTCTCTCAAGGTACAAGAATATTTATAGATTTAGTTTTAGTAATGTAAGTACTTGAAGTTCTGTTGTAAAAGCCCAAATTACCTGCTTAAAAGAAAGGGTACATGTTCAAACAGTCCAGACAGTGGACAGGAGTAGAAGAAATAGCTTAAAGTTCAGTTAAAGCGTGCTGTTAAATGGAAAAACAAGTGGTAACCCACATGTGTTGACGCAAGGAGACAATAAGCTGTAGTAAACTAAGTAAGGTGAAATACAGTACAAATGGAGGCAAACCATGAAGCATCAATAATGTAGCGTAAGTACTCCACGAGGCCACTAATTGCTATGAAAGTAAACTATTTCCCTGTGATCTGAGCCCAATGTAAAGAGTATATGAGGAATGTTAGCTGACGAATTGATTTCAGTAGAATCGAGGTACTAAATAACCACACAGCAAGCCCCCTGTATCATAAATAAGTCCAAGTAAAGATCTTCAGAAGATCTGTAGTGTAATCTAGCGACCATTCAATACCCTAATTGAAGGCTAATCTAAAGAACAAGCAATGCAGTGATATTTAAACTTAATATTGACTATAACCTGAGTAAGACGTAGAAGTAGCAAAGCATGCTGTAAGGAAGGAGGTTGAAGTTTATATACGTGCCTATGTTTATTAAGATAATTTTATTTACATGCAGATTTTATTGCAAAAATGTCTCCTAAGACACTCCTCTTATGAAATCCATTTTCCTTGTGCCCGTTCCTTTTGATCCTGGTTCATTAACCCAGACCAAGGGTCGACTTGTAAAAGGCACGTGTGCTTCGAGGCAAAGCAGTGCTTATGAGAAAATGAGACACGTAGCGTGATGAACTTCGCTAGTTTTGGTAATGTTTGTTATGGACCGTTTGCGTAAACCCAGTGAACTGTCGGTAATTCCATTCATGCGAAAAATAGTAGACACGCGTTACCCTATTTTTTTTTAACAGAGAACGATTGCTGAGTACATGAAGCGAAGAGGGAGACCTATTGTTATCCAGTCTGCCCTCAAATTTATAAAAAAAAAAAAAAAAAGATTCAGCGTTAAATGCGTACTCGTTATGTAGTAGATATGCTGCGTGGCAGTAGAAAATGATCTTGGGTGCACTAAAGAATAAATGCAACGAGTGTTGCAAAACCTGTAGTTTTCATAATGAGGAGATGAGCCCTTAAAAGAAAGTTTGAAAGAATATTTTTAGGTTCACTAGTGAAAGTAAACCTTGAGATATAAAGAGTCCATTCATAAAGCAGTTGTTCACTGGACTTAACAAAAGGAGTGACCATTAATTGTAAATATTAGCTCGTAAGTGATCTTTTGTAAATAGTAGAATATAAGTCTTTCTGTACCAATGGAGGAAACCTGCAAAATTAATTGTTTTGTAAATGAACTCCATCGGCGAAGGAACTAAGCACGAATGCTGTGTGAAGATGCACACTAAAGTGCGACGTGCATAATAAAAATAACTGTTCACTGTATACTAGTGGTAGTGTTGTACTGCAAGTGTAAAAAGAAGTCAAGGCTACGACAACAGGTGCAACGCAAAGTTCAGTGTCGTTCTAAGTGCAGCGACAGCTAAAACATTCGTCGTCACTTACCTGTGAGCCTCATGGGAGGCAGTTGACAGAGAAGTATGGAGGCAGCTTCAGTGTCTGGCTCCTCCGATGGAAAACGCGCGCGAGGTGTTTGTATCGATGCACTCGTGTGATACGAAGTTCACAAAAAAAAGGAGCAATCTACGACCAGCAGCTCTGTTACAGCCTTAGCGCGAACGGATACTGAGTATTGGAGCTCACGCAACACTGTGCAGCCGCTGTGAGTGGCTGACGTGTGGGTGACGAAACAATCCAAACTTTAAACTGCTAACCGCCATGACTTCCATCGTACATACTGGAGGAAAAACATTTGCACACTTGTGTGACTACATTTTCATATGTAAATTAAGCAATTTTCTTGAGTTGAAGTTAAGATGAGTGAGAAGTAGATTGATAGATTACTCAGGCCTTAAAGCCATTAATACCGGCACTCCTGAACACTGCTAAAATGAATTATAATCCTGTCTCTTGATGGACAAAGAAAATGAATGTGCACTATAGGAAGACCCTAAACTCCAGACCAGTCCCGATCCTTAACAAATGTATCCAGTAGCTTGTAAGTCATACTAATAATTTTCCACTTCTTCTGTTTCATATTGTAAATAAAAACCCGGGAAACCACTTGAATTCCTGGCACCACAGTGGAAAGGACAGATGTACTGCATGATGAACGCCGTAGACAGCTAACACAGAAAGTGAAAGCATCACGAAGTGTAGTGCTACGTTATTAAACTGTAATTGAACCACAAGGAGTCAACAGATGCTCGAACATTGCCCACTCTAGTTTAGTGAAAATAAGCACTCACTGTACTCATGTATTAGTTGTTAAGCTCAAGAGAAAGTAATTTCTGAATTCTATCCCCCGAAGAGCGAAATGAACGTTCACTTATTGTTCTAAGCAAATATGGACCAAACTTAAAAATGCACATAAATGTTAGTCTTGGTATTATGGAATGAAGTGACTGATGAACAAAGAATGAAAAACTTTATTTTGAAAAATGATAAATATCTGATATATGTTTATAAATGTAATTTCAATTTAAGTACATGGTACGCCAGTAACATTATGTAAATGTCACACCAAAAATCACGAATATCTCATGAGGACATGAGGATCGAGGTAATCCTTCGGCATTCCCTCTCTCCTCATGGGAGGCAATGTGATATTCGCTATTTTTGACTTCATTAAAACAGCAAATACGAGTAGTTAATACTTCCAGCCAGGAGGCAAATACTTGTTTGTAAATAATGATTAATGTATATTGAGGCGTCGCATAGCGACGGTGGAATTTTCTAGTGATGTAATTTGTCGTCTTTGGGCGGCAATATAAACAGAAATACGGATAGATATGCGATCCTTCACTATTTTGTTCGCTGGAGAACAAATGAAGCCTTTAGCGCTAAGAAGACTTTTTACTGTTTTTCTGAAGTAAGACGGACGCAGATTTTGTGGCAGTCTGATCTAATTTTTACTAAATGTATAAAAACGTGTATGTCTAAGTTTTGAGTGAAGTGTAGGAAGAAGAACTTACCGTGACGAAGCACGAGCGACTCAAGAGGACAATGGCTATATAAAAGAGCGCTCAATGGACATGATATGGACATAAAAATCTACCGTCATTGTAGTATTAAGCTTAAGGTACGATATATGTTTTAGTTATAATAAATATTTGTTCTGGGAATACTGAATCATTTAGCAGTGCTCATTTCTATTATCTCCTCAGTATTATTTTCATTTTAATTATGCATTTTGCTAATATTACAGACACCAAGATCAGCAGTCTAATGTGCGTGTTACATTGATAAAAAGAAAACTGTTTTATCGTCTTCTTGCATCAGCTTTAATATCGAATTTCCCTTTTGTGTGATGTTACAGTTGCTTTTGCGCCCTTAAGAACTTTCTGGTCCCTTAGGAAATTTTTTTTTGTCATAACAATAACTTCACAACCGGGTATGATCGTATCTACGATCATGAAGTAATTAGAAAGACGATAACGCAACTTCTTAATCAATAGCACGCTAGTTGTGACTGCCTCAAGCCACGCGAAACCGCAAGTAAAAACTATTCACATCTCATAATGCAATATTTTATGACAATGGTCAATCCATGATTCTTACGCCAATTGTGATTGATAAAACAGCAAGCTAAATCTCAATTTCCAACTTTCCATTGAATAGCAACATCACTCCTATTTTGTAACATCACAGGGGCAAAAGTTAAACAAATATGTAATATCTCGTAATGGTGACAGAGTAAGTACTGGCTAGGATACATCAAATCGTTTACTGCATTTTGTACCCAAACGTCCAGTAAGTACATCCTTTGCTTTAACTTGGCTGCTGTAATCTGCGCTACGGTAGGAACTATTTTGTAATTATCTGCACGAGAAATACGCGTCCAGTTGGAAAAATCCTTTATTTTGTTACAGAGGGTAATGGAACTGAATATTGCACAGCGTGAAAAACGCTACAAATTACTTTCATGTCAGCCATGGAAAGTGAGTAAAAAGCAATATAAACAAAATTTTCTGAAGGTATTGTCATAAGTAACAGCTGAAATAATACGACACAAACCTTTGTGTATCCTGAGATAAATGACTAAAAAACTGCTATTTCCTCAAAGGTAAATACTGTTTCAAAATAATTATTCTGCCATTTGAGAGCAATGGCAAGGATAAACAGGGACACCAGAATCAAGCAAAAAACTGCCTCTTTACTGTCATGTTCTATTTTACTGTATGGAACTGGTGCCCTAGAACCAACGGAAAGTCATTGTCCACGCCGTATCCCTCAGTGGCACACAACCCCACAACAGGCTACAGCAGTCCAGTCACCTCACCGCCGCCGGCCGGCCGGAGTGGCCGAGCGGTTCTAGGCGCTACAGTCTGGAACCGCGTGACCGCTACTGTCGCAGGTTCGAATCCTGCTTCGGGCATGGATGTGTGTGATGTCCTTAGGTTAGTTAGGTTTAAGTGGTTCTAAGTTCTAGGGGACTGATGACCTGAGAAGTTAAGTCCCATAGTTCTCAAAGCCATTTGAACCATTTCACCGCCGCGCCACACCGAACCCAGGGTTATTGTGCCGTTCGGCCGTCAGTGGAACCCCCGGGAACGTCCCACACCAGCAAGTGTAACCCCAATGTTTGCGTGACAGAGTAATTATGGTGTGCGAGTACATAGAGAAAGTGTTTCGCTCAGTCCGGAACCGAGCGACTACTTCGGTCGCAGGTTCGAATCCTGCCTCGGACATGCAGGTGTGTGATGTCCTTAGGTTAGTTAGGTTTAAGTAATTCTAAGTTCTAGGGGACTGATGACCACAGAAGTTAAGTCCCACAGTGCTCAGAGCCATTTGAACCATTTTTGAAGAAAGTGTTTGAACAGCAATCGCCGACATAGTGTAACTGAGGCGGAATGAGGGGATCCAACCCGCATTCGCCGAGGCAGATGGAAAACCGCCTTAAAAACCATCGACCGGAGCTCGACACTAATCCGCCTGGCAGATTCGTACCGGGGACCGGCATGCCTCCCCGCCCGGAAAGCAGTGCGTTAGACCGCACCGATAACTGGGCGAGTGCTGTCATGTTAGTGCAAAAGGAAAATAGTATATCACCTCGTTCATGTTCTTTGCGCAGGTTCCACACTCAGTTCGTTGTACAGTTACAGCCTCCATCTCACATTTGTTCTTCTGCAAATAGTATTTTCGCTTCTGCGCTGGACGCAGAAGAAGGTAACAACGACAATCGTGAACGATAATCGTAACAGAGGAGTTGCCAACGGAATGAAAACTGTTTACCGAATTTAATCTCAGGACATATACCCGGCTCATTGCATTCTAAGTATAGGGTTTTCAGGAGTCACTTTCGCCACAGCTTAAGCTGCAACGCAGCTACCACAAAACATTTCAATACTTTCTACGTTCCACACTCTCCACGCAATAGAAATATGTGATTGAAGGAAGAATGAAGATTTGCATCATTAGCCCAGTACCAAAGATATTAAATAAATAAAAGGATAAAAAGATAGTCCAGCATGTTAAAGTGTCAATAGCGGCAGGGCGTTATCTGGCGGAATTGGATCGAATCCGTCCGGCAGATTAAGGACCACGGTCGGTATGCCAGCCAGCCGGGATCTGGTTTTTAAGCGGTTTTCCATATCCTTCTAGGGGAATACTGGTCCAGTATCCAAGTCCGGTCTCAATTAAAGGATCAGCAAACATTTAGAAAACGTACGGTCATTTTCACACAAATGACACTACGCACGGACAGCTGGGTACACACAATCCGTCCCAGGGGGTAACGTGGTGGCAACAGGAAGGACATCCGACCACTTCATAAACTAACGATGCCAGCAAGTTTGTTTGGGTGGTCGCCCTCTGCAACAAACACAGAAGTCTTTGTCTTGTGTATAAAAAGGACCTTTTCTTGCAGCGCTGTAATTTATTTCTCCTAGACGCGTTTCGCTTTTCTTTTTTACTCTAAGACATCTTCAGTGGGGTCTAGAGCGATACAGTTTGTAACTGCACTGTTAAACTGTTAAAAACTTAGTTAGCCGGTGTCATAGTTTTCAAATGAAGGTTAGTATGAACGTCGCTTAATAAATATTTCGCGTGGAACGCCTTTGCGACAGAGGCAAAGGTCAATTGTGGAAACTAAGGCATTAAATATTAAAAGTAACGTTACTAAGGAATACATCCGACTGGCTACACATTCTCGAGTAAGTGGTTCAAAATAAGCATTAATATTGTGTGGGAAGTGAGTCATAAGTATAATTACACCGCTACACACACAGTTGTATGCGAATGTACGACCGGGACAGAGGCACATTCTCCGTGCCGTGGGTAAAAAGAATTGTGCTTAAAATACATTTGTTTATCTGAGAAAGAAAATGATCTGAATTAGTAATTAAATGAAAAGGAAGACACCATCTTCGGAATGTCGCGACAACAATGACCTAAATACTGAAATTGACGTCGGTGGCCACGAATGGAAAGAGTTGATCACATTCACGGACCTCTATTTTTGAGCAGCGCAGTTGTGAAGATCATCGCCCCCATCTAAATTCTCAGTACAAAATTATAATAATAATAACCTTCCAGAGTTACAGGAGCTGGGACCCATGGCATCGTAAACCAGAAGATCGTGTTGTTTCAGAAGTTGTTTCCATTATTTAACACAATTCCACCTGAAATTACAGAGCACTTCGTTTACACGTCTTATCACCAGGACATGAGAACAACTAAAGGTAACTATTAGTAAAACTAACAAACGAAAAGCGTAAATCTTCTTCTGTCCGTCACTGTTAAATATTTTTCGAATTAAAATCTTTGAGATTTGAATAATTAACTGTACATTTATCAATAAGAAAAAATTATTCAGTTTCAAGTTCTGTTTCGATATGTGCTTTTTTAGATTATAATACAGGTCACGTCGCCTTCTTTATGTAAATAAGTGGTTACTCTTCGCACTTTTGGTTGACATCTGCATTTCCTCTCATCTGGCCTGGAGGTCAAACTACCACTTCATTTACGAAACAGAAGCACACTTTATTATTTTGAACTTTTTCTTCACACTGTTCATCTTATTTACCCTTATTTTTGTGGTGCACTATTACTCTTCTGCCACTAGTTGCAGATATTCGCTCTAAAACTGTACTTTTAAAGACGTAAATATTAAAAGCACAGTTTCGAATAAATATTGGTAACTAGTAGTAGAAGAGTAATAGTGCACCACAAAAATAAGGATCCAACTGAGGACATGATAGAGTAAAAAAATAGCAAAAGGCGTCTGGGAGAAATAAATTACAGGGCAACTGGAAAAGGCAGTTTTTATTTACAAAACGAATGTAACCATGCCAAATCCGTTAACAACCATGCCAACCCTGCAGTAATGCGGGACAATACAGAAGAAGAAGAAAAAGAGGGGCGAAGATCTGCACTTTAATTTTGTATTTAATGGTATCCAAAATAAAAAAATAAAAAATTGAGCAACCAAGCCAGTGATGACGGTCTGAGTCATCCCATTTGTGTTTCCTTTTAATCTGGAAGTAAACTAAAAAACTATTTTTCTTTATGAAGAAGTAAAAATTGGAGTTCCTTCAACATGCAACGTTTTAATATTATTAAGAAGCATCAGAAAGAGGAAGAAAGTTAATTGAATAAGAAAGAGGGACAGTCTTGACATCTTTTTTTAAAAGGAAGTTCTAAGGAACCATGATTTTAAAAGGTGACACTGAGTCCAAGATGGCGAATGAAAGAAAGGGATGATGGGGAGGACGAAAAAGACTGGTAGCTGGGCGGTCAGCGTGTGTGTCTGCTATGCAGAGGGCCTGAGTTCAACTTCCAGAACTGCCAGCGATTTCTTCTGCATGATGGGACTGGAACAGGGTGCACTCAGCTCCGCAAACCAATTGAGGAAGAAAGAGGGAAGATTAGAGTTAAAGTTACAGTCGACATCGAGACCGTTAGATACGAACAAGCTCAAAATGTTTCAAGGACGAGGAAGGAATTCGCCCGTGCCATTTCAAATTAACCATTCCGGTAGACACGGATTTGAGCCGTCGTCCTTGCCAACCAACTGAGGCTAACCCGATTGACAAGTTGCTGTACGAAGGTCTGGAAAGCTGGCAATGACGATGAGTTTCATGTTCTAACACCATGCACCCCACACCGTATCCAAAAGTCTCCATAGGGTGGAGCAGCTTCCACCTCGACCGTATGGCATTGCGTTTCTTTTTGAGCCTTTTCGTGGAGTTTATCTTTTATACCGTTAACAAGCTGCACGTAGCACGCGTTACACTTCCTCTTTTTCTCTCTAAGTAGGTACTCAGGTGCAAAGGAAACACGTTGACATTTACACAGTACAGCAACTGACCGACCATTAATTTTTGCATTAAATGAAACTTTTGTAATATGAAGTACTTTTGGCCTAATTGTCTTCTATAAAAACAAATTTTTCGTCTATCCAAGCCATGAGATGCAACATCTAACTGACTGTGTGAAAAGCGTGGACTTTTGACATTAATCCACACGCTTCAGGCATTTGACATTCGAGTCGAATATTGCGTTGCAGTTGGTAGCATGTCAGTGTGAGTGACGTGAATACGTGGAATCGGCACGCCTTCTCTTTTGGCTTCGCATCCAGAACTGTTGCTTCGATGACATTTTCCTTCTTTTTGACAGCGAGCTAGGACCCATTTTACAGTCGTGTTAGATTAATGTTGCACAAAATTATTATTGATGTGTCGAGTTTGAGTGACAATCTGTACATCTCCGCACCAGAAAGAAATAACGAATTAAAAACATAGTTGGATAATTTAAAAGTTCGTGCGCTTTCATGACGCTGGCAAATTGATTTGTCGGTGACAGATTCGCTCGCAATTAGTTTCTGGATTGCGTAGTTGATTGCACAGACGTCGGTGTTTTTTACTGTCAGAACAGCACGTTCGCAAGCCATTGGTGAATTTTGTAATTGGCGTCAATTTGTGGGATAACTTTCTGGATTAACTGTTCGACCGATAGAACAACGATATAAAAGTCCAATGCGAGTGAAGTACATTTTGTATCGATGCCGACTGAAACTTTTCCATTACCAATGTCCCGTACTGTTTATTTTATTTTATTAATTCTTTAAAAATATATTTGACACATTACGCCGCAGATGGATACTCATTTTGGCCTTTGTTGCGTGCACATTTATCATTCGTATCTCTAGCGAATTGCTACCTGCAATTTCACCTGACTCTGAGGAAACTAAAGTTCTGCCAGTGTCTGATGGACGTTTCGAGAAAAAGGACTATCGCTGGCAGTTTTCGGATACTCCGCTGTCTTAAATCATGCGGCTCTAGAGAGAACGTTAAATGTATCACCGGTACTGAGCTGTGTGGCATAATCTTTGGCTCCGAAACGAGATGGGAAAATTATTGGCTTCCTGCAGGTTTCGTTATCACGATATAGCTAATGCAATGAACAACGCATACATCGCGTTTCATAATTTTATAGTATTTCAAGTCAACTATTTAGATGAAAGCAAGATTAACGCGTCATTTCGGACGTTTTTGCTTGTCACCCCTGGAGGTAGTAGAGAATCTTTCTCCAACTGTAATTTTGTACAAATAATGAACTCTGCATATAAAAAATTTGTTTAAAATTGCTTCAGGCGATCTTGTTTTTATGTCACAACATTTTACCCCAAACTGTGACCCATACGAGTGCTAGGTGTGTCTTACCGTTACAGTACATTTTTCCAGATAATAAATGTAGCATGTGCGAGTTTTGGTGGAAATTCTTTCAGGCGTTACAGAGATATGTCGATATTTCACTCTCTTTGTAGCCCCTTCCCCTACCGGCTAGGGGTCAACCGTAATCGAGACTACCAACAATAAGTCTAGGGACCGTCAAAACAATGGATTTGATACGAATATGATCATTATCGAATGTCTTTACATGTCACGTCTACTCAGACCCACCCGTATGGCAAGGACTAGTAAACATTCGTTTTTATACAGCGTAGTCAAAAACAGTCTGAAAAGCTTGTAAGGGTGTAGCAGGGGAGGTTGTCCTGAGAAACAACTGTTACGAAGGAACTTCGATACGTTGAACCATTTCAGAGTTATTTAGCACTATAGTTAGCCAAACACGTCGTCGTGCGCAAAAAATTCAAAGAGCCTGCCACAAGCGGCGTAAGCGAAAGTTTTTTCCGTTTGATTCCGTCAAACCGAACAAACGAAGCTTTTGCTCACTTGGATTAAATTTATCAGCTCCGAAAAAGAATAATTTTCTTTAGTAATCAGCATTTCAACGAGTCGAAACTCACAGACCCACCGATGTCTGTGCATTACCGCATTTTAGCGAGTGGAGGTGCTTGAATTTTCGCGCGCAACGACATGGTTGGCTAACTTCAACGCTGAATAACTAGAACACTCTGCAACATATAGAATTTTTCCCTTAACAATTATTTCTTAACACAATCCCCCCTACAATACCCACACAAGCTATTCATGCTGTTTCTGGGCAACCTGTACAAATGGTTCAAATGGCTCTGAGCACTATGGGACTTAACATCGGAGGTCATCAGTCCCCCAGAACTTAGAACTACTTAAACCTAACTAACTTAAAGACATCACACAAATCCATGCTCGAGGCAGGATTCGAACCTGCGACCGTGGCAGTCCCGCGGTTCCGGACTGAAGCGCCTAGAACCGCTCGGCCACCGCGGCCGGCCAACCTGTACATCAGACCTTAAACAATTAACAGAAAATGGCTCTAAGCACTGTGGGACTTACCATCTGAGGTCATCAGAACTACTTAAACCTACCTAATCCAAGGAAATCACATACATCCACGCCCGAGGCAGGATTCGAACATGTTACCGTAGGAGCAGCGCGGTTTCGGACTGAAACGCCCAGAACTGGTCGGCCACAGCGTCCGGCCTTAACAGAAAGTAGCAGATGTCACTGACAGTTGGCTGTTAAAGGGCTTCAGACAAGAGTGCACTTAAACAATTTCTAATAAAATACTGCCTACTTCCATCTCAATTTATCTTTGAGTGTTCTGCGGTTAAATTGAGCAGAATCTGCCCTAGTCATAAACGATCTTAGAAATACACACGCACACACACACACACACACACACACACACACACACACACACACACACACTTTTATTCAGTTCTTTCCCCCAAAATTGAGCTTGACAGGTGGTATTTTCATTTATACAAAAAAGGACATTGAATCTTAATTTGCTTTACACACCAGCATAGCCCTGGAGTTTGACGCCAAATTCCAAAATTTGAGCTTTTAGCGCTCACATTTAAAATAAATTTGACGTTAGCCACTTAAAGTGAGTGCTATACACACGTTAACGGATTTAAGCAAAATGAAGAAGAAATCCTGGAGAATATGTCATACAATGATCACTAGCAAGAGTTTAACATGACCAATCCCCAGAAAACAAATTTGAACAATAAATGGACTGACACACATTACCTGACATATATAACAAGTGACAGTTTCACACCCGCAGCTCTCTCAATTAGAAACTGATTTTTCACAAAGTTGACACATTTCACATATTCTGCTAACTCAATGGCTTCGAAATTCGCGGTGCATCATTTTCGTACACAATTTAATTCTTACTGGGACATTTTTAACACAAACACGAGAATAGGGTTTCTACTATATTCCAGTGCTCCTATCTACAATCGCAGGCCAAGCCTTTCACCACAGTCTTCACTGACGCCAGTCTTCCACTTGAATTCAGCCACCGATTAAAAGGGAGCGATGGCAGTGTTTCCATGTCAAGTGCCATACAGGTACACTGAGTGCAGGCAAACATGAAGATGTTAAAGTCTTGCCTTATCGAGACATGTTTCCTGTAACACTAAGGCAACTGCCCGCTTCACGTACCTTAATCCTACTTGTTAGACGACTCAGTAACGTCTAATGACGTCGCCTTCATTTCACCATTAGAACTCAGCAACACAAAGAGGGAACACAGTTTCTGCTTCTCAGATGTTGTCAACTAATTAACAAGGCGCTTCCCAATATCTTATTTCTTCCTTTTCAACCTTAGAGACACGAGACAAGTCACGAGTTTTTATCGGTGTACACTGTTCTTTCTCGCTGTTGTCCGCCCCCATAATTACTGATGGCGGACCGGGAGGTATCGTGTTAACAATTTCGGTCACGAAAGTGTTTGAACCAGTGGTGAAAATATTTTCTGTACAACGAATCTCTATCACTGTAGCTGTTCGTTTGCACTCCGTAATATAGACATGTTTTAACACGGTTTCGTATTTATCTAAATACCGTTTTCACTATCTGGCACGAAGATTTGATAATGGGTCCCTGCTCGGAACTAGTCACGGAGTAAATAAAAAATAAGTGAAATTTGTGACTTTTGTGCTGATTAACAGAAATTTCTGACTTGCAATTATTCCAGTGTGCGTGAAGTTCGTAAAAGTGTTACCTTTCTACATCAGTTATTCAGTACCCTTGATCCACATCAATGCGCGGAAAACTGATGACAAAATAAATACTGACACGAATCTTCATTACTAATGTTAAGGCAGTATACAATGAGGTGACAAAAATCATGGAGAACCTCGTAATATGGTGTTGGACTTTATTTTGCCCAGTATAGTGTAGCAACTCGACATGGCATGGAATCAGCAAGTCGTTTGAAGTCCCTTTCACAAATTTGGAGTATGCTACCTCCAAAGCCTGCCATAATTCTGAAAGTGATGCCGATGCAGGATTTGGTACACGAACTAGCCTCTCCATCATGTGTCCCATACATTTCCGATGAGAATCATGTCAGGCGATCTGGGTGAGCAAATCATTTGTTCGAATTGTCCAGAAGGTTCTCCCTTTGACAAAGTACACTGTCACCCAAAAAAAATTTCATCGTTGCTAGGGAGTGAGAAGTCCATGAATGGATGCAAGTGGTCATATATGGTTTAGTTGAACCAGAGGACCAACTCCAGCGTAAGTAAACACTGCCGACGCCATTATAGAGCCAGCAACAGCAACAGCAACAGCTTGCACAACGGCTTCTTGACAACTTCGGTCCATTGCTTCGAGGGATGTGCGCCACACTCGAGACCTACCATCAGCTCTTACTAACTGCAATAGAAACTCATCTGCCCAGGCCTCAGTTTTCCAGTCGTCTACGGCCCAGTCGATACGGTTACGAGCCCAGGACAGGCGCTGCAGGCGATGTCGTGCGGTTAGAAAAAGCACTCGCGCCGTTCATCAGCTGCCGTAAACAATTAACACCAAATTTCGCCTCACTGTCCTAAAAAATGCCCCACATTGATGTCTATGTCTATGGCTACTGTTACTTCTTTGTTAGCACTGATAACTCTACGTAAATGCTGCTGCTCTCGGTCCTTAAGTCAATGCCGTCGCCCTCTGTGCTGTCCCTTGTGAGTGGTAACGGCGGAGATTTGGTATTCAGGGCGTATTCTTGACACTGAGCATCTCTAAAGATTTCACAAATGGGATGTTCATGTGTCTAATTAACATTTCTACACCCAATTACCTTTCCGCGTTGAACGTCTTTTAATTCCCGTCGTGAGGCCATAATTACCGCGGAAACCTTTTCACGTGAACCACCCAAGCCCTGGCCTCGTATATCTTGTGCACACGATACTACCGCCATCTGTATATGTGCATATCGCTACTCAACGATTTTTATCATTTTAGTATTTGTTTTGGCTGGACCCGGCCACACATACCGGGCGTCCCTCCTAAGAGTGGTAGGCACATTTTTTCTCGTTTTTCGGGTTTCAGCAGAAGTTCACAGTTCCATTTTAGGAGTGTGTAAGTGCAGCCAGCCAAAACAGATACTTCTCATCACGTCTTTCCTGTGAGTCCAGTGCCGACGGAAAGCGCCGGGTTGTTTCGTGCTGCAAACAAATCAGTTTTTAAAGTGGGAATTTCTGTGTCCATTCAGTAGAGTAGTCATGTATAAGTTTAGACCGATATTGGTTTCATCGACGTGTACTGACAGAGACCGTAAAACAGCAAGAATAACCAGTACTCCATCAACGACTAAACAGCACTGTTGCATGGCAATAGCAATCAGCTGGAGGTCAGGGAGGTGCTGTTACTGCTGCAGTTCACGTTATCGTTCGTGCTTCACTGTCCTTGTTAATCAATTTCGATAAAACAAATATTGCACTAGACTAATTTGTGACAGCGCTTTCGAATGGGCACTTAAAATTCCGCTTTGAAATGGGAATTTGTGTTTGTAATGGGAAACAACCGACACAGAGCTCCTCATAGAAGATATGACGAGCTGTGTTTATTTGGTCTGTTTACAGCTACATATGGCGAAAAACTAAATTGTAGATATCTGCCGAAACACGAGTGAACATGTGCCTGACTTCGTGGGGATGTAATAGGTGGCTTGAGGGACAAAATCACGTTATGGTCCCGTGTCCGGAAACGTCATCCAACGACGCCACAGAGCTTTGAAACGTTACAATTTTTTTGCGATGATGGAAAGGATAAATGCACCATTATGAGCTGAGGGTCCCTGGTCTAGAAACGAACGAGTCGAGAGCTATGAGCGAAAGTCTTTCAGATACCTCTGACAATGGAATACATGAACCGGTACTGCTGTTGCTAAGAGTGTACTGTAGGAAACTTTCAGAGGTGGTAGTATGGAGGAAAAAGATGTGCAGGAAACATGGGCGGTAAAATACGTATGAGAACTTATTCAGTAGAGGGGATGTGTTTCACAGCAACAAAGATGAACAAGTGCTTATCACTCCTCAGGTACACATTTTAGAGTCCATGTTATTAAACATTTATTTCTTAGTCTGGTCAATACTTCCACTTCTGAAAGTCGTCTACCCAGCAATCTCAGCAATAACAGTACAGGTTTACGTATCCCATTGTCAGAGGTATCTGAATGATTTTCGCTCATAACTTTCGACTTGTTCGTTTCCGGACCAGGATCCCTTGCCTCAGTTTGTTATATTTATCCCTCTTCACCATCCCTGAAACTTTGTAACATCAACACGGAATCACCCTGTATACACGAACATACGTACGTGCCCGTGCCTATATCCTGGATGACGTTTCCGGGCACTGTTTCTTATCCTCGTTTTGTTCCCCAAGTTTTCCGGTGTAATTTTGAAATACCCCGTATATATAACGCCTGATATAGAAAGTAAAGGACCCCGAAGACACGGATGGTTGATAGTGTGTGACTTCGCACGCTTCACGTCGCCAGCAGATAGCAGTATTAATTATTTATGATAGCTAGAAAGGCCACTATAGTACATTGGTGTTCTTGATGTTTAGTACTGTTAACAGGCCTTGTATTGTGTATGGGGAGCGTAAACAGTGTCTGATGTTGGGTGATCACTGTTTATGGCATGGAGATGCCGCGTACTCATCTGAGACAGCAATGAGTGAATTTAAAAGGGCTTTCCATTTGTCTGGTTGCTCAAATCATGTAACATTCAGATTTGTGGGTAGTTTGTATGTGACTGTGGCCAGATGTTTTGGACTGCATGGAAACATGATAACAGGCTTACTGGCAGTAAAGGTCCCAGTTATCCACATCAGACCACAAAAAGATAGGACTGCTATCTTGTGTTCGAAGAGCACAGTAATCCCTTCACATCACTGCCTGTCATCTCAGACCAAGTAACTCACTCCCTGTGGCATACTGTGTCATACCACATCACTGGCCGGAGTCAGGCAGTAGCCGGACTAGGTAATTAGCGTACCATGTACAGACAGCCGTGAACACAGCGTCACAAACGGCTGCATTTGGAGAAGTGCCGTGACCAAAAAGCATGGACTGTTGATGAATCGTGTCGTTCTATGTTCAGTGTTGAATCTCGATTTCACACTACCCAGGATGACCATCGTCAACGAGTAGGGCAGTGGCTTGGATACAGATCCCACTCTTCCAACGTTTTGGAGACATACAGCGGTGTCGTCGCATGGAGAGCCATCGGGTATGGCTTCAGGGCATGGCTAGTAGTAGTCGAGGGATCACGGCCTATACGACGGTGCGTGATACACGTACAGCTTCCTCATGCATCACCTCTCATATGAGAATATATTGGTGCCATTTTTATATAGATCAATACTCATCCACACATTGCAACTGTTTCTAAGAACCGTCTACTTCATTTTGAAGAACTTCCGTGGCCTGCAAGATCCACATATCTGTCCCGATGGAACATATGTGGGACTAGTTCACAAGTCAACTCTGGCCTGTTGGCTTTATCCAGGGCATCAGGAGGCAGTGCTAATGTTTCCATCTCTTCGAAAACCTCAACGTCACCTCTCATTTTTATTCTTTAAAAACCCACGGCTTTGCCGCAGTGGTAACTCCGGTTCGAGTAAGATCACATAAGTACTGTCGGGCGGGGCTAGCACTTGGAAGGGCGACCATCCGGTCTGCTGAGCGCTGTTGGCAGTAGTTTGCATTCAGTCTTCGGGAGGCAATCTGAGGATCTACTTCACTGAGATGTAGTAGCTCCGGTCTCATAAACAGACATACGCCCGGGGGAACGATGTGCTGACCACATGCCACTCTAAATCCGCATTCAGTGACGCCTGTGGGCTGAGGATGACAAGGCGGCCGGTCGGTACCGTTAGTTCTTCATGGCCTGTTCGGCGGAGGAATTTTGTTTTGTAGCTTGGCTCAAAAGAAAACACAAAAATATCAGTGCTTGCATGTCGGCAGTGGAGGTGAAACATCGTGATGGTAGGTAGGCTCATCCTGCCAAGATATTTGTATATTACACTAGATTTTGTAATCAGTGAAATAACGTCACGTACCCTCTGGACGAGTAAAGTTCGTTTCGAGGTTGCTTCACTTCGGTTGACAGGCAGTGTATAAGAGGGGAGGGGAGGAGGAGAACATCTATGTGCTGTGCAATGCTCTGTGGCCTTCAATAATCGTTTTTAAGCCCACAGTAAATGCCAAACTTTATCAAAGGCACATATAGGCTGCACGTAATAACTGTCGTCGCCATAATGGCCCATCGACTCATTAACGAGATAACTCCTCCATTATTTTATGGTCGCAAAAGCCGCTTACATCCAGCAGCTTCAGTATTCGTAATTTTTCATGCATTAGTGGCCAGTGGTTCCAGACGATGCTTAGAGACACTGAAATCAGTGTGCAACTATCACAATTGTTAGAAAGCACTTGTTTTGTGTGAAGAATGTGTGAGAATGTTTGGAATTAAGTGAAAGAGACCATAGTTTCTACACGAATCTGGGGAACTATCGGAATTAAATTAGTAAAAATCTTCCCATAGGATGTTAAAGTGCATGAGGGCACTCAATGTTTGTACTGCTACAGGGAAACTAAATCGACTGCAGTCGCACAAAAATCGTGACGAATCTTTATGTCACCAGCTCACCTCGCTCTACCCTCAAAAGTGTAACAATAGTGCCAACTGTTCTGAGTGAAATCTGAATTGCATAATTTACGGTACTTCAGCTAATTTGGAAAATAAATATACTGAAACAAGACATTGGTTTCCATTAAAAAAAGAAAAACAAATCAAGTGACTTACAGGATAATACAACCGGAATAAATCAAATGAGTTGCTAAAAGTATATTCGAAAACACAGCATCGGAAGAGCATCTTCTCTGGCGGTGTCAAGCACATGCACTGTAAGATAAAAAATAAATAAAAAAGCAACACGCTACGAAGGAATTATCTCAATGAGAAGGAAAAATTGGTAGATATGATGTACGCGCACAGACAAACAGAAAAATTGGTTGAGTTATTCATGAGAAAGAGCTTCACAAAATGAGCAAGACTTTAACGCGGTGATCACCTCCGGCCCACATGTAACCAGTTTTCGGCTTGTTATTGACGGACAGAGGTGTTGGATGTCCTCCTCAGGGGTATCCTGCCAAGTTCTGCCCATTTGGCGCGCTAGATTTACAAAATAACGAGCTGGTGGGAAGATCCTACCCAAAATGCTCCAAACGTTCTCAATTGGGAAGAGATTCTGCGATCTTGCTGGACAAGCAGTAGAAACTCCAGCCGTGTGCGGACGGGCATTATCTCGCTGAAAAATGAGCCAGGGTGGCCTGCCACGAAGGGCGACAAAACGGACCGTAGGATACCGTTGAAGCACGGCTGTTTCGTAAGGGTTCCGAGGATGACAAACAAGGGGGTGCTACGTTGAAAAGAAATGGCACCCCACATCATCATTCCTGGATGTCGCGACGCATGGCTGTATGGGGTGTCTCCAGACAGTCTTCGTCCTGGAATCTCGTTGGAATAGAACTGTCTTCCGTGATGAGGCCCGCTCCGAAATGACCTCCGATGACCAGTGAAGACTTTATTTCACGGTACGACGTCCGTGTGGTTGAGGCGATCATGCACTTCACCTGACAGACGAGCTCCAGTTGTTCAGTTGTGACTATTTAAAATGGCCTAAGGCCGAAACTGGTCGTGGTGTTTAGCTAGTGCTGTAACTCAGTAAAAATACTTGCATTCTCCGTCGCTCGTATTTAATATTATAGAGTGACCACGAGTTACTGATTTTGAAATACTATTCTCATGTGTAACATTTACGTCATGTTCAGCATTTGTAAAAATCTTAATTCTAAGCTTGAGTCGCTAGGGTTACAAGTACTCTAACACATCCTGTTTTTGGGGATATGTCTTTGTTAATCGTATTGGTTCAAATGGTTGAAATGGCTCTGAGCACTATGGGACTTAACATCTGAGGTCATCAGTCCCCTAGAACTTAGAACTACTTAAACCTAACTAACCTAAGGACATCTCACACGTCCATGCCGGAGGCAGGATTCGAACCTGCGACCGTAGCGGTCGCACGGTTCCAGACTGAAGCGCCTAGAACCGCTCGGCCACTCCGGCCGGCGTATCGTGTTATTTAGCCAGATAAATGTTGTGCCCCATCTTAAAGTTGGTCGTGAACTCTTCGAGATTATTACACTGAATGAATGATATCTGAGTTATTGTTGTAGTAATGTAGACAACGATACAGCTTTGATGGAATGTAGTAGAATTAAATCAGACGATGCTAAGGGGCATCATTAGGAAAGAGTCACGGAAGTTGATGAGTTTTGCTATTTGGGTAGCAAAGTAACTGGCAAAGGTCAAAGTAGGAAGGGTACGAATGGAAGATTGACAACGGCAATGAAAGCGTTTTTGAAACACGTAAGTTTGTTTTGGTGGAATATATGTATTTTGAAGTGATTCTGAAAGTATTTCATTGGGTGTATTCCCGCAGGAGAGAGAAATTTGGATAAGCAATTCAGACAAGAAGGGGACTGAAGCGTTTAAAATATGTTGTCACAGAATAATACTGAAAATTAAATGGGCAGATCGAATAACTAATGAGGAGGTACTGAATTGTCAGGAAAATAAATTTGTGGCACAGCTTGAATAAAACGAGGGATTGTAACCTATTCATTATCAGGAAACTGTAGCATCCGCTCCCTATCCCTCATGGTAGGATCACGGTGCCAAAACAAAATCGATAACGCACATCGATACCACAGATATTAACGATGTCTCGCTGCATTCTGCAACGATGAATGGGAGTCTCTCTCTCCCTCCCTCCCTCTCTCTCTCTCTCTCTCTCTCTCTCTCTCTCTCTCTCTCTCTCTCTCTCTCAGCACCGCAGAGATCGATGTTGAGACGGGCACGAATTCGCTCTGCTCCAACGCGAATTCATCTAGTAATGAAACCAGCGCTATTCAAATTTCAGATCGAACTGTACTTTTGTAAATGTTGAACTTGTACTTCAAGAGAAGAATTTATAGCTGTGTGCATCAGGTTCAAAATATTAGACATACTCCGGGGCAATGGATTTTATAATGTAAGTAAATCTGTTTATCTTTCTTATAACAAAGTGAACTAATGTTTATACATTGCAATTCCGACGAAGAATGTAGAAACCACAGCTATGAATAGACGATTGTAGTTTCGTATGATCATAACGGTAAGATCTTGCATCACTCTGAGCTTCTAAGAAAGGAGTTGAGCTTGGAATGAACAATGCGTTCCACAAATCTACGTCAAATTTTCTCCCGATCACTGGCTGTTCTTACTAAGTAAATCGTGCTTTTTTTCGCAGGGATTTGAAAGTTGATATCCTACTAGTGTAACCTGCATTGAAGCAAAGTCTCTACACACGCTGCGAACACACAGATCGAATAGAGTTCCATAAAGAGCCCGAGGCCTTAGACAAATGTGGAAATGCTCACTTCGCGTGACCAAGTATTCTAGGACCGTCGTGTGCACTCGTGCGCTTTGCATAGTAGTCTGTGCATTGACCGGTGCTGTCTACTGGCGAACTGCCACACCGCACATTACGCATGCAGGGTTTGTTCAGGGTCTCGCGGGAGCAGCATTTGATCTCCCCTCTGGACGCGTCTTGACGGCGGAAAAACTCCCTCACCTGTTTGGCGTGCACAGTGCAGATTTCGCAGTTTCACGATGCCCGAGGCGCTAAAGAAATTCTTTCGTGATGACCTCAGTTTAAAATATATCTTTCTACTCTCTGGTTTCATTCAACACTGCTCACACGTAAAGTTCTTGCCGACGCTTGAAAGGATTCTCTTCATACGCGAAACTTTTTCATTTGTCGTGGAACAGGTTATGGAAATGTTAGCTTGCTAGATGAGACAGCATTAGGTGTCCAGGTATAGTTAAAAATTTCTGAACAATACGACGAGTGGATTTGTATACTCAGGGATGATATTCGACGGCGCCACAAATGTTCCAGTGTGTCATTTACCTGGAAATGTCGGAAATCGAAATTGCAGGAACACCTATTCGTTCTTCTTCTGAAACTACGGAGGAGTGAATCTGGCGAGGTCGCTCTAATGAATGGCGTCATGTAAAATCACATGCTACAAGACGTCATCCGGAAATGACGCAATTAGTTACCAAAATTGTTAATCTAGTGTGTCGCTTTCATAATGGAGTCGCTAGCCAAAATCAAAAGTTCTGGGATGAACACCCACCATAGCTAATATACTATCACGCCGAATGAATGCGTTTATGGGAAACACATATTGTGACAAAACAATCAACGTGTTTCCAGTGGTTACCCTGAACAGGCAAATCTTTTGCTGTGATCTGTAGTCTAATTCTGCTGTTCCTAAGACCTCTGCAGTAGTTGCTATTGGGCCAGCAATGATTCCCACACGAATATCCTGCTGTGCACCTCCGTTTCCAATAACGTGAGACGGATTTTGTGCACTAGAAATAATGTCCTTCAAGAAGAAGGACAAGGTTGCTGGAACCACGCCCCTAGATGATGCATCGTATTCTAACGCTTCAATTGGTGATAGAAGACAGCACATGTGCGGCCTAGGAGGCATTCTATACCCCAGAGTCAGTTAGATACAGAAGGCGTCAACGGAATGATTTCCTTGTGATGTACACATCATTACAGTATAAAAATTGCTTATATAATATTGTTGAGTGAATGGCGAAGAATAATGTATTGGTAAGATGAAATATGAGTGGTTTGTAATGGAAATAATGCACTCCCGTCAATTAAGGAACCGGGGTTCATTGCAGCTATAAAATGCCGTGAAAGGTCTTTTCGTTGCAATCTAAGATTTTTGCGATCTGAAGCAAGCAAACAAGTTTCAGAAATCGTTGTGTATCTTCCCCATTTCTTCTCCAATATCTGAACCATTCAAGTTTCCATTGCTGCATGTTACACACGTTCTCATACAGGGGGCTTAATACAACAACCATCACGAAGAGGACAAATTTAGGAGACCATCCATGCAGCTGCTAAAGAGTTTCAGAATACAGTCTGAGTTAAGGTGGGAACTACGGATACATGTGCATTTGAACGAATTGAAATGTATACATTTTCAGTGATATAAATGTTTTCCTATGAATTAATTTTCTTCCATATAAAAAATATAAACTGATCAGGTGAGACCCGCCCTCCACAAGGCAACCATAAGGCTTCTGGAACGGCAGCCAAAATTTCGACGTTCCCCAGTACGGTCAACATTACTTCATCCGAGATTTCTAATGACTACGGCTTTCCAACATCAGTAGCATTCCTCGCCACAACAAATCCTTGAAGTCAGAGCAGATACCAGGACACCAGTCGTGAGATGCTAAATATCGGTTGGTCAACGTCAGAACATGTCTGCGTTACAAACCCTCCAGTTGCCTGAAACGAAACATGACGAAGTCTACATTTCCGATACAAGAAGTTATATGGCGGTTGAGAAATAATGTTTCCACCAGTGGCAGAGAAACATATTATTCTGCATAATAGTATGAAAATCATCAATAATTATGTCTCAGTATATGCAGGAGAGGGAGGATTAAAGTAAAGCTACACAGAGAGGAAGATATCTTATTTTTATTTAGAATCCGTTTAGTTTTCCATTGCCCGATGTCTGAATATACGGTAGTTGATATCCGATTAACCTGCATTATTCTCTGGCTACTCTGACGTAGGAACGACGATGGAGCACTACGTGGAGATGCCTGTTGGCAGTCATTCTCGAGACATTCACAAATCGTCGACCTTACGTCTCCAGCTATTGGGCTGCTTCTGGACAAAGATCTCTCCGCTCACCACGATAGAGCCCTTTCCCATTTAACAAGGGCAAACAAATGTTCCAATCTCGAGAGACATTTGTAGTGGATATATCGCATTACAAAACTGCTGTCAGAAGTTCAGAAGTATTAGTTAACTTGAAACTAACCTCCAACTAAGGCTACCCTTAGCATAAATGAAAGTGATTGGTACATACTAACAGGGGTGCTATCTGAAGATTTAGCTAAGACTGCTTTAACTTGCGCAGTGCCCCGATGTGGAAGGCATCTTGAGACCACCAAGTTATCTTTTCCAAACACAAGCAGTTTTCTGACGAAAAAGTCGTTTCCCTCCTGGGTAAAATACTGCGGAAAGAAGCGTCTCTCATTCGGATCTCCAGATGATAACTACTTTGGAGGAGCACAAAAGGAAAATTCTGTATAATGTAAGCTTGTGGAATGTCACAACTCTAAGGAAATGTAGGAAGGTAGAAACTCTAAATATAAAAATGGGAAGTTTCTTTGTTTTCTTGCCACTGTAACTCATTTGGATAGTGTACGTAAAAGGCTACTAACCACAAAATAACTTAGAAGAATAAATAAGTTTCATTTGACAGATTTTATATTTGGTGCTGTGTAGCACTGCACTTCGTTTCTTCATAAGAAGTACCATCCATGGTGCTGCATATACAAAATGTGAGACAGTAAGATGGAGTAAGTTCATTGTTTTTCGTATCTTCCAGGGCAGGTATATCGTGTCATGCTCCAACATACGAAGTAGCACCCTTGACGGGAGCTCTGCTTCGGACCTTGTTGTGCATCGTCATAGGGATCACAGTCAACGACTGCGATCGACTATATCTCTATGTATAATCCGACCATTGATGTTAATTAAGTAATTTAGCTCGACGGGAATACAACGATTCCGTGTGATGGTCTCATACTTGGCCGTTTTTACCTTTTCGTGTGGTAGTGTGGACATGCTTTCCAGAGTTGTCAACATATATACAATTAATGTTCCAGGATTCCACATAAATACTCACGTAATTAACAGCTGGTTCCTTGCCTGGCACAGGAATTTCACAAAAGTCTGCATGAAAGATACCAAGAGTTCTCCAACATCTTACATTACCCACCTTATGTACGAAGTGAAATGCGTTAAAAGCGATTTATGTACAGTTCATCCAAATAAGAGGTTGTTTCACTTAGACAAATAGATTATTTTACTCATTGATATTCAGCGAAACGTTTGACAAGATTCGCTGTAGTGTATATACTGTAGTTTGTAAATAACAGACTAGTTATGAGGTTCTTCTGTTGTGGCATAAAATAAGTTGGCTGTAGCTTATAGCTACTTCCATCAAACGTCGTCGTCGTTTTATGTTACAGGGATTTTGACGTCGTTTCTTTCGTCACTATGTTTTTGAGCGCTACTTTGTTTATGCAAGTCTTCCTTTCATTGAGGATCATAACTAAGGATTTTCTTGTGTTGTCTTACATTTGTCGTCCTGTTTATTTTCCGATAAAATTCTCATTGGCTACTAGCCCCGTCAAATGGATTAAAAGCCACGGGTGTTCGGCCGACTGCCAAGTGTGACTTTTGTGTGACTGCAACCGCCGACTTAATATAGACGCTCTGCCTTCTATGACATCACTGATGCTCACCCCAGTGCCATATATGATTGAAACCCGGTTAGTAGGTACTCAGAGAGCGCACAGGATAAGGTTACTATTGTGGATGGGGCCGTAAACAGTTACTATGAGTTGCACAATCAAACACACAGCTTTATTTTTCTAAGAACCACTTATTTACACAGTGCTTTAAGAGATCACAGTTAGACAATACGGCTGAAGGCCTAGTTAAAGAAAACTTGAGATACTTTTTGAGCTGAAGGCCTAAAACCACACCAAAAACAAGAACGGCTGGGCTGAAGGCCTGGCTTGGAAATTAAAAGCAATTAAAAATATAAGGTAAAAAATTTAAGAAAACATGCAACTGAAAACAATTGGCGGCTGAAGGCCTACACGACATGTCTGAAAGAGAACTATAATTAAAACACATTACTAGACAATTTGTTCTAACCAAGAAATTTCTTTTTAAACTTACAACGCGACAGCCGAAAGCCTAATTAAAGTAATATTAACTTTTTGCACGGCTGAAGGTCACAAACAAATTTGAAACAACTGCTGAAGTCCTGATCAACAAGTCAGACAAAAAATTGAAAATAAATCCCTTCCTTCTTATAAAAAATTTTCCTTTAAAGAATACACGCGGCTGAAGGCCTTATTAAAAGGGGTTCACGTAAATCCTCGGCTGAAGGGCACACGTAACACATTGTACATTTAATGGCTTAGGGCCTGGATTACAAACAGTTTCAGATGGAACCAATTTTAAGGAAAATACTTTCTCTATTTTTAAAAATAAAATCAATACTCAAAAAAATACCACGGCTGAAGGACTTTATGTAAAATTTAAAAGAACTGAACTAATACACGGCTGAAGACCTTGCATAATACTTGAAACTAAAATAAAAATCACAATATAAAACAAACAGAACAAGTGGAGCTCAGAAGTGTTCCATGGGTCGGCCTGAGAAGGCAGCTCAAACGTAAGGTGAGATGAGACAGGCAGCCAAGAGTCGAAGTTAAATAATCGGATGAAAACCCAAACTAGGGACGGCCCATGCACCGACCAACAATTTAACCAATTCCCTACCCTCCGACGAACGGCGAAATGATGGAAAATATCGGCTAGGGACGCGGATACGAACAGCACGACGTCTTCAGAAATTGGCGTCTAAAAACAGTGAAGGGAACAATAGCCACTCTAAGCAAAATATAACCAAACAACTTAAAAGGCTGTCGAACTATGTGCTGTGCAGGACAGCATCAACACGATGAGGAAAGCCACACTGGTGAAAAACTATGCTAACTTGCAGGGCAGGTAACTTGGGCGTTGGCGGCCACAGAGCAGAAAATACCGCTGGTGCACTTCACTGGCAAGTAACAGTCAATTTAATAATTAATCACAATATAGGAAGACGGCTGCAAGATTTCGCTCACTCCAACACATCATACATTGCTGCTAGTCTAAACGGCCCAGGGACCAACGACCTGCAAATAAACGAAGAGAAGTCACAGTAGTTGAGGTTCCATAACAGGTTAACTGATCACTCAACTTCAGCGTCCAGGTTGGGTGGGCAAAGAACTTTGTGGCCCTCGCAGCTAGCGATTCAAGACGCGACAGCGCATGCACGACGCCAGCGGTCCCAGACTGACCTAGCGTCACAGAGACTTCCTCGCTGCTCCGTCCCAACCGACTGACCGCCACACACACCACCACACCCCGGAAATAATAGTGGTTACACCAAAGATAGTACGACAGTACTAGTATCGACAAGCGCTGCTGCTGCCACTCAAAGAGGCAAGCCGGCAACTTCGCTACGCCAGCATGTAAGGAAGAAACAAGACGCCACTGGATGTGACAAAATGCCAAAGAACAAATGGCATGAACGCGAGCCGCACACGGCTCAATGATAATGACTTCGTTGCGGACACGCCACTCTCTCTTCAGTGTTCCGATGACCGCGTCTCAAGCTGTGATTAACTTCAGGTTACTGGATTTATTGAAGGTGTTGTCACAAACTTATGTCTTGACCGCTTTTTTTATGATATCAAGGATGCTATAAGTAGACTCTGTGCAACAACACGTGTCATCTGGCGCCACTGAACGGAGACCAGCACCAATTGCTGTGGGGATTACCGTACCATACGTAGGCTGTCACTGCCGGAACGCAAACGGCTGCATTTGGAATGGTGGTGTGACCAGGAACCATGGACTGCAGATGAATTACATCGATTTGTGTTCAGAGATGAGCTGCGGTTTTCCACAACGCCAGACGACTATCGCTGACGAATAAGATGGCAACCTGATTGGAGAAGCCCAGTCTTGTATGTAAAGGCCTCATGGTGTGGGAAGCCATTGAGTACGATTTCTTGTCATGGCGAACATTATCTGACGGATCTCTGAGGACACAACCACATGTCGAGGACATACTGTGTTCTGTCTCGTACGATAATATCGTGGCGCTATTTCTCAACAGGACAGTCTTCGTCCACATATGGTACGTGATGCTGAGGCTTTCCTGTGACAAACTTGATCCCCAGATCCGTACCCAGTACAACACGTGTGGGGCCAGCCCGGAACCCTACTCAGTCCCAGCACATCTTCGATATCAAGGACCAGTGACAACATATGTGGCCCTTTTGTCTCAAGGGAGGTGGCAACGGCTTTATGAGACCCTTACCAACCGCACCAGTGCATGAATCTAGTCCACGAGGGTGCTACATCATACTCTTAAGTGAGCCCTTAATGAGCTTCTTGTAAACCTGACTCGATTTTGTAATCACCAGAACAACCTCACATGCCAACTAAATTCGTTAAGTTTCATTCGTTTCCTCCTTCTTTCCTCTGAGCTTCACTGTCATTGTCAGACAGGGTATGTTGATGTAGAAAAATTCTGAGTGATTCCAAAAGCGGACCATTCAAGTTAGTACCTTGGCGTCAGAAAGGAACACCTTAGTACCTTGGCGTCAGATAGGAACACCTCCACTTCTACTCAATGTACCCGGTAATTCCGATTTACGAAAATGCACTTCTCCGGTTATCTCTTGTGCTACCATAGGAGCCGAAATGGAACAGTAGCACGTTTGGGGCGATCGGAGGGAGCTGCCTACTGACTCGATAATTATGCGGGTTTCATACTTCTGTGCTCCTTTGTGTTACAGTTGTCAAAACAGGCGACGTGAAATGGAGAAGCTGTCTTTGAACAGCAGACAGACTTTCGGCCCAAGGCGTTCTAATGAGTTCCACGTGTCACGCACAGAGACAGGTACGTTTGTAACTGCTAAAAACATGTACACCATGTTCAAAGAAATTCTGAAAACTTTGAACAGAATAGAGCTGAGTATATCTCCGTCCTAAAAGTTGAGAAGGTACAGTTTCAGAAAAAAAATAGATGACAACCCTACAGGATTCATGGTGTCAATTCCCTCCAGCTCTAATTCAGACATTGGTCGAGTCCACGACACATCGTGTTGTGGCTCTTATACGTGCTCGCCAGGGACCTACAGGATATTAGGCAGATTCACCAATTTCATTGGCTCTTCAGTATATAATTGTATTATAACATTTTATATGATGATTTTTTTTTTTTTTTTTTTTTTTTTTTGCACCAGCACTTAATAAATTGCTCCAGAATAACTTCCAAGGAGGTAAAATTCATGTAAATGAACCATGGACCTTGCGGTTGGTGGGGAGATTGCGTGCCTCAGCGATACAGATAGCCGTACCGTAGGTGCAACAACAACGGAGGGATATCTGTTGAGAGACTAGACAAACGTGTGGTTCCTGAAGAGGGGCAGCAGCCTTTTCAGTACTTGCAGGGGCAACAGTCAGGATGATTGACTGATCTGGCCTTGTAACACTAACCAAAACGACCTAGTTGTGCTGGTACTGTGAACGGCTGAAAACAGGGGGAAACTACAGCCGTAATTTTTCCCGAGGGCATGCAGCTTTACTGTACGGTTAGATGATGATGGCGTCCTCTTGGGTAAAATATTCCGGAGGTAAAATAGTCCCCCATTCGGATCTCCGGGCCGGGACTTCCCAGGAGGACGCCGTTATCAGGAGAAAGAAAACTTGTGTGCTAAGAATCGGAGCGTGGAATATCAGATCTCTTAATCGGACAGGTAGGTTAGAAAATGTAAAAAGGGAAATGGATAGGTTAAAGTTAGATATAGTGGGAATTAGTGAGGTTCGGTGGCAGGACGAACAACACTTCTGGTCAGGTGAATACAGGGTTAGAAATACAAAATCAAATAGGGGTAATGCAGTAGTAGGATCAATAATGAATAACGTAATAGGAATACGGATAAGCTACTACAAACAGCATAGTGAACGGATTATTATGGCCAAGATAGATGCGAAGCCTGCCAAGATAGATACGAAGCCCACGCCTACCACGGCTGTACAGGTTTATATGGCACTAGCTCCAGAGACGACGAAGACATTGATGAAATGTATGATGAGGTAAAAGAAATGATTCCGATAATGAATGGAGGCGAAAATTTAATAGTCATGGGTGACTGGAATTCGATAGTAGGAAAAGGAATAGAAGGAAACGTAGTAGGTGAATATGGAATGGGGGTAAGTACTGAAAGAGAAAGACGCCTGGTAGAATTTTGCACAGAGAATAACTTAATCATTGCTAACACTTGGTTCAAGAATCATGAAAGGAGGTTGTATACATGGAAGAAGCCTGGAGATACTGGAAGGTGTCAGATAGATTATATAATAGTAAGACAAAGATTTAGGAACAGGGTTTTAAATTGTAAGACATTTCCAGGGACAGATGTGAACTCTGACCACAATCTATTTTATATGAACTGTAGATTAAAACTGAAGAAACTGCAAAAACGTGGGAATTTAAAGAGATGTGATCTGGATAAATTGAAGGAACCAGAGGTAGTAGAGAGTTTCAGGAAGAGCATTGGGGAACGATTCACAAAAATGGTGTAAAGAAATATAGTAGAAGAAGATTGGGTAGCTTTGAGAGATGAAATAGTAAAAGCAGCAGAGGATCAAGTAGGTAAAAAGACGAGGGCTAATAGAAATCCTTGGGTAACTGAAGATATATTGAATTTAATTGATGAAAGGGGAAATTACAAAAATGAAGTAAATGAAGCAGGCAAAAAGGAATATAAACGTCTCAAAAATGAGATCAATAGGAAGTGCAAAATGGTTAAGCAGGGATGGCTAGAGGACAAATGTAAGGATGTAGAGGCGTATATCACTAGGGGTGAGGTAGATACAACCTACAGGAAAATTAAAGAGACCTCTGGAGAAAAGAGAACCACTTGCACGAATATCAAGAGCTTAGATAGAAACCCAGTTCTAAACATACAAGGGAAAGCAGAAAGGTGGAAGGAGTGTATAGATGGTCTATACAAGGGCGATGTTCTTGAGGACAATATTGTGGATATGGAAGAAGAATTAGATGAAGATAAAATGGGAGATATAATAGTGCTTGAAGAGTTTGATTCCATCAGAACTACTGACAACCTTGGGAGAGCCAGCCCTGACAAAACTCTAGCATTTGGTGAGCAAGATGTATGAGACAGGCGAAATACCCTCAGACTTCAAGAAGAATATAATAATTCCAATCCCAAAGAAAGCAGGTGTTGACAGATGTGAAAATTACAGAACTATCAGTTTAATAAGCCACGGCTGCAAAATACTAACACGAATTCTTTACAGACGAATGGGAAAACAGATAGAAGCCGACCTCAGGGTAGATCAGTTTGGATTACGCCGAAACGTTGGAACAAGTGAGGCAATACTGACCCTACGACTTATCTTAGAAATTAGATTGAGGAAAGGCAAACCTACGTTTCTAGCATTTGCAGACTTAGAGAAAGCTTTTGACAATGTTGACTAGAATACTCTCTTTCAAATTCTGAAGGTGGCAGGGGTTAAATACAGGGAGCAAAAGGCTATTTACAATTTGTACAGAAACCAGATGGCAGTTATAAGAGTCGAAAGGCATGAAAGGGAATCAATGGTTGGGAAGGGAGTGACACAGGGTTGTAGCCTACCCCGATGCTATTCAATCTGTATATTGAGCAAGCAGTACAGGAAACAAAAGCAAAATTCGGAGTAGGAATTAAAATCCATGGGGAAGAAATAAAAACTTTGAGGTTCGCTGATGACATTGTAATTCTGTCAGAGACAGCAAATGCCCTGGAAGAACGGCTGAACGGAATGGGCAGTGTCTTGAAACGAGGATATAAGATGATAATCAACAAAAGGAAAATGTGGATAATGCAATGTAGTCGAATTAAGTCGAGTGATGCTGAGGGAATTAGATTAGGAAACGAGAAACTGCGAGGTGGCGGGGCTAGCAGTGTATTTAACACTAAATTCTTTGAGAATCTTCATATATAAATGATGCTCTAAGCCCCCCCCCCTATTCTTACTCCGACTTATGCTGTTGCACATGGATTAAAAAGAAAAGCGAACTGACTGTAATAGACCCTGCAAGTGGAGTAGAAAAGAGTTTGTCACCTGCGATAATTTAATTTGATAGACATTAATTACATAAAGGAAAGTTTCAGTAACATAGTGAGAAATGAAAGGGTTGCTCTACCGATTAACAGAATGAAAGTTGTGTCCAAAATAACAATATGATTTATTATAACTAAACTCAAAATAATAAACAAAACACATGAAACATTTACAATACATCAAATTCGCTCAAATTGGATACTCATGCTGTGAAGGTGAAGTTGTCCCTAAACTAGATTGTGACATTTATGACGAAGTGGTGTGTGGAGTCAATTCCTTGCAACTCAAGTCTTAAGAGAAAACACACAGCCAACCCAACATTAATTGCTGCTACCCAAGACAGAACAAAGTTAGAAAATGACGAACAGGCGCGCTCTGCTGAACTCTGATTATCACCTAGGAAAATCCCTGTCTGCCAGTGCTGCGGACATACATTACCAAACTGTCTTCTTAACTGCAAGAACATGATCTGGCGTACCGGAGGCGATGGCTGGTTGCTTCGACGGCCCGTCGTGGTGATGATAATGTCACGAGTATAGCCCAAAACAAATTATCCTGGCCTGGTTGTTCCAGACTAAAGACTTCCTAGCAATACAAATGCGCCTCTGAGGGAGACGAAGAAAGCTCGCCACACATTCACTGACAGTACAGTGATTGATTTTAACAAGCGAAGTCACACAGTAACTCCGATACAGTCAACATTAGCCAAAACTGCTCAAGACAGACAACATAGGCCTCTTGTACACAGAACGCTCAATTGCCAACTGTACTCGGAAAGTTACATTGAAGTCGAAACTTCAGCAACTTTGTCAAACAGTTACAATTAAATAAAAGTATATTAGACAGCCCACGGAAGGCAGGCTGACCCGAGCAGCGAGAGCTCAGTCCGAAAGGCGAGAGACGACTACTCACAAGAGCACCCGTACAAACCGAACACAGAACATTCCTGCCCCCACGACAGTGGCCGTGGTTAACCATTCCAATCAGCAACTCGAAAAACCAGCGGAAAATTCCACTCTATTGCGGGAGCACTACCATTCCACCAATGGAGATTCTTGGCGCCAATTTCTGCGCCGATTTTGCTACGTCACGGAGCTATGCCCTGAGCAAGCCAATCACAGTTACTATACGGCAGAAAACGCGGGAACTTGCACGCCAAGGCTGCTTGGGAACACAAGTCATTCCCACGCCTCGCTGGTAGCCCGTCAGAAAGTGTTTTCGCTAAGTTTCTGCGAAGTAACGGAACCTCTAGCCCAGCCGCTACTTCAGGCCCCTCCGGGCGTGTCTTTTGACAATGTCGGCGTCTGGAAAGCATTCACTCGACTCCCTCACACCCGTCGGCTTACCCTTTCAATATCAGCAGAGCCTGCCTGTCACCGGACCACCTGCGTGACGAGAGACGCTGCGTGGGAAGTCCGCGTGTGAAGGAATAGCAACTTTTCACCGCATGCAATTAGAGAGGAAAATCGTAAGATAGAAATATGAGAGGGGGCTCATGCCACCTTTCAAAACTTAAAGTAGTAAATGAATTTTTCTATTTGTGGAGCTAAATAACTCATGATGATCGAAGTAGAGAGGATATAAAATGTAGACTGGCAATGGCAATGAAAGCGTTTCTGAAGAAGAGAAATTTGTTATCATCGAGTACAAATTTAAGTGTCAGGAAGTCATTTCTGAAAGTATTTGTATGGAGTGTAGCCATGTATGGAAGTGAAACATGGACGATAAATAGTTTAGACAAGAAGAGAATAGAAGCTTTCGAAATGTGGTGATACAGAAGAATGCTGAAGATTAGGTTGGTAAATCACCTAACTAATGAGGAGATATTGAATAGAATTGGGGAGAAGAGAAATTTGTGGCATAACTTGACTAGAAGAAGGGATCGGTTGGTAGGACATATTCTGAGGCATCAAGGGATCACCAATTTAGTATTGGAGGGCAGCGTGGGGGGGGGGGGGGGTAAAAATCGTAGAGGGAGACCAAGTGATGAATACACTAAGCTGATTCAGAAGGATGTAGATTGCAGTAGGTTCTGGGAGATGAAGAAACTTGCACAGGATAGATTAGGATGGAGAGCTGCATCAAACCAGTCTCTGGACTGAAGACCACAACAAAAACAACAACAACAACAACATCCTAAATGCATTTGCCCAAATCTTTGACAACTACTTGTCTAACGGAATCTTTGCAAAAACTGTAATAACAATAGGCTTTTAGAAATATGACCACTTCACAATTTATATCGTACTGTTTTTCGAACCCTCACGAATGCGACTGAGAAGTATCCTGTGTTCTGCATCTACATCATCACACATACTCTGCTTGGCAGAGAGCTTCTACCACTACTAGTAATTTCCTTTCCGTTCCACTCACAAACAGAACGAGGGAGAAACGCCTTTCTGTATGTCTCCGTACGAGCGTACTGCCTCTATGTTTGTGTCATTACGCGAAGTGTAAGTTGGTGGCAGCAGAATCGTTCTGCAGTCAGCTGCAAATACCGGACCTCCCAATGTTTTCAGCAGTGTTCTCCGAATATCGCCTGGGCTCCAGTGATTCCCATTTGACTTCCCAATTCATCTCTGTAACAGTTGTGTGTTGATCGAACCTACTGACAACAATTCTAGCAGCCCGCCTCTATTGAAGCAAGCTGGTAATTTTTGGGGGGATTTCTTGCTATTTTAGAGGCTCTTCGTTTTACGGGACTGTATCCTTCAAACTTTTAGCGGAAAAATTTGACAATTAACACATGTAGAGAAACAAACACCTTAAGTAAGACGTTGGAGAGGTTGTAACCACGTCTACGCCCATCCTGCGTACTTTTAGACCTGTGCCTGACGCTTATGATCTCTGCTTGGAAGCTACCTGTCGTGTACACTTATGTTATTAATGTGAGAATACGAAATGTATGAGCTGACATGGAAGTGGGTTCACATACTATCTTCCGAACTGATATACGCTGAAGTGACGTAAGTCATGGAGAACCTTCTAATTTCAGGAAATCGACGTAGTGTGTACTCAAGCCACCTGCAGAAATATTGAACCAGGTTGTTTCCACAGCAGTCCATAACTGCGAAAGTGTTGCCAGTGCAGGACTTTGTCCACGAACTAACCTGTTGATTATGTCCTACTATGATCGATAGGATTCATGTGAGGGCAACCTGAGTAGCCACATCATTCGCTCGAATTATCTAGAATGTTCTTCAAACCAATCACGAACAACTACGGCCCAGTGCCATGGCGCTTTGTCATCAGCAAATGAATTTCTTGAAATGCTGAAAATGGTGTCCAAGTAGCCGAAAGTAACCATTTCCAGTCAATCGAAGCGTCAGTTGTTCCAGAGGCACCCAGTCCATTTCAAGTAAACGCAGTCCCCATCATTGTGGAGCTACCACCAGCTTGCACACTGCCTTGTTGGCAACTTGCGTCCATGGCTTCGTGGAGTGTGTGCCACAGTCTAATCCCACCATCACCTCTTACCAACTGAAACACGGGCTCATCTAACCTGGCTACAGTTTTACAATCTTGTAGTGTCCAACCGATGTGATCACGAGCCCAAAAAAGGTGCTGCAGGCGATATCGTGCAGTTAGCAAAAGTATTCGCATCCACAGCCATAGCCCGTTAACGCCAAATTTCGCCCCACTGTCCTAACGGAGACGTCCGTCGTACATCCCACATTAATTTCTGCGGTTATTTCTCGCAGTGTTGCTTCTCAAAGGCGGCTGCTCTCAGTCGTTAACTGGAGGCAGTCGATCACATCTTTTTCTGTGGTGAGAGATAGTGCCTCAAACTGTTATTCTCGCCACACTCTTAACACTGAGTTCTCGCAATATTGAATTTTCTAACAGCTTCCAAAACGCAATGTCGCATGCGTCTAATTCCAACTGCCTCAGTCATGTCGGAAACTTTTTCACCTGAATCAGTTGAATACAAATGACGGCTCGGCCAGTGAACTGCATGCCCTTTTACACCTCGTGAACGCTATACTACCGCCATCTGTACATGTGACAGGATCTGTGATTTCCTGTCAGTAGTAATTGACGGAAAGTCATCGATAAAACAGAAGTGATTCCTGGCGTTGCCCAAGGTAGTGTCATAGGCCCTTTGCTGTTCCTTATCTATATAAACGATTTGGAAGACAATCTGAGCAGCCGTCTTCGGTTGTTTGCAGATGACGCTCTCGTTTATCGAATAGTAAAGTCATCAGAAGAGCAAAAGAAACTGCAAAACTATTTAGAAAAAATATCTGAATGGTGCGAAAAGTGGCAGTTGACCCTAAATAACGAAAGGTGTGACGTCATCCACATGAGTGCTATGTCGGAAACTTTTTCACCTGAATCAGTTGAATACAAATGACGGCTCGGCCAGTGAACTGCATGCCCTTTTACACCTCGTGAACGCTATACTACCGCCATCTGTACATGTGACAGGATCTGTGATTTCCTGTCAGTAGTAATTGACGGAAAGTCATCGATAAAACAGAAGTGATTCCTGGCGTTGCCCAAGGTAGTGTCATAGGCCCTTTGCTGTTCCTTATCTATATAAACGATTTGGAAGACAATCTGAGCAGCCGTCTTCGGTTGTTTGCAGATGACGCTCTCGTTTATCGAATAGTAAAGTCATCAGAAGAGCAAAAGAAACTGCAAAACTATTTAGAAAAAATATCTGAATGGTGCGAAAAGTGGCAGTTGACCCTAAATAACGAAAGGTGTGACGTCATCCACATGAGTGCTATGTCGGAAACTTTTTCACCTGAATCAGTTGAATACAAATGACGGCTCGGCCAGTGAACTGCATGCCCTTTTACACCTCGTGAACGCTATACTACCGCCATCTGTACATGTGACAGGATCTGTGATTTCCTGTCAGTAGTAATTGACGGAAAGTCATCGATAAAACAGAAGTGATTCCTGGCGTTGCCCAAGGTAGTGTTATAGGCCCTTTGCTGTTCCTTATCTATATAAACGATTTGGAAGACAATCTGAGCAGCCGTCTTCGGTTGTTTGCAGATGACGCTCTCGTTTATCGAATAGTAAAGTCATCAGAAGAGCAAAAGAAACTGCAAAACTATTTAGAAAAAATATCTGAATGGTGCGAAAAGTGGCAGTTGACCCTAAATAACGAAAGGTGTGACGTCATCCACATGAGTGCTATGTCGGAAACTTTTTCACCTGAATCAGTTGAATACAAATGACGGCTCGGCCAGTGAACTGCATGCCCTTTTACACCTCGTGAACGCTATACTACCGCCATCTGTACATGTGACAGGATCTGTGATTTCCTGTCAGTAGTAATTGACGGAAAGTCATCGATAAAACAGAAGTGATTCCTGGCGTTGCCCAAGGTAGTGTCATAGGCCCTTTGCTGTTCCTTATCTATATAAACGATTTGGAAGACAATCTGAGCAGCCGTCTTCGGTTGTTTGCAGATGACGCTCTCGTTTATCGAATAGTAAAGTCATCAGAAGAGCAAAAGAAACTGCAAAACTATTTAGAAAAAATATCTGAATGGTGCGAAAAGTGGCAGTTGACCCTAAATAACGAAAGGTGTGACGTCGTCCACATGAGTGCTAAAAGGAACTCGTTAAACTTCGGTCACACAATAAATCAGCCTAATCTAAAAGCCGTAAATTCAACTAAATACCTAGGTATTGCAATTACGAACAACTTAAATTGCAAAGAACACATAGAAAATGTTGTGGTGAAGGCTAAGCAAAGGGTGCGTTTTATTGGCAGGACACTTAGAATATGTAAGAGACCTACTTAGGAGACTGCCTACACTACGCTTGTCCGTCCTCTTTTAGAATACTGTTGCGCGGTGTGGGATCCTTACCAGATAGGACTGACAGAGTACATCGAAAAAGTTCAAAGAAAGCCACCACGTTTAGTATTATCGCGAAATATGGGAGAGAGTGTCACAGAAATGATACAGGATTTGGTCTGGATATCATTAAAAGAAAGGCGTTTTTCGTTGCGACGGAATCTTCTCACGAAATTCCAATCACGAACTTTCTCCTCCGATTGCGAAAATATTTTGTTGGCACCCACCTAGATGGGGGGGAACGATCGCCACGATAAAATAAGGGAAATCAGTGCTCATACGGGTAGATATAGGTGTTCATTCTTTCCGCGCGCTATACGTGATTGGAATAATAGAGAATTGTGAAGGTGGTTCGATGAACCAGGCACTTAAATATGATTTGGAGAGTATCCCTGTAGATGTTGAACTAGATGCATATCACTATCTGATGACTTTTGCCACCTCAGTGTACAGAAACAGCCGCACAGCTCGTCTTGTGGATAACGTGCGTGCTTGGAGGTGTCGCACGGCATTCTTGCTGGACAATCAGTTCTGTTAGTCTCGCCGGGCAGCTGTTGCTGTGTAGTGCGTCGTCCTCTAGGGCAGGCCACGATTCATAATAGGAATTTCGGATTTAATTAATTGCCGGTGGATCTCGACGCGCGGCACAGAGCGTTAATTTGGCCGCAGCGCGTACTACAATGTAGAAACAGCACAACAGCGCCGCTGCCGGCCGCCACCCGGTGGCAAAGGGCTGCGCCCGGCGCCTACGGTTAATTGGAAGCCCGCGCGGGGACGCAGGGAAGCCGTAGCGCGCGCCCCGAGTCGGCAGGGCAGCGAATGGCGACCCGCGGCGCAGAAGTCGGACAATGAGGCTGATTGTAAACAGAGCGGCCCGCTAAGCCCGCCTGTGTGCGCGTCGCGCGCGCATTATCCGCCGGCCGGCGGCGTAATCCCTGCGGTCAACTCACGGGCCGCTGCCCCCGCCGGGAACAATCGCGCTTCCAATATTGCCTGCCGATGGGACCGGTCGACGCCATCAGCGGCGTCATCACCATCAACATCATCACTGATGGCCGCTGCCGGCGCCCAAAGCAAACGCCACGCGCTTTCCACCACTATTGCGCCCGCCGCAACTGAACAACACCACTCTCAGCCCATTTTCAAATTTCTTTGCCATTTATTGACTGTCTGCACTCGTTCTTCGTTTACCTGTACACAACAACAGCTCGTGTTTGGTATAAATGATTCCTGTGAAACCAAACGTTACCCAAATATATATTACCTTGTATGTTTCATATAGGGTGTTTTTGTTAAATTTAAAATTATAAATGAAAAGAAGTTCTCAACTTGGTTCCCTTAAATTTGGCTCAAGTTTCACCTATGGCTCATGCTTGTGAATTATTGCCGGCCGGAGTGGCCGAGCGGTTAAAGGCGCTACAGTCTGGAACCGCACGACCGCTACGTCGCAGGTTCGAATCCTGCCTCGGGCATGGATGTGTGTGATGTCCTTAGGTTAGTTAGGTTTAAGTAGTTCTAAGTGACTTATGAGCACAGCAGTTGAGTCCCATAGTGCTCAGAGCCATTTTTGTGAAATATTCTACACCGAAGCGCCAAAGAAACTGGTACAGGCATGAGTATTCACACACAGAGATATGTAAACAGACAGAATAGGGCCCTTCACCCGACAGGCTTATATAAGACAAAAAGGGTCTGGCGCAGTCGTTAGTTCGGCTACTGCTGCTATCAAGATTTAAGTTAGTCTGAACGCGGTGTTATAGTCGGTGCACGAACGATGAGACACAACATTTCCCATCCGATCATTTCACGAGTGTACCGTGAATATCAGGAATCCGGCAACACATCAAATCTTCTACATCGCTGCGGTCTGAAAAAGATCCAGCAAGAATGGGACCAACGACGACTGAACAGAATCGTTCAACGTGACAGAAGAGTAACCCTTCGGCAAATTGTTGCAGATTCCAGTGCCTGGCCATCAACATGAATCAGCGTGCGAAACATTCACCGAAACATCGTCAATATCGGCTTTTGGAGCCGAGGGTCCACTCGTGTACCCCTGATCAGTGCACGACACAAAGTTATACGACTCGCCTGGTCCTGTCAACACCGATATAGGACTGTTGATGACTTGAAACATGTTGCCTGGTCGGACTAGTCTCGTGTCAAATTGTGTCGAGCAGTTGGACGCGTAGAGGTATGGACACAAACTTATGAATCCATGGACCCTGCATGTCAGCAGGGGACTGTTCAAGCTTGCGGAGGCTCTGTAATGATGTGGGGCTTGGTCAGTTGGAGTGATATGGGACCCATCATACGTCTAGATACGACTCTGACAGGTGACACGTACGTAAGCATCCTGTCTGATCATCTGCATCCATACATGTCCATTGTGCATTCCGACGGACTTGGGCAATTCCGCCGGCCGGAGTGGCCGAGCGGTTCTAGGCACTACAGTCTAGAGCCGCGCGACCGCTACGGTCGCAGGTTCGAATCCTGCCTCGGGCATGGATGAGTATGATGTCCTTACGTTAGTTAGGTTTAAGTAGTTCTAAGTTCTAACGGACTGATGACCTCAGAAGTTAAGTCCCATAGTGCTCAGAGCCATTTGAACCATTTTTGAGCAATTCCAGCAGGACACGTCCACAATCGCTACAGAGTGGCTCCCGGAACACTATTCTGACTTTAAACACTTCCGCTGGCCTCCATACTCACCAAACATCAACATTATTCAACATATCTGGAATGTCTTGCAACGTACTGTTTAGAAGAGATTTCCACTTCCTGGTACTCTTAGGTGTTTATGAATTAGGTGTTTATGGACAGCCCTGTGGAATTCATGGTGTCAATACTCTGCACCACTACTTCAGATATTAGTCGAGTCCGTGCCACGTCGTGTTGCGGCACTTCTTCCTGCAAGCGGGGTCCTTATACGATATTAGGCAGGTGTATTAGTTTCTTTGGATCCTCAGTGTAGGTGGACGATGGGGAATCGTTACCGTTTGTACCTTGTGTAAGATGGTAACAGAAGCACCAATATAAAGCAAGTATGATGGGTCGAGCATGACCTTTAAAATCAAATGTCCTCAGTCCTCATGACTTTTAGCGTTCCGTACCACAATCGATCAAAAGGGAACCCGTATAATATCTCTTTCTCGTCCAGCTCATATGTCTATGCGTCTCTCCGCCGAATTACTGAAAACCGTTTTCCTCGGTGACGGGTAGAAGTATCAAGTTCAATTTTGTGCCACATACTCTTTTTAGTGTAATAGATGTACTCTTAAGCAGCAAGTCAATGTAAACTCTCTCGTAGAGTACTTGCTATTGGCCTAGAATCATGAAATTTCGAAGGAAGCAATTTTTCAAAGTACAAGCAAAGGGAAAAAAAAATCCGAAATTTGTTAAATTGTAACCTTCTACACGAAAAAAACAATTTTTATCATTTGTTATCCGAATGTCTGTCTGTCCGTTCAACTTCTAAGACCCCTTCTTCTCAGGAACGAGCGCACATATAAAATTGAAATTCATGTGACTCACTAAAGATTACGGTCCCTTGTTGGTGTAAGACAAACTTCTAAATCAATGTAATCAAAAGTTACGACCAGTTGTAGCACATATTTTGATACTCGCGAAATCGTTCATCAAAAGTTATTCAGTACCGGTACTTCCCGTTGACCTAGAAACTTGAAATTTGGCAAGAAGCGAAGTTTCACAGTGCTAGTGAAGAAAATAATCATGTATTCCAGAATGAGATTTTCACTCTGCAGCGGAGAGTGCGCTGATATGAAACTTCCTGGAAGATTAAAACTGTGTGTCCGACCGAGACTCGAACTCGGGACCTTTGCCTTTCACAGGCAAGTGCTCTACCATCGTTGTTGCATCTGCTCGGGGCGGACGCTGTAAGACATCCGTTTAAGTTCGTTGTTGATCGATTAACTCAGTTTTTTTACTACAGAGTGCTGCTAACCCTCCGACCGAACACGCTGAGCTACCGTGCCGGCGTACCATCTGAGCTACCGAAGCACGACTCAAGCCCGGTCCTCACAGCTTTACTTCTGCCAGTATCTCGTCTCCTACCTTCCAAACTTTATAGAAGCTCTCCTGCGAACCTTGCAGAACTAGCACTCCTGAAAGAAAGGATACTGCGGAGACATGGCTTAGCCACAGCCTGGAAACATCCCCCAATTGTCTAAGTCAAAGCAATTAAAAGTTCCAGTCATTTATGTCACATATTTTGAAACTCGGACAGTCGCTCGTTAGAATCTAAGGGGTACGTCCCGTAGACCTGGAATATTTTAACACTCGCAAGATCACTCGTTAAAACCTAAAGCGTGCTTCCCGTTGACCTAGAATAATGAGATTTGGAAGAAGCAAGATTTCACAGCTCAAGTGAAGAAAATAATCCGACAGTTATTGTTACTTTGTAATCACGTCACACGAAGAAACTATTGGTATTGTAAGTTGTTATCCATCCTCTAGCTTAAAATACTTTCCAAAGTCCTAAAGCTCTCAAACCTGATATCTTGCCAGTATCAATGTCGATTTGCGGGTTGGATAAGTTGACTGCTTACATAACTAAGTTCCTACAGAACGCTCAGATAGCCTGTCTATTCGCACCTGGCCCAGTATTTCAGTAGTTATCTCAGATGTGAAGCGTACAGCATTCTAACTGATGTGGCTGAAGAATTCAAGAATTGTCGAATGTTTTCAAGATTTACAACATGATCTGGGAGTGTTTGAAATACCTGCAAAGACGAGCGCAACTTCTATCGAATAGCGAGGTCGGCACGTGTAACTGCTTCGTGAAAAAGTACTATAGTAAATTGTTTTACCAAACGTGCTGAAATCTTCTATTTCCTGTTAAGCTAGGCCACGGGTGAAATTTCAGCAAAAGTAGATGACTTTATAACAAAGTTTACATTTCAAGTACATTTGTGCAAACAATGACAGTACTACGTAGTGTACATACTTCACAGTTTACGTGAGATAATTAATTGTTTCTGCTGACTTACATAGTTTGTTTAATTATTTTTCAGAGAGTTAGAACAACGAGTTATAATTTCTTAAATAAAATGAATTTTTTTTGTATCGCGTAGCTGATGTATTTAAACCAGCTCTGAACCAGCCAGTTCGAAGCACATTTCTATCAATTTTAATCACGGAACTCGAAACATTCAGAGTTTTAGTGATGGATGCAACATGCTGTACGTAACTGACTGTATTGTGGTAGCAGACCAAACCTCGTTTGATTTTGCATCATGACCTACTGTGTGTAAAGTACAGCCTAATTGAACACAGGAAGGACTGACAGTAATTTACTATCAAGATCGACGGAGTGGAGAAGCAAGTACACATCTACCAATATTCCACTGATCAACTACAGAGAAAGAGAGAGGGGAAGGTTAGGGAACCAACAGCGAAGCAGACACGAGAAGGAGTTGCTGAAGAACACGGTAGAAGTAAGGGAAAGACGAAGAGCAAGGATGAAGGAGTTCTGAAATAGTAGATGAAGGAAATACCTATGTTCCTTCGCAAGCCACAACGAAAGAAGGAACAGATGTTTAGCACACTAGTCGGTTGCCAGCACGGCAGGTGGTGTGGGACTGATACTATTCGGACATATGACGTAAGACATCGTAGTGTGTATGTAACAACAACTGTATGGCAAAAGCACAGTAAGTTAGGATGAAGTGAGGGCGTGTAGGTGTCAGAAAGGAGCTATCGGGTTTCGACCACATGTTTCGGTTACACTTTGGATAAAGTTGTCCTATTTGTTACAGCATCCACGTGCACTGTCCAACGTGTGAACAAGGATAAGGGTATCACTCACAGCCTTGCAACACGACATAACAGCATTGATCATAGAAAGATCCTGACCACTATGGACCAGTGGCTAGCGCCATGCCTTGTCAATTACAATCTGTTTCAAATCCGACAGAAATTGCTGCACTGAGTGAATTTAGTTCCAATTTCAAGCAGGTTACGAGTGAAACTTCTAAACTGTTGCAGTGAGCATTTGGAGCCTGTTATCTCGTAAGAGACCAGTTACGACCGCTAAAGTTTATTAATGAAGTAATTGATTTCGATCAGAGATGACCACTTTCAGACCTTAGTAAATCTAATATACTACACTGATGTCCAAAATTACAGCAACAAATGGAAATGTTCCAAGGTTGAGTTTATTTTGCCACGAAACAATACAAACAGGTGATAGTAAACTAAAAACAATGTAAAGAATACAGAACGTTAACAACTGCAACATGCATAACGGAAGACAAACATTTTCTTCGCTTTTTTCCAACTTAATGCATTTGCACACAGCTGCTTAATGTGCTAATTGTAGGGTTTGACCACACAATATAGGCCTGACAACAATAGGGAATATTGCGAATGATGTCATCAATCTCATGTTGAGGCAATAACGCCCATTCTTCCAGCAGAGCTGCTCGCAAGTCTGGGAGAGTGGTTGGTGGACGGTGACGTGCAACCCAAGTGCATCTCATATGTGCTTTATAGGATCCAAATTGGGAGATCGAGCAGCTTATGCCATGCGTGCAATATCTTTCGTTTCCAAGAAAATGTCAACCACCTGTGCTCTATGAGGTTTAGCATTATGGGCCCATAGCAACTGCCAATAACCGCACGTGATGTCCGCAAATCTCGTCAAGATATCTGACAGCACTTCAACTTTGCTGATTCGCCCGTCCAGTTTCATGACGATAAGCTCGAGTTGTCAATATAATCCCTGCTCACACCGTTATCGATCTCCCTCGGTCTCTTTCCACAATGTTTGGGTCCTGATATCATGTTCCACGTTTCCTAAAGATGAAAATCCGTCGAGAATTGCTCTCCAGACCAAATCGGGACTCATCTGTGAAGAGAACATTGGCCATTGTTCGACTGTCCAGGTAGCATGAGAAATACTTTACTCTAGATGTTCCCTTCTGTGAAGACCCATCAGAGGTGCACATACAGTACATCTCCGACAATAATGACCACTCTGCCGAAGCCTTCTGTACACCGCTTACCTTGATAGAGCACGTCCGTTGGATACTGGGACATCACATGCCAGCTGCCGTGCAGTATTAATGCGGTACCGTCGTGCCCTTATAGCCAAATAACGGTCCTCTCTTTCTGATGTCATACTTGGTCGGCTGTGCTCTGGTCTTTGGAGTAAAGTTTCGGTCTCTAAGAAACAGTAGAACGATTCACATTAAGCTATCGGGCCAGATAAATCTACAACTGTCCTGTTTCCATTTTTCCTATGGTAATGCATCGCAGAGACTCTGGTAGGCGTCTTCCCTGTGCCGTACTGCACCGCCTGTGACTGTGTACACAGCGACTGTGGATGTGGGGCTTCAGGGCAAAGCCATTCCCGTTTGATAGGTGCCGTGGCGTCAGTCATTGTTGGCGCAGTTGTCCGTTGACTGGAGTGGCATCTTCCGTGTAGAACGTGATCGTACGGACATCTATTGACAGTTTGTATGGTTATGTAGTGAATTAAACGCAGGAAGGAGATGTAGCGGTTTGTTGTTTTAATTTTGGATGCCAGTGTACATAATTCGTGTCATTGCGTATGTAAATGGTATAATCACATTAATTAGGCATCGAAGCTTCGTCACAAAATATTTTACTTTTATTTTTATTGCTGTAAAAGACCATTCCTGACGGCGGCACGTCAAACTGTATATTTTAATCGAGCAAAAAACAAAGAAACAATGTAATAGCGACAAATCGCAGTTTTGCGTCTCTGTTTATCGACTGCGTTGCTGCCTCTGGATCACGGGGCCCCTTGTCCGATTCCTGGCCGGGTCGAGGAGTTTCCGCGCCCGGGGACTAGGTGATTGTCTTGTCCTCCTTATCTCATCATCTCATCATCATTTGGGAAGTGCAGAGACTGGAAGGGAAAGATCTGGAACTTGTATGGGCAATGATGACAATGATGTTGAGTGCCCCACATACCAACATCATCATCATCGTTATCTGAGCGAAGTAAGGTATCGAGTGAACCGACAGTCCAATACAGCGTTTAATCCTCACTATGTGCAGGCTGTAGTTCGGGACAGAGGTGGTTTTGTGATGATTCAGGTTTGTTTTTAGTAAATCAGGAGGCACATTTGAACGAACTCTGCGACCAAGTGTCCGACTTTCTTCTATGTCTTCAAGATGAATATGATGCCGATATTCCTGTCTCCAAGACGCCAAGAGCCAAGTTAACACATTCTTCATGTGAAGAACATTCGAGCACAATACCATGCCTCTCCTGACACGATAAATCTCGCGACTTTAATTTACAGGCACTAAAAAAGGGAAATTTGTGTCATTTAGCTGTTGTAGCTGTTGAAATAATTCAACAGCTACACTTGAAAATTTGTGCCAGACCAGGACTCGAAACTGGATGCTCCGCTTCACTAGAATGGTTGCCTTAACCCTCTTTCTGTTCCGTATTTTTCTTTTTTTTTATGGAACCACAAGAGGAGGGTCGAGGGCAAAGAGGGCAGGAGTCGCCTCCTGAGGCCTCGCAACAAAGTCCCAGTCCCACCCTACGGGTGCCGAGGAAGGAAAGGGGTTTTGCAGGATCAAGAGATCTTTATTTGTATAATTTTTTTGACTCTCCACCACAACCTGCTACCACCATCTGAAGCTTCCGAGTCATCTTCTCGCAAACTAATGAAGGGGGGATTCCCTGTATATCAATTCCTCAGAGGATCAATCATGTTCCGTGAGTCAAGTGTGTCTTCTTGTACTCGGAAAGCCGCAATGGGCTGGAAGATCCTCGAATCATGTGTCTAAATAACTTGGTAGTCATATGTAGTACCATGTATTGTGGCGGAACATCTCCTGAGTCGTTGTCAGATGAAACTACAAGGCGAGAGCGCTTTCGGGCGCGGCTTGCAAAACGTAATACAGCGCCACACCGTTCAGACAGCTGACGTCGAATACACAGTAAACAGTATGTGGGTGTAGGAGTTCGTCTTTTAGACTGCAGCTGTCGCCTCAACAGGAGCCCCAGCATAGATCCCAGAGCTGCCCGTCACAGTACAGGTGTAGTGGTGCACCTCCGAATCGACGACCCCACAGTGTGGGCACAGAGGGCCGTCTGTAACGTGGATGGAATGGAGGTGTTGGAATCTGGCTAATTGGCCGTTCACCACCACGTACGTGGGGAATTATGGGGTGTGGACGCCACACTTGGTACAGACGATAGTCGGGTGCTGCTGTTCTACCTTGCTGCGGGGTTGTCATGCCTGGTAGAGGTGGTAATAGTCTCTGGTGCTCGGCCCTCTCGTCTCCAATAGATTATCGGCGTGTTGCTCAGTTCGACCAGGAAATCTCGGATGTGGTCGATAGACAGAGCTACGTGGTCCATAGCAATTGACAATCAAATAACTCGGGGTGCGACAATCTGAAGCAGTGTCCCCTTCAAGCTGGTGCTCATCACAGTCCACACAAGTCCCATCGTTCATAGATGACTGTGGGCATGAGTGAACCCAAGAATTCCCGCTAGCAATGACCTCATTAAAGTACTGTGGGGGACTTCGAATATCTCACCTGTGCTCACGAAGTGTCCGTATGCCGCCTGTAAACCATAGACCACGGTGACCATTAAAGGAAGAATCTGTGCAAAATAATTTCGTTTGGACACTAGGTAAGTGTTTGCATAGCGTTTCGCGAGAATCATATCCATATGGCGCAATTTATTGACATGGAGCAGCACTTGGGTCAATTGTAGTAGCCATAGATATGTGGCTTTCTCAGTTTGTCAAACTATATTGGACAACTGCACTCGCAATACGTTCAGTGCGGAAACCTTCCAGAAGGGATCACCGCTGGGCAGAGAAGGGCTTTCCCAATATCCATGTAAGTCATCTTGCGCATGTTGACGACACTGCCTGACACCACGCCGTAGCGACGCAACGACTGATGAATCGTTTGGATTTCATCACCCGATCGCAACAAGAGCACCACCTCGTCAACAAAGGTACCGCAACGGAAGACTCCTGGCAAAGCGCACCCCTGCCGCACCGACCATCATAAAATCATGAGTTTGGTCCGGCGACCACTGACAATCTCGAGGAGCGTGACCCGTGTATTAAACGTAGGATCATCCCTGCCGAGGCCTTTGCATTCAAGCACAGCGTGCAGAAAACTGTAGTCGGTATGATCAAAGGCATGATCAAACTTGACGGCGACAATGGCGCCTCAGTGGTGCAGAGTTCCACCAGTACCGTGACGTCACGTTAGGCGCCAAGTGCCCTGTGGATGTTGTTGTCATCGTCTAAACATCTCTGCTTGGAATGGATCATGTATCCGATTGTGGCTTGAAGATGTGTGCAAATGATAGAGACGAAAAGCTGGTAATCTGCATTTAGGAGCATGAGAGGACGATAGTCGTGACAATGGTGTGAATCACTCGGTCTTAGAACCGAAATCATGATGTCCTTGAGAAAATCTATGGGGATGGTAAAATCGTCATGGAGGAGACCTTGAAACACCTGAATACATTAAGCGTTCATCAGGGGACAGAAGGAGCGGTGAAACTCGTTTGTTAACCCATTTAGTCCTGGTGAATTGTTCAGGGTGCCTCACACCAGGGCCCCTGTTAAGTCTTCAGCAGTTATGGGAGCCAGCGGGGAGCTATCCTGGACCACTATTCTGGGGATGGGAAAAGCGTGCAGGATGCCTTCATACTCACAGGCAGTCTGCTGGTCCTCGGTATAAAACGTACTATACTGCTGGAGGAATGCTGCAACGATGACAAACTTTGTATTGACGCGTGCACCTGCTACTGTCTCTACCGATGTTATAAGGTGGCAATTGCAGTGGCTTCTCTCTCGTATGACACGATGTATGGACGCCATTTCGGTGGAGGTGGTATCCTGTTCCCTCGTCCATCCTTGGGATCTGTCGATCTCTTCTGTGGTAACAGAAATTAAGCCAGCATTGAAGTCATTAACCGCTTCTGATATTCTCGTAGCGGCGGCTGTGTCATTGGCTCCCTCAGCGCTATGTGATATAATTCCAATGTCACCCAACCCCAGCACACTCTGCCATAGGCGTATCCCATTAGCGTCCATCGGAGGGCCACCTTGGTGCAGTCGAGCCACCAGTGTAACGTGGAAGGAGGTTCATGCACACCTCAGAGGCAGAGGTCCCATGTAGCACCGAGCTCCAGCCGACATGTGTCCTCATACAGATGCGAAATGTTCAGAGTCCATGGAACGTGGCTGCAGCGTGTGAGTTGTCATGATACTGTGACTGAACAGGTATATGCCAAATGGTGAGTGAAGGCTGTCAGCCACAGTTCTACATCCCTTGCCATGGCGCTAAGTCCTTAGGAAATGTATATCAGGTCGAGGTTAATGGAGTGGTCAGTAAAGTATGTATAGCCATGGTGCTCCTCTTGATGAAGAGTGTCTTGGGGCACCATATCTTGCACGAGTGTTGCAGTGCTGGGCAGATAGAGTAGCACATCATTTCGTCTGCAAAATCCAGGATGCTACTAAAATCGCCACCTATGTTCCATATTCGCATACAGGAGCAGAGCAGTTTCTTCAGAATAAAATGTAGTACGTTCATCGCAGTGAGACGTCCCTGATGGTGTATAGAGATTGACAATATGGACTGCCCAAACTGTAATGACCAGACCTTGTACAGATGGCAGAAATGTGACGTCCAGTGCCTCGATGCCATAATGCAACAGGATGGCGGCTCTGCCAGCACTGTCATACTGTAGACTGTAGGCTGTAGGCTGTGGACCTGTATGTTCAATCCCAGAGGAATGTGGACTTTTTCAAGGATAGTAATATCCTGGCCCACTGCCTGGAGCATCTCAATGGCACATTAACATTTGATGGCAGAGTGTATGCCATTGATGTTGACCATACCCACATGGTAGGACTCCATCTTAAGATGGAGAACATAGGTGCAAGTGGTGGGAGCCTCTCAGGCGGCTAACATAGCCACTAGGCTACCCATATTTGTGGCGTGTATGTTTAATGTTGGCCTTTTGTGGGTGTCGAGCTCCCCCTAAGTGGGGGAGGAGTGTCAAGGGTGTCTGCTGCATATTCCACCTCTATTTCAGCAGTCCAGTCACCAAGTCAGGGAAGAGATCAGTGACAGCATGTCGTCACAGGCGAAGGGCTCTGTCGCCTGACCTTCATCCTGAGGAGCGCTGTGGTGAGAGAGGCCACTGTCTCGTCTGTGGTGTCAGATGCCTGCTTTGGGGTTGCACTGGTAGCGTCTATTGGCAACATAAAACAGAGACGGTGTCGGCAGCTTGCTCCCTGTATCCACCTTGTTCGTCATCATTTGTTGAGAAGCGCATTTCTTATGACATTTTATTCGCAGTACTGCATATCCATCCCCGTCGAATGGCTGGTGTCAGCACCTTGAGCTGTGAGAACAATATCCAGCGCTAATAGCTCTGGTACCATGATGGCTGTGGTATTGGACGGCATCATGAACTTCAAGTGTGTCTCTTCATGTAACGTCACAATCACAGTGTCATCAGCGGCTGAGCTTATGTGTGTGTGAGGCTGCAGCATGGGTGCAGTGCCTTGCACACTGACCACACTGCCTCCACATACATAAGTGGTAATGGGGACATAACCACTGTCTGCACTGGTTCCACACATTGCACCTAGATAACGTGGAGCTGTAGGCAGTCCGATCAGACATCGCCATCCTTTCCACACCCGGAAAATGTCCTCAGTTGTCGTTCATAAATAACGATGGCTCAGTAACTGTTGATGAACACATACGACAGCACTTGTTGGCACAGTTCCATGCATATCTGTCGGACGACACTGAGAATGTGATACATTTCAAAGGTGTTCCACTTTTCTTCCATACATCTTAAGACCACTGCATATGCTCGTAAGGCGTCAGAGACGAGTGTAGATGGAACTTCAAACAGAAGTTCGAATATGCGCATCGTATGCACTCCCATACCCATCTGGTCCGTGGCTACTGTGCTGATACTGCGGCGCCGCCGTTTCTCTTTCTTCCTTTACCGGCACCTACCTATAAACTCGTTGCAGCAGAACGCTGGTAGGAAAGCCGAGCAGAATTCTACCATACTACAACTCGCACCAGGCTGCATACAACATAACTATTCTAACACTCGGGAGAAGGTCTTTATGTTGAATGAAAGGTGAAGATACTGGCAAAACTTCGAGAAATTCTGTGGTCAAGAATTACATGCTTGCTATCAAGGCCGTGCTAATCCTAACACTATCATGCACAAACACTTTCACTCACATTAGCGAGTTTATGGTAACGTCTTTCCCGAAATCCGAACAGCTACTAAGAACAGATTGTTCTTAAATGAAAATGCTCGCTATTTTATTGCGTTTATTGGTGTCCAATACATTCAGGTTTTTAGTCACCGATCTGCTCAATATGACACGTGGAATTACTGTCTTTTCTCATACACAAAATTACTTAAAAAATCCGTACTTTCTAAAAAAAAACACGCCAGAATAAATATGCCTTCACTTTAAAGCACTTTTGAGGCATGTAGCACAACTAAAACCGGCAAATTATAGCTTCCTTCGGATCTCATACCACACACGACCGTACCATTGAAAGGCTGGGCTCCGACTACTTCAGACTGCTGTAAGCATTCTCTATCTCCAAGAGAAAAGACGCGGGAAGAACACACTATTCTGATTGGTCAGTTTTCTTTAAGGCGAATAGAACAGAATTATTCTCCCGTGTTAGTCCATGTTTTTCATGATTAATCAATCTGAAAATAACACACTTTAGAACTGTACTTTTTCACGAAGTAAATATTTAACATTCTGATATTTTGTTTTTACTTTACGTTATTAACTACTTTCATTTGCGCTCGACTCAGCTTTCCTTTTACCATAAACTTACTTAACGTATTGCGGTGCAAAATTCCCCGTCGCCTGCATTCACACTGTCTAAAAATTTTCTCACGCTAGTTAATACAGCGATTAACAGCAGATAAAAGGTCTACATATTTACTTTAGACCATATTCACCATTCATTCACACTGCTAAAGATATATACAAAACTGTACAAACATAAATGAACAAAAAAGCCTTCAAAAAAAAAGCAGAAGAATTCACAAAAACACTCTCTTCACCTGTTACCTGAATGTCTCTGTACTCTGGTGGATGAAAATTACGTACTAGACTGAACAAGCTTCAGACCATGTGTCACTGTACATGCATGAGTAACCCTCCCAATACACAGGTTCTAGACAGGAGCGATATAGGGCGCCACGCCTCAATGTTATCGTCAGCATGGCGAAAACGGTAGCCCTTGGTGGAATGTAGGACAAGGTTGACATATGCCTCTTCGCTCACCTTCTTGAGACACACTTTACTGGAAATGATAGGCAGATGGATGCCTATCAGCTCTTGGGGTCGACATGAAAGTCGTCTCTCAAAACCATTTTATTTCATAATCCATCAGACACACATGAGATTCGACAAGCATGTGTTCACTGTCGCGTGGTGGTAAGAGAGTGCCATATCTAGACAGAACTCTAAATTAGAAGAACATTCGCAGTACCTCATGCAAGTGAGTAAACAAGCACACATGTGGAGACCTACTTAATGCTCTGCCAGTCCTAACTGTGTCACGGGCGCCTCAGTCATGTGTAAATACTTCCTGTCCTACTCCAATTCCAAAGTGGTGGTCACCGTGATGTGACCCCATTCATTTTCCCTGTTATTCGCCGCCTCATTGTGTTCCCACACCGAAGGAGTTATTTATCCATTAAGACATAACGTACAATTATATGTTTGGTGAAGTAAAGCATATGATTCCGGAGACCTATTCAAGTCTCAAATATCTGTGATGTATGTGTGCAGACTGACGGGAAACATGAAAATTTGTACCAAGGATAGGATTCTAACCTGGGTCTCCTTTTCATTGGGCACAATCACTTACCACCGCCCTGGCACAGTGCATTCGCATAACTTCATGGACTACCCTAACAGCCCTCCCTCCTCAATCCAAATTCTCAGCATTGGTAAAACTTTTGATTCATCACTTCAGGTTGCATACATACGTTATAGACGTTTGAGACTTGAAAAGGTTTGGCTCTGAGCACTATGGAACTTAACAGCTGTGGTCATGAGTCCCCTAGAACTTAGAACTACTTAAACCTAACTAACCTAAGGACATCACACACATCCATGCCCGAGGCAGGATTCGAACCTGCGACCGTAGCAGTCGCACGGTTCCGGACTGCGCGCCTAGAACCGCGAGACCACCGCGGCCGGCTTTGAAAAGGTTTCTGGAAACCTATAGTTTCATTTGATCAAAGCAAAGCCTAGTTTTCAGGCAGGATCCATCATTTCATTCAATGGTGAGGTGTTATTCTCAATACGGATGGAGTGCCTCTGTAATGGGGTTCAAGTTTATTGGTGATACCACGTGGATTAATGCGTGAATGGGATTTTGGCCTGAGGGGGTAGGCATGCTAGCATGGTCCATGGCCCATGAAATTGTGCAATTCCAGTGTGCCAGGGCAGTGTAGTGATTAGCAGATGTGCCTAGTGGTCCGGAACTGCGCTTATGCTACAGTCGCAGGTTTGAATCCTGCTTTGGGCATGGATGTGTGTGCTGTCCTTAAGTTACTTATGTTTAAATAGTTCTAAGTCTAGGAGACTGATGACCTCAGATGTTAAGTCCCATAGTGCTTAGATTCGTTTGAATCATTTGTGCCTAGTGAGCAGGAGATCTGCTTTCGAATCCTGGCCGTGGTACAAATATCCATTCGTTGCTTCTGTCTGCATATATGTATCAAATATGTGTGGTGTCTGTTCTTTTGGAGATGTTCACAAGAACAGATACTGTACATATAGTTCTATACCAAATGTCTTAGACTATTCTGAGCATCCTGGCAATGTTGTGGCGCTACTGTATCTCACCAGTAATTAGTGGCTGGAAGTGAGTGTGGTATAACCGAAGAAACACTTTCATCCTCGTCAAATTAAGGTCATGGACAACGTGAAAACCTGTGTTACACCGCATTAGTGATATTTCTCCCAGGGTCGCGGTGGTGGGGGGTGGGGAGATCAAATTATTTGGCCCAGTATGCATATGGAAGCAAAGAAATAGAATGATTTGTTGTCCAGGCGCGATCCAGGAAGTGCCGCATTTGAGTGTTAGTTGAAGTGGTGGGTGGGGAATGCATGGGGAAGCCGCGAGTTTAAGGTCTGCCATCGAGAAGTACACCGTGGCTTTTGAGGCAGGTGCTGTAGAGGGCTGTGTTGCAGACTTTGGAGATGTGAAACAGAATAACTCACTCTCAATAGGTGTACTACACGAGCTCTTTGGACGGACAGTAACACGAGGCCATGTACCCGTGAAACGGCGCGGCGTCTACTCAAGCCACATTAACAGCAGAGAGACGCCGCGGCCAGCAGCAACCGAGCAAGGGGTAATAATAATCACTCTGGGGCGAGACGACCGCGTAGACGCTAAGGGGCGTTACGGCGGCACAATATTGCCCGGATGTCCCGGGCGCCTGCAGCCGTTATTGGCTGCCGGTAACACTGAGCTGTTTAGGCGACTGCAACGGCACCGCCGACCTATTTGGCACAGTGCGCTGCGGAGCTGCCTAATCAGCAGGCTGCATCAACGCGTTTACCGTACCGATAATTAGGGCTCTTGATGGGGTTCGGCTGCCGGAATCCGAATGACTGTCTTACGGGCCAATGCCGTCTCGCGCGCTTCGCTGATGGTGAGGAAACGTGACACAATTGAACGGCGCAACTTCGTCGTATCCCTTCCAGACGCTGTGTCCCAAACGCGGAAGCACATTTGAAGATGTCGGCTGTTAACAGAGGGCTGGGTGAGTCGATGATGAAACAGAGCTATGGCACGTAAAACATAGTACATGATATGCTTTATTCGTATTAGTTGAGAGTTCCACGATTCCGAAATGCCACCACTGTTTCTAATTTCAGATTCTCTGTAATGATATCTTTGTTTGGAGGTGTGTATGTAAACAGTGGTAAGTACTAAAACATGGCAGCCATTAGTAGGAGCGCATATTACGTTTATGCCAGGAAAATATATTTCATGGATGAATTGTACGAATGTGAGGACGAAGTGGATAGAGATCCTGAATGTGATGTTAATGTAAATGCGCTTCAGAAGTTGTTCCTGATCTTTCTAATTTTAATAAGTAATTAAACAGGTCCTGTCCATGACCATTATCTACATGAATTTACGTGACAATGTGGTGGCAGAAATGTTAAGGGCCATCCTTAATATTATTTAGGTACAGCAGAAAGACGTCTATAAAATTGGTTACCAATTTTCTGAACCATAGACTATTTTTTCGATTGTTGTAATTTATTATTTCAAAATATTGATAACGCAGATTTTACGTATAATATACTGAAAGTATTTGTATGGTGTGTAGCTATGTATGGAAGTGGAACATGGACTATAAACAGTAGTGGATATAAACTTCTCAAATGCGTTCCTACAGAAGAATGCTGAAGATTAGATGGGTAGATCCCGTAACTAATGAGGATGTACTGAACAGAATTGGGGATAAATTAAATTTTTGGCACAATCTGCCTACAACAAGGGGTTGGTTGACAGGGAACATTCTGAGACGTCAAGGGATTCTCAGTTTAGTATTGGAGGGAAGTTTGGGCGCATAATTTGTAGATGGAGACCAACAGATGAATTCAGTATGCAGGTTCAGAAGGACGTAAATTGCAGTAATTACCCAGAGATGACGAGAGCTTGCACAGGATAGAGAAGCGTGGAGAGCTGCATCAAACCAGCCATCGGACTGAAGCCCACAACAACAACAGTAACGTACTAAAACAATTCGACCATTTAAATCTGTATCTTTGAGAAGTTTCACAGTAATGCTTCGTTAAAAGGTACAGCAGGTAAACAGTGGTATTTTAATGATAACTAGAGTTAAGTGCATTCGTTTTACAAGTATACAATGCTAAGTATCCACCGAGGTATTACTAAGAACAAAGTATCGTTAGAATTTACGATTTTAAAGATATGTCGTTACTCTAGAAATATTTGACAACAGTGAGTTATCGTAATAAAAAATGGCAACGGACGTACTTTATATAACTTATTTCTGATATTTTATTTAAATTGCACTGCACAGTTTCTCACAACAACTGATTGGTCACTTACCACTGATTACAGCACAGGTTTTCGGTTAACAGGTCACTAATTAACTTCACTTTAGGAATCTCCGAATTGTTACAAAAGCTGTATCTTGCATAGTAGATATGGATGGAGAAGGAGTTGCCACATTTATTAAAAACTGCCATAATTTCAAGAACTTTGACATTAATAAATTCTGTTTAGAGCAGCATCTAGAAGCATGTGCAACAGAAGTAGAGTACCATAACAGATCCTACATAACAGTAACTATTTACCGAGTACCTGTAGGAAGTTATAATCTATTCATAAATCATCTAGAAGCTCTTTTGGGTTATTTAACAGGAAGAAACAATGAAATTTTGATTGCTGGTGACTTTAATACAGATTTTCTAATGCAATCTTCCAGTAAATATGTACTGCAGTTAGTAATGTTGTCTTTCAATCTAACTCACACTGTAAACTTTCCAACTAGGATCACTAAATCCTCAAGGACAGCCATTGATAACATTTTTATAGACAAATCAAAGGAACAAAATAATATCATAAAACCTGTAACAAATGGACTATCAGATCATGACATGCAGCTCCTTGGTTTAGATGTAAATTCTAAGCAGATTACCAAGACTGCTAAATCTGAGTACATGAGAGTAGTCGATCAACTAAAAATTGAGAGTTTTAGAAAACTGCTCAAAGATATGAACTGGAAAGATGTTCATAGTGCTCATGACATGAATGAAAAATATAACACATTCATTAACAATGTCAGTACCATGTTTGAAAACTGGTTTCCTCTAAAAGTTACTCAAATTAAACAGAAGTCTATAATATAACCATGGATCACACAAGGAATAAAGATTTCCTGTAAGACAAAAAGGAAAATGTATTTGTCGACCAAGAATAGCCCCAATGCTGATGATTTACCTAAATACAAGGAATACTGTAAAATATTAAAAAAAGTAATTCAGACATCTAAACAAATGCACTACGAGAAGAAGATAGCAATGTCAGGGAACAAAATAAAAACAATATGGGATATAGTGAAAGAGGAGACTGGAAGAACCAGAAAGGAACAGCAGCAAATAGCACTAAGGGTGGATGACAAATCAGTAACCGATGGGCATAGTGTGGCAAATCTATTTAACAAGTACTTTATATCCGTTACTGACAGAGTGGAATTGTCAGGATCAGTAAATAATGCCCTTGAATATCTGAAACTAGCCTTTACAAATAGCTTGAGGTACATGAATATGTCATTCACTTCACCAGAAGAAATAACTTCCATAATAAAACCTTTAAAAACAAAGCATTCTAGTGGTTACAATGAAATATCAACAAAGTTAATTAAGGCATCTTCTTGTGAGTTTAGTACAATTCTAAGTTACTGGTGTAACCAGCCAATTATAACTGGGACATTTCCTGACTGGCCAAAATATGCAGATGTTAAACCTCTATTCAAGGAAGGGGATAGAGAGATACCATCAAACTACAAACCGATTTCCCTTTTGCCAGCATTCTCCAAAATTTTAGAAAAAGTGATGTACAGGCAGCTTCTCAACCATCTGACCACATACAACATATTATAAAGGACACAGTTGGATTTCTGAAGGGTTCACCTACAGTGAAAATGTACTTAATTCATTAAATAACAAGTTACAAGCAGCAGGTATTTTCTGTGATTTGTCAAAAGCATTCGATTGTGTAAACCACAACATTCTTTTAAATAAATTAGAATTCTATGGTGTCACGGGCAGTGCTGCAAAATGGTTCAAGTCATACCTCGCTAACAGGAAACAGAGGGTGTCCGTGCAAGGGTCTAGTGAATTAAGTCATCAGTCATCATCAGAATGGGAAGAAATTACATGTGGTGTCCCACAAGAATCCATCTTAGGGCCATTGCTTTTTCTTGTGTACATTAATGATCTCTCATCAGTTATACTGCCAGAAGCAGAGTTCGTTTTGTTTGCAGATGACACAAGTATTGCAATAAATAGTATGTCGAGTGTAGTTCTAGAAAGATCTGCTAATGATATTTTCATGGATATTAATAAATGGTTTAAAGCCAACTCACTGACATTAAACTTCGAATAGACTGACAATATGCAATTTAGAACCTGTAAGAGGTTTCCACCCAGCATATGCATAAAGTATGAAGAAGAGAAGGTTGACAGTCTTAAATTCCTGGGATTACAACTTGATAATAAATTCAGTTGGGAAGAGCACACCACAGAACTGCAGAAACGCCTTAACAAATCTATATTTGCGATTCGAGTGTTAGCAGACATAGGCGACATAAAAATGAAAAAAGCATGCATACTTTGCCTACTTTCATTCCATAATGTCATATGGTATAATATTTTGGGGTAACTCTTCACGTCAAACAAAAGTTTTCAGAGTCCAAAAGCATGTAATACGTATTATTTGTGGAGTAAATTCGCGGACATCCTGTAGAAACCTCTTCAAAGAACTGGGTATACTAACTACTGCCTCTCAGTATATATACTCCTTAACAAAATTTGTTCTAAATAATATATCTCTTTTTACAACAAACAGCTCAGTTCATACATACAATACCAGGAACAAAAATGGTCTGCACAAGGACTTAAAAGCATTTACTTTAGTTCAAAAAGGGGTCCACTACTCAGGAACCCTCATCTTCAATAATTTGCCAGCAAACATAAAAAATTTAGTTACAAATAAAGATCAGTTTAAAAGGAGCCTGAAAGGCTTACTAGTGGCCTACTCGTTCTACTTCATTGACGAATTTTTTAATAGAAACAAATGATGTATTGTATATATTCATACTGTTAATATTGTTATTACAGCTTTTTCTTTTTTAAAAAAAGGTGTCATGTTCCACATCCACGACGATCTCCTCAACACGGATCTATGGAACGAAAAACTAATCTAATCTAATCTAATCCAAGACAGCACCCAATGAAGGAAGACGTACTCTTAGGTGTCATGTCAAGCAGTACAATGGTCGGCATGTGCAATGTGTAATAAATTTTTTGCTTGATGGCGCAACAACTCTTTTAATCACTTGTTTCAGTAACAGCCATCCTACTACTTAAGTTAATTCGAAGTATTTTTGAACATGTAAACAGGTTTCTGCAATCTTGTGTGGTCATAACGAGCAATGTTTTCTACTCAACAGTTTCGCAACCTATACACATCACACTATTTGTTCTACATATTCTCAGTCTTTCCCTCCAGCATATTATCTGCATGGCTTCCTGTAGTACCATTAATGTTAATCCCCAATGTGATACCACTTACTGCCTCTCTATTCTCTCTTCTAGTCAATGTGTTGAACACATTACTTTCCTGGCCGTTTTCCAGGATAACCTTCTTATTTGCGTTCATATCAGTCAACTAAATTTTTAGGATTCTTCTGTAATACTAAATCTCCGACGCTTTAAAAAAAATTTCTTCCCCTATTACATAGTCTATGTTCACTTCCGCACATTGCTGTGCGACAGATGTGCATTTTGAGAAATATCTTTCTTAAACAAAGCCCTATGTTTAACAGTCGTAGAATTCTGACGGAAATAAGGAAAATCGTGGCGTTTGATATGCGCTTCTCTAGAAGGACGTTTGAAATTAAGTGAGCTGATAAGGATCGAGGAGGTTCCAAGCAACATCGGCAAAGGAAGGAACATATGGAAGACACTGACAGTGACAAGGGACAGGAAGACAGGTCATGTGTTCAGACTTCAGGGACATCGTCCATGATAATAGAGACACCTGTAAAAGTTAAAACATGTAGGGGAGGACAGGCATTGCCACATATACGCCAAAAATTTGAGGGTGTAGAATCAAAACCAATCACAAGCCTTTTGACTCAGACAAAAGATTTACTTCCTTCCATGAGATAGTGTGGTTGCATATACATCTAGTTACTTCCGTCATGCCTCAAAGCATTAAATGTGGTGGTATTCCTTCACATCATCTGCTGCGTTGTCCCTACTTAGGATGTTAAGTTGGTCCGCTAATCTGATATCAGCTTTTTTCATTAGTTTCATATCTCTCTCATTTACTTTCAGTTCATAAGCTGTGTTCACTAGACTGTCCACTCTATGTGGCAGAACCTGTAATTCTTCTCCTCTTTGAAGAAGAATATCAATGTCATCTGCGACCGTATCACTGAAATCCTGAACGTTTCTCTTATTTCTGTCATCGCTTCTTAAATTAAAAGGCTCAAATACTGGATACCAGTTCCCACCGTTTCAATCCGTGCAGCTCTCTCTTCGTTTTCCGCTCTTTGTAAAGGTTAATTGTTGTTACCAAAAGTCTTCAAAAATACTTGACCTATTTACTCCAAATTTTACACGATACTCCAATGAACATTCAGACGAACATAGGGTATATCCTTCTTTAATATATATGACATACAAATTAATGCGTAATATATAAGGGGAAAAGGTTTTTACAAAAAATCTAGGAAGTTCTTGATCAGTTTCCATCAAATTTCTAAACTTTACTCTGATAAACGTTTGGATAACCACAGGCCCCGACCGATTTACTTGCTAGGTTTTCTGGTATAGATTATTACCATCAACTCTAAAGGTTATAGCTGTCTTTCTGACAATTTAAATCATGTTGTTACACTATCCAAAGCATTTTGGACGTCGATTAATTCTAGGAAAGCGTAATAGTTTACTTCACTTCTTGCCCTCATTATCCAGCGAAACAGTAGAAGTCGATTTGTTTCTGAGCAACTGACTGAGCATATCTGAGAGTACTTAGTCTACCAGTATCATCCAGCTCCACTCACAGCTATTGTCTGGACAAAACTGTTGCGGTACAGTTCTGTACGAGACAGAAGTAATAAAGTTTCACAGCTTTCTTACAAAGCGAAATTGATGCTAATTAATATTTATCTTGACTTTAATTGTTTATAATAATGAAATTTATAAATAAAGACACCTGTAGAGCACATTTCCTACTATATAGCTTGTCCTGTATTAGTTTGTTTAGCATTTCTGTTTGAAACAATAAGACAGAAATACTATAACGTTTTGTAAGCCACTACTTAACCACTTTGATAATTTGTATGCCTTATAATTTGTAGACAGTACCTATTAACGATGAAGAAACTTTCAGCTCAAGGATTTTAAATACAAAGATAAAACAAGCACACATCAATTGTAAATACGTTTGACGCACATGGTTATTATTGTTGTACACAGTGAACCTTGTTAGTTACTTCATTACTATGGGTTATTCAACTATAATTAACATTTGATACACCTCTGATGGGTTTTGCATCACGGATCTGTTTTATACGGTCAGACGTCTCGCTCACAATCACACAAAAACTGCTAGGGAGCTCACCAAATTACCCATTCTAATCTCATTTCAGATCTGTACGAGTTGGTACAGGTTTCTCCAGGTCGGAACTCTGTTTGCTCATACATAAGCAGAGGGTAAACAATAGAATTATATTTATAATCATTCGTTCCAGTTGTTGGTTGAGGCGTTCAAGATGATGACTGGTGTAAACTTCATCGTAGCATTTTCTTCCTTGTCATGCTTGGCTGCATGAGTGGCTGGACATGCAAAAATGTGTGAATGGAACCAATAAGGTTCCTACATCAGAACATATATAAATTGTCATTTATTAAATCCATGTTATTAAATTATGGTGTATTTGTTGACACAGTATGAATAAGTAAATATTTACTATTGTAATATTCCTTTATTTCAGTACATGTAAAGCAATATCATAAATTACGTTATTATTTTTCTGATTAAAACTTACTCAGTTCCCAACAGATCTGCTCATTAAAAAGAGACTGTTTACAAATAGTTACATCACCTCATTTGGAAATAATGTTTGTGCATTTATAGCCTATTTGACAATTTGTTCTCTCTAATAAATCTGGAAACATGTAATACCTTAATTTTTTGTGATCTTCTGGCTTTCGTTATCTTCAGCTGTTAGCGAGTGGATGCAGAATGTGCCGTGACTTACAGGACATTCTTTTGAAGATCTAGTTTGTTGTCTCTCTTCTCAACAGAAGCACGTGTCATTTACGATCCAAAATCCTTGAGGGATGTTCTTCTTTCAGATCGCTTTCCTGGTAGTTGGAACGTTACTGTGAGGTTAACATAGACATTTATGGATGCTACATCCATTACGTTAGTCCACAGTGCTAAAGGCATTGATGTATCTTTCACGAGCATCTGCGTGCCTTCTAGTTAACCAGATCGACTCCTGAGTTCCGATGTGTAATAAAACAACCTCTGGCTTTTCTAGAGCTGAAAACATTCATTTATGTTGGAATTTCATTCTTATTTTGTCTCAAAGGCCGTAGTGCTGTAATTTTTTCTTGAAATATTTTTCAAGTCCTGGAACACTTGAGAAAGAATTATACATTATAATATTTAGGAAATGCCTGATCAGGCGAAGATCCACAACCGACATAAATATTTATCGAATAAGAAATCTGCTTCAGTTGTCAGTAATTTCTTAATACTTTGCACAACCGGTTTCGAAGTCTAGAGCTTCATCTCCAATTTATTACCATCCAGTATAGATTTAAGTGTCAGGACGTCGTTTCTGAAAGTATTTGTATGGAGTGTAGCCATGGAAGTGAAATATGGACGATACATAGTTTGGACAAGAAGAGAATAGAAGCTTTCGAAATGTGGTTCTACAGAAGAATGCTGAAGATTAGATGGGAAGATCACGTAACTAATGAGGAGGTATTGAATAGAATGAGGGAGAAGAGGAGTTTGTGCCACAACTTGACAAGAAGAAGGGACCGGGTGGTAGGGCATGTTCTGAGGCATCAAGGGATCAGAAACTTAGCATTGGAGGGCAACGTGGAGTTTAAAAATCGTAAAGAGAGACCAAGAGATGAATACACTAAGCAGATTCATAAGGATGTGGGTTGCAGTAAGTACTGGGAGATGATGAAGCTTGCACAGGATAGAGTAGCATGGAGAGCTGCATCAAACAGTCTCAGGACTGGAGACCACAACAACAGCTTCATCAACTGCCATCAAGCGTAGGAGCAACAACCACAGCGCCTACCTCAACAGAAACATTATAATACACTGCTGCCCATTAAAATTGCTACACCACGAAGATGACGTGCTATAGACGCGAAATTTAACCGACATGAAGGAGATGCTGTGATATACGAATGATTAGCTTTTCAGAGCATTCATTTAATGCGATTTCAAAAAGCCAGGATGTAGAAGAACGATTAAGCATTTGTTGCCATTTTATTCACTATGACTGGAAATAGAACATTAAGAAAAGCATAAACAGATAGTGAATGACTCAGAAAAAAGGCACATTTATTTGCTGGTTGAAATCCAATGTTTCCTACGGCATATAAAAATTTATTGATGATATCTCGGAACAGTATTGGGAAAGAAAACACGAAAATTAGAGGAGAAACTGCAGCTGTTAGTAGGTTAGCAGTAACTGAAATTTCTGGATACAGGAAGAGGATCTGAGTGACATTTATTTTGTAATATCAGCGAACGCCAGCAGTACAATTGTTTAGAAAACCCGAATATACTGGTTTGAAAATTAAATATTTTACATGGAGCTCATGGAGTTAACAAAGAATCCATTATCAAATTAAGTTTTAAGTTTATCAAAAAAGTAAAGGAACATATTTTGTTTTTTGTGTTTATTATTTTGTACGGCATGAGGATTGCTGCTAATGTAGAGTAATAAATGAATTGGGAGAAAAGTCTTAAATATGTGCAGAGTTTATGTTTTCATCAGCACGTAGCTAACTTTTGCTACACCTGACTGTCAGTTTCCTGCATCATTTTCGATAAATTTGTGAGACACGTGCATTTTACTTACTATAATTTAATCTATGAATGCGAAGTACTGTTCGAATTGGAAGCTGTTTTCTGCAGCTGCAATGTGGAATACTTCTGTGATTTAATTGCATCAGCTAAAATTGTGTTTTTCTGTGTCAAAGATAGTAATGTCCCCCAGAATCATTTATTAACTGTATTTCGTAGTTCTGAATATGATTATCATTACATTCAATCATGCAAGCTAAGAATTTTATATTAAAACTATGTTAAGATAATTTTGTCTGAGTAACTAGACTTCTGTTTAGTTTTATATGTGTGATATGGAGACTCGGATGGATGCATGTACTACTAGATCAGGTACATTCTGGGACGAAGCCACGCCTTCTACTTGTTTACAGACTAGAAAACATAGACTATTATTTGAACAATTTGCCTATTTAGTGTTAAACACCACCACGTCAATTTCTGGAAGCAATTTAATGGAAGAAATGATTCTCTCGAATTATCTAACATGGCAGATGAGAGTTCGGTTTCAGAAAACTGTGCAAGAGTAGCAAGTATAAGTACAGTTCAAGTGAAACAGATTCAACAAACGGTACCATGCAATGTAGAAATTATTATGGACACCGAAATGTATGAAAAACAAAAATTTAAAAATGGTTGAAGGATACATCTCTCCATGGATATACAGGGGACCTGGGCTAGAGGTGCGCAAAACATTTGTTTATATTTCAGTACGTTATTTGTCCGCCATTACACACAGGAACTCAAGCATTTTTATGCATTATGGTACAGTACAATGTGGGCACCGTTTAAAGACAGACATATATTGAAATGATATTTAATTTGTCGCCACCTGTTCCTAAGAATGATGGTTGTTAGGGAACCTACTACGACGTACATCTGTTGTATCAAATCTTCCAGATTTCGAACCTTTGTTGTGCAATCAATGTCCTTAATAAACCCCCATGCACTGAAATCCAGCGGAGTCTGATCGGGGCCTAGTCAATGGGGCCCCGGTTTACCGATTCAACGCTCAGGAAACATCTCATGAAGAAAAGTGGTAACAGCCCCACGATAGTGGGGTGCGACACCATCCTGGAAAATGACGTCGGGAGGCATCAGTGGAACTGCATAGCTCGCCATCAGTTCGAGATATGGTCTCCTGTAACTGTAGACTCCATAAAAAATGGAGCTGACACACTATGTTTGTGTAATCCCATTTACCACACATTAACTTTTGGTATTCCCCTTCGTACTCAGCCACTTCTCCTAGAGTCTCAATTCCCCATATTCGACAGTTATATCGTTTAACTTTGCCACAGACATCGAAGGTAGATTCGTCACTGAACAGCACTTCATTGAGGCAGTCGTTGTTTTTCGTCTATACGATGTAATATTTCAGCTGCAAAATTACGTCGTCTGCTGTGATCCTCAGGATTAATGTGATGTGAAAGTTGGAGTTTGTCAGGACGCAACCGGAGACGTTTGTGCACAGTGCCGTGCACCTTAGATTCGTGAACGGCTAGTTCCCTACTAGTTTGTCTATTGGAGACACGTGTTATGAAATTCGGCGGGAATCAAAGTTTCGCATTACCAGTAAAGTAAAAAATCCATAAGGTAAACTTCAGTTACTCGAAGGCTTCTGTCGAACTGATAAATGAAATTACGTGTCGGAGGATCCACGTTCTATGCACTTCTTGCACGACGCTCAGCACGTGTTACAGGTTTTAACTTTAGTAACATATCACACACTATACCCTAACCATAGCACACATTTTATCTTTCGTTGTGGTGTCCATATGTCGACTGTCAGATGGACGTCTGCCCGCTACACAGCAAACACTTGCGGGCATGTGATACTCAGCGTTGTTAATGAAATGGAGAGGATCATATCTTGGATAGTGTCTCTATCGATTATATATTCATCCAACAATGTAATATGTCGTGTTATATGGTTTTAAACAGCTATTTTTCTCCACTTCTAGCATGGACACCGTGCGGTTGGGCTAAAGAGGAAACAGGCACAATTTTTCAGGCTTTCATGCCTCAGTAAAAACGGAACGCTTATAGGATCGATGGTTGAATAACATTTAGGCGGTTTTTTGTTCTAGTGATTTTTATTTGTATGAACTAGTTTTCGGCTGATTAGGCCGTCTTCAGATAACTACTGGCTATGTAAGCAACATCAAGTAGTTATCTGCAGATAGTCTAATGAGCCGAAAACTAGTTCATACAAATAAAAATCACTAGAACAAAATACCGTTTAAGTGTTATTCAACCCTCAATATGGAAATGTTCTATCACGAAGCGACGGAAGAATCCATAAATAAGCTTATAAGATCGCTTTTTTGTCAATCTGTCTTTCTATCTGTATGACTGCTGAGAACCCTTTTCCTCAAGCGTAGATAGACGTGTCATGTTCAAGTTTATGTCACATACTAAATTCTTTAGTACTTTGGCAGTGTAAGAAATTTAAACTTCTAAGTCAATGAAATAAAAAGATTAAGTTATTTATGTAACACATTTTGATTCTTGCATACTCATTCACCAAAAACCTATACGATACTTTGCTTTAACCTAGAATCATGAAATTTGGCGGGAAGAAAAGTTTCACAGTACAAGTAAAGTAAAATGATAAGAAACTTGTTAAGCTCTATTTATATCACATAAAAATATTTATTGACAACCAAACATACATTGCATCATCATACATCAAAAGCGTAACAGACGAGTATTTCTGCATGGAAACATAAAATAAAAATTGTCGTCATGTTTTTGTAGATAAATAAAAAAATATTTTATTAAATCTTCCCGCTCTACATATATAAACCGAAGTCCGCTGCTCGTTTCTTTTGTCCTGAGTAGTCAGGGCAACTATTGTAGAGATTTTGATACGGCCTTGAAATTCCCTGGACCAGTAGCTTGGAATCAGCGACAAAACATTCCCATTATTTTTACTTCTTTCCTGTCCTCCCATAGCGATGGACTATTTCATCACACTCACTAAATTGATGCGCTATTTCTTGGTTCATATTACGTAATCAAAATACACGATCAAAATTAGAAAAGTAATAAAAGCAATATGGACAGTGGAAACATAAACAGAAAACACGAACTGCTGATTCACGAAACTCGCCAATCAATGATGAACACCTTGAGCAAATTGACTGTAGTGAAAATATTGTTGGAGACAGCAGTGTTGCTTGTCAGTATTTCCAGATCTGACAATGCGGCAATACTCGCCGTTGGACCATAGGCGTTCCCAGGAATCAAGAGAACACAGTTTTTATTCACATGCTTAATGGATCACCATTTTTTCTTAATGTCACTCTTAAAATTTAATTCTTATGGCATTGAAGAACACATTTAAGTAAAAAATTGCAATGTTAGAGTCTTGACAGCCAGATTAGCTGAGGGCCCTAATGCACTGCTTCCTGGACTCAAGTAGGCTCGCCGGCCCTGCATCGAATTCACCCAGTGGATTAAAACCGGCGGCCAGTGGGCTGGCCAGCGTGGATGTGGTTCTTAGGCGGTTTTACACATCCCACTAGGTGAATACCAGGCTGTCCCCACGTCCCACCTCAGTTACATGGCTCGCCGACATTCAAAGAACGTTTGCACTATTTCATGGCTTACACTCGATGCAGGTAACTGGGATACACTGATTCCGTCCCGGAGGGGTTGTGGGAGGGCAACAGGAAGGGCATCTGGCCACCCTCTGACACAAACATTGCCAATTCCATAGTAAATATGCCGACCCTCTGTTGCAGCGGGACAAAGGCCCGAAGCAAATGATGATGTCAATTTTAGAGTCTTGCACCCCCTCCTACCTGAAATATTTTCCGCGGATACCCGTGCCTCAGACAATCAATACACAGTCTAAGACAAACGAAGCACCATGAAGGAGTTATCTGAATGGGACGGAAATCAGTAGGTGTGATGTACACGTATAGACAAACAAATGATTACAGTTTCAGAGAAAATGGATGATCAATGATTGATAGGTCAGATGTTCTCCTGATGGACATCGTGCTTCATTCTGTCCAATAGGTGCATTAGGTCTTAAAATCCCAAGATGGTTAGAGGCTCTGCCTGTAATGCCCCAAATGTCCTCAGTTGGGGAGAGGTCTGGCGACTTTGCTGGCCAAGACAGGGTTTGGCAAGCGTGAAGGCAAACAGTAGAAACTCTTGCCATGTGCAGACAGACAATATCTCACGGAAGTGTAAGCCCAGGATGGTTTGAGAGATTTCAGGGAACTCTCACTTCTGATGGAGTGTTATGGTTCTTAATGTTGTTAGGGAAGATGATCTTTATTACTTGATTGCTATACTGGATATGGTCTGACTTCATTCATAGGCTGAAATGGTTGTCAGTAAACACTCTTGTTTGTGTGCTCTAGTGAAGGAATAACTAGATTTACCTGCCTTGCAAGGAAGAGGGTACCGATTTAAATGACTGCAGAAAAAACGTAGGACAGCAGAGGGCCGAAGGGAGAGTTTTTTGTGGAACCTGGGTGAAAACGTTTCGGACTGCCCAGTTCCAAGGTATCATTGTGTAAGCATGTCCAGGTAGCGTCCAGGTAGGCTGAATAGCGCCCAGGAGTCGCTGCTGCTATGGTCGGAGCATTGATGACCGGCAATAAAGCAGAGAATGGGCCCTTGTTAGGCAGGAAGCCTATGAGACGACTGTGTGTTTCAGAGAGTTTCTGTGGGGCAGGTCAGTGGCGCCAAGGCGTCTAGACTCTGCCACAAAACATATTTGTGAAGCCACGAGGATTTTAGCGAGTTTATGGCCATACTTTGGGAAGCTGAAAATGGATGCAACAGAGAAGATAATGATCTTTTTTATGGAGGACTGTGGTTCCATCCTGGTCATGCTTTTGCCAAAGACATGGTGTAAGCTCGTGGGAAAGAGGCCACGAAGCTGAATAATTTTTCCTTGTCTCCCAATTCGTCAAATCTGGGCAATCTCCCAGCTTCGAATGCCACACTCCAGCTGATAATTGCCTTGGGATAGAGTGGGTGTAGTCTAAGCATGTAAATGTGCTATGCTACTGAGCTGCCGAGGAAAGCTGAGAGAAAGACAAGAGGAAACCTCTACTGGCACTTCGCTAGTAAAGAACTGCAAGTCCTTACCTAAAAGGTGAGACTAGTGTCCTTTGCTAGTATGCCACTTGGTGCCTGTGCCAGCCACCATCTCACCATCTAAACTGTCAGAGGTACCGCTTCCAGCATCACGTATACGCCGAGTGATGCGTGGGCGTACTTATTTGTTTGAGTTGACCATCTAAACATTTGACATATTCCGTCGCGCGTAGCTATGTTATGGAATCAAATTGGTTTGGCAGACCAGCAAACAGGTCCATCTGCACACTGAAATCCACCGGGGTTTCAGAGGCTCATATCAAAGTGCCTGACCTAATTAGCCGAACGCGAGACCTGCAATGGCCATGGGGTTCTAGGTGCTTCAGTCTGGAACTTCGCGGCCGCTACGGTCGCAGGTTCGAATCTGCCTCGGGCATGGATGTATGTGATGTCCTTAGGTTAGTTAGGTTTAATTAGTTCTAAGGTCTAGGGGACTGATGACCTCAGATGTTAAGTCCCATAGTGCTCAGAGCCATTTGAACCATTTTTGAACGCGAGACCGTGTACTTTCATTTTTGGCGCACGCCATTAGTAAGAGATTGCTGCCGTCCATTACTCCAGTCGTCGAACGCATCGTGATGTGCCGTCTTGACCAGCAGGAGGGTAAAGTTTTCGATGCTACGGCGTAGGGCTCCAATATATAATCGTCAGCACCCTGTTCTTTGGAAGAATATTTTTCTTTATGGAATTGTAGAGTTAGATGCCTTACTGTAACGGAGTTTTTGGCCATACCAAGGATTCACGTGTAAGAAGTACGGAAAGCGATTAGTTCTCGTTAGTGTCGTGTATTGATCCCCTGCTGATCACTTTGTTCACAATCGATGGCATATCACTGAAATCGTTTGTCCAATAAAAAAATGTTTGTGTGCCGTTTCTGTAGCCATTTTCTGTCTTGTGATGTTAAGAATGAATAAAACTCTTGTTATTTAGATCACAACACCTCCCAGTGTTTTGATTAATTTTGCCTTTGACTTTTTTATTCGAGTCTTAATTACAATTTAAAGTGGGAAGCTTGCAGGTTTGCCACGAAGGGCAACAAAACGGGACCTAGAATATCGTCGACGTTCTGGTGTGCTGCAGGATGCCACAGAGGACAAGTAACGACGACGACGACGATGCTGATGATGATGAAGATTTGTGGTTTGTAGGGCGCTCAACGACGCGGTTATCAGCACACTTATAAATTACCATTCTTTTCACTGTCCAGTCTCGCCACTTTCCCGATCGATGGTGAAATGAGCACAACACAAACACCCATTACCCGGACGGAGGAAACCCCGATCCAGCCGAGAATCTAACCGAAAACTCCATGATCCAGAAGCAGCAACGCTGACAACTAGACTGTGAGTGGCCACCAGAGAGGTCCTGCATGAAACAAAGTGGTACCCCAACCCATCACTCATCACTATTGTTCTGTTTGACGGGCGTTGTCGGCAGCGTCTCATGGACTGTGCGGTTGGTCCCAGCGGAGGTTGGAGTCCTCCCTCGGACATCGGTGTGTCCTGAGGATAATTTAGATTAAGTAGTGTGTAAGCTTAGGGACTGATGACCTTTGTAGTTAAGTCCCATAAGATTTCACACACATTTGAACTTTTTTTTTCTGTGGCGTCGCCAGATACGTCTTCACTGGTCATCGGAGCTCAGTTCGAAGTGGGACTCACCACTGAAAACCATTTTACTCCATTCAATGAAATTTCAGGCCGAAAACATGTCTGGAGACACCCCAGACAGTGCTGGGATACCGACCTGACTGTCGCTGCAGTATGGTCCGACAACTGGGAGTGATGATGTGGGGTGCCATTTCTTTTCATAGGAGGATCCACTTGGTTGTCACTTGCGTCATCCTTACAACAAATTGGTACACCGACATATTCTACGACCTGTTTTGTTGTCCTTCATGGCAAGCCATCCTGGGCTCCGAAACAATGCACGCCTGCACACGGTGAGAGTTTCTATTCCTTGTCCTCATGCTTGCCAAGCCTTACCTAGCAAGTGACACTGCGGGGTTTCTCCCCAACTGAGAATGTTTGGAACATTGTAGGCAAGGCGTTCTAACCGCCTCGGGATTTTGACGATCTAACGCGCCAATTGTACAAAGTTTGGCACGATATCCCTCAGGAGGACATCCAACAACTCAGTCAGTGCCAAGCCGAATAACTGATTTCACAATGACCAGAGGTGAACCAACACTTTATACACCTGCTCAGTTTATGAATGAATGAATCCTCCAATTTTTCTGAAGTTCTAATTACTTGTTTGTCTATAAATTTTCGTCACGATTCCCAATTTCTGACCAATTCGGATAATTCTTTCATGGTGAGTAGATTTTTCGTCTTAGAGTGTATTTACTTATTGACTGTATTACTGAAAGTGTGGAAGCTACCTTATGTTGGATGAGGACAGACATGGAACCGCTGTGTCAAGTAGCAAGTTCTAGAGCAGTGGTTCCGGAAGAGGTCTATATTATGGCCGAGAGTTCGACTCCAAACGGTTAAGGGTCAATGTCAGCTAAAAAGATGCAATTGATGTGAATGGGATTACACAAGAATTTTTCTCACACATCTGAAATTGGCTCCCGTGTACATGAGTGTTCATGTCATCAGCTAAGAGGGAGAGTGGAGCAGCTATTTTGTTTATTTTAGCTATTTTGCTCACTTTGTCATCCGGAGATGTATTAATATGCGACACAACACAACACAGCTAAGCGCTCACATAGCTTGTACGGGGGGTGGCCAATCCAAGGGTTATGAAGCATAAGAAGCATAAAATAGTTCCAGCTACGACCTCGTTGGAAACCTAGGTGCTAGCGACCTTTAAATCATTTTTTTGAAAAAAAAAAAAAAGAAACCACGTGACGACACTATATTTTTTTTTCCTTTACATGAGAGCTATGGTGGGGGGGGGGGGGGGGGCACCTTACCTCTTGTACGGGCATCCTTGAACATAGCAGAACAATCACTTTGCAAAAGACTACATGCACAGGGTTCTGTGTTGCAGCACTGAGGTTGGTAGCATCCGGACGAAAAAATGAGGTCCACTGACTTCTACTGATTTCTGCCCATCCACAACAACATTCATCTCTTGTGAACACAGCTAGGTACCATACGTTAAACTGAATGATTGCCATTTTGTCTGGGGGCTCCGAGCCATCAAGGAAATTATTATTTTTAACAAATTTTCTCTTTGTAGTTCCATTTGTTGGGTAAATACACGCTTATCTTTACTTGCGGTTGAGAGCTTCGATTTTGATTGCTATGTCTTATCATATTTACCTAAATAACTTGAGTTTTACATAAAAATTGACATTAAACATACCCTGATCAAAAATGGAATGTGTGTAGTGTACTATTGGTTTTTTGAAGTTTACTTCATCCCATCATTGTTAGACGAACGATTACCTATAAGCCTCTTATGCGCGTTATCATTGCTTAACATGTGACCTTTAAGCCAATCAACCTGGATGTTTGTCTGATAAGGTGTCAATCTGATAACTCAGGTGGAGGTTTGAATTAGTTTCAAATATTTAAAGAAAAATTTTATAAGAAACCTACGGTGCAGTGTGTATTCGCCTCGACGTCAGAAAGTGATGATGATGGTTTGCGGTCGTTTTAAAGTATCTTAGTACTGGATAACAGCATACAGCTACCTTTGCCAGCATTGAGGTTGTTTTAAACACTGTTTTACAGAACCCCGATTATGATCTACTCAAAAGAATTCCTTCGATCAACAACACAGTTAAAATTTAATCAGCGGGAAATCTGACATAGCCTGTTTAAAAGATTCGTTTATTAAATTTAATGAGATAAACTTGCAGTTAAAACGTGAAAGCCTAAATTTTATAATAACAAAATCGAACATTTCACCCATTCGTTCAAGAATTAAGCTATTAAAGCAAAACATTTCACATTGTGAATTATCCTGGTTTCCCAGTCTGTCACAGCCAAACAACGAGGATGATAATGTTTCAGCCTACGTTCAACCATGGTGATTGTCCGTCCGTACACTGATGTTGTAGAAACGAATCTCATATTACAATAAGAACCGATGGGAATAATCGCTGTTTAGAAAGGGATCTCACCAATTCCGGCTACATAGAGACATACCTATTACTTATTCCGTGTTATGGACTATTTGGAGAAAGATTGTGATACTTTTTATTACCCATCCTGTGGGAAGGTGTTATAGCGAAGGTGCCAGTCTGCTTTACAAAAAAGGAAAAAAAACAGACTGGAACTCATTGATTTATGAGTTTTAAGGCTAATCATAACTGAAGTGAAGCCAAAAATTGAATATTTGCTAATAGAGTATCACGCTCATTCTCGTCACATTCATGTAATAATTTTACTAGATTTCCATTTTATGTCGTTTGAAGTAATAAATTATAAAACGTAACATTTTTAAGCTCTTCACTTTTCACTTCTGCAGTTAAGGCCATGGAAGTGAGTAGCACTGTATCAGCTGTCAAAAAATAAATAAATAAGTAAAATAAACCGTTTGTGAATTTGTGAAAATTTGGTACATAAAAGGCAGTGGTCTACGGAAAAGAAGAAAAAATGGCTTGTGGTCTACACGACAAAAAAGTTTGAGGACCTCTGATTTTAAGAACAGAGACTTAATAGTGCATGAGAAGCAGATATTTGTAAAGTGACATCACTTATTGAGGAATTAGAAATAATTCAGAACCCCACGGAAACGCTATTTCACTCTTATGGTGAAATTATTTGTATATCAGAGAAAGAAAAGACTGAAGCCTTTAGGTACATGTTTATTTAATACTAATATAGTGATTAGTATCAGTGTCAGCATCCAAATGCGCCGCGCGGGATTAGCCGAGCGGTCTCAGGCGCTGCAGTCATGGACTGTGCGGCTGGTCCCGGCGGAGGTTCGAGTCCTCCCTCGGGCATGGGTGTGTGTGTTTGTCCTTAGGATAATTTAGGTTAAGTAGTGTGTAAGCTTAGGGACTGATGACCTTAGCAGTTAAGTCCCATAAGATTTCACACACATTTGAACATTTTTGAGCATCCAAATGCATTTGACCGTAGTTCATTAGGATTAAGTGTTTTTCATCTTTATATAATTAGCGTCCCCTTTCATTCATTTCGTGCTGTTTTCTATAGCAAAGCGGAATATATAATAGCAGGGCTACGTGAATCATAGTTCAGTCCATTATAAATATTGTATCCGATAGGCTGTACTAGGACGAAAAAGCTTATTAATTAATTTTTTTAGTTGGGGGGGGGGGGAGGAGGTTGAGGAACGCCGACTTCACTGGCTGCGTCTTCAGCTGGTCGACAGAGATATTCCATTTCTCGAATGCATCTTCCACTTATTGGGCGAGCACACCCACGTAACGACACCTTCTTTAGATTCCCTGAATTTACGGTACGTGTGACCACTGTAATGAGCAGAATGCCTGCCCCGTGAACTGTTGACTGTTGTTGTCCGGTGGCTGAGGGGTAGCAGAGGGGAGAGGGCATTCATCCCTTCGGACCAATTAAATTCTTCCGTAAACTTGATGTGTCCGTAAGACACCGTGCCTGCACATCACCGGACACCCATCTGAAATGGACACGAAAGTTCGTCAGATTCCTTCTTACCTTATCGTTGTATTTTAGGTACTTTGTGTTTGATGTTCCAATTCATGAGCAGCCGGTCAGGTGTAAACGCAATAGTGATATTGTAATGTGCAGCAGACGTGTTTAGATCGTTCTTGAGGCGTCACAGTAGTCTCAATGCTTTGTGGTTACTTGTAGTTAGGTCGAATTCTTTCATGGTTTTCATCCAAGTATCCCTTTGCGATTCTGTCAGTGAAAGGACTATTTTATTCCGTTTCCATCGTTGCTTCACAAAACGGATCTTTTTTCAAATAGAGTCGTGTGTTCCGTAATTTGAACATCGAGCTCAGAAGCTGTTTGTTCAATAATCACTGCATAAATTTGTCATACGATTTGTCAGTGTTGTATGGCTGGAATAGGACTGCAGACTGTTTTCACGCAGCGTTGGTATGTAGCTTCACTGCTAAATCTCAGATCCAGATTACGGTTGTCCTTCCAAAAATGGTTCAAATGGCTCTGAGCACTATGCGACTTAACTTCTGAGATCATCAGTCGCCTAGAAATTAGAACTAATCAAACTTAACTAACCTAAGGACATCACACACATCCATGCCCGAGGCAGGATTCGAACCAGCGACCGGAGCGATCGCTCTGCTCCAGACTGTAGCGCCCAGAAACGCACGGCCACTCCGGCCGGCGCTTGTCCTTCCATGAAGGATGTTGCTTCGACAGTGATTGCAGTGCTGTGGCGTTCTCTTCATCATGCTCGAATCACCACGTGGTGCTACGGCAGCTAAAACCATCAGTCGTCATTTCCATACTTTGGCCTTAGAAGTAAGCAGGAACTGGCACTAAAAACAGCACTTCGTGGTTTGTGTACCGATGCAACTATGTAGCCCTTAATTTCCACAGATAAAAAATGGCTCTGAGCACTATGGGACTTTACATCTATGGTCATCAGTCCCCTAGAACTTAGAACTACTTAAACCTAACTAACCTAGGGACACCACACAACACCCAGTCATCATCCACAGATAAAACTTCAGTATCTTCCACGTCAGTGAAGTCTGTTGAAAGGACCTGTAAGTTCAGTCGAAAGAAAATCTACACTTCCGTATATGTGATGGGATGTTTCAGCAGCCAGTCACATTCAGTACACTCTAGGTCCCCTCAAGTCAGAGCTTTTCCTGTACATATAACATATCGCGTTTCTTCAGCTTGTGCACATCTTGTAGCAGCCCCTATTTTGATGGTGATTTTCCTTCTATATTCATTGATATTCACTGAGATGGTTGTTAGCCGTGATCTCAGAACGCAGCTGTTTCTGTGGTATGAAAGGTTCATCTGGCATTCCTGTCGTTGCCTAGGGAACACACGATTCCTTCATCTATTGTTGTTCTGAAATAAATTGCATTCATCGAGGAGGCTCCTGTCTTGTTCCGTGAAACACGCATTGTACAAAAGCGATTGCTATACTACAGAATTTTGATCTCAAGGATACAAAAGAAGTAGCACTACTATATTAGTGCACCGAAGTCTTCCAGGTGAGAAAGTACGGACAGCTGTTATGATACTAGACTCATATTCGGAAGAAGTGACGATTGTATACCCGTGAATTGAAAATCAGTTAATTCTATTATTATACTGAAGCATGTACTGCTTTTGCAAAGCGATTTTCAGAATTACATTTTCTATTGTACTGAATCGCTGATATCCAATTTGGTTAGTCTTCATCACATAATTAGTAGCATCTTACAGTTTTCGTCGAGGTCAACCCACTACTCAACTTTTATTGCTTCGCTACGTTTCTATTTGGCACATATTACCACGCGGTTTACACTATCGTCTTCAGTCAGAGAACGTATATCAAACACTACCAGCCATGGCAAGAAATATTCGAGTTTGTTGGTATGCACAGGGTGTGGCAATTGTTGACCTACACGAAATAAAATCGTCCATACTTCTGCACGGCTTCTGTTAGGACGTTCAAACTTCACGGTTGGCCGCGGGGCATATTGGGAATTAGTATGGTTTTGGTTTAGTGACGAAGCCCACTTCCATTTGGATGGGTTAGTCAGTAAGCAAAAATAGCGCATTTGGGGGACTGAGAATCTGTATTTATTTACCCTCAACGGTGACTGTGTGGTGTGCAATGTTCAGTAACGGAATAATCGATGCGATATTCCCTGATGGCACGGTGACTGCCGAACGGTACGCAAATGATTTGGAAGATGATTTCACCCCCATTATCCGAAGTGACCCTTATTTCGACGATATACGGTTCATGCAAGATGGAGCTACACGCCATCGAAGCAGGAGAGTGATGTCCTGGAGGAGCACTTTGGGGACCGCATTGTGGCTATGGGGTACCCAGAGGCCACTGGCATGGGCCTTGATCGGCCGCCGTATTTTCCGGATCTGAATACATGCGACTCCTTTTTGTGGGGGCTATATTGAAGACAAGTTGTACAGCAATAGCCCCAAAACCATTGGTAGCTGAAAACAGCCATTAGGGGGTCATCGACACCATCGATGTACGACACTTCTGTGGGTCATGCAGAATTTCGTTATTCGTCTGCGCCGTATCGTCACCGATGATGGCAGGCATATTGAACATGTCATCACCTAAATCCGAATATCTGTACTGAAGTTTACATGTTGAATAACGTGTGCACGCAGCAACTAACTTACGTTTCTTTCATATAGACAAATAATTATCACCCTGTGTGTGTGTGTTTGTGCGCGTTTCTTCGCGCAGCGTGTTAATGTTGCACCCATATGTATTTCTGGTCACGTACGTACTCCCCCCTCTCCTCTCCTTATTTGCGAGCGACGATGTCCTCCGTGGGATTTACAGTTTTGCACTGTAACCATCCTACCTCCGGGGAACTGACCTAATAGGAGACACTCGAATGCCTCTGCAATAAATTTTGATATTTACATTGCCAAGCTCATCAGTTTAAGAGAGAGAGAGGCTGTTTAATATTGCTTTCAGCCTTGGTATTACCAAACTAGCACAGAATACCCTTGACGCATGTACTACAATATCTTGTAGAGAGATGGCGTACACAAACTCTCATCTTAATATGGTAGTTTCTGACGGTAGTTAAGGCAACCGACCGTAGGAAGAAGAATTCTCGGCGAGAGAGTTATCATCACGTTGAGAGCAAAAAGTAGTGGAAACAGTCCTCGCAGACAGCAAGACAACTTCGCGAAAGCATTCCTCCATAGAATTACTGTATGTTTTCAATAATACTCGTCCAAGCGCGGTGCCCAATTGGTGAACGGCGCTCACCGCTCTCGAGAACCCTAGCAGTCACCACTCCAGCTCTTGCCTGTGTGAAACTTGCTCCTCCGGCGCGAAAAGTCTCTCATCTCCGTTTGCACCCCGGACTAACACAGTTTGCCGAATCTCAGAACTGTAACTTCGGCCAAGTCTTCAGCAGAGCTACATGTCCCAGAGGACCACCTACACTCTACGGCTCGCCTCTCAGCTCGCTCCAGGACTTCACGAATTTCGAGGCGCACGTATGTTCTCTCTGTCCACTTTCGGTCTTCTTCCCTTTCATCCTGCACTCCTGTGCTGAGACGTTCACACACAGGCATTCACAAACTCCACAGCAGCTTATGAATAAATTCTGTTCTTTTTCTTATTTCTTCCTTCTTTTTTTTTTTTCTAGCAATCGTCAGTAAAATCTACTTCCATCTAGTCTCCAGCAGACTGACCCAGAATGAATACTATGTTGTAAAAAGTTTGTTTTGACGTAATATGAAATACGAGGGCAGTTCAATAAGTAATGCAACACATTTTTTTTTTCTGAAACAGGGGTTGTTTTATCCAGCATTGAAATACACCAGGTTATTCCCCAATCTTTTAGCTACACAACACTATTTTTCAACGTAATCTCCATTCAATGCTACGGCCTTACGCCACCTTGAAATGAGGGCCTGTATGCCTGCACGGTACCATTCCACTGGTCGATGTCGGAGCCAACGTCGTACTGCATCAATAACTTCTTCATCATCCGCGTAGTGCCTCCCCCGGATTGCGTCCTTCACTGGGCCAAACATATGGAAATCCGACGGTGCGAGATCGGGGCTGTAGGGTGCATGAGGAAGAACAGTCCACTGAAGTTTTGTGAGCTCCTCTCGGGTGCGAAGACTTGTGTGAGGTCTTGCGTTGTCATGAAGATGGAGAAGTTCGTTCAGATTTTTGTGACTACGAACACGCTGAAGTCGTTTCTTCAATTTCTGAAGAGTAGCACAATACACTTCAGAGTTGATCGTTTGACCATGGGGAAGGACATCGAACAGAATAACCCCTTCAGCGTCCCAGAAGACTGTAACCATGACTTTACCGGCTGAGGGTATGGCTTTAAACTTTTTCTTGGTAGGGGAGTGGGTGTGGCGCCACTCCATTGATTGCCGTTTTGTTTCAGGTTCGAAGTGATGAACCCATGTTTCATCGCCTGTAACAATCTTTGACAAGAAATTGTCACCCTCAGCCACATGACGAGCAAGCAATTCCGCACAGATGGTTCTCCTTTGCTCTTTATGGTGTTCGGTTAGACAACGAGGGACCCAGCGGGAACAAACCTTTGAATATCCCAACTGGTGAACAATTGTGACAGCACTACCAACAGAGATGTCAAGTTGAGCACTGAGTTGTTTGATGGTGATCCGTCGATCATCTCGAACGAGTGTGTTCGCACGCTCCGCCATTGCATGAGTCACAGCTGTGCACGGCCGGCCCGCACGCGGGAGATCAGACAGTCTTGCTTGACCTTGCGGCGATGATGACACACGCTTTGCCCAACGACTCACCGTGCTTTTATCCACTGCCAGATCACCGTAGACATTCTGCAAGCGCCTATGGATATCTGAGATGCCCTGGTTTTCCGCCAAAAGAAACTCGATCACTGCCCGTTGTTTGCAACGCACATCCGTTACAGACGCCATTTTAACAGCTCCGTACAGCGCCGCCACCCGTCGGAAGTCAATGAAACTATACGAGTCGAAGCGGGAATGTTTGAAAATATTCCACAAGAAATTTCCGGTTTTTTCAACCAAAATTGGCCGAGAAAAAAAATGTGTTGCATTACTTATTGAACTGCCCTCGTACTTACTGTCAGACACCAATTGAATGGTAAACCAGAACAAGAGTCTGAAAATTGTTGATGACCTTCATTTTGGTGGTAAATTAAAATTTAATAACATACATAATGTATTTTCTGATAACACTGCGATTATTAGAGACCATGTGCTGAATCATCCATAATGCATACCACCACTGTCACTATTTATTTGCTTCGTTGCACAGCACGAAACTCTCACTCCCTCATATTGACGAATACAGGCTAGTTACATCATCGAGAAATGAATGAAGCTGATTTTAAAGGAGTTTTCTGAAATGGTGGTGAGGTTGTTAGGCAACATTCGTAATTAGTTTGACATTATGCCGTAAATACACGACACTTTGTCAAAAATTCTTAAAATTGAGCTCGCCCATATTTAAGTAATACAGAATGAGATATGTACAAAAGTGACATTTACGATTAATTTTTCTTTTATTAATGCGAAAATCGTAGTCCTAGCAAAAAGTATCCCAATACAAAATGTAAATACACTGAATTTCGTACAAATAGGTGTTTTTTCAGTTTTTTCTTAGGACTAATAGCTTGCACTTAGCGAACGAGAGAATATGGAAATCTTGTGCATGGTATTTGAAGGCGTTGCTGGTTGCATAAAAGCCAGTAGTAGGGGCAGGTGGATCACCTTGTATCATCTTTCAACAAAAAATTTCCAGACATTTACTTCACAACCGATCACTGCACCCTATCATCAGAGCCCGAACATGTTGACAAATATATTATTAATATAACTGATGCCGAGACAATCACACCTTGTTAGGGACTATCGGGTTTAAGTTATCTATCTACACATCACATACATTAACGTGTAAAGAAGATATGGAGCTAAATCGTATAAAGTCTTACTTCCGCTCGTTGCCAGGCTAATGAATTAGCTCTCCAGATGACAGGGAGAAACGTTAGCCTCCGAGGTCTCAAGGAAATTGACAAGGATGGGGAAAAAGTGGATACCTGCCAGTTTGAAAGAACCATCTGCACATTACAACCTGAAGCGAATCCTACCTGAAGGTCTTCTCGCACTGCTGCTTCTTCCTCTGGAAGTATCTGTTACTAAAGGGAGGTCACACGTCCAAGGAATATTACGTGATCAAGATATGAGGATTTGTTCTTTTTATACCATAGCTGATCAAAAGCACACTACTGGCCATTAAAATTGCTACACCACGAAGATGACGTGCTACAGACGCCAAATTTAACCGACAGGAAGAAGACGCTGTGATATGCAAATGATTAGCTTTTCAGAGCATTTACACAAGGTTGGCGCCGGTGGCAACACCTACAACGTGCTGACATGAGGAATGTTCCCAACCGATTTCTCATACACAAACAGCAGTTAACCGGCGTTGCCTGGTGAAACGTTGTTGTGATGCCTCGTGTAAGGAGGAGAAATGCCTACCATCACGTTTCCGACTTTGATAAAGGTCGGATTGTAGCCTATCGCGATTGCGGTTTATCGTATGGTGTCATTGCTGTTCGCGTTGGTCGAGATCCAGTGACTGTTAGCAGAATATGGAATCGGTGGGTTCAGGAGGGTGATACGGAACGCCGTGCTGCATCCCAAGGCCTCGTATCACTAGCAGTCGAGATGACAGGCATCTTATCCGCATGGTTATAACGAATCGTGCAGCCACGTCTCGATCACTGAGTCAACAGATCGGGACGTTTGCAAGACAATAACCATCTGCACGAACAGTTCGACGACGTTTGCAGCAGCATGGACTATCAGCTCGGAGACCATGGCTGCGGTTACCCTTGACGCTGCATCACAGACAGGAGCACATGCGATGGTGTACTCAACGACGAACATGGGTGCACGAATGGCAAAACGTCATTTTTTCGGATGAATCTAGGTTCTGTTTACAGCACCATGAAGGTCGCATCCGTGTTTGGCGACATCGCGGTGAACGGACATTGCAAGCGTGTATTCGTCATCGCCCTACTGGCGTATCACCCGGCGTGATGATATGGGGTGCCATTGGTTATACGTCTCGGTCACCTCTTGTTCGCATTGGCGGCACTTTGAACAGTGGACGTTGCATTTCAGATGTGTTACGAGCCGTGGCTCTACGCTTCATTCGATCCCTGCGGAACCCTACATTTCAGCAGGATAACGCACGACCGCTTGTTGCAGGTTCCGTACGGGCCTTTCTGGATACAGAATATGTTCCAGATCCCTCACCAATTGAAAACGTCTGGTCAATGGTGGCCGAGCAACTGGCTCTTCACAATACGCCAGTGACTAGTCTTGATGAACTGTGGTATCGTGTTGAAACTGCATGGGCAGCTGTACCTGTACACGCAATCCAAGCTCTGTTTGACTCAATGTCCAGGCGTATCAGGGCCGTTATTACGGCCAGAGGTGGTTGTTCTGGGTACTGATTTCTCAGGATCTATGCACCGAAATTGCGTGTAAATGTTATCACATGTCAGTTCTAGTATAATATATTTGTCCAATGAATACCCGAGTATCATCTGCATTTCTTCTTGGTGAAGCAATTTTAATGGCCGGTATTGTATATGTTATATGTTCATCCCCATGTAATGCAGAACTGACCACTACATGTCACTAGAGGCAGACTCACCAGTGCAGACTCGCCAGTGCAGAGGAAGACAAATAATGTTGTGTTGTCAGTGCAGAGAAGCACCACCAGTAGAGTTGGTCGATCAGGAGAACTCAGTGACATCGTTCGTGGACTAGTTCATGGATGTCACCTGAGTAACAAATCCATCAGCGACGCTTCAGTCCATCTAAATCTACTCATGTTGACTAATCATGATGTGATTGTGAATTGAAAACTAAGGCCGTGCAGACTTGACGAGCTGAAGGTCGGGGACAGTTGAGCAACGCAGAGTGTAGGCGTTAAAAATAGCATGAAATTAGCGGAAGTAACCACTGGTGATTTCCAATGTACTCTCAACAGTCCCGCTACCAGAATGGCTGTGTGAAAAGTTAGAAGTAATGTAGTGCAATGATCGAGCAGCTCCTCATAAGCCACTGACTTCTCAAGTTTGTGGTAAGCAACGCTTGAGGTGATCTAAAGAGCGGAACCATTGAGTGGTGGACGACTGGAAACGAATGATATGGGGTGATGAATTTGTCCCCCAGAAACTTTGTTCCAGGTGACCACGTGGGTATAGGAGAGAGTATTTTGCTTTCGAACCCTTTACAGATTTTCGTCTCTAGCCAGTCTTGTAACAGAAGTTTAATACATTTTATTATTCTGGTCTGAAATGATAGCATTCACTTTATGTGCGCTGCAGTGTTTTCCTCAAATTAAAAAAATTACATAATTAGTATCTTTCTAAATCTATTCTAGTTATTCAAAGTTAAAATTCTGCGATCGAGATACTCTTGTCAGAATTGTATTTAATAGTCTATGTGTTACATTAATGCTCTATTAGATACCAACACCAGTAACTGAAATCAAATTAAGAAGTGTTATCAAAATCCAGTTACAATTTAAAAAAACACCACTAATTTGTAACATACAGAATTTTACTCACAGTAAAAAGTTTGAAACTGAAGCATTAACAGTATCCTCAAAACAGCTGTAATACATACTACGAAATAATCAGCAGCCAGTTGCACAAAAGTAATTTTATTTCCTAACCGGGCATTTAGTGCAATAAGATTAACGTGGTCATGTGTTGAAAATTACTTCGTTATATATAACTACAGTTGCTGAGGATGGAAAACTACTAAATTTCACACATCATTTAAATGTGTGTACCTCTTAATATGCACAAATACTTAAAAAAAACCACAACCTCTTGTCTCACAACGAAAGCAGTAAAAATGCCGGAAGCCGCTTGCGGTGGTATCTAGTCCACGTTCCTTCACGTGATTCTGAAATTGGTCACTAGATTGAAACACAGACCACGAAACGTCGTGTGTTCGTAGGTAAAACACTCTCCGTTGGTGTCCAAGTGCAGCGATCCAAATAGGGAGTCATTTGCGCATAACGTAGCTGGCGGGCAAGGAATAGCGCAAAATAAACTTGTGCACGGACCCCTGCTTGCGGTGAAAACTCAGCACGCTGGTAAAGCCCTAAGCCAGGAGAGTAGAGACTCAGTGCAGACATGGAGAATTCGAATAAAACAAGCAGCCACATGCGTGTCCCTCGGGAAGTGACCCGAATACTGTGTATTCCCCTCCCGCAGCGCAGCGAGTGAGACCTTAGCGGAGGAAGTACCAGAGCGGAGACACTGGCTGCGCGGGGATTCCCCTGGGATCCGCTGTCGGCGAGCGTTGGCCCGCTGCGTCGCAATGGAGACAAATGACAACAGTGTGCCGTATTAGCATGGCGCGGCGAGCACAGTCCATCCGCACTGCGCATGCGTGCGCTGCGGTCCTTTGCCTTTTGGGTTGAGCCTCGGACAGTGCTGTAAGTACGCTTGGTAATATCAAAAGTTAGTCTCACAGTCATACTGCTACACTAGCTCATTACGAAAGCATTAACGTGTTTTTTTTAAATTTATTTTGCTATTTTCTCGCACACAGAAGCTGTGAATAAATCTCAAACATATAACTACTTCTTGCAATGTGAAGTTTTTGAGTCCATGAGTAGGAGCAGTGCTGTTACTGGTTTCTTTGCGTTACGTGCTAACACAGTCTTGTTTTCCCGTCGTTTGTTGCACTCTGTCTGGCGGTAAAGGACTAACGGGTTGTTAGTATATTACTGTCTTACTTTACGAGGGGCAGGTCGAGTTAGAGAACATTTTGCCACGCAGGCGACTTATCGTTTGGCGCCCCCCAAGCTCCCCTATTTTCCCTCAGCCTCTGTCATCCGTGCCAGTCTTCGCTACTAACTGTGATAAACATTGTACAGAGACCCCAGGCTCCGCATAGAGGCTATGCTTAAAACACATGTGTGCAGCCTATCCCTTGATGGTAGATACCGAGGATGCTCTTGAGGAGTGCAGAGCTTGATAATCAACACGCCGTGCATCCGTAATCTAGCCACGATCGTACGAAAGCTTTATAAAACAGGTGCCGAAGCACCCCAACTGATCAAGGCACGATAAGATGTTTGGTGTTTTGAGAGGTCTCATAGAAATGGTAGCTATGACAACTTCGAATCAAAAATTAGACCCAGAAACCTCATCGGATCTTATGAACTTCAAACTGTGGCTTTTATTTGGATGTCAGATAAACTAAATATTTGATGAGTGCGATTAAAATTAACATACACACACGTACACACATACAGACACGCACACACACACACACACACACACACACACACACACACACACACACACATATCTGTCAAAAGTCTAAAATTCGGAGCTGCCAGTTCTTCCAGTCCTGGCAGGTTTACTGTTGCAGGACTGGAAGACTGAAACTGCAAACTGACCCACAACGAAGGAACGTTGTACTGGCCTTCTGATCATGGACATCATATAATTTATAGGTATTAAATCTAGATTACATGTAAACCACTGCCTTAAAGGATGCAGATCCCCTCCTCTATCACCAAGAGCACAGCCAACATAGTATTTTTTTAAAGTATAGCAACATAAAGGCCGCTATGAGTACAATGAATCTTTCAAAGACGCACCGTTCAAGGAACTGTCCGCCATTACTGTTCCTCCAAGCAGTTTCATAGACAACTATAAAAGAAATGTCATGGCAGGTTCCAATGGCTCTGAGCCCTAAGGGACTTAACATCTATGGTCATCAGTCCCCTAGAACTTAGAACTACTTAAACCTAACTAACCTAAGGACATAACACAACACCCAGTCATCACGAGGCAGAGAAAATGCCTGACCCCGCCGGGAATCGAACCCGGGAAACCGGGCGCGGGAAGTGAGAACGCTACCGCACGACCACGAACTGTGGACATGATGGCAGACGCTATTCCCATAGGAATACCTATTATACATCCTGTTCCGACAAGTCAGGTGGTATGTGCTGTACCGACATCCGTACAATCCACAAAGAAAGCGTTTAAAAGGGCTTTCAAGTCTCTGGGGCCCATACCAGGCGACAGTCAACCACATGCTACAAGAACTTCCCTACACAGGCAGTTACACGTACACTAGAGAGCCGGAGAACCTGGTACAATTGTGTAGGGACCCCGCGAGCACTCAGAACTGCAACAACACGGCGTGGTATGGACTCGACTAATGTATGAAGTATTGCTGGAGGGAACTGACACAATAAATTCTGCAGGGCTGTCCATAAATTCGTATGAGTACGAGGGGTGGAGATCTCTTCTGAACAGTACGTTGCAAGACTGCCCAGATATGCCAGAAGTGTTCCTGTCTGAGGAGTTTTGTGGCCAGCGAAAGTGTTTAAACTCAGAAGAGTGATCCTGGAGCCACTCTGTAGCAATTCTGGACGTGTGGGGTATCGCATTGTCCTGCTGGAATTGCCCAAGCCCGTCGAAAGGCACAATACACGTGAATGGATGGAAGTGATCACATAGTATGCTTATGCACATGTCACCTGTCAGACTCGTTTCTAGACCATCAGGGATTCCATATCACTCCAACTGCACACGCTCCACACGATTACAGAGTCTCCACCAGCTTGAATCGTCCCCTCCTGACATGCGGGAACCATGTATTCATGAAGTTGTCGCCGTATCCGTACACTTCCAACCGCTCTACACAATTTGAAACGAGACTCGACCGACCAAGCAACATGTTTACATTCGTGAACAGTCCAATGTCGGTGTTGACGGCGCCAGGCGAGGCGTAAAGCTTAGTGTCATGAAGTCATCAAGGGTACAAGAGAGTTTCGCTCGCTGACACTTGGTGATGGCCCAGCACTGAAATCTGAAGTAATTTACGGAAGGATTGCACTTACGTGAAGCTGAACGATTCTCTTCAGTTGTCGTTGGTCCCGTTCTTGCAGGATCTTTGTCCGGCCTCAGCGATGTCCGAAACTTGATGTTTTACCGGATTGCTAACATTCACTGTACATTCGTCAAATGGTCGTACGGGAAAGTCCTCACTTGGTCGCTACCTCAGAAATGCTATGTCCTATTGCTCGTGTGTCGACTATAACCCCGAGCTCAAACTCACTTAAATGTTCATAATCTGTCTTTGGCAGCAGTAATCGATCTGACAACTGCGCCAGAAATTTGTTATCGTATGTAGACGTTGCCGACCGCAGCGCCATATTCTGCCTGTTTACATATCTCCGTATTTGAATACGCATGCCTATACCAGTTTCTTTGGCTCTTCAGTGTATATCGGTACCTCGAAAGCTACCCTGCGGTGCGCCGAATTCTGTATGGGTCAATCGCTATCGGCTTCGCGGCCTACTGGCGTGAATTCACCGTTCTGGCGCGATTGCGCGCTGTTGCGAGTTTTGCAGTAATCTCTGAATTGAGTGGAAGAACAGATCTCTCCGGGGATAGGGAAAGAGGAACAGACGAGCGTTGTGGCACGAGACGGTGCCCGTGTAGAAATAGTGTGTTGTCTTTTCCGCGCGAAACGTTGCGGTGGAAGGTTGATGGATGGAGTACCTAGAAAGCTCAGTGTTTGAAAAGGTGTTTCCCTGCTACATTCGATTTGTGGGCTAAGTGGATCAGTCAGTCGGATTCCTGGTGGTTTGTGCTGCATTAACTTCAGCGCCGTGCGCCCCCTGCGACAGTCTACAGTTTCCTCGTGCATTTGGTGACACTCTCAGTCGCATAATTACTGACCCGCGAGATGTTTTGGGGTGGGCCGCCTCTGACTTTCTCTTGCGTCGTATTGCTCTCCCGCATTTTATTTATGTTACTGTGAGTATATTTGTTTCAATATAGCGTGAAGGTTTTCCATTAGTAACTGTTTCCCTATTAATGGGGGCTAGAACGTAAAACGGGCCGACTTGGAGCAGGAGAGGTACCGAAGGACATTTCGATTTCCACTGTCTATACTTTTACATTAAATTCATAAAATGTTTTAGCATGACGAGGAAAGATTCAGGATTCACACTCATAGCACTGTAAGTTCAAAAACTAACAAAATAAATTTCTTTTATATGTGAAATTCCATCATTTTTTCACTTACTATTTGCTGCATTTGTTGTTATAGGTACACTTTGCCTCATAAATAAGAGAGATCCTTCCGCGAATTTTGCACAGCGTACGAACTATACATACAGATGTATGAAATTCTAGAATTTATTTAATTTATGAAAAATGCATCAGCTGTTACATTTCAAACTCCATGTTTAGAAAAAACTCAAATTTCATAGTTAAATATCTCAATTTTTAACACAGTTATTAATATATTTGGAAAATTCTAGAGTTTTGCGTTAAAGAGTTTGTGTTTAAAGAGGATACCAAGTTTGAAAATAATAGGATATTTATTTTGGAAATTACATGTACCTAAGCACAGAAATGTGTGTTTTGCAGAAAATGGCCGTTAAAGTTTCTACTTCTATTTGGCATTCTTTTAGAACTGTCCAGCACCATAAGCAGGTTCTTTTTCATTTTCTAAAGCAGTTTTCTTCCTTCACACATTCCTATGATGCACTTTTCTTGATTTTATCGCCTCCAAAAGTGAATTATCTGCTTTCACTACACGCTCTCTGTCTATCGCATCCAAAGCTTTGACGCAGTTCACTCCGGGCTTAATTCCCATTTTCTCTAAAACATATTTCCTGCTTTGCACACCATCGTTAAAACATGAAACTGCATCATAAACAGCAAGTGCATTTCTTCCCACAAAAATGGTTTCTGGCAATCTTTCCCATACACATTGGTTATAACTTTCATTTGAATTTTGGGTACCACCATGAAGACATTTCTTCAATACGTTTTCATTTGCACAGTCCCTGACTACAGTTTTCATGGCAAATATAAACATTCGAGTTCTACAGAGTGAAATAAACTTGCGTCTGGCAGAAGAATTCCGTGCAGAGGTGCGTGGCGCTGCATCTTGGTACACTTAACACCAAATAACGTGCCTTATAATCTCTCAAATATACGTGTTTTATACATCAAACTATTCAGGAAGATGTGCGCTACAAAGGAGGCATATTTTTGAAAAATTTAATTTTTTAAAGTTTTTGCGTCTTAGTCCTCTTAAGGTTTTTGTCACTATAACCAAATAATTTGTAAAAAAAAAAAAATCCTCTGCAAACCATAATCAGCGCCTTTCAAAGTCACATTATAATGTGTATAAGATTACGGTGCTGAGCTGAAGATTTCGGGGCACTTCACTGTTGCTTAATATTTTCTCTCCCGGGGTGCTAGTATCACACGAATTTCTGTTCAGTTGTGCTTAATCTTGGTTATTTAATGTATGCTCATGTTTTACTATGTATTGGCTTTGGTTATGTTTCATATCCGTGGCCTGGCCATGTCCTGAAGGTGTTCATTGGGCCGTTTATAAGGAGAAATTGGTTAGTTGCTCGCCATTGCCCTGTCTGGTTCTGAGGTAAGGTCTTCTTTGGCTTTTCTTGTGTGACTGCGTACGTCTCGGGCCTTCCTTTCATGCCTCCAACCCAAATATTTTGGGGGTGCTATTTGACTTTTCTCACTATCCCTCAGAGCAAGTAATGGTGACTATTTTCAATTTAATCAATTATTGTTGAAAATCATACCAAATTTGGTTTGTATCTTTTAGAGCTTTTACTCAACAATTTTTGTTTAATGCATAATTTAGGGGATACACAAAGTCTGATTTAGTCGACAGAATGTAGATTCCGTTTATTTTAAAAAATTGGCTCTTTAATAGTACCTACTTAAAGTGGCTTAGGTGTGTATTTATCTTGCGCTTCCTTTGGTGATGGGTTATTGTGCCTGTATTGCTCTTTCATTTGGACCTGTCTTACTTAGGCGGTTCCTTCGCTGCGCGGTTTTCTATTTGGCAGCGCTTCTCGCTTTGGTTTCGGGGCCAGGGGGAACCCTGTGCTGGAGTGAGTGGCTGTGTTATTGTCGCGTGCGTCTGCTCGGCGCGGCGCCACTCCGGCAGCGCGAGATGTGACTCCGTCACCTCTAAGGGCGCCTTTCATGACGCTTCGTGAGTTGCCTAAGCTGAGTTTGCCTTTGCTTCTGTAACGTTTAGGTGCTTGTTTCTCTGTGCCTCATGTACTAAGATTCTGCCTAGCCCCTTGATCGTTAGTGCCTGTGCAGTCCTGTGATATTAAGAACTTTTGACTTGTTATCCAGTTATATTTTTTCTGGTCCGCCCCTCGTGGTCTCGCGGTAGCTTTCTCGCTTCCCGAGCACGGGGTCCCGGGATCGATTCCCGGCGGGGTCAGGGATTTTTCCTGCCTCGAGATGACTGGGTGTTGCTGTGTCGTCTTCATCATCATCATTCATCCCCATTACGGTCGGAGGGAGGCAACGGCGAACCACCTCCATTAGGACCTTGCCTAGTAAGGCGGTGCGGGTCTCCCGCATCGTTCCCCTACGCTCTGTAAAGAAGCATGGGACTTCATTTCATTTATATTTTCTCTAATATATTCATTCCCCAGACCTTTGTACAAGATTGTTGTTCTGAAATTGATTCGGGGACAACTGTTAACTCGATAATGCTTTAAATGCAAATGTGAGGCTTTTTATTTTCCTTCCTTCTACCTCTTTGTTTTTGTTAAAATCACAAGTTATTCAGTACTGAATATTTGTCCAGCAGCACCTTATATGGTAATTCTGTTGTTGTTATAACTGTCAAACAGCTCTGGTGCAACTAAGAATTTGAAGTTTTTGGTGAACTACCTCTTTTAGAAACGAAATTAATTTGTAAAACAAAGTGTTTGGACTTGTAATCTCATTAACTGTTTTACAATTTCTCGAACCCTTTTTGGCAAATTAGCCCTTTTTCAATTGTGATTATCTCCTTACAAAAACAATTCACATTGTGATAAATGATGAATGATGGCATAGCTGTGGCTTGGCTTTCCACAAGGAGTTGCAATCTTTGTCCTATTCCTGTGGATTTCACTGTTCATAAAACTCCATATGAGCTCTAATCCCTCTGATTTCCTCATTAATATTTAGCGAGACCCACACGGATGATCCAAAACGCCATGACTCTGGACCACCGTGAGAATTAATGTTGTCCTGTTGGCGCCGCCGGCACCTGACGCGGTAAGTATAAAAGTCGAGCAGCGACAAATTGGGAATCATTCTGGTGACTATTTGGGTGGCTATGGCATGTGGTTGAACGGTGAAACCATGAGTGAGTGACAAGTAGTCGGACGTCCAGGACTCATCGCAGAATGTGGAGGTCACGGTGTTGCCCTATCTGTAAAGCAGATCGGCGGCAGATCTGACGAAGATCGGAACATACCGTTTAGCGCACGTTTGCTGAACATAAGGCTCCGCTGTAGGCGTATACCATGGTTGGTTGGTTGGTAGATTTGGGAAAGAGAACCAAATATGGCGGTCATGGGTCCCATCGGATTATGGAGGGAAAGGGAAGGAAGTCGGCCGTGCCCTTTCAAAGGAACCATCCTGGAATTTGCCCGAAGTGGTTTAAGGAAATCACGGAACATCTAGAGGATGGCCTGACGCGGGTTTGAACCGTCATCCTCCCGAATGCGGATCCATAGTACCAAGCACTGCGCCACCTCGTTCCGTGTATTCCGTGCTGAAATCGTCAATTACAATTGCTGTAGGCATAATGTCATCGAGGTTTAATTCTGAATCAATAGGAACGGATCGTCTTGTCGGATAAGTCTCTTTTCCTATTACACCAGTTTGATGGTCCATACGCATACACCCTCAACCATGCAAACAGCTGCTCAAATTATGCATTGAGCCATGGACACTGCAAGTGTTATGCTATGCTATGGTTTTTGGGGATCCTGTGACAGTAATAGAAGGCATCATGAGACTGTGGACTTTGTGAGCAACATTACAGGGAACTACCTGCGTTTCTTGATGCTTGATGTCTTTAACAACGGCGGCGGCATCCTCCAGTAGCACAACTGTCCTCTTGACAATGTCAGAATCGTGCTGCAGTGGCTTGAGGAGCATGGCAGTAAACCCACGCTGTTGTCTTGGCCACCAGATCTACCTGATTTGAATCCGATGGAACACGTCTTTGACGCTCTTGGGCGTTATCACCGCAGCTTCAAACAGCTGGCCCGTAAGCTAATTTATGGGCGTTGCGTGACTTGCGCGAAACATCTTCTGCCACATACCACTGGAAAACTACCAAAGATTTGTTGAATTCATGCCACACAGAATACCTGCTTTATTGCTTCCAGAGGTGGATAAAGTGAGCTATTCAGCTTGCTCTCGTGATGCTTTGCATCACTGCAGTATGTTAGGCAAGACTAACCGTATCTCTATGATAAATTGTCTTAGTATAACATTTGGTTTTGTCCTTGTTTACAGGGTAAACAAAATGGTTTCCTATCCTATGTTTGCCGGCCGAAGTGGCCGTGCGGTTAAAGGCGCTGCAGTCTGGAACCGCAAGACCGCTACGGTCGCAGGTTCGAATCCTGCCTCGGGCATGGATGTTTGTGATGTCCTTAGGTTAGTTAGGTTTAACTAGTTCTAAGTTCTAGGGGACTAATGACCTCAGCAGTTGAATCCCATAGTGCTCAGAGCCATTTGAACCATTTTTATCCTATGTTTTTCTCGATGAAGAACAACTCTGCCAAGCGCGCAAAGTCGGATTGTTCCTGTACTAAGGTAAGAACGTAGGTCTGCAGGAAGATGGACCTTAGATCGGTTGATGATGGCTGTGCTGTAAGATGAGTCGCTCTTTTACCTGAGTTCGCTTCTGAGCCTGTTGAATTCCGCCACTAAGAGGAAAGAACGTCGAAGATAATTATAGTGGATTTGCACTGCTTGTTGGTTTCAACACGTAGACCTACACAGTCGTAAGAAGACGAGATAAGTAGCACGTGTGGCGACTATCACGAATTCCTCTGCTGCACCAACATCTTGATTTCAGAGTAGCACTTACGTTCTATGTCCTCGATTATTTACTGAATGTATTCCAATCTCTGTCTTCCCCTACTGTTTGTACTCTCTACATTTCCCTCAAATATCGTGAAAGTTATTCCCTAATGTCTTAAGAAATGGCATATCATCCTGTCTCATAATGGGAGAAGAGATACTGGCAGAAGTAAAGCTACAAAGACGGGGATTAAGTCGTTCTTGGGTAGGGCACTTGTCCGCCAAAGGTAAAGGTCCCGAGTTTGAGTCTCAGGACGACAAACTATTAATCTGTGAGGAAGTTTCATCCTGTCCCTTCTTTTCCTCATTGTTTTCCGTATGTTCCATTCTTCGCCGATTATTTACGAGAAAAATATGGATCCTGCAACATGAAATCTACCTTCTCCTTCCTAATTCTAGTTATTGTCCACAATAAGCAAAATTTGAGAAGAGTGAAGATTACAATGCCGACCGGAGTGGCAGAGCGGCTCTAAGCGCTACAGTCCGGAACCGCATGACCGCTACGGTCGCACGTTCGAATCCTGCCTCGAGCATGTATGTGTGCGATGTCCTTAGGTTAGTTAGGTTTAAGTAGTTCGAGGGGACTGATGACCACAGTAGGTAAGTCCCATAGTGCTCAGAGCCATTTGAACCATTTTGAAGATTACAGTAAACTTTCTAGTTTACTTAGCTTTTCATGTAGAGTTGGCTTCTGTTCTTCTTGTCTAGGAGTCTATTTCTTGAAGCTGAAATTCTCACACTTTAGGAGAAGAGCTAGTTGTGTTTGAAATGGTTCAAATGGCTCTGAGCACTATGTGACAACTTCTGAGGTCATCAGTCCCCTAGAACTTAGACCTACTTAAACCCAACTAATCTAAGGACATCACACACATCCATGCCCGAGGCAGGATTCGAGCCTGCGACCGTAGCGGTCGCGCGGTTCCAGACTGTAGCGCTTAGAAGTGCTCGGCCACCCCGGCCGGCAGTTGTGTTTCACAAGACCAATGTTTTGTAAATTCGTGTTGATTGTATGTCAATAGACCATTCTCTTCCAGCTAATTTCTAATGTTCTAACCCAATATATGTTACAAACTCCTGCTGCATAACGACGATATGAGCCGGTAATTTAGTGGATTACTCCTACTACCTTTGTTGAAGATTGGTGTGCCTTGGGCAACTTTCCAGTCTTGGGGTATAGATCTTTCGCCTAGCTAAAGGTTGTATATGATAGTTAAGTATGGAGGTATTTTATCAGCAGGACAGGGAAGTGGGGGAGGGGAAGCAGTGGGGCTGCTGATGTCAACGATGTGCCACTGTCTAATCTACCCCCTATGTAGAAGAGGTGAGGGGACACCATCAAGAAGAGCCGCCATCTTGATTAAATCTTGCAACAATGCAAATTGCACAAGAATGATCATCGTGCCACTGCTAACTAAAAGCGGCATAAATGTTCATCTAAGACTATACATGATAAATCGTGAGAGAAAGCGAGATATGCGTACAACCATAACGCTGTGAGAGAACGTTTAGAATCAAAAGACTATGGGCTGGTCACCTTATCAGAAACTAGTGCTCGCAATGGGCTCCTAAAAGCAAGGTCCTAGGGGAACCCCACGACCCTTATTAGGCTAGTGAAAGCGGCCAGAGGTATCAACAGCTGTAGGGTGCTATCAAAGAGCTTCAGAAACATTTGAATTGAGCATCCGAAATTATTCAAGACATCAGTGATCAATAAGGGCGATGATTATATTATCAATCAGATGAGCGAATATATTAATTACTACTATCTTTTCTTTTGTCATGGTTTATACTGTTTTGTTTAGTTGTTAAATTAGGTGTGAGAAGAGGCGTGCTCGAGTATTCTGCAATGGACGCTGATTATCATTATCAAAGCGATGATAAAGATTATGTATCACAAAAAAATTTTACGAGCTGGCCAATAATACTCCTGTGCAAATATTAAATAAATAAATGTATTTTGTGGCGCATGTTTAGACGAACCTATTCGCTTATACTCTTCGCTATAAATATCTGAAAAGATTAAGAACCACAAAACGGAGTGGTATGGGGTGGAATGGCCAAATAAAGCAACAGCTCAAGGTCTGCTTCTGCTGAAAATCATGATGGACGGGCTTTTCAAATATATTCTAATACCCACATCTAAAACTGTACTTCACAAAACACCATATGGTGCGTGTTGTAACTTTGAGAACACTAACATATGCTTAGTTCTTCTTCCATTCTCATCATATCAAGAAGTAGATGCCACAGCCTAGCATGATAAATCCATTCTTTAAGCGCACGTGTAATCTCTCACTGCTTCCACCTACATGAAAAACTAAGTGGTCCAAAATATTCTCGAACATTAACCCAATCACGTATTTTACGTGAACCTCTATGTTAGTGTTACCAAAAGTCATCCGTATAAAAGCAACGGTTTTCGGTGCAGGCAGATAAGAAAATAAATGGGCTTGTGGAGTCAGCCGATATGTTAAGAGGCAACGAGTTACGTGGCCGAAATATTGTGCCAGAACGACACAAACATCCGGCAGCAGACCCGATTATTTCACATGTCAAGATCTCGCCGGGAAAGCCTGAAGAATTACATGTTAAAAGATAATTCTATTTTTCCAGCTTGGCACTTTTCATCTGACTGTTGATTATAGAACACTGTTCTCATTCGAGTCTACTACATCATAAGTGATGTATGTACACGGTAAATTCAAAAAATTCCGAGCCATGGTGTAAACGGGACGTCAGCGCAATAGCTACAATGGCAGCTCCAACTAACAACTTGAAAGCGACAGGGCCATCCGACCACTACGTTGTGAGGAGGCAGCTTTAATAGCGGACGTGCAGCTGTAGTGTGTCAGCTTTTCTTCATCACAAATAGCAGTGGATCGACGTCTCTAAATCAGGTGTTCAAGACATTCTTCTGAATTTTCTGAATGAGAGAAAAATGTGTGCAGATTTTGTCCCCCACACCTCGACTCCCGAAGACAACGGTAGGTACACGCCTGCTTCGTCTTGACGTGAAATGCAAAACAAGGAGAAAATCAAAACGTGTGAAGAGAGTTATTACATCAGTACGACGCTACAACAAAGTGCAGAAATTCACTTGAAGTGTCAATGTTCGGCATCATAACCGACATTCAAGGCGATGTGACGCACGCATTCGAAAGAAGGGCTTTTCTGGCAATTTCACAAGGTTGTATGAACATTCTGTGCGTTGTGCTCAAGTGAGGAGAGACTGTATGGAACATCTGAAGCATTGTAACCACCACCGTAACATCTGTACTTTTTATTACCCCACTGTCTAAACTTTTTGGATTGATGTGAGTAAATGGCAGCAATACAGTCTATATATACTTATAGGACGGATTTGAAAAATTACGAAGATAGAGTGAGAACCTGAAACAGCGGCATCGCCGAAATCAGCTGACAGTAAGAGAGTAAATGACTGTGATCATAACACAGCCACTGTGGAAAACAGAGTTAATTGTGCTATGATATGAAAAAGCTTATCTAGTGAAATGTAGGAAGAAGAGGGAGGAGGTTAGTGTTTACCATCGACAACGATGTCATTAGAGACGGACCACAAGCTCAGATTAGGTAAGGATAGAGAAGAAAAGAGGCCGTGCTTTTTTGTTGGAACCATCCCAGCATTCACCTTAAGCGAGTTAGGTGACTTAATTATCTGTAATAAGCCACAGGAGACCACGGGTTCCCCTGAATATCAACGTTCCTAAAATGTCCCTGAAAACATCCAAAATTTTGACGGTCGTCCAAAGTAACTGACCATCGTTACCTAATTGAATATAAAACAAACGATAGGAATTCTGAAAACCGAACACTTTACTGAAGATACAGGGTTATTTGTAACATTCTGTCTCGAATTGTGTCCTATCTTTGCTGATAGATTTCTTCAGATGACCTGGGACGCTTAAGCATACTTGTTTACACAGCTGTTTACTAGAGCAAGCTCTTCAAAAGCGTTGTAAAAGCTTCTTTCAACTCCTCAAATGCTTGCGGCTTCGTAGGTTAGGAGATCTTGATGGCATTTCTTTTGACCCTTGTCGTCCAGTTACTTTCCCCTCAAATACTTCGCTTGGTCTCACAAACCTTCATCGTGTTGAAACTGACGTGAGTCGAAGGTGTCGTAGGTTATTTGTAGCGCCGGTATGACATGCGTTGTTCTTTCCAGTTACTGTCCCATTAAACAATCAGTGGCCAATTATCCCACGAAATGGGATATCATTCCAAACGGTAACACCAGACTGCTTCTGGAAGACAATCCCTTGGTTCTCTGATTACCAATAGGTACAGTTATGTCTGTTGACATGGCCTATAATTTTGAAGTTGTTTCGTCACTCCAAATTATCTCAGAAGCAATTCATTATTGCTTCTGCTTAATCCATTTAAAGTTGTCTCGGAAAATTGAACCGTGGATGAGGATAGTCTTCCAATAGCCTTTGTATGAGAAGTATGCAATGTTTGAATTTGGCACATAAAAACTGTCTTGAAACATCCCGATTGAGAGATAGCCTACGAGTACACTTTTAGGACACTGTATTTCTGTTTGTAAAACTTATTGATGTACTGTCTGCCCTCTAGCAAACCGCTGCGTACTGACTTCTCTCACAACGTTTCTGTAAGTTGTAGACAGCCTATGTTGGTGATGAAACAGTGTTATTCCAGTCATTTATTACTATTTATAACCATCTCTACACGACGTGTTTAAAGCAAAACCTCTTTCTTCAATGAAAAACACTCGTCACAATATAATTGAATTTTTTCATGTTGACAAGCCAGAAGGAGCGATCTGTTTCACTTGAAAAAACTTCCTAAAGACAAGATCGCATAAATATTTCTTTCTTTACAACAACCGGTTTCGACGGACTTTGCTGTCATCTTCAGTTCTTCAAAAAACTTTGTTATAAAACGTGTACGTTTTGAGTTGTAGTGAGGTACCAATTTAAAATGAACATGTTTTAGAACAAAAATTTTTGAGGGCCTCAAGATGACAGCAAAGTCCGTCGAAACCGGCTGTTGTAAATAAATAATTATAGTTGTACGATCTTGGCTTTAGAAAATTTTTATCTTCCCAACAGTTTAGGGCGAACAACGAACAATGTTAAAGACGTTCGATTTAATAACAGTGCACTCTGGTGTCTGTAACTACAATTATCACAAACAAATAACATTTTCTTAGAATGAGATGTTCACTCTGCAGCGGAGTTTGAGCTGATATGAAACTTCCCGGCGGATTAAAACTGTGTGCCGGACCGAGACTCGAACTCGGGACCTTTGCCTTTCGTGTGCAAGTGCTTTACCAACTCTTTTTCTTTTTTTTAATCTCATTTTGTTCCTTTTTGTTCGTTGCATCTGCTCGGGGCGGACGTCGTAAGACATCCGTTGAAGTTCGTTGCTGATAGAGTCACTCATTTTTTTTTTATTACAGAGGGCAGTTAACCCTGTGACCGAACACCCTGAGCTACCGCGCCGGCATCCAACTGAGCTACCCCAGCACGACTCAGGCCCCGTCCTCACAGCTTTACCTCCGCCAGTAACTAGTCTCCTACCTTCCAAACTTAACAGAAGCTCTCCTGCGAACCAGGAGAAGTCGTGCTTGGGTAGCTCAGTTGGTAGAGTACTTGCCCGCGAGAATCAAAGGTCCCGAGTACGAGTCTCGGTCCGGCACACAGTTTTAATCTGCCAGAAAGTTTCAACATTTTCTTAATTTATTCAGTGGGTTGCGATTGGTAGTGACCTTGCTTTTGAACCCACCCCATATTCACGGTTGAAGACCGAGGGAGAATAAAAAATAACCGTGCTTAAAAAATGAGACAGGTATAATATATGAGTCTAAAAAAGGGAGGAGGGTAATCACTGAAAAAGGTAAAATGGTGGAAAGAGAAATGCCTAAATAACCTACGAGTGTAGTGAGTGATAGAGGATACTACAGTCTCGACAGGATTTGGAAACACGTGGAGTCCTGTTAGGAGTGCTGGGGTGTATGTCGGAGCCACAAGGAACCTCCTGGGCACTTTCTGTGCCGGGACTTGTCCAGCGAGCACGTTGCCTATGAGAAAGACAGGCCGCGGTGCGTACGTCACGAAGGTTGCCCTGAACTCGTCCGCTAGCTCAACTTACCAGACAAACTACGTCTCTACACCTGTTAACTCGTAACTGTGTATGTACAAACGAGAATTGCTTCTCCTACTGGAATCCGCTATTATGTAGTATTACTGTTATTAGTCCTACAATAATCGGTAGTCCATAGTCACATTTATAATATGGCTATACTGGGGTACAAAAAGTTAAAATAATGCCAAAATGATTATCAGTTGCATAAGGCACCACTTCTTGTATGAAATGAGGACTGTTAACCAAGAGAGACTAAATGCTATAAACAAGCCGTTATACAATTTATAGGGAGTACTGATGTTAAATTAAATTTTGTTGTAGTAATGTTAGTCAGTGTGACTTGGTAATAGCAGATTCCAGCAGAAGACGTAATTCTCGCAAGTACGTACACGTCCAGCTGCGAGTTAACAGGTTTAGAAACTCGTTTCGTCTGCTGAACTGAGCGAGAGAGTGAGTTCAGGCCTACCTTCGTGACGCACGCGCCGCGGCCTGTCCTTCTCGAGGGCCTCGGGCGAGCACTGCTGACGCAGTAGCGCGCGTTGGCAGCTCTCCGGAATCGCGTCGGATTATTGGCCGTCAAATCGGCAGTCGGTCGCTCGACGTCCCGGGGACCTCGGGCCCGACTGCCGGCTAGTGCCGAGTGGTTGCGGCCGGGTCCGCGGCGCGCAACTTTATATGGGGTCGGGCGGGCCCCGTATCTAGGGCGGCCACATAAAACAAGTTTAGTGTCCGCCATTAACACGGCGGGCGGGCGCGGGGGTGGACGGCTGCCTGCTGACGTCAGCCGGCCGCCGCCGCCCTCCTGGCGAGAGTGCTGAAGGCTCTGCGCACCGCTGCAGAGGAGTCGTGACTTTGAACTGACCGCTGTCACACAAGGACCACACTCTGTTGCAAGCCCAGAACGTTTAATACACGTAAGCATAGTCACGAAATGACCTCATACTCTCCGAAGACCTACACTTATGTCTACACACATTCTCTGTAAGCCACTGTTCGATGCTTGGCGGACCGTATCCTGAACCTGAGCCATGCCCATGTCTGTTCCACTCGCAAATGTGGCGAGGGAAAAAATGTCTGTCTACAGGCCCTAACCTCCCTTGCCTTCGCTGTCCTCACACAACATGTTCGTTAGCAAAAAAATGGTTCAAATGGCTCTGAGCACTATGCGACTTAACATCAGAGGTCATCAGTCCCCTAGAACTTAGAACTACTTGAACTTAACTAACCTAAGGACATCACACACATCCATGCCCGAGGCAGGATTCGAACCTGCGACCGTAGCGGTCGCTCGGATCCAGAATGTAGCGCCTAGAACCGCACGGCCACTCTGGCCAGCGCTCGTTAGCAGCAGTACGATCGTTCTGTATACTGCTGACAGTGCTGATTCTCTAAACTTCCTCAGAAATGGCTCTGAGCATTACGGGACTTAACTTCGGAGGTCATCAGTCCCTTAGAACTACTTGAACCTAACTAACCTAAGTACATCACACACATCCATGGCCGAGGCAGGATTCGAATCTGCGACCGTAGCGGTCTCGCGGTCCAGACTGTAGCGCCTAGAACCGCTCGCCACACCGGCTGGCTAAACTTCCTCAGTAATGTATGTATGCAGACTGAAGCAACAAATGATAGGGGCCTTGAAAGGCACCCTGTTGTAAAGGCTCACAGAGTGTAAGATGACACAGATTACTCAGTGAAGGTGTACACTGCTGAAGTGTGATACTTGAGCCGTGGGTGGCTCATGCTAAGCGTTGGATCAAACCTTGGTTGCTATTCTGTGCTTAGTCTCCCGTGGTTATCGCGATTACGCTGATATCCTCTCTTTCCTTGGGTGGCAACAGCGCTGTGTATCGATATTGGCACCTTGGACTATCTTTGGAGTGGCGATTATAGTTTCCGGCTGGGCTGTGTGCGGGCAGTTGGTCAGCTGGCGTGTAGCAGCTAGGAAATCTCAGCGGCACTTAGTTTGGCCGGGCCCTCTGGAGGCATCTATCCGGTTTCAGTGTGGTGCTGTTCCCATTGCTACGAGTTTCGTGGTTCAGCGATCCTAGAAGTGAAAGTTGAGTTTTGACTTAATCTACCAGCAAGTCACGATTATCCACGATGTGTCGTTTGGAGTTCGTTGTCGGCTGTAGGGATATTCCCACGACCAACGACGTGTGTTTTCAAGTTGGCAAATTTTAGCCACCCTCCGCTGCAGTTCAACTGTACTTAGTTATTTGAATTTAAGTACACCAGCGGAATCTTCTGCCATGTGACCGTTAACGTTCCTTTTCTCGTTCGTTCTTGTTGTTTGTACTTGTATGGCTGTTTTTGATTAAGGTTGTTTTGCCCTTAAGGCGTCAGATGGTTTGGGCCATCAGCCTAATCTAAGAACTGTTTTACGTAAAGCTTTTGGCATTTTTTTAAAGTTAATGTTATTGGGTCTTAAGTGTTGTGCCTTCAGCCGATTTTGAATTTGTGTTGTTTGCTCTTAAAGTGTAAGATTCTTTGGGCCTTCAGCCTAATTAAGGAACTGTTAGAGAAGGCTTTGTCTTTTAAATTTCTTATTTTTGTTGAGCTTTAAGTTATTGGCTTTCAGCCGTTTTTAAATGAAAGTGGTTTTGCCCTTAAGACATGAGATTGTACGGCGCATTCAGCCTCTAATTAAGTTCCACAACTAAAGCTGTGTTAAAAAAAAAAAAAAAAAAAAAAAGATAAGAAGAAGGAATCTTGGCTCTTGTAATGTTGATCAAATAAAAGGTTGTATGTTCTAGTGTAACTGACAACCGCTTATTTTGGCCCCTTTCCAGAACTTAAACTACCTGTTCTGTCCTGCGGGTTTACCAGGGCGTATCAATAGTACAAGCGTATTATTGTGAAAATGTGAAGATGAGCAAGTGATTATGGTGTTGCCATGAAAGTGTTAATATACGTGTTTCCGTCTCTTTTCAGATTGTGTTAAAGACACCTTTTCTTCTTTAGTGATTGGATATTTACCATCGAATACTAATTTACATTTTGCTAAATTATGTATATCATGTGATATACTGGGTCAAGAAAAATTATGTCTCGAAATTTTAACCCTGGGTAGGTGACGCCAGTAGGAACCAAAATTACTAACGTTGTGTAGGTTGACAACGCAAAATTTTTTAACTACGGAAACTTGGCGCCACGCGCTCCGATTGGCTGCGGGATTGCCCTGTGGCCGGATGCTCTGGACAACGCATGACCGCGAATGCTTCGCCTGCAGCAGGTCGCGATGTATCCAATGCGGCCCACACGCTCGGTGGTAGCGCTCCACCCTTCCACTCTGGGTGCGAATCCGCCGGTGTCCCGACACATCCAATGTAGTTTCATGATGAGGCGTACCGGGAACAAACCCGTCAAGGCTTTTTTTAGAGTAGAACATTGTTTTTCTTAATGCAGGTGCTCGAATTGGCGACCCTCTGAACGAGACACAAGCTTGGTAACGTAGAACGGTGTTTTGCCGAACTCTACCAAAGATTCCTGGTATTTCCCTGAAGTGATTGGTGGCATATTGAATACGATCCATTAATTCCTCTACGTTTCTAGGTGGTTCGCGTCCGGGTAGGTGAACTACAACCTTGAAGACTCTCCACAGGGAAAAGTCTGGTGGCGTGAGGTCTGGTGATGACGATGGCCATGTCCTAGACCACCTCTGCCAATTATCCAGCCGTTAAAGAGTTCCTTTAAATATCTGCACACAGCACGAATGTTACGTGCGGGCGTTCCATCATGCTGCAACCACATGCGGAACCGTATGTCCAGGGGAACATCTTCCAGCAGGCCGGGTAGGTGGTTGAGGTCCGGGTAGGTGAACTAGAACCTTGAAGAATCCCCACAGGAAAAAGTCTGGTGGTGGACGCCCCCTAAGAGCTTTTCGTGGTGCCTCCCATGGTGCGGCCTCTGCTTCTGCCTGCGCTTGCTTCCACAAGAAACGTTTTATCTTGCTGCTTGTTTCACCTTCTGCTCATTGACATGCATTATATAGGAGCAGTGTGCTAATACCGTCAATTGAAAGTCATCCCTTTTGCATTACACACTTATAGGCAAGTTAGGTGTCATATTCGCCTTCCTGTTACAATGTATAAAACTCTTATGTAAGGTTCGAAATTGACCTTCATTTACTCTGCCAGCTTACAATATAGACATTAAAAACTGAAAAATAAATAACTTACCTGTCAAAATAGAAACGGAAATGGTAACACAAACAGTGGCGTGTGTAACAACTGTCAACCAGAGCACATAATGTGGATAAACTTATTTTTATAGCTCCCTAACGTTAGCCACATTCAAACAATAACTGTGAAATATTAATCTGTAAAATGAAACTCGAAGCTACAAAAGATTCACGTCTGTGGACTATCTGTATGGTGACGACACATCAAAAAGAAATCGCTGGATGACGTATGTCATCCGTGTGACTACTGAAGGGTTAACGAAGTACCTAAGGTGATAGGTAGCTAAGGGCTAACGCCAAGAAGAGCATGTTATAAGCAGATCCTTTTAATGATTTTCTGCCTCGGCACTCATAATACCTTGTCCACCTTTAGACTTGCCGGATCTTGCATGCTACAAAATTTTAAGTCTCTGTACAATACAGCTTTTGGTGTATCATATTTCCTTTAGCCTTTTCTGTATGATAAACGAGTCTCAATTTATCTCCTGGCCCCCAATTCACATCCTAAATTTTGCCCCTTCCGTCAGGATGTTAGACTCTTGTCATGGTATTAGTCTAAGAAAACAACTTTAAATGAATTGTACAACTTCAAAAGTGCGTAAAATAATTTTTCAACCTGATTTTGCATGCTACTGTGCATGCGTAAGTCTTTGACTTGACTATACCTAGGCACACTTACCTAATTTATTTTCTGGGAAATACAAATGTTATTCTGCAGGCAACCTTGTAGGTAGGGCAACCACGCCTATGAGTAATCATCTTGGATATTAATTAACCGCTTCAGATGTCTATAGTCCTTTGTTATTGGATAACTACCGGTTTCATGGCGCTATAAACCACGCCGTTACGCATGACAGCACGCATCCGCTACCCCTGTTAGCGATTCCGTATGGATCGGATAAGCGGATCCATCTACTGAATCGCAATACGGCTGTTTTATTTTATGACTTACCGTCGTTTACCGGTGTTTTGTTCTGACGGACAACGAATGTTGGATAAAAAGGTCCAAAGATTTTTCACTCTAATGTTTTAATTATATGTTCACCTGTAGATGTGGCTTTTAGTGCTGCGAAACAGGTACTGCTCCAATAATAAAGGACTAAATATAACTGAAACGGTTTATTAATACCCAAGATGGCAAATCTTATTTTTCTGATGAAAAATGAGATTATGATGACCTTTGTTTTTGTACTCAAATGTTTTGGTAAACATTATAGATATTTCCTGAAACATATTTATTCATTTACCCTCAAAAACTTCTTGGACCTCGAAGAAGTTCTGAATATTCCATTTTTTCTTACAACAGCATAGATTTTTAAATCACATACAATGACATTCAAACAATCTGTGTGGACTCAAAAAGCAATAACACTGGCAGAAAAATAAGTCAGGAAATATTATCAGAAAAAGTACCACCTTGTTCAAACAACACAAATGTTTAAAGAGGTTTAAATATTTTTCCGTATAAAGTGTTTCTATTCACCCCGTGTTATCAGAAAAAATACCACCTTGTTCAAACAACACAAGTGTTTGAGAAGGTTTAAATATTTTTCCGTATAAAGTGTTTCTATTCACCCCGTGTCCCTCTTCACCCCATTTTACGGTAACCTTCGAAAGATAGCTCTCGCTTTCTCACAGGCTTGTTTCTACAGGGAAAGATAGTTATTTTATGAGCGTGATGTGATGTGAGCGCACAAGGATCGCTTGTATTACGCACCAGGTGGTCCTTAAATCAGAGCCGGTGATGAAAGCAGTCTATTCTCTATCCTACCCGGGGATCTCCACAGAGGTATAAAAGTACGTTATTTAATTTTATGATCAAAAAGGAACTGTTAAAACAGAAAGCCGCATCCGACAAACGCAATACCCATCACACGGTTGAAGCACGTCGCGGTCTCACCGTCGTAACCTGTAACTCCGAGACTGACCAGCTCCCTCTCTGGCCCAACGAAGTGTGTGAAGTTTCAATCTCCTATCAGAAGGCACCATCTGGGACTTCTCATACAAATTTCACATTTATGTACAATAATATAATGAAATATTAATGACGTTCCTGTTTAAAAAGGGTTTTGCTATATTAGGAGTACATATTACACCCACATAATAAAGTTTGGCATCACCTCGGTTCCGAGAGTTCCAGAACCTGTAGAGAAATTTGGAATTGAGATCAACATAAACATCATTTCCGCCCTTTATATTGCTCATGAACGCAACACATTGCCTGCCGTACACCCATACAGCGAGACCTTCAGAAGTGGTGGTCCAGGCTGCTGTACACACCGGTACCTCTAATACCCAGTAGCACGTCCTCTTACATTGACGACCGCCTGTATTTGTCGTGGCACACTTGCCACAAGTTCATCGAGGCACTGTTGGTTCAGATTGTTCCACTCCTCAACGGCGATTTAGCGTAGCTCCCTCGGAGTGGTTGGTGGGTCACGTCGTCCATAAACAGCCCTTTTCAATCTTGCTCAGGCATGTTCGATACGGTTCATGTCTGGAGAACATGGTGGGCACTGTAGTCGATCATTGTCGTTATCCTGAAGAAAGTAATTCACGAGATGTGCACGATGGAGGCGCGAATTGTCGTTCCTGAAGACGAATGCTTCGCCAATATGCTGCCGATATCGTTGCACAGTCTGTCGGAGGATGGCATTCATGTATCGTACAGCCGTTACGATGCCTTCCATGACAACTAGCGTTGTACCTCGGCCCCATATAACGCCACCCCAAAACAGCAGGGAACCTTCACCTTGCTGCACTCGCTGGACAGTGTGTCTAAGGCATTCAGCCTGCCCGGGTTGCCTCCAAACACATCTCACACACCGCACTGCATGGTGTCGTGGTTGCAAAGATGGACCTCGCCATGGACGTCGGGAGTGAATTTGCGCATCATGCAGCCTATTGCACACAGTTTGAGTCGTAACACAACGTCCTGTGACTGCCCGAAAAGCATTATCCAACATGGTGGCGTTGCTGTCAGGGTTCCTCCGAGCCATAATCCGTAGGTAGCGGTCTTTCACAGCAGTTGTAGCCCTTGGGCGGCCTGTACGAGGCGTGTCATCGACTATTCCTGTTTCTCTGTATCTCCTCCATGGCCGAACAACATCGCTTTGGTTCACTGCGAGACCCCAGGACACCTTCCTTGTTGAGCGCCCTTCCTGGCACAAAGTAACAATGCGGACGCTATCGAACAGCGGTACTGACCGTCTAGGCATGGTAGAACTACAGACAACACGAGTCGTTTATCTCCTTACTGGTGGAATGACAGGACCTGATCGGCTGTCGGACACCTACATCTAATAGGCGCTGCTCATTCATGCTTATTTAAAGCTTCGTGCGGGTTTAGTGACATCTCTGAACGGTCAACTGTGATACAACATCCACAGTCAACGTCTATCTACAAGAGTTCTGAGAACTGGGGTGATGCAAAACTTTTTTTTGATGTCTTTAATTTGTAATTACAGCCCAGAGGTATGCTTCAATGATACGTGACACGTTGAACCAAGAGTTAAAGTAATGATAAACAGGTTGTAACAGTTGAACGTACAACATTTCTTCATGATCAACGCTAAGAATAAGAAACTTTGCAGAAATGACATCGTAATACTGGTAGGGGTGTTCCATCACTGTTACATCTGTTTCTTTGGTACTGTCTAGCATATCACTATCGTGATGTCAGATGTGAACCTAACGAATTTGCATACATATTTATTTCCAACTTCTTGTCTAGTATAGCTCATGGTCTGCATGTCATGTATCAATGAAGCAGACTTCGATGCTGTAATGCATGAAGATTCTACTCAAGTAAACATGATGAACAGCGCTTCTGTATAACGTAAAACGTCTGTAAACCGCAAAATTAAGAATATTTTGTTGTATTATAGGACAAAAATTGTCAAATTAGTATTACCGGCTAATGTTGGGCCTGGCCTCAAACTAGGTATGGTGAAATAAATCATTCATTATTAACTATAGCTATTTGCAGTTTTTTCTTCCGTCATATTTCCAGAAACAGCCGAGGTGTTTTCTAATCATCATGAATAAAATAAACATCTCATCCCCTACCTCCGAGAGAACAGAGAGTTGTTTACAATCTGGCCTAGTGAGTTCAGAATGGAGCACACACGTTTCCAGTTGGGAAAATTTATTTGATGCAGATGGACTAACGCCCCCTCTTGAAAGATTTTTATACCTCCGTTAACAGCATTCCTGCGACATCAAAACAGGACACGAATCACAGTACACCCATCCAAAATAATTCTTTCCTGCGAGTGCAACAAGACACTACCACCGCCAAATAAGTTTATCTCCTTGGTGACAGCACCGGTTTGAAATTTATCTCCAGTCGAGAACCAGTGTCCAAACAGAACTGGGATCGGTTTTTGATGTCCATCCACAATGCAGTACAGATGTCACTTATTTTACGATGGACGGATATGTCTCTTCATCACTGCAATCAGGAAAAATACTGCAGAATGTAGCGTATGCAGACCAGCTGTATGCACAACAGCTGCTTCGACAACCGAATACACGGTATCTCATGAAACAATCTCTGAGGTTAACTAATATTTCAACGGGAAGTCCTCTTACAGATATCGATGAGTTTCGTCTCACAGTTAAGGCCAGATATCAATTAAGTTGTGGAGTCATAATTCTTGCACTAGTCTGCACAGAATAGGCTGTGAACCTAAATCACATTCTTTATTTTTTCCATAGGTTTTATTACTCAGTTTATCTGGTACTACAAAACACATTAATGCCGTTTCAACAAGCGTTACAAAAGACAAAGAATTTTTAACATTTCATTTTCATAAACCACCTAAATCCGTTTCGAGTTTTACCTTGTTAAAATGATGTCAATATTGCAGCTTGTTTCGTTCTCTTATTTTGCTAATTCCACAGGGAGAACTGTTAGAAAGTTTTTAATGAGCGTTAAAACCCGTTTACCCCTGAAGGGTATCAAATACCCACTGCAGAAAATAGGTAGTTGCTTTAGAAGTGACCCAACGCTTTTGAATTCTTTTATATCAGTAACTTACCTACTTTCTGCTTTGTTGGCAACGTACAATTTATAGGTCTCGTTTCCCGTCTGATGCTGTTAGACTCTGGAGAAAAAGAAGAGTAAATACACTGAACAGCGTTAATTGAGGATCGGATGACGTTTACACTCAAAGCCCCTGTTGTAAGGGAGTAATGATATAAAAAGACAGTCTAATCTTTTGAGAAGAGCTGTGTATTAAAACTGTGTAGCGTCATTAGTAGTATTTACTGTAATGAGAGAAGCAGTGAGAGGATTCAAGTGCTTGAATTAATTAAAATGTCAGAAGTATTTAATTGGCATTGATTCGTGAATATCGTACACGGTATAAACTTTTAGGATTAGTTTGAGCGAAACATACAATATTTATTGCAAGTGCGCGGTGCCGTGTAATTTTTCGCTTCAGTATGAACTTATTCACTGTATTTAACGCTTAGTTTGTGGAGATTTGGAGATTATACAGTTAATTTTCAGCTCCTGTCGATACAATTTTATCATACAAGATTCATGAAGCTTGCGACTGTCTTGCCTTTTTTCAGCGGTTTATACTTTTGTTTTCAGCCTCTAACATGGTCGAGTGACTTCACTATCCGAAGGGGAGGATAAGCTCGCAACGCGAGGGAGCTTCTCCGTCCCGTCAGTGGCGAGGTGAGTTGTGGACCAGTCAATTCTGAGTGTTAATTACTTTTATTTTCGAGGGGGAGCGAAGAAGTTCGGCGATTTTCTGACACCTAAATAATATTATTTTCTCACAAATCTCAGTATAATGTAAACTAAGATCAAAGAATTTGCTCCAGCCACACCACGTTTTTTTTTTATCCCAGCTAAAACAAAGTTTCTATCTTCGTTAGTGATTACTAGAAAGATTTACTGCTGTACACGTTTATAACAAATGCGAGGAAAAATTATAAGTAGCGTTAGCTTTACAAATTGGAAAAATTATTGTCCTGTAAACAGAAATGGAACTAAAATAGCACAGAGTGTAAATACTTCACGGTCACTTTGCTAACCCGTGAGACATATCCCGATCTGGTGCCTGCCTGGCAGATCAGCTTGGCAAAATATCTTTAGGAAGATATACCGTTAGTTGAAGATGTGTTTTATTCAAAACCGGAGGCTGAATAATAAATTGTTAATTCAATGAAACTACGGCTGGTGGCAAATTTTACCCCATGTTATAAAGAAATTTCTGTCGAATTCGTCACAGTAACCGTTTGCATTGCAGATAACCATCTGGCGATAATTTCTTCCTCCTAGTCACTATAATGGATCAAATAAGGAATCAACTTATGGGGAAAAGCTTAGGTAGGAAATAATTACGAAGCCCCGTAGCGCACATAATCCGACGCATCGGCTAAAGGTGGACCAAGCACCTTGTTCAGGTAAGAGTGAGTTTGCTGCCGCCCTGTTACTTGTTTTCTTTGCTTGATTCGGTTTGCAGGCGGTGAGGTGACATTCCCTGTCTTGGAATAGAATGACCTGCTTACTGATGTATGATGTCTAAATGTAAAAGGCAATGAATGTCGTGACTGATTGACTAACTGACTGATCATCGACCTGCTCACTCTGCTAAGAATAGAAATTTGAAATTTAGAGAAGGTGCGGACCTTATACTGTAGGTGTCGTTTAAGGAGGATTTTTGGAAACCCCTACCCCAAGGGGGTGAAATAGTGGATGAAGGATTCTTTTCGAAAAACCTCGCTATTAAGGTAATTTTGACCTACCGAAATTGGTATTTGGTTCCTCGGTCACAAATAAAGAAATATGTGTGGTCAGTATTTTTGGAAATTTAACGCTGTGGGGGTGAAATAATGGGTGAAAGCTTTTTCTGAAAATATGCCATGGTTAAAGAACTACCAGAGTTGTTTTAAAGCTATATCTCTGAACGTTGGTATCCGTCTTTTCGATTACAAATAAAGAAAATCGTGTTTCAGTGTTTTTGGGGATTGAAGCCCTAAGGGCGTGAAATACGGGGTGATACTTTTTATGAAAATATTTTGTCATGAAGTCATTTTGAAAGCTAAATCTATGAACATTTAAATTAGGCTTCTCAGTAAGAAATAAAAATGTACGTGTTTCACTGTTTTTGAAACTGAACCCCTAAGGGGGTGAAATGGGGTCACACTGATTCACTGACTCATCATCGCCCAGCTAATCCGCTAAGGATGGAAACTTGAGATTGGGAAAGGGTGTGAGTCTTGTACTGGAGGCATCTTTAAAGAAGGGACTGTCCAAAATTTCACTCCTAAGCGGGTGAAATATGGGTTGAAAAAATTTTGAAAATATGTCGCTATTGAGGGAATTTTAAAGCTAGAACTACGAAAATTTGAGTTCTCACTCAGAAAATAAAAGATATGTGTTTCAGCGTCCTTGAGAATTCAACGACGAAGGGAGTAAAATAGTTGCCGAAATTTTTTTTCTGAAATTAAATAAATGCTAAGGAACTACTAAAGGATTTTTAAGGCAACATCTATGACAACTGGTATTTGACTTCACGGCTATAAATATAAAACACCGTGTTTTAGTGTTTCTGGAAATTTAACTCCTAACGGAGTGCAAAAGGGTACTACAATTTTTAAGAAAATATTTCGTTATATTAAAAAATATTGAAGCTAAATTTATGAAAACTGGTATTTTACCTCTCGGTCAGATACAAAGAAATGTCTGTTAGGGGATGATAGTTACAATGGAAATAACTCCACAACAACGCAAAAGGCGTGATTACAAAAACTTTGGAATCCAGCTAGCAGAATCACCTTTTGATCAAAAGTGCATTCGGAAAAGCTCGTGCTTATGTGACCTCAATTAGCTTGAAAAGCTTAGAAGATGTTGCAATTTGTGAACAATATACAAATTCGATTAAATACAAATCTCTGTAGGCCACACTGTCTACATGAGCGAAGCAGAGGATGCTAAGCTAATTAGAACATTAAGTGCAACATGCTTTAGATATATAATTTAGGGAAAGCGCCCTCACTTCTGAAAACGCAATGTCCAAAAGAAAACCGCGGTCGGTTTATTAATGTATTAACCTCTTTAAAATAGATACCAGGTGTTGTGACGCAATCGCTCAGACATGAACAACAGTTTCTGTCGAAGTGGCTTCCACTTCCATCACACGCCGGAAACAGCTTTAAAGTCTTCATATTTGTCCTGTTAGACAAAAACAATTACAATTACAAATGGTTCGAATGGCTCTGAGCACTATGGGACTTGACTTCCAAGGTCATCAGTCCCCTAGAGCTACTTAAACCTAACTAACCTATGGACATCACACACATCCATGCCAGAGGCAGGATTCGAACCTGCGACCGTAGCGGTTGCGCGGTTCCAGACTGTAGCGCCTAGAACCGCTCGGCCACCCCGGCCGGCAATTACAATTACATTTATGCCAGTAATACTCCGCCATTAGTGTCAGCAGGACTACGTGAAACGCAATGACGCAAAGTGAACGCAAGACATTCGACTGTGTGCAATGTCCGTTTAAAAAGACTTCTGACGATGGCCTAATATCGGGATGGCAAAATGGCAGTTCTTTAACAGTGATCCCCGTCCAGAAACGCTAAGTTTTGACGCTATGTGTGGCTTCAAAGCAACTTCGGATTGTCTTTGATATAATAATTGTGGTTATGGACTCTATTAACTCTCAGTTAAAGTAGACGCGTGGATTGCAACTAATGAACATTATTTCTGCACATTTCAACACACTGATTCTGTCTTTAAGAAATATCATTTTGCCGGTATATTCGACATACAAAGCGTTCTACAGCTACAGTCCGGGCGTCCACTTTACACTCCTGGCTAATGTGTTGCACAATTAATTGCATTACCAAACATAATATGAGGATACTTTGACGCTCCGAAACTATGCATTTCCAGGCAGGACCTCCGCCTTGTGAAATGATAAGTTTGCTGCCGTTCTCAACAAACAAATCCTTTGACGCCGTTGTTAATAAAGCACTATACCGCCTAGCTCCGAAACTATGTAGTTCCAGACAGGACTTTCGCCTTGTGAAATGGCAAGTTCGCTGTAGCGTTCAACGCACAGATCCTTTGACGCCGTCGTTCATAGACCACTACACCGCATATCTCCGAAACTATGTAATTCCAGACAGGACCTCCGCTTTGTGAATTGACCAGTTTCTTGTGGCGTTGAACACACTAATTACTGTCGGTATTTCCACTCAGCTCAAGACAGGGGTTTTCGAAGTTTTCTCTGGTCGTAAGAATACAAAAGCTCCCCCCCAAAAATCTCCTCCAAATAAATCCCCTGTTGTAAGCTGTAAGAAATTGACCCTTACGACCTGCCACAAAGATATAATTGCAAACAGAGTAACTATTACTTGTTGTGAAGCCGCAGTGCAACTGTATCACGATATCGGTACAGATGTTACGACGCACTAGTTGTCAAAATGTGTGACTTATTTAATCTAAAAACACAAAATGTTTTGGGAAGTCATTCTTCTATTATTAAGTTATATAATCATGAATAATTAATTCATATTATTTCACTCACTAACATACACCTATTGCAGTCTATGAAGTCCACGTAGTATCACGGACTATAAGAGTGTCATTATTCATAGTCACGTATATTGGAGCTGCAGCAAAATGTATTGTGAAATATATCACATTCTCCATCTTGCATGTCGTAATATAACTATAGTAATTACTTGTGACACTAAACACTGTGACGTAAATGTAGGAAAGTATTTGGGTTTGGCTACGAGACGTGTAAAGTATTTTAGTCTACATGTACACTATGTGATCAAAACTATCCGGACACCTCGCTTAAAATGACCTACAAGTTCGTGTCGCCGTTGATGACAGCTTCCACTCTCGTAGGAATACGTTCAATCAGGTGCTGGAAGGTTTCATGGGGAATGGCAACCCATTTTTCATGGAGTGCTGCACTGAGAGAGGTATCGATATCGGTCGGCGAGACCTGGCGCGAGGTCGGCGTTCCAAAACGTTCCAAGGTGTTATGCAGGATACAGCTCGTGACTCTATGCAGATCAGTGCATTACAGGGATTTTATTGTCATGTAACCACTCCGCCACAGGCCGTGCGTTATGAACAGTTACTCGATCTTGTTCAAAGTGCAGTCACCATCCCCGAATAGTTCTTCAACAGTGGGAAGCAAGAAGCTGCTTAAAACATCAATGTAAGCCTGTGCTGTGATAGTGCGACGCAAAATAACAAGGGGTTTAAGCTAGCTTCATGAAAAACACGACCACACCATAACACCAACGCCTCCGAATTTTACTGTTGGAACTACACACGCCGGTAAAAGACGTTCACCGGGCATTCGCTGTACCCACAACCTGCCATCGGATCGCCACATTGTGTACTCCTCACAACGTTTTTCCACCGTTCAATCGTCCAATGTTTACGCTCCTTACACCAAGCGAGGTGTCGTTTGACATTTACCGGCGCGACGTGTGCCTTACGAGCAGCCGCTCGACCTTGAAATCCAAGTTTTCTCACCTCCCGCCCAACTGTCATAGTACTTCCAATGGCTCTTGACGCAGTTTGGAATTCCTGTGTAATGTGGTTTGGATAGATGTCTATTACACATTACGAACCTCTTCAACTGTGGGCGGTCTCTGTCAGTAAACGGACGAGGTGGGCCTGTTCGCTTTTGTGCTGTGCGTCTCCCCTCACGTTTCCACTTCACTATCACATCGGAAACAGAGGGCCTAGAGATAGTAGTGTGGAACTTGAAAGGTGGCTACACAGAGCCACTGCGCCAGAGATTGCGCCAAAGAGTATTATTAAGCCGCCTCCACAGTGCTTGTCGAGAGCTCGTAGCAGTCAGTGCCTGTTAAGAACTCGTAGCAGTCAGTACTTGTTAAGAACTCGTAGCAGAGAGTGTTTGTTGAGATGTGCTAGTAGGCAGTGCTTGCTGAGATGTGATACTGAAGAGTCTTGTTGAGATGTGGTAGTAGAGAATCAGTGTAGAGATATATTGTAAGGATTAGAGTGATTTTCATCAATATAAATGAGGTAACTAACTCCGTTTCTTTTTATTTCAGTGTCCTAAATAATGCGCCATTACAGGTTCAGTCAACAAAGCATCTGGCGTGTGTTCTTGTATTAGAGTTTAATTCTGCTTTCCTTACGCAATTATAGTATTTGTAATTTTCTTTTATCGCGTCAGTATAAATGGTATTTGAAATTTCTTGTCTTGTTGAAGAAGAACCGTGCCAGATGTGTACGTTGAGTCACACTCCCACACACAGAACAATTACGTTTGCGCTTTGGTTTGGTAGATTTTATAGTTGCTGGGGACTTAATTAATTAATTGTGTTAACGAAAATTTTCTTTCATTGTTTGTTGTTGTTCTATGCAGTCAGATTGCGTACAAATACTAGTCAGGGCCAACCGTTTACGAAACAGCGTAATCGGACTTACAGCTACCAAAAACTAAAATTATTTGCATTTTTTATTTAATTAAGCCCCCATGCACGTGGCGACCGCTGCTTCGGATCGTCCCTTGGAATTCTTCTGATTGTAAAAATAGTAGACCGTAGTATTGTTGTAGTAATTTGAGTTTAGTAATTGTAGTCTGTATTGAATGTGTAGATTTGGTAATTGGCATTCTTCTAATAGTATTTTTCAAAAAAAATTTTTTTTTCTTGTCTTGTCTATGGGTTTGACAATTTAGTGCAATTATTTCAATTGTTCGATTGATCGTGTTTGAGGGAGACATTGCATGTAAATGGTATTGTTGGAGATAAGGAGGCATTGTGTGTAATTTTCGCACAGTGACGAGTTTTGTATATTTTGTAAATGATTACGCGATCAATGAAAAAGGCGAAAATGATGAATAGTGAGAATGACGAAATTGTTAACATGGCGAACTCGCCAACAGAGGAAAACAGTATGATGGATAATGAAGTGGAAAACAATGTAATAAGTCGGGAAAATAGTCCGGAACCATTTCAAAATTTTTCTCAATCAGAAAATTCACAGAATCCGAGATTAACGACAGAAGATTCTGGAATAGTATCGAACACAGATAGCCTTATGGCTATGCAGAAGGAAGTTAGTTTTGCGGGAAATGTTAGGGGCGAAAAGAATTCTGAACCATTTAACATGGAGCAGTTGATGGGTGTAATATTAAATTTGGGATCAGAATTAAAAACACGGTTAGACTCACAAATGGGAACAATGGAAAAACGGTTAGACTCACTGGGATCACAATTAGGATCTGAATTAAAAACAGATAGGGGAACAATGGAAAAACGGTTAGACTCACTGGGATCACAAATGGGAACAATGGAAACACGGTTAGACTCACGAATAGGGACATGTTTCAAAAACATGAAAGATGAATTAAAGAAAGAAATCAGAGACGAAGTACAACCGATTTTGAATTCTCACAATAATAGATTAATTGCAGTAGAGATTAGACAAAAGGAACAGGATAGAGAACAGGAGGAAAGAGATCATGTGATAGTACAGAAATTTTCAGAGTTAAATTTACAACGCGCACACGATAAGGAGGAAATATTTGAGAGAATCGAGGAATCCGTACCAAATGATAGATTAAATAATCTAACACAACAATATGAACAGTTAACTACCAAATGTGTCAATACTGAAACCCGAGTCACGACACTTACGGAAGACGTAAATAAACAGAAAGAACAAATAGGTGATTTATCGGAAAAAGTTGAGGAGATTTCAGATAAACTGACAAGTCTTAGTTTAAGTGGGGACAGAGATTCAGATGATACAGCACCATTGCCATTTGCAGAAACCGAAGAGTATCAGAACATAAATAAACATGTTGAAAATCAGGGAAAATTTAATGAACGCGTGAAAAGGGAATTTGAGGCTTTAAAAAAGCAAGTCAAACAGATTGAAGGCGAAATCGTAGGAAAAGACGGCAAAAGAAATTTAGAATCACAGATACCAGAGGGGTTTGAAGAAAATAATTTGTTTCATTTACGGGATGCGACAAGAGAGCGCCAGGCGCGCGAACTTGACAATAATCGTCATTGGGACTGGGACAGACGCGGTAGGTCTTTGTCGCCACGAGGCGAAAACTTTGACTATAAACACTTTTTGACTGTTTGAAAATTTAAGATATTTCGTAATTCTAAGAATGAGATACATCCATGTTCATGGCTAGATCAATTTACGTACGCACTTCCACCAAATTGGCCACTAAGTCACAAACTAGAAATTATGTGCGGCTATTAAAGTCCTCAGGGGATTCACAACTCCAAGTGAATATGTGCCGTAGCGAGCATAGGGCCCCGAGCTGTAGTGGTGCTATTTCCCTTTTAGTTTTCTGCACCGCTGCCTACTCTTTTACTATTCTTTGCATCTGTCAAAACAACTCTTCGACTATCAATCTATCTAGAGAGTAAGTAAACAATAACCGGACATGACTAATTTACCCAAAAGAGATTTCGAAAATTACCGTTTGAACTTACTGTACTTTCAGCAGCATTCATTCCTAGTTTAAATGAAATTTTACTTGTTTATCTTCGTGATAATATTACTTCATATGTGGACGATATTCTTATTGCTAAACATTCTTGGAGTGAGCACAACAAAATTTTGGATTCATTATTACGTATCTTTGCAAGAGTTGGTATTACAGAGAACTTGGAAAAATCTGAATTTGGTCGTTCTCAGGTGAAATTTCTCGGTCACATTATTGCTACAGAAGGTATTCTTCCTGATCCAGAGAAACTAGATGCTATTCAGTTCGCAATGACATTCTTTTTAAACGAAAATCGGTCGACAATTCTGTTTGGTTAGTTTATATTCCTGATGAGTGGGTTAATAAGCTGATTTGGTATACGCATTTCAGTTATGCACACTTTGGTCCCAGAAAATGCTTTCATAAATTGCGAGAAAATTGCTACTTCAGTAATATGGAAAAACGTATTCGATCTGTTCTGGCCAAATGCAAATTATGTCAAAAGGCTAAGCCGCCAACAGTTTCTCACAGAGCACCGTTGTTTCCTATCATTCCAGCGAAATTAAAGGAGATGGCTGCAGTCGATTTGTTCGGTCCAGTAGTTCGATCTACTAATGGTTTTGCGTACATTTTCGTAGCAGTGGAGTTGACGTCAAAATATGTGTGTTTTACACCTTTACGCAAAGCAACAGCTCGTTCAGTATCTAACACTTTCATCAAACATTTTCTTAAAGAAGTTGGTCATATTGATAAGGTTATATCAGATAATGGATCACAGTTTCGTTCTAAAATTTGGCTTCGTACTCTACAGCGTCGTAAAATTAAACCAATTTTCATTTCACTTTTTCACACTCAATCTAACGCTTCAGAGAGATGGATGAAGGAAATCAATAAATTGTGTCGTCTTTATTGTCATCAGAATCGCAGAACGTGGGATCAGTATCTTCATATTTTTCAAAACATTCTGAATGAACTCCCTAATGATTCAACTTCTTTACCGCCTATATTGATATTAAAAAATAAAGCACCGACAAATCGCATTTCTGAAATAGTTCCTTTTCCGCCTTCACGGAAACTGCGCCATTCTGAAGTTGTCAACCTGGCTCTACGAAATATTGCATCTGCGGCTGCTAGAAGAGAGAGATGAGCTAAACGTCCTGGTCGTTTAAAAATTTTGTCAATTGGTCAGTAGGTGTTAATTAAGTCCCATCGTTTGTCGCACAAAGGAAAAGGCTTGTGTCGCAAATTTTTTCTGCTTTATAACGGTCCATATAGAATTCGCAAAATTATACATGATAACACTGTCGAAGTAGAAACTATTAAATCTCGACGCTCTGAAGGAATACATCATATATCTAACGTAAAAATTTTTGTGGAATGACATACTTTAGAGAAACTAACAGCTACATGTAAACATGCGGAGGATACAAGGATACCGCGCTGTGTTTTGGCGGCGGCACATGCTCAAAGGAACGGTGAAGTCTGCGCGCCGCACAAGGCAGTCGTTGACCGCGAACAATTGCTTCCTACGTCACGTGCCTACAGCTGATCGAGCACTCAGTGCGAATGCACTGACAGCCGTAAACAAATACACAGTTTAATTTCTCCGACTAAATTCAGTATAAAGCTATAGTGACTTGATGAATTATGTTATTAACATTCACTATTTTTCAGGAGACGGTTCTATAAAATATTTAAGAACTTCAGGTAAATTCTGTGTGTCTCCGACGTTAAGAGGACTTGCTATCGAGAAATTTTCAGGAAGAATGTAATTTCGAAGAAGAAACTAATAAACTAAAAAGGGTAACTATTGATTGAGTTCATTTTTCAGGTAACATATTTCCACTTAGGTACGTACTTTAGACGTAATTTGCTGCTCGCGATTACGTGATTAATACTTTGTGCTAATTTCATGTTCTATGAATTTACGTGTGAAGCGACGTGCTTGCGTACATTTTCTGATTTTTGTCAATGTTTTATTAATGAACAGGATTGTTATTTGTATATATTATGCATCGCTTGGCTGCACTGCTTTTTCACTGATGTCATATTTTTTTTATTATGTGTCTGCTGTGCTTATTTATTTAAATTATAATTGTCACCTGATTTATTGTGCTGATGTGGTTAGGTATGTAGGTTACACTTTGTCATTTATCTGCTTGCGCCTTCTTGTTTACTTATTAAGATGACATACGAACATTTATTTGCTTATGCTGATATGATGCTAATGACCTGTTTATTATGTTAGATAACATATATTTACTGCTATGCGTATGGATTGCATATTTATACATATCTGTTGTTGTCATAACTACTCTTTAATTTGATGTATAGAAATGCTGATATACTGTGTACAAACAGAGAGTTTAGGTCACACTATTGGATTAATTATAGATTGTTCGCTTGGCAGAGCCTCGTTGTAGGAATTGTGCTGCATCCACTTGTTGACATTCTGTTCTCTACTGGTATATTTACTCGCTATTGCTTGTTTTGCTTACGCTCAGTGCCTTATATTTTTAAGATAAGAAAATGAACTGCTATAATTCGACGAACGACATTGGTACAAAGAACTTCGTTGAAGTCACATGAGCTGGAGGTTTTATGGAAGCTGTATAAATTTATGCTAATAGGAAGGAAGCTAACAACATGACATACCGAAACTAGGTTTAGACCATTAACAATTATTACACTGCATTTTTCGTGAGCAATTGAAATACGAAGTGACACTTGACACAAGAAATACTCCACATGTTTGCTTCTGTTTGCCATAATTCTTGAAGTGAAGTACACACTGTGAAATATTATGATCATCCACACTCCGTAATCGTACTTAATTACTAAGAGTTATTCGAACTAAGTCTGTGAGAGGTCATGTATGCATTTCTTTTGTTTATAATTCATAATGAGTAGAAGATTTGGGTCAGATGGATTACACAGAGGTTGTGTGTTGACAGTGTGTCTTCGGATTGTATGGGATGATGAGGTTTGTACTAGGATTTTATCTGTACTTGTTCGAGGAGACTGACTAGAGGAAAGAGTTGTTATGGAAGTGAAATGATATTGGCAATAAGGTTTATATGTATCGACGTATTGAAGAGGTATTATTGAGGTATTATTGAGATTGTATGAAGTTGATGATTATTGGAGTTTTTGTGGACAAGAGGAAAGGTAAATGATATTGATGATAAGATTTATATGTATCGACATAAGAGGTATTATTGAAGTATTGAAGATTATGTGATGCTGATGATTATTGGAGTTTTGGTATATAAGAGGTAAAGTAAGTGAGGAGCATATTTTTTCTTTGTTGGTCTTATGGAACAAGGAGGATGAAGATAGCAGACTAGAACACTAAAGTAGAAGGAAGATAGTCTATACACACACTTTGTTAAATCAATAAACAGTATATACTTTTTTTTTGGAGAGAGGAAGTATTTGCATATCTTGGCTCACTGACAGTTGTTCAACAACAGTACATTTGATCTGGCTTGGCAAACATTGGTCTTGACATGATGACTATGACGTTGACTTAACTATTATCGACTGTTATACATTGCTGCCACTACTACTTGATACACATGATGAACATCAAATTTTGACAGAATTGCATTTACACAGTTAACACTATTCAATTACACAGTAGTACTTAATATGGATGAAAGATGAGTGAGTGTGTTTTGTGTGTTTTCCTTTGCTAATCCCAAATAATTAGTCCCAACCTATCTCCTAAATATTATTTTGTTTGTTTGTAGTGGCTTGCACTGACGCTCATAAATATTATAGGTTTACTGATATTTGAGAATTTGTAATAGTTAATATGACAATTATCTGACATCATTTGAGTGTTTGTTATGATTTGTGTGTTTAGTGTAAAAGCATTTGTATGTGCATTCAAACTATTGTTCATGCCTGAACTGTGTGATCAGTGATAGTGAATATTATGGACTGTTACTTGTACTTTTTCTACATGATTGGTGCCACTAGGACATGTTTAATTTCTGCTGATGAACAGTGTGATCAGGGATAGTGAATATTATGGACTGTTACTTGTACTTTTTCTACATGATTGGTGCCACTAGGACATGTTTAATTTGTGCTTATATACTCTGATGAACAGTGTGATCAGTGATAGTGAATAACATGGACTGCTCTCTGGACCTGCTCATCATTGCTAGGTGCAACTGATGGACTACTTGTATGGAAATGAAGTCACTTGTTGCTGTCTGCACCTACTCAGCATTGCTGGGTGCCACTAATGGAACTGCTTCTACTGAAATGAAGTCACTTGTTGGTGTCTGCACCTGCTCAACATTACTGGGTGCACAGATGAAGCTACTTCTATGGAAATGATGTCACTTGCCGGTGTCTGCACCTACTCAGCATTGCTGGGTGCCACTGTTAGAACTGTTTCTACTGAAATGTAGTCAGTTGTTGCTGTCTGCACCTACTCAGCATTGCTGGGTGCCACTAATGGAACTGCTTCTACTGAAATGAAGTCACTTGTTGCTGTCTGCACCTACTCAACATTGCTGGGTGCCACTAATGGAACTGCTTCTACTGAAATGAAGTCACTTGTTGGTGTCTGCACCTGCTCAACATTACTGGGTGCACAGATGAAGCTACTTCTATGGAAATGATGTCACTTGCCGGTGTCTGCACCTACTCAACATTGCTGGGTGCCACTGTTAGAACTGTTTCTACTGATATGATGTTAGTTCTTGCTGTCTGCACCTACTCAACATTGCTGGGTGCCACAGATGGAACTGCTTCTACTGAAATGATGTCACTTGTTGGTGTCTGAACCTGCTCAACATTACTGGGTGCCACAGATGGAACTGCTTCTGCTGAAATGATGTCACTTGTTGGTGTCTGCACCTGCTCAACATTGCTGGGTGCAACTGATGGACTGCTTCTGCTGAAATGATGTCACTTGTTGGTGTTTGGACCTGTTGACCATTGCTGGGCTGGAATTATAAACTATTTGTTTTTTTTTTGAATAATTAAAAGTATTTTATGTGAACATTTGTATAAACAGATTTTTTATGTATTGTGTAAACTATTATGTAAAGCCACATGTATGAAAAGAATTTGTATTGCCTACTGTATTTTATATATTAGGTTATTGAAAGGTCAGTGCAAAGCCAAAATTTTAACTAATTATGTGACATTTAGGTATTAATATTATTTTTTATTTTTGTCTGTATTTTTGGGGACGAATTTGGTGATATTTTCACCACTAATGCTGGCAAAAATACCATCAAATTCTGGCCTGTGGAGGAGGGGCATATGAAAGGTGGCTACACTGAGCCACTGCGCCAGAGATTGCGCCAAAGAGTATTATTAAGCCGCCTCCACAGTGCTTGTCGAGAGCTCGTAGTAGTCAGTGCCTGTTAAGAACTCGTAGCAGTCAGTACTTGTTAAGAACTCGTAGCAGAGAGTGTTTGTTGAGATGTGCTAGTAGGCAGTGCTTGCTGAGATGTGATACTGAAGAGTCTTGTTGAGATGTGGTAGTAGAGAATCGGTGTAGAGATATATTGTAAGGATTAGAGTGATTTTCATCAATATAAATGAGGTAACTAACTCCGTTTCTTTTTATTTCAGTGTCCCAAATAATGCGCCATTACAGGTTCAGTCAACAAAGCATCTGGCGTGTGTTCTTGTATTAGAGTTTAATTCTGCTTTCCTTACGCAATTATAGTATTTGTAATTTTCTTTTATCACGTCAGTATAAATGGTATTTGAAATTTCTTGTCTTGTTGAAGAAGAACCGTGCCAGATGTGTACGTTGAGTCACACTCCCACACACAGAACAATTACATTTGTGCTTTGGTTTTGTAGATTTTATAGTTGCTGGGGACTTAATTAATTAATTGTGTTAACGAAAATTTTCTTTCATTGTTTGTTGTTGTTCTATGCAGTCAGATTGCGTACAAATACTAGTCAGGGCCAACCATTTACGAAACAGCGTAATCGGACTTACAGCTACCTAAAACTAAAATTATTTGCATTTTTTATTTAATTAAGCCCCCATGCAAACTCTAGCGTACAGGCGTATGGCATAAGTGACACCCAATCACCTGACCACGAACGAAGTACGTGAGTTCTGCGAAGCACCTCATTCTGCTGTCCCATGATGTCTAATGACTACCGAGGTCGCTGATATGGAGTACCTGTCATTAGGTGGCACCACAACGCACTTAATATCAAAACTGTATGTTTTTGGGGGTGTCCGGATACTTTAGATCACATAGTTAGTTGGCTCTGACGTATACGTAACAAGTACCGTATTGCAATATTCGGTGGTAATGGCAGTTGCCTTTCGCTACCCAGTGAACAGATTTCTGGACGAGTGTGAAGCACCACCAGTAGTTATACCATGGCATGTCTAATGGATAGTTTTATAACTTTGGCAATGAACTTTTGCTTCTTACGTATTTTTGACTGTGTGTAGTGGCATAATACTTTTAAGGTACTTACTGCTACATGGACGACATGTACATGCATGTCAATATTTGATATAATACGAAATAATGATTCGTATTTCTCCTTTAGAAAACATTATAATGGGATCATGCCTTTCCGAAACATTTTGTCAATTGGGCAAATGGTGCATTGTAATCTCCGTACTCAAGATAACTATCACCTACTCTCCAGTGGCGGCAAAGAGCAGTAGGGGAACGCCCTCTACCAGCTCGCCTGCCTACCTGAGAATGAAAGGAGTAAAAAATATGAGTGAACCAAGGTTTGTTCCAAAAAGGAGTGAAGGCTGTACCAGTTAAGTTATGTCTCTTTTTACGATTGCGAAAATCTCGATAAAGGTACAAAATATGAAGGGAGGAATTCCATAAAATGTCTGAGAATTTCTCTATTCGTGTTATTAAAACGTTGCGTTATGTTACTCCAAAACTGGGAGCATATGAGTAGAGACTTGATTACTAGGACCCAAACTCAAATTCAGTGCTACCACGGATATTGTCGCGCAGGATCCGAAATCAAATGCCGCTTCCGGGAGCAAGGTCGTCAACTTTGCGCTAAAATCGCAGTTATTGATCACAAACGAAAGGATAGTCGGTTCTAACATTCTTGCTTTAGCAGAAAGAGTCGCTGTTAGCACGTGCATTAAACATTCTGGCCAGTTTCAATATTCTGTAAATTAGTAAGTGCCAGAAAGTTAAAGAGAATACAGTGTTAAGTGATAAATACCTACAGATGTCGATAACCGAATCGAACGTTCACACGTCTCTTGTCAGTTAGTATAAACGCTATACCAAGTTGTACCGTTCTCCATAGGTGCATGGGAAAGATCCTAGTGTGGCGACACATTGTCTGAATATTAGAAATCGGACCCCCCATTAGACGTTCCCTAAGTTACAGGAGATGTCGCAGTAAAATGGATAATGTGATGCCGCTGACGATCGGAATGCAACAGGCTTCTTAAGCAGGAACCATCTGACAGTTTCTGTTTCTTGCTTTTCTGTATGGAAAAGGCAAAGAATGCTCCTTCAAGGTATAATTTGTCATCTTCATGTGTGGAGAATCCGTGGACGTGTAGAGGCATTCGCATGATCCTTTCGATTTGCTTCTTTATTTTAATTTCAGCAATAACTTGTACGATCGCCTTGGAACAGAGGACATTAGAGCTGTAGATAAGAAAGTTACCAACGTTCAACTGGAAAAACATCTGTATGTCCTATCTAGCCATTTAGTCTCTCTGAATTTGTTTGCGTTCAAAATGAAGTACATCATTTTAAAACTTTAAGCATTTCTGGGAATTATTTCCGACGAAGGGCGCACTCGGCTGTCCATCTCAGAGACCTAAAATGAAGACGCCCCAGGGCACTAGATATTTTAAAATGTATTCTCCATAGGGCTTTGGGTGTCTGCTCTAGTTTTGTCGGACTTAGTACAAGACCGTGCCCGTTACGGATGTTTCCTGCATCGGTCGACGAAAGATTACATTTCAAAATATAAAATAACCTGAGAGGCTGGTCACTGCGACATTTATAATCAGTCCTGTTTCCAGCCTGTGTGCTCAGACAGATGAACTGCCAACCGAAATGAAGCCACACCTCACCATGTTTCCATGTATAAGGGGCAGCCATATGAAAAAGATAAACATGGAAGACAAAGTAAGTAAACTGGTTATTATTTCAAAAGTAATCTCCACAACTGTTGACACATTTATTCCATTGTGGGACAAGACGGGTCAGTGTCTTCATCGAAAAGTGTTTGCAGGTGCCTATGGAACCACGATTGTAGCCATGGGTGCACCTCTTCGCCCGACGAAAATCGACGGCACCAGTGTTTTCATTTGGGGCTCTAGAAATATAAAACTCACATGGGGAGGGATTGGGATCGTATAGATGACGTCTAAGGGTTCCCAAACGCACCTTCTGCAGCGTAGTCCGAACAATTTCGGCAACATGTGGGTATATTTACAGTTATGGTAATTACATTTATACTAATAAATAGATTACTTACCCTTTTTCCCATTTGACTCGTTTCCATTTGACTACCTTGTATATTTGTATCCCCTTTCATATGCTTACCATTCGATAAGATCTCCCTTCCTTCAAAGGCTCTTTAACATCCGATCATCGAGAAATCTGGGATACATGCAAACGATTTTCTTTTAGAAATGGCTGTGGCATGTATTGATTTCTTACACAAACGTTTGCTCCACGAGAGGCCCAGAAATTTTTTACCATTGACTATGTTAATAAAGAATGCACTCGGCATGTAACATTAACTCTGTTTCTTTTAATGCTTTAGACAGACACAAAAATTTTGTTTGAATACAACTTAGCACGCTAGTTGCACTACGAATCTACAGACAGACGACTTGTCCGACTTAGTGGTAATTCATTTCTGTGTCTATACTAATGTACATAATAGCGAATAGTTGTGTCCAAATATTTCGAAAAATTATTGACCCGTTAACTTATTGACTGATTTACTTCAAAATTTTACACTATTATAAACATTCAAAAGAACACGTGCTACGTATCTTCTTATATTTAGAACATACGAAGTGTAAAAGTCGTTACCATAAGTACCGAAAAGAAGCTGATCGGTTGAATTCATATTTTTACGTGATGCTCTAACAAACATTCAGTAATTATGGATATTAAGCAAGTATGTAGCGTAAGTATGTATATATAATGTATAAGGGGAAAACGTTGCTAGCCAAAATCTCGAGACGTTCCTGACGAATTTACTTTCAATTTTTACGCGATACTCTAATGTTTTGTTAGGTGATACACTAATAAATATTTGAACAGGCGTATGTGCACTTTGATTTATTCTCACCACGTAATATCATAAAATCTTAAACTATATACTATTAGGACATAGCCTGCAAATTTTTTAACAACAATTGCACACATAGAAGTATATATACAGGGTAGACTTTAATAAAACTGACAAAATGCAGGGACGCTTCCTGACTGAAACGGAGAAAGAAATGTCTTTTGTCCAGAAATCCATCGTTGGCATGGAAAATGGCGCTGACGAATCACAGTTCCTCTGATCATGTGCGACATGCTCCCTGTGTTTTGCAGGCTGTGTGCTAACTTAGTTTAACACTTAGCGTGCAAATGGACAATACATCTGAACTATCTCCTCAAGCCCACGGTGTTAAACAGACATTCTAAATAAATATGAACTCAGCCCTGTAAGGCTGCTAATTTCAGGTGCACATCATAACAAAACTCATTAGAAATGCTGCTTTCACTTAACTAGAATGCATGAATTAATAAAAGTGAAAGTTTGGGGTTCATTCTAGAAAGACAAAACAACTCTTCCCTGTTTTATTTTAAGCATAATTTAACAACTGTGCTTTCAGGGGTCAGGTGATACACAACAATCATGTTAAATTACTTTTGACACTCAATAACAAAATATTTAAGTCTCAGATGTATTGAACTGACAATCATTAAAATCGTTATTTCTATATGTAAATATTTTTTATCACTGGAAAGAATGATTAAAAATCTTCATCAGCTCATTTACATCTACTTGTGGTAGCTGGTGAATGCACTGAGTTGGTGGAGAATAAATTTACCTTTTGCACCAATGAAAAAAAAACTCATAGACTCAATATGAGGGTAGGTTAGTATCCTAGCATTTGATATTCAATGGTCAAAGTGTACACAAGTTGGAGTGAGCAATTATAGACTGAACATTTACTGTGGCCTAATGCGTGATGGTACTTAACCAAGTGGCATCTGCAACAGTGTTGTCTTCATGCTGGATTGGAAACACTTACTCCCTACTCTGGCCATGACTGAATTCACTAAGTCTCAACATTCTTGCATTCTGTAGAATGTTAATCCTTTTATAATCAAAATAATGGCTATTGCACACTTGCTAAGGGTTGGACCGATGTGCACAATTTCTTTGATTGCCAAATTCCCACAGGAATAACTCACTAGCTCTTTGCTATCTGTTGCCATGATATGTGAAGCGTATCATCCTCACTTCGCAGAAAGCAAAGCTCTCAACACCCTCTCGCTATTTTCACACTCTTGTGTGGTCTGCCATGAGACAGAGAGATCTCAATTTTAGGTCTCAGAATACTTTTATATAAGGGGATCCCCCCACTGTCACACATCTGCATCACCCAGTATGGCTTCAGCCAATCACTGTCTAGCTAGAGGTGAATTTTATTTTTCTTGCTGGTCACAGCCTAGCCCTCTAAATGCCATGCAGCCACTTACCCTCAGTCGCAGCTGTATTCACATTAAAAGGAATAATATCTTGTTCTGGCCTTATCCCTTTCTGCATTGAAGCTCGCCATTCTCTTATTAAGTGGGGTTTTCCGATGCCATTAATCACCTGCTCGGTTGGTCAAAAATGCATTTCACTTTAACTTGTTTATTCATGTCCCTGTCCATATATTGGTAGATATTGTATTGTTTGTGTTTGGTACATGAGATTGACTGCAATTGTCTTTTGTTGATGTAAGGTAGTTATTATTTTCTGAGTATCTCACATTGTATTGTAAAGTCACTGTGGATCACGCTCTTGTAAGGTCTGTAAAATCTGGATGCCTTACACATGCCGCCCCCTCTGAATTAATTTCGTGCTGCAGTGATCAATGATTGAGGCACTGATCATTGCAATATAAAATTATAAATTCAATTAATTTTAATCATTGTTGAGCTACTCGTCTGTCTTATGCTAGATGATGTTGCTTTAACATTATTTTTGTTTTGAGTAGAAATGTATTGCTTTGTACAGCATTTTCTATACAGATGATTATTTTATGGCTTTACAGTCCTTTATAGTTATTTGACTAATCTTACAACATTTTTCTCTCTAGTACTTGTGGTTAATTCCATTAAAATGGTTCATCCTCCATTAAGATTCTCTCTCTACAATAACTTAGAGCACTCTACAACTCTCAAACATTCATGATATTGATGATTGTGAAAGATGAGTGAAGTTAAGGAAGTGTTTGTTCCTCTTATCTACTCTCAACACTTAAATGTTATATCAGTATTACAGTTTATCCTCATAAAGATACATGTATTTAATTAAGTGACATTATATATGTAAAAGAGATAATATTTATGCATATTTTTATACACATTAACAACTTTGTATTCACTGACATTATTTATTATTAAAAATATATGTTTCCAAAATATATACAATACACAAATTCTTATTAACATTTTTAGATTGAATGGTCATTTACAAATTACACATGAAATACAAAATATAAGGCATGGTTCATTTACGAATATACATTAACAATTTATGTATCGAATTATAGAACACAAATGCAACAAATAATTTACAAATTCTCAGTGGTACAGGTGCTACTACATATTTACAGGCATCTCAACTCCTTGCTGAAGAGATTATCTTTTGCACTCTTTGAAATGAATTTCTCATGTGCATCACATTCTTTCTTCATGCACTTTACACTTTCAACTTTTTTCAGGGTTTGCTTCCCGATGCTGCTGTCAATCAGTGGCAGTGGATGTTGCTAGTCAGTTGTAGACTCTGCATGATGTTGATGGAGATTATTGACATTTACAGTTCTGATTGTTCAAGCATGAATGCCATTACATGGTCAATTTGATGTTGCATTGTTCTGATGACAACTGCTCTTCTAAGGCAGTGCCAAGATGTGACAACATGGGTGGCGTAGTTCTGTATTGGCATTGTTGCCATTGAGGTTGATGAGTGTAGCCCCTCAATGGTTGCTGCATTTTGATGTCCCCATTACATGTACTCTGTTTGATGGCTTGACTTCCTTTGTTTGGTTTGATAGTTAGAAGGAAACAACTGCCATACTTTTGTTGAATATTGCTTTCTGTTGATTCTGTCAAATCTCATACTGCTTGAAAGTATAGGATTTAGAAAGGAATATTGCTGTCTACTGCTCTCATCTTAGGACTCTTTGTTGTCTTCATTACTTGCTGTGTCTTCATGTCTTCTTTCTTGGATCTGGCAACTTCTTGGTCATAGAAATAGGATATGTTATTCAGTGAAAGTTATTCGAAGGGGTTACCAGTAGTGTTGTTATGAGGTATGGTCAAGTCTGAATAGACAATTTCGGAAGTTATATATCTGTTTTCAGTTATCAGCTCCTCCGTCTATTATTGAGACAAATCTTCTGAGTTTATTTTTCCATGTGGTTGTACAAATGAGTTGCTGCCGACAGTTGGCTATTGTGTGTCGCTGCTAATGTGCATTGCTGCTAATGGGGTCACTACACCTTCCTCGCAGGTGTGCAGCCTTTGTCCTTCGCTGCTGCTGGCTTTTCCCATCCTCTTGCTATTGGGGTGAGACGTGGGACAATATTCTTCAAAATACATGTGGTTCGGTCTCCACACTAATGTAAAGCTTGAGCCAGTAAATTCCTTACTTTGGTCTCCGGTTTGTCGGCAATGCCATATCGTGCAATCGTATAAACTCTCATACTCAGACCGTAGCTTCTTGTCGACTTTTTGCTTCTGTCGCAGCTTGGCTTCCTTCCCCAGGCAGTTTTAGTGGTGTTGATTGTGTGTTCTTTGTCTCATTTGTGTACAATGTCTTTTGTTAAACTACTACTTACAAGTTTCTTTATCTAAATTTACAATGAGCTTTACAATTCAATATTTACATGAATAATACAAAATTAATGTTTAAATTGTTTTTTCAGTACTTTACAGAAGGATTATATCATTTACGCATTAAGTTACCTCATTTAACAGCAATTACTATACTTCTTGAATGAGCATGGATTGATGATTTTTTAGGTTAATTAATTAGTTCATCATGCATTTAGTTTTCTTTTATTTTTTCTGATCTGCTTTGATGATATAAATGATTAGTATTATTGCACTTATAATTGAATATTTACATGTTTATAGCTCATCGTGTCTGCCTTTTGAGATCTGCTGCTACATGAAACATATTTACACTCTTGTGCTGTATCATCTGTGATCCATTTACATTTTAGTTTTCGTGGGTAATTGCCATACGAATACTGCAAGAATACCCATCCAGTGCATCTGTAGAACAGCACGCCATCCTTCAGCAAATAATGCTGATGCATGTCAACCAAGTCCTGGTCTTTCCACTTATGTTTGACCCTTAACACCTCTGGGTCTTTGTTCTGTTCATTTGATACATGAACCTGGCAGTCAAATGCGTGTCTGGTCTGCCTTGTGACATTTGACGAACGTCCCATAATTGGTGTGTGTAGTTTGGGCTTTAGTGCTTTTTACACTAATAAGTCATTGTCACTATTGCAACGACTGAATTATGGTTCTGACATCGCCGTTAACTCACTCCCACTATCTACTATTGCATTAACGACAATACCCTTGACTGTTACACGAAGTATCGGACTTATCCCTGAAGTACTATCGTCTTCGACTTCCTCCATTAACATGTCCTCAGTTACTTCGGGTTTGTTCCGTCGTAACTGGATGTTCATGACTATCCATAGTTGCGTCATTTTCCATTAACATTTGATGGTCTTCATCGAGAGTTTGGGGAGAAGTACTTCTCTTTTTTAAATTATCCAACTTTAGAATCGCTGTTTCTACAACAGCTTCTAACGTAACCAATCTAGATTTTAAATCCTCATTTTGACACCTTGCTACTTCCTTTAAATTTGTCTCCTCGTCACACATCTGTGCTTGATTTGGATTTTAGAGCCTGGCAAGTATTCTTTAAGTGTGACAGTACTTCACAGATTATGGGGAGTCGTCAGATTCTATGTTAAGTGTGTCTACACTCGCACCCTGATTCAACTCGTTATCATATTTGTTATCTGCCATTAAGAGTTGCAGTTTCAAATTTACAGCTGTGTCGTCATTTATTACGACGCTGTTTTCTGGTTTTCTGTGTCTGGTGTGATGATTACATAGTCTCGGTAATACTGCCGTACTATGTCTTCATATGTACCAAAATTGTATACATCTGAATCTCATTTATCAGACCGTTCACATACTTCATTATCTGCTTCGTTTTCCGATCCGGACGGCATATTTTCCTTGTCATTTTCCTCTCCTTTATCGACTTGTTCTTCCAGATTTTGTTCGATTCCCGCTATCCTCAGTGCCTCAGACTCTTACTGCTTTTCTTCCAATGTCTTGTGGAAGGATTTTAGTAGATCTTGTAACGTGTAGAGCTTTTGTTCAAGTGTACTTATCTGTACTTCCTTCTTTTTTCTATGGCTTGTATTAGCCGTATTTTGTCGGTTAATACTATCGTCTTGATCAATCGTAGCGTTACAGGTTACAGTAGGATAATCATTTTTTTCTGTGCAGAATCAAACATCTGCACCATACACATTAATGCTTAGTCATAATCAAATGATTCGTTACTAGGTAATCCTGGGAGTTCATCCTCATCGTCAGTGTCAGTCCAATCTATCCTGTCCCAACTGTTCAGTTGTGACTTCCTTCCTATTTGTAGTATATGTGTGGATACCTTTGATTATCTTTCTGTCATTCCTATTCCCAGTTCCGACTTTTGTACGTCACACCTTAACTTATTTATTGCTGCGGACGCGTTGTCATCCGTTTCTGCAGAAAGGGTGTTATGAACTCCTACAATACCTAACGCCAGTTATTCCTCACGCTTCCCAGGATTCGGTGGTTGTAATTCAACCTCCATCTGTTGTTGTGTCTCCGGTAACTACCCGAAGTATTTTCCTGTGGCTGCGTTCTCGCACCACCTCCCCATCTGCTTTCTTTCCATGGACCTGAAGAACGCTGATTAAAGTCTGTCTGTCGGTTACCCCGAGTTCTCCAGTTTCCATTCCTGTTTTCGTATATATTCCGCCTGTTCCAACCACTATTAAAACCATATCCATTGCGCTGTGGTCTAGTGTTTCCACTACTCCCATTTCCGTCGTTATTCCCATTCCGTCCAGAATTCAATCCCAATACCGGCCTACCTTATTGTTATTCTCCTTACTATTACGTGTTCTGTCGGAATTACTCTGTCCTGAATCGCGACGTCTTTGAGCGTCGTTTGCATACATGAATTCTACCTCTCTCAAAACACCTTTGAAAGTTACTACATTATCGCCCCACGTCCTATCAAGTCTTCTTGATACTTCATTGGCAGTTTCGTTTTCCATATTTGAATCAGTTCTCCATCGCTATATAGATTATCTAAGTATTGGTTCCTTTTAGCCATATTCTCAAAGAATTAGACGTTTTATATTAATTCATATTTTATTTTAATTTGAGCCTTAGGTGACCAATATTTTGCTATAAAGGCACCTCTAAACGAATCATACGAATCGCAAGTTTCCGCTATCTTCTGCGTAGTTTCAGGAACACTTCCTTCCATCTGTGCGCAAATGAAATCTAACTTATGTTTCACTGGCCAATGTGTCGGTATTCCTGCTTTAAATTGGACAATAAATGTTCGAAGGTGGAGAATATTTGCATCTTCCTTATAGTGCTGGTATTTCCGCACTGTAAGAAAGTGGTTATCATCAAAACCTCTCGCTTGTCTCTGTGATGTACCTTCTTGGTTTTGAAGACTGTAATTCTGTGCTTGGTTTGCGTCTAATCTACGCAAACATGTGTAACTTGCTTCATTCTGTGACATCTGTGCCGTAGAATCATTTGCAGGTCTTATTGCGCAATATGCGTGCATAACGCCCGCTACCGGCTCTGTATATTGACGTGCAATCAATTCTGGCTCATTAGACGCAGTACTGTAACCCGTCGGTATTCATCCTACAGGTTGCAGCGTTACGCAACGCGTCTTCATGGTTTGATCAGCGTATGTCACGCTTTGTGCTTGACGTACTGAACCTTGCTACAAACCAAACTCTTTTCTTCCAGATGGACCTGTTATTCTTTCTTGAACAAGTGGTCGCAATCCACAATGTCCCCTACGATTACCGTGATGTTCTGGCATACGCTGGTTTGGACTAACTTCCCGTTCGTGGTTTGCGGTTTCGGACTTGCATCCACATGTGCCTTTTCGTCTTACGTCACACGTAATTTCACGCACCCTTTCTGTCGTATTATCGACAACTGTTGATTTTGAGGCATTCACACTAGTATCTACCGACACTAAAGTGGATTCTGTCGTCGTTTGAGACTCCTCATCAACGCTTTCTACGTCAACACGACTTTCGATCGAACGTAAAACTTCCAATCTCAGCCGTTGAAACTGGTGTCCGTTTTTCTCTTGTATTTTTAAAATACGAGCATCGAGTTTCTTCAATGCTGCTTCTGTCGTTCTTTTGTGAGACGTCGTCTCAGCAATAACATGTTTCGCCTTCGTCGTCGCTTTAATGGCAAAAGCTTCGACCTAATCTTTAACCTTTTCGACACTTTGTTGCTCAACTTCAAGCAACGTAGTCATGTCTGTTTGGACAGTATCTATGTTTGTTCTCAATTGTTAGTGCCCTGTAACGAACTTTTGAAGCGTTATTTGCGCTTCCTAAGCTTCAGTTCGTATTTGAACTTATTGATCTTGAATATTATCACGCGTTTTTTGTATTTCCTTATTAGTTTATTTCAGCCCCAGGGTTATGCGCCCGTCTATACGCTTTCCTGATTCTTGAAGCTGTGTTGTTCAATGGTATGCGCCCCTCTAATTCTTTATTCCTTTGTGTTGTATGCACTTCTATACGCTTCTCCGATTCCTGAGATTGTTGTAATAAAAGCTGCAACATTCCGAATATTTTGGCGTTTTCATCTACACCATTTTCTCCAGTTGCCATCTGATGCAACCGTTACTTATCGCGTTTTACGTGCACCGTTTCCTTCACTTCCGAACGTGGTGTGGGAGCACTAACAGTCGTTCTTTCATACAATTGCAAACCAGATTCAATATGATTACATTTGTTTCAATATGCTGAAAATCACTATCTAGAGACTCAGCGTCTTTTTCATTAGCAGCGTCATTCTCATGTCTATTCTTTGAACCATATTGAACATCATTTGTCGCATTTTCGGTCCTATTCGGTATTTCTACGTGTTCTGTCTCCTGTTGTTCACGCTGATTTACTGTTGCGTGACCAAATCGATCCTATCAGGCTCTTCCATGACATCTCCTTGTCTTCATCGACAATTTTCTGTCATTAATGAGCGTTCCACTAAGCGTTGCTGTTTGCGAATTTTCCGAATCTGACACTTATTAACATCTCATGATAAGTCTTGATTCTACACCAAAAAATCATCCACATTCCTATATTCGATATTTGAACCCGTTTCCTCGTCTTCTATATAACCTTTTTGTTAGAGGAGTTGAATCAGAACTCAACATAACCCAATTCAACGATGTGGTGCACAAGCAAGTACGAAATACAAGAATACAATTATATCTACACTTACCACACAGTTGAGTCACATTTACATTTACATTTTTTTCCCAAATTGCATCAACTTATAGTTTGGGAGGATAGTGTGTTTTGTACCTATCAAAAGAAAACCCTCAATCTATCAGATTCCTGTAATTTCGTATCCTGGCAAGCTCCCCGTTTTGTCATGCATCTGACCTTCTCTATATGCACAGTGAGGGTACCAATTTGTGCAAACTTAGCTTACCACTTAGCGCGCAAATGGACAATACATCTGAACTGCCTTCTCAAGCCCAGGGTGTTAAACAGACTTTCTAAATAAAGATAAACTTGGCCCTGTAAGGCAGCTAATATCAGGTGTGGATCGTAACAAAAACCCTTAGAAATGTATGAATTAACAAAAGTGGAAGTTTGGGGTCTATTCTAGAAAGACAAAAGAGCTATTCCATTTTTATATCCACATATAATTTATCAACTGTGCTTTCAGTGGTCAAGTGATACACAACAATCACGTTCATTTACTTTCGACTCTCAATAATAAAATATTTAACTCTTGGACATATTGAACTGATGATTATTAGAATCCTTATCTCTACACGAAAAATTTCTTTATTACAGGAAAGAATGATTAAAAATCTTCATCAACTCATTTACATCTACATTGTCGTAGCTGGTAAATGCACTGAGTTGGTGGAGAATAAATTTACCCTTTGTACCAATGAAAAAAACTTTCATGTACTCAATGTGAGGGTAGGTTAGTATCCTAGCTTGAGATATTCAATAGTTAAAGCGTATGCAAGTTGGAATGGGCGATTCTAGACTCAATATTTACTGTGACCTAAAGCGCAATTGTACTTTACTAAGTGGCATCTGCAACGGTGTTGTCTCTGTGCTGGATCTGAAACGCTAATTCCCTATTCCGGCCTTGACTGAATTCACTCAGTACCAACTTTCCTGCATTTCGTAGAATGTTAATCTTCTCTTAGTCAAAATAATGGCTGTTGCACACTCACTAAGGGTTGGGGCCATGTGCACAAGTTATTTGCCCGCAAAATTTCCACAGGAATATTTAACTATCTCTTTGCTATGTGTCGCCGCAATACGTGAAGCAGTTTACCAGTTTCATTAATGTTCACCTGGTGTGTGTTTGTGTGCGTGTGTGTGTGTGTGTGTGTGTGTGTGTGTGTGTAGACAAACGTTTTACATGGTCAGTTGTATGTTTCGTTGAACTGTACTTTAGAAAACCATTTCATATTCCTACCACATAGTATCCGAAAATCGAAAAATGATTATGTTGTACAGTAGTTTAGTAGCTTTATTGTGTGCGGAAAGCCAAAACCATTAAAAACTAAAAACCATATTTTGTAATTTCATATTTTCCATACCTTCAAAGTGGGTGAAGTAGCAACAAGGAGCAGAAATTTAGTCTTCACACAAATCTCAGCGATACCCCAGAATTGTGCTTACATGTGTTAGCAATTGCGAAGCATTGACCGATGAGCCCATATGTTACCTACACAAACATTCTTCACTAATCTAATCTGTCTCTCTATTAGTGAATACTACATCAGATTTTCTAGAGTAGTAACTGAAATTAGCTTCTAGACATACACTGAAGCGCCAAAGAAAGTGGTGTAGGTATGCGTAATCAATTACAGAGATATGTAAACAGGCAGAATACGGTGCTGCGGTCGGCAACAACTATATAAAACAACAAGTATCTGACACTGTTGTTAGATCGGCTACTGCTGCTACAGAGGCAGGTTATCAAGACTGAAGTGAGTTTGAAAGTGGTGTTATAGTCTGCGCACGAGCTATGGGACACAACAACTCCGGGGCTGCAGTGAAATCGGGATTTTCCTGTACAACCGTTTCACAAGTGTACCGGGAATATCAGGAATTCGATGAAACGTCAAATCTCCAACGTCGCTGACGCCGGAAAAAGATCCTGCAAGAACGGGACCAACAACGACTCATGAGAATCATTCAACATGACAGAAGTGCAACCCTTCCTCTAATTGCTGCAGATTTCAATGCTGGGACATCAACAAGTGTCAGCGTGTGAACCATTTAGAGGAATATCATCGATATACGCTTTTGGAGTAGAAGACCTACTTGTGTACCCTTGATGACTGCACGACGCAAAGCATTACACCTTGTCTGGGCCATTCAAAAATGACATTGAACTGTTGATGACTGGAAACATGTTGCCTGGTCGGAAGAGTCTCGTTTCAAATTTTATCGAGCAGATGGACGTGTATGGGTATGGAGAAAACATGAATCCGTGGATGATGCATATCAGCAGGCGACTGTTCAAGCTCGTAGAGTCTCTCTGATGGTGCGGGGTGGGGCTTGTGCAGATGGAGTGATATTGCACCCTGATATGTCGAGATACGACTCTGACCGGTAGTATGAACGTAAGCATCCTGTCTGACGACCTGCAACCATTATTTTCCATTGTGCATTCAAACGGACTTCCAGCAATTCCAGCAGGACAATGTGACACCCCACACGTCCAGAATTGCTACCGAGTTTAAACTCTTCCGCTGGTGACCAAACTGCCCAGTCATTAAGATTATTGAGCATATCTGGGATGCCTTTAAATGTGCTGTTCAGAAGAGACTCACACCCCATCGTTCTCTTATGGATTTATGGACAGGCCTGTAGGATTCATGAGTTCAGTTCCCTCCAGAACTACTTCAGATATTAGTCGAGTCCATGCCATTTCACGGATTGACACCTCTGCTTGCTCGCGGGGGCCCGACACGATATTAGACAGGTGTACCAGTTCCTTTGGTTCTTCATTGTAGATAGAAAAACACGGATGGGATCTTTTAATTTACAATACTTTTGGCTTCTTGTGGCCTTCCTCGAACACACAGTCAGGTTTAGACTTCATGACAGGGTACAAGCATACGAGAGTTTGAAGAAAGTGGATCGTTTAAGTGTTATAAAGAAAGTAATTTTTTGTCTGCTTTAATTATCTCAGCGCTCGACGTCTTTGGCTGCTCTGTGGCGTTCCCCGAGCACACAGTTATGCTTAGACTTCATAACAAGGGACATGTGATTGACGTCCAGAAGAAACTAGAGCATTTCAGGCGTCGATACGGGAGAAATCTCTCATTTGCTTTAGTATTCTCAGTGCTCTACAAGAACTACAACTAATATACCGAGCACAGAAACTAATACAGCGCATACACGATTCTCACATTACAAGAGGAGGAGAAGTATGTACTCGTATGCTTCGGTTGCTTACATGCCTGTGTAGGAATTCAAGAACACGAGCAAGCAGATAAGCGGCCAAGGAGACCTGCCATGACATCACTTGTTATTTTACTTTGCAAACCAACATCTCACTTTGAGTGAGTTATATATTTATTTCGCCTGGCAAGATTAGGGCTTCAGATCCGCTCTTACAGCTAATCGGACCTTCTCACTGAGTAAAGATACAATTTATATGGTACACGAACAGAACATAATGCTGAAGGCGATAATAATAAAATAATAGTGACAACATGCGTATGAAAGTCTATGTAGAATTTAGGAAAATTACACAATACATTCTTGATTAATGTAAGTGGTGAAATCGGAAACGTATGACAATTGTACAGGAGGAAACAATTTGAAGACGAAGTTAACAGGCCTGAGGGAGAACATATATAGGAAGAAGAAAGCAGAAATACAAAGGGATGAGAAAAGCGCAGATATTTCACAGTGTAGTTCCCTGTAGGACAGGAAAAAATCAACAGCGGAGTTATGCCTGAGGGGTGCTACACCGATGTTAAGAGATATTTATTTGAATGTAGAGTAGTTTTGGAAAAGCTGTGGGCTACAGGATAGTTTATTCCTTAGTCATGTGGCTGAAATGGCGATGGAGAAATATTTAGCATTATACAAGGGTAAAGCCAAGATGCTTAGCGTATCCAATCTGGTATTGCATTTATGGAATGCAGTTAACTGCTGTTGGTAAACTTAAGAATCAGGCCGTGGGCGAAAACACACAGTCCCTCCGGAGGGATGAAGTCGCTTTACGCACCACTTAACTGGACATTACAGATTAATGTATGGCCTCAGGCTCCAGCAGGCTTATCGCCCAGTTTATGTTGCTTGTGAATCATGCTACGTTATAATAGAGTGATGTTTATAATCTGATCAGAAGGCAGCTGTAAAATTGAGTAAGGAGCTACACATTCTTATAACTGGCGGCAAGAAGAGGTGTAGCAAAAATTTTTATAATTTGTGCTTGGATTTCCACATACCTATGTGATCAAAAGCATCCGGACACCCCCAGAAACATACGCTTTTCATATCTGGTGCATTGTGATGCCACCTACTGCCAGGTACTCCATATCAGCAACTTCAGTAGTCATTAGACATCGTGAGAGAGCAGAATGGGGCGCTCCGCCGAACTCACGAACTTCGAACGTGGTCAGGTGATTGGGTGCCACTTGTGTCATACGTTTGTACGCGAGATTTCTACACTCCTAAACATACCTAGGTCCATTGTTACATATAGTGTAACAATCTAGGCTAGATATTTTAATGTGTTGCAGTGAAGCTGGGTAATCCTATTCCAGTACAGTGTTCACCCAACCAAGTATTTGATCCAATTCTTCACTGAACTCTGTATCGGTTTTAAAAACTTTTGTAAGAAATTGCAAGGGACATTATTCTGTGTGTGTGTGTGTGTGTGTGTGTGTGTGTGTGATGTGGAAACGTGAAGGGACACGTACAGCATAAAAGCGTGCAGGGTGACTTCGTCTGTTCACTGACAGAGGCCGCAGACAGTTGAAGAGGGTCGTAACGTGTAATAGACAGATATCTATCCAGACCATCAAACTGGAATTCCAAACTGCATCAGGATCCATTACAAGAACTATGACAGTTAGGCAGGAGGTGAGAAAATGTTATTTTCACTGTCGATCGGCTGCTCATGAGCCACACATCACGCCGGTAAATGCTAAATGTCTTCCCGCTTGGTGTAAGAGGTGTAAACATTGGACGATTGAACAGTGGAAAAACGTTCTGTGGAGTGACGAATCACGGTACACAATGTGGCGATCCGATGGCAGGGTGTAGGTATGGCGAATGCCCGCTGAACGTCACCTGCCTGCCTGTGTAGTGTCAGCAGTAAAGTTCGGAGGCGGTGGTGTTATGGTGTGGTCGTGTTTTTTATGGAGGGGCTTGCAACCTTTGTTGTTTTGCGTGGCACTATCACAGTACAGGGCTGCATTGATGTTTTAAGCACCTTCTAGCTTCCAGCTGTTGTAGAGTAATTCGGGGATGGCGATTGCATGTTTCAACAAGATCGAGTTCCTGTTCATAATGCACGGCATGTGGCTGAGTGGTTACACAACAATAAACATCCGTGTAATGAACTCAACTGCACAAAGTCCTAACCTGAATCCCAGAGAACACCTTTGGGATTTTTTGGAACGCCGACTTCGTACCAGGCCTCACAGACCGACATCGAAACCTCCCCTCGGTGCAGCACTCCGTGAATGGGCTGCCATTCCCCAAGAAACCATCCCACACCTGACTGAACGCATGCCTGCGACAATGGAAGCTGTGATCAATGCTAGGGGTGGGGCAACAAAATACTGAATTCCAGCATTACCGATGGAGGGCGCCACGAACTTGTAAGTCATTTTCAGCCAGGTGTCCTTATACTTTTGATCACATAGTGTAACAATCTAGGCTGGATATTTTAATGTGTTGCAGTGAAGCTGGATAATCCTATATCAGTACAGTGTTCACCCACCCAAGTATTTGATCCAATTCTTCACTGAACTCTGTATCGGTTTTAAAAACTTTTGTAAGAAATTGCAAGGGACGTAAGATTATTCTGTGTGTGTGTGTGTGTGTGTGTGAGGGTGGGTGGGTTTTTATTTGTGGATAAGTAGATGGATTCGTATGAGGGTTAGTGAATGGTTTATTGAATGGGAGCAAGAATACGTGTGTGTATAGGTGTGCATATGCTCTTTCAAGAAAAGATTTTGTTTTTCAAATGTGCTCGTCTTGGCATTAATGTCATGCCTGAGATACTCATCTGGAAAACAAGTATCACATCGGGACGCTCAAAAATCACTTGCGAAACTGCTTCTTCTCACGGCATAATACCAGCTTAATTTTTCCCCAGCCATTTCCTTCTTTACATTTTCTTCATTATTACACATTAATTCCATAACAATATCTTCTTTCCAGTCTTTATTAACCGTTGTCACCTAGTAATATTTGGTTCTGTTTATTTATACTGCATGCTCAATGGCACATTGACTGCCCCTTCTACTACGCCGAGGAAGGCAACGTCTTTATACACCCGTAGATGGAGCGACTAATTAGGAATTAGACCACTAGTCGATATCGGATTACTATAAACCGTAAGAGAGCACATATCAGCTTACACGATCAAAGGTGAAATCAGTCGTTAAACTTTTACAGTATTTCCTCTAAATTAACTACAGCCAAATGCATATCGTCCAAGTACAGTTAGATATTTCTATCTTTTACAGAGGGATCACATTTTAACATTCTATTTTCTACATCATTAATCTGTCCCTCATTCGCTGAAATACATGGATAAACGATTATTTTGAATAAAAAAAACTTATGACTGTGAAATAATTAAAATTTTGTGCTACTTTAATAGCTGTTTGTGTTCTATTGTCTTTAGCCATGGAACTGTAGAGTATTTAAGGAAACTTCCTGTGATTGTCTCAATCGCTTCCTTAAGAACAACATTAAAGTACAAATACTAAAAGCCCAGTGAAAATCAACAGGAAGAGTCAGTATCAGCTTCCTCCTTAATATCATTAGCGAGAGCAATACTGTTACTGACCAAATGATTTTTAGCCACGAAGTAATTCTTTTTATTGGGAATCATGTGAGCAGTCTAAATACCTTGTTGACTAGGCTTTTCCTAGAATTTACAACTGATGTATCAGTACGTAAAGTTTCTACAGTTTTCGCTTAATGAACCGTTTTAGGGGCAGTTAGATTAATAATGATACAGCTTCCCTCCTTGGCGTCCGTTAGCAGAGAACAAGTGCGCTTGAGAATAGTACGATGGGCGTTCAATAAATAATGCACCACATTCTCTTACTTAAAGTACCCGCCAGGATAGCCGAGAGCGCTAACGCGCTGCTTCCCGGACTCGGGTAGGCGTGTTGGGCCCAGATCGAATCCGCCCGTCGGATTAACGACGACGGCCGGTGTGCCGGCCAGCCTGGATGTGGTTTTTAGGCAGTTTTCCACATCCTCCTAGGTGAATACCAGGCTGGTTCCCACATCCCGCCTCAGTTACACGACTCGCAGACATTTGACACACTATTTCACGATTTCCACTAGACGCAGACAGCTGGGGTACACTAATTCCGTCCTGAGGCGGGGTGTATGGGGTGGAGGCAGGAAGGGCATCCGGCCACCCCTTACAATTAACCATGCCACATCCGTACTTAACCCTGCCGACCCTGCGCACAATGCGGGATAAAGGCTGTAGCATAAAGCAAAAAGGATTCTCTTACTTAAAGCAGTACACCATATTACTCCCCACTCCTTTGGCTACAAAACCCTATTATTCAACATAATATTGAGTCAACAGAGCTGCATTACGACACCTTACTAGAGGGCCTGTATTTTCACTTAGTACCACTCTACTGGTCCAGCCCTAAGCAAATGTCTTGCTGCATTGACAACTTCCATGTACTGTTACTCATTGGGTCAAACAGATGGAAGACGGAAGAAGCGAGTTCTGGTCTGTCGGTTGGATGGAGAAGAACAGTTCAATTATGTTTCGTGAGCTGCTCTCGGGTGCGCAGACTTGTGTGAGGTCTTGCGTTGCATACGAAAGGAGAAGGTGAGCAGCGGAGTTTTTGAATGTGATTCGTCGATCACCATGAATGAGACTGTCCGCACGTTCCACCATTACAGAAGTCACAGTTGTGTGAGCCTGGCTGGCACGTGGGAGATTGGACAAGTTAGTGCAACCTTGTTGCGACAATGACAGACGTCTCGCCCAACGAGTCACAGTGCTTTTCTACACTACAAGGTCTCAGTAGACATTCTGTAGGCGCCCTTGAACATCTCCGATGCTCTGGTTTTTCGCTTTACAGACACCAGGTTGAAGGCTACGTACAGCGCCGCCACCTATCGAAACTTGCCAAAACTATATTTTTTCAATTGAAATTGGCCAAAAAGGAAAGTGTTACATTATTTACTGAAGGCCTCTTGTGTTTAACACGTATCTGAAGTCTTCTGTTAATTTATCTGGTATTTATGTGATTTTAATCTCTTTCAAATGAAATTTATCACATTCTACAACTCCACCTTAACTTCTTTTATCTATCGATTTTCTTATATTAATCTTCGATCGCATACAGAGAACACAATGACGAGTTCAGAGGGAGCAATTAGAAGATATCAGCAGTACCTAATCATAACTACGAGACAGGTCACCCTTGAAAGGGATAGAAGACGATGTAGAAATGTTGCACATGGAATAGAACGGATGAAAGCTCGGCATGGTGCAAATAGTAATAGCTCAGGAAGCACTGAATCTGGCGTTACCCCATGAAAAGGAGCAGTTATACCATTTCGTGAATAACTGTTTGTAATGCACGTGCCTTAAATTAACAAATTTTCTGCCCAAATACAACGGACTGCATCATAATGAATGCTACTTCTATCTATATTCAGTAGTGATCGTCACTGACCACAACACGTTCACTGAATTAAAAATTAGCAGTTAAGTTCGGCAGTAGGACATCATGCAAACAGTTCCGTACTTGTTCTACATTAATAACGTCATACGATAATATACGTACAGCGGTTGCAATAAGTATAACAATGAGGTTGATTAATTAGTTTAGAAAGAATCCAGAAACATGTTTCCTCACGTGTTTGGACATTGCGACAGCAGTTCATAGTTAACGTGATTCATTACACATATTTACGCAATCTAGAGGGTGAAGCAGGTTACTGGTTCCTGCCATTTTTCATCACCAGATGATGTAACGATATATTATAATGACAAAGTGGCTCGCCAAATCCTAAATAACAGTACTCATTAAAAATAGTAAACGTTTTATAAGCACTACGGCAGTATTATTTTCGATAATCGGGTATGTTAACGCATGTAAGTGTGATTCCGTGATGATGTTACATACCTCAGGAATGTGAGAGAAGGGTAAAGGTATCAATTTCAGGTAATGGTCCTTGGTCCGGAACGTCCGAGTCGCAAGTTGTAAACTAAAATTGTTCTGATACCTCTCGCAGTGGAATACATGAATCGGTACTGCTGTTGCAGAGATTGTAGGGTACGCAACTTGGATCAAAACAAGAAAAAAACTCCTAGTAAATGGGCTATAAACTGCACACCTTAAGAGCTACGAACACTTGTTTATCTTTGGTATAGTGAAACACATCTCAACTACTGCAAGCCTTTTGGTTGTACTGTCTTTTTAGATGTTGTTATTGTGGTCTTCAGTCCGAAGATTGGTTTGATGAAGCTCACCATCCTGCGCTATCCTGTGCAAGCTCTTCATCACCGAATAACTACTGCGACCTACATCCTACAGAACCTACTTATTGTTTTCATCTCTCCGTCTCCGTTCATGATTTTTACCCCCCCTACTCCAGTACTAAATTTGTAATCTCTTGATGGCTCATAATGTGTCCTACCAACCGATCCCTTCTTCTAGCCATGTAGTGCAACAAATTTATTTTCTCCTCAATTCTATTCAGTATCTCCTCATTACTTGCCTGATCTACCCATCTATCTTCAGTATTCTTCTGTAGCACCGCATTTCAAACGCTTCTGTTCTCTTCTTGTCTAAACCGTTTATCATCTGTGTTTCATTTTCAAATGTGGCTACATAGTGCAAATATTTTCAGAAAAGACTTCCTGATACTTAAATATATAAACAATGTTAACAAATTTCTCTTGTTCAGAATAGCTTTTCTTACCATTGTCAGTCTACATTTTGTATCCCCTCTACTTCGGCCATCATCAGTTATTTTGCTGCCCAAATATCAAAATTCATCTACTACTTTCAGTGTCTCATGTCCAAATCTAATTCCGTCAGCATTATCTGATTTAATTCGACTACATCCCATTATCCACTTTTTGCTTTTGTTGATGTTCATCTTACATCCACCTTTCAAGACACTGTCCATTCCGTTCGACTGCTCTTCGTAGTCCTTCGCCGTCTCTGACAGAAATATAATTTCATCGGCAAACCTCCAAGTTTTTATTTCTTCCCTTTGGATTTAAATTCCTACTTCAAGTTCTTGTTTCGTTTCCTTTACTGTTTGCTCAGTGTACAGATTCAGTAACATCGAGGATAGGCTACAACCGTATCTCTCTCCCTTCACAACCACTGATTCCCTTTAATTCACCGCGACTCTTATAAATGTCATCTGTAGTATGGACAAAAACAAGAAAAAATATCCAGTAGATATCGGCTCCAATATGCATACGTTAAGAGCTACGGGCACTTGTTCATCTTCGCCACTGTGAAACACTTCGACTTACTCAGTCTCCATCGCTCTTATGTACACAACGCAGTTCAGAGCCCATACTTACTAGACATTTATTCCTGTTTTGGTCCATACTGATACATTTGAAAGTTGTCTACTGTACAGTTTTAGCAACAAGATAACGATATATGTTTTCCACAGTCAGCGGTATCAGAACTATGTTCGCTTATAACTTTCGACTCTAACGTTTCTGGACCATGGTCCCTTACCACAAATTGTTACATTTGCCCTTCTCCATCATACCTTAAATTCTGTAACATAATCACGGTATAATACCGTATACACTTCGAAACAGAATTTGCATTACACTCACCTCCAATGCGACCGTTACACCTAAGAAGCATGACACGCACATCGCCCAGACGATGTGATTTCTAAAGCCTACACCACGCCGTTCGAAACACGAGCAAACAAAGTTATGTTGTTGGGGACGGAACCGCGAAGGCGGGTGAATCACGTAGGACTGACTCCCACAGATAACAGAATTTCTTAGAAAATGTCTCTGGCTCAATGTAACGATGAAACTCGGACCGCATATTTCGTTTAGCAATGGATTCGTTAAGATGGTGTACCGATTCTGATTTCCATTCGGATCTCTCCATTAATTAAAGCTATTCGAATGTACTTCAAATCTCTAATTGCCGTTGTGTTCAACACGTACGCCGCGTTACGTGTAGAGCAGGATGGTTGCTTCTCAATTCCGGTCGGAACCTCAGAGTGAATTTCTCAGAGTTCATTCAGAAGTGTATATATTATGAAGCAGTGCAAAGGGATTCTTTCGGAGATATTTGCATATACATGTGGGGGTTCCGATACTGGCAAGGGCCAGTCAGCCTGGCATTTGCGGCAGCCACACAGATTTCTTTGAACACCAGGACGAGTTCTGACTTACGAGGAACTCGAAGTGCTTCTCAATGGATGAATTCCGTCTTCGCAAGCACTGAGATGTAGTGGATTGTCGTCAGCTGCGGACAGGTTCCGAGTATGGTCAACCAGAGCGGCTCCGTACTAGGCAGAACACCTTCAAGGGAGAGCGGCAACCACTTCGGCGGCTCTTACCAGCAGCAATTGCTCCAGCGAGGCCACCAAACGCTTCCAGCTTTTTTACGTCGAACTGTTTTAAGCGACTTTCTGATAGTAAAGAGGGAAAGTAACATTCATCCTACTTTACCAACATGTGGAACATGAAACGTAAGATTTAGGTTTGGCTTGTGCATACATGGCACCCGATTTAACAATTATTTTGTGTCATATCAAAATATTTGTCATGACAGAATGGAAATACACTTTCAATAAAACAATATTATTGTAGAAACTTCCTGGCAGATTAAAACTGTGTGCCCGACCGAGACTCGAACTCGGGACCTTTGCCTTTCGCGGGCAAGTGCTCTACCATCTGAGCTACCGAAGCACGACTCACGCCCGGTCCTCACAGCTTTACTTCTGCCGCCGGCCGGTGTGGGCTTGCGGTTCTAGGGGCTTCAGTCTGGAACCGTGTGACCGCTACGGTCGCAGGTTCGAATCCTGCCTCGGGCATGGATGTGAGTGATGTCCTTAGGTTAGTTAGGTTTTAAGTAGTTCTAAGTTCTAGGGGACTGATGACCACAGATGCTAAGTCCTATAGAGCTCAGAGCCATTTTAACCATTTTTACTTCTGCCAGTATCTCGTCTCCAACCTTCCAAACTTTACAGAAGCTCTCCTGCGAACCTTGCAGAACTAGCACTCCTGAAAGAAAGGATACTGCGGAGACATGGCTTAGCCACAGCCTGGGCGATGTTTCCAGAATATTATTGTAGGCTGAAAAGATCCTTAATTCCTCAATATAACCATTACATAAATTTTATTTTATTTTACTTTGTTTTTTTTCTTTATAATTACAGCCCGTTATCAAGAAAGCTAAAATCGGCCATACAGATCGCATTTTCTTGGACATTAACAAGTTTATATATTAACTGTTTATTTCGTATACTTAAGTTTTAAATACTACAGCTAGTTGCACTCTTACAGAACTACAATAAAATCCTTGACCACTTACCCCACAACTAACACTACTAAGAGCCTTACGGAATCTGTTCTCTGTTTGTTCATTTATTATTGTATTTAACTTATAGATCATTATTTTCGCTACTGGATCCACCCTCATACTGCCCCGGTTGACATTCATTGTCTGCTGGATACAAAAATGTAGGGTGGATACAAAAATGGGGAGACCTACAGCACTGGAACATATGATGGCAAAAAGGTCTTAAAAGTAACTAGGGTCATCACACAGTACTACGCTTTGGTCAACAACTACTTCCATCACCAAGTAGCTACCTAAGCGAGTTACACACAACTTCTACCAGTTACCTATGCACATACCTTAATAAAGTCCTATACAATAACACGAACAGCAGATTATTCACGTAGAACAAGTAAGATGATGAACTCGCAGCAGAGTTGCGTCAATAGTGAGTCATGCTCAAGACATAGCTTAAACAAATGCTTCGGGGTAATACAATTCATCACCGCCACAGCATTAAGTTAGCAAAGTGAACTGCTCTCGTTCAAAGGACACACACCTGCACTCTTGTGTACAACCACGATTGTTACGCAGCAGACTTCAAATGGGACTTAACATTTGAGGTCATCAGTCCCCTAGAACTTAGAATTACTTAAACCTAACTAACCTAAGGACATCACACACATCCACGCCCGAGGCAGGATTCGAACCTGCGACCGTAGCGGTCGCGCTGTTACAGACTGAAGCGTGTAGAGTCGCTCGGCCACAACGGCCGTCTCACAGACTTTCTTGCAGAATGTTGTTGCTAGAAAATACATCCATTTCAATTCATATACCACACAGAGTGCCGTATGAGCTGTAAAACCTCCAAGTGCGAAACCATCTGGTCTAAAAACACTCAGGTTGTTCTGCAATTGACATCCAGAAGCCCCTTTCTCCGCCTCAAATGGAATCAATACCTATCCGGCCGGAGAAAAACACCCACCAGGCTAATGTTTCCTCTAGCGGGCATACGCCATGCTGACCATAGTGACGTCCAGATGACAGAACTGCGCCACAATGGAATCTCGAGGCACACATACGCGGCACTGCCCAGAACTCGATTGTTACCATGCTGCAACTGACTCCCAACTTCATCAGTGGAAGTTCGCCATTATTGACACTTCAGCTGCTGTGCCATTCCGGTCCTCGGTTGTGTGCCACAGGCATGTCCATCAGTTTCACTACGCTGATGGTGCTGGTCTCTGGAAGATGTTTCTGGTTCCACTGCTGAGTGTGCTTTCAACTGGCCCGGCCATTAGGGCTGTTGATAAGATATCGATGATCGGACTTTTCTCCAAAAGAATCGGTACATATCGGCAATATCTTTTTAATCGACATATCGAAATGGCACTATCGAGCGCCGATATTTTTCTCTTACATTATATTTTTTTCGCAATTTTCGGTAATCTGAAACTGTTCTCTTGAAATTTTAGTAGAACACAATTTTACTTTCACAGTGTGCAGCAGTCTTACTTTTGAGCTTTCATCTCGACCAGTCTTTCTTTAGGATTGTGTGAAGCAAGAATAGGTGGCACAATGAAGAAGTCCACTTGCATTGGAGGTGTGGCAATGTTAATGGCATAACAAGATTTCCGATGTAAAGAAACAGCACACCAGTTGCGTTAAAAAAAATGCAAATTCATCACATCGGCATTCTTGAAAAACAGTTGCTGAAAATGAGGAACAAATAACTATATGACAAGACTGGTCTTCGCGGCGGGCGGAGACGTGCAAGGAGAAATGCTGACGTAATCGGCGCTCGGCGAGACCAACAGAAATTGCAACGTATAGCTTCACCACTAAGCAATTTTTTTGACACAAAACCTGCAAGGTCACTGGTGTTAACCCCCCCCCCCAAGAAAAGGGTAAGTCGAATCAAATATTCCGGACAAATCCAATATGCGACGAAACCGAACGGCGGATCCATTGGGCACACCTTATTGTTTCACTTATTTCCATTGTTAGCAAAGTGGTTATCGTAAAACGTGAATGTGCAATCGTGTTCCTTTCATTTTATGCTCTAAGGGAGATAAGCAGACTGCTAGCTTGTTGATGTACAGAATATTTAATAATAAATTAATACTTAAATATACAGCTCTAAAACCGACACTATGTTTCCAATGTGCAGCCGATATTTTTATAGGCCGGTACGTCGATATTTCTACTATCGTAACGATACTTAGTCTTTTAAAAATATCAACAGTCCCACCGGCCATGGCAGTGCTGCCTTCAGACACATGTCAACGCCATCTGCCCTCTCACAAGTTCTGCATGACACACGGCTGAAACGAGCCACTGGATGCGGGCAAAACGTGTCATTCGCCACGACACAGAAAGGCACTTTTGTTTTTGTTATAGATAAATGAAACCGCTTCACATGTTTGAGAAGTTGAAATTTCCTTTTTCCTATGATCCGACAACCATGCAGTGGAGATAATTCAACCCCAGAGAAGGGAACTGCAAATTTCTTGTAAGTAATACTATTAATTCATTCGCTCCAAAATGATAGATTATGAATTTGAATAAAGCACTGAACTTTAGGCAATGCACTGCACAGTAACTGATTACAAATTTAACAGTAACACCTATGGTCCCAGATTCTTGACGGCCAATTCACTGGCCTTGGCGGTTAAGTTGATTAAAAGTTGCGCTCTCCACTTGATAGCGGTGACATGACAACGATAAAAGGTAGCGAGCCCAGGGGTGATTATTAATGTGCAATGTAGAGCGCACTAATTTATTAATAGCTGTCTGTGTGTGTTGAGATCTGAAAGAGACCAGTAGTATATGGTAGCCTGCGTAAAAAAATTGTACGCACGCCACGTATTACTTTGCAATAGTCTTGTGAATATATTAAGTAAACGTTGTGTGTGAAAGTATATTCGGGACAGTTTTAAAAATTTGTTTGAATATTTATTTATTACTCCATGAATGTGTATCGTAGTAAATGTTTGGACGATCGTGAGGACCAGCAAGGACACCAGTAAATAATCAAGGGAAACACTAACGCAACCCTGCAGCGTTGAATAGGTATAAGAAATCATTTGAAGAAGCGACTTAAGAATACTTTTGATTTTTATGTCTACGTATTCCTAACGAAATCTTATTATTCAATTTTTTCTTCATTAGCTACGATAAGTGTTCGGATAGCCGAAACCTATTCTTCATCCGATAACATATTCGAGAACACCCTTAAAAATCATTTAACGCTCAAATAAATTTCCCTTATCTCTTCCAGTTCCTTTCCCAATAATTGTACAAGCCTTAGGGGCGTACTGATGAGACCTTCAAAAAAAACATTAATTTTCTTAGAAAACTGTAGTCGTCAGAAATACAAGAATCATCCGGAAATGATGTTTCCCTTATTTCCTTTAACAAAATCATAGTTACATGTAAAAAAGAAACAGCAGTGTTTGAACTAAAACCTTATTGCCAAGAGAGACAGCAGTGGTTGAGCTACGTGTCGACTTAATGACCACTAGAACTGTCATATAATAGGATCAACGTTCATGTTCCTGCGTCGTAGAAGTTTGTCACCTGGTAATGGAAACAGCGTGTGATAGTTGTCCTCTGCTCTTCATCACTGAGAAAATGATAACCGAAGGATAGGATTTTCCTGAGGTGCAAGTAAAAATAGAAATTTTTGGGAACGTGATCAGAATTGTAATGTGGGTAATCAAACAGCTCCCAGCCGAACTCGTTCACAATAGTTATGAGGCGAGCCGTGTGCGGACGAACATCGTTTTGGGCCAGCACAACACCTGCATCGAGTATTCCACACAGCTTTTCAACCGGCAGTTACAAATTCCACAATGTTTCACATTAAGAGTCACCATATACGACTGCAATCTTTCTCGGGTTATCAGCCGAGTGGTGGCATCGTCTTGTCTTCTGACGAAGATGATGGGTACGAAACTCATAGAAACGTTGCGACAAGACGACGGTACGACTCGGCTGATAACCCAAGAAGAATTCATCAACAACCACCATCCATTTTTGAATAGGAGGTCAATGAAAATAATGTCCTTCCTGTCGTAGAACATCTTCCACATCACTTCACAGGGCGACACAGTCTGCTTCATCTGGTTCTTGATTTCTAATGTAAGGGGTGTAACAGACGTCTCATCGTTCACGAGGATCCTGTAGAAAAACTCGTCGTAAAATGACTTGCGCACACGAAATCACGGCACAGCTAAACAATCCTAATTATTATTCTCCTCTATTGTGTAACTGTTGGGGCAATATCACTATTCTGGAAGGCTTGTGGGATAGGGTGTTCTTTAATTATGCGTATATCCGTCGAAATGCCGTTCGTCATATGTCAGAATTTATGCCAACGAAACATTGTGGAAGATACTGAGATGGGTAGGGATTTAGGTGTTGTCGCTTCCAGGAAATTTCATGACACATCAATACGCAGCTGACACATGTTCACAACAAGTGAAGTGGCGTCAGACTGATCTACACGTTAAACTTCTTTCTCACAGCATTGCGTAAATATATTTGCTCGTTTCTTTTCGCTAATACTAGTAAGTCGTTACAGTGATTCCGAATGCAGTAGACTTGTTTTGCAATGAAGAGCTTCAGTGTTTCCAATTGTGTTTTGTTAGTGGATAATTTCATCGTCTAAAGAGCAATACGAGCTCTTTGTTTGACAAAGCCCAGAATCACTTGGAAGGTATATCGTTAAGAACCGTCGAGTGTGCTATAGCTAAATTGACACTACAAAAGTTATCTGGTCTTATATACGAACATATGACTTGTGGCACGTCTGTGACATCATACAAACACTGATTCACAGACCAATTGCCAGTGATTTTATAATTGGTTTAATGCCAGGAAGAGATCATCATTCACTTTTTGACTAACTGTGACCTTACGACAGTGACAGGTGCACCATTTTCAAATGGCACCACAAATCTTGTCTTGTGACTTAAAATGTTGTAGCTGTCTGTCGGATTTTTCCAACGTCTTCTAATACCTGGAAACATAGTGTGATGAACTACTCTGTTGTCAACAGGTGTTATGGTAGCCACAAAAAGCAAAGCTTCCTCACTTTGAAGCAGTACTGCAGAATGGTGGGAACTGCGGGTTCAGAAACACCTAACGATTCTTGAGGACTCGTTCCTGTGAATAGTCTTCGATAGTCCGCACCTTCACACGGCCAAGGGATAAACACTTCCAGTTAGACGGATTTGTCCTTTACAGGCAGCTGGTCTCGGATGGACGACCAAACGTAGTTGTGCAATTCCAGCACTCGACATTCAAGAAACAGGTTGAGGATGTACTGCAATGTCTCTCTCTGTCTAGGGATGGAAACTTGCCGGTTGTTGAATTTTTTGGCGTAGCTATCTGGGGCGATGAAAGAAACGCGAGATTCCGTAACTCCGTTACAGAAGGGAAAGACGCCACGCTGCGTCAGATGGATAGAATGGCTAATGGCTCTTATTCACCCGGAAAGCTACTGCAGAGGTTTTTTTCAATGTTGCATCTGTACTTAAAATTAGGCACAGTTTGTCCATTTTTATAGTTAAAAGAAATTAGATCTAATTGATCGCCCATTCCTTTTAGAATATTTGTTGACTCAGCAATTGCTTAAGGATTTTCGTAGTTGTGTGTGTAACGTAACAAATAACTAAGAGTGTAGCACATGTTCAACTAATAATTATTACCCCATTAAAGTTACACACGTCAGACGTGTTGCGAATTTGTAGTCAAACTGACATGCAAGGCACATTACATAGTTATCGATTAATTTCACTGGCGTGTCTTCTTTAAGCTTCTGTTAACTACTGGACCATATTGAAGAATATTCCTTCCTTACAGTATTAGCATCAGACTTTAAAAATTTTTCCGCCCTAGCCATCCTGCTCTCTCTTGCACTTTGGTTGCTAGACAGTACAACTTCCACACAAAGTCCTACCTCCAAAGCTGCACTTACACCACACTATTTCTCCTCTCCAGGATGGATTTCTACGTCGCTATTAGCTACCGAGCACTTTCCTTCCTTCTCAATAAATAAATCTTTCGTTTATTAAAATGAAACAAATTAATAAGTACTTACCTTGTTATGTTCTGCATGAAAATGGTTGATGACAGCCTTCATATACCAACATGCAAACATTTTTTTTCTAGGTGCACTCCACTTTTCTTGGTGAATATCATACAATACATGAATTAGAGCATAAGATTTTCAATATTTTGCATGTAACCGAGACGAAAAGTTGCTTAAGAGTTCTTTTTCCTAAATCAACATGTTGCATAATTCTTTGAAATATCTGGTCATATCATTGTGCAAGTATATGGAACGACTTTCAGAATGAATGTTCACTTAGAAACAGAGTGTGAGCTGATTTGGAAGCTCCTGACAGATTCAAACTGTGTGCCAGACTGGGACTTGAAAGTTGGACCTGTACCTTTCACTGGCAAATTTTCTGCGGACTCACCCAACCATCCAGGTCTCACGACCTGGAAGCTTTGAGAGAGGCGCTCGAATTAAAAGTGGTTTAAGGCAGGGATGCAGTCCTTGGTCCCCCACTGCTAAGTCCATACATCGGAGAAGCAATGACGGAAGTAATATAAAGGTTCATGAAAGGGATGTCAGTGGTAAGATTCGCTGATAAGATTGGTATCAACACAGAGGGCGAAAAATAATTACGGAATGTGTCGAATGGAATGAACAATCAGGTCGGTACAGAATAAGGATTCAGAGGAAACTGAAGAATGACGAAAGTAATGAAAAGTAGCCGAAATGAGAGTAGCAAGAAACTTAACATCAGAATTTATGGGCACGAATTAGACGAAGTCAGGAGTTCTGCCACTGTGGAAGCAAAACAAAGTATGACGGCAAAACAAGGAGGACATAAAAAGCAGACTAGCACAGGAAAAATGTGGAATTTCGGTACAAAAGAATTATGCCAGTACCAAAAGTAGGCCTTAATTTGAGGCACAAATTTCAGATAATGTACCTCTGGAGCTCAGTATGGCGTGGCAGTGAATCATGGAGTGTTGGAAAACCGGAAAGGTAGAGAATCGAAGCAGTTGAGATGTGGTGATACAGAAGATGTTGGAAATCAAGTGCACTGATAAGATAAACAATGAGGAGGTTGTCTGCGGAATCCGAGAAGAAAGGAAAATATGCAAAATACCTACAAGGTGAAGGGCAAGGATGATAGCACATATGTTAATACGTCAGGGTGCAAACCTGTAGGAGGTGAAAACCGTAGGGGGAGACAGAGGTGGAAATATCCCAGCAAATAACAGGATGTGGGGTGCAAGTGCTGCTCCGCAAAAGAAGAACTCGTGGCGAATCACATGAAACCAGTCAAAAGACTGATAACTCAGTTATGATGAGATCCTTATACCGAACTGCTAAGTTTCAGGTCATCTAAGAGCTATGTAAAACTTAGCCTAAATACTTGCGACATCCGGTATCCTGAACGATAATTCAGAGGTGACCGTCTTATAAAAGCTTTTAAGGGTAAATGGTTATTAATGGGTGAATGGTTATCTGGAAAGTTATTTGCAAACAGAAACTGAGGGAAAATATCCAGTCTGGAGCTCTACAGTCTACTCTAAGCTTCGTGCGCCTCGAAATTTTTCTGGATCGCCACCTTATTAAAATTACGAAAATTTAATATAAGAACTGAATTAATCACTGATTTGGTAAGCCTAACACCGCGTTAGTATTAATAAAAGAACCAAATAAATATATGGAATGAGCACATGGGAACAATAAGTACAAACGTTAAATCAAATAATTCAGAGCAATCAAGGGGTTAAGCCTCAACAAAAAGAGTAAGATAATCAGACGTCTACAATTATACGGCCTGCCTTTTGTGCTTCGGAAACGCCAGGTGGCTTGCATTACAAATAATCTTACGAAAGGAGCGCGATTAGTCTGTAAAACAATCATCACAGTTTAACATGGTTTATTAAAATAAAGCATCATATGAAAAACTTACAAAGTAATCCTAAACTACGACTTGTCGTTGCCTGTTATGTAGATGATTAACTCTCTTATATTGTTATTATACTGGTTACTGTGGTACATTATGGTGATAAATGAAAAGGAAATATTCGGCGCACCTGGGAAAAGTTCAGATGATGTTTGGTTTGTGGGGCGCTCAACTGCGCGGTTATCAGAGCCCGCACAAATTCGCCACTTGCATGAATGATGATGAAATGATGAGGACAACACAAACACCCAGTCATCTCCAGGCAGGTGAAATTCTCTGACTCCGGCGGGAATCAAACCAGAGACCCATTACTCGGGAAGCGAGAACGCGACCGCGAGACTACCAGCAGCGGACGGAAAATTTCAGACAAACATGCACGATCCGTATTCAAGAATAGAGATTAAAATATTTTTGCCACATTAGAGGCACAGCGGTTCATCCCTATCGCTTGGATTGAATTATTGTGAATAAAAATACTGTGGAACACTTTGAGACAAACAAATTTGTCTGCATCACCTTGCACATTAAACTAAGCTACGCTGGCGTGAAACATCCGCTGATGCCGTGAATATCCATGAACAAATCAAAATTATTAAGACTCGTCCAAACTTCAAGAACACAAATGTAAACCGTATAGACAAAAATAGCAATGAAATATCACCCGGAATTTAAACTTAAACTTACTCAAGACAATATTAAAACTCAAACGAAATGAAAAATAAAAGAAATAAGACAACTACACTCGAGAGAAGTTCACACTTACATTCTACTAAAAGAGAAGTCAGACAACTAAATTCTAAAACATGTTCTCGAGTAACGAACTTCCCCCACTATGTGTTCTGCTGACACAAAGCAAGGACAGGAAAAACTTACTACACAGAAAAATATACTCATGACCACACCCTGAAAAATATAAGAATTCGACTACCGAACTTGAAAAGAACTAGCTCATCAAACGTATAGATCAGTTGGAATAGCTACTCACCATCACACAATAACACATTCACCAGCGCCGGCCCGCTCTTGAGAGTACCATCTTCACTCAGAAAAGGTCCAGTCCCGAGTAACGAGACCACGCTCTTCCTGCAACGAACTTCTCCCAGGCAGTCGGAAGAGACCAGCGGGGTCATTTCCGCCGCCAACTTAACTAGTGGCGAATGACTACCAAAAGAGTAAATATTTCCTTGCCTTGACTCAGAAAGCTAGGCTGGCTACACTGTTGCTACCACAGCTGACAGCCATATACACTGAAGCGCCAAAGAAACTGCTAAAGGCATTCAAATACAGATATCTGTGAACAGGCAGAATACGGTGCTGACGTGGGCAACGCCTATAAAAGACAACAAGTGTCTAGCGCAGCTCTTACATCGGTTACTGCTCTACAATGACTGATTCTCAAGATTTAAGTGAGGTTGAACGTGGTGTTATGAGTCGGCACAAGAGCGATTGGTCATATCATCTCCGAGGTAGCGATGAAGTTGGGGTTTTCCCGTACGATCATTTCACAGAGTGTACATTGAATATCAGGAATCGCTGGGGCCGGAAAAAGATTCTGCATGAATGGGACCAACTACGACCGAGGAGAAGCGTTCAACGTGACGGAAGTGCTACCCTTCCACAAATTTCTGCATATTTCAATGCTGGGCCATCAACAGGTGTCAGCGAGCGAACCATTCAACGAAACATCATCGATAGGGGATTTCGGAGCCGAAGGCCCATTCGTGTACCCTTGTTGACTGCACGACACAGTGCTTTACACCTCGACTGGGCTCGTCAACACCCACATCGCACTATAGATGACTGGAAACATGTTGCCTAGTCGGTCGAGTCTCGTTTCAAATTGTATTGAGCGGGTGGACGTGGACGGTATGGAGGCAACCTCATGAATCCCATGACCCTGCATATCAGCAGAGGATTGTTCAGGCTGGTGGAGGCTATGTAATGGTGTGGGCCGTGTGCAGTTGGAGTGATGTGCGACCCCTCGTACATCTAGATACGACTCTGACAGGTGACACTTACGTAGGCATCCATGTCTCATCACGTGCATCCATTCATGTCCATTGTCCATTCCGACGGATTTGGGCAATCCAGCAGGACAATGCGGCACCCCACACGTCCAGAATTGCTACAGAGTGGCTCCAGGAACATTCTTGCGTGTTTAAACACTTCCGCTGGCCAACGAACTCCCCAGACGTGAACATTATTGAGCATATCTTGAATATCTTGCAACGTTCTGTTCAGAAGAGATCTCCACCTTCTCATACTCTTACGGATTTATGAACAGCGCTGCAGGATTCGTGGTGTCAGTTCCCTCCAGCAATACTGCAGACTTCAGTCGTGGGGGCCTTACACGATAGTAGGCAGTTGTACCAATTTCTTTGGCTCTTCAGTGTGGAAGACAAATTCAGCATAAATACTGACCCACTCATTCATACAGATGATAAAGAGAGAAAGGAGATTCGGGAGCATAAAATGCAGATAATATACATAGGGTTAGATGCTTACTGAAAAATTTGTAATTTTGTAGCACTGACTTGCAAGACACAGGATATACAAAACTAAACTTCAGTTAACTGAGTGTAACAGCACGAAATGTTAGTTAAATAGTATGAAACGAATCTAAGTGAGACGTTCCAAGATTAGATTAGATTACATTAAATTAGTTTTCTTTCCATAGATCCGTGCTGAGAGATGCTCGTGGATGTGGAACATGTCAATTTTCTTTTAATACTGAAATAACAATACTAATAGTATGAATATATACAATACATCATTTGTTCCCATTAAAAAATTCGTCAATGGAGTAAAATGACTTGACCACTAGTAAGTCTTTCAGGCTCCTTTTAAACTGATCTTTATTTGAAACTAAATTTTTTATGTTTGCTGGCAAATTATTGAAGATGAGTGTTTCTGAGTAGTGGACCCCTTTCTGAGCTAAAGTAAGTGCTTTTAAGTGCTTGTGCAGATCATTTTTGTTCCTGGTATTGTATGTATGAACTGAGCTGTTTGTTGGAAAAAGATGGTTCAAATGGCTCTGAGCACTATGAGACTTAACATCTGAGGTCATCAGTCCCCTAGAACTTAGGACTACTTAAACCTAAGGACATCACACACCTCCATGCCCGAGGCAGGATTCGAACCTGCGACCGTAGTGGTAGCGCGGTTCCAGACTGTAGCGCCTAGAACCGCTCGGCCACTACGGCCGGCTACACGCTTTTGGGGTCTGAAAACTTTATTTTGACTTGAAGAGTTACCCCAAAATATCATACCATATCACATTATGGAATGAAAGTAGGCAAAGTAAGCAAGCTTTTTCATTTTTATGTCGCCTATGTCTGCTAACACTCGAATTGCAAATACAGATTTGTTAAGTCGTTTCTACGGTTCTGTGGTGTGCTCCACCCAACTGAATTTATTATCAAGTTGTAATCCCAGGAATTTAAGACTGTCAACCTCTTCTATCTGCTCTTCTTCATACTTTATGCATATGCTGGGTGGAAACCTCTTACAGGTTCTGAATTGCATATAGTGAGTCTTTTCGAAGGACTTTTCTTACAGTGTTTTACGTAAGCAGCTCTACTTACGTCCCTCAAACCACAATATTCACCGATTATGCGGGTAATTGATTAGTGGAAAACGTGGGTGGGTATTAAGGTGAATGGCCTTGTCAGTGAATCAGACAATATAAATTTATTTTTAACCCCGTCGGTGCGGTGTCCGTCGGCGCTAACCGCCGGGAATGTCAGAAGAGGAAGCGGCCGGGCAAAAGGTCAGGAGAAGTCGCAGACGAGTGAAGAGGGTGCGTGGGCGTCGGCGTCGGCGCCCGCTCGTAATTACGGCGACCGAGAGGCGCGTCGCCAGTGTGCGGCAGGCTCTGCGCGGCTGGGCCCGCGCGCGGCCCGCGCCCGCAGTTTCCTCCTCGCGGCAATTTGTCACGCCGCCTGAGCCGAGCTGCGCCCTTCCTTTCATTTGTGCTGACACTGTACGCCCACCCCTGTCGTCCCGCCGCTCTGAATGGATTGCATTATTAACATCGGAAGGTCCTTTGTGCGCGCGCCCGGTGCCGCTATATTTCACACGCGCGGGCCGACACCCCTGCAGTTAGCTACTAGCTGGTCCACCACCACCACCGCCCCCGCCCCGCCGCACCTGCGTGTCGGTCGCCCTCTAAGTCTGTCCTCTGGCACGCCGCTTGTCGATAGCCTGCTCTCCAGCGGTGTTCCCGTGGGACCAGGCACCTCTCCAGCATGTCCTATGAGGCTGCGTTAAACGGCCTCTCGTTTACCACCTGCTACAGATTTGCTCACCTGTACCGCCGGTGGAGAACGTATTTTAAATGTTATTTTTCTTTTTACTTTAGTTCAGCTTTGTATGGTACATGTCTGGTAATTTATGGATTCCATCTTTCTGTATGGACAAGAGATTTCAGCTGATTATATACAGGGTGTTACAAAAAGGAACGGCTAAACTTTCAGGAAACATTCCTCACACACAAATAAAGAAAAGATGTGATGTGGACATGTGTCCGGAAACGCTTAATTTCCATGTTAGAGCTCATTTTAGTTTCGTCAGTATGTACTGTACATCCTCGATTCACCGACACTTGGCCCAATTGAAGAAAGGTAATGTTGACTTCGGTGCTTGTGTTGACATGCGACTCATTGCTCTACAGTACTAGCTTCAAGCACATCAGTACGTAGCATCAACAGGTTAGTGTTCATCACGAACGTGGTTTTGCACTCAGTGCAATGCTTACAAATGCGGAGTTGGTAGATGCCCATTTGATGTATGGATTAGCACGGGGCAATAGCCGTGGCGCGGTACGTTTCTACCGGGACAGATTTCCAGAACGAAGGTGTCCCGACAGGAAGACGTTCGAAGCATTTTATCGGTGTCTTAGGGAGCACGGAACATTCCAGCCTATGACTCGCGACTGGGGAAGACCTAGAACGACAAGGACACCTACAATGGACGACGCAATTCTTTGTGCAGTTGACGATAACCCTAATGTCAGCGTCAGAGAAGTTGCTGCTGTACAAGGTAACGTTGACCACGTCACTGCATGGAGAGTGCTACGGGAGAACCAGTTGCTTCCGTACCATGTAAAGCGTGTGCAGGCACTGTCAGCAGCTGATTGGCCTCCACGGGTACACTTCTGCGAATGGTTCATCCAACAATGTGTCAATCCTCATTTCAGTGCAAATGTTCCTTTACGGATGAGGCTTCATTCCAACGTGATCAAATTGTAAATTTTCACAATCAACATGTGTGGGCTGATGAGAATCCGCACGCAATTGTGCAATCACGTCATCAACACAGATTTTCTGTGAACGTTTGGGCAGGCTTTGTTGGTGATGTCTTAATTGGGCCCCATGTTCTTCCACCTACGCTCAATGGAGCACGTTATCATGATTCATACGGGACACTCTACCTGTGCTGCTAGAACATGTGCCTTTACAAGTACGACACAACATGTGGTTCATGCACGATGCAGCTCCTGCACATTTCAGTCCAAGTGTTCGTACGCTTCTCAACAACAGATTCGGTGACCGATGGATTGGTAGAGGCGGACCAATTCCGTGGCCTCCACGCTCTCCAGACCTCAACCCTCTTGACTTTCATTTATGGGGGCATTTTAAAGCTCTTGTCTACGCAACCCCGGTACCAAATGTAGAGACTCTTCGCGCTCGTATTGTGGACGGCTGTGATACAATACGCCATTCTCCAGGGCTGCATCAGCGCATCAGGGATTCCATGCGACGGAGGGTGGATGCATGTATCCTCGCTAACGGAGGACATTTTGAACATTTCCTGTAACAAGGTGTTTGAAGTCACGCTGGTACGTTCTATTGCTGTGTGTTTCCATTCCATGATTAATGTGATTTGAGGAGAAGTAATAAAATGAGCTCTAACATAGAAAGTAAGCGTTTCCGGACACATGTCCACACAACATATTTTCTTTCTTTGTGTGTGAGGAATGTTTCCTGAAAGTTTGGCCGTACCTTTTTGTAACACCCTGTATATATGAGGAAAAGTACCACCTCAGTTCTATCTTCAGAATATCTTTATTCTATAACACGACTAGTTTCGTCGGCACATTGCCGCCATCAACACACCCCGCCACTACCAACAGCGTTTTTATTTCCTTGGCTCACTTACAACTAGATCATGCGCATTCATCACCTGGTGAAAGCTAGGCCGCCAGCCGATGTGACCAAGCGGTTCTAGGCGCTTCAGTCTGGATCCGCGCAAACCCTACGGTCGCAGGTTCGAATCCTGCAGCGGTCATGGATGTGTGTGATGTTCTTAGGTTAGTTAGGTTTAAGTAGTTCTATGTTATAGGGTACTGATGACCTCAGCAGATAAGTCCCATACTGCTCAGAGCCATTTAAACCATTTTTTACAATCGTTCAGCCACATCTGTATGTTCTCTCATTGTCCAAAGAGGTGGTAAATTAAACAAGAACACCTGAAATACTTGATTACGTAAGTTAATAAAATATTTACATAAATTTAACACACGATTGCTTATGAAGTTCAAATGGCTCTGTGCACTATGGGACTTAACAGCGGAGGTCATCAGTCCCCAAGAACGTAGAACTACTTAAACCTAACTAACCTAAGGACATCACACACATCCATGCCCGAGACAGGATTCGAACCTGCGACCGTAGCGACTAGAACCGCTCGGCCTCTCCGACCGGCGCTTAGTAAGTTGCCACGCTGTTAGTGGCTATTAAATTATCATTTGAGGCACAGGTTAAAAACTGTTCTCCTACAGTATAATGTTCCACATTTAAATGAACAAGTCTATTAGGAAGTATAACTATCACGTTTCTTCTACACTATAATGTTGATTCCTTCAGATGAGGTCACGAACTGAGCGAACTATGGTATGCTCCGTTCTATTAGCCAAGTTGTAACCAAAAGTATAAGATATTTTGCACAGTCTGTCGCAGGTTGCCGTTATGATCGTTTGCATGCAACAGAACACGCCTGCGTTCCCTCCAGGATGGGGTACGATGTGTACTGATGCTACTCTTTCGGCACACTTTACTGTGGCATGTATGTTTCATTAGCATTGAATGAGCTACCAAATTCTCCTACGATGATGAACTACCAAATATAAGATTTGCCAATGATATGGCCTTCGTCCTTGCGGGTGTGTATTTTTCCAGGCAGTGAAGTTCCACATGCCTACCGTAATCGAACATTTTTCAAAGACGTCCGGCCGTGTCCGAAGAAACATGAAGTTGGAAACCTGGTCGACATACAATAGCATGCTGCCTGCACTAAGTCATGACCCTTGAGTGAGGTCTGTGCGATTGTTTTGGGTTATACACGGCTGTTGGCGTTTTGAGCAAAGCGAAAGACAGAATGCTTTCCGGCCAGACGGAGGTTGAATCGTTTCATAGCACTTGATCATAGGATGCTGGGCAGTCAACTTGATCGTCATAGATGCAGAGCCACAGCTGGTTGGGTGAGAAGGCTCCATTGCAGAATAGCTCGAACCGTAGAGGAATATAAGATCAATTTCACGCAGAAATCTCCTCAGTTATAATTTGCTGTTTTTAACTGCCGTTAGAGAGAAAATTATTGTGCAACTAATCAACAAGTCTCTCGTTCTGAAACCCATGCAACTTTCGACGAAATGAACAGTTAAAATTTCCTTTATTTCAACCCCTGATTAATGCTACGACTTGTGAAGTCGCTGTTTAATAATAACTTTTGTGGTCTACTGCTGGCTCAAGTTGCGCCACATGTGTAAGGCCATTACTACACCGTAAAAACAGAACTGCTTTACGAATTTTCATATATATATATTTTTTTAGAATCCATGTGTACTGCATTGCGTATACGCACTACTATAACTATGTTTGCAATAAGTTCTTTGTCCTTCTCCTCTTCTTCTGCTGCTGACTATTGTTGCCACTATTTTTATGTTCCGTGGGTGTACTGGACCAAATGCTGACGCATAACTTCGTTAATATAATTATTTTCTTGCTGTCGCCCACATTCACACATTTTAGGTTTGGGGTTCATCCTGTCCACATGATCCCTCCAATATCTTTTTCTTGTCTTCATCCATTTATTTATATCTCGTATTCTACACTGTTCCCTTATCGATACATTTGTTCTTTTGTTCCACATGTTTACAAGTTGGGTCTGTCTTAGTACCTTTATTTCCACTGCCGTTAACTTTTATTTTATCTTTTTCGATTCTTCTCTAGTTTCTGACAGGACGCACCATTCTTTACATATTTTTATTTTCCCTTCAGTTGTCATAAATTTGTTACCACATACAGCATTCTGCTCACATTCGGCTACCCTCGCGCCTTTGTCACTTGATCTTTTACTTCCATGTCTAACTCTTGACAGCTGGCAACAACAGTCCCTAGACAATTAAAGCTCATTACTTGTTCAGCTGACACAGCTCCTACATCTAATTTACAAATGTCGAGGTGTTTTTCATAGTATCGTATTCTTATTTTCTTAGATGAGAGTTGCTTGTTATATTGTTTAGCTGTTTTAATAAATTGGTGACATAAACATTGTGAATTATCTTCATTATTTGCTGTAAGTAGAGAATCATCAGACCTCAGATGAAGATTCTGGAGAGCAGAAGAGGTCATGAAAGTATATCCTGTGCGTCTCATGATTTATAGACTGGGTTGTATTCAGCCTTTGTCTAGTCGATTTGCGTATTTGAAACGCGTGGAAAATGAATAATAACATAGAATGGGTGCTGTTTCTAAGCATGTGCAAATTTGTTACAGAACATCAACTCGTACCGTTGACCAACTTTTTGTTTTCGTTAATCTTTCCATGAATAGGAGTCATGCTCCTCCATGTCTCCTGGTGGAATTTACATTTTGTAGTCAACGTTTGTCTGTTCAGTTCGCATTTCATCTGAACTAATGAAAAACTATTTTGGGAAATCTATCTAAAATTTTGGTCACAGTTAGTGAGCGTATTGGTACTGCCTAAAGTCTGTCACCGCCGAGTATTCACTTCTTTTTGACAATCACGTTTATCATTCAACCACAGAGTTTATAGTTTTTGAAGCAATTTGACTGACTGTAGGCCGTACCCTGTGACTGATTATTATGGTCTGAAAGTGATTTCGTTTGGAGACACTGTGGCGCGTGCAACTGGAGAACACAACTGAAGTGTTTATCGCGTGTGCCAGTACAAACAAGCACGCAAGTCACTACTCTTTATCTCAGCTGGCAGAAACTGGTACGATTGACGCAGTTACGATAGTTGCAGATGAGCTGAGTATCTGGAGTGGACTAAAATAGGTCTGGAAAGCATTTGAGAAGTAAGATTTCGTTTCCGTATTTCCCTTTCTTCATGAAAAGTGGTTTAACTTTTGTTGGAAACATTAACTTGCTCATGATAGTATGTAGATGGTTTATTTTACTTTTGCGGGGTTAGAAATTGTCAGATTAGTTTTTCCTTCTTCTTTTAGATTGGTTATGTATCAGTAACATTGATTACTTTAGGGGTTAAGAACTTTGCGTGTGCAAATCTGTGACTTTTTGGGAAAGAACACCTTAACTTATTTATAATAACATTTACTTGCTGGCAATCCACATAAAATGATGAAAAGTTTATTGCTTACTATAATTTCGCTGTTCATGCAGTAAAACTACCACATCAGTATCGACGTTTAAATTTATTACTTCTTTACTACTTACAGTATTCGCTAGACACTTTGCAGGCAGTATTCCCATATACCTATGATGTACCTGAGAAATTATAGCACTGTATGAGACATAATTTAGGAGATTTTATGTCATGATTCAACGGCTGGTTCGCCTATATCAACCCACATTAATGCCTGTTAATCACGCAGGTCACTGAAGTTAACAGATATGGCTACATAAGTAGTATTAGATGAATCAGTAAGTCTGCAGGCTATTATTAATCGAAATAAAAGTAGCTGCTGTTACACGCCCCTTCGCCCCTTGCAAGCTGTCAATATCTACACACACAAACACACACACACACACACACACACACACATACACACAAACACTCACACTCACCCACACACACACACACACACTCACTCACAAATCTTTGAAGTTTGCTGATGACTTAGTAATTCTGTCAGAGACAGAAAAGAGCTTCACTGAACAAATGTGTGGAGTGGATAATGTCTTGAAAAGAGTTTGTAACATGAACATCAATAAAAGTATAGTAAGATTAGTGGGATGAAGTCAAATAAAATGGGGTGAAGCTAAGGGTATTGGATTAGGAAATGACGCACTAAAAGTCTTAGGTAAGTTTTGTTATTAGAGCAGAAAAATAACCCAAGATAGCTGAAGTAGAGAGGATGTTCTATAGTCTGGGGTTAGAATGGAAAGCTTTTCTGAAAAAGAGAAATTTATTGACACGGTATATAAATTTAATTTTTAGGAAGTCTTTTGTGAAAACATTTGTGTTGGAATGTTGCGTAATACGAGAGTGATATATGAACTATAATCAGCGCAAACAAGAAGAGAATAGAGGTTTTTGAAGTGTGGTGTTATGGGAGAATAGGTTGATCGAATAACTAATATGGAGGTACTGAGTCGAGGTGTGGAAAAAGAAATTCGTGATACAGTTCAGTACAAGAAAGGATCGCTTCATGGGATACCTTGTGAGGCATCAAAGAATCGTCAATTAGTCATGAAAGAAAATGTGAGGGTGGGTATAGAGTGAGACCAAATCTTGAGTTCACTAACCAGGTTCAAATGAATGTAGGTTGCACGTGTACAGGAGAGACTCACGTGGAGAACTGCATCAAATGATTCTTCGGACTGAAGACCACAACTTCACTCATTCAACTGATTACGAGTTTCCACCAACCATTTTATTTGAGTCAAATTCTGCTGTTAGTCGTTTTGGGTTCAGATCTGATTTCCTTTTAGTCATTTCATTTGCTACTGTGTAAAAGTGTAAAATTTAGTTAGATTTATAGCAGACTATGTATTTCATCAGGGGCTTTCGTTCCTGGTTTAGAACGAGTCGAAACAATGTGATACATCCACTGATAGGAGTTACGTGCTACTACACACACGTACGGCGTCTCCTTTACATACACTTCATTCCAGTTTCTACACGATCTATCGCCACCAGTGTTTTTAATTGTTTATACTGACTATGTTATTTATTATTATTACTTCGTCGTGCTTTAAGACGGTGATGTGTTCTCAGTTCTGGAAACAGTGCTGCAGCACTAAGGCATTCCCATGATCCTCACATTATATACACACATTTCGCATTGTGTTTGTTCTAGCGAGATCCAATTGTCTTCATACATAGAGGATCTGTCAAAGAGCGCAGGGCGTTGACATTTCATCTGTTTTAAGTTAATTAAAAGCGTCCTTCATGCTGCATAATCCTATCTGCTTTCTCGAAAGCTATATTTCTCTAATGTACCGCTTAGCAGCCATACTCAGCATAAATGAAAGTGGTACGTATACATAGGAGTCTGTATGGACTAGCAGTCTGTTTAGTTAACTTTAACGTGATGTACAGTCCGCTCATCGGCAACAAAGTGGCACAAATTGAAGATGAGGAAAGATATCCAATCGAAGTTTTTTTTTAGAAGAAATTGGATGGGTAGGAAAAGGAATAAATAAGCAAGTGAAATTTACCTTAGATGTACTTGGTAAATTAAATAGAGAAATTCCAAAGTGTCTCTGATATGATATGCGAGTTGCGGTGGAAATCATTAAAACAAAAGCATTTTTAGTTGCGGCGGGATCTTTCCACGAAACTTCAGTCACCAAATTTCTTTTCAGAATGCGGAAGTATTTGGCTGGCGCCCACTTATGCAGGGAGAAATGATAACTGTAATAAAATAACAGAAACCAGAGCTCGCACAGAAAAGTGCAAGGACTCGCTTTTCCCCGCCCTATTTGAGAGTGGATCGATAAGGAAACGGCTTGAAGAGGATTTGATAAACCCTCTTTGAGGCATTTAATTGTGAATTGCAGAGTAACAATGTAGATTCAGATGCAACTGTAGAGGTCTGAAACGGTGTTTTCACAGTCATTGGGTATTATGAGTTCCAACAGAAAGACAAGGACATACGGAAAAAAACCTTTCAAAACACTAATTGCGGTTCGGCAAGCAGTGGGGAGATACTTATTTCTGATGTCCGTAATGCATGAGTAAGAATAAACATTCATTCAGCAGATGGCGATGATGATGATGATGAGAGTGTTGACAGTGGTGGTCATGGTTATGGTGGTAGTGGTGGTGAAATGGTAGTACCTGTAATGATTATGTCAATTATTTATTATTTTAATGTATGGTGTATAATATGTCAACGCATAAAATACTGTCACATAACATCTCACTAAATTGTTTTCTTCCGAACCAGTATTAGAACACAAAACATTACAATCAGAACTACAGGAGGCCGTCAGAAGTTTCTTCGATTTACTCCACAAAGACAGGAAGGCACTTACTACAATTCTGTATTTATGAAGAATATTACGTATGTAAGGGTTTTACACTACTTGAAACAGTGAATCGGCGACAGAAATGAAGGTTATATCGAGAATGTCAAAAAAAAAAAAAAAATTAAAATACGTTGGCACAATTCTCGTTTGCAGTAATGAATACAGCACAAATGGAGGCCATAACGCAGGAAATGTTCATTGGCGAAGGAAAGTATGATGGCTCATTAACTATGGATGATTTTAGAACGTCTCAGATGAAATATTCGCTTTCTGCAATTGATAACAGCTTGCTGTAATGTATATAGTGCCACTTTAGAAAGCTTCTATTGTCTTCCTCTGTGTACGAATCAATATTTGCGTTTCGCTTCCATACAACGCTACAATCCACACTCGTAATTATCTATTACACGTCAACACATTTACTTTTGGTAGAAAGGCTTTTCTTCCTATTGCTAACCTAAATTTTGTGTTGAAACGTCACCTTTGAACAATTATACATGACTGTCCTTAAACTGATACACAATATTTTTTAGCGCAACGCAATCTGACTTTCAAAAATCCCTACAAAAGAATGGCCCTGACTAACATTAACCTATACGTTTCACAAATCACTTACCTCACTAAAATCTTGGTTACTCGAGCTACTGCAATAAAGCGAGCGCCACTACTGCCAGCTAAATAAAAGATTCGAACTACGGAAGGCACTAACTACTGATAGGCGTAGTTAGCAAATGAAAGATTTTAATAGAGAACAAACAGTGTATTTACCTTAATAATCATAATATATATATCAGTTCATGACAAATTTCAAAACTCCGCCATTTCTCTCCCCACATCCACCACTGCTGGCGGATCACCTCCAACTGCGCAACGCTACGCGCTATTCACATCCAGCTGCCGCTGCCCAACACTACAATGGCAGACAACAATGCAAACTAGACACAGACTGCACACAGCACAGCCAGTGATTTTTATACAGAGGTGGCGTTACCAATAAAAAAACCTAAACAGCCTACTTACATAGCCCCCATGCTCCCCACAAAAAATTTTACAAATTGTTTTGGTCACGATTTGCGTTGTAAGAATAGACTTGTCGTGACCAGTTATTGTTTCTGTCGTCACGGAACTGTGACGGATGTGACCTGTAGTGATTGTTTTCCTGTTTTCGCATCCCGTGACTGTCTGTGTCAATTTCCAATTCTTGTAAGGGTCCTTGAAAAGCTTCAATGTCGTCTTTGCAACGTCCTGCTAAAATACTATGCCGTAAATGTTCAGGTAATTTGATTAAGCAAATGCGGATGAGTTCTGAGGGGCTGTATGGGTTTGAAAGATACTGATTCTTATGCAACATGTCTTCAAAATATTTGACAAGACTGGAAAATTCAGATTGTTCAAAGTGTTTCATCTTCATGATGCTATGTTTTACTCGGTCTTGTGTAGCTTGAGACCAATATGCTGGCAGGAAGGCATGATAAAATTCTCCTTCACTGTGACAATCGTGAATGACCGATCGCATTCTTACAGCTGGTTCATTCTCTAAGTAGCCACACATAAATTCTAATCTGTGTTCTAACGACCAGTTGGGAGTAAAACAATGAGAGACTTGATGGAGCCACACTTGTGGATGAATGTCGTTGCCAGAATTCTTAAATGTTTTGAATTTACGTGTGGTAATGAACAGCTTATAGTCAAAACGATCATGTCGGCGAGTCGCATATCGGTCATTGTCAGGTCGTGTCGGCCGTTCCATCTCAAAATTCGGTGCACATTGCCAATCTCTTTCATAACTTCAGAAATGCCCTGTGTTATTATTTTGCGGCTTTTCCGTATTTCTAAGTCCCTCTTCCCGTGTTGGAGCGCGAGTGTCCTCTGAAATACGTAATTCTTGTATTACCTGTGTCAGCTGATCTTGTACTTCCCGGATTTCTCTTTGGTGTTGCGTATTAGTTTGATTCAGATTTTGTTTCAGTTTCCTAATTTGTTCGCTCTCTTCTGTGTCATTAAAGACTACCGGTTTTGTGTCATTCAGATTATCATCTACCTTCGTAGATAAATTATTTAGCTGATCTGAAAGTTCAACTACTTTCTCTGATAATGAACTAATTTCCTCCATGTGTCTTTCTGAACCAATTTTCAGAGTATCTACTGTGTCCTTTAAGTTTTCTTGAGTTTTTGCAAGTTGCGTAACCGAATCGGTAGATGCAACTGAGTCAATTTTAGCTTGGAGGGTCTCATGATTTTGATGAACAATAGTTTGCAGTTCTTTTATGGCTGCTTCGTGATTCTGTAATGCATTCTCATGCCGCGAAAAAATAGGTTGAAAATGCTCACAAATTTGTGTTTTTACGTCATTACAGACTTTTTGACATTTCGATTCAATGTTATGTAACTCAGTAGTTAAATCTTCACGTGTTTGTTCAAGTGTGGTGTCTAGCTTTTGAAGCTTTTGCTGTGTTTGTCTCTGATTTTGTTCCATTGTGTCTAACTGTTGCTGTGTTTGTCTCTGATTTTTTTCCATTGTGTCTAACTTTTGAAGATTTTCTTCCATTGTGTCTAACTTTTGAAGATTTTGTTCCATTGTGTCTAACTTTTGAAGCTTTTGTCCCATTTGTTGCATTAATTGTAATAACAATGCACTGATGTCTGAAACATGTTCCTCAGTGCTATTCGGCAATGCATTTGAACCGGCAATATTCGCAGTTTGAAAAGCAGAAAATGTGTCTTGACTTATTTGAGAAAAGGGTGAGGACGCAAATCCTGAATCTACAGTATTTGCAAGATTGTGTCCTGTCATTTCGGATTCGTGAGACAAGCTGTTGCCGACCGATCGATCGATAATGCTTCCCTGTTCACTAATTGTTTCACTGCCTACGCCATTATTTGACGCCCGCTCCATTTCCCTATGCACAGTTACCAAACTACTACTTTGAATATTTGTTAATTCATTACACAGTGGTGCTGATAAGCTACGCTCGTCGTCACAATTATTTCTCAGTTTACTTTGGAGCCTAGTGTTACGTTTTTCACACGCCATTATTGTCACAATATTTCACACGATAACACAGAAAAACACAATTTGAAGAGCAACAATAAGAGAACACATTAACATAGCACTGAAAATAATATCTCGTTAATTGCAAGCGCAGCTGCGAAATACTTGGTGCAAATCTACATGCATGCCACAACTGTTTTACTGTACAAGAATGAAAAACTACAACTACAAAGGAAATTCTCTCTACAATTACGCGCTAGCAATAAACAAAGGCTGCACTAATTGCACAAACTACAAGATGAAATCAGAAGATTCCAGTGAGGTATCCTCGGCTAAGGGTCGACATATGAAACTCCCCCTTAGAAAAATTATACATGACTGTCCTTAAACTGATACACAATATTTTTTAGCGCAACGCAATCTGACTTTCAAAAATCCCTACAAAAGAATGGCCCTGACTAACATTAACCTATACGTTTCACAAATCACTTACCTCACAAAAATCTTGGTTACTCGAGCTACTGCAATAAAACGAGCGCCACTACTGCCAGCTAAATAAAAGATTCAAACTACGGAAGGCACTAACTACTGATAGGCATAGTTAGCAAATGAAAGATTTTTAAAGAGAACAAACAATGTATTTACCTTAATAATTATAATATATACATCAGTTCATGACAAATTTCAAAACTCCGCCATTTCTCTCCCCACATCCACCACTGCTGGCGGCTCACTTCCAACTGCGCAACACTACGCGCTGTTCACATCCAGCTGCCGCTGCCCAGCACTACAATGGCAGACAACAATGCAAACTAGACACAGACTGCACACAGCACAGCCAGTGATTTTTATACAGAGGTGGCGTTACCGATAAAAAAACCTAAACAGCCTACTTACAGTGTCTTCTCTAATTCTCTCTCTCTTGCTACGTTGTGTTCTACTCTGACTCCCCGAATGTAACCACACTTACTTCTATTACACTCCATTACATTATTTTACTTTCATGGCATCTGTATTATAATCTATTTTGAAGACACTACTCAATACATTAAAATGATGTGAGTCGCCGGACGTTGTGGCCGAGCGGTTCTAGGCGCTCAGTCCGGAACCGCGCTGCTGCTAAGGTCGCAGGTTCGAATCCTGCCTCGGGCATGGATGTGTGTTATGTCCTTAGGTTAGTTAGGTTGAAGTAGTTCTAAGTTCTAGGACAGTGATGACCTCAGATGTTAAGTCCCATAGTGCTCAGAGCCATTTGAACCATCAGAGAAGAAAAACAATCTTGTTAGTTTATTGCGACACTAACAGCTTAATATCTTGACGAAATATTTTATCTGAATCATAATCTACATTATTGGAAGCTATTCAGACACCACCAACCTTAGTCTGAGAGCTTTATTATTTCACAACGGCAACCTACTTCCTTCTATTCCTGCTGGTCGCGTGGATTACATGAAGGAAACTTATGCCAAAATGGTATGCCTCCTCAATACAATGAAATATGCTGAACACAAGTGTAAAATATGTAGCGACCTAAAAATCATAGCCGTAGTGCTAGGAATTAAAATGGAGTGCAATAGACACTGCTATATTTTATGTATGTGGGACAATATGGACAGGAAATCACGTATTATGCAAGCAAATTGGGCTGGTAGAAATTTAAAAAAAGTCACTACCGGGCCTCTCGTGAAACTAAAAAATGTTCTTCTATCCCTTCATGTAAAGCTGGGTGTTATGAAAAGAATATATAAGCCAAGAAGAACAGGCCTTTTAAAACATCTTTCTTACTTCTATCCATTCCGATTCTGCTGCCGTGTCTAATGCTTGAATTACTTGAACACATATGATTATTTTGAACAGAATAATAATATAGCCCTTACTGTCGTATTTTAAAACTCACCAATTTTTATTATAAATTATGGTACAAAGGCATGAGCGTACCTTTTATTGGGTCGCTCTCTTCCACGGCTACTAGGAGCAAACCAGATAAATTTGCCTCGCCTTATTCTCAGTTATATGAGTACAAATGAAATGAGCTGGCAGCAGATATGGTATTTGCTCGAGCGAAGCAATGATAAAGAAGTACCTTACTAGAGAATATGAATTCATAAACGATACCTGGAAACACAAATCTAAGCACAAAGTGTTATTCCGCAGCCAGGAAAGTGTGATATACAGCACTGTATTACAGTCTGTTAGCGCATAAGGGACGTATTTCCTGTATTCCGTAATACAAAAGCCAAGGAAGTTATTTTTGTAGGGCGTCAAATCCGAAAACATGTGAAGGATTCTGCGTTTGACCGTATTAGGGGGTGGTAAAGAAAAGAAAGCTTGGGAAGCCGTAACTGATGGATTATTAGGCTACTACAGTACTTCTGCATCTCGGATGCAACCCATCTCTTAAAATCCACATTCTCAACTCACACCTATACTCTGTCCGTCCAAGTTCTGGACTCAACAGTGACGAACGAGGAACAAAAATACCACCGAGATATTTACGCAATTGAAAAAAAGAGCTGAAATGAAGCAATGGTTGTGGATTACTCTTTGTGTATAGCTATGCTCCGGAACTCACGAAAGGCAAACCATATTACAAGACCCAAACAACTGCCAGATTTTTATCCTTCAAGCAAGCGTAGTTTAGGCAGTCTCATTTGTAGACTTTTTGCATCTTCTAAGTATTTGCCAACAAACGTCAGTCTTAGGTTTGATTTCCTGATAACATTATCCATGTGATCGTTCCAGATTAAGTTATTCGTAATTGTGAACCCAAAGGATTTGGATGAACTCACAACCTTTGCATTTGTGTGATTTTTCGTGGAACCGACATTTAGCGGATTCCCTCTATTATTCATGTGAATGGAATCACACTTTCCATTATTCTGAAACAACTTATACTTTTCAGATCGCAGAGGTGTCTTGTCTCAATAATTTTGCTATTGGTTTTGATCACCTAATGATTTTACGAGACGGTAAGTGATAGCATCATCTGCAGACACTGTAAGATGCCTGATATTCTAAGAGGGCTGCCCTGAGTGCGTGCTGCAGTGTTTATGTAGGTGAGGAACAGCAGATGGCCTATAAAACTTCCTTGACGAACGTTAGATATTTCTTCTGTTTCACTCTGTGGCTCATTGTCGTTTACTACGAACTGTGACCTTTCTTACAGGAATTCACGAATCCAGTGACACAACTGAGACGGTACTCCATAGAACGTAACCTGATTACAAGTCACTTATGAGTAAGGGTGTCAAAAACCTCAGGAAATCTAAAGATGTGGAATCAACTTGACGTCCTCTTTCGATAGCACTCATTACTTCGTGAGAATGAAGAGCTGGTTCTGTTTCATAAGAACGATATTTTTTGAATCCGTGTTGGCTATTTGTCAATAAATCGTTGTCTTAGAAGTAAAACATAATGTTCGAACACAGTATACGTTCTAAAATTATACTGCAAATCGATATTAGTGATATGAGTTTGTAAATCAGCGGATTGCTCCTATTTTCTTTCTTCAGTATACGTGAGGCCTCTGCAACTTTCCAGTCCTTAGCAAATGATCTTTCGTCGAGCGACCGGCTGTATATTATTGTAATGTGTGGAGGTACTGTATCAGCGTACTCTGGGAGAAACATAATTGCCACACTATCCGGTACTGAAGAGTTGCCTTTATTAAGTGATTTAAACTGATTTTCTACGCCGAGGATATCTACTTACAAGTTATCATACTAATGCTGACAGTTTGTCTTGATCCGTATTCTGGAATATTTACTTTGTCTTCTTTGGTGAAGGAAATTCCCGAAAACTGTGTGTAGTAAATCTCCTTAAGTGGCACTGTCATCAATAACACTACCATTGCTACAACGCAGTGCAGATATTGATTGTGTCTCGCCATCGATGTTCTTTACATATAACAAGAATTTCTTTGGATTTTCTGCCCGATTTCGAGACAAAGTTTCGTTATGGAAACGATTAAAAGTATCTCATTGTAACGGGACATCCTCCTCTGGCATTACTTTTCCTCAACACTAGTTGTCGATACCGGTATTATTTTCGAATTTTGGACAGGTCAGTAATATCACAGCTGTTTTTCTGAAAAGTAGTATAATGTTATACATTGTATGCTATAATTCATGCTAAAATTTAAGAAAAGGAGTTAATTTATTTTCCATGTTACAATCGGTAAGTACTGGCTCTGAATGTTCTGTTACAATTATTTTTTTTAGAAACATTTGAAATTACGAATGATTTGGTACACTTAAAATTTCTATTATTAATTAGGCAATCTGGTACTATTTACTATGTTTATTTCTGGATTCATTTATGAAATAATAATCGAAATTAATGGAAATTCATTTGTCAAGAAAAATTGTAAGCCATTTGGAATATGGTTACTACTTCAGGGTGAGGTAGGTGTAAGCACGCCTTTGATGTGATGAGACGTATTTTTGTACTCTGTGCGAACAATGTCAGTTCGGCTTTGTTATTGCGAAAAATCAAGAAACTGTTTGATGTACTAAAATGTGACAAAATGTATCAACGTAACAAAAAAAATTCTGGATCAATGATCTTCAAATTAATTTAGATCAATCCAACCCTGAGGATCTAAAATGTGACACTGTGGCTTCAAGAATCTGACCCCTACACAAGAAGAACTGTAGCCAACTCTACATAGAAAGTTAAGTAAACTAGAAAGTTTATTGTAATCTTCGCTCCTCTCAAGTCTTCAGAAAACACATTGCTTATTGTGAACAACAGCTGCAAATAGCAAGGAGAGAGGACATTACATCACACTGAAGTCCGTAGTAGGGTGTATGATCCGACCTGGTTTATATGCCATGAGGGATCAGTATCAATTCTTCTTAATTTATTTGGCATATATCGGTCAGGTACCGATTCCACCGTTTTTACGCAACACCAGGACTTTTAGTCAGGTCGGTCGTCAAAATTTTGATTGCACGTCCACTGCACGCTTCACTTGTTGCCCTCATTACGCTCCTTTTCACTCCGACTGTATACATGCATAGTTTCTATGTACTTCGAAAGCTCACAGCAGGTGGTCTGAGTCTTCATGCAGAATTCATTCGTGTGATGGAAAAAAGAACTCGAATAAAACGCTTGTTAAATATCTGAAGGGAGTACCCTCTGCGAGTCAGGTGGGGTGCACCTGCCCCAGTCGACAATCAGAACCCGCGAGCAGTGGGACCGTCGTGTCAGCGTGAGCATATCAGTCGGCTGCGGAGCCCGGCCGCCATTTGCATGCATATTTCCCGACGAGATATTGGCCGCCTCGGCACTGTCACAGCCTTCTTCGTCACGGCGATTTAATCTCGGAGGCGCGTCACGTGCTGGGACCCCGGTTCTCCTTCCACTGGCGAGCAAATGCCAGACGGAGTGGCGTTCTCGCTCCTTACCGCCGTCTGGCTACGCCGAAAAGCGTGCGGCGCGCTCGCCCGACTACGGCAGAAAAAAATAATACGAAATCACACAAAAACGACGACGCGGACAACTGGCTGTGACGCCAGCGGAGGCTGGCCTCTCGCGCTGGGTACAGGCAGGGTGCCCGTCGGCGAGAGATTGGCTGCGGCGCCGAAATGAGATGCGTTTCACATAACGCGCCGCGCTACCCGGTGTGACGTTTTAATTAAACGGATTTTTGTTGGCCGGAAAGGCGTGCTGCCGTCGAGAAGCGACGGCTCTGACAAAACGCCGAGCATTTTGGTTGACTGCCGGGCGGCACTGTGGAGACTGTGAGGGGAAGGGGGGGGGGGAGGGAGAGGGGGAGTTGATGGTAGACGGGCGCGTGTCTGGCGCGGCGTGGCGGTCGGGCAGCGACGCGTCACGACAGCGACGCGTACGCCGGCACTGTTTACTTCAGTTTCAAAGAGCGTTTTCACTGTCGTGTTTACGTAGCTGCAGGTACAGAATCCGTTGACGGAATTACTCTACAAATCTGTTAATGTTGACTGAGCATCAGCCAAATCTTCATCATAGTCATCATCACCTTCACTTCAAGCGTCAGGTCTTTTTAACATTATTTTTAGGTTTTTTACTTGTCTCTGTGCCGCGCGGAGTGGCCGCGCGGTTTGAGGCGCCTTGGCACGGACTGCGTGGCCCTTCCCAAAGGAAGTTCGAGTCCTCACTCGGGCATGGCTATGTGTGTTGTTCTTAGCGTAAGTTAGCTTAAGTAGTGTGTAAGTCTAGGAACCTATGACTTTGGCCGTTGGGTCCCTTAGGAATTCACACACATTTGTGTGTCTGTCGTTTTGCTAGGTATAAATTTTGCAGTTGATTATATCCAGCTTCCCAATGCCCATTGAGCTGGAGACTTTAAAAATAGCTCATATTTGGATGACAATGCAATATTAACTCATTTTCTTGTCGGTCAGTTCAGTATGAGTCGAGGTGGAAGGGGTGAAAAAGGTTGGTATTGCCTGTAATGTTGGCTGCTGTGCAGGGCCGGCATGTTGTGTGGGTGGTATCAGAATGTGCACCAGGTGGTTTGCGAGCGGATGGGCATGGCTGAGCTGTGAGAGGAGGAAAGGGAGAGGGCCACCCCTTTCTTGTCTGTGTCTGTTCAGTACATATTTCACAGTTGGCTTTAAACCAACTCGCTGATGAACTAGAGACTTGAAATTTTAAATATTGCTGAAAACTGGATGACAATTGAAGATTATCGTGCTTTCGCGTCTGGTGCATGACGGAGAGTACTTTTTTACTACTGAGATTTTCAATGAGCTAGAGACATAAAACTTTCAGTGCAAGTCAGAACTGGATGACAACACAACGTTAAACCTCTTTCTTGTCTGGTATGTGGCGGAGAGTACCTTGTGTACCAATGCCATTTCCTCTTTTTCCTGATCTAGGCACAAATGGTTCACAGAAAGAAGGATTGCTGATAAGTCTCCATGTGGTCTCAAATGCCTCTAGTTGTTACCTTTGCCTTTGTTAACTCAGGTGAAGAGAAACTGAAATAAACCTGAAATTTACCACATTTCTCTGTTTTAATCTCATCAAAGTGTTTGAAATCGACTGAAAACTTTTGCACACACAAGACTAAAAGTAGAAAATAATTAATGAAACAAAAATTAATTTTTAATATACCACATTTTTAAATTAAACTAAAAACTATAAATAATTTCTCTCAATCCGGCACATATTCCTAACACCATACAAATAGTCATGAATATTTCTATGTTAATTTTTTTATAGCTATGAAAATACTTCTAAGATTTAAAATAAAAAATGTAGGGTGCATACAATACATAATTGGTTCGTGAGCTGCTCACCTTCTTACGATTACTCTACTTGCTGAGTGAATCATCAGTAGTTCACCTCTCCACTATTACCAGTCATGTGGTACCCCAAGTTTATCATTTCAAATTTAGCAATTTTGATAGCAATTAAAAATTCAGAATCCAAATTTCAAAGACTATATGTATAGTGTCAGAAATATGTGTGGAATTAAGAGAAATTATTTTATACTTTTTGGTCTGATTTATAAAACGGTATATGAAAATTCATTTTTATTTAAATAATGAATTTCATTCTGCCTGTTATAGTACCCATTGCTTCTCTCGTCTGCCTAACGTCTTCTTCCAAGTGAGTAAAATCTTTTTATGAGGAGTAGTAATCCTTCTCCTAGATCATCCATTAAATGCACTGGACAAGGTCTGGAAAGGGTACTGTATTTGCATGATGTATATCAAAATGTGCGCTTGAAGCAGACTGTGACGTGGAAGAAAATGTATGTAGAGTTTCATAGTGTGTGTGTGGGTAGAAGCGTTTGTTACTTCATAGCATGAAACAGATTTTAAATATGAGGCACACATCACTCACAGAATATATTTCAAAACGGAGATAGGGTAAATCTAGCCAGGGAAGTCATCTCCTTCCGTTTACTGACTGCACCAACTAAATACGTATTAGAACATGTATGTAAAATTCTGCATCCTATCCACATCTTTGTTTGCGGCTGTAAGTTGCGTTAAGAGTAGCATTAATATCTACAATTACAGTCGTGATTTTGTGCATACTCTTTAAATTGTTTTTAAGGTGTGCTGGATAATACCTCTTGCTCATAAATTCCACTGTTTCAGCCAACATTTATTGTACCTCTTCTGTCTGATCTGATGTATCTAATTAAAGTAGCAGACCTCTCCTCAGTGTCCAGTACTAATCAGCGAAATTTCAAAACTGATTTTGGATCATGCAATCTGGTGTAAAGGCACTAAGCAATGTGTCCGGAGTGGGATCATCTATAATTCTGTCCTGTGACATGGAATTTACTAGCAATGAAAGCAATAGTCATAGAATACGATATGCAAAATTTGTTTCATAGTCCACTTTGTAGTTCCCAAGGATTGGACAATTATTATTCATATTCTCATCTCAAATGATATCCTACAGTTGAAACGGAGCTTGTTGTCCTGTTCCATATTTATTCCATATTTTTATCAATAAATTCCAGTTTAGGAGAATTATGGCGAGAGTGTTTTTACTCTGCAGAAATAAATCTATGGGTAACGAATAGAAGAGAATGAACCATGCGCTGTTTATTTATTTATTCACTGATTTTTATTTCGTGTATGCCACGTTTCCCTGTATCCCTCCCTTGTGCAACCTGGGCCTTACGAATGAGATATTAGGTGAAGTAGCAGAAAGCTTTGATCAGAGGTTGTATCACTGCGCGGGCCGGAGTGGCCGAGCGGTTCTAGGCGCTTCAGTCTGGAACCGTGCGACCACTACGGTGGCAGGTTCGGATCCTGCCTCGGGCATGGATGTGTGTGATGTCCTTAGGTTAGTTAGGTTTAAGTAGTTCTAAGTTCTAGGGGACAGATTACCTCAGATGTTAAGTCCCATAGTGCTCAGAGTCATTTGAACCATTTTTTTTTTTTGTAGCACTGCATGAGTAGAGTGGTTCTGTGATAGGATAGTACCAACCCCGAAACACGAACAAGTTTGGCAAAGAAGGTGTGCAAGTCAGGTCAGAGAGCTCGCGAAGACAGGTTGGCGAACCAACCCCTTCCACCACCTTTTGAACGAACAATGTTTAGGCGAGGTGTCTGCAAGTACACTTGCTCCTGGGTAGCGGCGCTGGACAGACGTGGAGACGCAGCTCTCTATTGTGGTAATGTTAACAGAGGTATCAGAATGTCTCAGAACCACTCGTTAATAAAGTCTAGATGTTGAAATCAGGTGTGAGAGTACTACCCACAAAGGAGTTTATTTTCATAATTCAGCCAAATTTCAGTACGAACTTCGCGTTTGGGTCTTGGTCAGGCCACGCACCATGGGCCTTAAGCTCACGGTCGCAATAATTATTGCTCTGTGTTTAAAGTAAGGTCAGTCATTTAATGTATTTTAATGTCGACTTTCTTTTACAGTAATATTTTGGTTTTTTTGTTATTTTTTATATGTTTTCTTTGTATACATGTTTTCCCGCCACGTAGTCGGTTGGAGCAGCCGACACATTGGTAAACTGCAGTTCCGGTCTGAAAATGTATAGTAGTCCAGTGAATAACCATACGGTGGTGGGTGAGTGTAAGATAGAGAAGGAATAATCCTGTGTGTCAGTATTTTTTGTATTTCTGTTGGCTACAGCTACTTGGCAATGTGTGTGGAATAGTATTGATGCTATATTTAGCTAATGTTTCTTGTGCCCCTATAACTATTTGATTCGCCTACAATGAATTGCGTTACGTAAAATACAAGGTTTAAACTCTTGTATCTAGGACAGTTCAGTTTTTAATGACCACTGATGGAACAAAAACTTGCAAAACTTTCCCGCCGTATGATAGTAAATGTTCTTCCCCCACTACAGAACTATCAGTTTAATGAGTAGTGTTTGCAAGATACTAACACGAACTCTTTGTAGTGGAATGGAACAACCAGTGGAGCTGACCTCGGGGAAGATCAGTTTGGATTCCGGAGAAATGTAGGAACACGTGAAACAACACTGAGCCTACAAATTATCTTAGGTTAAGGAAAGGCAAACTCACGTTTACAGCATCTGCAGGCTCAGAAAAAGTTCTTGAAAATGTTGGCTGAAATACTTTCTCTGAAATTCTGAAGGCAGCTACTATAAACTACGGGAACGAAAGGCTACTTAAAATCTGTACAGTAACCAGACGGCAGACATAAAAGTCAAGGGACTTGAAAGGGAAGCAGTGGTTGAGAAGAGAGTGAGACAGGATTGCAGCCTAGCGGCAACGTTATTCAATCTGTACAATGAGCTAACAGTAAAGGAAACAAAAGAAATGTTTGAAGTAGGGATTACAGTTCAGTGAGAAGATATAAAGACTTTGCCGATGACATTGTCGCTCTGTCAGAGAAAACAAAGGACTTAGAAGAGCAGCTTAACGCAATGGACAGCGTCTTGAAAGAAGGTTATAGAATGAACATCAACAAAAGCAGGACGAGGATAGTGGAATGTAGTCTAATTAAATCAGATGATGCTGAGAGAGTTAGATTAGGAGACGAGACACTTAAAGTTGTAGATGACATTTGTTATTTTGTCAACAGTATAGCTGATGTTGGCAAAAGAAGAGAGAATATAAAATGGATACTTGCAATGGCAAGAAAAGCGCTTCTGAAAGAAAAGAAATCTCTTAACACCGAACATAGACTGAAATGTCAGAAAGCCTTTACTGAAAGTATTTTTGTGGAGTATAACAGTTTAAACGAGAAAAGAATGGAAGCTTTTGAAACGGCGCTACAGAAGAATGCTGAAGATTAGGTAGGCAGATCACTTAACTAGTTAGGAGATATTGAAAAATATTGGGGAGAAAACAAATTTATGACACAACGTGACTAGAAGTTGGAACTGGTAGACAGACACATCCTGAAACATCAGTGGATCATCAGTTTAGTGTTGGAGGGAAGCGTGGTTGGTAAAGGGAGACCAAGAGATGAATGTAGTAAGCAGTTTCAGAAGACTGTAAGCTGCAGTAGTTATCCGGAGACGAAGTGGCTTGCAGAGTATAGAGTAGCACGGAGAGCTGCTTCAAACCAGTCTTCGGACGGAAGACCACAATAACACATAGAGAAATATTTTTACACTGCTTTAATGTACTCATTTATGACATACTGAAACATCATGCGACTATACGTTTTTTTTTGCCACACCACATCCCCGTTTTTTTGTTACGTTAGTTTTACACAACTCATGACCAACTGCGCTTTGAGGTGTAAAGTATGTGTGTGTTCATAATACACTCCTGGAAATGGAAAAAAGAACACATTGACACCGGTGTGTCAGACCCACCATACTTGCTCCGGACACTGCGAGAGGGCTGTACAAGCAATGATCACACGCACGGCACAGCGGACACACCAGGAACCGCGGTGTTGGTCGTCGAATGGCGCTAGCTGCGCAGCATTTGTGCATCGCCGCCGTCAGTGTCAGCCAGTTTGCCGTGGCATACGGAGCTCCATCGCAGTCTTTAACACTGGTAGCATGCAGCGACAGCGTGGACGTGAACCGTATGTGCAGTTGACGGACTTTGAGCGAGGGCGTATAGTGGGCATGCGGGAGGCCGGGTGGACGTACCGCCGAATTGCTCAACACGTGGGGAGTGAGGTCTCCACAGTACATCGATGTTGTCGCCAGTGGTCGGCGGAAGGTGCACGTGCCCGTCGACCTGGGACCGGACCGCAGCGACGCACGGATGCACGCCAAGACCGTAGGATCCTACGCAGTGCCGTAGGGGACCGCACCGCCACTTCCCAGCAAATTAGGGACACTGTTGCTCCCGGGGTATCGGCGAGGACCATTCGCAACCGTCTCCATGAAGCTGGGCTACGGTCCCGCACACCGTTAGGCCGTCTTCCGCTCACGCCCCAACATCGTGCAGCCCGCCTCCAGTGGTGTCGCGACAGGCGTGAATGGAGGGACGAATGGAGACGTGTCGTCTTCAGCGATGAGAGTCGCTTCTGCCTTGGTGCCAATGATGGTCGTATGCGTGTTTGGCGCCGTGCAGGTGAGCGCCACAATCAGGACTGCATGCGACCGAGGCACACAGGGCCAACACCCGGCATCACGGTGTGGGGAGCGATCTCCTACACTGGCCGTACACCACTGGTGATCGTCGAGGGGACACTGAATAGTGCACGGTACATCCAAACCGTCATCGAACCCATCGTTCTACCGTTCCTAGACCGGCAAGGGAACTTGCTGTTCCAACAGGACAATGTACGTCCGCATGTATCCCGTGCCACCCAACGTGCTCTAGAAGGTGTAAGTCAACTACCCTGGCCAGCAAGATCTCCGGATCTGTCCCCCATTGAGCATGTTTGGGACTGGATGAAGCGTCGTCTCACGCGGTCTGCACGTCCAGCACGAACGCTGGTCCAACTGAGGCGCCAGGTGGAAATGGCATGGCAAGCCGTTCCACAGGACTACATCCAGCATCTCTACGATCGTCTCCATGGGAGAATAGCAGCCTGCATTGCTGCGAAAGGTGGATATACACTGTACTAGTGCCGACATTGTGCATGCTCTGTTGCCTGTGTCTATGTGCCTGTGGTTCTGTCAGTGTGATCATGTGATGTATCTGACCCCAGGAATGTGTCAATAAAGTTTCCCCTTCCTGGGACAATGAATTCACGGTGTTCTTATTTCAATTTCCAGGAGTGTATTTTGTTGTTATCTCTATAATCCATCACACAAGTGTTCCTAATGGATTCCCGCAAGAAAAGTGTTTTTCCTTTTTTTTTCAGCCTACACCAGATGATGATCTGCAACGCAGACTGAAACCAGCAGTCGGTAAATAAAAGAAAGTTAATCCAGACGGTGTTTGTTTATTATAGCAAAAGGGTCACGGCTCCTAAGACATGGCGTAAATTGTAATTTACTTTGGGCTTTCCGCTTTACTCCAACATGAGACGATGAAGCATGGGGGCAGGTCACGCTTATACATCACCTTGTGGAGATAGCTGATCGCCGCCCAACCCTGGAAACGCGCAGCGACCCTCCGTACGCTAGTTACGCACAAAAATAAATAACACCACTTCAAATAAAATGTGGCGACCATCAGTTTTAGGTTGGGTTGATGTAGAGTTGCATATCACTCAGCGGGAGTGATATTGAAAACAAAAGTCAATTTCGCACTTGGGCCCGGCAACTGTCTAAACGGCACCGTGGAGCACAACATACCGGCGGGCTGGTACCGTATCGATCAGTCTGTTCTTCTAATGGGCGCTCCCTTCGATGTCTGAGCTTCACAGTCTCTCAGCAGAGTCTCAGTGACATGGGACGTGAACAAATGCTGGCATGTGATTCAATTTGTCGTCACTTAAAACGAAGGAGAAACAGGTTGCAGTAGATTTGTCAGTTAATTCCAAAGGGAACGAAAGCGGGCGTTTCACGCTCTATTTCAAAAGTTCCGTATAGGTCGTGAGTAGTTATTCCAGTACGTTCGGATGAAAGTACAAATATTCAGTTAACTACTTGGGCGACTGAAGGATTCTTTATATCTCAGTAACAAGTTCAGCCAATACATATGTTGATTGTCGCTAAAAAAAATGGTTCAAATGGCTCTGAGCACTATGGGACCTAACTTCTGCGGTCATCAGTCCCCTAGAACTTAGAACTACTTAAGCGTAACTAACCTAAGGACATCAGACAACTCCATGCCTGAGGCAGGATTCGAACCTGCGACCATAGCGGTCGCGCGGTTCCAGACTGTAGCGCCTAGAACCGGATTGTCGCTATCTGATAAACGAAATAACAGCAATATTTTAATTATTTGCACTCGGGGACATCATAATTCATTAATTAACTAATTAACTACTCTAGAAAGAGAGCATAAACGAAACATACTATTCAGAAGTCTCAGTTTGTTCATTTATTTGCATTCAATAATAAGCAACAAGAGAAGAATTTTTACGATCCAACTGACCAGCAGCGTTGAACATATCTCTCAGAGCGTTCTTTAAGTGGTCGAATAAAATAGACGGATTATTTTCGCCAATTCTCATGTGCTCTAATTAAGTAATGAAGTTGCGCCTTCTCTGTCCTACGTAACATTTATTGTAATCCTGACATTCGATGTTGTATTTGCCGGGGTATGTGTAACTTGGTAATTTTGTCCTTCTCGAATGTGGATATTGTTGTTGATTCTATATGCGTAATGGATGCTTCATTCTTCAGTAGTGATTTTAATTTCTTTGATAATGTGCCTAAATATGTTACAAGGATATAATTCAACAGAAATAAAAAGAAAGAAAAAAACTAGACCAGCTTACTTTCCTATAACATATTTAGGCAGAATATGAAACAAATTGAACACCCTAATGGAGAATGCGAGTATCCAATACCCACACGGAACTAACTCAGGAAAAACAATATTACCAGTATATACATATCCAGATACATACAATATCGAATGTCAGGACTGCAATACACTTTACGTAGAACAGACTGCAACATCAGTGCTTCAGTAGAGCACTTAGCGAAAAGAATTCATCAACATTCTATGACCATTTAAGGAATGGTAGCCACAACATAGAACGAATTTAGTTAGCAGAGAAAATTTTAATCATACTACCGAAATACTCCAATACAGAGTCTTGAGCAAACGGATGTAAGTAGGCTGTTTGTTTTCTTATTGGCAATGTTACGTAGCGCTCTGTATGAAAATCACTGGCTGTGCTGTGGGCAGTCTGTGGCTAGTTTGCATTGTTGTCTGCCATTGTAGTGTTGGGCAGCTGGATGTGAACAGCGCGTAGCGTTGTGCAGTTGGAGGTGAGCTGCCAGCAGTGGTGGATGTGGGCAGAGAGATGGCGGACTTTTGAAATTTGTAAGACTGGATGTCATGAACTGCTATATATATTATGACTTTTGAACACTAGTAAGGTAAATACGTTGTTTGTTCTCTATCAAAATATTTCATTTGCTAACTATGCATATCAGATTGCATTGCGTTAAAAAAATATTGTTTGTCAGTTTAAGCACAGTCATGTATAATTGTTCTATATCAGATTCCGTTGCGCTAAAAAAATATTGTGTGTCAGTTTAAGCACAGTCATGTATAATTGTTCTAAGGGGATGTTTCATATGGCGACCCTGCCAGGATACCTCACTGGAATCTTCTGATTTTGTTCTTGTAGTTTGTGTAATTAGTGTAGCTATTGTTTATTGCTAGTGCATAATCATAGAGAGAATTTCCTTTGTAGTTGCAGTTTTCATTCTTGTACAGTAAAACAGTTGTGGCATCCATGTAGATTTGCACCAAGTATTTCGCAGCTGTGCTTGCAATTAACGAGATATTATTTTCAGTGCTATGTTCATGTGTTCTCTTATTTTTGCTCTTCAAATTGTGCTTTTCTGTGTTATCGTGTGAAATATTATTACAATAATGGCGTGTGAAAAACGTAATACTAGGCTCCAAAGTAAACTGAGAAATGACAGTGAAGACGAAAGCAGTGTGTTAGCGCCGCCGAGTAATGAGTAGTAATTTGGTAATTGCTCATAGGGAAATGGAGCGGGCTGCAAATAATGGCGTAGACAGTGAAACAAATAGTGAACAGGGAAGCATTATCGATCAATCGGTCGGCAACAGCTCGCCTCAGGAATCCATAATGACAGGGCACAATCTCGCAAATACTGTAGATTCAGGTTTTGCGTCCTCACAGTTTTCTGAAATAAGTCAAGACACATTTTCTGCTTTTCAAAATGCGAATACTGCCAGTTCAAATGCATTGCCGAATAGCAGTGAGGAACATGTTTCGGACACCAGTGCATTGTTAATACAATTAATGCAACAAATGGGACAAAAGCTTCAAAAGTTAGACACAATGGAACAAAATCAGAGGCAAACGCAGCAAAAGCTTCAAAAGTTTGACGCAATGGAACAAAATCTTCAAAAGTTATACACAATGGAACAAAATCTTCATAAGTTAGACACAATGGAACAAAATCTTCGGAAGTAAGACACCACGCTTGATCAAACACGTGAAGATTTAACTACTGAGTTACATAACATTGAATCGAAATGTCAAAAAGTCTGTAACGACATAAAAACACAAATTTGTGAGCATTTTCAACCTATTTTTTCGCGGCATGAAAATGCATCACAGAGTCACGAAGCAGCCATAAAAGAACTGCAAACTATTGTTCATGAAAATCATGAGACCTTGCAAGCTAAAATTGACTCAATTGCATCTACCGATTCGGTTACGCAACTTGGAAAAACTCAGGAAAACTTAAAGGACACAGTAGATACTCTGAAAATTGGTTCAGAAAGACATGGAGGAAATTAGTTCATTATCAGAGAAAGTAGTCGAACTTTCGGATCAGCTAAATAATTTATCTACAAAGGTAGATGATGATCTGAATGACACAAGACCTGTAGCCTTCACTGACACTGAAGAGTATGAACAAATCAGAAAATTCAAACAAAATCAAAATCAAATCAATACACAGTACAAAAGAGAAATCCAGGAAGTACAAGATCAGTTGGCACAAGTAATACAAGAATTACATATTTCAGAGGACACTCGCTCTCCAGTACGGAAAGAGGGACATAGAAATACGGAACAACCACAAAATAATAACACAGGACACTTCGGAAATTATGAAAGAAATTGGTTGGCAACGTGCACCGAATTTTGAAAAGGAACCGCCGAAACGACGTAACAATGACCGATATGCGACTCGCCGACATGATGATTTTGACTATAAGCTGTTCATTACTACAGGTAAATTTAAAACATTTAAGAATTCTGGCAACGACATTCATCCATAAGCGTGGCTCCATCAATTCTCTCATTGTTTTCCTCCCAACTGGTCATTAGAGCACAGATTAGAATTTATGTGCGGCTATTTAGACAATGAACCAGCTGTAAGAATGCGATCGGTCATTCACGATTGCCACAGTGAAGGAGAATTTTACCATGCCTTCCTCTCAGCATATTGGTCTCAAGCCACACAAGACCGGGTAAAACATGGCATCGTAATGATGAAACATTTCGAACAATCTGAATTCTCCAGTCATGTGAAATATTTTGAAGACATGTTGCACAAGAATCAGTACCTGTCAAACCCATACAGCCCCTCAGAACTCACCCACATTTGCTTAATCAAATTACCTGAACATTTACGACATATTATTTTAGCAGGACGTTGCAAAGAAGACATTGAGGCTTTTCAGGGACTGTTACAAGAACTGGAAATGGACACTGACAATCGGGGAACGCGGAAACAGGAGCACAACAGTTACAGGTCACATCTGTAACAATTCCGCGATGAAAGAAATAATAACTGGACACGACAAGGCTATTCTTACAACACAAATCGTGACCAAAACAGACACCACCCATATGACAACCACTGGCAGAGTAATAGTAGTTACAGAGAAAGATCGCATTTCCGTAGTAATGAATATCACAGAGATTACCATAGAAACAGACAATATGGGAACAAAAACAATCATTATCAAGGGAGACAGAATAACTTCCGACGCAACAGTTCAGCGCGCAGTTACGATTCCGGGAGAAATTGTCCACCACATGACCAACAAACATGAAACTATGTAAACTACCGACAAAACGGCAGACCTGAATTCCATCAGAACTGGCAGGATTCAAACAGAGCAGGGCACTCTCGACAAGGTGAATTTGTAGATGTTAGGTCTGCTAATCCCAATAACGACGCAATCCAACAAAGAGACAGACAATGACTCGCACCGCAGGCAGCCACGTGCGCCGGCTGGGCTTCGGAAAAATGACATAAGCTAACCTTGAGATAAATTCCAGTATTCCTTACCGACGTATACCACATGATAATTGCGTTGAAACTGAAACTCTGCATACTAGGAAGAGTAGAGATTTACACCATATTTCACGTGTAAAGCAAATTGCTGAGAGATAATCTGCCTTTTAACTTAGTCTTTGCCATAAAACTTTTCACTTTACATTACTAATATGCTTTGTCAGACTTAGAATCTGTTAACATGCAACAATGTTTGAAGTTAAATATCCAGTCAAAAACCAAGAGAACTTATTTCAACAGAAATTACGAATGCATTGCTATAGTGAACAGACGACGCAGTGTTGTTATTTGTACATTCTTGCTTGTTAGTTGCACAATTGCGTAACGACTATCAGGCTTACATACTTAGAACATATACTACTAATGAGATTTTAATGCAACATTTTGGTTTACTTGAAAAGATACTCTTTATTTGAAGTACTTTCTGTGAGATTAAAGATGACTTAGAATTTGGCTTCTTTGACAGCTACACGATTATATCACGAAGCTACTAATGTGTGACACAATTTACATTACTGCTTTTGCACTGCATCTGTTTTATATCTGCACAGTTTTTCTGAATTATTCTGGAAAGTAAAACATATTTTAGTAGTAACTTTTGTGGTATAGCTACAATGAGACAACCTTGTCCGTAGCACAACAATACGTTACAGCACAGTAGTTTCTTCATCACGGCAATAAGCGTAATAACTAAGATATCTATACGCAAAGAATTTCACTTTTGTTTATCATGAGGTAAGTACATTGACTTCTGCAGAACTTACCTTTCGGAGGACGATAACTACGACACTTCCACAGAGATTATCTTACAACAAGACGCACAATTTAGCGCTACAGTACACCTATTTGATTGATTTAATTTTGTACTTAAAACTTTTATTTTTAAAGATATTTGAAGTACAATGATACAAAGGTTTTCCGTGATACATTTCATTCCATTGCTGTTATCTGTAACACCTGAGAGTATAATTACATTAATCCTCATGGGGGTACGTGGTTAAATTTGTGTACCATGTGTTTGGCAAGCACAAGGAGTCCTCGCTAATATGGTATTTGCTTATACAACTTTACACATCGGTACCATATTTCTCTAACACGTAATTACATAGCTATCTGATCATTTAACTGAGAGAGACAAACATTTTTTTACTACATCAGTGACAGATGTTTACGTAATTACACAGTTGGATAACTTCACACTTATGAAATTGTATTTTGTCTGTACTTTGTGAACTGTTCATATTTTTTTGGAACCATATTTCTCTAACACGTAATTACACAGCTATCTGATCATTTAACTGAGAGAGACAAACATTTTTTTACTACATCAGTGACAGATGTTTATGTAATTACACAGTTGGATAACTTCACACTTATGAAATTGTATTTTGTCTGCACTTTGTGAACTGTTCATATTTTTTCGGAACCATTGTGATACTATGAGGGCTTTGAATGATGTATTTGGTATGGGATCATGATTTTTAAAGTACGTTTGAGGTAGATGACACTATTGAAGTGGCAGAGATTTTTTTTAGCCTTTGAAATTATTGGAGGAAGCTACGACGATTTTGAGATTTGGCTGAGTTTTTATGATGTTATGATGACGATGTGTATTACGCTGTTGCGGTATGTTTATGACCAATAAGCTGATGCTATATGAGGAATTTGATTATGCTACATATTTATTATGATGAAATATTGAAGAAGTGTCTACGAATATGTATATGTGTAATAAAGCAAGGCATAATGAGTAGTGGTTAGGGATTCTGGTTTGTGAAAACGGATGTTGTAAACCGAGAATCGTACTTTAAGAGTTATGAAATGTGTGTATATGCATGAATGTACCACAACGCCGAGGAAAACTTTTTGAACACTGTTATATTCATAGCATTTTGTTTCTACACATTTGCAATGCAAATTCTCGACCTGTGAAATTTTTTATATGAGACTGTCACTGTAATGCAAACTGGTGACATAAATACTTCAGTAAGAAAGTTAAGTGATCACCTTCACGTAATGAGTCGGGGGTACCCAGACGTGCGACAGTCACCTGAAAAAAAGCCATTAGGGTGTGCCTTTCAGAGGCACAGGTGAAATAAAAGGGGGGCCATTATCCTCGCTATTGACATTCCTTTGTAGAAACCATCGCAAATACGACACGTTCATTACTTGGAAACATGATTACTTGTACTTTGTGCTACTTACCAAAATGCTTATGAATTGATGGGAAATATTCGTACACCTGCACACCTGATTATGACAAGTGTCTTTCTACGAGAGTTGAGAGAATTTCTACTAACTTATGAAATGTCACATGACTATTGAATGATATTTTTATGCTTTATACATAGTTGCTTATTTCATTTGATATGTTTTCCAGCTGTGTTCCAGCATTGGTTTTATAAAATAAAATGAAATGCATTTGCTAAAGTGAACACTTTCTGTTGAAAGGGTACAGTACCACCCGACATTGAAAATAGGTACAACATACTACATTATTTTCGTCAGAAGAACACTTTTTTTTGTAAAATAACTCAATTTCAATTAATACAGTGAAGCCAAATACCAGTGTGGGAAAGAATGACAATTTATTTATTTAATTGATCACATGTGCACTCCCACAAAGTAAATCCCTACATCCAGTTTGGTGAGATCTGTGAAATGAATGAATGTATGGTCGTCTGCTAACCGCAGATAGTGAATGTGAAAATATGATCATCTTTGAGTCGATCCTTTGGCCACCTTTGGTGGGACCAAAGAGATGAAATTTACCAGAGCTTTGAGCGCCTGAAATGTGGCTGACCAATACGATCGCAAGGTGCTTCCCCCACCTCGACAGAGACGGGAGAGGACCTAGAGAACGGCCATTTTTCAGCACTCTGCCGCTGGATCTTGTGCTGTTAAGACCTGTTTTAGTTGTGCTCTGTAATGACGAAAGAGTGGAGACATGGTATGCATGTGGAATATTTAAGAGTAGTTTGAAATATTAATTTCTCTATTTCAGGAACTTTTGTGGGGAGAATTAAATGTCAGGCAGGTAATATTAATGGGATTGTAGGAATCTTCAGAAGTGACCAAAGGGTCACAATGAAACCACGTGTAGCAATAAGTTGAAATACTTCTGTGTGCTTAAGTTAAGCTGAATTACTAGCGTGTGTACAATAAGTTGAAATATTTAAGAAATAGCGTGTGTACCATAAGTTGAAATATTTAAGAAATAGCGTGTGCAGGACTTGAAATTAGAGACGAGTACTTCCACGTGGTGAGTACTGTGTGAGTCTCAATCTGTGTATGAGACAAAGGATAAAGAGAAGTACTCGTCCATGGTATCAGTTGAGGACCCGCGTGTGTGATGTTCTTAATATTGCTTTGCGTGATATGATTCCGTGTGACGCTTGATTCAAACTCTGAGAGAGAAGCAAGGTGAGTCGGCCGTCTATCCAGCAACGCCACTTGGCCTGCATTGCACAGGAAGACGTGCAAATATCTCCAGAGTTCATAGTAGGAAAGTAGAATTACAAAGTGGGGCAGTGTCGTGTGAAACTGGGATAAATATTAATTGAAGTGGGAAAGCTGAAAGTGATAATGTTGTGACTATTCTCTGTGTAGTATTTCATGTTGTAGTGTGGTGTATGTCATGTAATTTGGGTATGTGTGGTTTGCATGGGAGAGTAGCGAAGTAGTTTCAAAAGATTAGTGGGTTATGCTTGTTCCTTCGGTACCGCTCGGTCTGGAGGGAAGTTTAGTGATGATGATTGTGAGAGTCGAAGTGTGAGATATAATAAAAGATCCACCATCCTATCCAGAAAGTGCACTGTAGCGTTAAATAATTACGAGACCATAATATAGAGATTCACTAATGTAAAACCATGCCCACTGGGAGGAATTTCTCATGTGTTATTGTTGTAGGTTATAGAATTTGTGTGTTTAGGTTATTGAATTTATCGGAATAAATAAGATAGTGAAAAGAAAAAGATTGGTGAACTTTTCCTTCGAATTGTATGTTGTCATAATGTCTCGAATTTATAATGTGTACGCTATTCATATTCAGTGCGGTAGCCACGTTTTGACAAAAGCCGTTAAATAAAATAAGAAAGAAAATGTGGTATTGCCAGTGCGTAGTGAACAGTCAGAGTTCTGTAAATCACTGATAGTCAGATATGTGTTTCCGTTGCGTATTAATTATATAGGAGGCTAATTTGTAACTAAATTGTGAGTACGAGAGTTCATGTTACTCGATAAATTAAGAATGAATCCACTCGCTTGGCAGACCACCCATCTTGCAGGCCTGACTGCTTGATGCCACAGTATGAGCAAGACATGTGGGTGCCTCTCATAATTTCGACCCTACCAGGATTCCGTTTTTTTTTTTTGCCAGGATTTTTTGGCCAGGATATATAATGCCAGGATATTTTGCTGTTAGGATTTTTTTCATTTTGATGGAATATATTGTGATAGCGCTAAGAAGTAAAATTTTTTCTGTTTGCAATTTCTTTCTGGATTGGTGAGGATCTTTTATTTTTTTGTGTAATTAATTGCTATATCGTCCAAGGCTGGAAGATGGTTGTATAATTTTTTTTGCGTAATGTCCATAGTAACTAGGTCGCAGTCGAAAAGTGTAGCCACCATGGAGAATAGCGATGCTGGGGTGAACGTAGCAGTGCAGCAGGACGTAGCTGTTGACCATGGGTTAATGAGTGGGGACGGCAAACACTCGGAAGGGGTTGAATTGTTCACTGGGCCGCTGCAAGGTGATCGTTTATGCGGCGGGCTTTGTTCACAAACGGGGGCTTTTCCCGACGACGCGGGCGAGCCGGGACTAGGTCAGGTATGCAGTGAAATTGCAGTTACCCTTGGCGAAGCTATGGTTTCACAGGAGAACGAGGTGAGCGCGTCGTAAGTAGCAAATGACAGTGTGGTACTGCAGTTTTTACAGAGGATGGATAGGGATAATAAGGAGAGAGATAGGGAGAATAAGGAAAGGTTTGAAGCAACTAACGAAAGATTAGAAGCGATGAATAGAGATAATAAGGAGAGAGATAGGGAGATAAGGAAAGATTTGAAGCAACTAAGGAAAGATTGGAAGCGATGGATAGAGATAATAAGGAGAGAGATAGGGAGACTAAGGAGAGAGATAGGGAGAGTAAGGAAAGATTGGAAGCAAATAAGGAAAGATTGGAGGCAATGGATAAGGGAAATAAAAAGGCAATGAGGAAGCTACACACAGTTATGGATGAGCGTCTCTCCGCAGTTAATAATCGGTTAGATGAGGGGGAGAAGAATCTGGGTGCAGTGAAGCAAGTATGTGATGCCGTGAAAGAAAAAACCAATAATTTGGAGGTACGAATAAGTGCCATAGAGAGCGATATTGCAGAACATAGGTGCATGTGGCCGGATGAGCGAATCAAAGAGATAGTGGAGGACTTACTTACAGATAAACAAGGGGCATTAGACAGCATGGAAGCTCAAGTCACACGGCAGGAAATGGCGCTAAATAAACACTGGGACGAAGTTGCGGAGGTAGTGGCCAGAATGAATACGATTAGCGCAGATGTAGAAAAGATCAGTATAAGAGGCGAAACGGGCTCTGACTGTACGCAGCGAGAGGTTTATGCCTACCAGGAGGAGATACAATCCTTACTACAGTTTAAAGAGGCACAATTAGAAACAAATAGGAAACATAGGGAAGAACTAGCACAGTTGCAATTAGCATGCAGAAGCGAAGGTGAAACACCACCAGGTAGACTGCAGAGGGAGAGTCAGATAAATTCAAAAAACGAAAATAGGCAGAAAGAGGAAGACGAACTCAGAGAGTTGGAAGAACGGCTGTGTCGGATAAAACAGGTGGCAAATCCAACTGGGTATAGTCCAAGGTCGGAAAACATAAATGCGGAAGAAGAATGTAGGAGGCACTTCGTGTCGGTACAAACGTACACTTGTTTTCCGGATCCTGATAATTACCAACATCCATCACTGTGGCTGTCTCAATTTCAAGATTCATTACCTTCATCGTGCGGACCGCTCCTCAAAATGAAGTTTGTGTGTAACCGTTTGAGGGACGAGGCTAGAGCGAAAATGCAGGAAGTTATTAAAGACTGTAGTAGCTACAAGATGTTTTGTGACAAGTTTTTAAATGAATTCTGGTCGAAAAGTAAGCAGGACCAGGTTAAGCAAAGCATATTGATGATGCCAAATTGTAACGAAGGTGATATAAGAGATCCAGTGTCGTGCTATCAGGAAATGCTGAGACGAAACAGGTATTTGGATGTGCCATACGAAACTGGGGGGCTCATTAGGATCTGTATAACGAAGTTGCCTGTGAGATTGCGCAGAGATATAGTGACAGCAGGCAGAGGCTTGAACGATTCTGCGTCATTTCAGCACTTCTTACAGGAACTGGGTAATGAGAGCAACATTGTGAACGGCGACATGACTCATAGGTCAGACAGAGTTGAGGATAGGAACGGTAGAAACTATCAGAATGACAGGAGAGCATGGAATCAGAGGAATGACGGAAATTGAAGATGGCGAGGAAATAGGGGGCAGAATTCATGGGGATATCGACCAGCAAACCGGGAAAATAGAAGATGGGACAGAGATGGAAGAAGAAGGGAAAATGAAAATGATGGGCGAAGAGAGGATAGGCAGTCATTGGGTTCACGACAGGACAATCATTGTCACAATGACGGAGGGACAAGAAGGTGACTACTTGATAGACGGGTACAAACCAGGACTATTAATGATGTAAATATTAGGTATATCAATTACGGAAAACTAAGGGAGAATCTGTTAGAGGAGGTAGGAGATGTGGGGAGTGAAGTCCACCCAATAATTAGCGTAGAAATAAATAATATAATCGTACCTTGTGTCATCGACACAGGCAGTGTAATGAGTGTTTTGAGGGAAGATGTGTTTAAGTGTTGTAGTCTTACAAAACCATGGCCAACGTTGCCATTGCAAAGGACAACAGTGAGAGGGGCAATTACAGGAAAGGGAATTGAGGTGAAGTTACAAGCGCAGGTAGACTTTGTGTGCCAGGCGAAGAGGTTTAGTACAGTGTTCATGATTGTGTCATCTCTAACTGTTGAGGGATATTAGGCGTTAATTTTATGAACCAATATAAAGCAGTCGTTAACATGAGAAATGGTTCGATGGAGTTGTAACGAGATTTGGAGGAAATTACATTAAGATTCGACGATTGCTTACATGGTAAAGATAACGCACACTTAGCATTATGTCTGGCGGTAAAGTCCGGTAGACAGGCACAGAATACGGGGTTCGAACAAGAGAAGAAGGAAATTCATAAATGTTTGGAGGAGGAGATCAGGGAGAAAATCTGGCATTTACGAGGGACCACGGTCTACGGGGAATTGCAGAAAATTTTATACGAGAATAGAAAGGTATTTAAACATGCTGCGGGTACAGTAAGAAATTTTGTGTATAGATTCAAGGTCAAGCCACATAAACAATTTAGGGCCCAAGTGTACCCGATACCTGTGGAAGCTGAAATCGAAAGCATGCTACAACAAGGGATTATGGAACCAGCATCCAGTCCGTACAACAGCCCTTTAGTTTGTGTTGAAAAAAAGGATGGGTCAATTAGATTAGTTTTGGACGCAAGAAGGATTAATAAGATAATAGGGCCAGAGACAGATCGGCCGCTGACACTTGACGAATTGCTACAAAAGTTCCAAGGCATCAGAGTTCTCAGCTCAGTCGATTTGAGAATGAGTTTCTGGCAGGTGGAGTTAGATACGGGGTGTAGAAAATACACTGCTTTCTTGTGCTACGGGAAATCGTATCAATTCCGGAAACTACCATTTGGGTTAAATGTATCATCCGCGGCATTTATCAGAGCGCTAAATACTGTCATTCCCAATGAAATAAAAGATAAGGTAACACAGTACGTGGATGATGTCCTGATAGCCGAAAGAAACTGGGAGGACCACAATAGAACGTTAGGCATATTGCTCGGTGCACTGGAGAGACATGGGGTAACCGTGAATTTGGGAAAGTCAGAATTTGGACGAAAAGAAATCGAGTTTCTAGGTCACATTGTGACACCAGAGGGAATAAGACCAAATCCAGACAAACTCGAAGCAATCAGATATTTTCCGGTGCCAAGAACAAAACGTCAGCTTCGGGGTTATTTAGGATTAATCAATTTTTACAGGAGGTTCATTAAGATTGGGGGTGCAGCGACACCCAGACTATGTCAGCTGACTGGAAAGAAAACGGTATGGAATTGGGACCCTATCGCACAGGAAGAGTATGAGGCGTTAAAGAAGGCACTGCTATCGGCACCTCTTCTCGGGCATCCAGACCTAGGGAAAGAGTTTTGTATGGCCACGGACAGTTCCCGTAGTGGACTTGGGGTAACATTGTTCCAAGAGCAAGATCAAGGAGGAGAAGTAATACAACAACCTATTGCGTTTGCGAGCCGAGTGCTTAGCAAAGCTGAGAGAAATTACATGGTAACTGAGCTTGAAGCTTTGGCAATAGTATGGGGTTTTAGTAAGTTTAGATACTATTTGTATGGAAGGCATACTACAATCTATACTGACCACAAGTCACTACAGTATCTGATGTCGGCCAAACTTAACCATAGACGACTCGCTAGGTGGGCACTCTATTTACAGGAGTTTCAGTTTTCGGTCATGTATATTCCTGGGCCACAGAATAGAGTGGCAGATACGTTGTCAAGGAACCCAGTAGGTCATGGTCAATGCTTTGATGAGGAGGTAAACGAGAACAGATATGATATATTGTATATGCAGGGCGTGCCGTTCGAGAAATACATAGGGGTGGTACTCACAAATATCGCGAAAGAGCAGGATAAAGACGTGTCATGGAGAATGGTGAAGGACAAAGTTAGAGCGAACTTAGATGCCAATATAGCACGTTTTTATACAATTCAGAACGGGGTCCTTTTCTACCGTAGAAATCCGAACACACAGGACTGGGTGTTGTGTATACCAAATGAAATAGTCAACAAGTTGATCTGGTACATGCACCTAAGTTACGGGCATTACGGGGCAAGGAAATGCTGTAAGAAGTTAAGGGAATCAGTTTATTTCATTAGTATGGAGAGGATGATCAAGAACGTGCTTGGTAGTTGCAAATTGTGCCAGAAGGCAAAATCGTTAACTATCTCATGCAAAGCACCGCTTTTTCCGATAGTGCCAGGTAGATTGAGGGAATTCGGAGCAACAGACTTGTTTGGCCCGCTACCTAAGTCAGTGCAGGGATATAGATATGTTTTAGTAGCAGTGGAATTGGTGTCGAAGTATGTGACTTTTACCGCATTGAAACGTGCGACGGGAAGGACAGTGGCAGCAGCGATCGTTAAAAACTTTTTGCGAGAAGTAGGAACTGTAGAAAAGTTCATAGCTGACAATGGACCGCAATATCGATCCAGACAATGGCTAACCACACTGAAGAGAAGAAGGATAAAATCGGTGTTCATATCCCGATACCATTCTGCAAGTAACCCCAGTGAAAGAGTGGTAAAAGAACTGGGAAAATTGTGTAAGATCTATTGCCATAGGCAACACAGAAGTTGGAGTATTTTTCTCAAAGATTTTCAGGACATCCTCAATGAGCTACCACATGGAGCAACTGGTTTATCACCAATTACGGTACTAAAGAATGAACCACCACCAGATCGACTCAGGGGGCTGGTAGATTTTCCGCGATCAGGAAAGCAGAGGCACACAGAAATTATCAAGGTTGCGATAGAGAGTATTAAGAAAGGAGCTAAGGATAGGCAGGAGAAGCAGAAAGGAAAGATCCGTAAGATCGAATTGGCAGTAGGAGACAAGGTTCTAATTAAAACTCATCGATTATCAAAGAAGCACAGATTCCTAACTAGCAAATTCTTTACGGTGTATAGTGGACCATTCAGAGTGAGGTGGATTGTCCATGAAAATGCTGTACTGATTGAGACGATCAAGGGAAAACACTCTCGTGGGCTTCATCACATTTCTAACATCAAATTATGGAAAAGTTAAGGATAGATCTAAAGTAGGCAATTTATGGTAGATAGTCAGTGTATTTATTTGTGGTGTGTAACGTTGTGCAGGGTCAAATCGAACATAAGAATTTTCAGGCGGGATGTCAGGAAGTATGACGGAATAGACTGGTCGAATGAGTCATGAACGGGAGTCGACAGAGTGGTGTATGTACGTATTTTTTGTCGTATGAATAAGGATCAAGCAGAAACGACGTGACGATTAATGAGTGGATAAAGATGGTAGATAGAGAAGCGACGTGATAAATAGTAGTGGATAAAGGTGATATATATAAGGAGAGAAGCGACGTGGAGCAGTGTGATTAATAAAGAGAGATTCGACGTGATGAAACAGTGGTAAAAAAGGTGAGTAGAATTGAATGATGTGGAGATGTCTTGGATGTATGTTACAGAGAGGCCTGTGTATGCTGCAATAGAGATTGATGCCAATGGCGAAGGAAGACCAGGAAATGATGGAGTAATGGACGGACGGAGAGCCGAAATACGAATGAAGAGGTGAGGACAACTGCACAATGTGAAAGGACATAAGGGGAGTATGAGATCCAGATGGTGAACGTTGTGGAATACTGACGTAGGATGTAATATAAGTGTAAAATCTAACTCTTACCATAAGATTTCCAATTTGGCGAAAATAATACTTTTTGTTGTTGTTGAAGCCTGGTACCAGTATAAATAATCAAAACGGTACCAAGAAAGTGTACAGTTATTTTTTAGGATGAATAATTTGTGTATTTTTTGTTCTTAGATGAAATGTCGCAATTCTAAGTTGATATTTAGCATAAAGTGAATGCAGAGGTAAGCCGATGGAGAGAGGTGCCAGACTGAAAGGCTTCATGTGTTACGTGGTTGAGTATAAGGGAGCAAAGGTATGGTATGTTGTCGTGAGTGTGGTGGTGTTATGAGTGTAAGGGAGCAAAGGTATGGTATGTTGTCGTGAGTGTGGTGGTGTTAAGGTTAGCTGACTTCCATACCTATTCTGTTAGTGTATTAATGGATTGAATGAGAAGGAAAGTGTGATGTCTGGTGAGTGAGAGTCGTAGAGTAGTGTGATCAATGCGCACACTCCTGTGAAGGGGATGCTACCGATCTGTAACTAAAACATTATTGTGTATTGTTTGATTTGGATGAACCTCAATGGCAGGTCAGGATCTGACATCAAGTGGATGGTTCATACATGTTCTAGAAATGTTGTTATATATAATAAAATGTAAAATATATAAAGAGATACTAATTTCAGTCTGTCACAAGCACAAAGGTGCACTGTATATTGTAGCTTTAGAATCAAGTTTCTAATATTTTCACTTTGATAGGATGTTAGAGTAGTCTGCTATTTTATATTGTTATTATGAGTTGTATAGATTGCTTATTACTCCTTTTGTTTTTTTTTACACTTTCAAGTTTTGTATGAGGGACGACAGGTACAATGAATAGCACAAGTGTGGGCTGTATATAGAAAAGGGATAAATGTTGATGTTGTATGTGTAGAAAACTAGGGTGTATAATTTTTTGTTTTTTAGAACAAAGATTCTCTTATTACCAATGTATCTAATAGATCATACATGTTATCAATGAATATTTAAATACTGTAAGAATATCCTTTTGTCTGTAATGTTGCGAGATGCACGGAAGGGTCTGACTGATTGGGTGTCGTAACGCCCATACAGCTAGCGGGCGACAGGGCCGCGGCACTCCCCAGTCCACTGCCGGTTGGGCTACACTCCACGTGGCCAGTACAGCAGGTCAACGGCCTGGGGCGACACGCACGTACCACTGGCCATTCATGAGTTCCGCCACCCTTACGACTGGGGAAAGTATCCCGTGGAGGCAACAGCGGGTGGTTTCTGCTACGCAACGGGTCACGCGGCGGCGCCACGGCAGAATGAACAACGTGACGCAGAGTCCGGCGGGCATTTGTTACCAGCAACTCTTAACTAGTACTGGACTGTGGAGCCGTGAAACAAGATGACTGCTCGTATGTCTCCATAAGGTGGAAAGTGAAAGACTGGTGTTCCCAAGTTGTGAGTAGTGGAAAAGATTTTGTCTTTAGCAGACAGGACGATCGTTTTGTTTTGTCTTGACCACTGAATGGTGGGATCCATAAACTTTTGGCAGTGACTTGTTAAGTGTGCTTTGTGAATTGCATGTGGGACGCTTGGTATTCTTGAAGAGGACAGTTGTCGTTTGGTGACAAATTATTGTATGAACGCAAGAAACTAGAGTGGGACATTGACATTTGCGTCTGTAGTAGGAGACATTTCTTTAATTGGTGCGGGAATAAGTGCTGTTTGTTAGAACTTACGACTTTTAATTACACCAGGAACTGAAAGGACAGAACCGTGGGTAATAGTAGTTGTAGGGCCATTTCTGGACGACCAGATTCGTGTGGATGGTACGCTGAGAGTGACCATGACATTTGTGTTTAATGTGAGATACAGTTTACTGTTCAGTGCGTGTTCAAAAATGCCGATTTGAGTGACATAAAGACTTTCGTCCGGGAAACCATGGGAGAGCTTTGACACCGAGACAGTGTTTCTAGGAAAACTATCAGCAACTTTTTGACCCCAAGAAAATCACAGAATGAAATGTTTCCGTATGACTCGCAAGATAGGGAATAATGTATTTGTAATTGTGTAAATGTTTTTTTTATATATGTTTCATTCCTGAAGGGACAGCAAGTGTAATGGTATTTCATTAACATTTGTGTTTAGAATAGTTAGTGTTTGTTTTTTGTTTGTTCTGAGTTATCAAGTTCACGTAGCATGTTTATTAGAATATTTGGTACAATGATGCTTTAATTATTAGCCAGTGGCATAATACTAACGTAGTGGCTCTTGTAGCATTGATCAGTAAGGTTGTCACAGGGGAGAAGAGTTTGCATTGCACAACAAATATCGGAATTAATTGATGCATTTTGATGTCGTGGACAGTAATGATCTTGTTGGTGAGGTGACTGAAGCCACTTAATTTCATTATCACAGTGGTGATATTTCACATTAAAGTGTAACGAAGGCTAGTCGAAATGCAAGTTCTTGTCGTCTAAATATGTAACAATAGAGAAATGAGCAGTAGAGTAAGATACGAGAGCTACTGGCGGATTCAAGCAGTTATTGCTAACTATTTATTGCGTGTATTGATATGGAGCCTGACTTCTACGTGTAACTAGTGTAAGCAATTTTTTTTTTCCTTTTGTTGATTTTGTTTTGTATTTAGACATTGCCGTGTAAAGATTATTACAACGCAATTTATGAATGTCAGATTACTTGTTCTGTGTTTGGACGGTGAGCTATTTAAAATTTCATTAGTATAATTAGTATTTTTTTATTTGTCATAGAATTAGTGAAGTTTGGATTACTCCTAAAAATAACGAAGATCCAAGTAACTAAGCAAATTTTTATCTCAACATTATTTTTTATTTGTGTGATGTAATGTTTTATTTGTCATGTGGATTGTTGCAAACTTGTATGTGTACATTACTCCGGACTGTGGAGAGTACAATAATGGAACAATTGTGTCAATACTTTGGTAAAGTAACAGCATTTGGTCGTCTATTTGAGGTCACCAGGGGCTAAGGTCTCCTCCTGGTTATTTTGATGACTTGCTACGTTTGTTCTAATACAGCTTTCTTAAAAAAAAAAATGATCGGAACTACCCTCGCATTGCAAGGATAGTACCATGCCATTTTATTCTGCATGGGTAGCCTGTGGTGAAAGGGTACAGTACCGCCCGACATTGAAAATAGGTACAACATACTTCATTATTTTTGTCAGAAGAACACATTTTTTTGTAAAATAACTCAATTTCAATTAATACAGCGAAGCCAGATACCAGTGTGGGAAAGAATGACAATTTATTTATTTAATTGATCACATGTGCACTCCCACAAAGTAAATCCCTACATCCAGTTTGGTGAGATCTGTGAAATGAATGAATGTATGGTCGTCTGCTAACCGCAGATAGTGAATGTGAATATATGATCATCTTTGAGTCGATCCTTTGGCCACCTTTGGTGGGACCAAAGAGATGAAATTTACCAGAGCTTTGAGCGCCTGAAATGTGGCTGACCAATACGATCGCAAGGTGCTTCCCCCACCTCGACAGAGATGGGAGAGGACCTAGAGAACGGCCATTTTTCAGCACTCTGCCGCTGGATCTTGTGCTGTTAAGACCTGTTTTAGTTGTGCTCTGTAATGACGAAAGAGTGGAGACATGGTATGCATGTGGAATATTTAAGAGTAGTTTGAAATATTAATTTCTCTATTTCAGGAACTTTTGTGGGGAGAATTAAATGTCAGGCAGGTAATATTAATGGGATTGTAGGAATCTTCAGAAGTGACCAAAGGGTCACAATGAAACCACGTGTAGCAATAAGTTGAAATACTTCCGTGTGCTTAAGCTGAATTACTAGCGTGTGTACAATAAGTTGAAATATTTAAGAAATAGCGTGTGTACCATAAGTTGAAATATTTAAGAAATAGGGTGTGCAGGACTTGAAATTAGAGACGAGTACTTCCACGTGGTGAGTACTGTGTGAGTCTCAATCTGTGTATGAGACAAAGGATAAAGAGAAGTACTCGTCCATGGTATCAGTTGAGGACCCGCGTGTGTGATGTTCTTAATATTGCTTTGCGTGATATGATTCCGTGTGACGCTTGATTCAAACTCTGAGAGAGAAGCAAGGTGAGTCGGCCGTCTATCCAGCAACGCCACTTGGCTTGCATTGCACAGGAAGACGTGCAAATATCTCCAGAGTTCATAGTAGGAAAGTAGAATTACAAAGTGGGGCAGTGTTGTGTGAAACTGGGATAAATATTAATTGAAGTGGAAAGCTGAAAGTGATAATGTTGTGACTATTCTCTGTGTAGTATTTCATGTTGTAGTGTGGTGTATGTCATGTAATTTGGGTATGTGTGGTTTGCATGGGAGAGTAGCGAGGTAGTTTCAAAAGATTAGTGGGTTATGCTTGTTCCTTCGGTACCGCTCGGTCTGGAGGAAAGTTTAGTGTTGATGATTGTGAGAGTCGAAGTGTGAGATATAATAAAAGATCCACCATCCTATCCAGAAAGTGCACTGTAGTGTTAAATAATTACGAGACCGTAATATAGAGATTCACTAATGTAAAGCCATGCCCACTGGGAGGAATTTCTCATGTGTTATTGTTGTAGGTTATAGAATTTGTGTGTTTAGGTTATTGAATTTATCGGAATAAATAAGATAGTGAAAAGAAAAAGATTGGTGAACTTTTCCTTCGAATTGTATGTTGTCATAATGTCTCGAATTTATAATGTGTACGCTATTCATATTCAGTGCGGTGGCCACGTGTTGACAAAAGCCGTTAAATAAAATAAGAAAGAAAATGTGGTATTGCCAGTGCGTAGTGAACAGTCAGAGTTCTGTAAATCACTGATAGTCAGATATGCGTTTCCGTTGCGTATTAATTATATAGGAGGATAATTTGTAACTAAATTGTGAGTACGAGAGTTCATGTTACTCGATAAATTAAGAACGAATCCACTCGCTTGGCAGACCACTCATCTTGCAGGCCTGACTGCTTGATGCCACAGTATGAGCAAGGCATGTGGGTACCTCTCACTGTCAACAGATCTTTTAAATAATTATTTTATGATCCACATTCTTTAAAAAAGGAGCTCTTGGAATGGAAAAAACAATAAGAAGGGACTAATAACAGTAACTGCATATATAATTTTCTTTTCAAGTACATGGTAATTTTTCGTAGGATAAGTTTTTGTGGTGCACCACTTTAATTACATAGACATTAAGATGTGGATATACATTTCCCTTATCTGTGTTGTTGTCTTTAGTGTACTATTTTTTCTGCTTGTGGGTTTGTCATGTTTAGATATAAGTTATTACATTTACTGCTGCTAGCTTTGCCAATTTGCATTTTTTCATTGCTGTTTGTATTAATTGTTTTGTGCTGCTGCATTGCCTCGTCCCTTAGTTTAGCATATGAGCTCAGTAGATTTAAGTTAGCTTAAGATGGGGTAGGCAATATAAGAGAACAAGTTGTGATGAATTGGAAGAAATTCATTGAGAAGCTATAAGAAAATGGTTTGGCCTAAAAAGTATTTTGAAAGAGGATATGAACCAAAAAAGTAGGGTTTAGGGACAACAGGTTTAGGTAGGATTTTCTTGGAAAATAATGATGAGGTAAGATAATGGAAAATAAATAATGAAGTAGTAGATGTGTGAACATATAAATACAAAAAGCATGCTTGGACGGAATTTTTTTGGTGGAAACAAATGTTGAAATAAGAGGAAAGATATATGGAATGAAGTTTTGGGGTGGACTGCAGTACCAAATATCACACTGAAAACAAACCCTGTCCTGTATTTTTGTGTTATTACACTATGTGAATTTGTGTTTTTCCTGTCTTAATGTGTTTAGCTAATAAGAGTTATGTTGTAGAATTTTTCTGATAATATGTTATTTTCTTTGTAAAGATGTTTAGATATTATTTAGTCTGTTCTGTTTTAATGCTCATGTGTGAAGTTGATGTTTCGAAAGATATTCTGATCTTTTATGTATGTACTCATGTCATAATTCCTGTAACACTGATGTATATGTTATTTCGATTCTTTTGTAAAGCTTGTACTACAAATGTTATCTGTATTGTTATGTTCTTTAATGATGTATTTTGTACCTTTGGAATTGTATTCTTGTGTTATAAAATTGTAATTGACACCAGTTCATCACGTTATTAACTTGTAAGTTCCAATTCACTGCACACGTTTCTGTTGGTCATAGTATATGGACAATATGTGAGAAGTAGAGACTGTTAGTGTTTGCACGTGTGTTAATAATTCAGCAAGGGACTGGATAACAGCATTGCTGGTTCTAAGGACAATTCCAAAAACTTTGTGAGTGCTCAAGTGGTGGTTATGGACTTGCTACATTGTCCGCAAGACTCTTCGATGAAGATTGTGCACCCGCACAGTCGCAGCAGATGGCTGCTGGCCATCTCTACAAGGACTACAGTGGGTCTGCATCTTTTATGACCCACCAATACCATTATTTCTACAAGGACTACATTGGGTCTGCACGTTTGATGGCCCACCAAAACCATTATCTCTACAAGGACTATAGTGGGTCTGCATCTTTGATGGCCCACCAATACCGCAATCTCTACGAGGACTACAGTGGGTCTACTCTGTGATGACCTACCTACCAGTATTCTTCAAAACTTCGACTGACTGTGGTGGGTTTGCTCTGTTGTTGCGCATTACCTGTCTGCATGTCAAGAGTCAGCACTGTCTTTCCGATGGAAGGACAACACTACTTTTTCAAGACTGCATGGAAATCCACTACTTCCATGTGCATTTTCTTTTACTGCTCAGACTTTGAGAAAAACACTGCAATTTTACTGTGATGAATGATCAGAACTGTCATTATGGACTGTGAGAAAATTTTAGCTTTTGACCAACATTTTATCAATAAGTGTGTGCATTTGATATCTTTGTTATTGTAATTATGAAAAATTTTATCAAATCATTATTGGCCACTGCCCAAAACAATTTGTAAAATTTTTTGTGGGGAGCATGGGGGCTATGTAAGTAGGCTGTTTATGTTTTCTTATTGGCAACGTTACGTAGCGCTCTCTATGAAAATCACTGGTTGTGCTAGTAGGCTGTTTATGTTTTCTTATTGGCAACGTTACATAGCGCTCTGTATGAAAATCACTGGCTGTGCTGTGGGCAGTCTGTGGCTAGTTTTCATTGTTGTCTGCCATTGTTGTGTTGGGCGGCTGGATGTGAACAGCGCGTAGCGTTGCGCAGTTGGAGGTGAGCCGCCAGCAGTGGTGGATGTGGGGAGAGAGATGGCGGAGTTTTGAAATTTGTAAGACTGGATGTCATGAACTGCTATATATATTATGACTTTTGAACACTAGTAAGGTAAATACATTGTTTGTTCTCTATCAAAATCTTTCATTTGCTAACTAAGCATATCAGATTGTGTTGTGCTAAAAAAATATTGTGTGTCAGTTTAAGCACAGTCATGTATAATTGTTCTATATCAGATTGCGTTGCGCTAAAAAAATATTGTGTGTCACTTGAAGGACAGTCATGTATAATTGTTCTAAGGGGACGTTTCACGGATTTGAACCATAAATGTTTCACACAAAATTATATTGAATTCCTAACCAAACGTAACAGATAGACACAAACAACTATCTTAAGATACATCGCTTACAAAGATGATACATACAGCCCAAAACAATAAGATCAACACACCATACCAGCTGTAAGCATGTAGCATATTTGGCGAACTATAGCAGCTGTCAATCTGTCAAATCTGAGGATAAAACGATAAATTGTAAACATTACGGGAAAGGACGGTTAACAACAGCCGCAAACCACAAAACAGCTTATAACATGAGAGTCCTAAATGTACACCACGTTGTAATAGAATACAGAGTAATAGCGACCACTAATGATATGTGGAGGTATGTACAAAAATTATATGTCTGAGAATACGATAACTAACAATAGAAAAAAAATAAAAACACTATGCGACTTTGACAGATGACAGTACACCCGAAATGGATCCGTTACAATAGAAATGCTAACCTACTACAGTAGCACTCTGGAATTTATTACATGAATGAACTTTTCAAAAATCTTTGATATCTGTGTCAGATTTTTCTGTCGATATTGTAAAAGGCTGTGTCGTTTTGCTTAACCCTGGCAGAGCTGGTATTGAAGTGGAAGATACACTATCGATAACTGGACTTTAACAGTGAAGGCAGCTGGACAGGTGTGTGGTGGAATGTCAGAAAATAATGTGAGGAAAAGAAAGAAGGAAGATTAGGGATGAACGTCTCGTCATTAGAGACAGAGCAAATAAGGCGAGAAACATGATGACGGGTTAGTATTTCACTTCAACTCGTTCTGTAAACTGTGAAAGGGCACAGTACTGCCCGACATAGAAAAGATGTACAACAACATACTTTATTGATCTTGTCAGAACAGCTTTTCTGTAGAATAACACCATTTCATTTAATACACCGAAGCCAGATACTAATGAAGGAAAGAAAGGCAATTTGTATGTTTAATTATTCGGATGTGCACTTCCTTAAAATAGACCTCAGGCATGTATGTGTGTGATGTCCTTAGGTTAGTTAGGTTTAAGTAGTTATAAGTTCTAGGGGACTGATGACCTCAGAAGTTAAGTCCCATAGTGCTCAGAACCATTTGAACCATTTTTGAACCTTAAAATAGATCCCTGAATCCAGTTTAGTAATGTTTGTGAATTGAATGAATGGCTGGTCATCTCCTGGCCACAGTGAAGGTAGATTCTATAATCACCTTTGAGACAGCTCTCTGGTCACCTTTGGCTGAACCAAAAGGAGGAAGTATACCAGAGCATTAGAGGGCCTGGAACGTGGCTGACAAATACGGTGGCAAGGTCGTCCCCCACTTCTGCGGAGGCGCGGGATGACCGGATGAACGGCCATATTTCATCACTCTGTCGCTGGTTCCTGAGGTGTGAAGACGTGCTCTATGTGTGCTCCAGAAAAACGAAGTTTACTGAAAATGGTATGCATGTGGAATATTTAGGAGTAGATGAACTAATAATTTCTCTTTTCAGAAACTTTTGGTGAGAGGCTGTTGTAAATTGTTCTGAAAAAGACAAGAAGGTAAAAATTCATGGGGAACATAGGATTCTTTGGAAGTGAACAGAAACCACGTGTTGTAATTATAAGACGAAATACTAGCGTGTGGAAAATAATTAAGATTTCCGTGTGCAGAACTTGAATTAGAGACAAGCACTTCCACAGTACAGTGTGAGTCTCAACCTGACTACAAGGCAGTAAAAAAGAATTAGAAGTGCTTGTCCTTGCATTCAGTTGAGGATCCGTGTGTGAAATAAATAAGATACCAAAACTTCCATTATGAGATACATTCGTGTGACGCCAGCTTCATATTCAGATACTCAGAGAGTGAATTTAGGTGAGTCAGCCATCTACCCGGCAACTCCATGAGGGTTGCATTGCACAGGGAGATGTGCATAAATATTCCAGAGTTTGTAGTAGGAAAATTATTACGTGAGTCAGCGACGTGTGAATTTGGGATGACTATTGTTTGATGTGGGAAAGCAGAACGAGTAGAAAACCAAACATTTTGTTTTTACAGATGTGTTTTATACTGTCACTGTGATTTATTATGTGTATTTAATCTGTGTGATTTGCATGAGACAGTAGCGAATTTAGTGGGTCAAGCATTATTTTTCCTAATACAGCACGGAAGTCAGTAAAGTCATTATGTTGCTAATGAATGAGATTACGAGAATGTGGGAGAGAATGAAGTAGCAAACGATTCCTTAGCAATCCAGAATATGCACAGTAGCAATAGACAGAAACATTACGAGACCATAGAATAGTAAAATGCTTATGTTATATCATGCCGATTGGGTGGAGAATCACTTGTTTAACTATTGTGTTTAAGTGTACTGCTAGGAATTTTTCAACATTAGCGTGAAACAATTTATTGTAATAAAAGAGGAGATATATGAGACAACTAGTGGTCTTGATTATTGAGTTGTGGGTAGCCATTTTGTTGAGGTATTTTAACATAACTTCCATTTTTTTGCTGGGATGTCTAAGCTTTGGATAAAATAAATGCCACAGGAAGGAAATGTGGCCTTTCCATGGTGGAGTGAATCCATCAGAAATGTGCCCTAGCTATTATTCAGATGCGTTACTCATTCCGTTGCATTAAAAAGTTAGGTGGAGATAAATTATAGATTAACTGATAGGCACTAAGGCTCATATTTCAAGAGTAGTTGCAGTGGGTATGATAATCATGAAAATGTTTCTGATGTACGAATAAAAAAAGCACTCGCTTGGCAAGCCACTCATCTAGCAGGCCTCATTATTAGACGCCACAGAATGGGGTAGGAAACTCCCAACAGGCAGTATTTTAAAATACAGTTTCTAGAAACATCGGTATTGCTCCGTTCAACGTAAACACGTTTTAGAAAATGGTACAACAAAACCTAATGAAGTAACTACACAACTTACTTCACTATTTCCTGCTTATGTTTTGAAATGATGTGGATCTGGAGTTTTGTCCAGCAAAACTGCCCATTCTTCCAGTAAATACACTCCTGGAAATTGAAATAAGAACACCGTGAATTCATTGACCCAGGAAGGGGAAACTTCATTGACACATTCCTGGGGTCAGATACATCACATGATCACACTGACAGAACCACAGGCACATAGACACAGGCAACAGAGCATGCACAATGTCGGCCCTAGTACAGTGTATATCCACCTTTCGCAGCTATGCAGGCTGCTATTATCCCATGGAGACGATCGTAGAGATGCTGGATGTAGTCCTGTGGAACGGCTTGCCATGCCATTTCCACCTGGCGCCTCAGTTGGACCAGCGTTCGTGCTGGACGTGCAGACCGCGTGAGACGACGATTCATCCAGTCTCAAACATGCTCAATGGGGGACAGATCCGGAGATGTTGCTGGCCAGGGTAGTTGACTTACACCTTCTAGAGCACGTTGGGTGGCACGGGATACATGCGGACGTACATTGTCCTGTTGGAACAGCAAGTTCCCTTGCCGGTCTAGGTATGGTAGAACGATGGGTTCGATGACGGTTTGGATGTACCGTGCACTATTCAGTGTGCCCTCGACGATCACCAGTGGTGTACGGCCAGTGTAGGAGATCGCTCCCCACACCATGATGGCGGGTGTTGGCCCTGTGTGCCTCGGTCGTATGCAGTCCTGATTGTGGCGCTCACCTGCACGGCGCCAAACACGCATACGACCATCATTGGCACCAAGGCAGAAGCGACTCTCATCGCTGAAGACGACACGTCTCCATTCGTCCCTCCATTCACGCCTGTCGCGACACCACTGGAGGCGGGCTGCACGATGTTGGGGCGTGAGCGGAAGACGGCCTAACGGTGTGCGGGACCGTAGCCCAGCTTCATGGAGACGGTTGCGAATGGTCCTCGCCGATACCCCAGGAGCAACAGCGTCCCTAATTTGCTGGGAAGTTGCGGTGCGGTCCCCTACGGAACTGCGTAGGATCCTACGGTCTTGGCGTGCATCCGTGCGTCGCTGCGGTCCGGTCCCAGGTCGACGGGCACGTGCACCTTCCGCCGACCACTGGCGACAACATCGATGTACTGTGGAGACCTCACGCCCCACGTGTTGAGCAATTCGGCGGTACGTCCACCCGGCCTCCCGCATGCCCACAATACACCCTCGCTCAAAGTCCGTCAACTGCACATACGGTTCACGTCCACGCTGTCGCGGCATGCTACCAGTGTTAAAGACTGCGATGGAGCTCCGTATGCCACGGCAAACTGGCTGACACTGACGGCGGCGGTGCACAAATGCTGCGCAGCTAGCGCCATTCGACGGCCAACACTGCGGTTCCTGGTGTGTCCGCTGTGCCGTGCGTGTGATCATTGCTTGTACAGCCCTCTCGCAGTGTCCGAAGCAAGTATGGTGGGTCTGACACACCGGTGTCAATGTGTTCTTTTTTCCATTTCCAGGAGTGTAATTTCATGAAATCTTGTCTATTTCCAGAGCCACGCGTAAAGCAACGAAAGAAAGTTACGAACAAAGAGGAAGGCAAGTAGCATTAGAATGAATAAACTGAGTTGTTGTGACTACGTGAGCCCTGCCTTTCGGTGCCTGAAAGATGTGAAGGCGCCGGCATTTGCCGTGCCCCGCACGCACCTCTTACTTCTTACACACGGCAGCGCAGCCGACCACTACTGTTGGAGTGCCTCATGGCTTCGCTCTACATACGATGGCAGTATACACGGTACCGTATAGATGACTACCGAACAACTGCCAAACAATCACTTAAACTTTACAAAGTTTGTTAAATACTTGTCGTGTGTGGAGATTTTGAAGTATTTAGCAAACACTGAAGGCGTTCCACAGAAATTTTAGTCGGTGGCAGATCTGACAGTAGGCCGGAAGTTGTCTGTATCGATTTTTAGTCGCGCAATTTTAAGCGATAAAGAATTTCGAGACAATTTGTCTCACTGTATCGTTATTTCCACGGCCACAGAAACTACGAGAAAGAAGGAAAACAAAATAACGCTGGCAATTAGGATAATTGCGGGCCCTGCAGGAAGATGTTAAGAAGCAAATCAGAATTCTAAGCTTCTAGGCACACCATACAAGTGGGAGTGCAATAAAGTAAAAGAAATCGAAGCTTTCGTTTTTTTCCACGGACGACGTAAATGCTCTCACATTGCGGTAATTTAATGAAACGTCACCATTGTTTGACACATCTAGTTGGGAAAGGAAAGTGACGACTTCGTGCCCGGGAATGACCTGAGAATCGTGCTGTGTACCAAACCTATAGCCAGTAGGCAAAATAAATGAACCACAACTATAGAGTACAACAAACATTTTCAGTATTGTACTAGTTACTGACCACTGACGGCACGTCCAAGTAGAACAGAATAAATTTCTACATACTAGTGATTTCCTTTCCAATCTAAGGGCGAAGTAACTGATTTGTTAAACGTTTGATTGACCATTCGGAAAACGTTGTTGTAATGATAAGGTTCTAAGTGTAATACACTGAAGAGCCAAGTAAATTGGTTCACCTGCTAAATATCATGTAGGGCCCCCGCGAGCACGCAGAAGTGCCGAAGCACAACGTGCAATCGACTCGATTACTGTCTCAAGTAGTGCTGGAGGCAACTGAGACTTTAAATCCCAGAGCTGTCCATAAATCCTTAATAGTACGAGCGGGTAGAGATTTATTCTGAACAGGCATTACAAGACATCCCGCATATGGCCTATAATGTTCATGTCTTGGGAGTTTGGTGGCCAGCGGAAGTGCTTAAACTCAGAAGTGTGTTCCTGGAGCCAATCTGTAGCAATTCTGTCCTCCTGGAATTGCCCAAGTCCGTCGGAATGAACAATGGACGTGAATGGATGCAGTTGATCAGACAGGATGCTTACGTGTCCCCTGTCAGACTCGTGTCACTGCAGCTGCACACGACCCACACATTACAGAGCTTCCAACAGCTCGAACAGTCCCCTGCTGACATGCAGGGTCCATGGCTTCATGAAGTAGTCTCCATGCCCGCACACGCCCATTCGCTCGATACAATTTGAAATGAAACTCGTCCGACCAGACAACATGTATCCAGACATTAACAATCCAATGTCGGTGTTGACGGGCCCAGGAGAGGCGTAAAGTTTTGTGTCGTGCAGTCGCCAAGGGTAATCGAGTGGGCCTTCGGCTCCGAAAGCCCATGCTGATGATATTTCGTTGAATGGTTCGCACGCTGACACATGTTTATGGCACAACACTGAAGTCCGAAAAAAATTGCGGAAGGGTTGCACTCTGTAACATTGAACGATTCTCTTCAGTCGTCGTTGGTCCCATGCTTGCAAGATCTTTTTCCGGCCTCAGTAATGACGAAGTTTTAATGTTTTACCGGATTCCTGATATTCACGGTATGCCCGACAAATGGTCGTACGGGGAAGTCCCCATTTCACCGCTACCTCGGACATGCTGTGTCCTATTGCTCGTGCGCCGACTGTAACACCACGTTCAAACTCTCTTAAATCTTGATAACAAGCCATTGTAGCAGCAGTAACCGATGTAACAACTGCGCCAGAGACTTGTTGCCTTATATGAGCGTGCCGACCACAGCCCCGTATTCTGTTTACATACCTGTGTATTTGAATACGCATGCGTATACCAGTTCCTTGGGCTCTTTCCTTAAACAAGTCTTCATGGGTATATTTCTCTCCCAATCCTAACGATGGGTGGTGGAGGAGGGGAGGGGGGAAGGACCATTGCCCCTCTTCTTTATACGCAGTGCTTGAATCAATGCGAGAAATACTCTGCTACCCATTTTACTAATGTCATAATACTTTGCGACATGGACAGCGTCTGCTTCAAAAGTGAGATTGACAAACGTTGTTGGTACGTGGACGAGCTTCTTTGACAAACCCGTGGACAGACAAGAACTAATTTCACAAACAAGTCTGATCATGTGCAGGGGTCATGAGGCTTCACATCCAGTTGTCTACGCAGGGTGACCAGTAGACTGGGGGGTGGGAGGTTGGGACCAAGGGATAGCAGACTTAAAAGAGTGAAACCAGCGTGACAGACATCTAGCTTCCCTGTGTGGGGCAGCGTCCTATGTGTGGCTTTATCCTCAGACGACGTGTACAGCCGCGCGCGAGCGCACACAAGCGTGCGCTCGCGGGCACACACACACACACACACACACACACACACACACACTTGGAGAGACAGAGGAGCACGGCAGGCAATCAGGCCGGTGCGAGATTAGCCGGCAGCGCCGTGGCAGGCGCTGCAATCAGTCCAGGAGCTGCTAATTAGCAAAGCAGGTCGCCGCTTTCCGTCGCCCCGGCTGCGCCGATTGAAATCTGGCAGCGCAGAGGGAGGGCCGGAGGCGCACAGAGGAAAGAGCCAGATGTAACTGATTAAACGCCGCCATTCGTATTCAAAGGTCACAGCGAAAACTCGCAAACGAACGGCCCCTGTGCTGCGCTGGGCGACGAATATGAACGCGCAGAGAAATGCGGCGCTTTCACGAAGCTTCATCCAAAACGGGATAAGTGAGAGTAGTCGGAGGGTGGCCATGCGGCCGACATGAACTGGCGATGAAAATGCGGACGAACTTTGCCGGCGCCGCAGTCACAGACTGGCTGAGCGTTAATATCCGACGGCTGACGGCAGCGACTCTACCGGGAAGTTTATCGGAGAATTATCCACCTCACGTTCCTAAATCTTTCGATAGAAACGCAGAGATAGACATCGATTTTTAAATATATTTTCGCTGCATTTATGTTCCCTGCAATATCATACTAAAAGCCTCTGAAACGAAATATTTGGCAACTGAATTTCTGGTATTCTGTACAAGTTTTTCGGTGTATATTAAGAGGCATCAGAGGTAATTAGGAGTCTCCATTTTGGTTGGAAGTCGGACAGTGGATGCGGGCCCATGAACATCACATGAAACTCAGCTCCCAATTCGTGTTCATTTCCTGGATGTACGAGTGCAATTCTGCCCTTGGTCGCTCGCAAATCTTCTGAACTGTAGCGTCGAAAATTAGTCACTGAAAAATGTTGTACCGTATGATTCTGTACTTCGCTCTTAATGATACACTTAATCGCTAAGGAAACTGGTATAGGCATGTATATTTAAATACAGAGTTAAGCAAAAACAGACGGATAGGCACTTGGTGCAGGGAGTGGCAACTGGCCCTTAACATAGACAAATATAATGTATTGCGAATACATAGAAAGAAGGATCCTTTATTGTATGATTACATGATAGCCGAACCAACACTGGTAGCAGTTACTTCTGTAAAATATCTGGGAGTATGCGTGCGGAACGATTTTAAGTGGAATGATCATATAAAATTAATTGTTGGTAAGGTGGGTACCAGGTTGAGATTAATTGGGAGAGTCCTTAGAAAACGTAGTCCATCAACAAAGGAGGTGGCTTACAAAACACTCGTTCGACCTATACTTGAGTATTGCTCGTCAGTGTGGGATCCGCACCAGATCGGGTTGACGGAAGAGATAGAGAAGATCCAAAGAAGAGCGGCGCGTGCCGTCACAGGGTTATTTGGTAACCGTGATAGCGTTACGGAGATGTTTAGCAAACTCAAGTGGCACACTCTGAAAGAGAGGCGCTTTGCATCGCGGTGTAGCTTGCTCGCCAGGTTTCGAGAGGGTGCGTTTCTGGATGAGGTATCGAATATATTGCTTCCCCCTACTTATACCTCCCGAGGAGATCACGAATATAAAATTAGAGAGATTCGAGCGCGCACGGAAGCTTTCAGGCAGTCGTTCTTCCCGCGAACCATACGCGACTGGAACAGAAAAGGGAGGTAATGACAGTGGCACGTAAAGTGCCCTCCGCCACACACCGTTGGGTGGCTTGCGGAGTATAAATGTAGATGTAGATGTAGGAATACGACGCTGGGGTCTGCAACGCCTATATAAGACCACATGTGTCTGGAAAACTGTGGTGAGTTCCTAAAGGACCAAACTGTTGAGAGCATCGATCCCTGTGCTTACACACTACTTAATCTAACTTAAATTAACTAACGCGAAAGACAACACAGACACCCATGCCCAGGGAGGACTCGAACTTCCAACGTGGGGAGCCGCGCAAACCGTGGCTAAACACAGCTCGGTACTGCTGCTAAATTGCAAGGTTGTAAGTAGGCTGTTTAGGTTCTTTATTGGTAACACCACGTAGCGCTCTGTACGAAAATCACTGGCTGTGCTGTGAGCAGTCTACGGCTGGTTCGCATTGTTGTTGGCTATTGTAGTGTTGGGCAGCTGGATGTTAACAGCGCATAGCGCTGCGCAGTTGGAGGTGAGCCGCCAGCAGTATGTGGGGAGAGAGATGGCGGAGTTTTGAGAGCGGATGATCTGAACGTGTGTCCATCAGAGACAGTAAATTTTTAAGACTGGATGTCATGAACAGATATATATATTGTGACTTTTGAACACTAATAAGGTAAATACATTGTTTGTTCTCTATCAAAATCTTTCATTTGCTAGCTATGCCTGTCAGTAGTTAGTGCCTTCAGTAGTTAGAATCTTTTATTTAGCTGGCAGTAGTGGCGCTCTCTGTATTGCAGTAGTTCGAGTAACGAAGATTTTTGTGAGGTAAGTGATTCATGAAGGGTATAGGTTATTGTTAGTCAGGGCCATTCTTTTGTAGGGATTTTTGAAAGTCAAATTGCGTTGCGCTAAAAAATATTGTGTGTCAGCTTAAGCACAGTCATTTATAATTTTTCTTAGGGGACGTTTCAAGGTTATCAAGTTTTAAGTGAGTTTTAATGTGTTGTTATAGTCGGCAGACGAGCGATGGGACACAGCATCTCGTATGTAGCAATGAAGTGGGGATTTCCAAGTTGTGCCACAAACTTCTCTTCTCCCCAATCCTATTCAATACCTACTCATTAGTTACGAATGTTGAAGATTAGGTGGGTAGATCACGTAACTAATGAGGAGGTATTGAATAGGATTGGGGAGAAGAGAAGTTTGTGGCACAACTTGACTAGAAGAAGGAATCGGTTGGTAGGACATGTCCTGAGGCATCAAGGGATCACAAATTTAGCATTGGAGGGCAGCGTGGAGGGTAAAAATCGTAGAGGGAGACCAAGAGACGAATAAGCAGATTCAGAAGGATGTAGGTTGCAGTAGGTACTGGGACATGAAGGAGCTTGCACAGGATAGATTAGCATGGAGAGCTGCATCAAACCAGTTTCAGGACTGAAGACCAAAACAACAACAACAATAGTCGGCAGACTAGTGATGGGACACAGCATCTCCTATGTAGCAATGCAGTGGGAATTTCCCCGTACTATCATTTTACGATTGTATCGTGAATATCAGGAATCCGGCAAAACATCAAATCTCCGACATCGCTGCGGCCGGAAAAGATTCTGCAAGAACGGGACCAACGACGACTGAAGAGAATCGTTCAACGCAAATTCTTGCAGATTTCAATGCTGGGCAGTCAACAAGTGTCAGCGTCCGGACCATTCAGCGAAATATCATCGACATGGGCTTTCGGAGCCCAAAGCCCACTTGTGTACCCTTGATGACCGCATGACACAAACCCTTACACCTCGCCTGTGCCGTTCAGTACCGAAATTGGACTGTTGATGACGGGAAACATGTTGCCTGATCGGACGAGTCTCGTTTCAAATTGTATCGAGCGAAGGGGCGTGCACGGGCATGAACCTCATGAATCCATGACCCTTCATGTTAGCAGGGAACTATTCAAGTTCGTGGAGGCTCTGTAATGGTGTGGGGCGTGTGCAGTTGGAGTGATATGGGACTCCTGCTACGTCTGGGTACGACTCTGACAGGTGACAGGTACATAAGTATCCTGTCTGATCACTTGCATTCATTCATGTACTTTGTGCGTTTAGATGGACTTGGGCGGTTCCAGCAGGACAATGTGAAGCGCCACACATCCAGAATTGCTACAGAATGGCTCCACGGACGCCCTTCTGAGTTTAAACACTTCCGCTGGCCACCAAACTCCCCAGACATGAACATTATTGAGCTTATCTGGGATGCCTTGCAACGTGCACTTCAGAAGAGATATCCGCCTCGTCGTACTCTTATGGATTTATGGACAGCCCTGCGTGATTCATGGTGTCGATTCCCTCCAGCACTACTTCAGACATTTGTGGAGTCCATGCCACGTCGTGTTGCGGCACTTGTGCGTGTTCGTGGGGCGCTACACAATAGTAGGTAGATGTACCGGTTTTTTTTGGCTCTTCAATGTAGTCCGTCAAAAATTAATTGATAGTACACGCCTCGGATCTGGTCCTGCCCGATCAGAGCACTCAGCATTACGCCCGATGCGTTGGCCGTTGTTAAACGGTCACAACAGTTGATCAGTTCACTTCCAATTCCCTATCCGCCTTCCTTTCTTGAGGCGTTTGGATCCCGAATCCTGGGTCGGGCCCTTTTATTTCATACTTCATCTCGCATGTTACCCACACCATAAGCAACACACATTTACAAGGATGCTAAAGAAATACGTATGTTTCAGGCAGAGTACTAACCAACCGCTACTGAATCCCTCCACACAACTTGCGATTCAGTGTCACATATACAGTTATTATAATCACTGAGATCGGCTTGCATTACATAAGCTTCGCCCGACATCGTGTGATACCTAGATGTAGAAGGCTGCAGTTCATCGTTGCGACATGGCCACCAGAGTCAATTTTAACAACACCTTCCACTGTAGTGACGTGGTGCAGTGGTTAGCGTATAAACGTTAAATATAGAGGGTCATGGACTCGAATCTCGATAACTAGTGTGGAATACTTTTTCATTTCGAAATTCAAACAGAAGCTAAACTAACAAAACAAACACCGTTTCTTACCGTGTTTCTCAAATATTATTACTAATCTTCCTGCACAACCTAGGTTTCGTGTTCTAAGCCCATTTTCAAGAACATTACTGATTCCCGAAGAAGATAATGTACAGATGAACATTATGATAAGGCAAAGATAGTCGTCTAATTTCTTAAGATATCGATGGATAGCTTAATGTAAAATTATTTCACCGACCATTTTTTAAGAAACTGCATATGGAATTACGCATTTCAGCAATTTAACTAACATGAAGGGACTAGCCAAGAAGTTTTTATCTACCGATGAACTGAGGCCTAAAGTTTTGCTCCTATCCTGGAGCTGTGATCTCATCTAAAAGAGGTGAATAACTGAATTTGGTTTGCTCGTTTAATCGTAGGTGTGGAGATGAACGCATCTGTCTTTTAATAGCTAACATTTCTCTTGGTTGTGTTTAGCCCCCTTTTCCTCTGTATGTAAGACTTATTCATCTATTATGTATTTGTGGTTATTGTTTAGGCAACGTACCGCAAAGGCTGAACAAGGCTTTTTCAATTTCCAACTTCTATGATGTTCTTCAAGCCTGGCACAGATTGACCTCCCGTCTGCCCAATGTAGCAAGACTGACACTCACGGCATGATTTTATAAATCCCACTTTTTGTGATGACTGGCTGCTTGTCTTTTGCACTGAACAAGCAACTACCTATTGTCTGAGAAACATAGAAAAAACACTGAGAAACCCTTTGCCTTCAAAATGTTACTTACCCTATTTGATGTTTTCCTATGTAAGGTAATCTCCACCAGTTATTTTCAAGTTTAGCTGTGTTTTTCATTGTCGGCAGTAGGGTCCTGGCCTGCTTCTTCATCTTTTCCCCTAGAATTTTATCAGTAATGTTGGGGTTCAATTCATTTTTGTAGCTATTTTTTTATTATATTAAATCCTGGTCAAAGTCTTCTTGGGCCATAGACGTAGAAAGGTGATCGTGGATCAGGACCATGTGGTGGAATGCTGCATGCTTGTAGGATGTCTGGTGGAAGCCGCATGATGTGTCAGTGAAGGAGCCTTTTTGATAAATTTTAGATTTATTGTTACTGTCTTCTTCTTTAAGCTAATGTCCAGGAAATTTATGATGGGCCCTCCCAACTCCATGCAGACATTTGTGTTAGTGAGCCACTAGTTCATATGTTCCACAAATTTGTGGAGGTGTCTATTGGAACCTTTCCACATACAAAGAATATCATCTACATACTTGTACCAATTGACAACATGTTTTGCCAGTGGTTCCCTCTTAAAAAAAGCAGTCTCTCACTTCTCTATGAACAGTTCTGCTAGTAAGGGGGATAAAGGTGAGCCCGTTGAGCATGCAGATGGTATGGCAACAGAAATAATTTTGATTCAAACAACACCTCCACTCAAGTGTTCTTCTGGTTTAATGTTGTGTAAACATGGTGACATAATGAAATTTTCACTCTGCAGCGGAGTGTGCGCTGATATGAAACTTCCTGGCAGATTAAAACTGTGTGCCCGACCGAGACTCGAACTTGGGACCTTTGTCTTTCGCGGGCAATTGCTCTACCAACTGAGCTACCGAAGCACGACTCACGCCCGGTACCCACAGCTTTACTTCTGCCAGTACCTCGTCTCCTACCTTCCAAACTTTACAGAAGCTCTCCTGCGAACCTTGCAGAACTAGCACTCCTGAAAGAAAGGATATTGCGGAGACATGGCTTAGTAGTGTTAGTTGTGGGGTAAGTGGTCAAGGATTTTATTGTAGTTCTGTAAGAGTGCAACTAGCTGTAGTATTTAAAACTTAAGTATACGAAATAAACAGTTAATATATAAACTTGTTAATGTCCAAGAAAATGCGATCTGTATGGCCGATTTTAGCTTTCTTGATAACGGGCTGTAATTATAAAGAAAAAAAAACAAAGTAAAATAAAATAAAATTTATGTAATGGTTATATTGAGGAATTAAGGATCTTTTCAGCCTACAATAATATTCTGGAAACATCGCCCAGGCTGTGGCTAAGCCATGTCTCCGCAGTATCCTTTCTTTCAGGAGTGCTAGTTCTGCAAGGTTCGCAGGAGAGCTTCTGTAAAGTTTGGAAGGTAGGAGACGAGGTACTGGCAGAAGTAAAGCTGTGGGTACCGGCCGTGAGTCGTGCTTCGGGAGCTCAGTTGGTAGAGCAATTGCCCGCGAAAGGCAAAGGTCCCAAGTTCGAGTCTCGGTCGGGCACACAGTTTTAATCTGCCAGGAAGTTTCATGGTGACATAATGTCTACACAGTCTTTCACTGGAGTACATTAAAGTGATCGAAAAAAGCCTTATTTTTAGTCAGTTAATTGGTTTAAATGTTTCACTTAATTGGTTTAATTGTAATTTTTTTTCCAGTACTTTTCTGCGTCATTTTCATCATCGTATTGACTTTTTTATTTGCTTTTATTTTACTTCCTATCATTCTTTCTTCGTTCGAAATCCGCCTGCGTTACCTGTAATCTGCAACCAACGGCCAGTCAGGACTGTTCATCGGTTGGTAACGCTTTGGCTACAGTGAGGATAGTTTCATGTAATTAGCAGCGAGAAATTTCAGTTTGCCTTACGCGTTGAATCTGAAATATTTATGTCTTGAGTTTGTTCCTAGGGGTTAGCTTTAATAGCCATGAACAAAGCGATCGTAATGTTAGTTAAGCTGCAGGTTATTGACCGCTGTTTTCTCGGATACATTACACATCATGAGGTTGTGGTTAGCTTAGGGCATGAGTTCAAACTCCGGATTACAAAATGCGTAGTTCAGTCGTTGGTCGCTTAAAATCAGCTGTCGATAGAGCCTCCCACATTTCCGTCATAACTCGCGGCGGCCGTTTCCAACATTGCTCCGCACTACATATTAAGAGAATTTGTGAAGTGATCCGCCGTGTTTGCGTATCACCAGTAAACGAGAGGTAGTCGGCATCTGATGTCAAAATACAGTAGAGGGAAGTGACAGACGCAAACTGTCAACTAATTTCTACCCGACTACACTAGCTCGAACAGTTTACACGCTTCTCAGGAAATGTTAAGGACGAGATAGATAAAGTAACGTACCATATTAATTAGTCTGTGGAAATTAAGCGGACATTGTACGTGAAATTGTTTGGAATTTCTAATTTTCTGTTTTCTACTCGTTAATGTACTTTTACTTTCCTAAACATTGTGGTATATAATGCATTAAGATGAGACAACTGTGAGACCTTCGAATAATATTTTGAATGTTGACGTTAGGCCGTCATATTTCGCGGCTACGGATATACTGCCACAGTTGAGCAGCCATATCTCGGGAACTACACAGTCTAGAAGACCAGGAAATTGCTTTGTTTTGTGCCTACTGCTACGTCACGGAAGTTGGTATTACGAATAAACAAATCAGTCCTTTGTTTCTGATACTAGTTTTCGTTGAAAGTAGTGTGATTATCGCCTATTTTTGTAGTAAGCTAACTTCTATTGCCTTTTATACGTAAATATAACGAAGGCCATTAGAGATAACTGTGGCAATTTAGAGAAGATGAAAAGAGCTGTGTGGAGCACTATCTTTCGTTGAATATCAACCGATGAAAAGCCACGTCATGCTTTGTGTCCACATCCACCAAATACCTGGTTTAAATATAGGCACGTTGAATTTTCTGGCACCCTGCATGAATTTACACATAAACATTCCCTTCCTTTGGCAGTAATGGAGACAATAAAACCTATTTACAAAAATTTGGCAAATTCTGAGCTACTAAAGAAGTGTTTACAAGGGAAGACACAGAATGTGAATGACTCCTTCAATAATATTGTGTGGTGCCGTGTGCCTAACAATGTTGGCCTTATCACTAAAGTTAACAGTGTGTGATGCTGTAATAACATTTAATGGTGGGAACTATGAAAGACCTAAGGTTCTGGATAAGTGGGGGGGGGGGGGGGGAAGATTTGGACAGAATACAGCTACAGGACTGCGGGAAGGGTGAGCTTCGTGTACGTGAAGCAGAATTAGCTACTCAGCAAATGACAAAAGAAGCAAGAAAGAAGAGGAGGAGGCAAGCACTGGGCTGTCGTAACACCGTAGAAGGCACGGACTGTGGGCCAGGGCAATTCTAGTGTATAAAAGACGCAGAAAAGTAAGTCTGTATAAGAATTTGTAATAAAAAAGTTTTAAACCTCAATATGTCTGAACTACATTTTTTGCAATAAATGACCCGTTTTCTAAATAAGTAGAGACGTGAAATTTTCACAGCATGCCAAGTGTGAGATTCAACACATCTGGAACGAGAATAATTAAAATATCCTGAGTTGTTTTGTTTTTATGATCATTTATTTACAAAATGCTGTCAAAAAATTGAGTGTTTTAAAAAAATAAAAGATAACATGCCCCACAATACAATTGTAGTAATAATCCTAGTTAAGTATATATATAAATATGGAAAAAAGTCGGTGTCCTAAAAAGTTACGATAATTCAACATTGGCGGCACAGGACACACAATGTCACCTTAATGAAACTGTGGAACCATGTTGCCAGAGGTGTCCCAGTCGTGCACAGATTATATTGGACGATATATGACATGAGGTCAGTGCGACTATAGCACCAAAGGAGGAAATTGGAGCAGCAGGAAAAGACAATGTTTTTCAATCTGTGAGCAGTTACGGTGCAATGTGATGGTGTTTTTCATTACGACATAGGCCGCAGACAATTTTAGAGAACTGTACGCACGGAAGAATCACCGGGAAACTGGAAGAAGGGCCATGTGTGACAGGTACAGTCCAGGAATTTGGCATTGCCTACGGCGTTGCTTCACTTGCAAGGGAAGCGTTCCGGACCACCGGCGCTACTGCCCGAAGTAGAGAAGGTTGTCGACCACTGTCATCTACGGCAGCAGACGGCTGCTACATTGTGTAACAAGCAAGAGGTAATCCTCGTCAAACAGCGGGTGTAAGTGCAACCACATTTAACAGGACTTCGAGGTACGCAGTCTCAAACTCCCTGATCGTACGGTGACTGCATGGGTGCGCTCTCCTTTCCCGAAGGCCATTTCGATGTCATCGCATGACACCGTTTGCAGTGGTGCTAAGAGCGTAGCGACTGGACCAACGAGGGGTGAGATCAAGCGCTCTTTCGGAATGAGGGAAAATCCAGTCTGAGTATGGATTCTGGATGTACCCTCGTGTTACTGCGAGTGGTGCGAACACGTAATGCACCCAGGAACATTGTCGCACATGATGGTTTTGGTATTCCGGGTGTAGGGGAAAACAGTGTTGCACAGGTTTACTAACCTCAAAATCTTTGAAAGCGGTGCACTTACCTGTCAGCATTGTTGTACGCAGTACTCCTTCTTCCCCACGTGGGTCTTTACAAAGGAGCATTCGTCTCTGAGTTCACTTTTATGGATGACAATGGATAACCGCGCCGAACAGTCGAAGTGGAGAAACGCTTACAACGAGAGGGTTTACGGCCAATGCTCTTGTCCGCCCGTTCTCCCGACCTAAATCCCATCAGCACTTGTGGGATGCTTTGCGGAGACGTATCGAGGAACTGCTACTCCGTAACAACGACGATCTAGCACTTGTCAACAGCGCTGGTAGAGCAATGGAACGCCCTACCAGAAGAATCATTACCATCCTCGTGATCAGCATGGGAGAACGTTGCTGAGCATGCATTGACGTCCGTGTTGTCCAGGCAGACCATTAAAAATAATACCCTGTGAGGAGGGGATGTAGAAAATGATAGCGGAAGAGGTTGCTTGACTTCTGTAAATTCCAGAGAGGTGTACGGTTATGAATGTACAGTTGCAAGATAAGGAAATACATAAGAGAACCTGGGCAAAAAAAAATCGATTGCAGACAATGTAATATTACGGAGGCAGCGCATAAGGAGCTAGATGCAGGAGTAAGAAGAAAAATTTATTGTGGCTCTGATCGTTTTATAACTACTTTCTGATCAAACCCAAGAGGATATAGGAGGCAAAAGAGGAGGAATCTGGATGTGGAACTATACAGGATTCAAAATACAGAATACGTCAGCCAGTAGAAGAATATGTGAAAAGTTTGTGGCAATAAAGATTAAATCTAACATTGGATTCGTTGGACGGGAGTTCAGGTATACAGTTTCCAGAAACAGCCAATTAAGGAAGCAGCGGAGGAGGCCTAAGGAACGGAAAGAGAGAGAAGAGTAAAAACTGAGTGGGTGAACACAGAGTTGATGGAGATGGTTGAGGAAGTGAAGAGGATTCTGAGAGTGAAGAGGAACAACAAAGTGAGGAATGGAAAAGGGTATGTGGGAAACAGAGCATTCACAGAGGCATGGAGGATGATAAGGAAGATAAAAATGTCTAGCAATCCCGCACCCACAATACAGCCTATATTAACGGGCAGTGGAAAAAGCACTTTCATGAACTTCTGGCAGAAAAATGAAGAGATCACGTGATAGAAGTCTGCTACAAAAGCAGTACATTAGGGAATACAGAACCTGTACTAGAGGGAGAGCTAAAACAGACACTGAAAAAGCCCAGAATTTGAAGAGAAGTGGACCGGGAGGAGTTGCGATGGAATTATGGAAATATGGGTCCCTCAAATGGTGAGACATGTATGCAGATTGTTCAGTCCGATTGTGGAGGGAGAGGAAGTAGCAAGAAAGTGATGTGTACCGTACGTATCTACTATCTACAAAGAAAGAAACAAGAAATACCAAAATATTTAAATTGGAATTAGTGTTACGGGCTCTATCGACGGGATTTTTAGTGATGTACTGAAAAATAAGTTGGAGAACGAGATAGAGGGAAAGATGCGAGAGGACCAGACAGGTTTTACAGCTGGATGATCATGTGGAGATCATATTGTTTACCTTTGACAAATAAATAAGATGGAGTATACAAAGCATGAGAGAGTAAACATAAAATTTTTGGATTTAGAAAAAGTGTATGATTCTGTATCGAACAACTGACTATGGAAAGCGTTGGAATGTGTAGGTTAAGAGGCACAACAGATATCCCTAATTCTAAGAATATACTACGAATCGTGCACAGCACTCAAAGTAGGGAGAAAGTTGAGTGAGACATTCCAAACACCTAAAGGACTTAGACAGGGCAACACTCTGTCGCCGAACCTGTTAAAAATTCATATGCAGTGTATATGCAGTACATATTATAACGGTGGAATCTGTCATGCAAAGGTATGGGATTTCCTTCCAGCATGGTATTATTATTATCTGCCGATGATGGGGCACTGATAGCACAGAGTAGAGAGGATGTCGCATATATGATGAAGAACTTAATGGATGCATTTGAACGTCACGGGCATAGAATAATTACGGACAAAACAGAATATTTAGTAGTGGAAGGAGACTGAAGGGGTACAGAAACTACGGAAGTTGTAAAGCTGTTTAAATAAACCGATTATCCATTCCTTGGAATGCTGTGAAGCAGATGTGGAACGAAAGACCTAGCAGGCACGAGCAGCAATTAAAGTGATAAATGGAGAACTGTAGAGCCGGGCAATACCGAAAGAAACAAAGAAGAGAATTCTGCAAACAATAATGAAAAGTATGCTAACGTAAGCTGCGGAAGGCTGCACCCAACGCCAGTGGCAGCGAAGCAGATTACAGGCGGTAGAGATGGATGGTGTAAAGAGGGCAGCCAAAATATCCAGGACAGAATGGTAAAGAAATTAGGAAATTCGGGAGATAACGGATGTGTAACAACCAGTCGTACAAAGAACATAGAATAGAGCTCTTCAGTGGTATCGCTATATACGGCGGATGGAACAAGGACGACGGCCAAAAGCGAACTTGAAACGGTCACCGCCGGGAGGGAAGAGGGGTGGACGGCCGAGATTAACATGGGAAGCAGGAGTAATTGGAATGAGGAGAAAGAGAGATCTGAAAAAGAAAGGCTGTCATGATGGTGAAAGCTGGAGAATGGGAAAATGGGGAAACTGATGAAGAATGGAGAAGCCCTTAAAGGTAAAGTAAGTACCCCGCTTTTTTTAATGTACGATGTAGCGTCATAAATAGCAGTGACTTCAGCGTAATTATTGTCTCTGAGTAAAAGCGTTATTTCTGTTCGTCTCGTAAAGTATTTCATTTAGTTACCTTCTGTGAGATTGCGCAGTATTTCTGTGTATGGACCACGTTTCCTCCGGTTACTGTACTCTAACAATTTCAGGGACTTTTTTATTATATTAGTCACTGAAAATATTCGAGTGGTTGAAAGACACTCTTTGGAATACGGAAAGACCTAGACAACAGCAGCGACCAAAGGAAGACGTGTTCTTCGCTGCGAGTCGAGAAGGCCGTAGGCCCTACTACCTGACTATGTTATTACTTCACAGTAAACAAGCGGCGACATTATAGTAGACAAGCGCAGTGGTGACTGGGGATAACCCATCGCAACGTGAGAGCTTTCAGGACGGATCTGCATACTCTGTCAAGTGGTTCAGTGTATTCTCGTGAGATCGTACCGTCAAAACTCACGATAAGCCGGTCGAAGGGCCCTCACTTCCAGGTACTATAATCTACTGGTCGACTAATACGAATGAGTGGCTCTGTCGCAACGAATGCGTGTGCAGCAGTTTCTTGTGGTCGCGGGAGGTACTGCAAATTCCAATGGCCACAGGACGTTGTTTACTTACAATAACACTTCACGAGGAGAAAGAGGAAAACTATTTTTCTTTCTGAGTCATCAGTCTTCTGAGTGGTTTCATGAAGTCCGCCACGAATTCCTCTCCTGTGTGAATCTTTTCAACTCAGAGCAGCACTTGTACACTATATCCTCAATTATTAGGAGGATGTATTCCTATCTCTATTTTTACACTTCACAGCTCAATCTAGTACCATGCAAGTTATTCCCTAATGTTTTAACAGATGTCCTATCATCCTGTTCCCTTTCCTCGCTGATTCCCCGGAGAACCTCTCTTTCCTTAACTTATCAGTTCATCTAATTTTCAATATTCTTCAGCGGCATCAAATCTCAAAGGCTTCGTTTATCTTCTGTTCCGGTTTTCCCACAGTTGAAAGGTCTCTGCGTACTGCATTGCTGTAAAAATACTTAAATTACGTAATTGTTCACATGCAAGCCCTTCATTAGATTTACACTGAATATATTTTATGCTCCTAGATTTCCATCCTTCTCATTCCCGTCTGTGTGAAAGTGCATGCGAATGTGGTAGCTAGTAGTATGGAAATCGGGGTCTGTTATGGTCAGTCTGGCAAACTTTGCGTGTTCAGTCAAAGTAAACAGGCTTGTATCTTCTAAGTCGTATTTATCGATAATGGGTAGGCTGGTATCGGAGGCAACCCCTTTGGTCTGGGGTATCAAGCACTTGACGGTGGCAGTCGGCGAGTGTCAAAAATCAAATGGCTCTGAGCGCTATGGGACTTAACTTCTAAGGTCATCAGTCCCCTAGAACGTAGAACTACTTAAACCTAACTAACTTAAAGACATCACACACATCCATGCCCGAGGCAGGATTCGAACCTGCGACCGTAGCGGTTGCGCGGTTCCAGACTGTAGCGCCTAGAACCGCTCAGCCACCCCGGCCGGCCGGTGAGTGTCGTCGTTAGCTTAAGACTGCGCTTAGGGTGAGTTATGTAAGTCTTCAGGCTAGCTGAAGTAGTATAGTTCACTTTTTATTACAGCGATAGGTTCGCTAAATGATACACAGTGTACGCAGGATTGGCCATAGTGCTATTTACCAATTTTAATAAGTATCTTCTGGCATTTTCTTTGCGTTACCAGAATTTCTAGTGTGCAAGGGCTTCCCATCCAGTGATACTGAGATTACGTTACAGTAGATTTTCCTAAGTGTGTAGCCGTGCATGGATACATTCTCGTGTGAATGTTTTCATTTATTATTGCAGTTTGAGCTCTTTCGGTTTCACCTGTGATTTGATGAATTTGCCTTTGTGCTTTACACCACATGGCGCGAACTTGCCTTCTGTGTTATTCAGCGGTAATCAATCGTGTTCCCTAGAGTGAATTGAGGTTGTGTTGAATGTTCTATGTAATTAATGGATTTTTAGTGTATTTTACCGCATGAAATTTCAAATGGATAGCGTGCTTTCTTTGTCAGTCTGAACTAGGTGCTTGGACGAGCCAGTTGAGCCCTCAGCTCTCTGTCACCGTCAAGGGACAAATTTCTTGCAGTTCATTTTTTTCTTTGCGCGTCGCGCTTGTAAGTTAACCGTTTTGTGAAAATGTTCAGCCACCTGTAAATGTGCTACCTTTTTTAATCTAGTTTCCACGTGGTCCCCCTCCCCTTCCCCACCTTTTATCTGTTTTAATTATGTGAGAATATTTTTAGCAATTGCATTTGTCGAAAGATTACTGCCTCGGAAGGCGTGAATCTGTTTCCCAGACTCTTTGGTGAAGGCGTATTATGTAAATTTGGAAATTTGTATTATGTTTTATGGGACCAAACTGCTGAGGTCATCGGTCCCTAAGCTTACACAATACTTATACTAATTTACGCTAAGGACAAAACACACACACTCACACACACACACACACACACACACACACACACATGCCCGAGGGAGGACTCAAACCTCTGACGAGGGGCTGGGATAGGGTGGGGTGGGAAGGGGGGAGGGGCTGGATGTGTCTTGACCATTGTTATTTAACATGGATCTTGTGTAAGTAGTGCATTTATTGTATTCTCTTCCCATAATTTTCAGATACCTCCCTTCATGTGGTCCATCACCATTCAACTATTTGAAACAGTGTTCAACTTAACTAAGGCATCGGAAAGCGCTATTGTAATCTGTTTATTGTATAGTTTTAAACTTGTGTTTTTGCTTAACTAAATAGTGTTTAAACTTCATGAGTGTCCATCAACGCAGCCACCCCTTCGAAAATCGATCATAGAACATCCAGCCTGTCGTTACCAAAGCGTAGTATTCTTGCGGACCCAGATTCTGATTTTAACTGGATTTTAAAGAATTATATTTTAATTTGTCTGACTTCGTTTATTCAATACGATCACGCTTTTGAGTAAATTAATTGCAGTGTTCATTTAATGAGAGTACTGACGTCTTAATGGTTACTATGCAACAAGTTAATAATTTGTTTAATTAATTGTAATTAATTTATTCCCAACTTCATTGGGTGGCGACCCTCAATAATTTACTATAAAAGAGAATATCAGAGTGCGTATTTGCATTAGCATTTGGTAGTCCAGTAAGTTTAAAAGCTCCGCATCCGGTTTCAGTAAAGCTTATTTACAGGCAGTGTCACACTAGAGCCTAACGTACATTCTCAGAAATTTCTTCCTCAAATTAAGGGCTATATTTAATAGAATAAACTTCTGTTGGCCAGGAATGCCCTTTTTACCAGCACCCGTCTGCTCCTTATGTCTTTGCTCCATCCATCATAGGTTATTTTGCTGCCTCATTCCATATACTGTACTCATTAGATTGTTTATTTCGTTTAGAACACCCTATAATTCGTCTTCATTTTCACTGAGGATAGCGATGACATCAGCGAATCTTATCATTAATATCCCACCACGTTGAATTTTAATTCTACTCTCGAACCTTTCTTTTATATCCGTCATTCCTTCTTCGTTGTATATATTGAGCAATACGAGTGAATGACTACATTCCTGCCTTACACTGTTTTTAATCTGAGCACTTCTTTCTTGATCTTCCTGTATTAGTGTTCCCTCTTGGCTCTTGTACATATTGTATATCACACGTCTTTCCCTATAGTTTACCCCTATTTTTAGCAGAATTTAGAAAATCTTGCACCATTTGATATTGCCGAATGCTTTTCCCACGTTGACGAATCTTATGAATGAGTCTGGATATTTCTTTAGTCTCGCTTCCAATGTCAACCGCAACCCCAGAATTGCCTTTCTGGTGCCTTTACCCTTCCTAAAGTCAGTTAGATCGTCATCTAACAGATCCTCAGTTTCCTTTTCTATTCTTCTGTATATTATTCTTGTGAGTAACTCAGTTGCACGAGCTGTCACCATGATTGTGCAATAATTCCCGTACTTATAGGCTTTTGCAATTTTCGGAATTGGTAGATGACTTTTTTCTCAATTCAGATGGTGTGTCGCCAGACTCATACATTCTACACAACAAGGTGGATAGTCGTTTTGTTGCTACTTCCCCCAATGATTTTTGAAACTCTGTTGTAATGTTTTCTATTCTTCTGCCTTATTCCATCTAAAGTCTTCCAGAACTATTTTGTATTATGGTTGTAATGCTGGATCCTCTATCTCTTCTATATCAACTCCTGTTTCTTCTTCTATCACTCCATCAGACAAGTCTTCCTCCTCATAGAGGTTGTCAGTATACTCTTCCCACTTAACCGCGCTCTCCTCTGCGTGTAAGAGCGGAATTCTCATTGCACTCTTAATGTTAGCACTCTTGTCTTTAATTTTACCGAAATTTGTTTTGTCTTCTCTGTATGCTGAGTCAGTCGTTCCGACAGTCATTTCATTTTCGATTTCTTCGCATTATTCGTGCAGTCATCGACCTTAGCTTCCCTGCACTTCTCTTGTACTATTCTTTCATTCATAAGTGACCTGTATTTCTGTATCCCTGAATTTCCCAGAACATTTTCCGTCTTTCATCAATCAACTTAAGTATATCATCTGTTACCCATGGTTTCTTCACTGTTACCTTCTTTGTACTTAAGTTTTTTCTTTACATCCTCTATGACTGCCGTTTTTAGAGATACCCATTCCTCTTCAACTGAGCTGCCTACTGGGCTATTCCTTATAGATCTACAGTCTTTGAGAACTTTAAGTCTATCTCTTCATTCCTTAGTACCTCTGTATCCCACTTCTGTGGCCATATCAAGTATAGAAGGAATATTTGCATCCGGAGACGAGACATTGTAATTGTAATTGTTGCTTTCGAGCTACATTTCACGCTAGCAGCGTCTAAAAATGTAAGATAGGTCACGTCAGACGTCTATCTCTGTAAAAATCTAGCCAGTGTTTTGAGCGATTTGGGCAATATAATTTTAGTGTGTACTTTGATTATAATTATTGGACGTCATTATCATATGTCATTATTACCAGGATCAAGTTTCATGTTATATTATCCTATGTCCCGTAGGTCACAAATAAATAAATAATTTTCTTAATGTTTAAGATAACAATTTTGACTGTAAATGATGCTAAATTTTTCTTGAACTGGAAAGGAGAGGTTCTTCCTCTTATTCCTCAACGATCACAGCCGAAAGAAGAATTTAAGTAGCAATAGAAATTGAAAGGTCTAGAGAAATATTTCGTCTAAAGTCATTGTTAATTAAAGTAATTAAATAACTTCGGAACTACTGCAATAACAACTGGAGAAATATTTCTCTGGAGAAATATTTCGTCTAAACTCATATTCCTAACATTTGTCTCTTTAAAAACAAAACGGAACTTTTCTCACTAAAAGAAATAATTTATTTTTATAATAATATTTTGTCATGTGGCAACTAACCCTAATAGTTTAACACCATGATCATTTTTAAAGTGATACATACACTGCTCAAAAGAATTAGAGGAACATTTTAGTCCACTCAGCAATAACTGAGGACTGGGTATGTTACCAAATTATACCTTTACATTTCAGAAATTAAATACACAAGAAAACATCATTACATCGTCTATGGTTTATATAAAAAGATGTGGAAAAAGACTTCGAAAAATCCTCCATCCCGTCAGGCTGGCTGTTTTTCACTGGATTCTGAAAGTTTCAATAAACGTGTATGTGCTATGGTAGCGTTTATCACTACCGGACACGTTTATTCACGAATTATACAGAAGACAGAGGGCAGGTATAAGAGTAGAGGGGAATGAAAGGGGTGCAGTGGTTAAGAAGGGAGTGAGACAGTGTTGTAGCCTATCCCCAATGACATTCAGTCTGTAAATTGAGCAAGCAGTAAAAGAGACCAAAGAAAAATTGAAGTAGGAAGTAAAGTTGAGTGAGAAGAAATAAAATGTTTGTGGTTTGGCGACGACACTGCAATTCCATCACAGACAGAAAAGGACTTGGGAGAGCTGTTGAATGGAATGTACAGTGTTTTGAAAGGAGAATACAAGATGAACGTCATTAAGAGCAAAACAAGGATGATGAAATGTAGTCGACTTAAACTGGGTGATGCGAATCAGGTTAGGAAACGAGACAAAGTAGTAGATGACTTTTGCTACTTGGGCAGCAAAATAACTGATGATGGCAGAAGTAGAGAGTATATAAAATGTAGGCTGTTAATAGCAACAAATGCATTTCTGATGAACAGAAATTTGTTAGCATTGAATATAGATTTCAGCGCCAGTGAGTCTTTCCTGGAAGTATTTGTATGGAGTGCAGCCGTGTATGGAAATGGAACGTGGATGATAAACAGTTTAGACGAAAAGAGAATGGAAGCTTTGGAAATGTTGCGCTACAGAAGAATGCCAAATGTAAGATGGGTAGTTCAAGTAACTAATGAGGAGGTACTGAAAAGAATTGGGAAGACAAGAAATTTGTAGCACAATCTGAGTACAAGAAAGGATCGGTTGATAGACACTTTCCAAGACATCGCGGGATTACCAATTTAGTATTGGGGTGAAGTCTGGGGGGCGGTGGAGGGGGGATGGGAAGGGGAGCGGTAAAAATCGTAAATGAAGATAAAGAGACCAATACAGTAGGCAGATTCAGAAGGATATGTTGCAGTAGTTATTAGGAGATGAAAATATCCCTATAGATGGTGCTAGCCGCCAGTGGAGGGCCCGTGAGACCGCGTCTGCAGCGCCATCTCCTTCCTGTAACGGCAGACGATGAATGTCAACACACAGTAACCCAAGTTCCATACGTCGTAAACAAATCGAGTTTTTTGCCTACGAACTACGATTTGAGGACAGCATTGGCTTTTTGTTATCATTTGAAGAGAACTGCTGCAGAATCGCATCGAATGCTTGTCGAAGCTTTCGGCGAACATGCTTTTGGGGAAACACTATGTTTTGAGTGGTTAAAAAAATTCAGAAGTGATGATTTGGTGTGAGAAACGATGAGCTCGGGAAACCGACAAAAAATTTCAGAGACAACGAACTTCGGGCCTTATTGGATGAAGAGATACCCATACTCAACAACAACTGCCGAATCAACTGGATGTGACGCAGAAAGCCGTTTCTGTTCTGTTGCATGCTGTGGGAAAGGTGGAGAAAGTGGAAAAACGGTTTCTCATGAACTTAATGAAAGACAGCACGCAAATCGAAAGATCACATGTGAAATCCTGCTCGGCAGATACAAAAGAAAGTCGTTTCACCATCGAATAGTGACAGTTGATCAAAAATGGATATATTTTGAGAATTCTTAGTGTCGTAAATCATGGATGAATCCAGGCTAACCGTCGCCATCCACTTCAAGGCCAAATCACTTTGGAAAGAAGTCAATGTTCTGTTTTTGGTGGGATCAGAACCGTGTCATCTATTATGAGCTCCTAAAACCTGATGAAGCAGTCAACACTGATTGCTATAATCCGCAAATGATCGATTTAAATAGAGAATTGCGTGAAAAAAGACCGGAATATGATAACGCCCCATCACACACAGTAATACGGGCAGGGAAAGGATCGAGGCGCTCATTTGGGAAATACTAGAGCATGCGGCTTATTCCCCCAGACTTGGCTCCGACCGATTATTATTTATTTTCATCACTGGGACAGTCTCTCACTGAACAACACTTCATTTCGTATGAAATTGCGCAAACATGGCTCGCTGACTGGCTCGCTTCAAAAGACGAAAGACGCATTTTTTTTAATTTTAATTTAATTTTATTTTATTTTCTTATTTTTTTTAGTGGCGTTCGTAGCCTACGGGAGAGGTGGGAGAAATGTATAAACAGCAATGGAGATTATTTTGAATTAAATATTGTTTATCAGTTTCAAAGGACAGATGTGTAATTGTTGTTGTTGTTGTTGTGGTCTTCAGTCCTGAGACTGCTTTGATGCAGCTCTCCATGCTACTCTATCCTGTGCAAGCTTCTTCATCTCCCAGTACATACTGCAGCTTACATCCTTCTGAATCTGCTTAGTGTATTCATCTCTTGGTGTCCCTCTACGATTTTTACCCGGCACGCTACCCTCCAAGACTAAATTGGTGATCCCTTGCTGCCTCAGAGTGTGTTCTACCGACCGATCCCTTCTTCTAGTCAAGTTGTACCTCAAACTCCTCTTCTCCCCTATCCTATTCAATACCTCCTCATTAGTTATGTGATCTACCCATCTAATCTTCAGCATTCTTCTGTAGCACCACATTTCAAAAGCTTCAATTCTCTTCTTGTCCAAACTATTTATCGTCCATGTTTCGCCGGCCAAAGTGGCCGAGCGGTTCAAGGCGCTTCAGTCTGGAACCGCGCGACCACTACGGTCGCAGGTTCGAATCCTGCCTCGGGCATGGATGTGTGTGATGTCCTTAGGTTAGTTAGGTTTAAGTAGTTCTAAGTTCTGGGGGACTGATGACCTGAGCTGTTAAGTCCCATAGTGCTCAGAGCCATTTGAACCGTCCATGTTTCACGTCCATACGTGGCTACACTCCATGCAAATACTTTAAAAAATGACTTCCTGACACTTAAATCTAGATTCAATGTTAACAAATTTCTCATCTTCAGAAACGCTTTCCTTGCCATTGCCAGTCTATATTTTATATCCTCTCTACTTCGACCGTCATCAGTTATTTTGCTCCCCAAATAGAAAAGCTCCTTTACTACTTTAAGTGTCTCATTTCCTAATCTAATTCCCTCAGCATCACCCGACTTAATTTGACTACATTCCATTATTGCATGAAATTCCGGTTTCATACTTCTACACCTGGTACGTCAATGTTCAGGCTTCGGAAGAAATCCCTGATGACTGCGGCCACGTAGGACCTGGCGTTAGAAGGAATTCAGCGCCACCACCGTATGCAGCGGCCATCACATAGTCCAACAGGATCTGTTCTGTGTGCTACATGGCTGTAAATCGATCATGGACGACTAGAACCGTGCGTCGGTCAACACGGAGACCTTCCCACAACATCACAGAACGAAAGACAACACAGAGCGAAAGACGAGCCTTAAGGTGTTGTCGTGTCCTGTGAGGTACTCGAGCAGGACAATTGGGTCGTAAAGTCTGATCGGACATAGCGGCTTCAATGGCCCTTCTTAGACCGTCTAGCACTGCCCTGGCGTTATCCATAAGGCGCCCCAAAGCAGAGCTGGCCATTTATCGATCTTCACGTGGGCCTGTATTGCGTTGGCGACCTCGTCCACCTCACCTTGTGTACTTACCTGTCTCCCTGTAGCGTGACCATAAGCTGTAGACGACACATGGAGAAGCGTTGACATCAGCAGCAGCACGACCTTAAGTTTGCCTTTTGGATCAAACAGATCGCCCTTGCAACTTGCATGTTCAAATGTTTGTGAATTCCTAAGGGACCTAACTGCTGAAGTCATCGGTCGCTTGACTTACACACTAACTTAAACTAACTTACGCTAAGAACAACACACACACACAGCCATGCCTGAGGGAGGACTCGAACCTCCGGTGGGAGGAGTCGCGCAGTCCTTGACATGGCGCCTCAAACCGCACGGCCACTCCGCGCGGCACATTACATGTGCTTGGTTGAAACAACTGCCATCTGTGTTCCTCACTAGAAAAACTGGGGCACTGGTACTCACTCCTTCTCAGTGGTCACCAGACACTGTAATGGTTGGTTGATTCGGTCAAGGAAACGAACAGCGAGATCATCGATGCGATCGGATTAAGGAAGGATGCCGGTCGTGCCCTTTCAAAGGAACGATTCCGACATTTGCCTTTAGCGATTTGGAAAAATCACCGAAAACCTATATCAGGATGGCCGGATGCGGGTTTGAACCGTCGTCCCTCTAAATGTGAGTGCCGTGTGCTAATCACTGCACCACCTCGCTCGGTACACTGCAATGCATAACAAAAGCTATTAAATTCCGAATTATTCTAATTGTTGCCTATATTGAATGCGAAGATCTCAAGCCATGAAATAAGGCCACAGTTACGGTCTGTAGAAAAACAGATTTAACGTAACGGATGTTGATAAACGTGTTCCCCTAATGTTTTGAACAGTTTATTTATTCTCCAACTGATTTGTAACAACTTATTTATTTCCTAATCGAACCTACATAGTACAGTCGTTATGCAGGATGTAACATTCACATTCCTAATCGAGAAAACGTTATCCAGGGCATTGCAGGGGGTGGAAATTTTCGCGAAGAGAGGGCATCTACTATTTCAGTAGCAAGGCAATCAACGGACATTCCAAAGTACAGTTAGTGCATTACTCAATAAGTAAAATGTTCACGCTCTTAATAAATAACTATCGAATGACAAATAAACGAGAGTGATGGAAGATACCAGACTCTAAAAGGCGTGCGTCTTACTACGCTTTTGCTTTAACTGAAACATGTGATTAAAGTACTTATTAAGCGTGAATATTTTACATTCAACCTTACATTTAGTGTTCGGTTACTTACGGTAAAGCAAAACATATTCATAACTAGAAATGTTTCCTTAATTTTGCGCTCAAATTCAGTAAATCAGAGTTAATCTACGATATTTCATAGTTGTCACCATCAGCGCATACTTCTTTCAGTTTGTACGATGGTAGGCAGCTGGCGACATAAACGACAACAGACAGAGCACAGACAGTCCTGGAAGATATCCCGGGAACTACTTGCGACTATTGACTATGAGTGCTTTCCTGATTTAGGAAGACCCCAGCAGAGCATTACAGGAGCAGACGTCTCACTCGTGGCCTCTAACCGCTCGAAGAATTTTGTGAATGGTTAGGTTGTGTGTTGCCATTACTGTAGCCATTTTGACGTAGGTAAGTTGGTCCTCATATTCTCCCGTCGTCACTGAAATTTAGCCATAGTGATCACTGGTATTCCATGTGCTGTTAACACGTAAATGTACTGAATTTGGTAGCTTGCTGCCCTGCTGCCTCACAACATTCCCTTGTCCGTTTCTCGTCCTGTAGCGTCTCTGGGATTGTAAGAACGGAAACGATCGAGATCGCTTCGTACGTTGTAGTTTATATTCCAGCAGAGCTTACGTTCTCCTCGCAATGGTGGCTACCCACCTGTTGCATTGGCTAAAGGACGCTGAAACTTTTCATCAACTACCCTCGAGCGTTGCGAAAGAAAGCCGATATTCTGATTTGTCACAGAGGGTAAAGTTGCTGGGTTTCCGTAGCTGCGTAAAGGTGGATATGACAGAGTCTAATGCAGAACAACTGTTGCTTATGAGATGCGATTGTTACCTAAAAGGTTCATGGAACGTTACTTTAAGGTAAGACAGATGCAGATTTACAAGATGCATGCAAGTTATAACACCTCCGATTTTTCTCTCAGAACTGGAAACACATAGAAACACGCGGTTTGTTTTGAAATACGTATGCACTTGTTGTGAATGCATGACAGAGATGACAGCACTGTCAGGCACACACAACTTCCTCTGCATTCAATATAACAGAGGGGCAAATGTACGACTCTGCGTAAAGCTTGGATTCTAAGTGTCATATGGACGAACCATACACCGTCTGCGCTACGCCTTGTTGCTGCGTTAGAAAAATAATTTAATAAAATGTTGTCCTGCGGTCGAATAATTGAGGGGAAAACTTGCAATAAACATAGGAAAAACTCCATATTTCACTATTACAAACAACTTGTTTACTTATTTATTTATTTTTATTTATTTATTTATTGTTCCGTGGGACCACATTAAGGAGAAATCTCCATGGTCATGGAACGAGTCAATACATTAAATTATAACACGATAATAGAAACAGATAAAATGAAATTTAAAAAAAAACAACTAGTTTATTCAGTGTGGTCTAAACTCCCAGTAATAATAACAATAATGAATGGTGGGTATGCAAGCATTTTGATACGCAAACAAAACATGCTGAAACATATCAACAGCCCTTGAATTATCTAGTGTGAGCGAAAGATGACAGAATCCCCACTAATATGAAAGAGCGACGTGCACTCAATTCCTTAGTTCCATCACCTGCATCCTTAGAACCGACAAGAGGTCCATAGTTTATCTAAATAAATTTAATCGGACCACTCCATCGTTTTCACCGATTGGAGGAAACTAACGTCTCTCCTCCTCGATCGATGTCCTAAACGTTCTCTCTTCTATTCCATCCCTCCTGCTCCCAAAAGCACCTCCTCCCCCACCAACATCTACCAACGTCATAACATTTCAGTCAAACGGAACTCGAGCGCCTCCCCACGACGTTACACATTTTGTGCAACACTTTGACATATACGGGTGACAATTATTGAACTGTGTGAGAAAAACGTAAATTAGTTACTGACTACGCCGTAGACACACTTCATTGAACATGTAAATGTCACTACAGACATTTGGATTTAGGTTATAACAAATTCGAAATGTCTGCCATCAATGGCGATGATGTGGCGCAGGCGAATAGCGAAGTTCTGCATGATCCGCTGGAGTGTTGGAATATCGATGCTGTGAATGACCTCCTGAATGGCTGTTTTCAGCTCAACAATGGTTTTTTGGTTATTGCTGTACAGCTTCTTTGTAATACACCACCACAAAATGGAGTCGCATGTGTTCAGACCCGGAGATTATGGCGGCCAATGGAGGCTCATGTTAGTGGCCTCTGCGTACCCCAGAGCCATAATGCGGTCACCGAAGTGCTCCTCCAGGACATCAGACACTCTCCTGCTTCGTTGGGGTGAGCTCCCTCTTGCATGAACCACATGTTGTCGAAATCAGGGTCACTTTGGATAATGGGGATGAAATCATCTTCCAAATCGTTCACGTACCGTTACCGTGCCACCAAGGAATATCGCACCGATTATTCCGTGACTTGACACTACACACCACACAATTACCCGCTGAGGCTGAAGAGACTTCTTGATGGCGAAATTCAGATTCTCAGTCCCCCAAATGCGCTCATTTTGGTTATTGATGGACCCATCCACATGAAAGTGGGCTTGTCGGTAAACCAAACCGTACAGCGCATATTAATTCCCATCACAGCCCGCGACCAATCGTGCATTATGAACGTCCTAAACGCAAACCATTCAGATGTTATGAGCATTTTATTTCATATAGTTCAATGATTCTCATCCTGTGCATACAAATGGGCCATCATTCCAACGATTACACAGTTAAAATACATATTCTACTGGACAGTTTATGTCACGACGTGTCTCCTGACAACAGTTCTTATCATTTTTAATTAAATATTTCATTACATCAACATATTTCCGGTTCTAGCTGACCTTCATTCATATTATAGTTGGCAATGATCAGAGATTAAAAACTGATTCACTAATAACTACATACGGCTTCATTTTATCAGCATAATTGTGGAGAACGATCTGTTTCGACTGCGTTTGGTATATAAACCTAATATTATTGAGTATTTAAGAACAGCAACGTTATATTCGTTGTTTCTCTCGATGATGGCTGCTATGCAACGTCATTACCTCGTTATGGTTTATAGTGTATTGTAAAATTATTGATCACTCAGTAGATGTAAACATTTATGGTGGACTGAATAGTTTGATTGTAAGTATGTTTCCGATTGCAGTTGGCAAGTTTTTATTCTATGTATTGCACTTTGTTGATTGACTTGATGCTCTTGCATTTACTGTACCTCCGTTGCTAGCCTCATTTCATGTCATTAAAGTCTTTAATACGTCTGTCGTTAGCTAACCGTTCACTTGAGGGTCCAAATATTGTACCTGAAGTCCATCTCGGCTATACTCCGGCCGCCTGCAGTTACCCAGTCGGTAAAATCGGGTTGCTTGTTCGCGCTGATCTTGTCATAGTCCGAAGGCCCTTTCTATACGTGTTGGGCGGAAATCGTGTGGAACCTCGTAGCTTTCTGTTCAACTGAGACTCAAAACCTACTTAACTCTGTTATACTTCACTGCTGTCTCGGGATTCTCCATGGACTCGTTAAGTTACAGTCCATCCTCGACCCCTCAAAGAAGAGTAACTACTTGTTATGTGCAGTTCCACCATGGCTTTCTCCCTAGGTTCCTTACGTTATAAACTCCAGAGGTAGCGGCGAGAGTGAGCGCTTTAAAAGGAAATCGTTCTGATAACAAGAACAGCAGATGATCACTTGTTTCTTCCATTTGCGCCGTGTGATGGCATTTGAAATTCATTCTCTTTTGAGTGAGACATGTGGTAATGGTATGATGGATTTATTTAACGAGCGTTCGTTGATGCGACAGTTAAAATAACCCAGAGGGTCGTGAGGCAGCAGACCAAGACAGTCTCGGCCTCGCACCAGTTGATCGGGCGACGTCACCAAACAATTGGAGAAATGGTTTTGCAAGATCAACGAATGAGTACGGAACACAATGTCTCCAAAGTTGGCTTTTCCGTGAGCTCTACACAAAACCCTGCTCGAAGGATCGAAGATGAGGAAAGTGTCCTCCATTTGGGTCACATGAATCCTTACGGACGACCAAACACTCTTCGTGGGAAATGATGCTAGGCAATGTTGACGCGTGATGACGTGTGATTGGAACTTTCTTTTAATAAATTCAGGCATTGAATGAAAACAAGGACGCCGTTTTTCGATTGCGAAATGAAGTGCCAGTCAGCTTAATTGGAAACACACACACACGCACCGCCGCCAAAGACATTTCGGGTAAAAGTCAGCGCTGATAATAACTTTTTGTCACGATTTGCAACACTGACTGAGTAATAATCCTTACTCACTGCGTTCCAATGGGCACTAAAGTGACAGGTGGACACAAACAAGACGCTTTGAAGGACACGCTCCTTCTGGCATTGAGTCAAAAACGAACGGAAGAAGCTGCACGTGTGTTCCTTTACCAAGCCAACACAACAGCGCATCAGGCGAACGTGAGGCTGCAGTTTCTTAGTGACAAGAACTCTGAGTGATTTCTCGTGCTTCCTGCATACCGAAATAGCGATAATTACGGATAATTACGGCCTCTCAATTCAGCCAGGTAGTAAAGCAGGGAAGGGCTGGACCAGTGGGAGATTCTACATACTTCATTCGCTGGTAGAACACAAATTTACTTTACACAGTTTCAATCGCATATCAGCCAATTAAGCTTTTTCTTAAATTAACCAAATTATTTAAAGGGTCAAGCAATGAGACTCATTTAAAACTGAATGCCAGTTTAAATAATTGACAGAAAAATTGATGTTAACTGTAACGCAAGATGATTTAATATTCTTTAAGGAAAGACATGTCCAACATATGACACAGAATGGAACATGAGAAAAGTCGTAATAAAGACAGACGTGAATCTAAACAACAGTACCAGAACAGATCACAAGGACCTCAACTACCAAATGGTGAGAATAAAACATAGTTCAGACTTGACTGATTAAAAAACCTAAAACCATACTTAGAACAATGAAAAACAACTTAACACCTGTATCTAAGCAGAATAACTTTGAACCCAGAAATACCAATCAATTGAGAGATTATACATTTTCCAATAAAATAAGAATAATTCACTTACAACTGACTAAGATATATGTTGGGATCCCAGCGCACATCAAAATTTTTTTAAGGTAAAGGCCAAAAGCGGTTGTTGTTCTGGTCTTCAGTCCAGAGACACTGGTTTGATGCAGCTCTCCATTCTACTCTATCCTGTGCATGCTTCTTCATCTCCCGGTACCTACTGGAGCCTACATCCCTCTGAATCTGTTTAGTATATTCATCTCTTGGCTTCCCTCTACGATTTTTACCCTCCACGCTGCCCTCCAATACTAGATTGGTGATCCCTTGATCCCTCAGAATATGCCCTCGCAACCGATCGCTTCTTCTAGTCAAGTTGTGCCACAAATTTATCTTCTCTCCAATTCTATTCAATACCTCCTCATTAGTTATGTGATCTACCTATCTAATATTCAGCATTCTTCTGTAGCACCACATTTCTAAAGCTTCTATTTTCTTCTTGTCTAAACTATTTGCCGTCCACGTTCCACTTCCGTACATGGCTACACTCCATACAAATACTTTCAGAAACGACTTCCTGACACTTAAATCTGTACTCGATGTTATCAAATCTCTCTTCTTCAGAAACGCTTTCCTTGCCATTGCCAGTCTACATTTTATATTCCCTCTACTTCGACCATCTTCTGTTATTTTGCTCCTCAAATAGCAAAACGCATTTACTACTTTAAGCAACTCATTTCCCAATCTAATTCCCGCAGCGTCACCCGATTTAATTCGACTACATTCCATTATCCTCGTTTTGCTTTTGTTGATGTTCATCTTATATCCTCCTTTCAAGACACTGTCCATTCCGTTCAACTGCTCTTCCAGGTCCTTTGCTGTCACTGAGAATTACAATGTCATCGGCGAACCTCAAAGTTTTTATTTCTTCTCCATGGATTTTAATTCCTACTCCGAATTTTTCTTTTGTTTCCTTTACTGTTTGCTCAATGTACAGATTGAATAACATCGGGGAGAGGCTACAACCCTGTCTCACTGCCTTTACTATCATGCCCCTCGACTCTTATAACTGCCATCTGGTTCTGTTAAAATGGTTCAAATGGCTCTGAGCACTATGGGACTTCTGAGTTCAACAGTCCCCTAGAACTTAGAACTATTTAAACCCAACTAACCTAAGGACATCACACACATCCATGCCCGAGGCAGGATTCGAACCTGCGAACGTAGCGGTCGCGCGGTTCCAGACTGTATCGCCTAGAACCGCTCGGCCACTCTGGCCGCCTGGTTTCTGTACAAACTGTAAATAGCCTTAGGCTCCCTGTATTTCACCCCTGCCACCTTCAGAATTTGAAAGAGAGTTTTCCAGTCATTGTCAAAAGCTTTCTCTAAGTCTACAAATGCCAGGAAAGTAGGTTTGCCTTCCGTTAATCTATTTTCTAAGATAAGTCGTAGGGTCAGTGTTGCCTCACATGTTTCAACATTTCTACGGAATCCAAACTGATCTTCCCCGAGGTCGGCTTCTACCAGTTTTTCCATTCGTCTGTAGAGAATTCGTGTTAGTATTTTGCAGTCCTGGCCTATTAAACAGATAGTTCGGTAATTTTCACATCTGTCAACACCAGCTCTCTTTAGGATTGGAGAAAAGATTTACATGGAAGGACTTGTCACGAAGATTGTTCGACAGCGTTCATTGTTTAATTTCATACTCAACGTATATTTATTATAACCATTCAGAAAACAACCAAGTTAGGTAAACAACTAATCAATTAAAAGAGGTTACTTTAAGTCATCAACTTATCCACAATTTGTTTTACCAATCTCAAAACAATTTAACGTGACTAATTGATAACATCAAAATAAAGATCCAGCAGTTGGATAATTCTTAGAATAAACTGCGCGTTAAAATTTCTGTCTTTAGAAAAAGATTTACATGGAAGGACTTGACGCGAAGGTTGTTGTTTGTCTGACCTCTGGGCTGTGAAAGATACCCCTCCGTTGTGGTTGCACCTACCGTACAGCTATCTGGGTCGCTGAGGCACGCAAGCCTCCCCACCAACGGAAAGGTCCATAGTTGATGGGGGAGGGGGGGGGGGTGCTAAAGCTAACGGATACAGACTCAGAATTGTTCTAAGTATAAATCATTAAGTAGCGCGGCTGTAGTTGGAGGATACAGCGCGAAAGACAGACAGCGGCAAGAGCTGCCGAGTGCACGCACTCCAAATGACGTCAACAGTAGCCTATTGAAGCCGACGGGATCCTGGGTAACACGTACCAGCGATTTAGTACAAAAAAATTGTCCACGATAGTTCCCAGCAGTGCAAATAATTTTGAACAGAATTCTAACACACAGCCATGCATCACATAAATAACTCTTAGGACAGAATTAATTAATTTGAGCTCTTACCAAAAACGACGATAGTTAACCAAAAGATTCAAGGAACCAGTTACAAACATTTTTTAAAAAATAATCGTCCAAATAACAGTAATACAAGATTTTTCTTCTTTTTAGCAAACCTTTAGAGTAGCCAGAAGGACGCTCCCATGACATTCAAAGCTCTTCCGTACACACATTAGTCCATCGTGGTACGAGGAAAAAAATGCGTACCGGAAACAATTTATTAGACAGCATAGGCCTTTAGCATTAGCTTCAAGGAAATGAGAACAACAAAAGAAAATTGTTATAACCCTGTAAAATGACAAAACCGTCGCACATTCTGGAATGAACAATTAAACATCCGTGGTAACTGGTAACACTAAACATTTCACTGCGCCTCCAACGGAAAATTACATGACAAATCATTTACTTTAAATATCAGAAGAATTAATGGGGGGAGGGGGGTGGGCGCAGAAGAACAGGTTACGCATACACTAATGCGCTCCGCTTTCGTCTGGAACACGGCGCTTTACACTGGCTGAAGGTTCACAAGCATCACGAATACACAAGGTTAACATACAAAGTAAATTATAATAAGATATCAGCCAATGAAGTGTCTACGAGATCTTGGAATCTCATTGCCCTTCGAATACCGTGGAGACACGGGAGCCCCTACCGAACAACAGAAGGAAGACAGATCAAAATGAGAGTGTGCACTGCCCTGACGGCTTGGCGCTCTTCTGATAAATCACAGCACTAGCGAAGTCGGTACTCAATAACTTACATGGGGTAGTATGACCTCAGTATTGGTCACCCGACAACAGCTAACGCCACAGCGAAAAGGCCCCACGGAAACCTTGTTACAGCTTCGTTCCTCAGCTCATACTGCCCACCAAACCAGTCCACCGCGCCCGGAGCCGCCACACCCCAGAGGGAGGTGCTCTCCAACGGGAACACGTTAGTCAAAGATGATAGGCGTTTGGGGTTGTTTGGGGGAAGATACCAAACAGTTAAGTCATCGGTCTCATCGGATTAGGGAAGGATGGGGAAGGAAGTCGGCCGCACCCTTTCAAAGGAACCATCCCGGCATTTGCCTTGAGCGATGTAGGGAAATCACGGAAAACCTGTATCAGGATGGCCGGACGCGGGATTGAGCCGTCGTCCTCCCGAATGCGAGTCCAGTGTGAAAGATGATAGGAATAGAGATATTAATACATTGTGAAAAAGCCGCCACGGCTCACTAGCACCTTCCAACTATGAGAGACACTCTCCGTGTTCACAAAATTGTTAAATGGCTTCACTATGGGACTCAACTTCTGAGGTCATCAGTTCCCTAGAACTTGGAACTACTTAAACCTAACTAACCTAAGAACATTACACACATCCGTGTTCGAGGCAAGATTTAAACCTGCGGCCGTAGTGGTCGCGCGGTTCCAGACTGTAGCGCCTAGAACCGCTCGGCCACCTCGCTGTGTCCACACATTGTAATATTATTGCGATTTCCGTAGTATGAAAGCTGTGAGTACCCTTGGAAAGGCATTCGCCTATATGTAGATTAAATGATCAACTTATGAGATGAGACCTATTCTTTGAAAGACATTTGTTTTATATAATTTACGTAACTGTAAAGATGCGTATCTAGCGTGGACGCTAATACATCGACTGCGCAGTCAAAGAAACATTTTAACAGAAGCTGAACTGAATGTTCCGCTTCGATCTAAATAAAAGATGACAGTAAAAACTTTTGTAGATCTTCAGATTTTATCGTACTTCTGCTTGTAATGTAAAAGCGTAAAGAAGGTCGTCTTTAAGCCATAAAAGTGAGCGGTCTTGCCAGCGTGCAAACAACATTATTAATTAATAAAATTCGAGTAATTTATGTTCGATACTGTAAACCGGCAAGTTATTGTTATGAAGGTGTTGAACGGTGCAAGGATTGTTTTGAAGAAAGGAGAAAAGTAATGACTGTAATTTGTGACAAAAACGTGAACCAAGGAGTTAGCACAGGACAGGCTGAAATCTGATCGCACCATACAGTTAGAAAAGTACTTATGTAAGTTATACTGTTTATAAATAAGCCCTAATTGCTTGTGAGAATTGTTTGAATGTATTTAGTGTTTACCAGTTTCTTATTCTATTATTTTCCTTTATATTTTTTTTTTACCTCCATGTCATATTATTTTTGTAAATATCAAACAGCCTTTACTACAGCAGAGAATACTGCGGCCTCCTGGTCGTAGACAGAAGGCCGCTCCTTGTCTTCTGTACAACTCATACCAGCCCCATTTATTAATGATTTCATTTGCAAATGCAATTTATTTATTGTTCATTGTTAAAGGTCCCTTAGGTGATTATAAATTTCATACTGATTACGTAAAGATATCCGCGTTGTTCGTTTCCATATAATAGAATCCTTTGCGTGATCAAAAACTAGCCTCCTTCTGACAACGATCAGGAGCCGACCAGAAGACGGACGTCTTCGACCGCTTTCGTATTTTCTGTGGCAAAGCTGTGCCAAACTGGGAACACAACATTCTAGTATGAAACATAATATCTATATAATTATCAGATTAAAATTGAATGAATTGAAATATATTTAACTTATTTGTTTTTTTTCTTTTATCGTACTAGAACATTCACCTGCCGTGCCACTATTGCATCAGCGATTTTCCGGTAGTCAAAGAAGCCTCCTAAAGAGGCATTCTCAGCAGCCACATAATCATGGCGTTGGATCTGTGAAAAATGTGTAAGGCTTCAGGAAGATTATGTCCAGACGTGACACAGTTTTCTGTTTCCGTGTAATTGGTTTGTGACGAAAAAATTCCCATATGTGTGCACAAACTGGAGTGATGGTATGTGGTGCCACCGAGAACAGAACACGATCATATCTGGTTGAAACTAACGATAATTCGCCCAGTAAGGTCCTCCTGAGCGTACTGGGGTCACAAACGCACAACAGTCATGGTATCCCAATCAACATGAACAGCTGAAAAGCTAATCATTTATAAATTCAAATTATTTGTTACACTTCTTGTCGAGTTGCGATTTGTTGCATTTTCAATGTCCACCTGTGTATTTTCAACTCTACAACTGCGATTAATTATTTGTATTGCTTTGTTGTTTTATTATTAATATTAATTGTTATTTTTTTAGGATTATGGCCAATGAAGAGAGGAAATAGGACTCAGGTAATTGTTTCTGCGTTGTCATATAACCCTCCCGAAGAAAATTTTTTCAGTGTCATATCGAAATCTAAGAAAAGAGATATATCACCGTGTTTAAGTTATTCATGCTCTAAGTCTTAAAATACAATTAAATTAATTCGATAAGTCAGGATTTATACATGGTAACCCCATGTTTTTACATTGGGTACTATGACCATATGATTTGCGTCAGAAATTGAGGGTTGGTATTGGTTTATACGTTAGAGAGAAAAGCTTAAGTGTCGTGGTATCGTGCAACGTGGAGCCTCACACTTTCGGTCTCCGGCGATTTTTGGCAAACTGTGTCTGTGACGCAGGCACAATCTGACTAACACCCATTTTGACATTACTGTCCACCGAAATACATTAGACAACAACCCATTTTGGGTCGAAAACGTAAACATAACTGTCTCCGTAAGAGTCCACTGAGCTTGTCAATGCAGTCTGTAGGTCCTAAAACATGGAACTAGTTCACGGCGACTGCGATACACACCCCTAAACGGGCGGAACGCTTGCTTACTGCGAGTTTAGGGATTCACGAGCCAAGAGTGCGAAGGATTCCGCACGAAGATAGTCATTAACATCCAAACAGAGTTAAAAAACACTATATAATCAAAAGTATCCGGACACCCCCAAAGCCATAAGTTTTTCATATTAGGTGCATTTTGTGGCCACCTAATGCCAGGTACTCCATATCATCGACCTCAGTTAGTATTCATTAGACACCGTGAGAGAGTAGAATGGGGCGCTTCGCGGAACTCACAGACTTCAAACGTGGTCAGGTGATAAGTTGTCGCTTGTGTCATACGTCTGTAAGTGAGATTTTCACACTCCTAAGCATCCCTACGTCCACTGTGAAGTGGAAACGTGAAGGGACACTTACAGCACAAAAGCGTACAGGCCAATCTCTTCTGTTGACTGACAGGGACCGCCACCAGTTGAAGAGCGTCATATTGCGTGTCCAGACCATCACACACGAGTTCCAAACTGCATCAGGATCCACTGCAAGTACTATGACAGTTAGGCGGGAGGTAAGGAAACTTGGATTTCAAGGTCGAGCGGCTGCTCATAAGCCACACATCACTCCGGTAATTGCCAAAGAACGCCTCGCTTGGTGTAAGGAGCTCAAACATTGGACGATTGAACAGTGAAAAAACGTTGTGTGGAGTGACGAATCACGGTATACAATGTGGCGATCCGATGGCAGGGTGTGGGCATGGCGAATGCCTGGTGAACGTCACCTGCCAGCGGGTGTAATGCCAGCTGTAAGGTTCGGAGACGGTGGTGTTATGGTGTGTTCGTGTTTTTCACGGAGGGACATGCACCCTTTGTTATTTTGCGTGGTCCTATCACAGCACAGGACTACACTGATGCTTTAAGCAACTTCTTGCTGCCCACTGTTGAATAGAAATTCGGGGATGGCGATTACATCTTTCAACACGATCGAGCACCTGTTCATAATGCACGGAGGAGTGGTTACACGACAATAACAACCCTTCAATAGACTGGCCTGCACAGAGTTCTGACCTGAATCCAATAGAACACCTTTGGAATGTTTTGGAACGCCAACTTCGTGCCAGGCCTCGCCGACCGATATCGATACCTCTCGTCGGTGCAGCACTCCATGAATAATGGGCTGCCATTCCCCAAGAAACCTTCCAGCACCTGATTGAACGTATGCCTGCGAGAGTGGAAGCTGTCACCAAAGGTAATGGTGGGCCAACACCATATTCAATACCAGCATTACCAATGGTGGGCGCCACGAACTTGTAAGTCATTTTCAGCCAGCTGTCCGTACACTTTTGATCACATAGTGTATTTCGAATTGCGGTTCCCATCAGAAATCGACTTCAGTCTCCATCAACGTTCTGATTATTTTATATCATGATCTATGGAGCTAGTAAGCATACGAGGTGGGCTGTTAAATAACGGGATTGATGCTGTCACAGAGTGAGTACGCAAGCTCCAAAGATGAACGAACATTAGCTGTGAAACATGAAGCCTTTTCAGTAAGCCGTCTCAGTCGAATGCAGCACCTCTGGTGTCTAAAGAGAATCATAGTGACCGCAGCGTTCGTTCGTGTAAGAGCTACAATTTTGTTTTGCCGGAAAAATGTTAGATGTAATAGCAGAGCAACAAACTGTCGTGAAATTTCACATGAAATTGGAAAAACTGTTACGGAAACGTATCTTTTGCCAAAACACGATTACGGCGAAGACTGTTTATCATGTACACACTTTTATGAATGGTTCAAGCGTTTCCAATACGACAGAGAAGACGTTGAAGGAGACTCAAGACCGGGACGTAAATATCGAAACAGTAGGTAATCTGATCGGACCTTGCCAGAATTATGGAAGCACAATTCGTGGGTACTACTTCAAAACAACGCACCGGCTTATACCTCTGCTAAGCGGTTTGCAGCCATGTACAGGAACCCAGTGTTGACAACCCACCTTCAAAAAAATGGTTCAGATGGCTCTGAGCACTATGGGACGTAACATCTCATCAGTCCCCTAGAACTTAGAACTACTTAAACCTAACTACCCTAAGGACATCAAACACGTCCATGCCCGAGGCAGGATTCGAACCTGCGAACCAGCGGCCGGCCAACCCACCTCATTCACCTGACTAAGCACCATGTAACTTTTATCTTTGCCTCAATATCAAATCCACATTAAAAGGAACAAGATTTCAGTCCGTTAAAAAAATAGTGAAAGGAAAAGCGACACCCATCTTCAAGGAGTTCACAGAGGAAGACTCCCAGCAGTTTCCATCAACATAAAATTCGCATAAAGCGTTGTAGCGATAGAGGAGAGGAGTATATTGCGAGTGACAGTAACTAATTATTTATGTTTTTGAAGTAAAATGTTTTACATCAGTAGTCTCGTTATTTAATAGCCATGCCCCGTATATATTTGTACTACTGTAGTCGATTCGCTGATGGTATGGTTGTCCTCAGTGAAACTGAACTAGAATTGCAGCACCTGCTCACTGGAATGAATACTCTAATTCCTAACACTACGGGTTGAGAGTAAACCGAAGCAAGATGAACATAATAAGGAGAATTATAAATGAAATTATTGATAAACTTATCAAAATTTGGGAACACGAAGTAAACGAAGTGAATGAATTCTCCTACCTTGGAAGCAAAATAACAGATAATGGATGAAGAAAAGAGGACATAAGAAGTACTTTAGTACAGGTAAATAGGCGTTCGTGGTCAAATAAAGTGTACTAGCTCAGACATCAGTTTTGATTTCAAGAAGAACTTTGTGAGAATATACAGTTGGGGCACACGATCGTGAAGAATGATTGAGAAGAGGAACACGTGAAGCAGCGTTTTGGTAGCCGTTAGCAGTTCCTTTAATGGAGGATCACACGCAGCCGGTTTCGCGATGATTTAATCGCATCCTCAGGTGTATACAAGTAACTAATTCAACAATGGATAATTAAAATACATGGTCTCCCAACGTTCGGATGGCGTTGGAACTGCCAGGACAGCCTAAACTGGAACTTTCATCTTGTAAGCATCAAATTTAGGCGGTTCTGGCAATTCGAACGCCATCCGTGAGACCGTGTAGTTCAACGATCCACCGTTGAATTATTTGTAGGTATGTATCTGAGGATGCTATTAAATAATTGCGAAACGGATTGTGGGTGAACATATAATTAAGGAACTGGTAGCAGTTAATGTGACTACAAAAAAGGTTTTTTATAATATTTTAGTAATTTTTAAAGCAATTTTAAAATATTTTATCATATACCTAAGCTGTGGATTCCCAAATCGTTGAATCATATTTACAAGAAGAGAGGATACAATAACAGGTCGTGCTATTCCCAAGGTAGTTAGAAGGAACTGAGGGGGTAAAAATAAGACTCACGTTCAGAAAAAGCAAAGCACGTTGAATAACTAGAGATAGGACCCCCATATTCACAGGACATGTACATTAGCATGTTTTGCGGAAATGATTAGCACCTCAGTCAACTCGTCTCAGCATGTGTCCTGTTGCCTAGTAGCCACAGGTCTGCCATAGGCCCTGATAATATGTCCGTGCGTGACGGCATCGACGCGTAAAAGGCACGAATGGAGTCCTGTGACAACCATCCATGTTGCATTCACCTGGCTCAGAAATTTATCTAAGATGGTTGACACTGGGTCGCAGCGTTTTACCCGTTGTTTCACCATATTCCACACATTTTCGATTGCCGACAAGTCTGGTGGTCTGGCGGGCAGGGCAAAAGGCTGACATCGTGTGACACCAAGAGGGGACGTGTTGGTGCAGCAACATGTGGTTGTACATTGTGTTGGAGAAAATCGGCGTCTGGGATGTTGTGCAGAAAGGGTGCGGCTGTAGGTAGCAGAATGTCATTCACATAGGTCACAAAACTCATAGTGCCCTGGACACGCAACAACTGTGATTTGTCGTTGCACCCAGTGTAAGCTTATCAGTCCGTCGCTGACATAGGAGACTGCAAACCTTCTTTCCTTCCCGTCTGGGCAAGCTGTGCGGTGACTAGAATACAAAAAAAATGGTTCAAATGGCTCTGAGCACTATGGGACTCAACTGCTGTGGTCATCAGTCCCCTAGAACTTAGAACTACTTAAACCTAACTAACCTAAGGACAACACACACATCCATGCCCGAGGCAGGATTCGAACCTGCGACCGTAGCAGTCGCACGATTCCGGACTGCGCGCCTAGAACCGCGAGACCACCGCGGCCGGCACTAGAATACATGTAAAGCTTACTGGGACAGGGTAAGTGCTAGCTAAAATCAAGATAATTCAATCGTAATATTGCCATTTTAATTTGATATTCCCCACAACTGACAAAATTTAAAAAAAAAATTGAATCTCTTTGTCCACCCACACACTCCTGAGAGTGGCACATTAACAATTTGCAATTACGCGCCCCTATTACCGGCAGCTGCGTTGATAAATAGTCGGCACCTCGCAAGGATCACTTCTAGATCGAGAATATTAGGTAAGTTGTTGGAAGTGGTTAGGCGTTGGTGAAAATCTCGCTTCTGAGCACACAAAGAGCTCTAACCGCAGAACTCTGCACGAAACACGGGTTGCTGCAATGCTGCGATACAGATACCTCCCTTCGAAGACGATGGCCAAGACGCCGTCTCCAAGTCCATACCGCTCGATGGCTGAAGGCGAAGTCCCTCCACAATTCTCTCGTCTCCCACGCGTACGAAAACGTGGCGGAAGAATACTCAGTTTCGGCCAATGTCGAACGCTCTATCATCGCCGAAATCCCCCCACTGAGATCTACCCAATGGTCGAGTGGTTCATAACGCCCCTTGTCAAACGAAATTCCCGTCTTCGCCACGTGTTGCCCAGCACAGGTGGCTCCGGATGCCGGGCTATCCCCAAAAGCTCCGTATTGCCCCGCGTTTCCGGTGAGCGCTACCTGCCGCCCACGGCGGCGCGGCGAGCTACGGCCACCTGCAGACTATACATTCCACAATTCTCAACTTCCGACGCTTTTCACCAACACTTTAAGTTAGTGGCTCAATCCTGCAGACATGCAGGGAGTACTGCTCGAGAGTGGCTCATATTTATCATAATTCACTGTTGCGACAGGGCCCGGGAGGACGCAGATCTGCCCTGCAGTCCAACTCAGATGAGGTGTCAATCTTCTTCAGGGGTGGTCTGGATGGTGCGACCTTACCCATCTCGTTGTGTTCTACAGCCTTCCGTGAACCATTCTGCACCCACACATTGCACTGCCGAAACAGTTCGTCCCACACGAGCAGCAATTTCCCGGATGGGTGAATCACATTCTCTCAAGCGAATAATGCGCACCCTTTCAAGCTCACTGATACGACGCTACAGTTCGCACATACGTCTGCGAGGTGTCCTGCACGTCTGCTCAAGTCATACTGATCCATTACCTTTGATTTATAGCGACAACGAGAGCCGAAGGCCCATTTTGCCGGTAGGGGGTGCTGCGCCGTGGTATCGGTGTTGACCCTGAACCTACGAGCCAACGTTTTCCAATGCTGATCATTTGTGCAGAACATTCTAACGTACTTATCCTGTGAATACGAACGCCCTATTTCTAGTCGTTCGAGGTGTACTGTTTTTTTATGAACATGAGTGTATATGGTTGGATGGTTGGTTAGTTGGTTGATTCGGGGGAGGAGACCAAACAGCGAGGTCATCAGTCCCTTCGGATTAGGGAAGGATGGGGAAGGAAATCGGCCGTGCCCCTTTTCAAGGAGACATCCCGGCATTTGCCTCAAGCAATTTAGGGCATTCACGGCAAACCTAAATCAGGATGCCCGAATGCGAGTCCAGTGTGCTAACCACAGCGCCACCACGTTCAGTGAGTGTGTGTGGTAAGCCGGACATTGGGATACATCGAAAAAGTAAATGAGGACATTGAGTGTACGTAGTACTACAAGATGAAGACTTTGCACAGGAGAAGAGTTAGTGGCGGGCTGCATGAAACCAGCAGAAATTAAACAGTTCATCACATTTCCTCAGCAGAAATTAAACATTTTCAAGTGGCACCCACCAATGATAATAGGTGTAAGCACGAACAACAGTTTGAATGCACACAAAATTGCTTTTACAAAAATATTATCAATGCTCCTACACTAAACATATAAATTATAATAAACACACAAATGATCTCAGATAATTATCATATTAACTATTACAAATACACAAATATCAGTAAACCTATAATATTTATGGGTGTCGGTGCAAGCCACAACAAATAAGTAAAATAATATTTAGGAGGTAAGTCGGTACCAATTATTTGGGATTAGGAAAGGAAAACACACAAAATACATTCACTCATCTTTCATCCACATACTAAGTACTATTGTGTACCTGAATAGTCTTAACTGTGTAAATGCAATTCTGTCAAAATTTGATGTTCAACATGTGTATCAATTAGCCGTGGCAGCAGTGTATAATAGTCAATAGTAGTTAGTCAACGTCATAGTCATCGTGTCAAGGCCAATGTTTGCCAAGCCACATCAAAATATACGGTTGCTGAACAGCTGTCAGTTCGCCAACATACGCAAATACTTCTTTCCCAAAATAAGTATATACTACTTATTGATTTTACAATGTGTGCGTGTAGACAATCTTCCTTCCACTGGAGTGTTCTAGTCTGCCATCTTCATCCTTTCTATTCTATATAAACCAACAAATGGCTCTGAGCACTATGGGACTCAACTGCTGAGGTCATTAGTCTCCTAGAACTTAGAACTAGTTAAACCTAACTAACCTAAGGACATCACAAACATCCATCCCCGAGGCAGGATTCGAACCTGCGACCGTAGCGGTCTTGCGGTTCCAGACTGCAGCGCCTTTAACCGCACGGCCACTTCGGCCGGCTATAAACCAACAAAAAAAAAATAAATATGCTCCTCACTTATCTTACCTGTTATCCACCAAAACTCCAATTATCATCAGTTTCACATAATCTCAATACTTCAATAATACCTCTTCAGTACGTCGATTGAACAAGTAAATGAGGAGATTGGGTGTGCATAGTACTACAAGATGAAGACTTTGGCACAGAAGAGGAGTTAGTGGCAGGCTGCATGAAACCAGTCACAACTCAAGTAGAAAAAAGAAAACAATAACAGCACAAACAAGTGAAATGAAAATGGGGGCTATTGGTTGTAATGACAGCTGGGCTATTGGGAGTAATGAGCAGAACCTTCTGCCCACCAATGGGAGACTAATGGCTGGCAAAAACCACTTGTTTAAATGTTACATCATTTACCTGGAAAGCTGCACGCACGACGAACTTCGCTTCACTAAAACTAAGCGGGCGCAATAGGGCATATAAAGTACATTTCACGCCATGCAGCCAACTGTTCGCCCCGCCACCAGCGTAGCAACCAGGGAAACGGCGTCCATCAGCCCCGGTGGCAAAGCGCAGGCGGCAGCATTAAAAACTACTGCAATATGCACATCAGCAAGCAGCCAGTGCGTGTAAATCTGGACTGCGCTTGCAACGCAGTGCACACACGCACACACACACACACACACACACACACACACACACACACACACACATGCCACACACGCACCGGCGCTGTTTATTAATGGCCGGCAACGCCGTAAACAAAAGTGCTTAAGCGGCGACGAGATGTTATCACTCATTTCGGGAAACCGCACGCGGCCTGGCGTACCGCGAACGCGTGGTCTGTCCGCCACCCCGCCAACAAACAGCCCAGCGGCTCTGGCAGAAGTGTGTGCGTGTATGTAAATACATTTCCACATGCACCACACCGCATGCGGTTTTCGGTCTCGTTCGCACTTGCTCACTTTCAACCGTACGTCCTCCCACAGCTCTACCAGTAGAGTGAACTAGGCGCATGTGTGTGCGTGCGTGCGTGTGTCTGTGTGTGCGTGTGTTCAACCTGTCCGGCGGCGACACGCCCCAGCGCACTTTCCGTGGGGTGCTCAAGAGCGTACGATCGAGTGAATGGCAAGACTTGCACTCAGAGCACTCGGGCGGGCCCGGTGTAATTGCACGCTTAAATTATGGCAGAACAATGGCAATTCCAGGGAATTAGCCCCGTCAGGGTCCGTATAAGTGGAGATTGGGAGGAGGCGGCCGAGATGGCGGCTCGGGGTCCCAATAGCGTCGTGGCCGGCCGGTGGGGGGTTCTCTTCCACCCACGGGCCATCTGCAGCCCCCAAACGGCGGCGGCGGCTTCTGCAGCGTAGCCCTGGATGAGAGGGTCTGGATACCACCGACTCGACGACCGAGTCGCACTGGGCGACGCTAGTTCGTTGTTCGTTCTCAGAAGGACTGTATAGGGAAAGGACCGCCGTAGCTTGTGATAGCTTTCACAGGCTGAAACAGTCATTGGAGGCTTTCGCGTGTGACGTATAATCTTATACATATATATAAATTTTCGGTTCCTACAGTGTCACGTCTTTCAGTGTCACACAAATTTTTATTTTTAAAGGGGATCACTTATGACTATTTCCATGGGTTCGCCCCTAAAATTTCTCCCTCAAATCACAAAATTGTCGTCTGATGTAGTACAAACTGAAAAAATAAATTCCTCTTCACGCACAGTTTCGTATATAATTTATATTTGAAACCTTACACCTGTGTCACAGAACAAATCGTACATCGAGAATGCTTTACACAAGTTTAAGGGAAGAAATGCTTCCGATAATTATTACAGTAGTTAAAGAACATCAAAATATGAACAGGCTGAAATGAACAAACAGTACATGACACTATGTTAATCAAAAAATGGTTCAAATGGCTCTGAGCACTATGGGACTTAACATCTTAGTTCATCAGTCCCCTAGAACTTAGAACTACTTAAACCTAACTAACCTAAGGGCATCACACACAACCATGCCCGAGGCAGGGTTCGAACCTGCGACCGTAGCAGTCCCGCGGTTCCGGACTGAAGCGCCTAGAACCACACGGCCACCGCGGCCGGCTATGTTAATCATTTCAACTGTAAAAAGCTAAGGAGCATATTATTAGCAAAATGAGATATATGCAAAAGTGAAATGCCAAAATGAGCACTTCTCAATTGGGAGTAAATCAAAATAATCAGAATGGCGGAAAGAGAGCACAATAACATGAGCCATAAACCAATAAGAGCTAAGCAACTAAGCAAATAAGAGAATAGGCAAAATAGAGATGCCAACAAAATGAGACTGGCCGAACTCCGTCGGCACTTATATACGGTTGCGCTCGTGGCGGCACCTCGCGGCCCCTACGCAACACGCGCGCCTGCGATCGCAACGCAAGTTGTGTGATTGCTGTCGCAGGTCGACCCTTAATCTAGGATGTTACACGCGGCAACAAAGTGATCTGCAGACGAAAATATATTCGACTCTTTATCTCTGCTCTACTGAATCTGGGCACTTATTTAGGCTTAATTAAGAAACGTAGACATCATGAAATTATGGATGAACAGTTCTTGAAAATAGAAGGAAAGCTGTGTGTATAGAAACTGACGGGAGATAAAATATTCATCGACGCACGGAAGGTATCGTTAATGATATTCTGAAAAAAAAATTTTTAAGCAGTTCTCAGAAAATTGACTGTCCCTAATTTTTGACAAAACTGACTGTATTCAAATCTGTGCAACAAATATCATACCAGCAATTGGTGTAGCACATCAACTGAAGCCACTAACTGGGACATAATGCTCCAGATTGTTGGATGTACATGGTGATGAAAACTTGAACTGAAACAAGTACGCTACTGAGATTCTCAAAGGATTAATTTCAGCTACTTTTGCTCCTCGTATAATTGCTAGGGCTGGAGACAACGGGATCAGTTTCCTGAAATATTTTTCGTATTTCCACTGAAAATCTCTTATGGAATAATTTTCTCGTGTACCTCACAACGTAGAAAGTATCGATTGCACAAAAGTAACTTTCCAAGGACTTTAATTGAACCGTCACCATGCAAATACTTGCTAATGAAATTCGTCAACAGCAATACATTGCAATTTTAGACGAATAGTGATATCGATACATACAACACCAGACAAAAAATGACATTTATTTCCCATTAGTAAAGTCGTCTGCTACAGAAGAATGCTGAAGATTAGATGGTTAGATCACATAACTAATGAGGAAGTATTGAATAGGATTGGGGAGAAGAGAAGTTTGTGGCACAACTTGACCAGAAGAAGGGATCGGTTGGTAGGACATGTTCTGAGGCATCAAGGGATCACCAATTTAGTATTAGATGGCAGCGTGGAGGGTAAAAATCGTAGAGGGAGACCAAGAGATGAATACACTAAGCAGATTCAGAAGGATGTAGGTTGCAGTAGGTACTGGGAGATGAAAAAGCTTGCACAGGATAGAGTAGCATGGAGAGCTGCATCAAACAAGTCTCAGGACTGAAGACCACAACAACAACAACAGTAAAGTCGTCAGTGGCTCAGAAAGGAGTTAAATATCCAGCAAAAAAATTTTTTTATCATTTATACAATACCAATAATAGTCTGTCAGGTACTAAAGCAAGTTTTAAATCTAAGCTGAAAGTAGTTTTTCTGGTCAACTCCTTCCATTCAATGGACAAATGTCTATTTAAAAATTGGTATCCTGTAAAACAAAATAAATAAAACAACTACGTTTTAAGGGCAGTGGTACGAACACGACTAAAAATAATGTTCTTATTAGTATTAACACTACTCACGTATCATATATATCTGGAAACAGACTCGTTCCACATCATTTCAATAAAAGAATCGGTGGAATGATGTGTGGAACATGCAACAAACTTACTAACTACCTAACATTTAGTTTATCTTATGGGCTGTTCAAAATGACGTGTTGTTTATGTTCTTCATAGTCGACTCGTTTCTGCGAGGTAACATTATTTCCTCTGCGTGCATATGGCCGCTTTAACGGTTCACGCATCCCAGTTGCAAACAAGAAGAATACACAGGAGAATGCAACAGAAATTGGAGGATATTTTAGATGCTTTTGGCTTTCGGAAACGCAAGGACGCCAGAGAGGCAGTTGTGACGTTGCGCTTGATCATGGAAGCAAGACTGAAGAAAAATCAAGACGAATTCATAAGATTTGTCCACCTGGAAAAAGCGTTCGACAATGTAATATTGGTGCAAGATACTCGAAATTCTGAGCAAGATAGAAGTAAACTACAAATAAAATCGTTTAATATACAACATGTAGAAGAATCAAGAGGGAACAATAAGGATGGAAGACCAAGAACGTAGTACTCGGATTAAGACTTGTGTAACCCTTCTGTTCAACCTACATGCCGAAGAAAAAATGACGGAAATAAAGGAAAGGCTAAAGAATGGGACTAAATTGAAGGTGGAAGGGTATAAATGATACGTTTCATTGATAACATTGCTAATCTCAGTGAAGATGAAGAAGACTTACAGGAGCTGTTGAACAGAATGAACAGTCTACTGAAAGTGGAATGAGAGTAACTCAAAAAAGGACGAAAGAAATTAGTAGTAGTTGAAATGAGAGTAGCAGAAAACATTACATCAAACTTGGGACTACTAATTAGAGGAAGTTAAGGAATTATGTTACCTTGGAAACACAATAACCTCTGACGGACGAAGCACCAAGGACATAAGAAGTAGACTAGCACATACAAATATCGAACTTCGTTGTCAGGACTATCAAAGAGTGCCGTTAATTTGAAGAGAAAGTATCTCAGAATGTACGTCTGGAACACAGCACTGTACGTCAGAGCAACATGGACTGTGGAAAAATCTGAACAGAAGAGAATCGAAGCAGCTGAGATGTGGTACTGTAGAAAGACGTGCAAAATTAGATTAACTGAGGAAATAACTAATGTCCTGCTTCTCAGTTCGAAATGGCGAAAAAAGGAACATATAGAAAACACTGACAAGGAGAAGGGACAGGGCGATAGTACATGTGTTAAGACATCAGAAAATAACTCCCATAGTACCAGAAGGAACTGGAGAGGGTAAAAACTATAAGGAAAGGCGCAGATTGAAATTCAATTGAAATTCAAGGGTCGAGGACAGAGAGAGAGAGAAGAACAAGAGATGTAAAGAGTGAAGGGAGGAAATCGGAATGGGGCAAGGAGTAGATGACAGAGAAAGAGGGAAGGAGAAGAGGGTGAGAGAGAGAGAGAGAGAGAAGATGGATAGAGAGGTGGGAGGTGTTGCTGGAGAGAGAGAGAAAGGGGAGGCAGTAGAAGTGGTGGACAATGGGAGGGAGGAGAAGACGATGGACACACACTCACACACACACACACACAGAGAGAGAGAGAGAGAGAGAGAGAGAGAGAGAGAGAGAGAGGGAGGGAGAGAGAGGGAGAGAGAGAGAGAGGGAGGGAGGGAGGGAGAAGTACATTATGACCTACATCCATTTCCAATATATATTTCGCAACTTCGAAGCATTGCCTCGTTTGCTGGTCTATCAAATTCACAATGACCCTGTGCGAGGTATACGGTGGCGCAGCAGATCTGTGGCACATTTTTCATCGCATATCGTTTCTTTAAATTTATCGGTTACCTTACTTCGAAAGTTATCATTCTAATTCTTTAAATATTTAGGATTATTTCTTACGATCCTTTCAGTGCTTTTCGAAATTCGTTCTGTATCTCATGCCACGGATACTGGATTACTTCTTTAAACTCTGCAGTAATACTCTTGATCGCACTAACATTTAATTTGCAGTTTCCTTTATGGATATGCTGCACTGTCTCCTGTTCTACTCGCGCATTGCACATTTTACACTTTCACCTCATTTTTTATCGAGCCTTAATGTTATCACAAAATACTAAGAGTTTTACGCGATTCCACAAAGCTATATCTTCCGGATGAATGATGATGGAATCTTAAGGTACATTTTAACTGGAGTGTAAGACTAAAAAGCTGTTATTTTCAGAAGACCTGTCCAATTTCTAAGATGATGACTTTTAAATCATACTTTCTGATAACGTTGTGTACTGTTTACAATTAGGATCAAATATTTCTTTCGATTTTCAGTAATTTCTAATGTGCCCTCCACCGAACGCAAGACCAACATCCAGATGATAGGCACACTCGTCCTGTCCTTTTGCTATTTTTGTGTAGTTTGAAACGCAATTTCAGCCACAAAACACCCCAGATAGATACAAATGGAATGGCGAACTCTTGACTGGCTCTGAGGGCAGACTTCTGTGGACTCCGTGCAAAGCTTTTTCGAACGCGTCTTACGTGTTAAACGAGCACACAGAGGCTACCTGTGGATTTCCCCTTAGATAAACAAGTTGTGCCTTGAAACTGCAGCTGCCGCCGTCGTCTGCTGTGAGCTGTAGAAGGCGCAGTAAGACAATATGGATGAAAATCAGGCCGCACAGTTATAAATGTATTGCACCGGTTGAAACAGAGAACGCAAACCGCCTTTTGTTGATGTCTCATCACCTTCTCGATTCAACACTGACTGTGGAATGAACTACAGAGCATGCGAACAATAGAGCTAACTGCACCAGAAATACCTCTATCGACAGTCGCATGAACTACAACCAGGGCCAAGGTAAATTTTCAGTTTGGACAGGTACGTTAAAAATCATGTCTCAGAATTCACGTAGAAGACTTAGTGTTGTATAATCGGATGAATTATTTATAAATACGTTGTATTTAGAAGATGTGGCGTACTCTCGAAGTTCAGCACTAGTTTTGGATAGAACACAGAGTGAGTAAAACTAATAATCTCTCTTTCTTTACTCACCACTTTTCTGACTGGTTCCATGTGACTCGTAACGAATTCCTCTCTCCTGACAATCTCTTCATCTCAGAGTAACACTCGCATCCCATGCCCTCAATGAACTTGGAGGAGATAATCAACGCAGAAACATACTCCTCTTAATATCTATAATTATTAGTCTGCAAATGTAGTAAATACCAATTTATGTTGTTCAGAACACTGTCCCCAGGCACCAATGCAAATATCTGCGCTTGTACCCTACACGTTCGTATATTACAAAAGTATGTAGCCCACATGCAATTGAGTTTATATTAGAGCCTGGTGTAAAAGTTTGAAGCAAATCAGTCAAAAACTTTGCGAGATTTTTGATAACAACGTTAAACAACGTCTTGTCTTTATATAGCAGTATAGATTAGAGTCCTTAGATGCGTATTTACACACTTATATCTCACCTGAGATACTAACGGTGCAGAACGTAAAATCACTAATATATGGTACTAACCTGTACCGAGAACTGTGGAGTGGCTTGTATATATATCGTTTTATTTAGAAATAAATCCTCTGCTACCAGTCACGATTGTCTTTATTTACTTTTCGCACGGCGCGTTTTGGGAAATGATTCCCATTTTCAAGTGCGTTTTTTGTACACATTATGCCATTCCTACTGATGTTGTCAATGAGTGAGAGTCTGCTTCATTTCGTTGACTTTTACTGCAATATATAAGAAATAAGCGATTTTTAGTTGGTTATCGATTCTTTTGGTGAAGTTAGTGGAGAAATTTAGAAGAATTTGTATTTACAGTTTTCTAATGGTTCATTTGTACAGAGTCTCTCACACACTAAACAGCACACACAACTTGTACACTTGAAACATCGAAAATATCTTACATAAACAAAACAGTTACCAATATGTAGTTACAAGTAGTCCATAGAGATATCATTATAGGTCTATCACAGATTATGATATGCTTTTGTACAGAGGTTATTTATCTTAACAATTTGCCTCATAATTTACTTATATCTATTTTACAATTGTGCTCATTTCTATGTGTTACTATTTTTATTCAAGTATACTACCGAAACATCTGAAGAAATTCACTGATTTACTTTCAAGTTTTTGGTTGAATATTTTATTTTCATGTTTTCTGTAATGAGAATATATCTCCAGTTCTTCTCGCAAACCCATTTTATGTCCTTTATTTAGTCGGTGGAGTACTTTGACATTTTACTCTGCTTTTTCAAATAGGTGTCCTGTATTATGTAAGTGTGTTGCTATTGCTGATGTATTGTGTTTGTTGTGTGTGTAGGCTTTAATGTGCTATGTGTGCCTGGTGTTGAAATTTCGGCTTGTTTGTCCTAGGTAGAATATGGAGCACTCCTGGTATGTTACCTTGTATATTCCAGAATCTAAGTATGGATCATGATTACACTTTATATATGTGTTATTTTTGTTATTGTTTATTAGATGTAGAAAACCCAATTTTTACTTTGTGACTTTAAGGTATTTGCAATCATCTATGATACATTCCCAATGTAAGGGATGCTACATATAAATTTGTTTTTCTCTTTTCATTCTGTGGTGCAGTTTGCACCTGGATCTTTCTTCACTTTGGCTAAGATTGTGTCAACCATGGAAACATTGTAACCATTGGCAACTGCAATCTATTTCACTGTGTTTATTTCTTGTTGCATGTTTTCTTGGTTCAATGGTATTTTTCTTGCCCTATGTAGCATTGACCTGTATGCTGCCTGTTTATGGATATTCAGGTGACATGAGGTTGCAGGGATTGTGGTGTCAGTCATTGTGTTTTTCCTATAAAATTTGAATGGGCATGTGTTGTTGTTTCTTGTAATATTAAGGTCCAGATAGTTTATGTTTTTATTTTGCTCATGTTTCACTGTAAATCTGATTTTCTCATGTGGATGACTGAAGTAATTAATAATGTCTGCGATGTCTTTGGAATCCTCTTTCACTAACAGTAGTGTGTCATCTATGTATCACCTATAAATTTCTGTTTCCTTTATGCACAGTTCTTGGTTAATGAATAATTTTTGTTCTAAGTGATCTACATATGTGTCAGCTAAGGTGCCAGATATACATGATCCCTTTGCTAGGCCATCTGGTTGTTTATAAATGTTGCCATTAAAGGTAAAGTAGTTGTAACTTAGGGTTAGCTGAAGGAGTTCCATAAATTCGACATCCCTCTGTGTATGAAAGTTTATTGTGTTGCATAAGGTTCTTTTGTATTAGCGTTATAGCTTCATGTACAGGTATGTTCGAGTAAAGGTTGGAGATGTCAAGTGATATAAACTGAGAATCTTGGGGGAGCTTTCTGGTACTTCGTTCTTTAGCTGGTATCATGCTGTTTCTTATGGAATATGTTGTTTCATGTGCATAATTTTTCATCAGTATGTTATTCAGTTTTTGTGACAGTTTGAATGCTGGGCTATTTATAGAGTTGACCACGGGACGTATTGGATTTCCATCCTCGTGTATTTTTGGCTGTTCTCTTAGGTGTGGTACTTATGGATTGATGTTTGTAAGGTATTTCTTTTCAGTTTCTGTCAATAGGAAATGTGTTTTCTTTAGTTGTTCCTTAATTTTACTCTGAAATTTTTTAGCTGGGTATTTTTCAATGTGCTGAATATTATTACTTGCAAAAAATCCATGTGTTTTGTCTATGTAATCTTTTGCTTTCATCACAACAAATAGACTGCTTTTATCTGACTTTACAACTATGGATTGGTACTTTTTCAGTTTATTATTTATAGATTTTAGATTTTATGCATCATTTATTTTGAATTTAGGCCTAAACTTAGGTTTATTCATTTCTTTCTACATCTAATGAACTACAACAAAAGCTAATACATAATATAAAATGTAATCATGATCTGTATTCAGACTATATACAATATACAATATACAAGGTAACATGCTAGGAATGCTCTATGTTTTACCTAGGACGAACAGGCCGAAATTTCAACACCAGGTACACAGTGCACATTAAATCCTACACACACAACCAACATACTACATCGGCAAAAGCAACACACATACGTAAAACAGGTCGCCCATTTGGAAAAATGGAGTAAAACGTCAAATTAGTCCACCGACTAAATAAAGGACATTAAATGGATTTGCTACAAGAACAGAAGATATATTCACATTACAGAAAAAAATGAAGATAAAATATTAAATGAAAAACTTTGAAGTGAATCAGTGAATTTCTTTAGAGGTTTCGGGATCGGGAATGTACTCAAATAAAAATAGTAACACATAGAAATAGGCACAATTTTAAAATCGGTATAAGTAAATTATGAACGAAATTATTAACATAAATAACCTCGGTACAAAAGCATATCATAATCTGTGGAAGTCTGATAATAATATCTCTATGGACTACTTGTAAGAACACCTTCGTAACTGTTTTGTTTATGTAAGATATTTTCTATGTTTAAAGTATACAACAAGTTATGTGTGCTGGTTAGTGTGTGTGAGACTCTGCACAAATGGACCATTAGGGAACAGTAAGTAGAAATTCTTCTAAATTTCTCCACTAACTTCACCAAAAGAATCGATAACGAACTAAAAATCCCGTTTCTTATATATTGCAGTAAAAATCAACGAAAAGTATCAGACTCACACTCATTGACAACATCAGTAGAAATTTCACTATACACACAAAAAACGCACTTGAAATTGGGAATCATTTCCCTAAAAGTGCTGTGCGAAAAGTAAATAAAGGAAATTGCGACTGTTAGCAGAGGATTTATTTATGAACAAACCTACTGTTTTCACAGTCTCAGGCTTTCGAAAACCTTTTATAATGGATAAAATCAGAAGGCTTATATTGTGCAATATGCCCGCCTCCGTAGCGCAGCGGCAGCGTTACCGTCTACCACGCAAGGGCGCCCGAGTTCGATTCCCGACAGGGGACTGGGTGTTGTGTGTCCTTCATCATCATTAACACGGAAGTCGCCTAAGTGGCGTGAACTAAAGACTTGCAGTATGGCGGCCGAACCCCGACGGGATATCCCGGGCAATAAATATCATACAATCATTTCATTTTACTGTGCCATTTGAATTTCTTTATTCAATACTGTGTAGTCCTACAAGTTCCTGTTATTGTACAACTCATGGTATGGATTAATTTTGATCACTGACACAGAATGTTTAAGGAGATTCTTTTGTCATTTTTCTGTATAATATTTGTTGAAGTACTTTGTCAGTCAATATTCATACATACTGTGTGCATTGACAACGTTGTCACAGTAGAAATACATATGTTACGACAGACAGAAAACTGAACATCTTCACTAATGAAATAGAGCTGTTGTCATTTGAAATCTCAGAACTTTCAGTGATCTGCAGAAGTGGTGATCCAAGCAAAGAGAAAGAAGATGTTGGCGAAAAGTTTTCCAGTGCCACGGTGGTGACAAGCATTACTCGTCTTCAGTAAGAGATTTTACGTCTATCTAAACGGACAACTGTTTCCTGTGGACAGTAGTTGCGAAGAGCCTCTTTCATTCGAGAAGGAGCACTTTATTTAGTATCTTGAATTTCAGCTCTTCTTTCTTCATGGGACGTAGTTTCCAATACAACTTAAGTTAAATACAATAAAAAAAACTGGAAACCCTGTCCGCTCCCAGGAGTTAGAGCTTCATCTGTGTGGTCCCACAGTAATGTCTGAGGTCATCTCTGTAGCTTTTACTTTTCGGAAAAGCTTTAGTGCATCTGGTGGTTGGGCGAGAAATCTTCCACCCACTCCTTAGTAAAAACTCAGCGTCAGGTGTCCGTCTAGTTTTCTCTAGTTTGTCTTCTGTACTGCCCTACCCATAATGATCATATGCTAGGAATATGGAACTACTCAACGCCTAGAAAAACAACTACAATAAGAAAAAAACATTTTAATTAATATTTATTCCACACAATTGGTACATGAAAAGAAACTAATTATTAGGATTAGAGAACGATTTTTCGCTCCGCCTATTATAATCTGCAGTGATATAAAAGACCCACTTAAAATCTACCATTAGAATGTTCCCACATGGTCTTTCTTTTCTAAGTCTGACGAATATACTGAAGCTGAAAGGCAGGTGAGCCCAAATTTGCCAATACAGTGTAAACTGTTCTAAGTGGATCTTTCATGCCAGGCTCCGTCATTATACAGAGTGAACCCGTGATGATGTTACAGACTTTCAAGTATGATGGAGAAGGATAAATCTATCAATTTTAGGGACCATAAATCTTAAACGACCAAGTAGAAACTTATAAGTTAAAGTGGTTTAATACTTTTGACAGTGGACCGATTCTACTACAGGCTCTTTGCTTTCCTTATTTTGGGAGGAGCTAGTGTGGGCCAAAACTCGAAAAAGATATCCCTTAAAATGTGCTCTAAAGTGGATAACCTCAGAGCTACGAGAACTATTCAGTAGATGTGCCTCGCAGTAGCAAGGATGAGCAAGTGATCATAGTTCTTTGGGTGTAAACTTTAGAGTAAATGGTTACTGGACTTTTTCATGTTATGGTCCGTCATATTTCCTCCTTCCAAAATATGGAAAACGAAGGGCTTGCAGAAGAAGAAGTCCACTGTCGGAGGTATCAGAACGATTTTATTTAGTAATCTTGGACTCGGTTGTTTCCGGAACGGTGGCCGTCACCTCAAATTGATACATTAACTCTTTCCATCGTACGTGACAGTTTGTAATATCACAGGATCATTCTATGTGCAGCGAAACTATAGGCCCACGTACCCAACGCAAAACACATTTCCTACAAGCTCTTTATTATACGCCATAGGCACAGGCTCAGATAAGATTGTTGTAAGTGGAACGATGTACTAACTTTTAGCCTGTCAGAAGAGGCCTATGAAAACTACTTCAAGTGCATGCACATACTCATGTTTAAGTGGACAGCTTTTTTTTAAAAAAAATCAAGTAATCAGATGGAAAACTTGATAAAACGACAAAGTCTACCATGAGGGCATGTAACAAATATATGTATGTAATTTGTGAACAACACCGACTCAGCCGTGGCATCAACACCATAAAAATTTCTGTATCCAATGTATTTTTATTTTGTGGTAACTTGTTAAATGTAAGGATGAGTTATAGTATATCACTAAATTCGTCTCATAGGGATTTACTGTCCCGGTAGAAAAAAATAGCGTAATTCTTTTTAAAGAACAAATTTGAGGCCTGTATTTCAGTTGTTAATGCAGATGGGAGAGCGTGTTGTTGTTTGTTTCATAACCTCTATCCATCCCTCATCTTTAGTGAAAACGGATTGGAGATACTGTATCTTTAATGGATGAAAGGTGAACCTGTATACATACATACTGGGCGATTCAGCTGCCATTACCTATGGGTTTTATGCACCCCACAACGCCTTCAAAAACCATGTGCGAGATTTTCATATTCCGTCGCTCGATGTCCACAATCTGTTAGTCCTACAGAAAAAAATTGACAGGATCTTTTTGTACGAAATTTGATTAGTTAAATTTTATACTCGGATGCGATATCGCTGGAGACCACAGTTTTCGAGTTATTGAGGAAAAACGCGTTTGAAGGTCACTTTGTGCGGTTTTCTTGAATAATACAAAAACTACAGCCTGTAACGAAAACGTATCCAAGTACTAAATTTAAATACATTAAATTTCCTACAAAAGTGTCGTGTACCTTTTTTTCTGTAGGACTAATAGTTTGCGATTAGTGAGCGAGAGGACATGAAAATCTCGAGTACGGTGTTCAAGGCCTTCTGGGGTGCATAAGACCCATAGGCAGGGGCAGCTGAATCACCCTCTATATGCATAATGTTTATGTCTTTTATTATTTTTATTACGTTCTAAGACTTTAGGAAGTTGTAGGAAAAAGAGTGCTTGTTTGGGCTGCTACAGCTCACTAGTAGACGGAGACATGGAATGGCTAATGCCAAAAGGAGGAACATGACTTGATTCTATGTGGCCAACATTCCTCTGCATTGTGCTGGGAGAACTTTCTCGTTCTACATCTACATCTACATCCATACTCCGCAAGCCACCTGACGGTGTGTGGCGGAGGGTACCTTGAGTACCTCTATCGGTCCTCCCTTCTATTGCAGTCTCGTATTGTTCGTGGAAAGAAGGATTGTCGGTATGCCTCTGTGTGGGCTCTAATCTCTCTGATTTTATCCTCATGGTCTCTTCGCGAGATATATGTAGGAGGGAGCAATATACTGCTTGACTCCTCGGTGAAGGTATGTTCTCGAAACTTCAACAAAAGCCCGTACCGAGCTACTGAGCGTCTCTCCTGCAGAGTCTTCCACTGGAGTTTATCTATCATCTCTGTAACGCTTCCGCGATTACTAAATGATCCTGTAACGAAGCGCGCTGCTCTCCGTTGGATCTTCTCTATCTCTTCTATCAACCCCATCTGGTACGGATCCCACACTGCTGAGCATCATTCAAGCAGCGGGCGAACAAGCGTACTGTAACCTACTTCCTTTGTTTTCGGATTGCATTTCCTTAGGATTCTTCCAATGAATCTCAGTCTGGCATCTGCTTTACCGACAATCAACTTTATATGACCATTCCATTTTAAATCACTCCTAATGCGTACTGCCAGATAATTTATGTCATTAACTGCTTCCAGTTGCTGACCTGCTATATTGTAGCTAAATGATAAGGAATCTTTCTTTCTGTGTATTTGCAGCACATTGCACTTGTCTACATTGAGATTCAATTGCCATTCCCTGCACCATGCGTCAATTCGTTGCAGATCCTCCTGCATTTCAGTACAATTTTCCATTGTTACAACCTCTCCATATACCACAGCATTATCCGCAAAAACCCTCAGTGAACTTCCGATGTCATCCACAAGGTCATTTATGTATATTGTGAATAGCAACGGTCCTACGACACTCCGATGCGGCACACCTGAAATCACTCTTACTTCGGAAGACTTCTCTCCATTGAGAATGACATACTGCGTTCTGTTATCTAGGAACTCTTCAATCCAATCACACAATTTTTCTGATAGTCCATATGCTGTTACTTTGTTCATTAAACAACTGTGGGGAACTGAATTGAACGCCATGCGCAAGTCAAGAAACACGGCATCTACCTGGGAACCCGTGTCTATGGCCCTCTGAGTCTCGTGGACGAATAGCGCGAGCTGGATTTCACACGACCGTCTTTTTCGAAACCCATGCTGATTACTACAGAGTAGATTTCTAGTCTCCAGAATAGTCATCGTACTCGAAAATTATACGTGTTCCAAAATTCTACAACTGATCAACGTTAGAGATATAGGTCTACAGTTCTGCACATCTTTTCGACGTCCCTTCTTGAAAACGGGGATGACCGGTGCCCTTTTCCAGTCCTTTGGAACGCTACGCTCTTCTAGAGACCTACGGTACACCGTTGCAAGAAGGGAGGCAAGTTCCTTCGCGTACTCTGTGTAAAATCGAACTGGTATCCCATCAGGTCCAGCGGCCTTTCCTCTTTTGAGCGATTTTAATAGTTTCTCTATCCCTCTGTCGTCTATTTCGATATCTACCATTTTGTCATCTGTGCGACAATCTAGAGAAGGAACCACAGTACAGTCTTCCTCTGTGAAACAGCTTTGGAAAAAGACATTTAGTATTTCGGCCTTTAGTCTGTCATCCTCTGCTTCAGTACCATTTTGGTCACAGAGTGTCTGGACATTTTGTTTTGATCCACCTACCGCTTTGACATAAGACCAAAATTTCTTAGGATTTTCTCGTTGAGGTGAGATTCGGATCATTATCGACCCCTGGGAATACAGATGTGACGCAACACCTCCTTCGATTTGCAGTCGATACTTAAGGCTGGAAAAGTTTGTGTTGAGCGCATGCTGCTGCCGTACTGCCGTGTATTGGCAGTAGGCAGAGGATGAAAAAGCTGTTTGTCAGCACCCTGTAGGCCCACAATCCCCCATCGAGAGACTCTGCTATTCTGCAGACAGATGGTACAGAGCCGAATGCCTGAAGCTGCACAACACCGCCGGCGACTTGCTAGGTTGCTAATGCGAAACAGCTTGCGTAAGCAGTAAGCACTTTGGCATCGGGCACGGGGGCGAGATCAGGATTAGCGGGGCCTGGGGATTCCAGACCAGACCGCACAGTGAGCTGCGGACAGCTGGTATCGGCGGGCTCAGGAGCACGGGCTGGTGCGGGGGCGGCACCGGCGCCGGCCGTGTTTGCACTGTGGCCCGTGTTCGCCGCCGGGCCCACATACAATATTTACGGTGACCCGCGAATAAACAAAGGCCGAACGGCGCCGGCGACCGGCCGGCCGCGGCGAGTCGAACTTGTAACGACGACCATCCCCCGGCCTCGTGGCCGGCTCTGCAAGTTCAGCGGCCGCGTGTGCATAGCATTCCGTATTCATGCGGCGGAACTCGGGCCCGGAATTTGGAGGGCCTACCTGCCTACCTGGCGGCCTGGCTACGTGGCTGGCCGTGCCTGCAGGCACATACCCGGGGCAGCGCCGTGGGTGCACTCCCCCCACCACTAGCGGGAGACCAGCCTCAGCCTTCCAGCCCGATCTAAGCGTTTCAGTTTCCAAGACAAGCGCGGATTCAAGGCGACTCTCAAGACCACCAAACCAGCCCCCTCTCCCTCCTACATGTTAGCAAAAACCTTTAATACTAGGAGCTGTCAATAAGCGATGAAACGTATTCCATAATCTGCCAATTTCGGGTCAACAGATGCTTAATTTTGCCGTCGAACATCTTGGAATATTCCTGCTCTAGTTTCATTTAGTGGCGGAATAGGTGGTGGCGCTGTACATGGTCTTCAAAATGGAGCCTGTAACAGTGGTGTGCTACAAGCGGAGAGCTGTCGTTGAGTTTCTTCAACGGAAAACCAGAGATATTCACAAGCGACTGCAGAATGTCTACGGAGACTTGGCTGTGAACAAAAGCAAGGTGAGTCGTTGGGCGAGGCGTCTGTCGTCATCGCAACGAGTTCGCACCAACTTGTACGATCTCCAGCATGCTGGCCGGTCGCACGCTGTTGTAATTCCAGCAATGCTGGAATGTGCGGACACTGTCATTTAAAGTGACCGACGGATCACAAACACGTTGCTGCCCGAACGGATGTCTCTGTTGGTAGAATGACACAGTCATCCAGCAGTATGGGTAACAGAAGGGATGTACCCACTGGGTTCCTCGCCTCCTAACAAAAGACCACAAAGGCCAACAAAGAAACACTGGTGCGGAATTGCTTGCACGTTAGAAGGCTGATCATGACAATTTTTCAACGACAGTCGTCACAGGCGATGAAGCATGGATTCATTACTTCGAACCGAAAAATAAAGCAATCAATGGAGTGGCACCACACCACCTCTCTTCCGAAGAAAAAGCTCAAAGCACCTGTTAAAGACATGGCGACAATGTCCTGGGACCCTCATAGGGTTATTCTGTTTGATATCTCCCCTCAAGGTGCAACGATCGACTCTGAAGTGTACCGCGCTACAATCGGGAAATTGAAGACAGGACTACAGCTTATTCGTCGCCACAGAAGGGCATACAAACACCACTCTCTCCATGGCAACATAAGGCCTCACACAAGTTCTTGTTGATCTTACAAGCCGGGATCTCGCTCCTTCCGCCTTCCGTCTGTTTCGCCCAATGAAGGTTGCTCTCCCGAGGAAGCGGTTCTTGGACGACAGGGAATGTACTGATGCAGCGAGACCTCGGCCCCGACGTCGAACAACAGAATGGCACCATGTGGTCTTACAGGCACTCCCAGTGAAGTGGCACAAGGCGTCTCATTGAAATGAGATGACGTTGAAAGCTAAGGTTTCGTAGCCAAAACAGTGGTGTACTGGAATCCTGAATAAAGCCAACTTGCTTTCAGAAAAAAAAGTGTTGCAGTACTTATTGAACGCCCTCGCATTTTTAAATATCTTTTGTAACACTCTCAGCTACAATTAGTTGTAATTGGTATCTAGTTTGGATTACAGTTGGCGACCGTCTCCAGATCTTACTGAACACGAGCTGTGAAAAATCAAACTTCTTTAAAAATCTCATTATCATAAGCTGTAAAATAAATGGAACAGTGATGTGTTACATTTCTGAAAACACTTAGTTCTATCCAGCACTTTACTCACCAATGTCGAATAACACTAAATGTTGTCAGAAGTGTCTTATAATGTTATCACTAGGGCTTGTGATGATGCTCTTTTTAAACTCTCCTTCAGTCGGATTTGGGGATGATCATTAACTGTGAGGGGGACCAGTTATAATCCGTGACTAACTGCAACTGAGACCGTTAGAATGAATAATTTAAAACATTTACATATTTGCGGCATCACTCATTACAATATGTAGTCCATTATTGTATTTTAGCATACATTTATTTCCTGATTTCTCAGCGAAATTTCGGAGCATAAGAGTCTCTAAAACGGCAATAAAAACCCAGGAAATTAAAAGCTGCTTTCAGTTTCTTACCCACGTTGTTGCAACTCCATCCTGATCATCTACGGAGAATATTCCAGCTAGAAAAGGGCAGTCATTCACAGACTGACTGTAGCCGCTGTCTACGGCAACTCCGACAAGGATCGACAGTCCAAGGTAAACCAAGGGTAAAGCACAGGAAGGTGAGTAAGCAGAGACAGAAAGGGAAAGAAACGACACGGTAATTCCAGAAAAAATATTAAAGAAATGAATTCCGGAAATGAGAGAAAGAAACAGCACTTTCTTTAAGGTCAGTACCGCCATTAGACTGTTGTTTATTTACAATGTTACATTTACACTTCCACAATCATGATTTAGGCTTCAAAGTGCCATTATTAAGTGTTTTGTTATAAATTGTCTAAGATGGCATACTATCGTATTAAAAACACACTATTAGACACACTGTCTTAGACAAAGTATCTTACACAATGTGTCTTAGACAGTGTGTCTAACAGTGCATTTTAATACGACAGTATGCTATCTTAGGCAATTTATAACACTTAAAACACTTGATAATGGCACTTTGAAGTCGAAAACATGATTGTGTAAATCTCAATGTAACAATGTAAATAAACGACAGTGAAATGGCGGTACTGGCTTCAAAGAAATATATTATGACTGTGGCCGCGCATTATGAAAAACTTGTTAAGGAAGCTGCATATCCCAAACAGCACATCCCACATTTACAAGTTCACACGGGTTCGATTCCCGGCGGGGTCAGGGATTTTCTCTGCCTCATGATGACTGGGTGTTGTGTGATGTCCTTAGGTTAGTTAGGTTTAAGTAGTTCTAAGTTCTAGGGGACTGGTGACCGTAGATGTTAAGTCCCATAGTGCTCAGAGCCATTTGAACCATTTGAACAAGTTCACATAATCGTATTCTGCAGACCTGTGTTTGTAATCCTAGTACTGACAGAAATACGTACTTATATTGATGTGTGCACGATTTGATATTATATTGTGTAAATTTTGACGTCAAAATCTTGAGCTTTTTTAGTTGTGTTTTCAGTTGTGTGACATACGTACTTCTCAAATTTGTGGCCGGTTGCTTTTCAGACGCTGTATTTCTTTGAACAAGAATTGACGTTATACTAAATCGAGGTACTGACAGACGTAAACTAATTATTATTACAATCTTGTCTCGCTTCCCAGGCCCGGGTTCCCGGGTTCGATTCCCGGCGTTGTCATGAATTTTTCTCTGCCTCGTGATGACTGGGTGTTGTGTGCTGTCCTTAGGTTAGTTAGGTTTAAGTAGTTCTAAGTTCTAGGGGACTGATGACCATAGATGTTAAGTCCCATAGTGCTCAAAGCCATTTGAACCATTACAATCTTAAGCATCTGTAGCATGTTAAAACCGGTGGTGATGGCAAGTTAGACAACCGCCCTCCTCCCCCAGAACGAATCTTGGATCCACGACTGAATTATTTCCACTATTAATAGACAAACTCTTCTCCTATCGACTATAGAGAAGTTTGGAAAGAGTGGTAAGTCTGCCTCACTGTTACGTTTAGTACTCCGTTTTCGAATCAAACACGACAGCCTGCATCTGCCCTCGTGTCTTTAAAAATGTGTATAACGGAATTATTAATATTAGTTGAGAAACAGGCATCTGAAGGAATGAATTGTTGCTGTATGATGAATCACTTCATGCGTAAGAATTAACTAAAAATGACGTTGCTTGCTAATCTTTAATTGGCAGATTTAATATTCGGTCTACAACTATGCTTCCACCATTTTGCAATAGGTGGTGCAGCGGTGGTGCAGGTTGTATGTGGTAAGTGTCATACAGTATTTTAGGCATCTGAAAAATTAACGCCATCAAAGTATAAGGCGATTTGTAATTTAATCAGAAAGTTATTCTCGATTGAATATGTCAACTTACGAACCAAATTATTGACATTTACGGGAGATTTAAGCTTCTGCTTTGACATGAAGAAATCTACAGCTGTGACTCATACGATATTGGGTAATATCTATGGTGAGGCACCTGTTAGTGAAAGAACGTGAAGAGAATGGTTTCAAAGCTTCAAGTACGTCGGAAATCGGCATTGTCGTGGAAGAAAGATTTTCATAGACACTGAAACAGACGGGTATAATGACAGGGTAATGTTATCGGAAGCAGTCGATGCATTTGAGCTGAGCACTGACAATACATGATCAAAATACAGCGGTAGACATGAAAAAGTGATTCTGCACCTTAACAGTGCTCGATCCTATGCCGTAAAATGCGTCACAACGTATTTGGAGACGTATTCTGCAGACATTGCTCCCCCTAATTATCACCTTTTTTTCAGTAAGTGGTACACGACTAGGTTGACCAGCACCTCCGGTCATATGAATAAGTTAATTAAATCGATTCATGGATCTCCTCAAAACACGCGCTGTTCTTCCACCGCCCAAGAGATGGGAGAAAGTAGTGGCCAGCGATGGCCAGCACTTTGAAACGTAATTTTTTGTGAAATTTTCACAATAAAGGCCCGAACTTCGAGAAATACGGCGGAAATAAAGTTGTAGACATAATACATTTATTGTAATTTGCCAGAAAGTTTATTCCGCTCACTAAATGGTTCCTTACTTTTACATTCATTCCATTAAGAGTGACACTAACCGCACACTTATTTATGTCAACAGTAATTTTGTAAATTACTTCTAAGTCACTGCTTTCCAAGTCTAGGTGCGAGAAAAAAGTGCCTATTTTGACCTTTGGGTGTGTTAATACCTGGCGTGCTAGCAATATGCATCCACAGAAACACAACACAGGGCGCGCCCGCTGCTTCCTGCGCTCTGTGGCCACGTCTGGCCAACAGTGAAGGCGCTGGCTCCTGCATTGTGTTAGGTAACAGTCACGGATGGTTCTTCCAGATCATCCCCGCTTGAGTTAGTAGTCAGAGCCAGGTGGTGGCAGAACCGCTGATCAGACACATCTGTGCGGTCAAACTGTTAAGACACCAACTGCAACTACTAAGCCGCCAGCTGTAACTATTTAGCTACCAAATGAAATTATTTAGCTGTCAACCGAAACTGTTAAGCTGCCACACGAAAGTATTAAGCCCCAATAGAAACTCTTAACAGCCATCTGAAACTATTAAGCGACCATTTGAAACAATTCAGCTGCTATATGTAAATACGAAGTCTCCCAAAGATTACCACCTTAAAGTTGGTGGGGAGGTTTCTGTGTATCTGTGATCCACTGACCTACGCTGGGGGGAGAAGGGGAGCAATGATCCTGGTAGGGTCATCCATGAAAAATTGGTCAATTGGTGTGATTTCAGACGAAGTGTAGGCCTCCATGGCTCCTTATTCAATGTATGTGGGTGAAAAACACATGGACCCCTTGCAAGTAGGCTGTATAGGTTTTTTTATTGGTAACGCCACGTAGCGCTCTGTATGATAATCACTGGCTGTGCCGTGTGCAGTTTGTGGCTAGTTTGCATTGTTGTCTGCCATTGTAGTGTTGGGCAGCTGGATGTTAACAGCGCGTAGCGTTGCGCAGTTGGAGGTGAGCCGCCAGCGGTGGTGAATGTGGGGAGTGAGATGGCGGAGTTTTGGACAGAGACAGCAAATTTGTAAGAATGGATGTCATGAACTGCTATATATATTATGACTTTTGAACACTATTAAAGTGAATACATTGTTTCTTCTCTATCAAAATCTTTCTTTTGCTAACTATGCCTATCAGTAGTTTGAATCTTTCATTTAGCTGGCAGTAGTGATGCTCGCTGTATTGCAGTAGTTCCAGTAACGAAGATTTTTGTGAGGTAAGTGGTTTGTGAAACGTATAGGTTAATTTAGTCAGGTTCATTCTCTTGTAGGGATAATTGAAAGTCAGATTGCGTTGCGCTAAAAAAATATTGTGTGTCAGTTTAGTGTTGATCAGAGTAGGTAAAGAGCGAAATGTCTGAGTGTGTTCAGTTCTGCTCAGATTTTTGAAAATCAAATAATGCAAGAGGTTTATCAGCACAGTAATTAATTAATTTTTCTAAGAGGACGTTTCGTATGTCGACCCTTAGCCGAGGATACCTCACTGGAATCTTCTGATTTTTTCTTGTAGATTGTGTAATTAGTGCAGTCTTTGTTTATTGCTAGCACGTAATTGTAGAGAAAATCTCCTTTGTAGTTGCAGTCTTTCATTGTTGTACAGTAAAACAGTTGTGGCATGCACATAGATTTGCACCAAGTATTTTGCAGGTGCGCTTGCAATTAACTAGATATTATTTTCAGTGCTATGTTAACGTGTTCTCTTATTTTTGCTCTTCAAATTGTGCTTTTCTGTGTTGTCGTGTGAAATATTGTGACAATAATGGCGTGTGAAAAACGTAATACTAGGCTCCAAAGTAAACTGAGAAATGACAGTGAAGACGAAAGCAGTGTGTTAGCGCCACCGTGTAATGAATTAACTAATGTTCAAAGTAGTAATTTGGTAACTGTGCATAGGGAAATGGAGCGGGCTGCAAATAATGGTGTAGGCAGTGAAGTAATTAGTGAACAGGGAAGCATTATCGATCGATCGGTCGGCAACAGCTTTCCTCAGGAATCCAAAATGACAAGACACAATCTTGCAAATACCATAGATTCAGGTATTGCGTCCTCGCCGTTTTCTCAAATAACTCAAGACACATTCTCTGCTTTTCAAAATGCGAATTTTGCTGGTTCAAATGCATTGCCGAATAGCACTGAGGAACATGTTTCAGACACCAGTGCATTGTTATTGCAATTAATGCAACAAATGGGACAAAAGCTTCAAAAGTTAGACACAATGGAACAAAATCTTCAAAAGTTAGGCACAATGGAACAACACCAGAGACAAACACAGCAACAGTTAGACACAATGGAACAAAATCGGAGACAAACACAGCAAAAGCTTCAAAAGTTAGACACCACACTTCAACAAACACTTGAAGATTTAACTACTAAGTTACATAGCATTGAATCGAAATGTCAAAAAGTCTGCAATGACGTAGAAACACAAATTTGTGAGCATTTTCAACCTATTTTTTCGCGGCATGAAAATGCATTACAGAATCACGAAGCAGCCATAAAAGAACTGCAAACTATTGTTCATGAAAATCATGAGACCTTGCAAGCTAAAATTTACTCAGTTGTATCTATCGATTCGGTTACGCAACTTGCAAAAACTCAGGAAAACTGAAAGGACACAATAGATACTCTGAAAATTGGTTCAGAAAGACATATGGAGGAAATTAGTTCATTATCAGAGAAAGTAGTTGAACTTTCGGATCAGCTAAATAATTTATCTACGAAGGTAGATGATAATCTGAATGACACAAAACCGGTAGCCTTTAATGACACAGAAGAGTGCGAACAAATTAGGAAATTCAAACAAAATCAGAATCAAATTAATACGCAACACCAAAGAGAAATCCGGGAAGTACGAGATCAGCTGACACAGGTAATACAAGAATTACGTATTTCAGGGGACACTCGCGCTCCAATCCGGGAACAGGGACATAGAAATACGGAACAGCCACAAAATAATAACACAGGGCACTTCGGAAATTATGAAAGAAATTGGCAAGGTACACTGAATTTTGAGATGGAACCGCCGACTCGACGTAACAATGACCGACATGCGACTCGCCGACATGATGATTTTGACTATAAGCTGTTCATTACTACACGTAAATTCAAAACATTTAAGAATTCTGGCAACGACATTCATCCACAAGCGTGGCTCCATCAATTCTTTCATTGTTTTCCTCCCAACTGGTCATTAGATCACAGACTGGAAATTATGTGTGGCTACTTAGAGAATGAACCAGCTGTAAGAATGCGATCGGTCATTCACGATTGCCACAGTGAAGGAGAATTTTACCATGCCTTCGTCTCAGCATATTGGTCTCAAGCCACACAAGACCGAGTAAAACATAGCATCATAATGATCAAACATGTCGAACAATCTGAATTTTCAAGTCTTGTGAAATATTTTGAAGACATGTTGCACAAGAATCAGTACCTCTCAAACCCATGCAGCCCCTCAGAACTCATCCGCATTTGGTTAATCAGATTACCTGAACATTTACGACATATTATTTTGGCAGGACATTGCAAAGACGAAATTGAAGCTTTTCAGGGACTGTTACAAGAACTGGAAATTGACACTGACGATCACGGGACACGAAAACAGGAACATAACAATTACAGGTCACATCCGTTACAATTCCGCGTTGACAGAAATAATAACTGGACATGAAAAGGCTATTCTCACAACACAAATCGTGAACAAAACAGATACCACCCATATGACAACCACTGGCAAAGTAATAGTTACAGAGAAAGATCGCATTTCCGTAGTAATGAATATAACAGAGAAAATCATAGAAACAGACAATATGGCAACCAGAACTACTATTATCACAGGAGACAGAATAACTTCAGTACTGTGATAATTCAGGAAAAGTTCTCCACCACTTAACCGACAAGAAAGAAAATACTGGAACTACCGACATGACAGACGATATAATCATAACGACAGATCTGAATTTCTTCAGAACTGGTGGGATTCAAACAAGGCTGGGCCCTCTCGATAAGGTGAATTTGTAGGAGTTAGGTCTCCTAATCCCAATAACGACGCGTGCCAACAAGGAGACAGACAATGACTTGCACCGCAGGAAGCCACGTGCGCCAGCTGGCTCAGCGAAAAATAACATAGACACTAACCTTGAGAAAGATTTTAGCATTCCTTACCGACGTATACACCATGATAATTGCTTTGAAGTTGAAACTCTGCGTACTAGGAAAAGTAAAGGATTGCACCACATTTCACATGTAAACCGTTTGTTGACAGATAATGTTCTTTTTAACTTTGTCTTTGCCATAAAACTTTTCACTTCACTTTACTAGTATGCGTTGTCACACATTGAAACTGTTATCATGTAACAATGTTTTGAAGTTAACTATCCAGTCTAGAACTTAGGGAACATGTTTAGACAGTAATTACCACTGCATTATGATAGTGAACAGACGACACAGTGTTATTGTGTGTGTACATTCTTGCTTGTTAGTTGCACGATTACGTAACGACTATAAGGCTCACATACTTAGAACATATACCGGCACTGCCAATGAGATTTTCATGCAACATTTTGGTTTACTTGAAAAGATATTCTTTATTTGAAGTTCTCTCTGTGGGATTAAAGATGACTTAGCATTTGGTTTCTTTGATAGCTACACGATTATATCACTACGCTACTAATATGTGACACAACTTACATTGTTGCTTTTGCGGTGTTTCTGTTTTATATCTGCACAGTTTTTCTGTATTACTCTGGAAAGTAAAACATGTTTTAGTAGTACCTTTTGTGGTATAGCTACAATGAGACAGCCTTTTCCGTAACACAACTTTACGTTACATTATAGTACTTTCTTGATCATGGTAAGGTGCATAATATCTACGATATCTATGCGCAAAGCATTTCACTTTCATTTATGATGAGGTAAATACATTGACTTCAGCAGAACTTTGCTTACAGAGGACTATAACTACGACACTTCCACAGAATTATCTTACAGCAAGACGCACATTTAGCGCTGCAGGGCATGCATTTGAGTGATTAATTTTGAACTTAAAACATTTATTTTTAAAGATTTTTGAATTACAATGATATAAAGGTTTTCCATGATACATTTAATTCCATTGCTGCAATCTGTAACACCTGAGGGTATAATTACATTAATCCTCAGGGGGGTACATGCTTACTTTGTGTACCATGTGTTTGGCAAGCACTAGGAGCCCTAGCTAATACGGTATATGCTTAAACAACTTTACACATCGATATCATATTTCTCTAACACATAAATTTCACAGCTATCTGATCATTTAACTGAAATAGACAAACATGTTTTTATTACTATGTCAGCGACAGATGTTTACGCAATTACACAATTGGATAACTTCACACTTATAAAATTGTATTTTGTCCATACTTTATGAACTGTTCATATTTTTTTTTGGAACCATTGTGATACTATGAGAGCTTTGAATGTTATGTTTGGTATAGGATCACGATTTTTAAAGTACGAATGAGGTAGATGACGCTATTGAAATTAGCAGAGAATTTTTTTTTCAGGTTTTGAAATTATTACAGAAAGCTACGACGTTTTTGAGATTTGGCTGAGTTTTTATGATGTTATTATTATGATGACAATGTGTATTATGCTACTGAGGTATGTTTATGATCAATAAGCTGATGCTATATGAGGAATTTGACTATGCTATGTATTTATTATGATGAAATATTGAAGTGTCGACGCAGGTTTGACGTGACGACAAATATGTATATGTGTAATAAGGTAAGGAGTAATGAGTAGTGGTTACGGACTCTGATTCACGAAAAAGGATGTTGGAAACCAAGAATCGTACTTTAAGAGTTATGAAATGTGTGTAAATGCGTGAATGTATCACAATGCCACCGAAAATTTTTTGCACACTCTTATATTCATATGATTTTATTTCTACAGATTTGGAACGCATATCTTTCGACCTGCGAAATTTTATTTGTATCAAACTGTCATTGTAGCGGAAACTGATGTTGTAAATATTTCGGTAAGGAAGGTAGGTCACTGTAAGCACCCAGCTGCGTGACAGTTACCTGAACAAAAGCCATTAGTGTGTGCCTTTCAGAGGCACAGGTGGAAAAAAAGAGGCCATTATCCTCGCTATTGACATTCCTTTGTAGAAAGCATCGCAAATACGACATGCTCATTACTTGGAAACATATTGTACTTTGTGCTACTTACTGAAATGCTTATGAACTGATGTGAAATATTCTTACATCTGTCCACCTGATTATGACAAGCGTCTTCGTAAGAGAGTTGAGAGAATTTCTACTAACTTATGAAATGCCACATAATTATTCATTGATATTTTTATGCTTTGCTTTTCATAGTTGCTTATTTCATTTGATATCTGGTTTCCAGCTGTATTACAGCATCGGTATTATAAAATAAAGTGAAATGCATTTGCTAATGTGAAAACTTTCTGTCAACAGATCTATTAAATAATAATTTTATGATCCACGTTCTTCAAAAAAGGAGCACTTGGAAAGGAAAGAACAATAAGAAGGGATTAATAACAGTTACTGCATACATAGTTTTTGTCAGTGACTCGGTAACTTGTCTGCTAGGGTAAGTTACAGTGATGCATCACTCTAGTTTTAAGATGTGACATAGGTGTTAGACATGGCCATCTTTAGTGTAATATTTTTTCTGCTTGAGCTTTGTCATGTTTACATATAGGTTATTGCGTTTGCTGCTGCTGTTTGCCAGGCATAGTGCTACTAAATTTCACTTTGTATTACGCTGTTAAGCCAGTTTTACTACTGATTTATTTTTCTTGTTTTCTGCACATTGCCTTATATTAATTGTAATATTGCAATTGCTTTGCTAATTTATATTTTTTGTTGCTTGCTTTGCCAATTTGCTGTTTTTGTCATTGCTGTTTGTGTTAATTGTTTTGTGCTGCTGCATTGCCTCGTCCCTTAGTTTAGCATCTGAGCTCAGTAGATTTAAGTTAGCTCAAGATGGGGTAGGCTATATGAGAGAACGAGTTATGATGAATTGGAAGAAATGCATTGAGAAGCTATAAGAAAATGGTTTGGCCAAAAAAGTAGTGTACAGTGGAGAACAACTATTTTTGAAAGAGGATGTGAACAGAATACAAAAAGCATGCTTGGATAGGATTTTTTCTTTGGTGGAAACAAATGTTGAAATAAGAGGAAAGATCTACAGAATGAAGTTTTGGGTTGGATCCCAGTACCAAATGTCACACTGAAAACAAACCCTGTCCTGTATTTTCGTGTTATTACACTGTGTGAATTTGTGTTTTTCCTGTCTTTATGTGTTTAGCTGATGAGAGTTATGTTGTAGCATTTTTCTAATACTATGTTATTTACTTTGTAAAGATGCTTAGACATTATTTATTCTGTTTTGTTTTAATGCTCATGTGTGAAGTTGATGTTCCAAAAGTTATTCTGATCTTTTATATATTTACTTATGACATAATTCCTGTAACACTGATGTATATGTTTATTTCTATTCTTTTGTAAAGCCTGTTGTTATCTGTATTATTATGTTTTAATGATGTTTTCTGTATCTTTGTAATTGTATTCTCATGTTATAAAATTGTAATTCACACCAGTTCATCAAATTAAGTAACTTGTAAGCATTCATTTCACTGCACATATTTCTGTTGGTCATAGTATATGCACAATATGTGAAAAAAAGAGGACTGTTAGTGTCTGGACGTGTGTTAATAATTCAGCAAGGGACTGGTTAACAGCATTGCTGGTTCTAAGGACAATTCCAAAAATTTTGTGAGTGCACAAGTGGTGGTTTATGGACTTGCTATACTGTCCGCAAGAATCTTCAATGGTGATTGTGCACCTGCACAGTCGCAACAGAGGGCTGCTGGCCGTCTCTACAAGGACTACAGTGGGTCTGCATCTATGATGACCCACCAATACCATTATTTCAACAAGAACTGCAGTGGGTCGGCACCTCTGGTGGCCCACCAATACCATACACTCTCCCAGGACTACAGTGGGTCTGCTCTGTGATGATCTACCTACCAATATTCTTCTACTTCGACTGACTCTGCTGTGGGTTTGCTCTGTTGTGGCCAATTAGATGTCAAGAGTCAGCACAGTCTTTCCGTTGGAAGGACAACACTACTTCTTCAACACTGCATGGAAATCCACTACTCCCATGTGCATTCTCTTTTACTGCTCAGACTTTGAGAAAAAAAACACTGCAATTTTACTGTGATGAATGATGGGGACTGTCTTTATGGACTGTGAGAAAATTTTAGCTTTTGACCAACATTGTATCAATAAGTGCGTGCATTTGATTTCTTTGTTATTGAAATTATGAAAATTTTTTTCAAATCTGCATTGGCCACTGCCCAAAACAATTTGTAAAATTTTTTGTGCGGAGCATGGGGGCTATGTAAGTAGGCTGTATATGTTTTTTATTGGTAACGCCACGTAGCGCTCTGTATGAAAATCACTGGCTGTGCTGTGTGCAGTCTGTGGCTAGTTTGCATTGTTGTCTGCCATTGTAGTGTTGGGCAGCTGGATGTTAACAGCGCATAGCGTTGCGCAGTTGGAGGTGAGCCGCCAGCGGTGAATGTGGGGAGTGAGATGGCAGAGTTTTGGACAGAGACAGCAAATTTGTAAGAATGGATGTCATGAACTGCTGTATATTTTATGACTTTTGAACACTATTAAAGTAAATACATTGTTTCTTCTCTATCAAAATCTTTCTTTTGCTAACTATGCCTATCAGTAGTTAGTGCCTTCAGTAGTTTGAATCTTTCATTTAGCTGGCAGTAGTGGCGCTCGCTATATTGCAGTAGTTCGAGTAACGAAGATTTTTGTGAGGTAAGTGATTTGTGAAACGTATAGGTTAATTTAGTCGGGGCCATTCTCTTGTAGGTATTATTGAAAGTCAGATTGCGTTGCGCTAAAAAAATATTGTGTGTCGGTTTAGTGTTGATCAGAATAGGTAAAGAGCGAAATGTCTGAGTGCGTCCAGTTCCGCTCAGCTGTTTGAAAATCAAATAATGTAAGAGGTTTATGACCGCAGTAGTTAATTAATTTTTCTAAGGGGACGTTTCATCCTGGATGAGATTACTTCCAAGTAAATGTGTCAGGCTTCTTATGTTTTGTTTTTTATCGGCCTCTCTTGGCCAACTCTTGTTTCTTTTGACTCCGGTAGTATTAGGTTTCGAGGCCTGACGGCGTCTTTCACTAGCAGAGGGTAACCCCAATGGCAACTTCAGCGGAGAGGAAGACCTTCAGAACGGCGCAGCTTGTGGAAGAGGGAACCCAGAAAATGTGACGGGATGAGAATCAAAGGCAAGGCGTTTATCGGTAGCAGTGTTGACGCCTAGCGAGGCGGCGGAGGAGCCAAATTACCGTCAACGACGGCACCTAAGGGAAGGAGGCTTACTGCGTGGGTAGACAGGCCTCATAAGTCAAAGTGAAGACAACTTGTCTAACAGAAGGAGTCTGTAACACAAAAATCCCTGTTCCAGTTGGTCAAGGAAAAAGGCAAACGATTTTGCAGAGCAGATACAAAAACATAAATGTAAGAGTGAATAGTGCAACGATGAAAAAGTTAAAAGGTAGCAAAATGTGGACCCAGTAGATACCAATAAACTGAGGAGTCGAACAGCAAAATAGGGCAACTGCTGGAATATTAGCAGATAGGAAGTGGAAAAAAGCCCTCGCGTCCACATGTATGCTCGATTTAAGATTTAAACGGATATCACCTCTTGATTCGGCTATATGCATCCGAGGAAAGAGGATATTTGGGGTAGAACAAATAAAAGTAAGAGAGGATTAAGGATATGGAACACAGAAACAAAAGAGCCATTAAGAGAAAACCAGAAAGACAGTTTGAATTTAGTACAAAATGTCTCACAAATATCTGAGACAAGAGAAAAATACAGACAACACAGCAAAAGCAATAATAAGTAATGCACATAGGGAGAACTGGAACAGGTTTGTCACTCAAATAGAAAATAATGTGGATGGACGTATCGAATTCTCTTATAAAATCGTGAGAAGCCTGAATAAGACGGAGAGATATACTGCAGAGATGAATATAACAGAAACTCCGGATATGTGAAACACTATAAAAATATTTGGTGCAGTCGTAATCAGATGATTGAAGAGGAGGAAATGATGGAAACCAAAGTCTTAGATCCGACAACTATAGCAGAGCTGGAAGAAGCGTTAAGGAAATCATAAACCAGAAAGGCCCTCGATTCAGAAGGAGTTACTGGGGGCTACTGAAATACGGAAGAATGCTACTGAAATGTGGATTTCTGCATCTGATAAATATGTGCAGGCCTGCAAACATAATCCCTGCGTGGAGGAGGTTACCAAACGTAGCATAAATCTTCTAGGAAGGACATACATCCAACACAAAATTTTAAAGAGGAGTAAGAATCTAGAATACAGAATACAAAATATATGCTACAATGCTTAATAATCGTTTGCAGCCAAAACTTGGGGCCTAGTTATCTGAAGTTCGAAATGGGCTTAGAAGATGAAGAGGAGATGAAGATCTTGCGCAGTTAAGATACAAACAAGACAGTGTATACTGGAGAAGCGGAGAGAATATAACCATCGGACATATATCGCTTCTTCGGTACTGAAAAGGCATTCGACAAGTTAGATAGGTGGATACTAAGGGGAATTCAATGAAGTCATGCCTTAAACATTTTGTTTTAGCAACAAAAGTTTCTATCTGAACACACTCTAAGTCGTATTTTACAGGTCCAAAAGAGCTGATATTTTGGACGAGGGTCCAAGGATTACGCTGCCTGTTTTAGCTGAAACGCGATCAATATGTTTGCCAAGTAGTTCTTGGACTTATCGGGCTTTCTGATGTGGTCACCTGACAACTAGTGATTTTTCTGTGTAAAAATTGTTTACATCGTGTGTTTCATTTTGTGTCATTGAAGCTATTTTCAGATAATCTTTACTGCTGTAATTCATTTGACTGCCTTCATTTCGAGCTTTACTGCAAGTTTCGAAAATTTCCACAACAAGTCTGTTTAATTTGGTAGGTTCCATTTTTAAAGAAAAATAGCCATAGAATTGTGTGTGTGTGTGTGTGTGTGTTGGGGGGGGGGGAGTGTGTGTGTGTGTGTGTGTGTGTGTGTGTGTGTGTGTGTGTGTGTGTATGAGGGGGTGGGTGGGTGTATGTGTGTCTGTGTGTGTGTTTGGGAGAGTGAGGTGGAAATGCAACCATACAAACCTCGAAACGGTAGCAATTACGTTTAACTTGACTCTTTAATTTTGTATCCTATTGTAGACACTGATAGTATTACAACACCATGGACCCATTAAAATTATGTTGGCCACCACCCAAGTTCACTACACTGCTTAGATCCTTGTACTGTATGTGATCGATGACTAGTACTCATAAACAATATCCTGTGTTCACTGTCCAACACTCTATGCCCAAACGACTCTCACGAAACCTTAGATGTTCAGAATGTAAAATCAAACTCCCAAACTGTTATTTTATTGGGCTACTAGTTTCGGCGACATATTACGCCATCTTCAGGCCCCCTGACCGACGTGTAGGAAGATTCCAACCTCGGTTCTGGACAAAATAGGGGATAGCATTCAAAGGCTGGTATCTGAAGGTTTTTGAGACAGCGATCACGTCGGTCAGGAGGCCTAAACATGTCGTATTATGTCGCCGAAACTGTTAACCCAATAAAATAACACGTTAGACGCCGAAAGGTGTTTGATTTGACATTCTGTACTGAACAGCCGAGGTCACGCAACCATCTTTGAAAAGATGGGCATACAGAGACTTTACAAGTTGGTTCACTCAGAAGAAAATGGATATATAACCAAAATAAATTAATCACAAAATTCATATAAGCCGTTTCAGAACATATGTGAAAAAGCTTTGGAGACTGATAAAAACGTGTTTAGAAAGTTTCACTATAGGTATTAGTGATGGTTTACAGTGACTGTCAGTGTTACGGTATTTCGGAAGAATGAGTAATGTACATAAATCGCTTTTCGAATACTTCACTTGCGGAAAAAGACGTGAAAAATCTGCGGTAGTTCTTTTAAAGATATTAAAGAGTCACCCAACCCATTTTGGATCGTAAAGTGGGAGGCCAAGGAGAATCGACAGTCTAATAGAACATTTAATGTCAAACAGGATGTTCTATATAATACGTATCTGCAGTGACGGTTGTTGTTCTCGGTGCAATGTTAATGCTCGTTACAATGTTGTTGCTCGTTGGTTTACAGCCTGTTGCTCTTCCTTCTAAACACTGTGAACGTTAATGATTCAGACACTGCTGCGAACGATGTTTCACGTCTCGCACTACAGTGACACTTCTTGTGATACTAAGGCGCGCTATGTTTACGATACAGAGCTCTTTCAGAGAGCCCTGTAAATATGCAATGGCAGCTATTGTGCGCCGTTCGTGTAACGCGGATTATCAGATGCAGAAATCGGTGGATGCTTCAGTACTCATTGGAAGCTATGGTGGAGATGTTTGATAAACAAGCAGTTTGTGAGCGCATGCTCACCCAACACACGAATTTGTGAAGTAGTTCGAACACGAGGCTAACACACAAACGGCAGGGGAACATTGGGACTGAAGAGTATGTAAATATAGAAGGCGAAACTGCATACTGAACAGAACAGAGCGACAAAGACTGAAAATCACCCTCAAGATGTGCCGTTACAAAATTCAACACATCCAAATAATGAGTGCACGTCTACAGTAATTCAGTAGATGAATGTTTTACAAGTCGAAGAACCTGTCATACTCACCCTTTCTAATGGTCGATCGAAAAAAAATTTCAGTTTTTGAAAATGAGAAATAGTTGTTTAGTGATGAAGATTCCATAGGTGGTTACGCAAAAAACCATGCGTCACTCAGTTTAAGACATTTTTCCATTATGGGTTTATTTCTTTCTTGAAGTTAACATTAGCTGGTTTTTGTAACAGGCGATCGTTGTGTAGCCCTTTTAACATACACCGTTATTTCCAACTCGCAACACATTAAAATGCCGTTTGGTGTATCTTGAATACAGAGTGGAGCGCCTGTACAAATGACACAGCAGCTATCGATACCTCTCAATAACCGAATCTGCTATTGATTTTGGCTGTAGGCAGTTTCGATATGTCTAGACTAGACTTTTGGCCAATGGGACTAGCTGAAGTCACAGTTGCATCCAGGCTTTTTTTTCCTTTTTTTTATGGAAATGAGCGTTTGACGTCATTGGCCGAGAGGCCCCTTACGCGGCAGGTCAGGTCACCTTGGTGCAGGTCTTATTACATTCGACGCCACACTGGGTGACCTGAGAGCCGGATGGGTATGAAATTATGATGAAGACAACACATAGCCAGTCCCTGAGCGGAGAAAATCCCCGACACAGCCGGGAATCGAACCCGGGCCTGTAGGACGGCAATACGTCACGCTGACAACCCTGCTGTCGGGGCAGACATACCCAGGCTGGTGAGACCATACTGAAAGCACCTACTCGTCATGAGCATCATGAATAACCACCGAAATCTTCTTCAGGTTAAGCACAGTGTCATAACAGTGTGACGGACCTTCTTGTGACAGACGGGCGTCGAAATAAACCATTGCAATCGAATCTAGCAACATTTTATGATACCGTGCAAAAAAGCAAATGAACTTACGTCTCTCCTGCTGATAAAATGTGTTAGTATTTTACAACACATTGTTTAAACAGGAATACTTCTAAAAAAGTATATGTTTGCGCCTACAGTCGCAATTTATTTATTTATTTAGCCTATTGGCTAACGGTTTAGGTTCACAGTACCATCCTCACGCCGTCACGCTTGCTTGGGAAGTGACTGTGTTTAACACAAATAGCACCTGCTGCTATTCTGCGTGTGTATAAGGAGTAGTCATAAGGTTTCAAGTCTTACCTTGTAACAATATTATCGATATTACATATAATTGTATTATCTAAGTTCTTTGTCTGCTTTTACTTAATGTGATTTCTGTATAACCATGATCTTTGATATAACTTCCAAGCAAATGTTTTATTGATTGTTTATGAAAATTTTCGTAGTTGTTATTAATCTATGAATCTAATTTCAAAATTAATGTGGTGTAAAAGAACACAAAAGTTAAAACTTAAATTGTAATACTGGTCCACACATGGGGAAAATAGGCTTGTAGTTATGTAAAACTTGGAGGAAAATCTCTGCGCAACGAAACTGACTAGGTGGGAATAGAGAAGGTGGCTCTGGCGGTCGAACAGCAAAGTGCCTTTGTAGCATGAGTTTTGTTGTGCGAAGGAAATTTCTTCCAGTCAGAAAAAAAAATACGTATGTCTGTAGTGAGGTTAACGCAAGAGCCGAAGACAAAGGCGGTGCACCAGCAAGTTTCCATATTTAGACTCGTTATGCTACTGTCGTTGTAAATCTGTATATGTTCAAGTGAGGTGTTTCCCTCACCAAATTCTGTGTATAGTGCGGAGGAAATGGTATATTTGCCTGATGTTAGTATAGCATTTCGAAATGCAGAGGCTGTGGACTCAGCTGTTAGCGGTCCTATGGGTGCAGACACGCTGCAGTGTTTTTGCAGCGGAGTCTCACTCGCCCAAGGACGGCTCTGAAAGCGTCTGCTACACGCTGCGCACCTGCTTCTTTCTGCTTGCTGGTCTGCATCTCCAAGTCGCACCTGGAACGCTTCACCGGCGAAGGTGACATTCTGCAGGTTGCTAGATCGACTGTACTCAGGCACTCAGGTGCAGTAACGCCGAACTTCTAGATTTACTGTCCTGCTTTTATATTTACTTTTCCATTATTTACAGATTCCATGGTACCATGCAAGCCAAAGACACTTGTAATGGAACGAGTCAGTATATAGTTTTCAGAATGCTGACTGGAATGTTTATAAACAAAGGATTAAAGAGTTAATAAACACGAAAACAGAATATTAGTAAACAATACATTACAGATAAAAGTTCTGAAACTCGAAAAATAGTGTACGAATCGACAATCCGTTAGAAAGAAAAGTTCTCAGCTACAGCGAGGAACTCGTTTACAGTCTAGGTGCATTGTACCACAAGGAAACCTGTCGGCTTTGGGGTTTCTCCGTCAGTTTCTTCAGTTCTATTGGAAGCCCATGGAAAATGAAACCTGCTGTCAGTGCACACCTTTACGTACAGTACTCAAGGAAGTATTAATCATACGCTGCATATTTTGTTACCCTTGGTCTAGGGTTAGCGTCATTGATTAGTAAGCAAAACGCCTTCATCCCGATTTCAAAAGATGCCACCGCTTAATTTTGATTAATAATCAAATTCAAATGGTTCAAATGGCTCTGAGTACTATGGAACTTAACATCTGAGGTCATCAGTCCCCTAGATCTTAGAACTACTTAAACCTAACTAATCTAAGGACATCACACAAATCCATGACCTAGGCAGGATTCGAACCAGCGACCGTAGCGGTCGCACAGTTCCAGTCTGAAGCGCCTAGAACCGCTCGGCCACACCTGCCGGCGACTAATAATCAGCATTGGCGGCCGAAAACTTTCGGCATACGAAGTCACCCTCACCTTGCCAGAGGCCTTGTCAAAGAGGACCAAGGAGCGTACAGAGATTCAGGGTCCTCTGTTGTCCTTGTGGTGGGAAACTGCTTCTAAAGACGGAAGAATGATCAACGGCATGAGGATGCAGAAGGCAACGTAAACCACTGCATCAAAGACACTTGAAGTGTATCCACAGGACATGTGGTTTGTGATTGAAAATGCGTCGAAATATTCCGGAACAGACCCCCATTTGGATCACTTAGAGGGGACTGCCAAGGGGAAGTGACCGTGAGATAAAGTATGAATAATTAAAGAAAGGACAACGTTCTGCGAGTCGGAGCGTAGAATTTCAGAACCTTGAACGTGGCAGGGAAGCTAGAAAATATATAAAGGGAATGCTCAATAGAGGTATAGTAGGGATTCAATAAAGTGAAATAGAAGACAAGGATAGGGTAATAGCAACAGCAGCAGAAAATGGTATAACGGGAATAGCAGTCGTTATGAATACGAGGTTGGGCAGAGATCGTTTCCCTGCGAACAGTTCAGTGGTAGGGTTATTCTTATCAGAATTGACAGCAAACCAACACCGACAATGATTATTCAGGGATACATGTCGACGTCGCAAGCTAAAGGTGAAGGGACAAACAATTAGAGAGAAGGAGACTAATTGAGATCGTAATGAATTTCAGCTATTAATAGCGAATAATCTCTTCAAGAATCACAAAAGGAGAAATTGTCCTTGGAAAAGACCGGGTGATGCGGGATGACTTCAGTTAGATTACATCTTGGTCAGACAGAAATTCCAAAATCGGATTTTGGAATGTAAGTCGCACCCAGGAACAGATGTAGACTCTGGTCACAATGTAGTAGTGATGAAGAGTAGGCTGAAGTTTAAGAGATTGGTCAGGATGAATCAATACGCAAGGAACTAGGACATCAAGGTATTAAGAAATGAGGAGAAACGCTTCACGTTCTCTAAGGCTATAGACGCAGCAGTAAGGAATAGCTCAGTAGTGAGCATATTTGAAGAGGAATGGAGGAGAGACAGGCGTTCCAGTATTAGAATCTAAGAGAACTTTGGAGGACTAAAGGTACAAGTGGCAAAAGAGATGGATAACGTCCCATTAGAATTTCGAAAATAATTGGAGGACATTGAAACAAAGTAACTATTCACATTGGTGTGTAGAATGTTTGACTTTCGGAAAAGTATCATTCACACAATTCCGAAGACTGCAAGAGCTGACAAGTGCGAGAATTTTTGCACAATCAGCTTAACATCTCATGCATCCAAGTTGCTGACAGGAATAATATACAGAAGAATTGAAAGGAGAATTGAGGATGTGCTAGATAATGATCAGTTTGGCTTTCGGAAAGGTAAAGGCTCCAGAGAGGCAATTCTGACGATTCGGTTGGTAACGAAACAAGACTAAGGAAAAAAACAAGACTCACAGGATCTGTCGACCTGGAAAAAGCGTTCAACAATATGAAATGGTGTTAGATGTTCAAAATTCTGAGAGAAACAGGGATAAGGTATAGGGAGAGACGTGCAATACACAATTTTTACGAGAGCCCAAAGGGAATAATTAGAGTAGATGACCAAGAAAAAAGTTTCCGGATTAAGAAGGGTGTAAAAAAGGGACGTAGTCTTTCGCACCTACTGTTCAATCTCTACTTCGAAGAAACAATCACAAAAATAGAAGAACGGTTCAGGAGTGGGATTAAAATTCAAGGTGAAAGGATATCAGTGATACTATTAGCTGACTAACACGGTTATTTTGGGTGAAAGTAAAGAGGAACTACAAGTTCGGTTGAAAGGAATGTAGAGTCTAATGACTACAGAATATGGACTGAGAGTAATTCGAAGAAAGGCGAAAGTAAAGAGAAGTAGTAGAAATGAGAACTGCGAGAAACTTAACATCTGCATTTACGGTCACGAAGTAGATGAAGTTAAGGAGTTCTGCTACCTAGAAAGCAAAATCACGGACGGAGCAAGGTGTACATCAAAAGCAGACTAACACTGGCCAAAAGAGCATTTCTGGACAAGAAATATCTACTAGAACCAAACATTTGCCTTAATTTGAGGTACAAATTTCTGAGAAAGTACGCTTTGAGCACAGCGTTGTATGCTATTTAAACAGGGACTGTTTGTAAATCGGAATAGAAGAAAATCTAGGAGTTTGACATGTGCTGCCACATACGAATGTTGAAAATAAAGTGGACTAATAAGGTAAGAAATGAGGAGGTTCTGGCAGAATCGGAGAGGAAAGGAATACGGAAAACACTGACAAGGAGAAGGGATAGGATGACAGGACAATTGTTAAGACATCAGGGAATGACTTCTATGGTACTATAGGGAGCTGTAGAGGAAGACAGAGACTAGCATACATCCAGCAAATAACTGAAGTCGTAGGTTTCAAGAGCTTGGCGTCAGCGAGGAATTCGTGGCGGGCCGCCTCAAACCAGTTGGTTAAACAAAACATATGTACATCGTTTCTTCCTAATGAATGAGTTAATATTGTCAACAACAAATCCGGGGACGGTATACATGTACAGGTCTGGAGTGCCGAGACTCCTTGCCAAGTGCCTATACGAAGTTCTAGATCCCACACCGTTTCTGGGCGATGAACATTTCTTGGTGAGTTCACAGAGTTGCCGGAAAACGTAACGACACATAAGATTATAAAATTAGTATAAAGTAAACCAAGCTTTGTATTTCAATGTTGCAGTCGACATTATTTCGACAGTGACGACAGCATTCAGTTTCTGCACAATATCTTTACCGTTATACTTTCAAAAAAGCCTTCCATCTAGTCTCAGTACTAAGAATTCAAAATTGTCTACTATACAGACTGAACTCCTCCGAACAATAAAATCTAGCTTTTATAAATGATTCTTTGTCGGAAACTGTACACAGTGCCTTTTCTTATGGTTAAAAATTAATGTTACCAGAAAACCACGTGCTGATGTTACTAAGTGCCCTATGAGGAACATCATTTATATTACGTCCCGTGTGTGTCTGGTAATATGTGTCCTATGTGCAAAGAGAACAGTTTTACGTCGTGGGTTATATTCAGTTTCAGGTCATTGGTACATATCGAGAAAGCAACAGACTCAAAACAGAACCCAGTCATACCATACTACTCCAGCACGAATGCACTGTACGGACCACGTAGTATCGTTAAATCAAAGAAAATACCTATTGTCCTCTGCTAATAGTTTAAACCTACTAGTGTCCACACACAAAAGTATTTCTGTCGATACTCTCTTCCGAAGGCAAGATGAAAACCTGAGAAAAAACTCAAGCAAGCAATGCTCCGCATTCTGAACCTGATGGTCAAGTCGCCATGTCACCCTCTGTCAACAACCTCACTGAATGAAGTGAGCACACTGCTCCTCTCCCGCCCATTGTCGTCTTTGCTGACCTAGAAGCCAATAAGCCTACTGTTCAATTTGCATCACGAAGATGAGTGCACTCCATCCCTGTCCTCCCACCAAGGAATAATTTTCCTTACCCTAGTGGAAGACGATTAGGAGTAATTTACTGATTATAGTGAACTTTCGAGTTAGGGTTCATCCCGATAGCTGAGTGGTCAGCGCGGCTGTCTGTCACGCCAAGGGGCCCGGGTTCGATTCCCGGCTATGTCGGAGATTTTCTCCGCCCACGTACTGGGTGTTGTGTTGTCCTCATTATCATTTCATCATCATCAGAGGAAGGCAACGGGAAATCACCACTGGAATCACTTCCCTAGACGCTCATGTGGTGGACCTCTCTGACGAGGCTTCCCCCATGACAAGAACTGCCGTAAGGCAGAACACAAAGTTTCAGGTAGGTGAGTTGAAGATACCCACTCTAAGTGATGAACGAGTGTTGTGTTGCTGGTAGCATTTTTTATTCAATTTTGGAACAGCGTTAAGTGTGAGGTGATGTTACTATCTGTTTCTTCTCTGTACTGCTTAAAAGATTCAGATGACGTAACAACATCTCGACAACATAGGAGAGTCTGTTGTGTCCACTCCAAAAATTTCGCTCTGCCAGCAGTGGCATATTTCTCTGTAAAGAGTGTGCAGTGATTGACGTTTCTTTGGCAGAATGCCAACTTCGTGTTCAAAAAATTTGCATCTTGAATGTAAAAAGAGGAAAGTTAACTGCACGTTACTTTGTTTTTCATGTACTTTGCAAAAATTTTCTCCTGTCGTATTGGCAACAGCATCCCATCCATGAAGAGCCATTAGAGTGTACAGAGTTGCCGACTGTGAACTGGGATTCTGGGGTTTCTGTACCGGGCAGCTGTGGTGTAAGCTTTCTGTTCCGGCCCGTTGTCAGGAGAGCGTTCTGCTCGAGGCCGATAAAGAGGATGTCATTTCTAGCCGCCGTCTGGTGCTGGTCGGTGCACGGTAGCTGCTTCAAGGGAGTACAAGTAGCGCAATAGTGGTAGTGTGATCTACAATTTGTGCTGGTCGTTATTTGTTTAGTTTTTCAGTGCAACTTGTGTTGCTTATTTTTGTTTATAGTTAAGGCTTTTATTAGAAATGTTTACTTCCATTATGTGAGCTGCCCAGGTAACTAGATTTTTTTTGCGCTAGTTCGAAACAGATTTCCACACTATTTGGCCGTGTTAGTGTTCTTTTGAAATTTAATTCAGAATTTTACAGAACTTTGCTCTCTGTTTATCTCAGTGTGACTTACGTCAATCGTTAGAGCAAATAAATAATCTCAGTCTTGACTCAGATTTCAAGATTTTTTTAATTTTCCCTACAAATTTTCCTGGCTATGCGACCCATTAAAAAAGGAAAAAAACTATAACCAGTTGTATTCCCAATTCATTAATTTCGCTGTTTCGGCATTGTTCTTGTGCACAGTGGGCAACTGCGAGAATAGCTTACTTATTGTACTGTCAAAGCAACGAGCATCACACCTGTTTGTCTTACATCATTACGACATAGTTCCTTCAGATAGTATTTTATCGAAGAAACATGTATTGCACTCGCTTGTCTTGCATCAGTACACTGTATTCTTAAGTGTTGTTATGTTGAAGCAAAGAGCATTGCACACACACACACACACACACACACACACACACACGTCTTGCATCAACGACGTATGTCATTCGGCAAACAGAATCTGGTTCAGTATTTCTACATTAGCACATAGGTGTGTGCAAAGGGTAGCAGGAACTTGAATGATACAAAGGATGACACACAAATGGGCACACACGCACACACACACACACACACACACACACACACACACACACACACACACACACACACAAACGGCTAGAGAAAGGAGGGACGTGACACAAGAAGGACTTTGAAAAACTGGCCACAAATTAGAGAGAAAAAGAGGATTCTGATGGTTTTATATCTACATCTACATACATATTCCTCGAGCCACCATACGGCACAAAGCGGATGGTATGCTGTACCACCTCTAGTGATGTCCTTTCGTGTTCCACTCGCAAATACAGCAAGGGAAAAACGACTATTTGTATACCTCCGTATCATCCCTAATTTCTCTTATCTTATCTTCGTAGTCCATACGTGAAATGTATGGTGGTGGTAGCAGACTCGTTCAGCAGTCAGTTTCAATAGCCCGGTCTCTAATTTTTGTAAATAGCGATCTTCGAAAAGAACGTTGCCTTCCCCCACCCCCCTCCCCCCAGTTATTCCCATCTGACTTCCCATACCATCTCCGTAACACTCACGTGTTGTTCGAACCTATCTGTGACAAATCTAGCAGCCCACCTTTGAACTGCATCGATGTCTTCTTTTAATACGGTCTTGTACGGATCCCAAACACTCGACTAGCACTCAGGAACAGGTAGAAAGAGCGCCCTATATGCGGTCTCCTTCACAAATGGACCACACATTCGCAAAATTCTGCCAACAAACCGAAGTCGACCATTCCTGTGCCCCATCAAAATCCTCACATGCTCATTCCATTTCATATCGATTTGCAACGGTACGCTTAAATATTTAAACGACGTGACTCTGTCAATTTGGAAACTGCTTATGCTGTGCCAGAATATTACGGGTCTGCTTTTGCTACTCATCTGCATTAACTTACACTTAGAGTTCGCTACCGTTCGTTTTGTCTAAGTCATCTTATTTCCTCCTATAGTCACTCATCTTCGACACCTAACAGAACACTACAGCATCATCAACTAACAGCCGCAGACTGCTGCCCATTCTGTCCGCTAGATCACTTATGTATACAGAAAATAATAACGGTACTATCATAAGTCCCTGGGGGACTCCTGACGATATCCTTGTTTCTGATGAACACTCACCGTCGATGACAACATACTGGGATTCATTATTTATAAACCTATGCTCGCGGTTCGAGATTTCCGTCAAGCCAGACCCGCACCATCTGGCTCCAGTACCAACACAAGCGGAAGTGACAACTAAGATTGGCTTCAGACTCTTCTCTAGTCCGCTGTGGCCGAGCGGTTCTAGGCCCTTCAGTCCGGAACCGCGCTGCTGCTACGGTGGCAGGTTCGAATCCTGCCTCGGGCATGGATGTGTGTGATATCCTTAGGTTAGTCAGGTTTAAGTAGTTCCAAGTCTAGGGGACTGATGACCTCAGATTTTAAGTCCCATAGTGCTCAGAGCCATTTGAACCATTTGAAGTCCTAACAAACAGCGAGGATCACCAGCAATTGGCAATACGTTGCCTACTAGTGCAGATGGATGCGTAGAAGTAATTTGTTCCGGACCCTCGAAGCCATGCTGTCGGGACTGAAGAGTGTCCCTCCGTCCAAAGGCCCGTACAGGCGCCGTCTTAATTCCTCCGAGTCAGCGCTCCCGCACTTATCTCTAATTTCAGCATTTACACAAGTAAATGTGCAATCAGTGTTGCACATCACGCAACGACAGGAGAAGTGGGAGAGAGGTGTTTGTGGACTGACTAGCTACTCTGGAAATTTGACATTAATGTATTTAACTGGTCGATTAATTTCTGTGTTCAAGCATTAACTTTTCAAAGAAAGGACGATAGTTACTCTTTCGGAACCGTTTTATAAAGGAAGTGTACAAGCATTAAGTATTTGTGGGTCTCCACGCACTTATAATCAGTTTTAATGGATAACTGCGTAGTTATGAAATGATTTGTTACGTCACTTCGCGGAAAGTCGTCAAAAACGCCTTTCATTTATTGAGTAGTAGAAATTGACGCACATTTCCTCCTACTGTAGTAACGTCGGTCTCTGGTGTCTAAAACGGCTATGATTGTTCCACCAGCAACTTTGAGAGGACAATTATCCGTATTACGATTTTATGATTTAGACGAAGAGGAATTTAAATTGGAGTATCGAGGTAGTTCTCAGAAAAGGTGAGAGAGGTGAGAGAGAAGGAGAGTGAGGGGGGGGGAGGGGGAGAGAGTGACTCGATGCCTCGGGAGACAGACACTAAGCCGGTAATTACAGCGAAGTAATACGGCAATACACGCCGCCGTGGGAAGAGTCCGGCGCAATGAAACAAGAACAGACGACCCCTCTCGCTCCGCAGTGATGCGTGTCGTCCGCGGGGGAGAGGGGAAGGGAGGTGGATATAAAGAAATACCACAAAGACGAGCAGGCGAAGAAGGGCTCCGCGAAATTAGATCAGCACAATTTATGACGCATACGATCCAATTATCGGAAAAGGAAAAAAGGAAAAGAGAAATGAATAACCGCTCGGTGTCGACTTAATTACACCTCGTATCCGTGACGACTCACGCTGAAACTTGGGGTCTGGGAAGCGGTGTCGGCACGGGCGCTGTAGTAGGACTTCTTAAGGACGTAACATCGCCAACTGATGGCTAATTTATAGTTTCGCTAGAGCGATGTCTCGTGATGGAGATTTCCCCAGGTAATTGCGGCCGTTTTGTGGTGGTGTCGGCCGCCGCTGAGGCTGGCGCGGGACAGGGAACGGCTCTTGGGAGGAGAGAGGTCGGCTGGGCGACCGACCGTGGCAAGGGGAGGGGGGGGGGGGAAGGAGGGAGGGAGGATGAGCGCATTAGTGCTAATTACAGTGTTTCCCGGCGGCCTCTCGAAACGACTGAGACGCGCTCTGCTAGCAGGACGAGGTGGCCACGCACGACGGGAAGGTGCTCCCCATTCCATCAGCATCAGGCCCTCCAATCTCTTTCATTTCTTCACTACCAATTTTCAGACTACTCATGCTGTTTCTCTCTTTTATGTTTTGGTTTTTTTACTTACCTCTTCGTATTAGGCGTGTGCTTCTGGGATGAGAGATTCCAAGGAATGCGTTTCTGATTAAAGACGGGGGTGAGAGTTGTAGCAACGTCGAAATAAACGGCTCAGCAACACCTCCCAAATCGAATTAGTCATCGCCAGTGACGTGCTGAAATGTACTGCGCGAGAGAAGCCACCTGGGCGGCGAGCTGCGATATTGACCACGGATGCTGCTGGCGTCGGACCTGCGTCGGAGAAGCGAGAAACGACATGTTGCATATAGTGCCAGTTCGATAACGTAGTTTATTATCACTTGGCTTCTGCTTCTACGGATTGCAATGGGATCCGTCGTTTTTTGTTCTCATCAAATTACCAACCAGCCACAGCAGAAATATTTCGCGCACTACGTACAGCATCATAAGAGAAGAGCCAATTTTGATTACTGTACGAGTTATATTGTCAAGTAATGGTGAACAGGAATAGAAGAACTGATTGAAGTCTGTAATACTTCTATTTTATGTTGAAGGAGCAAAAATTGACATATGTGGAAGTCACTGACGGGTCAAAATGGAAGTTTCGAGCTCCAAAACTTTGGTGTTCTGAAGAGACCGATCTTAAGCTGTACGCTTTGTTATATTTCACATCTGTAAACATTATCTCAGCTACGGGTGACCTTTAATTAGTCGCCTCATGTGATGCTACTCCAAGCGGGTGTCAAATTCATGTGCGCAACGGAAAATATTGATCGCTAAAATGATGATTTGGCGCTGTCTGACTATCCCCTGAAGCAGCTCTTAGGATCTCTTAATGTTCTGTAACATACAAATTTCAACCTCAACTTAAATGAATGATTAAGGCAACTAATACTGCTAAATGATAAATGTTGTACATTATTATACATTTATTGTAGATTAAAAAACAACCCTTTATTACAAATGTCTACATTTCATAACTAAAATTTCTGAGTAATTGCCTAACTCTGCCCCTTTTTTTGGCCACACAATCTAACAAAAATAAAGCGAATTGACTGACATCATCTACACACCAAACACTAGAAGTCACTACTTTCAACGATGATCTACGGTGGTGTGAAACCTCAGTGGAAACAAACTAGTGTGATCACAGCTGTTTAGCTTTATAGCCATAATAATCCGAAGCAATTAGCAAGATCACGATATGCACTGCATAAAGTTGATTGGAGTGATGGTTCTAGTAGACGTCTGCGATGATGGCAGACCTCCAGCCACAAAATAAAACTCTTTCAAACACTAGGACGGCTGAAGGCAGCCCTGTGACTAATATACTCTAATACTGTCTTCTCCTCTCTGTGTTCTACAGACGAGAAACGCGAACTCCCAGCCACAAGGACGGAGTTCAAATAACGTCTCAACGTAAGTATAGACAGAAGAAGTGCTCTCAACGAAGACTTCCAACCTGGAGGCGAAGTCCAGAGTCATAAGTTCGCAACAGTACAGTGCCTAACCGTTCTAACTATAAACTCTCCTGAGAGCAACGACAGCAAGTCCGCCTGTATTAACAAAGCTGATACTGAGTGACCATCACACAACGGTGCTCAAAAACGGAAGACCACTTCTCTACACCGCTGGCCTCCCAGCACAGCTCGGCTCCCCTCCTTCGTAACTCAGAAATCGAATCATCTTCTCGAAACCACGGAATATTCTCCCTCTCTACAGATTCTTCCGAACGCAGACCATCCATATTTTAGTATTTTGTCGTTCAGCGCGGAAAGTTTGCGAGGAAATACTTTTAAAATGGTACGATTCTGAGTAAAAATCCGCGGAAATCACTCAGCCTGCGTGATTTCTGAGGTAACGCTTCCTCGTTCCTCTCAGCTGCGTCCAAGACTTTCATAGTTTCCGAAGTATAATCCTTCCGGCCTAGTTACAATACCAGCTAGCTGACACTGTATTGTGTTTCCACACCCAGGTGTCCAGACTGTCCGTCTTGGCACTTCCAGTGTCAAGCAGGTCCAGCACACTTGTGCGGGCTTTTTTTTTCCACCCAGGGCTTGAGTGCCGCCTGCCGTTCCATCTCCTCTGGCTTTCGAACCTCTACTAGTATTGGCAATCATTCACTACGCAGTTTTTTTTATATTAAAAACACTCCATCACGTTTCATGCAAAAGCATTAACGATTATTTACAAGGCATACGTTACAACGTTAGTCTTCTTTAAATATTCATATATATGATGTACAACCTATCAAATGATACTTAATTGTGGTTGTAGATGACGGCAAATTATGTAGATGAGTGCTAGTAAGGTGTGAAATTATAGCCACCTTACAATACCTCCACCTAATGAAATATTTTGCACTAGGATGGGGTATTTCTTTTAGTATTATCTTATCCAGTACAAAATAAAATAACCATCAATTGTCTGTACAAGCGAACTAATAAGAGTATGAGGGCAGAGAAACACTTGAACCACGATATGTTCTTCTACAGTCATCCTGCGTTCATTCATGGGTTTACTGCCATAAATTTATTTATTAAATGTTTAATACAATCTGTCTGCCTCTCATGTTTGTAACATTTTTCCGAGTTGTGGTCAATTGGAATATACAATATCAAAAGAAATGTAATCAACATTACAAAATTTTTATGTTATTTCAAAAATTGCAGTTTCCATCTTTCTTTAGACTTAAGTCCTATGTTCTCTGTCATTCATCCATCCCCAAGACATAGGTTGAGGCAAGAAATATAAAAGTAAGATATCCTAGTCTTTCCAAACTAGTCGTCCAATAAATTACGTGTTCTTCATTTAGCCCTGAATATGCAAAACAAGCAGCTATATCAATTATTGTAGAGGTTATCTTTTGGTCGTTATACAATGATATAAAAATCTGTGAAACATCCTGCGTAATTGTTTTACTTGGCCATACTTATGCTCTTGGCTTGTATTTAAAAAAAAATCATTTCACAAACTGATTGACCAAGTCCAGTGCTCCCTAAATATTTCAAAAAGTGTTCTTTGACAAACTGCATTTTCATTTACTGTGACAACTAATGTTTGTAATAAGAGTTTGAATCAACCACCAATTTTAAGTAATGTGCTTGTTCACAGTATAAAAAATTTAATACATTAAAACCCATAGCGTCATTAACAAAGAAAATGACAAACAATAATTTTACATAGATACATACACAAATAAAATTCTGGAAATACACAAATATATAAAAACAGTGAAGGACATAGCACCATTATCATAGAGAATGATGTACAATAATTTTACATGATTAAATACACAAAAATTTTCTTAAGACTACCTTGAAAAATAAGTACGAGACGTCTGCATACTGCGAAATATCGGAAACTGTTAGTTTGTGAGTGTAACTGCTCAGTGTTCACTAAATTTTGCGCCTTTTGTAAAAAGAGACACACTGATTCGGATTTCACGACACACTTTCATCTTCATTTGTGTATGGGGAGGGAAGCTACAGCATTTTTTTTTTCGAGTTTAGGAAACGACGATTGTTTGAGATCAGTCATGGTGCCTTTGGAAGTCAGTCTTTGGACCCTCAGCCTATTGCTGATCCTGTCAGGTTACCAGTCTGTCGCAGAGTTGATGGTTTCGAAGGATCCTTGGAATAAATGGCCAGGTAAATGGGTGTATGTTTTGAAATAGCTAAGTTTTCGTCGAATTTGCACACAGTATGAGGGAGGTATATCCAGGTAGGATCTCTACAGGTCACCTAAATTTCTTTTGCGTCAGCTAAGAGAAGTGTATTCGTATCTAGTGTTCGGTTCTTCATGTTTGCCGACCGGTGTGGCCGTGAGGTTAAAGGCGCTTCAGTCTGGAACCGCGTGACCGCTACGGTCGCAGGTTCGAATCCTGCCTCGGGCACGGACGTGTGTGATGTCCTTAGGTTAGTTAGGTTTAATTAGTTATAAGTTCTAGGCGACTGATGACCTCAGAAGTTAAGTCGCATAGTGCTCAGAGCCATTTGAACCATTTTCTTCATGTTTGTTCTTTTCCTATGTTTGTGTTCCTACTCTTCTTTTCTTCATGTCGATTCTTTCTATTGATATAAATATTGTATTTTGGACAAGGATATCGGTAACTGTGGCGAGATAGGTTATCTGTTTGGTGACGCTATGTATGAAATTGAGACATTGTGTGTAACTCAGATTCCGCAGAAGTCAGTACCAGGTGACTGACTGCTACAGATTATGATGTTTATAAGCCTCTGTCTGGCAGAGAACACTCGAAGGATAAGCAAATAGTTCACAGTTCCATACAGCTATTAGCGGTTGTGCTGAAGGCTACACTGACTGTGTTATGTGTGCAACTGGCTTATCTGATCTCCATCGTGTAGTACAACAGTGGAGACAAGTCATTAGTGCCGTTTAAACACCCATCTTGCCCGGACGCAGCAGGGCAGCCGCCTGTTACCTGCTCCGCCATTGTCTGCCGCCCTAGGACTTCTGGTAGCTGCTTGAATAGGCCAGCTGTTTGCCCACGTCCACATGTCCAATGGCGTCCCTTGCTTCCGCTCCATTCCATCTGCACGTCAAATTGTTGCTTCCAATGTGCCTTGCAATGTTTTTCTTGTGCATCCGCTGCTCACTCTTATCCGCAATTAGTTTACGATCTACACAAATACTATACTATACATACACAAAAACATTGACTTTTCTCTGTTATGAAATATTAAATTTTAAGATGCATTCACAACTGAGGTCATTTATCTTCACATTTATTATTGTTCTATTTGTACCATCAGCCAAGACGCTCAGTTATTAACTGTTATTATTTTGGTCAAAATTTCATATACTAGTTAATGTTAATTATGAAAGAACATTTCTCAACCTCTGTGGTTTTTAATTATTAAATATCTGTCAGCACCTGTATACCTATGAAAAATACATGTTCATTAGTTGTCCATACAACAGTAGCATTATAATCCTCACCAAATCCCAATATTAATAGTTGCAAATACAACTTTTTAAACTATTTGTTAAACTACTGTTGCCATTAGGATGTTCATACTAGTCTAACTACCACCTTGTTCAAAGTACTACTTTCATTGGGTATCCCAAGATCGTCGGATCTCATGGCTCTTGGTTTCGTTTTGAATGTGGTCGTGAATATCTGTGAACAATGAAGTGCACGTTTGCCTCTTGTTCATTTCTTGCTTTGGCGTGCTTCCTGTGGACAATCATAGGCTACATATCAGGTTTAGTACAAAATTACTGATTCTTTCTTTAATCAAACATCACATACCATTTCTCATGGTTTTACTCATTAATACCTTCTCTGTCACTGTCCCCTTTTTCCGGAGCTGCTGCTACTACCTTTATCTGGTGTTTTCTTCTTTTCATGTTAACAAAGTTACTTTTTATTTTTACTAGTGGCACTTGGAGAGTAGGAAAAGGGAGGGAGGGAAACACTGTAGGTGAATATGGATTGGGGGTAAGAAATGAAAGAGGAAGCCGTCTGGTAGAATTTTGCACAGAGCATAATTAAATCATAGTTAACACTTGGTTCAAGAATCATAAAAGAAGGTTGTATACATAGAAGAATCCTGGAGATACTAGAAGGTATCAGATAGATTATATAATGGTAAAACAGAGATTCTGGAACCAGGTTTTAAATTGTAAGACATTTCCAGGGGCAAATGTGGACTCTGACCACAATCTATTGGTTATGAACTGTAGATTAAAACTGAAGAAACTGCAAAAAGCTGGGATTTAAGGAGATTGGACCTGGATAAACTGACTAAACCAGAGGTTTTACAGAGTTCCAGGGAGAGCATAAGGGAACAGTTGAGAGGAATGGGGGAAAGAAATACCGTAGAAGAAGAATGGGTAACTCTGAGGGATGGAGTAGTAAAGGTAGCAGAGGATCAATTACGTAAAAAGGTTTGGGTAACAGAACAAATATTGAATTTAATTTATGAAAGGAGAAATTATAAAAATGCAGTAATGAAGCAGGCAAAATGGAATACAAACGTCTCAAAAATGAGATCGACAGGAAGTGCAAAATGGCTAAGCAGGCATGGCTAGAGGAAAAATGTACGGCTGTAGAGTCTTATCTCACTAAGGGTAAGATAGATACTGCCTACAGGAATATTAAAGAGACCTTTGGAGAAAAGAGAACCACTTGTATGAATATCAAGAGCTCAGATGGTAACCCAGTTCTAAGCAAAGAAGGGAAAGCAGAAAGGTGGAAGGAGTATACAGATGGTCTATACAAGGGCGATGTACTTGAGGACAATATTAAGGAAATGGAAGAGCATGCAGATGAAGATGAAATGGGAAATACGATACTGCGTGAAGAATTTGACAAAGCACTGAGAGACCTGAGTCGAAACAAGGCCCCGGGAGTAGACAACATTCCATTATAACTACTGATGGCCTTGGGAGAGCCAGTCCTGACTAAACTCTACAATCTGGTAAGCAAGATATATGAGACAGGCGAAATAACCTCAGACTTCAAGAGGAATATAATGATTCTAGTCCCAAACAAAGCAGGTGTTGACATGTGAAAATTACCGAACTATCAGTTTAATAAGTCACAGCTGCAAAAAACCAACGCGAATTCTTTACAGACGAATGGAAAAACTGGTAAAAGCCGACCTCGGGGAAGAGCAGTTTGGATTCAGCAGAAATATTGGAACACGTGAGGCAATACTGACCTTACGACTTATCTTAGAAGAAAGATTAAGGAAAGGCAAACCTACGTTTCTAGCATTTGTAGACTTAGAGAAAGCTTTTGACAATGTTGACTGGAATACTCTCTTTCAAATTCTGAAGGTGGCAGGGGTAAAATACAGGGAGCGAAAGGCTATTTACAATTTGTACAGAAATCAGATGGCAGTTATAAGTGTAAAGGGGCATGAAAGGGAAGCAGTGGTTGGGAAGGGAGTAAGACAGGGTTGTAGCCTCTCCCCGATGTTATTCAATCTGTATATTGAGCAAGCAGTAAAGGAAACGAAAGAAAAATTCGGAGTAGGTATCAAAATCCATGGAGGAGAAATAAAAACTTTGAGGTTCGCCGATGACATTGTAATTCTGTCAGAGACAGCAAAAGACTTGGAAGAGCAGTTGAACTGAATTGACAGTGTCTTGAAAGGAGGATATAAGATGAACATCAACAAAAGCAAAACGAGGATCATGGAATGTAGTCGAATTAAGTCGGGTGATGCTGAGGGATTTACATTAGGAAAAGAGACACTTAAAGTAGTAAAGTAGTTTTTCTATTTGGTGAACAAAATAACTGATGATGGTCGAAGTAGAGAGGATATAAAATGTAGACTGGCAAGGGCAAGGAAAGCGTTTCTTAAGAAGAGGAATTTGTGAGCATCAACTATAGAGTTAAGTGTCAGGAAGTCGTTTCTGAAAGTACTTGTATGGAGTGTAGCCATGTATGGAAGTGAAATATGGACGATGAATAGTTTGGACAAGAAGAGAATAGAAGCTTTCGAAATGTGGTGCTACAGAAGAATGCTGAAAATTAAATGGGTAGATCACATAACTAATGAGGAGGTATTGAATAGAATTTGGGAGAAGAGGAGTTTGTGGCACAACTTGACAAGAAGAAGGAACTGGTTGGTAGGACAGGTTCTGAGGCATCGAGGGATCACAAGTTTAACATTGGAGGGCAACGTGGAGGGTAAAAATCGTAGAGGGAGACCAAGAGATGAATGCACTAAGCAGATTCAGAAGGATGTAGGTTGCAGTACTGGGAAGGCACAGGATAGAGTAGCATGGAGAGCTGCATCAAACCAGTCTCAGGGCTGAAGACCACAACAACAACAACACTTGGAAAAGTAGAGATTTGAGCACAATATATAAAATCACTGCTCATCAACACTACCGCCATGCCCTTATGTATTACCCACTACGTCATGTGCTTTGAACGTACAGCATTCACATTTTCCTTTATTAAATTTTACGTGTCTATATGCCCTTATTACATTTCCATTTCGTGACGCTATAACACTCAAACAATATTTCGGTGCGCTCATGCGGTATTCTGCAGAACTGGCCTCCAGGTACACAATTATTCCATCTCTCTGTCCAGCATAAATACATTTTCATATACAAATGACGGTGCACATAGCCCTGTGGAGTAGGCTACTTATTAAACTCTAGTTTCTCTGAATGGAGAGAAATCATACTCGGACGACACATCTGAATGTCCCGCAAACCACTACTAGCAAGTCACTCATTTGTGATGCTATTGATAAACATGTAAACTAGACACTCATTTCATGAAGTAGCTCTAAAATTTCTGTTTCAAAATGCTGACGTTCTCTGCTAATACGCTCGATATCAATTGGGTATCAAACTTACCTATTCACACATCTTTACAACATTTTGCAGTACCACACGTTTCTCATTTTTTTACTTTATTCCTTCATGGACAGGTAGCACATCTTAAACGATAAAAACCTTCTAAAATTGTATGCTCAGCTTGTTGTGCACATAGTTATAGTCTACACAAAGAAACATACCCTAATTTTCTCACCCTCGACATCCTGGCCTTTTATGTACTGTAGTACCTCTTATAACATGATAATAGCACATAGATGGCTTACATGATGGAGCCCCAAAGATTTTCCTGATTTCATGGTCTCAATTTCAACCGCATTTGCGTGCGCTAGTCTTCTTATACGTACAGGCCTACTGTAGCTCTCGAAGAACTTTTGACATAGCTTCATTTCTTTACTAGACAACCTATAAGACTTAAATAAAACTTTTTGTCCAACTTCATATTCCCTTACATGCGGCTTTTGGTCTGCGCGCACCTTGCACTTCTCTCCAGCGACCCGAATACTGCGCAAAGCCGCCTCCACTATGACTTTATGTTGTCGTCGCGTCCTTTGCGTAAAATCGATCAGTCCTCGAATTTTATCGGGAGGGTCCCTATTCTTCAGGACCATCATAGGTGGCATCAATGTAATACTGTGGGGGAACTCGTTTACCACATCCTGAAAATAAGAAATACATCCCAGCTAGCATGATTGTTTCCAAAGTATAGTCTACATAAATTACCCAAATCCTTCATCGTTCTCGCCGCGAGGTTCGAACTCGGATGAAATCTACTAATAAATATGGGCTTTATTTTATACCTTCCTAGTGTTCTTTTCCATACCTCAGATTTATATTGAGGTTTATTATCTGTGATAATACAATCTACAGTTCCCACTTGGTTTATGAAGTCTCTGCACAAGGCTCTACCCACAGTAGCACCAGTCGCCATTTTTAGTGGTATCAACATCACAAATTTGGATGTCAGCTCCAGTACTACCAATACGATGGTCCCTCGGCGTGTTGGGTAATGGTCCTATTAAATCTGTCGCTGCCATATGCCTTAGTTTCTCAGGAATAATTGGACGTAAAGGAGCCTTGATCCCTACAGTTGTGGAGTTCGCCTTTTGGCAGTTTTTACAGATGGATAGTACTTTCCTTATATGTTTCAACATGTTTTTAAAATAACAGACACTTCTCGTTTTCATAAAAAATTTTCGTGGACCGAAATGTGCGTAACTTAGGTGTGTAAACCATACAAGCTCATTTACTAACTCATTTGGTATGCACACAACACGCAACGATTCATTACCGTTTTCCCTATAAAACATAACCCCTTTCCTCAAGAGGTAGTGCTGTCTTATGCAGGCATACTCCTGATCCTTCCATTTTTCTTTTATTTTGACTAAATCTGGGTCCTTGTCCTGCTCATTCTAGATATTCCACATAGTTACAGTAAAGATGTTTTCAAATGCCATGCCTTTGAAGTAGAACAACGAAAAGTGCTCGTGATCTAATGCTTCAACCGTTTCTTCTGGCCGGCCGGGGTGGCCGAGCGGTTCTAGGCGCTACAGTCTGGAACCGCGCGACCGCTACTGTCGCAGGTTTGAATCCTGCCTTGGGCATGGATGCGTGAGATGTCCTTAGGTTGGTTGGGTTTAAGTAGTTCTAAGTTCTAGGGGACTGATGACCTCAGAGGTTCAGTCCCATAGTGCTCAGAGCCATTTTTTCGTCTGTTCTGTTACACCAATAGGTGAGCGGGACAGGGCGTCAGCAATGACGTTTGTTGGACCAGGCACATAGATCGTTGAAAACTGGTATTCCTGAAGCACAGTTACCCATCTCGCTAGTCTTCCGTGCGCAGGTTTGTCGGTTAGGAGAAATTCTAGAGCCCTGTGGTCCGTATAGAATTTTATTTTTCTACCGAACAGAAAGTATCTGAACTTTTTAAATTCCCATACTATTGCAAGGGCTTCAACTTCGGTAACAGAGTAATTCCTTTCATATTTGAATAGAACCCTGCTACCAAAGGCGATTGTTCTGTGTTCTGTTTCTCCGTCTTGTTCAAACTCCTGAAACAGCATAACTCCCAGATCGGTCTTCACGCTGTCAGTGGTTACACAAAAATCCTGTGATAACTCAGAATGTGATAAAATAGGAGTATTGACAAGTGTCGCCTTCATATTATGGAAATCTCGGTCTGCACAATCATCCCACACCCAGGGTGTTCCTTTTCCCGTCAATTGACAGACTCGGGGACTTGCTAATGTTTCCACACAGATGAACTTCTTATAGAAATTGATTATTCCTAGAAACCCTATCAGCTCTTTTCTGGTTGTAGGAGTGGTAAAGTTTTCAATTGCGGCCATTCTCTCTAGGTCGGGACTAACCCCTTCTCCTGGTATCACGTGTCCCAGAAAGCTAACGCTACTGTTTCCTAAACTAGATTTATTAATGTTTGCGGTCACCCCATACATTTCCAAACAGCTTAACACTTCCTCTAAGAGTTTATTATATCTCTCTCAGGTATTTTCTACTACCAGAACATCGTCTACATAACACGTGAGCTTATCTTTTAACTTTTCACTCAATATTTTGCTAAAGACCCTCATAAATGCAGTTGCAGGTATATTCAATCCAAAAGGAAGCATTTTGAATTGAAAACTCCTTCCGAAGGCAATAAAGGCTGCCAAAAGCTGGATCGCAACTCAAGTAAGGAAAACACCGAAATCCCGTTAAATCTTTGAAGGAGCTCCTCAAGCCTTTCAGAGCGATCCGTCTCTGGCACAATAATGATATTTATTTGGCATGACTCTAACACCAGCCGAATACCACCGTCCTTTTTGTCTACTATGCGTAGTGGACTATTATACTCAGATCTAGAGGCCTCATTACACCTTCGTCCTCCATTCTTCGTTCACCTACAACCCTTTCCCGGTATGACCATGGGATGCCATAAGAAGGTACCCGAAATGGTCTATGTTTCTTTAGCTCAAATTTATATTGATACCTCTTTAATGCATCTGGTTGTAGGTAATAAGATCTCTGCTTTATTTTTGAGTGCAAGCTCCAATCCTTTCCTATCCTTATTATCTATCTTTTCTAGATTCTCGAGTTTCGATTCAATCTCCCTGTTAATTTCATTGATCTGCTCACGTTCTGCTCTATTCTCATTATTTTTTCTACACTCTTCCCTCTGAACTGAATGTTGGTCCGTGAATCGTAGTTTTAAACAGCTCGCCAGAATTTGAGTTTTTATTGCCTTCTCATCAAATCTGATTTTTATTTTATTCTCTTTCCCTAACGTTTACTCCCCTCTTCCTAGATCAATTATAGCTTTATCCGCTGATAGAAATTCTACACTGATTATTATATCAGCTGCTAGTTTCGGTATTATGAACAGATTTGCAGTTACCTGGTGTCCTTGGCATTCAAAATCTACACGTGTGTTGTTGCGATATTTCCATACCCTTCCCAACTAACGCACCTCGTACCTTTGTTTTTTGCACTGGGAGCATCGGTGGATTAACTGAATCCTTGCATTTAGCGAACAGCCTATCTGAAATAGCTGAGAGTTCGTTTTCACTATCTATTTAACAGCAGTACCCATAATTCCTCCATTTTGTACTTTTACCTTTTACTGTTTGGGTACTGTTACCTTTTCATCAAGTAATATTTCCCTCATCTCCTCATATCTATAGTATTTCTATTATTACTTCCGAAACGGTTTATGAGCGCAGTTTCTCTACTGCCCGTCGTCTGGCCCAGTCATTGTTCATTTTCCATGTTTTTTGGCGCACTCTCCCAGGGTTAGGTAGTCTAATTTCAATTGATTTTCCGATTCCTGTTGTTATTCATTCCACCCCATTCTTGATCAGACCGTTGACGAGATTCTCTATTGTCGCCGATGATGCACCATTATTTTGTGGCTCCCATCTGCGTTCATTTTGTTGCCTATGTTCTCTGTCATAGTCCCTCCACTGTACACTGTTCCCACTACGAAATCTATGATCCGTGTTTTAGTGAGGCGGCCGATTTACATTGTTTTGTCAATTATGGCCTCTGTTATTCCCTCTGTTGTTCTTTCACTCTGAACGTCTCTCTGATGACGTTTTTCTCACGTCTGCTGGTCGTTGAAAGCGAATTCTAACTCTCTTAGGATACCCTTGAATCCTTCTACATCACTTCCACATCGGCCGACGAGCGTTTGCTTGTAGGAAATAGGTAACATCATGTAACACAATCTTATGAACTCAGCCGGTGTGCATGGGTCGTCCAAATACTTTTTCTTGGTCAAATACTTCACCGGAGCCGGCCGGTGTGGCCGAGCGGTTCTAGGCGCTACAGACTGGAACCGCGCGACCGCTACGGTCGCAGGTTCGAATCCTGCCTCGGGCATGGATGTGTGTGATGTCCTTAGTTAGGTTTAAGTAGTTCTAAGTTCTAGGGGACTGATGACCTCAGAAGTTAAGTCCCATAGTGCTCAGAGCCATTTGAACCATTTGAACTTCACCGGACTATGAAACCCTGAACTCTCAAAACCTCTGCTCATCATTATTTCCTGTTTGATCCTGTCCTGTGTCTCCTTGGACCAGTATCTGTTTAAAAATGCGTGACCATACTCTTCGTATGAGGTGCACGTTTTTGCAATGTTCCTAATGCATTCGGCTGGTGTTCCCTCGATATGTGAACAGACGAAGTCCAGTTTGTACATCGGGGGCAAGTGAGGAGATAATGATATATCAAACTGTCTAATACAAGATTTGGGTGTAAAACATTACCTTTGTCTTTGTAGTACTGGAATTTTCGCACAGAGATAAAATGCTTAAAATAGAAAATGTCATTAGAATTTCTTCCCGCTCAGTCTACCACATTCTCACTTGGCGCTGATGTTTCCTATCCACCGTTACCTTGGGCGTCCTCTCTTCTACTTCCTGTCACGTTTTCATCACAGGAAAACTGTCCCATGGTGCGCGTTGTTGGGTAACAGTTATTCATATGACATTATATCTCATTGCTGTTCTCCGTATTCGCAATTTGCGTCCCAGTCGTGCCCTGTATAGACGAGGGGGTCATATCTCTAGCGATATTTCGTTACTCTGCAGTCTGCAGTTGACGAGCAACTCTTACATTCGAGGATATTCCAATATCGTCAGGTCTTGGACATGATCGTGCCAACTTTCAACTGTCTCTTTCGGTTTCTGTTTTTTTCCAAATCGCCTAATATTTCTTTTCTGAGAGGATGCCTTGGTTGCGACCTGACTTCCTGAGATAATTGCTTAATTTCGGTTTCTAAGTTCTTTTCAAATTGGGAGAGCTCTGCGGCCAATGCCTTATTTGGTGTAACTTCTGTCTTTTGCAGCTGCGTTATTTCTACTTGTTTCACCCGCCGTTTATGCACCTCTACCTACCTTTGTCGTGTTTTCTGTATTCTCTAACGTTTCAAGAGCAATCCGCTTTGCGTCCCTCGCTAGTAATCACACCTCTATCACCTCAGCAATCTCTTGTTCTAGTTTTGTTCGGAGCGTCACTACCTCATTTTTCACTTCCCTCGATTAATGTTTTGCTGACTGAAATTCGGCACTAACGTTTCGAATTTTACTTCCCATTACCGAGCGTACTTCCTCATTCCCTTTTTTACTGGATCTCCCAATTCAGCGCGTACTTCGTCATTCCCAAATTTTATTTGGCTTCCCAATTCAGAGCTGAGCTTTTGAATTTTATTTCCCATTTCTAAGCTGACCTTTGGCATTTCAGCACTAACGTTTTGAATTTTACTTCTCATTTCATTTCCCATTGCTTTTAGGTATGCAAGGATGTCCAACACACCTTTGTTATCTAAATGTTCTCTTCTATTGTGACTTTCTATTCCTCTACACTTAGGTGATCTTCTCCCCTTTCTCTTTCCATTTCTTGGTAATCAAGGAAGTCATCATCGCGCACCCCTGATATACTGTTTCTTGACGACGTCACTGACCGCAATCATCACAATTCTTAGTTGTTCCTCTTTCACTTGGACTCCCTACATTATAGTCCCGAATCTTTACGACTGCCTCAGTGTGGTTGTGTTCCTCATCTTCACTATCAGACTTCCCATCACAGGCTTGACTGTGTCTATCATCCTCACAAAATTCTCTTCGATCGGTATTCACCTCACCAGTGCCTTGTGCTGCTAACATAGTTAACTCTTTCTCATCCCACAGGCTTTCTGGAACTATCCCGTGAATCTGCCATTTCTATATTATTACAACTAGTGGCAAGTTATGCTACTAAGCGCGCTTTCGCTCTAGTTAACATGGACTGATCCCTGATAACAGTTCTCTCTTAAATATACACAATCTACACTACCGACATTTATTATGTAATGGGGATGTAACATAAAATATCTACAACAAAGAAGCTAAATTAATGGCAACATCATGAACGAGTAGTGTTGTTACAATACAAGCAAAAATACAATTACAAAAGACATAACCTAAATATAAATAAATCGCAGCCAGTGGCCTGTAGCATAATGCCTCTGAAAAGAAAAACATTAAAATACACAAATATTATTTTTAATGTTATCGCGTGACTTTACCACTGAAAACTCTACACGCAAGCTGGTGATCAATATCAATAACACCTAAGCCTTATAAAAGGGGAAAAAATTTTTTTCTAGATACTTGCGGTTTGAAACCTCTTTATGACTATAATCAGAAGACTCTAAGTAGAATCCTGGCAAGGTCGCCGTATCCAAGATGCTATTCCAGGTGGGTGTCAAATGCATATGCGCAATGGAAAATACTGAACGCTAAAATGAGGATTTGGCCCTGTCTCATTACACTATGAAGCAGGTCTTAGGATCTCTTAATACTCTTTAACATATAAATTACAACCTCAACTTAAATGAATGATTAAGGCAACTAACACTACTAAATGATAAACATTGTTTCTTATTATACATTTACTGTAAATTAAAAAGCAAACCTTTATTACAAATGTCTAAATTTCCTAACTAAAATTTCTGATGAATTGCCCAACTCTGACCCTTTCTATGGTCACACAATCTAACATAAGTAACACAAAGTGACTGACAGCATCTACATATCAAACACTAGGAGACACTACTTTCAAAGATGATCTACAGTGGTGTGGAACCTCAGTGGAAACAAACTAGCGTGATCACAGCTGTTTAGCTTTATAACCCTAATAATCCGAAGCAATTACCAATATCACGATATGTATTGCATTAAGTTCATTGGAGTGATGGTTCCAGTAGACGTCTGCGATGATGGAAGACCTCCAGCCAGAAAATAAAACTCCTTCAAACACTAGGACAGCAGAAGTCAGCCCTCTGACTAATAGACTCTAATACTGTCTTCTCCATTCTGTATTCTCCAGAAGAGAAACGGGAACTCCTAGCCACAAGGACGAAGTTCAAATAACGTCTGAACGTATGTATAGGCTGAAGAAATGCTCTCTGTCACTGAACGCTGCGCGCTCTAACCGTTCTAACTATAATCTCTCGTGAGCGCAACGACAGCTAGTCCGCCTGTACCAACAAAGTTCATACTAAGCGACCATCATATATGGCGCTCATTAGCGGAAGAGCGCTTCTCTACACCGCTGGCCTCCCAGGACCGCTCGCCTCCCCCTTATTCATAACTAAGAAAACGAATCATGTTCTAGAAACCACGGAATATTCTCCCTCTCTAGAGATTATTCCGAGCGCAGACCATCCATATTTTAGTCTTTTGTCGTCCAGCGCGAAAATCTGCGAGGAAATACCTGTACTCATTCATGGGTACGCTTCTGAGTAAAAATCCGCATACATAACGAAACCTGCATGATTTCTGAGAAGACGCTTCCTCGTTCATCTCAGCTGCGTCCAAGAATTGTGTAGATGAGTGCTTGTAAGGTGCGAAATTATAGCCACCTTACAACTTGATTGATGGTGGCATCTTGGTATTTAGCGAGATTAGGCAAATTAATGGGCTTTATCTCAGCTGTATCCCCTTCATTTCATTACACATGCACTAGATAATAAAAAAAGTTTAATAATTATTTGTAAAATTAATTCTCCCCATACTCTTTCCCATTAAATAAAAATCGTATAACCCATAGTGTCCAAATAACCCTGAAAGCCATGTACATTTTGCATGTAATGTAAGTAGCCTGTTACTACGTTGGCAGCGCTGCAGACTGTGTTAACATCGCTAACAGCGCTCTGCGCTCTCGGCAAGAGATTCTGTGGATGGACAGACTAGCAGTTAGTGGATGGAGAAGTGTATGAACATGTTTTTCTACATTTACATCTACGTCTACATTTATACTAAGCAAGCCACCGAACGGCGTGTGACGGAGGGCATTTCACGTGCCACTGTCATTACATCCCTCTCCTGTTCCAGTCGCGTAAGATTCGCGGGAAGAACGACTGCCGGAAATCCTCGGTGTGCGCTCGAATCCCTCTAATTTTACATTCGTGATCTCCTCGGGAGGTATAAGTAGGGGGAAGCAATATATTCGATACCTCATCCAGAAACGCACCGTCTCGAAACCTGGACAGCAAGCTACACCGCGATTCAGAGCGCCTCTCTAGCAGAGTCTGCCACTTCAGTTTGCTAAACATCTCCGTAACGCTATCACGCTTACCAAATAATCCTGTGACGAAACGCACCGCTCTTCTTTGGATCTTCTCTATCTCCTCTGTCAACCTGACCTGGTACGGATCGCACACTGGTGAGCAATACTCAAGTATAGGTCGAACGAGTGTTTTGTAAGCCAACTCCTTTGTTGATGGACTACATTTTCTAAGGACTCTCCCAATGAATCTCAACCTGGCACCCGCCTTACCAACAATTAATTTTATATAACCATTCCACTTCAAATCGTTGCGTACGCTTACTCCCAGATATTTTACAGAAGTAACTGCTACCAGTGTTTGTTCCGCTATCATATAATCATACAGTAAAAGTTCTTTCTTTCTACGCATTCGTAATACATTACACGTGTCTATGTTAATGGTCAGTTGCCACTCCTTGCACCAAGTGTCTATCCGTTGCACATCTTCCTGCATTTCGCTGCAATTTTCTAATGCTGCAACTTCTCTGTATACTACAGCATCTTCCGCGATAAGCCGCATGGAACTTCCGATACTATGTACTAGGTCATTTATATATATTGTGAAAAGCAATGGTCCCATAACACTCCCCGGTGGCACGCCAGAGGTTACTTTAACGTCTGTAGACGTCTCTCCATTGAGAACAACATGCTGTGTTCTGTTTGCTAAAAACTCTTCAATCCAGCCACACAGCTGGTCTGATATTCTGTAGGATCTTACTTTGTTTATCAGGCGACAGTGAGGAACTGTATCGAAAGCCTTCCGGAAGTCAAGGAAAATGGCATCTACCTGGGAGCCTGTATCTAATATTTTCTGGGTCTCATGAACAAATAAATCGACTTGAGTCTCACACAATCGCTGTTTCCGGAATCCATGTTGATTCCTACAGAAGAGATTCTGGGTTTCCAGAAATGACATGATATTCGAGCAAAAAACATGTTCTAAAATTCTACACCACATCGATGTCAGAGATATAGGCTTATAGTTTTGCGCATCTGCTCGACGACCCTTCTTGAAAACTGGAACTACCTGTGCTCTTTTCCAATCATTTGTAACCCTTCGTTCCTCTAGAGACTTGCGGTACACAGCTGTTAGAAGGGGGGCAAGTTTTTCTTAGTGGCTACTCTGTGTTGGTAGGACAATGTAAAGTGAGACGAAATTTTTTATAAGGAAAGATGCAAGGAAAGGTATTATAATGGATGTATGGTACATATTGTTTCGGTAGTGGAATTACTGACAACGATGTAATTTTTGGAACTGGATGTCACATGATTAAGTTAAAATTTTTAAATACATTGTTTATTCAAAATCAAAGTCTTTCCTTTGCTAACCATATGAGTGCTAGTAGTTAAGGTCTATAGTCGGTAGAAACTTTTTATTTAGCTGGGTGTTGTTGCTACTTGCTGTAATTGCTATAGTTCGTGTTATGAAAATTTTCTCTGAGGTAAGTGATTTATGAAAAAGAATGGGATTTCCACTATCGGGATTCGTGATTGAAATGAATTTAGGCAAATTAGCAGAGTTCGTGGTGGTTTCATTTTTTTTTTAATTTAATATTTTTTGGATTTGTATTATTGTTAGAATTTTTCTTGCAACTCAAAGCTATTGTTTTGCGTTAATTATCGGAAGTTATGTTATCAATGTACAGCAGTCAACCTGCGTTGGACTTGTATATTGTAGGTAATAAATAAATAGTTTAACCCAGAATGAGATTTTCACTCTGCAGCGGAGTGTGCGCTGATATGAAACTTCCTGGCAGATTAAAATAGTTTAAGTTTGATTTCTCTTTGTCAGGGAATATTCTGGTGGTCAGTTATTAAAAAAAGTAATAATTAAAGGGTTAGCTTCAGTAACTAGTAAAACGTAGTATCTTCTTTCCCATTTGTATTATAATTTCAGTTTCAACAAAGCTTTCCCGCAGATTACTGACACAATTGAAATCCGGTTTTGTTAACTTTTTCCAGGACAAAAGTTCGTGTACAAGTGCGCACTCCATTACAGTCCTTGATACCACAGTTATAACTGTTGCAATCCGATCGATACAGTAGCACTGCAAATAGACACAAGAAAGAATAAAATAATAAACTCAACAGTACATGATTACCAATCTGTTGCCCTATAATTCGTACTGCGTTACTATTACTGTGACAGTCATTCTTAGCGTACCGAGTGCGAAATGAATTAACACGATTAGACTGCTTAACACGATTAGACTGCTCGTAATAGTGTTTAGGCCAACTTAGACCCTCTGTAATGCTGCCCCGTAACTCTTCCCCCCTCCTCTCCCCCCCCCCCTCCCTGATCTATCTCACAATGTGTACATAAGAAAGACATTAGATAAAGATAACAGTTATTTCAACATTGAAAAAAACCACAGTTATACTTTATTTAAAGAAACAAATAATTTTTTATTTTATTTGGCGATTAGTAACATAACAAGATTCAAGGCAGATGTTAAAAAACCGCTCTCTGCTGCCGTCTAAATATTGTTCGATCTGTTTTTGATTGTGTATTTTCTCGAGTAAATAATCTTTTGATGTCTGTGAACATTTTCACTCATCCTGTTCTCATTATGGTATAGAAATCAACCCACGATATTTGTGAAGAACATCCCCCAAGAATTCCGCTTTGTCGTAAATAAACTCTGTTATCATCGATTTTACTTCAGTTGTAACTTCACTCTTTTGTAACGCTAATGTTTCCTCGTAACCTCCCTTTCACCATCGGGTGGCAAACGGCACAGCAGACGGCCCGCACAATGCAAGCAATTTTGGCGCTGTCAAATAAACGAAAACGAGCACTCGTGACTGCCGAGATTTACAGGAATAAAAATGTGCGCTACCGTTACTCACTTTACACGAGTAGCCGAATGAAGTAGACGAATGAGACAATGAAGTCGCTTGTGTAAGAGAGGATTTACAGACAAAGCGAAATGAAACGCTGCTTGGCCCCGTCTATAAGGAATTCCTGCTTCATTCTGAAGTCACAGGGTCAGTTTTTTACCCATATAGAAGCGTCCAAAGTTTTCTTTCAGAGTGATGAGAGGCTGTGAACGTAGATCCACCTGTATGTTGTTACTGGTTATTTTATCGAAGTAATCAAGCACATAATCTGTGGCCTTCTACTTCCTAAGACGGATATTGTGTTCAAACATGTTTTGAAGGTGAATGACGACAGCCGCTAAGGACTTCGTGAGTCTGTTATTATCACTATTGATTTCAGTTAATAAGCATCATAAGAAAGTATAAGTTAAAATATAACTTAAGTATCACGTCACGGCAAACTAACTCGGCAGTCTTATTGATCAAGAGCCTTCATAAATGCAGAAACGTCAAAGGTACAAACAAGTATCGATGCTCAAAAGATGGTGAGTAAGATGTGAAAACATTTCTTCATTATGATACCTCTTTGTTCTTTCGATGTTGATTGGTTGGTTGACTTGGGGGAAGGAACAAAACAGTGCAGACATCGGTTCCGTCGGAAAAGGGAAAGACGGGGAAGGAAGCCTGCCATGCCCTTCTAAAGGACTTATCTCGAAATTTGCCTGAAACGATTTAAGGAAATCACGGAAAACGTAAATCAGGATGGCCGGACGCGGGTTTGAACCGTCGTCCTTCCTAATGCTAGTCCAATGTGCTAAGCACTGCACCACCTAGCTCGGCGTTTCGATGTTCAGCAGTTCTGATGGGGCTGTCAGAATAACACTGCATGTAAATGTAACATAATATGATGTGAAAGTAATATATGAACTATCATTCTGTGTTGATGGATATTAACCAAAACCTATAGAGGTAATAAAGGACATAAAGACAAATGTGTCTAGTTCATTTCATTAAAAAAAAGTTTAAAAAGGTTTCGATCAGAGCTACGAACAGACCGATGCAGGGAAAACACCTGTATTCATGGGAACCGCGAATTTGCAGCCTTCTCTTTCTTTTACAATTTCCATTCGGATAATAACGCCTTAGGCACTTATTCAGATGAGATAGAAATATCGAACAAATAGGGATAGACTGTAAAAATCGAAACATTATATACACATATCAAAAAAAGTTTTGCATTACCTCGTTTCCGAGAGTTCCGGAACCTGTACAGAAAATTGGAATAAAAATCAGCATAACCATCATTTCCGCCCTTTTTATTGCTCATGAAAACCACACATTGCTTGTTGTACCACCCTACAGCGGGACCTTCAGAGGTGGTGGTTCAGACTGCTGTACACACCGGTACCTCTAATACCCAGTAGCACTTCCTCTTGTACTGACGCATGCCTGTATTCGTCGTGGCATACTATCTACAAGTTCATCAGGGCACTGTTGGTCCAGTGAAGTTGAGCATCATGCAGCCTATTGCGCACTGTTTGAGTCGTAACACGACGTCCTGTGGCTGCACGAAAAGCATTATTCAACATGGTGGCATTGCTGTCAGACTTCCTGCAAGCCATAATCCGTAGGTAGCGGTCTTCCACTGCAGTAGTAGCCCTTGGGCGGCCTGAGCGAGGCATGTCATCGACAGTTCCTGTCTCTCTGTATCTCCTGCAAGTCCGAACAACATCGCTGTGGTTCACTCCGAGACGGTTGGACACTTCCCTTGTTGAGAGCTCTTCCTGGCACAAAGCAAAAAGGTGTGCGCGATCGAACGCGGTATTGACCGTCTAGGCATGGTTGAAGTACAGACAACACAAGCCGTGTACCTCCTTCCTGATGGAACGAGTGGAACTGATCGGCTGTCGGATCCCCTCCGTCTAATAGGCACTGCTCATTCATGGCTTTTTACATCTTTGGGCAACTTCAGTGACATCTCTGAACAGTTAAAGGGACTGTCTGTGATAAAATATCCACAGTCAACATCTATCTTCAGGAGTTCTGGGAACCGGGGTGATGCAAAACTCTTTTTTTGATGAGTGTATATTTAACCACGTGCTTGTATTAAAAACTTAGAACTAGAACAGTTTTACACTTCACATCACCACCAAAAGGAAATTACTCATGTTTTGCAACTGGAGGATTAGTTTGCAGCTCAAATAAAAACTGTGTCTGTAGCCGTATTGTATAGGTCTTTAAGTGTGACGCATGGTACGTAAGAGGAGTATACCCATTAACACAGAGAAGAAGCTGTCACACTTGGCGGTTACCCAATCATGAGTAAGAGTTGTAACATGACTAGTGCTAATCGCTTCACGATTCTGTACCAGCTTAGTTGCTTTTGTAATGTGATTCTCCCATTAAGAGCGCGAAGTACCTGGGTACCCTGAACTTAATTTCCTGTTTCGGCAGTTAGGATTTCATAAAGCCTATAGATCTGGGCTGGCAGCAACTTGGGAATCCCCCAGAAGAGAAACACTGTGGTCCGTTTTCCAAGTCCGAAGTGACTAGTGCTTGGCGCAAATCCTTGCAAGGCCATGTGAGTGCCCAATCATCTAGTGCCTACTTGAGTTATGACATCTATTCATCCTAGTTGTCACACAGAACATCGCATTTGGCTTCTCTTGCAATGTGAGATAGTTCTTACCGTTCCCACGAAATTCAGACAGTCCAATCTTATTTGATTCTTGGTGTGCTTTGGGCATCAGTAGAGAAAGACAAAAGATTAGACACCAACCTAAAAAAATACTTAAATGCGTATTTGTACGCCATGACAGAATAACTTTGGCTGGCTTCTTCTCATCTTTACAGAACAAGGCACATTAACGTTTCGTCACATTGTCAACAAATAGCCCGTAGACCCTCCATAGGAGTTTAGGCAATGTATCCAATTTAGGGCGAAGAACATAGTATTTTTTGGCTTCCTTTTCGGGGTTCAGGGCTTGTCTTGACTGGCACCCGCATTCTGGAATTAGAAAATAAGTGTGGCTGTTACAGAAGCGTAGAGTGCATCAGATTTTCGTTGTATTTTAGAGTCCTTACTGTGCGCAGCTCTCATTTAACTTAATCATTTATGCCCTTATAAGTCAAAGTTCCTGTGTCAGTATTTCTATTATTAATTCGATAATGAGACCTGGAAAAGTCAGGAACTCTTATATATATTTCTTTCAATCTTCCGACATATTTGTCAAAAGTCCCACCGTGTTTAACTTCACTTTTCAAGTCAGTTTTCAGTGTTCTAAAAGTAATGTTTGAGTAATGTTGCATGTTTGTGGTTTTAAGATTTAATGAAAGTTATTGTAATTTAAACACAACTTAAATTGTAAACACAATTTCCAACTGCTTCTACCATGGCCAGGTGGCCGTTATTTAATAAGTATAACCAGGTGTTCCTTAAGCTGATGTTTCACTCTGATGGTGTTTCCAATGTGCAGAAACCATAAAATAAGTGCAGTGGTATATGGTACATAAATGTTTTAAATGTGGTGTCGAGTGAGAAGCGATCACATACAGCGTTCCAGAGTTGAATTGAGTAAGAAGCTGCTGAGTTCTACGTCGACGTCTCGTGGTTCATGCGAGCTCTGTCGGGATGTGTACCAATATCCCTATCCGTGTCCGCAAATATTTTCTCTGTTATTAAAGGCTAAATTATTTTCGGACTGTAGTATTCAGATAAACTATTTAGGACTATTATGTCAAGTGCTACGTCTTTCAACATGTATGACGAAGCATTCTCTTTAGTTATGCATGTGACATGAAAAATGTAAATGTTGCTGATACGAGAACGGTGTCCTCTCCATCTATTAACGCTCTCCATAGTGAGCTACAAAAATACATTTAGTAACAGACCAGACGAAAAGTGACGTTTCATGGGAGACGGTGTACCAGTGAGAAGATATCTGTTTTTGCGGCTTCAGCACGTCCATGCTGCGGACAGTTAGCATGTGGAACATTACTAGCGGTCCGTTGGTATCATAAAACGCTCTGTTAGACAAAAGTGTGTGGCGTCCTTTGAGAGATTGTCTAGCATGTGGAACATGATGGTGCAAGCTCCGCAGCTACGGCAGTTATTTGGAGCCCAATAGCAGGAACGGTTGAACCTTCATTATCTATCTATCTGAAGGAAAATTTGGAAACTCAAACGTTTATAACGGGAGGCAGGGACAAAGAATCCAGTGAAATTTTTTTAAGTGCATTATCTGAAAACTATCTTGAGCAGATAAACAGAGAACCGACTCATGGCGATAACATATTAGACCTTCTGGTGACAAACAGAACTATTTGAAACAGTTAACGCAGAACAGAGAATCAACCATAATAAAGCGGTTACTGCATCGATGATTTCAGCCGTGAATAGAAATATTAAAAAAGGTAAGAAGATTTTTCTGTTTAGCAAAAGTGACAAAAAGCAGATTTCAGAGTACTTGACGGCTCAACACAAAAGTTTTGTCTCAAGTACAGATAGTGTTGAGGAGCAGTGGACAAACTTCAAAACCATCGTACAGTATGCATTAGATGAGCATGTGCCAACCAAGGTCGTAAGAGATGGAAAAGAGCCACCGTGCTACAACAACCGAGTTAGAAAACTGCTGCGAAAGCAAAGCGAACCTCACAGCAAACATAAACATAGCCAAAGCCTTGCAGACAAACAAAAATTACGCGAAGCGAAATGTAGTGTGAGGAGGGTTATGCGAGAGGCGTTCAATGAATTCGAAAGTAAAGTTCTATGTACTGATTTGGCAGAAAATCCTAAGAAATTTTGGTCTTATGTCAAAGCGGTAGGTGGATCAAAACAAAATGTCCAGACACTCTGCGACCAAAATGGTACTGAAACAGAGGATGACAGACTAAAGCCCGAAATACTAAATGTCTTTTTCCAAAGCTGTTTCACAGAGGAAGACTGCACTGTAGTTCCCTCTCTAGATCGTTTCACAGATGACAAAATAGTAGATATCGAGACAGACGACAGAGGGATACAGAAACAATTAAAATCACTCAAAAGAGGAAAGGCGGCTGGACCTGAAGGGATACCATTTCGATTTTACACAGAGTACGCGAAGGAACTTGCCCCCCTTCTTGCAGCGGTGTACCGTAGGTCTCTAGAAGAGTGTAGCGTTCCAGAGCATTGGAAAAGGGCACAGTTCATCCCCGTTTTCAAGAAAGGACGTCGAACAGATGTGCAGAACTATAGACATATATCTATAACGTCGATCACTTGTAGAATTTTGGAACACGTATTATGTTCGAGTATAATGACTTTTCTGGAGACTAGAAATCTACTCTGTAGGAATCAGCATGGGTTTCGAAAAAGACGATCGTGTTGAACCCGGCTCACGCTATTCGTCCACGAGACTCAGAGGGCCATAGACACGGGTTTCCAGGTAGAGGCCGTGTTTCTTGACTTCCGCATGGCGTTCGATACCGTTCCCCACAGTCGTTTAATGAACAAAGTAAGAGCAAATAGACTATCAGACCAATTGTGTGAATGGATTGAAGAGTTCCTAGATAACAGAACGCAGCATGTCATTCTCAATGTAGAGAAGTCTTCCGAAGATCGAGAGGTTCTAACAATGGAAAATTGTACCGAAATGCAGGAGAATCTGCAACGAATTGACGCATGGTGCAGGGAATGGCAATTGAATCTCAATGTAGACAAGTGTAATGCGCTGTGAATACATAGAAAGAAAGATCCTCCATCGTTTAGCTACAATATAGCAGGTCAGCAACTGGAAGCACTTAATTCCATAAATTATCTGGGAGTACGCATTAGGAGTGATTTAAAATGGAATGATCATATAAAGTTGATCGTCGGTAAAGCAGATGCCAGACTGAGATTCATTGGAAGAATCCTAATGAACTGCAATCCGAAAACAAAGAAAGTAGGTTACAGTACACTTGTTCGCCCACTGCTTGAACATTTCTCAGCGGTGTGGGATCCGTACCAGATAGGTAATATCCAACGGAGAGCAGCGCGCTTCGTAACAGGATCATTTAGTAATCGTGCAAGCGTTACGGAGATGATAGATAAACTCCAGTGGAAGACTTTGCAGGAGAGACGCTCAGTTGCTCAGTACGGGCTTTTGTTGAAGTTTCGAGAATATACCTTCACCGAGGAGTCAAGCAGTATATTGCTCCCTCCTGCGTATACCTTGCGAAGAGACCATGAGGATAAAATCAGAGAGATTAGAGCCCACACAGAAGCATACCGACAATCTTCCTTTCCACGAACAATACGAGGAGAACCGATAAAGGTACTCAAAGTACCCTCCGACACACACCGTCAGGTGGCCTGTGGAGTATGGATGTAGATGTAGATATCAGAAAGACTAGTTTCGGTCGTCAAGGCAGTTTTGCAGTGTTTATCTGTCTGTGCGATATTTTCCTCTCCAAAGGACTCAGATCTCTGCATGGTGGACCCCAAACGTCTTCTGGAACGAATGCTAATGTATCTGACATAGGTCCTATAAGAACACATTTCTCTCCTTCTATAAAAACCTCCTTTAAAAAAATTCCTTCTTTGTTTATGTGTAGCACATCTGATTCACATACACTTCAGAATTTCCTGTTGAACATCACCATTGGAACTCTAGCAAGGTAGACTCACTTTAAAATACGTCCCACACAAGGACGGTGGAGTCTGTACACTCCGACACCTCAACAGTCCAACACGTCCAGTTGTCCGACATATCGAGTTGAGAACACATGACATGGACGGGTGGGGCCACTTCGAGTGAACAGTTTAGTAAACAATACGTAGTCAGGCACCAATTGTCGATTATTGCGTACATTGTGCAATCGATTTAGTACCATCTTTAACTTGACTGTGATAGAGTTAGTGAGTGTTTCGTATCTAGGAACAATATATTTCAAGCAGGAAGTGAAAAACGTGAACACACGAGAATGACATTGATTGAAAAAACCTGGATTATTTAAAAAAATTAATAAAGGAGAAAAACTTCATTTTATGGCGTTGGGCGAACTCTCATTTACGACATTAAAACACTCGTGATGAAACTGAGGGGTTTGTGCTCAATTTGGACTGCAACTGCAGTGTGACAGGAAAGTGGTGAAAAGCGGTGAGTACCCATTAATTGAAGACTTTTTGTATGCATCGTTCCTCCACGAATGTAGTAAACATACTCCAGTTACAGAAGGTCTTGTCAAAGAATAAGCAAAATTTCTCTATAATTAAATTATGAAAAAAGACGATTTTATAGCAAGTACCAGATGACTCGATACGTTTAAAAAATTATTTGCTATCCGCTTGCTAACCGCAAGAGGAGAAAGCTCTCTTGAGACTTCGAAGCCGTAGAGCCGTACAAACAAAAATTCAAGAGAACGTTAGAAGAGTTACATCTTTGTACTGATCAGGTTTACAACGCTGACGAAAGCGGATTGTTCTGCAGACTTTTGCCCAACAAAACATTCGTCCACAAAGCACAGGCAAGTGCTCCTAACAGAAAAATGTCTAAAGATAGGCTCACAACAATGCCATGCTCTAACGATAGTGGAACGAACAAACTTGAGCTTCTTGTCATAGGAAAATCAAGATATTCCTAGGGCATTCAAAAATACAAACTTCTACCAGTCCAATACAAACACCAAAACAAAGCTTGGATGACACGGGAATTTTTCAGTGTGTGGTTTCGCGAGGAGCTCTTGGCAATGGTCAATAAGTTCCTGAAGAAGAAAGAAACTCTCAGAAACCTTTGTTGGTGTTAGATAACTGTCCCGGATATCCAGATCAAGATGAACTTAAATCCAAATATGACTTCCAAAAGTGATGTTTCTTGCCCTAAATGTAGCCCTTTTGCTACAACTTATGGATCATAATATTAATCAGAATTTTAAGGCTCATTAAAAAGAAAAGCTACTGTGTAGTGTAAGTAGCAAAGAGAAAAGTATTATTCGATCATTAAAAGAAACAAATACTTAAGACGTTGTTTACAACCTTGCTCGTTCTTCGGAAAGTGTGTCGGCTAATGTGTTGGCATCTGCGTGGGGCAAACTGCGACCAGATCTTCCTTTATGAAACGAGTACAAAAAAATGTTTTAAATAAGGTGAGAGGACTGAGGAAGATGTTGAACGTATTAACGACGAGGAAATCATGCAGTTCCAAGAGACAATTGACGATATCTGTTCAAATTATGTACGACACAGGGCTGCTGTGACTGCATTTAACACATTCGTCACGTGAGCTGAGGAAAACGACGTAGAGCAGCTGATGTTTTAGCCTAAATAAATGTTGTGTGACTTGGGCCTCCCGTGGGGTAGACCGTTCGCCGGGTGCAAGTCTTTCGATTTGAGAAAAATCTCCGACCCAGCCGGGAATCGAACCCGGGCCCTTAGGATTGACATTCTGTCACGCTTACCACTCAGCTACCGAGGGCTTTCAAAATATATTTGATCTTGAAAAAACAAACAACGATCAACGACGTCAGTCACAAAAGAAGCGGATTGATGAAGATGAACATAAAAATGGTTAATACATTAAAAATTAGATTGTTGTTTTTTCAATTAATATGATGTTGCTATAAATATGTACACGAAGTATTGTTAACGTATGATATGGGTTTTACGTAGTATTTTTGTTTTGTTTTGCGAATATATTAAATGCTTTCATATAAAAAAATCTATTTCATTGAAAATCCGACAATTTCTATAATCCGACATATTCCTGTCTTACATGTGTTGGACTACAGAGACTCAACTGTAATTAATTTTAGTGTGAACTTTCTGTGCCTCTCTAATCATGTAACCACTCACCAGTCCAATAACGGCTACTGCGTGAACATCTGCACGTCTACTGCCCTACAATCGCCTCCATCTCCCTGTTCTCTCTATTTTACATTAATATTAATTACTCTGGTCACAGTAAAATTACAAATCATTTAGATGTATAACACAGTTATACTAGCAGAATCTTTACCACAAATTCGAGACTACTTAATGTCTGGTGAACGGTGTTACAATACAGAGAACTTGGAGCAAGCAGGACTGAAGTGGAGTGCATATATTTCCATATCTCAAGAAAAGCCACAAGTTCTAACTCGCAACTACATCTAGACAGTATCCTAATAACACCAACGGATCAGTTTAAGTACCTCGCCTTGGCAATAAATCCACAGCTTCTCCAGATAAAGACACTGGAAAGTGTACCGAAAGAGTATGATTGAAATGGAGGCCACCGGCAGGAATCATCTGTGATATGAAAGAACTTTTCGAAGCAAAAGGAAAGGTACGTAATCAAGCGATAAAATCAACTCTATGGTACGCTTCAGTATCTTGTGTCCCGCCGCAAATCGAACGAACGGAAGCTCCAGTTTATAGAGACAAGGGAATGCTATGCTGGTCTGCAGGAGCGATCCAGAAAAGGATGGGTATGGAAAGACCAATCAAAGGCACGTTTTAGGTATTAAACATAGCGGAAATTCTTCAAAAGGATCGCCTACGCTGGTACGGGCACGTCATGCACCGCGATCGTAATTTAACATAAAACAACCGAAAGGAGACTCAGGACGCCCACCGAATTCATGGATTACAAAGCTTAATAGTATGAGAGCCCACGACCAAAATTACAGGCTTAAAGAAATACAGGAAAAACAATATAAAATCGGTAGATTCGGTTACCCTGAACCAAGAAATATTAATTTAAAAATTTTTCATGTCTCGTCTGATATGGCCGCGATTCCAAAAACGTTAACAAATTTTACCAAACCATATGACAGAAATATTACCGATTTTGGGAATTTAGTTCTCTGTCAGATCTAAGATATCGATAATAACGTTATCAGACTGTTGAAGCGTAGCGCAAATATGGGCCCAACCATTTGAAAAAATAAACAATAATGAGAACAAAAAATAAAATCATAGCGAATGTTCTGAAGGTCTGCTTTATTAGTCGATTTCGGTGACTTAATGGGGAAATATCATTTTTCAGGAGAAAATCTGAACGTCTTCCATTCTGGGACCATTTTGGAAATGAAAAATTTTACCGATCGGTAACAAAGCATTACGTTTGAAAACTAGTGGTATTGCTACCGTAAGCTCGTAAGACGTATAAAAAATTGGCAACGGATAAATTTAGTGCAGAACCTTACTAATCTGACAACATTTCTGTACTCAGGAATCATTAAAAAATGCTGTTGAGGAGTATGAAGGTTTGTATAGTACATGGAAAAACATCATTAATAAATATAGAGTCAGAGCATAAGTGTGTAGCTAAGGCAGATTATTCCAGATCTTTGGGTCTGTGCATTGATGAGAGACTGAATTGGAAGAAACGTATTGACGATTTGCTGAAACCCATGAGTTCAGCTACTCATGCTGTTAGGAATTAAACATTTTAAAAAGTAATCTTTAATTGGAGCAAAGCATCGATCGGTATAGAATGCTAAAAATCAAATCAAAGTAGTCTCGATCGCGTTTTCAAATTTTTATTCGATAGCAATCGGTTTTGTCTCTTTCCTCAGACCATCTTTAGGCTTTTCGCCGCCATTACGGCTGCTGGTGGTGACAGATGAAACGAGATCCTTAGAAACAAGAATATCATTGTTCACTGACATTAGTGTTAGCGCAAATTTTTTCAACAAACATATAATTAAATTAGCCTATTGTGAATATTTTCATTCAATTGTTCCGTATTGCACCATATTTCGGGGTAATTCATCATTAAGGAGAAACGTATGTATTGCACAAAAGCGCGTAATCAAAATGAAAGCTGGTGTCGAGCCACGATCATCTTGCAGACAATTGTTTAGGGAACTAGGGATTTCAAAGAGCTTCGCAGTATATATATTCACTTAGGAAATTTGTTATTAATAACTCATCTCATTTCCAAAGCAATAGCAGTGTGCATAGTATCAACACTAGGGGAAAGGATGATTTTCATTATTTTGGGTTAAATCTAATTTTGGAAAAGAAAGGGGTGAATTAAGACGCTACAAAAATCTTTGGTCACTTACCAGAAACAGATAACCAACCAACATTTAAAAACAAATTAAAATAATTTCGGAATGACAAGTCCATCTACTCAATAGATGAATTCTTAGATCTACATCAGTAATCTTACAACTTAAAAAAAAGAAACGTTTTTATCAAACTGACCCGTTCCGCATCATTGCGAAGTGTGTCTCTGGATCACGGGGTCGATTACCGGCCGGGATGGGGATTTTCTCTGCCCGGGGACTGGGCGTTTGTGTTGTCCTCATCATTTCATCATCATCATCATCCTTCGTAACAGTGGCTAGATTGCACCATGTAAAACATTGGAAGAATTAGTACTTTGTACGGGCGCTGATGACCGGGCAGTTGAGCGCCCCACAAACCAGACATCATCATCATTGCAAAGTGTCGTATTCGTCATTTATGGATCAAGTGTTGATCTAATCTAATTTATGTTGCAAGTGGACAAGCTGCACACAAATTCTCACATGATTAATGAAAAGCTTACTTGGAACGTTCGTACTGCAGTTGAAGGACTTTTTAAACAAATTGCATATTAGGAAACCGGCATAAAATTAGAAAAACACAGTTTATTTAAAGTGAAAAAATGTAAACGTTTTCAATCTCTGTCAGGCTCATCATCGTTATCGTCATCACTTAAATTATTCTACATGTCATTACCAAGATCTTCAATTTCTTCTCCTAGAAAACAACTATAATTAGTCAAAACTGTAATTTCTCTTTAAAAACTTTACAGTCTGGTAACTGGCTACCAAACAAGCACGAAGACTTGTAGTTCCCTCATTGTCAACCAGTCCGTACGAGCTGTGCTCCATATTTGCTCAATATGTTTTATTCTCAACAAACGCTTCAAACTCTGCTTTGCCTGGTGCTAGACTGCTAGCATCTTTTTTAGATACATCCAGATTAAAAGTTGTGGAAAAATGTTCACTTTTCATTTTATATGCCTTTGGAAAAATGTGTAACGTAGCCCAATCGACAACATTAATATTTTTAGTTGCGTAATCTCCAATGAATTCTTTTAAGACATTCAATAGATTCCCGGCGTCAGAAGTATATCTGCCTAAATCTGTAAAAGTATTTTGGTGGCGTGTAGAATTTTTCAGCATTGTCAGTGGGCTTTTTTTTATTGGTTGAATGCAGGATAGTAATCGCAACCACTCACAGCATGAAAAGCAGGTAACGAATTTGTTAGATATGACCCCTTTGTTTCATACAGAAGCGAAACACCAATGCAGCGGAGGTAGCTACGAACATCCATCCAAATCTTCACGAAACGTTTTACAAATTCCATGTTCCCAATCATTATGATTAAAATATCAGTGTCAGACTGATTGTTGATTAATTTGACAACATGGTAAACACTCTTAGTATCCGCCTCTTCGTTTTCTTGACAAGTTAGATCTTCATTACTTGTTTCCTTAACATTGTTGTTTTCAATATGGATGGTTTTCTTCGCGACTATGTGTGCCATGTTCGTTGTGACCAACTGTTAGTTAAAAATTCCACCAGAGCTTCTCTAGATATTATATTTTTTGAATTATTTTGTTAAATCCATAACTCTAACTTCTTGTGGTGTGATACTGAGATGCATAAATTTACTGTTGTTAAACTTTCGAGTACTCAGTTTTGGATGTCCTTGATAAATGGACAGAAACATATGTCAAATATTAGATCGATCCTTGCATAATAACTTTTACACGAAATGTGATAAATTTCCATCGACAGATCTCCGTATGTTCGCGGCATTTCTCTTAAGGTGTGCAGTAAAAAGACTCCATCAGTGATTAAATAGAGCATCTGCACATTCCAGTTCAGTGCTTTCAATTCCTTTTGCAGGATCTCGCATCAGTGCTGATTTTTCGATTTTTTTTATGGTTCCCTCCAGCGACAAAGTAATAGCGGCAAAGGATTTATCTGATAACAGAACACTTTTTCAGTATATATTTTTTTAAGATACCGCTGAAAGCCACCCAAGTAAATCTCGTGGTAGCCTCAGTTCTTTGATCTTGCCACCGAGTAAAGCTTATTTCATTTTCTTGACAGCTCTGAATGTCAAGACTGATTCCTTTTTTATTGGTTCTGAAAACTGTATAGACACTTCGCTCGCATCAGAAATGAATTTATCGCGCAAAGAGTATCAACATTGAGCCGAAAGTCAGCAGCAGTTCCTAGGGAAGTTATTCCAGTTAAATGCGTATATAGAATCGTCGAAAGAATTCATATATTATTCCGAAGTTCATACGAATTTCTCAAATTGATGGTGACATTTTCGAATGCAATAATTTTTAATTTCCGAGGTAATAACCTGATTTTTTGGCGATTTTAGTGTTCTTTAGCACATGCGATATTATTCGAGCTCGGGCACTATTATTTACTACCTAACGTTGCCTTGCATACAAAGAATTCGTTAGGTGAATGATTCCGGCTAGTTTGGAAGCTGCTTCGCAGTTATTGACTGTTCTAAAAACGAATCAACCGATATTCTCGAAAAGGCTTTTCCGTTTTTCATACTCCGAATGTTCCTTGTTTTAATGATAAACGTAGAACAGGATAAGCATTGTCTGTGCAGCATAGTTTGAAAGCAACGAGAACAATTTGATAACTGGAAACGAAGAAATATGAACTGTTTCCGAGAGAACGTAAACACACATTCTTGTGATTTCCGGTTCCGACACTTTTCATTAACATGCTGTAATAGAGTATTAATTGTACGTAAACAGTATAATGCCGAGCTGTTAATCTAAATTTTCTTTTCAAAGTTTGTCCTTAAAGACACTGTATGTTTCAAATAATCTTAGTGCAGCTTCGCGTTTTGTTGGAGACGTAATTGAACGATAATTTTGAAAATCAAGCAAAAAATCTTCGAGTTATTTATCAATGACAATATTCTTTCCATTGTCAAGTTACAGACTATAGTTAATCGAAGTCAGGCTACTGCCGCATCGCAGTAGTCGATCGAGGGACAAGAGCGCAACAAATAAATAGCCGTTCTCAACACAGGAGCGAAACACGCACCGGAACGTTCCTTTAATCTGTGGAAGTATAGGTGACCTCGAAAATGTCTGAAAACAGTATTTTGATACTCCTGATAGCCATTCAAAAGTTTCTGAAGAAAAGCGAACGGGACAGCTTGAATACAGTTCAGTTAAATTTGTTGACATTTTTGAAAGTGCACTCAGCCCGAATACTAAGCGCACAGTTTCACAAAACATAAAATTTTCGTAATAAAATGACAAAAACTTTGTACACAAGGCGTATTGTGTAATACCATCTGCCTTCTACAGCGATCTGAGTTGGATGAATCATATTCAGTAGAAATGCATAAACTTTTATTCCAAGTAAATGGTTTAATAAACTTAAATTAAAACTTAATTCATAATGGTTAAAATCTAAAGTTACTCTAGTTACGGCTTAACAGTTACACAGCGTGTAGGCTTAGTTGCAATAATAATCACAAGTTTTCATTTAATTAATCAGCTCTTCCTTGGATTTCAGTGAGAAGGTTACGCCTGCTTTTCACGGCACAGAGGTTTGAAGTCAGGAACAAAAGAAATGAAAAAAGTCTCAAATTTCTTTCAGCACTAAGTCGGTTTCTGTACTTGTTTTTAAATAGGCGTATGAAGAAAATGACTTTTCGCACAAATATGTGGATGAAAAGGGTAATAAAGACGTTATTGTTTTATTCGCTAAATCTGGGAATTTCGTGAAACCTTACCAAAAACCAACTAATGACAAAGGTTTTAACTTTTCTGTAACGGAAATCAGTGGAAATTTTAAGAAGCTGCTATTTTCCAACTTCTAAAATGGTTGACTGCTACAAAGGATTGCGAATCCAGTTGTTATTGTTGGACATGTTCTTTGACCATGTTCTTGACATTTTCGTCCAAAGAAAGATGATTTTATACCAGGAACCCGTCAAGGGTATCAAAGTACTCGCTTTGATGCCTGTTGAAACACGTTTCCCTAAAATTAGGTTTTTTAAATGAATGATTCGACACTGGCTTGCAAAGTATAACGTTTTATATTTCACCCTAGAAGAGAGAAGATTAAACTGTTAATTTTTGAGAAATATCTGTCACATAAGCTAACGTCTGAAGTCAGATTTCATCTTCCATACAATTTGCTTTGTGAAAGGGACGGCTGGTGAGAAAAACATAAATTTCACCCTTAAGTTGTTACAGTCTGGATACAGTTTTACCTCGAGGTAGCCACCCTACTTCAGAGCGGAACAATAAACACTAACAAATGCTTTCCATTTCCCCACAAAGCACTGCAAAGAAGTGGGAATTTGTAGTGTGAGCATTAATAACATTAATAATTTTCACTGCATCGTCCAGCACAAATTTCAATCCATCGGGCATGCGTTTGGAAACAATAGCCTGTCAATGAATGCAGCAGAATGTCCAAGAACCGTTCGGCACTACCGATTTTACTTTGGCAACATACCCACCATAATGCTCTGTCAGATTTCGCACTATCTGAACACTTGCCTACACAGCGCGGCCGACTATTGAATTTTTGCAAAAGTATTCATGAGTTAAAAATTTATCTTCCCGTGCGTCTCTCTTTTAAGGGTTTGCAGGATAGTATCTCCTCTTCTACAGACTCGCCATTAATATAAAGAAGGTAAAGCAATATAATGGCTAATTTGACATCATCTAGTTGAACTGCAATTTCGACTTCGATATAATTTGACACGTCTTTAATCCGGCGGTTGATCGTGTTGTCGGAGAATGGTAACATATTGACATTTTTGTGAAAGATTATTCAAGCATGCACTGTGGAACGTCACATATAAGTGGTCGTGATCAATCTTCAGCTTTTGAATGGGGTTTTGAAGTTTGAGCAATTCTGCAACTAGTACGATAGCACACTGCAAGAACATTATCATTGTCATTGTTTCCAGTGGATGCAGAAGTAGTTACATCGTTTTTCCACTTCTTAGTTTTTCGTGTAAAAAAATAAGCAAATTTGTTTACGTGGATGGATGTTGAGTTCGCAAATGGCGTTTCAGTAGGGAAGGTTCAGTCTGAAGTGAGAATGTGGCCAAAAACAACACACCGCGGTCTTGAACAGTTCTTGCCACCTAGATATGAAAATCCAAATTTAAGGTAATATGACTGTACTTTCTTTTCCTTACATACGTTTCACTTTTGTCGGACTGACACACGTCACTAGAAGATGAAAGATCTGTTGACAAAACACTAACTGGCGACTTTGCTAAACCCTGTTTCGCTTTCAAACTTCCACTTTTCAACCAGTTATACATTTAATATGAACAGAGACGATTCTGATACTCAACTGCCAACTTACTGCATTTGCGAAAAGGAAAGGAGAAATAGGCTATTGCTGAAAATCAATGTTCTGATTGCCGTAAAACCGATCCTTTGTGGGGTCGCGGTACGCTCATTAGTAGTTAGAACACAAAGAAGCTGGCAGACTAAATTTCCATTGTAGCGAATCAAATGCATTCCTAACATTGTTACATAACTGTAAATCAGTCATTCGTGGTAAGCGTTAATTTTGTGGTAATAATGTGATAAATTCCTGATGTTACACATACGTAACTAGAGGTGTTACAGTTAACGTAATTTTAAAATAATAATAAAAGTAAGGGAACAGTAATAGATCTAACCTCGAAAACACACTACTATCAAAAAATTTTTTTGCCAACCCTTTGAAATATGTTGCTAAGCTCCAAGGGGTTCACGAAACCACAGGTTGGGAAACGATGACTCGAACTTGAGCTCTCGCACTATAATGAACGACCTGGAAACGATGGGCCTCAACCTTGAAAGGAGGCAAATATGTCGCGTGAAGTAAGCTTAGAAGAAGCAGAAGTTAAGAGATATACATTTGCATTGGAAATATAACTTCATATTACCAATTTTACTAATTTAAAAAAATTACGTACATGACCACGAAAAGTTAGATATATATGAGTAAGTGCCTATGTCACTAAATACTACAGTGGTCAGCTGTAAAATATAAGGTAACCGCAGCACTAGACGATCAGGCGCTGACCACTAGCGGCTGAATACCAGCACAGTGTATTTACGTATGTTCAGCCTTCATTTGATCCCTGAAAAAGCAGGGCTACCTCTTCCGCCCGTTCTGCTGTGCCGGTGATTTTCATCTCCGCCTTCATTGCCGTTGAACCGCAAAACATCACAGAAAAAGAGATAACTAAGTCTCGCATTTTTAAATTGGAAACAGGATACAAGGCTATCATTGAACTGTTTAATAAGACAATATTAGCAGGAATGACAAAATCCGTAACTACACAGTGGCACTTTATGCTGCAGAGTCGTGCACACAAGATCGCAAAGTCCTACTCAACACAGTGGAGTATGCCAGCGGCTTTGCCTCCTTGAACACACGCCGGTGCAGTAGCTCAGCGTGTTTGGTCAGAGGTTTATTCGTCCTCTTTTCTTTTTTTTAAATAAAAAACTGGATAAACGGCTCAACGATGAACTCGAATGGGTGTCTTGGGACGTCCGCCCCGAACAAATGCAACGAACAAAATGAGATTAAAAAAATAGTAAGTGAGTTTGTAGAGCGTCAGATCGTGGTACTATAGGTCGCGAGTTCGAAACTCACTGATGGCAACTTAAAAAAAAAACACAGCACATTAGTTGCCATCAGATCGCTGAAGTTAAGCAAGGGCGGACATGGGCGGTATTTTGTTGGGTGACCATCCGGGTACGTTACGTGCTGTTGGAAATTTTTCCGTTCCCTTTCTGGCAAAGGGGAGGAGGGCTGGTGGTGCTATGTTCCTGATCATCAGACTTCGTGCCACCATCCTGGATTAAATTCCAAACATTATCTCAGTGTCTGACGGACTAAAGGCAAGTGACACTGTTGATGGTTATCCGGCCGTCGGGTGGGAAGGTTCAACTCGGCGGCTCCCTTGGTGCTATTCGAGAGGTGTAGGCTGCATACCGGCATCGGTTTCCACGCTCTCCCTGCTCACATCATCTGACAACACAAACACGACAGCACACTAGCTAGCCACACACTCGTCACAATCAGATACACTTCACACACGACTCTCACACTTCACGAAGAGAAAGTGTCAATGTCTGCGAAGCTTACGAAAAATCTTTCCAATTAGACGGATGAAGCTGCCCCTATGGGAAACCATACAAAACGACTTTACTTTTGAAGAACTGGAGATAGAGAACATTAATTAGAAATATACGAGAACCGTTCAATAAGTAAAGCCCAATATTAAAAAAAAAGCCATTAAAATACATAGACAAATGTCCTTGTTTCTGCTTCACATTTGATATTTGTTTTGTGCCCCGGTGTAGTTTAGAATCGTTGTGGTAGATGGCAGAGCCGTAGCACAGCGTCAAAATGTCGTCTACATCCGACTCACGCTACAAGCATCGTGCTGTTACTGAATTTTTGTGTGCAGAAAAAGAAACTGTGGTGAAAATACATAAACGTTTTTGTGCAGTGTATGGCGATGCTGCAGTTGATAGGAGTACAGTTGGGCGTTGGGTAAAGAAAGTTACAGCCTCAGAAAATACAGAAACAGTACTGCATGATCAGCCACGCTCAGAACGTCCTGTCACCCACTGTTCCAGACATGCTGAATCGCGCGGATGCCATTATTCGTGCCGATCTCCACATCACAGCTCGACAATTGGCTCTACAGGTGTTGGTCAGCATTGGAAGTGCGTCTGCAATAATCGAGACATTCAAATAGGTCCTCACCATTTCTTCCACAAATGCCTACAGCGGACCATAAGATTGAAAGAAAGGCCATTTTATCTGAACTGTTGGAGTGATTTGAGAGCGATGGTGAGGCCTTTCTGCTATGGAGTGGATCGTTGTGGGGGACAAAAGCTGTGTGCACCACTTCACGCTGGAAACATAAAGGTAGTCCATGGAGTGGCATCATCCTCATTCACCACTAAAGAAGAAATTCAAGACAACACCCTCTGCCGGAAAAGTCGTAGTCACAGTCTTCCGCGATCGTGATGGTGTCATTCTCGTGGATGTGCTTCGAAGAGGGTCGAACATCAACTCAGAGGCATACCTGAAGACTCTGAATAAAATGAAGAACCGTTTGCGACGTGTTCGATGGGACAAAATTCCATCAGAATTTTTCTCCAACACGTTAATGCGTGCCCACATACAAGGCTGAGAACCAGGGAACACTTCAGCAAACTGGGTTGGACATCATTGCCTCATCCACCCTACAGACCAGATCTAACACCATCTGACTTATACCTCTTTGCGCAGTTTAAAAATTCTCTACGGGGAACACACTTTGACTATGACAGTCAAAAAATGACTACGTCTACATATGTCCAGAGCTTTTACTATCAGGAAATACGTGCTTTTCCACAACGATGGCGTGCGGCCATAGCAAGTGATGGAGACTACGAAGAAAAATAGGATATGGACAAGACATACTGATGTATTATGTCACCAAATTCTGACTCTTAACAATAAATATGTTCTGAGAAAAAAATTTGGGAAATTACTTATTGAACGACCCTCGTATTAGAAGCCACGAGGAACAGATAATAGCGTAAGATCAGGAGCAATGTGCGAAGAAATTTGTCACAACAATTACCCCTCTGTAATATCAAACGGAAACGAAGATTGAAGTTCTACGGGCATATAAAACGCATGCACTCCTGCAGATTGATAGGATAAAATGAACTATGGGAAATATGACGCGAATCACAATGAAATAAAACTGCAATAAGTAGATTCTTTTCAATTACACAGAAACTCTATTTTTCAAATATTAAATTAGCAAAAAATACCTTTTTCTACCGACTTCAGCGCTACAAGACATCAATCACATCCGGTCATTACAACAGTTCGTACAAGAAGGATTATTCTAGAAGAATCATAGATAACAAAAGATGGAGATTTTCATTATTTTTCCATAGGTATTTTCTGAGATACAGGTTTTTACAGAATAATAAATTATGTCACTGACAAAAATTATTAATTTTTTTAGTAACGATGAAGTCCTTTTTAATTAATATGACGAGAATGTTCACTCAGATTTCACACACAATGATGTCGTATTTTCTGAATAAATAAATGCGTAAATATTACATCCGTCAATCCTATCTGGTAAGAATCCCACACCGCACAGCAGTGTTCTAAAAGAGGTCGGACAACCGTAGTGCAGGCAGTCTCCTTAGTAGATCTGTTACATTTTCTAAGTGTCCTGCCAATAAAACGCAGTCTTTGGTTAGCCTTCCCCACAATATTTTCTGTGTGTTCCTTCCAATTTAAGTTGTTCGTAATTGCAATTCCTAGGTTTCTAGTTGAATTTACGGCCTTCAGATTTGACTGATTTATCGTGTAACTGAAGTTTGACTAAATCCTATTAGTACTCATGTTGATGACCTCACACATATCGTTATTCAGAGTCAACTGCCAATTTTCACACCATACAGATATCTTTTCTAAATCGTTTTGCAATTTGTTTTGATGTTCTGGTGAGTTTATTAGTCGATAAAAGACAGCGTAATCTGCAAAGTACGTAAGACGGCTGCTCAAACTGTCTTCTAAATAGTTTATATAATAAAGAACAGCAAACGGCCTATTACACTACCTTGGGGAACGACATAAATCACTTCGGTTTTACTCGATGACTTTCTGTAAGTTACTACGAACTGTGACCTCACTGACAGGAAATCACCAATCCCGTCACATAACTGAGACGATATTCCATAAGCACGCAATTTCACTACAAGTCGCTTGTGTTGTACAGTGTCAAAAACCTTCCGGAAATCCAGTAATACAAAATCAGAGCTACTTGTGTTTCACAAGAACGATGTTTTGTAAATCCGTGTTGACTGTGTGTGAAGAGATCGTTTTCTTCGAGGTAATTCATAATGTTCGAACACAATATATGTTCCAGAATCCTGCTGCATATCGACGTTATTGTTATGAGCCTGTAATTTAATCATTTGATCCTACTACCTTTCTTGAATATTGGTGTGACCTGAGCAACTCTTTAGTCTTTGGGTATGGATCTTTCCTCGAGCAAACGATTGTATATGATTGTTAAGTATGGATCTATTGCAACAGCATACACTGATAGCAACATAATTGATATTGTCTGGACCAGAAGACTTGCTTTTATTAAGTGATTTAAGTTGCTTCACTACTCCGAGGACATTTACTACTATGCTACTCATGTTGGTAGCTGTTCTTGATTCGAGTTCTGGAATATTTACTTCGTCTTCTTTTGTGAAGACACTTCGGAAGGCTGTTTTTAGTAGCACTGTCTTCGATGGTATCTCCATTGCTATCGCGCCGAGAAGCCATTTATTGTATCTTGACGCTAGCATAATTCACATACGACCATCTCTTTGGATTTTCTGCCAAGTTTCAAGACAAAGTTTCGTGAAACTATTACAAGCATCTCGAATTGAAGTCAGCGCTAAATTTCGAGCTTCTGTTAAATATTGCCAATATTGGGAATTTTGGGTGTGTTTAAATTTGACATGTTTGTTTCGTTGTTTCTGTAAGAGTGTTCTGACCCTTTTTGTGTTCCAAGGAGGATCAGCTCCGTCGTGTATTAATATATTTGGTACAAGTCTTTAGACTGCTACCGATACTATTTCTTTGAATTTAAGCCAAGTCTGGTCTACACTTATATTATTAATCTTGAAGGAATGGAGATTGTCTTTCAGGAAGGCGTCAAGTGAATTTTTATCTGCTTTTTTGAATAGGTGTACTTTTCTTTTATTTTTGGAGAATTTGTGGGTTACAATATTCAGTCTCGCTACGACACCTCAGTATTCACTAATCCCTGTATTCGTTTTGAAGTTTGTTATTAACTCAGGATTATTTGTTACTAGGAGGTCGAGTGCGTTTTCATAACCGTTCACTATTCGCGTGGGATCATGAACTAACTACTCGAAGTAACTTTCAGAGAAGGCATTTATCACAATTTCGGATGATGTTTTATGCTTACCTCCGGAATTAAATATGTATTTTCGCCAACATATCGAGGGTAAATTAAAGTCACCACCAACTATAATCGTTTGAATCGGGTACGTGTTTGAAATCAAACCCAAGTTTTCTTTTAACCTTTCAGTAATTGTATCAGCTGAATTCGGAGGTCGGTAAAAGGATCCACTTATTAATTTATTCAGGTTGCCAACAATGACCTCTGCCCATACTAATTCACAAGAATTTTCTACATCATTTCGCGACAAAATAAACTACTTCTGACAGCAACACAAGCGCCACCGTCCTCCGTGTTTAGCCTGTCCTCTCGGAACGCCATTAGGTTCTTCGTAAAAATTTCTGCTGAACTTATCTCCGGCTTTAGCCAGCGTTCAGTGTTTGAGCATCAAATGTTAGTGAGTTAGTATAAATGGCTGACTCTAGAGGGAGTGCGACATTCAGATCTACGGTGTCGCCCCATATATTTCGGCACAATCATCATCATCGACCGACTGTCACCGTCACTCAACACTCACTTTCATCCGCGATGTGAATTATTGGCTGATGTTATTCCGTTCAGTGTGTAAGCCGTATCAATTTTCGATATGGTACACCTTAAAACACCAAATCATTTGTTACGGAGCCACCCACCATACGGTACCAACTACACTCCTGGAAATTGAAATAAGAACACCGTGAATTCATTGTCCCAGGAAGGGGAAACTTTATTGACACATTCCTGGGGTCAGATACATCACATGATCACACTGACAGAACCACAGGCACATAGACACAGGCAACAGAGCATGCACAATGTCGGCACTAGTACAGTGTATATCCACCATTCGCAGCAATGCAGGCTGCTATTCTCCCATGGAGACGATCGTAGAGATGCTGGATGTAGTCCTGTGGAACGGCTTGCCATGCCATTTCCACCTGGCGCCTCAGTTGGACCAGCGTTCGTGCTGGACGTGCAGACCGCGTGAGACGACGCTTCATCCAGTCCCAAACATGCTCAACGGGGGACAGATCCGGAGATCTTGCTGGCCAGGGTAGTTGACTTACACCTTCTAGAGCACGTTGGGTGGCGCGGGATCCATGCGGACGTGCGTTGTCCTGTTGGAACAGCAAGTTCCCTTGCCGGTCTAGGAATGGTAGAACGATGGGTTCGATGACGGTTTGGATGTACCGTGCACTATTCAGTGTCCCCTCGACGATCACCAGTGGTTTACGGCCAGTGCAGGAGATCGCTCCCCACACCATGATGCCGGGTGTTGGCCCTGTGTGCCTTGGTCGTATGCAGTCCTGATTGTGGCGCTCACCTGCACGGCGCCAAACACGCATACGACCATCATTGGCACCAAGGCAGAAGCGACTCTCATCGCTGAAGACGACACGTCTCCATTCGTCCCTCCATTCACGCCTGTCGCGACACCACTGGAGGCGGGCTGCACGATGTTGGGGCGTGAGCCGAAGACGGCCTAACGGTGTGCGGGACCGTAGCCCAGCTTCATGGAGACGGTTGCGAATGGTCCTCGCCAATACCCCAGGAGCAACAGTGTCCCTAATTTGCTGAGAAGTGGCGGTGCGGTCCCCTACGGCACTGCGTAGGATCCTACGGTCTTGGCGTGCATCCGTGCGTCGCTGCGGTCCGGTCCCAGGTCGACGGGCACGTGCACCTTCCGCCGACCACTGGCGACAACATCGATGTACTGTGGAGACCTCACGCCCCACGTGTTGAGCAATTCGGCGGTACGTCCACCCGGCCTCCCGCATGCCCACTATACGCCCTCGCTCAAAGTCCGTGAACTGCACATACGGTTCACGTCCACGCTGTCGCGGCATGCTACCAGTGTTAAAGGCTGCGATGGAGCTCCGTATGCCACGGCAAACTGGCTGACACTGACGGCGGCGGTGCACAAATGCTGCGCAGCTAGCGCCATTCGACAGCCAACACCGCGGTTCCTGGTGTGTCCGCTGTGCCGTGCGTGTGATCATTGCTTGTACAGCCCTCTCGCAGTGTCCGGAGCAAGTATGGTGGGTCTGACACACCGGTGTCAATGTGTTCTTTTTTCCATTTCCAGGAGTGTATATACCGACGTTCGACTCCAGTTAGCTTCGACTATACATAACAATGTTCTTATCACGGCTGACGCATGCAACTAGAATTGCGCTCTACCAAAACTACGGTTCGGTAGTTCTGGTACACTACGTAAATGACGCAGTATGTGGCGGCATTACCATTAGTATTAGTAGCTTTGGTAGGTATAGAATCATAAATCATTGTGTGAGAGAGAGTGGGAGGCGTTGACTTCCCTTTGTTTTTTTGTTTGTTTGCTTGTTTGTTTTTCACATAATTAGAACCTCACCTCATTCAGTGTTAGTCCTGAATTTTGTAGCCATACAGAATAAAATTGCATTTTATAAGTAACGAAAATTAATTGATGGTGTAACTTCTTCGTTTTTATGGTAATCAAAGCGATTACTTTGATGCAAGTATAGTTTAAATGCACAAAAATAAAAATATATATAAAATTAGTGTTGTTATTTTCTGCTCAATAGAATGTTCTCCATCACGATCAAGGGCAAGAGTTTCCTGTTATTATTGATCAATGAGAAAGTTGTCAATGAATAAGAGAAACCTACTTGTGTAAGTTCGATGAGGCCTTGAAGCGATGTTTGACGTATTTTTGTTTTCTGATTTTATTTATTTTACCTTTTGGTTGATGAAATTGGGTTTTCCAGAGTCATATGATAAATTTGTATGGTTTTCTTTATTTTTATTGCAACATCCATCATTTTCATGTTACAGATCAACACTTTTCGAATAAAACCTGAATTCAATATTGACAGTTTCAATTTTGCTGTAAATACTGCTTGCATTTATGCAATTACACCAAATAACTATGAAGAACCAAAATGTTCTCTAGGGTACCCCGTGCTTTATATATCCCTATTCCGTTGCTATACGATTCACCGCTTCTGGCTATTAGAGGAATGTAGTGAGACACTGATCACATACGCAAAGACAGCTATCGTTATGAGGTAACGCCCGACAAGTATGCAGCACACCGAATCCGGAGATAACGCGGATATGACCTTCACTGACCGAAGTTACTAAGAAAACGGCCATAGTCTACGCTTACGAATGTCTATAGCATCCTATCCTCCCTGCGCCACCCTCTTCGTCACAGAGTAGCACTTGCAGCCATCGTCCTCAGTTATTTGCTGGATCTATTCCACTCTCTCTTTTCCTCTAGCTCCTTCTAGTATCACGGAAGCTATTCAGTGATGTGTTAACAGATGTCCTACAGTATTGTACCTTTTTCTTGTCAGTGTTTACCACATATTCCTTTCCTCGTCGATTCTCCGCAGAACTTCTTCATTCCTTATCTTATCAGGCCACCTAATTTTCAACATTCTTCTCAAGCACCTCAGCTGAAATGCTTTGATTCTCTTGTTTCCTGGTCTCCCACAGTGCATGGTCCACTACCATACAATGCTGTTGTCCCAACGTAAATTCTCATAAATTTCTTCCTGTAATTAAGGCTTATGTTTTTGGCAATGCTAGTCTGCTTTTTATGTCCTCTTTGCTCTCTCCGACATGGGTTATTTTTCCGCCTAGGTAGCAGAGTTCCTACACTTCATCTATTTCGTATCACCCAGCCTCATGTTAAGTTTCTCGCTGTTCTCATTTCTGCTACTTCTCATTACTTTCGCCTTTCTTCGATTTACTCTCAATCCATATTTTGCACTCATTAGACTGTTCATTTCATTCAGTAGATCATGTAGTTCTTCTTCGCTTTCCCGCAGGGTAACAAGGTCATCAGTGATTCGTATCACTGATATCCTTTCACCTTGAAATTTAATCGCACTCCTGAACCTTTCTTCTATTTACATCGTTGCTTCTTCGATGTACATACCGAACATCATAATCTTACACCCTATGTAATCCGAGCAGTTCGTTGTTGCTCTTGCACTCTTACTTTTCCCTCTTGGGTCTTGTTAAACTTTGTGTTCGGCCTTACGGCAGGTCTTGTCATGGAGAAAGCCCCGTCAGAGAGGTCCACGCATGAGCGTCTTGGGAAGTGATTCCAGTGGTCGTTTCCCGTTGGTTTCCACTGATGATGATGAAATGATAACGAGGACAACACAACACCCAGTCATTGAGCGGAGAAAATCTTGGACCCAGTCGAGAATCGAACCCGGGCCCCTCGGCGCGACAGATCGCCACGCTGAGGGTCTTGTATATAGTGTATATTACCCGTCTTTCCCTGTAGCTTACGCCGGTTTTTCAAAGAATTTGGAATATCTTGCACAGTTTGATATTGCGAACGCTTTTTCCATATCAGCATAATCTACGAATGTGTCTTGTTCTCTCTTTGGTATTGCTTCTATTAGCAATCGGAACGTCAGAATCGCCTCTGTGGATCCTCAACTTTTCCAACGCCATACTGATCCCCATCTAACACGACCTCACTTTTCTGTTTCACCCTTCGATATATTATTCTTGTCAGCAACGTCAATTCATGACCTGTTACGATGATTGTACAATAATTTTCGCAGCTGTCGGCTATTGCAATCTTAGGCATCGTGTTGGTTTTACATAAAATCAGATGATATTTCGCGAGACTCATACATTCTACACACCGGCCCGAACAGTCGTTTTGTTGTAATTTTTGCTCAGCAGTTTTAGAAATTCTGATGGAATGTTAATTACTCCTTCGGCCTCATTCGATCTTAAGTCTTCCAGAGCTGTTTCGAATTGTAATTCTAATACTGCATCCCAATCTGTTCTATATCGACTCCTGTTTGTTCTCGTATCACATGACTCCCCATCACAAAGGCCTTCAATGTACTCATTCCACCTATGCACTCTTTCCTCTGCATTTAACAGTGGGATTCCCATTGCACCTTTGCTTTTAATTTCACCGAACTTCGTTCTGACTTTTTTATGTGCTGAGTCAGTCCTTCAGACTTGGCTAGCATTTCCATTTACGAACAGGCACGCATTTCAGGGGGTGTTTCATACTTTTGTCCAAGCCCTGTGTGTTACACTCGCCAACAAAGTGGTATTAAACTACTGGCCATTAAAATTGCTACACCACGAAGATGACGTGCTACACGCGTGAAATTTAACCTACAGGAAGACGATGCTGTGATATAAAAACAATTAGCTTTCCAGAGCATTCACAGAAGGTTGGCGCCGGTGGCGACATCTACAACGAGCTGACATGAGGAAAGTTTCCAACCGATTTCTCATACTCAAACAGCAATTGACCGGCGTTTCCCGGTGAAACGTTGTTGTGATGCCTCGTGTAAAGAGGAGAAATGCGTACCATTACGTTTCCTACTTTGATAAAGGTCGGATTGTAGCCTATCGCGATTGTTGTTTATCGTATCGCGACATTGCTGCTCGCGTTGGTCGAGATCCAATGACTGTGATGAGAATATGGAATCGGTGGGTTCAGAAGTGTAATGAGGAACGTGTGCTGGAAGCCAACGGCCTAGTATCACTAGCAGTCGAGATGACAGGCATCTTATCCGCATGGCTGTAACGGATCGTGCAGCCACGTCTCGGTACCTGAGTCAACAGATGGGGACGTTTGCAAGACAACCATCTGCACCAACAGTTCGACGACGTTTGCAGCAGCATGGACTATCAGCTCGGAGACCATGGCGGCGGTTACCCTTGACGCTGCATCATAGACACGAGCGTCTGCGATGGTGTAGTCAACGACGAACCTGGGTGCACGAATGGCAAAACGTCATTTTTTCGGATGAATCCAGGTTCTGTTTATAGCATCATGATGTTTGGCGACTTCGGAGTGAACGCACATTGGAAGCGTGTATTCTGTTGTGGCGTAACAAGCTAGCTACGCCACACTGAGAAGGGAGCCGAAAGGCACACGTACACACAAGCCCACTGGCGTCAAGTCTGGAACAGGATACGTTATGACTGCTATAAAGAAAATACGTAGCTTTGGAATATACTTAACTTTTAATCACTCCTTGTGATACATCTCTCTTGACTATACAAATGAGACTCGTAAGATACATGCACTGTTACAATTGGCGCCTTGCTAGGTAGTAGCCATGGACTTAGCAGAAGGCTATTCTAACTGTCTCTCGGCAAATGAGAGGAAAGGCTTCGTCCGTATAGTCGCTAGCAATGTCGTCCGTACAACTGGGCTCGAGTGCTCGTCCGTATCTCGAGACCTGCCTTGTGGTGGCGCTCGGTCTGCGATCACACAGTGGCGACACGCGGGTCCGACATGTACTAAATGGACCGCGGCCGATTTAAGCTACCACCTAGCAAGTGTGGTGTCTGGCTGTGACACCACATATTCATCATCGCCATACTGGCGTACCAGCCGGCGTGATGGTATGGAGTGCCATTAGTCACCTCTTGTTTGCCTTGACGGCACTTTGAACAGTGGATGTTATATTTCAGATGTGTTACGACCCGTGGCTCTACCATTCATTCGATACCTGCGAAACCCTACTTTTCAGCAGGATAATTCACAACCGAATGTTGCAGGTCCTGTACGGGCCTTTCTGGATACAGAAAAAGTTCGACTGCTGCCCTGGCCAGCACGTTCTCCAGATCTCTCCCCAACTAAAAACGTCTGGTTAATGGTGGCCGAGCAACTGGCTCGTCACACTACGCCAGTCACTACTCTTGATGAACTGTGGTATCGTGTTGAAGCTGCATGGGCAGCTGTACTTACACACGCCATCCAAGCTGTTTGACTGAATGCCCAGGCGTATGAAGGCCGTTATTACGGCCAGAGCTGGTTGTTATGGGTACTGATTTCTCAGGATCTATGAACCCAAATTGCGTGAAAATGTAATCACATGTCAGTTCTAGTATAATATATTTGTCCATTGAACACCCGTTTATCATCTGCACTTCTTCTTGGTGTAGCAGTTGTAATGGCCAATAGTGTATTAGGAGTTTATTTGGCAAACCGCGCTCCTGCCGGGTGCTGATGGGGTTGTGGCACGCTGGTGGCGGCTCTTGGCGCTACGCGTCGGCGTCGGCGCCGGCGGCAGCGCTGCGGCTCGGGGCGCGGCAGAAGGTCGGCTGTTGTTAATTAACGGCCGGCGCCGGTGCTGCAGCAGACAGACGCGTCCCGTCCCCGTCCCTGGGCCCGGCGGGCACGCCGCGCCTGCAATTAGGTACATGTGCGGGCCGAGGCGCTGTTCTCTGTTAGCTGTGTGGGTGTGAGGGAGCCGCGGTGGCTGCAGGGTGAGAAGCGTGCGGGGCAGGCGGGGGAGCCGAAAGGAACTCCGGCACCTACCAGGGCTGACTCTATTGCCGCCAGCGTCCTCCAACTAGCGAAACCTCTGTCTCCTGTCTATAAGGTGACAAGCGTCTGTCGTTACCCACCTGACGTATGAGCCGTGGTAAAACTGTTGTTTTGAAGAGCGCGTCGCAGCGCGTTGCGTGAAGCAGTCGCCCTCCGTTTCTGGCGTTGGTGCCGCTGTGGCAACCGCAGCTTTGGTGTCTCCCTCTAGAGGGAAAGGAGAAAGGTTGCCTGTTCATGTGCATTTAAGGCGCGCTATCAGCTCGCCAGTCGGTAAGTCTGGGTCAGTCTCTCGAACCCAGCTTGCTAGTCTGTCTCTCGTTCGCATTTGTTAGGCAGTTAGTCTCTGTCTGTCGTTCGGAGTGCTAGTATGTCTGTCGTTCGGATCAACCTTTGAAGCGGACAAAATTAGAGTCTTTCCGCTCCGCCGGTAAGAGAACTCAGCGAGTGGTCGCCCGGTCGGGGCTTAGTACCTGCATCTGAGTCTGCGCGTTAGGCCGCCAGCCTGCTCGAGTTTGCTCAGGCAATGGTCATTGGCGGTTGGATCGACCGGTTGGTCGGTTGAGCAATGAGACACAAGATGACTTGTCCGTCTTGAGCGTCGGCGCATGTGAGGTCGCCACGTGAGTCGAGTGGGCCGCGCCGTATAGCGAGGGGTAGTGGCACCGCGGCCGACACGAGAGCAACAGTAGTCAACCCACGACATCAGTCTGGCCGGTGCGAGCTGCGACGCCGTGAGACGGATCAGCGCGCCTTCCTGCGTCCGTTGAAGCGGCTGGCAGCGGACGGTTCGGGAGAGCGATTTGGGGGTGCTGCGCCAGGTCTTCTCGAGAAATCTCAGTTTATTAGAAGTTAAGTGACTGGTGATATCTTGTTTCATTTACTCTTGTTTAGTTCTACTTGTTTTCTTGGTGAGGTCACGAGCCGTTTGCTTTGGGGTTGTCCCACCATTCTTCTCCGTTTGCCCATCCACGGGAAGGTGGTCGTTTATAAATTGGGTGTTCCGTTTTTCCCTTGTGGAGCAGGGGCGGGTTAGAGCAACCTGCGGTTCGGTTTGTTCCGTAATCTCCCTATCTATCTACCGTACGTTAGTAGCTGCCTCTGTCATGTTTGTCGGATTTGGTGTGTAAACAAATTTATTGCTTGGAGTGCAACGGCCTAATACCTGAAATATGTTTTGATCTTTGGAAACTTTGATACTGAAACTTCCTGGCAGATTAAAACTGTGTGCCCGACCGAGACTCGAACTCGGGACCTTTCCCTTTCGCGGGCAAGTGCTCTACCAACTGAGCTACCGAAGCACGACTCACGCCCGGTACTCACAGCTTTACTTCTGCCAGTACCTCGTCTCCTACCTTCCAAACTTTACAGAAGCTCTCCTGCGAACCTTGCAGAACTAGCACTCCTGAAAGAAAGGATATTGCGGAGACATGGCTTAGCCACAGCCTGGGGGATGTTTCCAGAATGAGATTTTCACTCTGCAGCGGAGCCCGACCGAGACTCGAACTCGGGGCCTTTGACTTTCGCGGGCAAGTGCTCTACCAACTGAGCTACCGAAGCACGACTCACGCCCGGTACTCACAGCTTTACTTCTGCCTTTCTGTCAGGAGTGCTAGTTCTGCAAGGTTCGCAGGAGAGCTTCTGTAAAGTTTGGAAGGTAGGAGACGAGGTACTTGTAGAAGTAAAGCTGTGAGTACCGGGCGTGAGTCGTGCTTCGGCAGCTCAGTTGGTAGAGCACTTGCCCGCGAAAGGCAAAGGTCCCGAGTTCGAGTCTCGGTCGGGCACACAGTTTTAATCTGCCAGGAAGTTTCATATCAGCGCACACTCCGCTGCAGAGTGAAAATCTCATTCTGGAAACTTTGATATTATTGCCTATGATCTTGAGAGGCATTACTGTAGAGCATCTGTGTACTGTAGAGCATCCTAACTATTGTTTGGCCAAACTTGTAGAATTTTATATAAGATTGCATTTCATGGGCTTTTATTTAAATGACCATTTTAGTATATAAAGTTGCCACCCTTTCACCGTAAGACTTTTCTTAGAAGTTAAAATCAAGTTGCACCTTCGGTGGCCGGGTTAATATTTTAATTGTTAGTCTTTTGTACCATTTCCATCCCTCCTACGGGCGGTGCATCGTTTGCGTGCTTGTGTAAAGTGTTAAAACTCTTAGTTTAGAGTTATCTGGTGTGTTGCAGATTTGCACCACTGTAGTCTTTCAGAGGCTGTTGTTAGCGGTCGTAACTACGGCCGTTTCGAAAGGGAGCGGCAAGGTCCTCTGCCCGAAAGCTCATACAGTCAAAACTTGTTTCTTTCTGCCTCTGCATAAATTGTAACTTTGATATTTAGAGGGTGCTTTCTGATTATAATTTTAAATCCGTTTCTTTTTAAAAAAAATGCTTTTAGGCACTATTAAAGTGAATAAAATTCCCATTTGTTAAAAGGAATTTGGTTATGATTTCATCAGTTACGCCCTGGCAACTACTTCCATGCTTATACAGTGTGATTAAATGTGTTAATGTTCTTGATGAGCCGCTAGTAAATAAAATCAATTCTTAAGAATATTCTTTGAAAATAAATCACGGTTCAACGTAATTCACCGACGCATAGCTGGCGATTCTTAGAAGGCAGGGCCAGGCATGGCGTGCCAGACTTCACGTGTGTAGCGTGTGTGGGCCGCTTTTTGCCCACTCCCGGCCTGTCTCGGAAGTACCCGGAACAGCGCCACATTTCATTTAGCACAGAGGTGCGACATCTTTCGGTCAGCACAACTCTCCGAATCCACCCGAATCGTCGTGTCAGCGCTGTTTCCCCTTTACTAGTTGTTTATGCTAGGGAAGAAGGTCACAGCTCCCGTGACTATTACGTAAAAAGATGCAATCTAGCGATCTATCGTCACAATTCTTTAAAAATGAATGGGAATGACAGAATACAGGAGTCAGAGTTACCATATCGCCCAAGTGTCATGTACTGTGAATTTGCTATAAAACGACGATACACTATCGTGCAGAAAGAATTTAAAGATATAGATGGAATTGAAATCGCTAAAATTTGCAGAGGTGGACAGACGGGATTCATTGTTCTGCGCATCAGGAAGCAGTTTGTGCTAAATTTGCAGGCATGGAGCGCCTGAAGAAATTGGTACTACGAATACCCAAATCTCTAAAGTTACACGTATTATTGTACTGTCAGTTGTGACAACAATGGAACTGAGGAAAGAGAATGGAGACTTTATATATTACTGGAAAGTACGTTCGTTAACGATTTTTTTGATTTTAAACTCACTGCTGTTGAATTTATGAAGGAAAACAGTGCCGGAACGAAAATTCGAACATCAGGAATGGATTGCAGATTTCGATTTTTAAATAAAGTTAACTGCACATTACCCTGCCTGCAACGTAATTCCAGATTTAAAAAAAAATATTTTTTAAAATTCTGTATTTGTGGGGATCCACAGCCTCCAGATGTTTAATAAACGTAAACATGGTCCACTTTAGGCCGTAAGGTTTTATCTGAACGCAAGGTGTTGGTGTAAATGGCTCTGAGCACTATGGGGCTTAACATCTGAGATCATCAGTCCCCTAGAACTTAGAACTACTTAAACTTAACTAACCTAAGGACATCACACACATCCATGCCCGAGGCAGGATTCGACCCTGCGACCGTAGCGGGCGCCCGGTTCCAGACTGTAGCGCCTAGAACCCATCGGCCACCCCGCCCGCTAACGCAAGGTGTGTAAGGTGTTATTTATACATGGCGTCGAACACAGACAATGCAGTGCTTTTCCATTTTCCTTTTACAGGTGCTTGGCAGTGACAAGAAGTCGAAATTAGGTAATCACACGACTCTATAAAACTCACATTGCAGCCTACAACGAACCATGTCTATGTTTAATATACAAATCTTTTATGTTAAATGTGTCCACAGTGTTTACATTGCTTTCCGCAGGAAGAGTTTCTAAGTCTCCGTAATGAGGTTGCAAATGCGCTACAGTATTTCGATGGACATATTTGTGTGACATATTGTGAAACTAAATAAATGATGATTACATGGCAACTTGAGTGGCAAACTCTGTGAAATTACACGTGCCTTTCCATATGCGACAATCTGTAACATCTAGAAATTTAATCACATCTTAATGGCGCCAAAAATAAATAACAATGAAAAATTGTTTTGTGAGAATGATGAGAAATGTGAAATGTAAAACAAGTCGTATTCAGTATAACTTCACTGCCATTTATATGCAATATATTAGCAGTTTTCCCTTAGTGCACTTTCTTGCGCTCAGACAACGTGACGTGGTGGTGGGGGAAATTGACGCAAGGCTTTTTTTTTTCTTTTAAAAAAAAAAAAAGAAAAGGTTCTAAGCACTATTGGACTTAACATCTGAGGTCATCAGTCCCCTAGACTTAGAACTACTGAAGCCTAACTAACCTGAGGACATCACACACATGCATGCCCGAGGTAGGATTCGAACCTGAGACCGTAGCAGCAGCGCGGTTCCGTACTGAAGCGCCTAGAAGCGCTCGGCCACAGAGGCTGGCCGCAAGGCTGAGCACTTTGGCACTCGTGCCTGGACACCAGCTTAAATCTTGGTCGCCCCTGCTATAGAGTGTTTGCTGTATGGAGTCGTGGAGTTAGTTTTATCTAACATCAGAAGTCGCAGATGAAATTCAGCTACAGGTACTGTAAGTGAGGGAAATATTGAAAAACAGCCGATTTTCCCGAAGAGAACTGAGGAAGTTTCCTCTGAACAGCTCATCAATAGTCACTTGTTGTAAAATGACCAAAAATTTCGGTCGTAGTTCAAGTTGTACACAGTGGAGTTCAACGATGTCCTCCATTTCATCAAAGAAGACATCGAGAGGGATATCGTAAACATATGAGGATGTTTTCCTCTGCGCTAGCAGGGTCACTGTATTACCATCCAAACATTTTTTTCTCTGCCGCCCATCTTTCTGTGGTAAAGTGAACAACAGATTCACTGTCATTGGTGTCGGGTTGTATGGGAAGAAAGGTGACCATGGAATCTATGACAAAAGTAACACCGGGAAATTATTTGCAACTGTTCAGATGTTTCCTCCACCTAGTAAATTGCCGAATTCGGATGTAGTAGTTCCACATGGTTTTGTAGGCATGCCGTTTCGATTACATACAACCATGATGAAACCTTTCTCTCGTTGATCTGCTAGTACTGAAGAGAAAAGATATTTTCAGCTACCGTACATCAAGAGCTCTGAAAATGCCAACACTCTTTAAAATAAAATATTCCACATATTTTATTCGTAAAACAGTCTGACGTCATAAACGACTGATAATTTGGTTATTGTAGCCTACTGTTTCCACAATTAATTAGAGATGCATTTTTAGAGAACATAAAGAGCCCAATTTTGAATCAAACAGAATTAAACCAATAACTACTGAAAAATCTTTTACAATTAGCCAGAAATGGCGATTATGCATATGCTGGTGGATTTTCTGTGTGAGATCCATTTACAGAATACTCCAGCAGCCGTGCATGTACAGGAATAGCCCTGGCAAGACAGTCAAATTAACAAAACACAATACGCTTCGTAGTTCACATCGTTACTGAATATATATGTAGGCATATTCTCATGAGTTAAACTTGTATAACATACATCAGGTTCTGATATTCAGTTTCTGTACTCATCATTATTACAATAATAAATGATTAAAAAGTGGAACAAAGCTAGAGATAAACTTATTTTTCTTTATTGGAATACGCATTATTTGTCCCAAAGTAAGTCAGTATATAATATTAATAAAATGAAAATATATATATTACTTTTCTTACGTGTTCTCTCTACAAAATCTGCAATTTTTATCCATGCATTATCCTCCATAGTTTGGTCCTTGCACAGTGGGAAGGATACATCGTAGACGTAAGGAAATTTTGCAACCATTTCCGCAAGTTTTTCAAGTTTCATCACTCTTCCCTCGCCTATGGACAATTGTTCTCTTCTGCGGCACCATCTACACCGCTCTCCGACCGGATCGCCGCAGCCGCTCGCTGCTCTGGCGTGAGCTGCAGGTAGCTGATGAACCTTGGGACACGCCAGTATAGTGCGATCAGTACCAGTGTAGTATGCCAGACGCATATCGGCAGTCGCGTATGTCAGATGCTGCATGGGAATCCCATTTTTAGCGCGGAGGACCACCCGACCGCCGGTCGCAGCTTACCCTAAACGAGCAGGGCAGCTACTGCAACGAAGGCAAGCTGAAAGCTTCCCGTCCTCGGGCTGAAAGACCGCGAGTGTAGGCTAAAATGTACCTATTTTTAGACTCAATCGCTACTTGGAGCAAAGCAAAACGTTTTTTACAGTGGACAGATTGTCTCGGTGTGTGGAAGAGGGTACTTCGTGTAAGCTTATCACTTCCGCTTTTCCTGTTCCAGTGGCGTGTGGTTCGTGGGAAGAACGATTGCTGGTAAGCCTCCATGTAGGCTTGAATCCCTCTAATGTCACCTTCATTGACCTTTCGCGAGATATACGTAGCAAGGAGCAGTATTGGTTGGTTGTTCGGGGGAGGGGACCAAACAGGTCTCAGAGGTTATGGAAGGATGAGGAAGGAAGTCGGCTTTGCCTTTTCACGGGAACCATCCAGGCATTTACCTGAAGCGATTTAGGGAACTCACGGGAAACCTACAGCAGAATGGCAGGACTCAGGTTTGAACCGTATTCCTCCCGAATGCGAGTCCAGTGTGCTACCAACTGCGCCACCTCGCTCGGTGCAGTATATTGATGGACTCTTCTAGAAAAGTACTCTCTCAGGATTTTAACAGTAGGCGATAAAGTGAAACAGAACGCCGATGTTGCAGCGCCTGCGACTGGAATTGATTGAGCATCTCTGTGACGCTTTCGCGCTTATTGATGAACCTGAAACGAAACCTACTGCTCTTCTTTAGTCTTATCCAGCCCCTTTATCGCTCATATCTGATACAGATCCCATACTCTCTAGTAATATTCAAGTATATGTGGAAATGGAAATGAGTGTTTAGCGTCATTGGCCGGGAGGCCTCTTACGGGGCAGGTCAGGCCGCCTTGGTGCGGGTGTTGTTACATTCGACGCCACACTGGGTGACCTGTGCACCGGATGGGGATGAAATGATGATGAAGACAACACAACACACAGTCCCTGAGCGGAGAAAATACCCGACCCAGCCGGGAATCGAACCCGGGTCCTTAGGACGGCAGTCCATCACGCTGACCATTTTTTTTATCTTTTTCTTATTTTTCTTTTTTTCTCATTTCGTTCGATATAGTTCGTTGCGTTTGGTCTGGGCGGACGTCACAAGACATCCGTTCAAGTTGATCGTTGATTCCTTGACTCAGTTATTTTTTTTTATTACAGAGAACACGCAGCCCTCTGACCGAACACGCTGAGCCACCGTGCCGGCTTCATTCAGCTATCGGGGCGGACTGTATGTGTGGATGACTGTTTATGAAGCTACTTTCTTTTCGTGGCGGTTCTTCCAGGGAATGTTATTATGGCACGTGCCGAGTCCGCGATTAATCTTATATGGTCGTTCCACTTGAGATAGCTCCTTATTTTATGGAAGTGACTACTTCCAGGAATTTTTCCGCTACTGTGTAATCATACAATAAAGGATCATCCTGTCTGTGTATTCGCAATACGTTATATTTATTTATGTTGGTAATTGCCATTCACTGCACGAAGCGTCGATGCTGTGAAGGTCTTCCAGGATTTCGCTGCAGTTTTTTCGTTTTGCGCTCTCTGTGTATACAACAGCATCATCCACGAACACCCTCGTGGAACTGACGACGATATCTGCTAGGTCATTTATTTATACTGAGAAACGTAGTGGTCCAATAACACTCCCTTAGGTCACACCACATTTGCGTCTGAAGACATCTCTGCGTTCATAATAACATGCTCTGTTCTGTTAGTTTGAAACTCTTCAGTTCAGTAACACAGCTGGTCTGATATTTTGTATTCCCTTACTTGCTCATTAGGCTGCAGTGCGGAACTGTACCGAGCGCCTTCCGCGGAAGTTACGGAACACTGAATCTACCTTGGCACCTGTACCTATTGCATCCTGAGTGCAATGGTCGAACAGATCAAGCTGGGTTTCAGACAATCACTGTTGATTCCCGCAGAGGAGACTTTCAGTCTCCATAAATGTGAGCGGAAAAGGTGTTTTATAATTCTACAACAGATAATCAGAGATTTGGGCCTTTAGCTTTGTGATATTGCCTCGACGACCGTCCATGACAGAGGATGACCTGTACTTTTTTCTAATCATCAGCAAGCCTACGTTCCTATAGATACTGATGGTGCATTGCTTCTTGAAGAGCAAGAAGTTCTTGCACATACTCCGTGTGGAGTCGAAGTGGTATTCCGTCATTTCCAGTGTCTCATGCTCTGTTCGGCAACTGCAGCTGCTTCTCCATCTCTTGGCTAGTTGTTCCCATGCCTGCCATTCTCTCGCTCCTGTGATATTTGAAAGGAGGAAATCACAGAGTGCCTCGACAGATGGCATCGACCCATTTACTGATTTAACGTAAGGCATCTCAGGACTTCCTGACATCATGGACATCTGCTTAACATCTTGTTCGTCCAGCTTTGGAACGCATCGCAACAGCGATTCTACGTGGCAAGGATTCGACAAATCTTTGGGAGGTTTCCAGAGGTATGTGGCACCATGGATATATGCAAGTAAATCAAGAGCTAGTAATTTGTGGGAGCGGAGCCGGCACACGATAGGGTCCCAAAAATGTTCCATTGGGTTCAGATCAGGCGAAGCTGGTGGAAACGATATCAACCGAACTGCTTGTCTGATGGGTCTAATAATTGAGGTTACAAATTGACTATGCGATTAGGATCATGGGTGTTTTGTTGAGTAGCTCAGTTGATGAATTTACGGTATGTGACAAATTCTGGTTGTCCACATGATGGGAAATGTTGTCCTGGGGTCAGGTGGGCTGATACCCGAAGTTTGTTATGAGGGTATATGGTGATTCTAGTGTTGTACTGAAATATTTTTTGTGGTTGGGTCCGAAAGGTTTAAGCGATTTTGTCAGCGTTTAAGTTAATGTATGGTTCTCTGACTGGTACCAGCTAGCATCCGGGGCGAGTCTAATAAATACTCTGGAAGATGTTGGTGTTGGAGCTTTGTATGTCCATCCTTTTAGTATGTGTTACAGAGATTTCGGCTGTTCACTACGAAATGAGAATTAAAACACCTGTAGCTCTCTCTTTTGCAATTATTTTATTTATGCAACCAATTTCGGTGTTCCTGTACATCATCTGGAACACCGAACTGTTTGCGTGAATAAATTAAAGGCCAAAGAGACGTTTGGAGGTGTTTTTAATTTTCGTATCATGTTTACAGTGTTGTATGAGGCCATTGGCTAAATCTGGCAATCGTTAGAAACAGCTGGTAGGAGTATCGTTTTTAGTATGCTCATTTTTGGTGCCCTTTTTTATGAGGTAAGGTCTACGTATCTTGCCGAGTTATTTACTGAAAATGTCAGTGACACGATCCTTAAATGTCAGCTTCTTGTCCAAGTTAATGTTGAAGTATTTGAAGTTGTTTTTCCAGTCAAGGATATTGTTATTGAATCTGGTAAGAAGATTACCTGAGATTCTCTCAAAAGTAAATAAAATTGCTTATGATCTCACTATCATATTCCTCAGACCACTGTAGCACCTTTCTGGCCTTGTGATACATATTGTTTTTGGAAGATGTCATCCTCGTCAGGGTAAGACATCTGCGAGGTGCTGGGGTTGAGAGGTAGATATGTCAACTACATTCGACAAAGAAATCTGAACTAGTTAGGCTAATATACTCAAATCCCTCTTTAACGACTACAGTTCCTAGGCGCAACAGACAATTTATGGAATAAATTATGATGTGGCCCTGTTTGTGGCCAGTTTAGGAGTTGCGCCTACCACATAATTCTATTTATTATAATTTAACAGCTGATCATTTGTATCTGGCAAAGGGCCCTGATAATAAAGGTGAAATTCGATTGTTAACATAATAAGGCAAACTTTTGGTATCAGAAACTTATTTATTGAGAGAATTCCTGAAATATTGCCGCGCGGGGTAGCCGCACGGTCGCAGGCGCCTTGCCACGGCCTGCGCAGCTCCCCACGTTGAAGGTTCGAGTCCTCCATCGGGCATGAGTGTGAGAGTGTCGTCCTTAGCGTAAGTTAGTTTAACATAGATTAAGCAGTGTGTACGCCTAGGGACGGATAACCTCAGCAGTTTGGTGCCACACGAACTTACCACAAAATTCCTGAAGTATTACAAGACACAAGTATTGAATGGAATAAAAATAAGAACAATGCAGTTTGGATAATGAGATGCTGACTGAATTCGCTACAGGAATGGAATCAACTATCACGTTATAGAGCCCTACAAACTTGATGAGTGTGAGCCTGCCTTAACACGATACACCTGACTTTCGCTAACAAAACCGACCGGGAATGAGAGCCCTTGATAGAGATCACATATGCGAGCCGTGGCTTTGTATGACGACAAGGGGATAGCATAAGCTGGGAGGGGTGAAATTAATTAGACAAATCCCTAATGTGCCGGTGCTGCGAACATTCTACCACATGCAAAACCAGCCACGTGCCGACAGCTTGGGGCACAGGGGCGATACTGCAGCTGTTTTCAGTGGCGGTCCGCGCCCGTGGATAAAGACCCGGGTGAAACTGCGCGAGCACAAAACGACAAACGATACCGACTAATGTAAGTTCGTACCAGCGTCTTATACTACTGCGGGAACTTAATGACAAAAAGTTGAATCAAGGCAAAAGAATGGAAGCGGACATGCCACGAGAGATTGGCTTCTTTCACATCATGCTTGAAGGGATGCAGGTAGTCGGCAATAATGTTCACATAATTCACAGCTGTCAATGGGGCATTGGATTATTAGTACAGGTCCCATGATATCCCAGGTGAATGTCCCCCATAGAATAATAATGTCCTCGCCAGAGCGCGTCCGTGCCGCGGTGCATGCTTCGAGCAGCTGTTTACATGCCAGATGGCGTATCCAACGACGACCATCAAGCTCGTGTAGCAAGCAATGTTGTTATTCCCACGTTTCCATTGATAACCGTCGAATCTCCATGTTCCCATTACCACTGCAATCGTAACTGAAGATGCCATTGGGTCAACATGCGGAGACACATTTCAACAGAGTGCAAATAACGGTGGCTGTGAAGTACTTGTTCGTTCACCAGCATTATCTCAAACGTTAGGTCTGTGATATATTACCGCCTGCCTGTCCTTATAGATGCCGAGCTTCCGACTGTTACGTTCTGTTATGAGCGGTGGACGTCCAACTCCTCCTCATCTGCTCTCTTTCTTACTGTCCTTCGATCACTTTCCGTAGACACTCAGGACAGTAGCGTACCAACAGCCAACCAGCACGCCCGTTACTTATACTATCACTGCTAGGCGCCAGGATATAGCAATCCGCCCTTTGTCAAACTCATTTACGTCAGTGTATCGTAGCTAGGATGGATCCCGATTCGTCTCCGTTCCGCTTGCGTACTCTTTACCGTGTCACATTCCCGCAGCACCACCAACAACATTCAGTCTTGCGTTCGGCATTGATTGTAATCTTCAGGCTCATCATTCTACCTTCGACATTGGAGTCAATAGATTTTAAAGCGATGAATTCCGATAAGGGAATCAGTTGAAGAAAGATGGTGCTAAATACGATAAGTAAGTTGAACAATCTAACAGATCTATTTCTACACTCCGAAAGCAACCTTAGGGCGTATGGTGGAGGATGCTTCCGGCACCAGTCCAATCCTCCATGTTCCAAGCCCGAAAGGTCCGTGAAGAAAGCCTGTCTATTAACCTCTGTATGAACTGTACTGTAATTCTTCTTACACCCTCGTCATGATCACTTCGCAGATTCTTCCTCGACACTGGTGTCACTTTGGTACTGAATTAGGCTTCACAGCACCTACCCGATCGGAAGTTTTTTCATGTTTTGAATTTTTTATGGATTTCTTTGTACATTTCTAGAGTTTCACTACCTCATCGACAGGTGAACAGTCGTTTTACGTTGCCAATATGTGGAAGATCATGATTATAGAGCGTTTATACAGCGTGTTGAGTGTTTGTGGCAAATTACAAGCCTTGTGTAACGATCAGGTATCACTTCAGAAAAATCTTTTAAATTAAACATCCTCTGCTTTCCAGTGTTGTAACTAGGTCGTCCTCCTGAAAATGAGGAAGCGAAGCCTTCATACTGTGACGCGAAACAAGTAAATTACAGCAGTTAATTAGACAGTTAAATGTTAAATGGATAATTAGAATTTTTTATCTAAATGATAGGGTGAAAGTTTAATGTGAAACTTCTAACTCGTGTTTGTATGTGGCTGGTTGGTATCTGAAAAATGTATAAAGCTTACTTTGATATCGGAATACGTAAGTCTCAGTGCAGGGCAACAGAACTAAATGAAAATTTAATTTTGAACGTAAGTACGTGACGCTCACCCAACACGATGCGAAATCCGGACTACCCAGTACATCAAACAATTCGCCTGCAAGAAAGCAATCTGTTGCTAATGAAACTTACATATGCTACCTGACGAAAACAAAATGATACAAAATAAAATGTTGGCCCTGAATAATGCTAATCTTTAACTTTAGTCTTACAAACAATCACTGTACCAGAACTGTTACTGTAATTACACAGCAAATGAACATATACACTCCTGGAAATGGAAAAAAGAACACATTGACACCGGTGTGTCAGACCCACCATACTTGCTCCGGACACTGCGAGAGGGCTGTACAAGCAATGATCCCACGCACGGCACAGCGGACACACCAGGAACCGCGGTGTTGGCCGTCGAATGGCGCTAGCTGCGCAGCATTTGTGCACCGCCGCCGTCAGTGTCAGCCAGTTTGCCGTGGCATACGGAGCTCCATCGCAGTCTTTAACACTGGTAGCATGCCGCGACAGCGTGGACGTGAACCGTATGTGCAGTTGACGGACTTTGAGCGAGGGCGTATAGTGGGCATGCGGGAGGCCGGGTGGACGTACCGCCGAATTGCTCAACACGTGGGGCGTGAGGTCTCCACAGTACATCGATGTTGTCGCCAGTGGTCGGCGGAAGGTGCACGTGCCCGTCGACCTGGGACCGGACCGCAGCGACGCACGGATGCACGCCAAGACCGTAGGATCCTACGCAGTGCCGTAGGGGACCGCACCGCCACTTCCCAGCAAATTAGGGACACTGTTGCTCCTGGGGTATCGGCGAGGACCATTCGCAACCGTCTCCATGAAGCTGGACTACGGTCCCGCACACCGTTAGGCCGTCTTCCGCTCACGCCCCAACATCGTGCAGCCCGCCTCCAGTGGTGTCGCGACAGGCGTGAATGGAGGGACGAATGGAGACGTGTCGTCTTCAGCGATGAGAGTCGCTTCTGCCTTGGTGCCAATGATGGTCGTATGCGTGTTTGGCGCCGTGCAGGTGAGCGCCACAATCAGGACTGCATACGACCGAGGCACACAGGGCCAACACCCGACATCATGGTGTGGGGAGTGATCTCCTACACTGGCCGTACACCACTGGTGATCGTCGAGGGGACACTGAATAGTGCACGGTACATCCAAACCGTCATCGATCCCATCGTTCTACCATTCCTAGACCGGCAAGGGAACTTGCTGTTCCAACAGGACAACGCACGTCCGCATGTATCCCGTGCCACCCAACGTGCTCCAGAAGGTGTAAGTCAACTACCCTGGCCAGCAAGATCTCCGGATCTGTCTCCCATTGAGCATGTTTGGGACTGGATGAAGAGTCGTCTCACGCGGTCTGCACGTCCAGCACGAACACTGGTCCAACTGAGGCGCCAGGTGGAAATGGCATGGCAAGCCGTTCCACAGGACTACATCCAGCATCTCTACGATCGTCTCCATGGGAGAATAGCAGCCTGCATTGCTGCGAAAGGTGGATATACACTGTACTAGTGCCGACATTGTTCATGCTCTGTTGCCTGTGTCTATGTGCCTGTGGTTCTATCAGTGTGATCATGTGATGTATCTGACCCCAGGAATGTGTCAATAAAGTTTCCCCTTCCTGGGACAATGAATTCACGGTGTTCTTATTTCAATTTCCAGGAGTGTACATTAAGGCATCTGACTTTCTGATGAACTGCATGAAAAATAACAAGATAGCACTTTTCTGAAATCTTTTACTTCTATGAAACCTCTGAACTGGTATGGTATTTTAAGAAATACATTCCAACTGTCAATGTACCTTACAGTGGACGTAAATTTTGATAATAGTCAAATTTGTTGACTTACCCGTGCACACGGAACACTCGTCTGTTCTGCAGCCTGTTACTATTACGAATATTGATCTGACTCTCCAAAACTAAAACCCAACTATCCGTACTTGCGATGTGCAGTGAAAGTCGGTATATTATTCATCAAAATCTTCTTAGTACACAATTCGCTGTATTGAATGCGAATAAGTAAACAATCATTAAAGGAAATCAAAATGGGAAACTAAATCAAGACTGATAAATGAGACCAAAGTACTTTGCCAGGCTGCCTAGCATACACTACCTGTTACTCTCTACAAAACAATTAATATCTCTGAACAGCTTCTGTGGTCTCAGGCACAGACTTACAAAGAATATAATTCCATCGATACTACAGAGGTTGACATCTCGTGGAAATCGGGTTTCCTGCCGGTTATCAGCGTCTTCCAAACACAATATTTCGACGTCATTACTTGACGTCTTCATCAGGTGTTCCCTGAGACTGGCTGCTGGCATATTTATGCCTGACCGGTGCCTGGTGTTCTGTTTGCCGTTCCCTAGTCGGTCCGCACCCGCGAGGCGCGGTATCCTGCCGCTCTAGGTGTTCCCTATTCCGTCCGCGCCCACTCTGGCCGTCTCCAACAGCGGTCGTGGCCCCCTGGTGTTACCTTCTCGGTCCGCGCCCGTGAGTGGCGCTCCCCTGCCACTCTGGACGTTCCCTGTTCCGTCCGCGCCCGCTCCGGCCGCCTCCATCTGCGGTGGTGGCCTCCTGGTTCAAAGCAGCGGCTGAGGCGCACAGGAACAGCGTGTGGTCGGCCTACGTCGCCTCCCTCAACCCAGAGGACGGCAGCACCTGGCGCACGGTGAAGTCGTTCCTGCGCCGACGGCAGCTCATACCACCAATACTGGTTGGGCAAGACATCGTCTGCAGCCCAGATGGAAAAGCAGGTGTCCTGGCGGACCAATTCGAATCGTCATTCACCCTGGTGGACGACAATCCGGATGAAGATCACATCCAGCGGGTAGCCGAGCAACTCCCGGTGTTCCTGGAGGCAAGGGACGACAGGGACGTAATCGAAGCCATCTCCGAGGCGGAGGTGGCCACACAGCTGAAGGCGCTCAATACTAGGAAGGTCAGAGGCGCTGATGGGGTCACCAGTCACCTGCTGAGGAACCTTCCAGCAGGGGCCCATCCACTGCTGGCTGGTATCTTCAACCAGGTTCTTCACACAGGTGTCTACTCCTCTGTGTGGAAACATGCAGAGGTGGTGGCCATCCCCAAAGCGAACAAGGACCCGAGTGACGCCGCCAATTACAGACCCATCAGTCTGCTACCGGCCCTCTCCAAAGTGTTCGAGCGCCTCTACGCCAGGCGCCTGCTTCGCCACGTGACAGCAGAAGGAGTGATACTGGACGAGCAGTTCGGCTTCCGGAGGGGTCACTCCACGGTCCATCAGCTGATTCGGCTGGTGGAAGAGGCCATGCGCGCCCTGGAGACGCGGGAATACCTTGGGGCGGTGTTCCTCGACGTCTCGAGGGCATTCGACTCTGTGTGGCATGACGGCCTCGTGTACAAACGTTTTGTGCACGGGGTCCCGACGTCGCACGGGGTCCCACTCCGATCGTATCTGGCCGACAGGATATTCCACGTCCGCCTGGACGAGGGGACGTCCACGCACCGACCCATCCGTGCTGGAGTGCCGCAGGGGTCCGTTCCCGGCCCCCTGCTCTAGTCCTTATTCACTGCCTATGCTCCGCGCGTGGCGCCGGTGAAGTTGGCACTCTACGCCAGCGACACGGTGCTATTCGTGCGGAGTATGAAGGCAGTCGAGATACGCCGCCTTCTCCAGCGTGGATGTGAGGCCCTTGGTGCGTGGTCGACAAAGTGGTGCCTGAAGCAGAATGCGGCGAATAGCCAGGCAGTGGTGTTCACATGAAGAACACTGCCACCAGATCTTCTGCCAGTCACCGTCATGAGAAGCCCCGTCCCATGGAGCAGGACTGGCCGCTACCTGGGAGTCATTCTCGATCAGAAGCTAACATGGAAAGCCCACATCGAGGACGTCAGGGGCAGAGCAATAGGGCGCCTGTGCATTCTGTACCCTCTGCTCAACCCGTCGTCTGCCTTGCCTCCTCACCACAGCATCATGCTGTGCCTGGCGCTGGTTCTTCCACTGCTGGAATATGCGGCCGTGGTGTGGGGCAACAAGGCCGACACACACATCAACAAGCTGCTGAGGGTGCAGAACCAGGCGCTCAAGCTCGCTCTGCGCCTACCAAGGCTCCATTCGACCGCTTGGCTACACCGGCAAACCGGCATCCCCTTCCTCCGCGACCGATTTAAACAATTGGCGCGAGTCTTCTATGACTGGACTGTACGGTCCGACAACAAGCTCATTAGGGACTTGGGCCATCCTATACACCACAGGCCAACCACATGTTGGCCTGACCTGTTACGAGAATAATATCTCGCGACAGAGAGAGGACAACTCCACCCCAGATAACAAACAGGCCAAATCGGACGGTGAGAAAGCCAATCCACAGATATACGATTATGCAGGAATAGCAGTATATGCTTAGCCTGCTCCCAACACGAGTCAGGGCAGGGACAGTGACAGTGGCCTCCTGGTGTTCCCTTTTCGGTCTGCGCCCGCCAGTAGCGCTCCCCTGCCGCTCAGGACGTTCCCTATTCCGTTCGCGCCCGCTCTGGTCGCCTCCAACTGCGGTCATGGCCTCGTGGTGTTCCCTTCTCGGTCCGCCCCCCGAGAGGCGCTCCCCTGCCGCTCTGGACTTTCCCTATTCCGTCCGCGCCCCCTCTGGCCGCCTCCGACTGCGGCTGAGGCTTCCTGGTGTTCCCCTCTTGGTTCGTGCCCGCAGTGTGCGGTTGTCTGAGGCTGGTTGTTGGTGTTGGAAACATATTTTCACCGGTATTGCTTCAGCAGTTCAATTGCCTGGTTCCATCTAGTGCTTAGCTGGTATCCTGCTTCCCGGTTAATCAGGCTTTGTGCCATCTTTATCTCTATAGATTCAGTGATGACACTATCCCAGAACCTGGGGGTCTGGACCATGACCTTGGTGTTCTCATAATCCATGGAATGTTCCAACTCCTGGCAGTGTTCAGCTACTGCTGATTTTGTGGCCTGCCATAGCCTGGTATGTCGCTGGTGTTCCTTACATCTGATTTCCACCGTTCTAGTCGTTTGGCCAATGTAGGACATACCACATTCACAAGGAATATTGTAAATGCCAGGCTTCCTTAAGCCCAGGTCATCTTTGACTGTTCCAAGTAAAGCCCTGATTTTGCTAGGTGAGCAGAAGACACTCTTGATGTTATGTTTCATTAGTATTCTGCTGATCTTGGCAGAAGCTGGCCCGGCATATGGTAAAAATGCCAGCATCTTGATTTCTTCTTCTTGCTCGTTCTCCGGTGTATCCTGACGTCTGGCGGGATGTAGAGCTCTGCGGATGTCCCTGGATGAGAATCCGTTGTTAGCAAACACTTTTTGAAGATGTTCAAGTTCCCCTGCCAGGCTGTCAGAGTCAGACAGTGTCTTGGCTCCGTGTACGAGTGTTCCAAGCACCCCGGTCTTTGTGCTGGGTGGTGGCAGCTGTCGGCCTGTAGGTATAAGTCTGTGTGTGTTGGCTTTCAGTACACACTGTGGCTGAAGGTGGCATCCGCCTTCTTCTTCACCAGGACATCCAGAAATGGAAGCTGACCGTCCTTTTCTAGCTCCATGGTGAATTTAATATTCGGATGCCTTGAGTTCAGGTGGTCCAGGAAGTCTTCCAGTTTTTCGCGACCGTGGGACCAAATGACAAATGTGTCATCAACGTATCTGAGGAAGCATGTCGGCTGGTAAGTGGCAGTTGTAAGAGCCTCGTCCTCGAACTTCTCCTTAAAGAGTTTGGCCACTATTGGTGACAAGGGGCTACACATCGCCACCCCTTCAGTCTGTTCATAGAATTGACCTCCACATAGGAAGTAAGTCGATGTTAGAATATGCTTAAATAGATCCAGCACAGCTACATCAAACTTCTCACTGATTAAGTCAAGTGTGTCCTTAAGGGGCGCTCTGGTGAACAGGGACACCACGTCAAAACTGACCATTAAGTCTGCATTTGAGAAACGAAGGTTTTTAAGACGTTCCACAAAGTCCTGTGAGTTGCGGATGTGGTGTGCACACTTACCCAAATATGGTGCCAACATTTTCTTGAGACATGTTGCCGCTGAGTAGGTGGCTGCCCCAATATTTCTCACAATGGGTCGTAGTGGTACACCCTCTTTGTGGATTTTAGGTAGTCCATAGAGTCTGGGTGGTACTGGTGCCTTGGATTTCTGTTGTTTGATACCTTTCTCAGGCCAGCCAGTTTCCTTCACCAGAGACTCGGTTTTTCTGTCCACCCTGTCAGTTGGATCCTGCTCTAGTGGTTTGTAAGCTGGATCTTCAGGTCATAGTCACCTTTCTGCCGTATGACTGGAGTTCCCTTTGTCCGCTGGTAATACCACTATGTCATCATCTTCTCGTAATCTCCTGAGAGCCATCCTCTCATCTCTTGAGATGTTAGACTTAGGTGGCCTGGCTCTGGTAAGGGCTCTGCACGTCTCTCTCCGAATCTCTTCAGCCATACTTGAGTGTAGTGTGTTGACGACTTGTTCCACAGAGCTGATGAAATTGGCTACCGGTAGATCTCGAGGAGTGACAGCGAAATTTAGGCCCCTGCCAAGAACCTTCAGGGTAGCTCCATCCAGTGTTCTGTCACTCAAATTTACAACCTTGAAAGTGCCATGATTTCGTTGCACTCTCCTGTTCAGGCTTTCAAATTTTGCCAATTTTCGGGCTGTTGCATTGTTCTTAATGCATGCTGCTAGTGACCAAGACACTCCATAAATTGTGTCCCATTCCTCTTGCGCTAGTTTGGCAGCCATGTACAGAGATGTAACAGCTCCCTGGACGTGACATCAAGTTTGGCTCAAATGACTCTGAGCACTATGCGACTTAACTTCCGAGGTCATCAGTCGCCTAGATCTTAGAACTAATTAAACCTAACTAACCGAAGGACATCACACACATCCATGCCCAAAGCAGGATTCGAACCTGCGACCGTAGCGGTCGCTCGGCTCCAGACTGTAGCGCCTAGAACCGCACGGCCACTCTGGTCGGCGACATCAAGTTTATGGCGGATCTCACGGACTGTTTCTCTCGCCAGAGAGATGCTGGCTCGCTGCTTGATCCTGTTGGCCGGCCTAGACGTCTACACCTGATGAAGACGTCAAGTAATGACGTCGAAATATCGTGTTTGGAAGACGCTGATATCCGGCAGAAAACCCGATTTCCACGTGATGTCATCAAATCGCCGGGAAAGTCTAAGAAATTACATCACAAGACTCTGCGGGGAGGAAATGTGCTGCAATATGAAGAAATTGGACAAGCTGCGACAACGCAAAGAGAGGATGGTGGGCTCACTCAACTTCCTCCTCAGGTGCAGAGATGGAGATGTGGTGCCTGTATTTGCCAAAATCAAACATCATATTACGTCTAGGGCGGCCAACAGGATCAAGCACCGAGCCAACATCGCTCTGGTGAGAGAAAGAGTCCGTGAGATCCGCCATAAACTTGATGTCACGTCCAGGGAGCTGTTACATCTACATCTGTACATGGCTGCCAAACTAGCGCAAGAGGATTGGGACAGAATTGATGGAGTGTCTTGGTCACTAGCAGCATGCATTAAGAACAATGCTACAGCCCGACAATTGGCAAAATTTGAACGCCTGAACAGGTGAGTGCAACAAAATCATGACACTCGCAAGGTTGTAAATTTGAGTGACAGAACACTGGATGGAGCTACCCTAAAGGATCTTGACAGGGGCCTAAGTTTCGCTGTCACTCCTAGAGATCTACCGGTAGCCAATTTCATCAGCTCTGTGGAACAAGTCGTCAACACACTTCCCTCAAGTACGGCTGAAGAGATTTGGAGAGAGACGTGCAGAGCCCTTACCAGAGCCAGGCCACCTAACATCTCAAGAGAAGAGAGGATGGCTCTCAGGAGATTACGAGAAGGTGACGACATAGTGGTATTACCAGCAGACAAAGGGAACTCCACAGTCATATTGCAGAAAGGTGACTATGACCTAAAGATCCAGCGACTTCTGGAGGACCGGGCTTACAAACTACTAGAGCAGGATGCAACTGACAGGATGGACAGAAAAACCAAGTCACTGCTGTAGGAAACTGGCTGGCCTGAGAAACTTATCAAACAACTGAAATCCAAGAAATCCAAAGCACCAGTACCACCCAGACTCTATGGACTACCTTAAATCCACAAAGTGGGTGAACCACCACGACCCATTGTGAGAAATATTGGGGCAGCCACCTACTCAGCGGCAACATATCTCAAGAAAATATTGGCACCATATGTGGGTAAGTGTGCACATCACATCCGCAACTCACAGGACTTTGTGGAACGTCTTAAAAACCTACATTTCTCAGGTGCAGACTTAATGGTCAGTTTTGACATGGTGTTCCTGTTCACCAGAGTGCCTCTTAAGGACACGCTTGACTTAATCAGTGAGAAGTTTGATGGAGCTGTGCTGGATCTGTTTAAGCATATTCTAACATCGACTTACTTCCAATGTGGAGGTCAATTCTATGAACAGACTGAAGGGGTGGCGATGGGTAGCCCCTTGTCACCAGTAGTGCCCAACCTGTTTATGGAGAAGTTCGAGGACAAGGCTCTTACAACTGCCACTTACCAGCCAACATGCTTCCTCAGATACGTTGATGTCACATTTGTCATGTGGCCCCACGGTCGCGAAAAACTGGAAGACTTCCTGGACCACCTGCACTCAAGGCATCCGAATATTAAATTCACCATGTAGCTAGAAAAGGACGGTCAGCTTCCGTTTCTGGATGTCCTGGTGAAGAAGAAGGCGGATGCCACCTTCAGCCACAGTGTGTACCGAAAGCCAACACACACAGACTTATACCTACAGGCCGACAGTTGCCACCACCCAGCACAAAAGACCGGGGTGCTTAGAACACTCGTACACCGAGCCAAGACACTGTCTGACTCTGACAGCCTGGCAGGAGAACTTGATCACCTTCAAAAAGTGTTTGCTAACAACGGATTCTCATCCAGGGACATCTACAGAGCTCTACATCCCGCCAGACGTCAGGATACACCGGAGAACGAGCAAGAAGAAGAAATCAAGAAGCTGGCATTTTTACCGTATGCCGGGCCTGTTTCTGCCAAGATCAGCAGAATACTAATGAAACATAACATCAAGAGTGTCTTCTGCTCACCTAGCATAGTCAGGGCTTTACTTGGAACAGTCAAAGATGACCTGGGCTTAAGGAAACCTGGCATTTACAATATTCCTTGTGTATGTGGTATGTCCTACACTGGCCAAACGACTAGAACGGTGGAAATCAGATGTAAGGAACACCAGCGACATACCAGGCTACGGCAGGCCACAAAATTAGCAATAGCTGAACACTGCCTGGAGTTGGAGCATTCCATGGATTATGAGAACACCAAGGTCATGGTTCAGACCCCCAGGTTCTGATATAGTGTCATCACTGAATCTATAGAGATAAAGATGGCACAAAACCTGATTAACTGGGAGGCAGGATACCAGCTAAGCACTGGATGGAACCAGGCAATTGAACTGCTGAAGCAATACCGGAGAAAATATGTTTCCAACACCAACAACCAGCCTCAGACATCCGCACACTGCGGCCACGAACCAAGAGGGGAACACCAGGAAGCCTCAGCCGCAGTGGGAGGCGGCCAGAGGGGGCGCGGACGGAATAGGGAACGTCCTCGTGTGGAACTACACGGAGATAACTTGTCCTCCGATTTAGTTTGCAGCAGTTATTGTTTTGCCTCCCATGCTTGCCGATGTAATGCGTCTTCACATGTAGATTGTCTTATTGGGTGTCTCCTCAGCTCAGTTCTGCAGTGCTAGCTATGCAGCGAGCAGGTGTGGCCAGTGGGTGGTGACGCTGCGCGGCAGTTTTCGGCCCAGCGTCCGGATTTGGGCGTTGTGCGACCGGCCAGCACGTTCCTAGAAGGTGCAGGCGGTCGTCTGGAAGAGGTCACGGAGCAGAGGTACTTCCGCGGTGTCGTGAAGATGAACGGTGGGGAAATCGTAAGGCAGGTGTAAGGCCAGCCGAAGGATGCGATTCTGCAGTGTCTCCAGCTTCTTCAGGTTCGTGTCGGCGGTGTTCCCCCAGACGATGGCGGCGTATTGGAGTACAGGGCGGAGCAGCGCTTTGTACAGAGTGATGCCCAGCCGCGGTGGTAGTTGGGAGCCGGGGTTCAGCACTGGGTGCAGGATGCGGAGCCTGTTCCGCACTTTGGTTCAAATGGTTGAAATGGCTCTGAGCACTATGGGACTTAACATCTGTGGTCATCAGTCCCCTAGAACTTAGAACTACTTAAACCTAACTAAGGACATCACACACATCCATGACCGAGGCAGGATTCGAACCTGCGACCGTAGCAGTCGCACTTTAGTCTTCACTTCGCGGATGTGCGGAACCCACGTGAGTCGGCGGTCGATGGTGACGCCGAGGTAATGCGCCGCTGGACGCCACGGGACAGGGCTGCCACCGACGGTGAGCGATTGCAGACCTGCAGGAACGAGTCGCCTGGTGACGATCAGGAACTGCGTCTTGGCCCCAATGAATTGTAGACGCCACTTGACTGCCCAGACTGCCACGGTGCCAACGGCGAGATGCAGACGGCGCCGCATGACGGCGGCATTGAGGCTCCTCGTATATAGAGCTGTGTCTTCCACGTACAGGGCGAGCCGCACACGGTCGATCTTCGGCGCATCAGAAGTATACAGCGAGTACAGGAGTGGCCCCAAGACCGAGCCCTGTGGCACACCGGCGTTGATGCGGCAGACGGAGGACAAGCCATGCGCGGCCCGCACATGGAAGGTCCTATCGGCAAGATAGGAACGGATCAGACGGACGTGCGACGTCGGAGCCCCAAGTTCAAAAAGTTTGAATAAGAGGCCGCGGTGCCACACACTGTCGAAAGCACGCGACACGTCCAGGAACACCGCGCCGAAGAACTCGCGCTGCTCGAGGGCGACGAACGCATCTTCCACTAGCCGAAGGAGTTGGTGAACTGCCGTGTGGCCCCTGCGAAAGCCGAACTGCTCTTCGGCCAGGAGGCCTTCATCGTCAACGTGGCGCTGCAGCCGCCTGATGTACACCCTTTCAAAGACATCGGAGACGGCCAGCAGTAAACTAATGAGTCTGTAGTTAGCGGACTGACGGAGATCCTTCCCCATCTTCGGAATCGCCACGATCCTTCCATGCTTCCAGGACTGAGGAAAACTGTAGGACCGGAGGATTACATTAAAGACGTCGGCGAGATGAGTGACAGCCACCGGCGGCAACTTCTGGAGTAGAGCGTTGGAACCTTCATCTGGGCCCACAGCTTTCCTGGGGTTCAGAGCACGCAGGATGGACGACACCTCTTCCGCCGTCGTCTCTTCAATGACGTCATCGTCGTCGCGTGCCTCCAAGTAGCGCGGGAGCCGGTCAGCAACCAGGTCGTCGTGGACAGCGTCGGTCGGGTCTTCTATCGGCATAAACGCAGCCTCAAAGACGTCTGCGAGGGCATCAGCCTTCGCAGCTGGTTCGCAGACAGCCTGACCACGGACCATCAGCGGAGGGATACGTTGCGTGCGGCGTAGGAAACGCTTCGTCGTCTGCAGGCCGTGCCGTCGTCAAGGCAGAGGGTGGCGACCTTGTTATTCCAGTCGCGTTTGCGATGGTTGTCAATGGCGGTCCGGATGTCCCGACGCATCCTGTTGAGGAGGCGCTTGGTGTCGGCATTTCATGTCCTCTGCCATTCCCGGTAGACCCGGTTCTTCTCAGTGATGGCCGCAAGGATGTCCGGCGGCAGCTGTCGGGAGTAGCCAGGCGGAGTGCGTGGACGGGGCGGCGTTGCTATATGCTATATTGGCAGCGTCGATCGTGATTGCCGCGAAGTGCAGAAGTGCTGCGTCCGCTCCAGCTTCCGCAGGGGGCGGCGCGGCGACGAGTGAGCCGTCACAGCTGCTTGAAACCTGTCCCAGTCGATGCCAGCAAGTGAGATGCCTCTCCTGGGCTGTTGTAGGGCGTCTAGGTTTATATCAAAAACTACTGGGACATGATCAGAAGACAGTGCCGTCCTCGTCGTGGCGGTGATCTGATGAGGGATGCCCTTGACGACCGCGATGTCAATTATATCTGGGAGGCCACGGGCAGGAAGATAGTCGGGTCGTACGGCCCCACCACAAGCGCATGGTGACGTTCTGCTACCCGGAGCAGGAAGCGACCAGCGGCATTGGTGATCCTGGAGTTCCAGGAGACATGTTTACTATTGAAGTCCCCGGCTACGAACACCTGCCCCCTCAAGGAGAGCAGAGCATCGATATCAGCAGGGTCCAGTGGACGAGACGGCGGTCGATAGGCAGCGACGAACGTGATGGCGCCCGCCGAGGTGTGAACGACGACACCAGTGGCCTCCAGCGTTGCCAGTGGTGGAAGTTGTATCACGTGATGACGAATGCCATTGCGGACGTGAACGGCTGTCCCACCACCCGCCATCAGTCGATCGGTGCGTTAGCTGGAATAGTTTGCCGCTCTGACGTCGACCCCAGGCTTCAGGTGGGTTTCGTTGATAAGGCAGACGTCGACGGCTTCATCTCGAAGAAATTGGCGAAGTTCGCCAGCTTGAGTGCGGACGCCGTTGGCATTCCACGCGACGACCGTGAGTCCTCTAACGCTGCCCATGGTGCAGTTGGTGAGTGTTGACAGCAGTCGGGGCTGGAGAGGCCATCGGCACTGCAGCGGTGAGTTGCTGCGACAGGACTTCGATCAACTTCGTAGCACTGGTCACCAGTTCAGTGAGCTGCGTAACAAGGTTGGCCAGGTCAGCGGTGGAGGCAGCAGGCGCGGCCCCGTCGCTGGAAGTAGGAGGCGTGGCTGCTTCGCTGTGAGAGTCCACCTGTGGCTGCTCGACTGACGGTGCTGAGCGCTTGGTACCCACGGGGCGGTGACCCCCGCGCCGGCGGTTGGCGGGGCGCGGTCCGGCCGACGTCCCGGAAGAGGCAGTACCCGGTTCCGCCACTAGCAGCTGTCGTGGAGGCGCAGGAGCCGCAGGTGTCGGCACGGCCTCGGATGCGGCAGGAGCAGGAGCAGCTGACGCAGTCGGGACGGCGGAGGGCGCCCCTGACGTTGCCGCCGCGAAAGAGACGCCGGGCCGTCTCGTTGCTGGCTTCTTCGGACGTGGCGCTGGTGTTTGGCCACGTTGGCGAGCGATGGCACGCTTCCACACCTCACACCCACGATAACTGGCCACGTGAGCACCGCCACAGAGTGCACATGTCGGCTTCTCGGTGGGCGGACGGGGGCACGCACGTCCTGCGTGAGCGCCGGCGCATTTAACACATCTGTCCGGCATAGAGCAGTGGCGCGCGACGTGATTTATCCCCTGGCAGCGAAAGCACATCACTGGGCCTCTCCGGGAGCGAAGATCTTCGGTCCGAACCGGAACGTCGGTGACCCGCGTCAATTGGTGGAGTTTGCGGTTCTCCACGGTGTCGGAGCAGACGACCAGGAAGAGCGGCATATCATCGCGTGATTTAGGCGACTTCATCTTCACCACTGCCCGGATGTAGAAGCCCAGGTCAGCGAGTTCGCGATGCAGGTGATCGGCTTCCATGCTGAACGGGAGATCGCGGATTACAATCTTCAAGACCTTGTCAGGTGCGGAAGCGTGGGTATAGAATGGGATACCACGCTCAGACGCCTCCTGAGTGACCCGGCGATAATCGTCAGCACCTGTACAGGTCACGCCCGCCAGGCTTCTAGGTGTACACGGCCGTCGTCCAGCTGCGCAACAACTTCTACAGTTCCCCTTAGGGCAGCCGAAACTGGAGGATCACCGGCGGAAGAAGGGAGTCTCTCTTCGGCGCAGGATCGCGCGGCAGCTGTTCCGGCGCGTCAGCGAGCGCGTCGAATGAGTTGGCGGCGGCAGTTGGAAGCGTCGTCGATGTCTGCATGCGTCTTGCAGTTCGCCGGGCCGGGACAAAACCGTCGGCGTCAGGGGCGAAATCTTGCTTGGCCCTCTTCCCGATCGGCGAGCTGCGAACAGCAGACGTCGCGGCTGTTGCCCTCCTCTTCTTTTTCCCGCTTCGTGCGCGTGGCTGAGAGGCGGTGGAGCTCTCATCTTCAGAATCGGGGAGCGGAGCAAACGGCGCTGTCGTCAAGGTTTCAGTAACGGTGTCCATCAAATCCATAGCCATAGCACTGGTCGTCGTAAGTGGGGTCCAGATGGGGCCGCCGACAGCGCAAGCGCGGCCGGACGCCGATCTGCCACACCCTTCGCGTCGCTAGCAAGCGCAGGTACGTCCTTCTCGCGGCTGCACATCTCAGCGACTCGTGGTCCGTGTCAAACAGAACACCAGGCACCGGGCAGGCATAAATATGCGACCCGGTCCAGCAAGCAGCCAGTCTCAGGGAACACCTGATGAAGACGTCAAGTAATGACGTCGAAATACCGTGTTTGGAATATGCTGATATCCGGCAGAAAACCCGATTTCCACGAGATGTCATCAAATCGCTGGGGAAGTCTAAGAAATTACACTACAGAGATTGTCTCCATTTGTCAGATTTGCAACTCCATTCTCATTTATGGCCAATATTTCTTGTAAATTGACATTGCAAATAGAGCATTTCCCTTTCAAAGGAATAACTCAGTTTGCAGGAATATATATGCAAACGGAATTGTTACTTTGAAAGGTGACTGTTCTATTTTCCATGTCGATTTCAGAGATTAACTATATGAATGATTAGTTTCTGTAGGTACCTTCATGTTGGTATTGTACATGTTTTTTAATAGCTAACTGGCCTAAATTTCAAATCAATGGTATAGTTTTTTGAACTTCATTTATCTACCTGTCTGACATATTACGTTATTGGGTAAATGATAAAAAATTTCTCTTGATGAGGTTGAACTTACACGCTGCAGGCGGCTTCAGTAAGGAGTAATAAAGGTCACTTTTTCTTCTAGTGTTGTAGGTAAGGATATCGCTGCTCTTCTAAAATTCTGATCATAAATTTGACAAACGAAAATTTATTTCGTTAAGAAGTCGTTAAAAGAATTAACTCCTTCACAGGTAACTAAAAGATGTTTGTATATGAACGCCACATATTATTCTTATTCCCTTTTTATGCAATCAATATTTTCTTTGTAAGTTATAACTTACAGGAAATTAATCTGTAAGAAACTTTTGAATCGAGATATGCCAAATATGTCAAGAGCTTGATTCGTTTGTTTCCAAGACTAGCAGATATATAAAGGTCATATTGTTTGAGTGTCTCGGTAATATGTTTCTTTCAGTTCAAATTTTCATCAATATGTACACATAAAAATACGATATTCTACCCTGTCTACTGACTCCTGTTCATGTGCTACATCAGTTGTCGGTATGACTGTTTATTGGTCATGTAGTGTGTTATCTAAAAAGTAAGGAAAATTCCTTTAGTCCATTTTAAGGTAGCCACTTGCTAATTCTTTGAAATATCTCACTAACAATTTCTTTTTCCCTCTAATGGGATGTACCATGATACTAATATTGTCGGCAAAAGGTACCAAGTGTGCCTGATGTATGTTGAGAAGAAGGTCATTCATGTACATGTACGATAGGAGGGGATCCAAAATTGAACACCATGGGACCCTCCTCGTGATACCTCTCGAGTCAATAAAATTGTTTTGCCATCACTGAAGCTGCAAACGCTTATGAAAGACTACAAAAGCAACAACATTAATCATATTACATTAAGACATGATAATGCGGTTGAAACAAACACCACATTACCAAGTCAGCCAAAATTTGAGAAATTTGGATTTTTGTGCATGTTGGAGCTCCAGGCGGGTGTAGTTTGAAGCATTTTTACGCAAATTTGCCATGCTATCAACTCTAAGGTATTGTTCTAGAGCCTGGGATCAGTACCTGGAAGGTATTGGTAAGAGAGAACGTAAACAAAGGCACTCCTAAGGCTACAAGGTTAGCACTTAAAACAGGCTATAATGTTATATCGCTCCAGTTTCCGACCTATTAGTCGTATGGAATATAACGCTGTTAATATTCCAGTGTAAGAAATATATTCCCAGCGCATGACATGCATCCTTCTTGCAGGTTTATCTACGATAAACTATGGTAACAAACTATAAAATGAAGTAAGTACTTCCTTAAAATATCGATTCTGTATGATATGTGCACAATATAGCTTTCCATAGATATGTAGTGTCCACCGTTCACATCAAATCATGGTTCAGAAATTATACTATGCCCGCATCAGTCTTATATAAAATGATACTAACGGATAATACTTCTTAGAAGGAAACAGATAAACGCATAGCAGCGGCGTTTGACATGTGATGCCACCACTAACTCTGTAAACAGGACATCTGTCAGGCAAATGTGTAGATGTAGACTGCAGTGCCTCACAAACACCTATCGCTAACTTAGAATCATCTTAGTTATGATACTGTAGTCTTAATTTTATGCCCAAGATGCGAAAGGGGAATGTAGTACATCACATAAATCTTCGTTCGATTAGAGGAATGTGTCACACTTCATCACACATGAGATAAAAAGTCCTCTGAGGACCGAGAGTTTACAGTTAACGATCGCAGGTAGACACTGCTCTATGACCCACACAGAACATGCTGTTGTATACGAGTCGAATGCAGGCTGCATCACATGACCGTTGCATCCTGACAGAACAGCGAAAAAATTGGCCTGTAGCAACTTCTGCCTCTCTCTCTCTCTCTCTCTCTCTCTCTCTCTCTCTCTCTCTCTCTGGAATGAATTATCAGTCTACCACTAAATCATACCCACTACAACTCCATCTCAATCGACCACCCTATCCCTCTACGTCAACCTTTAACGCAGATGCAAGTACATTTAGATGCACAAGGTTCTCTGTTTTTACAGGAAAGCATCAAAGACAGCAGTCCACTCACGTGTATCACTAGTAACTCAATATACATACTGTAGAAGGCTGCCTCAACGGAAAGAAGTGACTGTTTCCTTGGTTCCTGATGCTTCCATGTCAACGTTTTCTGGTATTCCTCTTGGTGTCGCATACTTGCTCCCAAATACAAGAATTCTTCTGAGCCAACCAGAAGACACGCAAGTGCTTCCTCAATTTTTCCACATTTAAGTGTATTTTCTATCAATTTATACGTATTTTCTGTAATTTTTCGCAATTTTATCGATTTTTTTATGTCACTTCTACCCATGCGATCATGACACCACCTCTCGTTCCGTGTTCTAAAATTCCTTGTAAATGTAGTATAGCTGCCAACGCCTAGCGCAAATGCACTGATCGGGAGGCGTAGTATAGCACTGTACTCGATTGCATCCAGTCGCCTCCACCCACATGTTCCACATCTGCAGTGCGATTGATAGTCAGAGAAGTTATGCTGCTGCTTGAACCTAAAGGCAATGTGGCTTATGTGGTGTCACCACCAGACACCACACTTGCTAGGTGGTAGCCTTTAAATCGGCCGCGGTCCATTATTAAACGCCGGACCCGCATGTCGCCACTGTCAGTAGTTGCAGACCGAGCGCCACCACACGGCAGGTCTAGAGAGACGTCCTGGCACTCGCCCCAGTTGTACAGCCGACGTTCATAGCAATGTTTCACTGACAAATACGCTCTCATTTGCCGAGACGATAGTTAGCATAGCCTTCAGCTACATTTGCTACGACCTAGCAAGGCGCCGTATTCAATTGATAGTTAATATTGTGAAGCATGTATCATCAAGAGCGATGTTCTAAAATGTGGATTAAAGTTAAGTATTACAGCAACTGCGTCCATTTTCTAAGTTCTCATTTCCTTTTAACTGTTCCAGACCCACGCCAATCTGCGTGAGCTTAACGCGTGCCTTTCGGCTTCCTCTCGTTGTGAATTGGCTGTCTTGCTGAGTCACAACAGCTTACGTTCCGACATATGTTTGTGGGAAGTAATCAAACTGCTATCCATTTGAAAACAAAGAAAGTTACATATATGTAGTCATAATGGAAGGATAGAGTGGACTTGGTGAATTGTGATTTCAATGCTCTGAGGAGTCTATCTGAATGTAGGTGGTGGTAGATTTATTTCGTAAACAGCAGCACAGTGCAGCAATGCAAGTGTTCAACTGGACTTGCAACAGTGTACAAATAGCACGGGCAATATTGCTGTAACAATACGTCCCCTCATCGACACCCCGAAGCGTACCCTCGTTTTTTCCTTGCTTTTCCATCGATAGTGATGTTTTTTACAGTATACCAACCTGTGTCAGTGATGTGTTTCCAAGTATTATGTCTGCGGGTGCGGTATTCATTATCACATAGTGCCGGATGCCTATCCTTCATAACACTTGTTTGAGAGAATCTTGGCAGGATGCGGCACCTTCCAGAAGCTCTGATTCGAAGACTTTTACAGATAATTTCCTAGGACTGAGGCGAATCGAGACATATAGCCAGTGTGAGTGTAGTCATACCATATCTTCTCTGGGTGCTGTACAGATATAAAAGATAATTTTCCTGTTTGTGTAAAATGTGTATATATTGCAGTGTAATGTTGATATGGCTTATGATGTGGCATCACCAGAGAAAATGAGTGTATGTCCAATCGTGAGAGACGTACATATTCAGCACATTGATAACTGTAAGGGTATGAGTGGGATTTTTTCGTGGAAAATTATGTGCGCTATAGATACTGAAATTCATTCCAGAACCATAGCCATGAAGAGGAGACATTACCTGTACATCGATCAGTGTCAGGCTGCAGCAGCAATTGTAATATTTAATTTTAGTTACATTAGTAACTATGTTCCTCATTCCCAATGTTCTTGTGGGTCTTGTATGTATTTGATGATCTGTAGACAACTTTTGCAGGGGTGGCTCTGCAGAAAACAGTGGTGGACAGTGCTCTTACATGGGCAGCAGCAGCAGTTTGACAGGTAAATTCAGTGACGAACAGGCTGTCCCATTAGGACTGCTAGGAAGAATGCAACCTGTGTTATTCTGGGAAGCTCAACAAAAGATTTCTATAGCGTGACATGTGGCATTGGTATAACACTGAGAACCTCTTAGCTGCTGTGCAAACATCTCTCGGTGCTGAACCCACACCACAGCAATGTGTCATCATGCCAGCAACGGTACCTTCATGAACACGTATTTCGACACGAATTTCTCAGGTGTCAAGTATGAAAGGGATGCCACTGCCACATGCTTGCGGGATCAAAACGGACTCTTGTGCATTGTTCAGCAGCTAACAGACGCATTGTCACTTTGCAGGGGTCGTTGTTGCATCCCAACTCCTGGGAGTGTGTGTGGTAGCGTCCTGTGCGGTCCAGTGGACAGGGGACGACGGGATGTGTTTCTTACAAGTGTCCTATTGTTTAAACTATATTCCATAGATTTCAAGGACCAACAGGATGCTGCAAATAAAAAAAAAACTACCCCATCCATATGAAGAAAATCGATTTAATTATTTGCATAAATTTTTTAGATCAATGTGCTGTAGCAGTACAGTAGTCAGGGGCTGGGGGGCTTTGTGACAGAGTGGGTGACATGGAGCAGGGCATCAGTTTCAGTGCAGAACACTAGGTTAATTTGCATAATTTTTATGTAAAACGCAAAACAGTAATTGAAGGGGTGGGTGAGAAAGGAAAGTGTGCCAGAAATGGCATTCAAAAGCATGTGAAATTCGAAAAGTGTATCAGAAAGTGATGGGAGGAAATGGGTGTGACAGGGAAAACCACTTAACAGAGCAATAGGATAAGTGCTGACAAAGAGCCAAACATTAGCTTGAGACACCCAGAGTACAGTGATGTTATTACTTCTTGCAAGACCTACATGTTTCCAAAAAGCAGAGAATGATGAGAAAGAGAAATCTAGCTCGCACAAACTGAAATCTTTTGTAAACAAACACTATACCCTTGAATTTAGTTCATCTCCACCAAAGAATCACCAGTTTTCATATATTCGATACACTGCCTTGGATCCCCTAAATTGTTTAAATAAACAATATTCCACACATTGTATAAATTGTTTAAACGATATTCAATAAACAACTGTCGATTTTAGGACAAATTCCTTAACTAAATAAGTAAGCTATATTACATACACTGCCATAAACAAGCAAATATTATTCTATACATTGTTTAAAGTGTTTAAACAATACTCCATACACACCAATCGATTTTCGGACAAATTCTTTAACTAAATAAACAAACTATATTCCATACACTGCCATAAATAATTAAATATTGTACTATACATTGTCTAAAGTGTGTAAACAATATTCCATACACAGCAGTCGATGTCCCTCCAAATGACTGATCAACTGAGTTTTCTTCCCGCCGATTTCTGGGTGGGAGGGGTTGGGGTTTACCATAGGCGGAGAGGTTAATTAATTGATCAATTTAATTAAGTAATCAATCAAATTGATAAGTGTGAGAGGAGCTATTCTAATAACTCAGACCTGAAAGTGCACATGTAGCTGTTAGTAGAGGGGGTGGGGGGTGAGCAGGGTTTTCAGAGGAGGGAGGGAGAGTTTGGGGGTGGGGGAACAATAGTTTATGTGCCTGTCAATTAAACAGAAGGATCCTTTTAGGAAAACAATAGATTAATGACCTATCAATCAAAGGAGGACAATAGGTTTGCCTCTGAGTGCATACCTGCCCCTGATATAGGCAACTTGCACTAACAAAATGGGCCCATATGAACTTTGCTCCACTACTGGTGTTATTGTGAGCCTCCCTCGCTACCTTCCCAAGATACCTGCAATTTTAGTTGTCCCATTAAAAATAGTGAAAATCGTGGATACAATGAAATACGAGTTCTGCTTAACCAATTAACCACCAAAATTTTTAATTTTTTTCGTTTACATTATTTACACTAAAGTAGTAAGGAAAGCAGCTACTTCCAGGTACTGCAGTAACATTTTTGAGAAATTTCAGATTTTCATGTGATCCCCATATGGGGATCATAACAAACACCACTATGCTTGATGTCACTGTTCAAATCATTCGATGTGTAGTCCTACATCGCATTTACTGCATTGTTTCCTTGCGTTTTCCTCACATACTAAATATTTCCTACATAAATTTCTGCCGGCTGGAGTGGCTGGGCGGTTCTAGGCGCTACAGTCTGGCGCTGCGCGACCAATACGGTCGCAGGTTCGACTCTTGCCTCGGGCATGGATGTGTGTGATGTCCTTAGGTTAGTTAGGTTTAAGTAGTTCTAAGTTCTAGGTGACTGATGAGCTCAGAAGTTAAGTCCCATAGTGCTAAGAGCTATTTGAACCATAAATTTCTGTGCGTCTCAGGTTGTGTTTTCCAGATGTTCTAACTATAACAGGAACACAATTGCTAGAGGATTTAGTGGAAGATTTCCTACCAACTTTGTTTAACTAAGATGTCGGTGAAGGCAGAGAAATATACGTCCTGGAAAACATCCTTCTGAGCTCCAGCAGAAAACTGTTACTTCTGTGAGACAAAAGAATCCGTGGTAATTCTCCGGTACGACGTCAATGTCGTTGGTGAAGAAAGGGAAGTACCACTTCTCACCCCTCTTCTTGATTATGTATTTTTGGGCGTTCCCGTCCCTCTTGTCCACTGCTTTCCTATACTTGTTGTACTCTGTGATCAGTTTAGGTTGAGAGGTGTTAAAATCTCTCTTTTCAGTCCTGTCCATTGCTTCACTTGCGAGAGATGTTCAAAGATTTCTTGGTAGGGTAACAGACTCAGGTAGCTATGGTCGTTCCTGATGGGGCCAAAGAATTACGTTTTCTGAGTCAAATCTGTAGTCAGATGTTCCAGGCTCTCTTTTCTTCACCTCCTTGTCTGTCGAAATGGAGCACTTGTTGACTCTGATGAATCGAAGACTTCCTGGTTGTTTGACGTCAGTGTTTTCCAAATGTTTCATCAGAGAACATCCCGTGAAGAGATTGTCAAAGAGAAGTCTAAAATAGAAGTATATCTCAGGACAAAAGGTGGAGTCCAGACAGGCTTGTATCATCAGCTCTACAATATTTTTACTTGCCTTCACACGTCTTTATCTTGTAACTATAATCTGTTTCAGCAAAGTACCCACAGCCATTATCATGTACAAGCTGCTTCAGATAGGGATGCCCGTAACATCGAAACATTTATCCATCACTGCTCAGATTTTCGGATAACACGTAAGATTTTAGAAAATTTTCGTTTATTTGTCGGTCGGTGGGCAAATCTTGAAAACCGTAACCTGTTCTTCTGCTGGAATATCTGAGAGCTCCGAGTTGGCGTTGAGATGGAGAAACAGCTTGGTTTCGAGGTACTTGTGTCGACTCAAGCACTTCGTCAAGCGTTTTTTTTCCATAGCATCGACTGCTCACCAATAGAAATATTTTTGAGGAAGAAGAGGATGATGATGATTTTGGTTCGTGGGTCGCTCAATGGCGTGGTTATCAGCACCCATACCAACTCCCAATCTTCTCACTTTCCAATCTCGTCATTTTCCATAGGCAGCAACGCCAGCCACTAGACCACGAGCTGCGGACTCTTGAGGAAGAGAATGATAACCAGTGAAGAGAATAATTTCAATAAATTTCTTGAAGCTGTCATTTGAAACCTGGAAATGGTCGGCATTTTTCAATGCTGCAGATGTCATACTCTGCCGTAAGAAAATTATGCATAGCTTCTCAAAACTCTTCCGAGTTTTTCTCTGTAAGATCACTAACGAGACCTTTCCTTCTTGTCTCGCAGCATCCGAATTACAATTTCGAGGAACTGCCTTGTGCTTGCATCTCACTTCGAATTCAAAGGCAATTTACTTTTCTTAGGAGGTTGTGGGGCTCCACTTTTTCTGCTTGTACTTGTCGACGGTACAGCCACATCCACCACAGGCGATTTATCTCTGTCGCACAATGAATTTCAGTCCGTCAAGGAACATATGCCAGTTCATCATCCACAATATCATCAACAATATCTTCACTGTCAGAAACTTCGTTGATCCGTTCTCAAGGAAGTTCCATAATGTCTGTAGAACCACTGATATCGTCGTCTTCACTGTTAGAATCACAGAAGTTATGGGAATTCATGATATCTTCAAGTTTCTTCAAAGAAAGAAACTTTTGTTGAGCCATTTGTTTTAAAGTGCAATTTACAAAATAGATGTTGAAATTCTAATCAGATGGGTGCTCAAATAGGGCTTTATGTTTTTGTGTCCATTGTAGCCATGCAAATCACAACGACGTAATAAAGTGCTCGTAACGCAATCAGTACTCACAAGAAAATAAAGGAAGAAAGAAAATAATGACAGCCAAGGTAAGCCTCGATCTGCAAAGTCTGAAGTGAGTGGAGCGAGAAACAACGCAATATGCTCACCATAAGGCACGTACGTTATCACTTTAGGTTTGCTCTTTTGACATTCCATGGAAGAAAAATGAAATGAAATGTGCGTATGGCATTGTTGGCCGCGAGGCCCCACCGGGGAAGTTCGGCCGCCAAGTGCAAGTCTTATTTCAGTCGACGCCACATTGGGGGACCTGCGCGCCAGTGACGAGAATGAAATGATGTTGAGGACAATACAACACCCAGTCGCCGAGCGGAGAAAATCTCCAACCCTGCTGGGGATCGAATCCGGGACCACGTGCATGGAAGGCGAGCACGTTACCACCCAGCTTAGCAGGCGGATGTCCATGGAAGAAATAAACGGGCTAGTTTTCTCCTAGACACACAAATGGCAATGCAAGGTAAGTTAAAGTATGTGATCGCCAAAAGGAGACCAAAATGTGGTAAACAAATTCCGTTCAAATACCATTGTGCTTCGGAAATTGGAGTCCATCTATAATAACTACATCGTCAAAGGGATATTAATGTTCAACAAAACAAGGAGTGAATAGACTCCCACATTAAATAATTAAATGTTAAATTAAGAAACTACATCGCAGCAATACACGCACAGACTAAGTTGACACTCAGTGTGTTGTCTGCTGAGAGCGACCACAGAGGCATATCCCATTTACAATCGCTCTTATCAGCCACCGTGCCAATTGTTAGCATAGCATGCTCGAATATTACAGTAAATTTATCGGTCCAAGGTCTGCGCACAATGACCTCGGCCACCGCTCAAAAGAAAATTTTACAGTAACGTTATTCTTGGCTGACAATAACACATCTTGTTTTACTTTTTAAAACAAAGTATGTTCCTCGGTATCACAGCTGCACAGATACTAACATCGACCGTAACGAAGTCGCCGCCGGAACATATCGTGTAATTGCATTCTTCTCGAATGAGTTATTGGAAACACCAGCAAAAATAAACTGTGCATGTCAGCCTGGGATATGAATTTTTCTGAATTACGTTTCTCATATTGTATTGGCATTTGTTAGTCCAATTTCGTCATAAGTGTCGAGTCCGCTGCTGAGTAAACAAAGAAAGTAGTCTTTTTCCTTTTTTGTTCCATTTTGCTGTTGTTAAGTAAATATGCGCAAATCCGTAGTTAAGCTAGCTAGGTCGCATTAAAAAGTCATCCAGTAGGTGAAGAATGACTTTCCTGATCATGAAGCATGGATGACGCGTTTCGGAATTACGTGCACCTTCAAAAATACAAGTGTAAAGGTAGTGCGAGGAGAAGGTCTTCTCATGTTACGTACACAACTGGTAACGCTCCCTGCGCTACATTTGCACTTGGATTTTTGAAGATGGAAACAATTACGAAACGCGTCACACATATTTTGTGGCGCGCGGTCTAGGACGCCTTGTCACGGTCCGTGCGGCTCCCCACGTCGGAGGTTCGAGTCCTCCCTCGGGCATGGGTGTTTGTGTTGTCCATAGCGTAAGTAGTGTGCAGTCTTAGGGACCGACGATCTCAGCAGTTTGGTCGACTTAGACCTAACCATAAATTTCCAAAGTTTCCATATTTTGTGATCAATGAAAGTTGTTATTCACTTGGTGTGTGACATTTTATGCTACCTTCCCAACTTAAGTACATATCTACTCTTATTTACTAGCATATTCGCTAACCTCCTATGTAGCTTTACATCGTTTGTGTCTTTCGCAGGACCCTTTTCCGTGTTATAGTAAATAAGTTCCTCGAATGAGATTTTCACTCTGCAGCGGAGTGTGCGCTGATATGAAACTTCCTGGCAGATTAAAACTGTGTGCCCGACCGAGACTCGAACTCGGGACCTTTGCCTTCCGCGGGCAAGTGCTCTAATAAGTTCCTGTTGCAGCATTACGAGTGAGTTAATGTAGAGACCATTGCAGTGAATTCGTATTAGGAAGGTATAGGACGATAAAGTGTACGTAAAGTGATTTAATGTAGTTACAATAACGCACTTTTTACAGTCACTCCTCCTAACTGCAGTGAAATAAAGACTGTTCTACTACACTCCTGGAAATTGAAATAAGAACACCGTGAATTCATTGTCCCAGGAAGGGGAAACTTTATTGACACATTCCTGGGGTCAGATACATCACATGATCACACTGATAGAACCACAGGCACATAGACACAGGCAACAGAGCATGCACAATGTCGGCAATAGTACAGTGTATATCCACCTTTCGCAGAAATGCAGGCTGCTATTCTCCCATGGAGACGATCGTAGAGATGCTGGATGTAGTCCTGTGGAACGGCTTGCCTTGCCATTCCCACCTGGCGCCTCAGTTGGACCAGCGTTCGTGCTGGACGTGCAGACCGCGTGAGACGACGCTTCATCCAGTCCCAAACATGCTCAATGGGGGACAGATCCGGAGATCTTGCTGGCCAGGGTAGTTGACTTACACCTTCTAGAGCACGTTGGGTGGCACGGGATACATGCGGACGTGCATTGTCCTGTTGGAACAGCAAGTTCCCTTGCCGGTCTAGGAATGGTAGAACGATGGGTTCGATGACGGTTTGGATGTACCGTGCACTATTCAGTGTCCCCTCGACGATCACCAGTGGTGTACGGCCAGTGTAGGAGATCGCTCCCCACACCATGATGCCGGGTGTTGGCCCTGTGTGCCTCGGTCGTATGCAGTCCTGATTGTGGCGCTCACCTGCACGGCGCCAAACACGCATACGACCATCATTGGCACCAAGGCAGAAGCGACTCTCATCGCTGAAGACGACACGTCTCCATTCGTCCCTCCATTCACGCCTGTCGCGACACCACTGAAGGCGGGCTGCACGATGTTGGGGCGTGAGCGGAAGACGGCCTAACGGTGTGCGGGACCTTAGCCCAGCTTCATGGAGACGGTTGCGAATGGTCCTCGCCGATACCCCAGGAGCAACAGTGTCCCTAATTTGCTGGGAAGTGGCGGTGCGGTCCCCTACGGCACTGCGTAGGATCCTACGGTCTTGGCGTGCATCCGTGCGTCGCTGCGGTCCGGTCCCAGGTCGACGGGCACGTGCACCTTCCGCCGACCACTGCCGACAACATCGATGTACTGTGGAGACCTCACGCCCCACGTGTTGAGCAATTCGGCGGTACGTCCACCCGGCCTCCCGCATGCCCACTATACGCCCTCGCTCAAAGTCCGTCAACTGCACATACGGCTCACGTCCACGCTGTCGCGGCATACTCCCAGTGTTAAAGACTGCGATGGAGCTCTGTATGCCACGGCAAACTGGCTGACACTGACGGCGGCGGTGCACAAATGCTGCGCAGCTAGCGCCATTCGACGGCCAACACCGCGGTTCCTGGTGTGTCCGCTGTGCCGTGCGTGTGATCATTGCTTGTACAGCCCTCTCGCAGTGTCCGGAGCAAGTATGGTGGGTCTGACACACCGGTGTCAATGTGTTCTTTTTTCCATTTCCAGAAGTGTATATTCGGAACATACACTTTCCATCCCAACAATTACATCAAAAACAAGTTTGTGCCATTGTCTATGAAACGTTACTAACAAACAAAATAGATACTGCTGGAGTATAACTTGCTATACGACAACGAGCTGTTCAGAAGAAAGATATTGCCCATAAAATGCTCATATCATAGATCAAAACGCTTCAAAAGGGTTGCTAGTGTCGTCAAGAGCCAGCGGCGGGTATCCAGTATAGAATGTTCCAGTATTATATTTATTCGAAGTGTTAAAACAGCGTATAGGCTCCTCATAACGAGTAATGGAGTTCTATCTTCACTAGGGGTCATAACTCCTGATGTACACCGGAATCGTTCTTTCGTCAGCAACGACCAACGATTCCTAAAATTAAGTAGCGATCAGGATGTCGACCTGAAGTTAAAGACTGGTTTGTACATTAATGGAAGTTAACAGCGCTGGAACGCTGGTACTTGTGTTTTACCTACATACTAACAAAGTTTTCTATTTCTGCAGGCTAGTAATAACCAGCTGCCGTTCTCTGTAATGTGAACACGCTTGCAATGTGAGGAGGCGGATGGCTTTCATCAGAATCTGCTACCAATTCTGGGTAAGCCCACGTGAGTCTGACGAGCAGACGGTCGCTCCAATGAATCTATCTCTCTTGTCGCCTTCATCCTCGCCACTTCCCATCCCTCCACCATTCCCCCTCATTTATTGCCCTTTTTATAGTTACTGGCTGCCTTATTTCTCCTCTTTCCTCGTCCCTGGTATCTTTATTGTCGCGAGAGCCGCGAGTCGGCAGCGGGGCGCCGGTTTATAGGAACTCACTGGACCCTAACTACACTCCATTAAATGGAAGGAGCACGATTTAATGCGGGATTTTGTCCGGGTTCAATTACGGAATTACTGCTTTATTCTCTGGTGCCTAGCGCGAGCCCGCTCCCGCCGTCACATAATTTATATCAGATTTCCTCCCCCGCCCTCCCTCGCGGCCGGCATCTTTCTCACCCCCGTCCCCAGCGAAAGCGCCGGATGCCGGCTCGGGCCGACCAGCCGTTTAACGAATCGCGTTCACTCGTGCAGATCCGGGGTGTCCAATAAAGTAGAGGACTTGTTCCTTGCACCTCCAAATGACGTACCTCCTTTACTGCCTCAACGGCCAGCAGATAGCGCGAGGTTGTTCGTGGGACATTTGACATTATCAAATAAACACCTTTCGCAGACTCACTTATGTCTTCACTTCAATCACCGTGCGCTGTCAGTTTTATTCCTTTAACGCACCATTCATAGAAATTACATTACTGGTCTGTTTGAACTTTATGCCATTTTCACCTGTACGTTGATAACGGTAATGTTTGTGTGTGTGTCACACTGGAAAAACTTGTTTCATGTTACGTGGGGACAGGCACTTATTCCCACATACACTTATGTGGAATGTTACAAATATTGCTTTGCACATATCAGTCAGTTTACGAGTAAATCTTTCACAACACGTGATGTAGGGAAAAATATGAATAACTGCTAGCCTACTAGCCCTTGCATATTCATTAATAGCATACCATGTATTTTTGCGCTCATACATAAACATGATGTTGACTGGTTTAACAAGGTACGCTTTTAACAAATATGAAAGTATTGGTAAGGTAGCTGTCAATAAGGATTTTGCCTGCATGACGATTTGTGAATGTCGTGTTTGTAAACTGATAGGTATGCGCAAGATTATATTTATAACATTCGACACATGTATGTGTGGGAACAAGTGTCTATACCCTTGTTACAGGAAACACGTTTTTTACATTTGACACACACATCACTAAATCCATCATTTGAAAATGGCCTAAGTCTGAAACCGTAAAGTAATGCTATTTATATGCACGGTGCATGAAAAGAATAAACTTGTCACTCTATGGCGGTTAAAATAGCTCCATAATTCAGAGGATGCATATAGGCTGTTGACCCGTACATGAATAAATTAATACTTATTTCTAGTGAAGCTAAATACTAGAATAACAATCATTGTTTTTCGCTGTGTCACAATGAAAAAGAAGACGACACAGCACATAACAGAATGAATGTTAAATCCTGAAACTTTTTTTAAACAATAGGTGATTGGTCCCTCGGTACTGTATAATCGTAAAGAACACCTTTAACCGAAAAAGTATAGAAGGAAGCACAGCTAGTGGAAGACCTGTCTGTTGAGGATGTAGTTTTACGTAATATTTTTGTTTGCTATTGAACGATTTCTACCTCATGGCCATTGTCATTCACTAGCATGTGGGTAGTCACACATATATTGTTTGTAGATCATAAATGACTTCAGAAATCTAATTTTGGAGAAAAATACTGGGGTAAATGCTAGACAATGACTATGAAGCAGCAACTGGCCAATAGCAAATAACAGTATTACTCAAAAGTACAATACCAGGAGAAACATTTCAGTAGTATTTGATGGCTGTGAATCCATTTATGCAGAAAACAAAATATGGTTAAAAAGGTACCAAAACCGTTGAAGTGACAGCAGGTTGGTAACTACACTGTGTGACCAAAAAAGTAGAACAGCGGAGAGACATCACTTTGTACAACTACATGCCATCGGCGGGTATGTAAATGTTTAGCGTTACAGCTTCTGTGTCAGGTGGAATGGCCACCAGAGTGCATCTGTGATGTGTTTCGTGTTGCTATCAGCCCTGTAGATAATAAAAGGGGTGTGAACAGCGTCAGATGTTGAGTGATCACTGCGAAGAACGTGAAAATGCCACGTACCCGATTGAGACATCGTTATCAGCACGTGGCAGAGCTGGGAAGGGTCTGGTGTACCCATTTGAGTGGCTGGTCGGATTGTGCCGTATCCACATTTGTGGGGCATTCTGACGTGACAGAGTACCGATGTTGGACTGAATGGCCACAAGGCGGCAGTCACGTAAATCGTCAAGGTTGTTTGTGGTCGACCACGTCTGACCATCACAAGAGATGATTGCTGTATTGTGTCCCAAGAACATGGTAACCGCTTCAGATCAGAGGACCAGCAGTGGCGTCCCTGCAACGTTCTATGTCATCCCCTACCTTCGGTCAGATGACAGCAGAAGCTCCATTAGACAACTGCCACGTTAAGCGTACGCTGCCGTTAACATGACAACGCAAACGGCTGCGATTGGAGTCGTGTTGTTCCGGGCAGCATGGGTTGCTGATCCGAATGGAATCCCAAGTCGGTCTTACAAAGAGTACCCTACTGCATTGGCCCCCTACATAGCCTGCATTTATCGTGAATCTCTTGCCCAGCTCAAAGGACCAAGTGACTGGAAAAAAGCGCAGGAGACTCCGGTGTATAAAAAGGGTAAAACAAAGGACCCACAAAATTAAGATCATATCACCAACTTCGTTTTGCTGCAGAGCCCTTGACCATATTGTCACTTCGAATATAATAAACTTTCTTGAGACTGAGAAGATTATGAGCACGGATGAGAAACCACCACTCATGCGAAAGTCCGCTTGCCCTTTTCTTCATTCGATATACTACGAGCTTTGGATGAAGGGTAACAGGCAGATTCTATATTTCTAGATTTCCGGGAAGCAATTGACACCGTACCCACTGCGAAGGTACGAGCATATCGAATAACTTCACAGATACGTGAGTGGGTCGAAGATTTCTTAAATAATAGACCTCAGTATGTTTTCGTCGATGGCAAGTGTTCATCAGAGACAAGGTTTTTGTTAGGAGCGCCAAAGGGAAACGTGATAGGACCACAGTTGTCATCTATACACACAAATGATTTGGCACACAGGGTGCACAGCAATCTGCGGTTGTTAGCTGATGATGCTGTGGTGAACGGTAAGTTGTCGAATTGACTGATTGTAAGAAGGTACAATACGACTCAGATAATATTTCCACTTGGTGTGATGAATGACAGCTAGCTCTAAATGCGAAAAAATGTGAAGTTAATGCGGACGAGTAGGAAGAACAAACCTGTAATGTTCGGATACAGTATTACTAATGTCCTGCTTGAGACTGTCAAGTCGTTTAAATATCTGTGCTTAACGTTGCAATTCGAAATGAAATGGAACAAGCAGGGGAGAACTGAGGAGGGAACGCCAATGATCGGCTTTGGCTCATAGGGAGAATTTTAGGAAGGAGTGGTTAACCTGTAAAGGAGACCAGATATAGGAGCTGGTGCAACCTATTCTTGAGTACTGCTCGAGTGATTGGGATCTGTGCCAGGTCGGATGGTGGGAAGATAGCGAAGCAATTCAGAGGCAGGCTGCTAGATTTGTTACCGGTATGTGTTACGCAGATGATTCGGCAACTCACATGTGAATCCCTGGAGAGAAGGCGGCGTTCTTTTCGAGAAGCACTCTTGAGAAATTAATGTAGGTCGATTCTTACAAAAATGAAGACAGCAACCAGCCACTATTAGTAATGCTGTTTATTTAAGTAAATAGCGCCGTAACCGGTTTCGAACTGACAAGTTCATCATCAGACGGCTGTTCACAATATTCACAAGATGCACTTTACATAAACGTCAGTTTACGATTTTAATTCTCTCACTGCAGCGAAATATTCTTGGTGTGTTGGTGCCCTCGAAATCGTATTACAAAGTTGCAAGATTTTATTTTTGAAGTATTGCAAAGTATTTGAAGCACTTATGTGATTTGCATATCACCATATTGTGCATAGCATCACACACACACACACACACACACACACACACACATACACATGGGAAAATACTTTTTGGTGTTTCACTGATTACTTCCACTTCTTGATACAGCAACTGACCTTGTTGATCAAATTCGATGTTACTTAATCAACATAAATAGAAAGTACGATTCATTCCATATAGATAATTTGTTTTATAGTTAATTTAGTTAGCGACGCGACTATTAAATTACACTGTGAAAGATAATAATTTATACTTTTAAACAAAGGAAATCAAGGAAGCACGCTCAATAATTTCGAAGTATATGCAGAAAGTTGGGATGTACGTTGGAGGCATCGAGCGCTTATTTCCGCCTGCATTTTTGTAATTAATTGTAACAATAGGGACACAGCAACGAATTTAAGTCTTTTCTGTGACTCTTAATTCATAGAAAAAAACGTGGTTCCACTAAAAGAGTAAATAAAGTAGTTTGTAAATCACTAGGTGTAAGCTACTTTGGAAGTGTAATTGCTACATTCATGCTTGTTACGTTAAAAACATTTCATATTTTTTTGCGATGATTTTTCTTAAAATATTTCCGAAATCATTCTTACTTGGACCATCTCATACGGAAAGTAGCATCGTTTATATTTAGCAGTCGCATTTCGAAGCTCTTTTGGATGAGAAATAACAATTAATATACAATCACAAATTTTGAGTGTGTCAATATAATGACGGTGAAAAGAGCCTCCAAGCTTTACAAATTCAAGCATAGACAGATATCGAACATTTTTTTTAAAGTCCACCTTAGGTAACGAACGCCATGCTGCACTCTGCCGTTTACATGCTGACTTCGGTACTCACTGGAAAACTCTCTCTCTCTCTCTCTCTCTCTCTCTCTCTCTCTCTCTCTCTCTCTATCTCTCTTGCCCTGGAGTTGTGTGAAAGGAGCTACTTTCCTCTCAGTGTAAAATATTCTGTTAGCAAATACTGTTTTCAGCTGCAAATTTATATTTATTTGTTAAGCACCTCGCCACTGCAAGAAGATTAATATCCAAAATCAGTATGTAGATAAAAAAACGGTCACATAATGAGATTCATCCAATACCAGTCTGGTAACAAGTATATAAATAAAAATGATCTCATGTTGCTTTTGATGACAGAGGCAACGCTTCAGAAAAATTTAGACACTTTTGTATGATTTGTCGACCGCGAAAACCGTTCGACGGAGTAAAATTGAAGATGTTTGAAAATCTCAGAAGAATACGGATAACCTAAAGGGAAAAGTGTAAGAACGAGAGAGAGGCAAGAGAGAAGTGCTCGGAATAAGACGCAGAGATGTAAGCGTTCTCGCCTACTGCAATAACGGAAATAATCCGAAGGTTAAAGAGTAGGAATAAAATTCGAGGTAAGAGGACATCAATGATAAGATTCTGACAACATTACCGCCATAAATGAAACTAAGGAAAAATTACAGGAACTTTCAAGATCATCCCTACAAAGGACGGAAATCATAGGAGGCAGGAATGAGATTAGCAGTAAAATTGGAAACCTCATAACTGGAGACCATGTAGTGGACGAACTGAAGGTATTCTGCAAGATAACTCAAGACAAACTAAGCGAGGAGAATATAATCTGTGCTTGTGGATTTAAATGACCACTGGGATGATTGTTATACAGGGTGTTACAAAAGGTACGGCCAAACTTTCAGGAAACATTCCTCACACACAAATAAAGAAAAGATGTTATGTGGACATGTTAGAGCTCATTTTAGTTTCGTCAGTATGTACTGTACTTCCTCGATTCACCGCCAGTTGGCCCAATTGAAGGAAGGTAATGTTGACTTCGGTGCTTGTGTTGACATGCGACTCATCGCTCTACTACAGTACTAGCATCACGTACATCAGTACTTAGCATCAACTTGTTAGTGTTCATCACGAACGTGGTTTTGCAGTCAGTGCAATGTTTACAAATGCGGAGTTGGCAGATGCCCATTTGATGTGTTGATTAGCACGGGGCAATGCCGTGGCGCGGTAGGTTTGTATCGAGACAGATTTCCAGAACGAAGGTGTCCCGACAGGAAGACGTTCGAAGCAATTGATCGCCGTCTTAGGGAGCACGGAACATTCCAGCCTATGACTCGCGACTGGGGAAGACCTATAACGACGAGGACATCTGCAATGGACGAGGCAATTCTTCGTGCAGTTGACGATAACCCTAATGTCAGCGTCAGAGAAGTTGCTGCTGTACAAGGTAACGTTGACCACGTCACTATATGGAGAGTGCTACGGGAGAACCAGTTGTTTCCGCACCATGTACAGCGTGTGCAGGCACTATCAGCAGCTGATTGGCCTCTACGGGTACACTTCTGCGAATGCGTCAATCCTTTTTAGTGCAAATGTTCTCTTTACGGATGAGGCTTCATTCCAACGTGATCAAATTGCAAATTTTCACAATCAACATGTGTGGGCTGACGAAAATCCGCACGCAATTGTGCAATCACGTCATCAACAAAGATTTTCTGTGAACGTTTGGGCAGGTATTGTTGGTGATGTCTTGATTGGGCCCCATGTTCTTCCACATACGCTCAATGGAACACATTATCATGATTGCATGCGGGATACTCTACCTGTGCTGCTAGAACATGTGCCTTTACAAGTACGACACAACTTGTGGTTCATGCACGGTGGAGCTCCTGCACATTTTAGTCGAAGTGTTCGTACACTTCCCAACAACAGATTCGGTGACCGATGGATTGGTAGAGGCGGACCAATTCCATGGCCTCCACTCTCTCCTGACCTCAACCCTCTTGACTTTCACTTATGGGGGCATTTGAAAGCTCTTGTCTACGCAACCCCGGTACCTAATTTAGAGACTCTTCGTGCTCGTATTGTGGACGGCTGTGATATGCATGTCTCCTCGCTAACGGAGGACATTTTGAACATTTCTTGTAACAAAGTGTTTGAAGTCACGCTGATACGTTCTGTTGCTGTGTGTTTCCATTCCATGATTAATGTGATTTGAAGAGGAGTAATAAAATGAGCTCTAACATGGAAAGTTTGTGTGTGAGGAATGTTTCCTGAAAGTTTGGCCGTACCTTTTTGCACCACCGTGTATAATGCACTGTAAATGACTTGGTCCGTGGTTAGGGATTGTAGAGTTGAATGTAAAACATGCAGAGAAGCCCCGCAGTTACGGAAGTAGCCTAGTGGAGTGGAAAAGGTGTGGTTGGCGCGCAAATAGCAACTCGTCCTTTGTGACGAGTGAGGTGTCTGGGCTGCACAGTGCTGTGGTTAATAGTGGATCAGTGCGGCTCATATTCTTGGAGTCTTGATGAGCTTAAGACCAGTATTTATGGACCTCGGATGCTGCATTTGGGAATAATATTGTCATGGCGTGTTTTTTGGCCCTCTAAAATATAATTTCGACGCCAAGAAGGTCTGTAAAAGGGCAAGGCCAACAGTACTGCCATGACTGCATCGCCGCCGTGTTAACAGCCACTGCAACTTACGCCAACAGTGCCATAAGCCTTCTAATAAATTATTTGTATTTGACACTCTTTAATCGGACCCGGTATTTGTGAAATTTCGTTAATTTTAATAATAATCGTGGTGTTGCTAAAAACGCTATTTACACCCGTGATTATCCAAAATCACAAACCTGGACAGGAATCCTATCCTAGTGAATTTAATTCCGAGTGTCCTTATTTTTTTATGGAAAAACTTATTCGGCAACTGTAAAAATAGTTGTGATTACTTTCTAATGTGTGGCGTTTAGTGTTAAAAGTTGAGTTTTATCGTTTGATAAATACTCCACTTCCAGTGCATTGTTAAATCAATCAGCTGCCGGCCACGGTGGCCGAGCGGTTCTAGGCTCTTCAGTCAGGAAAATGAAATGGCTCTGAGCACTATGGGACTTAACATCTATGTCATCAGTCCCCTAGAACTTAGAATTACTTAAACCTAACTAACCTAAGGACAGAACACAACACCCAGCCATCACGAGGCAGAGAAAATCCCTGACCCCGCCGGGAATCGAACCCGGGAACCCGGGCGTGGGAAGCGAGAACGCTTCCGCACGACCACGAGATGCGGGCTCTTCAGTCAGGAACCGCGCGACTGCTACGGTCGCAGGTTCGAATCCTGCCTCGGGCATGGCTGTGTGTGATGTCCTTAGGTTAGTTAGGTTTAAGTAGTTCTAAGTTCTAGGGGACTGATGACCTAAGAAGTTAAGTCCCATAGTGCTCAGAGCCATTTGAACCATTCAATCAGCTGTCAGTTTCTCAAATAATTTGCCCAACTTGAAAAAGTGCCAGAAAATAGTAAAATTGTTAGTTAAAAGAACAATAATATTGATTTGAAGTGAAAAAGATTATTAATTGTTGCATTTATGCACTCTGATCAGACATACAAAGTTTTATCAGTGTTAACTTCATGAAAAAGTGTTTGGACTTGAATTTAATGTTGTGTTGACTTTTGCACAAGCATCTATATTTTGAGTAGGTTAGAAGACTGCTTACCAAAGCATAGTTGTTATTAAAAGAGCTATTATTGGTTGTGCTTTACTTAATTAATTATTACTGATGAGAATACTTTCCATGTCTCATACTTACTTGTGTACTTTTGTTAATGAGCATGGTTCTTAAAACCATGTAAGTTTAAGGGCCCTCATGTGCTAGGGTAGTTAGTTAATCAAGCAAAGGAAAGGCTCCTTCGAAGTTAGTGTGGTTAGATTTGCATTCTGTCTGACTGCTTCAGACCGAGCTTAAGAAAGAAATATTTACTGTGTTAGCTATTCTATTGCAAGTTGTTAATTACACATGCATAGAGACCCTGTACAGAGCAATGATGTTATAAAGTATGATCCTTAATAGACCCCCTGATTTCAGTCAGAATCATTTTATGCTCTCCCCTGTTTAGTATTGCTATTAGTTTTATGTGTGTTGGTGACTGGTTCTATAAACTGCTGCATCTAGTTCATTTAAGGTCCGTGTTGTTAAGAGGCATATGTTATTGAAACTTCCTGGCAGATTAAAACTGTGTGTCCGACCGAGACTCGAACTCGGGACCTTTGCCTTTCGCGGGCAAGTGCTCTACCAACTGAGCTACCGAAGCACGACTTAGGCCCGGTACCCACAGCTATACTTCTGCCAGTATCTCGTCTCCTACCTTCCAAACTTTACAGAAGCTCTCCTGCGAACCTTGCAGAACTAGCACTCCTGAAAGAAAGGATATAGTGGAGACATGGCTTAGCCACAGCCGGGGGGATGTTTCCAGAATGAGGCATATGTTATTGTTCGCTATCTCAATGGTCATTTGTTTGTCTGACTTCCAAGTTAGTAGTATATTTATCTGCAAGGTTAGGTTATTGTGTTGTAGTGTGAACAGATATAATGAAAGAGTTTAATGAGTGTGTCAAGGAAGGTTGGGTTAGCCTTAGCACTGCCTTCTGGTTTATTATATTGCTTGACACAAGAAGGCCCAATTAGGCTGGCGACCGATATTAATACGTAATATTACAACTTGCTTTTGTGCTGGGAGAACGTCTGTTCCTGACCACCTGTTTACTGCTAGTTATACTCTGCTGCAGTGTTTCGGAAACGAATTCCAGTCTGATTGTTTCGTTCCCATTACGTTTTCTCACGGTCACAACTATTTCAAAAATTCCCCACAGAGGTTTAATATTAGCATCGATTGCCGTTTAAGGTGGTCGGTGTTACCGTTACAACCTGCAACTGCCTCGTCGTTGTGCGTATGCGGGATGTACAGGTGTTTAAAAGAAACTGTCACATATTCCTACAGGAGGTAGTATTGGTAAAAACTAGACGAAAAGTTCTGATAAGCACATGTCCAGAAACCAATACGTTTTGACATATGGACCAATCTGTCCTCTCACACCTATCTGCTCCTTTTACGTAGACACTGTAGTGTGTGCTGCACCTATCCTCACACGTCCTTCAACCCTTTTTCGTAGTGCATCACAAATTCTTTCGAATGCACCTGGGTCCATTTCGATTACGTCACATGCATTGGTCAGTAGCTTCCGCAACGCCTGCAAATTGTCGATGCATTTAATGACTTGATATGACCCCATAGCCAGAAATCCAAGACACTCAAGTCCGGCAAAGGGGAGACGATGCTACCGAATCTCCTCGATTACTTCATTGTCCATGTATCGCTGCGATGAGGTGCTGTAGCATGTTCCGTAGAAAACTGTGTGTCCAGTCGTGCATAAAATCGGTCGTTGTTTGTACAAGGGTAACATTCTCCAATATCACTGGTAATTAGTCACGCAGAAGTTGGTGATACACAGCAAATGTTAATCTTTTTGGAAAACCAAAAACGAAGTACTCGGATTAAAGTGTCTGTAAGACATGTATAGAGTCTTTCGCCCCTTATGCTCTGTCTATACACCGGAGAAACAATTACGGAACTAAAAGAAAGATTCAAGAGTGGGATTGTAATTCAAGATGAAAGGATATCAAAGATAAATTGGCTAATGACATTGCTGTACTGAGTGAATGTGAAGTAGAATTAGAGGATCTGTTGGATGGAGCAATCTAATGAGTATAGAGTATGGATTGAGAGCAAATTGAAGACCGACAAAACTAACGAGATACGCAGAAATGAGAATAGTAGGAAACATAACATCAGGCGGGGGGGGGGGGGGGGAGGGGGAATTGGTGATCACAAAGCAGTTGAGGAGTACTGCTTCTTGGGCAGCAAAATAACCCCCCATGTTCGGAGCAAGGAGGACATAAAAAGCAGACGGGCACTGGCAAAAGGAGCGTTCCTAGTTAAGAGAAGTCTACTAACATCAAACGTAGCTCATTATTTGTGGAAGAAATTCCTAAGAATGTACGTTTAGAGCACAGAATTTTATGGTAGAGAAACACGGACTGTGAGAAAATCGGAGCACAGGACAATCGAAGCATCAGAGATGTGATGCTACAGAAGGTTGTTGAAAACTGGTTGGACTGATAAGGTAAGAAATGAGGCGGTTCTCAGGAAAATTGGTGAAGAAAGGAATATAGGTAAATAACTGACGACATACGATGCAAGTGTTACTTTGAGATGAAAAGGTTTCCAAAGGAGAGGAACTTGGGGCGAACCGCGTCAAACCAGTCAGAAGACTGATGACTCAAAAAGAAAAAATAATGTGATCCCATTAGTCTCCTCCAGACAATTTCTGTTTCTACGTTGATAATGAAGCGATCGTGATGTCTCACCTCCTTATTGCCTGAGCTCTTGCATTTTCCCAACGCGTGTGTTGTGGAAATTTACTAAATCATCTCTTGTGAATCCTGTCTCATTTATACACTGAAGAGCAACAGAAACTGGTGGTCCACGCAAGCACGCAGAAGGGTCGCAACACGACTATGCATGAACTCGACTAATGTCTGAAGTAGTGTTGGAGGGAACAGAGTCCACGAATTCTGCAGAGCTGTCGATAAATCTGTAAGAGTACAAGGGTGTGGAGACCTCTTCCGAACAGTGCGTTGCAAGGCATCCCAGATATGCTCAACAGGCATGGGGAGTCTGGTGGCCAGCGTAAGTGTTTAAACTCAGAAGAGTGTTTCTGGAGTCACTATATAGCAATTCTGGACGAGTGGTTTGTCGCATTGTCCTGCTGGAATTGCCCAAGTCCATCGGAATGCACAGTAGACATGAATGGATCTAGGTCATCAGACAGGATCCTTACGTGCGTTTCACCAGCCAGAGTCATATCCAAATGTATCAGGTGTCCCATATCACTACCGCTGCACACGCCCTACACCATAACAGAGCCTCTTTCAACTTGAACAATCCACTGCTGACATGGAGGGTCAATGGATTCATGAAGTTGTCTTCGTTATCATACACGTCCATTCGCTCGATACAATCTGAAACGAGACTCGTTCGACCAGGCAACATGTTTCCAGTCATCAACAGTCCAATGTTGGTGCTGATGGGCCCAGGCGAGACGTAAAGCTTTGAGTCGTACAGTCATCAAGAGTACACGAGTGGGCCATCGGCTCTGAAAGCCCATATCAATGATGTTTCGTTGAATGGTTCGCAGGCTGACACTTGTTGATAACCCAGCATAGTTGCTGAAGGGTTGCACTTCTCTCACGTTGAAAAATTCTTTTCAGACGTCGTTGGCCCCATTCTTGCCGGATTTTTTCCGGCTGCTGCGATCCCTGAAATTTACGGTACACTCGTGAAATGGTCGTAGGGGAAAATCCCCAATTCATCGTTACCTCGGAGATGCTGTGTCCCATGGCTCCTGCTCCGACCTTGACACCACGTTCAAGCCACCTTAAATCTTGGTAGCCTGCCATTGTAGCAGCATTAACCGATCTAACAACAGCGCCAGACACTTGTTGTCTTATACTGAAGTTACCCGACCGCAGCTCCGTATCTGCCTGTTTACATATCCCTGTATTTCAATACCCATGCCTATATCAGTTTCTTTGGCGCTTTAGGGTAAATACTACACATTACGCTGACCTATCAATAGGCATCGCTTTTCGCACATAGAATTATGAAAAATTTTTCTTCTAGATTTGACCAACGCTATCTCTTGCAGCAATACGTAACTCTTTTTTAGTCACCCAGAATACCTAGAGTGTTTGCTGGTAAGTAACGCGGCCACGTAGGAAGTCTGCGACGCTGTTTGCACGCCCGTAGAGTATGACATCTCTTTATCAGCAGAGTGGCCTCTGAGCCCTACCGACGCCGATCGCTGCGATACAAAGGTATCGGTGCTGCTCTGACGAAAAATTTGCGTTTCCTTCGTCGACACCGAAACAGTACAATTTTCTTGCCGAGAAGAAATTCGTCGTGTGTTCGGACCTACCCCGAACAGGTCGGCAGCTACCAGCTGGATTTCGTTCCTGCCGTTCTCGGCTGCGACGCGGGGCGCCGCTGCAACCGTAACAAAACACGGGGTTGGGCGCCCGGGGCGGTTGCTAGGACACCTGGCGCGCCGGCCGCCGCGCCGCGACGCTCGCCGGCGACGCATTCCGGGGGCGTCGGCGGCCTGCAGCCAATAACAGCCGCCGGCGCCAGACATTTGTCAGCGTTCCGGGCGCTGAGCAGCCCCTGATTAAATTTCGGCGCTGTCCGCCAGCCAAAGGGTGGCCCGGCGAGCGCCCAGCCGTCCCGCCAAATTGGACGTCGCGACGCCGCCGCTGGTCCAGCTGCCGGCGCTCCACGGCGCCCCGCCGACGCGCGCCTGCACGTCAATCTCCGGATATTTGCTGCGTATCGCAGGTTCCCCACCAAAGCCGTTTTGCAACGACTTCTTTGAAGCTAACCACCAACGTAACAACCAGTCAGTGATCTACACAACATCGCGAATTGCTTTGCGTTTGAGAATAGTCTGCAGCGTTCACAACTACTGGTTACCTCCTTTCTCACTGAAATTCTTGTTCCTGACATACTACGTAAGAATTTCTCAGATTTCGACTACAGTCAGTTCCATAAGAAAGTGTACACCATTATCTGCATGAAATACACTGAAGTGCCGAACAAACTGGTACAGGCATGCGTATTCAAATATAGAGATATGTGAACAGGCATAATATGGCGCTGCGGTCGACAACGCTTATACAGGGTGGTCCACTGATCGTGACCGGTCCAAATACCTCATGAAATAAGCGTCAAACGAAAAAACTGCAAAGAACGAAAGTTGTCTAGCTTGAAGGGGGAAACCAGATGGCGCTATGGTTCGCCGCCTAGATGGCGCTTTCATAGGTCAAACGGATATCAACTGCGTTTTTTAAGATAGGAACCCCAATTTTTTATTACATAGTCGTGTAGTACGTAAAGAAATATGAATGTTTTAGTTGGACTACTGTTTTCGCTTAGTGATAGATGGCGCCGTAACAGTCAGAAACGTATGGCTCACAATTTTAGACAAGCAGTTGGTAACAGGTAGGTTTTGTAAATTAAAATACAGAGCGTAGGTACGTTTGAACATTTTTTTTCGGTTGTTCCAGTTACAGCGTGGTTACCTGTAAATACTACATTAATACAATAAATACTCTAAATGATGTCCGTCAACCTCAATGCATTTGGCAATACGTGTAACGACATTCCTCTCAACAGCGAGTAGTTCGCCTTCCGTAATGTTCGCACATGCATTGACAATGCGCTGACGCATGTTGTCAGGCGTTGTCGGTGGATCACGATAGCAAATATCCTTCAACTTTCCCCACAGAAAGAAATCCGGGGACGTCAGATCCGGTGTACGTGCGGGCCAAGGTGCTTCGACGGCCAATCCACCTGTCATGAAATATGCTATTCAGTACCTCGTCAATCGCACGCGAGCTATGTGCCGGACATCCATCATGTTCGAACTACATCGCTATTCTGTCATGCTGTGAAACATCTTGTAGTAACATCGGTAGAACATTATGTAGGAAATCAGCATAAATTGCACTATTTAGATTACTATCGATAAAATGGGGGCCAATTATCCTTCCTCCCATGATGCCGCACCATACATTAACCCGCCAAGGTCGCCGATGTTCCACTTGTCGCAGCCATCGTGGATTTTCCGTTGCCCAATAGTGCATATTATGCCGGTTTACGTTACCGCTGTTGGTGAATGACGCTTCGTCACTAAATAGAACGCGTGCAGAAAATCTGTCATCGTCCCGTAATTTCTCTTGTGCCCAGTGGCAGAACTGTACACGACGTTCAAAGTCATCGCCATTCAATTCCTGGTGCAGAGAAATATGGTACGGGTGCAATCGATGTTGATGTAGCATTTTGAGATTCCCGATTCTCGCGCAGTTTGTCTGCTACTGATGTGCGGATTAGCCGCGACAGCAGCTAAGACACCTACTTGGGCATCATCATTTGTTGCAGGTCGTGGTTGACGTTTTACATGTGGCTGAACACTTCCTGTTTCCTTAAATAACGTAACTATCCGGCGAACGGTCCGGACACTTGGATGATGTCGCCCAGAATACCGAGCAGTATATACATACACGCCCATTGGGCATTTTTATCACAATAGCCATACATCAACACGATATCGACCTTTTCCGCAATTGGTAAACGGTCCATTTTAACACGGGTAATGTATCACGAAGCAAATACTGTCCGCACTGCAGGAATGTTACGTGATACGACGTACTTATACGTTTCTGACTATTACAGCGCCTCTACCACGAAGCGAAAAAAGGCGTCCAACTAAAACGTTCATATTTCTTTAAGTACTACACGAATATGTAATAAAGAATGTGGGTTCCTATTTTAAAAAACGTAGTTGATATCCGTTTGACCTATGGCAGCACCATCTAGCGGGCCAACCATAGCGCCATCTGGTTTCCCCCTTGAAGCTAGACGAGTTTCGTTCTTTGTAGATTTTCGTTTGATGCTTATTTCGTGACATATTTGGCCCGGTCACGATCAATGGACCACCTTGTGTAAGACAACAAGTGTCTGGTGCAGTCGTCACATTGTTTTCTGCTGTTACAACGGTAGGTTATGAACGTTTAAGTGAGTCTGAACGTGGTGTTATAGTCCTCGCACGAGCGATGGGACACAGCATCTCCGAGGTAGCGATGAAGTGGCGATTTTCCCGTACGATTATTTCAAGAGTGTGCCGTGACACTCAGGAATCCGATGAAACATCAAATCTCCGATATCGCTGCAGCGGGAAGAACTTCTTGCAATAATGGGACCAACGATGACTGAAGAGCATCAGTGCAACCCTTCCGCAGATTGCTGCAGATGTCAGTGCTGGGCCATCAGCAACTATCAGCGTGCGAACAGTTCAATGAAACATCATCGATATATCCGTGATACTCTCCCTCCTTGCTCGCAGTAGTAGAGAACGAGCTGTAGTTCATTGAAATTTTGCGTAGTCCTCCTTCACACTACACGGTAAGGATCCCATAAAGAAATACTGCAGAAGCGAACGGATATGCGTAATGTAACAACTCTCTTTAGCAGATATGTTGAACCTTTTAAATGTTCTGCCAATAAAACACGGTCTAAGGGTTGGTGAGATTGTCTTGTGAATAGTTTACATAGATTAAGATTAGCAGACAGCCTACAGCACCAGCAAATCACGAACATACTCGCACAACAGCGATGATAGTCGGCAAGCAATTTGATTAGAAACTGCTTCCGAGGAACAGAGTCAAAAGCCTTCTGGAACTCTAGAAATATGGAACCATTCCGAAATCCCCCGACAATAGTACTCATTACTTAACGTGTATACACAGCTAGGTACACATATATTTCACAGGAACGGTATTTTCAGAGTGTGTTGACTATGTGGCAACATATCGTTTTCTCCCGAGGTAATTTATGTAACGTTCGAACACAATATCCGTTCCAATATCCTACTGCAAATCGAGGTCACTAATATGGGTCTGTAATTCGGTGTATTACTTCTACACTCCTGGAAACTGAAATAAGAACACCGTGAATTCATTGTCCCAGGAAGGGGAAACTTTATTGACACATTCCTGGGGTCAGATACATCACATGATCACACTGATAGAACCACAGGCACATAGACACAGGCAACAGAGCATGCACAATGTCGGCACTAGTACAGTGTATATCCACCTTTCGCAGAAATGCAGGCTGCTATTCTCCCATGGAGACGATCGTAGAGATGCTGGATGTAGTCCTGTGGAACGGCTTGCCATGCCATTTCCACCTGGCGCCTCAGTTTGACCAGCGTTCGTGCTGGACGTGCAGACCGCGTGAGACGACGCTTCATCCAGTCCCAAACATGCCTAATGGGGGACAGATCCGGAGATCTTGCTGGCCAGGGTAGCTGACTCACACCTTCTAGAGCACGTTGGGTGGCACGGGATACATGCGGACGTGCATTGTCCTGTTGGAACAGCAAGTTCCCTTGCCGGTCTAGGAATGGTAGAACGATGGGTTCGATGACGGTTTGGATGTACCGTGCACTATTCAGTGTCCCCTCGACGATCACCAGTGGCGTACGGCCAGTGTAGGAGATCGCTCCCCACACCATGATGCCGGGTGTTGGCCCTGTGTGCCTCGGTCGTATGCAGTCCTGATTGTGGCGCTCACCTGCACGGCGCCAAACACGCATACGACCATCATTGGCACCAAGGCAGAAGCGACTCTCATCGCTGAAGACGACACGTCTCCATTCGTCCCTCCATTCACGCCTGTCGCGACACCACTGGAGGCGGGCTGCACGATGTTGGGGCGTGAGCGGAAGACGGCCTAACGGTGTGCGGGACCGTAGCCCAGCTTCATGGAGACGGCTGCGAATGGTCCTCGCCGATACCCCAGGAGCAACAGTGTCCCTAATTTGCTGGGAAGTGGCGGTGCGGCCCCCTACGGCACTGCGTAGGATCCTACGGTCTTCGCGTGCATCCGTGCGTCGCTGCGGTCCGGTCCCAGGTCGACGGGCACGTGCACCTTCCGCCGACCACTGGCGACAACATCGATGTACTGTGGAGACCTCACGCCCCACGTGTTGAGCAATTCGGCGGTACGTCCACCCGGCCTCCCGCATGCCCACTATACGCCCTCGCTCAAAGTCCGTCAACTGCACATACGGTTCACGTCCACGCTGTCGCGGCATGCTACCAGTGTTAAAGACTGCGATGGAGCTCCGTATGCCACGGCAAACTGGCTGACACTGACGGCGGCGGTGCACAAATGCTGCGCAGCTAGCGCCATTCGACGGCCAACACCGCGGTTCCTGGCGTGTCCGCTGTGCCGTGCGTGTGATCATTGCTTGTACAACCCTCTCGCAGTGTCCGGAGCCAGTATGGTGGGTCTGACACACCGGTGTCAATGCGTTCTTTTTTCCATTTCCAGGAGTGTATTTCCATGTTTGTTTGTTGATGTGATCAGTGCACTTTTCCAATCCTAAGGTACGGGTATTTCGATGAGCGAGCGGGTATATGTGCCTACTAGAAATGGAGCTGTTAAATCAACATAGTCACATAGGCACCTAACTGATATAGCAGACACCACCGGAAGGCCTAACTTTGTGAAGTGGTATAAGTTGCTTCGCTGTACTGAGTATATGTGCTTCTAAGTTATTCATGCAGGCAGCTGCTCTCGATACGAATACCGGAGTATTTACTGCGTCTACTTTTGTGAAGGAATTTCGGGAAACAATGATTAGAAACTCCGCTTTAGTGGTTCTGTCTTTGATAACATTACAGTTTCCATCATGTCGAGAAGGTATTGAGTGTGTTTTTCTGATGGAGTAATTTACGTGCAGTCTGAATATCTTTTGATTTTCTGCCAGATTTCGAGACAGAATTTTGTTGTGGAAAGAATTAAAATCATCTCCCACTGAAGTCTGCGCTAAATGAAAGGACGAAAGACTAATATAGTACTGCAATAATTTTCATCTACTAGCAGTCATATATTTGGAAAGTGTGGATTACACCATGGTAGCTAGGCACTGGGACTTGTGTTTATGAACTTGTTACCACTGTGGGTCTTTGGCGTTAATATCGCACCGGTCATTTGTAAGAAGTGGCATCTCGACATAAGATTCGCACTGGGGTTTACTGTATTAAACTGATTCAATACTTTAGACCACAATGGTGGTGAGGAAGTGTGATGGAAGGGTTTTATCTGTATTATTTTCAGACTTATCTTGTAGTGGTTAGTCGGCGGTTCTTATAAGTTCTTTTATATCTATCAAGTTGCATTGGGCTTTTAAATGTAATTGAGGCTCCTCTTGATAGTAGTATAATGAGGTGTTATTATAAGTTATTTTACTGATTTGCTGGTTGAACGTTGAACCTTGATCTGAATTAGTTTTGTTTTAGGGCAGGTTCTCTTGTATACAGTAATTATATTACGGATTATGTTGTTTGGATTTGTTAATGTAATATGAAGACCTTAACTTCGAGTTGGGACTCCTTTACAACGTCCATATCTGGAACGTTTCTGGAAGGAATTTAATAGCCACAAGAGCAGATTAATAGGATAACAATTTTAAACTCCTATCCAAGCCAAACCAAGGCTAACCTACGTTTCTAGCATTTGTAGACTTAGAGAAAGCTTTTGACAATGTTGGCTGGAATACTCTCTTTCAAATTCTAAAGGTGGCAGGGGTAAAATAGAGGGAGCGAAAAGCTATTTACAATTTGTACAGACACCAGATGGCAGTTATAAGAGTCGAGGGACATCAAAGGGAAGCAGTGGTTGGGAAGGGAGTAAGACAGGGTTGTAGCCTCTCCCCGATAATATTCAATCTCTATATTGAGCAAGCAGTGAAGGAAACAAAAGAAAAATTCGGATTAGGTATTAAAATCCATGGAGAAGAAATAAAAACTTTGAGGTTTGCCGATGACGTTGTAATTCTGTCAGAGACAGCAAAGGACTTGGAAGAGCAGTTGAACGGAATGGACAGGATCTTGAAAGGAGGATATAAGATGAACTTCAACAAAAGCAAAACGAGGATAATGGCGTGTAGTCGAATTAAGTCGGGTGATGCTGAGGGAATTAGATTAGGAAATGAGACACTTAAAGTAGTAAAGGAGTTTTGCTATTTGGTGAGCAAAATAACTGATGATGGTCGAAGTAGAGAGGAAATAAAATGTAGACTGGCAATGGCAAGGAAAGCATTTCTGAGGAAGGGAAATTCGAGTATAGATTTAAGTGTCAGGAAATCGTTTCTGAAAGTATTTGTATGGAGAGAATTCCAATGGAAGTGAAACATGGACGATAAATAGTTTGGACAAGAAGAGAATAGAAGCTTTCGCAATGTGGTGCTACAGAAGAATGCTGAAGATTAGATGGGTATATCACATAACTAATGAGGAAGTAGTGAATAGGATTGGGGAGAAGAGAAGTTTGTGGCACAACTTGACTAGATGAAGGGATCGGTTGGTAGGACATATTCTGAGCCATCAAGGGATCACCAGTTTAGTATTGGAGGGCAGCGTGGAGGGTAAAAATCGTATAGGGAGACCAAGAGATGAATACACTAAGCAGATTCAGAAGGCTGTAGGTTGCAGTAGGTTCTGGGAGGTGAAGCAGCTTGCACAGGATAGAGTAGCATGGGGAGCTGCATCAAACCAGTCTCAGGACTGAAGACCACAACAACAATCCAAGCCAACGCCAACATTATTTATTTTTTCAGATGACCAGTGTCGTTTTCCCACATAACCTGTAACTAAATGGTCACTATGGAACTCAAGTATCGATGGCTTGTATGCTGTGGACACACCCTCCGTCTAATTAGCTAGTAGTGTTAATCACTTTATTACTGAACAATAGAAATACAGGATGGAATGATGACAATATCACGAAAAGAACAGATTGCTACTCACCATGCAACGGAGATGTTGATTCGCAGACAGGCACAACGGAAAGACATTTAAACAAATGAGGTTTCGGCCAAAAGGCCTTTTTCTAAAGGTAACAGAACTCACACATGTAAACAAGCAAAGATCACACACACAGGACTACTGTTTTTATCCGCGGAGGCATTGATGATAGTTGTGTGAGTTGTGCTTGCGTGAATGTGTGCATGTGTTTGTGTTGTCTCCTTTATAAGACCTTATGTCCTAAAGCTCACTTGTATAGCAGTCTTTCTGTTGCGCCTGCCTGCGACTAAACGTCTCTAATCCATCCTGATCATAATACTGTCATTGTGTTATTGCAGTTATGTAAATGTTTTCTCTCTACTTTTTGGTGTATAAGCTTTGTTTCGTACTAATATGTGTTTGCATATTGTATACGTTTAATTAATAAATGTTTTGAGTCCTTATTCTTCACTTTAATACCCTACACCTCACTCTGCTACACTCTGTGATAAACGAGAAAAATAAATGTCAAACACGAGAGGAGTAATGAGAAGAAAACTTACAGTCAATTCCACAAGAAAGCGTACGCCATAATTTTAAATGCAACGTTCGCAGCAATGTCTCTGGTAGTCGTCGCTAATATGCACTGAATCCACTTTCGCACAGTGTATAAATAAACAGTGTGAGAGTTGAATGTTTTGTTTTGTCAGTTGCAGTTTAAAATGAGTGCCAAATATCTCAAGCGTCACGAGCCAGTGTTCCTTGTAAATCATTCAAAGGGACCAAAGCTTTCGTGCGGAGCTGCTGCCAAAATTCTTAGAAAGTCAAAGACTTTGCGAAGTGGATCAAACAATATTTAGAGGTTGGAAACGTGGATGTTTTGCCGGAGAGAGGGCTAACGTGCTCGACAACTAAAACTGAAGACAAAGAGATAGAGAGTGTTTTTAAGCATAAATTAAATCCTACTTGGCTCGAACGAGGCAAACACGTTGCTTCAAGAGGATAGTGATGTGAAACATGGTAGCCGCCTCGGTAAGGCGTGGAAACAAGGCTATCGGGTGTCCACGATGGACCGGCTTGCAATGTCTAGCGGGTGCAAATCCGATCGGAAATGTTTGGTCGCATAGTAAGATAAAGCTTAATGCAAAGCCAGTGTATACTTTGAAGTAACCGTCATACAAAATCGGGACGATAGGGAGATCGTCGCCGAGAGAATATGCAAAAATCTCGTGGAAAGCATGCCAAAAAGGTGCCAAGCTATAATCGATAAGGGCGGCTATTGGATTAACTATTAGGTAATTGTACAGTTGGTAATAACATGTATTTTTATATAAACATATATCTATAATAGTATCTTTTACACTGAAGAGCCAAAGGCATTGTGGAAACGTAACACAGCAGGAAAACCACATCATGTGGTAAAAAGGTATGAATACATAATTTTATGTGCTCTTCAGAAATCTGTAACTACCATGTAAAAACTACTATTTACATCTATATAAACAGCAAAAAGCACTCGTTGTGTATAACAGCAATAAAATAAAAAGAACACTAATGATGCTGCAACTGCAGTGAGACATGTTTGGGATAAAAAATCAGATTGTGTTTTGCTAAAGGCGGACCACATCCAAAATCATAGGTAAAGAAATTGTCTGGAAGTGATTTGGTGAACCTCCCGCAGAGCACTTAAATGTGAACTGCAGAATTGTTATGTAGATTATTACAGAGTTCATTCTGCCCCTGACTTCTATTCCTTCACCTACTAGAGCGTTCCAGTCACTCATGATTATTAGATTTCGCCGGCCGGAGTGGCCCAGCGTTTCTAGGCGCTACAGTCTGGACCCGCGCCACCGCTACTGTCGCAGGTTCGAATGCTGCCTCGGGCATGGATGTGTGTGATGTCCTTAGATTAGTTAGGTTTAATTAGTTGTAAGTTCTAGGGGACTGATGACCTCAGAAGTTAAGTCCCATAGTGCTCAGAAACATTTGAACCGTTTTTCACTATTAGATTTCCGTCTCACTTTACATACTGAATTACAAGTTCAGTATCCTCGTCTACAATATCGCTTGTTCTTCTGCTTTTGACGTCGTCTTCTCTATCTGAACTAGTGTTATTGGCGTTGGTTTGTTGTTCTGGTGAGAACAGTTTTATCACTTTACTTTTCACGATAACTCACTCTCTGCTCTGGCTTCTTATTCATTATGGATCCTGCTCCCTATGCACTATTCTGTGTTGCTGTTGATTTCATCCCATATTCATCTCAACATAAGTCCTTATGTTCATTCCATTTCACTTCACTGACACCCACTGTATCGATACTAATCCTTTGCATTTCCATTTTCAGATTTTCTAGCTTCTGCACCACACTGATACTTCTGACATTAGACAGTCCGGCTCCTAGAATGTTACCCTTTCGTCGCTTATTTAGACTATTTCTCATGATTACTTCCCTCGTGGCAATCCCCTTTCAGAGATGTGAATGGAAATAGTCTGGAATCTCTTGGCATTAAAGAGATCATTACATTTTTTTCAGTTACACGCCACATGACCTGTGGATACGCATTATGTACTTTTCCGTTTCCTTCTGCACCCTCATGTCATGGATCATCGCTGATATTTCCGCCTTTTAGGGGCAGTTTCCCCCGGTAATGGAAAGACGGTGTCCCGAACCTCCATCCGTTCTTTCTCTCTCCTTGACAGGGCCCTGCTGTCGAACTGTCTTCTAGTCAAGTTCCAACGATAATTAATTACTTCCACTTAATTATATTCACATGGAGGGGGAGGTATAAAATGAGATTACAAGGAGAAATACTTTTATACATATATTCCGAAAAACTTATGAAAGTTAACAAATTCGTGCGTTCGGAAACAAACTCGTCCAGAAGGGTCTAGAAGGATCGAGAGCCGACACCAGAATGATCATTTTATCCATCCAAGCCATTATCACGCAGTTATGTAGACATTCCATGACGTGATATAGTCTTTGTTATTCTTAGTACTATTTTACACACACGTATACTTATTATTAATATTTTTATATTCAAAACGCGTAAAGATGGAGAGTTTTTCTCGTTCAAAAATAATATTCTATCATTGGTAGCACATTTGCGTACATAACACGTATAGTTTTGTTCGGTATTGACACAGTTCACCTGTAGTTTCTCTAACAATTTACTACGGTTTTTAGAAGGCTTCCTAGGAGACGACACAATTTTTCCACACAGCCCCCTCTAGTAGACCACCCTTCCTCCAAGTGGGGTAGGGGGGCACCACCCTGGGGTGGGGCATAGAATAATAGAGGCTGGCTTCCACTGAAATGTTTACATTTCATATTACGTAAGAGAAAGATCACCGATGCACAGAGACTGCAAGTGTCAGGTTCTCATCCCCCTGAACCAAACTGACCTCCTGTCTCATTTGACAAGAACTGACCAATATATCTTGTCAGGAGGAATACTGAGAAGAGCCACGAGTAATACACTGATCAGCGAGAACATTATGACCATCGATCTACTATCGATATAAACCAGTCCAGGCGATAGCAGCGTCACCTAGCGAGGAATGACTGCTAGCCGGACACGCACGGTGCGTGTAGCCTGAGTCAGCTTGCTTTCCGAGGGCAGAATGGGGAAGACGTGCGATCTATCTGAGTTTGACCGAGGGTAGATTGTGGTGGCCCGGAGGCTCGGCACGAACATTTCGGAAACTGCACGACTTGTTGGGGGTTCGGGGAGTGCTGTGGTGAGTGTCTTCAACACGTGGCGAAACCGACGTGAAACCACGTCAAGACGTCGTGGGCATGGGCGGCCACCTCTCACTAAAGATCTCGGCTGTCGAGGCCGGGCGGACTGGTAAAACGGGACAGGTGGTGAACTGTGACGGAACTAACATCAGACTTTACTGCCTGCCAGAGTACGAATGTGTCTGAACATAGAGTGCATCGAAAACTCCTAAAGATGAGCCTTCACAGCCAACGGCCCACCCATGTGCCAATGTTAACACCACGACATCGGCAGCTACGACTGAAATGAGCACGTGACCATCGGCACTGGTCGTTGTTGCAGTGGCAGAGCGTTGCATGATCTGATGAATCTCATACCGATGGGAGGGCGCGAATCCGTCGTCTACTAGGGGAACAGGTCCGTGACATCTGTGCTGCGGGACGGAGACAAGCTTGTAGCGGCACCATTATGCTCTGGGGCCATTCATGCGGACATGCATGAATCCAGTGGAGCTCGTGCGCGGCACCATGGAGGCACCAAGGAGTATCGTACGCTGGGTGCAGACCACGTACACCCCTTCATGACAGTCACGTTTCCTGACGGCAACGGCATTTTCCAACAAGGTAATGCTCCGTGTCACAAGGCCAAGATTGTAATGGAATCGTGTGAGGAACACAGTGGCGAGTTCTAGTTGGTGCACTGCCCCCACCCCCGTCCCCCCGCGTTCGCCCTACGTGACTAGATCAAACATATCTGGGTTGTGATTGAGCGTGACGTCAGATCTCATCGCCCCCTGCCCGGAATTTACGTGAAGTAGGTGACCTGTGTGTGCAGGTGTGGTGTCAACTCCCTTCAGCGACTTACAAAGGCCTAGTAGCTTCCATGCCAGGACGCCTCGCCGCTGTTATCCGTGCCAAACGTGGACATACCGACTATTAGGTACTTGGTCATAATGTTCTGCATGATCAGTGTATCTCATCACGAAGCCCCTGTCACCGATCATCTGCAGGGTTACCAACGTACCAAACATTTAAAACCACTAATGAATATAAACTGCGTGACAATGTGAAAGTCACGTCCTTGTAACAATGACTATCAGAATATATTGTAAATAACAGACACTTATTTGTCTTCTTTTTCGATTATCAGTCTCAATAAATTGGCGTTTAATTATTGATTTTTGTATCACCGTAATGTTTTAAATATTAAAAATTCTAAATGAATTAAAAGTAACATATAATATGGAGGCAATTTAACTTTCATTAACTAATTTTCATAAGAATATTTAGTGAAGCACTCATGTTTGTTCAGTTCCAATAACAGTACAGGCAGCCATAGTAATTTATGAATAACTGTACATGCGGCCACGGTAATTTACAATACTGGCCATTAAATTTGCTACACCACAAATATAACGTGCTACAGACGCGAAACTTAACCGACAGGAAAAAGATGCTGTGATATGCAAATGATTAGCTTTTCAGAGCATTCACACAAGGCTGGCGTCGGTGGCGACACCTACAACGTGCTGACATGAGGAACGTTTCCAACCTATTTCTCATACACAAACAGCAGTTGACCGGCGTTGCCTGCTGAAACGTTGTTGTGATGCCTCGTGTAAGGAGGAGAAATGCGTACCATCACGTTTCCGACTTTGATAAAGGTCGGATTGTAGCCTATCGCGATTGCGGTTTATCGTATCGTGACATTGCTGCTCGCGTTGACCGAGATCCAATGACTGTTAGCAGAATATGGAATCGGTGGTTTCAGGAAGATAATACGGAACGCCGTGCTGGATCCCAACGGCCACGTATCACTAGCAGTCGAGATGACAGGCATCTTATCCGCATGGCTGTAGCGGATCGTGCAGCCACGTATCGATCCATGTGTCAAGATATGGGGACGTTTGCAAGACAACAACCATCTGCACGACGTTTGCAGCAGCATGGACTACCAGCTCGGAGACCATGACTGCGATTACCCTTGACGATGCATCACAGACAGGAGTGCCTGCGATGGTGTACTCAACGACGAACCTGGGTGCACGAATGGCAGGTTCTGTTTACAGCATCATTATGGTAGCATGCGTGTTTGGCGACATGGCGGTGAACGCACATTGCAAGCGTGTATTCGCCATCGCCATACTGGCGTTATCACCCGGCGTGATGGTATGAGGTGCCATTGGCTACACGTCTCGGTCACCTCTTGTTCGCACTGACGGCACTTTGAACAGTGGACATTACATTTCAGATGTGTTACGACCCGTGGCTCTACCCTTCATTCTATCCCTGGGAAACCCTACATTTCAGGAGGACGATGCACGACTGCATGTTGCAGGTTCTGTACGGGTCTTTCTGGATACAGAAAATGTTCGACTGCTACCCTGGCCAGCACATTCTCCAGATCTCTCACCAATTGAAACAGTCTGGTCAATGGTGGCCGAGCAACTGGCTGATCACAATACGCCAGTCACTACTCTTGTTGAACTGAGGTATCGTGTTGAAGCTGCATGGGCAGCTGTACCTGTGCACGCCATCCAAGCTCTGTTTGACTCAATGACCAGGCGTATTAAGGCCGTTATTACGGGCAGAGGTGGTTGTTGTGGGTGCTGGTTTCTCAGAATCTATGCACCTAAATTGCGTGAAAATGTAATCACATGTCAGTTCTAGTATATTTGTCCAATGAATACCCGTTTATCATTTGCATTTCTTCTTGGTGCAGCAGCTTTAATGGCCAGTAGTGTATGAACTAGCAATGGTTAACTTTTTCCACCTTCGAATGATAAGTTTCAAAAGGTATGTAAATCTGATATGCTCAAAGGATACTGCCCAATTATTATTATTATTATTGTAAGTGATAGTTAGAATAATAAATAGAAGTAGATAGGTACTGTGAGCTGTTTTGTGTCAATTATGATAAACGCTGAGGAAAGGATGAAAAATAGGGAGGGGGGGGGATAGAATAATTTATGGTTCAGAAGGGGGGCGCCATGAAAATGTTTGAGAACCCCTGCTCTAGACCACGGTGACAATTTTATGTGGTACCCTTGAGTGACAACAGTCTATCCTTCCCAAATAAATGGAAGCTCCTCCTGCTGTACTATCAGCAAAGACTTCCATTATCTGTGGTGTGACATCGAAATTATACTTGCAAAATAAGATCCCTAAAGCCATAAACGAAATCTGACGTTTCGTCAGCAAACTGGTTTCGTAATGTAGTCGCTAAACGGGGGATCACAGGGGCGTCTGTGATGTGGTGCACTCTTTATTTCTCGCACCGAGCTCGGAGTTGCGAAAAGCACCTAAAAGTTAACCGTTGTGGCTGCGGATGGACCGTAAAGGTGCCGAGGCGTCCCGCGCAGCCCGACCTCGTGCTGCAGCCGTCCGACTAACGCGAAAGCCTCTCCGGTCACTCGTGATTGACGAACCTGAAGTCGCGCGAGCACCTCTCGGCCGTAAAACGCTTCGCCAAGTACCTGCGGACTCTCCGAACCATGAGAGCTCGCGGCCCGGTGATCGATCCCAGGGGAACAGGCCGGCACTCTTCAGCGAGGCGCCTGCCGGAATGCGAGGGAATGTGGGTTCGTGGGGAGGACGCCGAGCCGGGTCTGGGGCGGCAGAGAGGAAAAATTGTGAAACAGAGAAGAGCGGAGTGGAGAGGTGGCGGACGGGTGGGTAGGTGTGGGGGGGGGGGGGGGGCAGGACAGGCGCCGTGAATGCGGCCGTGACAGCCAGAGTCCTCGGCTGGTAATTGCAGCTCGAGTGCGGGCGCACCCGCCGGCGGACAATGCGCGCGCAGATTGTAATTGCGAGCCGGAGAGTTGGCGGCACTGCGGGACGGACGCGCCCGCGGGCGAGCTGGCTGCCGGCTCACCGTGCTCCAGATGAGGCGGCAGCGCCGAGCCTCGCTGCACCGCAGTGTCTACACGCCGCGTGCGTGAAGCACTGTGCGCGCTGCAGCGTGGTACCGACATCGAAACCAATTTTCCGTCAACGTTTCTGTCACAGCCAATTGCAATGGACAGCTACAACGACTTCTACCAGTTGAAACATCGAAACACTGAGGCCGCGAGAATGCTACGAGGGTTTGTATACATATACCGGGAGATCAAAAAGTCTGTATAAATTTGAAAACTTAGTAAACCACGGAATAATGTAGATAGAGAGGTAAAAATTGACACACATGCTTGGAATGAATGGGATTTTATGAGAACAAAAAAAAAAAAAACACAAAATTCACAAAATGTCTGACAGATGGCGCTGGACAGCAACACGTCAGTGACTGTGCATGACAATCGTGTATAAAAGAACTGTAATGAGAGAGAGAATCAGATGCGCTAGCAGTCGCAGCATGTTGACGTTACCTGAAAAGGCGCTTTTAGTGAAGCTGTATTACCAGAATGGGGAATGTGCAATTCAGTGTTACCATCCCATCGCCATAGTAAGGGGATTCGAACGGATAAAGGTCCGTTGACAAATGCAGCTGTGGCGAGAATGATTTCGAAGTTCGAAGCCACGGGTTGTTTAGACGATAGACCCCGTAGTGGCCGACCGAGCTCACGACGTAATGCTCCTGAGACAGTTCAGGAAAAAACTGTAGCGGGTTCGTCTATGCACGGGAAAGTCTGCGCTCGTGCAGTTGCACGTCGCACCGGCATTCCATACACTACTGTTTGGTTGGCACTGAGGCGCACCCTCCGATGCTATCCGTGCAAAATCTCTCGGCATCATGAACTGTTACCTGGCGATTTAGTGAAGCGGAGGGCATTTGCTGTGTGGGCGTTTCAAAAGATGGCGGAAGATGACGATTGGTTGAGTAACGTGTTGTGGACCGACGAAGCTCTCTTCACGCTCCGAGGGTCTGTCAGCGCCCACAACTGCAGAATTTGGGCCACCGAAAATCCTAGAACTATCGTGGAAACTCCACTACACGACGAGAAAGTCACGGTATGGGTTGGATTTACCACATCTACCGTTATCGGGCCTTTTTTCTTCGAGGAAATGCGTGATTCTTGTTTTGTAACTGCTACCGTGACGGGTGAGAGGTACGCCGATATGTTACAGAATCGCATCACCCCCAGTCTGTCTGATAAACACCTGTTGGAACGTACGATGTTTTTGCAGGTGGTACTCCACCCCATATTTCTAATCGCATGAAAGATCTCTTGCGCGCGTCGTTTGGTGATGATCGTGTGCTCAGCCGCCACTTTCGTCAAGCTTGGCCTTCCAGCTCCCCAGACCTCAGTCCGTGCGATTATTGGCTTTGGAGTTACCTGAAGTCGCAAGTGTATCGTGATCGACCGACATCTGAAAGACAACATCCGACGCCAATGCCTCACCATAACTCCGGACATGCTTTACAGTGCTGTTCACAACTTTATTCCTCGACTACAGCTATTGTTGAGGAATGATTGTGGACCCGGCTGGGGTGGCCGAGCGGTTCTAGGTGCTAAAGTCTGGAACCGCGCGACCGCTATGGTAACAGGTTCGAATCCTGCCTCGGGCATGGATGTGTGCGATGTCCTTAGGTTAGTTAGGTTTAACCCTTTGTTGCCTGACGGTACTTAAAAGTACCAGTAAGTTTTGACTCTCATTATTTTCTCGTGGTGCAGTTTCGTGATCTGAGAGCCTGTCGGTACGTAACAGTAACTTTGGTCTACTGTTTCATAGATGTTATTGTGCAATACATAGACCTCTCTAGCGGTCAGAGCTTGAAATTGTTTTTCGCGCGCTGCTGTGAAAACAGAAGATTTTATGTGCTTGTTTCCATGGTGTTGCCTGAATATATTCGCAATTTATTGAAACTTCCGTTGAGTTTTCCATTGTACGTACTTACCTTCTTTGTTTTTTTATAACAGTTTGAAGCATTACGTTACAAGTGAATGAGATAAAGTGGAAAATATAAGGTGGACTTATTAGTACCGTCAGGTTGTGCGAACACTTTATTGTAGCAACAACGCGTTACCTCTCACTAGTTGTTCTGTCCACTTTTTCTCACACAGAAATCCGTAAATACATTTGCCTGTGGAACAATTAGAACAAACAGGAAAGGTTTGCCAGGGAATTTACCTAAAGAAAAATGTCTAAATCAAGTCACAGAGAGTCATCTTTAGACCTAACAGTATTTCAATGGAAGTAAAATAAAGTAGTGTATTTTCCGTCAAACTTCCATGGCATTGAACAGAGCGTAGTGACAAGAAAACAGAAAGATGGAACTAGTATGACTATACCATGTCCAGTTATTGTATGTGATTACAATAAAAACGTGGGTGGTGTGGATCATGCTGACAGATTACGTTCAACTTATGTCTTGACAAGCGATCAAGGAAATGGTGGCACCGTCTCTTCTGGGGAGCAATAGAAATCGCTTTTGTCAATGCTTAAGTCATTTTCAGTGATCTGCATGGGGCACTGCCACTGCTGGAATTCAGGCGTGCTGTGGCACTAGGGCTAATGAATGAACAGCAAGTGCCAAATCTCAAAATGAGAAATTCTGGTAAAGATGAAATAACTCTCCCAAAGAGAAGGAAGGATAACTTTTCTGTTCTGAAGGATGTACGTCTTGGCAACCGAGGAAGCCATTTTGTAGTGTTCAGTTGTAAAAGAGGACGATGTGAAATGTGTGCGAAAAATAAAATTCAGTCGAGACAACATTCACAATGCAGTACATGTAAAGTGTATTTGTGCTGCAGTGAGAAAAAGAACTGTTTCCTACAATTTCATGAGGTATCACTAAATATGTGATATGTATATACTGTCAAAAATGTATAGCTAAGTTACTATGTATTGTGAAGTTGCTCTAGAATACATCTATGCGAAATTAAAAAAAAATTCAGAAATATCATATTTCTGTTAATTAATTTTCTAATGTAAAAATATTTAATATTTATGTGGAATAAAGTACAAGTTATAAAAATTGGAGCATTTTTCTGCGCATGTTGTGATTCTGTCCATGGAGTCTGACGGTACTTCTGAGTACCAGGAGAGAAAAAAGTTGCAAAAAAGAAAAGAAAATTTTACAAAAACTCCTACCGTCATTTGAGGCCACAATAGCATAAATTCTGCATAGAAAATGTTAAAATGTAAATTTTTTCTTATGTCAGGAAACAAAGGGTTAAGTAGTTCTAAGTTCTAGAGGACTGATGACCTCAGAAGTTAAGTCCCATAGTGCTCAGAGCCATTTGAACCATTTTTTTGATGGTGGACATATTGAGCATTTCCTTTAAATAACATTATCTTTGCTTTGTCTTATTTTGTTATGCTAATTATTGGCATTCTGATCAGATGAAGCGCCATCTGTCGGACATTTTTTGAACTTTTCTATATATACACTCCTGGAAATGGAAAAAAGAACACATTGACACCGGTGTGTCAGACCCACCATACTTGCTCCGGACACTGCGAGAGGGCTGTACAAGCAATGATCACACGCACGGCACAGCGGACACACCAAGAACAGCGGTGTTGGCCGTCGAATGGCGCTAGGTGCGCAGCATTTGTGCACCGCCGCCGTCAGTGTCAGCCAGTTTGCCGTGGCATACGGAGCTCCATCGCAGTCTTTAACACTGGTAGCATGCCGCGACAGCGTGGACGTGAACCGTATGTGCAGTTGACGGACTTTGAGAGAGGGCGTATAGTGGGCATGCGGGAGGCCGGGTGGACGTACCGCCGAATTGCTCATCACGTGGGGCGTGAGGTCTCCACAGTACATCGATGTTGTCGCCAGTGGTCGGCGGAAGGTGCACGTGCCCGTCGACCTGGGACCGGACCGCAGCGACGCACGGATGCACGCCAAGACCGTAGGATCCTACGCAGTGCCGTAGGGGACTGCACCGCCACTTCCCAGCAAATTAGGGACACTGTTGCTCCTGGGGTATCGGCGAGGACCATTCGTAACCGTCTCCATGAAGCTGGGCTACGGTCCCGCACACCGTTAGGCCGTCTTCCGCTCACGCCCCAACATCGTGCAGCCCACCTCCAGTGGTGTCGCGACAGGCGTGAATGGAGGGACGAATGGAGACGTGTCGTCTTCAGCGATGAGAGTCGCTTCTGCCTTGGTGCCAATGATGGTCGTATGCGTGTTTGGCGCCGTGCAGGTGAGCGCCACAATCAGGACTGCATACGACCGAGGCAGACAGGGCCAACACCCGGCATCATGGTGTGGGGAGCGATCTCCTACACTGGCCGTACACCACTGGTGATCGTCGAGGGGACACTGAATAGTGCACGGTACATCCAAACCGTCATCGAACCCATCGTTCTACCACTCCTAGACCGGCAAGGTAACTTGCTGTTCCAACAGGACAATGCACGTCCGCATGTATCGCGTGCCACCCAACGTGCTCTAGAAGGTGTAAGTCAACTACCCTGGCCAGCAAGATCTCCGGATCTGTCCCCCATTGAGCATGTTCGGGACTGGATGAAGCGTCGTCTCACGCGGTCTGCACGTCCAGCACGAACGCTGGTCCAACTGAGGCGCCAGGTGGAAATGGCATGGCAAGCCGTTCCACAGGACTACATCCAGCCTCTCTACGATCGTCTCCATGGGAGAATAGCAGCCTGCATTGCTGCGAAAGGTGGATATACACTGTACTAGTGTCAACATTGTGCATGCTCTGTTGCCTGTGTCTATGTGCCTGTGGTTCTGTCAGTGTGATCATGTGATGTATCTGACCCCAGGAATGTGTCAATAAAGTTTCCCCTTCCTGGGACAATGAGTTCACGGTGTTCTTATTTCAATTTCCAGGAGTGTATATATATATATATATATATATATATATATATATATATATATATATATATATTTGTTCTAATAAAACCCCATGTCATTCCAAGCATGTTTGTCAATTTGTACCTCTCTATCTACATTATTCCGTGATTTATTCAGCGTTCAAATTTATACTGACTTTTTGATTACAAGGTATTCCTTTTACTTTATGGAGTTATTTATGGTCCAATTCTTCTGCCTAATGATGTCCGTAAGACTTGTAATTGTGTAGCTACGACTTTGTGCTCGCTTCCTGCTCTACAGTGGAAGCAGGTAGGACTGTTAAGAAGTTGACAAAACGGTGTCCGTGTACGAGTTCCCACAGTAGGCTTCTTACAGGTCTCCTGCTGAAAACTGCATCTTTTCCGTCACAGTACCTCTGCAATAATACCGGCTTTCTAGAAGAAACGTAGCAGTAAAATGACAACCGCTTAACGGATGGTAAAGCTATTGCCTACGGAAGAAAGAGTGATCGCCATAAAAGCGCCGAGACTCCATACTCGCTTCTAGTGGGCCATGGATGCATCCCCAAGTGACGAGGAAACGAGCACGTGCACTCGTTAACAGTGCTCCGCACTTACAAGGAAAACTCCGCATCGCACCCCCGTCAAATTTAGTGGTAAGGTGGCCCAGTAGATAGTCCATCAAAAACTGGACACAGACGTACAGAACAGGAAGAAAGTGTATTGAGCTGCAGAAAAAGAAGCAAAATTGAAACAGTGAACGGTCCAAGAACAAGATGTGCAACATCCGGTGAACCGCAAAAAACCCTGCGTCGTGGTTGTGTGGACACGATGTTGGATTGCAAAGCCGGAGACTCGTGTTCAGACCTCTTTCGTGCCACACTTTTTTTCCTAACAAAATTATGATTTCTCGTTCGGTCACTGACATATTGAAACCTCCCCTTCGAAAAATTTATGAATTACTGTGCTGGTAAACCCCTACGTTATTTGATTTTCAAACAGCTGAGCAAAACTGAACGTACTCGGACATTTCTCTCTTTACTTATTCTGATCATCACTGACACACAATATTTTTAGCGCAACGCAATCTGACTTTCAATAATTCCTACAAAATAATGGCCGTGAATAACAATAACCTATACCTTTCATGAATCACGTGTCTCACAAAAATCTTCGTTACTCAAACTACTGCAATACAACGAGCGCCAATACTGCCAGCTAAATAAAAGATTCTAACTACTGGAGGCACTAACTACTGATAGGCATAGTTAGCAAATGAAAGATTTTGATAGAGAACGCTGCCCGGAGTGGCCGAGCGGCTTTAGGCGCTACAGTCTGGAGCCGCGAGACCGCTACGGTCGCAAGTTCGAATCCTGCCTCGGGCATGGATGTGTGTGATGTCCTTAGTTTAGTTAGGTTTAAGTAGTTCTAAGTTCTAGGGGACTGATGACCTCAGAAGTTAAGTCCCATAGTGCACAGAGCCATTTGAACCATAGAGAACAAACAATGTATTTACCTTAATAATGTTCAAAAGTCATCAGATATATATCAGTTCATGACATCCAGTCTTACAAATTTCGTTCTTCTGACGGACACACATACAGATCGTCCGCTCTCAAAACTCTGCCATCTCTCTCCCCATATCCACCACTGCTGGCGGCTCACCTCCAACTGCGCAACGCTACGCGCTGTTCACATCCACTGCCAAACACTACAATAGCGAATATTCCAACAATGCAAACCAGCCACAGACTTCACACAGTGATTTTAATATAGAGCGCTACGTGGCGTTACCAACATAAAAACCTAAACGACCTAGTTACTGTATCTGTTCATCTTCTGTAGTCTTGGCAATTGTTGGAAACGGGCTATACACCACAACACAGAATTTGTAAAAAAAAAAAAAAAAAAAAAAAAAATAAGGGGTGGGGGCACGAGAGAAATCTGAAAACGGATTTTCTGCTTCGTAGTCCAAAACCGTGACTACAGAAGCAAGACACCCTGGCTGTTTAAATTTGTTCGATGTTGCACATCTTGCGCTAGAACGGTTCATTGTTCCTATTGTGCTTCTTTTTCCACAGTTCAGTACACTTTTTCCCTGTTTTCATGCTTGATATGAGCTCATTTTTTGACGAAATATGAACCTGGGCCATCTTACCACTAAATCTGACGGGGTGTTGATAACAGACAAATGAAGACATCAAAAAAATAACTAAGTGATGTACTGCATTCCCTGACAGCGGAAGGGGTGCACGGAACGGGAATTCATCGAAGAATAGCACTGAGTCTCCGTTGCAGTTCCGACGTTCGGTTCGACCATTCGGGCGAGGAGTATCATCTTAACACTGGTCTTCAATAAGGGGAAATGCACCTGCCTGACAATGCTACCGGTAATGCGATGTGGCATTCAGATCGTGCGGCATCGACCAACGACATCAGTTCTTCCTCGAATCGGATGCACACGCGTCCCACCTTGCAATGGACGTGCAGTGTTCACCATACACTTGTGCCATTCTTTGCTGAATATTCATGCCCCTCATCCTTCTGCAGTAAGAAAACGCACTACACACCTTTGCTCCTGTTCTGAATGCTTCATTTCTCTGTTTGCAGCATGACTGAGTGCAGTGGACGGTCGAGGAGCGCACGTGCTCAGTCTATGGTCATGTGTGTTTCTGTACGCACACATATCCCTCTAGGGGCAAGTTTCCGGCCTCGGCGTTCTTATAGCTACCACATCCTTCTCCGTACGCAACAATGTTAGGACCCCTATAGTGATTTTTGGTTTACACTCTCCAGTCCGTTCCTTTTTGGATAAGCCCAACACAAGTTCATCCTAGGAAGGTAACTGCTGTTGTATATTAATAGTCTCAATACATTTTTTTGTAGCAACGAGATTGTATTCCTTAATTCCAGACTTCGATTCAAGAGCATTTGCCACCATCAGTACCTTAGCAGTAGGTATCCTCGGAATAGTGAAGCAACTTTAATTAATTAATAAAAGCTTGTCTTCCGGTCTAGAATATATGTCAGTTAGGATCCTTTCAGAGTGTACTGACGCAATAGCTCCATTATTAAAAATCATGTACAGCCGCTCACTACACGAAAGATCCCACCCTAAGACTGGGGAGTTGTACAGGTCACATCAATATTCAAGAAAGCCAATAGGAGTAATCCAGTAAATTACAGGCTCATGTCATTAACCTTGATATGTAGCAGGATTTTGGAACATGTATGCTGTTGGAACATTGTGATTTACTTCGAAGAGAACGGGGTATTATCACACTGTCAAAGCGGATTTAGAAAAGATTGTTCTTGTGAAACACAATTAGCTCTTTTATTCACACAAAGTGATGAGTGTTATCGACAAAGGATTTCAAATTGATTCCGTATTTCTTGATACCCAGAAGCCTTTCGGCACCGTACGTCACAAGCGGCTTGCAATTAAATTGCATGCCTATACAATATCGTCTCTGTTATGCAACTGGACTGGTATTTCCCAGCCAGCCACTGTGGCCGAGCGGTTCTAGGCGCTTCAGTCCGGAACCGCGCTGCTGTTACGTTCGCAGGCTCGAATCCTGCCTCGGGCATGGATGTGTGTGATGTCCTTAGGTTAGTTAGGTTTAAGTAATTCTAAGTCTAGTGGACTGATGACCTGAGATGTTAAGTCCCATAGTGCTTAGAGCCATTTCAACACCTTTTTTGATATTTCCTAACAGAGGGGTCACTCTCCGTACTAACTGACGCGAAGCCGTCGAGTAAAACGGAAGTGGTTCCAGGCGTTCCCCAAGGTAGTGTCACAGGTCCTCTGCTGCTCCTTATAAATAAAAACGATTTAGGAGACAATGTGAGCAGCCGTCTTAAGTTGTTTGCAGATGATGCTGTCGTTTATCGTCTAGTAACGATATCAGAAAATCAAAACAAATTGCAAAAAGATTTAGAAAAGATATCTATATGGTTACTAAATTGTCAGTTGACCGTCAAAAGTATGAGGTCATTCACAGAGTGCTAAAGGGAATCAGTCAAACTTCGGTCACACGATAAACCAATCAAATTTAAAGGCCGTAAATTCAAGTAAATACCTAGAAATTATGATCCCGAACAATTTAAATTGAAAATAACACACAGAGAATGTTGTGAGGGAGGCGAACCAAAGAGTGCTATTTATTGGCAGAATACTTAGAAGATGCAATACATCTACTAAAAAGACTGCCTAAACTACGCTTGTCTGTACTCTTTTGAAGCACTGCTGCGCGGTCTGGGATGAGCATCAGACAGGATTGACGGAGGACATCGAAAAAGTTCAAAGGAGGGCAGCACCTTTTGTATTACCGAGAAATTGGGGAGGGAATGTCATGGACATATACAGGGTTTAGAGAGTACAGCATCAAAAGAAAGACCTTTCTCGTTGCGGCGGGTTCCTGTCTCGAAATTTCAATAACCAACTTCCTTCTCCGAATGCGAAAATATTTTGTTGACGCCTACCTACAAAGGCAGAAAGGAACGTCGTAATAAAATAAGGGAAATCCGAGCTCGCACGGGAAAATGTAGGTGTTCGTTTTCTTCCGCGCGCTGGTTGACTGTGAAATAATTGAGAATTATTGTGAAGGTGGTTCGATAAAATTCTCTGCGAGGCAAATAAGGGTGGTCTGCGGAGTATCCATGCAGGTGCAGATGTAGATTCAGATGAACTAATATTCCACATTTGCCATTATGTAGTCTTCTACACTTTCTAATTGATTTAAAAGGGCAATAAAAGTAATGTTCCTTCCTATCAGTGGGACTTCCAGCACTCGCAAACGTTATTTTTAATATGGTGCGAAAAAGCTGCTGGGTTGTGGCCTCGGGTAAAATACAACGATGAAAGTTGCTCGCTGTAAGAGGAGATCATCAATCAACTACCGTGACTTAATTAAGTTCCTCATATGCGGAACTCGCCAATTTCCAGGTAGTAATAACAGACCGAATTACGGAAGGCAACCAATAAGGACAATCTGACACTTTGATCGTTCTGATTTCAAAATTCTGTACAGACGGTAGTGCCAAAAACTCATTTTGGACACTCATTTTCCGCAGCGGCAAAACGAATGTATGCACTACGTATTTAAGCAAGATTTATATGTCTCAAAGTAGACGTACACTGCTGGCCATTAAAATTTCTACACCAACAAGAAATGCAGATAACAAACGGGTATTCATTGGACAAAAATATTATACTAGAACTGACGTGTGATTACATTTTCACGCAATTTGGTGCATAGATCCTGAGAAATCAGTACCCAGAACAACCACCTCTCGCCGTAATAACGGCCTTGATACGCCTGGGCATTGAGTCAAACAGAGCTTGGGTTGCGTATACAGGTACAGGTACCAATGCAGCTTCAACACGATACCACAGTTCATCAAGAGTAATGACTGTCGTATTGTGACGAGCCAGTTGCTCGGCTATCATTGACCAGACGTTTTCAATTGCTGGGAGATCTGGAGAATGTGCTGACCATGGCAGCAGTCGAACATTTTCTGTGTCCAGAAAGGCCCGTACAGGACCTGCAAAATGCGATCGCGCATTATCCTCCTGAAATGTAGGGTTTCACAGGGATCGAATGAAGGGTAGAGTTACGGGTCGTAACACATCTGAAATGTAACATGCACTGTTCAAAGTGCCGTCAGTGGGATCCAGCACGGCGTTCTGTATTACCCTCCTGAACCCACCGATACCATATTCTGCTAACAGTCATTGGAGCTCGACTAACACGAGCAGCAATGTCGCGATACGATAAACCGCAATTGCGATTGGCAATAATCCGACCTTTATGAAAGTCTGAAACGTGATGGTACGCATTTCACCTCCTTACACGAGGCATCACAACAACGTTTCACCGGGCAACGCCGGTCAAATGCTGTTTGTGTATGAGAAATCGGTTGGAAACTTTCCTCATGTCAGCACGTTGTAGGTGTCGCCACCGGCGCCAATCTGAAAAGCTAATCATTTGCATATCACAGCATCGTCTTCCTGTCGGTTAAATTTGGCATCTGTAGCACGTCATCTTCGTGGTGTAGCTATTTTAATGGCCAGGAGTGCATCTTCTCTAATAATTCTCGTGTGTGCAGTCGGATCCCGTCGGCATTCTGCCACGATATTTAGGCCCAGAGACAACCACGGGACAGCCGAGTTATGTCTGCTGCCCTCGGTGGTGAGAGTGAGAGATGATCTTATCACTGAGTATCAATTGTCCTCGTCCATTCCACTGTCACTGGATAACTTTAATTGTTAAAATTTTTATCCAGTTGAAATCCATTGTCACTATTTATAAGAATTTTTGCAAGACGTATTTCCACCGATTCTTTCATTACTGAATCCCAAAAACTGGAAACTGGAGCTAAAATTTTTTGGTCTGTTGAATTCCACTGATTGTCCCAGGGAATACAGTGTTCTACTACTGCTAATGTCAACGGTTGCCGAAGACAGGTGTATGTTTCGTGTTCTGTACAGCTCTCCTGGACAGTTCGTGTCATCTGGCCAAAATATGCAGCATCTCACCTCCAGGGAATTTTGTAAACGCCCTCTTTTTTCAGTTGTAAGCCGTGTTTAACAGATATTCACTCGAGGACGGAAAATAACCTTGATTTTATTTTTCCTGAGCAATCTGCCTATTTTAGAAGATACATTCCCGGCATACGAAGGGAACGTAGTTGACTTATAGTCGATCATCAGTGTCCTCAGTTCGATGCTTCTTGTTATTAAAGCTGTGCATGGCCTTCCTTTGTCACTTAAACTCATTACATGAGAACGTTAAGTTTACGATGGAGATTGAGAAAGATGGGACTTTAACTTTGTTAGACGTGCTCGTACACCGTAAAAATGATGGGTCATTGGGTCATTTTGTGTACAGAAAATCCACATACACACAAATCTTTTTTTTCATGCGTCTAGCTGCCATGACCCCGCCAAACTGCCGGTGTTCTTATAACTTTAATACATCGGGCGCACATAATATCGAACGATGAAAACCTCCACGCAGAATAAGAACACTTGGAGAAGGATTTTAAAGAGAATAGCTGCACTTCACACCAAATAAAAATGGAACGTCGTCTTCACTCTAGAAATTCCCTTTTGAGTTCTCGAAGCATCTCTATAATACTCGCATGTTGATTGAACCTACCGGTGACAGATCCAGCAACCCCGTTTGGCATTACTTCGACGTCTTCATTTAATCCGACCTGATGCGGATCCCAAACAGTCAGGCAGTATTCAAGAATGGGTCGTACCAGTATCGTGTGTGCGGTCTCCTTTATAGACGAACAACACTTTTCTAAATTCTCCCAATAAACCGAAGTTGACCACTTTGTTCAAAATGTTCAAATGTGTGTGAAATCTTATGGGACTTAACTGCTTAGGTCATCAGTCCCTAAGCTTACACGCTATTTAACCCAAACTATCCTAAGGACAAACACACACACCCATGCCCGAGGGAGGACTCGAACCTCCGACGGGACCAGCCGCACAGTTTGACCACTTTCTTTCGCTACTACAGTCCTTGTGGTCCTTGCGTTCTTCAGCTTTACACCTAGATACTTAATCGACGTGAGTGTATCAAGCAGCACACTGTTAATTTTGTATTCGAAAATTAAGGGATTTTTATTCTTACTCACCCATATTAATCTTATATTTTTCTACACTTCGTGCAAACACCATTCATCAGACCAACAAGAAATTTCGTGTATGCCACCTTTTATCCTACCGTAGTAAGTCCACGACGGCACCTTCCCGTGCATCACAGCATCACCAGCAAACAGCCAGAGAAAGCTCCTCATTCCGTCCGTCGGATCATTTATGTATAAAGATACTAAGAGCGGTCCCATCTCGTTTCGCTGGGGATCTCCTGACGATACCTTTGTCTCTGACGAATACTCGCATTCGAGAACAACTTACTACTTAAGAAGTCTTCGAGCCACTCACATACCCAGGAACCAATCCGTATGCTCGGATCTTCGTTAACAGTGTGCTGTGGGAGACTGTGTTAAACGATTTCCGGAAATCGGAGTTGTAGTACCTCCTGTAACCCTTCATCTATGTTTCGCAGGATATAATGTGCGTAAAGAGCAAGTCGAGTTTCCGACGAGCAACGCGTTCTATGTCCATGTTATGAAACGCAATAACCTGCAACGATATTTTCTAAAATTAATTTTTATGCGAGTCTGGATGGGAGCAGAGAGTACAGGCAACTGAGCTGCTTATCTTCCGTTCTACGATATTATTTTCGTGTGGGTTATAAAACACACTCGATAGTGCTCAGAGACATTTGAAGCATTTATTTTAAGACATGAAATAATCAAGCGAAACCCTTCCGTTTGCCCTGTGAACGCATACGGACACCATCTAAAAGCAACCGATTTGCACACCACACTTCCTTTCAGTCATTTGTGTTTCACCTGTCATTTCTGAATTAGGTGCAAAGCGAAGTACTGGCTTATCAGATCTGCATATTGAAAGGTTTTTGCAGATACACTTCGTAGATTCCAGGGTGATTACGACTTCAGACGTTCGTTTCGCTTTCCTCGTAATCTTTTATTCTTAATTTCATCAAAACTGCATTACTTTCATAATTAATTTAGTACGTGTGAGAGACTCGGTATGAAAATTGTTGTTTTCAGTTCCTATTACTGCTAACTTACATTGTGGTATAATTACTGTAATTATTAATGTAAGAGAATATATTAGTGGTTCATTGCCATTTGCTGGTATTCAAATGTGTCGTTGAGACATTCCGTGTTGTGTTATGTGATGTTATGGCAGTGGTAAATGTAGTAAACTTGTTTCTTGACGAATGACAAATCAGAAATTACCAACATCTGCAAATTAGTTTATGTGCGCTAATCCAATGCTATCTCTCCTGTTCCACCAAATCACCTATAATGACTTTCCCTTTAACATAGCTATATGCTTTCATGTACTGCCCTTGCGCTGATTGCCTGGCAAAACTCTGTCAGTAGAAGTGAAAAAAAAAGAAAAAAATACTGCTGAGAGATCTCTGGTTGGTGTCTCTCATTATCTCGCATCACATTTACTGCATCTCCTGACTAATTCCGTCAGTTTCAGACGTAAACAAAGTCGAGGAAGCAAGAGCCTGTTGTTTATTTAATTATTTTGTAATAAATAGAACCCAATGCAATTTTACGTTTAGAACTCCTTGTAACCATATCCTGTACGGTGTACGAATGTTTGCGGTACTTCGCGTACAGTTGACATCTCTGGTGGCAGGCTGTAGCGTCTGCTGTGCAGGTGTACCAAAAGCGAATGGGGTGCAGCTTCAGAGGGGTTGCAGGTACAACAGGACACTAGCCGCTGGTCAAGAGGCCAAGTGTTAGGCTGGCAAGAGAAACAGCTGTTTGGGAGGGAGCCACGGTTAGCGGACTTCCGGGACGCACAACAAAGGAGAGTAAAACCATCGCACACGGATCGTGCATTCGAACGTTTAACGGGCCGAGCTCCTGACGCCACAGCGTGGAACAGCACATCTGGAAGTCTTTCCGAACCTGCAGAGCAATATGTAGCAAGTCCGGTATTGTGAACGTGCTTTTGAACGTTGTTCAATGAGACAGCAGAACGCCACCTTCGTTACAAGCACGCCATCTCTCTTCACTACAAAGTTGTGAGGCGCCATATTGGCATTCAGTTGAAGCCTCTATGTATACATGCCGTTTCTGAGGACCAGAAAAATTGAGGATTTCTCGAAAATCCGCCGTTAATTGTATGATTCGTAGTAATAAAATGACGAGAAAAGTTATATTCGTGGTAAAGAAATTATTGTAACTTGCGTATTATGAGCTATGCCATTTGAATGCTATGGTACATTGTTGAAGATCCATCGGAAACGCGTTGTTCTTGGTACGTAGTTACAATTAAATTCCAGTTAGTAACATGAGTACGATTTAAGCTTTCAGGAGATGGCAAGATGTTAGGTATGAATATCAGAGTTTCGGCTCGGTTTAGCTCAATGGGCAGCGTCACAGATCCATAATAAAAAGTATGCTCTGTTGGTGGTTCGTGTCCGTTTACAGTCAAATACTTTTCCTTATTCTATCCTTTGCTTTTTAATAGGTCCTGATACCTCGCCATTAGTTTAACACAAATATATGCCACAATTTCGGTGTTATGTGAACATATGTGCACTCTTTTTGAGGAATGAGTTTGTTCGGTTGGCTTACTCTGTAGGACAGCTTGTACGACTTCCCGTAAGATATTCTGCCCTTTTCTCTTTTAAATTCAGTAATTTACATGTTATAAAGATTCTGCTGCTGAATGGGAGCAGCGACCAAGTAAGTATGACTCTAGGGTTTCACAGAAAAGTGAAAATGACGAAATAATTTCGATGTTATTTGGAGAACTACTGTAAACGCCGATGTCCTTGTTGACTGGACATGGCATTTTCCTCTTTGCCTTAAAACACGCCCATGTACATCGAAGTTTTTATTTATGTATAATACAGACAGAACAACGTGATTAGCATGTGAACAATGGATGTGTGTTTTAAGGGAGCTAGAGTGAAAATTTTACACGCTCCCATTTCGTAAACAGAGTGATTTACGAACTAGGTACCGCCGACAACTGCCACCGGAGAGCTTTGCGATCGGATCTACCACGCTGGGGTCCACTTACCGTATGCACAACTCGCATCTTTCCTGAGTCCTCAGCAGCTCGTTGACCTCTGCACACTCAACATTGACGTTCAAAAGGCACGGCCCCTGTGACAATGGCTCAACGGTCAGCCACGCTTCCAGCACTCTGTCGTGTAAGCGGACGTAGTTGCAACGCGGGGTCCGAAGATACAATGAGAATGCTCGATTCACCTGCAGTGGTAGGAAGATGTCACTTTCAGTGTCAGAATGTTAATAGTGTTAATTAAAGTTTTGCGTGTTTGTAATGAATACAAGTTTTAATTTTAAGTTCATTTTCTTGCGAAGGTTTGCGTGAGACCACGCACTCATTCGTGGCGAACAAGGGAACAAAAGATTTGTAAACTGCTATCTCTTCCAAGTGGGCACAAATGTAATATAATCAGTATGTGGAATAAATGTGTGTGTTGATGACGACCGGTTTTACATGTGAGCCCACGCTCTCACTCCTGCCAAGCATGGGAACAAAGGGATTGTAAATTACGATCTCTTTCTAGTGGATAATATATGGCTCTAGAAAGTATCTCTTGGTGGACTTCCAGCTAAATTAGGTTTCATATTGGTAAATTCCCTTAAGAAAATCAAACTGGTATTATGTGGTAGCACTTTGTCAATATTGTTTGGACGATAGGATACAGAGAAATACACTGAGGGACCAAAGAAACTGATGTAGGCGTACGTATTCAAATACAGAAAAACGTAAACAGGCAGAATATTGCTCAGCGGTCGGCAGCGCCTATATAAGACAAGTGCCTGGCGCAGTTGTTAGATCGGTTACTGCTGCTACAGTGGCATGTTATCAAGATTTAAGTGAGTCTGAACATGGTGTTATAACCAGCGCATGAACGATGAGACACGCGTCTCAGAAGTGGCGATGATGTGGGGATTTTGACGTACGACCATTTTATGGGTGTACCGTAAATATCACGAGTCTGGTAAAACGTTAAATCTCCGACATCGCAGCGGCTGGAAAAAATCCAGCAAGAATGGGACCAACGACGACTGAAAAGAATCGTTCAACGTCACAGAAATGCTACCCTTCTGCAACTATGCTGGGAAATCAACAACTGTCATCCTGCGAACCATTCAACGAAACATCATCGATATGGGCTTTTGGAGCCGATGGCCCATTCGTGCACCCTTGTTGTCTGGACAACTGAAAGCCTTACGAGCGCCTGGGCCCGTCATCACCAACATTGGACTGTTGATAACTGGAAACATGTTGGCTGGTTGGACGAATATAGTTTCAGGTTGTATCGAGCGAAAGGACGTGTACGGGTACGAAGACAACTTCACGAATCCATTGAACCTGAATGTCAGGAGGGGACTGTTCAAGCTCATAGAGGTTCTGTAATGGCGTGTGCAGTTGGAATGGTATGGGACACCCGATACATCTACACTCCTGGAATTTGAAATAAGAACACCGTGAATTCATTGTCCCAGGAAGGGGAAACTTTATTGACACATTCCTGGGGTCAGATACATCACATGATCACACTGACAGAACCACAGGCACATAGGCACAGGCAACAGAGCATGCACAATGTCGGCACTAGTACAGTGTATATCCACCTTTCGCAGCAATGCAGGCTGCTATTCTCCCATGGAGACGATCGTAGAGATTCTGGATGTAGTCCTGTGGAACGGCTTGCCATGCCATTTCCACCTGGCGCCTCAGTTGGACCAGCGTTCGTGCTGGACGTGCAGACCGCGTGAGACGACGCTTCATCCAGTCCCAAACATGCTCAATGGGGGACAGATCCGGAGATCTTGCTGGCCAGGGTAGTTGACTTACACCTTCTAGAGCACGTTGAGTGGCACGGGATACATGCGGACGTGCATTGTCCTGTTGGAACAGCAAGTTCCCTTGCCGGTCTAGGAATGGTAGAACGATGGGTTCGATGACGGTTTGGATGTACCGTGCACTATTCAGTGTCCCCTCGACGATCACCAGTGGTGTACGGCCAGTGTAGGAGATCGCTCCCCACACCATGATGCCGGGTGTTGGCCTTGTGTGCCTCGGTCGTATGCAGTCCTGATTGTGGCGCTCACCTGCACGGCGCCAAACACGCATACGACCATCATTGGCACCAAGGCAGAAGCGACTCTCATCGCTGAAGACGACACGTCTCCATTCGTCCCTCCATTCACGCCTGTCACGACACCACTGGAGGCGGGCTGCACGATGTTGGGGCGTGAGCGGAAGACGGCCTAACGGTGTGCGGGACCGTAGCCCAGCTTTATGGAGACGGTTGCGAATGGTCCTCGCCGATACCCCTGGAGCAACAGTGTCCCTAATTTGCTGTGAAGTGGCGGTGCGGTCCCCTACGGCACTGCGTAGGATCCTACGGTCTTGTCGTGCATCCGTGCGTCGCTGCGGTCCGGTCCCAGGTCGACGGGCACGTGCACCTTCCGCCGACCACTGGCGACAACATCAATGTACTGTGGAGACCTCACGCCCCACGTGTTGAACAATTCGGCGGTACGTCCACCCGGCCTCTCGCATGCCCACTATACGCCCTCGCTCAAAGTCCGTCAACTGCACATACGGTTCACGTCCACGCTGTCGCGGCATGCTACCAGTGTTAAAGACTGCGATGGAGCTCCGTAGGCCACGGCAAACTGGCTGACACTGACGGCGGCGGTGCACAAATGCTGCGCAGCTAGCGCCATTCGACGGCCAACACCGCGGTTCCTTGTGTGTCTGCTGTACCGTTCGTGTGATCATTGCTTGTATAGCCCTCTCGCAGTGTCCGGAACAAGTATGGTGGGTCTGACACACCGGTGTCAATGTGTTCTTTTTTCCATTTCCAGGAGTGTAGATATGACTCTGACGGGTGTCATCTACGTAAGCATCCTGCCTGATAACCTGCATCCATTCATGTCTATTGTGCATTCAGACGGACTTGGGAAATTCCGGCAGAACAATGCGACACCCTACACGTCAAGAATTGTTACAGAGTAGCTCCAGAAACACTCTTCTGAGTTCAAAGATTTCCGCTGGCCACCAAACTCCCCAGACATGAACATTATTGAGCATATCCGGGATGCTTTGCAACGTGCTGTTAAGAAGAGATTTCCACCCGCTCGTACTCTTACGGATTTATGGACAGCCCTGCAGGATTCATGGTGTCAATTCCCTCCAGCAATACTTCATACATTAATTGAGACCACGTCGTGTTGCGGGACTTCTGTGTGCTCGCAGGGCCCTAAACGTGCACCAGTTTCTTTGGGCTTTTCAGTGTAGATTGTCTTGTGGAAAGCCATCGAGTGCGATCCAACACCATCAGTTGATTGGTCTGGTATAAATTATGTTAATGGTGGCATTCCCATCTGAAAATTGTGTTTCAGCGAGATGTAAGGAAATCAGATACTTTTCTATTTCGTGAAATCTGTTCAAATTTAGTAACCACGTGCAGCCTCTCTGTAGTGGGTGTATTTCAATCTCATGTTCGTTCTCACATGTGATTAGCTGTAGTATTTCCTTTAGGAATGGGGACAGATATGCTTCACGAGAGCGTGGCACTGCTTCCACTTTCATGTTGGTGTGGGAAATCCGCGGTGGCTGTATAGACGCGACTTCTTTAACAACGAGTAATTAGTATGCCTTCAGGAAATGCACCGCGTTGTTCTGGAACTGAACTCGAATTTTATATTGGATGTTATTTACTTTTAGAAATTAATATTGTGATTATGATCACGGATAATCAAAGCCAGTATGAATTGTTCTATTGAGACCTCTTGCTCTTCAGCAAGCCATCATATTTTGTAACTGGTGCCGATATGAAGACAAATAATCTTTAGCCAATTGGTCTACTGAGCGAATGGGAGATAAGTATTAGTGTGACTATGGAATAACCCCCATTCATCTTCAACCTCTGTACCCAAATTAAGTGTTGGATTTCCATTTTATCGTCTTGAGAAATTGCAGGGCACGCTCACTTCTAATACGGTATTATGCTGCATAATGTTCTTAGGGAAGTTGATATTTATTACTTGGTTGCAATTCCTGGATATGATTTGACTTCATTCATATGATGAAATGGTCGGCAGTAGTTAACACTCCTGGTTGTGTGCTCTAGTGAAGGAACAGAGGCAAGATTTACCTGCGTTCGAAGGAATACGGTGCCGATTTAAATGACTGCAGTAAAAGCGTATGGCGGCTGAGAGACGAGGGAGCTTTTTTCCGCAGAATCTGGGCGAAAACAATTGCGGTCTGCCAAGTACCACAGTCTCATTGTGCAGACACATTATATGACATCGGTCGGTCGGCAGCCGCTTCCAGGTAGGCTGACTAGCGCTGAGCAGTTGCCACTGCAATGGGCAGAGCACTGAAGTCCATCAGTAAAGCAGAGGATGGTCTCTTATTAGGTAGGAAGCCGATGAGACGACTGTGTGTTTCTGCGAACTTCCGCGGGACAGATCACTGGCGCTCAGACGTCCAGAGTCATTACAAAACATATTTGTGAAGCCACAAGTTTACGGAAACTTCGAAATGTACACAGAAGGGGAAATAACAATCTTTTTTCGGGTGGCTGTGGTTCCATCCAGGTCATGCTTTAGCACAGACATGGCGCAAACGCGTGGGAAAGATGCCGGGAAGCTGAATCTTTCTTCCTTTTCTCCCAATTAACTTTTAAGTCGCTGATTGGTCAAATCTGTGTATGCAGAGGAAGGGGCAGTCTCCCAGCTTCGAATGCCATGCTCCAGCTCGTGATTGGCTTGTGCAAAAGCGAGTGTAGCCTAAGATGTAAATGTGCTACGCTACCGACCTAGCAAGGAAAGCTGAGGGAAAGGGAAGAGGACTCTCTCGTAATGGCTCTTCGCTAGTAAAGAACTGTAGGTCTTTACCTAAACGGAAAGACAGTTGTCCTTTGCTAGTGTGCCACTTAGCGCCTGTGCCAGTCGGCACTGAACGATCGGAGGTACTACTTCTAGCATCAAGCACGCAACGAGTGATGTGTGGGAGTAATTATTTGTTTTCAGGTGGCTGTCTAAACACTTGACATATTCCGTCCCGCATAATCGTCGTACAGAGTCAAATTGGTTTGGCAGACCAGCAAATGAGTCACTTGCACATTGGGATTCACCGGGGCTTCAGAGGCCCATAGCGAAGCACCTGCTTTCCGAATTACTCGATAGCGAGACCACGTACTTGCATTTTTCGTGCGTGTGCCATTAATAACAGATTGCTGCCGTCCATGACCCCAGTCGCAGAGCGCATCCTCGTGTGCCGTTCTTACCGGCAGGAGGGTAAAGTATTTGCTGCTACGGAAAAGGGCTCCAATATATGCCTCTCAGCACCATGTTCTTTCGAACCATATTTTTCTTTATGGAGTAGTAGAGTATAAATGCTTGATACTGGCATAGTTTTTGGGCCATACCACAGATTCACACGTATGAAGTAAGGTAAAGCGATTAGTTCTGGTTAGTGTCATGTGATCGTTCCAGTTGATCACTTTGTTCACCATAGACCACATATTAGTGAAAGCCTTTGTCAAATAAGTTTTTTGTGACGTTTCTTTAGCAATTTTTTTTGTCTTGTGATGTTAAGAATGAATAAGTCTATTGTTACTTAGACCACAACTCCTCTCAGTGTTCTGATTAACAGTACCTTTCCCATCCATATGGAAGTGTTGGTTACAATTGAAAATAGGAGGCTTGCATGCCTCAAGCGAAAATTAGGCTTCATTGAAACTACTAGCGTGATGTTAAGACCAGGTTCTTACTCAAAATTGTGGTAAATTCGATATTTTGTTACATCTTTGGAAATGTATACGACCGCCGTAGGTCGCTCTCAGCCAGAGATGCCCGGCCTAGGTAGAAAACTTGTCGTGCCGTGATGCATGTTCACAAAAGATTTATACTGCATTATACATGATAACATATTCGCCTAGAAAGCTGACGAACAATGTGTGCAGGCTACTGAATGCAGCGTGTCCATCTCAGCCAGATCGGGTTTTCTCGCCAAGACGAATGAGGGAACTGCTCTCCTGGAGCAATTTACCTGGGGAGAATCATCAGCAGAAACTCAGTCTTTTGTTTTCTCGATAGATAAGAGACAGCAGTCTTTCGTAAGTTTTGTATGCCTATAGATTGATGGAGTGACAACGTGACAGGTAATCTATATTTACAACTTATATTTGTATGCTTACTTCGCACGGCATTGTACGGTGTGTGGTGGAGAGTACCCTGTACCACTCCTAGTCATTTCCTTTCCTATTCCACTCGCAAATAGAGCGAGTGAATATGACTAGCTGTATCCCTTAATATGAGTGCTAATTTCTCTATCTTATCTTCCGTTCCTTATCCAAAATGTATGTTGGAGTCAGTAGAAACATTCTGCTCTCAGCCTCAAATGTCAGTTCTCAATACTGTTCCTCAAAAAGAACATCGTCTTCCCTCTAGGAATTCCCACATAGACTACATGGTGATTGTAATCTGACTCCAGGAAAAAAAAGTTGCCCTCCAAAGGAACTCTCATAATCAGTTTAATTAATGAGGCAATCAATGTGATATCAATAGCATGTCGCCAAGCAGTTGGAAGCGAGAGCGAGAGTACCATGGATAAGATTTGTGAGTTGGAGCGGTAATCATGCGTTGTTTCCTTGCATCGTGATCCTTTAACGAAATGTGCATCTCCTGCGTACACACGGAAAGATGGCCATAGTAATAAAGTCAGCTATATTAGCGAATTTTTAAAGTGCTACGTATTATAAACATTAAATTTATAATTCCTCTGTGCAGCTACCTTAAGAGGTGTCCTATGTGACGAAAAATGTGATTACCTTAAGAGAGTTTGAAAGTGAAAAGGCATCCTGTGACAGAGGTAGAGTATGCTTTTAGCGCTCTTTCATAAGGCAAAAATGATTAATGTCCTACTCTTATGACGCAGGGCATAGCGGTTACTAAGCTGATTCGAACAGATATTTTTTTTCATGATGAGGGAATACATAGAGGAAATATAGGCTATGGCATACTGTTGTACAGGATTTTCACAAGCAACGATACTGTAGCAGTGTGAAAACATGTGTATGCTCAGATTTATTCGGTCTTCGAAAATAACATGCATAAGAGGGAGGAATCTACATTTCGCATGAGAAAATCGAGATATGCCAACAATAACATCCCTGTCTCGTGTTGTTTAAAGTGGATTTTTTAAACTGGGGAGAGTCTATGCTGGGGATGAAATTTCAGTTATAATTATATGTCCAAGTCGAGCCTGATTGCCTTGCAGTGTGCTGCGGCCGCGAGCTGAAGAGGGCATGAGGATTTTTCAACCGAAAGTCATAGCATAGCCTGTGACAGTGCTTTGACCTGTGAGCTCTTTGCCTGCAGCTGTGGGACCAAGTTCCACCAGCAGCATCCTCTGGGCGGCTGAATAACGAACTAGCCAGCATGTGGCAGTGTTGTGCAAGTGTTTGTGCTGGATGATTATCCCTTGTAAAGTGTTCAGTTTACTGCTTATCGGTCATGGTGACAGCAGGCATGGTTACCTGGCAGTTGGCAGAAGTTGCGCACTTCAGGTGCAGCCAGAAGGTTTTCTTTCGTTAGAAATGTTTAGTGGAAACATTGCAGTTGAGGGTGCCTGTGTTGTCAAATTTCCCAACCATATATAGCGAGTGTTTTTGAAATTTAATTAACTGATTTGCTTTGGTCTGTCTATACGTGTGGGGATGGCCAATGTCATTCTTTGAGATGTAATAACCAGTCAGTAGTTCCCATTGATGTCGCTTGAGAGGCTGGGATATCCCGCTAATTGTCTGCAGGCCTGGGCACAAGTCTTCTGGACACTGCAGGAAGCAGACGTGCTGTCACGATGCCTGTAGCAAAGTGCAGTAAGGGTGCTATTTCTCCATCACTGTGAATCTGCTTGAAGCTTTAAGCAGGTGTTCGTCTCATAGAGCCTGTCTGTAGTATATGTGTTAGGCAGGGTTTTCTGCGATATTTGTGGAATATTTGGGTCTTTATAAACTTTGTTTCTTGTGTGATATGTTATTTCCACTGCCAGTTTGTAGCCCTGTAATCAAAGAATGACATCACATGTGATGTCTGTGGCAGTGGGAAGCCAGTGCTTCCTATCATCGCTTAACTGTCAGCACAGCTGTGAAAAGCACTGCTGTCAATTGAGAGTTTGTTTGTGGATTAGGGTGACTTGCAGTCTACACTCAAGAGCCAGCCAGCCCTGTGTGTGAGCCTCTCTCCCGACCTGCGTGTGTGGAAATACATGCGGCAGCTGGTACAGCTGCCATGCAGATGGTGTGAAGATGATCATAAGGCTTTTTCTGCTGGATACTGGTTGTGGTGTTGTATAGGGAAGCATCAATGCATACAATTTGGTTCAAATGGCTCTGAGCACTAGGGGACTTAACATCTGAGGTCATCAGTCCCCTAGAACTTAGAACTAATTAAACCTAACTAACCTAAGGACATAACACACCTCCATGCCCGAGGCAGGATTCGAACCTGCAACCGTAGCGGTCGTGCGGTTCCAGACTGAAGTGCGTAGAACCATATGACCACTGCGGCCAGCTGTATACAAGACATTGGATGTATACTGAAAGTATTTCCCTGCAGATTTCAATGTTCCACACAGTCAATCCATTTGAGGAGCTATTTCCTGCCAAGTATTCAAGCACTCTGTCAAAAGTGCCTGAATATTCCAGGGAACTGGTGGGTTGTGAGATCAATGTAGTATGGATTTTGACTTTACTGCACCAGTATACACCAACTGTATAAGACAAGTGGTACCACAAATGAGCTATTTCCCATCAGGGAGGAACCTTCTAAGAATTTGCAGCAACATATTACTGAAATTAATTTAAATTTAGTGTTGTGAGATCCTTCCTCTCCAGCACAAAATGAGACTTTTTCACACCAATTTCCAATACTAGAGGGGATGGGTGAGATGGAGGAGGCGAGGTAATGGTTGGAGGATTTCCCAGGAGGGGGGAAAGTGACTCAGAACTCAACAAGTGTCCCTTTTCCAAGATGAGTGTGAGAGGAGAAGGGGGAGGGTTTGGTGCTTTCTCAGAAGGATGGATTATCTCCACAGAATGATGAATCATTTAAGATGAGAATAGATATCCCCAGGAAGTCATAAACCACTTGGCAGAACAGTAGGTTGAGGTCAGAAGTCAATCAAGTGCGGTTTGATATCAAAAGTGTGCCAGGACTTTTTTACCCTACTACTTGTCTTAGGGGGAGCTGGTCGACCATTCTACCACAAAACTTTTTAACGCCATATGCAAGGCCGTTGTGCTAGCAGGACTGCTGGAAGCACTTGTAACTCAAAAGTGATTCATTTCATTGATTTCATGCGATTTCTTACTACCACCCTATGCAATGCTCGACGGTACCTGTCCATCAGTACATCTGTCTGGTCTTTGTTTAACTGTGGTTGTTCCTTCGCTTTTACACTTTACAATCACGTGATCAAGTGTCGACTTGGGCAACTTTTGAAGCGTTGAAAGGTTCTTGATTGATTTGTTACTCAGGTGACATCCTATGACTAGTCCACGCCCTAAAGCAGTGAGCATTCCTCACGGAGCTTTTCTGTTGTTGTTGCTTCTCTGCTGACAAAACGGTTTTTTCACCTCCTTTTATACTGGCGTTTCCATGTCTCGTGACACCTAGTGGACAGTACAGCATTACACATGGCTGTCTGGTTATTTTTGGTCAGAAAGAGAGAAGACCATGAGAGTAGAATTAGAGAAGGTAGAGCTCAGACGGAAGATACGTATATACCTATACTTAACAAGGCAGCGAACGACGTGTGGCAGAAGCTACTTGGTGTACGACTGTAACTACCTTTTGCCGTGTTTCGGTCGCACTCGGTGCCGGGCTCGATAAAAAATGGAAATGTCGTGTGGCTAGGGCCTCCCGTCGGGTAGACCGTTCGCCTGGTGCAGGTCTTTCGATTTGACGCCACTTCGGCGACCTGCGTGTCGATGGGGATGAAATGATGATGATTAGGACAACACAACACCCAGTCCCTGAGCGGAGAAAATCTCCGACCCAGCCGGGAATCGAACCTAAGGGCCCGGGTTCGATTCCCGGCTGGGTCGGAGATTTTCTCCGCTCAGGGACTGGGTGTTGTGTTGTCCTAATCATCATCATTTCATCCCCATCGACACGCAGGTCGCCGAAGTGGCGTCAAATCGAAAGACCTGCACCAGGCGAACGGTCTACCCGACGGGAGGCCCTAGCCACACGACATTTCCATTTTTTATCGAGCCCGGCACCGAGTGCGACCGAAACACGGCAAAAGGTAGTTACAGTCGTACACCAAGTAGCTTCTGCCACACGTCGTTCGCTGCCTTGTTAAGTATAGGTATATACGTACTCATTAACCATACGCATTGCATGGGGGCTTAATTAAATATGATTGAAAATATTTTTATTAGCTGTATGTCCGATTACGCTGTGTCTCGTAAACGGTTGGCCCTGACTAGTATTATTACGCAATCTGACTGCATAGAATAACAACAAACAATGAAAGAAAATTTTCGTAAACACAGTTAATTAATTAAGTCCCCGGCAACTATAAAACCTACTAAACCAAAGCACAAGTGTAATTGTTCTGTGTGTGGGAGTGTGACTCAACGTACACATCTGGCACGGTTCTTCTCCAACAAGACAAGAATTTTTAAATACCAATTATACTGACGTGATAAAAGAAAATTAGAAATACTATAATTGCTCATGGAAAGCAGAATTACACTCTAATACAAGAACACACGCCAGATGCTTTGTTGACTGAACCTGTAATGACGCATTATTTAGGACACTGAAATAATGAAAAAAAAGAAACGGAGTTTGTTACCTCATTTATATTGATGAAAATCACTCTAATCCTTACAATATATCTCCACACCGAGTCTCTACTACCACATCTCGACAAGACTCTTCAGTATCACATCTCAGCAACCACTGCCTACTAGCACATCTCAACAAACACTCTCTGCTACGAGTTCTTAACAAGCACTGACTGCTACGAGACCTCGACAAGCACTGTGCAGGCGGCTTAATAATACTCTTTGGCGCAATCTCTGGCGCAGTGGCTCAGTGTAGCCACCTTTCAGCATTTCTCAGAAATGATCGCAAAAGATTTCGCTGGTCTACACGTAAGGCAGAAAGTAGAAAATGAACTAGCTTTTGTTTATTTTGAAGATTGATTAACCCGCAGACGACTAGTCACAGCCGTCCGTTGTGGCCAAGCAGTTCTACGCGCTCCAGTCTGGAACCGCGCGACCGCTACGGTCGCAGGTTCGAATCCTGCCTCGGGCATGGTTGTGTGTGATGTTCTTAGGTTAGTTAGGTTTAAGTAGTTCTAAGTTCCAGGAGACTGATGACCTCAGATGTTAAGTCCTAAAGTGCTCAGAGCCATTTGGCTAGTCACACATAACATCCTTCGACGTTCCGTCCAGTAGCTTACAGATATTTAATAGTCTATGTTGAGAAACAGTGATATAGTGTCGTTTATAAAGCTCCAAGAACCCCAAAATTCGATGTTTGCTAGGTTCACAGGATAATTGACCTTCCACAAGCTAAATCTTAAAAGAAAATGTCTCCTTAAAGGCAGTCTAAGTTTTGAAGCTTCTTATTTACATAGTCTGTAACCAATAGTTAACATACGACTGCATAGCGCCGTACTGTGTGATATTTTGTACACAATAGCTCACTATGTGTATGACTGGGAGTTCTTTGAGTGACGTGAAATGCTTTCGTCTTTTCCTGGATTGCACAATACCTTTAACTGTACTGGGCTGCTTTGCACTTTGTGCTAGAGTAGGAAGCAGGTGGTATAAAGGATGTTTTATCACGGAACATGGGATATTTGCAAACATCAACGATACCGCTGCTTGCCCGCTGAGTCTTCCGTAATGTGCCACAGGAATAACGGCGCGACTGAGGAACTTGCCTCCCCTCTGGAGCACACTGGACTTTTATTTATTCATTTTTATGCACCCGAATTTGCTTTATACCAGGAGTGTGCTCTCGTTATATGTGGGCGATTGAAGCACAGTAATGTCATTTCCAGAAGGAATGTAAATACATTGTGATATCTGGCTATTATGGTGTTTTTTCACTTGTATAGTGGATGCACTAGTGCGGATTGTCATAGTAATATTTTTCCCCTGCTACACTGTAGTTCCAAGGATGACAGCTAGATTCTATCGAAACCAGCCTTAAAAAATCGAATAAAAGTAAAAATATTACAACACACGATCCTGGCTGTCAATTATTATTATGTACCAAATACCAGATGACTTCCAACAACATGCCCAACCTAACGAAATGTAGCTCAACCACGAAAGAAGTAGTTTCCAAGGGACCTTTCGAACCATTTCTGAGTATTGTACATCAATCTGGGACCCTTATCAGATAGGACAGGTAGAAGAGGTAGAGAAGATTCAACAAAGAGCGGCACGTTTCGTCACGTGATTGTTTAGTCGGCGCGAGAGCGTTACAGAAATGTTCAACAAATTCCAGTGCAGACCTTACAGGAGAGTCGTTGCAGATCACAGAGAGGTTAACAGTTGAAAGTTTACAGAGAGAACATTCTGGGAAGAATCGAGCAGATTATTACTTCCTCTGACCCACATCTAGCTAAATGATCAAGAAGACAAAATTTAAAAAAATAGAGCTAGAAAGGAGGCTTACGGACAAGTATTGCACCTCGCGCCATTCACGAGTGGAACCGAAAATAAGGAATTTGTTAGAGTTAATCAGAAGTAATCTCCGCCACACACTGTTAAGTGGCTTGCGGAGTATGATGTAGATTTCTTCATGTGATTGGAAAACCAGTCACTGGACTAAAGTACCAACCAGAAAACTGTGTGTTTCTGAGTACACTGTTATTTATTAGCAACAACACCCCCCCCCCCCCCCTTAGAACGCATTCAGACACAATTCAGACACTTTTTCAGGATGCAACCAATATCTTCACGTACCATAAATAACTTCAGATGCAGAGAACTCGACTCAGTTCCCTTTACGATAAGTGTGGTATTGGGTCGCCCAATCATTAAAAAGCAACTGGCATAAACAAGCGTCTACAAGGACGCGGGTGTCATCGATGTGCTTTTAATATGTGTGACTGGTACTGTACCTGTGAGCATCTCGACATTTTAGGTTGCGAGGTGACAGTGTGAAAAAATTCAAGTGCCTAATGGTGATGTCTCCAGCTGCTTTTCAGTTATCATGTGATTGCTTAAATCAGTTTTTTTTTATTATTCTATATAACAGGGAAAGGATAGGGACTGTACTAGTTGTATGTGGGCATAAGCGAATCGACCCCTGTATACAAACATCAAGAAGTCACGTTGACCAGTGTCAATCAACTTATAGATGCTGCACTGGGAAGCATTGCTACTGGAGCTAGTGTTGCAAAAGGTGTGGTGCTGATGGTGGCTAGTGTTACGAATGATGTGGTGCTGATGGTGGCTGGTGTTGCAAAAGGTGTGGTGCTAATGGTGGCTTGTGTTGTGAAAGGTGCAGTGCTGATGGTGGCTGGTGTTGTGAAAGGTGTGGTGCTGATGGTGGCTAGTGTTGTGAAAGGTGCAGTGCTGATGCTGACTGGTTGTGAAAGGTGTGGTGCTGATGGTGGCTGGTGTTGCGAAAGGTGCAGTGCTGATGGTGGCTAGTGTTGTGAAAGATGTTGTGCTGATAGTGGCTCATGTTGCAAAAGGTGTGGTGCTGATGGTGGCTAGTATTGTGAAAGGTGTGGTATTGATGGTTGCTGGTGTTATGAAAGGTGCAGTGCTGATGGTGGCTGGGGTTGTGAAAGATGTGGCGCTGATGGTGGCTGGTGTTGCAAAAGATGTGGTGCTGGTGGGCGCAAAAAAATCCTACACATCAGGAACCAAAGGCAGTAAGTACTTTCAAACTTGACGGGAACTACTGCTCTGAGATATTGTCAGTCTATTTCAACTAGCTTCCTAGCAAACATTGCAAACGGAAATGTATTGTGGTCCAACAACCAATGATGCAAGGTGTCAGTTGCAGTGACGAAATTGAGGTGTTTGACACGTAGTGAATGGAGGGTGTAAATCATGCCAGACCATTTGGGTCGGTTTTACAAACTGTAATTTGCGTCCACTCATTGTGGTTACTGTGACCATGAACCAACTTTCTCAGTGTTGCCCTTTCTTCTAAATGATGACAATTTTGAGTCCACTATGTCTTCCAAGATGACAACTGTCATGTTCAAAGGGCCACACACTTACACTCATCATAAATCAGACTCTAAGTTGTCTTACTGCATCTCAACAGACCGCCTAAATCACCAGAACTTAATTCCACAGAAAGTGGATGGGGCTATTTCGAAGAGAGCGTGAAATACAGCAGTCTGCACCTCTAAAATTTAGTACTGTATGTGATCTAATCATCAATCAGCTGGATATACATACAGGGGCTATTTCAAAGAGAGGGTGAAATACAGCAGTCAGTTTCCCCACAATTTAGCAATCTACCTATCTAATCGTCAAACAAAGTCTTCAGCTGGATTATGTACCTGAAGAAATAGGTGTACTCTCTCGTTCGCCGAACTGAGGCGATTATCAAGACTACACGTGGTGCATTACTGTATTTGTTGTGACAAGATGAAACTGCTTTCATCCAGTCGTAACTGTGGGTTCTTTGATGGCACAGTGAGGTGGCACATAGGAGCAGTAAATCGTGAAATATTGTATGTATGTATCTGTGGAATCACGTACCTAGAAATGACAGAGAGGTTCCATACCACCGTGGCCCTCAGTAGTTCACAACAACCCACAATAGGCCTCAGTAGTCCTACCACCTCACTGCCACCCCACACTAAATCCAGGGTTACTGTGTGGTTCGCCCCACATTGGAATACCCCCGCCCCCTCCTGAGAACATCTCATATCAGACGAGTGTAACCGCGAATGTTTCTGTAGTAGAATAATTATGGTGTACGAGTATGATGAAATGGTGTTTGCACAGATCACCGACGCAGTGTAACTGGGACGGAATAAGGGGAACCAGCCCGCATTCTCCAAGGTGGATGGAAACTACCTTAAGAACCATCCACAGCCTGGCTGGCACACCGGACCTCGACACTAACCCACTGGGCAGATTCGTGCCAGTGACCGGCACGCCTTCCCACTTGAGAAGCAGCACATTAGACAGCCCAGCTAGCTGGGTGGGCGGAGTTATTAGTTCACTTCATAACGTAAATGGATAAAGCATTTACTTAGCATTGACATATTTCCTTGTCACAGGAGTACTGGATGATTTACAACTGCCACTGATTACCAAAACATCACTTGATACACAAATTAACAAACTGTTCTCTTAATGTACAACGTTCAACCTTCATTAAAGGACAGATTCACCAGAAACTTTAACAACTCTTTGGACCTGCGCTACGATGTTGACTCTTTCAGCTGAAATCACAAACAGGTTCTGAGCTCTTGCAGTATATTTAATTCACCATGAGGAAGCTGCTACTGTGAGTGGAGACTTAGTCTTCTGGAGTGCCTCCTATTGGTAGCTGTGGATTGGAGCGATCCCTCGCTAATGTCTGTAGTTCGATTCACATTGCAGACTTTGATATGGCATTGCGATCTTTGGATTATACCACAGTATTAGCCTCACGCCTTCTGTGTGTGGTATCGTAGGTCAATGTCACCCCTCTGTCGTCCTCAGTTGTTAATGTCACCATAAGTTTCTATCTGACAGAGATAGTTGTCGTGCGGCATCCGGTGAATCCGATGGAACACTCCTGCTGAGCTACATCTCCAGTGGCTCTGTACCACGAGCGCCTTCTGCCACTGCGATGCCGGAGGGCTTGTGGCAGTCACACAGCCTCTTACACAAGGAGCCACTTCGCTACGAGACACTACACAGACGCCGCACAATCATGGCTTCAACACCACCGTTCACACTTTATTTCAGAGGACCTCATCCTTGTGATACCTGCATTCTATTTCGTGTTGCATTATTTGTAATGAGTCTTAGTATGCTTGGAGAAATACACGTTAAGTACAGCAAACCTTCTGTTTTCTATGTTAACTTTTTCACTGATCACTTCTACTCCTGCCCAGTTTTCCTACAACGACAGTTCCCACACCACTCTGCAGTCCACCTCTCCTTATCACTGCGTACTTAGCACTGGGGATACCTAATTTTTAGTGGATGTGCTTGTCCGTCTTTGTTACTGGTGCAACTTAGTCAGATTGCTACAAAGATAGATAAGGGATTTCTTGCTGTGATCGTGAAAACATGTTCCAGTATAAGAGTTACTTAAATTATTAACATGTAGGAGATTGAAGTAACTTTTTTTATGTCTGGGACAGTGAAATATGTTCCATCATCATTAACAAACTTCGGTATTCGAGACAGTGATCAATCCACTTACCTTGATTCGTATTAAAGCAGATTCCGTCGAAGAAAACGCAGCACAACGTCTTCTCCATTTACTTGTCGAACTTTTTCATCTATTAATAAACATTTTTACGTTCAAGGTTACAACGCAACAATGTTCGTCCTAATATCAAACACAATCGTCATCTTTCAGGCCGTATGGAGCTCAGTAACTACCCTTCCATCTCTGCTCACCAGTTGTTCTGCAGAATTACTTACACTGATTCTAGACATATCTGGGCACATTTTCTCGGAAGGTCAGCCACTACAAACTGAAGTGTAAGACTTCTTTTACCAATGCACCGTACTCTTCCTGAACTTTCCTCTGTCATTACACGATCCAGATGTTTTGCATTACTGTTCATTCTCTTGAATTCGGTAATTACTTTTAACATCATTCAGCGACCACATAATGTAGAAGCACATTTAATGAACTACTTTAATGACCATTAAAGTTCAAAACATGTTACGCAGCAACGTTCCAACGGGAATATTCACCGTATGGAGTTGTATCCTATTACGTGGTCGCTTCTGCCTTTAACTGGATCATGGGGTCATCATAGATGGCAGACAGACAGTGTGGTGCGTGTACAAGAGACGGGCGATAAGGTGTTTACGCACGCCTCATCATGTTGTACAGCCCATGCTATGTTTGCATCCTGCAGGGCGGTTAGCGGCAGGTGGATCCATTAGAGCGCCACTGTGTGCAGCGGTGGCTGAGTAAACTACCTGTTGAGGCCGCCGAATGTGAGCCAATGGAGCGGCGGCGGCCAAGGCCGCCGCTGAGTCGCTGGCCACCGCATCACAGCCAAGGGCATCCGCCCAGGCACTGTGCAGCGGTGCATACCCACAGCTGGCAGCTGCTATCAGTCGAAAGCATGACTTCAGTTTGAGTTCAACGAATAATCACATTTGTTACCAACACATTCCAGTGACGTTTTATACATCTGTATCCACACTCTGCATATGAAATGCGTGGTAGAGGGTGCATCGCATTGTACATAGTTATACGGTTTCCATTCATGTAAGGAGCGCAGGAAGAATCACTGTTCAATAGCCTCTATTCGCCCTCTCATTAACCTAATCTTGCCCTCGCGATCCATACTGAAACGCTATTTCTTTCCATTTGCCGCTATTTTTGTTAACAGACTTTATTTAGTAAACAACATGTAGGGCATTTACTGCTAGCGATACGATTCGGAACCTTATCTACTTGTGAATAAATAAAGTAGGTTTATGTTGCACTGTACTTTGCAACTAACCTGTGGATACCGCGTGACGAGTAAATAATATATCTCACCTGAATGTAAACATGTAACTGTCTAACACAATGGCAAAAAAAAAGAAAGCACTGCCAGCCAGACGCAAAATTCGCACCCGCAGCCCCAAGCGCACGTAGGCCCTGTGCCAACCTCACAGGAATAGTTGACTTAGTTTGGGGTGATCAGTTAAGACAGACCGATCAGATCCACCGTCGTACGTGCAGCGAGGTACGTCATCTAGTGACATCGCAGTTTCAGTATCTGTCATCCACTTTTGTGTTGGTTCAAATGGCTCTGAGAACTATGGGACTTAACTTCTGAGATCATCAGTCCCTTAGAACTACTTAAACCTAACTAACCTAAAGACATCACACACATCCATGCCCGAGGCAGGATTCGAACCTGCGACCGTGCGGGCGCGCGGTTCCAGACTGTAGCGCCTAGAACCGCTCGGCCACTCCAGCCAGCACTTTTGTGTTGTTTCCCGACATTTGTGGCCAGATGTGGCTTACATTAAATTATTTGTCTCAACCTCATCTACATCCCTTCGGGGGTTTTAGAGAGTTAATAATATTCACCGTTTGAAAGACGAGGGCAGTCTATTTTTGTCGATACCGTAATCGTGGCAGCCAAAACCCACTTACCAATGCTATGCTGGTCAGTCTATAGATGCCTAGAGCGTCATGAATAAATAAAGCAGTAAATAAACACCTATCGTTGAATACCCTACACTACACTTTTTTAACTGGGTTGGATTGTAATGTACCTAGACGATGGTCATTGGTTCTAGGAACTCAGAAACGGCTTCCACGGTACTAGAGGCAGCCGTAGTGGGATAAAAAGATGGAGGGAAAGACAGAGATAATAGTGAACGTTATATGTAAGAGCTAGTCTTACAAGGGGAAGCCACACGGATTTACTTCAAACTTTGTACACCTTTAGTAAGCCATTAGAACAATATAATGTGCAAGCGGTTAAGTAGACTACTCCGGCAATTGCTAGAAAATTGCAAGACAAGTTTTACGTGTCCATTATGTAAATGATGTACATGTACTCTGTGCGGGAAGTCGTCGTCATGTGGTTGGCGTTCGCGTTTCGCAAGAACACCGTAAACTAAGCGACGATTCGAATTCCGCCATTATTTACTTTTCATTCCACATTTTTTTCATCACTGGTCATATTATTTAATTTATATGACATTTGATAGGTAATATAATGGAAAAACCACGTATATTTGCATGAATTATTAGCATGAGGTTTCAATTTATGTTTTCCTTGCCGGGATGACAAATAACATTCTGCAAAGTGTGATGCCGAGAGCACATCCGCCGGGTAATTGTACATTACTCTTGTGGTCTAGTACACTGTGATTTACTATACAACTGATTCTGAATAACGTCGTTCGCGTCATTATTTATCGATGTTTTACTTGGGCTTTCGAAGCCTGTCCCTCGTCCTTGAAAACTTACAGGTAGTAAATCATCAAATAACATAAGAAAGTCACTACAACTTAATGAAAATGCACATTTTTTTTCATTACGTAACGACTTAAATGCGATATAAATTTAATAATGTTACCAGTGATGAAAAAAATATGCTTTACCAAGACTTGAGTTGTCGCCTTGTCCATTACGCTCTCGATACGCGCGAACGCTGACACATGACCACAATAGCTTCCTACCCCTAGCCTCCTCCCACAAATACATCATTTATGTAATAAACATGTAAAACTTCTCTTGCAAATTCCATAGAATTGTCAGAGTAGTGTACTTTACTACTTGCACATATGTTGTTCTAATGGTCTACTGAAGATGTACACAGTTTGAAGTAAACCCTTGTCCCAATGTCGTGGCCTCCTCTCGTTAGATGAAGAGGCTGCGCACTGTAGAGGAAGTCATTGCAAGCCGCGTCAAACCGATGTGATGATTGATAGCATAAAAATTAAATCAGATCTGAGATTTTTACCCACACATTGGTGCATTTGCATTTGACATTCCTGCTGTTGTATTAAACTAGTTATCTTACATCTGAGACTGCATCTCAAACATTCATTTACTACATTTGATGAATGGATGCCGAGAAGAATCTGACACAGCACTGAAACACTTAAATCGAAACGAGGGACTGGGGTGTACGAAATTCCGTTGGATCTACTGACAGCCGTTGGAGACCCAATCTGACAAAAATATCCCTCCTTGTGTGAAAGATGTATGAGACAGGCGAAATACGTAAATGTAGTACTTCCGATTCCAAAGAAATCAGGTGTGAGTATTACCGAACTATTTGTTTAATAAGTCATGGTTGCAAATTATGAACACGAATTATTTACAGACGAGTGGAAAAGCTGATAGAAGCTGATCGCATCAAAAATCAGTTACAATTCCAGAGAAATATTGAAACACGCGAGGCAATATTGACACTAAGACTTCTCCTAGAAGGTAGGTTAAGGAAAGGCAAACCTACAGTTATAGTATTTGTAGACGTAGAGAAAGATTTTGAGAATCTATTGACTGAAACACAATCTGAAACTCTAAAGATAGTAGGGATAAAATGGTACAAAAGCCAGCAGACACAAACCAGGTGACAGTTCTGAGTTCTGAGAATCGAGGGACATGAAAGGAAAGCAGTGGTCGAGAAAGGAGTGAGACACGGTTGTACGCTATCCCTTACGTTATTCAATCTGTATACCGAGCAAGCACTAAATGAAGCCAAAAAGAGGAAACAAATACTATGAGTTTCTTAAATGACATTGTGATTGTGTCAGAGACAGGAAAGAGCATTGAACGAAATGGATAGTGTACTGAAATAAGGATATAAGGTCAACACCAACGAAAACAAAACAACAGTAATGGCATGTATCCAATTAAATCAGGTGACGTCAAGCGAATTAGATGAGGAAACGAGACACTAAATGCAGTAATTGAGTTTTTCTACTTCGGCAGTAAAAATACAGACAGTGTCATAAACAGAGAGAATATAAAACGTAGGCTGGCAATGGCAAGAAAAGTGTTTATGAAGAAGAGGAATTTGTTAACATCGAATGTACGTCAAGTACTGAAGGTATATGTCAGGAGAGTAGTCTTATATGGAGGTGAACCATAGACAATAAACAGTTCAGACAAGAAGAGAATAGAAGCTTTTGAAATTGTGGCACTACAGAAGAATGCTGAACATTAGATGGCCATATCATGCTACTTATAAGGATGTAATGACCAGAATTGGGGAGAAAAGAAATTTGTGGCACATGTTGATTAACAGAAGGTATCAGTTGCTAAGACACATTCTCAGACATCAAGGAATCACCATATCAGTACTGGAGGGAAGTGTGGGGGGTAAAAATTGTAGAGTGAAATCAAGAGATGAATACAGTAAGCGTGTAGAAAAGGATGTAAGTTGTAGTAGTTATTTGGAGAAGAAAAGAGCTTGGCCAGGATAGAGTTGCATGGAGAGGAGCACCAAACCAGTCTTACGACTGAAGACAACAACGACAACAGCATGCATGTATAATGAATGTAACAATGCTGTTCAACAGCATTTCTAGCTTTACAAGTTGGACTGTTATCCTCATTAGAGTGGCACAATCAGTATGATAATATTAAAGAACAGTTTGTTGTAAGATATTGGGATGCCTGCAGGAATCATCCATAACAACCGAGGCAGGCAGATCACATTGCACAGCAGTTTTTTCCAAACATGTCCCGTAACCTGTTTAATAATTGAAGACGCAGACCTGACGAATAATCAAATAAAATCTATAACGCTATATGAAATCAGTAAGCCATAACAACAAATGCCTGCGGTTCCAAACCTAATTAGCTCTGTATATTTTACTTTTGTATAGTGGTAGATTCTAGTAATGTGCTGCTGCCTGGGGCTTTCAGCCAATTGGCGAAAGGCGAGAGTTGTGAGGGGAGCAGCAGAGGTCATAAGAGTGTTTCTGATTAAAGTCAAGTCTTGGCCAGATACTCAATGAGGAGGACGCTGTGCCAGTGGAACGCAGCAGAAGCGGCGGCTGACGGTGGCCCCACCTGTTATAAAGTTTGAATGTGCACACAGTGGAAAGAATACCTTCTAGGAAAGGAAAGGTATGAAAGAGAGAAGAAAAAACGCTGCTGCTGGTGTGGGATACAGCCTTTAGCCTCAAAGGAGGCCAGCTGTGATTTTGGTTCAAAATTTAGTAAGGAGGTCAGTGATTGGCTCATAGAAAATATTTTGGTAGCGGGGAAGTGAACTTGCGCTTATGTATGTGCATGCCTTCTCTTTGGTAGTATCTAGAAATGCGTCAGATAATTCGAGGACTTTCTTCGTTCTACTCTGCCCCAAAGGAGAAATGTACTTCATTGGTTGAGCACAGCACAATCCGTAAGGGTAGGAAAAATCCGTAAGTGTAGAAAATTTGCTACCATGTTTATTCAGTTTGAGAGGCACCCACATGCCTTGCTCATACTGTGGCATCAAGCAGTCAGGCCTGCAAGATGAGTGGTCTGCCAAGCGAGTGGATTCATTCTTAATTTGTTGAGTAACACGAACTCTAGTACTCACACTTAAGTTACAAGTTATTCTCCTATATGATTAACACGCAACGGAAACACGCATCTGACTAACAGTAATTTACAGAACTCTGACTGTACACTACGCACTGGCAATACCACATTTTCCTTCCCTTTTTATTTAACGGCTTTTGTCAACATGTGGCCACCGCACTGAATATGAATGGCGCACACATTATAAATTCGGGACATTCAGACAACATACAATTCGAAGGAAGAGTCCATCAATCTTTTTCTTTTCACTATGTTATTTATTCCGATAAATTCTCTAACCTAAACACACAAATTCTACAACCTACAACAATAACACATGAGAAATTCCGCCCAGTGGGCATGGCTTTACAATGGTGAATCTCTATATTATGGTCTCGTAATTACTTTTAACGCTACAGTGCACTTTCTGGATAGGATGGTGGATCTTTTATTATACCTCACGCTTCGACTCTCACAATCAGCATCATTAAACTTTCCTCCAGACCGAGCGGTACCGAAGGAACAAGCATAACCCACTAATCTTTTGAAACTACCTCGCTACTCTCTCGTGCAAACCACACATACCCAAATTACATGACATACATCACACTGCAACATGTAATACTACACTAAATAGTCACAACACTATCACTTTCAGCTTTCCCATTCCAATTAATATTTATCCCAGTTTCACACGACACTGCCCCACTTTGTAATTCTACTTTCCTACTATGAACTCTGGAGATATTTGCACGTCTTCCTGTGCAATGCAAGCCAAGTGGCGTTGCTGGATAGACGGCCGACTCACCTTGCTTCTCTCTCAGAGTTTGAATCTAGCGTCACACGGAATCATATCACGCAAAGTAATATTAAGCACACACGCGAGTCCTCAACTGATACCATGGACGAGTACTTCTCTTTATCTTTTGTCTCATACACATTTTGAGACTCACACAGTACTCACCACGTGGAAGTACTCGTCTCTAATTTCAAGTCCTGCACACGCCATTTCTTAAATATTTCAACTTATGGTACACACACTATTTCTTAAATATTTCAACTTATTGTATACACGCTAGTAATTCAGCTTAACTTAAGCACACGGAAGTATTTCAACTTAATGCTACACGTGGTTTCATTGTGACCGTTGGTCACTTCCGAATATTCCTACAATCCCTTTAATATTACCTGCCTGGCATTTAATTCTCCCCACAAAAGTTCCTGAAATAGAGAAATTATTATTTCAAACTACTCTTAAATATTCCACATGCATACCATGTCTCCACTCTTTCATCATTACGAAGCACAACTAAAACAGGTCTTAACAGCACAAGATCCAGCGGCAGAGTGCTGAAACGTGGCCGTTCTCTAGGTCCTCTCGCACTTGTGTCGAGGTGGGGGAAGCACCTTGCTATCGTATTGGTCAGCCACATTTCAAGCGCTCAAAGCTCTGGTAAATTTCATCTCTTTGGTCCCACCAAAGGTGGCCAAAGGATCGACTCAAAGATGATCATATATTCACATTCACTATCTGCGGTTAGCAGACGACCATACATTCATTCATTTCACAGATCTCACCAAACTGGATGTAGGGATTTACTTTGTAGGAGCGCACATGTGATCAATTAAATAAATAAATTGTCATTCTTTCCCACACTGGTATCCGGCTTCGCTGTATTAATTGAAATTGAGTTATTTTACAAAAAAAATGTGTTGTTCTGACAAAAATAATGAAATATGTTGTACCTATTTTCAACGTCGGGCGGTACTGTACCCTTTCAAGTTATCATTGGTAAAAACTCGCAAATTCTGTTAAAACTGGCAGGTGAGATTCCAGTGCTGGCAGAACAAGCTGAGTTTCGTAGAGGAGAGTAACAGAGCACTTGCACCATGGGCTTGATAGTAGACACTTCTCCATAGTGCATCTTAGAGATGACTTCTCCTCAGGGCTTGAGGCAGTACGCTATGGCTTATGGTCCAGTACAAGATGTCCCAGCTTAGAGCAGAAATCAGATGCTTGAGGGGGAGGGGGGTGAACTTATAAATCTGAGCCATCACTGCAACCTTCGTTTACAATCATGCGTTCATCGACACAAAGTGAGTGCGAAGTCATTTATTTTCCATAGAGGTTTTGTTTTGCTGACCTAATTTTTAGAGGCAGCTAACTACACTCATGATGCACTTAGATGTGATTACTGGCGTTTGTTCATGCCTTTTACAGACTTATCTTTAGCACGTTAACGTACTCATCAGTCATTGGTCATACCTGCAAATTCAATTTTTTTTCACTTTATGCCATATCCATCTGTGCCAAAGCTATCGTACATGTTATCAATCCCTTGTTCTACGTATAAGTAACCGTATTCTTGGTTCAGCGGATAAAAATGTTTTTGATGTCTCTTAGCAGTAAATTAGGTTGTTTCTGTAGTCGGATGCATCCTGTTTGAATACGTTCGGCTGGGATGCAATATTCAGACTTCATGCTTACTTGGTTCGCAACTGGTAATTTACCCGCACAAGATTTTTCAGATTTACAGCTTCGTTTTCTTTTAATTCGCGTGATCTTATGGGAAGCTTCCTATCACTGTCGGTGACAGATGATAGATTCTGTAGCATCTAAGCTTAGCTGACATCGCACGGTCTCTTTGTTACAAAGTCAATTTTCCTGGTACCATTCAGAACCACCAGACGACATCAAAAACATCTCTTGGAGTGTATTTTAGCACAGGAGTCGTCAGCGTACCTCTGCTCTACAACCAAATTCATAGTATGAAAATTCAAGACACCAGATTCTGTGAGGAGCTTGTAATTCAAATAGTGTGCATGGAGGGCTGTCATGTCAGCAAAACATACAGACCCGTCACACTGGATGTCGTGTTAGCCAAATGCAAAGGAAAAGGCAGTAGCAAGAGTGAAAACGGAAAAGGTGCACGAACAGCAGTGAAAGAAATGATCAGTAACCCAACAACAGTTCAATTAGTTTCCAAGACGTTCATTGTGATGGAGAAGCATATGTGTCTCCCACACTTAAAAAACTTGCGCCCATACCACAGTGAGAATCATTAGTGAATTCCAATTATTTCGTGCTAGACAATCTGCAGTTCCCTTGCTAAGGTAAACGTCTTATCTGCGACTCAGGGAAAATACAATTCAGATTTTCGTACTGTGCCGTGAAGGTTACAAGAAAACGTCCCTACCTTCAATGAAACTATATTCATACTGTAAATGGTCTTCAATGGGCTGCCCTCGGATGACGTGCAAATTCCACAATATTACCTCGGAGCAACTGTCCAACAACTTCAAGCCTTCAAGCGGTTGAAACTTGCTGGTGGGTAGGTAAGACTGACGTCGGCAACTGGTCGACATCTTCAGTATTACCTAGACACCAGCAAGGTTCAACTACCTGAAGGTACTGGACAGTTGGTCCGAGAAAATATTGTGGAATTTGCACAACATCATCCGGTGGAAAACCTATGAAGACTATTTACAACATATCCGCCGAAAAAGCTTCAAGAGTTATATTCATGCTGTGAAAACATTAGCGAATAGGTGATTACACTGCAGGAACTAGTTGTCAAATCTGTCATCTCCGTAACTGCGTAAGATTCATGAAAATAATGGCATTAAAGTTACATCAGCAAGTCGCCTCATCGAGTGTGTCAGAGGCTTTTGATGTATACTTAAAGCAACTTCCATTATCTGAATTGAAATTCTCGCATTTCAGCGCTGAGAAGAATTGCAGAATCGAAGACCCCACTGAGATAACCTATCATAGTGTCTGACTGGGAGAGCCACAAAATAATGGAGCAATACTTCTTCATCCCCCATATTAGTCTGTCAGCCATAGTTTTTGTAAGACACGATAAGTATTGACGAGTTACGGCGGGCGACAATTTGTAAAATCTGAATTTCTTCTTTGGAAAGAAGTTATCGTGTAACTATTAGTAAAAGTACGTATAATACGACGAAAGCATACGGTGAATACCTCAGGAGCTTTAGCAGTAATGGCTCCAACATTCTACATCTACATCTACATCTATACTCCGCGAGCCACCTTACGGTGTGTGGCGGAGGGTACTTATTGTACCACTATCTGATCCCCCCTTCCCTGTTCCATTCACGAATTGTGCGTGGGAAGAACGACTGCTTGTAAGTCTCCGTATTTGCTCTAATTTTTCGGATCTTTTCGTTGTGATCATTACGCGAGATATATGTGGGCGGTAGTAATATGTTGCCCATCTCTTCCCGGAATGTGCTCTCTCGTAATTTCGATAATAAACCTCTCCGTATTGCGTAACGCCTTTCTTGAAGTGTCCGCCACTGGAGCTTGTTCAGCATCTCCGTAACGCTCTCGCGCTGACTAAATGTCCCCATGACGAATCGCGCCGCTTTTCGCTGGATCATGTCTATCTCTTCTATTAATCCAACCTGGTAAGGGTCCCATACTGATGAGCAATACTCAAGAATCGGACGAACAAGCGTTTTGTAAGCTACTTCTTTCGTCGATGAGTCACATTTTCTTAGAATTCTTCCTATGAATCTCAACCTGGCGCCTGCTTTTCCCACTATTTGTTTTATGTGATCATTCCACTTCAGATCGCTCCGGATAGTAACTCCTAAGTATTTTACGGTCGTTACCGCTTCCAATGATTTACCACCTATGGCATAATCGTACTGGAATGGATTTCTGCCTCTATGTATGCGCATTATATTACATTTATCTACGTTTAGGGAAAGCTGCCAGCTGTCGCACCATGCATTAATCCTCTGCAGGTCCTCCTGGAGTACGTACGAGTCTTCTGATGTTGCTACTTTCTTGTAGACAACCGTGTCATCTGCAAATAGCCTCACGGAGCTACCGATGTTGTCAACTAAGTCATTTATGTATATTGTAAACAATAAAGGTCCTATCACGCTTCCCTGCGGTACTCCCGAAATTACCTCTACATCTGCAGATTTTGAACCGTTAAGAATGACATGTTGTGTTCTTTCTTCTAGGAAATCCTGAATCCAATCACAAACCTGGTCCGATATTCCGTAAGCTCGTATTTTTTCACTAAACGTAAGTGCGGAACCGTATCAAATGCCTTCCTGAAGTCCAGGAATACGGCATCAATCTGCTCGCCAGTGTCTACGGCACTGTGAATTTCTTGGGCAAATAGGGCGAGCTGAGTTTCACATGATCTCTGTTTGCGGAATCCATGTTGGTTATGATGAAGGAGATTTGTATTATCTAAGAACGTCATAATACGAGAACACAAAACATGTTCCATTATTCTACAACAGATTGACGTAAGCGAAATAGGCCTATAATTATTCGCATCTGATTTATGACCCTTCCTGAAAATGGGAACGACCTGCGCTTTCTTCCAGTCGCTAGGTACTTTACGTTCTTCCAGCGATCTACGATAAATTGCTGATAGAAAGGGGGCAAGTTCTTTAGCATAATCACTGTAGAATCTTAAGGGTATCTCGTCTGGTCCGGATGCTTTTCCGCTACTAAGTGATAGCAGTTGTTTTTCAATTCCGATATCGTTTATTTCAATATTTTCCATTTTGGCGTCCGTGCGACGGCTGAAGTCAGGGACCGTGTTACGATTTTCCGCAGTGAAACAGTTTCGGAACACTGAATTCAGTATTTCTGCCTTTCTTCGGTCGTCCTCTGTTTCGGTGCCATCGTGGTCAACGAGTGACTGAATAGGGGATTTAGATCCGCTTACCGATTTTACATATGACCAAAACTTTTTAGGGTTCTTGTTTAGATTGTTTGCCAATGTTTTATGTTCGAATTCGTTGAATGCTTCTCTCATTGCTCTCTTTACGCTCTTTTTCGCTTCGTTCAGCTTTTCCTTATCAGCTATGATTCGACTACTCTTAAACCTATGATGAAGCTTTCTTTGTTTCCGTAGTACCTTTCGTACATGATTGTTATACCACGGTGGATCTTTCCCCTCGCTTTGGACCTTAGTCGGTACGAACTTATCTAAGGCGTACTGGACGATGTTTCTGAATTTTTTCCATTTTTGTTCCACATCCTCTTCCTCAGAAATGAACGTTTGATGGTGGTCACTCAGATATTCTGCGATTTGTGCCCTATCACTCTTGTTAAGCAAATATATTTTCCTTCCTTTCTTGGCATTTCTTATTACACTTGTAGTCATTGATGAGATCCTAAACAATCCTTTCTATTCTTAGTTATAGTATTGTCTTACCATCTATTATTGCGAGTGGCTGGTCGCGCCTGTGAAGCAATATGACCTTGGTCCAATTTGCCTATCTTTTGTAACATTTAACCTCGGACTCGCAAATGAAGACAATAAAATTAACAGTTTGAGAACTGTTTTGAAGAAAACTGAAGTCTATCGCTAATATTATCAGCGTTTGTATCTCTCTTAATATCAATTAGGCTGTCATACGTCCTCCTAAGCGTTTAGTGGACAAGGTAAAGGTTTGTTGTATACAAAAATAAAGTGCACACTTCACTTCTTACCTGTGATACATGCGTTACGGTTTTTCCACTCATGCATAATGACAACATTAATCACTGGGCCAGCAACCAATACAAACTCACCTTGTGGGTTTCCCTCCAGACAATCTACAATTCTACTTGCCAATTAACAGTCGCCACGTCCTGAACCGACAGATTTTGAAAATAGTGTTCAGTCTGCTTAGAATTCCAGATATGAAATAATAGCTTCCTTGTACCGGAATGAAACTAACATTATCTTAAATGACTTCGTATTCAGACATTACATTTTCAATTTAACACAGACAAAAGGAATTTAATAATTGTCATGATACTGGAGTTACTTTAATCTTGAGGCTATTAGTAACAGAATACAACCAAATGGAACTTAAGCAGACACTGTAACAAAGCGACCCATCAAACTTGCGTGTCGACACATTTATAGTTTGATAAATTATACAAAAGTTTCATTTACTGTTTCTGCTGTTCCACACAATAAATAATAATGTGCTAAGATAGGATTTAAGCAAAATAACAATAGGTGTTTGAAATTGGATGTTAACACAAGTTATACACTCTAAGAAAAAAAAAAAAAATACGGTGCAACAGAAGGAATTGTCCAAAGGGAACTGAAGTCAGTATATGTGAAGTACATATACAGACAAACCAACCACAGCTATTTAGAAAAATTGAACGATTTATTCAAGAGAAAGGGCTTCGCAAATAGAAGAAGTCAGCAACGCGTTGGTCGACATCTGGCCTTTGTGCGAGCAGTTATTCGACTTCGCATTAACTCATAGAGTTACTTGATACCCTGCAGAGGGATATAATTCCAAAATGTGTTCAATAGGCGATTTAGACCGTGAAAATGCCGAGCTGGTTGGGGGAGCTCCCACCGTCCTCAGTTGCGGAGAGATCCGGCGATGTTTCTCACCAACGTAAGGTTTGGCAAGCACGAACACGAGCAGTAGAAACTCTCTCCTGGTGGAAGTGTAAGGCGAAGATTGCTTGCTGTGAAGCTGCAAGGGCGACGAGGACGACAACCAGAGGGATCTTGATACGAAAAGAAACGGCACCCCAGACCATTACTCCCGGTTGTCTGGCCATACGGCGGGCGACAGTCATGTTGGAATCCCATCGCTGTCCGGGACGTAACAAGACAAGTCTTCCTTGGTCATCGGGGCTTAGTTCGAATCGGGACTCATGACTGAAGACAATTCTATTCCAGTCAGCAAGATCCAAGCCGAAGACGTGTAGGGCATATTGGCCTGCAGTGTCTCGTCGCCTCCATCACTCCATGAGACAGTAAGCACAACATTTTTTTCCTTTCTGTTTTGTCATCAGTTTTCTGACTGGTTTCATGCGGTCCGCCATGTCTTCATCTTCTGTGCCAAAGACTTCATCTCAGCATAACACTTGCACCCATCTCAACAATTATTTGTTGAGTTACTCCAGTATTGGTCTTCCACTGCAGCTTTTACCATCTATTACCATGGAAGTTATTCCCTGACACCTCCTTCTCAGAGTCTTCTAAATCTTCCTTGCTTCACCGATTCTGCAAAGAACCTCCTCATTTCTTGGCAGTGAATCTAATTTTCAGCGTGCTCCCACAACACCACATTTCATACACTTCGATTTTCTTCTCGGTTTCCTCCGCAAACCAAGAATGACTTCTGAAGAATGCTCTGTTCCAATCCTACATTCTCAGAAATTTCTTCCTCAGTGTTTGACACTAGTAGGATTCTCTTGCCCAGGAATGCCTTCTTTATCAGTCATAATCTGTTTTTATGTCGTCCTTTCTCCGTCCTTCATGTGTTGTTCTGCACGAAATGTCGCAGAGTTCATTCACTTCTAATATTCCGAGGTCCCAGTTTTGATGTTAAGTTTACCACTAACCTCATTTCTGTTACTCCTCATTAATTTCGCCTTTTTCGTTTTACTCCCAGTCCATGTTATGCGCTCAGTAGGGTGTTCACTTCGCTCAGTGTGTCCTGTACTTTTTTCTTTCTTCGATTGAGGAAGAGATGTCATCAGCAAATTTTAACGTTGACATTCTTTCATCCAGCAGTTTAATTCCACTTCTGAACTTATTTTTTATTTCCGACATTATTTGCTCAGATTGAGCAGTATGTGAGAGAGGCTACATCCTTGTCTTACACCCTTTTTAATCTGAGCACTTCGTTTTTAATATTTCATTCGTATTGTTCCTTCTGGGTTCTTATATCATCCGTCTTCCCCTACAGCTTTCACCTAGTTTTCTAAGAATTTCGAACCGTTATATCTTGTTTAATGCTCTTATAAGGTCGACAAATCATATGATGGTGTCCTGACTGTGCTTAATTCTTGTTCCATTATCAAGTGCAACATCAATACCACCCATCTGGTGCTTTTAACTTCCACAAAGTCAAATTCATCGTCATCTAACATATTTTCAATTTTATTTTGCATTTAGTACAGTACAGCGGTTGGGAATAGCGCACCACTAAGCCTATAACCCTTTCCTGGTCGTTTAGTGGTTAGGGACAATGCTTCAACAAGAAGGTGTGGAACTGTTTACCTACAGTTCGAGCTCACCCACACCATGGTTTGACAGTGAAATTCGGCTAGAGCTGCATCAAACCAGTCTCAGAACTGAAGACCACAACAACAACAACATAACTTTTTAAACCAATGGTAAGTATCCGTAATTGTTGTAATAGTATAAAAAGTATAACTAAATTCTCTTTGTAGACTTTGGCGACTTGCAGTGGGGACCATGACGGTTAGGTTTATCATAGGAATTCATTTCCGGAAATGTATCGTTTTCTCGCTACACATTCATAGTACCAGGACACACATTGCTCTCTGACTCCCGCAGCTTGTGGTCATGCACCACTTACAAGTAGGGCAGACTGTGACGACCACCGACGTCAACACAGATACGGTACCACCGCGCCATGTTTGATGCGATCACAAATCCCTGGCCCTCCAACATCCACCACAGCCATAATGCTCTCCCACGGGTAAGAATTCCTCAGATGCGACAGAAATCTCGTAAACCGGGAATTTTATGAGACCTCACAGGTAGTAGTCTAGAGGGTTGGTGTCGGGAAAACGTGCGGACCAAGCAGTCGGGCCACCACAACCTATCCACTTTTTCGCAAATCACTCGTCCTGATGATCTCAGACTGCACTTGAAAAATGAGCTGGTGCACACATACAATGACACATCTTCCAGGAGCTCAGTCTGTACATCAGGTGATTTGTTAATGACGTACGTACAAGTCGTATCCCGAAAGTAAGATCCGATCGGTCGCGAAAAGGAAACCACAGTGAAAATCCGATAAAGCTTCGCATAGGTGGTGTGTTGGACAGTGTATCTAGCATGCCCGTTCGTTGTGTCACGTTTGTCTTTTCAATTCTGAGCGTACAGTGGCACATAAAGATGCCGTGAAAACAGTGTCTCCCGCCAGGTTTGAGTGCCCGCGAGAGATTTCACCTGATTTCATGCAGCCCACAAAACAAACCTGTCATACATTTCCTTTTCCGTGACAGTTCTCGTCTGCACCCTGCAGGGGCAATGAGGACGCTCCTGCAGCGTTTTCGATGGGAAGTGTTTGATCGCCCTCCATACTGCACGAATTTTGCTCCCTCTGATTTTTATCTCTACTGATATGAACCGCTGGCTATGAAGTCAACGCTTCGGCACAGACAGCGAATTGCAGATCAGCGTAGAGAATCGGCGAAAGGTGCAGGCGGCTGCCTTCTGTGACGAGAGTATTGGAAAGTTGGTACAACGCTACGACAAATGTCTCAGACAGAGCAGCGGGTATGTGGAGACGTTGCTGGAAGATGTGGCGTACTATAGCAAATAAAACACTTTTGATTTTCACTGTGGTTTCCATTTCGCCAACGATCTGACCTTACTTTCGGAATGTTGTTGTTGTTGTCTTCAGTCCTGAGACTGGTTTGATGCAGCTCTCCATGCTACTCTATCCTGTGCAAGCTTCTTCATCTCCCAGTACTTACTGCAACCTACATCCTTCTGGATCCGCTTAGTGTATTCATCTCTTGGTCTCCCTCTACGATTTTTACCCTCCAAGCTGCCCTCCAATGCTAAATTTGTGATCCCTTGATGCCTCAGAACATGTCCTACCAACCGGTCCCATCTTCTTGTCAAGTTGTGCCACAAACTCCTCTTCTCCCCAATTCTGTTCAATACCTCCTCACCGAGCGAGGTGGCGCAGTGGCTAGCACACTGGACTCGCATTCGGGAGGGCGACGGTTCAATCCCGCGTCCGGCCATCCTGATTTAGGTTTTCCGTGATTTCCCTAAATCACTCCAGGCAAATGCCGGGATGGTTCCTTTGAAAGGGCACGGCCGACTTCCTTCTCCGTCCTTCCCTAATCCGATGAGACCGATGACCTCGCTGTTTGGTCTCTTCCCCCAAACCAACCAACCAACCAATACCTCCTCATTCGGAATACGCCTCGTAATATCCTAGTCAGTGCATTTCCAGACATGAATTTCTATGCTGAACTTCACTGTCTTGTATGAATGCATTGTGTCTGTCCTTTTGGACATGTCCGAAAGAACAGACGCCATGCGGAAATCGTAGTTGTGATACATATTATCTAAATTGAAGTGGGGTGGGGGAGAAAGAAAAGGAAAGGAAGGGACTGCTGATGTTAGCTGCATCGGGACATTTTACGGAATCAGTGGTGACGAGTGAAAATGTGTGTCGGACCAGGATTCGAACCTAGGATCTCTTGCCTTCTATCCAGTTGCGTTAACCACAGCGTCACCCAGACACAGCGTGTAACGCGAATGGAAGAACTATCCCACCACGCCTCGTACCCGTCGTTTCCATGTAAAGTCCCGATGCAGCTGACTTCAACAGTTCATGCCCTCTCCTTTCCTTCCTCCTCCGTCACCAACCCTCAAACTTCAATTTATGTAATGTTAACCGTCTTGGTCCGCAGTAAACAGCGGATAGGCAAAATAATGTGAACAGTGGTAGAAATGGGATGGTTGCGTTTGACACAGGTAAGCCGTGGGACGCGCTGGACTGTGCGTGTTCGGTAGGGACTAAGCATCAGTGCAGATTGTTTACGAATAGTGCACACTTCGTATTTGCATTTGGAGCCCGAGGCCGACGTGCAATGAAAGATCTAACAGAGTTATAAAGAGGGAAAATTGTGAGGGCCCGATTAGCTCGAGCATCAGTAACCAAGACAGCCAAATTATTGAATGTTTCAAAAGCAACAACCATGACAGACTACACAAAACATGAAAAGACTTCAAAGTGTAAACGTAATAGTGGGCGCAAATCAAAACTATATGCCAGAGATCGTCGTAGGCTAACACGAACTGTGTCAAAACAACACAAGACTACGGCGGCCAAAGTAACTGCAGAACTCAGTAGCCATCTTCGAGAACCCGTATCTATCGACATGGTCCGCCGAGAACTCCATAAAGTGAATATTCATGGACGAACTGCTAACCGAAACCATTTGTGACGACAAACAACGCAAAGGAGCATAAAACATGGTGCCAGGAGCATAAATAATGGACGGTTGATAAGTGGAAACATGTCATATGGGCCGACGAGTCAACGTTTTCATTATTTCCAACATCGGGTCGGGTATACATCTGGACAACGCCCAAAAGAAGCTGTATTATAATATATAAATAAAAAATATATAAATGGAAAAACTGAAGTATAGCACAATTGCATTATTAGCAAATGTTCTTCGTGTACGAAATTGTGCTATTCGGACTTTCTCTCTTATATTCCAGTTGAAGATGCAGGCAGCCGACACCAAGAACACCAGTGCGTGTCAAAAATGAAAAAATAAAAAAATCCTTCCAACTTGGCTCCACTTCACTTCAATAAAAATACCTAATACTGTTGTCAAGAAATCTCTTATTCAAAATCACATGTAGTAAGTAACACCTTTAGCACGTCATACTTTGAGCAATGCATCTTAACCATCCTTCTACGTACAAGAGAGTGAAACAAAATCATGTATAAAGGAGAGTGAATGATGTTCTTTGTTCGTTTGTCTGCACCTTAAGGCGCATTCGTAATTATTGTCGTTGCCGAGCTTATGGTAGATCGCTATTTAATTTCCTTTATTTTGTATAAATTTTAACTTTACCATGTACGGGGTATTTCACCATGTACCTACACAAAGTCTATAAACCTGATTGCTTGATTCCAACGCATAAGCATGGAGGTGGAAGTGTGATGCTGTGGGCAGCCATATCATGGTATACTGCTGGTCTCATCATTACTGTCAAAGGCAGTGCTACAGCCAATGATTATGTGAACATTTTAAGTGATCAGGTGCACCCCATGTTTCAAATGTTGATCCCCATCAGCGATGCTACATTTCAGGACGATATGCATCCATTCACACAGCGAGGAGAGTACAATCGTCTTACGAGGAGCACACAACTGAACTGCAGCGTCTTCCCTGGCCAGCACAGTCCCCGAATTTGAACATTATCGAAACCTTGTGTGCGCTATTGGAGCGCAGACTCCGGGGCAGATTTTCGCCTCCCTCGTCACTACAGGAATTAGAAGATGTTCTGGTCGAAAAGCGGCATAAAATTCCACTGGAGACTCTACAATCATTACATGTCAGTATTCCAAGAAGAATCGCGGCTGTATTACGGACAAATGGGGGTCAGACCCCTTATTAATAAACAATTTCCGCCTAAGTACAGGTGTTCACATTATTTTGGCTGTCCCCTGTAAGTCCTCAACGTCTCTAAAGAGAATTTAGTTGCACTATGTATGCATGTTTTACGTACAACAACATTGTAAATGGATTTACTGGGTCGATTTTATGTCATCTTCAGAAGATGTAAAGCGTCTTCTCCTTCTTGGAAACAAACAATGATCTTCGATGGTTCCACACTGGAGTCGATCACTTGCCACCTAGATATCTGCACCGACAGGCGACCTTGTCTTCGGAGTCATTGTTAATACGCGCTGCAGCTTCCTTTTACTCTACCGTAGCACTTTACTGCATCGAACAAGAACAGGTGACTTGAGCTTAGTTTCGTGGCTCGCAATCAAAGACGATGACGGGACGGCTTGATGACAAGAAAGTTTTCAAGTCCGAGGCCGGAGTGGGGTCCGCCGGCGAACGATCACGCTTCATTACGCAAACGAATCGCCGGCCGGAGGGATCATTATCCAGGACGACGGCAGGATCGTGAGCTTCGGCGGACGCCTGCCGGTAATTGGCGGGCGGGCAGTCACGTGACCTGCCGCTGCCGCCGCCGTTCGGGGCCGCTGGGAGCTCTCGTCCAACAAGCGCTGCTGATGGCCGGCGCTGCGCCGCTTAACCCTGACGCGAACAAATGGCCAATCCGGGAATGGCTCCTTCGCAGCCCGCCGCGAGTGCATATATCATAATTATATTGACAGCTCCTCTCGCAGGGCACAATGACGGCGGGATTACGAAACGGCTCGTTCGCGTGACGAAGTATTATTGGACAGCGACGCTTAATCTGGATCACGCGACTCGTGCTGGGACGTTCTGCTGCGCGCAGTGTATCGGCGATCCTCGATAAGGCTCCAAAAATTAATTCTGAATGATGTCAGGAGTCCTCGCGCCATTACAACCTACACAAATTGCGTATCATACCAAACAACGTATGATGTGTGCTCCGTAACTCTATATTCGTGCCAACGCATTTCTACCAAAATAAACTTCATATAAAATTTGTAATAGGATCAATGTAAAATATTCACTACCGTTAGCCGGCTATACTTGATCGCCGTGGTTACTTTGACCACTTATGCACCATACATTTTACACCTATCTGCTGGCTCTCGATTGGGTATTTAGTTTGTTTGGTGGTAAAATTACATCAATATATACTAGATGGTGCCATGTAGTGTTGATTTTCTTGCGCAACAAGTTGTTGCGAATTATACACCGAAAAGTGTGTCAAAATGTGCTTGTGCAAAATCAACCAACATTATTTACCTGCAAAACAGTCGGTGTTTTCAACTGTATCATACATATTATCTCTACTTTTCTCAAAACAGACTACCGACTACTCTTTTGTTCACTTTTATATATCTGCCAGTATATTACGACTTCTGAAGTAGTGCACGTGAGTCCTCAGTTTCGGGGTTTCTTTCACCACTTGTCATTGTTACATCAGGATTACAGATATACAGTTTAATATATAGTGTCGATCCCAATAACATCGGGAACTAAGGAGTAACAACATCAACCATTAGTAATACAGGAAAGCTCATTTGTAAGTTCTCATGCTAGGGTAACTAAGAAAAACATATGTCGATCATATAGTGCTCAAATTGCAAACGGTTGTGGTTAAGGCTGTGATTCCGGCGTAGCACATAACGTCAAATATCTTCGGATCGAGGACTGAAGTTATTTTGGCCACAAGTGCCAGATTTTGACTCAATAAATACTGAAAAATCGATAACCATTGCTCTAACTCCACCAAATGCTATGAAACGAGGATTTAGGTTTAAGATGGATGAAACTGAAGGTATTATGCTCAACTAAATATGAACCTATGTGTGTGGTAATCATCATATTATTTGTAATTTCGATGAAGAATTACAGTGCTTTGTGAACTGTACTATTTTTTTTTACTTTTATGAGGCATAATAAAGCACTTAATAAAACCTTGGATAAATGTATTTATTTCTGAGTGGCCAAAGTTTCAAGGGACCACAGGCGAGATATTCGCATAAGTTGTGATCAAGACTGTCGGGTGGGTCGTCGAAAGTCTCCCACTTGAGTGGCGTAACTTCCGTTTTGCGATAAATACTGTGTGGCAATGTGGGTTATCATAGAGCAGCGGCATCCCTTGCGGCAGTTTTCCAGTTTTCAACATACGTGCTGCCCCATACACATTCTTCATCCCCCGATGCAACTCCGCCGGTGTTAGTCCTTCGGAAGCCAAAAACTGTTCAGCAGCACGTTGGATCTGTTCATATCATACTGTAGTGCCTGTGTTATTCCGAATTACGATGCAATGTCCCTATGGACAGCCAAATGGTAAGGCGGCCGCTCGCGGTAAGTGGGAAATCCGGATTCGCCGGAAAAAAAAAAAAAAAAAAAAAAAAAAAAAAATCATTGTCGTCATTCCATTAAACAGTTGACGGTTGTCCATATTTACAACTGCGAATGTATTTCAGGTATTGGATTTGCTTGAATGCATTTGGTAATAACGTCACCATACTTCATGTTTCTTCATTTACCGCACGCATGTCGATGATGATGATGATTTATGGCGGAGGATGCTAAACAGCAAGGTCATGAGCATCACATGTCGAAAAGATACGAATGCCACACTACTCCCTTTATAAATTATGTGCCCCTTTGGAGTCGACCGGGGTGGCCGGGCGGTTCTAGGTGCTACAGTCTGCAACCGCGCAGCCGCTACGGTCGCAGGTTCGAATCCTGCCTCGGGCATGGATGTGTGTGATGTCCTTACGTTAGTTAGGTTTAAGTAGTTCTAAGTTCTATGGGACTGATGACCTCAGAAGTTAAATCCCATAATGCTCAGAGCCATTTGAACCATTTTTGTCCCTTTGGAAGTCAGATCTGGAGGCTGTAGAGGTATGGAGCGATTGAATAAGAGTCTCTGACCGTTTTTACCAGCAACCTGTCGTCTACTAAAGTTGTGTCCAGAGCGCAGAAGACAGCTCGTCGGTCGTGGGATCTTCTTCGGCGGAGACCGCCACGCTGTCAATTCGAACTTGTGATTGTGCTTTTTTGGGATGCCTGTTGCCCAGCTTCGTCTCTGTATCTACAGAGGGCAAGATCTGTATTACTGACAATGATGGTAGGTGACAATTCTCATTAATGTAGCGCGTTTGGTTATTATTCACATAGTCACACAGTTACACTGTCTTTCACGCTCGACATAACTCTCTTAACTGTATGGTAACATTAACGTCCAACTTCCGAATTATGGTACACATGTCCGGCTCTCTGGTACACACTAGACAGAGTGTGAATTACATATTCACAGCTAAGTTATTTCCGACATGTCCGGTTCTGAAGAACACCCGAAACAGAGTGACTGTTACGTTTTCACATCTAAGTAACGCACGATACTGAGATACGTGTACGACCCTCCAGAACGCCCTAGACATACTGACTAGCGCAGCCGAAGTACTTCGTCTCCCAGGCGCGCCAAAGCAACCCGATGGTGTCCGAAGCACTTCGGTTGCAATATCGTGACTCTTATGTTTCTCAAAACTAGTCAGATTTAATAAACAAATACGGTGGACTCCTAGGCTAACCATGAGAGACTGTCATGCTGAAGACTTGGTTAAATACAATGGAAAGTATATAAACGATTAATAAGAGAAGTTAGGCGTTATGGCGCCTAGTACCCGAACGTGCCAACCAATCAGAAGCAAGTTCGATACTACTGGTGGACTCTCCCATAGGACTGGTACATATTGGACGATCTGTCGCTTGTACCTCGCTCCAGTTTCGTACCATATGTAACTTCACGTCTATCAAGCCTCATCAAGGCGAGTACTGCCAGCCACAGCCAGGAATATCACACCTTGGCTACATGTCAGTACTGATATACCCTCATCGGAGTCACAAAACGTTACACATATGCTGCAGCAATACCCTCAAACGGAAATTTTTGAACGCGCTTATAGAAATCTCGAGGTATACGAGCCTTCCACCACTTGGAAGTAATTTATTAAAGCTAAGAAATTCTTTATATTTGAATAAAACGCTCGAATTAAAACCCGATAATAGTTCTTTGTTTCACTGTGCGTAAGGCTGTATGTAGCAGAGGTAAAATACAGCTGGCTCCAGCTCTCACCTGACACACAACTACAGTGTGGCAAGTTGAGTGTTTACCTTTTTCTGTGTTTTCCTCGTAGTATATTTATTAAATTTGGTGCGTGTTTTTCTGCTTTAGCGGTTTAGTTCCACGTTTTTTTAAAGTGTCAGCTCATTCAGTCTGTAGCGGAATAGTTGCTCGCAGAACAGCCAACTACATAGCTCATTAACGCATCAGCGTCCACTGGTAACACATCAGGAACCTAGCAAGTTACATATCTAGAAGTATTTGTTTTTGTGGTTTACTTATTCAGTTAGTCTCGCAAAGATGGCTAGAGCGTGTGGATACTGTATGTGGACGCAGGAGGAGGTGGCCGCAGGTCGCGGACAGATGAATGTCCCTTTGGCTACTGTTAGTCGTCTTCAAGCTGTTTCCTCGGGGTGTAGCGGTGGCGGGGAATCTGGTTCGTCGCACGGGACACCTCACGTGTCGCTTGTCTGGCCCAGGGGCTCTGCTTCCGGGACACCTCCTAGTGCACCCGACATGGTGTATCCGCCCTCACAGCAGTGTGAGCGCCGGTTGGTTACGCGTTCGCGTCGCTCGAGACTGACCACTGGCGGCCTTGCATTTATTATCGTGGGTACTGGGTGCACTCGTCTGCAAGTTATGGGTCCCGTTGGCAGCAACGACGCTTTTCGTATGGGTTCTTAGGTGACCCTCACATCGAGGTCCTTCTGTTTGGAGCTGAGTGGATGGTCTCAACCAAAGCCTTCGTCGTCTCTGTGATGGTCTTGGCTGGTGATTTCTGGACCTGGGTTATCGAGTGGGGATTTGTAGGACTCCCATTGGTAGGTCAGGGTGCACTGCACAAAGGAAGCAGCTACTTCGGTAGTAGGGTACTTCTGGAGTTTACATGAGGGTTTTATAGGCTACGCAATAGTTTGAGGTTCTCTGATGAATATTCGACAGTCTATATACTACAAGGGAAGTCTAACGGCGTTCACAATAAAGACACTTCGACTGTTACAATTTTATCAATAAATAGTCGAAGTATTAATAACAAATTTCCCAAATTTACTGCCCTCCAGGAGAGATCTCGCACTCAAATTATTCTTGGGACCGAGAGCTCGGTGAAACTCGAAGTGGAAAGGTGCGAAACATTCAGCGAGTCGTGGAACATGTATGGGAATGACAGATTAGATACCATAGCAGAGGGAGTGTGCACTGCAGCTGAAATAAATACTATCTCTCATGAGGTCGAAGTTGAGTGTAACAGGGAAGTCATCTGGTCGTGTAGGTGAAACAAAGTTGATTGTAGTATGTTTCTACTGGCTACCCGATTCTGCTGTGAGTCATTCAGAGAAAGTCTACCGTCAGTAGCATGTGAATACCCAGGTCATACAATACTAGTTGGAGGCGACTTTAACCTGAGGAATATAGACTGGAATGTATATGAATTCATTGTGGAAGGCAGAGAAAGAAGTTTTCTGTAAACTGTCTGGAGCAGATATTTCGGCAGCCCACATTGTAACTACAAACAGGCCGGACCTCATCGCTAATGTCAGTATAGAAACGGGGATTAGCGATCATGATGTCATTATAGCAACTATGATTACGAAAGTCAAGAGGGCTAGGAGAGTGTTTCTCATGGATAGAGCAGATAAGCAGTTATTAGCATCTCACCTTGACAGTGAATTGGCATCACTTACTTCTAGTGAAGGAATTATGCGTAAAGTTTAAGCAGATTGTAAATCTTAGTCTGGAGAGTTGTGTACCTAGTAAGTCAATAAAGGATGGGAAAGATCCACAATGGTCTAATTACGAAATTCGGCGGATGCAGAGGAAGAGAGGCTGTTGCACTCTCGGTTCAAAGGCGAAAGCACAAATGACGACAAGCGAACTTTAGTAGAGATTAGCGCATCTGTGAAAAGATCTAAGTGCAAAGCATACAACAACTACCACCGTCACATCTTAGCAAATGATCTGGCAGAGAACATGAGAAAATTCTGGTATTATGTAAAATCGCTAACCGGGTGTAAGACTTCCATTCAGTCCCTTGTTAGCCAGTCTGGTGTGGCAGCTGAAGATAGCAAACGGAAAGCCGAAGTTTTAAATTTGACGTTAAGAAATCGTTACACGGGAGAATCGTACAAACATACCGTCAGTTGACCGTCGGACAACTCCAGTATGGACGACATTGTAATGAGCGTCCCTGGCGTAGAGAATCAACTGAATGATTTGAAAGCAAATAAATCACCAGTTCGACTTTACAAAGAGTACCTAGCTTGCATTTTCGTGAATCTCTCGTCCAGCGCAAAGTTCCGAGCGACAGGAAAAAAGTGCAGGTGGCTCCAGTACCTAAGAAGAGTAAATGAACGGACAATTAAAATTACAGACCAGCATCCCCAACTTTGGTTTGCTGCACAACCCTTGAACATATTCTCATTTCCGATGTAATAAATTTCCTTAAGACTGAGAAGCTTATGTCCACGAATCAGCATGCCTGCGAACTATGGGTGAAGGGCAACAGGCAGAGTCCATGTATGTACACTTCCGGAAAGCATTTGAGAAAGTGCCCCATTGCAGGCTGTTAACGGAGGTACAAGAATATGGGAACGTTCACAGATATTTGAGCGACTCGAAGACTTCTTATAAATAATAGAACCTTGTATGTTGTCCTCGACGGCGAGTGTTCATCAGAGACAAAGCTATCGTCATGAGGAATGCCTCCAGGTAAGTATGGTACTAACGCCTGTTTTTCATTACATACATAAATGATTTGGCGTACAAGATGGGCAGAAATCTGATGCAGTTTGCTGATGATGCCGTTGTGTACGGTAAGATGTCGAAGCTGAGTGACTGTAGGAAGATACAAAACGACGTAGACAAAATTTTCAGTTGGTGTGATACATAGCAGCTAGCTCTAAATGTCGAAAAATGTGAGTTAATGCAGATGAGTAGGAAGATCAAAGCTATAATGTTCGCATACAGGATTCTAGTGTCCTGCTGGACACAGTCCAGTCGTTTAAATATCTGGGCGTAACGTTGCAAAGCGATATGAGGCGGGACGAGCATTTGAGAACTGTGCTAGGGAAGGCGAATAGGAGACTTCGGTTTGTTGGGAGAATTTTAGGAAAGAGTGTGTGGGACGGCGGCGCCGGCTGTTACGAAATCCTGTAAACTATTTTTCCGGTACGCCAGAAAGCGATGGAGAACACACTGACCATAGTTCCCAGTATGCAAGTTCACTTTCTTCTTTTGCTCACTGAAAGAAATGTTTCTACTCTCTATTTACTCAGTGGAGTCAGGAAATATGATTAAAAATAAAAGTTCTGAGTTCTAACCGATCAATATATTAATTAATTTTTCACTTGCACTACATAGTAATATTCGTGATGATGATAAAATAATAATGATGATGATGTCTCTATCATAAACAGCACTTTGAGCAGTTGAAAGTCGACCTCTACGGTAAGTTCCAATTAATTGGTCTTTCACCCTGACCAATAATAATGAAAGTGAAAATAAAGCCACCTCTTGGTACGCTGTTTTGTTAACATTACGGGTGGCACACAAACAGTTACTTCCTCGAAATCTAAGCGATCCAGGACGGTATACAGTCCTCAAGAGTTAACTTCTACATCTACATACATACTCCGCAAGCTACCTGACGGTGTGTGGCGGAAGTTACCCTGAGTACCTCTATCGGTTCTCCCTTCTATTCGGGTCTCGTATTGTTTGTGGAATGAAGGATTGTCGGTATGCCTCTGTGCGGACTCTATTCTCTCTGATTTTATCCTCATGGTCTCTTCGCGAGATATACGTAGGAGGGAGCAATATACTGCTTGACTCCTCGGTGGAGGTACCGAGCTACTGATCTTCTCTCCTGCAGAGTCTTCCACTGGAGTTTATCTATCATCTCCGTAACGCTTTCGCGATTACTAAATGATCCTGTAACGAAGCGCGCTGCTCTCCGTTGGATCTTCTGTATCTTTTCTATCAACCCTATTTTGTACGGATCCCACACTGCTGAGCACTATTTAACATTCGTTTAGTAACGGCCTGGTTGTGACATTATCCGAAGCAGCGCGCACTGTGTGTCACTGCCTCTCAGGCTGCACTTATATAAAGGCGCAGGGGACGGCCGAAGGGAACACCTGCCGTCATCTGCTCTATAGCCCGGTAACAACCTGTAAATACCGCTTTCTCTGACTAATTTTATAACACTTTCATGAATCAGTTTAGAAACTTCCTAATTTTTGTATGAATGGAGTTGAGTTGGCTTTAATCATAGAGAAAGTTTCAGCCCGATTGCATTTAACTTTACTGCCTAGAAGTTTTAGAACGAAACTGATAATAGACCATGACCTCTGAACTACATCTTTCAGAGACCTTTCATAGTCTAGTATTTGCATCAAAGTCTTGAAAGCCGTTATAGTTCCATTATTTAATGGGTTTCAGTTGGTCCTGTAATCAGACTTTCTATCATTAATATAAATGATACTTTATCTATTACAAATAAGGACGTTTTTGTTCCAAATTTAGTTTTCAGTAAATTGCTCGAAAACTATTAGAGTTAGCTCAGTGGGGTGACATAGTTAAGGTTTTATAGCAAACTGACGCTTCATAACAATTTTCGTCTTCCTAAGTCTAACATAGTTAAGGTTTTTATATCAGACTGACCCTTCATACCAATTTTCATCTTTGTAAGTCTAATACTTAGCGCCTTCAATTTTTCGTAAAAACGTGGATTCCGACCAAAATAATGTTCCAATCAAGTTGAGATTTGTAACAGTTGATTTCAATACACATTTGCATATTCAGAGCGATTTTTGACTTTCTAGCTTTATTATATAGCGCCAGTTGGTTTCCTATTTAAAACGATGTATTCAGAGAAACATAGTCGCCTGATCACTCTGAGATTTAACAATTTAAACATTAATAAGCTGTAGCCCGAGTTCGAGTCTCAGTCCGGCACACAGTTTTAATCTGCCAGGAAGTTTCGAAACCAGCGCACACTCCACTGCAGAGTTAAAATTTCATTCTGGAAGCTATGGGATACGTTTACAAAGTTTGGAAAAGCAACTGCAATTTTTTATTTAATTCTTAGATTATGCCGCAATATCTGTGTGCTGCTGGCCGGAGTGGCCGTGCGGCTCTAGGCGCTACAGTCTGGAGCCGAGTGACCGCTCCGGTCGCAGGTTCGAATCCTGTCTCGGGCATGGATGTGTGTGATGTCCTTAGGTTAGTCAGGTTTAATTAGTTCTAAGTTCTAGGCGACCGATGACCTCAGAAGTTAAGTCGCCTAGTGCTCAGAGCCATTTGAACCATTTTTTATCTATGTGCTAGGCACAGGCGCGTTATGATGACGTGGCACCTGTAGCAGTGAACTGGGGAAAGTCATGGCACACTCGCTCGCCTCTGTATCTCTGAAATTATACAACGCTTGTTTCGCCACAAGTCGTTCACCTCTAAAGGAAATCGCATGGAGGACGCTGGTGCAATCTATTCTTGAGTACTGCACGAGTGTTTAAATCCGTACCAGGTCCGATTTAAGGAAGACATCGAAGCAACTCAGAGGCGAGCTGCGAGATTTGCTAGTGGTAGGTTCGAACAATATGTAACTGTTACGGAGACGCTTCGGGAAGTAAATGGGAATGCTCAGAGGAAAAGGGACGTTCGTTTCGAGAAACTCTATTGAGAAAATGTAGAGAACCGGCGTTTGAGGCTGACTGCCGAACGATTCTCTGCCGCTTACGTACATCGCGCGTAAGGACCACGAAGATAAATACGAGAGATTACGACTCATACATAGGCATGTGATCAGTCGTTTTTGCCTCGCTCCATTTGCGAGTGGACTAGGAAAGGAAATGACAAGTAGTGGTAGAGGGTATCCTCTGCCATGCACCGTCCTGTGGTCTGCGGATTACGTATGTAGATGTAGACTGAGAAGGAAGTTTGACAGGGTTGTAACCTACCACCGATGTTATTCAGTCTGTACACTGAGCAAGCACTAAAGGAAACCAAAGAAAAATTTGGAGTTGTAATTAAAGTTCAGGGAGAAGAAACAAAAATTTTGAGGTCTGTCGATGACATTGTAATTGTGTCAGAGACAGCAAATGACTTGGAAAGCAGCTGAACGGAAAGGACAGTGTCTTGAAAGGTGGACGGAAGATGAACATCAGCGAAAGATAAATATAATAGAATGTAGTCGAATTAAATCATATGAAGCTGAGGGATTTAGGTTAGGATACGAGACACTCAAAGTAGGAGATGATTTTTGCTGTTTGGCCCGTAAAACAATGGATGATGGTCGAAATAGAAAAGATATAAAATGTAGACTGGCAAAGCAATAAAAGCGTTTCTGAAGAAGAGAAATTTTTTAACACTGAATGTAGATATAAATGTCAGGAAGTCTTTTCTAAAAGTATCTGTATGGAGGGTAGCCGTGTATGGAAGGGAAACATGGATGATGAACTGCTTAGATAACAAGAGACTAGAACTTTTCGAATGTGGTGCTACAGAAAAATGCTCAAGATTTGATGAGTACGTCACATAACTGATGAGGAGGTACTAGAGAAGAAAAGAAATTTGTGGCACAATCTGAATAGAATAAGGGATCGGTTGACAGGACAGACGTCAAAAAATCATCAACTTAGCACTGGGGGGGGGGGGGGGGGGGGAGTGTGTGTGTGTGTGTGGGGGGGGGGGGGGGGGAGCCGTAGAAGGATACGAACAGATCTATTCGGCAAGCAGATTCAGAAGGACATAAGTAGCAAAAGTTATTCAAAGATAAAGAGGCTGGCACAGGATAGAGTGACATGGGAAGCTGCATTAAACCAGTCTTCGGACTGAAGACCACAACAACAATAACATCAAGGCATCAGTGTAAGCCTCATGTTGAAACGTCCCCTTGGAAAAATTATACATGACTGTGTTTAACTGACACACAATATTTTTAGCACAACGGAATCTGACTTTCAATAATCCCTACAAAAGAATGGCCCTGACTAAATTAACCTACACCTTTCACAAATCACTTACCTCACAAAAATCTTCGTTACTCGAACTACTGCAATACAGCGAGAGCCACTACTGCCAGCTAAATAAAAGATTCAAACTACTGATAGGCATAGTTAGCAAATGAAAGATTTTGATAGAGAACAAACAATGTATTTACCTTAATAGTGTTCAAAGGTCATAATATATACAGCAGTTCATGACATCCAGTCTTACAAATTTGCTGTCTCTGTCCAGATCATCCGCTCTCAAAAATCCGGGATTTCTCTCCCCACATCCACCACTGCTGGCGGCTCACCTCCAACTGCGCAACGCTGCGCGCTGTTCACATCCAACTGCCCAACACTACAGTGGCAGACAACAGTGCAAACTAGCCACAGACTGCACACAGCACAGCCAGTGATTTTCATACAGAGCGCTACGTGGCGGCGGCGTTACCAATATAAGAACCTAAACAGCCTATTACAATGTGTATTCAGTCTAACATCTTAAAGAACTGTATTTCATTTTTAAACCGATGAAACGATCGAAATAGAAATAAAGGCATGTCACGTCCTTTTAACTCCAGCGGTATTATTTGATCCTAAAAAGCGCAGGTATTCTACACAGCATAATCCGGTTACTGTTTCTTGACTCACGTTGTGCTTTTAGCACCTTCATACAAAGACCTGCTCCACAACGTGTATCTAGAAGAAAAGCGTAAAGATTGCAAATTATTTTCGGTGCATGCGATATCGGCTTACTAAAGCCGATCTCGATTGAGAAGCAACGCGTGAACAAAACAGGATCCGCCCCACACCAGATGCGAGAGCCACTGTGATAGTCATTCGACAACATTGCTAAGCAACCACTCTGTCCCAGTATAGCTTAGCAGCTCGTAAATTGAAGAGACACATTATTTTCTGTTGTAAAATAGGTGCGTGGGACGGAATTGTCTATACTTTATCAATAGAAAATCCTAATGATGCTTTCATGCATGTTCTCTCTCTAACTCTCAGTATACGTATGTTAATGCAGCACACGATATCACACACGAGAGAGCACAACTTCACTCCAGAGCAGCCCATACGGAACAAACTGAAGCAAAACGCTTTGTTTTCTTCAGAGATGGCTTGCCATGTATGGCCACCACGCTAGACACTGGCCGGAGCACACGCACCTCAAAGACCTTGGAGTTCAATATACCACAGATATAACAGCAAAGATCACTCCCAAGACGAAGCTAAGTTTAAACAGAACATATGGGAAGTGGCCGATTCTAACGCACTCCTTTCTACGTCACATGTTATACGCTTAGCAATATTGTCTACAGCAAGATGTTGCTCTGATCTTCAGTCTGAAGACCGATTATACGTTTAGCACTGTTGTCTACAGTAAGACGCTGTTCTGGTCTTCAATGTGAAGAGTGGTTTGATTGCAGGCCGCTGTGGCCAAGCGGCTCTAGGCGCTTCAGTCCGGAACTGCGCTGCTGCTACGGTCACAGGTTCGAATCCTGCCTTGGGCATGGATGTGTGTGATGCCCTTAGGTTAGTTAGGTTTAGGTAGTTCCAAGTCTAGGGGACTGGTGACTTCAGATGTTAAGTCCCATAGTGCTTCGAGACATTAGATTTTTTTTTTTAACTGGTTTGATGAAGCGTGGGCAAGTCTATTCTGCGCAAGTCTCTTCATTATTGAATAACTACTGAAACCTACATACTCTTGAACCTGCTTACTGTATTCATGCCTTGGTTTACCTCTACAATGCCTACTCCCCACATTTACCTCCAAAACTAATGATTCGTTGTGGTCTCAGAATGTGTCTTATCAACCAACACCTTCTGTCACTCAAGTTCTGCCACAAACATCTTTTCTCTCGAATTCTATTCAGTACCCTCTCAACAGTTAATTGATCTACCCATCTAATGCAGCATTCTTGTGCATACCACATTTCAAAAGTTTCTATTCTCTTCTTGTCTGAGCTGCTTATCGCATACCTTTCGCTTCTGCAAAAAGCTACACTTCCGACAAATAACTTCAGAAAAGGCACTGTAACACATATTTATATTCAATCTTAAAAAATTTCTCTCTTGTTTAAAAAACGAATTTTTCTTGTTATAGCCAGTCTGCGTTTCATATGCTCTCTACTTCGGCCGCAATCTGTTATTTTACTGCCCAAATAGCGAAACATAACTACTTTATTTAGTGTCTCATTTCCTAATACTGTTCCGTCAACGTCGCCTGATTTAATTCGACTACATTTCATTACCTTTCCCTTGCGTTTGTTGATATTTATCTTATAGCCCTTTTTTTAGACATTATTGATTCCGTTCAACTGTTCCCACAACTCCATTGCTGTCTATAACAAAATAGCGATGTCATCGATAAACCTCAGAGCTTTTAGTTCTTCTCCGTGAACTTTACTTTGCCTTCAGATTGTCTTCTTGGCCGTCGTAATGCTTGTTCAATATATAAAACTGAGTAACGTTGAGGAGAGACTACATTACGGTCACACTCTCTTCTCAATCAGACTTGCAATACTCTGTTTTACAATACTAAGCAGGAGGACTGTATATTCATATCTATTAAAGCAAATAAATAAGGAAAAGAAAATAGTGTAATACAGGCAAAAGTCGTGCCTCAGAAGAAACGTAATAGACTTTCGACTGCGTATCTCTAAACTAGCTTTGGCGGGCAATGCGTATGGAAGGGTATAGTCATCAACGATTGATAAATGCAATAAAAAGCAACCATACAGAGGCAACTGTCAGTGCAAAATGCAGTAACTGAGTCACTGAAGGGGTTGACAACCCAACTTCTAATACTTTAAATATGCTCTCTATCTGTACGTAAGTCTCATCATAATGACTGACCGCCTCGATAGCTGAATGGACCCGGCACGGTAGCTGAGCGTGTTCGGTCAGTGTGTTAGCTGCCCCTGTGATAAAAAATCTGAGTTATGGATCAACGATGAACCTGAACAAGTGTCATGGGACGTCCGCCCCGAGCAAATAAAACGTCCACTAACGAACAAAATGAGATCAACAAAAATGAAAAAGTGGCCAGTGCGATGGAACGCCCTGCTACGGGGCTTGAATTCGATTCCTGGCTGGGTCGGAGATTTTCTCCGGTTAGGGACTGGGTGTTGTGTTGTCGTCATCATCACCATCTCATCCCCGTCTACACGCAAGTCGCTCCAGTGGCGTCAACTACAAAGAAAAGACTTGCACCAGGCGACCGGTCTACCTGATGGGAGGCCCTAGCCGCACGACATTTCATTTCAACGTAATGACTCTCTAGTCATTATGCTGACACTTATATATTGATTTTTACATATGAGCCATTATGTTTTCTTGTACTATAACTTCTATGTCATCTTACAGAACGTGTAGGGTAGTTCACCGACCAGGCGGCAAGCTTACACTGATCCACGGTACAGCCTCGGTGATCTGTGATCAGTACTGTTGTAAATGACGATGTCATTTGGTCAACATGGGAATAAATAAGAGTCGACTGCTGGAGAGCCACAGCGTGCCCTTAGTGGTGTTCGAAACACTTCTGCCTGCTCCAGCACTGTACTCTGTCGTCAGACCTCTCACAGATCGCCTCCCACCCTGTTTTACAGAGGATAATGCCATCTTTACACGAGCAGTGACACTCAACGTGCAGTCCGCTGACTTGATCTCCACCGCGCCGCTGAACACTCAGAAACAACCGAGCTTCTGAACAGAATACCTGTGCCTCAATGTGGAATATGCGATCGCAGCGCTTTCCAGCGGCAGCTGTCAGCTGTATCTGGCGCTCAAATCATACTGTTTGTTTACGACATGGACGGATGTAAAATTCTCATGTAGGCCCTATTAAGACATATATCCTCCTCTGTCCGTATGCTGGCTAAACTGTTCTGCCTGTAATACACATAAATGAAAGCTTCAGTATTCATGAACATACAGTAAAAGGAAATATCCATGTCCCATAAGCAAAGACGTCAGCTTATAAATATTCCATAACAAATTTTAAATAGGCTTCCACGTAAGATAAAATTAATTTCATTATTCTCACTTTTTAGCAAAACACTCAGGTCATTCTTACTTGATCACTGTTTATATTCAGTAGCAGACTCTTTAGAACATGTGAAATACCAGATTATAAACAAGGAAGGGCAAATTATCTTACTACAAGTAGCGCAAGCTCTCTTCCTGATTACGCCGATCGAACAAGCACACTCCCGAGGGAGAGCGCACTTACGTTTACTTAAAATCGAATATTACAGAACGTTGTATTGTATTGTATGTTAACTGGGGGCCTAGAAACGATGAAGAGGCTCCGTCCCTGCCGCAGCCTCAGTGTTCCACAACCCTATGACCACTACCGCAGTCCACTTCACCCCTCCGCCGCCCCACAGCGAACCCAGGGTTATTGCGAGGTTCGGCTCCCGGTGGACCCCCCAGGGAACGTCTCACACCAGACGAGTGTAACCCCTATGTTTGTGTGGTGGAGTAATGGTCGTGTACGCGTACGTGGAGAACTTGTTTGCGCAGCAATCGCCGACATAGTGTAACTGAGGCGGAATAAGGGGAACCAGCTCGCATTCGCCGAGGCAGATGGAAAACCGCCTAAAAACCATCTACAGGCTGGCCGGTTCACCGGACCTCGACATAAATCCGCCGAGCGCTCCTTCTCTTTATAGAACACACTTCTACTAAAGTAGTAAAAATGTCTCACAACCTGTTAGAAAAAGCAAAGGTGAGTAAAAAAAAGTGGATGAAGTGCGACACGAGCCGGCTACGTTGAACACATCAGTTTGTCACTGTCTGTCTCTGCTCATTACTCTACACTGAACTTTTGTGTCATTCTGCCCTGTCATATTACTGTCTTCTGAAGGATTTAATAGTAGATATGTTATTAAATGACGTTCAGTTATAGCAAATTGTACGAAGAACAGTATGTCTTTGATTGAGCTTCAGTCTGCCTCTGCCATTAAAACGACATACTTTCATAACACCCAAGTCACAATTAGTAAATTCTTTAATCACCAATATGACTTTACCAATAATATTATTACAACAAATCGTAGCAATAAGGGACCCTCAATTTGCTGGTGCTATGAAAGGAGGTATATTCATAGAGGGTAAGTTACATTACAGAACCAACTAAATGTGGGCTTCAACTGAAACCCAATATGCCCTCTCCTGAAGCTGTACTGAGAAGAGATGGCAAGCATGTGACGTAAGTGGCGTTCTTCTGGTCTACTTTCAAACGCATGTCGCGCTCTATGTTTTTCTACACGTTCGGAAAGGCTCCACAACATGGTTTTTCCACGTCATGGAGCCAGAAACTCTGCACATTCAACGTTGACTTTACAATGCACGGCCCGTCTGACGACAGCTTGAGCCCCTGATCTAAAAATAGTATGGAGAGGTGTGGACCTGTAACACCTTGTCGCCTACTCGTAGTTTACCGTCCTTCAACTACTATCGACAGATGCTCTCGACAATAGTATGCGGTCAGAGAAGATGCCGTTTTAGAGACGCTTTTTCCCGGTCGATTAGATTAGATTAGATTAACACTAGTTCCATGGATCATGAATACGAAATTTCGTAATGATGTGGAACGAGTCGAATTTTCCAATACATGACATAATTAGTTTAATTTAACTACATACTTAAGTTAATATAACAACTTAATTTTTTTGTGTTTTTTGTTTTTCTTTATTTTTTTATTTTTATTTTTTTAATATTTTTGTTTTGTTTTTTTTTCTTTTTTTCTTAATTTATATCTAAAAATTCCTCTATGGAGTAGAAGGAGTTGTCATTCAGAAATTCTTTTAATTTCTTCTTAAATACTTGTTGGTTATCTGTCAGACTTTTGATACTATTTGGTAAGTGACCAAAGACTTTAGTGCCAGTATAATTCACCCCTTTCTGTGCCAAAGTTAGATGTAATCTTGAATAGTGAAGATCGTCCTTTCTCCTAGTATTGTAGTTATGCACACTGCTATTACTTTTAAATTGGGTTTGGTTGTTAATAACAAATTTCATAAGAGAGTATATATACTGAGAAGCTACTGTGAATATCCCTAGATCCTTAAATAAATGTCTGCAGGATGATCTTGGGTGGACTCCAGCTATTATTCTGATTACACGCTTTTGTGCAATAAATACTTTATTCCTCAGTGATGAATTACCCCAAAATATGATGCCATATGAAAGCAATGAGTGAAAATAGGCGTAGTAAGCTAATTTACTAAGATGTTTATCACCAAAATTTGCTATGACCCTTATTGCATAAGTAGCTGAACTCAAACGTTTCAGCAGATCATCAATGTGTTTCTTCCAATTTAATCTCTCATCAACGGACATACCTAAAAATTTGGAATATTCTACCTTAGCTATATGCTTCTGATTAAGGTCTATATTTATTAATGGCGTCATACCATTCACTGTATGGAACTGTATGTATTGTGTCTTATCAAAATTCAGTGAGAGTCCGTTTACAAGGAACCACTTAGTAATTTTCTGAAAGACAGTATTGACAATTTCATCAGTTAATTCTTGTTTCTCAGGTGTGATTACTATACTTGTATCATCAGCAAAGAGAACTAACTTTGCCTCTTCATGAATATAGAATGGCAAGTCATTAATATATAATAAGAACAACAAAGGACCCAAGACTGACCCTTGTGGAACCCCATTCTTGATAGTTCCCCAGTTTGAGGAATGTACTGATCTTTGCATGTTACGAGAACTACTTATTTCAACTTTCTGCACTCTTCCAGTTAGGTACGAATTAAACCATTTGTGCACTGTCCCACTCATGCCACAATACTTGAGCTTGTCTAGCAGAATTTCATGATTTACACAATCAAAAGCCTTTGAGAGATCACAAAAAATCCCAATGGGTGGTGTTCGGTTATTCAGATCATTCAAAATTTGACTGGTGAAAGCATATATGGCATTTTCTGTTGAAAAACCTTTCTGGAAACCAAACTGACATTTTGTTAGTACTTCATTTTTACAGATATGTGAAGCTACTCTTGAATACATTACATTCTCAAAAATTTTGGATAAAGCTGTTAGAAGGGAGATTGGACGGTAATTGTTGACATCAGATCTATCCGCCTTTTTATGCACAGGTATAACAATAGCATATTTCAGTCTATCAGGGAAAAAGCTCTGTTCCAGAGAGCTATTACACAGGTGGCTGAGAATCTTACTTATCTGTTGAGAATAAGCTTTTAATATTTTGCTGTAAATGCCATCAATTCCATGTGAGTTTTTGCTTTTAAGCAAGTTTATTATTTTCCTAGTTTCAGAGGGAGAAGTGGGTGAGATTTCAATTGTATCAAATTGCATATGTATGGCCTCTTCCATTAACAGCCTAGCATCTTCTAATGAACACCTGGATCCTACTATATCCACAACATTTAGAAAATGATTATTAAAAATATTTTCAACTTCTGACTTTTTGTTCGTAAAGCTTTCACTCAATTTGATGGTAATACTGTCTTCCTCTGCTCTTGGTTGACCTTTTTCTCTTTTAATAATATTCCAAATTGTTTTAATTTTATTATCAGAGTTGCTGATTTCAGACATGATACACATACTCCTGGATTTTTTAATAACTTTTCTTAATATAACACAGTAGTTTTTATAATTTTTTATAGTTTCTGGGTCACTACTCTTTCTTGGTGTCAGATACATTTCCATTTTCTGGTTACAAGATATTTTTATACCCTTAGTAAGCCATGGTTTGTTACAAGGTTTCTTACGAGTATATTTAACTATTTTCTTGGGGAAGCAGTTTTCAAATGCATTTACAAAAAGGTCATGAAATAAATTATATTTTAAATTGGCATCAGGTTCACGGTACACCTCATCCCAGTCTAACTGCAGTAGGCTTTCCCTGAAATTTGCAATTGTTAAATCATTGACTGAACGTACTACTTTGGAGGACTGTTTAGTATTGCTGAATGGAGCTATGTCATATATTGTAACTAGCTGTGCACCATGATCAGAAAGACCATTCTCAACAGGCTGAGCATTTATCTGGTTAAACTTATCTTGGTCTATAAAGAAGTTATCTATCAGTAGGCTGCTATCCTTTACCACCCGAGTAGGAAAATCAATAATGGGTGTCAAATTGAAAGAACCGAGTAGTACTTCAAGGTCATTTTTCCTATTACCCTCTTTCAGAGAATCTACATTGAAGTCCCCACAAACAATAATTTGCTTCCCCCTGTCTGACAGATAGCACAACAAGGAGTCCAAATTTTTCAGAAATAGATGAAAATTTCCTGATGGGGACCTATATACAGTTACAATTATAAATGTGCGTTTATTTAATTTAAGCTCACAGGCACATGCTTCTATATGTTTCTCTACACAAAACTTTTTTGTTTCTATACTTTTTGCACAATGATAACTTTTGACATATATGGCAACTCCTCCTTTCTCCATATTTTCTCTCATTACATGTGCAGAGAGCTTATAACCACTTACATTTACCTTATCCATATCAGTAACAATGTGATGCTCAGACAGGCATAGTATATCTATTTCATTCTCAGCTTCTAAATCTTCTAAACAAACCAGAAGCTCATCTACTTTATTCTTTAAACTCCCAATATTTTGATGAAATATACTTACATTAGTTTTAATTCTACTTTTATGAGAACGTTTCCTTATTCTAACATTTGCAGTACTCTCCTGTCTGAGTTTCTCATTGTGCTTAGGCCTAGTTCCTATACCAGTGGTCACATGGTGTTCAGAGAGGCAGATTATGTCAACTGGGTTTGGTGACTTTAATTCATCAATGCAATTACCTAGGACTGAGATACAACTTGGTGGAGACAAAATTTCTGGTGATTGGTGAAAATTTATAATTGGTAGCTGTGATTGGTGATCCAATGTGCTAGAATTGTGCTGTTTAATTTCTTTCCTAAACTGAAGATTTGTTTCAATCCTGACCTCTCGTAGAGCTTGACATCTTTCTGTCTTACCTATCCTAAAAAAGGTGCTGCTCCAACACCTGTAACCACTGGTATTTTACCATTCATCGCAGTGCCTCCCCCCCTTAAATTTCCTGCTATTACCCCAGCCAGTTTCCCCTTCCCTTTCCTGTTGAGATGTAGGCCGTGCCTGGTATAGTCCCACCTACTGAGATAATCAACAGGAACCACACCAATATGAGCCCCCGCACCCGACCCAAGCAGCCGTTCCAACTCCAAATTAACTCTCCCAACAGAAGAGTCCAAATGAGGCCGGTCATAGCGTCTCAGGACAGATACAAATTCAACATTGGTGTGTCTCGATGCCGACGCAATCTTTACCAGGTCACACTCTATACTGTACCCAGGATCTCTGTCGATGCTGTTCCCTGGCCCTCCCACAATAACCACGGTGTCTTCCCTGGTAAATCCTTTACAGAGTGAACCTAAATCCTCTGTCACCTGATCCAGACTAGCACTTGGTTTGAAAAAATTTGTGACCTGGTATTCTGGTCCTAATTCCTCCTGCAGAAGTTGGCCTACACCTCTGGCATGAGAACTGCCTAACAACAAAACTTTCTTCCTTTTCGATGACTTTCCTACATTCTTTTTCAATTTCCTATTGGATGTTTGTTGTGTCCTGTCTACACCTACCTCTGCTTGAGGTTCATCAGTTTCTAACTGAAGCAACAGGTCAAACTTATTTTTGACATTCACCACAAAACTGTCAGACTTAGTTCTAGGCCTGTTCCTTCTGCTATCTGTTGCCACTTCCCACCTCTCTTTGCCCTTCTCCCTCCTTAACCTGTCCAGATCTTCCCTAGCCTGATCTAGCTCAGCCTGAAGGGCAGCAATTTTCCCCTCCTGTTCCACTATCTTCCTATCTCTGCTGCAAATCCTACATAACCACTGATGAGCCTGATCCACTTTCCCAACACCCACGCCACTGCAGTCCCCCCAGTGAAAAAAACTACTGCATCCATCACACCAAACCCCGGAACTAACAATTCTACGGCAAGTCAGGCACTTCTCACTCATGGAAAAAATAATACTTTAGCTAGAATAAATTAAATAAATTACCGAAAATCAAAAAAGACGTTACAAGAATTAAGCCTATTCACAAATGTATATAAGCAAGTTTCTGATTTAAAATTCCGCTGTTTTTCTGAGATCTGTATTAAAACAACGAGGGTATACGCTATTTATTATATATTTCACTCGATGGAATGAAAAAAAGGACAATTAATCGAGATACTTTAACTTTGATTCTCCAAAAACGTTACGAGAATTAGGCCTATAAACAAATGTATATAGGCAAGTTTCTGATATAAAGTTACGCTGTTTTTCTGAAATCTGTATTAAAACAATGAAGTTATAAGCTATTTACGGTAGTTTACTTATTTGTTACCGAGAAACTAGTTAAATTACCGTGAAACTAGAAGCAAACACGTTTACAAAATTTAAGCCTAAGCGCGACTTCGCGAAGTTACGATCTTTTCGTGTTTTCTGAAAAAATACGCAAAGAAAAGTCAAACCTTTAACGGCAAGACTAAACGATACACTAATGCACGTATTTAATTTGTTGTCGGCGTTAAACTAAATTATATTCCTGTCTAAATCACTTAACTTTCTGGAAATGGTTTCTGGCGTCACTTACTCGGCGGCCATCTTGGAACAACTCGCCTGGCCTTAGCGACATGCCCTTTGTCGAACTCACTCATGCCAGTAAATTTCCCTATTCGCGGCCAGTATCTTCGCTACAGCCCTTGCCTATTCATCTTTCCTCTGTTAACATCTTTCTCTCGCCCCATCAGGTGTCCGCGACGCTATTAGACCGCGCTGAACCTCGGGGCTGGCAGCGATCATGATGTGGCTCGTAACAGCGACCCTTCAGCACAATTTACGGTGGCGCAGCGCGCGCTTCTATGATGTCTACGCCATGGTGCGGCGCGATTCCATTCAATCTGATCACAAACAACCGTTTTTAGCGCCCTATTGGTTTAATCCTGGCGATGAACGGTGGGAATTCACTCGTAGCATTTACTTTGCCGCTTGTTTAAACAAATAAAAAAACCCGTCACCTGAAGAGGCATCTCCACTCATGCGAGACTTTTTAATAGAAGTTTTTGAACGGGCCGTGCGGAGTATTTTATCCACCATGTGCAACTTTGGCTGCTGTACCCGACCTCTACGGTAATATATTCAAAGAATAAACTGCCGATAACAATCTTCAGAGATGCAACAGCATGAACGAATATATTAAAAGTACTGTCGTTTGCACAAGTTTAACGAACCTTATCAATGCATACATTAAAAATAAAGAAACAAGGAACTCTTTCGTTAAGGTCCAATTCGGCGAAAATCATTTCTGTGAAAGGATTGTGAACACCCGCAGAACTTATGACTAAGGCGAGAAAGGCTTTTAATAGATACTTCTTCGAGGATCAGCTCAAAAAAGGGGCACAAAGAAACATATGCGGGCTTATATCCTGTACTTTAATAACTCACGCTTGAATTACATATTTTCTTTTCAAGTACAAATTATTTACATCGGATTCATTAGCAACAGTATAAATGATTCTATTCCGTCAGCGAGACGTCACTACTAATCGCTAGTGTGATCTCCACTACAGACGTAAATATGTATCACTTCTTGTACTCACTTGCCATCAAATTATTACATTTGCTGCTTTTGTCTCTCACTCGATTCAGTGCCTTAACATTACTTGCCCTACTGGTCCATCGAATACTACGCATTATTCTGGAGCACTACACTGTAGTGAGAAAGGTAATGGGATTGGGATATACAGACGGCAATAGTACCACCTACACAGGGATAATAGGTCCGTGCATTCGCGGAACTGTCATTTGTACTCAGGTGATTCATGTGCAAGGGTTATCGACGTGATTACGGCCGCATTACGGCAGTTAAAAGACTCTCAACTCGGATTGGTAGCTGGAACTAGACACTTGGGATACTCCATTTCTGAAATCGATAGGGAATTTAATATTGCGAGATCCACAGTGTCAAGTGTGTGCCGAGAATACCACTATACAGGTATTATCTCTGACCACGGACAACACAGTGGTCGGCAGCCTTTATCTAACATCTGATAGTAGCTGCGTTTGAGTTGTCAGTATCTGCAGACAATAAATACGGCGTGAAATAACGGCAGAAATCAATGTGCGACGTACCACGATCGTATCAGTTACGACAATGCGACGAAATTTGGCGTTAATAGGCTATGGCAGCAGATGACCGACGCGAGTGCGTTTGCTGACAGTAAGACGTTGCCAACACCGCCTCTCCTGGGCTCGTGACCGTATCGGTTGGACCCTGGCCATTGGTTCAAAACGGCTCTGAGCACTATGGGACTTAACTTCTGTGGTCATCAGTCCCCTAGAACTTAAAACTACTTAAACCTAACTAACCTAAGGACATCATACACATCCATGCCCGAGGCTGGATTCGAACCTGCGACCGTAGCAGTCCCGCGGTTCCGGACTGCGCGCCTAGAACCACTAGACCACCGCGGCCGGCCTTGGCCATTGGAAAAGGTGTCCTGGCAAGATGAGTACCGGTTTAAGTTGGAAAGAGCTGATATTAACTTTTAAGTGTGACACAAACCCCACAAAACAATGGACCCAATAAGCACTGTAGAAGCTTTTCTTGGTCCCATAATATTATGGTGTGGGCTGCTTTTACATGGAATGGTCTGGGTCCCGTGGCCCAACTAAACCGATCATTGACTGGAAATGATTATGTTCAGCTACCTAGAGAAAATTAGCATCCTCTCATGGACTTCATGTTCCGAAACTAAGATTTTTAATGGATGACAATGTGCGGCGCAGCCAGGCCAAAATTGTTCGCCACTGGTTTGAAGAACACTCTGGATATTTAGAGCGAATGATCTTGCCAGTCATATCGCTCGACATGAATCCTCAAATGGCTCTAAGCACTATGGGACTTAACATCTGAGGTCATCAGTCCTCGAGACCTGTGGTTGTTGTTGTTGTCTTCAGTCCTGAGACTGGTTTGATTCAGCTCTCCATGCTACTCTATCCTGTGCAAGCTTCTTCATCTCCCAGTACTTACTGCAACCTACATCCTTCTTAATCTGCTTAGTGTATTTATCTCTTGGTCTCCCTCTACGATTTTTACCCTCCACGCTGCCCTCCAATGCTAAATTTGTGATCCCTTGATGCCTCAGAACGTTTCCTAACAACTGGTCCCTTCTTCTTGTCAAGTTGTGCCACAAACTCCTCCCCAATTTTATTCAATACCTCCTCATTAGTTATGTGATCTACCCATCTAATCTTCAGCATTCTTCTGCAGCCCACATTTCGAAAGCTTCTATTCTCTTCTTGTCTAAACTATTTATCGTCCATGTTTCACTTCCATACATGGCTACACTCCATATAAATACTTTCAGAAACGACTTCCTGACACTTAAATCTATACTCGATGTTAACAAATTTTTCTTCTTCAGAAACGCTTTCCTTGCCATTGCCAGTCTACATTTTATATCCCCTCTACTTCGATCATCATGTTATTTTGCTCCCCAAATAGAAAAACTCCGTTACTACTTTAGGTGTCTTATTTCCTAATCTAATTCCCTCAGCATCACCCGACTTAATTCGATTACATTCCATTATCCTCGTTTTACTTTCGTTGATGTTCATCTTATATCCTCCTTTCAGGACACTGTCCATCCCATTCATCCGCTCTTCCAAGTCCTCTGCTGTCTCTGACAGAATTACAATGTCATCGGCGAACCTCAACGTTTTTAATTCTTCTCCATGGACTTTAATACCTACTCCGAATTTTTTTGTTTGTTTCCTTTACTGCTTGCTCAATCTACGGATTGAATAACATCGGGGACAGGCTACAGCCCTGTCTCACCCCCTTCCCAGCCAATGCTTCCCTTTCATGCCCCTCGACTCTTACAACTGCCATCTGCTTTCTGTACAAATTGTAAATAGCCTTTCGCTCTCTGTATTTTACCCCTGCCACCTTTAGAATTTGAAAGTGATTATTCCTGTCAACATTGTCAAAAGCTATCTCTAAGTCTACAAATGCTAGAAATGTAGGTTTGCCTTCCTTAATCTTTCTTCTGAGATAGGTCGTAGGGTCAGTATTGCCTCACGTGTTCCAACACGGAATCCAACTGCGGAATCCAAACTGATCTTCGCCGAGGTCGGCTTCTACCAGTTTTTCCATTCGTCTGTAAAGAATTCGCGTTAGTATTTTGCAGCTGTGACTTATTACACTGATAGTTCGGTAATTTTCACATCTGTCAACACTTGCTTTCTTTGGGATTGGAATTATTATATTCTTCTTGAAGTCTGAGGGTAATTCGCCTGTCTCATACACCTTACTCACCAGATGGTAGAGTTTTGTCAGGACTGGCTCTCCCAAGGCCGTCAGTAGTTCTAATGGAATGTTGTCTACTCCCGGGGCCTTATTTCGACTCAGGTCTTTCAGTGTTCTGTCAAACTCTTCACGCAGTATCGTATCTCCCATTTCATCTTCATCTACATCCTCTTCCATTTCCATCATATTGTCCTTAAGTACATCGCCCTTGTATAGGCCCTCTATATACTCCTTCCACCTTTCTGCTTTTCCTTCTTTGCTTAGAATTGGGTTTCCATCTGAGCTCTTGATATTCATACAAGTGGCTCTCTTTTCTCCAAAGGTCTGTTTAATTTTCCTGTAGGCAGTATCTGTCTTAACCCTAGTGAGATAAGCGTCTACATCTTTACATTTGTCCTCTAGCCATCCATGCTTAGCCAATTTGCACTTCCTGTCGATCTTATTTTTGAGACGTTTGTATTCCTTTTTGCCTGCGTCATTTACTGCATTTTTATATTTTCTCCTTTCATCAATTAAATTCAATATTTCTTCTGTTACCCAAGGATTTCTACTAGCCCTCGTCTTTTTACCTACTTAATCCTCTGCTGCCTTCACTACTTCATCCCTCAGAGCTACCCATTCTTCTTCTACTGTATTTCTTTCCCCCATTCTTGTCAATTGTTCCCCTATGCTCTGCTTGAAACTCTGTACAACCTCTGGTTTAGTCGGTTTATCCAGGTCCCATCTCCTTAAATTGCCACCTTTTTGCTGTTTTTTCAGTTTTAATCTACCAATAGATTGTGGTCAGAGTCGACATCTGCCCCTGGAAATATCTTACAATTTAAAACCTGGTTCCTAAATCTCTGTCTTACCATTATATAATCTATCTGATACCTTCTAGTACCTCCAGGATTCTTCCAAGTATACAACCTTCTTTTATGATTCTTGAACCAAGTGTTAGCTATGATTAAGTTATGCTCTGTGCAAAATTCTACCAGACGGCTTCCTCTTTCATTTCTCTCTCCCAATCCATATTCACCCACTATGTTTCCTTCTCTCCCTTTTCCTACTCTCGAATTCCAGTCACCCATGACTATTAAATTTTCGTCTTCCTTCACTACCTGAATAATTTCTTTTATCTCATCATACATTTCATCAATTTCTTCATCATCTGCAGAGCTAGTTGGCATATAAACTTGTACTACTGTAGTAGGCATGGGCTTCGTGTCAATCTTAGCCACAATAATGCGTTCACTATGCTGTTTGTAGTTCCTTACCCCCACTCCTATTTTTTTATTCATTATTAAACCTACTCCTGCATTACCACTATTTGATTTTGTATTTATAACCCTGTATTCACCTGACCAAAAGTCTTGTTCCTCCTGCCAAAGAACTTCACTAATTTTCACTATATCTAACTTCAACCTATCGATTTCCCTTTTTAAATTTTCTAACCTACCTGACCGATTAAGGGATCTGACATTCCACGCTCCGATCCGTAGAACGCCAGTTTTCTTTTCCTGATAACTACGTCCTCCTGAGTAGTTCCCACCCGGAGATCCGAATGGGGGACTATTTTACCTCTGGAATATTTTACCCAAGAGCACGCCATCGTCATTTAATCATACAGTAAAGCTACATGCCATCGGAAAAAATTACGGCTGTCGTTTCCCCTTGTTTTCAGCCGTTCGCAGTACCAGCACAGCAAGGCCGTTTTGGTTAGCGTTCAAAGGCCAGATCAGTCAATCATCCAGACTGTTGCCCCTGCAACTACTGAAAAGGCTGCTGCCCCTCTTCAGGAACCACACGTTTGTCTGGCCTCTCAACAGATACCCCTCCGTTGTGGTTGCACCTACGGTACGGCAATCTGTACCGCTGAGGCACGCAAGCCTCCCCACCAACGGCAAGATCCATGGTTCATGGGGGTAGGCCCGAGACGTAGAACTACTTAAACCTAACTAACCTAAGGACATCACACACATCCATGCCCGAGGCAGGATTCGAACCTGCGATCGTAGCGGTCGCGCCGTTCCAGACTGAAGCGCCTAGAACCGCTCGGGCACTAAGGCCGGCCGTGTAACCCAAAACTCGAGACAAAAATTTGAAGAGAAGAATAATTACTCCCACGTATATTTATATTAGGTCTTAACCGTTTCTCTTCCTGAAAGGTATTTGTCGCTATGGCGACACTATATTCAGTACCCTGTATATTATCGTCGTAAGTTATTCTTCTGACCAAATAAAAAAAATTGTATACTACCTTCTGTGTCGCGTTTCTTAATGTAACTTTCACAGCATTCCTTGTCTGAATTCGTCTACATTCCATTACCCTACTTTTACTTTTCCTGATGTTTGTCGCATAAACTCTTTCTTTTGCTGTGCCATCGCGAAACTAAATTTTTAATTTTTTTTCTTACTGAAATTTAGTTCTTCTTCCAAATTTTCCTTTGTTTTTCACTACTGATTCTTCCACGTAGGGATTTAACAACACATTGATTAGGCTGCAAACCACCGCATTACTCACTTTTTCTCCAACACTGTTTCCGTCTCATCTCCTGCGACACAAAAGAAACTGCAGTTAATACCTGCTGATATAACCTTTCGCTCTCTGCAAGTATTGAATCGTACGAAAAAGAAAAGAAAATTAGTGACAGACTACGGCGCGCACACACCTTATTCAACATATAAATGTCACTACATGTATTCGAATTTAGGTTATGATATGTTCGATATGTCTGCCATCATTGGCGGTGATGTGGCGCAGAGGTATAGCGAAATTCAGTATGACCCGTTGAAATAATGGAACATCGATGCTATCTATGACCTCCTGAATGCCTGTTTTCAGCTAACCAATGGTGTACACCTTGTCTTTAATATAGTACCACAAAATGGAATCGCATGTTTTCAGATCCGTAGAATTGGTCGCTAATCGAGGCCCATGCCAGTGGCCGCTGGGTACCCCAGAGCCAGAATGGTGTCCCCAAAGTGCTCCTCCAGGACATCAAACACTCTCCTGCTTCGAAGGCGTCGAGCTTCGTCTTACATGAACCACATCTTGTTGAAATTAGGGTCACTTTGGATAATGGGAACGAAATCATCTTCCAGAACCTTCACGTGCAGTTCGGTAGTCACCATGCCATTAAGGAATATCGCACTGATGATTCCATAACTGCACACTGCACACCACACAGTCACCCGATGAGGGTGAAGAGACTTCTCGATCACGATATGCGGATTCTCAGTCCCTCAAATGCGCCAATTTTGCTTACTGACGAACCCATACAAATGAAAGTAGGCTCTGTCACTAAACCAAAGCATGTATGTGCCTACTAATTCCCATCATGTCCCGCGGCCAACCGTGAAGTCTGAATGTCCTAACGCAAACCGTTCAGAAGTTACGACGATTTTGTTTAGTACAGTTCAATAATTTATTGAGTTTTGTATCTCGTCTGGTGTATTCCAGTCAACACTGTCGAAACTTTTTCTGTATTCACAACTGCTATAAATGTAGACTCTTCAAAAACTATACATTAATACAGCGTCACCATTGGTACCCCTCCGCTGTGTTTGTACATCTACATCTACATCTACATTGATACTCCGTAAGCCACCCAACGGTGTGTGGCGGAGGGCACTTTACGTGCCACTGTCATTACCTCCCTTTCCTGTTCCAGTCGCGTATGGTTCGCGAGAAGAACGACTGTCTGAAAGCCTCCGTGCGCGCTCTAATCTCTCTAATTTTACATTCGTGATCTCCTCGGGAGGTATAAGTAGGGGGAAGCAATATATTCGATACCTCATCCAGAAACGCACCCTCTCGAAACCTGGCGAGCAAGCTACACCGCGATGCAGAGCGCCTCTCTTGCAGAGTCTGCCACTTGAGTTTATTAAACATCTCCGTAACGCTATCACGGTTACCAAATAACCCTGTGACGAAACGCCCCGCTCTTCTTTGGATCTTCTCTATCTCCTCCGTCAGACCGATCTGGTACGGATCCCACACTGATGAGCAATACTCAAGTATAGGTCGAACGAGTGTTTTGTAAGCCACCTCCTTTGTTGATGGACTACATTTTCTAAGGACTCTCCCAATGAATCTCAACCTGGTACCCGCCTTACTAACAATTAATTTTATATGGTCATTCCACTTCAAATCGTTCCGCACGCATACTCCCAGATATTTTACAGAAGTAACTGCTACCAGTGTTTGTTCCGCTATCATATAATCATACAATAAAGGATCCTTCTTTCTATGTATTCGCAATACATTACATTTGTCTATGTTAAGGGTCAGTTGACACTCCCTGCACCAAGTGCCTATCCGCTGCAGATCTTCCTGCATTTCGCTACAATTTTCTAATGCTGCAACTTCTCTGTATACTACAGCATCATCCGCGAAAAGCCGCATGGAACTTCCGGCACTATCTACTAGGTCATTTATATATATTGTGAAAAGCAATGGTCCCATAACACTCCACTGTGGCACGCCAGAGGTTACTTTAACGTCTCTAGACGTCTCTCCATTGATAACAACATGCTGTGTTCTGTTTGCTAAAAACTCTTCAATCCAGCCACACAGCTGGTCTGATATTCCGTAGGCTCTTACTTTGTTTATCAGGCGACAGTGCGGAACTGTATCGAACGCCTTCCGGAAGTCAAGAAAAATGGCATCTACCTGGGAGCCTGTATCTAATATTTTCTGGGTCTCATGAACAAATAAGGCGAGTTGGGTCTCACACGATCGCTATTTCCGGAATCCATGTTGATTCCTACATAGTAGATTCTGGGTTTCCAGAAATGACGTGATACGCGAGCAAAAAAATGTTCTAAAATTCTACAAGAGATCGACGTAAGAGATATAGGTCTATAGTTTTGCGCTTCTGCTCGACGACCCTTCTTGAAGACTGGGACTATCTGTGCTCTTTTCCAATCATTTGGAACCCTCCGTTCCTCTAGAGACTTGCGGTACACGGCTGTTAGAAGGGGGGCAAGTTCTTTCGCGTACTGTGTGTAGAATCGAATTGGTATCCCGTTAGGTCCAGTGGACTTTCCTCTATTGAGTGATTCCAGTTGCTTTTCTATTCCTTGGACACTTATTTCGATGTCAGCCATTTTTTCGTTTGTGCGAGGATTTAGAGAAGGAACTGCAGTGCGGTCTTCCTCTGTGAAACAGCTTTGGAAAAAGGTGTTTAGTATTTCAGCTTTACGCGTGTCATCCTCTGTTTCAATGCCATCATCATCTCGTAGTGTCTGGACATGCTGTTTCGAGCCACTTACTGATTTAACGTAAGACCAGAACTTCCTAGGATTTTCTGTCAAGTCGGTACATAGAATTTTACTTTCGAATTCAATGAACGCTTCACGCATAGCCCTCCTTACGCTAACTTTGACATCGTTTAGCTTCTGTTTGTCTGAGAGGTTTTGGCTGCGTTTAAACTTGGAGTGGAGCTCTCTTTGCTTTCGCAGTAGTTTCCTAACTTTGTTGTTGTACCACGGTGGGTTTTTCCCGTCCCTCACAGTTTTACTCGGCACGTACCTGTCTAAAACGCATTTTACTATTACCTTGAACTTTTTCCATAAACACTCAACATTGTCAGTGTCGGAACAGAAATTTGTACTTACGATACTGCTATCGGTTTCGAAGAAACACGCTAATATTGTCTACGGTCCCCGGAAGCTAGTCTTAGAGGGTATGCAACGCAAGAATCGTTTCTTATATTGTACTAGAATAAGAGCATTGCCTCATCTCCAACCACCTAAATCTCAATGGAAAATAAATTGTAACAGAAGTTTTAAAAAGTTAACAATATTCGGAGACAATATTTTTCCTTCTAAGTTACAGAAGCTTTCCATCATAGTAATTTTCAAAATGGCTTTCTTGGACGTGCCCATACAGCCATCTCAACATTGGAAAGATAGTGTGACAGTCTAATGCTACAGTTCAGAACATTTCATACAGCCAAGCGGTATCCTGGTACGAAGTTGTCTGGGCTGAGATTATCTGAGCCAACAGTACCAACTTCTACAAACTCTGTTTCACAGCTTAATCATCTGGCAAACATCTGTTACATGATCCACTTCCCCGTTTCTCCGAGCGAAGTTATCATTTCTTAGTGTTAGTGTTCTAGCCAGAAGACTATAACAACATTGTCAGGCCATACGTCAGTTAAAGCAGCGTATCAGACCACAGACAACATTTTTACATTTGACAAATATTTCTGGCACCGTTGTAAAAGGTACCTTCTTTATGGAGACATTTAATGAAACTACCGAGTTAGGATGGTGTTGCACTGAATAGTGACTTATTACAATATACTGTATCTTGAACTCGGTCGCGGTTGGAAAGACTCGGACCTTTAAATTCTATGCTTGCTCAGAGCCCTTACCAGTCGGGTAAAGAGGCAATGGGCCTCGACAGCATAATATCTTCTCCCATCCCATATTTTTTAGTCATTAGTCTTCTGATGGGGCTAGCACTGTCTTTGTCCCTTATGCCAAGCCAAACTCTCAACCTCACAACAGCACTTGCTCCTAACGTCCCAAACTACCTGTAACAAGAGGACGCACAAAACGCTCAACTCTTTTTAAAGAAAACAAACTTTATTAACGACAGACCAGTTTGTTGATACCGTAACTGCAGAACATTTAACATAGTTGACGGAGCCACGACCTGATCTGTGCAGGTTCTCTGCAGATGATAACCAGACGGAGATAAGCCGGGACTCTAATGTTGATCAATGACAGTGAACCCAAGGCATCGACTGTTACAGTTGTCATAACGCCCATGTGTGGTCTGGCATCGTCATGGTAAAGGGGTGGATGCCGCATGTGTGGACGAACTCTCCCAATTCGCCCTTTCAGTTCCTCACGCACAAACATAGTTAACGTCACGCACCGCCATGTGACACGCTACAATTACGAGCCATCTAGCGGCAGAGGGTTGCAATTTGTACCATCGAAGTGGGAAAGTCGAGCAAGTAATATGCATAACATGTAATACGTCAACAGATATTTACAACAGAATAAAAAAATTCGGAGCCATTACTTTTTAGAACGCACTCCCATATACAGGGCGTCAGAAACAGCCTGAAAAGATTGTAAGGGTGTTGCAGAGTAGGCTGTGTTGAGAAATAACTGTTAAGGAAAAAATTGATACGTAGTACCATTTCTGAGTTATTGGCACTGAAGTTAGCGAATCAGGCCGTTGAGCGCGCAATTTTAAAAGCCCTCCGATGACAGTGTCGCGAAACGTGTTCTGCGTTTGGTTTCCTAAAACCGAAAAAGAGACCGATATAAAAATTGGACATGGGACGGTAGCAAGGATCGAACAGGAGTCAAGGGCTGAGCAGTCTTGCTAAGAGAACAACTGACACAAACTGTATCTGGAGGGTCGGTTGAATTTGGCGCTCAACTGCCTGATTGGCGAACTTCAATGCTAATTAACTCGGAAACGGCGCAACGCACGGAATTTGTTTTCTTAAACTGTTATTCCTGAGTACAACCTGCCCAGATATCCTTACAACCTTTGCAGACTTTTTCTGACCGCCCTGTATATTCCAATCTCTGTCCTCTACCGTTTTTGCCATTACAGTTTCCACCTAATACCTTGGAAACTATTCCTTAACATCTTAATACCTGTCCTGTCATCCTATCCCTTCTTCTTGTCGGTGTTTTCCTTATGTCCCCTTCTTTACCATGTCTGCGGAAAACGTCTTCATTCCTTGTCAGCCCACCTACGTTTCAACATTCTTCTATAGCACCTCATCTCAAACATCTCAATTCTCTTCTGATAAGGTTATCCCACAACCCATGAATCACCACCATAGAATGCTGTGCGCCAAATGTACGTTCCCACAAATTTCTTTCTCCAATTAAAGAGTTTGTTTGATACTACTAGACTACTTTTAATCAGCAATGCCCTTTTTGCCAGTGCTGATCTGTTTCTTATATCTTTCTTGCTATGTTAGTTGTATCTTATTTAACTTCAAAGTAGCATAATTGTTTAATTCCTATTTCGCGGTCCCTGGGTTTTGATGATAAGCTTACCGCCAGTCTAATTTATGCTGCTACTCATTTATTTCGTATTCCCTCGATTTATTCTCAGTTTTTATTCTGCACTCATTAGATTATTTATTCCATTCAGTAGAAACTTTAATCTTCTTCAGTATCACTGAGAACAGAAATTTCATCGGTGAATGTCATCGTTGATATCCTTTCACCTCGAAGTTTAATTTCATTCTTCAGCTTTTCCTTTTTTGTTGGGTCGGTCATTTTCTCCGACCGGAGACTGGCTCTTGTGCCGTCCGTTCTTTCGTATCGCCGTAATGGACATTACTGTTGAGATGGCTGAATGGGCTCGACCCGAAAGCCAAAAAACTGAAAAAAAGAAACATTTCCTTTATTTTCACCATTGCTTGTTCGATGTATTGACTGAACAGTTGCGGTAAAACACTGCATCCCCGCATTACCCCGTCTATGATTCTGCCAGTAGAGCGCATCCTGGTTCTTCTGCGTATCTTCTTCAGCTATCACTCTTGCCCCGAGTGATGTGGCGCAGTGCTTAGCACATTGGCTCGCATTCGGCCAGATGACTGTTCAAACCCGCGTCCGGCCACCCTGATTTAAGTTTTCTGTGATTTCCATAAATCTCTTCAAGCAGATTCAAATGGTTCAGATGGCTCTAAGCACTATGGGACTTAACATCTGAGGTCATCAGTCCCCTAGACTTAGAACTACTTAAAGACAACTAACCTAAAAACATCACCACATCCATGCCCGAGGCAGGATTCGAACCTGCGATCGTAGCAGCAGCGCGGTTCCAGACTGAAGCGCCTAGAACCGCTCGGTCACAGCAGCCGGCGCTTCAAGCAGATGATGGGATGGTTCCTTTAAAAGGACACGGCCAACTTCTTTCACCATACTTCCCTAATCCAATGGGACCGATGACCTCGCTGTTTTAGTCCCCTCCCGCAGGTCACTCAACTCAAACCAACAGTCTTGCGACACAATGTACAAGGGGGCTCGAGAAGTTTCTAACCTAACAAATAAAGAATGACAGCAATTTCATAACACGAAATTATTTAGCAATATAATAGCCGGGTACACTAATACATTCGCGGGCACGCTCAGATAACTTCTACAAACCCTTCAAATAAAAGGTCTTCAATTTCGAGTACAGCCAAGCGTTCACAGCACCTATCACTGTATCATCTTCGTTAAATTGTCGTCCTTTCAGGTCCTTTTTTAGGCTTGGGAAGAGAAAAAATTCTAATGGAGCCAAATCTGGAGAATATGGTGTACGACGCAACAATTAGGATCCGCAGTCACGCAGAGTTTCCAGTGTTGCGGCGGTGCGTTGTCCTGATGCAAAAGAACACCGCGCGCCAATTTACGCGCCTTTTTTTCTTTATCTCTTCTCTCAAACGGCGCATGAAGGTGCAATAGTATGATGCATTGATAGTTATGACCTTTTGCAAGTTCAAAATGGTTCAAATGGCTCTGAGCACTATAGGACTTAATATCTGAGGTCATCAGGCCCCTAGAACTTAGAACTACTTAAACCTAACTAACCTAAGTTCATCACAAACATCCATGCCCGAGGCAGGATTCGAACCTGCGACAGTAGCAGTAGCACGGTTCCAGACTGAAGTGCCTAGAATCGCTCGTACACAGCGCCCGGCCTTTTGCAAGTAATGCACCATACTTACCCCTTCTGCATCGCAGAAGAGCGATGTCAGAAACTTACCGGATGATTTTGCCACCCGGAATTTTTTGGGCTAAGGGATGAAGGATGCTTCCATTGTTTTGACTGCTGTTTTGTTTCAGGGTCAAACTGGTGACCCCCACGTTTCGTCCTTTGTCACATGCTTTGCAAGAAAGCAGTCTTCAACTGCTTCAAACTTCAGCACGGTCTCTTCACAACGCTGCACACGCTCCCGTCTCTGATCTGCATTCAAGTCTTTCGGGACCCAACGAGGTGAAACTTTCCGTGTTCCCAAAATATCCACAAGAATGTCATGTGCACGCCCATGGGAGATTCCAAATGTGGTTTCAATGTGCTGCAACGTTGTTCGACGTTCCTGCAAAATCGTATCGTGAAGTGCAGTCACTGTTTCATCATTGAGAACGGTGACAGGCCTTCCGCTTCTTGTCGCATCTTCCACACTCGTTCCTCCATATTTGAAGTCGGACACCCAGTTTTTCACTGCGGGCACTCTCCTTAAGTGTACTCCGCATGTCCTCAGCAATTTTCTTGGGCGTCATTCGCTTCAAATGAAGATATTTAATGACAGCACGGTTCTTCATTCTCCTGATAGTTGCCATTTTGCTTACACTAGGGAATACAACGCATCCTAAGAGCAAAACCAAAGAAGTTGCAGCCGCGAAATGGGACTTGCATACCCAAAAAGTCTCACCATAAAAATACGATGGGCGTTCAGTAAGAAATGCCCCACATTTTTTAAAAAAGTCATTAATTTACATAGACGAACGGCCTAGATGGTGCTCCACATTTGATGTTTGTTCTGAGTGCCGGTGAAGTTTCGAACCGTTCTGCCTTACAGCAGAGCCATAGTACAGTGTCCAATTGGAGGCTGCATACCACTCACGTTACAAGAAGCATCCTGTATAGAATTCTTGTGTCCATAAAAAGAAACCATAGTGAACAGCCTAAGCTTTTATGTGCAGTGTATGGCGATGCTGCAGTTGATAGTAGTACAGTTGCGCGATTGGTAAAGAAAGTTACAGCCTCAGAAAGTGCAGAAACAGAGCTCCATGGTCAGCCACGCTCGGGACGTCCTGTCACAGCCACACTGAATAAACTCAAGAACCGTTTCCGACGTATTCGATCGGACAAGAATCCAGCCCAACACAATAATGCTCGCCTACACTAATGTCTGAGAACACAGAACACATCGCTAAATTGGGTTGGACATCACTGCCTACTGTCCAGACCTGGCAGCCTCGCACTTCCATCTCTTTTGGGTGCTTAAACATTCTCCACTTTGAAGAACACGGGAGTGTCAGTCAGGGAGTGAAAACATGGTTACGTCTAGAGGAGAAAGGAGAAGAGCTTCTATCAGCTGGGAATATATGCTCTTCCAGAGCGTTGGCGTACGGCCACAGAACGTGATGGAGGCTATGTAGAAAAACAGGTCATGTACATGTTGATGTATATTGTCACCAAATTCTGACTCTTAACAATAAATACACTACTGGCCATTAAAATTGCCACACCACGAAGATGACGTGCTACAGACGCGAAATTCAACCGACAGGAAGAAGATTCTGTGATATGCAAATGATTAGCTTTTGAGAGCATTCACACAAGGTTGGCGCCGGTGGCGACACCTGCAACGTGCTGACATGAGGAAAGTTTCCAACCGATTTCTCATACACAAACAGCATTTGACCGGCGTTGCCTGGTGAAACGCTGTTGTGATGTCTCGTGTAAGGAGGAGAAATGCGTACTATCACGTTTCCTACTTTGATAGAGGTCGGATTGTAGCCTATCGTGATTGCGATTTATCATATCGTGACATCGCTGCTCGCGTTGGTCGAGATCCAATGACTGTTAGCAGAATATGGAATCGGTGGGTTCAGGAGGGTAATATGGAACGCCGTGCTGGATCCCAAAGGCCTCGTATCACTAGCAGTCGAGATGACAGGCATCTTATCGGCATGGCTGTAACGGATCGTGCAGACACGTCTCGATCGCTGAGTCAATAGATGGGGACGTTTGCAAGACAACAGCCATCTGCACGAACAGTTCGACGACGTTTACAGTACCATGGACTATCAGATCGGATACCATGGCTGCGGTTACCCTTGACGCTTTATCACAAACAGGAGCGCCTGCGATGTTGTACTCAACGACGAACCTGGGTGCACGAATGGCAAAACGTCATTTTTTCGGATGAATGCAGGTTCTGTTTACAGCATCTTGATGGTCGCATCCGTGTTTGGCGACATCGCGGTGGACGCAAAATTGGAAGCTTGTATTCGTCATCGCGATACTGGCGTATCATCCAGCGTGATGGTATAGGGTGCCATTGGTTACACGTCTCGCTCACCTCTTGTTCGCATTGACGGCACTTTGAACTGTGGACGTTATATTTCAGATTTGTTACGACCCATGGCTCTACCCTTCATTCGATCCCTGCGAAGCCCTACATTTCAGGAGGACAACGCACGATCGCATGTTGCAGGTCTTGTACGGGCCTTTCTAGATACAGAAAATGTTCGACTGCTGCCCTGGCCAGCACATTCTCCATATCTCTCACCAATTGAAAACGTCTGGTCAATGGTGGCCGAGCAACTGGCTCGTCACAATACGTCAGTCACTACTCTTGATGAACTGTGGTATCGTGTTGAAGCTGCATGGGCAGCTCTACCTGTACACGCCATCCAAGCTCTGTTTCACTCAATGCGCAGGCGTATCAAGATCGTTATTACGGCCAGACGTGGTTGTTCTGGGTACTGATTTCTCAGGATCTATGCACCCAAACTGCGTGAAAATGTAATCACATTTCAGTTTTAGTACAATATGTTTGTCCTATGAATACCCGTTTATCGTCTGCATTTATTTTTGGTGTAGCAATTTTAGTGGCCAGTAGTGAATGTTTTGAGAAAAAAATGTGGGGCATCGCTTATCGAATGACCCTCGTCGGTGGTGTTGTTTTTAGGAGACATCAAGGTAAATCTCTTGGGCTAGAAACTTTGGGATCGCCCTCGTGTTTGCTTGTGCACAGTGGTTGCCTATCGCCAACACAGTTTTTCTCTTCCAGGGCTCTGAAGAAAATTCGCTGGATCCACCGTGAGAACATTCCTGAGCGAAACGACAATCTTAGCGCCGTGCGGAACACAACCAGGGCGAATGTTACACCCGCACTGTGCGGACGGCCTCTCCAGCAGCAGCTCCGGCCTTCCGCCGTCCAGTGTCTACAGGACTGCCCGAGCCGTGCACGCGCGTAATTACGGCGCCCGTCGAAGACGACAACACACAACGACAGGAGTGGGTGGAGGAGCGTTGTTGTGGTGCCCGCAGCTGCCGCCCGGCCGCGCAGCACTGCCTAATCTTTCCCTGCTTTCGTTCTCGACGGGAAAAATAACAGAGGAGGCCGTGCAGCCCCGGCGCGGATCAGGCGTTAAAGTGAAACCTCGGCAAGGCAAATAGATTGCCTTTCAGTACGTAAATCGATCCGCCGGCCGGGCCGGGCCGAGGCCAGCCGGGCTCTTGCGCGGGACGTTCACAAAAAGCGGCGTGAATGAGGAGCGCAGCAGCGGAGCGGGGCAGCGGCAGAGGCGCGGCCGTCCAGCGACCGGCCCCCATTCGCCCGCAGCCCGCGTAGCCTAATAACGTGATGAATAGCATTCGTTCTGCTCTGTTCTCGCTAAACGCGACGTGTTTGCCGAGTCACGTTTCACGTTGGTGAACATCCTATTGCGCTTTTTATCTGCCCTCGCACTGCGGCGTGAGGGAGGCGCCTGTATCAGATCGTTGACACTAACCACAGTGGCGTTCACCCCACTTCCTGCCTGTATTTTCACGGTTTTCGCCTTGCTGTCGAAGCCCCGTCAGCCTACGGGTTTTGTCTGCGCAACGCTGCGCCAAACGCACTGCAGTTAACGCTTCACTTACTCCAGATGCAACTGCTTGCAAAGACTAGGCAAAATACTCTCATGCTGGCCCGGGGACGTCGTCAATAAACGCAACGATCTATTTTCGTTTTGCCGGAATACGTTGAATATGGCATGCTAAATGTGTGTTTCTCACTGGGACACGAAAGCAGATCAGTGCTTTTCCAGGTGTTGCTTTAACACTTAGTCATCTCATCATGCCAGCATATGTACAGCAGCTCTCTGGAGCACTTTGATTACATTTGTGACGTCACGTGAGTGAGCCAGTGTCCTAGCCATGATATCACATACCAGCCTCCCCCTTAGCTATGGATCATCATCATCATCATCATCATCATCATCATCATCATCACGTGACAAGCCAAGCAACCTTTTTCTCTCCCTTGCCCCTCACCAACCACGCATATTCTAGTAGTAATAAGGGGCACCCAATCACAGTGTAGCTATGAAATTACGCAAGCTTCTGGCTCCAAATTCAAAACCATCCATTATTCTCAGGAAAGTTATGTAATGTTCACTTGAACAGGCTCCTAAATCAAAGATATTTACGTGAAATCACCTTTGCTTCTAAGCTGCATACAACATTAAAGAGAGAGAGAGAGAGAGAGAGAGAGAGAGAGAGAGAGAGAGAGAGACAGTCACACATACTTCTGCATTTCATCAATGGGGCGTTAAATCACTTGAACTGCGTAAAAATAACAAGTCTGGGTATATTGTAGCGGCACCACCGTTTGGGATAGGGAAAGTTAGTTTTGTGCGATATGTGGAGGACGATTTACAGCTAGGTGTGGGCCGGATTGCAGTAAGTTACGCATACCAGTAGTTGTGAAGGCAAATAGAGGCCACAGGGGCATAGAACTGCCAGAGAGGGTGCACAAAGCAATGTCCATGACGCAAGTCACAGGCAGAAGAGGGCCACTGGCCAACCTAAGTGTTACGTGTACGTGACACTAACCAGTGCGCTTGACAAAACAGAGGTGTGCAGCCAAGTACAAATAGGTGTGGTTTTTTAACGAGTTTCATTGAAGTGTGGCAGGTCTCCTGGGCGGCGGGGCGTGTCACACTGCCAGGCTAGACACAGCAACAGATGGGGCACCAGTGTCCCAGTCCACGGCGGGTTGCTGGTTCGACCCTCTGAGGCCGACTTGGTGTCAGCAGCCAGCCAGGGTGCGCCAGTCTTCGGCTCACTACTGTGAGCAGTCGTCTCGGCTCCCGAAACGTGCTGGAGACTTCCGAGCCGAAGGCGGCAGACTCGGATGCCGGATCGCGGGCAGACGTTGCCGCCGCGTTCTCAGCTACGCTAGCGAGGAAGAAGCGGCAGTCAGGTCGGCCTACGGCTCCCGGCAGAGCAGTGCAGCTCACATCAAGCAGCGCTGAGTCGGCTGCTGGCGCAGCCATCCTGACGTAATCGGAACTCAGCAGCTGGCGTACAAGGCCAGCTCGAAACAGCGCATTGCACTGGGTCGCTGAGGTGGTGGCCTCAGCATTGCGGGACCCTGTGACGCAAACCAAGGTGAATGGAACACTGTAGTGGAAACAAATAAATCATTTGAAAAGCTCAGACGAGTTCCAGTACGCCACATTTGGCGTCTGGTACCACAACAATATGTAGTATTTACAACAAAATTATGTAACTTTCTCTGGACTTCGCCTCACGTTCAAAGGTGACTTAAAATGGTGATGTTTTAAAGATATTTGCCTCCAACTTGCGTACACACACACACACACACACACACACACACACACACACACACACACACGCACACACATAAACACACACACACACGTTTATCATAATTCATCCAAAAACATTCTTACAACAGCACTTGAGTGTATGCAAATTTTTATATCAGTACCCATAGGTTGCATAAGGCGCAGTGGAGCCTCATATTATTTATTTACCGCATCTAAATTGTTTTCTGATGCTTGTAAACTGTCACAAGGCTGGCAGGCAGGTATCGGCAAGACTGAATTCGCTGATTGAGCGTTTAGCTTATTCCGTTAAGTTTTCTCTTGCTGGGATCGAGTACGTGAGCACATTTGACCCTCAACTTGACGAAATGTGGCATACATACCACATCATAAAACACACATGAGCACTACAGCTGATCCAGCTTACAGTTTAAAGAGCACTTTACGACGAGAATTACGTCAGTAAACAATGTTACTCTCACGTTAAAAAATCATGTGTAAAATCGGTAGCAGAACTAGCTAAGCATTATATTGACCCCATGCTAGAGTATTAGCTACATCTTGGACTTTAAAACGTTTGTCATCGCCTGCTGTGTCACAGTGGGAGCTATGTGACACTTCGATGGAATAACACACCAAGCGGTGGTAATACACGTACATTCAAGTAAGATATTATGGTTGCTATGCTTTCTAGTTTGGCCAAACATTATAGCGACTCCATGCAAGAGTATTAACTTTGTCTTTCAGTTTAAAACTTTTTCTATCTTGTGCTGGTAGCAATAATACACATCCTTTTAAGTAAGGAATGAGGGCTTCAATGTTTTCAACTACTCACTTTCAAAGTTATTGAAACATAATAGTGACTTCATGCTACTGTATTAACATTATGTCCATAGAATATTAGACCGTCTAAAACATACTCTGCGCAAGTAGTCAAAACCCAGTGTTCGCTTTTGGTATGTATTCAACGAATTAGAAATATATTGTTACCAAAGATAAGTTCTACTTCAGTTACTATTCTGCACAATTTTAAAATGAGCTTTATGATATTTTGTTCTTGCCAACAGATAGCAGCACTTCCAAATGTATATATTCCGATATAAGAAACTTGTTGGTGCAAGCATAACTGACCCACAAATTAATCATTTCGACATAAAAACTGTTCTATGAGGGTTACCAAGAGCCACGAAGTTCTTTCCACGTCTAAAACATCTGCAAAAAAGACATCATCGTCACAAATAGTGTGATGCTTACGTCAAATGTGAAAACGTTGTTTTTTGCATCTTTGTACCACATTTTACAAGCACACAGGACCCTCAGATTAAATATATTAGCATATAAATTGTCTGTATTGCTTATTAAAAGGCACACCGTTCACTTTTTTCGGAATAAAATTCAGTCGACAGTTGCAAATATATTTTTATTGCGCTTTACTTGTTTCGACAGATCAATTTGACGTCTTCAGAAGTTCAATATTGGTGTAGCAGATGTCAGTAACTTCTTCATAGCAGCGTAATGCCACGTATGTCCAGAAATGTACATATTACGACATGCATAGAAAAACGGACTAACACTCAAATGTAAAACCATACAGATGAGTGTTGCCATCTGTTGCTGGGCTCGAGAACTGTTAAAATTGACATTGGTCTTACCCCTAACTGATATTTAGGGGTGAGACCAATGTCAGTTTTGATATTTCGCATACCCACCAACAGAAGTCAACACTTATCTCTAAGATTTTTCCGTACCTGTCTTCATATTGTCTGTGATTATCGCAAACACAACGATGGACGATTTACTGTATTTATAATAATCACGTGCGACAAGTGCACATTTGGACAAATCACAAATGACATCTGCTAAAAGAACTCTAAGCTGCTGAAGATGACAAATTAATTTGTCGAAACCAGTAAATTAACTTACAGCTGACGACTGAATTATAGCCATGAATAAAATAATAACGCAGGTCACTTATTGGCGGTACTGCAATAAACTATAGATTAGACGACGAGCATAATTCATTCTGTGTGGCAGACATTAAATTCATCAAAATAGATAAAAATTGTTTGTAAAACACTAAAGGACAGCACTGCTGATCTAACTTAAAGATTAAAGTGCGCTTGTCAATGAGAATTACCAAAGTTAACAATGTTAGGCATCGACAATATCCTAGGCTCGCAAAAATCAGTTTCAACTACTTTACCATCCGACCATCCATACATGTTCCCTGACCTCTACGAAGTTGGGGTTTTTCAAACATGTTGTGCTCCAGATCATCATGTCATCCAGTCAGGGTTCAACATATGAAGTATCTGGTTCAAAGGAGCAATTTCATCATTATATACCTAAGCATTTCATTTCTCTAACTGAGAATTATTTTGTAATCGTTTGGTGTCTTCGCAGAAACAATTCTATCCATTTCTTGCCAGGTTTCCCATCTCTGAATGGAGTATCCATCTTCAGCTCTACAACTAGTTTGTGGACCACTGATGTTAGGTGGATTATGATAACAGGAATCCCTCATTTTGATTCTTCAATATCTGCGTAACTAATTAAACTTAACATTCATTACTCAGTATGTAGGAGGGGCACATCTATCTTTGTGCTCGATATTTTACATATATTTTGTACATCATAGTTGTTTGGGAACGTTGTGCAGTTTTGTAGCACTTATTATATGAATCCCACGTTTTACAATTTCCAAAGCATGAATCATTTGAATTCCTGCTTACTTGAAAACTGCCTTTTTCTTTTCTTTCTCCATGTCAAGCTACATTTGGAAACCAGGAACAAAACAGGCAAGACAACGATAGTTCACAGTTCCAAACAAATATACCGTCAGAAATAAAATAGTATGTGCCAAAAAATGAGCATGCAAAGACAATTGAAAGTCTAATCACGAATGTGACGAAACAAGTTGAGGCTTGTACCAACAAGCAACAGCGATTAATCACTAAATTGCAACTTATAGATAATACTCTATCACCAGAAGCTAACAGTGTGTGTCTGCTGGAAAATCAGCCCCTGGGGATATCGATTACTGGCGGATGTAAGGAACTGTGGATATCAGGTACTGGTGGATGTCGTGTACTGGTGCATGTCAGGTACTAGTGGATTTCAAGTACTGGAAATATCACGTACTAGTGATGGCAGGTACTTGGTCTATACGGTACTGGGCGTGTCAGGTACTTGGGATATCTCTTACGGTGAACGTCAGATCCTGGGGTATGTCAGGTAATGGAGTTGTCATCTGCTGGCGGATGTCAGATATTGGTGGTATGTCAACTTCTGGTTATACATACACTTGCAATATCCAGTAGCCGATATACCCAGTGGACGACATACTCCAATAGCTGACTTCAACCACATTCGAGATTTTTTGTAGAAAACGAGACACAGCTCGTAGTTCACATCACTCGTAGTTCACACCGTCTGGGATGTTCAGTTAACTTACGCATTCAAATAAGCATACAAAAATCAAATCCTTGACACTGCTTCGGTTGTGTTGAATGAAGGAGGAGTTTGGATCTGGGCACGGTGAGCTGTAGCAGTCATAATTTGAGACAGGACTTCGGTGCACAGACATTCCTGGTAACATAATCACACTGTGTACCTTGCTCAGAGTAAAACTGGTCGTAGTGTCCTCAGACATCATGAATACAGTTACAGAACAAAAAAAATAACTGAACAAAAATCGTTAGGTTTCGAATATGCAACCCTTTCCGCTGTTCATTTTCTCTGGGGACACCACCTTACAGAAATGTAAGACAGCCTCAGTAGAGTCTGCAAGGAAAGAAAATCAGCCTCTGGAAGTTGACACTTAGGTGCGGTTCTTGAGATGTGCTCGGAATGCAAAAACGATCATTGCTTTCAGAACTCAGAGAACTGGGTCATAGCCTGTCTGGCTCACGATTTGAAAGTATTACGTACAGTTAGAGTGCGAATAATTGGAACGTCCTAATTATTCACTGATTTTGCGACCTTTGACTTTCATTTCACAATTGTAAACAAATTTTTGTTTGGTGAACGTTTCGTGTCAGCTGATGAGATTATTTGCTAAGGGTGTCTCTCTTCAGGGCTAGACGTTGTCGCCAGAAAGGGTGGCGTAAGTTCTTTCAATTTCACATGGGAGCAATGGACCCAAACGTAAATATATTTCACTGCCAGGCTGACAGATTTAAAGCTGTTGTAGATGTATGTGGGAAATCCCTTACAATCATTTAGCATGTTCGAATTTTGAATTTAAATGGCTGCCAGCTTATGTAGTGTTGATGAAATAGAGTCACGTGCGAAAATGAACAATCAATACGCAAAATGAATCGACAGACCTGGAGTGGAAAACGCGTAACTATGGGGCATGACGTCAACCTCAGGCATTGGCTAACTTACGCAAAATGCGTTCAAATGAACGAAGAAATATATGTAAGTAAATATAAAAGTATTTGTACAACATTACACGAAAAATAGCTTATAAATAACTGTATCAGATCGTTCATAATAATCGTGTAAACTCAAATAAATATGACATAAAAGGTACAATTGGTGCTTTCAGGGACGCTGCTTCCATAGATACGTCATTCTCAAAATAGTTCAAATGGCTCTGAGCACTATGGGTCTCAACTTCTAAGGTCATAAGTCACCTAGAGCTTAGTACTAATTAAACCTAACTAACCTAAGAACACCACACACATCCATGCCCGAGGCAGGATTCGAACCGGCGACCGTAGCAGTCGCGCGGTTCCTGACTGTAGCGCCTAGAACCGCTCGGCCACCGCGGGCGGCGTCATTATCAAGATGGCTGCTGTTTGTCAGAGGTGTACCAGGAGGACGTTGTGTGTTGCTCTAACGACGGCGTGTGGTTACCGATATTCACCGCAAGAATGAATCGGTAAGTCACCGCAGAATATTGGCAACAGTATGTTGATATGTTGTCGCCAGCACCAGGACGTTTCTTGAATGTTCATAAGGGACGCCAGAATCTCTGTCGCTGTAGTGATTACATTATAAAGCGAAAAATAAATAGTAGTAAGGCAATGCCTGAAAGTGTAGTATCATAATGAAAATTTTATGTATGAAGGCACTGATGAATGTGCTACCCGAAGTATGCTAGTCTACTGCAATATCTTTTTGTTTAGATTTTAAATCGAATTCGTATTAATTTTATAAAATTAGCAGTCAGAAGTCCCTGTGTCATTGAAATAATAATAAAATACAATGAAATATGTTAAAATATTATGACATATAAAAGATTTGAAATTAAATATCAATTACAAACGTTATGTTGATGAAAATTTATTATTTTGTGGAGACTCAGAAGGAGAACTAAATTCTATGATCACTGCTTTCAATAACGAACATCGTTTTCACAATTGAACACAAAAACGCGGGACTATTAATTTTTTAGACCTTACAATTCTAATCATAATAGAAAGCATCTTTTTCCTATTTTTAGAAAATTAACAATGACAGGCGCGATCCTCAGTGATAATTCTTGTCATGACATTTTGACTATCAAACCACAGTGCAATAAATTATCCCCATTTTTTTTACTAGCCAAGGATGGCTAAGTAAAGAACTCGAAATATTCAACCATTCCTGTTACCTGACAGAATGCAAGAAAGCTTTATTTTCTAGTAGTGCTTAACAGAATAGTCAAATTATTCAAACACCAGGCCAAAAACAAAGGGAATTAGGGATTTTGAAGCTAAATGCAGCTGCAAATGTTTAGACACAAAAATTGTAGATGACCTTTTTCAAATGACAAAATGAAAAAACACTCCATTGCCCTCAGAACTATTATCCTCTTAAACTACTTACATGGGAACCTTTTTAAGTGCGTTGTATTAAAAAAAAGTGTAGCTGATTTTTCGTTTCAGTTTTAATCACGTCACTATTTACTGTATTGTAATCAAACAGTCCACGGGTGTGCTGCCGGTCCACAGTGTCTAACGGGCACAATATTTCGGTGATCAGACATGTCACCATCGTCAGGTGACAGTTGATCAGCGAATCTGACGATGGTGACATGTCTGAAATATTGTGCCTGTTAGACACTATGGACCAGCATTACACCCGTGGACTGTTTGAGCAGGAAATACACCGGAAGAAACTGTATAATTACTCTATTATAATTTATTTAACGTAACTTCCTACATATTAGCTTTTTTACGCGTTTTTACTGATGACATTAACGTGATAGCGAATTTTTACCAAACTCATTTCCTTAACGTCCTTTTTTATGTTTTGTTCATTTTCATTGGGTTTTTCTTTTCATCCATATTTTGAACTTTATACATCTTTCAATGCAGCTTCTTACCACGTACAATGATTTTAACTGTCGATTTTTATGTACAGTTTCAAAAATTATTTTTTAACGCTTGATTGTATTTTACTATCATTTCTGTGATACACAAACTTGTACTAACTGATTTTATAATATTAACACGAATGCGATTCAAAATTAAATAAAAAAATTCGTAATAGATTGTCGCCGGCTTCCTGTCTGCATATTTGTAAACGTCCTGGTGCTGCCGACAGTATTGCAACACACTGCTACCAACACAGTCCACGGTACCTTACTGCCGGTCCATGTCAGTAACCTCACGCCATCGTCATAGCAACACACGGTGTCTTCCTGGTATATCTTTGACTACCAGCAATCCTTTTAATGAGGGCGTCTCTAGGGAAACAGCCATCCCCGAAAATACGAACCACTCCCACCAGGCGGCAATCAATTGCCGTATAGCCTATCAGATTGAATCCTTTAATTTTAATGATTTTTTACCCTTCACCATTATTATCAACAAACTGATGTAGTTATTTGTAAGCTACTTTTTGTGTAATGTTACACAAATAATTAAAATTTACTTTCACGTTCCTTTCGGTTCGTTTGAACGTATTTTACGTAAGTCGTTGCCCATTGCCTAATGGGCCAACGAGAAATACGGCACTGCAATGAACTTGTGGATTCACACTAGTCACCTTTTCCGCCATACTTCGAGTACGCTAGTCTCCGTGCAGGCGTGCAGGACCAGTGGGAAATCAGTATGTGATCCAAAAGGAATTCGCAAAAGATCTTAACTTTTTCGTGTGCTATCAAGATCTCGCTTGCATTTAAACGCGCAATCAATGTATATTAAACTCGTCTGAAATAGCTCCTCGCTCCCCGCCTGAGACGACTGCTGGCACTCGTAAGACTTGTAGTGTCACGTCTTGTGACGCATGCGCCACAGCCTGTCATTCTCGTGAGCCTCGATTGTCTGAAACTGATGTCATGCAGCTTAAGAGCGCGCTTTCCGCTCCCTTTAACCCATGCAGAATAGTCATCAGCATTTGTAAACGACTACGATATCATGCAGATGTTCCGTGCAACGTTGCCTGCAGTAATACGGGTAAACGCTGCATTCTTTTTAACTCTTGTTTGTCTTTCTTTTTGCGCACGCTATGTTATTTTCTGACGTCCATATGCAATATGCCACTCTTTATATTTTTGCAGTATATTAGATCTGAAGATGTCCAGCATTTCTGACGTTAATATTTAATATGGCACTCTATATATCACTAAAGTGTATTGGATCTGAAGATATCCAGCATGAAGGCCGAAACTGCTGGGCATTTTTAAATAAATGATTGTTGCGATCTTTACTATTTTATTCCTTTGGAATTTGTAATAATATGCTGTCAAATTGACAAATCACGTTATCTTATATTACAAATTGTGATGTTTCTAATGAAACTGAATAAGTATTACTGGAAGGTTAAGGTAAATGGAATGAAACTGTTAGCAATTGAGAGATCATATAATGAGAACACTATCCTGGCAGGGTAAGAGTTCAATCGTACATGTTACTGGAAACTGCTGCCTTCGGGGCTGATCGCTGATGATCAATACAAGAAGCGGGCTGATAAAGCAAAGCGTCGGGCGGGCACGTAGCTTGTGACGTAACAACTTCTCAGTCAGCGGCAACTCCAGGTCACGGTGGTCTCTGCTAACTTTGGCCGCGAGTTTTGTGCAACAGATAGCGCACCCTGCACTGTCCGCCAGGCGGCAGATAGTGGCGTAATGGCAGTGACCCACTGTTCTGGGCTTGTGACCAGCAAGCTGTTTCCCAGAGCCGCGCTGGCACATTGTAATAGTGGATCCAATTCGCATGGTTTCACGGCGGACTGTCCTGTCGTAGAGTCGAACTGTGGTCCAGAACTGCGTTCCAAAAAGCGCCCAAGCGTTACATCCGCGTGATGACAGAGCTGCGATACTAACAGAAATTACTTTAATGTAATATGAGTAGGTATTGCTACACTTCCAAAGTGCGATCGCTTGGCCCTTTGCCATACCTTGCGGCACGTATACTAAACATGTCGGCGGCTGCCGTTATGGAAAAGCTTCCGCCATCTTCCTCTTAGGTACTGCCGCGTTAACTGTTTCCACAGGCCGGCTCGCACTGAACGCCGCGGCGGCTTTGTTATATTTTGTAGACACAATACTCGCACTTGTCTGCAGCAGATGCTTCTGCAAACCAAGTCTTACTTCCCGCGTTTCTGACCAAACTGGGTCGGTGTCCTTCATTGTCCTACTCTTTAACAAGATCGAGTCCCTCGGGTAGTCTTAAACTGGAATTTTCTTTTTTTAGAGTCGTAAGTCTTCTGACAGGTTTGATGCGGCCCTCCACAAATTCCTCTCCTGTGCCACCTCTTCTTCTCAGAGTAGCACTTGCAACCTATGTCTTCAATTATTTTCCCGATGTATTCCAATCTCTGTCCTCCTCTACAATTTTTGCTCTCTACAACTCCCTCCAGTACCTGGAAGTCATCCCTGAGGTCTTAACAGATGTCCAGTCAAATGGTTCAAATGGCTCTGAGCACTATGGGACTTAACATCTGTGGTCATCAGTCCCCTAGAACTTAGAACTACTTAAATCTAACTAACCTAAGGACATCACACACATCCATGCCCGAGGCAGGATTCGAACCTACGACCGTAGCAGTCGCGCGGTTCCGGACTGAGCGCCTAGAACCGCTAGACCACCGCGGCCGGTGTCCAGTCCCATTTTCTTGACGTGTTCTCCATGTATTCTTCCCCTTACTGATTCTGCGGAGAACCTTTTCACTCCTTACCTTCTCAGTCCACCTAATTTTCAACATTCGTCAAATCTCAGATGCTTCAATTCTCTTCTCTTCCGGTTATCCCACAGTCCATGTTTCACTACCATAGAATGCTGTGCTCCAAACGTACATTCCCAGAGTTATCTTTCTCAAATTAAGGCCTATGTTTGGTAGTACTAGATTTCTCTTGGCTGGGGATGCCCTTTTTGCCACTGATAATCTGCTTTTGATGTCCTCCTTGCTCCGCCCGTCATTTGTTATTCCTCTGCCTAGGTAGCAGAATTCCTTGACTCCATCTACAGCGTATCAATCCTGATTTTAAGTTCGTCGCTGTTCTCATTTCTGCTGACTCTTATTACATTCGTCTTTCTTCGATTTACACTCAATCCATATTACGTAATCATTAAACTGTTCGTTCCATTCAGCAGATTTTGTAATTCCTCTTCACTTTCACTCAGGACAGCAATGTCATCTGCAGCACCTTGAATTTTAATTCCACTCCTGAACCTTCCTTTTATTTCCATCTATGATTCTTTGATGTAGAGATTGAATAGTAAGGGGGGAAAGACTTCACCCCTGTCTTATGTCCTTTTTAATACGAGCACTTCGTTCTTGGTCGACCACTGCTATTATTCCCTTTTGGCTCTTGTACATGCTGTATTACCAGTATGCAGACTAGGTTGACAGGTTCCCTGGCGATTGGCCCAGTTGGCTTTAATCTGCTCTTTACTCAAGATTTCTCTTTCCACTACGCTTCTTAAGCTCCATTAACTCCCCTTTAGTTAAATTTAACTTACAATTACAGTTCTCGCTACTGCCACATTCTCTGGGAATGAAGACTACTGGAACCTGAATAGTCGCCAGGTCCGAATTTCGCGTTGTGTTTCGCATCCCGTACATATAAACAAGGACTATGCTTAGCAGAGTAAGTGTCGCTGCGGTACTGGTTCTCCCTATACTAAACCACATGCTGCATTAAAGTCACCACAGAGATTCGCCACTTTCGCTCACTGCCGGCCGGTGTGGCCAAGCGGTTCTAGGCGCTTGAGTCCGGAACCGCGAGACCGCTATGGTCGCAGGTTCGAATCCTGCCTGGGGCATGGACGTGTGTGATGTCCTTAGGTTAGTTAGGTTTAGGTAGTTCTAAGTTCTAGGGGACTGGTGACCTCAGATGTTAAGTCCCATAGTGCTCAGAGCCATTTTTTTTTTTTTTTTTTTTTGCTCACTAACGAGATTTTCTATGCACTTCATTAATTTGTACGTTAAAGTCATGCAACATAGACTCACGGCTGGTAAAATTTCCACAGGTTCCTCTGGCCTATACAACCGAGGCTGTGAAATGCTCAGATAGGTTCTTCTCTAAATTGTTGTAGACAGACGGAAAGTAGGTCCCACTATTTGATATGATGTCCCATTTGTTAGCTATTCACTTCCGTGTAGCTCTGACCTTTTCGCTACTGTGATCTTCTGCCGTTCGTAGCAACTGGCTACTGCCACCATTGTATCGAGGGTGGAGTACAACTGACGTGCTTCAGCCTGCTCGAAGTACAACTCAATCCTAGTCATTTCTTTCACGCAAGCCTTTCTTGTTCTCTGACCCATCGGTAGCTTCGCTGCGCCGGAATTGTGACCCTCTCTCACTACCCTGTCTGGAGAAAGCATACCTTCAGCCCTGTAATACTTCTGTAACTCCGTTTCTTCCATTTCCACATGCCCGCTGTTGTCTTCTCGAAATTAGCGACAACCACTGCACCCTTACCCTGACAAACTACTTCGGCAGCTCCCGCTTGATGGGATATGGATGGACTAAGTAACATTGCTTCCCTGCAAAATGAACGTACCTCTTTCCTCCATCGGTCCTTCCATCTACCAAGGCTAGGTTATAATAGAAAGGCAATGTTTTCATTCGTGGGTTTAAAACCAACGTCAGTTCAAGTGGTATCTGTGCTTGTACTTTCCGTAGCCTCCCGGTGACATGTTTCCTCCCAGTCGTCTTGGCACAACCTGCTGCATAGCTTTCCGCAATTCCGATACCTCTCTGCGTGCTGCTCACACACAGTGCTTCAAGGACCGTAACCACTACGTTATCACAACTTCCCTACATAATATTTCTACTTCGGCTAGTAACCGGTCCTCTGATTCTTCCACAATTTTCACATAGTTCATTACTTGAGTCAGCTAGCGTAATAACCAAGTATGATTTAAAACACTTCTCTCCAAACATGCGACTTGCATTGTGAGCTATTCAATTGCCGCCTTGTTTCCTTTTACCCACAACTTTACTACTTCCAGGGTGGTGTTCACCCTCATGAGGTTCTCCTCGTCAGCTAGCCCAAAGATCCTTCCGTATTCATCCAGCATCTCCTCCTCTTCATATGTCATAACTCTGGAACCTGCATCGTCTCTCAATTTCTCGTAAGTCTCAAGTATGTCATATACACTACTGTAACACCTTTAAGCACTATGTCATTCTCTGCTCCCTGCCAGAAACTGCTGAATGTTTCCTATAGTCGTTTCACCTCGTTACACATACCCGTGCGCTACATGCTACCTGTATCACCCAGCAGGTAATGGTGATCACCATTTGTTGCCTTTCAAACAGTACTCCCCCCATACCCGTGCTCATTCTGCAACGCCTTCTCTCTGGCGACGACCAGTAGCATATCCACGGTTCGCACGTTCTCCACCTTATCTCCATATACACCCAGCCTGAGAACAGGGATACCCATTACTTATTCCTTCCTCCAAAATCCTGCTACCCCGCAGCAGTTCATCCCACCTACACTATACATCATGTTTCAGTTAGAAGGCAACAGCGGTCATGTGGGATCTGGTGGAGCCAGTGGTGCACACCGCTGATCCATGCCTTTAGTGGCTCCATACAATGAGTGCCATCTGCTGCCACCAGACAACCCACTAGCACTTGGAGCCACGTCGCAGTGACACCATCGTTTGTGCCGAGTTCAGAGAGCCTCTTGCGCGTTGGTATTGAGAGCTGGACTTTATTTCTTGCTGCAGTATTGGTATGGTATGCATCCTAGCATCCTCCCTACACTTCTATGAACGCATTCTCTTCTTCCATTACCTTGAGGAATGTTGAGGACTCGCTCTCAATTTTTTTTCACACACAAAAACTGAATAAATCAGACGTGAAGTAGGTTCCCTGTTACGCACAACTGTCTCAGGTACTCTGAACTTCAGTGTCCAGTATGTTTATCAGCATTTGTGCTACCGTTTCTGTCTGTTGGTTTGGGATTGCGAGCATTTCCACATATCTCAAAGAAAGAACTGTAATCACGAGTCCATATTTATTCCTTCAAAGGTATTTCGTTGAAAGGTCGTAAGACATCAATTTTGAGCATATGAAATCATGCTAGCGCTGCCAGTAAGCTCCGCAATAGTAGTCTAGTTACACATATCTGATTTCTCTGTACAGTGTATGCAATTCTACACCTTCAGGTCCACGTTCGCCCTCGTATTCTTCCACCAGCATATCTCCACAACACTGTTGGTAAACCTACATTCCCCACGACTTGCTAACACCTGATCATAACAGTGTAATACTCTGTCTCCCAGCTCTGCTAGTGCCACCACTCACTGTCCCAACTTAATGATGTCTGCACAGCAGCCTATCCAGTACACAGCATTGCAACTGCTTACGAAACTGCTCACATTATTCATCTGTCTTCTGTGCTGTCTGTCGTACTCCAAGCGCATTCTTTGCTGTTTGTCATACCCCAAGCGCATTACCTTGTTTTTGAAATGTCGTTTCTTTCCTACTCAATCCATCCACATTTCTGTGTATCTTTCTGGGTATACGTATGACCTCAAAACCAAGTTCACTGTCATACTGCCTTCTTCTCCAAGGAATGATAGCAGTTCCTCCTCAAAACGAGGAGCGGAAAATTCATGGATAGCTTCAATTACCCTCGAGTCCATCCCTAGCCCATCGTATACACTTAAGGAAAAGACATGGACAGTGTCTTGGTGAACACCAGTGTGATAGCGACCGCTTCAAACTCTGAAATCTCCACACACACACACACACACACACACACACACACACACACAAGCATACCACACATATAAGATATTTAAATATTTAAGTGTAAATAAACACAAAATTTGTAAAGCTACACTAAATCATCAAATTCTCAAGTACAGCTCTATTTAACTTAGTGTGAGGGAACTCTACTTCGTTTTCATTTTATTTCGAAATTAATTAACCTATGCTATCGTGCAATACTTGCTTATGGACTGAATTGTCATCATATCATCATATTATTTGGTGAATGGTTACCACAATATCTTAAACTTTATTCTGGTCCGTTACTTGCGGTGATACTAAATTCTAATCGTCAGTGAAAGGATACTCACTAAAAGACAAACAACAACATGATGGGATACGGCACCAATTACCACTATTCTCATTGAATGACAGATTTCCCCAATTAAGAGAAACTGGGAATATGGGAACTGGAACACAATAGAATTCCGTAGCTTGGCCTCGTATATTATCCTGGCCGAAGAAGAAATTCTGCTCGACCCATGAAGAGATGGCACGAAAATTTAGGTCACAACAAGCTAATAGCGTAAACCTGGAAGAGGTAGTAAACAAATAAAGTAAATACTAAATACATACCCTACTGGAAAATTTAGTCTTTTGAACTGAAAAGAAAGTTTGGTACGTGCGACCGGAAATGTCGGAATAAAACTGCTTTTCCTTTATCATTTCTGATACTATTTTTGTTTCAGTTATATCGTTTTATAGCTGTTTGACGCAATTCCTGTTCCATTACATAATTTTGGTATATCCATTCATCAAAATAAGTGATAATATTACTTTTAATCTTCTACTATGTAAAGGTATTCCTGATATATACATCGAATTCAAAAATTCGGTTGAAAAATTAACACTTTCAGTTGCATCAACCACTGAATCGATTGATTCGTATTCTCTTTTCTCACCAGGATTCAGTTTTTGAATTAATATAAACTACTTCATTTCTTGATGCTAAAACGGCTCTTTCGAATAACCAATTAGTTTTTGTGTTGTTCCCATCCAAGTACCGACCACCCGCGACAGCGCTGAACTTCGGTAATCTCACGGGAACCGATGTATCCACTGCGGCAAGGCCGTTGCCGATAATAGAAACAAAGAAAAGACAAAAGGGGAAATGTCTCAAAGTGACTAACTGGACCAGCATTCAGGTTCAAGCGAGAACCTTCTACAAAAATACATTTCTTACTGCAACAACCTTCTAACTGGAATATAACTGTTAATGAAAGTATTTTGGAAACTACTGTTTTAATGTCACAAAATGATAGTATTCCCTCGTTACGTTTTTTCAAATTAATAATTGAAGTATCTGGAATTCTAAATTAATAATTGAAGTCTCTGTAATTCAAAAGTTTTTTTAAACATTAGTGTCCAAACAAATATTTTTCTATCAAAACAAGTTATTAAATATACAACAGAATGTTTCCGTTAAGGCATGTGGCAATTAATGTAAATAACCTCTGTTTGCTTAGAAGTTTTCCACAGTCTCTACTTTTTATGTTGTAGCTTTCTCACTATTTTTCTTTAAATAACTTGTTTTCAGTTAAACTAGTTACATTCTTTCGAACAAGTAACACATACTTAGATCCTGAATAATAAATTAAAATCCAAAACGCTTCAAATTTTTTTTACGATATCGGAATTTCGTAGATTTTTCATTACAAATTCAGTTGATTGTCTTCTAGAAGGCAGGAGTGAGAAACGAGTGGACTGATCTTTCTCTTTTATTTTAAGTATCCGCTCTTATGCATAAGAAACGACGAGATGGCGAACCTTTACTGCTGTATGTTATACATACGTACTACACTTGTCAATAACCCAAAAGAAATGTTTTCTTAGTTATATCCTGTATAGAAGCCTATGAATACATTTATGTCTGCATCGCACCATGCACATGTAATTCACTACTGTAAAGTAAACAAGAGAGTTTGGATCGACTGATGCATTAATGGTATTGCGTCTACCATCTCATGCATTACGTCACACGAGAAATTTTCATCGCTAGTGTTTGGCTCCCAAGCGTAAAAGAGATGGTGCCGTCTAGTTTTGTATAATCCTAGCGTATATGTCACTCTTCCCTAACAACCTAATCTTTAGCCCTGTCACGGGAAAAGCCACATATAACGCTATTTCACTCTAACGTGAAACACGCTAACGTTAATCTTTGAGAGGATTTCGAGGATTGACAGCGCATGTGTCTAAAGGACAAAGGTATCGTACTATAACTTTGAATCTGGTGAAATTAACAGAAAAACCAAAAGGACTTTAACCTTGGGAGTTCATGAAAGTGGCAAAATCATAAATGAATGAAAAAAATGAACGGTCGCCAGCCCAGTTAGGCACATTAATTTGGAAATGTATATTTGAGGAAACTGAATATTGGTTATTGAATTTACATTCATTTAGATTTCCCTTTGAATAGCAAATAGGATACAAACTGACACAGTTCACTGTGAACTGCGTGTAACAGCAGTTACCAATAACGCACACACCAGTAAATTATAGGAAGTAAATTGGCACCAAGCTCATACTAATGACAGCTACACTCAAGAGCACTACTTAATAAAATACTAAAATGTTACTGCATGAAGTGCATAAGTAAATTTGGACATGAGGGGCTTTTATCGTGCCTGACATGAAAACAAAAACAAAGATTAATAATACCATAAATACACTGTTTAAGCTCCTCTACATACATCAGTCTTCCTTAACAACAGTAATAGTTCAATTCTTTCCTAATAGATGGAAAATATAAGGGGAACCCATAAACTAGTATAGTTTCACTAGTCAATGCTCTTTGATTATTACAATTCAAGAAGCTAAGCATTCACTTCACTTGGAGTAGTTCTAGCGTTAAAAGGGTTTTGCTTTTCACATTTAACCAAATATAACATTGATGATGATAATTTATGGCAACATTTGTCGACAAGGTAAAGAATGCAGCCTTTAACACTAGATTGCGTACTCACGGCAGTTCTCCTTGGCCGTTTTTGGTACGACTTGGAAACAGAGAAAAATTAATGAATGATCGCCGATGCGTCGGTTCTCGATTGTGTTCAGGAGGCGTACAGATTGATTGCGCGAAAATAGTTTCTCAAATGACCTCATAACCCGGATTGCTTTCACGCAATCAGACTCTTCAATGAAATTACCTAAGGGACCTATTTGAATAATAAAAAAAAAAAAAATTGGAAATGAATGCAAAACAGTGAAATTTTGTAAACAAAAGTTGTCAGATCGGAAATTAAACACATTAATGGTCTCCCAAATACAATCGAGACACCGCGATAAAGAGCGAACCTGTAACAAAGTTCATTTAAACATAAACATTATTTGTGGTTAATGTAAAGAAAAGAATAAGCATTGATTTTCTGTACAGTGAAGCATCAATATATTCTCAAAGAACAAAGGCGTTAAACTATAAACATTAACAAATTTACAATGAATACAAAACTTACATTTTTATGTTTTTCTCATACATGGAACAGTCCAACAATCGCTGCTTTTGTATGTGTGGTATTTTGAAAAAATTAAATGTCCTGGCGTGGGAGTAAGTATTTTTTATCGTCACAAGGTTTACAAAAGTGTTTTCTTTCTTGATGATAACGAGGTTTTTCACATTAAATGAAATATAACTTGTGGCGGTGCTACACAACACGTCTTAACAAGTCGGCGACCAAACATCAAAGGTAATGAAGTACATGTTAACATATCGGCGACCAGAAGTACAACTAACTATAAAGACTCTAGAATTTTCCTAAGAAATGATAAATTGTTCCTTCTTCTGTTTCGCAGCTTCTTGCTATCAAGCGCTGCGGCAATGATTTTAAATATCTGCGCCCAGCGAGTCATAGTGTTTAAAAGCACCTTTTAAACGCTGGCCGCGCGTCTTGGTATAGGAGCACGTTATAAACAGATTTCGTTTCTTTACTCTCGCGTTGTCATGCTTAGTATCATTACAAACTGCAGCTCGGTGGCTGTCCTTTTCACATATGCAAAAATGTCTGAAATCCAATTATATCACATTGCTTCCCGCGTGAGGAGCGATGACTGCGTCAGGATCATCGCGACTCACGCGTAGTCGTGATATTATTGCTTTCGTGAAACAAGTTAGTATTACTTGCAAAAATTCTGTACAATAGGTTTTACACACTACATCAGGCAAAGCGGTTAACATACAGAGCATCAGGGAAGTATATTCGTACGACTGAAATTGATAGCAATTTGTCCATAGGGTAACTACGTGACAATTGAACTGTGCTCTTTCTAATGTATTGTACAAGGACAACAAATGTTCATTTCTCGGTAAAAGATAATGAAATTAAGATAAAGATACACATACATAGATACATTATACATGGCATAAGAAATATTAAAAAAATAACAAAGAAATAAATTACTTGACATCGCAGGAAGTCTGGATGCTGTGTGCATTCGTGGAAAAAATATGTTACAAAAAATTGACATTCTTGTTTTACAATGATATATTACAGGGATATTTTTGTCGTTGTTTCGTCGAAGATTTCTTGCAGTAAATACCTAGCACTTTACGTATTTGTGGCTTTCATGACCTGCAAAAAAAAAATGTTTCACTACACTTGGGTAGGTATGAGTTACACTGGGAGTGGTAGAACTTCAGGTATAAATGATAGCATTGCTCTTGAGTGGGGAAATTGATTAGACTTTCACAGTGGAGGAAAAGTAGGACATCACTTTCACTGTGGAAGTGGAGTAGTTGTCGGGGTGTGATGTTGCGTTGGAAATACGTCGTGGGTCAGGAACTGGAAGATTGGTTCTGCAACATGTTGAGCCGTATGGTGGCGGTCTCTTTATTTCACTTGACACATGTCCGTGCTTCCATTTATGTTTTCGTACATGAAAAATACAGAAAAAAAATTGTATTAGAATGTGCTTACTTACTAATAACTGAGTCTAAAAGAAAATTGGATTAGGTAAGGATAACAATTGTTTATGTACATAAGGTCTCATTCTCTTAGGAATGCTTAGTTCTCATATTTATCTATTTTTCTGGTTTTATTTGGTTCGACACGTTTTCGTCATTACTCGGCCTGGTCAGTAAATTCGGTAGCAATTGTCAAAATAGAGCTTAAGACTCTTCCGATTAGTGTCTTTATAATTTCACAAGGTACATGACTGCTTAATTCATTGCTTTATCATATTTTATTTTGAATGCATTTCAAACACATTTGGCATCCGCGCTCGTTGCGCAAAGAAAAATTGATTGTTGAGCGCTCAGCGTACACAGTGTTACGTCCGTTGGTCACAATCACGTGATAATAACTTGACAGTTCCACAACGCTAGCAGCAGTATTCTGCGAGAAGCAGAGCGTTTGGTGTCTACTAGCCATTGTGTGAGTTTTTACACAGTTTTTCATCGACTCTGGATTACGGAAGCAGCCAGATGCGGCGACTCTCGCAGCTGTTTCGAAGAATGTGTCCGTGGAAAGGCGTACAGTACCGTTCGTGGTAAGTACAACACTTATTCACTTTCACTCTTCGGCTTTCTACATCGTGGTTTAGTGGTACAAGCACTTCTAACATTACTTCACGCGCGGTATTTCACACGTGTCCTTGGAGTTATCACCTTTTCAGTTCACACGTTATTATTAATTCGTGCTCACATTTATTTGGTCGTCATATTAAGGTTCACACGCACCACTTTTATACGTGTCTATTAGTTGCTTGTCTATAGTCGGTTCACACGCAGCAGCATATACGTGTCCATTTATTACTGACTGCATTATTACTACAAAGTACAATTACATTTAGTATACATATCATGTCTAAAAATTATTTACAAAGAAATATTTAGTCTCTGTGACTACAAGGCCTGACGAAAAGCGTGTCTCTTGTTCATAGTTTGTGCTTCCAAGGCACTTTAGGTTTACACTTTGTTCGAAATCTTGTTATTCTTTTCTTTTTACAATAGTTACTCTTTTTCTCAAGTTCAGCTCTTTTATTTTCTCTCTAGTACGTCGTTAGTTTGAAGACATAATCAATGTGGCTTCGTTTACGTGATGAACAGTTCGTGTTCAAACTACCATTAGGGAAATTGGGAAGCTTGGTGTTCCCCGTCGTGCAATTGCACATAGCAAAACTTAATTGAACTCGCAATTTGCGGAGAATAAGCATAGCCCGTCGACAACCATTGTGTCACGACTATCCATTCGTATAGCCTATATGTATCAATCGTGCAACCAGCTCGTAAAATTCACTTCTCGACTGGATAAGGTAGGATGGTAAGGATACTGGTTAGAGGAAAACACAAAAGACTTTTATGGAGTGAAGAGATTTCAAGGCACAGTGTTAATGACGTATGATATGATGAGCTTAACATAAATTATTATCACCTTAGTTTTTCATGACAAATAGTATAATTAAATCGATACAGTAGTTTCAGTGTCGTCTGATCCAGCTCTCTAAACAATTTTCTGTGGATATCTAAAATTACTTAAACCATGCATTAGCAGTGAACTATGTCCGTTAACGATCTTCTGTTCCATGTATCGTAAAATTGGTTTTCTAAAAAAAAATCGTTGTATCTCGAGGACCTGAAATAGATATTTCTAGTACTAAATTAGTTTATTTATAAATGATCTTTGTAAGTATTTCAGCTGCACTGTGCCGCAAAATTGTTATGAGCGTATACGGTTTTCTCCGTATTATAATAAAATAATTGAGTTGCGCACTTCTTTTCTGCTACCTGGATCGTTATTGACTTACCTGATTCTTATATGCTAAGCTGCTGCTTTTTGCCTGCTGCGTTTCATAGATGATCTCATAAAATTTGTTGTCACACACTCCTTATGCATAACATAACATTTGCCTCATTAGAGTAAGCGACCTTAATAATTTTTTTTTTTTTTTTACCTACGAGCAATCATTCTGGTCTGAATGATCATTTTAATTTATTTCATTCAAGAGGAGGGAGCTTTGCTATACTTAAAACTAGTGCTAGCAGGTGGCACTTAGCACGTCCCTACTATAATATTTATTTGTCAGCTTTTTCCGCTGTGGCCGTTCATGGCTCAATTAACTTACAACTAACTTACATCTAAGGCAAATCTTGCTCTCCTACAATAAATGTGTTTTACTTCAGGTGCTCATATAAATTACTTATCTTGTTGTGGCAGGTCGACAGGGTGTTAGTGCTGTGCATTACTCTTACATACATTGGTACTTCACACATACACTCCTGGAAATTGAAATAAGAACACTGTGAATTCATTGTCCCAGGAAGGGGAAACTTTATTGACACATTCCTGGGGTCAGATACATCACATGATCACACTGACAGAACCACAGGCACATAGACACAGGCAACAGAGCATGCACAATGTCGGCACTAGTACAGTGTATATCCACCTTTCGCAGCAATGCAGGCTGCTATTCTACCATGGAGACAATCGTAGAAATGCTGGATGTAGTCCTGTGGAACGGCTTGCCATGCCATTTCCCCCTGGCGCCTCAGTTGGACCAGTGTTCGTGCTGGACGTGCAGACCGCGTGAGACGACGCTTCATCCAGTCCCAAACATGCTCAATGGGGGACAGATCCGGAGATCTTGCTGGCCAGGGTAGTTGACTTACACCTTCTAGAGCACGTTGGGTGGCACGGGATACATGCGGATGTGCATTGTCCTGTTGGAACAGCAAGTTCCCTTGCCGGTCTAGGAATGGTAGAACGATGGGTTCGATGACGGTTTGGATGTACCGTGCACTATTCAGTGTCCCCTCGACGATCACCAGTGGTGTACGGCCAGTGTAGGAGATCGCTCCCTACACCATGATGCCGGGTGTTGTCCCTGTGTGCCTCAGTCGTATGCAGTCCTGATTGTGGCGCTCAACTGCATGGCGCCAAACACGCATACGACCATCATTGGCACCAAGGCAGAAGCGACTCTCATCGCTGAAGACGACACGTCTCCATTCGTCCCTCCATTCACGCCTGTCGCGACACCACTGGAGGCGGGCTGCACGATGTTGGGGCGTGAGCGGAAGACGGCCTAACGGTGTGCGGGACCGTAGCCCAGCTTCATGGAGACGGTTGCGAATGGTCCACGCCGATACCCCAGGAGCAACAGTGTCCCTAATTTGCTGGGAAGTGGCGGTGCGGTCCCCTACGGCACTGCGTAGGATCCTACGGTCTTGGCGTGCATCCGTGCGTCGCTGCGGTCCGGTCTCAGGTCGACGGGCACGTGCACCTTCCGCCGACCACTGGCGACAACATCGATGTACTGTGGAGACCTCACGCCCCACGTGTTGAGCAATTCGGCGGTACGTCCACCCGGCCTCCCGCATGCCCACTATACGCCCTCGCTCAAAGTCCGTCAACTGCACATACGGTTCACGTCCACGCTGTCGCGGCATGCTACCAGTGTTAAAGACTGCGATGGAGCTCCGTATGCCACGGCAAACTGGCTGACACTGACGGCGGCGGTGCACAAATGCCGCGCAGATAGCGCCATTTGACGGCCAACACCGCAGTTCCTGGTGTGTCCGCTGTGCCGTGCGTGTGATCATTGCTTGTACAGCCCTCTCGCAGTGTCCGGAGCAAGTATGGTGGGTCTGACACACCGGTGTCAATGTGTTCTTTTTTCCATTTCCAGGAGTGTAGTATGACAACTTATAGTGTGTGTATATTTCATTTTAGCAGCTTAACTTAACAGATATTTTCAATGGTTGACTCGGTATTTCTTCTAGTCTGCGTGATGAAACAATCCTTTTATTCGTCCAGATACAGGGTCAGTAATTCATAGCAACCAATGAGCGGCTTTCTTAATATAATATATGGTCCTTCATACAAGTGCTGCCACTTGCGATTCATATGATGAATCAAAGATGGTTTGAAGTGGGTCTTTAATAGCACTCGTTCATATATACGGTAAGATAAGACTTTGCTAATGTGTTTGTCATGCGCCTTTTTTTCTTATGTCGGCATGAGTGATTAAAGATATGAAAGCTTGTCTTAACTTGTCGTCTAAGGTTACTTTAGGGTGTTGTAATTTCGTTCCGCAGCTTCCCTGTGGAGTCATAAAGAAGCTGCTAATGGTGTTCCGACTTGGGTGGAGTTGAAATGTCAGTTATTTTTACTTGATTAGTATTATGTGTCATGTTAGGCTGAAAACTTGCGTTCGTATCCCATACGAAATGTGCATCACTTGATTGCGTGTTATTTGACATCGCGTTTGGTGCTTGGTTCGCTTGTGTGTAGAAAATGGTCGGATTTCCTTGACCATTATGACTGGCGGTGTCAGGAAAAGCATGCGACGAATTGTCCTTACTATTGTTCCTGAACTGTTGGTTGGGTTGGTGAGAAAATGTCGCATTTTTCGGCTGTGAAAAATCCATTTGGTGAGAGGGAGTGAAGTGACTCGGCTGACTGTACTGTTGTGGTCCGTTATAATTGTTCCATTTCTTTCCCTTGTGACGATTTCCATTATTCGTCTTGTTGTTCTGGTACTGGTAATTACCGTTGTGATTTATCGGTGAATTACCGTATTGTTGCTGTGTGTTTTGATAAATCGGATTGTATCTCTTCTGGTTATGGATATTTGTTATACTGTTTTCCATTACGGCGGTTGAAACTGTTATGATTGCCGTAAGGCTGAGCGTTTGGTTGTCCAGTGTTATGTTGGTACGACATTCCATTGACGCAATTTGTTGTGCTGTTGCGGAGCGGGCGGTCCATTATTATAATTATTCCGCGCGCTCGCACGCACACCCTCATAGATCATATCCAAATTGTCAAGAACAGAAAGAAAGGCTTCTAGGTCTTCTTCACTCACATTAACTAGTTTTTCTCTTATTGACACAGGAAGTTTTGACTTTAAGATTGTTGTGACTTGGCAAGACAGCCAAGTCACTATGAGATAGCCGAAAGGCACGCGTTTAAGCTCACGCAGGCTGGCGTGAGGTCTGGAACAGGTAAAGTAATTATACTAGCAAGAAAAGTACGTAGCTTCTGGAATACTTAACTTTAATCCATAATTGGTAAACATCGTTCTGACGGTACATGCATCACAAGATAAATAGCAAATGATAATGCGCCTTCCTAGGTCGTAGCAAATGACGTAGCTGAAGGCTATGCTAACTATCGTCGCGGCAAATGAGAGCGTAATTTGTCAGTGAACCATCGCTAGCAAAGTCGGCTGTACAACTGGGGCGAGTGCTAGGAAGTCTCTCTAGACCTGCCGTGTGGCGGCGCTCGATCTGCAATCACTGATAGTGGCGACACGCGGGTCCGACGTATACCACCGGACCGCGGCCAATTTAAAGGCTACCACCTAGCAAGTGTGGTGTCTGGCGGTGACACCACAAAGATCATGATTACATCTTTGGTTGAAATGGGCGTGTCCCAATGCTGAATTTTATGTAGATATTTTTCAAAATAACGTATCAAACCTCCCCCTTTGGTGTTGAAAGGTTCGGCGTTGTAAACCTCCTTTCGGAGTCTTTGTTGTATACCTGAACTCCAGAATTTATTCAAAAAATGCATTTCAAAATCTGCATAGGTGTGACATTTGTCTATTATTTCTGTACCCCAAATTGATCCTTCACCGTGTACATAGTCTAAGATGAACTGTATCCGCTGCCTGTCGTTCCATGATTCTGGAAAAGCACCTTTGAATGATTTTAAAAGTACCATGGGATGTATATTTCGTTTCTCAGGTATAAAAGGCTGAAAAACACAGTGTTTTAGCACACTCGTCTCGCATTAGTTCAACGAGTGTTAGTTGATCGGCATGACTACGTGACGTAGAAGTTTCGTCACGCGTATTATTTACTGTTGGTGAGAATTGTACCTGACACTCGGGATATTGACGATTATCGTGTTCTGGTGGTAGCGAATACTCACTTTGATTGTCACCTTGCAATTCCGTAACTTGTCGTTTCAGTTGATCTATATCATTGCTTAGCTGACGTTTCCATTCCGGAAGATCGTGGCTAAATGCTCGTCTGATTTCACCTAATTCACTGGTTAAAGTGTCACCAGAAGTACCGGGAGCAGTTAAGATTTCTGCTGTAGCAGATTTAACCGTACCCTTTAGTTCAGCGTGTACCTTGCTGACAATGTACTGCTCTTTGGATTGCATCCACTCTTCAAATGCCTTATTAAGTATATTGTTTATACCGGTGTTGACATCTGCGATCTTTTTGTCAATATTGACATCGGATATTTGCTGAGCAAGGTCTTCAACTCGCTCGCCAACGTGGTTGACACCTTCTGTCAATTGGCTCACTCTCTTTGAAACATCACTGTAATGTTTCAAAGAGTCACTCGCAGTTGATTTACACACATCTATTTGGGCCTGCATATCTGTGAACTTGCTACCAATATTGGTCTCGGCGGATTCCACCATCGAAAGAACACTATCAATTTTCGCGTGTACGCTTGCGTTTAGCTCGCTTGCGTAAGCAGTGGTAATGGCTTTAATTTTTTCCTCCATGGTGTCATTCGGATTTTTGATTTGTGTTTGGATGTCGGTAATAACAGAATTTATATTGTTCATTCGCACTTGAGTGTCCTCTATCCTTGATTCTGAACTGTTGAACCTGCTGTCACTTTGATTTGCTAACTGACTGATTTGCGTTCCAAGATTACCCATGTTTGCTTCAAAACGGGTTTTCATATCAGCAAACAATTTTGGTATATCTGACAGCGAGCATTCACGTGACTGCGACGCGGTCTGTGGCACCGACAGCTCACGTGTCGCTTCGTCGTCTGTTGTTCCCTCACTACGTGATTCAGGTTTGTTTACACCCGCGAGCGGTCTAAGCTGCGTTGGTTGCTCATAAGCCATCGTAAATTTAAAGCAGTTACACTGCACGAGCTAGAAAAGATAATTTTTTTTAATTATGATTTTCACTTGTCAGGTGCGCCAAGGATTTCGCGTCCTGATTTCCCAGATATTGCTTGCGCGTTATAAACAATTGAAACTCTGACACACGAAAATGCCAATATGGCAACGGGAGTGATAAAATAAATGAAAAACACTTATAGAGCTCTGAAACTGGCACAGATAGCGGCCATTGTGATTCACTAAAATGCACAACAATGGAAACTCTTGCTAACTATTTCTAACTATTGTAAGCTAAATGATGAGATAGAGGCGGATCTAATAGCAAAAGGAAACAGAAATTTGGAAATTAAATTGCTTGAGGAAAAGGAAAAAAGCGTAGAGAGTGAATGTCACGAGCCGACTGAATGCTCGGTACGCAAAGCTTCAAACGTAATGAAAACTCGTACTCACATTAGTTGTCTTGCGCGCTCCTATTTATTGCTGTTGTGCATTCTTACTGCGATTTTCTGCATATGCGTCCTTTTTTTTATCACTGGTTTTGGCTTCCAATTTTCTCCAGATGGTAGCATGAAAATAAAAAAAATAGTTTTTTTGTCATGTCCCTGTTCGGGCGCCCATCTAGCGATAAAAGGTTTTTGGCTTTTCTCATTTAACCAAATATAACATTGATGATGATAATTTATGGCAATGTTTGCCGACAAGATAAAGAATGCAACCTTTAACACTAGATTGCGTACTCACGGCAGTTCTCAAAATGGTTCAAATGGCTCTGAGCACTATTTGGACTTAACATCTGTGGTCATCAGCCCCCTAGAACTTAGAACTACTAAGGACATCACACACATCCATGCCCGAGGCAGGATTCGAACCTGCGACCGTAGCGGTCACGCGGTTCCAGACTGAAGCGCCTTTAACCGCACGGCCACACCGGCCGGCACGGCAGTTCTCCTTGGCCGTTTTTGGTACGACTTGGAAACAGAGAAAAATTAATGAATGATCGCCGATGCGTCGGTTCTCGATTGTGTTCAGGAGGCGTACAGATTGATTGCGCGAAAATAGTTTCTCAAATGACCTCTTAACCCGGATTGCTTTCACGCAATCAAACTCTTCAATGAAATTACCTAAGGGACCTATTTGGAAATGAATGCAAAACAGTGATCGGAATTTAAACACATTAATGGTCTCCCAAATACAATCGAGACACCGCGATAAAGAGCGAACCTGTAACAAAGTTCATTTAAACATAAACATTATTTGTGGTTAATGTAAAGAAAAGAATAAGCATTGATTTTCTGTACAGTGAAGCATCAATATATTCTCAAAGAACAAAGGCGTTAAACTATAAACATTAACAAATTTACAATGAATACAAAACTTACGTTTTTATGTTTTTCTCATACATGGAACAGTCCAACAATCGCTGCTTTTGTATGTGTGATATTTTGTAAAAATTAAATGTCCTGGCGTGGGAGTAAGTATTTTTTATCGTCACAAGGTTTACAAAAGCGGTTTTTTTTCTTGGTGATAACGTGGTTTTTCACATTAAATGAAATATAACTTGTGGCGGTGCTACACAACACGTCTTAACAAGTCGGCGACCAAACATCAAAGGTAATGAAGTACATGTTAACATATCGGCGACCAGAAGTACAACTAACTATAAAGACTCTAGAATTTTCCTAAGAAATGATAAATTGTTCTTTCTTCTGTTTCGCAGCTTCTTGCTATCAAGCGCTGCGGCAATGATTTTAAATATCTGCGCCCAGCGAGTCATAGTGTTTAAAAGCACCTTTTAAACGCTGGCCGCGCGTCTTGGTATAGGAGCACGTTATAAACAGATTTCGTTTCTTTACTCTCGCGTTGTCATGCTTAGTATCATTACAAACTACAGCTCGGTGGCTGTCCTTTTCTCATAAGCAAAAATGCCTGAAATCCAATAATATCACATAGTTCACAATTTACTTTGCAATATAATGAAATACAAAACTGGGCTTAATTGACTTAAAAAAAGGAACCATTCATGATAGATATCAAAACGACAGTATTTTCGAAAATGAACATAACTTATTTTCTTTTTATCACCTTTGAAGCAAGTATTCTAGACAATAATATTTACACAATCTGGCATTGTAATCCTGCTGAACTATATTTTGTAATAAGCTAAGGATACTTTAACAAAAACCTCTCTAACTTTACTTTTGTGATTTTAGTTTTAACTTTTCTACTCCTTTTACATTAGACAAAAAATCACTTTTAAACACTAGAATGCAAGAATTGTTCATTTGAATCAGGATACTCGGTTTTAGTAGCACTTAGGCGAGGACCCTGCGTAAGTTCGTGATCAGGATAGAAAATACGGTTCCGGACATGAATTTAGTCATTTGTAATTATTATTGAAACAACACACAAATTAATTGGCCCATGCCCATACACATTACTGAATGTATGAAGTTTGAGAAGCGGTGGCGAAAATTGGTGGCAAGCGACATGGCGGCTAACTGTACTCACGGCTCTTGATGTTCTAATGCTCTACAAAGTCTCTTCTTGGCGTCGGATTTTCAACATATTAGAGTCATTCCTTTATGCCGAGAATACCATTTAATAACCAGATTCACACAGGAGGGAAATCCTTTATAAACCAGCTTCCAATTGTCTCTCTTAGCATCGTCAAAGTGTACCGTGTTACGGCTAGTCACATACTGCGTGCCGTTCACACAAAGGAGCCGCTCAGTTCGACCGCCGAAACCACCTTCTACATCGCACCATGCCACTTCCGTTGCGAAGGGACTTCCCTACAGCTTTACATGTTACAAATAGAAGTTCCCTAAGCATCAGCCACCTTTCAGCAAACGTTTTCTTTTTTATGAACATGCTCATATTACAATAATTTATTATTTTAAAATATCCGTTTGCTTTTCTTCGCATATACATTACAAAACTCAAATTTTCTTGTCATAGGTCAAGGAGTTTAAATAACACAGAATACACACTTCATAATTGCAGGTACACAGTTACATAATATAAATCTACTCCTAATCGATATAGGTGTAACACTTGGTCATCAGACTTTTACGTCACGGTCTCTTGGAATGAGGGCATGTAGTGCTTTTAGTGGTGATCCATCCATCGGATGATTATATTAAGATCAGTTGCCACTTTTTATGTAGTGTGAAGCCTCTCCACACCGGCATGATAGCCAACAAAAAAGGTGAAAGTTCTACTGCCATCTCTCACTAAGCTAGGTCTTGCAGGATATGGGTACTGCGATTATGATTAACAATTAATACGCGCCCATTGGGAGATAGATTGGGTCGAAATTTGAATAAAGGGTAGCGGTTTGGAGGGCAGAGGAAAAACCGTGCCAAGGCAAGAGCCAAGGGAAAAATACCTCTGCGATAGTTGTGCCGTGTTGTAAGAGCAGTAGCTGCCTGCGACAGGCCATGCAAGGGTAGCTTCTGTTAGTAGTGGGTATGAAGCAGGCAGATACCTTTGACGTTGGTGGGTCGATGTTAGACGATTGTTGCAGCTGGGTACCGGTGTTTGCTTCTCGATCACCATAAGCACACCTGTAACAGTTGGGTTCATCATCGGTTAGCGTCCGATAGGTCATATATCGGATTCACAGTGTAGGGTAGTGTGCGAAGTTTTCGGCTTCCCTGCTGTACCCTAATGGTGGGCCGTGGTAGCAGCTGGCATATCCAGCCAGTACTGCTGATGTGCAGGGGCTTGCCGACGTTGTCGCTTGTGAGTGTATGTTAGCTTGCCATAGGTGGTTACGTCCTAGCTAGCAAAGTCTTTGGCAGATTATGCTTCCACCTGCGGTTTTGATGATAGTTTCCCAGAATAAGAATGAAAGGGCTGTTCGAGTGTCTCGAGTACCTGTATAGCAGTGTGGTGCCCACCTTGGTACAAACTCGGAACGAGTGGGTTATGTGCCGGCACAGGCTTCCAACCCCATCCTCCAATCATATGAGCATGACACTACGCTATACAAACTTCAGTTACAGTCAACTACACACGAATGATATACTTAAGACATTATCTCATACTTCGCGAAGTATATGTACCATTGTGTGTGAAGAAAGAACGATCCTCGCCAACTAGGGAACTGAATCTACACGTCGTGGGTTCCCAGCCACGAATGCCATACAGTTTCAATTAAGCTCCAAGATGAGTAAAAGTGAGCAACTCTGACGCGCTGAAACTGCGCGGACGCAGGGTCTTAATTCGCTAACAGCTAAGATCATGTACCAAAATCCGACAGTGTATCAGCTCAGCTCCAATGATCGCAAAATCACTGCCCCAATGAAATTCCAGCCATACATTTACTCTTGAGAACACTAAGGGCTTTCTGACATTGTACTTCAGGACCCAACAAACGATGGAAGAGGTAGATACAACCACAACGTCCTCCAAGAGCTCAAGGAACAGGCAGGGCATGCCTATGGACTATATGGTGATGGAGCGCATTGTAGAATGTGACAGACAAGTCCGAAGTTATTATAACGGAAATAGTTATATTGATTGGAGGTAGCAGTGTGTGGAATAAAATTACTCTGAAGTGATAAAAGTCGACGGAGGCCTCGTAATATCGTGTCTGACCTCCTTTATCCCGGCTTAGTGCTGCACCTCGACGGGTCATGGACTCCATAAGTCACTGGATATCCCCTCCAGAAATCTTGAGCCATGTTGCCTTTATAGTCGTCCAACAGTGTGAAAGTGTTTCTGGTGCAGGATTTTGTTCACGAACTGACCTCTCGATTATTTCCCATGTCGGGCGATCTGTGTGGCCGAATGATCCACTGCAACTGTCCTGAATGTTCTTCAAAACAGTCGAAAATAATTGTGGCCCGGTGTCATGGCACATTGTCATCCGCAAAAATATCATCGTTTTTTGGCAACATGATGTCCATGAATAGCTTCAAGTTGTCTCAAAGTAGCCGAACATAACAATTTACAGTAAATGTCGATTCAATTGGACTAGAGGACCTAGTCCATTCCATTTACTGACAGCTTACACTATTATGGAGCCACCAGCAGCTTGCACAGTGTCGTGTTGAAAACTTGGATCCACGGCTTCGTGGTGTCTGCGCAACACTCCAACCGTACCATCAGCTCTTACCAACTGAAATTAGGACTCAACTGACCAGGCCACGGTTTTCCTGTCGTCTAGGGTCAGACAGATATGGTCATGAGCCTAGGAGAGGCGCTGTAGGCGATGTCGTGATGTTAACAAAGGCACTCGCGACGGTCGTCTGCTGCCTTAGCCATGAACAGTCCCGGATTACGATATTTCCGACCCTAGGCAACACACACCCCTCGTCAAGCGTTTGAGATAGAACATCAACAATTTAAAGAAAAGGTTTTTCAAAACTATGTTTTTTAGTGCACATACCTCTGAAGAAATGGACCAAACTACTGAGGTCATCGGTCCGTAAGCTTACACAGTACTTAATCAAACTTAAACTAACTTACACTAAGGACAACACACAAATCCATGGCCGAGGGAGGACTCGATACTCCGACGGGGGCAGTCGTGCGAACCTTGACAAGGCGTCTCAGATCGCTCGGCTACCCCGCGTGGCAATTTCTGAAGAATTTGACATACAAAACACATATGTTCGAGGAAATGTAAGAGATGCTATTTGGTCTTAAGTCTGCCAAAGTGCAGTGCCACGCCTCTTCACACAGCATTCTTCCATCGCACGTCACTGCGTTTTGCTCTGTGGAATTCAAATGTGTATGCTTTGTAATGGAACCCATCAAACCTTTATACAGGATAATGGAAATAAAAGTGTCCTGTGGTGCCTCTCCTGTTTCCAGTCGGCCGGTTTGACACTCTACCCACTTTAGAATAAAAAATAAAGAAAATAAAAAGTTCCCAGTTAATACTAGGTGGGATTATATGTAACAGGGAGAACAAAAAAATTTGCACTTTTTATTGCCTATTAGGTATTACCTTTCTCTTTGGTGTGACATAAAATTTAATATAACATAAAACCAGTAAAGACAAGAGACAAGCAGAGCGGTACACATTTCTTCAATCCTTAGGTCCCAGCATATTTTTTTCTCTCTAATCTTGCTACAGTTTTATAGGCGAGCTTTCCTTTCTGCGAAAGAATCTATTAACTCGTCAAAATTCCTGAAACGTTTTGCTACATGAAAAGTCAAAATGTTCTTGTCTAATACTGAAAAAGCTGTTAATGCGAATAACACCCAAGACTAGTGTGGTTTCTCGATCTGATTGCGTCTGTTCTGCCACTGTCTGCTAGATAAAATGAAATAGGCCTTTCCAATATCGCAGCAGTTGTATCACACGCCAAATAAGCAAGACTATTTTGGCCCAAATGCTCATTTTTATCTACCTCGTTTACTTAAATAACACAACAGAATGTAATCCGTGAAGTATCAATGTCAAATGCCTATTGGGCCTACTACAAGCAAAATGTTTTATGTTAGGATTTAATTTCATGTTTCATTCACACGCTCCATTTTCTCAAGCATAAGATCGAAATGTAGAGCTATGAAATTTTTATATTAATTTTTAATCGTCATATTCCTCCACATAATTACTGTGGTGTCCCCATTTCTTCTCCTTCCTCATTCTAACAAACAGTCTTATCGTCACTAATTCTGTAACTGTTCCTGTCATTGTCTAAACTTACTCCCTGGTTAACTTCACTAACCCTGCCAGAATAACCAGTTTAGATATCCCGCGTTTATTCTCCACGTAGGCGCTATAGCGTGTTCGTAGAACGCGTTTTCAGCGCTATTACTAGAATATAACTTAAGCGGCTGCTAAGGGGGCGATGTACACCTGGCTCTTAGTAGTGTGGTGATCTGGCAAAACATTTTTACCGAAATTTCATTGTCTTGAATACACCGAGAAGATTAATATGTAATCTTTCTTACCTGTTTTCCCGTTAGTCGTTTATTTTCACTCTGGTAGTCTGAGCCTATGGATTTCGCTAATAACGACAACAGTGATTATCATTCGCACGCTCCATCAACCACATAAATAAACAGCAGTTGGCATTCACCACATCGGGTTTATGCGGCTCATCTCGTACAGCCCCGTCCCCTTTTGTGTGCAGGGAAGTTTTTCATTTCTGGATGCGACGGGGATTCCCCTGGCAAAATGGTTCTGAGCACTATGGGACTTAACTTTTGAGGTCATCAGTCCCCTAGAAGTTAGAACTACTTAAACCTACCTAACCTAACGACATCACACACATCCATGCCCGAGGCAGGATTCTAACCTACGACTGTAGCGGTAGCGCGGTTCCAGACTGTAGAGCCTAGAACCCCTCGGCCACTCTGGCTGGCTCCCCTGGCAGAGACATCACATGAACTACGCGCACATTCAAAATAAACTTATGATTCGTCCTGAAATCAACTTATAATGTGTTCAAAAATGTTCAAAGCCAACAAGAATCCGTTTCAAAATCATATGAATAATCGATAGACCAACGTGCGCTGGATGGTAGGTTCTTTGTGGAACAAGCTACTTTTACTCAAGAATATGAATTTGGGGCCCCCTGAAATTGCCCCCTAGGGCAGACATTCGGGTTTGCCCCTCCCCCCAACCTCCAATGCGTGGAGTGCCCATGAACGCCACATTTTGTTAAGGGATTCGTTCGTCGTACGTCCGACGTTGATTAACGCGGTCATTTCACGCAATATCGCTTGTCTGTTAGCACTTACAACTCAACGCAATGTCTGTCGCTTTCGGTCGTTAAGTGAAGGTCGTCGGTGACAGGTAACACTCGAAATTTGTTATCCTCGGCACATTTTTGACACTGCGGGCTTCGGAATGCTGAAATCCCTAACGTTTACCGAAATGGAATGTCCCTTGCTTCTAGGTCCAACTACCAGTCCACAGACAGAGTCTGTTAATTCCTGTCGTGGGACCAAAATCGAGTCGGAAACCTTTTCTGCAAATGACATCTCCGCTAATGCACTGCCATTTTATACTTTGAGTACGTGATACTACCGTCATCTATGTATGTACGTGTGGCCATCCCATGACTTTCGCCCCTCAGAGCAAGTATTACCGTAAATTACGTAATTTGTGTAAGAATCAAATGGTTCAAATGGCTCTGAGCACTATGGGCCTTAACATCTATGGTCATCAGTCCCCTAGAACTTAGAACTACTTAAACCTAACTAACCTAAGGACAGCACACAACACCCAGCCATCACGAGGCAGAGAAAATCCCTGACCCCGCCGGGAATCGAACCCGGGAACCCGGGCGTGGGAAGCGAGAACGCTACCGCACGACCACGAGATGCAGGCTGTGTGTAAGAATCAATACAGCCGGTGTTTACACATAGGTAACAGGCTACGATGGAATAGAATAAATAAATGTGTTTGTCCGCATGCTGTGTTTCTGCCGGGAAGCATCCCTCTGAAGATGTGCTATCATCTTGCGCTCAGGCAGCTGCACGGCGCTCAGGCTGCAACGCATGGCATAACACACGTGCTGCCGAACAACGGATACTGGCCACTTCCGGCGGGCAGTTTCTGTTGGCAGAGGGCGCGCGTGCGATGGTTATTTGAACACGGCACGCCCGTTGCGTGCCAATCAAGGTGTGTGGCCGCCTCTCCAGGAAATAGGTGGGGCGCGGAGCTCGGAGCGCGCTGTTTGGCGAGCCGCGGTGACCGGCCGTTGTTTGCTCTCGCCGCTCAAATCTGATTTGGTCCGCGTGCGCAGCTGCAGCCGGTGGCGCCACCTGCTCTCGACTTAATGGACTGTGGCCTCACCAGTGGCCGGAGCCCGCAGCCGACGAAACATGGATACGCAATGAGGTGCAGGGGAGACGGGCATCACCGTACGAACACCGACTTCTGGAGGGGAGATTCCTGGGCACGCACACCTGAGTCTCTCTCGAGTTCGTAATGACGTAGCACGGAAACGGAATTTTCTCCCGCTTAGCTGCTAGTTGTTTGGAAGGCATGTACAAGGTGTTTCCAAGCTATTGACACGATTTCGAAAGACTACATCTCTTACTCAAATATAGAAAAAGGGAATCAACTATAACACAAGCGTCGAAACCCGGAATCTGGTTCCGTCAACTTCCTTTTTTCTATCGGAGATTTTGGTGTGTTTGTGCCAACTTGCAGCAGCTGGTCTCCAGAGATCACCATTCCCCCTGCCCAAGGCGTTTGGGAGCTATTCTAAGTCACTTGCCGACAAACAGATAATGGACCATTCCAAGGACGAATTTACTTGGAGTTGTGGTGTGCTTTCTGTTCGTATGAACTTCCGCTCTGACGTGAACTCTACGCAGCTCCCACGCCATTAGAGTCGTACAGTATTACACGCAAATAAAATCGCTCTTGTGTTAAATGACGTCATTCCGACTTTCATTTGTACACGTACGAAGGTATGCTAAAAGGTAATGCCTCCAAATTTTTAAGTTGTTGTTGTTATGGTCTTCAGTCCTGAGACTGGTTTGATGCAGCTCTCCATGCTACTCTATCCTGTGCAAGCTTTTTCATCTCCCAGTACCTACTGCAACCTACATCCTTCTGAATCTGCTTAGTGTATTCATCTCTTGGTCTCCCTCTACGATTTTTACCCTCCACGCTGCCCTCCAATACTAAATTGGTGATCCCTTGATGCCTCAGAACATGTCCTACCAACCGATCCCTTCTTCTGGTCAAATTGTGCCACAAACTGCTCTTCTCCCCAATCCTATTCAATACTTCCTCATTAGTTATGTGATCTACCCATCTAATCTTCAGCATTCTTCTGGAGCACCACATTTCGAAAGCTTCTATTCTCTTCTTGTCCAAACTATTTATCGTCCATTTTCACTTCCATACATGGCTACACTCCATACGAATACTTTCAGAAATGACTTCCTGACACTTAAATCAATACTGGATGTTAACAAATTTGTTTTCTTCAGAAACGTTTTCCTTGCCATTGCCAGCCTACATTTTATATCGTCTCTACTTCGACCATCATCAGTTATTTTGCTCCCCAAATAGCAAAACTCCTTTACTACTTTAAGTGCCTCATTTCCTAATCTAATTCCCTCAGCATCACCCGACTTAATTCGACTACATTCCATTATCCTTGTTTTTCTTTTGTTGATTTTCATCTTATATCCACCTTTCAAGACACTGTCCATTCCATTCAACTGTTCTTCCAAGTCCTCTGCTGTCTCTGACAGAATTACAATGTCATCGGCGAACCTCAAAGTTTTTATTTCTTCTCCATGAATTTTAATACCTACTCCGAATTTTTCTTTTGTTTCCTTTACTGCTTGCTCAATATACAGATTGAACAACATCGGGGAGAGGCTACAACCCTGTCTTACTCCCTTCCCAACCACTGCTTCCCTTTCATGCCCCTCGACTCTTATAACTGCCATCTGGTTTCTGTACCAATTGTAAATAGCCTTTCGCTCCCTGTATTTTACCCCTGCCACCTTTAGAATTTGAAAGAGAGTATTCCAGTCAACATTGTCAAAAGCTTAAGTCTACAAATGCTAGAAACGTAGGTTTGCCTTTCCTTAATCTTTCTTCTAAGATAAGTCGTAAGGTCAGTATTGCCTCACGTGTTCCAGTGTTTCTACGGAATCCAAACTGATCTTCCCCCAGGTTGACTTCTACTAGTTTTTCCATTCGTCTGTAAAGAATTCGCGTTAGTATTTTGGAGCTGTGACTTATTAAACTGATAGTTCGGTAATTTTCACATCTGTCAACACCTGCTTTCTTTGGGATTGGAATTATTATATTCTTCTTGAAGTCTGAGGGTATTTCGCCTGTTTCATACATCTTGCTCACCAGATGGTAGAGTTTTGTCAGGACTGGCTCTCCCAAGGCCGTCAGTAGTTCCAATGGAATGTTGTCTACTCCGGGGGCCTTGTTTCGACTCAGGTCTTTCAGTGCTCTGTCAAACTCTTCACGCAGTATCATATCTCCTATTTCATCTTCATCTACATCCTCTTCCATTTCCATAATATTGTCCTCAAGTACATCGCCCTTGTATAGACCCTCTATATACTCCTTCCACCTTTCTGCTTTCCCTTCTTTGCTTAGAACTGGGTTTCCATCTGAGCTCTTGATATTCATACAAGTCGTTCTCTTAACTCCAAAGGTCTGTTTAATTTTCCAGTAGGCAGTATCTATCTTACCCCTAGTGAGATAGGCCTCTACATCCTTACATTTGCCCTCTAGCCATCCCTGCTTAGCCATTTTGCACTTCCTGTCGATCTCATTTTTGAGACGTTTGTATTCCTATTTGCCTGCTTCATTTGCTGCATTTTTGTATTTTCTCCTTTCATCAATTAAATTCAATATTTCTTCTGTTACCCAAGGATTTCTACTAGCCCTCATCTTTTTACCTACTTGATCCTCTGCTGCCTTCGCTACTTCGTCCCTCAAAACTACCCATTCTTCTTCTACTGTATTTCTTTCCCCCATTCCTTTCAATTGTTCCCTTATGCTCTCCCTGAAACTCTGTACAACCTCTGGTTCTTTCAGTTTATCCGGGTCCCATCTCCTTAAATTCCCACTTTTTTTGCATCTTAAAGGTCTTTAAATAAAACAAACGTTGTTAACGTTGTACACTGAGGTCACAAAATGTCATTGGGTAGTTTTATGCACATATACAGATGGCGGTAATATAGCCTGCACAAGGTATAAAAGGACATCCATTTTGAAACTTCCTGGCAGATTAAAACTGTGTACCAGACCGAGACTCGAACTCGGGACCTTTGCCTTTCACGTACAAGTGCTCTACCAACTGAGCTACCCAAGCACGACTCACGACCCGTCTTCACAATTTTACTGCCGCCAGTACCTCGTCTCCTACCATCCAAACTTCACACAACTTCTCCTGCGAATCTTGCAGGACTAGCACTACTGGAAGAAAGGATATTGCGGATACATGGCTTTGCCACAGCCTGGGGGATGTTTCCCGAATGAAATTTACACTCAACTGGCGAGGTACTGGCGGAAATAAAATTGTGAGGACGGGTCGTGAATCGTGCTTGGGTAGCTCAGTTGGTAGAGCACTTGTACGTGAAAGGCAAAGGTCCCGAGTTCGAGTCTCGGTCCCGCACACAGTTTTAATACGCCAGGAAGTTTCAAAATCAGCGCACACTCCGCTGCAGAGTGAAAATTTCATGCAGTTGTCGTTTGTACTTAGATGATTCATGTGAAAATGCTACCGACGTGATTAACAAACATCTTAGGCGGGGTGGTAGTTGGAGCTAGATGCATGGGACATTCCATTTCGGAAATTATCATGGATTTAAATATTAATATACACACATTTAACTATTAATATACACAGTGTCAAGAGTGTACCGAGAATACACAATTCCAGGCATTACCTCTCACCAATACAACGCAGTGGCCGATGCCACTCACTTAACGACCGAGGGCAGCGACGTTTGCGTATAGCTGTCAGTGCTGACAGACAAGCAACTCTGCGTGAAATAACTCCAGAACTCTAAATGGGACGTACGATGAACGCATACGTTAGGACAGTGCTGTGAAATTTGGCTTTAATGGTCTATGACAGCAGACGACCGACGCCAGTGTCTTTGCTAGCAGCACGACATCACCTGCAGCGCCTCTCCTGGGCTCTTACATGAAGTTAACAAGTTGCTTCATGATGCTGCGTGTTATTATAGTTAAGTATTATCATATCATAGAAGAATACCTGACCTCGTTTCCTGTACATTGAACGGCACTTGAACAGAAAATCCTAAACCTCGGAAACGGTACTCGGTCTGCATTAGTCATTTTTCAGCACGACAGTGCCGGGTAGAAGTTACAACGTTTATGCTAGCAGTCTTCGAAGAGTGGCATTTCTCATTGTTAGCCGAATTTTCTCGATCGCTTGAGATATTATTCATAGAACATATTTCTGATTTAGTAGTTTGGCGACTTTTTACTCGCGGTAATCCGGAAAATAGGGATGTCGCTTTTTCCACTCATATACGGAATGAACCCGAATTCCTTAAACAAAATTTCGGAGGCTGATAGGTCATATTTACTGCCCATGGTGCACTCTATCTCGTTACAAACTGAATGCATTTCATTTGGTTTCTTACTTTTATTTATCTTTGTACCAGAATTGCGCTGAAGATATTTATACGTGAGTGGAAATCTTGACTGTTCTCCCTGTGTGTCTTGTCTGGAAATCAATGTGTTCCCTTCACTAGCGATATTTTACGTGGACAACAGTAATACCCATCTTACCCTTCGCCCCCAAGCTTGCTTCACGTCTGTTTGTATGTCAGTGTTGGTTGCCGGTCAATAGCGACAAACAGCAGTTTTGACAGAATTTTTGAGGAACAATTGTCCGCCATGCACAGTGGGTACTGGTTTACTGAATGCAATCGAAGTGTGGACCAACGACTCTAAGCTAGGCTGTCCCCATATCAGTGTCAACTACATCACAGCGCTTTTGAATCTGAGGGTTGTTCCAGTACTCTGTGTTTTGTTTTGTACGTTTTGGTGATTGCATATTACAGAATTACTTCAGTATTGCGAACTTATTTTCGCAGTAACAAAGTTATCTGGGGTAACAAACACAATAAATAATAACTACATTACTGCACTGCCACCGGAAACTAGCGCTTATACACAAGATACTAAAAAGTATTCCCTGAAAACATCCCTGCGTGGATGGAGATGCCCAAGAACTTAAGCAGAGCGTCCTTAATTATATGCTCCAACACTTAGAAGTTGTGACTGCAACGTGTGGCTGCCTCTCATAATACTGAATTGTCGTCATTGTTTGTGATGTGCGGTGTTGTAATCCTAGCCATACACTTGTGATATGAAGTTCGTTTCCGTCACATATGTCTTTGTAGGTCTAGCAAGTGTTTCAAACGTAAGTTTAAAATGTCGATTTTAAAATGGGCCCTCGATATCAAAATGTGACTGTTTAAGTTACAATTGTTATGTTGCTGGTAAAGTAAAACACAGTGTCAGGTACGAATGGAACTTGAAAGACGTGTTCGTCTTTGGAAGCAACCGCGGATTCAGGATTAGGTACTGGGGTGGGGTCACAGTCTGTTACAACAATCCACTCTCATCTCCGATGGGTTACATGCATAGAACGTAATTTTTAATGTGCCACTGATGTGATTGTTATAATAATAATAACAGTACATTAGAGTAAACCGATGAGAGATGATGCTTTTTTCTAAAACATTTTCTAAATCTTGTAAAGGTGCATGTGTAAAAGTAAAAGTGCTTACCAAATGTTTGGCTCACGTTTCTAGTCCTTGATCGCTTCTGTAAGTGCATCAATGAAGTTAGAATTTTAAGCAGTATCAAAAACTGTATTTTGCTATCTCTCCTCCTACGGTGGGAGAATTGAAGTACCATGGCTATAGAAATGGATCATCGTCAATGATAAAATCTGCTATAGTTGTAACAATTATTTATTTTTAAAACGGAACCATTACCCGGTTTGAGGACATATGTCCCATCTTCAGGTGCATATTAAAATGTGAGTCTTGCATGTCGTGTACCACGGATGAACTAATTTAACATATTTTAACCTATTTTTTCCTTAGTAATACATGCTGGTGGATTCACTTGTTAATATGCTCCCGAAGGTGGGACAGATGTCCTGAAACCACGTAGGGCTTTCCTCAGCTGTAGCGGATTTTATCATTGACAATGAATAATAGTTATGGATGTCACGCGAAGATAAAGGTGTGTGAAGTGGATCATCAGTTTACTTTGGAACTGTTTCGTTTAATTATAAGAAAAATCTGGCCTACTGGATTACAACTGGCTTAAGAAGCTTCTGTTACAATTTCAAGCCAATGGAAACACTTACGGAATCAGAATCACACGTAACTATGTAACTGATAAGTACGTGGGAACTGAATGAAATGGTTCACAGACAAGTAATTACACACAAAAAGAAATTACTAGATATAATGTATTATTCTACTTTTTGTATAACTCTAATCTTTGCTGCTTGTTCTTTTTATTTCTTCCATAAAGAGCACACATGTTATTATACATTGAACAGTCTTCATGCATCCACAGTTTCCACGCTACATATTGTAGCCAGGCAACTTTAGATCGCGTTTCAGAGTAATATTCCAGGCTTCCTACACATTCATTTTCATTGAATTCCCACAACTCATCATTGCAGTGAAGAGCTATTTATAGGTTCCAGAATGAGATTTTCACTCTGAAGCGGAGAGTGCGCTGATATGAAACTTCCTAGCAGATTATAACTATGTGCCGGACCGAGACTCGAACTCGGGACATTTGCCTTTCGCGTGCAAGTGCTCTACCACCTGAGCTACACAATCACGATTCGCGCCTCGTCCTCACAGCTTTACTTCCGCCAGTACCTCGTCTCCTACCTTCCAAACTTTACAAATCCTATCCTGAGAAAGGAGACCTTCTGTGAGGTTTGGAAGGTAGGAGACGAGGTATTGGCAGAAGTAAAGCTGTGAGGACGGGACATGAATCGTGATTGTGTAGCTGAGTTGGTAGAGCACTTGCCCGCGAAAGGCAAAGTTCCGGCACACAGTTTTAATCTGCCAGGAAATTTCTTATTTATTGGTTACAGTCATCACCTAATGATAACTCTGATTGAAATCTTCTCTGTGCCTTCTTGGAAATACTTTCTTGTTTTTTCACAGCCTAGATTCATTTCTCCGTATTTTATGATTCACTTTTTCAGCAGGACTCTTGTTATTTGGTGCTTTCATTCTTGATTTTCTGTTTGACAATGTACGTCGCGTCCGTTATTTCAACAGCATTTTGATTCCTTTTTGAACCAGGTAGTTTTAAATCCAAGGGAATAGGCCAGGCAGTCCTCAGTACAATCGACGGTTTTCACTGCACATTTTGAATGGTATTAGATGCAGAGGTTGGAAATAATGATTCATTTACTAAGGTGTCTTTAGCAGAACTTGATGTGCTTGGACTTTGCCGAGGAGTAACGGGATCAGGAAAATGGGTTGAGGAACCCACCGCAGGAGAAGCTATTGCAGTACTTGTAACTGGTTGAGGAGAAGTGGAAACAGAAGAAAAGTGAAGGCAGTGAGCTCAAAGAAGAATTATCAGAATGGGTTTGATTGGACGAAAGAAAAGCGTAATCTGGAATAACGTCCATACCAAGCGGGTAGATACCTGTAGCTCTGAATTTCAGAAGTGCCATTCTGAACATTAGTCAATCAAATCCATGCTGAATTCAATTATTCCCCAAAATGAGATCTGGAAATATTCTTGATGCCGTTGTTCATCCTCATGACCTGCTGGCAAGCGTCTTTCCAAAAGGTCTTTACCGATCTGAAAGCAACACGGTCCAGTGGCTGTAGATAAAGTGTGGTATGACTCGGTAGGAAGATTATACTGCTGTCATTGTCTCTGGCTATTTCTAACAAATTAGTGTAGTTTCTATGTGAAGCATGGCATACCAAGACATGAAGATTTTTCAGTACCTTCCGGGAATGAATTGGTTTAGTAGCCGACCCATGATTAATTATGAGTTACTGTAGGCACACTCAGGTCTCCTTTTGATAACTGTCAATGAAAGTGTCCCCTCTTTGAAGTTCATGTTTGCTGTATACGTCCTTCATTATCAGCAGGGGGTAACAAGTGGCCTCCTGCATTGCGGCAAGCCAAGATAGTAACCGTCTCGCCTTTGTCCGACAGTGTTTCGCTATCCTTACAAACAGTAACTTGCGCAACAACGTTGTCCATATAGATTCGAGTTTCATCTGCATTCTATATGGATCCTGGTTTGTAAAGAAGATTATTTTCTGTTAACACTTTCGTCAAAAGTTCAGAGTAATCATATATGTCCTTCTCGTCCATAGCTTCTATGCTTGGTCGAGAACAGGCTTCACTTTTCTATGTATAGATCTCAGGGCAAAAAGGAAATTAGTCAAACTTTTCCAGTCACTTCTTCGTCTTTATTTGAATGTGGTTTTTAAGCCTAGCAGGTCCGCCATGTTTTAGGCTATCTCCCTATCATATCTTCCTGAAGAAGAAAACCCTACAGTCTGGAGCTCAGGACTATTTTTGACCATGATTCTTCGGCATCAATTCCTAATTGTGATAATGGTCTGTGGCTTCCTTTAGTGAAATTATTGTTCTTTATTCTAATTCTTAGCCAGGTATATTGAACTGCTTGCTCACTGCCCACAAGGAAAGAGTTTTCTTCATTATAGCGATGGCGGCATTTCTCAAAGCAATTAGAAGGCCGATTTGTTATCCGGTTCCAGGTATTCGGAATTATGCAAGAACAACGAAGGTGAATTAGCCGAACTATGCTACATCGTAAGCGTAAAATTGCAGAACAATAATTTGGTACCCGCCTTAGGTTCGCGTCTTCTCTCGTACTGCCTTCATGTATCAACTGTCCTAAGGCGATAGTGAAGATGACGCACCTTGCCGTTCCGGTGTAAAAATATCTGATTAAGATTAAACACTCCGCGCGCCATTGTCATTAACGTGTCTATCTCTTGCATCATCCTGTTTTTTTGTCAATTACTTTGAATGTCCATTACATAACAATATTGCACTATGTTCGTGACATTTCAGTCACTTATCTCAGCCAGTCGGTTTGAAAGTTCCCTCCTCAGTTTTCAGAATATACTTACAATTTTACAGAATTTTCAGCACGCCAGCCTACCACAAATACTAACTAGCTACTAACATACTGCTTGCTGCTGCCGCATACGGAGAAGTATCAAAACGGAAAGCGCGGCTTCTATCGTACCCGCGAGAACTACATTAGCTTTACCATATACAGAATATTCAACAAAATAATAATTTGTTAACAATTTTCTTACTGTTTCCTCAAAAACCAACGAAATTGGCTTAAGGACACAGAGAGGGATTTAAGAGAACTCCAAATCACAGAAAATATGCTCACAAATAAATCTGCAATAAATGAATGAAAGAAAAAACCTAAAAAACAAGAAAGAGGAGTTCCAAGTCAAAATAAAAAACCAAACGAACAGTCCAAAACTCTGAAGAAGAAAGGAAAGTAAGATAGATCAGAAATAATTAAATAATATTGGACTAACAGAACGGCACGGAACATTAAAAACTGATTGATATGACGAAACCTAAAGCAGGATGAAACGAAAGAAGAAGAATAATCTGTTTACACCAGTGATTACTACAGCCATTTAGCACAAACTGATATTCTGAGATATACTGCATTGTTGAGTTAATTTATGAACTTTCTGGAACATAGAAGGAAAAGGCTGAAAAAAAAGACAACTTTACCTTACGTACACGCTCGTACAGCTGCAGTCTGCAGAGCTGTATTCCCAATCGCAATGTTAAGTGAAATAATATTAGTGGTGAATGCACATTTCAGTTTGATATCGACTATATTTTATCGTAAAATGTGAGACTTCAAGTCGTTTTAGTCTTCGTTCAGGACAGTGACTTTCTGTTACCCTACCTTTATTATTCATGGAAGAGCCTTACCCTTTCTAGGCTTACGAGCCTTCATTTGGTTTGCCGGTGAACAGTCGGTTTTACCAGGGTGAAATATTATCTGCAGGCGGTCAGGACGCAAGCCCACCTACGAGGGGAAGAAGCTTCAAAGTATACTCTTTTTAACATACATAGCTTGTAGATTTCCAAAATTCCTTCCGAGCTTAGAGCTTCTTGGTTTTGGTGTACTTCATTCTCCGAAAGGTAGCTGATAAATTTGAAACAGACATTATGTTAAAGAGTTTTAATGAAACTTTTTTGCTGTGGGCGGGGGTGGGCGTGGAGGGTGAGGGGTTATCACCCCCATGTCAGATCTCCACTTTTGGATACGCCGCGCTTTGGAAGCACCGACTGTAGGTTACTACTTAAATATGTTTACACTCTGTTTAAATGTGTTTGCTTTGGGATATATGACATCCGTTCAGAGTTCCTGACATTCTTGGGAGAGCAAATCCTGACAAAACTGTTTTACCCTGCATGCAAGATACTACACAGAAGCGAAATTCTCTTGGACTTCAAAATGAATTAAATAATTCGTCTTGTACAGGAGGAGGTCTACCTCCATGTGGAATGGGGATGACCTCTGACTGATCTCAATTCTCAGTGTCAAGTGCAGCAGCTAACACACCTAAATGGTTGGTAATAAGAAAATAGGCACCAGACCATAAAAGTATATCAACAAGAAAAAAATCGTGATTTTAGACAACATTTCCGGTAACAGCGATCTGTCAGTAAAGTAAAAATAGTAAAAGCAGTCTTTATCGTGTGGTGATTACCTAAAGATATGACCGGTTTCGGCGTCTAGTAGCGGGCCGTCTTGCTGACGATGATGACGCTGTTCCAAACGTCATTATCTGAAAATGGTCTACTACTAGAAGGGGAAACCGGTCATATTTTTAATAAATGCTGTGCAACCAAGACTTTTTCTACATTTACTTTAAAAAATTCAAAGTAGACAGGTACCGAAAGTGGTGAATATACTCAAACATCAGTTTAATAGGCCGTATTTACACCTTTTATTTGCAGAAGAATAGAAAAACTAGTAAAAGCCGACCTCGAGAAAGATCAGTTTGGGCTCCAGAGAAATGTAACAACAACTGTGGTCAGACTGACAATTCGAATTTATTTGAAGATAGAATGAGAGAAGGCAAAGTTAAGATTATAGTGTTCGTGATTTTAGAGAAATCTATTGATGCTGTTGACTGGAATACACTCAGTGAAATTCTGAACGTAGTAGTGGTAAAATACAGAGAGCAAAAAGTTATATACAGAAACCAGACTGCAATCATAATAGTTTAACCACACCCGCCCGATGATATTCAAGGCGTACATGCAGCAACCGGTAGAAGAAATCAAGGAGAAATTGGGAAATGGCATTACAGTTCAGGGAGAAGAAATAAAAACTTTCAGTTTGAGTATGAATATTACCTACAAAGCGAAGGGCTCTCCTATATCAGGAACATTAGCAAACATTTTCATCAGTCATCTAGATAATTAGATATTTGAAAAAAGACAATCACTAATGAAAGTTTTAAAATCAAATATTGGTATAGATATGTGAATGAAATTATTTGCCTGGTAGATGAGCCAAATGACAAAAAAAAAAAAATAAAAAAAAAGTAGATGAACTCCACTAAGAAATCAACAAAGCTCATCAGAACATAAAATTCACACTTCAAAATAAAAACAAAATCAAATAAATGTTCTTGACATAAGAATAAAAAAGACAATGGCGACCATACATTTAACATCTTTAGAATACAGCCACAGGCACAATAATACATTTCACATCTACAACCACAAGAGTTCAGCACTACGACATACGTTACATAAAAGAGAATCCCACTCAACAAGAGAAACTATAGAAAAGAAATGAATACAATCACACAAATAGCTAGAAACAATAGGTATGACGCACATGTGGTACACAGGCTCAATTAAAAAATAAAAACAGAAATACAAAATAAATACAACACTTAAAGAATACAAGATAACTCACAAGCTGCAAATTTACAAACACAGCCAACAAACACGCACAATGACAACGTGACACAGAAAAGAAGCAGGTGGTACACTATGACTTACACCCATAAATTAACGTAGAGAGTTGCAAACATACTAAAGAGGCAGGGCTTCCAAATAGCATATAAGACTGGGCAAACCCTCCAATCACACCTAAGCCAATCAACTACCAAGAGGGAAAAATTCAAGGAATGGTTCAAAATGGCTCTGAGCACTATGCGACTTAACTTGTGTGGTCATCAGTCGCCTAGAACTTAGAACTAATTAAACCTAACTAACCTAAGGACATCACACACATCCATGCCCGAGGCAGGATTCGAACCTGCGACCGTAGCGGTCGCTCAGTTCCAGACTGTAGCGCCTAGAACCGCACGGCCACTCCGGCCGGCTTATTCAAGGAATCAGCAACGTATAAACTTGAATGTCAAAGTTGTGATGCAATATACATAGGCATGACATGCAGAAATTTTGAAACACGGTACAAAGAACATACCAGGTGTTCGAAGTATGATACAAACCACTTCACATTAGCAGAACATTTAAAACTCCATAACCACCATCCTACACACATGGAACAAGAAATGAAAATAATGAGAATAAACAACCATCACATATAACTTATAAAAGTGCAAGAAAACTTCCACATTCAGAAAACCATCACAGAAAACAAACATGTGATAAATAAGCAAACACACTTCAACACACTTCAGTATAGGGTCCCTACTACACTTAATACGCCCCTATCACAAGCAGCCGCAATATATATATGAGTGCGCGTGTGTGAGTGTGTGTGTGTGTGTGTGTGTGTGTGTGTGTGTGTGCATGAAATAATATTTATTTTGGTAAGCTATTTTTTTGTGGCTGTAACATTTGATCTTTGGCAATAAGATCCGACAGTTGACAATCGGAACACAATCCTAAACAGTGCATCAGAACGAGTGCTCGTATCCTAGGGCTGCGAAGTGTGTAAAAAACCCCCGGTGACAATTGTAAGAAGAGGAACGGCACCAAAAATGGAGCAGAAACATAATATGTAGAAAGTCACCCACCAAGTAACCAGTAAGTAGAATTTAGAATATTACTACATCACAGGAAAAACTAACCCCCACACTGTTTGTAACCTATTGATTCATTGCCCCAAAATGTAAACTAAACAGACTCATGGTCAAAAATTAAGGATAATGCCGATACATGGTGAAATAACGCCCTGGTGGGCGGTTTGAGGGTTTAAATCACCTCAGAGTATGACCATGCAGTGCATTTGACCTGCGGTCGTCGCACGGTGGCACTGGCAACAGTCCACATGCGCAGACGTGTGTTGGTGCATGTCAGAGTACGGCGCAGCGAGTAGGTGTGCAGACGTTCTCAGACGTGATAATGGTGACTGTGTTTTGGAAATGGCTCAGAGAACACATATTGATGACGTTATGAGCTATAGAATACTAGGGCGACTGGAGGCTGGTCAAACACAACAGGTCGTAGCACGGGCCTTCTGTGTGCCACAAAGTGTGATCTCAAGAGTATGGCAACGATTGCAGCAGACAGAAATCTTGCCCAGGCGCTACGGTACAGGACGTCCACAGTGCACAACACCACAAGAAAACCGATGTCTCACCATACCATCAGTGTCCGCAGACGGCCACTGAGTACTGCAGGTAGCCTTGCTCGGGATCTTACCGCAGCCACTGGAACAGTTGTCTCCAGACAGACAGTCTACAGAGGACTGAACAGACATGGTTTATTCACCTGGAGACCTGCAAGGTGCATTTCGCTGACCCTGGTCACAGGAGAGCCCGTAAAGCCTGATGTGAAGAACACAGTACATGGTCATTAGAACAGTGGTCCCAGGCTATGTTCACGGATGAGTCCAGGTGTAGTGATTCTCGCCGGGTTTTCATCTGGCGTGAACCAGGAACCAGATACCAACCCCTTAATGTCCTTGAAAGGGACCTCTATGGAGGTAGTGGTTTGATGGTGTGGAGTGGGATTATGATTGCTGCACGTACACCATTGCCTGTCTTTGATAGAGGAACTGTAACAAGTCAGGTGTATCGGGACGTCATTTTGCACCAGTACGTAAAACTTTTCAGGGGTACAGTGGATCCCACCTTCCTCCTGATGGATGATAGCGCGCTGCCCCACCGAGGTGCCATCGTGGAGGAGTACCTTGAAACAGAAGGTATCAGGCGAATGGAGTGGCCTGCCTGTTCTCCAGACCTAAACCCCATGGAGCACGTCTGGGACGCTCTCGGTCGACGTATCGCTGCACGTCTTCAAACCCCTAAGGCACGTCAGGAGATCCGACAGGCACTGGTGCAAGATTGCGAGGCTATACCCCAGCAGCTGCTCGACCACCTGATCCAGAGTGTGCCAACGCGTTGTGCGGCTTGTGTACGTGTGCATGGTGATCATATCCCATATTGATGTCGGGGTACAAGCGCAGGGAAGAGCGGCGTTTTGTAGCACATGTGTTTGGGGAGGTTTTTCTCAATTTACCAACAATACCGTGGACTTAGAGACCTGTGTCGTGTGTGTTCCGTTTGTACCTACGCTATTAGTGCCAGTTGTGTATAGCGCCACGTTGTGTGGCACCACATTCTGCAATTATCCTGAATTTATGAGCATGAGTGTAGTAAAATATGTACATATTCCAGACCACTGAAGATGCCTTGCAGAGAATAAAGGCAAAATGCGAATGGTACGAAAATTGTGTTTTTAATTCAGTTGTAGTCAGACAATCGAAAAAGTAAAAATTATCAGTATACCGTAGTAAAAACTTTGACGTTAGCCGATGACATTGTATTTCTGTCAAGACAGTAAAGGCCTTGAAAAAGCAATTGCACGGGATCAGTAGCGTCTTAAATAGAGGTTATAAAATAAATGTGTGCAAAAGAAAAACAAAGGTAATTTAATGTCAATCAGTTTACAATTTAGAAAGCCAAATAACTGCCGACTGTCGAAATGTAGAAGAAATAAAATGTAGACTGGCAATAATAAGAAATACGTTTCAGAACAAGAGTAACTTCCAGAATGAGATTTTCACTCTGCAGCGGAGTGTGCGCTGATATGAAACTTCCTGGCAGATTAAAACTGTGTGCCCGACCGAGACTCGAACTCGGGACCTTTGCCTTTCGCGGGCAAGTAGAGCCCAGTTTTAATCTGCCAGGAAGTTTCATATCAGCGCACACTCCGTTGCAGAGTGAAAATCTCATTCTGGAAACATCCCCCAGGCTGTGGCTAAGCCATGTCTCCGCAATATCCTTTCTTTCAGGAGTGCTAGTTCTGCAAGGTTCGCAGGAGAGCTTCTGTAAAGTTTGGAAGGTAGGAGACGAGGTACTGGCAGAAGTAAAGCTGTGAGTACCGGACGTGAGTCGTGCTTCGGTAGCTCAGTTGGTAGAGCACTTGCCCGCGAAAGGCAAAGGTCCCGAGTTCGAGTCTCGGTCGGGCACACAGTTTTAATCTGCCAGGAAGTTTCAAGAGTAACTTGTTAACATGGAATATAATTGTAAGTGTTAGGACGTTTTTTCTCAAGATTTTGCTATGGACTGTAGGTATGGAAGTGAACGTGGTCGGTAAACAGTACATACAAGAAGACAATAAAACTCTTTGAGATGCGGTACCTGAGAAGAATGTCGAAAATTCGATGGGTAGATCTGATAACTGATGATGGTCGTATGGCAGTGACAGCCGGGAGGCTGCCGAGTTGCAAGTCTTTCCAGTTGACGTGGCGTTGGGTGACCTGCCTGTAGATGATGAAGAATTGATGATATGGGCAACAGAACACCCATTCCCCTAGCGGAGAAAATCTCCGATTCGGACGGGAAGTGAACTCGGGCCTGCTGGTGTCACTCAGTGGCGCTGCCGGCTCAGCTAAACAGGCGGGTCATCAATTCCGCCTGCTAATGATAGCCAACTGAAGCGAACTGGAGAAAAAAATCAGTTTGTCAGCTTGTGAAACCGCTTGAGCAAAATAAGTGATAAGTTCATAAGACACATCCCGATCCATCAAGGTATTATCTACTTGTTAACAGGAAGAAGTGTTTTGGCTTTAAAAACTGTAGATGCAGGCTTAAATTCATTGTACAGATTATAATTGATACACTGAACACATTCCCATAGAAGGAGAGGAGAAAACCTAAAGGGAAACTTCACTTGTTGAGCGGCTTTGTGACGTTATAACAGTGATTAAAAACACGAGTCAAATTTATTCAAACTGGACAAACAAAGTCCGCTTACCAGTACAACGTTGCATCTCCGCTGGCCTGGCTGCATGCACTCATTAGGTTGGGAAGGGTGTCACAATATCCATTGTATCCTTTTCTGAGACAAGCTAGCTGACAACTGTTGTAATTGGTGCTTGATATCCTGGACATTGGCAGTGGGATGGATTTGACGCCCAAACTGGTCCCACACATGTTCTATTGGGGGCTGGTCTGGGGATCTTTCTCGCCGTGGGATTACCTCAGCATCACACAGACTGTTACAGAGACTAGTACCGTGTGTGGAAGAGCATTGTCCTGTTGAAGAATGACAGCACGATACTGTTACGTGAGAGACAACACATGTCGACGCAGGAAGTCCGTGACGTACCTTTGTGCTGTCAGAGTTCCGTCAGTCAGCACCAACCGTGACCTGAAGACATACTCAATGTGGCCCCTTGCATGACACCAGGAATAACACCGCTGTGCCTCTCCAAGGCAAAGAATGAATGGGACCTCTCCCCAGGTCGCCATCATACTCCCAGGTAGCGTGGAACCGCGATTCATCGCTGCACACAATGCGATGACATTCATCAGCAGTCCATGCTTCTAAGTCAGGCACCATTCCAAACAGAACCGTTTGTGTTGTAGTGTTAGCGGCACCCTACGCATGGCACTGTAATTCTCTAGTCTGACTGTAGCTAGTGTCCAACCAATCGGGTAATATGATCTGGAACACAGGAGGTATTTCATAACATTTTCTATGATGGCAAACCGAAGAGCAAGTTGGTTACAATATGTCTGGTGCACAATAAAGCGATCCTTTCGTGTGGTGGACAACTGTGGTCGCTCAGGACCTTGACGACGAAAGTACCTGCCCTCACGTTCCCATGCATTCATCAGGGCACTGTCACACTCGAATACCCAACAAATGTCAATATTTGCATGTTCCGACTACCTCCCAAATGGAGCTCCACACTGAGGCGACTTTCAGTATATGTTACTGGCGTCACTGTGTCACACGAGTACAAGACATCTCAGTGTCCTACACAGTAATCACTGAACATCTGACACCTGTCATGCTCCTTACGAACCCTACTATGCCTCTTTGTACGTCCATCCTTGTAATAGATGGTTACGAAGAGTTCGACTAAACAAAATTTCCGTTAATTTTTTTTACATAAACAGTTTCAGTGTTCCCTTAATCCCCATTGATCAATGTGAACTGGGAGGGGTCCAGTCTCGTGTGCAGTCATAACACGAGCCTTAGCCAGTGCTCACAGATAGCTATCTCAGCCGACGACTCACACGAGTTGTCTGTTGATAAATTGAGAGATGCGCCTTCTTCGGCCCCTTGACTGAATTAAACTGGAAGAAATCCAGTCTCATGTGTAGTCAAAACACGAGCTAATATGAAGTGACTGGTGTCCATTGATCTCTGGTTTACACAACACTTCCTCAAACGACAACTCCACCGAGTCGTTTGTTCGTGAAAGAAAAGATGGTGTTATGTATACCAGAGATCAACAGACACCGGTTGTTTCATGTTGGCTGTCGTTAGACTGCACACTATACTGGATTCCTCCCAATTTACTATTGGTCAGGGGGCCTGAAGATAGCGCATGGAAGACCGAAGGTGTTTGTGCAACTAAATTGAATGCGAACAAGATGGATGCCAGTGTTTTAATTTCAATTTCCTTCCATGTCTGCTAACAACACTACACAGGAACAAAACTGAAGCACAGTGGTGGTCGTTTTACACGTTACATAGAATTCCATCCATAACTATCTGCATCCCCGCCGGCGGTGTGAACGTGTTTGATGTTACAATGACATTTGACCATGTCTCTTCCGTGCTCCACTTTTTTCAAGTAGTGCAGGTTGCGGTAGTTATGCAGAGATCAAGAGTGTAGCACGGACAAGTGCATCAGACCAGTATCCCGACTGAAGAGCACAACAATAACAACGTCTCTGGCGATCTAGAAGTGTTCATAAGCTTACAGTTTACGATGGCCGTTTTCCGTTTTCCATTACGGACGGAGAGAGAGAGATAGCAGCGACGGCCGCTCTGAATGGCGGTCGGAGTGTCGTGGCTATGGCAGGATCCGGTTCCCGGCTGCGGCGCGGCCGTGTTTTTGCCGGCGGCCTGTCTGGGCAGTCTGGGCGGTGCCGGGGACATCCACCTGCCCCTGGCGGAGGCAGTGGCCATGAACCGCTCGCCGCCGCCGCTGCTCCACATACAGGCGCGCACGTGCAGACGTCTGGAGCGGACGTACCGGGCCACGCCTCGATGCCTCCCTGTCTTGCTCTCTCTCTCTCTCTCTCTCTCTCTCTCTCGCAAACACACACACGCGCGCGTGCGCGCACACACACACACACACACACACACACACACACATACACACTATTACGCATCATCACTGGTTCACCACATGTTCGATGTCTGGGAAGCCAGTCTACAGTTTCTGCAATCAATTACCGTCAAGTTAAATAACATCTACACATCATTCTCCTGATTCACTTCAACAACAGTACAAAATTGACTGAAACAGCAGGTGTACTGCTACCAGTCACTGTTTAATTTTATTTACACAGCGCCTTTTGGAGGTGGAGGGTCTGCCCCCTTTTCTTAGTGGTTTGTGTGTCTGACTGCCATGCAGCTGGTCCTGGTTCGATTCCCGAGAGCGTAAAAGATTTTCTCTTCTCAGAAACTGCGTGTTGTCGTCATCATTTCATCTTCATCATCATTTCATCATCATCATCAACAGGCAAGGCGTCCACTGTGCCATGAACTCAAAAGAACTGCAACTGGGAGGTCGAAATTTCCCAGATGGGAACTCTGGGCCATCAGTACCATACGATCATTTCAGTTCATGATGTGGATTGATTTGTATTAGCTTGGCATTTGGCATGTATATGTTGTATGAGGACGTCAGATTAACCTGTGGCATTTTCTAGTAGAGAAACTGTGGTGTCACCGCCAGCCACCACACTTGCTGGGTGGTCGCCTTTAAATCGGCCGCGGTCCGTTAGTATACGTCGGACCCGCGTGTCGCCACTATCAGTGATTGCAGACCGAGCGCCGCCACACGACAGGTCTAGAGACACTTCCTAGCACTCGCCCCAGTTGTACAGCCGACTTTGCTAGCAATGGTTCAGTGACAAAATACGCTCTCATTTGCCGAGACGGTAGTTTGCGTCATTTGCTACGACCTAGCAAGGCGCCATTATCAGTTGCTATTGATATTGTAAATAATGTACAGACAAGAGCTACGTTCAACATTAATGGATTAAAGTTAAGTATTCCGCCATCTGCGTCCGTTTTTCTAAGTTCTAATTTCCTTGTCCTGTTCCAGACCTCACGCCAGCCTGCGTGAACTAAAACGCGTGCCTTTCGGCTTCCTCTATTCATACGGGTTGGCTCTCCCGCCAATCCACAGCAGAAACAAATCTTTGTTTCAAAACATTGCTCTGTGGAGTTTTTTTAACTAAAAACTTGTGCTAATATAAATCTTACCTGTCAGTTGGTACTGATTTGTATGAATGGGGAAAGCTGAAAATTTTTACCAGACCGGGATTCGAACCCAGGTCTGCAGCTTACTAATTTGGAGCGCTGACCACTATTCCATCCTTTTTTTTGTTAATCTCATTTTGTTCGTTTTTGTTCGCTGTATCTGCTCGGGGCGGACGTCGCAAGACACCCGTTTCAGTTCGTAGTTGATTCATTAACTCAGTTTTTTTCTATTACACAGGGCAGCTGACCCTCTGACCGAACACGCTGAGTTACCGTTCCGGCCAGACATAATGGTCAGCACAAGCAGATCTCTTGTCAGACCTAAACTGTCATATCATCCACACACTACTAATGTAATGACGTTGCTCATTATCCTCATTACTCTCAGTATCTCGTCCATTCCCATAAACATTCGAGCTTGTGGTGCGTCTGCACATAGGGGATCACCGGCTGCCATTGCCTCAACTATACATATATGGTGAGTCTGGAGGAAAGGTACATGCTTTGAGGGGTGACAGTAGTAGCAATTCTGAACAAAAAACTTCATATGGACGTATGTCCTATTACAAATGGTTTTCGAGATATAACACGTTTTATACCATTTTGTTATTTATTTTTGGTACTATCAAACATTGCCACTGGTTACAATGTACCGCAGTAGTGCAGAGCAAGCTGACACGAACAGTTTGATAAGGGACACTTGTGATCTATAAAGTCAGGAAACAACCTCAAATTGGCCTACAAAAACTACGTAAGCTACAGCGCATACGCGGCGGACGGGTTTTTCAACATTATCGCACTCTATTCGCATAAAGCATTAGTTATAGAGAAAATATAAATAGGAACTTTTTTGTAGGAATTTTAATATAGTTTAATTTTGTACTGGAACACGCTTTCGCTGGAGAATGCGGTTTTAGAGTTATTCAAGAAAAACGTACCAAAGTGATATTAAATGTGTTTCATCTAGGAAATCATTCGGAATAGGGCATACGACCATATGAAGTTTTTTGTTCAGAATCACTAACACTATCACCCCTCAAAGCATGTATCTTCCTTACTGACTCATCCTGTATATATATATATATGTGGTGTCTGTTCTTTTCTTTTGACTACTGTGTGTGGACGACATAGTGGCCAGCGCACCTGCCTAATAAGCAAGAGACCTGGGTTCGAATACTGGTTCTGCACCAATTATCCTCATTGATAGTAATCATTGCCTACTGGCAACAGATGTCTTTAATTGCTTTATGTCTTTATTCATTTTGGCTGCATGCTCAACATAATGTCTGATCGTTTGAACATGTCGGAAAGAACAGATGCAACATATATTTAAATGTAAATGTGCAAATAAAACAACTAAAATAGAATACTTCTTGTGATAACAGGATAATACAAATGCAATTACTGAAGACCACATGTCGCGTCCACCAAAATACTCGGAAACTATTCCTGTGCACTGAAATTTTGTGTAGGAGGTAGATGCAGCTAACAGACACTGCATGAACGCTGCAATGAAGTAGTGCATAACTGGTGTTACTTTCTTTATTCAGTGATATAGGTTACTGCTTGTTGTATTACGCCTTGACCTTAGAAGCCCTCCAACCAGCTACCTGAGGTGTTGACCTTGTCATTCTCCGCAGACGTGGCATTCAAGTGTACTAGTGCTGCTACCTTTTCAGGAGAAATTTTCTGCAGAAGCATGTCACAGCTGCTATCAAGAAGTCTCTCTCTTATCATCGTACTATCTCATGATAGACTTTACAGAGGGATGACGTACAATAAAATTATGGGCACTTTTGTACACTGACGGCGTTTCCTTGGCCGCAGTGACAGATTGACTTCCTAAATTTAGTCTAAATGAGGCTGGACTGGTTAGTGAATTATGGCCTGTACTTTAAGAAAAATACGGTAGAATTCACGAAAACTGATACGCAAGAACGCCGAACCATTCACGTCGACATAATAGGTATTGAAAATAAAAGGAACATCTTTCATCCACGATAACCAAAGATAGGCTACATGCTGAGAAGCCCTTTGGGAACGTTAATAAAGCTTGCTCGAAATGAGCGAATGAAAATCTGAGTCAATGCGATCGTCAAAGAGATATCAACACACGCGGTCATTTCTGAATAAGTTAAGGGCGCCAAACTTTAGACTCTTACGAAGGAGGCAGAATATCGTCAACCTTCAGGGAAATACAGATACTCACGTGGACAGCTGGTAACAGTAGGCTTCATCGTAAGTAACGACAACGGGAAAGACTTTATTAATGCGCCAATACGGAGAAAAGACGCCAAAAAGTGTTGAATTACTTTCACAAGTTCAGGAAGTGGTGTAATGACGATCATATGCTAGAAAATGGCTGTCGATGGAGAGAAGAACATGTATCGACGAAAGATAACGTCGAGTAGAAACAGTACGCAGCCATCTTCAGATGACACAAAAGATGGAAACAATGGATCAACGTAGAAAACAGCTGGCACATGCCGGGAGAAACGCTGTAGAAAGTACTAGACCACTTTGTACTGTTCCGTACGTCCACTGTCCCACTAATCTAAATTCGCACGTCTGCGTGACGGGTGCCGCACTAGGGGGGCGCAGATCGTCAGCTAGATTTTAGGCAGTGAACAGAGCACCGTCCGTGATGGACATTAGAGATCAGAAATGCCCTTCCTGAACTCGCTCTAAACTCGTCGGCGTGTCCTCTGACGCAGTCTCTGAATTCGCCGTTTCTGCGTGCTTTGCGAATCTCCACCACTGCTCCTGTAACCGACAACCCGCCACCTGAATCTGTTGTCGGGCACGACTCTACTCTGCTAGCGCTGAAACAAGAGCGTGTACACACGGGTTCGCGAGTATAACACAGGACTCGCGTGTCATTGCCACTACACGCACATGGTCGGGGATGACGGTTACGCTAGCCAACATAATTTTACTTTTTTCTGTAACTGGCATGAAAACACCTGATGTTTAAGTTTTCGAGTGTGCTGATGACAAAAATGTTAAGTAAAACGCCAGATTAGCTTTCGTTTTGATGTTATGAGGACCTTATGTTACTACCTTTGCATATGCGTATACTTACCTTGGAGCTATCCCTCGGAGGAAGGAGACTGAAGACAGAACCGCTCCTCCTGGCGTTTGTAGTTTTCTGCTGGTGACGCCCTGATTAGTGCCCAGCAGTAACCGGCTAACATCGATACACTCCACCTTGCCTGTTATCTATTTTCCATGTCCGAAATTCGGTGGTGGAAGTGTTCACCGTGCTCGTCGGTTACAGCACCACACTAGTCGGGAAATAAATTCAAATGGGAATCTATGAAATCTAACTTCAAGGACATGATTCATCCCAGTCTACTGTGTCGGCGCAGAAGATTATCCACAAGATCCTTATAGCTTTCTGCCGTCTAGACTTTCCTAGAAAGTTTGTTGACACTTGAACAAAGGCATCACAAGCTAACGTTTTCATCACCTGTCAGTATGGTGTTGAAATGGTCATCTTTGTACACTTTGCGTATCCAGGGCTCTATGAGAATGCTCTCCTTTATTTTCGCCTCACTAAGAGATGGAAGTTTCTCGCACAAATGGAGATATGCTTCCCTCGTTTTATCCACCGCCTTAACGAAGTTTTTCATTGAGCCCAATTTTATATGAATGCCAGGGAGAATTATAGTCTTGTATTCGACAAATGCTTAATGCGTAACATTGTGCTTCATTCAAGTGATCGACGCTTCGGCCAATTTTTCTTTTTATAATGAATTTCTTTGGAGCGGCTATCCTAGACGCACAGGAAGCAACAAAATTTCATGTAGCCGTGTTCTAGCTCAAGTAATGTGCGTATTTCTTATAGATCCCCGGAAATCGGCCATTTGAACTTGTCGTAGTTCAATCACAATAACGGTTGTTTTATGTTATCATATGTTTATTTCATGTAAGGTGCATACCCATTCGGAATCGATGATAACAAATTTCTGTTACGCAGTGCCACACACTTTAGACTTACTTTGTAGGTGTAGATGAACAACCTTCACTGATCACTTTCATACTCAATGCCCATAGCTGCCATTTTTCCCTGCACATCACTCCAAAATATTAATTCCTTTTCACTTTTGGAAGAATGGAAGGAATGGCAGATGATGGTTACGGAACGCATTCACATTTACGGTCTTATCAAGACAATGTCACTGTTGTAGTCTTGGCGCCAAAAATGAGCTTTACCTTTCGGCAATTCCAGATCACTCACTAAGTCATTAAGCTCACACTGTACACTCACCGTTACACACAAATAAAGGATCTCTCGAAAACTGGGTTTCGAAGGTGATGGTGCAGCACTAATTTCACTATCACCCTCGTTACTATTACAATCAGTTGAGATAGGAACAGGCAACCCATCTCCGTGAGGCACTGGTCGCGTGGACGAAGGTAAGGATTTGTCAAGGGAGACTTTTTATTCTTGGAAATATCATAAAAAGATAAAATTAATTGACATTGTTTGAGGGTTCTCGCCGGATCAAGTATACAGCAAAGCTCTTGGAAGATCATTTACGTTTCAGCCACATATGAAATCTCAAGACAAAAGTTACGCAACATACATAAGGAACCCAGGGTTTGTCCTGCCTCCCGATTTCACAAGGAAAGTCCAGTCTGCATGCCTACCTAATATATGACGTTACTGGCCTCCTTTACGGTTTTCTGTATAGTCTGTCCGCAGATATAGCAAAAATTGACACCACTCTTTACCGATTTGCGAGGCGTGTTAAATCACAGAAATTTCAATGGCCACACGCACTAGCTACACTTCGGTAACCCGTTCTTCCAGTACACGAACAGCACACAGCTTGTAAAAGACTGAAATTACGCTTAAATGAAACATACTCCGCTCGTCCCTTCCCCTTCCCGTTCTCCTTGAGGCTATGAACCCAGGCTAAAATTAGCGACAAAATACACAAAGTTATTGTTACCTGAAACGCAATCACTCTACCATGAGCGGGATCTTGAAGCCTATATGGGAAGGGATTGACAATGATTGCTAATAAAATATAATTAAATGCATCTCTCCCGCTCCCACCACCACCATTAATTTGGACATCTAATTAGAGTTTTTAATTGTCGTTTTCGATATCAGTGTGATCGATATAGTAAAAAACATTTATTGCAGACTAGTTACATTTTCACTGTTTGCTAGTGTTATCTGTACATAGTAATACTTAAAAGTTACCTGCCGCGGTTTTCGGTCTGTATCTGAAGGCTAACCTCGGGAACTACTGCAGAGATTTTGATACTGTTTCATTATAGATTGATTCACGAGGGCGGTGTGTGTTTATAATTATTACCAGTACGCCAGAAAAGTCGTCCGGTCATAGGTAACTAGCGTGACCCGTGCGAATACGGGGCGGGTCACCGGTTATTTACCAACACTGATCTGTTTGCAGTGAACAGTGTTCTGTTTATATGTATATCTATATATGCATATATGCGCATGTGTGATTATTTCGATACAAAGTTTTCGAATACTCCTTTAAAATTTGTAAATTTATTTTAATGTATGCTCTCTGTTCAGAGAAAGTTCAACATTTGCCAATTGTGTTGACACATACACACGAGCACACACACACACACACACACACACACACACACACACACACACACACATACACAGGCGCACACACACTTGCCACTCGCTATCGAGTCTGAGATGACATTACAAGAAGACAGATAACGAGTGAGGTGGTTTCTCCGAATAGTGTTTAAGCATAAACATAAATTTACAGCAGTTGTCAAGAAATTACAGTAGTGAACTAGGTGTTTGGAAGTAACTGTTGAAAACATCATTAAATTTCAGTGATAAAATGTCATAACGTTAGTTTAATATCTGAATAGGATCGACAAAAAATAATGGTTCAAATGGCTCTGAGCACTATGGGACTTAACTTCGGAGGTCATCAGTCCCCTAGAACTAGTGCCCAGTCCCCTAAAACTTAGAACGTAACTAACCTAAGGACGTCACACACATCCGAAGCAGGATTCGAACCTGCAACCGCAGCAGTCACGCGGTTCCAGACTGTAGCGCCTAGTACCGCTCGGCCACTCCAGCCGGCGACAAAAATTAATGTACGTCGGAAGTATGCATCAGGTCACTGTTACTGTGAACCAATACAATGTCATCCACAGCATTAAGGTCCTGACGACTGCAACTTTCGATAACAACTAAACCTGCGGCACTGAAGTTCCTCTCCCTAGATTCACTTGAGGTTGCCATACGCAGTATGCTCCTAGCTACCACCGAAGAACATCAGTTTTCGCCTCTGCATCTTTCTCAGTAGCGGCGATTCCGAGGTATAACCATACTTCGCGGTGTTTGTCCGTATGGTCGTCTTCGTGCATACTTCTGGAACGTAAACGGCTGAGGCAGTTTCCATGTTTCTGATGTACTTTCATGTGAACCATGAGAAACTAGAAAGAACTGATGTGGCAGTTTTAGCAACATTTACTCTTAATCATGTCCCACGAGTAAAGAATATTAGCCAATATTAGGCATATATTGTTGTTCACTCATCTGTCATGTTTGCACACAGAACACCAACCTCCTTGAAAACATTATCGTTGCGTTCAGTGCTCAGTATCAAAAGATCACGATATATGGTACACAGAAATTTTGCGATCTGTTGGTGCAATTGCACTCTTCTCATTCTACATTTTAACTTAAGTACTGCCAAAACATCATTATCTAATAAAGTAGCGCTCAAGTGTTCATCCAGAAGTTTACATAAGCAAAGACGTACTAAAAAGAGAGCAGGATAGGCATCAGGTTCTAGATCATTTCGAACTTCTTTGAATTCCTTGTGAAACATGACAAGGTCATTACGGTATACTCCCCCATACTTAACTCTTTCTGTGGGAGCAATTCCTTAACCTCGACCAAAGTATCACATACTCAAACTAGCAGGTCTAACAAACTGTCCCATCGGACTTCGATCTCTTGTTTCAGTGATTTCGTAAGCTCCCTTAAACAACCAACCCTCTTACAATATGATACTAGTGCCTCACACGTGTTTATCGTCTCTCCTACATTAGTTGCTCCCAGCTCCCTTGTTAAAAGTTCCGACTTAAAAGTATGTTTGAGCAAAGTGCTTAGACCACGAAAAGCGCAAGGAAGTCTTGTAACGTCTTTCAGAGCGGCTATTACATTAGAAACTTCGTCTTTTCCGGAAGGTTCTGACTTCATTAACTCCTCACAAATTGTCAAGAACTCGAAATTTCGAATAAGCTCCAATAACACTAGTAGTGGATACAGCCACTATTGTGTAAGTTATTTTACGTATGTCCTTCAGCCACATATCAGTTTGGAAAAACGTCTTGAGGAACGCCATAAATGACTTCCGTTTTACTCGATGGCTATTCGTCTGTTACTACGAACTGTGACCTCTCTGACAGGAAGTCACGAATCCAGTCGCATAACTGAGACCACATTCCATACACAAGCAGTTTGATTACGAGGTGCTTGTGAGATAGTATGTCAAAAGCCTTCTGGAAATCTAGAAATACGGAATCAATTTGAAGTCCCTTATCGGTAGCACACAACACTTCGTCTGTGTGAAGTGCAAGTCGTGTTTCACAAAGAAGATAGCGCGTACCGCCGTACCGTTAAGGTAGGGCGCTGGGCACTGGTAGCCCCTGTTGTGGAGTGTGTCCTGAGTTGGTGGGTGACCAGAGTTCATTTGTTCATACATATGGTATAAACTAAATTGTGTGGCGAGTCTCATCGATGAGGGTATAGTAGACATATGATGAATTCATTGTCTTAGAAACCAGGTTCGCCAAAATCCCTTATAAATCCCCTTATTGATTATTGGTTTCCACAGATCTGTTCTGTCTTCTTTGGGTCTTTTAAGCATATTAAGAGAAGTTCATACTCTTTATATGTGGCTCACAAGCCTATAAAGATAATGAGCTTCTTGTACTTCTGTTAATATGTCACCAGATCCAATGATGACAGCACAGATCTGTTGAAACCAACAATCAATAAACGGATTTACAGAGAACTTGGAGAAATTGGATTCTAAGAATAATAAAACCCTATTATTGATATTAATTGGTTTATTTTAGTACATATTATCAAATGAATAAGGTTTGCCTTTCGAGTAACGGTAGCGTTTGTAGTCAGTCTTAAACGTTTAGTTTTAAATGGTATTCTTTGAATTTTAAGGAGTTTTCTTGAAAAGTCCTTTCAGTTCCTTAATAATGCATTTATGGGACTGTAAACTAGAAATTCCTTCGAATACCGTTGGTATAAAGTAATCTTATCTTTTGATGTTCATCTCAAGTCTTGTGTTGTCTGTCGTATTTGAAGGGTGTTAACGTTGTAAGTGATTCGTGGATCTCATACGGATCTCAGTTACGAACAGTCATCTGTGACCATTACTGAGAGATCGGTGGTGCCTGACGTCGCCTTCCAAAGTGGTGGTTTCACAGCCACGACGGAATCTCCACTATAGTCACCTATATTACTGCCCCTGCCGCAAGTGAATGCTTCAGCAAACGCAATTCAGCTCAACGTCGTCAGTTACCGAAATCCCAGCCCTTCACACCCAACCACTAAGAAATTGGTTCATCATTTGCTTTTATAATGACTCATTCAAAATTCCTTTCACTAAACGGCTCAACATGAGTTAACGATTCACCTTGTTCTCGAATAATCTTTGAAAACGGGGCGTTTTACACCGTCATTCACTTCATCGCAACCACTTGCAACTACTCTGTGTCTTAAAAGATTTACCCGCGAACGGTGCCCAGTGGATCGAACAAGTGGATCTCGGAGATTCCCCAATTCAAACTATACAGTCCAACCTAATTTTCCGCTGAACCGATTTGTTGGTAAAGCAATATATGGTCGTACGTTGCCTCTCAGATCTTCGTGTAAACGGCTTCTGTAGCTTTCTGGAGAGTGCCAGTGTAAGGTTCGTTGTTGATGATATGACTGCGTTTCACTTGTCATACCAAACACATCTCTACGACTTAATGTGCAAAATATCCCGCTGAAACTTCTCACTTCACGTGGAAGTGGTACCTTGAAATTTCATACATTTCTCGCTTTGGGATCAGGATCCACAGAATTGTTACAGACGTCATCGAACGCTTTTGGTATAGATAAGAGAAGTTTTCGACAGACCCATCTCCCTTAGGTTCTGGTGTAGCCTCCCTAAGTGTCCACTTCGATTCTCTTTCCAATTCTCCAATATCTCTTCGATTTTCTGTATGGTTCATTTCGACTGTGGCGCAGACCCGCGGACTGTAATACATCTATCCACGTGAATCTCCATATTTATTCGTTGATGACCAGCGCTTTTTGCGTTTGTCGCTGGTTTCCCCTTCAGTTAAGGTCCTCATTCTCCCGTATACGCTGTCGTGGTGTCATCCTCATACACAGTTGTGGCCTGCTGTGGATTACAGTTGCCATGCGGCACTGACGGCAGTTTTCTACTTCTTTGAATCCAGCATTTGTCAGAAATACACTGTAACGCATGCGTTGACGAAATGTCTGTCGAACTTAATGTGCGACTTTTACGATCTATATCCGTTATTACACACTTTGTGACCATATTTCAGTTGCATTTTTATTGCTGCACATGTAACATAATTAGCTGCGCTTGAGTCACCGAATCATATACATGTATTCTTATAAAAATACTTGCACTCCAATTGATAGCAAGTAAACTGTACCTTGTGTCAGACATGCCAACGATTCAGTTTCAAAAACCCTCCGGGTGGATGACATGTAGGTGAAAGATTTATCGCGGGAAATATAAGAGACAAGTCACAAGGGAATTAAAGACATTAACCGCTAGTGAGAATTGACTTGTATCAACAGGGAAAGTTGAAAACTTGTGCCAGACTGGGATTCGAAACCGGGTCTCCTGTTTACCAGGTAAATTTGCAGACTATACCATCCGAATATAGTGGTTACCACAACTGCATGGACACCTCTAGCACCCTTCCCATTAGACCCAAATTCTCAACATGTACGGCACAATACTGATGTAATCCTCTGATCATTAGCCTCATTTCTAGCGGCGTCTCACCAATTCCCGTAAGAGTTCGAGCTTAGCGTGCATCTCCAGTGAAGAGCTCGTTGGACGTCATCGCCTCAGTTATATATGTCGTGTTAACATGATGACGGTTAAGCAGTGGAGACACTACATATTTGGGGCTGATGGAAGGTGTGATAGTTTGGTATGTGCAGTTGCGATGACCACTGTGTCTAGATGACGTATAGGCCAGTCCATCTTCCTGGTAAGTAGGAGACCCAGATTCGAATCCCAGTCCAGCAGAAATTTTCAGTATGCCTCATTGATTTAAATCAATGCCCACTGGGAGCTAATGTCTTTATTTCCCTTTTGTTTTGATTCATAATGACTGCAAGATATTTCGGACATGTCTGAAAGAAAAGACGCCACATACATATCTATCAGACAGTTTGAAAACAGTCATATGCATCCTTCGATTTATAGGCCTGTAAAAAAAATTGTAACTTGTAATATAACTTGAACACGAAAAAAATCAATTACATCAACTATACGTTTTAGAGGAGGGTTAGCAACGTTCCAAAGTGGGTCGCTAATTAGCTGCTGCTCTGTGTTCAAACACAGTACCCACAAAGTTTGGACGACCATCACGATGCATATGGATAGAGTACTAGTCGACTCTCCGACAGTGATATGCATGTGGTGGAAGTAAGAGAGTTCATGATTGAGTATATAAGGCCAAAAATTCACTTATTTTAGCAGATGGTATCATATTACGTACATGTAGTTCGTTCAACTTTTTTCCAGTGAATTAATATCACCTGAAAAAGTGAAAGTCCTGCTTAAAAAACTAACTACGGCTGTCGTAAGCCTTCATACGACACGTTTCCCAACTTGTAGTGTCATAAACGCATTTGCGACAGCCTTTTTTCCTCAGCAGCCGATCAAATGTTTGCTTTACGCTTTTTAAATAGATTTACGATGTTTTTAAGTAGACACACTGCAACTACAAAATATTGTGTTCCGTATCATTTTCATGTTATTGCCGATCACCAAGAGTGCACCGACGCCTCCGACGATCGAAGTGTGCCGAGTGGCTGGTCACACGCTTCAATGCATCTTTGAAAATCGTTTCTCAGAGTAGGGCGCACTCATTTCTCTCGGACGTCCCGTTGTTTACAAAAAGCTTCTGCTATTATATTCTAATGACGATGTTATACACAGAGTGTTCATAATTGAAATTCCAATTTCAAAACGCTATAGAAAGGGAACTAATGCTCTGAATAACGTCAAATCCCCATCCACCGCTGCAAGATCGTACCACATCGTATGGGAAAAGTCTGTCCACAGAAGTTCCGTGTCAGTGCGAAGCAACTATGGCATATGGGTGATTCTGTATGGACAGTAATTCTGGATGTTTCGTAGGATTTTACGCACCGTGCTCGCAGGCATATCCAACGTTTTGGCAGTTCCCCGTGAAGTGCTCGTGTGCGCACCCCTCCTGCAAAGCTGTGGTGATGTCATCGACAGATTTCGGATCAACTGCTTTCCTCCCTCTGCCTCACTGCAGTTCACAAGAACCTGTCTTTTCGAATTTTGTAAACATTTTCTAAAGATCCGGACCAACGCTTTTTTTTCTGCCCCCAATTGTCCGGAATTTATACAAGGCTGTTGGCGCACAATCATCGTTCTTGTAAAACAACTTTGCCATCACCGTACGATCGTTCATGGAGAAAGTCATGTTATACGCTTCTGTTGGTGCGCATATTGGTAAATTTTTTTCAGGATGTTTCCTCCTGCGTCAATAATACGCTGTTCAAATTTGACGTCATTATGACCAGTGGTTGTTTAATTATGGACACTTCGTATATTGGACTGCTTTGGGATGTAGGGAGGTCGTCCACTGACGGATGCGATCTTGTTGAGTTAATACTAGATTTATTTCCAGGTGAATAAAAGTTCATGTTAATCGGAAATAGCAGATGCCCATTTGCGTGCGGAATATTGGAATGATTTACTTTTATTTTGCTTGCTACGAAGCCAGAGGGAGTCTTACAGCGTTGTTTAAGTGGAACAGATGAGTGATTTTGGTGACGATCCTGGTCACAATTTTGAGTGAAGAAATGGATTTCCGTAATAATAATTTAAGGAAGTATTTTACATATATATTTTTCTTACAGATCTGAGCACATATTTGAATTAACTAGAGGCAACATACTTTAAGTCTGATCACTGTCGACCACCCCACTTTTTCTACTATCCGTATTTCCCTCTCGTATTGGTGAATGAATTAACCTGCAACAACATTATTAAATCAAAAGAGTGCTTGGATAGAAGGAGAGACATTTTATAAAATGAAATGACTGAGTTTCCACAACGAGCGAAGATAAGGTTTTCATGTGGATTGCAAAACACGGTCAACTAGCAATTAAATGATTAAATAATAACGTAACACCAGAACATACGTATGTGGGAATGGGGGAAAGCCGTAGGCGCCAAATCTGATGAAGAGGAGTGATGTTCCTACAATTGTTAGTTTATGTAAGGAGATGAAGATATTACTTTCCTATGAAATACAGGCCTTTCCTCCGCTTTTAAATCCCGTGATCCACGTGAAATTAGCCATTTGTTGATTTACTCTGTCCAATGCAATCGATATGAAAAGTCACTTTTGCATTCCAATAAAAAAACGTTACTCATAATCGTTTGCCTTTTTAATCCAAGATCAGCAGTGATCTGTTGGACATACGTCTTTTTCACAATACGAAATCGGAGCGCAAAATAAATTGTACTGGCTTTAAAAATTTCTACACATAACTGGTAAATTCGTTTTTCCATTGGCTTTCAGCATGAAAGTTTCTCGTAGTTCCATATTTAAATGTAACGTACTCTTTTATGTTGTAAATCTTTCTCATTTGCCGCCCTGTGTGCACAATTTGTCAAATCATCAAATATTTACACTTCTGTAAACCAAATTGAATGGATACCATCCTTACAGTTACGGCAGCTTATCTAGACAGACACTGCAGAACGCAGCAAAAATAAAAAAAAAAGTTCGTCAAACGAAATACAAGCTAAATTAAAATAACACACTGAGTGGGAAATATGCTGTATGGTTTTATATCTAATGGGTCTTCTATTTCGTAAAACATTACCCCAGTTGCTCGATCCATATCCTACACCTTCTCGGTCTTTCTATTTATGAGTGTAGGTTTAGGGCATACATGAATGGCATTACCTTCGAGAGAATTTAAGTGAGTCGCCCATTTTTAGATGCGGTACCTCTTTTGCATGAATCGCACCTGACACGAGTATGAAAAAAACTGCATAAAAATAACATTTAGCAATTGAGGCTGTCTCTTGCGTTACGTTATTATCACAATTCCTAACAAGACATATTAAATAAATGATATCAGTGACAATCCTGTATACAACCATGGAGATACTATGTTGAAGGCAGCTAAAAGTATTTTATCTGTTTCTTCTGTGCTTTTGTTTTATCATTAGTCCATTATTTTTATTTTGTGTGGTATTTCCGTGTGTCTCCAGCAAACACAGTTGATTTTCTGGCACAATTCATTTAATATTACTTGTCTGTATGGGAGCTAATCGCAGATGAAGAGACTTGCACAGGGTACAGTAGGATGGAGAGTTACATTAAACCATTCTTCGGTCTGAAAATCACAATAACAACAAAACATCCGTATGTAAACATATTGCCAATGTTAATAGACGTAACTGTCATTTTTGGACTAGAGAAGGACCATTTTTTATTTGTCAATTTTATGTCGCACTCAACTAAGCTCATTACCAGCTATAGTAAAACCACTCATAAAAATAAGATCAACCACGTGGTAGAAATCGTTCCACCGACATGTCGACAGGAGACAAACTAACTCCCCGATGAGCTTGAGACTTGAAACTTTCAACGCAGCGCACAACTGGATGACAATGCAATATGAAATCGGTTTCTTGTGTGGTGTTTGGCGGAGGGTACTTTCTGTACCACTGCTTTTACGCTCTTTCCCTGTTCCAGTCGCGAATATTTCATGGTAAGAAAGAACGATTGCTGGTATGCCTCGGTGTGAGATTTGATATCTCTAATTTTTATCTTCACCGCCTTCCCGCGAGGTGTACGTAGGAGAAAGCAACATATTCGATGGCTCAGATGAAGAGAAAACGAAATAGACGTGAAAGTTGGCAGATGTTTCTCTTGCAGTCTCATCAAAATATTAGAAACAAAATGAAAGATTTCACATACAAGAGTAAACAGCAGAAAATAATAATTTAAATACAGAAAACTTTAATGTAACACGTGTTTGAAACTGAAAAAAAGGTATTCAATAATTTCTCCTATCCTATACAGAGTCCTGATACCATACCGACAGTGCTGAAAATTTGTGCATGGGAGCTCTTAATAGCTACGGCAGTACTTGTAAAAATTAAATCACTAAACATAGGGCGCATGCAACAGATATTAGTAAGGAGTGTAGAGAGTAGCTGTCGTTGAGAAAACTCAGACAGCAAATCATATGATTAGCAGGGCAAAAAAACTTTTAGTGACTTACATTAAGTTTTCATGCATCCATTATCTATTATATGGGCCCTACGTTTCTTGTTTTAACTTTTACAAGTATTGTCATAGTTATTAAAAAGTCACAAGCACAAATTTTCAGGACTATCTTTTTGGAGCCATAAATGTGTAAGGGGCTAAGAAAGATTATTGTATACTCTTTTGTCCGTTTTGAAAAGACCTTACATTCCAGAATATTTAGATAGTCATCTACATTTGTTTTTATTTGTAACATGATTCCTGTGACACAAAATTTTAAAAAAATCGATTTTAAAACGTGTTTAGATGCATTTTGTAATTTTCGAGTTCTTATGTAATTTTCAGCAAAAATAATGTGGGGCTTTATGCAGAGAATTGGAAAACAGTGTGCTTCTTGATATTTTATTTTGGTATCTAAGCTTAGACACAGCCTGGGGGATGTTTCCAGAATGAGATTTTCACACTGCAGATGAGTGTGCGCTGATATGAAGCTTTCTGGTAGATTACAACTGTCTGCCGGACCGAGACTCGAACTCGGGACACTTTCGCGGGCAAGTGCTCTACCGACTGAGCTACCCAACCATGACTCACGACCCGTCTTCACAGCTTAAAATCTGCCATTACCTTGTCGCCTACATTCCAAACTTCACAGAAGCTCTTCTGCGAATCTTGCAGAACTAGCACTCCTGAAAGAACAATATATTTTCCGCGCCATTTCTCGTAAGTTTATAGATTAGCTTCAACGCAGCGTAATATTTCTGGCTTTGAAGCCATCGTGTTCAGACATAAGGAGTTCTTATTAGAGCAGTTGAGAAGGCAACAGTGGCAAGATGATGTAATGTGGTGTGAGGCACCGATGACAGATTCTTTATTCGGTACAGGTATCGTGAGAAACACCGCCTAAATTGTGGTCCTTATTCCACGACTGGCTGCTGCATTGGGTATTGCGCGCCGAAATTTCACTCTTCTGTTATGTATATTAGAAAAACTAAGTAGCATATTAACTTGCATTTCAAATTAAAGGCTCTCTCAATAGCATGCTATCATTCCATTATTTTACAAGTACTAATAACCAACAGAATATTAAAAAACTGCTAACCGAAGAGGCAGACGAAGTACTTCGGTGAGCTTCGGATCGCGCCTAAAGTGAATGCCGGGTGAGGTGGTTTGGCTGTAGGATCAGAGCTCGTTCGTAGGTCTCAGACATTTAGTGTGCCGCGGTCGTTATCAGTTCAGACTTAATTTGCAATGTATGGTTTGTAATCGTGAGAGCTGGTTCGGCAGTGTCGCAGGACAGACGTGTTGTCTGCAGCGTTCGATGGCAGTTCAGACTTTATTAGCAGTTTCTGGTTATGCAGACATGTAGTTCAGAACAGTATGATAGCATTAACGGAAATACGACGTTTAGTATTTTGTTGAAGAATGGGAATTATTTGTGGAATGTAATTCTGCAGTTTCTACATCTACATTGACACTCCGCAAGCCACCCAACGGTGTGTGGCGGAGGGCACTTTACGTGCCACTGTCATTGCCTCCCTTTCCTGTTCCAGTCGCGCACGGTTCGCGGGAAGAACGACTGTCTGAAAGCCTCCGTGCGCGCTCTAATCTCTCTAATTTTACATTCGTGTTCTTCTCCCAATAAAAAGCGAGGAGCATCTCATGTAAACAAATATAATTGAAACTTTAGTTATTCAGATAATATCAGTTCCTTGCTAAGAGCTTCTGACAGCCTCAAGATTACGGATTCACGACCTACGTGCTGTTTCCTGCACAGGGGACAACTGTAGAAGACTGCAGGTTGATGAACATTTATTAGAACTTACGCATTCCACTTAGGGCGGTTGAAGCAAACAGGCACCTCGCGTGTACTGCGGTATTAGTACAAATGAGATCAGTGACACGTCATCTACGGTTACACAGAGGAGGTATGAACGAAAGATATTTTAGAGGGAAGGGGTTTATCACACGTACATATGTATATCACCCTCTCTCTCCCTGCCTCTTCTTTTTCAGCTTGGATTAACAAGTTCTATATTATGTTACTGCAGCTGCTGCTGGTTTAGCAGAATACAGAATTATAGTTCAATCGATGCCTGCTAACAAAGCGTTCTGATATAGTGATTGTTGTTGCTTCGGCGCACGTTTGGGTTTGCAGACTAGCAGTTCAATACAGACTGAATTAGTTAGTTAGGTTAGTTAGTTACATGTTCCACAGACCGTTTGAAGGATTGTTTTATCGGAACGATGTGTGAGCCGGTGCTGGTCGGATGTGCTTGCTAAATGCGGCCGCCTGAGACGTGCTTTTTTGGAAGTAATGGATTCGGTATAATTATGCGCACCACGTTCTGACAGTCGTAAAGTTTAACTATGAAGTGATTAACATCTTCTGCGTTCTATGGAACATTGATAAAAATGAATGTAGTCAGAATGTTTGAAACGAATAATAATTTTGCTAAAAGACCGTACACTTTGTTCTCAATCGAAATCGTCAATGTCCCCTTCCTAGAATGTGCCACACAAGGTAAATATACCATTAGCTCCTTTGAGCGGAGGGAGGCAAGAGCGTTCTTTAATATATCACACCAGCCACTCTTGTTATAGCCGGAATCTCAAGATCTTTTCGGAGGTACTATCCTGTTTATCACCTTATCAGAGTAGCCATTTCCTCTTAAATATGTCAGGTCTTCTTCCAAATTTTGTGGCTCACAGATGCTTCTGAACCGACCACAAATTTTTTTTGGGCTGTGTTGGGTCACGATTTGACTCTGGAAACGGGTCGGGTTATTTTTGTACCAAATTTCCTTTAAAAGAAGAAACAGAGAGAAAGAAGAATTAAAATGCCTCTTGGAAGTAAAGGTGTTATATCTCGGGGTAACCAGCCATTGCCGCCTCCAAGGCAATGCCTTTCCTATGCAGGAACATTTCAGTTTGAATCACTTCGCTCTACTTTTTCATATAGTGATTCGAACTTTTGTGAAGGTATCTATCGTCAGACTGGGCTTTATGTGGGTTTTGTGCCCTTATAGTTCTGTTAGGTGTTCTGTGTACCTGACTTTCTCTCAGCTTTTCAATCAAGAGGTCAAACGTTAGCCACAGACACGTCCAGGTCCGCCTAATGCCCAAATGAGTAAAATCACGAAGAAGTTTAGAGTAATTACACCCCGCATGGAGGTATGTAAGCTTTGACGTGAAGTCACTATTTACAAACGTAATAATAGACGAAACTATCCGCATCATTTAGAAGCATGTCTCATCAGACATATGTGAACTGGTTGAGTTGTACCTGACTTCAACGTACTTCAAATGGTAAGGAAAATACTAAGAGCAGACAGACGGTGTAGCAGCGGGGTCTCCCTATCTCCTCTGGTAGCCGACATATTCACGGAAGTCTTTGAAGTAACGGCCCTTGGTTCAGCTCCCATACGTCCACGTCGCAGGTTCAGATACGTGGATTACACGCTCGCTGCATGACCTCATGGTGATACGAAGCTACACAAATTTCATGAATATTTGAACAACATGCACGGGAAGATACAGTTCACGCTCGAAGTAGAGAAGAATGGTGCAGTTCCATTTCTAGACGTCGAAATATACAGGATAACCGAGGGCACACTAGGGCACAGAGTATATCGCAAGCCTAGACATTCAGTCAGGTATCTGCACGCTCAATCCTACCACCACCCAGCGGAGAAGAACTCTGTCTTCCGTTTTTGGCAATCCGTGTGCAGCGACTATGTGATGCTCAAAACATAACAACTGAGCTTAAAAGGCTAAGCAAAATGTTTCTAGCCAATGACTGCAGCCATTAGCCGATCCACACAGCCTTGCCGAAGAATACAAGAAAGTAAGATAAGCAAGAAATTTACAAACTGCAGCGAGCAGTGCGCTTACCTTATGCAAACACCTTCGCCGGGTTGGAGTGCAGCCTGTCTTCCATAGTGTCACAGGATCCAGGACGTGCTAGGCTCCACTAAAGACAAAGTAGATGCATTACATTCTGCAGGCGTATACGAGGTGGAATGCGAATGTGGAGAGGCATACATCGGCGAAACTTGCAGGCCAATAGCATCGCGCCTTCGGAAACACGATCGCTATATTGCTCTAGGACAACACAACAAATCTGCAGTGGCAGAACACCAGCAAAATTACGAAAAAGAAATAAAATTCAGCGAACCCTGTGTCTTGGCGAAGCAGACGGTTATGACGAAACGCAACATAAGAAGGGTCGTCGAAATACTTAAACACCCTAAGAGCCGGCCGAAGTGGCCGCGCGGTTCTGGCGCTGCAGTCTGGAACCGTGAGACCGCTACGGTCGCAGGTTCGAATCCTGCCTCGGGCATGGATGTGTGAGATGTCCTTAGGTTAATTAGGTTTAACTAGTTCTAAGTTCTAGGGGACTAATGACCTCAGCAGTTGAGTCCCATAGTGCTCTGAGCCATTTGAACCATTTTTTGAACACCCTAAGAACTTGAATGGAGAGGATGGACTCAAGCCTGCCCCATCTTGCCTGACAACACTCAGAGCCCAAAAGACGACACTGTGAACAAGAGGCGCGAGCACTACCGGCCGACGTCCACCACTTGGCAAACAGGAGTCAACTTCTCATTCGCCGGTGACCACCAATCATGCCACATAATACAAGAGCCAATAGAAAACAGAGTTTACGATCTCCCTCCGCAGCAGTAACGTATTAAAAGAAAGCTCCCTCTCCTTCTTCCTTAAGCGACCCATGAAATGAACTACCGTTTTAAAATAATTGCGTAATGGCACCCGCAGTGAAAAGCAAAAATTAAATGTAAGGGACACTGTGTAGCTAGAACGCAGCAGTAGACCCAGAGGAAGGCCGCTGCAACCATAGCAGAAAAGTTGGTTTCCTCCAGCAGTAGTTTTATACAATATCAAGCGGTACCAAATCCAGTAAACTTTTATGTCGATCAAAAGTATTCGGACACCCCCAAAACATACATTTTTCGTATTACGTGCATTGTCCTGCCACCTACTGCCAGGTATTGCATACCAGCGACCTCAGTACTCATCAGACATCGTGAGAGAGTAGAGTGGAGCACTTCGCGGAATTCACGGACGTCGAACGTGGTCAGGTAATTGGGTGTGGGTGTCACTTGTGTCATACATCTGTGCGCGAGTTTTCCACACTCCCAAATATCCCTAAGTCCACTGTTTCCAATGTGATAGTGAAGCGGAATTTCGAAGGGACATGTACAGCACAAAAGCCTACAGGCCATCCTCGTCTGTTGACCGACAGAGACCGCCGACAGATGAAGAGTGTCGTAATGTGTAATAGGCAGATATCTATCCAGACCATCAAACAGATATTTCAAATTGCATCACGATCCACTGCAAGTACTATGACAATCAGGCAGCAGATGAGAAAACTAGGATTTCATGGTCTAGGGGCTGCTCATAAGCCACATATCACGCCGGTAAATGCCAAACGACACCTCGCTTGGTGTAAGGAGCATAAACATTGGACTATAGAACAGTGGAAAAACGTTGTGCGGATTGACGAATCACGGTACACAATGTGACGATCCGATGGCAGCGTGTGGGTATGGCGAATGCCCGTTGAACGTCATCTGCCAGCGTGTGTAGTGCCAACAGTAAAATTCGGAGGCGGTGGTGTTATGGTGTGGTCCTGTTTTTCACGGAGGGGGCTTGCACCCCTTGTTGTTTTGCGTGGCACTATCAAAGCACAGGCCTACATTAATGTCTTCCCACTGTTGAACAGCAATTCGGGGATGACGATTGCATCTTTCAACAGGATCGAGCACCTGTTCATAATGCACGGCCTGTGGCAGAGTGGTTACACGACAATAACATCCCTGTAATGGGTTGGCGTGCACAGAGTCTTGACCTGAATCGAATAGAACACCTCTGGGATGTTTTGGAACGCCGACTTCGTGCCAGGCGTCTTAGTGCAGCACTCCGTGAAGAATGGGCTGCAACCTGGGCTGGAGCATCTGATTGAACGTATGCCTGCGAGGGTGGAAGCTGTCATCAAGGCTAAGGGTGACCCAACACAGCACTGAATTCCAGCATTATCGATGGACGGCGCCACGAACTAGTAAGTCATTTTGCCGGCCGGTGTGGCCGAGCGGTTCTAGGCACTTCAGTCCGGAATCGCGCCACCGCTCCGGTCGCAGATTCGAATCCTGCCTCGGGCATGGATGTGTGTGATGCCCTTAAGTTAGTTAGGTTTAAGTAGTTCTAAGTCTAGGGGACTGATGATCTCAGATGTTAAGTCCCATAGTGCTTAGAGCCATTTGAACCATTTGAAGTAAGTCATTTTCAGCCAGGTGTCCGGATACATTTGATCCCATAGTGTATGTAAGCAGTCTCTGACCTCGGTCCATACGTTATTGGAAAGGGATTGGACAGTACCGTGCTCAGCACCATTTGCCCAACACGCCGCAGTCGTTGGCGCAGTAAGCAGATGTAAACAATGCAGGGTTTTGTGGCCGCGTCACTCGGCAGGCTTCGGTGCGTGTCGGCTCTGACCACTGGTGGAATCACGTGGCGCCCGAGGCGCTGCGGCGGCCAGGAAATGAGCGCGCGGCCCATATCCGCCGCCGCCGCAGCAGCAGACAGGCAGACACACACCTTCACGAGCACAGCCAGCGGCAGCCCAATGATCACACACTGCCGGCGAGGCAAAAGAGCGCCGTCCGCACACAACCCGTTCCACCTGCCACACCCCTATGTCTCCGCGCTGCGTCTCATTACTTCGTTATTCGCGATGCAGCACCTCTGGGTATTGCCTCCAGCGAGGTGGGGTCGTGAGGTAGTCGACCTCGCAGCAGGTGCCAGTGACGAATGACGCACAGCCCTTGTGTGGGGTGGAGCATAGAAATGAACACCGTTTTTCAAATTTGTTGTTTATTTTCTTTTCTTTGTGTGCCATCAGTCTTGTGACTGGTTTAACGCTGCCACACCACGAACTGCTCTCCTGTGACAACAATATCATCTCCGAGTAGCACTTGCAACCAACATCCTCAATTATTTAATTTGCTGAAATTATCACAATCTCTGTCTTCCTCTACAGTTTTTACCTCCTACAATGGCTCTGAGCACTATGGCACTTAACATCTGAGGTCATCAGTCCAATAGAACTTAGAACTACTTAAACCTAACTAACCTAAGGACTACACACACATCCATGCCCGAGATAGGATTCGAACCTGTGACCGTATCAGCAGCGCGGTTCCGGACTGAAGCGCCTAGAACCGTTCGGCCACAACTGCCGGCTTACCGCCTAGAGCTCTCTCTGCTACCACGGAAATTATTCCCTGATGTCTTCACAAACGTCCTATCATCCTGTCCCTTCTCCTTGTCAGTGTTTCCATCTATTCCTTTCCTTGCCGAACCTTCAAAGAACCTCCCAATTTATTTATCATCCATCTAATTTTCAAAATTCTTCTGTAACACCATATCTGATATGCTTCTATTCTCTTCTATTCTGGTTTTACCGCCGGCCGCTGTGGCCGAGCGTTTCTAGGCGCTACAGTCTGGAACCGCCCGACCGCTACGGTCGCAGGTTCGAATCCTGCCTCGGGCATGGATGTGTGTGATGTCCTTAGGTTAATTAGGTTTAAGTAGTTCTAAGTTCTGTGGGACTGATGACCTCAGACGTTAAGTCCCATAGTGCTCAGAGCCATTTGAACCATTTTCTCGTTTTACCGCAGTCCATGTCTCTCATGGCCATACGACGTTGTGCTCCAAACGTAAATGAAACATATTTCTCATACATGGGGAAAGAATTCGACATTGTACAGCTACACTATTGATGACAAACAGCTGGAAACTGCGTCTAGTGGGAAAATCAGACACCAGACTTAGATTCATCGAAAGGATCTTAAGGGAATGTAACTTATCCGCTAAAGAACTGGCTCATAAGGCGCTTGTTCGCAGATTATTAAGTACTGTTCACGTATTTAGGATCCCTGTCAGGTAGGACTTATAGAGGAGATTGAGATGATGCAACGAAGAGCGACGCGTTTCGTCACGGGATCGTTTAGCTGGCGAGAGAGCGTTAAGGAGAGGCTAAGCAAACTCCACTGGCAGACGTTACAAGAAAGGCGTTGGTCATCACGGATTGGCTTCCAATTGAAAATCCGGGGCAACACTTTTCGGGAGGAGTCAGATAACATATTACTTCCCCCCCACATACATTGCAGGTACTGACCACGAGGAGAAAATTCAAGAAATTGAAGCCAATGCAGAGGCTTACCGACAATCATATTGCACTTCTCTTGGCCAGGAATGCCCTTTATGCCAGTGCTATTGCTTTTTATGTCCTCCTTGTTCCGTCCGTCAAGGATGTTTTTCTGCGTAGGCAGCAGAATTTCTTAACTTAATCTATTTCGTGATTCTCAATACTGATGTTATGTTTCTCGCTGTTCTCATTTCTGTTACTTACCGTAATTTTTGTGCCTCTTCGATTTACTCTCGGTCATGTTCCATACTCGTTAAACTGTTCATTTCATTGAACATGTCCTGTATCTTCTTCTCTGTCACTGAGGATAGCACTGTCACCAGCGAATCTACACGTTGATATCCTTTAACACCAAATTACAATCCACTCTCGAATCCTTCATTTTCGTCATTGCTTCTTAGACGTACGGACTTCAGTAGTGCCGGAAAACGACGTCCCTGTCTTACACTCTTTTTAATGAGAACACTCCGTTCTTGGTCTTCCACTCTTATTGTTTCCTCTTGATTCTTTCTTCACCGATTCTGAGGAGAACCTCCTTATTCCTTAGCCTAGCAGCCACATCGTTACCGAGTACCAAATGTCAACATATTCGAGTCTCTCTCTTTTCGGTTTTCCAACTGTCAAAGATTCACTGGCATGATGCTGTGCTCCAATCGTACAGTCTCAGAAGTATCTTCCTGAAATTAAGTCCTGTGTTTGATACTAGTGGCCTTCTTTTGGCCAAGCATGCCCTCTTTTCCTGTGCTGGCATGCTTTTTAAGTCCTCTTGTTTCATCTGTCATGTGTTTATATGCTCACAAAGTAAGAGAATTCCTAACTTCTAGTTTGAGGTCACCGATTTTGATAAAATTTCTGCCAGTTTCATTTCTGCTACTTCTAACAACTTTTGTCTTTCTTCGGATCACTCTCATATCCTTATTCTGTACTCACGAAATTGTTCATTGCATTCAACAGATCATACAATTATTCACCTTCATTGAGGGTAGCAATATCACTGATAACATTACAACCTTAATTTTATTCCTACTCTCCCGGATTTGTCTTTTATTTCCTTCACTGCTTTCATAGATTGAACAGTAAGGGCGAAAGACTGCACTGTTGTCTTACCCTGTTTTTAATGGGAATACTTAGTTCTTGTCCTTACAATCTCATTGGTCGCTCTTGGCTCTTGTACACTCAACAGCAAAAAAAGTGGGTCACTCCTGAATTCCAACGTGTAGGCTGCACCTGAATGTATGCAACCAACATAGCATATCTGTGTTGCACATCGTCGCAACCCTCAACAGTTCAGTCGTTGTAAGATAAGCAATGGCTACCAATAGAGACTACTAGAGAACACTGGTCTTTATGACAGTCTGTCCAGATATAAAGTAACACCACGATAGTACAGAACAGATCAGACAGTCTTTAACGTTTGTAAACTAAACTTAATTACAATAAGTGACATTTCAAATGATGTGGGACAACTAGTTTTATCACATAAATCGTTCAGTCATCCTTAGGCACAATTAAATATTTGAGACAGTATATGCATTTATAAAGTTGTATGGCAATTGGAAACAAGTTCTTTACTGTCTAAAAGGTTTACCCAACACAAGGTGAATGTCGTTCAACGTTCAAAGGGGAGTGGTAGCACATCAACTTTGTGTAATACTAAGGAGTGAAAAGGAAACGTGATTCACGGCGGCAACCACTCTGCGGAAATCCCAACATTAGCAGCGAATCACAAGTAATATCATTGTTCACATTACTCATCAACAGTTACTTGTACACAAAGTTGTACTTTAAATGACATGACAAACGTCTTCGTTTTGGATCCGGATGCAAACCCAGAACATAAAGCCATTGTTAACCAAGCAAAGCTTTGTGCCTTATAGAGACTCGATCACTAGGCAGAAAGAGACGTCAAATATTGACGTTTGCACCAGTATCAGTTATCAGTTCTCAACTTGAACGTAAATGACGATAATGTTTGTACGAAAGCAGGAACCCTAACATGACAATTAACTTCTTGGTAATTAACCTCGAAAGACGTTGTATAGTGTTGCATTGTCAAGGAATAAAGGATGCACGTGTTTAAAATTGAAATGCCATCATGTAATGCTGGGGACAAGGATGCGAACCCAGCACCTAATCGGATTGTTGAATAAGTACGTAAAATCAGAATGTAGATATCACAGTTTGTCACCAGTAGTGGGGTTGGAACCTTAAATGACGACTGAAGTTGTATTGCCTGATCGGGATTCGAACCTGGCGCCTATCGCCGTCGTTGTCTTACCAGGAACAGACGAGAAATGTCCAATTTTGGTCCACCATCAGCGAGATGTGCACACGTTTAACTAGAAATAAGGTGACGAAAACGTCTATGCTGACTGAGAGTCGAACGCCGCACCCATGGTTATGAAGACACGTTAATAATCAACTTCATATTCAGTAGTAGCTAGGAGTAGCATGTTTATTTGCAAAAGTTAAGGCCTTTCTCATCCCTAGTAACGTGTTGCCTAATATCTGCGATATCATGGCGTTAATATACAAGTGGATTGACTGCTGTAAAGAGCAATGTTATCTAGTAGTCATGTATCATTGAGATGTAAATGAAGTGCCTCAGTAGAAAGTAATTTCCGTCGTGCCGCATGTATTGTTTCAGAGTCACTGAGTACATGTTATAAGTGCACAAAACGTTTATTATATACTAAGTATATACTAATATTTGGAGAAGCTGCCGCCAGACCTGTTTACTTTTACATTCCGCTTAGTTGTCGTGGTTGAATACAGGTTTTCTTAAGGCTACGTCTAATGCACAGCGCTTACAAGAAAGTACATTTTCCTGTGTCATGCTATTGCTAGCTAGGTGAAATTTTTTGTGGTAGCTATGTTTAAAATGAATGTATTTTTGAAAGTATTCTTCGTCAAATATTTGAATAAATCGTCAACTGTTGGTGTGCCTGCACATGTCATAGCATAATAGCTGTAGCTGCGTTAGTTTGTTCTACAGACTTGTGTAGGTTAGGTGTAACTTTTGATCGTTCAAGGAGTGATCGTGACCATGCAGCCCGGGTCTGTACTAGCTGCGGCTCGAGAGGTACGGGCCAGCCAGGCTGGCCGAGGCGAGACGCAAGTGAGCGAGCTGGCGGTGGCGTTGGTGGGCCAACAGCCCGGTACGAGCCAGCACGGCTGCGCCGCATGCCTCTGCCTCTGCCGCTCCGTTTGACGTAAATAGGTTTACCTCCTCTCCTGGAATCAGTATCAGAGCGGCAAGCAGAAATACACATCAGGCTGTCTGCCGCAATGGCTCACTGGGAGAGGTCTATTCGAGGTAGAGTCAAAAAATGGTTCAAATGGCTCTGGGCACTATGGGACTTAACATCTGTGGTCATCAGTCCCATAGAACTTAGAACTACTTAAACCTAACTAACCTAAGGACATGACACACATAACGACGGTCCTCGAACCGTTTACAGGCCGTAAGGGACTCGCCATCGACGCGAATATGTAACCACGACGAGAAGAAGTGGCCGGCTATCTGTTACCTGCTGGGGTTAGATTTCTGTGAAAGGGGCGGGAATTCTTCACACGATAGAAGGAACTCTGGACAGCGCGCAGGGAAAACGTGATGCTTCCGTCAGTGCGAATGCTGTACGCAGAAGGGGACGTCACATTGCAAGAGGACCATTCTCTCATTCACAGGTCTGCATTTGTTCAGCAGTGGCTCTCCACGATTAGCATCAACGTCATGGACTGGCCGGCCACGGGCGGCTCATATGAACTCCATGGAAAACATGTGGGCTGAGGTCGCCAGAACATTAACAGAGAACTGGCCACAAAACCGACCAACTACTGCGGACGCTCTTTGGGACTGCGTCCTGGAAGCCTGGGAGGACGTTGCTTCTTCAGGCTGTTACGTCCGACGGCTTTTACATTCTGTGCCAAGACGCGTGATAGAAGTACAAAATAATGAAGCATTCTGGATAAAATATTAGAGTTCTTTAAATGTTTTGTTATGTCTTCTTTAGCGTCATTTTTCCTCATTGGGCGCTAGTGGAAGATCGCGTGGCAACAGAAAAGATACAATATGGGTTAGCTTTCCTTTGAGTTGCCCTTTTAATTCAAGCGGGTTTCCTTTGAATATACGGTTTGTTAAGTATTCTATTCTGATTTCATTTATAAAAAAATTGCTCTGAGCACTATGGGACTTAACATCTGTGGTCATCAGTCCCCTAGAACTTAGAACTACTTAAACCTAACTAACCTAATGACATCACACACATCCATGCCCGAGGCAGGATTCGAACCTGCGACCGTAGCAGTCGCGCGGTTCCGGACTGCGCGCCTAGAACCGCTAGACCACCGCGGCCGGCTTTCATTTATACCCTGACAACATACTTACAAACTAATCAGCGTAGATGGACTATGTCACAGTAGTTTTTGTTATTTCAAATACGTCTCTCTCTTCCCCTCCATCCATGAATACACCCTCCGTCCTCCACACAATACGCAAACGATTTCATATTATGGTTACTCGCGGCGCGGGATTAGCCGAGCGGTCTCAGGCGCTGGAGTCATGGACTGGGAGGGTGGTACCCGCGGAGGTTCGAGACCTCCCACGGGCATGGGTGTGTATGTTTGTCCTTAGGATAATTTAGGTTAAGTAGTGTGTAAGATTAAGGACTGATGACCTTAGTAGTTAAGTTCCATGAGACTTCACACAAATTTGAACATTTATGTTTACTCGTTGTTAATATCTCTTCTATTCTCTCTCACACTCTCTCTCTCTGACACTATCGCCGCAAGTGCCCTTCTATTACACTCCCCCAAAACTTTGTAAACAAATCTAGCGGTTTCCAATGACGCTACATTTTCTCTTTTAATTGCTGCTGACTTTACTCTCTATCATTCCTCTCACCACCAATGAAACCATATTCTTTGATCTCCCCTTCCCTATAACCCATTCTTCGTTCTGAGAACAGTCCTTCCTTATCTCTCGGTCCCAAGATAAAACGAACTGTGGCACACATCTAAGTAAGCAATACTTTGCAAGCATTTCACGCTTATATTTTACACTTCTGCATTTCCATCCATTCCCAGATCCCGCCCTCCTTCCTGTTACGCGTCCCTTGACATCTGCATATACATCTAATTCATAATTATGTGCTTGGCAGGGGGCTCCGTGTTCTGGTGGATTAATATTGTATTGATGTGAAAGACGTGTAGGTTCACATCTCACGTCAGGCGTAGATTTTTAAAACACACGAGTAACTCTCCTTCACCCCCAAGTAACGCCAAGTGCAGAACGCCCGTAAGCTCCGTAGTACAATATCCTCAGTAAAGATAACATCCCTTCGCTGTTGACTGGACAGAGTGGGATTCGTTTGAGCTGTGACAGTTGGAGAAAAAATCCCGTAAGGCAGAGACTCTGTCGCCAGCAAGCCGTCGTAAACTAGAAAACGTATTTCATTTAATGAACCAATGGCCATGTAAGTTCACAAGGCTCTTACTTTATTTGAAATTGAGTCGTTGAAAATTGTGGAACTGGACTGGGATTATAATTCGATTTCACTGTGTTCCCGAAGATTGCAAACTCTTCTAGGCGTCCTCGAAAGGCACCTATCTGGTTTGGAATCCTGATCAGCACAAAATATTGATTATTTCATTTCAAGCCCTAGCATGTGCACTCCGAACTACTGGGGAAAAATAGTTGCATTTTCAACGTCTCCTCGTGCGTTGTCAGCTGTAACGCGTTCGTTTCAACTCACAGCCGTATGATGAGCTTTTTTATCAAAATATTACAAGATCAAACGTTTTCTTACATATTTTCAAGTTCAAACATTCCTCTCCATCCTACTGGTGAAAACGGATTTGGGTTTGACGTTGTGTTCGTTGTGATCACCAACGACGACGTGTTGTGGATTCAACTTCTGGTCAGCAGAGTATTTTCCAAAAAAAATGGCTCTGAGCACTATGGGACTCAACTGCTGTGGTCATAAGTCCCCTAGAACTTAGAACTACTTAAACCTAACTAACCGAAGGACAGCACACAACACCCAGCCATCACGAGGCAGAGAAAATCCCTGACCCCGCCGGGAATCGATCCCGGGAACCCGGGCGTGGGAAGCGAGAACGCTACCACACGACCACGAGATGCGGGCTAGTGTTTTCCATCACATCATTGAAAGTACAAACATGCCATTCCTAGCTATTATTGGAAATGAATTTGATGGTTAAAGTTTCTTCATGACCACGTGTGCGGGGTTACAATGCCATTCAGCACAGAACTTTTCGTCGCCTGATGTCTAGCGAAACATGCGCCCATCTCGCTACTGGTGAACCAACAGTAGCTATTTATCGTCTGTTCCTCGCTAGAAACCGACGGTGCTTGATGCTGGGTTCGAATCAAAGTCAGACAAACACAATTCTATCGTCAATTAAGGTTCCAGCATTTCGCTATTGGTGAAAACATTTTATATTTAACTTTTGATTTTATGTACAGTCGTGCTCAAAAGTATCCGAACCACCTGAATTGCATTTCATCTGATTGCCATGCAACCTACATAACGCAGCTGTCTAGCAGGTCCTCTAATCGCTCCTTGGTACAGTCGTTTGACTGTTGAAAATGGTTCCAACATGTCACCACTAGAAAACACTGCTCTGTATCGCAATAACTCAAGATGTAAAGTGATACCACGATACTAAAAATATCAGGGAACACCTCATCACAGATAAGACTCTCCTTAAGGCTTGTAAGCTCCCATTTATTGCAATAAACGACATACCTGAAATGTTAGCACTCTCATTATTACGTCAGATAGGTAATGCACGTAGTAAGTTCGTCGTATTCATGATTTCCTCTTCAAAGTAACATACCATACTTGTTATTTAACACAAAATGTCATTAAAAATTTACGTTATTCACGAGCAGCTAGTTGAGAATATGTATGAACTTCAAATGACACGACGAACCGCCTCGTTCTGCATACGGATTCAAACCCAGGTCATGCAAACTAAGATTCGTGACTGACGGAAATTAACAGTCATTCCCGACTAAGCATAAAGAGAGTGATGTACTTCATTTTTGGACAGTATCAGTTAGCAAATATCAACTTTAAATTACATAACGTAACATTTTTAACGGTCGCGAATTCCTACGCAGCATCTATCGTCCCTGCTAATGAACTACGGGAGATGTTAAATATTGCTTCTTCACAAGTAACTTATTTGAAATGCAGTGAAGTAAAGCTTTGTGTTGGACAGGGATTCCAACCCAGAACCTAATCGGATTGTTATGGAAGAACAATCAACTTTGGCATATCGGAACTTCTCGGCAGTAGCTAGATGTATTAAATGAAATGATGAGACGAAACATTAATTTTTCCTTCCCCGGACTCCAAACCGGCACATATCACTGTTATATTCTAGAGAAAAGGAACGTTAAGTATGGATCTGTTACACCAGCAGCAACATGTGATCATGTTTGAACTAGAAATAATATGACGAAGAGTTCAGTGCCGACTGAGAATCGAACCCCAAACATATCGTTGTTGACTACACACAAAGAGACGACTCTTACCGAATTTTTCTCCACCAGCAGCTCGGAATAACATCCTTGAACTTACAGTGATCTCGCAACTAGTTCTGTGTCTCATTGGGAGTCAAAAACGTCAGATATCGTTAATGTTGACAACGAATGCAAATGCATTAAAAATAAAAATTATTGTCCACCAACAGATAGGTGTTCTCATGCTAGAGCTTGATAATACATAGTGAAAACTTTAGTGCTGGGCCCGGATTCGAACCGATTCATGCGCAATATGTGGAGATGTTGAGAAATCTGCAGTTTTGAACAAACAACAAGTTGTAGTCGAGCTGTATTGTCACGAAGGGATCAAATTCCGCGTTAAGGGCGGCCTGAGTTGCATTCCCAGTTCAGAACCAATTTTATCGACATACAGAAGCTGAAATAAAAGATTGAATAAGTGTCCTGTGGCCATACACATGGTTTATTTCGTCACTAGAAATAAGTAAATAGTATAAGAAAGGTTACTTTTGATAGATGGTTCAAATGGCTCTGAGCACTATGCGACTTAACTTCTGAGGTCGTCAGTCGCCTAGAACTTAGAACTAATTAAACCTAACTAACCTAAGGACATCACACACATCCATGCCCGAGGCAGGATTCGAACCTGCGACCGTAGCGGTCACGCGGTTCCAGACTGAAGCGCCTTTAACCGCATGGCTCTCCGGCCGGCTACTGGTGATAGAGTTACTACATATTGCCACTCCTTACTTTATTGTGGTTCCACCTAACGTCTACTTGGTAGAGAAGGAATATCATGTTTAATGTGATTTCCAGACCACAATGCCATTATATCTTCTTCACTTTGGTCTCTTAGTAGTCTCTTGCGGTACCCATTGTGTGTAGTCAAACGACTGTACCCCATGGGGTTTTGATGTTTAGAGGACCTGCAACACAGCTACGTTATGTTGGTTGTATTCAGCAGTGACCCACTTTTTTTGCTGTCAAGTGTACATATTGTATGTTACCCATCTTTTCCTGTAGCTTAACCCTATTTTTCTTAGGATCTCGAATATTCCGCACCATTTGACATTGTCGAACGCTTTCTCCAGATCGACAAATCCTATGAATGTGTCTTTATTTTTCCTCAGTCTTGCTTCCAGTGTCAACCACACAGTCAGAACTGCGTCTCTGGTGCCTTTACCTTTCCTAAAGCCAAACTGATCGGCATCTAACAGATCTCCAACCATGCTCGCTATACATTCGATAACGAGTCCTGTGACGTCATCCCCAGATTCTCTATCTCCGTATGCCCATAGACTCGATTCGTGAGTCCCAGCCGCAGCCCCCTCGTCAACTGAGTCTGTTGTTGGGTATAGTTGCACATGACTCACTCAGAAACGAGAGCTATTACACGAGTTCGCGATTACAACCGCTAACTGGCGGCATTCCCGCTACATACACTACCAATTAGAAGGAAATTTCCGCCGTTAAACTCTAAATTACTATTCATTGATTTAATACAGTCATGATTTTGGTTTTGCAGACTTCTCAGGTGTAGCTTGAAATGACACAAAGCGTTCGAACTGTCTAAATTACAGAAGCAAGTTACATACCTAAGTTACTGTTTATCGCTTTTTACATTACGTTTATAGACATAAAACAGTTTTGAAGCCTGCAGCTAATTTAGTTTCGTATTTGATACCCATTCATAGAGTGTCAACAAATACATTGACATATACACACTTTCGAGACGTTGCCGAGTCTCTAACGACAGCATCAGAAAACATGAAATGAGGATGAAATTCAATTTCTAAATAGTGATTAATTATTGAAGTAAGTTACAGAAACGAATGATAAGCTGCATACTTCGCTGTCAGCCCATAAACACATGCTGACATGATCAAATGAATACAGACATAGAGCCCTCTTTTTTTTGTATGAGTGACATAACAGCGACGTTATACACTGTGCCCAGTTTTCGTTTGACGCAGCCCGTGTGTTTTCTCGTGGTGCAGGCGGAAAAACAAGAATACAGCCAATTTGGTTTCATTGGACGAAATTTCTATATTTCAGGTATGAAGCATGAGTTGAAGTGTAAAACTTATTCCAGATATCACTACTTCTCTAATGGATCACATCTGCTACAGTGTACTTTGCATCAATTAATTTTCGTCTTACAACCTCCACTGTCTCACAAAACAGCTCCATTAAAGACCATCTGATCCTGACAATCGTTTATCTCGCCTTATCAGCGCAACTTTACAGCAGCAAGTCCGTGTACTCAGATATGGTACTAATATTAAGCCACCACTAGCCTCACACTCTTGCATGCTTCCGAAAGAGAGATCGAGTCGACGAGTATGAAACGATCATTGCGCCACAGTTCTCAGACTCGTCTTACTAGCGGAACTACAGGGGGAACGCAGGAAACCGGTTGACACTGATGTAACAGCGGCACCTTCATTTGTATGTATGCAGCCCTCAACATTAGACTCGGGCTGGCTCCGTTTCTGATTTCTAGTTTCGGTTGACCAATCAATTACCCACACCAATTCTTTGGTTCCTTCTGCTGAAATTCAGCCAAGTTATTCTGTTATTTAGCCAAAAACAGCTGTACTGCCACGAAACTGAATGAAGACACAAGGCAGTGTTTCTACTACCTCTACAGTAAAAGTATGAGAGCAAGAAATGCAACATGGGCCCAGAGGGGTGCATAGTATAAGGATTACGACCCACCCACTTTTTTTTTAACAAACAATATTTTTACAACACTTCCTGACAAAAAGAAGTGAAGCAGTCAGAAGGGGAAAAGCAACGGAAATGAAACTTCACAGGTCGAGAGGATCATCATAAATTCCATCGACACATCACGGAATAGGCTGCACAGCCTGTTTGGGAAATCAACATGTACTCGGTCATCCGACCCTTTCCTGTGCAGTGGTCTCGAAGCTCGTGGCCGATGAGCTTGCTTCAATCCATCTAAACAGTTGCATCAGTTGACTATATACTTTTTCCATTTTCCTTTCCAATGTAAAGATTTATAGCTGTTGGTCTGTTTCGGTATTTCGTAATTTGCCCATAAATGTGCAGCCTTTGGTTGCCCTGAGATAATTCATCTAAGCTTTGGTTTTTCGCCAGCACCCACGTCTTACTTGTATGTAATACTAACGGTTCCATCATCGTTTTATGAAACTTTAGTTCGGTTCCCTACCTGGTTTCATGTTCCAGAGTTCTACGAATTATTCTAATAATACAAATAGTCAGTCGTCAGCAGCAAAGATTTTTACTAAATTAACTTCTTGACTAGTTTCGGTAAACTAATTTGCCATCCTCAGAAGATCGTTCAATTAAGCTCACATCGGAAAGCAATCGTCAAGCAAACTCAGGACGACAGAGTCCTACGTTAAAATTATTACATGGTACTGTGAAGTAGTTGGCCGGCCGGAGTGGCCGAGCGGTTCTAGGCGTTACAGTCTGGAAACGCGTGACCGCTACGGTCGCAGGTTCGAATCCTGCCTCGGGCATGGATGTGTGTGATGCCGTTAGGTTAGTTAGGTTTAAGTAGTTCTAAGTTCTAGGGGACTGATGACTACTGCAGTTAAGTCCCATAGTGCTCAGAGTCATTTGAACCAAGTAGTTAAGTAGTAAACAATGTGAAGATACGGTGATCAAAAACCTTCACATTATAGGCGAACAGTTAAAATATCACGCGACATATGATGATTACCACCGACAGACTGATTAAAAAAATTCTGAAGCTGACAACTGTGTATTTCTATTCTTAAAACGTGCATCACAGCTGTTAGTTGACGGCCACGAATAAAAGTTCTATGAATTGTTCCATATTTATCAAACGGACAATGTTGGCCCACACAATATACGTGTCCTCATGAACCGTCTGCGTAATGTTTAGCTACTTCGTTGGTCAGCAAGATCCCCAGATCTGTCCACGATAGAACATGTGTCAGACTAGCTCCCACGTCAACTCTACTCTAGTGGCAGTATCCTTGTTAAAAAGGACAGATTCAAACAGTTGTGGTCAAGTTTGCCTCATGACAGGAAATAACGTCTTTATGACACAATCCCCAGCCCAATCAGAGCATACACACATGCTAGAAGGCGTGCAGTTTCATACTGGTAATTGGACCCATACTGCCAAGTTCATTGCAAATTTGGTTCAGTACCGTAATCATTGTAATAACATCACATATTCCCTCAAGTTTCATTCCGTTTCTTCCTCTCCTATTGGGGGTTTAACTTTTTTTGTCAGCCGGCGCTATGACGAGATCCTGAACCTAGGCCTCGATCTAAGTACGTACCGACATATCTTCTCAGTGGTAAGTTTAAATTTACAAACAAATCATAAGAAAACATAAAGGAGTTCAAGCTTTCGAAGGTATCACTTTCTGTTTTCGTCAGCAAAGCAAAGTGGAGACGGGTTATTCTCGGTCGCAGCTGACACTGCTACAGCTTTTCATTTCATCTCCTCTCCTTTTATCCTCTCAAATTGTGGAGAAACAAGCGCTGTATCATTTGAAAGATACAAAGGCGAGTGAGTGTGCTGGGACTTACCCCAGTTCACTGCTAATGCTGCCTGTGTGTGGTATACAAGCACTGCACCGTAATTTAAGAATGAAATTAAAAATTAGTTTTTCCAAGCTTTGTCAACATATGCTAAAATAAATAATGTTTAAACTGTCAAATCTCAGAGTGATCATATGAATATGTTTCCCCAAATACGTGGTTTCAAATAAAAAACAAGTGGCGCTAAAGAATAAAGCAAGAAATAAAAAACTGGTGAGAATGTGCAAATGTACGTCAAAATCAAAAACTTTCAACTTGATCGGAACAATGTTTTAGTCGGAATCCACGTTTTTACGAAAAATAAGTGGCAATCAATAGTAAAGCTGGAAATCCAAAAATTCGAACGAAGCGTCAGTTTCATATAAGAAAACCTTACCTTTGTGACCCCACTGAGCTGCCTCCAATAGTTTTGGAGAAATTAACATAAAATTAAATTTGGAACAAAAACGTCCTTATTTATAGTTGATTAAGTATCAGTTATGTTAATGGTAGAGAGTTCTGATTACAGCACGTGATTAAACCCATTAAATGATAAGGCTATAACAAGTTTCAAGATTTTGATGTAAATAGCAATCAATACAAGGTCTCTTAAAGTTGTAGTTCAGATGTCTTATTCTACTGTCAGTTCGGTTCTAAATGTTCTAGACACCAAAGTTTAAATGCAGGAGAGCTGAAAATTTTTTTGTGAATAGAGCCTACTTAACTTCATTCATAAATAAATTGCGAAGATTCTCAATTACGATACAACAGTATTTCAAAATATTATGTGTCCGAGCAGGCGGCCATTTAGATGCTGCTACTTGGGCATGAAGCGGATGATGGCAGGAGTTTCCTTCGGCCGTCCGCCGCGACGATATACACACATCAAAAACATTTTTGCATCACCTCGGTTCCGAGAGTTCCGGAATCTGTACAGAAAACTGGAATAGAGATAAACATAAACATCATTTCCGCCCTTTTTATTGCTCATGAAAACCACACATTGCAGGTTGTACCACCACACAATGAGACCTTCAGGGGTAGTGGTCAAGATTTCTGTACACACTGGTACCTCTAATACCCAGTAGCACGTCCTCTTACATTGATGAACGCCTGTATTCGTCATGGAATACGATCCACAAGTTCATCAAAGCACTGTTGGTCTATGTTGTCCTACTCCTCAATGGCGATTCGGCGTGGATCCCTCAGAGTGGTTGGTGGTCCACGTCGTCCATCAACAGCCATCTTCAATCTATCCCAGGTGCGTGCGACAGGGTTCATGTCTGGATAACATGCTGGCCACGGTAGTCGAGCGATGTCGTTTTCCTGAAGAAAGTCATTCACAAGATGTACACGATGGGGGTGCCAACTGTCGTCCTCGGAGGATATCATTCACGTATCGTACAGCCGTTACGGCGCCTTCCATGACCACCAGTGGGGTGCATCGGCCCCACATAATGCCACCCCAAAACAGCAGGGAACCTCCACCCTGCTGCGCTCGCTGGACACTGTGTCTAAGGCGTTCAGCCTGACCGGGTTGCCTCCAAACACGTCTCCGACGATTGTCTGGTTGATGGCATATGCAACACTCATCGGTGAAGAGAATCTGATGCCAATCCTGAGAGACTCATTCGGCATGTTGTTGGGTCCATCTGTACCAATCTGAATGTTGTCGTGGGTGCAAACAAGGACCTCACCATGGACGTCGGGAGTGAAGTTGCGCACCATGTGGCCTATTTCGCATAGTTTGAGTCGTAACACGACGTCCTGTGGTTGCACGAAAAGCATTATTCAGCACTGTGGCACTGTTGTCAGGGTTCCTCCGAACCATTATGCGAAGGCAGCGGTCATCCACTGCAGTTGTAGCCCTTGGGCGGCCTGAGCGTGGCATGTCATCGACAATTCCTGTCTCTCTGTATCTCCTCCACGTTAGACCAACATAGCTTTGCCTCACTCCGAGACACCTGGACACTTCCCTTGTAGAGAGCCCTTCCCGGCACAAAGTAACACTGCAGACGTGATCGAACCGTGGTATTGATCGTTTAGGCACGGTTGATCTACGAGAAACACGAGTCGTATAGCCGCTCGGATGGCCGAGCGGTTCTAGGCGCTACAGTCTGGACCGCGCGACCGCTACGGTCGCAGTTTCAAATCTTACCTCGGGCATGGATGTCTGTGAGGCCTTACGTTAGTTAGGTTTAAGTAGTTCTAAGTTGTGGGGGACTGATGACCTCAGAAGTTAAGTCCCATGGCGCTCAGAGTCATTTGAACCATTTGAACGAGTCGTATATCTCCTTACTGCTGAAATGACTGGAACTGATCGGCTGTCGGACCACCTCCGGCTAATGGGCGCTGCTCATGCATGGTTGTTTACATCTTTCGGCGGGTTTAGTGACATCTCTGAACAGTCAAAGGGTCTCTGTCTGTGATACAACATCCATAACCAACATAACCAACGTGTATCTGCAGGAGTTCTCGGAACCGTGGTGACCCAAAACTGTTGCAGTATCTCTCCCCTGCACTAATAAGCCAGTCTATTCGCAGAATATCCTCTCGTCCACGAGCTCCTTCGCCTGCAGTGTTCGATGTGGTCGCTCGTTCTCATACATAAAAATGAAGTCAGGGTCAAATTCACCCCTGAAAAGATATACAAGTGGAAGGAGTACAGTGTCACAATAATGCTGACCAGTGAGTGTAACGTGGTCAGTATACTCTGGCTACATTATGCCTCCCCCAACACCATGACACTTGGACCACCTTAACGGTCATGTTCTATAATGTTCTCACATCTCGCCATATGAGGTACATGCAGAATCACTGCACAGATTGAATCTGCTCTTTTCCGAGAAGTGCAGCCGACTCCACTTCTCGTTGGTCCAATCCCTATCCTCTAGGTACCATTGAGAACGGTTCCGCTGATGAGCTGGAGTCGTAGAAACACGCTGAACGGGTCGTCGGCCAAAGAGACCGTCCCCATGCAGTCGTCGTTCGACGTTGGAGTGTGAGATGTGTCACCTGCAGTCAAGTTAAATGTGGTTGCAATTGTTTGATGTGTGGCTCACCTTGCCTACTGCGTAGACTACCTTTCAACTGCTGCCGTAGTTAACCATAGTCGCCAACTTCCTCTCCTTCGAGTAGCAGCTCCTATGGTACTAAATGATCTCTATGCGCGTGTGTCAACGCAGTGAGTAATAAGAAACTCCTGGGTTACACTCGTCCCACTTCGTACTTCTTTCAAATGCCGATGACTCTCCCCCGTGTGAGGTCTTCGAAATGTTCCCTCCCAGTCATGCTGTAATGCAGAACACCATTACTGATAGCTGGTGGACGCACACGGTCATTTCCCTATGAAGAGGATATCTGTTCTTTCGGACATGTCCGAAAGAACAAATACCACTGGTGATGTTGCAGCTCTCGAAGAATGAAATTACAATGAAATCCAGACCATTAGCTGCTTACATGCGTTGATAAATACCAACGGGGACAGTTGAAAATGTATGTCCCGATCGGGATCACCTGCTTACATTGCAGACACTCTATCCGACTCAGCCATCGAGGACACAGAGGATAGTGCGACTGCAAGGACTTATCTCTGGCATGCTCACCGTGACACCCACACTTGCAACTTACTGTCCACACACTACATTTGTAGTGAAAATGCCCACTATACTCGTTACTCGAGGCAGTCAATCTATCGATTCTCGTAAGTGTTTCAGCAATTTGAGTGCATCGGCAGTGAAGAAGATCATTGGACGATAAGTGTTATCTGTATGAAGAGGTCTGTTCTTACGGAGATGTTAACTACGGTGATCTGACAGGAACCAGTGTTACCACTGTGGCAAGGCCGTTACACTGCCTGTATAAGCGTACTTTAAGCCACCACACGCGGCAATAGGGACTTGCAGTCTCAGCAATGCTTAACGATTCCTATGCCAGATGTTTGTTGCTCGTTTCTGCCGGCACTGTTATTAAAATAGCACTGATAGATTTTCCGATTTACTGTAATAACTCAACATTTTAATAAAATGCGAATTTTATGAATAAAAATTAGTCATTAAAAAAAAAGTTTATTTAAAATTGAATGATTGTAGTACTGTGGCAGTGGCTAATTGATATTGCGATTTCTGTAATAACCGAGACGAAACAAACCCGGAAAACTTTTTTCCATTTCTACACTGGACGCCGATAAGTAGTTGCACTTTAATTATAAACTCCCGGTAAAAAATGAGACACAAGCCCTACTGTTCCAATTCTACCATCTACTGAATTACCCAGCGTCATTGGACCACCACAACTAATAGCATGCAACGGCTGAGCGCTGATGAAAACAAATGTGTCTGATGGGCGTGGCAACGGAGCTGCCACCGCACCTTACCCCCGCCGCAGTGAGTGGTTGGTGGGGGTGGGTGGTGGAGGGGACGGGAGGGTGGGGGGGGGGGAGAAACCAGAGATTTAAGAACGGCAGAGAAGCAAGCCGCAGGAACGCGCCCGCGCAGACGTTCAATCTAAACTTGTGGAACAAATGTCCTTGGGGGGGGGGGGGGGGGGGGGACGCCATGAGATCGAGGCCACTCGAGGACCTTGCTGGCGTGCCTGAATCCGTGGAGAGCCGGCTCAGCTACGAGAGAAGCCGGACATATATATATGTTTCACCGAAATTTGTGCTCGGCGGGGAGATAGCTCTCCAGTAGAAATAAGGGAAGCTCCGAGGAGTAACTTTAATTCATCCGTTTTTTTCCTCGGCGATAAAAGGAGCGTAACAGAAAGTTAGAAAATTAGAAAACTGCTAGTTTGAGTTAATAACGGCTGACCTAGTTTAGGCGAAAGCCGGGCCATCCAGTGTTGCCACAGTGCCCTCTCCGCAGAGTGGGCGGTCGACAAGCAGCCAACTTCCATCTGGCGGTAATGAAGTTGGAGGAGGGAGGCAGTCGCACGCATCTCAACCCGCACAAACACGTTTTCTCGCGTACACACGGACCACTTGCGGTGGGAAATGCGTCTCATCTCTTTTGCCGAGGTGCGGGGAAGCGTCGGAGCACTGAGTACTTATTCTCTGGTGAACTAGGGACGCTGACGACATGCTCACGGCGAATTGCGTCTGACTGCCGCAGGAGTCGGACTGCAGTGCGCCGCCGGTCTTTAAAGCGAAGCATTGCCGACGAGCTGGTTCTCTCGAGGGACCGGTGGACGAGAGATGTGGCTAGTAATTATGCACGTTAACAGCTAGCTTTGAAAGTCGCAGCAAAAGGTGATGCGCAATTTTTGGTGCAGCCGAGGAGTATTCTGATGGCACGGCGCTGGATTGACAATCCAGTATTTGGTTGCTTTGTCATTACTCTTAAATACGCCGTGGCATACAGGGTGCCTCCGTGCCTAACGTTTCGACGTTTCATCTACTAATGCCGGAGACATCATCGGTGGCTATAAAGATTCGCGCTGTAAAATATGTGAACACTGCGAAGGAGCTACCAAAAGCTTAAAGAACTCAAGTGCAATTGCCGCCTGCACAACAACAATAAGTTGGCAGTATCATATCACGAACTGTAACCAGCCAGATGGAGCCCACCACTAAATCCTCTCTAATGCCAAATTCTTCGTTTCAGAGTTGTACTTCCACTGAACATCGTCAATTATTTGTCTGATGTCTTCCAGTCTCTATCTTCCCTTACAGTTTTTACCGTCTACCGCTCCATCTCCTACCCTTTAGTTAGTACCTGACGTCTCAACACATGACATATCATCCTGTCCCTCCTTTTGTCTCTGTTTTTCGCATCTTCTGTTGTTCGCCGTTTCTGTGGAGAATCTCCTAATTCATTACTTTATTCCACATATAATTTTCTGTTGTAGCACCACATCTCAAATGCTTGGACTCTCTCCTGTTCTGGTTTTCCTTCAGTCCATAACTCACTACCATTCAATGCTATGTAGCAAATATTCGCTCAGAGTTTCTTCCTCGGATTAAGACCGATGTCTGACAGTAGCAGACTTCTCTTTGGCCAGGGATGCCCTCTTTGCCTGTGCCATTCCGCTTTTTGTGTTCTCCTTGCTTCGCCCGTCATGTGTTAGTTTGCTTCCAAGGCAGCAGAATTGATCATCTACATCTAAATCTACATCTACATCCATACTCCGCAAGCCACCTGACGGTGTGTGGCGGAGGGTACTTTGAGTACCTCTATCGGTTCTCCCTTCTATTCCAGTCTCGTATTGTTCGTGGAAAGAAAGATTGTCGGTATGCCTCTGTGTGGTCTCTAATCTCTCTGATTTTATCCTCGTGGTCTCTCTGCGAGATATAAGTAGGAGGGAGCAGTATACTGCTTGACTCCTCGGTGAAGAAATGTTCTCGAAACTTCCTCAAAAGCCCGTACCGAGCCTCTCTCCTGCAAAGACTTCCGCTGGAGTTTATCTGTCATCTCCGTAGCGCTTTCGCGATTACTAAATGATCCTGTAACGAAGCGCGCTGCTCTCCGTTGGATCTTCTCTATCTCTTCTATCAACCCCATCTGGTACGGATCCACACTGGTGAGCAACATTCAACCAGTGGGCAAACAAGTGTACTGTAACCTACTTCATTTGTTTTCGGACTGCATTTCCTTAGGATTCTTCCAATGAATCTCGGGTTTGGCATCTGCTTTACCGACGATCAGCTTTATATGATCATTCCATTTTAAATCACTCCTAATGCCTAATCCCAGATAATTTATGGAATTAACTGCTTCCAGTTGCTGACCTGCTATATTGTAGCTAAATGATAAAAGATCTTTCTTTCTATGTATTCGCAGCACAATACACTTGTCTACATTGAGATTCAATTGCCATTCCCTGCACCATGCGTCAATTCGTTGCAGATCTTCCTGCATTTCAGTACAATTTTCCATTGATACAACCTCTCGATATACCACAGCATCATCCGCAAAAAGCCTCATTGAACTTCCGATGTTATCCACAAGGTCATTTATGTATATTGTGAAATTGTGAAAAGCAACGGTCCTACGACACTCTCCTGCGGCACACCTGAAATCACTTCGGAAGACTTCTCTCCATTGTGAATGACAGTCTGCGTTCTGTTATCTAGGAAATCTTCAATCCAATCACACAATTGGTCTGATAGTCCAAATGCTCTTACTTTGTTCATTAAACGACTGTGGGGAACGGTATCGAACGCCTTGCGGAAGTCAAGAAACACGGCATCTACATGGGAACCCGTGTCTGTTGCCCTCTGAGTCTCGTGGACGAATAGCGCGAGCTGGGTTTCACACGATCGTCTTTTTCGAAACCCGTGCTGATTCCTACAGAGTAGATTTCTAGTCTCCAGAAATGTCATTATACTCGAACATAATACGTGTTCCAAAATTCTACAACTGATCGATGCTAGAGATATAGGTCTATAGTTCTGCACATCTGTTCGACGTCCCTTCTTAAAAACGGGGATGACGTGTGCCCTTTTCCAATCCTTTGGAGCTCTACGCTCTTCTAGAGACCTACGGTACACCGCTGCAAGAAGGGTAGTAAGTTCCTTCGCGTACTCTGTGTAAAATCGAACTGGTATCCGATCAGGTCCAGCGGTCTTTCCAATTTCGAGCGATTTTAATTGCTTCAAATTCATTTACTTAGCGGACATCAATTTTGAGGTTAAGTTTATCAGTAATCTGCGATACCGCAGGTTCATTAAGGTCCAGTCATTACTGTACGACGATATACAGAGACGCCGTAGAACGTAGCGACTCAGTTGTTGCGTTGATGTGTGCAAACAATTCGACCTGAGGATTATGTCTGACTACGAAATTACTACTTCAGTCGTTTTAGCCTCTGATGCTGTTCCAGCACTGGGAACGAAAGGTTAGACCACGGCACTATGCCCATATACCATATATCACTAAAGATAAAAATTAGGTTTCCTACTGGCGCCGAAGGCACTCAGTGGGCGAGACGGAACCGGCATATAGCAACTAAATCTGTATTTCCTTACAGCAAGGGTCAATCCCCCCTTGTACTTATCTTCATTTATGTTTTGTATAATTTCCTACAATCAAATACAGCCAATACCTTTACAGTAAGCGCAATAAGCTCATAGCTGGATTCTTGCACCTTCTTTTATTTAACGATACCAGTGCTCAGAAACCAAAATGTCTACGGAGAGCGCTATTTGGAATATAGTCTTAGGAAGTGAAAACTCTTGCACCTTCTATACGCTTTGCTCTCGATTAACGCAAAAGAGTTAACGTTGGTTTCTCATATATTACCTCTTGCACATGAAAAATAACATAATATTAAGCATTTGTGACTCGACAGTGATAGAAAAAATTGAACAGTTCACATTTAATTCTGTGACGTGATATTTTACTCATTGAGAACAGTGTTCAGTAAACCGGGGGAAACTGTCGTGTTCCAAAGGGGACTCGCAAACAGAAATTGAAACTTCTTTATTAAAAATTTTGCTTGAACTGCTGAGTAAATTTGAATGCAAGTGAACCTACTTTCTCTTTACTTATTCTTCTGTCAACACTGACCCACTATATTCTAGCGCAATGCAGTCTGACTGCTCAAAAAAAAAATGATAACCTGACTTCAAATAATTAATTCAAAAGAATGGCTATAAAGAAACCTTAACAACAACCTATACATTTCATTAAGCACTTACCTCACAAAAATATTCATTACTTGAAATACTGTAAGATGGCAAGAACTATGCCCCTTACATGAAGTCATTAAAGATCACCTAACTCACGTTGAGCGAAGAGTAGGGCTGAACAAAATGAATGACAAGGCACAATGCATCTTGTAGAGGGTATAGTATGGATGTATTGGAATAATTAATGCCGGATGATGGTTTTAAAGTAATTCACACGACATGAAAACTGTGTGGAAATGCGTCGATTTACTGGAGGCTAGCTTACCCCAGGGAAGTACTCAGAATTGACTGTGGCCGCTGGGGGAGCGGCTAAGGGAAGTGACAATAGGCAGCTTAGGGCGGCTCAAGCTGTGAGAAAGTGGTAACAGGGTGCGGCCTCCATCCGCCTTAAGATGAGTGACAATGAGTGGGCGGTTGACCCCGACTCCATGCTGGTGTACTGGGAAACAGACGGAGAACTTGTACGCCTGTTGATAAATGTCCGTCGTCCCGTTTTCTGTGAAACATGCGAGAAAGCTGCGTAAAGCTATGGTGGAGCGGTCAACAGAGGTCAAAATATGCGTGTTCATGACTGTAGCAACTTCACGCTGAATTCACGGTCTGCAGAGTCTGAAGCAAATCAAGGGAAGAGCGACAGAATGAAATACGCCAGCCTCCGATGGGAATGTAGGACCAAGGAATTTGAAGTACTCTCTTGGGAGTCAGAATTCCGGAAAACTTGGTGTTTGTGCAGACGCTAAACTTGATGGGTGGTCTGGGAGGAGCTATATAGCAGAATTTGAGAGGAAGGGAATTTTTGTGGGAATTTGTTCACTTCCCAGAGCAGGCATTGGTCAGCGCTGGGAAGCGACGCATAATTAACGCGACTTGCGCTGCAATTGGCGTAAGTGATTTTACTGGAGGGGAAACCGAGCCGAAGAGTGGACTGTGAGAAGCCTCTGTAGAGGTCTTACATTCCCAGCTTGCCTAGAGTGCGGATGTGGCGTTCTTTACTCAGCTTGCCTGAGTAAGAGTGAGCATCTCTGTGGTTTAGAACTTAGCAAATGGAACGATTGAGCTTGGAGATAGAAAGTTTTGGTTCAGCTATGTACTGAGCAAGATAGCTAGGAGTGAATAGATGAGGGCAGCCTTGCAGCACCACGAGGTCGGCCGACGTCCACACAACGATGCTGCTCCGCCACGCTGTATTCGGTGATATTGCGCCCGCTCCGGCCACTGATTAACTTGTTGTATCACGTCGGCAAAGTTTCCACGAGGGTTTCATGGGTCGTGTACTGTAGAATTCTTCTCGCACTTCGCATTACGCCTGGGTCAGTCGATAGGAATGACTTTTGAGTCATCGCGCTTTACTCCACGCAAACGCAATTTAACTGCCTGATAGGAGAGTCTCGTAATGTGATGATTGAAGGTCGGGAGTTAAAATAAATTTGTGCCAATCGACTGAATTTGTTTTCAATCAAGTAGTCGAAATCCCAAGTCACTTTCTTAATTAATTTTATGTTCAACATTTGCATCTGGTGTTCAATAGCTGAATATAACATCAATGTGCAACCCTTTTTAATTAAAAGTGATCAATTCTGAATAAATTAATGTTAACACTGCCACCGCAGTTCAATCAGGAGTCACAGGGCCATATTACTTTTTTGCGTTATCCGATATTGCGCCAGTTTTGCACTCTCTGTTGATCTGTTAGTCAATTAGTTGGGGTGAACACACGCCAAAACCAGCTAAATGACGGGTAGGGTGTTACAATACTGCAATACAGCGAGCTTCAATACTGCCAGCTAGATAAATGATTCTAGCTACTAAGGCCACTAACTACTAATAGGCATGTGGTTTTTCCTGTGCACACGTTTGCTGGTTCTGTTGCAAACCAAATAATGTATGTTTTACCATAATAATGCGACATCCAGTTCAGACACAAACATAAATTGTCATTGACATCTAGTACAAAGGTATACAATCATTAATAATACTCAATCTCCAAGTCGAACATGTGCAGATAGTTAGCCTACGCTAACACTTCCGACCACTACCCTCCATCAATCCTAACTTCTCACATCTAACATCCGTCACTGCTGGCCGTTCACCTCCAACTGCCTAACAGTACTTCCATCACTGCTGACGACTAATTTCCAACTGCCCAACACTACTGGCGATTAACTCACAACAACGAGTCCAGCCAGCCACATAGTGTCTTACAAAGAAAGCGCAGTCAGAGATCCAAAGATCCAATGCAAAGCGCTACACAATGCTGCCAACACAGAAGCAGCCCACTTACAAAATGTCGTCCGAAGCAGTCACCTTGTTGACTGTTTCGTGATTTTCGCGAATCTGTAGGCCCATTATGACACCATATAATGTACGTCTCTATTCTGCAGACGACCATGTAGGGGTTCACGGTCCACTCTACTTCCCTTTAGAAGTACCTTTAAGCAAAAGTTAGGGATTAAAGTAACTTCCGCATGATGTGCCATTAACCGAGTAAAATAGTAGTGTGAAAATGGAACCATACATATAAGGATGTGCTACGGTGATTTACGGAAGGTAATTGAATGAAGTAAGCAATGAGACGTTTTTTCGAAGACAGATATTACACTGAATTCACCACGATTCACGGTTGTCCCCGAGACATTACAGAATGTGGGATACAGTTTTTAAAGGGTGTGTGATCACCAAGGACGGCAGTGTATGTTCTTCAACGCGCTCCCATGCTGCTCATAATGATGGAAAGGATTTCTTCTGATACGATGTTCCATTGCTCCACCATTGTGGTTGAGATCTGCTGGATGGTCGTTTGTGCATGTGGACGTACTACAATACGACATCCCAACCCATTCCACACGGCTCGATGCGATTTAAGTCGGGGAAATGGGTGGGCCTGTCGATTCGCCGAATGTGCACTCCCTGGAAGAGTTCCTCCACCTGCGCTGTTCGATGCGTTTGGGCATTGTCATCCACAAAAATGAAATCAGTACCGAGAACACGCACATGTGGAAGGTCTACATTCTAACAACAACGTTCACATGTGACTGTTTAGAAATTTCAGGTCAGTACACTCATAAAACATGACTCCAGAATGAGATTTACACTCTGCCGTGGAATGTGCGCTAATATTAAACTTCCTCGTAGATTACAAGCGTACCGGGCCGAGACTCTGAACTCGGGACCTTTGCTTTTCACGGGCAGGTGCTCTACCGTCTTTTTTGTTGATCTCATGTTGTTTGGTATTTATCATTCTATTTGTTCTGGGCAGACGTACCATGACACTTGTTCAAGTTCATTGTTGATCCACTAACTCAGTTTTTTTATTACAGAGGGCAGCTAACCCTCTGACCGAACACGCTGACAACCGTGCCGGCACCGCCTGAGCTACCCAGGCGCTACTTTCGCCCCGTCCTCCCAGCTGTACTTCTGTCATTATGACTACCCACAAAATAGTACCTGGAGCACCAGAACATTATATTCGACAATGTTCCTGTGTGCGTTATGTGTTACCACCTCTCGCCATACGAAGTGAGTTCTGAAACCACATTAATACGTTATCCCACACTTTGCTACCATAAACAGTGCGCCTATAGCAACCATACATCGTTGTAGGGTAATGGGTTTCACGGGACGGGCCAACTCGTTTGGCTAATTTGTAAATTGGATCACGTATCAACAAAGGCAGTCGATGTGCAACATCATCATTTAAATCGAATTAAAAGGCTGTTTTGGAAAAGTAACATTTATTCAGCAGTGCTGAAGAACTAAAGAACATAATTTATACAGACGTCTACATTCCAAACGAATCAGATGAAATCGTACCATTAAAATATAAATCCTTCATAACTGCCGAAACATTGTAGACTCGCCAAATATAAGAGCAATTTTGGAATCAGCACGACACTTTATACATGTGAATTCTCAGTCCCTTAAAATTTCGCAAAAATTTCATTTGTTTCGCTAAGATGGCAGACCCTTTTAAGACTATAGTACCTGACTCAAGTATGGCACTTTATTTACTTATTTCCTATTTTATTTTAGTATGTACAGCACATGAAGTGGTACATATGAATGTAACAGGTACTATTTTATTTTAGTATGTGCAGCACGTGAAGTGACATATATGATGTAACAGGTACTATTTTAAAATAAAATCTCATACGTCTTAGTATAAAACATCATTATGGTGGTTTAGGAAAAAGGAAATATATACATAAAACATCTGCAAAAAAAGTCTCTGTATTAGTTTTTGACCTTTTGACGAACAGGTATAAGTTAATCCGGAACCCGGAAGGCGCATGCGTCACTTTAAACTACACTGCTACAGGATATATTTTTATTTATAATACCAGACTATATTACTGTTTACAACATTACATTACACCGCACAGTAGTAACCTACACTGAACTACACCACACCACTGTATTTGTGGTCAGAAAAGAAACGTGAATTCCTCATTTCGCCTGGATTGATACGTCAATGCGCGACGTGGCGTAAGTGGCGGTTCACAGAGCCTCCACTACCATGTCATACAAAGTACAGAGATTGGGAGATGGTTGTTAGGGTCTTAGGAAACCTCCTCCTCATCGTCTCCCTAATTTCCAAACATCGCTGTAGTAAAGCTTTCTTCCATGATGTCACGAAATATGTACACTTCGTCATTGTTCCTCACCCATGTAGGCTTGCAGTTAGGTATATACACTAATAGAAAAAAAATTGGTGCACCAGGAAAGACGACGTCCATTATGATCGAATGAATGCACATTCCAGCTGGGGGGTAGTAGATGTACTAATAACAGTTTCAACGTCGTCCGCCATCAGATGACGTAGTTACATAGCTACCAGAGAGCCATCTGTGTTTACCGTTTAATAGGGGGATGCTCACTGTCAGAATGCTCAGTGTGGAGCAAGCGTGCCGGCCGCTGTGGCCGAGCGGTTCTAGGCGCTTCAGTCTGGAACCGCGCGACCGCAACAGTCGCAGGCTCGAATCCTGCCTCGGGCATGGATGTGTGTGATGTCCTTGGGTTAGTTAAGTTGAAGTAATTCTAAGTTCTAGGTGACTCATGACTTCAGCTGTTAAGTCCCATAGTGCTCAGAGCCATTTGAACCATTTTTTTGGAACAAGAGTGTGAAGCAAGCAGACATCTATGCCATGGAGGTGCACTCACACTTCCTACAGCCAAAATGAGAAAGTTTGAACGGGGGCAAATTGTGGCCTTCAGAGTATCTGCGTGGTTTTTTCGCAGGATTGCCACACATTTTGGGCGTGCTGTGTAAGTTTGGCAACGATACTGGTATCTGTCGTCACGTGAACGAGTTTCTTTACGTCCATACAGGAAAAGGACCACCGTGATAATGGTATTGTAAGGGCAGCAGAGGCAGACCAGACAGCTCGTACAGCACGGATAAGACGGCTTGTGAGTCCAAATTCGTTAATACGAACTGTTGCAAACTCGTTGCTAGAAATGAGACTACGGACGAACACACCTCTAGCCCGTCTTCAACTCACACCACTGTTTCGACGTACAAGTTTCGACTGGTGCCGTCAGAGGATCACTCGGAAGATGCAATGGCACGTCGTGATCTGCCCACACGCAAGTGATGGTCGTTTGCGCGTCGGAAGTGACTCGTGCGACTCATCAATAAACAGTTCAGAGAACTACGTGAGCGGGTAGAGCAGGCGTGACATAACATATCCCAGGATAGTATACGCCATCTGTACGATCGACTCTATGCCAGAGGTAGAACCTGCACTGCAGCCCGTGAAGGCTATACCATGTGTTAAAATGGGCGTTTCAGCGTGGCTTGATACCTGCTAGCTCAGAAACGGTTGTGCTATTTACAGGTAAATGTAATCATTTCATGTACTCCATATGCACTATTGCAACAACCAGTCTTGAGTGAACTGAAAACCTCTGAAAGGGTGACTCATTTTTTTCCGGCGGTGTAAATTGAGCCGGCAAGTTCAGCTCGTGCACAGCTCCCCATTCTTTTTTTATGTTAGAGACTGCTGTACTACTAAAAATGTTCCTGTCGCAGGCTGTAAAATCTTGTCTTATGACACTCCCAGAACGTAGTCTGGGACGCCAATGGCTCCGCATTCACAACTGTCTGCAGTGGATTTTCAGTAAGTAGGTGGGATATTGATCGTGTCCCTGCAGGTAGTGATTGCTCCATTGGTCGGAAAGAATTACGATATTCTTGGTATGTTAGGAAGGATCCAGATTTCCTGCCATTCTCCATGAATACATACATTTGTTTCCTATCTCTATGGAGCTCTTGTGCCCAGTCCTCATTATCACATCCCCTGTTTTTGAGCTAATTTTGTGGACCTCTCTTTCTTACGACTAGGTCCACTGATAGTAAAGCCATACCACCAGTCGGTTTTGTTCAGTAGGCACCTGTCATGCGCTGACGACCGTGGTGAGCAGTATTTGTCTGGACTGGTTCCAGCTACACATTGCGCGAACGAAACAGCCAATAACTGGTGAAATATCAGGGAAAACGCACCTGACGTGGTGAGACACCCAGTGTACAGGGTGGTTATAAGAGTGTTGCAGGGTAGACTATGCTGACAAATAATTATCAAGAAAAAACTTTGATACGTTGCGCCATTTCCAAGTTATTGGTATTTTGAAGTTAGCCATCAGGCCGCTGCGAGCGCAAATTCAAGTGGCTCACCAGACACGGTTTTGCCATACGTGTGCTTCGTTTGGATTCGTAAAGCCGAACAAGAGAACAAAACAGAAATTATACTTACCTTGGACAGTAGGAAGGATCGAACTCAAGCAAAAGGTCGAGCGGTCTCGCGCGCTATCATATGAGAACAACTGATCGTATCTGCAGGCCAATTGAAATTGCACGCTCAAAGATCTGCTTAGCTAACTTCAATTCTAATTATCTCGGAAATGGCGCAAGGTGTCGAAGCTTTTCCTTAAGTCATAGTTCTCAGTACAGCCTATCATGCAACACCCTTACAACGTTTACAGCCTGTTTCTGACCATTCTGTATACATGATTTAGGAATGAATCCGAGGAACCTTCTTATACTGTTTGCCGATGTGTCTGTCGTTTACTGTCTGCTTAAGTCATCATTAGGTAAAGACGAATTATGGTGTCAAAAATACAAACTGATTCTAACTAATGAAAAACTGAAAGTTCTCCACAACGGTGTACAAAATATTTCCTTAAGTTTCGGTTACACAATAAATCACACGTGTTTAAAGGTTGTCGTTTCAGTTAAATACAATAACGGACAGCTCATATTGGAACCATTACATAGAAAACCTTGTGGCGCCTGCAAACAATGGCGAAACAGATCAAATAAAGAGACTGCCACACTACTGTTATCCGTCATCTTCTGAAGTATAGTCGTGCGGTATGTGATCCTTACCAAATAGGATTGACGGAGGACATCGAACAAAATCGGAGAAGGGCAGCTTCCTTTGTATTTTCAATGGCAGAACATTTACAAGGGGAAACAGATCTGATAAAGAGACTGCCACACTACGGTTATCCGTCATCTTCTGAAGTACAGTCGTGCGGTATGTGATCCTTACCAAATAGGATTGACGGAGGCCATCGAAAAAGATCTGAGAAGGGCAGCTTCCTTTGTATTATCACGAAATGAGGGAGAATGTATCATGGATATGATACGGAAATTGGGATGGCAATCAAATGCGGTTTTCGTTGCGCCAAGATGTTTCCACGTCATTACAATCACCAATTTTGTCCTCCGAACGCCAAAACATTTTTTGACGGCCGCCTACATCGGAAAAATGACCACCGCGAATAAATTTGAGTGACCAGAGTTTACACAGAAGATTTAGATGTTATTCACCTGGTAGAGTGAAAGGACAGGAAAATAGTCTGAATAGGTCCTATTAAGCCTCTATTAAACGTGTGAATTTCGGAGTAGCTACGTAAATGTGCCAGGTGGTTATAATTAAAGTTTAGCTATTCCCTGAGAACAGTGTTGTCTGTAATTACTACCGTATAGCAGAAGGGTGCGTTTTTTTGTGTTTATCTGTCCGTTTTGCATTCATTTTCTTGAAATATTTGTATTTTGTTATATCTGACATCATAAAACCTTAGGCTCCAATAAAACTAGAAACGCCAAACTAATTAAAACACAGATAACCAAAAGAAGAAAATTCGAAACAAATATAAATAAATCATCACTTTATTACTACGTACGGGTTAGATATTCAGCGCTAACTATAAGACTCATAATCAACAAAAATAAAGTCTCAAAATTCAAGATTTAATCTTCCTATAACTGTTATAATTTCAAGTATAGGTTTAATTTCAACATCAACCTTAGCCTCACATCAATAATAATTAGATCTAGACTATTATTAAAAATTGCAGTTGCACCATTTCATTTATAGAAGTTATACGTGCCTCTTGTTAGATTTTCTAATGCGTAAAGTGGAACCGATTTACACTGCAATAAATTAATTCTAATTCTGGTCACGAGGTGCAAATCTGGCGCTCTGAATACAAGAAAGATGTGTAGAAACTGTTCCCATGTGTAATGGATAAGGAACGGGACTTGAGCAGAAAAGGTCAAACAAGTGAAAAAACATAATGTTAATTTTGTTATTAACTGCCGCTTACACACTTTGTTCAGTATGAACACTGAAGACATCGACGAAATGTGATCAACAGTTGCAACACAACAGTTCCGGTGGAATCAGAACAACATGATCTTGCCTACTCGCCTTCAGACCGAATGTGTCCCTGGCAAACGCGTTCTTTTACATACCGTCAGAGCAAAATGTCACATTGACTAAGGTCAGATAATCTTGCAGATCATGTATCTGGAAAAACTATGGAGATAAAAAAAAAGACTCGGAGATAACACATGTGTAGCAGGTTAAATCAGGCAGCCCTTTTACTGTGCGAACGACATGAGGTGTTAGCCCATTAAGCATGAAAACATTTGGCTCTTCCAAAGCAGAAATCGGGTGCTGTACAGGGAGATATCGATAACGTGTAGACGTGATGGTACATCTGACGGCCTTCTGAGTGTATTCTGTTCAAAAAAAGAAGGACTCGAGAGTGAAGCTGCCCGTGAACCCACACCACACAGTCACACACTGCGAGTGTAGTGGGTCCTGGTGCGCAATACGTCGTGTAACAGTACCCGAATTTGGCAGTTCATTGTATTCACTGCACCGTATAGTGTAAACTGTACACCTTCACTGCGTAGAATGTTGCGTGGTCACATGTTATCAACTTTGATCCGTGCCAGAAAACAAAGAGTAAATTCATAGCATTGCTGCGGATCATGATGTTTCAGTTGCTGCACCGTCTCAATCCCGCACCGTTACTCGTATAAAATAGACCACAACAATTCTCGTGACACAGCAATAGCACTATGACTAGCGGGGGCACATACTGCAAGGTGAGGTCCAGCAACAGCAGCCTCGTCAGTTACTTGCACTGGGATAGGATGTCTTCCTTTTCTATATGCCGCACGAAGCTAACTCGTGTTTTGTAATTTCATTATCATCTTCCTTTAACCATTAAATGACGTCGGGTACCTCTTCAGACCTTTCAAACTCTCTCAGTACAGCACTATAATTGCTACCGGATGCTGTGGCCGAGCGGTTCTAGGGGGCTTCAGTCTGGAACCGCACGACCGCTACGGTCGCAGGTTCGAAACCTGCCTCGGGCATGGATGTGTGTGATCTCCTAAGGTTAGTTAGGTTTAAGTAGTTCTATGTTTAGGGGACTGATGACCTCAGATGTTAAGTCCCATAGTGCTCAGAGCCTTTTGAACCATTTGACTATCATTGCTGCCATTCACAAAAACGGTTTCCCTAACAGTTCACGGTCTGTTTCCTCCATAGCCATACCGTTCACTCAGGGTGTGTTTTGTCAAATGACAGTGTGGATGTCATACAAACACAATACAAAGTCAGATTTACAGCTGGTGGCTACCATTGGAACTAATGTGTTTTCAAGCGTCAATTGGTTCGTCATTAACGCATTAGCATATCTACCTAGTTTCCCCTGCCAAACGATAATTACACACCTCTCTGGACGTCCTTCAGTAGCTGTACTGCAATTATATCGCTACAGTAGTTGTAGAATAACGATAAATCTCAATATGACAAATGATAGACGTGCTCGGATTAAAAATGATGTAAGACAGCGATGTAGTTTTTCGCCACTGCTGTTCAATCCGTTCATCGAAAAAGCAGGAAGGAAATGAATGTTCAAGAATGGACTTAAAATTGAAGATGTGTGACTAGGGCGTGCCGGCGGGTAGACCGTTCGCCTGGTGGAAGTCCTTCAATGTGACGCCACTTCGGCGACTTGCGTGTCGATGCGGATGAAATGATGACGGTAAGGACAACACAACAGCCAGTCCCTAGGCGGAGAAAAACTCCGACCCAGCCGGGAATCGAACCCGGGCCGTTCGGTATGACATTCCGTCACTCTGAGCACTCAGCTACCAGGGGCGGACCAAATTGAAGATGAAAGGGTATCAGAGATAAAATTCGTTGATGACATTGTTATCCTCATGGAAAGGGATGACGTTTTACTGTATCTCTTGAATGAAATGAATCGTGTATTGGGTAGAGAATATGGACTGAGAATTAATCGAAGAAAGAAGAAGACAATGAGATGTGGCAGAAATGAGGACAGCGAGAAGCTTAACATCAGGACTGGTGATCACAAAGTAGCTGAAGTTATAGAATTGTACTACCAATGCTACAGGAGAACAGACAGAGTAAGGAAGATATAAAAAGCAGACTACCATTGGCGAAAAGGACGTTCTTGGCCAAGAGAAGTCTACTAGTATGAAACACAGGCCTTAATTTGAGGATGAAATATCTGAGAATATAAGTTTGGGGCACAGAATTGTGTGGTACTGAAACATGTACTGTACCAAAAACCGGAACAGAAGAAAATCGAAGCATTTAAGATGTGGTGCTACAGAGGAGTACTGAAAATCAAGTGGACTGATAAGGTAAGAAATGAGGAGGTTCTCATTAGATTCAGTCAGGAAAGGAATATAAGAAAAACACGACAAGAAGAACGGACGGAATGGCAGGACATCTGTTAAGATATCACGGAATAATTTCCATGGTAATAGAGGGAGCTGTAGAAGGGAAAAACTGTAGAGGAAGACAGAGACAGTAATACATCCAGCAAATAATTGAGGACTTAAGTTGCAAGAGCTACACTGAGATGAAGAAGTTGAGAAAGGAAAGAAATTCCTGGCACGCCGCGTCAGACCAGTCGAAAGACTGGAGCCTCAAAAAAAAAGTAAATAAATAAATAAAATAAAATAAAATAAAATTATGTGTGCCACTTTGATAAGCCTATTTCGGGACTCCCAATCGTTCACTACGCCGAAACTCTTGATCTGTATTTCGCTGAAAACGTAATCGTTAAGTTTTTTTTAAGAAGAAGCAGGGCAACTGTTGTTGCAACGTAACAGATCCTAGGGCAGCAGTTGGACGGGCCGGCGAGACGGTAAGAAAATCGCGCGGAGACTGCAGCCGAGCCGTTCCCCCTTGAAGGCTGCAGACCCGCGCTGCGAGGCACTCATTACCCGGGAAGCGGACGGCCGTAATAACAGCGGCTGGCCGTGGCGCACCAGGTAATTAATCCCTGGAGGCCCGCGGTCTCCAGGAAACTTTCTTGATTTCATTATTAGCCCACGACAATTAGTTCAGAGCAAACAAGCGGCCGCCCGCCCGCTCATTCCCGGCTACGTCGTCGTAGTCTTCTGCAACGCACTGCTTTATTATGGAGAAAACCGCGGAGAGAAATTGAAGAAACCATGAAACAGACCTTGCAGCATCAGTACTCTGTCTTCCAGGAGACGCCCAGCGGAATCAGTGTAATTTAATACGCTGAACTTAATTACAGACTTACGTCACCTGTCACAGGTCATTTCCTAGCTCTAGGTGCAGGGCTAATGGCAGAAATGTTAGTTGTCGTTCGTGAGATATACATCATACTAAGAAGTCACGAGTAGCGGCATACTCGCAGCAAAACCTTACGAATGATCACGGAAGACACTAAGAAATTTCTGTTTTCCACTTACGGGCCACAAGAATATTTATAAAGCAGGTTATTTTCAATTCTGTCGGGAAAGACCATCTTCAGCTCTGACTACATACAGTATGTTAACCATATAGAGCCGGCGTATGTAAAAATGGTGCATTCACAGGTAGTAGCCATACAAACTTGGCCGCATACAGTGATGTCAAAAATTGAGGAACAAAGTAACTTTCGTATGATATGTCACTGCCTAATAAAACAGCTCGATGAAAGTTGGAGGGTACACAGAAGTTACTGAAAGAAATACCCAATGAGACGAGTAGCTACGACATTTTTTTTTTCGAAGATAGTAGTTACACTGCAGTCACCGTGATTTATGATGATCCCCTGAACATTAAAGAAAAGAACACTGGACATATTTCTAAAAACGGTGTGTAATCACCATAGATTGCAATGGATGGTCTGCAGTGTGCTCCCATACTGGCCACAAGCTTAGTAAGGAGTCCTTGTGGTAGGATGTTGCAGATTGAAATTAAGTCGGGGGATCGGGGTAAAGGGGAAGCCAGTCTTCTTCTTCTCCGAATATCCTCTCGTTCCTAGAGCTCCTCTCCTGGGATGTTCAATGCGGTCGCGCCTTGTCATCCGTAAAAGTTGAAGTCAAGGCCGAATGGGACCGTGAAAAGACGCGTATGGAAAGCACAGTGTGACTATTACGTTGACTGGTCAGTATACCGGACAATATGCCCGTGCAAAATTTTGCATCACCACACCAAAACACCTTCACCATCAAAACAATCGTTTTCGATAATATTCCTTGCTCCATTACATGTTCACACTTCTCGCCATATGACGGTAACTCCTACATGTTTTTGTATGTCCATCCTTGTGGCGGTCTGCGGGACTTCAGACGTTCACATACGTAACAAAATCAGACACCGTAGTTTTGATACCCAGTACACCTTATCATGCCGTTACTGATGCTGAGGAAGTGACCTCCTGTCGTATACATGGCCCCAAATGTGGCCAACATCTATGAACTGGCTACCGTAGAATTCGTGAAAGTGATGTTGTGTCTGCAACCATCAATTACCAATAGTTGAGTCACGGGAACTGGTTGCAATATAATACAATAACATCAAAACGACGGCTGCAGGTGTTTCATTTTGTTGTGTTGTCGAACATGGTTGGTTTAGTGGTCAAGGTGCTAGTTGTGGGCAGGCATAATACTGTATAGGAGCAGTGACCTTTAAGTGTATTTACACGAGGCACTCTCCGGGGTACGTTAATGTGACACGGTACTCCTTCCCATTTGCGTCTTTTTAGAGGAGCATTCGGCCCTGACTTCATTTCTGTAGACGACAGTCCCAACTGCATCGAACGGCGCAGTGGAGGAACTCTTGGGAGAAGAGGATGTTCTTTGGTGAATGGACTTAAATCCCACCGAACACGGGTAGGAGGCGTTGGGGAGACGTATTACGGCACGTCCACGTGCAAAAACAACCATCCAGCAGTTAGCAGCGCAGGTGTAGCAGCAGAGGAGAACGTTACAGAGCGTGCATTGCCGTCCGTTGTGAAAAAACGCCCTGTTCAAAGGCATGTCCCTCTTTCTGCTATGTCCAGAGACCGTCAGGAATCGCGGTGGCTTGAACGTAATTATTGTGTTTGAATAAAAGTGTCATTTTTGTTCTCCTCGTTGCGGACGTGTTTCAACTACCTTCTGTACCATAATGTAGCAGTATGGTCCAAGACTCATCGAGCTATGTTTCTTGGCTGTGTCACATGAAGCGAAAGTTACTTCTGTCCTTAAGTTTTGTGCACCATTATACTTATAAAGTTGAAGAACCACATGCGTAGTCGTAAGAGACATGCTGAATCTCTGCGAAGAAACTTCTTAGGATCAGAATGTTTCATGTAGTACAGTCTTGCAGATACCGTCACCTTCCAACGGACATTGTATTAGTGCTAAAGTTTACAACTTGCTGAGAGAGACAGCATTAACTTCCGAGTGACACATTGGACACTGCATTTGCCGATTATACTCATTTGTCAAAAACAGCCACAGTACAACAGCTTAAGTAGGCGTAGTTTGTAACATTCCTATGTTCAATCAGAATACATTAGACATGAATGCAGAAATTGACGCTTAACCAAAATTTTCAATGGATTTCAAGCCAGATCATTGCATACAATAACGAAGTCCACCAATGTAGGAGTTCAAATCAGCAGGCAGGTTTTTCAATCAATTTACCTGATGTCACTAGCTGTTCGGATATCCAAAGTGATCTTGCACGTTCGATGCTCGTCGCTATACACTATCACCAAACCTGTAGTTGAAAGCATCACTTGACCTTTTGTGAACGCCTCCTAGTATTGTCCGTGGTATCTTGCGAGCACTTCCTAGCGTGGACCGCCTTTATGCCAGCACTTGCTCTGTCTCGATATCGATATCCGAGTCTGGGTTATTGCTTGGCTGCCATACAAGGCAAATTTGTGGTTGTTATAACGCTCCATGTATCGCATATGGTGAACAGCCAGACGAAAGAAACAGAGATACAGAGAGTTATATGGTGAGAGTGAGTGGTGAGGTGGAATACAAGCGACTGTCAAAAGGTCGATAAGCGTAATTTGCACCTCAAGGTTGGAGTTGGGTTGTTTGGGGGGAGAGACCAAACAGCGAGATCATCGGTCTCAACGGAATAGGGAAGGACGGGGAAGGAAGTCGGCAGTGCCCTTTCAAAGGAACTATCCCAGCATTTGCCTGGAGCAATTTGGGGAAATCACGGAAAACTTAAATTAAGATGGCCGGAAGCGGGATTGAACCGTCGTCCTCAAGGTTGCGCAAGAGGTCTGCAATAATTGTGCGATTAACTGAACACACATTTAACGCTGCTAAGAGTTCTTAATAACAAAAATCCATTCGTTACGGTATCTTTATTGACGCCTGACTGTTATTGTCCATTGTCAGTATATCAAAAACAAAAGTGATACGAAATATTGCGCGAAGTGGCGACTTTACTAACATCAGTCTTCAATGTTAGTAGATTTACCTAGTGACGCAATATTTTCTATAGTGTTTGTTTGGTGGGTCATGCCCAAAACTCAACAATAAAATTTTTGTAACAACTGAATTCTTGCTATTTAGCCACATAAAATTTTGTTGACGGCGGCTCTGTTGATTAAATGTCGGTGTTTGATGTAATAATTTTGAAGTATATGGTTTCAGCGATGTTGTAAAGCTCTTCTGAGTATTGAACCACACAAAATTGTTAAGGCTTTCGTGGCCACTTGTCGACAAACTGCCTATTGGCTTCTGTCTCGGATTCTTCGGTCGACGTTCATCTAATGATTTTACTGACGTTTCGCCAGCACGAGTGGCTGGCAATGTCAAAGCTTCACCCCCCATTGAAGGTGGTGAACTGGAGCAGACCTCGCGCCCGCAGACTATTTCTACCTGGCGCGCAAACGTCCGAGGGCTTCTCCGCGGTTATTTCCGGTGCAGTTCTCCTCTTGCTACCTGCGACGGTCGTTCGCTGCAGTACGGGAAGCCAGGATCCGTTTACCTTAAGGTTTTCCTCTTTCTTTTTGAAAGTATTCGCGTGTTTTTGTATTTCTAGAGCTTCTCTGATCAAGCGCGTATGATAGTGTTTCTCTACAGCCAGAACTTCCGTGTCGGCGAATTTACTACGTGGTCGGTCTCTCTCAGTGTGTGCTCTGCCACGGCCGATTTCTCCACCTGCCTCAACCTACAATGTCGCTTATGTTCTTTGATCCTGGTCTTGACTGATCGTCTAGTCATTCCTACAAAAACTTTCCCTCATGTGCACGGTATACGGTATATTCCCGACATTGCAAATGGGTCCCTTTTCTCCTTTGTCCATCTAAGACATTCTTTAGTCTTCCTTGTCGGTTTGAAAATCGTCTTTACGCCGTGTAGAAATACAAAAACCTGAAAAGTGTTCTGAGGAGTAATGGGTACTCCACAAATTATATTAGAAGTGTAACACAGCCAAACACTGGGTGAAGTAAAGAATCAGAAAAAGAAATGTCGGGTACGGCCTTTCTGTGATACAGTCCCAGAGCGACGGACAGAATATATTGCGCAAACATGGGGTAAAAACGATTTTCAAACCGGCAAGGAAGATCCAATAGTGTCTTAGATCGGCAAAGGAGAAAAGGGACCCACTTGCAATGTCGGGAATGTACCGTATACCATGCACATGCGGAAAAGTTTATGTCGGAATGGACGATCAATCAACACCAGGATCAAAGAACATAAGCGAGATCGCAGGTTGGGGCAGGTGGAGTGTCGGCCATGGCAGAGCACGCACGGAGTGAGACCGACCACGTAATAAAATTCGCCGACACGGAATTTCTGTCTGTAGAGAAGCACTATCACACGCGCTTGTTCAGAAAAGCTTTAGAAATACAAAAACACGCGAACATCTTCAACAAGAAAGCGGAAAGCCTTAAAGTAAACGGATCCTGGCTTCCCATACTGCAGCGAACGACCGTCGCAGGTAGCAAGAGGAGAACCGCACCGGAAATGACCGCGGAGAAGCCCTCGGACCCGACGCTCCAGGTACAAATAGTCTGCTGCCGTGAGCTCGGCTCCAGTTCACCACCGGCAATGGAGGGTGAAGCTCTGACAATGCCAGCCACTCGTGCTGGCGAAAAGTCAGTAAAATCATTGGATGAACTTTGGCCGAAGAACCCGAGACAGAAGCCAATAGGCAGTTTATTGAACCACAGATACCTACATCAAAAGCCAGGAGACCTAAGACATAAACAGAAAGGATTTTCTTCCTTCGTATCACTCCTGTCCACGTCGAGAATGAGAGTTCTTAATTATATCTGTTCAGTGTAGGTCACTGTAATGTGTGTGTGTGTGTGTGTGTGTGTGTGTGTGTGTGTGTGTGTGTGGGTGGGTGGGTGGGTGGGTGGTTGGATGTGTGTGTATACGATGTGTAGTGGGACGCTCATCTTGGAGACGACATGAGAAGGGAGACGGTGAAACCAGTGCCAGCACATATCCTACTCCTCGCAAATATCACTAAGGGAACCGCTGGGATCAGACGTCCCCATCCGACGGGCGAATCACCATCAGCAGTGGTCACACACGCTCTCACTTCTTGACACACAACAGCGAAGCCTCTTGATCAGCATCTCAACACTGCCACCTCTTCTCCACCTGCCAGCCAGTTACTGGTGGAGAATATTTGTTCCACTGCCTGCATTCGAAACAGCCACCTTGAAGTCGAACGCTATTGCACAGTCATACATTAGTGACCTCGGCTAAGGAACCGGGTACTACAGCAAACTGAAATGACATCCTAGGCTTTCGTGTTTCTGCGTGTCCAGCCAGGTTTACTACATCTCTACACACAATATCCCGATGACTGGTCCAGATTATCTCATCAGATGCACCTTGTGATGGGCCTAGATCAGTGTTTTCCAACATTTCTTAGACCATTACCCCTGAATGCTATTAGACATTAGCTAACACCCCGCCTCCCACCCTCCCCATACCCCTTCTGCCATCTGTTGCCCCCCACCACATCATCACCAACTTTAGCACCTAATTAAACTGAAGGATGAAAGACATTTCATGGGTCCCTTTTCACTTTTAAAAATATGTAAGCTGAATGATATATAGTTTGTGTATGTGGTAGAATGAATGACGAAGGAATTCGTCGTGCATCGCAATTACTTCCCACAAGTCCTTCTCAGATAAGAAAGTTAATTATCCACAGTGAGGGTCAACACTTGTTACAAAAACTACTTCCCTGCATTACTCCTCTCCATTGTGACATTTTCGTGACCTGCACTCTGCAACCCCATTTGAAATAAACCAAGTTCTGAACTGGCAGGAATTAGAAGACTTCGGGCTGTTAATGCATCGTGTCTGACCACAGCCACTAATAGTAATAGTAGTAATAATAATAGTGTGTACAGTAGTGTGTGCAGCAGTAGCCCAGCAGTTTCTGGGCTACTGCAGGTACTGTCGACAGTTTGGAGAAGACATTTTCAGGAGGTGTTTAGCATTTGTTACATATATGTCTCACTTGTATCATCACTGATGTACGGGACAAAGCACAGCATATGTGTGTAGCGGGTGGACAATATGAGAAACCTAGACCGCGTTAATGCTACTAACTGAGGAAAATCAATTATTGATAACATATATAATCAGTATTAGAGTCTTACAAAACTGTGATAATAGTAATGGTCTTTTGAAAGTAATTTGGTTTCATGACTGAAACAGAATCGAATCGTTTAGTTTCCACCTCAAAGAAAATTTCAATTTACCTCTCAGGGGGACCACTGGCTGCTCAGATAGTTCGGATAAGCGATTATAATTACTACCGTTCAGTTGTGTCTTGTATATAAAAGTGTCCTTGTGTATGACCATTCCTGACTAATATTGGAATCTGATTACATGAAAGGGGGGGGGGGGGGGATAGTCTGTGCCCTGTGCACTGGAAGCCGCGGGGACGTAAGGATGGACTGATTCCATGAGAAATTTATTGCAGAAGACGAGAGAACGATATATGTAGATGACAAGAAGTTTTAATAAAAGCACAACAGTATAGGAACAGTTATGTCACTAACATCCAAATCTGGCAGGTGCAGCATCCACTCAAAACCCACTAAAAAGCCAAATTGGTTAGCCGACTTCGTTCATCCTCCATGTCACTCTGTTGTGACTAATGGTAATATGTGATTATACCAAGATAAACATTAAACTAAGTAACATTGTTGCTTTACTATGACTGTAAAATGTCAAAACTTAAAATAAAATCATCTTACTTAATTTTTTTATTACGCCTAAGTCCACATAACATTGAGAACCGTCTTCTTTGGTGAATATACCAGTGATTAGTGCTGCCCAAGCCATGCTGCTTATGTAACATTCTACTTTGTCGTGTTATTGTTCCGCAAAACAGACGAATATGTCTCAAAAATGGGCTATTTTCATATAAAAGGTTGTACTATTCAAACTCAGCATCTTGGTTACAAACATTGACGTAAAAATTGTTTAAACGATAATGTGGTGCGTTTTGATTGTAGCAAGACTGCCCTATTGTTGCGCTAATCCCTTACAACTACTTCAGCTAAAATATTTGGTAATCGTATTCATATATTTTATTTATACTAAATAAGGAGTCAACAGTACCAGTACTGGTGGAATCAATTGGTGACATTGAGGATGGAGACGGTAATGAGTGTCTCTTATGTGATTTAAGAAATGACAGAAGTGATGATAGTAGTTTTTGTTGACCATAGCTCCGCAGTAGTCGCTATACTTTGTTCACAAAATGAACAATGAAGGCATTCATGCAGGAATTAAAACAACTGTAGATAAAGGTTCTACCTTTTAACTTCAATGATGCTGACGAACTGTGACGACGTTGGTCATAATTTCCGTTACTTGACGTTTCCTAGATGCAGTTATTAGATATTTATTAGAATTATCTTCACAGTGTAATCTGCATCATCAATATGCATCATTTGTCGATATGTGCCTCTGTTTCCTATTCATCGGCAATCTTCCAGCTATTATTATGTTCGACTATTGCTACCATGAATCTCTGTGTTTGGATATTACGGATTAATTGCATGTACATGCTGCTCATTACGCTACGCCTCATCTTAGGCAAGAAACTCATCCCTCATGCATTTTGGTGTCATCTTTAATGTTATCTATCCAGCTTTCTATCCCTTGTTTCGGCAGTTGTGTGTCCACAGCTGTATAACGTGTATTTATTCTGCGAATACTTTTCTAAATACACTACTGGCCATTAAAATCGCTACACCAAGAAGAAATGCAGATGATAAGCGGGTATTCATTGGACAAATATAGTATACTAGAACTGACATGTGATTACATTTTCACGCAATTTGGGTGCATAGATCCTGAGAAATCAGTACCCAGAACAACCACCTCTGGCTGTAATAACGGCCTTGATACGCCTGGGCAACAGAGCTTGGATGGCGTGTATAGGTACAGCTGCACATGCAGCTGCAACACGATACCACAGTTCATCAAGAATAGTGACTGGCGTATTGGGACGAGCCAGTTGCTCGGCCACCATTGACCAGACGTTTTCAATTGGTGAGAGATATGGAGAATTTGCTGGCCAGGGCAGCGGTCGAACATTTGCTGTATCCAGAAAGGCCCCTACAGGATTTGCAACATGCGGTCGTGCATTATCCTGCTGAAATGTAGGGTTTCGCAGGGATCCAATGAAGGGTAGAGCCACTGGTCGTAACACATCTGAAATGTAACGTCCACTGTTCAAAGTGCCGTCAATGCGAACAAGAGGTGACCGAGACGTGTAACCAATGCCACCCCATATCATCACGCCGGGTGATACGACAGTATGGCGATGACGAATACACGCTTCCAATGTGCGTTTACCGCGATGTCGCAAAACATGGATGTGACCATCGTGATGCTATAAACAGAACCTGGATTCATCCGAAAAAATTACATTCTGCCATTCGTGCACCCAGGTTCGTCGTTGAGTACGCCATCGCAGGCGCTCCTGTCTGTGATGCAGCGTCAAGTGTAACCACAGCCACGGTCTCCGAGCTGATAGCCCATGCTGCTGCAAACGTCGTCGAACTGTTCGTGCAGATGGTTGTTGTCTTGCAAACGTCCCTATCTGTTGACTCAGGGATCGAGACCCGGCTGCACGATCCGTTACAGCCATGCGGATAAGATGCCTGTCATCCCGACTGCTAGTGTTACGAGGCAGTTAGGATTCAGTGCGGCGTTCCGTATTACCCTCCTGAACCCACCGATTCCATATTCTGCCAACAGTCATTGGATATCGACCAACGCGAGCAGCAATGTCGCGATACGACAAAACCGCAATTGCGATAGGCTACAATCCGACCTTTATGAAAGTCGGAAACGTGGTGGTACGCATTTCTCCTCCTTACACGAGGCATCACAACAATGTTTCACCAGGCAACGCCGGTCAACTGCTATTTGAGTATGAGAAGTCTGAAACTTTCTTCATGTCAGCACGTTGTAGGTGTCGCCATCGGTGCCAACCTTGTGTGAATGCCATGAAAAGCTAATCATTTGCATATCACAGCCTCTTCTTCCTGTCAGTTACATTTCGCGTCTGTAACACGTCATCTTCGTGGTGTAGCAATTTTAATGGCCAGTAGTGTAGTTTTTTAATTGTAGTTACGTCATTTACGAACGTCAGTGAATAAATTAGCTCTCATCTACTTAAGCTTTGCCTCTGTATGTCTTAGTTTATGATACCCCCCTTAAAGACTTTTTTTTGTTTTTTGTTTTTCGTGTAACAATAGAAATTTCGAGTCACCGATGGGACCAGAGTATCTGGTCATCGCATTGTGCAGATACTAATACACCTGTCATCCTGAATTGACATATCTTTCTTTACTTTATCCTTCCTGTGGTTCTTCGGTTGGTGTGAATATTGGTCGCGCCTTCGGTAATAAACCGTTTTATGGCTCACTCCGGAAGACGCGATAACTTCGTTTTTCTTTGGCGGCTCGTAAAAGTCTCGTCTGCCACATAAAGGACTTGGTTTTAAGTGATTAACTCGATCTAATGCGAATATCGTAGTATACTTTTGCAGCTAATTGATTACCGATATCCGATACTTACTTTTAAACACTGTGTCCTTCATAGCTTCTAAGGATGAATTCTATGATTCTTACACTTATCCGTCAGTAATTTACCCTTGGGACACAACTATAGTATTTTTCATGCGAGATTGGATATATTTGCGGTAGGAGAGTTACTCGCTTCCCTTATCTGTAAAAAATGTTTGTATTTTCCTTCTATCGGTCGCTGAATTTTTATATCAAGGTGACCGGTTTCCAACAATGTCGCCCATTGTTTACATTCGTTATAGAATAATTAGTACTAAAGGAACACCAGAAAAAAGTAAATCGATGAAGCTGTCAGTGTTTTCTTAAGAGCTGTTACTCTGTAACTATGAGAAATGACCTGAGGATGTGGAGCTCTGCCTGAAATCGATCAGTTTGGGATAATAATATTTAAATAAAAATAATTTTTTAATATAACTCGTTTTTAAAACTGAATAAAAAGTATAAAATCTCCTAGCTCCGTACAGAATACGAAACGCATAAGACAATTCTGAAAAGGTATTATCGTGAATTTTAAATAGCTCTGAAAATGGTTGTAAGATTTGTAACGTAAAATTTGGTGTGTGTGCAACTGATACTAGTTAGGAGGTAAACTATTCATGTATCAATTACGTTCAGCATGCGCCCAACGTTTCCCGCTACAGATTGAACAAGTATTTTCATAGCTACTAAAAACACTCCATCACGAATAAATGTATGTGATAAGGAATCTGCATGGGACAATAACTTATTTTATCCTTTTTAATCCAGTTGAAGTCCGTGTAATATGTGGGTATGATTTTATTTAATTAATAATTTTCTGGTTTTCAGTCTTGAGTGCGTGACATTTATCAATGGGTTTAACTGTTTGATGAGATTATGAGAGAAACATGAGTTAAATGTTAGGTTTATTTCTGTGTATTTTCATCCAATCACATCTGAAACATAATAGTATTATATCTACATACGACTAATGTATCAAATGGCTCAAATGGCTCTTTGCACTATGGGACTTAACTTCTGAGGTCATCAGTCCCCTAGAACTTAGAACTACTTAAACCTAACTAACCTAAGGACATCACACACATCCATGCCCGAGGCAGGATTCGAACCTGCGACCATAGCGGTCGCGCGGTTTCAGACTGTAGCGCCTAGAACCGAACGGCCACTCCGGCCGGTCGCACCATATGAAATACAGTACAAACGTAACAGAGGTGGAGTGATGTATTTATATCGAGAAATGGTACAATTCAACACTTGGGAAAGCAGGATAACAGAAATAAAAAACATTCACGTTTGACACAGATCAGGCGTCCAACATAAAGGTCAACATAGGACTCTCAGTAAGGAATATGCACTCCTCTAGCTCTAATGCACATTCAGCGTCTGTTATTCATGCTGGCTACCGAACTATTAAGGAGTCTTTGGGGGCTATTGTCCCGTTCTCTCTCAAACCGGTTTCCAGTTTTGCACGGTTCGGGAAGGCGTTGTTCTTTGAGAAACACGTCTGCCAAGAGCTTCGCAGGCTTGTGCTAATGGTTTAATTCCGAGTAGATCACTCGATTCCTTCAAAAACTTCACTTTCCTGTGTCTCCAACACGTCAACACGTCTCCCTGCAATACCCCTGTACTACAACGGCACATCGAGCAAAGATACGCAGCGGTGTTCTGCCGTTGTGCAAAATGCCTCCCCACACCATAGCGCCTAAGCCACGCCGATCACGTTCGTGAACATTCTGCGGTGTGTAACGTGTTCTTCTCTCTCCACACTAACTAGTGACTACATTGAAGCGTTGTTCTTCGGAGAATATCACTCTGGACCACTGTGCTGACCCCAACTTCCTACACCAGCGAACAATTCCTCGGTGTCGGAGTGGTAAAAGTGAGCTGTATTTAACGGCTTCCGAGCGTAGAAACCAGCTTGATTTAGTCGCCGCGGAATGGTTCTGACAGAGATAAGTGCAACGGTAGCAACTGTAAGGTCTGCAGCGATCGGTCTAAGGATAAGACGTCTGTTCCTTTTCGCCACTATGGCTACACATTAATCGTCTTGCAGTGTGGTAGTCCGTGTACGACCACCAGCACGCATTAGCATAGCATTTCCACCTTCAGCGGTCTTTTTAAATCGCGGTATGTCACTGTGTCCATAGCGGTGACTCTTTTACCCGCTTCGAGCCGTCTAAACCGAGGGAGGTTGCATAGTGTCTAGCGCACTGGGTTCGCATTCGGGGGGGCGACAGGTTTACACTCGCGTTCAGCGATCCAGATTTACGTTTTCAGTGCTTTCATTAAGTTGCTCTACCTTATATCACCTGATGGAATCAGCTAAATTCATGTCAAAGCAACTAATGACAGTACATGTTGACTGCTGCATGATATCATGCTCTTTGGCGTCGTTATCTTCAAGATGAGGGAAATAAGCCGTTTCAAGCAGCTCCTTCTTCGTCTCTCACTCTCTCTGTCTCTATCTCTCTCTCTCTCTCTCTCTCTCTCTCTCTCTCTCTGTCTCTCTTTCACTCTCTCTCAAACACACGCACACACACACACACAAACACACACACACACACACACACACACACACACACACACACAGAGCCGGCCGGAGTGGCCGAGCGGTTCTAGGCGCTTCAGCCTGGTTCCGCGCTACCGCTAAGGTCGCAGGTTCGAATCCTGCCTCGGGAATGGATGTTAAGTCCCATAGTGCTCAGAGCCATTTGAACACACACGCACACACACACACACACACACACTCAAACACGCACGCACGCAAGCACACAAACGCGCGCACACACACACACACACACACACACACACACACACACACACACACACACACACACTGAAATCACATCCCTCATTAGATCTAAAACAATCAATCAGAAGAGAAAATACTAACTGAAAGATGTGAAATAGTACAGCAGAAATCGTGACTGGCTGATAGCTGTTTTAATAATGGTAAAGCCTCTCACTGTGCAACACACTAGAACCTCCAACATAGAGATTCGGGTGGAGTCTGGCCAGTTCAATAAATTTTATTACGCAGTACGCAGACAGCAATCGTCTTGTAATTCGCTAAAAAAAAGAGAGCACGTCTCCACCTAGGCCTATACACTCCATTAAAGTATTACGAGCCTACATAAGCATGTCATATGTGTCAGGAACGGATGTGTCTACCCAGTGGAGACAAAAGTCATATGCAATGAGGCTATGTCATAGCTGGGAACAAGTGGTTTGGACTTCTTCCCGCCTGTGTGATCGAGAGCTTGTTTTCCCTCGCCTCCAGCCTTTCTTACCACCAGTGACGGATGAGATTCTGGCTCAACACCGAGTACTTTAACAACAACTGTGACCTGAGCTCTCACTCAGTACTTTACGTCCCCCGACTCACTAGGATTCTATTCCATACGGTACCACACTTAGGATCCGGATGAACTTTCCAACATTTGACTTTGCAGACAATGTATATAGAGATTTTGAAGACATGAATGTTGAAATAATGTATCATCTTCTACAGTATTTGTCCTCTCCTTTTTACTACCTCATTTGGCTAGTTTTAAGTATTAAGCGATTGCGGCTTTAATTATGGCGGGAATAGCACTTCGCTGGCCCTACTAACTATTTGAGCTGCCGATATAGATCGTGGTCATATGTCGGGGGCTGGTGTCTTCGGTCGATGTTGTCTTTTGGAGGGCCCTGGTACTGACAGATTGAGGACACGTGCCTGGCAAGTCGTTGGTTTTGGCGATAAAATGGTTCAAATGGCTCTGAGCACTATGCGACTTAACTTCTGAGGTCATCAGTCGCCTACAACTTAGAACTAGTTAAACCTAACTAACCTAAGGACATCACAAACATCAATGCCCGAGGCAGGATTCGAACCTGCGACCGTAGCGGTCGCTCGGCTCCAGACTGTAGCGCCTAGAACCGCACGGCCACACCGGCCGGCGGTTTTGGGGACTCCTGCTTCATGGTACAGGCCTCGAGAAGCCACGAGTGGTTAAATCGGTCGGAGGCAAGCTTTTCCGGCTGGACGAAGCACTGATAGCGGCGAGTTGCGGGACGAGCAGCGGACGCTGCGTGCAACCTGGTCAGCAAGTTCCAAGCTAACTCTGCAAGCTTAAAAATATTACGGCACCTGGAAGATCACCTGTAAGGATTGCAGGCAATAAGATCCCGGCTTGGAAACCTCATAAGTCACAGCTCCTTCACGCCTGAGTGGACTAAAGTGTTGTTTTTTGTAATGGTGGTAGCAAAGGGTGAAGTAAGCAAAACGACGAAGGCTAGTAGAAGTCCTTGGGTAACAGAGGAGATATTGAATTTAATTGATGAAAGGAGAAAATATAAAAATGCAGTAAATGAAGCATGCAAAAAGGAATACAAACGTCTAAAAATGAGATTGACAGGAAGTGCAAAATGGCCTAGCAGGGATGGCTAGAGGACAAATGTAAAGATATAGAGGCGCATATCACTATTGATAAGATAGATACTGCCTACAGGAAAATTAAAGAGACCTTTGGAGAAAGAAGAACCACTAGCATGAATATCAAGAGCTCAGATGGAAACCCAGTTATAAGTAAAGAAGGGAAAGCAGAAAGGTGGAAGGAGTATGTAGAGGGTCTATACAAGGGCAATGTTCTTGAGGACAATATTATAGAAATAGAAGAGCATGTAGATGAAGATGAAATAGAAGATATGATACTGCGTGAAGAGTTTGACAGAGCACTGAAAGACCTAAGTCGAAACAAGGCCCCAGGAGTAGACAACATTCCATTAGAACTACTGACAGCCTTGGGAGAGCCAGGCCTAACAAAAATCTACCATCTAGTGAGCAAGATGTATGAGACAGGCGAAATACCCTCAGACTTCAAGAAGAATATAATAATTCCAATCCCAAAGAAAGTAGGTGTCGACAGATGTGAAAATAAGCTGTCAGTTTAATAAGCCACGACTAGAAAATACTAACACGATTTCTTTACAGACGAATGGAAAAACTGGTAGAAGCCGACCTCGGAGAAGATCAGTTAAGATTCCGCAAAAATGTTGGAACACGTGAGGAAATACTGACTCTACGACTTATCTTAGAAAATAGATTAAGGAAAGGCAAACCTATGCTTCTAGAATTTGTAGACTTAGAGAAGGCTTTTGACAGTGTTGATTGGAATACTCTCTTTCAAATTCTAAAGGTGGCAGGAGTAAAATACAGGGAGTGAAAGGATATTTACAATTTGTACAGAAACCATATGGTAGTTATAAGAGTCGAGAGGCATGCAAGGGAAGCAATGGTTGGGACGGGAGTGAGACAGGGTTGTAGCCTATCCACGATGTTATTTAATCTGTATATTGAGCAAGCAATAAAGGAAACAATAGAAAAATTTGGAGTAGGAATTAAAATCCATGGAGAAGAAATAAAAACTTTGAGGTTCGCCTATGACATTGTAATTGTGTCAGAGACAGCAAAGGACCTGGAAGAGGAGCTGAACGGAATGGACAGTGTCTTGAAAGGAGGATATAATATGAACATCAACAGAAACAAAACGAGAATAATGGAATGTAGTCGAATTAAATCGGATGATGCTGGGGGAATTAGATTAGGAAGTGAGAGGCTTAAATTAGTAAATGAGTTTTGCTATTTTGGGAGCAAAATAACTGATGATGGTCGAAGTAGACTGGATATCAAATGTAGACTGGTAATGGAAAGAAGAGCGTTTCTGAAGAAGAGAAGTTTGTTAACATCGAGTATAGATTTAAGTGTAAGGAAGTCGTATGGAGTGTAGCCATGTATAGAAGTGAAACGTGTACGATAAATAGTTTAGACAAGTAGCAAATAGAAGCTTTCGAAATGTGGTGCTACAGAAGAATGCGGAAGATTAGATGGGTAGACCACATAACTAATGAGGAGGTATTGAATAGGATTGGAGAGAAGAGAAATTTGTGGCATAACTCGACTAGGAGAAGGGATCGGTTGGTGGGGCATATTTTGAGGCATCAAGGGATCATCAGTTTAGTATTGGAGGGCAGCGTGGAGGGTAAAAATCGTAGAAGGAGACCAAGAGATGAATACACTTAACATATTCAGGAGAATGTAGGTTGCAGTAGGTACTGGGAGATGAAGGAGCTTGCACAGGATAGAGTAGCATGGAGAGCTGCATCAAACCAGCCTCAGGACTGAAGACCACAACGTGGCCGTGCGGTTCTAGGCGCTGCAGTCCGGAACCGCGGGACTGCTACGATCGCAGGTTCGAATGCTGCCTCGGGCATGGATGTGTGTGATGTCCTTAGGTTAGTTTGGTTTAGGTAGTTCTAAGTTCTAGGGGACTGATGACCTAAGATATTAAGTCCCATAGTGCTCAGAGCCATTTTAACCATTTTGAAGACCACAACAACAACTTGTTCTCGTAAGGCGAAATCTGTGTTAATGTGGAATTACAGCGCTTCCGAGTGGTTGTGTGGGTGTTCATGGTCACGGTAACTGATAATTGGTTGTTCCAGGCCGTATTGCATGCAAGTGTATGAGCATTCTCTGTTTTAAACTGAATTAATCAAATTTGAATTGCAACGTTGTCTGTGTCTACGGCAAGGCTCTCTTTTTATAGATCAGCATGCCCTAGCAGTTGGATTTGCAGGCGCTGATATTTTACCTTGTTAATTTTCAAGTAATTTTAAGGAGTGTTAAGCTTGTAAGTTGTATGTGTAGTTACTTCCGGTATAAGGTAATACTGCCTACATTCTACGTAGACATTCTCGTTTGTAGCGTTATTTGGGCAAACTAGTGTTTCCTTCTGATGCGTGTTGGTAGGGTGGATCTGGCAGCAAACGACGCTTTCCTGGTCCCAGAGCAGAGAAGTGTTTTCTTTCTGCTGTGGCAACACATCGGCCGTCGCTCGAATTCTAAGTTGTCCCGCTGTCAGGCGCTTCCACCGGCTGCCTGGTCCAGCCTCAAGTTAAGTAATTTTGACCGCGTGATGCGTCTCATGGCGGATTGTAGCCAATTAATTCTGGAACTCTTGTTGTATTCATTATTGTGGATTCAGGAAGCACAAAAGCTTTGAAGTGTATAATGCAAGCCCGAAGTTCCTTGTCACTATATTTGCTCTTTAACTACTTGTTTAAACCTTGCACCCTATTGATAGTTCTGGAGTGTATTAAGCCTTAATACCTTTTACTTATCTTCATTAACCGTTGAGTTTTTTCCGTTTTTATCTACAGTCATTAGGTAACTCAATTTATTGTGAAACTTGGCTGCTTCATGCCTGTTGGCTGTCATAGCAGTCTGCTGCAGTTTGCTACCTTTCCTTCGATTTTGGGGGACTGTATATTTATTTAAGCGTCATTGTTAATGTTTCTGCTAGTGTATACCTGTTGGGAGCCACATTGAAATTGTATTTCTCCTCAACTTATCTTGTATTTTGTGGGATTGTGTATTTTACCGCTTAAGCGGTTTATTAAGGTTTATAAAATTTTATGGGTTTTCCAACAGCCACAATCAGTGGCATAACTTATTATCCTTCATGTATTTTGATTGTGCTTATCTATTTGTTTATAGTTTTATCAATACCTGGAAATTGTCCTTAACTTTAGTAGCAGTCATTTGTAATTCATTTTACTGGTAAAACTAAGTTCGTTGAACAACCTTGCTGTCACATCTGGTTGGTGTGACTTCATACCTGTATTTGGGGACTTAAGTATATTCCTGGTTTTAAGCCCCATACTTAATGGTAGAAACTGTTAAGGCTTTTTATTAATAAATTGATCCTGTTCAAGTTCTTTGAATTATTGCGAGCGTTGTTATTCATTTGAAATTACTGTGAGCGGTGCTATTCATTTTTAACAAGATTTTTAGTTTGTAATGATAATAAATGTTGTTAAGCAATCAAGTTCGTTTCGTGAAATGACAAGTGACGAAACTATGTGGGTCGACATTCATTGTGTATTTCCTTAAAATTATCCAAATCCTTGTTGTGAGGTATCAACCATCCTCTGCTGGTAACTGATAAGCACAGAAGAATGAGCTCAGAGCAGTGTCAATGTGACTGACTGATTCCGTCCAGAAAGCTCTCAGAAGGTCCAACTCTATCGAACGAACACTGTATCGTACTCAGCCGATTGGCGCCACTGGATGCGGAAACGTAGGAGCATGTGATTAGCACACCACTCTCCGGGCCTTTGTCAGTCAAGTAGCTCCTCAATTAGCCTTACGAGGACTGAGTGCACTCCGCTCTCCAACAGCGTTCGGCAGAGCCGAAAGATCACCCATCCAAGGGCTAGCGAAACCCGACAGCACTTAACTTTTAGTGATCTGACGGGAACCGCTGTTACCATTGCGGCAAGTCCGTTGGCAGTGTCAGTATACAGTAAACTTAATATTACATTTCCCCACTTATTCACTGACGCAGTTCCAGTTCACATTAGCCCAAGGCTTACGAGACGTCTGTATGTTCTGAGCCAACAGGTGCTGCTGAAATTATAATGGTTCCAGTAATGAGTTTCAGCACTTAGAATGGAAGTGAAGCATACCAGGCCAACACCTGAATTCCAGCAACGACACGCAGGTGACTCGACGGGCTTACATACTGGGGCAAAGCGACCAACCAGACGCATTTAGACTCATTAGGTGACAGGTGAGCTCCACTGCGGACAGCCAAGGGTCGTTCTTTCGTTTCTCCGGCGGCAATCAGTTAGCCGAAGCTGGGTCTAGCTACGTGGAGAGCAGCTCGTCTTGGTGCCCTTAACAAGGCGCCGGCACCTCCTATTACGGCAGAAATTACAGGCATTACCCGTTAGCCGCGAGAGTCTCGTCTTCAACTCTAATTGATTGGAATGAGCACAAGGGTGCGCAGCTGTGGCTTCTTCTTCGGCTTTTTCGAAGCTTCCTAACAGTCCACAGTAATTGTCGTCTACAGTTTAACTAGTGTGTTGCACAATTTCTTTGGTTTTGACGCCCGAAATGACATGTTTTAACTTGTAAAACAGGAAAAGCAATTAAAACAGCAGCCTAGGCCTTTAGCAAAGTCAATTACGTTTGATACATACAATCTAAGACAAAAAAAACATACCATGGAGTTACGCTAATTGGTCACAAATTGATACTCATACAGGTATCGACTGAGAGTGGAGAATTGCAGACTTTGGCGGCAGCTGGATGAATGTGTGACGCTGCACAGCAATTTCGTCTGGCATCTTGCAAGGACAGTAAACAGGGGACCTGTCGATACCAAGGCATAAAGTCTTCCAGAATTTCATTCCTCGTACTCAATTGAACAGTAACTATGCCTAGTAGACAGGCACATAAACACTATACGCAGAGTTAAAATAACTTACGGGATAGTAGCTGGATGTGGTCGTCGACAACCGTCAATGCTTCGCCAGGAACACACCCTGCCATTTTCAAGGCAATTCTGCAGCAAGTAAGAGCTTTCTAAGGGAATTTAATACCTAGGTTTTCACAGAAACCCCGTAAAGATAACACACACAAACACACACACACACACACACACACACACACACATACACTCACTGTAAAAACTAGCGCCATCATAAGCCAAAGCCGGAAGACGTCAGAAGTTATCAATAGTGAAATTATTAATCAGCGGGTGAGGTAGCATAAACTCTGGCTCCCTGCTTTTTGACAGGGAAGAGAGCACGATTATCGTCCCTCACACTCCTGATAGTCTTATCAATATATGACATTCCACAGCTGCAAGGAATACGATAGACACCCGCCTTTCGCAAACCGAGACTATCCTTTACGGAACCTAAAAGGACCCTGATAATAGATAATGGTCGGAAAACGCACTACACGCCATATTTCCTCAAAATACGGCCAAACCTGTACCAAATTATCCCTGCGTAAGGCAAAACGGCCGTAAGCTTCGATGCCACCTCGGTATTATCAACACTCGTGCAATTTTATCCTCGATACATGTTGTTGTTGTTGTTGTTGTGGTCTTCAGTCCTGAGACTGGTTTGATGCAGCTCTCCATGCTACTCTATCCCGTGCAAGCTCCTTCATCTCCCAGTACCTACTGCAACCTACATCCTTCTGAATCTGCTTAGTGTATTCATCTCTTGGTCTCCCTCTACGATTTTTACCCTCAACGGTGCCCTCCAATGCTAAATTTGTGATCCCTTGATGCCTCAAAACATGTCCTACCAACCGATCCCTTCTTCTAGTCAAGTTGTGCCACAAACTTCTCTTCTCTCCAAATCTATTCAATACCTCCTCATTAGTTACGTGATCTACCCACCTTATCTTCAGCATTCTTCTGTAGCACCACATTTCGAAAGCTTCTATTCTCTTTTTGTCCAAACTAGTTATCGTCCATGTTTCACTTCCATACATGGCTACACTCCATACAAATACTTTCAGAAACGACTTCCTGACGCTTAAATCTATACTCGATGTTAACAAATTTCTCTTCTTCAGAAACGCTTTCCTTCCCATTGCCAGTCTACATTTTATATCCTCTCTACTTCGACCATCATCAGTTATTTTGCTCCCTAAATAGCAAAACTCCTTTACTACTTTAAGTGTCTCATTTCCTATCCTAATTCCCTCAGCATCACCTGATTTAATCTGACTACATTCCATTATCCTCGTTTTGCTTTTGTTGATATTCATCTTATATCCTCCTTTCAAGACACTGTCCATTCCGTTCAGCTGCTCTTCCAAGTCCTTTGCTGTCTCTGACAGAATTACAATGTCATCGGCGAACCTCAAAGTTTTTACTTCTTCTCCATGAATTCTAATACCTACTCCGAATTTTTCTTTTGTTTCCTTTACTGCTTGCTCAATATACAGATTGAATAACGTCGGGGAGAGGCTACAACCCTGTCTCACTCCCTTCCCAAACACTGCTTCCCTTTCATGCCCCTCGACTCTTATAACTGCCATCTGGTTTCTGTACAAATTGTAAATAGCCTTTCGCTCCCTGTATTTTACCCCTACCACCTTCAGAATTTGAAAGAGAGTATTCCAGTTAACATTGTCAAAAGCTTTCTCTACGTCTACAAATGCTAGAAACGTAGGTTTGCCTTTTCTTAATCTTTCTTCTAAGATAAGTCTTAAGGTTAGTATTGCCTCACGTGTTCCAACATTTCTACGGAATCCAAACTGATCTTCCCCGAGGTCCGCTTCTACCAGTTTTTCCATTCGTCTGTAAAGAATTTGCGTTAGTATTTTGCAGCTGTGACTTATTAAACTGATAGTTCGGTAATTTTCACATCTGTCAACACCTGCTTTCTTTGGGATTGGAATTATTATATTCTTCTTGAAGCCTGAGGGTATTTCGCCTGTCTCATACATCTTCCTCACCAGATGGTAGAGTTTTGTCATGAATGGCTCTCCCAAGGCCATCAGTAGTTCTAATGGAATGTTGTCTACTCCCGGGGCCTTGTTTCGACTCAGGTCTTTCAGTGCTCTGTCAAACTCTTCACGCAGTATCTTATCTCCCATTTCGTCTTCATCTACATCCTCTTCCATTTCCATAATATTGTCCTCAAGTACATCGCCCTTGTATAAACCCTCCATATACTCCTTCCACCTTTCTGCCTTCCCTTCTTTGCTTGGAACTGGGTTGCCATCTGAGCTCTTGATATTCATACAAGTGGTTCTCTTCTCACCAAAGGTCTCTTTAATTTTCCTGTAGGCAGTATCTATCTTACCCCTAGTGAGACAAGCCTCTACATCCTTACATTTGTCCTCTAGCCATCCCTGCTTAGCCATTTTGCACTTCCTGTCGATATCATTTTTGAGACGTTTGTATTCCTTTTTGCCTGCCTCATTTACTGCGTTTTTATATTTTCTCCTTTCATCCATTAAATTCAATATTTCTTCTGTTACCCAAGGCTTTCTATTAGCCCTCGTCTTTTTACCTACTTGATCGTCTGCTGCCTTCACTACTTTATCCCTCAGAGCTGCCCAGTCTTCTTCTACTGTATTTCTTTCCCCCATTCCTGTCAATTGTTCCCTTATGCTCTCCCTGAAACTCTCTACAACCTCTGGTTCTTTCAGTTTATCCAGGTCCCATCTCCTTAAATTCCCACCTTTTTGCAGTTTCTTCAGTTTCAATCTGCAGTTCATAACCAATAGATTGTGGTCAGAATCCACATCTGCCCCTGGAAATGACTTACAGTTTAAAACCTGATTCCTAAATCTCTGTCTTACCATTATATAATCTATCTGACGCCTTTTAGTATCTCCAGGATTCTTCCAGGTATACAACCTTCTTTTATGATTCTTGAACCAAGTGTTAGCTATGATTAAGTTATGCTCTGTGCAAAATTCTACAAGGCGGCTTCCTCTTTCATTTCTTCCCCCCAATACGTATGGACCTACTATGTTTCCTTCTCTCCCTTTTCCTACTGACGAATTCCAGTCACCCATGACTATTAAATTTTCGTCTCCCTTCACTACCTGAATAATTTCTTTTATCTCATCATACATTTAATCTATTTCTTCATCATCTACAGAGCTAGTTGGCATATAAACTTGTACTACTGTGGTAGGCATCGGCTTTGTGCCCATCTTGGCCACAATAATGCGTTCACTATGCTGTTTGTAGTAGCTACCCCGCACTCCTATTTTTTTATTTATTATTAAACCTACTCCTGCATTACCCCTATTTGAATTTGTATTTATAACCCTGTAATCACCTGACCAAAAGTCTTGTTCCTCCTGCCAACGAACTTCACTAATTGCCACTATATCTAACTTTAACCTATCCATTTCCCTTTTTAAATTTTCTAACCTACCTGCCCGATTAAGGGATCTGACATTCCACGCTCCGATCCGTAGAACGCCAGTTTTCTTTCTCCTGATAACGACGTCCTCTTGAGCCCTCGACACATATCACCAGTAAATTTTCAGCCACTTCATTAGTTTCAAAAGCTTCCAAAGGAGTAAGATATACAAAAAAATTTTTACTTATCTTCATTTTCGCTTTGTTGGCTGCAGTGCATCTAGGGGCACAGTATTGAGGCTGCAATTCTCACTTTATGGGTTCCAGTCGACATAATAACTGATGAAGTATTTTCTGTTTCTACGACTTTTTTTATTTTATCCCACTCTTCTTTATCACACGGAATTTACGATTTCTATTTTCATAAAACCAAAATTTAGATTATTATTGCCAAAATTAAATCACGTCCATTTCCATCAGAGGCATGCCCTCAACTAGTACTCGTTCTGCGCTACTAACACATTCCAAAGAGTTTACAAAACAAAAGAATTTACAAACTTCCTTGCCAAAAGAAGAATCATTACCAAGTTATATCATTATTTTGCAAATGAATCCAGAAATAAATTTAATAATTAGTGTTAGATTGTGCAATTAATAATATGAATTGTAAGTATGACAGATATTTCGTAATTTTAAATATTTTTAAAAGAATAAGAATTTTAGCTATACAAAAATAGCTAGTGAATATTAATCGTGACAAATTAATTTCTTTCGCTACATTTCAGCCTGAAATACAACACGTCCTACACAAAATCATATAAAATTCTTTCAGTAAAACAGCTGAGATAGTGTTCACCAATACAGGACTCGAAAATATCCCTCGTATCGGCTATTTCTATAAAAAAAAGTAAATGTCAGAGAAGGGTGTCCCTTTACCCTCACCCATGGTACTACTGGTCGATAGCGCAACGCACGTCTGATCTGACTTTCACTATAACCACTCTGACGAAAGATGACTTCGAAGTGGACTAAGACAGCTAGCTGCCAACCTATCGGCATAGGTGGTAACATTGGGAGTGCTGTATGGGAATTCCGCTGTCAAACACAGAGGAGTGAACGGAGGGTAGAAGGAGTACTTTGACGGACTCTATGAAGGTAAATATTGTCTGATGATGGGAAAAATAGAAGAAATTGGAATCGATAAGGAAGACATAGAGATCCATTAATAGAGGCAGAATAAAACAAGCTCTCGAGTACTTGAGATCAAATAAGACAGAAAGAATAAATAACATTCCATCGGAATTTCTAAATCGACAGGCGAAAGTGACAACCAAAACGCTATTCAAGTTGGCGTGCAGAATCTATCAGATTTCCGGAAAAATATGCTCCACATAATTCTCAAAGAGTGTAATGGCAATAAGTGCGAGAACTACAGCACAATCAGCTTAAGAGCTCATGTATTCAAGGTGATGACCAGAATAATATACAGAAGAATGCAAAAGATAATTGTCGATCTATTACATGACGTACAGTTTCGCTTTAGGAAAGTAAAGGAACCAGAGGCAGTGGAAACTTTCCGCTAGGTAATGGAAGCAAGAATGAAGAAAAATCAAAGAACGTGCAAAACTTATGTCGACCTATAACAAGCGTTCGAGAACGCAAAATGGTGCAAAATGTTCGAAATTCTGAGAAAGATGCAAGTAAACTGTAGAGAAATATGGGCAATGTACAGTATGTACGAGAAGGAAAAGGGTACAACAGGACTTGGAACACCAAGAATGAAGTGCTCGGAGTAAAAACTGTGTCAGGGGATGGCAGGCGGACTGCAATCTTTCGCCCCTACTGTTCAATCTACACTTCGAAGAATCAATGATGGAAATAAGGGAGAGGATCAAGATTGACATTAAAATGTAGAATGAAAGGATATCAATGATAAGAACAACTGATGACATTGCTATCCATAGCGAAGACGAATAGGAATTTTACGACCTGTTGAATGGGACAAACAGTGTAATGAGCACAGAATAAGGACTAAAAGTAAATCGGGACAAATGAAAATAGTAAGAAGTAGCTGAAACGAGAATAGCGAGAAACTTAGCATCAAAATTAATGATCACAAAATAAACGAAGTTTACGCTTCTGCTATTTAGAAACAAATTAACCCAGTAGGGACGACGCAAGGTAGACGTAAAAACAGACCTAATACAAAAGTGTACTGGTATGGAGCAATAGGCCTTAGTTTAAAAAGGAGTCTCGGAGAATGTACGTTTGGATCACAGCGTTGTATGGTAGTGAATCATGGACAGTGGGAAAACTGCAACAGATGAGAATAGGAGCGTTTGAGATCTAATTCTATAGACAAATATTGAAAATTTGGTGGAGGGGTAAGATTATTAATGAAAAGGTTCTCTGCAGAATCGACAACGAAAGAAACATATTGAAAACAGTAAAACGAAGCACAGGATGACAGGAGATCTGTTAACACTTCAACGAATGAATTCTATTGTAGAAGAGGGAGCTAGAGAGGGTAAAAACTGTAGAGGAAGACACAGACTGGAATACATCCAACAAATAAAAATAAATTAAATAAATGTCGTTTGGCACAACGGCCTGGTGCAAGTCTTTCAATTGGACCCCATTTGGTCTTCTTGCACGTCCAACAAATAACTGAGGATGTATGGTACAAGGAACACTCTGAGATGAGGAAACTTCAGGAGAGGGTCACATTAAACCAGTCAGAAGACTGATGAGAGGGAAATGAATATCTCCTGAACTGCGTGTCATGTAATGATATACTGTGTACAGAACGGTGCAGCAGTGACTGTAGCAGGATCCACGTCCAGTCAAGAAAGCAGTGGGAACATTTAGAGGCTCCGTTCCAATGCTATCTGCTGTGGCTTTGAGTGCACATCTAGCCGCAATACGAGTATATTGCACAAAGCAGAAGGCAGCTCGTCAAGGTGATGTTAGACGCTAGCCATCGTGGTTGTTAGCGGATGTTATTCGAGCTGGCTTGAGGACAATTTCTCAATACCAATAAACAATCGAAGTTATCAAATGATTCAAAGGGCTCTGAGCACTATGGGACTTAACATCTGTGGTCATCAGTCCCCTAGAACTTAGAACTACTTAAACCTAACCAACCTAAGGACATCACAGACATCCATGCCCGAGGCAGGATTCGAACCTGCGACCGTAGAAGTCGCGCGGTTCCGGACTGAGCGCCTGAACCGCTAGACCACCGCGGCCGGCTCGAAATTATCACTGGCGGTTGGTTTGTTATGTCCAGTTCTATTGTCTGTTTCCCCTTGACGACGTCGTTGGTTGGACTGTGTTTCAACGACTTGTTGCTGTCATTTGCTTAAGGATTTTGGCTGTGGTCTAGACTGTACTCTGCCACTTAGAATAAGATAAAATAAAACCAGCGGAAATAGCTTTCTAGTATGCCTGTAAAATACCCATATTACGTGATGATAGTTAAGTATAAAACATGTTAATTTTACACAGAACGTAAAGAACAATTTTTACTATATTACAATGTATATTTTATCAGGAGTTGTTAAATTTTATAAATTCTTCTTTACAACTGGTACCGCTGAAAAAAAATTTATGTTCTCTAAATCTGTGTTTCTTAAAACGAATTTAGCTATAAAATTTTTCAGACTTTACTTTGTAGTATTGTTATTTTTTTAAACCAATTTGGTCAAGTCAGATTGTTAACATGTAGCAGCATACGATTCTCTAGCAACTTCTGTTTACTATTCTATATAAAATAATTTCTGCTGATCTTTAAATATGTAACGTAAAAAAGAACAGCACGCTCCACTTCAAAAATCTACGGTCCCTCGATTCACCCTAATCGTAGAAAGGTGGAAGTAAGAAATATGTATTGCTTTGTCCTTGAGAGCCTGGTCAGGCTGAGGAAAGATGGAGTGTGAGCGACTGGAGTTGGATTATTTGTGACTGTGCGATTGGTCCTCACTTTCTTGTAGAATCCTTAACGCGTAAAAAGATACGCAACAACTACTTACTGAAGAGCTGCTGGCTCTCCTGGATTAAGGACCACTTGAAATACGTAGATATTTGTGCTACCAGCACGATGATTGCCCGCCTGACTATTCGCTTGTGGCTAAGACAGCGTTCACCCAGCTCTTTCCTTGTCACTGGATAGGACGTGATGATGTTATCTGTCGGCCTGCATTTCTCCTGATTTTAAGCCTCTGCACTGTTTCGTAAGTGATAAAGCGAAAGACAAAGTCCATGCACAAGCTCCAACGACCCGAGAGGAGTTAACACTACGCATTGTTGCAATAAGTCCAATGATATCGCAGAAATCTCTTCTGTCGGGCCTGAAGCAGTTGCACAAGCAACCGCAAACGTGTATTGCAGTAGACCGTGGACATCTTGAACACTTGTTGACATGAATGGAATTATATAGAAGTGTTTATGAGCACATGTTTTTTGGTTTCCTTTATGGTTGTTGGTCGCACAATTTTGCAATATGAGTTTCTTTATTGACATCAGAATCATGTCTCGGATTTATTATTTAACAGTCTTTGTAATTAAATTCTCTGTTCTAAAAATCAGTTCCATTTTCGTTGTGCGCTTTTCTGTCATGGTTCTAGTAGAAACAAGATCAGAACTATTACTGTAGTTAACTGCTGAATTGTCCTCAGATGTCACGTCCTGTGCCTTCTGGTTGGTGTGTCGGTCCACCTCGTGTAGCCAAGTGTGATTACTACGGTACGAGAGTTAACCTTCACTTTTCCACTTTCCTAAGTACACTCTCTTAGCTTTTGTAAGCACACTCTCTCAGCTTCATCACGATGCAGTGCCACGCCACCATAATGGGACAGCACCGTAGAACAAATTCAGCACAAGACAGCAATCAGTTTAATGTTCAATACAGGTTAAATCTAATTTTAGATTATGGCGTTTCCTCCGAAAGTACTATTCGGATTTTCAAGAGTGAAACGTTGTTGAATCTTCTTTCTTAAAACCAACTATAAAATAGGTATTCTGTAGGTTTGTTTGAAAAAGCGAAATTGATAAAGAGATCTCTTTAGTGAACAAAGCTACAGAAATAGGTTTAAAGTGGTTTACAGTAATGACTTTCTGACTGTTCATTTGAGTGGAAAAAGAATTAGGAGATCTTAAACGATTCAGGAAGTATCTGAAGAGAACTGCTCAGCTAAATCACCATGTATACTCGTATTACAGCATAAATTGTCTTACTTGCACAACCTATTCTTCTCCCTATAACGCTTTCTCCCTGTTTCAAAGGCCCCAGTGGTCAGCATATGGTATCGGTGATACTCCAACAGTACGTAGGGGCCCATTAATAATACATAAATGTATGAGCCAAAATGCAACGCTTCTGTGTCATAAGAGAACAGCAAAGCCCACTCCTTATAAAGTGGCTCACAATGTAATCCGGGACACTAAAGCTCGGCCTTATGGTCGGCAGTTACATGCCGCCAACGTTCCAACACTCATCTCCCAGCACTCCGAAGCTGAAATACCCTTGAGGATAAGTGTTGCCACTGCATCGCCACAGTTTGGTGATCATGGTTGCGGAACGGATATAAACGTCCAATCAGCAACATTAATCAACGCGTGGTATGTAGCGACTACGTGGAAAGCTATCTCTGTAATTAACAATTCCGAATCGAAATGCAGACAATGCCGGCTGGTAACAACTTGTGTTCAAGAGAGTTTCATTACCTTCTGTCGCTCTGTCGTTCACAGGTTACATTTTCCCATCTGCACGAACAGCTTTACACACGTTCGCAGTTATATTCCCCGTAAAGCCAAGCGACGAAAAGCGAAAATAGCTTCGCTGTCGGCATCCGTCAGAAACGAAACATTGTTATTGCTTCTTTGTGTTACTGGCAGATGATAATTCCTAAATAGCTGATACTGAGAAACACATTTTAGAATATAGTTTCTAAATTACGAGCAACTATGCTAATTTCTTAAGTTAGAATTAATAGTCGAAGTACCAATGTTGCGACAGAAGAAAATAAAATGAACGACATCTGACATCAAAACTAAAAGAAATAACGTATAAAATACTGCTAGATTTATTTTCATTTAGGGGTCTTAGATACAGAAGGCAAAAAATGAAGCACAGAAATCAAGAAGATAATTACAACAGCTGAAAGTGATTTTGGTAAACGAAAGAGAACTACTAGTGATCAAGTCAGTGGTTTAGTACAAACGAGAAAGCGATTTGTCGAGAACTTCATATGGAATATCTTCCTCCTATATGGATATGACAGCTGGATGCTGTAGAGGACAGACAGGAAATGTGTCTTCGGAGAATATTAACGAAATAGGGCTGCACTGAAAGAGAAACCACTGAAGATTTTTTGAAAGACCTCAACGAACAGAGAAACTCCACAGTAACCATCCAAAAGCGAAAAAAACCTTTTGGCCAGTTATTTAAACACAATAAACTCGTAAAAGGATATTGGAAGGAAATATTTTGGGCGGAAAGCTAAAATGAGGGCAAGAGAGACAACAGTCGAAAACTCCATGGAAGTAACAAAGCGCGACAATCATCAGGAAATAAAGAGGAAATTACAGGAGGATATCATGCACAATATCTGCGGAAAAATAATAAGTAAAATAATTCCATGACTGCTTCTTTTCTAACATTTGGCGCAGAAGTATAAAACTGTAATGGTCACTTTTCCTTTATAAACTTAAAACTACATAGTAACGAGGTAACAAGACGCAATTGACAATGTTTGCAACAGATCATTATAATAATATTTATATGATGTAGGGAGCTGTCTGCTAATTTACATAGCGGAGATTGGACTGTTTTGCGTCAGTCATCAGCCAACACTTTTGTTTTTTAGAACAGCAAACTGCTGCGAATATGTTGCAGGAGACAAGCATGTAATGACGAATGCGTTGTTGGGAAAACACTGTTTACTAGTGTTGACATACCGCAGTTTTAGTCGATATTTATAGCTCTGAGTTAGCCTGCCTCCACTAGCAGGAAATCTATCACACCAAAAATTAATATATGCTGTTTCCTGAAACAATAATTAGATACATTAAGCATCTGTAATTAAGTTACGAGATGTTACAAGAACTGAAGCAACGGAAGTTCGAGCTCACAAAAATTAAACACAGTCAGCAAATCAAACGCTCAAATTCATGTTTCTACTTTATTATATGACATAAGTAAAGAGAAGTAGTTGTAAGAAAGTGAATTGAATAAAATTTAACAAAGTGGTTCGTAAATTTACCACTACTTATTTCAGGTAATCAGTATAAACATACACATATTTGATTTTACTCTGGCTGCATTACAGCTTGTTAGTCATTGTCTCTCAAATTTAGTGCACAGTTTTATTGCAATTTTTTTTATTAATTCCAGCAATTTATTTATTTTACCCTTGGATTGTCTTCGATGTAATGAAAGTTATAATTTTTTAATAGATGAGAAAAAAAGTAAACAGAAGGAGATTCCTGCAGTACGTAATTGACTTAGTTTCAAAACACAAAACAGTTTCTTTAAAATTTCCTTAAGTCCTCAAGTGTTTTGTGACCGATGTAGTATCTACACAGATATTTCAACTGTTTGGAAGTATTAATCCAACAGTTTAAAACAGCGCTATTAATGGCGCAGACATTCTAAACGGATGAGAGCTGTACAAAGAATGAACTAATATATATACATGGTAAATGAGTAATAACACCAATTGTACTGAATATCAGAAAACGCCAATAAGGAGACTCATTTCTAGTAAATATTTATGCTGATAAGTGATAACTGCTGAAATGTCCAAGAATCAATACTGCTTTAAATAGTTTGGGAAGAACTAAGTTAACTTATTCAGGCTGAACCACTAATAAGGACTAGCGTGATAGCACATCATAGAATATTAGAATGTTCTGTAAATCTTAGATGCCTCTATGTGTTCTTTTCACTGTATGTAGTTGAAATGCAATACTTCATGCATATCTGTTGAGTAAGAATTATCGATTACAGGTTTATCCCATCTCATAACCATAATACTTTAAATTAAACTGATATCCTTATAAGATTACTTTCATACTTTAGGCTGTGTCATACGTAAATAAGAAATTCTGGTACAGGGGATGTTTTACTTTCCCCATACGCTAATCTGCTGGAGTCACTAAAAGCAGTGACGACACTACTTCCACATAAGGTACTGTCACAGGAACAGATGGAGTGGTAAGGTAATTCTTGAAATGTACCACTCCAACCTCTCTGTTGTTTAAAGTAAATGTTAGTATCGATAATAAATAACTAAAATACCTGCAGTAGGTAGTCAATTATATATTTTCAAGATAGTAGCCCTGTAATTATGTTTAGTTTCGACTATCAATATGTCCACAAAGCCAGTTGCAGATTAGCTACTGATAAGTTACAGCATGACAATACAGCATGTTACATATATCACGTATCTTTCATGAATAAAATGTTAGACATTGAATATCTGGTGCACTCATTAATTTTATAGCAACAAATCGTCGATAAATACTTATCATTGACAGATTCATAGCACAGTGGACTAGAATGACAGAATTGACTTATATCAGTAGAAACATCAGTGTTACATTCAATACAAAACAATTCAGGAATTGCCTCGAATGACATGTGGCTGGAAACTTTAGAGAAACTGATAGATTTTGAGTTTTCAGTCAAAGCAGATCACACTTCAAAAATAGAGCCAGAGTTAGACTTATCAGACACAATATACATGTCTATTTTTGAGATACATCCACCAAAAGTCATGAACAGTAATAAAGATAAAAATATTAATTCACTACTTAACAAAGAAGAGGGATGTAAATATTATTATTTGCTTATAGAGACCAGCACTGGAACACATAGAAAATATCTTGGTACCAAGCCTAATTCCATCTTAGGAAGCTTATGATCAACTTAAAAATAATACTGGCAGAATCCTCAACTTGGAAAACAAAGTTCACTAAATGATTATTATCACAGAGTCACCAAGCATAAAATTAGTGTCTTTTAACTGGTAAGAAAATAACCCTTTCACACTTCTAGTCAAAGTGCGCCACATTAGAAATATAATGGTCAAACCTGGGATCATTACTATTCTGTTTATATGTGATGAGAGCCACTGTTTATTTTCAGATTAGAACAAATGTTGAACACCATTAAAGTTCTATTAACGCTATCATCAGTTGTGGTATGTGATACTAAGCTACAACTGAAATGAGAAGACTGAGACCCATGGTGAACATAATTCTAATAATGATTCAGATCAGGTTAAACCGCCTGCTTAAGGAGAGAAAACCATATTTAAAAACAAAATGGATTACTTCCCCAATTCATGAAAATTTAGATAGTTGTTAGAAAAGATGGATACCAAAGCAACAATAATTTTAGTCCTATATAATAGTGTAGCTGAATCGCTAACTGTAAGGGTTTTGTTTCTGTTGACAAAGTTGCAAGGCTGGTGCTTTGTACAGAAAGGAAGTTCATCAAGGTGAATCAGGAAGAAGTTGAGAGACTACAGAAACATGTTCAGAAACAAAGTCAATGAAACCTCTAATTTATAATGACATGAAAGTTTATTTACCTACAGAGCTGTAATGTGAGATTACATACATAATTCTCAATAGAAAAATACTTCGCAGTTAGCAGCTATCTGTAAATTCCACTTCATTTCTATGTCGTGAGTCGATAGCAGGGGCTAAAAATCCTACATTTGTTCCATATGATACTCAGTCTTTCAGGATACTATTCATATCCGTATGACACTCAGTCTTTCTGGATATTATTCATATCTGTTTACAATTCTTTCCATAAAGAATAATGAATAAACCTGTGAACACTTTCGAAAGAAAACGAGAATTAAGAAAGTGAGATTCTTAGTTGCATTTGGGTACAGTGCTTCATCCTGGACGAGATACCATCAAATTTTAAAAAATTAGTTCACACGATAAAAAAATTTCTCCTCCAACAGAATTAATACCAACAAATGCTGCCTCTTGTCTTGTCTTGATAAGAACCGAATTTCGAAGATAAAGACAGTACGCAAGTTTCTTGAGGTATGCTATTCAAGCTGGAGCCTGTGCCTGATCAATAAACTCAGTAGTGCTTCTAAATAGCTGATGTAACCCGATGGCTTAGTTTAAATCATTCTTTTGTTTATCGGATGTGGCGACAGGTTTATAGAGACCGAAACTCTATCCCGAAAACTTAGGCAGAGCCGACCATGTGTGACTTCAGAAAGGAGGACCGTGTTGAGTGGCGTCATCAGTATTCATGAAATTGTACAGGTGAATCGGCAAGATTTAACTTTTGTTAGGGATCGTGACGAGATCTTGAGACCTCATTTGCGGTTGTTGCTTGGTGTTGTGGACCCAGACTTCGTACTGATGAACTATAATGCTCTACCTCATAGAGCACGGACAGTTGATGCTTTTTTTGGATACGGAAGATATTGCACTCATGATGTTACCTACTCGCTTTCCCGATTTTAATCCCGTTGAGCATGTCTGAGATACACTAGGGAGACGGGTTGCATCACATCAGCATCCAACAACCATTCTCCAAGACTTGTGAGCAGCTCTGCAGGAAAACCGGGCGTTACTGCTTCATATGAGACAGATGACATCACTCACAGCTTGCTCCATTGTTGTCAGGCCTGTACTGCTACCAGAGATGGTGACGCCCCATACTGAGCGTATTAACCTGTCGTTGGAATGTGCGTGCAAATCTACTAAGTTATAAACGATGAAGAACACTTTTGTATACCGTTATGCATGTTGTGGGTGTTTACGTTCTGAATTCTTTGCATTGTTTCTACTTTACCATCACCTGTTTGTACTATTTTGTGGCAAAATAAAGGCAACCTTGCAAAATTTTCGTTTGTTGCTTTAATTTTGGACACGAGAGTATGTGGAAGCAAGTGAAATTAATTAGACGCTGTGTGGAGTACATCATTTGAAAATTTTCCATAAAACTGAATTTCAGCAATACAACGGACATCCGCCGAAGGAACTACCGTCTACAAACATGATCTCGCAGCTATTCCATGTTCCACCAGTTAGGATTTTTTTATGAGCACTGCTTTCAAGCCATGGTAGGTGGCTGCGATTGGTACACCTTTCTTTGCAGACATACTGACAAGTACGGGTTCATATACCAACAAATCTTGCAGCTACATTCACGGTGTGGACACTAGCACGCCCAAAAGTGACAACTTCTTTCTGTCATGTCTCCAAATCCCGACCCATCTTGACACACTGATTTCATTCAACCTACAATACCCCAACTCCCGTTATACTGTTCTGTAACCGGTAACCATGTATAATTCCCCCACTCCCGTACTACACTTTGTTTACTATGACATGTGTTCCTAAGGAACCCTACAAAAAGGAGTAAGGGATCTGATCCGAGGTAAAATTATCCAGTAGTAACATAGTGGGTGTTGTACCGATTTCTCATTAACCCACTTTTCTACTAATGAAGATAACGTCTCAGTTAAGTGAAATAATATTCAATGGGCGATTTGAAATTTCAGTAGTTGGTTGTTCTGATTTCCTGTTCGTTCATATACACAGTTAACTGAAACGAACTTACGGTCGCCAGCTCACTGCACGAGCAAGTCTAGTACACCGAAATGTTGAAATAATGGCAATAGCACACTAACTCAGCTCGTTTTGTTACTTGCATTCGACACTACTCATCTCCTGCGAGAGCTTCTGTAAAGTTTGGAAGGTAGGAGACGAGGTACTGGCAGAAGTAAAGCTGTGAGTACCGGGCCTGAGTCGTGCGTCGGTAGCTCAGTTGGTAGAGCACTTGCCCGCGAAAGGCAAAGGTCCCGAGTTCGAGTCCCGGTCGGGCACACAGCTTTAATCTGCCAGGAAGTTTCATATCAGCGCATATTCCGCTGCAGTGTGAAAATCTCATTCTGATGTTTGCATTTGATTTTATATACTTGCTTGGAAAAAGGAGCAAATATTGAATATATTTTCTGGTGTAGTGATTTTAGCATATAATTGTAGCGTAGTGCTCACTGCAATAGTTAAGATGTTAATTTCGTTAATCAGTTACAAAAAATGTAACACTGAAAATTGACATTCAAGTATTGACGGTTCAAACGTAATACCCTTAAACCCGAAAGCGATCACTGGAGACGTGATACTACTGACGTTTCTTAAAATCATTTAATCTAAGCATAGCCATAAACTTTTGTAAAATACTTTTTGTATAGTCTTTCCAAGAAATTAAATTTATTACTTTTTGGTTTCAGAAAACATAGATCACACTGTCATTATTATTTAACTGTTGTTCAGTCGTGAGCAATTAACATAAAGTATTGTCAAAGTTTCGACTGATCACAAGAAAATGTTTTTAGATTATTATTCACTCAGCTAAATAAGTTTTTGGCTGTTAACACAACTCCGAATTTCAGTTCAGGAAAGGAAGGATCCTATCATGGAAAATGTTGTGGTTGAAACGTGGCAGTTACTATCATAAAGAAAAACCATAATTTGAACACTTTCAGGTCTAAACGCTGCAATGTGTGTACGAACTCGTACTGGTTAGACCTTACTTTGTGCTGAATCTGCTTAGTTGGTGCGGTGGATAACATTATGGAGCAATAAATGGTGCAGGTTCTACATGGCGTCGGTTGACAATATGCAGCATTGTGCCCACACTACGTATGGTTGCCAGTTAAGCACTTGAAGTTTTGTACTGTCCAGACATAATCTTCCCATTGTAGGATAACGACGAACATCTCAGTACCATCATAAGCGCACACAAATCGCAGCACACCTTGACCCTAACACATTTTACGACTGAACTAGAAGCAGTCTAAGTGGGTGCCTCTCCAACAAATATTTCGCCCACAAGCGCGTCCAAAGACATTAATGAAGCATACTGATCGGTACTCTTACAGATTATGTCACATCCTAGACTATTCCAGCGTGTCTACTCACAAAACTTTAAATATTTGTCGTTAATGTATTGACATATATCTCACTGAATTAGAAAACATTAATAAAAATAGTCGCAGCATATACTTTCCGGAAGAAATACACACAATCCTAACCATATTTTAAAGCGAAAAGTCGATAGTCCATTGTGTTGCGGTGTAACGAACCGGATACGATATACTACACACTATTTCGTTACCAAGATTTATTTCAGCAATCATAGATAACACGAAAGATTGATACCAGTTCTATTTCTTCTACAGCACTGTAAAGCGACCAGTTTGGTCATTTAAGGAGGGGGACTAACATTTATATGCTGAGTCTATGTGCTGTGCTTAACAGTAGGGCTACAGCAACTCTGAATAACTTTGTTTAAATTTTGTGATATCAAGTGACTTATGTGATGGTTCACTTTCCTCACGTTTACATGAGCTAGCTAACTGATCTGGAGATGATGTCATTCACCACTTTTGATGATATCATCAAGAGATGAACGTGAGACTTTTGAAAAACTAATAGGAAATTTTAAAAAATAAATTAAGGATGGTGGTAAGTAATAAACTTAAATGCAAACACACACACACACACACACACACACACACACACACACACACACACATACACATACACTAAAATATTGTGGAAATTGTGAAAAACTGTGTAAAAACTGACACATAAATGTTGTCAAATGTGTTTTAATTAATGATCACAAAAAATTGTTTGTAGGCTGGCTCGCCAGTCACATCTGTAAATTTAATTCCAGGGTCATTCACTTTACAATACTAAAACGCTTATTTAATGTGCTCTTCGCCGTTAGTTAAAATCCTACATTTGTTTATCCAATGTAATTAGCAAATTGTGAATATGTAGATGTCAAATATTTTCTTTAAATAATATCCTGGAAAACTTAAACAAATACAAAATAAAATCAACTTCAGCTTTTATGCTCCTGATGCTCGTCTTTGTTAACAGATCGCTTCACTGATAAGACATTCATAGTTAGATATGCATACCATGCTTGGTTTAAGTCACAACAGAGCCTGAAATTAATTATTTTCTACATCTATGCTCCTTATCAAGTGTCACAATGTACATTACTAGTCTAAAATGTCTTGAGGAATACGTCAGCAACACAAAGAAACGCCACTCAAAGCAGGCAAGCACAAAAAGAAATAAGTAGTCTGAGTTACTGGTTTAATGTAACTGATCTGGCCTACTGTTGGTGTAAGCTGCACTACACCCTCAAATTTAAATCTTTATAAATCTAAGTTGTTCTCATTTTATGGTAGATAAAGATATTGCACCTGTTATACACCAGAAACATATAATCAATTATACTGATTTTAATTTATATATTTATATATATTGTATATTACATTAACACGACGTCCTGTGACTGCACCAAAAACATTATCCAACATGGTGGCGTTGCTATCAGGGTTCCTCCGAGCCATAATCCGTAGGTAGCGGTCATCCACTGCAGTAGTAGCCCTTGGGCGGCCCGAGCGAGGCATGTCATCGACAGTTTCTGTTTCACTGCGTCTCCCCCAAGTCCGAACAACATCGCTTTGTTTCACCCCGAGACGCCTGGACACTTCCCTTCTTAAGAGCCCTTCCTGGCACAACGTCACAATGCTGTCGCGATCGAACCGCGGTATTCACCGTACAGATAACATGAGCCGTGCACCTCCTTCCTGGTGGAGTGACTGGAACTGATCGGATGTCGAACCCCCTCCATCTAATGGGCGCACATCATGCATGGTTGTTTACATCTTTGGGCGGGTTTAGTGAAATCGCTGAACAGTCAAAGGGACTGTGTCTGTGACAGAATATCCACAAGCAAAGTCTATCTTTAGGAGTTCTGGGAACCGTGGCGATGCATAATTTTTTTGATGTGTGTATATTTCCACATGTACCACATCTGCTGGACTGCCTCGTCATTAATTTTCATTGCAGATGTGTGTACACATCATAGTTGCGTACAATATTTGTCCATGTCCACCTCACTGTGCTGGTGATAGATACTCTCACGATACCGACATGCAGTCCAAAATGTTTGTTGAGCTGCTCCTTCGACTGTATCGTTGTTAACTTTGCCAATTTCGGTGTACTTTAGGCTTTATGTTACATCTGCCGAAGTGCTCTGGATGAATTTAATGCTCTCAGTAATCGACCTGTGTGTATTTTAATCAATTATACAGACAATTTAGGTGTGTAAATATTTCATTTGAAGTTCTATTGTCCTTTCAAAGTGTGGCACATACATCGAAATTTTGGCACATTTTGGACGTGAGAGTAGCACTGGTAATTCTTGCTGCATTTTAAGCTATAAGTTAGATCTGCATTAGTAGTCATGTGTGTGTTTCTGCACCCAACTTTTACGTATTGAGATGAATTTAGTCCGTAGTATAATGATGGAATTATCGTCATCTACAAAGCTGTAGTTTATTTAAGTGATGTCAAAAAACGAGCTGCGTGTATTTTGAAGATTTCCAGAGATGATTAAGATGTCAGAATATTTAATCTTGAAACTCACTGCCTTTGCAATGTGTGCTAAATCTTATGTGTTTTGAGAAAAACTAAAATTTAATTTTTCTTGACTTTTCGAACAGAAGTGTAATTATACTTGTACTTTCTGATTAGCGTGCAAGCTACATGTGCTTTAATAAGTAATATGTAGGATTTAGATATTTAAATACTTAATTTGAGGGTACACTTTGTCTGCAAACTATGGGAAATCTTACATGTTTGCAGAAAGAAGACCGTTTTATTTTGTTCGAATTTTTGTAGAGCTCTATTATAATACCTGCACGTTTTGCTGAAAAGTATATGTGTGTGTGTTTTCGTATTTAAATTAACTGCTGAGGGCTATCTTCTACAAATTTTAATTTTACGCTTATTTTTCAAGTTTACTATGTTGATACCTCGATTATGTCATCTAAATTGAGAACTTCAAGATCAGTGAGCTAGGTCATGTAATATCACAAATGTGAAAAAACTGATCCAGAATTGCCCTAGCCCTACTGCTGAACTTGTTTTACGCTTTTTATTACCTCAAATACACCTGTCTTATTTGGAGACTTATTTATTTATTCTCGAGTACAAACGTAAAAATATATTTGCTATGAAATAGGGAAATATATAACTTCGACAGTGAAAGTATATGTGGTGAACTTGTATCTTCCAAAACTTCTGAAACGTCCAAAGCACTCGGGGTGTCATGGTTTAGGGCAACGTACATGCAGTAGCAACTGAAGCTTTTTGCTTGTAGTTTTCTCCTGACACAGTAAATTAATTGAACATTAAATCTGTAATCCTTGGCTATTCCCACTCGCGATCGTAATTTATTTCAAATCAACTGACTTGCACTGTGTCCATTTGAAGGAGTTAAGATTTTCTCAGTTTTAAACTTGTTTCCCTTGCAGACACAGAGAACGTTTTTACGATCGTATTAAGCTCTCCTTTGGACATCAGCCATTGTAGCTGCGGGGGGTTGGGGGTGGGATCCGTATAGCCATGATAGGGTTAGTGAGCCCTGTTCTGTTCCACTTTAAGCCTCTCCTTATCAGCAGTGGTTTGTCCCAGTACAAAAGGTAGCGCTATTTCAGCTGGATAATAAAGTCTATATGTTGGGGTAGGCTTAAGGACGGCTGTACTCAGCCTTCATGTTTCACTGATCAGTGTATCTATCTCTCAGGTACGCTATGATCTGTACCAGACCAGAGGGGGCATAGATGCAGCAGGAAAACTAAGTGACATTGCTGATGTTCAGAATCTTGGAGTAAGTAAGCCGCATTTTAACCCTGCCAGTTTTCTAATTATATCGTCTCTTTTAGAGATTTACATTTTGTTGATCTTACAATAGCTTATGCATATAGTAACTCCATCAAACGTTGTTGTGGAAGCTGAAGAGGTGGAATGAGACGACGTATAAAGTTTGTTTATGGATTCGATTATTCTCCAAAGTTGTCGATAATCGTCTTTGGCTGTTACGGCTACGTCCTATTACTTTTTAATTTCTGAGGTGTGTTGGAAGGCTGAGCTACAAGCGCAGATCAAGGCTGTTGTTACTGGGATTTTCATATGAATAACAAAACCATCTGTAATCGAAGAACATCAGGCTTGTGAAAAACCTCCAAAGGCAGTAAATAATTTTACGTAACCTATTCTGAAACCCTTACCCGTTAGAGGTTTGTGCCGAAACTGTAAAACGTATCGTAATTTTTTTAAACTCGTAGATCAGCTAGGATACTACATTTCCCAGAACTAGCAGCTACGATTAATTGTACAAATGGTTCGAGCATGTTTCTGTTTTCTTAGAAATACTTTTCTTTCCGTTCCCAGAAGCGTATGTCGGAGTGTTAGAGACTCCGCACATTGCATTGCTCAGTGGATTTCAGACAAGCAGGAGTGGGCCAGTTGATTATAACATTGGAAATATTTGGGATGGGATTAATAGTTCTGGTATTTGTCTTACAGCGAAGGGCAGCCTCGTGCAAGCCTTGCTAAAAACTGGAAGGCTGGGATTTTATTATTTCTGGGAACATACATACCAGGCTACAGTAAGACGGCCAAGTGCGTATTTATGCAACGGCTTTTGTGCTTTACAGTGGTGGGTAGTTTTGATGGCTTGCTGCACATGTACAGCGTATTTTTCGCGGTGTGAGTGAGTCACTTCATTTCAAAATTAATTCGTCTCATTATTCCTAATGACTTAACCGTGAGCACTAGTTAAAATACTACTGTAATTGTAATACCTCTAGCCGACGAATTAAACGAATTCTTAGTTTGAATGTGTCTAGGTTGAGTGTATTGCTCCATTTCTTTGCACAGTGCACTTATTTCAAGACACAACATTAAACCTACTTCGTAGGGAAACAAAAGGTTGTTGTAACATCAGCAACAGTACGTATGTATTAACGTAATCATTCAGTACTAGTTGAGTTACTAAACTGAATCTTGTGCATTATGAACATTATTTTATAATGATCATATGCAGAGAGATTTTTGCGACAAAGTCATTATATATTATTAATTGACTGCATATTTCATAGCAATTTTGCGTTAACAGTGCGATGGCATTTGTTGCTTACATAAGGTTTTTGTTGGCATTTTTATAATTATTTGGTGACACGAGGATTGTAATTATTTCAGAATGCAATTATATTCGGTGATTTTCCTGCGGTCAGGACGGCGCAGAGAAAATATCGAGTTAAATAGGAGACTGTGTTATTAACCAGGAATCGTGTATGGATCTAAAATATTTGCTGCAGTTTTTCACTTACTTCGAGTGTGCGACTCTTACTGTAGTGGGTTAGCGAGAGACGGCAGGCAGGGTCCTTTCGTCTTACGTACCCTTCAGCTCCATCGTTCTTCTCCCCCTCATCCAGGCCGGTGCCTACAGACGTTAGCCGTGTATCAACCCCCACCCTCGGTGCTGCGAGTGACTGCTTTCAAAAGTCAAATTGTTTACACGCCGCAGCTCGCGGGCTTTCAGAGTCAACTTAAAAGCTCTCATATTTCATATGAGTAAGAACGGTTCTGACTCACACGGGGTCGGATTGTCTGAAAGGTCATTTGGAATGACAAAAAAGTGTGTCAGTTCGTGACGATGAAGCGTGGTAATCGCAAATAGGGAATTTAACCCTCTATTCATATTTCCAACTTGGCTACACTTCACTGGACATGGATTTATTTTTGAAAGCTTCAGTGACGAAAATGAAATCAGCTCAACAAAAGTATTGCTAAAGATATGCAATGGTAAATGCCAGTTTATCAGTATTCATTACAGAGAAGTCAAGCCAGGCTTGCGCGCAAGCAGATTGACTTATACATAGTCGTCAACGGTGCTGGCATTTGAGCTGTGGACACTCACCAGAACGTCTTCACATGTCGTATATAAGGTGACACAGCTAACAAAGGCCGTTACAAATAAATCCGGAATGAATATATCTCCGCCAAGTTATGTTGCACAATATTGTGACTCTCATTGCGTTCGCTTGCGATAAGCGGAAAATCCGGACATCCAAATAAACTTTTCGCCGTAATCAGAATAACACAGGCACTGTAATGCCCTAGTAATTTTAATCGTTTATAATCGCTGAATCATAACACCGACATATTTAGGTACGTACTTTTTATGTACTTGATCAAAAAGTATCAAGATAGCAGTGCCCCAAACCACTGTCCCGCAGTCAGGAGAAGACGTTCCACAAACGTGTGCATCATTACTCAAAAGGTGATCAAACTCAGGTACACTATATGATCAAAAGTATCCGGACATCTGCCTGAAAACGAATTACACGCTCGTGGCGCCCTCCATACGTATTGCTGGAAATCAATATGCTGTTGGCCCACCCTTAACCTTGATGATAGCTTCCACTCTCGCAGGCATACGTTCAATCAGGTGCTGGAAGGTTTCTTGAGAAATAGCAGCCCATTCCTCACGGAATGCTGCACTGGGGAGAGGTATCGATGTCGGTCGGTGAGGCCTGGCACAATGCCGGCGTTCCAAAACATCCCAGAGGTGTTCTATGGGATTCTGGTCAGGACTCTGTGCAGACGAGTCCATTACAGGGATGTTACTGGCGTGTAACCACTCTGCCACAGGCCGTGCATTATAAACAGGTGCTCGATAGCGTTAAAAGATGCAATCGCCATCCTCAAACTACTCTCCAACTGTGGGAAGCAAGAAGGTGCTAAAAGCATCAGTGTAGGACTGTGCTGTAATAGTGCCACGCAAATCAACATGGAATGCAAGCCCCCTCCATGAAAAACACCACCGGCTCCGAATTTTACTGTTGGCACTAAATACACTGGCAGATGACGTTCACCGGGACATAGCCATACCTACATCCCGCCATCGGATCGCTACATTGTGCACCGTGATTCGTCACTCCACACAACGTTTTTTCACTGTTCAATAGTCCAATGTTTACGCTCTTTACACCAAGAGAGGCGTCGTTTGCCATTTACTGGCGTGATGTGTGGCTTATGAGCGGCCCCTCGACCATGAAATCCAAGTGTTCTCACCTGCCTCCTAACTGCCATAATACTTGCAGTGGATCCTGATGCAGTTTCGAATTCCTGTGTGATAGTCTGTATAGATGTCTGCCTATTACATATTATGACCCTCTTCAAATGTCGGCGCTCTCTGTCAGTCAACAGAGAATCTCAGCTTGAACTCCTTTGTGCTGCACGTTTCCACTTCACTGTCACATCGGAAACAGTGGACCTAGGGATGTTTAGGAGGGTGAAAATCTCGCTACAGACGCATTGCACAAGTGACACCCAATCAAAGGAATGGCTCTGAGCACTATGGGACTTAACTTCTCAGGTCAACATTCCCCTATAACTTAGAACTACTTAAACCTAACTAACCTAGGGACAGCACATACATCCATGCTCGAGGCAGGACTCGAACCTGCGATCGTAGCGGTCGCGCGGTTCCAGACTGAAGCGCCTAGAACCGCTCAGCCACACTGGCCGGCCAAGGTCCCTTCACAGCTGTTTACTTTGTAGTTGTATTTGTGCGTCTTTCTGCTCCGATTATCCATGGTTTCTTCACAGTTGGTTACCTTGTAGCCGTATTTGTGCTTCCAACTTTTCTGATTTCATTTTTTAAATGCTTCAGTCCCTCTTCAACTGCCTATTGTGACATTCATTATTGCAGTATGCACAGCCTCTGAGAAGTTCAATTGTACTTCAACATACCTCTGTTGTTAAGTAACTCACTTCATCCCACATTGGTTTTTCCAGACACTTCTCTTAAACTTCTATTGCCTCTTCATCATTACTCACAGTGGTTTGGAACTACTCTTCCCCTCGGGATATCATATCTGCTTGGGCTGGTCTCAGGGTTGATATGCCAGAGGGAAAAGCTTCTAGTCGACGCCATCCGCGTCTTCCCTATTGCCAGCAGACCTAGCTGCCTGTCATCGTCATCGCCCTCACTGCCAGACGTCGACATTAGTGACAGTCTGCTCGTCATTGTCATTGTTGCCAGTCTTCGTTGCTGGTCATCACATCCACCATCAGTCGTCGCCCTCGCTGCTGGTCATCGCCAGCGATCCTCGGCGTACGCCTTCGCTGCCAGTTTTTGCCTCAGCTAGTCAGCACAGTTGCTACCCTCATTCAGTGATGTATCAACTACTATATCCACAATCACCTATCCGCATCTGTACTCCACTCCCACCTCTACTTCTCGTTTACCCCCTCCACTCTTTTCCCTCCTGATCTTTCCTCTTTTCCTTCCTTCCCCACTACTAGGAAGACCTTATCTATCTTCCCACTGTCTCACACTGCATCCTCAGACTTAATTAACTCCTCACTTGCAGATGTCACCACTCCAGCATCTACAGCAGCCCCATTGCCACCACGACTGCCGCCACCACCACCCCCGTCCGCGTCAGCTTCAACACCAACAGCTCCAGGCAAGAAAACTAAGAAAAGCCTTACAAGATCCCATCTCACAACATCCCTTTCCTTAAACGATTCCTGTAACCCCCTAGTACAGATACTCCACCCGTCTCTGACACCCAGCTGGTGCCCCACCAGCCCCACACACCTGAACCTATGGAATCCACTGCCATCTCACCTGCTGCAACACACTCTTTCGTTCTATCACAGCCCGGTGTCAGTTTCCTCAATCTTAAAACACTTTCTCTCTGAATAAAAAAGTACTTCCCAATCTAAAAATATCACAACTCATACCCTGCAAAAACTCCATAATCACCAACTCCTCTGATCTTTATTTCCATACCAACCAACTGCAACAAGTAATTTCCATTACTTTTGGTCCACATAGCTGCCTGCTAACACACAGCCCAGCATGACCCAGACAACCCCAACCCCCCCCCCCCCACCATCAACCGACTCTTATTGTTGTGGTCAGTGGGGTCGATCCCAAGACCATAGTGGAAGGAACTGAGTTGGATCCAAATTCCAATCCTGACTGCCAAATCCGGAAAACCCTTCGAATTCGTCACAATTCTAGTTCTATATTCTTCACTTGCGTCCTTTCCGTAGATCTCTCAACCACAGATAACCTCTTTCAGATTGGAGCCTTTCCTGTTGCCGCAAGCACAAAGTTGAGCCTTCACAATCCCAAGTCCCATCTTACCGTTGCCACAGCTGCCTCATCTTCAATGATCATATTTAACTTCTGACTGCAGAAATCCTCCTACCTGTCCCCATTGTAGAGCCAACCACCTGTGCCAGCACTATCCCATGCTCCAGTCCCCACCCACTGGCAACACTTGCAAACCAGTCCCTTCCTACTTACTCCCACACGTCTATAGCCAAACCTCCTCCCATCAAACCTGAACGGACTGCCCCAATCCGCCGTAATGACACTCCACTGCGTCCAAATCAATCCCTACGTCATCCTCCTGCTACTGAAGACATCATCAATGAAATCCCTGGACTAGCAGGACAGAGTGGGTGAGGTTATGTTTGTGGAAAGGAGCTAAAATAAACTGCTCTCAGTTACACTCAACATACAAACTTTATTTGTTAAAACACACAAAACATAAGCAAGAATTAAAAGGTCTCAAGCTTTTAATGAAAGAGCTCCTTCGATTTGATTTAAATTGGCAGAGGCCACATACGAAAATCCAGGGCGCAAGGCCTAAGTAAGGAATTGAGTTACAAGAGTTCTTCTGGAAGCTTCACTTCTTTCAAAAAAATTTTTTTTACTTCAATAAAAATAGGCTGATGGACTTAGCTTAAATCTTTCCCATAGAACTCAGCTGAAAGCCACACATTAAACAAGAACAGTGTTACAGCTTAAGGCAAAACAAAGATCTTCAGTGTTAATTCTAAATAGGCTACAACTCGGCTGTAGGCCGCATATCAACCAAACAATTTAACAGCTTAAAGCCCAACGACCGACGGCGAATACTAACACCATACTGACCCGACTGTTGCTGGCTGCCAACTGCGAACTCTTCCTGGACTGATGCTGGTGTCAGTGCTCAGCAGTCCACATGTCGCTAACCGACGACCAGGCGACCGACCGACCGACGGCCTACCGTTCTGTGTTGGCCACGGTCCCGTCGCCAACTCGCACCGTGCGGACCCGCCTGCTACTCACTGCCAACTCGGTGCCCGACTGCTGCTCCCAACTGAAGTGACTTCCTTCCGACGGACGACATCCCGGTGACACTGGCTCGAACCCAACCATGCAGAGGGAACACAACCGACATCTCTGCACAGGAAGGAACCGACCCAAATACTCGTCGTCGATGATACGACCGACCGAACGACCAACCAACGGTCGTCCCCGCTGCTACTGACTGTGCGGACCTCACTGGGGCTCAGTCCCCGACTGCACTGCTGGTGCGTCCCGACCGCCCTTCTGGTCCGTTTCCGACTGACTTCCAGACACACCAAGACCGGAAATACTATCGGTCGCTCCAGACACGCTACGACAGTGCGCTTATCGATAACCACTGCTGCTGCCACTCACGTGCAAGTAAGGCAGAAGTTAGTGGCGCCAGTAAATGGAATAAGAAAACGAGATGGCAGTAAGGTAAAAGAAGATGATAAACAATAAATGGCATGAACACGAGCCGCGCACTGCTCAATCCACGTCATCACCACTGTCCTTCAAAACATTCACCTATTGGAGCCGTCACATATCCTCTGTCAGATCACCCTGGCATCACATTTAGTATTTCATTTAAATGCGACTGCCACATATTCCTAAAACCACTACTACTTCCTCTTTTCCAGAGTAGACACCCTCATTCCACCCCATCCTTGAGCAGTCCCTTAAGCACCACAGCACGCTACATCCCATCACAACAACATCAACAAAATGTCTCTTTCTCCAAAGAATAGGAACAGTCAGGGAACGAGATGAGTGTAGTTATCCGGACTGTTATAAAACGTGTCCTGTTAGCTATGAAGTAACTAAAGTGAGCTGAGTGCCGGCAAGTGGATGACATTGTCACAGTGATTAAATAATTACATAACTGAGTAATACACTGGTCGGAGCCACTGATACCTTGAAATGGTTTTTTAGGGACAGTTCCTTGTTCAGTACTATAGTTACAAAAGTCAGAGCAGTTAAATTTCGTTCATTTGTGGAAATCTGAGGTGGTTCATTTTAATCTGTGCATGTTCGTTATTCTGAGCATGTGCTTGTATTTATTTCATGTGTTCCAGGTAGCTTGATAATTGTGTTTGTAAATCCTATAGCTTGTATTAACGGCTGATGACCATTATACACGGTGTTACAAAAGGTACGGCCAATCTTTCAGGAAACATTCCTCACACACAAATAAAGAAAAGATGTTATGTGGACATGTGTCCGGAAACGCTTAATTTCCATGTTAGAGCTCATTTTAGTTTCGTCAGTATGTACTGCACTTCCTCGATTCACCGCCAGTTGGCCCAATTGAAGGAAGGTAATGTTGACTTCGGTGCTTGTGTTGACATGCGACTCATTGTTCTACAGTACTAGCACCAAGCACACCAGTACGTACCATCAACAGGTTAGAGTTCATCACGAACGTGGTTTAGCAGTCAGTGCAATGTTTACAAATGCGGAGTTGGCAGATGTCCATTTGATGTATGGATTATCACGGGGCAATAGCCGTGGCGCGGTACGTTTGTATCGAGACAGATTTCCAGAACGACAGGAAGACGTTCGAAGCAATTGATCGGCGTCTTAGGGAGCACGGAACGTTCCAGTCTATGACTCGCGGCTGGGGAAGACCTAGAACGACGAGGACACCTGCAATGGACGAGGTAATTCTTCGCGCAGCTGACGATAACCCTAATGTCAGCGTCAGAGAAGTTGCTACTGTACAAGGTAACGTTGACCACGTCACTGTATGCAGAGTGCTACGGGAGAACCAGTTGTTTCCGTACCGTTCTCTTAGGTTGTTCGCAGATGATGCTGTAATTTACCGTCTAGTAGGGTCATCCGAAGACCAGTATCAGTTGCAAAGCGATTTAGAAAAGATTGCTCTATGGTGTGGCAGGTGGCAGTCGACGCTAAATAACGAAAAGTGTGAGGTGATCCACATGAGTTCCAAAAGAAATCCGTTGGAATTCGATTACTCGATAAATAGTACAATTCTCAAGGCTGTCAATTCAACTAAGTACCAGGGTGTTAAAATTACGAACAACTTCAGTTGGAAAGACCACATAGATAATATTGTGGGGAAGGCGAGCCAAAGGTTGCGTTTCATTGGCAGGACACTTAGAAGATGCAACAAGTCCACTAAAGAGACAGCTTACACTATACTCGTTCGTCCTCCGTTAGAATATTGCTGCGCGGTGTGGGATCCTTACCAGGTGGGATTGGCGGAGGACATCGAAAGGGTGCAAAAAAGGGCAGCTCGTTTTGTATTATCACGTAGTAGGGGAGAGAGTGTGGCAGATATGATACGCGAATTGGGATGGAAGTCATTACAGCAAAGACGTTTTTCGTCGCGGCGAGATCTAGTTACGAAATTTCAGTCACCAACTTTGTCTTCCGAATGCGAAAATATTTTGTTGAGCCCAACCTACATAGGTAGGAATGATCATCAAAATAAAATAAGAGAAATCAGAGCTCGAACAGAAAGGTTTAGGTGTTCGTTTTTCCCGCGCGCTGTTCGGGAGTGGAATGGTAGAAATAGTATGATTGTGGTTCGACGAACCCTCTGCCAAGCACTTAAATGTGAATTGCAGAGTAGTCATGTAGATGTAGATGTACAGCGTGTGCAGGCGCTATCAGCAGCTGACTGGCCTCCACGGATACACTTCTGTGAATGGTTCATCCAACAATGAGTCAATCCTCACTTCAGTGCAAATGTTCTCTTTACGGATGAGGCTTCATTCCAACGTGATCAAATTGTAAATTTTCACAATCAACATGTGTGGGCTGACGAGAATCCGCACGCAATTGTGCAATCACGTCATCAACACAGATTTTCTGTGAACGTTTGGGCAGGCATTCTTGGTGATGTCTTGATTGGGCCCCATGTTCTTCCACCTACGGTCAATGGAGCACGTCATCATGGTTTCATAAGGGATACTCTACCTGTGCTGCTAGAACACGTGCCTTTACAAGTACGACACAACATGTGGTTCATGCACGATGGAGCTCCTGCACATTTCAGTCGAAGTGTTCTTACGCTTCTCAACAACAGATTCGGTGACCGATGGATTGGTAGAGGCGGACCAATTCCATGGCCTCCACGCTCTCCTGACCTCAACCCTCCTGACTTTCATTTATGGGGGCATTTGAAAGCTCTTGTCTACGCAACCCCGGTACCAAATGTAGAGACTCTTCGTGCTCGTATTGTGGACGGCTGTGATACAATACGCCATTCTCCAGGGCTGCATCAGCGCATCAGGGATTCCGTGCGACGGAGGGTGGATTCATGTATCCTCGCTAACGGAGGACATTTTGAACATTTCCTGTAACAAAGTGTTTGAAGTCACGCTGGTACGTTCTGTTGCTGTCTGTTTCCATTGCATGATTAATGTGATTTGAAGAGAAGTAGTAAAATGAGCTCTAACATAGAAAGTAAGCGTTTCCGGACACATGTCCACATAACATATTTTCTTTCTTTGTGTGTGAGGAATGTTTCCTGAAAGTTTGGCCGTACCTTTTTGTAACATCCTGTATATGTCCCTGCTTAGTGGGCCCTCGTTTTCGCTACGTGTAATTATTATGTCACATGATGTCAGTAGCTACGCCAACTGGGTCTGGACGTAACGTCTGTGTCTGTTATTACTGCAATTCTTGATACGACTTGCAGCGTTACTGATGTGTAGAATTCGATTCCGTAAGTGGCTCAAAAATAATTCATATAACAGGAATGCTCCGTATGGTTTCAACTGGTTTCTAAGTTTGTTGGTGCCTCGCAATTTTGTTTTGGACACTGCTAAATTTTGTCACTGTAAGGATGGCTTGGAGCCGAGTAATATTCCCTGTTTCGAAGTTAACTGAGCGTTTCAAGGGTTAAATGTGAAGCTGCGACAGAGTTTTCTTCTGTAATGCTTGCGTCTTTAAATCCATTGTGAACATAATTAATTAAAGGTGTAATTAGGATCCTGTTTATTCTCTTGGAATTTTTATCTGCCATAAACATGTTCACGAAATTATGTTTTTATTAGCTAATCCAGCCCCTCGCCAGTCCACCACCCAGTTCCTGGCTAACGTGCCGTTCCACAGCGATCTTAGTCATAATATGCTCCTGTGTACGCCTTACAATCCAGTATCTGATTTCGAAATCTCTGTCTGTGATGTTACCCAACTACAATATTCCCACGTCTCCATGTTTCTGTACAAAACAGAATGGCGCAATACACTGATAAAGTGGGATACGTATGTGGAGTAATTCATTATCACCTGTAAAAATATATCTTCAATGGTTCAATTAGGTACCCTCTGTGGTCCAGGATGCAGTGGCTTGAGTGTGTATACCAGGATTGCATACATGTACCAGTAAACCAAGAAAAAATTAGTTACGTAACAATGTTTTTCTCCAAGTAATAACCATCACTTTACGATTCTTTTTTTATGGTATGCAGTTCCCCCTAGTACTATGGAAGTTATTCCCTGACGGCTTAAAAGAGTCCTATCACACTGTCCTTTCTTCTTGGCAGTGTTTTCACGTATTCCTCTCCTCTCCGATTCTGCACAGAACCCTCTCGTTCCTTAAGTTACCAGTCCTCATAATTTTCAACATTCGTGTGTAGCAACAAACTCAAAGGCTTCGATTCTCTTCTGTTCCGCTTTTCCCACAGTCCATGTTTCACTGCCATACAATGCCGTGCTCCAAAAGTTTATCCTCTGAAATTTCTTCCTCGAGGCCTATTTTTGATGCTAGTAGACGTCTCTTGGCCAGGAATGCCTTTTTTTCTGCCTAGGTAGATGAAGTCCTTAACTTCATCTACGTCGTTTCCATCAATCGTCATGTTAAGTTTCTCGCTGTTCTCATTTCTCCTACTTCTCATTACTTGAGTCTTTCTGTAATTTACTCTGAGTCCGTATTACGTACCCATTAAACTGTTCATTCAATTCAGTGGATTATGTATCTCTTCTTCACTTTCACTGAGAGTAGCAATTTCATTAGCGAATCGTATCAACGACATCCTTTCATCCTTAATTTTAATTCCACTCTTTAACAATTCTTTTAATTCCATCGTTGCTTCTTCGTTGTGTAGACTGTAAAGTAGGGGCCTAAGACTACGTCCCTATCTTACACCCTTTTTAATCCAGGCAACTCGTTCTTGGTCTTCCACTCTCATTATATCTCTTGGCTCTTGAACATGTTCTATATTACCCGCCTCTTCCTGTAGTTTACTCCTATTTTCCTCAGAATTTCGAACATCTTCCACCATTTGTCTCTATCGCACGCTTTTTCCAGGTCGACAAATCCTATTAACATATCTTGATTTTCTTTATTCTTGCTTCCATTATCAATCGCAAGGTCAGAATTGTTTTCAGGTTTCTTTTCCTTTCCTGAAGCCATCTAGCACATCGTCAGTTCTCTTTCCCATTCTTCTGTACATTGTTCGTGTCAGCAATTCGGATGCAAGAGCTATTAAGCTGACTGTGCGATAATTCTCGCAATTGTAAGCTCTTGCAGTCTTCGGAATTGTGTGGATGACACTTTTCCCAAAGTCAGATGGTATGTCGCCAGACACATACAGTCTACACACCAACGCGAATAGTCGTTTTGTTGCCACGTCCCCCAATGATTTTAGTAAATCTGATGGAATGTTATTCATCCCTTCTGCCTCAGTTGATTTTAAGCCCTCCAAAGCTCTATTAAATAATGATCCTAACACTGGATCCCCTAACTCTTCTAAATCGACTCCTATTTCTTCTTCTATCAAATCCGTCAAATCTTTCCCCTCATTGTGGCCATCAGTGTATCCGCTCTCTCCTCTGCGTTTATCAGTGGAATGCCCCTTGCACTTTTCATGTTACCATCTGTGCTTTTAATTTCACTTTTGACTTTTCTATATGCTGAATCAGTTCTTCCGACAATCATTTCTTTCTCGATTTCTTCACATTTTTCATGCATCCATTTCATCGATCAACTGAAGTATTTGTTCTGTTAACAATGGTTTCTTAGTAGTTGTCGTCTATTGTGAACGCCCTTTTTAAAGACGTCCATTACTCCTCAACTGAACTACCTACTGTGCTATTCTTTGTCGCAGTATCTAAGTCCTTTGAGATCTTCAAGCGTAATCTGTTCGTCTCTTAGTACTTCCATATCCAACTTCTTGCGTATTGATTCTTCCTGTCTGACCATGATGTGATGTAAGTGAAATCTTCCAGTATCACCTGGCATTTTCCAAGTATACCTCCTCACCTTGTGAGTCCTGATTAGAGTATTCGCTGTTACAAGCCGAAGTTCGTTACAGAACTCAATTAGTCTTTCTCCTTTCTCTTGCATAGTACCGAGCCCATATTCTCCCGTCACCCTTTCTTCTACTTCTTCCCGTACAACAGCATTTCGTTCCTCCACGACTATTAGGTTTTCATCTCCCTTTACGTACTGAATTAACAGTTAAATATTCTCATATATTCTCTCTACCGTTTCATCTTCAGCTTGCCACGTGGGCATGTTTACCTGAACTATCGTTGTTGGTGTTGGTTTGCTGTCCATTCTGATGATAACAACCCTATCCCTGCACTGTTGACACTAACTTACTCTTTGTCCTACCTTCCTACCCACAACGAATCCTTCTCACGTTACATTGCTTTCTGCTGCTGTCGGTGTTACCCTATTGTTGTATGACCAGAAATCCTTGTCTTCTTTCTATTTCAATTCGTCTACATCTACATGACAGGTATGCAATTCACAGTTATCTGTCTGATAGACATTTCATCGAACCAACTTTAAGCTATCTCACTTCCGTTTCACTCTCCAAGAGCGTTGTGGGAAACACTAACACTTAAATCTTTCCGTACGAGATGTGATTTCTCTTCTTTTATACGTTCACAATAACACACTCCCTGTCCTTCCTTCCTATTCAGAAAAAAAGCCTACTCCCGTTATACCATTTTCCGCTGCTGTTGAATTTATCCTATAGTCATCTGACCTGAAATCCTTGTCTTCCTTCGATTTGACCCCACTGACCTCCCACTATAGTTAGATCAAGTCTTATAATTTCGCTTTTCAGATTTTGTAGCTTTCCTACCACGTTCAAATTTCTGGCATTCCACGCCCCGAATCGTACAGCGTTATCATTTTGTTGCTAAATCAGTCGTCTTCTCATTGCTTCCGCCCCTTTAACAGTCACCTACCGGAGACCCAAATGAGGGACTATTCCGGAATCTCTTGCTAATGGCTAGATCATGATGATACTTTTTCAATTAGAGACCACATCTCCTGTGGATACACATTATGCGCCTATAATGCAGTGGTTTCCATTGCCTTTTGCATCCCCATGTCGTTGATTATTGCTGATTCTTCCCACCCATAGGACAAGAGTGTGCCCTGAACCTCTGTCCGCTCCTCTGCTACCTTTGAGAAGGACGTTGGCAGAAGGAGGGCGGCTTCTTACAACGGAAGTCTTCGGCCGTCTTCGCTGGTGACTCTTATTATGGACCGACAATGTTATTTTCATTTAGAATGTAAGCGGTGGCGGGGTTAGAAACTGTAACTGAGGACCTTTATGTTTATTACTCAAATGCGCAATTCCTAGGGCTAGGGTATTGTGTTTTGAAACTACACGTCCGATGTTAGATGTCTCCTAATCATGTACACTGACATGATGAAAGTCATGGGATAGCGCTATGCACATATACAGATGGCGATAGTATCGCGTACGCAATGTATAAAAGAACATTGCATAGCGGAGCTGCCATTTGTACTTCGTTGATTCATGCGGGAAGGTTTCCGAGGTGATCATGGCCACATGACGGTAAATAACGGACTTTGACCGTAGAGTGGTAGTTGGAGCTAGTCGTATGGAACATTCCATTTCGGAAATCGTCAGGGAATTGGACATTCCAGATCCGCATTATCAAGAGTGCGCCATGAACACCCAATTTCAGATGTTGCTTCTCACCACGAACAACGCAATGGTCAAAGGTATTTACTTAACGACCGAGAGCAGCGACGTTTGCGTAGAGTTGTTAGTGCTAACAGATAAGCAACACTACTAGGAATAACAGCAAAAATTAAAATGGGATGTACGACGAACGTATCCCTTAGGACGTAGCGGCGGAATTTGGCATTAATGGACTATGACAGAAGACAGCCGACCAGAGTGCCTTTGCTAACAGCACGACATCACCTGCAGTGCGTCTTCTGGGCTCGTGACCATATCGGTTGGACCCTTAACGACTGGAAAGCCTTAGCCTGGTCAGAAAAGTCCCGATTTCAGTAGGTAAGAGCTGATGGTAGCGTTCGAGTGTGGCTCAAACCCCATGAAGCCATAGGCCCAAGTTGTTAACAAGGCACTGTGTAAACTGGTGGTAGCTCCATGGTGGTATTCACTGTGTTTGTAGGGAATTTACTGTGTGGAAAGGGCCTCCCGGCGGATGCAAGTCTTTTGAGGTGACCCCACTTCGGCGACTTCCGCGTCAATGAGGATGAAATGATGATGATGAAGGCGACACAGACACCCAGTCCCTGAGCGAAGAAAATCTCCAACTGAGCCGGGAATCGAAGTCGGGCCCTCGGCATGACAAGCTGGCCGGCTGGAGTGGCCAAGCAGTTCTACATCTACATCTACATTTATACTCCGGAAGCCACCCAACGGTGTGTGGAGGAGGGCACTTTACGTGCCACGGTCATTACCTCCCTTTTCTGTTCCAGTCGCGTATGGTTCGCGGGAAGAACGACTGTCTGAAAGCCTCCGTACGCGCTCGAATCTCTCTAATTTTACATTCGTGATCTCCTCGGGAGGTATAAGTAGGGGGAAGCAATATATTCGATACCTCATCCAGAAACGCACCCTCTCGAAACATGGTGAGCAAGCTACACCGCGATGCAGAGCGCCTCTCTTGCAGAGTCTGCCACTTGAGTTTGCTAAACATCTCCGTAACGCTATCACGGTTACCAAATAACCCTGTGACGAAACGCGCCGCTCTTCTTTGGATCTTCTCTATCTCCTCCGTCAACCTGATCTGGTACGGATCCCACACTGATGAGCAATACTCAAGTATAGGTCGAATGAGTGTTTTGTAAGCCACCTCTTTTGTTGATGGACTACATCTTCTAAGGACTCCCCCAATGAATCTCAACCTGGCACCCGCCTTACCAACAATTAATTCTATATGTTCATTCCACTTCAAGTCGTTCTGCACGCATACTCCCAGATATTTTACAGAAGTAACTGCTACCAGTGTTTGTTCCGCTATCATATAATCATACAATAAAGGATCCTTCTTTCTATGTATTCGCAATACATTACAGTTGTCTATGTTAAGGGTCAGCTGCCACTCCCTACACCAAGTGCCTATCCGCTGCAGATCTTCCTGCATTTCGCTACAATTTTCTAATGCTGCAACTTCTCTGTATACTACAGCAACATCCGCGAAAAGCCGCATGGAACTTCCGACACCATCTACTAGGTCATTTATATATATAGTGAAAAGCAATGGTCCCATAACACTCCCCTGTGGCACGCCAGAGGTTACTTTAACGTCTGTAGACGTCTCCCCATTGATAACAACATGCTGTGTTCTTTTTGCTAAAAACTCTTCAATCCAGCCACACAGCTGGTCTGTTATTCCGTAGGCTCCTACTTTGTTTACCAGGCGAGAGTGCGGAACTGTATCGAAAGCCTTCCGGAAGTCAAGGAAAATAGCATCTACCTGGGAGCCTGTATCTAATATTTTCTGAGTCTCATGAACAAATAAAGCTAGTTGGGTCTCACACGATCGCTGTTTCCGGAACCCATGTTGATTCCTACAGAGTAGATTCTGGGTTTCCAAAACGACATGATACGCGAGCAAAAACCATGTTCTAAAATTCTACAACAGATCGACGTCAGAGATATAGGTCTATAGTTTTGCGCATCTGCTCGACGACCATTCTTGAAGACTGGGACTACCTGTGCTCTTTTCCAATCATTTGGAACCTTCCGTTCCTCTAGAGACTTGCGGTACACGGCTGTTAGAAGGGGGAACCCATGTTGATTCCTACAGAGTAGATTCTGGGTTTCCAAAAACGACATGATACGCGAGCAAAAACCATGTTCTAAAATTCTACAACAGATCGACGTCAGAGATATAGGTCTATAGTTTTGCGCATCTGCTGGACGACCCTTCTTGAAGACTGGGACTACCCTGTGCTCTTTTCCAATAATTTGGAACCTTCCGTTCCACTAGAGACTTGCGGTACACGGCTGTTAGAAGGGGGGCAAGTTCTTTTGCGTACACTGTGTAGAATCGAATTGGTATCCCGTCAGGTCCAGTGGACTTAACTCTTTTGAGTGATTCCAGTTGCTTTTCTATTCCTTGGACACTTATTTCGATGTCAGCCATTTTTTCGTTTGTGCGAGGATTTAGAGAAGGAACTGCAGTGTGGTCTTCCTCTGTGAAACAGCTTTGGAAAAAGGTGTTTAGTATTTCAGCTTTACGCGTGTCATCCTCTGTTTCAATGCCATCATCATCCCGGAGTGTCTGGATATGCTGTTTGGAGCCACTTACTGATTTAACGTAAGACGAGAACTTCCTAGGATTTTCTGTCAAGTCGGTACATAGAATTTTACTTTCGAATTCACTGAACGCTTAACGCATAGCCCTCCTTACGCTGACGTTGACATCGTTTAGCTTCTGTTTGTCTGAGAGGTTTTGAAACGTCCCCTTAGAAAAATTATACAAGACTGTGCTCAAACTGACACACAATATTTTTAGCGCAACGCAATCTGACTTTCAATAATCCCTACAAAAGAATGGCCCTGACTAACATTAACCTATACCTTGCACAAATCACTTACATCACAAAAATCTTCGTTACTCGAACTACTGCAATACAGCGAACACCACTACTGCCAGCTAAATAAAAGATTCAAACTACGGAAGGCACTAACTACTGATAGGCATAGTTAGCAAATGAAAGTTTTTAATAGAGAACAGACAATGTATTTACCTTAATAGTGTTGAAAATTCATAATATACATAGCAGTTCATGACATTGAGTCTTACAAATTTCAAAACTCCGCCATCTCTCTCCCCACATCCACCACTGCTGGCGGCTCACCTCCAACTGCGCAACGCTACGCGCTGTTAACATCCAGCTGCCCAACACTACAATGGCAGACAACAATGCAAACTAGCCACAGACTGCACACAGCACAGCCAGTGATTTTCATACAGAGCGCTACGTAACGTTGCCAATAAGAAAACATAAACAACCTACTTACAGTTTTGGCTGCGTTTAAACTTGGAGTGAAGCTCTCTTTGCTTTCGCAGTAGTTCCCTATCTTTGTTGTTGAACCACGGTGGGTTTTTCCCGTCCCTCACAGTTTTGCTCGGCACGTACCTGTCTAAAACGCATTTTACGATTGCCTTGAACTTTTTCCATAAACACTCAACATTGTCAGTGTAGGAACAAAAATTTTCGTTTTGATCTGTTAGGTAGTCTGAAATTTGCCTTCTATTACTCTTGCTAAACAGATAAACCTTCCTCCTTTTTTTTATATTCCAATTAACTTCCATATTCAGAGATGCTGCAATGGCCTTGTGATCACTGATTCCCTGTTCTGCACTTACAGAGTCGAAAAGTTCGGGTCTGTTTGTTATCAGTAGGTCCAAGATGTTATCTCCACGAGTCGGTTCTCTGTTTAATTGCTCGAGGTAATTTTCGGATAGTGCACTCAGTATAATGTCACTCGATGCTCTGTCCATACCACCCGTCCTAAACATTTGATTGTCCCAGTCTATATCAGGTAAATTGATATCTCCACCTAAGACTATATATAACATGCTGAGTAAATTTATGTGAAATGTATTCCAGATTTTCTCTCAGTTGTTCTGCCACTAATTCTGCTGAGTCTGGAGGTCGGTAAAAGGAGCCAACTATTAACCTAGCTCGATTGTTGAGTGTAACCTCCACCCATAATAATTCACAGGAACTATCCACTTCTACTTCACTACGGGATAAACTACTACTGAAAGCGACAAACACGCCACCACCAGTTGCATGCAATCTATCCTTTCTAAACACCGTCTGTGCTTTTGTAAAAATTTCGGCAGAATTTATCTCTGGCTTCAGCCAGCTTTCTCTACCGATAACGATTTCAGCTTCGGTGCTTTCTATCAGCCCTTGAAGTTCCGGTACTTTACCATTGCAGCTTCGACAGTTTACAATTACAATACCGATTGCTGCTTGGCCCCCGCATGTCCTGACTTTGCCCCGCACCCTTTGAGGCTGCTGCCCTCTCTGTACTTGCCCGAGGCCATCTAACCTATAAAACCGCCCAGTCCACGCCACACAACCCCTGCCACCCGTGTAGCCGCTTGCTGCGCTGCAGTCTGGAACCGCGTGACCGCTACTGTCGCAGGTTCGAATCCTGCTTCGGGCATGGATGTGAGTGTTGTCCTTAGGTTAGTTAGGTTTAAGTAGTTCTAAGTTCTAGGGGACTGATGACATCAGAAGTTAAGTCCCATAGCGCTCAGAGCCATTTGAACCATTTTGACAAGCCGGCACGCTGTACATTCTGCTACGGTGGCGGACTTATGGTCCAACCGAATAGATCACTGAATGAAAGCCTTTATGTTCGGCTACTTGCAATCGATTTGCAGCCAAACGAAGATGGAATTTTTATGGGTGACAATACGTCAAGCAGCCGGGCCACAATTATTTGCGATTAGTTTGAAGAACATTATGGACAGTTAGAACGATTGATTTGGCCACCCAGATCGCCCGACATGAATCCCGCCGGACATTTAAGGGACATAATTGAGAGGTCAGTTGGTGCACAACATCCTGCACCAACAAGACTTTCGCAATTATGGACGGCTATAGAGGCAGCATGGCACAATATTCCTGCAGGGGAGTTCCAACGATTTGCTGATACCGTACCACGTCGAGTTGCTGTACTACGCCTGGCAAAAGAATGTCCAACACTATATTGATAGGTTTCCCATGAATTTTGTCATACCAGTGTAATTCAGAGTCGTAAAACTTATTTGAGTGACTTCTGCCTAAAGGGCTACACAGTGCTTGCAAACTAGTATGATGCTACCAAACTGGCCACGAAAAGGATTGTCCTGTCCTTGGACAGAGACGATATCAGGAGGACGCCTAAAATCGAATCATTAGGTATCAGGCGGTTTCCAGTGATGTACTTTGAGCCGAAGTCTAATGAAGCTAATGATTATATCGTTTCACGATTGTACGTCCTTGTATACGTCACGTACTGATGGGGGCGTTGAGTCGGTTGCGGCATCGCGCGGACGAGCTGTCCTCCCAGGGATGAACAAATTTCCGGGCGACTTAGCCGCCCGCGCAGCGCTAATTGGCTGGCTGGCCGCGACGCAGACGGTTACGCAAGCCCGCCCGACGTGCGCATGCGCGCGGCTCAGTGCTGGGACACTGATTTACAACCGGGCGGCCCCGAATCCCGCGCCTAATTGACTTTTCGGAAACGCGCGTGTTTTACCAAGCAGCTGTTGCTCAGAGGCCAGTAGTAACACACGACGTCCGTCCCGTCGCCTCCCAAATCGCAAGAGCCACACGTGGGTGGACCATTCCTCCGTGTTCTTGGTGTTTTCGAGAACTGAAGTCCATTATATTTCGACTACAAAATTCTAGACGAAGGACTTGCGTACTGGACCGTGTCTGTAGCACTCGTGACCACAACCTTTGCTAATTGTTCTCTCTTAAATAATTAATTTTACAAAACAATATCCTTTTCCGAGCGGGAAGGCGTGACGGTTCCCGGCATGAATCCGCCCGGCGGATTAGTGTTGAGGTCCGGTTTTCCATCTGCCTCGGCGAATGCAGGCGATTGCTGCGCAAACACTGTCTCCATGTACGCGTACACCATAATCACTTTACCACGCAAACATTTGGCTCACAAACGTCTGGTATTAGAAGTTCCCGTGTTGGTAGGGGGGGGGGGGGGGGGGGAGGTGGAGGAGGGTCCACTGGGAGCCGAACTGCAATAACCCTGGGTTCGGTGTGGGGCGGCGATGGGGTGGGTGGACTGCTGTGGCCTGTTGTTGGGTTGTGAACCACAGAGGGCCACGGCGAGACGAAGTCTCTTCGTTGTTTCTAGATCCTCGATTTAATACATGATGCACACACACAATACACAATATCCTTATAATAACACATGATATACCGCATGTCAAAGAAAACATCGTAATCCAAAAAAGTATCGTTTTTCATGTACAAAAAGAGAATGCTTTTGGAAGAACGAACTCTAGAATTGGATGTAGATTTCCTTCATTTATATACAACTATATTCCTTACAGGCATAGTGCTTGCCATGATACCTCACAACATGGACACAGGAACGCTATTTACGCATCCGAGAACCGACAACTGTTCTGCGAGCACATCCAGCCGTGTGGATGAAAGCTATGGTGCCTCTCACAGTTAGCCCAGAATAAGCTATATCGGTCGAAATACACATAAATTTTCAACGTGTAAGTTAAAATCAGACTGGCAGAAGAAAACGGATGTTTGAAGTAACAGCATGTTTAGTAAATCTTCAAACAAATAACATTCACCAACGTTCGTTTGCTCTTTTATTCAGCCAAGATGTAATTACTTAGTGACACGTTCGCACTTTCCTTGTGTATTGTCTCGTATCTGCCAGTGCACCTGGCAACGATTTTACTCAGTTCATTTGCTTCCTTGCACTTGTTTTTAGCTAGAATAGTTGGAAATTCAATTTCACACGTTCTGGCGATGACGAAGTAGTGGTTATTCTTAACGTTTTTCCAGTGATATTGGCTAAAGAAAGGTAAAATTTTAATAAATGGTAAAGCTGATTTAAACACCGCACTCCATTACGACTATGGCAATAAAGGAGTTGGGATGCCGTTATCTTCCCCCGACTTTTGAACTCATTTATCAAAAATGGTTCAAATGGCTCTGAGCACTATGGGACTCAACTGCTGTGGTCATCAGTCCCCTAGAACTTAGAACTACTTAAACCTAACTAACCCAAGGACACATCCATGCCCGAGGCAGGATTCGAACCTGCGACCGTAGCAGTCGCACGGTTCCGGACTGCACGCCTAGACTCATTTATCCAGTCAGTTACGGGAAGAAGTTACAGTTAAATGTGAATTTCGAACCACGCTGAAACTCAGCATTTTTCAGATTAATAGATCTTGTCAGAGGTGAACGATATAAAGTTTTCGTAGCTGACTCAAATGAATAATGAAAGACATAACGAAAAGCAAATATCTCGATTTCACTCATAAAAATTCTTTCAATAATATTGATTCGAACGACATGTTTCAGCCCCATACTGCCGTCATCACTTGCATATCAGTTACACGTCCATAAATCACAATTTCGTTGACGGTAATTTACCGGTGAGTTTATGTACAGAAATTTAAACCTGTACAGAACGATTCATTTATTTTACTTTACACCTTAAGTGAGTTGTAAGATTATACCATTTCATTAATGTATTTACTTACACTATTGCATTATTGGTCTGGCCCGCAGAACACACTAAATACATATAATGTCTTCACATAGCACTTTCACATTCAAATTTTTACTTTTAAAAGTCTTAGTTGATAAGATATACATACTTCAACCCCAACACGGTGCAAACAACCAAAAATTAATCTCTTTTTACATTTTTTTGTCTTGGCACGTATTGAATGGTATGATTCTTTAGTTTTTTTACGTTATTCAGTGTTGTTAAAACAATACTTTTTCGATTAACTTATTTTATTAACAAAACAAACATTCTGCATTAGATAAACTTTTGATGAAACGTACATAATTATTTACTAACTTACCACTTAGCACTCTATTCTTTACACTAGTCAGTTTGGTGTCCCTTGTAGTAACATTAACATCACTTCTTACACTATATCGTCAAAAAAAGAATCCGGACACCCCCAAAAACATACGTTTTTCATATGCGGTGCATTGTGCTGCCACCTGCTGCCGGGTATTCCATATCAGCGACCTCAGCAGTCCTTAGACATCATGCGAGAGCAGAATGGGACGCTCCACGGAACTCACGGACTTCGAACGTGGTCAGATAATTGGGTGTCACTTGTGTACACGTCTGCAAGCGAGATTTCCACAGTCCTAAACAACCCTTGGTCCACTGTTTGCGATGTGGTAGTGAAGTGGAAACGTGAAGAGACATGTACAGCAGAAAAGCGTACAGGCCGACCTCGTATGTTGACTGATAGAGAGCGCTGACAGTTGAAGAGGGTCGTAATGTGTAATAGGCAGACATCTATCCAGGCAGTCACACAGGAATTCAAAACAGCATCAGGATCCACTGCACATACTAATACAGTTAGGAGGGAGGTGAGAAAACTTGGATTTCATGGACGAGGGGCCGCTCATAAACCACACATCACGCCGATAAATGCCAGACGAGGCATCGCTTGGTGTAAGGAGCGCAAACATTGGACTATAGAACAGTGGAAAAACGTTGTGTGGATTGACGAATCATGGTACACAATGTGGCAATCCCACGGCAGGATGTGGGTATGGCGAATGCCCGATGAACGTCATCTACCAGTGTGTGTATTGCTAACAGTAAAATTCGGAGTTGGTGATGTTATGGTGTGGTTGTGCTTTTCATGGAGGGGGCTTGCACCCCTTGTTGTTTTGCGCGGCACTATCACAGCACAGACCTTCATTGATGTTTTAAGCACCTTCTTACTCCCCACTGTTGAAGAGCAATTCGGGGATGGTGACCGCATCTTTCAGCACGATCGAGCACCTGTTCTTAATGCACGGCCTGTGGCGGAGTGGCTATACGAAATAACTTCCCTGTAATGGACTGGTCTGCAAAGAGTCTTGACCTGAATCCTACAGAATAACTTTGGGATGTTTTGGAACGCCGACTTCATGCCAGGCCTCACCGACCGACATCGATACCTCTCCTCACTGCAGCACTCCGTGAAGAATGGGCTGTGATTTCCCAAGAAACCTTCCAGCACCTGATTGAACAGTGCCTGCGAGAGTGGAAGCTGTCATCAAGGTTAAGGTTGGGCCAAATCTATATTGAATTCCAGCATTACCGATGGAGTGCGCCACGAACTTGTAAGCCATTTTCAGCCAGGTGTCCGGATACTTTTGGTCACTTCGTGTATACCCTGACCTGCCTTTATATAGGTGGCTACTGTTGATTTAGTATAACACTTATTGTGTTGTAGGCGTTTATGTGTGTTTATGTCATTTCTCAATGGGTATTGCATATTTTTACGTGTTATGAGAACGATGTTAATGTTACCTGGTGTGGAAACTTTTGTTTTGCTGTAGGGTTTTGGCTTGTCAATGATATGCATCTGTTCTGCAGAAGATTTATTACTGGATTTCTTTTCTGTGTAAGGTTGTCAATATGTGTTTTGTCATAGCCATTTACTTCAGCTTTTTGTTTTATCCTTTGGTTTGTTATTGATACTGTTAACTAGTGCTCTATATGCAGCTACGTCTGTGTAACCGAAACAGTAAAAATGATTTTGCAAATTTATAATACTTTCACTGACTTCAACCAGTTCCGTACAACGTGGATAAATTTACGAAGTTTTTGAAGTTCCATATTAGCAACCCTTGTCCACTGATCATATTTGCAGCTGTAGATTCGTTGTAGTTGGGTTTTCCCGAGCAGCCGACGTATTGTAGTGTGATGCCTCATTCGTTCAGTGCAAATTTCTTCCCTGGTGTTCACACGGTGCGTTGCTGCGTCTTTATGTTGGCGGGAGCAACTCGACTTCGTGGTGCTGGTAAAACACTTTTCTGGTCCGGGTGCAAATTTTGTAGAGTCTGCGTCTAATGCTGTGGCTACGAAGATCACAAAGATTTCTACATATTTCGGTTTCTGGCCTTCTGTTATTATGTTGGTCCCATATATAAGTTGCAAATCATACTTTCGCCGTGTGTCGCGGGTTCAAGACGATGTGAACTTTGTGGGCGACTCTTCTGATCTCTTGCATGCAGGGAGTGGTCGCAAATCTGTACCCATGATTGTTATAACGTCGCAGTGGTTCGGCGCGTTCTGTTGCTCTGGCTGAAAATCTGTTTGGTAGGCGAGACCGGGGGTTGAACCCTAGACCTTAGGATCTTTATTCTGGCACTTCGCCACTGATCGACCTAGCCCAACTCTCGCCATTAATTATTCTACACAGTGGAATTTTCCGTATTCCTATAGTTCCGGTAGTTGTTCGACATGGTGCCCTACTGATTGTGGATTACCTTCCCAGATATGTCAATGTCTCGAAGACTTGTTAAGTAATACAACCCAGTACGTTCTTCTCAAAGACGAATGTTCATCAGCGACAAGAATATTGTCAGGATTGCCCGAGGGAAGTGAGACAGCACAGCTCCTATTCTCTATATATATATATCAATTATGTGACGGAAAGGGTGTGCAGAAAATTGCGGCTGTTTCCTATTGATGCTGTAGTGCACTAGAAGCTTTCAACGTTGAGTGACTATAGAAAAACACAAGACGACTTAGACAACACTTATGGCGGGTGTGGTCAATGACAACTTGTTACAAATGTAGGAATTTACAGTTTAATGCAGGTGAGCAGGGAAAACCATCCTGTAACGATCGAATACGGCATTTGTTCTGCGCTACTCGACACAGTCACGTCCATTAAATACCTAGACATAATGTTGCAAGGCTGTATGAAATGGAACCAGCACGTAAAGATCACAGTACGGAAGGCAGAAAGCCGACTTCGGTTTATTGGCAGTATTTTAGGAAACGTTAAATTATCGATCAAGAAGGCGGCCTGTAGAAGGCTAATGCAGACCATTCTTGAGTGTTGCTCAAGCATTTAGAATCCCCACCAGGTCGGGTTAAAGGAAGACCTCCCAGCAATTCAGAGACATGCTGCTACATTTGTTATTGGTAGGTGCCATCAACTCGCGAGTGTGTAAGGCGTCAGGCAAATCCAACACCTTCCATGAAAACCCTGACATGATAAGGAAATCCAGTAGTATGTCACATAGCTCCGAATAAATCGTGACATTAAATTAACAAAAGTAATACGAGTAATGAGTGAGCAAATGGAATACCACAGACTAACACAAGAATGCCTAAATGCATCTCATACCTTCCCACCGTGAGACAGACGCAGTTCCGAGGGGAGAAACGAGAACAGAAGCCGAGAGCAGAACTGTGTTAAGCAGGAAGGCCCTACGATAAGGGACGGACACCCACATCGCCAGCAAACCGCTAGGACCACCACGAAAAGTATAACGTTTCTCATAGGACAGACAGAATTTTTGTAGGCGGAGCTTAAGGTTAACATTGAGACTCTGTTTGGTCAGATGAAAACACAGCCAGATAGTTTTTTTAAACCAACTTCGGTAAATTGTAGTAAGGAGAAGTTAGGAGATAGTTGCTTCCGAGACGGCGAGGTGAGCGGAGCTGTGCTGTCCGCCGTCCCCTGACGAACACCGACAAGGTAATGAACGCACGCGATGCTGCATAACAGCACATAAAGCTTCACTCAGAACTGCAGAAGTCTCATCAGTTACACCCCCTTTGTGCGTAATACTAGTGTCGATCATCAATTAAAGCTCATGGTGTTCACATTTGCCACTTGAAGTAAAAATCTGAAATGCGATGATTTTTCTGTTATATAGTAATTGAGAAGCAACATCAGCCACTGTAATTTACGACAAGTTAGATAAGTAATTAAGGATAACTGAGTGTCACTGTAGACCATTTTGATAGTTTTCTCTTTTGTGAAACTTAATTTAAACCTAGATTATAGATGTGATGTGGCATAGGTCATCCTTCGATCCATTGTAGAACTTGGAAACCCATTCTGGGAATATTCGTTCACATTTTTGTTGAACGCAGTTGGTTTTTACCATCCTGTATTAAAACATTTCCTTTTATCAATAGTGCAATTTATAAACAATGTTTTGTGAGTAGAATAAAATTTCCAATGGTAAACTTAACTGCTTTTTCGACGTTATTTTACCAGCTAACTAAAAATAGGAAAGCCTTGAACCCCTTCCACTAAATTAAGTTAGTATTAAGACTATTTTACAGGGAGTGCAGTGGAGCTGACGCTGAATTCATTAAGGATTTGGTTATATCATCGCTAGTCTCACTGAACTCTTCTGAACTCTACATGTCATGTGTGGTCTAGTGTCTCCTTACCAGCAACAGGTCCCAGGTTCAAACTAGTCAATTCCCTAAAAAACACACAAACACACTCAGAGCGTCATTGCGCGAAAGTGGTAGGGAGACACGATATAGAACAAACAGACACCACAAAGAATGTTAGAAAATGGCGACCCTGCCAGGATGGTAAAATACCATTATTGAAGGTCGACCACATGCCTAACTAGGTCAGAAAAATATCCTGTTAAAAAATTTTCGTTATAAAACAAAAAAAATTTTTAAAGACATAAATAGTTGGAAACAGTAGCTGCAGCGATAGATAGTGAGGCATTCTAGCAGAGACAATAGCATAATTAAGTTATGAATTTTAAAAATTGTTAGAATTAAGTTTTCTCCTCAATGCAAGCGCACAGGTGGCGGATAGATCTTTGACAAGTTGGTTCTGACCCAACAAGTAAGTGAATGGATTGTCAGTCTTGGGTATAATAAGGGTCAAGTCGTGTGAACAAAAAGTTTATGAAACTCGTGAGATCGTATGAGCGCATGTTGACTCGAAGTAGGGCGCGTGAATTGCTTTTAAAGCAGAAAATAAGGGATTCGGAAAGATTAGCAATGGCAGATTGAGACCTTGACCGAATTGAGGTAGAGACCCAGCATGAAAATGCACAGAGAGAGGACAGTACAACAGACGATGCAGTATTGCGAGAAATAGGACATATAACGCACCATAACGAGGATAATGTACGTCAAGGCATAGAAAACATAAGTCAGCATACGACAGAGGAGCAGGAAAGTAGAGAGACAGTCGATGAGGATTCTACGTAACTTGCGTCTTGAATACGTAGAACCCATAGTACAAGTAATCAGAGCTCCCTAACCACAGAGTACAAGGAATGCGAGCAGAATCGTGTCACAGCACAGTTCAATGCAATCGGTTGCGAACCAACACTCGGGCGAAAACACAGAGCGTAGGACGTCGGAAGAAAACGCAATAGGACCCACCAATCTGGCAGAATTACTACAACAACTTACGGAAACCATGACAAGGCAAAATAAAGACATAGCGAACCAAATACAAATTCAGAATGCAGAAACCACGAGATAAATGAGTGCGATTAAAGAACAAAACAAAAAAATTCAGTTACACCCAATTCGTATTGAAGACGAGGCAAAAGAATCTCGAGAAGTGATAGGAAACTTAATAACAGGTCACATTCAATTGAAAACAGACATTGACAAGGTACAAGTGGACGTACAAACATTGCGTAATGACACTCAGGACGAGATCAAAACATTACGTAACAACACACAGAGAGAAGTCAAGAAACTAGAGAAACAGATAAACGAAATTATTTGACAAGCAGCAGGTACAGCGCGTGAAGTTTTTGAAAACAGTGTGTTACACAAACGTATCACAAAATCAGCGCTAAAAAGATATGATAACCGCATAGTCAAAATAGAAGCGCAAACGAAGCGACAATTTTAGAAATTGCGAACACAAATGTTGCAAACCATTGAAGAGCGTAGTGAACAGGATCGAACAAGCACAGAGTCTGCAACCGCATCCGTATCTGTAACAGTACCGGAAAAACAAGCAATTAACGAAGATATTATGGATTTGCGATTCCAATCACAGGCGGAAAGTAACATACGTGAAATCAGACAGCCTACACAACAACAAACACGTTTCGAAATTCTTGATGAACAAACGGCACCACAAACACATGCGGAACCACAAATGTATGTTTCAAGACAGTCTGGATCGTGCAATGAAGCGGCAATGTTAGCCAGACAAAATACCGAACCAATACCTGACAATGGAAAGCCAGGTCGCGAAGAGTACAGTGCAATGCATTCAGCTACACGTTCACAAACGATGGAAGAAAATTATTGCGTACCACTCCAATGATACTACGCAAGAGTAGGCGAAAGTTACAGTGGACAATATCCAATGGATCTACCACAACCGGAAAGAACGACGGGAGAAATGATCAGAAAAAAAGTGGCGAAGAATCGCGAATTTCATACGGAACTATGATGAAGTACGACAACGATCATTTCCTTAGTCAGAAAATTTCAACATTTTCGAGAAGGAAACTCATTACATCCACGAACTTTTATTGATCAATTCCGAGTAGGATTACCAGAACACTGGATGCTAGCACACAAATTAGGCTTTATATGTGCACACATGTCAGGAACAGTCGCAGAAACCATGCAGAATGTTGCAGCGACATGCCGATCGTACGAAGATTCCAGAGAGAACTTTCTCTCACGATATTGGTCCAGCGAAGCACAGAACAGAGTGAAGTACGAATTATTACAGAACCCATATTTTGAAAATTCAGGAGAGAAGAGTCCCGTCAAATTTTTCGAATTAATGGCAAAGAAAAATCAATGCTTAGATGTACCATACAGTGACGGAGAGTTGATTAAATTATGCACGATGAAGGTACCATTGAAATACCAGCAATCATTAGTAGGTCGCGGAGGCAATGACGTCGAAGCATTTAAAGGTATTCTAAGGGAACGACAATAGATTTCAACAAAGAACCGGTTATGGATTTAGAAGAGAATATGGCAATAACCATAATTCACCCAGGAACGGCAACAACTATTACAGAGAGAATAACGACAACCGGAACGGGTACTGCACAACCAATAGACCGACAAATTATCAACAAAGAAACCCCTATCAACAAGCTGAACAAGAAAAGGGAATACAGATATAAGAGGTGGAGGTAAGACCACCAAACCCCGATAAACGTTCGAATTGACAGCCTAGCGCCCATGCCAAAGAGAATGACGCACCGACCCAGGACAATCGCAGCACCTTGAATAGAGAAGTAAAAATCTTATCACTAGAAGAGAAGAAGGAAGAAACAAATCCGCAGGGACCAGATGAAAACGATGACAAGAAAATAACAATATCGTGTTGGGACGAAATTAATTGGGAGAATACTGACGGGGAAGATGAATTACCAGAGGCATGCACAACGAATGTAGGAGGAAAGGACGAAGTAATGCGTATTGCAGAACTATTTGAGATGGAAACCAGGGAAAGCGAATTCAATGAGGATAATGTGCAGTCGACAGAAGTTGAAAATAAGTTACGAGTGGGCACACAACCCAACGTATATAATGAGGAAGTTATGAGGCGATAATTAGAGCATTTAGATGCGATTATGTGGAAGTAGCGACGAAGAAGGAGAAGATAGACGAGGATGAGGAAAAAGTAGAGGATGTTGAAGAAAGCGTAAAGATGAAAGAAATAGAGAAGAGGAAATAAATGAGAGAGAAGTAGCAGTCGAAGCTTATCCTACAGAAAGTTGGAATTCACAAGGGAAATTCCTAAAAAGACTCATGTATGATTCAGTGGAGGATTCGTTGATGCAAGAAGAAGAAGAACAGAACCAACCCTTTCAAATTCAACCAATTGTGAAGGCCATGGTAAAGCATATCCCAGTAGTACTGTAATTGATAGCGGAAGAGAACTGATGCGATCTCAGAAAACTTATTCATGCAGTGTACTGCCAATGAGGAATTGCCAGTTCTGAAAACATGTAAGATTAAAGTAAGAGGTCCTATTAGAAACAATGCTGCGGAAGTTACGAGACAAACAAGGTTAAATCTTTCGTATCAAGGTCAAAAGATCGAAGCCAAATTCGTGATTATACCTAAACTAACTGTAGATTTGATTATAGGTGCAGATTTTTTAAATGAGAGACGAGCGATAATAGATATGGCGAAAGGTAGCGTAATATTCGGGAATGTCACACTTCTCTTTGAGCAAAAGCTAAAATTAGAAGAAATACCAGTTATAAACAAACAATTAAGAATGACGCGAGATAAAGAGGATGAAGAATTAGAATGGTATGCACAAAAGGGGGAATCGCCTCAACTCATGTTAGAGGCCCATAAAGAAATCGACGAAAAATAGAAAGAAGTTCAAGGTATTTCGGAACACAGTAAAAGAGAATTAGAGGGTATTTTACGAGATAAAGCAGAGGTATTTTTACCTAAGACTGGCAGTATCAAACACTTTCAGCACAAGTTTGAAGTAAAACAGCATAAACCATTTAGAGTGCCACCCTATACAATCCCATTAAGCTACAGGAATAAAGTATTCCAGGAGATATCTAATATGTTAGATGACGATATTATTGAACCAGCTACCTCCACATGTAACAGCCCGCTCCATATTGTACAAAAGCGAGATGGGAGCATCAGGTTAGTGCTTGATTCCAGACAGATCAAAACAATCATAATCACTGAGACAGATCGCCCAGAAAAATTAGAGGAATTGATACAAAACTTCCACGGTGCTAAGATATTTTCATCAATTGATTTACGGAGTAGTTTCTGGCCAACAGAATTGGCCCCAGAATGTATAAAATTTACAGCATTTATCGTATTCGGTAGATGTTACCAGTTTAAACGATTCCCATTTGGTTTAAACATATCATCAGCAGCGTTTATTAGGGGATTTAATACTATTCTCAGTCCTGAAATTTTACAAAAATTACTTGTTATGTTGATGATGTGATTATAGCAGAACCCTCTTGTGAACATCACAACGACACATTAAATCAGTTTTTACAGATCATGAAAGAGCATGAGGTCACAATAAATATAACAAAATCCAAATTTGGAAGGCGAGAGGTCAAATTTCTAGGACACATAATTTCAGAGAAAGGGGTAATGCCCGACCCAGAAAAATTGGCGGCAATCAAAGAATTCTGTACTCCATATAATAAGAAAACTCTCAGAGGATTTCTAGGTCTCACCGGATTCTATAAAAAATTTATTTGGATCGACTCTCTCGCAACACCAAGCCTATGAGCATTGACTGGAAGAAACACCCCAGGGATATGAGATCAACAAGCCAATGAAGAATTTTTAAAAGTGAAAAACGCAATAACAACAGCACCGATTTTAGCACATCCTGATCTAACACAAAATTTTTGTTTGGCCACTGATAACGCGAAAACAGGTTTAGGAGTTGTTTTATGCCAAGAATACGAACAGGCAGGGTTAAGATCATATAGAACAAATGCATTTGCCAGTCGGGTACTCACAAAAAGCGAGAAAAACTATTCAGTCACGGAGCTGGAAGCATTGACTATTGTATGGGGCTTCCAACGTTTTCGATACTTCCTATTCGGAAGAAAAACAAAAGTATACACTGACCACAAAGCATTAGAATTTCTGTTATCCGCCAAACTAACTCATGGGAGGTTAGCCAGATGGATGTTAATACTACAAGAATTTGACTTCACTATTACACACATACCAGGACTGGCGAATGTATTAGCAGATGCTTTATCACGATGTCCACAGGGTGCATCCAATAACATAGGTTTGGAAGCAGCAGAAGACCAGTTTACAATGTACTATATGAAACAAGTACCTTTCGAAAACTACATTACGACAGCATTGAAAAACATAGGCAAAGAACAGGACAAGGATCCCGAAATACTAGGAATCAAACACAAGTGGAGAAGTAAGGATTTTCCAGACATTCGACACCACTATCTCGTAAAAAACAATGTTTTATTTTTTAGACGAAATATTGCAACGAATGAATGGTTAATTTATATCCCAGATGAACTAATTAATAAGTACATATGGTATACACATTTAAGTAATGGCCACTTTGGACCAAAGAAATGCTTTTTAAAAATAAAACAAACAAGCCATTTTCCTAATATGGAAAGACAAATTAGAACAGTATTAGTCAAATGCAAAAAATGTATGAGGGCTAAATATGTCACTTTCCAAGCCAAACCACCTATGTTTCCAATAATCCCTAAAAGATTAAAACAAATAGCTGCAACAGATTTGATGGGGCCCCTCCCACACAAAAAATGGATATATTTTCATATTTGTCGTTTTGGAACTTACTTCTAAATATGTTACCTTGACCCCATTAAAACGGGGAACAGGTCTTACTATAAGTAAACCATTTAGACAAGATTTTCTCAGACAAGTAGGTCGATTGGAACGAATAATTTCGGATAATGGCCCACAATACAAATCAGTGCAATGGCAGAACACGTTAAAACAACACAAAATAAAACCCATCTACATATCCAAATACAAACCTAGTGTAAATCCAGCAGCATGATCGATAAAGGACATAGGCACTTTATACCGATTATATGCAAGCAAAAGACACAACACTTGGGATATATACCTTAAAGATTTTCAAGAAGTAATAAATGAAATGCCACAAAGCTCTACACTACTACCTCCAGTTACTGTACTTAAAAATATTGATCCCTCAAACATAACCAGAGAAAATGTTACATTTCCTATTGTACCATGTAGACAGCACAAACAAGTCATAGCAACAGCACTCTCCAACATCAGAAAGGCAGCCATTAAAAGAAAAGAAAGACGAGATAGAACAGCAATTAAAAGAACATTCTCAGTAGGCCAGAAAGTATTTGTAAAAACACACCATCTCTCTAGCAAACAGAAACACAAAATACATAAGTTTTACGCTGCATACAAAGGACCTGTCATAATTAGCCGAATTGCTCATGATAATGCTGTGTAACTAATGAACCCAAAACAGGCAAAACCTTAGGACTTCACCATGTGAGCCATATCAAAAAGTTTGAAGATTAATTTTATTACTGGTAAATAATCAGCACAATATTTCAAGATTATGTTGCAGATAAGATCGTCAGGAGAAAGAAGAATGAAGAGAGAGGATGGTGAGAAAAAGAAAGTAGTTTCAATAATAACACCAATAGTACCATAGATTAAGGTGAAGGGATGAAGCGTAGATAGTCTAACAGCATGAAATACTAAAATGTGATACACCACGACACTACACAAAAATAAAAAACGAATTTGAGGATTCTTGTAGTCGTTAAGACTCAAAATATCTTAGAATTGTAACACGGAAAGGGCGCCGAAATTTGTAAAGCTTTTAAGGAGGCGTAAAACAATGTAGGTACTAGGTATATGTTAGATGATTATAAGTAAAACTTTTTGTAAGAACCATTGTAAAAACTCCAGCAAGGGCGAGATGCAACGACCCACAAGTTGCAATGCGAAAAGTACCAGGAAAGGAAAGGACGTAATTAGCAAGACATGATTCCTACAAGGCAGAAGCATCGAGAGAAGTGATAGGACAGTGAGACCAACAGAAGGCACTTGCAGCCGAAATGGGCAGTAAATAAATCTGCTGCCAATCTGAAGCACAGGATGGCGGAACCCTGCTTGGACAGAACACGGAACTACACAGTGGCGGAACCCTGCAAAGACATGACAGGACCCCCAATGCCAGAAGGGTCTCCAAACACCCTGACACAGCGGAGCGAGCATAAAACGGCCCGACGAGAAGACCGCTTGGGCAAGCCACCAGTGGCAAAAAAATATGTGTAAAAGTCACACTACTGCTATTAAACAGCACGCTGATGCACGAAACTGAAGAAAACTTCCACAAAGTAAAAATGACATGCCCAAACAATTTATCGAACTGTTACTAAGAGGAGAACTTCAAAGCGACCAGTTATCAATAAATATTTCCATATCCTGCCCAGAGAAGAACCAAGAAGCAAGTAAGAAACATAGAAAAAGCAGGAGGAACAGAAGTTGAAGATTCGCAAGATTGAGACCAAGAAAGAAGATGGGTGAAGAATAGACAACATACCTTCCCAAATCCCTATCCTATTGTAAACTAGTCATCTGCAAAGTATTACAACGAAAAACGACCGCTTTCAGCGTCACATAACGATGACTTTCACGCATACAAAGCCAGTAAACCACGAGATTCTGCACTCACAGCTCCATTCCATTATGGGGCCTCCACAACAGCAACACACACTTGCAAAGCCAACAAGGAACGACGAATGAAGCTGTACATCAAATACTTGCCCACATCCATCTCGCTCAAGTCCATCACCTTCGTGCAAAAAACATTTGCCAACCTCATGCTTAAACATTCATAGGATTGTGTGAATGTGTGAAATCAAATTATGTGATGTAGGAATTGTGCAAAAGAAACGTGTGAAAAACTATGTAAGTTAAGCACACCAGACAGCTAATAAACTACAAGATAACAGTCATTGACTATGGACGTAAGTAAAAAATAGACTACTGATAAAAATAAGTCATTATTTCTGAAATGGACAGTATATAAAGTACAAAAATAAGGCATAATAAACACTGAAACTATATGCCACTTATTTTCTCCTCATAAAAATAAAAGAATAACTATATTTTACTTATTTTCTCCTTATAAAAACAAAGAATAAAAAATTACCTTGTTGGATGTTTTCCCCTTTTTTTAACATTTGTACCATTTGTTAGGCTAATATCTCAATGCTTGTGTATGTATATTTCTTTGTGAAAGCAATTCTGGGAAATAATACTTATTTGTTAGTGTAACAATGTTGAAATGAGTGTCTAGAAACAAAAACATTTTACTTGTACATGATATTTAGAAAATGTGTTAGGTATAGATTTTACTTAATTACTACAATTATAAAAACGATATTTCTAAGAAAATCGATGTGAAAGACTCCTCACTTTCGATAACAAACTTCTTAATAAACAAATTTCACAATTAAATAATGAAAGAAAATAATTAAAAAATAATAATTGTAATAGAATAAAAATATTCTTCCCTTGTCAATATAAACATATTTTTGATAATAATGTGGAAGAATATAAAAATATAAATTAGTAATACAAACTAGCATAGAACAGAATAACGTGGATGAACAGTAGGCCACAAAATTTAGAAAACGGAATAATTTTTGACTGACTTATACAACGATTCAATCATTGCCTAACTTCAGTGCAAACATTAAGTTCGAAGGGTGGTGATATGTAAGGTGTGAGGCAAATCCAACACCTTCCATGAAAACCCTGACATGTTAAGCAAATCCAGTAGTATGTCACATAGCTCCAAATAAATCGTGACATTAAATTAACCTAAGTAATACGAGTAATGAGTGAGCAAATGGAATACCACAGACTAGCACAAGAATGCCTAAATGCATGTCATACCTTCCCACCGTGAGACAGACGCAGTTCCGAGGGGAGAGACGAGAACAGAAGCCAAGGGCAGAACTGTGTTAAGCTGGAAGGCCCTACGATAAGGGACGGACACCCACATCGCCAGCTAAATGCTAGGACCACCCCCCAGCCCATGTTAAAAGATAGAGCCCTCCAGAAGAACAGTATAGATCTTACGATAACACTAAAAGGACCACACCACCTGCAAGTTTTAGCGTGGGACTTTTTCGCGTCTCTGTTACGTTGCAAACTTTAAAAACATTGCCCCACCACGAAAAGTACAACGTTTCTCATAGGACAGACAGAATTTTTGTAGGCGGAGCTTAAGGTTAACATTGAGGCTCTGATTGGTCAGATGAAAACACAGCCAGATAGTTTTTTTAAACCAACTTCGGTAAATTGTAGTAAGGAGAAGTTAGGAGAGAGTTGCTTTCAAGACAGTGAGGTGAGTGGAGCTGTGCTGCCCGTCGCCCCCTGACGAACACCGACAAGGTAATGAAAGCACACGATGCTGCATAACAGCGCATAATGCTTCACTCAGAACTACAGAAGTCTCATCTGTTACACCCCCTTTTTGCGTAATACTAGTGTCGATCGTCAATTAAAGCTCATGGTGTCACATTTGCCACTAGAAGTAAAAATCTGAAACGTGATGATTTTTCTGTTATATAGTTATTGAGAAGCCATACCAGCCACTGTAATTTACGACAAGTTAGATAAGTAATTAAAGATAATTGAGGGTCACTGTAGACCATTTTGATAGTTTTCTCTTTCGTGAAACTTAATTTAAACCTAGATTATAGATGTGATATGGCATAGGTCATCCTTCGATCCATTGTAGAACCTGGAAACCCATTCTGGGAATATTCGTTCACATTTTTGTTGAATGCAGTTAATTTTTACCATCGTGTATTAAAACATTTCCTTTTATCAATAGTGCAATTTATAAACAATGTTTTGTGAGTAGAATAACTGATTTTTCGACTTTATTTTACCAGCTAACTAAAAATAGGAAAGCCTTGAACCCCGTCCACTAAATTAAGTTAGTATTAAGATTCTTTTACAGGGAGTGTAGTGGAGCTGACTCTGAAATCATTAAGTATTTGGTTATATCATCGCTAGTCTCACTGAACTCTTCTGAACTCTACATGTCATGTGTGGTCTGGCGTCTCCTTACCGGCAACAGGTCCCAGATTCAAACTAGTCAATTCCCTAAAAAACACGCTCAGAGCGCCGTTGCGCGAAAGTGGTAGGGAGACACGATATAGAACTAACAGACAACACGCAGAATGGTAGAAGTGTTATGGACAGGCTCCGTGTACGCATATCCATGGAGAGGAAACGATGGTTTTTTTTTTTTTTTTTTTTTTTTTTAAGAGATGCAGCTGAGAAAGTTTACACAACCGGTTCTTGAAGCTGACTGCAGAAAGATTCTACTGCCGCCGAAGTAAATTTCACGGAATGATCGCGAAGGCAAAATATGACATATCAGGCCTGGTACAGAGGCTGAAGATTGGATCACGGTTGTAGGGGAAGGAATAAAAGAAAGCGTTATTGAATAACGAGAGACAAGAAAGACAAATTGAGATTTGCAATAAATTTCAGATGATAGAACCACAAGAGCAGGAAGCTATAATTGGAAAAGACGTGGAGACAAAGGAAGATTCCTGCTCGCCAGACAGAGGTTGTGAAATCAGATACTGGATTTTAAAGCTCATCTAGGATTACATATAGACTCCGATCACAATTTAGTAAAAATGAATAGTAGACTGAAATTCAAGAGAATCCTCCGGAGGAATCAATGTGGCAGGAAGTTGGATACTGAAGCACTGAAAATTAGAGACGCGTTTTAAATTCTCTAAGGATGTGGACACTGTGATAAAGAATGCCACATTATGTAGATGAGTCGATGATGAGTGCAATCGCAGATGTTTGGAGGACAAAAATCGTTATAAAGTGGATAACTGCAAAGGTACCTTTCATAAAAGAAGAAATACTTCAATTGATCAACGAAAAAAGTAAATACAAAAATGTTCAGGGAAAAACAAATACGTAGCAATATGAATCACTTAGGAATGAAGTAAATGGGATGTGCACGTCAGCCGAGACGAAATGACTACAGAAAAAATACACAGAAATCGAAAAGGAAATTACCATCGGAAAGACGGACTCAGCATACAAAAAGTTAAACAACCTTCGTTGAAATTGAAAGCAATGGCGGAAACATTGAGAGTGCAAAGGGAATCTCACTGTTATACTCTGAAGAGAGGGTGGGTAGGTGGAAAGGGTACAATGAAAGTCCCTACAAGGCGGACCAATTGTCTGTGACGTGATAGAGGAAGCTGGAGTCGACATAGGTTACATAGGTGATTGAGTATTAGAATTTAAAAGAGCTCTCGAAGACTTCAGATGAAATAAGACTGGAGAGAAAGATAATATTCCACCAGAATTTCTAAAACCGTTAGTGGAAGTTGCAACCGAACAACGATTCAGATTAGTATGTTGAGTCTACAAGACTGGCCACATACCATCAGACTTTCAGAATAATTTCATCCACACAATTCCAAAGATAATAAGAGTAGTAATTTGCGAGAACTATCCCACCAACTGCTTGAAAGCTCATGCATCCAAATTGATGATAAGTCTAATATCGAGAAGAACGTAAAAGAAAACCGAGGGTCTGTTAGATGCGCTTGATAATGGAAAGAAGACTGAAGAAAAATCAAGACACGCTCATAGGGTCTGTCGAACTAACAAAAACGCTCGATATTGGAAAACGGTGGAATATGTTCAGAATTCTTACGAAAATCGGACTACGCTACAAGACGATGGGGAAAGTAAAAGATATTGCAGTTCCTGTGTAACTCTGATTACTATTCATGGCAAGGGCCAAGAAGGCACAAATGACTAAGGACGATGTGCTCGGATTTAAAATGGCTCTGAGCACTACGGGACTTAACATCTATGGTCATCAGTCCCCTAGAACTTAGAACTACTTAAACCTAACTAACCTAAGAACATCACACAACACCCAGTCATCACGAGGCAGAGAAATGCTCGGATTTGAAAGGGTATAAGACAGGGAAGTAATCTTCCACCAACAGAAGATATGACGGAATTATAAGAAAGGTTCAAGAGGGGGTTAAAACTTGGGGTGAGAGGATTCGCTGATGACATCGCTTTCCTTAGTAATACACAGTAAGATTAATTAGAGGACCTGCTGAATGAAATGAATACTCTAATGGGTACAGAATATTCACTGAGGAAACAAAAAAAGAAACAGAAAAAAGACAAATGTGATTAGAAGTAGCAGAAATGAGGATAGGGAGAATCAAAACATCAAAATTGGAGATTTTTAAGTAGACGGAGTTAAGGAATTCTGCTACCTTGGAAGCAAAGTAATCCATGATAGACGTAGCAACGACCAGTGTTGATGAAGAGGGCATTCTATGTCAAGAGATATATATCTGAGGAAGAAATTTTTGAGGATGTACATTTGATGCACAGTATTGTGTAGTAGTGAAACAGGGACTGTGGGAAAACTGGAACACAAGAGAATCTAAGCATTTGCGACCTTGTGATGCATAAGAAAGTTGAAAATTAAGTGGGCTGGTAAGGTAAGGAGTGAGGTTCTCCGTGGGATCAGCGAGGAAAGGAATATATGAAGAAACTGACATGAAGAAGGAACAGGGTGATAGGCCATCTGTTAATACATCAGGAAATAACTCCAGAGGAAGGCAGTGATTGGAATACATCCTGCTGATAATGGGGGACGTAGGTTGTAATAGCTGCTCTGGGATGCAAAAGCTGGCACAGGAGAAGAGTTCGTTAGGAGACTAAAAAGCAAAACAAAACAAAAAATCTTTGAACTTTCACATTGCCGACTACAGCATTCAGAGGGGTATGGTTCCAGGCAAGAGTTCATTGCAGCCAACAATATGCGAAACACTGACAAAGGGAACAGGCATTGGTAATAAATTAAGAAATATGTTTTGGTTACAGAGTGACGGAGGTTGAAGAGAGGGCGCCGTTACCACTGAAGCTAAGTTTTACCTCTGCACTGTTAATACTATTGAAGGAAAGCTTTCTTTAAACACTAGCGCAATCAGAAGTCATAGAGGGCGCAGTCCGTCCCATGCGAGTTCGGTCGAGCCTATAGTTGGCGCTGTTTGCGATGTCTTATTACCAGATGATGGAGTCGAAGGTGGCTGCTATAACGAACAGTTGGTCGCCTCGCGTTCAAGCGGTCTGTCTCCAAGGTAATGGAGAACGGCATTGTAATGAGACTGGAGGCGTTGAGTGTCTCGAGCTAAATGCGATAACCGTTAGCATATTTCAAACGTGCTACTACTAAATTTAAAACCGGGAGAAATGAACTGAGACGGCCGCATACCAGAGTTTTATAACCTGAGAGTGATTAATACTCAGCAGGCTTGCGATCTCAGGAAATAGATCCACAGCCAACTGCTGAGAAAAGCAGTGGCCAAGTTCTGCGCCCTGGGAGACAGGAATCCAATAAGGCCTTCGTGCCACAGCTGTTATCCATCCTATCTGGGTACTAAGTCGACGCTGAGGAGTTCGTTTTCTGTATGAAGCACTTCTTTGAAATTTGGAGCGGATTATAATGACAGTCGCCATTTTGGATATATTATTAAATCGTCTTACGATCATGGTATCGTAGCTCAGATCCTGGGATGCTGTTCAATCTCTTTACTGTCCGATTTTTCTTTCATCGCTAAACTGCAAGTAGTGTTATACATACAGTATGTTTGTACATTAGTTCCAGGAAAGTAACCTTTAAATGTGAAAAATGTAAGTAACTTACAGAAATGTTTCATACAGCACTAAATGCAGTTTATCTTCACGTCTTATTCCCAATTAACGCGGTTGCTTCCCGACGTTCTCGCTAGGTGGCATGCGCAAATGAGTTACTCCAATAATCATCATGGGGCCTTATAAAGGTGTACAGTGTACGTAGTGTTGTTAGTGGTTTGATGAATCCAAATCCGCTACTGCAGTTCAGAGATAATTCAGGACTAAATATCCAAACCAGCATCTGACAGAGAAACTGCTAGTAACTGGTACAATCGTTTGACTTAATCTGGCTGTGAATCAGATGGGACGCCGGTGTAACAGTCGGCCAACAGTCTCTGATGCAGCGGTTGAACAAGTTCGGCAGACTTACTTTCGTAATCCAAGTAAATCAACGAGACGCGGCAGCTTACAATATAATATGCCTCGTGCTACCATGTGGAAGCTACTACGGAAACACCTATCGATCAACTCTTTATACTGGAAATAGAGAGGGAGTGACAAACAAAAACGAGCCGAGTTTTGTGTAGAAATGCTTATGCCTCAATGAAATTGCATTAAGTGACAAACGAAACTTCCATAACTGCGGTAAAGTGAATCGGCATAATTTTTGGATATGGAGTGAGCAGAAACTACGTCACGTGTATGGAACTCAAAAAAAAGGCTCTGAGCACTATGGGACTTAACATCAGAGGTCATCAGTCCCCTAGAACTTAGAACTGCTTGAACCTAACTTACCTAAGGAAATTACACACATCCATGCCCGAGGCAGGATTCGAACCTGCGACCGTAGCGGTCACGCGGTTCCAGACTGAAGCGCCTAGAACCGCTGGGCCACCTAGGCCGGTGTATGGAACTCACTGCGGCAAGCAGCAACCACATATGGTCCTTTCCTTTTTGCCGAGTCAATTTAAATTCGCTTATTGTACCTGGTCTTGATTGAACATTATCTAATATCTCAATTACAACTGGATATTGGCACAGAATTTATTTCCCATCAAAGGTAGCGCGCCATGACATTATCAGCGTGAATTTGTCGCGTATCTCCGTAGGAATGTGCCGACTTGGATCGGATGTGGTGGAAGACTATCCTAGCCACCACGACCACCTGATTTAACCTCAATCGATTGGTCTCTATGGGGTTACGTTAAAGGCAGAATGTTTGTTCCTCCGTTTACGGGAGATGTCGACGAAGTGCGACAACGGATAACACATGCATTGGCACAATACATCAAGGTTTGCTATGTAAGAGTTGGTAGGTAACTGATTGCGGATGGGACGTTTGTCGGGTTTCAGGATTTAGCCACAACGAACATATGAAAATAAAGCTTGAAAATATACGTCAGTGCTGTATCAAACTTTTCTGTAACTTATTTACCTTTTCCACACTTGAAGGTTACCTTCGTTTAACTAATTTGATAACACCCTGTACATTGAAATGAAATTAATATTATTTATTTGCAATGAGAGAATCTATATTCCTTACGAACATAAACCTAAATTTAAATAACTGAGGCCCCTTGAATCTCTTCATTGACCTCTTGTGAGCACTCACTCACACGTGTCAGCACGTGGCGAGCCTGGCTTGAGATGTTGGTCGCCACACCTGTTCGAGCCATACATTTTGTAATTAATAGTTGGACGTTTTCCAAAGATGAATATTACCTCAGCTCGAGGACTACGCAGTGTGCGGTTACAGCGGGGCGGATCGCCAGCACAGTTCGCTGTTCAGGTGCTGTAGTTATTTGATGAAGAATTTCCAGGCCGCTGGACTGGGCGTTGGTCAGCAACATCTTCATTACCACTGAAATGGGCAGTACGAAGCCCGGACCTCACTATGCCAGATAACTGATTATGGTGAATAATTATCAGTCATGCATCTCATCGTCGTAAAGGACTACTTGAAACGTGCAAAAAGGTGCTGAGATAGCGCTTCGAAGCAAAGATTCCAGAGAGCATCCAAAAGGCGTCAAGTATAACATAGAGGGGCCTAGATCTTGCCATGGGGAACACACAGGTTTGCTAGGTACATAGTTTTCAGGTGTAATTACTGCATTATACAATTTACTGTTTTCACTTCGAGGTATGGAGACTTCTCGGGCATACTGTATAAACGTAAACAGCCTGACAAGAAAGTTAAGCAAGCTGAAGGCGTAGCTGGATGTCAGTGTAACTTAGTACACGTACACAGCGTAGGTGGGTATGTAAATCACTGGACTTGCATTGCTCTAGGACAGGTAGAACGGCTACCAGAAGGCACGGGTTGGTTGGTTTGTTGATTTGGGGGAGGCTACCAACAAGGGAGTTCATCAGTCCCAACGGATTAGGGAAGGATGGGGAAGGAAGTCGGTCGTGTCCTTTTAAAGGAATCATCCCGACATTTGTCTGAAGCGATCCGGGGTAATCACGGAAAACTAAATCTGGATGGCTCGATGGGGGCTTGAACTACCGTCCTCCCGACTGCAAGTCCAGTGTGCTAACCCACTCCACCAACTCGTTCGGTGAAGAGTGTACTAGCATTGTCCATTTTTAGTGTTATTATTAGGCGTGGTAACGTATATGAGGGGCATGAACAGCGTCAGATATTTAGTGATCACGGTGATGGGCATACAGATGCCGCGTACTTGTTTGAGACAGCGTTACCAGCACCTGACTGAGTTTGAACTCAGCCTCATTGTGGGTTTTAATTTGACTGGCTGGTCGGATCGTGCAATATCTAGATTTGTGAGGCATTCGATGTTACAGTAGCCCGAAGTCGGAATACATGAAAACTTGAGGGCAGACATAGTCGTCGTCATGGAGACGGTCCATTGTGCTTACCACCACAAGGGAAGATCACCGTGCTGTGCATCAAGCTCAAAATGGTTCAAATGGCTCTGAGCACTATGCGACTTAACTTCTGAGGTCATCAGTCGCCTAGAACTTAGAACTAATTAAACCTAACTAACCTAAGGACATCACACACAACCATGCCAGAGGCAGGATTCGAACCTGCGACCGTAGCGGTAACGCGGTTCCAGACTGAAGCGCCTTTAACCGCACGGCCACACCGGCCGGCCATCAAGCTCATCGCAAGACCTTCACATCTACGCCTACCATCAGAGAACAAGTAATGGACAGCGGGCGACACTATGTGTCATCCTGCACCATAGGTAGGAGACCAGCAGCAGCTGGAATCGGGAATTTTGCATATACTACCATAGGCGCTACAACACAAACGGCTGCGTTTGCTGGGGTGCCAAGACCGAGACTTTTGATTAATGACACTGTACTGTGTTAAGCGATGAATCTTGGTTCTTTACTACCATAGAAAACCACCATCAACGAATATGCTGGTGACATACGGAGAGGTGCCATTCTTCCAATGTTCTGGAGAAGCACACTGGTATTACATGTGGCGTCATGGGGTGGAGAGCAATCAGGTATGACTTCTGGTCGCTGCTGGTTGTGACTGTTACCAGGCGATGACATAACGCTGCCTCACGGACATCCTGCTTCCTCATTTTCTTCTTCTGATACGACACGATTGTGGTGCCACTTTTCAACAGGAAATTGCTAGTCCAGAGATGGCACTGTCTGCGTAATATCGAGATACTCCGTTGGTCAGCGACATCCCCAGTTCTGTCCACGACTGATCATGTGTACAACCAAGCTCAAATGTATACTCTGACCCAGAGCCAGTATCTGAAGTAGCAAAGACAAGTCACAAACGTTGCGGGCCAGCTTGCCTCAGGAGAGAAGACAACAGCATTACGACACCTTTTGTGATTGAGCTCATGAATTCAGGCGATAGCGTGTGCAAACAGGCACGTTGGCTCATACTGCATAGTTATTTGTAACATTAACACGATATTTTAATCACTGAAATAGCACCGCACACCCTCTCAACAGCGAAAGGCTATTTACCACTTGTACAGAAACCAGATGGCATTTATAAGTATTGATGGGCATTTAAGGGGAGCAGTGGCGGAGCATGGAGTGAGGAGGGTTGCAGCCTATCGCCGACGTTATTGAATCTGTACACTGAGCAGATATTAAAGGATACAAAAGAAAACTGTGGAGTAGAAATTAAAGTTAAGAGAGAATAGATAAAAATTTTGAGATTTGATAACGATATTATAATTCTGTCAGAGACAGCAGAGGACTTGGATGATCTGTTGAACGGGGTGTACAGTGTCTTGAAAGGAAGATATAAGCTGAAAATCAACAAAAGCAGTCCTAGTATAGTGTAATATAGTGGAATAAAATCAGGTGATGCTGAGGGAATTAGACTAGGAAACGAGATACTTAAAGTAGTAGATGAGTTTTGTCATTTGGGTGGTAAAATTGCTGATGACGGCCGAAAGTAGAGAGGATATAAAACGTTGATTGGCAAACCCACGTAATGCCTACTAAGGAAGAGAAATTTGTTAACATCGAATACAGATTTAAGTATTAGAAAGTTTTTTATGAAAGTATTTTTATCGATGTAGCCATGCATGGAAATGATACATGGACGGTAAATACATCAGACAACAGGAGAACAGCTTTTCAGATGTGGTGCTGCAGGAGAAAGGTGAAGATTAGGTGCGTAGATCACGTAACTAAAGAAGAGATACTGAATGGAACTGGATAGCAGAGCGGTTGTGGCAGAACCTAAGAAAATATCGGTTGATAGGACATAGTATGAGACATGAAAGGATCACCAATTTAGTATTGGAGGGAGGTTTGGTTTGTTTGTTTCCTTTGAGAGCGCAAAAACAACTGGGGTCATACGCGCCCAAGTCGAAAGTACAGAACACGTAGACACAGAGGAGTTAATAAACGACTACACGTAAATCCCAATCAACGTAAGAGAAGATAGCTAAAAACAGAAACGAGGAGAAAGGTCTACAAAATACGCCATAGAGAAATGGAGGTACAGAACGAAAAATTAAATGGCCTTCGCCATATTCCTACGACGGATTAAAAGTAAAACGTGGTCGACAGCCCGCGAGTCGTTCTCTAAAACGGCAGCACTCAGACGGCAAACATAAGCGGGAACATAAACGGCTAAAAATGGTCATTCCGTCAGAAAATGACGGACAGTTAAAACTTGACCCAACGTGCCCAAAGTGATGGGGAGCACTACTTAAGAAATGGCGATCGCTAACCGTACGTAACCTAGTGAAAATGACTTCCTCCCGACGGGGGGGGGGGGGGGGGGGGGGGGGGCGAGAGGAGTACGTCAGCAGCTGGGAGAGGCTTAATAATCTGAAGCTTATTCTCATGGAGGGAGTAACAAAGGCAATGTCCAAGTGACGCCATCTCCACACAGATCATCGGCCGGAATATAGGAACTAGGGGCCTGAGTTACGAGGACTGCAGTAGCGTCAGCAGCCTGGCAGACCGACAAGACCAGGAACCCGCATGAACGTCACAGTGGCTCCATCAAGAGTGAGCAAGTGACAGTCTTCCTGAACCAGTTGCACTGAGCGATGGGCGGTGTACAGCGCACAAAGACTTTGAAGGGCGCTGAGAGAGTCTGAGCAGAGGACACAATTGGAAAGCCTGTACTGCGTGGCCTGATACAGGCCGCAGAGCTCTGCTGTATATACTGAGCGGTGTGCCGGAAGCAGATAGAGAAAATGTCAGCGCCATTGACGAAGGAATACCCGACACCACAGTCAGTCCGAGAGCGATAAGTGCACACAAAGGTGCTATCGCGAAGTTGCTTGTGAAGGTCGTGAAACATAATGCAATAGAGGGAGGCAGAAGTCGTATCCTTAGGAAGCGAATGAAGGCCAAGGTGAACACGGGCCGCCGCACGACGCTAAGGGAGGTGTGGGAGTAAAAATTGTATAAGAGGACCAAGAAAACAATACAGTAAGCTGACATAGGAGAATGAAAGTTGCAATAGTTATTCGGAGATTAAGAAGCAAATGATAGAGTAGCATGGTGAGATACGTCAAACAAGTCTTTGGACTTAAGATCACAACAAACTTCTGAAGCTATTAAATTTCATTTCTCTTCCTCCTTGCCTACTGGACTTTCTTGTCTCCATCGCTTATTTTGTGTATTTCCAAATTTACAAATCAATTTTTCTTGAAAAGCTAGGAGAACACCGCAGAAAATGTAATAGTAATACACGGAAATTAGATGTAGCAGGCACACGTGCTTGAGAGAAGTACTCGTAGAACACCCGGCAGTGGATTCCGGTTCCTGGTCGTTGCGGACTCGTAGGCACTTGCCGCAGGCGTTGCTTATTCACCTGCCGGCCGCTCTGCAGCCCGGCCTTCCTTTCTTTTTCTTGCGATGTATCGCTGATGCGCGGAGGCGACGCGCCGCGCATAAACACATGTCTGCCCCGGGGGTCATCCCCGGGCTTTGAACCCAACGCCCGTCTTCCTTGCGTAAGCGGCCGCGGCTGTGGGGAAGGCGGCGGAGGAGGAGGAGGAGGAGGAGGCAATCCGTCAACGCGTTACGAGCTCCGCCCACCGCCGGAGGGGTCCCTTCCGCGCGCCGACGGCTCGGTAATTAGGGGCGGCCCTAAGTGTTCCGGACGACCGCCATTAACGTGAGGTGCGGACTGAGGAATTTTTTATAAAGGAAACCTCGGCAATTACAACACTGTTTGCTGTCATCTTAAGGGGAATAAGGAATCAAGAGATGGGGATGGCACGTCGCTGGTGACACGTAAACACACGAAACTGCGTTGTTGATTACTTTATTCATCTATTTGTCGTAGCATCTACAGAGGTAATTTCTCTTCTTCTTTCTTTCTGCGAGTTTGCTACACCACTCTGCGTCCCTCACAACCAAGATTCCATCTTCTTCTTCCGTAGCGCCTTTTGTAGTGCCTATGTAAGTCATGACAAAACTCTTCCATCGGGCGAGCAAAATGTATGAGACAGGCGAAATACCCTCAGACTAAAAGAAGAATTAAATAATTCCAGTTCCAAAGAAAGCAGTGGCTGAGAGATGTGAAAATTTTCGAACTATCAGTTTATTAAGTCACGGTTCCAAATACTAACACGAATTCCTTACGGACGAATGGAAACACTTTTAGAAGATGACCTCGGGGAAGGTCGGATGCGATTCCGTAAAATTTTTGAAACACGTGACGCAATAATGACCCTACGACTTATCTTAGAAGATAGGTTAAAGAAAGGTAAACCTACATTTATATTATCTGTAGACTTAGAGAAAGCTTTTGACAATGTTGACTGGAATACGCTCTTTCAAATTCTAAAGACGGTACGGGTAAAATACAGAGAGCGAAAGGCTATCTGCAATTCGTATAGAAACCAGATGCTAGTTATTAGTCGAGGGGCACAAAAGGGAAGCAATGGTTGAGAAGGGAGTAATACACGGTTGCAGCCTATTCTCCATGCTATTCAATCTGTATATTGATCAAGCAGTAAAGTAAACAAAAGACAATTTTTGAGTAGGAATTAAAGTCCAGGGAGATAAAAACTTTGAGGTTTGCTGATGACACTGTAATTCTGTCATAGACATCAAGGGACTTGGAAGAGCAGTTGAATGGGATCAACAGTACCTTGAAGAGAGGATATAAGATGAACAACAACAAACGCAAAACAAGGATAATGGAATGTAGTCTACACAAATCAAGTGATGCCGAGTGAATTAGATTAGGAAACGAGACACTTTAAGTAGTAGATGAGTTATGCTATTTTGAAAGCAAAATAACTGATGATGGTAAAAGTAGAGAAGATATAAAATGTAGACTAGCAATGGCGAGAAAAGCATTTCTGAAGAAGAGAAATTTGTTGTCATCGAATACAGATGTAAGTGTCAGGTAGTCCTTTCTAAAAGTATTTGTATGGAGTGTAGCAGTGTACGGAAGTGACACATGAAGGATAAACAAGTTAGACAAGAAGAGATTAGAAGCCATTGAAATATAGTCCTACACAAGAATGCTCAAGATTCGATGGTTAGATCACGTAACTAATGAGGAGGTACTGAACAGATTTGGGGAGAAGAGAAATTTGTGGCACATCCTGACAAGAAGGGACCGTTTGGGAGGACACATCCTGAGGTGTCAAGGAATCGCCAATTTAGTGCTGGAGGATGTGTGTGTGTGTGGGGGGGGGGGCGTGTAAAAACCGTAGAGGGAGGCCAAGAGATGAATACAACAAGCAGATTCAGAAGGATGTAGGTTGCAGTAGCTACTCGGAGATGAAGACGTTTGCACAGGGCACAGTAGCGTGGAGAGCTGCATCAAACCAATATTTGGACTGAAGATCACAACAACATGTAAGTCGTACAGGAGCGGACAGCTGCATACATGAGTCATGGTTCTAGCCTCACAGATGTGTGCTGTGTTCCAGCAGTTCCAAGTAGTTTCGGCTGTGCTCAGAATGCATCAACATCTTATGAACTTCGAAAGTAACCAGAAAAAACATGGCAAAATGTGACATACTAACATGTTGTTACTACCAGATAATACATTTATTATGTATATAAAAAGAAACATGCATTACGTGCAGGTCAAGCTGCTTCACAAATAAAAGAAACGAAAAGCGTATGGCAATAAACAAACTGCCTTTCATTTAGTTGCATAGACGGAACATACCTTTACGAATTTTGAAGCGACTAAGGAGTGACGGAAAACAGAAGAAAATGACGAAAACATCAATAGTTAAAACTGTATATTTTGGAGAGAAAACTGTATTTTTTGTGAATATTACGTAATTTGTTAATTGTGGAAGTGAATTAGGTCTAATTATTAGTGTTAATGATGGTGTGAATGGAAAGTAATATAATAAATGAATACTTTTATGTCTATTAACTACGTACATGTTAGCGCGAGAACTGTGGTTGTAAGGGAGAGTAAATTATGCTCTCAGGGAAATTTTATAAAGTGCAGCTAGCTAGTATATGGAACTGGGGAAACAAGATCCATTTTACGATAGTGAAATTATTCAAAGAAGGCGTTATTATGATAATTGTGTATTTTATGAATTTTATAATTTAATAAATCATTCATAAAAGCTATTAAGCTGTGATTGGCCACAAATAAAAGACGCGAGATTCATGGTTTTATACTAATATCATACTGGCTATAATGTGTAGCAAGGACAGTGAGTTGGCGCGTATTTTGTGGGCTTAGAGGAGTGGTTTCTAAAGTCTAAGGACAGTTCGGAGCCCTGCCATCGTCACGTTCGGACGCATGCATGAGGAACTCTGAATATATGTAATACTTTTGCGAAATAATGAGATAAAGTCGACCGTGGGGTGCCGCAAAGTGAACGATAACTTGTGAGAAAACTGCGTACGCAAAATTCCGGATTTTATGTGAACTGGGTCTTTTTATTAACCCAAATCCGCGTGGCGCCGTCTTATACAAATCGACACCACAAACTGAAAATTTGTAGTGTTCAGTTTGTGTAATATTTGAGCGATCATTCTGTCACAGACAATCTGTTTCATAATATTCCCGGTAACAGGTTTGGTTAAATACCATGAGCTGGCTATTACGAGTGAGTGATAGCATGTGAGTAACGGAACTGTAACTTCGTCACATGGCGGCATTTAGTATAAAATGAGTAACAACATATCGGAGTTTTAACTAACAGACTGTCTCTCGTTTAATACCTATGTTAACCTGACACCAGAAAACATCTGATGCAATCTGTGGAGGCAAGTAGTGTAGCTAGCTGCCGCTACGGCTCTTTCTTGCCGAAGAACACTACAAGCGTTTTCTAACAGATGAGGGTGTTGATCAAACTGCGGAAGAAGAAAGGAGAGTACGATGAGTGATATGTATTCTGTAGGAACCAAGAGATAACTGCGACGTTGCATTATATCTTTCCAGTGCTCTTTTGTATGGCTCCGTCCTGCACCGCACGTCTCGCTCAGTTTTTCCTATTGAGCCTCGTGCTTCCTCTTTTTCTTTCTCGTGGAGGTCTCCAGTGCCATACTGTAGAAGGCAATCCTCCCTCTGATATTTTTCTTATATGTTAACATTTGTTTTCAGCTGTGTCTACAGTATCATCGGTAACCACTAACTCTTCTCGCAGAACTTCATATATTATTTTTTCTCTTCCATTCACTTCATAACTTCGTCTCCAGAACTTCATTCCCATTGCCCTTAATTTGTTCTCATTGATCGTGGAGATCTCCCACATATCAGCAACAAACGTAGAGATGCTCTTAACCATTGTTTTGTATGTCCATATAACTAGCAATAATTAAACCTAGAACACTATTTTCATCTCTGATTTATCCCAGAGCCAACTGGTTTCGGCATTCTTTTATAGTATCATCAGGATCTCTATGGTAACATAGTCGCTGAGCTTATATTTCGAGACAAAATTTCATGCAAAAGCAAACCAGTATCCGCACTAGGGGATTTAAAACAGCTGTACACTCGTGAACAATCTGCTCGCACCACCTTTTTTCACAGAATTTTTTGACGTATTTTTACTCGAAATAATGGAGTATAGCTGCTTAAACGCCGGCTTTGCGTTTCCTGTTCTGTACTTGATTGCCTCTTTGCTTCCATCTACGTCCGAAATGACTGTCCCTAAATATTTATATGAAGGACTACGCTGTATTGCAGATCTATCACCCACAACACGATCCTCCTCATAACACCGAGAACCAAGTATTTAGTCCTTGTGAAGTTTTGTTTCATATCCCACTGCCCATACACTTCTTTAAGCTTTCTTAATATGTCATGTACATCCTCTTCTTCCTCGTCTAAAATGACCTGATCGTAGGCGAAATTCGGCGGAAACAGGGTGTCATCAATTACTTTAATCCTCATGTTACTGTACTTACTTTCCCAGTTTTTCGGTGCTTAGTTCAAAAATACTTCAGAGTGGGCGCTATGTATCCTCCTTGTCTCCTTCATTTGCTATCCTTAAATTTCTTTCATAGTAACTTTCCAGTTTTAACACAACAAGCATTACCTGCATACAGCTTTCTAAAGCCTTGCACATTTCTTACGCTGAAATATCTAAAGGCTTGCACATTTCTTACGCTGAAATATAAAACACTTCTGTACTAAGAACAACACAGCATTGGCAAAGAAGACATGTAGTGAGCAGTGGGGTAATGTGGCTGGGGTTGGAAGACTGGCCATTACAAGTTTTAGGCCTGAGCAGTGCCGCTCACTACCAAGAAATGCCCAAACTATTTGTAACAGTCACCATCATCTTTGGCAGTGGATATGAAAGAGGAAGATTTTTCCACTCTTTTTTTTTAGTAAACCTTTTCCGATTTTCACTCGTCTGATGTAAGGTAAGTGATTGTTATTATTCTTCTTATCTCACTTATATCACATCAATGATTAAACAACGCCTCATTTCCTTCTTGTAAATTTTTTTCATTTTCATTGTTTCATCTGCGAACCACTAGTGCTGACATTGTGTCCGATCAGTGAAACAGGCGACACTGCTAGTAAGAAAATGTTACCAAGGTGTTTTCACAATTACATTGTAGTTTCTTCCATGAATCACGCATTTTACTACAGATCAGACTGGCTTACTACCGTTTAAATACAAAACTGTCACTCTCCATTCTATTCCCCTGTGACGTTCTTGACTTTATTGATCAATTTAAATCGTCTCTGTTTTGTTGTATCTGGCCTAGTAAAAAATCAAATAGAAAACTATCTACTCCAGCGGCCAGGAATTGTTTCAGATACTAGGGCATGAAGATGCCTAGAAAATACGTCCGGAAATCAGAACAACAAACGCGGGATGCTTCCAATATATTGTTTTCATGTGAAAACATTTGCTATGATAAATTTAAAAAACAGCAATCTTCTATTAATAACATGACTTTGTAAAAGTTCAGTTTCTCTTAGACCGGCCACTTTACCCCACCTACGCCTGTTATAAGTAAAACACAAATAATATTGACTGTTTGGTGGTGATTACAATATATAACATTTAATTAAACTGTAGTTTTTATACAAAACTTGGTTTTTCAGTGTGTCTATCCTACAGTACGATGTCAAATGAGTTCAGCCGTTCGGTTGATTCAGTTGTTGCTCCTAGCACGTCTTACCACTTCCCTCTGAATTCGGTGACTGGGAACTTTGTCAATATTTGGTGTACTGTTTGATCAGGAACGCCACATTCGTATTGATGATTTTCAGCCACGCACCAGTTAAAGAGCATAGCATACGTTCTGGAATGCCGTGTTCTAATTCTGTTCATGTGGCCCCATATTTCCGAGGCAAATGAATTCGTGGAAGATGTTTGGTCGGATTTGTGTTGTTCATGCAGCTGTACTTATGAAAGGATACCCATTCTCATATTCATTGTTTTTTCAAATCATGGGTGCGTGGAACATTAATACGGGTACGTTTCCTAAATTTAAGCCTGTTACGGGATAACAAGATGAATGTATTATTTACTGGCAGATCTCTGGAGACAGAGATATGAGTAATCGTGTTCCATTCTTGAAACATCTTGTACTCGTAGTGGTAGCCTCAGAGGAACAGGGGGAATTTTCGAGAGGAGAGGTAGTTTTGAGTGAGCTGTGGACCTGACTGCATCGCAGCACCAAAAAGTAGTTAATACAGGGTAACGAAATTTCAGTAATACATTTGTCTGTTTTTGTTGTTGTCTTCAGTCCAGAGACCGGTATGATGCAGCTCTCCTTGCTACTCTATCATGTGCAAGCTCCTTCATCTCCCAATACCTACTGCAACCTACATCCTTCTGAATCTGATTAGTGTATTCATCTCTTGGTCTCCCTCTACGACTTTTACCCTCCACGCTGCCCTCCAGTACTAAACTGGTGATCCCTTGATGCCTCAGGACATGTCCTACCAACCGATCCCTTCTTCTAGTCAAGTTGTGCTTCAAATTTCTCTTCTCCCCAATTCTATTCAGTACCTCCTCATTGTTTATGTGATCTAATTTTCAGTATTCTTCTGTAGCACCACATTTCAAAAGCTTTTATTCTCTTCTTGTCTAAACTATTCGTCGTCCATGTTTCCTTTCCATATATGGCTACACACCATACAAATACTTTCAGAAACGACTTTCTGACACTGAAATCTATACTCGATGCTGACAAATTTCTCTTCTTCAGAAACGCTTTCCTTTCCATTGCCAGTCTACACTTAATATCCCCTCTACTTCGACCATCATCTGTTATTTTGCTGCCCAAATATCAAAACTCATCTACTACTTTTAAGTGTCAAACTGTCCGCTCCCGGTAGCTGAGTGGTCAGCGCGACACACTGTCAATCCAAAGGGCCCGGGTTCGATTCCCGGCTGGGTCGGAGATTTTCTCCGCTCAGGGACTGGGTGTTGTGTTGTCCTGATCATCATCATTTCATCCCCATCGACGCGCAAGTCGCCGCAGTGGCGTCAAATCGAAAGACTTGCACCAGATGAACGGTCTACCCGATGGGAGGGAGTGTCTAACTTCCTAATCTAATTCCCTCAGAATCACCGGGTTTAATTCGGCTACATTCCATTATTCTCGTTTTGATTTTGTTGGTGCTCGTCTGATATCGTCCGTTCAAGGCACTGTCAGTTCCGTTCAACTGCTCTTACATGTACTTTCCTGTCCCTGACAGAATTTCAATGTCATCGGCAAACCTCAAAGTTTTTATTTCTTCTCGATGGATTTTAATTCCTTCTCCGAATTTTTCTTTTGTTTCCTTCACTGCTTGCTCAATATACAAATTGAATAACATCGGCGATAAGCTACAACACTGTCGCACTCGCTTCCCAACCACTGCTTCCCTCTCATGCCCCTCGACTCTTATAACGACCATCTGGTTTTTGTACAAATTGTAAATAGCTTTTGCTCTCTGTATTTTACCCGTGCCATCTTTAGAGTTTGAAAGAGGGTATTCCAGTCAACATTGTCAAAAGCTTTCTCTAAGTCTACAAATGCTAGAAACGTATGTTTGCGTTTCTTTAATCTATCTTCTAAAATAAGTCGTAGGGTCAGTATTGCCTCACCCGTTCCAACATTTCTACGGAGCCCAAACTGATCTTCCCCGAGGTCGGCTTCTATCAGTTTTTCCATTCGTCTGTAAAGAATTCGTGTTAGTATTTAGCAGCCGTGACTTATTAAACTGATAGTGCGGTAATCTCCACATCTGTCAACACCTGCTTTCTTTAGGGTTGGAATTATTATATTCTTGAAGTCTGAAGGTATTTAGCCTGCCTAATACATCTTGCTCCCCAGATGATAGAGTTTTGTCAGGGGAGGCTCTCCCAAAACTATCAGCAGAGCCAGAATATTGAATGCCAGCATGCAGACATGCCTTCACTGTGTGGTACACGTCCAGGAAGTCAGCTTGTGGTTTTTAAATAATGCCTGTTGCACTTGGACAGTCAATACACGGATGGTTAGAGCTGGTTGTGGATGACGCTGAAGTTGTCATCCATTGATGTCCCATATGTAGTCCATTGGAGACAGATCTGGTAATCGAGCAAGCCAAGGCAACATATCAGCCTACTGTAGCGCATGTTGTGTTGCAACAGCGGCATGGGGGTGAGGATTATCCAGTTGGAAAACACTCCGTAGAATGCTGTTCATGAATGGCAGAAGGACATGACGAATCGCCAGGCTGACTTTCAAACATGCACTCAGAGTGCGTGGCATACCCACGACAGTGCTCCTACTGTCATATGAAATCGTAACCCAGATAGTAACACCAGGGTTAGGTCCAGTGTGTCTAGGACGCACAAAGGTTGGGTGCAGGCCTTCAGCTGGCCTCCATATAATCAACACACTGCCATGCCACCACTGCCGCCGCTGCAGAACTAGCTGTCATCAGAAAACACAACAGACCTCTAGCCATCCCTCCAGTGAGCTCTCGCTTGACATCACTGATGTCACAGATGCTTGTTATTTGGAGTCAGTGGAATGCACGCTAAGGGACGTCTGGCTCGGAGCAGACCTTTAAGTACCAATTTGTAATACACTGATGTTCACATTTAGTATGGTTGCTTTTATTTTGCCCCAAAACAGTATAAACAGAAAGGTAGAGGCAATGGAAAGAATTCAGAACATAAACAACTGCAACATCCATAACGGTAGACGAAAATGTTCTTCGTTTTTTCCACCTTAACGGATTTGCACACACATACCGGTGTGCTCAGTATGGGATGTGACCCGCTCTGGCAGCTGTACGGACCTGACAATGATGAGGCGTGCTGTGAATGATGTCTGTCTCACGTTGAGGCAACAGCGTCTGTTCTTGCTGCAGAGCTGCTCGCATCTCCTTAGTGCATCCCAGACATGTTGTACGGAATTCAAATCGGGAGATCGAGCAGGCCACGCCATACGTGCAGCCAATCACCCTTATTCTAAAAGGTCGAGCATTATTGACCATCAGTACTAAGAAAGTCTGTGCCCACAGCATCTCGCAACAACCGCAGATGTCGTCCAAAGATCTCGTCAGGATACCTGACAGCAGTCAAACCTTGCCAATTCATCCGTACGATTTCATGAATAGGGATTACAGTGGCAAACATAATCCTTGTCCATACCACTAGGGACCGTCCTAGATATCGGTCTCATGCCACTCTGTTTGGGTTCCGAAATTGGGTTCCACGTGCCTTCCACACGCGACTCCATCGAGAAGCACTCTCCAGACTACATCAGGACTCATCTGTAAGAATATCATTGACCCACTCTTCGACCGCTCAAGTGACATGTTGATGACTCCACTCTAGACGTTACCTTCCTTGAAGGCGTGTCAGAGATAGACAATAAATGCCACTCTGCCGAAGCCTTTTGAATTCCGTTTGCCTCGATACAACGCGTCCAGTGGATGCTACGAACCTATATGTCAGTTGCCTTTCAATACTGAGGCGGTAGTGGGGTGCCCTTCTGAAGTCACACGTGGTCGGTCCTGCCCTGGTCTTCGGGATACAGTTTCGGTCTCTATAAACTGTGACTACATTTGAGGAAAAATAGAACGATTCACACTAAGCCATCGTGCAACATCTGTTTGCGACTGTCCTGCTTCCTTTCTTCCTGTGTCCCTCCACCGCAGAGAGTCTGGTAGGCGTTTTTATGTGTCAGTGCACCGTCTGTGACTGTCTACACAGCGATTGTGGATGTGGGATGTCTACACAGCGATTGTGGATGTGGGATTACCCAGTAAACACTACCTCGTTTCATAGGTGCCCCGACGTCGTTGTTGACGTGATTGTCCGTTCGATGGAATTCCATCTTCCTTACAGAACAAAATCGTACGGGCATCTGGTTGACAGTCTGTATGATTATATCATGATTTCGACACATGACGGGGAAATAACGCTTCGTTACTTTAATTTTGGACACCAGTGTAGTTAGCTGTGTCACTGCGGTGCCGACTGCAACCCAGATTCCTGCTGCAGATACAGCAGTACGGTTGACACAACCGTAACTCAACGGATCTCGCTCCGGCTGCCGTCACCATCAGACATAATGGTGGTGTGAGCCTGAAGATGGTCCGAGGAAAGGGCCGAAATAGGTAGCCAACAAATAAAATAAATCTGAAAACGCGATCGACACTGCTTTTATTGATTTTTAACATTTCATACCGATTGCTGTACTCCTGTCAAGAATGCTTTCTAAAATTTTGAACTTCTCATTTCTTTCCAAAGAAACATGGCAAAGCAGCCCTAAGCTACTAATGATTCAGAGGATACCACTGAGTTGTCAGCTAGCCTCGAACACAGTTCTTTAGCGTTTCCTTCGACCTGTAATGTGAGGTTACCTGCTGGATGAGAGAGCAACGATTGGTGAAATAGATGTTACGTCAGGAAAATGTAACACACAGTGTGAAATATCTTAGAAAACCGAGGTGAAAATTAAGATCATTGGTTTTTTGACATTTGATTTCTTTTTGGTGGGATATTTCGTTGTTGTTTTTTTTTTGGTTAGGAATGCCTCTCTCCCTAGCAGGTACACAAGTTATATCTTGTTGTCTTTGAGAGACTTTGTGCTTTTTTTTAGATAAGTCGATTGTACCTTTTCTAATGTTTCTAGATTTTTTTTCTGTCAGGGGGTCCCATATAACCTCCATCACATACGCCAGGATTGGCAAGATTTTTGCGTTGAATAATTTCATGGCTGTTTCTAGACTGGTAGGTGGATGTTTTTGATGTCCTGTATTGCTATTATTGCTTGGGCTGCACGTTCTGTTGTATGTTTTGTGAAGCATTTGGCTGTTGGTTGCAATGTCACACCTAGGTATTTAAAGTCTGATGAGATTTTTATTTTTTGTTCTCTGATGTTGATTTCCACATTCTTGGGTGTTTTGCCTCCTTTTCTGAAAATCATCATTTCTGTCTTTGTTATGTTTATATTGCACCATTTGTCTACTTTCTCAATGATTTTCTGCAGCCGCGTGGGATTAGCCGAGTGGTCTTAAGGCGCTGCAGTCATGGACTGTGCGGCTGGTCCCGGCGGAGGTTCGAGTCCTCCCTCGGACATAGGTGTGTGTGTTTGTCCTTAGGATAATTTAGGTTAAGTAGTCTGTAAGCTTAGGGACTGATGACCTCAGCAGTTAAGTCCCATAAGATTTCACACACATTTGAACATTTGATTTTCTGCAGCTTCTGTACATCTGTTGAACCTATGGTTATGTCGTCAGCGTACGCACACACGTATACATCTTCTTTATTTTCTCCAGTTCGGAGTACTTCTTCAGTGGCAAGAATGTACAGCCAAGGGCTCATTGGGTCACCCTGTAAGACTCCGTTTGATTGCAGAATGAGGTTCGAAAAAGAGAGATTGTCTGATATTGTGATTAAGTTGTATTCGAGGATTGACTTGATTATTCTTGCCCATACGCCATCTTCTCACATTGTGTTTTCCAGTTTTCGTACTATGAGATCTCTTTCCAGTAGGTCAAAGGCTTTGATAAAGTCTATGAACACTGTGTACAACATCTGTTTCTTTTGTAGTGCTTCGCCGGCCGGAGTGGCCGTGCGGTTCTAGGCGCTACAGTCTGGAGCCGAGCAACCGCTACGGTCGCAGGTTCGAATCCTGCCTCGGGCATGGATGTGTGTAATGTGTTCAGTCCCCTAGTGCTCAGAGCCATTTGAACCATTTTTGTAGCGCTTCGACGATGTTGTTTAGAAGAAACCTGACTGCCGTAAGTGTTGATCTTCCAGATCCTAAACCCATTTGTCGTTCTGGGAGATGACTGTCCACAGCGGCTTTGATTTTTCGTGTAATTATCTTTGAAAACATCTTGAACTGAGTATTTTCCAGGGCTATGCCTCTGTACTTGTTTGGGTCCGTTGGGTTTCCTCTACCTTTGTAGAGAACTTTTATTGTCGAGTGTCTCCATTGGGTCAGAATTATTGCAAGTTCCAGGCATTTGTTGAATACCTCGATTCATACGTGTAGGAAGGCCTCTTTCACATCTTTTCTATGTTCATTATATACACTATCGGGTCCTGCTGTTTTCTTGTTCTTCAGTGCTTTTATTAGTTCTTTTACATCTTCTTCATTTAGAGGTTCCCATACGTTGTATTTTTCCATAGTTTGATGTTGGTTTCTTTCTTTAGGGGTGTTTTGATTCCTCGTTTGTTCAGTATCTTACTGAAGTGGTCTTCCCATTCCTTCATGTCTATATTCGGTATATGAGCCAGTTTTCTTGGTCTTGCCGTTATGTATGGGTCTTTTTCTGCTTCATCCACTTCCCTTTTTGCCTCTCTTTCTATGTCTTCTTTTTTCTTCTCTTCTATTAGTTTTTTGTAGATTCTCCTCTCTTATGCGTACAGTTTGCAAGTCTCATCGTCGTGTTGGTTTCTTAATCTGTGGAGCGTTCTTAGAACAGCGTTCCTTGTGTTGTAGCATTCAGCATCGAACCATCTTTTTGCCGTACTTGTTGTCGGTTTTGTTTGTATCACAGAATTTTTGAGGAGGTCTTCTATTTGGTCTGTTGCTTTTTCAAGGTCTCCTTCCTCTATTAAAGTTTCTATTTGCGTTATTCTTTCTGGCTGGCTTGTCAATTTTTCTATATCTATTTTTCTTTCTGTTTTTTGGTGTGTCTTTCTTGCTGGCGGTGAGGTGACGTTATTTATTTTTATCTTCATTGGAATGTGCTTTCGTATAGGAGTGATGGAGTCATGCCATATTGGATGAATACTTCCTTTTATTTCTCCTCTTATTAATGCGATATCAAGGGTGCTTTTCCCATTGTGGCGTATGTATGTAGGTATCTGTCTATCGTTCAGTAGGGTGAAACCATCTTTTTCTAAGGTTTCAGTGACTAGTCATGTTTTATAGTTCTCTGTGTCTATTCTGCACTTGAGATCGCCTGCAATAATGGTGGGTTTGCTGTCGCATTGTTTGATGAGTGTGACTGTTTCGACAATTATTTCTCCAGCATTTGTGTGCGGTTTAGAATAGGCTGCCATTATATTTATGTTTGCTATTTGTACTAGCATACTACTTTCTTGTTTTATGCCGGCCGCAGTGGTCTAGCGGTTCTAGGCGCGCAGTCCGGAACCGCGCGACTGCTACGGTCGCAGGTTCGAATCCTGCCTCGGGCATGGATGTGTGTGATGTCCTTAGGTTAGTTAGGTTTAAGTAGTTCTAAGTTCTAGAGGACTGATGACCACAGTAGTTAAGTCCCATAGTGCTCAGAGCCATCTTGTTTTATGATTTTTTTGGTGGGCGTCATCCAAGGTTTCAGTAGGATAGATATTTCTCCCATGGGTCGTCCTCTTTCTCCCTTCTTTGCCATTAGGTGATAATGTAGAAATCTTTATGTTGCCAGTTGTCTGTCAGGAAAGTTTCTGTTAGAATTGCAAGATCCGAGTTTCGCAGAATGTCTGTTACTGTTAGGTTAAGAGCACTTTTTATTCCTTCTGTATTCCACAAGACTGCTTTTATTTCTTGCTCTTCTGGTTTTCTTCTTAGTTTAGTTGAGCTCTGCTCCCTCTTCCATTGATCGTCATCGGAAACGAAATCGACGCACTTTTAAGTCTTCAGACCAGAATTCTGGTTCTTGTGTGATTTGTAGCTTTTCAAACGGAATGCCTACTTCGAAAGCTTTTTTGTCGCCCAGTGTGCGGAGTTCTTCACATTCTAGTTTTCCCAGTATTCCGTTCAACTCTCCATGCTACTCTATCCTCTGCAAACCTCTCCATCACCAAATAACTACTGCAACCTACGTCCTTCTGAAGCTGTTTACTTTATCCGTCTCTTGGTCTCCCTCTATGATTTTTGCTACCAATATCCCCCCCAATACGAAACTGGCGATCCCTTGATCTCTCAGAATGTGTTTGCCAACGGATTCATTTTCCTAGTCAGGTTTCTCTGCTCCCCAATTCTGTTCAGTAGTTCCTCATCAGTTACCTGATCTCCCCATCTACTCTTCAGCATTCTTCTGTAGCACCACATTTCAAAAGCTTTCATTATCTTCTTGACTAGACTCTTTATCGTCCATGTTTCACTTCCATACGTAGCTACGCTCCGTACAAATACTTTCAGAAAAGACTTCCTGACGCTTAAATCTATACCTGATGTTAACAAATTTCTGATCTTCAGAAACGCTTTTCTTGCCATTGCCAGTCTACATTTTTTATTCTCTATCTCAGCCATCATTAATTACTTTGCTGCCCAAACAGGAAACTTATCTACTACTTTGAGTGTATAGTTTCTTATCTTTTCAAACCTTGCCCATTTCATTCAACTGCTCTTCCAAGTCCTTTGTATCTCTGAGGGAATTGGAATGTCATCGAGAAACCCCAAAGCTTATTTGTACTCCTTGGACTTTAATTCCTACTCAGAGTATTTCCTTTGTTTGCTTTACAGATTGCACAGTTTACAGATTGAATTAAATTGGGGACAGGCTACTACACTGTCTCACTCGCTTCTCAATCACTCCTTCCCCTTCATGCTCCTCGAATCTTATAACTATCATCTGGTTTAGGTACGAGTTGCAAATATCCTTTCTCTCCACTGTATTTTACCCCTGCTACCCTAGAATTTCAAAGAGGGTATTCCACTCAATATTGTCAAAAGCTTTCTCCAAGTCTACAAATGCTATAAACGTTGTTTGCCTTTCCTTAACCTATCTCCTTTGAGAAGTCTTAGGATCAGTATTACCTCGTGTGTTCCTACATTTCTCCGAAATCCAAACTGATCTTCCACGAGATCGGTTTCTACCAGTTTTTACAGTCTTCTATGAAGAACTCGTGTTAGTATTTTGCAACGATGACTTATTAAACTAATAGTTCAATAATATTCAGACCTGTCAGTACCTGCTTTCTTTGGAATTGGAATCATTATATTCATATAAATTATAGAGCGCAGTAATCAGTCGTCCTTTTTAGATTTTATTATGCAAAATCAGATTCCGGCTAGTAGCTAGCCATTCTCAATGCGCTATTTTTTTTTCTCACTACATGTAAGCCCCTGTTGTTCGGTCGTCAGTCACAGTATTCCAAGAACTGTGACTGACGCCCGAACAACAGGGACTTACATGCATTGAGAATAAAAAATAGCGCATTGAGAATGACTAAATACTACCAGAAATCTGGATTTGCATAATAAAATCTAAAAAGGACGACTGATTACTGCATTCTATAATTTATAAGTCACATACAGTTGCTGAGTGCATCCACTTTCCGAAAGGAATGTAACCTGATCATTATATTCTTTCTTTAAATCTGTACTCATTTGGCCTGTTTCATACATCTAACCCGATGGAGAATTTTGTTACGGCTGGCTCTCCAAATTGTATCAGTAGTTCTAATGAAATGTCGTCTTCTCCCAATGCCCTGTTTCCTCTTAAGTCTTTCAGAGTTCTGCCAAATTCTTCTCGCAGTATCATGTTTCCCATGTCATCTTCATCTATGTGCTGTGCCCTCAAGTATAATTCCCTAGTGTAGACTCTCTGCATACTCCTTCTTCCTTTCAGCTTTCCCTTCTTTGCTTAGGACTTGTTTTACTTCTAAGCTCTCTATGTTCACACATGTGGTTCTCTTTTCCCCAAAGATCTCTTTTATTTTCCTGTAGGCTCTATATACGAGGGCTGTTGGGAAAGGAAGATCCGATCGATCGCGAAATAAAAACCACAGTGAGAATCATTTTTTTTTATTCGCAACAGTTAGCCACACCTTCCAGTGGCCCCTCTAAATAGTCGCTGCTCCGACTTAGACAGTTGTCGTGGTGTTGTACAAATTTTCCAGTGCCCTAATCACAGAAAGCAGCCGCCTGTGCTTTCCCCCAATTCTCTATGCTGCTGTCCCTTTCGTTGTTTGTGCCAAAATGTTGTCTTCACCCTCTAACCAGTGTTTCATGTGAGCAGAGATGAACAATGGAGGGAGCTAATTAAGGGCTGTATTGTGGGTGATCAAACACTTCCCATCGACACGCAGTATGAGCGTCTTCGTTGCCCCTGCAGAATGCGGCTGAAAACTGTCTGAAGAAAAAAACGCGTGACTTTTATGTTATGTCAGCTGCATAGCTTCAGGCGAAGTCTCTCACCAGACCCAAATATTTGGCGGGAGACGCTGTTGTTTTAAGCATTTCTACGTGATCACTTTGCGCTCTAAACTGAAAAGAGGGACGTGTAGCGATCGACAGGCGCACTAAAGACACTGCCCAAAACATCTGTGCAAAGTTACATCGGATTCCCATAGTGATTTCCATTTTGCGCCTAATTGGACCTCGTATCTTTCCCCCAGTAACGTATTTCGTTAAAGAAACAATTACCCCATTGGCGGACTGGTGTAACTTTAGAGGGAATTGTTGGCCGAATTTTTCTTGGGTAGAAAGGAGAAGTCAGCTCTTTACAGGCTTAGAAAGAAAGGCTTCACTCTGGGCTTAGTGCTGAACACATAGGTTCACTACAGGCTACGCTCTTAGCTGAAGGAGCCGACTGGGGTCCAATGTTGAGTATTCAGCAGAGCAAGCCTATCATCAAACTCCATGCCAGTAAGAAGCAGTGACACCGCTCTGCTCGTGTTAAATCAAATATTATGGTGAGCATAGCTGTCAGCTCTGACGTGTTAGGACTTTTGAGGGTCAGAAGTTCAGATTCATGATGGGTTTCACTTCATTACTGCATCCTCAGATGTGTTGAATCTTCGATTCTCTCTTCAGTCATTGACTATACTCTTAATATAGTCAGGCTGATATTAATTTCACAAAGTCAGATGCGAGATTATTAAGCAATTCCAATATGATCACATAACTTTGACTACTGATAGTTCCACTTTTGTAATGCTCATGTTCAATGCTGATGCTGTAGTTTTAATAATTTCCTCATTGTTTTCGGTGCCCTGCAATTCCAATGCTTTTAAGTAGTAAAGTAGAGAGTTCATAATTTTTTACTATCACATTTAATATCTTTCAATGATAAAAACCAAATTCCCCCTCTTAAGATTCATTGCTACGGCCACAATATTTCATAGTATTAGTCAGTCCACTGTGTACATTATTTTCAGCCTCTTATCTCAAGGGCCAATGACTTTGTCGCAGTGGTAACACCTGTTCCCGTCAGACCACAGAAGGTAAGCGCAGTCAGGCTTGGCTAATACTTTGTTGGGTCTGCTGAGTGCTGTTTGCAGAAATGGTGCACTCAGCCCTTGTGAGGTCAGTTGAGAAGCTAAGTGATTAATGAGTAGTGGCACTGGCAACAAAAACTGAGGCCGGCTGCGAGAGCGGTGTGCTGACCACATGCCCCACTGTATCTGCATCTTTTGACGCATAAGGGCTGAGGATGAGACGGCGGCCGGTATGTACTGTTGGGCCTTAAAGGCCTGTTCTGACGGTGTTTTCTTGTGTCTCAAGGATGTAACTATGAATGCGTTAAATTCACTTACTCAAACACATGGGGCTTTGCATAATAAATCAGTTCCACACTGATTTCAAAATTGGGTCTCGAGGGTGTCCCTCTATCACAGTTAATTCTGATTCAGTTAAATTCACTTACTTACACACACAAGGTTTAGCACTATTAGCGTAACATAGTTCTTTGCAGTTTGCATCTAGAAATTCACTAGTTTATTAAAACTTTAACGTCAAGAATACAACAGGTACCAACGTCAAATTTTCATAAATTTTCCTATGTTCTTGGATATGCAACTGATAAGCATTTCGGTGCGACTGTCGTGTAGAATTTGTGTATAAGAAACGATTGAGCAACGAGTATCTATTCAGAAATCAAGTTTTAATACGGCTGTTCGTGAGAATTTCATGTTATGCCCCGTATAAGTAGATTAGTGTAACAGCACAGAGCAAAACTCGACGGCAGCAAGCTAGTGGCGTATTTACAGGGAATAGGTAAAATAATGTGAACACCTGTACTTACCTGGGAATGGTTTCATAATAAGGGGTGGGACCCCCATCTGCCAGTAATACAGCTGTGATTCTTCTTGGAATATTGGCATATAATGACTATAGTTCACAGAGGCGGAAATCTTCTCCGGAGTCTGCGCTCCAATACCGCCTCATAAGGGTTCGATAATATTCAAGTCCGGGAGCTGTGCTGGCCAGGAAATTGTTGCTGTTCAGTTGCATGCTCCAGCCTGTCCTGGCAATGTGCATGGGTGCATCATCGTCCTGAAGTATGGCTTCATTGTTGGGGAACAACATTTGAATCTGGGGAGCACCTGATCACCTAAAACGTTCACATAATCGTTAGCTGTAAAAAGGCCTTTGAGAATAATGGTGGGACTAGCAGAATACCATAATATAGCTGCCCACACCATCACACTTCCACCTCCATGCTTAACCGTTGGAATCAAGCAATCAGTATTGTAGGCATCTTTTGACGTTCTCCAGAGGTAGACGCGGCCCGATGTTGGAAATAACGAAAACGTTGTCTTGTCGGATCATATGACGTGTTTACACTGGTTAGCCGTCCAGGATTTATGTTCCCTGGCTCCATGTTTTACACTCCTTTGCGTTGGTGGTGGTCGCTAAAGGTTTCGGTATAGCAACTCGTCCATGAATATCCGCTTTATGGAGTTCTCGATGGACAGTGTCGATAGATACTCGAAGATGGTTATTGAAATCTGCAGTCACAGTAGCCACTGTAGTTTTGTATTGTTTCGACACATTTCGTGTTGCGTACGATGATCTATGTCATTTAGTTTTGATTTGTGCCCACTATTACGTTTACACGATGGTATCTTTTCATGTTCTGTGTAGGCTGTTATGACTGTTAAAAATATGGCTGTCTTGGTTACCGATGCTCCAGCTAATCGGGCCCCCACAATCTGCTCTCTTTGGAACTCTGTTAGGTCATTCGTTGCACGTCGACCTCGGCCTCAGAAGGCAAATATGATGTGTGCACTACTCGTAAATAACCTGTACTGATGCCTGCTCTGTACTGAACACGCACAGTTCAGCGCGACGCATGCCTCACCTGCGTTGTTGATACTCAAACACAACCATTCCACGACTACCACTGTTAACATTATTTTGCCTATCCCTTTTGAAGCTGTTTATCGTTCAGCGATATTACTGTTCGCCTTCAACGCGACTTCAAATGTGAATGTGGAATCGATAAGCTCAGGAGGGTGAGAACTGATGCCATCCAAAATTTAGTGGCTACGTGTGACTAGTGTCCGAAAGAACAGACATAGATCTGCCGTGCACAATTAGATAGCCATTTCATTTACTCTGAGTCGGGTTATGGTCTGTTTGAGGTAAGTCAAGAAACCACGGCAACAGCGCAGTAAAGCCTGGACCACCTGGGTTTTTAAGCACGGCGAATACTACTGCCAACACATATCGTTTGGTAGTAGGGGTCATCTGTTTGTTATGATAACCAAATCCGATCACCACCACTTATAAGGAAATTCCCTTTCGGACTCATACTTCTTATTCTCCACTCTAAAAGTTCAAAGAGTGGGAGGGACAGGAGATCCTTGTCTAACTCCGCAATTAATATTTTATCTATTTTTTTTCTCCTGTACTCAGTTCTAATTTTGTTTCACGATATAAGCTTTTGACTGCCCTTATGAGGTATGTGGATTTCCACTGTCACCATCAGTTACTGAATACACACTTTTTACAGTGCAAAGTACATTTAAAGACAGAGCTTAATGTCTGGTGCACTAGCAAATAGTTCAAATGGCTCTGAGCACTATGGGACTTAACTTCTGAGGTCATCAGTCCCCTAGAACTTAGAACTACTTAAACCTAACTAACCTAAGGACATCACACACATCCATGCCCGAGACAGGATTCGAACTTGGGACCGTAGCGGTCATGCGGTTCCAGATTGTAGCACCTACCGCACGGCCACCCCGGCCGGCAGGTGCACTAGCAAGAATGTGTTAAATTATAGTCTCCATTATAAACCGTCGTAATACTCAACTGGCCATTAAAATTGCTACACCAAGAAGCAATGCAAATGATAAATGGGTATTCATTGGACAAATATATTATACTAGAACTGACATGTCATTACATTTTCACGCAACTTGGATGAATAGATCCTGAGAAATCAGTACCCAGAACCACCACCTCTGGCCGTAATAACGGCCTTGATACGCCTGGAGATTAAGTCAAACAGAGCTTGGATGGCGTGTACAGGTACAGCTGCCCATGCAGCTTCGACTCGATACCACAGTTCATCAAGAGTAGTGACTGGCGTATTGTGACGAGCCAGTTGCTTGGCCACCATTGACCAGACGTTTTGAATTGGTGAGAGATGTGGAGAATGTGCTGTCCAGGGTAGCAGTCGAACATTTTCTGTATCCAGAAAGGCCCGTACAGGACTTGCAACATGCGGTCGTGCATTATCCCGCTAAAATGTAGGGTTTCGCAGGGATCGAATGAAAGGTAGAGCCACGGGCCGTAACACATCTGAAATGTAACGTCCACTGTTCAAAGTGCCGTCAATGCGAACAACAGGTGACCGAGAAGTGTAACCAAAGGCACCCCATACCATCACGCCGGGTGGTATGCCAGTATGGCAATGACGAATATACACTTCCAATGTGCGATCACCGCGATGTCGCCAAACACGGATGCGACCATCATGATGCTTTAAACAGAACCTGCATTCATCCGAAAAAATGATGTTTTGCCAATCGTGCACCCAGGTTCGTCGTTGAGTACTCCATCGCAGGCGCTCCTGTCTGTGATGCAGCATCAAGCGTAACCGCAGCCATCCTCCGAGCTGATACTTCACGCTGCTGGAAACGTCGTCGAACTGTTCGTGCTGATGGTTGTTGTCTTTCAAACGTCCCCATCTGTTGACTCAGGTATCGAGACGTGGCTGCACGATCCGTTACAGCCATGCGGATAAGATGCCTGTCATCTCTACTGCTAGTGATACGTGGCGGTTGGGATCGAGCACGGCGTTCCGTATTAACCTCCTGAACCCACCGATTCCATATTCAGCTAACAGTCATTGGATCTCGACCAACGCGGCAGCAATGTCGTGATACGATAAACCGCAATCGTGATAGGCTATAATTCGACCTTTATCAAAGTCGGAAACGTGATGGTACGCATTTCTCCTCCTTACACGAGGCATCACTACAACGTTTCACCAGGCAACGCCGGTCAACTGCTGTTTGTGTATGAGAAATCGGTTGGAATCTTTCCTCATGTCAGCACGTCGTAGGTGTCGCCACCGGCGCCAACCTTGTGTGAATGCTCTTGAAAGCTAATCATTTGCATATCACAGCATCTTCTTCCTGTCGTTTAAATTTCGCGTCTGTAGCACGTCATCTTCGTGGTGTAGCAATTTTAATGTCCAGTAGTGTATATGGTCCTGTGGTGTCGCTAATATATGTCAACAGCACAATTCGTAATATATCTTCGAGTGCCCTTAAAAGACTAGTGACAGCATATGAAATTGGTCATTTGCCAGTGACTGCCAGAAATAGTGAAAAAATCACTCATAATCATTATTTAGAAGTACATAAGCGGTGGGCACATAACATGGGTAAGTGTAAGATATTTCTAAATTTCTCCAGGATCATCAATCCGAATAGAGGACTAACCACACTGAGTAATCAATGACACTGACTTTGATCATCACATTCAGCAAACGGAACTTCTAATATTAAAATTCTTCCAACAACGCTGAAAAAGTACTTTTACCCTTAAATTCGTCGTAGTTTTCGCTAAGTAAGTCCTCTGCGACGCACTCGTCAATAGCTGTGCTACGCACTGCATATTCTGGGAAACAATAACTTAATAACAGTTGACGTAATTCAGGATCATCCACCTGCAACGAGTGGTGCAAATGACGCCCTTCTGGATACTGGAATGTGGCCACAGCAGTTACCTTATTGATCAAGAAGCGGAATGTGAAATATCTTAATGTGTCAATACCTTCACCGCCACAACCCAAGAAGGCGGAAGGACTTTCGCAGCAGTAACAGGAAACATGCGAGCGGCTGTAAACGCACGCGACGAGCCATTCACCTTCACTTTCTCCGCGGCCAATCCCACCGCAATTAAGTGACTGCCAGGCTCTTTTCTCTGCGGTCTTCCAGTTCTGTTCCTGACCGTCTTGCTTCTTTCTTGTTGCATTCCTGCCACACATTTAATCGCATTTCCACTTTCACAGACGCAGATGCCATCTGTCTATTACAGGGACACGATTTTGCATAACTGAAACAGAAAATGAATGCTACCACTTCGGAGTTATGAGTAAGGTCTTGTTATATAAAGCCGTAAGCGAAGTGCAATCAAGTAATGGTAGCAGTTATCAGGACCTAGCTTGCTAAATCTTAGTGTTTGCAATACTAGAAGCAGCGAACCTCCTAATGTGCTATACTGGTTAAGATCCCAGAGGTGAAATTTGGAAAATTGTTCATATTCTGAAGACGGCTGAACTGGCCGAGCAGTTCTAGGCGCTACAGTCTGGAGCCGCGCGATCGCTACGGTCGCAGGTTCGAATCCTGCCACGGGCATGGAAGTGTGTGATGCCCTTAGGTTGGTTAGGATTAAGTAGTTCTAAGTTCTAGGGGACTGACGACCTCAGAAGTTAACTCCCATTGTGCTCTGAGCCGTATTCTGAACTACATTGTTCTGACCATAAGATCATTACTGAACTGTGTAGATATCAATACATTTTCCTTTTCATGTCATACATTTATTAGTGTTTCTTTGTGGTCATTCGTACATGTTTTCGTTAGGAATATTACCATATGATGGGACAGATGTCCATGCTCGGTTCACCTATCAGAGAGATGCTCGTAACAGCATACGGAAAATGTAACCACTACGTACACTACCGATCATTAAAATTGCTCCACCAAGAAGAAATGTAGATGATAAACGGGTGTTCATTGGACAAACATATTATGCTAGAACTGACATGTGATTACATTTTCACGCAATTTGGGTGCATAGATCCTGAGAAGTCAGTACCCAGGACAAACACTTCTGGCCGTAATAACGGCCTTGATACGCTTGGGCATTGAGTCATACACAGCTTGGATGGGGTGTACAGGTACAGCTGCCCATGCAGCTTCAACACGATACCACAGTTCATCAAGAGTAGTGACTGGCGTATTGTGAAAAGCCAGTTGCTCGGCCACCATTGACCAGACATTTCCAGCTGGTGAGAGATCTGGAGAATGTGCTGGGCAGGGCAGTCGTGCATTATCCTGCCGAAATGTAGGGTTTCGCAGGGAACGAATGAAGGGTAGAAAATGGTTCAAATCGCTCTGAGCACTATGGGACGTAACTTCTGAGCCCATCAGTCCCCTAGAACTTAGAACTACTTAAACCTAAGTAACCTAAGGACATCACACACATCCATGCCCGAGTCAGAATTCGAACCTGCGACCGTAGTCGTCGCGCGGTTCCAGACTGTAGCGCCTAGAACCACACGGCCACCCAGACCGGCCATGAAGGGTAGAGCCACGGGTCGTAACACATCTCAAATGTAATGTACACTGTTCAAAGTGTCGTCAATGCGAACGAGAGGTGACCGAGACGTGTAACCAATGGCACCCCATACCATCACGCCGGGTGTAACGCCAGTATGGGGATACGAATACACTCTTCCAATGTGCGTTCACCACGATGTCGCCATACACGGATGCGATCATCATGACGCTGTAAAAAGAACCTGGATTCATCCGAAAAAATGACGTTTTGCCATTCGTTCACCCAGGTTCGTCGTTGAGTACACCATCGCAGGCGCCCCTGCCTGTGATGCAGCGCCAAAGGTAACCGCAGCCATGGTCTCCGAGCTGATAGTCCCTGCTGCTGCAAACGTCGTCGAACTGTTCGTGCAGATGGTTGTTGTCTTGCAAACGTCCCCATCTGTCGACTCAGGGATCGAGACGTGGTTGCACGATCCGTTACAGCCATGCGGATAAGATGCCTGTCATCTCGACTGCTAGTGATACGAGGCCGTTGGGATCCAGCACGGCGTTCCGTATCACCCTCCTGAACCCACCGATTCCATATTCTGCTAACAGTCATTGGATCTCGACGAACGCGAGCAGCAATGTCGCGATACGATAAGCCGCAGTCGCGATAGGCTACAATCCGACATTTATCAAAGTTGGAAACGTGATGGTACGCATTTCTCATCCTTACACGAGGCATCACAACAACGTTCCACCAGGAAACGCCGGTCAACTGCTGTTTGTGTATGAGAAATCGGTTGCAAACTCTCCTCATGTCAGCACGTCGTACGTGTCGCCACCGGCGCCAACCTTGTGAGAAAAGTCCGAAAAGCTAATCGTTTGCACATCATATTATATTCTTCCTGTCGGTTAAATTTAGAGTCTGTAGTACGTCATCTTCATGGTGTAGCAATTTTAATGGTCTGTAGTGTACGTACTACGTGTACTTATTACGTGGCCTAAGAATTTTATTTCCTTCCTAGCAAGCTTGGATTGCGTTAAAATTACTGTTACTCCTCTTGGTAGAAACTTGTCTAGCACGTTTTGTATTAAATTAAGATGTTCCTCCCAGGTATCTGTCGCTATCAAAAGGTCATTCCCGTATGTTGTGGCCTGATCTAACTACTGGGGTCCTAGTACTTGATCTAACGCTGCTATGAACACACCACCACTGATATTCAATCCAAAGGAAGAACACAGAATTGGTAACTTCGGCCTCCTAACACAAAAGTTGCATATTGCCTAGATTCCTTTGATATCAGGTTTTGCCAAGATGAAGAACTCAAATCGAGTGAGGTTAGATATTTCTTACAAAAAAAATTCTGAATTTGTTCATCTAAGTTTTTGGGTCTTGTGCGCACTGGCATTAAAATCTTGTTGATGTCTCAGGCGTCGAGAACTAAACGTATACTTTTATCTGCTTTGGTTATGGCCAAAAGAGGACTGCTAGATGGTGAATTTCATGTTTCATTAATTCCCCAGTCCAGCATTTTTTGGATTTCTTTTATTACTCCGTTTTCTTTGTCCAGATACCTGGTCGTTCACCGAATACTTCATGGTATCTGGATAATAATTTTGTTAATCGTCCAGCCTCTGAAGCGTCAGTGCAAGTTGCCTCTTTCACCTTATCCTCGATTGTTGCAGCTATGTCACTCATATTACTGGGTGCATCATTGTGACGCTATTGTGGGTGCTGATATTCCAACACTAACAAAAATTTCAAATGGCTCTGAGCACTATGGGACTTAACATCCATGGTCATCAGTACCCTACAACTTAGAACTACTTAAACCTAACTAACCTAAGGACATCACCCAACACCCAGTCATCACGAGGCAGAGAAAATCCCTGACCCCGCCGGGAATCGAACCCCGAAACCCGGGCGCGGGAAGCGAGAAGGCAACACTTACAATTTCTATATATTTACTAAGATGATATCTGTTCTTTCGGACATGTGCGAAAGGCTCACCGGCTACTTGGGTCCCACCATTGTGAATACTGATTGTTTGTCGTGGTTACAGCCTGTATATGATTTATAGGCTGACCTGGATTCATAGAATTGTGTTGCGGTTACCAATGACTTGGCCCTGATTGTCGCCAGTACTCATTTTAATCTCACATGTTTTTAGGTTTATCCTTGTAGGGACTGTCTGATCTATTGTCATTTCGTCTTTTACAATTACTATTCTTGTTGTTATTATTAGTATTTTCGTTATTATACTGCCTCTGATTACCATTCGGATGCTGGTAATATTGGACTTTTGGTAATTATTGTTATTGTTGAAATAGTCAGAATTTTGGTTGTAGGAATATCTACTATTATTATATTTCCCATTATTATAAGTCTTGTTTTTATTTTTCTTGGGACTACCTTCCCCCCTATTTCTACTGTTTCCATTCCAGGAACCTTTTCCATTAGGACTGTTGGTACTACTTGTCGCGTCAGAAATCTTTCTGGCGTCTTCTTGAGCTGAATCTAGGGAATCGACCACAGATAAAAGTTCCTTCAAATTCGTATCTGTGACATTGAACATTTTTTTCTCTAATATGTATCACCAATCTAGCCTTCAATACACGTAACAAGTCCCGTGCTCAGAGCCATTTGAATCATTTCTGAAGAGCCGAAAGCAGGGAAGGTGGTTAAGTTGTACGCTGGCTTCTGGCGATCTAGCTCACCCCAAGGTGTTCCACTGAGTTCAGATCGGCAGGCCAATCCATGTCAGAGATGTTTTTGTCTGCAACGCATGACTAATAGGTGCAAGTTTGTGACAGAGTACAGATTCTTGCTGACACAACCGTCGTCTCCGTATTGTTTGTCTACTGCAGCCGGTACAGAATGGTGCGAAATCTGGTCATACCCTTCCTTAACTGCAATAAGGGGACCACCGAGCAAGGTGTAGCAGTGGTTAGCACACTGGACTCGCATTCGGGAGGACGGCGGTTCAATCCCGCGTCCGGCCATTCTGATTTAGGTTTTCCGTGATTTCCCTAAATCGCTTCAGGCAAATGCCGGGATGGTTCCTTAGAAAGGGCACGGCCGATTTCCTTCCCCATCCTTCCCTAATCTGAGCTTGTGCTCCGTCTCTAATGACCTCGTTGTCGACGGGTCGTTAAACACTAATATCCTCCTCCTCCTCAATAAGGGGACCACGCTCTTTCCATTGCAACCACTCCCATTCTGCGACACTAGCTCCGCCGTACTCCACTATTGCGACTAGGCATGAAGGCAGGTAACATTCTCCAGAAATTCACCACAGCTAAGCCCTTCCATTGGATGAGCCCGGGGGTACCGTGATTCGCCACTCCAAATAATTCGTTTCCAATCATCCACTGACCAGTGGCGTTGCTCTTTACACCAACTGAAGCGCCACACAGCACTGACTGCAAAAACGAGAGGCTTCTGAGGAGCAGCTCGACCGCTGAACCCCGTTGCCTTTAACTCTTGCCTTTAACTCCCTATGCACAGTCCTTCAGCAACTTACGAGTGATTCTTTTCACTGAGTTTATGCGTCGATTTTTTTTCTCTCTAGAACCACCCTCCGCAAACCCCGACGGCCCCTGCCGGTCAGCACATGAGGTCTGCCTAGTCTTGTTTGGCTGTGATTGATCCTTCTAGTCTCCACCTCACAATCACATCACCAACTGTCGGTTTGAGCAACTTTAGAAATGTTTAAATGTTGCTGAAGAACCTGTTACTCAAGTGACATCCGATGACTAGTCCACGTTCGAAGTCGCAGAGCTTGCTTGACCGAATCATTCTGCCTCGTCTTATACCGACAGGACATGTGCGCCTCTCGTGAGACTAGTTAAATAAAAAAGAAGAAGTGGAGCCCACGCCCACACCGGCATGATGACGAACACAAAAGGTCTACTGCCATATATGCAAAAGGGTTGGTTTTTAATAGAGTGAGGTCTCGCAGGATGTGGATACTGCGATGTTTGCGAACGTTTGGTTAAGGTTAACCATTAATACGAGCTCATCTGGAGATAGACTGGCTCGAAAGTTGAACCAAAGGTAGCGGTTTGAAGGGAAGAAGGGGTGGGGGGGGGGGGGGGAAGTGCCAAGGCAAGATCCAAGGGAAAAAAACCTCTGCAATGGTAGGGTCGTCTAGTGAGAACAGTAGCGGATGTCTTGCTGCCTGCGACAGGTCATGCAAGGGTAGGCTTTGTTATTAGTGGGTATCTTGTATGTCGATGCGATGTCGGAACTGTTACTCCGCGGCCGCCGCAGGTTGCCGCTGTTCACTTCTCGGTCAGCTTCAGTATACCCGTAACAGTTATGTTCATCATTGTTTTGCGTCCGATAGGTCATATATCTGGTACACAGTGTAGGGTAATGTTGGTGATTTGTTTGTGCACCAATGTGAAAGCTTGTCCGTTTCGCTGCTGTAGCCTGTTGGTCGGCTGTAATAGCAACTGGCATATTCAGTCAACGTTGCTGATTTGCAGGGGCTTGCCGTCGTTGTCGCTTGTGGGTGTATGTTAGCTTGCCATAGGTGGTTATGCCCTACCTAATAGCGTCTTTGGCCGCCAATGCTTCCAGCTATGGTTCTGATCATACTTTTCCAGAGTAAGGATGAAGGGACTGTTAGACTGTATCGAGTTCCTGTATAGTCGTGTGGCGTGTTTTTTGAATACATCCTTGACGGTTTCAAGGAGGTATTTATAGCGAAGATCCACGGTGTGTGTGTAGAGTGGAGCGTTCCTAATGATGCGTAGCACTTCGTTCTGTATGGTCTGCAGACGGCGCAGTCATGTAGGAGCAACGTATCCCCAGACGGGAGCTGCGTACATCAGACGTCTAATCAGTGTCATGTATATGGACCTCGACACTGTCTTATTCAGTGTACTTTCCCTTTTGAGCACTGAATGGAGTTGTTGGAGCCTCGCGTTCTGCATTTCGAAAGCTTCTATTCTCATCCTGTCTAAACTGTTTATCGTCCATGTTTCACTTCCATACATGGCTACACTCCATACAAATAGTTTCAGAAACGACTTCCTGTCACTTAAATCTATACTCGATGTAAACGAATTTCTCTTCTTCAGAAACACTTTCCTTACCATAGCCTGTCTACATTTTATATCCTCTCTACTTCGACCATCATGTTATTTTGTTTCCAAAATAGCAAAACTCATGTACTACCTTAAGAGTCTCATTTCCCAATCTGATTCCCTCAGCATCTCCTAATTTAATTAGACTAGATTGCATCATCCTCGTTTTACTCTTATTGATGTTCATCTTATAGCTTGCCGGACGGTGTGGCCGAGCGGTTCTAGGCTCTTCAGTCTGGAACCGCTCGAACGCTACAGTCGCTGGTTCGAATCCTGCCTCGGGCATGGATGTGTGTGATGTCCTTAGGTTAGTTAGGTTTAGGTAATTCTAAGTTCTAGGGGACTGTTGACCTCAGATGTTAAGTCCCATACTGCTTAGAGCCATTTGAACCATTTTTTTGGCTCCACTAGCGTAGGAGCCGTCATAAGAAAGATGACCGGACACACTTCATAATAATGCCCACTAAGAAGTGTCCGGATACTATTGTTGAGATATTGAAAACTCGTCGCCAGTCAGAACGATCTAGATTACTGAGAACTACCGTTTCAATGGTGACTGGAATCGTGGTTGCAAAGCTATTTTAAGTATTTTGTACTACGACGTGGTAATACATGCAGTACAACTGAAATGAAACTGGTAATGCGATAACATACATTTATATCGCAGTGTCTGTGTCCATGCCATTAGGCGTCTTCCTCTTTGTGAGACACACCGCATTATATATTTGTACCTCCGACGTTGTCTTACTAAAAGTGTGTAACACTGTTTCCAGGTGGACGCAACAGATGTGTGCGAGGCAACTGGGAGTCGGGTTCGGCGCGGGGCAAGAGCGCAGACAGGCAGCTGGAAATCGACGACAGGGCGACCGGCCCAGCAGAAGCGTGTAATTAGCTGCCATGTTTATGTGTCGCGGTGGAGGTTTCGGTAATCCATGCGGCGGGCGCGGCTGCGGTGACATGGCGTCTGCACACATAACACGGACGTGTACCGCGCACACACACACACACACACACACAGGCAGGCGACGCCTGGTCATCCCATCGCACCCGCGTTCGCCGCCCATACCGCACGGTTTTAGCGTAATTATTAATGCCCACTAGTAAATACTCCGGCTGTATTTACAATCATTATCGTGAATAATTTGAACAGTATAATAACCCGAAGCTCCCCGGTGACGCGGAGAACGAACTATGAACCAATAACGGGGAGAGCGAGACCTGGCCGCTATCCAAACATTGCATTAGCATTCGCTGGCAACGGGCAGGCGCGTGGCCGCCGACTTGTGCAGGCGGCGCGCCACGGAGCCTACGATGTCCCTGCTCCCTGGGCCGTTTCCTTAACGGAAACTCTGCTACAGTCTATTCAGTCTGCGTATGTATGTGACTTTAAAAAGAAACTTTCAGCAAGTAGCTCAGGGGGATTTTTAGAATGCAGCCCCAAAGCGAATAAGAGAAAATGTCTTTTCTCAAATATAATCCAGAAAATTAATTATGTGAAACTGAAGCGAATATTTCATCATTTTACAAGTATTCCATAAATTATTTTCACAGCTAAACTGAATAATAACAACTCATTTTTAACATGTGACAACATAACTCATAAAGTCGTGTTGCTTCATTCATAAGGGTCAATACGTCCTCGCTTACTGGCAAGGACAGTGTCCATCAATGGCTAAAAATGGTTCAAATGGCTCTGAGCACTATGGGACTTAACTGCTGTGGTCATCAGTCCCCTAGAACTTAGAACTACTTAAACCTAACTAACCTAAAGACATCACACACATCCATGCCCGAGGCAGGATTCGAACCTGCGACCGTAGCGGTCGCGCGGTTCCGGACTGAAGCGCCTAGAACCGCTCGGCTACTACGGCCGGCCGTCCATCAATGTTCAGTGTTGAGATGAATCTACTGGTGTACACTTATATGTGGCACACGAATATTGTAATGATACTAATGTAAACTACAAGGAAACTATTATATTGTAAACGATGTATGTCTCTGATGGGCCGTATAATTCGGATCGCTGATTTTGCACGACCGCAGAGCCAAAGATACTGCTTCTGGTCTGAGATTGTAGTGTTGCAGTAAGAGAGCGCCTGGCGCACAGTTGTGAGTGTGTATCAGTGTGTGGGCGAAAGGGGATGCAGTAGGCAATTTTTGTGGTGCGCTCTGTAAAGCCATAAGTGTTAGATTATAATCTACAAATTTTCTCATACCAGTATTTTGTGTTGCACCACACGTAAAATAGGTAGTTGCAAACGATTAGTGATTTTATAATGGATTGTGAAGTGAAATGATGAAATGTAAATTTAGTTGTGACAAGAAAGGATTACTGGATTGATATCACAAAGAAGCTTTGCGACTACAAGTATTATTGAAAATATAAATGTGGAAGAGAAATCATTTCGCAGTTAAGGTAAATAATTTAATTTTTTATTACTTTCCTTTTGCCACCTCGTTAGTGTAAATGAGTTGCCTAATAACTGATAACAGTAACGTCAATGTTGAGTAACCCCAAAATGTACGTAAACAGATATACGTAATTTTATGATTTCTCTTAATGCTTTTTAGTGGTGTTAGATAATATTTGCTGTACAAACCTCATTGTTTGTGGCTACATCAGCAAAGAAAGATTTTCATTTAATAAAAATGAATGTAATTTTTCTGAGTCATGTAATTTCAGTTTTCAGATGTTTATGAAAGCCGAACTTAACTTCGAATACAACTTCACTACCGAAAAAGTCAGTGTTAGTAATTCATCTAAATCACTATCGCCTCCCTGTCCAGATCGTATGTTTTTTTTAAGACATCGAATTTTTTCTAAATGTTTTCATTTATCAGCCAAGAGAATTTCATGTGTATTTCAAAGTATTACGGTCGACATTGTACATCCCTGAGCCTGTAGCTAGTACATTTTATTCTTCTTCATGAGAGAGCAGAATATAACGCGATCCACCGTTGCTGCCTTAGAGATAAGATGATTTTGTTTATTTGTAATATGCACAGGTACCAAATTATGAGTTTTGAACAGGGTCAGATGATTCAGTACCCAAAAGGCTGAATGTATTTTGCAGTGACTGTATCTCTTTATTGCTAGTGAGACTTGCACTGCCCAATCAGTTCGTATGAACTTTTTTTAACAATGACACAGAGTATGCTCACCACTTGCAGTTACAACACGCTACACGATAACTCCAGTTCTGTATGCATCCCCAGTTCAAGTATTCATTTAAGTATTTCAAAATTTATAAAGAACGTTACAGTGTCTCTCTATGTTCGCTCTACGAGCTCGACGGCGATATTTTCAAATGCATTGTGAACGCATTCATGTAATGTAGCTCTGTATCTCAGGGTCGGTACGCCTGTTCCTTTACAAAATCGAGTTGGGAGAAGTCTAACGGTGTGAGGTGAGATGATGCTGACTGTCACTCAGTCAGACCATCTCTTTCGATCCACTTATCCAGAAACGAAACTGAAAGACTTTTAGGAGGAAGAAAGGTGGTGATCCACCCTGCTGGAATACGACGTATCTACATCTATGCCTACATCCATACTCTGCAAGCCACCTGACGGTGTGTGGCGGAGAGTACTCTGAGTACCTCTATCGGTTCTCCCGTCTATTCTAGTCTCGTATTGTTCGTGGAAAGAAAGATTGCCGGTATGCCTCTGTGTGGGCTCTAATCTCTCTGATTTTATCCTCATGGTTTCTTCGCGAGATATACGTAGGAGGGAGCAATATACTGCTTGACTCTTCGGTGAAGGTATGTTCTCGAAACTTCAACAAAAGCCCGTACCGAGCTACTGAGCGTCTCTCCAGCAGAGTCATCCACTGGAGTTTATATAACATCTCCGTAACGCTTTCGCGATTACTAAATGATCCTGTAACGAAGCGCGCTGCTCTCCGTTGGATCTTCTCTATCTCTTCTATCAACCCTATCTGGTACGGATCCCACACTGGTGAGCAATATTCAAACAGTAGGCGAACAAGTGTACTGTAACCTACTTCCTTTGTTTTCGGATTACATTTCCTTAGGATTCTTCCAATGAATCTCAGTCTGGCATCTGCTTTACCGACGATCAACTTTATATGATCATTCCATTTTAAATCACTCCTAATGTCTACTCCCATATAATTTATGGAATTAACAGCCTCCAGTTGCTGACCTGCTATATTGTACCTAAACGATAAAGGATCTTCCTTTCTATGTATTCGCACCACAACACTCCTTTCAAAACTCCTGGATAGCAGCATACACACGTAATGTTACAAATGTCCCAATCGTGACACAGTAAACTCTTATAAAATATCCAGAGAGATATCACTGTTGGTCGACTGTCTCATTACATTTAATGTGTAACACGAAGATACACGGATATAAGTACCGGAGTTTAAGAAAAAAGTCGCATATCCCTACAGGTGGTAGTACTGGTCAAAACCAGAAGAAAATTTTGTATAACGATAGTTCGGGAAACATCACAGGCAGTAATGCATGCACTTACATTCTGTTACATCTTTCAGCACTCTTTCGCAGTGACTCATACATTCTTTCAGATACACCTGCCTGCCTTCGGACTGTGTCACATGCATTGGTCCAAGACTGGCCGTTGAGCATACGTCACAGCACGTGACACTGTTGGTGTTACGAGTGCCAGCAGCCGTCTCTGGGGGTGATGAAGTAAAGTAACTCTTTCAGACTAAGTTAACAATTCTTACCTACAAGTTTAAATTCATGGAGGCTCTCGACAGTACATGACAAAGTTAAGACCTTTAGTGGCTATCTTTTCACTGATTCCCAGTGAGCCGTGCATGGGGCCAAGCATTTGCGAAGTATGACGGACAACGCGACTAGTGTGATGTCAGAAGTTCGTTGCCGGACCCGTATTTCTGATGGGTCCCACATTGGGCACATGCTATGGACATCGCTTTGTAGTTCAGGAATGAAAAGCGCTACCACATTTAAGTCTTTCCTACATGTCATGAGGCTGTCCCTCCAGTTTACAGATGGGATTTATTTTTCATTTAATGATCGGTTTCTCAATTCATACTTTGCGCTAGTGTAGCGCAACCTACTCTCGATAACTGTTTCTTGAGTGGTGGATCCTAGTGTACGATAAAGATAAGAACGGGACAATTATTTCCTCGAAACAAGATAATCACGAAAAGCATAGGCTGATAAACTGGATAGCAGCATATACACAAAAATCATGGATTTCACAATAGATGTAAGCAACAACTCAATAATTCCTTGTCTTCGTCATGAATGACATATTACAAGGATATGAATATTTATTCTCAGAATGAAAACAGAAAATCACCCTGAAATATACTGTATTATTCAGAAGGTTTGTGTTAGAAGTCTCTTTCAGAGACAGGGTAGTTTTCCATGAAATCAGAAGTTAATATTACTTCTCAGCATCTTCTAGCTGAGTTATATATTTAGCAGATAGGTAATATTTACCATAATTCACATACCTTTGTAATGCCAATTTCGTCTTTCTTCAGTGACCTATTCTTCCTGTCGAGGCCTCTGTCTGCAACTGTATTTGTTTCACTGGCCACAGAGGGAACCGGAAAATAGCTGTTTATAGTGTCTTATGCTGTCTGTATCACAATCACCATGGCCGTCTCACGACAGAGTTCGACGAACTATTTACTACTGATGCCCATTACACACTGCTTGGCAACTGCTAGGCAACAGAGGCATTGTTGGACAGTAATAACCATAGGTAATGATGGCCGGCATGAAATACAGTACCTGCATAACAGATATGGAGTGGTACATTTGTAATGAAAAAAGGTACAGATCTCACCACATGGGAAAGTAGGAAAAACACATAAACTTGACACAGATCATACTACCAACATAAAGATCGATATCTGATTCTCATTAACGAATAAGCCCTCCTCGGTTACTAATGTACATTTTGCACCTGTTATTCATGCTGGCTACCAAACAGCTGAGGAACCCTTGGGGGATATGTTTCCATTGTTGGGTGGGATGGTGTTCGTTGAGAAACATGTCTGCCAAGAGCATCCCAGGTATGCTCTACAGGACCTAAGTCCGCGGAGTATGCAGGCTATTCCATACTTTCAGTATCTTCATTTTCCGGTATGCCCAACGCCTCCACGGTTCTGTCTGGCCGAGCATCTTCAACTATACACAGACTAACCTCTTAACAAACGGACATGATCCATGAATAGTCTTCCTGCAATAGCACTGTGCTGAAATTCGGCCACAGCGCATAATGCCTACCACCGCCATAACGACTACACCATACCGATGATGTTCATGAATATTCTTTGATGTGTAACATTTTCCCTTCTCTCTCCACAGCAACTGGGGACCGGAATCACTTGATGCAGTACAGCAGGATTCATCGGAGAACTACATTCACCACCACCGTTGCTGACCCCAATCAACATACTCCCTACATCAAGGACGATGGCATGGTTGAAATGGGAAGCATTTAACAGGCTTCAAAGACTCGAATCACCCTGATATAATCGTTGCGGAAAGCTCCTGGTAGAGAAGTGTACTCGTTGTGGTTGTAAGGTCTGCAGCGATCTGCCAAGGAGTGAGGTGTCTGTTCCTTTTCACCAATAGGGCTAAGTGTCGATCTTCTTGTGATGCAGTGATCCATCTGCGACCACCGGCAAGCTTTCGGATGGCTTCTCCTCGTTCATCGGCCATTTTTTGGTAGTGAGATGACACTATTGGACACATCCATTACTGTGACCACAGAGGTAACGCTTTCACCACCTTCAAGCCATCCAACTGCTCGTTCACGGTCGTAAGCATTCAAATGCCTTCTGGCAGATTTGTTTCAGTACCGCACGGAATGATACACTAATTGGTTCCACAAAAACATTCGTCAAACATCGTACTACTTGAAATGTGAATGCATACAGAGTGTTCGTGCACGGGCTTCGTTGCAGTTAACACGTGCCGCCCTTTAAGTTTCCTTCTACTGTCATTGGTCGGGCGTTCCGTAGCAGATGTCAGTTTTCCCGCAGCAGTTGGCAGTAGTTCCTTAATAATTGGAAGTCATTCCTTAGCAACTGTCAAGCAGCGTAGTTATTCCAAATGTACGTTACCAGCGGGTTTCTCTCAAAGACACTGACACGTTACTATCCTATGCAAACACCTGATTCTGCCGCCAAATTACTGCCTTGTACCTCATAAATTTAATACCTGCATACCAGGAACAACACCTCATATCAAATTACAGCGTTTGTCTAAGTACTGACAGGAGCTCATGACCAGCTGTGACCAGTGTGGAGGTTATGAGGCTCGTGAGATCCTCATCTTTCAGAAGTGGTACCTAGGTGTAAGTTGTTCGTTCAGATGAGCATTTGTGGCGACTTACCGTTGGTGCGCTTCCGGGATAATTATTTTGTATCCTGTACTAAACTATTCAAGAGCGTTGTGGATGACGTAGCTTCGATAGCAAATGTTTTGAAATAACTTCAACGCAAGAGCTTCGTTGCCAGCATAGAGGAGCATGGACCACCCACCGACATAAATCTGCAGCTGGACTCCGCAATAACGCAGGCGCTGCACCTTGCCACGCGGTCTTCTGATTTCAATGGTGAAACCTTGTGGTCCTGAGTTTTACCTTGCTGATGGGTGTAAGCAAATATTACCATGCCACACTAAGGTATTGCTGTTACATTTCTACAGCAATCGCTGATAGTATTCACCACTTCTTCACCATTAGCCTTCTCTCTTGCAGCAGCTTAGCATGCAAGCACCACTGTGATTACTTCCAGACAATTGGATAATAATAATTATAATCTCTATTTTCGACTGTCTTTTATTTAAAGAGAACTCTTGCTGCCATTGTCACCAGTGATGTGAAAGATTTCTATTTATCAGTCTGATTAAAATTGGAGAAGGTTAGTTTGGTGACGCGTCCATTTTTGCGCCAACCACGTGCTATTCCGAGCGAATTTGCACACCTCAGGAAAGCAGAACCTTTGCAGCCTAAATTTACTGCACGAAGTCGGCTCTATGTTATTCCACGTGATGCAGAATTATTCGTTGCATCTCGTTCTATACAAGCACGGTCCGCGCCCACCAACCATACCTGCTCACCAAAAACGACTCGGTACCTGATTACTAGCACAACTGGTAACAAAACTAATCATAACAGATCATCCGCAGTAGAAACTGTAATGCATTGTCATTACATGGTTCAGTTCTGATTTTCATATTTAAATCCTGAGGTATACACTGTGACTCATCCCAATTTCTGAATAATTACAGTTCGGAAGGATGATATATCATCAACTTTCTCAGTCTTAGTTTCCCTTAACTTCATCGAGTGATGAGTTACAGTGTTTATACTGAGATAGACCCTTTTTAATAGGACTGTGTAAAACTGATTTGCTTATGACACACTATTACAGTGAACCTTTATTTTCTTCATGGAAACAGTGCGTGGGATACGATGAGCATATAAGAGTATAAAATACATTAAAGAAAAATGTGAAGATAATTGCACAAAAAGGAAAAAAGGAAAATTTTGGAGAGTGAAACATCAACATAAAATCCGAAAGTTTTTCGATGTCCACAAGCCGTTGCTAAATAATAGATAAGGCAGGCATCGTCTATTATTTTGCTTAAGCATAGAGTGTTCCTCCTTGTTTGCAGAATTTGGCTTTTGCTTCAAACTTGTAATAGTACCTAGACTCAGCAACAACAATAGCTTAGTTGAATAAGATGGCTGGACTGTTCCATTTTGTTGACGCCCTATTCAAGAATATTCTTGTTTCGCATACTTATTCAGCTGTGAGTCTGCATAATTTTGTTTATGTAAATTAACATACGTGACTACATCCATTTGGTAAATTTTATGGTGAAGACAGGAAGATAAGTAAGATGGAACCGGAAGATTACAGGAGATATAATTTATTGGTGAGAGTGAAGATACTGACATGGTTGTACGTGCTGTAGAGGCTTCAGCACGCGAAACTGAAGTGTGCGTTGAAGGTGAGACTGGTAATACTCTTGTGAGCCTAACCAGTAACCAAATACAGGGTTCAGTTACTGCACAGTCACTCAATTTAGCGGATATGCTAAAGCAAATAGCAGATCGGTTGGTTTCTCAAATGATAACTATGTTTGATGAAGTGTCAACTGAACTGTCATGAGAAATATTTACTGAACGTAATGAAATGTGTGTTAAAGATAAAATAGGCTCTGCCGCATGTAATGACATTTTTGACGAACTGATATGTTTGAGTATTAAGCAAAGATTTATTACAGACGCCACACAGTAATAATGACACAATACAAATCAGAAATATGCGGCTAGATCAATCCGATGCAAATGAAGCAACACAATATACATTGTTATCTACCACTAGTCCGTGTGGTGAAAACATTGGTATCACACTACACAGTAAGATATTCAATAGAAAGGTGGAAAGTATTTGCATTCAATATTAATCTGTGAACATGTGTCTGGTGTTCACGGCTAGCAAAACTATTGACACAGACTACAATAACAGTTGTGGGACGGATTACTCCTCACCGCTGCACTTACGACTTCCGTTGTTCGGTAAGTTACAAGAATTTCAGTGCGGTGAGCCAACCGGCGAGGGTGATGTCACTGTGTTACATACGGCGTACTGAGTGCGGTCCTCCATGTATTAATAAGATAAAAATTAACAGAAATCCAGACAGCTAGTGTCATCGCCGATTAGGAGCGTGCTCTGTTCATGACAAACACAACATACAACATGACAAGTCAAGATAAAATAACAGCAACTCAGTATGACAGGGAAGCTTTTAAAGTGAACTAGTGAAGTAACAACTCCTCAAAACCTTAAGAGTGACCACAAAGATTAAACTGACGAATGGGATGGGGACAGCCTACACAATAAAGTACGCTTGTTACGTCATAATGAAGGTGTGAACATCCAAGAGCAATTAACCACAGGTCATTCTAAAAGCCAGTGGGCTTTCAAAAATAAATGAAATGATGTGGTGGTGGCGCTCAACTACGTACCCACAGGCTTAGAGTTGAAATATTAAAGATTGTGTAGGGGCTGGGATACGTTGTTGCCGCATTACAAGCCAAATACTGCTGAATCTACAGTATACAATATGAATATACACATGAATCAAATGGTCGAAGGTTCCTATCACTCGGCAATTGCGAATTTTGTATGTTATATAGAAATTTGTAATTGAAAGATTGCAATTAAATATAATTAGTAGGTACAATTTTAACGACTTTAAATGATGAGTACGATAGCCGAAGTACCTTTATGAACGCCTTTTATTACTGTAAAACACGTATTGGTGTCGATGGTCCAGCAATTAAATAAAATATAAGTTGAATAATAGGGAAACAATACAACCCTACTTCACATAATTAGTTATTCAAAATGATTCAAATGGCTCTGAGCACTATGCGACTTAACTTCTGAGGTCATCAGTCGCCTAGGACTTAGAACTAATGAAACCTAACTAACCTAAGGACATCACACACATCCATGCCCGAGGCAGGATTCGAACCTGCGACCGTAGCGGTCGCTCGGTTCCAGACTGCAGCGCCTAGAACCGCACGGCCACTCCGGCCGGCCATAATTAGTTATGAACAACAACATAGCTCGCAAGATATTCACTTCTAAACGCGTACAACGTCTTCACTGCTGAATCCACGAGAATCTCACAAGAGCCCAAGTCGGCACTATGAAACATTTCTATCTCATGCGGCCACGCGCAAACTGCACCACTCTCCACGTCTTTCCCGCGACTCCCATCCAGCACTTTCCGTCCAGCACCTCTCGTGTCCTTTGCGCAGCACTGTTTAGAACTCCTCATGTCCTCTCCGGAAACGATGCTCCTCCCAAACCTCCATACATCTCTCCACGTGTCCTTTTTGGAAACGAACACTGTGACTGGCTAGAGCATCCCCGCCCTGTCTCCAAGCCAACGCACACTCACAAACCTAATGAAACTCATTTGAAATACTGTAGTTACATTTAAATAACTTGAAATTAAGTAAATATTCCTACAGCTGGACCATAAACACGCTCTAACACGCATTATTAAATACATAAACATATATCAAAGGAAGAGAAGCAGCAGTAAGCCGGTAGTCTAATGTCTCCGTGCTTTCTAAAACACACTAAACAATTGACCAATTTCTTCTTGAATAGTATGTATCACATATAAACAAAGACATAGATGAATAAAAATATTTATAAGCATGCTGCTACCATTTTTTCGTGTAACTGTGGAGCACTTATGGCCCGACGCGATTCATAATATTCGCCCCCTTTGGCCTCCAATAACTCATGTACTATACAAGTTACATGCCTGTAATTCATACGAATTTAGGTTTACACTAATAGCCTTCCAAGGACATGTCGATAGACAAAATCGGATGTACCATTTAGATTTTGGAAATTCGTTGCTGGATGCTTGTATAATTTATCGTCAGATACTAAACTTTAAACTAATAAGGATATTGAACATGTGATTACACCATAAGAATCGTCGTGAAAATAATGGTAAAGTACATGTTTCTTTTTGAGGTATCATGATTCATCTGTTACTATTAATTTCTATATGAACTGTGAAATATCTGCCATTAAGGTTTCACTAAGTCCGCCATCTTTGGTACTCCCGGCATGTCTCCTTCATCGACACAGCGTCACCATGGAAATCCCTGCCACGCGGTCACTGGATACGCACTGGAGCTACCTCTCTTGTGCGACACCACGCGGTCGGCCTGCAGAGCGGCCAGTGCGGCCACGCCAACTCCGAACTAGGAATATTTTCAGGGTGCCACAACTCGCCCATAACGTCACACACCTCCACTTATTAACATTCTGACTTGCTAGAATGTTCAGAAGTAGCACCCTCCAGTTCATACAAGTACATGTAGAACAAATTTCATTGAACGGTATTTAATTATTAAAATGCCAGGACAATAGTGTTTTAATGGTGAGGGAGCAGCATTAATTTCGCAGTAAAATTAAACTAACACAAATTATGAATGAAACGGCGTATTAATTAAATGCCTGCATTTCAGTTATGCATAAACAAGCATGAATTTCGAAATAAACTCAAACTAACAAAAATTATGAACGAAACAGCATATTAAATAAATACCTGCATTTCAGTTATGCATAAACAATGTTCTTGGACAAGAAACAAAATTTTTAAATGCACTTTCACTTATGTGCAATTTTGTATGCACTTCTTGTGCCACTCACTCAGCACTAAGGCGCCTTGGTTCAAATGGCTCTGAGCACTATGGGACTCAACTGCTGAGGTCATTAGTCCCCTAGAACTTAGAACTAGTTAAACCTAACTAACCGAAGGACATCACAAACATCCATGCCCGAGGCAGGATTCGAACCTGCGACCGTAGCGATCTTGCGGTTCCAGACTGCAGCGCCTTTAACCGCACGGCCACTTCGGCCGGCTAAGGCGCCTTCTTGCATTGTTTTTTTTTTTTCTGTCGCACTACACACACTCACATGGATTTTCGCACGAAGTATTGATCAACTCACATCAGCCTTTTGACCAAGTGCCACTCAGAAATCGAATCTGCCTCTGAATTCTGAGTTCCACAGTTTATCGTCACAAATCTGTGTAGAACGAAAACCAAAAGTAGAAACCCCTCAACAAACCATTTCCCAAAACCAACCAGGATGCTCGCTAAAGATTCCCTCCAGCGGAAACGATACTGTAGGAACAAAGTCACAAGGCAAACGATTGAATCATAGTAAGCTCAAATTCCCACAAGTTCTATTTAATTGACTTTATTCAATCCTTCCTATCTCACGCAGCAAAAATTGCGTGCACATACTGTTATAATTTTAATGCTCTTCAACTTGACCACTAAATTCTTTGCCACACTCTTATACAAAGCATAAATCAATACATATTTTAGTTAAATCCGTGAGGTCACTGACCTCCATGCACCCTCAGTGCCTAAACTTACCCCTCTTGCACATGTATAGTGCCACAATAAACTAACAAATTACTAATGAATCCCCAAGTAAAACATATAAAATCATCCCTCCAACATTACTACCACTGTTTACAAATCAGAACAGCTTTTCATTTCTCCACTTTCTCTATATTCTCTTGACTGCATCAATCACTTCCTTAATTCCGTTATGCATATCAAGTTCCTCACTCCAGCCCTCAGTAACTATGGTATGAGCAATCTGATTGTCACCTGTTAAAAGTCTTTTAAATTTTACTTGCCTATTTTCATTCTGAATTTCAAATTCTAGGCATTTCCCTACACAATTAAGCAAAGTACTGTATTTGAACAGTAAGTCAGTTTCTAAAATTATCTCCTTTACTAGATCACTCACAACAAAAGATTCTATCCCGAATTTATTTTCTCCAGATTTAAATTCTAAAAGTATTTGTTTTCTTATTGGCTTACTCATACCACCAACTGCCGTTTTAATCTGATCGCCAGTGACTGGGAAGATTACTAGTTTCCTATTTTTGAACATGTTAATAAAACTTTCCGACACCGCTGACACATTATTACCTGGATCTAGAAGTGCCTCTACCATTTCTTTGCCAACTTGAATTTCAATAACTGGTTGTACATTTACCATTTCCTTTCGTTCTAAATGTTTCTCCCTTAATAAATAATTTTCTACGTCTCCACCCTTCTGTTCCAATTCTAGCGCACACACATCCTGTTCTATCCATTCCTCAACCTCATGTTCATCTCAAAATAATTCATTAAATATTTTATTCGCCCCAAATTCATTCCTTATCTTTTACGTCAATTGGCGTACGACTAAATCTCTAGTCGTAGCGAGATCGGTCAGACAATGATGTCCCTTATCAACGACAATTTATGCACTGTCTCTCGACCCGTCACTTTGCGGCCTACGCCACCACTTGGCAGGACTGACTTTGCGAGGATACACATTCACATGCAAATCATATGCGGATGACGTGGTGCTGATAGTACGGAATGAAAACGATGTGAGTGTGGCTTTAGATTGGATACACAAATATGGAACTGCCACTGGTAGCCGTATTAATATGGACAAGACGGTAGCGATTAAAATTGGTGTTTTACCAAGGGAACGATGTGTAGCACCCTTGCGGCTCAAGGCTACCTTAAAATGGCTAGGTATTGTTTTTACCAACGACATATATTGCACAGTACCGTACAACTATAACAGACAACTACAGTCAGTCCGGTCGGGCGTTAGAGGGAACATTACACGGCATTAGACATGATCCAGCGGGTCACGTATGTTAACACCTACCTGGCGTCACGAATTCCACATTTTGCTCAAGTACTGCCAATGCCGGTGACGATAGCACGCCGAATACTGGCGGCGTTCGGTTCCTTTGCGGGTGCAGGTCTACTGTTTAAAGTAAGATGCGACGCCCTTATCTTCCCTCTTAGTAGAGGTGGACTTGGTCTTGCGCATGTTTGTGATCGAGCGGTGACACTATATATCAGCACAATGTGAAAACTGTGAATACGACATTAGACTTGTCTGACAGGAATCTTAATAGAAGAACTAGCACCAGTTTCTCGAATGACGCCAGTGGCGGTCCAGGACATTTCCCAGTCACTCCAGCATACTTGCAGATTTCATACAGAGTACATCTACGTTCAGACGGCTCTGTCGGAAACCAGACCTACAACGGAGCGTGACATATCGGATACTAACGACCGGACGACACAGCAGTCCTATTGAGAGGAAGCATCCGCATATCAATTGGCAAGTAGTATGACGATCAGTACACCACGTTTCCTTAGACACAGAGACACGTGCAACGTGGTACCTAACAGTTGATGGTAAAAATGTCACCCGATCCAGACTCCATCCGATTCATATGACAGATTCACCATTGTGCACTCAGCGTCAAACTCTGGACAACGATGAAGACCGCCTCATATGCGGCCCCTCGGCAGAAGAGTGGCGTTTGGCGACACGAATGATCGCTTTCTCCTTCCGAATGGCACAAAACAACGTTGAACCAGGGATTATATTCTTCCCGGACAGTACTACCCACGCACCAAAACGAATGCCGTAACGTGGCTCTATTTGTTCAGAGATGGGCCAAAGAATATAATGGACTTTGGACCTTTATACAGGAACGACGTCTGAAAATTGTGAACAATCCTAAGCACCGACAGCATTTCTCTATCTTCCTATGGAGTGTGTTTCAAGAGCCCCCGCATATCTGGAACGTCGAGCGTAGGAGAAGTTAAGTATCGATGCGAAGACAGAATGAACGGAAGACAAGAATTGGTGGATACATTGTACTTACGAGACCACGTACACGGATGACAGAACAGCCGGGGGGCATTGGAAATACAATTGCCCATTGTGATATGCGTTCTTTTTCCTATATGTACTGCAAGAATGATGTTCAGTTTACTAGCTTCAAGCAATGCAGAAATATTATTTGTGGTATGACAAGGCAGTGGTCGTTACCGAAATTTAACTTAATTTAATAAAAGTTATATGTGAAATGATAATTAAATAGACATACTAGCTGCAAGCAGGCGTTGATACACTTCATTTTTTTTTTTTGTAACGTATATAAACTTTTATTTACAATTTGTAACAATTACAAGTCTTCACATTGAATGGTGTACTTCATTATTGAACGGTGATATTCACTGTCTAGGTTTCTGTTCTGATTGTTCTTTTGATAGTTCTTGGTCGAGTTACAACACGTTTATTCACTGAGTGTCCTTCAGATAGATTTTCTTGTCTGATTTTTTTTTATGTCTTTTAATTACAAAGCTTGCGTTACTTCGATTTTTTTTTTTTTGAATTTTCATGAATAAAAAAAGGGAAAAAATACAAATTTGCCTCTATGCTATTTGAAATGCACCTATTTTGGCATGTTTGCTAAATGTTTCCCAGAGGCGAAAAAGGGGAATATAAACCAGAAACATTTATGTGATTAAATTTGTGAATGCCGGGGATTATTAGTCGGAGAGAGGCATGCTACGTTTGGCACATGATGGGCCGAGATTTACAACACAACAAAAAAAGCAAAAAAAACAACAACAAACAAACAAAAACAAAAAAAACAAGTCAATAAGCAAAAGAACTAAAAACATAAGAGAAAGAAAAACGTACCTTGAGTGGAGAGAGAGAGCGAGAGAGAGAGAGAGAGTGAGTGAGAGAACACATTAATTACATGCAATACACTGTATGACATTTTGTTGTTTTCTTGGAGCACTTTGTAACGTTTTGACTAAATTTATCTCAGATCATTTCCTTGCCTGCTTTTATTTGGCAATTGGACCCTGTATCACTACAATTGGCACACGTCACTCTCACTTTTGCACTGCTTCACACATAAACTTTCACTATGTGCACATTTCGTAAAAAAGGCTTTCCGCGCTGCACCACTCTTGCCGTCGGGGCTTTGGAGGGATCGGTGGGCGACGTCCTCAGCGACTGGGGTGTGGGTGTTGTGGGAGTGCGTCGGTCACGTCGCGTTGAAGGCGTCTCGGAAGGCGGCGTCCAGCGGGACCTGCAGGAAGTTCTGGAAGGTCTCGCGGTACTTGGAGCGTTGTTTGGCCCTCCTGTGTTCCTCCCACAGGTCCGTGTGGAACTGCGCCTTGTCGGTCTGCCGTTTGGTGACGATGGCGTGCGCCGTCATTGCGATGAGCCACATTGTGGCCAGGCGTTTCGCGTTGGGGAAAGGCTTCGCGTCCGGAACAGTGACAGCTGAGACATGTATCGCCCTCTCGTCGGTTCTGTTGATGTGGGCGATCATCCTTCTCGCTGTCGCCCATATTTCCCCGCTCTCTCTGCAGCCAAAACGATGCTCGATGGTGTCGGTCTGGTTGCAGAGTTCGCAGTTTGGGGATTCCCGCATCTTTATGCGTGCCAGTTTTTCGTTTGTCGGCACTGTTTGGTGGACGATTTTATACCACGTGTCCCTGGCGTGCTCAGGAAGAGTCCGTTCCGAGACGTTCTTCCAGACCTGTGGCCAGTTGTGGTCTGGAAGTCTCGTTTCCATTTTGGACTTGCTTGGCTTCCCCCTCATAGCGCTGTAAATCTTCCTCGCCGTTCTTTGTTGTGGGTTGGCAACGACCACGGTGATGTAACTTTTGTCGATTGCCATCTGTTTTATGTGCCGCAACTTGAATGGAATGTGGGTGGTGTCCACTGGAGCATCTTCCGATTCCGGTTTGTATTCTTCAATCAGGCTGGCCGTTATGCTGTTGTTATTCTGGTGCTTCATTTTCATCGCACGGTGTAGGAGCAGTGCCGCGCATTTTGTTTTTACGTCAGTCAGTCCGAGTCCGCCTTCGTCCCTCGACAGGAAACACGTCGCCTGGGAGACCTTGAAGATTTCCCGCCTCCACAGCAGGTAGTACGCCGCGCCTCCTATCGCTCGCGCAATTTCTGTCGGAGCACATAGTATTTGGGCCACGTACCACGCTTTCGACAGGATCGTTTCGTTTACCAGCTGCACTCTTTGGCTCAGCGTCAGGTTCCGGTTAGCGTGCGTCCTCACGAGCCCTCTCGTTGTGTTTAAGACGCTGCGCCAGTTTTATGCTGCCATTTTCAGAGGGCACTGCTGTAGTTCCACTCCGAGTGCCTTATGGTTGTTTGTCACTCGGTACCACTGTCTCGCTGGTCGCAGTCTGCCGTTGCCTATTGGTAGTAGCACTGTCTTCCTCGGATTCGTTTTGGTTCCTGAAGCTCTTTCAAAGGAATCCATGATTGGCTGGATTATTTCTAGTTCGTCCTTGTTCTGAATGAAGATGCCCATGTCGTCGGCATAGGCCGTGCATACGATGTTTGTTGCACCCATTGTGTATCCTCCTACTTCAGCTGTAAGTTTTCGAAGTAGGGGATCGAGAGCTATTGTGAAAAGAGCCATCGATAGTGGACATCCTTTCCTGACGGATCTTCCCAGTCTTATTGACTTTGAAGTCCATCCGTTTACTGTTACTTTTGAGGTGGCATTTGTGATGACGTTCCTGATTGTTCTACCGAATTTTGGTCCGAATCCGAGGCGTGCGATGGTTTTCAGCAGGTACCGGTGACTGATCCTGTCGAAAGCCTTGTGGAAGTCGACAGAGATTACGGCTGCGGGTCTCCTCGTTGTTGCTGCGTGGGCTATGATGTCCCTGTATGTGCAGTCGGCGTCGAAAATGTTCTTGCCAAGCACTGCACAGGTTTGCCATGGGCTAATGGCTTTCTTTAGAGCGACTTTGATGTTTGCAGCCAGGCACTTTGCTGCTATTTTGTAGTCTGAATTTAGAAGGGTTATTGGCCGAAAGTCTTCTATTTTGTTGGCTGCCTTCGTTTTGGGGAGCAGAATCACCGTCCCTTGCAGGAATTTTGAAGGCAATTCTGTCCCGTTGAGAACTTCGTTTACTATTTCGGTGAGTATTCCGCCGACTGTGCCCCAGAGCGCAGTGTAGAATTCTGATGGGATTCCGTCTGCGCCTGGTGCTCTTCCGTTTCTGCTGTCTTTGATGGCGGCTTTCACATCATCGTCTGTGACGTTTTCGTTCAGTAGTGCCCGGTCTGCGTTGGTAAGGATCCGACGCGTCTCTTGCAGGATCCTCGCCATTTCTCCGTCGTCATTTTCCTCTCCTTGGAACAGGTCGTTGAAATGGTCTTCGACATGTTGAAAATGTGTGCCCCGACCGGGACTCGAACCCGGGATCTCCTGCTTACATGGCAGACGCTCTATGCATCTGAGCCACCGCGGGCACAGAGGATAGTGCGTCTGCAGGGACTTATCCCTTGCACGCTCCCCGTGAGATCCACATTCCGAACATGTCCACAACACTACATTCGTAGTGCGCCTAATAGATGTTTGCCCATCATACTCATTACTCGTGGCAGATTAATCTATAAAGTCCCATACGAGTTCGGGCATAGCGTGTGCGTTCGCACAAGAAGGTCAAAAGCCGGGAAACCATATTTTTAACTATATATATGACGGTAGTATCTGTTCCCGAAAGAACAGTTACCGTGGATGACCATGCAGCTTTGCTAGAAATGAAATGATAATTAAATAGACACCCTAGCTGCAAGCAGGCGTTGATACACTTCATTGGGGACATGTTGAAAATGTGTGCCCCGCCCGGGACTCGAACCCGGGATCTTCTGCTTACATGGTAGACGCTCTACCCATCTGAGCCACCGCGGGCACTGAGGATAGTCCGTCTGCATGGACTTATCCCTTGCACGCTCCCCAATGAAGTGTATCAACGCCTGCTTGCAGCTAGGGTGTCTATTTAATTATCATTTCATTTCTAGCAAAGCTGCATGGTCATCCACGGTAACTGTTCTTTCGGGAACAGATACTACCGTCATATATATAGTTATATGTGAACCAGGATTTGCTTTAATTTGTGAAATACGTTCACTGGAATTTGAAGCAGAGTTAGAGAAGTATTTCTTTTTAATGTAATTTTATTGTGATTTTTATTTCTGACGTCTGTTTACCTTCCAAAGCTTACTACATATCACAATGTTAATTTTACGTTAGTCTGGTTTATATATATAATCTTTTGATTTATATATATATATATATATATATATATATATATATATATATATATATATATATATATATATATAATGGCTTCTGCACCACTTGTTAGCAGCAGACATAGTGGCTGCGCCAAGGACTGAGACGGCGCGGAGTTTTACAATTATTTATTGAACTTTCTTTACAATTTCTCCTTCGTTGTAGCTGCCCAGCCCTGCGGATCCCTCCGCCTGGCTGCTGCTGTGTAGATTCTCCGAAAATGAACGCAACGCGCGCCGCTGATCGCACTCAGGAGCCAAGGCCACCAGTGCTCCGCTGAAGCCAGGATGCCCTGTGGTTGAGATGAACTCGTCGCCCCAGTACGGGCACGCTCACGGAGCCGCGTCGCCGTGAGGTCAGCTGCCGACGCCTGCTGCACCGGCGGCTGGGAAGCCGTCAGTCGCGATGTCCCGTCATGGACGGACCACGCGCCGTGGGGCCGCGTTGCCGTGAAGTCCGGGCGTCAGTCTCCGGCGGCGTCTGTGACCAACACCGCACTGGGGCCGATCCTGCTGGAAGTTCTCGCTGTAGTTAGTCAGCCATGGTGTCGACTGAACTCGGGCCGACCTCCAGGGCTGAAGTTGACATCTGGCGGCGAACGGGTGACTCCTGCGAGCTGGAACAGACTTCTGGAATCGTCATCTACGAAGATTGAACATTCAGATACGGACCACGTCTGTCCTCAGATCCGAACTGCTTCCTGATGGCTTCTGTCTGTTGCTACATGCGCTCCACTATTTATATCCAGCAGGAGAACGTTTTTTACCCTCGGTGGTACCATTTTTTTATTACTCCTGCAGTATATTGGAACGTAACTTAGAGTGCTGGCCTCACTTCCCCTTACCCAGCACTCTCCAGGCTTCGCTCGGTCTGTGTGCGTCCTTACGTCAGTCTGTTGGTAGACTGCTACCGTCAGCAAGGCTATCTGTGCCTGCCTACTTCGCAACGCCTCGGTCGCCGGCGTGCCTCTGTTTTGCCATTCTCCACTGCGTGGAGCAACGCTTACTACATGTGGCCACAACAAGTGTAAAAATTAAAAAAAGAACGGCCTCCGCATTGGAAATGCATTCGATAAAAATTTTATGCTGATAAAGATGTAAATGTATTCGCCAACTGAAGGCAGGTGCACGCCTCTTGGTGTAGATAAAGCTGTGAAAAAAAAATGGTAAGGCGACCGCTAGTGGTAAACGGGAAATCCGGGTTCGAGTCCCGGTCCCTCACATATGCTCACTCTCGTCATCCCATTCAGCAGTTGATAGTTCTCCATGTTCGCAATTGCGAATACAGTCATTTGCGTCAGATCACAGGACCGATTGGCATACTTCAAGATTAGACAGACCGATAACTTACATCCTGTTTCCAGTTCTTCGAAATACAGCGCTGCGTTTGCCTTATTCTGTTAGCTGCTTCGAAAATGTTGGTTCGGTAAACAGGCTGCCAAGTTCGGCCATTTGACGTAGTGATTCTCAATATTCCGAGATTCTAGCACCAAAGGTACAACACACGAGACTCGCCCGCTGTTGGCAGCACTGTGTGGCCCCGCCCGTCTTGCCAACTGTCTGCTCTTGCCGTGTGCAGAGCAACAGTCAGGACTGATTCCTTCAGGCAACCTCCACTTGAGTTGGCACTCTCAGCCAGGTGGTGAGAGAGCTACTCAACGCACAAATCTGAACGGCAAAGCTATAAAGCTTTCATCGTCTTCCTGTTAAAAGAGCAGTTAAAATTTCCTTGAGACATTTGAGCCTCGTCTCTATGTACGATGGTGACAGACGCTGAATAAATTAATTAAAATTTGTGCTATTGCCAGGACTTGAACCTGGAGCTCATTGCTTACGAGACACGATTTCCCGATTATGCACTACGCTCTCTGACGCTGAGCTACCGTGCGGGCAACGCTCGGATACTACTCTAGTACCATAGACGGTTGGTAATAGTGGCTGTCTAACAAGGGAACCTCCCCATCGCATCCCCCTCAGATTTACGAGGTGCATTCAAGTTCTAAGGCCTCTGATTTTTTTTTTCTCCGGACTGGTAAGAGATAGAAACATGCGCATTGTTTTAAAATGAGGCCGCGTTCATTGTCAATACGTCCCAGAGATGGTAGCACCGTACAGCAGATGGAATTTTACCGCCAGCGGCGAGAATGAGAACTGTTTTAAATACTTAAAATGGCGACGTTTTCCTTAATTGAACAGTGTGCAATCATTCGTTTTCTGAATTTGCGTGGTGTGAAACCAATTGAAATTCATCGACAGTTGAAGGAGACATGTGGTGATGGAGTTATGGATGTGTCGAAAGTGCGTTCGTGGGTGCAACAGTTTAATGAAGGCAGAACATCGTGTGACAACAAACCGAAACAACCTTGGGCTCGCACAAGCCGGTCTGACAACATGATCGAGAGATTGGAGAGAATTGTTTTGGGGGATCGCCGAATGACTATTGAACAGATCGCCTCCAGAGTTGGCATTTCTGTGGGTTCTGTGCATACAATACTGCATGACGACCTGAAAATGCGAAAAGTGTCATCCAGGTGGGTGCCACGAATGCTGACGGACGACCGCGCGGCTGCCCGTGTGGCATGTTGCCAAGCAATGTTGACGCGCAGCGACAGCACGAATGGGACTTTCTTTTCGTCGGTTGTGACAATGGATGAGACGTGGATGCCATTTTTCAATCCAGAAACAACGTGCCAGTCAGCTCAATGGAAGCACACAGATTCACTGCCACCAAAATAATTTCGGGTTACCGCCAGTGCTGAAAAAATGGTGGTGCCCATGTTCTGGGACAGCGAGGGCGTAATCCTTACCCATTGCGTTCCAAGGGGCACTATGGTAACAGGTGCACCCTGTTTAGCGCCCGTAAACCTCAAACACACACACACACACACACACACACACACACAAAACAGGTGCATCCTACGAAAATGTTTAGAAGAACAAATTAATTCCTGCAGTGCAACAAAAACGTCCGGGAAGGGCTGTGCGTGTGCTGTTTCACCAAGACAACGCACCTGCACATCGAGCTAACGTTACGCAACTGTTTCTTCGTGATAACAATTTTGAAGTGATTCCTCAAGCTCCCTACTCACCTGACCTGGCTCCTAGCGACTTTTGCCTTTTTCCAACAATGAAAGACACTCTCCGTGGCCGCACATTCACCAGCCGTGCTGCTATTGCCTCAGCGCTTTTCCAGTGGTCAAAGCAGACTCCTAAAGAAGCCTTCGCCGCTGCCATGGAATCATAGCGTCAGCGTTGTGAAAAATGTGTACGTCTGCAGGGCGATTACATCGAGAAGTAACGCCAGTTTCATCGATTTCGGGTGAGTAGTTAATTAGAAAAAAATCGGAGGCCTTAGAACTTGAATGAACCTCGTAGTTATAAGCTGGCACAGTGGATAGGCCTTGAAACACTGAACACACATCAATCGAGAAAACAGGAAGAAGTTGTGTGGAACTATGAAAAAATTAAACAAAATATACAAACTGAGTAATACATGCGCAGGATATGCAACATCAAGGATAACGCGAGCGCAGGAGCGCCGTGGTCCCGTGCTTAGCGTGAGTAGCTGCGGAACGAGAGGTCCTTGGTTCAAGTCTTCCCTCGAGTGAAAAGTTTAATTTTTTATTTTCAGACAATTATGAAAGTTCAGGCACTTACACATAATCAACTTCGCTCTCCAAAGTTCCAGGACATGTTCAGCCGCAGTCCGGAACCGCGAGGCTGCTACGGTCGCAGGTTCGAATCCTGCCTCGGGCATGGGTGTGTGTGATGTCCTTAGGTTAGTTAGGTTTAAGTAGTTGTAAGTTCTAGGGGACTTATGACCTAAGATGTTGAGTCCCATAGTGCTCAGAGCCATTTGAACCATTTTGACATGTTCAGATTTGCTTGGACATATGTGGGATTTGACGGTCTACACACAGAAAAATTTCAAAACGTTAAAAACATATGTTGTGACAGAGCACAGGGAAAACTGTGTGACTGTGAAACAGTTGCATTCATTTGTTGCAGTTTATGTGACAAACTCTTATGTTTTCATCACTTTTTTGGGAGTGATTATCATATCCACAAGAAGACCTAATTCGGGCAAGGTAGAAGAATCTTTTTACCCATTCGCCAAGTGTACAAGTTAGGTGAGTCGACAACATATTCCCGTCATGTGACACACATGCCGTCACCAGTGTCGTATAGAATATATCATGCGTGTTTTCCTGTGGAGGAATCTGTTGACGTATGACCTTGCGATCAAATGTTTTCGGTTCCCATTGGAGAGGCACGTCCTTTCGTCTACTAATCGCACGGTTTTGCGGTGCGGTCGCAGACACTAAACTTACTTCAGTGAACAGAGACGTCAATGAACGAACGGGCAGATCATAACTTTGCGAAAATAAAAAATTAAACTTTTCAGTCGAGGGAAGACTTAAACCAAGGACCTCTCGTTCCGCAGCTGCTCACGCTAACCACGGGAGCACGGCGCTGCTGAGCTGGCATTATCTATGATGATGCATATGCTGCACATGGACTAATCAGTTTGTATATTTTGCTTATTTTTTTCATAGTTCCACACAACTTCTTCCTGTTTTCTCGATTGATCTATGTTCAGTGTTTCAAGGACTATCCACTGTGCCAACTTATAACTAAATCTGAGGGGGGTGCGATGGGGAGGTTTCCTTGTAAGAAGGGAAAAACAAGCTGAAGATGTGAATTGCAGTTTGTGTTGGGGAAGGGAGAGGACTAAGACAGTCCGTGCATTTCTGCTGGCTATATTTCTGTGGCCCTGTAATGACTAGCACACCTGCCTAATAAGCAAGGAGAGCCAGCTTGAAGTCCCGGCTAACGCAAAAATATTAATTGATTTGTTCAGCTACGGAATCATTCTCAGTCGATCTTGATCGATGACGCCGTACCAACATGTGATCAGTTTCTCCGTGTGGGGACCCTGTTTCGTCCTTGTTTTCACAGTATACTACATCCTCTCAATTCTGATCAGGTAGTTATTACATTACTCCTTTAGATAAATAACTGTAGAAGGCCAATGCTTTCTTCGTAGTTTCCTATAAAATGTGTGTGTGTGTGTGTGTGTGTGTGTGTGTGTGTGTGTGGTCCAGTGTATTGTTCCACTTAGTTTCAAGACGCCTTTGGCTTACACCCTGGTTCTAACTTCAGTGAAGTTAGCATCTTTCTCGTAGGCCAATTTTAAGTATGTTCTCACCGCCAAAGGGATCAACAAACTGGTTTTATTCGTTGTTAGGGTTCCGTTCCTAAATGAGTGAAAATGGAATCCTTATAAGATCGTTTTGTCGTCCATTTATCTGTCTGTCTGTCTGTCTGTTGAGACTCTTTTTTCTCACGAATGCTCACAGGTATCATTTCGAAACGTCTGTCACATGCTAAGGTTTACGGTCCCTGGGCAGTGTAAGAAACTTAAGCTTCTAAGTCAATGCAATCGAAAGATACGGACGTATATGTCGCTTACTTTGATACTTGCAAATTCACTCATCAGACCCTAGATGGTACTTCCTGTCGACCTAGAATCATAAAATGTGGCAAAAAACTAGGTTTCATGGTACAAGAAAAGGAATAAATCCGGAAATTGTTAATATGTATCGTAAAAAATATTTTGTTTTTCTAATTTTTGTATGTCTGTCTGCCTGTTCGTCTGTTAAGAACACTTTTCCTAAGGTACGGCTAGAGAATTCGATATGAAATATTTCTCAAATACTAAGGTCAATGGTCCCTTGACGGTGTAAGATATTTGAGGTTCTCAAGTCAATGTAATCAAAAGGTACGGCCGTCTGTAAAGACCACTTTTTCTCGCGAATGAAACGGGTATCAAGCTGCAATTTGAATCAAATACCAAGGCCCAAGGTTCCTCGGCAGTGTAAACAATTTTAGCTTCTAAGTCAATGCAATGCGCACGTACGTCACATACTTTTATCATTGATCAAAACCTGTAGGTGGGATATGAATGAACATGTCGGCGCTGATGTAGCGATAAAGAGCTTGCCTGAAAACCGAGAAATCGCGGGATCTAATGTCCCTTCGACCACGAATTTTTTCATTCCTCATTTTTACCTAGGTTCCTCCTCTGAACGATGTAAGGAGCCGTCAGTAGCAGTACGTGGTTCGGATTCCACGTTAAACTACAGGTACCCTTTCCTCGGTTGTGTAACTCGGGTAGGTTAGGGACACGCATATCGCCAAAGTACGCACTCCAATAGATAAACTTGCAACAGGTCATTCAGCCACATGAAATTACTGATATTAGTAGCTATACAGTAGATGACAGGTTTGCACGGAATCATTTGAGCCAGAGCGCTACTGGATCTTTTCCGCTTATTCCTCTTATAATTGTGACTTTTTCTTGTATTTAGTAAGTGTAGGTAAGTACCCGCCAGGATAGCCGGGAGCGGTAACGCGCTGCTTCCTGGACTCCGGTTGGCGCGTCGGCCCCGGATCGAATCCGCCCGACAGATTAACGACGTCGGCCGGTGTGCTGACCAGCCTGCATTTAGTTTTTAGGCGGTTTTCCACATCCTCCTAGGTGAATACCGGGCTGGTCCTCACGTCCCAGCCGGCCAAAGTGGCCGAGCGGTTCTAGGCGCTTCAGTCTGGAATCGCGCGACCGCTACGGTAGCAGGTTCGAATCCTGCCTCTGGCATGGATGTGTGTGATATCCTTAGGTTAGTTAGGTTTAAGTAGTGCTAAGTTCTAGGGGACTGATGACCTAAGATGTTAAGTCCCATAGTGCTCAGAGCCATTTGAACCCACGTCCCGCCTCAGTTACACGATTCGCAGACGTTTGAAACACATTCACTCTCTTTCACGATTTACACTAGCCACAGACAGCTGGGGTACACTAATTCCGCCCCGGGTGGTATGGGGTGGCGGCAGGAAGGGCATCCGGCCACCCCTTAAAATTAATCATACCAAATACGTAATGAACCCTGCCGACCCTGCACACTATGGGGGACACAGGCAGTTGCGAAAGAAAGAAAGTAACTGTAGGTAACTAATCAACTATTATCGGAATTTCAGGACAGGAACGTCTTGTGTAAATACACTAGTAAGTCAGAATTATTTTTTCAATGTTTGAATTACATTATCGCTCCGGTTGGGGAATATGAATTACATTATCGCTCCGGTTCGGGAATATTTCGTTCGAAAACTGCATTTGTCCGTCCAGGTGTGTTACACAAAAGCTCGTTGACGTATTACGGCTCGTGTGCTATTCCCCATGAGTATTTCGGCATGAAAAGTGAAGCGGTTCAATGTCTCGCAATGATACTCGGTGCAGTTGCAGCAGAGGCCGCAGGCGGTGTGTTGTTTGGTTCCACGAAGGAAAGCGGAACCGCTGGCCGCTGCCGGCGCTGTACACCGGGCACAGAGGCGAGCGGCGCGGTTGGCAGCAGTGTGGGCACAGTGCGTTTGCGGTGCACCTGCCGCTTGCAGCCTCGCGTTTAATTGTCCATTGTTCTCAGACCGGTCGGGCAGCGCCGCGCACGACAAATGTCGACCGGCGGTCGCAAACAGCGGGCGAGCGTTGTTGACGCTGCTGTGTTCTGTGTGGCGCGCGGCGCGGCGGCAACCAGTGCCGTGCGCTTTAACTGGGACTCAAAACAGAGCTGCAGGGATCGATAGGGCGAGTGAGGGCGACACTTTAACACGGTATTATCGTTTGGAACTATCCTTCTCCTTACCGATAGAGGTTTGGGCAGACGTATACAATGGTTGCAGTTACTATTTTTTAATTTGTGAGAATAACCCACTGCCGGAAATACATCTCAACACCAAAAAATAATTAATATAATGAAATTTCGAGGATAAAGTTGTCCAGGTAATACATTGAACTGATAAACAACGCACGATCACAGCTTAATATGAGCGCGAGGTGCCACGGCAAATGTGGATTGATGGTACATTAATTACCACTGTAACTGCTATAATGTTATGTTGAATACGAGCATGCAGACGTACATGCATTGTGCTGTCAGATGTTAGTTTGTGGGATGCAGTTGCCACCGGATGAACTTGGTCGGCAAACGCAGGGACGGTTAATGCTGTTTGTAAATGACGCTGGAGTTGTCGCTCGATGATGTCCCGTAAGTGCTCAATTGGAGACATATCTGGCGATCTAGCACCCCAAGGCAATCGGTCGACACTCTGTAGAGCATGATGGGCTACAACAGCGGTATGTGGGAGAGCGTTATCCTGTTGAAAAACAACACCATGTAATGTTGTTTATGAACGGCAGCACACCAGAACGATGTACTAATTTGCTTTCATGATCCGTGGGATAACCACGAAGTGCTATCATACGAAAACGCACACCAGAGCTAACTCCAGCTATTGTACTAGTGCGCCTAGCAAGTAGACAGGTTGGTTGCAGACCATCAAGTGGCCTGCTTATAACCAACACACGTCCATCACTGGCACCGAGGCAGGACCAGCTTTCAACAGTGAACGCAACTGACCTCCACCCTGCCCTCCATTGAGCTCTCCCTTGACACCACTGAAGTAGTAAATGATGGTCATATGGAATCAGTGGAATGCACGCTACAAGGTGTCTCACTCGGAGCTGTCCTTCAAATAATCTCTATGTAACATATCTACGATAGCGTTGGAAGCTGAAAAAGTGAATTAAAATTTGTGCTGTGGCCGGAACTCGAACCCAGTTCTTCTTGCAGATATGCTGACCATTACACATCCGCAGGATTATGGTCAACAGAGCTGCACAAACTACCCAAGTCAAGTACCCTCCTGAAAACAAACTCTATATCACATCTCCCCTTATATTGTCACTATTACCATGGCTCTCCGACACTTGAATAAAACCCCAGCATTGGACGTAATGGGGAAGTGATGCACTACATGCGATCGTATAGATCTGAAATTAAATTTTCCTTAAGACATTTAAGTCTCTAATTTATCTACAATAACGTTGGACGCTGAAAAAGTGAATTAAAATTTGCGCTGTGGCCGGGACTACAACCCAAGTTTTCTTGCAGATATGTTGACCATTATGGGCATTATAAGGGGAGATGTGAATTGGAGTTTGTGTTAGGGAGGGTACTAGACTTGGGTAGTTCGTGCAGCTCTGTTGACCATAATGCTGCTGTGGTGTAGTGGTCAGCACATCTGCTTAGTAAACAAAAAAACTCGAGCTAGAGTCCCGGCCGCAGCACCAATTTTAATTCACCTCTTTCAGTCGGTGCGGGTCTCCCGCATCATTCCCTACGCTCGTCGGAGTATGGGACCTCATTATCATCAGTATAAACAAAGATTGAAAGATAAATTAGAGCCTTAAATGTCTCAGAGAAAATTTAAGAAGGTGTATGTAACAGTTCGTTGTGCCACTGTAGTGCCAACTGCTGTTCCGATAGCTACACAGCCACGTGCCGAACACGATGGCCTTCACTCTCGATAATGAAACGTGGTCATCCCGAGTCCATTCTCAAGACAAGAACTGCCAGCAATCATGTACAGTGGCTACATTCCCGCCAAGTCTTTCTGCACTATCGCAGGAGGAATATCCAGTTTCTTGTTGCCCTACTACAAGACGTCGTTCAACCTCAGTGAGGTGTTAATAACGGCGTCTTTGTCGCCTTAAAGGCCTTCATGGCTAACATCGACTCATCACGTCCATTCTCAAAGTAACTAACGCTCACGAACATTACAGCGTTTATTTAAAGCAAACCTGATTTACATCCTGATAGTGGCGGTTATAGCGGCACTCTTATTCGACAGGAGCGAAATTGGAACAGACTCCATTTTTCAGATGTAGAAAGACGGCTATCAACTTTCTTTTACGTCGGACTGCTGTTCCTTGGTGTTGCAATTTTTTTCCGTCAATGTTGAGAGGAGAAAAGGTAAGATTTGTAAGGTCAGTACCGTTTACCTTTCCAGTTTGTATCGCAGCAAGAAATTCGTCATTTACAACTTCGCATGAATGTAGCACAGACAAAGTCCGCAGCTCGTGGTTTTGCGGTAGCGTTCTCGTTTCCCGCGCACGGGATCCCGGTTTCGATTCCCGGCGGGGTCAGAGATTTTCCCTGCCTCGGGATGACTGGGTGTTATTGTGTCGCTTTCATAATCATCATTCATCCTCATCACGGTCGGAGGAAGGCAATGGGAAACTACCTCCGCTAGGACCTTGCCTAGTACGTCGGTGCCGGTTTCTCGCATCGTCCCCTACGCTCCTCGGAGTATGGGACCTTATCATCATTAGTATAAACAAAAATCGAAATTTCTGCAAAAAAATAAAATTCAATTTTTCATTAGTCTACCTGAATTCTATGACTCCTAGGCTCGTCTACCGAAAATCCGTGACACAACACCGCTCATTGAAGTGTTAAATATCAAGGAACGCACATGCAATAAGGAAATGCATGCTTTTCGTTTCTTAAAAACACTAATGAAATTCTGAAGCTTTAGACTTGGTGGTGTACCTGCTTTACGAACAAAACTAACATGTAGCTTTATTCAAATTATTTGTATTTACTGGGTTTTAACTCGATACATATCCAAAAACTTATGTGTCAGTTGTATTTCCACGGAGTGACTGAACTGAAAACGACGATGGGCGTTGTGCACAAACGTAAACATCACCTGCTTCTTGCAGGCAGTGTTGCACTACAAACAAAGGCCTCGAAACGAACAAATGAAAGAAGTCACGACCATTCCATAGGCGGGAGGGCAGCAGAAATTGAAACACTGCTGTAAGACAGCAGCGCGCTCGAAGAAAACAACAACGGAAGCCGATTAGTGGAGTGCCTTCAAAATGTACAGTTACGGCGAACGATGAATGTCCAAAATTGAACGCACTCTCTAAAAACCAATTAGGCCATTTCACTAGTGCGTTAAACAACATCGAGACAAAGAGGGTTGGGTCAGGTGGAGAGTCCGTGACAGCAGACTCCTCTGGCACTAACACTAACGACGAGACAAACGAAGAACTATCTGATACAACCACGTAACACATGCATGACACTAAATGATGGAATTGTAGCATACAGACAACCACTATCTGTCTCATCGACTGCAGGGGGGAAAGGAGGAAACAGGGAACACTATGCTTTTAAATAACAGTGCAGACAAACTACATACGACTTGGTTTTTTTCATTTCGTATTACTCAACAACATAAATCATAAACTTGAAAAATAATCAGTATCATGTAAGAGTTTCTGTTGCACTGAATAATAATTTGGTACAAGCGGTCGACTTTTGGATAGACGAAGACAATTTCACAGATTTTCGCACTCCAGTTGCCAATTATTAATTTTATAACCAAAAGACTATCTTTCACTCACGTGTGTCGAACGAATTACTGTGGCGCTTTTGCAGCCTCATTGCGGAGATATGGAAACTGGGCCTGTGGAAAGCAATGTAGGCGTTATGGACAGTTTTAACGTAAAAGGATTTGTCATCAAAAAGAAAATTAACTTGCAGGTCAATCAGTTACAGCATCTGAACATACACAGGGGCGTTTTCAGCTGAAACAGCAAACAGTCTTGTAAACAGCTCGAAAACTGATGTAAAATTAACTGTTTCCGCTAAACTTCTAGGAAACTATCTTTGTAATTCTTTCAAGATCACAATGAATTCTTCAGCCCTCGCATTTTCCTTAACGCCAGTGAGCTTGGGGAATTAGAATATGTTTGTTAGAATGTGTACCTCCTTCAAGTCCACTTAAAATTCGAGATCTGCAATCCATTCCAGATGTTCTTAATTTCGTTCCTCCACTCATTTTTCCTTCATAAATTCAGCAGTTGCGAGTTATAAATCGAAAAATCATTCCAGGCATGCTCACTGGCTTAACCTACGTTCTTAGGAGCAACTGACAGTGGAATAACTGGAATAATGTGAGCAACACTGGAAATCTTACTATTCTTACCACCAATCACTTCACGTGGTGCATGTCTGAAAATTTAGCACAAAGCGCTTTTTGATGTACTGAACAATGAATGCTGCCTGTCGATCGTTGTAATTTTTTGCTATTTCATTGGCAACTGAACCTTTAAATTCTTTCTGCATCGCATCGTAAGGTCGTCGCGTAGCAAATCTGCAGTACCCATCCATTATGTGAATGCATAACACATGAGAGTTCTCATCCTTTTCTTCTGTCATTCCCACTCGTTTTTAAAACCATATGAAGATAAATCACTAGACTGCCTGAATTTGTGCAAACACCCGCTGGCTCTGTGGACGTCCTTCATACTATGAACAAGTAACGTTGACACTAAGATTGTGCCGCACTCAAGAGAGTTTTGCCAACCGAAAAATCCCACACCGCAATATTAATACAATTCTCGCGCTGGACCGAGTACTCCCGAGAATAACCGAGCAAACGCGACGCAGACCTAGTCTTGGCCCACACACGGTCCGCACACTCCACCCGCGTGAAGTTTGACGCCTGGGGGCTGGCCCTGTATTAACGTATTAACCAATATAGTTCGTGGCTGGCTATTGTACCAGGTACCTTGTAAAGCACATAATTAGACATGCAATTAGACTAAATTAACACAAAAAAAATGCCGAGCAAGTAATTTAGCTTATTAACATACGTTCTGAGGTAAACGGGTTGATCTGTTATTCTGTGCAACGGATTAATCTGAGATGTACCCTTTACCCTGTGGCTCCTGCAAGATGCAATTTCCACCCCCACACTACTACAGAAGTCAGACAGACGCTCCTAATGTTCAAAAGAGAAATGCCTGAAAAACTTTCAGCAATAAATATCTTCTGGAGTCGTCCGCTGTAAGGAAATGACACAAAAATTCGCAAAATTTCTTACTTAGCTAGTGGGATACTTGGGTACTGGAGTAGTGCTAGTTGGTGTAAGAAAAACATGAAACTAACGAAAGTTATTATTTATTTTGCAAAAATTCTGAGAAATCACAATGGCACTTTTAGTTATGAATTGAACAAGTTATATCCTGGTTCTTTTCGGAATGTGAAGTTTCATCTCAAGTATAGGATTCGCTAATGAAATTTCTATACAAAGTTTAAGATGGTTGTTGACTTGGCAGAATGGCTGAAAGGCGCGCCTGCTGAACTTGAATAATTATCCTTTAGAACGTTGCTAGGTACGGTCGAGGCTGTCGCGTGTGAAATGTAGTGAAGTGTACTGTTGTGGAGGAAATATGGGGCTCGCAATAGCTGTAGCGCACAATACCGTAAGCTGCAATGACTGCTGTCTGCGCCGCTCGCTGCTGACAAATAAGATAACTCTCGTTCTATCTGGATTGACCTTCGCCAGTCAAACTCTCCCTATGCCTTGACGAAGTCAAGGATTCCTATTGCCCCCTCCTCTAACTATTGGCATGGTACACCGGTCAGATAACCAGTCCACTGCGATGCCACTCAAAATTCGTTCGCAGGCGTTTAACTATAACTCTGTTCGTTCACACCACACAGTAAGTGTGTCGGCTAACACAGTGAACAATGCTTAATCGCAAGGACTCAATACAGAGTAGCACTTCGATTCGCTCTCGACAGAAGTGCTCTCCCAGTGAAGTACTGAGAAGAGACTTGTCCCTTGCTCCTAGAGCGACAGCGGAACGGCACCTCTCCACGCCAGACATGAAGGGGTATATCTTTCAGTCTCTTCCATTATTCCTTCAGCTCTAGGCGTCAGAAATATCGTCTGCCAATCAGCATTGCTCTTCTAAAATGGGAGAATGACGTTTCGTTTAAGGCGACCAATCCGGAAACCTGTAGCATTGGTGTTTAGTGTTTGCTGTCTCCCTGTGAAAATCTCTGTGTGCTATGTGTAAAGAATACGTAGGCTGGCCGCTCCCACACAATGTAGCGGAATTTGCTTTTAAGCTCAACACAGGGTTGTTCCCCCCTTTCACTCGGGCCCAAGCTGTTCGCTACACAGGCGGTCACCGATCGACATAGGCTGGGTCATCCTCTGAAGGGACTGGCGTCCCGTTGTGCGGTTTCTCTCTCGAACTAAAAGCTTCTGTGACCATCGTGTCTGGAATGTATGCGTGTACGCCAGCCTCGAGTATTTCAACCACGGTGCTCTTACTTGTTAATTCCATATCGTTTACATGAATTCATACAACATTGACTTTATCTTATCGAGTTTGGGTTCGAATGAAGCGTCTTGATGTGTGGAATATGATTGTGAGGGCGGAATATGTAAGCAATGGTCAGGAGACCACGATGTCTGACAATGTATAACGATGCGCCACACGAAAACTGCTCAACACACACAATAAGTGACACTAAATGTATAAAGGGTAACGTACAGATTAAGTAGAACAGAAAAACTAAACTCCATCCTCACAAATATTGGAAGGCCCAACGGTACCGACCGGCCGTCGTGTCATCCTCAGTCCACAGGCATCACTGGATGCGGATATGGACGGGTATGTTGTCAGCACACTGCTCTCCAGGCTGTATGTCAATTTACGAGGCCGAAGCCGCTACTTCTCAATTTAGTGGCTCCTCAGTTTGCCTCACAAGGGCTGAGTGCACCCCACTTGCCAATAACGCTCGGCGGACCGGATGGTCACCCATCCAAGTGCTAGCCAAGCCCGACAGCACTTAACTTCGGTGATCTGACATGAACACGTGTTATTAGTGCGGTAAGGCCGTTGGCAGTAAATAATCAAATAACATATGAAATTCAGTACAAGTTCATGAAAATGCATGTGGATTTTTTTATTGCATTTCCTCTCAAATGTCATATAAATAAAATAATGGGTTGGCATAATTGGAACCATCGCTTCGTCTATGATGTCCTGACCATGCACTACGATAACCACATGACCACAACGAGTTCTTGTATGTGGCCCCTTTGCACACTTATATCAGTTTAATAACAGACGTGTTAAACTTCTCTTGCGATTTTCTCGGAGTTGCCGAAGTAGCACCCCTTACTACTTCCACATTAACTTATTTTAATGGCCCACTAAAGGTGTACAAAGTTTTAAGTAAATCCGTGATCCCAACGTCTTGGTCTCCCCTTGCTTTTTATGCGAGAGCTGAATCGCCTTGTGACATCCGGAACGTGATTAATTTCATGTAATAAATTGAAGGCGGTGTGCACTGCCACGGGATGTCAGGCTCAAGGATACGTTCTGAGACCGATTCCTTGAGTGGCACCGCTGAAATGACAACTACTTCCAACAATACTGTTTCGTATCTTAAAAATCGAAATTTTAAAATTTTCCGTTTCAAAATAACAAATTCAAGAAGTAATGGCAGCTTACCTTGTACAAGAAAGGTCATAAGGTCTCCATGGACCCCACCTCCACGGTCCACACAAAATTCATTAGATGGAGCGCACTAGTTGTCTAAATGCAACATTGGATAAACAACGTCAGTAAATTTCGAACTGTTAACATCGCCCAAAGCTCAGGATATTCCGTGTCCCAATTAAGGCTTACGCGAGACGTGTCATGATACCACTAACAATTGGGACCCCCAGTGAAAATAGGATGTCGGGCAAGTCTAGTGGTGGCTCTACGTATTTTAGAACCCAAAGTGGAAGTGTGCTTGGGTTCTTGAATCTCCACGATCCACTTGCCACTCCCTCAGTCATTGTGGGTATAATTTACTTGGTGGGTATAATTTATGTACAGCTACTCACAGAGGTCCAGTGTCGGGTGTAATTATCGTATAGAAGCGAAATTTGGCAGATATTCTAATGCTTTACCTGAGAACCAATTCAAGCTGGATGAAAATTAGTTCCAATAATGGCCACCAGTTGCAAATTTGACGCAATGAATCCAACAAAGATGTATAGAAGCGTCTTCACATGCATTGGATTAGTAACATGACCTGGGGAGATCAGATCAAACAAGTGAGGAATGAATTATTAACGTCATTTGCACAATTTGTTCAATAAAAGCACCAGAGGTGACGACGAGATGCTGCATCCGTTTAAAGCGACGTGATGAAGAGTTGCTCTCAGCGGTTCCCGCGGAATCCGAGCAACGTGTTCCTGTGTACAGTGCTTCAGATCAGGTAGACGCCGAACGTGTCCCTGGTAAACGCGATTATTTTTAAGGTATCCGCAGAACCATATGTGTTACATGGATTCAGATCATGAAATCTTGAGGGCCATGCTTCCTGAAAACTTCTGGAGGTAACACGTTCGTGGAAGGTTGGTTGCATCAAGCAGTCTTGATTTTTCACTGGATGAACGGCACGAGGTGTTGCCACATCGTGTGTGAAAACTGCAGTTTTCACTGACTCTTCCAAAGGAATCATATGCTGTACAAGACGTCTCGATAACGTGCAGACGTAATAGTACACGTGACAGGCCCCTCTGCGTGCATTCTCTTCAAACACGAGCGGACCAAGAATAAAGGTTCCTGTGACTTCACACCACACAGGCACATACGGTGAGTGCAGTGGATTTTTGTCCAGGACACGTGGTTTACCAGACCCACAAATTCGGAAGCTCTGTGTATTCATTGCACCCTGTAGTGTAAAATGTGCCTCGTCACTTAGTTGAACTATGGACAGCCACATCTCATCAACTTCTACCCGTGCCAGAAACAGAAGAGCAAATTCAAACGCTGCTGCGAATCATGAAGTATCAGTTGTAGCAACGTCTACATCTTGTACGGGTACAATTGTAAATTAGTAAAATTTTTGTACTACTGACCATAGGATGGACAGTTCTCGTGACACTGCACGAGCATTAGTACTACCAGGGGCAAATACTGCATGGTCAGTTACAGCAGTAACAACCTCGTCTGGAACTTTCAGCAATATACGACACCTTTCTCTTCCACGTGCCATACCAAGCTCACCATGGTTTCGAATTTCTTTATAATCTTCTTTAAACCTTTTAATGAGATCATCCCTCCCCTCAGACCTTACAGTGGACGACCCTTGTCCGCCCTATTCAGGAGTATTGCTGTCCGGTGCGAGATCCGCATCAGATGGGACTGAAGGATGACATCGGAAAACAACGTTTAACTGTCGCCTTGGAGAGTTTTCAGCTGTTTGTTACGTGTGTTATTGTTTTTCGCCAGAACTGTGACTTCGCGATCGTGATTAATAAACCCGGACGGACTGTATCTTCGCGATCGGCAACTAAACGCTCACTATATCCTGTTTTAAAACTGTGCACGGGGCATATGAATAGCAAATGAGTGCGTAACGAACTTTCCAATCGTATAAATATCAACGTGGATGTACAAAGCAACAGCTACCCCTAACTAGCCTGTGACCAAAGGAATGGTACGGAGGATAATATTACCACCTGGAGAATCCTATTCCAAGCAAGAGGACAAATCCACCATGACTGATGGATCCATAATAACTCTGCCACCAGTATCACCAAACTGCTGTCGACAACACAACGCAACCCCCACAGAGGCAGACAAGCTGAAACGCCAAATACTCGCCCTGTAAACACTTAAAGCATCTCATGTAGTTTCAATTCTAATTTCCTTCTCTTTTTTAATAATTTTTTTTCAAGTTTGTTTTCCTTAGAAATGAAGGTAATTTCTGTAAATTGTGTTCACTGTCGGTGTTGACATTGTTGAGTCAACCATTAACTGTAGTTATTACTATTTACTTTCTCTGACATTCATTTATTTTACTGTAGTTGTTATTGCAAGTGTATTCCGTGTTTTTTTCAAAAAAAATGTTCAAATGTTTGTGAAATCTCATGGGAGTTCACTGCTAAGGTCATCAGTCCCTAAGCTTACACACTATTTAACCTAAATTATCCTAAGGGCAAACAAACACACCCATGCCCGGGGGAGGACTCGAACCTCCTCCGGGACCAGCCGCACAGTCCATGACTCGTGTTCTTTTCGAGGAATGTGTTTTTTGTGAGTATGAACAGCGTTTTCATCATAAGTAATTAGTGCTTTGTTTTGGTATGTGGTAACACGGGTAAGTTGCGGTCTCCGCATTAATTCCGAGCGCCGACCAAGCACAGTTATGTGACTCCGCTGTTGAAGCCAGGCATGCTCTAGGTGGGAGCTTTGAACCTGACAGCTGTTAACTACATAAACTGTGTTTGCATTCAATAGGACGTTACATTGCAACATATTCATGACCAAGTGCGAGTTTATTTGGCTTTTACAGTTATAACTGAACAGTATTGTAGGCATTTCTTCTATTATTTACGAATTCTTTTATGGGAGTTTTCGTGTTTTATCCGCTTTTGCTGTTCGTTGCCAGATTCTGAAGTGATTACTTTCCTTAAGTTTGGGAGTAAAACTTTTTTTTTTTTTGTTTAAATAATCGAAATTCACGGTCCAAATAACGCAAAGTGGGTCAGTGCGACCCGTGTTCATCACATATGGACCAGTTCGTGGAAGGACTAGGTATTTTCGTTACGCTACAGAGAAATTTTCTTCGCAAGCTGCAGAGAACAAGTCCTCGCACTGAAGAGCACAATAACAACAGCAACAGTTTGCAAAGAATCTCGCTGTGGCGTCCGAGGGCGCGACTTTCGGTTCTCTCTGTAAGTTCGCCTTTATAAGGGGTGGATAAAAATATGATAACACGGAATACACAATGCATTACCATGCCTGACTGTTTAGAAAAGCCGTTAGCGTTAAAAGCAGCTTGTCTTGAAATGAGCGTATACAGGTGCTGTATGATTTTCAAGGCAATCTTATGCCACAACTCCTGGCCGTCTGGTTTGCCTCCTTCCACTCATATGTTAAAACCATTTGCCCCTCATCACAGCTGGCGGTAGGCAGGCCCTTCATAATGCTGAAAGTCTCATGACGTTATTTAAGGCTGAGGTATGTGTTTCATAAAACTGAGGTGATTCTCGGTAGAGGCTTATTGTTCCATTCTAAGAATGCGTGAGAACATCTCAGTTCACACAGAACTCAACAGCGACAGAGTAGACCACACCTCATTCAGAGGTTTTGTTTCTGCTTACGCGTGTCAAGGAGCCACCTGATAGGATTCCCGGAACTCCTCTTTTAGTCGAGCTAGGACGGGGTTCGCGGTATTCAGCACGATTCTGTTCTGTGGAAGCCTGAGGGCGGTAGTCTCAAGTGCTGGCTGCCACCTACTAATTTATGGTGAGAAATCACAGGTCTTGGAATTTCTGGGCTTACGCTTGGGAGGAGGAGCCTCGCGGCGTTCCCGTCACCTCGGTTAGGGTTCTGGAAATTCAGAAGTGTGTAGAGAACTCACTGATTCGCCCACACTGTTGACGTCAGACGGGAATTTCTATAGCAAAGAAGATATTCTCTAATTGGCCCGCGTCTGGAGACACTGTGTGGTCGGAATTTATTAACCGTGGCTGATTTCACGCTACTGGTTAGAAACCGGAACATTTCTCCTTATTAGCGGCTGTAGCCGGAACGGCGCAAACAGCAGGGACACGTGAAGAAACACACTCTTTGTTTGGATGTGTAAGGTGAAAGGTCGCTGGTTTTAGACGTTGAGGACTCTGAGATAGGGAATCTTATACCACACTAACTGTAAAACAGTGGCAACTTCAGAGAACGATGATGGATTGGTTAGCCATCAATCATCCTAGTATCCAAAGCAGATCACCGAAACCCAACAATATTGAGATCTGATGGCAGTGGTGGCCTGGAGAGACAAGTCTTCCTCGTGCCGACAAAACGAATTATGGGCGGTGGGAACAGGACTCCTGCCGTCTTGTAACACCGTTGGGGAACAAACGTTGTGCCGCGGGAAGGACCTGATCAGCCAAAATAGTGATAGTCCTTGGTAGTAATGCGCCATTGCGGAGTACTCATGCGGTCCATAGGATACGACGACATGGCTGCCCAGCTCATCAACGAACCCCGCCAATTTGTCATTCTTTGGACGTAAACTCGGTCAGAAGTTGGGAACAGTGTGCAAGAAGCCTCATCCGACGAAATGACATTCTTTGATTGTTCCATAGTGCATTACTGATGAGTGGTTTCATAATTTCATATTTCCCTACAATTCCCTGCTTCTGGAATTCCCTTGGTGTTGGTTTGATGCTGACGGGGTTCGCGAGTGTGACATTGAATTCAGTAGCTGTCGTACTTTTATTTTCGTCACAATCGTGTTCGGTGACCATCTGTTACTATCAGCGGATACAGTTTCGTCCGCGTTATGATAGGGTGAAAGCAGTATGCTACGGCGCACTTGTATGTGGCACCACAATAAGGTAAGAATATTAATAAATTAAAATGAAACTAATATACTATTAACGATGAATGTGTCTGATAGTATACACAATGCGGATCGCTGACTGTGCGCGACCGCAGAGCCAAAGATACTGATCTGTTGGAGTAAGAGAGAGCCCGGCGCACAGCTGTAAGTAGCTGTCTGTGAGGGAGCTGTGGTGTGCTGTGTGAAGCCACCGAGTGATAGCTTAATGTACGTGTGTCAAAATTGTTGAAAATGGAAGCAGAAGTCTTCATGCAACCAAGGTAAAGATATTAAATAATTGAGCTGGCTGATAATTTGTGATTGGTGAGTAAACCCAGAATGTACGTAAACTGTTTTGATATTTCGCTTTTCTAATGTTTCTCAGATCTGTTAACAGAGCTGTATTTCATTTGATGATTTGCATGTATATCGGTTTAATGAGGTTAGATAATCAAAAATTTTAAACATGGCTGAAGCAGCAACTGTTGAAAATATTCACGGTAAATGATAGCAGCCAACCAGTTGCAGAATAAAGATTTATTGAAATCCTTGAGAACGGTTTCGGGATATCTAAATATACCTTCATCAAAAGCAAAAATACAATAAAATCACATCCTGCAGTGGAGATGCATAAAACAACTGTGTCAAAGGCGTCGTCAGTAGTTAAAATTAAAATATCACCTCCACCTGTGTAGCATAATTATAAAGAGAGCACTTAGCCTGTGAACGCTAGTTCACACGCTAGGCTGGACCGCAGACTGAACAATCAATAACACCAAACACACATCACAGAGAACCAATCATCACACTCAAAACACACACAAACTGTCTCGCGCCTACACCTACACCTACACCTAAACTCACACCCACATTCACATCTGCTCCTACACCCACACACCCTAGCACAAAGTTAATTCTAATTGTAGTCAGTTGTAGGAAATAGGCTGTGAACACAACAAGCACCATAAGAGGATGAAGGTGGCAAGTATTAAAAAAAGGGAAAATGTACAATTCTAATGCAAAAGGCACCACTGCCAAATGCCAAATGTAAAATATCTAAAGCACGCAACCAACCCTCATAAACAACAACAATTGTATGCTATGACAACCAGGTACAGATTCCAGCAAAAGCCACCAGTACTCCAAAACTACTTTACTTTACTGTATAATTCTGTAACTCTAGTATATTAAATCTATTATATTTATTCTCACTTCACTTTACAGTTACTCTAAATTTTAATGTGTATCAAAAACTGCCTAACTGTTCAAACAGAAGAAAGGAACAACGTAAAACTCAAAGATTAAGTCCCCAAAAGACACAACCAACACAACCACCTCAAAGTCCAGTAGGTAGTTACACTCACAAATACAATAGCCTATGTCTGTATTAAATATATTAAATTTACCAAATATTACCAATAACCAATTAATGTAACTAACACCTAATACAATTAATGTAACTCACAACCAGTACAATCAACTGGTTATCTTTCCTTCCTTCTCCTCATCTTCAACCTTCTCTTTCTCTTTCAATATGGTGTAAATGGATCATGTAAAATAAGTAACTTTGTAAATGTAAAAGTACAATTGTAATTATAAAATTGAAAAACAAACTAGCATCTAAAACTGTAAAAATAAAGTTGAAAAACTGATCGTAAGTAATGACAAATTTGCACTGATGCAACAAATAAAATCTAACAGATTAGTAAAATGTATCCTGATACATCCAAAAAGGCTGAAAAGGGTATTGCACACCCTCAAACAGCCCGCATTTCCGTCTCAGGGAAGGGAATGAAAAGAGCAAAAAAAAAGTGAATTTAGTGTATTTTTGCTTCTGATGAAGGTATATTTAGATATACCGAAACAGTGGTCATAGATTTCAATAAATCTTTATTCTGCAACTGGTTGACTGTTATCATTTACTGTGAAGTTAGATAATACTCGCTGTTTAAATCTCATTGTTTGTGAATCAATTGTGAGTAATGTAACTTCATTTGTCAGATGTCTTCGAAAAGACAAACTTAGCTCGCAATATAATTTTGCTAAAAAAAACACCTCAGTGTCAGTAATTCGCCATAATCAGGACCTCCTCCCTGTCCAGGATATAATTTTTTTTTAAAAAGTTGGATTTTCTTAAATGTTCTCGTTTATCAGTCAAAAGAATTTCATGTGTATTTCAAGGTATTATGGCCAGCATTGCACACTGCTCAGCCTGTAGCGAGCATATATATACATATATCAAGATTTTAAAACAGCCATTGTTGAAATTCTTCACGGTAAATGATAACAGCCGAACAGTTGCAGGATAAAGATTTATTAAAATTGTTGACCACGATATCGGTCTATCTAAATTACCTTCATCAGAAGTAAAATACGACCAGAATATACCGCGTTACTCCGTTGCTACTTTAGAGATAAAGCAGTTTAATTTATTTGCTATGTGCACAGGGACCAAAGTAATCAGTTTTGAAGAAGGCCAGATGATTCAGTGCCTAAGGGGCTGAATGTACATTGCAGTGACTGTATTTCCTTATTGGTATTGGGAGTTGCATTGCCCAATCAGTTCGAATGAAGTTTTACTAACAATAATACAGAGTAAGCACACCACTTACACTTACCATTCGAGTTTAATAGTCATTCCACAGATCAGACATTCATCCAACGTAATCTTAGAACGGATATTATTTCATTTTTTAAACAACATTACACTTGTGAAATATCTAACTAGCCTTTTTATCAAAAAAGTTTACGTAGAATCTGGGGTTACTCAACAATTAAAAATTATCAGCCAACTACTCTATACTAATGCACTGGCAAGAAAACAAAAAACATCATTATTGAACATCTTTACCTTATAACATGAAATTTTCTGTTTCCATGTTGAGATATATTGATATACCTACATTAATATAACACTTGGTCGCTTCAAGCAGCTCACCACAAACACTGCCTACTCTATCGCCTTTCCCTCACAGACAGCTACTTATAACCGTGCGTCCAGCGCCCTCTTACTCCAACAGATCAGTATGTTTGGCTCTGCGGTCGCGCACAGTCAGCGATCCGCATTGTCTAGCCTATCAGAGACATTCATCGTTTATAGTAAATAAAACATGGGACTTAGGGAAAGGCAGGATTCGGTGTGGACAGGGCCTTACTCAGTTACAGTTGGTTGCTCAGTTTTTTTTTTTTTTTTAATAATGTGCACTTCATTTGGAACCAACTGCAAATGAGGTTGACAATAAGGAACAAATTTGGCTGTTAAGACACAATGTCTAATAAAAAAATTCTTAAGCAAGTATCCCGCATGGCTGAGGGCCTTATTGACCAGAAACTGAAATTATTTGTCAGCTGAAGGCCCCAATAGTAAAAACTCAAAAGCAAATTGACGGGTGAAGGCCTGGATAGGAAATTCTTAAGAACAGTTAAACTTCTCCAAGAGATACTAATACACCTTTTTTTTAGAAAAAAACATCAAAATTTCACTTTTAATAGACAATAACTAATTAAACATTATTAAGACAAGTTGCATTCATGGCTGCGGGCGTTATCGACAAGAAATTCAAGTTACTTGCTGGCTGAGGACCCCAATAGTAATAACTCAAAATTAAAATATTTAAAAAAACAATCATCACCATCTGATCAAACCAAGAGAAAAGTGGGTCTCAGACTGTGCTCCAAGGATCGGCCTGGTAAAAGTCGCTCAACCTTGTAACCGATGAAAGAGGCAGTCAAGAACTGTATTTACTAAACCGGATGGAAATTCACACTAGTGACAGTTTAAATGCAGACCAACACTCTTGCAAAAGCTACCTAATATGTGGTAACCAACAGAATGATGGAATAACCCAGGCAAAGTGGAACCGGTGGACAGCACTGCGTCTTCAGAATCTGGTGTTTAGGACATCCAGAAGCAGGAGGAGTCACTACGACCAAGTTAGTCCAAAAGACAAAATATCCAAACCACAATCAGGGAGGCTGTCGAACTACACGCCTTACCACACAGCAGTGGCAAGGCGAGGACAGGTACACTGCTGCAAAAATACGCTAACCTCCAGGGCAGGTAATTAAGGCGTTAGTGGCCAGTAGGCAGAAAAATACCAATGGCTGAACTTCATCTACAAATACAAGGAATTCAATGACTAATAATAGGAAGTGGAGGACAGCTAATTAATTTCGCTAACTCCAAACAGTCCACTTGTTGCTGTTCGTCTCGGCGACCCTGCGCGCAGCAAGGGCGAACAAATGGTGTGATCACAGAATAGTGGATGATTCACTACTGGGTTAATGTTCCCTCAACTCAAACGTCCTGGGTCCGGTGGACAATGAGCTTGTGGCCCTCGCAACTACAGCCCCTCAATCCAGCAGTGCCTGCGTGCCGCCAGCTGTCCCAGCATGTCCATGCACTGCCGGACCTAACTGCTACTCTATCCCAACAGAACTACCCGACACACCCCGACCCGACAAACACTTGACGCCTTTCCAAAGATAGTACTAGATATTGATAACCACTGCTGCCGCCACTCGTGGACAGAAAACTCCAGCAAATGTAGTAGCGCCAGTAAACAAGAGAAGGAAATGAGACGCCACTATCCCAATTACACAATGCCAACCTACCAACGGCACCAACCCAAGCCGCAAAATGGCTCAACCTCCCTCTTCAAACATCAACTCGGGGTTAAACCAACATCTGGCTTAACCAAACTTAATTTGATTAAGATGGACCCTGTATTGCTTACTGGTACAGTTGTTCTTACCCATAAGGTTAACTGGGTCTAAAATACGCATAATAGTACAGGGACCCAGGAATCAGGCAGCGATCAAGATTTCCAACACGCACCTCCCTCCCAGGAAAATCACGGACATACACCTGGTCTCCCGGTTTACCGCTAAAGACTCGTCGATTACGGTTGTTTCTTATGGGCCCTGAGAATGTTGCACCTGGCACGATTCCAGTTTTCTTTGACGATCTCAGGGGTAGTATCCAAAGGGATTAGATCTTGAATTCCCGTAAGTTCGAAAGCGGTGAATTGACAAGATAAACAAAGATCAAGGAAACCGTAGTAGCCTTCAAAGCCTCGTGGCTGGCTGTATTGAAGGCAAAACTAAGCCAAGGGAGACTAGTATCCCACTTACTGGGCTTCTTCTGATGGAAGATAATCAGTGCGAATTTGAGATTACGATTGACCCTCTCCGCGAAAGAGCCCTGCGGGCAATACGGAGTGGTAGTCACGTGCTTCACACCGCTTTGAAAACAGAAAATCTTGAAGAGAGCCGAAAGAAAGGCCGGCGGATTATCACTAACGATTTTTAGGGGGTCCAAAAACACTAAATACGTTAGTGAAAAGAGCAGTAGTAGTAGCAGCAGTCACGTTACGACTCGGAAGAACCCAGGTAAACCTCGAAAACGCGTCGTAAGTAACCAATACGTACCAATGGTCTCCTTCGATGCGAGGTAAGATCCTCACATAATCGATATAGAGTTTCGCGCTCAGAACTCAAGAAGCCCTGTTGTAGAGCATTCTTAGGCTTGGTCACACGACACAACCGACATCGGAAAACCATCTCTCTAACGTCTCGCTGCATAGACGGCCAAGTCAAATGCTCCTTATTTTTCTGCAAGATCTTATAGGTTCCTAAATACCCGCCAATCAACGACTTGTGAAAGTGATGAAATAGGGGCGTTCCAGGGTGGCTGGTAGGCAGATCTTCAACTCCTTAGCAGGTCCCACCCTTTTACGCAAAATGCCTTGACTTATCCATCTAAAGATTCCTCGCCGACAGCCGTTCCTTAGCCGGTTCCCAAGTGGGGTCCTGATCCTGATGGTCGGCGACGTCACTAAACAAATGAGGAATACCGACTAACACGACACAACTAAAACTGCCTTCTTCTGTTTCTTGGGTGCTCTCACTAGATGGATATTCAGTGAAAATACGGCTGAGGACATCCGCGAGTACTTTCTCAGTCCCCTTAATATGTTTAACCTCGAACTGAAACGCTGAATTGCGCACTGCCCACCTGGCGATACATTTTACGTGGATTCGCTAACACCCAGCTTAATGCTTTATTGTCGGTTTCTAGCTGAAGTACTCTATACTCGAGACAAAAGCGATACTTCTCCAGCCCGAACAAGACGGCCAATGCCTCACATTCTTAAACGGGTTACTTAAGTTCGGCACTGGTTAACCAACGAGACACGTACGCTAATGGCTGCTTTGACCCCCGAACTCCTGTAGGAGAACTGCCGAAATCCCCGCCTTAGATACGTCGGTTTGTAAAATGAATTTTTTACTAAAATCAGGCACTCCGAGAATCGGAGGGTTGTCTGTAGCTGCCTTAAGGTATTCAAACGCGGCCTCTTGGGCAGGTCCACATTCAAAACGCACCCCTTTTCGACGCAGTTCATTTACAAGAGCCGCCAACTAAGCAAAATTAGCGACAAAACGCATAAAATAGTTCGCCATGCCTATGATCCTGGCAATTCCGCGTTCATCAGCAGGCGGCGGGAGAGCTCTCAATGCCTTAGTCCGCTCCTGGTCAATACTAATGCTCTCGCCTGATACTAAGTGATCTAAGAAGGATACCGCTGCCTGGCTAATGTCACCTTACTGGGTTTAACAGTGAAACCAGTCCCCTGCAGCCTTGAAAAAAATTGCTGGATATGTTCCAATTGCTCCTGAAACGAACGGTTATAAATCACCAAGTCGTCCTAGTAATTATAAACACAGACTAATTTCAAGTCTCTAAGAGTGTTATCCAGCAAGCGAGTAAGAACGGCTGCCACAGTAGCCAAACCAAAGGGAACCCTGTTGAACTCAAACAGATTCCAATCAGTACAAAATGCTGTAACAAGTTTACATTCTTGGGCTAAGGGAATCTGATAATAAGCTTGATGCAGATAGAGCACGGTGAACCAATTAGCGCTGGCAAACCAAGTAAAAGAGTTATGGAGATCAGGTTAAGGAACTGATTCGAGGACAACCTTGGTGTTCAGGCGCCGGTAGTCAAAAACAGGCCGAAAATCACGCACCTGATCCTTAGGAACAAGGAATATGGGGAAGCATAATCAGATGTAGGAGGCCTTATAGATCCTTGCTCGATCATTTTAGAAATCTTTCCTCTTAGTATCTTCATCTTAGGCGGTGAGAGACGATATGGGGACTGCCTGACCGGAATGTGGTCAGATAGACGAATATGGTAGTCATGAACATTAGTAAACCCCTATCTATCACAGAGAAGCTCGGGCAACCTCTGCAACAAATCCCCTAGTTCAGAAGCCTACTGTTAAGACAGATGGGTGAGATCAAACTCAGTAACCGTAGCATCAACAGCCAGCAAACCGGCATTTCAATGCACCTTACGCTTAGCACATTCACAGTACCCAAACTTCTGAGCAGAAGCGAACCTAAAGAAGAAGGTGTACCTGGAATAATCCAAGACAAGACCAGTTTTACTGATAAAATCACATCCCAAAATTAAATAGACGATCAGCTTCTTAACGAAGGCCAAAGACAAGGGCCAGGAGAAATCCTCAACCGAGATACTCCCTCGGACCCAACCATGCAGAGGCAACACCTGCCCATTGGCAACCCGACATCTCTGCACCGAAGAAGGGACCGACCTAAGTCTCGTAAGATGACCAAATTCAAGAAACCATTCCAAGCTCAACAACTAAAAGGATCTACAAGAATCCAAAAGGGCACAAATAAGTTCGCCACCTACTCGAAAACAAATATAACGCAGGGGAGGTGATGACCGAGCAGCGACAGGGGCACACAAAGGTTAAGGGCTTGATCCCGAGGTTGCTGCCCAGCCCAGCGTCATTTATTAGCTCTGGGTGGGCGCGGTTGAACGCAAGAACTATCTAAATGACCTGTCCGACTGCACCTGAAGCAACGCCGCGGTTCCCTTTTAGCAGACTCAGCCGATATAGACAGTCCGGAGATCTCCTTGATAACGCCCGCGGGCTGAACTTTAAGGGGGCTAGAACGTCAAACGGGCCGACTTGGAGCAGGAGAGACACCATAGGACATTTTAATTTCCACTGTCTATACTTTTACAAATAAATTCATAAAAATGCGTCAGCATGACCAGGAAGGATTCAAGATTGACACTCATAACGGTGGAAGTTCAAAAACATAACAAAATGATTTTTTTTACATGTGAAATTTCATCATTTTTTTTACTTACTATTGGCTGCATTTGTTGCTATAGGTACACTTTTCTTCATAAGTAAGAGAGATTCTTCGATGAATTTTGCACAGCAAACAAACCATCCTTATAGGTGTATGAAACTCTAGAATTTCCCAAATCTATTAAAAACTGTGGTAAAAATTGATATAATAACTATAAAGTTTGACTTTTTTTGTAAACATAAAGTTTAAAATGTAACAGCTCATTCATAAATTACATAAATTCTAGAGTTTAATAGACCTGTAGGTATGGTTTGTATGCTGTGCAAAATTAATCAAAGAATCTCTCCTACTTATGAAAAAATGCACCTATAGCAACAAATGCAGCCAATAGTAAGTGAAAATAATGATGAAATTTCGCATATATTTTGTTATGTTTTTGAACTTCCACTGCTTTGGCCGTGAATCATGAATCCTTCCTGGTCATGCTGATAAAGTTTTATGAATTTAATTGTAAAAATATAGACAGTGGAAAGTAAAATGTCCTGTTGTGCCCCTCCTGCACCAAGTCAGCCCATTTGACGTCCTACCCCCCTTAACTTCACGGCCTGGATCGCCCCTGAGCGGTAACGCAGATGTCGCTACAACTGCGGCACGAAGTTCCTCCGAGGTGGAGGGACTACCACAAAAAGCAAAGTGTGACTTATCCGATGCTCGCATTCTCCTCAGGACAATAGAAACTAACTCTCGTTCTGGCAAGATGACTAACAAGGCCAAGCAGGCCGCCTTGACTCTGTCCACTTATTCATGTAAATCCTTTTTATCTTGCTGCATCTGCCACATACAGCGACACTCGACCTGTTTGAGAACTCCCATGGTCAATCTTTAACTAAAAGATCCCTCAACCGTTGCAATGAAAATCCCTCAGCCATGGCTCTGAATACTAGGGTCCTCAATTCGCCTCTAGCTAACGGATACAAGAACGACAAAACTACTTGACGCTAAGCGCCAAAGGCATCAGCGTGTTGCTCAAGGTGAGCCAACAACCATAACAACCTCTCAATTTTCTCGAGTCGGTCTATAACTAACTCTGCGAGGCCCCGGAAGAAATGCACCAGAGGATTAGGCAATTTTGCAAACGCTGCGTCTAACCTCTCGGGAGACATAAGTGCATAATTCCCCGGCTAGCACGCGCGCTCCCCTGAAGACAGCAAGTCCTGCTCCCCAGTCCTCTTCCCATCAAGCTCTAAGCATATAATCTTAAACTGCAATTCAGTAATCAAGGACTCCAATTCAGCAGTTGATTCCTTATAACGATCCTCTAACCTTAATGTCCTTAAATCCGCTATCCGGTTGGTTAAATGTATTAACTGTGCCCACAGCCTGTCTGACTGACTGCCACTAGGTTGAGCACCCTCCAAAAAGCCGATGGTGTCCTCAAGATCCCTAACAGCCTTACACCGAAACTCAATGGCTGCTCCTGTCTCGCCCACAACATCTGGCGTGACATCAACCGGCTGAAGAATGGTAGCACGCAAACGGGCGGCTATGTCCGGGACACTACCCGCAATTCGCTGGCGCCTCATCGCCAGCTCATAAATGAGGTTGTCCTTCCTCAACAGGCCGATTCCGGCGCATTGCATGACCGCCATTAGTACTGGTCACCTGAAACAACCAAATAGCAAAGGCAAATATCGCGTAACAGTGACAGAGTTACAATTCGAACCAGCCGTAACAGTAATGGCAATATTAACAATCGTAACCACGCTGTGCTACCAATGAAACATGGGACTTAGGGAAAGGCGGGATTCGGTGTGTACAGGGACTTTCTAGGTTACCGTTGCTTGCTCAGTCAAAAAAAAAAAAAATCACATACACTTTATTTGGAACCAGTTGCAAATGAGACTGACACTAAGGAACAATTGTCAAATTTGACTGTTAAGACACAACGTCTAATAGAAAATTCTAAGCAAGTTGTACTCATGGCTGAAGACCTTATTGACCAGAAATTCAAATTGTTTGCCGTCTGAAGGAACCAATAGTAACAAATCAAGAAACAACTTGCGGCTGAAGGCCTGGACAGCGAATTCTTAAGAACAGTTTAACTTCTCCGAGAGACACTAGAATATTTTTTTTTAAAAACTCAGTCGCCAAAATTTTGCTATTGAGAGACAATATTTAATTAAAAATTCTTTAGACAAATTGCATTTACACCTGAAGGCCTTAATGACCAGAGATTCAAATTATTTGTCGGCTGAAGGCCCCAGTAGTAATAATTCAAAAAAACAATTTAACGCTTGAAGACCTGGATAGCAAACTCTTAAAAACGGTTTAACTCCTCCAAGGGATAGTACAATATTTAAAAAAACACCATCATCAAAATTTCACTGTTAAGACACAATGTCTAATTAAACATTCTTAAGACAAGTTGCATTCATGGCTGAAGGCCTTATTGACAAGAAATTCAAATTACTTGTCGTCTGAAGGCCCCAATAATAATAACTCGAAATTAATATTAAAAAAAACAATGATCACCAACTGATGAAACCAAGAGAGAAGTGGGCCTCAGAGAGTGCTCCAAGGAAAAGTCGCTCCACTTCGTAACCGATGAGACAGGCAGCCAAGCGTTGTCTTCACTTAACCGAATGGCAACTCACACTAGTGACAGTTTAAACGTACACCAACACCCTTGTAAAATCTACCTAACATCTGGTAACCAACACAAGATGGAAATACTCAGGCAAGGCGGCACTGGCGGACAGCACTGCGTCTTCAGAATCTTATGTTTAGGACATTCAGAAGCAGAAGGAGCCACTACGACCAAGGTAGTCCAAAGAACAAAATATCCGAACCACAATCAAGCAGGTTGTCGAACTGCGCCGGCGGATGTGGCCGAGCGGTTCTAGGCGCTTCAGTCTAGAAGCGCGCGACTGCTACGGTCGCAGGTTCGAATCCTGCCTCGGCATGGATGTGTGTGATGTCCCTAGGTTAGTTAGGTATAAGTAGTTCTAAATTCTAGGTGACTGATGACCTCAGATGTTGAGTCCCATAGTACTCAGAGCCATTTGAACCATTTTTGTCGAACTGCACACTTTACCGGGCAGCAGCGGCAAGGCGAGGAAAGGTACACTGCCGCGAAAATACGCTAACCTCCAGGGCAGGTAATTGGGGCGTTAGCGGTCACTAGGCAGATAAATACCGCTGGGTGAACTTCATCAATAAACACAAGGAATTCAATGATTAATAATAAGAAGTGAAGGACAGCTAATTAATTTCGCCAACTCCAAACACTCCACTCGTTGCTCCTCGTCTCAGCGACCCTGCGAGCAGCAACGCGTGAACAAATGGCGTGATCTCAAAATAGTGGAAGTTTAACTACTGAGTAAATTTTAACTCATCTCAAACGTCCTGGGTCTGGTGGTCAAAGAGGTTGTGGCCCTTGCAACTACAACCCCTCTATGCAGCGGTCCTCGCATGTCCACGCACTGCCGGACCTCACTGCTGCTCCATCCCAACCGAACTACCCGACACACACTTGATTCCCTTCCAAAGATAGTACTAGGGTACTAGATATCGATAACCGCTGCTGCCACCACTCGCGGATAGACGACGCTAGCAAAAGTAGTGGCGCCAGTAAACACCAGAAGCAAACGACACGCCACTATCCCTATTACACAATGCCAACCTACCAACGGCACCAACCCAAGCCGCAACATGGCTCAACCTCCCTCTTCAAACATCAACTCGAGGTTAACCTACCAACCTACCGGCACAGTAAATTAGTTTCATTATTATTGTAACTCTTCAGGCTTTCCCGGCGATCTAATAACATCTTGGGTTGTCGGGTGTTCTGCCGGATATCAGCGTCGTACTTGCACGATATTTCGGTCACGTAGCTCGTAACCTTCATCAGGTGCGACCTGAGACTGCTCCTCGAGTGGACCTGGTCCAGTATTTATGCCTATGGTATAGGCATAAATATTGCCATAGGCATAAATACTGGACCAGGTCCACTCGAGGAGCAGTCTCAGGTCGCACCTGATGAAGGTTACGAACTACGTGACCGAAATATCGTGCAAGTACGACGCTGATATCCGGCAGAACGCCCGACAACCCAAGATGTTCATTATTATTTATTAATATTCTTATCTTATTCTGGTGCGACACACAAGTGCGCCCCAGTATATTCCTTTCAAGGGGACGATGCTTTTCGGGTTTTTCTGTATTCAGTGTAAAGCCACGGTGCGTTTGAAACACAAAACAGTTGAGCCACTTTGGTTACAGAAATACCAACTGCACATGCACAACACTTTCCCTCGTTTGATTTTATTTAACTACGATATAATGCACACAGAAAACACAGAACACTGTTCTGAAAACTATAGACATGTGGAACACATTGAGGACAATGAACAAGCGCCGTTCTTGATCAAACACAACAGTGCAACCTGCAGGCTTGGCTATCATCAGCATTTATGTGGAAGCACGTATTTCTCGCAGTGTTACCATATATCTGTCCAGCGCAAGTACATTCACTTCAGATAAACAGGTGAAACGTTAAGTTACAATAGACTTGTGAATCTGAAGGGGCACGAAAACGCTCCACTTGTATAGAAACTGGAGTTTACTACCTCTCTGTCTCTCTCTCTCTCTCTCTTTCTCTCTTGGATGTAACTACTGTTCTGAATCCAGTCGTACAATTCGTTATCAGTGCACACAATTTTAAAACACAGAGTTGGTGGTAATAACACAGCGCCGCAGGGCAATACCTGCTTAACGGCATCTGGACACTACTACGTAATGTGGAGTTAACTACACTAATTAACAAATTTAAACTTTTTTGCTGCATCTGGTTTGTAAATGGGTGGATTTACCTAATGTTGGGGTGTTGAATACACTGGTAAAGTCAGTTTTTCTCTATGACGTCATATTTCCTAGATACACAGCACACAGCAGAATAAAAAATGGTAATAGCGAAAATTGACACGATTCGGTTGGACAAAAATACACATATTAAGGGTGGAAATAGCTTCTCAACTAATTTGAACCTTTTACTGGCATATATATATATATATATATATATATATATATATATATATATATATATATATATATATATATATAGGCAGGGTGCCAATAAAAAGTCCAAATTAGTTCAGGAGCTATTTTCACCTTTACTCGTCTTTGGTTTTTGCAAAATGCGACGATGGAGCTCTTCTTTTGTTTCCCGTTTCATCACTCTCCCTAACAAGAATCCAGAAGTAGTCACCCATCATCGAAGGATTCCAACGGGCTTGGTAGCGGTGTTCCGTGGTAAGAACATCTTGGTGAAAGCATTCGCCATGCTCATCGATTACGGCTCCCAAATTTTAAAAGCCAAACCATCAGATGCACGGAGATCTTCTGAAGATCCGTGTTTCGTGTGTTCAGAGCCCAAAGAAGTCATTGGCCAGACGTAGTCTACAATTAGGAGTGGCTAAAGGTTCTGTGTATGATGTGAGTAAAAGGCTTAAGTTGCCCCGCTTACAAACTGCATCTGTTACATGAAATAAAACCTGCTGATAAAATCGAAGGGTATGAGTTTGCTGTTGACTTTCTACAGAGAACTGATGATGATGTCCATTTTTTAAAAAAATATTCTCTTTCCTAATGAGGCTACATATCATGTCAGTGGAACAGTTACTCGTCATAGCTCCAGAATTTGGGGCGCAGAGCACCCACATGAAGTTATTCAGCATCAACGTGACTCTGCCAAAGTTAATGTCTGGTGCGGCTTGATGGAAAATTGTGTGATTGGTCCATCCATTGTTGTAGAAAAAACGGTAAATGGGGACTTTCAACATTGCAGCCCAGTCAGCAATCGTGATAATCTAATATATAAGTAACTATCAGCCTCGAATGCGGTAATGAAACCATCCTTTACCTAGGTTTCAGCCCAAATAATTGAGCCATCTTCAGAACATACACCTGAATCTATAATTTGTCTAAGAGGGTGTTGTCTTGAAAAAAGGCTGTTTTAATTTTGTTTCTAGACCATGCCCTCTTAAACAAATTATAGATTCAGGTATATCTTCTAAAGAAGGCTCAATTATTGGGCTGAAACCTAGGTAAAGGTTGGTTTCATTACGAGGCTGATAGTTTCTTATATGTCTTCTACAATAAACGACGAATTTTACTGTGACATGTTGACAGAGTATGTCTTTCTCCAAGTGGACGATATTGTGGCGCCGGCCGCGGTGGTCTCGCGGTTCTAGGCGCGCAGTCTGGAACCGCGCGATTGCTACGGTCGCAGGTTCGAATCCTGCCTCGGGCATGGATGTGTGTGATGTCCTTAGGTTAGTTAGGTTTAAGTAGTTCTAAGTTCTCGGGGACTGATGACCGCAGCTGTTAAGTCCCATAGTGCTCAGAGCCGTTTTTGATATTGTGGCGGAAAAGGGGCTAGTGGTTTTTCAACGAGATGGCACCCCACCTCATTACAGTAACCACGTGCGTGTGGCTCTTGACACAACCCTTCAACGAAAAGGATAGGCAGGTCTTGCCCAATACCTTGGCCACCACGAAGCCCAGACTTAACCCCAATGGACTTTTTCTTTTAGGGCTACATAAAAAGTGTTGTGTACAGTGAAAAGACTAGCGACATCAATCATTCACGGGAAAGAATGGTCGCGGTGATTGGGACAGTTATACCTGAAATGTTGGTGAATACCTAGCGAGAAGCAGAATATCGTCTCGACGTGTGCAGGGCAACAAATGAATCCCACGTTGACTTCTATTAATATTAAACAAAACTCGAAGGAATTCTTTTTCATGATATGTACTCATTGACGTAATTTTTCGTTAATGTCCCCATTAAATTTATACTTAAAACTAGGGAGTCCTTTTTCAAACACCCTGCACATTCCTCACTGCTTACCAAGCTGCAACACACCGGGCGTGCTGTTAACACCTCTCAGTGAGGGATTTCCCTACATACTGTGAAAAGCGTTTAACCCGAAATTGATGGGGACAAAATATTTGTCATTCTTAAAAGAAATTCATTTTACATAATTCATGTAAAAAAATTTTCGGCAAAATAATAGAAATATTTTTTTTTGTTATTTGCTACTAAAACGTACACATGCAGTTGCCAACACATGTCATTAGACACAATTGCTTACACTTTGAATATCTTCGTTTTGAGCAAATTAATGGGTTCTATTAATATAGATTTCTCGGGCATTAGATTCATAAACTATGTTTTGACACATTCGGAACCGGATTCGAAAACCGACTGACTAGTATAACAAAATGTGCTGACACTGGCAGTTCATGAACCTGCCCAAAGGCGCACTGTTTATTCTCTTCGGAGTAACAAATAACCAAAAATAAGAACTAACTTCCGAGGGTCGGTGAAACTGCACGAACTATGTACTGAAAAACTAATTTTTCTGAGAAGTCGATTATTGTCATGTCATGCCATTTTGTTTCGCACTGAAGAACAACTGAGTGTGTCATTACGCCGGGTCCCCAGTAGTGTTTCATGTCAACGGATTATTTGAACTAAGCGTTCTCATGTTAACCGATTGTCCCTGCACTAATATCAAAACATAACCATTTGGGATGCGATAAAACAATGCAATAATATTTCACAACGAAAAAGATTCTTTTATCTGGATAAAATGAATCGACACTAAAGTAGGTTGATTCTTACAAAGAAGAAGACAGCAACCAGCCACTATTAATACCGCTATTTATTCAAGTAAATAGCACGGTAACCTGTTTCGAACTGACAAGTTCATCATCAGACGGCTGTTCACAAGATTTACAAGATGCACTTTACTTAATCGTCAGTTTTCGATTTTTATTCTTTCACTGTAGCGAAATATTCTTGGTGTGTTGGTGCCATCGAAAATTCCGCGCAATTGTCAAAACCTGTCAACACCAGCTTTCTTTGGGATTTCTTGAAGTCCGAGGGTATTTAGCCTGTCTCATACATCTTGCTCACCAGATTCCTGACTTTTGTCAAGGCTGGCTCTCCCAAGGCTATTATTGGCTCTAAGGTAACGTCTTCTGCTCCAGGGGCCTTGTTTCGACTTAGGTCTTTCAGTGCTCTGTCAGAATCTTCACCCAGTACCATAGCTCCCATTTCATCCACCTCCTCTTCTATTTCCATAATATTTGCCTCAAGTACATTTCCCTTGTATAGACACGTTATGTACTCCTTCCGCCATTGTGCCTTCCCTTCTTTCCATACAAGAAGTTCTCTTTTCTTCAAAGGTCTTTTTAAGTTTCCTGTAGGCAGTAGCTACCTTACCCCTAGTGATATATGCCTCTTTCCCTGCTTAGCCACTTTGCTCGTCCTGTCGATTTAATTTTTGAGACGTTTGTATTCCTTTTTGCCTGCTCCATTTACACATTTTTATATTTTCTCCTTTAATCAATTAAATTCAATATCTCTTCTGTGACTCAAGGATTTCTTGTAGCCCTCGTTGGTTTTTCCTACTTGATTTTCTGCTGCCTTCACTATTCCATCTCTAATGATTATCAGTTTAGTATAAAAACACAACAGCATACACATCATCAGAACGAAATCAATTCGTCCATCAACGTGACGTCAATCCTTCTGTTCTTTCTCTTTCTAGTTTCTAAGAGAGATCTTTACACAAACTGAATACTGACTTTTGACCGATTAAAGCTTGGTAAATTGTGTGCCCCAGCGAGCATCTTTCGACTGCACCAGTGTTCTCTCTAGGCTATGAACGAGGCAACTTTTCTTTGAAAATGTCACCAGTTTCTTCACTGCAGTCGGAACAAAATAAAAAACTGGATGACATATATCGCGCATAAAATGTGTTCAGTATGTGAGAGGATCACTTCAGTCTAGAATATTCACGAAGCGCAACGATACTGTTGGCACCTTGGTCTGTCGTAAAAGGTACATGTTTGAGATAAATCGTCTCAAAAATACGTTTCTAATATTTTCATCTGTTTTAGACTCGTCTGTAAACCGGGTCGTAAACAAGAAGCTTGATCTGAGGTCCCAGTTAACATGACAAGGAACTGTACGTGTGAGGTAGTGAATCCTCTTTGTGCTACATATCCACATACTTGTGTCGGTGAGCATTCACCTCCGCCTATGTAATAAATTACTTCAGGCATAATTTTCTTTCTAAGGTTTATCACTTCTTCTATGATATGTTGTGAGACAGTTGGGTAGGGGGTTTGGGGGGAGGGGGGCATAACAGGTTTTACAGATACTTTTCCGTAATTTCTGCAGTGTCGACTAACCTCTGAGCCAAATCCAAAAATCCTTCACTTCCAGTAGCTCCATAAGATCTCAAATCTCGTGCACACATACCCACGCATTTGTAAGTAACCTTGTCCTGAGCAGATGTCGGAAGGCGTTTTTGGTCAACAATGCCACTAGTTTGCTAGACACACACGAATAGCGTGAAATATGCGAAGTGAGGTTCATTGCACTCCACACAACAGGTATAGCTAACACTGGTACCATCACCATCTGCTGCAGGCTTAAACACTGACCACACTGAACTTTTGGGATTTGGATCAGGCTCTATGGCTTTGTACTCACCAGCCACTAGTTGTTTTATTTCCCGTTTTCTTGACACACTTTCCTTTCTTTTCGAAGCAGTTGCAATTTCCGCACTCATCTTCTATATAGGAAGAAAACTTGGATGTTTCTTATACCATTGCTTCTGTTTGACACGTAATAAGACAAAGCATCTTTGCAAAAGATTAAATAAGGACTTCCGTAAACGATTTTTTAAAATTTATTAACGATTAACGCCTCACTTATTTGTGTCCACCGTAATATGATTGCTACTAAATGTGTTGCCGCAGCTGTGTTATAAGGCACCTAGACCGAGTGAGGTGGCAGAGTCGTTAGCACACTGGACTTGCATTCCGGAAGACGACGGTTCAATCACGTGATTTGCCTAAATCGCTTCAGACAAATTCCGCGATGGCTCCTTTGAAAGGGCGCGGCTGACTTCCTTCCCCAATCCGAAGAGACTGATGGGCTCGCTGTCAGGTCTGCTCCCTCAAAACAACCCAACAAAGCACCTACTTTAGAAATATGAATACGTCACAATGTCTTACAACTGCCGCCATCCTGGCTATAAAAATCAAAAGAACTTAAACCGTGTATATGAAAATGGCCCAGACGATTAGTGTCATTAGGTAAGACAACAAAGTGGCCGATATGAGGAAAGACGGCAACAAAGTAACAAGCAATTAGTAACAAAATACAGAATGCCAGTTTTTCTACGAGTGTTTCTGCAAACTCGTATGCTTCTTTGGATTAAACTACAAAGTGACACTCCAAGATTTCAGACATAATACGTATGTTTGTGGGTAAGAACTACGATCACCAAAATCGCAATACGTCAAGAACGGAAGATAGTCTCTGTGTGCATCTAGATTGCACGTGGAATAATTTAAATAGGCCTATATATGGAAAGTAAACAGCCTGAGAAAAGATAATAAATCGAGAAAAGACAGGGAACGTATTATTATTGTATGTCTGTGTACATCAAGGCAATAAAGCAGATTAATTATAATTGAATGACGGCATCAGAGGCATCTAATGAAACTGATAATAGTTCTTCGCCATGGTAGGAAGATAAGTAAACATCCACATATCTTTACTGATGTTTTGACGTGGAGTTGTTAATAAAAACAATTTCCTCTGATAAATACCGACACAGATCTCACGGAGGCAGCCTAAGTTCATAAATAAAGTGAAAATAATATCTTTGACTCTTTGTTTGCGGTAATGAATTCCTCGACGTATTTTCCTTACCGGACACATTTGCCTCTATTTCTTTTTTAAACAAGAATATTTCAAAATGTATCGATTCGACTTCATTTAACAATAACCATGGCCAACGTTCACTATCGAATTATGGCCAGATTACCTTTGTTTCACATTTCATACGGTGTTTCGTATGTTACATATTTGATTACGTACCACTGCTTCTTATGTACGGAGTTCTAACATTTTTTCTTTTGCCAAAATGCATAATATTGGAAAAATGGTCGTTATTTAAAATTCTGGGCACACACTGGGCAAAGCCTACAACTTTCACGCAGACAAGCAAATATATGCAAGTTCATAACGAAAAACATCAGTAATGGAAAAGTTGTCCGCCTGCTTAGCTGGGTGGTAACGTGCTTGTATCCCATGCACTGGGCTCCGGTTCGATTTCCGCTCGTGGACTGCGTGTTCTGTTGTCCTCATTATCATTTCATTATCATCATCGGCCGCAAGTAACCAAATGTGGCGCTGACTGAAATGAATCTTGCACTGAGCGGCCGAACCCGAATGGGACCTCATGGCGAACAATGCCATACGATCATTTCATTTTTCAACAGGAAAGTAGACCTACTTTATTTTCTTTTCTTCAATCCAGATACATGTAAAGACTTCTGTTTTTTTTTTTCCTAATCCAAATAGATGTAAGACGCCACATTAGAATTTCTTACACTTGGCTTCGTCATATTCCAGCTTCAGACACTACAAAAGCTATATATAGTTTCAGAAATCGTGCTATTCTAAAATCAATAAAAAATCTAGCAGACAACTATAATAAAAAATAAACTGCGCCTTACGATATGACAGTCACGTGTAGATGCTACAGTTGCGCATGTGTTGACTGAAACGTGCTTCCCAACATCGCTCGAAAGCTTGCTATATGAGCCTTGTCTGGTTTTTGTTAAAGTGCTAAGGTTTCAGTTGTGAAACAGAACTTCATAAATCAACGAGAAAACAAAGTATATGTTCCCAGTTGTGGGAATAAAGGGAAAATAATGTGCGGAGCAGTCTGGCCTGCGCAGTGACGTCATGGTCACCCTTCATCCGACAGTCTATGGCCCGGTGTGGGCCAGTGCCGTGTCAGCGTCTGGGCGGGGCTGATTGGAAGGGCTGAGAGCGCAACGCCAGCCAGCCGCTCGTGGATCGGAGACACGTGAACCAGCCCGGCTCGTTCGGTGACGTCACGGGCTCATTTCGTCCGAGACCGCTGAAGCCCAGTGCGGAACAGTGTTGCAGGTCTCTGGCCGGGAGTTCCGACTTGATGCCAGTGAGTTGAGTTAGAAAGTCTACTTCTCTCTAGATCCCGGTATCCAGCATCACCACCTCCTCTGGTTATGACTCTTGGAAAATGATGCTATTCTTCCGGATGGTCACACGTCTCACTGAAAGTATACCCAGTAGAGTGAAAGTGTAGACATATCTGAGATCAATGTACGCTAACAGCTTTTAATCCTTATACAAGTATGGTAGACGATGAGAATGGCAATCCTATCTGAGACAAGGAAGAAGCTGTTGCAAAGTAGAATCAATATTGTGAAAAGTTTTATTCTGGGATTAATGACAATAAGGAAAGTCAAGCAGTTGAGCAACTTATATTGCAACCTACAGTCTTACTCTGCGAAATGGAGGACGCAGTACAACATATGGAGAACTATAAATCCCTTGGTACAGGCGGTACATCTGGTGAGATGACCAAGGAAATGAGGCAGAAAGATGCTGATACGCTGCATGAAATGTGTACAAGAATACTGGGGAGCTGCTAGAAGACTTGTTGTCTCGCTTCATCCCACTGCGCAACAAAGAATCAATCAGGAACCTCACCATCTACCGAGCCATTGCTACGATATCTCACGCATGCAAAATTTTGCTCTACATCTCGAACCAGCATTCGAAGCCACCTGTTCAGCCTCACGTATCTACAGAATAAGCAGGTTTTATTGAAGGATAAGGAACTAGTGAACAGACTCTCAACACACGACAAGTAATCGAGAAAGCGTGAAAGTTCTGTGTTGCTGTCTGTATCTGCTTTCTTGACTGTAGGAAAGTTTATGATAGTATTGTTTTGGAAAAGTTGTAGCAGGTGACTGCAGAGTTCGGTGTCCGACCACACTCGACAATACTGGTCAGAAGTCTATACAATAATCACCTCGCAGTTGTGAAGGCAAGTGTCTGATTTCTCGAGGGCATTAAAAGGTGCCAGACGGGGTTGTGTTCTCTACAGCTTCTGTGCAGAGTATGTCATTAGAATTGCTTTAAGTGGTTGGATTAAAGACATCGCAATTGTTGTCAGTACAACGATTAACAACCTGCATTTTGCTGATAACACCGTACTTTTAGCTAGCAGCGAAGATGAACTTGCTGAGCTATTAATAAAAGTACAGCAAACCCAAAATTTCCGATGGAAGTGCGAGGTGGCGGAGTTGTTAGCACATTGAATTCGCATTCGGGAGGACGACGGTTCAAACCCGCGTCCGGCCATCCTGATTTCGATTTTCCGTGATTTCCCTAAATCGCTTCAGGCAAATGCCAGAATGGTTTCTTTGAAGGGATACGGTCGCTTCCTTCCCCAGCCTCCCCCATTCCTATGGGACCTATTACCTCGCTGTTTGCTTCTCTCCCCCGAATAACCCAACCAACCAAGGAACACAGGTTCAACTCACAGATCGATTAGATGAACTGGAAGTCTTGAGTTTTTTCATCTATTTTGACCAAGCATCTGTGACACGGGAAGATGTGAAGATGAGATAACAAGATGTATAACGTTATGGCGAGTAGACATTAAGTAGCTCACCAAGCTTTATAGAACAGAGTAATAACGATCACCTCAAAGGTTTGACTTGTTGAAAGACACATGGTTTCTGTTTGCGCTAAATCCACCCTTAAAGTCAGAGACAAAAAGCACACGATGAATTTGAACTTTGATGCTGGCGCAGGATGCTATGCATAAAATGGACTGAAGGAAGAATTAGGTGTCCGTTATCGAGCAGCTCACTATCTTCACACGTTCTATGGCCATTTTGTGGGAAAATATGGTGAAAACCTACAGAAGATAATCGTGGAAGTAAAGATCGAGAGCAAGTGAGCGAGGGAAAGAGCTGAGAACAGGTGTATCGATCAAATCACGAACATATCTGGTCTACCTCTTTAGCAGGCTCTGAGAGAAGCTGGTAATCGTCCAGGATGGAGATGCTTGGTTCTTGGGGTTACGAAACTTAGCAATGAGCTCAACGATTTGTGATGTAATGACGTATGGCAGAGCGGTTCCTTTTGATCAGTTCGTGTTTGTACAGAGAGGCCGCGCAGGTCCCTGCCCATCCCATCTCATATCCAGCCCTTCAGCGTCGTCACCCTTAGCCCCACTACTGCGATCGGTAATTATTCGTCAGACAAATTAAATCAGCTTCCGGCCACCTAGCGTTGCACATAATTTCCACCGCTGTCGCGGGACCAAAGAGGTATAATACCATATGGAGGCAAAAAAGCAAACTGAATAACTCTCTGCCAAGTTTTTGAAAGTCAAAACAAAGGGACATGATACATGACAGTGCGCAAGGAAATTACGAAACCTGACCTAAAATAATAAACCCACATTTTCACATACAGGGTGTTACAAAAAGGTACGGCCAAACTTTCAGGAAACGTTCCTCACACACACATAAAGAAAAGATGTTATGTGGACATGTGTCCGGAAACGCTTAATTTCCATGTTAGAGCTCATTTTAGTTTCGTCAGTATGTACTGTACTTCCTCGATTCACCGCCATGATTTCATACGGGATACTCTACCTGTGTCGAAGTGTTCGTACGCTTCCCAACAACAGATTCGGTGACCGATGGATTGGTAGAGGCGAACCAATTCCGTGGCCTCCACGCTCTCCTGACCTCAACCCTCTTGACTTTCACTTATGGGGGCATTCGAAAGCTCTTGTCTACGCAACCCCGGTACCAAATGTAGAGACTCTTCGTGCTCGTATTGTGGACGGCTGTGATACAATACGCCATTCTCCAGGGCTGCATCAGCGCATCAAGGTTTCCTGCATGTATCCTCGCTAACGGAGGACATTTTGAACATTTCCTGTAACAAAGTTTTTGAAGTCACGCTGGTACGTTCTGTTGCTGTGTGTTTCCATTCCATGATTAATGTGATTTGAAGAGAAGTAATAAAATGAGCTCTAACATGGAAAGTAAGCGTTTCCGGACACATGTCCACATAACATATTTTCTTTCTTTGTGTGTGAGGAATGTTTCCTGAAAGTTTGGCCGTACCTTTTTGTAACACCCTGTATATGAAGAAAATCAGCAATAAATAACATTTTTAAACAGTACGCACATGGAATGAGATAAATTCGTAGATTTACTGCCTTTGTGCGTGCTGTTATACATTTCGCGAACTTAAGGCATGATTTCGAATAAAAATTCGCTAATTGCTTATCTTACAAGTTCGCATACGTACTATCTCGCTTTAAAACAACCACAGAGTGACGATCGACTAAAACGAGGAAGCCACAACCGTTTTCGACTGGCATTCGTCTGAAGTCGGAAATCAGTCACGTGACATCATGAGCTCGTTAATTTTGAGAGGATTCGTCGTATTCCGTTGTTTCCGTATTATAACGTGCGTCTTATGACAGTACGCTGTTTCTGGCCAATGGCACATTGAAGATTTATCACAAACTCGTCGCTCTAGGTATGATTTGTTGCAATTAAATGGCGGTTACGGACGTATCAACTGTAAGAGACCTTAGGAGATTCTAAGATGAACTGTAACCGATGGCTGTGGTCATACGGTTAGAGTCGTGCTATAGGGGAGTCCAGAGAAGAGTTTTCGCGTCATGGTACATGCGTTTTTCATTGCATTATTTCATCTTCACGTTTGTAACACACTCTGGGACTTCCTTAACTATGTAACAGAATTATATTCTGCAACGTTCGGTGTTATCTGCAAGTAAGAGCGTGCCCTGTCAGGGATGAATTTCTTGGATTTCGTTACTTCGACCGCATTACTAAAACGAAAGATGACGCTGCTGCGAGTGAAACAACCAGCAATGACATTTATATTCCTTCGTGTCACAACTTTTTGAGCGTTGTTTTCAGAATGTTCCGCTGTTTGAAAGGGTGTAGTTAAGCAGGAATCTAATCTAATTGCTGCGGGTGAAACGAGCAGCAAGCATATTTAGAGTGTTGTTTGTGACAAATATTTTGTTTTCAGTGACGAGTCTGATATGTCAAACTTACGTCACACGTGACATGACAACGGGCCTTGGGCTTTCCGTCTTAGTTTCCTGCCACTTGATGAAGGATCTGCAGCTACATGTAAGGCAACCCGGTGAACTGCTTATTATTGAGTGGTTGTGTATCTAAAGTTGTTGTAACCTTGGTGATTTAAGTACCAAAATCTGCACCTTAGTCTACGAGTAACGAAATACTGTGCTGTCTCGTAAAACTACATCAGATTGTCTAGATGCTGAGTCGCTGTTTTCTGTTAATTGTTTCTTGTGTAATTAGTGCCTCCCTGTATTAGCATCAACTGAATTATTCTTAGTCAGAAGTTAGTGTGTAAGGTGTCTTCATTGCCAAGCGTTGAAGTTTTACAAGTTACTTTTATCATTACTTGTGTTCCTTATGTCTTAATGTTATACTTTGGTATGAATTTATATTACAAAAGAGACGTCATTTTACAGGATAGTCTTGCAGGTTCAGAGTTTGGCAAGTTTTTATTTTATTAAGGGGACCACACCGTGGTTCAGGTCCAAAAATTGGATTTTCGGTTATCATCATTTTTCGATAGATTAAGGTTTTATTTAAGTACTCTGAAAAGGATTTTGCTGAAAAAAATTTTTCGAGCATTTAAAGAGCATTTTCCTACCGTGTCTGTTTATGTGCCAAGCCCACATTTCTGTCACCCACTTTTCTGCATATGTTTTAGATCTTTATATCCCCTACATTGCACTTTAGGGATTTTTTTAAACTCCCGAGTGTGTTGGCTATCCTTGGAATGCAACGGTAGGTATTCTTTTGTTTCTGCTGTTTTACAACACGCTTTCAAACACGCGGTTAGTTTTGTTCAAGTGTGACTGCAAGTAGTTGTTATAGAAAACTTGCAGGTATACTATGGGCAGGCAATTAGAAGAAATAAAAAAAATCTAGAGGCAATGAAGAGAGATGTTTAGGCCATATTCTTCCCGAAGTCCTCTTCTGATGATAAACGATGTCAAGGATTGTGTCCATCAGGAGAAAATTCGAGGAGCAAATTCAATAGGGCTCGGGCAACTGAAAAATCTTATTCTCACCAGCATTCTATTCCTGCTGCTGTTATTACAGCAATTAAACCGATTTTCAGAGACTTGGCTCATCCTGAGCTAAGAAAATGTCTGCATGGGCAGACACAGAACACAAATGAATGTTTCAGCAGCATAATTTGGAACCGCCTTCCTAAAACTGTAATTCTAGGCATTCATACAATGAAAGTAGGAGTTCATGATGCTGTTATTTCATTCAATTGTAGTGATATTGGAAAGTGTTGGGTCTGAAAAAGCTGGGAATTAATCCTGGTGAAAATATGATCTCTGGGCTGCAACATTGCGATAAAATGAGGATAGCCGATGCAGACAGGTCTGCATATAATATGGCCAAGAAAGCAAGACAAACATGCAGGAAGGTGAAAAAGAAGCTTGAAGACCTGCTAGATTAAAAAGAAGGGCCATCATATGTAGGACGGTTTTAATTAAGTTTAAGTAACAAATTTCAAAAGTTTTTTCTTTGATGTCAGTTTCCCGCAAACTAAAATTTTCAGTACATATGCCGCATTATATCAGAAACTATCATAGATAAATGAATGAAATTTTCAGAGACGCTGCATAACGTAAAAAGCCACCTCTGGTACTACATTCATTAATATTTCCCCATTAGGAAGTTCCCAAAAAAATATTTTCTACAGAAAAAGCTTAATATGTTTTGTTAATTAATTTAAAAAAGTATTTCTTAAAAACTGTTGTTGTTGTTGTGGTCTTCAGTCCTGAGACTGGTTTGATGCAGCTCTCCATGCTACTCTATCCTGTGCAAGCTTCTTCAGCTCCCAGTACCTACTGCAACCTACATCCTTCTGAATCTGCTTAGTGTATTCATCTCTTGGTCTCCCTCTACGATTTTTACCCTCCACAGTGCCCTCCAATGCTAAATTTGTGATCCCTTGATGCCTCAAAACATGTCCTACCAACCGATCCATTCTTCTAGTCAAGTTGTGCCACAAACTTCTCTTCTCCCCAATCCTATTCAATACCTCCTCATTAGTTATGTGATCTATCAACCTTATCTTCAACATTCTTCTGTAGCACCACATTTCGAAAGCTTCTATTCTCTTCTTGTCCAAACTAGTTATCGTCCATGTTTCACTTCCGTACATGGCTACACTCCATACAAATACTTTCAGAAACGACTTCCTGACACTTTAATCTATACTCGATGTTAACAAATTTCTCTTCTTGAGAAACGCTTTCCTTGCCATTGCCAGTCTACATTTTATATCCTCTCTACTTCGACCATCATCAGTTATTTTACTCCCTAAATAGCAAAACTCCTTTACTACTTTAAGTGTCTCATTTCCTAATCTAACTCCCTCAGCATCACCCGACTTAATTTGACTACATTCCATTATCCTCGTTATGCTTTTGTTGATGTTCATCTTATATCCTCCTTTCAAGACACTGTCCATTCCGGTCAACTGCTCTTCCAAGTCCTTTGCTGTCTCTGACAGAATTACAATGTCATCGGCGAACCTCAAAGTTTTTACTTCTTCTCCATGAATTTTAATACCTACTCCGAATTTTTCTTTTGTTTCCTTTACTGCTTGCTCAATATACAGATTGAACAACATCGGGGAGAGGCTACAACCCTGTCTCAGTCCTTTCCCAACCACTGCATCCCTTTCATTTCCCTTGACTCTTATAACTGCCATCTGGTTTCTGTACAAATTGTAAATAGCCTTTCGCTCCCTGTATTTTACCCCTGCCACCTTCAGAATTTGAAAGAGAGTATTCCAGTTAACATCGTCAAAAGCTTTCTCTAAGTCTACAAATGCTAGAAACGTAGGTTTGCCTTTTCTTAATCTTTCTTCTAAGATAAGTCGTAAGGTTAGTATTGCGTCACGTGTTCCAACATTTCTACGGAATCCAAACTGATCTTCCCCCAGGTCCGCTACTACCAGTTTTTCCATTCGTCTGTAAAGAATTCGCGTTAGTATTTTGCAGCTGTGACTTATTAAAATGATAGTTCGGTAATTTTCACATCTGTCAACACCTGTTTTCTTTGGGATTGGAATTATTATTTTCTTCTTGAAGTCTGAGGGTATTTCGCCTGTCTCATACATCGTGCTCACCAGATGGTAGAGTTTTGTCATGACTGGCTCTCCCGAGGTCATCAGTAGTTCTAATGGAATGTTGTCTACTCCCGGGGCCTTGTTTCGACTCAGGTCTTTCAGTGCTCTGTCAAACTCTTCACGCAGTATCTTATCTCCCATTTCGTCTTCATCTACATCCTCTTCCATTTCCATAAAATTGTCCTCAAGTACATCGCCCTTGTATAAACCCTCTATATACTCCTTCCACCTTTCTGCCTTCCCTTCTTTGCTTAGAACTGGGTTGCCATCTGAGCTCTTGATATTCATAAAAGTGGTTTTCTTCTCTCCAAAGGTCTCTTTAATTTTCCTGTATACAGTATCTATCTTACCCCTAGTCAGACAAGCCTCTACATCCTTACATTTGTCCTCTAGCCTGCTTAGCCATTTTGCACTTCCTGTCGATATCATTTTTGAGACGTTTGTATTCCTTTTTGCATACTTCATTTACTGCATTTTTATGTTTTCTCCTTTCATCAATTAAATTCAATATTTCTTCTGTTACCCAAGGATTTCTATTAGCCCTCGTCTTTTTACCTACTTGATCGTCTGCTGCCTTCACTACTTCATCCCTCAAAGCTACCCATTCTTCTTCTACTGTATTTCTTTCCCCCATTCCTGTCAATTGTTCCCTTATGCTCTCCCTGAAACTCTCTACAATCTCTGGTTCTTTCAGTTTATCAGGGTCCCATCTCCTTAAATTCCCACCTTTTTGCAGTTTCTTCAGTTTCGATCTGCAGTTCATAACCAATAGATTGTGGTCAGAATCCACATCTGCCCCAGGAAATGTCTTACAATTTAAAACCTGGTTCCTAAATCTCTGTGTTACCTTTATATAATCTATCTGATATCTTTTAGTATCTCCAGGATTCTTCCAGGTATACAACCTTCTCTTATGATTCTTGAACCAAGTGTTAGCTATGATTAAGTTATGCTCTGTGCAAAATTCTACAAGGCGGCTTCCTCTTTCATTCCTTCCCCCCAATCCGTATTCACCTACTATGTTTCCTTCTCTCCCTTTTCCTACTGACGAATTCCAGTCACCCATGACTATTAAATTTTCGTCTCCCTTCACTGTCTGTATAATTTCTTTTATCTTATCATACATTTCATCTATTTCTTCATCATCTGCAGAGCTAGTTGGCATATAAACTTGTACTACTGTAGTAAGCATGGGCTTTGTGTCTATCTTGGCCACAATAATGCGTTCACTATGCTGTTTGTAGTAGCTAACCAGCACTCCTATTTTTTTTATTCATTATTAAACCTACTCCTGCATTACCCCTATTTGATTTTGTATTTATAACCCTGTAATCACCTGACCAAAAGTCTTGTTCCTCCTGCCACCGAACTTCACTAATTCCCACTATATCTAACATTAACCTATCCATTTCCCTTTTTAAATTTTCTAACGTACCTGCCCGATTAAGGAAACTGACATTCCACGCTCCGATCCGTAGAACAGCAGTTTTCTTTCTCCTGATAACGACGTCCTCCTGAGTAGTCCCCGCCCGGAGATCCGAATGGGGGACTATTTTACCTCCGGAATATTTTACCCAAGAGGACGCCATCATCATTTAATCATACAGTAAAGCTGCATGTCCTCGGGAAAAATTACGGCTGTAGTTTCCCCTTGCTTTTAGCCGTTCGCAGTACCAGCACAGCATGGCCGTTTTGGTTAATGTTACAAGACCAGATCAGTCAATCATCCAGATTGTTGAAAACTATGAAATGGATAAAGTAGATTTTAGTACAGTTGACTATATTAGCATCATGTAACATACAGTAAAAATATTAAGGCCGTGCATCAAATAGTTTTTTCAGAAGTGGATCAAAGACTTGCCTAAATTAACATGGGTTAGATATGCAAGGTGTGGTCCCGTTATGTTTTTAGTTTTTGTTAATGTTTTGTGCATTTCTTATGGAGATTTTAACGGGGGTTTAGGAAACTTTTTCTTGTGCTCCTATTAGGTTGTTAAATTTATCTGTGAGGTGAGGTGAGGTGATCCCCATGAGTTCCAAAAGAAATCCGTTGGAATTCGGTTACTCGATAAATAGTACAATTCTCAAGGCTGTCAATTCAACTAAGTACCTGGGTGTTAAAATTACGAACAACTTCAGTTGGAAAGACCACATAGATAATATTGTGGGGAAGGCTAGCCAAAGGTTGCGTTTCATTGGCAGGCCACTTAGAAGATGCAACAAGTCCACTAAAGAGACAGCTTATACTACACTCGTTCGTCCTCTGTTAGAATATTGCTGCGCGGTGTGGGATCCTTACCAGGTGGGCTTGACGGAGGACATCGAAAGGGTGCAAAAAAGGGCAGCTCGTTTTGTATTATCACGTAATAGGGGAGAGAGTAGAGTAGATATGATACGCGAGTTGGGATGGAAGTCATTAAAGCAAAGACGTTTTTCGTCGCGACGAGATCTATTTACGAAATTTCAGTCACCAACTTTCTCTTCCGAATGCGAAAATATTTTGTTGAGCCCAACCTACATAGGTAGGAATGATCATCAAAATCAAATAAGAGAAATCAGAGCTCGAACAGAAACATTTAGGTGTTCGTTTTTCCCGCGCGCTGTTCGGGAGTGGAATGGTAGAGAGAAAGTATGATTGTCGTTCGATGAACCCCCTGCCAAGCACTTAAATGTGAATTGCGGAGTAGTCATGTAGATGTAGATGTAGATGTAGATGTATTTAAGTAGTGCAAGGTAATAAACATTGTGTAAGACAAGCTGTGTATGTTTGGTAATTATGGCCCTGCTGCTTCCTGTCGTATTATTAGACTCAAATAGCACCTTCCAGTTAGGTATTAAAGTGGGGGATGTGGGGCAACAGGCAGCAGGGGCGGGGGGGATGGGGGGTTGGAGGGGGCGGGGGTGCCAGCTAATGTCTAATTGCAGTCGGGGATAATGGTCTAAGAAAGGTTGGAAACCACTGCTCTGTCTCTTTGTGCGGGACAGTCGGGCAATAAAGTTGCGCGCCGGCTGAGTGACGGCCGGAGAGGAAGGCGAGACAGCGCTCGGTGGCGGAGAACCGGCCGCGGACACGTGGCCCGTGTTGGCAGGTAGCTGGCCGGCTGTGAATGGCGGCAGCAGCGGCAGCCCGGGAGGGGGCTTGCGCAATGACAGCCGCACCTGTGCCGTGGCACATTACCATAGAGAGAGGCCGGCTAAATCACCGCCTGAATGAAAGCGGCCGCGGCCGCGGCGGCGGCGGCGGCGGCGGCGGGACAGCGACCGGCGCTGCGGCAGAATGCCGATGAATCGCGCGGCAGGGCAGGCCTCCGTAACGCCTCGCCACGCAGCACACAGCCAGTCAGCCAGCCAGCTAGCTAGTGAGCGGGGAGCGCCGCCTCCTTTGACGCTGCGGTCGGCCGCTCAGCGCCCATTGGAGCGGAGCGCGCGGCGTCGCTTTAATGTGGCCGCCGCTGACAGCGGCTGCCCGCACCGCCGACCCAGGAGCCACTAATCAGCTCCCATCCCGGCACAAAGGCCGCCCCGGTGCCGCAAAAATGGGGACGTCTGCGAAAGCGAAGCGCGCCAGCTGTTTCACCTTTACCTGTTACACACGTCTGCCACGCTCTGTCGTAGTCGTACTACATCTACATACGCATTCAGCAAGGCACCGTATAGCAGCACAGTGCGGAGGGTATCTTGTACCACCACGAGAGTATTTCGTCACGAAATTAGACACGTTGCAGCCCGCCGGCGATATGCTTTTTGATTCAGTCGCCTCATAGCTATGTTGCTGCATCAGCGTTGCCAAGCTCTCTGCGTCACTGGATCGCGTAATTGCATAAAAATTATCGTACATCCGTTAACGGATTGTAAGGTACTGACTGACTGAATGACAGATGCAACATCCCCCATCCTCAACCGCCAAGGATAGAAGCTTGAAATTTGGAGAAGCTGTGGATCTCATATTGCAGGTGTCGTTTAAGAAGGGCTTTTTCAGAATTTCAGTCCAAGGGGAGTGAAATAGGGGACGAAGGAATTTTTCGAAAAATGTCACTATTTGAAGCTAGACCTATGAAGGTTCGTATTTGGTTTCTCCGTCAGATAAAAAGAAATACACGAAGTTCAGTATTACAACTCGAAACTGAGTATCTGTCTTGAAGCTGATGGCGCTCAAATATTCCAACTTTGTGTATCCATTACACGAAAATGATGACACTTAGCGACTTCACACATAACTTGAAGCTTTCAGGAAACTTTTTCTCATTGACAGCTCCCCCAAAATGGTGGAAGGAAAAAAGTTGATCGATTACTACAATTTCTCTGTTCATGTGGCCAAACTTCAGAATCTGCCACAATGTTTTAATTTTTTACTTGTTCACTACTTAAGCTATTCCCATCACACTTGGGAGACAGCATCCACATATATCACTGAATCCACCTGAAAAATTATATTACTTTACGGTAAATAGTTTAGGGGGGACGGAGGGGGGAGGGGTGAAAGGCATTTAAACCGTCAAAAACTAGCTTCTGGTTGCACTGGCGTGCAGTAAGGCTTCCGCATCAGGTGTGAAGTTCTAATTTATCATGACTTTACAATTAATTCCATTCGCAACACTTTTGCGTATAGTATCTAGATATATCACTGTTCAGCAAACGGTTCAGGAGATATAACGTCAGAAATAATTAGGTGGGTCAAAATCGCGCTTATGATTAAATTGAATGCAAATTACCTATCCTATAATCATCCCGTAATTCATCATGAAAGCACTTAGCGTTTTCCAACAAACTTTAAGCGTAATTTCAATCATTTTCTAATCTATTCACACTTATATGCTTATTGTCAAGATTAACGGAATCAGAGCGCTATTATGATTGTTGTAGTGCATTGGGAAGAAATTGTGGCCGGCATCGATGTTGGATTTATACTGGCACCACATAAAAATAGGCGTGTTCTATTATTACATTTCGACCTTTCCACAGGTCGGTACTGTTGATTTTTATTTTTTATTAGGAAACAATTTATAAAAATTATTTACGGTTCCTGTAATTATATTGAAGGTAACTTCGTTATTTGTTTACCATGGAAGAAGGCTAAAAATGGAATGCATCATCACCATCATCATCATCATCATCGTCGTCATCATCACCACCTTGCTCCTCTGGAGAGTCATGAACACAAGAAATGAAAGTGGATGGGTGCGAATATGACCGATTTATTCACGCTACTGAGCATATTTACACTAGGAACAAAATTTTTGCCTTAGGTGCTGCTACTCGCAAACTGGCTGGCAAGTAAACATCCATTCACTGTGGAAATAACGAGCCTATTTCTAGTTTTCATTGTTAATTCAATGTGGAGGTAACGAGACTATACCAATTTTTCATTGTTATAAGATTCGTCTAACTAAAAACTCTTTCATAAAGAGCATTTTATTGTGGAAGGGATATACATGAGTGCTCAAACGCTGGTAGGTCTGGGAATTCTCTCCTGCCAAATAAACTTTTTGTTATGTTCCCCCAAAATGCGTCCATTTCTGAACAGTACTTAATATTTTCGTCTATTTATACGATAGGAAGTTTGCTCCAGGCATCATCGATTTCTTGTAGATGCTTATCATCATCTAGAGACACCATTCTTGGCAATTTAGAAGAAGTACATGTGAATTGTGTATCTTCGGCCCGTCAAAACAACGATCGGAAGGTCGGAGGCTAACCTATAACAAGGATGTGCGGGACACAGTGGAAAACTGAATCCATCTGCAACCCAGGAGTTTCTACATTAAAGTGATCCACTCCCTTCCTACATACTGGGATCGGTGTGTTGATATCAGTGCCAATTACGTGTTGTTTTATTGTTCCACATGAACTATAATTTTAATACCGTTACTAAAATTTCTTTATGTATAACGTGCTCTCCTATTCCTTTGTGCACACCTTATACAAAGGAAAATTCCGGAGTATTGTCCCTATTTACTTCTCGCATCACTGTAGAGCTGAGTGATACCGATGTTAGGGTCAGTGGAGTTGGTAAACACGTGAAACTGCTAAATCTTCAGGACCCGATACAATCCTTATTACTTTCTATGCCGAATTTTGTGCCTGAGTTAGTCCCTCTTTTAACAGCCATCTACGGAAAAGTAGGATGGTCATGGAGACTCTGGAAACAAAATTACCTTGAACACAGATATTGAACTTGAAGGTGATCACGTGATCAAGTCTTCAACACCTATGATGCCAAACGCCCCACCTCCATCAGTGACATCATGACTCCTATCTTTGATGTCAATATTCTTACTAATTACGTCATCAAGCGGCACCCCTTTTCCCCCTTTCCTAGACCACTTTCACTCAGACACAATGTGCTACTAAAAATGAAACCACTCATTTGCGCTTTATACTCCAAACCAACTCCTCCCCCTCTCCAGTAGTGAAAAATTATGATGATGCACAAAAATGGTCTCAAGTTACTTACTTACCTCTGCCACAATATTGAAAAATGATGTGTAAAAAGGACAGAAAGATCAAAGATATGTGATATTATGTACACATACTTAACTCTGGTGCAATACTGAAACGATGAGTAGAATGGCGTCAAGTTACATTACTCACTCGAAAGTCAAAGATATTTATATTCTCAGAAATACCTCTGTACTTAATCAGCAGTGCCTTAAACTGATGTTTAAAATGGTAACAAGTTGAATTACTTACTTGATAGACAATGATATTTACGTAGCCCCATATATAATCAATGTAATGTTGTTATGATGGATAAAAATGGTGTCAAATTCCACTGTTTCTGTGAAAGTAAAAAAAAAGTTTGCCTGTAAATTGTGTATAAAAACACACAAACACACACACACACACATACACACACACACACACACACACACACACACACACACACACACAGTAACAAGCAATGGTAAATGGCAAACGGTAAGCAGTAAATGGCAAATAGTAAACATTAAACGGTACATGGCAAATGGCAAACGGTAAATGGCAAACGGTAAATGCTGATGACAAGCAACACACTGTAAACAATAAATGTGTAAATGGGCAATGGAAAATGATGGTCAATGTACAATGATGGACAATGCTAGGAAGCTAGGTGATGTAGTGGCAAGGTGCTGGAGTCTAATTAATAAAACCATAATACGTCAAATAAATTTATCTAAACATTCAAGAAACCCTGTGTGGAAACAGTTTTAATATTTTATTTGGCATTACAACATGTCCACAATGGATGATAGAGAATAATAATTTCAATGAGAATGAATTTCATCAGAAATGACTCCAACCAAAAGCTGTTATTAAATTCACAGTTAAAAACCACAACTACAATATCTAACTGTACAAAATGAAGGCGCATATATATGTTTATATTTACAGGCCATGAAAAATGTGTACTGATCCACCATACAATAATTTAATCGCAACAGCATTCTCGCGTCAGTCAGATCAGAGTTGTATAGCAACTTAGGTACATGGCAACACTCGTAAATAGCTATATTTTTTTACGTGTAAGGAAGTGAAACACATATAACTCGATGTCACCCTTTTTCCTAAACACAGCTTAGTTTGCGCTGCACACTCAGCGAGTTCATAATAACCAAAATACAACAGACTGGAAGCCAGAATGACATAGATTGGTAGATTCAACAGAATGAAGCGGATAAATTCTTGACAGACCATAATAAATATAGATTCTCACGTTTCTAACACAAACGCAGACTGCACAAATTAAGTAATTCTATAGCAGGAACCACAGCAGGGCTCAGCTCAAATCTGAACATACTATCCAACTGTTGTACTGCACTTACGATGTCTCCTCATAAGGAATACAGTCCTAGAGGTAAATCCATCTCCATCTGGCTGCTTACCCTCCCAAAGAATTCAAACCTCTTGACTGGAGACTGAGTCCTGTTGTTTACTGCCACCTATCAACTGTTCTTCACGCTGCACTGTGCACTTCTGCACTAGACCGAACATCGAAATACAGCTGAGCATTCTTTTCAAAAACACCACTCCCACACTGCTTGCAGACCCAAGCACTACTACTTGATATTGTTTTAAGAGCGCTATTGCCATAGATATCTACCTGTCCATGCACTCCTCTACAACCAGGGATCTTCTGCCTAGCCCCTGGTTACAAAAACCACCGACGATGTCACATATCGACCAAAAGGAGGCTCATTGGTCTAGGGAAAGAAGAATGGTCAGTGAAGCAATAAAGCCAATGATAAATGACGATAAGAAATTTTAACAAATTGCTCGAATTTTAATGTCTCATCATCCCAGCTGACAACATCATGAGTTCCTGTGCAGTATGGTTCCAAATGTCCTTACCATGTGCAACAAAGTTCCCCACCTCCTTTTCCTCAGGAAAATTTGAAGAAGTATCGAGAACCGAACCTAGATCCTTCTGCAGTGAGAGCAGTGTCACTAACCATATGACTATAGAGGTGGACGATTTCATTGCACGTGTAAAAGAGTGATGATTGTGGTGGTGATGATGAATAAAACCTGCCAGTGCCAAAGGTGGCTAACGGGAAGAATGATGCTCAATGGAGAATGATCGCCAGTCGGGAGAATGATGGTCAATGACAAACGACGGTCAGTGGGGACTGGTGGTCTACGGAATGATGATCTATTGAGAATAATCATCAGCAGAAAATGGTGGTCAGAGACGAGAATGTTGTTCAGTGACTAAAGACGGTCAGTGGAGGTAATGAAGATCAGTCGAGACTGATGGTGAGTGGAGAATTACGGTCAGTGAAGAATTATGACCGGTGGAGATTTATGCTCGTTACGGTCAGTAGAGATAAAAATATTTTCGCAGTGAATTTCTTTTCTTGTCACCTCTGCCTCTTCATTAAACCATTAAAAGTCATTTCACAACATAAAAAAATGGCGTCAACGTTTGGCGCTCTTGTTTGAAAAGCTACAAATACTTGCGCTCTTGAGCTTTTTCACACACACGCACACACATAAGTACACACACAAGTATAAACATTATAGGGACGTCATCGTAGGCCTACATGCTGTGAAAGAGGACCCAGTCTTAGCTATCCTGATAAGACACGCAGCCATATGGCTCTGAGATAGAGAAAGATTCAACTCAAACTAAATTTACTTTTGACATAAAATTTTTCATAATTTTTTTAATACAATATAGGCCGATTTACTTTCATTGATTTTATGTACAATGATTTTCATTATTTGAGCAATAACGATGGTTCACAAATTTCCTTTGCAAAGTATGACTCAGAGAGGCGATAGTCCCTTCAAGTTATTATCTACAGTTTACATAATTTACAGCTTTTCCAGTATTTACATTATTTACATAATCAGGTATTTGCATTATTTAAAATTTTATAGGTATTAAGAATTTTACCGGCATTTATTTTCATTTTCACGTATTTACAACAAAATCAACCATCGTTGTTCAGGCGGTAGTGAAACGATGCAATTGTACCACTTTATCATAAAGTATGAAAAGTTTATCAATTTTAGCTGAATGTGCTGATTTTCTCCGTTATATGGTCGCACTTGTGTGCTGCTGTACTTGAATTACACATTGCATACTTTATTTTCCCATTCAGTTAATACATATTGCTCACAGTAATTAATGTTAAGTTCTTATGCTTCTGAGTGTTTCACACCTTTCACTCTATGAATTACGAGTCCGATTCACTTTTAAGGGTGTACATTTTTGCTCTCAATCCTTTAAACTCCATAACAATTTCTGTTCTCAACTGCCCTTTCATTACATACCAATTCCTTTTGTCGACAAATGAGATATAGTAAATGTAATCAGGGTAAGACAAAGTGTCAGACCACATATGTAAGTCATTCTTAAAAGTATCACAAATATTTGAATGTTTTTCGGGTAGAATTTCTTCAGCATGCAGCGGTAATGAAAATCTAAAAGCACTGTCTTGGAAATACCTCTAACAGTCATTCTTGCAGATGTAGGTTTATCGGAAACAATTTTAAGTATTCTCTATGCAGTTGCAACGAAATTTTCATTAAATCTGAGACTGCGCTTAAAAGTCAATTTTGCAATCGATACAATAGTTCAATATCCACTTTCCCAACTCGTCACTAGTTTAACCTCACCCATTTTTCTCACATTTAGCATAGTTAGCCGAAAAGGCTATCAATCTCGAGTCTGAAGAAATTTTTTCCAATTTTCTTTTAGAATTCAGATGTTACCCAGGGTGATTGATGGAATGACAATATCTGATCAATGTTTCTGAACACCAGATCTTGATGCAATCAATGTTTTATATTCTTATAGTGTCTTATATAGTGTTTATTAACATTCATACTAGAAATTACTTTTTTGGACCACTAGGCTTGGCACTGACGGTATCTAGTTGGTGGCATCACTTTCTCAGTGTACAGTTGTATATCGGAATGAGGACTACGTTTTTTTTTTTTTAAAAAAAAACAAAATATTCAATATGTAGTTCTAAAATATATCTCCCACCCAAGTCATCTGGTATATTTTTCATGTCAAAAGTCAATCAAAGTCGGAGAGAGGAACGTGTTGCATCACTGCTCAATGTAGAGGAAATGGACATCGAGATTTTCAATGTAAGACACTCTTATTTTTATCGTAACTAGAGGTGAAGAGCACAGCCTATGCCACATTCAAAAAATTCCAGTCATTCTACCTCCATAACAATTTGTGATTTCCTGTTACTAATTCTCAGTAACGAATACTATGTAAAGCCAGATGGTATCACATAATACGTAAGAATTAGTTTGTACGTGTGCGGTAGATTTCAGACCCATCAGCCTGGAGGAAGACATCGGCTGTCGTACACGGCCGGAGAAAAATGTTACTACACTTGTTTGGATGTTACCACTTCACTCATAATAATTATTAAAATAGTGCGTATGGAGTACATGAAAAGATTACATTTACGGATCAATAGCACAAGTGCTTCTGAGAAACAGAATACTGACTCATGCTAAAACATTCATGGGCGGCAGTGCAGACTCTGACTCTGGTATCCTGTCGATTGTACAGATCGGCGATACTTTCCTAGGATACGTTATGCCATGCCTGTTCCATTTCTTCAGGTATATCTGTATGAGCTGTTGGCTGAAGAGTCGCATGAGTCACTTCCCAACCCATCATATCCCACACTTGGTGGATTGCAGAGAAGTCCGGAGATCTGCTGGCCAGGGAAGTTGCTACCTGTCTTCCAGAGTACGTTGAGTTCCACGGGCAGCGTGTCGATTGTTGGGAGAACACATCACCTTCCTGCTGCAAGAAGGGCAAAAGAAGCGATTTACTAACCTTCTGCGCGTACCTGGCGCTGGTTAGCATACCCTCCAGAAACACCAAAGATGAACGACAGTTGTAGGTTATCGCACGAATGCACTCTACGAAACACTGCTCACCAAGACTGCGACGTACGCGTAAATGACGACCACTTGCGTGCAGGCAGAATCTGCATTCATCGCTGAAGACCAAGGGACGCTATTCCACATTCAAAGTGATCCTCTGACGGCGCCAGTCGAACCATGCACGTCCATGCTTTGGCGAGAGAGGAAGCTCATCCAGTTGGCTGTAGGAAGCATGAGTGCGTCACTGTCTCATGGTTGCCCGCTTGCTTCACACGTTCGCACGACACTGAGGCTTCTGGCTCTGAGCATCCCCTATTAACGGTAGACACAGCTGGCGCTCTTTTAGCTATGCGGCGGCCGACGTTTAAACCATTATCAGTACCTCAGCTGTCCCCTTGGTGGTATATGCAGTCATCGGATCAAAATCGATTTCGTCTTTCCCCGCGTGAAGCGTTGAGTGCTACTGACTAGGGATTTCAGATTGATTGCGTATTTCTGGATTTCTGCAAGGCTTCTGACATTGTACCACATAAGCAGCTCGTAGCGAGATTGCGTGCTTATAGAATATCGTCTCAGTTATGTGACTCGATTCGTGACTTCCTGACAGAGAGGTTACAGTTCATTGTAACTGGCAGAAAGTCATCGAGTAAAAAAGAAGTGATTTCTGGCATTCCCCAAGGTAGTGTTATAGGAACTTTGCTGTTCGTTATCTACAGGGCTATTACAAATGATTGAAGCGATTTCATAAATTCACTGTAGCTCCATTCATTGACATATGGTCACGACACACTACAGATACGTATAAAAACTCATAAAGTTTTGTTCGGCTGAAGCCGCACTTCAGGTTTCTGCCGCCAGAGCGCTCGAGAGCACAGTGAGACAAAATGGCGACAGGAGCCGAGAAAGCGTGTGTCGTGCTTGAAATGCACTCACATCAGTCAGTCATAACAGTGCAACGGCGCTTCAGGACGAAGTTCAACAAAGATCCACCAACTGCTAACTCCATTCGGCGATGGTATGCGCAGTTTAAAGCTTCTGGATGCCTCTGTAAGGGGAAATCAGTGGGTCGGCCCGCAGTGAGGGAAGAAACGGTTGAACGCGTGCGGGCAAGTTTCACGCGTAGCCCGCGGAAGTCGACGAATAAAGCAAGCAGGGAGCTAAACGTACCACAGCCGACGGTTTGGAAAATCTTACGGAAAAGGCTAAAGCAGAAGCATTTCTTAAACAGGAGATTGGAAAACCGATGGATCGGTCGTGGTGGAGATCATGATCAACAATTCATGTCATGGCCTCCACGCTCTCCCGACTTAACCCCATGCGATTTCTTTCTGTGGGGTTATGTGAAAGATTCAGTGTTTAAACCTCCTCTACCAAGAAACGTGCCAGAACTGCGAGCTCGCATCAACGATGCTTTCGAACTCATTGATGTGGACATGCTGCGCCGAGTGTGGGAGGAACTTGATTATCAGCTTGATGTCTGCCGAATCACTAAAGGGGCACATATCGAACATTTGTGAATGCTTAAAAAAACTTTTTGAGTTTTTGTATGTGTGTGCAAAGCATTGTGAAAATATCTCAAATAATAAAGTTATTGTAGAGCTTCAATCATATGTAATAACCCTGTATATGAACGATTTGGGAGACAATCTGAGCAGCAGTGTTAAGCTGTTTTCTGATGACGCTGTCGTTTACCGAGTAATAAAGTCATCAGAAGATCAAAACAAACTGCAATACGATTTAGAAAAGATATCTACATGGTGCGAATATTGGCAATTGACACTAAATAAAGAAAAGTGTGAGGTCATCCACATGAGTGCTAAAAGGAACTCGTTAAACTTCGGTTACACGATAAATCAGTCAAATCTAAAGGCCGTACATTCAACTAAATACCTACGAATTACAATTACAAACACCTTAAAGTGGAAGGAACACATAGAGAATGCTGTGGGGAAGGCTAACCAAGGACTGCGTTTTATTGGCAGGACAATTAGAAAATGTAACAGACTTAGTAGACTTTCAAAGAAATGATCCATATCCTTCGGTCACTTCACGTAATTTTTACTACATATCTGCTGCCATTTTTACACATCAATTAATACTACACACTGATAGGCTGAACAGGATGGGACATAAACCTCCGGTGTAAAAATGTGTGTAAACACTTAATTTTTAATTTTTCACTACAAACACCTTCCATTACCACAATATAATTCCAAACCACCGCTGGATAAAAGCTTACTTCCATTTCAGTCTACAACCAGTAAAAAGAAAGTAGGTTTACTTAAAGTTGAATGGTCAAATGAAATCATTACTGAATTCATAGGACTGAGAGAAAAAGTACACACACTCTAATCTGAGTCACAATGCGTGATGCGTAGGCTAAACAGAGTGAAATCGCGCAATGGCAAAAGAATTTACGTCATGAGTATGTGGAATGCATGTCGAATGATACTGAAAAATCGTTTCTGCAGTAACTAATTCAATCAACGCTCGACTCAGATGCAAGCATAAAACAATTGAAATTAGCACTTTCAGCAAAAGATAATAAGCCTTTTATGTATGACATTAAAGTTCACATTGCTGTGTAGGGCCACTAGCGTATAATGAATGACGACAATGATGATTCATGTTATTGTAAATACATGAAAATGTAAACAACATAATGTAAATAACTATGAAACATTTAAAATAAATGTAAACACCAGAAAAAGTGCGTGAATTATGGAAATATTGAAAAAGACGTTTTTCGTCGCGGCGAGATCTATTTACGAAATTTCAGTCACCAACTTTCTCTTCCGAAAGCGAAAATATTTTGTTGGGCCCAACCTACATGGGTATTAATGATCATCAAAATAAAATAAGAGAAATCAGTGCTCGAACAGAAAGGTTTACGTGTTCGTTTTCCCCGCGCGCTGTTCGGGAGTGGAATGGGAGAGAGATAGTATCATTGTGGTTCGATGGACCCTCTGCCAAGCACTTAAATGTGAATTGCAGAGTAATCATGTAGATGTAGAAGTAATGTCGTCGCATGTGTACACCGTATTTATGAACCGGTTCGCATTTGATCTCGTTCTCGTATTTTTTCTAACATATTAACAGAAAATATCTGCTGTGGACACACTTCGTTGCTCTTCACCGACTTTGAATCGATACTGCGATCTCTGTCTGAGGCGTCATATACAGTCTTTGGCCAGGAATGTGACGCTGACGTTTCCCACGTAGCGAGCAGTGCGCATGCGCTGTGTCGACCCGACTTCGCCGTTCAGCTCTACGCGCTTCGCTCGCTAGACGCGCCTTCAGCAGAGGACGTTTCTTTGTGGAGGTTCCGCTCGCACTGCCGTCAGGGGGCTCCTGCCTTATCTCTTATAAAGCCACAAGATATATGTTGCGCCGTTCGCGGATTTCCATTTGAATGAGCCATTACGAGGAATTTAGCGCGCGGCGATTTCCAGCACGTGTTCCAGTTCCTGCCCGCGACACGCACTGCGATACACCGCCTCAGAGAACCACCGTTGCAGCCTTTATATATATATATATATATATATATATATATATATATATATTCTTTTTCCAGAGAAGTTACGCAGAACGCCGTTTTGTACGAAGAGTTGCCAAGGAAATGTGATTTGTGGTCCGCTAACGTCAGCTAAATCGCTGTTCTCGTTATTTCATTTTTGCTTTCGGTACAATCGATTTGAGGAAATTTGTTAGGTTTCGAGGAAGGAATGAGGGAAGAAACATTTCCAATGTTACTGAAAAGTATTTCTGAAATGCCCTGCTTCACAGTGATGTTCTCTAGCGTTACAAGAACTCTAATACTACTTACGAAAAAATCTGTGAGCTCTTTTCCAATTCAATTAGATCGATATTTATACCTACACTCCACAACCACTTTACGTTCAATGATGTGGGTATATCGAGCACTGATGCCACTTGCTCATTTTCCTGAAGGAAGAATAATTGTTGGTAGGCTTTCGTGTGAGCTCACTTCTCTCCTATTTCATCTTCATAATTTTGTTTTGAGTGTTGTACAAACGCATTCTCTCAAATTTTAAATAATAACCCACATCATGATTTACTGCTCCTCGACTACACCGGCTGCTGTAGCACTTGGGTGAGCATTTCCTTGATTCTTTCGCGTCTGACAAACGAACAGGTGACGAAACGAATTGCTCTTCATTAGATCCCAATTTCTTACCTGATATAATTCCATAGAGAAGGGACATTCTAGGACAACAGACAGATTCCATGTTCCCAGATATTTGGAAAGCGGTTGATACGGTGCCACATAGCAGACTGTAAACGGGAGTCCAAGCATACGAAATAAGTTCCCGGATATTCGAATGACTCAAAAATTTCTTAAGCAGTGGAAACGTAGTACGTTGTCCTCAATGGCGAGTGTTCATCAGAGATAAGGGCGTAGTCATAAGTGGCTCATGGAAGTTTACAGGGCTGCCCTTTTTCTCTATATTCATAAATGATGTGATGTACAGGATGAGCAGCAATTAATGACAGTTTGCTGATCATGCTGTAGTATACGAGTGCCTGCTAGGTCTACATGTGGAGGAAAATAACTTAGTGCAGACGAGCAAGAAAAATAATCTTGTAATGTTGGAATACAGTGTTAGTGGTGTGAAAGCTTGACACTGTCACATCGATAAATTATCTAAAAGTAACGCCGTAAAGCGACGTAAGGACGGTTACAGTGATGGCAAATGATCGCGTTTGGTTTATTGGGAGAACTGTAGCAAAGTGTAGCTGATCTGCAAAGGAGACCTCTTATGTAGTACAGTGACGTGACCCATTCTTGAATATGACTCTAGTGTGTGGGATACTCACCAGGTCGGATTAATGAGAGACATCGATGCAATTCAGAAGCAAGCTGTTAGGTTTATTACTGTAGGTTTTATCAGCACGCAAGTTTCACGGATATGCTTTGCAAACTCAAACGGGAATCCCTGGAAGGTGGACAACGTTCGTTTCATGAAACACTGTTAGAGAACAGGCATTTGCATCTCACTGCGGAACTATGCTGCTGCTGCCAATGTTAATTTTGCATAATGACCGTGAAGACAAGGTAAAGGAAATTAGGGCCTCTATGGCGACATATAGAAAGTTGTTTTTCCCTCTCTACATTTTGCTGGTGTAATCGAAAAGGAAATGACTAGTTGCGTTACGTGGTACCCCCACCATTCACCATATGGTAGCTTGCGGAATATATATGTAGATGTAGGATTACTAACCCATTTCGTTTAAGATCGTACAACACTTTTTGATGATACTTGCAATGAATTTTCTACGATTAGTCACATGTGGCCACTGTAAAATTCGTGTATGTTGGCGACCTAATCGGCCGCCTTGAACTGATACAAGAAGAGCCGAATTTGTAGCACGGCTGTATTCTAGCGGGCCCAGGTCTCAGGACGCGCCACGGCAGTTCCAGGTTCCAGCTAGGTGACCAGAACGAGCGAGTCCAGGCACGAAGACTAGTAGCGTCACCAGAAATGAGGAAAATCCCAGAACTGGGAATCTGGACAGCATGGCCCTCGTGCAGGAGATGCTCCATGAAATCGCGGAGTGTCAGAGAATCTCAAAGCTGACTAAGTGACAGCTCTTTGAGAGTCGACAACAAATCACATCAAATATTAACGCAAGTCTGAATACATTTGTGATCTCAGAGAAATGAGGTGCATCCAGTTATACAAAAGTATCTAAATATCTTCAAAACTAGAGCAGTTAATATATCACAGTGAATAAACATATTCACAACGATCCTCTGAATTAACAAGTTTAATTGCTTCGTGTGGTTTTAACAGACGTTACCTCCTATGACAGCATTGCACAACAGTTATCATCTCTGAAAGCTACCTGTATCTATTATATTTCTTGATCTACTACGTCATTAATATTTTTCTTTAATTGTCCACATGTTTGTAAGAACATCGTATCTACCATAGTTAGAGAATAAATGAACGGAGCATCAATACCTCATATTGTCACACTTGTGTGGTTATTTAACGGACAGTTTACTGTTTTTTCCAGTAATTTTATTTAAATATTGATTGCAAGTTCTATTAAAAAACGTGATTATTTATAAGTTGTCAGTCGCATGTGTTAGCGGATTGAAAACAGAATGAAAAGAAGCTTCTGTCAAGAAGACATAAATAACTGTCTGAACAATGTTTAATGACAGTCTCTTGTTATTTTTGGTGAGGATACTTGTGCAAGAGTGCATGCATATTTATTTATGAGCCAGTTACATTTATTTTAGCCGAGTGTTCATGATATTTTTTATATAAATATTGTTTCATATATTAGTTTAGTCAAGGAAGTGATCAGCTTCTATCAGATCATGGCTGCAGAGCTTAAGGACGATGTATTTTTGGTGGATATGGCCTCAGCCAATGGGAAAGCACGTAGTAGCAGAACACTACGGGAGCCAAGTGGAGGTCGGGACTTCTCAAGGGAAGAGCACAAGGAGGCTTTTCTGGGCACTTTGTGAAGAGTTCTGGGAGAAGGCAGACCTGTCTAAAGTGCGCGATTCAGTCGTATTGGTACTTGTTTATGGGCGTTGAACGACCACTACAGCCCTAACTGCTGATGGGACTTTATATTTCGACAGGTATGTGCTCCGGAGTAGGACCCTAACTTTTTCCGCTACTAATATGGAACTCTGGATATACAGAGTATAAGTTACTATTCCTTCTACCACATGTGTTAATTTGTAAATCATTTTATTGAACTCCGAATTGTATTGGGCCGGTGAATCTGCCGTGTATCGTGGTTTCAAAATTGACTTAGTTTTCGCGTATCTTCGAAGATTATTTAGTTCGGTGACTTTGCTACCACTCCCGCGACGCTCTCAACGTAGCTTTACTGCATTTGACAAGGTATTTTTTGTCAGTACTTAAACTGAATATCGTAGGACCATTTCCCGTTTATTTGAGGTGTCTTTTCTTGAATAAACATTATTCACTATAATTCTCTCTCTACTGCATCAGTTACAGACGTTAGAATAGAACTCTTGTTATTAAATTATTAATTGAACTTTTATTTTGTATTTCTGTGTATATTATTAACTAGCAATTCTATCCAACGCATAGACTATTTTACTGTAGGATCACAGCTACAGGTTATTATTTCATCGAATTATCTGCGGGGTATGAAAGCAGATGTGCGTGGCTTGACCCTATAACTACATCGAGCTACTCTTTCTTAAACAAAGCAGTGCAGAGCCCAGTGAGCTAAAGTACGAGTAAAGGCAGGTAAAGATGCAGCTGGTTTGCTCATCTGGGATGCTGTTTGGAAGAGCAACTATTCTTCATTGATCATTACGTACCATTGCACCGTTACACCTCCAAATCGTTTCATACACATCACATGTTCCACAAGCTGTAGTAAGGAAAGGAATAATCTTCCGGTACAATATCGGATCGGTAAATGGTTTGAGAGAGTAGAAAGATCAGAGACACAGAAAAAAATGTTCAAAAGTGTGTGAAATCTTATGGGACTTGACTGCTAAGGTCATCAGTCCCTAAGCTTACACACTACTTAACCTAAATTATCCTAAGGACAAACACACACACCCATGCCCGAAGGAGGTCTCGAACCTCCGTCGGGACCAGTCGCACCGTCTATGACTGCAGCGCCTTAGACCGCTCGGCTAATTCCGAGCGGCAGAGACACAGAAATTAGACATTTTATTATAAAGGCATCACCAGGAGCAGACACGGACTCAGATCAGAGTTTAGTGTTGGAGAAGAGTAAACTTAATTTTAGGAGACTAGTAGAACCAGTATGGTAAGAAGTATGATACTTCCGTTAGATTCTCGTTGCTCAACGTCTCACAGATTTGGTTTATCTCTTGTCCTAAAGGGGGATGCGATACGAATTGGGACGTTCAATTTAATTCCGTTCCACGGGGTTCCATTTGATAATAACGGATACTGTTACTGATACACTTATCCACTAAATTAAACTTTACAGAACACTTGGCGAAACTGCTCTGGACTTAGCTACATGATGAGTAGTTTCATTAAACTTTGAACAATTTAGTGCAACCTGTTTTCTTATAATCACACGGCGAATAATCTCAAAGTCAAATTTTTCTAGGTTTTTTTCCATCAGGAAAAGCGCGCTGCGCGCTCCTAATAACGAGAGCCAAGGTAGGAGGAAGGGCGACACTGTTCGTAAATTTTTAATCCGTTTATTGCGGATCGATTTCAACTACACAGTAGATGAAATCGATCTGCAATAAACAGAGTAAAAATTTGTGAACGATGTTCCCCTTCTTCGTATCTTGGAACTAAAAGTAAAATTTTCGCACCCGACCCTACAGTCATTCACTGCGAGAGCTCACCAACAACAATATTGTATCGACCGACTCCTACCGCCGGCGCCGCTAGACGCAGAGCAAGTACTGTGGCCAGACAAGCACATTTACTTTCTATCACAACTCGCTGACACGTTTGTTCGTATGGGTTGTATTCACTTACTGGTGTCCGGGGCAGCTTTGAGAACAGTAAGCTTACAAGTACTAAGGAATTACGTGCATTTGAAGTTCTCTGAGGCTGTAGACACCATGGAAATAAATAATCCAATTAGCAGCTCAGTTTGTAAGAAGTATTGGTAATTGTGGTATTGTGATGTAGTGATGTTGTACTCCTTACTCATTTCTGGTTCCTGAAATTTTCGAAGCTGCGCCCGTATTTTCTCTGTTGGGCACACTGTCTTGCCGCTTTATCGTCAACAGAGTCCAAGTGCTAGTGGTCACGTGCTGCGACAGAGTGCACAGATTCGTGTTGGGATGACGTTCCGGCCACACGCAGCCATGACGCGCATTAATGGTCGGAAAAATTTGTTTGAAAACCAGCAAAATCTGTGGTAGCAAAACACTGCATGGCTACAGGGGACTCCATAAAGGACGAAGAAACGGAAGCGCTAAGACAGAGCTCGTTGTTTGGGACTGTGTTCTGAAGGAGGTTACTGAAATACGAGTGGCTGATCAAAAGCAACACAGGGTTCACCTTCGACAAAGCTTGTGATCCAGCACTCAGACAACTAAAATCACAGCGTCGGCTGAGAGCGAAACAGGAGTACTGAGGCAGCAGAGTTCACATCCAGCATCAGGCGCCGTCTCAGCGCCCCACCCCCACCACCACCACACGTTCACCACGCCAATAGTCGTGCCATGCGACCGTCAGTGGAGGAAGGGGTACGGGGCCGATAGGACTATACATGTGGTGGGATGTAGCATAGACGCTCATTCTACAGATATCACCTGAAGATGATAGCAAGGTGCGCTCTCGAACCATCGTGTTACGATGACGACTGGTCACCAGACAACAGTACAAACAACTCATTCGGCGGGAAAGTCTAAAAACACACTTCTTGTGCTTTATTTCTTTTTTCTGGCTTATGCTACTGACACAACTAGAGTACATGTGGTTGTTACTTGAGGAATGGTGTTCAGTGTGTTGTAAAGTTTTAAGATGTTTTACCACGTTAGGAAGTGAGGTGCTACCTGATTAGCTTCCAGTTTCATGAAGATTTACATTTACTTGATTGCTTATGTACGAAGGTTGGAACTTTAATAGTGGCAACTATTTATTTACGGCTCGTGCAAAATAGATACGTGTTTCAAAGTTTAGCTGTGCTTCAAAGTAGGCTGTTCATTTTTGGAACACAACCTTATAGACAGAAATGATGACACTTTCTGCAGGACCTGACCATCATTTTGCAGAACAATGCTCAAGCAAGTCCAGTACAAGTTGTTTCTGATTTGTTTGACTGATGGGGCTGCTAACTGCCATGCCACCTACTGCACTCCCCTGACTTAAGCCCTCGTAACTTCAACTCGATTTATAAATTGAAGGAAACCCTTCACGGCATTCGCTTTGGAACTGCTACAAATTCGTCGGGCAATAGACCAAGCCGCTCGAACTGTCGACACAACTGACACTGCTAAGAGTATTCTACGACTTCCACATCGCTGGTGACTACTTTGGAGATCACCATTAAAGTTCCAACCCGCGTATAAAGTACTACATCTGTATGTATATTAAGTTTCCTTTTTGCCCAAGCCTCATCATTGTCTATGTCTAGAGGTATTATAATTAACGGCCTTACTGAAATATGTCTGACAGATGTAAAAAGTCGTGCTTCATTAGAGTCAATAAGTATTCATAGTGTTGCTGAGATAGAGAAAAAGAAAAGTTTACAATGTGTAGGATACTGTTTTTTCTGAGCAATCTGCGCACGTTACTTCTGTAACGACAGGATAATTTGAAGTATCTTTTACTTTTATTGTATTATGGTATTGTGACTCTGGAAGGAGCCATTTCTCGGTTGTTCAGTAGTATACGATTATTTGTTTGTCTGTGGATCTTGTTCCTGTTTCAAAATTTTCTTTGGCCTTTATAGGTTCCTTCTGGGTCTCCAGAAAACCTTTTACTGGCGTTTTCCTGACGGTATGTAAGGAATATTGCTCTGTGGTGTCATGACATAGTGATATCGTACTCCTTACTCATCGTTAGCTTCTGGAATTTTAGAAGCTGAGCGCTCTTTTTCTCTGGTGACGGCATCATATTCATACTTGCTGTCAACAATGCCGAAGAGCTACGAGTCATGGGCCGAGTTAGTGTGTAGAGTCGTACCAGGGGTTCCGTATGGAGCAGCGGTGCACAGCCGTGCTCAGTGATTGCCCGTTACAGTAGTATGGAAGACGCAATAAAGCAATGATTTATTCAGTACGTACCGGTATGTAAAATGACTTTAACTGACAACATAAGAGTGGATAGGTTTAGGGGTTATTAGGAAGTGTGTTACATGCCAAAGGGATAATAAAACGAAGTAATAATGATTTGTGCTATTCTTAGCTCAAAACGACGTTTTTCATTTCGTAATTGAGAACCAAACATGTGTTCATATTAGGCACACGGTCAAGTTATTGAGTTATGAAGCGTGTTCTCTCAGTAACGCTACCAAACCCGACCCTATAGCCGAAAAGTAACTAAAATAACTAGAAAGCAGCGTTACATTTGCCGCCGTGATAGGAACAGATGTTTTGCAAGTTGAAGAGGTCTGGACGTCGCTAATGAGGGCAATCACAGAAGTGGCCAGACAATTAGAACTACAAGGAAGGTAAATGTAAAGGCACCTTGGGGAAGAGAGGAAATACTTAAACTGATAAACGAAAGAATGATGAAAGTTTTCACGAAACGGCATAAATACAACAATACATGTCATTCAGAAATGGAATAAGTATGAAGCGTAGGGAAGACAAGGCAAAATAGCTACAGAAGAATTCCAAGAAAACAAAAAGGAATGGTCTTCGGAAGAACAAGTTCAGCATATTCAGAAATCATAACACAGAAAACACAATTGTCAACATTAAAACTGTAAAGTAAATTCACTGATGAGCGCAGAGAGGAGAGTGGAGGGATGGAAAGAATACACTGTGGGTATCTACAAGCGGGAGGAAACGTCTGATGACGTGAAAGAAGAAGAAATGTGAGCCGGTATGGAAGAGATATGACGTACATAATTACAGTTTTGGAAGACTTACGGTGAAGTCATGTGGAAGGAAATGAAAATATTTCTTCGGAATTTCTAAAATCGTTAGGGGAAAACCGATCGACTTTGCAAGTCTGTAGAATCTGCAAGTCTGAAAAAAAATTTGATCTGTTAAATGACAATCAATTTCATTTTAGGAAAGAAAACTACCAGTCAGGCAGTTATGAAATTGTAATTGTTAATGGAAACAATTATAAGAAATTGCTAGACGTTAGTTGCGTTTGAAACTTCCTAAGAGATTAAAACTGTGCACTGGATCGAGACTCGAACCTGAGAGGTCCCGAGGTCCCGAGTCTCGGTCCGGCGCACAGTTTTAATCTGTCAGGAAGTTCCATATCAGCGTACACTCAGCCGCAGAGTGAAAATCTCATTCTGTTAGTTGGGTTTGTTGACCTAAAAATCCATTCGAGAATGTACAATTGTGCAAGATCATCGAAAATCTCACGAAAATGGGTGTAAGATATAGAAAGAGATGGTTAACATTTAATATTCTCAAGAAGAAAAACAAAAAGAACAAGTGATCAAGAACGAACTGTTTACAATACAGAAGTTTATAATGGAAAGTGTTGAATCTATATACTAAAGAAGGAATGACGGAAATAAAGGAAGGTTCAGCAGCAGGATTAAAATTCAGAATGAGAAGATGTTAACGATATGATTCGTTGAGGACTTTCCAATTCTGAATGAAGCAAGGAAGAATTACAGGACCTGATGAATGACGTGAACGGTCTAATGAGCACTACAGGACTTAACATCTGACGTCATCAGTCCCCTAGATTTAGAACTACTTAAACCTAACTAACCTAAGGACATCACACACATCCATGCCAGAGGCAGGATTCGAACCTGCGTCTGTAGCGGTCGCGCTGTTCCGGACTGAAGCGCGTAGAACCGCTCGGCCACAGCGGCCGGCAATGAGCACACAATATGAATTGACTCTAAACCGAAGAACGACGGAAAATAATGAGATGTAGCAGAAATGTTATTAGCGGTAAACTTTACATCAAAACTCTGACAGAAATTAGATAAACTGAAAGAATTCTGCTACCTTGGAATCACGTGCAGCATGTACATCGGAGTGAATAAAGCGTATTCGAAGAAATTCACGTAAGGAATTAGACGACGGCAATAACCAGAACTAGTTACTAAGGAAATTAAAACTGCAATCATGTCGTTAATTTCCTATAAAAATGTGAAATAAAGTGTAGCTGACTCTTACTCATATTCTATATCTCCATTTGACAATATGGTAGACAGAAGGATTGAAGATGTGAGATTCGTCACACTGTGTGCATGAAACAATACCTCCGAGCTGCGGTGTTATTTGGGTTGAGGTAGCAACCGACCTATATCAGATGTTAGAAACGATGGCTCTAACAGAATGTCATTGCCTACTCTTCCTCTTGAGTGATTTTAAACCGGAAGTTCCTCATATCATGCAAAGATGGCCTCAGTAGAAAGGTTACTCTTCCTCCTATCATTCTTGAAAAACTGAGTCTGTGCATGATCCTGGCATTTGGTTGGTCAGTTTAGATTCTTTATCCACCAACGATTTATTTGTTTGTATCTGTGATAGCTGTTGAGTGCATTTCCTTTTTCCACACTAAATGTCGCACACTCTTGCCAAAGATATTACTTCGGAAATCATTTGAATCTCTTATTTTCAAAACATCTTCGAAAATTTCGAACTTCTGTATGCTGTTGGCATGTAAGGATTCTGAGGTCCCCTGGGTCATTGTTGTAAAATGTGCATCATCGCTGTGGTCACCTGCATCGTCATATGTACTCTGCAGGCCACCATACAGTGTGCAGTTGAGGGAACTTTGTATCATTATTAGCGATTTTGTTTCCTGTTCCATTCGCTTAAAGAGAAGGCAAAGAATGACTGCGCGGTTTAGTACGCACCCAAATCTCTCATCTTATTTCCATGATCCTAGCCTGAGATATTTGATGGTAACATCAGGTAACGTAGGGCTCCTGGAATACCGACCCTATATACCAAAGAATCTGGTCCTTTCCACATGTCAAGTTTAGGAAGGCATCTGTGACGTCATTTTGTGGTATGATACTTTCGCTCCAGTCTTTCGGCTTAACTCCTGCAGGCACACTGCAGAATCAAAAGCTAGTGTGAATCAATTAGTTTTGGGTGCAAGTGCAGTGTCCTGACTCGCAAATACGAATGCAGTGAAACTTGGTTGTACTGACGTATACATGAGACGTGCTTCGTTCTGCTCACTATGATAATGTCAGCTGACATGTCTGGCTAACTTGGCATTGACGTCTAAGATTGAAACTGGTCAGTAGTAATACACAAATAAATTTATTTCCGGGAAGTGGATTTCATCTCCAAGGGATGAAAGAATGTAACCTTTTCGTACAAATACTGACTGTGAAACCAGAAATAAAGTTTAATTCTTTACCAAGTTGTTCACGAGTGAATGGATTCATATCATTATCCAGCGGTGACTATATTTCCACAAATGGTCACGTCGTCATCATTTTGTTGAAACTTCCACTATTGACCTTAAAACTGGAGTTTGGGGGAGGCTTACATCACCCAATTGGTCAGCTGGGAACATACTCTGCCTTTCCTTCAAGACGAAATAAACTTTCGCGTTTTACTAAAGATTGCCTAGGAACTGGAGTAGGGCTTATGACTCCCCCCACCTCCTCCACTTTCTTGCCCTCTACTTGGCATTCTGATGTGGTTCGCGCCGATGTGTGGATGTGTGACCAGTACCTCTCCCCAGCGCCACTCGCCCCCTCCGTCCACTGCATCACCTCAGCACCCCTTCCATCCACTGCATCACCTCTCCCCCTCAGCTCTCCCCCCCCCATTGCCACCACTCCCTCCATGCACTGCATCACCTCTCCCCCTCACCTCCCTCTACTGCTACTGCCACCCCCTCTGTTCACTGCATCACCTCTCCCTCTCGCTGTCGCCACCCCCTCATCTACTGCACCACCTCTTGCCCCCTCCCCTGTCGCTGCTGCCAACCCTTCCATCCACTGTATCACCTCACCCCTGCACTGCCACAACCCCCTCTACACACTGCATCACCTCCCCCCCCCACTGCCACCACCCCCTCCCTCCTCTGAATCTCGCCACCACCCAGGGCAGAAGAACGATGAGCTCAAGACTTTGGTACATACGGCCTGGCCTGCATCCTGTCTGACAATGAGAGCATCAGGCAAGAATTTGAATATCTGAGAATGGTGTTCTTGGCAAAAAGGCTACACAGAGTGGCAAACTCCGAGGGCTCTAAGTCCTACACAGATGATACAACTGGCAGAAGTAGAAGAGGAACCTCTGTGGCGGGGGGGGGGGGGGGGGGGGAAGGGATTCGGCCATTGACTTTATTATATTTTGTGGCTTATTACCTGGAAAGATTTTGCCAATTCCTTAGAAACATTAAGTGAAGACTACCTTCCATCCATCAGCTAAAACACAGGCAGTGCTTGGTAGCATCAAGTACGACCTCAGATTACACAAATCTTGAGTCTGTCATACTGTCATATCCCCTGCCAATGTGACATGACATACATAAGTCAAACAGTGCGTGCTGTCGAAGATCATTGCAGAGACCAGACTGCAGCAACGTAACAAGTCGGCAATCGCGGAAAATTGCTTTTGGAATTACGTGGAATCGATTGCGACCATACTTGGGTTCTGACACCGACGTCTAAATTCTATGACTACGCTATTAAATAATTACTCGAGATTCGAGTCAGCAAGCCGTTGATCAGTTGGGATACTGGCTGCATAGTAAGATCAGGGAACTCGCAGTGACACAGTGAGTCTGATTATGTACGATGAATCGACTTCGGGGACAGGAACGAAAAAAGCGGTTACGTTACCAGCACGCATCTTGGGGGGGGGGGGGGGGAGAGATGCCATCTTTGGACACGGGCTTAGAGCCTCAGCCGGCCGAAGTGGCCGTGCGGTTCTAGGCGCTGCAGTCTGGAACCGCGAGACCGCTACGGTCGCAGGTTCGAATCCTGCCTCGGGCATGGATGTCTGTGATGTCCTTAGGTTAGTTAGGTTTAACTAGTTCTTGGTTCTAGGGGACTAATGACCTCAGCAGTTGAGTCCCATAGTGCTCAGAGCCATTTGAACCATTTAGAGCCTCAGTGGCTGAGGTATCGTCCCCCGGAAGTGGCGTCAAAGTGATGCGTACGTGTCCAGCTTCGCATTTCGAGTAAGCTGAGCGTAACACTGACATCAACATGTTAGGTGGGTCAGGGGTCTCTTGGGAACCGCAGAAAAAACGGCTAAATGGACTGATCAGCCAGAAAATTATGACCACCGAACTACTATTGATGAAAACCAGACCAGTCGATAGCAGCGTCGCCTGGCAAGGAATGACTGCTAATTAGACACACGCACGGTGCAGTGAGCGTGCTGTCCGTGTGTGGAATGGGAAGGTGCACGGTCTGTCTTGAGTTCGATCGAGGGCAGACTGTAATGGCTCAGAGGTTCGACACTAGCATTTCGGAAACTGCACGACTTTTCGGGTTTTCGACGGGTGCTGTTGTGAACGTCTTCAACACGTGGCGAAGCTAATGTGAAACCACGTCCAGACGTCGAGTTGGGCGGCCATCCTTCGCTACAGATGTCGGTCGGCGATGGCCGGGCAGACTGGTAAAAGAGAATAGGCGGCGAACTGTGGCGGAACTAACGTCAGACTTCACTGTTGGGTAAAGAACAAGTGTGCCTGAACACAATGCACTGAACGCTCCTAAAAGTGGGCCTCTGCAGCTGACGACCCATGTATGTGCCAATGTTAACACTACGACATCGACAAGTACGGCGGAAATGTTGACCATCGGCACTGGACGTTGGTGCAGTGGAAGAGCATTGGATTGCCTGATGAATCCCCATACCTCCTATATCATGCCGATGGGAGGGTGCGAATACTCCGTCTTCAGGCGAACAGCTCCTTGACACCTGTATTGCGGTCCATTAGCTCTGAGGGACGTTCACGTGGGCATCCATTTCTCTAGTGGAGCTCGTGCAAGGCACCATGATTGCCAAGGAGTATCGCAGACTGGTTGCAGACCACATACACCACTTCATGACGCTGTTTCCCAATGGCAGTGGCATTTTTCAATAACATAATGTACCATGCCACAAAGCAACGAGTGTGATGCAGTGGTTCGAGGAACACAGTGGTGAGTTTCAGCAAATGTGCTGCCGCCCCCCCCCCCCCCTCCAGATCGCCATATCTGAGCCCAATCGAACACATCTGGGATATGATTGAACGTGACGTCAGAGTCATCACCTTCATCACCCTCGCCGGAATTTAAGGGGGTTAGGGACATTGTTTGTGCAGATGTGACAGTACCTCCAGCGACCTGTCAAGTCCTCATTGCTTCCATGCCACGAAGCGTCGGCCCTGTTTTCCGTGCCAAAGGCTGTCATATTGCTCTGACTGATCAATATATTTCACTTGCAGCAATTCCCGTTGTGTACGTTGATGTAGGCTGATGTATCACTGTTATGCGAGAGATTTTTGAAGATAAATAAAAATTGTTTACCCAAGATCATGCTATCTTGCCTCTAACAAACTATACAATATAACTTATCAAGTAACCCATACGACAGGTGTATGCCTATTTCATATTTCATTAATTATATTACACTAACATTATCCTCCTGATAAATAAGTTACTAAAAAAAATTCTTTGAACTGATTCGCTTGTGTCTCTGCATACATCAGACTCTACCTCAACTGTGTCAACTACTGAAATGCAGAACAATCGCTATGGTAAAGGCCTCCGCTTGCTAATAACCAGAATGTTAATCCTAGTCTTTCTTCGGGACTTTGGTCATCAGCAATTAGTGTTTTGCTTTAAAAAAAATCTTCCTCAGTTGTAACGAGAAGTAGAAAAAAGTGTCTACCTGTATGTGTCTAATGCTAAGCTCTAACTTCCCGACTCTTTAACATAACAAACTGTACTAAAAATTACGCGTTTTAGAGAGATCATTAATGTGGTTTATCACTAAAAGTACGTATTTTCATAAAACGGAAGTGTAAACACGGAAATCACAACATAAGTTTTAGCTTCGCTCAAAGACGAATACAATATGACTGTTGGTCTCACAATATGTTACAGAAGGCATATAAGAAAAAAAAAAAGGTTAGCGTACAGGTGGATGTGAGCTGCTTCCTCAGGTACCATAACTCTTTATCCACACGGCCATGGCCAGCGCATGTTGTAGTAAGCGTAATTACTAATTTTATCGGTTCTGAAGGCCTTTATTGCCAATTTGACACTACCTGGTATTTAATTGCAAGGATTCGTACTAAAGCTGACGTGCTTGTGATAAATCTTCCATGTGCCATCCCTGTAACGCCATACTGGAAATTATAATAGAAAAAAAGCAAAACATCCCAAAACGGGTATGGTAAATGTCGCATCAAGTGTCACGTTCGTTTGTTGTCACTTCCTACAGTGGCTGCTGGAAGGACGGAGGAATGGGAGGAGCCACGTTTATTGAGGTTGGACACATGCTCGCACAAAGCGCGCGGACTGCGTGCACAGCCCCTGTTAGGGGGGGGGGGGGGGGGGAAGGAGGGGAAGGGCAAGGGGACAGCTCCTAGGCAATCAGTTCGTCAGGGCGTCTGACGATGGCAACGTACCACTTTGCGGAAATATGCTACCTGTTGGACATTAACATCTAGCCGTTCACTCGTGAATTATTTCGTCGTTAGTAAAGAATTTGACTGGCTCTTCATCTTTTGGATTTGCTGATATTGTGGTTTTTCCCGTGGTTGCAGTTAAAATTATTGGATGTAAGTTCCGCCTTTTATGCTAAACACTGTTTATACTTGTTGCCGAAACATGTTCCCGCACCTCTGTGCCATCATCAGTGGGTTTTGTTTATTGAAAAGCTATAGAAAGTGACCATATTTTAGGCTGTAACTGATCTAACAAAATGAGGCCTAAAAACTGTTTTCCTTTGTATTTCTTCTTACCTTAATTTTAAATTACTTGGTTTTGCACGACCACCTGTGCGGTGCCCTGCACTGACTGGTTTTCACCTGCAAACCAACCGATGTAAATGTGAATTTCATCAGCGAGTCAATACGTTCCTTGATTTTTAAAAACGTGATTTTGGTGCGGAAAATGCTGAAATCCAGCCACAGCCTATAACACAAACTAATAATAGAGGAGAACTTCCACATAAACAAGGCAGTACCAGAAGGGAAACAAGTTTTAAGTGAATACAATGCACTCTTAATGGTACATTATTTAAGACACGAAAGGAACTTTACAGAAAAGGCAACATACACAGCTAAAAGAGCTCACACAAACACACACGCACACACACACACACACACACACACACACACACACACACACATGCAGAAAAAGGCATATGAAATTAAACCAAATTCAAATTCGGTGCCAATATCACTCGGAAACAAATGAACGTCGACTGGGTTTGTACACACGACAACATCAAGCACACTGCATTTTGCGATGTGAAGCGAAAAGACGTTTGTAAAACCGAAATTACACAAAGTAGATTTAACACAGGGTGACATTTATTGAACTATATGAAAAAAAAGTAAATTAGTTACGAACTTCGGCGTGGACACAGTTTATTCAACATGTAAACGTCGCTGCAGATATTCCGAATTATGTTATGTATGCTCGATACGCCTTCCGTCATTGGCAATGATGTGGCACATACGAATAGCGAAATTTTGTATGACTCGCTGAAGTTTCGGAACATCGATGCTGTCGACGACCTCCTGAATGGGTGTTTTTAGCTCAGCATTGGTTTTGGGGTTATTGATGTACACCTTGTCTTTATTAAACCCTTACAAAAAGGAGTCACATATGTTCAGATCTGGAGAATATCGCGGCCACTCGTGGCCCCTGAAAATCTAGGTAAGAACAAATTCGAACGAAAGCTGTATTTAGGCCTCATTTTGTTAGATCAGTTACAACCTAAAATAAGCTCGCTTTTTGCATTTTTCAACAAGCAAAATCCACTGATGATGGCACAGAGGTGCCTGAACATATCTGGGTGACGGCAAAAAGCAGCGTTTTGTATAAAACGTGGAACCTGTATCGAATAATTTGATTTAAACTAAGAATGGAACTTAGGAAAGATGATTATAGTCCAAAGTCTTTACGGTATTCCATACGAAAGAATTAGAGAAAGAACACAACCATGGACTGGGTAAAATCATGCAAGGCCTTGGGCATAGTCTTTCAGAGGAACCGTTCCACCAGACTATTAGCGAAAATTATGAAAATACTTAAACTTAAGCTGGATGGCTCTACTGGGATTTAAATCACACTCCTCAATAAACGTTCAGTGTCTTATTGCTGTGTCAACTCGCTCTGTGAGGATAGATTAATTGCATAGGAATAGGTGTGAGGTTCCCCCTGTAATATCACCTTCTATGTTCGTGTTACACTACCATATAATCCGACCACAAAAAGTAGTAGTCATGCCATTACTACACAATACCAGTCTCTTTGGGGCAATATGGATGGTGTAAAAGTAGTGTCACTGCTGAGGTAAGAAACAACAGTGAAGTGGTGAGGGTTGTGCCTGTCAGTTGCATGATATCAGTCCAGTAAGACAGGGAAAGTGGCAACGAAACGACTATTCACTTGGTGTGCAGAATGTATGAGTCTGGCGACATATCATCTGACCGTTGGAAAAATATCATCCACAATTCCGAAGGCTGCAAGAGCTGACGACCGTGAGAATTATCGCACAATCAAATTAACAGCTCTTTCATCTACGTTGCTGACAAGAATATTGTACAGAAGAATGGGAAAGAAAACTGGGGATGTGTTAGATGACGAACAGTTTGGCTTTAGGAAAGGTAAAGGCAACAGAGAGGCAATTTTGACGCTGCGGTTGATAATGGAAGCAAGTCTAAAGATAAACCAAGACACGTTGATAGGATTCGTCAGCCAGGGAAAAATGTAAAATGGTGGAAGATATTCGAAATTCTGAGAAATATGGGGGTAAGCCATTAGGAGAGACGGGTAATATACGATATGCAAGAGAGCCAAGAGGGAATAATAGGAACGGGTGATCAAGAACGAGGTGCTCGTATTAAAAAGGGTGTAAGACATGGATGTAGTCTTCTGCAACTACTGTTCAATCAGTACATCGAAGAAGGAATGATAGAAATAAAAGAAAGGTTCAGCAGTGGAATTAAAACTGAAGGTGAAAGGATACGATTCACTGATGACACTGCTATCCTGAGTGCAAGTGAAGAAGAATAACATGATCTTCTGAATGGAATGAATATCTAATGGGAATGGATAGAGAATACTGATTGAGAGTAAATCGAAGAACGACGAAAGTACTGAGAAGTACAGAAATGAAAATAACGAGAAACTTAACATCAGGATTGATGGTGACGAAGAAGGTTAAGGTTAGGAAATCTTACTACCCAGGCAGCAAAGTAACCAATTAAGTACTAAGCAAGGAGGACGTCAAAAGCAGTCTAGCACTGGCAAAAGTGGCATTCCGGGACAAGAGAAGTCTACTAATATCAAACATTGGGCCGAATTTGAAGAAGAAATTTCTAAGAATGTAGGTTTGCACCACATCATTGTATGGTAGTGAAACACGGACAGCGGAAATACCGGAACAGAAGAGACTCGAAGCATTTGAGATGTGCTGCTACAGACGAATGTTGAAAATTAGGTGGACTGATAACGCCAGGAAAGTGGAGGTTCTGTGCAGAATCAGAGAGATAAGGAGTATATGTAAAACACTGACAATGAGAAGAGACAGCTTGATAGGAGATCTGTTAAGACGTCAGGGATTGGCCTTTATGGTACTTGAGGGAGGTGTCTACGGCAAAAACTATAGAGGAAGCCAGATATTTGAATACATCCAGAAAATAATTGAGGACGTATGTTGCAAGTGCTAATCTGAGATGAAGGTGGCACCAAACCAGTCACAAGACTAGTGACCCAAAAAATAACTAACTAAAAAAACTGAAACTATGGGTCGACGAGGAGACGTATTAGAATGATAGAAGATAACGTTATGGTTTGCACGTGCCCACAGCCACACTGTGAGTGAAACTGCCAGAGAAAACCCTCATACTTATCTGCAATGCATGATACGCCACTCGCAGCTGTGCAACACGGCGTAAATGCGCTGGTCGAGAAAACATGATAACCGACTGGGTAACAGACGAATGTCACGCACGCATTGTCGGTGACTTTATGGCTTCAAAACCGACAGGTGCTACTGCTGCCACCGAATGGAAGTCCATTTCAACTAGTTTTCGAGACAACATTGTGAAAGGAATTGAATCCAGTCAACATTTATTCTCGATAAGTCGCAAATGAATTATGCTCACGTAAAGCTGTATAAGATCAACGGGCCAAACAGCACAGAGACTGGAGGGAGCTGAATGGAGGCGTTTAATGAGGTCCGGTGAGTAGCAATTGCACCTGATTTCAGTTCAACGAAGGCATGGGGTGCACCGGCGGCGAAATGAGGCGTCTAACTATAGACTACGGTTCTATAGAGCCTGAGACAACTGACAGGTAGTCCGCGTGACGTCACGAAGTCGGTCCTCCGGCCAGAGCGAGTTCTACGCGAAGTCTCGATGTAATCTGGGAAACACTTCTGTTTCGGTCGATATTCTGATCATTCTTTATCCGATTACTGGTATTCGCCTCCGATATCCATCGCAAGAGCCAATATGCACCGTTGATTATGTCAATCTCCATTATCTGAGAAATATCGTCATCTTTCTAATACAGCGGAAAAAGTTTGACACTACCGGTACCTGCAGCTTCCTCTGAACATATCTGACACATTTCTTCTGTGTTACACACATGACAACAACAACAATCATACATTCTCAGTGTGTAGGAAATATCTGCTATCATTCCTCGCGCTTAGCTCATATCAAGCCGGCCTAGGTTCAGTTCCGTCTGCGTAGGAGAGTTTCTTCTCTCCAAGACTGGGTGTTGTGTTGTTCTCATCGTTATTTCAGCATCATTGACACCCAAGTTGCCCACTGGAGCGTCAACTGAAGAAACGTGGAACTCTTCGGCCGGACTTCTCCAAGTGGGAACTCCCAGCCATCATGCCATAATATCATTTCATCTGTTATTGGTCGAGTTTTAGGTGTATAGTCCTGAACGTAGGTTTATTCGCTGCAGAAAAATGTGCGTTGCATTTTACCATGTGTGAGTTAGCAGGTATAAGCCATCGAAAATAAACTGAAAATAGTGAATAAATTAAGAATGAGATCCGAATTGTTTGGGAACTCCTGTGTAAAATACCTGATTAGGAAGTATCTATCAGGCAGGCAGAATGTTCTCTGTTATTCTGTACTGAAGGTTATGTATTGCAGGTTTGTTCAACGTCTAATAGATGCGATAAACGTGAGTACAGTGCAATCAGGATGAGAAAGGACATTAATTAATATTTTCTAAATCTGTGCAAAGGAGCCTTAACCCTTGCAACACCAAAGACGGTTTAGATGTTTGTACCATAATTACAAACGGGAATTCGCACCCTGAACTGACATTGCCGTCAACCCAGTAGCTGTGCGTAGCACTTAGACTGTGACGTCACCAGAGGCTGTCGAATCTGTCAATAACTAGGCTACTGCTATATAGTTACACATGTGTCAGATTTATTTATATCACTTCATATATACTCACATCGAAAAAAGATTTGTATCATTTCGCTTCTGAGAGTTCTGGAACCTGTACAGAAAATTGGAATAGAGACCAACATAAACATCATTTCCGCCCTTTTTATTGCACATGAAAACCATAGATTGCATGTTGTACAACCATACAGCGAAAGCTTCAGTGGTGGTGGTCCAGATTGCTGCACACACCGGTACCTCTAATACCCAGTAGCACGTCCTCTTGCATTGATGCATGCATGTATTCGTCGTGGTATACTATCCATAAGTTCAGATTGTCCCACTCCTCAATCCTGGTACACATATCCCTTACTGAATGGGAACAGTCACTGTGGGAGTAAGAACCATCTCTCTGTCATGCTTCAACAGATGTGACATCATAAGGCATCTTTTGCACGGTTCGCGCGGATTCCCCCGTTTTAGGTTCGAGTCCTCTCTCAGGCATGGGTGTGTGTGTTGTCCTTAGCGTAAGTTAGTGTAAGTTAGATTAAGTAGTGTGTAAGCCTAGGGAACGTTGACCTCAGCAGTTTGGTGCCATAGGAACGTACCACCAATTTCCAAATTTCCCCTACATATTTCGCTGTCAGTAGCCACATTTGCTGCCGAAGTACAGTGAGTCCCACTGATACGTCACGGGTTTCAAAGACACAGGGAAAAAAACACAGTAGATACAACAATGAAAAATGCACCACACTGTAGAGCATCTCAAAGAATTTATTTATCATCAATTATTGCTGCAGTCGCATGAGTGATGCGATGCCGCAACGTAGAAATATAGTCCACTTTGGTCGCATACACACGCTCCTTCACGAATCCCCACATGAAGAAATCAAGCAGAGTTATGTCGGGTGAGCGTGGTGGAGATAATGGGTCCTCCGCGTCCGATCCAACGATTGGGAAATTTCCTAACCAGGAACTTCCGAACAGCCGTTGAACAACGCGGTGGAGCTCAGTCTTGTTGAAAAATGATGTTGGGTTGCAAGTCTTGTATCTGAGGGAACTGCTCCAACATGTCCAGACACACTGACACGTTCACTGTTCGTTCCGCAAAGAAGAACGATCCAACAATCCTGTCGTGCATTAGCCCGGACCAGACGTTTAGTTTAGGGCTATCACGAACATGTTCAATGACAACGTGCGGATTTTGTGAACCCCAAATCCGAACATTATGCCTATTAACCCTTCCTGATAGATGAAAGATTGCCTCATCTGAGAATAAACATCTTTTCAGGAAGCTGGCATCCATATCTATACGCTGCAGCATATCCACAGCAAACTGTGTCGGCGTGGTTTGTCGTTCGGCGTCAGATGTTGCAGAATTTGCACTTTGTAAGCACACATACGAAGACGCTCGTGAACTCGTGATGCAATGTTGATCGAGGTACATCAAGTTGCCTAGATGCTTGACGAATGGACTTACATAGGCTTCTGAGAAACGTTTGTCTGATGTCCTCCACTGTCTCTTCTGAAACTCCGTAATGTGCACCGCCAGAATGTTTCAGAACACTTCCTGTTGTCAGAAACTACCTGTATTACCTGTACCATTCCTTAATTGTTTCCACATCAGGTGAGTCACATTCATACAAACGACGATAATTTCTTTGCACAGTAATCGGCGATTTTGTTTCTGCAAACCACACAACTGCTTGCACACGCTGCTGTGGAGTCGCCATTTTCAATTCAAGCGATCATACTGCACTCTGCCGACGATACTTGGCACTTCTGAAGCGGAAATATAAATTCTTTGAGATGCTCTGCGATGTGGTGCAATTTTCACTGCCGTATCTGTAGTGGTTTTGCTCTCCTGGGTCCTTGAAATCAGGGAGGTTTGAGTGGGACATCCTGTATATCATTGTAGGACACATATTTCAAGAGAAATGACGTGATACATACTGGGATACGCAACAAAACGCCACATCAAGCATGAAGTTTTGTTACATTTATTCTTTACAACTAAGAGACTGCTACAGTCGAGTCAATTTAAGGAAATCACTGACACATGGCAGCGCTTTTGAGAGTTTTCAACTGTGGAGCGCAGAGGCTGTAGGCGAAAACAATAGCCGACTGTAGAGCAATGAGGAGACTGCAAGAGAGACGTTTAGAAAATCGCGTTGTAGACAAGCGAAGCAACTGCGCCCAGTGTACTGAAACTGTCCGGAATCATGCTTCTCAGTATGGTTATTACATTTATACGTTTTTACTTTACGTAGACTTCTTTGTACGACTATTTTATAATTCCAAAGAAGTTTTCACGAATACATGAAAATGAATTTTTTTTTCGATACTTTGCTAAAGGCACAGTTAATCCTTTGCTTTCGTTGCTAATATAATATTGGGAAAGTGAATACCTGGGCAGTGCCGGGTTTGCCAACTAGTGTTACTTTAGGATCTTTGGGGCTCAAACTAAGAGCAAAGGAACAATAAATGTATAACTTGGTACTACTACTGAACTCAATGGGACATTCAAAAACACTGATCCATGCATTCAAATAGCCAGTTTCAGGTAAAAACACCAGAAAACAACATATTCCATTATGAACTTAGTCGAAGCATCAGCATGTATTTGAGATAACGAAACCAATGAGGGCCACAAGATCGTGCCATTACAAGATATGAAACAAACTAAGTTACAAAAGGGGTTGAGAAAACGGACCTTTTTCACTAAATCAAAAACAAACATACGTATAATGCAGATGTACAGCTTCTACTGAAACTAATGTGAGTGCCAAATTATTGTGTGTGCACGGCATTATGGTGTCGCAAAGTGAATATTTCGGTCTCCTGCTGTAGGTGCTAAAAAGTAAGGATAAATCTATATAGTCATGAGGTGAGACTGACAGATATTTTTATTGGAAATGATAAGGTCTTGAAAGCTACGAATGTGCAGAAGCGTAGTTGTTAATCCGACGAAAATCCCTATGCAGATATGGTTCTCATCAAAGATTAACGGAAACTGGTTTTAACTTCGGCTGTTGAGCTGATGGCAGTACAGACCACATACAGGGCTAAAATAAGACGATGTGTTACCTTGTTTCTTTAACTCACTCAAGTAGTTAGCGCAATACGAAGAATCTATACAACAGCTGAATTCTGACTGTTCAGCCAATAGTCTACGCGAAGTTTGTTGTCAGCTGTATTCCACAAGAACTCTGAGAAGTTACCGTGGGCATAACTCAGTTAAAGGTGCGTTTGGCGTGAGGGGCGAGCCATCCATTCACGTAAAGGCTGTTAGCTTAGTTTACTCTGGAAAACATCATAAATCGTATTACCTGAGTAAAAGACAGACACTTCCTATTTTCCCCCATTCTCATCTTTTCGGCTGTCATCCTAAATATCAATTATGAGCCCATGAGGGTGAGCTAGGAACCGAGGCGAACTGCTAGGGAGAGGATTTTATGACCCTGTTATATGTTGGATTTACTTACTTTTGCAGCAATCATCACCCTTTTATGCACTTTTAGTATTTCAAAATTTTGTATCGTGTTAAAAAGACTGGTGTGGTTCTTACATCCTGGATCATTAACGAATTAAAATGACGTTGTGCTGAGCATGAAGTACTTATTTCTCAAACGTAATAACAATTGGAAAGAATAATTTGTGTTGCTGCACCAGACGTAACCGCTGGTTCTCAGCTGAGGAATCAGGATACTTGCGGTCATGATCTGCGTTTGCAGAAACTATCGAAACCTATAGCATGAATGGTCTCTACAGTTAGCTACTGTGGAGTACATTCGGACACACGGAAGCAACGAAAGAACACACTAGACTGTTCCAAACTGAGTCGTTACGTGGGCACAAGGATTTGGAAAATGTCTTGGAGTCTCAAACCGTGTTTCGGAGAGCTGGTGGACCCATAAGAAATGTTACGTCGCACGTCGAATACTAATAGATATACCTAACCAAGTAGCACCAGTGGATCTTGCTGCTGTGATAGAATCATTACATCACGAGATAATTATCACAAGTTTTTGTACTCTTAGGACACTGACCACCTAAGCAATGATCCATGAGCCTTTATCTGCATCTAGTCATACTTAACGTAGCATACGGAGGGTTTGGTAGCATTCAGTTGAAACTAAAAGTTTCCTATTCGCGATCCCACAATGTCACCTAACATTTCACCACAAGCGTTATCTCTATGAAGGATAATTCCATTTTCCGCACTGGCTCTTACAGAATCATTGCTAGTTGCACCACAAGCAAACGATTTTGGCTGTTAGCCAATTTCATATGCATCCTCTTATATTCTTAAAGACACTTGTGAGAACAACGCCCTATTTTCGTCGGTGATAGTTCTTTGTAAAGCGTTAACGAGAATGTTGTTCTCGTCCACGTCTTAAAGGATACAGGTTTAATTCAAAAAGAAAGAACAGAATTCAGTTATTTATAACAGACAAACAGTGAAAGATAGGAATACATTGCGCAAGTTACTGGATAGGCGAAGGTTCAAAGTTTAACATTTACACACACACACACACACACACACACACACACACACACACTACGCCATATACACAACATGAGCACCATGCGATGGTCGTGAAACATCGAAACGATAGTCGATTTCAAACAACATACGAATGAACACGTCTCTGTTTAGTGAATCAACAGCTTCAATTATTAGATTTAACAGATCTTGAAGAGTAGCTGTTAAAGTGGGACAAACACTCTGTCTTTTATGAATCCCCACAGAAAAAAATCGCGAGGTGTGAGGTCTCGTGACCTGGGAGACCAAATGCAAAGGACTACATCTGGTGGTTTACCTTTCCCAATCAAACATTGGGAGATGGTGGGGTTAAGATGACGGCTCACCTCAAGATGACTTTGAGGCAGGGCGCCGTCATTCATAATAACGAAATCATCGAAATTTTTGTGAGTTTGAAGAAACAATCAATTTTTCAGCGTTTACAGGTATGGCATACCTGTCTATAAAAAGGAAAGGTCCGAAAACTTTGTGACAGAAACGGCACAAAACACATTGGTTTTCAGCGAGTCTCGTATCCGACAACGACGCTGGGACTTTGAGACCTCCAAATTCTTAATTTATGTCGATTTATCGTACCCATTAGATGAAATATCGATTCGTTAGGAAAGATGAGTCTTTCAGAATAGGTATCCTCGGCCAAAGCCTGGAAAACTGAAATGCAAAATTCGTGCCTTCTGTTACGGTCGCCAGTACGCAATGGCTGCAATGACTGCAAATTTTAAGGCTTTCAGAAAGCGTCATACCCTCTATTTGAGGAAGCTGAATTTCCTGGCGTGCCCTCCTTGTGAACTTCTGAGGACTCCATGTTAATACATTTATCAGCCAGAACATTAAGACTATCTACCTAACAGCTGGAAGGTCCATCTTTGGCAATGATAATAGGGGCGATGCGTTGTGGCATAGATGCAGTGAGGCCTTGGTATGTTGCTGGAGGGAACTGGCACTACATCTCCAAAAACAAGTCACCTAATTCCCGTAAATTCCGGGGAGTGGGGGGGGGGGGGGGGGGAGGAGGGGGCCAATGAGCGCTGACGCCGCGTCCAATGTGTTCGATCGGGTTCATATCTGGTGAACTGGAGACCATCACATCAACTGGGACTCGCCATTGTGTTTCTCGAACCATCATGCACCCATCATTGTGACATGGCAAATCATCTTGCTGAAAAATTAGTCTGCCGTCGGGGAACATGATCGTCATGAAGAAGTATACCTGGTCTGCAAACCACTGTGCGATACTTCTTGGCCATCATGGAGCCTCGCACGAGCTCCACTAGATCCATGGATACTCAACGTGAATATTCCCCAGAGCATAATCGAGCCGCCGCTTCCTTTCATAGTTCTGCAGTACAGGTGACAAGGAGCTGTTCCTGGTAGACGCCGGTTTCACGCCCCCCATCGGCATGATGAAAAAAGTATCAAAATTCGTTAGACCATGCAACGCTCCGCCATTGCGCCAACGGTCAGTACTGATGGTCACGTGCCCATTTCAGTCGTAGTTGCCGATGTCGTGGTGTTAAAAATTGAACATGAATGGGTAGTTGGCTGCGGAGGCTCATCGATAGTATTCGGTGCATTGTATGTTAAGACACACTTGTACTCCGCAAAACATTAAATTCTAATGTTAGTTCCGCCGCAGTTCCCCGCCTGTCGTCTTTTACCGATGTGCCCAGTCTTTGACGTCCTGCATCTGGAAAATGCCGGGAGATATGGGAAGATTTCAATTAGATTACATCATGGTCATACAGAGATTCCGAAATCAGATACTGGATTTCAAGGCGTACCCAGGAGCAGATATAGACTCAGATCACAATATAGTAGTGATGAATAGTAGGCTGAAGTTCAAGACATTAGTCAGGAAGAAGCAATACGCAAGGAAGTGGGATACGGAAGTACTAAGGAATGACGAGATACGTTTGAAGTTCTCTAACGCTATAGATACAGCAATAAGTAATAGCGCAGTAGGCAGTACAGTTGAAGAGGAATGGACATCTCTAAAAAGGGCCATCACAGAAGTTGGGAAGGAAAACATAGGTACAAAGAAGGTAGCTGCGAAGAAACCATGGGTAACAGAAGAAATACTTCAGTTGATTGATGAAAGGCGGAAGTACAAACATGTTCCGGGAAAATCAGGAATACTGAAATACAAGTCGCTGTGGAATGAAATAAACAGGAAGTGCAGGGAAGCTAAGACGAAATGGCTGCAAGAAAAATGTGAAGACATCGAAAAAGATATGATTGTCGGAAGGACAGACTCAGCATACAGGAAAGTCAAAACAACCTTTGGTGTGATTAAAAGCAACGGTGGTAACATTAAGAGTGCAACGGGAATTCGGCTGTTAAATGCAGAGGAGAGAGCAGATAGGTGGAAAGAATACATTGAAAGCCTCTATAAGGGTGAAGATTTGGCGGATGTGATAGAAGAAAAAACAGGATTCGATATAGAAGAGATACGGAATCCAGTATTAGAATCGGAATTTAAAAGAACTTTGGAGGACTTTCGGTCAAATAAGGCAGAAGGGATAGATAACATTCCATCAGAATTTCTAAACTCATTGGGGGAAGTGGCAACAAAACGACTATTCACGTTGGTGTGTAGAATATATGAGTCTGGCGACATACCATCTGACTTTCGGAAAAGCATCATCCGTAGAATTTCGAAGACGGCAAGAGCTGACAAGTGCGAGAATTATCGCACAATCAGCTTAACAGCTCATGCATCGAAGCTGCTTACAAGAATAATATACAGAAGAATGGAAAAGAAAATTGAGAATGCGCTAGGTGACGATCAATTTGGCTTTAGGATAAGTAAAGGGGAAGAGAGAGGCAATTCTGATGTTACGGCTAAAAATGGAAGCAAGGCTAAAGATAAATCAAGACACTTTCATACGTTTTGTCGACCTGGAAAAAGCGTTCGACAATATAAAATGGTGCAAGCTGTTCGATATTCTGAAAAAAGTTGGGGTAAGCTATAGGGAGGGACGGGTCATATACAATATGTACAACAACCATGAGGGAATAATAAGAGTGGACGATCAAGAACGAAGTGCTCGTATGAAGAAGGTTGTAAGACAAGGCTGCAGCCTTTCGCCCTACTCTTCAATCTGTACATCGAAGAAGTAATGATGGAAATAAAAGAAAGGTTCAGGAGTGGAATTAAAATACAAGGTGAAAGGATTCGCTGATGACATTGCTATCCTGAGTGAAAGTGAAGAAGAATTAAATGATCTGCTGAACGGAATGAACAGTCTAATGAGGACACAGTATGATTTGAGAGTAAATCGGAGAAAGACGAAGGTAATGAGAAGTAGTAGAAATGAGAACAGCGAGAAACTTAACATCAGGATTGATGGTCACGAAGTCAATGAAGTTAAGGAATTCTGCTACCTAGGCAGTAAAATAACCAATGACGGACGTAGCAAGGAGGACATCAAAAGCAGACTCGCTATGGCAAAAAATGCATTTTTGGCCAAGAGAAGTCTACTAATAGCAAATACCGGCCTTAATTTGAGGAAGAAATTTCTGAGGATGTACGTCTGGAGTACAGCATTGTATGGTAGTGAAACCTGGACTGTGGGAAAACCGGAACAGAAGAGAATCGAAGCATTTGAGATGTGGTGCTGTAGACGAATGTTGAAAATTAGGTGGACTGATAAGGTAAGGAATGAGGAGGTTCTACGCAGAATCGGAGAGGAAAGGAATATGTGGGAAACACTGATAAGGAGAAGGGAAAGGATGAGACATCTGCTAAGACATGAGGGAATGAGTTCCATGGTACTAGAGGGAGCTGTATAGGGCAAAAACTGTAGAGGAAGACAGAGATTGGAATACGTCAAGCAAATAATTGAGGACGTAGGTTGCAAGCGCTACTCTGAGATGAAGAGTTTAGCACAGGAAAGGAATTCGTGGCGGGCCGCATCAAACCAGTCAGTACACTGATGACCAAAAAAAAAAAAAAAGTCTGCTATGAGGGGTGGCCACCCAAGTCCTCTACGTCTAGATGTGGTTTCACTTTGGTTTCGCCACGTGTTGAAGACGCGTGTGTGTGCGTGAATGTTCCCCACAGCATAATGTTCCCCACAAGCATTCATTCCCCCCCAGATGACGCTGCTCTCGCCTGGACGGAATTATATAGACAGTAGGTAGGTGGTCACAATGTTCTGGCTTATCAGTGTGTATCTAGCCTCTGCTTGACATTCTCATCAGAAGCACATGGCCGACCAGTGCTGTCCCGTTTGTATAAGCAACCAACTTACATGAATTTTTTATGCTTGTCATAAATCTGCGTGTGCAGAGGTGGCTTCTTGCTAAATCGACGGCAGAACATTGCACAACCGCCACTGCTACGGAACACGCGACCAATGATACTAAAAGGAAATGTAAAGGATAGGACGTGTTAATTGCAGGGAAGCCTGCATATGAACGCTGTCTATGCATTCGACAGTTAATGCTGTGTGGTGTTTAACGAAGATTGTTGTTGAACCGGTTAGTGTGAAATTTTTTGTGGTACAGCATCACGTTTGAAAGACATAATTTGAATGCCTACGATGTTGGACAGGCAGTTGGGCGGCTCGAAGCCGGTCCAGTTCTCACTAATGAGGCCACAGCAATGTTTGTATCCCGAAGTGTTATCTCGCGATTAAAAAAGGCCGATGAAGGTGAAAATACTACGCGGAAGTGTACAAGTGGTCGCAGAAGGACCAACCACACCGCAAGAGGATCGATACGTAGCTCTAGTGGCGAGGAGAACACACATCTCACTACTAGGCAGATCGCAATAGACATTGCAACCACTATCGGTACATGTGTCTCTGCCAGAACCATTTCGCTGCGATTAAGTCAGGCTGGTTTGTATGGTCGGAATCCTGTTAAATGAACCCCTCTTCAACCACGCCATTGCTGAATAAGAGGAGTTCTTTGGTGTAGGGAACACGTTGGTTTTGGTCAACAACAGTGGTCCAAGGTAATGTTCTCCGACTAATCCAATAACTGTGGCAAATGATTCCGGCCTCAGTTAGTGTGTAGAGAGAGGCGAACATGTTACTCTCCGCAAAACGTTCATGAGCGTCATCGGGATGGCCTAGGCGTTATGGCGCAGGCAGCCATAATGCAAATTGTGTCAGCATCGCTGGATATCTTTGCGCGAGGTACCGTTACAGCACAACAGTATTGCAGGGAGATTATTCTGGATAATATCGGTCTGTTTAGCCGTGTGGTAGGTTCCACCTTTCTGTTTGTGGATGACGATGCCCGCCCACACACGGCCTCTGAGATGTCGGAAACACTGTAAGATGAAGATACTAGATTTGTGGAATGGCGCGCATACTCTCAGAACCTAACTCCTACAGCGGGATGCTCTTGGAAGCAATTTTTCCCAACGAATACCCCCTCCCAGAACCGCGCAAGAACTGAACACTGCCTTGAGAGAGGAGTAGCACGATATCCTCCAAGCACTCATAAACAGTTTGGTAGCCAGCACGGATAAAAAGAGCATTGTAGCCCGAGGAGGGCACATTCCTTACTAAGAGTACGAGCCGGCCGCGGTGGTCTCGCGGTTCTAGGCGCGCAGTCTGGAGCCGTGCGACTGCTACGGTCGCAGGTTCGAATCCTGCCTCGGGCATGGATGTGTGTGATGTCCTTAGGTTAGTTAGGATTAAGTAGTTCTAAGTTCTGGGGGACTGATAACCACAGCAGTTGAGTCCCATAGTGCTCAGAGCCATTAGGACTAAGAGTACGAAATCGACGTTTATGTTGGTAATACTGCGTCAAATATGTTTATGTCTGTAATCCTGCTTTCCCCTGTGGTGAAATTGTGACTAAACAAGCGCTGTATCACTGTGGCGGATACAGAGTAGAGCGAGTGTGCCGGGACTTACCCCAGTTCACTGCAACAAGCGCCACATCATCACAATGTACCTGTGCGTATCATCCAAAGTATAGCACCATAATCTAAGAATAAAATTAAAAATTAAAGTAACTTTTCCAAACTTTGTAAGTATGTGCCTCGCTGTTGTTACATCTCAGAATTATCAAGTAAATAAGTTTTGTTAAATATATTATTTTAAGAAAAAAATAGCCGCGAGGAGTGGCCGCGCGGTTTGAGGCGCCGTTTCACGGATTGCGCGGACCCACCCGCCGGAGGTTCGAGTCCTCCCTCGGGAGTGTGTGTGTGTGTGTGTTGTCCTTAGAATAAGTTAGTTTCAGTAGTGTGTAAGTCTAGGGACCGATGACCTCAGCAGTTTGGTCCCTTAGGAATTCACACGCATTTGAACATTTGAAAAAAACTAAGTGGCGCTAAGTAATGCAGCTGGAAACCTAAAAATTGTTCAGAATGTGCAAATGTATGTCCCAATCAAAAGTTACAAGTCTCAACGTGTTCTGTGCAATATTTGGGTAAAAATCGGCGTTTCTGCGAAAATCAGAAGGGGCTAAATATTGGACTCAGAAAGATGAAAATTCATATGTAGCCCCAGTCAGATACAAAAACATTAACTACGTGGATCCATTAAGTTGCGTCTAACAGTTTTCAAGTAAGTTACCAAAAACTAAATTTGGAACAAAAACCTTCTTATTCCTAACAGATTAAGTATCATTTTAATTGTTACAGAAACTTCTAATTACAGCACTTGATTACATTCATCAAATAATACAGCTGTACCAAGTTTGACGACTTTAGTGTAAATAACAATCAACAAAAATACTCTTAAAGAGATAGTTCGGATCACGTTCTACTGTCGGTTTCGTTATAAAAATTCTAGCCTACAAAGTGTAAATGCAGTGAAGCTAAAAATTTTCAGTAGCTGAAGGAAACGTAACTTTAATTATATAAAAAGATGAAGATTATAAATTATTACACACAGTGAACTTAATTGATATGTATCCCAGATAGGGCCCAATTTGATGTTGCTATCTGTGCCTTCAGTGGTTGATAGCATATGTTCCGTTCGGCTGTGCGCTGCGCGCATATATTATACACTCACAGACAGATTATAAATCGTGGACACTACACCCGCAAGGCATATTTCAAATAGGCTAATCGTAAAATTCCCATTCTAGGCAGGGGAAATGTCAGCAGCTAATGCTCTCCACAATATACCGGCACTCATGTCAGAGGCCAAAACTTAGTAAAAGAAGCAGCAGCAGTAAGAAGAGGCACATCGCATCGAGCCATCGATCGGTCCGTGTCAGTCAAACGCCGGCATACACTGCTTCGGATGACGTCAGATCTTAGCAGCTAACAAAAATGTTTTTGGTAAAAGTGGGAAGTGAACACCGTCGTGAATCGCTTAGTTTCGATAGAAATAACTGTGTGCCACCTGTAATGTTGACTAAACTACGTGGCAAGTGATGAGATTATTTTCAACTTTTGTGGCGAGCAATTAACTTTGATAATTAGAAGTCTGGGTGATAACCCATTTCACTTACCGTAGAGGTCGCTTCTGAATTGTTAATAGTGCTGTTTCTGATAGGATTATTATTATTATTATCATTATGAGGAATGTTATTATGTTTGTGTGTGTGAACTTTTACTGAACATAATAACCAGTTAGATCTCAAAACTTTTATTTATAGCCATAGTTCCTGGTGCCGCTGAGTAAACAGAAAGTAGGCAGTATGTTCTCCATAGCTTTCTGGCTGACCGCAAGAATAGTTTTCAGGCTGTAGTAAAACGGCGATGAATGTTTCGAATTCCACCCGCCGCCCCACAAAATTACACCACTTTTCATTACAAATATATCACTCCTGTTCTATTACGTATGCACTGGATTTTATGTCGTCCGTAACTGCCTGTTATTATTCCCTTCCAATAACGTCTCTGTTCTTTAGCAGTTGTCACGCAGTGTAGAAATTTGTGCCTGTGGCACCCGAGATGAACTTCCTGTTTTGTCTGTTCTGTAACCCAATGTTAGCGACACTACGTTCTCTCCTTTTCGCTCTATAGTATGAATTCAATGAAACCCAGATTATCGCTATACTCTGTAAAACGCTTCATTGCATGACTGTCCATATTTGTAACACCTTACAGCATCTGGTCAGAGTGGCATTGGATCGACAAGTCCTTGGCGGGACTTCGGAGGTCAGTGGCACCAGACGTATAGGCACACAACATGCATTTGCCGTAAATTAGGCGCCGGTGGTTTGTGGGCGCGGAGATGATGCTCCATGAGGTTCAGATCTGACGAACTTGTTGGAAAAGACATCCGTTTTAGATAGCCACCATGATTCTGACACGGACAGTTATCCCGCTGGAAGAAGCCATCGCCAGGAGGGACGACATCAGGCATGAATGGATGCATATGAAGGACGTTCAATAAATAATAGAAGACATTCTTTCAGTAAACGGAGTTGTTTTTATTTAGGATTCCAACAGACCATATTATTCCCCACATTTTCGGCTACAAAACCCTATATTTTCACATAACCTCAGTTCAGTGCAACGACCTTATGTCACCTTACTGGCGCCGGCCGCGGTGGACTAATGAGCTCAGCAGTTGAGTCCCATAGTGCTCAGAACCAAAAAAAAATGGTTCAGATGGCTCTGAGCACTATGGGACTTAACATCTGTGGTTGAAATTAAGAATAGTAACAAACTGAACGCAATAAGTAGGAATTAGAAGTTCAGGAAAGCTAATCAGATCCGCCTTCCTCAAGAACTCTCTGCCTCGGCAACACAACAAGCAGCAACACGAACCCAAGTCACTGGAGAATCACAAGATCTCACAGTGGTGGAGGTTTCTCGACTTGAATCCAAAAGCACTCAACTTAAAGCATGTGCGGGGTCTGGTTAACGAAGAGGTCGTGAACCCTCATGATCACAGGCCTTCGATACGGCAGTCCATGCGTGCTGCCAGCAGTCCCAGCGTGTTCATGCACTGCGAGGACCTCGCTCCTCCTGAGTCCCCAACCGAACTGCCCACTGTCTCGACCTGGAAGAACAACGACGTCGCTCCAAAGATAGGGACACAGTTACTACATATCGATAACCGCCGCTGCTGCCACTAGCATACATGCAACGCTTGCGAAACCAAGTGGCGCTATTCAATACGAGAAGAACACAAACAACTACAACCACTTCAATTAAAGGATACGGTCTGGCCTCCAACAGGGGACGGAAACCTACAAACGGCACCAACGCGAGCCGCAGCTCGGCTCACCAGGACTCCGCAGACAATCGGCACGCACCTATGAACATTCTTGATTCTCTGGTATTCCTCCAAAAGAAACTCGTTGACAGCCCTCTGCTTGGAACACACCACCGCTACAGATGCTATTTTGAATGCTACGTATAGCGCCACCAACTATCGGACCTTCATGAAAGTGTAGGGCTGAAGCGGAAATAGTCCACGATGTCCGACAACAAATTCCGCATTTTAATCAACCGAAACTACCAGAGAAAGGAAATATATTAAATTACCTGTTGAACGCCCCTCTTTTGCTTGTAGTCCACAGATGTCATGGTGCCGTCAACTGCTACTGCTTATCCCATAGAAGTCCAGGTCAATGTCCTTCATAGAATACTACTATATCGATCAGTCCGGGCCCGTGGCGGGGTATATCTCTATCTACCTGTTTTTCTTCCTTTCTTCTCCTCGCAGCACCGATTCTGCGAATAACCTTTTTTTCGTTTCAGATCACTTAATTTTGGGCATACTTCTGTAAAGCCCGATCTCAGACGCTTTGATTATCTTCTTTTCCCGATTAACCATAGTCTACGATTCACCGTAATACGAAGCTATCCTCAAGAAGTACATTCTCAGGCCGCACGGGATAGCCGCAGAATCTAGAGCGCCTTGCTACGGTTCGCACGGCTTCCCTCGTCGGACGTTCGAGTTCTCCCTCGGGTATGGGTGCGTGTGTTCTCCTTAGCGTACGTTAGTTTAAGTTAGATTAAGCAGTGTGTGAGCTTAGGGACCGATGACCTCAGTTGTTTCGCCCCTTAGAGCTTACCACAAATTTCCAAAAATTTACATTCTCAGAAATTAATTCTTCAAACTGAGGCCTGTGTTTGACATCATAAACATTTGTCCGTTGTAATGACTCTCTTTTTCTGTGCAAGTCTACTTCTTACATCCACATTGCTCCATCTGTAGTCCGCTTGTTTCCCCTTTCAAGATCGAAGAATTCCTTTATAGACCTCGTTGAAGTTAACTTGACCACTAACTTCATTTCTGCTGATCCTCATTACTTTCGTCTTTGTTCAGTTTTAATCTTAACCCGAATTCTGTGCTCGGTAGGATTTTCATTCCACGCGGGGGTCCTGTAATTGCTCCTTATTTTCGCTGAGGACAGCAATGAATGTTATCATTGATAGCCTTTCACCTGGAATTTTAATCCCACTTCTTAAACAATCCTTTTTTTCTGTCATTACATCTTCGATATACAGGTTGGACGGTAGGGAAGTAAGACTGCATCCCTACCTTACATCCTTTTCAACTTACGATCTCCTTTCTTGCCCTTCCAACCTTATTACTCCTCATGATTTTTGCATTCTACTCGTGCTTCCCGATAGCTTATTCCTATTGCAGGAGGTCACCCAAGCCCGGACTGAAAACCATTCCTGGTTGTAGGATGAATGGCCAGGAACCTTCTGGCGTCACCAAACGCCATAAAACAGGATTAGGTATTATTCATTTATTTCTCTGAATACATCTCGTCGCTGTACCTTCGACGCTGCGGCAGCTGGTGGTTCTACAAGCCGGCGAGGAGTTTGCTGAAACCAGTAAGCCCAGGCTGCCCTATCTCCACGCATCCGCCCTGTGATCTGGCCATTGACTTCTAGTAAGCGAGTTTGCCGTCCATGGTGTGGAAGGCGCACCCCATCGGAAACTCTCCTTGGAGATGGTGGTGACTACGGCACGTGTGTGTTGTGTCCCACCGCTGTTCTGGGAGTACTCTATCCCTCCCATGTTGCTCCCATTGTGCCCCATCAGTCTAATAACTCTGTCGGATGCTGTGACGTTGTGTTGAATACCGATCCAGGCCAACCGGTCTGGTAATCCATCTGATCCAAGTGATGCAGTTTACAGCAGTTTGTGCCTCAGGCTGTAACGATGTTGGTAGGCCCCTTACGAGGTGACTACTGATCCGTAGCCATGGATGATAGAAGCCAGCCTGCAGTACCAGATGGATAGGCCCCTTTACTAAGGTGGCAGGGTACTGGAACAGTTTCCTGCAGAAGATGTTAGAGGAAATAAAGAATCAAGTGCGAACGACATGAACGCCATTGATCATACTGATCGACTGTCTCTAACCTAAAGAGCTGGGGCATCGATGGCGTTGAGGACAGACTCTGCTTTTTGATATCATTCATTATTACTGAATGGGTCTTGCTCTCCACAAACTGTCACCAGTCTTCTCTTTTGCTGTGTTTGCTCAACCACCTGGTTCCAATGTCTTAAATACTTTGTCAAACACATGGTGGTTTTGTTGTGTCCTCCTTAGTACTTCTTACATAATGTTGTGAGAGTAATGGGGGCAGGTTGGTCTGCTCTTGTCTGACCCTTTTTCACTGAGCTTGCTCGTATTCACTCACGAAAGTGTTGATGTGACGCTCTTGGTGACCGACTAACCATGTCGTAATGTTTACGCCTAGAAGCTGGCTCATTTTGATACTGCCGTGTGCTTCATCAATGCCATTCTGTTCAAACTTAGAAACATTTACTGTCATATTCCCTTGCTTTATTGATTCGTAACACTATTTTTCTGAGAATTTCGAACGTTATGTACCATTTTAAATTGTCGAACGCTTTTTCTAGCCCTAAGAAAACCCTATGAAGGCCTATGAAAATGTCTTGCCTTAACGAACCAGCAAAATGTCAAAAATGCCTCTCTTGTACTTTTCATTTCAAACTGATCGTCATCCAACAGACTTTCATGTTGTCTTCCATTCTCATGTACATTTTTGTTGTCACGAACTTGAATACATGAGCTGATAAACTGATTGTGTGGTAATTCTCACCCATATCGGTCTTTGTTATATTTGGGTAATGAGGATGATATTCTTCCGATAGTCCGATGGTATGTCTACACACTCCTGGATGTGCACACTAGCTTGAAGAGTCGTTGGTTATCACTTCACCGGCCGGCCGAAGTGGCCGCGCGGTTAAAGGCGCTGCAGTCTGGAATCGCGAGACCGCTACGGTCGCAGGTTCGAATCCTGCCTCGGGCATGGATGTTTGTGATGTCCTTAGGTTAGTTAGGTTTAACTAGTTCTAAGTTCTGGGGGACTAATGACCTCAGCAGTTGAGTCCCATAGTGCTCAGAGCCATTTGAACCATTTTATCACTTCACCCAGTGATTTTTGGTATTCCGTAGGAATGTTACCTATACCTCCTCACATGTTAGTGTACAAACCTTCTGTCGAACACTGATTCCAGTACCGGATCCTCTGTTTCTTCCAAATCGACACAACTTTTTTTTTTCTACGTGATCAGGTAACTGCACTTTTTCGTAGAGACCCGCAGTGTACTCTTTCACTAATCCTCTCTCCTCTTGTGGTGGAAGTACATTTTACTGTTGATATTTCAAATGGCTCTGAGCACTATGGGACTTAACATCTGTGGTCATCAGTCCCCTAGAACTTAGAACTACTTAAACCTAACTAACCTAAGGACATCACACACATCCATGCCCGAGGCAGGATTCGAACCTGCAACTGTAGCAGTCGCGCGGTTCCGGACTGAGCGCCTACAACCGCTCCGTCACCGCGGCCGGCTTTACTGCTGATGTTGACACCATTGCTTGCATTTTCATCATAATTTGGATACTCTTTTCTAAATATTGAATTTGTAACTGACGACTAATTGTTATTCGTTTTAGCTTCTCTGCTCTCCAACTATATGACCTAGTTACGTGCTGTTCCTATTGCAACTACTTCTCATTTGACTCATTGCCCATCAACCGCTCTCTGTTGAGAAGGGCTGAGTAATTACTAAACGCCACCTTTGCTACAAGAATAAGAATATGTAACACAGATTTATCCACCGCCAACTACCTCATCTGGTTTCCTGATAATACAGTTCATAGCACCACTGCATAGCATCAAAGACAAAATCATTTTGTACAGCATAGTTATCAAGTTCAAATTTTTACTTCACGGTTCATTGTGCACTACTAGCTAGTTTCTGATTGTGGTCACGTTCAGATCCAACTATAATAATCAACGAAGAACGTACTAAGGCTTAATAGTTTTATTCTGCACACCCTCAATAACATAAACGATGCATCCTTCTACAGGAAATAATTTTTGTAATTTGTTGTATATGAATGTCGAACGGCGCTCCAACATTTTTTGGTATAAAAACGACGTTTGAAATACGAAGAGTCTACTCACGCTGACATACCACAACTCGACATACGCTCTGCTCCTATTAAGCGATTTGATTTGTTATAACTCATCCGAATCGTTCTCACGAATAGACACTTCTCGAAAGAAGTGTCTCAACAAAGGACTGTGAAGTCCATTAAGATTGATCAGTACATTTGATTTTCATCTGTGTGGCAGTCCGAAGGGAAATGTGTATCCAAATAACACAAAAAGTAAGAAAGCCTGAAGTTAAGTAATAACGCCTGAATTTAAGTAATAACCATACAATAACACAAAAGCTTAAGAATGCTAGAAGTACAATATACATAACTAAATAACTTTCAGCACCTAATGTAATAAGACAAAACATACATCATCTGAGCCGTGCACAGCTCTTGTTCATCCCATTAATTGTTTGTCATCTTCTCTTACGGTAGTGCCGCCTCGTTTTCTTATTCTACTTACTGGCGTCACTAACTTCCTGCCTTACTTGCCCGTGAGTGGCAGAAGCAGAGTGTATCGATAAGCGCACTGTCGCACCGTCTCTGGAGCGACCGATAGTATTTACGGGTCGTCGTGTGTTGGAGAGTTAGTCAGTGGGAGACGCACCAGCAGTGCAGTCGCGACGGAGTAGCAGTCTCGGACCGGCCAGCAGTCCAGTCGGTCGGTTGACATGGAGCAGCAAGCAAGCCCCCGTCACGCGGATTTAGGCTGGAGCCGCTGGCGGCTTGCACACGCAGTTGGAGTGTGAGGTGTTGCTTGCGAATGCTACGAAGTTTGTCGCGCACCGATCTTGGACATGAAAGTTGAGTCCTCAATCTACTATCGAGCCTCAATTGTTTACGTTTCTTCGTTTGATCCTGGTTGTCACTTTTGGGACATTCCCAAGCAAAAACGTATGTGTATTTAAGTCAGCTAAGATTCATGCCTCCTTCTTGTGAAATTTAACTTAATTTATTCCCTGTTATGGAAGTTCACCAGCGGTATCTTCTGCCTTGTGACCGTTGACTTTCCAGTAACCTGTCCCGGTCGTTGAGGTAATTTTAGGCAGTGTATTTTCGTCGTTGTGTTGTTGCTGTCCAACGCAGCGTGTAGTTCGACAGCTGAGGTGTTGTTGGTCGTTGTGGGCGCCAGTATTCTGTGTGTCGTGTACTGAAATCTTGTGGTCGTTTTGCTGGTTGCGTGGAGCGGAACTGATTTGGTTGATTGGTCGGTCAGCTGTTTGTCGGTTGGGTTGTCTCAAGATTATGAAGTTGGACTGGCTGCCTCTCTCGCCTAAACGGGCGTTAGTGTTACAATCCTAGGCGATCCTTGGAAACTTCTGAGCGCCGTTCCTTGTGTGTTATGTATTAATTTCCCTGTTTGGATTTAAGTAATTTGGCTGATGTGTGGCTTTCAGCCGAGTATCAATACCTCTTAAATCAATGTCCTTGTCTTGTCCTTAAGGCATGAGATTGCTATTCTTTACTTTATATGAAATATTTTAAGATACGGCCTTCTTCCCTTTAAAATTGAAACCCTTCATTCTAGAGCTTAAGCCGTTATATTATTTGTTGGTGAGAGGCCTTCAGCCGAGTTTTAATATCTCTTAAATTAATCTTCTTCTCTTTCCCTTACGGCGTATAATTGTTATGCTTTTGAATGAGGCCTTCAGCCCAGTTCGCATGAAATGTTTTAAGATAAGGCCTTCTGCCTTTTGATTGAAACTCCTCTTATTGATCAATATGCGACCTCCAGCCTAGTTCCATTAGAATTAAATTGCTAAGGCCTTCAGCCAATTAGATTGAAGATTTAGAAAATATGCTTGGGTGAAACCTCCAGAAGAACCTTGTATTTCAATTTTGCCTAAGCCTTGTGTCTTGGATTTTGAATGTGGCCTTCAGCCGATCTAAAGTTAATCAAAGTTGGTCTATTTAAATTTTGAGTGTTTTGCATCCTTGTTGTAATACTATATGTTGATAAATAAAGTTTGTATGTTGAGTGCTACTGACAGGAACTCATTTTGGCCCCTTTCCACAACCTAATCCGCTCCGTCCTGCTAGCCCACGCATTTCATCATCACACCTGTAATTTTCTTTACTTTCATATATACGGCAAATTTTTGAATAGATTTTCATATACGAGCTCCTGGCTACCATAAATACAGTTAATTCTAGACCCAAGCAATACGTAACACAGTCTCGACGTTATTTCAAATAGGTTCAGTCACTCTAATAAATTTCTGTATCTGAACTACAATTACACTCGTCAAGGCACCTTGCAGTGTCCGCCTACAGTATATTTTTACTACTGTCACCACCCCCTTGCTTTTTGAAACATCCAACAATCACTAATCTCTCGTACTTACCAACGTGGTGCAACAGTTATCACGCTGGCCTTCCAGTCGAGAGGATACGAAATAAAACTCTCATACTGCAAATCAAATTTAGTTTCCCTAAATCGTTCAAGGAAACGGTTATTTAAAAACAGGTCGATCATCTTCGTTATCAGTCTTTCCGCAAACAGTGTGTGCACTATTTCTCTAAAGACTTCATTGTCCCCTGGACGTGAAACTGTAAACTTTACTTACCTTCTGGTCCATATTGCTCTAGTTCTTATCGCGAATGCCGGTAAGCCTAAATTTTCTCTGGTTTTCGCTCAGGGACTTTTCCTAAGACGTATGTGAATAGATATAATATATTTATTGACTCTTTCGCGATTTCACGCTCTTATAATTTTGACACCAAGACTCTCTACTATCCATAATGACACTCTTGTTGCGCCTGTCATCGACGTTAAGTTTTTCCATCCCGCTCATAGGCTGACAAAGCAAACCCGAGGAGAAGCGCAAAAATATTCTCAGGGCCTGTATATCCTGTTGGATGCAATATTAGCGCACAGTCCCCAAGAATTAGAACAACCAAAATCCTTGAGACGACCTCAGTGTATTATTGACACTTCCTTACGATACCTCCCGTAGATGTAAGTCTGCCATTTGCCTTTCCTACAAATAGCTTTACTTTAACTTTGCACCTTAAAACATCCTTTACGTTATGACTGTTTCCATTGGCAGATCGCTGATGATGAGATCAAACAATATTTGGGCTGTCCATCTGCTAACATGGAATATTTCACATTTACTAGCTCAACCGATGTCGATTCTTCGCAAGTTCTTTCGCCTCACCTACAGGGTGTTTCAAAAATGACCAATATATTTGAAACGGCAATAAAAACTAAACGAGCAGCGATAGAAATACACCGTTTGTTGCTATATGCTTGGGACAACAGTACATTTTCAGGCGGACAAACTTTCGAAATTACAGTAGTTACAATTTTCAACAACAGATGGCGCTGCAAGTGATGTGAAAGAGATAGAAGACAACGCAGCCTGTGGGTGCGCCATTCTGTACGTCGTCTTTCTGCTGTAAGCGTGTGCTGTTCACAACGTGCAAGTGTGCTGTAGACAACATGGTTTATTCCTTAGTACAGAGGATTTTTCTGGTGTTGGAATTCCACCGCCTAGAACACAGTGTTGTTGCAACAAGACGAAGTTTTCAACGGAGATTTAATGTAACCAAAGGACCGAAAAGCGATACAATAAAGGATCTGTTTGAAAAATTTCAACGGACTGGGAACGTGACGGATGAACGTGCTGGAAAGGTAGGGCGACCGCATACGGCAACCACAGAGGGCAACGCGCAGCTAGTGCAGCAGGTGATCCAACAGCGGCCTCGGGTTTCCGTTCGCCGTGTTGCAGCTGCGGTCCAAATGACGCCAACGTCCATGTATCGTCTCATGCGCCAGAGTTTACACCTCTATCCATACAAAATTCAAATGCGGCAACCCCTCAGCGCCGCTACCATTGCTGCACGAGAGACATTCGCTAACGATATAGTGCACAGGATTGATGACGGCGATATGCATGTGGGCAGCATTTGGTTTACTGCGAAGCTTATTTTTACCTGGACGGCTTCGTCAATAAACAGAACTGGCGCATATGGGGAACCGAAAAGCCCCATGTTGCAGTCCCATTGTCCCTGCATCCTCAAAAAGTACTGGTCTGGGCCGCCATTTCTTCCAAAGGAATCATTGGCCCATTTTTCAGATCCGAAACGATTACTGCATCACGCTATCTGGACATTCTTCGTGAATTTGTGGCGGTACAAACTGCCTTAGACGACACTGCGAACACCTCGTGGTTTATGCCAGATGGTGCCCGGCCACATCGCACGGCCGACGTCTTTAATTTCCTGAATGAATATTTCGATGATCGTGTGATTGCTTTGGGCTATCCGAAACATACAGAAGGCGGCGTGGATTGGCCTCCCTATTCGCCAGGCATGAACCCCTGTGACTTCTTTCTGTGGGGACACTTGAAAGACCAGGTGTACCGCCAGAATCCAGAAACAATTGAACAGCTGAAGCAGTACATCTCATCTGTATGTGAAGCCATTCCGCCAGACACGTTGTCAAAGGTTTCGGGTAATTTCATTCAGAGACTACGCCATATTATTGCTACGCATGGTGGATATGTGGAAAATATCGTACTATAGAGTTTCCCAGACCGCAGCGCCATCTGTTGTTGAAAATTGTAATTTCGAAAGTTTGTCTGCCTGAAAATGTACTGTTGTCCCAAGCATATTGCAACAAACTGTGTATTTCTATCGCTGCTCGTTTAGTTTTTATTGCCGTTTCAAATATACCGGTCATTTTTGAAACACCCTGTATATGCGTCAGTATTGTTTGCGAAACTGGAATACAGCAGGCCTTTTCGACTTGCCTTTCTTCCACTTTACCTACTCGAACGAACAGACAGTTGCAGCGTCTATGGTCAGTGAGACTGTCAGAGAGGGCTGACACTGGTTATGATGCTGAATTTAAGGGTAGCTGGAAGCACGCAGTCATTAGAAGAGGAGCCGAGAGCTTGTTTTGTTGGAGGGCCACGGCTGTGACAGGTAAGTCATAATGGTGCCAGCTCTTAAAATATGACAAGCTGCAGGTGCAGAGAGAACGAAGCAACACTCGACCGACGTCTTCACACAACGGAAGCTGCTTCAGAGGATTCGGCGTAATCCATGGTGAGAGAAGGTTGTCGCTGGCCATAGGAAGAGGAAAATCCGGAGTGGGTTCGCAGCATATTGTCCGTGAGGCCCGAGGCAAAATCTGCCCACCAGAGATCCATTTTGTAAACTTTCTCATAGAGATTTCAACAATATCCACTGAGCTCTATAAATGTGTCTTAGGGCACTGCTGAAGTTTCTTTCACATCTGATGTCTCCCTGTCGAGAACGAGGAGCTGAGCTACATTTCCTAAGGTCAGAAGTCAGAAAGCACATTTTATAAATTGCAAGCTCGCACCTTGTTGGTTAAGTGGCATATAGAAATGTATCGAACTCTTTCCAGGCAACACACCATTATTTTTGCGAATTTCTGGTTCTCAGGAAAGATCAAAGCTTGCTGAGGTACATTCGACATCAGACCGTGTGGAACTATGTCGACTCATATAGATGCTATTTTTCGGACTGACTAGCGAGCATAAAATGCGTTACTAATTCTGCTGCAAAGTGATGAAATAACCGTTTTTAATTGTACACTGCTATAGGAACAGATTTGTTCAAGGTCCAAATGGCTCTGTGCACTATGGGACTTAACAGCTATGGTCATCAGTCCACTTGTCCAAGGGGGCAGCAACTCAACTGTTTGTGTATGTCCATCCTTTTTGGTCTGTGTGACCATGGCTGTTCGCTATTGTTAGAAAAATGAAACATCTACAGTCGTCTTTACGGTGTTACTCGTATTTATTGCGTAGTTACCAGTTTCAGCGCTTCAATGCACTGTCTTCAGGCCTTAGTGGACGCGGAAGAGGTTATCATAATCCACATATATGATGTATCAGTGGCCACCAACTATTTTGCACAGGTTATATGTAACTGCGATGTCGTTCCCTAACGATAAATTGTAAACTGAAATGAAAGTTGATGGTAGGAGAGACGACATCACAGTTACAGATAGTCTGCATAAACCAGTTATGATGGCCACTGATGCATCGTATATATGGATCGTGGTAACCCCTTAAGCATCAACTAACGCCTGAAGATGAAGCTCTGAAGCGACGAAACTGCTAGCTACACAATAAATAACTTCGTAAGGACTCCTGCAGGTGTTTCATTTTCTTTAAGTGTTTTTCTGACGGCGTAGAATGCTTGTTTGCTTCTGCTAGATAGGATATACTTGACAGAAAAGAGTATCGTATGATTTGAATCACTTCGAACGGGTCAGATGGAGTGACGTTTCCTCTACTGAGTGATTTGATTTTGGATTAAACTATGTTTAACGTTAGATCTGACTTTCCAGTGTCATGTAACGTCGGAATACGGAACTGCGAAACAATTCCCCTCCCCTCACACCCACCGCCTCACTCGTCAAAGCGGAATTATGTACTACAAGTACCGAGGAGTAGTCTAAAAACAAATTTGTGTCTCGCAAGCAACACTTAACTCACGAAAGTAACAGACGGTCCAGAGTACGGATAAAGAGGACAAACGACCAGCTGTTGCAGTGTGGGGACAACCAGTATTTGTGGTAGAGACCTTCTAAGTCTGACCGTAGCCCCTGTAATCCTGGCGGCCGAGATCCGCAGGGCATTAGCGTGTCACAAGGCGGCGTCTCGGCGTTGCAGACGCCGGCGTCGGTTTCTGCGCGTCCGACAGGGTAATCCGCGCAGAAGGCAGCTCCCGGCTACGCCGTTCCAGCTGCCGCGAGCTGGCCGCAGGGAATCGGTCTGCGACGAGCTGCGTCACACCGCCCACCAGCGACTGCAGTGTACTGTAGAGGCGCCGTTAAGTAGTGCCTACCACCTCACGTTCATAGGATTTGTCGACCCGTAAAAAGCGCTGGATACTGTAAAATGGTGCAAGATGTTTGAAATTCTGAGAAATTAAGGGTAAGCTGTAGCGAGAGACGGGTAATACACAACATGTACAAGAGCCAAGAGAGAATAATAAGGGTTGACGACCAAAAACGAAGAGCTCGGATTAAAAGGGGTGTAAGACGGGGATGTAGTCTTTCCCCTCTACTGTTCAATCTGTGCACCGAAGAGGCAATGATGGAAATCCTGAGTGAAAAAGAAGAAGAATTACATGATATTCCGAATGGAATGAACGATCTAATGAGTACAGAATAGGGATTGATAATAAATCGAAGAAAGACAGAGGCAATGAGAAGTAACAGAGATTAAGGAATACTATTACCTAGGCAGCAAAATAATCAGTTACGGAGGAAGGAGGACATCAAAGCAGTGTAGCACTGGCAAAAAGGGCGTTAGTGGCCAAGAGAAGTCTACTTGTATCAAACAAAGGTCAAAGGCCTTACTTTGAGGAAAAAATTTCTGAGAACGTACGTCTGGAGCACAGCATTTTAAGGTAGTGAAACATGGACTGTGGGAAAACCGGAATAAAAGAGAATCGAAACATTTGAGATGCGGTGCTACAGGCGTATGTAGAAAATTAGGTGGATTGATAAGGTAAGGAATGAGGAGGTTCTGCGCAGAATCGGAGAGGAATGAGATATGGGGAAAACACTAACAAGGAGGAGGACAGAATGATAGGATATCTGTTAAGACTTCAGGAAATGACTTCCCTGGTACTAGAGGGAGCGGTAGAGGCCAAAATCTGTAGAGGAAGACAGGTTGGAATACATTCAGCAAATAATTGAACACGTTGGTTGCAAGTATTACTCTGAGATGAAGAGGTTGGCTAGGGACAGGGATTCGTGAAGGGCCTCATCAAACCAATCAGAAGACTGATGACCCAAAAAAAAAAAAAAAAAAACCTTCACCGTCTTTGTCGTTTATCTGGAATTCTCGAGGGAAGTCATTTTCCTGCGCAGGACAATTATTTTTAAATCATGCTTCATTTCATTGCTTAGATTTCAGATAATTTCGCCCTCGTCGACATTTACAAGCAACCTGGAAGCAAAAACAATATCAGAAGTGACACCAGCTTTAAGAACAGACAGAAAATAAAGCCAAAAATACACTCCCGATAAAGAAAATTAGGGCACCTCTAATGATGACGTCGATTTTTATTCGAAGACGGCCTATGCCACCTGGGACATAGTAGATGTACTGATAATGGTTCAGCGTCGTCCACCAGGAGATAGCCTAGTGGCATAGCTATCAGAGCACCACCTAATCCTGCCCTTTAATAGGGAATGCTCATAGCGAGAAGGCTCTGTGGGGTGCAAAAGTGTGAAGCAAGAAGGCAACCTTGAAAGAGCTTCAAAGGGATCAAATTATGGCCTTCCCAGTGAGGGGATGATCCATTCGGAGAGCTGCCACGCGCGCTGGACGTGCTTCGTCAGCTGTGCAACGATTCTGGCATCAGTGGTTACGTGAACATTCCGACACCAGCAGAAGAGATTTTGGACGTCCACACAGCACAGACGCCCGCCAGGATCATTGTACGGCAAGTGCCAGATCGTACAGCTACCACAGCACAGGTAAGAGAGCTTGTGAGCCCAGAACCGTCAACAAGAACAGTTGCGAACCAGTTACCAGCTGCGGGACTACGGCCATGCACACCTCTAGCCCGTCTTCACCTCAACTCACAGCATCGACGTGTATGACTTGAATTGCGCCGCCAGACGATCACTTACACTACGGGCCATTAAAATTGCTACACCACGAAGGTGACGTGCTACAGACGCGAAATTTAACCGACAGGAAGAAGATGCTGAAGATATGCAAATGATTAGCTTCTCAGAGCATTCACACAAGGTTGGCGCCGGTGGCGACACCTACAACGTGCTGACATGAGGAAAGTTTCCAACCGATTTCTCATACACAAACAGCAGTTGACCGGCGTTGCCTGGTGAAACGTTCATGTGATGCCTCGTGTAAGGAGGAGAAATGGGTACCATCACGTTTCCGACATTGATAATGGTCGGACTGTAGCCTATCGCGATTGCGGTTTATCGTACAGCGACATTGCTGCTCGCGTTGGTCGAGATCCAATGACTGTTAGCAGAATATGGAATTAGTGGGTTCAGGAGGGTAATACGGAACGCCGTGCTGGATCCTAACTGCCTTGCATCACTAGCAGTCGAGATACAGGCATCTTATCCGCATGGCTGTAACGGATCGTGCAGCCATGTCTCGATCCCTGAGTCAACAGGTGGGGACGTTTGCAAGACAACAACCATCTGCACGAACAGTTCATCGACGTTTGCAGCAGCATGGACTATCAGCTCGGAGGCCATAGCTGCGGTTACCCTTGACGCTGCAACATAGACAAGAGCGCCTGCGATGGTGTACTCAACGACGAACCTGGGTGCACGAATGGCAAAACGTAATTTTTTCGGATGAATCCAGGTTCTGCAGCATGATGATCGCATCTGTGTTTGGCGACATCGCGGTGAACGCACATTGGAAGCGTGTATTCGTCGTCGCCATACTGGTGTATCACCCTGCGTGATGGTATGGGGTGCCATTGGTTACACGTCTCGGTCACCTCTTGTTCGCATTGATGGCACTTTGAACAGTGGACGTTACATTCAGATGTGTTACGACCCGTGGCTCTACCCTTCATTCGATCCCCACGAAATCCTACATTTCAGCAGGATAATTCACGACCGTATGTTGCAAGTCCTGTACGGGCCTTTCTGGATACAGGAAGTACTCAACTGCTGCCCTGGCCAGCACATTCTCCAGATCTTTCACCAAATGAAGTCTGGTCAATGGTGGCCGAGTAACTGGCTCGTCACAGTACGCCAGTCACTACTCTTGATGAACTGTGGTATCGTGTTGAAGCTGCATGGGCAGCTGTACCTGTAGACGCCATCCAAGCTCTGTTTGACTCAATGCCCAGGCATATTAAGGCCGTTATTACGGCCAGAGGTGGTTGTTCTGGGTACTGATTTCTCAGGACCTATGCACCCAAATTTCGTGAAAATGTAATCACATGTCAGTTCTAGCATAATATATTTGTCCATTGAATACCCGGTGATTATGTGCATTTCTTATTGGTGTAGCAATTATAATGGCCAGTTGTGTGGATCATGGGATGGGTTGCCTTGGTCTTCAGCGATGAAAGCAGATTCTGCCTAAACACAAATGACGTCGTTCGCATGTACGATCGAAACGTCTCGTAGAGCGCATTCGTCCAACACACACTGGCCCCATCCCAAGCCTTATGGTCTGTGGTGCGATAAGCTACAATTTTCTTTCACCTATTGTGATTTTGGAGTTTACGCTATCCAGCGCCTTGTTCGTGTAGAATGCTGTTACACCCGTTCTTTTGCTGTTCTTGCAACACGAAGGTGACCTGTTGTTTCAAAAAGATAATGCTCATCCACACACTGTCCGTGAAGCTGAACGTGCTCTTCAAGACGTTCATCAGTTTCCTTGGTCAGCACTCTCCAGTCGAGTACCTGTAGGATATGATGGGACCATAAGTAACACAAGCGACGCTTGAGCCAACAACTGTCATGGAACTATCAGAATAGGTCGAGCAGGAATTGGATGACGTATCCCTGGCCAGTATCCCAGGACAGTATTCGCCATCCGCACGATCAAGTGAATGCCTGAGTCACCGTCTGCATTGCCACCCGTGGAAGCCACACAGTGTACTAATATGGATGTTTCAGCGAGGGTCTACACCTGGTACCTCAGAATCGCTTATGCTATTCATCTACAAATGTACTTATTTCATGTACTCCACATGCGCTGTTGTAGCAATAAATACTGAGTGAATTGGAAACCTCTAAAAGGGTATACGCACAAAAAATTTACGATCACCTGTGTTACTTGCATCACACTAAAAATTTATAATCACATGGCATCTTCTATTCCACATTTCTGTGTGGAGGGAGTAGCATCTACAGGCGTCCTTAATAAACAGTGTAATTTGGAGCACAATCCGTATATACATCGTATTTAGCACAAGTCATATTAAAAACGTAAAAATGCGCATTTCAGTTGATGTTACGGTCAAATGACGAACTCTAGACGTGAAGTCCTTGTGTGATAACAGGAAATGCGATCTGTATTCGGGTTTCGTCACTGTGGAAGGGAATAGCACAGTATAATTCACCAATGCAACATTTAAAACGAAATTGCACATTGCTTGGTCAACGTCTTAAAATCAAATGGAGTGCATTCCAACGAATTTGTCAACATTTAATATCTCGGCGGTGACAGAGACATGGAAAGTTACAGAAAGCAGAACACAGTCAAAAATCGTCATCCAACATCAGACCCCGAGAACTACGTAAAAAATAAATTACCTTCTCTTTATAAGAATCGTGAACGTTCCACTTTGTGACCAGAAGCAGAAGGAACATATAAGACAACAAAAATGAGGTGTCAAAAATTCTGCAGCCTATTCTCCCGTCAGACTCAGGAACATCCATCTCATCAACGCGAATGTCTTCCCGACAAAATAAGGCAGCTCGCGTCGAAAATTCTGGCGCCACATCCAAATCAATGCGAAACTCAGAGAGGAGGAATCTGGTAAGCAGAACGTTTTGCAGTAGTGCCACTTCAGATGTTAATCTCCAGAGTGCCACTTCTTTATTAAACACGTAAAATGAAAACACCAATAATTAGCAAGGTCACTAGTAAGCAGTTAAAGTGTAAAAAACGAAATATTTTTGTAAGAAATGTTTTAAGTGGAATGTGGAAGCGATATGAATACACCAGCTATACTCGTATGTATGAACTGTACTTGTTAACACCTGTGATTTACCCACATCCAGGTGTTTTATTTGTGTCTTTTTAGTCATCACATTATTTGCTTTCGATTTAAGCAGTGATCTGAAACATTGAATATAGAAACATGTACATGGATGCAAACTACCTGAAAATAAGCACAAGCCCGAAACCGGCCGCTTGTAAAATGAAATCACCTTCTGCTGCGACTGGCAGCGTTTGTCGCTCTACACCCTGTAATGGAACGGTCACGGAGTTCAACCTCATCCAGTATGGTTAACATACATTTAAGTTTTCTGAGTTTTCATATAAAAATTCGGACTCATTACTTTTCAGAATAGCTCGTAAGTTTATGTATTCACTGTTACTGAATGAGCTGAACATTTTTGATAGCCGCACTTTGCAATTCGATAACTGTATTTCCTAAATATTCTGTGGCACGACATTGTACATATTTCCGAAAATGATTGTCGTTTAGTGTTTCCCTAGTGTTCAATTACACTACCATACGAAGCACATTAGCCTGTGACCATTTACGCTGCAATTCCCCTTCCCAGTCGAAGTATATACAGATACAACACACTCAAGCAGCATTATACAATTTTCCAGTCATGTGATTTATGGGACATCTCTTTCAGAGACATACAGTAGTGTAGCTAAATCCTACGAATAGGCTGAACCCGTAATATGGTTCACTTGTGATCGAGTCTGTTCGATTGCTCTCCTTCAAGTTCATATACCCTGTTACTCCCTGGTATTGCATTGGTGTGACAGACTAACTTTGGCGTTAAGCTTAGTTCAGTGAGGAACAATTTAGTTTTTTATTTTAGTGGTAACAGTAGGAGTAATCCACTAAATTACAGGTCCGTATCGTTAACGTCGATATGTAGCAGTTATTTGGAACATATATTCTATTCGAACATTATGAATTACCTCGAAGAAAACGGCCTATTGACACACACTGAACATGGGTTTAGAAAACATCGTTCCTGTGAAACACAACTAGCTCTTTATTCACATGACGTGTTGAGTGCTATTTAAACGGGATTTCAGATCGATTCCGTATTTCTGGATTTCCGGAAGGCTTTTGACACTGTACCACGCAAGCGGCTCTTAGTGAAATGCGCGCGTATGGAATATCGTCTCAGTTATGTGACTGGACTTGTGATTTCCTGTCAGAGAGGTCACATTTCGTAGTAATTGACGGAAAGTCATCGAGTAAAACAGAAGTGATTCCTGGCGTTCCCCAAGGTAGTGTTATAGGCCCTTTGCTGATCCTTATCTATATAAATGATTTGGGAGACAATCTGAGCAGTCGTCTTAGGTTGTTTGCAGATGACGCTGTCGTTTATCGACTAATAGGGTCATCAGAAGATCAAAACAAACTGCAAAACGGTTTAGAAAAGATATCTGAATGGTGCGAAAAGTGGCAGTTGACCCTATATAACGAAAAGTGTGAAGTCATCCACATGAGTGCTAAAAGGAACTCGTTAAACTTCGGTTACGCGATAAATCAGTCTAATCTAAAAGCGTATTACAATTACGAACAACTTAAATTGGAAGGAACACATAGAAAATGTTGTGGGGAAGGCTAACCAAGGACTGCGTTTTATTGGCAGGACACTTAGAAATTTTTAACAGACCTACTAAGGGGACTGCGTACACCACATTTGTCCGTCCTCTTTTAGAATACTGTTGCGCGGTGTGGGATCCTTACCAGATAGGACTGACGGAGGACATCGAGAAAGTTCAAAGAAGGGCAGCACGTTTTGTATTATCGCCAGATATGGGAGAGAGTGTCACAGAAATACTACAGGATTTGGGCTGGACATCAATAAAAGAAAGGCGTTTTTTGTTAAGACTGAATCTCTTCACGATATTCCAGTCATCAGCTTTCTCCCTCGAATGCGAAAATATTTTGTTGACACCAACCTACATAGGGAGGAACGATCATCACGATAAAATAAAGGAAATCAGGTCTCGTACGGAAAGATAAAGGTGTTCATTCTTTCCTCGCGCTATACGAGATTGGAATAATAGAGAATTGTGAAGGTGGTTTTACGAACGGTCTGCCAGGCACTTAAATGTGATCTGCAGAGTATCCATGTAGATGTAGATATAGATGTAAATTGGACAGATTTACATTTCTCTTCATTTAGACGCCGACGCCTATCAAGCTGAAATTTAGCGTGTATCACTGGAATTACTGATATATGACAGAATACTCTGCAATAAGCTTTAAGTTTCGATTAGAAGTGCTAAGATTTTGTAATATACTGAGGAAAAAAAGAAAAACATTATGACTACCAGCTTAGTAGGTTATTTGCTCATCTCTGGAACGAAATACATCACCGATTCTGCGTACCAGGAACGACAGTTGGTTGGTAGTTTTGTGGAGGTATGTGACATTAGATGTCTACTCACAGGCCACATAATTCGCGTAAATAACGGACCGCTGATCTGCGTAAGCGATTGTGGTGCCCGATAGCGACCCCGATGAGTTCCACAGGATTTACATAAAGCAAAATTGGTCACCGTAACATCAACGTGACTTCATTAATGCTCCTCAAACCGCCGTAGCACGGTTCTGCCTCCAAGACACGTACAATTATACTGCTGAAAGATGACAGCGCCTTCGGGGAAGACATCAAGCATGATGGGACGTAAGTGGTTCGCAGCTGTCAGCGTGTCGTCGATTACTATCACAGGTTCCCATGTAAGCGCACGAGAACGGCTGCCATAGCATAATACGGCTCCCACCAGCCTGCGTCCGTGTCGTGCTGTACGTTTCGAGCCACTCACCTCGATGTCGACGTTTCTGGAGATGACCATCGACCTAGTATAGCAAAAATGTGATTCACCCGAAGAGCCTACACGTTTCCATTGATCGACTGTCGAAACCCGATTACCCCGTGCCCACTGCAATCGTAATTGACGGTGTCGTTGGGTCAACATGTGATCACGTATGGGCGGTCTGCTGCGGAGCTCCCTGTTCAACAATGTTTGATAAACGTTGTGTTCCGAAACACTTCTGCGTGCACCAGCATTGTGCTCTTCCGGCAGAGATGCCAAAGATCTCCATCCATCATAGTTTACAGAGCAGACTCCGAAGCCCACGTTCTATGAAGAGTCGTGGACATCCAACTATTTAGCTCCTAGTGGTAGTTTCACTGTACATCTAGCTCTTCCCGTAGATGCTCCCTACAGTAGCACGTGAATATTCTACAAGATTGAGATACTCGCACACAGGCTGCGCGTAACAATAATCTCTCCTTTGTCAAAGTCGCCTATCTCAGTGGCTTTCCCAGTTTGCAGCCCATTTCTTCGCTAGCGTGATCCCCCCGTGCGTGTCCGCTCCGCTTACATACTTTTGTTATCGCGTCACGTGCCCGCAGCGGTACCATGCGGCATCCGTCGTGGCGGTGGGCATTGGTTATAATGTTTTAGGTTATCAACGTATAACAATATATGTTAGTGGACCCAGTAAGCAGAGAAATTATATAAGTTTCATTTAATCCTGTCGACACCGATCTAGGTGTTTCAGTCTTACGTCGTGAACTGTTATACAGTAAAATGTTCCATCTGTCTAAATGCGTGGAGGAACAGCCCAGACTAAGCCTGCCTAATTTCAAACAACGAATGGTTTCACCTCGTTTATCATTTTATAAGATCCCATTTAAAGACCGGAAATTATATCAGAGTAACTGGGTTGTAAAGAGTTCAGCGGAGATGCTGCAGTTTCGCTCAAAACTTGGTTTACAGCCTCGGCGGCAACTTGCCCGTAATCCAGCAGGGCCAGGATGCTGCGCAAGTTATTCAGCTATCGCCCTCAAGAGCTCGCAGTAGAAATCAAGAGAACAAGATTGGTTTTTTATTGCCGTTAAAGTACGAGGTAAGAACGTAACTCTCAAACTTCGTCTGAGATACTAAATCAGGAAATTAGTTAAATTAAAATTTAATGAAGAAGATAAGTAAGATATATTTTATGCAAGAATTAGTCTGGGGCCTCCTCGCATTAACAAGTCTTGTTATCACAGCCATTTTGCATATTATGTTTTACGAGACGGGTCGACTTTGTTCACTTACTCTCCTTTATCAAGTGAGCAAAGTTCTCCTTCTCTGCTCTGTGTTTTATCTAATGCCTGATGAAGGGGAATGAAAAACTACGATATGTAAAAGAAAGAGAGTTGTGTGGTTTTACCTTCTGTCCTTCTTGTAGTCAAGTTGTGCCATAAATTTCTTTTCTTCCCAACATGGTTCAGTAATTATTCATTACTTATTCAATCTGTGCATCTAATTTTCTGTGTTATTCTGTTGCCACGGAGGAATTCATAAAAATATTAATTAATATGTTAATTTAGCGCCGGCCGCTGTGGCGCTTCAGTCCGGAACCGCGATCCTGCGGCGGTCGCAGGTTCGAATCATGTCGCAGGCGTGGATTTGTGTGATGTTCTTAGGTTAGTTAGGCTTAAGTAGTTCCAAGTCTAGGGGACTGATGGCCTCAGACGTTAAGTCCCATAGTCCTCAGAGCCATTTGAAACGTTTTGTTACTTTATCTATATAAATAATCTTCAGCATTCTTCTGTCGGTGCTGAAATCATTGTCGTCCGTTTCTCCTCCAGTTTTTTTGTTTTCTTTGCATGTCATAACCTGTCCTTCGTACTCTGAATTTGTTGTTCATTAACAAGGTAATGTGTCTTCTAACCCTGCTAGATAAATTAGTAACTACGTCATGTATCAGTTACCTCGTAATCACGTTTAGACACGACCTAATTCACGCTGCACCTCAGTTTACACTTTCCTCACAACTAACCAGGTCCAAAATCAGATTTGAACAAAAAATGCAAACACAAAAACCGCAACACATTACCATGCCTAATACGTTGTAAAAACATGTTGAAATTCAAAGCAGCTTCCAATCGTTTGGGAACGGATAAATGTAGGACCTGAATGATTTTCGGTTGAATCTTATACCACATTTCCTTCAGTATAGTGAATTTTCAGGTAACGATTATGGAACTGGATATCGATCACGCAGTCTTCTCTCCAAAGGGGACCACAAAGGTTGAGCAATATTGAGATATGGTGTCTGTAGTAGCTAGAGCAGACGCGACAGTTCATCCCTGTGGTGGTGGTGTTGGTTAGTGTTTAACGTCCCGTCGATAACGAGGTCATTAGAGACGGTGCGCAAGCTCGGGTTAGGGAAGGATTGGGAAGGAAATCGGCCGTGCCCTTTCACAGGAACCATCCCGGCATTTGCCTGAAACGATTTAGGGAAATCACGGAAAACCTAAATCAGGATGGCTGGAGACGGGATTGAACCGTCGTCCTCCCGAATGCGAGTCCCGTGTGCTAACCACTGCGCCACCTCGCTCGGTAGTTCAACCCTCTGCGCAAAACACTAATCCTGGACCATTGGAGCTGTATGAACTGGGCTCTGTCGTCTTGGAACATGACGTCATTGAGGAACAAACATTTTACCTTGGGATGGATATGATCTGCCAAAATATGCACTTACTTCTTGGCACTAATGTGACATTGCAGACTATCCATGGAACTCATGGAATACAACGATAAGGCCCCCCAAATGATCACCGAAGTAGCGCCACATTGCACCCTTGGGGCGTAAACTCGACAAGTCTGAAACAAGACTCATTCGATCAAATGACTTTATTATGTTGCTCCATAGTGTTCTCCTTTTCGCTGAAAACGTCACATAAAACTGAAAGAGGAACTAGAAGAGCGTTTTGAAAATACAGCTGCTGTATAAGTGTGTACTGACACAGAGAACGCAGAAATCACGTGCGATATGAAAGTGACAGCAGCTCCTGCTCCCGACTGCACAACAGTTGAGGTAGTACAGTCATTAAGTCAGTATATAGATCCCCGCCCGAGCAAATCAGTTAATGGATGCATTATCTGAGGACAGTCTCCAAAATGCTGGAAAATGGCAGAAGCTGTCAGGGAAGTGATAAAGACGCCACACTTCCCAAATCATATCGGCCTATTCGGCAAATAATGTACTGGCTAAGAGTTGAAGAAGTGCTAATAAATAGATCAAAATACCACATGATTTTAACAGCATTAAATAACGCTCAGTATGGATTCAGGAAGGGTAAATCTACTGTGGGTGCAATTAATAAGGCGAAAAATTAGTTTATCCTGCAGACACAAAATAGGAGGTGATTCAGTTGCTCCTGCCGTTGTAATTTTATGTAGCCAGCACTGTTATACGAGGGCTATTCGAAAAGTAAGTTCTAATCGATCACGAAAAAGAAACCAATGTGAATATCAAAAATGTTTTATTAGCAATAGTTATCTACAACTTACAACTACATCGGTACATAGTCGCCACTCCAGCATAGACCTTTGTTGTAGCGGTGTATCAACTTTACAATACCCTCGTCATACACTGAAGAGCCACAGAAATTGGTACACATGCCTGATATCCTGTAGCACCTCCGTGAGCACACAGAGGTGCCGCAGCACGACGTGGCATAATGTCTGAAGTAGTGTTTCAGTCTTCTGAACAGCACGTTGCAAGCCATCCAAGATATGTCCTATAATGTTCGTGCCTGGGAAGTTTGGTGGCCAGCGTAAGTGTTTAAAAACAGAAATGTATTCCTGGAACCAGCCTGTAGTGATTCTGAACGTGTGGGGTGTCGCATGGCCGTGCTGGAATTGCCCGAGTCCGTCGGAATACACAACGGACAGGAATGGATGCAGGTGATCAGACAGTGTGCTTACGTACCTGTCACCTGTCAGAGTCATATCTAAATGTATCAGGGGCCCATATCACTCCGACTGCATACGCTCCACACCATTACAGAGCCTTCACCAGCTTGAATAGTCCTCTCCTGACATGCAAGGTCCATGGAATCATGAGGTTGCCTCCATACCCGTACACGTCCATCCGCTCGATACTATTTGAAACGAGACTCGTCTCAACCATGCAACATGTCTCCCGTCATCAACAGTCTAATGTCAGTGTTGACGAGCTCAGGCGAAGGGTAAAGTTTTGTATCGTGCAGTCATCAATGCTGCACAAGTAGGCCTTCGGCTACGAAAGCCCATATCGATGACGCTTCAGTGAATGGTTTTGCACGCTGACATTTGCTGATGGCCCAGCATTGAAATCTGAAGCAATTTGCGGAAAGATTGCACTTCCGTCACGTTGAACGATTCTCTTCAGTCTCGTTCTTGTAGGATCTTTTTCCGACAGCAGCGATGTCGGAGATTTGATGTTTTACCGGAGTCCTTATTTTCACGGAACAACTGTGAAAATGGTCGTACCGGAAAATCCCCACTTCATCGATATCTCGGAGATTCTGTGTCTCACTGCTCGTGCGCCATCTGTAACACCACTTTCAAACTCACTTAAATCCTGGTAACCTGCCATTGTAGCAGCAATAACCGGTCTAACAACTGCGCCAGACACTTGTTTTCTTATATAGGCCTTGCCGACCGCAGCGCCATATTCTGCCTGTTTACATACCTCCGTATTTGAATACGGACGCCTATACCAGTTTATTTGGCGTTTCCGTGTAGAAGGCAGCCCCTGTGCTTTCCACCAATTTAGTACTCTCGTCTACAACTCGTTGTCTGTGCCAAAAGGTTGTCTTGATAGCAAACAGTTCATTTGAGCTGAGATGAAACTCAGAGATAACAAGTTACTGGCTGTGTTGTGGATAATCAAACACTTGCCATCGAAAACGCTGCAGGAGCATGCTCATTGCCACTGCAGAGAGTGGGCGAGAGTTGTCGTGAAAGACGAAACGCATAACAGTTACGTTAAGTGGGCTGCACGCCATCAGGCGAAATCTGTCACCAGGTCTGCATGCTTGGCGGGAGACCCTGTGTTCTAGGCGCCTTTACACGCTCACTGTGCTCTCGGAAATGAAGGAGCTACGTGCTGCGATCGACGGCGTACTAGAGACACTACCCAACACTGTGCAAAACTTCATCAGATTCCACTTCGTCACCGACCGGAACTTACTTTCCAAAGAGCCCTAGCATCTGGCCTTCATAAACCACGAGCAGGATTTTCATATTCTTCCACTCGCTACTCGAAACTTGTTAGTTCTACAAGAAAAATGAACAGGACCTTTTGTAGGAAATATGTTTTCGATAGACTGTAGTTTTCTAGTTACTTGAGAGAAACGCGCAAAAGTTTCCTAAGGCACCCTCACTTCCACACTCATCGTTTCTAATCTGTTGCTCATTGCACTTACCCTACGACTGTACAAATATTTGCAGCTGCACAAATTGTTTCCCACATTCGACATTTCTTGATCTTCATTGACTGATCGTATTATGCCATCGGCTGAGTCGAGCACTAATAAACTGTAAAACTGAGTTTCGTTTAAGTTACGATTCCATGAGTTTCATCAGGATTAAATAAACAATGACATCTTTGTATTCGTCAGGGCTTCTCACTACGAAACTACTGTGGTGATAACGCTTACGTTTGGATCGAATTGTCAATGTAATTAGTTGTAGCATACCGTTTACAAAAGCCTTTTCTCTTTCTTTACTCTCACTGGCACGTTTAAATTAATAATGTTAAGTATTCGAGTTTGCTGGTGGTGTAACTGTTTAATTATTAGAGACCAAAATTGCCGAATATCGGGATTAGTTCGTGAAGTCGGATATTTTTGTGCTGTGGTAGGAGGGAGTGCCACGAACAATATACTAGATAGCCTGACTAGTCAGGTATGAGTATGGGGTGCAGGCGCGGTTGAAGATCAAGTTTGTAAGTTTTCACTGAATAACTCGAACACCGCTGCCTACAGCAAGAACGTATCCCAGTACAATATCTTATTACATTAAATTTCCTACATAAAGTTCCTGCTTATTTTTTCGGTAGGGCTAACAGTCTGCTTGTAGCGAGCGAGGGAGTTTGAAAATCTCGACAGTGGTACGGGCAGCTGAATCACTCTACATGTAATATCTACATCAACATCCACGTGGATACTCTGCAAATCACATTTAAGTGCCTGGCAGAGGGTTCATCGAACAACCTTCACAATTCTCTATTATTCCAATCTCCTATAGCGCGAGGAAAGAATGAACACCTATATCTATCGGTACGAGCTCTGATTTCCTTTATTTTATCGTGATGATCTTCCCGCCATATGTAGATCGGTGTCAACAAAATATTTTCGCATTCGGAGGAAAAAGTTGGTGATTGGAATTTCGTGAGAAGATTCCGTTGCAATGAAAAACACCTTTCTTTTAATGATTTCCAGCCCAGATCCTGTATCATTTCTGTGACACTCTCTCCCATATTTGGCGATAATACAAAACGTGCTGCCTTTCTTTGAACTTTCTCGATGTACTCCGTCAGTCGTATCTGGCAAGGATCCCACACCGCGCAGCAGAATTCTGAAAGAGGACGGACGAGCGAAGTGTAGGCAGTCTCCTTAGTAGGTCTGTTACAATTTATAAGTGTCCTGCCAATGAAACGCAGCCTTTGGTAAGCGTTCCCCACAATAATTTCTATGTGTTCTTTCCAATTTGAATTGTTCGTAATTGTAATACCTAGGTATTTAGTTGAATTTACGGCTCTTAGATTAGACTGATTTATCGTGTAACCGAAGTTTAACGAGTTTCTTTTAGCATTCTTGTGGATGACCGCACACTTTTCGTTATTTAGAGTCAACTGCCACTTTTCGCGCCATTCAGATATTTTTTCTAAATCGTTTCGCAGTTTGTTTTGATATTCTGATGATTTTATTAGTCTATAAACGACAGCGGCTGCTCAGATTGTCTTCCAAATCGTTTATATTGGTAAGGAACAGTAAAGGGCCCATAACACTACCTTGGGGGAAGCCTGAAATCACTTCTGTTGGACTCAATGATTTTCCGTCAATTACTACGAACTGCAACTTCTCTGACAGGAAATCGGCAATCCACTCACATAACTGAGACGATATTCCATACGCACGCAATTTCACTAAGAGCCGCTTGTGTGGTACAGTGTCAAATGCCTTCCGGAAATCCAGGAATACAGAATCGATCTGAAATCCCTTGTCAATATCACTCAGCACTTCATGTGAATAAAGAGCTAGTTGTTTTTCACAGGAACGATATTTTCTAAGCCTATGTTGACCGTGTGTCAATAGACCCTTTCCTCCGATGTAATAGGTATAATGATAGACAACTCTATTTCATTTCGTAACTGATGTTATCCTTCATTCTTTTAAATACTAATGGAAAACAGCTGCACAAGAATGTTATACTGCTGCATAATTTATTATGGCACCGACCGATATGTGTAGACGTCAAGTCACTCATCAGCAGTTACCAACTGTAATACGAAATAATTTCCTCACAGCTCTGTTTGCGGTCCCGAATTCTGAGATGTTGATTCAGAACCACTGCTCGGCAGATTACACAGTAGCCAGGAAATGATGCTGATATTTGTATGTGATAATGACTGTTTGATTTTATTGGACGCCAAAAGTCGAGATTCGCTACAAAATAAATGCAAGAAACTCATTGGAATCATGGGTTAGTAGCGCTCGCAGGTGCAGCTGCAGACAGCTGCACAAAAAGGAAGCATTTTTATGGATGCAACAAATGAAATAAATCAGGAGATAATTCTAAGACATACCGTCAACAGTTATTTAGGTGTACGTGGACAAACACTGGATAATGAATTCAAACACAAAAATGGTAGCTAGGAAAAGGAATTGTATAACGAACAGAATTATTAATATGGTAAGAAAGAAGTTTTGTTTGCCCTTGAGTGTAACTGGAGTTTACCACGAGTCTATATTAATTTCAATTGTGGGCTGTATTCTCAGTGTGTGGGCGCACAGGTTACGACTAGTCAATCCTGCCGCGACAGCGGCCTACAGAGAGGATTTCAACTGCACAAAATACGCGGCATTTCTCTGTTTTTGCAATTGCTGTCAGTTATGTAAACTAGCATTTGGTTTGACAATATCTTCTGCTGCATTCATACGAGGTATAAACACAGTAAAGACGGATGAATCGAAAGATAGAATAACCACGTATGTTCATGACATTTTAATTGCGGAACACACTTGGTCTGACCACAAAAACACTCTTCAAGGTTTACTTCAGATTTTTGTCAGCAAGGCCTCATAGCTAATCTGAGTAAATCCTACTCTGGCAAACAAGCACTCCGTCGTCAGTTCATAAGTGGCCCATCGGAACCATCCGACTGCCATGTCATTCTCATCTGAGATAGCGGATAGGACGGGCTTGTGGTCAGCTCACCGCTCTCCCGGTTTTTATGATGATTTTCCTTGACTGGAGCCGCTACTATTCGGTCGAGCAGCTCCTCAGCATCACGAGGCTGAGTGCATGCCGAAAAATGGCAACAGCGCATGTCGGCCAGAATCGTCACCCATCCAAGAGCCGGCCATGCCCGACAGCGTTTAACTTCGGTAGTCTGACGAACTGCGTGAACTGCAGCAAGGCTGTTGCTTCACTTTGGTAAAGCTTCTGTTAAATTTCTAGGTCATGTCATTTCTGCCGACAGCATAGCGCCCGATCCAGAAAATCTTCAATCTATTGGAGACATTACAATTCCTTCTTCAAACAAGTAACTTCGTAGCTTCCTAGGACTCATCAACTTTTTTTCGTTGCTTTATTCATTATACTGCACGGGAAACCCCGAGGTTATGCCATGAAAGAGGCAAAAATATTATCTGTTCTTGGGTTGAACAAGCTCTTTCCGAATTCTTGGGCCTCAAACATGCACTCTTGAATGGACCAACACCATCACAGCCTGTCCCCACTAAGAACTTTTTGATCGCCACTGACAGTTCCAAAACAGCCCCCAGCGTATACATTTTCCAAGAGACAGAAGAAGATGGTATCACTGTTATTAAAAGCACTGCATTTGTGAGCAGCATTCTGTCTGCTGCAGGTCGCAACTATTCGATTACAGAGTTGGATACCTTATCAGTCGTATCGGCCTTTACTAAATTTAGAAACTTTTTGTGTGGAAGACATACCACTGTTTATACTGACCACCGTGCGAATCAATTTCTACTTTCCACAAAATTTTCCACAATCGCCTTGGACGATGGAAATTATGTTTACAAGAATTTGATTTTACTGTAATCCATATTCCCGGTTCTCGAAACGTGGTTGCTGATGCTTTATCCTGTTGTCTTACTACCAGACAACAATATATTGCCACACATTTTTGTCAAACTAGTTGCAGTATTTTGTAAGTACAGAAAGTAACGTTCGAAAACTTTATTTCTTCATCTCTTAAAGACATTTCCAAAGAATAGGATAACGACAGTATTTGGAACAATATTAAGCAGCTTTGGCATGATAAGACCAATTCAACAGTCAGACATTACGACTTAGTACATAACAATATTATCTTCCTATATACACATCCACATAGCTACAATTGGTTCTTAAGTATACCTGAAGATTTAGTCAACAAATTGATTTGGTACACGCACTTAAGTTATGCACATTATAGTTCACGAGAGTGTTTTCTCAATCGCAGACACAACTGTAATTTTTGTAAGTATGGAAAAACGTATACGACGTGTACTAGCAACTATAAATCATCAACGACTTCTTATCTCGCTACATTACATCCCATTACACCAACTAAATTAGGTCACATGGTCACCGTGGATATCTATGGACCAATTACCAGAAGCAGAAGAGGATTTTCTTACATTTTCGTACCAGTAGAATTAACTTTTAAATTTGTAACATTCACACCGTTATGTAAAGCTACAGCCAAAACTGCTTCAGCAGCTTTTACAAAAAATTTCTTACCGAAGTTGGTCATGTACAAAAAGTTATTTCTGATAATGGACCACAATTCACATAAGCTGTATGGAGACGTACTCTGGAAGCTAGGAAGATTACACCTGCATACATATCCAGTTACCATGCTTCATCAGACTCATCTGAACGCTTTATGAAATAAATTTATAAGCTTTGTCGTCTATACTGTCATGAAAAACACGCCGATATGGGATAAATATATCTAGACATCTCAAGAAATTAGTAACTCAAATCCAAATGATTCTACATTGTTATCTCCATACATGATATTAAAGAATGTAGAAATGCCGAACCAAATAATGGAGTTAGTAGCATTATCTGCTTCACGACGACTATGTCACCATGAAGTCATCGACATTGCAATCAACAATATTAAGCGTGCAGCTGAACGAAGAAAGAAACAACAGAAACAGGTAAGATATGTCCGCGAATTTAAAATCTGTCAAAAAGTATTTGTACGTACTCGTAATCATTCTAACAAAGCGTATAACAGGTGCAACAAGTTCGATGTGCTGTGGAGTAGCCCGTACAGAATAAGACATATTTCGCATCCAAATGATGTTCTTGTAGAAACTTTGCGTACGAAAAAGTCACGAGGGAACCCTCACATCAGTAATGTAAAACATTTTACTGAATGAAACCATTTTTTTCCAGATTGAGACAATATTTCATACTACACTGTCACAACGTGACATAATAATTCCTTTGCATTTTTCTCTAGTTTTAGCATTTCTATTCCTACTATGTACTATGTTACTACACTGTCACAGCGTTACATAATAATTCCTTTGCATTTTCTCTAGTTTTAGAACTTTTATTCCTACTATGTACTATGTTTTTGTTATTTGTCTTGCAACTTCGTACCAATTTATGCACTACCATGATATATGCATATACGGATAGTCACCTTTTAGGTAGAGACAAGATTTGACATGTGTACTGCATATTGTCATAACTATTTACTCACCATGCTCATTCACTGTTTTACAACAAGTTGTTACCATGTAAAGTAAAATAAAAAGAAGTGAACATACATAATTCTGAAGCATCGAAGATATGCAAGACGTCAACGGAAATTGAATGAAACAAGTGCAACAAAGGCATCCTTCGTCATATACCTACAAATTTTTTTTCCTTTCAGGTTTTACAGGAAACAACAAAGTATAAACTTAAGGGTACCATATGCATACTAAGAATTCATTTACATGCTATCACCAATCAACTCTTTTTCAGCGTGCTACATGAGTATTATAGCAATACCAAGAATGACATTTAATAACGATTTTCTATGTGTAGTAGATAAAAGTTTCAGTTTGATTACGGTAATATTTTATAAAGTTATAAGAATAAAGAGGCAATGATATTCTACTATTGATAATAATGATTATATGTGAATGGTAGGGTAAAGAAAAGTGACGTCACAAAGGCCACACTGTTGTAATTGGAAATGTTTTATGATAACTGGAAGTCAATGAAAACACAACAACGGATTAATGGAGGTACAGATAATATTTTGTTTAACAAATGTAGAAGACCATGACATTAGTTCGTACACACATATAATACTCCTTGTATTACAAAGAAAAGATTCGCTTTTGAATGGTAGAGTAGTCATGCATTTTCCGCTTGATACACTGCATTTCTCTGAATTAATGATGCTTTTACATGATATGTACACAGACATTTAACATCTGCTGATACTACTTTTGTTTGCATTAACTATGCCATAGACAATTCCAGCATAATAATTTCCTCATTCTTTACAGGTGCAACGAGCCGTTTCTCCACTCATTTTCTTTCTTTTGTATGTTTTGCAATCTATGATTATACTATATGCCTCTATTTGTAAAGCCATTCTGATTTCTTTAATATTTTCATGTTTATGTTTAGAATAATCTTGTGATCATACATTCTTACCTTGCTTCATTTTGACCGATCAATTTGAGGTCTATGGACGATAATTATTTTCTTTTGCAGCAAAAGTGCACTTTCCTTTGCCTTATTCCCACTTTTCCCCGTAGTTATGCACGTTCCTTACATCTGAATTGTTATTATTTTATTTTCACTTCTGTGTACAAGATATATTACTTATGCAAGTTAATATTTGCAACGAATGTTTTCTAGAATTATTGCCTGTGTACATCAAGTTTTCAAGTCTACTTACTGGCACAGTCACTGTTATTCTGCACGTAACCACTACTGTTCTGCAGGCAGTCACTACCAGTAAATGTATTTATCAGCAGCTTACTGCTATAATAGCTCAACTATGTGTCTAGAATCTATTCAATGTAACATATTGTAAGATAGTGAACTATGACCATAATTTCTCACTTACGTATTGATGGCGCTGCCATAAATAATGCAGTTATTACCAGCACAGGTTTAGGATTCAGTATTTATATCCACTACTGTCATACTTTGCAATCTTAAAAGCATTTCATGCCTTTTTAAGTCATTTTATCTTTGTGATATTGTCCTTCTCTAACTTATCCACTGAGATGTTCATGAAACATACAGTTATTTACTTGTCTGCAACAGTACAAATAAACGCAAACTTACTTATGTCGACGATAGTACACTACAAATGATCGGGCTGTAATGGCACGATTCATTGTGCTAACGACTGTACAAGGCAATACTTAAATATAATTGGCTGAGCTGTCATTGGGTACCATACCTACTACCGTCACCAATGAGTCTGCTAATGCCAAATCTCACTAGTTTGACATACCTAATGTTGTTCAAAAAATATTCACGGTTACATGACTTAAAAATATAGTCCTCTGACGAATAAATGTGAAACAATGTCTATTTATCGATTTGCAGACGATCCAAACTGTAACTTTACCTCAACCATGACTTTATCCTTGCCTTTTTCAGTCTTTACTTTACATTTTATACTAATGATATAGTTACACTATGCGTTGTATAACAATGCCTATCATTAGTCATAACTATGGAAATGAACGTTTTAAGTGCATAGTTGATCTCACATACTAGAGCACATAGGCACTACATTTATTAATAAGTTTGTAAATACTTAGTAATGTTTTTTATAACTCTATATTGTATAGCTCAGTTTGTTTTAGTTCCCACGTACTTATAAGAGCGATTTGCTCATACTATTGTGTTTGTCATTGATACTAGGCTAAATTTTACAGTTTCATATTGCACATGAGCACTGTCATACCAGATTATTTGTACATTTATGATTCTTGGCCACAGGTTTTAGACCGTAAAGGAAATGCTTCAGAAATGAACCATGATACTTTTATGCTATTCAAAGAGCCTGATGCGCACAAAGATTTGTATTTCTTTATCAACAATCTCTTTTATGCTACATTCCAGAACTTCTATCAATTGCCATAACAACCATGCCAAATTCTTCAGAAGGAGGCAACACGGTTATGAAAGGTATATACACAGGGTAAATTAGATCAAGTTTTGTAAGAAAATATTATATTGAACCACAGATGGTCAAATGTAGTATCATATTGAACCACACATGGTCAAATGTAGTATCGATTGTGTAGTACCGTTGCTGCTCAACAATGATCGCTGATGCAGGGTGTTATGGGTAATGTGTCAGAATAACTTTGAGTCGAGAGATGTATGGAGGACACTTAAGTGTAAAGCTTAGTAATATGTGATGTGTGCTGGACGTAAAATTACTCGTTATGGGTAGTAATGATTTGTTTATTTGCATGATACTATTATGTTTATGAACTGCAAAATGAATCTCAACAGAAGTTGGAAACAATTAAGGTAAAGAAAGTTGTTTTGTTACCAATGCACCAATTTTGGAAAGCAAATTGTTAATGTACAATCAGTTTATTGAGTGCTTGAATGGTGAGAATTTTTTATTTTCAAAGAGTCAAAATACAAGTTTTAATGTTAGTGTGATATTGTTACTACCTCAAGCCCATATCAGTTCCCAGATCCATGTCTTTTTTTTTTTTTTTTTTTCAAGAAGTTATTCTGTCAGTCATACTCGATTTAATTAAAATATATCTTAAGCAACAGCTGTGTATGAAATTTATTTGTTAACTATACAATTTAAAGTACTAACAGAGATCAGTGCGAAGAGCGTTAGCATTGCGCAGATAAGGGTCAGAAATTTTATTATTTCAAGGATAGCATTCATTAAGCACAGGGACCATTATTTTCAAATCTAACAAGTTTTATTTTATTACCAAGGCAAATTTAAAATCAATGGTCGTAAAATCTTTTTTTTTTATCAACTTTGTATCTGTATCGATATTTCTGTGTCAATTTGTAGCATTGCTTATGTATAATGTTGTATCTGTCATGGAAATTCTTTGACCATGTGTAAATGTCTCAGTTACGTGAATTTTTGAACGATGTTTTTTAAATTACACGTGTGAATTTAAATCAGAAATGATTTTCATGTAATGTACTGCAAATGACGTGGTCCATAGTTAGGGAAGATAAGGTTGAATATAAAAGATGTGGGGAAGCCCCGCAGCTACAGAAGTAGCCTGGCGGAGTGGAAAAGGTGTGGTTGGCGAGCAAGTGGCCACTCGTATTTTATGACGAGTAAGGAGACTGAGCTGAGCAGTGCTGAGGTTAACATTTCGTTAGCAGTAGCACATAACTGTTGCTCATATTCCTATAGTTTTGAGCCCAGAAGAACTTAAGGACAGTATTTATGGGCCTCGGATGCTGCATTTGGTGATACCATTATCATGGCATAGTTTTTGGTCCTATAAAAGTATTATTTCGACGCCAAGAAGATCAGTAATGCATAGCCGCCAGGTTAACAGTCTCTGCAAATTACGCCACCAATAGTTTATATTTGGCGCTCTCTAAATGGACCAGGTGTTTGTGAAAGTTGGTTGGCTTTAATAATGATGGTTCAAATGGCTCTGAGCACTATGGGACTTAACATCTGAGGTCATCAGTCCCCTAAAACTTAGAATTACTTAAACCTAACTAACCTAAGGACATCACACACATCCATACCCGAGGCAGGATTCGAATCTGCGACCGTAGCGGTCGCGCGGTACCAGACTGAAGCGCCTAGAACCACTCGGCCACAACGGCCGGCTTTAATAATAATCGTGATGTCGCTAAAAACTCTATCTTATATCTGTGATCATCCCAAATCACAAACGTGCACAGGAATCCTATAGTGATGAATTTAATTCCGGCTGTCCTAATGTATTATGAGGAAGTGGTTCAACTTGAATATAATGTTGGTTTATTATTTGCAACAGCCAATTATAACTTGTAGTAGGTCAAAAGACTTCTAATGAAAGTACATTTGTTATTTGAAGAGTTATAGTTTGTTGTACTTTACTTAATTAATAATTAATTATAAGAATACATAACTGTTCTCATACATACTGCTGTAATTTTAATTAATGAGCATGATTCTTCAAACCATGAAAGTTTAATGGTCCTCATGCACTAGGATAATTAGTTAATGAAGCAATGCCAAGGCTCCTTCACAGTCAGTGTAGTTAGATTTTCGTTCTGTTTAGTTGCTTCAAATCGAATTTGAGAAAGAACTATTTGCTCTGTTATCTATTCTAATGCAAGGTGGTTAATGCACAGGCATAGAGACCCTAACTAAGCAATGAAGTAATGTAGTAGGATCATTAGCAGCCCTCTGATTTAAACTCAGAATCATTTCAAGCTCTTCCCTGTTCAGTATTGCTACTCGTTTTATGTGTGTCGGAAATTGGTTTATAAACAGTTGCACCTAGTTCATTTAAGGTACGTGTTGTTGAGACGCATATGTTACTGTTCACCATTTCATTGGCCATTTGTTTATTAACAGCAGATATCTCTGCAAGGTTCGGTTACTGTGTTGTTGTGTGGACGGGTGTAAAGAAAGAGTTTAAGGTGTGTGTCATGGCAAGTTAGGTTAGCCTTAGCACTACCTTCTGCTTTTTCATTTTACTTGACGCAAGAATGTCTAATTAGACTGGCAACGCGTTTTAATATATAACGTTACAACTTGCATTTGTTCTCTGAGAACGTCTGTTCCTGACCCACCTGTTTACTGTTAGTTATATTCTGCTGGAGTAATTCGGAAACGAATCACAGCTTGATTGTTCTGTTTCCATTAGGTTATCTCACTGTCGCAACTAATTCAAAATTCCTCGCAGAGGTATAACGTTAGCAACTATTGCAGTTTAATGTGGTTGTTGGTGGCATTACGTGGTGTTGTTCAGTTTTTGTGATACGTAGATTCATGCAGTTTTGGTGTGGTTTAAACTTATTGAGAGCTTACATTCTCGGAGCTAAATTAAATTAACGTTCTCGCAGTTCATTACAGGGCAAAGCGCATAAGCGACAAGATAACATACACATTCACATGCCATTCCCAGTCTAACAGTTGTGTTTCAGACTACTGTCAGTTACGTAATTTCAGTCGTGTTTCAAACGTACGTGTTTCAAGCAACATTCAATATGTTGCGTAAGTACTTGTGGATTAATAGGAAATACGCAAAAAAGCGGAGCATCACAAAGGAACTGTTCGAATGGGACGTTAAGCCGGCAGATATGATGTACATCTACGGAAAAACAAATTATTACGATTTCAGAAAAGTTGGATGATTTATTCAAGACGCAGAGCTTCACAAATTGAGCAAGTGAATAACCCATTTATTCACCTCTGGGTCTTGTTCAAGCAGTCATTCGGCTTGGCATTGATTGAAAGAGTTATTGGAAGTCCTCCTGACGTATATCGAGCCAAATTCTGCCCAATTAGCGCGTTAAATCGTCAAAATACAGAGATGGGCGAATTGCCGTGCCCATAATGCTCCAAACATTCTCAATTGCGCGGAGATGCGGCATCCTTGCTCGCCAAGTTAGACTTTGTCAAGCACGAATACGAGCAGTAGAAACTCTCGCCTTATGTGTGCGGGCATTATCTTGATGAACCGTTAAGCCCGCGTTGACTTGCAACGAACGGCGACGAAACGGAGAGTAGAAATAGTCGACGTATGGTTGTGGTGTATGTGTGCCGTAGCAAACAAGCAAACGGGACTGTGCTGTGGAAATAAACGGCACTGCGAGAACGTAAATTTAATTTAGCTCCGAGAATGTAAGCTCTCAATAAGTTTAAACCACACCAAAACTGCATGAATCTACGTAACACAAAAACTGAACAACACCACGTAACGCCACCAACGTCCACTTAAACTGCAATCGTTGCTAACGTTATACCTCTGCGAGGAAATGAGCCCCAATGACTTGGGAAGACATGTCTGGACAGGCTTCAGACAACAATAGGATACCAGCTTCACTGTCCTCAGCAAACACATATGGTGGCCTGAAGTGCCGTTTAGCTTCATAACAAGACGACTATGATAGTCTTCCGCGGAACCCTTACAGCGCGGCGGTACGTAGACGACATCTACGTCACGGTCTGTTGCCTTCCATGGGAACCGATATTAGGCTTACATATCTGAAGAAAACGTCCGTCCGCAAACGACGAGTGTTTCTACTGCTTATATGCATGCTTGCCGAACCCTAACTTCGCCAACAAGGTCACCGGATCTCTCTCGATTTGAGAACGTTTTTGACTATCTAACGTGCCAATTGGACGGAATTTGGCAGGAAAGGACATCCAACAACTCTATGAATCCATTGCCAAGGCGAAAAATTGCTAGCATAAGAGCTAGAAGTGGGGCACACGTTATTAACCTGCTCAGTTTGTGAAGATCCTTCTCTTGAATATATCAACCAGCTTCTCTGAAATTTTAATGACTTGTTTGCCTACACATGTATATCACATCCATGTATTTCCGTACAGTTCCGACAATTCCGTCGTGCTGTGTCTTTTAACTTTGTGTTAGGGTCTACTTGACTACTTCTAGCTGTGACTGCTTCACACAGTAGGCGCTTCACATCCACTTCCCAACCTTGTCGTATTCCATATACTTATATGGATATGGTGTCTGTTCTTCCGGACCTGCAGACGTGTAGAACGAAATTAGAATTATATATAACACCTTCAGTTGCTGACGGGCGTTGATATATATCAACGGGGCAGGTGAAAATGTTTGCCTTGGTGGCCGAGCGGTTCTAGGCGCTACAGTCCGGAACCGCGCGACCGCTACGGTCGCAGGTTCGAATCCTGCCTCGGGCATGGATGTGTGTGATGTCCTTAGGTTGGTTAGGTTTAAGTAGTTCTAAGTTCTAGGGGACTGATGACCTCAGAAGTTAAGACCCATACTGCAAAGAGCCATTTGAACCATTTGTGTGCCCTGCCCGGGACTCGAACCTGGGATCTCCTGTTTAAATGGAAGACGCTCTTTCCATCTGAGACACTGAGGGCACAGAGGATATTGCGAATGCAGGGACTATCTCGCGCACGCTTCCCGCGAGACCCACATCCTCACCTCATACCTCTACATACTACATTCGTAGTGTCCCTACCCAACGCACTCATTAGTCTTGGAAGACATTCTTACCAAGTCTCGTAAGAGTTCGGGTAATATGTGTGCATCCGCACAGAAGAAGAAGGTCATGGCCGGTATTGTCTGAAAGAACAGACACCATATCCATAGAAGTATATAGCTCTGGTAATACCGGCCATGACCTTCTTCTTCTGTGCGAATGCACACACGTTATTCGAACCCTTACGGGTCTTGGTAAGAATGTCTCCCACGAGTAATAAGTGTGTTGGATAGGGACACTACAAATGTAGCTTGTGGACATATAAGGTGAGCATCTGGGTCTCGCGGGAAGAGTGCGCGAGATAGTCCCTGCAGGCGCACTATCCTCTGTGCCCTCGGTGGCTCAGATGGATGCCGGCACGGTAACTCAGTGTTTTCGGTCAGAGGGTTACGTGCCCTCTGTAATAAAAAAATCTGAGTTAATCGATCATCAACGAACTTAAACGGATGTCTTACGACGTTCGCCCCGAGCAGATGCAACGAACAAATGACAAATGCGAACAAAGTGAGATCAACAAAAAAAGAAAGATGGATAGAGCATCAGCCATATAAGCAGGGGATCCCTGGTTCGAGTCCCTGTGGGGGTACACATTTTCTCCTGTTCCCGTTGGTATATATCAACGCCCGTCAGCAGCTGAAGGTATTAATATATAATTCTAATTTTGCCGTATTCTGGTTGATCGAACACCAAAAATGAAAGATGTTCAACCTATCTGACGGGTGAATATGAATGAGTCAAGTTTACGACCTCATCATCTGCACTGGGTACTGCAAAGCAGCTAAGGGTTTCAAAGAATAAGGGATCTGACCCTACGATCACTCGTTTCTAAGAACGTGATCTTGCTGCGCTGAAAAACACAGATCGTGTTATCAACCACGTCAAAACTAAAAATTCACCTACTGAGCCTGCCGTGACTAAAGGTCAATCCGCAGCAACTCCAAATAATTCCCCTGATGAATATTAAGTGGAACAAAATAAAGAATCTTATCATACCGCAACAGCGTCGAATTATATTTGATTTCAAACCACTGCATAAAGAGAGGACGTGCAACACGACGAGGAGGCCGCATTACGACAAATAATGCTATTTTAATCAGCTCACATATGAAACAGATGTTAGTTGATAACGAATCACCTGCTGGATAAGAACGTTTAGATCAACACAGAAAAACCGCCAAAGATCAATGCAGATCTCATCACGCGCCAAACACTGGATCGTGTTTAGCAAATGTCACACATGACATGGTGAGTTCTCGGACTTTGAAGGAAGACTTCAATGCGAGATGCTTATAGTGATCTCCACAACGGAACCTTGCCTAGAAACTTGGCAGAAAATCCAAAGACTATCTGATCGATTGTAAAGTATGCTAGCGGCAAGACGCAATCAATGTCTTTTATGCGTGATAGCAATGCAGATAGAATCAATTACTAAACACAGCCTACCTAAATTCCTGCACCAAAGAAGAGGAGGTAAATAGCCCAGAATTTGAACCAAGAACAGCTGCCATCATTAGTAACTTTTATAAGTAGATATCCTTGGAGTGGTTAAGCAACTTAAATGACTTAATAAAAGCAAACTCTTCCTGTCCAGACAGTATACCAGTTAGGTTTCTTTCAGAGTATACTGATGCAGTAGGTCCATACTCAGCTATCATATACAACCGTTCGCTTAACAAATGATCCGTATCCAAACACTGGAAAGTTCCGCAGGTCACGCCAGTATTCAATGAAGGCAATAGGAGTAATCCACTAAATTATGCGCCAATATCATTAACGTATAAATGCCGTAGGATTTTAGAACATATATTGTGCTCAAATATTATGAATTACCGCGAAGATAAACGTGACATACAGTCAACATTGATTTAGAAAACATCGTTTTTGTGAAACACGACTAGCTCTTTTCTCACACGATATGTTATTTGAATCTAAAAGGGATTTCAAATTGATTCTGTATTTCTAGATTTCCAGAAAGCTTTCGGCACCTTGGCCCACAAGCGGCTTTTAATCAAATCGCGTGCTTATGGAATATCGTCACAGTTATGCGACTGGATTGGTGATATCCTGTCAGAGACCTCACAGTTCGTAGTAAATGACGAAAATCCATCGAATAAAATAGAAATTATTTCTGGCGTTCCCCGAGTCAGTGTTATAGGCCCTGTTCCTTATCTGTATAAACGATTTAGGAGAGAATCTAAGCAGTGGTCTTAGGTTGTTTGAAGATGATACTGTCGTCTAGCGCCTAGTAACGTCTTCAGAAGATAAAAAAAATTGTAAATCGATTTAGAAAGAATATCTCTATGGCGCGAAAATTGGCAACTGACCCTATATAATGAAACTACAGTTACTAACAACTTCAATTCGAAAGAACGCATAGAAAAGTTTGTGGGGAAGGTGAATCGCAGACAGTGTTTCTAGAAGATGCAACTGATCAATAAAAAAAGCCTGTCTACATTAAGCTAGTTCGTCCTCTTCTGGAGTTCTGCTACTCGGTGTGGGATCCTTACCAGATAGGGTTAACGGAATACATAGAGAAATTTCAAAAAAGGGCGTCACATTTCGCATTGTCGAGAAATGGGGAGAGATTGTCACGAACATGATACAGGTTTTGGGACCTAAATCATTAAGATAAAGATGTTTTTCATTGCGACGCGACGTTCTCACGAAATTTCATTTTCTCCTCCGAATGTAAATATATTTTATTGACCCCGACCTACATAGGGAGAAACGATCATCAAAATAAGATAAGGTAAATCAGAGCTCGCATGAAAAGATATACGTGTTCTCCTTTCCCGCGCGCTGATCGAGAATAGAATTAAAGAGAATAATTGTGAATGCTGGTCAATGAGCCGTCTGCCAGGCACGTAAGTGTGATTTGCAGAGTATCCATGTAGGTGTAGGTGTAGATGAGACGAGTTTGATTGTCGTGAATGAAACACAATGAACTTGAGCAGTATTAAATTTCAGTTCAGTTAGAAATGTACAGCGACGTTACATTAATTAATTGTCTTAGGCTTTCCAGGAATAAATATCTGTTCAACATTCATGAATACTGTTATCTTGTCCCGTGGGTAAAGTCATCGTCCCCAGTACAGGGAGAAGATGAGGTTATTGTATTATTTCATAAAACTGATAAAATAATTATGATTACATTAAAGTACAAAATTACGATAGTAGGTAGAACGGAATAAAATGCTACTACGTCAACAAATATGAATAAAATACAACCACTTAAAAATGGATTAACTAAAAATTGTTAACTGAAAAATCATCAACTTGCCACAAATCCTCCCATCTCCGAAATTCTCTGCGGTATTTTTGCTTGTCAGCTGGCTTCCGTAGGTCCTGCAGTAGCCAATGTTGAACCATTCTGAATTCTGATTGAAACTCAGAGATGTGAAATATTCCTGGAATGTATCCAAGCCCCCACTTATTCAGTGTCGCTACGGTTAAAGTTCACCATATTTATTTCTAGCAATCAGATACAACATGCAGCTCCGAAACTGTTATCTGTTTTCTATTGTCGAGTACCTGTCAGCATAGTAAAATGAATTTCACTCAGACGTGCAATTCATGGTGTTTTAGTTTTCTGCAATTTTATTTAATTTTTTTACGCCAAAAGTATGTTTTTCGTTTACGGAATTGCATTAAATTCACTATCATAGAAAAGCAGCCCCTTTACTTTCATCGGTTGGTGAATCGCTGTTGAGAAGAATGCTAATTGCCTTGAATTCCATTTTGCCTTTCGACGTACCAACGCCGGAGCAACCGCGATTTTGTGGAATCCTCCCCGAGAACTACCTCCCCCATTCCTTTCGCCCCACTTTCGGCTGCGAACTGCTCGCGAACAGCAATGAGATAAGCATATACTTCGATATCGCCGACGCCGTTGTCGCAAGTCACTTAAGAGCTTTTCAAACTTATCTCCCGTGGGAGGAAGGAAGTTTTCTCCAGTTGTAAATGCGAGTTCAACCGCAAGCCGAGGAAGGAAAGGAGAAAAAACATATTTTGAAGATACTTCCACCGTTCTGTCTTTTCAAGAAGCAACCGACAGAATAACGATCAGAAGAAGTTAGACCAGAAACGTGTGAACAGCTGTAAAAAAAGTAATTTTTAGCGTTAATATTCGGCGGTCATTCATTCTCGATTTCACCTTGCCGTCAATAACTTAGATACGGACGGAATGCGAGTTGAGTTGTAAGTAAAACATTATTGCATCGATTGCTATCTCGATAAAGAGATGAGATTCTTAGTACTGACCTGAGAATGTTGATAACTGTGCAACAATTTCAAATTGTGATTCTTCAGTTTCTCTCGACGTGACTGTTCCTCTAACAGCCAATGAACCGGCAGTATACCCGTGGTCTGTTATATCTTCAGATTGTTTGAACCGGTGCAAGAGTATCTCATGAACTTGAAATACGTAGTGACTGTTTGTATTTCTCTTTGTGTACTTTTATTCCACTGATTTCGAGTGTACTCACCGTGTTGTTATGACGTTATGGCTGCTAATAAATGTGTTAAGGTCTAACAGGTTCAAACAGTGCTGATGGAACGCTAATACATTTCAGTACAAATCACTAATACGATCACCACTGTATGTTCAATTAATTTTTTTGTGTTTGTTTGAGACAAACTCTGTACACTCCCTTAACGATTATGCTACGGTATACTTCCATTTGAGACGTCCCGAAATAACTGATTATCATCCCTTAATTTCAGTTTTTGCTGACGTGCTATTATCTAGAAATAATTCCAATACTAACGCATTTGCTTCCTAATTTCTTCACACATAATACGATGGACGCACGACTTGCTCAGGTTTTTTCAACCATATATTCTACACAATGTGAACATTAATAAAAGCGACGAACTGCAAAGACGGATCCCTGACTGTAAATGGAGGAAAAAAAGTCTTACAAACAAGTGACCCGAAATGCATCTATATGACGATAGACAGCGCTGACGAGTAACAGTTCGTCTGACCATGTGCCGTGTTTTCCCTGTTTGTTGCAGGTGACTGGGATACTACTGATTGTCATGCAGAATACCCAGAAACGTACTATGGCTTACACTATGTCGCTGGGCCACTTGCTGGAGCTTGTGCTAGGGTTCGTCTCAATATCCTGTAGAAACGAGTCCTACATATCTGATATATGCACAATCCGCCCCCTCCCTGAACGTTTGTCTGCCTGAAAGGTCCCATGATCACACAACCCCCCCTCCCCCTCCCAAAAAAGACTTTAAATGCTGTGTGATGTGGTTCGCGTCTGTGAGGGTACTTGTTATGGCCTAGGCGCGCTCAGTCTCGAACGCTTCCACCTACTTGGCCGTGTACAAACTACATCTCAACATGTTCCCAGGATGACCATTCTGCTGCCTACGATACGCTGCGTCATTCATACAGCCTGCAAGACAAAACGAACACACGACACGCGATGAAACGAACTGTCATTGGTCAGCACCATCCACCTTGAAACGATGCTTTTTCGGACACATGTTCGTAGCACCTTTTTTCCTCCATTCCAGTCAGAAATCCGTCCTTCCGATTTACCCTTTTTTTACTGTACAACCCGTATACCCAAGGAGAACGCAAATCCATTCACTACAAGTCGTAAATGTACACTACTGGCCATTAAAATTGCTGCAACAAGAGTAAATGCAGATGATAAACGGGTCCTCATTGGACAAATATACTATACTAGAACTGACATGTGATTACATTTTCACGCAATTTGGGTTCATGGATCCTGAGAAATCAGTACCCAGAACAGACACCTCTGGCCGTAATAACGGCCTTGATACGCCGGGACATTAGTCAAACAGAGATTGGGTGGCGTGTTCGGATACAGCTGCCCATGCAGCTTCAACACGATACCACAGTTCATCAAGAGTGGTGACTGGCATATTGTCATGAGCCAGTTGCCCGGCCACCATTGACCAGACGTTTTCAATTGGTGAGGGATCTGGGGAATGTGTTGGCCAGGGCAGCAGTCGAACATTTTCTGTATCCAGGAAGGCCCGTACAGGACTTGCACCATGCGGTCGTGCATTATCCTGCTGAAATGTAGGGTTTCGCAGGGATCGAATGAAGGGTAGAGCCACGTGTCGTAACACATCTCAAATGTAACGACCACTGTTCAAAGTGTCGTCAATGCGAACAAGAGGTGACCGAGACGTGTAACCAATGGCATCCCATACCATCACGCCGGGTGATACGCCAGTATGGCGATTACTAACACACGCTCCCAATGTGCGTTCACCACGATGTCGCCAACCACGGATGCGACCATCATGATGCTGTAAACAGAACCTGGATTCATCCGAAAAAATGACGTTTTGCCATTCGTGCACCCAGGTTCGTCGTTGAGTACACCATCGCAGGTGCTCCTCTCTGTGATGCAGCGTCAAGGATAACCGCAGCCATGGTCTCCGAGCTGATCGTCCATGCTGCTGCAAACGTCGTCGAACTGTTCGTGCAGAAGGTTGTTGTCTTGAAAACGTCCCCATCTGTTGACTCAGGGATCGAGACGTGGCTGCACGATCCGTTACAACCACGCGGATAATATGATCTCGACTGCTAGTGATACGAGGTCGTTGGGATCCAGCACGGCGTTCCGCTTTACCCTCCTGAACCCACCGATTCCATATTCTGCTATCAGTCATTTGATTTCGACCAACGCGAGCAGCAATGTTGCGATACGATAAAAGGCAATCGCGATATGCTACAATACGACCTTTATCAAAGTCGGAAACGTGATGGTACGCATTTCTCCTCCTTACAAGAGGCATCACAACAGCGTTTCACCAGGCAACGGCGGTCAACTGCTGTTTGTGTATGAGAAATCGGTTGGAAACATTCCTCATGTCAGCACGTTGTAGGTGTCGCCACCGGCGACAACCTTGTGTGAATGCTCTGAGAAGCTAATCATTTTCATATTACAGCATCTTCTTCCTGTCGGTTAAATTTCACGTCTGTAGCACGTCATCTGCGTGGTGTAGTAATTTTAATAGCCAGTAGTGAACTACTAGCAATTCACAAATCACTGAATACGTTCCCTTGTCACATAGTTGGACTTCTATGAGATTGAATTAGAAGTGTCAGTTGTTTTGACAGAAGGAAATCTAAGAGTTTGTAGGTTAAGTCGGCTTGTATAGTAAGATATAGTAGTAAGATATTTATAAACTTCGCTCAATAAATCTGTATGTCTACGTAAAGGAAATACCGGTAGATCAGGCAGCAATACTACATCGTCTTACGTAAACATACATCAGCAGTTCTTCATTTGTGTTCACTTATAAAACATGTGCGCAAAAGATGCGCTATGTGATCAAAAGTATCCGAACATCCCTAAAAACATACTTTTTTCATATTAGGCGCACTGTGCTGCCACCCATTGCCAGGTACTCCATTTCAGAGACCTCAGTAGTCGTTAGACATCGTGAGAGAACAGGATGGGGCGCTCCACGGAACTCACAGCCTTTGAACGTCGTAAGATGATTCGGTGTCAGTTGTGTCACACGTCCGCACGCGAGATTTCCCCACTCCTAAACATCCTTAGGTCCACTGTTTCCGATGTGATAGTGAAGTGGAAACGTGAAGAGACACGTACATAACAAAAGTGTACAGGCCGAGCTATTCTGCAGACTGACAGAAACCGCCGACACTTGTCGACGGTCGTAATGTGTAATACTCAAACATCTATCCAGACCATCACACATGAATTCCAAACTGCATCAGGATCCACTGCAAGTACTACGATAGTTAGGTGGGAGGTGAGAAAACTTGAATTTCATGGTCGAGCAGCTGCTCATAAGCCACACATCACGCCGGTAAATGCCAAATAGCGCCTAGCTAGGTGTAAGGAGCGTAAGCATCCGACTATTGAACATTAGAAAAACGTTCTGTGGAGTGACGAATCACGGTACAGAATGTGGCGATCCGATGGAAGGGTGTGGGTATGGCGAATGCCCTGAGAAAGTCATCTGCCAGCGTGTTTAGTGCCAACAGTAAAATACGGAGGCGGTGGTGTTATGGTGTGGTAGTGTTTTTCATGAAGGGGACTTGCACCCCTGGTTGTTTTGCGTGGCACTACCATAGCACAGGTCTAATCCGATATTTTAAGCACCTTCTTGCTTCCCACTGTTGAAGAGCAATTCGGGGATGGCGACTGCATCTTTCAACACGATCGGGGACCTGTTCATAATGCAGGGCCTGTGGCGTGGTGGTTATACGACTGTAACACCCCTGTAATGGACTGGCCTGCACAGAGTCTTGATCTGAATCCTACAGAACACCTTTGGGATGTTTTGGAATGCCGATTTCGGGCCAGGTCTCACCAACCGACATCGGTACCTCTTGTCGATGCAGCACTCCGTGAAGAATGGGCTCCATTTCCCGAGAAACTTTGCAGCATCTGATTGAACGAACGTATGCCTGCGAGAGTAGAAGCTGTCATCTAGGCTAAGGATGGGCGAAAACCACACTGAGTCCCAGCATTACCGATGGAGGGCGCCACGAACTTGTAAGTAATTTTCAGCAGGTGTCCGGATACTTCTGATCACATAGTGTAATGATTGCCCTCATCAAATGTTGAGAGTTAAAATAAACAGTTTATCGATGCTATAAAAACTGCACCATCAACGTATTCAAGTCGAGTTGTCTTAAGTATGAGGAGACAGTGAAATAAAAAATAGTATTTGAGTAGCTCTTCTGGATATGTAAAGCGTGTACATGTTGAATGCAGGCACTGAAATCTAAATTGTGAACAATATAATCACGTATATGAAGAAACGACTCTTGTATATAATGGTGTTGTAGTCTAAGAATTCCTCATTGTACTGGAAACAGTATTTTTTTCCATTTTTGTTACATCTGTGTGTTTTGTACAAATTCATCTCACTTAGTTAGAAATAAGGAACTGATCTGACTTTCTGTGGTTTCGAAACACGGGCACGCATTTGCGTTTGATTATATGTCCCTCATCAAAAAAATGTTCAGATGTGTGTGTCATCTTATGGGATTTAACTGCTAAGGTCATCAGTCCCTAAGTTCACACACTACTTAACCTAAATTGTCCTAAGGACAAACACACACACCCATGCCCGAGGTAGGACTCGAATCTCCGCCGGGACCAGCCTGTCCCCCATCTTTGTTCGATTAATTGTTATATTGCGTGCATCAGTCTGCTAAAAATTTTGTTTGCAGTGTATTTTATAGTTTCAGTGCCCGAGCTACGTTAAGTAAACAGCTTTTTACTGGGCGTATTTGTTTTATATTTCATGAGGATTGCTTTTGACGATTAATCTAGATTAAAAATAATTAATATTACACTCGCATTGTTTAGTCAGTCAACATCAGCTTTCTTCGTTCTTTGGTAATACAGGATGTCCTACATAAATCAGTACGGTTCGCTCCCGAGCTTCAAGTAACAATGAACTAAATAAAAAGAGAAGAGGATAGTTAAAAAAAATATAGTTCCCTCTTTATAAGAGAGTCTGGAAGTGATGGCCATAGCCATCCAGTCATCGGTACCCGTTCACTCTATAATTCTGCAGGCGTGATGTTAATTTCTCTAGCAATGTTCCGTTTACGATCTTCTATTGTGCTAGGATGTCACTATACACTTTGCTATTTAGTGCTCCCATTAAATAAAAATCACACGATCCTAAGTTCAGGGACCTTCAGAGAACACGTTCGTGACGAGGACCGTACCTCCTTTCGATATGTGAGCGGTTGCTCCCTCTTGTCGGAATACTGCTTACAGCTTCTCTGCATTTTTTAACTCTGTAGAGAAAGAGTCAAAGATCTCTATACAGCTGGCACTATTTAAAGCGTAATTGAAAAATATGGGGCTAATAATCCGCAAGCCGGACAACTACCACCAAACACCTGCCTTCTCTGAGCGGAAAAGTTCTTCATGTCGCGAAACAATTTGGGTTCTCCCGCGATCAGTATCTGTAATTCTGGGAGTTTACATAACGTGACAAATGAAACCAGGCCTTATCTACAATAAGGTAAAGCGAGGGGTCAGAGTAATCCTTAGCAACTAATGTTAATAGCCACTTACAACAATGACCTCTTCTTTCCTGATCCCTGATCCTCAAATGTTAACGCTTGCACCACGCTCACATAATACGCTTCTAATTTCGTATCCTTTAGCACACAATGACTCGATGTATGAGACAGACCAACGTACTGCGATAACTTTCTTACCGACATGCCGTGGCTTCTCGTAATGTCCATACAAATTATCTCTATTGCTTCTGTCTTTCTGTTGGTCGCTTTATTTCTCTGCACATTCTGAACGGATTGTACAGCCCTCCATTTCTTGTACAGAGCTTGAACAGAGCTGGTAGTGGGGAACGTCCTACCAGCATTCTTCCCTTGAAACATTTCTTGACATTCCGTGGTGGGGCCTGTCTTCATCTACACACATCAAAAAAGTTTTGCATCAACCCGGTTCCCAGAACTCCTGAAGATAGAGTTGACTGTAGATATGATGACACAGACGCAGTCCCTTTGACTGTTCAGAGATGTCACTAAATCCACCCAAAGATGTAAACAACCATGCATGAGCAGCGCCTATTAGACGGAGGGGGTCCGATAGTCGATCAGCTCCAGTCATTCCACCAGGTAGGAGGCACACGGCTTGTGTTGCCTGTTGTTCAGTCTCGCCTAGACGTTCAATGCCGCTGTTCAATAGCGTCTGCATTGTTACTTTGGGCCAGGAAGGGCTCACAACAAGGGAAGTGTCCAGGCGTCTTGGTGTAAACCAAAGCGATTTTGTTCGGATATGGATTGGATACAGAGAGATACAAACTGTCGATGACATGCCACGCTCAAGCCACCTAAGGGCTACTACTACAGTGCAAGACCGCTACCTACTAATTATGCCTCGGAGGCACCCTAATTGCAAAACCACTATGTTGAATAATGCTGTTGGTGCCGTCACAGGACGTCGTGTTACGACTCAAACTGTGCGCAGTAGGCTGCATGATGCGCAACATCACTCCCAACGTCAGTGGCGAAGTCCATCTCTCAAACCACGACACCATGCAATCAAACAACGTGGCGAATGGACCGCTCAGGTCTGGTATCACATTCTCTTCACCGATGAGTGTCGCATATGCCCTCAACCAGACAATCGTCGGAGACGTGTTTGGAGGTAACCTGGTCAGGCTGAATGCCTGAGACACACTGTCCAGCGAGTGCAGCAAGGTGGAGGTTCCCTGCTGTTTTGGGGAGGCATTATGTGTGGCCGACGTACGCCGCTGGTGGTCATGGAAGGCGCCGCAACGGCAGTGCGATACGTGAGTGCCATCCTCCGACCGACTGTGCATCCATATCGGCAGCATATTTGCGAAGCATTCGTCTTCATGAACGACAATTCGCGCCCCCATCGTTCACATCTTGTGAATGACTTCCTTCAAAATAACCACATAGTGCGACTAGTGGCCAGCATGGTCTCCAGAAACGAACCCTATCGGCAATGCCTGGGATAGATTGAAAAGGGCTGTTTATGAACGACATGACCCACCAACCACTCGGAGGGAACTACGCCGAATCGCCGTTGAGGAGTGAGACAATCTGGGCCAACAGAGGCTTGATGTACTCGTGGATAGTATGCCACGACGAATACAGACATCCATCAATGCAGGAGGACGTGCTACTGCTTATTAAAGGTACCGTTGTGTGCAGCAGTCTGGACCACCACTTCTGTAGGTCTCTCTGTATGGTGGTGCAACGTGGTTTTCATGAGCAATACGAAGGACGGAAATGATGTTTATGTCGATCTCAATTCCAATTTTCTGCACAGGTTCCGGAACTCTCGGAACCCAGGCGATGCAAGACTTTTTTTAATGTGTGTAATACTTCACAATGTGAATTCGCTGTTCTAAAGCAACTGCCTCATTTTTGTAATATCTCGACAAAACGAGCTTTTCACAACAACTGACCTACAAGCACTCTACTCGACTATCATGTAAAATGCAGTGTAGCCATCTTTCAAAACAGTGTTGCCATTTCACAGACAGTTCGACTAGAGGTGATTAACCGGTACGTGAGCGTACCGGTTTTGGGTGGGACACCCTGTGATAGCTGTTTCTTGTGGCATGGTAGCTGTCAATATCCGAAACGAGTTCATAAGAAAAAATAAAGTGAAGTACGTATTCACTGTACTCTGTTACTGGTCCAAAGTACGAAGTACTTGCCAGAGTTATGATGTTACGTAAATGTAATCGTTTTCGCCTGGTGTTGGTGAGTTCAACAAGAATGCACTATCCAAAATTTTATAGCATCTTTTTAGGGTTTTCTGGTAAAATTTGTCAATTGATTCCCTGAAATTTCTTTGGAAGTCTAAGGTTGAGTAATGGACTCAACAAATAATATTAACAAGTGCTTGTTGATTATGCCTAATCAATTATCTGTACAAAAACTCCATCAATTGTTCTGTAAACCGATTTTGGCAGGGACTGATAATATGGTTTCCTGTAAAATATTATACCGACATTCATAGCAATGCTCTATATGCAAGGAAAAAGAATAAGAAAAATCTGACTGTAACTAAAGTCTAATATAAAATCTCAATTCTTCAGATGATTTTACAGACTGAATAACGAGTTCGAGAGCAATTGTATACAATACTCGCATTTTAATTCTTGACCCAGTGACACCCGAGGTAATATTGAACTCTATTCCGCTATGAGAAGTCATTAATTTTGTGCAGCGTACACAATCTCATTTAACGTCCCTTCTCGCAAAGTTAATTGTAAGCAATGAAAAGGAAAATGGAATGAATTTTGTTTGAAACAGTGATTCTTGTTACCATTTCACTGAAACTCTCCCCACAAAAAATACGATAAGTTTGATAATGGGACATACGAATATATGGTAGAGCAAAGAGCGAAACACGTGAGGATGGAAAACAGTGGATGGCTCTTTCGATAAGGCAGTGGCCAGTTCTTCCACCTCTGCCCACACGATGTCGAATTTGAGGTACTGCTGTAAGCCTTTAACGCTAAGACAACGAGAGAACGCTAAGTTCCTTCAAGTCTTCATAATGCTGAGAAGATGGCCGCTACTTGACTACTGGGAGGAGTTGATTGTGAATGGCTGCGAGATAGGAATTGTAACTATTTTATTCGTGAAGTCAAAAACTTCCAGTTCTATTTCCGATTATCTTAACAGCGTCGCAGTGTCGCCCATGTCTTGAGGTGTTTATATATGAGAGGTAATATCACAACCGAAATTCTTAGTTTTTCATTTATTGATGAGGAAACACTTCACAAAGTTCTCTATCCAGGACAATCTTAACTTCCAAATGCCCTCTGCCTGCTTGTGCGGCACGTCTAGACTAGCGATGTAATCTCATACCTCTGGCTCATAGAATTGTTTGGCAACATTCCTTAACACGCTGATGGTGCGACTCAAAATTTCATTCTCATGAGCGTTAGAGAGCTGTTTTAAAAAATGTTGCCATAACAGAGAGGTATCGTTATTGTGCCCAAGGAGGAACCTTCCTTACGAAATTTCTGAAGGGTGCCCACGAGATTCCTAATGGGGCTCTTGCTTCTGGGATATCCTGTTCGAGCCAGTATTAGAAAATTTGCAGCATAACGCTGGATTCATACTTGATGTGGTGTACACCAAGAACGTGATGGTTTTTGTGAAACGAAACTTCAGAAGTATACCTGAAGAAATACGTACTGCAGCTTTTCAAGAACGAATTTTCACTCCAGCTTGCCATTCGCAGGTTTTGTGCTTTACTCACTGAGCTATCCAGACGCAACCCATCACGCACAATCACAGTTTTACTTCTGCCATTATCTCTCTCTTACTTTCCAGACTTCACGGTAGTTATCCTGCATACGCTCCGGGACTAATACTCATGCAAGATAGGATACTGAAGAAAATCGGGTTAGCCGGCCGGAGTGGCGGAACGGTTTTAGGCGCTACAGTCTGGAACCGCGTGACCGCTACGGTTGCAGGTTCGAATCCTGCCTCGGGCATGGATGTGTGTGATGTCCTTAGGTTAGTTAGGTTTAAGTAGTTCTAAGTTCTAGGCGACTGATGACCTGAGAAATTAAGTCCCATAGTGCTCAGAGCCATTTTTGAAAATCGGGTTAGCCACAGCTATGGGGACAAAAAATGCATACAGTAACAGTATACAAATGAGAAAGAATTGTCAGGCGAGCTTCGTTCGGTATAGCACTTTTCGTTTTTTTCACTCCATTTGTACGTGAAGATAACCTTTATCAAACGTCGAAACTGGAAATCGAAGTTATTAAAAGTAACTCAAATAGTGCCCGTCTTTCTTCGTTACACTCAAAATTATCACGAAATTTTATCACCAACAACACCAGAAACTTTTACAAACATTTTTGTGAAAACTTAATAGGGTAGAAACCTTATCTAAACTGCACTTCCGTCTACCAGATTGATCACTGAAAACCAACATCAAAAATAGCTGTCGAAATTTAGACAAATATTTTCACTCACTTGTGAACTGTGCGCCCCTGGTAGAAAAAGTAGATTCTAAAAAACCTCCGTCCAATCTCAATTCAAAACCACCATCTCTCGAGTAAGAAAAGGATGTTTTGAAAAATAACAAGTCTCCTGCAGAACACGGAATCATTATAGAAATACGGAAATTAAATGACAGTAATCTCTCACAAGCAAGTTACAGCACTATATCAAAAGTTTGGCTGGTTGGTTCAAATGGCTCTGAGCGCTATGGTACTCAACTTCTGAGGTCATCAGTCCCGTAGAACTTAGAACTACTTTAACCTAACTAACCTAAGGACATCACACACATCCATGCCCGAGGCAGGATTCTAACCTGCGACCGTAGCAGTCGCGCGGTTCCAGACTGTAGCGCCCAGAACCGCTCGGTCACCCCGGCCGGCCAAAAGTTTGGGAAACTGACTAAATACCCGCAGTGTGGAAATGAGCAATTATTCACCCTCTTCACAGAAGGGGATATAAAACCTATCCGAATAATTGCAAGGGCATTTCAATGCTCCCTGTTGTGTTCAAAATTTTTTCAAAGGGTCTGTTATGTCGACAGCTAGTTCCATTAGTAGTAGAGTATCAGCTAGAATTTCGTAAAAGCCGATCTTGTATTGCACAGATATGGAATCAAATATCAGTTTTGCAAATTAAATGTAGAAAACAGTGGTAAGATATGTCCAGAAACGCTTGTGATCTGATAGACAAACATTATTTAGTACTCCAGAGAAATACACTATCTACAGAAACACACGGGGAAATTAACCGAAGGATTTTAACAGGTACAACCTACAAAGTTAAATTCATAGCAGAAATATCAGAAGCATTTCAAATCCACATCGGTGTTCGCCAAGGCGGTAGCAGAGAATAAACGTAAAGTGCCTGGCTTTCGCAGGCGATTTCGCTGTTCTCACCGACAATAGAGGGGAACTCTAACTTTCCCTCACGAAATCTCATAGTAAACTGGCATACAATAACCTTATGATAAAATATCAATACATGGAAAACAAGCCCGCAAATAATCTGCCCTTTGTTAACCAATTTGGGGAGATGTCACAAGTTGCGCACTTTAAATATCTCTGAAAGTTCACCCAACCGTCAGTACTGAACACAACAACCAATGAAGAAGAAATCTCAAAATTACAAAACGCGTGTAAACTGTAGTGGAGTAATTACAATTAAAAATCTCTCTCTGTCAATACAAAAGCAGGACTTCACAACACAGTAGTTCTATCAGAAGCACTCTATGCGACGGAAACTATGGTGATTCATAGTCAAACAAAATAAGAGTGTTTGGAAAGCAGAAAAGAAAAATACTCGAACCAGTTTTTGGTGAAGGAATTTGACTGAAGAGGTCTTCCAGAGAGATTTACGAATGGAAACAATAACGGACACCTTTAGGAAACAAATGATTAAACTAGATGGTTATATTCAAAGGATTAAAAGGAAGAGCGTCACAAGACAAATTTTCAAGACGGTAACAAAGGACAAAACGGATCACTGCAACATAGAAGGTATTAAATAAGCGGGTATAATACAAGACGACATTTGCAATCGATGACAGTTCAGAAAATCCGTAAAAATCGTACGCGTAAAGAAAAACAAACGGAAAAAGCAACAGGGAAAAATGTGGCGAACAACGAAAGTGAACTTTGCTAGAGTACGTAAAGTCTTTGCGAAGAACGAAGTAACAAGAAGAAAGCACCACTACTCCAGTTCAGTAGTAATAAAATGTTAAAATGTTCGAAATGCGTTCAAACAACTGATACAAGGGGCCCGAGACAGCGCGGTTACCCCGTGCGACCCCAAACAAAGCAGCAACTCCACGTACGAAGACTTGCGCGCATGTACAAAAAGGCAATGTGATGCATCTGTTGGAAGAGCGACGGTGTAGCGTACTACAAATTGCTTCTCAGAGGTGTAACCATCACTGCTGACATTTATTGACAACAAATGAGTCTTCTCGCAGACGCAATCGAAGAAAATGCCCCCCCTCCCCCTCCCTTCGGCTAGAGTGACAAAAAACACGTTGGGTTGGGAAGTCATTCCACACCCACCTTATTCACCTGATCTTGCACCCTCAGATTTTCACCTTCATCGCTATAGAAAAACATTCAAGGTACATCCTTTCCGGATGAAAATGCGCTCCAAACATAGCTAGATAAGGTCTTCGCCTAAAAATCACGTGATTTCTATAATGGTGGTATCGAAAAGTAATACCAGCTTTGGCAGACTGTTGTAGATAGGGAAACAGCATATACACTGAAGAGCCAAAGAAATTGGTACACGAGCCTGTAAGTAGGCTGTTTATGTTTTCTTATTGGCAACGTTACGTAGCGCTCTGTATGAAAATCACTAGCTGTGCTGTGTGCAGTCTGTGGCTAGTTTGCATTGTTGTCTGCCATTGTAGTGTTGGGCAGCTGGATGCTAACAGCGCGTAGCGTTGCGCAGTTGGAGGTGAGCCGCCAGCAGTGGTGGATGTGGGGAGAGAGATGGCGGAGTTTTGAAATTTGTAAGACTGGATGTCATGAACTGCTATGTATATTATGATTTTTCAACACTATTAAGGAAAATACATTGTTTGTTCTCTATTAAAATCTTTCATTTGCCAACTATGCCTATTAGTAGTTAGTGCCTTCAGTTTGAATCTTTTATTTAGCTGGCAGTAGTGGCGCTCGCTGTATTGCAGTAATTCGAGTAACGAAGATTTTTGGTGAGGTAAGTGATTTGTGAAAGGTATGGGTTAATGTTAGTCAGGGTCATTCTTTTGTAGGGATTTTTGAAAGTCAGATTGCGTTGCACTAAAGATATTGTACCTTTGTAATTGTATTTTTATGTTATAAAATTGTAATTGACACCAGTTCATCAAATTAACTTATAAGTTCCATTTCACTGCACACGTTTCTGTTGGTCATAGTATATGGACAATATGTGAGAAGTAGGGACCGTTAGTGTCTGCACGTGTGTTAAAAATTCAGCAAGGGACTGGATAACAGCATTGCTGGTTCTAAGGACAATTCCAAAAACTTTGTGAGTGCACAAGTGGTGGTTATGGATTTGCTCTATTGTCTGCAAGACTCTTCGATGGTGATTGTGCACCTGCACAGTCGCAGCAGATGGCTGCTGGCCATCTCTACAAGGACTACAGTGGGTCTACACCTTTGCTGACTCACCAGTACCATTATTTCTACAAGGACTGCAGTGGGTCTGCACCTCTGGTGGCCCACCAATACCACAATCTCTACCAGGACTACAGTGGGTCTGCACCTCTGGTGGCCCAACAATACCGTAATCTCTACCAGGACTACAGTGGGTCTACACTGTGATGACCTACCTACCAATATTCTTCAAAATTCGACTGCCTCTTCGGTGGGTTTGCTCTGTTGTGGCCCATTACCTGTCTGCATGTCAAGAGTCAGCACTGTCTTTTCGTTGGAAGGACAACACTACTTGTTCAAGACTGCATGGAAATCGACTACTTCTGTGTGCATTTTCTTCTACTGCTCAGACTTTGAGAAAAACACTGCTATTTTACTGTGATGAACCATCAGGACTGTCTTTATGGACTGTGAGAAAATTTTGGCTTTTGACCAACATTGTATCAATAAGTGTGTGCATTTGATATCTTTGTTATTGTAATTATGAAAAATTTTATCAAATCATTATTGGCTACTGCCTAAAACAATTTGTAAATTTTTTTGTGGGGAGCATGGGGGCTATGTAAGTAGGCTGTTTATGTTTTCTTATTGGCAACATTACGTAGCGCTCTGTATGAAAATCACTGGCTGTGCTGTGTGCAGTCTGTGGCTAGTCTGCATTGTTGTCTGCCATTGTAGTGTTGGGCAGCTGGATGTGAACAGCGCGTAGCGTTGTGCTGTTGGAGGTGAGCCGCCAGCAGTGGTGGATGTGGGGAGAGAAATGGCGGAGTTTTGAAATTTGTAAGACTGGATGTCATTAACTGCTATGTATATTATGATTTTTCAACACTATTAAGGTAAATACATTGTTTGTTCTCTATTAAAATCTTTCATTTGCTAACTATGCCTATTAGTAGTTAGTGCCTTCAGTAGTTTGAATCTTTTATTTAGCTGGCAGTAGTGACGCTCGCTGTATTGCAGTAGTTCCAGTAACGAAGATTTTTGGTGAGGTAAGTGATTTGTGAAAGGTATAGGTTAATGTTAGTCAGGGTCATTCTTTTGCAGGGATTTTTGAAAGTCAGATTGTTGTGTGTCAGTTTAAGCACCGTTTTGTATAATATTTCAAAGGGGATTTTTCTAGCCGAATATCGAATAGGGCTTCCGCGGGCATGCAGAAGTGCCGCAACACTACATGGCATGGATTCGACTAATGTTTGAAGTAATGCTTGAGGGTATTGACAACATGAATCCTGTAGGGTTATCCATAAATCCGTAAGAGTACGAGTGGGTGAAGAATCTCTTCTGAACCACGTGCTGCAAAGCATCCCAGATGTGCTCGACAATGTTCATGTCTCTGCAGTCTGGTGGCCAGCATAAGTGTTTGAAACCGGCAGAGAAACTCTGCAGCAATGCTGGACGTGTGGGGTGTCGCATTGTCCTGCTAGAACTACCCAGAACAATGGACATGAACATCGCAGGTGATCAGACAGGATGCTTACGTACGTGTCACCTGTCAGAGGACGGTCGGGTTGGCTGAGCAGTTCTAGGCGCTACAGTCTGGAACCACGCGAACGCTACGGTCGTAGATTCGAATCCTGCCTCGGGCATGGATATGTGTGATGTCCTTACGTTAGTTAGGTTTAAGTAGTTCTAAGTTCTAGGGGACAGATGACCTCAGCAGTTAAGTCCCATAGTGCTCAGAGCAATTTGAACCATTCTGAACCTGTCAGAATGGTACCTAGACATATCAGGGGTCCCATGTCACTCCAACTGCACACGCTCCACACCATTTCAGAGCCTCTATCAGCTTGAACACACCCCGGCTGACATGCAGGGCCTGTGGATTCATGAGGTTTTCTCCATACCCGCACACTTCAAACCGCTGGATACAATTTGAAACGACAATCGTCTGACCAGATAACATGTTTCTAGTCATCAGCAGTCCAACGTCGGTGATGATGGGCCCAGGCAAGGCGCAAAGCCTTTCGTTGTGCAATCATCAAGGTTCAAATGGCTCTAAGCACTATGGGACTTAACTTCTGAGGTCATCAGTCCCCTAGAACTTAGAACTACTTAAACCTAACTAACCGAAGGACATCGCACACATCCATGCCCGAGGCAGGATTCGAACCTGCGACTGTGGCGGTCGCGCGGTTACAGACAGTAGCGCCTAGAACCGTTCAGCCACACGGCTGGCAGTCATCAAGGGTACACGAGTGGGCCTTCGGCTCCGAAAGCCCATATCAATGGTGTTTCGTTGAATAGTTCGCACGCTGACATTTGTTGATAGCCTAGCATTGAAATTTGCATCAATTTTCGGTAGGGTTTTACTTCTGTCACGTTGAACGGTTCTCCCTCAGTTGTCGTTGGTCCCGTTCTTGCAGAATCTTTTCCCGGCCTCGGCGATGTCGGGGATTTGATGTTTTACCGGATTCCTGATGTTCGCGGTACACTCGTGAAATGGTCGTGTGAGAAAATCCCCACTTCATTGCTACCCCGGAGATGCTGTGTTCCATCGCTCATGTGCTTACTGTATCACTTTCAAATATTGATAACCTGCCATTGTAGCGGCAGTAAGGGATCTAATAACTGCTCCTGTATATACACATTTGATTACAGTTATACAGGGTGTTACAAAAAGCGACGGCCAAACTTTCAGGAAACATTCCTCACACACAAATAAAGAAAAGATGTTATGTGGACATGAATCCGGCAACGCTTAATTTCCATGTTAGAGCTCATTTTAGTTTCGTCAGTATGTACTGTACTTCCTCGATTCACCGCCAGTTGGCCCAATTGAAGGAACGTAATGTTGACCTCGGTGCTTGTGTTGACATGCGACTCATTGCTCTACAGTACTAGCATCTAGCACATCAGTACGTAGCATCCACAGGCTAGTGTTCATCACGAACGTGTTTTGGCAGCCAGTGCAATGTTTACAAATGCGGAGCTCGCAGATGCCCATTTGATGTATGGATTAGCACGGGCAATAGCCGTGGCGCGGTACGTTTGTATCGAGACAGATTTCCAGAACGAAGGTGTCCCGACAGGAAGATGGTCGAAGCAATTGATCGGTGGGATACTCTACCTGTGCTGCTAGAACATGTGCCTTTACAAGTACGACACAACATGTGCTTCATGCACGATGGAGCTCCTGCACATTTCAGTCGAAGTGTTCGTACGCTTCTCAACAACAGGTTCGGTGACCGATGGATTGGTAGAGGCGGACCAATTCCATGGCCTCCACGCTCTCCTGACCACAACCATCTTGACTTTCATTTATAGGGGCATTTGAAAGCTCTTGTCTACGCAACCCCGGTACTAAATGTGGAGACTCTTCGTGCTCGTATTGTGGACGGCTGTGATACAATACGCCATTCTCCAGGGCTGCATCAGCGCATCAGGGATTCCATGCGACGGAGGGTGGATGCATGTATCCTCGCTAACGGAGGACATTGTGAACATTTCCTGTAACAAAGTGTTTGAAGTCACGCTGGTACGTTCTGCTGCTGTGTGTTTCCAATCCATGATTAATGTGATTTGAAGAGAAGTAATAAAATGAGCTCTAACATGGAAATTAAGCGTTTACGGACACATGTCCACATGACATCTTTTCTTTATTTGTGTGTGAGGAATGTTTCCTGAAAGTTTGGCCGTACCTTTTTGTAACACCCTGTATAGGCGTTGCCGACCGCAGCGCCGTATTCTGCCTGTTTAAGTTTCTGTGTATTTGAATATGCATGCCTATACCAGTTCATTTGGCGTTTCAGTGTATTATTCATGATTGAAGTCTCTGTTATGTGTAGATGCATTTATTAAACTTGTGGAAGGAAGCTGCGAAATTACGTCACCACTTAACGGTGTAGCCAGTGCCTGTGCGGAGGCGGTATCTATCGGCCGGCGCTGTCGGGCGACTGACAGGCATTGTTGCAGTTTCGGCAGACGGACCACGGGGCCAGAGGCAGCAACGCGAAAATTATGGCAGCCCAGAGCAGCGGCAGTGGCGGCGCCTGCCGGCATCATTAGCAAACACAGAGAGCCGAAATTAGCGAATTAGCCAATTAGCCGGCACCGCCGAGCGCCCGCACAGCGCAGCGCCGGCCCGCCGCTACACCGACGCCCGTGCTTGACCGGCGCCAGGCGCCAGCGGCGCCGATCTGCGTAATAGCGCCGCCGCAGGCGCCTCTGCTGCCACCGCAGCCATATGCGGGGGCGGCGCGCGCGCGCTCGTGTGCACGTGACCGCCTCTGCCGCTGTGCGAGAAACCGGCTCTGCTGTGCGGGGGAATGCACCGATGCACACGTGGGAATGAACGTGGAGTAGTCTGCTGATGCAGGGGGATGAGGACATATGTTAATAGATTATAAGAGGAACGGTTCTGATAGGGGGGGGGGGGCGGAGCGGGGGGAGGGGACGTTACGTGAACATCTGTTCTGCTGTCAGTGGATGCTGTGAAACTGATATTGGAAACTGTCATAAAAGGAAACGGTCCACACGATGCTGATAATCATTTCGCTAATGTAATGAAAACAAGACTGTGGATATAGCAGTGGCTCCACGTTAGACACAAGAGGTTACCACCCATGGCCTGAAATGGAAAATAATGGAAATTCAAAGAACAAGCGAGACAACGAAGCGCATACAACAAAGTACGACACCGCAACAAAAAGAAGAAAAAATGCCTGTTATTACCTCAATACCACTTTCTTTCATTGTGTAATGTACAGGTTGATTCCGTGATGATAACACAATCTTTCAAAGATGATGGACAAAGGTAAACGTGTGAATTGGAGGTAAAGGACCATGGTCGAGAAACCGTCGGGTCAAAAGTTATAGCCGCGCGGGATTAGCCGAGCGGTCAGGGGCGCTGCAGTCATGGTCTGTGCGGCTGGTCTCCCGGCGGAGGTTCGAGTCCTCCCTCGGGCATGGGTGTGTGTGCTTGTCCTTTGGATAATTTAGGTTAAGTAGTGTGTAAGCTTAGGGACTGATGACCTCAGCAGTTAAGTCCCATAAGATTGCACACACATTTGAACATTTCGAAAGTTATAACCGAGAATTGTTCTGACGCCTCTGGCAGTGGACCTCTTTTACTTGAAACTCCCTGCTTTCCATGTTCTGGGAGGTCGTAGTACGGATCAAGACAAGTAAAAAGTGTTTGGATAACGTGGGCTCGCAAGGGATGTGTTTCACAGGAGCCTAGATATACTGCAAAAGTATCCGGAAATGTGGCTGAAAATTGTTTACAAGTTCGTGGCGCCCTTCATCGATAATGCTGGAATTCAATATGGCGTTGGCCCACCCTTAGCCTTGATGACAGCTTCCACTCTTACAGGCATACGTTCAAACACACACTGGAAGGTTTCTTGGGGAATGGCAACCCATTCTTCCCGGGGATGCTGCACTGAGAAAAGTTATCGATGTCGGTCGGTGAGGCCTGGCACGAAGTCGGCGTTCCAATACATTCCAAAGGTGTTCTGTAGGAGTCAGTTCAGGACTCTGTGCAGGCCAGTAAATTACAGGGCTGTTATTGTTGTGTAACCACTCCGCCACAGGCCGCGCATTATGAACAGGTGCTCGATCGTGTTGAAAGATGCAGTCGTCATCCTCGAATTGCTCTTCAACAGTGGGAAGCAGGAAGGTGCTTAAAACATCAGTGTAGGACTGTGCTGCGATAATGCCACGTAAAACAACAAGCGATGCAAGCCCCCTCCACGAAAAACATGACCACACCGTAACACCACCGCCTCCGAATTTTACTGTTCGCACTACACACGCTGGCAGATGACATTCACCGGGCATTCGCAATACCCACACCGTGCCATCGGGTCGTAACGTTATGTACAGTTATTCGTCACTCCACACAACGTTTTTCCACTGTTCAGTCATCGAATTTTTACGTTCCTTACACCAAGCGAGGTGTCGATTAGCATTCACCGGCGTGATGTGTGGCTTATAAGCAGCTGCTCGACCATGAAATCCAAGTTTTCTTACGTCCCGCCTAACTGTCATAGTACTTGCAGTGGATCTTGATGCAGTTTGTAATTCATGTGGATAGATATCCGCCTATTTCTTATTACGACTGTCTTGAACTGTCGGCGGTCTGCGTCAGTCAACAGACGAGGTCGACCTGTACGCTTTTGTGCTTTACCGTGTCCCCTCACGTTTCCACTTCACTGTCACATCGGAAACAGTGGACCTAGGGATGTTTAGTAGTGTGAAAATCTAGCGTACAGACGTATGACACTATTGACACCCAATCATCTGATCACGTTGAAAGTCCTTGAGTTCCACGGAGCGCCCCGTTCTGCTCTCGCACGATATCTAATGACTATTGAGGTCACTGATATGGAGTACCTGGAAGTAGGTGGCACCACAATACACCTGATATGAAAATCGTATGTTTTTTGTGAGGGTGTCCGGATACTTTCGATCGCATAGTGTTACAATTCCCTATATGTTTTAAGGAATGCATTTTAAAGCCCATACTTACGGGAAATTTTTTTCTTGTTATGATCCATACTACCTCCTCCAAAAATTTGAGAACTAAACTAGAAGAAATGGTTTTCATAGTTATATATAACAAGTGCTTACAGCTGTTAACCTATGATTTTTTTTCTTGTTTTCACTCATGCTACCATCTACCCAGAAGTCTTAGGAGCAGCAGTACCGGTATACGTAGGCCAGTATGAGAGATATGAGAACGATTTTCATTATACATTTCGCCTCGGGCGCTCCCGGATCAGGGTCCTTTACCATAGCTTGAGACATATACCCTCCTTCACCTCGTCGGAAAGTTTATAACATCATCACAGAATCACCCTGTATGTACTGAGATTGGACAAAAATACCAGAAGTGACTTTACTCATTAGTATATCCATCAGATTACACGCACACACCAACACACACACACACACACACACACACACACACACACACACAGGTACACACACACACACACACACACACACACACACACACATACACACACACACGTAATCTGATGGATATACCAATAAGTAAAATCATCGCTGATACTTTTGTCATGTCGTACATATAGGACACACTTTTGTGTGTGTGTGTGTGTGTGTGTGTGTGTGTGTGTGTGTGTGTGTGTGTAAGCTGATGACAAACGAAATCATTGTGAATAAATTGTCGCTATATAACTCTGTTCACGAGAAACGCCGTTCTGTCATCTCAGCCTCTGCTGTGTCAAGTCTCTGCTGTGTAAATAAACGTTACTCCCCTACATGACATGTCGGCTGTGTATTGGATGTCTGTTCTGACAGAGGGTCCAATGATTCTACTTAAAACTTCATTATTTAATTGGGCTCTACATTTGGTTGACTATTTCTAAGGCTGTAGTCGATTTTATCTCGGAGGTGTCTAAGTAAATTGTTTCTGAGTCTGGTTTTGTAATCTTCTTGCAATAACATCTATATAACGGCGATGTGTCACTTACGACAATTTTTACGAAATCGGTCTTCCGACCCTGCATAAATGGAGAAACAGTACGTTCCCCATTTGAGTTGCTTCTGTATTGGTGTCCAGACTTTTCCCTCTACAAAGACGCAAGCCAATGTAAGTGGACGAAAAGACCACTTAAAAAGGTCGCGCAAAGAAAATTAGATCAGACTGAGGCTGCATAATGGAACGCATGAAGTCTGATGGTACCGACAAGAAATCCATTGAGAGCGAAGTCGCAAAACGCCGATGAAGTTTATGGCATTCGATGCCCCACATACCGTCTATCAGTGGACTCACGCATTCGGGACGACGACCGTTAAAACCGACGTCCGGCCGTCCTCATTTAGCTTTTCTCTGATTTCCCTAAATCGCTTCTTTGAAAGGGCATGGCTGATATTCTTCCCCATCCCTCCCCAATCCGATGAGACGGATGATCTCTCTGTTTGGCGCCCTTCCCCCATATCAACCTACCAAGGTAACGGCAACAGGGAACGGGACTGCAGGTATCCAGTTGTGAACACAGTATGGGGCTACGGAGCGTAGTTGAAATGCTTAGTCGACGAGGAACCCATAACAGTGTTGTAGTGTTAGTGGTGTTAATACAAAGTCGAGCAATGTCAACGATAAACAAAGCAGACATTGGATTATATCTACAACAACAGTTGCTGCAGTTGAAGTTTCATCAGAAAGGAATCCAAGGAATTTCCCAGACTGAGGAAGAAGTGTCAGATGAAATATTAGCGTTTCTGGAAGAAGAGTAATTGGGATGTATGGTATCGTATCTGCTCGACTGTGCGGACGGCAAACGAGTACATTAGGAGTGGAATGATTAAAAGTGATACTGAAACAGGTGTCGAGCCATATAGTTCATCATATTTGCAGAAGAGCGAGCCACAAATGCCGTCTCCGGTGATACGTAGAAAAAGGCAAATGATGTCTAAGGACCGGGTACTAATCACACACATGTAATATGATCCAAAGCAAAGTAAAAAAAAAAAAAAAAAACAGTGAGCCGTGCGTGATTCGTGTTCCTGCCATAATGTATTTTACACCCTGTTTTTAACGTACTTCCACCTCACTACGTTAATTTAAATTACTACTGTCACTGAGTTGCTGCTTTACCTGACCCTGAGTGGCGTTAGTAGCGCGTACCGATATGTCCCCTCTCGTCGTGTCTTTGCTCGAATGCTATTACTCCCCGGTTGTTGTCTGTCGTAAGGGAGTACAGGTCGCGAGTTCGTGCTGCCAGTCAGTTGGAACGCGTCTGGAGCGCAGTCCGGACCCGCCAGTCGGGGAGTTGCAATGCGGCTCTAGTGCAGTCGGGTTGGAGCAGCAGTGAGGTCTGCGTTGACATGGCTCACCCGACCATTGCCGCCACGCATCACTTGAACCGGGTCACGGTCTTGGTGGGTCGTCGGTCGGTCGTCCTACCGGACGACGCGTTTTGGCTCGCCGATCGTTCATGAGTCGGCTGTATGTGTGTGTATGTGTTTGTGTGTGTGGTTGGTGTTATTTCCAATGATGACTATCTGAGATATTGTCGACATTCTGAGAGGAGTCGGTCGGTTGCTGCGGACCTGGGAAGTTATCTCCGCGCGGTGCAGTCGGCTGGGTCCGCTGGTAGGCCCTGCGCATTGCTGGAGCGTGTGTGGAGCTGTCCAATCGCTACGAGCTTCGTGGTTCACCGACCCAGGACGTCAAAGTTAAGTAGTGGTTTCAAGTACCCAAGCTGCGTCCATTCATGTTGTGTGGTTCGTTTCGGTAGTTCGCTGTTGGGGAGATTTTCCTGTGAGCAACACCGAGTGTTGGTATTGCTGAAATTTAGCCGCCATGCGGTGGAATTAACTATATTAGTTGACTACAATTCAAGTGCACCAGCGGAATTTTCAGCCTTGTGGCTGTTACCGTTCCGGTTACCTGCCCTGGCCACTTGTGTAATTTCAAGCAGTGTCCTTTCCTCACCTGTTGTCGCTGTCCAACACTGTGTGTGGTTTTGACAGCTTAATAGGTATAGATATTTGATTGTGGATAAGCATGCCTGCAACATTTTGTGTTTGAATTCTCATGTACCGATTGGTGGCACGTCGTTTGCCGGTCGCTCCGTGGCTGTCCCTTGGTTCGGTTCCGATGGATCGAGTGTAGTTGGGCTCACCAGCTCTCCTACCTAAGTGAACGAGGGCAGACCGACTTCCTAGAGGCTTTTGAGTGCTGTTGTCTTTGCTGTCTTTCTCACAGGTATTTAATTGTCTGTTTATAATCTATCAAAGCCGCCATATATATATATATATATATATATATATATATATATATATATATATATATATATATATATACAGGGTGAGTCACCTAACGTTACCGCTGGATGTATTTCGTAAACCACATCAAATACTGATGAACCGATTCCACAAACCGAACGTGAGGAGAGAGGCTAGTGTAATTGTTTAATACAAACCATGCAAAAATGCACGGAAGTATGTTTTTTAACACAAACCTACGTTTTTTAAATGGAACCACGTTAATTTTGTTAGCACATCTGAACATATAAACAAATACGTAATCAGTGCCGTTTGTTGCATTGTAAAATGTTAATTACATCTGAAGATATTGTAACCTAAAGTTGACGCTTGAGTACCACTCCTCCGCTGTTCGATCGTGTGTATCGGAGAGCACTGCAACATACATCGCGTTTCTACAGAATGATCTGCCAACGTTGCTCGAAAATGTCCCACTGAAAACGCGTCGACGTATATGGTATCAGCATGATGATGCACCTGCACATTCCGCAATTAACACTAGGCAGACCCTTGACAGGATGTTCGACGGGCGTTTCATAGGACGTGGAGGACGCATAAATTGGCCAGCCCGTTCTCCTGATCTTACACCTCTGGACTTCCTTCTGTGGGGTACGTTAAAGGAGAATGTGTACCGTGATGTGCCTACAACCCCAGAGGATATGAAACAACGTATTGTGGCAGCCTGCGGCGACATTACACCAGATGTACTGCGGCGTGTACGACATTCATTACGTCAGAGATTGCAATTGTGTGCGGTAAATGATGGCCACCACATTGAACATCTATTGGCCTGACATGTCGGGACACACTCTATTCCACTCCGTAATTGAAAACGGAAACCACGTGTGTACGGGTACCTCACCCCTCAGGGTTATGTACATGTGCGTCAGTGAAAAAGACCAATAAAAAGGTGTTAGCATGTGGACGTAATGTGCTGTTCCAGTCTCTTCTGCACCTAAGGTCCATCACCGTTCCCTTTGGATCCCTACGTAATTCGGTGCTCTCCGATACACACGATCGAACAGCAGAGGAGTGGTACTCAAGCGTCAACTTTAGGTTACAATATCTCCGGATGTAATTAAAATTTTACAATGCAACAAACGGCACTGATTACGTATTTGTTTATATGTTCAGATGTGCTAACGAAACTAAAGTGGTTCCATTTAAAAAAAACGTAGGATTGTGTTAAAAAACATACTTCCGTGCATTTTTGTATGGTTTTTATTAAACAATTACACTAGCCCCTCTCCTCAGGTTCGGTCTGTGGAATCGGTTCGTCAGTATTTGATGTGGTTTACGAAATATATCCAGCGGTAACGTTAGGTGACTCACCCTGTATATTTATAACAGCTAGGCTGAAAGCCTCAAGGCAGGGGTGGATAGACAAACATAAACAAGGTGCAATATATATATATATATATATATATATATATATTATGGGGGCCTTCAGCCGTCTGTATTACACCTATATATATATATATATATATATATATATATATATATAATTTTATTTGCTATTTTAACTGCATTTTTATCTTGTTGTTTTTTAAGATATCTTGTTTCGACGTCTTCAGCAGTGAAAGAATTGCATTTCGAAACTCGTAGTTGTGAAAGTTTGGCTATATGTCACTTTGGTGGTAAATGTGTTGTTAAATTACAATAAATTCCAATTTTAAGGTGAAACTGACCCCAAACGTATTTGGCCCTTTCCACAATCCTAATCACCTGTTCTGCCCAGCGAGTTTAGCAGGCGTCTCAATCAGATTTAGAATAAGACGACAGCAATATGACCGTGTAGTGTAGAAGAGAAAAAACGGAAATTGGAGGGAGGACAAAGCGCACTTGGTACAAAAATTGGAGTTTGCGAATTTCAAAGGTGCTCTATACAATTTACAGGGTATGCATGATAGTGACCTACTACGTTGTGCACATCAAACTACACGGGAAATAGATTCAGTGGAAGCATGGATGGTTGCTACAGAACTGGAAGAGATATGATAACGGATATTCAATTAAAGCCTCAACTTGACGATGCGCAGTAAGCTCCAGAATCAGGAGAAAAATTTATAGATGAAGTAAACGAAGTTGTCCCATCATTTAGATAGGAATTTATTTTCAACTCGGACTAATCAGGATTTGAAGAGGAAATGCATATGAAAGAAACCCTGGAAATTACTGGTACCAAGAAAGTTGTATCGAGATCACATTAGTATGCAATTATAGTGACTGTTAATCTGGATGGTAAATCTGCTGGAAACTTACTTCTTTGCTGCGAGAAGTTGGTGCTCTGCCCCCTACAATTCTTTTTCATGTGCGTGATCTTGCGAGGCCAGTAGGGAATATTCACGTCACAGCAAGCATGACTGGTAAGATGGGCATACAAGAACTACGACTATGATACGAGCACTGCTTTTGGCCAGTAATTGGTCAAAATAATTTCCTTTCGCTTCATTTCTGGTCTGCTTAGAAAATACTCTTTTAGAGGAAACCATCGCTTCTGAAAAGTGTATGACATTGAAATTCATACCACCTGAGCAACTAAATACATTCAGTCTGTGAATGTTTGTTTTTTCCTTGGTGTCTGCAACTCCTTAAAGAATAGCCAGTTCCGCGATAAGCTCCACGACAGACTGTTTCGGATTCAGCTGCACGCAACCACATTCCACCATTCTTATCAGCCTACTACACCAATGTAATTCTCCTTAAGAGTGGATACCTAGCTGGACGTCCTGCACGGTTTCTGGCTCTTAAGCAGTTCGCCTTCAACCTCGATGGTGCGAACCTTTGTGGTCACTGTGGAGCACCAGTTTTCATTTGGTGTTCGTCGTGCGAGTTAATGGTTTGTTTTGAACATTTCTTCAATGTCGACAACGTCCATTTTTTGAAATGTAATTCATACATTGCACAGAAGGTTGATCTCTGTACCTCCCGGGACTCACATTCTGTCGCCCTCCTGATGCACACGGTGAATCATTAGCAGTTCGTATTTTTCTTTTCATAATTGTTAACACTTCACTTTCAAATGAGCATTATTAAAGCTTGAACTTGCCACCTCGCACTCAAGAGGTTACCTGCGAGAGCATTTTAAATATAACGAAGAAAAGAGGACATCGGCTGGTTCATTTTTATGTTTATTTGGATTAACACTTTCGAATATTATTGTAAGCCATCTTCAGATGCAATATTTAAGAAAACACGAGAACAGTATATGATACTAAGAAACTGATCTTAATCTGACATAAAATACAAACACTGATCACGTTAGACGGTCAGTGCGCTTGATGGGTTTTTTGTTTCTTTCCATAATCTTAGAAGTTTTAGTTTTTGCATAATAGTTTTTGAATTACTTCTCATATTTTAAGTACAATCATTTTCAATTGTAATTTGTTTAGGTCCTCATTTCAAATTTTTTTCATGTTATGTAGATTGCTTTCGTTACACTAGGACGTTAGAGCATGTGGTCATCCAGTTGACAATACGTGCATAAATTCCCAAAATCTCCAGTGCCACAACATCCGTAATTTTAAGTGAATCTTTTCCCTGTAGGCAGTCTACACTTTACAGTAATTAGGTACGAATTGCTTCGTAACGTTTTTCTTTAATTTATAATTTGTACATAACTATCAACTTCGAGCTATTGCAACCTTTTCTCTTATTCTGCTAAAAGTTGGGGCTAAGGACGACTTGTACAACCTGTAACTCAAATAATTACAAAAAGTGACCCAGAGAATGTCTACCTTTCTTCAGACAGATAACTTGCGCCAATCTGCAACAGCAAGCAGCATAACAAAACCAAAATTGTACTGAAGTCAACTGTATTCAGTGACAACAGTTTTCTGGCTCTCTTATCTGTATGATTCTTTCTCTGTTTCTTTAATTAATTTTAGCTATGTTGCCTTAGATGTTTTCGTATGTAAGTGTTGTTCACGCACACATTCTGTTGTAGGGGTGTTATGCCTAGAGAGACTGACATCTGTGTAAATTCAAAGAATGGGCAGATGGAGGAAGGTGAAAGAAGACAAAGAAAAAGAAAGTAAGTAAGAAATGTTATGGACATCAGACGTATGAATATCAATGTTTGAACGTATCAGTTACTGTCAGTGAAAAAAGGTTTGAAGTTGGAGTAAAGAATGTTTGATTCCAAGTGATTAAAGATGTTGAATTTTTTCAATCGATTTATTAGCATAGAACAACTATGTGTGAACTATAAATGAGGGAGAATGTGGTTTTGTACTGGATTACTGTGAGAAATGCTTAATTAGTAAAAAACTAATCAGAATCAAAACGTTTTCGGTACTGGGTTAGAACGCCACCGCCGCTTAAATTCTGAATACTAATTAGCATTGGCGGAAGAAGACTTCCTGCATAAGAAGTCACCCTCATTCTATCAACGTCCTTGTCAAAGAGGGCGGAGGAGCGAACAGAGGTTTAGGACACACTCTCTTGCTCTTGGGTGGGAAAGTGCCCCTAAATTGAGGAAGAATCAACAATAATCAACGACATGTAGAAGGAGAAGGCAACCCCTCCATTGAAGACACGTAATGTGTATCCACAGCACATGTGGTCTAAATTGAAAAATTGTCATGGTGATCTTTCCATTGGCAAAAGATTTGAAAATAGTCCCCCATTCGTATCTCCATGAAGAGACTGCCATCGGCGAGATGGCCATGAGAAAAAACTGAATAACGAACAAAAGCATAATATTCTATGAGGTGTAGTGTGGAATGTAAAAAGTTAGAATGTCTTAGGGAACCTAGAAATTCTGGAAAGGAAAATGCAAAGGCTCAATGTAGATATAGTAGCGGACAGTGAAGTGAACTGGAAAAATGATTTCTGAACAGATGGGTACAGGGTAATATCAACAGCAGCAGAAAATAGTATACCGGGAGTAGCATTCGTTACGAATAGGAATATAGGGCATAGAGTGTGTGACTGCTAATATTTCAGTGACAGGGTTGTTCTCATTAGAATTGACAGCAAACCAACACTGACAGTGATATTTCAAGTACACATGCCGACGTCACAAGCAGAAGGGGAAGAGATAGAGAAAGTATATGAGGATTCTGAATGGGTAACTCAATACGTAAAGGAGGATGAAAATATAATAGTTATGTGGGACAGGGATGCGGTTGTAGGGGAAGGAGCAAAAGAAGGTGTCACGGGAGAATTTGGCCTTGGTACAGGAATGAGGGAGGGGAAAGACTAATTGAATTCGGTAATAAATTTCAGCTAGTAATAGCTAATACTCCTCAAGAATCACGTGAACAGGAGTTATGCTTGGAAAATGCCAGGAGAGCCAGGAAGTTTTCAATGACACTACTTCAAGGTCAGACAAAGGTTTTGAAACTGGATATTAGATTGTAAGGCGTACTTAGGATCATATATAGATTCTGATACTGTACTAGAGACGAAGAGTAAGCTACAGCTTAAGAGATTAGTCGGGAAGAATCAATGCGCAAAGGAGTGGGATACGGAAGTACTAAGAAATGAAGAGATACATTTGAAATTCTTGAAGGCTATAGTACTGCAATAAGGAATTGCTGATGGACAGTACAGTTGAAGAGGTATGGACATCTCTAGAGAAAGCAATCACAAAAATTCTAAGGTACCCCTTATTTTCAGGTTAGAGCACATTTTACTTTATTTTCAGTTCCGCTGTTTCACATACGTGAAGTAAATGTATGGGCACTGCACATCATAAGGACTAAGAAGCGAGCGGTAGGTTCCCACATTGGATATCGGAGGCTGTTGGCCGCCTGGCGCTTTCAGAGCCAGTGGGATAAAGTACTGATGCAGAAATCGATCGTGACGTGAACAGAGAGATACACAGGGATCGTAAATTTATTCTGGTGCGAATCAGGTAATTCTTATTAATAAATATTCCCTGACAAAAGTTGTCATCTGCTCCTCAGATATTAGGAGGAGTTTCTGGGTCATAAACACACCTATCAGTAATTTTACAATGCTGTGAAACGTTGATATTAATAAAAGAAAGAATAATTTTGATATAACTGAAGAGATATGATCTTACACGAATTGCACCGACTGAACGTTCAAACTACAGACTGTGCACGATAACCGACAGTCTTCAATGGGATCTAGTCATGCTCTCTATCATAATAGTTAGCTTATAATCAATTCTAACAGGTTAATTTTATCGTGTTTCTTAAATAAACCCACCATATTCGCACTCCCGTGTACAAATTATTTGCGCAAAAGACTTCTTCCCAATTCATTGCGTGAAACATGGACAGTATATTGCACTTTCAGAATCCGGCGACGCTGCTACGGCTTTGCAAGGGGGCATAAAACTGCGAGATCATCTCCGCGTAACAGCAGGAATAATTCCTACATGACGGCTCACTAAGGCAGTTCTAGGACGAGTTGGCTCAATTATCGCAACCCTCGGTTGGGAAAGCATGGCCTGGGAAACTGTACCTTCCTCATATCTCCATCTATGGACTCAACGGCTGAACTGAGACATTTCTCGAAGTTTAGTAAGAGTCGAGGTTCTTACAAACTTGGAGAGAAAAATATAGGTAAAAGATACCATGTGTAACAGAAGAAATCAGTTGATTAATAAAAGAAGGAAGTACAAAAATGTTTAGGGAATTCAAGGAATACAGAAACACAAATAGCTGAGGGATGAAGAAAATAGGTAGCGTGGGGAAGCTAAGACTAATTGGCTACAAGAAGAATGTGAAGAAACTGAAAACGAAATGAGTGTCGGAAGGACTGACTTAGCATATAGGAAAGACAAAATAATCTTCGGCGTAATTAAAAGCAAGGGTGGTAACATTAAAAGTGGAAAGGGAATTCCGATCTTAGAAGCAGAGGAGGGAGCGGGTAGGTGGAAAGAGTACATCCAAAGCTTTTGAGAGGGTGAAGATCAGTCTGATGTTATAGAACCAGAAACAGGAGTCGGTTTAGAAGAGAAAGGGGATCCTGTAATAGAATCAGAATATAAATGAGAGGCACCCACATGCCTTGCTCATACTGTGGTCTGCCAAGTGAGTGGATTTATTCTTATTTATCGAGTAACATCAATGACTGATTATGAGCTCTAGTACTCACAATTAAGCTACAAGTTATTCTCCTGTTTGACTATTACGCAACGGAAACTGATAACTCACATCTGACTATTAGTAATTTACACTACTCTGATTGTTCACTATGCACTGGCAATACCACATTTTCTTTCTTACCCAACGCCTTTGATCAACACGTGGCCATCGCACTGAATATGAATGGCGGACACATTATAAATGCTGGATATCATGACTACACACTATTCGAAGAACAAGGCCACCAATCTTTATCTTTTCACTATCATTTTTTTTATTCCGATAAATTCTATTATGATTCAAAGATAATCTAAACACACTATTACATTTTATACAGCAATTACACATGAGAAACTCCACCCAGTGGGCATGGCTTTACATTGGTGATTCTCTGTCTTATGGTCTCGTAATTATGTAACGCCACAGTGCACTTTCTGGATAGGATGTTGGATCTTTTGCTATATCTCACTTTTCGACTCTCACACCCATCATCACGAAAATTTCCTCCAGACCGAGTGGTACAAAAAGGAACATTCATAAACCACTGCCTCTGAACCTATCTTGCTACTCTCCCAAGAAAACCACACATACTTAAATTACATGAAATACATCATACTGGCAACATACAATACATCACAAAGAATAGTCACAACGATAGAATCAATTCACCTTCAGCTTTCCCACTTCAATTAGTATTCATCCCAGTTTCGCACGACACTGCCCCACTTCGTAACTTTTCTTTCCTACTACGAACTCTGGAGGATATATGCACGTCTTCCTGTGCAATGCAAGCCAAGTGGCGTTGCTGGATAGACGGCTGACTCACCTTGCTTCTCTCTCAGAGTATTAAAGTTTGAATCCAGCGTCACACGGAAACATAACACGCAAAGTAATACTAAGATCATATTCATCACACACGCGAGTCCTCAACTGATACCTCGGACGAGCACTTCTCTTTATCCTTTGTTTCATACTTAGATTGAGACTCACACAGTACTCACCACGTGGAATTGCTCGTCTCTAATTTCAAGTCCTGCACACGCCATTTCTTAAATATTTCCAACTTATAGTACACACGCCAGTAATTCAGCTTAACTTTAGCACTCGGAAGTATTTCAACTTAGTACTAGCACTCGCAAGTATTTCAACTTATTGCTTCACGTGGTTCCACTGTGACCGTTGGTCATTTCCAAAAATTACTACGATCCTCTTAATATTACCTGCCTTTCATTTAATTCTCCCCCCAAAAGTTCCTGAAATAGAAAAATAATTATTCCGAACTACTCTTAAGTATTTCACATGCATAACATTTTCTCCACTCTTTTATCTTTACGGAGCACACCTAAGACAGGTCTTACCAACACAAGATCCAGCGCCAGAGTGCTGAAACATGGCCGTTCTTCAGGTCATCTCGCACCTCCGTGGGGGAGCACCTTGCTACCGTATTGGTCAGCCACATTTCAGGCGCTCAAAGGTCAGGTAAATTTCATCTCCTTGGTTCCACCAAAGGTGACCAAAGGACCGTCTCAAAGATGATCATATATTGCACATTCACTATCTGCGGTTAGCAGACGACCATACATTCATTCATTTCACAGATCTCACCAAATTGGATTCAGGGATCTATTTTGTGGGAGTACACATGTTGTCAATTAAATAAATAAATTGTCCTTCTTTCCTACACTGGTATCTGGCTGCGGTGTATTAAGTTAAATTGAGTTATTATTACAAAAAATATGTTGGTCTGACAAGAATAACCAAGAATGTTGTACCTATTTTCAATGTCGGGCGGTACGGTACCCTTTCATAAAAAGCTTAGGAAGATCAGATGAGGCAGAAAGAATAGATAACATTCCATGAGAATTTCTAAAATTACTGAGGGAAGAGGCAACAAAACGATTCTTCGAGTTGGTGTGCAGAATGGATGAGTCTGGGGATATACCATCTGACCTTCGGAAAAAAATCATCCACACAATTTCCAAGATTGCAAGTGCTGCCAATGGCAAGATTTATCGAAGAATGAGCCTAACAGCTCATGCGTCCAAGTCGCTGACAAGAATAATATATAGAAGAATTGAAAAGGAAATTGAGGATGTGTTAGATGACGATCAGTTTGCTTTAGGAAAGGTGAAGGCACCAGATAGGCACTTCTGACAAAGCGGTTGATAATGGAAGCAAGACAAAAGAAAATAGAAAATCAGGACACGTTCATACAATTTGTCGACCAAGAAAATGAGTTCGACAATGACAAATGGTTCAAAATGTTTGAAATTCTGAGAAAAATAGGGGTAAGCTATAGCGAAAGATGGGTAATATACAACATGTACAAGAGCCAAGAGATATTAATAAGAGTGGAAGACCAAGTACGAAGTTCTCGGATGGAAAATGAGTGTAAGATAGGCATTTAGTCCTTCTCCATACTGTTCATTCTGTACATCGAAAAAGCAATGACGGAAAACAGAGGTTCAGGAGTGTTATTAATATTCAGGATGAATGGATACCAGTGATACGATTCGCTGATGATATTGCTATTCCCAGTGAACGTCAAGACTAATTACATGATCTGCTGGATGGAAGGAGCAGTCTAATGAATGCAAAAAATGGACTAAGAGTAGGTGGGAGGTAAAGGAAAGTAGTGAGAAGTAGCAGAAATGAGAACAGACAGAATGTACACATCAGGATTGATGGTCTTATAGTGCATGAAGTTATTTTGGTACCCAGGTAGCAAAATAACCAATGATGGACGTAGCAAGGAGGACATCAAAAGCAGAACAGCACTGGCAACTAGAGCATTCTTGGCCAAGAGAAGTTTACTGTCAAACATAGGCCTTAAATTGAGGAAGAAGTTTCCGAGAATGTACGTTTGGAGCACAGCATTGTATGCTAGTGAGATATGGACTGTGGGAAAACCAGAGGAGAATCGAAGCATTTGACATGTAGAACTAAAGACGAATGTTGAAAACTATGTGGACGGATAAGGTAAGAAATGAGGCGGTTTTGCTCAGAGTCGGAGAGGAAAGGAATATTCGGGAAACACTGAAAAGAAGAAAGGACAGGTGGATAGGACTTCTGTTAAGACATCAGCGAATAACTTCCATGGTACTAAAGGGAGGTGGAGAGAGTAAAATCTGTAGACGAAGACAGAGATTAGAATGCATCCAGCAAATAATTTAGGATGTGGGTTGCAAGTTCTCCTCTGAGATGAAGAGGTTGGCACAGAAGAGAAATTCGTTGCTGGCCGCGTTAAACCAGTCAGAAGACAGATGGCCAAAAAAGTATACAACTCTACAAACAAGGGAAAAAAGTTCTCAGTGACACGTTACATAGTGAACCAATTAATTTCTCCAAATGTTTCTCGTGTATATAATAACTGTAGCACATGCTATGAGTAAGCTCATTCCTTCATATATTCTAGTCAATACCAGTGCTGAGTGAGTACAGAATAAAAAGCATGAGTGGTAATTTAAAAGTCAATAATACTCAGCAACGGTAAGACAAAAGTAGTAGGTGAGTGCTTTATCTGGATAACGTAATGCACAGAAAATGTAACACCTCTAACTGTACCAAACTTTTTCTGAAACCATGCTGTCCCATTATCTTTCTTTGAAGCGTAATTTGGTTTCACAAACAAATGATGGTTGGTGCGTGTGTTGATTTCTACGTAATGATGGAGACACATTACTTTAAGTCCGCCTTCTTACCTGGGTGGTAACGTGCTTGCCCCCCATGCACTGGGGCCGGGTTAGATTCCCGGCCGCGTTGGAGATTTTCTCCGCACGTGGACTGGGTGTTGTGCTGTCCTCATCATCATTCCATCCTCATCATCGGCCGCAAGTCGCCCAATGTGGCGCCGACTGAAATAAGACTTGCAATTGGGGACCGAACCCGAATGGGACATCCCAGTCAACAATGCCATACGATAATTTCATTTCAATACTTTCAAGTAGACTGACAAAACACTCTTTTCTAACTGTAGCTCGTAAAATGATGTCAATGTATATTTTGTCTGTTTCTCCGAATAAACGTCTCATGCATTGCGTGAGAGGCAGAAGAACCCAACACTCGAACATCACACAAAACAGTGACGTAAATACAGGAATGGAAAAAAGTCGTGATACAAAGAAGAAGTTGTGCGACAGAAACGAATGCTGGTAGGCGTGTTTCCGCAACTGAAAGAGGATGTCTGTTCAAATTTTGCACAATTAGCTAAAAACGCCACTATGGAGAAGAAAATCGGGTTTGGTTAAAAAAATTCGCTGTAGCGGTTGTAGGCGTTAGTTACCGTTGAGTTGATGTTACTTAAGAGTGCCCCTTAAGGCGAAAAAGGCGCCATTATCAGCACGTCGCTGAGTTTGAACGAGGTTGCGTATTCGGGATACGAGAAGCTGTGTGTTCCTTCTGGTTCAAAAATGGTTCAAATGGCTCTGAGCACTATGGGACTTAACATCTGAGGTCATCAGTCCCATAGAACTTAGAAATACTGAAACCTAACTAACCTAAGGACGCTCGGCTCCAGACTGTAGCGCCTAGAACCGCACGGCCACTCTGGCCGGCGTTACTTCTGGGATACTGCAGAAAACTTGGTAGGATTGTAGCCATTGTAGCAAATTACTGGCATCGGTGGTCATGAGAATGTACGGCCGCAAGATAACCGGGCTCCAGGCGGCCACGTGTCACTCCCATGAGGGATGAGCTTCGTGTTCGGCGTATGGCTCTGCTGCATCGTACTGCATATGCAGCAGCGGTATGAGCAGCAGCTGGCACCACAGTGAAACAACGAACTGTTACACGTCTATTACTTCAAGGACAGCTCCGAGCAAGACGGCATGTAGCCAGCATTCCACCGCATTTGCGACTTCAGTGGTGTCAAGTGGGAGCTCATTGCAGGGTGCGATTGAGGTCGGTTGCATTTTCTGGAGAAAGCTACACTACTCGCCATTAAAATTGCTACACCACGAAGAAGACGTGCTACAGACGCGACATTTTACCGACAGGAAGAAGGTGCTGTGATATGCAAATGATTAGCTTTTCAGACCATTCACACAAGGTTGGCGCCGGTGGCCACACCTACAACGTGCTGACATGAAGAAAGTTTCCAACCGATTTCTCATACACAAACAGCACTTAACCGGCGTTGCCTGGTGAAACGTTGTTGTGATGCCTCGTGTAAGGAGGAGAAATGCGTACCACCACGTTTCCGATTTTGATAAAGATCTGATTGTAGCCTATCGCGATTGCGGTTTATCATATCGTGACGCTGCTCGCGTTGGTCGAGATCCGATGACTGTTAGCAAGATATGGAATCGGTGGGTTCAGGAGGGTAATACGAAACGCCATGCTGGATCCCAACGGCCTCGTATCACTAGCAGTCGAGAAGACAAGCATCTTATCCGCATGGCTGTAATGGATCGTGCAGCCACGTCTCGATCCCTGACTCAACAGATTGGGACGTTTGCAAGACAACAACCATCTGCACGAACAGTTCGACGACGTTTGCAGCTGCGTGGACTATCAGCTCGGAGACTATGGATGCGATTACCTTGACGCTGCATCACAGACAGGAGCGCCTGCGACGGTGTACTCAACGACGAACCTGGGTGCACAAATGGCAAAAGTCAATTTTTCGGATGAATCCAAGTTCTGTTTACAGAATCGTGATGGTCACATCCGTGTTTGGCCACATTGCGGTGAACGCACATTGTAAGCGTGTATTCGTGATCGCCATACTGGCGTATCACCCGGCGTGAAAGTATGGGGTGCCATTGGTTACACGTCTCGGTCACCTCTTGTTCGCATTGACGTCGCTTTGAACAGTGGACGTTACATTTGAGATGTGCTACGACCAGTGGCTCTACCCTCCATTCGACCCCTGCGAAACCCTACATTTCAGCAGAGTAATGCACGACCGCATGTTGCAGGTCCTGTACGGGCCTTTCTGGATATAGAAAATGTTCGACTGATGCCCTGGCCAGCACATTCTCCAGATCTGTCACCAATTGAAAACGTCTGGTCAATGGTGACCGAGCAACTGGCTCGTCACAATACGACAGTCACTACTCTTGATGAACTGTGGTATCATGTTGAACGTGCATGGGCAGCTGTACCTGTACACGCCATCCAAGCTCTGTTTGGCTCAATGCCCAGGCGTATCAAGGCCGTTATTACGGCCAGAGGTGGCTGATCTGGGTACTGATTTCTCAGGATCTATGCACCCAAATTGCGTGAAAATGTAATCACATGTCAGTTCTAGTATAATATATTTGTCCAAAAATGAATACTCGTTTGTCATCTGCTTTTCTTCTTGGTGTAGCAATTTTAATGGCCAGTAGTGTACTTCAAGGACAGCTGCGAGCAAGGTGGCATGTAGCCTGCATTCCACGGCATTTGCGATTTCAGTGGTGTCAAGTTGGAGCTCATTGCAGGGTAGGGTTGAGGTCTGTTAGTTTTCTGAAGAAAGTTAGTTCTGCCTCGGTGCCAGTGATGTCCGTGCGTTAGGTGGAGGCCAGTAGAAGGCCTGAAACCAACCTGACTGCTTGCTAGACACACTGCTGGACGTAACCTGGAGTTACGGTAAGGGGTGCCATTTCGTGTGACGACAGGAGCACTCTCCTGATTATGCCCTGTGATGGCAAATTTGTACTTCGGTCTGGTAATTCGACCAGTCGTCGAGCCAAACGTGAAAAGCATTTCAGTGGGGATTTTCCAACAGGATAATGCTCGCCCACGTACCGCTGTTGTAACTTAACATGCAGTACAGAGTATCGGCAGGTTGCCTTGGCCCGCTCGATCACCAGATCTGTCTCGTATCGAACATATTGGGACATCATCGGACAACTCCAATGTTATCCACAAACAGTGTTAACTATCCCTGTATTGACCGAACAAGTGCAACAGGCATGGAACTCCATCCCACAAACTCACCTCCGACACATTTGGAACAAAATACATGCCTGTTTGCGTGCTTGCAACAAACATTTTGGCTATTATGCCGGTTATTAATGCACTAGCATTTCACATTTGCAATGGCTTTTATCGCGCTTACATTAATTGTGACCTGGCAATGTTAATTACTTATTATGTTACCTAGGAAAATATATTCCCGAAATCTTATTACTCTACATTAATTACTTTTTGATGTTTCGGTTTTATTTTCCGACAGTTTACTTGCACTTCACACCGAGCATAAATAATGGAGGAGCGTCGTGCTACGTGTAACAGGCACAGTGTTTCTTTATTTAAATCATGAATGACACAGTCGCAGGCTTTCACACAGTTGCAGGCTTTCTGAAATATCGAATGTGATGAACGACATTTGGTAAAAAAGAATACCGATACAGTCCCCGTGGCTGTCCAAGAATGTTTCACGTTGCCCTAGTATGCATCCGTACGGTGCCGTTTCGAATGCCGCTTGTAAACAATTGGTGACGACGAGTGTGTATGAGGACTGGATGGAGACAGGTTCCTCTCTTTGCGCCCTACGCCGCCACGGGGCTTCTCCTACACCTCCGCTGCATCCCGATACACGCGGCCGACTGCTGGCTGGCCGCGGTGCGTGCGGTCAGAAACGCGCGAGGCACGCCTCGCCGCACAAAGCCCTGGCGACCCATTGCGAAGCGCCTGTACACGGCGCGGGATTACCGCGCCGGCAAATTAACGCGCGCTGTCGGTCACCGCAGTGACAGCTAATATGGCCGGCCGCTTCCTCCATTACTGGACACATCTTAATCATCAGGTAACGCGCCGCAGTAGCAGCTGCCGGCGCCGCCGCGGTGACGCATAAATTCTAATGGCGGCCGGCGCGACGTTGGCGCCATCCGTCACGCCGGGGATTCACCGGCTGCCGCCGCCGCCGCCGACGCCGCCGCCGCTACCGCTGCTGTGTCCGCCTACAGGTGTCGCAGAGACCTGTGTCCAGCCGTGGTTCCGTTGTTTACCCTAATCTCTTGTCTCCTCTAGAAAAACGTTTTCCACACTGTACTCCTCTGACCGCTGGTGTTCCGTGGGAAACTAATTATAACATTGTATTTTATTCGAAATTTCTCCTTATTCTTCAGAAATTTTATTACGATTTCTGTGCTGTCAGTTTTTATTTACAATTGACGTACTCGCTGAATAAAACAAGTTTTTCTCATTTTTGAAAATTTTATTGTTTTTATTAATCTTCAAAATCAACAAGATGTTCCATCAAAGTACCTAAATTCACAAAGTGATCCGTCAGTGGAAATGTTTGGGTACGCCTGCTCCAGAAGCTTGTCCAGCACCAATGTATTGTATTAGCGATTAGTAAGCGCCAATAATGAGCCTCATAATGTTTTTATTTGCTTCTTGAACTCCATCTTGTCAAATAACACCATTGTCCTCAAAGGAGAAATCTCATTTGCACCAACTCCTAGCAGTCAAAATATAATAGTGGTTAATGAGATGACCTGACGCCTCAGATGATCAATTCCGTCTGACAGATGCACAGGTTTGGAAATAGGCCTAACTTTAGATGTGACCCAGAAAAGTGTGTTGCAATTCTTGATGTCGATGTTGTACAGTACAGTAACCCTGCGTTAATTCGGTCAACTAATTTAAAGTTACTAGTGTTGTGGTGTGTGCGTTTCCGATATACTTCGTCTTATTTCAAAATTTAAAATGAAAACAATGGTTTGTACCAAATATTGGTGAAAACATTGTTAACGAACCTTGACGTTACCACCACAAAGTACAAGAACAAATTACTGAAATAGTAAAAGAAATTAAGTGTGTCGGAGAATAGATTAGTTGGAAGTCTGACAAAAGCAAAGTAAAACAATCCAGAAAAATTAAACTTGAGCTTCCCTTCCAACTAACAGAAGATACATACAATAAAAAATCCGCTTCATGGAGGTCCAAAATTACACATTACAAGACGGAAGCACTGTATACAGCGGAATCACTAAACATGAACTTCAAAGACCAAATGGACGAACTTGTGATAAAGGAAAAAAAAAGTAAGGAAAATCATAGGACCAAAATTTCAAGATAATAAGGTAGTATTCATCAAAACTGAAACTCTCCACAAGAAAATCGAAAAGGTTTCATACACAGAGCGAAAAAGGAGGATAAATTTTTAAAAGATTAACCAAACAAATATTTGACTATTTTTTGTCACTGCAAAACAAAACCGACATGGTTTAAAGAAACTAAGGAAGACTTAGTGTAACTAAATATTTCAGAATAATCACTAATCGATTGATCAACTAAATTAATTATTAAAGAGGAAAATATAAGCTTCCAAGACAAATCTACGTACACAAAAGCTTAACACAATGTCGCTGATAAAGAGAAGAAAAGTTCAGAAAGAATGTAGAGGTACTGGGCACTGAAAAAAGAATAACACACAGAAAATTGATTGACCCAACATATCCCAAAGAGGGCGATATAAAAGAAGACCTTTGACAACATACATTAAAGAAAAAGCTATGTTTCGCTTCCGTAACAGCATTATTTTCTTAAATCTCTGAGAGGTTTTGTAACTTGCAGCGACAATGTTCACATTTTAAAAAGTAAGAGAAGCAATACGAACATTTAAAAAATAATAGAAATAGTAAGTATACTTATGAAGCTTCCTCACGGATGAAAACTGTGTGAAGGACTGAGATTCGAACTCAGGACCTTTGCCATTCGCAGGCAAAAGCCCTACAAACATTTTAATTTTCTAATTTCATTTATTTATCCTCCTGTTCGTTTTTATTTATTGATTGTATTCCAAAGGACCCTTCCCGGCGTCCAAAAGGGGGTGGAAGCGAAGTGGGCAGTGGTTGTCCAGCTGAGCTACCCAAGCATGACTCACGACCCGTCGTCATTGCTGTACTTTCGCCCGTACGGGTACCTCGCCTCCTACCTTCCAAACATCACAGCAGTTCTTTAGCGAAACTTGCTATACTACCACTCCTGGAAGTAAAAATAGTACGGAGACATGGCTTTTAGCCACAACCTGACGAATGTACACTTGTATTCTCTTGATTTTAGTTGTACTGTGTAGTTTGCTTACATGCAAAATTTGGAACAAACAGCGTTCATTCAATGTCTGGCTCATTAACGAAATACCTTTCACACATTGACACAATGCGTTCCAAACACAAAAATCTACTGCACGATATAGCTTGATTATTTTACTTTATCTATCTTGCATCTAGCACAAACCAAGCACCCACTTTGTGATGATCTTTTTTAGGGGAAGTTTAACTGGAATTTGAATTACATTTCTTTACCACCCTTTGGTGAAGATTTAGATGAAAATTTCAGACACCAGGAATGTCGTAACTTTTCTGAGCTGCACAATATAACAAACACAGAGTGTTTTTTTAATCGAATTTTAATGTTGTTCACAAACTGCAACACTTTCCAAGGTTTTTACGCTAATTAAGGACATAGAAGCATGACATTTTCCGAATATTGTTCTGGCCAAAAAGGGATTCAGGTAGATGGAGTCCAAGGTCTTTTTTAACCGAATCTTTTGCGTTCTTGTGGTGATACCTGCATAGAAACTTTCGTTCCACAACATTTTTTTTTTTTTATTTTGCATCTAACCGAGAGCGAAATAACAACTTTCATAGATGTAACATTAAGCTTTTTTAACATAACGAACATTTTCTTAATAATTTTTATCGCTTATTTCATCGCCTTAGGTGTAGAATTTCCAAAAACACTGAAAAAAGTTTTTTTATTTCCAACCGAGAAGCCGAAATACAGTTTTTTTATAGATTTAGCATCTAAAACGCTTTCATAACGAAATAATTTCAGAAGTGAATGAAACGCATGTTTGAACCATCAGCTGCTTTTATTTTAAAAGCGATTGACATCCGTAAAGATGGTTCAAGACTAAAACCGGTTGATATTTGGGTTTAAAATAAAATCAGCTGATGGTTCAAATATCGTTCATTAGTTAACGGCTGTTGACAGTCAGCTTCCAAAAATGTTTAAAATTTCGTAAAGCTTTTCATCCCCTATTTCACTCCTTTAGGGGGTTGCATTTCCAAAAACACTGAACACGTATTTTTTCTGGTCGAGAAGTCAAATACTATTTGTCATAGATACAGCTCCAAAAATGCTTTACCAGTTTTTTAATAACAATGTATTTGAAAAAACTTTCACCCAATATTTTGACGCCTTAGTTGTTCAGTTTCCAAAAATACTGAAACACGAGTTCCTTTTAAAATTTCCCACGTAGAAGCTGAGTATCAATTTTCGTAGTTCTAGCTTGAAAATTGTCTTAATAACGATACATTTTCAAAAAGTTTTTAATCACCAATTAGACCCTTTTAGGAACGTAATTTAGAACAAATCCTTCTTAAAGTATGCCTGAAGTATAAGATCCACATTCTCTCCAAATTTAAAGTTTTTGTCTTCAACGGCTTGGGGTGGGCTAGGTGGCGATGAGTCAGTGAATCAGCCAACCCCTATTTCGCCACCTTAGGGGCTGAATTTCCAAAAACAATGACACTCATCTTTTTTTAATTTCTAACAGAGAAGCCAACTACTAATTTCCATAGATTTAGCTTCAAAAATATTTTCGTAATAATATTCATCCCCTGTTTCATCCTCATAAAGGTTGAATTTCCAAAAACAGAGAAACATAAAATCTTTTTTTAGTTCTAATCGATAACCCAAATAATTTTTTTGTGGAACTTTAAAAATGCTTCCATATTGAGATATTTTAATAAAAATTTCCACCCAACGTTTGACCTCCAAACGCGTTGAACTTACAATAGCACTGAAACATATAATTCTTTATCTCCACCTGAGAAGTCAAATCCCTACACAGATGAGCCAAAACATCACGACCATGTGCTTAATATCTTGTTTGTCCACTTTGGATCGAAATACATCACTGATCATGCGTATCAGGGTCCGAAAGTTTGTTGGAAACTTTGTGGTGGTATTTGGCATTAGATGTCTAATTACATATCATGTAATTCACGTAATCAACGGCCGTTGATCTGCACTCGCGTTGATGGCGCCCGAAAGCGAACCACATAGGTTCCATAGCATTTACATCAGGCGAATTTGGTCTCCGGGATATCAACGTCAGTTCACTATAATGCTCCTGAGATCACTGTAAAATGATTCTGGCTCAGAGACACGGACAGTTATGCTACTGAAAGATGACATTGCCGTTGGGGAAGACATCAGGCATGAAGGGATGCATGTGTTTCGTCGCAGTCAGCGGGTCTTCGATAACTATCGCAGGTCCCGTGCTAGCCCAGGAGAGTGTCTCCCAGTCGCGCTACATGTTTCGAGCCGGCTCTAGCTCGATGACGGCGTTTGTGGAGACGACCATCGACCTAGAGTAGCAAGTATGTGATTCACCCGAAGAGCTGGCACGTTTCCATTGATATACTGTCGAATCCCGATGGTCCGGTGCCAATTGCAATCGTAACTGACGGTAGTTGCGTCAATACGTCAACACGTAGGGATAGTCTGCTGTGGAGCTCCATGTTCAACAATGTACGGTGAATATTGTGCTCCGAAACACTTGTGCGGCAGAAGATGCCACAGAATACCACGTATCCTACTTTACAGAGAAGACAAACTTCCAAATCCCACGTTCTGCGAAGAGTCCTGAACGTCTAACCATTTAGTACCTAGTGGTAGTTTCACAGTCCTACCTCTTTCCATAGAAGCTCACGACAGTAGCACGTGACATTCGACCAGCTTCGCCGTTTTCAAGATACTCGCTGACAGGCTCTGTGTGACAATAATCTTCACTTTGTTAAAGTGAAACATAAATCAACTACAACAGCACACTTGCTGTTGCACATTCAAATTACATAAAAGAATAAAACATAACAATGAGACAGTCACGCTTGTCGAAAGAAAATTTTGTTTTCGTTAAACTCAAACCTAAAGAATTCATTCAAACACTGCAATACAGGTGTAAATAAGATTGTTCCTTAGAACGTAACAGCAACAGCTGTGTATTACCTCAAAGGGGCAAGAGCCCACTAGAACTACACTTCATGGAATAGTATTTCGTTACTCATTAATTACAGTAAAGATTTTGGTACTTAATTACCAAGGTTGCCACGAATTTATTTAAACCATCACTCAATTGTGAACTCACCAGGTTTCCTTGCGTCTAGCTGCAGATCCGTCATCAAGTTGTAGGAAACTAAGATGGAAAGCCCAAGCCCCGTTATCATGTCACGTGTGACATAAGTTTGACATATCAGACTCGTCACTGAAAACAACATTAGTTAAACATTAACAAATATGTATAAGCACACAACTGCACCTGTTTAAATCGAACACACACCATATGCTGGCGAGAAAGATCAAAACACCACGCCTCGTGTCGGAGCCCAAACCTTTCCGCCGTCTCCGGCCGCAGCAATCCAGTAATACCACCTCCAAAGAGCGTGAGCACCAAAGTATGGGCCAATCTCCCAACCACGTTGTAACCGCAACCGACAAACCACACATTGAGACCTGCTGCCTCGACGCTGCAGACTTAAACAGCCGAACCCGCGGTGAGCAACCGACTAGGGGCCGTCCAAAGCGAAATCGATGCCAAAGATGACGCTAGAAGGAAAGGGGTACTGGCGCCAGCGGCGCGACGTATCAATATCTTCCCAACATTCCTAAGTTAGTAAATTTTTTATTAAAACGGTGTTATACCTAAACACAGTGGAAGGAGGTTCAACAGACAACAGACGTTTTATTAGTAGTCGTCAGCATCGAGTAACGCCACAATTATGTCATGACAGTTAATTACACTTTAATGTCACTCACCTGCGAAACATGGGAAACGGCATAAAGTTATTTGTGAGTTTATTAATCTGAATCCATAGCACGATTTCGAATATTTCAAAGTACGCGCCACTGCTCTGAGACTGTAACTATAGCACCATCTATTACTAACGAAAAGAACTGTTTGCTTAAGTTTTGTCATATCTGTCCGAGAACTTTAGTGTAACATTATTAGTGTAATCAGTTATTTCAAAAGCTAAACTACACTGCAAAGTAGAGTGTGTGTTAAAAGGAACAACAATGTAAAACATTTGTTGTCCATATACGAGAAACTGAACTAGTTAGCAGAATTTTCTTTATCGTAACAGCTTTCAGAGTAATAGTCTGTGGCAGTTCGTGTGTTGTGGCAATGGCGAATGCTCTGTATCCAGCAGTGAGCATTCAGTGACGATCGATGAAACAGATATGGAGGAATGTTTCTAACGTGACCATCTATGGAGATACTGCAAGATGAAATGTGCCGCTGAGTAATAATTAACGTAAAATGGCAGTGAAAGGAACAACGACGTCACAACAACAACCAGCTAAGAGATACGCCCTTGTAAAGTGTAGTTCCTCACTAAACGTTGCGTTCACATTCTGAAACCAAAGAATTAAAGACCGTGTAAACACCTTATTTATTTTATTACCTATTTCCATAACCCTTCATTACAAATTTCATTTAGTAATAATTTTTGTGGGTAGTTATACTGATTACTCCACGACTAGTATTTTAATGTGCGTTTATGATGGCATGATTGATTATGGTAGTTATTACGGTGCTAGGTTATTAAATGATCGAGTGACACAATATAACATGTCGTTAACTGCTTCATGTGACCTTCCCGTTGTCGTAGCTGTTGTGTTTCATTTTAATTACAAATTGTCAGTTCGCGTGCAGAAAAGTGGGATAATGTTACCGCACATACTGAAATTTTGTTATAACTCAGCGTAGGGTAGAGCGATGTCTTCATAGCCACATTTTCAGTAAATTAACATCTTTCATAGTAAATACCGATGGCCATCTTATAAGCGGAATGTCAAAAGGGCCGAAAATATTTCTGCTTTGAAATATCCTCTCATACGTTTCACATAAATAGACGTTATAATTTACACAGTTTGGTGTTAAAACTAATACACTTTCCACTACTTAATGTGATAATGACGGAAATTCAGTACATTTTTCTCTAGAAACTTAGCCGTCATGCGTGATCTGGAAGGAGTGTAATCATAACTAAGTCGTTGTTGTCAGATCATTGACTTACTAAGTCGTTGATGCCAGATCATAATCCTCTGTTATTCAAATATTGAATGGAGCCGGCATTGTGACCGAGCGGTTCTAGGCGCTTCAGGCTGGAACCGCGCGACCGCTACGGACGCAGGCTCGAATCCTGCCTCGGGAATGGATGTGTGTGATGTCCTTAGGTTAGTTAGGTTTAAGTAGTTCTAAGTTCTAGGGGACGGATGACCTCAGATGTTAAGTCACATAGTGCTTAGAGCTATTTGAACCATTTGTTGCATGGATCTCGGCCTCACCAAAGTTCCACAAGTCCCCAAAAATCCCCGAAACCCCAGCATTCCATCTCACTTTCTGCATTCACTTACCTTCCCCCACCTGAATTCTCTAACATCTCGTCGTGTTCCCACCCCTCCTCACACACTTCGAACATCTCCGCATCTCCTGTACTATCCTCAGACTAGACAACCCCGTTGTCTCGCTTCTGATCACCAGTCGTTGTATGCCGCCGCGTCTTCACAAACTCATCCCTCGGTTCCTACAACTATACACACTCCATATCCTATAACAACGCAACTTCAAACTACTCACTCTCCTAAACAGTGTCATCCGCCCTGATATTTACCCCTCCCACCAACCTTACTCTTCCCCCACGTACTTCACTCCACATCCGGACGCCTCTCTCCTCTCCCTTTCCATGCACCCCCATCCCTTTCCCCTTGTAACCGCTACCCTCTCAACACACCACACTACTACTCACCGTCCATAATTTTCCTACCTAATAGATCCCTATCTCGTTACCCGTAGCCCTTAACACTATGGAACATACTCTCTCCTCTGACAACACTTCTCAATCAATGCGGGTTCTTCACATTTTAAGTGAAAGTGTATTGGTTCAGTATTTTTTATCAGAATTTCACGTTCCTGCAGAGTGTTTAAACTACATATATTTCCCTTTTCTTTAAGTGTCCGTCTTTAATTTTTAGTTTAAAGTAGAAAAACAATCCCATATTTTGTTTCTAATTGTAATTACAAATTTTTATAAATTCGTTTGGTCGAAGAGTGGAATATTGTACGCCGACAGCCCATCGCCCGCCCACATGGAGCGAGGGGGATGAAATTAGAATAAAGGAGGAAAAAAAATCAGATCAGTGCGTTATAGAGATCGGCCCATAATAATCGAATACCAGCGATTTTTAAACATTTCCCAAAACTGAGAGCTTCTCGCGGCCATCTACATCTACATTTACATCCATACTCAACAAGCCTCCAGACGGTGTGTGGCAGAGGGTACTATGAGTACCTCTATCGGTTCTCCCTATATCGGTACTACCAGACGACACCCGTTAGCAAAAGATTTCAAACTCCTCCAAGTCTACATGAGTACGTCTTCCCTTCTCGCAACGATGGAGCATCCACATATATGACGACAACACCTCTGCACTATGCACACTTTGAAAGAGATGGACAGCGAATTTTTATTTTTTTGCCGCGTTTTTAGGATATTATGCGACATGCTCGCTAAAGATGGCTTCAAGTTGTCAAGTACTTTGTCCCACATAGCAAGCATCGCTGTCAGGACATTCCAGTCTATACACACCTGAGCTATGGGAACGATTTTATTTTTTCAATAGTATTTTGTAAAATTCTACCCAGGTTACCCATGGCAGAAAACGTCACTCGTACTTTTTGTTTTCTAAAAACTGAACCCACAGAGTCACTAATTTCACCATAGTATGATGTACAGTTGTACTTCTTCTGCTATCGTCAACTGCACTAAAACTATTATCTTTTTTTCTTTTGCTCATATACATTTTAGCGGCATTATTATCTGGGTCATTATTAACCTTAGCAATATATTTTACTAAATACATTTCGACATCTGTCCTGTACTCGAAAGTAGGATCTCAACAATCGAATGAAGGAGAAAGTGAAATATGCTTTCTTGTGATGACTGGGGGGTTCCACTTGAGGTTTAATTCATGATACTGTCGGTACAGGTACACTTGACAGCAAAAAAAGTGGGGCACTGCCGAATACAACCAACATAAAGTAGCTGTGTTGCAGGTCCTCTAAACACCAAAACCCCGTGGGGTACAGTCGTTTGACTACACACAATGGGTACCGCAAGAGACTACTAAGAGACAAAAGGTCTTTATAGCAGTCAGTCTATGCGTCAACTAATATCGTCATACAAAACATATTAGAAAATACGTTCTTAGCGATGAGACACCCCATAACACTCATAAACTAACCTTAATTACAACAAGTGACATTCCAAAAGTTCTGAGAAAACGGATTATTTTACATATGTCGTACAGTAATCCTTAGACAATATTAAATACTTGAGACAATATATGGACTTACAAAGCTGTACGGCAATTGGAAAAAAGTTTTTCGCTCTCTAAAAGGTTTTCCATCCACGTGCTGAAGGTCGCTCAACGGCGAGTGGCTCTGGAAACTGGATATTGGACGAACCAGTAGAAAAACGCGATTAACGGCAACAAGCACTCTAAGGAAATCTCAACATTAACAGCGAATCACCAGTAATATCATTGTTCTCGTAACACATCAACAGCTACGTGTACACAAATTTGAACATTAAATGACATGACTAACGTTGTCGTTCTGGATCTGGATTCAAACCCAGCACCTGTAGCCATTGCTAACTAAGCTAAGCTTTGTTTGGGACTTATTGAAACCGGATCACTAGGCATAATGACACGTGAAGTATAGACGTTTGCACCAGTATCAGTTATCAATTCAGATCCTGAAAATAAATGACGAAAATGTTTGTACTGAACTGAGAATCCTGTCATAACAGTTACCGTCCTGAGAACTACCCCCAACGACGTTTAATATGGTGTCATTCACAAGGAACAAGATATGCTCATGTTTAAAATAGAAATGCCATCATATAAAGCCTGTGACAGGGATGCGAACCCAGCACCTAATCGGATTGTTAACGAAGTAAAGTCATGCTCAAAAGTATCCGAACAACCTGGATTGCATTTCGTATCTGTCTAGCAGGTCCTCTAATCGCTCCTTGATACAGTCGTTTGACTATTGAAAATGGTTCCAACAAGTCACCACTAGAAAACACTGCTCTGTATCGCAATAACTCAGGATGTAAAGTAATACCACGATACTAAAAATATCAGGGAACACCTCATCACAGATAAGACTGTCCTTAAGGCTTGTAAGCTCGCATTTATTGCAATAACTGACATACCTAAAATGTTAGCACTCTCATTATTACGTCAGATAGGTAATGCACGTAGTAAGTTGGTCGTATTCATGATTTCCTCTTCAAACTAACGTACTATACTTGTTATTTAACACAAAATCTCATTAAAAGTTAACGTTGTTCACGAGCAGCTAGTTGAGAATATGTATGAACTTCAAATGACACGACGAACCGACTCGTTCTGCATATGGATTCAAACCCAGGTCATGCAAACTAAGATTTCATGACTGACGGATATTAACAGTCATTCCTGACTAGGCATAAAGAGAGTGATATACCTCGATTTTAGACAGTATCAGTTAACAAATATCAACTTTAAATTACATAACGTAAACATTTTTAACGGTCGCGAATTCCTACCAAGCATCTATTGTCCCTGTTAACAAACTACGAGAGATGTTAACTACTGCTTCTTCACAAGTAACTTACTTGAAATGCAGTGAGGTAAGGCTTTGTGTTGGACAGGGATTCGAACCTAGAACCTAATCGGATTGTTATCGAAGCACAATCAAATTTGACGTATCGGATTTTCTCGGCAGTAGCTAGATGTATTAACTGAAATGACGAAACGAAACATTAATTTTTTCCTTCCCAGGACTCCAACCTGGCACGTATCGCTGTTATATTCTAGAGAAAAGGTACGTTAAATGTGGGTTTGTTACACCAGCAGCGACATGTGAGCATGTTTGAACTAGAAATAATATGACAAAGAGTTCAGTGCTGACTAGGAATCGAACCCCAAACATATCGTTGTTGACTACATACAAAGAGACGTCAGCTACCGAATTTTTCTCCACCAGCAGCTCGGAATAACATCCTTGAACTTAAAGTGATCTCGCAAATAGTTCTGTGTCTCACTGGGAGTCAAACACGTCAGATATCGTTAGTGTTGACAACGAATGAAAATGCATTAAAAATAAAAATAATTATCTACCAGCAGACGGGTGTTCTCATGCTAGAGCTTGATAATACATAGTGAAAAGTTTAGTGCTGAGCCAGGATTCCAACCCATTCATGCGCAATATGTGGAGATGTTGAGGAATCTGCAGTTTTGAACAAACAACAAGTTGTAGTCGAGCTGTATTGTCACGAAGGGATCAAATTCCGCGTTAAGGGCGGTCTGAGTTGCATTCCCAGTTCAGAACCAATTTGATCGACATACGGAAGCTCAAATAAAAGACGGAATAAGTGTCCTGTGACCATACACAGGGTTTGTCTCGTCACTAGAAATAAATAACTAGTATAAGAAAGGTTACTGGTGATAGAGTTTCTACATGTCGCCACTCCTTACTTTATCGTGGTTCCACCTAACGTCTACTTGGTAGAAACGGAATATCATGTTTAATGTGATTTTCAGACCACAATGCCATTATACCTTCTTCACTTGGCATAGCCAGAAGAGAATAGAATCTGCCTCTCCCTATCAAAAAACATCGGCAGAAACTGGAATCTAACCGAGACCATCATTCTATGAAATTATGATCAATCCAACAGACCACCAAACTCTCTGGTCTACGACTCATTTCTCTTTCATAACACCGTTGCGGCACACAAGATGAGAATTCTAACACACAAGCTCCCTGTAGTGGTTTGCAGGATGTTCAGTACATTCATTTGCTTGGTTGACCGAATCGCCATGAACTAGCTGCCTTGGCTACCCAGTGCATACAGTCGACTCTATTTTGTAATCACCGAAACAAAATAACGTAACTGCCACCTACACGGAACGGCCAACAGTGTAGGATGCAGAAATTTAAATAGGCTGTGTTCCTTTCCATTTGAGCTACTCTATTGCGCTATCTGTTTGTTGAAACCATCGTGCATTGCAAAAGAAATGCTGTAACTGTCTGTCTCTCAGAAGTCTAGATCCGGCCATATGGATTATATCACAGCGCTGTGGAATGTGGAAATTCTGGAGGAAGTGTTGTTCACTTCCAGAGATGCTTTAGCTACGTCACAGCTAGTAGCGTAGCGGTAAGCTTCGCGCACTGTTGATGAGACGTCGCTATATTTTTTAAAAACGCAATTCTGCTGAAGTCATCAATTTAATGGAACTTTGAACATAATTCTCTTCACTTCTCAACTCAAAATAGTCGCATGTGGAAAAAAGGCTAACTTCTGCGTCATTTTGTTCTTTTCATGTTTAATAGACGGTCAGGCAGCAGATGCGTCTCGAAGCTTTTGTATTTTGTATGGGGAGAGTGCATCGAGCCAAAATAGTCAGAAAAGTGTTTTCTACATTAGCCGTCGTCTGGTAGCGGCATTTTATTCTTCTTCAAATCTTGTTTGACAGATTTAACTCAGAACAAGTTTTCTACATGTATGTAATCAATAAACTGCATGTGCATTGTCAGACTGTTACAGATAACATCAGAGAGTTCGCATATATCGTTGATGATTAATTTTTCTCTCATGTCTAGTATTGTTTTAACAACACTTTCATCTACTATCTTTGTGTGTTATTGTTCGGTGCTCAAAAAGCAAAATATTATGCCTGCTCCCATGAGGTATTAAAATGAGGTCGCAAAAAGGCTAACGAATTATAATTAAAATACAGTGAGACGGCAATTTGTCTGTCGTCATGATGTTAAGTGGACAGAAATAGTTGGGTGTTATTGTCGTCTTTTCTCATTGAGATTTTCATATTACCCTGACACAAGACGCCTAGATAAATGTGTATATTCTCCGTGGCGAAACATCCCACATTCCATTCATCCTGATCCATTCGTTACGTGGATCGGCGGCAATGAGTGATAGGAAAGCTGTTGTGGGGTGACGAATAACAATAACAATGGTAGTAATTACAAATCAATAATCAAGGATGTTTACTGCATTACAGACGATTAACAAAATAACCAAGAATGGCTTAGCGTTTAATTGGCGCACTGAGTAAGTGTTCTTACCACTTCATTACTGAATTCTGTTCTAGTTGTTTACAGAGAGAAAACAAAGAACCCCGTAGCCACACATATCGCTAGTACAACGAGATATTACCTATCAACTACCCTTGCTTTACATCACGAGACGAACATGGCGTCACTGAGCTGATATTTGAAATACATATCTGTTTTCTCTATCTGTCTCTTTTTATTTTAATTTTAATTTTTTTAGGAAAGCATCGAGAAGCGCGATAGTAACCAAGTAGGCACATAAATTGTTTACAGTTATTTTCATCGGGATACATGGATACGACGAACTTACTACGTGCATTACCTATCTGACGTAGTAATGAGAGTGCTAACATTTCAGGTATGTCATTTACTGCAATAAATGTGAGCTACAAGCCTTAAGGATAGTCTTATCTGTGATGAGGTGTTCCCTGATATTTGTAGTATCGTGGTATTACTTTACATCCTGAGTTATTGCGATACAGAGCAGTGTTTTCTAGTGGTGACTTGTTGGAACCATTTTCAATAGTCAAACGACTGTATCAAGGAGCGATTAGAGGACCTGCTAGACAGCTGCGTTATGTAGGTCGCATGGGAATCAGGTGAAATGCAATTCAGGTCGTTCGGATACTTTTGAGCACTACTGTAGGTAAAATCAGAAGTTAAATATCAAATGTTTTCACCAATAGCGAAATGCTGGAACCTTAACTGACGATAGAATTGTTTTTGCCTGACAGGGATTTGAACCTGTCGTTTTCCAGCCAGGAACAGACGATAAATAGCTATTGTTGGTTCACCAGTAGCGAGATGGGCGCATGTTTAGCTAGACATCAGGCGACGAAAAGTTCTGTGCTGAATGGAATTCAAACTCCGCAAACGTGGTCATGAAGATACTTTACCTATCAAATTCTTTTCCAATAATAGCTAGGAATGGCATGTTTGTACTTTCAATGATGCGATGGAAAATACTCTGCTGGCTAGAAGGTGAATCCACAACGTGTCGTCGTTGGTGATCGCAACGAACACAACGTCCAACCCAAATCCGTTTTCACCAGATGGATGGAGAGGAATATTTGAACTTGAAAAGATGTAAGGAAACGTTTGATCTTGTAATGTTGTGATAAAAAGTTCATCATGTGGCTGTGAGTTGAAACGAACACGTTACAACTGACAACGCACGAAGAGACGTTGAAAATGCAACTATTTTTCACCAGTAGTTCGGAGTGCACATGCTAGGGCTTGAAATGAAATAATGAATATTTTGTGCCGATCAGGATTCGAAACCTGATAGGTGCCTTTCGAGGACGCCTAGAAGAGTTTGCAATCTTCGGGAACACAGTGAAATCGAATTCTAATCCCAGCCCAGCACCACAATTTTCAACGTCTCAGTTTCAAATAAAATAAGAGCCTTGTGAACTTACATGGCCATTGGTTCATTAAATGAAATACGTTTTCTAGTTTACGACGGCTTGCTGGTGACAGAGTCTCTGCCTTACGGGGTTTCTCCATCCGTCACAGCTCAAATGAATGCCCAGTCGGCAGCGAAGGGATGTTATCTTTACTGCGGATATTGAAGCTCACTGGCGTTCTGTACTTGGCGCTGCTAGGGGTGAAGGAGAGCTACTTGTGTGTGTTAAAAATCTACGCCTGACGTGAAATGTGAACCTACACGTTTTACACATCAATACAAGATTAATCCACCAGACCACAACACCCCTGCCAAGCACATAATTATGAATTGCAGAGTATTTATTTAGATGAAGATGCAGATGTCGAGGGACGCGTAACAGGAAGGAGGGCAGGATCTGGGAATGGATAGAAGTGCAGGAGTGCAAAATATAAGCGTGAAATGCTTGCAAAGTATTGCTTACTTAGATGTGTGCCACAGTTCGTTTTATCGTAGGACCGAGAGATAAAGAAGGACTGTTCTCAGAACGAAGAACGGGTTATAGGGAAGGCGAGATCAAAGGATACGGTTTCATAGGTGGTGAGAGGAACGATAGAGAGTAAAGACAGCAGCAATTAAAAGAGAAAATGTAGCGTCACTGGAAACCGCTAGATTTGTTTACAAAGTTTTGGAGGAGTGTAATAGAAGGGCACTTGCGGCAATAGTGTCAGGGAGAGAGAGAGAGTGTGAGAGAGAGAAGAAGAGATATTAACAACGAGTAAACATAAATGTTCAAATGTGTAGGAAATCTTATGAGACTTAACTGCTAAGGTCATCAGTCCCTAATCATACACACAACATAACCTAAATTATCCTAAGGACAAACATACACACCAATGCCCGAGGAAGGTCTCGAACCTCCGCCGGGACCAGCCTCCAGTCCATGACTGCAGCGCCTAAGACCGCTCGGCTAATCCCGCGCGGCGAGTAAAGACAATATGAAACCGTTGGCGTATTTTGTGGAGGACGGAGGGTGTATTCATGGATGGAGGGGAAGAGAGAGATGTATCTGAAATAACAAAAACTACTGTGACAGAGTCCATCTACGATGATTAGTTTGTAAGTATGTAGACAGGGTATAAATGAAATCAAAATAGAATACTTAAAAAACTGTATATTCAAAAGAAACCCACTTGAATTAAAAAGGCAACTCAAAGGAAAGCTAACACATATTGTATCTTTTCTGTTGCCACGAGATCTTCCACTAGCTCCCAATGAGGAAAAATGACGAAAAAGAAGACATAACAAAACATTTTAAGAACTCTAATACTTTATCCAGAATCCTTCATTATTTTGTACTTCTATCACGCGTCTTGGCATTGAATTTATAAGCCGTCGGACGTAACAGCCTGAAGAAGCAGCTTCCCCCCAGACATCCAGGACGCAGTCCCAAAGAACGTCGGCAGTAGTTGGTTGGTTTCGTTGCCAGTTCTCTGTTAATATTCTGGCGACCTCAGCCCACATGTTTTCCATGGAGTTCATATCAGCCGCCCGTGGCGGGCAGTCAATGACGTTGACACCAATCGTGGAGAGCCGCTGCTGAACAAATGCAGACTTGTGAATGGGAGAATGGTCCTCTTCCAATGTGACGTCCCCTTCTGCGTACAGCATTCGCACTGACGGAAGCATCACATTTTCCCTGCGCGCTGTCCAGAGTTCCTTCTATCCTGTGAAGAATTTCCGCCCCTCTCGCAGAATTCCAACCTCAGCAGGTAACAGATAGCCGGCCACTGGCGAGTCCCTTGCGGCCTGTAAACGATTCGTTGACCGCCGTTATTGGTGGAAAACACCTTCTCATCAGCGAAAATGACGTTGTCCCACGACGCCCTCAGATGGAGCTCCGCAAATGCAAGCCGGTATAAAACGTTGTCTTCGCTGAGCTCTTGTTTCACGGCGGATCGTCGTGCATGCAGTCCAGCGTCCCTCAGCCTTCGGCGAATCGTGTCACTGGAGCCGGGGAAGTTGTTCTCCCGCCGCAACTGCCTCGCGTTCAGAAAGGGATTTTCTCTGCTCCTAGACACTAGGTCCCTGTCTTCCTGCTGTGAGATCACTCTCTTCCTGCCTGAGCCTGGAGCCCTGTTGGTGGTGCCTCTTTCAAGGCAGATCCTCCACCATCTCGTTGCAGTGGTATGTGTTACTCCATACCGTTTGCCAGCTTCTCTGATGGAACATCCTCCTACCTCAATGAGAGCGACGACTCTACCTCGGCCGGCTGGAGTGGCCGAGCCGTTCTAGGTGCTTCAGTCTGGCACCGCGCGACCGCTACGGTCGCAGGTTCGAATCCTGCCTCGGGCATGAATGTGTGTGATGTCCTTAGGTTAGTTAGGTTTAAGTAGTTCTAAGTTCTATGGGACTGATGACCTCAGATGTTAAGTCTCATAGTGCTCAGAGCCATTTGAACCATTTTTTGACTCTACCTCGAATAGACCTCTAGCAGTGAGCCATTACGGCAGACAGCCTGATGTGTATTTCTGCTTGCCGCTCTTATACTGATGCCAGGAGAGGAGGTAAACTTATTTACGCCAAACGGAGCGGCGGAGGCAGAGGCATGCGGCGCAGCCGTGCTGGCTCGTCCCGGGCTGTTGGCCCACCAACGCCACCGCCAGCTCGCTCACTTCCGTCTTGCCTCGGCCAGCCTGGCTGGTCCGTAGCTCGCGAGTCGCGGCTAGTACAGACCCGGGCCGCATGGCCATGATCACCCCGTGAAGGATCAAAAGTTACACCTAACCTACCCAAGTCTGTAGTACAAACTAACGCAGCTACAGCTATTATGCTATAACATGTGCAGGCACACCTACAGTTGACGATTTATTCAAATATTTGACGAACAATACTTTCAAAAATACATTCATTTTAAACATAGCTACCACAAAATATTTCACCTAGCTAGCAGTAGTATGACGCACGAAACTATACTTTCTTGTAAGCGCTGTGCATTAGATGTAGCCTTAAGAAAACCTGTATTCAACCACGACAACTAAGCGGAATGTAAAAGTAAATAGGTTTGGCGGCAGCTTCTAAAAATAATGGTATATACTTAGTATATAATACACGTCTTGTGCACTTATAATATGTACTCACTGTCTCTGAAACAATACGTGTTGCACGACGGAAATTACTTTCTGCCGAGGCACTTCATTTACATCTCAATGATACACGACTACTAGAGAACATTGCTCTTTACGGCAGTCAATCCACTTGTAAATTAACATCATGATATCGCAGATATTAGGCAACACGTTACTAGGGATGAGTAAGGCCCCAAGGTTTGCAACTAAACATGCTACTCCTAGCTACTACTGAATATTATGCTGATTATTAACGTGTCTTCATAACCATGGGTGCGGCGTTCGACTCTCAGTCAGTATAGACGTTTTCGTCACCTTATTTCTAGTTAAACGTGTGCACATCTCGCTGATGGCGGACCAACCTGGACATTTCTCGTCTGTTCCTGGTTAGACAACGACGGCGGTAGGCGCCGGGTTCAAATCCCGGTCAGGCAATACAACTACAATTGTCATTTAAGGTTCCAACCCCACTACTGGTGACAAACTGTGATATCTACATTCTGATTTTACGTACTTATTCAACAATCCGATTAGGTGCTGGGTTCGCATCCTTGTCCCCAGCATTACATGATGGCATTTCAATTTTAAACATGTGCATCCTTTATTCCTTGACAATGAACACTATCCAACGTCTTTCGAGGTTAACTACCAAGAAGGCAATTGTCATGTTAGGGTTCCTGCTTTCGTACAAACTTATCGTTATTTACGTTCAAGTTGAGAACTGATAACTGATAGTGGTGCAAACGTCAATATTTGACGTCTCTTTCTGCCTAGTGATAGAGTCTCGTTAAGGAACAAAGCTTCGCTTGGTTAACAATGGCTATACGTTCTCGGTTTGCATCCGGATCCCGAACGAAGACGTTGGTCGTGTCATTTAAAGTACAACTCCCTGTACAAGTAACTGTTGATGAGTAATGTGAACAATGATATTACTTGTGATTCGCTGTTAATGTTGGGATTTCCGTAGAGTGGTTGCCGCCGTTAATCACGTTTTCATTTAACTGCTTAGTATTACATAAAGTTGATGTGAAACCACTCCCCATTGAACGTCGAACGACGTTCAGCACGTGTTGCGTAAACCTTTTAGACAGCAAAGAACTTGTTTCCAATTGCCATACAACTTTATAAATCCATACACTATCTCAAATATTTAATTGTGCCCAAGGATTACTGAACGATTTATGTGACAAAACTAGTTGTCCCATAACATTTGAAATGTCACTTATTGTAATTAAGTTTAGTTTACAAACGTTAAGGACTGTCTGATCTCTTCTGTACCATCGTGGTATTACTTTACATCTGGACGGACTGTCATAAAGACTGATGTTCTCTAGTAGTCTCTAGCGGTAACCATTGTGTGTCTTACAACGACTGTACTGTTGAGGGTTGCGACTTTGTGCAACACAGATATGCTATGTTGGTTGCATACATTCAGGTGCAGCCTACACGTTGGAATTCATGGGTGACCCACTTTCTTTGCTGTCGAGTGTACTTTTCTGTAATTCCCAACTGGATGTTTGTCACTTACAATGGTAATATTCAAATCTAAAGGTTAATTGATGTGTCTGACCCCATCTCACATGTGAATTCTATTTTACTATGTAGGCCGTTGAACTTGTTCACAGTTGTTATAACGCCTTCGTCAGCACCTCAGATTATGTGAAACGTACATGCGAAGACTTTTTAAGGCAGAAATATTTCTGGTCATATTAACACACCGCTGCTGGTGCCACAACCTAAAACACCATTCTAGTATGTTCCAGCTCCTTCAGCTGTGTATAACATGTTTTATTGAAAGATAATTTATTAACATAAGTATACTGACCGAGGTAGTTCATATTTTTTAAACTACGTTCACCTGTAAATTGTGAGGCAATAGCCGTTGCCAGTGGTTAGTTCACACGGTTACCACCATGTATAACTGTAAAGCATTAGTTACCGTATTTACTTGCAACCACCTAATTTGTTTTCTGTACGTAAGATTTTAAAAGGTGTAATATAATAAATAAAGTGATAAACCATACGAACTGCAAAATAACTTAATACATGTTGTCAGTACATCATATCTGTAAAGGGGGTACCGTAGATTGGTTTGACGTACACTGAGGCCAAGTATGATGTAACTGGACACTGTAGCTCAGTGTGATCTCTGCCTTTGATATGGTCCAACTGGGAATATGTGCTTATATAAGTGATTTTAATGTTTCATCTTACACTTACTGGAATGTATTTTATGAATGACCCACATTTAAAGCTTATACAATTGTAGACATAGTAAGACATGAATACTGCCGTATTGTAACTGAAGATGGCCACACAGTGACCGGTAAGTGGACATGCTATAAACGGTATTTGCCGAACACTTTACCACTTGAGTCTTCTGAGCTTATACAGAGAAACGCAGAGCGAATGGTCACGAGTTTGTTTGACAAGTGGGAGAGACACTAAGAGATAGACGCCAACTATCTCAAGAAAGCCTGCTTACAAAGTTGGAAGAACAGGCTTTGAATCATGAATCTAGGAATACACACGTCAGAAAACCGCTACTTGTCACTCCCCTCGGGATCACGAGGACAAGATTAGATTAAATGCAAAAAGCACAGAGGCTTTTAACAGTCATTCTTCCTCCGCGTTCCATACGCAAATGGAACGGGCAGAAGCAAAAAAAAAAAAAATGGTTCAAATGGCTCTGAGCACTATGGGACTTAACATCAGAGGTCATCAGTCCCCTAGAACTTAGAACTACTTAAACCTAACTAACCTAAGGATATCACACACATCCATGCCCGAGGCAGGATTCGAACCTGCGACAGTAGCGGTCGCGTGGTTCCAGACTGAAGCGCCTAGAACCGTTCGGGCACACCGGCCGGCGGATGAAGTCATTTTAACTGGTAAAGTGTGAGGAACCCTCTGCAATGGTGTTCACAGTGGTTTGCAGAGAATGGCTGTAGATATAGATAGTGTGGGGTGGCAGACGGGAAGGGATAGAAATGAAAAACGACTGAAGTTGAACAAATGACCAGAAGATAATGAATTATACTAGGGTTGTCCAGAAAGTAACTTCCGATCGGTCGCGAAATGGAAACCACAGTGAAATCCAGAAACGTTTTATTTGCAACAGTTAGGTACACCTTCCACCTTTTTCTCAACATAGTCGCCGCTCCTACTTCAAGTTTCGTCATAGTGTCGTATTAACTTACCAATATCCTCGCCATAGAAAGCAGCCGCCAGTGCTTTTGGCCAGTTACCTGCAGTGGTCTGCAACTCGTTGTCTGTGGAAAAATTTTGTCTTCATAGTCAGCGGTATTTGTGAGCAGAGATGAGACTGAGGGGGAGCTAAATACGGGCTGTATTTTGGGCGATCAAACACTATTGTCAGGAACGTCTTCATTGCCCCTGCAGTGTGCGGCCGAGAATTGGCATGAAGAAGGAACTGCTCGACAGTTGTGTTATGTGGGCTGCATGACACAGGCGAAATCTCTAACCAGGCCCTCATACTTGCGGGAGAATCTATTCCCTACGCATCTTTACGTGCTCACTGTTCACTCAAAACTGAAAAGGGCGATGCGGCCAAGCTCTTCGTTGATCCGTTCACTCAGTTTTTTTATTACAGAGGGCACCTAACCTTCTGACCGAACGCGCTGTGCTACCGTGCCAGCAGTATCTGCGCTATCCAAGCACGACTCACAACCCGTTCTCGCAGCCTCACTTCTGTCACTACCTCGTCTCCTAGCTTTCACATTTCACATAAGCTCTCCGGCAAAACTTGAAAAACTTGCACTCCTGGAAGACTGAGGCTGTGAGGACGGGTCGTCAGTCTTGCTTAGAGAGCTTGGATGGTAGAGCACTTGTCCGCTACAGGCAAAGGGTCCCGAGTTCGAGTCTCGGTCCGGCACACAGTTTTAATCCGCCAGGAAATTTCATATCAGTGTACACTCCGCTGCAGAGTGAAACTCCCATTCAATGCATATAGTGGTGAACCCGAGTGAGAATTGTATCAGAAAAGCATAGCTAGGGTCCATTATTTTGACACTCTGAAATCTTTGCAGGTTCATCCGTTATTCTAGTTCAATAAGCGAAGAGATGCAAGGAAAAATTCAGTATTCAGACAGTTATATTATCATACGACTATTCCTATAAGTTTACGGATTTGGATAAATCGAATATTTGGTTGTTTGTGTACAGCCCAGGAAATAATGTGTACGGTCCGTATTTTTGATAGATCGCACAAGGGTATAATGACTGTTTCTCTACACATCACCAACATTTCAGGATACACAAATCTCTTAGCTGATAGGTGTCGTTTCCGAAGACAATCCTTATATATTTGTTCGTTGAAGTTTAAACAGATTAATTAATTTTTGAAATACATTTAAAAAATCAAAACAGGAAACGAGAACTTTTAACTTTTTTATGAGTTATGGTATCTAGGTATGCATTTTCACACAACTAGATATCATCATTCACTAATTATTGAAATACATCTTCAAGAAAGCAAAACATAAAAATGAGAATTTTTAGGTTTCTTAGGCACTATAATCCCTAGGTTTGATTTTTCATACTGCTGTTAATCATCATTCAATATATCGCTATTTAACTAAAATGGCAGATGATGGTTAAAACTGTCTGTTTCATACAGAAGTTCTTTCTTCATAAATGTTTTTGGTGTGTTAGGCGCTACATAACCAGGTAAACTTACTAGGAGTTCGCTATTACTCCAGTCAGACGATTATCACACAAGGCCAATGTCGTAAGGTGCCCAACGAACAAGCTGACAACGAAAACATAATGCCTCGGCGAGCTTGCTCGTGCGTCGTTATTTTTGAGTGATTCCTTATTCCACGCCTTCTGATGGTTTATGAAACATATTTCATCTCATACAAATCATCACGCTATTAATCAGGACCAGTATCAGTCTCGCAACGAGATGAAACCCTAATGTGCCAAACAGTCGCAATATGACAAGGAATGGATTACAAACGACAGTGTTGACGTCATCACACAGCTCTACGATTGAGTCTCTCTCTTTCTCTCTCTCTCTCTCTCTCTGTCTAACTCTCACTGTCCCTCTCTCCCACTCCGTCTCTCAATCTCTCCCTTGTCTCTGTATACTCATCGCTCGCTGTCTCTCTCAGGGAATTCAATGTCTTACAGTTATTACGAATGCTCGCTCCTAATTAATCCGACTCGTGGTCAACAGAAAGTTAAATTGATTCAAACTGTATGTTAATGCCGTATGTATAAATTTGCGAGATTCTTAAGTTTATAAAAATATTAGCCTTTTTGTCCTAATTTCTGTGTTATTTTATGACTGAAAATGTACCTAAGTTCTGTAACAATACATGTATGCATGCTCATTCTCACTCTGATTCATACTGCTGTTGTTTTCTTCCGTCCAAAATGCTGAGTTAAGTCACTGTAATTACCCCCAACTACCAGTAGGAGATGGGACCTGTTTCCAGTCCACGGTCCCAACTATCATTGTTATCAGATATAGGTGATTTTTTTCCACATCCGCACAACCACGACCAGTCAACAAGGCCACACGTTTATGTTCGGTTAACCTGTAATGACTTGCACGAAGGAGTATGATTATTCACATTATGAAACATTCTCAGGCATCAAACCGCATTAACCATCTAATGTGGTATAGATAATTAGGTAAAAAGTACGTTTCAAATCTTCGAAATAGTTTTCTATTTCTTTATCTTCACATCATTAAACGGACGTGCAAAAGTTTGTAAAATTATGGAAACATGTATATGAAGTGGGAGGATGCCATTCAGGCGCTCCACACCCTTTTCGTATCAGTGATGGGAAATACGCCAAATTTAAATCGAAAGACAGGAAAAAATCTGAACGACTGTATTCCAGAATGACTCTATAATTTTTTCTAGTTTTTGACGGAATGATTTAGCCTTTCGTGTTTGTTTCTCTGATTGTGTGGTGTCTGACTTTCTGGAAATATTTCAGTGCAGTTTCTAAAGCAATTATGTGAGTTTCAATTAAGAGACAGCTGTGCGTTTTATAAAACACTTCAAGAGAAAATGCGAAACTTCGTCGGTAAACAGCATGTTATAGAAATCGCGCAGTAGAAAAATCTGGGAAAAACTTCGTGCTAGTGGTACTAATTGTGAAGTATAAGACGATTCATAAAGAATTCCGTAATTTAGATCAGCTATAGAAATATGTAGTCACTGCTAGAAAACAACAGTAGTGTCCGTAGCTATAATACTAGAAGCAGAAATGACTATCCATAGAGAGAAATAGAAATCGTATATCGTACCTGCCTGACAACAAATTTCCTTTACTTCACGTCTATAGTCAGAAATTTTTTTTTTTTTCATCAGATAACCAGTTTCGGCTTATAATGACCATCATCAGATCTGCAGAAAAATACGGCGAAAACGTAAAAATACACAAGTAGATTCTCTAAAACTTAAAGTAATAAAATAGACCATAATGAAAAGTACAATCGACATACATGTGCATTTGTGCGCTTTAAATATGAAGGGGCATCCCTGTTTTATAAAAACATGCCCTAATATACTGGCGCTATGGTGGCATCGTCAAATGTTAAACACAAACTCAGCACCAGCATGGTCAAACATTTGTAAATAAAAGTATATGCAGCAGTCATCTTGTCAGCAGCTCTATTTTTGAAAGCAAACTACCGTGCATTAGCCACAAAATGTTTGTGTTGCAAGTTCACCAGATGTTCCTACCTATTGTAGGCATACACACATTCTTCAATGATTAATTATGCTACGTAAAATAAAGGAGGATACAATCAGCAAAGTCTGTAATGGGCTTATAATTTGTAAGAGGCGTTACAGTAATAAAAAGTGATGACATAAAACACGACAAAAGTTAGATTGTTAAAAAGAGAAAAGTTAAGAGACAGTAACTGACATACACTCAAGTGCCAATATTAGAGATAATGACATTAATAATAAACAGCTTTAAGAGTGCACAGAATAATATAATCCGATGATGGTCATTATAGACCAAATCCGGTAGTCTGATGATAAAAAGTACTGTGACCATAGACGTGAAGTGAAGGAAATTTATTTTATATTCTGGTCACGGTTTTATGTCGCAGCTTGTGAAACTAGTGCCTGCTTGACAATACAATCTGCTCTACAAGGGCGCGAGCGCGCACATGTGTGTGTGTGTGTGTGTGTGTGTGTGTGAAACAGACAGGTTGAGTGAGTAAGTGAGTGAGTGAGAGAGAGAGAGAAAGTGCACAGTTAAATACTGTACCAAGGGTGACACTATTTTAGTTCATGTAACAACGTTTGCACCATTCTGGTTCTGTGAGTCGCTGGGCAGAGATAGTGTATTGCCCTTCCGGCGAAATCATTGGTACCTCACTGCTTCGAGCCGTATCATTGAAGTTCGCTTTGAGCAGCGTTCGGAGTTGTTGTCAACAGAGTGTGCGAGGCGACGGGCGTCAGTATCGGAGGCAGAGTACACACGTGGCGTTTTGGAGCCGGTGGTTCGCTTGAGTTGAGTGTACTGTTGTGGCTGTGATTTGCGACGTGTTGAACATGGAACGATATTGCGTGACCCGCAAGTAAATGTAATTAGCATGTGGCTAGAGAGGCAGCGCTTCCATCAGGTACTGTAAGTTGATGTTTCGCTAATACTGCTCTCTCCTAGCCGCAGTGAATGTCTGTTAGACGAACTGGCCACATGCCGCAGTGATTGAAGTATTCCTTGCGTGTTGATGAGTGCAGTTCTTCAGAATCGGTTATTATTTAAATTAATTTACTCGTAGATTGGTGTTGCTAAGACGTTGTTGATACCATTGTCCAATACGGAAGTGTTTCTGGTGAATATTTGAGTAGTGGTTAATTTTGTTGTAAGCCATGGGCAATTAGATGAAAAAGGCAGATGGAAAAAAGCAAGTAAATTATTCATTATTTCAAAAGTAACCACCATAACTGTTAACACACTTATCCTATAGCAAGAGGTCAGTACCCTCATGGAATTTGTGCTTGATGTTGCCTACCGAAGCATGATTCTACCCGGGCAAATCTATGGTCACCAACGAGCTTCTAGAGTCCTTGTGAAATACAGAAATAGTATGGGGAGATATCAGGAAGGTATAGAGGATTTGTAAGAGCTTCCCATAGAAACTTCCACAGAGTACTCGAAACAACCTTGCCAATATTCGGAAAAATTATGTAAGTGCAGTTCACGACTGTTTACCCCAAATTATGATGAAACCATTCCACATGTGTAATGGAACCACGAGGATGTTAATAGCAGCCGCTTCGAGCAAGACTGCCACGGATTCAAAAAAACCGAATTTCTTTCTCAAAACCAAGCTATTGGATCTACAGCTTTGCTTCCGCCCTTTTGCAATAGACATCAGTAGCGGCAAGTGGGGTTCAGGTGGTTGGTCATATGTTGTTGTTGCTGTGGTCTTCAGTCCTGAGACTGGTTTGATGCAGCTCTCCATGCTACTCTATCCTGTGCAAGCTTCTTCATTTTCCAGTACTTATTGCAACCTACGTCCTTCTGAATCTGCTTAGTGTATTCATCTCTCGATCTCCCTCTACGATTTTTACCCTCCACACTGCCCTCCAATGCTATCTTTGTGATCGCTTGATGCCTCAGAACATGTACTATCAACCGGTCCCTTCTTCTTGCCAAGTTGTGCCACGAACTCCTCTTCTCTCTAACTCTATTCAATACTTCCTCATTAGTTATGTGGTCTACCCATCTAATCTTCAGCATTCTTCTGTGGCACCACATTTCGAAAGCTTCTATTCTCTTCTTGTCCAAACTATTTATCGTCCACGTTTCACTTCCATGCATTGCTACACTCCATACAAATACTTTCAGAAACTGCTTCCTGACACTTAAATCTATACTCGATGTTAACAAATCTCTACTCTTCAGAAACGCTTTTCTTGTCATTGCCAGTCTACGTTATATATCCTCTCTACTTCGTCCATTATCAATTGTTTTGCTCCCCAAATAGCGAAACTCCTTTACTACTTTATGTGTCTCATTTCCTAATCTAATTCCCTCAGCATCACCCGACTAAATTAGACTACATTCCGTTATCCTCGTTTTGCTTTTGTTCATGTTCATCTTTTATCTTCCTTTCAAGACACTGTCCATTCCATTCAACTGCTCTTCCAAGTTCTTTGTTGTCTCTGACAGAGTTACAATGTCATCGGCGAACCTCAAAGTTTTTATTTCTTCTCCATGGATTTTAATACCTACTCCGAACTTTTCTTTTGCTTCCTTTACTGTTTGCTCAAAATACAGATTGAATAACATGGGGGAGATGCTACAACCCTGCCTCACTCCCTTCCCAACAACTGCTTCCCTTTCATGTCCCTCGACTCTTAAAACTGCCATCTGGTTTCTGTACAAATTGTAAACAGCCTTCCGCTCCCTGTATTTTACCCCTGCCACCTTTAGAATTTGAAAGAGAGTATTCCAGTCAACATTGTCAAAAGCTTTCTCTAGGTCTACAAATGCTGGAAAAGTAGGTTTGCATTTCCTTAATCTTTCTTCTAAGATAAGTCGTAAGGTCAGTATTGCCTCACGTGTTCCAATATATCTACGGAATCCAAACTGATCTTTCCCGAGGTCAGCTTCTACTAGTTTTTCCATTCGTCTGTAAAGAATTCGTGTTAGTATTTTGCAGCTGTAGCTTATTAAACTGATTGTTCGGTAATTTTCACATATGTCATCACCTTCTTTCTTTGGGATTGGAATTATTACATTCTTCTTGAAGTCTGAGGGTATTTCGCCTGTCTCACATATCTTGCTCACCAGATGATAGAGTTTTGTCAGGACTGGCTCTCCCAAGGCCGTCGGTAGTTGTAATGGAATGTTGTCTACTCCCGGGGCCTTGTTTCGACTCAGGTCTTTCAGTGCTCTGTCAAACTCTTCACGCAGTATCAAATCTCCCATTTCGTCTTCATCTACATTCTCTTCCATTTCCAGAATATTGTCAAGTACGTCGCCCTTGTATAGACCCTCTATATACTCCTTCCACCTTTCTGCTTTCCCTTCTTTGCTTAGAACTGGGTTTCCATCTGAGCTCTTCATATTCATACAAGTGGTTCTCTTTTCTCCAAAGGTCTCTTTAATATTCCTGCAGGCAGTATCTATCTTACCCCTAGTGAGATAAGCCTCTACATCCTTACATTTGTCCTCTAGCCATCCCTGCTTAGCCATTTTACACTTCCTGTCGATCTCATTTTATAGACGTTTGTATTCCTTTTTGCCTGCTTCATTTACTGTGTTGTGTCAAGGCAAGACAGCCTAGACACAATGCGAGGAAGCCGAGAGGCACGCGCTAAGCTAAAGCAGGGTGGCGTGAGGTCTGAAACAGTATACGTAATGGATGCTACAAAGAAAAGTACGTAGCTGCTGGAATACTTAACTTTAATCCATCCTTGTGGTACATCTGGAGATTGTGGCGATACAAGTGAGACTCTTTAGATACATGCAATGTTACTAATGGCGCCTTGCTAGGTCGTAGCCATTGACTTAGCTGAAGGCTATTCTAACTATCTGCTCTGCAAATGAGCGAGGCTTCGTCAGTGTGCATCGCTAGCTACGTCGTCCGTACAACTGGGGCTAGTGCTAGTACGTCTCTCTAGACCTGCCGTGTGGTGGCGCTCGGTCTGCTATCACTGAAAATGGCGACACGCGGGTTCGACATGTACTAATGGACCGCGAACGATTTAAAGCTACCACCTAGCAAGTGGGTTGTCTGGCGGTGACACCACATACTGCATTTTTATATTTTCTCCTTTCATCAGTTAAATTCTATATTTCTTCTGTTACTCAAGGATTTCTACTAGTCCTCGTCTTTTTAGCTACTTGATCGTCTGCTGCCTTCACTACTTCATCCCTCTGAGCTACCCATTCTTCTTCTACTGTATTTCTTTCCCCCATTTGTGACAATTGTTCCCTTATGCTCTCGCTGAAACTCTGTACAGTCACTGGTTTAATCAGTTTGTCCTGATCCCATCTCCTTAAATTCCCACCTTTTTGCAGTTTCTTCAGTTTTAATCTACAGTTTTAATTAATAGATTTTGGTCAGAGTCCACATCTGCCCCTGGAAACGTCGTACAATTTAATACCTGGTTCCTAAATCTCTGTCTTACCATTATATAATCTATGATACCTTCTAGTATTTCCAGGATTCTTCCATGTGTACAACCTTCTTTTATGATTCTTGAACCAAGTGTTAGCTATGATTAATTTATGCTCTGTGCAAAATTCTACCCGGAGGCTTCCTCTTTCATTTCTTTCCCGCAATCCATATTCACCTACTATGTTTCCTTCTCTCCCTTTTCCTACTCTCGAATTCCAGTCACCCATGACTATTAAATATTCGTCTCCTATCGCTACCTGAATAATTTCTTTTATCTCATCATACATTTCATCAATTTCTTCACCATCTGCAGAGCTAGTTGGCATATAAACTTGTACTGTTGTAGTAGGTGTGGGCTTCGTGTCTATCTTGGCCACAATAATGCGTTCACTATGCTGTTTGTAGTAGCTTACCCGCACTCCTATTTTTTTATTCATTATTAAACCCACTCCTGCATTACCCCTATTTGATTTTGTATTTGTAACCCTGTATTGACCTGACCAAAAGTCTTGTTCCTCCTGCCACCGAACTTCACTAATTCCCACTATATCTAACTTTAACCTATCCATTTCCCTTTTTAAGTTTTCTAACTACCTGCCCGATTAAGGAATCTGACATTCCACGCTCCGATCCGTAGAACGCCAGTTTTCTTTCTCCTGATAACTGGTCATAGGTGGAATACAATAAGCTTAGGCATCTGTAAACATAATGCCATAAAAATATTAGTCGATTTGTGATTGCATCATAAGAATATTCTCGTAGCCATTTCTCGTCATTTGCGGTAAGCTTTAATTTTCTGTTTTAACATGAAGAAATATGAGGCTCTGGCTCTTTAAACGCTGGGTAAGACCAATGGTGAGGGAACTATTAGTCGAAGAACGCGCAGAGAATGTTAAGAAGACCGGCATGGCGGTGGAAGACACACCGTTTTCGTAGCTACTGACAGACAAAGACAGTCACAGGACATCATTATAGAAAGTAACTGTTGCGTTCGAGCCCAGCACTGAAACACTAACGGCCACAACACAGCAATAGACATGTAAAGGTAATTTTGCAGCAGGTCAGTGCTCGTCCCCATGTCGCAAAACCCGTCAAAATAACCATGAAATGAAAGTCCTATCTCTCCCGCCGTATTCTCCATACGTTGCTCTCTCTGACTACCACATTTTTCGATCAGTGGCATACAGTCTGGCTGACTAGCACTTCCGATCATATGAAGAAGTCCAAAATTGAATCGATTCATGGATCCCCCCAAAAGACGCCCATTTCTTCCGCCACCGGAAGATGGGAGAATGTAGTGGCCAGCGATGGGCAATACTATGAATCATTATTGTTTTGGAAGTTTTTCACAATAAAGCACCGAACTACGGAAAAAACGGCGGAACCAAAATTGTAGATCTAGTACTTTTCCTTATGGTTTGACTTTTAAGGTTGGGTAATATTACTGACAGCTTCCTTAATCACTATGAATTTCTGTTTCAGTTATTGGTTTTAGGAGGGGGGAGGAGGAGGAGGAGCAGAATAGTGTTTAACAACCCGTCGACAACGATGTTATTAGAGACAGAGCATATGCTCGAATTAGGGAAGGATGGGGAGGCAAATCGGCCGTGGTATATCAAAGGAACCGTTTCGGCACTTTCCTGGCGCGATTTAGGGAAATCACGGGAAACCTAAATCAGGATGGTCGAAAGCGGGTTTGAACCGTCGTCCTCTAGAATACGAATCCAGTGTGGTAACCACTACGCCAATTCGCTCGGTAATTATAGGTTTTACTACCATTAATCTACATTTTTAATTACACTCTGATTGTTAAGTAAGGTAGATGTGATGTCGGTTTTAAATTCTTAAGAGGCTGAGGTATATCACTCGTGAGCGTTGTATTTACACCTCTGGAGGTAAAGGCACCACACAGACAGTTCTGACGCCGAGTTTGATAATGGGAGCAAGTCTGAAGAAAAATCATGACACTCTCATAGGATTTGCTGATCTAGAAAAAGCGTCCGACAATGTAAAACTGTGTAAGAGTAATTCTGAGCAAAATAGCATTAAGCTTTAGAGAAAGCTGGGTAAGATATTACATGACAAGTAACAAGGGAGAATATTAAGATTGGAGTAGCAAGAACCAAGCGCTCGAATTTAAAAGGATGTAAGGTAAGGACGCAGCCTTATCCCCTCACTGTTCAATATACAGATATACATCGAAGAAACAATGACGGACACAAAAGTAAGGTTCAAGAGGGGGATTAAAATTCAGAGTGAAAAGATATCAATGATAAGATTCGCTGATATCGTTACTGTCCTCAGTGAAAGTGGAGAAGAGTTACAGAACCTGTTGAACCAACAGTCTAATGAGTACAACATAAGAGTAAACCGGAGGAAGGCGAAAGTAATGAGAAGTAGCTGGAGAAAGATCAGAGATATTTGGCATAAAAACTAGTTTTCATGAAGTAAATGAAGTCAAGGATTTCTGCGACCCTGGAAACAAAATAATCAATGACGGACGAATCAAGACGGACGTACAAAGCAGACTATCACAGGCAAACAGAGCATTACTGGCCAAGAAATGTCCACTATTATCGTGCATAGGCATTAAATTCAGAAAGAAATTTCTTAGAATGTACATTTGAAGAACAGCACTGAATGGTAAGGAATCACGGCCAATGGGAAGCGAAAATGAAATTGTGATGTATTATGTATTTCCAAGGGGCTGTTAACTAAAGAAAAGTATCAGTTATTCTAATTTAAAACCTATCTAAATGAATTGGTCCCATCCTTTATTCCTCCTGTCAATTATCGCCACTGATCGTAAAAGGACAAAAAAAAAAAAAAAAAGGTTTCGGCGGGTGTGCAAATAGTGAGCTTGTTGCCATATTTTTCACTCAAATGTATGTGACTGTAATTATAAAACTGACTCATTCCAGAATTTTGTGCCAGTTCGCAATTATGAACCAAGTAAAACAGGTGGAATTGAAGCAGCTAACTCAAACATGTCGATGTGTAAAGCGCCGAATAGATGACCACAGCAAAAATACTAGGCTTTCCAGCTTCAATACAAGCCACCCATTGTCGGCCATGGATTAACTTTTGGTGGGCATTTTTAAGCGTAGGCGAGAAGTTTGAGAGTGTCCAGAAATGAATGGACCAGTGTGTACTGTATTTATATGCAGTTTTTACCCCTTTGGTTCCCCACATTTTATTTCACTTCGACATCTATACGATAGCTTCCATAACGATTTTCCACTCTGCAGCGGAGTGTGCACTGGTCTAAAACCTCCGGACAGATTAAAATTGTGTGTTTGTCTGGGATTCGTACCTGGGGTATTCGCCATTCGCGGACAAGAACCATACAAATTGAACTATCCATTCATGAATCCTACTGCTCAATCGCTAGAACACTTGCCAAGGAAAGGGGAATTTCCCAGATTTGAGAGCCGGTACAGCACACTGCTTTAATCTGCCAGAAAGTCTCAAATCTATGCTATAATCTCTATCATACGTTGATGTCTGAATCATTTATTACAACCATCTTCAACTATGGGAAGCAGAGGTCCACACACTATCAAGTTTTATCGGTACTTTATTCAGCCATTTTCACTTTGTCTGGCTGCTGTGCCAGTGGCGGGAAACCCCGGTACTTCAAGCAGTATGATTCTGTAGCAACTCACTGATGGTCCAGCATTGAAATCTACAGGGTTGCAATTCTGTCACGTTGAAAGATTCTCTTGAGTCGTGTTTGGTCCCGTTCTTGCAGGATCTTTTTTTCCGGCCGCAACGATTTCGCAGATTTGATGGTTTACCAGATTACTGATGGTGAAAGGGTCGTATGGGAAAATCCCCACTTCATCGCTACCTCGAAAGTCCTGTATCCCATCGCTCCGGCGCCGACTATAACACCACGTTCAAACTCACTTTAATCTTGATAACTTGCCATTGTAGTAGCAGTAACCGATCTAACAACTGCGTCAGACACTTGTTTTCTTATATAGGCGTTGTCGACAGCAGCGCAGTCTTCTGCCTGCTTGCATATCTCTTTATGCCTATACCAGTTTCTTTGCAGCTTCATGTGTAATACATTAAAGTATCCAATTCAAAATCGAGATATTGCACCAAACTGTGTATTTCCACGAATAATCAGAAGATGGCAGGCATGCAGAAATAGGTCTATTGTAGCAAAAAATGTAATCGAACACAGCAGCGACTTTTTTTCCTTCTTTATTGTTAATTTCACACCTGATACAAGTAGGCCAACACCGGCATACTACGCCGCTCTTCGGCCACAGATAAAACTAATGATACAACAGAAGACAATCGCAGTACAGACATGGTGGATATACAAACGTAGACATACAAAATTAAAACACACGGAGCCGTTCAAGGGCGCAGAGTCCAAAATAAAAATGTTCAGACACGTGGACACGCACAGAGATGACAGATGACACACGCGAACGTTGGAGCACAAACGATTAAACACTGGAACACTTGAGCACGAACACGACGGCACAGACAAACACTAGGCGATGATCTCCGGTGCACGAAAGTTCACTATACGTGTACGAGTCTGGGGACCTGCCAAAAGGGGAAAAAGGGGGGGGAGGAGGGAGGGGGGAGTGTGTGGATGCCAGTGGCAGAGAGATGGGGAGGAAAGAAGGTAGGGGGGTAGGGGAAGCCTGGGGCGAGGAGGGAGGGAGGAAGGGAGGAGGGAGAGAAGGGAGAGAGGGTGCCCTCGGGAAAAACACAGGGTGTGGTAGAGGAGGATCAAAGTTGGTAGGTGGGGTAGGTGGAGGGGATGAGGGCATCATCAGGGAGGGGGAGTTGGTGGAAGCCACCCTGAGAGAGGGTATGGAGAGTGGAGAGAGGGAGAGTAGGTGGGAAGTGGGAATGCAGGCGCGGCAGCGGACGTGGGTGGGAGAGGATGGGAGAGACAAGCTGGTGAGGGGGATCAAGTTTGCAGGAAGTGTAGAGTATCCGTATCTGTTCGAGGAAAAGATGGAGGTGCGGGAACGGAATAAGATCGTAGAGGATCCGCGTGGGGGAGGGGAGGCGGATGTGATAGGCGAGGTGGAGTGCATGGCGTTCTAGGATTTGAAGGGATTTGTAAAAGGTAGGAGGGCCGGAGATCCAGGAGGGATGAGCGTAGCAGAGGATAGGGCGGATGAGGGATTTATAGGTGTGGAGAATGGTGGAGGGGACCAGAGCCCACGTGTGGCCAGAAAGGAGCTTGAGGAGACGGAGTCGGGAGAGTGCCTTGGCTTGGATTGTCCGGAGATGGTGGGTCCAGGAGAGGCGACGGTCAAGGGTGATGCCAAGGTACTTAAAGGAGGGGTGGGGGTAGTGAGGGCGATAGGACGGCCATAAATCGTGAGATAGAAGTCGAGGAGAGGGGAGGAAGTGGTGGTTTTGCCTACAACGATCGCTTGGCAGCGTCTTGGTCTCATGACATAATATACAGTATAACGTCTTTACAAGACATACGAGCATACGACGCAGTGGGACCAGAAGAGTACAAAGTTCGTATGATTCGTATCCACTATTCTTCATGTTTCCTCCTGAATTGCGGAGACTATTGTACAGAAAATTAAGACTCAGTCTGGTATGACAACTCGCGTCGTTGCCAGCACGCTCCGCCGTCCCACGCGCCGTTGGCGGCGGTTTTAACCGCGCCGGACAGGGCAGCGCAGCGCAGCGCAGCCAGGTGGCGTTATCTGCCGCCGCATGCATCACTGGCTGCTCCCGCGACGGCGTGGCCGCAGAACCGCATTTACATGGCGAGACCATTACTCACGGAGCGCTCCTCGTTATAACTGATGAGAAGATGCTTAAACGCGATGACGAAGCGCACTCTGATAGGCGGCCAAATATCAATTACCCCGGCGTCGCGGGATCACAAGTTGCACCGCCTCTGGCAGCGGCGCTGCCTCACGGAAATTACCCGCCCCTCACAACTGCGATCTACGTGGATCTGTCTGTGCGCAAATTCGCGCATGCAACTTACAGGATTAATTTACGAGCGCAGGTGTTTCTTAGTGCTACGGTGCACTGTAATTTAAAGCGAAAGCGCAGATTTTAAACTCTTGTTATGAGCACTGATTAGCCAAAGCTTTATGGTCAATTGCTGAATAGCGTGTCGGTCAATGTTCTGAAGCAATATGGCGGCGAATCGGTGTGGCTTGAATTCCACAAGTTCTTGGTACTTTTACGGAGATACGTGGCACCAAGTGTGGCTGGCTCTGAGCACTATGGGACTTAACAGCTATGGTCATCAGTCCCCTAGAACTTAGAACTACTTAAACCTAACTAACCTAAGGACAGCACACAACACCCAGCCATCACGAGGCAGAGAAAATCCCTGACCCCGCCGGGAATCGAACCCGGCACCTGGTAATTCCCGTAAATTACAGGCCGGCGCTTTGTGGGCGCGGAATTGGTGCCGATAGCTTCCTACACTTTTCCATTTGGTTCAGATCAACCTGACTTCACCATTACGCTCTTCAAACTACTGTAGGACGTATTCGTATTGTAAATAAGAAAAACGTCTTTTTCCTGCTGCAGTGTATTTTATTCGTTCCAGACGCGGTTCGCCTTTTACTTTAATGCACCTTCAGTGGAACATAGACTGATACAGTTTTGTTTTGATATATGGTATTTGTAGTCTATAAAACAGTTGGCATCTTATTTTTTATGTAAATAACAGATTACTTACAGTTACTCGAGTATTTGTCTGGGGTCTGCGATTCCTCTGACATGCGTGGAGATCGCACTATAACTTCACATACGAAACATAAGCGCATTTTCACGCTACGAATTTTCTTCTTCACAGCTTTCACGTTCTTTGCGCTACTTACTACGGGGCCCTATTACTCTTCCGTCATTATGTGTAGATAATTGATCGAAAACTGTGACTTAAAATCGTAACTACTGTCTTCACTTTTCGTCTGTTCCCATTTAGTTTATTTACCTACGTACATGTGTCCAACTTTACGAAATGTGTGCTGAAAACTAATGTCTGTTTATTCCTGTTCTGTGTGTGTGTGTGTGTGTGTGTGTGTGGGATGAGTCAGGGAGAGTCGTAGAAAGTTGAATGTGAATGTATCATCTGTCAGACTGTAGTTGAAGGTTTTGGTGTTCAGCTGATTTGAGTTTCGGTTTAAATGTTTCGTGGAGTGGTTCATGGAAGAGTGGTGGGAAAGAGGATGTATGTTATTACTGTGAAGACATTTACCTTTTGGAGTTTTATTGTACTACTTTATCTATTAAGGTAAACAGTGAGTTGTTTGTTATGTATACCTAATCATTCTACAGGGTTATGTTTAATGATTTGCTTTTTTGTATGTGGTCACTTTCTTGCAGCGTTAGAAGGAGTTTTTTAGTGTTTATTCAAATTTTCTCATGTCTTCTTCTGTAGAGGTTGGCTAGTGATTGTGTTCTCTTTGGTGTTCTGTAAATGTGGACTGGTTCGTTCCATACTTGCAGCTCTCATGTACTCTTTGTATCTGACATAAAACACTTTGTGTTCGCATGTCATTGTGTAACATCTTCTGTTTTCTCTTATATTTTCCTGATTTTTCTGTGTAGCTGTTACTCTTTGTATCTGACATAAAACATTTTCTGTTCGCATGTCATTGTGTACCATCTTGTGTTTTCTCTCGTATTTTCCTGATTTTTCTGTGTAGCTGTTACGGTGCTAAGTGTTTGTGATTGTGTTTAGTTTTGTATGTTATGATCTGCGCTTTTGTATTTTGTTTTTATTTTCTTTTAATTTTCTTGTTTAGCCTTGTGGTTATGATACCATTGTAACCATTGTTTTTGGCTATCTGCATTATTAAGTCAAGTTCTCTTAGGGAGTTTCTTTTTTTGTGTGTTGAACTGTGTTAGGTCTACGGAGCATCGAAGTGCTTGCTTTTGTGAATCTGGGTGGGTCGCGGATTAATGAATGATAACGTCAAGTGCTGACGTTAAGCGTAGTTTCAAACATATGCTTATTGAGGGTTGAATAACACTTAGGCGGTTTCTTGTTCTATTGGTTTTTATTTGTATGAACTAGTTTTCGGCTTATTAGGCCAACTTCAGATAACTACTGGCTATTGTTTACAAGGAGCTTGTGTTCTTACGAACCAAACATTCTGGACTAAGATACTACGCATTTACAGACGATCTTTAGTGGTGGTATTGTCTTTGGAATTATCAAACGGGTCTTCTGACTTTTTGTTCTGCAAAACAAGCGCATATAAAACCAGCGCTCTGTCGCTGAACTGAAGCCAATGTTAATCCACATCAAGGATTTGTCCCAATTTGTTTACAAATGGCCATGAAAAATATTTTACACAGATTTTAATGCGCAGTTCACCCTTTCCAGAGATGACGGCTGCTTGCAATACGGAACAATGGTGACGTGAGCTATCACACTACCAAAAAAAATCTTGTGGAACTCCCAAGATGGAAATGCCAGTGCGTTACACTGACTAGAATTTTGATGGACCAAAATAAGGAAAAAATACCATCCGGGTGACGAATAGTGTTACCAGCGGACGTACCCCTGGTAAGGAATAACCATGCAAAGTGGCTAAAAGCGTCTAACATGACGAAAATATATCTGTTCCCGCTTCTGGTCCATGGAAGCTGTCCCAAAGAGTCAATGACTTACTTCTCCACAGGTATCTGCCCGTGATTACAACAAACCTCTACGGATATTTCGATCAGGCTTCGTGCGATTACAACGCATAACATTAGATTACTTTACATTGCATGGAACGCCGCAGCTGTCCACTGATATGTTGCAGTTCATTACTGGACTGACACTTCTCATGCACTATTTATAATCTGATATGAAAACATAACTATCTGGCCTTTATTTCCATCACTGAAAAAAATATTTAAATAGTCTAATGATCAACGTGGGTGATTGCGAGAACTGAGCTGTCTACATCCATTTCTTCTTCTTCCTGGTGGTGGTTTTGTATGTAATTTTCTCTGTACAACAGTTTGGTATGTGATGGGCCAAGTCAGAAGCTTAGACCAGAACGGTGCCTTCTTGTTTGGACGGATAGCTCCTGGCGTATTCAAAAATGGTTCAAATGGCTCTGAGCACTATGGGACTTAACAGCTGTGGTCATCAGTCCCCTAGAACTTAGAACTACTTAAACCTAACTAACCTAAGGACATCACACACATCCATGCCCGAGGCAGGATTCGAACCTGCGACCGTAGCATCCTGGCGTAGTCACCATTTTCAAAAATGAAATTAAATGTGCATATGGTTATCGAGTAGACCGGTCGCCAGGTGCAAGTCTCTCTGGTCGACTCCATTTCAGCGACCTGTGTGTCGATGGGGATGAAACGGCGATGAAGACAACACAAAGCCCAGTCCCCGAACTGTGAAAATATCCAGCCTGACCGGGAATCGAATCAGAGTTTCTTGCGGGACATTCTCCGGCGTTGATCACTCAGCTATGGAGGCGAAATGCGTTTCAGAATAAAGTGCAACTTAAGGCAAACGCTGAGAGCTAGCTTTTGTCTTGGCTGGTGCCGGCCAATTGCCTTCAAACAGTTCTCGCATAAAGTTATGCGTTCGGCATGATATGTGACCAGCGCCACATTCACGAAAACTGATAAAATGGTGATACGAACTCCTGCATTCATGGAGAGTCTCAGTTTTCAAAAGCACGTGAATGGAACCAAACCAGACTTTAAAAGAACTTTTGTTTTATTTCAAAAAGTTGCCTGGTGAGAACGCTAGGTGAGGGATAGTCAGTGAGAGAAAAATACGAGAAGTGGCCAGGCTGCTTTGTGAACAGGAATTATTTCCCTTTCGGAAACCATTTGCCTGAGTTCCTGTCAGTGCTTCATACGAGGTGAATAACGTCTGGCATAAAAAGTTGTAAGACTGCTCCTCAGTTATGAACCTAAACAAGTAACACAGTGGGGGAAGTCAGGACACCGAGTCTCATGGTGCGTATGTGGGAGAAATTGCATTGGCTAAAACATCAAAGCCGCCCGGAGTGGCCGTGCGGTTCTGAGCGCTACAGTCTGGAACCAAGCAACCGCTACGGTCGCAGGTTCGAATCCTGCCTCGGGCATGGATGTGTATGATGTCCTTAGGTTAGTTAGGTTTAATTAGTTCTAAGTTCTAGGCGACTGATGACCTCAGAAGTTCAGTCGCATAGTGCTCAGAGCCATTTGAACCATTTTTTAAAACATCAAACTGTCTGAAGAGTGGGAGAGCAGCTCGGAAATATTTAAGAAGTGCAAGCAGGGTGCGTAACAAATGGTTAATGTTTTAAAACTTTTGCATGGAGAAGAGATTGTTGTCTTTCTAACAAGAAGATCAGTGGCCAGCATTTGCAGCGACGTTTTCAATGGCGCACGAGACTTCTGTGGACTTGCAAAATAGAGAACGAAGACAAGATTATCGATTATACACAGTGTAACTTATTCGGACGTCATGCCCCACGTAACCAGATTTTTGGTCTACTTGTAGGTGGCATGGTCATTTCGCGAGCGAATGTGGAAAGTGTGAGTGGCTGGCTCACCGACGCAAGAAACAGGAGTAAGTGGGGCATTGTGTGGTAGTAGGTAGTCAAATTACGAGAATTTACTTTAATGACGAGTGAGTGATTTTAATGAAGGTGAGGGATCTCGTGGTGCGACACTGTTTCTCAGTTGCAACTTACTGAAAATTAGCTACTGTGCCTGTTATAGTGTGACGAGGCCCACGTTGGACGTGGGAGAGTTAGGAAGTAGTGTTTCGCTACGTACGTATTTCATTTATTTTGCGTTATTGAACAAGGTATTTGGCACCACAGTAGAGGGATATGTCTCATTCATTTTAGTCGACTGACTTATGAGTGTTGTATTGTCAGCCGGCGCGGTAGCTCAGCGTGTTCGGTCAGAGAGCCGGTTGGCCTCTGTAATAAAAAAACTGAGTGGAAGGATCAACCACCGAACTTGAACAGGATATCTTGCGACGCCTGCAACGACCAAACACAACGATCAATAACGAAAAAAAAGGGGTAGCGTCTTTGATTCATAATCAAAACGTTTTCGGTCCCGGGTTCGATCCCCGCCACTGCCTAAAGTTTGATAAATAACCAGCACTGGCGGCCAAAGATTTCCGGCATAAGAAGTCAGCCTCATTCTGCCAACGGCCCTGTCAAAGAGGGCGGACGAGCGGATAGAGGTTCAGGGCACTCTCTCGTCCTAGGGGTGTGAAATTGCCCCTAAAGGCGGAAGAATCAGCAATGATCAACGACATGAGGATGCAGAAGGCAATGGAAACCACTGCTTTAAAGACACGTAACGTGTATCCACATGACATGTGGCCTGTAATTGAAGAACTGTCATGATGATCTCTCCATTGGCAAAAGATTCCGCAATAGTTCCCCATTCGGATCTCCGGGAGGGGACTGCCACGGGGGAGGTTACCATGAGAAAAAGATTGAATAATCAACGAAAGGACAACGTTCTACGAGTCGGGGAGTGGAATGTCAGAAGCTTGAACGTGGTAGGGAAACGACAAAATCTGAAAAGGGAAATGCAAAGGCTCAATCTAGATATAGTAGGGGTCAGTGAAGTGAAGTGGAAGGAAGGCAAGGATTTCTGGTCAGATGAGTATCGGGTAATATCAACAGCAGCAGAAAATGGTATAACAGGAATAGGATTCGTTATGAATAGGAAGGTAGGGCAGAGGGTGTGTTACTTTGAACAGTTCAGTGACTGGGTTGTTCTAATCAGAATCGACAGCATACCAACACCGACAACGATAGATCAGATATACATGCCGACGTCGCTAGCTGAAGATGAACAAAAAAAAAATGGTTCAAATGGCTCTGAGCACTATGGGACTTAAATACTGTGGTCATCAGTCCCCTAGAACTTAGAACTACTTAAACCAAACTAACCTAAGGACATCACACACATCCATGCCCGAGGCAGGATTCGAACCTGCGACCGTAGCAGTCGCGCGGTTCCGGACTGCGCGCCTAGAACCGCTAGACCACCGCGGCCGGCGGATATGAACAGATAGAGAAAGTGTATGAGGATATTGAAAGGGTAATGCAATATGTAAAGGGGGACGAAAATCTAATAGTCATGGGCGACTGGAATGCAGTTGTAGGGGAAGGAGTAGAAGAAAAGGTTACAAGAGAATATGGGCTTGGGACAAGGAATGAAAGAGGAGAAAGACTAATTGAGTTCTGTAACAAGTTTCAGCTAGTAATAGCGAATACCCTGTTCAAGGATCACAAGAGGAGGAGGTATACTTGGAAAAGGCCGGGAGATACGGGAAGATTTCAATTAGATTACATCATGGTCAGACAGAGATTCCGAAATCAGATACTGGATTGTAAGGCGTACCCAGGAGCAGATATAGACTCAGATCACAATATAGTAGTGATGAAGAGTAGGCTGAAGTTCAAGACATTAGTCAGGAAGAATCAATACGCAAAGAAGTGGGATACGGAAGTACTAAGGAATGACGAGATACGTTTGAAGTTCTCTAACGCTGTAGATACAGCAATAAGGAATAGCGCAGTAGGCAGTAAAGTTGAAGAGGAATGGACATCTCTAAAAAGGGCCATCACAGAAGTTGGGAAGGAAAACATAGGTACAAAGAAGGTAGCTGCGAAGAAACCATGGGTAACGGAAGAAATACTTCAGTTGATTGATGAAAGGGGGAAGTAAAAACAGGTTCCGGGAAAATCAGGAATACAGAAATACAAGTCGTTGAGGAATGAAATAAATAGGAAGTGCAGGGAAGCTAAGACGAAATGGCTGCAGGAAAAATGTGAAGACATCGAAAAAGATATTATTGTCGGAAGGACAGACTCAGCATACAGGAAAGTCAGAACAACCGTTGGTGACATTAAAAGCAACGGTGGTAACATTAAGAGTGCAACGGGAATTCCACTATTAAATGCAGAGGAGAGAGCAGGTAGGTGGAAAGAGTACATTGAAAGTCTCTATGAGGGTTAAGATTTGTCTGATGTGATAGAAGAAGAAACAGGAGTCGATTTAGAAGAGATAGGGGATCCAGTATTAGAATCGGAATTTAAAAGAACTTTGGAGGACTTACGGTCAAATATCGCAGAAGGGATAGATAAATTCCGTTAGAATTTCTAAAATCATTGGGGGAAGTGGCAACAAAACGACTATTCACGTTGGTGTGTAGAATATATGAGTCTGGCGATATACCATCTGACTTTCGGAAAAGCATCATACACAATTCCGAGGACGGCATGAGCTGACAAGTGCGAGAATTATCGCACAATCAGCTTAACAGCTCATGCATCGAAGCTGCTTACAAGAATAATATACAGAAGACTGGAAAAGAAAATTGAGAATGCGCTAGGTGACGATCAGTTTGGCTTTAGGAAAAGTAAAGGGACGAGAGACGCAATTCTGACGTTACGGCTAATAATTATTTTTGGGAGACTGTAAAACCTACAACAGTTTGAGGCCCTTGTTTCTGGATGTAAATATTGGTATGAAGCGATCCAGTATCAAGGGAGTAACCCACCGTACCACAGCCCGCTACAACACTTCCAGGAAATGAAGTGACACAATCATTTCTTGGAAATGAAATGATCGTATGGCATTTATTGGCCGGGATATCACCTTCGGGGTTCGACCGCCGTATTGCGAGTCTTTTTAGGTGACGCCACTTCGGCGACCTGCGTGTCAATGATGATGAAAATGGTGAAGAAGGACGCCTTATATCCAGTACCCTACCGGGAATCGAACCCGGGTCCCCTTGCGTGTTAGGCAATAACGCTACCGCTGCGCTACGGATTTCTTGGGCATGCTATATGATACAGCCGAGGTGATACGAATTTGTCTGACAAAGTTACAGTACCGGCTCAAGCGTGACATCTCTAAAGCGGAACATGTGTGCAAGATGTGAGAGCGTTTCAGAATTTACTACAGGAAATAGGTTACGACCTTCGTGCAAACCGACGAGAACCTGTTCACTTCGCACAAACTACTTATCTCCTGAAAAGACGAGATTCTGTCAACCACCACTGAAGGGCTATGCATTCTCCAAGGGCCCTCGACGTCAAGGACGAAAGGCAGACGGAACGAGTACGTTCTGCACCTCACAGTATGGTATACAAGCGACGGTATCATGACCGAGGGAATTTTGTACACTTCTAGAGGTGGCGAGTTGTTTGTTTGTCACGATGTTGATGTAAATAGTGAAACAGAGTAAAGAGATGGTATGTCATCAGCTGGGTATTTCTGGTTCTTTAATAGTATTATGGAGGTCTTACTGAAGTAATGAGTTTGACAGTAGGTTGGGTCTGACATCAGGAATTGAAAGACAGCACACACATTAAGCAATTAATAGATAACGATGGAAATTTCATTTGTGTAACTTTTAAGCTGTCGTAGACATGTGTTTTGAAAAATTACGTGTTTATTTTCTGTTTCCAAGAACCTATTCCTCCTCCTTAGTTGTAGTACATCTGCATATTGAAATGAGGTGTACATAAAGGCAGTTCTGCGTTGTGGGGACTGCAGAGCTGTAATACGGTGAATTTTGTTGCGTATTTGTGGGTAATCTGTTTGAGAAAGGATTGCACTTTAAGAGTACTGCAGATCGCTAGTACTAGGAAGATATATGCTGAAGATTTGGTAGAAAATAGTGTTTTTCGTGTATTTACATTTTCTGTTTATTTTAGGATATTTGTGTGAGATGAGTTAGCATTAATGAGTGTGTTATGGGAAGCGAATGTGAGTATTGGTCCAACAGCTTCGTTGAATTCAAGGGGTAACATAATGAGATACTGTGATAAATTCTGATCGTGAGAATTAATTCAGACCGTTAAATCTGTTGACGGGGACAAGGTACTTTTGAGAACAAAAAGGTGTAGGTACCTGCGCAATGACGCAATAAATTCTTTCATATCTATTCTAATCCTGTCTGAATAAGAAAAGTGATACCTGATAACTTTGTCGAATTTGAAATACTAGGAATTTGTTAGTCGAAAGGCAAGCAACACATTAGGAACAGTAAGATGTTCGGGAAGTAAGAGTAGTGCCCATGTTGAAACACTCGGCAACCTGTCTTGTTTTCCATGGTAACGAATGATTGAATGAATATGTAATGAATTTCTGTAGCGTAGTCGTGAGTCCATTTGAATAATGATTTCTGTAGTGGACAAACCTCTGTCATAGTTAGGTTACTTGTGAATACTGTGTGATAGAACGGGAAAGAGGAATGCTATATGAGCCACTGGTGGAGTGAACCCAAAATGTTGATGAAGTGTGTGCTACACTGATTTCTTAACGTAGGTGATTCGTGAATTATTTATTAAAGTTTTTAAATCCACGTGAATTACGTAGTGAGAAGTAGGGGTTAATGGAGCCAGGAATGCAATGAGCCGGTGGTGTAGGAGATTTATGTTGTTGTACTAATAAGAAGCTACACCTAAGAGATCTATGATATCAATGGTGAAATAATGTGTATGTGAAAGTCTGTCTAATCCTGCTATTGACAGGAAGAGTATACGCATGATGAAGGATCATCATTCTGCAGTCTTTCTCTTTCATTTTATTATAGCTGTTACTGCAAATGTTTTTAAGTATCGTCTGGAGCGATGTGCTTTTATATTTGTGTGCAGTGTTGTCGTCAGCTACACTTATGTGTTTTGCTGTTATATACAGTAGATTGCGTGATCGGTGGCATCAGCCATTAGTTTTCGTGTGCAGACCAATAGTAGCAAGCCTACTCACTTGCTACTGGTGCAAGGTATGAAATCAATGGGAATTATAAATTTGACTGCTAACTAAGGGGAACATACTTACATTCTATAGATCGCCATACGGTATACTCAGCAAGAAGAGGACCTGCTTGCCATTTTCAATCTCTCTGGAAAGATTCTATTATGTGGAGATCTAACCGCAAAGCTTTTCGCGTGGAACTCTGGAGAAACATCGAGAGGGGTAGCAGATTATGTGCGTTGGAGGAACGCCTGGATGCGATAACCCTTCGGTTATCGATATTTAACAATATTAAAAATGAGTGAGCGTGTGAATGATATTGTGCAGTGCACCAGAGTGTCACATACGTGGTATGGTGTGCTTAACATAAAGTAGCGAATATTTTTACTTTCGGCCTTGTCACTAGTAAACAAATTATTTCCCGTTTGTTTGCTTCCCTGAAAGTACTTCATTTGGAAAGTGATTTGAAATTGGGCATTGGTTAAGGAAGGAAGTTACCACATTGTGCGTGAAGCATGAAGCTGATTGGCTGAAGCATATTCCATTCTACGTTCTAGCCACTCAGAGAGACAGAATAGTGAATATAGACGCGCGCTCGATTCGAGGAATCGTAATTCGCCTCTAGCGGTGAGTGCATCCATGTTTAGAAGTTCTAATAGAAATATTGCAATTTACTTTCGCTAAGATTTAGAGTGCTTCTGAAAATTATTGAGAGCTGGGATAGCCAAAGTTTTTGAAGTTTCAAGAATTTTAGAGAATTTTATCTCGCTCTTTCAGATTATCAAAAACTTTTCAATCAGCTTGCTCTACTTTCGTAATTCCCAACTTCCAATATTTAGCTAACTAAACGACTGAAACTAACGTCCATTGTTGAAGTTTCAAACCGTGTACTGGCTGTTCAAAGTTGCATTTCTTCGTGAGTCTTATATTTATACTGACTACTGTTGAGAGAATGTGTTACGTATGTGAAAGTGATCGGTCCAACTATGACTCTACAGTATTTTGTTTTACGTCGATAAATACATGTTAGAGCGGACGCGCTAGTAATCTGAATATCTGGTACGCAGATCATACAGATAAAACATTTTTGACTTGTTTTATTCAGTAGTATCAGTCAGACCTCTTAAAGGGAATGTGTCTGCAGCAGAAAGTAGAAACTTTTGTCCAATTTGCTGCCTTTTTGCACAGCATTTCTCGATTGAGGCACATTATTCGTCGTTTCAGGCAGACTGTCAGACTGTGATTCTAAGAAATCTACGGAGGTAAATGAGTAAACTCCAGTAGGCAGATAGACGTCGCACTTTCCTGAAGCATATCTTCTAAATAAACATTTATGTTGCGTTCAGTTTTATACGTATTCTCTTTTATGTGTCAGCCGAACCCATATAATCTCCAAAGTTCCTCTGTATAACCGCATCTCGCAAGCTTCTATTCTCTTCTTGTGTAAACTATTTATCGTCCATGTTTCACTTCCATACATGGCAACACTCCAAACTAATACTTTTAGAATGGAATTCCTATTACTTAAATCTATTCTCTATGTCAACAAATTTCTTTCCTTCAGAAGCGCTTTTCTTGCCATAGCTAGTCTACATTTAATATCTTTTCTACTTCAATAGTCATCACTTACTTTGCTTCCCAAACAGCAAAACTCGTCTACTACATTAAGTGCCTCATTTCCATATCTAATTCATTTAGCCTCAGCTGATTTCATTCGACTACACCCCATTATACCCGTTTTGTTTTCTCGATGTTCATCTTATATCCTCATTTCAAGACACTCCCACGCCCGGGTTCCCGGGTTCGATTCCCGGCGGGGTCAGGGATTTTCTCTGCCTCATGATGACTGGGTGTTGTGTGCTGTCCTTAGGTTAGTTAGGTTTAAGTAGTTCTAAGTTCTAGGGGACTGATGACCACAGATGTTAAGTCCCATAGTGCTCAGAGCCATTTGAACCATTTTTCCAAGACACTGTCCATTCCTTTCGACTGCTCTTCCAGGTCCTTTGCTGTCTCTGACAGAATTACAATGTCGTCGGCAAACTTCAGAGATTTTCGTCTCTTCTCCATGGATTTTAAATTCCATTCCAAATTTTTATTTTGTTTCCTTTAGTGCTTGGTCAATATATAGATTGAATAACATCTGAGATGGGCTACAGCCCTGTCTCACTCCCTGCCCTTTCGTGCCAGTCGACTCTTATAACTGCCATTCGATTTTAGTACAAATTGTAAATAGCCTTTCGCTCCCTGTATTTGACCTCTGCCACCTTCAGAATTTGAAACAGCGTATTCCAGTCAACGTTGTCGAAAGCTTTCTCTTAGTCTACAAATGCTAGAAACGTAGGTTTGCCTGTCCTTAGACTATCTTGTAAAATAAGCCGTAGGATCAGTATTACATCGCGTGTTCCACAATTTTACAGCACCCAAACTGATCTTCCCCTGGGTCGGCTTCTACCAGTTTTTCCATTCATGTTTAAGGAATTCGTGTTAGTATTTTGCAACCGTGACCTATTAAACTGCCGGCCGGGGTGGCCAAGCGGTTACAGGCGCTACAGTCTGGAACCGCGCGACCGCTGCGGTCGCAGGTTCGAATCCTGCCTCGGGCGTGGATGTGTGTGATGTCCTTAGGTTAGTTAGGTTTAAGTAGTTCTAAGTTCTAGGGGACTGATGACCGTAGAAGTTAAGTCCCATAGTGTTCAGAGCCATTTGAACCATTTGAACCTATTAAACTGATAGTCCGGTAATTTCACACTTTCTTATTGATTGGAATTATTATATTCTTCTTGCAGTCTGAGAGTATTTCGCCTGTCTCATACATCTTGCTCAGTTTCGTATCACTTAAAATTAAAGCTGACGTACATCATCATTTCCTACGCGAAAGGTATGACTAAAACTTCGTTGGCACGATATGCACTGAAATGATACGAAAAGGTTCGAGTAATACCGTGGAGCAACCAGAAGTACGTAACTTAAGACGGTAAGTCGTCTACGAGCACACGCAAGCGTAGCAGTTAGCCCATCTACTCGGGCTATTTCGAGGTGGGGGTACGGTCATCAAGCCGTTGCGAAATGTCGAGTTACGGCCAAGTGGAGGCGGCTACCTCGTTTACGAAATTAATTTGCGCTCGGCGACTGTACATGCGGGCAAGCAGCAGACGGCTGGAAGGCGAGCCGAACCTCTCTCGCACAAGCACGGCGCGGCAGATGCGTGGCGACGAGCGGCGGGTGAAGGGCGCCGTGTTTACCGCTACGGCGAGGACGTCGCCCGGCCAGCGTGATACGTGTGCTCGGGAAGCGACGTCTTTGTTTACACAGACGAGCGGTGGCGGTCTGGAGGAGGGGAAGGGGGCTCGGCTAAACCGGCACGAGTAACAGCTTATTGGTGGCGCTCATCCACTTAAGCCGCGGAGCCATTCCTATGCATGGGACGGATGGCGAAAGGGGGAGGCGCGAAGCTAATGAGGCGCAGCCGGCTTCTTTCAATCTGCGTTATTCCCAGCCGCATCGCACCGCAAACTGGGCACGAGGGCGGATTCTGGCCGCCGCATCGGCGTGCGCCTCGCCCGAGAAAATTGGCTGCTTGCCAAGCAATCGCTCGCTATCTCTTGTAACTGTTGGTTAGGCTCCCACCGCCGCCTTATCTCGTAGGCGTTGGGCCTTTCCTTCCCTCTTTCCTTCCTCCCTTCCCTCTATTAGATCAGCAATCTGTGAAGCCCATCGCCCACAGGAGGGGAAGACTTAGACCTAAAGGGCACCAGCGACTTCACGCAACACAAACAGTTGCTACTTCTCATACCCAAACTCACCACTGACTTCTTATTACTGATTTTCACAATAATGCAGCACAGTGTTTGTACTGAGTAAAACGCTTCAATCTGAATGTTCACAGAGAGACCAAGACGTTTCCAACCTCAACAGCAGATGGTGAGGTGGTACCCAAACGTGTCCTGAATTTTGAATATTTCCTATGTGCAAGGTCTGTTCAAAAAATACCGGAACTTTGTCCAAAAAAACTTTCTACGCCTATATTTTACTTACTGTCCATGGACTTCTCCACAGTTGTTACAACGCTCCCAACGCCATTTCCACTTCAGGAATTAGTCTTGTTACGCCTCTTGCTGGATCGCGAGAAGCGCGGTCTGCTAATTTTCTTTTAGCTCGTCTATCATTTAAATCTTTGTGCTTTCAACGAAAGTTTTCAACAGACCTCGTATGCTGATCTCCAGCATCAAGAAATGGCATGAAACGCACACCACGGTTATCAGGGCGAAAAAAGTTACGACCAATCAGGGATATATAATGTTAAATGTAAAGACTGTAACACGTTATAAATCGGACAAACAGGACGAAGGTTAACTAGAAGATACAAAGAACATATAAACAGAAGCAAAAACAACCTATTCACATTTAGAACGCATCTTTCAGAGAATCGACACTCTACAGTTGACACAAGCACTGAACTTACCATTTCTAAAAGGGCCTGAAAGTAATCTACGTGAACATCTTAGAAGAAATAGATGACTATAGACATTAGGCAAAAGGTTAATTAACATTTTCAGTGAGCAAACAGAACATATAAATAAAAGAAGATACTCAGAACTTGGATGAAATTCTTGTAGGTGAGCCTGCCGGTGTGGCTCGTAGGCACTTCAGTCCGGAACCGCGTGGCTGCTACGGTCGCAGGTTCAAATCCTGCCTCGGTCATGGATGTGTGTGATGACCTTAGGTTAGTTAGGTTTAGTAGTTCTAAGTTCTAGGGGACTGATGACCTCAGATGTTAAGTCCTATAGTGCTCAGAGCCATTTGAAAAATATTTTTTGTTGGTGATGGAATTCAGGAGAGAGGACATTCCTAATGTTACATAGCATATGAATCTATTTTCTTCGAAGGTATAAATCTGATATATATATTATATCACTGGCACATAAATCGACACTGTAACAGCCATCCACAAATATGGCAGAACGAAAGTAGATGAAATTTTAAAAAATTACAATCATATACTGAGAGTGGTTTTGTTAGCTGTTGTACAGAGCAAGTCGCCTAACTTCTCCAAGTGAAGAACAAACAGTGCATTAACGGCAGGACCCTTTAACCTTCTCACGATTTTGACGAGATAACGCGCCTATTGGACAGAATTATGAGCGACATCCCTCAGGAGTTCATTCAACAACTCTGTCAATTGATGACAAGCCTGCCTACATAAGGGCCAGAGGTGAACCAGCTCGTTGTTAACTTGCTCAATTTGTGAAGTTCTTTCTCTTGAATGAGTCATCAATCTTTTCTGAAATTGTAATCATTTGCTTGCCTGTACACATACATCACATCCACCGATATCCGTCCCATTCGGATAACTCTTTCGTGGTCTGTGCTTTTTTGACTTGAAGGATATATACGTCCTTAAAGCAGTGCTTGAACTTCTTTATTAACTGATTATTCAATCATGTCTTCTGTCTTTCTTCTTTTCCTCTTCGCAAAATTTCTATTTTCTTTGACTCTGTTCGTGTTGCCTTTGTCCTGTCCTTCACTGTTTAATTCAGATTTCATGTTCATAATTTTGTTTCTTAATTTACCTCTTTCATTTATCATTTCCCTATTGATTACTACTTGTTTTAGATCTTCTTCTATTTTTTGAAGTAAGTTCGCTTGTTTTCGATTGAGCCGTTTACGACATGAAAAATCCTAATTGTGAATTGGTCGTTCATTCTGTGTATGCGTTCATAGGATGTCAGTCAGGGTTTTCTGATCATCTCTCTGTATATTCGTATAGTTTTTTGCTTGGTTTCTTCATCCATATTTTTTTCCGAGGATTCCACTTCCCGTTTTTTTCTGTCGTTGTAGCACCTGACGCTCCACTTGTGGTCGTTTCCGATGTGTCGAATGTTTCTGCTAGTAGAAATGTATTGCACAGCCAGAATATGGTCTCCGTCTTAATATGTTTCTTTTATTGTAATGCGTCCATATGAGTTAGTATATTGTAAAGCAGCCGTTGGTATTTACTATTTCATTACCCTGCATAATGACGGGATGGAAACGTGAATGTATTGACTACCGAGCGGATATACTGAAAGCACATAAAATTGTGGAAGCGTACCAGTTGCAGAGTTTTAAAATTGGAATTTTCGGTTAGAAAGGAAACAGTTACATCGGAAAGAAGTTTGGTGGAGGTATTGCTAACGGTGTAACGTAGGCTACCTTAGCACTGAATCACATAATAATATGACTTCGTAATGATGATAGTAATCACTGGCACAATCATTCGTGCAGACTGCACTAATAATCATGCCCTGAGGAACATTGACATTAATACATTGCAGCTAATGAAATCTAATGTTTTTCTACAGTGTCTGTACACATTTGTCGAGCTACCTTGTACATCTTTATGTGGTATATACAGTACTACTTCATGGTGATAGGTTGTAGAATAAAAGAAAGCGAGATTATTACATTTTCTTATACTTACGCCGAAAGAAACGAGGAAATATTCATTGACACACAGCACTTTTCAATAAGTGCTCGAATTTGGTTGCACTTTATGTTTTTGCATTTGACATAGAGTATTTTAGTATCATCTCTGCGGCTAATCAGACAGTACAATACATTTCTTCATCCCTCCTTAACATATCGCCAGTGCAGTTGTAACAAGCCTGGCTGTTCTTCTAGAAGGTACATTGTCATATTACAGCAATTCAAGCGACATATGCCACAAGAGCCTCCTACATACCGCTACTGCTCGACAGTCTTATAATTAACAAAATCTCTGCCTAACCAGTGCACTTATCTTATAGATGTTATAAAACAACATTTTCATAACTTTGTTTTCCTTGCTACACGTTCTACTTACTATTGCATTGTTGTTTAACTTTTGAGAGAATGTAACACAAAAATAATAATATTTGCAAGTACAGTTTTGCTCAAAAAGAAAATGAAAACGTTTATACAATGAATTAACAGCATCGCTAACAGAATGCCTTACTTGTTAAATTTGCATAAAACTAGTGCAAACATTAAAATACCTAAAACTGAATTATCAAATGAATTTAACAAATAAACAAACGAAAATGTTGCTGTGCCTTTATGTTCTGAAAGTGTGTGGCATAAAAGGAAATTAATTTATTGAATTAAATGTGTCATTACGACGCTATACGAAGGTTTTCTGTCGTGTGTTGGATGTCTCATTTGATATTCCTTTTTGTTGTATTTGTTCCCATAGACACTTGAAATTTGCACTCGTTTAACCTTTCCATATATTGTGTGCATAACTTCTGTGTTGTTATTCTTTCCATTATTGCGTTTTATCATATATCATCTATAGATCTGTTTTGGCGGATACTTCATGTGTCTGCTTCTTCTCCTGGTTCTTGTATATTGTTACTGAGTACTGTCATGTTACCAGACAGAGTCTGAAGATGGATTAAAGTCGAAACACTTAAAATTGTTAAGTCTTCTTCAGCACAGGTTGCATAAAAGACACCTTTCACAAAACAGATATACCAAGCTGTTATATGCTTTTTGTGGTCTTCTAGAAGAACCCAGACTCGAAACATGTGCCTTTGTTTACTGTACTCATAAGGTGACATATTTGCACAGTGATAAGCAATCACGGTTTACGTTTCAAAATTCACCATAATTTCCTTAATCGTTTTAATGATTCTTGTATTGCATTATGTATTTTGGCTTTTCTCTTAGTATCAAAATTGTATGGTCTTGATTGTGAGCATACTTAGGTTCTGCCAGAATATGACCACTACGTGGGCATTGGTTGCAGAGTAACAAAATAACATCTCATAACAGATTTTCACGGTTATTTACAACAAAAATGTTTAAAAGATGTGAATTTATACAGAATAAAAGCGATCAAATCGGAGTATTGAACTGCTTAATTTATATTTCTTTGTATCCCTAGACAGCAAAGGTGGGAAAACGTAGAACTGTTACTGAACCATCCAAAATTTCAATGCTCCAGATTTTATTCAAAGTACTCTACAACTTATAGTTTATGCTCTCTTTAATTACAATTATTAGGTCTCCAACAGCATATTAAACTGAACTCCGTCCAAACATGCCTCGGCAGAGCCAACGGTACCGACCGACCGCTGTGTCATCCGCAGCCTATTGGCGTTACTGTTTGCGGATATGTAAGGGCATGTAGTGAGCACACCGCTCTCCTGGTCGTTGTCAGTTTTCATTACCGGAGTCGCAACTTCTGAATCACCAAGTAGCTCCTCGGTTTATCTCACCCCATGCTAGGCAGACCAGACGGCCACCCATCCAAGGGATAGCCGAGGCCAATAGCGCTTACCTTCAGTGATTTGACGGAAACCAGTGTTACCACGGCGGCAAGACCGCTCCAGTGGTACGGCACATTCAAAATAAGTACCAAACCTCCTGTTTTGTTCCATAAGCTGATGATTCCAGATTAGTGGGAACCGCGAATAGGATCCAACTGGAATCGTTGATTTTACGAGGCTGTAGTGATCTACGTTTAATAACCACTGTACTGAAAGTACTTATGAATGAACTACACAGAGAGAACTGTGCGTCAGTTTGCCAAGACGGAAAAGACTAGGACGAAGGGAAATGTCAGTGGTCCTTCTCCTGATCGGAACTACAGAAGTACTGCCTGCTTTCCCCCACTAGCTGGGAGGCCGGCGCGCTGCAACAAGGGCAGCCGACGCGCGCCATGTTTGATTCATGTGCGCGTGGCTGCTGCGATTCCAGTCGGAGACCGCAAAGTGGGTCCCAGCCTCCGACCGACGGCTAATTGGGGCTTAGGGCCGCCCTTGACAGATGGCGCTCCGGTCTCCCTTTGTATTTAGATAGGCCAGGCAGATAGTGGCGAGGCTGCCGGAAGGAGTTCGGCGGGTCGCATGCGCTCAGGCGCTGGAAATCGATCGACAACACACGAACAACGGCTGGAAATTCCAGTGCAGCGCGGCCGCGGCACTCGCTATCTCAAACTTTCTGACAAAGAACAGATCGGTGGGACAGTTAGACTAGCCACGGTTGTTAGAAACATCTTTCTGATGTATGGCACGTTACTACAGGTAAGCCAGTCCTCAACACGACAGGCGGTTTGAACACCACAGGGTCTTATTAGGCATGGTCGTACTGGAGGGGATCGACCATCCTTCCTCCCACCTATGAAGTGATACAACCTACGTGTCATAGGAAGACCCACTGCTAAACCCAGGGTCCAGGGAACGATGGTTCATAGCACGTTTTACACATACACTCAAGGGCCAAAGAAACTGTTACACTTGTCTAATATCGTGTAGGGCTCCAGCAAGCACGCAGAAGTGCCACAGCACGACGTGACAAGGACTAGACTAATGTCTGAAGTAGTGCTCGAGGGAAATGACACCATTAATCCTGGAGGGCTGTCCAATAATCCGTAAGAGCACAGAGATCTCTTCTGAGCAGCACGTTGCAAAGCAACACAGATACGCTCAATAACGTTCGTGTCTGGGGGGTTTAGTGGCCAGAGGAAGTGTTCAAACTCAGAACAGTGCCTGGAGTCACTCAGTAGCAATTCTGGTAGTGTGTGGTGCCGCATTGTCCTGCTGGAATTGCCCAAGTCCGTCGGAATGCACAGTGCACATGAATGGATGCAGGTGAACAGACAGGATGCTTACGTACGTGTCACCTGTCAGAGTCGTACCTCGAAGAATCAGCGTTCCCATATAACTCCATCTTCACACGTTCCATACAATTACAGAGCCTCCAGCAGCTTCAACAGCCGCCTGCAGAGATGCAGGGTCCATGGATTCATGAGGTTATCTCCATATCCGTATCGTCCACCCTCTCGATACAATTTTAAATTAGATTCGTCCGAACAGGCAACATGTTTCCAATCATCAGCAGTCAAATGTCACTGTTGATAGGCCTAGGCGGGGCGTAAAGCGTTGTGTCAAGCTGTCATGGGTACACGAGTGGGCCTTCTACTCCGAAAGCCCATCGCGATGACGTTTCGTTGAACGGTTTGCACGCTGACACTTGTTGACGGCCCAGCACTGAAATATGTAGCAATTTTCGGAAGGGGTGCATTTGTCACGTTGAACGATTCTCTTCAGTCATCCTTGGTCCCGTTCTTGCAGAATCTTTTTCCGACAACACCGCTGTCGGAGATTTTATGTTTTAGCGGATTCCTGATGTTCGCAGTACTTTCGTGAAATGATCGTACGGGAAAATACCCACTTCATCGCTACGTGGGAGATGCTTTGTACCAACGCTCGTGCGCCGACTGTAACACCTCGTTCAAACTCACTTAAATCTTGATAACTTGCCATTGTACTCGCAGTAACCGATGTAACAAGTGCGACAGACACTTGTTGTCTTATATAGGCGTTTCCGACCGCAGCGCCGTATTCTGCCTATTTACATATCTCTGTATTAGAATGCGCGTGGTTATACCAGTTTCTTTGGCACTTCAGTGCATATATCATTGTCAGACGCGAAAAAAGCAGTAAGTGACGGAACAAAAGAATCCTTGGCTCGACTGAGAGTTCAGGCCCAGACTTTTGCATTTGGAACTGGAAAACCACTTACACAAGATCTAAATCCCTTCCTTTCCTTTCACTTTCCATTTTGTCTCATCTCGATATGATTTCCTTCACATTTCTGTCTTGTTTGTTGAGCACAAAGATCCCAGAATGTGTACACCAGCTCTAAACAACTACTAATTTTTTCGTATGCAATATGTCCCTGATAGCCTGCCTTTGGTGTGAGTGAGTTTAGTGTGTTCCCGTGAGGTGTGTTTGAGTTCCTCAATCTGTCGCTGGGAGCGCCACTATCTCTTAAACCGTAAAATGGCAGCGACACTGCACGAAAAAGCGCAATAATTTCAGCGGCAGATTGAGATGAAATGTTCACTGAAGGTGCCACGAAACATCAGAATAACTTACAAGAAACCGGCCACAGATATCAAGCTGATTCAGAAATGAAACGCAAATCTTTTAAGTACGGGTACAGGCTAGTAGCAGAAAAGAAGCTGGCTAAGTTCAATGCCTGCAGAGAATGTCGAAATGATTCACTGTATACGCGTCACCATGCAGTCAGTGAATAAAGCAACACGCCAGCAGCAGCTGTCGAAGACCATGGTGCATAGAGTGCTACGGAAACTGTTGCAATTGTATACTTGAAAAATTCAGATTTTGCTACAGCTGAAACCACGTCATCACGAACAAGTAAAAGAATTTTCCAATAGTGTGGTCTTCCATATTGAAGACAATGAAAATTTATTACAGCCGGCCGCAGTGGCCGTGCGGTTATAGGCGCTGCTGTCCGGAACCGCGGGACTGCCACGGTCGCAGGTTCGAGTCCAGCCTCGGGCATGGATGTGTGTAATGTCCTTACGTTAGTTAGGTTTAAGTAGTTCTAAGTTCTAGGGGACTGATGACCTAAGATGTTAAGTCCCATAGTGCTCAGAGCCATTTGAACCATTTACTACAGGAAATAGCGTTTTCAGATAAAATTACGATTCATTAAATGGTGTTAATAATAACAGCATTGGTATAGTAATTTTGACAAATAAAGGCCTAATTAAGTCGAAAGTATTTCCCGTAGTTGACAGTCTCATAAGCTAATGTCACAGTTCCTACATCAAGTGCCAGATCGTTATTAATTGTACTGAGACTCGCAAAGAAAATTTAAGGGCTTAAACGTAGAATTAGGCACTTAAGTACGAAATAAAATAAAATAACCTGGGGAACCATCCCTTCAATAACCAAACAACCAAACCTTAGTGTTTGAGCCGTATGTGGCTCATATTCATGCCATCTTTATTTAACATCTTGTTTTTACCGCATGGCCGCCTCGTCATTTTAACTTCAATTACTGGTGTCGCTGAATTGCTGTCTTGCCTGTCCGTGAGCGGCAGCAGCAGCGCATATCGATAAGTGCACTGTCGTACTATCTCTGGGCGCCTGGTAGCGTTTCCGGGATCGTCATGTGTCTGGCGGTCAGTTGGAGAAGAACCAGCTTGGCGGTCGCGACGCAGCACCAGTGCAGTCGGGAATGGAGCCCCAGTGTGGTCCGCACAGCCAGTACCAGTGGGGACGACTATCGGTTGGTCGTTCGGTCGGTTATCTAATCGACGACGTGTATTTGGGTCGGTTCCTTCCTGTGCAGAGATGTCATTTGTGTTCCCTCTGCATGGTTGAGTCTGAGCCAGTGTCTCTGGAACGTCGTCCATCCGAAGGAAGTCAGTGAGTGGGACAGACAACAGCAGTGCTGTTGCGACGGGACAGCAGTCGCCGACGGACCAGCAGTCCAGTCGGTCGCTTGGCGTGGAGCAGCAAGCAAGCCCCGGTCGCGCGTAGTCGGGCTGGAGCCGCTGGGTGCATGCATGCTCAGTTGGAGTGTGATGTGCTGCTTGCGAGTGCTACGAAGTTCGTCGCCCACCGATCCTGTACATGAAAGTTGAGCCCTTACTTAGCTTACTATCGAGCCCAAACTGTTTACATTTCTTCGTTTGATCTTGGTTGTCGCTTTTGGGACATTCCCTCAAGCAATAACGTGTGTGTATTTAAGTCGGCTAAGATTCCAGCCGTCTTCCTGTGAAATTTAACTTAATTTGTTCCCTGTGATGGAAGTTCACCAGCGGTATCTTCTGCCTTGGGGCTGTTGACGTTCCGGTTACCTGCCGTGGTCGTTGAGGTAATTTTAGGCAGTATATTTTCCTCATAGTGTTGTTGCTGTCCAGCGCAGCGTGTAGTTCGACAGCTGAGGTGTTGTTGGTCGTTGTGGGCGCCAGTATTCTGTTCAAATGGCTCTGAGCACTATGGGACTCAACTGCTGTGGTCATAAGTCCCCTAGAACTTAGAACTACTTAAACGTAACGAACCTAAGGACATCACACACATCCATGCCCGAGGCAGGATTCGAACCTGCGACCGTAGCGGTCGTGCGGTGCCAGACTGTAGCGCCTTTAACCGCTCGGCCACTCCGGCCGGCGCCAGTATTCTGTGTGTCGTGTGTTGATATCTTGTGGTTATTTTGCTGGTTACGTGGAGCTGAACTGATTTGGTTAATTAGTCGGTCGGCTGTCTGTCGGTTGGGGTGCCTCCAGATTAAGAAGTCGTTGGACAGGCTGCCTGTCTCCCCTAAATGGGCGTTAGTGTTACAATCCCAGGCCGACCTTTGGGAACTTCTGAGCGCCGTTCCTTATGTGTTATGTAGTAATTTCCCTGTTTGGATTTTAGTTATTTGGTTGATTTGTGGCGTTCAGCCGAGTATCAATACCTCTTAAATTAATGTTCTTGTCTTGCCCTTAAGGCACGATATTGTTATATTTTTATACGGGGCTCTCAGCCGAATTTTACATCAAATCTTTTAAGGCCTTAAGCCGTTAAATTACTGTGTTGTTGTGTGGCCTTAAGTCGAGTATTAATATCTCTTAAATTAATTTCCTTGTCTTGCCCTTAAGGCATGAGATTGTTTTTCTTTATTTTATATGGAATGTTTTAAGATAAGGGCTTCTGCCTTTTGATTGAAACCCCACTAATTGCTTAATAAGCGATCTCCAGCCTAGTTCCATTAAAATTAAATTGCTAAGCCCTTCAGCCGATTAGATTGAAGATTTTAGAAAATATTCTTGGGTGAAACCTCCAGAAGAATCTTGTATTTTAATTTTGTTTAGGGCTTGTGCCTTGAATGTTGAATGTGGTCTTCAGCTGAACTGAAGTTAACCAAAGGAGGTCGATTAAAGTTTTTGTAATATTGTGTGTTGATAAATGAAGTTTGTATGTTGAGTGCAACTGACAGGAAATCATTTTGGCCCCTCCACAACCTAATCCGCTCTGGCCTGCTGTCCCAGGCATTTCAGTGTTCTTTCAGCATTATAGGAACATGCCATTATTCTCAGATTCAAACTAAGACCAATCTACCCCGGAAAATTACTAATTCTCTCGTCAATTAAATACAGTTTCAGTCAAATATGTTAAAAATTTACTATGCGCTTATATTATTTTCAGCTCAGAATTACAATGTAGATATTTCATTTGCGTTCATATTACTCCCATCGTACTACGTTACTATGGCCACAAAAGTATTAAAAAGTAGTAGAAGTTTCTCCCGTAATTTCTGTCATAAATCCGACGTTGTGTCCGATGGAAAGGAAATTTCAAAAATAGCCACATGGGAGATAAACAACGTAACGACATAAGAACTGTTTCAGAACTAATAGATATTAAAGACCGTTGAGGTTGGAGATGTTTCCAAAAACTAAATATGTTACTTATGACAAACGAGCATTAGGAGGTGAATAGTACTTAAAATCCATTGACAGTTTGGGCAGAATGTTCCTACAGGTACTAACATTTAAGCAACTGACAAAGTGCTCGGACCTGCAGCTTGAAACTTATGTCTCATCATGGACTGTGTTATTTGCTACGCAACTGAGAGAGAAGTACGTACGCAGGCGTTACGGTTTCTGGGACAGTCCTAGGATCAAGTTCTCAGGATGACGCACAGATTTAAACTCATACTGCCGGCCGGGGTGGCCAAGCGGTTCTAGGCGTTACAGTCTGGATTCGCGCGACCGCTATGGTCGCAGGTTCGAATCCTGCCCCGGGCATGGATGTGTGTGATGTCCTTAGGTTAGTTAGGTTTAAGTAGTTCTAAGTTCTAGGGGACTGATGACCTCAGAAGTTAAGTCCCATAGTGCTCAGAGCCATTTTTTGAACTCATACTAGAGATAGAAAAGAACTGGCAAACACACTCTAAAACTTCTAAATTGTTTGTGAGTTCGATGGATAAAGAGCTGGCCGCGCTGACAAGTAAGCAGAATATAATTATGGACAACAATTGTAAAGAACTGAGTTCAATACTGAATTGATAGTTTCCCTGAAGTATTCTTACAGTTTTGAATCTTTCTCGGACGATTATAAGGAGCGTTCAGTGTTGTGTGCACAGGAAGCTGCGCTTCCTTCTTAGCACGAAGTTTCTGAAGTTTCTGAAAACACCCAAGCCATCAGTGATAATATCAGTTAACCTGGGAACGAGCCTTCCCCCCCTCCCCCCCCACCCCCCCACGAAAATCGTTAATAGGTTAACAAATCTTAGACAAAACAATGTTCCAAGTGTAGACAAGTGCTTCTGTATCGTTTATTAATTGGAATACGTATAACATCACATGAAGAGCTTTACTACAACTAATTGATACGAATCTTACGTCATGTGGTGGACACGAGTTTCGGATAGGAGGAGTATTTCAAGTTAAACTATCACATAAATGTGTAGCTAGGCGAATATCCTTTTTCGTCAATAGTTTACTGAATATCAGAATATTTTTCCTCTCTATGCTTGTGCATCTGTGTGCATCTAGTTGGATCCACCGAGAATCAGTTTAAACTAGTTGATAAATTTCGCAGAAACGTCTCAAACATTTTCTGTTGGGTTATGCTGTGCAAAACATGTGCTAAGGTTCACGTCAAGCAAATCAAAAAAATGGTTCAAATGGCTCTGAGCACTATGGGACTCAACTGCTGTGGTCACAAGTCCCCTAGAACTTAGAACTACTTAAACCTAACTAACCTAAGGACATCACACACATCCATTCCCGAGGCAGGATTCGAACCTGCGACCGTAGCGGTCGTGCGGTTCCAGACTCTAGCGCCTTTAACCGCTCGGCCACTCCAGCTGGCTCAAAGAAATCACTGTTCGCCGTTTTCCCCAAGACGACTGGGGAGGCAAACTGCTTTGGTGGTTCGTGGGGGGGTTTTGAAGGCAGCAGAACTTCGTGTTAACGTCCAGATATTTCTGAAACCTCGCATCAAATAATTCGTTTTCGAAACTAAATAAGAACGAATGCTAGAATAAGATCTTTCTGTGCGACTTATGTTTAGGACTTCTATTGCATTTCCAAACCAAAATTTCTCGTTGGTTTGCATCGTTATTTCATTGCCCCTGCCATTTTTCAGCACTGTCTAGAACAACTGAGTCTCCAATATTCCTGCCTTTCGAAGTTATCGTTACAATATAATTTTCGTGGATGGTGAGACGCACTGCTTCCAAATTGACAATGTAAGTGTGGACCAGATGTCGCTTGAATTCAAAGAAATAGCATCGACAACGATTAAGAGATATATACCAATAAATTACCAGACGACGGAACGGATCACCCTTAATTTAACACAATACGCGTCAGAACACTATCGCAGAAACATAAAAAAAGCATGTAAATTTAAACGAACGCAAAATCTCCTAGATAGGCGATCTTATACAAAAACTCGAAATTTAGCACGGACTTCAGTGCGAGATGCTTTTAATAATTTCCGCGACGGAACTCTGTCTCGAAACCTGGCAGAAAATCCGTAGAGTTTCTGATCGTAGTCCGCAGCTCGTGGTCGTGCGGTAGCGTTCGCGGTTCCCACGCCCGGGTTCCCGGGTTCGATTCCCGGCGGGGTCAGGGATTTTCTCTGTCTTGTGATGACTGGGTGTTGTGTGATATCCTTATGTTAGTTAGCTTTAAGTAGTTCTAAGTTCTAGGGGACTGACGACCATAGATGTTAAGTCCCATAGTGCTCAGAGCCATTTGAACCATTATTTTCTGATCGTATATGATGCCAGCGGCAAGACGCAGTGAATGCCTTCTCTGCGTGACAGCAATAGAAATACTGAAAATGCCTGGCATATTTCAACTGTGTACCGGACCGAGACTCGAACTCGGGACCTTTGTCTTTGGCCGGCAAATGATCCACCATCTGAGCTGCCAAAGTACAACTTGTGACCCGTCCGCACAGCTTCAATTCCGACGGTATCTAGTCTCCTACCTTCCAAACTTCACAGAAGCTCTTCTGCGAAATTGGCCGAACCATCACTCCTGGAAGAAAGGATATTGCTGCGACATGGCTTAGCCACATTCTGGGGGATGTTTACAGTATGACATTTTCACTCTGCAGCGGAGTGTGCGTTGATATGAAGCTTCCTGGCTGATGAAAACTGTGCCGGACCGAGACTCGAACTCTGGAACATTGCCTTTCGCGGACAAGTGTTCTACCATCTGAGCTGCCCGAGCACGACTCACGACCCGTCCTCACAGCTTCAGTTGTGCCAGTACCTCGTCTCCCGTGAAAGTCAAATGTCCCGAGTTCGAGTCTTGATCCGGCATACAGTTTTAATCTGTCAGGAAGTTTCATATCAGCGCACACTTCGCTGTATAGAGAAAATCTCATTCTGACTGTATACCAATAGGCTTTTTTAGAGTATGCTGAAACAGTATCTCCATACTTAACAGTGATGTACAACCGTTCGCTCGACGAATGATCCGTACCCAAAGACTGGTAAATTGCACAGATCACAGCAATATTCAAGAAAGGCAATACGAATAATCCTGTAAATTACCGCAATTAACGTCCTTTCTGGAACATATACTGACTTTGAACGTTGCAAATTACCTAGAAGACAACCGTCTATTGACAGTCAACACTGATTTAGAAAACGTCGTTCTTGTGAAAGACAACTAGTTCTTTACTAAGTGCTGAATGCTACTGATAAGGAAGATCAAATAGATTCCGTATTTCTAGATTTTCAGGAGGCTTTTGGGAACGTGCCTCACAAGCGGCTCGTAATCAAATTGCGTGGTTATGGAATACAGTCTCAGTAATGCGACTACATTCTTGATTTCCTGTCAGAGAGCTCAGAGTTTGAAGCAACTGACAGAAAGTCATCGAGTAAAACAGAAGGGATTTCTGGGGTTCCGCAAAGTTGTGTTATAGACCCTCTCCTGTTCTTTATCTATATAAACGATTTATGAGATAATCTGAGCAGCCGTCTTAGGTTGTTTGCAGATGACGCTGTCGTTTACCGTCTAGTAAAGTCATCAGAAGATCAAAACAAATTCCAAAACGATTTAGAAAATATATCTGAATGGTGCGAAAATTGGCAGTTGACCCTAAATAATGAAAAGTGAGAGGTTATCCACATGACTGCTACAAGGAATCCGTTAAACTTCGGTTACACCATAAATCATTCAAATCTACAAGCCGTAAATTCAACTAAATACCTAGGAATTAAAATTACGAAAAACTTAAATTGGAAAGAACACTTAGAAAATGTTTGGGGGGAGGTAAGTCTAAGACTGAATTTTAGTGGGAGAACTCTTAGAAAATGTAACAGATCCACAAAGGGACGGATCTACGCTACGCTTGTCCATCCTCGTTTTAAGTACTGCTACGCGGTCTGGGATCCTCGCCAGACAGAATTAACTGAGTACATCCATAAAGTTCAAAGAAGAGCAGGACGTTTTGTATTATCGAGAAATGGGGGAGAGAGCGTCACTGACATGACACAGGGTTTGGTATGGGCATAATTAAAACACAAGCGTTTTTCGTTGCGGCGAGATCTTCTCACGGAATTTTAATCCCCAACTGAATGAAAAAATATTTTGTTGATGTCGACCTTCATAAGGAGAAACTATCATCATAACAAGATAAGGGTAATCAGAGCTCGCACGGAAATATGTGGGTATTCGTTTTTTCGTGAGTTGAATAACGGAAAATTATAGAGAAGGTGGTTCGATGAACCCTCTACCAGGCACTTAAGTGTGACTTGTAGTGTGTCGATGTAAATGTAGATTTCCATAACCTTCACATTTTATTCACTACACTGTTTACTGTGGGCGTGAAAAGCAACCTAAAAATGACGAGTACACAGCCACTGAATATACACATTTCTAAATCAGGAAACAAACGTATTCTTCCCATTCTACATCATGAACAGGCCATTTATATTTTTAGCATGCTCAGTCCTCGTATCTAAAGGAACTACAAATTTTAATGGCAAAAAACTATTGTGACAGGTTGATTACCAATACAGCACATATCTTACATCACTCGGATGAGGTTGAGAAGAAAGGAGTAATGTTCATGTGATCATCACAATGTGATAACGCATTTTACATCTTCAAATAAGCGTTACAGCTTGTCAACTTGTATAATACCATATACACCCGAGAAATCACTGATACTAGCAACTGATTACGCCCAATATGGCATCGGAACATTCTGATCGTACCAAGCAAAACAATGACCACAGAAACCGAACTCGGTCCTGCAGTATCACGCGCAAACATAAAAGGAAGCTCTTGTCAACCTCTTCATGGACTACAAAGCACTGCTGGAACTATAGATAATACTTGCTGGGTAACAGTTAAATCAATGGACTCTGTTCTTATAAGCATATGATTGTCTCAATGAGTACAAGCCCATCGGAGCTGATAACCGCGCAGTTGAGATCCCCAAAACCAAAACAAACAAGCTATCATTCGCCATGCAAATACAGATGCATCGTCTAGGCTTCCAGCTGTTCAAAAACTTATTTTGATGAACAGGATTCTGTGTGTTTCAAGATCGACAGAGATGTTTGCTGCCTATTAGAAGAATATCTTGATACTGCATCAAAAATCGTGACAGAGTGAAATAAAAATATTACACACCTAAACGTGCTGAAGTAAGTGAAGTTAGGCTTGCCTGATCGCCTACCGACCCCGGGCAATCCGATGATGAAAGCTCGAATTATTTTACTTTAAGGCATCACGTAGCACTTCGAGATGGTGTACGCTAAGTTGGCACAGAAAACTAGACCCCATTGTGTGGCAGTCACACACACTCTCCAGATAAAGCTGCTTTCGTTGATAGATGTGAAAGATTGGAGCGGTACATGCATGATGTGTCGAGTTTTCACCCACGTCTGTAGGTTGGTAACAGATAAGGAAATTTTGCACCAGGCCCGCACATGCAGAGATAGCACAAATCATTAAGCTCCTTTCCCATGATTCCGTGTCCGTGGCTTCAACCATGGACCCGAGTTTAAATTTAGTTAGCATCCTCTTGAACATATTGCGGCTTGTAGCAGTAGATTCCGTTCAAAAGTATGCATATGTTGCGTAGTCATATTCTACGGTGGCGGGGACAATAATTACGCCCTTTCCCACCAAAGGGCTACCGATGGTGTAGTCACCGGAAATGTTCCCTAGTTAACATCCTCTGCCTACAGGGAGCTTTGTGTGCAACTCAGGACTTGGCCCAATGGACACTCCTCCACATTTTTCAGCCAAAGACGCTTCAGTGAGGACCAGCACACCATCGTCTTCCCACGGGTGGCACAGTGCGAATCCTATATTAAGGGGAAACGGCAACAAGAATCTCACAACTACCGGTACTCCACAGATACCGTTAACTGGCTCCCTACACCAGCCATTCACCGCCATTGAAATCCGAACTCCGTTCATCGGGAGTGAAGACCCCGCCACTGGAATACCAAGGCCAATGCCAATGTTATCACTGAGTCAGGAGGCATTTTCAACTGTACCTCAGCAGCAGTCGCGTTTATGGAAAATAGAGATGGATTAATCTCAACTCAGCGATATCAGATACCGCTCTATCCTCTGTCTTGGTGATGGCACAAATTTTATGGATTATTTCTTAAGGAAACAGTCTTAGTTGCGAAAATATTGCTTTAATGTCGCTTTTCGCCTTTGTAGAACATCGTCAGATTATCACGGATTGAGAGGCATTCGTAGAACTACTAAGCTGTGCAACAAGCATGCGTCCAGCTCGAGCTGACCAGGGCATGTGTCACTGATACGTTCGAGACGGCAGCTATGAAGTTGCAAGGATAGGACCTCACTCATTGAAGTGCACACATCTAGCTTGGCTAAACGCAGTGTAATTAAAACCAACCATAATAGTGTAAAACGCCCAGCATGCATATATAATATACACTATCGGCATTTTTTACTGTGGTAGGTGGTTATCCTTGGGCTATGTTTAGTGAAGCAAGGTTGTGCGATTCTGTAAGCGTGGTCCTATCCCAGGATCACTGCATCGCTGTATCGTAGGCACACAACCCGGTTAGCTCGATCTGGACGTATGCTTCTGCCACAGCATGTAAGTTCTACAAATATCTTTCAATCCAAGATAATTTGAAAATGGTCTACCAAGAACCAATAAAGCAATATTTTCGCAGCTAATACAGATGGAGTGGAGGATGTTTAATAAGTTAGGCCGAGTCCTCTTCTATGTAACATCCCACTGGGTTATGGTGAGAGGGGGAGGATATGTGGTTGCAGGAAGAACGCTGTACCCATTAGTGCCTCCAACAATGGGGTGAGTTTCACATGCTTGCACACAGAGTGGCTTGCTACGCAGGAAGCACCTAAACACGGCTCCCCACGCCCTTGGCGTCAATCTTTGTCCTCCGGTACTTCAAACTGAGACTAGCACAGAGAGCTTCACCAGACCCGTATGTGTACATTAATATCCATCATTTTCATGGCCAAGGCTAGCTACAGTTGGGTGTGATGGCTGGAATTTCACTTGCTCTCAATAATTGGTGGGTAGGTTGATTTCGGGAAAGGGAAACAAACAGCGAGGTCATCGGTGCCATAGGATTACGGATGGATGGGGAAGTAAGTCGGTCGTGCCCTTTCAACGAATCGTCTCAGCATTTGCCTGAAGTGATCTACGAAAGTCTAAATCATGATAGGCGGACGCTGGTTTGAACATCGTCCTCCCGGATGCGAGTCCAGAGTACTAATCACTGCGGCACATGGCTCGGTGTTTGCTCTCGACTAATGACTACACCTGGACTAGTTTCTGCGGACTGGACTTCGATCTTGTATAAATGTTCTTTGGCGTTGTGTCCATTACAACAGATGTGTATCAAATCTCTACATAGAGAAAGGTTAGAGGCAGGTATCGGGTTCGAGTTCTGATCCGATATATGTTTAATACATAAAAAAGGGTGGTGGGGGCGTCTGGCTGCAATGTAGGGGCCCGGGTTCGATTCCCGACCGGGGCAGAGATTTTCTGCTTTCGGGAACTGGTTCTTGTCCTGTCCTCATCATCACTTCATCATCATCGACACGCAAGTCACCCAATGTGGCGCCAACAGAACACACTTGCAACTCGCGATCGAACTTCTCCAGGTGGGGACTCCTGGCTGTGAAAGCCATACGATCATTTAATTTCTCTTCTGCCGCCATATCCTTGAGTGGGTGGGGCGGTTGGGTGGTGGTGGCGTGGGAAGGCAGCTCTCAAGGAATCAAAGTTTAATTATAACCACACTGTAAGTGAACTACACAAAAATGATGCTGCAGTGACTGTTCGCTGCCTACATGATTCAGTAGGCCAGAAAATGAATACCCCAATGCTTAAATCCAGAATTTCTGCGAGTTTGAGTGAAAGTTTGGGAGGCAGTAATTTCCTCGGTGGATGACGTTTTTGAGATGTGTTTGGTTCAAATGGCTCTAAGCACTATGGGACTCAACACCTGAGGTCCCCTAGACTTCGAACTACTTAAACCTAACTAACCTAAGGACACCATTTCGTGCCCGAGGCTGGATTCGAACCTGCGACCGTAACAGCAGCGCACTTCCGGACTGAAGCGCCTAGAACCGCTCGGCCACAGCGGCTGGATTAGATGTGCTGCTCGAAACTTACTGTCATGCCGATAAGTTATTTACGATATTTATTACGGACGGTTCGAAAGACAAGTATTGATGGTAGTGATGTTGTGTCACACATTAGGGAGGCTGGCAATCTGTCAAGATGGCTGTCACACCGCGGCAAATGCGAGCGCAGACAATGCTCGTATTAGTCCGTCTACTGCCTTGTCTCGAGTTTGCAGAACCGCGCAACGGAGTGACGGACTGCTGCCGTTGAGGAATTTCATTATCGTAGCAGACTGCTGGCCGTATCTTGTCTGCCATATATCTCTCGGCGGGAGCGAGGTGGCGAGCGACCACGTGCCGCGGATTTTCGGACGGAGCCGCCGGGGAGGGACACACAGTGCCGAGGGGATTGGCGATTGTTGCCTTTGCGGGGAGCCGCTCCTCGCGCCGCAGTGGCTTTGTCTGGTGCGGAACACGGGTCACATTGTTGTCGTTGCGGCGGCAAAAGAGCGCACCCTCCACCCCTCCCGTCTGCGCGAGAGCAAACATTAGCGTTATCGACAATTTTCGGAGGAGGGTCGTTCGTGATAGCGGCCTGCCGGTAGCGGTGGTCGTTGGGTGGGAGTGGAGGTGGGGGTCGGTACTTGGCTGGAGAAGGGCCGGGGGATTGGGGGGGGGGGGGGTGCAGGACAGCACGGGCGTATAGGGGACGAGCGAAACCGCCGCTGATAAAAGCCGTGTAGGACGCGTCGGTCGTAAATTATTGCTATCCATCTGTTACGAGGAGCCGCGCCTAACTGCTGGTGGGAACGCTGGCAGTTGGCGCCGTTTTCGCAATACTGCGAGCCGCAGTGGGTATGAGGGCGACGGCTCAGCCCGGATGAGGAGGAGGAGGAGAAAGAGGAGCCGCGAAATTAGCTGCCACGTCGCATGATCTGGCCGCCGCGAGGGCCGCCTCTGTGAAATACAGGCCGCAGCGCTGCCAGCTAATGGCTCACCGGGCCTGCAGCCTGCCGTCCGCCATGTATTTCGCGCCGTCACACACGCTCGTAATCTGACGACGCGGAAAGATTTCCGCGTAACGACCGAAAAGAGAGGAAAAAAAAACGCCACGTTGTCACCGTTTATAGGCGAACAGTGGCAGGAGCTGCTGAAAGCGTCGTAGAAACATCGTGCTAGCGTTGTCTGGAGCGTCGTGAATAACGAACTAGCGAGCTTTTTCTTTCTGAAGCAAGATCTAAAGTCTCCTTCCTGACACGAGTTTCTCGATCCATTGTTTCACAATGCAGCATGACTAAATGATAAACGCCTTATATCCACTACTAACTATCAGCAAACGTGAACGTCATCACATAACTTAGACTATACACACTGAGGTGACAAAAGTCATGGGATAACGAAATGCACATGTACAGTTAGTGGTAGAACCACGTACACGACCTTTAAGACGCCAGGACAGAGGCAGGGCCGTCTTTCTACTCAGATGATTCACGCGAAAAGGTCTGCGACGTGATTAGGTAACACGACGGGAATTAACAGACTCTGAATGCGGAATGTTGGTAAGAGCTAGGCCAGTGTTTCCCCAATGTTCTTAGGCCATTACCTCTGAGTGTGTTAAGATGTTAGCTAGTAGCGCCGCCCTCCTATCCTCCCCTGCCAACTGTAGACCCCTTTCCCCACATTATCACGAAATTTACCACCTAAACTATACAATGAGACTTCTCTTGGAATAATTTTATTTTTAAAATGATGAAAGGTGAAAGATATTTAGTTTGTGTGAGTGTGTGTGTGTGTGTCTGTTTGTTTGTTTGTTTGTGTGTGTGTGTGTGTGTGTGTGTGTGTGTGTGTGTGTGTGTGTGTGTCTGTATGAATGACGAAGGTATTCGTGGTTCACCCTAAGTGCTACCCACAACTCCTTCTCAGAGAAGAAAGGTAACTATCCACAGTGAACGTAGACACTTGTTATAAAACATGCTTCACCTCCACTACTCTTCTGCATTGCGGCATATGCTGCACCTGCACACTACAGCCTCATTTAAAATTAAATAAGTTCAGATCTGTGCACTATACTGTTCGTATATCACTTAACTGTTGCACTCCTTACTTCAGAACCGACAGAAACGAGGAATTCATGCTGTCTGCTTTGTGTATAACCACTTTAAGAATGTTGTTGTTGTTGTCTTCAGTCCTGAGACTGGTGTCATGCAGCTCTCCATGCTACACCGTCCTATGCAAGCTGCTTCATCTCCCAGTACGTACTGCAGCCTACATCCTTTTGAATCTGCTTAGTGTATTCATCTCTTGGTCTCCCTCTACGACTTTTACCCACCACGCTGCCCTCCAATACTAAATTGGTGATCCCTTGATGCCTCAGATCATGTCTTACCAACCGATCCCTTCTTCTAGTCAAGTTGTGCCACAAACTCCTCTTCTCCCCAATTCTATTCAATACCTCCTCATTAGTTACGTGATCTATCCATCTAATCTTCAGCATTCTTCTGTAGCACCACATTCCGAATGCTACTATTCTCTTCTTGTCAGAAATATTTATCGTCCATGTTTCACTTCCATACATGGCCACACTCCATACAAATACCCTCAGAAACGACTTGCTGATAATTAAATCTATACTTGATATTAACAAATTTCTCTTCTCCAGAAACGCTTTCCTTGCCTTTGCCAGTCTACATTTTATATCCTCTCTACTTCGACCATCATCAGTTGTTTTGATCCTCAAACAGCAAAACTTCTATACTACTTTAAGTGTCTCATTCCCTAATCTAATTCCCTCAGCATCACCCGAGTTAACTCGACTATATTCCATGATCCTCGTTTTTCTTTTGTTGATGTTCATCTTATATCCTCCTTTCAAGACACTATCCATTCCGTTCAACTGCTCTTTCAAGTCCTTTGCTGTCTCTGACAGAATTACAATGTCATCGGCGAACCTCAAAGTTTTTATTTCTTCTCCATCGATTTTAATCCCTACTCAGAATTTATCTTTTGTTTCCTTTACTGCTTGCTCAATATACAGATTGAATAACATCGGGGGGAGGCTACAACCCTGTCTCACTCGCTTCCCAACCACTGCTTCCTTTTCATGTCCCTCGACTCTTATAACTGACGTCTGGTTTCTGTACAAATTGTAAATAGCCTTTCGCTCCCTGTATTTTACCCCTGCCACCTTCAGAATTTGAAGAGAGTATTCCAGTCAACATTGTCAAAAGTTTCTCTAAGTCTACCAATGCTAGAAACGTAGGTTTGCTTTTTCTTAATCTAGCTTCTAAGGTAAGTCGTATGGTCAGTATTGCCTCACGTGTTCCAATATTTCTACGGAATCCAAACTGATCTTCCCCGAGGTCGGCTTCTACCAGTTTTTCCATTCGTCTGTAAATAATTCGCGTTAGCATTTTGCATACGTGAGTTATTAAACTGATAGTTCGGTAATTTTCACATCTGTCAACACCTGCTTTCTTTGGGATTGGAATTATTATATTCTTCTTGAAGTCTGAGGGTATGTGCCTGTCTCAGGCATTTTGCTAACCAGATGGTAGAGTTTTGTCAGGACTGGCTCTCCCAAGGCTGTCAGTAGTTGTAATGGGATTTTGTCCACTCCTGGGGCCTTGTTTGGACTTACGCCTTTCAGTGCTCTGTCTAACTCTTCACGCAGTATCATATCTCCCGTTTCATCTTCATCTACATCCTCTTCCATTTCCACAGTCTTGCCCTCAAGTACCTTGCCCTTGTATAGACCCTCTATATACTCCTTCCACCTTTCTGCTTCTCTTCTTTGCTTAGAACTGGGTTTCCATCTGAGCTCCTGATATCCATACAAGTGGTTGTCTTTAATGCAAAGGTCTCTTTAAACTTTAATAGTAATAATAATAATAATAATAATAATAATAAAACTGTGTGCAGCCCTAATGTACTTACTGCAGAGTCTTGCTGTCAGTTAATCCATTTTGTCTGTTTCCAAGCAACTAATGAAGCTATTTCTGGATCACTGCAGGTACTATCTCCAACTTGGAGAATATATTTTATTGAGATGTTTAGCATTTGTTACGTATATGTCTCACTTTTATCATCAGCGATTTACGGGACAAAGCATAACATATGTGTGTTGTGGTACACCCCTACCACTACTTTTAGAATATAATATGGTTTTACTTAAATAACAGAAAACTCTAGGCCCTCTTACTAAATTTAGTTTAGTTTCCTAATGCACTATGGGAGGATAGTCGTGTTAACGGAAGAAGCTAATCAATAGAGTTACCCTTTTTAAAGGGTTTGACCGTGTGTTGTGTCTAATGGATATGTAAATCAGACTATTCTATTCTTTTCCTAAGATCTTATCCAGCGGTTAGACAGAAACGCAGTATGAATAGTTTGAATATATTGAAACTAGGACAACTCAGTTCCAAGTTCATTTAGCGGTTTAAAACATCTACTAACGGTCGGCAGCCTATCCAGGCAATGAAACAGTGTAGTATTGGAAAAGCGGAAGTATGAATTTGGCCTACTTTCTTTTACTGTTTATGTTGCTTTTTCAGATAAATCTTATTTCACGTAAACAATGTTGGTGTACACCCTTATACATTACATTTTTGATAGAGAAAACTCCCAGTAGATAACTTCAAGGAAATTGCAATAAAAAAATTGGCCAGGGGGGACCTTTAGAAAAGCACTTTCCATAACCAATAAACTTAGATACTAAAAGTAAAATACTTAGATACTAAAGCACACTCTTTTTATACTGAACATTTCACTTCAAGAAAACCTCTTTCTTATTAGAATTTACTATCAAAAGCTATTGATCTTGGAACTAACTCTGTATAGTTATTTAACAAATTCTAGTAGCGTTGCTTCACCCCGACTGAATTTTACGTAATCAAACTTTCACTATAACACTCTGCAATAGTAAAGTAAACTTTCTCGCTATTTACACGAAAACAAGTTAAACGGTGCCTCTTTGTATTAACTTGGCACTTCATAACTCTGTAAAACAGGATACTACGAATAATCAAACACCAAGAAGGAATCCTATGTAGGTGTATGGCGAGGATGAAATAACAGGGTGATCCAGTTTCTGTAAAGTTGAAGAATGATTATTCACTAATAAAATAGACCTTAACTTAATGGTTCACGCTGTACAAATGTAGAATACCCAGACAATCTTATATGGTGGCTGTAGGCTTGTGTGTGGCGGACAATTATATCGGCAACACTACCCACAATACGGCCTATAAGTATCTTGCCGTATGGGCTCCATTTGTCTTCTTGGCGCAGTTCAATTTTAGATACAGTAGCCCGATGACTCGCAGCTATGCCGTAAACCGTTTGCTGTCTTCATCCGAGCCATTTTTGTGCAAATTTGCAGGCAAAGCTTCTCCTGCTCAACAAGAGTCTTGCCCCAGTTACTGCTGCCTACAGACTGTGACTTACTTCCCGCGCATGCTTATAGGTAGCGCGACAATTCATCCTTGCCATCTTTTCCACTCCCCAGAGCCACTTTCGTTTCAAACAAAAGAACATTGGCTCTTACACACACCTACTTCTTACATTGTTTCTAAACGTGACCATTTCTTACAATTGTCAAACTTACACCAACATGAACAGTTTATACACACAAATATTTTTAAATACAAAATGTCATCAGAAAATTATTTAACGTAATAAAAAGTTTACATAGTATTTTACATACATTACTCAAATACAATGCAAAGAACTTCAGCCTCCAGTACAGCACATTTTATTTCACATAGAAAATACAGTACCAATATGTGAAAATTTTAAAGCAAAAAATTATAAAAATTTTGGTGATCCGTAAACAAATAGTGATATAGTAGGTGTAGTATGTGAGAAACCCATAACCACCACCGCATTAATGATACTAATTGAGTAAAACCCATTATTGATTACGTATATAATCAATATTAGTGTCTTACAAAATTGTATTGATAGTAATAATATTTTGAAAATAATTTAGTTTCGTCACTGACACATAATTGAATCGATCTGTTTTTACCCCTCATCAAATTTTATTTTTACCCCTCGGGGGGTAATTAACCCCAGGTTTTGAACCACTGAGCTAGGCGCATCGGGCATTTCATTTCTGAAATCGTTAGGGAATTCAATATTTCGAGATCCACAATGTCAAGAGTGACTCCGAGAATACCGAACTTCAGGCGTTATATCTCACTGCGGACAACGGAGTGGCTGACGGCCTTCACTTAACGACCGAGAGCAGCGGCGTTTGCGTAGAGTTGTCAGTGCTATCAGACGAACAAAACCGTGAAAAAAACACAGGACAATGTGGGGACAATGTGGAGACAAACGTATCCGTTAGGACAGTGCGGCGAAATTTGGCTTTAATGGGCTACGGCAGCAGACGACCAACTCGAGTGTCCTTGCTAACAACAAAACATCGCCTACAATGCGTCTCCCGCGTCTTGACCATATCGGTTGAGCCATAGAGGACTGGAAAACCGCGGTCTGGTCAGATAAGTTCCGATTTCATTTGCTAAGAGCTGACGATATGGTTCGAGTGGGGCGTACACTCCACGAGACCATGGACCCAGGTTGTCAAAGAGGCATTGTGCAAGCTGGCTCCATAAAGGTGTGGGCTGTGTTTGCATGGAATGGACTGGGGCCTCTGGTCCAAACGAACCGATCACAGAGTAGAAATCGTTACGTTAGGCCACTTGGAGACCATCTCCAACCGTTCATGTACTTAATGTTCCCAAAAAACGATAGATTTTTGTGGATGACTGAGCGCCACGTCACAGGGGCCATCGTTGTTCGCGACTGGTTTGAACAATGTTCTGAACGATTGGATCGAATGGTTTGTACATCCAGATCACTCGACAAGAATCCCATCGGACATTTATGGGACATAATCCAGAGGTCAGTTAGTACACAAAATCTTGCACCGACAACATTTTTTCAATTATGTGTGGTTATAGAGGCTTCTTGGCTCAGTATTTCTGTAGGGGACTTCCAACGACAGTTGCTGAAGTACGCCAGGCAAAACGAGGTCCAAAATGATGTTAGGATGTATCCCAAGACTTCTGTCGCACCAATGTGAGTTCCTAATTCTGTTTGCAGTGTCTTACGGCAGTTCGCCTTGGAGCATTGCAAGACGGGATTATTTTAAAAACCGACTATACAGTTTGAAGCACTTGATTATGGATAATATTCAGGGCACGCCACTGGACAGGTATAACTAGACAGGCTATAAGAGAAGATAGAAAATCTAACACCAGCAACACGACACTATACAACGCGACAATGTACCAGGTGTAGAAATGTGAAACCGAAAATTGGTTGCAACAATTACACGTCTGTTTTCTGAAACTGATAAACAACATTTTATTCAAAATAATTTTCATTGCTGTTTACACATTTCTCCCAGCTCTCCGGCAGGCTACGAATGCCACGGCAAAAAAGCAGTTCTTTTGAAGTGAATCAGTCGGCGAGCCATTTTCGTGTATTTTCATACAAACTGAAGCGTTGTAAAGCGAGAGCGGGTCCCAGTGGTACAAATAGATGATAATCAGAATGAGCCAAGCCTGAAGAACAAGCCGCATGCCGTACTATTTCCCAACTGAACGCATCGATCGTTTCTCAGACCCGTTTTGCTGTTGTGATGGGGCATTATCATGGAGCAATATGACTTTGTGTTTCGTTATTCCACATTCCGGTCGTTTTTCACGCAATGCTTGATTTAAATCGATCATTTGCTGTTAGTAGCGATCAGTGTTAACGGTTTTAGCAGCACATAATAGATGACACTACTCTGATCCCGCCAAACATAGAGCATTGTCTTCTTTCCAAAACGATTTGGTCTTGCAACGGATGTCGATGGTATTCCTGGATTCAACCATGATTTACGACGCTTAGGATTCTCAAAATACATCCATTTTTCGTCACCTGCCACTATTCGACGGAGGAACGACTTTCTTTTGTATCTGGCGAGCAGCATTTCACAAGCGGTCTTTCGATTTGCTTCTTGTCTTTTGTTCAGTTCATGCGTAAAAAATTTTCCCACTTTCTGCACCTTTCCCATAGCTTCCACCCGAAGGGAAACGGTTTTCTGCGTCACATTCAACTGTTCCGCTAGTTCCTGTTAAGTTTGGGTACCATCTTCACCCTATAAGGCCCGCAATTCGTTGTCTTTGAACTATTTCGGTGGGTTTCCGCGCTCGTCGTTTCTCACCTCAAAATCACCACTTCTGAATTTTTTGAACCACTCGAAACACTGTATTTTCCCAAGAGAAACATTCGCCAAAAGCTTGGACAAGCATTCGATGCGGTTCTGCAGCAGTTTCGTTCAAGCGATAACAGAAAAGCAATGCTGTCAGCAAATTGTACTTCGTAGGCACAAAACTGTGCATGTTTACAGGTTTGAAACAGATGGCAATGTATGGATCTCGGGTTACTGTGTGTTGATATTCGTCGTCAGCCGTTACAGGAAGTAGATGGCGCTGCAGACACGGTCTCACTGGTCCTGAACTGACGGCCAGCACCACCTATCGGGAAATTTCGGTTCCGTACATCTACATCTAGTACAGGTACCGTGGCGCAGGAAGACGGCACCATGTGAGAGTTCCACGATCAATAATTGAGGACCCCATATAGGAAATACAGCGAAACTAACACCTGACCAGGCTACAGGCCAAATGTCCTGCTAAAACTGACGATTGTTAAAGATATCACAACGCCTTACAGAAATAAGTACACGTTTATAATAAGACAGCACTTCTGTATAACGTAAATAAACCAATCACTGAGGAGAGCATTCGTTAACGTCGGTATCTGGAACAGTAACCCGCCTCCGTAGCCGAGATCTCTGTGCGTGTTCTGCCGCTAGACTCTGGCGTAAGGTGATGCGATTCCTGTTCGTGGATGCAATCTTCCCTGTCAGTATTTGGCTGAAAATAAGAAGAGGTGGTGGCGTAAAACTCCTGGTAGCCAGTGTTTGCGCTAATGTTTTGGATTACATTCCAAACATCTACACTGTGTCTCATGAAGTGAAGGCACCAGACACTGAACCTGGTGATACTAAGTCGGTTAGGGCGTTAAGCTGGCGGCATTCTTGATGCTACTGGAGAGGTGCAGACTGTGTGCAATCACCGAGTTTCACCCTTTCCCTGCCTGCCGCTGTGGCCGAACGGTTCTAGGCGCTTCAGTCTGCAACCCCGCGACCGCTATGGTCGCAGTTTCGAATCCTGACTCGACACAGATGTGTGTGATGTCCTTAGGTTAGTTAGGTTTAAGAAGTTCTAAGATCTATCGGACTGATGACATCAGATGTTAAGTCCCATAGTGCTCAGAGCCATTTGAACCATTTTTGAACCCTTTCCCTTCTCTCATCAGCATCAATCTACGCAGACACAACGCTACACTACACGCGCATCCATTTTAATGTCTTATAATCGACAAATAATCGGGCAGGCTTAATCGGGCAGGTAGGTTAGAAAATTTGAAAAGGGAAAAGGATAGGTTAAAGTTAGATATAGTGGGAATTAGTGAAGTTCGGTGGCAGGAGGAACAAGACTTCTGGTCAGGTGACTACAGGGTTATAAACACAAAGTCAAATAGGGGTAATGCAGGAGTAGGTTTAATAATGAATAGGAAAGTAGGAACGCGGGTAAGCTACTACAAACAGCTTAGTGAACGCATTATTGTGGCCAAGATAGATACGAAGCCCACACCTACTACAGTAGTACAAGTTTATATGCCAACTAGCTCTGCAGATGACGAAGAAATTGAAGAAATGTATGATGAAATAAAAGAAATTATTCAGATAGTGAAGGGAGACGAAAATTTAATAGTCATGGGTGACTGGAATTCGAGTGTAGGAAAAGGGAGAGAAGGAAACGTAGTAGGTGAATATGGATTGGGGCTAAGAAATGAAAGAGGAAGCCGCCTGGTAGAATTTTGCACAGAGCACAACTTAATCTTAGCTAACACTTGGTTTAAGAATCATGATAGTAGGTTGTATACATGGAAGAACCCTGGAGATACTAAAAGGTATCAGATAGATTATATAATGGTAAGACAGAGATTTAGGAACCAGGTTTTAAATTGTAAGACATTTCCAGGGGCAGATGCGGACTCTGACCACAATCTATTGGTTATGACCTGTAGACTAAAACTGAAGAAACTGCTAAAAGGTGGGAGTTTAAGGAGATGGGACCTGGATAAACTGAAATAACCAGAGGTTGTACAGAGTTTCAGGGAGAGCATAAGGGAACAATTGACAGGAATGGGGGAAAGAAATACAGTAGAAGAAGAATGGGTAGCGTTAAGGGATGAAGTAGTGAAGGCAGCGGAGGATCAAGTAGGGAAAAAGACGAGGGCTAGTAGAAATCCTGGGGTAACAGACGAAATATTGAATTTAATTGATGAAAGGAGAAAATATAAAAATGCAGTAAATGAAGCAGGCAAAAAGGAATACAAACGTCTCAAAAATGAGATCGACAGGAAGTGCAAATTGGCTAAGCAGGGATGGCTAGAGGACAAATGTAAGGATGTAGAGGCTTATCTCACTAGGGGTAAGATAGATACTGCCTGCAGGAATATTAAAGAGACCTTTGGAGAAAAGAGAACCACTTGTATGAACATCAAGAGCTCAGATGGAAACCCAGTTCTAAGCAAAGAAGGGAAAGCAAAAAGGTGGAAGGAGTATATAGTGGGTCTATACAAGGGCGATGTACTTGAGGAGAATATTATGGAAATGGAAGAGGATGTAGATGAAGATGAAATGGGAGATACGATACTGCGTGAAGAGTTTGACAGAGCACTGAAAGACCTGAGTCGAAACAAGGCCCCTGGAGTAGACAACATTCCATTGGAACTACTGACGGCCTTGGGAGAGCCAGTCCTGACTAAACTCTACCATCTGGTGAGCAAGATGTATGAAACAGGCGAAATACCCTCAGACTTCAAGAAGAATATAATAATTCCAATCCCAAAGAAAGCAGGTGTTGACAGATGTGAGAATTACCGAACAATCAGTTTAATAAGCCACAGCTGCAAAATATTAACACGAATTCTTTACAGACGAATGGGAAAACTAGTAGAAGCCGACCTCGGGGAAGATCAGTTTGGATTCCGTAGAAGTACTGGAACACGTGAGGCAATACTGACCTTACGACTTATCTTAGAAGAAAGATTAAGGAAAGGCAAACCTACGATTCTAGCATTTGTAGACTTAGAGAAAGCTTTTGACAATGTTGACTGGAATACTCTCTTTCAAATTCTAAAGGTGGCAAGGGTAAAATACAGGGAGCGAAAGGCTATTTACAATTTGTACAAAAACCAGATGGCAGTTATAAGAGTCGAGGGACATGAAAGGGAAGCAGTGGTTGGGAAGGGAGTAAGACAGAGTTGTAGCCTGTCCCCGATGTTATTCAATCTGTATATTGAGCAAGCAGTGAAGGAAACAAAAGAAAAATTTGGAGTAGGTATTAAAATCCATGGAAAAGAAATAAAAACTTTGAGGTTCGCCGATGACATTGTAATTCTGTCAGAGACAGCAAAGGACTTGGAAGAGCAGTTGAACGGAATGGATGGTGTCTTGAAGGGAGAATATAAGATGAACATCAACAAAAGCAAAACGAGAATAATGGAATGTAGTCGAATTAAGTCGGGTGATGCTGAGGGAATTAGATTAGGAAATGAGACACTAAAAGTAGTAAAGGAGTTTTGCTATTTGGGGAGCAAAATAACTGATGATGGTCGAAGTAGAGAGGATATAAAATGTAGACTGGCAATGGCAAGGAAAGCGTTTCTGAAGAAGAGAAATTTGTTAACATCGAGTATTGATTTAGATGTCAGGAAGTCGTTTCTGAAAGAATTTGTATGGAGTGTAGCCATGTGTGGAAGTGAAACATGGACGGTAAATAGTTTGGACAAGAAGAGAATAGAAGCTTTCGAAATGTGGTGCTACAGAAGAATGCTGAAGATTAGATGGGTAGATCACTTAACTAATGAGGAGGTACTGAATAGGATTGGGGAAAAGAGGAGTTTGTGGCACAACTTGACCAGAAGAAGGGATCGGTTGGTAGGACATGTTCTGAGGCATCAAGGGATCACCAATTTAGTATTGGAGGGCAGCGTGGAGGGTAAAAATCGTAGGGGGAGACCAAGAGATTAATACACTAAGCAGATTCAGAAGGATGTAGGTTGCAGTAGGTACTGGGAGATGAAGAAGCTTGCACAGGATAGAGTAGCATGGAGAGCTGCATCAAACCAGTCTCAGGACTGAAGACCACAACAAACAAACAAAAATCGACAAATGGAAGTACGACACAACTCCCATATGCCCGCACCCATAAAGAAGGGGCCAATGTGCATGGAGGGAGAACATCCTTTCCGCACTGCGTTTGAACTCACTCCGTGGAAAATTCCAATCCTAATACCGTATATCATTCAATTCAATACTACCATAAGACACTCAATTAAATAAGAAGTACGGAAGTTTGTAAAGACTGACTACATACAGTTGGAATTTCAGTGTGCAACAGACACATACACTCCTGGAAATGGAAAAAAGAACACATTGACACCGGTGTGTCAGACCCACCATACTTGCTCCGGGCACTGCGACAGGGCTGTACAAGCAATGATCACACACACGGCACAGCGGACACACCAGGAACCGCGGTGTTGGCCGTCGAATGGCGCTAGCTGCGCAGCATTTGTGCACCACCGCTTTCAGTGTCAGCCAGTTTGCCGTGGCATACGGAGCTCCATCGCAGTCTTTAACACTGGTAGCATGCCGCGACAGCGTGGACGTGAACCGTATGTGCAGTTGATGGACTTTGAGCGAGGGCGTATAGTGGGCATGCGGTAGGCCGGGTGGACGTACCGCCGAATTGCTCAACACGTGGGGCGTGAGGTCTCCACAGTACATCGATGTTGTCGCCAGTGGTCGGCGGAAGGTGCACGTGCCCGTCGACCTGGGACCGGACCGCACCGACGCACGGATGTACGCCAAGACCGTAGGATCCTACGCAGTGCCGTAGGGGACCGCACCGCCACTTCCCAGCAAATTAGGGACACTGTTGCTCCTGGGGCATCGGCGAGGACCATTCGCAACCGTCTCCATGAAGCTTGGCTACTGTCCCGCACACCGTTAGGCCGTCTTCCGCTCACGCCCCAACATCGTGCAGCCCGCCTCCAGTGGTGTCGCGACAGGCGTGAATGGAGGGACGAATGGAGACGTGTCGTCTTCAGCGATGCGAGTCGCTTCTGCCTTGGTGCCAATGATGGTCGTATGCGTGTTTGGCGCCGTGCAGGTGAGCGCCACAATCAGGACTGCATACGACCGAGGCACACAGTGCCAACACCCGGCATCATGGTGTGGGGAGCGATCTCCTACACTGGCCGTACACCACTGGTGATCGTCGAGGGGACACTGAATAGTGCACGGTACATCCAAACCGTCATCGAACCCATCGTTCTACCATTCCTAGACCGGCAAGGGAACTTGCTGTTCCAACAGGACAATGCACGTCCGCATGTATCCCGTGCCACCCAACGTGCTCTAGAAGGTGTAAGTCAACTACCCTGGCCAGCAAGATCTCCGGATCTGTCCCCCATTGAGCATGTTTGGGACTGGATGAAGCGTCGTCTCACGCGGTCTGCACGTCCAGCACGAACGCTGGTCCAACTGAGGCGCCAGGTGGAAATGGCATGGCAAGCCGTTCCACAGGACTACATCCAGCATCTCTACGATCGTCTCCATGGGAGAATAGCAGCCTGCATTGCTGCGAAAGGTGGATATACACTGTACTAGTGCCGACATTGTGCATGCTCTGTTGCCTGTGTCTATGTGCCTGTGGTTCTGTCAGTGTGATCATGTGATGTATCTGACCCCAGGAATGTGTCAATAAAGTTTCCCTTTCCTGGGACAATGAATTCACGGTGTTCTTATTTCAATTTCCAGGAGTGTATTTTGTTGCGTATGAAAATATTTTAAACTAACAGGAATATTGAAACTTCCTGGCAGATTAAAACTGTGTGCCAGACCGACACTCGAACTCGGGACCTTTGCCATTAACGGGCAAGTGCTCTACCAACTGAGCTACCCAAGCACGACTCACACCCCGTCCTCACAGCTTTAAGTCTGCCAGTACCTCGTCTCCTACCTTCCAAACTTTACAGAAGCTCTTTTGCGAACCTTGCAGAACTAACACTCGTGAAAGAAAGGATATTGCGGAGACATGGCTTAGCCACAGCCTGGGGGATGTTTCCAGAATGAGATTTTCACTCTGCAGCGCACACTCCCACAATCCCAATAAATCCCAATAAATCACATGACTGTGCTATAAGTGGGAAAATTGAAAATATCTCTTTAATTATTTTTATTAAACATTGACCTACAGAAGATTCCCTGAGAAAGATCACTCAGACTTAACCTATTCATTTATTACTCACAATATACAAGCCCAACGCAATGACCCGGAATTGAAGAAAATCCTAACAATAAAACAAATACAAAAAACAAAGAAGTAAGGAAATATGAAACTACCTCCAATTCTGTTAATTGCCTAAATTCATTTCAGTCATGACTCCCAACAGTGCAAGCCCCATTATTTTACATAAGTCACCTACGTCACAGAAAATCTTCATAATACGAACTACAGCAATTACAGCAAGTATCAGCTACCGCCAGCTAAATAAAAAGATTTTAACTGCTATAGACTATAACCACTAGGAGGCATATGGTTTGCGAAAGAAAGATTTCCTTCAAGAGCAAACAATATATTTAAAATATTTTACCTTATTCATGTGTCATCCAGTTCCAATAATTATATAGTTTTCAATAATTTCACTGCTCAAACATTATCAATCAAACATCCATCATCATACATTTCCTAGCGTATTTTCTTATAAACACGCCATTTCAGCTCAATTTACAACTCTACAATGCATGTCTTACCAAAACAAAGTCTCCACTAAGAACATCATGTCCATACAGTTCCCTATGCACTCGGTAACTGATAATCCGTTCAACCAAAGAATCTCTTACCGAGGGCGCGGAACGCTGTCAGCGATATTGACGCAGTCTATAGCGCCGCCAACATACAAACAGGCTACTTACAAACTCTTAAACGAAGAGAGTGAGACCCAGTTTGAAATGCGCCGGCTTTCGCACGAACCTCGTAGAAATCGAGTAATAGCGCGACGTGCTTAAGTCTTGTCAACTTGAAGACGGTCCAACCCTAGCCTACTCTGTATGCTGGAGAGCTTCGATTTTGCAAGGGTGTCGGCTGGTACCCCTTAGGGACTCGCAGAAGGTTTGACCGGTGGCGGCAAATCAGAGAGCTGAAGGAGAAACTTTATGTTGTGATAGCTCGTGCGGTTTTGGTACAAAGCACACTGATTACTGCAAGCACATTTGACGCTTGTCTTGTATTTTAGAGGCGAGTTTCTTCAACCGAGAACTTTCAGCAAATACGTTGAAACTGTAGCAATCAACAAGTATTCAGGTTGTAATCACGTGGGTTGAGCACAATTAAGGACTAACCTTATAAAGTTTTAGGTAAGTCTGTAAAAGTGCAGTAGCTCGAGATACACGGTGGCAGAGACGGCGCCTTAAAAACTTATTTCTTCCGTCGTACAAGCTGATATTATTTCAGCCTGTTAGGAAGCGTACGTCACAAACTACAAATACAATTATTCAGTACAAATGGAGCCTATAGGCACATTTTATTACAGTTTGTGGCTGTATATTTAGTCAGAAATCGTTAGGAATTCAATATTCAGAGATTCACAGTGTCAAGAGCTTGGCGAGAGTACCAAGTTTCATTTAACGATCCAGAGCAGCGGCGTTCGCGTAGAGTTGTCAGTGCTAACAGATAAGCAACACCGCGTGAAATAACAGCAAGGCATTAAGACAAAATGTGGTGCCAATGAGCTGTGGCAGCAGGCGATCGACGCGAGTGCTTTTGCTAACAGCACTGTATCGCCTGCAGCGCCTCTCCTGGGCTTGTGACCATATCGGCTGGACAGTAGAAGACTGGAAAAACGTGCCCTGTTCAGATAAGTCCGATTTCACTTGGTAAAATCTGGTGGCAGGTTTCGAGTGTTGTCCAGACCTCACGAAGCCACGGACTCAAGTTGCGAGCTGGTCGTGGCTCCCTAATGGTACGGGCTGTGCTTACATGGAATAGCGTGGGTTCTATGGTGCAGCTGAACCGATCACTGACTGGAAATCTTTATATTCAACCATATGGAGACCATTTGCAGCAATTGCTGGATTTCACGTTTCCAAACAAAGATGGAATTTTCATTGATGACAGTGCGCTGTGTCTCCGGGCCACAATTTTCAAGATGGTTTGAAGAACATCATCGACAGTTCGAGTGTATGATTCGACCACCCAGATCGGCAAATATGAATGACATCGAATATTCATGGCATACAATCTAGAAGTCAAGTAGTGCATAAAATCCTGCACCGGAAACAGTTTCGCAATTACAAGAAAATGGTTCAAATGTCTTTGAGCACTATGGGACAACATCTGTGGTCATCAGTCTCCTAGAACTTTAAACTACTTAAGCCTAACTAACCTAAGGACATCACACACATCCATGCCCGAGGCAGGATTCGAACCTGCGACCGCAGTGGTCACGCGGTTCCAGACTGAAGCGCCTAGAACCGCACGGCCACACCGTCGCAATTACAGACGGCTCTAGAGGGAGTATGGCCTAATATTTCTGCAGTGGACTTACAACATCTTTTTTAGTTCATACCACATTGAGGGCTTTTATAAGAGTTGAGGGGCATGAAAGGGAAGCAGTGGTTGGGAAGGGACTGAGACAGGGTTGTAGCCTCTCCCCGATGTTATTCAATCTGTATATTGAGCAAGCAATGAAGGAAACAAATGAAAAATTTAGAGTAGATATTACAATCCATGGAGAAGATATAAAAACTTTGACGTTCGCCGATGACATTGTAATTCTGCCAGAGACAGCAAAGGACATGGAAGAGCAGTTGAACGGAATGGATAGTGTCTTGAAAGAATTATATAAGACGAACATCAACAAAAGCAAAACGAGAATAATGGAATGTAGTCGAATTAAATCGCGTGATGCTGAGGGTATTAGATTAGGAAATGAGACACGTAAAGCAGTAAAGGAGTTTTGTTCTTTGGGGATCAAAATAACTGATGATGGTCGACGTAGAGAGGATATAAAATGTGGTCTGGCAATGGGAAGGAAAGCGTTTCTGAAGAAGAGAAATTTGTTAACATCGAGGATAGATTTAAGTGTCAGGAAGTCGTTTCTGAAAGTATGTGTAGGGAGTGTAGCCATGTATGGAAGTGAAACATGGACGATAAATAGTTTATACAAGAAGAGAATAGAAGTTTTCGAAATGTGGTGCTACAGAAGAATGCTGAAGATTAGATGGGTAGAGCACATAACTATTGAGGAGGTGTTGAATAGGATAGGGGAGAAGAGAAGTTTGTGGCACAACTTGACTAGAAGAAGGGATCGGTTGGTAGGGCATGTTCTGAGGCATCAAGGGATCACCAATTTAGTATTGGAGGGCAGCGTGGAGAGTAAAAATCGTAGAGGGAGACCAAGAGATGAATACATCAAGCAGATTCAGAAGGATGTAGGTTGCAGTAGGTACTGGGAGATGAAGAAGCATGCACAGGATAGAGTAGCATGGAGAGCTGCATGAAACCAGTCTCAGGACTGAAGACCACAACAACAACAACCACAATGAGTTGCTGAAATACACCGGGCAAATGGAGATCTGACAGGAAGTTAGGAGTTATCCTACGACTTTGTCACCTGACTATAGTTTGGATACTGGAGGCTCAGGTATAAAACTCAGGGGTAAACAAAGACTGGAAAACACTAGATCTATCGACAGCAGTGGATGGAGACATCTGGAAAGAGCGCGTAGGGTTGATACTAACTAGGGACATACAAGTGTACATTAAACCAATGGTCGTCAATTAGTCTTTCAATAGCCCCAGCGTCTTCTTTTGTTTTACTATTGTCTTGTACGGCAAATGTGACGTTATCTTCCACATTTCTTTCGGTAGAGAAAAGGAGTAAATCTCAGGGGGATAGTTTCCTAACTACTTCTATTTTATGCCTTTTAAAACCTATTTTTTTTTTCTTTTACATTACTTTTATTTTAGGAAATACAGGTACGTTCCATTACTCGAGACCTTCAATGGCATTAAGAAATAGCTCGAGAATGAAATATAATCATTTAACCTCGTGTCCTATGCACCGAGCAGGCTGGCGCAGTGGTCAGCACACTTGAATCTCTTTTGCGAGGACTGCGGTTCGAATGCCGTACATCCATCCAGATTTAGATTTTCCGTGATTTCCCTAAAAGGCTGCAGGTAAATGCCGGTATGATACCTTTGAAAGGACACAACAGATTGCAATATCCATTCTTCCGTTATTCGAGCCTCTGCTGTTTCTCTAACGACGCAATATCGACGGGACGCTAAACCATAAATTTCCTTCCCCCCTACGGTTGCTACAAGAAACGTTTTTGCAGACGCCGGCCGGAGTGGCCGAGCGGTTCTAGGCCCTACAGTCTGGAACCGCGCGACCGCTACGGTCGCAGGTTCGAATCCTGCCTCGGGCATGGATGTGTGTGATGTCTTTAGTTTAGTTAGTTTTAAGTAGTTCTAAGTTCTAGGGGACTGATGACCTCAGCAGTTAAGTCTCATAGTGCTCAGAGTCATTTGAACCATTTGCAATTAGGCGTGGTGGTTACGCATAATTGCTCTACATGCAGAAACAAAGATATAAAAACGCGTTGCCTGGGTGTGAGAACTTCGTAACCTTAAATTAGCCAAACTCTCGTGAGCGTGAGCTATGAACTAAAATGTTTCCTTTTATGGCCAATCTTAGGTAGACCATATTTAACACTGTTACGTCTCCTCAGCGACAAAAGCCTTCTACTGGGTTTCCCTGTGACGTAGGTTCTCGTCTGTCTCACTCGGCCGGCCGGTGTGGCCGTGCGGTTCTAGGCGCTTCAGTCTGGAACCGCGTGACCGCTACGGTCGCAGGTTCGAATCCTGCCTTGGGCATGGATGTCGTTAGGTTAGTTAGGTTTAAGTAGTTCTAAGTTATAGGGGACTGATGACCATTGGTGTTAAGTCCCATAGTGCTCAGAGCCATTTGAACTATTTTATGTCTCACTCGCACACTACAGCGCTTTGGCCTCAATAGACAATAGACGCCTGTGAGTCTCACCATCTCGTGGTGAATATGCGCCCATTGAAGCACGCGGTGTTGGACGACAGGGTTCGCTTCACAATTCCTGTAGGCTGAGTCTTTCGGCCGTATATTTAAATGTCAGCGCAGTGCTTGTTAACTCACAACCATTACTGTAACGCACTGATTTCTTGGGCTGAGGCATATAATAAGTCACCTTCATGTGAACTCGTGGATGTTGGTTGTTTCTGCAGCTCTCTGTACCTCGTTTTATAACAATCTACTCTGTTGATGGGCATCAGGTTTTCATTATTGACCGTGTTTTCGGTTTTCTTTTTACCTTATACACTACCTTTATAATTAGGACAACGAAGTGTTTTACTGCTCCCTCTTGGTGTTATTTAGTGTTGTCTTGTGTCAGCCACCACCTTTCAGCCAGTTGAGTTTCTAAGCCCGAATTGACACATTCCCCCAGTTCACTTGTGGGAATGCGATACTTCTTGACTGCATCTTATGAGTATGATTAGGATTCGGATAGCTTATCAGCGTTTCAGCGTTGTCCTTATTTATCCATACAGCTTAGGGGAGTACTATGATGTACGCGTTTGGTGTTCATGGAATTTGATGTTGTCCTGATGTTAGTTATCGAAGTTTTGAGCCGATGGGCAACCAATGTGGGACATAATCGGCTTGAGACTCTTTACATGTTTGGACTGGCACAAACACTTTTTGTCATTGCTTTGGGCTACTCCGTTACTGATCATGCTTCGAATAGTATTGTTCACTCCACGAGTGTTCCAGTTAATAAACTCTTTTTCGCGCATAATCGGTATCCCTTTGGCCAGCAGATACGTTACTTATTTAGTGGGCTTCAATTTTGACGATACGGCGGTCTTCGCACGCTCACTTACCTTTTACCTTTTTCCATACCCAACTTAACTATCGCGACACAAATTGTTATGTCTTATTTTTACATGGGTTCCTCATCTATAGACAGGTCGTTAGGGTATTTTCTTACAGTCGCAGAGAACTTGGAAGACTCCCACAAGATGGATAGGATTTGAGATCCTTGCTGGTTTGGTTCACTGTGGTAATGCCGACCTGTTAAGTGATATTAAAGACACCAAATCATATCTTTTTATTTCTACTGCTGTATAACCTAGGCCCATAGAATATTTGCGAATATTATCATCGTCCTCTTTGCACGATGTTTTTCTCTTAATATATCGTCTGCCGTTGGCTTTTGCGTCAAGTTGTTTTTTCTGTGCTGTGACAACTAATTAAATAAGTATATTATTGTGCGCCATAGATTACTTTGTGATATTTTACTTTAAATTAAGATCAGTTCTCATAGAAACTAGAGATTTCCTCATCTATAATAATTATGTAGGATTTTATATTTAAAAAAAAGACAAGCTCTCTTTCAGCGGAGCTCCTGATTGTATACTTCCTAGTTTTAATCTTTTCAATGTTTTTAGATGTTCTCTTATAAATTCGTGGTGTTAAATAATTCTGTGACTAATAAATATGTACACATACTTTAGTCTATTGTACTAGATGTACACAGAGATTAGGTTTAGCGCCAGTACTTCCTTTTTGTGGCTTTAAGCGCTTTTATGATTACCCGTCACTTTCTGTAAACTTGCTTTGTACACCCTGATATAACTTGCACTGAATATATACCTTTTTATTATGCAGGGGGCCTGAAGATATCATGGTGGAATGCCGAAACTGGTAGTCGTCAAAATAAAATAACACCTTAGTTACACGGCTGGTGAAGAATTCTATTGATGTCGGCGATTCACAGATGGTCAAAACAAAATCAGCTAACAACAGTGATGGGAAGTATATACGAAAGGTGATTAGATTTCAAAAATCGAAAGAAGCTTACTCGATGTGGCGATGCTACTGCTCTTGGTCATTCTCACTCAGACAATTTAGATTAAAATGGAAACTTATGGCGTTTAGGTGATCATTCTTGGGAGCAAAATTACATTTGTAGACAAAATAATGGACAACCATTGTGGTGCGCCAGAGAACATTCGAGAACACTGAAGAGTGATCTTTTAGAGTTCAAGTATTTCTTGATGTTTAGAAAATTTAAAGTGTTTCGAAATTTTAGCAACGAATTTCATCCTGATAGTGAGGTTCCAAGAACAGACCGGAAGAAGGTGACTGTACATTATACACTCCTGGAAATTGAAATAAGAACACCGTGAATTCATTGTCCAGGAAGGGGAAACTTTATTGACACATTCCTGGGGTCAGATACATCACATGATCACACTGACAGAACCACAGGCACATAGACACAGGCAACGGAGCATGCACAATGTCGGCACTAGTACAGTGTATATCCACCTTTCGCAGCAATGCAGGCTGCTATTCTCCCATGGAGACGATCGTAGAGATGCTGGATGTAGTCCTGTGGAACGGATTGCCACGCCATTTCCACCTGGCGCCTCAGTTGGACCAGCGTTCGTGCTGGACGTGCAGACCACGTGAGACGACGCTTCATCCAGTCCCAAACATGCTCAATGGGGGACAGATCCGGAGATCTTGCTGGCCAGGGTAGTTGACTTACATCTTCTAGAGCACGTTGGGTGGCACGGGATACATGCGGACGTGCATTGTCCTGTTGGAACAGCAAGTTCCCTTGCCGGTCTAGGAATGGTAGAACGATGGGTTCGATGACGGTTTGGATGTACCGTGCACTATTCAGTGTCCCCTCGACGATCACCAGTGGTGTACGGCCAGTGTAGGAGATCGCTCCCCACACCATGATGCCGGGTGTTGGCCCTGTGTGCCTCGGTCGTATGCAGTCCTGATTGTGGCGCTCACCTGCACGGCGCCAAACACACATACGACCATCATTGGCACCAAGGCAGAAGCGACTCTCATCGCTGAAGACGACACGTCTCCATTCGTCCCTCCATTCACGCCTGTCGCGACACCACTGGAGGCGGGCTGCACGATGTTGGGGCGTGAGCGGAAGACGGCCTAACGGTGTGCGGGACCGTAGCCCAGCTTCATGGAGACGGTTGCGAATGGTCCTCGCCGATACCCCAGGAGCAACAGTGTCCCTAATTTGCTGGGAAGTGGCGGTGCGGTCCCCTACGGCACTGCGTAGGATCCTACGGTCTTGGCGTGCATCCGTGCGTCGCTGCGGTCCGGTCCCAGGTCGACGGGCACGTGCACCTTCCGCCGACCACTGGCGACAACATCGATGTACTGTGGAGACCTCACGCCCCACGTGTTGAGCAATTCGGCGGTACGTCCACCCGGCCTCCCGCATGCCCACTATACGCCCTCGCTCAAAGTCCGTCAACTGCACATACGGTTCACGTCCACGCTGTCGCGGCATGCTACCAGTGTTAAAGACTGCGATGGAGCTCCGTATGCCACGGCAAACTGGCTGACACTGACGGCGGCGGTGCACAAATGCTGCGCAGCTAGCGCCATTCGACGGCCAACACCGCGGTTCCTGGTGTGTCCGCTGTGCCGTGCGTGTGATCATTGATTGTACAACCCTCTCGCAGTGTCCGGAGCAAGTATGGTGGGTCTGACACACCGGTGTCAATGTGTTCTTTTTTCCATTTCCAGGAGTGTATTTAGCGTGCTTGAGGAGCTCCACTTTTGGATGTGATGGTGTATTTAGTCTTTAGACTTTCTAGCTGTGTCTGTAATGTTGGTAGTTTTGTAGAAGTAAGATGAAATATATAGAGGCTGTTGAATGATGTGTGGTACTGCGGGGTGCTGACAAAGGAGTATGGTGGCAAAGAGGTATAGATGTTGTTTTGTTATGGTTGAAATGTGTATAAAACTAGAGATATATGAAGCAATGGATAAAAAGGTTTGTGGTTCAAAAATGGTTCAAATGGCTCTGAGCACAATGGGACTTAACATCTTAGGTCATCAGTCCTCTAGAACTTAGAACTACTTAAACCTAACTAACCTAAGGGCATCACACACGTCCATGACCGAGGCAGGAATTGAACCTGCGACCGTAGCGGTCACGCAGTTCCAGACTGAAGCGCCTACAATTGCTCGGCCACACCGGCCGGCAGGTATGTGGTAGTAATAAGTTAATAGCGAGAAGAAATATGATCAGAAGTGAGGAAGGAAACGAGAATTGATGAAAGTTAAGTCCACAGAGAAGAAATGTTGCCCACTTCACTTGCATCTATTCTTTACTGCTAGCTCTAGCCAAATAATTAATCTGATTTTATACAAACAAGAATTCCCAAGGTGAAGCAATACATCTGGTCATTTATCAAATTATTTAATCAGTAAGTTAAATTTATTTTGGAGTAACATTTAAATATTTATATCTTCCACATTTTCTTTGTTAGCTTAGGAGGATATTTCTAGATTTCTTCTTGTGATTGACTGGTAACTAACGACATTCTAAAGGGATCTTCTTGAACCTAGTTCCCTGAATTCATTCAATAACATCTTCTTTAATTAGTGCAATCATCGTCTTTTCCTCTCCTCGTATGTGTCTATAGTTGATTTGTTCTCTGTCGTAATATCTACTTGCACTGAGGTAGTAATGGTCTGTATTCTTTGTGCAGTTGGATGAAACAGGAAATATCTTAGGTTTGTGCACATAAATAATATTTCTTTTTCAGTCTTTCTTAGCATTTAATATTAAATGTAGTATTTTCACATTTACTGCTTTGCTTATTTTATTTTGTCACTTGTTCTGTAGCACCTGGAACATTTTACTTTACAATTGCCAGAAAGACCATTTTTCCTCTTTTCCTCTTTTATGATTACATCGCTGTTTTACCTTAGTACCTAATGGAACATTACAATGTTAAACTTTTGCTTATGTACTAAGTTTTTATGAGAAAACTGGTTGTATCTGCTAGGCACCACAACTATCATAATATGTATCACTTCTCATGCTGCTGTCATATTCCTTTGTGTTATACAGCTTATGGAACTACACATTGCAATGCATGTTCAGTTATGTCTCATATTAGCTTCGTTAGACTTGTCACCGAGACAATTATTATCAATAAGGCAGACGCAGAACCATTCTGAGAGAGATGAATAACCACAATGTTAATTCTACACTGGTGCCACCATTGCAAATGGACAAATGGACTAGGCAGTATGTTGAAAGGTGGCTACACTGTGCCACTGCGCCAGAGATTGCGCCAAAGAGTACTATTAAGCCGCCTCCACAGTGGTTGTCGAGAGTTCATAGAGTCAGTGCTTGGAGAGAACTCGTTGCAGTCAGTGATTGTCGAGAGTTCATAGCAGTCAGTGCTTGTTATGAGATCGTAGTAGACAGTGCGTGTTAAGAGATCGTAGAAGTCAGTGCTTGTTGAGAGTTCATGGCAGTCAGTGCTAGTAGAGAGCTCGTGGAGGACAGTATGTGTTAAGAGTTCGTACCGAGATGTGCTAGTGGGCACTGCTTGTCGTGAAGTCGGAGTGAGATGTGGTAGTAAAGAGTGTTGTTCCATGTTTTATGCAGTTATTTGATGGGAGAGATAGCAGATGTTATTGTAATGAGTGCATTTCGTCAATATATATGAAGGTAAAAACTACAATGTTCTTTTATTATTTGTGTATCTGAAATAATGCGTCACTACAGGTTCAGTCAACAAAGCATCTGGCTTGTGTTCTTGTATTAGAGTGAATTCTGGTTTTCTTGCGTAATCATAGTTTTTCTAAGTTTCTTTTGTCACGTCAGTATAGTTGGTATTTAAAAATTCTTGTCTTGTTGGAAAAGAACCGTGCCAGATGTGGATGTTGAGTCACACTCCCACATACAGAACAGTGACTCTTGTGCTTATTGGTTTTGTTGGTTTTTTAGTTGCTGGGGACTTAATTAATTAACTGTGTTTACGAAAATTTTCTTACATTGTTCTTTGCAGTCAGATAGCGTAATAATTCTAGTCAGGGCCAGCCGATTACGAGACACTGCGTAATCGGACAGACATACTAAAACTAAAAATCATTTTCAATCATTTATATTTAATTAAGCCCCCATGCACGTGGCGACCGCTGCTTCGGATCGTCCCTTGGAATTTTTCTGACTATAAAAGTAGTAGACAGTAGTTTTGTTGTAGTAATTTGTAGCTAGTAATTGTAGTCTATTTTGTATGTGTAGATTTGGTAATTGGCATTCTTCTAATGGTATTTTTTTTCTCAGAATTAAATTTGTTGTCTTGTCAACGGGTTTGACAATTTTGTGCAATTATTTCAATTGTTCGTTAATCGTGTTTGAGGGAAACATCTCGTGTGAATAGTACTGTTGGAGATAAGGAGTCATTGTGTGTGATTTTCGAACAGTGACGAATTTTTTGTGTATTTTGTAAATGATTACGCGATCTATGAAAAAGGCAAAAATGATGGATAGTGAGAATGACGAAATTGTTGACATGGCGAACTCGCCAACAGAGGAAAACAGTATGGTGGATAATGAAGTGGAAAACAATGTAATAAGTCGGGAAAATAGTCCAGAACCATTTCGAAATTTTTCTCAATCAGAAATTTCACAGAATACGAGAGTAACGATAGAAGATTTTGGAATAGTATCGAACACAGATAGCTTTACAGCCATGCAGAAGGAAGCTGGTTTTGTGGGAAATGTGAGGGGTGAAAAGAATTTTGAAACAGTTACTATGGAGCAGTTGATGAGTGCTATATTAAATGTGGGATCACAGTTACGATCTGAATTAAAAACAGATATGGAAAAACAAATAGGAACTATTAAAACTGATATGGGAACAATGGGAACAAAGTTAGACTCACTGGGATCACAAATGGGAACAATGGAAACAATTAAAACAGAGATGGGAACTTTGCGATCTGAAATTAAAACTGAGATAGGAACAATGGAAACACGGATGGGAACAATGGAAACTCGGTTAGGGTCTGAATTTAAAACAGAGATGGGAACTTTGGAAACACGGATAGATTCACGAATAGGGACATGTTTCAAAAATATGAAAGATGAATTAAAGAAAGAAATCAGGGAAGAAGTACAACCGATTCTGAATTCTCACAATAATAGTTTAATTTCAACAGAAATCAGACAAGAGGAACAGGACAGAGAACGGGAAGAAAAAGATCGCGTGATAGTACAGAAATTTTCAGAGTTAAATTTACAACGTGCACAAGATAAGGAAGAAATAATTGAAGGAACCGAGGAATCCGTACCAAATGACAGAATAAATAACTTAACGCAACAGTGTGAACAGTTAACTACTAAATGTGACAACACCGAAACACGAGTCGCGACATTTACAGAAGACGTAAATAGACAGAAAGAACAATTAAGTGACTCATCGGAAAGAGTTGAGGAGATCTCAGATAAATTGACAAGTGCTAGTTTAGCAGAGGGGTATGAAGAAAGTAATTTATTTCATTTACGGGATGCAACAAGAGAGCGCCAGGCGCGTGAATTTAACAATAGTCGTCGTTGTGACTGGGACAGACGCGGTAGGTCTTTGTCGCCACGAGGCGAAAATATTGACTGTACACACTTCTTAACTGTTCGGAAATTTAAGATCTTCCGCAACTCTAAGAATGACATACATCCATGTGCATGGTTAGATCAATTTACGTACGCACTTCCGCCAAATGTGCCACAAAGTCACAAACTGGAAATTATGTGCAGCTATTAATGTCCTCAGGGGATTCACTACTCTAAGTGAATATGTGCCGTAGCTAGCATAGGGCCCAGAGCTGTAGTGGTGCTATTTCTCTTTTAGTTTTCTGTACCGCTGCCTACTCTTTTACTATTCTTTGCATCTGTCAAAACAACTCTTAGACTATCAATCTATCTAGAGAGTAAGTAAACAATAACCGGATTTGACTACTTACCTAAATGAGATTTCGAAAATTACTGTTCTAACCTATTAATGTCCTCAGGGGATTCACTACTCTAAGTGAATATGTGCCGTAGCGAGCATAGGGCCCCGAGCTGTAGTGGTGCTATTTCTCTTTTAGTTTTCTGGACCGCTGCCTACTCTTTTACTATTCTTTGCATCTGTCAAACCAACTCTTCGACTATCAATCTATCTAGTGAGTAAGTAAACAATAACCGAATATGACTAATTGTACCCAAAAGTGACTTTGGAAATTACCGATTGGACTTAATGTACCTACTGCAGCATTCATTCGTAGTTTAAACGAAATGTTACCTGTTTATCTTCGTGACAACATTACTTCTTATGTTGACGATATTATTATTGTTAAATGTTCTTGGAGTGAGCACAACAAAATTTTGGATTCATTATTACGTATCCTTGTGAGAGTTGGCATTACTGTGAACTTGGAAAAATCTGAATTTGGTCGTTCTCAGGTGAAATTTCTCGGTCACATTATTTCTACAGAAGGTATTCTTCCTGATCCAGAGAAATTAGATGCTATTCGTAATTATGCTGTTCCTACTACAAAACGTGACGTTCGTAGTTTCCTTGGTGTCTCTAATTTTCTTAGACGCTTTGTTAAATTGGACGATTTGGCCACACCTCGTTTATGTGAACTATCTGGAAAGAAATCTAATTGGTGCTGGGATGAGGAAGCTCAGTCAGAATTTGAACAGCTTCGTGATGCTATAGTTGCTGCTCCACTTCTTTCACATCCGGATTTATCTAAAGAATTTTGTTTGGCGACGGACTCATCATACAAGGGCCTAGGTGCACATTTATTTCAAGAGATAGAAGAAAACGGCGTTGTAGTACAGAAGACTATTGCATTTGGAAGTCGCGTTCTCTCTAAATCCGAAAAGAATTATTCGATTACGGAACTTGAAGCTTTGGCTGTTGTTTGGGCTTTCACAAAATTTCGCACATTTTTGTTTGGCAGACATACTAAGGTTTACACCGATCATCGAGCTCTGGAATTTCTTATGTCAACAAAATTAACTCATGGCAGATTGTCACGATGGGCGTTGTACCTACAGGAATTTGACTTTAGTATTGTTTACATACAGGGTTCTTCTAATATTGTTGCCGATGCTTTATCACGTGCACCTATGGGTTTGAAACAAAGTGCTGAAGAGGACTGCAAGGAAAACAATTATTGTTTGATGTATATTCAAGGTGTTGCGTTTGAGAACTTTATTTCGTCTTCGCTCCAGGATATCGCTAAGGAGCAAAATAAGGATCCAATCTGGAAGGACATTAAGGAGAAGTGGAGGAGAAAGGAAAGCGTGGCGATTAGACAGCATTATTTAGTTCGCAATGACATTCTTTTTAAACGAAAATCGGTCGACAACTCCGTTTGGTTAGTTTGTATTCCTGATGAGTGGGTCAATAAATTGATTTGGTATACGCATTTCAGTTATGCACACTTTGGTCCCCGAAAATGCTTTCACAAATTACGAGAAAATTGTTATTTCAGTAATATGGAAAAACGTATTCGATCTGTTCTTGCCAAATGTAAATTATGTCAGATGGCTAAGCCTCCAACGATTTCTCACAGAGCACCGTTGTTTCCCATCATCCCAGCGAAATTAAAGGAGATGGCTGCAGTCGATTTGTTTGGTCCAGTGGTTCGTTCTACTAATGGTTTTGCGTACATTTTCGTAGCAGTGGAACTGACATCAAAATATGTGTGTTTTACACCGTTACGCAAAGCAACAGCTCGTTCAGTATCTAACGCTTTTATCAAACATTTTCTTAAAGAAGTCGGTCATGTTGATAAGGTTATATCAGATAATGGATCACAGTTTCGTTCTAAAATTTGGCTTCGTACTCTACAGCGTCGTAAAATTAAACCAATTTTCATTTCACTTTTTCACCCTCAATCTAACGCTTCAGAGAGATGGATGAAGGAAATCAATAAATTGTGTCGACTTTATTGTCATCAGAATCACAGAACTTGGGATCAGTATCTTCATATTTTTCAAAAGATTCTGAATGAACTCCCTAATGATTCAACTTCTTTACCGCCTATAATGATACTGAAAAACAAAGTACCAACAAATCGCATTTCTGAAATCGTTCCTTTTCCGCCTTCACGGAAACTGCGGCATTCTGAAGTTGTCAACCTGGCTCTACGAAATATTGCGTCTGCGGCTGCAAGAAGAGAGAAATCAGCTAAACGTCCTGGTCGTTCAAAAATCTTGTCAGTTGGTCAGAAGGTATTAATTAAATCTCACCGTTTGTCTCACAAAGGAAAAGGCTTGTGTCGCAAATTTTTTCTGCTTCATAACGGTCCATATAGAATTCGCAAAATTATACATGATAACACTGTCGAAGTAGAAACTCTTAAATCTCGACGCTCTAAAGGAATACATCATATATCTAATGTAAAAATTTTTGTGGAATGATATACTTTAAAAAAAAAAAAATTTTGTAGAATGACATACTTGTGAGAAACTAACAGCTACATGTAAACATGCGGAGAGTACAAGGATACCGCGCTGTGTTTTGGCGGCGGCACATACTCAAAGCAACAGTCAAGTCTGCGCGCCGCACAAGGCAGTCGTTGACCGCGAACAATAGCTTCCTACGTCACGCGCCCACAGCTGATCGAGCGCTCAGTGCGAATGCACTGACAGCCGTAAACAAATACACAGTCTAATTTCTCCGACTAAATTCTGTATAAAGCTATAAGGACTTGTTGAATTGTGTTATTAACATTCAGTATTTTCCAGGATACGGTTGTATAAAGTATTTGAGAACTACAGGTAAATTCTGTGTGTCTCCGACGTTAAGACGACTTGCTATCGAGAAATTTTCAGGAAGAATGTAATTTCGAAGAAGAAAGTAATAAACTAAAAAAGGGTAACTATTAATTGAGTTTATTTTTCAGGTAACATAAATTCACTTAGGTACGTACTTTAGACGTAATTTGCTGCTCACGATTACGTGATTCATACTTTGTGCTAATTTCATGTTCTATGAATTTACGTGTGAAGCGACGCGCTTGCGTACGTTAACTGAATTTGACAATGATTATTAATGAACTGGGTTGTAACTTGTGTATATTATGCATCGCTTGGCTGCTATGCTTTTTCACTGATGTCATATTTTTTTTTTAATTATGTGCCTGCTGTGCGTATTTATTTAAATTATAATTGTCATCTGATTAATTGTGCTGACTGTGGTTATGTATGTAAGTTATACTTTGTGATTTATCTGCTTGCGCCTTCATGTTTACTTATTAAGATTACATATGAACATTTATTTGCTTATGCTGATATGGTGCTAATGACCTGTTTATTACGTAAGATATATGTTTACTGCTATGCGTATGGATTGCATATTTACACATTTCTGTTTTGTTGTCATAACTACTCTTTAATTTGGTGTATAGAAATGCTGATATACTGTGTATAAACATAGAGTTTAGGTCACACTACTGTATTAATTATAGATTGTTCACTTGGCAGAGCCTCGTTGTAGGAATTGTGCTGCATCCACTTGTTGACATTCTGTTCTCTACTGGTATATTTACTCGCTATTGCAAGTTTTGCTTACGCTCAGTGCCTTACATTTTTAAGATAAGAAAATGAACTGATATAATTCGACGAACGACATTGGTACAAAGAACTTCGTTGAAGTCACATGAGCTGAGGTTTTATGGAAGCTGTATAAATTTATGCTAATAGGAAGGAGGCTAACGACATGACAGACCGAAACTAGGTTTAGACCATTGACAGTATTACACTGCATTTTCGTGAGCAATTGAAATAGGAAGTGACACTTGACACAAAAAATACTCCACATGTTTGCTTCTGCTATGGTTCTTGAAGTGGTGTACACACTGTGAAATATTATGATCATTCACACTCCGTAATCGTACTTAATTACTGAGAGTTATTCGAACTAAGTCTGTTAGAGGTCAGGTATGCATTTCTTTTATTTAATGATGGACAAGGAACCAAATGTATCTTATAATTTATAATGAGTAGAAAATTTGGGTCAGATGGATTACACAGAGGTTGTGTGTGGGCACTGTGTCTTCGGATTGTATGGGATGCTGAATTGAAGTTGCATGAGGATTTTATCTGTACTTGTTCGAGGAGACTGACTAGAGGATAGAGTTGTGTTGGAAGTGAAATGATGTTGGTGCTGAGGTTTATATTTATCGACGTATTATTGAGGTATAGAGATTATATGAAGTTGATGATTATTGGAGTTTTTGTGGACGAGAGGTAAGGTAAATGATGTTGATGATAAGAGTTATATGTATCGACGTATTGAAGAAGTATTAGTGACGTATTGAGATTATGTGAAGCTGATGATTATTGGAGTTTTGGTGTATAAGAGGTAAAGTAAGTGAGGAGCATATTTTTTTGTTGGTCTTATGGAACAAGGAGGATGAAGAGAGCAGGCTAGAACACTAAAATAGAAGGAAGATAGTCTATACACACACTTTGTTAAATAACTAAGCAGTATATACTTTTTTTTTGGAGAGAGGAAGTAATTGCATATCTTGGCTCACTGACAGTTGTTCAACAACAGTACATTTTGATCTGGCTTGGCAAACATTGGTCTTGACATGATGAATATGACGTTGACTAACTGTTATTGACTATTATACATTGCTGCCAGTACTACTTGATACACATGATGAACATCAGATTTTGACAGAATTACATTTACACAATTAACACTATTCAGTTACACAGTAGTACTTAATGTGAATGAAAGATGAATGAGTGTGTTTTGTGTGTTTTCCTTTACTAATCCTAACCACCTATCTCCTAAATATTATTTTATTATTGGTAGTGGCTTGCACTGACACCCATGAATATTATAGGTTTACTGGTATTTGAGTATTTGTAATAGTTAATAGGACAATTATCTGACATCATTTGTGTGTTTGTTATGATTTGTATGTTACTGTAAAAGCATTTGTATGTGTATTCAAACTATTGTTCATGCCTGAACTGTCTGATTAGTGAAGATAAATATTCTGAACTGTTACCTGCACTTTTCAACATGATGTGTGACATTTGGTCGTGTTTAATTTCTGCTGATGAACTGTGTGATCAGTGATTGTAAAAAAATTATGGACTGTTACCTGTACCTTTTCTACATGATTGGTGCCACTAGGACATGTTTAATTTGTGCTCATAAACTCTGATGAACAGTGTGATCAGTGCTAGTGAATTTTATCGAACTGCTTCTGCTGAGAGATGTGACTTCTTGCTGTCTGCACCTACTCAATATTGCTGGGTGCCACTAATGGACTGCTTCTACTGAAATAATGTCACTTGTTGGTGTCTGCACCTGCTCTCAACATTGCTGGGTGCAACTGATGAACTGTTTCTACTGAAATGAAGTCACTTGTTGCTGTCTGCACCTACTCAACATTGCTGGGTGCCACTGATGAACTGCTTCTACTGAATTGATGTGACTTGTTGCTGTGTGTACCTACTCAACATAGCTGGGTGCAACTGATGAACTGTTTCTACTGAAATGAAGTCACTTGTTGCTGTCTGCACCTGCTCAACATTACTGGGTGCCACAGATGGAAATGCTTCTACTGAAATAATGTCACTTGTTGCTGTGTGCACCTGCTCAACATTGCTGGGTGCAACTGATGGACTGCTCCTACTGAAATGATGTCACTTGTTGCTGTCAGCACCAACTCAACATTGCTGGGTGCCACTGATGAACTGCTTCTGCTGAACTAATGTGACTTGTTGCTGTGTGTACCTCTGTAACTTTACTGGGTGCCACAGATGGAACTGCTTCTACTGAAATAATGTCACTTGTTGCTGGGTGTACCTGCTAAACTTTGCTGGGTGCAACTGATGGACTGCTTCTACTGAAATGGTGTCACTTGTTGGTGTCTGCACCTGCTCTCAACATTGCTGGGTGCAACTGATGGACTGCTTTTACTGAAAAGATGTTACCTGTTGGTGTCTTTTTTTTTGTATAAACTAATCATTGAAAGCATTTTATGTGAACATTTGTATAAACTGATTTTTTTGTATATTGTGTAAACTATTATGTAAAGCCACATGTATGAAAAGAATTTGTATTGCCTACTGTATTTTATATATTAGGTTAGTAAAAGGTCAGTGCAAAGCCAAAATTTTTAACTAATTATGTGATATTTAGGTATTAATATTATCTTTTATTTTTGTCTGTATTTTTGTGGACGAATTTGGTGGTATTTTCACCACCAATGCTGGCAAAAATACCATCAAATTCTGGCCTGTGGAGGAGGGGCATATGAAAGGTGGCTACACTGTGCCACTGCGCCAGAGATTGCGCCAAAGAGTACTATTAAGCCGCCTCCACAGTGGTTGTCGAGAGTTCATAGAGTCAGTGCTTGGAGAGAACTCGTTGCAGTCAGTGATTGTCGAGAGTTCATAGCAGTCAGTGCTTGTTATGAGATCGTAGTAGACAGTGCGTGTTAAGAGATCGTAGAAGTCAGTGCTTGTTGAGAGTTCATGGCAGTCAGTGCTAGTAGAGAGCTCGTGGAGGACAGTATGTGTTAAGAGTTCGTACCGAGATGTGCTAGTGGGCACTGCTTGTCGTGAAGTCGGAGTGAGATGTGGTAGTAAAGAGTGTTGTTCCATGTTTTATGCAGTTATTTGATGGGAGAGATAGCAGATGTTATTGTAATGAGTGCATTTCGTCAATATATATGAAGGTAAAAACTACAATGTTCTTTTATTATTTGTGTATCTGAAATAATGCGTCACTACAGGTTCAGTCAACAAAGCATCTGGCTTGTGTTCTTGTATTAGAGTGAATTCTGGTTTTCTTGCGTAATTATAGTTTTTCTAAATTTCTTTTGTCACGTCAGTATAGTTGGTATTTAAAAATTCTTGTCTTGTTGGAAAAGAACCGTGCCAGATGTGGACGTTGAGTCACACTCCCACATACAGAACAGTGACTCTTGTGCTTATTGGTTTTGTTGGTTTTTTAGTTGCTGGGGACTTAATTAATTAACTGTGTTTACGAAAATTTTCTTACATTGTTCTTTGCAGTCAGATAGCGTAATAATTCTAGTCAGGGCCAGCCGATTACGAGACACTGCGTAATCGGACAGACATACTAAAACTAAAAATCATTTTCAATCATTTATATTTAATTAAGCCCCCATGCAATGTTACTTAATATACCAACACGATGACCTGTGCTGCCATCAGAAGGGAACTCCACATTTGTGGCACTATAAAGTGCAATACTGGTGTGGTGGTACAAATGAGCCATCAGCAGATGCATTAGAACTACTGACAATAGATTTATGGGGTGTCTTTAATGAACATAGCTCACTGGTCCTGCTGAGTCTTCACCCATTGGAAAAATGTGTTACGTTTCATGCACCAATTGTACTTCTACTATCTAATGTGACAATCTGTTCTTTCAAAAGAGACGCTAGATAGGTTGTCAGTGGAGGAAATATCAGATCACTGCCTTCCTGAGGCTACTCACTAGTTCCCACATGTGTACTGTTTCAGCATTTTACACTGATATGATTCTGAACTCAGAAGAATCATGATGTGTAGTGGTGCGACGTTTGCGTGAGAAAATTGTTTGATGCACTTTTACTTTCCTACCTGAGCAGAAACCCCTGATAAATAATGTTGATTATTATGCTAGGTCTTTTACTTTTCTCAAATACATACTGGTTAAGTTATTTCTTATGAACACATAACTTATATAATCGGGAGTCTAATTCCATTAATATTGTATATTATGAAACAGAAATGTGATTTTTTTCTTACTTGTCGAAGTAATTTGCACAGCTGCTAAAAAGGGAAAATTATTCATAATTTTGTTCAGAATTTCGCGGAAGATTTTCTTTTTGTCCCTTTTCTATGAATTCCCGCTAGGGACTTTGTTGCATAGACCTCGCTATTGGCGAGTAACGTCCTGCAAAATTCTTTTTGTTAAAGGATGGAAGGCGGTGGGAGGTAATGTAAGCTTAGTAGCTCATTTGTGATATTCAGTGAATGTGATATGAGCTCTATTTTTATTCGATATATCATGCTTCATGTTTGTATAATGGCTATTTTTCAAACAAAAGTCTTCAATAGTCTATTGTTACGCCACAGATATTGTGAGTTCAAATAATGCGATCACTGCTTGTCAGTAGTGTTGTCGTTATCAGCGTCGCATTCAGTGTGAGGTAAGCGAGGGAGTTGTGTGTTGGCGACGCTACTTTGCAGTCTGGAAATCTAGCCGATCACGGAGATTCGAATGCAGAGCATTCTACTTTTTGGATATATGATTTTGTAAGGATTGATTTGAGAACTCTGAAGATTTTTAGGTGATGTGTAAGTAGGCGGTTTAGGTTTTTATGTTGGTAACGCCACGTAGCGCTCTGTATGAAAATCACTGACTGTGCTGTGTGCAGTCTGTCGTTGGTTTGCATTGTTAGAATTTTTACTATTGTAGTGTTGGACAGTTTTATATGAACAGCGTATAGCGTTGCGCAGTTGGACGTGAGCCGCCAGCAGTGGTGGATGTGGGAAGAGAGATGGCAGAGTTTTGAGAGCGGATGATATGGACGTGTGTCCGTCAGAAAAACGAAATTTGTAAGACTGGATGTCATGAGCGGATATACATATTATGACTTTTGAACGCTATTAAGTTAAATACATTGTTTGTTCTCTATCATAATCTTTCATTTGCTAACTACGCCAATCAGTAGTTAGTGCCTTTAGTAGTTAGAATCTTTTATTTAGCTGGCAGTATTGGCGCTCGCTGTATTGCAGTAGTTCGAGTAACGAAGATTTTTGTGAAGTAAGTGATTCATGAAAGGTATAGGTTATTGTTAGTCATGGCCATTCTTTTGTAGGGATTATTGAAAGTCAGATTGCGTTGCGCTAAAAATATTGTGTGTCAGTTTAGTGATGATCAGAATGAGTAAAGAGAGAAATGTCTGAGTACGTTCAGTTTTGCTCAGCTGTTTGAAAATCAAATAACGCAAGAGATTTACCAGCACAGTAATTAATAATTTTCCAAAGGGGACGTTTTAAATGTTGTCGCTGAATTATTTGTTCGAGCGTAATTTATGATGAATTTGTGAAAGGCAAATTTTCGGTCAGTTTCCCTTGATCTGTTCGGGTCAGTTAGGTTGATTGTGCAGACGTGATAAAGTAAAGTTATCTGCTCACATAGCGTGCATTTAGAGTTACAGATTCGCCACACATTTACCATTCAATTAACTAACATCGTGGCAGACAAATATTTTTAATAAGAAGTACTTTTTGTAAATACAATCGTAATTGTTAAGGAATGAGTTTCGCAATATAGTTTTAGTATGTTAGTCTTTTCTACATTGTTCAGTAAATACGTTACCTTCCACCGTCTCCTCACGAAATGTTGTTTTTTTGCCGTGTGTTGCCAAATTGCGCTCCGTGGATCATGGTGGCTAACACTAAAGCTTAATTTGCCTCGCGCAACAGCACGTCCTTTGTCTTGCAGTGCGCAAGGCTTTCTTTTCTATGATCACACAATGTAAGCATTCAAGGCTGGTACTGACGAGCTATTAGGCCGTGGTCAATGTGTAAAAATGTCTGCTAACGTTTCTTCTCCGATTGCGGAAGAAATCTTCAGAGGTAAAATGGCGAACTGCAACCCAAAGACCTTGTAAAAAGTAACTAGACTCACTGATGGCGCTGCAGTCGCGGGATAATTTGAACCTTCGGCTGGACGCCATTATAGTGGTGGTAGTCTGATGTGTTGTGTAGTACTGTTGTTTATGAAGACCCTGATTCAACGTTGTATATTTGTTGGGGCGTACATACAGTATTTGTTACTCGTAATTCTACTGTCTGTACGTTCCAATCAAAAGAAGTACAATGGTGAAGAGTTGTGCAGCGATTAATTGTACAAATAAATTCGAGAAAGGAACGAATATTACATTTCACAGGTATGTGGATGTTTTAAGTTGTTTTGTATGTCAGTGCACTTGCTTAGTAAATGTTTTTGTAACACGGTATTAGCATAATGTCTGTGCATATATTTGCAGGTTTCCTTTCTCAAAACCACAGTTGTTACAAAAATGGTTACACGCTGTCAGGAGGCAAGATTTCCGACCGACAGAATAACGTTTTATATGTTCCGATCATTTTGAAGAAAGTTGTTTCCTTGGAAATTACGTAAATCACAGAAAGCTGAAAGATGATGCTGTTCCATCCATCTTTCGTTTTCCAGACCACATACAGCAGAAGATAAATTTTTCTTTGTGAACCACATTTTATTTTAACTATAAAAGTTGAGTTGCAAGCAACACGAAATTTGAGTTAGTAGGCTTTTTATCGTTATAAAATGCAACTGAATGTATGTAATTGTAATCTGATTTCACAACTTCTCTTGATGGAACAGTTGTTGAGTTTTATTTATTATATGAAAAAACCACACATATAAACTGAAGTGTACGTCTTCGAAAGTAAATATTGTAACTAATGCGATACTGGATGCCTGGCTGAAGTCTTGTTTGTAGTAGCTGGCTGATCGGTAGTGTTTTCATGGTCTAGGTGAGGTTGAAACTTGATAATTTGGTCGTGAGTTTCCAAAGCACTACGCCATATATAACGCACTTTTCGTCATAAAATCTAAAGCAAGGTAGAGTCAGAAAATATCTATTAACATAGTGGGCAAATCTTCGAGTATTTTGATGCATTTTGCGTACATCTATCGTAAATGAACTACGAAAAATGCTAGGGGTCCAGTGCATAACTTGTAGCTACGGCAGATTCCATGTACTACGTAATATAAATTCATAAACAGTGAGTAGTTGTTGTTTGTTCATAAATTAAAAACTATATTGTAGTAACGTATTTAAATGAGGCATTATGTTTGTGACCTAACTCTAGGGAAGGCATTTTATAACCAAAAGCGATATATAAACATTCGAAATCCGCGCGTAAGTTTACCACTCTAATGGCCGCCGCCAGCTATTCAATTTGTCCGTTCTTCACAGTGGACCACTCGTGCGGTTGTGGGGGCCTGCTGCAACCAGAACTCCACGGAGCACCGATTATAGAGGGCACTACAGACTACCACGTGGCGTCGACTACGAGATTATCGCTGGTATTGCCAACATTCTTGAGTGAAAGTAATCGACCGTCATTGCTATGTTGCATTGTTGACATCGAAATTTTGTCTAATTTAACACCTTCTTCTTTCCTGTTAAATTTATAATATATCGTGAATTTTATTTCATGATCACGCTCTTGGCAAAGATGTTCCGCTGAGGTCGATTTATCCGTATGTCCCATGCGGCAATTGCTCTTGTTTTCAACTAGACGAGCGGTTAACATTTCTTTGTATGGTACCAATATAAACCAATCAACAACTACAAGACATTTTTATATACACCCGGTGTAGCCAAAGGATCCCCTATATCTTTTACCGACCTCAAACATTCTCTTGTCTTCCTGATGGGTCTGAAGATACTTTCTACACCGTAGTTCACAATGCGACCTGTAATTGTACTGATGAACGGAAGGAAAACTTTACCTTTGGGCAGCCTTCGTTCCTCATCGGTCCTGATTCTCTCCCTAGGAAAAAGTGCTCTACCCGTGTAGAGCAACTAAACTTTTCTCAACTGAACCCGATAATGATTTTTAAATGCAATGCATTCTTCTTGAATGTCGACCGTAGATGTTCAAGCTCATCTTGATTTGTTCTCCCTATCTACCAAGGTTTTCAAATGGTTCAAATGGCTCTGAGCACTATGGGACTTAACATCTGAGGTCATCAGTCTCCTAGAACTTAGAATTACTTAAACCTAACTAACCTAAGGACATCACACACATCCATGCCCGATGTAGGATTCGAACCTGCGACCGTAGCGGTCACGTGGTTCCCGACTGAAGCGCCTAGAACCGCACCAAGGTTTTAATCACCCCTCTTTTTTGTCTGTGGTGGCGTTTAGAATCTTTATACAGGTAACTGTCAGTATGCGTGGCTTTTCTGTAAACTCTATGGCTCAGCGTTCCGTTCCCTCGCTTGATAACAGACATATCCAAGAAATTCAGCTGGCCGTTATTCTCCTACTCCGTAGTAAATTGTACTTTCGTTTTCAAGCTGTTGAGGTGTACTAGGAAGACATCCAGTCCGTCTACACCGTGTGTCCATACCACGAAATTATAATCGACATAACGGTACCACCTGGCTGGTCTTTTTCTGACAGTCTGCAACGCCTATTGTTCGAAGTTCGCCATACAGAAATTGGCAACAGCTGGACTAGGAGGACTGCCCGTTGTCACTCCGTCAGTCTGTTCATAAAAATCATTGTTGTATTGAAAATAGGTCGCGGTGAGGCAGTTTCTGAAGAACGGCACAATATCTAGTTTGCTGCTGCATACTGTTTTAATATTCACCACTCACGAACAGTACCGAGATTCTGTTGCCACAGCTAAGCCATGAAAATTTGTTAGGGTCAATTTAACATTACAGACAGTGCCCAGCAAAATCATTCACAGTCATGCATTGCATTTCAAAATCATTATCGGGTTCAGTTGAGTAAAGTTTAGTTCGAATTTCTTTTCTTATGCCGAGTCTTACTCATATAGCGCAGTCTGGATTCACCTGTGCATCAATTAATGTATGGAACTTTCTATTTACTCAGTTGCGCACGCAAATTTACCGAGCATTTTAATATAAGCATTTCGGAAATTTATTCTTTGAAAATTCGATTTGTAATTTTATGTAGAATTTTTACCGTCTTAGCCTTGTGTGCCGGAACAGCAAGGTACACTTTTCGCTACACAGCGCAGTGGAGAATTTCACAGTTCAGCTTATTTGATATATACAGTTTTACGTTTTATAATTATTTTTTGATAAAAGTTAATTTGCGATTCAGTTATACACTTTCAGACTAATTTGACGACTCTTTTTATCAAATGACGTTTGCTTAAGAACACCACTTACATTTGCTCAGGTTGACACTCAAAACAGACATACACGAAAGTATTATAGCAGTCCAATGCAGTTTACAACAAAAACATACTAGAACGACAGAAAACATATAAACCAGTTTTAAAGGGTGCAGGGTTCTTATGTTTCTGCAGTCATCTCCACTGATGTTGTTTTCATTCGGTGACCACAAGGCGTAAGTATTGAATTTTTCTTAGGAAGGTTACTACCGCTGGTAAATGGCATGGCCGACTCTCCCTGGGTGGCCAGCTGCACAGTCTCCAAGAGAGGCTTTTCTGAAAACAATGGCTTGCGAAATTGCTGTCTTACGGCATGAAATAACACACGCTCTAAACTTCTTTTGTTGAGGTCTTCTTGGCTGATGAGTTTAATTACCTACAATTGTCCCCTGTCATTGTTCTGTTCGGCGCGCACGGGACGCGTGCAGTTTTGCAAGGTGTAGGCAGGAGTTTTAGCCACTCCATAGTCTCCACGTTTTTCTCACTTGGGAGCCCATCAGCAGCTCGTAAACTGTCTTTTACGTTAGTAGGTAAAAACATTTAGGACGAATAATAACATGAAATACTGATATATAACCGTTATATTTCAGGAGTTAATTACGGTTTATGTGGAAGGACGAATAAATGGAGAGGATTACATTTCAGGGGTATCCATACCTCACAGTACCAATCATGAATGAAAATTTGTCCCGAATGTTTCGTGTAATCAGATTACTCCCTCCCTTCAAGTACTTTTGGATGGTCATGGAACATACAAATCAAAGTAAGCTGCATAGGAATACAAGACCTCCCGAGCAATGGACAATGTTTTCAATCGGAGCACCAACACGGTCAGCGAAAAAAAAGCTGTTTCTTTTCATTCTACTCTAATACATAAAGTCGTTGTAACTGATGCTGCATCAACATATCTTGAAAATAGGTACAACTTATCAACTTTTAAGCAGCCAGTGGTATCGACAGAACCTGGTAGTGATTAATAGCGAAACCTCTAGACGGTTAGAGCTAAATATGAATCCCTCCGTGCTTTACATCTACAACATTTCGTGTATGTTATGAAGTCTGTAGATACTGAATTAGTGAAAGAAATGGGCGGTACTGCCTGTCATTATTTCTGTATTAGCAGATAAAGGTACTGGGGGAACCGAACACATTTTTTTCTGAAATTACGTTGGTTTTATTAAGGATTACAAGACGCTATATTATTCCCTACTCTTCTGGTTACAGAAACCCTATTTTTGAACATAATCCCCTTTCATTGCGACGGTTTTACGCCACGTTACTGGAGGGGGGTGGGCGGGAGGGGAGGGGGTGAGGGTGAGTGACATGTATGTCTGCACCCTACCACTCTACTTGTCGACGTTGGAGTCAGTGTATTGCTGCATCAGTACCCTCCCCATCATGAATGAACTGTTTCCAATGGTGTACTACCTTCTTCATAGGGCGAAACAGATGGAAGTCGGAAGGTGTCATTTTGCATTAAACGGCTAAGAACACGCTGAAATCGTTTCTTCAGTTTCTTGAGGGTACCACAGTACTCTTTAGAGTTAATCGTAGCGCTACGAGGAAGGACATCAAAGAGAAGAACCCTTCGGAGTACCAGAAGATCATCTCATGACTTGACCAACTGAGGGCATGGCTTTGGCCTTTTCCTTCGTGGGAGAGGTTGTGTAGCGTCATTTTCCATGAACTGCCATTTGGTTTCCTGTTCGAAGTGATAATCCATGTTTCCTCGCTCGTGACGACCTTCGACAAAACATTGTAACTGTCAGCCTCATAACCCCCAACATTTTCGCAAAGATGGTCCTTCCTAATGGTCTTGTGTCAGGCGACGGGGAACGCAGCACGTGCACATCTATGAGTACCACAATTGATGGACGAGTGTGTCAGCACTACCAACAAAGACAAGGAGGCGTTTGGTTGTATCCATCGATCACCTCGGATTAGAGTGTCCGCACGCTCCTACACTGCCGGAGTCAATCTGTGTGCAACCGGCCGGAACACGGGTGAACGGACAGGTTTGCGCGACCTTGCTGCGATGATGAAGACGTCTCGCCCAACGACTCACCGTGCTTTCGTTCACTTCCAAGTCTCCGCGAATTTCAGCAAGCGCCTGTGTATGCCTAAGATGCTCTGTTTTTCCTCCTAAAGAAACTCAATGACAGGTCTCTGCCTGGAACGCACTTCCGTTTCAGACACCATTTTGAAGGCTACATGTACCTACAGCGCTGCCTCACAACAAATTCAGTATTTTTTGACCAGAAAATGGCTGAGAAAGGAAATGTGTTGCACTACTTACTAAACATTCTTCGTATTTTCATTAGCCGATCTTCTATAGGCTGACCTGGTCTATGTATATCAGGCATTCTTTGTTCTCTGCCGAAAGAAATTCAGTGCCAGTTCTCTGCATGGGACGTACCTCCGTTACAGACGTTATTCTGAAGGCTACGTATAGCGCCGGACCACAACAAATTCAGTATTTTTTCAACTGAAACTGGTCGCGAAAAGAAATGGGTTGCATTACTTATTAAACACCCTTCGTATTCTCATCTGCCAGTCTTCTATAAGGTGACCGTGGAGATATCGAACCTGAACTCGTATTGCCAGAGCAAATAACATAAAGAATGAAGGGGACGGGCGAGAAATCTACAGACCACTAACAGAGAACTGATTTCTGACTTGTGGCCGGCGGGGCGGCTCGCCCATCTGGTGTTTAAGAAAGCAATCTTTTGAGCCGCTGGCAGGATGAATTGCGGGCGAAACCATCGTTCGTACACAACGGCGTGTCTGCAGCCGGGTTTTGAACGTAACAGCCCCGAACCCCTACTGATTTTTACCAGCTCGTGTTTTCCTCTTTACATTAATTAATCGCTTGACGTGACAATTAATCCACTCCATCCCCTCCCGCCGGAAGTTCGAGGCCTCCCTCGGGCGTGGTGTGTGTGTGTGTGTGTTGTTCTTAGCATGAGTTAGATTAAGTTAGTTTAAGTATTGTCTAAGTCTAGGGACCGATGACGTCAGTAGATTGGTCCCTGAGGAACTCACTCACTCGCGCGCGCACACACACACACACACACACACACACATCAACACCATCATTTGATGGCCCTCTGCTTAGGCAAGCTGTTTCTGATTTTCGCTAGTTTGGAAATGCATAAATTGACCGATTACTTATGCCGACTTTTTAATTAATTACGGAATGTGCCAGTGATTGCTATCGTTCAGATCATGTTTACGTGTCTGTGATTGGAAACACGATTACCAGTCAGTTAAACCCTCTGTTTGTACGAGAACTGGGATAGCCAGCTTCTGAGTCTTCTCCACGTGGTTTATACGTCTCAGAAAAGTCTCAAGGTTACAATCTGTCTAACTGCCTCATACGAGTAGTTAGCAGGTTGAACGCTCCTATCTAGTCACTCTCTGAAGAATTTGGTGTGACATCAGAAGACAGCGGAAGAATAGCCAAAGTTTTAAATCCCGCACTTTTTAAAAAATCATTCTCGGAGGAAGATAGCACAAACATACCCTTCGTTCGACCGAGTTGCTGACTGCCGTGTGGAGGACATAGTAACAGACATCCCTGGCGTAGAGAAGCAACTGAAAGATTTGACGGCTCGTCCCGGAGGAGGCTCGAGTCCTCCCTCGGGCGTGGGTGTGTGTGTGTGTTTGTCCTTAGGATAATTTAGGTTACGTAATGTCTAAGCTTAGGACTGGTGACCTTAGCAGTCAAGTCCCATAAGATTTCACACACATTTGAACATTTCAGAAAGATTTGAAAACAAGTAAGTTGCTAGGTCCGGATGGAACCCGATTCGGGATTACAGTGAGTACTCTATGGGATTGGCCCCTTACTTAACCCGCAATAATTGCTAATCCGTCGTCCATCACAAAGTCCCACGCGACTGGGAAACAGCTCAGGTGACGCCTATGTATTGTGAAAGCCAAGATCGCTTGATTTTAAGACCTTTATTCTAATTACTAGTTTCGTCAGGATCGTACTTTCATCTTCAGACTAGCGTTACACTGTATGAAAAGGAAGTTGGTAATCGGCAGGCTTCGCAGCGCAACACCTCACGTGACAGCGATAAAAAAATGTCTGTCACAAAATTTCATCCGGCGAGTATACCGGCAGAAAAAGGACGTTAAAGAGTGGCAATTTGGCAACACTGTAACACATGTATAGTAACTAGATCTGTCAAAACTTTGCAGTTGTGCTGTGCGGTTCGTGCAGTGCACAGAGTTTTAGGTTAGCTTGCAGGACATTTTTTTCTTGTTTTGGCCGATACCACCACATTCCAAAATATGGAAAGCAGAGAGCTTGTAGTAGAAGAGATTTGTTTCACAATATCCAAAATCAAGAACATCTTATAGCTCTTAAGTATGCGTTTTAGAGCCCATGTTTACTTTACATTTGTAGTTCTATTATCGCGTACTTTCAGCCGTGTAAGTTTGCGCCATCGTTTTTATACAGATGTATATAATATCGGTTTGGCGTAGAGTTGTTGAACATATTCTTAGCTCGAATATAACAAATTTCCTTGATATGAAAGAGCTTGTGTCCACAAAAAATAGCACTGGATTGGAAAGCATCGCTCGTGAGAAGGTCAGCGTATCCTCCTCTCATATGATATTCTGCGAAACATGGATGGAGGGCAACAGGCAGATTACACATTCCATTTTCCTAGATATCCGCAAATTCTTCACACGGTACCCCACTGCTTAAGGCTGACGAGTGTATTAGGAAATGAAACATGTTTTCCAATAAGTGAGTGGCTCGAACACTTCTTAAGTAACACAACACAGTACGTTGTCATCGACGCGAGTTTTCATGAGATAGAAAGGTATCGTCAGGAGTGCCTCAAGGAAGTGTGATAGGATCGCTCTTATTTTCCATAAATATGAATGATCTGACGGGCAGGGTGAGCAGCAATCTGCGACTGTTTTCTGATGTTGTTGAGTGACTGTAGGAGAATACACGATGTCTTAGACCAAAATTGTAGTTGGTGTGATTAGCAGCAGCCCCCTCGTAATGATGAAAAATTTAAATTAATGCAGATGAGTAGGAAAAAAATTTCTTTGTCACATACAACATTGGTAGTGTACTGCTGGATACAGTTACTTCGATTATGTATTTGAGGGTAACGGTCTAAAGGGACATGTAGGGACGGTAGTAGGGAAGGCGAAAGATGTACTTCGGTTTAATAGGAGAATTTTAGAAAAAAATGTGAATCATCTGCAAAGGAGACCGAGTTCAGAACTCTAGTACTACACTTTCTTGAGTTCTGCTCGAAACTTTGGTATCCCCACCAGATCAGATTAAAGGAAGACACTGAAATAATTTAGAAGTGGGTTGCCACATTTGTTATCGGTAGATCTGATTAACGTGCGACTATTCTAGAGGTGTTTCTTGAACCCAGATTCGATTTGAAAGACATCATGTTTACGCCAGTGACAGTTCAACAGTCACAGGCGTTAACATGATGTCTTTCAAAACAATTTTACATGACTGTGAATCCCAGTTATGAAAAGTTAATTCAGATTCGATCTGTCCGAGATTATTATTTATTTATTTATCTGCTGCTATTTATGAATGATCTGCCAGCTTGTTACTAAGACAGGTGAGACTTTTGAAACCTTCCCTTCTCCTCTATACCTCCTGTGTTATTGATAACCTTCCCTTTTACAACAAACTATGTAACCTTTTCTTAGGATTTCTATCTCTTGCTTAATAATAACAAATGAAATCTTCCATTTGAAATTTATTCTCTTTCTCTATCTTCGCATTCAAATTTAAATGCTGCTTATTAAAAGTGATTTTCTGATTATTTTCACGAAACATAGAATGTGTCATCGCCGTGGCCCTCAGTCGTTATCTGCAATAACCCAAAACTGTTCCGTACCTTTTTTACCGTTACTGGATCGCCATCTGACTGCTACATCGAACTGCGACATGAATATTCTTACTCCGTTTTACTATACTCTATTAGCTGTTGGTGGGCTTTCATAATAAGTGGCTGTATTTATTACCAAAGCTGACGTTATTCTTTAATTAATTTAACTGAAGTTACGTAATTCATAGTTAAACTTTTTCTTGACACATATAAAATTATGCAAAGTTTTACGTTGATGGTTTTTGTGATGGATTATAATTAGAAATGCAATATTGCTGGCAAAAGTTAATTATATTCTGAATGAAATGATTTTACAAACGTTCAAATGGGACTTACTTTTTACAGTAATCTTACAACTAGCAATGTGCAAACATACCTTCAGTAGTCTTGAGTTTCTCAAAAAATTAATTCAATAGTATTAGTTCCTCTTATTATAATAGTTAGCTGATGTCTCTGTACATCCGTTTATAATCTCTTGTAAATCATAGCTAGTGACTGGCAGGCACACCGCTCCTCTCAACCTCTCGCTTCAGACCTGCTACCGACTCGCTTCACCTTTACAAAACGAAATTGTAGGTGTACAGAATATGATACTTATTTGTTATTTCTTATTTTCAAAAAGTATTACTAATATTGCAACTTTAAATACTTATAAACTTAAAAGAATTTAAAATTAGCGGTTTATGAGTGGACGATATGTATTTATGAAGACAGAGAAGAAGTTATGACATATTTTCCCGAGAGAAGATGACGTTCTTATCGCGGAACACTATTAAGGAAATTTAGACAATCGGCATTTGAAGCCGACATCAGAACGATGCTGGTGCCGCCAACTTACATTGCCTGTAATGACAGCAAAAATGAGATACGGGAAACTAGGGCTCGTACTGGGGCGTAAAGGCAGTCGCTTTTCCCTTGCTCCACCTGCGGCTGGAATAGGAAAGAAAGTAAGTGGCATCCACGTACCACACGGTGGCTAGTGATTGATGTGGGTAGATGTGGATGTAGGATGTTGAAAGGTGGCTACACTGAGTCACAGCGACAGAGATTGCTCCAAAGAGTTTTATTCCGCCGCCTCCACTGGCAGTGCTTGTTCAGAAGTGGTGGCGGTTAGTGCTTTGCTGAGAGGATGTTGATAGCTGTATTATTTGAGGCCATGTCGTGTGCAGTTGTTTTGATGGGCTAAACAGCAGATGTTGTTCGAATGGAGATGTTGTAATGATCAGAGTGTATTTTTAGTCAATATATATGAAGGTAAAAAACATTTTCTTATTTTTTTTTAAATTTGCTAACTAACAATGCCTCTTGGTCACAGGTTCAGTCAACAAAGCATCTGGCTTGTGTTCATGTATTAGACTGTAATTCGGGTTTCTATGTGCAATTATAGTATTTCAGTTTTATTTAATTAATTCAGTGTAAATGGTATTTAAAATATCTTGTCTTATTGAGGAAGAACCATGCCAGATGTGTACGTTGAATCACACTTCCACATACAGAACAGTTAAACTTGTGCTTTGTTGTTCGTAGTTTTTGTTTCGTAGCTTTTATAGTTGCTGGGGACTTAATTAATTAATTGTGGTAACGGAAATTTCCTTTCAATCTTTGTTGTTATTCTATGCAGTCAGATTGCGTACTAATACTAGTCTGGGCCAACCGGTTACGAGACTTCGTAATCGGACAGTCAGCTACTAAAATTAAAATTATTTGCATTTTTTTAAATTAAGCTCCCATGCACGTGGCGACCGCTGCTTCGGATCGTCCTTTGGAATTCTTTTGATAGTAAAATAGCGGACAGTAGTATTGTTGAAGTAATTTGTAGTTTAGTAATTGTACTCTATATTGCATGTGTAGATTTGGTAATGAACATTTGTAGTTGTCTTGTCTTTCTTCTAATGGTATTTTTGCAGAATTTAATTTTTGATGTCTTGTGTACGCGTTTGACAATTTTGTGCAATTATGAAGATTTCAATTGTTCGTTAATCGTGTTTGAGGGAAGCATTTCGTGTGAATGGTATTGTTGGTGATAAAGTGTCATATTGTGTGTAATTTTCGTATAGTGACGAGTTTTGTATGTTTTGTAAGTGATTACGCGATCGATGAAAAAGGCAAAAATGATGGATAGTGAGAATGACGAAACTGTTAACATGGCGAACTCGCCAACACAGGAGAACAGTATGATGAATAATGAAGTAGAAAACAATTTAATAAGCAGGGAAAATAGTCCACAACCAGTTCAAAACTATTCACAATTAAAGAATTTTCAGAATACGAGATTAACGACAGAAGATTCTGGAGTAGTATCGAACACAGATAGCTTTACAGCTATGACAAAGGAAGCTGGTTTTGCGGGAAATGTTAGGGGCGAAAAGAATTTCGAACCAGTTAATATGGAGCAGTTGATGGGTGCTATATTAAATTTGGGATCACGGATGGGAACAATGGAAACACAGTTAAGATCTGAATTTAAAACAGAGATGGGAACTTTGGCAACACGCTTAGAAACTGATATGGGAACAATGGAAACACGGTTAGACTCACTGGGATCACAGTTAGGATCTGAATTAAAAACAGTGGCAACACGGCTAGACTCACAAACAGGAACAATTAAATAAGAGATGGAAACAATGGAAACACGGTTAGACTCACAAATAGGGACATGTTTCAAAAACATGAAAGATGAATTAAAGAAAGAAATTAGAGAAGTAAAACCGATTTTGAATGCTCACAATAATAGATTAATTTCAATACAAATCAGACAAAAGGAACAGGATAGAGAACAGGAAGAAAGAGATCGCGTCATCGTACAAAAATTTTCAGAGTTAAATTTACAACGTGCACACGATAAGGAAGAAATATTTGAGAGAATCGAGGCTCAAATGGCTCTGAGCACTATAGGACTTAACATCTATGGTCACCAGTCACCTAGAACTTAGAACTACTTAAACCTAACTAACCTATGGACAGCACACAACACCCAGCCATCACGAGGCAGAGAAAATCCCTGACCCCGCCGGGACTCGAACCCGGGAACCCTGGCGTGGGAAGCGAGAACGCTACTGCACGACCACGAGATGCGGGCAGAGAATCGAGGAATCCATACCAAATGACAGAATAAATAACCTAACACAACAATATGAACAGTTAACTACTAAATGTGTTAATACTGAAACCCGAGTCGCGACACTTACGGAAGACGTAAATAAACAGAAAGAACAAATTGGTGACTTATCGGAAAGAGTTGAGGAGATATCAGATAAATTGACAAGTCTTAGTTTAAATGGGGAGAGAGATTCAGATGATACAGCTCCATTGCAATTTGCAGAAACCGAAGAGTACCAGACCAAAAATAAACATCTTGAAAATCAGGGAAAATTTAATGAACGCGTTAAAAAGGAATTTGAGGCGTTACGGAAGCAAGTCAAACAAATTGAAAGCGAAATCGTAGGAAGAGACAGCAGAAGAAATTTAGAATCACAGATAGCAGAGGGCTATGAAGAAAATAATTTATTTCATTTACGATATGCAACAAGAGAGCGCCAGGCGCGCGAACTTGACAATAATCGACATTCGGACTGGGACAGACGCGGTAGGTCTTTGTAGCCACGAAGCGAAAACTTTGACTATAAACACTTTTTAACTGTTCGGAAATTTAAGATCTTTCGCAATTCTAAAAATGACATACATCCATGTTCATGGTTAGATCAGTTTATGTACGCACTTCAATCAAATTGGCCACTAAGTCACAAACTGGAATTTATGTGCGGCTGTTAAGGTCCTCAGGGGATTCGCTACACTAAGTGAATATGTGCCGTAGCGTGCACAGGGCCCCGAGCTGTAGTGATGCTATTTCCCTTTTACTTTTCTGCACCGCTGCCTACTCTTTTACTATTCTTTGTATCTATCAAAACAACTCTTCAACCCTCAGTCTATCTAGAGAGTCAGTAAAGAATAACCAGATATGACTATTTTACCCAAAAGTGATTTCGGAAATTACCGTTTGGACTTACTGTATCTTCAGCAGCATTCATTCGTAGTTTAAACAAAACTTTACCTGTTTATCTTCGTGACAATATTACTTCATATGTTGACGATTATCTTATAGCTAAACGTTCTTGGAGTGAGCACAACAAAATTTTGGATTCATTATTACGTATTTCTGCAAGAGTTGGCATTGCAGTGAACTTGGAAAAATCTGAATTTGGTTGTTCTCAGGTGAAATTTCTTGGTCATATTATTTCTACAAAAGGTATTCTTCCTGATCCAGAGAAACTAGACGCTTTTCGTAATTATGCTGTTCCTACTACAAAACGTGATGTTCGTAGTTTCCTTGGTGTCTGTGATTTTCTTAGACGCTTTGTTAGATTGGACGATTTGGCCACACCTCGTTTATGTGAACTATCTGGAAATAAATCTAATTGGTGTTGGGATGAGGAAGCTCAGTCAGAATTTGAACAACTTCGTGATGCTTTAGTTGCTGCTCCACTTCTTTCACATCCGGATTTATCTAAAGATTTTTGTTTGGCGACGGACTCATTATACAAAGGCCTAGGTGCACATTTATTTCAAGAGATAGAAGAAAATGGCGTTATAGTGCAGAAAACTATTGCCGATCTGTTCTTGCCAAATGCAAATTATGTCAAAAGGCTAAACCGCCAACTATTTCTCACAGAGCACCGTTGTTTCCTATCATTCCAGCGAAGTTAAAGGAGATGGCTGTAGTCGATTTGTTCGTTCCAGTGGTTCGTTCTACTAATGGTTTTGCGTACATTTTGGTAGCAGTGAAATTTACATCAAAATATGTGTGTTTTACACCTTTACGCAAAGCTACAGCTTGTTCAGTATCTAACGCTTTCATCAAACATTTTCTTAAAGAAGTGGGTCATGTTGATAAGGTTATATCAGATAATGGATCACAGTTTAGCTCTAACATTTGGCTTCGTACTCTACAGCGTCGTAAGATTAAACCAATTATTATTTCACTTTTTCACCCTCAATCTAATGCTTCAGAGAGATGGATGAAGGAAATCAATAAATTGTGTCGACTTTATGTCATCAGAATCACAGAACTTGGGATCAGTATCTTCATATTTTTCAAAACATTCTGATTGAACTCCGTAATGATTCAACTTCTTTACCGCCTATATTGATAAAAAAATAAAGCACCGACAAATCGCTTTTCTGAAATCGTTCCTCTCCCGCCTTCACGGAAACTGCGGCATTCTGAAGTTGTCAACCTGGCTCTACAAAATATTGCATCTGCGGCTGCTAGAAGAGAGAAATCAGCTAAACGTCCTGGTCGTTTAAAAACCTTGTCAGTTGGTCAAAAGGTGTTAATTAAGTCTCATCGTTTGTCTCACAATGGAAAAGGCTTGTGTCGCAAATTTTTTCTGCTTTCTAACGGTCCATATAGGGTTCGCAAAATCATTCATGATAACACTGTCGACGTGTGTGTGGTGGTCTTCAGTCCTGAGACTGGTTTGATGCAGCTCTCCATGCTACTCTATCCTGTGCAAGCTTCTTCATCTCCCAGTACCTACTGCAACCTACATCCTTCTGAATCTCCTTAGTGTATTGATCTCTTGGTCTCCCTCTACGATTTTTACCCTCCACACTGCCCTCCAATGCTAAATTTGCGATCCCTTGATGCCTCAAAACATGTCCTACCAACCGATCCCTTCTTCTAGTCAAGTTGTGCCACAAACTTCTCTTCTCCCCAATCCTATTCAATACCTCCTCATTAGTTACGTGATCTACCCACCTTATCTTCAACATTCTTCTGTAGCACCACATTTCGAAAGCTTCTATTCTCTTCTTGTCCAAACTGGTTATCGTCCATGTTTCACTTCCATACGTGGCTATACTCCATACAAATACTTTCAGAAACGACTTCCTGACACTTGAATCTATACTCCATGTTAACTAATTTCTCTTCTTCAGAAACGATTTCCTTGCCATTGCCAGTCTACATTTTATATCCTCTCTACTTCGACCATCATCAGTTATTATACTCCCTAAATAGCAAAACTCCTTTACTACTTTAAGTGTCTCATTTCCTAATCTAATCCCCTCAGCATCACCCGATTTAATTTGACTACAGTCCATTATCCTCGTTTTGCTTTTGTTGATGTTCATCTTATATCCCGCTTTCAAGACACTGTCCATTCCATTCAACTGCTCTTCCAAGTCCTTTGCTGTCTCTGACGGAATTACAATGTCATCGACGAACCTCAAAGTTTTTATTTCTTCTTCATGGATTTTAATACCTACTCCGAATTTTTCTTCGGTTTCCTTTACTGCTTGCTCAATATACAGATTGAATAACATCGGGGAGAGGTTACAACCCTGTCTCACTCCTTTCCCAACCACTGCTTCCCTTTCATGCCCCTCGACTCTTATAACTGCCATCTTCTTCCTGTACAAATTGTAAATAGCCTTTCGCTCCCTGTATTTTACCCCTTCCATCTTCCGAATTTGAGAGAGAGTATTCCAGTTAACGTTGTCAAAAGCTTTCTCTAAGTCTACAAATGCTAGAAACGTAGGTTTGCCTTTTCTTAATCTTTCTTCTAAGATAAGTCGTAAGGTTAGCATTGCTTCACGTGTTCCAACATTTTTACGGAATCCAAACTGATCTTCCCCGAGGTCCGCTTCTACCAGTTTTTCCATTCGTCTGTAAAGAATTCGCGTTAGTATTTTGCAGCTGTGACTTATTAAACTGATAGTTCGACTGTCGAAGTAGAAACTCTTAAATCTCGGCGCTCTAAGGGAGTACATCATATATCGAACGTTAAAATTTTTGTGGAATGACATACTTTTGAGAGACTTAACAGTTACATGTAAACACGCAGAGAATACAAGGATACCGCGCCGTGTTCCGGCGACGGCACATACTCAAAGCAACAGTCAAGTCTGCGCGGCGCACAAGGCAGTCGTTGACCGCAAACAATTACTTCCTACGTCACGCGTACCTACAGCTGATCGAGCGCTCTGTGCGAATGCACTGACAGCCGTAAACAAATACACAGTCTAATTTCTCCGATTAAATTCAGTATAAAGCTATAGTGACTTGATAAATTATGTTATTAACGTTCAGTATTTTTCAGGATACGGTTGTATAAAATATTTAAGACCTTCAGGTAAATTCTGTGTCTGTCCGACGTTAAGAGGACTTGCTATCGAGAAAATTTTCAGGAAGAAGGTAATTTCGAAGAAGAAACTAATTAACTAAAAAGGTAACTATTAATTGAGTTTATTTTTCAGGTAACATATTTCCACTGAAGTACGTACTTTAGACGTAATTTGCTGCTCGCGATTACGTGATTCATACTTTGTGCTAAATTTCATGTTCTATGAATTTACTTGTGTACATTTGCTGATTTTGACAATGTTTTATAATGAACAGGGTTGTTACTTGTGTATATTATGCATCGCTTGGCTGCGCTGCTTTTTCACTGATGTTATATTTTTCTATTATGTGCCTGCTGTGCTTATTTATTTAAATTATAATTGTCACCTGATTAATCGTGCTGATGTGGTTATGTATGTAGCTTACACTTTGTGATTTATCTGCTTGCGCCTTCATGTTTACTTACTAAGATTACATATGAACATTTATTTGCTTATGCTGATATGATGCTAATGACCTGTTTATTATATAAGATACATATTTGCTGCTTTGCGTATGGATTGCATATTTATACATTTCTGTTTGTTGTCATAACTACTCTTTAATTTGGTATATAGAAATGCTGATATACGGTGTACGAACATGGAGTTTAGGTCACACTATGGCATTAATGATAGATTGTTCGCTTGACTGAGCCTCGTTGTAGGAATTGTGCTGCATCCACTTGTTGACATTCTGTTCTCCACTGGTATATTTACTCGCTATTGCATGTTTTGCTTACGCTCAGTGCCTTATATTTTTAAGATAAGAAAATGAAGTGCTGCAATTCGACGAACGACATTAGTACAAGAAACTTCATAGAAGTCACATGAGCTGGAGGTTTTATGGAAGCTGTATAAATTTATGCTAATAGGAAGGAAGCTAACGACATGACATACCAACACTAGGTTTAGACCACTGACAGTTATTACACTGCATTCTTCGTGAGCAATTGAAATAGCAAGTGACACTTGACACAAGAAATACTCCACATGTTTGCTTCTGTTTTGCCATGATTCCTAAAGTGGTGTACACACTGTGAATTATTACTATCATTCACACTCCGTACTCGTACTTACTCACTGAAAGTTATTCAAACTAAAGGCTGTTAGAGCTCATGTAGTCATTTCTTTTCTTTAATGATGGACAAGGTAACCAAAATGTATTTTATGATTCATAATGAGTAGAAGATTTGGGTCAGATGGATTACACACAGGTTGTGTGTGGACATTGTGTCTTCGGATTGTATGGGATGATGAATTGAAGTTTGCACTAGGATTTTATCTGTACTTGTTTGAGGAGACTGTCTAGAGGAAAGAGTTGTTATGGAAGTGAAATGATATTGGCGGTAAGGTTTATATGAGTCGACGTATTGAAGAGGTATTATTGAGGTATTGAGATTGTGTGAAGTTCACGATTATTGGAGTTTTGGTGGGCAAGAGGTAAGGTAAATGATATTGATGATAAGATTTACATGTATCGACAAAAGGGGTATTATTGAAGTATTAAGATTATGTGATGCTGATGGTTATTGGAGTTTTGGTGGATAAGAGGTGAAGCAAGTGAGGAGCATATTTTTTGTTGGTCTATATGGAACAAGGAGGATGAAGATGGCAGACTAGAACACTCAAGTAGAAGGAAGATTGTCTACACACACACTTTGTTAAAACAATAAGCAATATATACTTTTTTTGGAGAGAGGAAGCGTTTGCATATCTTGGCACACTGACAGTTGTTCAGCAACTGTACATTTTGATCTGGCTTGGCAAACATTGGTCTTGACATGATGACTATGACGTTGACTTAACTATTATTGACTGTTATACACTGTTGCCACTATTACTTGATACACATGTTGAACATCAAATTTTGGCAGAATTGCATTTACACAGTTAACACTATTCAGTTACACAGTAGTACTTAATGTGGATGAAAGGTGAGTGAGTGTGTTTTGTGTGTTTTCCTTTCCTAATCAAAAATAATTGGTACCGACCTATCTCCTAAATATTATTTTACTTGTCTGTTGTGGCTTGCACTGACACCTGTAAATATTATAGGTTTACTGATATTTGTGTATTGTAATAGTTAATATGATAATTATCTGATACCATTTGTGTGTTTATTATAATTTGTATGTTTAGTGTAAGAGCATTAATAATAATTTTTTAAAAGCAATTGTGTGTGCCTTCAAACTGTTGTTCGTGCTTGCACCTGTTCAACATTGCTGGGTGCCACTTAGAAATGTTTAATTTGTGCTAATGAACTCTGATGAACTGTCTGATTAGTGATAGTGAATATTATGGACTGTAACTTGCACTGTTCAACATTGCTTGGTGCCATTGATGGAACTGCTTCTACTGAAATGATGTCACTTGTTGCTGTCTGCACCTGTTCAACATTGCTTGGTGCCACTGATGGAAGTGCTTCTCTTGAAATGATGTCACTTGTTGCTTTCTGCACCTGTCAACATTACTGGGTGCCACTGATGGAACTGCTTCTACTGAAATGATGTCACTTGTTGCTGTCTGCACCTGTTCAACATTACTGGGTGCCACGGATGGAACTGATTCTACTGAAATAATGTCACTTGTTGCTGTCTGCACCTGTTAAAATTACTGGGTGCCACTGATGGAACTGCTACTACTGATGAGGTCACTTGTTGCTGTCTGCACCTGTTCAACATTGTTAGGTGCCACTGATGGAACTGCTTCTACTGAAATTATGTCACTTGTTGCTGTCTGCACCTGGTCAACATTGCCGAGTGCCACTGATGGAACTGCTTCTACTGAAATGATGGCACTTGTTGGTGTCTGCACCTGCTCAACATTGCTGGGTGCCATTGATGGAACTGCTACTACTGATGAGGTCACTTGTTGGTGTCTGCACGTGTTCAACATTGCTAGGTGCCACTGATGGAACTGCTTCTACTGAAATAAGGTCACTTGTTGGTGTCTGCCCCTGCTCGCCATTTCTGGGTGCCACTGTTGGAGCTGTTTAAATACTGCTGATGAAATGTTATGAGACTGCTATTGGCACCTGTTGACCATTGCTGGGTGCTACTGTTGGAACTGTGAACTACTCTGAGGAGTGCTACTTGTTTATTGAACTATTGACAAGATTTTATGTGAATATTTGTGTATACTGATTTTTTGTGTATTTACTGTTTATGAAATGTTATGAGACTCTTACCTGCACCTATTCGTCATTGCTGGTGCCATTGATTGAATGATACTTGTGTAAAATATTATGTAAAATCACTTGTATGAAAGCATATGTATTCCTTACTGTATTTTATATATTAGGTTATTGAAGGGTCAGTGCAAAGCCAAACTTTATCTAGTTATGTGATATTTACTTATTAATATTATCTTTTATTTTTGTCTGTATTTTTTCTTACGAATTTGGTGGTATTTTCAGCACCAATGCTGGCAAAAATACCATCAAATTCTAGCCGTGGAGGAGGGGCATATGAAAGGTGGCTACACTGAGTCACAGCGCCAGAGATTGCGCCAAAGAGTTTTAGTCTGCCGCCTCCACTGGCAGTGCTTGTTCAGAAGTGGTGGTGGTTAGTGCTATGCTGAGAGGATGTTGATAGCTGTATTATTTGAGGCCATGTCGTGTGCAGTTGTTTTGATGGGCTAGACAGCAGATGTTGTTCGAATGGAGATGTTGTAATGATCAGAGTGTATTTTTAGTCAATATATATGAAGGTAAAAACATTTTTTAATTTTTTTTTTTAATTTCCTAACTAACAATGCCTCTTGGTCACAGGTTCAGTCAACAAAGCATCTGGCTTGTGTTCATGTATTAGACTGTAATTCGGGTTTCTATGTGCAATTATAGTATTTCAGTTTTATTTAATTAATTCAGTGTAAATGGTATTTAAAATATCTTGTCTTATTGAGGAAGAACCATGCCAGATGTGTACGTTGAATCACACTTCCACACACAGAGCAGTTATACTCGTGCTTTGTTGTTCGTAGTTTTTGTTTCGTAGCTTTTATAGTTGCTGGGGACTTAATTAATTAATTGTGGTAACGGAAATTTCCTTTATTCTTTGTTGTTATTCTATGCAGTCAGATTGCGTACTAATACTAGTCAGGGCCAACCGGCTACGAGACTTCGTAATCGAACAGTCAGCTACTAAAATTAAAATTAATTGCATTGTATTTAATTAAGCCCCCATGCAATGTTCACGGACAGACGATTTGAGTGACTACCTTAAGCTACGTGTACTTCATCAGCTCCTTATTGCGCACATATCCGAACATCTCACACAAGGGGTCAGATATTTCTCATCTCATAGTAATCACAACATAACGTCTCACTTATCTATTGTATTCTAAATGTGACCAAACAATCCAACCGTCTGTCTCTGCAACGAACTGTGCTTAAATACACACAGTCCAGTGGCCTGCAATGTTTAACGAAAGGCTGAGGCACATCTTACGGCAAATCCTTTTTTTTTTTTTTTTTTTTTAGTCATCAGTCTTCTGACTGGTTTAGAGCCGTCCATCACGACTTCCTCTCCTGCGTCAACCTCTTAACCTCAGAGAGGCCCTTGCACCAAACCACCTAAATTATGTTTTGGTTACATTCCATTTCCTATCTTCCCTCATACGTTATATCATCCTTTGCCTGCTTCTGTTCAATGCTCTATACCTGTTGTTGCCTTAGTAGGTCTTGCGGAGGACCTGGTCATTCCTTTGCTCAACAGTCTATCCAATTTTAAACTCCCTTCTGCAACACCACATCTCAAACGCTTCGATTCTCTTCTGTTCCGATTTTCCCACAGTCCATGTTTCACTACCATACAGTACTGTACTCCAAAACGTAGATCCTCAGAAATTTCTGCCCCAAACTAAGGGCTACGTTTGATACTAGCTGGGTTCTCTTGGCCAGGAATGCCCTTTCTGCCAGTGCTTGTCTGTTTTTCGTGTCCTCCTTCCTTCGTCTCATGGGCTATTTTGCTTCCAAGGTAGCAGAATTTCTTAATTTCGTCTACTTCTTGGGCACCGAATTTTTTCGCAAGTTTCTCGCTATTCTCAATTCCTCTGTTTCTTACGACCTTCCTCTGTCTTCAGTTTATTGTAAATCCATATTCTCATTAGGCTGTTCATTCGATTGAAAAGATTCTGCAGTACTGTTTCACCTTTACAGAGAATAGCAATGTCATGAGCGAATCTTATCTCGGACATCCTTTCACTCAAAATTTTAATTTCTCTCTTGGATCTTTCTTTTACTTCCGTCAGTGCTTCTTCGATGTGTAGACAGCACAGTAGGGACATACGACTGTGTTCCTTTCTTACACCCTTCCTAATCCCAACACTTCGCCCTAGGTCTTGCAGTCGTATTACGCGCTCTAGGCCCTCGTACGTGTAGTATATTACCCACCCGTCTTTCCACAAAGATAACTCCTACTTATGTCAGAATTTCGAACACCTTGCACTACTTTGCACTGTTGAACGCTTTTCCCAGCTCGACAAATCGTATGGACGTGTCTTGATTTTTCTTACGTCTTGCGTCCATTATCAAACGCAACGTCAAGACTACCTCTCTGGAACCTTTATCTTTCCTAATGCCAAACTGATAGTCATCGAATCGATCCCCAGATTTCTTTTCCATTCTTCACTGTATTAATCTCGTCGGCAGCGATAGTTCCTGCACTTACCTTGCTATCTTCACAGTTATGGGAATCATGTTGTCTCGTGAATCTGATACTAGACCTATGTCAGGAGTGTCATGGCTTCTACACAGAGTCTTCAATAGTCTTTGAATGCCGCTTACGCCAATAAACGTAGAAATTCAGTGATATTAGTAAGTTACTGGTGGACCTGTTTTGCGCAGGAATAGCATCTGCGATCTACTATTTTTTACGTCCTCTTTGCATTTTAAGTGAAGTTTTATCTAACTTCCCAGGGAGTTATTAACATCAACGACATAGCTTATACCTGAAAAAATTAGTACGTCTGGCCAGTTTTGTGTCTGTTAAACAATGAAGCAAATGATTTAATGTTCTCCCTGCTACACTTCTTGTCTCTTTTTGTTTCTGAGTTGCAAAGCTTCGTTTCTGCCTTCTTACAACACATAAGTTTCAGTGAGGCTCCTCTGTCTTCCTTTCCCGTCCCTCCTCTCATGTCCATTGCTGCCCGTCGCCCGTGGTAATCTGCCCTCGTTGTTCTACTCTTCATAATTTTCGGGGTACGCACTTGAAAATGCTTAGCGGCCGAAATCGTGGTATAAAAGTGTGTGATTTTGTAATATCCAGGGGGTACATGGAACTGTCCTTTGATATAAAAATCTCGCTTTTTTCTACTCTGGCTTCTACTACTTTCCCCTATTTAAGGTATAGTTACTGGTAGGTGTTGTATCCCTCATTAAATGCAGTCCTTCTTACACCTGTGTCGTTTCGTGAATATGATGTAACATATGTGAGATAGGGGAGAAAATGTCACAGAAAACCGGCCAATGTCGCCGAGCGGTTGTAGGCGCTTCAGTCTGGAACCTAGGGACCGCTACGGTCGCAGGTTCGAATCCTGCCTCGGGCATGGATGTGTGTGACGTCCTTAGGTTAGTTAGGTTTAATTAGTTCTAGGCTACTGATGACCTCATAAGTTAAGTCGCATAGTATTCAGAGCCATTTGAACCATTTGTTTAAGTCCCATAGTACTCAGAGCCATTTGAACCATTTTTTGTCACAGATATGGTATAGGATTTGGGGTGGGCATCATTAAAAAAGGCGTTTTTCGTTGCGGCGGAATGTACTCACGAAATTTCAGTCACCAACTTTCTGCTCCGAATGTGAAAATATTCGATCACCGTAATAAAATAAGGGAAATCAGAGCCATCACAGAGAGATATGGGTATTTGTTTTTCCCCCCGCACTATGCGAGATTGGCATATTAGATAATTGTGAACCCTCCACCAGGCACTTAAATGTGATCTGCAGAGTATCCGTGAAGATGTAGATGCAGACGCAGAAAGCGTGGTTACATATAAAGGACGTACGAAGGCCCTTATCTTGCCAATCTTGCAAATCTTGGTGTGGAAAAACCAAAAACACATTACCACCCCTAACACGGTGTAGGAAACCGTTGGCATTTAAGAAACTTAGATTCGGCTCAGAATGGATAAATAAAGGTCCTGTATTGTTTTTCAACGTTATTTTACACCATTCTTCCTGTAAAATCGTGGCAAGTGCAGGTAACTATGAAGGAGGTGGAAAGCGGCCACTCTCTCTTCAGTCCGTGGTAGAACAGAACGGCACAATAAAGTCGGCACCCTGCAGTTGAAGCGTTGGAAAAATGTGACAGTTGATCCTTGTGTTGACAGTACCAGTCCTGGATCGTGCGATCTTTGTGAGCAGAGTCCCTGGCGTCTTGGAGCGCAGAATCACCGTTGGGGAACGAACATTGTTCCACGTCATAGAATCGATGAATCAAAATGATCACACAATCCTTGGCAGTAATGCGAGGACTGTGGGGCCCAAGGATTACCACGTTATGGCTACCCAAATCATCACAGAACCCCGCCATCTTTTACTCCTGGGACGCAAACTCGGCCAGAAGTTGGAAACAGGGTGCAACAAGAGACATCTAACCAAATGATATTCTTGTATTGCTCCACAGTGCAGGTTCTATAGTCTTCGCACTACATTTTCCTGTTACGGGAACTTGCTTCAGTCACGTGTCTGTCAGATATTTCAGATCGCCCTGTAGCTCGCCCAGCTCATGTAACTGCTTTCGATTTGTTTTGGTGCTGAGGGCGATTGCGGGTGCGACATTCACTTCTGCAGTGCCTTTTGCAGCTATCGTCCTCTTAATTTTTGTCACAAGCCTCTTAAGTGACCATCTGCCACAATCAATCAACACACATTTTCGTCTGCGTTGTGACTTAAAGTCACTTTCTGACATTCCACTCCTTTTCACATTCGTCATGACATCAGCCAAAACACCATGTGGGTGCGTTAACATTACTAGAATAAATTACTGGACTTAGGAGTGGACCCTGATTCTATGACAGAGCACATCGGTGTTAAGCTGTACAAAATTTGTTTAATTTCTGTATTGTTGTCAGAGAAGCAAACGGACTTACATAGACTGAGACATGAAAATTCCAGGACAAATGTCAAGATAATCTGATTAGCAGAACGTAACGATATCAAATTTGAAAATAAGGTTCTCTACAAGATTTTTCTTATTTCTAGACAGTGTAGCACAGTCTGAGTTGCTCAATATTACGACAAATCATCAGATTCTGGTTCTAAATTCGGTACTATTTAGGATGACAATCAAGTCTACGGAGGATGGTTAGTTTTTGTGACAAGATGAGCAAAAGATTAGTCAAGGTTGCTCATGTTCGCAGTGGACGCAAGCTGGTGATCCAACAACTTTACGCCTCTTCCAGCGGCATTTACCTTTAGCGGCGAGGTGCTGTCGGCTGCATTGCTGCTCTCAACCTCTGAAAATCCTATAAAAAGCTAATCAGAACCTTTGGTGATTTTATCAGCTGAAACTGTCCTACATTTTTCGTTTGGTGAGAAAACATGTACTCATCCCTATAGTCTGGATAATACGATGATATACAGGTGCACAGATGAGCAACGTGTATAATTCAACACCCTCTCAGTTTCGCAAGAACAATTAACTACGTGGCTGTATCGTTTCTCCGCTATCAGAGCTCAACGACTCGTCAGCTAATTTCTAGCTGAATGTCAGCCAAAGTGAACAAAGTGTTCACACAAAAGTTTCTCTTTTGGCGTTGCACAGAGCGTGATGCGCTCTGTTCTACAATTGACGCTGGTTCAGCGGAGAGCCCCCGAATATTTTGGTATTGTGTTTTTCGTAGCTAACTGTCCCCCACCTGTGTCCTTTCGTGCTTCACATCATGGCATCTTCAGACCAATGGGCGCGTTCCTTTGCTCTTGTGGAAACTACCTCTGCCAATCGCAAAGGGCCTACCTTTAAACTGCATCAAAATATTGCCGCTTTTACTCTTTTCAAGTTTATTTCAGACAATCAGACATTTTTTTGCCCGCTCCTGACACCTAAAAGTTACACACATGCATCAGCAGAGCACCACAGGTCTTTCGGGTGATCAACTGCGTCACTGGCCTGTTTGTATCCATCTGAAAATTCCCCAACGCAGTTTTGTAAAGAAGTTGTACATCGCAGGCAGCGCTGGGCCGCTACTTGCTCCCCTCGATGTATCAGCCGGTGCGTTCGTTGTCTCTCTCGCTGTGGGTCACCAACCCCTGTTAGAAGCTTTTCGTTCTATGCAGTCCATGTCGGCGCAGCTCAGGTCGGCCCCCAAAATAACATGTTTCTTCCAGCAGCATTTTTCACCTTTTGCTCATTGACATACACGATTTGGGTTCGGTGTGTTAATACTGTCGAATGGAGTGTCATCCCTTTGCATTACAGACTGTACATTTCAATAGGCAAACCTGCTCACTATCACTGAAGTATGTCAGGTGACATATCCATCTACTTGTTATGACGTATAAAATCTCATGTAAGGTGCGAAATTAAACATACATCCAAGCTGCCACCTTACATCAGCTTTCTCTACTTGCCGTCTAAATGTCTGATTCGGCGTCTCTTAAAATAGAAAGCACCTTAGCTCCCTTGGTTATGGCAGCAACTTCCATACAAGTACCAACAACATACTCACATTCTAATTCACATAGCTCCAACATGATGCACTCAAAACTACACTCAACATTATTTTGACAAGCATTGGCACTTCCAAAATACTGACAATAGAGACTCCCCATTACATCCCTCTCAGATTTAGCGGTAAAATGGTTCACTGGGTAGCCGGTCAAAAACTGAATACACACCAGGCATGGAAACAGGAAGAAGGTGTACTCAACTGTGGAAAAAGGAACAAAATGGAAACATAGAACGGTCCAAGCTAATGATATGCAACATCGAGTGAAATGTAGAATCATGCCTTCGCGGTTGTGTGTTCACGATGCTGGATTACAAAGGGAGAGATCCGTGTTCAGATCTCCCTGTGCCCCATTTTTTTTTTTCAAAAAATTGGGAACTGTCTGTACGGTCATTGACATGTATGTCCTCCTCCTGCAGTCTTGGCAATTGTTGTAGTATACATTTGTTATAGGATATGATTCATGTGGTAAGAATACATTATCATCGCAAGTAAAGGTGACGAATAGTGAGAGCAGCCGATATGCAACATATATCTCTCAGTGAAATGAAAACAAAAAATAAACAGCTGTGAGCTATGTTACAACAAAGGAATTCAAGAATCAACACTTCCAAAACGGAAAGCAAGAATCATACCGTCTTGTACTTGTGTAGACCACATAGGAGGTACGTACGTCAACAGGTTCTATCTTTACACTTCGCTGTTGCAAATTGACGTTACATCACGACAGAGACACAAATTTGCATACAGCGAACAGACACGTCAGGGACCGGACGGACAGTTCATAATTTTGCAAAAAAAAAAAAAAAATGATGCTCGAAGGAAATTTGAGGACAGATCTCCCCTCTAGCAATCGAACACCGTGGCGACATAACCACGACGCCGTGGCTGATCGCTCGATCTCGCATATCCTGAATTTGGACCGTTCACTGTTTAGATTTTGCTTCTTTTTTTCACAATTTAGTATACTTTCTGCTTATTTTAATACTTGATCTGTGTTCAGTTTTGGTACAGTCTGGAACCGAGCGACCGCTACGGTCGCAGGTTCGAATCCTGCCTCGGGCATGGATGTGTGTGATGTCCTTAGGTTAGTTAGGTTTAATTAGTTCTAAGTTCTAGGCGACTGATGACCTCAGAAGTTACGTCGCATAGTGCTCAGAGCCATCTGAACCATTTTTTTTTATGTTCAGTTTGTGACGCGTTATCCGTTGGGCCGTCTTACCAGTAAGTCTGAGGGGTTGCGCTAGGGAGTTTCGCTTGTGAGGACACTGCACAGGGGCCGTTCATGGTCAAATAGAACAGCGCAACCTGCGGCCTTATCTATCATCTGCATATGTTTAAGCGCACATATTTGACAGTGTTTCCCTGTTTTAGTTCAAACCATGTAATTCAATACGTAAAAGTACGTAAAAAATAGCAGCATGATCTAACACACGATTTTTCTTCTTTTTTTATTTCAAGTTTATATAGACTCTAATAATATTTGTGTGACGTGAGGGTGTCTAGAAAAATCCGACAAATAATAAGTTCAAAAATGGTTCAAATGGCTCTGAGCGCTATGGGACTTAACTTCTAAGGTATCAGTCCCCTAGAACTTAGAACTACTTAAACCTAACGAACCTAAGGACATCACACACATCCCTGCCCGAGGCAGGATTCGAATCTGCGACCGTAGCGGTCGCGCGGTTCCAGACTGTAGCGCCTTTAACCGCTTGGCCACCACGGCCGGCAAAATAATAAGTAGCCTAAGGTTGCAACGGGGCATATCCTTTAATTTAATAAATGCAGAACGCGCCCTCGTAATACTGAAAACACGATAACTGTATCACGCAGGGGCTACAGTGAAGTTTAGTCTGTAGGCCCTGCTAGGGTATCTAATTGAAGTCTGCTGTAAAGGAGAGGCACGTTTCTTTAAATTAATCTTCCTACTCTTTGTAGGCCATTAATTAATTAATAAGTTAACTAAGGTATTTGTGACTAATGTGGGGTAGGCATTGGTTCCTTATGCTCCCAGCGAAACATAATGAAGCATTAAATAATTTACATCGAAAAATGGTGTAAGTACTTTCAGCAATAGCGTGGTACCGTGCACAACCGGGAAAGAACAGTTACAGTAAACAGTTCCCGCGTTCTGGTCCTTAATAGTCCAGTTGGGACCGACCGACCGCCTTGTCAACGTCTGTCAGAAGCGTCATGGGATGCCGTATGCAGGGGCGTGGCTTAAGCACAGCGCTCTATCGGTCGTTGTCAGTTTTCGTTACCTGGTGCGCCTACTAATCATTCAAGTGCTCCTTAGTCGGCAACACTAGGCAAAATGCACCTCGTTCCAGTCCTCCCACCAAGGTGATATCCCTGGCAGTACCGGCAATCGAACCCGAGTCCCCTGAATAGGAGCCAGACATGCAGACCATTAAGCTACGAAGGCGGGAAAAGAACAGCAGTAAGTCACAGAGAAAGCTGGTTGTGATAGCGAAGACGAACTTCATCTCCTGACAGCAGCAATATAAAAATAAATGCATGCACCCATTCGTGGGTATGAGCGCACGCATACTACATTCGTACATACATACAGTATGCGAAGTTACGGACATTGCTGTATACATGCTATGAACGGGTATCAGTAGTTTATCCACGACTGTGCCGTGTTATTTTCAATTTGCATTCAAAATGGGTCGAACTAGGTTATTTAGCTGCAGTACAGTTCAGAAAAACTGATTAAAGCAAAATGTCTAATTGGTCACGTATTTCGAAGAGTAAGTGATTCATCTGCTCTATCGCTGCAAAAATTTGCCGTCTATATTTCTTGAGTCTTTCAACTGTCTATTCAACTACTCAGTCTCTGTGGTAAAACTTCTTTTGATAATTTCTTCTCATATTTTGTGCAGAAGTGAGAGCCATTTATCCTCAGTCTCGTTGATTCTGTCTTCTGTATTAATAATATACTGTCTTGTGTAGCCTTTCACGTATCTCACGGCTCTCACTTCTAACCCTGGTAACTCATTAAGATATTAAGCACTCGTCGCACATGACTCTGTGCCATGAAGCGAAAGTGCCACTTAGTTTCTTTTCTTGTTTTCCTAAATTATTTTCTTAGATTTGTTCCACATACCACCTGATACTTGTTGTGTTTGTGACCGATACTAATATCACTGTCGTAAGTTATGTCTCAGCCATGGTATCGAAGTGAGATGTTTGTTAAATAGGACTATTGTCTTATTTATTACTTGACGTTTTCCTATAAGAGCCGTAGTTACGGTATTTTGCGGAGGGGTACGGGAAAGAAGATTTTAATTTGAAGTCCCGTCGATAACGAAGTCATTCAAAGACAGAGCACGAAGATCGGGGTAGTGAAGGGTGTGGGATGAAAGTGACCATGCCCTTTATAAATTAACCATACCGGCACTTTCCTGGAGTACTTTAGGGAAATCACTGGAAACCTAATCTGGATTATAATATAGTACAGCACTGGAACTGAATACGTCGCTTCAAAAAGCCATACAGCAGGTGAAAAATAACTTTATTACTTAAACGGCTAATTTCGAATTTATTTCCGTCATCAGATATCATTTTCTTCAACGTAATGCTTGGATTTATATGCTAAGCGAATCCCACTTTTAACGTATAAACGTTCACATTTGACCTTAACAGTGTTAGCAATCGATGCTGACATAAACTTATGCTTGGCGTATTTAACAGCAACACCGTTACCTAAGCACATTCGGTTAACTGCACTTCTGAGCTAACTTTAAATATTTAGCTTCGAGTGCAAACAGCATTAATGCCAAAAGTGTTGATGTTTCAAAAAATGGCTCTGAGAACTATGGGACTTAACTACTGAGGTCATCAGTCCCCTAGAACTTAGAACTACTGAAACCTAACTAACCTAAGGACATCACACACATCCATGCCCGATGCAGGATTCGAACCCGCGACCGTAGCGGTCTCGCGGTTCCAGACTGTAGCGCCTAGAAGCGCACGGCCACTCCAGCCGGCTGTTAATGTTTATTCTTAAAAAGTGAGATAGTCTTGCCATATAAATCCAAGCATTAGACGGAAGTAACGGATATCTGATGTCAGAAATAAATCCGAAACGCGTCAAGTGAGCAATTTGAGTAATAACATACATTCTCAGTGACTGTATGGCTTTTTTCGAAGTGATCTCTTCAGCTCCAATACAGCACTACGCTATAACCATGGTCGTCTGCCTCCTTAAGAGGTTTCATGTATCAATTGTAATACTATATCCGGATGGGCTGAAAAAGACTTGAACCGTCCTCCTCCCGAATATAAGTTCAGTGCACTAATCACCGCACGAACTCCGTCCCTGGTTGTTTGTGCAGGGGTTTCCATACTATAACCTAAACACATCTACTGACGACATCTACAGATATCTGTCGATGTTCTACAGATCTCTGTTGGCAACAATCTACAGATCTCTGAAACTCTTCCTCACTTCGTTGAATAGTAACCGGACCATCAGCACGCAGCATTGCATTTAAGTGTATTCTTTATGTTTCAGTCCTGGTCCTTCTCTGAGTTTACACTCTCTAACTAAGTTATACCTCGGAATATTAAGAACTGTAGTATCTTCGGAGCTATATCGACATTTTCGATGTTATGTATGTGTGCAGGCTTCCGTGGTGTACGTGACTGCAGGTAAAATCTTCCGGGTTGTTAGGCCACGTTACGTAGGATTATAGAAGATATAATACACGGCTTATCAACCCAGAAGATTTTTATCTTCATTGTCGATATAGTTGTGTGTTGTTTCAATGTCTTTAGTGACTTCCCAGTAGATTAGAACTGCGTGCCATCCGGCATTCGCACCTGTAACCCTGAATTCAGTAGAAAATCTCTCAACGATATGGTTTATTCCAGGAGTGCTAGGAAGATTCGATAAATTTTGGAAAGTAGAAGATATTGTTGGAGAACTGAAATTGTGCTTGGCCTACAGATAGCTCAGTTAGAGAATTGCGCTCGAAAGGCCATGTTTTGGTTTCTAATCACATACGCTGGGTAGAAGTGTCACGCAGTTGAAAAGACTTTGAGCCGCCTCTTGTTTCCTTTCAGTATCGACTCTCGGTTCTAAAACTTCATTTATCACCCAGTGCGGTGCTGTGTGGCTAACCCGTTTGTTCTCAGGTTCACGTGACTCATATCTGCCTGCATCGTGGACTAACGCTTCCTGCAAACAGAATTAATTTACAAGTAAACCGCCGTTATATGGTGCAGCCGACCGCGACAAGAAAACTAATCAGCGTGCATTGTACGAGTTATTGTCGTCTCTAGTCTCACGCGCCGCCAGGATATCCCGGACTGACTCACGCGACGCAAACAAAAGAGAGCGTGTGCAGCGGTTGGCCGAGCCGCGCATGTGCTAACGAGCTCTGCCCGGAAATTGTTATTAAACGTAGGGCTCCGTTCACATCTCGCGGCGCTTCTTTTGTTAACGCGCTGTTGCTGCCGCGCAGGGCACATTTTTTTTAGCTGCTGAGTAGTGACATAGTAAATTGAAACTAATGGCAGCAGCGCGATATGCAACTCCAGAGAAACATCTGGCCATCCATTGACGTGATTTATAACTTCGCGTAACGAGGAACTGTGGTGTCGGACACAGGATAGGTGAAGGGGAAAAATGCCTCTTGTGGGAACAGCCTCCGTGTGTGCCGAAGTTATCCACCGACGTACAGTGAAAATAAACTCGTACTTGGTTCCCGCATATTTTCTTAGGTACAATTATTTTTTCTACAGTCTTTGACTCAGGCGACAAGGAAAACGTTCCTGGTTGATTAATTACATTTGATCAACACTTCTCTCTGAAATACTGAAATTTGTGGATAGATTATAATTAATGTTTAACAAAATTTCAGTTTATCTGTCTCAGTTATAAAATCACAAGCACACACAGAAGAAATACATAAACAAGATTGACATCAGCGGAAATTATTTGCTTGATGTGATAATAGAAATGAAAACTTGTCTTAGCATACTTTAGTAAACAATGGAGAATATATAGCAGCTTTAATCGAGAATCAATGGGATCTCTCTTTAACGATAGAGACACACTTTATCAAACAAATGTAGCGTATAATACATGTAGTATCTTTTAGTTCCTCATTTCTTAATGTGTGTTATTTTCTAAGTCTAATATACTTTTACCTGAGTATTGCGCAGCATGCTTTAGTAAACAATGGAGAATATATAGCAGCTTTAGTCGAGAATCAATGGCATCTCTCTTTAACGATAGAGACACACTCTATCAAACAAATGTAGCGTATAATACATGTAGTATCTCTTAGTTCCTCATTTCTTAATGTGTGTTATTTTCTAAATCTAATATACTTTTACCTGAGTATTGCGCAGTTTTATTACCGAAGGTTAGTTCCTGTAGACATTTGATAACATCTTAGAGCGCCTTATAAACTCACAAAAAAATTTTGTCGTTAATTCTGTTTTACGTTCGCCTTATACGTTTTACAAACATACGAATGTTTTTTGAGTACTTTCGACCCGAGCTCTCATATCTGTCCGAGGGCAAAAGGCAACTCAGTATTTTCACAACACCTCATCCTTCCTTGATTATGTAGAGGTAGGAGTGCTGTAGCTGACCTCAGTAATGGGGGATATGGCGCAGTCCTCTTCTTCCGTAGTTTAAGTACTCGTATTACGTCTTTGCCAGTTGCGAAGGCCATCCATCGTTCCTTGGTCATCCCGGGCTTCTTTGGCCATAGGTCTTTGTGTCAAGATTTTCGATCTATTTTCTTCTGTTGTCTTCAGCTTTGTTTCTCACTTTCAAATCTTTACTTCATTCCTAATATCGACGATCCTTAATCTATCTATTCTGGTAAAGCCTTTCGCAGCCCTATGAAATGTCACTTCAGCTATCTGAATAATACCTTCTTGTCGTTTTTAAATGTCCCATGACTCATTTCCTTAAAGTAGTGTGGGACCAACTTGTACTTTATAAAACTTGATTTGTGTAATTTCTTTTTCTTCTATCTTGTTTCTAAAGTATGTGTATATTGTTCCACACAAATTTCCTAACTTCGTCGCCTGCATCTTTCTAAAATATTTATGTGATATCACATTTTAGACAACTGAAATGACTGGCTTGTTCTTTTTTTTCTTCTTTTTTTTTGTTTAAAAAATCTTCGGATCTCCGGTTGTTTTGCTTACAATGTAGATTTCTTTTAGCAGGTAATTATCTTTCGCTGTTAAAACTGAGACATTGACACGATTCAGAGCAGTCTTCGCCTATTCTAACACTGCGTGAAACTCGTGGCTTTCGTTTATGCAGTGAAGCGTAGGTAAATTTCTGCATCCTTGTCTGTCCACCTGTTAGTGACTAAAGGTGTTGTCACCTCTCCAGTTACATCTATCACGATTCTTGTGTTCACATATAGACTTCTTAAGGTGTTTATTAACACACTGTAGCCTAATGCGTCGGGAGTCCAGTTAATACCCGGATCCTGAGGAAATTTTCTACAATTTTCAATTTTTTAATAAATTTGCTAATCCATTTACCTGCTTAGGCAGTATATAAGCTTCATCTTCCATCCTTCCTCTTTATGAATAAGTATACGTTTATCACGAATAAATTGAACAGGGATTTGTAGATCTTACTCTAAAGATACTGTTTTCCAGCATTTTTATTTTTCCCCAAAGTGTACAAAATTTTCATAAGTCGTAGGGAATGGCAGACTATTCATTTAAAGTCACTTGTCAGCAAGAAATACTAAATACTTCATTTACAGGTGAAATGTTTTATTGGGAATTTTTTTTTCATTTTTACAAGTTAGGGACCTTCACTCGGGTATGAAATCTTTCAAAACACTCGGGAACGCAAAGACCTGTGTTACACGGCCACCATTCATTATGAAGGGCAGGCTGTTGAATTGAATGACAAGCCTGACTAATAGAAACTTGTGCATAGCTCCTTCATACTCACTAACATCGTTTCTATCAGCAGCACAAGTTTCGCTCTCTAGCTCACGTGAGTCGTCATCGTCTTCTGAAAAATCGCCGATGTCGTCCCACAGATCATCAAGTTCTGAGCCATTGTTCAAGAGTTCTTCAATCTCTAAGTTTGACAAGCGATGTCTGTTATCCATATTCACTACTTATATGTTTTTACACACAGGACGGATGCACAAAATAGCACAACACGGCGGCTGACAAAGAACCGAACAACCTTCAACAATTTTCCGAGCTCGCGCGCAGTTTACGTAACACCGGTACCGTCCATAAGAGACTGGCGCGCACTAACCATCAACACTGCACTTAACAGACTAGCCAAACATGTAGTCTCGCCACTTACAAACGTAAAACACGCCTTTAAATTACAAACAAACAAGTCGGGAGTGAAGAACGTATGACTTACGTCCGTCGAATTTTATGGTTGAAACATAGTGAACGTATCAAGTACGTATGTCGGCTCCAATGTGTTAAACTACGTTTGTAACCTCTTTCATTCATTATGCTCCACAGTTTTCTTCTGTTACCTTGAATTTTTCCAGTTAAACATAGTGAGTCTCCCAAATAAATTTACTATGTTTTCCGGTTACCTATTTCATCAGAAATACTGCATTGTCTATCTTCCTTTACCATAGACCACTTGTCCTTCACTTAGTTAACGCTCTGATATTACGAGGGTTGAATGAAACGTAATGCCTCCAACTTCGTTAGTTGGGTTTGGATGGGAATATTTTAATAAATCAAACGCAGAAATAATCCTTAGAATATGATCTTTAATTACCAATATTCACTTTTCCACATAATCACCAGCCAATGATGAACAAGTTTCCTGAAGCCGTCACGGAAGAAGTCGACAGTCCGTTTGTGCAATCACAGTCTTACAGTTCTCTCAATGTCTGCATCAGAAGCATAACGATGTCTCCGCATATCGTCTTTCATTATCGGGAACAGATGGAAGTCAGACGGTGCCAAATATGGACTGTATGGAGGATGCCGTACGGTGGTGAGATTCAGTCTGTGAGTTCTGCTGTGGTGGCACGTGAAATATGTGGTTTCGCATTGTCATGTTGCAGGAAAACATTTACATTTTCCTTTCGGACGCTTGTTAGCCATCGTTTCAAAGTTCGAAGCGTTGTGATGTAATGATCTGAATGTATCAACATGGATAACACCATGTGCGTCCCAGAACACTGTGGTCATGATTATTCCAGCTGAGTGCTGCGTCTTGAATTTCTTTTTCTGGGGCGAGCCTTAGTGTCGATATTCATAGACCGACGTTTCGTCTCAAGGTCGTAATGGTGTACCCACGTTTCGTCTCTTGTCACAATTGAATGGAGAAAGGCGTCACCTTCTTCTTGCAACGCGAGAGGAGTTTCTCGTAAATTTCAGGTCTGTGCAATTTCATTTCAGTGTCAGCACCCGGGGTAGGCATCGTGCACGGACCTTCAGATATCCCAGCTAAGCAATAATGTGACCCACACTTTCAAAGTCGGTGGTTGCTGTCATAGGACGTCCAACTCTTGGTTTGTCATGCAGGTCAGGTGTTCCCGCCTCAACATCTTTAAACTTACTCACCCAACTACGCACAGTACTCACATCAACCCAGTCACCATAAACTGCTTTCATTCTTTGATGAATCTCCATTGGGGTGACACCTTCCGCTCTCAAGAATTCAGTGACTGCACGTTGCTTAAATCGCACTGACCAACCGCGTGCGCATGGTTCCATACTTTACACTGTAACAATACAACCGTTAAATGCTAAGGCTTCCCGCCAACTGGAGCTGTAGAGAAGAGGCTACGGAACTAGCCAGTACCTGTCACATACCAATGCTGCGAACTGCTGAAGAGTTACGAAGGTGGAGGCATTACTTTTCAGTCAACCCTCGTACTTCTACCTCCTGTACAGATCTCAGCGTAGACTTTGCATTCTGCGTCCAGTAAGCCAGTACCTCTTTAATTCTGACTCACTTCTGTCTCCTTTTTGAAACAGCGATATAACTTTTACCTTCTGATATGCTCTTGGTATGACTCTCCAACACATAATGAACAGACATATCAATCTGCTGGAAAGGAATTCCACCGTAATTTAGGAGTTAATTGTTGATGTGGTTCATGCCTGTAGCTTTCCTGTTTCTCAAGGCCGTTAAGCCCACGACACTTCTTAAACGCACGGTATTGTTTTAAGACGTGGAACTCAAATTTGGCAGTTCGATTCTTCATCATCCCGTCCAAATTCTGGTTCCTCTAAATCGGTCAATGTGAATACGTAGATGATTCCTTTGAAAGAACATGTCCCGCCTCATAATTTCCCTCACTGGAGTAAACTTTCTAATTTTGACCTCAGTCCATCCACATTATTAATCAGCCACACATGCCATTTACTGGTTGCCTACCTAAAGGCTTCCGGGGGACGCAAAAATTTGAATTTATATTTTTCATGTAACTATTGCCTAAATTTTAAAATTTAAAAGTCTGTCATAATGTGCTCATTAAGAGGCATAATCTTAAGTTAAAGAAATGACACTATAAGACGAGTATTTCAGTTAGAAGCTATGTATACAAGGTGAATCACCTAAAACTTTCACCTCAAACATTGCGGAAATGGTATGTGGTATTAATATGTGGTTTCCACAGAATGGATACGTAGCCAGCGACTCACAATGTTACCCAATCGCCGGCCGGAGTGGCCGTGCGGTTCTAGGCGCTACAGTCTGGAACCGAGCGACCGCTACGGCCGCAGGTTCGAATCCTGCCTCGGGCATGGATATGTGTGATGTCCTTAGGTTAGTTAGGTTTAATTAGTTCTAAGTTCTAGGCGACTGATGACCTCAGAAGTTAAGTCGCATAGTGCTCAGAGCCATTTGAACCATTTTTTGTTACCCAATCAACAGATTGCAATAACACTTACAAAGTGTATTTTTTGCAAACATACACTTTTTAAGTGGAACAGTGCCTATTGACATTAACAAACTAAGAATGGGGTAAATAAGAAATTCGGTAAGGTTTGTTGCAGCATTCTAGAGTGAGTCATTGACGAGATACCGTATTTTGAAAAGTTTTCACCCCGACACTTGTTTGTACTATTCTACCTGCGTAGTTGCTAGGTACGATACTGGTATGTTTGATTACAGTGTGCTTATGTGTTCCTTGAGTCGCATTGTGACTTGCTAGTCAGTTAGTGTGTAACGGTCCAAGCAGTAGGCCATAAGTGGCCTATGGGATTTACCCCTGCAAAAAAAGCCAACGAGCTCATGGTGTATGGAGAGTGTATTAAGAATGCAGTTTGTTCTTACGTGGTGTACGCAGCAAGATATCCCAGTAGACGTCAACCATCTCAGCAATTATTTATCAACCTCTTCAACCAAGTGTCGTGTGACACCTAGACAACATAACAGAAGGAAACAAGGGACGACAGAAAAGGGCAAATTAATGTTCTTGCTGCTGTTGTAGTTGTTCCGCAAGTTGGCAGTCGCACGAGGAAGTGGCATGAGTCAGGCAAGTGTCTGTGGTGTGCGTACTGTAAGACCTTCGGTACACACACCATCAGATTATTTGACTTGTCGCTCTAACGAAGTAGGCGAGAGTCAGCAATATGTCTTGTGGTCTTATCGTGACGTGTTTATCTTCTGCCGGTAGGTCAGACGATAGAAATGCCACTTACACGCTTAGAGTAGCAGATTGACGGTGACCAACTTTAAACAGAACTTCATTAATTTTCGCACACATTTATTAAAATAATAAAAAGCATAAACATTACGTAACTTGAGTCTGGATGCTGTTTACAATTGACAATCTGAAGTTCCTTTGGTCTTGGTACGTTAATCTTATTCCCACATATCTCTGATACTTGACAAAGTGTCTTCATTTATCTTCCTGGCTATGTACAGGAATATGGTAATATTAGGCGCAGACTGAAACTTGACTATAGACTGGTACAGACTGATGCAGACAGATACAAATTGGTGCAGACAAATGTAAACTGGTATAGACTGGTACAGACTAGTGCAGACAAATGCAGACTGACTAATCGGAGATCTGTACACTTGTTATAATACCTCGCGCATTCAGGTATCACTGCGAGAGTGTGATCCTTGAGGAGAAAAGGTTCTACGTTAGCAGCAATCTCATTGGCTGCGTTACATATTAATACGCCGATCGGCGGAAGCAGAATTTGGTCCATCTCTAAGGCAGCGCCATCTCGTAGTGCGGAGACTGACGAGCGCTGCGCCTGCGCTGTTGTGCTTAGCGGGGAATGCTCTAGTGGGAAAGTTGTGTACACACTGACTACGTGGAAATGTGTACTCAATAGTGTCCTACGTATCCTCCATCGACAAAGTTGCCATCAGTATCACATCTCTCTCCACGAACAGCTGCATAGAAACGATTATGAGAATCGTGTTAATTTCTGTATATGGACATTAAGACAGAATACTCCAGATGTATATTATTTGGTGATGGAGCCACATTCACTACCCATGGCCAGGCAAACCGACAGGACATGCACCACTGATCTGTTGGCAACCCCGTTGGCTTCGTCAGGTGGAACGTCAGCGTCCATAGAGCGTAAACGTATGGTGTTGGATAGTGAACCATCACCACACAGGGCAATTTTTCACTGAACGTGCACAAGTATCGCTGGCTTGTAATTGAGCTTATTCGACGGATGCTAGAAGGCGTTCCTCTGCAGCAAGGAGGAATCTGTGATACCAACATGATAGCTGTCCAGCACATAGTTGACTAAGTGGTACAGCGTGTCTTCAAGAACTGTTTCCAAACCGTTGGGTTGGATGCAGAGGACCCGTAACCTGGCCGGTCCGTTTCCCCAATTAGACGCCTGCAGACTTTTTTCTGTGGGGAAAGCTGAACGACGCTGTCTGCGAGGGCTTACAACAACACCTGATGATATGCAACGACATATTACAGCAGCCTTCTCGGTCATCTCCGCTGAAATGCTAGCACTTGTGCAGCAGCTGTTCCATACCGGGCTGGAAGCGTGTATTGGTCTGTCAGTGGCCATCTTGAACTCAGAGATGGTCAGTTGTCTCGTTACTGATGAGAATCCAATGTCCACAAGTATTGTTCCATTTTTTAAAAAAATGTAATTTTGTAACGAAAGAACGCTTTCTAAGAGGTATTGCAACCCATTGGTTGGCTAACATTACGAGTCCCTGACTAACAATCCATTTTGTGAAGACCGTGTATCAATAGCACTTCCCATTTCCGCAATATTTTCGGTTCATATTCTAGGTGATGCATCCTGTATATAGTGAGGCAGCGTAACTCAAAAGGGACTACTTACTCACACTACTTCCATCCCAGTATTTGAGAATGGCAGCATTTAGCGACTTATAACAACTTTCACAAGTAATTTCAAATTTTGCGAAACTTTTTCTCGCCCTCTTCCCCTGCAAAATGGTCAATGGGGTTCCGTTTACCGCTGACTGCACTTTTGGTATCCATACAGTACAACTTCACCATCAGGCATATCGTTTTAATTTATTACTCGCTAACTGCTAACTCTATTTGCACCACATTTTGTAGGCAGTATCCACATATACCACTGAACGCATCAGCAAAATTATTTCATTGTGTGCCACATATTTCAGGAGATATGTCATAAACATTAAGATTCGTGAAGAATCAGCTTTTGATTGTTTCAAAGTGCAAAATTGCTCTGATAGTAAAAGACCCCACGACTAAAATTTCTGGTTCCTAGTGATTCGGCCAAAAGCATATAAAATCGGTAGAGCCGATATACCATAAAAACAGTAACTCCAGAAATGTTTCGAGTCACATTCGATCTAACCACGCTTTAGAAAACGTCAACAAATCTTACCGAACTCACTCACCAGCTTTTTTTTTTTTTTTCTTAGTGCTGGGTGTAAGACATTGAAATCTCGGTTCTTAGACGCATGTAGCGTAGCGCAAACCTAGGAAATCATTTGAAAAAAATAAATAACAAAAATAAATCACGGCAAAGCACCTGAAAATGTGTTGTACTAGTGGCTTTGCGTCAATTAATTCGCAAAAACAATTGCTCAGATGAAAATATGAGTATCTCCCATCTTGAGACCGCTATGAAAGTATTAAAAAATTTTACTGATCGATAAGAAAGCAGTGTGCCAGAAACTGGTGGATATGATAAAATAAGTTGCCCAGATACAGAAAAATTAATAGCGGACGAATTTAGTGCAGTACCTAACTAATGAGACAACTTTCCGATGCTCAAATATAATTGCAAGGTCGCATTTGATACGTATTTTCCAAGTCAACGAATAATCTGCATCCCTCAAACAAAGATATTACTTGTATCTTTGGCACTGAAGGATTTTTTAAAGAAATTGCAAAAAAAAAAAAATAAAGTAGGATAAATTCCGAAAAATACAGTTTATTTAAAGAGAAAAAAGTGAACGTTTATAAGCACTATCGCACTCAACAACATTATCGTCATAATAAACATCACTCTCCAGTTCACTGACAATTTCTTCACCTTTTTCTGCTGAAAAACAAATACAGTAAAGTGAAAATCACTATTTTTTTTAAAAAAAAGACCTTACAGTGAAATTTATATACCTTTTACGGATGTTGATTCTTCGTCTGAAATAACGTCGCTCATTTCTGGTAGTTTGTGCCTCAAAGTCGAGCTTTTAGGTCTCTTAGATTTTTCGTATGAGCCTTCCTTCACATGTGGGAAATGTGTTTGAACAATTCAGTTTTACAGTACATTCAGGCGTTTAAATCAGGTAAAATCAGATTTAGACACATAAAATATTGTCCCGTTTTCAATTTTTTATGTTTGTGTAATAATATTTAATCCAACGGAATTAACAACATTAATTTTCTTTCACTGTATAATTTGCGCGTGAATTCATCCCAGACTTCGAATACGTCACCAGTATTAGTACCGTATCTCCCCAAGCCTGTGAAAACCATTTGCTAGAGTGCAGAATTTTTCAGGCTTGTCAGTGGTCTTTTTGGTTCCTTGCAATAGAATTCGAGATTATAATCTCAGCTGGTTCTAAATTGAAAAGTAGGTGAAGATATTGATAGAGAAATGCAATTGTTTCGTACAGAAGAAAAACATCCGTGTAACTGCGGAAATTACTAACGCAAACATCCATCCAAACCGTCATGGAACTTCTTGAAAGTTCCATATTCCCAAAGATTATTATTAAAATGTTAGTGTCGATTAGAAACCTCAGTCAGGACTCAACGGTTTTCCAATCCTGTAGGGTCCAACCTAGATGGTCACGAGCTCAGGAGGTACGCTGCAGGCGATGTCGTGCTGTTAGCATAGGCGCTCACGTCGGTCGTCAGCTGCCATAGTCCACTAACGTCAAATTTCGTCGCAGTGTCATAGAGGATACGTTCGTCGTACGCCCAAGATTGAGTTCTGCGGTCATTTTACGCACTGTTACTTGTCTTCTAACGCTGACAAGTCTTCAAAAACGCTGCTGCTCTAGGTCGTTAAGCGAAGGCCGTCGGCCACTGCTTTCCCCGTGGTGAGAGGTAATGAATGAAATCTGGTATTCTCGGCACGCTCTTAACACTGTGAATCTCGGAGTATTGAGTTCCCTAATAATTTCCGAAATGAAATGTCCCATGCGTGTATTTCTAATTACCATTCCGCGACCAAAGTTTATTAATTCCCGTCATGCGACCATACTCACGTGCGACAGCTTTTCCCATGACTCACCTGAATACAAAGGATACCTCCTCCAAGGCACTCCTCTTTTATACCTTGTCGGCGATACTATCGCTATCTGTATATGCGCACATCGCTATCCCACGACTTCTGCCACCTCGCAGTAGTTCCGAATGGAATCGGTGTTTCATTATTTAATGCTCATTACATTGTGAACACGTCCACAAAGTTTGATAAATATCGGGCGGCGGCATCATACTGCAGCACTTTCCATCGGTGTAGACATCGTTGCAGAATGACTGTACGTGTAGTGCCTTCACAGCGCACGGAACGCTGGCTAGTCGGACTCCGTAATGTGCGCGGCCGACAGTCTCCGCACCCCTTTCTCCAGCGCTCCAGAAGCGCCGCGGTATCGGGGCGTTCCATCTGAAGAGGCGGCCCTGGCAGCGGCGGCAGACTGATGGCGCCCTAATAACGGTGATTACCGCCACCTTCTGACGGCGAAGCGATGGCGGCACGCCGCAGGGGCGAGGCAATCGCCTACATCGCTTCTGCAGTTGGCCAAAGCGCTCGGGACCACCTGGTGGATGTGTGTGTACGAGTGTGCGTGTGTGGACGCTGCGGTACCTGCATACGGTTATGATATCAGGATATATGGCTTAGAGCATGTGGTACACTTACACCCTATTTTTGAACCTATCTCTTCCCGTAATAAAACCTTTGTTAGAATTACTATATTCTCAACGTATGTACGATTAAATAAACGTGAAAATAATGTTAAGTATTAGGTTGCTGCGTAAACTTTCAGGGTTTTTCCATAAATTTATTAATCAAAAACAGAGGTCTCCAAACTTTTTAGTGCGCAGGCCACATTGACTCCTCCATGAAGTCATAAGGGCCAAGATCTACCTAGTGGGATTAAAGCACCCTAGCACTCCATGATCACCGTAATGTAAGGCTAAAGGAAAGATGAACTCGCACTGAAACGAAGTACGATTTTTCTTTAATTACATAATTTTTATTGGTGGACGTACCTGACCGAAATTCTGGTGTATTTTATTCTGGCGAATTTCACCGACAAAAAAGTATGTCACTGCACATTCTTCACGAAAGCGTCCTGCAAAGTTAACGAAGTATCAAAATCATTGTTAGCAACACTATTACTACAAGACGCAGCAGAGGTAGAATATGTCAACGCATTGTTATTTCTAGCGGAGCAACAATAAGTTTAGTTACGTAGTCTTGTAGCGAGTAGCAGAGCCAATGTCGCGGTGTATAGGCCTCGAAACTCGCCGGCCGGAGTGGACGAGCGGTTCTAGGCGCTACAGTCAGGAACCGCGCGACCGCTGCGGTCGCAGGTTCGAATCCTGCCTCGGGCATGGATGTTTGTGATGTCCTTAGGTTAGTTAGGTTTAAGTAGTTCATAGTTCTAGGGGACTGATGACCTCAGCTGTTAAGTCCCATAGTGCTCAAAGCCATTTGAAGCCTCGAAACTCAATTGTTGGCAGTATAGGTACCACCTCAAATATTTGGCGGGCCAGCTAACGCGGGCCGGTTTGCCGGCCCACGTGGGCCGCTTTCGGCCCACGGGCCGTAGTTTGGAGACCCCTGATCAAAACAGATAAACGTAATAGACACTTTAGTTATCGCCTTCTCTATTTACAACAGTCTGCCACCGCTGGGGTAAATTTTTTATTCCGGAATTGTATAAATCATATGGTTTTCAGGCGAGCTATATTCGGAGCGCATTTTCATCGAGAAAGGAAGTTCCTTGAAGGCTATTCGCTAGAGAGCGGTAAAGGTGAGAATCTGAGGCTGCAAGATCGTGTGAATAAGTTGGATACGGAATGACAACCCAACCCACTTTGTGGAGAGTGTTTTTTGTCTGTCTACCAGAGTGCGGGCCGGCGCTATTGTGGAATGGCATCACTTCACGCAGTCTTCTTTCTCGCTGATCGCGAATTACTTCTGCAAGACGTCTCAGTTGTTGACAATAAATGTAAGCAGTGATGGTTACATCTCGTGCAAGCAGTGCGTCGTACACCACACCGTTGCTGCTCCCCGCGAAGCATGACATTACCCTTTGTAGATGCGTGCAGGTCTTTGTACAGGCAGTTGCTGCTTTGTTTGGGCCCGATCGCTCCCTCCTTTTTCCTTATATTAGGATAAAAATACCAATCCTCGTCACCAGTAACGGTACAAGATAGGAATGGTCAGTGTTGACCAAGCACCAGTTGATGACCAACTAGCAGAGATGCTCATGTGGTCATCCGTTTATTGTTGTGAGTTTGACTTGTATGTGTTACACATACACCCGATTTTTGCTGGCCGGTGTGGCGGCGCGGTTCTAGGCGCTTCAGTCTTGAACCGCATGACCGCTACGGTCGCAGGTTTGAATCCTGCCTCGGGCATGGATGTGTGTGATGTCCTTAGGTTAGTTAGGTTTAAATAGTTCTAAGTTCTGGGGGACTGATGACCACAAATGTTAAGTCCCATGGTGCTCAGAGCCATTTGAACCATTTTTGAATCCGATTTTTGAACCTTTCCATTGCACGCAAATATCGCACGTCTGGAATTATCACAGTTCATCATATTTGCCAGTTGTCGAGTACAATGATGTGGATCATTGTGGATTATTTTTTTAAACGATCTTCGTCAATCACCAGAGGTCTTGCTGAAGGTTGTGAGTCACTAATGTCAAAACGATCCCCCTTAAGACGAGAAAACCATTATCTTGCCTTGCTCAGTCCAGTGGCATTACCCCCATACACAGTGCAAATGCTTCTGGCTGCTCCGGCTGCTGTCGCCCCTCTACTGAACTCAAACGGAGGAATACGAGTATTTCGGAAATGTTCCGATTTCTCCGCTTTGCATTCCATATTGTAGCGGCCACATCTCCGCTCATTATCCCGAAATGACAAAATGACAATAAACCCAAACAGCAACAGTCAACTATAAATAAATAATGACAAACGGTAAATAAACCTATAGCAACCGAAATACCAACATGAAAAACAAAACCGGTACGAACTTTTCCATCGACTAATAGAAGCATTTTCGGAAATAATGTGTGTTACAATATTTTTGTTTTATGTGGCTTCACAGTAATACCGCTAGTAACCGAGGCATTGTTCACTTTTTCTACAAAAACTTCTTTTGGACGAAGATTAACCACGAACGGTACAGGTCTAGAGCGACTGCCATCTGACGGCAGATTCGATGGAACTAAGTCATTTAGCAGACGCATTATCTGGGTGCGTAAAAATGGCACCAGTTCTAAACTCCTGTGAAACGGCGCATGCCCACCACAAAGCGAAAACGCGCACATACGAGTACTAAAGAGTACCCGACCACGATACTGCTGCATTTTGCCTCCCGTGGCTGTCATCTTAAACATGTGGTGACGTACATTACGTAAGTACAGTGGCGATTAAAGAAAACGCATCTCACTGTGAATGCTTTCAGGCCACATGTGCCTGTGCCATCAAGTGGTTCAGCATGTGATTGTGATAATATTGTGGTCGACTAAAATGTTTACTGTCGCTATTTTCATTACTGCAGTAACTAATTAAAAGCAATATTTTTGCTGCACTAGAACGAACTGGGTGGAACTCACACTTAAAACTAGTATGACTTGGATTGCTAGCGGTAGGTGAAACTTAAAAAAACTAATCTATTTACACATTCACTCATACACTCATACACAAACATGAAGTTCAAAAGCGAGAAATAATACGGTAAACTATATTTTTCATTTATTTGCATTTTTAACTTTTTTGATGATTTTCGTTCAATTTCTTAAATCTTTTATATACATTGCTTAGCTTTAATTTTTTAAATAAATTTTCTGTAATTTTTTCCCAGCACATACTGCTTGCATTGTCGTGCCTAGGTATTATGGTACTTATTTAGAAAAAAAATATATTTACACACAGGCTTATGCATTTAAACTGACATCCACACTGAAGCACTCACAAGCATACACACAGACGAACATAAGTACTCACACATTCAGGCTTGCCATACATCACACATACAATATATAAACTATGATAAAAGAGCTATACTCTTAGGTACAAGCTCTCACTCAACCAGTCACTTACTCACTCCCCCTCTCTCATTCACAAAGTCAGGGTCCCCCACACCCTCTCGCACTTCAAGTAAATAGTGTGAGTATGGGAGGGTTTCGATCCCGTCATCACAAATGGTGCTTTTACCATCGTGAGGTGACAATCCCGCTTGAGATTGCAGCACAGTGTACACCTCGTGACATCGCGATCGAATATTAGATTGCTGTATCATATGCGAAGGTTGTGGTGGATCACCGCAAACTCCACTGCACAGGCACTGCAAATAGTCTTCAACGGTGAGGACAAGTGATGCCGCATGTCGCACACCCCTAGACCACCTCTGGGTGACTCCATCTATTGTACAATATGCATACAGTTTGGATCTTAGACCCACAAACTCCACAATCCGCAATCCATCTGCCTCATCTTTCATTAAGCCAATAACCTTCTTGTTCTGAGGAACAATACCGTAAAGATTATCAGCTGTGCATCCAGATATGTCGAATTCATTACTGTGACACTTAATTATTTCATATGGATCGCAGTTCTTCATTTAGCAGATGAAGCTATCTGTATCCAAATAAAGTAACTTTGGTCCCACAAAATGAGCGTCAGCAAACTAATAGTGGAAGCAGTACAGGTAGAGTTTGGAGATGTCCAGTATAACATACTCAATAGATTGGTTTCATAAACTCTACTTAAATCTTTGACATCTCCACAGCAACAAAGTTCTCACTGAAAATTGTGTCCCGCTTAAAATTTGGTTTGTCGATGCAGCTTCTTACTAACCAACACCCATCCTATTCGGTCCTAATCGAAATATCACGGTCTTTCCTTACGTTCTGCATGATTTTACCGAAAATGGAATTATTCATTAATTTGTAAAAGTCTTTTTCAAAATTACTAGTCGCGACCGCCCTCTTTTCGGTATTTAATTCAGTATACTCCTTCAACCAGGGAGACTGATTGAAGGAAGTAGCCCAGATGATTCTACCTAGCTCCATCCCTAAGCTGAGACACTACTGGAGATAACGATAATGAATTACATACCTCTGCTTGTGTCCAACAGTGGTCATCAGTCTATGGATAGTGTTTCCTCGCAGAACGTGTTGCTCTGGACATAATGGCAAGTCACATGTCATTTCATGCAAACTAACAGGGTATATGAGGTATAGCTTCATCACATTTCCCTATATCAGAATCAGCCGCCAGACCCAATGTTCTTTCCTAATACCTCTAATTCGTTTTCGGGCAGCCATTGAAACCCACCAACTCGCAGGGGCTGCATCATGGCGTGCCCGTATTAGTTATTCACAACCAAATATAGTATATAACTTGAATCGAGATGCGTTAAAACCCGCACCCATACGTGGATTAATTGCCTTAGCGTGTCTATGGAACACTGGCAAAGTCCTCCACGGATCCCGTGCACAAATCAAAGAAGCATATCGGCATTAGTCAAAAGTTGGAAGCTCTGACTAGTTTTCTTGAGCATTGCATCTCAGGACAACCCAAGTGACATGTAATAAGGGAAAACTCCTTTCCTAGTCAGAAGCTGAAACTTTTCCTCGTCGTGGTAGGGAGATGAAGTGATATGTATATTCTCCCAAGGTAGAGTTTCAATGAGTTTGTGGAGTGGCCCCTGAATAAAACGTATTGTGTGTCAAGGAAGCGGAGCGTAAGTTTTGCGTCATTCGTTTAGAGAATACAATATACTTCTCGGCACTGTCAGGCGGGACACTGACCTTATTTTTCTCCCAACCGAAATTAACCGATTACCCAACTAGAAAATGAGCGTTATACCCACGTAAGTTATGGAAGAAAACGGGTGTGTGTTGTGGTAACTCATACTTCAAATAGCATGCACTGTGAGCTGCAGCGCGAAACTTCCCCGTAAGATGACAATGACCTCAATGCAGAGTTTCTGCTTTTCTATCTAACGGTAGCCCACAAATATGACAGTTAACTGCATCGTTGCATAATTTTTTATCCTCCACTGACTCGGTCATGGGAATGTTGGTGCTGTAAAGCATATCAACATCGCACGAGAGTTTTTCAAGCTCAGTGAGCAACTAAACTGCAGGATTATCCCTGACATAAGATTCATAGCGGTTAGGACTTGAATCATTTGAACATGCAGTTTGGTACGCCGCCGCATACAGTACGTAGTTTTGGACGAAGGTGTTATGTGAGGCTAAGGAGTTCCCTTGAGAGTGGGTAATGGGGCAAGGAGACAACAAATGGACATCGTTCCTGGTGCTGAGCATTCTTCAATTGAATGAACTTTCCTTCTGTAGGCATAACAACACGAACCAGTTCCTTGGATTCGCAGTCCTCCTGATACCTTTTTAAATACTTATCTTCTGAAAAGTTATTCAGAGACATAAAGCAAATGTGTTTCTTATCTTTATGTTTCGAGATTTGGCTGTAGAGGAGGCAGGATATGTCTTTGATCCATACGTAATGCTGATTATCACCCTCAGAGAAGAGCAGCATGTTTACATGAAGATCAGGCTCACCTACATATTTTGAAAAATGACGTGGTCCAACTGTAGGATGCTTGTCCTGCCCATCTGGCTTGCTTTTCTGCTTCTTCTTCAGGCCATAAACGTGAACCAATATACTGCGAAAAGTTGGGTATTGGTCAGGTTGGGCCAGTCAGTACATCTGAAACTATTCACAGAATGTCAACAGATAGAACCAACTGAATTACAAGAGCTTGTGGAGCTATAAGAAGAACAGAGACTCGCATTCTGGCATGTACTGAGTCTTTACAGGGAACTCAATACCATCAAAGCTATAATATGCACGAATGTTAAGACCTATTCCGTATCGAGATGCGCACTGCGGATCTTTTGTGTAATTTCTCTCACAAGACAGGATTGATCATGCAAGACAAGCGTTATCATTTTCATTTTGAACGTTAAGGCAAGCCCAGCTTCTTCTTAATATCCTCAGGGAGTTTGATACAACTGGGCCCTCCATTTAACGGATCATAGACATGAATATGGATGTCAAGGTATGGTATTTGGCTGAGTGCTTTAGCTGACACTCTTACTTCCATCTCGGAAAATCGGGCCAGTGTAGCACCCACGGTGGATTCACGACACCACTAGGCGATTGATGTAATCCGAGATATAACGCCATTATCATCCGAGATGTAATTTAAGGTTTTCTCCTGAGCAGCACCCTGCTGTTTGGGCGGGTGGGTCAACTCGCAGCAGAGCACTGCATTACATTTAATGGCAATGAATCTCGGATCGTCTAAGGCTTTCAGCAGCTCTGCCTCTAGCACCGGGAGACACGCTTCTAGAAACCTGAATGGGTCACGATACCTCCAGCCAGATACTCTATTCTAGTAAATGAGATACGCCCCTCTAAGACCCTAGCAATCGCCGAGTATTCTAGAGGGGTCATGATGCAGCTAATCTGATGTCCTTCACTATCAGGACGGGAGAGAGCAGTACCGCTACCCACAAGTTCATTATTATTAAGGGGCTCCGGAAAGGCTCAAAATCATGAAAAGTTCAATTTTTACTTTTTTGCGTTTTCTGAATCTGCAGACTATTACCTTTTGATAGATATATAATTTATTCAATTCCGAAGACTACAACTATTTTTAATTTTTTTTTGAAATGTGTTCTACATGGGCGTGACCCACTGTGGCGCTGTTAAACTGCTGTCAAATGGTGTTATTATTAACGTCCGTGTTCATCAGGTACATTTTAGTGATGTGAGATAAAGTATGTGTTGTGGCTAACCCGTGATGGTTCAATATATATCGCTGGTGTGATTGTCGACTGTTTGATGTTTATTTACTCTGTCGTTATCTCGAAAATATTCGCAATTAATTCTGTTTCTTGAGTCTCTGTTTTGTTGAAGTATAATAATGAGTAAAAGTAAAGTTATTAGAAATCCTCTGAAGGCTTTTAAGAAAAGGAGAAATGTTGGAAAGCCAAAGGTATGTGTTATTACTATAAACAATAAAGACGATAACCAAGTGAGTGAACCTAACCTCTCAAGTACAACTGCCCATAGCAGTCAAAGTGGGAAAGAAAATACTTCACAGAAGAATCTTGGTTCAATGAATGAAAACTATGAATGTTTTATGGGCGAATCGGATGTGAATGAAATATTTGATATGTCGGTTCTCAAAGGAATTTTTTCAAACTGTGTAAGATGTATTCATTGTAGTGAAGTTGGTCTGGAACTCTCCATAATAAAGCACGTAGGACTTGCTAGTGAAATACAACTGAAATGTGATAAGTGTTCATACATGACCACCTTTTGGAACAGTGTTGCAGTAACTGCAACTGAAGAAAATGGTAGCAAAATCTACGAACACAACAACGAGCGATGCTTACTTTAGACAAGGAACTCCTTCGGGCTGCAGACAAGGGTGTAAAGAGTCTAGAAATACAAGAAAGAATAAACAGGAGGAGGAACAAGAGGAAGCTGGAGGAGGAGTTGGCAGAGGATGAAGATAATCCATCCTATGGACCTGGAATGCACTAAAGAGTTAATCCAATCTTTGTCGCTCGATTCCCAAAACTTTTATTATCTCATACTAATTACATGTTTTCTAAGGATCTTCCAAACATGTTTGTTTTAAACTTTCAGTAAATGTTACACAGTACCTTCTGCATAATTTAACACAGCCTTTTTCAAAAAAACTGTATATTTTTGAATATATAAATAAAAAATTGCAAAAAAATGTTGTGAATTTTCATTACAATTGAAAAAAAATCATCTTTAATAACTGAACTAAAATTTTGCAAAATCCCTGTGTTAAGTTGTAGCCCATATTCCAATAAATAATCTGTAAAAAGTTCAACTTCCTACCTCAAATACTTTGTGAGGAAACATGTAATTTATAAGCGTTATTTTAACATTGCAAGTATAGGGCGTTCCGGAGCCCCTTAATGCTACAGCTAGGTGATGGCGGCGTCCAGCCGGTGGATTAGGGGGCTGGGGATGAGGCGCCTTCAGGGGGAAGGGATATGCGCCGAGGCACACATATTGTCGGTGAGGGCGCGCAGCCGGAGCGTGTGAAGTAGACGGTTGCGGCGTGGGATCACCCAGGCTGCGGCGATGGCGCTCCTTGATGCTCCAGCATATTGGAGCCTTCACCATCGCCAGCCTTGGGGGTGGGAGATCGTTGATTTGGCTGAACCACCGAAGGACGCCAGATGGTATGCAATGGTTCGGGGCGCAGGCACTGCAGCAGCCTCCTGCGTGGCACTGAGAGGCGCTTTGCACGGCGGTGGACGCCGCTCGTGGGAGGGGGGGGGGGGGGGGGATAGCAGGTCATCTGTCTTGGCGGTGTTGGTGTCACCACTGCAACATACAAATAACGAGAAAAATTAAGCACAATCCTCAAGATTTTTAAAAAATATATATGTTGTACACAAACAACGGCAATTAAGTAAATCGCCATCCCTGAAACAGCTACATGCTTAAACGGTGACAGTCACATTCCAAGTCCAAGGATTGAGCAGTTCAGTCGATATTTCTGGTAGTTCTCCCACCCGGTCAAATATGTAAATATGTCCATCCCCTGCTGCAGACGGGAGACCTTGCTCTGTCTTTGAGCAGTCACCATCGGACCCTCCCACTCAAGCATCTCACCCTCGCCAGAATTGTTTTTGTTGTGGATCCATCGATCCATCTCACGCAAGTCGCCTACAACAAGATGTTGATTATTAGAAATAACAACAAAAATTTGTTCTGAAAGTGTCAACAGTGAGATATTGATTATAACTACGAAAAAATGAAGTAAGTAAGTAAAACGTTCATACCAGATGGAAGCGATGACTCCTGGTCATCATTCTCAACGCATGTCCCTACAAAAATCTCATTTTCCTCTTGAGCAGTAGCAACATCTACAACAATGTATTTATATAAACCTCACACAACTGTATATGATAAAAAAAGTCTAAGGGAAGTATATTACAACTGTACTTACTTTCTTGCTCCATTTCAGACTCCAGAAGCAGCAGTCAGTGCCTATCACCTACTGTTCTAATGCTGCAGCAGCGAGATAAAAGGTTTTACAAACACTTGTTACGACCTGAATATATCAAGAGCTGTTTTCGGAACATGTAAACTACCACACAGAATTTGGATATGTACTTAGCACGAGCTCTTCCACTTGATGGGGACTGTCTGTTTCCAGTTGCTGCTGCTCTAATGCTAGAGCAACAGTAGAACTGTTATTAGCACTTGTTACGATTTGAACACTTTAAGAGACGCTTTCTGAACATATAACTATCACACACAGAATTCTGAGATGTACTTACATGATGCTGGCACAACCTCTTCCGCTTGCTGGAGACTTTCAGCTTCCAGCTGACATTCTAATTCCAACAACATTTCGGGAATGAAAGCTGTAATAGTAAGAGAAAAGAACTTTAATAATCACTTGTTACGAAAATGTATCATGGTCTCGAAAAAATTTGAATAGTTTGCTTTGCAAATTTGAACTCATATATTTTTTTTATAAACACATGGGAATTGACACAAGTTTGGCCGTTTCCAACCATCACTGCCGCTGGCATCAAGGCAAGCTGAGCGTTTCATGGTGCAGTAATGACATTGACAGTGGTGATTGGGCTGGGGGTTGGGCTTTATATAGCTTCAGACTCAACCCTCTATTTTGCAGATGACCAATAAGATCTCAGAGTGCCACACCAGCAAGTTATAACATGCATTTCTTTTTTAAAAACAGGCTTGGTGCAGGTGTTTGAGGAAAGTATCACATCTGTGGGAGGTGGAAAGAAAGGTCTGAGACAAACATCCTGTGTTTGCCTGCAAGTGGATGGAATATTGGATGCAGCTGCTAGCTTTAGAAAAAACACTCTTTGTTCACTCTGAAACAGATGGATAGTATTGGAGCAAGCCGTTGCTGTGGGAGACAAAAAAATTATGTGAAAAAAGTAGCGGTCCCTTCCCGAAAACATCCTGGGTTTGCCAGCAAGTGGATGGAGAACTGGATGCAGATACTCGCATCTGGTCAGGGGGCGGGCGGCAGTGGGCTGACTCCAGCGCCGGCAAGGGACTGTTGCCTGATACTGGTAGGCTGGCGGCCGTTCGGAAGACACAACGACGAAATCCCTACACGAGGCGATGGCGACCCGCAACTCATTTGGCAGCATCTTAATGACTTTGTGATCGCAATATACGAAGCAATGAAGCGATCGGTAGTTAAACAAGAGCACCCATGTCATACGAAATGCAAATTATGTCCTTCTCAAAGCGTAATTCTCAGATTTCTCCTTCTGTGAATTGTTTGTTTTCGATTTCTAACATTTATTCCTTATTTTTAAACAACTTCCATCAATTAAGTTTTAATTTGTGGTAGGATCTTATGGGACCAAACAGTTGAGGTCATCGGTCCATAAGCTTACACACGACTTAATCTAACATAAACTAACAAACGAGCAGCGCAAACTGTGACAGTACACCTCAGACTGCACAGCTACCCCGCGCGGCTTTTCCATCAATAATTCCCGTTAATATCATGTCCTCTGAACCGAAAGTTGATGTGTACCGCGAAAATTCGGAATTTCCGCAAAAATACAAAATTCCCGCTAATAGGGTAGGTTGGGGGGAGGGGGAGGAGGGAGAGCAGGGTGCTGGGGCACATGCGCAGCTGAGAAAACAAGTGACCTCATCCAGAGGAGGTGGGAGTAGTCGTGGGCAGGCGGGGGCGGGGGTGGGCGATGGCTGGGTTGATTAATTGATCAATTTAATTAATTTTAATATCAGTTTGATATCAAAATTGCGCTGAGGACCCCACAATACTGCTACTAATAACTAACGTTGGCAATTTAGTTCTGAATAAATACGCATGTAACTTTATAAGTGTGGCTTTCGATTTGTATACTTAGCGCCTTAACAGACGAAAGTCCGCGTTTGAGTCGTTTACATCTTTTGCATTATTTCAGCATGCTAGGAAGGAGAACCTGGATTTAATCGGCATGAGAGTCTGGTCGAAACCGAGTAAACAAATAGTTAGATTCTTGCTTCCGACTATGTGAAATTGCCTCCTACATAACTGTGTCACTTGAGTGAACTCCTTCCTGCATCATCAACAACACCTTGTCAACACAACACACGTCCAACCACCCAAGGTTACGAAATTTCTTCGTATCTTCGGGGCTTAGTATCTTCATGAGTAGGGAATATATACCCCTGCCATCTCCCCTCCTTCCCAGCCACAGTCGAACCGAACGACTGCAGGCTTTTTGTCGTCTTCATTATTCTGTCCTAATCCTAAGAGCTGCAACCACTGCCAGGCCAATAGCTTCAAAAATAACTGCAACCTCCACCTGAAAAATGCTGCATAAATCTAAATTGAGGTAAAATACCCTTTTGGAAACACGTCTCATAATATAAAACGAACAGATGTGCCCATAAATCAGAAGATTTATAACATAATTTTGTGATATCTACGTAAGACAACAGCAATTACTTAATATATAGGAACCTTGAGCTCTCAGACATTTTTGATTTAAATGAACGACTTTACAAGAAATAAGAGATTATTCTTCCAGATTCGCGCGTTATTGCCATCTAGTGCGCAAGCGCCTTGAATATCCAGCGTGTATCGTGTACACAGTCGACGTGAATCAGTCTATAGTTCCAAAAATGAACGCCTGGGGTGCTGCTGCAGACGTGTACGACTTAATGCAACGTGTAATAGGTGCTCACTGCAGGGGCAACACCACATGTTGCAACTCAAACATTTCTTACTATGGCGGTGTCTCGTTGTGTTCACCTTGAAGCCATGTGTATTGCTGAACACAAGTTTTTTGCTTGTGAATCGTATGATTTTCAACACCTGACACGGAGTGTATTATATGCTGTTAGTTATGGCAGAAATAAGCTTAGCAATAATAGCAACCTTAAAGTTATTTCACCTTCTACAGTTAATTCGCTGGAGATTATTCTCCCGTTGACTGCAGCCACACAGAGAACATGCCACACTATACACTGTCACCATTTCCCTTTTAGCGTCAATATCGAAGTTGTTACTGAAGTTCGCTGATCATATTTCGTGACTCCATACAATAACTGACTAAATCCTTACATGCCAGTGTTTATTCTCTGAAACCAGCCATGAATCTGTTGTTTAGTACGAAAGCTGGCTCATAGTAACGACCAGCGGTACAAAACACTTCCCATCAATAATAACTGAAGCTCTCTGAGTTTATAATCGTAAACAAGAAACAACTTAACAGATAGTGGAGAACACTAGAAGAAAGGGTTACAGTCAGAAAGGCAGCAAAAGTGTACTATTCAACACAAGAACTGGAGGCGGCTGCTAAGGGTCAGAAGCTATCAGCTAGACAGTGGACTTAAAGTAGGTGCGGTTCCGCTCAGTAGCCACTGTTAAATACAGGGTAGACAAAATTAATGTCGATGCTAATATACCAGTTTCATATTAAAGAAAATACTATTATGGATCGCAGCTGCAAGAAAGTTTGTTAATACAGTGTACTTCGGTTGTTTGTGCATCAACTTTGCCTCTTCTTTTTGTTAGTGCTCGATAATAAGAAACTAATCTTGCTTTAATAACCCTTTATGATCAGTAGAATATTCTAGTGAAATGATTTAATTACTGCACCATCTTGTTCGGTAATCTTGTTCAAAATATATTCGAATACGACGCTGTCAACTTCTTTACTTCGTTCGTATAGGTGACTCAGGGAACTTTTAAAGATATCGTAGTGGAGTACTGACTGTGAAACGGCTGTTTTTGCTCGATATCGCCCGTTTTTGGACGAAATAGGTACACAGACTATATCTCACACTGTGGCAAAACTGAAACAACTCTTTAGTCATATTTATAATGACTTATCACTTGAAAAAGCCCTTGTGATGAGCCTAAGGTTGGATCATAATAAGTCGAGGGTTCCTATTAGAAGACCCCTAAGATGCTCTTCAGATAGGGTAGCACAGTGCTCAGGTGGTGGTGAGTTCCTATGGGACCAAAGTGCCGAGGTCAGCGGTCCCTAGGCATCCACACCACTTAATCTAAGAAATTCTTCCAATCCATCTGTGGCATACAGCAAACCAGTGCTTAACAGTATTGGTTAAACACAGTCTTGGTTTCAATTTTAGTTTATTTTCCAACTATGAGTTTCACCTTATTTAGGCATCTTCAGGTTGATCTTAATTTGTTATTTCTTAGAACGAAACTTTAGACAGTGTAGCCAAAGGGCATCGTCGAATACATCAAGCCAACATCGCCTTCGCTACACTCAGTAAAAACAGAAGATGCCTAAATAAGGTGAAACGTGTAGTTGGAAAATAAACTAAAATTGCAGCCAAGACTGTTTTTAACCAATACTTAATGTAACTTATGCTAAGGGCAACACACACACCTATGCCCAAGGGAGAATTTGAACCTCCGACGGCGGGAGCCGCGCCATCTGTGGCAAGGCGCCTCAGATCGCGCGCCTACACCGCGCGGCAGTGCTCATTTAATATCACGTGGACCCCTGGGCCTTATTATTGAGTCTAATCTCTTCAAGCAAGGAAACACAGAGGGAAAATTGAAGGTAACCTATCGAAGAAGAGAGCATTGTAGATGGCTCCGCATTGGAGAAAGAGTGAGAATGAAATCGGCATTCACCTAAAGCGCATTAGCCAAGTCATAGGTAACCTCAATCTGGGAGGCTAGACGGTTATTCGCATGAGCACAAATTCTAACCCTAATATACTGTAACAGAACGCAAAATTAAATTCTGTAATTTAATGGTGTGTCGTTATCCACGGTTACCTACTCGGTGCAGGCCATCCGACTGGGATGAAGCCATCCGACTGGGAAGAACAGCTTGGTTGCTCTTCATGAAGACAAGCTGTTAGTTCTACTATAATACGTGCCAGAAATTGTTGGACAACGTGATTTCTGCGTAATGGGATGCTAAAACAGTTCAGTTGATAATATCTTCACAGCACGGTGAGCCCGACCTTCTACCCTCAACTGACTTGATACGTTTGGTTACATGGTCATCTTCCGCAACAACTGTTAAAACCCTATTTGCTATTGGCTGTCCCTCTTGAGCTGTCTGCAATTTTACTAAAGAGAATTACATCAGACGAATTTCACTTTTATTTGTAAGGCATTCTAGGTGGTTATCCGGTTGTCTTAGGTTTAAGCATCGTTTTGTTTATAAAGTTGTTGTGCAAGTTACTTACGTTGTTTCGTTAGATATTCTGCTTCTTCACACCCTGCTAGCAGCGGCTGACGTCGAAAGACTTTGATTGACATATGCACTTGGCAGTTTTTGCCATTCTGCAGTATTTCTTGCGCTGCATTATTTACACTTCACTTCTGTGAACTGTTTCTCACTCTGCACAGTAACAGTGTTTAAGTCTGTTCCTTTGCTTTCGTTGACGTTGCGAATGTAGACAAAATTTGAAACTCTTTTTTTCTATTTTTTCACTGAGCTGAGTTTTTCTTCTGCCAACACATGAAAAATGTGGTGCACGCCTCATAGGTGAATCACATCAGTGACTTATAACAGTACATTCACAGCAATTTGCTGATGTTCGACAGGAGTTAGGTGTCATCGAGAGGCCTCACAAGTCCATGTAGAAGCGTTGCCCAAGCCGTGTAACGCTGCTATTGGATGATGCCTGTGTTTGGCCTAACTGTTTACTCAAGTTTTGAAGTTCAGGATGCTCAGAAATATCTGAGCCTGAGCCTTATTAAACTGACGATCTTTCACTTTAACAAAAATTCGGAAGATTAGGACAAGTCCAATGTGTCTACACATTAGAATTTAATGTCACAATCTGTTCGGCATACCTCAATCTTTGGCCGGAACACCTTAACTGTCCATGCAGGCTGCCCTCTGTAATTTGATTGCTGTGCGTCAGTTAACTGTTTCGTCTTAGTAAGTACATTTGTTCACAAAAAATGTTCAAACGTGTGTGAAATCTTATTGGACTTAACTGCTAAGATCATCAGTACCTGAGCTTACACAGTCATTAACCTAATTTATCCTAAGGACAAACACACACACTCCACCCGGGGGACGACTCGAACCTCCGCCGGGACCAGCCGCACAGTCCATGACTACAGCTCCTTAAACCGCTCGGCTAATCCCGCACGGCATTTGTTCACAGAAAAGTCTTGTCTCATTTGGATCCAAGGTGTCATTTGTTTGGCAATAACGTAAAGCAGTATCGCGTACTAGCACGGGGATGTAAAGTGCAGCGCTGTATACAATTCTTTGTAAGTGAGAAGTTAGAAAGAAAATAGTAGAAAGTGTTGGAGATAGATGGTATGGATGCAAGAGAGTCCTGAGGGAATAAATGCTATCAGGAAGGCGAAGTGTTTAAGACACAGATTCAGTACAGTGCAGTGAGGATCAAATCTCAGTCCGATCTTACAGATTAAAGTGTACGATAGAAACCCATAAATCATGTTAGATGGGTGACAGGATAGTTCATTGAAAGAAACAGTGGTTTATACATTCCACTTACACTTTGCTATCAAAAGTGACTGTCCGAGGTGGCGCAATGGTTATCAAATGGCTTTAAGCACTATGGGACTTAACATCTAAGGTCATTAGTCACCTTGATTTAGAACTACTTACACCTAACTAACCGAAGGACATCACACGCATCCATGCCCGAGGCAGGATTCGAACCTGCGACCGTAGTCTTCCGTGATAGCCCTTCAAGCAAATGCGGGGATGGTTTCTTTGACCTCACTGTTTGGTCGGCACCCCCAAATCAACCAACCAACCCACCAATTAGTGGAGTGTGTCCACCGTTCGCTTTTATGGCAACTTGAACTCTGCTGGGGACACTTTCAGTTATGTGTCTGAGGAGTAAAGTCAGCCCATTCTTCCTCAAGAGCCGAAATCAGAGAATGTACGGCTGGACACTGGAGTCTGCAGCCAAGTCGACATACTAACTCATCCTAAAGGTGTTCCGTTGGGTTCCAGTCGTGACCTTGGGGAGATGAGTCCATGTCTGGAATGTTACTGTCCACGATCCATTACCTCGTCGATTCTTGGGATGCTGCTCTAAACAGTCACTTCTCCGAACTGTCCATATGTTGTACATAGTACGCAATGCTGTAAAATGTGTTCATAGCCTTCCGCATTTTGCGTTTTCTTAAGCACAATAGCGGGACAACACCCAAGTTGCGAAAAACACTCATATCGTAAGACAATCTCCTCTGTAATTTAGTGCTGAAACTACACATGAAGGTTGGAAACGCGCTCCAAGCAATCATCAAACCAGTACCCTCCCCTGGTATTTCCAAAAGGTCTGCAGTGATTTATCACTGCAAATAAATCGTTTCCAGTCATCCACTGTTCACTGGCGTCGTTCCCTACATCAGCTCAAGCGTCTTTTGGCATTCACTGCAGAAGTGTGTGGCTTATGAGGAGATGCTCGAACATCGCACCCTGCCATTTTTACCAATGTACACGCAGTCATTGTGCTGGAAGGGTTACTGGTAGCACTTTGGAACTCCCGAGTGATTCCTTCCTCTGACTGCACTCGATTTTTTTTACAGCCACCCTTCGCAGTGGTCGACGGTTCTTATCCGTCAGTGGATGGGATCTGCGTGGTCTTAGATCAACTGTGCGTGTTTCTTCGCAATACCATTTCGCGGTCACATCACCAAAAGTCGAGCTGTGCAACTTTCGGATGGTTTAAATGTCCCAGATAAATTGGCTACTCCGGTGACACTCATTGACTAGTCCACCCTCAAAGTCACTGACACCCAAACCTCAAGATGTCAGACAGTCAGATAGGTACCGAACGTTGTATATCGACAGAGTATCAACCAAAACTCCGACGTAGTTTGCGCTTCCGTCCAGGAAACGTGCGAAAACGGTAAGTAATAGACAACACATGACCTGTGGAGCACAGGAAATCATAAGCGTGAGTCCTCGCAGAGCAGAGTTCGTGTGGGGAAGTTGGTAGAGCGTCAGTTTGTCGTGCCAAGAGTTCTGAGTTCGAGATCTGCTCTAGCCAGTTTCTGTACTTAGTACATGTGAAACTGTTATATGGCACATGTTCGTGCCATGTAAAAGAACTGTTTGGGGTTTACTGCAAAGGTCTATTGGCAATAATACTAATAATAATAGTAATAATAATAATAATAATAATAATAATAATAATAATAATAATAATAATAATAATTATAACTAACTGCTAGATGGCAGCACCAACGTACGTCTAGAAACTCTGAAAAATTCTTTCACTTGAGAGGAATATTTTGTTCCATATAACAGTTTCACACGTACTATAGTAAGGATATTGGCATGAGCAGGACCCAGACCCGGGACCAGTGGTACGATGTGCTAACGCTCTACCGACTTCCCCGAGGGAGCTCTGCACGACAGATGCTCACTGTTCTACTTTTCCTGGTCCGTAGACTATGTGGTACTTATTATTCATCGTTTACATATGTCCGCCCGGACGCCAGAGCATATACCACGTTTGGTACCGATGTAACTGCCTATATCTGAAGGTTTGGGTGTGAGCTCTCCCGATCGATCCATTCTGGTGTTACTGCTTTCCCACTGACAGTACTACCCGTCTCCCTTTATGATGACGGGTCAAGTTCTCGTTACATCTGGTGGTCAGTTCCGTGTTTCATAGGGCTGCCCGGATACTTTTGACCAATTGGTGATGTGGTGTCACCGCCAGACACCACACTTGCTAGGTGGTAGTTTTAAATCGGCCGCGGTTCATTAGTACATGTCGGACCCGCGTGTCGCCACTGTGTGATCGCAGACCGAGCGCCACCACAAGGCAGGTCTCGAGATACGGACTAGCACTCGCCCCAGTTGTACGGAAGACTTTGCTAGCGACTACATGGACGAAGCATTGCTCATTAGCCGAGCAAATAGAATAGCCTTCAGCTAAGTCAATGGCTACGACCTAGCAAGGCGCCATTAGTAACATTGCATGTATCTAAATAGTCTCACTTGTATCGCTACAATCTCCAGATGTACCAAAAGGATGGATTAAAGTTAAGTATTCTAGAAGCTACGTACTTTTCTTTATAGAATTCATTACGTATCCTGTTTCAGACCTCACGCACCCTGCTTTAACTTGGCGCATGCCTTTCGGCTTCCTCTCATTGTGTCTAGGCTGTCTTGTCTAGACACAACAGGTGATACTTTTACAGAACCGAAAAAAAGGTTCAAATGGCTCTGAGCACTATGGACTTAATTTCTGAGGTCATCAGTCGCCTAGAACTTAGAACTAATTAAACCTAACTAACCTAAGGACATCACACACATTCATGCCCGAGGCAGGATTCGAACCTACGACCGTAGCGTTCGCTCGGCTCCAGACTGCAGCGCCTAGAACCGCACGGCCACTCCGGCCGGCCCTGCAGAACTGAGATACTGCCTAATGATACCGGTTTGAATCTAGGAATCGAGAAAGTTTTCCTTACTTGCTAGCTACGATAACCAAATAAAATAATCAGTTTATCATTAATCACTACACCATATGATAAACTAGATCAGTCGCTGTCGATGTTCGAAATCCAACCACCAGTGTCATGCCCGCTAACGCAATTCAGCGGTCGTGTTAACAGTAATCCCATTCATCACGGCCAAATAGGAGAGCTACTCGGTTGTTACGATTTCATAAGAAACAGTAAACGGACTGTGTCCTACCACATTACAGCGATACCCATTGAATTAGAAACTCTAAGTCTCTGGCTGTGGGAAGCCACTTTCCGGAAGAGCAGCTGGGCAATCAAGCGTTGACCACCCGAAAGTCGCCTTCACGGAGCGCGCCCCCACCTGACGGCTGGGTGCCGATGAAAGCGGGTGACGAAGACGTGGAGGGGAGACAACTGGACCGAGCAAGAGCGGGCACGGGTTGCGTGGTGGTTTCTTCGACGAAAGCTGCGCTTCTAGCATAGCCCGTACTACAATCTGGCATCGCAGTACCGCGCTGCTTAACCGGCAACACATCTTGGACATTACGGGGTGACTACACGACAGAGAGACGCAATGAGATACTTGAAAAATCGAGGCAAACAAAGGAATGCCAGATAACTGTAAATGATAAGGTAGCTAGTCCAGTAGCACTCTATTAATAAACGTAATAAGTCTAGAATGAAATTTGGAAGGTAGCAGACGAGGTACTGGTGGAATTAAAGCTGAGAGCGTGGCGTGAGTCGTGCTTGGGTAGCTCAGTTGGTAGAGCACTTACCCGCGAAAGGCAAACGCCCCGAGTTCGACTCTCGGTCCGGCACTCAATTTTAATCTGCCAGGGAGTTTCAACGTAAGAGTTATGGTTAATGTATTTATAAGTAAGTTAAGTTCATCACATAAATTGAAAATACGATTTGCGCACGAGAAAATTTTTCTTAGGGATTAAAATCTAATATCTGTGCCCCACATTCTTTAAATGCAATACAAAACACGTGCGTGTGCTTACATAAAAACTGAAATCAATGTCACTTTTCAGTACACAGTAAAAAACAAGCAGATAATTTGTATAGTAACAGGCCGATTCTGTTACAATGGAGAAATACATAAACACATACAGATAAACTAAAGATTTAGTCAGTTGCTGTTATTGTTGTAGTCCTCAGGCCGAATATTGGTTTGATGCAGCTCTCCATGCTACTCCATCCTGTGCAAGCTTCTCCATCTGCAAGTAACTACTGCGACCTACATCACTCAGAATCTGCTTACTCTATTCATCTCTTGGTCTCCCTCTATAACTTTTACCCCACAAATTTCACTCCAGCGTTAGACTGGTGATCCTTGATGTCTCAGATCATGTCCTACCAATCGATCCCTTCTTTTTGGCAGGTTGTACCAGAAATTTCTCTTCTCCTTAACTCTGTTCAGTACCTCCTCATTAGTTACATGATCTACCCACCTAATCTCCAGCATTCTTCTGTAGCACCACATTTCAAAAGCTTCTATTCTCTTCTTTTCTAAAGTATTTATCGTCCATATTTCACTTCCATACATGGCTACACTCCACACAAATACTTTCAGATTGGTTCAATGGCTCTGAGCACTATGAGACTTAGCTTCTGAGGTCATCAGTCCCCTAGAACTTAGAACTACTTAAACCTAACTAACCTAAGGACATCACACACATCCGTGCCCGAGGCACGATTCGAACTTGCGACCGTAGCGGTCGCGCGGTTCCAGACTGTAGCGCCTATAACCGCTCGGCCACTCCGGCCGACATACTTGCAGAAAGGATTTCCTGACACTTAAATCTTTATTCGACGTTGCCAGAAACGCTTTTCTTACCATTGCAGTCTGGATTTTTTTATCTTCCCTACTTCGACCATCATCAGTTATTTTAGTTCCTAAATAGAAAAACTCATTTACTACTTTAAGTGTCTTATTTCGTTACCTAATTTCCTCAGCATCACCTGATTTAAATCGACCGTTATCCTCGTTTTCCTTTTGTTGATCTTATATCCTCCTTTCAAGATACTCTCCATTCCGTTCAACTACTTTTCCAAGTCCTTTGCTTCCTCTACCAAAACTGCAATGTCATCGGCAAACTTCCTGAGTTTTTAATTCTTCTTCTGGACTTTAATTCCTACTCCAAATGTTCCTTTTGTTTCCTTTACTGCTTGCTAACTATTAGTCAGTACCGTATACGAATTAAATTAACCAAACATTAATTTTTTACAGGAAAGACATTTAAATGGTCAGTTCTGTATCTGATATTTTCAGAAGCAAATTTATTTAGGCACTAAACACAGACACGTATTTATGTATATTTTTTGTCCGTACTGATTAGTGTTACTAATTTCCCACTGACATAATCAGTGTATATAACAAACGTGAGCGTGGTTTCTCCAAACGTGCCACTATAATTCCGGACCATAATGCCACATCATCGTGGGAATTATTCGGTTTGGAGCTGCACGTGTTGGATTCGAAGATATCGTTGGCGAAAGAGGTTACCAGACCGATGGTAGGCGCTAAAGCAGCGTAACATCGAGCGCCAGACTGTTCCTACCAAACATTCGAGAATGTAGGAGAAATTAATGTTACAGAATGTAAATATATTGATTCTTGTGTCCTTTTTTCAAACAACAGTATTATCCCCTTCGCAGCTATACATCGGCGGAGTCGTTGTTCCTATTCTTGGTAGCAGAGCTGAAAGGCCCCAATTGGTATGGCCTTTAACACGTCGGTCACATTCCTTTGAACTTTCTCCAGAGTCACAAACCAATGTCCTTTTGAGACTTTTTCAATTTCAGGAAAGGAGGAAAATCGCAGGGACTCAGATCAGGTGAATAGTTGGGGAGGGAGGTGGGGGAGGGCTGTGGAACAACAGAACCGCCTTTTGAGGCCAAAAATTTGGTGACGGAGGTGTCCCTGTTACATGCGGGATTGTCATGATGCAGCATCCAATTGAATAACGTAGCTCTAAATTCCGCTGCTCCGCTTTCATAACACACCCAAAACACAGTCTAAATCCTTTTCTCACACACTTCGTGGGTTCGAAACATGTTCTAGAATGAACCAAAATTTCGGGAAATTTCTTGAATGTTCTATTAACCAGTTGTGGCGAGGATACATTCTATCTCCGGAGGGTATATGTACTCGTATACGATGGCGACAGGCATGTTTCGCTATACTTTCGGAAACTGGTAAGAGTAGATCAGCAAAACTTGACAGTAACGGAAACTGAAATAAACCTTGGTGAAAGTGGATTGTCTTAGGATCAGAACAGTGTATTAAGTGGAATTTTAGTGTGTTAAGTAATGTTACTCTGTTGTGGCGGAGAGCTATTAGGGCACGCTTGGACAAACCACAAGTAATTTATAATATATGCTGACTGGTGTATTATTTAATACTTAAGGAAATTTAAGAGTAATTCAGAGCATTTTTGATGTTCATTTTTACGATGTCCTTCAATGTTCTCGAGGGATATGCAATGTTCTCAGAAAAGAAATGAAAATGAAGACGAAAGGAAGGGACTGTTTTTCATCTGATGAATAAATAAAAGGCAATGCGTTTCCAACAAGGGAAAAAATGTTTCTGAGCTTGGTGATGGTAACAATGGCATTGGTGAGTAATTAATTCACAATACAGACAAAATAATGGAAAATAAAGTGTTATTGTAAATAAACTGCAGTTGGACGCTTCATATATAAGACTAAGTGCCTATAATGATCCAATCTACGACATTCGATTCTCCAGGTATGATGATGGACGGGCACCCATGATAATGTCGCATAGGCTAAAAACTTCAAAATAGTAACTTGTTCGGGCTTAAATTTTGATAAGAAAATCCCTTCACAACCCACAGTTCGACGCCAAGACGGGGTCCCACAATTGTGAAGACAGGCTTCTTCGTGCTAAACTAATGCTCAATTTCAGTAAAGTGGTTCTGGTGGTAGTCAACAACATGCCTAGCTACCAAAGTGATTTAGGCGTCTACCCAGTCTCTGGCGTTGGATATATCAGACAACTAACCTTGACATTTCTTAGTGGATGCTGATTCACAATAAAAAAATATAATTTTGTAAGGCTTGACATGGTCTAGCTTGTGGAACCGGGAGCTTAACTTTGAATATAAACTTTCTTTGTCTAGATCACGAGTTATAAAATGAACTTCTTCAGATCATAAAATGGCGTTATGGTATCTAACACCTTACATGTCGTACATTCAAGTACACAGCCATTAAATAGCTTTAATGATTCAGTACTTGATTAGAGAATATGCAACATGTTCCATTCTGTAACAATACTTCATGATGTTAAGGCGATTGTCAGCACAATCAAAACTGGTAATATCCTTTTATAAACTCGCGATCTAGACAAGTAAAACTTCCATAAAATTATTGCAGTGTCATTTGTTGTATATATGCCTTTATACAGCGTGGTTATATTCAAAGTTTCACTGTTTCAGTCATTGTGGACGGAAAACTATTTACCATATGGGTACTCAACTTTATAAGAATGATGTTAGAGTATGAACTGTAGGATTTGCGTTTTTAGTAGTGTTAGTGTCATGGATTGCCCGTAGGCGCTGGTACTGGTAAGGTGAAGAAGGTTTGAAATATAAGCATCAATATGCATTACAGTTGCACAGTAAGCTTGGTTCTGGGCCAGGTAAACAGGGCTTTTCATGTAAATTTGGTTTATCAAAACAACAGCAACAGTAACGCTGCCCTTCGCGAGTGTCGACAGACTGAAGGATTACGTGAGCTCCTCTATGAGTACATGGGTTGATGAACGTGATTCGGAAGTGCCAATTAACTGGCGCTATGGGAATTGTAACTGGGAGAGGTCGATGGCAAATTACGCCACACACTGTTGAAAAACTTACTGTTCCCACGGCTGAGAATAATGGAAGCAATGTGCAAACATCAACCAGTGCAAGAGCTGTGTTACGAAAGCTGAACACACCATGGTCCACTGTTCGAAAGGTGCTGCAAACAACTGTGTATGGCATCTCTACTGCAGTTCCAGGCTGGCGTGAATGTGGCGGGTCGTCGCTTTGAGCAACGTTTCTGACCTGGAACATAAACACGGTAAGCAGTTAACAAATGTTACCCTCTCATGTGGAAATTAGAAATTCTGTCTTTCAGTGGTTTCTTCGTTATTTCCCTTCAGCATGTCCTTCAAAAAATCAGTTTCGTCTTTAGCGTCAGATCCTGCTTTTCTATTACTAGGTATCGAGTCACTCACAGTCATTAGTTTTTGAAAATTCTGTTTCGCCTATGTACGTTTTCTTCGTGTATAAAACCTTCTCCTTCCACAGAAGTGGCCTGAACATTTTGCATATCCCCCTTCTGTGTACCCTACTTTCGTCTTTTGTTGAACGTTCCAGTCCATTTTTGTTACTATTTACTTTTATCATCTGATGTTTGAATTTCTTCTGTGCCATGTGTGTTCTCATTTCTATCTGTTCTTTCAGTCTCCTACGTGACACCTGATTAACTGGCTTCATAATTCAGTTTTGCTGTATTTACAGTCTGTACTTTCCATTTTTACTTTTGTGTGAAGCCTCAGTCGTATAAAACTTTTTGAAAGGTCTAACCACCGTTTGAGTAGAAAGCAGGTTTTATTCCACAATGGCCTTACATCACTATCATGTGTACTTTTTGTGACTGCATTGGTTGGGGGATTTGTCTCTTCTGGCAAGACCTGATTTCTTGCTTTCGCTCATCTGATGTCATATTTCACTGTAATTTTCCTTCCTTTTATATGGATTCGTGTTGGGACTATTTCACAAGCTGGGCAAGCTCCCATCTCTGAGGTGTTCATTGTAAATAATGTAAATGTTTCAAATAGAAAGTTAGATGTATTCTAAGTTTTTTATCGCTAGTAATTCAATGAGTGTTGTGTATGTAATTTGGCACCATTACCAGAATTATTCACAGTTTAATTGAACATTGCCATACTTTTCTTTTTGATATATAATGTACAGAAAGGTAAGAGCACCAACGTGGCAGTTCTGTCGTTGTGGTTGATAATAGAACAAACATTAAAGAATTAAGAGTCATTGGAAATGCCCAGTTCTTCTCTGTGCCTGGCGCTACTGGTCATTTCGATCTTCTAATGACAACTTCTAACCATCCCCCTCACCTACAGTCTAATTTATTCTGTAAATTTAACCAAAATCTAATGACTAAAAAGAAAATCAGAAGTACTGTATGTCTTAACTGATTGTAATAAATAAAAACCTATCATGTGCGAAAAAATTATATTTGAGAATGAAGGGGATAATTTTTTAAAAAAACTTTCTAATAATATTTTAATTTCTTAATAATCGAACGAGTGCTAAAATAAGAAGCTTCAATAGGCTAGTTTCATTATAAAAGAAATTTTGCTGTGGTTGACTTCTGATAATATTGTAAAAATATTAGTTAAAAGGCTATTATAAATTAAATATGGATGATTTGATTAAATTTATAATTAAATATTTACTATAGAGGAAAACTGGAAATGGTTCCCTTATTGTAAAATGGACAATAGCTTTAATGTTTTTAAAAATAATGAGGATAAATCATTAAAAGGAATATTTCGGTTTCGACTGCTGTGTTAGGGCAATAAAAAGTAACAAGGAAAGTCTATTTAAGAAAATATTTCCCTTCTCTAGCGATAAGTTTGGGAAAATAAATAAATAAATAGAAAATAAATTTTTAGTTGGCATAGCATTTACAAAACGTTAAAGACTATACATTTTGAAAGTAATGTAGTGTCACTCGATCCTAATAATTTATTAAGTATGACAAAACCTAAAAGTAGGAAAATCGTTAAAGAAAATGTTAAATAATTTAACTGTTCTAAAATAAATTTACCAGTACACACTGGAGACACATAATAATCCTATGGAACATGGACATTAAACCCAAAATTATAGGATTCTTATAAAAAACGTCATAATTAAAAAAATTTAGGATTGGGAGAAAAGGTATTTTAACAAACAAACATTCTAATTTTCGATCACAAAGACTGCGATGGACATTCAATAAAATTATTGGACTGCTATTAGTACTTAATAAATATGTTCCATTAAGAGGTCCATCTTATATCGAATTAATAAAAAAAGTTAAAGAAAAGAAGTTTATATTAATGTAAAATCTAATGACAAAAGAATACATCCCACAGGCTGCAGCTTCGGCATTAAAACCGATAGATGGACAGAAATATAAAAGTCCCAATGGAATGAGTAATTATAATTTTTTTGTTGAAGAGTTTGATGAAAAAATACCTTATATTTTGTTCCCATACCTTATATTATGTTCACATACTTAAAATTTATACTAATATTAATGTATCGATTAATGTTTAATCATTCAGTCGAACAATATCCTCCAGTGAAATATATTAACAAAAGTAACAAAATCTATAGAAGAAATATTATCAATTTACTATATTTCAAGAAAAAATCGCACTACTGTCGGATTTAAAGTTTTATCCCGACTTATTTCTACACTAATTAACAAAAAAGGGCACAAAATTTATTTCTGATTTTTGTTTATTACCTTTTAAAGAAAGAAGAAAAACTAGATCACCACACAAAAAATAGTTTCATTGTTATATCAGTAAAAGTAGAAATACCTCATAAAGGTAATACACAGAATTTGAAAATCATCTGTATATGCAAATGGTTACTTTCGTTGTTTATGCATATTCTGACAGTTTATTTTTAAAAATGCAAATTTGTCAGGGTTATCCATAAAATTCTTGTACTACAAAATACTGAAAACATGAACCAAGTGTTTTTGTTGTTATACCAAATATATAAATAGACATTACAAATATTAAGTCTTTGTAGAGAACCTAATTGCTATAAAAATTTATAGAAAGTATTAATGAAGAAGTTAAGGAAATTGGGAAAATTTATTCTGAAATTGAAGAATTAGAGCCATTCTCTTCCCAAAGAAAGCTAGACATAATAAGTGTAAAAAATGTTCTTTATGTGAGAAACATTACACACAAAACATAAAAAATTTTGTCACCATAATCATTTAACAGGAAAATGTATAAATTCATTATGTAACAAACGTAATTTATAATTAAAACATTCTGAGTCTTGTACCGATTTATTTTCATACTTTATCAGGATAAAATATAATATATATAATATAACATCGTTATCTGGAAGGCATTGCATCTCACAGTTTCAGACGTCAGTAGTTTTCGGCTTAGCTACAATTCTTCTAAACTTGTATTTGAAAGTAGTGCCTTGTATATCCAGCAATTTCTACTCTGATCTCTAATGCAGCTGTAGCGCTGCCTTGTATATCTAGCCATTTGTATTTGAATATCTATCGCAACTGTAGCGCAGAAGCAACGAATTTGGTAGTGGTATAACCGAACCTCTTACGACGTTTGAACTGACTTACTCAGCTAGTAGTAAGGAAACCTAGAGTTTTGCAGTACCACAAATTATTTCTTTTTACATATGCAAATTGTAGCCAGAGGGGACAGTGGCACAAAGTACTTACGCCGACTGTGAACTCTGAATCTTTGGGTTTATATTCCGACGCTTGCACACATACCCACTATAGGAGAACAAGCCTCATTGCACAGTAGAACTCCACAATATAAAATTTATCTAGAAAAGAAGTGACAAGAACTAACATGCTCCTTAAGTAATAATTGTTTATACTATGCCTGGAAGTGCTGCAAAAGTGAAACGAGCCAAGCTAATGTTTGCTAGTACCTACAATGATTATGAGATTAACCCTCTTGTTTCTTAAAATTAAAACGCAGGATTAGCAAACCTGACGTTTCTGTTAGTTACGTTGCGCAGCAGCCCAAAATTACTGAAGTCCTGCCAACGTTTTGAATCAAGTGCATGTATCAAGTCAAGTTTCCTCTGAATCCCATACCAAAATAAAAAAATGCTTCATTTTCACGAGTTTTCAAATTCTTTGGTCTTTTCTCCTCACTTAGAAATAACTTCCATATTCAGCTGAGATTTCTATTGTACACAATGCATTTCGCTTGCTAGTTTCTGTAGTAATGATCACAAGCACCTGCACTTTCGTTTTATTTTAACACGGTTCCACATTCGTATAGCTGATACAGGATGTCCCACAGAGGGGTTTTCTCTGTTTGAACTGTAATAACTGATGAGGTATTAATGATAACCTCAACCAGCTGTGATTATATGGTTCTCTCGTGACTTGTGTGTATAGGCATTCACTTGTTCATTTTCAGTAGCCAGTAATGAAATATAAATAACAGGAAGGGTGGAAACTTGGAGTAAAAAAGTAGATTTTAAAGTGAGAAAGTGTATATTAAAGTATTACTGGAGACGTGAAAACGTGAAAGAAGTGGAGAAGTGATGGCGAGAATAGTTGGATACTTTGCAAGCGCCATGTGTAAAAATAACGAAATTACGCGATAAATTTGAGAGGGAAGAAAATTTGCGTGATCTGAAGAAGGTACGGTATGGGAGGAAGAAAAAAGTAGCGGACGAAAGAGTGGTGGACATAGTGACATAAACTTTCACGAGATGACTAAAGAAGCACATATGGCAATCTACACCAGGTACAAGATAATCAAGGTTTCATCGCATTCTGAAGCAAGCAGAATTGAAACCCTACATTCCCAAGCTGCTTTATGCGATGAATGTGGATGATCTGCGTAGGCACCTCAAATTTTGTGAATGTATCTGTGAAATAAACTGTTGACTGATGTCAGTTTTTGGTCTGATGAGGTGACGTTAACTGAATGGAACCATCAATCGCCATAACTGTGTTTAGTGCGCAAGAGACAATCTTCAGAAGAAGAAGAAGCAGTTAATTTTCCTGGGTTATCAGTGTGGTCTGATACATCTGTCAGAAGACTTCTGGGGCCAGTGTTTTTTGAAGGAAAAGTGATATGTGTGAAGTAGTGCCTTATCACGTTGCAGGAACTTATTGTATCAGCTGTACCGAGATGAAGATTGTTAGATTGTCTTTTTTCGTCACATTACCAGTGTGACATGCGGCAGTTCCAGGATGAAATATTATTTTGAGGAACTGTTGAGCTTGCACCCAAATCTCCCGGTCTAATGCCGTTGATTTCTTTCTGTGGGAAACTCTGAAGTCTGCATCACAAAGCCACGCTCGCTGAACAACGTGGGAGAGGCGGCTGTGACTGTTCGCGAATCCATTCAAATGGCAAACAAAATAAGTGTGTCGATCCATTTCGCAGAGTTGTAGATGCAGTATTGCTATCGCTGAAGGAAATTCTGAACATCTTCAAAAGTAAACCATCATCAGTAATGTCATGAACATCTACATCACTTACTAAATTCATGGTTTTGGTTAGTTTTGTTACAGTCATTAAACTTTAAACAGTGTAAACCACTTTGTGGGATATCCTGTACATAGTGATGCAGTTTCACTCTAGGTTAAGTGAGAAGTGGGGGAATGTAACTTGAAGTTTAGGTCACCAGAACGTGGAAACATGGGCTTGGAGGTACGTTCTGTTCTGTGATTCACGACCATTAACATCACCATAATAGCAAATTGCTTCGTCTATTTGTATTTCGAGGAGAGATTCTTGTGTTCCCTCTGTGTGAGTGATCTCAGGCAACCAATCTTTCCATTACGAAAGTTTTCGTTACATTATATCAAAAGTATTTTCATTTGTCAAGGGGTTTGAATTCATAAGAAATTAGTGTGATATCTGTGAGTGTATTTATGACACAATTCTTGAGATATGCATTGTTCACAACGTTTTATAAATATGAATATCATCAAATGAATCAAACAATACAATCTGGTGCAGTGTGAATAATAAAGACTGTACCGTAAATTGTGAGCCAATTTAATCATGTCTGGTTAAAGGTGAACTATTTTTGTGGACACAGTGTGTGTAGAGGCCGCAAAAAATACCGTAACTGGTAGATACGTAGTCAGTAGGGCACGCTTGGGAAGAGCGGTACTGGTAAGGGTTACGGGCAGGCGCTGTGGGTCAAATGTCGAGCGCTCGAGCGGGAGTGGTACCATATTTTTTAAATATTAACTGAAGCCGCTCCACACCCACCCTTGCATGGTGATCATTCAAAGAGATCTGTCACCTATGTTTTGGTTAGTATCTGAAAAGGATTCCACTGAAAACCCAACGATTTATTTTCGCTTGACTTGTTAACCATTTGTAACTTTCAGGGATGCGTCATGAGTGGCGAATTTTGAGTAAACCTACACATTTCTCTTGTTGCCATGTGAAAATTTCCTTCTTTAGCCAAAACTTAGCGGAATTTAGAAAACGTCACCTCTCTAACACAATTGCGAGAGAAATCCGAGACAGTGGTGTATTAAGTTTATTAAGTGAGTAAGTAAAGAAAAGTAAGGTGAGCATCTTATGAAAAAGCACATCCTCCGCAGAAAATAAACAAGTAATTTCTTCAGTTACAGTGTTCCCAAAACGCATAGCATTTCTCACTTCACCAGCTATCAACAGCCCTTAAAAATTAAACTCTTTCATTAAAAAAAGTCTGTAGTTAGTGGAATAACATGGTAGATAACGGAGTTTTGTATATAAACATATGGCAAAATACTTTTCCCTTTGCGTGCTATCATCTGGCAAAATCTCTTTTCCCTATCTGAAACCGTATATGTAATATGAGGAATGTTGTTGATATTTCACTCAGGATTTATCGCTGGCGTGACGTGATCCCAAATGAGTGTGCTAAATCAGATCAATTTTCTCGACATTGGTGACATATTGATACCTCCACTCAAGTCTAAAGAAAAATTCGATATGTTAGCTAAATTTCAAATTCAGCAACGTATTATGTAATATGCACCAAACACAAAATCATAGCCATAGCTCTTTGAATTTCTCGCAGTGTCTTACTTGCATGTAAATACCACAACTATGACCATTAACGAATAGATGGCCACGTCATCACGAACCTGAGATATAAAGCAACAAGTAACGTAAAAATAATTTTTTTTTTACCGAATAGTTTCTGTAAAATCGTTTGGGGAACATTGAAGGGCGTGCGCCTCGGTTCTGTCACCGCCTAACGGCCGAAAGGGGCAAACACTGTCGGCCTCCCCTTATGAACAAACCGATGAACTCGCCTAGCGATTTAGAGCAAAAACAGACTCTTCACTCTATTGAAACGGAAGGTCGAGTTTATGGAAGCGATAACAAAATCCTTCGTAAATGGGGCCATAGTGCTTGATGCAAGTGTTCAATATGCAGTGATTTATGGAACACTACAACGTTGCATGCTTCGTGTTGGGGAACACATACAGACGCAAAAAATTACAAAATAACCAATCTTCACAGACTATCATGGAACTGCTCTATGAAAGAGGCTTCAAGATATGGTTTCTTTCTCCCCCCTCAGCATGGTTGCGAGGCAGCCTTCAATTAAGCAGAACGTCTAAAAATTCAAGGTTGTTTGAAAAAAAAATCGATTTACTGATTCCAGATATATGTCGAACGCCTTGCAAGGAGTTGTGGACGTTTCACAGCCCCGAGTTTCTGGGCACAAGCAGAGCCCTAACTGAATTATAAAGGCCTGTTGCAATCAGCACTGATATATTTGAACCTGTCGAATAAAGGCTGTAGGATATTCAATATTCGTGGGACTGGTTTTTCTCTTAATAACAATCTTCCTGCTCGAGTCGTTGTTGACAAAGGGCAAAAGTGTGTACTAGTGCGACGTGAAAGGGAAGGGGATAAAATGAGACTGTTGGCCTGCTTCAGTGCTGTGGGAAAGTTCAATACCCGGATCGTAGTGTTCAGAGGCATCAGGTCTTAGACTGATTTCTACAACGGATTGCCGACATCAGAAACTGCTGCGCATATGACAGTATCGGGCTGCATTAGCGAAGAAGCACTTTGTGCATGAGTTAAACGTTTCTCGAAATTCAAGCCAGCGGGTTCTGTATTGCTTTTGATAGATGGCCGCACAATGCACGCGAAATCAGTCATTGTTCTTTAATACTGTATAGAACCCACCATTGTGGCTTTATGCGTACTCTGTTACACCACACACGCACTGTAGCCTTTGGAGAAGGAATTTTCCTTCTTCAACCACCCACATTATGCGATAATGGAAACGCAGTTTGGTTCTCTTGAAAGAATTCTGGGAAAATCAGCTGCAATCGTAAATTGTAGGAAGGTTGCGAGGGAGTGGAACGTTCCTCTCAATCGGTTAGCAAGGAAAGGACAGGTACTTTACTTCAGTTTCCATAGAAGTGTGTCACATCACCAACAATTTTAATCTTGGCACAATACTGTGTACCTTTAACCCATACGGACACAGACTCTGATTCATTTACTTTACTACGATTCCTTGTCCTAAGAACCAATGCCATCGTAGACATATAGTAAGATGAACCAATATCTCTGTTATACACTTCACATATCTGAAATGTACAATAAGCAATAACAGCACAGGGAGTATTCAACGATCGACATCAGCAGCCAGTTATGGAAAGTGAGAACAGAGACGAGCCGAACGCAACAAGAAGCATATTGTCGTCTCCCAAGGAACCTGACCAGAGGGCTATGCGCCGTGGTGGAATTAAGAGGTAAGGGACACAAATATTGACAACTCTTTAAGAACTGCTTCTTCTGTGCCTTCTGAAAGGGAAGTGAACGTTGAACGAACAAATTTGATGCCAGATAATATCTCTTTTATGGCGGGCTCTCCTTTGAACTAAGCGACAGTCTCTGGTGTTGTAAGTCAGAGGACCAAAGAAATTAAAATCATCGCTCGTAAATGTACTTAGTGCCAAGACAAGAACTTCGACTGTTTACCATGTTTTCTGTGCACATTTAGTTATACCTTTTTTCAGTTGGCATATAGAGGGTATCGCTAAAGAACAAAATAGTTTCCAAAATTACATCATAAACAGTTTCTTTGTAAGTGCGTCTTAAATTCTAAAATCCTAGCTGACTCAAGACGGTATACAGTTTTCGTTATTTTGCGTCATGAGACTATACTCTCCGTCTCTTCCTCAGTATAAAGCACACAACGCTTATTAGTGCCGCACGAAGGTAGTAATCTCTTCCTTCTTGTATTGTTTGATATGTTATCAGATAACGCAGGATCCCGGACGTTTTTCACGGTGACGAAGAGAAATTTTCCTGCAGTCGGATGTCATTGAAACGATCACATCGGCCTCGTTAAGTTACTTGAATAGAAAAATGGTAACATTTTATACAAGGTACATCATAGCTAGCTAGAAGTTTTATTACTGCTGTAAAAAGAAGCAGACGGGTTGCTTGTTCCCATTCATGACGATAGCAACCCCACATTAGCGATATTGCATGGTGATGGTCAGTGAACGGCTCCTGTAAGCACATATTTGTAAACACGGACTTAAAGTACCATATCATCCAGCGACACCTCTAAAATTACTAGAAACTGAATGAAAGGATGGAAAGAGCTTAGTATTCGTTTCACAACCGGATAATTTTAAATGTGGCTTTAGCAAGTGAAGAACAAAGATGAGGAAGGAAAAGGCGTATTTTTCAAAGGAATCGTCAAACTTGTATCAGAGTCGTACCACTGCCGTATAAGTATCTTAGCCTATGCTTCACATTGAGCGATCGAACAAAATGGTAACTTGGGAGGTTGTAGTGTATGACAAGTCTGCGTAACGAACTTCCGTTCGAACATGCTGTAAAAATACGGAAGGAACGAGCGCGGACAATACCGGTTGCATTGCGGATCAGCTGAAAATTATCCCGTGTAACCACTAATAAACGGCTTTAAATTCATAACGCCCTTACATATAGATCACTCGCAGTCAATTGACGTTTCATCATTATTTAAACGCGAGCTTATTATAGCACCATAAATAATTTTAATGCTAATACAGCGATAATAATAATGCGCACTGGCGCTCCCAGCAGCAGTATTTTAGCCTCGTTCATTTAAGCCAGGACACACATAGCCTACTCCTATAGTGTGTTTGTCCGTTCACAGAATTGAAAAATGAGTTTAATATGAACAAAATTATAAAGTATTTCTTGGGATGAGATAAGCATAAACTAAACTTTACCCTAAACATAATTTCATTAAATAGCAGAGTATCTTACCTTCCTTCCGCACTCCCCCGGTTTGTGTGTGTGTGTGTGTGTGTGTGTGTGTGTGTGTGTGTGTGTATGTGTAGAGGGGGGGGGGGTGAATGGGAAGGGGGAAGTAGATGCGAGGGTATGATTCGGAGCGTGTGAGCTCAAGTTACTCGTTATATGTGCAGAGCACATCATAACTTACAGCGAAATCTGTAATAGGTACACAAAAAATCATAGGGCTATAGACAGAGGGACACTGAATGAAACACATCACGCTAAAGAGTGCAATGCGTGAAACCTTCAGTGACTACCATAGTAGAATATTGTCAAAAAACTATCCAGAAAACACGAACAAATCTGGAAGTATGTGAAAGCTGTTAGTGGAAACAAATTTTGTGTCCTGTCACTAAAAGATGAAACTCGAACTGAAATTGAGAGTCGCGAAGCATTAGCATAAATGCTTCGCTCTGTTTTCGAAAGTTATTTACAAAGGAAAACCCAGAAGTGCCACCCCAATTTAACTCTCGCATCACTGAACAGATGAGTGAAATAGATAACTGTGTAAGTGGCGTTGAGAAACAGTGAAATCATTAAAACTGAACAAAACTACAAGGCACGATGGAATCCCTACCAGATTCTAAACGCAGTTAGCGGCTAAGTAAGCCGCTCTTTTAACTATCATTTGACGTAGATTCCTGTGACAAAATACCGTGCTTAGTATCTGAAAGAAAAGAAGACATCACACGCATCGAGACAAAAGGTGGCAGAAGTGATCCGCAGAACTACCGTCCGTTATCCATCACATTCATTTCTTGGTGAATCTTAGAACATTATTCTCAGTTAAAACATAACAAGGTATCTCGAACGGAATGACCTCCCCAATGCCCACCAGCACACACACCCAAAATATCGATAGTGGGAAATATATATATATATATATATATATATATATATATATATATATATATATATGCGAAAAACATTTGACTCAGTACCGCACCTAAGCTTATTAACACAAGTAGGATATTATTGGAAATCAGCCGAAATTTGTGACTAGATTGAGGACGCAGGAAGTTATCTTGCATGAAAAGTCATTAACAGATGTAAATGTAACTTCGTGTGCACCCCTGATAAGAGTGTTGAGTCTCTTGCTGTTCATGTTCTATGTTAATGACTTTGTGGTTAACAACAGACTTTTCACAAAGGACGCAGTTATCGGGAAGGAGCTGCAAATCAGGTCTTGATAAGATTTCAAATTGGTGCTTAGATTGGCAACGTGCCTTAAACGTTCAGAAATGTGGAACTGTGAAAGTCACTAAACGAAAAAAAATGTAGTATCCTATGACTACAATCCCAACGGGTAAGAGTTGTAACCGGGAAACTTAAACAAGTACCTGGATGTAATGCTTTGCAGGCACATGAAATGGAGCGATCAGATAGGCTCATTGGTGAGTGAAGGAAATAGAAGACTTTGGTTTATTTGTAGAATTCTGGGAAAGGTCAATAAGTCAGCAGAGGAGACTGCATACAAGTCAGTCTACAATATTTATCATGTGTGTGTGACTCCAACCGAATAGTATTAACAGGAGAGATTGAAGCTATACAGAAAAGGTAACAAGGTTGGCCACCAATTTGTACTACCACCGGGACAGTTACAGAGATCCAGAATGAGATTTTCACTCTGCAGCGGAGTGTGCGCTGATATGAAACTTCCTGGCAGATTGTGTGCCCGACCGAGACTCGAACTCGGGACCTTTGCCTTGCCCGCGAAAGGCAAAGGTCCCGAGTTCGAGTCTCGGTCGGGCACACAATCTGCCAGGAAGTTTCATATCAGCGCACACTCCGCTGCAGAGTGAAAATCTCGTTCTGGAAACATCCCCCAGGCTGTGTCTAAGCCATGTCTCCGGTATATCCTTTCTTTCAGGAGTGCTAGTTCTGCAAGGTTCGCAGGAGAGCTTCTGTAAAGTTAGGAAGGTAGGAGACGAGATACTGGCAGAAGTAAAGCTGTGAGTACCGGGCGTGAGTCGTGCTTCGGTAGCTCAGATGGTAGAGCACTTGCCCGCGAAAGGCAAAGGTCCCGAGTTCGAGTCTCGGTCGGGCACACAGTTTGAATCTGCCAGGAAGTTTCAGTTACAGAGATGTTGAAAGAAATGAAGATAGGATTAAACTATCCCCAGTAAGTCGACTAACAAAATTTCAAAAACCGGTTTTAAATGACGACACTAGTAATATACCACAATCCCTTACATATTGTTCCCACAAGGATGGTGTGGATAAGGCTACATTAATAACACCATGCGCAGAGGCATTTAAACAGTTACTCTTCCAGAACCTCATGCGTGAGAAAACGGTAAAAACCCTCATAACTCTTGCAACGAGATTTACCCCCGGCCGTGCTGTTCACAGTGCTTTGCAGTGTATAGATTTGTATGTAGCAGATGTAGATGTGTGAAAGCACACCATAATAGATACCAAAAATTTTCTAGTAATTACGTTTCAGGAAACTAGCTGATGGCGAGGCAATTGCGAAAGTATGGTTATGGGCTGCCACAGACTTACATTATAAGGCATAGACCAGGATGGCAGAAATACATATGAAATGTAAACTTTCCTATTAAGTCCAAATCTAATTGGGCCCATGTTTAAGAAATGTGGTACCCTAAGGTGGGGAAATATCGGACACAGCAGTAAATTCGGAACAGTCTGTTTCTCTTGCTACGCTGGAATTACTAATGCAAGCTGTTACTTCGTGTGTTCGTTTTTCTGTTTACACTTTACGTGTTGTCAGGCGGATTCGAACACACGCAGTTGCACTTGGAAGTTGAGACTGTGGTGTGTAGCAGTTTTCAGTGTAGTACTCAGTTATTGTTAGTTATCTGTATGCCAACACTTCCTTCATTGTACTAGAAGAAAGAAAAGTACTGGCCGTAATTTCCTTATAAAATTGTTAACAGGGAAATGTGAATGAAGTTTTCGAGTATCTCAGTTACATCAATGTAGTAAACTACACTCCTGGAAATGGAAAAAAGAACACATTGACACCGGTGTGTCAGACCCACCATACTTGCTCCGGACACTGCGAGAGGGCTGTACAAGCAATGATCACACGCACGGCACAGCGGACACACCAGGAACCGCGGTGTTGGCCGTCGAATGGCGCTAGCTGCGCAGCATTTGTGCACCGCCGCCGTCAGTGTCAGCCAGTTTGCCGTGGCATACGGAGCTCCATCGCAGTCTTTAACACTGGTAGCATGCCGCGACAGCGTGGACGTGAACCGTATGTGCAGTTGACGGACTTTGAGCGAGGGCGTATAGTGGGCATGCGGGAGGCCGGGTGGACGTACCGCCGAATTGTTCAACACGTGGGGCGTGAGGTCTCCACAGTACATCGATGTTGTCGCCAGTGGTCGGCGGAAGGTGCACGTGCCCGTCGACCTGGGACCGGACCGCAGCGACGCACGGATGCACGCCAATACCGTAGGATCCTACGCAGTGCCGTAGGGGACCGCACCGCCACTTCCCAGCAAATTAGGGACACTGTTGCTCCTGGGGTATCGGCGAGGACCATTCGCAACCGTCTCCATGAAGCTGGGCTCATGTTCGCTGATCATATCATTCTTGAAAGTCATCCTAAATGCCTCACCTTTTTTTTCGCGTGAATTTAATATCTTTTGCGAAGGTACCTTAAAGAATCTTAAAATACTGTCCAATATTACCCTATCTTACGGTACATCCGCATACAGTACGCTACTGCGACGTATTCTTGAGTACTGCACGAGTGTTTGATTCCCCTTACCAGGCCGGATTAAAGGAAGATATCGAAGCAATTCAGAGGCGGACTGCTAACTTTGTTACCGATTGGTTCGAACAACACGAAGTGTTACAAGATGCTTCGGGAACTCAAATTCGAATCCCTGGAAGGAGGGTGACATTCTTTTCGAGTGACACTATCGGGAAAATTTAGAGAACCGGCATTTGAAGCTGACTGCAGAACAATTCGGTTGCTCCAACATACATTGCCCGTAAGCACTACGATTATAAGATACGAGAAATTAGGGACTCATACGAAGGCGTATAGTCAGCTGTTTTTCCCTCGTTCTGTTTGGAAGTGCTACTGGAAGGGAAACGATTAGCAGTGGAACGGTGTACTCTCCGCCACGCGCTGTAAGGTGATTACGAAGTGTCGATGTAGATGTAAATGAAGATGTAGATCTACATCCATGATGGTGCACTGGAATCTAAAACGCAGCTATCGTCCAAGACGAATTGTTACAGCAGAATCTGCATTTTGACTCCAACACCAATTAACCTTCTTCTTCTTATTGTGGAGTCATCTCAGAAGTGAAGTGGACACCACTCCTGTTTATCAGATTTCTAGGACTGCGCGGCGAGTAGTACAGTCTCTTCAATATTACAGATGTGATTCGGAGGTGTTTGAAAGGGGCCGTAGCTCACTGCAAGGCAAGGACGGTTAATGAAACACACTTTCAAAAAGGTGCGAGTGTACTCTGATTTATAACATGCAATGTGTTGAAGTGGTCTTACAGTTCTTGCTAAGGTAGGCCCGCAACGTCAAACTTCCTTACCCATACTATTACGTTCTTAGTGCATTAAGTTACAACTGCATTACATTCAGGCCTCATTAGTGTATACGCATGAATAATTGAAGATATGCCCGGTAAAACGGGGTAACCCTCATATGTACAAACTTAGAGATAAGCGTTGCATCTGTTGCTGGGTAAAGCAACTATCAAAATTGACACTGGTCGTACATCCAAGTATCACTTACAGGTGAGACTAATGTGAATTTGGATATTTCCTGTACCCAGCAGCAGATGGCAACACATATCTCTAACCTTTTATATTTGAGGGTTAGCGCGTTTTTTTCCGGGCAAGTCGTCAATTTCAACACTGACTTAACAGATAGGAGGAATACACCAAAATTAAGCGGGCAGCTTTTGTTAGAGCGAAGAGTCTGCAGCTGCAATATGAGTAATAACAGGGGTGGGTTACTGAATGATAACAGAAATGTACTTGCAGATTCTGTATACTCGTAGTTCATCTGCAAGTCCTCTACCTGTTAAATTTACCTGCACTTACCTGGTCTGCAAGATTACTCCCACACCAACAGGGGCTCCATACATACCCAGGTCAGACGCCACGACCCTACCCTCGACTCTCCCGAATCACTGCCTTCCACCGGCAGATCTTGTCTGACGCCGTAGCCTCTCATATCCTAACCATAGCCATCCACCCTCACTACCCAGCCCTGCCCCCACACGCCGTCCTTCTCCTTCGTGAATCCCGTCGCCTCTACCGATCCTTCCTCCGTACTCGTGACCGGGACACACTCACGTCCCACTGGCAATTACAACGGCACATCCCCGTCATGCCTCCTGCCAAAAAACTCCGTGCCTGGCGACAGACATGCACATAACTCAATCCCACACTCCCCGTACACTCTTCCAAGTATTGGTCTGCTTTCCACCGCCTTATTGGGAACCGTCCTGCCCCGCAGTATCCTCTCCTCCATGATGCCTGTCCGTTTCCTGACAACCTCAGTAAGGCCAAACACTTTGCCTCCCACCTATTCAATGTCTTTTCCATTCCATATGATCCCCAATTTGATTATTCCCTCTTCCCCAATGTCATCGAACGTATGGACACCTCTGATTCTCCCCTTGCTCCTAGTTTCCAGTACCTGGACCACTCACCACCATCAGAACTTAAAACTCCCATAACTACACAGGACATCAGCTTCACACTCCGCACTAAACGCAGTACCGCCTCCGGTCACGACCGCTTTACCTATCGCCATCTCAAACACTGCCCTCCCTCCATCCTTGCAGTGCTTGCTGCCCTCCACAACGTAATCCTTGTCACCAGCTTCGACACCGACCTGTGGAAAACCTCCCACATCCTGATGTTCCCCAAACCTACCAAGCCTCCATGTCATGCCTCTTCCTATCGCTGTATATGTCTCACCTCGGTGTTTATCAAACTCTTCGAATCCATCTTTACCCAGCGCATCCATCACCACCTCCACTGACACCACCTCTGTGGTGTCACTGCCAGACACCACACTTGCTAGGTGGTAGTTTAAATCGGCCGCGGTCCATTTAGTACATGTCGGACCCGTGTGTCGCCACTGTGTGATCGCAGACCTAGCGCCACCACAAGGCAGGTCTCGAGATACAAACGAGCACTCGCCCCAGTTGTACGACGACATTGCTAGCGACAATACGGACGAAGCCTTCCTCTCATTTGCCGAAAGACAGTTAGAATAGCCTTCTGCTAAGTCCATGGCTACGACCTAGCAAGGCGCCATTAGCCTTACATAGTTTGAGAGTTATCGTATAAATGTCTCATGAAGAACGATGTATACGACCATTATTAAAAGTTAAGTATAAAGCAGCTACGTACTTTTCTTGATACCATTCAATAGTTATCCTGTTCCAGAATTCACGCCCGTCTGCGTTAGATAGCGTGCCTATCGGCCCCCTCAAAATAACACTGTGTCGGCACTTCTGTCGACACATCAACCTCCTCCCCAACACCCAATGTGGCTTTCGTCCTTCCTTCTCTGCCGACGACCTACTCCTACACCTCACCCATCTCCTCTCCCTCCAGCTTAACTCCCGTTGCTCCACGTCAGCTGTCAGAGTCGTATCTAGAAGTATCAGGGGGCTCATATCACTCGAGCTGGACACACTTCATACCATTACAGACCGTTCACCAGCTTGAACAGTCCCATAAGGGCATGCTAGTTCCATGGATTCATGAAGTCGTCTCCACACTCATACAGGGCTATCCGCTAGATACAATTTGAAACGAGAGTCGTCAGAACAGGCAACATGTTTCCAGTCATCAACTGTCCAATGTAGGAGTTGACGAGCCCAGGTGGGGCGTAAACCTTTGTGTCGTGCAGTCATCAAGGGTACACGGGGTGGACCTTTGGCACCGAAATCCCATATCGACGATATTTCGTTGAAAGATTCGCACAAACGATTCTCTTCAGTTGTCGTTGGTCCCGTTCTTGCAGGATCTTTCTCCGGCCGCAGTTATCTCAGAGATTTGATGTTGTACCGGATTCCTGATGTACACAGTACACTCGTAAAATGGTCTTACAGGAAAATACCCACTTCATGGCTACCTAGGAGATGCTGTGTCCCATCGCTCGTGCGCCAGCACTACGTTCAAACTCGCTTAAATCTTGATAATCTGCAATTGTAGCAGCAATAACCGATCTAACAACTGCGTCAGACACTTGTTTTCATATATAGTCATTGCCGACTGCAGTGTCTTCTTCTGCTTGTTTACGTATCTCTGTATTTGAATACGGATGTGTATACGAGTTTCTTTGACGCATCAGTGCCTGTATCTCTGTGTTTGTGTTTGTGTGTGTGTGTGTGTGTGTGTGTGTGTGTGTGTGTGTGTGTGTGTGAGAGAGAGAGAGAGAGAGAGAGAGAGAGAAGTATATGAGGCATATGCGCACTGGGGCGCAGACGCTGGCAAAAAGCTATTTTAATAATAAAAATTTATCTTTCCCACTCTACACCACACAGAACGTGGGCATCCTTTAGAGAACTGTTATATCAAATTTTTACCTATTTTCTGAGGCTTTGCTGATGCATATGGCTCAATGAGGTAGCAGAGGAAACAGAAGTAGAAAAAGAATTACCGGGAAAGCATACAGCCACATTGCCAACACTTCTAACAGGTGGGTCACATACTTTTGTGTATCCAGAATAATTTTGATTTCTTTAAAGTGCAAGTGGAACAACTAAATATTTAATGCTCTTTTCCTACACGTACACTACTTTGCGAGTATACTTAATATTACTAAACGTTATAAATTAAAGAACAGCGCCGACTTTTTCTATCTTTCTAGTCCCAGGCATACTGGAAGGGTTTTGAAACGATTTTCACCAATAGATAGACTTATTCCGTGGAAGGTTTGTGTATGTAATTTGTTCTTGTTGAGCCAGATAAGTCGTTTGGCCGTAGGTACGTTAGAGCCACCCGTGCGAAGCTAGGGTGGTTCGCTACCTCTTATTACCTATATGTTAGCGGGTGGCACCTTTCTCCGTTATCAAAGCGACGGCGACGATTTATGGGACAGACGCTACGAACCGCCGCAGGGGATGAGAGGCCATTGTAACCAACGATCATTCCTACAGTCATGAGTATGCATATTCCTAAGATGTCCCGGAGATGATCAGTACAATACAATTACGGTAGACTGATGGAGGTGGGGTAGGGGGACCGGGGGGGGGGGGGCACACATGTGTCGTCATGATTTTTCATAAATTTTCATTGTTCTTCTACACTGCTCTGCAGAACTTACGGGCGAGGTGTATAAAGTAACGCAACATACAGCATGTTGTCAGAGGTCTCCTAGTCGTGCACAGAAACCTGGACTTCACGTGACTTGAGGTCAGGGTGATTGCAGCGCCAAATGTGGCAGGCCCTGCAACACTACACAGCATTAGCGAATAGTTACTGTGCACTGTTGTTACGTTTTTCATTACGTCGTGGTCCGGAGATAAAATATAGATGACTTCACACGGGGAATAATCATCGGGAAAGGAGTGACGAGTGTAGCGGCAGCCAAGGCATTGCGCTGCAATGTTTGACATGCGTGAGGAAAGTTCCGAACCACATGCACTGCTCCTGAAGAAGAGTCGGTAGTCGACAGAGGTCAAATACAGCAGCAGGTGACCGCTGCATTGTGCCAGAAAGGCCTCACGTCAAACAGTGCACGCAGTTGAAACTGCATGTAACAGGACTACAAGGCACGCAGTCCAAGGCACCATAATGGCACCGCGACTGCGTGGGTGTTGTCTCTTTCTCCGACGTCCAGTACGTTGAGTTCCCTTGGTACTCGTACATCGGCTGAGCCGTTTGCAATAGTGCCAAGGGCATAGGGACTGAACCAGCGATCAGTGGCGACTCGTGCTATTCTCAGGTGAGAGCAGATTCATTCTGATTGTGAATGCGGACGTAGTCCCATAAGGCGTGAGCTGGAAACACGTCATGCACCCAGGAACATTGTCGAAGACGGTCGTTTAGGTGGCTCTAGTGTTGTGGTGTGGGGAGGTAAAATTTTGCATGGGCGTACTGGTCTCCAAATATTCCAGCGACGTACACCCATGGGTCAGCACTATTGTGGCACATCATGACAGTGAATGTTCTCCAGGCGTTCACCAAATCCAAACGCTTCCATCGGACTGCGTGATTCGTCATTCCACAGTACAGCGACATCGGTCTTCACTCCATATCAAGCATCCTTTATCACTGCAGAAATGTGTGCATTACGAGGTGCTGTTCGACCACTGTATCCCATTCTTTTTACCTCCCTGCACGTACCTGCCGTGCTAACAGGACCGCTAATAGCGCTATGGAACTCACGAATGATTTCTTCTGTCATTTTAATGCGATTACTTCCGAACACCGTCCACAATGCTCAAAGGTCCCTGTCGTCAGTACATGACGTCCGGCTGCTCCTACGGCTTTTCCACGTCACTATCGCATCAACAAAAATCAGCTTGACCAACTTTAGTTTGGTTGAATTCTCCCCATTGGATTTGTGACTTTGCCACGTCTAGCGTGTACTCCACTTTTGAAATCACAGAACTCTTCTGATCAACACATTCTCCCTGCTGATAAAACAATACTCCCCACTTGCTTTTAAACTGGCGGGTCCGCTCTCGTCACATGTTGTAGTCACTGGGGTGTCCAGATATTTTTAATGAGATACAGTATGCATTCTCACCAGATTTTGCCGTCTGGTATTGAATTGTCGAGTGTTTTGCTACTGTGTACCCCTTCAGAGCACTGTTCCATTACATGGTTATTGTTCCCGGCGTTTGAGAATGGCTACGGTGATTATCCCCGATTGAGGATGATGGGCACTGTATACCACAGACACGGTAGCTCGTGGGGAGATCAGATCTGGCTGCAAACCCTGATATTGTGCTCATTGCCCATCCTACGTTCAGTTTCCACTCCGACATCCACTTCCGTGTCGGACGACATTACAGTAATGTGAAAGAACGAGCTGTACCCTATGCGCTGGCAAGATAGTGCGCTCTCCATACAGTACATAAAATAACTCCAAATCATGTGCTCATGATTTGACGTTACTTTAGCGGTGCTGGACTTTAATGAGGAATAAGTTGTTTTGTAGTATTAGAAGTAATTGTTTTAGTCTGCAAAAGAGAGTTCTGTGCCTTAATTTTGTGAGAGTTAATCTGAAAATTCATCTGTTGTGGTTCGAATAACAAAAGGGATCTATTTTTTGATGACAGTAATGCACATCCTGATTACACACCAGGAGGTTCATTAGTGGTTGAAGATACCGCAACTGTGATTTGGTATTATATTTCCACCTGTCTAACCCCAAAAGCTTTAGACATAGAATTTATTAAAATTTTTGGCCACTTGTTTAATTATATATATTTAAAGTAATATACATCAGTGATGTATAGTTGTTGCAGTTGCGAGTTCGTTTTACCCTGGAAAAACAGAGAAACCTATAATTAACCTATTTAAGTGGTTAGTACAGATTTGAATCAACGTTGAACGTTGTGCGTTAGCATTATTTTTATCCTGCTTTATTTCTCAGTAAATGTTTGTGTGTATTTCTTCTTAGGAAGGAACATACTTCACAATCACTGTGAGAGAAGTATAAGGTCAAACAACAAGTGAATGCTGAGTTTCTCAGTTTCATTGCATGAAAGAGATAGAGAGGAAGTTTCTATAATCTTAGAGTTAGCAAGTAAATATGATGCATCATATCTTATAAAAAATTTCCTGCACACTTCTGACAAATAATTACGTGAATAATGAAGAGAATAAAGACCGAAAACTGGCTTATGGATTGTTATGACCACACTTAACACAGACTCACATAGCTCCCTCCTGAGTGTTGTACACATACTGGTTTGTAGTAAGTTTGTGTTTTGAATATTTAGTATTTCGTTTCATAGCCCAAAAGAAGCACTTAAGCTCTGAAACAGCATAGTGCATTCATTCAGTCGCTATAGAACAAATGACTTTGTCACTTTGTGAACACTATTGTAACAGTTTTTTTTCTTATTTTTAGACTCCCTGCTATACTACCCTGATATAAGACTGTACAAGTCATGTATTTGCTCTCAGAACTTTTCCGAGCAATTTTTAATGAAGACAGTGCTAACACACAGTACTAGGGACGATCATACAAATCAAAAATTTCCTAGTACTTATTAACAAATATTTTACTAACATGGCAGATTCCATAGCTTATAAGGTGGCGTAATAATCATTAGGAAAAGTTAGAAGTAAGTAAACAGTGATTTACTATTCACATATTGAGCCAAACGTATAACACGTAGTTTCCCAAAACTACAGTCTCGCGGGTTGGCATTTTCTTCTGCCAATTCCTACAAAGAGGAAAAGAACTATAGCGGTAAAAATGACAGTATGTCAGTTTACAGTCTATTCAGGTCCTTCTAAAAAGTCATATTTCTAAATCACCAACAGCTTATAAAAAACATGTCTTTGCCTACTTCTGACTTAGATCACCGAATCATCTTCAGGCATCGTAAAATGATTTACAATAGCCTGTAGGGCAACGTTCTTATGTTCTCACGGTACCATGTAGACTACCGTAAATAATGTAATGCTGCCTGAAGATGATCCATTGAACAAACCGAAAGTAAATAAAGAACTATTTTAGCAGCAGCTATTGGCAGTTCTGGAGTTTGACGTTTTTCAGATACTTACAGACTGTGTGGCACCGCCATGCCAAAATATATATTGTGATCCGAGAGTGCTAAATTCTGTGAAATAAAAGTCCAAACCGCAACACGTCCATAACGTCTCCGTAAGAGAATGATCGATATTGTTATAAAGAACGACTGGGTAATGCATAGACGCCACCATTGAATCTATTGAATGGCAATATTTACATCTACGGTCCTGTACACAGTACTGCGCGTCGTGAGTCACTAATGTTTCATCACTTAATTAAAGGCTTAATCAATTTTATAGCTTTCACATCCTAAATGAATTGCCGGAGCACAGAAGGCCCAGTCCTAATTCACGTAAAAGCAATTCAGCGCCATTATTAACGTCGGCAGCGTGGGATGCAAACGCTTGCTGTTGCGACATACGTTCACAGGGTGACTGGAAAGGTTGCGCAGAAATCGAAGTACCTTACAGTGGCGACCGATTTACGAGTAGTCCAGTTTCTTATTCTCCTCGCTATGCACTGACATTTTATTACGTTTTCAGCTGTAGCTGCACGTCGAAAGATGCAGTTCGACTTGATCGGCTAATTCCATATTTTCTCACGCTTTTCAATCACTCTGCAATGAAATGGTTATAGGTATGGTGTACCTTTCTTTCCACTGACTACAGGTGAGTCTCCTCGTAATTGCTATACACTGTGGTAACGAAATTCCGGCGACAGCGATATGTACGTACACAGATGGCAGTACTATCGTGTACACAAGGTATAAAATGGCAGTGAATTGGCGGAGCTGGCATTTCTACTCAATTGATTCATGTGAAAAGTTTTCGGACGTGATTATGGCCGTACAACGTGAATTAACAGACTTTGAACCCGGAATGGTAGTTCGGCTGGATGCATCGGAGATTCCATTTCGGAAACCGTTAGGGATTTCAGTACTCCGATATCAACATTGCCAATAGTGTGCCAACATTGCAAAAATTTCAGGCATTACCAATCACCAAGGAGAACACAGAACCGATGGACTTCACCTAACGACAGAGATCAGCGGCGTTTGCGTAGAGTTCTGAGTGCTAACAGACAAGCATATCTGCGCGAAATAACTGCAGAAATGAAATCTGGACATACGAGGAATGTATCCCTTAGAACAGTGCGGCAAAATCTGGCGTTAGTGTGCTAAGACAGTAGATGACCGACTCGAGTACCTTTGCTAACAGCACGACATCGCCTGGAGTGCCTGTCCTCGCTGTGTGGCCATATCGGTAGGACCATAGCCGACCGGGAAACCATGGTATAGTCAGATGAGTCCAGATTTCAGTTGAAAAGAACTGATGGTAGGGTTAGAATGTGACGCAGACTCCACGAAGCGATGGACCCACGTTGTCAACAAGAAACTATGCAAAACCATGTTGGTTCCATAACTGCGTGCGCTGTGTTTACATGGAATAGACTCCGTCCTCTGGTCCAACGGTACCGATCATTGACTGGAAACGGTTATGTTCGGCTACTTGGAGACAATTTGTAGCCATTCATGGACTTCATGGCTCAAATGGCTCTAAGCACTATGGGACTTAACATGTGAGGTCATCAGTCCCCTAGACTTACAACTACTTAAACCTAACTAACCTAAGGACATCACACACATTCGAGGCAGGATGACAACCTATGACCGTAGCAGCAGCGCGGTTCCGGACAGAAGAGCCTAGAACCGCTCGGCCACAGCGGCCGGCTGGACTTCATGTACCCATACATGTCACCTGGCCGCAATGATTCCCGATTGGTTTGAAAAACATTCTGGAGAGTTCGAGCGAATGATTTGGCCACCCACATCGTCCGACATGAATCCCATTGAACATCTTCAGCACTTATTCGAGAGTTTAGTTCGCGCACAAAATCCTGCATCGGCAACACTTACGTAGTTACGGAAAGCTATAGAGGCAGCATTGATCAGTATTTCTGCACGGGACTTCCAACGACTTACTGAGTCCATGCCACCTCGAGCTCCTGCACTACGCCAGACAAAAGAAGGCCCAACACGATATTAGGAGGTATCCCACGACTTTTTCGCATCAGTATGTACTGAGCTACGAATGAGTGCAGTCGTGATGTGTGGCACCGTCTAGTTGGTCACATATGTGGCGTTAACTCATGCACTGTAAGCTCTTTACGTGTACACATGAGAATTCTTGCACGAGAGAGTGGGGTAAGAAGGCGGCAGTGCAAAAGAAATGCCACACAGCAAGTCGGCAAGAAGTCGGCTCAGGCCTGTGAGTATATATCCCATGTGGTTATGCGAACATTAGTTGGAATATGTTAACCTTTCGCCAATGAAGGAACCTAGAATCTTTTAAGAGCTCTCAACCTTCACCGATTCTCTACCTGAAAAAGCCTAACCAACCTTTGACAGCAGCACTTTCCGGTACAGTGCCGGAGGTAATGTGATTCAGACGATATGACAGAAAAGCAGATAGAAACCAACTGTGCAGAAAATTTTGCAGTCTAAAGTTCACTTACTTTAAATAACCCATTCTCCGAAAACACTCTTTCGGTGGCGAGCAGCCAATATACCAGTTGCACATACGAGTTGTGGATAACTGCTGCTTGTGTAGACAAGGTAGACACAGAAAATCGGAGTCTCTCTCCGAACCCATAGAGTGGTTAAATTACTTTCTGATAATTTTTTATCGGTTCTGACTGACTAGTAATGTACTATGATACCGCTTATTACAATTCTAAAAAATGTAGCAAAAACCGAAACGGAGGGATATCTGAAAGTTCAGATGATTTAAGCAGCAAAAGTGAATTTGTTTGACTTCTCGCTTAGTACTAATAAAATGGTTCACATGGCTCTAAGCACTATGGGACTTAACAGCTGTGGTCATCAGTCCCCTAGAACTTAGAACTACTTAAACCTAACTAACCTAAGGACATCACACACATCCATGCCCGAGGCAGGATTCGAACCTGCGACCGTAGCGGTCACGCGGTTCCAGACTGAAGCGCCTAGACCAGCACGGCCACAACGGCCGGCTAGTACTAATATCTTGCAAAATTTGTATATAGTTCTTGGTTTCATGTGCTTGTACGGTTTTATTGGACAGATTAACATATTTACTGGTTGTAAAAAAAAGAGGCCGATAAATGAATCTCCATCTGATTAGATTCTGCTACAAATGTATGTTAGAGACTATAATGAAGGACTAAAATAAGATATTCTGTACAACTACGCCTAGTAGAGAGGGAATCCGAGTAAATGTACCAGCACAGCTAGTCTACATCCCATGATTGAAATTGTGACAAGCATGTGGAAGTCTATTTCCATAGCCTTGTGGTAGATGTTACATGGCAGTAAGCGTGAAAATATGAGATGTGTATTTTCGTCCGTTGTGGAGCTTCAACTTTAAATGCTCCAGTTTCAAGAGTGTTTGAGATAGAAACGTGACGCTAATCATGCGTTGTCTCTGCAATACGCATTCGAGGCAGGTTCAGCGTCAGCCGCCTGAACGGGATCAGTTCAAGACGTTCACACAATAGAATTTTCCAACAATCATTCTTTAAAAATTTTATTTAAATTTCTTTGCGAGCTGGACCAAAAAGTGAACTACCAGTTTGTTAGGAACTAAAATAAATCTCCACTTAACAAAGATTCCACTTATAGGAATTTTCGTACATTTTCTGTTATGCTAATCTTAAACCTAGAAGTCACAGTGATTTAAAAAAATAAGAACGGTTATAGAAATTTCAGGCTATTGTTCTGATTTTCCAAGTTACTTCAGCAATAAAATGCTGCATACAAAAATCTGCTCTGATTTACGCAAGTGATGAAATAAGTTTACTCAGCAGTTGTTTTTCTGTGAGAGTAGCGAAACTTGAGTCAACACGAAAATTTTACGAGAGGCAATAATGTTAAGTCTTTAAATTGGAGGTTTTTGTACTCTTTCTCTCGGTTAGTTGGTCACAATTACTTATCAGTCACCAAATATAATGACCATGCATTCGCTTCTCGTATTATCATTAGAATCTCCTATTCGTTAATATTTTCGTACAACCGTTCGTGCGGGTATACATTCAAGTTCGTCTGGATCGGATTAGATTCCATACTGTGCATCACGTCATCTGCTGAGTCTCGCGAAAATGCTCAAAAAGCAGTTTTTAATTTTCTATACTTCGATTACTCAAAAATGCGAAATGGAACTCTTCCACGCTTTTCTTCGCTATAAAGCTACTTCCCAATGATTTATACTGAATTGATGTCCTTACTAGGAGACTCATTATACTTCTATCTTCGCATTTTTCGGAGGGGTGAGTGGGGGAGGGGGGAGGATGAGAGATATTTAATATATTGGAATTCTTCAGATGCAAGATTCAATGCCTTGACGATTTGCCCTTAAATGACGAGACAGGAACATGATCTTTCCTTGAGATGACAGTGACTGACACGTCGCAATGTCATGACGAACCTTTAATCATCTCATGTTGGCCACTAAACAGTTTTGTGATAGATGCTCGGAGCCCTGCTGTTCTTTAAGCAGAGAAAACCTGGCTGATTTGTGTAGCTATCTTGAAAGCCAAATAAGAATACAGTTATTTCGAGATTACCTCTAATATACTTTTGTACTTCATAGATTTAGCACCTGAAGAACACGGTAAGTGTCTTTGTGGATTCTTGTATTATCTTCGTTCATGTAGATAAAAAGATTTCATGCTCAAAGAGCAGATATCGATTAAAAGTGTTCATCAGGCAATGTGGATACGAGCAAACTTCCTTGAACTGCAATGGAATGTAAAAAAAAGTCGGCACGAACTCAATTTTTAGCAACAAACCACAAAGCTTACCTCATTAAGGAATATTTTCGCATGGAGGAAATACGTAAATACTTCTAACAGTACAAAAACACAGCTTCGTGAGCTAAACTTTGTTTTGACCACGCACTTGGAATGTTTCTGGACACAAATCACAAGTTACTGAAGGCTCTGTAATTTAATGGCCGGCCGAAGTGGCCGTGCGGTTAAAGGCGCTGCAGTCTGGAACCGCAAGACCGCTACGGTCGCAGGTTCGAATCCTGCCTCGGGAATGGATGTTTGTGATGTCCTTAGGTTAGTTAGGTTTAACTAGTTCTAAGTTCTAGGGGACTAATGACCTCAGCAGTTGAGTCCCATAGTGCTCAGAGCCATTTGAACCATTTTGTAATTTAATGCTGTGTCGGCACAATGCATGGTGCCCTAACTTGTAACGTTGACCTTATCATCGGGATTGGTAAACATAATTGTTAGCAGCCTTTCCAAGACGATCGCATCAAGTAACATCAAAACAAAGAACACGTAGCGTAAGTTAATCTACAAAATATGGAAAGGAGTATAGTAAACAAAATAAATATACATAAGTTTCAGAATGGTTAGACAGAAACAATGCGTTAAAAATTGGAATTCACAGTATTAATGTCGGATACTAACATGTATGTTAAATTATGTTTCGGGTATTTTAGGCCATCATCAGAGTACATAAGAGTGAACAGAATGTCCACACAACATTACTGAGCCCTTCTTGCTGTACAAAAGCTTCTGTCTCCAAACATAAGTGATATTTAATGATTATGCTTGTATACGAATAACACAAAATTGGAAAGCTTTTATTTGACGTTGCCACAAGACAAGAATTATTGTGTAATGGTATACTTAACGTGTTAAATTCTAAATATCGGACTATAAATACGTAAAAGGCAACAGCTTTGCCGCAGTGGATACACCGGTTCCCGTGAGATCACCGAAGTTAAGCGCTGTCGGGCGTGGTCGGCACTTGGATGGGTGACCATCCAGGCCGCCATGCGCTGTGGGCATTTTTCGGGATGCACTGAGCCTCGTGATGCCAATTGAGGAGTTACTCGACCGAATAACATCATAACGACCGGGAGAGTGGCATGCTGACCCACGACCCTCCTATCTGCATCCTCCACTGAGAATGACACGGCGGTCGGATGGCCCCGGTAGGCCACTCGTGGCTTGAAGACGGAGTGCTTTATAAATACGCAAACCCAGTGTTCGACTGAGCTTGGGTTGTGATTTACGCTTTTAATAGCTACAGCATCATCAGCAAAATGTCTTGCTGTGTGCCCACGTCAGTTTGCAGGATTCCTATTCTGTGTTTTTCGTATAGATTCATATTCTTTAAATGTCACATATATTTGCAAACACCAGTCCCCTACAGCTAGAACCTCTCGATGATGTTTTGTGTACTGTCTTTTGAGTCTTCAGCTGTGTAACGGTGTCCTAGAAAGTCGAAAGCCGATGACTTTAAAGCCGATAGCAACAAGATGTAATACAAGTATTATATCGCAACATTAACTCTGAGTATTCCAGTTTTGAATACTCCTGTATTCTTACAAGTGCTGGCGGAATATTCCTTAAAAGTAATGGTACGCATAACGCAATTTTCTGCTGTTTGACGACGATGGTGGGATGTGTTACAGGAGATGTCCTGGCAACTGAGTTGAGCAGTTTTGGTGTTGTATAGGGTGTTACATGGAAAAGAATGTGTGATATACATGGATGACGGAACGTATTGAAGGGATGTGACAACGTGAACTAATGGTAGCAAGAGCGTTAGTTATGGATGGGTCGGATGGCGTGCGTTACAATGGGAAGTGTTGTTCTGATGCTCTGAGAGATCATTTAATGGTCTGTCAGAGAGAGATGGTTAGAAGTTTCGTGAAAGTATATATGGAGTGTTTAGCGACGAAAGGAAGGTATAATGTGGTGTCACGGGTGTGGCAGATGATGAGCGACACAATAAGCTGTTAGGTCTCGCGTGTAAGGGTGACGCATAGCAAGTGTTCTTTGTAGTTCAGATGTGCGAAGTTCGGTACACTGATGAGTGATACAGATGGACTGGGGAGGACGGATACGGAGAGATAAGCGGTGTGCATATAGTTCAAGAATTTCTGCGAGTATGGGTCAGATAGCGTTCTTGTATGTGTGAATGATGTGGGATCTACGCTCTTGTTTGCCTGATTAGTAACCGTAATCTACTGAGGAATTTCTTTTGGATGCCGAATTGTAGACAATCCCAATTTCGTCCTTGGTCAAATGTTAGTTCAAGATATTTGAAAGTCTTATAAGTTCAGATCACTCTAGCTGTATGTGATTATGTATTCTTCCTCTTTTTCTGTACTTCAAAATTTAGTCACTTACTTACTACGTAATCGATTTTTTACTGTGTTTTCGTTCATCTCGTCTCCCTCTACTTCTGTATTTTAGGGTTTTCAGAGCTAATTTTTGCATCACTCATCCCATTAATGGTTCATTCCACTTTGTTCTGTTTTCATTGATTTCATTTCCTAATTTATATACAGGTTGTAACAAAAAGGCTCAGGAAAATTTTCGGGCAACTTTCTTCACGCCAAGAAGAAGACCTTAGGTTACATTGGATTAGGTTCAGTTTTCGTTCCATAGATTAAAAAATGAGACGATTCTCGTAGGTGTGGGACATGTCAGAAATTGTAATGTATAAAACACAGAACATTTGAATTTAATACTCCTTTCCCTGATCATTTGTCAGAAGATTGTCAAGATTTAGGAATACATTACAATAAATTGGGAATGCTACAGAATGAAGACATGGTTAGAATGATACATAGTTATGCACACCCACAAAATACATATAGACCATTGTGCCTATAGGCTCCCAGAACTGAAATCTAACAGTCATTTTTACTGGTCTAACAGTCCCTGCTAAGATACGCATCTGTAGAGTAGAAAGAGTTGCCTACCAAAATGTCCTTTAAATTCTGTTTAAACTATGCTTTATCTGAAATCAAGTTTTTAATACTTGCTGACAAATAATTGAAATGTGTGTTCCTTGATATTGGATTCCTTTTTGGACCAAGGTAAGCGATTTTAGGTCTTTGTTTATATTGTTCTTATTCCTAATATACTATTGATACTATGTATTGAGCAATTGGTTGGAAACATAGATATATTACTTGCAACAAATTTCATTAAGGAGTAAACATACTAAAAAGTGGTGGGTAGACTACTCTGTTTCTTCAACTGATTTCTACATGATGTTCTTGAATTTACGCCACAAATGAATCTTATTACTCTGTTTTGCACTCTAAAACTTTTGCTCAATGTGATAAGTTACCCCACAATATGATCGTATATGACATACAAATAACTTAAGTAGAATTAACTCACATGATCACTCATTGATTACCTTCATTGATACATTATCAGAAACACTACAATACCTTGATTTTAAGGATTTTGTGATAGATACTGTTTCACTGACAGAAGTGAGTCATATCCATTTTACTGAAGCTATTTGTAGAGACAGGTCTCACATATTCCATTGCGCTGTTTGCCGGACCTGATAACCCCAAGCTGTCAGTAACAGGGAAGTACGTGTTTAAGTGGTTTGTAACACTACATGCACTTGTTACCAATATCTCATTTATTTTTAGAGCGGTCTATTCGTCTTCCCATCTGGCCCTACTTGTGTCTGTCTTCACTGTATCCCATATAGTTTTTATTTTGTTACCTAATGTAATTATCTTTTCCTTATAATAAAACTGCATACGTTTCTGGATTATTTGCTTCAGTATTTTGAAGTATTATTTGAAATTTATTATAGGGCGAATATCAGCACTGCTCCTAAATAGTCGATATACAATTTCCTTTCTTACTCACATGGTAACTTTATATCTTGTGTAATCTACAAATGTTTTTAGACTTCTGTTTGATCTGAGTTACAATTAGGGAAAAACTATTTTCAAATGAGGAAATAACTTTATTAATAAATGCTTTGCAATTTTCATTTGAATTGGAAGTATTGTAAACATCTATCAAGTTCATGTCTTTGAGGAATCTCCTAAAATTCTACATTTCTGATTGATTTATTAGTCCTCTGTACTCAGATTTAAAAGATTTTATATCCTGACAAGTTTCAAAATTTAACGTAAATGCTGTGTGTCATGAACGGATAGCTTATTTACTATTGGTTTTGTGATATGACTTTTTCCCTAGATTTGTCTCCAAAGATAATATCAATAGCAGTCTTAGAATATTTTCCTACACTAGTTGCATAGTTCACAGTAGGAATGAAATTGAATGACAATGCTACTGATTACAATAGTTGTTCACTGCCAGCGTTTTTCAGTAAATCCACAGCAAAATCATCAGCATCCAGTATTTTCTTGTTTTTTACTGTGAGATGAGACAGCAGATGTTCCAAATATTTTTAAGAAGAGATTAAAGTTTCTTGGAGCTCCTCTGTATTTACTTACTATAATAAGGGACTTATTATCATACACTACTTGTGTTGCACAAGCTTGTAAGTGTGGCTCTAAGCAAAATTTATTAATGTCAATATTATCGAAATAAAGCAGTTTCTGACAAATGCATTACATAGAAATGTGTCCAGAAACGCTTTCTTTCTATGTTACATCTCATTTTCTACAGTTGTTCAACACATCAATCATGAGAAGCACACGGGAAAAAAATGTGTCAGCACATTATACCATATTATATTAACTAAATGTTCAAAATGCACTATTTTAGCGAAGACATGTGCATCAGTCAGCCTTCTCATACAACCCCTGATGGTCTAATATATTTCTGGAGAAATGCGTGTTGTTCCACAGTCTTCCACGATTCGGGCATGAAGAAGACTTTGTATATCCAGTATCACAGTTCCATACACATATCTTCCAAAAGCCCCCACAAGTAAAAGCCTTGTTGGTTTAGAGCTAGAGATGGCGGCGACCAAGGAATTGGTGCAACTAACTTCCTGCTTAATGCGAAATGAAAACACTAAAGTATATGCATGAATCCAACAGTACCATGAATAAGATTTCAATTAAAAGCTCACAAAACAGATGACTCTATAAGACCCATGTCAAACCCAATAAACTGCCCTATGTGCATATTTCTACAGAAACCCAACAAGATTCTACAGGATAGCTTTGGGCTTGAAAGAAACTAACCTCTCATTTATCATTGACCTGAAAGACCTACACAGTATTAACAACAGCAAAATGATCTCCATAGATGTAACAAATATGTATAGTGGAACCCTGATGGTCTAATATATTTCTGGAGAAATGTGCATTCTTCCACAGTCTTCCACTATTTGGGCGTGAAGAAGACTTTGTATATCCAGTATCACAGTTAGCTGTTATTAAACAAAACCTTCTAAAATACAAGAAGTTCTCCCCAGGAAAAGTTGCAGGATTCATCAAATTTCTTGAACTACCATTGAAATATAATTACTTTTGTTTCAATGGAAAATCTGCAAATAAACAAATAAGCTAGCTGCAGGTGTCAGAATATCAGGTACTATAGCTGAAATACTCCTTAGCACCCTAGAGCAGAGACTTTTCACAAAAAGCCAACATGCACTCAAAAAGTTCAGTTCTACAGAAGGTATGTAAAACATACTTTTATGATCACTGATGGAGAAAACAAAGATTGTGTTTGAGACATCCTCCAAACATTGCAAGAATGCATCATAATATTAAAGTCACTTGTTAGCACAGAATAAGAAAAAAACATTAACTTCCTATATCTAACCTTCAGCAAACAAGGTAACAAATAAGTCTTCCAAATTTACAGAAAACCAAACACCACGTAAATATACATATATCCTTCCTCCTGCCACCATAGCGTGTACAAACTAGCAGCATACTGCTCAATGCTTCATAGAGCTATAAAATCCCTCTGAGTGATGAGAACCTCCAGAATGAAAATCATAAGACAAATAGCTGCAGCTAATGGGTATAAACCCAAATTAATAGACATTGCAGTTAAAAAAATTAAAAGAAAAGGAACAAAATAGCCATCACGAACCAGGAAAATACACTAACATATATTCCCTTCCTCAGTTACATTCTCCAAAACTTTGCCAATATCTTCAAGCAACACAAAATAACATTTTCATTCCATACAAACAATAAAATATGCCAGAAACTCCATTGTAACAAAAAAAGCAGTTGAAGTACATTTTAATCCTCTGGCATACGTAAAATATTATTTAGTAAATGCTGAGCTTAGTACATAGGTCAAACAGGCAACAATTTCCATGGCAGATACAAAAAACACATCAACGCCTTGTGATACAATACACCACATAAATATGCAATAACCTCCCATGTCATAGATACAGGACATCTATTTGACAATACATAGAGCAGCTTTGAAATACTACAAACACAAAAAAAGGACACAGCGTGTCTCTATAGGAAGAACTAAAAATCAGGAACACCTACCCAACAATAGTGATACATGCTTAACTTTTACAAAAGCTTTGATAAAGTACTTAAAGTACTCTAATAATTTACGGTTTCAGTGAACAACAGTTAATGGAACCACTCTGATTCATCTCTCAATAAATTCAGCCTACAATACACATGCATGACCTTGTAATCCTTTTACGTTTGAGAAATGGATGTAATAATTGAACTGTGCAAATACCCATATTCTGGTGCAGCTCACTCATATTTTTTAAAACGAAAACATATTTATATACTCAACCGTTTCATCTTTTACTTTTGTAACCACTGCTCCAGCTAGTTCATACTTAAAGACAGAAAAACATATTTATGTACCATTTAACCTTTTATCTTTGTATCCAGTTAAACATGTGTTTATGTAACAGATGCAACATCTTTGAAGTGGCAGTGTAAACATAATGTACAGTGGAGAGGACATACAACAACCACCAGTATGCAGACTTTTTACAACACTACCATGCATGTAAGTACAACTCAGTATCGATAAATTTTGTTTCTTAACCTCAAAAGTGCCTTTAAAAAAACTGTTTTTGTCATCAGCAAAAGCCGCAACTAAGTACACTCTCCTAGTTCTGCCACTCTGAAAACACATCTGTACCCTTCAACGGCAGCGGCCAATGTAAATAACCGTTTCTCCACCTGAGGATAATGGTGTGACACGCCGAAAAGCATTGTGGCAAAATAAACAAGTGAGTGACACAGTAGCTGTTTTCTTTTTGTTGCTCCACCACCATCTATCCACCAGTTAAGGAAGCTGTTCTTTAGAAGAGCCTACGAAGATTAATACTGAAATGAGGAGGTCCATCATGCGTGAAGCATGAGTATTGACGCACTTACAAAGGTACATTTTCCAGTAGGACAGGTAGAGAATACTCTAAGAAAGTATGATAACCTCTTCCGCTGAGCCTGGGTTGAAGAACGTGAGGTCCTAACAAAGAGTCACCAACAAGATCCAAACTTTGGCAGAAGATCAGTGATGACGATGTGATTCCACAACGTCGTCAATATCCCCGGCAGCCAATACGTATTGGTTATGAAAATTTATTATCTGATCACTTTGAAAGGAAACCTCATCCGTAAAAAGCACATTTGCAGGAAAGTGAAGTCTGACAAACTACTGAGTGCACCATTTACAGAAGTGTACCCATAGGGGAAAATTAGCTGCAGATTATGCCTGCACACACTGCGCGTGGTACGGGTAAAGCAGTTCTCATGTAATATTCTCCGGATAGTCATGTGATCAACGTTACTTGCTGCACTTAATTGTCTTACGCTGACAATAGAATTGTCGTCAACTGCACGAAGAAGAAGTTCCTCGTCCAACTGATGTGTCCTCGACCTCGTAGGCCTTCCCCAGTCGCGATTAGCAACCCTAAAAATCTCAAGCTCACTAAGACGACGATCAATTGCTTCAGACATCCTGGACATATCTCCCGATACAAACGTTGAACGCCACGGCCATTACCATTTGCTACTCCATACAACAAATGAGCATCTGCCAACTCCGCATTTGAGTATACTTCCATCCACTGTACCGGAAACTAAGTCTTGGTGAACACTAAACAGTTGTCGCTACTTGCTTGAAGCTACTAGAGTAATGAGCATAGTCTCACGTCGACGTAAGCTATGAAGTGGTCACACGTAAACATTACCTTTGTTCCTTTGGAGCACCAAACACTGACGGTGAACCTACGAGTTACAACTTACGTTGCATTGTAAGCAAATGTAACCAAGAGTGTGTTTTGAACATTTTACGTAAGAAATCGTTTCAGTTAATGATGGTACGTTCTTTTTCTGTGTTTCCCATAACAAATGTGGCTATGAAGATACGTGCAAAATGAGCTCTAACACGGAAATATTGCTTTTTCTGAATCATGACCGTCTAACACATTTTATTTCTCTATGAGTGAGGAATGTTTCCCGAAACTTTGGTCGTACCTTTTCGCCGGCCGGAGGGGCCGAGCAGTTCTAGGCGCTGCAGTCTGGAACCGCGCGAAAACTACGGTCGCCGGATCGAATCCTGCCTCGGGCATGGATGTGTGTGATGTCCGTAGGTTAGTTAGAGTTAAGTAGTTATAAGTTCTAGGGGACTGATGACCTCAGAAGTTAAGTCCCATAGTGCTCAGAGCCATTTGAACCATCATACCTTTTTGTTAACTCCAGTATATTAATTTCATTCCTAATCTCCTCATTCTTAATTTTATCTAATCTATTACATTCTTTTATTGCTCTGAAAAATCTCGCTTCTTTTGGGTGAATTCTATTCACTTGTTGTTTGTAAGTGCTGTATGACTAACTTACTTTCAGAACAATCATGATATTAGAAAATTTCAACCATTCTCCTTCTTCGTGTTTTGGTTTTAAGGTACCTGTTGCCCCCCCACTTATATAGAAGTTCTATCTGTTTGTTTCTGTGAATCTCTTCCATATTTAAACATAATATCATATCCTAGGCAGGGAAAATACTTAGCTTTTTTCTAATATTACATCGTCAACAAATTTTTTCGATTTATTAGGTCTATTACCTTAAGAAGTACGTTTTATTTTTGTTTTCCTGTTTACTTCGTTCTGAACTGTTCTACCCAATATATGAAGTATGTTTTGTACATCTTCTTTCTTGGCCAGAAATGAGACATTGTTTGCATGTAATGTGTCTCTCTGGCGGAAAAATGTCCACATCGGACTCAACTTTCCCTTCTCGTACTGAAATGTGCAGATATAGTTTGGAAACCCCCCCCCCCCATGAACCATGGACCTTGCCGTTGGTGGGGAGGCTTGCGTGCCTCAGCGATACAGATAGCTGTACCGTAGGTGCAACCACAACAGAGGGGTACCTGTTGAGAGGCCAGACAAACGTGTGGTTCCTGAAGAGGGCCAGCAGCCTTTTCAGTAGTTGCAGGGGCAACAGTCTGGATGATTGACTGATCTGGCCTTGTAACAATAACCAAAACAGCCTTGCTGTGCTGGTACTGCGCACGGCTGAAAGCAAGGGGAAACTACTGCCGTAATTTTTCCCGAGGGCAAGCAGCTCCACTGTATGGTTAAATGATGATGGCGTCATCTTGGGTAAAATATTCCGGAGGTAAAATAGTCCCCCTGAGAGGTGGTATGAGCCCCCTCTCATATTTCTATCTTACGATTCTCCTCTCTAATTGCATGCGGTGGAAAGTTGCTATTCCTTCACACGCGGACTTCCCACGCAGCGTCTCTCGTCACCCGGGTGGTCCAGTGACAGGCGAGCTCGGTCTGACTTTGAAAGGATAAGCCGACAGGTGTGAGGGGGTCGAGTGATTGCTTTCCAGACGCCGACATTGTCAAGAGGCACACCCACAGGGCCAGAAGTAGCGGCTGGGCTAAAGGTTCCGTTACTTCGCAGAAACTTAGCGAAAACACTTTCTGGCGGGCTACCAGCGAGGCGTGGGAATGACTTGTGTACCCAGGCAGCTGTGGTGGGAAAATTCCCGCGCTTTCTGCAAAATAGTAACTGTGATTGGCTTGCTCAGGGCATAGCTCTGTGACGTAGCAAGATCGGCGCAGAAATTGGCGCCAAGAATCTCCATTGGTGGAATGGTAGCGTTCCGGCAATGGAGTGGAATTTTTCCGCCGGTTTTCAAGTTGCTGATTGGAACGTTTAACCACGGCCACTGTCGTGGGGGCGGGAATGTTCTGTGTTCGGTTTTGTACGGGTGCTCTGGTGGGTAGTTGGGTCTCGCCTTTCGGTCGAGGACGTCGAAGCAACCAGCCAACGGCTCCGGTACGGCAGATCGTGTCCTGGGAGTCAAGAAGTCGGTTTGGTAATGTATGTCCGCAGCACCGGCAGACAGGGATTTTCCTAGGTGATAATCAGAGCTCAGCAGAGCGCGCCTGTTCGTCTTTTTCTAACTTTGTTCTGTCTTGGGTAGCAGCAATTAATGTTGGGTTGGCTATGTGTTTTCTCTAAGAATTGAGTTGCTAGGAATTGGCTGCACATATCACTTCGTCATAATCCTCACAATCTAGTTTAGGGACAACTTCACATTCACAGCGTTTGTTTAAGTATCCAATTAGAGCCAATTTGATGTATTGTTAATGTTTCATGTGTTGTTGTTTATTATTTTGTGTTCAGTCTTAATAAATCATATTGTTATTTTGGACAGAACTTTCATTCTGTTAATAGGTAGAGCAACCACATCATTCCTCACTATGTTAATAAAACCTTCGCTTAATTAACTTATTTATCAAATTAAATTATTGCAGGTGCCAAACTCTGTTCTACTCCACTGGCAGGGTTGATTAGAGTCAGTTTGCGTATTTTTTTTATCCTTGTGCAACAGCAAAAGTTGGAGTTAGAATAGGGGGGGGGCTTAGAGCATCATGTACATAGGTAGATTCTAGAAGAATTGAGTGTTAAATACACTGCTGCCCCCGGCACCTCGCACCCCATTCGGATCTCCGGGCGGAGACTACTCAAGAGGGCGTTGTTATCAGGAGAAAGAAAACTGACGCTCTACGGATCGGAGCGTGGAATGTCAGATCCCTTAATCGAGCAGGTAGGTTAGAAAATTTAAAAAGGGAAATGGATAGGTTAAAGTTAGATATAGTGGGAATTAGTGAAGTTCGGTGGCAGGAGGAACAAGACTTTTGGTCGGGTGAATACAGGGTTATAAATAAAAAATCAAATTGGGGTAACGCAGGAGTAGGTTTAATAATGAATAAAAAAATAGGAGTGCGGATAAGCTACTACAAACAGCATAGTGAACGCATTATTGTGGCCAAGATAGACACGAAGCCCACGCCTACTACGGTAGTACAAGTTTATATGCCAACTAGCTCTGCAGATGATGAAGAAATTGAAGAAATGTATGATGAGATAAAAGAAATTATTCAGGTAGTGTGTCAGGGAATCGTTTCTGAAAGTATTCGTATGGAGTGTAGCCATGTATGGAAGTGAAACATGGACGATAAATAGTTTGAACAGGAAGAGAATAAAAGCTTTCGAAATGTGGTGCTACAGAAAAGTGCTGAAGATTAGATGGGTAGATCACATAACTCATGAGGAGGTATTGAATAGAATTGGGGAGAGGAGGAGTTTGTGGCACATCTTGACGAGAAGAACGGACCGGTTGGTAGGACATGTTCTGAGGCATCAAGGGACCAGAAATTTAGCATTGGAGGGCAGCGTGGAGGGTAAAAATCGTAGAGGGAGACCAAGAGATGAATACACTAAGCAGATTCAGAATGATGTAGGTTGCAGTAGGTACTGGGATATGAAGAAACTTGCACAGGATAGAATAGCATGGAGAGCTGCATCAAACCAGTCTCAGGACTGAAGACCACAACAACAGTTTGGAAAATGTGGGTGATACGTCGTTCTCTTATGTGATCTCCTTATTTGTCAACATAGGTTGGGCTAATTTTCCGTTTCGGTCTAGGAAGAAAGAAGTATTTTAGTACAAGCGTCTCGAAATGTCTGTCAAATGTAATACCTCATTTTCGATTATTCTCAAGAATGGTTCAAATGGCTCTGAGCACTATGGGACTTAACTTCTAAGGTCATCAGTCCCCTAGAACTTAGAACTGCCCGAGGCAGGATTCGAACCTGCGACCGTAGCGGTCACGTGGTTCCAGACTGTAGCGCCTAGAACCGCTCGGCCACCCCGGCCGGCTGAATATTCTCCACAGATGCCTTCAAATAATATCGTCAAAAGCTTTTACCAAAAAATGTATAATATGAGGATTTCTCTCTTGTATTCTCTTCGTTTTTCAGTTTCTTGTTTTAACACAATCATTTTATCTGCCGTATGTGTTTTCTTTCTGTAGCCTATTTGTGCTAAAGTGACACACATTCATACTTTCCGAATTAATGCCCAAAATCTTAGCTTTCTATTGTTTACTATGTTTTCAGAGTCATTCCTATCTCTTTTCTTTTTCAAAAAAAAAGAAAAAAAAGAAAAAGAAAAGAAACTGAGCTACTGTAGCATGTCGCTATGATTTTGATATTACTAGTCGATAATAAATAGCGAAAGTGAATAACCGAGTGGGAAAATAATCGATAAAATTCGCTGGCGTCTAGTGAACAAGAGGAATTGGACGAGCAAATAAAAATTATCTGTAAGTGTACCAGTTCCATAAATCACAAGCAGTGAAAGAAATCTCTCCTCCCATCTTTTTTTTTTTTTTTTTTTTTTAAATGAAGGAAGAAGAAAAGTAACGTGTGAATCCGCAGGAAGCGCGGGATATTGGCAAACAGCTGCGAGCGCCGCTGCTCTTTTGTTCTCGGCGTCATCCTGGTGGCGCCAGTGTCAGCCGTGGCGCGGCGGGGAAAATGTCAGCCGGCGGCCGGCTCGCAAACAAAATATTAACACCGGCGCCGCGCCGCGTCTCCCCGGGTTGACAAGTTTGTGACGACGGCTCTGTTTTCCGATAAAGGCGACGCTGAAGGTCGCGCCGCTCCAGGGCGACATTCTCGTTTCCTCCCCGGCAGCCAGACAGACAGCGCCCGGTTGCCCCAGAAATTACATCTTCGCTGGCACCGCTCCCCGTGCAGAATGGCAGACTCAGCACGGAACATCCCACAAACCCTTCTCACTGCTCCTTTTTTAAACATACAGTTGTTTTTTTAATTTCGAGAAAAATTTTCGTGTGCGCAACCGAAATTATTCAGGTACAGGAGCTTTGTACGCACTCTGGTAACATTACATTAAAAACAAGATAGCAGCCACTCTTACGTTTTTTCCTGTTCTGTCTTTTCCAGCCTCGCCTTAAATTTACTATCCCGACGTACCCGCTACAACCAAAATCTAATGTAATCCGTTTCCTTTACTCTAATTTTTGAATGAAATGTTCTCGGGGTTCCAGTCGCGACAAGTATTTAAAACGCCACGAAATTTCGAACAAATATATCGTGGGCGTTGTAAAATGGAATGACTGCTGAGTTGCAACTGTTACGCCCTTATACGGGGTGATCAGCAACAGTGTGAAAAGTTATAAGGGTGTTTCAGGGTAGACTGTGCTGAGAATTGAGAAACAGTTACTAAGAAAAAATTCTATACGTTATGCCGTTTGCAAGGCAGTCAGCATTAAAGTAAGCCACTCAGGTCGTTGCGCACGCAAATACAAGTGGCCCGCCAGATACGATATCACCAAACGTGTCTTTTGTTTGGTTTTCTAAAACCGAACAAGAGAGCGATACAAAAAGTGGACATGGAACGATGGTAAGAAAAGAACCCGGGCCGAAGGGTGGGTGCTATCGTCTACACTGTGAGAACAACTGACACGATATACGAGGTGCGACAATAAAGTAATGAGACTGGTATGAAAAAAAATGTTGCTTACCGTTTTAGTCGAGCTTAGTGTTGTCTCCTTCAAAGTAGTTCCCTTCTGATTGCACACACTTTTTCCAGCGCTTTTGCTATTAATGGTAACAATTCTGGAACTCATCTTCTGTAATACTCTCCAAGACCCTCGTCACAGATTTTTGGACATCTTTTGTTGTTTGAAAATTGTGTCCCTTGACCGCCGTTTTGACTCATGGAAATAGAAAAAAGTCGCACGGACCGATATCTGCTGAATAAGGTGGCTGTGGTAGTACTGAAATTTGTTTTGAGGTTAAAAATTGCTGTACTGACGGAGCAGCATGGGATGGCGCATTATCGTGGAGCCGAATCCAATAATGAGCAATGTTGGCTCGGACACAGACTCTTTTACGAAGTCTTTCTAAAATTTCTTTGTAGTAATGTTGGTTAACTGTTTGTCCAGGAGACACCCCACTCTTTATGCCCATTCCATTGGAATCATAGATGCACACATGCATGCATTTCACTTTTGACTTTGACATGCAAACTTCTTTTGGTCTGGATGATCTCTTTGAGCACCATTGCGAACTTTGGCGTTTTGTCTCTGGATAGTACTGGAAAAACCAACTTTCATTACCAGTGATAACACAGCTCAATTCTGGATTGATTTCCGTTTGCTCTAACAGATCGGCTGCCACATTTTTCCGTGTTTCTCGCTCTTGTGGTGTGAGAATTTTGGGGACCATTTTGCACAAATCTTTCTCATACCAATATCTTCAGTTATTATTAGACGAACCGTTTCTCGATTTATGTTAAGTTCTTCTGCAATCATTTTCACAAATAACCTTCGTTCAGATCGTACGAGTTCACCCTGGCCAAGTTCTCATCCATCCTTGAGGTTGATGGTCGTTCAATGCGGTCTTCACCTTCAACTTTCGTTCTGCCTTCACTAAACATTTTATGCCAACGAGAAACTTGAACTCTTGACATAACCTCCTATCAAAAAGCTTTCTGAAGGTTACCGTAAGGTGTCGTCACGTTTTCATCCAATTTAACGCAAAAAGAAATGGCACACCGTTGCACAATATTATGCGGTTCCATTTCTGTGACGAGAGACACAAACACGTGATAACTTACTACAGCACAACTCAAGACTGAGCAGTTGCATCGATGTGCCGCTTGGACTAGAAGCAGCTTATAGACCAAGGTCAAAGATATTGTGTCTACGCAAGCCTGCAGGGTTACCATGTCTTGCAAAGAAAATCAGTCTCATTAGTTTATTGTCACACCTCGTATGTCTAGTGGTTTGCTTGAATTACTGTGCGCAATGGCCTCATTGTGTAACTTCAACGCCAGTTGACTCGGAAACAGTGCAGAGTATCGAATACTTTTCCAGACAGTTATTCCTCATCGCAGCACTCTTGGAAGGTTTTCATGCTGTTTCTGACCACGCTCTATACTCTGACGCTGGCTGTCACGCCACTGGTGCCTGCAGAATCACGATATACAGGGTGTTACAAAAAGGTACAGCCAAACTCTCAGGAAACATTCCTCACCCACAAAGAAAGAAAATATGTTATGTGGAAATGTGTCCAGAAACGCATACTTTCCATGTTAGAGCTCATTTTATTACTTCTCTTCAAATCACATTAATCATGGAATGGAAACACACAGCAACAGCGTACAAGCGTGACTTCAAACACTTTGTTACAGGAAATGTTCAAAATGTCCTCCGTTAGCGAGGATACATGCATCCACCCTCCGTCGCATGGAATCTCTGATGCGCTGATGCAGCCCTGGAGAATGGCGTATTGTATCACAGCCGTCCACAATACGAGCACGAAGAGTCTTTACATTTGGTACCGGGGTTGCGTAGACAAGAGCTTTCAAATGCCCCCATAAATGAAAGTGAAGAGGGTTGAGCTCAGGAGAGCATGGAGGCCATGGAATTGGTCCGCCTCTACCAATCCATCCGTCACCGAATCTGTTGTTGAGAAGCGTACGAACACTCCGACTGAAATGTGCAGGAGCTCCATCGTGCATGAACCACATGTTGTGTCGTATTTGTAAAGGCACATGTTCTAGCAGCACAGGTAGAGTATCCCGTATGAAATCATGATAACGTGCTCTATTGAGCGTAGGTGGAAGAACATGGGGCCCAATCAAGACATCACCAACAATGCCTGCCCAAACGTTCACAGAAAATCTGTGTTGATGACGTGATTGCACAACAGCGTGCGGATTCTCGTCAGCCCACACATGTTGATTGTGAAAATTTACAATTTGATCACGCTGGAATGAAGCCTCATCCGTAAAGAGAACATTTGCACTGAAATGAGGATTGGCACATTGTTGGATGAACCATTCGCAGAAGTGTATCCGTGGAGGCCAATCAGCTACTGGTAGTGCCTGCACACGCTGTACATGGTGCGAAAACAACTGGTTCTCCCGTAGCACTCTCCATTCAGTGACGTGACCAACGTTACCTTGTACAGCAGCAACTGCTCTGACGCTGACATTTGGGTTATCGTCAACTGCACGAAGAATTGCCTCGTCCATTGCAGGTGTCCTCGTCGTTCTAGGTCTTCCCCAGTGGCGAGTCATAGGCTGGAATGTTCCGTGCTCCCTAAGACACCGATCAATTGCTTCGAACGTCTTCCTGTCAGGACACCTTCGTTCTGGAAATCTGTCTCGATACAAACGTACCGCGCCACGGCTATTGCCCCGTGCTAATCCATATATCAATTGGGCATCTGCCAACTCCGCATTTGTAAACATTGCACTGACTGAAAAACCACGTTCGTGGTGAACACTGACCTGTTGATTCTACGTACTGATGTGCTTGATGCTAGTACTGTAGAGCAATGAGTCGCCTGTCAACACAAGCACCGAAGTCAACATTACCTTCCTTCAACTGGGCCAAGTGTCGGTGAATCGAGGAGGTACAGTACACACTGACGAAGCTAAAATGAGCTCTAACTTGGAAATTAAGCGTTTCCGGACACATGTCCACATAACATCTTTTCTTTATTTGTGTGTGAGGAATGTTTCCTGAAAGTTTGGCCGCACCTTTTTGTAACACCCTGTATAGGCAGACGTCAACTCTGCGATCGACGCGCCAGGTTCAGACTCGCGATGGATGGGTAACACACCGCACTGAACTGAAGGCCACCATCTATTTCAGGAGTGTGCTCACTGAATTTTATTTCAATTAATTCTTTAAATGCGCTGTCCAATAAACCTTCTGTGCGAGCCACGAGAGAGGTGCTGATTGTTTTGATACGGTGGCTATTTCTTCGAGGTCGCTCACGCAAAGCAGGCTTCTGGCGCACACCGTACAGTCCCCCATGTTCCGTACTGCACTCTTCAACAGTGTACACTGTATGTCCGAAGTAAGATTCGCCGCACTCGTAGTGTATTTGGTAAAGTGATGCTAACTGGTCTCAGTATTTGTCGGATTTTCGAAGGAGACCTGAGGATTGACTTGAGTTTGCGTCTTTTCAGCAGACGGATAAAATGAAATGATCATGCGGCATTATTGGCCGGGAGGCCACAACCGCGAAAGTTCGGCCGCCGAGTGGAAGTCTTATTTCAATGGACGCCACGTTAGGTGACTTGCTTTCCGGTGATGAAGATGAAACGATGATGAGAACAACACAACACCCAGTCCACGAGCGGATAACATCTCCAGCATGGCCGAGAATGTAACCTGGGCCCGCTGCATGGGAGGCAGACACGTAAGCACTCATCTAAGGAGGCGGACATAAGACGGATTATCATAGCTAACACGGAGCCATAGCCCAGAATATAAAAGCGAACTTTTCTCGTGCTTCTCCTCAGTTGTCTTATTCGGACCTGAGTTCACTTCATTTGAAAGTTCTCTTTAATTAATAAAAAAATAAGAGTGAAATTCTATTTAAATAACAAAAAAATAGTGAAAATTCTCTTTAAATAATAAGAACATGACTGACATACTGTACCTGGGTGTAAGCTCTGAGCTGTGTTAATAATTAAACGGGCGTAATGTAACTTGTACTGTAGTAATGTGAAAGAAAATCTGTACTGTAATAATAATTAACTGTAGTAAAGTAAAGGGGAGTATTTCATACTGTAAACGTTATCAATCTGACTGTAAGAATTTGAACAGTATAAACTGCATCAATAATGAACTTCGACACAAAAACTACGATAACTAGTTTTGCAAAACTGATCACAGATCCCAAACACACAAAATCTAACTTTCTCTGAATGACTTAAGTTGGCTCTGACTAAATAAAATAAAAAAAGGAAACCATGAATATATTTAGTTCTTGCCTCTATTCTACGCAAATCTAGATAACGCGTTGCAGTACTGCTTTGTCTTGCGTGCTGCTATGGTAAAGCTGCATATTACTGTATCTGCAGAGAGATACTCAAGAGTTGCAGTGAGTTCTCTGTAAGTAGGATCGGAGTATTTTCCGAACACACTTGGCTCCTTTTCTACTTTTGAAAAGACCATGAACAATATAAAATTGTAAGAGAAAGGTAAGTGAAAAATGAAATATAGGTAAACGACAACACTAAGTTTTCTTTGCATGCTGTGAAAAACTGCTCAGAGCTGATTTTAAATTTAATGAACGTCTTAACATCCAAACAATATAATTTCACCGGCCGAAGTGGCCGAGCGGTTCTAGGCGCTACAGTCTGGAAGCGCAGCGACCGCTACGGTCGCAGGCTCGAATCCTGCCTCGGGCATGGATGTGTGTGATGTCCTTAGGTTAGTTAGGTTTAAGCAGTTCTAAGTTCTAGGGGACTAATGACCTCAGAATTTAAGACCCATAGTGCTCAGAGCCATTTGAACCATTTGAATACACATTCGTCACCTTCAAATCTAGAAACTCTCAGTGCAATAATCAGGTTAGCCCAACGGGACAGCAATAATGAAAAAAAAAGCATCAATATAATATTTACCTCTGAAATTCCATTATACTTCCTCTTTCACAAATTAGTTTCCCTTACAGTGTCCATTAAACACATTGATAAATTGGCACTTTACATTTGAAACATAACATTGCCATTGCTTCCTTACTCTAACACAGCTTAACATAAATTATGGCCCTGCGCGTCCGTGCACAGCAAAGCTAATTATTTAACTTCTGCGACACAGCTTTACAACATCGCTGCTCGCTCATTTATTTGGCGATCTTTGTTGTCGATGTTGCCGAAGTCCTTGCGTAGATGTGGTTCAGATGGTTCAAATGGCTCTGAGCACTATGGGACTTAACTTCTCAGGTCATCAGTCCCCTAGAACTTAGAGCTACTTAAACCTAACTAACCTAAGGACATCACACACATCCTTGCCCGAGGCAGGATTTTACCCTGCGACCGTAACGGTCGCGCGGTTCCAGACTGTAGCGCCTAGAACTGCTCGGCCCCTCCGGCCGACTGCGTAGATGTCACAGCTTATGGGGCGGGCTGTCGCACCATGAGATTTCTCCCGTGGCTTGTACTAAAGTCTTCTGAGACAAGTTAATTAAAGAAGAAACTGATTAAAATTCACTGTCACCGCTCTTCGTACAAACGGCGCCCTACAGATCAATGCAGCGTAGATCCACCGATCGCGATAACTACAGTGGGTACATCGAAGTTGTTTCAGCAGTCGTTTCAATTCACAATGGCCAACAAGTATTCATTCGGTCGAAGGCTCGTTTCATTTAACCACCTTCGCTGGCGATAGTCAGAGAACTGTTTATAGAATGTTAATGCAGCGGTGCTCTGCATTGTTACATTCTAATTCTATTCCGTCTTTACTACTTTTCTCCTCTAGTTCACCTTACAGTGATCCGCTACGTATAGGGACCGCTAACTATGTCTAGGGAGACATACCACAAACATAAGCTCAACCAACAAAATACACACCTCAACAAAAGTTTGGAATATCATACAGTATACCACAATGACTTCTTATAGTACACTCACTGTGGTTTGTACAATTTCTTATTAATAAAACAAACATCATTTCTTCTGGAAAAGAAAACGATATTTTGATTCAAATTCTGTGAAATGGCCACCTTCCACTTGTCCCATGCATGCTCAGTTGCATTCATGTCTGGGAACCATGCTGGCCAATGAATTTGGTTGATGTTGCAACTTTGAAGACACCGATACCCTGCTAGAGTACGGTGCTGTCTTACATTGTCATCGACTAGGATGAAGTTGTCACAGAATTACCGTCTATAGGACCTTAAAACTGTTTGTAGGACCTCTTGAAGGTAGCGGGGACCAGTCAAATTGCCTTATACGGGAATTAGAGTGGTCCACCGTCCCATCACTATAGCGGCGCAGAATATTACATCGACTTTTTAAACGTATCTACGTTCCTGGTGTCGTCTAACGCTTCTCCAAACCCTGAGATGTCTAGTGTCAGGTCGCAAACCAATCCTGGCCTCGTCAGCAAACATGACATTACTCCATTCTGCAATAGTACAATGTTGATGTACAAGAGCACAGGTCCTTAGACTGCGTCGGATCCTTTGGTTCAGTGCAAAACTTCTCATTGGTCATCTGGAACGAAGGCCACCATGATGTAGTATTCTATCCACTGTTTGTTCTGAGATACGAATCTCTGTTGCCCGGGAGAAGACATTTCCAGTATTTGCGGCAATTGATGAAGGACGCCTGCGAGCCGACAAGTGGAGGATATGATCCGGTTCAATAATGGCTCTGAGCACTATGGGACTTAAACGTCTAAGGTAATCAGTCCCCTAGAACGTAGAACTACTTAAACCTAACTAACCCAAGGACATCACACACATCCATGCCCGAGGCAGGATTCGAACCTGCGACTGCAGCGGTCGCTCGGCTCCAGACTGTAGCGCCTAGAACCGCACGGCCACTCCGGCCGGCTAGGATATCCGGTATTTGTGTTTCATACGAGGGCAACCATTGTGAGATCTATAGTTCACATTTCCCGTCTCTGTGTACTTTCTCCACACCTGAGACACACCACTTTGAGTGACATGTAACCGATCGACAACATCTTGCTGTTTATGATATGCTGAAAGTAAAGCCACTAACCTGACTCGATCAAAGTGTTGTACGTATGTCTCTATGTGGCATGTTACTGCTGTGCTGAACTCAAACTGAATGGAACTGTTGTTGATACTGGACTGCTCGCTGTGTACCGCTGCTGCAGCGGTGTGTTTACGTGACTGGGAAACGGGCACAAAGCGGTACAGTAATAAACGCCGTCCAGTATATGGGCTCTAACGAGATAATGCATGAATTGTCTAAGTCAATGAGTGTGGAGTGGAATCTTCAGGATGATTTCCTGGACGTAGTTACATGTTATCATTTATTAATAAGCGTAGTATCACTATGTTTCACTTGGCGGCAAGAATGACTTTACAAACATCAATCACGACCCATTTTAATAAGTCTCATTTGGTCACATTAGTCACTAAATTAAACATATATTTGAGCTTTTCAATCATAAAAGGCATCTACAACTTAGCTCTTCGTACCTCTAACGAAAGCTCTTCTGCTCAGAGTTTAAAAAAATACATAAAAACATATATCAAAGTAGTTCACATATCTTAAGAGCTTTACACAGACGCAGTGAAATACTAATCTTATACCTCAAGACAATGGAATCGTTACAAAAGCAGTTACCTGCTAGCCTGCAAGTTCCACTTCGAATCATGATAGTTCTTTCGCATACATGCCACCACAGGCACACACTGTCGGTGCTAAAAGCTGACAAAAACGAAACAGAAGTAAGGAAAACACTAGACCTCCTCCCGTAACTCAGAAAACACCTAATTCACTTACTTCACTTAAAGCTATACGAAAAGACAAAAGGAAAGCCAAATCTGGTTGTTGTTGTTGTGGTCTTCAATCCTGAGACTGGTTTGATGCAGCTCTCCATGCTACTCTATCCTGTGCAAGCTTCTTCATCTCCCAGTACCTACTGCAACCTACATCTTTCTGAATCTGTTTAGTGTATTCATCTCTTGGTCCCCCTCTACGATTTTTACCCTCCACGCTGCCCTCCAATACTAAATTGGTGATCCCTTGATGCCTCAGAACATGTCTTACCAACCGATCCCGTCTTCTGGTCAAGTTGTGCCACAAACTTCTCTTCTCCCCAATCCTATTCAATACTTCCTCATTAGTTATGTGATCTACCCATCTAATCTTCAACATTCTTCTGTAGCACCACATTTCGAAAGCTTCTATTCTCTTCTTGTCCAAACTATTTATCGTCCATGTTTCACTTCCATACATGGCTACACTCCACACAAATACTTTCAGAAACTGCTTCCTGACACTTAAATCTATACTCGATGTTAACAAATTTCTCTTCATCAGAAACGCTTTCCTTGCCATTGCCAGTCTACATTTTATATCCTCTCTACTTCGACCATCATCAGTTATTTTGCTCCCCAAATAGCAAAACTCCTTTACTAATTTAAGTGTCTCGTTTCCTAATCTAATTCCCTCAGCATCACCCTACTTAATTCGACAACATTCCATTATCCTCGTTTTGCTTTTGTTGATGTTCATCTTATATCCTCCTTTCAAGACACTGTCCATTCCATTCAACTGCTCTTCCAAGTCCTTTGCTGTCTCTGACAGAATTACAGTGTCATCGGCGAACCTCAAAATTTTATTTCTTCTACATGGATTTTAATTCCAACTTCGAATTTTTCTTTTGTTTCCTTTATTGCTTGCTCAACATACAGATTGAATAACATCGGGGATAGGCCACAACCCTGTCTGACTCCCTTCCCAACCACTGCTTCCGTTACATGTACCTGGACTCTTATAACTGCCATCTGGTTTCTCTACAAATTGTAAATAGCCATCGCTCCCTGTATTTTACCCCTGTCACCTTCAGAATTTAAAAGAGAGCATTCCAGTCAACATTGTCAAAAGCTTTCCCTAAGTCTACAAATGCTAAAAACATAGGTTTGCCTTCCCTTAATCTATTTTCTAAGATACGTCGTAGGTTCATTAGTGTCTCGCGTGTTCCAATATTTCTACGGAATCCAACCTGATCTTCCACGAGGTCGGCTTCTACCAGTTTTTCCATTCGTCTGTAAAGAATTCGTGACAGTATTTGCAGCTGTGACTTATTAAACTGATAGTTCGATAATTTTCACATCTGTCAACACCTGCTTTCTTTGGGATTGGAATTATTACATTATTTTTGAAGTCTGAGGGTATTACGCCTGTCTCATACATCTAGCTCACCAGATGGTAGAGTTTTGTTAGGACTGGCTCTCCCAAGGCTGTCAGTAGTTCTAATGGAATGTTGTCTACTCCAGGGGCCTTGTTTCGACTTAGGTCTTTCAGTGCTCCGTCAAACTCTTCACGCAGTATCATATCTCCTATTTCGTCTTCATTTACATTCTCTTCCATTTCTATAATATTGTCCTCAAGAACATCGTCCTTGTATAAACCCTCTATATATCCCTCCCACCCTTCTGCTTCCCATTCTTTGCTTAGAACTGGGTTTCCATCTGAGCTGTTGATGTTCCTACAAGTGGTTTGCTTTTCTCAAAAGGTCTCCTTAATTTTCCCGTAGGCAGTATCTGTCGTACCGCTAGTAATATGTGCCTCTAGATCCTTTTATTTGTACTCTAGCCATCCCTGCTTATCAATTTTGCACTTCCTGTCGATCTCATTTTTGAGACGTTTGTATTCCTTTTTGCCTGCTTCATTTACTGCATTTGTATATTTTCTCCTTTAATCGATTAAATTCAATATCTCTTGTGTTATCCAAGGATTTCTATTAGCCCTCGTATTTTTACCAACTTGATTCTCTGCTACCTTCACTATTTCGTCTCTCAAAGCTACTCATTTTTCTTCTACTGTATTTCTTTGCCTCATTCTTGGCAATCACTCCCTAATGCTCTCCCTGAAGCTCTCTACAACCTCTGGTTCTTTCAGTACATCCAGGTGCCATCTCCTTAAATTTCCGCCTATTAGCAGTTTCTTCAGTTCTAATCAACAGTTCATAACTAATAGATTGTGGTCAGAGTCCACATCTCCCCCTGGAAATGTCTTACAATTTAAACCTTGGTTCCCGAACCTCTGTCTTACCATTACATAATCTATCTGAAACCTTCAAGTATCTCCAGGCTTCATCCCTGTATACAACCTTCTTTCATGATTCTTGTACCTAGTGTTAGCTATGATTAAGTTATGCTCTGCGGGAAAATTCTACCAGGCGGCTTCCTCTTTCATTTATTTCCCCCAATCCGTATGCACCTTCTACGTTTCCTTCTCTCCCTTTTCCTACTATCGAATTCCAGTCATCCATGACTATTAAATTTTCGTCTCCCTTCACTGTCTGAATAATTTCTTTTATCTCATCATACATTTCATCAATCTCTTCGTCATCTGCGGAGCTAGTTGGCATATAAACTTGTACTACTGTGGTAGGCGTGGGCTTCATATCTATCTTGGCCACAATAATGCGTTCACTATGCTGTTTGTAGTGGCTTACCCGCATTCCTATTTTTCTATTCATTATTAAACCTACTCCTGCATTACCCCTATTTGATTTTGTGTTTATAACCCTGTAGTCACCTGACAAGGAGTCTTGTTCCTCCTGTCACCGAACTTCACTAATTCCCACTATATCTAACTTTAACTTATCCATTTCCCTTTTTAAATTTTCCAACCTACCTGCCCGATTAAGGTATCTGACATTCCATGCTCCGATCCGTAGAACGCCAGTTTTCTTTCTCCTGATGACAACGTCCTCCTGAGTAGTCACCGCCCGGAGGTCCGAATGGGGGGACTATTTTACTTCCGGAGTATTTTACCCAAAGGACGTCATCATCATTTAACCATACAGTAAAGCTGAATGCCCTCGGGAAAAAATACGGCTGTAGTTTCCCCTTGCTTTCAGCCGTTTGCAGTACCAGCACAGCAAGGCCGTTTTGGTTAATGTTACAAGGCCAGATCAGTCAATCATCCAGACTGTTGCCCCTGCAACTATTGAAAAGGCTGCTGCCCCTCTTCAGGAACCACACGTTTGTCTGGCCTCTCAACAGATAACCCTCCGTTGTGGTTGCACCTACGGCACGGCTATCTGTATCGCTGAGGCACGCAAGCCTCCCCACCAACGCCAAGGTCCATGGTTCATGGTATCTGTTAAAATATTTGACGGACGAGTAAAAATCTTGTCACTGGAAAGAAATCCTACATTTGGGCTTAATAGAGCTGCTATAACATATACAGTATAACAGAAGATGAACGCACAGTAGAATGAACACCAACGCAACGCAACGCGGGACACAGTTGTGACCAAAAGAACGCCACTGACAGGGACAACGCCATAATAGATCACAAGACAACTGACGTCAATATGGCTCGTACACGAGTGAAGTAGAATAGCTCCTAAGAAGCCAGTTGTATCAGTCTCCGAGCGACTACAGTAAAACAGATAACTTGGAAAACAGGACTCTCAATCAAGATTACTAGCACTACAACACCTCACTATATTTTAATTTGTCTGAGTGTTCATTACAACATGTATAACAATATTTAAGTGACATTGTGACACAGTCAACCTAAGGACATCACACATATCCATGTCCGAGGCAGGACTCGAACCTGCGACGGTAGCACCAACGCTGTTCCAGGCTGAAGCGCCTTGAACCGCTCGGCCACAACGGCCGGCTGCACTTACATGAACCCGCGATTTTGTAATGTTAATCAGTTACATGTTTTGTCTAGATAAATATATTCCCCCGATTTCATTACTGTATATTAATTACTTTTTGCTGTTGAGACTTTTTCCGTCAGTGTGTATATTGTCCTTCTGTATGTTTGCTTTTCCATCTTTATTGTCAGAAGCTTGAACATACTGTCACATCCTTTGGAATGACAAAAGACTTGAAAGCATCCTGGAGGATTGCCCTATCTCCTTCTAACACAGATATAAACTATCAACAGAGCTGAACACTGAAAATTGTACAGCAAATGATCATTTATGCGAGTGAAAATTTGACAGTTAACACGTCTGAGTGTCATGTAATATAGTTATTTGTATTCATAAATGACTTATATCAGGAAATCATTTAAGTCCCTCTATGCCAATGTTTGTATATGAGGCTCTTATCTGATGTATAACCCACACTGTAATTTACGTTGTCTTAGTTCTTTGCCTTACTTTCCTGATTTTTAATGCCTGCTTGTTGTTGTGCATTTCATTTTTTTGAGCACATGATCTCAATAAAACATAGCACTCATTAAGAGTGCAGTTTCTTAGAATAAGTTAATGGTATCCGATTTGAGTTTCAATATAGTGTAAGACACAGAGTTCTCTTGGCTTGTCATCTTTCGCTTTTTATGGCCAACATGAACTGTTTTCAGCGAGAACTGGCCGATTAAGGAGATTACTGACAAGTGATCAGGTGCTAAGTGCTTTAACTTCTGGTTGCTCCGATTAAATTGGGTTATGGCACTAACTTCATTTGCGTATATTTTTTTAGGGTCTGTTTCACGGCTGCTCTGCACAGTAGAAGCACACCGGACATGGCAGGTTTCACGTGCTGGGCGAGCTCCAGGAAGGACGCTGGTCGTTGAAAATGAGCCCGAGTCGGGAGAAGGCATCCCAGGGATGATCTAACATGGCAGCCAGCAAGGGCCTGCAGGTCACTTTTGTGGCGCCCTGTGTGAGGACGATATGGCTTTCAGAGCCGGCTAAACGGCAAGGTCTGGCTCCGCATAAATGACTCTACTGCAGCGTAAGCGCCTCCTCGCCAGCTTCTGGCGTTTTCCTTGCAGAGTACGAATGCGCTTATGTCCAACTGTGCGGCATCTTGCAGTGCGACTCCGTAACATCCACGTACACACGCCTGTTCAGTTGTTTCTTTTGTGTCGCCTCGTCCCTGTAGAGCTATACCATAGGACGCCGGGAGAAGATGTTGTTTGATTGCCGGTATCCTCTTTCCCTAACACCACTGCACTCATGTATTAACTAGATTTTTTACTAACATAAACAGAGAGCTCTAGAAAGGCACACAGTTTTAATCAGCCAGGAAGTTTCATATCAGCGCATAACCCGTTGCAGAGTGAAAATCTTATTCTGGAAACATCCCCCAGGCTGTAGCTAAGCCATGTCTCCGCAATATCCTTTCTTTCAGGATTGCTAGTCCTGCAAGGTTCGCAGGAGAGCTTCTGTAAAGTCTGGAAGGTAGAAGATTATGTGCTGGCGGAAGTTAAGCTGTGAGGAGGGGACGTGAGTCGTGCTTGGGTAGCTCAGTTGGTAGAGCACTTGCCCACGAAAGGCAAAGATCCCGAGTTCGAGTCTCAGTCCGGCACACAGTTTTAATCTGCCAGGAAGTTACATAAACAGAGAGCAACTTAAGCTAGTTGTTGTGGTACAAGCTCTTCCGTAATAGAAGTACAAGTCCGCAATGTACACTACTCTGGTCGCTATATGCTGACTGACTCTGAGCTAGGGGCGGAGCTAACTGCGACTGCGACTCCCACTCGGCTGCGACATATGACTCCACTCGTTGACCCACTGAATGACTGACTGGGCCCTCTGAACCGTGGTGGTGATGTAAATACTGGTGCTCGAGAATCGTTGGTGACGCGTTTCTTGTGAGTTTGTCTTTGGCCTCTCTCCTGACAGACTTGCTGCTCAGGCGTCTATTATCGATCTTCTCGCAACTTCTTTGCCACCTAGAGTGCTATCACCAGCTTACGCCAGCACTGTTTTGTTGCATGTCCGGAAGCCTGTGGCTTCCTTCATGCACAAAAGCAAGTAAGTCCATTGGAGGACAGTCAATGACGCTTGTTGACAAAGGAATGCGCCGCTATATTTGGCAGCAAGACTGTCAACTGGGAGAGTTGTGTTTTAGAGGGGTTGTTGTGCTGTGATTTGTACACATTAGACTGGCGTTATTAACCACTTCTGGCCACTATTGGTAGTCTTACGACTTGACGTGATCGAAGTACACGAAGTTTTCGGAACTTCTTTGCAGAGAGGAACTTTTCAGCGTGGGACTCTCATCCAGATTGTCAGAGAGGTAGGATGTGGAGTAAGGATAGGTGTCCTGGTCGACTTAGGAATGTTATTAATGTTTTGGTAACATGGGCAGAGTTCTGTGGATACCAATCCTGATGGCAGGTCGAAATAACTTATATTTCACACAGAGCAAAGTGACGTGCTGATAGCTGTCTGCACAAGCATCGACGTCGGTGGTTGGTAATGTATTAGCAGCTCCGGCACAGTAGGCATTTAGACAAGCTATCTTGATGCTTTCTCACAGCAGACCTTATCTGCTTGTGGACTCTTCTTTACTTACTTTGGTACTCAATCACTGTTCTATAATAGTGGTACTTCAGACAATTAGGCATTATTGTTCTCCTCACGATAGATGATATGGCACTGTAATCACTTCTTAAGGTTTCACTTCAACATTGCTTATTGATTATTCTTAGATACTAGTGGTCTTTCTTTGTGCATTTAAATACCAGAGGTTGTTATATCATTTGATTTCTCAGTTTTTAGTTAATAAATCTCATGGTTATACTGTAATCCGCTGTCATTTCTGTAGAAAAGGAACCAGATTTTCTATCATGTCGTCCATCATATTTTTGAGGCGATGTTGATCAGTGAATTCACTAGTTAAGTCAAGGTGTCAACTACACAAGTGTTCCCTACGGACGAAACAGATTCCTTTTGTGTTACAGATTTGCACTGTGTAGCAGATACAGTGATAACTCTTGGGAGTGTTGTGTATCAGGGTAACAATTTGACACTGGTTTTTATAGGATCAGGCAGCTTAGAGTTACCTCGCCACCTTGGCTCCTATCGCTGGAAACAGCTGTAACACGAGATTCCGGAGGTTAATGACAACGAAATGAGTTTTCATTAAACCAGGAATTAACCGTAACGTCTGGCATTTTGTGTTTACGCCATTATCCCGAGAATTCGTATTTAGTAATTATCTTTTGCTCATGTATGTGATAAAACAGTTAACTGAGAGAGTTATGCAGAAATTAAGCAGATCCCTACAGAAAACGTTTAGCAACTGGAATTAATTAAAATCTGAGGATGGCTCTACAATTTAGACAGATATGAGCGTGCTTAATTAGTTACACGTGAGCAAGGAAACCGATTCTACGGTGTTGAGGATTTTATTACGTAGTGTTCCAAGAAATGTTAGAAGCCTCTTCAGCGGAAATAGTACTAAAAAATAGACTTATAATAAACTGTTTTGAGCGCTAAGTGAGCCTAGGGGTACCGGTTTGTGATGGGGTCTTCAGCACTGCTCAGCTTTGTATAATCACGGACTATTAATTTCGTGCAACATCTAATGCTTTATCTACGTTGCGAGTACAAGAAAAGAACAGTGACAGTGTTAAGGCCAATATCACTGATAGTATACATCATCAGCAGGCACCACAATAACTGGAGACGACAACATACTGACAACAATAGCGTAACTGCTGCAAAGTGGTGCTGCTATTTTTGAGTAGAGGAGTAATTCTGTGGACAAAATTGATCTTCACCTCCGACCTACACCCTTAGTTACATTCACCATTGACGTTTAATATCTTGAGTTGTGGCCTCAAATAGGAGTGACGTCAGTGCCTCCCAGTTGTAGTAATATCGAGTGATGGAATACTAATTACAATTTACATTATACGCAAGAGATCGTAAGGTTACGCTCGACGTGTAACCCGTCAGGTTATCACATACCTTCTACATTCTGATGAATGGCGCCGTTTCTATTACCACTTAAGCGAGCGATTTATTTTCTTATGTTTATGATAAAATACATTTAACGACGCGGTACTAAACGCTCATCCGACACAATGTAGGTAGTTGTGGAAACACCTGAGTTATACCTCTACTCCTTGTTTTATCCCTCTAGGAACTCGCACCTACCCTTTGTAGTGGGACGAAATTAAACGTCACCCATCCACCAAGTCAGCCCAGTTTGCAGGTGACTATAAGTTTAATTTAGTTTTGTTTATGTGTTTTCTTATTATTTGTAATAAATGTGAATTATCTAAAAGTTTGTATTTTTTTTATGTGTTTCATGTACGGAGAGATCGGCGCAACGAACGGGGACAGCATCTTCGTTGCCGCGACCAGAGAGGAAATTGCTGGCCGCTATACGTCGCGGGTCGACAGCCAAGGAGCAACAGAAGATCCTGGAACCGAGTTGTTGCGTCGTGTTTCTAAAAAATTAAAAATGAATTTTTATACTCTTTTTGTACAACAATGACATAAAATAGAGCTGAATCTTATTGAGATGTTAGTCACTGTCTGTCAACGCTCAAGTTCACATCTGTATGTGTAGGAAGCTAATAAAATAGTGTATGCTACTAAAGTTGAAACACGTGTCTTGAAGATTTATTTATGAAGAGTTATGTGAACGGATTAATAATATATTTGACAAGATTATTGATTCAGACAGCGTTGGCCGAAACTTTGAATCTAAAAAGTTTATTTAATGTGTGATTCTGATATCGATTAGATCAAGATAACGTGTGTCGATATAATTTTCTGAGGAGAAACAAACGAAATTTAAAATTCGAAAAAGTTACGAAAACCAATTGGCCCAAGTGATGTAATTCTCTGCACACGACTCAACTGATGTTTTACAGTTTCGTTCAAGAACCATTCTATGACAATTTAAAAAGAATATAAATAATTTTTTGAAGTGAGTGTAACTGACGTGGGTGACGAAGTCTGCACATGGTCATATATCAAACAAAAACCTAATAATAAGTCGTTACACTGCACCTTACAATATCTTGTTAAGGAAACGAAGTACCCATTTTCCTCCAGGGAGGGTATTTTTAGCAGTTAAGGTAAAAGACAAGTTGAAACTATGTATCTGTGTCGGATCTGAAATTGTATCCCTTGTTTTCCGCTAGCAGTGCGTCACAGGCATGCCACCAGAGCCAACCTATCACACAAACTCCAGGTTTCAATGTGTCACGAGCCCCTTCCCATGCCTTCCAAACAGCAGAGGCTATCTAAAGTATGTCCTTGAAAAAGGATATAGTACGATGTTTCGGCTTTTTTGCAGACTCAGATTTGTTGATGAGAGTTTATTCTTTTCTCTGAGCAGAATGTTTACTGTGATGACACGATGAGACTGCAGGTAGGTCACCGATGGCGTACGACAGCATTCCAGTTTCGAGTCCCAGGTCAAGCAGACTTCTTAAAACGAATCAAATACATTGCATCGAATAGATCTATGGGATGTAACCAGTGAAGATGCAGTGACTTGAAAAGATATCAGTGCAAACTTTTGAGGTACGTCAAAATTGTAATCTATTGGCGACGCATATTTGTGTCTAACATGGATTTGAATTCGGAGTTCTTAACCACTGAGTCTCTGAGGTTGTAGAACCCCTTATCATACCTAGCGCTCCTTCTTAAACTCGAAGAAGTAATGCTTTCTTTATATTACTTTTGAAATTGTAATTGATTCTCCTCCTGGAATTTGTCTACATCTATATTTGCGTCTACATCTACACTTTGGAAGGAACCATACGGCGCTTGGCGTAGGGTACTTCTGGTGGCTCTTCAATATTCCCTGTTCCATTGAAGGATGGAACATGGGAAAAATTACTGTCCATATGACTTTAATTTCTCTTGTTCTATTGTCGTGATACACTGAAAAGCCGAAGAAAGTGGTACTCCTACCTAATATCGTGTAAGGCAGCCACGGGTATGAAGAAGTGCCACAACACGAGGTGGTAAGGAGGGAATTGACACCACGAATTCGGCAGGGCTGTCAGGAAGACCGTAAGAGTACGAAGGGGTGAATATCTCTTGTGAACAGCACGTTGCAAGGCATCCCCCACATGTTCAATAATATCCATATCTGGAGACTTTGGTGGCCAGCGCAAGCGTTTAAGCTTAGAAGAGTGTTCCTGGAGTTACTCTCTAGCAATTCCGGACGCATGGGGCGTCGCATTGTGCTGCTGGAATTGACCAAGTCCATCGGAATGCCAAATTAACGTTCTGAGGGTACTGGTGTGTAGTATCTGTAAGTGGTTGTTCTTTGGAGGGCGACAATGCCCAGTGGCGCAGAGAGTCGCAAGTAGAGGCAGTTGTTGAGAGGCTGTGGAAGGTGTAGGCTGCATGAGCCAAAGGCGGTTGCGTAGCGAAGGATTTATATCTATGTTTAATAGTAGTGGCACACAGATTGAATAATAGTGTGTTTATGTTTGTGCAGTGTGATAAAGGAAATAAATTAAAACTTACCAGTTCTTAATGCGTCTCCATCAGTTAGTACCACACCATTGCATTTAACAATGAATGAAGTCTCGATATACACGATCAACTACAACAAGACGATTGTGACATAATAATCATTAAGTAACCCATATAATCTCCAAGGAGAAGGCACCTTATAATATGAATGGATGAAGGTGACCAGACAGGATGCTTACCAACTTGTCACCTCTCAGAGTCGTATCTAGACGTGTCAGGGATCCCACACCACTCCAATTGCACATGCCCCACACCATTACAGAGCTTCCACCAGCTTGAACAACCCCCTGCGGACATGCAGGGTCCATGCATTCATGAGATTGTCTCCATACACGTACAGCAGACGTCCATCCGATCGATACAATTTGAAACGAGACTCGTCCGACCAGGAAATATGTTTCCAGTCATCAACAGTCCAATGTCGGTGTTGACGGGCCCAGGCGAGGCGTAAAGCTTTGTGTCGTGCAGTCATCAGGGCCAAACGAGTGGGTCTTAGGCTCCGAAAGCCCATATCGATGATGTTTCGTTGAATAGTTCGTACACTGACAATTGTTAATGGCGCAGCACTGAAATCTGCAGCAATTTGCGGAATCGTTGCACGTCCGTTACGTTGAACGATTCTCTTCAGTCGTCGTTGGTGCCATTCTGGCAGGATCGTTTTCCGACCCCAGCGATGTCGGACAGTTGATTTTGTACGGGATTCCTGATATTCACGGTGTACTCGTAAAATGGTCGTACGGGAAAATCCCTACTTCATCGCTACCGCGGAGATGCTGCGTCCCATGGCTCGTGTGCCGACTATAAGATCACGTTCAAACACACTTAAATCTTGATAAGCTGCCATTATAGAAGCAGTAACCGATCTAATAACTGCGCCAGACACTTTTTACCTTATATAAACGTTGCCGATTGCCGCGCCATATTCTGTTTGATTGCAAATCTCTGTATTTAAATACGCATGCCTATACCAGTTTCTTTGGCACTCCAGAGTAATTTCGTGTGCCGGCCGAAGTGGCCGTGCGGTTAAAGGCGCTGCAGTCTGGAACCGCAAGATTGATACGGTCGCAGGTTCGAAGCCTGCCTCGGGCATAGATGTTTGTGATGTCCTTAGGTTAGTTAGGTTTAACTAGTTCTAAGTTCTACGGGACTAATGACCTCAGCAGTTGAGTCCCATAGTGCTCAGAGCCATTTTTTTTTGTAATTTCGTGTAAAGAATGTGGTGGGAAGTACGATATTGCTTGACCGTTCTTGGATGGTAGTCTCCCTACATTTCAACAGCAAACCTCCCCTGATCCGCGACGCAACTCCTGTATCATCTGCCACTGGAATTTGTTGAGCATCTCCGTAACGCTTTCCTTCCGGGTAAACAATTCCGTGACGAAACACTCCACGCTTAGTTCCGTCTTCTCTATCCCTTGTCTTTATCCTACTTAGTGAAAATGATGTGTCGTGTGGCTACGGCTTACCGTCGGATAGACCGGTCGCCTGGAGCAAGTCCTTCGAGTTGACGTCACTTCGGCGACTTGCGCGTCGATGGGGATGAGATCATGAAGATGAAGACAACACAACACCCAGTCCCTGTGTGGAGAAAATCTCCGACCCAGCCGAGTTCGAACCCCGGCCCCTTAGCAAGGCACTCAGTAACGCTGACCAATCAGCTATTTTTTTCTGCTATCAAAGTGACTTGATACTATCATGAACTTCAGTAGACTATAGTCAAATCCTCATGTAATATAAGTTGCAAGTGGGAGAAAAAATTAATTATGATAACAAAACAATAATGAAAGGAGAAATGAAACAAAAACGAGAACAGCCTAAAAACCACCACCAAGCTCTCATGATACGTATGAACAAATTTTTTTAAGCTTTTTATAATTATTTAGTTTTTTTTAAGTTTATATACAATCTAAAAGCAGAAGGACAACGAATCAGATTATATTCTAAATAGCAAACTAAGAAATATTCCAGTATGTTTTCAAGGATTGTATACGCTCATGTGTATATATACTTCATCTATACACATTGTACAATAGAACTGGAGCGATACCAAGTCAAAACACTAATCAAAACGAGCAGGTAAACTAGGAGAGACAAACCGAAGTAAATCAGATTTGATACAGACATAACAAGGAAAACACGTATCATCGGAAAAATGAAATTAACTAACACCTTGCCGACGAAAAACAAGATTCAACATGTTGGCGAAGAGGTCTCGATATCAAGTCATTCACAAGCATGTCCAATAGACAGTGATCATGTACTGCATGAAGTTCATGGAATCTTCCCCCTCGCCTTCTACAACATAATGAACGAAGTGTCCCAGTAACCACATAACGGTATGGGTTTTCGACCGCGGAAAGAAAGATGAACCTGGGTGCAGTATGATGTCCGTATTGTATGCAGCCTCAGAAGATTGAGTAAGGAAGGCCAATTGCGTCCTAATGCTAGACCAATATGCCATATGAGCTCCACAAGTAAAGTGATGTCGTATCGTATCTGTAGATGTACTACGACTTCATAAATCCGTGTCGCTAAGCCCAATAGAGAAAAGTTTCTCGTTTGTTGGAATCAAGTTACTTACTACCTTACACCAAGAAGACGCTACAGGCATCGGCAGTATGGGAAGAGCGATATTGTACCATAATGTCGCCCAGTTTGTTTGCGGCAATTTTCTTTTAGCGAGAATCGGGGAAGGGACTGCTTTCCAACGAGTGTGTAGTAATTTCATGGTGAGGACGGGTCTCCGTAAAATGTCAGCCCCCAAATAGCTCACTACAATATAGAAGTCACGAAGATGTTTTAACTTATAATTTATGCGACCATAGTCAATAAGGGCTTCAAGATTAACTGGACGGACACAGAGAAATAAAAGAGACGTAAATGTGTGTTTCTTGAGTTATCGTGAGAACAGTATGTCGCACATACAGCATCTGCATTTTCCTTCGTATGTCAGCCAGGCCCAACCTCTCAAAGGAACGAGGCTTCTTGATCATTTCATACCGTAAGCGAAAGATATGTCTTTTCCATAAGAAACAACCAGATAGTTGCTGTAGTTTCCTCGCCATCATCGAGGGAAGCTGATAAACTTGGGTCACGTAATAACCCTTTCGACAGTTGCGTAGATTATTATATATTTTGTACGGAAATGAGTGTTAAACGTCGTAATTTTAATCACTTTCCCTTGTAAAAGACATCGTTGCAATTGTGCTACTCAGCCAAGCACATGGTTCCTTTGCTCTCTACTGCCACTGCGAAAAGGTTATAATATAATTGAGTGAGTTACAATAAGCGTGATGATAGACAATTTCCGTGTGAATTTTTTTAGGTTTTTCTTGCCTTCTTTGTGATCCACGTCTTTGGTATTGTCCCCTTCAACCAATCACGTGTACCTTACTCTGGCTCCCGCTGCAGTAGGACCACATTAAAATCATTGCGTGTGCTGTAATAAGTACAATAATATACCATTTCCGTGTCAAATCTTGTAACTGTAACTAATTTCCTTTGTGGACTATTTGATTGCTGTTGTTATCCTCAGCCATGTATACGGACATTTACTGTGTCTCTGACTACGGAAGAGTTATATAACAATGCGTAAATGATTGCGTGTGTTATAACAAGCATAATGATACGCAACTAGCGTGTGAAGCCTCGCATTTTTTAATAACCTTCGTCTGAAAAAATAACTGCTAGGATATATCTTGCACCAGTACATCAACGGAGAGTTCATTTTCCATTAGTAACCACCTTATGCACTTTCTTATGGTCGCTATAGAAATTGGGTCTACAGATGTACACTTGGCTATAAACACTATGAGATCCCGCCATCATATCTTGTGTCCCAGAATCTGATGTATGCTTAAGTTCAGCAATTTAGTGTGCATCTAACACTGGATTTTTGAGTAAATGAATGTTTCGCTTTGGATCCCATACACAACTACCGCTTCCTTACCACCGAGCGGCACTGGGCCAGGTTACATAAATCAGTGTGTCTGTTTCAATTTAGCGTAAGTAATCTCTTTTGTCGTAAATATTTCATGTGCATTGAATAATTAATTGAGAGAACTTAGCTAGATCTTTCTTAGAGTAACACAACAGTCGAAATTAAATGTAACCAGTTTACATGTTAACTAACCCGAATCACTTCTTCCTCTATCATGTCCTCTCTGTAAGGAACAAAAAGCACTTTTTGTTGCTATATAATGTGTAGTACAAATGACAGAAGGAGCCAACACCCACCCTTTGAGTGCCCGGTATGGAACAGCTTGCTTGTTCGGAAGCACCAAATGCAGTATCAGCAGTGGCCAAGAGTGTGCAAAATAAAAGTGTGCGTATCAGTAACTCCTAGATTGTTTTAATCCTTCCGTCTTGTTACTGCATGTCATCTCTATGTCCACACAGTGCGTATAATTCACTCAACATTAACGCTATCCACGTGGACTTACATCAGTATCTTAATTTTATTTATCTACGAGTATTTATATTGGGCAACAGAATTAAAGGAACGCTTTTCGGATCCCCCTAATCCATTTCGACGCGTAAGTTTGACATTTGGGTCAAAGGTGCCTACAAGCATCCTCTCTAAAGTTGCAAAAGCGTTGTTCTCCGAGACATCACCTTCTGGCTCGACTATGCTCCAACAGCGAGGTGTCGACACCTGCGAAAGAAACCTCTTCACGTTGGATAATAGTGTCACAAATTTCACCACAGCGTTGCCCAACCCCACTGTGGATGTGTCACATGATGGGGAGCCCCTCTTACCTAGATTAACCCTTTTCTGACGTCTCTGCAATGGAGGTTGCAACTGCGACGCCCAGCGTTGACATCATGCGAATTTATTATGGGTGGGCGAGGAAAACATTTCAGACACACCACCGCTCAGGATTCAACCGAAAAAGCCTCTGGAGGATGCACGAAGGGCGTCAGTGAAACTACTCCTGTCTGTGGAATGTTGATTCACATGCATTTGGCTGTCGAAAAAGACAGCTTACCGTGAGATGAGCAGACAGACGACGTTTTTGACAGCCTTTGGGTCTGTTGACACCTCCTGTGCTATTCAGCCCTTTCTCGATGGACACACTGAACGTGATCTCTGCCTTTCCAGTGCAGTGCGACCGCAGGTTTCGCTCCGGTGAACAGGGTGGAATCACGAGGGACCGTTCAAAACCGTTCGACGAAATCTGAATGTGATCTAAAGCAGCAAAGGTCCTTATGCTTTTTCAGCCCTCCTATTTTGCAGCCTGCTGCGGCGTGATCATGGAAGGAAGCGACATTAGCACATGAGTGAAAGAAACGGCAAAGAATCACTCTAAGATCTCCTGCTAAGCAAAACCCTTGGTAGCATCGGCCCACATTTAACAAGAATTTCAAAAATGTACCTTTACGTATTCAGCTTGGGACGCATGCAGCAAATAATTGAGGAAGTTTGTTGCAATTGCTACTGTGAGGTGAAAAGGTTGGCACGGGAGAGGAAATCGCTGCGGGGCGCATCAAATCTGTCCAGAAGACTGATGACTCAAAAACCTTTAAAGAGAAACTCTGCAGAGTAGTCCGAGGCCCCTGCAGGTAGGCAACTACTTGGCACATCGTCGAGGCCAGTTGCCTGCCTGCTAGTGTCATTCTGTCAGCCTGAAATGCACTGTATCTCAAGCTGGGGGAATGGATTGTGAGCACTCTAATAGACCTCTTACTGAAATTTCACTGAATTGCTGCTTGGCCATGTTCGCAAGGAGAAATAAGCTAATTTTCTTTAATTTTAATTTCTTCAACAGTTACTGCAAGAAACATGACTAAGAACAAATGACATATCCCGAATGAGATTTTCACTCTGCAGCGGAGTGTGCGCTGATGTAAAACTTCCAGGCAGATTAAAACTGTCTGCCGGACCGAAACTCGAACTCGGGACCTTTGCCTTTCGCGGGAAAGTGCTCTACCAACTGAGCTACCCAAGCACGACTCACTGCCCGTCCTCACACCTTTACTTCCGCCAGTACCTCGTCTCCTACCTTTCAAAATTTCACATCGGCGCGCACTCCATTGCAGAGTGAAAAACTCATTCTGGAAACATCCCCTAGCCTGTGGCTAAGCCATGTCTCCGCAATATCCTTTCTTTCAGGTGTGCCAGCCCCGCAAGGTTTGCGGGAGAGCTTCTGTAAAGTTTGGAAGGTAGGAGACTGGCGTAAGTACAGAGAGAACGAGGCGTGAGGCGCGCTTGGGTAGCTCAGTTGGTAGAGCACTTGCCTGCGAAAGGCAGAGGTCCCGAGTTCGACTCTCGGTCCAGCATACAGTTTTAAACTGCCAGGAAGTTTAACAAACGACATAGCTACACCTTGGTGTCAAACATCTACCATTTGATTATTTCGTCAAATTTCGAAAAACCGTGTTGCACTAAAGGACCTGTTACTGAAATTTCACTGAATTGCTGCTTGGCCATGTTCGCAAGGAGCAATAAGCTAATTTTATTTTAATTTCTTCAACAGTTACTCCTTGTACAATAGCCTATAAATTAAGAAAACTGTTTGTTTATTTTATTTCATGTATGATTCACTGACTGCAGGTCGTACGTCATGAACATACCTCATTTTGGACACAGCAAATTAACTCCTCGGGAGGGATTTAACCGTGACAGAACTTCTTAAAAGATCAGAAAATGTTGTCCAAGAGTAAATATACAATGTGCAAAAGATTTCCGTTGATTGCTTCATTATTTGTCCCCAAAAAATCGTGAAATTGCTAATTTTGTGGGATGATTGAGGGGAATTGGCCCTTAATACGCTATGCCAAGGACAGTCCTAGCTTTCACAGCGCATAAGAGTGCACGAAAAACAAGCGAGATCGTGCTGAAAAGTAATGCCTCCTAATTTTTTATCCTATTCTCAATATCGAATGAGGTATTTCATCTCATGCATATTACTCGGTCCACTTTCCCGCTTCGGTAACGCCAGTTGCAACACTCTGCCGCTAGAGAGCATGGAATTGTATTGTGAGACATGGCACTGTGTGACGTAACACTGTCGGCGCTTGAGAAGCAGCGTGTTGTAATCGACTTTCGGATCCGGAGACTTCGCCCACACGTGGAACACCCTCTCCTACACCATGACAATGCCATACTACACGCCATCGAGGCGAGAACCGCAACAATCCGACGCCATTGATTGACTGTCATCGATCATCTTCCATGCAGTCCCAACTTGGCTCCATCTGATTTTCATTCGTTTCGAAAACTTAAACGATGCCTTCGAGGATTTCACTTTGATACTCCATGCTGTATCTTTTTTTAAATTTGTTTGATGAAGCTTCCGTCAGGCTGTTTCTTGCGAGTTTCTGCCTGTCGGTGTTACGTTTGTACTAAGTTTACCAGCGGTGCAAGCATAGGTGACGTTGTGGCTTCGTCATAAAGTCGAACTTTCGACACTGACGATATCAGCACATAGGTGACTTTTTGGGAAAAATATGTTCGTTGCCAGGGTGACAATGTTGAGAAATAAATATGTAGGTCTGAAGAATAAAAATGAAGATATTAATGATGTCTGTTTTATTTAAGAAGCTCTAAGAGTTTTTACATAATGAATTTCGAGGCATTTCTTTTCAGCCCATCCTCGTAATAAACCACCAATAGGGCCTACCAAGAAATGTATATACCTTCTTCCTTTTTATCCAAAGGAGTTGTCACGAATAATGCTTAAATGAAGATGTTAATTTGTGCTATTCTTGGAGAACATCGCTTTGGCCAGTGGGCTAGATGCTTCGGGAGTGGCACGGCTAGGCCGTTAAAAAAAACATCATTCGCACAATAATAGTTTTATTGAAATAAATCAGCACTGCGTTCATAAGTAACAAAAACGTAAACATTTTCATGAAGATTTACTGTACAATTACAAATACCAGCAATCAACTGAAACTGGGGAGGACTCAAATCCTGCATCAGATCATCGTGAGGGACGCATCGTTCTACACGATCTCGCCGTATGGTGCACTGAGCGGTACTTTCAAAACACAGAAGGAGAATACATTTAACAAACGCTCACTAACCAGTTCACAAATACGGGTGTCTCTTCAGAGTTCCCCAGATGACACCTTGCTTTGCCGGTATATAGATATACATTTCAAATAACTTTTTTAGCACTAAAAATAACATAAGTCCTGCAAATTATAATAAATTGGAACAATAGTGCTTGTATCTATTGGCAGCAGCTATTAAGTCATTAATAACAAACTAGCAACAAGAAGATCTGGTAAGCTTAGTACAACCGTTAGGTAGAAACTTTTAGGAAACAGCCTGACGGAAGCTTAACCAAACAGAATTAAGGAAAGATACAGCATGGAATAATACAAGTTCAACAATCCCAAAACAAAAATATAAAAATAGGACACATTCTCTGAGCAAAAGCAGACCAACTGTACTACTCAAATCTATTGTCCCCATCAGCTGTGGAAATTTAATGAAACGAGTTTAGATGCTAATTAACCCGATGCATTTTTTTCCCGATTATGTCCTCCCTCTATGCAACATATTTGTTACGATATAATCTGTAGGATAAATGACAGAAGGAGCTGACTGCCTCTATTAATAAGGGCTAGAAAAACTCCCGCGCTTATGACGCCACTTTAACCAGTCCTTACATGCCTGTAATTAATTATTCATGCAGATCGACATCCACTTTACCCGCTGCGTAGCTAAGCGGTTTATTAATGATTATTCCACCGTTTTTATTTCGCCAACCCTTTGGTCTCTGGGCAAAAATCTTTGTAGGGTATGTGTGGAACGTGAATTTGGAGTACGTAAATGCAAACTGAGCGACTTCAGATGAGCGACCTCAGGCGGTTTGAGCTAAAAATATAATAAATATCAGAGATTTAAGCGTCCATTTTTATCTCAAGGCAGTTAGAGTAACCTTCAGCGGGCGCTGCTATTCACATACCTAACTGTTCCAGTTGAAACAGTACTTACAAGCTTCTACCATTAGAAAGATGCATAGCTTCTCCGTTGCCGTTGATTCACCAAACCACCCCTTTGGGTGCCAAAATGTAGTAGTGCTTAGTAGCTGTGCAGAAACGGGAGTGAAACCTAAAAAACACCTAGCTGTGTTAATATAGACAACGCAGACGGACTTCCGAGTACGTCCTACTCTCTGCTGTGATCTGATGTTTCGTTCAATACATAATGTCCCACTTTTTTTTTCCTCAGAACATATTTATGGTTAGGAGTCAGAATTTGGTGACAATATACACCAACACGTCTTGTCGATGTCCTGTTATTCTACGTAGTCTTCATCACGTTCTATAGTCGTACGCCAACGTTATGGAAGGGCATGTATTCCCTGCTGGTAAAAGCTCTTGTCCTGTAGGCGTAGCAATGTTTTCACTGCATGACTAACACTCTCGTCATTTTCAAAGTGTGTTCCCCGTAGAGAATCTTTTAAGTTCCAACAATTCAAATGAAACGGCCTTTCTTTGAATACTTTGGTCCGCTGTGAGCGTTCGTGGAACCCATGGTGAGCACCTCTTTGAATATCCGAGAGTCTAGACCATTGCAGACATACTTCCAATGTTGACCGACAGCTGTAGAGCCAATTGTCGAGGTGTGATGCGCCGGTCGGCACGAATGATGGCATCTGAACGATTCAGCATGTCTGAAGCAGTGGCTGTGACAGGACGTCCCGAGCGTGGCTGATCAAGGTGCTCTGTCTCTGCATTTCCTTAGGCTGTAACTTTCTTTACCCGTCGTCCAACTGCAACATTGTCATACACTGCACACCAACGTTTATGGATTTTCACCACTGTTTCTTTTTCTGCCCACGAGAATTCAATAACGGTATTCTGCTTTCGTCAGTCGTATGTAGACGCCATTTTGACGCAGTACTACGGTTCCGCCATCTGCCAGAACGGTTCGAAACTTCACCGGCGAACAGAAAAAACGTCAAATGTGAAACACCAACAAGGACCTTTGTCTATGCATATTAATGTCTTTTTTTTAAAAAAAAATGTGGGGGCATTACTTACTGAACGGCCCTCGTAGTAACCCGGCATGAGAGCATCAGGAAGGAAAACACAGGATATGAACAAGTTACTGACGAATTTACACTTAGGGCAAAAATAATTTATTTCTCGTTCGTGTAGTCTCCCCAGCCACCCTGGCATCAAACTAACGTCGAATTTAAATCTAAGGCAAAAGCGTTTATTCTGAACCACAATAGCAAGAACGAATTAACGAATGGAAGCCATTTAACTGAAACTATAAATAATCAATTCGTCTCAGGGTTGTCGGAACCAACGAAATTAAATGAGCGTTTGGCGTCATTGGCCGGGAGGCCCCTTGCGGGGCACGTCCGGCCGCACAACACCCAGTCTTTGAGCGGAGAAAATCCCCGATCCAGCCGGGAATCGAACTCGGGCCTGTAGGACGGCAATTCTTCACGCTGACCACTCAGCTATCGCGGCGGACGTCGGATCCAAAAAAAACATCAAGTAAAAAATAAATAAAAATATAAACAGCTCAACAGGGAGTGGTCGAGCAAAATGCACTGAACAGACTGGACTGTATGTTAAAGTCGGCTCCGTGGAGCAAGTGCACAACTACAAGCTATAATCTGGAAAATGATCACGAAGTTTAAGGGCTTTTGATTGAACTGGGGCAACTGGTCTTCATCTGGCCGCTCCCTGTTATACGGTTGCCCACTTCGCATCCTGTCCGCATGCTCACATAGGCTACGACGTATCATACTGGCGGTCATGGGCTACTCTGAAGGCGTCCTCCCAGCTCATATGCAGGGGGTGGAATCGGCGCTCTTGTTGCCAGCTGGAACCTTCCTTCTTGAACACCAGAGAGACTCCTACGCGAGAGCGTAGTACGCCTTAAGAATGCTCAGAAGCTGCCATGCACACACTCTCCCTCACCACATTCGAAATTGTTGCTGGGTAACAGAAAAAGAGCATAACTCTGTGCAGTGTCAATAAGAACTGACAATGCCTGAGCATCATTGTGCTTGCTGCGCAATTCACGGTTTGTGTTACATGTGTTACGTGAAGGTTCTGTTGTAACTTTTCTGTAATATCATAAACATAATTTTCTGACTCTACTGCCATATTCGACTTGCATTTTACCATACTTTTAACTGCTTTTTCCAGTTTCGTATTTTACTGCATTCAACACTACTTTGCTTTGTTTTCTTCCTTATCTGTCAATTTTTTGTGGATATTTAGCTTTGTTACTTAAAAGGCTACTAGCTCAAAATATTTAACTACACTCGTTGTGATGAAATCATCTCTAGATTTAAAATGTCTGATGTAGATATACTGTCCCCACCCTTTAAGATAGTTTCAGAGCAGTAACTAGGACGGTCAGCTGACGATAGTACTATATACTGTATTTTACCAGTGCTCTCTACAATTCATATCGAAGTACTGTTCAAGGACTGTAACACAACTTCAAGGTCGTCTACTTAGGTTTCAGTACGCTGCATGTTTTCTTGAAAAACTGATAACCTTTAGGTAATTTCTGTGATATTTGTCCTTATGATTTCCTTTACTCTCTGATAACAGGTGAGTGTGCACTCTGGTGTGGTATATTTACCTTCCGTTGTAACGCTTTGATGCATAACCGCCTAAAGCTGCGCAGTTGTTTCATTACTCAGCCACTAGCTACTACAGTATGTCATCAACACATACAATCAAACCTCATCCGGAAGCTTCCCCTCCAGAATAATACTAGACAGTGCGGAGCGGCGAGTTAATCATAATAATAATAATAATAATTAAGTATTAGAATATTGGAATATTTCCTTCACCGTCTTTTACGAGAGTCTGGAAACTATTTCTGTGGTCAGCCAGAAAGCGATGGACAACATACTGACCATAGTTCCCAGTCTGCAAGTCAGCATTCTTGTCCAGTCCACTGAAAGAAATGTTTATATTCTCTATTTGCTCATCAGGATCATGACTATGACTATAAATGAAGTTTCTGAATTCTGATTCACACACGCGACATTATAATATTCATTATGTTAATACTGACAGTAAATCTCTCTATCCTAGACAGCACTACGACCAGATCAAAAGCGACCTCTATGATAAGTTCCTGTTAAATTGTCTTTCGCCCTGACTTCTGATAATCAAAATAACATTATTGGCGGTCCACTAATAGTTACTTCTGCGAAATCTAAGCGATCCAGGACGGTGTAAACTCCTCGCGAGTTCACTTCCTATTATTACTGAAAATATATGTTTAGTAACAGCCTTTCTGTGACGTCATCAGGGGCAGCGCGCACTACGGCGTTTGGCTGACGTGGATCATAGACTTGTCGCTCGGGCTGTACTCATACATGTGGCGCAGCGGACGGCCAAGGGATCACCTGCTGTCATCCGCCCTATGCGCACGGTACAGCCTCCAAACGGCCGCTTTCTCGCACACATAATATTTTATAACACTGTTGAGTATAAATTTAGAATCTTCGTAATTTTTGTATTTATCCAGTTAAGTTGGTTAAAATCATAGAAAAAGCTTAGCTATCCTGCATTTAAACTTGCCGCCTAGAATTTTCGGCACAGAACGTATAGTAGAAACTGACCTGTGAACTTCAACTTTAAGAAACCATGTATTCGATATTACATCCAGGCCCTGAAACTTATTATAGCTCTATTATTTAATAGGTATCATACGAGCTGAAACCAAAACTTTCTAGCATTGATATCACACTAACTTTATCTATTAGAAATAAGGATGTTTTAGATCCAAATTTAGTTTTCTGCAAATTACTGGAAAACTATTAGTGATAGATCAATGGCGTTACATAATTAAAGTTTTTATGTTGAACTCAAGAGTTATGCAAATTTTCACATTTCTCTGTCTAATATCTAGGGTTTTCAATATTTCTTAAAAACGCTGATTCTGACCGAGATATTTCTTTAATCACGTTGAGACTTGTACTAGAAAATTTTGAAATACATCTGCACATTATGACCAATTGTTGGCTTTCTAGCTTTATTATATAGCGCCACCTATATTTTTCTTAAAACGATGTATTTAGGGAAAATTATTGGCTTGATCATTGTGAGATTTAATAGTTTACAAATTAATATACTGATGCTCATGCTAACAAAGTCTGGAAAAGCAAGTTTAACTTTTAATTCCGTTATTAAATTATGGTGCAATACTTGTGAGCTACGCACTGCCGTGTTATGGAGACGTGGCGCAACTAGCAGCGAACAGGGTTAGGCCCCGGAACACTCACTCGCCTCAATGATACTGCGTTTGTTTCGTCACAACAGTACCACCTTAAGAAACAAGATTTTGTTATATCTGTTGATATATCGATAGCTGACAATTCTATATCAAATTATAACTATGAAAGCACTGTGAGAATAGTTAAGGAGCTGGCCATCGACACCTTAAAAAGAAGCGTGTGAGGCTGATGATGAGGCAATGCATGTAAATTCTAAACCTATCGAGTCTCCTTAAATTTAACTCCCAATTTAACAGCTGTTTTCTCTACTAAAATGTCAAATATGGCAGCAATGGCGTGTCGGAAAACAAAGGATAACAGGATGCATTGAAGTATCATTTAGAAAAACTTCAGAACTGTACAAAATAGTTTTCATATAATACAAGGTATCATTATTTATTGAGAAATGCTGCAGAAAAATCTAAAATCCTTCACGTAATTTTGGAGGTAATTTACTCTGAAAGTTGATTCACTTGAGATCTAAGTGAGAAGGAACAATATTTTCGGCATTAAGCTCAGAAATGGCTTCAATGAGAATGAACTTCGTTTCGTTTTGATGGCACAACTGGGCAACACCACAAGTCAAGTTTTGACTATATCTGCAGAAAAATTATCCTTATATGCGTTCTAAAACTGTTTGCACTCTGTAAATTTACTCCAAGAAGAGAACTTTCAGTAACGCTCCGCATGTTCGGAATTAAACGTACGCTATTCCTGAGTGTGAATCAGTATCTGAAGCTCTATGTCATCTCACTCGATTCGTCTACTGCTGAGATGTGCCGATTAACGAGAAACACTTGAGTATCTCTGGAACCCTTACGTGTTTAGGAAGCAAAGGGCCTAAGACAGTTTCTGTTTAGTTCGACATTTAAATGCCTAACGTTTGTTTTGGTAAGCGAATACCTGAGTATGGGATCCAGTTTTTCGAAACGTATCATCTAACATGTGATTTACCAATAATCGTATTTTGTAGCGCCAAGTTTAATTTTCTACTAATTATGTAACAGTTATCATTTCGCTTATCATTGTAACTGAGAAAAAGTAGACAGTTTTAATGTCACGCTTGGGAGGCTTCTTGTAGGTTTCAATTGAACTTCCTCTTTCAGTTACAATATTTACTTTCAATCTCAAAGAATATCTTTTCTGCTAAACAGAAGTGACTGTACATGTTTATCGAAGGAGAATTGTGACATGAATTTATGATGCATTAAATAAACGATATTATATATAGAATGTACAGTTGTACGACAGGATTCTTAATTCCAGCGGATGGAGACTTTGTAAGGCCTGAGGAATAGAGTTTTGTCAAATGCCAAGGTATTCAGACTACTGATGAAGGCGTTAATGGTGACTCGCAGGGAAACTACTCCGTCCAGAATGTCTTTCCACTCGATGTTTGGAACACGCAGGGCATCACTGGGACGAACATGAAATTTATGACAGCTCGAGGTGCTTCAATGGGACGAACTTGAAATGCACGACAACACGAAGATTGGCAAAAGTACAAAGTGACTGAGCAAGCTCATGTATTTTATACAACAACTTATTACAAATGAGAGCACAGTGGGTGCTTGTGGCAATCACATTTTGTGATTTTAATTTAGTTCAGGAAAACTCATTTTACTAAAATCATGCATTCACCGACCGACTGCCGTCATTTTGTGCCTTCAGTAGAGAACAGGGAGCAATAGCTCGTAATAATTTTTCTTGTCGTGAAAATGATTAATAATAGTCACACGATAATAAAATTATTCATATCTTATAGCATTAGCAGAACACACTCTGGTGATACAAGAAGAAGAAAAATGGTTAACATAAATATCTCTAAAATAACTGAAGGTTTAGTGGAATGTTAACCTGCTTTTGTGTGAAGAAAGGAGGAGAATCGCCAGGACATATAAAGTAATCTGTAAGTACGTTTTAAAATTATTTTAGGGTGGAGGTGTTCACTGTTTTAAATCTATAAACTAATACGTTTCTTAACATGGTGAGACTTTATAGTCAATGCCCGGCTTAATGAAAATTCGCTTTATCATGATTAACTTCTGTCGTCTCATATATCACAGGGCTTAAAGGCAAATGAAATCAGTTACCTTTACCACTTATAGGAAAATGTGTGTGATAAAGGAAGCAAGTTTAATGAATCGTTTTTTGACGATGTAACGTGTACTACTCATAGTGAAATGTAAATTCATTACATGTGTCGAGGTGTGGTAAATTCGTTTTCATAATAAATTACTGCAGTATGAAGAAAAAAAATGATGGCACTTATCTTCATTAATACTGATTAGTCGCAGGCTCTGGTGGTCATCCCCAATATGTCAGCTCGGAGGCTGGTATGGTCTGAAATTTGACAGAGGTTCCTTGCCTTATTTCCTCGTTTTCTTTTCAAATTTATTTGGTCGTAATTTATGATCAAGCATAAGCATACTTGTTACTCATGCTCTGATTTTGAACATGAAAACGATTTCAATTTTCTTAATTGTAATGTCTTTATTTATGTTCATCTATTAGGATCTTTTGAACTTACATTTTTATCCATTACAAATTGCGCATGGACTGTCGCATTTTTCAAAATCTTCCTTTTTGAATACTACCCTGAACATGGAGAAAGAGGTACACTGTGTTTGCAGAATCAAATCACGGTGATCTAATTCAGTATCTCTCGATTTTCCGTAGCTTACAGATATTTCGTGGAGATCAGAACGCAGTTTAACGGCAAGAGCTCTGTTCGGAGGGGCTGTATTATGTCTATGGGATTGTGTGGTACTTCTACATTTCTTTCTACTATAGGCAAATATTTCATTTCAGTATGCCCTATCCATTTAACGTAGTCGAAGATCTTTGGCCTGTTCCTACTATTTTCCGTATCCTTCTTTCCACAGCCGAAATATTCCTGCATATCTAAGAATGCAGTCGTAGTATTCTGTATTTTCTCTATGGTTCTACTAGACTCTGGGTAACAACTTGCTTTTTCGAGACATTAATCTTCTACATCTACAGGATGCTCTGCAAATAACATTTAAGCTTCTGGCAGAGGGTTCATCGAACCACCTTCACAAATCTGTATTATTACAATCCCGTATAGGGCGCGGAAAAAACGAACACCTACATCTTTCCGTACGAGCTCTGATTTCACTTACTGTATCATGGTGATTGTTTCTCCCTATGTAGGTCGGCGTCAACAAAATATTTTCGTATTCGGAGAAGAAAGTTGGTGATTGGATTTTCATGAGAAGATACCCCCGCAACGAAAAACGTCTTTCTTTTAATTATAACCATCCCAAAACAATGTATCGTTTCAGTGACACTCTCTCTCCTTTTTCGCGATAATACAAAACGTATTGCCCTTCTTTAAACTTTTTAGATGTGCTCCATGAATCCTATCTGGAAAGGATCCCAAACCTCGCAGTAGTATTCGGAAAAAGGACGGACAAGCGTAGTATAGGCAGTCTCCCTAGTGGATCTGTTACATTTTCTAAGGGTCCTACCAATAAAACACGGTCTTTGGTTAGCCTTCCCCACAGCATTTTCTCTGCGTTACATCCAATTTAAGTTGTTTATAACTGTAATTCCTAGGTATTTAGCTGAATTTACGGCTTTTAGATTTGACTAATGTATCGTGTAAAAGAAGTGTAACGGATTCCTTTTAGCACTCTTGTGGATGACATCATCCTTTTAGTTATTTAGGGTCATTTGCCAACTTTCGCACCAGTCACATACCTTTTCTAAATCGTTTTGCAATTTGTTTTGATCTTCTGATGACTTTATTAGTCGATAAACGACATTGTCATCTGCAAACAACCTAAAACGGCTACTCAGATTGTTTCCCAAATCGTTTATATAGATATGGAAAAGCAAAGGGCCTATAACACTACCTCGGGGAACGCCATAAATTACTACTGTTTTACTCGATGACTTTCCGTCAGTTACTACGAACTGTGGCCTCTCTGACAGGAAGTCACATATCTAGTCACATAACTGAGACGATATTCCATGAGCACAAGATTTCACTACAAGCCGCTTGTGTGGTACAGTGTCAAAAGCCTTCTGGAAATCCAGAAATACGGAATAAATTTGAAATCCCTTGTCAATAACTCTCAGCACTTCATGTGAGTGAAGAGCTAGTTATGTTTCACAAGAACGGTATTTTCTAAATCCGTGTTGACTGTATGTCAAGAGACCGTTTTCTTCGAGGTAATTCATAGTTTTCGAACACAAGATACGCTCAAAAATCCTGCTGCATGTCGAGGTTCGTTAACCTCTGTAGTTCAGTGGATTACACCTACTCTCTTTTCTCAAATCTGACTGTCTAGCGAGGCGGTACGGTGGTTAGCGCACTAGACTCGCATTCTTGAAGACGACTGTTCAAATCTGCGTCAGGCGATCCCGATTAAGGTTTTCTGTAATTTCCCTCAATCGGTCGAGGTAAACGCGGCTTCCTTTGAGAGAGCACAGTCGAATTCCTTCTCATCCTTAAAACAACCTTGATGTCGACGAGACGTTACTCTTATTTCCTTTTTATATTAAACTAGTCTCTGATCGTATCATTTCAGGTTTGCTACCTTTTCCTTCACAACATACTACTGGGCAACATACAGCGACTTAGTTGATCATATTTCACATCTACCTTGACGAAGATCCTTTAACATCATGATGATAATGCTTTTCAAAAGTAAACGCTTGTTAAATAGATTTCGGCCATCCAGTTTATTTTTTCCGCATCACATCATTACAGCGTGTTGGAAAAGTCACTACTGCGAAGATTCTGCCTTGAGAAAGAATTCCGATTGTGGAAAATAGTGCTAATGATTTGTTGCCGTTACTTAATATTATCATACCTACTAAACGACACAGGAGAGTTTATTTCGTTAATATTGGTTGTTATTTCAAAAACTTCTAATAAGTACTTAAAATATGAATTCAAATACAGAATAAACACATTATTGCCTATAGTTACCAACTGGTACATTTCGATTACGAAGAACAAGAGGTTCCTCCATTTCTTTAGTCATGTACTACGGCGTTCCATGTTCACGTAAGGGACGCAATAATGAAATTTTTCATCAGAATCAAAACTGCTTTTCGACACAATAGTATAAGCAGTGAAACGGGGCAGTTCCTGAAGAACAAAAAGTTACTGTTTCATAAGTTTCGGCAGCAGAAAGATTTCTCGGAACACTCCCAAACACGCCAGACACAGTCAAACTGTCCTTTAGAAAGGTCATCGCTCGTTCGGGGATTTATGTTATGATATTATATCGAACTTCAAAGTGGGAATCGGATCACAAACAAATCGCTGTGTCCCGAGAAAATAAAAGAAAAAAAATAACGAATGAAATAAAAAGTCAGCGCTCACTTTCATTTTTGCTATCGCAGAGGGTACCGACAGTTGCTTTGAATTAGAAGAGCAGACAATTACCTGCTAACGTTTCCGTGGCACACTGAATCAGAATGATTCTCGTGGAGCACAGTGGCCGGGGGGCGTTGGAGTGGTGGAGAAGGGGGACACAGTTTTACTCTATATTACGACCGTGCACCTCTCTCTATGATGATCTTCGTACTCTCTGTTCTGAGACTCTAAATGATTAAAATACCTTTCAGCATCAGAAGAGATATATTCACCGTGAAATATTCCTGTTATTTTGTAGGCAGAGGCTTACAATTTCTTACTACACTTGATGCTACGTAATTCTGGATAGTGCATATTCCAATTTATTAAACTCAAAATCGTTTGAAAGAGAAAACAACAACAAAAACTTTTCTTATTCTGTTATTGTTTCAGTTCATTCTGCATTTTGGTCTTCATTGTGAATTGCAATGCCCCGCAAAAATTTTCTGTTCTGCCTGGCTTGTTTCTCAAAAGAAAAATTATTTCAGCATTGTATATTTATTATTTTATTTCTCATTATGTTCTCAGACTGCCATCAATTGGACTGCAGCTAAAACCTCTACATCCTGATAACGTCTCGGCATATCTCGTGCTTATCGTGCTCACTGCAACAAATGATATACATTTTAATTCTGATTCTTATTATTTTATATGTACTGCTTGTAACATTATTTTCACGTGAAAGAAAATGTGATTTTACTTGACGAAAGTCTTCTTATTGATGCCCGGAACCATAAGTTTAGTTTCTACAAAAGTATTTCGACTAATTCCATTATCACAGCTGATCCGCTTCTTTCGAAATTTAAATATTTCTTAATACCGACAACATATTAAAGTTGATAATTTCGTATTGCAGACTATGGGAATATTTCCAGTTTACTGACGAACGCCAAATCTAACAATATTTCCTTCCTAAATTTATAATTAATACGATTTCTGAAATCAAAGTGTTTAATAAAACTATCTCGTATTTATTAACATTCTATTTCAATGCAAAAAAGTCGTAACAGGTGTTTTTACTTCACCAACAATTATATCGTATTTTCATAATGTGTTTTATAAAATGTAACACAATTTCTTTTACAAAACAGAAACACGCAGATTTTCATCAAATAATTCTTAAAAGTTCGTAATTGTTTCGTAATAACATAACATCCGACATGAATCAAGCTTAGTTCAGAATATGGAATAACAATCAAAAACGTTGCACATTACAATTGCAGTAACTGACTATCAATCCGCAATTAAAGTATCTTTGAGAGAAGCATCATGTTATTATGAGGTAGTAGTATACTATAAAATTGTATTATCACCACTTCATTAATAAGTCACTTAGGACAATTAAATTAAATGCTGCAATGTAATAAATCACTGGAATGGCAGACATTGGTCACAGTATTGTTTGGAGATGTGTCAAGGGGAGTTCAGGTTATTCAAACTCAACGAGGAAGGGTTCGATGTTAAAGGCTTTTCTCACTTGCAAATGAAGTTGAATTTTAGACAAAGTTTTACTGGACCATTGTAAATGAGGAACCGAAATGACAGGAGTAGGTCGAGAACGGAACGTGTCCTTATGAGTTAATTCTAGCAACACATCGTGTATACGACATTTAGTCAGAAGATGAGGTTCGTCTGGTCAAATATCGTACATACGACGTTTTTTACTGGTGACATGAACAGCTATAACCTGATTCAAAAGCATTCGAGATGAAAATTTCGAAGCCAAGCCGGATTTGGGACAGCATGATTTGAAATTTCATTAACACGAGCCCCCTCTATTCTGCCTTGTGGCCACTGATTGTGCAAAGATGCCGGTTCACGGAATCTTATTATGAATGAGGCGTCTTTTAACTTTAAAATAAAAAACTTAAAACATTTGCTTAATGTTTAGTTAGCTTCAAAATAAACTGAACGATAGTGAGATGCACTATAATATTTCGCTGCATTTGTGCTGCACCTTCATCGTAAGCAAAAACAAGGCAACGTCATCTTGAAAACATACACTTCTGTAACTGTTAAAGCGTCTGCTTGCTACCCCAGTCGATACCGTGTCTATAGTCTTCCCACAACCATCATTACTGCCCACAGACTACGGGTTCTTCTTTTGTGACGTCATCTTTATGGCGTGAAACACGTATGTAACGTAGCAGCGATGGCGAGGCATTGCAGCGTCTCTGACCAGAGAGTATGCGCTTGACCGCGCGAGTGTTGCGAGCAGTTCGCTAGTTGTCGCTATGCAGAGCAGTACTCTGTCAGTAGTTGTTGCGAGCGGTAGCTCTGTTCAGTTGCGTCGAGTACGCTAGTAGTCGTCATGCAGAGCGGTCGGTCAGTGGTAGCAGCCCAGTGCGGTTGTGTGATGTAGTCTGTCGGCAACACTGGTCAAGATGCTGAATGAGGTATACTGTTACTTAAGATAATCATCAGATAATGTAAAGTTTATTTATTGTAATTAATCTCCAACAAGTCCCCCAATAATAATTTTGATTTCAAAAGCAATTTTACAAAAGATTTTATTTAATTGAAGTAACAATTTCGTTCCACTTCCCTTAAAGAAAAGTTTCAGTTTTCAGTTAAATAAAAAAAAAAAAAGAATATTATTATTTGCAATGCAGTTCCTCCAAGCCGTGCGCAAGGATAAGAGCAGAAATTTGACTAGCAGTTACAATGAGGTAAGAATCTAATTCTGATTTTTTGCACAGGGCCAAAGATCGATATTTCGGTTTAATTGAATTATCATTATCACTGAGATTTTTTTATCACTGAATTGACTTTCATTATTTTCGTGAAGAATTTATATTTGAGTCAGATTGCTAATTTTTGTTTAACTGTCATTGTCAGTAGATTACATTGCGGGAGGTTACACTTGGCTCCTATTCATTTTATATTTCTGTCTTTTTAAATTTTTGTGGGGAGGTTACACTTAACGCAATGTCCATTAGCATTTCTATATAATATTTTCATTTAAAATTATTGTGGGGAGGTTACACTTGGCGACACCCAGTCCAGGATCGTATTTCGTTGAGAATCTTTTGAACAACAGTCAGATATCTGCTCTTATTTGCTTAGATATAATTAGGATTTGGCGCAACGCTTTTATTAACTTGTGACTTTCTTTCTACAGGTCAACGGCAATTCGTTGCTTTATTGTATTTGTGTGTTGCTTTTGCATTTGTACTTATTTGTTTTTGAATAATTGTGAGTACTGTAAAAATGCCGCGAAAGACTGTGAATAGTGTATCGCGAGGTATTATGAACGAAACTACCGATTTAAACAACTTTACCGATAGGACATGTGATACGCAGTGTAATGATGTCAATCCTGCGTTCACTAACAATCAGTGCGTTCCAACCACTAATGATGATTTTTGTCTTAATGACGAACAAACGAACTCGGTTATGTCCTCTGTTGATTTGTCGACAATCGATGACGCGGGACGCTCTATTGTAATGAGCGCTACCCAGCTTAACACAACCGGTTTACTAAATTCATGTGACGAACAGACAAATTTGTCTAATGAAAATGAACAATATACACAAAGTAGGACGGATTCATTTAACTCCGAAATAGTGACTGACAGTGTACATTCGACTGGCAAACCTGTTTGTAAATCTCAGAATAACCAAATGGTTACAGAAAGCGAGAGAATTCCAGATCCACCACTAAACAGCACAGAGAGTATAAATGCTAATTTTGGCTTTGAACGAATTATGGCAAGATTGTTACAACAACATAGTGAGAAAATGGATAACAATTACAAACAACTTAGTGTAGATATCAAACAACTAGATAACAATTCCAAACAACAGAACGAAAATCTCAAACAACTTAGTGAACAGGTCAAACAACAGAGTGTAGAGAACAAACAAGATAACGAAAAACTCAAACAATACTTAAATGAAAAATTAGACGACAATTCCAGACAGTTAAATGAAAAATTAGACGACAATTCCAGACAACTTAGCGAACAAATTAGAGCCGTTGCCGCGCAGTGCCATGACACTAAGGAACAGTTGCGCGTGGAAATTGAGGCTTGTTCACGAAGAAATAGCGAAGAAATTAAGTCTGTTGCGCAAGAAATAAGGGAAATGCAGACAGCCGCAACAGAAACACTCAGGGACGAAATTAGCGGAGTCGCTAAACAATGCTCTGAAAAAGCTACACAATTACGGGACGAGTTTAAAGCAATGACGGTAGAACTTTCGCGCACAATGGACGCAAAGATAGACGAGAAATTCGAACAACAGAATACTCAGATTGACGAACGCTTTAATCTTCACATACAAAACAGTGATACGCGTTTCCGCAAATTTATTCAGGATCAAAATAAAGTCAAACGTCAGGTCATGGAAACAATCACTGCACAAAGACAAGAAGACAAACGTAAAATGTTCGCGAAAGCGAAGACGTATGTAGACAATAATATTAATACAGTGTCCGACAAAATTAATACCATAGAACAGTTGAACGCGGAATTACGGGATGAAATTTCTGATCTTAAATCAAAAACAGATACACACACAGTAAATATCTAAACAGTGACAGACAGATTCGAACAATTAGAACTAACACAAGAATGCGATATCATCAAAGCTGATGTCAAAAAACTGAGCGAAACTACGCGTAAGTTGCAAAAACAGATTAATGCGACCGATTCTAAAACCGAAGAACAGGCAAAAATACTGACTGAAAAATATGGTGAATTAGCCAGTCGTATTGATGCTATTGAAAATACTAATGACAATAAATCAGACGATACTGCACCGGTTTCATTTAACCAAACACCTGAATTTCAAAATTTACAGCAGACAATTAATGAGATCGATTCATCTAACAACACGTTACGTAGGAAGCTATCGAGTTTACAACAAGAAGTAACAGAGATGAAAAGCATTTCAGTTAATAATAACATACAACAGACGCCACTTTATGAACATTTGTCAGACTCACGCAGCGCGTATAATTTGGGTAATCTACAGAGAGTACGGGACTTAGATTCCGATCAACCACAGTTCAATAGATTCTCTTACGATCCTGAACATGTTCCATCACACAGAGATGATAATTTAGACTACAAACATTTTCTGTCAGTGAGAAAGTTTAAGGTTTTTAAAAACGATAGAACGCAGATTCACCCACTGGACTGGATTCAACAATTTAGCTTTGCTCTTCCACCGACTTGGCCTGTAACGCATAAACTTGAATTTATTTGCAGCTTTTTGGAAGGCGAACCGGCAACTCGTATGAGACCGATCGCGAGGCAGTGCTATTCAGTAGAGGAATTTCAGAATGCTTTTCTATCAGCGTACTGGTCGAAGACGACACAGCGCGGAATTAAAGATCAGTTAATTAGTTTGCCGAATTACGAGAACTCAAATTTTTCCAGTGTGACGCAATTTTTTGAGCACATGGTACAACAAAACCAGTACCTAAGTGAACCGTACAGTGAATCCGCACTTATACAATTATGCATCTCCAAATTACCACGGTCATTACGAGTGTCACTTCTAACGGGCCAGCAAAAAGAAAACATTTCGGCGTTCAGGGATCTGTTACAGCTCTTGGAAGTACAGCAATCTGATTATTCTTTTGTAAACAAAAACTTTTCGTATAACAACCAAGGTCAACAAACTTACAGTAATTATGATCAGGGACGTAATTTCAATAGGAAAAGTAACAGACGCTTTAGGAACGACAACTACCAGAACTTAAATCACAGACAAAATTCAGATTATCAATATCGTCAAAATTTTCAGCAACAGGAAGCACATTTTGGTAACAATAGAAGTTTTCCACCGCAACAGCATAAAAGTCAACCGGTTAGTATACGTAACCAACAATGTAATGCACAAGGTCAACCAGGCTTTAATGTTCCTCCGCGTGCACGTATAGTCACAGATCCAACAAACAGTAACGCACGACAGCAAGGAAACAACTATGTACAAAGAAGACTGTATTTCAATTCCCATCGCAATACACCGTATAGGAATGACTATTACGACAGACGTAAAAATAATGAGAACAATTTTCAGCGTACATCTAACAACAGTCGGACATACCAACAGCAAAATTATACACAAGAACATATTCTCATGAATGAACCCGACAGTAGGTTTCATCCAGAGCGTAACACGTCTGGAAGAAGTAATAGGACAGTTCAAATAGTCGAAATGCCACAAAATCCTCCTAATAATAATAACATGTCAGACAGAATCTGACTAGATACTGTACAGAACGCAGCTTCCAATAATACAAGCACTACCTTTGACACGCAAAATGTTGTTCGTGAAAATGTAATTACTTTTGACGATATCAGAGACACTCTCTTGGAGGAAAGACCAGTTATTCAGAAAACCATTTCACATCCTGTTATCGAAATTAAAATTGGTTCATCGAAATTCTCAGCAGTAATTGATTCCGGATCACCTATATCAGTAATAAATGAGGAGACTTTTAACGAGTGTAACAAAGAGAATACGTATCCGACATTACCATTAGGCAAAACAAAAGTGAAAGGAGCAGTACCGAGTAAAGGAGTAGACGTTAAATTACAGACGCATTTATCATTTTGTATTGGAGGTCATACTTTCCACTCTAATTTTTGGATTGTTCCTTTATTGACAACAGACATTATTTTAGGCACGAATTTTCTGGTACAACACGACGCTGTTATCGATTTTCAGAATTCTTATTTAATGTTAAAGGATGAAAATGTACAATTGGCTTTAGAATTTCAGCACTCTTTATCTGCGGAAGAACAAACAATTAACCGCACAGAGGTCATTTCAGCAACACATAACATAGACTGTAATCCTACATTGTTCACGGATACGTACGTACACAACTATAATACTCCAGACGAAGCTGACTACGACGTAATGCAAATGATTTCCGATAAAGTTAAAGAGAGCAGTGCAACTACAGACGACGAACGAACGCAATTACACAAAATTCTTTTACAGCAAGCTCCAGTTTTTGACAACATTCCTGGTACTATGTCCGGTTTTATGTATGAATTTCAAGTCAAACAGCACGATACATTTAAAGCTAAACATTATCCCATTCCATATATTTACAGAGAACAGGTTAAAAAAAAGCTGCAGGATATGCTCGACCAAGGAATTATAGAACCAGCAGTTAGTCCGTACATAAATCCGCTACATATTGTCAAGAAAAAGGATGGCTCACTTCGCCTTGTACTAGATTCACGTCACATTAATGACATTATTATTAATGAAACAGATCGACCACAGACTTTAGAGGAACTTTTACAGAAATTTCATGGTACTGCTATTTATTCTACACTAGATTTGAAATCGGGATTTTGGCAAATTCAACTTCATCCTAATTGCAGAAAATATACAGCTTTTCTCTGTTTTGGCGACTGTTATCAATTTTGCAAATTACCGTTCGGCTTAACTATTTCTTCTGCAGCTTTTATTCGCGGTTTGAACACAATACTTCCGACAGAACTTAAGGACAGAATCACGACGTATGTAGACGACATTCTTATCGCAGAAGCTAACTGGTCTGAACACAATCTGATTCTTGAACGACTGTTACAAACTTTTCATGTACAAGGACTCACAGTTAACCTCAGTAAATCGCATTTTGGCAAAACTTCTATAAAATTTCTTGGACACGTGATTTCAGCAGAAGGCATTGCACCTGATCCGGAGAAACTTCAAGCTTTACGTGACATTACTGTTCCTACGACGAAAAAGCAATTACGCAGTTTTTTGGGCTTAATTAACTTTTTTCGTAAATTTATTCATCACTCTGCTTTAGACACGCCTAGACTATGCCAATTAACAGGTAAAAACACTATTTGGTCATGGGATAAGCAAGCACACTCTGAATTCATGAACCTGAAACATGCTTTGTTGAATGCTCCACTTTTATCGCAACCAGATCTTACCAGAAATTTTTCCATTGCCACCGACAGTCCTAACACCGCTTTAGGCGTACATATTTTCCAGGAAATTGAAGAAGATGGTTCAATAGTAATTAAAAACATCGCATTTGCAAGCCGCATTTTGTCACCTGCTGAACGAAATTACTCCGTTACAGAATTGGAAACATTATGTGTTATATGGGCTTTTACGAGATTTAGGCACTTTCTTTATGGCAGACATACCACAGTTTACACAGACCACAGAGATATACAATTTTTGCTTTCAGCTAAATTTACTCACGACAGGTTAAGTAGATGGAAACTTTATTTACAGGAATTTAATTTTACGATTGTCCACATTCCCGGCACACAAAATGTTATAGCAGACGCACTATTGCGTTCTCTCGGCAACAATCAGCAAGACGTAGCAACCAACTTCTGCAAAGCAAATTTCAGTGTAATGTACATTCAGCAAGTTGCATTTGAAAACTTTATTTCATCGTCATTACAGGACATAGCAAAGGAGCAAAATAAAGACAATGTGTGGAAAGAAATTAAACACCTATGGCAAGATAGGAATAATGTTACGATTAGAAACCATTACACTGTACGCAATGACATTCTGTTTCGCCGCTCTCATCCTGACAGCAACAATTGGTTATTATGCATTCCTGACGAACTGGTTAACAAATTAATCTGGTACACTCATTTAAGCTACGCACATTACGGGGCACGAAAATGTTTTCTTATACTGAGACAGAACTGTTATTTTACCAACATGGAGAAACGTATACGACGAGTTTTAGCGTCTTGTAAAATTTGCCAGAAAGCTAAATCTGACACCACTTCACATATTCCTCCTTTATATCCCATTGTACCTGTTAAATTAAGACACATGGCCGCTGTAGATATTTTTGGTCCGATTCCCAGAACTAACAGAGGTTTTTGCTACATCTTTGTCGCTGTTGAGCTCACTTCAAAATTTGTTACTTTCACTCCATTACGCAAAGCTACTGCTAAAACTGTTTCGAAAGCATTTGTAAAACATTTTCTATCTCATGTAGGGCATGTGATGAGAGTAATTTCTGACAATGGATCTCAATTTCGTAGTAGCGTATGGACACGCATGTTACGAGCCAGAAACATTTCTCCGATCTATATATCCAAGTACCACGCTTCTTCGAACCCCTGTGAAAGATTAATGAAAGAAATTGGTAAGCTGTGCCGAATATACTGCCACAAAAGACGTATTGATTGGGATACACACATAATCTCATTCCAAGACGTAATTAATTCCATTCCAAATGAATCTACTATGCTATCTCCGTCTGTTATCTTGAAAAACGTTGAGCCACCAAACAAAATTAAAGAATTAGTAAACTTCCCCAAATGTCGTCGACTAAGACACCACGAAATAATTGACATTGCGCTGAACAACATCAAACGTGCCGCAGAGCGCCGGAGAAGACAGCAAAAACAGGTTTGTACACGCCGCGACTTTCACGTTGGACAGAAGATATTAGTACGTACACATTATTTATCCAGCAAATTAAAAGGTAAGTGCAGTAAATTTGAACTTCTATACGCAGGTCCGTATCGGATTCGCAGCATCCCTCACCCCAATGTTGTACACGTCGAAACTTTGAGAACCAGAAAATCGAAAGGCAATCACCATATCTCAAACATTAAACCGTTTATTGAGTGAAACCACTGTATGATTCAACACATTATGATGCCATTCACTAATGCAATTATTTCACCTGACTAATTACTGATGATTATCGTAATTTTTCTTGGCAAGTGCCCGGTAAGGTAAGGTTAGCAGGTCGCTTTTCTTGTCGTTACACATCAGACTGTGCACATTTTCCACTTTTTTTTATGTACGATTGTATTCCAGTTTTGTTTATATGCACTGTGAAATAGTTAAGATATAACACACACCAGTCGACTTTGACATTTTTTTTTTTGCCTTGTGACATCTCAACATCGTGACTGTTTTACATTTTTTTGCTGCTGCATTGTGATATTCTGTGTACATTTTTGCATCTGAACACTGTCAACGTCTTTGACACATTACGTTTTCTGTCATGTTATGCTGTATGGTTAATTGTGTCACCATAAACCAGTCATTATTTAGTGGGTATATGATTTAAATGCAAGACATTAATCTTTGTTCATCAATTTCAGAAAGAAATGATGCGTGTAAGAAATAAATTCAACAGAAACGGGAATTTCACCTATGGAATAAACGAAAGAAGATGCAATAACTTTATGAGGAAGAGTAAATGGATCAGGATTAACAAGCATTAACAAGAATATACTATACTCATCGTAGAATAGCAGTCTTAACTAATTTTTTCTTTCAGAATACAAGGTGATTGATGCAGGCTGTCAGACTGAACCACACATCTTAGTTTTAGTGATGAAATATGCTAGAGATAAGGAATAGTTGTATAATGAGTAATGAAGTGATTTTTTTTTGCAGATGATAATGAATGCTGATGAATAATGATGAAGAATATGCTGTTATGAATAATGAAGTTTTTCTTTACAGGTGATGATAATAATGAAGTTATGATAATATGGATAATGAAGTGATGGATAATGAAGTTTTTTCTTTACAGATGAGGATAATGCTGAAGTTATGTATTTATGTTATGTAGTTATTTAAGTATTTGTTGCAGTTTGTTTTGACAGCAGGTGTTATATTACATAGTAGGATGATGGAAAGTTTTGGCAAGGACAGCTATGGAACACATTTTTATACACGTTTCACTACCTGTTAATTCGAAGTTCACTACTTTTCAGCATAGTGTGCGTTTCTTCTTTCAGGTCAATAATCCATTTTGTATTTTTTCCAGGAGAAGCTTTTCATGATACTTACTAAACCTGTTACTTATTATACCTGTTCTAGTACTTGCATTTTTATTTTTTACCCATTTGTGTTTATCATTTATAAATGTGATCACATATACTGCCTTCTTACATAACCTTGCTACAGCTGACTCATGACGAATGACGTTACCTATCCTCATTTGCAGCAATAGGTCAAAAGCAAATAGTGTTATGCCTCAGCAATTAATTATCGATCCCAACGCAATGCATTGCTAACAAAAAAAAAATGTATTACCAGTCCCAAATAGTGATACCAGTTTGAGAAAGTTCTGAGTAATGCTGATCAGCTCTGAATAGTATGTCACTTGAGTAATGACCTCTTAATGAGACAAAAAGAATATATAAAAATAATGCTTTGTAACTGGCTAATAACTGCCACTGTTTATTGTAATGAGACTACTTATAATGCGCATGATTATTAATGCTATGACTGTAATTAACTGATTTTTAATAATGACTTCATAATGATCTGAATAATACTGAATGATGAACAATGTTTTATTCTATTCAATACTTGCTGGCCACTGAGTGCCAATAATTAATGTCACTCGATGAATTGTTATTAATTATGCCATTAATTAGCTCTTGTTTTCAATGTTCATACTTTGTATTTGGAAATGAATGTGACTGTTTAATAATGCTTTGTAATTAGAAGAAGGCTAATGATTCTTACTAGATTGGAATGACACATAATTAATTAACTATGCTATTGTTTCATAATGCTTTGTAATTAGGAAAAAGCTAATGATTATTACGATTGGAAGACAAATGATTAATTAATTATGCTATGCTTTATAATTGGGAAAGAATGTGATTGTTTAATAATGCTTTGTAATTAGGAGAAGGCTAATGATTCTTACTATATTAAAATGACAAATGATTAATTAACTGTAATTAGGAAAAAGCTAATGATTATTACTATTGAAATGACAAATGATTAATTAACTGACACATAATTAATTAACTATGCTATACTTTGTAACTGGAAAAGAATATGATTCTTACTATATTGAAATGACAAATGATGCTATGCTTTGTAATTAGAAGGCTAATGAATCTTAATTACTGTTTAATAATGCTTTGTAATTAGGAGAAGGCTGATAATTCTTACTATATATTGAAATGACAAATAATTAATTAACTATGCCATACTTTGTAACTGGAAAGGAATGTGACTGTTTCATAATGCTATGTAATTAGGAAAAGGCTAATGATTAATACTATTGGAATGACAAATAATTAATTAACTATGCTATACTTTGTAACTGGAAAAGAATGCGATTATTTAATAATGCTTTATAACTAGGAAAAGAAGGTTACTGATTCTATGTAAAACAATTCATGAACATTTTTCTGTAATACTACATACTTGGTACAGAAATGTTCAATAACTGGGCTATGAGTGCCACAAACTACTAATGAAGACTGTAATTGTGAATATTATGTGACTTAATGTCCTTCACCTCATGAGCTAACTACCCTGAATTACTGCAATGTCCATTTGTCCTGTTTATCCTAGTGATCATGGAGCACTATATTTGGTTTTGCACTAATTCTACGTTGGTGTGCCTTGTAAGAGCGTGGTGTTGACACGACATGCTGTCCACCACCGTGAGCGGTGAAGACGTTATTATGGTCCCACTGTTTGGTGTACCTAATGTACTGCCAAAATGAAAACATGGAACATTACTACGACCGTTCAGTGTCTTGGCTACACTGATAAATTCTGATGGGAAAAGAACTGCAAATTGTGTCACTTGGTGTTGTACTTCTGTGGAAAGATATGGACTTTCAGAACAGCTGTGTGCAATCTAAAGTGCTACAACCATGATGCAATCCTTCCCTTTCCTATCCTAATTCTTGTCACATAGTGAAAATCATTTTTTGCTAACATCATTTATGTTCATGGGTTATACATTTTTTTTTTTTTTGATTCGCTGAACTCCAGTGCGAGTACACTTATGTCACTTATCGATATGAGTTTTTTTGCCATTATGTTTATTTATTGCGAAAATGCTAAAGACATTTTTTCGATTTGTTCTGAAGTACAGTATATGTACACTCTTGTCTTTTATATTGTATATACATTTTTTATTTTGATGATATGTTCTGAACTACAGTGCATGTGCACTTATGTTAGGTGTTAATATGTTTTCTATTGAACTTCAGTGCTTGTGCATTTTTCTCATTTTTCAATATGATTTGTACTCATTCTGTATAGTCAATACTTCAGTGCGTATGCACTTATGTCATTTGTTACTAATTGCATATACATTTCGTCAATTGCTAATATGTTCTCAACTCCAGTGCGAGTACACTCATGTCACTTATCAACACGATTTTTTGCCATTCTGTTTTTTGCCATTCTGTTTATGTTAAAGAATTTTTTCAGTGCGTGTGCACTTTGTTATCTGTCAAATAATTTGTATATACATGTTTCTGATTTGCTACTATGTTTTGTACTCACATTTTGTCTTTGTCTTATATATTTTGTATTTAGTGCGTGTGCACAACATTTAATTCATGTACTACATCTAAATATTCTGTAAATTGTAGAAGTTTATTAATTAAAGAAAAATTTTGCCGCGCTTGGCAAGTCCAAATGACTCACCATCGCTGCCAAATTTTTGCCCCCCCAGTGGAGGGTTATGAAACACGTATGTAACGTAGCAGCGATGGCGAGGCATTGTAGCGTCTCTGACCAGAGAGTATGCGCTTGACCGCGCGAGTGTTGCGAGCAGTTCGCTAGTTGTCGCTATGCAGAGCAGTACTCTGTCAGTAGTTGTTGCGAGCGGTAGCTCTGTTCAGTTGCGTCGAGTACGCTAGTAGTCGTCATGCAGAGCGGTCGGTCAGTGGTAGCAGCCCAGTGCGGTTGTGTGATGTAGTCTGTCGGCAACACTGGTCAAGATGCTGAATGAGGTATACTGTTACTTAAGATAATCATCAGATAATGTAAAGTTTATTTATTGTAATTAATCTCCAACAAGTCCCCCAATAATAATTTTGATTTCAAAAGCAATTTTACAAAAGATTTTATTTAATTGAAGTAACAATTTCGTTCCACTTCCCTTAAAGAAAAGTTTCAGTTTTCAGTTAAATAAAAAAAAAAAAAAAAAAAAAGAATATTATTATTTGCAATGCAGTTCCTCCAAGCCGTGCGCAAGGATAAGAGCAGAAATTTGACTAGCAGTTACAATGAGGTAAGAATCTAATTCTGATTTTTTGCACAGGGCCAAAGACCGATATTTCGGTTTAATTGAATTATCATTATCACTGAGATTTTTTTATCACTGAATTGACTTTCATTATTTTCGTGAAGAATTTATATTTGAATCAGATTGCTAATTTTTGTTTAACTATCATTGTCAGTAGATTTCATTGCGGGAGGTTACACTTGGCTCCTATTCATTTTATATTTCTGTCTTTTTAAATTTTTGTGGGGAGGTTACACTTAGCGCAATGTCCATTAGCATTTCTATATAATATTTTCATTTAAAATTATTGTGGGGAGGTTACAGGCGTCAATCAAGCCATCCGTCAGAATTGCGATGTATTTTGTGAATCACATTACCTTTACTATAATTTTAAGCTACCTGATGGTAAATTACACAGGGAACAGACATTAGGAGTTTCTGACGAACTGCTGGATCTCTTCGCCTGTAAATCGCTTTTGTAATATATTGATTGAACCAGGTTGAAAGAAGATGACAGAGCTAAAACATACAAAAACAAAAAGCATTAGAAAAATTCTAAAATGAAAATTCAACAGAATGTCACTGTCACGTATATCAAAATATTTCGTAAGCGCGAAGGATTATCAACCGGAAATTGTATTTTGTCCGCACAATGTATAGCAAGAGTTACTGACGTCTCTTTATAGATGTTTCAATTAATTAATTATAATTAAAACATCATCTTTTTCAGAAATGAAACTGGTCATTAGATTGGAGAAAGTCTGATCTCGTGATTCAGTTGATGTAATCAAACCGCTTCAAAGGATTATCTAATGAAGTTTCAAAATTGAAATTACCACTGTTCATGCAAGATGTCTTCCAGAAAATCACTTACGTCACTGTAAATTAGAGATAGCTCTGACTTCTAATATACATTAGTACAACCGGGGATAATTTCTAAAATACATGACATACACTCAATGTTGAAACACGCGAAGATAGCTGACAAAGTAAATTGTAAGCAAAAATACCAGTGTGAAAAGGGACGTATTAACTGAAGGAATTTTATGAAGTGATTGACTCTTTCTGTTATATTACGTCAGAAACAACTTTCATTACGCTTCATTTTAGGTTGTAGTTGAAAGTTGCTTGTTAGACTGCACTTGTACTTTAGTTCACAATTTTTTTTATTTTTGCTATCGCGAAGTAATCATCGCAATTTTCAGCAAAGACATCCAATGATCAGTTTCCATTTGGTGGTGAATACTCTTTAAGTTATCTCTTTATCGTGTTACTGAAACGTGTTAATTACTTTGCAGGACTGCTTGAGCCTTCAGCTAGTGACATATGCCGGCGGTTTTCGGGGCCATGAGGCCATGTTGATTTGAATGGGCGTTGCTTTGCCCTGTCTGTTCTGGAATCAACATAAGGCGGTTCGGAGATACATTAATTGGAAATTTTTGCTAAGATCTTTGCAGTTAGCTTCATAGATCATGGCTTTATCCAACTAATCATGGGAGTAGAACAGTTGTCATCTGAAGCAATCTATTCGGAATAGGACGAATGATTGTGGATTTGTGCAAATGCCCGTGAATTCGAGAAAATTTTATCACAGGCTCTTTCATTGGAGTACGTGGACTTAACGAATCGCTGTATGACAACGCAATAAACCGATGTATGTGGAAGATGTCGCATATTATGTAGGGTTGTTAAATCCAACCAAATGTGGTCGTACTTATCGACTGATGGAAACAGGGGTCTCTACTAAAGCACTGTAAAACTATGGGTAAAATGATTTGGAAATGAAAAGGGAAATATTATTAAAAGGGTTAAATGATTTTTCGAGATTACTCTGGAATATATTGTCGAGTAAAGTAGGGGTTTCGGCTATCGGAACAGTCCCCGTAGCTAATGGGGAAAAAAATTGAATAATAAGGTTTCATTACGAATACAAAGATATAAAAATTCACAATGTTCTTATGTCACTTTTTGAAATCATTCCTTACACACTTTTTCAACGGTACGGTGACACGCTGTGTTTCAATCCATTATTACTGGTGTCCATGCCGGTCCTTATTATCGTCCAAACATTTATGATGAAATACTTTGGTGAACTAATTAATAAATATTCAAACAACTTTTTAAAACTGTCCCAAATACAATTTCACACACAACCTTTAGGTAATGCACTCACAAGGTTAATAATACTTGACGTGCGTACATTTTTTTAGCAGGGTCATCACATGCATCTGGTCTCTTTCAGATCTCAAAACATACAGAGAGCTACTAATTAATTACTGCGTGCTGTATTGCTGATTAATAATCATTTCTGGCCTCGTTACCTATTATTGTTGTCACAGATGTTATCGCTATCTAGTGACTTCTCTATTAATCACCTTAAAAATTACCACCACATCTGCCACTCCCCCCCCCCCCCCCCCCACACACAATGTTTGATGTTTACGAAGATATACAGCACACAGTACTTACCGATAAGCGGTAATTGCCTTTACATGAAGATTTTGGTTATCAAAAAGAAATTGTATATACGAATATAAATAGGGAGGCAGTGTGTCATTATTAGTAAGGCCATATGGACAGAGCTTTTGTTTTTCCGCTTTTTGTTATCTTAATCTGTTATTTGGGAACATATGGTGATAGGTTTAATTATTTACGATGGGAACCTCTTTCATCATAATTTAACTCTAAATATTGCTTTCTACTGTTATGACAAAAATAAACAAAAAAGAAAGAGGTATTAATTATGTTATAGGTTATCCCATTCTTGTGGAAGTGTGATATTTCTTTACAATTTTACACCCCAGCTGATACAAATATGAAAAAATATCCTAATATTACAGGACACAGACATATTTATACATCTAAAATTTTCAATTCCCCTTTCTCGGTCTAATACGAAATAAAAAGTGGCAAATGCCATTTTTGTTTTCGTTCTTTCCTTATTGTAAGGGGCGTATAAAAAGAAACGAGCCGGAGGCATAGTTACAGAAACCACTACCTGTATGTTAGAAGTTTTGACAGTGGCTATTGAGACACTTGTCCCACTGTGACACAAGGCGGTGAATGGCTAGCTCATAGAATTCCCATGGCTGCTTTGTTAACCAGTTCCGCACGTACAGCTGGACGTCGTCGTCCTAGGTGAATCGTGTTCCCCTCAGAGCCTTTTTAAGGCGGCTATGGCTTTCACTGACACTCGGTGGTCCTGGGTAATGAGTGCATTCACCACCTGGACGATGTCATCGGTAAAGCAGTGAGGTGTTCCAGACCGTTCATCATCCTCTAACTCTCCCGTCCTTCCCTGAAGCGCTTGTGCCTCGCCTTGACCCTTGCAAGGGACCTGCAGTGTTCGCCGCACACTTGCGACATTCGTCGATGAATGTCCGTTCCTCCTACTCCTTCCGCTGTCAGAAAACGAACAACACCTCTTTGCTCTTCTGTTGACGCCTCCATGTCACTGTTTGCAAGGTGACTGGCAGCATTGGACGATTGATGCATGTTGCTGTTAAGCCGATGTTACGCTATCAAATTTCTTTGTCAACGTTTTGATCAAAGATGTGATCAAGTATTCGTCAAATACATTTGACAAAGAACTTTGGCGTGACGCTAAAAAGGGGTATTACACTGTCATCATATTTTTCTTCAAAGTTCAAGATGGCTGACAACAACAACTTGTTATTAACGACAGCACTCTGCATGTACCACAATTGCACTGTGTGTACATGCGGAAGAGAAGCGGGAGGAAAAAAAGGAAATGTACTTGGCTTAAGCCTTGGGTTTTACGACGACATGATAAAACCATTCCACAAAACTTGTTACTTGGGCTTATAGTGGAGAACATCAAGTTGTACATCAAGTACTTAAGAATGGATGAGCATACATATCTGTATGTGCTGAGTGAAGTGTATCCTCATATGACAAAGCACAATACTCACTTAAGAACTGCTGTATCTGCAGAAGACATTCTCACTATAACACTGTGATTCCTTGCTACAGCAGAGAGTTAGGTTAGGTTAGGTTATGTCTCCAATCTTCTTAATGTATTTTTGTATTCAGGGTGCCTCAGGTTGTAAAGCGCCTCATCAGCTTCATACATCTCTATTAATTTTATAGTTGTCACTACACACCAATTGTATTTACCGGCAATGTTTATAAAAACACTGGAGGTGACAGAACGCTGCAGCGATGCTAGCGCTCCACGTGGTAACACGTCACATTGCAATGAACAAAAGACAAGCGACTTCTTTGATCAAGTCTACAGCGAGGCCCTAGACGGCATTTGACGAAGTTCCCTCTCACACCATCAAATTTCTTTGAAAAATATATTTGAAAAAGATATTGGACAAAGAAATTTGATAGTGTAATACCGGCCTTCGCTCTGTATAGTCACGTGACGTGCACGCGTGCCCTCTAGCGACGGGCTGTGAACCTTCGCGCTCTGGTCGAAACCACACCTCGTTACACACGCCTTGACATTACCCTCCTGTCACCGGTTTGTGCATTCAACACTCTGGCTCGTTTCTTTTTGAACGCCCGTTATAAGTTTTACGAACTTTGTGGGTTACACACCGCCGTTACTGGCTGCTGAAAAAAATTGGTAGCTTTTGTTGGTGCCACTAGTTGCGTACAATTCTGGATCTGACTGCCATTAGCTGTATCACTGGCCACGGTCAGCTATTGTTTATTGTTTGAGTAGTCGTGGCACTGTCCTTCCTCGTAGACAGTACCGTATGAGCTCGCACACGAATTACTCTTGTAACTGCGTGTAGTCCGAGACCAGTTCTTCTCAATTTCGTCTACATAAGACGCAGACTCCGACCACAGCAAGGAAGTGCATCGCCTTAAGAGCCCCCAGGAACATCGAGGGCCGACGAAATTATAGCATTACGCGGGGTGTGTACCGCACGCCTTCGTCAACCACGTGTCATTGATCTGCTCTTAAAACTCGGCGACCTTTCCTTCTCCTGGTTTGCAGATAAAATCTATGAGCGTACTTTTAACGATGCGCAACACATTAATTTTTCACTGGGTGGATGCCTCACTGATTTCAGATATCTAACACGTTAATTTTGTTGCACTTCACCACTTATCATACCAACCATGGGACGCTTAATTCACTGCATGATGATTTTTTACTGATTCACACGTTTCGATCAGACATGTTTTCGCTTCCATGTGGAACATTTACATACTATACAAATACACGGAACTGAAAGCTAATTACAAAATTGTTGATAACAAACTTTACATACAGACGTTTTCATGAAGGATTTAAGTTTTTAATCTTCATTATCTTTGACATTTAAATTAGAGCTCCCATCTAGCATCACATTACTAGCTGAGGTAAACTTCCCTCTTAAAAGTCATCCCTTTTTTCCTTTCATTTATTATGTTTTTCTCTTTCAGACAAAGAGAAAATGTCATTACAAGAGAGGAAATATCCATGAGCTGAGTCTGAAAATTATGAATACTACATTTTTATCTCACACAGGGAGAGAATGGGAAGAGGACTTCATCAAGCAAAGACCTCATTAAGCAATTTATTATGCAAGCTATTTGTTAAATTTTGTCTATTAGTAGCTACCTTCATCTTCAAAAGCTTTTCAACTTTTATGGCCCTGAGTAAACATTAGTGTTGATATATATATATTTTATCGTGCTCCTAGGTACTTCCATCTCATACCTTAGAGTAGTAGAATACTCATTAGTGCCTTTATACCGTATGTATAAGTTAAGGGCAAAGCATGAATGAGCGTATGGTTGGATGCAGTTTATTAAGACGTGATTTATTCGGTGCTTAGACTTTTGACATGTAATGTATTTCCTGATTACTTGAAATACGCTTTGTTTTAATATCTGGGAAGAAACAGTAATATGTGATTTTACTTGATAATTTTTCATCCCATAATATTCCCATGCATTATGTGTATACTGTTTGGAGCAGATTAAAGAGCATTTTTCTGGCACGTTGACACACCACTTAGGATAATCAGGTGTTTGTGGTAAACAATATCCGTTGTGTAATTTGCGTCATTTCTGTAGTTCAGAGTATCCACAAGCTGTTGCCTTACGTAATGCCACCGTTCATGCTCTTCTTGTAACTGGGGCACGTTCCTACACTTTTTAAGTTAATAAGATCTACAAGAACCGTCGTGAATAAGGAGTACTGTGAAATCTGTGGTCTGCTTCGTGAGTTCCACGTACTCTCAATACTTGCGGAAGCCTAGACAAGGCGTCTGCCAAAATATCCAAAATATTCTGCTCACCCTTGAAATAATATAGTCAAAATGTGGTTGTTGCTAGAACAGGCATCATCCAGCTAACGCTTTGTGTAGTAAGTTGCATGGTAATAGGAATGAAAGCGCTTCATGATTGCAGAATACCTTAGTGTGATTTCCACATAAAAAATATGAAATTTTCGAAATTTCCATATTATTGCCAGTGCCTCAGTTTCTGAAACTAAAGCAGCTCATTCAGTTTCTGTAAGCTTACGACTTGCGGAACTGGTGATGTTTTTGTTTTGATGTCTCTGTTCTGTTGTGATGGAAACAATACTGCTCCTGGTCCTTTGTGACGACACATCAGTTCTAACACAGAATTCTTTCCTCATCTCTGGGTATGCTAAAACGTCTGCGTTTATTAAAGCCCCGTTTAATTGCCTCAAAATCCTCTCGGAATTTTAGTATCCCCAACTACGTGCGGTTTTTTTCTCAATAAATTCAGAACAGCATTCTTATTTGACAGGTGATTGGGAACGAATTTTGGAAAAAAAATTATGCTAGCTCTAGAGATACCTTTACTTATTTCTTTGCCTGTGGTCTAGGAAAATTTTAATAGCGTTGGGGTCATGTCTAATACCTAGGTGAGATGATTTGATGTACAAATTTTCTCTCTTCCCTGTGCGAATTAAGATTATTTCAAGGAAATGGTAACTTCATATTCAGAGAACCTTTCTAAGCCTTCTCTAAGTATTTGCGCATGAGCTTTCCTCAGGGATGTGGCGATAAGGACATCCACATAATGATTTGACTCAAGAATTCTGATCCAAGCACACTGTCTAATGCTGCAACAAATATGCCAGCATTCATGTTAAAGCCAAACGGCAGAATGCAAAACAGGTAACTTTTACGATTGCACAAGAAGGCAGTAGATCGGCACCTTTCAAGGTGAAGTAAAATTTGACAGTAAGAGGCCCTGAAGTCAATAGACGTCAAATACTTAACTCTGTGAAATTTCTCTTCAGTATTCAGTATTTGTCAGTACGAGGCCCTGAAATCAGACTACGTCAAATACGTAACTCTGTGAAATTTCTCTTCAGTATTGTCTAGTCTAGTTCCTACGGGTATGATGATTTTATTTATTTCTCTGATGTCCAAGACAAGACGAACAGTGAAATCACGTTCGGCCACTGCTAAAATTGGTCTTCTGTATAGTGAGTGCGATGGTTCTATTGTATTCCACTTAATCATGTGCTCGACCTCTTTCCTGACAGCCTTCTTTCTCCTCAATGGAATTGCTATGACGTTCGCATTCATTAAACTGTGTTTTTCTTCAAAAACGTGTGAGAATTGTTTCAATAAGGCCTGCAAATCATGCTTCTGTTCTTGTATTACTCCTTGGATTACTTCTGAACTTCTTCGTGCATGTTCTATAGTGTGGTCCGCTTCTCAAAAATTACATCGTTAAATGTTTCATGTATAGCATTAAAAATTTCAGGATACATCAACTGAATATTAACCTTGTTTGTCAAATGACTGAGGACATTTGCCTTTGTTTTCAACAAATCAACTGAAACAGATTTTTCGTCTATATACAAATGGCTAGATCAGTCTTCACCTGATACTTCCTGAAAAATTCCATGTCTAACAATATGTTAACTATTGTTTTGTCGAGCACTAGAAGCGAGAATGTAAATATGTTTTCATTTATGTTTTTGATGTGCTAATTGGTGCAGTTACAATATGGCAGTTTTGTACTGGCAAAGTAGGCAAATTGAGTATGTTCCGCAGCTGGTCAAACGGACTTTGCGAAATTAAATACGCCACTGCGCCAATGTCTGACACAAACTGTACATCTGTTTGCCAATTTTGGTATTTATAATAGTTGCCAGAGGGCTAGGACCTACCGATAGCTGCTTCCATGTGGCGAAGGAAGGGGGTTAATCCGTCCATCAGTGACATCAACTACGTGTATCGTGGATTCAGAACTGTTGCACGTACAGCCTTGTATTTGACTAGGGGCGGCATGACTGTCCTGGGTTTCTCCCGCTCCCGTAGGCACTGTTATTACTGTAGTTACTCGGTGGTTGATATTACGTAAATATTGTTTGGCATTGCCGTTCACACCATACGCATTATTCCACCCATTCTTGTTTCACGGTATTGAGAACCGCGATTTCGTTGATTGTACCCCTTGCGTTGCGGCCTATATTACTGTTTCTTGTGCTGTTTCAGAAATTACAGTTGCCACTATACCCCTGAGATGGTGCACGTGGATGATACGCTTGTTGCGCGTTGTCATATTGGTTGCAGTGATTGCTACCATCACTGTTGCAGGAGCTGTCCCCACTGTAATTACTGCCATTGCTGTAGTTCTTACAAATTCCCATATCCGGGCACACCTGACTGATTCCGACTGTAATCGTTTGTCTCAGGGTTGCTTTCATATATGAGGTGAATGAAATCGATTACGGATAAAAAATATTGTAAGTCGTAAGTAGAAACTGCGACCAGTTGTTCACGTATAACTGTGGCTAATCGTCCTTTTAATATTCTTAACACATCAACATGTGATATCAGATTACTCTTGTTTAGATATTTTTTGAAATATTTTCGCAACCCACCGTGTTTTGCACTGAAAGTTTGCGGGTCGAAGACCTCCGTTCGAAATCTTTCTTGTAATCCCTGAAACCAGTACTTCTCTTAAAAGGCTTGTTCTGACTGTTCGTATGTGCGACAACTGTCGGCTTCTTCTGCTGCTATTAAACGGGCGTCACCCTGAATCCAACCTACAACGAACTGGATTTTTTGTTGTTTGGACCAATTTCGAGGTAATATGTTCCTCAACGCTCGCACAAATACCACTGGGTGTGTCTTTTTCGATTCCTGCGAAAAGATCAGAAATTTGTCTGTGTTTGAGCAAACCTTCATCAGTAATGACTGACGTTATTCCTTGTGCTATTTCATCTGATTGTGATGTCGTTCTCCGCCTCCTTGTCGACGACATGGCAGTGTTCGACAACGCTGAGACATTCGCATAATTGTTTGCAAATTGCTCCGATTCGCCTGTAGCATACTCTGATCGTGGCGGAATGGTGTTTGCGAGATTATTTTCTATAGCTGACCGATTCTGATTTGTAGCTACCGACGTTCCGTTTGAAAAATCCTTAGTTTATTAGCTCAGAGCCAACTTTATCTTCAGCCATGTCAGTTTTAGTCATGTCAGTTTTAGCAAAGATTCATGTTTCAAGTTCACTAATTATTTCCTCTACGGGATCGACGTAGGTCCTGTGTCCCTCGATGCACTGCACTTTTCTGCGAGCGTGGTGCCACTGTCGAATTTTGATGATTCGGCTCTTTCGTTTAATTTCTTTACATCCTTTTTAAGAACTTCATGTTCGGATGTTAGAAATGTATGACCCATTTTTGAAAGACCATCTTAGGTGAGTTCGCATACGTCCTCTGGCATTTTTCTGCAAGTCGATACAATTCGGTTATGTTTGTCTGCACAGTCGTGACTAATTCGCTCAGATTTTTGAGCTCATTTTGTGAGGCTTCGTGTTCCTCTACTACATTTTTTTTCTTGGGCCACACCTTTTTTTCTGTTCCAGTGCCTGACAGCTTTTGTCTTAACTGCGTGCTCATACTAGAAAACTTCATGTGAAGTTCGTTAGAACTGTATTCCTATTAATACGCAAGGCTTCAAGATCGCCAATAACCGTATCGACTTTTGGTTCTACCACGCTGACACGAACAGAAAATTTTTGATCGAGATTGTTGACTTCTGTTGCAAAGGACTCGATTTTTTATGTTAATTTTGAATCCAAGCTACTGATGTTGTTCGCTGTTAATTATTAATAATTTAGCAGTACCTGAGCGTACCCCGGCAATTTCAGTCCTTATTTTTGTGTTATCTGAACGTATACCAGCAATTTCTGAACATACGTTGGTCATTTCTGTACGCATGCTGGACATGTCTGAATTCATTTTTTTTACTGCCTAATGAATAAATATTCAAACAACTGAAACTTCCTGGCAGATTAAAACTGTGTGCCCGACCGAGACTCGAACTCGGGACCTTTGCCTTTCGCGGGTAAGTGCTCTACCTTCTGAGCTACCGAAGCACGACTCCCGCCCGGTACTCACAGCTTTACTTCTGCCAGTATCTCGTCTCCTACCTTCCAAACTTTACAGAAGCTCTTCTGCCAACCTTGCAGAAATAGCACTCCTGAAAGAAAGGATACTGCGGAGACATGGCTTAGCCACAGCCTGGGGGATGTTTCCAGAATGAGATTTTCACTCTGCAGTGGAGTGTGCGCTGATATGAAACTTCCCTGCTGATTAAAACTGTGTACCCGACCGAGACTCGAACTCGGGACCTTTGCCTTTCGCGGGCAAGTGCTCTACTATCTGAGCTACCGAAGCACGACTCCCGCCCGGTACTCACAGCTTTACTTCTGTAAAGTTTGGAAGGTAGGAGACGAAATACTAGCAGAAATAAAGCTGTGAGTACCGGACCGGAGTCGTGCTTCGGTAGCTCAGATGGTAGAGCACTTGCCCGCGAAAGGCAAAGGTCCCGAGTTCGAGTCTCGGTCGGGCACACAGTTTTAATCTGCCAGGAAGTTTCATATCAGCGCACACTCCGCTGCAGAGTGAAAATCTCAATCTGGAAACATCCCCCAGGCTGTGGCTAAGCCATGTCTCCGCAGTATCCTTTCTTTCAGGAGTGCTATTTCTGCAAGGTTCGCAGAAGAGCTTCTGTAAAGTTCGGAAGGTAGGAGACGAGATACTGGCAGAAGTAAAGCTGTGAGTACCGGGCGGGAGTCGTGCTTCGGTAGCTCAGATTGTAGAGCACTTGCCCGCGAAAGGCAAAGGTCCCGAGTTCGAGTCTCGGTCGGGCACACAGTTTTAATCTGCCAGGAAGTTTCATATCAGCGCACACTCTGCTGCACAGTGAAAATCTCATTCTGGATTCAAAAAACTTTTTAAAACTGTCGCTATTATATTTTCACACACAACCTTTATGTAATACATTCACAAGTTTAGTAATACTTAGCGTGCGTACATTTTTTACGCGAGTCGTCATATGCGCCTGGTCTCTTTCAGATTTCAACACAGACAGTTGCTAATTAATTAGTGCGCACTAGATTGCTCTCTTTCTTTGATCGTTGTCACAGATGTTATAGCTGTCTAACGGCCACAGAGCGCATCTTTTAATCAGCTTAAAAATCACCACCACGGCCCCGGTCGGGGTGGCCAGGCGATTCTAAGCGCTACAGTGTGGAACCGCGCGACTACTACGGTCGCGGGTTCGAATCCTGCCTCGGGCATGGATATGTGTGATGTCCTTAGGTTAGTTAGGTTTAAGTAGTTCTAAGTTCTAGGGGACTGATGACCTCAGATGTTAAGTCACATAGTGCTCAGAGCCATTTGAACCATTTTGATCAAGTGTTTAAGACGACCCCTGGCCTAGTGGCCATTTGTATACCTATGGGATGGAAGGAAATACTGTAACTGCCCTATAGTATGGGGTCGAAATGTAAACATTACACACCTCTTTTAGACCAGGAAAATTGAACGAACCAGCTGCTTCTTTTGCATTAGGTGTAACCTATGGTGGCCCTTAGGCGGTCGATAAAAGCACCATTTGTTGATGGACGATTCCTGAGGAAAGGTTGGAAAACCAATATTTTGGGTACTGACACTATCAATTGTGGGATGGCCATTTCCGTAACTTATGTTCAGAGCAATTAGTCAACATTTTTACTGTATATTCTTAAGATGATGTTGTCGGGGAACTTCGAAACATTTTAAGTCTCATTTCCGAGATCCAGAGCTTAGACCTTACGTACTTAAGCACACGAAAAATACACCTAATATCGGTTCTGAGGCATGAACGTTCATTTAACTGATGTATTGAACACGGGAAAGGGTTCTGGAGCTATCACAATGATTCTGAGGCCACTAAATTACGTTTCTAGTTGAGTTTTTTTTAAAGAATGGAAGTCGATGACGCGTTGTCTCTGTTAAATGTACAGTTCACGTCTATACAGGATGTATTTTTCGATGGTGACACCTGGTGGCCTAAGCACGTTACAAAAATTATTTTGTCATCAATGCTTTGTACTTGCAAATCAAATACCGCATTTTTTGATATACTGCAGCTGTAGCCTAAAAGATTGAGAAGTAGTGTACAGTGAATCTGCATCACATGGGAGATGAATTTGCATCAGTCTCATATCATGCATACTTATTTATTGTTTCCGTTACTGTGTGGAAGTTTACAAATAAACTGCCAAAACCCTACTAACCGACAGAATTCGTTTTACATAATACCACATTTTGTTGTACTAAGGAAAATAGGGGACCAGTTGAAATATGCTCCTTTGTCGCCCGATGGCATAATGTGAATTTTTCTGTCATTTCTCGGGCGTGCCGACAGTTTATAGAGGCCGAAACTGTATTCCAAAGACCAGGGATGGGTCGACCAAGTGACACATCAGAAAGAGGACACCGTTTTCTGCTGCAAGCGTGCTCCAGCACATCCTCATTACTCCACGACAACTGGCATCTGACCTCTCTGCATCCACTGGACGTGTTGTATCGAGGCAGACGGTATACAGAAGGCTTCGGCAGGGTAGGTTTGTGACAGAGACCTGCTGCATGTGTACGCCCGAATCGTCTTCACTGAACATAACGTCCAGGGCGAACGTCAAAATGCCGTCTGGACGGTTGAACAGCGAGCCAATACTCTTGTCACTGATGAGTCCCTATTTTGTCTGCATTGTGATTCCCGACAGATTCGTATCTGGAGTGAACGTGGAGCACAATTTCGGCGTCCAAACATTGTGGAAACAGATCGATATCGAGGACAATCCCTAATGGTATGGGTAGGGATCATGTTCACCAGTAGAAAACCTCTTCATAATATTGTATGGGTAAATCAGTAAAGTTTAAGTCCTGTCAGGTATCGCGACGAGATCTTTGAACCTGATGAGCGGTTGTAGCGAGGCGCTGTGGACCCAGTCTTCGTAGTGACGGACGATAATGTTGGACCTCATAGAGCACGGGTGTCTGATGTTTCTTAGGAAACTGAAGGCCTGCTCGTTCTCCAAATTTGAATCCCATGGTGTATATCTGGGATGCACTATGGAGATGCGTAGCATCACATCAGCATCCACCAACCACTCTCCAAGACTTGCGAGCAGGTCTGCAGGAAGAAAGGGCGTCATTGCCTAAACATAAGACCGATGACTTCATTTACAGCGTGCCCCGTCGTTGTCAGCTCTGTATTGCTGCCAACGCATTAACCAGCTGTTAAAATGTGTGTGCAAATCCAACGAATTGAAAAAAAAGAACATTTTGGTCTACCGTTATGCACGTTGCAATTGTTTACGTTCTGTATTCTTTACTACTTGACTATCACTTGTTTATACTGTTTTGTAACAAAATAAACGTAACCTTGCAATATTTCCTTTTGTTGTTTTAATCCTGTATACCAGCGTATATTTACAGGTTTTAAGGTTTGTAGCACTTATTACATTCAAATTACAATTATAAATGACACATAAATGAAATAGCAACTGAAGCATTTTGTTTTGTAAACCTGTGCGCAAAGGATAGAATATGTTACGACAAAGAGTGACAGAAGAACTTGTTGACCGAATGAGAGTCTTTCAAGCGTAGTCCAAAGTAAACAGTTCAGAAGGCTAGTAGTGAAATAGCAGTTCCAGTAATGTCTGTGTGGAGACGTTTTTGGAGATGCTGATAACTAGTTCCCTGTCGTTTTCATTTGTTGCAAGCTCTAAAGCCGACGACTACGGTTTACTCGCCAACTTTACAAACGAAATATTGCTGCACGTTGATGAACATTTACTGGATTGCGTCGCCTCCAGTCATGAATTGACATAAGACTTAAGTGGAAATGTGAACAGACATACCGTGTGCAACGGAGGATTGGTAAACCCTCACTATGAACTCCCCTAAATTTAAAGTTTTTTGTAACATATCCTGGCAGAAAGTTTTTGGGCCTTTATTTTTCGGTAAAGCAAATGTAAATGGTGTTTCTTGTCTTGATGCGCAATATCTATGGCTCTATCCTTAATTCAAAAAATCACAACCACTCAATTTCATTTGGCCGCCTCGCTGGTATAACTCAGCACACGACTGCTTAAACGACGTAATACCCGACTGCTAGACAGGCCCCAAGAAGCCGGATGACAGAGCTTGTTTTGCGTGGCCTCCACGTCCACACACGACTGAACCGTGTCAAGCTGGAAGGCCCTACGATAAGGGACGGACGCTCAAGTCGCCAGCTAACCCCTAGGACCACCCCCAGCCCATGTTAAAAGCTAGAGCCCTCCAGAAGAACAGTATAGATCTTACGATAACACAAAAAGGGCCCCCCAGCCGCAAGTTTTAGCTTGAGACTTTTTCGCGTTTCTGTTACGTCAGGACCACCCCCCAGTCCATGTTAAAAGATAGAGCCCTCCAGAAGAACAATATAGATCTTACGATAACACTAAAAGGACCACACCAGCTGCAAGTTTTAGCGTGAGACTTTTTCGTGTCTCTGTTACGTTGCAAACTTTAGAAACATTGCCCCACCACGAAAAGTATAATGTTTCTCATTGGATAGACAGAATTTTTGTAGGCGGAGCTTAAGCTTAACATTGTGACCCTGATTGGTCAGATGAAAACACAGCCAGATAGTTTTTTTAAACCAACTTCGATAAATTGTAGTAAGGAGAAGTAAGGAAAGTGTTGCTTCCGAGACGGCGAGGTGAGCGGAGCTGTGCTGTCCACCGCCCCCTGACGAACACTGACAAGGTAATGAACGCACGTGATGCCGCATAACAGTGCATAAAGCTTCACTCAGAACTGCAGAAGTCTCATCTGTTACACCCCCTTTTTGCCTAATACTAGTGTCGATCGTCAATTAAAGCTCATGGTGTTCACATTTGCCACTTGAAGCAAAAGTCAGAAACGCGATGATTTTTCTGTTATATAGTTATCGAGAAGCCACATCAGCCACTGTAATTTAGGACAAGTTAGATAAGTAATTAAAGATAATTGAGGGTCACTGTAGACCATTTTGATAGTTTTCTCTTTTGTGAAACTTAATTTAAACCTAGATTATAGATGTGATATGGCATAGGTCATCCTTCGATCCATTGTAGAACTTGGAAACCCATTCAGGAAATATTCGTTCACAGTTTCGTTGAACGCATTTGGTTTTTACCATCCTGTATTAAAACATTTCCTTTTATCAATAGTGCAATTTATAAACAATGTTTTGTGAGTAGAATAAAATTTCCAGTGGTAAACTTAACTGCTTTTTCGACGTTATTTTACCAGCTAACTAAAAATAGGAAGGCCTTGAACCCCTTCCACTAAATTTAGTTAGTATTAAGATTCTTTTACAGGGAGTGCAGTGAAGCTGACGCTGAAATCATTAAGTATTTGGTTATATCATCGCTAGTCTCACTGAACTCTTCTGAACTCTACATGTCATGTGTAGTCTGATGTCTCCTTACCAGCAACAGGTCGCAGGTTCAAATTAGTCAATTCCCTAAAAAACACGCTCAGAGCGTCGTTGCGCGAAAGTTGTAGGGAGACACAATATAGAACAAACAGACACCACGCAGAATGTTAGAACCGAAGGAAATACATCCAGAAGATTTAAGTGACAATCAAGGAAATGAAACAAATTTCAATTTACAATTGCTGCAAGGCTCTGTGTGTGTGTGTGTGTGTGTGTGTGTGTGTGTGTGTGTGTGTGTGTGTGTGTTTGTGTGTGTGTGTGTGTATGTATGTGTGCGTGTTGCTGTTAGTATTATACTCTTTTACTAGTTTTTTTGAAGTTATTTGAAATTATGACCAAAGGTTTCACGAAATAACTTTGTTATGGTGGCAGTCTACACAGATGTCCACCTCCACAGTTCCGTTCTGTTACATGTAATGAGTTGAAAGGTATAAGATTTGGTGTTCAACCTATTGGTCTGGTGTTTAAGATACTGAAGTTCGTACTGATGTGTTTTCATAGCCAAGCATTTTATATATGACGATGATTCGTAAGAAACTGAAACCAGTCATATCTCGAGGAAATACACTGCGTTGGAGACAGGAATGGTTTACGTTAGTAGTAAACTGTGTATGTCTTTTAATATTTGACTTATTTTAATTTTGTTCAGTAAAAACTTAATTCACCTGTGGCTAGACTAAGCTCAGCGTTTGCCTCTGTTGTTTACTGTTAAGGAAAAACAAATTGTTTGAAGAACTCTTGATTCAGCTAAATTTGATGAGCTGTATCAAAAAAATTGGCGTGGTGTGAGTAGATCTCGCAAACGTAATTATGAAACTTAAATATGTCACAAACTTAATTATGTATATAGACAGTTCATTTATCCTAGGGCTCCAGACTCCCGAAACTAAAATTACAGTGATAATCTGGAGAAACTTTATGCAGATGTGTTGCGCAGCGCCTGTTATGTCCGTCTATCGCTTCACGTTGCACTTCTTAGTTCTGAGCACACAGTAAGCATGTAAAGATTCCCGGAAAAGTAGAGTCACCCACCAGGTGTGATGATCCGGCTGAGAGGTTTTACCTGATGTCACGCAGCCCACATAACCTAACTGTCATGTGTTTCCTTCTCCAAGACAATTATTCTCGGCCGTTCCATCCATGCAACAAAGACGCTCTTGTAGCATTTATCATGGGAAATATTTGATTATCCACCATACAGATCGAACTTAGACGCCACTGATTTACTTGTCTTTGTCACCCGAACTGGTGGTTATGAGGACAACATTTTGGTACAGGCAGCAAGCTGCAGACCAGAGCAGGGATTTGCCTTCCTTCTATGACCAGGGAGTTGGTACCACACTACAACAAAGCGGATATTACGTAGAGAAGTAGCTGGAAGGTGTAACTAGTGTTGCAAATAGAACATTTTTTATTTTCACTATGGTTTCGATTTTGCCACCGATGAGAGGGTGAAAGAAAATATCCCTCATAACAGCACGCCATATGATCAGTTGCCACCAACGAAAAACTTCGGACGAGACATATCAGACCTCGGCCCAGATAAAAGGGCTTATCTATGAAATGTGTGGGGGTTGTAATCTTTCTCCTCCTTGTTTGATGCTGCTACTGTCCACTACCGTAAAGTCTTTTCTGAAGATTCGAGAGCAATAACATTTACAATCAACTTTTAGTTTACTTATCTTTTCTTGCATTGTTGGCTCCAGTTCTTCTAGTCTAGGGGTCTGATCCTTGCAGCCGAAATTCTTAAATTTTAGTTCCTTATGGTTGGTCTCATTAACTTTGAAAAACGTTGTTGCAGAATTTTTGTTTTTACGTTAATTCATTTTGTTACATTTTAGTATATCACATGGTCTTTCGATTTTTCACATTAACAAAAGCGAAATTACATTTTTCGCTCAAAATACCAAAAATACGTATATTTCGTAATTTCGAATGTTTCTGAAAAAAATCAACTATACATTCAGAGATATTACATATAGATTGTAACAAATAAATAAAGTAATTCCTTTTCATAAATTTAGGCTTGAAGTGTAACAGAGGAAAAGGTGTAAAAATGAGCACAGGTGTGATTACGGGCACCCCTCACGAAGAGGGTATGCGAAGTGCTGCAGTTGGCACCAGGACTGAGAACGGTGCCTGTTGTTGGTAGACGGTAGCAGTGAACAGCTGGAAAATTTGTTTCAAGCAGCATAGTTACAGCGTCAGATATTGTGTGAATTGGTGTTTTTCAGGACTGCAAATGTTTGGCACGTATGTTAAATCGTTTTCTTTTTATATCCTTCTGATTAGTTTAAAACAATTTATCAGTGATATCCGGAATAACGGAATCCCAAGCTACTTTTAGAAGCACGTTTTACGTTGCACACGCTTCTAGGTTAGACGTGGTAGAGGCCATGTTGCTTAAGAATGGATGGTGCAAATACGGGCCTCTTGGGTTGGTGTAAAAAAGGACCCTTATTGAAGGAGGGCCCCTAATTACACCTTCTCTTCTCTTAAGCAATGTAAAACATTTAAATAATTTTATAGGGATATGGTTAGTCGAATTTTGTTTAAAGTTCATATGTACGTCTCACACAGCAACAAATAAACAAGTAGATTTTTCAAATTTGATAAAATGTCTGATCAAGCGGTGCAAGAGATAAAGCTTGGAAATGCAGACCTAGTAAAACCGTTACGTTCTTAGCTCCCCGAGTTGGAGCAAAACTTCATTGGGTGCACTTTAGCGGATCTGAGAAGAATGACATTTTTACTTGCCCAGAGAAATGGTTTGACAACCATTTTCCAAGGACAAGAAGCAGGGCGAGCTCGGGCTGACCTTTATATTGAGAGACACAAGGATCAGCTGTCAATCCTCAAACCTTGTAGAACTTCATGTGCGAGAGCCTTAGGCTTCAATAAATAGGATCTGATGGTTTTCTTTGATTTATTGGCAGACGCTTTCAACAAACACTCCTACCCAGCAGACCGAGTGTATAACGTGGACGAGGCCCCCTGTCTATCGCCCAAAGCAAAATTCCAAAAGTGATAGGGATGAAAGGGAAGAAACAGATTGCAGCTCTAACGTCTGTAGAAAGAGGGACTACTATCATAGTTATCTCATGCACGAGTGCTTCGGGACGTTATATCCCGCCAACGATAATTTTACATAGAACCAACATGTCCCCAGCTCTAATGAGAGGCTGCCCCCCTGGTGCAATTCGTAGAGCCCACCTTCAGGGTGGGTTCAAAACAATTTGTTCACTAAATGGTTCGTTCACTTCACTGAGAAAACATGTCCGACTGTTCTCCTCATCTTGGAAGGTCATTATAGCCACGTTCGAAATCAAGATGTAATTGACTTGGCGAAAGAACACCACGTGACTATCATCTCACTTCCTCCACATTGCACCCAAAACCTGAAGCCTGTAGATAAGACGTTCATCGGTCCTCTGAAAACGTACAACAGCGAGCAGAGACAGTATGGTTGCATCAAAATAGGCATCCTCTTGCACTTTATGATGTTATGGAGGTTTTTGGCCCAAGACTACCTTCGTACCCAATCAGCTGACATAGCAATAAACGGATTCAAAGTAAATGGGTTGTACCATTGAACCGTTACACCTTCACCGACGATGATTTCACAGCTGCTGAGTTGGTTGCAGGTAAACGTTGCTCCACAGTGGAACATAGACGTCATGTTTCTGAATCACATGCACCTCTGCTTGCAATCTCTGGACCATCGTCATCATCTGCTTCTTCTTCGAGTTATCCTGATGTACAGTCGTATCAAGCTCTAGCCATGCCAGCTCTAGCCATGCCAGGATGTTCTGCAGGGACTTTAATAAATGCAGTTTCACCATTCGCCTTATCTCCTATCCCTAACATTAAAAAGAGTATCACAAAGCGGGGACAAAAAGCAGCAACTGACTGTCACATCACTGGAACACCATACAAAGACTGATTGACAAAGTCGCCTGACGGAAGTGTTGTCAAGAAGAAGTCGTTGAGTTTCTCTGGGGTTAGAGGCAGCACTGCGGAGACAGGTGCAAAATCTTCAAGAAAAGAAAATTTGTTCCACAACACTATTTGATTCATCATCGGACTCTTCAGGCTCCTGAAGCCCTCACCTTGTGGACAGCGATAATGACCTTGGTATGAACAATGGGGATACACCACACTCAAGCGACGCAGGTAGGTCCTCTTGTGACGAAAAATGTTTTCGAAAGACAGGAGAGGAGAGGCGTGGATGAAATGTGTTATGTGCCAAATGTGGGCACACTTAGATTGTGCTGGCGCTGAAGGAGCTACTTACGTTTGCGATTACTGTAAATAATTTCAGATTTCATGCATAAATTTACGGAAGTTGCTTTTTGTAGGCTAGTCTACGATTTTGTATTGTTCTAACCCATTTCATTAAAATATTTCAAAAGATATCTTGCACCTTTCTGTGGATGCCTGTGTTTGCACCCCCTTTTTCTTAAGTTCTGTTTTACAAGCGTTTTGTGAATCTTTGTTTTCGAATGGGAATAATGGATACTAATCATTGTTTCTCTTCTCATCATTTCTTGAACTTATTGTAGTTGTTAATGAAAATGTAAACTATAACCATTTTTACTAAAGAAGGTACCGTTAAGTCAAAAACAAAGAGAGTGTCCATATTTACACATTGTAAGAGGTCCATGACCAAGGAATTTATTGCTAGCGCACTCGAGCTGATGTAACTTCGATGGATTGCTCACGCGCTGCCTGCGATATGTAAGGTACAGTAGAATCGCAGACCAGAGAGCAGTGTCGGCAGCAGTAGTAGTAGTAGTTGTAGTAGCTCGCAGCCGGGTGGTTGGATCAGGTCGCTCTTAGAGAGCAGTTGTCTAGTTGTATAGCACACAGAGAGCACTTGTGCCCTGTATGGAATTACTGCAGCTGGTCGTGGAGAACGATGGAGGTGCCTGAGCGACGTAGTGTAAGGTAAAAACAAAAATTATTGTTATTTACTGCCGCGCTCATATGTAATTTGCAACAACTCATTTTGTACTGTTGTCATATCAAAGTCACATGTAAATAATTTTCAATAATTTTTCAATAATAATGTTTCTTATAAAGGTAACTTTTGACAGTCATTCAACTGAATTTAAAGTCTTTACTAATTTCTCCTATCCATAGTCATGCCAATTATCGTAAAGAAAAATCAGTTGTTTTTTTTATACATAACAAAATCTAGTAGCCAACATTCCACTGGGCTGTGGCAGAAAAATTTCTTGTAGGAGCAGGTATATACGCGTTATCCGGCGACATAATTGAGGTAAGAATTTACAGTTTATTCAGAATGACTTTTCAAGGCCATGACGCAGCAGTGCTGACGTCCAAATTTACCAGTGTACATTCATAGTAAGTTAATTACTGAAAGGTTATATATGAGCAACATTTTTATTGAGAGGTTAGTCACCATTTTCATTAGGAGTTTACAACCTTTCCGTCCATATAGTGTATAAAATGATATGAAATGTTTCAGAATAACACCTGAGGTGATACTGACCTGTCCGAATCTCGAATAATATTACTGGTATCGACTACCACTGTTGAAGAAAAGTCATGCGAGAGGAGGATGTCCCTTTATAAGGTGAAACCAGATGTGTTTCTCGTTGCTTCAGATTTGTACGTAAACTCAAGCTTTTGATGACTCCTTTTCTGGTCATCTTTTACGTATAAACCTGCCTCAGCAAGGCAGCCGTTAAACATTTATCCAAAGAAATACCACTTATTTGTTGAAGGTCATAGACAACACGTGATACTACTCTACTGGCCATTAAAATTGCTACACCAAGAATGCAGATGATAAACGGGTATTCATTGGACAAATATATTTTACTAGTAATGACATGTGATTACATTGTCATGCAATTTGAGTGCATAGATCCTGAGAAATCAGTACCCGGAACGACCACCTCTGGCTGTAATAACGGCCTTGATACGCCTGGGCATTGAGTCAAACAGAGCTTGGATGGCGTGTAGAGGTATAGCTGCCCATGCAACTTCAAAACTATACCACAATTCATCAAGAGTAGTGACTAACGTATTGTGACGAGCTAGTTGCTCGGCCACCATTTAGAAGACGTTTTCAGTCGGTGAGAGTTCTGGAGAATGTGCTGGCCAGGGCAGCAGTCGAACGTTTTCTGTATCCAGAAAGGCCCGTACAGCGGTCTTGCATTATCCTGCTTAAATGCAGGATTTAAAAAAAATGGTTCAAATAGCTCTGAGTACTAAGGGACTCAACTTCCGAGGTCATCAGTCCCCTAGAACTTAGAACTACTTAAACCTAACTAACCTAAGGACATCACACACATCCATGCCCGAGGCAGGATTCGAACCTGCGACCGTAGCGGCCGCGCGGTTCCAGACTGTAGCGCCTAGAACCGCTCGGCCACTCCGGCTGGCAGTGCAGGGTTTCGCAGGGATCGAATGAAGGTTAGAGCCACGGCACGTAACACATCTGAAATGTAACGTCCACTATTCAAAGTGCCGTTAATGCCAACAGGAGGTGACCGAGACGCGTAACCAATGGCACCCCATACCGTCAGGCCGGGTGATACGCCAGTATGGCGATGACGAATACACGCTTCCAATGTGCGTTCACCACGATGTCGCCAAACACGGATGCGACCATCATGATGCTGTAAAGAGAACGTGGATTCATCCGAAAAAATGACGTATTGCCAATCGTGCACCCAGGTTCGTCGTTGATTACACCATCGCAGGTGCTCCTGCCTGTGATGCAGCGTCAAGCGTAACCGTAGCCGTGGTCTCTGAGCTGATAGTCCATGCTGCTGCAAACGTCGTCGAACTGTTCGTGCAGATGGTTACTGTCTTGCAGACGTCCCCATCTGTTGACTCAGGGATCGAGACGTGGCTGCACGATCCGTTACAGCCATGCGGATTTGATGCCTGTCACCTCGACTGCTAGTGATACGAGGCCGTTGGGATCCAGCACGGCGTTCCGTATTGCCCTCCTGAACCCACTGATTCCATAGTCTGCTAACAGTCATTGGTTCTCGACCAACGCGAGCAGTGATGTCGCGAAACGATCAACCGCAATCGCGATAGGCTACAATCCGACCTTTATCAAAGTCGGAAACGTGATTGTACGCATTTCTCCTCCTTACACCAGGCATCACAACAACGTTTCACTAGGCATCGCCGGTGAACTGCTGGTTCTGTATGAGAAATCGGTTTGAAACTTTCCTCATGTCAGCACGTTGTAGGTGTCGCCACCAGCGCTAACCTTGTGTGAATGCTCTGAAAAGCTAATCATATGCATATCACATCATCTTCTTCCAGTCGGTTAAATTTCACGTCTGTAGCACGTCATCTTCGTGGTGTAGCAATTTTAATGGCCAGTAGTGTATAACTGGTATCAGCTACTACTGTTAAGGAAAAGTCATGCGAGAGGAGTATGTCCCTTTGCAAGGTGAAACCAGACGTGTTTCTCGTTGCTTCAGATTTATACGTAAACTCAAGCTTTTGGTGACTTCCTTTCTTGTCATCTTTTACGTACGAACCTGCTTCAGCAAGACAACCGTTAAACATTTATCCAAAGACATATCACTTATTTGTTGAAGGTCATAGACAACACGATACTATTTACCCCTCCCACCTTCTCTTGTAACTTTCTTTGACTCGCTCCTGGTGTACAGGGACATACGTTTCCTCGTAGAACAATGCCGACACTCGCAAATCCTTTAGCGTAGCTGAAAGGTGTCACACCACTTCCAGAAAGGAAGTAGAGCAGTCCTGCACTTCGATCTAGGCATGTTGGGTAAACTGTCTCATTAACATGACAGCGAAAGTCGAGCGTTCTCCTTCCTGCGTCTGATGACAATCTGCCGTCAGTACATCAAAACCTAATGAGACGCCGTCCTATTCAGAGCGGCCGCTGGGGTGACGACTGCTGCGGCCAGCTATGCGGCGGGTAACCTTGCAGCAGTCACGCGGGCGCGCCGCCCTGCCTGTCGGGGCAACTGTTAACGAGCGCGCCGGCGTCCGTGTCGCGCGCTGCCCGGCCAGCGATCGCTATCTGGGCGCCGCCACCGGCCGAGGCGGAATTAATACGGAGGCGGCGCCACTCGTCGCCGCTGCGGCGCCGCCAGGGCTTTCGCGTAATGGGGGGTTCCGGGGTCGCGTAACGCCCCCCAGGCACGCGAGCCGAGCCGCGCTCGTCTCGGGCCGCCTGCAGTCACTAGCGGCGGGTCGCGCGCCCGCCCAAGTGGCCGCGCTACCTGTTTATATAGGCGGCGGTCTTCGTGGTATATACTCTCACATCACCGGATGCCATCTGCAACACTGCTTGGCTTTTTCCTCCCTTGACTTTCAAGCGGAGTACCAGAAGAAACTGTGGAGGGCTTTTATTACCGACCACTTCATATGTCACGCAACCATAAAGCTGACCCTTCCCTCGCCGGCGGCGGTGGTCTCGCGGTTCTAGGCGCGCAGTCGGGAACCGTGCGACTGCTACGGTCGCAGGTTCGAATCCTGCCTCGGGCATGGATGTGTGTGATGTCCTTAGGTTAGTTGGGTTTAAGTAGTTCTACGTTCTAGGGGACTAATGACCACAGCAGTTGAGTCCCATAGTGCTCAGAGCCATTTGACCCTTCCCTCCTTTACTTGGGTCTGCTTTTACCGGTCTACTTCTGTATATGGAGAGCTGCTGGTTACTATAACACGACTGATGTTTCCTTAACGCTGGTCAACGTGCACGCTCATGACTGTTGACACAGAAACGCAAGCTGTTAAGATGTTTATTTTGTGGCATTTAATCGAGCTCCCACTAAGTAGTTAACCTAATCGACATCTCCTTTGGATATACTCTACGGATGATAGTTATCGTTGACATAACAGGTTTCCGATTATACCAATTTTTTTTTTCACCTCCAGTTTAAGTTGACTATTGAAACTGCTCAAATTCACCGATTTCTGAAATAACCGATTTTCGGATTTCTTGTTGCTGTTATTATCAATAATAAACGTAGGCACCGACCGAAGGTTGAAAAATTGTGAGATTCCCTCACTCTAGCTTTACATACTTCAAGATACCTAGAATCAAAATCTCGAATAACACAGATAAATAAAAGAAAACTTAATCCATATACTGTTTTCTGCTTTTCTCGAAAAGTAATGTGATGAATACTCCAAAAAGTCTGTAGTATTCTCCTATTGACATAAATTTTTTGGAACTGAGCTCAAAAATCATGTTGAAATTGAGAATCATACTCCTATCTGCGAATCACAAAAAACCAGTGCCGAAGGATAGAAAATGAGATTGGAGAGCTTGTGTTACATGTCCGTCTCGAAGGGCTACAAACAGATAAAGGTGTACGATGTAGACACGTGCATCAGATCCACTATTTCGTATTTTTTGTTATGAACCAAAAATAAATTTTTACATTGTTATTACTGTTGGGTTAATTTCCTTTTTCTTTTTATTATTTTGTTGAAGTAGAAGACAAATAAGAAACTCACGAATAAATTTTGTATCATTCTTTTTCTTTAATTATTTCCGCACAAAATTGCTTTTTGTCGTTTAATATATTTATTTACTTTCTAACTGGATGTTGAATGCAATTGCCTTTTGAATAACAATATCTTAATAGATACTCATTCTGTGAAGCGCTAATCACTAAATCACCAAAAACAATATCATTCAAAGACGGCACCACTCTTTCAGATGTCACAGAAGTTCCTGCCAAGGGCAAGTAGAGTCTGAACAGGATACGATAGCCGATGCTCATAGACCGGTTTTCGTCCAAAGCGCTGGTCGAGTTCATTCGTTTGTTCGAAAGGGGAGGCTGACAAGTGTTTGCCCCTTTCGGCCGGTCGGTGATGACAGATGCGAGGCGCAAGCCCTGCAGTGTTTCTGAAACGATTATATAGAATCTATCATTTTTGCTTTACTGATAGCTTTACAAGTTTTACGAGCTTCTATATGTCAAGTTCATGATGACGTGTCTATCATTTCGTTACTGGTCGTTGTGATTGTGATATCAATGTGCAAGTAATACACTTACCGAAGTTCGGGGAAGTCTGCATAGAAAAATAGACGTCTCCATGATTCTTCGTTTGGTGCTTATTACACAATATGTTGCTGCATATGAAATTCAGCTAACATATTGAATTTTTCTTTAGACTTGGCTATCTGTCACCAATCTCGGTAAAAGTGATCTGATGTAGCACACTCATTTGCGATCGTGCTGTGCCACCTTACAGCCAGAATGGCCACAACTTTCCTCATATTTCATAAACAGTTTCAGATATTGAGATTTTGGCACTGAAAGAGGGGAGTATTTTTCCATATAGTTATAATGCAAAAATATATGATGTGCCATATTATTCCACTAACTACAGATTTCTTTCGATGAAAGAGTTCAATTTTTAAAGGCTATCAATAAAAAGTGTAACGAGAAATGCTATGGCTTTTGGAACAATATAGGTGAAGATATTGCATGTTTATTTTCAACCGAAGATGGGCTTTTTCATAAGCTACTGACCTGACTTTTCCTCTGTTCCTCACTTAATAAACATAAGAAACATCTGTTTCAGAATTCTATCGCAGTTGTGCTTGTACAACATGTTAGTGAGGTGACATTTTGTAAACTGTGCTGTGTTTTGGCAAAATAAGCAGATTTTAACGTGGCAACCAGAGAAATTTGTAGTATTTGCTCAAAATTCTCCACCCATGACGCTTCTCTGAAAGGTACAAATGGTTAAAAAGCCAGGCGAAAATAAATCGCAGCATTTTCAGTGGAAGTCTTTTTGGATACTAAACAAACCAAAGAAGAAAGATCTTTTTGAATGGTATGCGCTGAGATTCGGTCAGGATAGAGCCAGTGAAAAATGTCGATAGTTCCCAACCGCAAGGTTGGACGAGTAGTACATCTCCGAGTAGTAAGATCTTTGACAGCTAACAGAGCTAGGTGCAGACTGTAAAGGTATGAGTAGTGATGAGGAGATGCGCAGAGACAGCAGACGTGTTTCGAGTCGGAGCTAGATGCCTGCAGGAGGCAGCCGGGTCGTGACCATCAAAGTAAGAATTGGCACTACGCACATAATAAGCTATATATTGAGCAAAACTTGGCACATAATTGGGGAAACTAGAAAGAATAATTAATAAAATAGGTTTTCTTTGGTTAAATAATGTCTAAAAGCTAAATAGAAATCCCATTGTTGATGCAATAAGCACTTTGTGAAACTTTCTCGTAAATCCATGCTATAGAAGTTTTTTTTAGTTTTTAACATGTGCCTTAAAAGTTTGAAAAGTTTGAACAATAAATATTTTTTAGATAAAATTAGAGTTTCATCTCACACCTTATGTCGTTCTCCGCATCCTGTGCTTGCACTGAACCAAAAGGTACATTAAAGTAAAGTTCCCATGAGTAAAGCTAACAATTTCATTTATCAGAGTAAAATAATCTATACGCCATTGCACAGTTGGCAAATTATTCAGATCAGGACAGAATTTTTATTAAGTAACAAACAGGGCCAAAATGAGTAAAGTTATCTAGAATGACAATTTTATGCCATTGCACTACAGTTGAGTTGAATACATGTTTTATTATCGGCTAAATGGAAGGAGTCCGCGAGCTAAGTCCACAGACGCAGTCAAATGCAGGTTGTTGACTTTCATTCATTTTTACCACTAAACTTTCATGCAGTCAGATGTGTACTTTGAGTAATAATTTTCCAACAATATTTTAATGCAGTCAGATAAAGTTCAGTTCAGTTAAATACGCAGTCAGATGCAAGTTTTATTAAAGACTAAAGCAGTCACATGCAGTTCAGTCTAGTTAAATAGAGAATTTTTACTAACAACACTTCCAGCCTTCTGTTTAGAACGGCACATCCCCTCCAGCGCTCCCCATTTCCCCTACAACGCCTATGCGTTTCCCCCACTACTACCGCTCTCCCCACGTATGTCGTGCCATCTGCGCATCTACCGACCATGACATTTTGCGTGGACTCTATTTTTGGGTTACAATTAACAAGCCTGGCATGCAACTTCGACTCTGCACGAACTAAACTGAGGTATCATTGCTTCTACGTAGTGAAGGACAACAAGTACATTTTCAGTTAAAAAATGTTCTGGGCTATTATGTAGTGGTCGCATGGATCTCACCTTAAAACCCAACGTTTCGTCCCTATCTGCGGAGGATATCTTCAGGGGGTATTGTAGCTTCTCAAGTGCCCGATTCAGACCCTGGCTCGCTACTGACTGCATTAAAATTCCGCTTCCTCGTAGTGGCATCACGTCACATGTTTTGAATTCGTGAACGCAAGTGACCATTGTCGACTATCATCATCCGCTGTTGCTATCACCCCACGGTGGAAGAGTGATACACATATTCTTCAGAACCGGAATCCCGATGCCATTCAATTTCACGTCCTCCTCTTTCCTATTGCTGGCGTGTTCTACAACCTCTATGGCCTCCCTGTATAACCATACATGGCATCCGCTTGTGAGTGCCAGTAATTTAGTTCTATGAAAAAGAATGTGGTGGTCACCTGGCTGCGAAATATGTTCCGCAGTAGCTGATCTGTCCACCTCCCCTTTTCTGCAATTGCCCTTGACCTCTACTCTTCGTATTCTGAACGTTCATTTTGCAGTAACCACGTACACCTGGTATTCGTATTGAAGTTTCTATAACAAACCAAATCTTGATGGAGTATGTATCATCACTATACGGCGTTGACGTCTCTGATGTACGTGATGCAATCCAAAATAGATGTAATCGGTGTTGCAACCCTACATTTATTCAAATCTAAAGTGCAGATGATTCGATGTGGCACTTCCTGTCACACCATTCATTACTGCTCGTCTGTCCCAAACTCTGCCCACCTTCATACTGAACATCGAGTATAACTGTACTTTGTAATGTTATTTTTATGTCGATAAAGTAGCCACACATCATAATTGGAAAATATCTTTTAAATATTTTCTATAATCTGTATTTGCACTGTTGTGTATTGTGTGGAACACCCAGTGCAAGAAAGTAAGTCATATTCCCTCATCGACTGACGTTGCTGTACCATTCATATCATTTCTTTCTTAAGTTCATTGAAACTGGTTGATGCAAATACTGAAGAACTAAAAACAAGCAAAAATAAAAGCACAACAAAATTTACAATGTAAGCATTGAACAGGATGCTGGTAAGTATATGTTGTTTCTCTAGAGACGTCAGGCGTATTTCCTCTTATGTTTCGGCAGATATTTACAGCTTCGTTCCTGCAATGTGTAACAGTGGTCAGTCCAAAGAAATAGTGCTCATCATGTTTCATGCGACGCCCAGCGTCGGTTTGTTTCCAGTTTCTTACAAAATCATTTTTAAAGTGAGATATTACATGCCCATTCTATAGAGTGGTCCCAAGTTAGTCTTGAGCGATATCTGTGTCATCGATAAGTATTAACAGCGATAGTGAAACACGAGAAATAATAAGCAGAGCAGCATAAATTGAGTAGCGCTGCCGCACTCCGTTCTTCATAAGAATAAGCTGATGTAAACAAACACGATGATTGGTCAGAAGCCATAGACACATACAATGGTGTTGTTACGCATTTGGAAGTTCGTTGGTTGGGTTTTTTGGGGGCAGATACCAAACAGCGGGGTCATCGGTCTGTTCGTCATAAGCATGTATTAGATATGTTATCTCTAAGTTACCGTACGTTAAATGAAACTTGAAGATATTCAAATGTATTAGCAGCCATCAACGTTTTTCTTAATCACACTTTAGTTATGTAATTCTTATTTCAAAAATCGTGTATAGTCACAGACTCTGCACTGTTGTGCTCTCATTGTCGCGCTGTTAATACGCAGTATGACAATGGCGAAGCTGCTTCCTGTTCCGTAGTGAACCACGCGTGTACAAAACGGTTAAAAAGTACCGAGACATGGGTTGTTCTTAATGTCTGTCATAAATTTACAGAGGTAATAGGCTTTGAAGTTTCCCGAGCGACGTGTATTCGATACAATTGAGGCTTTAAGGACATTCGTGTACAGCGGAATCGATAGCATACTAGCTTGATAACTCATTGCAGTAACTGGGTTGCGGATGCAAGTGTCGTCCGAGTCAACTTTTTTTCTCGTTGAATTTGCATTACCTGCATCTCGGAATTGTAAAATTCACCATCTTTTTTTATGAATAATGCACTTCTCCTTGTTTTTAATTGCATATTGCACCCTAAAATCCTGTTTCCATTTAAACTATAAATTCTCAGTAGTCGACATTTTATGAAAGACTGTTAACCCTAAATTCCTGTTTCCATTTCAACTATAAATTCTCAGTTATCGACATTTTATGAAAGACTGTTAATAAAGGTTGCTTAAATTAAGAAAACATATGAATTTAATTTTGTAAGGCAAAAATTAAATACTAGATACTCTTTATTTTGACTATGTCCATTGTTTTATACCACAGATGTAGATATGTGTCGTAGATCCATGAAAAACAATCATTTTCACAGCATCGAGCACACCACACAAATGCTGCATTTTAGCATTTGCCACTGTACCATTACAATATGAACTCAACAGAACTGATCTCGAGCCAAGTTAAGGGATTTGGACCGAGCAATATCAAGACTGTTAAGCTTCCAGACATACTGAAACTAACGCAGCTTTCTCATACGTCAGTGCCGAACGTAGGCGGGATGTAGAACGGCACGTCATAAAAGAAGAGGAGAAAATGCGGCGCCTGGTTGGTTTCGAGCACTCTGTTGTTGATGGACTCTTTATCAACGTAACAGATGACAGTTCGCGAACTGAATTGTTTCTCGGATTCGGATAAGGAAGGAGCTAAGAGATTACCAGACGACTGACTGTAATTAATACTTTCAGTGGCTTCAATATTCAATAGTACTGTGAAATCCCTCCAGTATGCTTTTGCATCACACTTATCTCGCTGAGAAAAATTACTCTTTGTTTATGTTAGGAATTTTCATGACTTTCGTCTGTAATTAGAGTACTATGTCAGGTGAGAACGAGACCATTTTATGCCTTCAGTCTGGTCACCTAACAAGCGCACAGTAGTGCTGGAGTTCTGCCGAATATTATTTCACTCCCTTTAAAAATTAAATGATATTCTAAGCAATATTGTTTCTTTGCTCGTCTCTTTTTACGTCTCAACTGCAACAGCTCACATCATTGCAGGCTGGTTGCAGCGCTGTTTGGTCAGTGCTGTCCAAGTTCTATGCGCCGGTAAAGCTGTTGTCCCACACTTCATCGCTTAGTCTGTATGCGTGTAACGTAACATAAAATGTATCCTTATGATCGTACTTGACTGCACTGGTCATAACTTTGCTTCTGCTCAACATGAAACGAAATCCAATGAGATTCAAGCAAACGGAGAAGAATACATGGCGTAATATTTACATCACATTTATTCTTACGATGAACAGGGTATAGTAGTTGTTATTCTTCGTGTTTTATGGTCACTGGTAATACACATCGATAATAGAAAAAGTTCACTATACTAATTTAGGACCAATCTGTCGAAAGGACATGTGAAATCCATCTTTAAAAATGATTTTGTTTGTAATGGGAAAAAACCGATCCTATCCATCGATAATGGACATAGCATGAAAAACGTGATGAGCAGTATTTCGGTACTCCATCTAAGCAGTGCAAAAAAGGAATTGCAAATAGCTTTGGTCTCTCAAAGGAAGAATTGCTGCACATCAGAACACGGACAGGGCTCCTTGAGGCGGTGATATGGCGGAAAAGTTTTAGCAAATAATGCCGTGACGCTCAACTATTACACCCAGCACCTCTCGTCTGTTGACCAGGAGAGCTGCCGCCTTAGAAAAACTAGTCATCAGGTTCGCAGTATTCTGCCTAATTCCGACAAGAATCATGCTAGGCGTGATAAAATGTGCACGGTGGTCCAATCGAGATGAATGAACAAGCTGCCATCTCTGGACTCTATCTTCACTAGCCGCACGCCGCTACCTGTGCTAAGTTGGACTGCTTCTGACATGGTACCTTTCTACCAGTGGGTGATTGTCACCTGCTACTGGTCGCTTTTCTAGAGGACTGGGATTCGAACCTGGGCCATGAAGCTGCCAGCCTGACGTCACCAACGTAAGAGGTCAAACACGGTCACTATTCATCACCCTACATAGCCAGACTTCACCTGCATCTCCAGTGATGGGGGGCCGCGGTTAGACTGCGCCTACACCAGTGTGTCTCTCGCCGAGCAGCGTAAAGCTTCCACGGCCGCCTTTGGTTTCCCCTGCTTCTTCCGTCTGCCATCCTGTGTCACCACTACTGTGCCCGGTGTACCATTCCGCCAGCTGCCGCTATCACCTGAGGGAACACGCTACGAGCTCTCCATATGCCAAGCAGTTGTTGAAACCAACAAGTTTCGCTGTCTGAAGTTGCCCTATCCCACACAGGGCATTGGACGTTCTCCAGCGCCATTTCCACTGTTGGGCTTGTTATGAAATAAAGGGATTACTCAATTAGTGCTGTTTCCATGACGGATCATTTCCTGCCATCTGCCACCCCACCACAGCAACCACGCCAAGTGTGCTGAAATTCATACATTCTGATTCATCACAGCTAATATCATCACCCACCGGAGGGATTACTCACTCTAGCCGTTATAGAACCTAAACAGCATTTTGTACTGTGTACAGTGCAGGAGCAGTTCATAAACAATGATTGTTTCTTTCAGCATAACATCAGTGGAACAATGATTTGAGGACAATGTCATTCCTGAAAAGGACTGGCCTGCCCAGTGTCTTGATCTGAACGCAGTGGTACACCATTGGGATAAGGTCGATTTCGCTCTAGATCCCAGTGTCCAACATCACTCGCTTCTCCGGCTTCGGCTCTTAGGGAAGAATGAGCTGTAATTCCTCCACAGACGATCAGACCTTTCACTGAAAATGTCCACAGTAGATGGGTGGACACACACCATATCAGTGTCACTAGCAAATGACCGGATCCTTTGGTCAGATAGTGTACAATTTCGAGCAATTTTACGTTTTAGCTGGAAGTGTTGTCGTGTTACATCAGAAAAAAAACATTTATTGAGAGAAATTTTCATCCATGATTGGTTGGAGACGGAGTGCTTGGTGCTGATCATAAATTTAGAAAAAGGGAAGCGAATGCTACGGAATGTCGAGAGAGGTACACAGTACTGGTCTGGAGCGACTCACAGATGTAGTAGTGTTCCCACAGCAGTTGATAACCTGAACAAATATACTCCTTTACAGTCCATGTTATATTCATCTCTGTGTAATAAGAAACAGTTATACCATTACTTTCTTGATGAATGGGCATGCAGTGAAATGTATGTCTTCCGAGGACATCGTAAGTAAGGTTCCAGTATCACTGCTTAAAACGTTTATTGAATATTACGACAGCTGTTTCGGAAGATTTCCATTTTCAAGTACCTGTGTACACAAAGTTTGAGAGTTACAATGTGCTTTATTTCCATAAGAATTTTAGACTTAAATTTTTCGTAAGTTAAGAATTTCTTAAATTATTTACATGGAATTGAGATTCCAGTCACAATGTTTATCATCACGAATTACACAATCAACTATGTAGCAATTAATTTTTATGTTTCTAAATCATATAAGTAAGAGGAAAACTTACGTCTACGCTGTCCTAACGTATATATAACATCTTATGTGATTGTATCTGGTGACTGTTCTCGTTATATTTCACGTGAAATTCTAAATTGTCAATTTCACGCCGATTTTATGCTGTTTTATACAGTGTAGAGTAATATTTTGATTTAATACTGTAAGTACTTTTTGTAATTTTATGACAGTTGACACCACAGATGTATTATATTTACATACAGGTAGTAATAGGCCATGGTCAGAGGTGATTATATCTTTAGATATCTCAAGTATGTGTAGCCTAACTCTGGTTCTCAATTTATGTCAACGTTGTTCTGACGTATATATAATATGTAGTGTGTCATTTCTTACTACATTTCATGCGAAATTTTAAGAAATTTCATTATTATGTTGAGGTAACGCCCTACTGTATGAAACTTAACAGCATAAAATCAACATAACACAGAAATTTCTTGATTGATATTTTAGAATTTCACTTGAAATATAACGAGAACAATCATCAGATACAGTAACAATGGATGTTATATATTCGCCAGGACAATGTAGACGTAATTCCCCTTATTACTTACACAGTTTAGAAGTATAAAAATTAATTACAACACAGTTGTGTAGGTAATTCGTGCCAACGAAAATTATGACTACAGTTCCAGTTAAACTCAATAATTGTAGATATTCTTCACTTCTAAAAAAAATTAAGTCTAAAACTCCAATAGAACTATAGCACACTGTAATTCAGAAACGTTGTATACGCAGCTACTTGAAAATGGAAACAGCTGTCGTAATAATCAATAAATGTTTTAAGCAGTGATACTGGAACCATACTTACAAACAGTGATACATTGAACACGATGAACTTCGAGTAGTGCCAAATTGATCATTGTTCGTCTAGACAAACATTTAATTGAGCTGTTCACTCGATTCCAAAACACTATTGACACCGGTTGACATGTGAATCACACATTTCACTTTATCATAACACTCTGTCACACGTGTTTAGTGTTGATATCAGCAGAGTTTCTCAAATGGCTCTGAGCACTATGAGACTTAACATTTATGGTCATCAGTCCCCTAGAACTTAGAACTACTTAAACCTAACTAACCTAAGGACATCACACACATCCATGCCCGAGGCAGGATTCGAACCTGCGACCGTTGCAGTCGCGCGGCTCCGGACTGAGCGCCTAGAACCGCTAGACCACCGCGGCCGGCAGAGTTTCTCACGGAGGATATCTAAGCGACAGAGCCTTCTGCAGAACCTAAGACAATGCGCAAACGTCTCAGTTCTACATCTGGAGGCGTAGCTAAAAGAAAGAAAGAAAATACGATACAAGCCTTGGGACACGGGTGACCATGGATAGGACTAGTTCGTTAACAACTCTAATCCAGGTAAGTTGTCTGCCGTACCATAAATGGTAATCTGTCATCATCATCGTCATCATCATTTAAGACTGATTATGCCTTTCAGCGTTCAGTCTGGAGCATAGCCCCCCTTATAAAATTCCTCCATGATCCCCTATTCAGTGCTAACATTGGTGCCTCTTCTGATGTTAAACATATTACTTCAAAATCATTCTTAACCGAATCCAGGTACCTTCTCCTTGGTCTGCCCCGACTCCTCCTACCCTCTACTGCTGAACCCATGAGTCTCTTGGGTAACCTTGCTTCTCCCATGCGTGTAACATGACCCCACCATCTAAGCCTGTTCGCTCTGACTGCTACATCTATAGAGGTCATTCCCAGTTTTTCTTTGATTTCCTCATTGTGGACACCCTCCTGCCATTGTTCCCATCTACCAGTACCTGCAGTCTTCCTAGCTACTTTCATATCCTTAACCTCAACCTTGTTGATAAGGTAACCTGAATCCACCCAGCTTCCGCTCCCATACAACAAAGTTGGTCGAAAGATTGAACGGTGCACAGATAAGTTAGTCTTGGTACTGACTTCCTTCTTGCAGAAGAGAGTAGATCGTGGCTGAGCGCTCACTGCATTAGCTTTGCTACACCTCGCTTCCAGTTCTTTCACTATGTTGCCATCCTGTGAGAATATGCATCCTAAGTACTTGAAACCGTCCACCTGTTCTAACTTTGTTCCTCCTATTAGGCACTCAATCCGTTTATATTTCTTTCCCACTGACATTACTTTCGTTTTGGAGATGCTAATGTTCATACCATAGTCCATACCATGATGGCTCTAATTCGATTTCGTTAAGCCGATGAGATCTGCAATAGGAATCGGTTTATACTCTCTTCTCTAGTTCTTTTAAAATGGTATATATGAAACAACAAAACAATAAATATGATGCACCACAAATTCAAATCAATTTCTCAGCAGCCGCACATAAAAGGTTCGCCAGAGATTGTCTTGGACGGGATTCTACAAGTCATATCATGTTTCATCTTCAAAATCCATCACTCCTTAAGCGGAATTATAGCTGGAGAAACAGGTATTATGACAACTTTGTAGTTCTCACTCTGTTTACAAGTGAGGCGTATAGACATCTCTATTGATTTTCGTCGCATCGGTCGTAGCGTCAAACTCTAATCTTTCTTTCAACTTTGTAGTGGAGATCACTGTCAACCAATCGTGGGGGCGCAAGCATTGCAGAGACTTGTAGCGAATCAGGTGCAACTAGTGTTTAAACAACCGTTCTTTCTAATGGCCAAGCATGTTACATCACTTTTGTTCCTTCATCAATAGTACTTTTAATCGGTACTCACTTTCTAGAATTTTTGTTATATATGATCTTATGGGTGTTATTGCATAGCATGACATTTGCAAAGCTGTCTTCGTACTATTTCTCCTCCTTCATATGGATATCTGTTTCGGAAGTACTCGCTGAAGCGCTGTACATGTTTTACAATCACTCCAATCTTAAATTATACTGTTGAACCTCACAAACACAGCAGCAATGTAAACACTGTGTTTTGTGAAGTTCAGTACAGAAAGGGATTCTAAAAGAACCAGTCTACTGTATTTTGCGTTAAGAACTGCATACGGAAAAATGAGCAACATGATACCGCACAAGTTTATAGCACACCACAAATGAATATACACGACAATTTTCGAACTGCGTTTGGCGCATTCTTAAACACAAAGTGCTTTTTCTGCATCGATATGTGATAACGCATGAAATGAGGGTTCACCGTTTTACGCCAGACTCAAAGTAACCATCGAAACGTTGGACACAAGCTCCACAGAAGGCGAAGAAGATGCTACAACCAGAAAAATTCACCGTACCGGTGTTTCGTGATGCGAAATAAATTCTGTCAGTTGAGTATTTTCGATACGGTGAAAAAATATTACTAGAGAATACGATTCTAATCTTCTAACGGAATTGCATGGTAAAAAATTGAGAAAAGAGACCTTGTATGCACGAGGAAAAAAATCATCTTTCATCAAGGAATGGACGTGCTCCAATTAGTGGTGGAAAAATGAAGAGAGCTAAGCTGTGAAGTACTGGAAGATACACAATGTTCCCCAGATTGGGCTTACTTACTGGTGGAGTGGTTTTCGTGGAACAAAGAAACTACAGCTGTATACTAGTGTTTTGTAACCCTTTCATAGGAACAGTAGAAAAATGGAACAATCTCACTGAAACAAAGCTAGATTAAATGTGTTAGTGTTAAACCACATTACGTTGTAAACAAGGTCTTTGAGGGAGCTTTTCAAATTCGTAAGGTTGGGAGCGAGGTTCTCGGGTCGATGTTGACAGAAAGGAAACCTATTTACACAAAACAAATATTATTACTTTTTTATTTCTCTAGGTCAGTGCTGCTGTCATCACAAACAATGTAATCTACAGTTTACTGCCGTCAGACTTAGCACAAGTAGAAAAAACCTGGACATGCGCTCCACTTGCACTAAGGACTTTGTAAAAATGTACATTAATGCACCAGTTTACACTACGCAGCAGGCCTCTGTCACCAAGTCTTGAAGTGCCCACTGCCTAGTAAGAAGCGGAAATTTCCCTATTTTTCCAAGGCATTAAACAGGCCTTACATGGCAACTGCAACGTATAACATGAAAAATATGCAAAAAAAGAAATATAAAAAACAAGACAGGAAGAAAAACTTCCAGAATTCTAAATAAAAATTTATAATTCATGTTGCTGGTAAAGTAAAATAAAAGAACCATTGACACTATGAAGAAACACTTATTAAACCCATTTTCAAAAAACATAGCTTAAAAACCAGTCACAGTCTAACACATATTTTCTTTTTACACATTCTAGTAGGAGAGCTGAGAACACAATCAGAGCCAGGCGGCACTGCAACGACGCTGAAAGAGTAAACAATGTCCGTAAATTTTAATAAAAGGTGAAATGAGGTTAATCTTGCCATCTCTGCGGATAAAAACACCCAAGTCACTGTGCTGTGGTAGACAGAAAAGCTAAATGCATTTTTTAAAACTGTTACTCACAAGATTAAATTTTCAATGGTGCTGGTGGTGGTGAACCATGAAGACAACTGCTAGCATTGTACACGCAGCTGTCAGTAGTCTGCCACTAGTCCAGGCCTTCAGACTACACGTTCAGGATGAGGTCTCCTCAGATGAAGAGTACCGAGTGCGTATCCTCCAATGTGCCTCAGTTAAACAGAAGGAATATTGGGCATCGCATCCGACACAGGGTGAACACTACTATGTCTCCATCGCAGCGTATCAATCGTGCTGACTAATTAGACTCAAAGACTCTAAACGAGGAACACACACTGACAGCGAGACTGCACGTGCAACACTCTAAAATCGAGCATGTGGGACATACTATGAACTCTAGCTGTCCCTATACCACTTGTTGCAGGGTTACAACGTGCAAAGATACAATACAAGGAAGACCTTTGTCGACAGTAGTTTCATAGACCAATACACGAAATATATAATAAAGAATGTTAAATGAAAATTGAGCCTGACGAGGGTGAAGAAATTTTGAGATTCAATATAGATGATGGATAGAAATAGAGAAATGAAAAGAGACTTATAATAATAAGAAAACAAGAATCAGTATGATTACAGCATTCCCATGATTAAACAACTGCTCATATTATCCAAGCGTTTCAATGCCTGACCACAATGTAAACCTTAGCTGTGACAAACAGAGTTACACAATTTTGCGGAAACAACAAACGTTAAAGAGGTACGTTCGCAGGAAATGAGACACCTCGGTAAACAGGAAGGAGGAGGTGCAGGTCGTGTCAGTTGCAGATGAAATTCGCGCCTTTCGCAACAGGGCGGGCAAGTTGTGTCGCGGGCCAAGTTTGCCGGCGTGCTACAGCTCGGTGGCGCTGCTAATGTAGCCGGGGTGTAGCCGCCCTGCCACGCTCCTGCCGCATTGTTTGCTCCACCCCGGGCTGGCTTCGACTCCCACGGGGCGTAACTCGCCGCCCCCGGCGCCTTGTCTCTTGTCTGCTGCGCACCAGCGCCGCTCGTTGCCGTGCCGCCGCGCCGCCTTGGCCGCAACTTGAGGCCACTCCCGGCTTCCCTATATTACCGTCTCGTGTCGGCAAGTTGCGAACACTGCACCTCTTCCGACGTTCGTGGCCGTAACACTTTTAACTTGTGAAACGAGCTGAGTGAGAATGCCGCCAATACGCCGTCGTTACTACTTGCTCGCATACAATGGAGCCGGTATAGGAATGTGCACAGCACCCTAACGAGTTGTAAGTGCATGTATACTTCCAAAACACGTATCCACAAAGTGTATGTGTGGCCACAGAACCATATTAGTCTTACCATGATCTGATGACCTAACAAGATTAAAAGCATGAGTAAATAAAAACTGATCCACGGCCCATGGTCTCGCGGTCCCGGGATCGAAACACGGCGGGGTCGGGGATTTTCACCTACCCCGAGATGGGTGGGTGTTGTTGTGTCGTCTTCATCATTATCATTCATCCCCGTTACGGTCGGAAGAAGGCAACGGCAGGCCATCTCTATTAGGACCTTGCCTAGTACGGCGGTTCGGGTGTCCCGCGTCGTTCCCCAATGCTTTGTAAAGAAGCATAAGGCTTCATTTCCTTTTCCAAATAAAAACTCTCTTTCTGTTGCGGTTTTTGACATTGCATATACACGGTTATTCAATTGAATTGCCCCTACCGACGGCGTTTATGCCAACCGCAACGTTTTCAAAAACCACGTAAGAGATTCTCCTATTCTGTCGTTTGCTACATTGAAACCATTAGTCCCTAAGAAAAAGTGAACAGGACCTTTAATGTAATGTAATTCTGTATGGTTTCACAGGAAGCCATAGTTTTTGAGCTACGCAAGTAGCAGTACAACGTTTAACTACACTAAATTTCTCATAGAGTGGTCCTGATAATTTTATTTTCTGTAGGACTAATATTTTGTGTGTTTGCGCGTGGTATTTCAAGCTGTTGTAGAGTGCATAAAATGCGTTGATAGGAACAGCTCAGTGACACTGTAAACGTACATTATGAACCAAAACTCCTCTGACATACTTCAAGAGCTTTGTTTTTGAGTCATCATTCTTCTGACTGGTTTGATGCGGCCTGCCACGATTTCATCTACTGTGCCTAGCTTTCCAGATGACTGTAACAACTGCAACCTATGTCCTCAGATATTCGTTGAATGTATTCCAGTAGCTGTTTCCCTCTAGAACCATGGAAGTTATTCCTTGATGTCTTAACAAAAATTCTACCGTCTGGTCCCTTCTTCTTCTCAGTGTTTTACACATAGTCCTTTTCTCGCCGATTCTGTGGAGAAACTGCTTATTTCTTATCTTATGAGTCCAACAAATTTTCAGCTTTCCTCCATAACACTACATCTCAAATACTTCGATTCTCTTTTGTTCTGGTTTTTCCATAGTCCTTGTGTCACTACTACACAATTCTGTGGTCCAAAAATACGTCGCCAGGAATTTCGTCCTCAGATTAAGACTTATGTTTCATACTAGCAGACTTCTTTCCGCCAGGAATGCCTTTTTTCGCTATTTCTTCGCTGCCTAGGTAGCAGAATTCCCTAACTTCGTCTACTTTCTGATCCCCAATTCTGATGTTAAGTTTCTCGCTGGTCTCAAATCTGATACTTCTCATTCTTTCGCCTTTACTTCATTTACTCTCGCTTGTCATTTCATAGTCTGTACCCACTAGGCTATTCATTCCATTGAACAGATCCTGTAATTCTTCGTCCCTTTCACTGAGGACAGGAATGTCATCAGTGAATCTTATCATTGATGTCCGTTCACCTTGAATTTTTATCCCACTCTTGAACCTTTCTTTCATATCCGTCATTGCTTCTTCAGAATACAGACTGGATAGTAGGGGTGAAAGACTGCATCCTTGTCTTACACACTTTTTAAACCGAACACTCCATTTTAGATCTTAATTTTCCCTCTTAGTTCTTGGAAATGTTCTATTTTACCCGTCTTTCCCTGTAGCTTACCATTATTTTTCATAAAATTTCGAACATGTTGCACTATTTGACCTTTTCGAACGTTCTTTCCAGTTCGACAAATCCTGTGAACCTGTCTACATTTTTCTGCAATCTTGATTCCATCATCAACCGCAACGTCAGAGCCGTTTCTCTAGTACCTTTAGGTTTCCTAAAGCCAAAATACTCATCATCCTCAGTTTAGATTCCATTCCTTTGTATATCATCCTTGTCAGCAACTTGACTCTTACGTGAGTAGCATTCCTGTAGTTCTGAATTTCCCTTAAATTTTTGTACTTCCTTCTCTCATCTATAAACTGAAGTATTTCTTCTGTTACACGAGCTTCCTTCACAGTTACCTATGTTTTTCTTTCCAGCTTCTGCCCTTCTTCGACATGTCCATCCCTCTTCAACTGAAATGTGTACTGAGCTATTCATTATCGCTCTACGGGTATCTTCTGCCTCAGAGACCTTCAAACATGTTGCTACATTCTGTAGTATATTCAGACCTCACTTCGCATGGATCCTTCCTGACTAGTCCCTTAATCTTCAGGCTTCATCATTATGAAAGTGTAACATGAATATATATGTGTTCCTGGGAGCCCCTTACAAAGTGATAACTGGTTTCGTAATCTGCGTGACGAAGATGTAATGTCATTGGAATTTTCCCGTATGTTCCATCCTTTCTCAAGTGTACTTCCTCCTCTAGTGATTCTTGAACAGGGTATTCGCTGTTACTACCTGAAATTTAGTGTAGAACTCAATTAATTTTCCAAATAAAAATCCACACTGGCTGTATCAATGATTTTTATTAAATCTGCGGCCGGTTTCGCACCACTTATCGGTGCATCATCAGGCAATCTGTACAAAAAATAAGCTCATATAAACTATTCGATCTCCCAATTCTGTGGTATAAACTGAACTTTTAACCAACCAGTTTTTTTAATGAGACAAGAAAGTACTCACATACGCTATTTATAACATGGTAACATTGCCCTGTAGCCACTCCCCTCCATTCACGTCCAATATAACGTCATCTGGTGAAAGCTGTAATTAAAATTTAAAAATTATGGCAGCGGCAATGTCCTAGAAAATAAAAATAAAATACGATGCTGATGAAAGTCCCCTAAACACGAACGACGAAGAGCGCAAACATTAGCATGAACAAAAAGTGGAATTAGGGCGATGTAAACGTATCAGAACTTACCGTGCAAGCTGAGAGGAGCCGCGTGGCAGAACTCAATTAGTCTTTCTGCTTTCTCATTCCAAGCACCAAGCCCATATTCTCCCATAACTATTTCATCTACCCCTTCCCCTACAACAGCGTTCGAGTCTCCAAATCTACTGCTTGCGAAATCATCGTGTAAACCTGAACGATAGCTGTAGGTATTGGTTCGCTGTCGATTCTGACGAGAACAACCCTATCATTGATCAGTTCACAGTAACTCACTTTCTGCCCTACCTTCCTATCCCTAACGAAACCCACCCATTTTCTGCTGCTATACGTGGTCAACCATAAATCCTGGTCTTCTTTCCTTTTCTCTTCACTGACCTCCACTGTATGTAGATTGAGCCTTAGCATTTCCCTTTTCAGATTTGCTAGTTTCCCTATGACGTTGAAACTTCTGACATTCCTCTCCTCGTCTCGTAGAACATTACTATTTAGTTTGTTATTCAATCTATTGCTCATGGTCAGTTCACCCTTGGTTGTACTCTCCTGGAGAAGAGAATGGATGACTAATCCAGAATCTTTTACCAATGGAAATTTCTTTACAGGCCACCGGTCCTGTGGATGTACATAATGTGTCTTTATTGCAGTGGTCTCTATTGACTTCTGCATTCCCATGCCGATGATCATGACCGATTCTTCCTCCTTTTAGGGACAGTTTCCCACCCCAAATGGCAGTGAGACCACAGAGACTGTGCCCTCTCCTCTGCCCGCTTTGACATGGTCATTGGCAGAACGACGGTGATCTTTCATACCGCAAGTCATCGGCCGCCATTGCTGACTATTTTTACTCATATTCTGAGCCGTGGCTAGGTACAAACCCGGGATGTTTTTATTACTAATTACAGGTGCTACCTCTAGACCACGGGGTAAAACTTCAGCAACGTATTTATGGAAATTGATGGTGAGTCTGCAATAAAAGAATTAGTACTGCCATATCAAATACTACATTGTATTAATTTATTGTTCGAGTAATGCTTATTACACAAAATAGATGGCGCTGAGGGACACCACTATGTGTTGCGGTCCGTAGAGTTCTGATCCAAATTTCCGAGGTCAGAATCGTGTTCATTCCTGGGAGTTTGATCTGCCGCTAATCACTTCTCTCCCCTCCATATATTTGCTAATGAGAAGTAGGTCAAGTTGTGCCACCTTTCGAACTCCACAGTAAACTGTAGTATACACTTTAACTGTCTGTGGACCGTAGTTCGAAGATCAGAGGAATGAATGAGCATACCACGACCAACAAGACCATGCTTAATAAAACAGACTATCACAAAAGAAACGTTTGGTTGATGACAGATATATCGTTTCCATATATAGCGTGTTTCATAAGTATGGTGACCTACTTCAGGAGGTTGTTCCTTACACAAAAAGGGACAAAAAAGTTCATGTCATATTGGAAAATGTAAGTTGAGCCTAAAGTTGATCAAATAAAAGTAATACTGCTGCATTACATTAGGTGGTACATTGCATTCATTCACTGTTTAACTAACGCAGATTTTTCCTTGTAGATGGGACTGATGAACAACATTATTCTCTGTGTTGCAAGGTGTGTGATTCAGTTCCATCGAAGCACAGCGATCCGTTATCCAGTCCAGGAATAAACCAAAATGATCTTCATCAACAGTCAACAGCATGGAAAGAATGGAGAGGCTACAGGGTATTACAGAGTCCTCTAACTCAGACAAGATTTTCATCCGTCTCTCAGCGCCGTTTTTAGAGTGTATGGATTCAGCGACAATGCCATTTCGCTGTGGGATATTGGGAAAACAATTTTATGATTGTAGCTCAATGTTTCACCCTACTCGTGAAATTCTTTTAATTACAGAGGAATTTTCCGTCTTTCTGCTGATCAACATGCCACAGTCTTCATCAAAATGGGCTCACTTACGGAGGAATTTTCCTTCTTTCTGCTGAGCAACATGCCACAGTCTTTATCAAAATGGACTCACGATTCCGACGGCGACTCTAATTCCTGTCTAACCAGCCAGAGTAAAGCGTTCTGTGATTTTCCTAAATTGCTTGAGATAATGATGGAGTGAAACCTTTCAAAAAACAAACAGCAAATTTTATACTCCCTCTCCCTTCTCGGTTCTAGATTGTGCTCCACCATCGAGATGAGTTTCAGTCACCAGTCGAGATGCTCACTCAATCTGTGAAGTTTTTTTACTGTAAAAATCTACAAGGCAGGGACGATCGAAGAGACTGCAGGTGGTCAAACAGAACAAGGGTCAGTAAAAGACACGAAGCGCCACAACTCATCCCTAAAAGTACACATGTAGGTACAGCCAAACCAGTCCAAGAACGATAGCTTACTGTCATCGATGAATAATTGAACTCCAGTGCCACTGCAGAGAATGCATGGGTGGAAAATGCTCTCAAACTTCCAATGGGAACAACTTTGGTGAGTGGTAGCCATTCTGCATCAATTTTCAGATGTTTTAAAGTCAGGATTGGAGGAAAGATGGAGCCACAATCCCATGGTAAGACGGCGTATGGAGACTGGGGGTCACCCACCAATTAGACTGCGTTCATGTAGAATGTTGCCAGCTCAACGACATATAATCCAGAAGTAAAAGGTGGAGATGTTGCAAAATGATTTCACTGAACCTGTGGTCCTTGTAAAGAAGAATTGCATCACATGGCATATCTATGTCAACTAACAAGAGCTTAAAAAAAATCAAAAAGAAAAACGTTTAGCCACTGCCGAAAATTTATGACAGCCTAGAGTACATGAAAGTAGCAAAGTGTTTTTGAATTATAGACGTCGAGGCATGTCACTGCCTAGTCGAGGTTAATGAGGGTAACCAAAGAATGACTGCCTGATGGCATCAAGTTATGCTGTGCGATGTTCCAGCCATCATTTGATGGACAACCTGCTCTGACACCTTACATGGACAATGTGTCTTTGTTATTTGGATGACATTGTAGTTTTTAGAAGATATTTGAGGATCATCTAAGCCACCTGACAAACAGATTGAAGTGCCTGCCCCCATCCAGGAAAAATAGCAGCAGTCACAGATTTTCCAACTCTCCACCACATTCGTGATGTGAGAAATTTTCGCTCCACTGAGTGGCCGCGTGGTTAGAGGCGCCATGTCACTGACTGCATTGCCCCTCCCGCCGGAGGTTTGAGTCCTCCCTTGGGCATGGGTGTGTGTGTTGTTCTTAGCATAACTTAGTTTAAGTAGTGTGTAAGTCTAGGGAGCGATGACCTCAGCAGTTTTGTCCCTTAGGAATTCACACACATTTGAACATTTTTTGAGACTTTTCTCTAGATATGACGATTGATAAACGACTTCTGTACCAATAATGCTGGGAGATTCAAAATTTTGTTAAAGTAATGCATAAGAAGGTTCTTTTCTTATCCTCAAGGAGGCGCCAACATCATGTCCAGTTTTAGTATTGCATGACAAGAGCGCTGTGACAGAACTTCACACCGATACTAGCAGTTTTCGAATGGCGGCATCTCAAGCACAAATCAGAAGGTGCTGAAAACCTGATAGTTCATGCTTCCAGAGTACTATCTATAACCAAGAAAGAGTGCCTGCCTGTTATTTAGGCCATCAACAAGATCCAGCCATACTTATTTGGCAAACGTTTCGTCGTTGTGATGTGTAACTATTCTCTATGCCAGCTGACAGGCCTGAAGGATTCATCAGATCGGCTGGAAAGGTGGGCACTTAACCTTCAGGAGTATGACGTCAGATTGGCACTGGAAAGGGGACACAGACGAAAGGATGACGACTGTCTGTCAAGGAATCATTTGGAGGAAGACAGCAGTGTGGATGAAATATCAGTCATTAAATAACGATACTGTTGAACAGAGGGAAGATCCAGTTACTGAATAGCCTTTGCCATGCACCAACAATCATTGCAATGTGTCCTCAAGTATCGATCCTTCCTTAATTGCGCTCTTTGACCAATTCTGTCAGGACAAACTTTCTGGTTCTTAGGTGGCAGTGACCACTGATGATGGGTATGTAAAGAATAGCACAGGTCGTCAAGTGGAGAGTTGCTTGGACAAGGAAGCACAGGAGGAGTGTGGGGACCTTGGTTGTCCCTAACTTGTTGATATCGGCAGTGGGCCCCTGGCTGTGACGGAAGGGGCAATGTGTGTCGTCAGCCAGCCGACCTACTCTGTGATCTCTATTCTGCAATATGAAACTAAGCAGAGCATCATAAAAAAACCAGTACTGCAACGACTTCACTGCACGATAACGAACTGTTATGGTGAACAGTTTCTTGGTTCTACTTCGCCATTCTGGTTGTGTAGGCTGGACATTTTGCACACATTGTCCATTAGGTGGTGACTGTTGCACACCCTTTCTGTCCCATTCCGCCTATGTTCTGTCCTGCGATAAGTGCCGACATTACATGTATTTATTATTATTATTATTATTATTATTATTATCATTCCTGTCGGTAGAATATCTGCAAGCATACTTTCTCTAATTGGTATTCGGTAGCAGTCCTGCGAGGGCGATTAGCTTATTCCTATTTTGGTTTGTATCTCTGTGTTAATAGTTGAGGGAACTTTTTTTAATTAATTGTCATACGCTATACAGGTTACTAAAAGGCTCTATTTTAGGCTCAGCTGGTTTTGTAATAGTACTGTATGACGTTTGATGGTACTTCCTAACTCACTGCTGGCAAATCTTGTAAGTAGGCTGTTTAGGTTTTTATGTTGGTAGTGCCACGTAGCACTCTGTAAGAAAATCACTGACTGTGCTGAGTGCAGTCTGTGGCTGGTTGGAATTGTTGGAATATTCGTCATTGTAATGTTGGACAGTTGGATGGCAACAGCGCGTAGCGTTGCGCAGTTGGTGGTGAGCCGCCAGCAGTGGTGGATGTGGAGAGAGAGTGACAGAGTTTTGAGAAGTTATTATAAGCGAGCGATCTGGACGTGTGTCTGGCAGAAAAAGGAAATTTGTAAAGATGGATGTCATGAATTTATAATATATATATATATATATATATATATATATATATATATATATATATATATATATATATATATATGAGATGACTTTTGAACTATATTAAGGTAAATACGTTGTTCGTTCTCTATCAAAATCTTTCATTTGCTAACTACGCCTATCAGTAGTTAGAATCTTTTATTAACCTGGCAGTATTGGCGCTAGCTGTATTGTAGTAGTTCGAGTAACGAATATTTTTGTGAGGTAAGTGATTCATGGAAGGTATAGTTTATTGTTAATCAGGGCCATTCTTTTGTAGGGATTATTGAAAGTCAGATTGCGTTGCGCTAAAAATATTGTGTGTCAGTTTAGTGATGATCAGAATAAGTAAAGAGAGAAATGCCTGAGTGTGTTCAGCTTTGCTCAGCTGTTTGAAATTCCAATAACTTAAGAGGTTTTCCAGCACCATCATTTTTAAATTTTTCTAAGGGGACGTTACAATCTACCCAATGTATGGAGCTTATAAAATGTACTACCACGTAACTCAGAAGGTATGGGCAAATTGTAGCGTAATTGTTCGTGGGTCGCAGCACTGCTGTCATATATCAAACTTAAACTAGTTTTAATAAGCTCGTTCTAATGTAATAATATAATAATAATATTAATAATATTTGCAGCACAATAATTAAACTACTAAGACAATTGAATTGTTTGCTGTAGTAAAATGAAGTCCCATTTATCAAATATTTTCAGAAGTGCTTCAAGTCTCGCCTTGGCCAGTTGATCGCTTATACTGCTTTGTGTCTCAGTAAAGCTGCCGTAGAATGTAATATTGCACCTTTAATGATTTTGAGTACTTATGCCATATTTAATGCCATGTGTGTCTGGTGGGTTGTGATTATAAATTATTCTGTCCAAAAGGCAGTTAACTGAAATACAATGAATTTGTAAACTGTTTGTTAAAATAATAATTTGATCTGACATTAAGTTCGATCAGACCAAAACAGATGGTTTGTTGCAATTAAAACTTGTAATCACGAATTAATTGCAATTATGACTGTGAATTTAAAGATTTGTTCCATTTTCTGCTCTCTAGTCTTATGCTGTCCTAGTTCGTTCTTTCCATGTTTACTGTCTTGCTGAAAGTCTTCAATAATGTTTATTTGGGCTTAATCCAAAATAAGAAGGACCTATGTTATTAAGAAGTTTTCGAGGCTGTCTACCGTTGGTAAACATCTGTAGCTTTTGGACCAAAGACTCTTTTTGAGCACTACAAGAAACACTGATTTAGAATTATCCTCATGTGTACAGATTTTAGAATCGTTCAGTGTAATTTTAAAGTAAACATGTTTAATGACAAGCATTTCTTAATTGAGTTTATGGCAGACACAACAAACTTAAGTTTTTAATTGAGATGGCATTAAATTTATTAAAAGTTGTGTCTTTGTTCTTTTTTTTTTTTAATTGTATGTTTTCTGATTGTGTCTGTGTTGCACATAGGACTTGAAAAATTGTTAAAAAAATATCTTACATTCTTTTGTGATTTTGATTGAGCTCAGCTCAACATCGCTTACCCAAACCGCTCAGTGTTGTTTCCCCGAATGTGGAGCGACGACAGGATAATGCCAATTAATTAACAGAGCTTTGTATGAGAGGAACTATGATCCAGTGGGGCGAAATCGTTTCTCATCATCCCAGCCCATCTAAGGCCAGCTACAGTGAAGAACTTAAATGACGCTACAAGATCTGGTAACTTGGGATTTGTGTAGACTAGAGAGACACAGGTATCATTGGTCAGGTATCTACCGTCCTGTTAGTTGAAGTGTAAGCTATATAAACAATGCTACCGATGAAAGCACGTGGTGCAATTAGCTCTGGGTTATCTGGTGTCAACTCAGCCTACAGCAGCTATACTACCGCCTAGATTTTACTTGCAGTTATCATCAGTAGAATGTACCACGTTGTATTAAGGCAGTATGTAGTAAATTTACATACATTCGTCTGCAAATAATTCAAGTTTAGGTTCAGTTATTTATGCGATTATAAACACTTCTTCTTGAAATTTGCACAGATACTACGGCTGCAGGAATAAAAGTATCAAATAAAAATATAATTTTATTTCATTTCTTGTGCCTCAAGTCCATTCCCCTCACACTGCGTCCTGATGTACCGCAGTCTCTTACAGCAGATTAATAAAGCAAAGAGTGAAAGAATTCCAGTCGCCTCACCATCACTCCCGTGAACCCAGCCTTGATTAGTATCTCCACAATATTCCGATGTATCATTATATCACTTCATACAGAGAATCTATCCTTCTTCTGAATAATTACTCATTCATTGTTGAATTAATGGAATAATATCCATAGACAGATCATGCCTTTTCTCTAGAAGAATTATCATTACATATCGTCTTTACACGATAAGAGATACACCGTCACATATCAAGGAATGAAACTTAGAGCATGGATCGTGTAAGACAAGTACATCAAATCACGTAGTGTCTTTCGTCTGTACAGTAGCGTATTTCCAATCCCATGAGCCATAGATGTTTTTGATTCTGAAACTTAAGTCCAACATCTACTGATTCATTAATGTGAAATGTCGACAAACGGAAGTCGATCGACGTACTGACTACCTCACGCACTCTGCTGTCACCAAAGTAGAGCCGACTGCCGCTCGAGAAATTGCAAAGTACCTTGTAGAAGACATCATTCTGAAACACAGAGAAGCCTGTGTGATAATCTCTGATCGTTGGAAAGCATTCCAATCGAGACTGGTATCGGAAGTAATATAACGCTGCGACGTCACCAACAGCACAAGTGACTACCATCTGCAGACGAAGAGCCTCACAGAACATTTTAACAAGACCTTCAGGTATGCTGTCGATGCAGCCTGATGTCAAACAGAGAGATTGGGATACGATCCTGCCTGTCATAACATTTGCACACAACACAGCGAAGCAAGACACTACATGCTCCACACTATTCAGTCTGCTGGAAGGTCACGAAGCCGGAACGGTAAAAAGATACACAGTTTTTCTTTCTACCAGGACGATACCCACGACGACTATAGTTAAAAAATCACCATGCACGAAGAACCAAGAACACTGGCTCGCATACGGACCATGGACAGAGTGCGATACAATGGAAAGTACTGGCCGGTGAGGTACAGCCCCAGAGCTATGGTATGGATTTCTGCACTTGTGCGGGAAGTAGTACTAGCGGAAAAACTACTAAAGTGCTACTTGGGGCAATACAGTATTCTTCCTCGCTTGTTAGGCGTCACATATGACGTCGAGGATTATGACTATTTTTCAAGATGACACAAGTGCGGAGATATCATCCATGACAAGATGAAGGCCCTCCACAATCCAGAGATACAGATCGACGATGGCAGATTCAAGGAAATTTAAGATCCACTGGCGATTGTGGAGCTCCTATGGCACAGGCTACCTTTGATGCTCCCCATAGTGAGGGGATGGGCTACCTTTGATGCACCCTTTAGTGAACAACGTGAAACAACGTGCCCGGAAGATCTGGATTCCAGTAAGATTTTATGAAACAGTGGGTCGCTGTTTCTCCAGCCAGCTACAGTGTATGCAGTGTGTCATAGTAGCTAGTGACGTTGGCTCATGCACTGTTCGTTGCCATTTCAAACCCGACCAGTTATTTGGTGTTCCGTATTTATCACTTCTGGAAGACTGTTGAAATATCTTATAGTGCTCCCAAAATGCCAAGGCCGCTAGATGCGCAGTCGGCTGAAGTGTGGGAGAGCGGCTATGGTGGTGGTGGTGGGGGAGGGGGGGGGGGGGGAAGTCGCGGGGGGGGGGAGGTCACTCAGAGCACTGTAGGGGAAATGTCGTGTGCTGGAGGGGAACTGCGGTTCTGAACTGAAGCATACACTCACATTTTTGATAAATATTATGTCGGGCGCCTTCACGCTCACACTTGTGGTGAGCATTCAAAAAGATGTGTCACCTCTTCTTTGGTTAGAGCCTAAAAACAATTCTGCCGAAAGTACAGCGATTTATTTCGCCTGGTTTGTTAACCATTTGTAACTTTCAGAGAAGAGCCAAGAGAGGGGAATTTTGAGTAAAACCTACGCATTTCTCTTGTTTCCATGTTAAAATTTGCTTCTTTCGCCAAAACTCAGTGGAGTTTATACAGTCTCACTTCACTAACGTGTTATGCAGATACAATTGCGAGGTAATTCTGAAACAGTGATTTATTAAGTTTATTAAGTGACACAGTGAAGAAAAGTAAGGTCAGTAGCTTATGAAAAAGCACGTCGTTTGTAGAAAATAATATGTTTTTCCAAAACCCACAGCATTGCTTGTTACACCAGCTGTCGACATCCCTTAACAATAACATTCTTTCGTCAAAATAATATGTAGTTATTGGAATAACATGGTAGATAATAAAGCTTTGCATAATAACGAAATGGCAAAATACTCTCCTCCTTCAGTGCAATCATTTGCGAGAATCTCATTTCGATATCGGGAACCGTTTATGAAATATGAGTAAAGTTGTGGATAATTCACTCTGGCCTTATCGCTGGCGCGATGCAATCACAAACGATCGCATTTTCTCGAAATTGGTGACAGATAGAAACTCCAACCAAGTCTAAAGAAAAATTCAATATTAAAAAAGCTGAATTTCATATGCAGCAATATATTATGTAATATGTACCAGAGGCAAAAATCATAGCCACTCCTGATTTTCATTGCAAATTTTTTCCAATTCTGCACCATATCTTACTTCCACATTAATACCGCAATAGCTATGACCACTAGCGAAATGATGGGTACATCATAATGAGCCCGGCATACAAAGGTACAAGTAAAGCAAAGTTGATACTTTTTACCGAATACTTTCTGTAAAATCATTTGAGGAAGATTGCTCGTCGATTCTGTCAATGTCGAGCGGCCGAAACGTGGAAAACGCTTGTCGGCCTCCCCTTCTGAACAAACGAATGAATTCGCACATGGTCACAGCGCATAGGCCACCGTATACTGCGTGACCTATACGTTTGTAAAGTTTGTATATTCTCGAATATTTGATGACATATAAATACTAGTATTCTGAAACCCATACGTAACAGAAAAATGTATGTATGTACGTGTTTGTGTGTTTATATGTACGTTTGTTCCACATCTCCTCCTAATCACTATACTGATTTCAAACCTAATTTGTTACACATAACCCATAACAATCGCTGTCGGTGTAGGAACCATCTATGTGTCACAGTTCAGAAGATGTGACGTAATAAACAGTGAGATGCCTGAAAAACTGCCACTTTGTGCTTGACGCTAGATCTTTCACTTCTTTGCTATTAACACTATTCCGAACATATTTCGTAGACAATACCCACAAACGCAAGATTGCACTACACACAGTTCAAGAGATATAACGTCAAAAACCCTGAGATGCGCGAAAAATGTTGTGTCATCCATGAAGTTTTAATATATTTATTCTTTACTATTATGATACTCCTAGAGTCGAAACAATTTAAGGAAATCACTGACACATGATAGCATTTTTGACAGCTTTCAACTGATAAAATGGAAATGAATTTTTTTTCGATTTCACAGTACGAACAAAGTTCACCCTCTGTTTCTATTTCTAATAGAAAATTGGCTAAATGAATACCTGGGCAATGCCAGGTTTGTCAGTTAGTATTCCACATTTGTGTAAAAAGCTGCTGTCTCCAAGCAGGAGGTAAGCTTTTTGATGGCTGTACAATGATGTCAATAATGAAGCTATTTTCTGTGCTAACAGTAAGTGCGGAACTTCCTTGACGACCATGACCTATCTATTGGACCTGATTGTGGTTTACATGTACAATATGAAATCATATGGGTCGTTGTTATGCTGTAGGCAGCTTCTGTCTATGACATACAGCAAAATTCTGCAACAGTGAATTAGAGACAAAATTAATGTAATTATTCTCTTGTGATGACAGTTTAACTCAAGCACCGTTCCTAAACTGCCATGGAGGACTGGGGCTTTCAGAGTCCTATAAAAAGTGTCTGACTTTCGTTCTTAGCATCGATTTGATCTTAAACGTTCCTTGAAGATAATTTATTCACTTCAAACAAATATGTCTACAAAACTTTCACAGTTCTATATATTCTTCAAAATATCGAAAATTATTTCTCACAAAACAGCTTTCCAAGAAGTTCTTAACATCAGTGTACCAGGATATATAAAAGCACAATTCACAGATACTGGCCACTGTCTATAACAATGAACATCTTTAAGCTCATAAAAACTCTCAAAATGTCTCAACCACCTTAAAACACTTTCCACAATTGTTGATTAAAACGTCAAAACAAATATTAAAACAACAAACGTAACAAAATATTACGTAAAATGGCAAATCCAGTAGGCAAAGCCTGATCAGTTCTGTTAGTAAAGTACAAAACCTTGCAGTAAAACAAATTGTAAAGGTTACAACAACAATAGGCTGACTAGAAGCAATTAGATATGTCTAAATCACCGCAGTTTTACGTGATACCTTCCACATACGTCACCCATCTCCTAACCGCCAGTGGAACCCTTGACATCTCCTTCCATTAAAAGATGAACCACATCCATTGTATACATTTGAACATATTGCCTTTTTCTTAACGCAGTCCACTTAATGGAATATGCCTATTTCAGACGTAGATTGACAGTAGGTCACACACAAGGAAAGAGACAAAGTACTGCTCCTGCGCGACAGTAACTTTTCAGATCCCGGCCCAGAAAACAGAGTGAAATATAAGTCCTTTAACGGGAGCCACAATAATTCCAATAAATATTTATAAGGTCCTGCGAGACCTGCAACACACTTCTAATCTATTCTCAGAAAATATAGTCAAACATCTGTCTTAACACAAGCCTTATCTACACTTGACTAGCTTTACGCCATAACGCGACAGTAAAAATTATAAACCATAGCTTTTATTGCTGCCGCAGATTGATCGGAAATTAGTAATACCGAATCAGACAAGTGCAACAATATTCTTAAATCAACTCGGGCAAAGTACCGTAATTATTGTATTTCATGGAACCAGAAATAATAATTATTTCTGGTTCCTTGAAATAAAACAATAATTATTTCTGGTTCCTTGACATACAATGATTATGGTATTTCGTCTGAGTTGATTTAAGAATATTGTTGCGCTTGTCTTATTCAGTAATATCGATTTTTTTATCAGTCTGAGGCAGCAGTTAAATGATGGTTATTACTATGCGGATAGCAGTTGGAGCGGAAGCATTGATCTCCCAGACACTAAGTTCCTCAGGTACAAGCATACACAGTAACAGTAACACGTGGCTACAACATATCGTAACACTGTCTCCAGACCACGGTCACATCATCACATCATCCATGTCAAAGGTGAGTCGACAAGCATCACACGAAAGTGCCCACTTCTGGGCACATATGTACAGGCACACTCGGCCGTACGCCATAGTATGTATCAGAATAGAACTAGGGGAGAGTCCGCGCCCCCCCCCCCCCTTGCCCCCCATCCCCTACGCACCCCAGGTAGCGTTAGAATTTCACTGCACCGCCAGCGAATATTAACCAGGAACTCGTTAACACTGGGCAGCTAAATACGTTACTGTTCGAGTGCAGAGACTATGTGCCATTCCCAGAGAGATAACAGCTGCTCTCTGCACCATTTCCGTACAAGCGACCCGTAACCACAAATTTGTTGCCTCAGTCGGAAATTTCAGTTCAGTTCGCTGGCTGCATGTTCCTCCATACTCCAGAGATCACGTGAGGTCACCTTGCCCATGTTTTTTTTAACAGGGCCGCGGTCGACTGCGATAGTGCCAGCCACCAGCACATTATTCAGACAAGACATAACTTTAGTCGTGTATTCAGCGATCATATTAACTACGATATGACTTTTCAAACGCATAAACGTAAATAGAGTGAGAATGTACACAGTTTTCTAGTTATCAGCTAAGATTATGATTTAAATAATCGGCATTATCGTGCTAAGTTCAGTAACTCTATTTGTATTTAATAAAGTAACATATTGCAGTCAGTGTAATCTGTATGATGTAGATGTCTTATGAAAATGCAGCTTTAACCTACTGGTTGGAAGTGTTGTAGATACAGAAAACATGTAACCTGCAAATGTAAACTAAGTACTTTAGATATAGATGTAAACTGACAATTAAGTTATATTTTGTAAACTTATTTAGAAAATGTGATCATAACCTACTTGTTGTATACGTACCACAACATATTGAGCTAAATATTTCAGTGCTTTTCTTACAATCTATACCTGTCATGCCTGTTTGAACCTCCATAACTGGCACACCATTACATTCCCTACCTCCGTTGTATAAGTTATGTAAAATGATAGCTTTCGAAGAGTGTATGTGCAAAGAATTCACCGCATGCAAACAAAGTAAATGTAATACGATATAAAGCTGCCAAGTGCCTTTTGACACAGTAACTATAGGTATTAAAAACTATAAATAATAAATGATCTTGATAAACTGAAGTATAATACAAGCTACATAAAGTTCGTGTTACGTTTTATGTAAATGTAATCTCGAAGTTGGACATCTGAGTCATTTGTAGACATTTAAGGTGTGGAAATAGCCTATTGTAATAGTGCCTCTGCCTTTAACCATTTCTTTATCTTTTTTTCAGGCATTTTAGATTTAATTTATCACTTCAGATAACAAAGACATGAAAAGTATTTGAGAAGTATGCGCCCTTGCACATGATAAAATGAGTTTAACAACAATGTGTGAACTCTTGATTTCTTATAAATAACACGCACTATTCTCTACCTTATGACAATGAAAGTGATGAAGGGGTAAAGCAATAAAATCTAAAGACTTGTAGCATAGTATTCGAAATAAAAAAACTTTTTTCCTCAAATATAAAAGACAGACATACGAATTTACTGATAGTGCAGAATGAAGGTGTAACATTGATATAAACTTTTCATATCTAAATTAAATTGATTGAGGAGTCAGTACAGTATTTGACACAAGGATTTTGTATTTTTGTAATGTGAAGTATAAAAAAGAGGGAAAGAGAGATATGAAGTCTCAGATTTGTGAGATGAAATTTACTGACAAGGCAAAATTTTACCTGCTTATGTGTATTTGATATAAAAAGAGATAGATGTGGAATGACAGTAGGTTCCATCAGCATAGCCAATTTGTTTACATATTCTTTAATAAATTATTCAGGCCATTTGGATACTTTTGAACGCAGCACAAAAGAACAATTCGTATCGTTCGGATACTTTTGAATACGGCGCAATTTATGCAACTCAGTTGAAACTTTTTTTGGCATGAAAATACTGTAGTATAGTGAATAACTGTAAATACTCTGAAAAACAATTAATGACATTCAGATATTTTTGAGTAGGACACAAAATGAGTCAGATCATTTGGAAATTTTGTATGTGGTGGCTTTATACTGGTTGGCTGTTTCATATTAACAGCTGATAGAACAATGTGCTCTGTTTAGCTGTTTCATTTTAATGACTGCTAAAATACCGCATTTTGATTGGCTGTTTCGTTTTAATGATTGTTGCATACTAAGCTATGATTGGCTGTTTCGCTGAATTGTTTCTTTAAATTTCCCATCACAGGAGTCTTGCATGTTTGAATTTCCCATCATCGCCATCTTCTGTTGCGACGTCACTGCGTCTGCATCTGACAAACTGCTGATCGTAACAAAACTCTCCTCATTGTGTACTGAAACAGTGACTACTAGATCCTTCTCTAGGGGTGATGGGTGGACTGGAATCGGCGCTGCATTCCTACTCCAGTGTTAAATGGACGATATAAGGGGTCAGTATTTAATCCACTCAGGCGTCAATCATTCTGAGAGTGCTAATTAGCAAATAAGCCGAAGAAAGATTGGAGTACGTTGTTGCAATGGATAACAGTTTCTAGCTACAGAAGGTGCTCTAGCTACAGAAGGTGAAGATCCAGAATAGCTAATACGAGCCGGCCACGGTGGTGTAACGGTTCTAGGCTCTCAGTCCGGAACCGCGGTACTGCTACAGTCGCATGTTCGAATCCTGCCTCGGGCATGGATGTGTGTGATGTCCTTAGGTTAGTTAGGTTTAAGTAGTTTTAAGTTCTAGGGTACTGATGACCACAGATGTTAAGTCCCATCGTGCTCAGAGCCATTTGAACCATTTAGCTAATACCAGTCGATCCCAGGAGGTGAATAAAGAAGGAAGATTAAGGCTTATTGCTTCGTGGCTTACAAGGTTGTTAGAGTATGTGGAGAGAAACGTCGTTATGTTCCGGGCAGCGTACAGCTGGTGAGCCAGAAGCCGTCGTTAGAAGCAGAACAGCTGGCAAAGCTAAATTATATTATCAACTGGAAGAGTGATCGAAAAGTTGTGTTAAGAATACAAGTATGTACAAATAGAAAATTCTCGTATGTGGGCTATTTATTCCATAAGATGTTACAACCGTAAAAAATTTCCCTGATCTATCTCCTTCATCTGTATTACTAATAAGTTCCTAAATCTGTTTCTTACTAAATTACTGAACACTCGTAACATTTACGATTGCACTTTGTATCTCTTCGCGATTCCTCCCAATATACACACACGAGGGACACGTGTCATTCAGTAGCTTCATGGCAAATATTGTTATTAACAATGGATGAACTATTTATTGCCAGACTCTAGCGGTTTGCTGACATTGGTGTTCTTGTCGTAAATACTGCGAATGTTTTGTAATGATGTGCCTGTTTTCTAATAGTCGACACATTTTAGCTTTTTGAATTCATCTTAGTGTGGCATCATAGGTGAAATATCAAGTAGTTACAGTTAGAAGAGTCTTGCTTTACACCTCGTTGGCCATGTTCAGTGATAATCTCGTGCTTTTGCTGCTGAAATTAGTACAATATGGATGGTGCTGAGTTTGATTTTGACTGAGTTTGATTTTGACACTAACGTACTGAGTGGTTCGCTTGAAGAACTTGTCCTGAGAAACAGCAGAACCTGCAACAACCTCAAGGACGAAACGTATGCTGAATTAATCTTTGGAGCAAACAAGGAAGGACGACGACAATTTGAAACAACTGTTCAGTAGCAATTTGTGCAGCATACCGGGCTGTTCTTAGTCTAATTGTGATAATAGTGTCTAAAACAGAAAACTCTTCACTGATTTTGTGAGGAAAATATTCTTGGAGTTATCCTAATTTGTAACTAGTGCATAAGCTAAAGTATGACCTCTTTCATAATTACATTTTGGTCAGTGACATTGTCATTATGTGTTGTAAAACAGGGCATTTTGTATGTAATAGGTCTAGTAATTGTGATTAACTAGTGCATAACGTGTCAGTTATGGCTGCCTTTGAATAAAATGTAGTGTAATGAAACTGACGATGGTTTAGTAGCAATGAAACATTTTTTCCTCCTTTACTGCTCCAGGGTTAATGGCACAAAAATAGTGTAAATAACTGGCATTCTGTGAGACGCGCAGACTAAACTCTTTTGCCATTTGTAGAATTTATGGACCAATGCTAGGATTTCTGAAAAATAAAAGGAAAAGCAAAATACGAAAGGGTTCTTAGCAGGTGACCGAACGTTGACAACTATATTGGCGGATGGTTCAGTTTCAGTAAATAAGAAGATGATAACGAGCACAGAGTGAATTATTAAAAGCGAACCGTTGGAAAAGTCACTTCCAAGAACTGAAATAAAGTTATTTAAGGTAGTGTTAGTACGTTACGCTGAGAAGCAAGAGCTAGAATTATGAGAGAAAACAGCACAAATTATAAAATGGTTAAAATGGCTCCGAGTACTATGGTACTTAACTTCTGAGGTCATCAGTCCCCCAGAACTCAGGACTACTTAAACCTAAATAACCTAAGGACGTCACAAACATCCATGCCCGAGGCAGGATTCGAAGCTGCGACCGCAGCGGTCGCGCGGTTCCAGACTGTAGCACCTACATCCGTTCGGCCACCTCGGCTGGCACACGAATTATAGGAAAATATTATGTTGAAGTAAGGAGGAAGATAATAGCACGGTAAATGACCACATACAGTTTCTTCGGAGCAAAATTATTCATTCGTATAAGGCAAACAGGAAGAAGGAGCAACATTTAAACCGTTCGCCGCCAGCAAAGAAACTTGTGTACATGAAAGCGCGCGGGAAGTGAAAGTATGTATGGTCTTGTTTAACTATATGGATTCTTCTGTCATTCTCGGAAGGCCATACTTCCTAGGACATTTTGTTATTTGGCCTACAGTTAGATTATTAAAAGAAATTGTCGTTTCTTGCCAGGAGAAATTCCGTGTTTACTGAAAGACTGTGCTTAACTCAGCACTCGACTAAAGCAGGTGTGGAGCGTGTCTCTACGGAGACAGCTTTATCCGAGGACGCGGAACGTGTAATTTGCTAGTCTGTTCCGCACAAATAAATAAAAGGAGGGAAGTGGGGCTGGAATGGCCACGGAGGAGGGAAACGGCAGTGACTCAGTGATTACAGACGTAAGACACGTTATTTTCGTACCAGGGCCGCGCTTCCAGACCAGAGCTGCGGCCAGTTGCGCAGAGGGCGTGGTCGAGTCAGGTGTAGCTCTCCCTGGCGCCGTACGGCTCAATTAGGCCCGCTCGGCCGCGGGCTCTGGTAATGGCCGAACACAATTGTCGGGAAAGCTAAGTCACAAACACTGATGCAAACTCTGCTCGCCGACCGTAAAAGGGAAAACATGTTGCGAGGGAGGCCGGCACTAATCTGCCCACCGTGCTGTTGGCAGAAGCGCTCAGCGTCGTCTGCTGCCCCCGCCCTGGGTTTCGATGCCAATAAACCCTGGTATGGCGTGCAAAGGCTCCTGACTGACGTGCAATATGAACGTCAGCATGCATTTCTCTTAATGAGAAACGTGGATGTCCTTTTTCATACACACAGCGATGTCATCCAGCCTTAAGTTCCACGTTTTGTTTTGGCACGTCCGTATTTCGTAAATTTCGATACCAATAAATGAACAGGCCATTTCAGTCCATTGAGCGAAGGAAAAATAAGGAAAAAATACATGTGGCCACAAACTTTTGTCGAGTGGTTGGAGGGAGTTTCATGAACAACATGCTAAAAATCCTGACAAGTCGTATGTGAATGTGGGGATGGGAGAGAAATTCAAACATAAATATTTTAAGTTTTTCTTGAGAAATTCGAAAGCCGCGACTTCTGTCGACCATGTTTGCCAGTACAAAATTGAAGTACATTCTTACAGAAAAGGTCTCTGCATTTTTTTCTCTAGGAGTAATAGTTACTGCATTGCTGGGGACAGGAAAGTCGCATTATTATTGGAAATAGTCCTTTGTGGTATGAAATTGTAGTTTAGTGTTAAGAAGCTTAAGAACATATATTAAATATGTGTACTACATCTAAGTTCAGTGGAGCCATGTCAAGGGATAAATTGTGTGCTGAGAGTGTAACATTGTTGAGAGTGGGTGGTGAGTGCGGAGGATAGAAGCATGATTGAAGGTAGTTGGCCAGATTGTGGTCATGCACTGCCCTCCGTTATACGTGTCTGAAAACTGAGGGGTGAGGGGTGAGCTGGAGAGGCCCTCCCTCCTCACCCCTCCCCCGCTCCTCTCTCTAGCTCAATATGTCACTAGAAGCAGCAACGGCATGTCTCACAAAGTTATGCCTACGTTTTGTCAGCGCACCTTATAAATGATTGGTGACACTGTGTGCAGATATGCGAGGGGGGGGAGGGAGGAGGAAGGTTCAAAAATGGTTCAAATGGCTCTGAGCACTATGCGACTTAACTTCCGAGGTCATCAGTCGCCTAGAACTTGGAACTAATTAAACCTAACTAACCTAAGGACATCATACACATCCATGCCCGAGGCAGGATTCGAACCTGCGACCGTAGCGTTCACGCGGTTCCAGACTGGAGCGCCTAGAACCGCATGGCCACACCGGCCGGCGGAGGAGAGAAGGGGGGCGGGGAGGTTATTTTCCACAATGTGTATTAACACTACACATAGAAAGTTAGGAGTTAGTAATAACACTGCCCAAGACACGTATATGCACAGATCCCACTTAAATCTTGCCACATTCCTCTTCTACACTGCCAGCAGGAAAGCTGATTCTTCCAGGAAAGGCAACCCATGACGTGCACTATTCCGTTTACATAAAGACCATATCGGACCTGCGTTTCCTGTGGAATTCACTTATGTGACCAGACAAAATAGCTTCACTGAGCTCGTGTCTACATAACGGAGGCATTTGCATTTGATTGAGTGAGTGCTCATTCGTAGCTTTTTAGTCTCACATGTATTACTCCAGCTTAGCACTCCCAACATCTGAAGACTTAAATTGGTTATCTCCGCTACAGAAGCAGGTCACCTAGATGTTGTGGAGCTTCATATATTTCAACGTCCATGTCTAGACTTGAACACGATCACTTCCATTCCATCAGCCGGCCGAAGTGGCCGTGCGGTTAAACGCGCTGCAGTCTGGAACCGCAATACCGCTACGGTCGCAGGTTCGAATCCTGCCTCGGGCACGGACATTTGTGATGTCCTTAGGTTAGTTAGGTTTAACTAGTTCTAAGCTCTAGGGGACTAATGACCTCAGCAGTTGAGTCCCATAGTGCTCAGAACCATTTGAACCATTCCATCAGGTACATTCACAGCCATCCTGCAAGTTTACTGCGAATGTATGGTAAGCGGCCCCATTCAGTGGAGACCACTGTACAAATGACAGCAATTCTTTAATGGACAAGAGTTATGCTGTGCACCAGTAACACAAGGAATGGTGAGAGAAGTGCTGTAACTTTCTGGTCATTCATTAACTGTTGTGTACATAGTTCCACGTAGTCAGCGCGTACACAACTTTCCCAATAGAGCGCGCCACGCTAAGCACAACAGCGCAGGCGCAGCGCTCGTCCGTCTCCGCACTACGAGATGGCGCTATCTTAGAGACGGACCCGATCCACGTATTAATATGTAACGCAGCCAATGAGATTGCTGGTGACATAGAACCTTTTCTCCTCGCGGATCACACTCGTGCAGTGATACCTGAACGCGCGAGGTATTATAACGAATGTACAGACCTCCGATTAGTCAGTCTGCACCAGCCTGTACCAGTCTGCATTAGTCTGCATTTGTCTGTACCAGTCTATAGTCAAGTTTGAGTCTGCGCCTAATAAGATTACCATATTCCTGTACATAGCCATGAAGAGAAATGTATAGACACTTTGTCATGTATCACAGATATGTGAGAATAAGATTAACGTACCAAGACCAAAGGAACTTCAGATAGTCAATTGTAAATAGCATCCAGAACCAAGTTAAGTTATTTTTATGCTTGTTATAATTTTAATAAATGTGTGTGAAAATTAATCAAGTTCTGTTTAAAGTTGGTCACCGTCAATCTGCTACTCTAAGCGTTCGAGTGGCATTTCTATTGTCTAACCTAACGGCAGAAGATAAACACGCCACGATAAGACCACGAAACATATTGCTGACACTCGCCTACTTCGTTAGAGCGACAAGTCAAATAATATGATGGTGTGTGTACCGAAGGTCTTACAATACGCACACCACATTAACTCACCACGAAGCGACTGCCACACAATTACACAGCTATACAATATGCTGTCAACGACTGAGAGCAGCAAGCTGCCACATTTATTAATCCAGTCTCTTTGTACTAATACTATGTAGACTACTGAGATCATGACTCTTACATATGAAATACTTCTGAAACTATATAAACGTATTATACGTAAAAGCTCACTTGACAATTGCAAGTAGATACTCGCTTAAAAACTAAAAATACACCACTATGTAAACACTCGTTAATTGTCGTTACTTTTCTTACTCACGTAAGAGAACTGGATAGGAAATGTTGGGGAGGAAACTGAAAAGCGAGCAGCACTCGTGGTAGGGGGTGTTGCGATGTTGCCTTACCTGGAGGAATGCCACAACTGCTGAGCAGGACGAGTAAGAATCGATCCTCGCAGTAGCAGTGTAGACCAGTGAGCAGAGATTTAAACAGAAACGAATCACATTAGTAGTAATAGTGACTCCTATCGCATTTCCATGTAGTGTTAATGCACTTAGTGGAAAATAAGCACCTCGGACCTACCTTCACATTGCGCCGCCAGTGATTCATAAGGCGCACTACGGAGGGGTCGGAACTTTGTGAATCACCCTGCAGTTGCTTCTTGTGACGTAGTGGGTACAGAGTGGGCAATCGCCTGCTTGCTCTGCAGCTTTCAGATTGTGGTAGATTCTTTTATGTGTTTGTCTATTTTTTTATTTATTTGTTGTCGATGTATTGTGCTCGCAGTAAAAGGTCGTAACAACGTGATAAAATTGTCTCTGATAGTGCTGTTAAAAGAACTACTGTTTGTTCCGCGTATGAAGAGTCTTGGGAGAGACGGCTGGATATTTTTAGGAACTATTCATACATGAGATTGCAGGTTCGAGTGCTGTTGTCCATGTCTCTTCCCGTACACGTCGCATCCAATCTGAAACAATTCTGCTATTTCAATACTTCCAAAAATACTAATAAAGGTCGTGATGCTCACCTTTGTTCTCATGAAATAATAACGGTTTATTGTGTCTCTTGTACAATTCTCCACATAACATCAAAATAAGCGAACAGAAAACTCTAGTTACCCTTAGTTACGAGTAAACCACAGAGAAAGTAATATTCCGAGTCAACGATATAATTATCATAGAGTCTCTCAGATAACGTCTTTGCCACTTAGCTTTCTCACAGTCGATTCAGTACATTACGTATTTATTACACTACAAGATATATGAACGAGGGGAGCGCATGACCTCAACCTGGCCTCCCGCTTCCCACCGCCACCCCCACGCTCCACCCACAATCCTCAACCTGGCCTCCCGCTTCCCACCGCCACCCCCACGCTCCACCCACAATCCAACTAAATCCTAATAACACAATTATCCATTAACATGGCACTACTGAACTTAGATGTACTACACATATGTGATATTTGTTCTTAACCTGCTTAATTTAACTATGAAATTTAATGCAATATTATTACATTAACATATGCAGTTTTTCCATCTATTACAAACCAGTAATTACCACTCAAAGAGAAAAAAATCAATCGTAACTTATTTGTAGAAAATTTTACGCAGAGTAATTTTATGCTGGGAAATATTTTCACTTGGTGGCACGGTTCTCGAGTTATTCAACTAAAGCATAAAGTAGTGCCGTTTAGGAGACCCCTCCTCCCACACCACACCCTTTTTTACACCCAGACGGTCAGGATTTTTAGTATGTTGTTTATGGCACTCTTTTGTGCAACTGTACAAAACTTGTAACTACATGAATTTTTTACCTATTGGACCTTCTCTATCATCGTTAATTGGGGATATAGCTTTACGCGAGGGTCTTTCAATAATTAAGGCAATACTTTTTTTTACCGAAAGCAGGTTGGTTTTATTGCGGACAGGAATACACCACCTTATTCCCCACTCGTTTGGCTACAAAACCCTATTTTGCAATGCTGCGGTCTCACAACAACGTACTGGCCTGTATGCCAGCATGGTACCACTCTAAATGCCCACGTCAGTGCAAAAGTCTTGCTGCATCAATAATATCCCTATAATCCTCTTACTGTTTCACATGGGGTGCATCTTTCATTGCGGCAAGCAAATGAAAGTCGGAAGGTGCGAGATCCGGGCCGTAGGGTGGATGAGGAAGAACAGTCCAAAGAAGGTCGTTTTGTTTCCGGTTAGAAGTGATGAACCCACATCTACATTTTCTCTCGTTTACTGATAATTAACATTTCTCCCTATATATATAGGCTCTAACAAACACTTTTACCGTCTGGGGAGAAAGTTCGTGATTCAGATTTAATGAGGAGGTACTGCCGCAGCGAAAAACACCTCTGTTTCAATAACTTGCCACTCCAATTGGTGTGTCATATCCATGGAACCCTCTCCATTATTTAGCAATAGTACAAAGCGAGCTGTCCTTCTTTGAAATTTTTGCATGACCTTCCTCAGTCCTATCTGACGCAGTTCCCACACGATACAGCAATACTACAGACTAGGGCGGACAAGCGTGGTGTAAGCACTCTCTTTAGCAGAACTGTTACATTTTCTAAACCTTCTGTCAGTAAATCGCAGTCTTCGATTTGCTTTCCCTGCAAGATTACCTGTGTGATCGATTAAGTTAATCGTAACTGTAATATCCAAGTATTTAGTTCAGTATACAGCCTTTAGATTTGTGTGATTTATCGTGTAACCGAAATTTAGCGGGTGCCGTTTAGTGCTCATGTGGATGACTTCACTCTTGTCATTATTTGGAGTCGATTGCCAGTTTTTGCACCATACGGATATCTTGTTTGAATCATTTTGCAATTGGTTTTGTTCAAATGATGACTTTGTAAGACAGTAAATAACATCATCTGCAAACAACCTAAGAGCACTGCTGAGATAGTCTCCTACGTCGTTTATTATATCAGGAACAACAGAGGGCCTACAACACTTGCTTGTAGGACGCCAGATATGACTTCTGTTTTACTAGATGATTTTCCGTCATTTACTACGAACTGTCACCTTACTGATATAAAATTACGAATCATCACAACCAGGCGATACTCCATAGACATGCAATATAATTAGAAAGCGCTTGTGATGAACGGTGTCAAAGTCTTTCTGGAAATCGAAAAATATGGAATCAATCTGATGTCCCCTCTCGATAGGTCCCATTGTTTCGTAAGAGTAAAGAGTTACTTGTGTTTCACAAGAAAGATATTTTCTAAATCCGTATTGGCTGTTTGTCAATAATTCGTTTTCTTCGAGGTAGTTATAATGTTTGAGCTCAGTATACGTTGCAAAGTCCTACTGCAATTCGACGTTAGTGGTAAAGGCCTGTAATTCAGAGGATTACTCTTACTTGGATATTGGAGTGACTTGTGCAACTACGTGTACGGATCTTTTGGCGAGCGGGCGGTTGTACGAGGTGCGACAATAAAGTAATGACATTGATGTGAAAAAGAAAAAAAATGTTGCTTACCGTTTTAGTCAAGTTTAGTGTTGTCTCCTTCAAAGTAGTTCCCTTCTGGCTGCACACACATTTTCCAGCGCTTCTGCCGTTGATGGTGACATTTCTGGAACTCATCTTCTGTAATATCCTCCAAGACCTTCGTCACAGCTTTTTGGACAGCTTGTGTTGTTTGAAGATGGTGTCCTTTGACCGACGTTTTGACTCTTGGAAATAGAAAAAAAGTCACACGGAGCGATATCTTCTGAATAAGATGGCTGTGGTAGTAGTGAAAATTGTTTTAAGGTTAAAAATTGCTGTACTGACAGAGCAATATGAGATGCCGCATTATCGTGAAGCTGAATCCAATTATCAGCAATGTTGGCACGGACATGAAGAACTCTTTTACGAAGTGTTTCTAAAATTTCTTTGTAGTAATATTGTTTAACTGTTTGTCCAGGAGGCAGCCACTCTTTATGAACATTTCCATTGGAATCAAAGAAGCACACAAGCATGCATTCCACTTTTGACTTTGATATGCAAACTTTTTTGGTCCGGATGACCCCTTTGAGCACCATTGCGACCTTTGGCGTTTTGTCTCTGGATCGTACTGAAATAGTCAACTTTCATCACCAGTGATAACACAGCTCAACAATTCTGGATTGATTTCCGTTTGCTCTATTAGATCGGCTGCCACATTCTTCTGTATTTCTCGCTGTTGTGGTATGAGATTTTTGGGGAACATTTTTGCACAAATCTTTCGCATACCAAGATCTTCAGTTATTATTAGAACAACTGTTTCTCGATTAATGTTCAGTTCTTCTGTAATCATTTTAACGGATAATCTTCGATCACATCGTACGAGTTCACGCTCCCTGGCCAAGCTGACATCCGTCCGTGAGGTTGAGGGTCGTCCACTGCGGTCTTCATCTTCCACATTCGTTCTGCCTTCACTAAACATTTTATGCCAACGAAAAACTTGAGCTCTTGACATAACCTCCTGTCCAAAAGCCTTCTGAAGCTTACCGTAAATTGTCGTCACGTTTTCATACAATTTAACGCAAGAAGAAATGGCATACCGTAGCGCAATATTATGCGGTTGCATTTCCATGACGAGAGACAAAAACACGTGTTAACTTATTACTGCACAACTCACGACTAATCAGTTGAATAGATAAGCTGCTTGGACTAGAAGCAGCTCAGAGACCAAGATCGAAGATGTTGTGCCTAGGCAAGCCTGCAGGGTTACCACATCTTGCAAAGTCTCATTACTTTATTGTCGCACCTCGTATATGATTGTTATGTATTGAAAGGTGGCTACACTGAGCCACAGCGCCAGAGATTGCGCCAAAGAGCCGCCTCCACTGGCAGTGCTTGGGGAGAATTCGTAGTAGTGAGTGCTTGTTGAGATGTGCTAGTGAAAAGTGCTTGTTGAGAACTCGTGGTAGTAAGTGCTTGCTGAGATGTCGTAGTGCCGAGTCGGTGTGGAGAGATTGTAATGTTTAGAGTGCTTTTCATCAATATAAACGAAGGTAAAAAAAAAATTTCTTTTCTCTCTCATTATTTCAGCGTCCTGAATAATGCGTCATTACAGGTTCAGTCAACAAAGCATCTGGCGTGTGTTCTTGTATTAGAGTGTAATTCTGGGTTTCTTGCGCAATTATAGTATTTCAAATTTTTTTTCTATCACGTCAGTATAAATGGTATTTGAAATTTCTTGTCTTGTTGAAGAAGAACCGTGCCAGATGTGTACGTTGAGTCACACTCCCACACACAGAACAATTACACTTGTGCTTTGGTTTCGTAGGTTTTATAGTTGCTGGGGACTTAATTAATTAATTGTGTTAACAGGAAATTTTCATTTCATTCTTTGTTGTTGTTCTATGCAGTCAGATTGCGTACTAAAACTAGTCAGGGCCAACCGTTTACGAAACAGCGTAATCGGACATACAGCTACCAAAAATTAAAAATTATTTTCATTTTATTTTAATTAAGCCTACATTCACGTGGCGACCGCTGCTTCGGATCGTCCCTTGGAATTCTTCTGATTGTAAAAATAGTAGACAGTAGTATTGTTGTAGTAATTTGTAGTTTAGTAATTGTAGTCTATTTTGCATGTGTAGATTTGGTAGTTGTGATTCTTCTAATGGTTTTTTTCAGAATTTAATTTGTTGTCTTGTATACGCGTTTGACAATTTAGTGCAATTATTTCAATTGATCGTTAACCGTGTTTGAGGGAAACATTTCGTGTGAATGGTATTGTTGGAGATAAGGAGGCATTGTGTATAATTTTCGCACAGTGACGAGTTTTGTATGATTTGTAAATGATTACGCGGTCAATGAAACAGGCGAAAATGATGAATAGTCACAATAACGAAATTGTTGACATGGCGAACTCGCCAACACAGGACAACAGTATGATGAATAATGGAGTTGAAAACAATTTAATAAGTCGGGATAATAGTCCGGAAACAGTTCAAAATTTTTCACAATCGAAAAATTCTCAGATTGCGTGGTTAGCGACAGAAGAAATGGAGCAGTTAATGAGTGCTATATTAAATTTGGGATCACAGTTGGAATCTGAATTACAAATAGTGGGATCAGAAATAGGAACAATTAGAACTGCGATGAAAGCAATGACAACACGGATATGCTCAAAAATAGGAACAATTGAAACAGAAATAGGAACAATTAAAGCCGAGATGAAAGCAGTGGGATCACAGTTACGATCTGAATTAGAAACTGATATGGGAACAATGAAGACACGGTTAAGTTCACGAATAGGGACATGTTTCAAAAACATGAAAGATGAATCAAACAAAGAAATTAGAGAAGAAGTACAACCGATTTTGAATTCTCACAATAATAGATTAATTGCAGTAGAGATTAGACAAGAGGAAGAGGACCGAGAACAGGAAGAAAAAGATCACGTGATAGTACAAAAATTTTCAGAGTTAAATTTACAATGTGCACACGATAAGGAAGAAATATTTGAGAGAATCGAGGAATCCGTACCAAATGACAGAATAAATAACTTAACGCAACAGTATGAACAGTTAACTACTAAATGTGACAACACCGAAACCCGAGTCGCGACATTTACAGAAGACGTAAATAAACAGAAAGAACAATTAAGTGACTCATCGGAAAGAGTTGAGGAGATCTCAGATAAATTGACAAGTGTTAGTTTAGCAGAAGGGTTTGAAGAAAATAATTTGTTTCATTTACGTGATGCAACAAGAGAGCGCCAGGAGCGCGAACTTGACAATAATCAACATTGGGACTGGGACAGACGCGGTAGGTCTTTGTCGCCACGAGGCGAAAACTTTGACTATAAACACTTTTTGACTGTTCGGAAATTTAAGATCTTCCGCAATTCTAAGAATGACATACATCCATGTTCATGGTTAGATCAATTTATGTACGCACTTCCACCAAATTGGCCACTAAGTCACAAACTGGAATTTATGTGTGGATATTTAGAAAACGAACCGGCGACGCGGATGCGCGCACTCATTAGAGATTGTAATAATCTGAATGATTTTTATCATGCATTTCTATCGGCATATTGGTCCGAAAACACACAAGACAGAGTCAAGCATAGTCTGATTATGCAGCGTAATTTTAAACAGTCTGAGTTCCGCACGCCGGCAGAATACTTTGAAGACATGATTCGAAAGAATCAGTTCCTTTCCAACCCTTATAGCCCGACTGTATTAATTCGCATTTGTTTAACTAAGCTGCCACAGTCCATAAGACAAATTGCTTTAGTCGGAAGATGTAAAGACGACATTCAGACTTTTAAGACTTTGTTGCAAGAACTTGAGTATGACGACGACGACGGGACTTCTTGTAACTTTTTCAGTAACAGTAATTACAATAGATTTTCAGAGAAAAGGGATAGTGATCGGAACGGGCGTTATATGGGTAATTTTGAGAATGCCAGACGTAACAGACAGGGCAATAGATACCAGCCTTATGACAATAACAGACGTTCTAACAGAAATTACACAGACAAGTATAATAACGGTAATTCGTACAAGAATGATCAATCATACGGAAACAGTAATCGGTATCATCAAGACAGAAATTATTCATACAATAATAGAAATTCTGACCATAGAAATAACCAGGGTAGTAGATACAACAATAATTTCAGAAGTGAGAGTCGAAATTACACAAGAAGTAGTTATGCAGACAGACAGGAAAACAGAAATTTTAATAACAGACACAACCAAGAATTTGCATCTAACAGACAGGAAGGACCTAATTGGCATCCTCCACGTGACAGAACTTCAGAGAGACAAGTGCAAATAGTAGAAATTGATCTGCGAAATGACGCGAATAATCAAAGACGTGACGCAAGCAATCGACAATGACTTGTAGCTTCGGCTTCTGGCAGCAATATAGACGGTTCAGAAAGTAATGACACTACGACCTTACACTACGTACGCCTGGAAGACATGAGAGACATTTTGTTAGACGAAAAGGAATATAATGTAGACGCATTTGTACATCCTGTTATTGAAGTATGTGTGGGTAAGAATAAGTTCACTGCAGTTTTAGATTCTGGGAGCCCATTGAATGTCATTAGTGAACCAGTTTTTCGTATATGTGTAAGAACTATTGCTTGTCCTGTGTTACCTGTTTCTAAAACTACAATTCGAGGCGCTATTTCTGGAAAAAGTGTGGAAGTTAAACAACAGACCAACTTAAATTTCATTTGTCAAGGATACGAATTTTCTGCTAATTTTATTATTGTTCCATTACTCAGTACACAAATTGTATTAGGTATGGAGTTTCTTAACGCACATAAGGCAATTTTGAACTTTAGAGAAGGAAGTGTGAATTTGACTGTGAAATGATATTGGTAATAAGGTTTATATGTATCGACGTATTGAAGAGGTATTATTGAGGTATTATTGAGATTATGTGAAGTTGATGATTATTGGAGTTTTTGTGGACCAGAGGTAAGGTAAATGATATTGATGATAAGATTTATATGTATCGACATAAGAGGTATTATTGAAGTATTGAGAATATGTGATGCTGATGATTATTGGAGTTTTGGTGTATAAGAGGTAAAGTAAGTAAGGTGCATATTTTTTTTGTTATTGGTCTATATGGAACAAGGCAGACTAGAACACTCAAGTAGATGAGGTTTGCATTAGGATTTTATCTGTACTTGTTCGAGGAGACTGACTAGAGGAAAGAGTTGTTATGGAAGTGAAATGATATTGGTAATAAGGTTTCTATGTATCGACGTGTTGAAGAGGTATTATTGAGGTATTATTGAGGAATTATTGAGATTATGTGAAGTTGATGATTATTGGAGTTTTTGTGGACAAGAGGTAAGGTAAATGATATTGATGATAAGATTTATATGTATCGACGTAAGAGGTATTATTGAAGTATTGAGATTATGTGATGCTGATGATCATTGGAGTTTTGGTGGATAAGAGGTAAAGTAAGTGAGGTGCATATTTTTTTTTTTGGCCTATACGGAACAAGGAGGATGAAGATAGCAGACTAGAACACTAAAGTAGAAGGAAGATAGTCTATACACACACTTTGTTAAATCGCTAAGCAGTATATATTTTTTTTTTTTGGAGAGAGGAAGTAATTGCATATCTTGGCTCATTGACAGTTGTTCAGCAACCGTACATTTTGAACTGGCTTGGCAAACATTGGTCTTGACATGATGACTATGACGTTCACTAACTATTATTGACTGTTATACATTGCTGCCACTCCTACTTGATACACATGTCGAACATCAAATCTTGGACAGAGTTACATTTACACAGTTAACACTATTCAATTACACAGTACTACTTAATGTGGACGAAAGATGAGTGAGTGTGTTTTGTGTGTTTTCCTTTTCTAATCATACCCACCTATCTCCTAAATATTATTTTATTTGTTTCTTGTGACTTGCACTGACACCCATAAATATTATAGGTTTACTGATATTTGAGTATTTGTAATAGTTAATATGACAATTATCTGATATCATTGGTGTGTTTATTAGAATTTATATGTTTAGTGTGTAAAAGCATTTGTATGTGTATTCAAACTATTGTTCATGCCTGAACTGTCTGATTAGTGATGGTGAATATTATGAACTGTTACCTGCACTTGTTCAACATTGATGGGTGCCACTTAGAAATGCTTAATATCTGCTGATGAACTGTGTGATCAGTGATAGTGAATATTATGGACTGTTACTTGTACTTTTTCTGCATGATTGGTGCCACTAGGACATGTTTAATTTCTGCTTATAAACTCTGAAGAACAGTGTGATCAGTGATAGTGAATATTATGGACTGCTCTCTGGACCTACTCAACATTGCTGGGTGCCACTGATGGATTGCTTCTACTGAAATAATGTCACTTGTTGCTGTCTCCACCTGTTCAACATTGCCGGGTGCCACAAATGGAACTGATTTTACTGAAATAATGTGACTTGTTGCTGTCTGCACCTGCTCAACATTGCTGGGTGCCACTGATGGACTGTTTTTTACTGAAATAATGTGACTTGTTGCTGTGTGTACCTGCTCAACATTACTGGGCGCCACTGATGAACTGCTTCTACTGAAATGATGTCACTTGTTGGTGTCTGCACCTGTTCAGCATTGCTGGGTGCCACTAATGGAACTGCTTCTAATGAGAAATGTGACTTATTGCTGTGTGTACCTGTTCAACATTGCTGGGTGCCACAGATGGAACTGCTTCTACTGAAATATTGTCACTTGTTGCTGTCTGCACCTGCTCAACATTGCTGGGTTGCACTAATGGAACTGTTTCTGCTGAGTGATGTCACTTGTTGCTGTCTGCACCTGTTCAAAATTGCTGGGTGCCACCTATGAACTGCTTCTGCTGAGATAATGTCACTTGTTGGTGTCTGCACCTGCTCAACATTACTGGGTGCCACTGATGGACTGATTGTACTGAAATGATGTCACTTGTTGGTGTCTGCACCTGTTAAACAATGCTGGGTGCCACTAATGGAACTGCTTCTGCTGAGAAATATGACTTGTTGCTGTGTGTACCTGCTCAACATTACTGGGCGCCACTGATGAACTGCTTCTACTGAAATGATGTCACTTGTTGGTGTCTGCACCTGTTCAGCATTGCTGGGTGCCACTAATGGAACTGCTTCTGCTGAGAAATGTGACTTATTGCTGTGTGTACCTGTTCAACATTGCTGGGTGCCACAGATGGAACTGCTTCTACTGAAATATTGTCACTTGTTGCTGTCTGCACCTGCTCAACATTGCTGGGTTGCACTAATGGAACTTTTTCTGCTGAGTGATGTCACTTGTTGCTGTCTGCACCTGTTCAACATTGCTGGGTGCCACCGATGAACTGCTTCTGCTGAGATAATGTCACTTGTTGGTGTCTGCACCTGCTCAACATTACTGGGTGCCACTGATGGACTGATTGTACTGAAATGATGTCACTTGTTGGTGTCTGCACCTGTTCAACAATGCTGGGTGCCACTAATGGAACTGCTTCTGCTGAGAAATGTTACTTCTTGCTGTCTGCACCTACTCAACATTGCTGGGTGCCACTGTTGGAACTCCTTCTACTGAAATAATGTCACTTGTTGCTGTCTGCACCTGCTCAACATTGCTGGGTGCCACTGATGGACTGCTTCTACTGGAATAATGCCACTTGTTGGTGTCTGCACCTATTCAACACTACTGGGTGCCACTGTTAGAACTGTTTCTACTGAAATGATGTTACTTCTTGCTGTCTGCACCTGTTCAACATTACTGGGTGCCACAGATGGAACTGCTTCTACTAAAATGATGTCACTTGTTGGTATTTGCACCTGTTGACTATTGCTGGGTGCTACTGCTCGAACTTTCAACTACTTGTTTTTTTTTTAATCATTGAAAGCATTTTATTTGAACATTTGTATAAACTGATTTTTTGTGTATTGTGTGAACTATTATGTAAAGTCACAAAAAAACGTGCATGTAGGCTTAATTATATATAATGAATGCAAATATTTTTTAAACTTTTTAGTCGCTGTATGTCCGATTACGAGGTCTCGAAAACGGTTGGCCCTGACTAGTTTTAGTACGCAATCTGACTGCATAGAACAACAACATAGAATGAAATGAAAATTTCCTGTTAACACAATTAATTAATTAAGTCCCCAGCAACTATAAAACCTACGAAACCAAAGCACAAGTGTAATTGTTCTGTGTGGGGAGTGTGACTCAACGTACACATCTGGCACGGTTCTTCTTCAACAAGACAAGAAATTTCAAATACCATTTATACTGACGTGATAGAAAAAAAATTGGAAATACTATAATTGCGCAAGAAACCCAGAATTACACTCTAATACAAGAACATACGCCAGATGCTTTGTTGACTGAACCTGTAATGACGCATTATTCAGGACGCTGAAATAATGAGAGAGAAAAGAATTTTTTTTTTTTTTTACCTTCGTTTATATTGATGAAAAGCACTCTAAACATTACAATCTCTCCACACCGACTCGCCACTACGACATCTCAGCAAGCACTTACTACCACGAGTTCTCAACAAGCACTTTTCACTAGCACATCTCAACATGCACTCACTACTACGAGTTCTCCCCAAGCACTGCCAGTGGAGGCGGCTGAATAATACTCTTTGGTGCAATCTCTGGCACTGTGGCTCAGTGTAGCCACCTTTTAGTATGGAGCTATTGTATCAATGTATGAACGGAACCTGAATGGTATACACTCTTAAGTGTTTTAAGCTGCTTCGCTACACCGAGGATATCCAATTCTAAGTTACTTTCATCGGCTATGATGATGTTCGACGAAAAATTGTAACCATTAGTCTCGTAACGCGCAAGCAGTTCTGCACAGATGGCCCTTCGTTGCTCTTTATGATCTGTTAGGTAGTGAGGAATCCAGTGCGCGCACACCAATGAGTACCCCAGATGGTGGACGAGTGTGGCTTGGTTCAAATGGCTCTGAGCACTATGGGACTTAACAGCTATGGTCATCAGTCCCCTAGAACTTAGAACTACTTTAACCTAACTAACCTAAGGACATCATACAACACCCAGTCATCACGAGGCAGAGAAATGGACGAGTGTGTCAGCAGTACCAGCAGAGACGTCCAGCAGGTAGCAAGGTATCTGATATGATTTCTCGATCACCTCGAACGAGAGTGTCCGCACGTTCCAGCACTGTAGGAGTGTTGACCGAAGCCGGGGCCGGCACACAGGAGATCGGACAGGCTTGCGCGACCTTGTTGGAGTGATGACAGACGCCTCACTCAATGACTCATCATGCTTGCACTCACAGCCAGACATCCGTAGACGTTCTACAAGTGCCTGTGAATATCTGATATCCTTTCTTTTCTGCCAGAAGAAACTCAGTGATAGCCCTCTGCTTGAAACACACCTCCCTGACAGATGCCATTTTGAAGGTTACTTACAGCACTGCGTGGGAATACTGCACAATGCCGCACAACAAATTCCACATTTTTTCAACCGGAAATGGCCGATAAAAATGTTTTCCATTTCATATTGAACACTCTCGTAGCTTTGTCAGCCGTCACAGCTTGTTAGGAACTTAAACATTTTCATTCTTCTCGACACCATGAGGGCATCGGTGAGGACGTTTTATCCCTTGAAAACAGTTATAAACGTGTTGCAGAACTTTCTTCGGAACTTCCGAGGCGTCGCGCAAAATCACGCTCGCGATCGTGGGAAGAATCGCGCTCTCCTGGTGACGTGAGGCGTGCAGAGCAAAGTGCGCAAGGGACTGCTCCGCAGATTTAGTCGGAAACGTATGCTCGCGGACCAGGATTAATTATCTGTTCTGCTACGCTATCTAATTAGTCTACATAAAGTCGCTAGTCTCGCTCTGAGCAGCGAAACAAGGTTTAATTTCTGACTACTCCAAAGTCAGTAACTATAAACCCTGTAGCTGTCTAACCTCTATCACGATGGATTCCGAGATGCGACTACAGGAATGGAACATGTACGCCGCGAGTAGACCACACAGGGCTCCCGAATATGCTTCTAAGAACTTCCGCAGATATTTCTCAAGAATAAAACAAGAATACAGTTCAGTGCCAACAGGTACAGAATATCACGAGACACCACACTCAGATTTCCGCGGGAACTCCTGCATTCAAGGAATTTCGCTGTGTCTTTCTTCACTAGAACCCCGTCCATTCAGCTAGCTTCTTGGTTCCACTAGTTCCAGGGTTCTGGCTACAGAGGATGTGTGTCATCGCAGGAAAGCGATACTCTCACAGCAAAGCCGTACAGCCATTCAGCAGTCTCAACCTTTCAGTATTAAAAGAAATGCTTCGTACGGTTCTAGGCGCTACAGTCTGGAGCCGAGCGTCCGCTATGGTCCCAGGTTCGAATCCTGCCTCGGGCATGGATGTGTGTGATGTCCTTAGGTTAGTTAGGTTTAATTAGTTCTAAGTTCTAGGCGACTAATGACCTCAGAAGTTAAGTCGCATAGTGCTCAGAGCCATTTGAACCATTTTCCATGAACGCGCCGATCAGTACTACTTTCGAATCAACGTCCTCAGAGAGTCCATCACTCCTACACCTAGGAGGATAGCTCGTCATACAAGGCTGAGCTCGGAACGAATATTTTCAGAAATTAGTTTCTCAAATTAAGAACTACGTTTGGTACTGGTAGACTTCTTATGTCGAGGAACGCCATTTTTGCAAACGCAACTCTCCTTTTTATGTCCTCCTTGCTCCATCCGTTATGAGTTGTGTTGCTGTCTAGGTAGCAGAATTTCTTAACTTCGTCTACTTCGTGATCCCCAGTTATCAGCCGGGCGCGGTGATCTAGCGGTTCTAGGCGCGCAGTCCGGAACCGCGCGACTGCTACGGTCGCCGGTTCGAATCCTGCCTCGGGCATGGACGTGTGTGATGTCCTTAGGTTAGTTAGATTTAAGTAGTTCTAAGTTCTAGGGGACTGATGACCACAGATGTTAAGTCTCATAGTGCTCAGAGCCATTTAAACTATTTTTGAACCCAGTTATCACTGTTTCCATTTTCGATACTTCCCATTACTTTAGTCTTTCTTCGGTTTACGCTTAGCCCGCATTCTGTACTCGTTAGCCTGTTCATTTCGTTCAGCATATCACCTAATACTTTTCCACTGTCACTGCGTATAACAACGTCATCAGCGAATCGTATCATTGATATCCTTTCACTTTGAATTTAAATCTCACTCTTGAAACTTCATTGCTTCTTTGATGTGTAGACTGAAGAGTAGCGGCGAAGACTATACCCTTGTTTTACACATTTTTAATTCCAACGCTTTGGTTTTCGGTCTTATAGTCTTACTGTAGCCACTTGTTTACTGTAAATGTTGTATATTACTTGTCTTCTCTGTAGTTATTTCCCCCGAATTTCAAACATCTTGCATCATTTGACATTGTCGAACTCTTTTCCAGGGCGTCGAATACTGGGAACGTGTCTTCATTTTTCTTCAGTATTGCTTCCATTATCAAACACAACGTCAGAACTAACCATCTGCTGACTTTACCTCGTCTGAAGCCAAACGGATCGTCGTCTAAGAGATACTCAGTTTTCTTTTCTGTTCTTCTGTATGTTATTCCTGTAATCAGCTTGGATGAATGAGTTGCAGTGTGTGTGATATTTCTCGCATTTGTGGAATTTGCTAAAATCGGAAATGTGTGCATGATGTTCTCCCGAAAGTCTGATTGCGTACCGTCAGTCTCATACATTCTACACACCAACGTGAACAATCGCGTTTTTTTTTCGCTTCCCAGAAGGATTTTATAAATTCCTGTGAAATGTTATCAACCCCTTCTTTGATTTCTAAGTCTTCCTTAAATTCTGATTCTAATACAGGATCCCCTATCTCTTCCCTATCGACTCCTTTCTTCTTTCGTCACGCCACCAGACAAGTCGTCCCCCTCAATGAGGCCCTCAATGTCCATTTTCCAACCACCCTCTCTCTCTCTCTCCTCTGTATTTAACAATGGAATTCCCATTTCAGTCTTAATGTTAATTTCTTTGCTTTTGATTACACCAAATGCTGTTTTTACTTTTCCATATACTGATTCAGTGCTTCTGACAATCATTTCTTTTTCGATTTCTACTCATTTTTCAAGCAGCCATTTCGCCCTAGCTTCCCTGCGCTTCGTATTTATTTCATTCCTAAGTCAGTTGTATTTCTGTATTCATGAATTTTCGTGAGTACCCTTGTATTTCCTTCTTTCGTGGATCAACTGCAGTATTATTTCTGTTACCCATAGTTTCTTCGCCGTTACCTTCATTATGTCTGTGCTTTTCTTTCCAGCTTCTGTGATTGTCTGTTTAGAGATGTGCTGTTCGACTGTACTGCCTATTGAGCTATTCATTTTCGCAATATCTATAGCCTCAGAGAACTTCAAATAGCTGGCCGAGTGGTTCTATGCGCTTCAGTCTGGAACCGCGCGACCGTTACGGTCGCAGGTTCGAATCCTGCTTCGGGCATGGATGTGTGTGATGTCCTTAAGTTAATTCGGTTTAAGTAGTTCTTAGTTCTATGGGGCTGATGACCTCAGAAGTTAAGTCCCTCAGTGCTCAGAACCATTTGAACCATTTTTTTAACTTCAAATGTATCTTCTCGTTACTTAGTAAATCCGTCTGTCACTACTTCGTGCATTGATTCTCCCTGGCTAAGCTCTAAAGCTTTAGACTGCTCTTCATTATAACTAAGTTCTGATCTGAGCCTACTTCTGCTTCTCGGCACGCCTTACAATCCAATATGTTACTGGAATCTTCCCATTTCTCCCAGCATTTTCGAAGTATTCCTCCCCTTCATGTGATTCTTGAACAGAGTATTCGCTATTGCTAGATGAAATGTATTGCAGAAATCAGTCTTCTTCTTCTTTAATTCTTACGATCAAGTCCTCATTCTCTTGTAACCCTTTCTTCTACTCCTTCCTCAACAACCGCATTCCAGCCCCGCTTGACAATTACATTTCTGTTTCCCTTTACGTATTGAATCGTACCCTCACAGACTTTGTCTCTTCATCTTCTGCTAGCGGCTTTGGTATGTATACTATTGTCGTCGATGCTTGTTTTCTGACGATGATGACGAGAACAACCGTATCGCGAATTATTCACAGTAGCTCACTCTATGCAGTACCTTCCCATTCATAATGAATCCAACTCTCGTTACACGTTTCCACCTGCTGTTGATGTTACCCTTCATTAATCTGACCTATAATCCATCTCCTTTCCATTTCTCTTTACCGACACTCTAGAATTAGCCGTTAGCATTTCCCTTTTCATGTTTTTTAGCTTTCATGTGACGTTCAAACGTCCAACATTTCACACTCCAACACGTAGATCGTTATCCGTTCATTGGCTATTTGAACTTTTTATGAAGTTCAGCTTCCCCTTGGCAGTTCAAATGTGGCACTAGTCCGGATCTTTTGCCATGGGAGATATCACTGTGACTGTTTCTCAATTACACAACACATTACCACGCGTGACACGGTGTAGTAAACCCGTTAGCATTCAAAACAGCTTCCAGTGCTCCCGGAATCAATCAATACAGGTCATGCGTGTTTGTCAAGGGTCTGTTGTACCATTCATCCTGCAAAATAGGGGTAAGGCCTGGCAACGATAGATAATGAAGGTGCGTAGCGATCGCGTATATTTCTCTCCACAGTAAACCGCAAAAGCTCGATACTATATAAATCTGGTGACTGATGTGTAGAGAAGATGCGACAGTTGATCCTCGCGCTCACAAAACCAGACTTGGATAATGCGGTCAATGTGATCAGGTACCTTGTCATCTTCAAACACAACAGCACTATTCAGGAACGAACATTAGCCCGTGGTATGGGCCTGATGAGCCAGAATAGGATGTGACCCTGGAGAGTTTGCCCAACAGTCCATGAAATAAGACGATATGGCTGCCCAAATCGTCAAGGAACCCACCAAATACTCCACTTTCGGGATGTAAACTGGGCCGGAATTTGGAAATAGTGTGATGGTTGGTCGGTTGTTTGGGGTGAGAGGACCAAACAGCGAGGTCATCGGTCCCATCGGATTAGGGAAGGATGGGGAAGGAAGTCGGCCGTGGCATTTCAAAGGAATCATCCCGGCATTTGCCTGAAGCTAAATACCTAAATCAGGATGGCCAGTCGCGAGTTTGAACCGTCATCCTCCCGAATGAGAGCCGAGACTGCTAACCACCGCGGCGCCTCGCTCGGTAGAGAATGTGAAAGAAGACTTATGGTCTCGACATGATGTTTTCCCATTACGGGCGTTTGATTCACTAATAAGTGGTTTTGGAATTTCTCCTCGTCCTGCATTTCCTACCTTTTGGATCTCCTTTCGTGTTAGTTTGGTGCTGACAGGGTTCGCGATTGCGACAATCAGTTGTGCAATGCCTTTCGCAGCTATCGTACTCTTATTTTTCGTCACGGTCATCTTCAGCGACCGTTGTTTACAAACACTCGATACACTTTCATTCGAGTTGTGAGTTAATGGATGATGCTTTTCCACTTTCTCTATACACGTGCCGTTCGTGATCGCCGCGCGGCATTAGCCGAGCGGTCTAAGGCGCTGCAGTCGTGGACTGTGAGTCTGATCCCGGCGGAGGTTCGAATCTACTCTTGGGCATGGGTGTGTGTGTTTGTCCTTAGGATAATTTAAGTTAAGTAGTGTGTAAGCTTAGGGACTGATGACCTTAACAGTTAAGTCCCATAAGATTTCATACCCATATGAACACGTTCGTGATCAAATACAACTGTAAGATCTGCACCTAGCTTAGCATCTGTTTATATGTTCAAGAGTGCACTTCCCGTGGTGTTGCCATATTTTTGTCCTACCCCTGTATTACCAGCAGACCCGTAGAAGCTGCTATTTAAAGGAAACTGAAATGCATGAAGACGGAGTTGCAATAAAACCGAAATAGGTCTGTGAATTTATTGGGTTACTTTACGATATATTATTATTATGGAGCAAAGTGCTGCTACGATTGTTGCTGCACAGGTTAATAAACAATCGATTAATAATCTTAGACCTATAAAGGACTCGGACTACATGAAAGAAGCACATCAAGAGGGATGAAATTATTGAATGTGCAGTAATATTAACAATCCTACTGCACGTGATCTGACCTCTTTGGAATGTAGCATGGCCACAGTAATTACACTGGTATACAGAGTGGAACAATTATGGAGTGTTCAAAACCATTCGACGAAATTCGAAAGTGATCCGAAGCAGCAAATGGTTTTTATGCCTGTTTTGCGCTGCCCCAAGGCGTGATGACAGAGGGGTGCAACACTGGCGGTTGCGTGAATAAACAGGTAACTCTGAGACCCTCCCCTGTTCGGCAACATTCTCGGTACCACCCAGGCACCACTGTTCAGCACACTGAAAAGACCTCGACACACATTCACATGTGAGGTCCCTTGCGGCTGTTCGGTCGCCTGAGGGTAGGCAATTCCACGTAAAGTTTGTCGAAGGGGTGGCTTGACCTCAGCCACCATAACGGCCTGAAGGCGACACACAGCTGAATGGCTATTGAAGTCTATGACAGGTACATATTAAACACACTCAACAGTTGTACTGGTTGGCACAGAAGGAGTTGCCAAACCGGAGGTCTTAGAAGGCAGATGCCACAGGAAGGCAAGAAAGAGGAGGGCTGAAAGAGCATAAACGCCCTCAGATCATGTTCAGACTTTGACGAATGATTTTGAACAGCCTCCAGTAGTTCACATCCTGTATACCAGACCTACACTCCAAGGTGGTCATCGTTCAATGAGATGGCAGTCCCACGATGTCCCTAGAGTACGGCTGAATCATCCACGGATTTGTCAGCAGTGTCGAACATTGCCAAGAACGTCGTCCTGCTGCTCAACGCACTGCGAACTCTTGTTTTCGACCATGAAATGTGTGGGAATGAACAGACCAAGGTAAGGAGAGGTTTCACTGACGCCTTTTATGTCAACTCCTGAGGTCTTTTTCTACCGATTCTGAGGGGAGATGTGTCTGAGATGGCCTTTTGCACAAGGTGCGTTACGTTTTTAAATATTCTAGCGATGACAAACCTTTTACAATGAGCTGATTTTTATCCACTTGACAGTTTGTGCACGAGGTTCAGCGTAAAATGAACACATTTACAACAAAAAGACTTTAAAGCCTGACGGTTACAACAGTCGGTTGAAACCCGTTGTCTTAAATAAAGAATGTTTTATGCGATCTTAGCTATTGGATGGTATTCTTACAATTTGGAATGTTATCCTGGGCCATACACAAGAAAGCTGCTGGGTGTCGCGGTTCTGATCTCCTTCGCAGAGATGTGAAGAGCAGTGAAATGCAAGTAACAGGGGGAGGGGGGAGGGGGGGGAGTGGGGGTTACGACCTCCCCATCGTGCAACACGTCCACTCTGATTTTGAGCAGAATTGTGGTGAAATTTGGTGCCAGTGCCACATCATTAGCCCACCTTACAATTTACATGAGTTTCTGAGCACTGTCCTATCTTCCCATGTGTCGACACATTCCAGCTGATGTGTCGCCGTGCCAGTGGTTGACGTCGCAGGGCGGGCACGATGCTTTCACACCGTTGCAAACGGAGATTGTACGCATCTTTAAGACAAAGTTCAAAGTTACGCGTCGCAGTAGAGAAAACTACGGTACTTCGAAATAGCTCTACTCCTTTTTTCTGCGCATTGAGTATATGCACTCGCGATGGAAAAGTAAAAGGCAACCAGAACATAGGGACGAGAGGGGTGGTACAGTAAACAATCATCCTACAATGGCAAGGTGGACAATTCTCGTCATGGTCCAGAGATGGAACTAATACCAATAAAGCATTTATTGAATAACACATTCATTGAAATAATCAGCAACCAGTTGCATAAAAAAGCGATCGTTGGAGAAAAGAAAAGAAGAGTGTACCATCAGCCTTATAGTATGTCGGTAAACTGAAAATCCAACAAGTGAGTACTCACTCTCGTGTTTCACAATGTCAACCGACCCTTCCGCAACGCAGTATTCAGACACGTCTGGGAGTTATAATTTCCACTAAATGCATTAAAATATAAGGAATACAGAAATTAGTAACTAACATGACTAAGGTAAGAAACAACATCAACAAAGTCCCAGAAAATTTGCGTAAATCATAGCACGCTACACTGCTCTGCTACATAGCACACTGGTTCTTATTCATATTCTTAGCCTTCCTCTCGTTCTTCTGCCAAAGGCCACAATCACTGCTCGCTTTTCAGTTTATCAACGAACTGTAACACAATTCTGAGACATACATGACTTTGTGCACCAATTTGTTTCTGCGGGTAAGAGGGGGATCCACCACTTGAAGCCTGGGGTGAACCACGAATAGAAGGGATTGGATAATGCCTGTAAAACCATTCACCAAAGTGGGTGCAACCGATCTCATTGCTGACTTCATTGTGACCAACGTACTCATTTTAATTATCTTCTTGTAAGGAATCAAAGATAATCAAGCGCATATAACGCAGATCTATACAAATTGTATTAAAACATGCTTGAGGAACAGTCATTGTTGAAGCGGACTAACAATGTACGTAGTTTTACCATAAGTCATTTTATTGCCATCATACTTGATTTCGAAATGTAGAAGCTGAGCGGTTTGAAAATGTAGGAATGTCCAATCCGTTCCCCATATAAGGCACACTCTCACATTCACATGTTCCGGTATCTGTATATATTAGAGATAGAAAACATTAATTTGACAGATGTACTTGTTTCAGGAAATGAGTCATTCGGTGGAAATATACTTCTGAAACATACAATGAACAAGGAACAAGGAAGAAACTAAACAACCACAGAGGCCCTATTTCTGTGAAGTGAAGAAAAGACGAATCCTGTTGAAATGAAATGTTATCTTTAGTATGCCTAACGTCATTAGGATATTATCATTTCTGATTTAAAAAAATGGAAGGGAAATATCTTTCGCTATTAACTGTGGTGTATCGAACGGCTCACCAATTCACCTCAGAATAACTAGATTCCTGCTGGCTTCATATCGGTAGTAGTGGCGTAACAGTGCCGCTACACCACTTTTGACATCAAATTGATATACAAATTAATTAAATTGTAACAGCAGATAGATTTGTCACCCCTATCTCTTAACCTATTGTTCTGTTAAGTTGTTTATGATCCCCTTAGAAACCCATCACTAGTAGGGTAACCTTTATTCTGAGCAAATTTGATAGTGTGGGTTCCTTACATTCAGGGGCAAATTTGAATGATTTTATGACCCCCTCCCCCTCCCCTTAACCTATTGTTCTGTTAATTGATTTATGAATCCCTGAGGGTCGATTTATGACCTCTGGGGAAAATCTGTCCTGAGAACTCCTGACACCTTCCCACCTCCCCTCCTTGTCCCCCACCACTGTGGAAACCTCAAACTCTCTCCTGTACCCCTTGTGCATAAAAACACATATTTGATATAAAATTAATTGAATAATTCATTAAATCAATAAATTAATTAACTCTTCTATCTCCAGTAAATCCTCGAGTCTCCCATCCCACTCTGAACTTGTAAATTTGTGGTAAAAAGACTTAATCTGTGCTGGAAAGGAAGGATCTCATGACAGGAAATTCAAATACATAGCAAAGGATAAGTTGTTTGTTCATAAAATTCAATTCAGAGGAGTAGGATCTCTCTTGCTCATCATTCTCTGCTGTGTTGGGAGATGCAGGTCTTGTAAAATACACTGAAAACAAGTAATGAAATAGATCACTTTTTCTGAATGTGCAAGGAATACCATCATGAAACACTAACCACACATAATTACACTGTTAAAAATCTTTCACATCAACTGCAGAGTATTGCATACCTACACACCACCCACTTTACTGGGCTGCACCAAGAACCAGTGTCCAAGACACTCCACTATGCCCGACTGGACCCTGTGACCACTGTCAGTTTCCACATTGTCAACTGACTCGTGTGGTGAGCAGATGTGAGTAGCGCCAATCCCCTAAAAATGCATTAGGTGGTGGCAAGATAGATTTTCCCATGGGACCATAAATCAACCCCCAGAGGGTCATAAATCAATTAACAGAACAAGAGCTTAAGGGAGGGGTGGGGGGGGGGGGGTCATAAATTAATCTAGTCTGCCCTTGAATGCATGCTGTCCACACTAACAAATTGTCTCAAAACCAAGGTTACCCTACTACTATCGGTGGTATTAGACATGGGGAGTTTTTAGAGTCATATCATTTTGGAAAGGGCGATGACTTTGGTGGTATCTATTTCGTAAGCATTCGAGCGCAGCAAATTGATGTTAGTCCACTAGTTACTGATTTGGCATAGGTTGTGATGTAATGGAGTCATGTAGCGATACCACGTATGTCACGAGACGCCTCCCCTTTGGCAGCGACCATGTGTTCGCTACTTTGGACAGACAATAGGATCTCAATTCAGTACGGCCTACATTATAAAGTAACAAATTTGATGAGTTGTAATAAAACACGATCTTAAAATTATGCCTTATAAATTATATGATGCAGTTGAATTTTTGGATGTGTTTGTGAATAATTGTTCAGATTATAAAGATTTTTTCGAGGATGAAGTGATGGCATTATTACGCTGAGGCAATCCTTTCTTTTCCAACTAGAGTCTACAGGGGAACAATGATTGTTGTTTATGGAAAATATCCCTTTACATAACTATTGTTGTTGTTCTTAGCGTGAAATGCGAAAAATCGGAAGTTATAATGTGGTATGTTCGCATAGTTAAACTCATATCGTGGAAGCTTACGTGACTGACAGGTTAGCTGAACAAGGACAAAGTAAGTGCATTAGGTCTAACGACGGTTGTGCTGATAAAATAAAAAGTAACAGTTGTTTTTTGTCTATTTTCCAATCTCTGTCAGGCAAAGGCTGGGCTGGACGCTAATCTGACCTCAGAAACCATGGTGTACAAAGGGTTAAAACACTAAAAAAAGAAAAAATTAAACCGAAATACCACAAAGTACTCGTCGAAATATGACAGAGATCGACAGATGTGATGTATTTGTACAGACAAATAACTGATTACAGTTTCAGAAAATAAAGAGAACTTATTCAAGACATAGAAGTTCAAAACTGGAGAAAGTACATAACACGTTGGTGCATCTCTGGCCCTTATACGAACAGTTTTTCGTCTTGGCACTGACTGACAGGGTTGTTAGTTGTTCTCCTGAAGTACATTCTGTCCAACTGGTGCATTACATTGTGAAAAATCCCGAAACGGCTGGAGGGCCTTGCCCATAATGCACTAAACTTTCTCAGTTGGGGAGATCGGCGAACTTTTTGGCTAATGTAGGGTTTGGCAGGCAGCAACACAAGCAGTAGAAATTCTCGTGAGCAGGTAGGCTCTCTCTTCCTGAAATGTAATACCAGAATGACTTGTCACCAATGACAACAAAACTGGACGTAGAAATACGTTAAAATACCACTGTGCTGCAAGAGCGCGGCAGATTACGACCAAAGGGGTTGTGCTGTGAAAAAAAACTGCTACAGACCATCACTCCTGGTTTTCAGGCCTTTTGGCTGTCTGGGGCATCTCCAGACGCGTGCTCGGCCTGGAGTCTCACTGAATGGAGTAGAAATGCCTTCAGTGATGATTTCTGTTTCAAACTGAGCCCCGATGACCAGCAAAAATATGTCTGGACATGGCCAGACAGTGGTAGGATACCAACCCGACTGTCGCCCATTGTGAGATTCGACAACAAGGAGTACTGGGGTGCCATTGATTTTCATAGCAGGATCACATCGGTTTTCACTCGTGGGACTCTTACAGCAGAGCTGTGCGCCCCGTTATGTAGCCCTTCATGACAAGCCGTCCTGATTTTTTCTTTTTTTGGTCGTCAGTTCTCTGACTGGTTTGATGGGGCCTGCCACGAATTCCTTGCCTGTGACAACCTCTTCATTTCAGAGTAGCACTTGCAACCTATGTCCTCAAATATTTGCTGGATGTATTCCAATCTCTGTCTTCAGCCACAGTTTTTGCACTCTACAGCTGCCTCTAGCACCAAGGAAGTCATTCCCTCATTTCTTAAAATGTCCTATCGTCCTGTCCCTTCTCCTTATCAGTGTTTTCCGTATATTGCTTTCCTCTCCGATTCCGCGCAAAACCACCTCATTCCTTACCTCATCAGTCCACCTACTTTTCAACATTCCTCTGTATTACCACGTCTCAAATGCTTCGATTCTCTTTTGTTTCGGTTTTACACAATCCATTTTACACTACCATACAATGAAGTACTCCAGTCGTACATTATTATAAATTTCTTCCTAAAGTTATGGCCGATATTTGATATTAATAGAGTTCTCTTGGCCAGGAATGCAATTTTTGCCATTGCTTGTCTGCTTTTGATGTCCTCCTTGCTGCGTCCGTTATTGGTTATTTTAGTGCCTAGGTATCAGAATTCCTTAGCATCATCTTCTTCGTGACCACGAACCCTGATGTTAAGTTTTTTGCTGTTCTCATTTCTACTACTTTTCTTTACCTTCGTATTTCTTCGATTTACTCTCAGTCCATATTCTGTACTGATTAGAATGATCATTCCGTTCAGCAGATCTTGTTTCACTTTCACTAAGGATAGCAATGCCATCAGAGAATCGTATCATTGATATTCTTTCACTCAATTTTAATTCCACTCCAAAACCTTTGTTTTATTTACATCATTGCTTCCTCGATGTACAGATTGAACAGTACGGACGAAAGGATACATCCTGGTCTTACACCCTTTTTAATACGAGCGCTTTGTTCTTGGTCGTCCATTCTTACTATTCGCTCTTGGCTGTTCTACATATTGTATCGAACCGTCTCTTCCTGCAGCTTACCCCTGCTATTTCCAGAATTTCGAACATCTTGCACCATTTTACACTGTCGGACGCTTTTTCCAGGTCGACAAATCCTATGACCGTGTCGTTATTTTTCTTTAGTTTTGCGTCCATTATTAAACGCAACGTCAGAATAGCCTCTCTCGTGCTTTACCTTTTCTAAAGCCAAACTGATCGTCATCTAGCGCATCCTCAATTTCATTTTCCATTCTTCTGTATATCATTCTTGTAAGCAACTTGGATGCATGAGCTGCTAAGCTCATTGTGCGATAATTCTCGCACCTGTCAGCTATTGCCGTCTTCGGAATTGTGTGGGTGATTCTTTTCCGAAAATCAGATGGTATATTGCCAAACTCATACTTTCTACACACCAACGTGAATAGTCATTTTGTTGCCACTTCCCCCAATGATATTAGAAATTCTGGCGGAACGTTATCTATCTCGTCTACCTTATTTGATCTTAAGCCCTCCAAAGCCCTTTCACATTCTGATTCTAACACTGCATCCCCTACCTCATCTAAATCTACTCCAGTTTTTTCTTCTATGACATCAGACAAATCTTACCCCTCATAGAGGCTTTCAATGTATTCTTTCCACCTATCCGCTCCTCTTGTGCATTTGACAGTGGAATTCCCGTTGCACTCTTAATGTTATCACCCTTGCTTTTAATGTCACCGAAGATTGTTTTGACTTTCCTAAATGCTGAGTCTGTCCTCCCGATAGTCATTTCTTTTTCGATGTCTTCATAGTTTTCCTGCAGCCATCCCGTCTTAGCTTCCCTTCTCCTCCTATTTATTTCATTCCTCAGCGACTTGTATTTCTGTATTCCAGAGTTTGCCGGATCATTTTTGATCTTCCTCCTTTCGTCGATCAATTGTAGTATTTCTTCTGTTACCTATGGTTTCTTCGCAGCTACCTTCTTATACCTATGTTTTCCGTCCCAACTTCTGTGATGGCCCTTTTTAGAGATGTCCATTCCTCTTCAAGTGTCCTGCCTACTGAGCTATTCCTTATTGCTGTATCTATGGCCTTAGAGAACTTCAACCGTATCTCGTCATTCCTTAGTACTTCTGTAGCCGACTTCTTTGCGTACTGGTTCTTCCTGACTAATGTCTTACACTTCAGCCTACTCTTCATCACTATTAAATTGTGATCTGAGTCCATATCTGCTCCTGTGCACGCCTTACAATCCAGTATTTGATTTCGGCATCTGTCCGACCATGGCGTAATCTAACTAATATCTACCCATGTCACCCGGCCATTTACAAGTATACTCCTCATCTTGTGATTCTTGAACATAGTTTTCGCTATTACTACCTGAACGTTGTTAGAGAAATGAATTAGTCTTTATCGTCTATCAAGCCTTATCGCAAGTCCACATTCTCCTGTAACATTTTCTTGTACACCTTAGCCTACTACTGCATTCCAGTCCCTGATCGCCCTTTACATACTGTATTACCCTTCCAAAATCCTCATACACTTTCTCTATCACTTCATCTTCAGCTAGCGATGTCGGCATGTATGCCTGAGCCATCGTTCCGATAAGAACAACCCTATAACTTTCCACAGTAACACACTCTCTTCCCTGCCTTCCTATTCAGAACGAATGCTACTCCCGTTTTACTAGTTTCTGCTGCTTTTGATATTACCCTGTACTCATCTGACCAGAAAGTGTTGTCTTCCTTCCATTTCACGTCACTGATCCCTACTATATCTATATTGAGCCTTTGCATTTCCCTTCTCAGATTTTCTAGTTTCCCTACCACGTTCAAGCTTCTGACATTCCACGCCCCGACTCGTAGAACATTATCCTTTCGTTGATTATTCAATCTTTTTCTCATTTTAACCTCCTCCTTGGCAATCCCTTCCCGGAGATCCGAATGGGGAACTGCTCCGGAATCTTTTGCCATTGGAGAGATCATAATGACACTTCTTCAACTACAGGCCACATGTCCTATGGATACACGTTACGTGTCTTTAATGCAGTGCTTTCCACTGCCTTCTGCATCCTCATGCATTGCTGATTCCTGCGCCCTTAGGGGCAATTTCCCATCCCTAGGACAAGGGAAAGCACTGAACCTCTCTCCGCTCCTCCGACCTTTTTCTCAAGGCCATTGGCAAAATGAGGGGTGACTACTTACGCCGGAAGCCTTCGACCGCCAATGCTCATTATTAATCAAAATTTAAGCAGCAGCGGGATTCGAACCTGGGACCGCACACGTTGTCATAATGAATCAAAGATGCTTCCGCTAGACCACGGGCTTACATATAAGCAACTGGATGGCCGCCCACACACGGCGAGAACTTTTATAGCTTCTCTTCGTGCTTGACAAATCGTACCGAGGCCAGCAATGTCATCCGACCTCGTTTGGAGCATTGTGAGTAGCAACTTAAAACTAGCTCTTAATTTTTACGATCTAATCTACCAATTGGACAGGATTTGTGACGATATCCCTCAGGAGAACATCCAACCACTCTGTCAGTCAATGCTAAGCCTAATAACTGGTTCCATAAGAGCCTTACGGACTTGCTCAATTTGTAAAGTTCTTTCTCTTGAATAATTTCTGCCCTCTAGGTAAACTGACGACCCTGGCCACAAAGTACGCTGAAATAAATATGGCGAATCGTGAGGAATGTGTACCTCAAAAGAGAGGTTGTTGAACACCGTTCTTGTAAGTGTAGCCTGTAAGACCACTCTGCGCGCGAAGCATTTATGGAACGTAGACATGCAAATGTGCACTCCATCATCCGCTGCCAGCTCTGTTTATTGACGGTTGCATCAATATGGAGATGCGTTTAATCGGAAAACGATAGACGGGGCGCCCCAATAACGCACCACGTCACTCTTGCGTAGGAAATATCTCTTACAGTGTTTGAAACTCTGACAATCTCAAGCGAAAGATAATGTCCGAGCCCTTTATAAGCTTTTCACGGCGCGCTGCACTTCAAAACTAGGTATGCTGTTGTTCCTCAGATTCACTTTACTGTTTTCAGTATCACGAGCAATGACTTATACAGGACGTTTTCAGACGTGGCTTCCCATGTAAATCGTGAACTAATAACTCCCCTCTACAATCTCTAGAAGCATTTTACATGAACTATGAAACACCCTGCATAATGGAGCTCTGACACATGCAACAGAAGCAACTGCATGACATACTTTACTGTTTACAGATATTTGGTAGTGATTTGTCTTTCTTTGGAGTTTCAGTGGACAGTTTACGTCTGAACAAATTTATGCTGTTTCATAAAAAGGGAAGTTAACGCAAGAGAAATTTTTCCGAGCCCTCCATATTTACTTCTGCATAGTGAGTAGCATAACCGAACCGTTTGAAAAAAAAAATGGTTCAAATGGCTCTGAGCACTACGGGACTTAACTGCTTAGGTCATCAGTCCCCTAGAACCTAGAACTACTTAAACCTAACTAACCTAAGGACATCACATACATCCATGCCCTAGGCAGAGTTCGAACCAGCGAACGTAGTGGTCACGCGGTTCCAGACTGTAGCGCCTAGAACCGATCGGCCACACCGGCCGGCCGTTTGAAAAAGAAAAACATTGTGGGTATTAGGTAGATGTTTCGATTGACTTTGCAGTGGTCCTCTTCAGTACGTGCTGAAGAGGACCGAAGCAATGTCAGTCAAATCATTGGCATTTAAATTTTTACGTTTCATAATGCAGCGACCTAATACCGAAACTTATTTAGATTACACAAACTTACATTGTGACAGTTGTCAGCTCACTTGCATTTCAATTTTTGCTCACAAAATGTTTGCCTTTCTAAAATCGTGACTTTAACTTTGCAGTGTTTCACGTGTTTCTGCTGTAGTCTGCTTCGATTACCTGAAATGCCCTCTTGAAGCAATCGTTGGTGGTCGGTTTGACCACTAACCAACCGGAAGCATTTGCCGTTTGTCTGGATTTCCACTCTGTTCGATTTAGGAGAAGTCTGGCGTTGATCTGAACTTGTTCTCAGTTTCTACAACGCTGAAGGAATGGGCCAGATCTTCTCAATTACTTACCATGGTGAATATTGGGTGAATGCGTAGGTCATATGTGAACATGACAAATTACTATTTGTATTTGTATTTGTTTGTAAAATGTTTCTGTGATAATGAGGGCAGAGTAGCATTATTATTCTTAGGGATTTAACAAAAGAAGAAGGTTGTTACCATACGATTGTTGTAATTAAGAGTCATTGCGTGTGTGGCAGAAAATGAAGTAAATGGAAAAGTCCAAGTTAAATTGCGTCCTTAATGAACTTTGTTATTTATGATCTAGACATCACTGACGAGATTACCAAATTAGCAGCGGAATTGTGGTGAAATGTTCAACATGCATTTTAAATACTGGTTTTAAAAACACTGTAAATGTCAACACCAAATGGATATGAAAAGAATGATTCTCAATATAAGATGGTAACTGATAATGTAAGCTTTGAACTCCCGCCGTTTTCGACGGAGAGACCAGACACCTGTTTTAGTCATACAGAAGCGCAATTTACGATCGCTGGTAGGCCTATAGCTATGGAGGCGAGTAAATTTAACTACACTGACGGAAAAAAACGCAACACCAATAAATAATTGAAGTAGAGTAATAAAATTTCGAAAATTCATTTGTCTAGGCAACAAACACCATATGATCAAACGTATCCCGACACCTGGCTGAAAATGACTTAGAAATCCGTGGCGCCGTCCATCTCCAATGCTGGAATTCAATACGCTGTTCACCGACCCTTAGCCTTCCACTCTCGCAGACATACGCTCAATCAGGTGCTGGAACGTTTCTCGGGGAATGGCAGCCCTTTCTTCACGAAGTGCTGCACTAAGGAAGGTTCGCAGAAGAGCTTCCGTAAAGTTTGGAAGGTAGGAGACGAGGTACTGGCAGAAGCAAAGCTGTGAAGACGGGGCGTGAGTCGTGCTTGGGTAGCTCAGTTGGTAGAGCACTTGCAAAGGCAAAGGTCCCGAGTTCGAGTCTCTGTCCGGCACACAGCTTTAATCTGCCAGGAAGTTTCATACCAGCGCACACTCAGCTGCAGAGTAAAAATCTAATTCTGGAGATTATAACCATCCGAATGAAAGGATTCTCACAGAGAGTATCTATTTTTACGAGCTATTGATGTACACTTTATGCTTCAAAATAAAAATGACATTTCAAAGACTGACCTTCTGAAAGCATATTACCATAAGCCCATTAGTCGAAGAAGGTAAACCAATATCAGCCACTATTGCACCTTTTGGTGTTCACGAATATTTCCTTCGGACCCCATGATCCACCTAGCACATTTCAGAGATTTAAGCGTGAAGTGGTAAGAGAAGAAGAGTTCTGTTTCCGGTATTTCCATGATATTTTAATAGAATTTGATTCTCCAGAGTAACATGTCGTGCAACTAATTTCGCTCTTTAAACAGCTGAATAAGCATGGTCCCATAACAAATGTTGTCTAACGCTCTTAGACATTTAATTTCATGTGGAGGAACAAAACCTATCCAGGAAGGGTTGCGTCAGTAACGAATTGCAAGCAACCCGAAACCATTTCGTGAACTTAGGCAGTTCTTACGGATCATCAGTTTCTGTTGTTGACATTTGGAATGTGCTGCTGAACCCAAGCTTTGGTGAATGAGTACCTAAAAGAAACAACTAAAAATGACAGAAGGCATATTGACTGGACAGAAGAAGCAACTGCTGAGTTCAGAAATTACAATTTTTGTATTTTCTCCTTTCAACAATTAAATTCAGTATTTATTCTGTTACCCATGGATTTCTACTAGCCCTCGTCTTTTTACCTACTTGATCCTCTGCTGTCTTCACTATTTCATCCCTCAAAGCTACCCATTCTTCTTCTAGCGTATTTCTTTCCCCCATTCCTGTCAATTGTTCCTTATGCTCTCCCTGAAACTCTGTACAACCTCTGGGTTAGTCAGTTTATCCAGGTCCCATCTCCTTAAATTCCCACCTTTTTGCAGTTTCTTCAGTTTTAATCTACAGTTCATAACCAATAGATTGTGGCCCGAGTCCACATCTGCCCCTGGAAATGTCTTACAATTTAAAACCTGGTTCCTAAATCTCTGTCTTACAATTATATAATCTATCTGATACCTTCTAGTATCTCCAGGGTTCTTCCTTGTATACAACCTTCTTTCATGATTCTTGAACCAAGTGTTAGTTATGATTAAGATACGCTCAGTTGAAAATTCTACCAGGTGGCTTCCTCTTTCATTTCTTAGCCCCAATCCATAGTCACCTACCACGTTTCCATCTCTTTCTTTTGTTACTGTCGAATTCCGTTCACCCATGACTATTAAATTTTAGTCTCCTTTCACTACCTGAATAATTTCTTTTATCTTATCATACATTTCATCAATTTCTTCATCATCTGCAGAGCTAGTAGGCATTAAACTTGTTCTACTGCAGTAGGCGTGGGCTTCGTGTCTATCTTGGCGACAATAGTGCATTCACTATGCTGTTTGTAGTAGCTTACCCGCACTCCTATTTTTTTATTCATTATTAAATCTACTCCTGCATTAGCCCTACTTGATTTAGTATTTATAACCTCGTATTCACCTGACCAAAAGTCTTGTTCCTCCTGCCACCGAACGTCACTAATTCCCACTATATCTAACTTCAACCTATCCATTTCCCCTTATAAATTTTCTAACCTACCTGCCCAATTAAGTGATCTGACATTCCACGCTCCGATCTGTAGAATGCCTGTTTTCTTTCTCCTGATAACGACGTCCTCTTGAGTGGTTCCCACCCAGAGATCCGAATGGGGGACTATTTTACCTCCAGAATATTTTATCCAAGAGGAAGCCATCATCATTTAGTCATACAGTAAAGCTGCATGGCCTCGGGAAAAATGACAACTGTAGTTTCCCCTTGCTTTCAGCTGTTCGCAGAACCACCACAGTAAGGCCGCTTTGGTTAGTGTTACAAGGTCAGATCAGTCAATCATCCAGACTGTTGCCCCTGCAACTACTGAAAAGGCTGCTGCCCCTCTTTAGGAACCACACGTTTGTCTGGCCTCTCAAGAGATACCCCTCCATTGTGGTTGCACCAACGGTATGGCTATCTGTATCGTTGAGGCACGCAAGCCTCCCTACCAACGGCAAGGTCCATGGCTCGTTGGGAGCCTATGATTCCGATTACTCTTTGCTACAATCTTACTAGTCTTGTTTCTATGAGAATCCATGTAGGCTTTTAACTCAGCTTTATTCTCACATTTTGCAAAGACAAAATGAACTAGCGGTTCGTCGCGAGCAGATCCATCATTGCTTGTGTAACTTTGGTTCGGTGTCTCGTGGTGTGGCTATGTGGCGTCCTGGGGCTGGTGAGGAGCAAAGTGAAGGAGACTGGCATAAGTAGTGGAACAAGGGCAGCAATAGAGCATTTTATTAGTGCAGGTTGCCTACATCAGGTGCAGGTATTAACTCTGGGGCAAACTTATTGTTCTCCTTCGATTGACAGGTACTTAACCTATTGTTCTCCTTTGATTGACAGGTACTTAGCCTGTTGTTCTGCTAAAAGCATCCTATTGCTACCCTGCCCCACCCACCCGTCAGAAGACCTCAACACCTCCCTCTACATGTACACTTTCTGTTCTATCGGAATAGCCCCTCTCAGTCTTATTAATTTGATTGATTACTTAAATTGATCAATTAATTAACCTCTCCCTCTGGTAAACCCCAATCCTCCCACCCTCCCTCCCTGCTACTGGTGAGGAAAAGACTCAGTTGATCTGTCATTAGGAGGGAATTCGATTGTAGTGTATGGAATATTGTTTAAATAATTTCTACAATGTATAGAATATTGTTTAGCTATTTATGGCAGTGTATGGCATTCAGTGTATTTATTTACTTAAGGAATATGTCCAGAAATCCATTACTGTGTATGGAATACTATTTAAACAATCTAGACAATGTGTGGTATATTGTTTATTTAAACAATTTAGGGGATTCAAGGCAGTGTATGGAATATAGTTTATTTCTTTATTTAAGGCATTTTTCAGGAAATAGATCACCACACCTGCCACCCCATCCTTGGCCCCCTCGCCGGCATCCTCGCCCTGTCCCCTGTAACTGGAAACTGGCGCCTCTGCGGTGGAGAGGGAGGATCTCATGAAGGGACGTTCTAGGTAATATTGTTCTTTTATGAAAACAATCTGTTTGTGGGGCTTGGATTTCACTTGCTCATTATTCTATGGTGTTTGGAAAGATAGTCTTGTGACAAGTAATTACATCAGTCACAAGTAATACATTCATGAAACACACATCACGCGTAATTACACACAGTTAAAAACCTTTCAGTCGCGAAGGAGACACCGCCTGCTGTCCCCTGTCCACTGGACCGCACATGAGCACAGGACTCTACCGCACACACTCTCATGAGTCTGGGAGCACTGGCAGTCCCTGCGAAGTGACGACGTGGCCGTCAGCTGCCGAATCAAGTGCAGGTGTCAGTTCGGGTCCCGCAAGGATGAAGCGGAGGCATATCTTTGATACATGACACCTGAGAAACACCTGTCGAAATACGTGTTCAGCTAGGCACCAATGCTGGCACGATGATGTAGAGCCGCAGATCCAGCGCTGAGAGAGATGTAACGGATAACCCGTCAATTACTTACCAGTCCCTTCACAGAATTCGTAAAGTGGTGCATAAATAGTTGACCGGTGCTTTTGTAGGAGCTTTCCTGATGTCTAAGCCTGCCTGCATGAGAATTCTTGCCAAAGTAGGAGCCTTTTACGAAAATAGCCCGGAATAACACAGACTGCATACTTCCTGGTGGTCCTAACGAGGCACCACACGTCCCCTTCCAGGAAATCGTGGCGTCCTGCTTTCAACATTCATCTCAGAAACAGTAAACGTTCTCACCGCTAAAAGCCCTCACAGTGTCTGTGTACACTCGGAAAAACACTGTTAATGATAGAAGCATTATTGTTGTTTGGAAAGAGAACACTTTCTAAGCAAAGATGGGAAAATCGTAACAATTACACAAAGAGAATTCAAAGCAGCGTCTTAAGAAGAGAAGAACGGCTGGAATTTTCGGTGTCGTACAGCTACTAGACTGAAGATGTCCTAACGCCACAGTGGCGGATGAGTGACAGCATTCCCACCAGATATGGAATGTCTGCTTCAACTTGTCTTTGAACACTTGCTTTCTCAGAAATTTCTGTAGATACCTTCACACCATCTTGTTCGAATCAGTTTGGTATAACTACATTTAAACATTCAGATTGCTGCCGAAGTCTGACGCCAAGCAATGTACTGGATATGTCTCCTTTTTATGACCGTGGTTCTGGAACAAATCTCTGTATCTATAGTCGACATAATTTTCCACGCAAGAAAAAAATCTTTCATACCCCTTACGACTATTGACGGCCTGAATATATACTTCCTTCACGACAGGACCCACTGTCATTTTCTCTGGACATGCCTGAACATAAGCCACAAGTACTTTACACTGCAATATATATGCATTCAGATAATCAGTGCAGTTATCGTTTACATGTGTACAGCACCTGAAAAAATTATGGCATGCCCACATTCACACCAGCTACGTGTCTTGATTCTCTTTAGTTCTAGGAGATTATTTGGTGTTTAATTTTTCCAATCAGCACTTCTGGAAGGTGCTGCTTCCTGTCAAGCCTCTTTCAAACAAGTGTTATAAAGCACAGGCGTCTGGCACTATGTGATAACAACGCCCCCGCAGTCGAGAGGGTTGGATATATATCACCGATACAGGTTGGTGTACTGTAATCAACATCATGCTCGATAATGTGACAAGGAAAACGCGAGTATACACTTATGGGGGTGCCAATGAGGGGACGTATTTTTAAAGCCGTATTGCTTGTTCTGTTTATACACTACAGTAGGTCAAGTTGAGCCCTTGCATTGCTATACTGTGCAGCCGTTTATGAAATGAATCCATCACAACTTAAGATCGGATATATTCTTCAATGCGTTGAAATCACAATTCACCATCTCAAATGTATCCTTCTCTTACGACTAGACATACATAGTTTTCTTTTTTATGTGAATAGTCGTTTGATTACGCCCCACAAACGTTTGGTGATATATCGGAACAGAAGCCACAGTCCCTTTACGTTCTAGCAGCAATGTAACATTCCTGACTATCAATTAGTGGTGAATAAAAAAATTATCATACCTAAACACTTGCACCAGCTAGGTGTCGATTTCGCACTTCCAAAAAGCCTCCCTCCATCACCTACTTGACGATGAATAAAGAATGTAATTCCAATTTTTAAAAAGGTACTAGAGTCTTTTACGTTTATCGATTTCACCACTTCCACGAAACCTTTTGGTATTTTCGAAACTTGTAAATCCAGCCAACACACCTTGGCATCTTTCATTTATTCAGACGACCAAGTGAGGGTTTGTGTCAGTGCGTAACACGCGTAGCTTCCACCACACACATCACACAATTTTTCCCTGACTAAGAAATCATTGTGAGTCATTGAGTGATAACTCGAAAAAGAAATAGAGGAAACTGATATTTCCACTCACAAATACCGATGTCGGTGTTATAACAGATTCCAATCATACTTATCATTTACAAAGTCAACCAAAGTGTTTCTCTCGTATAAAGAACAAGCAAACGTGTCCTCTAACCTTCTTTCACATGCTACATGCACTCAACACCCTAGACAACCGATCTTCTCTCAACCAAATAAAGACGGGATTTGTGACGAAGCAGTCAATCGGACAATTTACGTGGGAGGGAATAATGGTGCAGCGCAAACACATCTCAACTAAATTCCTGCACCCCAACAGAACTCTCCATTTGCCGGCCGGTGTGGCCGTGCAGTTCTAGGCGCTTCAGTCTGACCGCTACGGTCGCAGGTTCGAATCCTGCCTCGGGCATGGATGTGTGTGATGTCCTTAGGTTAGTTAGGTTTAAGTAGTTCTAAGTTCTAGGGGAGTAATGACTACAGATGTTAAGTCCCATAATGCTCAGAGCCATTTTTGAACCTCTCCATTTGGACGCACCCGCCGTTAGTGGGAAATGAGAATCATTCCCGCCACGGGTCACCGCGCGCCAAGCATGCATAGACAGAATTGTCCTACGAAATTGGCAACATATGTATTTGATAGCTATACTTACAATTAAATGCTATGACTGCAGTCTCTTGAGTCTGTGTGGCCTGGCCACCAAGAGCTATTGCTTAACGATCTGATTCACGGATACAGTTATATGGCTCCTTCTGTGTATAGCGATTTTATGACTATGACGTGGGTCTCGAAGATGGCATCAATGTAATGCCGAAACTGGTAGCACATAAGAAGTTCATAAAATGAATTTCTACAATACATACGGCGGTTGGTGAATTATTGCATCAAGAAATAAATGCCAGTGGTTGTCCCACGGTCCATAACGGATCAACGAAGAACTTCGAGTTTTGTCGTAGTGTTGTATCAACTTCCTAATACCGTTGTCATAGAAAGCTGCGGCCTGTTCTTTTAGCCAGTTCTCGGCACTGGTCTGCAGCTTGTTATCTGTGGAAAAATTTTGTCTTCATAGTCAGCGGCTCTTGTGAGTGATCAAACACTTCTCATCGGAAATGCTGCAGGAGCGTCTTCATTGTCCCTGCAGCGTGCAGGGGCATGAGGAAGGAACTGGACGACAGTTGTATTATGTGGGCCGCATGACACAGGCGAAATCTCTAACCAGACCGTAATACTTGCCGGGAGACGCTATTCCCTACACGTCTTTACGAGCTCGCTCTTCACTCAAAACTGAAAAGAGCGACGCGACACGATCGACGGGCATACTAGAGACACTGCCCAACGCATCTGTGCAAAGCTTTACCGGATTTTCTTAGTGGTTTTCGTTTCACGACCGATCTGAACTTACTTTCTGCACAACCCTCGTGGTAGGGATCGGTGAAGTGATGTGGTAAGAAGACAAGGATTTCTGGTCAGATGAGTGTAATGTAATATCAACAGCAGCAGAAAATTGTATAACGAGAGTAGGATTCGTTATGAGTAGGAAGGTAGGACAGAGGGTATGTTACTGTGCACGGATCAGTGATAGTATTGTGACAGGGCTGTTCTTATAGGAATCGACGGCAAACCAACACCGACAACGATATTCCAGGTAGGCATGCCACCGTTCAAGCTGAAGATGAAGAGATAGAAAAAGCTTACGACCCTATAGAAAGGGTAATATAGTACATAAAGGGAGATAAATCCTATGACCATGAGAGACTGGAATGCAGTTGTAGGAGAAGGAGCAGATGAAAAGGTTACTGGGGAATATGGGCTTGGGACAAGAAATGACACAGGAGAAAGACTAATTGAATTCTGTAATAAATTTCAACTAGTAATAGCGAATACTCAATTCAAGAATCACAAGAGGAGCCGGTATACTTGGAAAAGGGAGGAGTGATACTGGAAGATTTCTGATTATGGTCAAGCAGAGATTCCGAAATCAGATACTAGACTGTAAGGCGTACACAGCTGCAGATATAGACTCTGATCAAATGTAGTGGTGACGAAGAATAGGCTAAAGTATCTGAGATTAGTTAGGGAGAATCAATAAACAAAGAAGTGGGGTACAGAAATACTAGGGAATGACGAGATAAGCTTGAAGTTCTCTAAGGCCATAGATACAGCAATAAGGAATAGCTCAGTAGGCAGTACAGTTGAAGAGATGGACATCTCCAAAAAGGACGATCACAGAAGCTGGAAAGGAAAACATACAAAGATGAAACCATGGGTGACAGAAGAAATAATTTAGTTGATTGATGAAAGAAGGCAGTACGAAAAAGTTCATGGGTATTCAGGAGTAAAGATATAGAAGTCGCCGAGGAATGAAAGAAACAGGAAGTGCAGGGAACCTAAGACGAAATGGCTGAATGAAGAATGTGAAGAAACAGAAAAAGAAATGGCTGTTGGAAGGATTGATTCAGCATGTAGGAAAGTCAAAACAACCTTCGGTGCAATTAAAGGAAAATGTGGTAACATTCAGAGTGCAACGGGAATTCCACTGTGAATTTCAGGGGAGACAGCGGATAGGTGGAAAGAGCACATAGAAGTCCTCCATAGGGGGAAGATTTGTCTGATGTCATAGAAGAAGAAACATGAGTCGAAATAGATCGAATGGGGTATCCAGTATTAGAATCAGAATTTAAGAGACTTTTGGAGGATTTAAGTTCAAATAAGCCAGAAGAGATAGATAACATTCCAACACAATTTCTAAAATCATTGGGTGAAGTGACAACAAAATGACTATTCACGTTGGTGTGTAGAATGTATGAGTCTGGCGACATACCATCTAACTTTCGGACATAATAATACACACAGTTCTGAAGACTGCAAGAACTGACAAATGCTTGACAGCTCATGTATCCAAGTTGTTGAGATCAACAATATACAGGCGAATGGAAAAGAAAATTGAGAGTGTATTAGATGACCATTAATTGGGCTTTAGTAAAGGTAAAGGCACAAGAGAGGCAATTCAGACGTTGTAGTCGATAATGGAAGCAAACTTAAGAAAAATCAAGACACTTTCATAGGATTTGGCGACCTGGTAAAAGCATTAGACAATGTAAAATGGTGTAAGATGTACAAAATTCTGAGAGAAATTTGGGTAAACTGTAGGGAGAGACGGGTAATATACAATATGTATGAGAGCCAAGAGGGATTAATATGAGAAGATGACCTAGAACGAAATGCTTGGATTTAAAAGGGTGTAAGACAGGGATGTAGACTTTCGCGTCGACTGTTCAGTCCATAGATCGAAGTAGCAATGATGTAAATAAAAGAAAGGTTCAGTAGTGGAATTAAAATTCAAGGTGAAAGGATGTCAATGTTACGATTCGCTGATGGAGTTGCTATCCTGACTGAAAGTGAAGAAGAATTATATGATGAGCTGAACGGAATGAACAGTCTAGCAAGTACAGAACATGGATTGAGAGTAAATCGAAGAAAGACGAAAGTAATGAGAAGTGTCAGAAATGAGAGCATCGCGAATCTTAATATCAGGATTGATGTCACGAAGTAGATAAAAGTAGCAAAGTAACCAAAGACGGACGGAGCAAGGAGGACATCAAAAGCAGACTAGTAGTGGGAAAAAGGGCATTCCTGGCCAAGAGAAATCTGCTGGTATCAAACATAGGTCTTAATTTGAGATAGACATTTCTGATCATGTAAGTTTGTAACATATTAGTGTACGGTATTGAAAAGTTGATTGTGAGAAAACCAAAACAGAAGGGAATCGAGGCATTTGAGATGTAATACGGCAGACGATTCTTGTGAATCAGGTCGACTTTTACGGTAAGGAATGAGAAGGTTCTGCGTAGAATCGGAGAGGAAAGGAATGTGTGGAAAACACTGACAAGGAGAAGAGACAAGATGACAGGATATCTGTTAAGACATCAGGAACGACTTCCATCGTACTAGAGAGAGCTGTGAAGAGTCAGAGATGGGAATACATCCTGCAAATAATTGAGGTCGTAAGTTGCAAGTGCTATTCTGAGACTAGGAGATTTGCACAGGAGAGGAATTCGTGGCGGGCATCAAACCAGTCAGAAGACTGATAACTCAACAAAAGAATGTCCTAGGTCTCCCTCCCGTTCTATTTATATGTTCTTGCCTTTGTGGGGATAGTCTGCTTGCATTAATCGTCGAAGATTAAGAGGGGTAGTCGTAGGCATTCGGCACACCTGAGATCTATAATGGACACCTAGACATCGGGAGACACACCTCGTTCTGTGTGATCATCCCAGGGGCTCCGTCGGCATATTGTACCTGTTGCAGCTAGTCCACGGAAGTAATAGGCATCCATAAATAACTGAAAAGCCAAGAGCGCTTAAATACTGTTTACTGTATAACCGGTTTCAACTCACTAAAGGTGCCACATGGGATCTGAATGTAGCTTAACATTTATAAACCATTTGGATATAACGATACATGATGCAGACCAGCTGATACCGTTATATCCAAATGGTTTATAAATGTTAAGCTGCATTCAGATCCAATGATGTCACTTTCAGTGTGTTGAAACCAGTTATCCAGTAAACCATATATAAGCGATCTTGACTTTTGAATTATTTCTACAACAGAGTGATCGCCCCACTACACATCATGTGTTCACTGCAGTTAAGTTTTTCCTTAGTTGTGGTTTGAAACTGGTACGTGGTCTTCAATATTTCATGCTGTAAAGGAAACTTTAGTTTTCGTGTTCCATGATGTTGATAATTGTACTATTTCAAGTTCATGTATCTGGTCTGCTACAGTGTTGGTTAATACGTTTATGCACCTAGATCTTCCCCGATAATGTATCGTTCTGGCTCATATTTATGTAAGGCAATATTGTTGTTCAAATCATAATTATTCCTGTGAATTTGATCCTGCTACTTTTTGTAAGGGGGGAAATCTTTTTATTTGTCTAATTGTGCCTTAGGACCTGGTTTCCCGTGGTAAATGAATCGGATTTGCCTTTTTTAAAGAAAGAAATATCAATCTGTGGATCTTGATTTTGATGTTATTAATTAGTCACGAAAAATCTTTTCAAGATTGGTAAAAACAAATTGTGAGTTAGTTGATGGCTTAAAGTAACCTCCTTTAATTGATTAGTTGTTTAAATAACTTGGTTGTTTCCAGAATGGTTATAATAAATATATATTGTGTATGCATCAAGTGCTTCTATGTAAGTCTTTGCTGTTCAGCAACCCTAGGATGAAGACTTTCTATGTAAATGCTTTTTCTAGAGATTCCTCTAGATCGTAATTTGCCTATCCATAAAGCAATAACAATAAATAGTACTTCTTCGCTTGAAATTAGGTTTCAAACGATGGCACCGGCTGCTGTCAGGACGACCGCCATTTTCTAAAGGAATTTATTTATTTATTTATTACTTATTTACACGTCTAGTTCTGTAGACCTAATTCAGGGGAAAGTTTCCAGGGTAATTGAACGTGTCAGTACATGAAATTACAACATAAAAATAATAACAGATGAAATAAAATGTTTATGAACCCATAAAAAGTAAAGCCATAAGTTTAAGAAAATGCAGTGAACAATAAAGTATAAGAATCAGCTTAATTTTTCAAGGAACTCCTCAACAGAATAAAAAGATTGACCCATGAAGAAGCTCTTTAGTTTCGATTTGAAATCAAGTGGATTATTGCTAAGACTTTTTAATTATTGCGGCAGTGTACTGTAAATGGATGCAGAGGTATACGGCACACTTTTCAGCACAAGAGTTAAGGAAGTGCGATCCAAATGCAGATTGCATTTCTGTCTAGTATTAATTGAGTGAAAGCTGCTAAATCTTGGGAAGAAGTTGATATTGTTAACAAGAAACGACAGTAAAGAATATGTATATTGAGAAGCCAATATCAAAATATCCATGTTAATGAACAGGGGTCGACAAGAGGTTCGCGAACTTACACCACTTATTGCCCGAACTTTTGTAAGCCACAATATCCTTTTAGAATGAAAAGAGTTACCTGAAAATATAATATCGTACGACATAAACGAATGAAAATAAGCAAAGTAGACTAATTTTCGTTCGAACGAACACTTACTCCAGATACCGTTCGAATAGTAAAAATGGCATTAAGTCTTTGAAGAAGATCCTGAATGTGGGCTATCCACGACAGTTGACTGTCTATCTGAACACCTAGAAATTTCAACTGGTCAGTTTCACCAAGATTATGCCAATTCTATGAAATTAAAACGTCGAGTTTTATTCAATTGTGTGTTATAAACTATACAAACTCAGTCTTACTGTGATTTAGCGTTAGTTTATTTTCTATAGGCCATGAACTTATGTCATGAACTGCATTATTTGAAACACAGCCAATGTTGCACAGAATATCCTTCACTGTCAAGCTAGTACCATCAGCAAACAGAAATATTTTAGAATTACCCGTAATACTAGAGAGCATATCATTTACATAAATAAGGAACAGGAGTGGCTGCAACACTGATCGATAGGACACTCCACATTTGGGCACACCCAACTCAGACCCCACATCACAGCCATTCTCAACACTGTGAATAATGACCTTCTGCTGTCTGTTGTTGAAAGTAAGAGGTGAACCAATTGTGAGCTTCTCCCTTATTCCATAATGGTCCAACTACTGGAGCAATATTTTATGATCAACACAATTAAACGCCTCAGTTAAATCAAAAAAATATGCCTAGCTTTCGAAACCTTTTCTATAATCCATCTAGTATCTCAAAGGGAAAAGTGAATATAGCATTTTCTGTTATTAAACCACTTCCAAAGCCTAACAGTACATTTGATAGTAAGTTATGTGATATAAAATGATCTATTACATACTGAGACTTTTCAATAACTTTCACAAAAACTAATGGCAAAGAAATGGTCTAAAATTGTCTACGTTATCCCTTTCTCCCTATTTATGAAGCGGCTTTACTACTGAGTAGTTTATCGTTCAGGATACTGACCGTTCTAAAAGAAAAAATACAAATATGGCTAAGTATATAGTTTACATGTGCAGTACAGAACTCTAATATTATGTTAGGCACATCGTATCCATGAGAGTCCTTTGTCTTCGGTGATTTAATTATTGACTGAATCTCCCTCTTGTCAGTATCACACAGGAGTATTCAGGTATCAATCTCGGAAAGACATGTTCCAGGACAGTTGTATGATTCGTTATAGAAACTAAGTTTTTATTTAATTCATCAGCAATGCTCAGAAACTGATTGTTAAATACTTACATATATTTGACTCATCAGTAATAGAAATATTTTTACTACAAGCTGACTTTATATCGAAGACCTTGTGCTGCAGACCAGACACTTCCTACACAACCCACCATAAGGTTACAGTTTTATCCTGTGAATTAGCTGTTCTATTTGCGCACCACATACTGTTCGCCTTCCTAATAACATGTTTAAGCACCTTGTAATACTGTTTGCAATGGGCTACTGTAGCTTAATTTGACTGCTTCTAACATTGAGATAATTCCCGCTTTGTTCCAGATGATATCCCACTAGGCAGCCACCCAGGCTGCCTTTTACTGCTAGTACCCTGTTTAGAACGTTCTAAGGGAAAGCAACTCTCAAAGAGTATGAGAAATATGTTAAGGAAAGCATGCTGCCACTCTAGTTCCTTAATGAGGTCTAAACAACTCTCAATTACCGTTGGTTAGCTTTCTTACATAGTTTCTAATTATATGTGACATTTGTTTCAGTACAAAAGACTTTTAGAGATAAATTTGTGCATCATGGTCTGAAAGGCCATTTACCCATTTACTAGCAAAATTCCCATCTAGTAATGAAGAATGAATAAAAATATTGTTCACCTGCACCCTAGTTAGAAAAAACACAGTCTGCTCCAGACTATATGAGTTTAGGAGATCTATCAACATCCTTTTTCTTGCAAAATCATTTACAAAATTAAAATTGAAGTCACCACATATGAAAAATTTTTGGTATTTCTTATAAAGTGAACCAGGAACCCTCTCTATCTTGAGCAGAAATGCTCTGAAGTCAGAGTTAAGTGACCTATAAACAACAACAATTAGAAGTTTAGTTTCATTAAATTCAACTGCCCCTGAACAATATTCGCATATTTGTTCGATGTAGTGTCGTGTTATGGTTATTGTCTCAAGTGGAACGGACTTTTACGCACATGGTCGCTCCTCCACTCCACAAGGAACTCTTTGAAAAACAGCCAGGTAATCTGTATCCCGGTAAAGGAAGCCTCTGAATTGTCAAATTATTTAAGTGGTGCTCCGATATATAATGTCAGAGTCAACATCTATAAGCAGTTCACTAACTTTATCTGTAGTAACTCTTATGTTCTGATTAAATATGCTAATACCTTCTCTACTTGGATATCCGACCTCCTCTGAAGGTGATTCTTTAGTTAGAGGGTCTTCCTTTAAGCAGTTACACCTACCAGTTGACTTCAGTCTAAAAAAGGTGTACGCGCAGTCCGGAACCGCGCGACTGCTACGGTCGCAGGTTCGAATCCTGCCTCGGGCATGGATTTGTGTGATGTCCTTAGGTTCGTTAGGTTTAAGTAGTTCTAAGTTCTGGGGGACTGATGACCACAGATGTTAAGTCCCATAGTGCTCAGAGCCAGCCATTAAAAAAGGTGTAGCTCTAACACCAAGTACTACAGGAATTTTTCCAAGAGTATTCCCATCTGAAATCCCTGAACTAGCGGGACATAGCGGGTGAGGTTATATTTGCGGAAAGGGGCCAAAATAGGCTATGGTCAGCAGCACTCAACATATAAACTTTATTTGTTAAAACACACAATAACATAATCAAGAATTAACAACTCTCAAGTTTTTGCGAAACAGCTCCTTTGATTTAATTTAGATCGGCTGAAGGCCACAAACAAAAATCCAAGGCCCAAGGCATAAGCAAGGAATTGAGGTAAAGGAGTTCTTCTGGAAGTTTCGCTTCTTTAAAAAACTTTTTTTTCTTCAATAAAAGTAGGCTGAAAGCCTTAGCTTAAATCTCTTCCCTAGAACTCGGCTGAATGCCACACATTAAGCAAGAACAATGTAACTGCTTAAGGCCAAAACAAAGATTTTCAATGTCAATTCTAAACAGGCCGAAATCTCGGTTGAAGGCCGCTTATCAACAAACAATTTAACTGCTCGAGGCCTAGGAAGAAGAGCTTCCAATTTGAAAAGGCTAAAGGCCTTCTCTTAAAATATTTCGTGTAAAACTCGCCTGAAGGCCTCGTACTAAAGAATAACAGTCATATGACTTAAGGGCAAGACAAAGATTTTGAACATCTAATTTAACAGCTGAAGGCCACACACACCATGCTGAAAACAATTTTACGGCTTAAGGCCTAGAAGAACAGCCTTGCAATTTAAATAAGCTAAAACTCGGCTGAAGGCCACGCACAGTACCTAAAAATATAGGAAATGACTATATACAACAGAAGGAGCGGCGCTCAGAAGGTTCCAAGGGTCGTCCTGGGAAGTAACACACATCCTTAGGTGAGACAGGCAACCCGACCAACAAGCTCGTAATCGGAAGGCAACACACCTAAGGGAAATTTCACCACCGACCCACAATCTGACCGATTTCCAACGGTCAGATCCAACTGCACAGATGATGGAAAATATCGGCCCATGAAGAGTAACCGAGATACCAGTAACTTCAAACTGGGCCTCACCAAGATTAAGGCATCAAACATCAGTCAAGACGAGTTTAAAAGAATCCTAAAACACATGTCACAACTGTCAAGTCACTACCGGAAGCTGCAGATACTAGGCAAGAAAACAGCCGACTTGGGCTGAGAAGAAAACAATCCACAAATAACGAACAAATCGTAACAGTAGAGTTTTAAGAACAGGTAACTAATTACTCAACTTGAGAATCCTGCTTCGGAAGAAGGCGAAAAGTCGCTCACACAGCTAGCGCCTCCTAATGCTACAGCGCGTGCCCGCCGCCACAAGCCCCGGCCTGGCTTCGCGCTGTGGAGACTGCGTCGCTGCTCAGTTCCAACGAACCAACAAGGTCCAACCACATCCCAACTTGGAAAATGGTGTTCGTCCTGAGGATGCAGGACGTCGTCGACAGAGACGACCGGCAGCCCACCTTCGCCGGCAGCGGTCCCGGCCAGTACTAACACCATTCGGACCCGACTGTTGCTGGCTGCCAACTGCGAACTCTTCCCCGACTGATACTGGTGTCAGTGCTCAGTAGTCCACATGTCGCCAGCCAACGACCAGGCGACCGACCGACCGACGGCCTACTGTTCTGCGTCGGCCACGGTTCCAGCGCGTATTTGCACCGTGCGGACCCGCCTGCTACTGGCTGCCAACTCGGTGCCCGACTGCTGCTCCCAACTGAACTGACGTCCTTTGGACGGACGACGTCTCGGAGACACTGGCTCGGACCCAACCATGCAGAGGGAACACAACCGAGGTGTCTGCACAGGAAGGAACAGGCCCAAATAGACGTCGTCGATGAGACAACCGACCGAAGGACCAGCCAATGGTCGTCCCCGCTGGTACTGGCTGTGCCGACCTCACTGGGGCTCCGTCCCCGACTGCACTGCTGCTGCGTCCCGACCGCCCTCCTCGTCAGTCCCCGACTTCACTGCTCGTCCATCTCCAACTCACTTCCAGTCAGACGACGACGGAAATAGTATCGGTCGCTCCGAAGATGGTACGACAGTGCACTTATCAATAAGCGCTGCTGCTGCAACTCACGGCCAAGTAGGCAAAAAGTTGCTGACGCTAGTAAATTGAATAAGAAAGCTAGGCGGCAGTACCGTAATGGAAGATGAGAAACAATAAATGGCACGAACACGAGCCGTACACGGCTCGTCAACACCACGCACTACACTGTCGCCTTTAAGATCTGCCAGCCGCCCCTTCCCATACCTGTTGACGTGCAGGACATTCCTAGTGAAACCTGAACTCCTGATAGACTCAACTGGCGCCACTGCTATGTGAGCCATACTCTATGCCGTCAGCACCTTCTCCAGCCTCTTGTTAACACACCTAGCAGCCGCAAGATGAGGTCGATCATGACGCTGAAACAGTTGCACGAAATGCTCATCCGTTCCACCAGTTTGAGTAGCTACCTTTAGCATCATATTCCCTTTCCCTATGAAGACTATTCCCTGCACCACCCACCATCACTACCTGATCCTCCTCCGTAAAATTCCTACACAACTCCCCTGTGCTGCTAGTCACCTGAGCCAACCCTGCACTATGTTTCACAATGCTGGTGACCTGGTACTCACTCTCCAACACTTCCTGGATCTCCGGTCTACGCCTCTACCATGTGAACTATCTAGCAGCAGACCCTTCTTCTCTCTATTAGATTTTGCAACTGACTCAGATCTTCTAGCTGCTGAAGACTGCTGCATTTTTCCTATACCTACAGCTACAACAGGCTCCTCTCCTCTCAACTCTGATGGTTGGTCAAATATATTGCGTACACGCAAAGTAAAATTATCTGAATACCTCCTCCTTCTAGCTGCCGTCTTGCTAACTGCCAGTTCCCATTCCACAGTACCCTTCACCCTCCTCAACCTATCTAGTTCCTCCTATGCGTATTGTAACAGCACCTGAAGAGCACAAATCTTACTCTCTTGCTCCTCTATCAACTTAATTCTAATACAGGTTCTACATTCCCAGGAGAGGATCTCGCTAGAATGCTCCTCCTCCTTCTAGCTGCCGTCTTGCTAACTGCCAGTTCCCATTCCACAGCACCATTCACCCTCCTCAACCTATCTAGTTCCTCCTATGCGTATTGTAACAGCACCTGAAGGGCACAAATCTTACTCTCCTGCTCCTCTATCAACTTAATACTAATACAGGTTCTACATTCCCAGGAGAGGATTTCGCTAGACTGCCTAGTGGCTTCCCCACTGCATTCCCCCCAATGAAAATACTTTGGACAAATCCCACACCGCAACGCACTATTCCCAAACCTACGACAAAGCACACACTTCCCACTCACGGTAAAATTTTAGAGTTACTGACGAAAACTAAACGTCTATGTTACCCAAGCTCAGTTTCACCAGTAGAACAATTTATAGAACTAACAATAGTGGTCTCTAAATTCTCTCCATACTAAGAAAGCAACAACTTTTATTAATACTACTAAACCACAACTAACACCAATACCAATAAAACTTCGCACAATATATTAGATAAAATCAAAAATTCAAGTGGCCTCTGGAACACTCAGGGAAGTTAAAACAACGAATGAGAATTTTACTGAAATTTGTCACTACAAACAGTGAGAAACGTCAGCTGAAAACTACCGCACGAAACTTACTAAACGAATTCGACGCACAGAAAACTCTAAAAAAACTCAGTGAGCAAACGTTTCCAAGAGTTTATAAAACCGTTATTTCGCCACAAACAGCACGAGACACCGCTGAAACCTACTAAATTCACTAACTGTATAACAGCGCACTAACATATTAGTCAGAACTTAAGAACCACTATAGCTTCTACTTCACGCCATGAAATATAAACACACTGCTAATATTTGGATGAACGATTGAAAACTACTAAATTTAGTATTCGAATACGGTGTACAAGCCACTTTCACAGTACTTAGTGCTATAACCGCTACGGCGACAACCGCACCCCCCCCCCCCCTCGCCCCCACCGAAATGTAAACACACTGTTATAGAGTAACCTGATATGTTAACGAGGTGTTTTGTGGAATACATGATAGCAACTTGTTTCCTAACTACGATTTTCTCTAGGAATGATGTGCGGAACTTGCGCTCTGATCTTAAAGGTTCAAGAAAGTATTGGTTTAATCATTCCTTAAAAATTAATTTGCGTTTTTTGGAATTATAAACCCGAAGAAAATACACTATCCTGTTTCCTGACAGTTGGTGATGAGTCATTAGTTATTATTTAATATGAACGGTTAGCTCTGCAGAATTCATTTCAGATACTTCTAGTTTACGTAAGTCTGTGTCTGTGACTATTCCGTTAAATAATCATGTCCACATAGCGTTTCCACTGCGGCATAAACACTGACACATCACTGCACAGCTTAATAGATCAGTATTCTGACTGCTTATAGAAGCACTCCAGTTTATAAAACACACACACACACACACACACACACACACACACACACACCACACACAACTTACGATTGGACGTAGAACGAGTCAAACCTTTCATATACCTTCGCTGTGCTGTAACATATGATTATGATGACTAAATATAAAATGACGTGAAGAAATTTCATACTAACTGCGGAATAATCATCAGAGATCTTTTAAAACAAAACTCTGACGTAAGTGACTAAGGTGTAATGAGACTACACTCTACCAAGTGAATATGCGATCCGCACACATTTTGATCTGAGACTGTAGCTATGATGACACTTCTGCCTTTTCATTACAGTCTTTTGCTTCTCCAACTGGTTTGCCTTAATAATCTGGTTCAGAATACCTGCATAATGATGAATATAGTGACCTCGGGTGCACGAAATGTAGGACACACGGTGTTCTAGTAACATGCATTTTACTGTTGAAAGCGTAATGTAGATTGGGAAAGGTGTTCCAGTACTCTTTTATGTTAATGTTTTATTAACCCATGCATCTAAACAAAACTTTATTGTATGTCTAATTGAAGAGGTATGCTTTAATTTCTTGCTTTTATATGTTGGTTTTCGTTATCTCTTCAATATCTACGTAAAATTTATTGTACAGCTTTATTGCGCGGAAATATCAGAGGAGAACGCACATACAGTAAATTAACGATAAAATAGTAATCTACCGTAACTTTACGAACTGCTTATCCCTACCTGAATAATTACTTGTAATTTATTTCGTCTTCTGTTCCGACTGCCTAACCACAACGCCTCTCTGCGCTCCCATTAAACGGGCCAAGAAAGTCGCTCCTACGTGACTAATTTGTCGATAAAAGATAGTACGAACTCCAGCGATGTGTCATGAGGAACGGGACGACTCGTGGCGGTCTTCCCGTCACGATAACGTGGACGCCGCTTTTTAATTTCCATTGTTTATTTTGCTGTTGTGGCAGCACGTTTCGGAACGCTCTGTTTACTGCAAGTGGCCGTTATAAATGAGGAGGAAGTTGCCAGTGACATCAGGCCAGGGACTCATGATTGATTGGAGCAGCCGTAACGCGGAGCTGTAATTAACATTAGACTCTCATCAATATTTATTACGATCCGAGCGAGTCGCTACATAATTGGGCCTTGAAGCTTGTATCATCAATGATTCATTTAGCGTTCTCGACATCGCAGCAGTTCATTTTTCTCCCTGTTTCAGTTTTACAACAAAGCAAACGCTGTACACAATTATTTCGGAACGTTTTATAACGCATAATTTCTTGTACCATTGTTATTTTTGATTATTTTTTCTGTTTTTCTGTGATGAGGTCACCTCAAGACAGATCACCCTGGTCGAACCTGAACATGCACATCCGCAGCTCCTCAACTTAGTGTTGTTCGTTGGAAACAGGTAGAGGAATTCTGCGACTATGTTCCCGTCTGAATCTGCGTCCACATCTGCACGCTGCAAACTGTTAGGTGGTCTTTTCTACTGCACTATAAATGAGGGTTACATTACAGTCCAATCACAAATGAAGCAGGAAAGAACTAGGGATGCCAAAAACCCCCGGTTAAAATCGATACCGTTATTTTATTTCCGAATAAACGGTATTTTTCGGTATCTATTTAGTCTCGGTTGTAACAGGTGTTTTAAATTTTTACGCATAACCGAGTACATCTGCATGTACATGGATACTCTGCAAATCACATTTAAGTGTCTAGCAGAGGGTTCATCGAACCACCAACACAATTCTCTATTGTTCCAATCTCCTATAGCACGCGGAAAGAACGAACACCTATATCTTTCTGTACGAGCTCTGATTTCCCTTATTTTATCATGATCGCTTCTCCCTACGTAGGTCGGCGTCAAAAAAATACTCTCCCATTCGGAGGAGAAAGTTGGTGATTGGAATTTCGTCACAAGATTGTTCCACAACGAGAAACGCCTTTGTTCTGATGACGTCCAGCCCAATTCCTAAATCATTTGAGTGAGACTCTCTCTCATATTTCGCGATAATACAAAACGTGCTGCCCTTCGTTGAACTTTTTCGATATACTCCGTCAATCGTTCCTGGTAAGGATGCAACTCTGCACATCAATATTCGAAAAGAGGACGGACAAGCGTAGTGCAGGCAGGCCCGTTAGGAGATTTGTTACATTTTCTAAGTGTCTTGCCAATAAAACGCAGTCTTTGATTAGCATTCCCCACAACATTTTCTATGTGTTCCTTGCAATTTAAGTTGTTGGTAATTGTAATTCCTAATTATTTAGTTGAATTTACGGCCTTTAGATTTGACTGATTTATCGTCTAACAGAAATTTAACGGAGTCCTTTTAGCACTCTAGTGGATGAACTCACACTTTTCCTTATTTAGGGTCACCTACCAATTTACGCACTATACAGATATCTTTTCTAAATCGTTTAGCAATTTATGTTGATCTTCTGATGACTTTACTAGTCGATAAACTACAGCATCATTTGCAAACAACTCAAGACGGCTGCTCAGATTGTATCCGAAATTGTTTATATCGATAAGGAAATGTAGAGGGGCTATTACACGACCTTGGGGAACGCCAGAAATCACTTCTGTTTTATCCGATGACTTTCCGTCAATTACTATGAACGACAGGAAATCACGAATCCAGTCACATAATTCAGACTATATTCCATAAGCACATAAATTAGATTTTGCTGTTAGCAGATGACAAGTTGTATATTGTGTAGCAGAATATCTACCAAAACAAATAGACAATAGCGTCATGTAAGGCATGTTAACCAATGCTTACGTCCACTTTTCGCTAATTAAGCTATAAATGGAACTTTTACATAATGTTGTAAACAACTCAAATGTTAGTATGTAACAACAATTTTACAGTTAAAAATAAAATATTGAACCAACTGATGATAGCACAAAAGTGCTGAAATATGTTTGAATGAAACAAAACAAAAACAGGTGTCTTGTATAAGGCGGAATTTCTCATCCCATCGTGTATCGATTTGGGAATGATACACTTTTACGGGATCTATGTTAATTACGTATGGGGACGTAATTATGTTCAAAATATGTCATTATGTTTGAATTCATATTATATGTTCTATTATCTGCTGCAAGTAGACATGAGCTACACAGAACGCTAGTATAGTGTATAAGAGCTGCTCTCTATTCCAGTCTTCTGAAGCAGTACTCCGCTCAAGCGATCTTCCATAACTTTTGGTCATTTCACTCGGTCTATGGAGTCTTTTTGGGTTTTAAGAATTACAACTCCTTTTCAGCACTTCAAATATGTATTACGATGTTGGTCACCTCGGGAGTGGTACTTCGTAAGTTCTGTGGTTTGGAGACAGAAATCCTGATACCGATTTTGAACTGTTATGACCTTTTTCGGTCTGTCTTTCGCCAGCAACTATCAGAACGCTAATTTTTGCTGTAGTAATCAACAAAGAAACACACACCTGAACAATGAAAATGAAAAAATGTTATTCATAGTCTTGACTGCCAAAGTAATTAATAATTGGCTTAAATATTCAGAATCGTTTGATTACTAACGCCATATGTTCATTCGCATTTATCCAAAGTCGAAATTAGTAATATAAATATTTGTACCTCTGAAAGTTTACCATATGACGGAAAGTTCCTACGGATTTGTAGTGCTACGATAGTAATTGAATGCTTCACGCAATGACGTCAACATCCCATAGTGAGTTTTTGCCAACTTTCGAATCAATACTTTGCTTTGAACCTGTTGTGGGTAGTAGCTGTTTCTGAGGATCTTCCTGATAAAGTTTGTACAGCACTGTATCTTTCGTTACGTAACTGTGAAGAACTTCAAAGAATATTCACTTCAGCCCAAGTGTAGTCCTACTATATATGTTTCCCGAATTTAATGATTCATCCCCCGATGTAAGAAACGTGACACCCTATCTCTTATCCACAACAGTTAACGTGTTGGCTCACCTGATAATTCTTGAAGCTCTTTGAAAATCGGTGCCCATTGTAGCTGCGGCTAGATCATGATGAATGATTTAAGTGGCGGTGGGAACTTAATTAAAGAGGTAGGGTCTGACAGTTCCTTCGATGTGTTACACTTTGCCATCATCGATGTGCTTCTGATCTATGTTATAGCTAATTTTTAAGGATAACTCCTGTAATAGCTTCATTTGAAGTTTTTCTAAGCCGCAACACATAAATTTAAAATATTTTCAATCCCTTGTGGGATGAATAAAACCACATCCAACGGATATAATATAGCTGATATTTCCTCAGAAGCTATATATGTTTTCTGCAAATACGTAACTATCAGAACTAAGTGCAACTGTAACTCCATCCCTCATAGCTAGTCTCGAGCAGGTAACTTAGTATTAAAATTATTTTTTACATCAAGTGATGTAAGAATTATGGAATATATCATCCATTATACAATGGGACACGTCCTTTCGATAAAGTGTTAGGTTAACCCTAAAGACCTAACAACTTTCAGTTTCTAATTTCACTCAGATCTTCGTACAAAATAGCATATTGCCCCTTCAGTAGTGTTTCACGTTATGAAAAGGAGAAACCTCAACCGTCCGGCCATAACTGTGGGTCTTCTGGCTGCACAGGAGAGAGCTTATCTGAACTACAATATATGAAATATTAGTCCACTTTATAGCTTGAATAATAAAAAGAAGTACTTAATTTGATACATTTCTTTGTCACAGAAGCAATTGATAATTTACAGAAGTCATTGACTATTAAAGCATCACTTGATGTACTAATTAGCAAACTTTTCTCTTGAAGTGCAATGCTCAATGTTTACAAAAGTACATTTCCAACTGCGACTTGAGTAATGTTCTAGTCTTACTTTACGATGTTGTCTGCTTCAGTTGAGGGTACAAGGTAGCCAAAGCACATCCATGTTGTACTCTATATTCACCTCCGTGTGAGGGTCCTGCTGTCCTGACAGACACGGCGTGTCTTCTTCAGACTCTCTCATTTGTCATAGCGGATCGCAGCGATTAGCTTTGCCAAATTTAGTGTGGCGGCACGATCTTTGGACGATACGACATTCCAAATTATGTCACTTTCTATTGAATGTGTCTGCAGATGATCTGTAATATATTAGTATCGTCACCTAATGGACGCATTTTTTGAGGTACGGCGTGAGTATTCTTGAGCCTTTTGTTGCACTGTTTGTCTTGAGTAGATGGAAACTAAACAAACTTAAGAGAGCCTTGTGGGCAATGCATTTAGAGTGGATTACACTCGTAGTTCCCTCTGATATGTAATGCTTCCCTGGGCGGTTTAATACAGCACTGAAGCTATCGTTTCTAATGTTCAAGTCTAGGAAGGCGCAAACCAGATTGTCAGAAAACCTCCAGTCATTGGTTCAGGATTCTTCTCTGCTCAAACCCAGAGACATACGGTCAGTTTTAGAAACGATCCTGCACATTATGATCTTCATGAAAGCACTTCGAATTAGGCTGTTAGTTTTATTTGATAATGAGTATCCCGGTTAAACGCACGTTGCACACGTGTCTCCTTGCTAACATTTGCCATGGTGTGTGAGTGTGTGTGTTTGGGGGGGGGGAGGGGGGGGGAAGCGGGGACAGTTGTAGCCGACAGGTATTGCCACTGAGTAACATATCTCTATATCGCTACGATTCTGTTAATGAACGTTTTCATCAGAAAACAATTTTCGTGGATGAGTTGTAGCCGATTGGTACTGCCGCTGATTAACATTTCTCTCTATCACTAAATTGCTATTAATGAAGGCTTCCATCAAGATTCGATTTTCGGAGTAGATCACGATCAATGCTATCTTTAAACAACTCTTCATTCTTAATAGTTTTGGGTATGTGTTTGTACCTTGTCCTTTCTGCATACTCGGCGGCACACAATTAAAATTATGGTTACCGAGGAAAGTCTTACAGTCAGTGTTTCCCTGGAAAAGAGTGAAATAATGCTGACGTACAATTTCTGATCACAATATCTCGCTCCAGTATCTTGGGGCTCCGCAGTGTCTTATGCAATGACATTCGTAATACAGATTTGTGGACGTTAAGCTCTGCAGCCCAGTGGTTAAGGGGTCCAGAGGACGAGATCCTGTAGCAACACCGGGTCTCACCTTCTCCATCCTGTCTCTCAATTGTCATCAACAATTAGTATTTGCAGCTTGGTGTTATTACTAGCGGACAAAATTTAATTGTTACAGTAATCGAATATAAACAAGAATTGTTACAGTAATCGAATGTAAACTTGACATTACATTTCAATTGTCTCACTTATAGAGAACGGAAGGGTGATCTGATTAATTGTTAAACACCATTCAACAGCGAAGATCGCAAAAATATTTATTAATTTAACACAACTGGTTTCATATTTTCATGTTCAGGTAAGCATAAAATGAACATGTTTTACAACCAAGGATTTTAAGACCTGAAGATGACAAATTAGTCTGTTGACAAGGGTTATCTTATCAAACAATATATACATATTGTGTGGTCGTGGCTGCTGAATTGTTTTTTGCCATTGTACTATATCATACTTAGTTTAGGCATTGGATGAAAAGAGGCAGGATTTGATAGTAACATGGGACATCTGGATTCCGAGTTAACAACGTACTGTAAAAAGGGAATCTTAGCGCTCTTCCCTTATATATATAAATGTCCAAAATAAGAAACAACAATTGATATACTTAAAAATGAGCACAAAGTCCCGATTGCAAAAAATATTTATTTTCTGGTAACAGAATCCACTTAGTTTTTGACTGTCTTCAGACCTCATAGCATGAAGGTAGCCAGTGGCGGAGAATGCGGCAACTGTTATACGCCATGAACGCCAACTGCTTGTCTATTGATTTATAAGAATACGTAGGCGCCATCAAAATTCTCGAGTTAACGGAACGTCAACGTGATATTTGTTAAGTCCTGAAAATTCTCAATATCGTAATTCGATAATCAAATACTTAAACGTTATCAAATATTTAAACACTGCATTTAATGGTAATAATCATTCGAAATAAGATATTGCTCCCTAAGTTATCAGGCTACACAAACAGAAGTAGTGACAACCGAAATCGTACGAATTACGTTATGCGTGGCAGTCGTCAACTTTTGAAAACTCTCAAAGTACACAACGCACAGGAGTACACTTAAACTCTCATGAAAACGAAAGTATAACTCAGGCAGCACGTGCAGTAGTCGGTCTGAGATGTAAAATTTAGGAATAGTAAGCAAATATCTCTGAAGCCAAAGGGCGATAAACATGAATGTGGAAACGGAGACACATATAAGAATGGTCCAACTCTTCTCACAAAGTGAACTTAGTGACATTCTGACCATTGTGCGAAAGAAGAGCACTTTAACTTTGTTTCAAATGTTCAAACGTGTGTGAATTCCTAAGGGACCAAACTGCCAAGGTCATCAACTCTAGACTTACACACTACTTAAACTAACTTAAATTAACTTAAGCTAAGAACAACACACATATCCATGCCCGAGGGAGGAGTCGAACATCCGACGGGAGGGGCCGTACTTTAGTACTTTATAGCATATCGAATGATCTCCGTAGTGATTTATTGCAGTTTCATTGTATACGGAAAATTTTGGCTATAAGAGTCAGTTCTAACATTTTCAAGAAGTGAATGCGTGATCACAAACAGGTCAACAACTGGACGACTGAGCGGAAACCCTAACAATTACACTTCGCAGTTCGCTCAATTGAAATCCCCTTCGTTTCACGTTTCAGCTTGTTAGTTTGTTTTTGGGTTGTTGCTTAAAATACTTCAAGTGCAGTCTTATACGACACAACCAATTGTACAACTTACATAACTGTCAATGTAAATGCACTGTGCCTTGGCACAGTTACAGTAGTGCACACTTGGTGATAAAACCGATTATAATATTTGGGAGTCTTTAGATAAACTGGATAATGAGGTGAGGTGCGAAAGCTGTTCGAAATATTCGAGAATTAGTTCACACATAACCACTTAAGCGAACACCTGCCTCTCCCACCCCTCCTGGCCGGCCGCTGTAGCCATGCGGTTCTAGGCGCTTCAATCTGGAACCGCGTGACCCCTACGGTCGCAGGTTCGAATCCTGCCTCGGGCATGGATGTGTGTGATGTCCTTAGGTTAGTTAGGTTTAAGTAGTTCTAAGTTCTAGGCGACTGATGACCTCAGAAGTGAAGTATCATAGTGCTCAGAGCCATTTGAACCATTTTCAGCCACCTCCCCTGCAAACATCAAGGTAAAATCGTTTACTTAACAGCACTGAACAGAGTGTTAGATAAAAACATTGGTGGACTTATTTCTTTTAAAATTATGTTAAAAAATTTTGGAAAATTTACTACCTCCCCTAATTCAGGTATACTTTAAAAACAAAGATGGAGAGGCTGCAGCTGAACTACAGATTTCACCAAAGGTGCGTCGATACTTCAAGGTATCGATACTTTCCTTTTGAAACTTTCATGAGTGCAATACTTTGGGATATTGTTCTTGAGTTAAGCATAGATACATTTTTCGTTCTTATACCGCGCGCTGTTCAGAAAATGTGACTCCCACAAGATGTGCCTAGTCAAACGCCTCCGTGTCTTTCAGTGGCTGCTTTGAAGTAACACCTCCCTCCTACCCTATCTTTGCTTCGAGGCCCTCATCTCAACCTGTCGCAGGTAATGTCTCAGCGAGCCCCTCTGCGTTACCGAAGGGTAGTTCGTCGCTTTTCGGAACTAGGTCGTCCATTAAAATGTGTCTCTCTCCCTTCTAGCCCCAAAAGAAAATGAAGGTGAGGTATAGCGGGGATGGGGATAGGGAGGCCGCATCTCGCCGAAATGTGTGCTAATAAGAAATGACGCCGAGTGATTGAGTGCCCTCGTAGAATAGTCGGGGAGGGGCGCCTAACAGACACGTCGGATAAAGGGCAGAGCTGCCGGGATGGTGGGGGAGGACCGAATAGATGCTAACGACCGCCGGTCGGGGCTCCTCTCTGCTGATTAGCCGGCGCGGGCGCTGTCCACGGACGTCCGTCAGCCGCACTTTTTCCTCCTTTTGTCTCTTTAGCTCCGTTCTCCTTTAGACGGGTCATCAATTATCTCCCAAATCAAAGTAGAGCCATGGGCACCTGGGGCGATTTTAATCTAACAGGACTCGTCGTGTCCATAATTTCTTTGCAGGCAATGAAAGGTCTCGCGTGCCGGCGTCCCCTCCTGTAGTTCTCGGTTCTCACCCGTAAACCTGAAGCTCCTGAGGTGACTTAGCTCTAATACATTCGCTTTTTTGGCAAGGTCTTCTTGCTATGTCAACACACAGCACACAACAACAGGTGCGAAATATTTTATATAACAATTACTTATGGCAAGAACGCATATGTACTGCAAACATTCATATAAACTTTCCCTAAGTGACTATCTACAGCTGTAACATATTTTTAAAAAAAGCATATTTGTGCCATCAACTGTACAGTTGAATGTTTATACTCTACCAGTGCAAATGGTTCAAATGGCTCTGAGCACTATGGGACTTAACTGCTGAGGTCATCAGTCCCCTATAACTTAGAACTACTTAAACCTAACTAACCTAAGGACATCACATACATCCATGCCCGAGGCAGGATTCGAACCTGCGACCGTTGCGATATCGCGGGTCCTGACTGTAGCGCCTAGAACCACTCGGCATACTCTACCAGTGTCGCGTATCAGAATCATCTTCACACGACAAAACTCGAAGGAAGTTTAAAGACAATGTAGAATACACAAGTGCATGATAGAAAAAGGTGGGATTAAAAAAGATCATTTTAAAGCAAAAGTACTTACACAGTGTACATCAATGCATCAAACATACATTCTCATTGTGTACGACCCAAGAAAAAGTACAACACATGTAACTGTCAATGTAAATGAGCTGCGCCTTCGTATATTTACAGCAGTGTATACTGGCTGAAAACTCCACACTTAATAACTGACACGGTATAGCTGTCAAAGGTACTAAACCTACATGACCGTCAAAGAGATCAAGCTGAAACACATACAAAGTATGAATACCTAAAAGGTTACCAATTTGGTCTAGTCAAAGACTACCGTAACAGAAATACAGAAATAACATGCCATCGTTTCTCTGTACAACGACATAAATACATAACCTGTTATAATGTGTTATATCGACTTTAGTCTTACAGAAGTTAAAAAGAAGGTCTTTATCTGAACTAAACACTGTGAACAAACATTTAAAGGACTGTAATGGAGCAGAACACCAAAAACTGTAATTGCATGTAATAACTGCAGATGATGCTATTATTTGTTAGTTAGGCAAAGGCAATAAAACTACATGAAGCGTTGAAACCCGGCACAGAAGCAAACTACCTATAACAACTATTCATCATGTGCAATCTAAGGATTGTGTGAAAGTGACTACCAAATCTTATTAAAGTACTATTAGGCCCTTTTGGGAACAATTATGCGACAGTATCAGCTCTATAGAACGGAGTCAGTCTGGCACATGACAGTGTTCATATAGCTGAATATATATACAACTAGATGTTAAGGGTATTATTCCACGGTGGTGTGACCACTTGTCTACACAAACTAAACTGAAACCAATAGACAGCAAACAAGCAGTTGTACAAGCAATGGTACAAATATGCTTTTTCTCATATCTTATAACCGTTTTCTGCATATCATTATCATCTTCAGATGGGATGAAATTCCACAAACATGGTGTGTACTCTGTAGTTTTTAATGTATGCTGCACATTATGAAAATGTTATAAAATGTCAATGAAATATTTTCCATTCAGGTTTTAAATTGTTCAGTGTGTATTGAAGGACGTGAAAAAGAATATGGAAACTCTAAAAATACAACACATCAACATGACTAATACGTTATAGGAAAACTGAAGTCATTCAATACAACTTCCAGTCCTCTCGGCGTGGATAAAAAAAGGCCCTGTATGGTTAACAAGGGACGTTTGCACCATTCCTCCTGCCAAATAGTGGCAACTTCAGGTGCTATAATGGAGGTCGACAGCGATCATGCATACTTCTATCCAAAGGAGACCACAAAGGCATCACAGTATTGTGATTTTGTGACAGTGGTGTCCAGATGAGATGTGGCCTTTCATCCCCGTCCTCACTAAACCACTACTGGATGAAGCACATGGAGGGAACAGGGGCCCTGTCGACTTGTAACACAGCATCACCAATGGAGAACGAATATTGTACCTTGGTATGGAGCTGATCAGCCAAATTGGTTACGTCATCCTTGGCAGTAATGTGACCTTGGAAATTAACCATGGAGCCCGATGAATATTACGGTATAGCTACCCACATCATCGCTGAAAACCCGCCATGTTTCACTCTTGGCAGCAAACAGTCTGCACTGCAGGCTTAGGACAGCCTACGCTAGGCGTAAACTCAACCAGAAGTGGGGAACAGAGATAAACAAGACTGACCTGTCCAAATGGTTTTCTTCCGTTGCACTACAGGCCAATTTTTATGGCTTCGATACCGTGTTTTCCTGTTACGAGCATCTGCATCAATAATTTATGGTTTTGAAAGTCCAGTTCACTTTGAAATTCCCAGCTTGTGGAGTTCCGTGTTAGCGAGTGCGACATTCAGTTCTGCAGTGACTTTTGAATCTGTCGACCTGTTATTTTTCTTAGCAATTCTCTTCAGTGACCGCCTGTCACGATCACTCATCACACACTTTCGTCCGCGTTGTGACTTAGCGGATGACGTCTTTCCGCTTTCCCTACATACTTCTGCTACGTTGGTTAGGGAAGCATGCACCATACGAACACCAACAATTTGCCCACGTTCTAGTGTACTTAGCTCCGACATAATGCACTTACTGTCCTGATCGCGTCTGACACTTGCAAAGCATAAGGGTATTGTATAAGTGCCATCCAGCATCCGCAGTTATATGAAGTATGCAATCCTCGGGCTGTTTTCAAATTTTAGTCAAGTCCCTGTGACTAGGGCTCATACATATTGTCGAAGCTGAGAATTTTTATCCATCTGAAGATGTCAATAACATGTTAAGACGATATCTGAGTGCCTGTTGTAATTACGCGATCATAACATAGTAAATTATTATAGGAAGACTTACGTCGTATGCTGCCATTTGACAGTACATGAACTAGTTTACTTTTAAATACGGGTCTCGGTGTGCTAACAACGTGACACGAGCTGCTCAGGAACGGCTCGCTAGTTATTTACTCATTGGCGCTAATCATTTGCGCTGAATAGAGACTTTAATACGGGCAACTTTCTATATACTCGAATGGAAAGTAAAAGAAGCATTATCCCTTATCTTAGGGCTGTGCTTGTTGATGTGAGAGGCTTGACAATTCAGTGATGAGACAAGTCAGCAGCATGTTTTAATCTATGAGTCGTGGCGTCAGACGCGCTCAGTTCACATAATCGAAAGAGAGATGTGGCTTAGACTACAGGACAGGCACGTGATTTTAAATTAGAAAAAAAAAGAAAAAAAAAACAATCTCCCATATGGCACTTCTCGTCCACAATGAATGATAACAACGGAGTTAACATGGTTACCATGCTGCCTAAATATGAACTCTGCACCTGTGTTGCAGTATATTAACAGATAAAACTTAATTATCCCATCAGTTTTGAAAGTCTTTTAATGTGGAGTTGCCACACACTTGGAACAGCTCAAGTGCATTTTAAAGTGAGATATGACACTACTTGTTTATCAAACATAAAAATTCCAATAAAGCGAGATTTCTCTAGTTTTGTTGCTGCAAGATTAACGTTGTGCATCAGCGTTTTACTCTAGGTATTGGTGGTGCTAAGACGCAACAGATTCCTTCGCAATAGACCGAAAGTAAAATTCCTCTGTAATATCGAGAAATGAACAGTAATGGATAATTTTGAAGAGCTAAGAATTTTTATTTCTGCTGTTAAAGATAAATTCCCAACTGAAAAACAGAATTTCGAAAATAGAACGTCTCTCGTATTGCCTGTTCTGCAGGATACAGCTTAACTTACATCATAGCCACAGATTAAGCACAATTTCATTTCAACTATTAACTCTGTAAGCATTTTAGTCATGTATATTTAATAAACAGTATTCCAATGAACTTTTACATACTTGGAAGTATATTCCGATGCGCATTTACAATATGTCGACACATGAGACCGTCTCAATTAGAAAATCTGTTGACATTTTCAAGTGCACCTCTCTGGGTTAAAAAACTTCATGTTTACGAGTGGCACGATGTGGTTGTGAAGTGATCCAAGTGAAAACTGCACTACTGGCCATTAAAATTGCTACACCAAGAAGAAATGCAGATGATAAACGGGTATTAATTGGACAAATATATTATACTCGAACTGACACGTGATTACAGAGCCGGCCGGAGTTGCCGTGCGGTTCTAGGCGCTACAATCTGGAGCCGAGCAACCGCTCCGGTCATAGGTTCGAATCCTGCCACTCGGGCATGGATATGTGTGATGTCCTTAGGTTAGTTAGGTTTAAGTAGTTCTAAGTTCTAGGCGACTGATGACCTCAGAAGTTAAGTGCTCACAGCCATTTTTTGTGATTAAATTTTCACGCAATTTGGGTGCATTGGTCCTGAGAAATCAGTATCCTGAACAACCACCTCTGGCCGTAATAATGGCCTTGAAACGCCTGGGCATTGAGTCAAACAGAGCTTGGATAGCGTGTACAGGTACAGCTGTCCATGCAGCTTCAACACGGTACCACAGTCCATAAAGAGTAGTGACTGGCGTATTGTGACGAACCAGTTGCTCGGCCACCATTCACCAGACGTTTTCAATTGGTGAGAGATCTGGAGAATATGCTGGCCAGGCAGCAGTCGAACATTTTCTGTATCCAGAAAGGCCCGTACAGGACCTGCAACATGCGGTCGTGCATTATCCTGCTGAAATGTAGGGTTTCGCAAGGATCGAATGAAGGGTGGAGTAACGGAACGTAACACATCTGAAATGTAACGTCCACTGTTCAAAGTGCCGTTAATGCGACCAGGAGGTGACCGAGACGTGTAACCAATGGCACCCCATACCATCAGGCCGGGTGATACGCCAGTATGGCGATGACGAATACACGCTTCCAATGTGCGTTAACCGCGATGTCGCCAAACACGGATGCGACCATCATGATGCTGTAAACAGAACCTGGATTCATCCGAAAAAATGACGTATTGTCATTCGTGTACCCAGGTTCGTCGTACAGTACACCATCGCCGGCGCTCCTGACTGTGATGCAGCGTCAAGGGTAACTGCAGCCACGGTCTCCGAACTGATAGTCCATGCTGCTGCAAACGTTGTCGAACTGTCCGTGCAGGTGGTTGTTGTCCTGCTAACGTCCCCATCTGTTGACTCAGGGATCGAGACGTGGCTGCACGGTCCGTTACAGCCATGCGGATAAGATGCCTGTCATCTCGACTGCTAGTGATACGAGGCCGTTGGGATCCAGCACGGCGTTCCGTATTATCCTCCTGAACCCACAGATTCCATATTCTGCTAACACTTATTGGATCTCGACCAACGCGAGCAGCAATGTCGCGATACGATAAACCGCAACGCGGTAGGCTACAATCCGATCATAATCAAAGTCGTAAACGTGATGGTACGCATTTCTCTTCCTTACGCGAGACATCACAACAACGTTTCACCAGGAAACGCCGGTCAACTGCTGTTTGAGTATGAGAAATCGGTTGGAAACTTTCCTCATGTCAGCACGTTGTAGGTGCCGCCACCGGCGCCAACCTTGTGTGAATGCTCTGAAAAGCTAATCATTTGCATATCACAGCATCTTCTTCCTGTCGGATAAATTTCGCCTCTGTAGCACATCATCTTCGAGGTGTAGTAATTTTAATGGCCAGTAGTGTAGTTGTGTTGATCCAGTTTTCCTATTATAAAGACGAAATCACGCACAGACTGCCATGAAAACATCCACCAGACCATAACGGTCCCTCCTCCGGCATGGACACTTGTTAACATAGTACATTGACATATTTCACGCCGATTGAGTATTAAAGTGATTCATATGAAAAGGCCGACTGACGCTGCTCAGTGAACGTCCACTTGTGCTGCTGGCGTGCAAATTCCAGCCTCCGTCGCAGATGAACAGCAGTCAGCGTGGGTGAAAAAACCGGGTGAGTGACGTGGCCGCCATGGTACATACCAGTCTGCCTTGGCAGGATAAGGACATCAAGGGATTCACACCAGCCTCAAGACTAGTTCGAACTGGTGCAGGAAATACAAATTCCTACTACTGATACTTCTCCAAGGAACGTGTGATGTGCACTCTGTTACACACTATCCAACTCTCCTGGTAGAAACCAATTAGACACATTGCACCGTCATGCAACTCTGTGCTAGGCCGTAATAGTAATCGGAAATTTTCTGTTCTCACCGTGAGACCTTCCTCTGCTATCAGCCGTCGCACGTAGTCGAGTCGACAAACTCTGACTGAATATAATAACCTTATTCATAAGAATGAGATTTTCACTCTGCAGCGGAGTGTGCGCTGATGAAACTTCCTGGCAGATTAAAACTGTCTCGAAATCGGGACCTTTGCCTTTCGCGGGCAAGTGCTCTACCAACTGAGCTACCCAAGCACGACTCACGCCCCGTCCTCACAGCTTTATTTCCTCCAGTACCTCGTCTCCTACCTTCCAAACTTTACAGAAGCTCTCCTGCGAACGTTGCAAGACCAGCACTCCTGAAAGAAAGGATATTGTGGAGACATGGCTTAGCCACAGCTTGGGCGATATTTCCAGAATAAAATTTCACTCTGCAGCGGAGTGTGCGCTGATTTGAAACATCCCCTAGGCTGTGGTTAAGCCATGTCTCCACAATATCCTTTCTTTCAGGAGTGCTGGTCTTGCAACGTTCGCAGGAGAGCTTCTGTAAAGTTTGGAAGGTAGGAGACGAAGTACTGGCGGAAGTAAAGCTGTGAGGACGGGGCGCGAGTCGTGCTTGGGTAGCTCATTTGGTACAGCACTTGCCCGCGAAAGGCAAAGGTCCCGAGTTCGAGTCTCGGTCCGGCACAGAGTTTTAATCTGCCAGGAAGTTTCAACCTTATTCATGTTCATATAAGTTCCCCAAGAAATTCCTGTTCAGCTCGAAAGTGCACATTACGCTACCGTCAGGACACAATTGAGTACAAAAACCAGAACCGGTTACATCTACAAGAACTGTGGCCGCGACCGACAAGTGGCAAATGTACGCACTTGCTGAGATGGTGGTATCCACAACTATAGGGCGTGATGGTGTCACACAGCGTCACAACTACCCTTCTCTGAACAGCTGGAAGACTGAAAGAGATCTTCCTGCTGGTCACTGCATAGACTTTGCCCATGAGTAGAGACAGGCGAACACTGCATCCGACGATGAGACAGCTGCATCGGATGTATCTGCGAGCCCTCCCATAGTCCCGTGTGCCTTTAGTGAACTCCACGATAAACGTGTCATGGTTATGAACCTAGTGCACGTGCAAATAAAAGACAGATTTCTCAAAAAGGTCAGGCTTGGTTCTATTTTGCGATTTTTATAAATATTATTTTGTATATACTATTCAGTGTTATTGTATTTGTGCTGTTTTCCTACTTTTGTGGTCTTAGAAGTTATAAATGTTTGACAGTGCGACAAACTACAAGTAATAGAATTTAAGCCTTCTACTAATACACAATTGATTATTATGCTGCCTGTCTTGTCCTGAACAGTCACCATGTTTCACAAACATTAACACGTTAAGCAAATACACTAGTTAATCTAGTAGGTAACATTATACGCAACACTCAACTATAAATAAAGAAACCGGGAAACATGGTTATATTTAAGAAATGTTGCAATGATTACGTGCAATATTTGATGTTTTTTTCATTCTATTGCAGGAACTTACAAGATAATTACTTAATCTTTCTCATAGAATTGTTAGTCGTAATTAAATTTCAGCTGATAGAGAAATTATTTAAAAATCTTTAATTTTTTCATATGATTAATTTAATGGTAACAACTATTGACCACAAATATTTATTACATGTAATATGTGACGGACCTTCTGTGGACATATTGTTCTTCGAAGACTGAATGGGTAAGGAGACATACTAAATGACAAGCAGAATATAGACAGGAATTTGACGTTTAACATGATGTTCTATTCTGACTTAATTTGTTCCATTTTGATCACTGTAACAGACTTTTTTGTGTTTTCATTGTCAATTCATTTTCTAATTGTAAAGGACATGCCTTGAGCACTAAGTCCAGCATTAAAATATATTTACGGACATTTCTTTTGGTATACACGAGGACTGTCGAGAAAGTAACACTCGTTTTGGTCTACCGTGGCATTGGGTGGAGATACAGCCGTCGTCTTGGTGCCATAACGTTCCTATAATCAGTAAACATCCAGCGGTGGTGTCAGGGTGAAAAAGTGTCTTGATTTCTCGATAGGCGAAGGATACCGGACTAGTCCCCCGCTAGAATCTCTGGGAGACCATGAGAAAAAAACTGCATAACCAGCGAAAGGATAACGTTCTACGAGTCGGGGCGTGGAATGTTAGAAGTGTGAAAACGGTGGGGTAACTAAAAAAGTCTGAAAAAGAAAATGCGAAGTCTCAACGCGGATATAATGGGGTTCAGTGAAGTGAAACTGAAAGGAGAGAAACATTTAGTATATGGTAATATCAACTTCAGCAGAAAATGTAACGGGAGTAAGATTCGTTATGATTAGGAATGAAGGGCAAAGAGTGAGTTACAGTGAACAGTTCAGTGACTGTTTTTTTTTCTCATCTAAATCGACAGCAAACCAGCACCGACAACGATAGTTCAGGTATACACACCGATGGTGCATCAGAACATGAAGAAACAGGGGAAACTATATCAGGAAATTAACAGGTAATGCAGTACGAAGAAGGAGATGAAAATCTAGTGGTCAGGTGGTCTTCAATCCCGATGTAGGGGAAGGAGTAGAAGAAAGGGTTACAGGAAAATACGGGCTTGGTACTAAGAATGATGGAGAAGAAGGACTTAATTACTTCTGCAATAATTTCAGCTAGTAATAGCGAATGCTTTGTTCAACACTCATAAGAGGAGGAGGAATACTTGCAAAAAACCTGGCGATACGGGAACATTTCAGTTGTATTACATCATGGTGAGGCAGAGATTCCAAAATCAGATATTGGATTGTAATGCGTACCCAGGAGCAAAGATAGGTGCTGATTACAATTTAGTAGTGATGAGCAGCAGGCTCAAGTTTAAGAGACTAGTCAGGAAGAATCAAAACGCCAAGAAGTGGGATACTGACGTACTAAGATATGAAGAGATGCGCTTGAAATTTTCTGAGACTTCAGATACTGCAATAAGAAATAGCTCAGTAGGCAGTTCAGTTGAAGAGGAATGGGCTTCTATCAATCTGATAATCACATAAGCTGGAAAGACAAATACAGGTAAAAAGAAGAAACTTTGGTTAACAGAAGAAACACTTGAGCGGATCTATTAAAGGAGGAAGTACAAAAATGTTCACGAAAATTCAGAAATACGGAAATACATTCACTCAAAAACGAAATAAATAGTAAGTGCAGGGAAGCAAAGGCCTAATGGATGCATGAAAACTGTGAAGAAATCGAAAAAGAAATTACTGTCAGAAGGTCTGACTCAGCGTATAGAAAAACCTAAATAACCTTCTGTGAAATTAAAAGCAAGAGAGCAATTGGAATTACACTGTTAAATGCAGAAAAGACAGCAGATGGGTGGAAAGAGCACATTGAAAGGCTTCTATCAGAGATAGGACGTCTGATAACAGAAGTCGACAGAGAGGAAAAAGGGGATTCAGCATTAGAATCAGAATTGAGCTTTGGAAGACTAAAGATCGAATAAGGCAGAAGGGATAGATAACATTCCAACAGAATTTCCGTAATGGTTCAAATGGATCTGAGCAGTATGGGAGCTAACATCTGAGGTCATCAGTCCCCTACTTAAACCTAAGTAACCTAAGGACATCGCACACATCCATGCCCAAGGCAGTATTCGAACTTTCGACCGTAGCAGTCGCGCGGTGCCGGACTGTAGTGCCTAGAACCGCTGGGCCACCACGGCCGACAGAATTTCTATAGTTGGGGGAAATGACAACTAAATGACTAGTCTCGTTGGTGTGTAGAATGTATGAGTCTGACGATATACCATCTGACTTTCGGAAAAACGTGATCCACACAATTCCGAAGACTGCAAGAGTTGACAAGTGCGTCAATTACCTCACAATGAGTTTAACAGCTCGTGCATTCAAGTTGCTGACAATAATAATATTCAGAAAAATGGAAAAGAAAACTGAGGATGTGTTAGATGACGAAAGGTTTGGCTTTAATAAAGGTAAAGGCACAAGAGAGGCAGTTCCGACGTTGAGGTTGATAAGAAAACGAGACTGATAAAAAATCAAGACATGTTCATACGACTTATCGAGCTGGGAAAAGTTTTCTATAGTGTCAAACGGTGCAACATATTCTAAATTCTGAGAGAAAAAGGGATCGGCCACGTAAAGAAAGAAGAGTAATATACAGTGTATACGTCAGGAGGAAACAATAAGACTGAATACCAAAAAGAAAGTGCTCCAGTTATAAAGGTGTAAGGCAGGATTGTAGTCTTTCGCTCCTACTGCTCAATCTATACAATGAAGAAGCAATGACGAAAATAAAAGAAAGGTTAATGAGGGGAATTAAAAGTCAAGGCGAAAGGATACGAATGATAAGATTCGCTTTTGTCAGTGAAAGTGAAGAATAATTACAGGATGTATTGAATGGCATGAACAGTCTAATTAGCGCAGACTATGGATTGAGAGTAAAGCGAAGAAAGGTGAAATGAAGTTAAGGAGTTCTGCTTACTAGGAAGTAAAGTACCCCATGACGGACGGAGCAAGAAGGTCTTAAAAAGCGGACTATCACTGGCACAAAGGGCATTTCTGGTCATGATAAATGTTCTAACATCAATCATTATCCTTAGTTTGAGGAATAAATTCATGAGAATAAACATTTCGAGCATAGAATTGCATAGTAGTGTAACATGGACTGTGGGATAAGGGAAAAGGGAGATAATCGAAATATCTGAGATGTGGAGCTGCAGACGAATGTTGGAAATTATGTAGACTTATAATGCGAAGAATAAAGAGGTTCTCCGGAGAGTCGGCAAGGGAAATAATGCAAGGGACACTCTGACAAGGTGAAGGGACATGATGGTAGGTCACCTGTTGAGACATCACGGAGTAAAAGTTTTGTATATGTGGGGATGCACAGCCTCCAGGTGCGTAATAAACGTAAACATGGTCCGTAATATGCTGTAATGCGATATTTATTTAGTCGTGCGATTAGTTAATTTCAATTAAGCGTCGTGGTCAAGCTCGTTTTTAGTATCTGTTTTACCGACGGATCCTTGACAGGTGTTACTGTAGTCTGGATCCTTTAGTAAAACAATGGAATATGGCTACTTTTTACTTGTCACTTTTGCGTTTATTAACTACGGAGTTAACTTCAAAGGTAATAGACGAAGCTATAGGAAGTAAAATCCATAGAGGAAAACAAATACAGGAGTACATCCAGTAAACAAATGAGGAAGTAGGTTGCAAGTGCCGCTTTGAGATGAGGAGGTTGGCACCGGAGAGGAATTCGTTGTGGGCCGAACAAGAAAAAAGCATTCAGCAGCCTAGATGGCATAAAATGTTTCTTTATTGAAGACATCGTGTTTGGACAGTCTAGGCTGTGCGATGTAGCTGTTTTTTAAGAAGTAAAACATATCACTCCTTCAGTATTCTCAATATGAGGAAACCCAGTCACAAGAACGATGATTTAAAAAAAGGTACTAGTATCACACACAGGGGATATAATTTTTATCTTCTACAGGCCACCAATGTAATTGAAAGTTACATAATGAATGTATCGGAAGATGTGAACTCCCGTTTTTTTAATTGTCCACGACAGATGAATGAGGAGGTGAAAAGGGAATGACGTCACTTCATTTTGGCCTGTTTTTGTAGTGCATTCACGATTAACTTAAAAACATATACGTCTGTTAAAATAACATGTATACTGAACGATTCCATCGAAAGATGTCGCTTAAGGTAAACGTCATTGGTTGCTGTATGTGGCAGGGATATATTTTCTGTAAAGTCTATGCAGGTAGCCAGCACCTTTGTGTTTTTTCCTGCCTCCAGTTTGGGGTTCCTTTCGAAATCGTAAGGCATTTAGGCCTTTCTCTTACGAAGAGTGTTCATTGTCGTTAACTGATCCATCAGCGTCTCATTTTTCTCAATTGTTAAAATTTTCATTTTTTATGTTAATGAATCGCATTCAGCACTCGTGTCTGCACGTGAATTTACAGACGAAATACTGAATTTTGTGTTGAAAAACATTCGGTATGTGTCATAAGATACAGATATGCAACAAATGCTTACATTTTCAGGCAGTTGAGGTTCCTTCGAGTCTCTAAGTCTGTAGTGCCTCTGATGAATCATGACACTTCTTTTGCTATTCTGAGTGACAATAAAAGTTTTTATATCGAGTTGTCTGTGTTTTGTAGAATGCTTACTCCCATTATCCAAAGGCACACATCCACTTATTTTAAGACTTTTCTGACAATAATGAAGCTTTGCAAGAAAACGTTTTTGCGGGAACCTTAGTGTCTTGAACCACCTCCGCTGCTCGGGCAATACTGAATGTGTAAGCGTAGGTAGCACCACGTGTTAACAACTCAGTGGAAATGTATTAAAGTATATCAATATATTGGCAGTGGTTTGCGAGTGCCGCACGAAAAATTATACGTCAGGTGGCGTAACGTGAGAGTGGCTATAGGTCCCTCATTGGCTGACACCGAAGCACGAGTCAGTTGAAGGAACGGGAAAATACAATGTGAGTTAGCAAGCAGTTACTATAGGCTGTTGGATGTTCTTGATTACAACGTGGTTCGGAGACCTGTGGATGACTTAACACGGGGAAGAATCATAGGGAAATTGGATAAAGTACAAAGTGTGACGTGTGTAGGCCTGGAGTTTGGTATTGCTCACAGTTCTGTTTCATGTGGATAGGAATCGTTCCGAACCACAGCCACTGATGCCCGAAGGAGAGCAAGTGGTCCACCACGACCAGCTAAAGCAGCAGAAGAACGCTACATTGTGCAACAAGCAAGAATAGATCCACATTTAACAGGACCGCAAGGTACACAAACTCATGATTTGCAGTGGCACGGTGACTGCTTGGGGATTGTCTCGCTGCCCGACAGCTAGTTCGTTGTGCTCCGTTGACACTCGCAGGTCGGAGGCACCGTTTGCGATGGTGGTAAAAGCATGGGGACAGGGCTACCAAAGAGAATGGCCCCGTGCTATTCTCGAATAAGAGCAGATTCGGTGTGAGCAATGACTCTGGTAGTACCCTCCTATTCCTATGACGAGACGCTGGAACACGTAATGATCCCACATACATCCCAAACACGGTCATCGTTTTGGCGGTCCGGAGGTTATGGTATCGGAAGGCGTAAAGTTCTGTGGCTTACTAACCTCCAGATCTTTGAACACTGTACGATCACTGTTCAACGTTATTGTTCCATTTTACTCCTTCCCCAGTACGTCTTACGAGGGGTGCATTTGGCCCTGACGTCATTTTTATTGAGGTCACAACTATACGACATAGAACATCACCTTCGGATCTCTTGGTGGAGTTCCGGCGAATGAACTGGACTCTCCGTTACCTTGACTTAAGTCCCATAGAGCTTGTGCGGGATGCATTGTGGAAATGTACTACAGCACTTCCACAGGCACTGGACCGCCAAACCAATCGTGTTTGGGATGTATGTGAGTTCATTACGTGTTCCCGCCTCTCGCCATAGGAGGGTACGACCAGAGTCATTGCTCACACCGAATCTGCTCTTATTCGAGAACAGCATTTTTCAACCCTGTTGATGGAGGAATAGTACGCCCCACCACAAAAACTCTTGCAACTTTGTGGCCGGTATGGGAGAACGTTGCAGAGCATGCATTTCTCTCCCTGGTGGTCACACACCCTATTGACAAACATTTCCTGCCTTTTGTAATGACCAGGATAACATAATAAACAGCGGCTATTTCACTGTAGTTATTATATTTGATTGACGGTGTCATTTCTGTTCATTTAAATGCGTTTTTCTTTCCCTGACCTTCTGTATTACACTGTACCAATTTTTTCCATGTATGGTGCAAGTTTCATCGAGCTATGTTACTGGCTGCGAAAGCTAGTTTCGCAGTTAAGTTTTGCACAGCAGTATACTTTCCACAGGAATAACTGTAATCAACGCTGCCAATACACATTCTCTTCATAACGTGATTCTAAGCCGTTGGAAATGTGAAATAAAACTTTTCTGTCACGTTCACCTGCGATGTAGTAGCTGTTAAATTGGTTACCATTACAAGGGGGGGGGGTTCAGGCTAATGTGTTGCAGGAGTTAGTTTCGTATTAATCTTGACATCCGTCCAGTATACTTCCGTTACATCTGCACTTGATGCCATAACTCTCAGTCGTTCGTGTCGCACAACTCACAGTGCAACAAAAACATGGAGATCGGCGGTGGCCGGGGGGGAAGAAGATTGTATCGAGTACTAATATCTCTGGACTCTTTTGTTTTGTTTTTCTTCTACTTTTCATATCCTTACCATCAGTCTGAATACAGCTGTAGCAGTAACTGAATCTGGAGAAAAAGTGACTTATCCGGTTTTGCCACAGATCCTTCATTTGGGCATCGGAACTTGTGGAAAATGTTTAATGGTACACACAGAAGATGGAATATGAGATAGAAAGAGTGAACTGAGGTTAAGAACTGCAGAACACCTTAAAATCCAAAAGAAAGGAAACTCGCTCGTGAAACAGTGAGTGTAGCTTATTGTGGTTTCGAAAAATTTTACATTTGAAATCAAGCACGAATGGGATATGAATGGCCAGTCCTAATTACTGTTGAGGTAAAGAGAGACAATCATTGAGTAAAAGGAGAGGTACCGTGTAGATAATGTGACATACTGAATGGGTACTCTCCATTCAGTGTCCATTCTATCACTAGACATTGTAAACGCAGTAGTTTCTTTTTCTTTTTTTCGTTGTTATACAGTCAAAATCACCCGAAACACAACTGAAATCTGAGAGGCAACTGATATGTTGTTTTAAAAGAACTGGAAAGTAACTAATGTAGACAACAGTCACCGACATATAGATTTTAACAATCACAATAGTGCGTATAAATTTTAGAAAGTCGTACTTTTTGAAGTGGAACACTGCTCACTGAAATTAACAAAATGGAATTTGATTAAACTAAAACGCCACTGGCGGTTTTGGGGATTCTAGTGCAAGCAGTCAAAGAGTAACTGCAGTTTTTTATCCGACTCTCCGTGTCAGCTATGTTTGCTTCACAAGTGTCGCGACAGATTTATCTTCCGACAACCCACATCGTACAGAGATCTTTCTTTAGCACATCTACAACTTATCTTCGTTCCATGTGTTTCATGTAACTGCTCTCGAGGTTATTGTTCTTTTATGTAATGAAAAGTATTGAAAACTCCTAGCAGTTTAGTAATGTACGCAGGATCGAGACTCGTACGTGAGACCTTGGTCTTTCACGTACAAATGCTCTAGCGACTGACTCCCAGCACGACTCGCACCCCACCTTCACAGCTTCACTTCCGCTCGCAAAATCTCTCCTACCGTCAAAACTTCACAGTTTTTCTGCATACCTTGCGGAACTAACATCACGGAAGAACGCTTTTTCCTGGAAAACATCTATAATCACAACGGTTTCTAACTCCAGTTCCCCCGTCGGTTGTTCGAGTCGTCCCTCGGGCACGAGGTGTGTATGTCGTGCTTAGCGTAAGCTCCTTTAAATTAGAGTAATTAGTGTGTAAGTTTAGGGACCGATGACCTCAACAGTTGGGTCCCGTAAGACCTTTCGACGGATTTCCAAAAAGTCTAACACCAAGACTGGTAATATTAAGTCTCATGTGTGAAATGTTTCATCTACATCTACATCGATACTCTGCAAATCACATTTATGTGCCTGGCATTACCGCTACCAGTTTCTGCAACTGGCACGAAAAGGAATCGTGGTCAGAGTAGTGTTTCGTGGAAGATGGAGCTACGGTTTACTCAGTACTTCACTAGCACTTTCTCCTGCGCTTGGCGGTCACTGGAGTTCATAAAGTGAAATCGGTCTTTAGAGCCTTAAAAAGAGACCACACAGCACTCAGTATTCTGTAATTTTTTTTATCTTTGTTGCACATGAAGTTCAGAACTCAAATATCAGTCATACAAGCAATTCGTTGCAGCTCCAAAAAATTGTAGAGTAAGTCGACTGAAGTTTTCTGAGAACGTGTAATACCCTAAACTCAGATCAGTTCCTCGGCAGTCGGTGTGGCTCTGCAGTAGAATGCTTGTCTTAGATAAAGGTGGTACTGGTTCTGCTCTTGGTGAATGTAGATTTTTAAATGAAGGTGCATGTTCTACGAACATTTACCTGAAGCGAAAAATACATACAGATGAAAAAATCGGAAGATTCGAGACTTGTAATCCCTGGATGGCTGATTCGAGTCTCGTTTCCGTAATTATTTTACTTTATTTTTTGTCCCATGAGCTCTAGTATCTATGCCATTTAAATGTAAGGTTCACTGAATAACGTATACATAACTGACACTTTTATGAAAAACGCACATCTTCTTATTTCTAATTACATATTGCACCTAAAGTCCTGTTTTCATTGCAAATGTAAATTCTTAATTGCTGATCTTTTACAAGAAACAACTGATAAGAATTTTTTTAATTAAAGGAAGCAATCCAGACTTATTTTTTCCATCTTTACGTATTTTGCGCTTCATACAAAAGTTCGTGGAACATGCAGCTTCCTTTAAAAAGTTAGCACAGTAACGAATCGAACAAAGACCACTGAATTGACAGGTAAGCATTCTACCAAAAATCCACGCTGCCGGTCGACAGACTGATCTTATTTATTTTAGGGCATTACAGATGCCCGGAAAACTTCAAAGACGATGTTTTCGAGAATTTTTCAGAGTTGCACCGAACTATTTTGAGCGGTTCATATTTCACTTCTGAACACTACGAACCATAAATATAAAAAATAAAAAATTCGATGGCTATGTGGTCCCCTTGTTAAAAGATGTACTTGTTATTTTTTATTACGTATAAGAGTCAGTTTAACTGAACAGAGTGGGTGTTTGCTTTGTCGCTAAGACATGTGATTTCCAATCACTTGATTGTAATGCTTACCCGTGTGTTTCACAGAACTGACTCCTCTCAATCCACGTATGTTTCTCCTCTCCTCTGTGAACAGTTCAGCCATAGAACTATTCGTATCAGAATCGACACCAACCACAAGTCAGGTGTACGTGCCGACCTCACAAGCAGAAGAAATAGTACAAGAGGACATCTAATTCATTAAGCTAAGGGGAAGAAAATCTAATAACCATGAGGAAGAAACAGCCGACAGAATTTCTGGAGACAATGTGTTGGGCAGTTGAACATGGAGAATGAGAGAGAAGGAAGACTGGTTGGGCTATGAGATTGATTTCAGTTCGTAATAGCAAATACGTCGTATTAAGATAGCAAGAGGACGAAGTATAAAGTTAAATGTCTCGAAGGTTCGTTGCAGCTGGATTACAGCGTCGTCACATGAAGATTCGGAAATCAAACGTTGGACTGAAGCAGTACCAAGAAGCAGGTTCTTCTTCTGCCACAATTTAGGCTGTTATATAAGAGAATATTCCGGCAGAATCAAGGGGAGTACACGTGCAATACTGAACTACTGAGGAATGATGATGTGCTTTTCAAGGTATGTACGGCTGTAAATACGCCGATAACGAGTACCACAGTCGGAATTTCAGCTGAAAAGGAATCGTAGAATTCGGACAGAGTGATACACGTACAAGGAACTATGAAAAGATTTGGACAACAAAGGATATGCTTTGGCTTAAAACGCTCAGTGAAGGACAAGAGCACAGCAATATAAGTAAATTAGGAGGGAAGCCAAGACAAAATGGCTGTAGGAAAAAAGTGAAACACAAAAAATAAATGGTCGTCGGAAGGCAAAGCTTTATTTGGGGAAATTAAAAGCAAGATGAATTCCGCTGTTAAAAGCAGGAGACAGTGAGTAGGTGGCAAGAGAACAGTGAAGATCTTTGCGGTGAGGAGGGACTGTCTAATGACGCAATATAGGAAGAAATAGCAGTCGATGTCAAGGCGTAGTTCCTGACATTAAAATAAGAGTACAAAGGAGCTTCGAAAAAGTGTGATTAATTACGGTGAAGGTATGGATAAGATTTCTTCAAAACTTTTAATGGGTCTGGGGCAAGTGCTAAAAAACGACTATTAAAGTTGGGTTGTAGAAGCTATGGGAGTCGAGATATATCATCAGACTCTTATAAAAGTATCATCCACTCCGGCCTCAGATAACGAGGGCATATATTTGTGAAATTTCCCGTACAGTCAGGCTGATCATCCATCAAAAATTCTGAGAAGAGTAATATACGGAAGAAAGGAACGGAAAATTCAAAGTCTGTCACAGGGCAGTCAGTTTGAGTTTGACTTAGGAAACGTTAGATGACGTAAAATGATGTAAGATGTTCGAAATTCCGAAAAAAGTGTAGGTTGTAGGGAAAGACGGATAACATGATTTATGTACTAGGTCCATAAGGGAACAATAAGACTACAAGGTCATGAACGAAGTATGTAAGACTTGGACTCTTTCGTCCCTATTGTTCAGTCTATGCATCTAAGAAGGAGTGGCGGAAATAAATGAACGGTTCAGGAATGGAATTCAAATTCTGGGTGAAATGATATAAATGAGATTCGCTGATGACATGGCTGACTGCACAGAAGGTTAAAAAGAATTACAGGACCTGTTAAAAGGAATAAACTCTTAACGGGTACAGAAAAATGAGTAAATGGTGAACCGGAAAAAGACAAAAGTAATCAGCAGTAACAAAAATGAGCTAAATGATAAATTGAACATTAAAATTTGTAATCACGATGCTGTTGAAGTGAAGTAAATCTACCTAGGAAGTATAATAACGGATGGCAGACAATGCAAGCACATAAAAAGCAGACTAGCGCAGACAGAAAAGGCATTCCTGGCCAAAAGATTACTAGTATCAGATATCGGCCTCAATTTGAGGAAGAATTTCATGATTACGTACGTTTGAAGAACAGCACTTTGTAAAAGTGAAAAAGTGAAAAAGGCAATGTAAGAAAACGTGAAAGATGAGAATCGTAACATTTGATATGTTGTGATAAAGAAGCATGTCGAAAATTAGGTGAACTGATTAGGCGGAGGTTCTCTGCCGAATCGGCGAGATTTAAATGGAACAATCACAAGAACAATAGGCGGGATGATAGAACACGTTAAGACATCAACGAATTATTTCCGTCGTACTAGGGGGGAGTATAGAGAATAGAGCTATAGGAGAAGATAGATATTTAATATATCCACCGACTAATTGAGGATGTTAGGTACAAGTAGAGATTAGCACGGCACAGGAAGTCGTCGCCGATCGCATAAAAGTAGTCAGAAAACTAATAAATCCTCCCTCCACCCCTCCCCCCCTCTCTCAAAAAAAGGAAAAGCTACGTGATATTCGGTATACATTGCTATACTGATGTTTCTGGACTCCTAGTAAGCTGAAGCATCGAAGAAATCTAATCCTAAATACACGTGAGGAACACTCCTCTTTGTAGGTGACTTTTAGACACAAGCTACTGCCACGTTTTCTTTTTGATTGTTACTGTACGTTCCTCCTTAAACCTGATGTTAACGATTAGCGCAAAACCTGGATCTACGAAAGAGTGTCATATTGGCTTCGACATTCTTGGTTTTCTGTAACAATTAACTTTGCGTATCCAGTAGTTCTTTGTATTCTTTATGAGACCGTGAACGTATGAGGAAATCTCTTGGTTAATAGATTTTTCGAGCTTCGAATGGACATGAAGTTCACTGGTGTTGCTATGTTTTGCCCTGAGTGCTACAAAAACATGTCACCTGGAAATAAGCAGTCACGGTGATAGACATCGAGCGGTCCTCCGTTAAAATTTGCGTCTGGAGTGTTACAAATAAGGAAAAACCACTATGTGAAATATTTTTCACATAAACCTAGATTTATTTTTTTCTCCCAAGAAAGCTTACTCTAAGAGCTTATCCGACCAATACGTAATTCAAATAGAACATTTGTTTTGAAAGCTTTTATTCAACTTCCCCATCCGTTCCTAACAATTTCCAACCTACACTTAAATGTCCTATGTTTGTTTCCTCACGTTTGTTTCGCACTGAAAATAGCCGTGTTCGTAGAGTGGTCTAAGGATATTGCTTCTATTCCCAAGAAGAGTAGCAAGCGGGTTAAAACTGAATTTTGACAGTGAGTAAGTTTTAATAGTCACACTGTGTTTCAGAGCTTGCCTTTCCTGAGACTGCAAAATACTTTTTTTATTTGCAACGTTGTTGTTTGCTACAAGATACATGTAAACAAATTCGATGAATAGTAACATGAAACAGAAATAAGAACAGTAGATGCAGCAATAAAAATACATACATTCATTCTCCATCATTCACAATAAACATTTGACAATATTTATGAAGCTGCTAGAAACAGATGGCTTTGGAATGAATGGAAATATTTGTGTTGTCGCCGCACACCCACCAAATATTTTCCTTCCGGGATTCCTTGGGATTAGGAAACAGACACCGCATTCAGAGCGTTCTGTGGATGTTGGTGAAAAGGTTATACGGCGTTTATACACGAAGATGGGCACGAAGAAAGAGGGACAGCAAATTGGTGTTATCATACGGCAATTGTCACCTTCCGCGTGAGCTCCCGAGCCTACTGCACGGCGTCCATGGAGACAGGGCGCTAGCTGGAGCTTAAGTAATGTCTTGGTGGTGACTTAGAACCTATGTACCGCATTTTTAAAATGTGACTACGCCTATTCAGGCTGTTTTAGTTTTATTTCTAGACCATGCCCTCGTAGATGTATTATAGAATCAGGTACATATTCTAAAGAAGGCTCAATTACTTGGGCTGCAACCTAGGTAAATGTTGGTTTCATTACAGCAGTCGAGGCTGATAGATTCATATACAGGGTGAGTCACCTAACGTTACCGCTGGATATATTTCGTAAACCATATCAAATACTGACGAACCGATTTCACAGACCGAACGTGAGGAGAGGGGCTAGTGTATTGTTTAATACAAACCATACAAAAATGCACGGAAGTTTGTTTTTTAACACAAACCTACGTTTTTTTAAATGGAACCCCGTTAGTTTTGTTAGCACATCTGCACACATATAAACAAATACGTCATCAGTGCCGTTTGTTGCATTGTATAATGTTAATTACGTCCGGAGATATTGTAATCTAAAGTTGACGCTTGAGTACCACTCCTCCGCTGTTCGATCGTGTGTATCGGAGAGTACCGAATTACTTATGGATCCAAAGGGAACGGTGATCGACCTTAGGTACAGAAGAGACTGGAACAGCACATTACGTCCACATGCTAACACCTTTTTATTGGTCTTTCTCACTGACGCACATGTACATTACCATAAGGGGTGAGGTACACGTACACACGTGGTTTCCGTTTTCAATTACGGAGTGGAATAGAGTGTGTCCCGACATGTCAGGCCAATAGATGTTCAATGTGGTGGCCATAATTTGCTGCACACAATGGCAATCTCTGGCGTAATGAATGTCGTACTCGCCGCAGTACATCTGGTGTAATGTCGCCGCAGGCTGCCACAATACGTTGTTTCATATCCTCTGGGGCTGTAGGCACATCACGGTACACATTCTCCTTTAACGTACACCACAGAACGAAGTCCAGAGGTGTAAGATCAGGAGAACGGGCTGGCCAATTTATGCGTCCTCCACGTCCTATGAAACGCCCGTCGAACATCCTGTCAAGGGTCAGCCTAGTGTTAATTGCGGAATGTGCAGGTGCACCATCATGCTGATACCACATACGTCGACGCGTTTCCAGTGGAACATTTTCGAGCCACGCTGGCTGATCATTCTGTAGAAACGCGATGTATGTTGCAGTGCTCTCCGATACACACGATCGAACAGCGGAGGAGTGGTACTCAAGCGTCAACTTTAGGTTACAATGTCTCTGGATGTAATTAACATTTTACAATGCAACAAACGCCACTGATTACGTATTTGTTTATATGTTCAGATGTGCTAACAAAACTAACGTGGTTCCATTAAAAAAACGTAGGTTTGTGTTAAAAAACATACTTCCGTGCAATTTTGTATGGTTTGTATTAAGCAATTACACTAGCCCCTCTCCTCACGTTCGGTCTGTGGAATCGGTTCGTCAGTATTTGATGTGGTTTACGAAATATATCCAGCGGTAACGTTAGGTGACTCACCCTGTATATTAGGTTATTACGATTGCTGACTGGGCTGCAATGTTGAAAGTATTAAAGCGTCTTGTTTGATTGTAGTCTGTCGATCACCTAGAGTGAGAGTGTCCGCAGGTTCCAAAATGGCTGGAGTCATACCTGTGTGCGGCATGCCGATACGCGGGGGATCAGACAGGTTTGTGCGACCTTATTGCGATGATAACAGACGCCTCGACTCACCGTGCTTTTGTTCACTGCTTGTTCACGGTAGACATTCTGCAAGTGATTATGAAAATGAGTGATGCTCTGGTTTTCCGCGAAGAGAATCTCAGTGACAGCGCTCTGGATGGAACGCATCTCCTCTAAAGTTGCCATTTTGAAGGCTACATATAACACCACAACTTCATGAAACTATAGCAACTGAAGCGAGAATATTACAGAATGCTCCACAATACATTCTGTATTTTTTCAGCCGCAATTCGCCGAGAAAAAAAAACTATCGGAACTTCATGAAACTATTGCAACTGAAGCGAGACTATTCCAGAATGCTCCACAACAAATTCTGCATTTTTTCTGCCCAAATTCGCCGAGAAGAAAATATTGTTATATTTCTTATTTCACACCCCTGGTACGTCTACGCATCCCTCCAGATTCAACCGAGTAAATATCCTTCTCTCCACACCCAGATCCTAGATTTCTCTCTTCCTCCCAACAGCATTGTTTAATGTCCTCTTCATCATGATTTACCTCCAATAAAATATCGGTAATAGCTCCATTTCCCATCCATTTCTGCTCCCCGTTAGTGCAAGCGGTGCACAACCAGAAATTCATAGAAGACGGCAGTTTACTTATGTAACGACCAAGAAAACCGGCAGCTTTTTTTTAGCAACGAGTTAAAAAAGGCATCAGGATTCTAAACATAAATTACACTCTGCACAGCCGTTCTAAAATTATTTTATACGCTTCTGAACATCTCTGACTGAATAACACTCTACAGTATCCACCAGGTAACAGTTTACCCTTCACTCATGTCGTAACTCAGTTACGGGCCAGTTCATCAAATTTAAGACCTGTATTTATTTACTCACTGTGCAACGCCAAGACTCGGATTGTTGCTGCCATACACACACACACACACACACACACACACACACACATACATACATTCATTCACACACATTCATACACACAAACGACAGTCACTTATAATAGAGAAGTAGAATATTTTTATATGAAATTTTGTTGAATAGTTCCATGATATGGACGAAATCTTTGTGGGGAGGGGAAGATGGAAATACACAATAATATAGATGAAATGAGACTGTGTAGCTAACCTTGGAGACTGTGTAGCTAACCTTGTATTCGGGAAATTTGAAACAAGGGAGGCCGTTGACAGTGCTTGATTTATTCTCGATCTTTACATCACAAGAAATGCATAGTGTTACGTTGCAATACCTTTAACAAAATGGTTCAAATGGCTCTGAGCACTATGCGACTTAACTTCTCAGGTCATCAGTCCCCTAGAACTTAGAACTAATTAAACCTAACTAACCTAAGGACATCACACACATCCATGCCCGAGGCAAGATTCGAACCTACGACCGTAGCGGTCGCTCGGCTCCAGACTCTAGCGCCTAGAACCACACGGCCACTCCAGCCGGCTACCTTTAACAGCCACCCACCCACACACACACACACACACACACACACACACGCAAACTCACACCCACCCACACACTCACCAACCCATACAAACACACACACACACACACACACACACGTGTTCACACCCACTCGTGCGTCTCTTTCACTCTACCCTTGCGTGTTTCCCCTCACATTTGACCGATGCGAGAGGAAAAGTTATACGAGCGCACGATCTGATTTGTCCTGTGGGACTTTCGGTGGAAAGAAAACTTTTCCAGACAGAAGATATTTCTCTCCGAAAAGTTACTTGTTTGGAGACCTTCTACCACTTGCCGGTAACCAGATATTTTGTTTTTGTGGCCAGCAGCACTACTACTCTCTCTCTCCCTTTCCCCTCCCTCATTGCCTTAAAAGTTGAGAAATGTTTTTTCCGGATTCCTCAGGAAACGGAAGGTCCGACAGAGTTCCGTTATTGTTTGCACCACACTAAAAAACGACCTCCAGAGGGACGTGTATGGGCTGACTAACATGCACCAGAGCTGACTACGGAAGACTGCCAACCTGACAATGAAAATTTCAGCGCCAGTATGCCACGCGGGTCTTCTGCGGGGTGTTTTGTTTCTCCAGTGACGTCAGCAGGTCGGTGTACGGAAACTGGTATGGAACTAAGAGCGACTCATGCTAAACTTTTCCACTAAAAATTTGATACCCCGATAACTTGTTGGGAATCTCGCTTTTATTGCAGAATTTCACTCGCCGTTCGCCGGAACACTCGATATTGCCTGACGCAAAGCATGTATGTGGGGTACATGCTCTATAACGGAGCGTCGTAGAATTAATATTCGAAACGTTCATTCTGCAATGCGAGGCTTTGGTTGCTCGCAGACATACGATTTCACAGTTATTGCTCTGCAAGTATCTACACAGTGAGTAATGAATTTGAACAATTTCTCGTGTATCCACTTTTAAAACGAAATGGAGCAGAAAAAGTGAATAATGTTATTATTTTCTGTCCGTGGCTTATCTTTGTTGTCAGAGGGAAGGACATGATCTTATGTTCAGTGGCAAAACAGTTATGATCATTACCGTTATGCACAGTAATGTTTACCAGTCCATTACACACTAGCTTACGGCACCCTCATTGACACTGCTACTGTGCTATGCGTATTGTTATTCATCTTCGGTGACTAGGTCGCAGCCGGATTTCAGTTATTGTTCGATGGTGCAAATATTGTAACGGAGTGAAGCCAATATGCAAAACTGAACTGTAGAAACTCAGGCATTTCCAACGAAATACTGTCTAACGTTATATGAGACTAATTTGTGATGTTCAGATACCTGCAGCCTAACGTCCGAAATCAATATACTCGTATATGAAGGTTGTAGCGGGTATACGAACTTTGTGTTCTGTCTTACGGCAGGTCTTGTCAAGGGGGAAGCAACGTCAGAGAGGTCCAGCGCATGAGCGTCTAGGGAAGTGATTTCAGTGGGATAAGGAGGACAACACAACACCCAGTCCCTGAGCGGAGAAAATCACCGACCCAGCCGGGAATCAAACCCGGGCCCCTTGTCGTGACAGACCGCCACGCTGACCGCTCAGCTATCGGGGCGGACAGTGGGTATTAGTGCAGATATTTTTATATGTGGTACCTTAATACGTACGTACATCAGCGTGTTGGTTGTTTCTTTCCCTGTCTCGAACAGTCTGCCTACAAACACTTCACAAACCCTACAACTCTTCATCGCTAAGTGAATACGGCTGGCAGTATGGACTAACCATTTAGCGTCCACGCGTCCACACTTCAATACCTGACCTGCTGCCCACGAGAAAAGAGGTATTAATGGCTTACGCTTGCAACAAATACTTGGAGTTACTGAGTAACCTACAAAAAATACCATTTATAACAGCTATAATTACCGGTCTCCAAAAGACGTAAATACTGATGTAATGTTGTTTAGTACAGCGTCCTCAGTCACCACAAGAAATATCTGCACTTATACTTCCTGATCAAAAGTATCCGGACGCCGCCATAAACATACGTTTTTCATATAAGGTGCATTGTGCTGGCACCTGCTGGCAAGTAGTCCATACCAGCGACCTCAGTAGTCATTAGACATCGTGAGACAGCAGAATAGGCGCGCGTCCGTGGTCAGGTGATTGGTTGTCACTTGCATCACACGTCTGTACACGAGATTTCCACACTCCTAATCATCCCCAGATCCACTATATCTGATGTGGCAGTGAAGTGAAAACGTGAAGGGACACGTACACAAAAGCGTACAGGCCGACCGTGTCTGTTGACTGACAGAGACCTCCGACAGTTGAAGAGGCTCGCAATGTGCAATAGGCAGACATCTCTCCAGACCATCATACAGGAATTACAAACTGCTAGTACTGTGACAGCTAGGCGGGAGGTTAGAAAACTTGGCCGGTAAATGCTAAACGACGCCTCGCTTGGTGTAAGGAGCGTAAGCACTGGACGATTGAACAGTGGAAAAACGTTGTGTGTAGTGACAAATCACGGTACACAATGTGACGATCCGATGACAGAGTATGGGTATGACGAATGCCCGGTGAACGTCATCTGCCAGCTTGTGTAGTGCCAAAAGTAAAATTCGGAGGCGGTGGTGTTATTGTGTGGTCGTGTTTTCCATGGAGGAGGCTTGCACCCCTTGTTGCAGTACCACAGCACAGGCCTACATTGATCTTGTTTCCCTCTGTTGACCAATTCGGGGATAGTGATTGTATCTTTCAACACGCTCGAGCACCTGTTTATAATGCACGACCTGTGGCGGAGTGGTTAAACGACAATAATATCCCTGTAATGGACTAGCCTACACGGAGTCCTGACTTGAATCCTACAGAACCCCTTTGCAATGTTTTGGAACGGCGACTTCGTGCCAGGCGTCACCGATCGACATCGACACGTCTCCTCAGTGCATCATTCCGTAAAGAATGGGCTGCCACTCCCCAGGAAACCTTCCAGAACCTGATTGAATGAATGCCTGCGAGTGTGGAAGCTGTCATGAAGGCTAAGGTGGGCCAACACCATATTGAATTCCGGCATTACCAATGGAGGGCGCCGCCAACTTTTAAGTCATTTTCAACAAGGTGTTCGGAGACTTTTGATCACATAGTGTATATATAGATACGACATACATATATATGACGGTTGGAACTTACGAGTAAATAGTTATTTATTCACAACTATTTATTCACAACCGATACAAAAGAGTTACATGTTTGCACCTGTTACTGTCCTTCAGAGTAGTCACCAGCGTTGTGTAGATCCCGTTGCCATAGACGTGGAAGACTCTACTGTTCTGTTGACGGTGCGAACGGAACGGTCTAAAGTTAAGGCGATTCTCGTGTACGACTGTGGTGGTTTTATCCTAATGCATTACGTTCCTCCACGGCATAGAGTCAATGCACAGTATTACTGTTCGTTTTTTGGAGCATCACCTGCGACCAGGTTTGCGAAAGAATCGGCGATACTTTCTGCGCAACCCACCCATCGTTTTGCACGACAATGCGCGGGCGCATACAGCGCAAGCTGTGGCGGCTCTGTTCGGTCAGTGGGATTGGGAAGTACTGTAACTTCCACCAAACTCCATGCCACTTTCACTTGTTTCCGAAGACGAAGAAACCATTTCGTGGCATTCGCTTCAGAACTGTTCTAGACATTCGACAGGCAGTAGACCGCTCTATTCGCATCATCAACAAGAGGCTCTGCTAACGGTATATTACGCATTCCACAAGAGTTCTGACAATTCAGCAGTTGAGGAACCTACTTTGGAACCTACAATTTTACGCAGTGAAATAGAGAATGCGATTCAATATCTGAAGAATTATAAAGCCCCTGGTGTAGACGGTATATCTGGACAAATGATCAAAGGAATGGAACAGGAGGGTACTGATGTGCTGCATTCATTGTGTAAAAGAATTTGGAAAACTGGGGAGTGGCCGGATGACTGGTAAAAGTCTCTCTTCTTCCCCTTACACAACAAAGGGTCTATCAGGAACTGCTCCAAGTACCGAACTATTGCTCTCATATCTCACGCAAGTAAAATTTTGCTCTACGTTCTGAACCAACGTTTGAAGCCATACATTCAGCATCACATATCCACAGAACAAGCAGGTTTTGTTGAAGGGAAAGGAATTCGTGAACGGATCCTCAGAATAAGACAAAAAATAGAGAAAACGCGAGAGTTCTGTGTTCCTGTTTTCATCTGCTTCTGTGACTACAAGAAAGCCTTTGAATGTGTTGCCTGGGAAAAGTTGTGGCAGGTGGTTTCAGAGTTCGGCGCCCCACCCCACTTGATAGCATTGATCAAAAGTCTAAACAATAATCACTTTGCAGTAATAAGACTAGTGCTGGCACATCTGATTCCTTCAGAGTATCAAAAGGTGTGAGACAGGATCATGTCCTAGCCCCACAACTGTACGACATTAGGAAAGCTCTTGATCGTTGGACCAAAGGCATCTCAATTGGTGGGAGAACTACCAGCAACCTCCGTTTTGCTGATGACGCTGTGCTTTTAGCCAACAGCGAAGATGATCTTGCTGAGCTATTAACAAGAATAAAGAACATTAGCCTAGCATATGGATTAGACATCAACCTCAGCAAGTCCAAACTCATGATAATTGATCGAGAAGAACAAATGCAGTTCACAGGACGATTGAAGGTACTGGAATTCGTGCATTCCTTCAACTATCTTGGGTCAACCATCTGCAGCACGAGAAGAATTGTGAAGATAAGAGGACGGATCACGCTAGGGCGAGTGGCTGGCGAGTGGCTCTCCAAGACCTGGCAGAGCAGAGCAAGAACAAATAGTACAAAGATCCGACTAGTTGAAACACTCATGCTTTCTGTCTTTTTTGAGGTTGAAAAAATGAACACTCAAGGCCAGAGACAAACAGCGCATTGATGCGTTTGAGCTTTGATGCTACGCATAAAATGGGCCGAAAGAAGAACAAACGAGTATATTATTGAAAAACTCGATATCTCCAGACGCCTTTCTTCTCGAGTCACCGAAAAAATTCTCCAGTTCTTTGGCCATATTGTGAGAAGAGATGGAGAGAATCTAGAGAAAATAATCTTGCAAAGAAAGATAGAGAGCACGAGACAAAGAGGAAGAGCAGCGAGTAAATAGATCGAATCAAGATGATCTCCGCTCTACCTCTTCAGCAGGCACTAACAGAAGCTGGCAACCGTCCGGGATGGAGCGCTTGGTTCATCTACATCTACATCTACATGGATACTCTGCAAATCACATTTAAGTGCCTGGCAGAGGGTTCATCGAACCACCTTAACAATTCTCTATTATTCCAATCTCGTATAGCGAGCGGAAAGAATGAACACATACGTCTTTCCGTACGAGCTCTGATTCCCCTTATTTTATCGTGGTGATCGTTCCACCCTAATTAGGTCGGTGTCAGCAAAATACAGATTTATTACAAATGATTGAAGTGATTTCACAGCTCTACAATAACTTTATTATTTGAGATACTTTCACAATGCTTTGCACGCACATACAAAAACTCAAAAAGTTTTTTTAGGCGTTCACAAATGTTCGATATGTGCCCCTTTAGTGATTCGGCAGACATCAAGCCGATAATCAAGTTCCTCCCACACTCGGCGCAGCATGTCCCCATCAGTGAGTTCGAAAGCATCGTTGATGCGAGCTCGCAGTTCTGGCACGTTTCTTGGTGGAGGAGGTTTAAACACTGAATCTTTCACATAACCCCACAGAAAGAAATCGCATGGGGTTAAGTCGGGAGAGCGTGGAGGCCATGACATGAATTGCTGATCATGATCTCCACCACGACCGATCCATCGGTTTTCCAATCTCCTGTTTAAGAAATGCCGAACATCATGATGGAAGTGCGGTGGAGCACCATCCTGTTGAAAGATGAAGTCGGCGCTGTCGGTCTCCAGTTGTGGCATGAGCCAATTTTCCAGCATGTCCAGATACACGTAACGTTTTTTTCGCAGAAGAAAAAGGGGCCATAAACTTTAAACCGTGAGATTACACAAAACACGTTTCAGTAATACATGATTACGATCGATACACTCAAACCTGTTCAAACAATCTGAAAGCACAATGCACCTTTTGTAGAGCGGGCGCTTTCAATGAAGTTTTAGACTTCACGTTGTATGGCCTAACGCCTAGTCACAAGAATCAGTAATCAAAAGAGTCTCACTCAACTTATCCAGGATCAGCAGCTATGTCGATGTTCTCGGCTGCTCTTATCTGCTGTAAGCATTGAAGCGTTTCCCTCTCACTGTCTTGTTTAATGGCTAAGATGTTTTAAATAAAAGTTTTTTCAGTAAGTCACGGCATGGAGAGGTTATGAATGCTGAGAAATTCTTATAACACGGCGACGAGAAAGCGAAATCCCCAATGATGACGAAGCTTATCCAGGCTTTTAGATAAAAGAATACAGTGAATGCAGATGGAACTCCTCATAACGCACATCAGCATAGAACCTCTGTTCACCGTCTGTATTACCCCGTGAGGCGGGAGACTTCAAGGTAATACATGATAGACGACGTCATTGATCAGTGGCAACTGACAGATCAGACTAACAAAATTCTTATGTAAGAAAAGTATGTGAAAACAGAAATAAATGATCGGTAAATCGATCTCAGGGTGGTTCTGTTTAGCGATGATCAACAAAAACTGATACATAAAGTAATACGTCCAGTAGTTATATCACTGAACAATTCGCCTCAATCTTTCCTTTAGGGCCTCGAATAAAGTGCAAATCTACATAAAAATATTACTTATCTACATGGGAATAGAATATGTCAAGTATTACGAAATATGTACAATAGACCTACATATTTAAATACGCTCTAAGCTGTGTGCCAACAGAATGAATCGTACATGGTTATGTTATTAGAGCAGATCGAGAATAGGCCCAAACGTATAGCAAGAAAAAGTGAGGATCACTCCTTCTGTTACAAAGAAAAAGCTACTCGAAGTTCTTTTCGGTTCTAGAAGCTTATACTGGTATCAAGACTCTTTTAACATAAGACTTTATTTTAGTTAATTACATGTAGTATTTCATGTAAAAATTAGAAAAGAATTTATAAAGAATTTAGTAATTATATATTTACATTTTTTTGTTTATATGTTTTCGTAATTTCGTTCATGATGTTTAAGTATTTTCTGTGGGTAACAAAGGGAACGTTGCTGCTAGCAAGTAAATATATCACCTGCCAATGGCAGCTTGTCTACGTAACAAATCCACAGAATGCAGAATGCATTCAGTAAAATCAGTTCACAATACTTGCGACTTTAGACAAAGGATATGTGTGCAGATGGCATCTAACACCGGAAACGTGAAAAGTTGTGGGTTGATTCTGGATAAGAAGAAATTGAAGAGAATTAAAAATCAGTTTTTGTGTGAATGTAGACTCTCCCGGCGCACAGTGCTGATGAGAAGCTCCCGGGCTTCCAGCCCGGTGACAGTGTTAAACTTTCGCGACGTTTTGAAGAGCGTCATATTCGTCATCTTCGCCAGCAGGGAACGCGACATATTTTCAACAGAAACGAATTTGAATATTATTTAAGATATATACATAATAATTTATGTAACGAAATTACATATGACCTCCTTGGGACCACGTGGAATCGTCAAAAACTGAATAAAAAGAAACTCCACAAAATCTCTCATCCCCGTAATAAGATTCAATAAGTGGGATAGTTACGTGACCTAGACTAGTATTAATGGAGGAACTAATGAAAGACCAATATTGACGTTTGAACGTGGTACAAAGTATTTCGTTCGGAAGATGTGAGCTAACCTTGGCCGCAAAGGAATTGCATCTTCGAAGCTGAAAGTCATATATAATGCAATGATAGACCAAAAGTGTGATAGCAAGCAACTTTCTCACCTTAATTTAAGGGCGTAGTGTTGAAATGGCTATTGAATTAAAACGTTAGACAAAGGCGTCGTATTTGAAGTACGAGGTCATGCTGAGAAGTAAAGGCTCCGAATTCTTAACGGGAAAATTCTTTAAACGTTTTAAATATAACAAACGTTATTAACATTCCTCGTCATTATTCTTAATGTTTTCATATATGTCGCCCTCTGACGCTAGGAGCGTGCAAACTGGAGTGCGTAACATGACGGTATGTTACGTAACTCTGTCAGTGAATGAGAAACACCATGCTGTTATCGAGTTTCGAATTCGAAGTACTCGTCCACACGTGGAGCGGTCTCTCTTTCAGCAGGAAAATGCCAGACCACACATGAGCGCTTCGACGTCTGGAACAATCTGATGTCCTGGGTTCATTGTCATTGATCATCCTCCATACCTGTACAGCACCGACTTAGTCCCATCAGATTTTCATCTGTTTCCAAAACTTAAAGAACACCTTCAAGCACTCCACTATGACAGTGATGAAGCGGTACAAGCAGAGGCGAGGATGTGGCTCCGCTAACGAATATTCTATAGTGACGGTATCAACAAACTGGTTTCTAGTTAGCAGAAATATGTTCGTCGCCAGTGTGGCTATGACAAAAAAGAAATGTAAACATGAAGAATAAAGATGTAGAATGTTAATAACGTTTGTTTTATGTAAAAAGCATTCAGAATTTTATCATAAAAGATACGGAGGCATTACCTCTCAGCACGCTCTCGTCGAACAATGCAAACAACTGTGCTTTGTCTCTCCGTCCACAAGGGCACGCTAATGCATATCTCAACCGCCTTATTCCTGGAATGGTGAGTAAGATACCTTTCTAGAAGACAGCAGCCAAAAACTGTCAGTTCTTTAGCAGACGAGAACAGGGCTTAGAGAAATTTTGCACCTTCACAGCGATTAGATGAACTATATGAAAGACGTTTTCTAACCGACAGCTTTCAAGTCTAAGTATCCCATCCAACATGTGAGGTTCTTCTTACTTTCAACAACTCGATAAATCCTAAGCTTTACATTTAATTGGGACGCTACAGCTAGTAGAAGTAATATGCTCCTACAGGCACCACTGCAGAATACAGTAGCAGCGAATGAGAAGCTGCTTTCGCAAGTAGACATCGTTGGAGCGAGGAAATATGAGCGAGCCAAGAGAAAGGGTGATGCTTCGGCGATCGATACGCAGGGGTACCCTATACATTCAGGTGCGGATGTGGGAATTTTCTTCATTAAATATTAATTATCAGACGCCTCTTTTGACACAGATAATGCTAGAAGGATCCTAGTTGTCAATGAAGATTTGGTATTACAAGTTTGCAATCCAGAAAATCTGTTAAATCTGAAAACAAATGAAATTATTTAGGCACTGATCACATCCGAATACGAATTTATGAGATTGATGGTATAGCCAACCACTGGACATTGTCATATCTTACCAAAAACATTTAGAAAGTTTTACTTCAGTAATTCAACCAATACTTTCTGGGGACGCTATTCTCACTGGGGACAAATCACTTAAGGGTTTCCACAAGGCTCAACCTTATATCCACCATCGTTCGTCAGATACGTATGTAAACGATCTTCCCTCTATTGCACAACAAGCAGAATTAGTTCTTTTTCCAGATGACACTAGTATCAATCCAAGCATAGAAACATAAACAAAAGAAATGATAAACAGTTTTCTTAAAAGTATCAATGACTGGTTATCTACAAATGGTCTCACTCTTAGTTTTAATGAAGGTGCAACACTTCAGTTCTTCAAATTTATGGGTACTAAACCAATGATAAGTAATAAATAGGCTGGAATCTTCAAAAATTTTGGTTGTCCTCATTGATGAGAATTTCAACCGAAAAAACACATTTTTTAACCACAAAAACCATTTAGTTCGGCCACATTTTCACTTTGAATATTCCCTCGTCTTGCAGAGAGATAAATTAGTAAGTTAACACATTTTGCATATTTCCACTCATTAATTTCATGTGGGATAATGTTTTGGGGTATCTCATCTTTAAGAAAGAATGTCTTCATCATTCAAAAACGTGCTGTAAGAATAATATGTGGTGTTCACCCACGATCATATTGTAGGTATCTAGTAGTTTTTCTGACTTCTGTTTCACAGTACATTTATTCCCTCAAGCAATTTGTTGCAAATAATCGACTGCAGTTCAATAGCGACGCGACAAGATATACTAGAAAGAAAAATTACATTCATGTCTCGACATTAAGGTTATCTTAAGCACAAAGGAGAGGGCACAATGTCAGAGGACACATTTTCGATCAATTAAACAACAAACTTAAAAAGGCTCTCCTTGGCTTCTCGTTCTATTCTACTGACGGATTTTTATTATTCCAGCGTGTAAAATATAGTAGGAAAGACGAAACAAATTCAAAAAACAACTTATAAATGTGCAGCATGTAGCCATATTTACAAATTAATTTGTAATGTGTATGCAAAACGACTTTTTCCGCATCATTACCATGTATCATGCACGATAATCCAAGAAACATGAAACTAAGAACTAGCTACGAAGATGTACGAATGATGCTCGATATTTTAGCAGCATATCAATCTTTTCAGTCGGCGTTACGATTTAATCCGAGATTGTTGTCTGTACAAGTCGTCTAAACCATGCTTTCGATTTTAGTAGCTTTAGTGCTGTATTGTTCCAATTATTTAATTGGAAACTTTCTTACAGTGTTCGCTAATAAATGCACCGTAATGGTATCCTTGGACATGTATCAGAAAAATTACGTATTCAGAGTCCCAATTTTTGACACCGGTAGTCCGCTTGCATTTTCTAACAGATCCAATATGCTACAAGAACTGGTAAGGAAGAGATAGATCTATGGAGAACAGGAGGAAATGCTACGTACCGATTCAATAAGATAATACAAGAAAGGGTTAACTTCTGTGGTTCCGCGTGGGAAGGGACGACCAGTTGTACTGTATACAATACTAAAATGTCTGTGTTATTTAGAAGTGCGATGAGCAACACAGGTACTGCAACATCGTATTTATCATCCGACACCGGTAAAGCGTCTTTCAATTAAAATGTGCCCCCTGTAGGGGAATATAACGAGTGCAGATTGTAGACACATGGTTGACGACATATCGAAGATTGGGTGTGACTGTGACGCATGCTCGGATAGTCTGAAGGCGAGCGCTCGCGATAAGCGGGATATCCGGGTTCGAGTCCCTGTCCGGCACAAATTTTGACAGTCGGCATTCCATTGCACCGCTGAAGGTTGTTCGCGTTCGCAACTGCGAATACATTGCATGTAGTAGTACTGTGCGTAACCTACATCGTTTGCTACGGATGGACACGTGGCTAAACTACCGACCGAGGTGGGGCAATGGTTAGCACACTCGACTCACATTCGGGAGGACAACAGTTCAAAACCGAGTCCGGCCATCCATATTTGGGTTTTCCGTGATTTCCTTATATCGCTCCAGGCAAATGCCGGGACTGTTCATTTGAAAGGACACGCCCGATTCCCTTCCCCATCCTGGACACAATTCAAGCTCGTGCCACGATGCTACAATATTGACGGAATGTTAAACCCAGCATTCCTTCCTACCCTCCTTTGTGACTAAACTGAGAATTGTTTGGCACCTCGAGGGGATCTTAGATAAGGAAGTCTTACATGACTGCTTGTAGCACTTGCAGTTCAGCATTCTGATGATGACCACTAGCTGCTCGAAACCAGTAACTGCGTTTATAAATGCATTTTGATTGTTGTCGACAGAAAATAAAAGAAGATAGTCAATCACTTCTCCGTTGATAATATGTCATTGTTCCAAGGTGGACAGCGTTCTTCTATGTGGTGTTGTTACATCGCTGAAGTCGCGAGGGGTGAGGGTGGCTTAGGAATTCCGCTCAGCTCGCGCATTTCTGCATCGAGTCGCAATGCGACTGGGCTCGAATTGTTACTCCCGGAACCCTCGTCGCCAGCATTAGGAATGTATGCGCTTTGTGGCCGGCTTATCCCCGCGTAAGAAAAGGGAAGGAGGAACGCGATTTACGAGCGCGGCGTCGGCAGGGGCCGGCCGGCACAATGCGGCTCTTAACGAACCGTGAATCCGAAAAACGGTGCAGCGGAATTAGTCCGCCGGCTCGGCGGGGAGAGACGGCTGGCCGGCGCTGGACGTGCGTGAAGAGGAGCGCCGCACTGTGCCGTGGCACGCTGGCGCTCCTGTCGCGGTCGCCATTTCTGACCATTGTTCTGGAGGGAGGACGGTCGGTCGCGGGCGGCCGTGATGAATCGGCCGCGGGAGACAAGAAGAGCCCCGGTGCTCCGGACCGCCGACCGCAGCGGCGTGCGCCAGCGAGAGCTGCGCGGTCGCCGCCGAAACACATCCGGCCGCTTTCGCTCTCCGCGCGATGCGAAGAACTCTGCAGCAAACTGTGAAGATGCAGCCGGCAGTGCGCTGCTCCACTGACCAGGGAACACAGTGCTGCTACCTGCAGAGCGCTGGTTTTTCCGTTATAGAAATCGAATGATCTTTCTTTCTTCGACTCTTTCAAGTTACCAAAGAAGTTTCTTCGTAGACAGACGGGAGAACTATAATAAATTTCCTTTAGATCGAGAATCTTACATCGGTTTTAGAATGCGTCGCTCGTGCGAAACTCAGCTTTCCATATTCTCGCATCAAATACTGCTAACTATTGATGAAGAGTAACAGCCTGATTCCTAAATCTTAAGAATGGCTGTGACTCAGCAACAGTTGATATTTGAATATGTTGATAAAATCAGCAAACCAGTAGCAAACCAAGGGTTTATTCAGCCCCTGTTCTAGGTTTCTATATTTATAAAACTATCTTCTTCAGAAGGAGTGGGTCCTAAAAATGTATATCGTTACAAACGTAATAATAAAGAAAGCTTTATGAGGTAAGCGTACTGACTTGTTAGATCACTTGGTGATAAATTACATTACTTGAAGCCGAATGTTAAGACACATCACCGTACATCAGAATAAAAGCAGAAATGTATTCGCCCACTGAAATCTTCATTCTCACTTTAATGTAAAATGCTTTTACTCAACGCAAGCAAGGCGTAGTTCATACGAGCTTGTATTTAGCGCCCTCTGCAGCCCAACTATTTCTAATCGTTCGAGCCTGTGAATTTTAACCGTTGGCCTTTGTCTCTGGGACAGTGAATACATAATTTATGCAAATAATTTATTCTTTGGATCCCTGTTGCAATTTAATGTAGACAAGAGACTTGACCAGTGTGCGAGTACATTTGTGCATTTATTCTCATGGACGCTGATTGTAATCTGGCTGCTGTCTTAAGGCATGGCAAGTGCTGTTTCTGGTTTTTATATCAATTTGAGATACGACAAGACCCGCTGGGTTTCAACAAGTGTAATTTACCACCTTGTGATATAAGAAGTGAGTGTGTTTACCTCAGAAATATTTTTATTATTAATATTTTTATGTACGTAGGCGCCGAAGAAACCAATACATGCATGAGTATTCAAACACAGCGATATGTGGGAACAGGCAGAATATGACGCTGCAGTCGGCAGCGCCTATATAAGACAAAAGTGTCTGGCGCGGTTGTCAGATGGATTACTGCTCCTACATTGGCTGGTTATCAAGAATTAAGTGAGTTTCAACCCAGTGTCATTGACGGCGCACGAGCGATCGGACACTGCAGCTCCGAGGTAGCGATGAACTGGGGACTTTCCCGTACGACCATTTCACGAGTGTACTGTGAATATCAGGAATCCGGCAAAACATCATATCTTCGACATCGCTGTGACCGGAAAAAAGATCCTGCAAGAATGGAACCAACGACGACTGAAGAGAATCGTCCAATGTAACAGAAGTGCAACACTTCCGCAAATTACTGCAGATTTCAGTGCTGCACCATCAATAAGAGTCAGCGTGCGAACCATTCAACGAAACATCATGGATATAGGCTTTCGGAGCCGAAGGCCCACTCGTGTATCCTTGATGACTGTACGACATAAGGCTTTACTCCTCGTCTGGGCCCTTCAACACCGACATTGAACTGTTGATAACTGGAAACACGTTGCCTGGTCGGACGAGTCTCATTCCAAATTGTGCAGACGTGTACCGGCACGGAGACAATCACATGAATCCATGGAGCCTGCATATCAGCAGTGGCCTGTTCATTGAGGTGGAGGCTCTGGAATGGTGTTTGGGGGTGTGCAGTTGGAGTGATATGTATCCCCTAATGCGTCTAGATACGAATGTGACAGGTGACACGTACCTAAGGATTCTGTCTAATCACCTTCATCTACTCATATCCGACAGACTTGGGCAATTCCAGTAGGACAATGTGACACACCCATCTCGTTTAAATATCTGGGTGTAATGTTTGCTAAGCAATATGAAATTCAACGATCATGTCAAGCTGAGAAGGCGAATCGTCAGCATCAGTCTACTGGGAGAATTTTGTGAACCTGTGGTTCATTTGTAAACGAGATCGCATATAGGAGCCTAGTGCGATCTGTTCCTGAGTAGTGCTAGCGTATATGGGATCTGTACCAGGTTGGATTAAAGAAAGACATAGAATCATTTCAGAGGTGGGCTGTTAGAGTTGTCACCAGTGGAATCGAACAACACGCAAGTGTTACAGAGATTCTTTGGGAACTCAAAGAGGAATCTCTGGAGGAAGGCGAAGTTCTTTTCGAAGAACACGACAGAGAAAATTTGGAAAAACGGCATTTGAACATAACTGCAGAACGATTCTATTGCCACCAACATATATTTCGCTTAACAACTAAGAAAACAAGAAATTATGGCTGATAAGGACGCATGTAGACAGTCGTTTCTCTATCGCTCTATTTGCGAGTGAAACAGGAAGAGAAAGGACTAGTAGTGGTACAAGGTATCGTTCGTCACGTACTGTACGGTGGCTTGCGAAGTATGTATACATATGTAGATGTAGGCGAGACCGAAGTTACGGGTTTTAACTGTCTGAAACTTGAGCTTTTCATTGCAGAGTTAACGTTTTACTTTAGCTTAGATCTTATGAATGAAAAGTTTTTACTGGTTGTCACTGCATTTTTTTTAGGACAAAATAAGAAGAAATCATTTAACACCCTCACACTAACGTGTAGCACCGATGGCTCGTGCCAGTCTCTCCCATCGGGCGGCTTGTACCACAGTTGGCTCAAGATCGACTCTGCCAATTAGGCTAGCAGCAATACTCTTATGTACGATATATTAACTGACAGCCAGGCGCAGCTAACTGCTGCCAATACAATTATGTGTGACCTCTCAATGAGAGAGTCTTCTGGAGAAATGAGACATCACATAATTTGTGATAAATCTGGTCCTAAAATTATTTTACGTGATTTCTCGTATTTTTATAGGACTCGACTTACTCATCTTTCCAAATAAAAGGTGAATCTATGACAATACTTGCCTCGGGTGTTTGAATAATACCACTGCCCCATGGCAAGAAACAGAGAAAGCAAGGCCGTTAGCTGACGGGAAGACAGAATATGCGCATCGCCCAACAGCGAGAAACAGAATTTTCAGTACAAGTGCGAACATGACAAAAATGTTATAATTCGACCAAAATTTACCCTACATGCAAATTGAATACTGTTTATGCCAGAAAAAACTGAAACATATAACATATTTAGAAAACTCAACCCGAACAATCAAAAATTTTAGAAACAGAGCCACTGGAAAGTGAAGATATAGCTCGTTACCCACTGTAGACCCATGCTAGTTGGAGAAATATACGCATGTAGCTGTATTGGTGTGATGATTTACAAAAGTAGGGTGTATTAGCATGTTACGCAATATGCAATGCACATTCTACACCAAAAGTACCACAGATAAAAGCAAAGCTAAATTAACTTTATTTCTCGAGGACATGGTGACGCTGAGATGGACAGCTTTCTGCAAAGCAGATGCTGCCACGTACTGGTAAGATGCAGACATGAAAGCAAGTGATGTCCAGAAAGCACATGGTACGAAGTATATGCTACAGTCGCACATAGCCAGTTTAGTTTATTCCCTGGGCTACAAGAAAATTGAAGTTGAGAGTAGTACACACGCTACTTAGGGAATGAGGAAGGTAGAAGAGCTCACGGTGAGATCATTTCGGTGTTTCGAAAAATGTAGGAACACGCAAGGCTTTACTGACTCTGCGGTTTAAGTTGGAAAGTAGAACGAAGAAAGGAAAACTTATATTTATTGGACTTGTAGGATTAGAAAAAGAGGCTGACAATGTTAATTACAACAAAGGAGTGAAAATTATGTACTATTCGTAGAGAAATAAGAATGAAGTTATAAGAGTCGAAATGTACAAAACGGCGACGTTATTTGAGAACCGAGTGAGACAGAGTTTTAACCTAGGTCAGGTGCGACTGAATCTGTACATTATGCCTACGGTGAAGGAAACGAAGGACTAATTTGGAAACACTGTTGAAGAGAGAAGAAATAAAAAAGTGTGAATTGCCGATGGCGTAGTAATTCTGCAGAAATGGCAAAGCAGGTGAACGGAATTAACTCTGTCTTGGAAATAGGTTACATAATTAAATCAACAAAAGTTAGCCAAGGGTATTTGGAATGAAGTAGAATCAAATCAGGTAACGCTGATAGAATTTGATTGGGAAATGAGATACTACATGTTGTCGATATTTCGGCAGCGCTGATGATGCACGGCACAGAGAAGATACAGTCATAAAATACAGACTGGAAACGCCAAGAAAAATGTTTCTGAAAAACAGAAATTTCTTAACATCGGCTGTAAATGTAACTGATGGGGAGTAATTTCTGAGGGTATTTCTCTGGAGTGTAGCCTTGGACGGAAATGAAACGTAGATGATAAGCAGTTGCAGACAAGGTGAGAGCAGATGCTTCTGAAACGAGATCGTACAGATAAACGTTGAAGATGAGATAGTTCGACCAAATAACTTATAAAGAGTTACTGAATCGAATTAGAGAGAAAGTAAATTAAAGGTGCACCACGTCTAAAATAAGAGATCGGTTGATAGCATGCATCGTGAAGCATCAAGGGATTGCCAGTTCGGTAATGGAAGGAAATGTAGGGAGTAAAAATTGTAGGGTGAGACCAAGGAGTGAATACAGAGGGTTCTAATGGATACAGGTTGCAGTAGTTACACAGAGATGATGAGGCTTGTGCAGGGTAGAGTAAAGTGGATAGCCTCATCACACCAGTCTTGGGACTTAAGACCACAACAACACGATAATGCAAGTGGGTAGCGTTCTCGACAATCGGTGATATTCCGACAGCTGGACACCCCATCATTTTTAAGGCACGCATGAAAAGTGAACGTATGCCCTCGGTTGCCAGGGCTGCACCGGAAGGGCAGGTGAGCAAAATTACCACTACTGGCTTACCGACTGTTGGTTAATATTTTTCTATCGGCATCGTCTGACGTTAAACGTCTTTTGTTATTTGGTGCCACTAGTTACTTAGCGATGTATGTCGTCTTCCTACCATACACTGTCTTTTGATAGCTGCTTGGTAAAGCCATACCAACGGGGATCTCTTGTTTCATTTGTGCCTTGGAAACGACAGGATGTTCCGCTGTCATAATGCCAGCAGCTGTCGAGTACATTACACGGAAGCATTCGCGTTAGGTTATTACAATGATTTGCGCATTAAATCGTGAGTTGGTCACCGCTGACAAAGAAACCACATACACTTCTATGATACTTCCTGGCGGACCGAGATTCGAACTCGGGGTCTTTGCCTTTCGCGGGCAAATGTTTATTGTGGAAACATCGCCCAGGCTGTGGCAAAGCCATGTCTCCGCAATATCCTTTCTTCCAGGAGTGTTAGTTCTGCAAGTTTCCCAGGAGAGCTTCTGTAAAGTTTGGAAGGTAGGAGACGAGGTACTGGCAGAAGTAAAGCTGTGCTGACTGGGTGTGAGACGTGCTAGGGTAGCTCAGTCGGTAGAGCACTTGCCCGCGAAAGGCAAAGGTCCCGAGTTCGAGTCTCGGTTCGGCACACAGTTTTAATGTGACAGGAAGCTTCATACCAGCACACACTCCGCTGCGGAGTGAAAATCTCATTCTGGATACTTCAATGATATTTCTACTCTGTGCTCGAGATGAGAGAGAATGAAACGTAAGCGGTGAGCAAAACTACGCAGTTATTCATATCGATAAATGAATACAGTACTCGCAGACAATATGCGTTACATAAAATAAAGCACGAATCAGGAACGTCCAATTTTTTTCTAGAGCAATGACATCCCAAATCAGCATCTTCGACACGATCAGATTACTTTGAATGCAGATAAAAGAAGGACTTGGTAAATTCTAAACTTGCACCGGCACACCTTGTATCTGGCATTTCACCAACTTTTGATGTTACCACTTGAAGGTAAGGTCAAGTAAAATAGTTCTTTCTCAGTAAATTCTTTCTGTGAATCGTAGTCTTCCACGGCCAGCTTCGGTATAGATAAAATTCTTTTGGCTGTTACCCTGTGTCATTATGGAATACTAGCAAAAAATATAAAACTGACGTTTCGGCGGCATTTGCAGCGGTGTTGTTCAGGACGACTAAAACCTTTACTCGTCCGGAGGAGAAACGCCGCAAAGTTGGTCCCAACCGGCGATATTATAGTTGTTTTTTTTGTTTCATTATGAAGTAGCCCGATAACCCAAATTCATTCCTTAGATGTACCTTTCAGATTCCAGACGGGAAAAATGTTCGACCTTCGCTGTTCTAACAACATGTCGGTAGTATCAAGAGAATTATCGCACAGCTCAAACATGCACCCAAGTTATTGACACCAATAATATGTAGAGAAGAAAGGAAAAGAAAGTAGACAATCTGTTAGATGACAATCAGTTTGGTTTTACGAAAGGTCAAGGAACCAGAGAGGCAGTTGTGACGTCGTTCATACATGAATCAGGATTAAAGAAAATTAAAGACACCTTCATAGGATATGACGAGGGAGAAACAGCATTCGACAATGTAAAATGGTGCAAGATGTTCGGAATCTTGCGAAAAATTTGGGTAAGCTATAGGGGAAGACAGGTAATGTAAATTATGTACTACAACTAAGAGGGAATAGTATGAGTAGAAGACGAAGAACGAAGTGCTCAGATGAAAAAGGGTGTAAGACAGGGATGTAGTATATCTCCCCCACCGTTCAGTCACATCGAAGAAGCAATGGCGGAAATAAAAGGACAGTCAAAAGTGAAATTAAAATTCAGGGTGAATGGTTATCAGTGATAAGATTCGCTGGTGACATTGCTATCCTCGGTGAAAATAATGCATTTTATTAAGTGTTGAATGTAACGAATAATCTAATGAGTTCAGAAAATGGATTTAGAGTAAATCGAAGAATGGCGAAAGTAATGAGAGGTAGCAGAAATGAGAACAGCGAGAAACTAAACATCACAATTGGGGACCACGAAGTAGACGAAGTTAAGGAATTCGGCTACCTAGGCAGTAAAGTAGCCGTGACAGGAGGAGCAAGGAGGACACAAAAAGCAGACTGTCACTGACCAAGAGAAGTCTACTAGCATCAAACATAGGCCGTAATTTGAGGAAGAAATTTCTGAGAATATACGTTTGGACCAAAGCACTGTATGGCAATGAAACGCGGGCTGTGGGAAACCCAGAATAGAAGAGAATGGGAGCATTGGAGATGCGATGCTACAGAAGAGGTGGTCTGATGAGGTTAGGAATGAAGAAGTTCTCCGTAAAATTGCCGAGGAAATGAATATCCAGATAACATTGACAAGAAGAAGGGACAGGATGATAATAAATCTGATTATAAATCAAGGAAGAACTTACATGATACTATAGAGAGCTCTAGAGGGTAAAAACTGTAGAGGAAGACCGAGACTGGAATACATTCAGTACGTAGGCTGCAAGTGCTACTCTGAGGCGAAAAGGTTGGCACAGGAGAGGAATGTTTGGCAGACCGAAAGGTACTGCCCTTAAGAGTTGCAGACTGGTTATTCTTTCAGTCGAGCTCGTTTCTGTCATTTTCCGCTATCTCTTTAAGTTTTCAAAACGACTTAGCCTATGGGTCTTACGCAGAAAAGTTTACGATTTCTCGGTTCGGTCTCTACAGAGCCGTCAAAGCTTGCCGTTACGCTGTATTTTGAAAGAGAACTTCCACTTTCGTAGCGCTGGAGTCAGCTTGTCATAACGGAATAATCAAATCGGTGGTGTGCTCTTCATTGAAGCAGCACTTGCAGGGAGAATCATTTCTCGCCCCTTTCCATCCATAATGAATCAGATACGATGCAGAACTTGCTGCAGTGAGATGTCACTGAGAAGAATTTGATAAGACTGTATCGCTTACGTATCATTAAATGCATTTCGGACCGAGGACAGCGAAGTTAAGAGCTTGTTCTTTGAACTGTATCTAGCTATTTTTCATGTACGGCCTTAATTATTGTCGGAATGAAACAAAAAGAGCACCTGTCATTCCTGAACTGATTCGATTATTTATGAGAGGCACCGCAACGGGAACGAGCTTTAGAGCGATTATCGGTGAAAGCCGGCGTCTGCAGCCACGTTAATTGCCGTTCGCGGGTGCGTTTCCGGGCGCGCGGCGTTGCGTAACGCGCACGACGCACCTGCTGGCTGCTCACGCGCCGCCGGCATGCGTGTGCTGCCGCCGCTTTCACTGTCAGAAGGGCACGCGCCGCTGCGGTTACCTTTGATCGCGCCGCAGCTGCGACGTGGATATAGCACAAGCTAGTGGGCTACTTAACTCCCGCCTACCCACCTGCTGGCTAGCCAATGACACGCAGAAAGTCGAAGAATGCCTCCGTTATATTCGTGGTGTCCCACTAGTTACAGCAGTGTAAACAAAGCCTGCTTTAGCATTTTAAGTGATACATTTGAAGTAAAGATGAGGAGGAAACAAAATGAAACTTCACAGATACATAGCTGGCTAGCCAGTGACACATAGGGTCGAAGATTGCCTCTGCTGTATTCCTCCTCTCCCACTAGTTACAGAAATGCAAAATATTTCAAATGGCTCTGAGCACTATGGGACTGGATTCGAACCTGCGACCGTAGGGGTCGCGCGGTTCCAGACTATAGCGCCTAGAACTGCTCGACCACTCTGGGCGGCAGAAATGTAAACAAAGCCTACTTTAGCATTTTAGGGTGTATATTTAATGTTTCCTTATAGGTAGGCATGGTAACCGATCCTTATTACACTGCCTGACAAAACACGTGTAGAACTTAAAAGAGGAGGAGGAAACAAAATGAAACTTCACAGATTGATGGGGTACGCGATGTAATTACAGTGGTAACATCAGCGAGTCAGATTTGCAAAGAACTTGGCACTGTGACCCAATAGTCAGTATGACTTTGCATCCCCTCTCCCCGGAATGCATACACTGATTCTGGGGTGTCATAAAGCCATTACGTCCTCTTCCTCAGGCAAGTTGGCATGCCATTGTAACTGGCGTTTGATACCCTGAACACTGGCACTATGGTGGAATTGATGTCCTGGCTGGTCCCACATATGCTTCATCGTGGACAGGTCTAGGAATCTTGCCGGCTACGAGAAAACTTCTGCATCACTCACGTAGCTTACATATACACGTGTCAAGTTGAGCAAGCGTTGTCCAGTTGAGAAATGGCACGTTGGATGTACATGATGTACCGTTCAGCCGCCAGAGTTTCGTCAGTGAACTCCAGCCGTGACCTAAGCTCATACCCGAAAGCTCTCCACGCCATAACGACAGGAGTGGCATCACTGTGCCTCTCCAAAACATTGAAAGAATGGAACTTCACGCCAGTTCTCTGTCAAACTCTTCGACGATGGCCATCCGGGATAGCGAATAACCGCGTTCATCGCTAAACAAAAAGGGACACAGTTCACCGGTAGTCCATGCTTCCTTGCCGGTGGATGGACCACTTCAAACGCAGCAGTTTGTGTCGAGGTGTTAATGGCAGCCTAGGCTTGGGACAGTAATCCAGTAGTTCGACTGCTGCTAGTCTGCGACATGAAGCGAGATGCATGGTGTCGTCTACTTGTTCCCGGAAGGCAGGCGCGAATGTGAAGGGGTTACGATGTGCTTCGTGCACCATACGGCAACTCTCCTATCGTGTGATGGCTAGAGATGGTCAACTGGAACCTTTATGACCATTATGCCCGTCCTACCTCTTCCCATGCGGTCCAACATCGGTCAACCGTCACATTCAAATTCTCCACAATGCTGGATATCGCGCGATTCAACAAGCCATCCAAATGGACGCCTCTTGCAAACTGTCAGGTGCTTATAACGCTGTCTCTTACACGCACACAAATGTTCTACCACGCATGGTAACAGTGCTAAACACGAACAACGCTAATGAGCTCTGGTGACTGTGCTATCTATCACAAAGAATATCAACCTTAATCATATATGTACCCACTGACTGTGTGTATACGTAAGAAGTTACTTTGACATCCGACCAAGTCTTCCGGACGCTTCACTTTCTTGTCAGGCTGTGTACCTAAATTCTCGTTGCATACCCACTCTAAAGACAAGAAATTTGAAGCAATCATATTAGGTATTGGGTTATAACGATTATATTGGATGACTGAACCGTGTTGCAGAATTAAGAAGACTGGATGGTACTTTATACCATCGGCTTGTCTTCTCATCACTACAGGAAGGGGGTTGGTCAGCGTTACCAGCATGTGCTATGCTATTATACGTGTTTTTGTAAAGTGGTTATAATATATTATCTTTGATGTGTACACCTAAGCAAACAGACACAGTACGCTTCGAAGTGTGTAAGTTGTACTATTTATTCACTATGTAAACAACACTTAACGGCGACAGATATTTAACGGTCCGCCTTATAATTCAAGTAGCCGTACTGGACATAAAAATGTCATATTTCCTGTTTTGGAGTAACCCTACTCGGTCCGTAGCCCACATGAGAGGAATGCTCGGAAATTCTTACGGGCAGGCGGCAACTGTACGTAGTGCACTCAGCAAGTTCAAGAGTAATGGACTTCGGTCTGTTAACAGAAATGTGATCGATGACAGTAACTTCGCAGCAGTGGATTCAGCAGATGGTCTAACTGTAGCTCTAGAGGCTGACACAGTCACATCCACCGGTACTAAACTTGTTTCACTCCTGATCAACATAAGAGGTCCACAACGTAACAAGCCCACATAAAAATACGGAAAATACCTTAGCACTCAAATAAGAAAGAAACACAGCACGCACAGTTTTAAGTTCATCTCCTCTCCAAATGTTGGAAAATCAGGGGACAAAGAATGCTCTTATATGTAGAGAGAACAACAGTGGTCCTGTCAGACTTCCCTGTTGTCTCTGATGAACGCTAGACGTCGGCGAAAATGTACTGAGCTCTATCATTTAAGAAGTCTTCGAACCAGTCACATATGTGTGAACTTATCCCATATGCTGGTACCTTCGTTAACAGCCTGCAGTGGGGCACTGTGTCAAATGCTTTCCGGAAATCTATGCCCGTTGCCCTTCATTCATAATTCTCAGCATATCATGTGAGAAAACGGAAAGGTGACGTTCGCACGACCGATGCTTCCTGAAACTGTGCTGATTCGCGCACATAGACTTCTCAGTCTCAAGGATGTTTATTATATTCGAACTGAGAATATGTTCAAGGATTCTTCAGCAAACAGAAGTTAGGGATAATTGGTCTTAATTTTGAGGATCCGTTCTGTTCCCTTTCTTATATACTGGAGTCACCTGCGCTTTTTTTTCATTCTCTTGGGGCTTTGTACTGGGTGAGAGATTCACGATAAATGCAATCTAGATAAGGGGCCAATGCTGTAGAGTACTCTTGCTACACCAAACTGGGACTCCATCCAGACTTGGTGATTTATTTTCTTTCAGATCTATAATGTCGATCTGTTGCAGAATTTTGAAACGTGTTTTATACTCGCGTCTTACGACATTTCCGGAGACCGAAAATCTCCTCTGCAGGAACCAACATAGGTTCCAAAAACAACGATTGTGTGAAAGCCAGCTCACAACGTTCGTCCATCGAGCGAGGTGGCGCAGTGGTTAACGCACTGGACTCGCATTCGAGAGGACGACGGTTGAAAGCCGCGTCTGGCCATCCTCATTTAGGCTTTCCGTGATTTCCCTAAATCAATTCAGGCAAAATCCGGGAAAGCTCCTTCGAAAGGGCACTGCCGGGTTCCTTCCCCGTCCTTCCCTAGTCCGATGGCACGGATGACCTTACTGTTTGGTCCCCTCTCCGGAATCAACCAACCAACCCATGTTCGTCCACGAGACCCAGAGAGCAGTAGATACAGGTGACTAGGTAGACGGCTTTTTGACTTCCGGAAGGCATCCGATACAGTTACTCACTAGCGCCTAATGAACAACATACGAGAGTACAGACTGGCGAATGGACTGAAGAGTTTCTAGCAAACAGAACACATCATATCATTCTCAATGGAGAGAAGTCCTCATACGTAAAAGTGGCTTCGTGGAGGGCCGAGGGAGTGTTATTGGTCCATTCCTTTTCGCAATATACACAAGTAGGTAACGTTCGAATTTCCGTGATGCTTTTCGTGGTTGACGCTATTGTACACAGCTGTGGCCAGCAGTTACATATGCAATCAAGGTCAGAAGGTTCGTGTTTTTAGAGTTGCAGACGTTTACTCGGATCATTTTCTAGTGGTAGCAAAAATAGCATTGCTCACTAGGTGGAAGGAAACAACAGGAGACGAGGGTTTTAAGGTTCTACCTGTTACAGGGTGAGAGCATAAAGCATCTATACCAAACAGACCGAATCTCTGTGTGCACCAGACGGGAAGCGAAATTCGGGAAGACCTGATAATGATCGACGCTTGGTGCATTAAGTGACAATTGACACTCAACATAAAGAAACGTAATGTCTTGCGTGTACTAGGATAAAAAGACCTTCTAATGCTTTTAGATACTCTTTACTATGAATGTATCTCTTTTCTAATTTATGATTCAACCTGAAGCGTCTAAATGTGTGCCACGTAACTACGTAGGCCTACGTAAGAATAATACAAATAGAATTGTTATCCCAGGGATTTATCACAGATGAAAAACATGAGAAATTAATTATCGTGGAGTCACGTTGTTAATGTTGTATGCAAAGATTAATGATTTCTTTGCTTAGTGCTCTTTCTCTTTAATTCTTCAAAAGCTATTCATAAAACATCGAAGCGACTTAAAGAAATCACTGATCTGTAGTCCTGGCTGAATTTCTTAATATTTTTAACACAATTGTTATTGCTACGTTGGAAATTTATTTGAAGAGTACGCATACACCGTACTTGCAGCCGTATCTCGTGCAGGAAGCTGTAAAGCAGATTTTCTTATTAGTTATGGCTCTTAATGACTGCCAACAGTGCTGCCTATTTCACAGCGCTTAACTCGGCTCGGCTTCCTTAAAACTGCTGTGGGAGGAGGGGTAGACGAAATAACTTAGGTAAAAACAATTTTACGCTAGAAAACATGTAACTAGCATAAAGTTATTACAATAGTTTACACTTACGTAGTAATGGCCGACCGTGCGTGCTGCTCAGACAAGAGTACAAGAGAGAGAGTCACATTTATTATCTGTGAATTAGATTGTGCTGTGAAGCGTTAAATAACGTCTTTTGCTTCAAAGAATGTACACTTTTATATACAGATTCGCTGCCGCATTTTCTCGACAACTTAATTACAGGAATTTTTTTTACTTTTTTATTATTATTCGTAGTTAACTGGAAACAGTTACTTCTATTAAATATCTGGGAGTACGCGTTCAGAGGGATTTGAAGTGGAACGACCATACAAAATTAATTGTGGGTCATGTATATAGCAGACTGAGTTTTAGTTGAGGAATCGTCATGAAATGTTCATCTAAAAAGAGAGTCGCTTCCAAAACATTCGTTCGACCAATTCCGGATTACTGTTCGTCAGTCAAGGACCCACATGAGACAGGATCGCTAGAGAAAATCGGGAAGATTCAAAGAAGAGCAGTACGTTTCTTTACAAGTTTAATTAGTAAGCGCGAAAGTGTGAGCTAACTCCTATAGTAGACGCTGCATGTGAAGCAATATGCAATACGGTGTGCTCTACTCTTAAAAGTTCGGACCGTGCATATTCCTAGAAGATTCAGCCAACATATTGCTTCCTCTTATGGATACCTGACAAAAAAACCACGAGGGTAAAATCACGGATATTCGAGTCCACACAGAGGACTACTGGGAATTCCTCTTCCCTCGAACCAACTGCAGCTGGAACAGCAAGTGGGGAAAGAGACAATGGTACACAAGGTACCCTCCACGATACATCTTCATGTGGCTTGCGGGCTATACATATGGATGTAATCATTTTTAGCGTGGTTTTCTTTAAGATACTGGAGCTCCAACTAATGACATTCCGAAAATGCACCAATACGAGTTCAAAACCAAGTTTTGTTTTTTTTATTCTATATACAACAGACCGGATCACAATACGAAATAATCCAGTACCTCTATCAGTGGGAACTTTTGGAGAACAACGTAGAAATAATAATGGTCATTCTTTTATATATTTTGCCTCAAGTAATTAAATGAAAATTACTAACACTCTTTTTCTTGTGAAGAGAGAGATACACAAACACAATTAGAGTGCATAAACGCAGACATCAGTAATCGATTATGCTGTGGCCAGCAGTTACATATGCAATCAAGGTCAGAAGGTTCGTGTTTTTAGAGTTGCAGACGTTTACTCGGATCATTTTCTAGTGGTAGCAAAAATAGCATTGCTCACTAGGTGGAAGGAAACAACAGGAGACGAGGGTTTTAAGGTTCTACCTGTTACAGGGTGAGAACATAAAGCATCTATAACAAACAGACCGAATCTCTGTGTGCGCCAGACAGGTACAAGTGACAGTGAAGCTAAACGCGCGCCAAAAAACAACAAGAGACGAGGGTTTTAAGGTTCTACCTGTTACAGGGTGAGAACATAAAGCATCTATAACAAACAGACCGAATCTCTGTGTGCGCCAGACAGGTACAAGTGACAGTGAAGCTAAACGCGCGCCAAAAAATAAAGCTATGTATTGAACAGGCTGCAAATGAATCACTGGGGAAAAGGAATAAGGGAATAAATAATAAGGAACTTAGAATACAGAATGAACATATCAAAAAAGCAGTTAAGGAAAAGAAACGAGCATATCAGACATAATTACGGAGGAACAATAATATAAAGACAAACGAAATAAACCGAAAATCACTGTCAGAAAAACATATGAATAACTGTAGAATAATTTTGTAAGCAGAGTTAAACACGATATCCATGGAGAACATTGTATAGCTTAGAAGATGAACTTAATTAAACTGAAAAAGGTACAACGATTCCAAATATAATACCACAATATAAATGAATTGTATGTTACAAACAGCCCTGGTGTAAGGAAAATCGAGCATTGGAGGAGGATACATCGGAAATGGGTAAACCTTATGACAGGGATCTCATAATGATCCAAGATCTAAGGAGACCTCAAGTAAAACCAAAAACGGAAAGTAGTGGGACCTCATGTCAAAACCACAGAGTTCCTTAAATATTGGGGGTTAATTTTGACACTCAGACTTCTTCAATATGTATTGGAAAATACGAGAGATTGCAGGGCACTCTCACTTCTGATACGGTGTCATGCTGCCTAATGTTCTTAGGGAAGATGATCCTTATTACTTGGTTGCTATACTGGATACGATCAGACTTCATTTCCTTGTGTGCTCTAGTGAAGAAATAGCAGTAAGCTTTATCTGCGTTCAAAGGAAGATGGTGCCTTTTAAACGACTGTAGTAAAAGCATACAGTGGCTGAGGGCTGAGGAGAGCGTTTTTTCTGCGGAACCTAGGTGAAAATGCTTGTGGACTGCCCAGTTCAGGGCTCTCATTGTGCAGACATATTGGGTGCCCCCGGTGGGTCGGTGGCCACATCCAGGTAGGCCGACTAGTTCAGAGAAATCGCTGGTGCTATGGGCATAGCATTGATGACTGGCAATAAGGCAGAGGATGGGCCCTTGTTACGCAGGAAGCTGATGAGATGACAGTTTCTGCGAATTTCCATAGGACAGGTCAGTTGCGCCCAGGCATCCAGAGTCTTCTACAAAACATGTTTGTGAAGGCACGAGGCTTTTAGCGAGTTTATGGCCGTTGTTTGGAAAGTTTGAAATGGACGCAACAGGGGAGATGATCTTTTTATGAAGGGCTGTGGTTCCATCCAGGTCATGCTTTTAGCAAAGACATGTTGTAAACTTGTGGAAAAGAGGCTGCGAATCTAAATCTTTTTCCTTTTCTCCCAATTAATTTATAAATTCGCTGGTTGGTCAAATCTGTGTGTGCAGAGCAATAGGCGGTCTCCCGGCTTCTAATGCGGTGCTCCAGCTCGTGATGGGCTTGTGCTAAAGTGGGAGTAGTCTATGCATGTAAATGTGCAATGCTACTGAGCTGGTGAGGAAAGCTGAGAGAGAGAGAGGAGGACACACTTGCACTGACATTTCGCTATTAAAGAATGGCAGGTCTTTACCTAAATGGTGAGACTTGTGTCCTTTGCTAGTGTGCCACTTAGAGCCTGTGCCAGTCACTATCTGAACTGTCAGAGGTACTTGTTGAATCACGCACACAACGAGTGATGTGTGGGTGTATTTATTTGTTTTGTGTCAGCCGTCTAAACGTTTACATATTCCATCATGCATAGTCATGTCAGGGAGTCAAAGTGGATTGGAAGACCAGCAAATGGGTCCACCTGCACACCAGTTCAAAAATGGTTCAAATGGCTCTGAGCACTATGCGACTTAACATCTGAGGTCATCATTCCCCTAGACTTAGAACTACTTATACCTGACTAACCTAAGGACATAACACACGTCCATGCTCGCCCGGTAGGATTCGATCCTGCGAACGTAGCAGTCGTGCAGTTCCAGACTGAAGCACGTAGAAACGCTCGGCCACTGTGGCCGGCCACCTGCACACTGGAATCCACAAGTGTTTCAGAGGCTCATAGGGAAGCATCTGCATTCCGAATCAGCCAAATGCAAGACCGCATACTTGCATTTTTTGTTTTTTTTGTTTGGGCACGTGACGTTGAAAGGTGGCTACACTGTGCCACTGCGCCAGAGATTGCGCCAAAGAGTACTATTAAGCCGCCTCCACAGTGCGTGTTAAGAGATCGTGGCAGTCAGTGGTTGTTGAGAGCCCGTAGAGGAGAGTGTGTGTTAAGAGTTCGTACCGAGATGTGCTAGTGGGCACTGCTTGTCGTGAAGTTGGAGTAAGATGTTGTAGTAAAGAGTGTTGTTCCATGTTTTATGCAGTTATTTGATGGGAGAGATAGCAGATGTTATTGTAATGAGTGCATTTCGTCAATATATATGAAGGTAAAATTTATAATGTTCCTTTATTAGTTGTGTATCTGAAATAATGTGTCACTACAGGTTCAGTCAACAAAGCATCTGGCTCGTGTTCTTGTATTAGAGTGAATTTTGGTTTTCTTGCGTAATTATAGTTTTTCTAAATTTCTTTTGTCACGTCAGTATAATTGGTATCAAAATTCTTGTCTTGTTGGAAAAGAACCGTGCCAGATGTGGACGTTGAGTCACACTCCCACATACAGAACAGTGACTCTTGTGCTTATTGGTCTTGTTGGTTTTCTTTTTTTTTAGTTGCTGGGGACTTAATTAATTAACTGTATTTACGAAAATTTTCTTACATTGTTTGTTGCAGTCAGATTGCGTAATAGTACTGGTCAGGGCCAATCGATTACGAGACATTGCGTAATCGGACAGACAGTTACTAAAATTAAAAGTATTTTCAATACCTAATTTATTTAATTAAGCCCCCATGCACGTGGCGACCGCTGCTTCGGATCGTCCCTTGGAATTTTTCTGATTGTGAAAATTGTAGACTGTAGTATTGTTGTAGTAATTTGTAGCTAGTGATTGTAGTCTGTATTGAGTGTGTAGATTTGGTAATTGGCATTCTTCTAATGGTATTTTTCAAAATTTAATTTTTTTATTGTCTTGTATACGCGTTTGACAAATTAGTGCAATTATTTCAATTGTTCGATTGATCGTGTGTGAGGGAGACATTGCATGTAAATGATTTTGTTGGAGATAAGGAGGCATTGTGTGTAAATTTCGAACAGTGACGAATTTTTTATATTTTGTAAATGATTACGCGATCGATGAAAAAGACAAAAATGATGAATAGTGAGAATAACGAAATTGTTGACATGGCGAACTCGCCAACAGAGGAAAACAGTATGATGGATAATGAAGTGGGAAACAATGTAATAAGTCGGGAAAATAGTCCAGAACCATTTCAAAATTTTTCTCAATCAGAAAATCCACAGAATCCAAGATTAACGACAGAAGATTCTGGAATAGTATCGAACACAGATAGCCTTATGGTTATGCAGAAGGAAGTTAGTTTTGCGGGAAATGTTAGGGGCGAAAAGAGTTCTGAACAATTTAATATGGAGCAGTTGATGAGTGCTATATTAAATTTGGGAGCACGTATGGAAACACGGTTAGACTCACAGGGATCACAAATAGGAACAATTAAAACTGAGATGGGAACAATTAAAACACAGATGGGAACAATGGAAACTCGGTTAGGATCTGAATTTAAAACAGAGATGGGAACTTTGGAAACACGGATAGATTCACGAATAGGGACATGTTTCAAAAATATGAAAGATGAATTAAAGAAAGAAATCAGGGAAGAAGTACAACCGATTCTGAATTCTCACAATAATAGATTAATTGCAGTAGGAATCAGACAAAGGGAACAGGATAGAGAACAGGAAGAAAGAGATCGCGTGATAGTACAGAAATTTTCAGAGTTAAATTTACAACGTGCACAAGACAAGGGAGAAATAATTGAAAGAATTGAGGAATCCGTACCAAATGACAGAATAAATAACTTAACACAACAGTGTGAACACTTAACTACCAAATGTGACAATACTGAAACCCGAGTCGCGACACTTACGGAAGACATAAATAAACAGAAAGAACAATTAGGTGACTTATCGGAAAGAGTTGAGGAAATTTCAGATAAACTGACAAATCTTAGTTTACATGGGGACAGAGATTCGGATGATACAGCTCCATTACCATTTGCAGAAACCGAAGAATACCAGAACATAAATAAGCATGTTGAAAATCAGGGAAAATTTAATGAACGCGTGAAAAAGGAATTTGAGGCATTACGGAAGCAAGTCAAGCAGATCGAAGGCGAAATTGTAGGAAAAGATAGCAGAAGAAATTTAGAATCACAGGTAGCAGAGGGGTTTGAAGAAAATAATTTGTTTCATTTACGGGATGCAACAAGAGAGCGCCAGGCGCGCGAACTTTACAATAATCGACATTCGGACTGGGACAGACGCGGTAGGTCTTTGTCGCCACGAGGCGAAAACTTTGACTATAAACACTTTTTGACTGTCCGGAAATTTAAGATCTTCCGCAACTCTAAGAATGACATACATCCATGTGCATGGTTAGATCAATTTATGTACGCACTTCCACCAAATTGGCCACTAAGTCACAAACTGGAATTTATGTGTGGATATTTAGAAAACGAACCGGCGACGCGGATGCGCGCAATCATTAGAGATTGTAATAACCTAAATGATTTTTATCATGCATTTCTATCGGCATATTGGTCCGAAAACACGCAAGACAGAGTCAAACACAGTCTTATTATGCAGCGTAATTTCAAACAGTCTGAGTTGCGCACGCCGGCAGAGTACTTTGAAGACATGATTCGAAAGAATCAGTTCCTGTCCAACCCTTATAGCCCGACTGAATTAATTCGCATTTGTTTAACTAAGTTGCCGCAATCCATAAGACAAATTGCTTTAGCTGGAAGATGTAAAGACGACATCGAGACTTTTAAGACTTTGTTGCAAGAACTTGAGTATGACAACGATGACGGGACTTCTTGTAACTTTTTCAGTAACAGTATTTGCAATAGACTTTCAGAGAAAAGAGATAGTGATCGGAACGGGCGTTATATGGGTAATTTTGAGAACGATAGACGTAACAGACAGGACAATAGATACCAGCCCTATGACAATAACAGACGTTCTAACAGAAATTACACAGACAATAGCGGTAATTCGTACCGGAATGATCAATCATACGGAAACAGTAATCGGTATCATCAGGACAGAAATTATTCAAACAGTAATAGAAATTCTTACTACAGAAATAATCAGGGTAGTAGATACAACAATAATTTCAGAAGTGACAGTCGAAATTACACAAGAAGTAGTTATGCAGACAGACCGGAAAACAGAAATTTTAATAACAGACACAACCAAGAATTTGCATCTAACAGACAGGAGGGACCTAATTGGCATCCTCCACGTGACAGAAATTCAGAAAGACAAGTGCAAATAGTAGAAATTGATCCGCGAAATGACGCGACTACTCAAAGACGTGACGCAAACAATCGACAATGACTTGCAGCTTCGGCTTCTGGCAGCAATATAGACGGTTCAGAAAGTAATGACACTACGACTTTACACTACGTACGCCTGGAAGACATGAGAGACATTTTGTTAGATGAAAAGGAAAATAATGTAGACGCATTTTTACATCCTGTTATTGAAGTATGTGTGGGTAGGAATAAGTTCACTGCAGTTTTAGATTCTGGGAGCCCATTGAATGTCATTAGTGAATCAGTTTTTCGTATGTGTGAAAGAACTATTGCCTGTCCTGTGTTACCTATTTCTAAAACTACAATTCGTGGAGCGATTTCCGGAAAAAGTGTGGAGGTCAAACAACAGACCAATTTAAATTTCATTTGTCAAGGATACGAATTTTCTGCTAATTTTATTATTGTTCCATTACTCAGTGCACAAATTATATTAGGTATGGAGTTTCTTAACGCACATAAGGCAATTTTGAACTTTAAAGAAGGAAGTGTAAATTTGACTGTTGCCGGAATGCCGAAATGTTTAAAATTTTTCGAGTGTCTAACAAGATCTGAGTCAGATACAAAATGTTTAAGGTTTCTTACTTCTGATGTTTTCGTTGAGCATTATGACGACAATGTGTTCGTTCATGACAATGACAATAGATACCGCGACGCGATGGATGATATAATTAATAGCGAAGAATTAATTAATGAAAAGGTTAAGAAAGCTGAAGTGCCAGATGACGTTGCAAGAGAAGAGCTGCACTACATTTTGACTTCACATGCTACAGTGTTTAGTCATCACACAGGAACTATACAAGGCTTACAATATTTATTTAAAGTAAAAGAACACACACCATTTCGCGGGAAAACGTACGCTATTCCTTTGGCTTACAGAGACAAGGTTAAGAATGAACTTCAATACATGTTAGATCAGGGCATTATTGAGCCTGCAGTCAGTCCTTATACTAGCCCATTACACGTTGTTCTTAAAAAGGATGGGTCAATTCGTTTGGTTCTGGATTCCAGACAGATAAATAACATCATCATTCCTGAAACTGACCGCCCACAAAATTTAGATGAACTTATTCAACATTTTCATGGAATTAAAGTTTTATCCACGATTGATATGCGCGCAAGTTTTTGGCAAATAGAACTCCACCCTGACTGTAGAAAATACACCGTCTTTTTAGCTTTTGGTAACTGTTACCAATTTCGGAAATTACCGTTTGGACTTACAGTATCTTCAGCAGCATTCATTCGTAGCTTAAATGAAATTTTACCTGTTTATCTTCGTGACAACATTACTTCTTATGTTGACGACATTCTTATTGCTAAACGTTCTTGGAGTGAGCACAACAAAATTTTGGACTCATTATTACGTATCTTTGCAAAAGTTGGCATGACAGTGAACTTGGAAAAATCTGAATTTGGTCGCTCACAGGTGAAATTTCTCGGTCACATTATTTCTACAGAAGGTATTCTTCCTGATCCAGAAAAATTAGATGCTATTCGTAATTATGCTGTTCCTACCACAAAACGTGATGTTCGCAGTTTCCTTGGTGTCTGTAATTTTCTTAGACGCTTTGTTAAATTGGACGATTTGGCCACACCTCGTTTATGTGAACTATCTGGAAAGAAATCTAATTGGTGTTGGGATGAGGAAGCTCAGTCAGAATTTGAACAGCTTCGTGATGCTTTAGTTGCTGCTCCACTTCTTTCACATCCGGATTTATCAAAAGAATTTTGTTTGGCGACGGACTCATCATACAAAGGCCTAGGTGCACATTTATTTCAAGAGATAGAAGAAAACGGCGTTGTAGTACAGAAGACTATTGCATTTGGAAGTCGTGTTCTCTCTAAATCCGAAAAGAATTATTCGATTACGGAACTTGAAGCTTTGGCTGTTGTTTGGGCTTTCACAAAATTTCGCACATTTTTGTTTGGCAGACATACTAAGGTTTACACCGATCATCGGGCTCTGGAATTTCTTATGTCAACAAAATTAACTCATGGCAAATTGTCACGATGGGCGTTGTACTTACAGGAATTTGATTTTAGTATTGTTTACATACAGGGTTCTTCTAATATTGTTGCCGATGCTTTATCTCGTGCACCTATGGGTTTGAAACAAAGTGCTGAAGAGGACTGCAAGGAAAACAATTTTTGTTTGATGTATATTCAAGGGTTGCGTTTGAGAACTTTATTTCGTCTTCGCTCCAGGATATCGCTAAGGAGCAAAATAAGGATCCAATCTGGAAGGACATTAAGGAGAAGTGGAGGAGAAAGGAAAGTGTGGCGATTAGACAGCATTATCTAGTTCGCAATGACATTCTTTTTAAACGAAAATCGGTCGACAACTCCGTTTGGTTAGTTTGTATTCCTGATGAGTGGGTCAATAAATTGATTTGGTATACGCATCTCAGTTATGCACACTTTGGTCCCCGAAAATGCTTTCACAAATTACGAGAAAATTGTTACTTCAGTAATATGGAAAAACGTATTCGATCTGTTCTTGCCAAATGTAAATTATGTCAAATGGCTAAGCCTCCAACGATTTCTTACAGAGCACCGTTGTTTCCCATCATTCCAGCGAAATTAAAGGAGATGGCTGCAGTCGATTTGTTTGGTCCAGTGGTTCGTTCTACTAATGGTTTTGCGTACATTTTCGTAGCAGTGGAACTGACGTCAAAATATGTGTGTTTCACACCTTTACGCAAAGCAACAGCTCGTTCAGTATCTAACGCTTTCATCAAACATTTTCTTAAAGAAGTTGGTCATGTTGACAAGGTTATATCAGATAATGGATCACAGTTTCGTTCTAAAGTTTGGCTTCGTACTCTACAGCGTCGTAAAATTAAACCAATTTTCATTTCACTTTTTCACCCTCAATCTAACGCTTCAGAAAGATGGATGAAGGAAATCAATAAATTGTGCCGTCTTTATTGTCATCAGAATCACAGAGCTTGGGATCAGTATCTTCATATTTTTCAAAACATTCTGAATGAACTTCCTAATGACTCAACTTCTTTACCGCCTCTATTGATATTAAAAAATAAAGCACCGACGAATCGCATATCTGAAATCATTCCTTTTCCGCCTTCACGGAAACTGCGGCATTCTGAAGTTGTCAACTTGGCTCTGCAAAATATTGCATCTGCGGCTGCTAGAAGAGAGAAATCAGCGAAACGTCCTGGTCGTTTAAAAACTTTTTCAGTTGGTCAAAAGGTATTAATTAAGTCCCACCGTTTGTCTCATAAAGGAAAAGGCTTATGTCGCAAATTTTTTCTGCTTTATAACGGTCCATATAGAATTCGCAAAATTATACATGATAACACTGTTGAAGTAGAAACTCTTAAATCACGACGCTCTAAGGGAATACATCATATATCAAACGTCAAAATTTTTGTGGAATGACATACTTGTGAGAAACTAACAGCTACATGTAAACACGCAGAGAGTACAAGGATACCGCGCTGTGTTTTGGCGGCGGCACATTCTCAAAGCAACAGTCAAGTCTGCGCGCCGCACAAGGCAGTCGTTGACCGCAAACAATTGCTTCCTACGTCACGCGCCTACAGCTGATCGAGCGCTCAGTGCGAATGCACTGACAGCCGTAAACAAACACACAGTCTAATTTCTGCGACTAAATTCTGTATAAAGCTATAAGGACTTGTTGAATTGTGTTATTAACATTCAGTATTTTGCAGGATACGGTTGTATAAAATATTTAAGACCTTCAGGTAAATTCTGTGCGTGTCCGACGTTAAGACGACTTGCTATCGAGAAATTTTCAGGAAGAATGTAATTTCGAAGAAGAAACTAATTAACCAAAAAAAAGGTAACTATTAATTGAGTTTATTTTCAGGTAACAAATTTCCACTTAGGTACGTACTTTAGACGTAATTTGCTGCTCGCGATTACGTGATTCATACTTTGTGCTATGAATTTACTTGTGAAGCGACGTGCTTGTGTACGTTAACTGATTTTGACAATGATTATTAATGAACAGGATTGTTATTTGTATATATTATGCATCGCTTAGCTGCACTGTTTTTTCACTGATGTCACATTTTTTAATTATGCGCCTGCTGTGCTTATTTATTTAAATTATAATTGTCACCTGATTTATTGTGCTGATGTGTTTAGGTATGTAAGTTATACTTTGTCATTTATCTGCTTGCGTCTTCATGTTTACTTATTAAGATTACATATGAACATTTATTTGCTTAGGCTGATAGGATGCTAATGACTTGTTTATTACGTAAGATATATGTTTGCTGCTTTTTGTATGGATTACATATTTACACATTTCTGTTTTGTTGCCATAACTGCTCTTTAATTTGGTGTATAGAAATGCTGATATACTGTGTATAAACATAGAGTTTAGGTCACACTATTGGATTAATTATAGATCGTTCGCTTGGCAGAGCCTCGTTGTAGGGATTGTGCTGCATCCACTTGTTGACATTCTGTTCTCCACTGGTATATTTACTCGCTATTGCTTGTTTTGCTTACGCTCAGTGCCTTACATTTTAAGATAAGAAAATGAACTGCTATAATTCGACGAACGACATTAGTACAAGAAAGTCATTGAAGTCACATGAGCTGAGGTTTTATGGAAGCTGTATAAATTTATGCTAATAGGAAGGGAGCTAACGACATGACATACCATTACGAGGTTTAGACCATTAACAATTATTAGACTGCATTTTTCGTAAGCAATTGAAATAGGAAGTGACACTTGACACAAGAAATACTCCACATGTTTGCTTCTGTTTGCCATAATTCTTGAAGTGGTGTACACACTGTGAAATATTATGATCATTCACACTCCGTAATCGTACTTAATTACTGAGAGTTATTCGAACTAAGTCTGTTAGAGGTCATGTATGCATTTCTTTGTTTATAATTTATAATGAGTAGAAAATTTGGGTCAGATGGATTACACAGAGGTTGTGTGTGGACACTGTGTCTTCGGATTGTATGGGATGCTGAATTGAAGTTGCATTAGGATTTTATCTGTTCTTGTTCGAGGAGACTGACTAGAGGAAAGAGTTGTTATTGAAGTGAAATGATATTGGTGCTGAGGTTTATATTTATCGATGTATTATTATAGGTATTGAGAGTATATGAAGTTGTTTGTGGACAAGAGGTAAGGTGATATTGGTGCTGAGGTTTACATTTATCGACGTATTATTGAGGTATTATTGAGATTATGTGATGCTGATGATTATTGGAGTTTTGGTGGATAAGAGGTAAAGTAAGTGAGGAGCATATTTTTTTTGTTGGTCTTATGGAACAAAGAGGATGAAGAGAGCAGACTAAAACACTAAAGTAGCAAGAAGACAGTCTATACACACACTTTGTTAAATCACTAAGCAGTATATACTTTTTTTTGGAGAGAGGAAGTAATTGCATATCGTGGCTCACTGACAGTTGTTCAGCAACAGTACATTTGATCTGGCTTGGCAAACATTGGTCTTGACATGATGACTATGACGTTGACTTAACTATTAGTGACTGTTATACATTGCTGCCAGTACTACTTGATACACATGATGAACATCAGATTTTGACAGAATTACATTTACACAATTAACACTATTCAGTTACACAGTAGTACTTAATGTGGATGAGAGATGAGTGAGTGTGTTCTGTGTGTTTTCCTTTACTAATCCTACCCACCTATCTCCTAAATATTATTTTATTTGTTTGTAGTGGCTTGCACTGACACCCATGAATATTATAGGTTTACTGGTATTTGTGTATTGTAATAGTTAATAGGATAATTATCTGATATCATTTGTGTGTTTGTTGTGATTTGTATGTTACTGTAAAAGCATCTGTATGTGCATTCAAACTATTGTTCATGCCTGAACTGTCTGATTAGTGAAGATAAATATTCTGAACTGTTACCTGCACTTTTCAACATGATGTGTGACATTTGGTCGTGTTTAATTTCTGCTGATGAACTGTGTGATCAGTGCTAGTGAATTTTTTGGAACGGCTTCTGCTGAGAGATGTGACTTTTTGCTGTCTGCACCTACTCAATATTGCTGGGTGCCACGGATGGACTGCTTCTACTGAAAAGATGTCCCCTGTTGCTGTGTGCACCTGATCAACATTGCTGATGCCACTAATGGACTGCTTCTACTGAAATGGTGTCACTTGTTGGTGTCTGCACCTGCTCTCAATATTGCTGGGTGCCACTGATGGTCTGCTTCTACTGAAATGGTGTCACTTGTTGGTGTCTGCACCTGCTCTCAACATTGCTGGGTGCAACTGATGAACTGTTTTTACTGAAATGAAGTCACTTGTTGCTGTCTGCACCTACTCAACATTGCTGGGTGCCTCTGATGGACTGCTTCTACTGAACTAATGTGACTTGTTGCTGTGTGTACCTCTTGAACTTTACTGGGTGCCACACATGGAACTGCTTCTACTGAAATAATGTCACTTGTTGCTGTCTGCACCTGCTCAACATTGCTGGGTGCCACAGATGGACTGTTTTTACTGAAATGGTATCACTTGTTGGTGTCTGCACCTGCTCTCAACATTGCTGGGTGCAACTGATGAACTGTTTTTACTGAAATGAAGTCACTTGTTGCTGTCTGCACCTACTCAACATTGCTGGGTGCCTCTGATGGACTGCTTCTACTGAACTAATGTGACTTGTTGCTGTGTGTACCTCTTGAACTTTACTGGGTGCCACACATGGAACTGCTTCTACTGAAATAATGTCACTTGTTGCTGTCTGCACCTGCTCAACATTGCTGGGTGCAACTGATGGACTACTCCTACTGAAATGATGTCACTTGTTGGTGTCTGCACCTGCTCTCAACATTGCTGGGTGCAACTGATGAACTGTTTTTACTGAAATGAAGTCACTTGTTGCTGTCTGCACCTACTCAACATTGCTGGGTGCCTCTGATGGACTGCTTCTACTGAACTAATGTGACTTGTTGCTGTGTGTACCTCTTGAACTTTACTGGGTGCCACACATGGAACTGCTTCTACTGAAATAATGTCACTTGTTGCTGTCTGCACCTGCTCAACATTGCTGGGTGCAACTGATGGACTACTCCTACTGAAATGATGTCACTTGTTGGTGTCTGCACCTGCTCTCAACATTGCTGGGTGCAACTGATGAACTGTTTCTACTGAAATGAAGTCACTTGTTGCTGTCTGCACCTACTCAACATTGCTGGGTGCAACTGATGAACTGCTTCTACTGAACTAATGTGACTTGTTGCTGGGTGTACCTGCTAAACTTTACTGGGTGCAACTGATGGACTGCTTCTACTGAAAAGATGTTACCTGTTGGTGTTCTTTTTTGTATAAACTAATCATTGAAAGCATTTTATGTGAACATTTGTATAAACTGATTTTTTGTATATTGTGTAAACTATTATGTAAAGTCACATGTATGAAAATAATTTGTATTGCCTTCTGTATTTCATATGTTAGGTTAGTAAAAGGTCAGTGCAAAGCCAAAATTTTTAACTAAATTATGTGATGTTTAGGTATTAATATTATCTTTTATATTTGTCTGTATTTTTCTGGACGAATTTGGTGGTATTTTCACCACCAATGCTGGCAAAAATACCATCAAATTCTGGCCTGTGGAGGAGGGGCATATGAAAGGTGGCTACACTGTGCCACTGCGCCAGAGATTGCGCCAAAGAGTACTATTAAGCCGCCTCCACAGTGCGTGTTAAGAGATCGTGGCAGTCAGTGGTTGTTGAGAGCCCGTAGAGGAGAGTGTGTGTTAAGAGTTCGTACCGAGATGTGCTAGTGGGCACTGCTTGTCGTGAAGTTGGAGTAAGATGTTGTAGTAAAGAGTGTTGTTCCATGTTTTATGCAGTTATTTGATGGGAGAGATAGCAGATGTTATTGTAATGAGTGCATTTCGTCAATATATATGAAGGTAAAATTTATAATGTTCCTTTATTAGTTGTGTATCTGAAATAATGTGTCACTACAGGTTCAGTCAACAAAGCATCTGGCTCGTGTTCTTGTATTAGAGTGAATTTTGGTTTTCTTGCGTAATTATAGTTTTTCTAAATTTCTTTTGTCACGTCAGTATAATTGGTATCAAAATTCTTGTCTTGTTGGAAAAGAACCGTGCCAGATGTGGACGTTGAGTCACACTCCCACATACAGAACAGTGACTCTTGTGCTTATTGGTCTTGTTGGTTTTCTTTTTTTTTAGTTGCTGGGGACTTAATTAATTAACTGTATTTACGAAAATTTTCTTACATTGTTTGTTGCAGTCAGATTGCGTAATAGTACTGGTCAGGGCCAATCGATTACGAGACATTGCGTAATCGGACAGACAGTTACTAAAATTAAAAGTATTTTCAATACCTAATTTATTTAATTAAGCCCCCATGCAACGTTAATAAGAGATTGTCGCTGTCCATGACGGCAGTCGCCGAGCGCACCATGGTGTGCTGCCCAAACCTGCAGAAGGGTAAAGTATTCGCTGCTACGTTGTAGGGCTCCAATATATACTTCTCAGCACCCTGTTCTTTGAAACCACATGTTTCTTTATGGATTAGTAGGGTGTAGATGCTTGACAGAGCGAAGTTTTTGGGCCATACCACGGATTCACATGTATGAAATCAGGTAAAGCGATTAGTTCTAATTAGTGTCATGTGTTAATTCCCAGCTGATCACTTTGTTCACCATAGAACGTACATTATTGAATGTGTTGGTCAAATAATAGCCATCTTTTATCATGTGGTATTAAGAATGAATAAATCAGTTGCTATTTGGACCACAAATCCTCCCAATGTTCTGATTAGTATTACCTTTGCCATTTTTATTAAAGTCTTGAATGCAGCTGAAACAGCAGAATCTTGTAATTGGCGACCCTGCCAGTATCTAGGTCCTCAGCACTCCCGTGGAGATGTCATTTAGCGTTAGACACACTTACTTAGACAGACAGACACTTAGTTAGACACTTAGTTAGACAGACAGACATTTAGTTAGGGACACTTAGTTAGGGACACTTAGTTAGGGACACTTAGTTAGGGACACTTAGTTAGGGACACTTAGTTAGGGACACTTAGTTAGGGACACTTAGTTAGGGACACTTAGTTCTCTGATCATGTTGTTTATGTGTTTAGTTTTTATATACAATGCATTTATGTCAGTGACTTCTGTGTCTTTGCTAACCATTTTCCCATCGTCGCCATCGGCGATGTCATATTATTTTTTTGGTGTTTACTATTGTATTTTTTGGTATTTGGTTGTTTGTTGATCCTGGATCTGGTGTACTACTGTCATAGCCTCGAACTGCGTACGGCTTTGCTAATTTTTTTGACATCATTGCATTGTACTGCATACATCTTGTGAGTTAGATAATGTGGTCGTACGGATAAGCAGAATCTTGCAAAGATTCCAGATATCGAAACCATGGACCGCTGCAGCTGTCACATTGATCTTTGAAACAGGTAAACAAAATGAATGCAATAATTACTGTAGTATAACATTAGGAGACACAGTGTACAAGATTCACGCCAAGATAATAAATCAATGCCTGTAAAATAAGAACAAACTGGTTTCAAAAAAGCGATATCCTGCACTGAAAATATTTCCACAGTTAAAGAATTATAGAGAAACAAAGAGGTTCTAGTAGGGAAACACACATTGCATTTATGGATTTTGAGAGAGCCTCTAGCCATGTAGATAGTAAAATTTTATGAAACATTACAGAAGAAAGGATATCTTCAGCAAATAATAAAGACGATGGAAAAGGAATAAAGACTAACGTTGTTGTATGTGAAAACAATCCTATAAACTAAGGCGTCAGACAAGGGTGCACTCATCACCCACACATTTTAATATATACATTGACTGATTTAAACATGGAAACAACAAATTGATCGGGGATGAGGATGATCACATAACATAATTTTTAATCCAATGCTTTTTTCAGACGACCTTCCGACTGTACAGGATAGCGGTTCTTCGCTACAAAGCTCCATGTATAAATTCAACCAGGTTTCCGAAGAATACAATATGAAAATATCCATTCCAACAATGAAAGTGGTGGAATTCAACAGAAAAAAACCGGCGAGGACTAAGGTGATAACAGGAAACAGAACCATCAAACAAGTTATTCGTCTCAATTACCTGGGAAATATTTCAAGCCACCAGAATGTACTCGATGTTAACAACAAACTGGAGAAATGTCAAGTGATATGCTGAACAATCAATAGACCTTTCAGAAATTGAGTTAGAAAAGACACAAAAATAAAGTTCTGCAAGGTAATGGCCGTACCCGCATTGCTATTTGGAAGCGAAACGTGGACAGCTACTAAAAAGGAAGAAAGTAGATTCCAGGCAGCAGGAATTAAATTTGTAAGAGGTACAAAGGGCGGCAAATGGTTAGGTAGATTACGAAACGAAGACCTAAGAGCGGAACTTGGAATATATACTATAAATGACAAAATCAAGTGTAATCGACAAAGTAGGCAACAAGACCTACAAAGAATGCCAGATTCTCCACTACGAACATAAGCCTTCAATTTCTACGTTGGGGCAAAATATCCTTAGGACGTCCGAGGAAAACTTGACTAGATACTTAGAAGACGGATCAGTCCTAAAGCCTCGTCCACGATGGTAGAAGAAGATTCTTTATACATTTTTAGATCAATTTGATTCCACATAAATGTATTTCCATGGATATATTTTCTTGCATATTTATCATTCTTAATGTCTTTTGTATTTGTCCCAATATTGCTGTGTGATCTAGTGTTGGTGGTCTCAATTTCGGGCCCTTTACTGTATTTGACATACAGAAATTGTGTGTTTCCACTGTCAGAAGATATCAGTTTTGTAACTAACAAGAATATAAGGGAAGACGGTATGCCAGCCCTCTTATTGAAATAGCAATTAATGAAATATTTGAATATACAAATGATTCAATGCAAACGAAGTGTCTTAAATTCTCGCAAGAGGCAATATTTACGACAACATGGCTACCAGAGGTCTCTAAAAACTGGAAAACAAAATTTTATTCAAACCGTTAATATAATTCAAGGACCACGAACAACCTGTGCAAATACGAAGGGCTTACCATCGATATACAAAGGACTCCGTTTCATGGGTATACATGCACTCAGCAACCTGGCAGATAATATTGGATGTATAGTGGGTAGTGTAATGGGGCTTAGTACAGAATTAAAGACCTTCGACAATTCCGCATGCTACAACGACGTGTATTTTAACTGATACTCGTAAAAATAAATATTTAGGTAGAATTTAATTCATGTTGGGTATTGTTACTACGAACTTTCTCAATGGCAATCTACACTCCTGGAAATGGAAAAAAGAACACATTGACACCGGTGTGTCAGACCCACCATACTTGCTCCGGACACTGCGAGAGGGCTGTACAAGCAATGATCACACGCACGGCACAGCGGACACACCAGGAACCGCGGTGTTGGCCGTCGAATGGCGCTAGCTGCGCAGCATTTGTGCACCGCCGCCGTCAGTGTCAGCCAGTTTGCCGTGGCATACGGAGCTCCATCGCAGTCTTTAACACTGGTAGCATGCGGCGACAGCGTGGACGTGAACCGTATGTGCAGTTGACGGACTTTGAGCGAGGGCGTATAGTGGGCATGCGGGAGGCCGGGTGGACGTACCGCCGAATTGCTCAACACGTGGGGCGTGAGGTCTCCACAGTACATCGATGTTGTCGCCAGTGGTCGGCGGAAGGTGCACGTGCCCGTCGACCTGGGACCGGACCGCAGCGACGCACGGATGCACGCCAAGCTCGTAGGAGCCTACGCAGTGCCGTAGGGGACCGCACCGCCACTTCCCAGCAAATTAGGGACACTGTTGCTCCTGGGGCATTGGCGAGGACCATTCGCAACCGTCTCCATGAAGCTGGGCTACGGTCCCGCACACCGTTAGGCCGTCTTCCGCTCACGCCCCAACATCGTGCAGCCCGCCTCCAGTGGTGTCGCGACAGGCGTGAATGGAGGGACGAATGGAGACGTGTCGTCTTCAGCGATGAGAGTCGCTTCTGCCTTGGTGCCAATGATGGTCGTATGCGTGTTTGGCGCCGTGCAGGTGAGAGCCACAATCAGGACTGCATACGACCGAGGCACACAGGGCCAACACCCGGCATCATGGTGTGGGGAACGATCTCCTACACTGGCCGTACACCACTGGTGATCGTCGAGGGGACACTGAATAGTGCACGGTACATCCAAACCGTCATCGAACCCATCGTTCTACCATTCCTAGACCGGCAAGGGAACTTGCTGTTCCAACAGGACAATGCACGTTTTCATGTATCCCGTGCCACCCAACGTGCTCTAGAAGGTGTAAGTCAACTACCCTGGCCAGCAAGATCTCCGGATCTGTCCCCCATTGAGCATGTTTGGGACTGGATGAAGCGTCGTCTCACGCGGTCTGCACGTCCAGCACGAACGCTGGTCCAACTGAGGCGCCAGGTGGAAATGGCATGGCAAGCCGTTCCACAGGACTACATCCAGCATCTCTACGATCGTCTCCATGGGAGAATAGCAGCCTGCATTGCTGCGAAAGGTGGATATACACTGTACTAGTGCCGACATTGTGCATGCTCTGTTGCCTGTGTCTATGTGCCTGTGGTTCTGTCAGTGTGATCATGAGATGTATCTGACCCCAGGAATGTGTCAATAAAGTTTCCCCTTCCTGGGACAATGAATTCACGGTGTTCTTCTTTCAATTTCCAGGAGTGTATTTCATTGCTTCGGCACCTAAATAAAGTCAACATCCTTGACTTCATGTGGTTTGTCAGAATACGAATTTTTCACTCCCAGACGCCGCCCTATGCTCGAAACTGCGTGTAAACTTTACCTGCGTTTTCATTACTCACATTCCACTTAAAACTTCTATCAATATTTGTAAAGACCTCAGGGTCTTTCTTTTCGTGTAGACTTAATGTATCCACTGCTACCAAATTCAGTCCATGATATCATGTCGATGAGAAATGTAGTAGAATAATATACAGAAGAGTACAGAAAAAAATTATCGAGGAACTATTAGATGACGATTAGGAAGGCTTTCGAAAGGGTAAAATGGAAGACTGAAGACATGTTCGTAGGATCTGTCGTGGTAAAATGTGTTACAAATTCTCGAGTAAGGAGGAGTAAGCTACATGAAAATACCGTAATATGCAAGGAGAGGCAAGAGGGGAAACAACAATGAAAGGCCAGGAAAGAGGTGTGATGATTAGAAAGGTTATACGGCAGAAATGTTGTTTCGCGCCCCCACTGATCAATCGCTACGTCAAAGAAGCAATGATGAAAGTAAAAGAAAAGTTAAGGTGTGCAGTTACAATCCAGGGACAAAAGATATCAATGATAATATTCGCTGATGACAATGTTAGCCTCAGTCAACGTGAGGAAGAACTAGAGGACCTACTGAATGGAATAAAAAGTGTAATGGGCACACATTATGAATTGAGAGTGAACGAAAGAAAGACGAAATTAATGAGGAGTAGCATAAACGACGTCAGCGATAAACTTAATATCAAAACTGGAGACTGAGAAATAGACGAAGTTAAGGAATACTGCTACCCTGGAAGCAAAATAACACATGAAGGACGGAGCAAGGAGGACATAAGAAGTATACTACTACGGGCAAAGATGCCAAATGAAGAAGTATCAAACATGCATCTTAGTTTCATTACTGAGATTGCACTTTTAAAGTAGAGCACTATATGGAAGTGAACCACAGACAATGGAAGAACCGGAAAATACGAGAACCGGAGTGTTTGAGATGTGGAGCTGTGGAAGGATGTTCATAATTAGGTGGGCTTATAGGATACGAAGCGAGGAGATTCTACGTATAATCGATAAAGAGAGTTCAAATGGTTCAAATGGCTCTGAGCACTATGGGACTCAACTGCTGTGGTCATCAGTCCCCTAGAACTTAGAACTACTTAAACCTAACTAACCTAAGGACATCACACACATCCATGCCCGAGGCAGGATTCGAACCTGCGACCGCAGCAGTCGCACGGTTCCGGACTGCGCGCCTAGAACCGCGAGACCACCGCGGCCGGCCGATAAAGAGAGTAACATGTGGAAAAACTGACAAGGGGGAGGATGATAGGGTACACATTAAGACATCGAGGATGACTTTCATGTACTTGTGGTAGCTGTTGTGTATAATAGCAGTAGAGGAAAGTACGGATTAGAATGTCTTCACCAGATAATTGAGGATGTAGGACGCAAGTGGTAGTCTGAGATTAAGTGGTTGGCACACAAGAAGGATTTGTGGTGTTTCGCACCAAACCTGTCAGAAGTCTGATGGATACTCTAACATTAAGTGGATATACAAACACTTAATTACTATCACCTATTTATTTTTAAAGTAAGGCTTTAAAGAAAACATCTGATCTTGTACAGGTATGACGACAGAAGAATGGGATATTCATCACAATCGGGAACTGGTGGAATAATAATTAAGAACCAAATATCGCGGGTATGTAAAGTCATACGAATGAATTCCCGTGGTTGGTCTTCACAGGTGGTGGTTTTTATGCAGTGTGTTAGGGACTACCTGGCAGGCCAATAAAAGAATGCGGAAAGATTTGAGACGAATATGGGAACTGATTAGTGCAAAGAGCGTATAACACGAACCAGTGTGGGAGCAGTCTTTCATCGGAGCGTGGTTCCATGGGCTTGATCGCAGAATGAAGAAGATGATGATAGTGTTAAGTATCCTAATTCCCTACAAAAATAATTACATGTTTTGGAGCACTATGTGTTTATTTTAATAGAGAAGTATTTGGACCTGTCTTATTAGTCCGATTCATGCATTTTTTTCGGTTGTTGTTCTGGTAAAAATGTCATAAAAGTACCTACACAGCGTTACTCAAATTTTATGTCTAATCTGTTGTCAGCTTACAAGTGTTTGCTAGTATCAGCGATTACTTATTTTGTGCATAAGCTGATCAGAGAATTCGTTTCTAATTTTGCGATGAGAAGAAAACGAGGTTATACAAAATTTTACACCGTTAAATGTTGCCTTCGATTGTCTGCTATAGGGGGAAAAAAGCGTTTCGAAGACGGTCGACAAGAAGTTGACAATGACATGCGCCTCGAATGCCGTAGCACATCATCAACCAATGAAATCGAGAAGGATGTGAAACAATAATTATGAATGATCGCCGTGTCACAGTCATGAAAATCGCTGTCGATATTGGGATGTGAAACGACTCGTGCCATGAAACGTTTTCGGATTTTCGGATGTTTTGGGCATGAAATGTGTGACACTAAAATTCATTCCAGCGTTGTTGAATTTCGAACACTCTCAGTGACAATAGCAAGTTGCTCAGGATTCGCTGTATGAAAACAACAACGATGCAGGAGTACTGAAACGTCCAATAGGTTTGGGGATACAATGCGGGTTCGTCTGTCTTCGAGGATGCATTCTGCACTGCCAAGACTGAAACGTGCTCTACAAGAGCGATCAAATGCTCACTGGATTGTATCTAAATCGTTCACCGCGAACTCTTTCCACTAAGTCGAACGATTAATAAGGGGTACTACTTAGAATTTCAACGCCGAATGGATGAGTCAAGGCGGAAAAACTCGAATTTGAAGAGAAATTCATGGCTTTGACACCACGTTAATGCACCTGTTCACAACTCAATACTGTGATGAAGTCGCAGGCTTCATATAACTCAGCCAAAAATATGGCACTTCAGTCTTTCATGGCTATTTTTTATTTTCAATGACCGGTTTCAGGGTGTTAGACAAAGTTAAAAATCAATACAAAGAAGAGGAAACGCACATTTTCGAAAGAATATCTACATTTTAATTATATTTTTAAGTTCCTTTGTAAAACTTTTTTTTTACATTAGTGTAAATTATTTCGTTTCATGGACCACTCAAATTGTTTTATTAAAAGCTATATTCGGCATTAATATGTACGGTGAAAAAATAATATATGCACAATTCTTAGAGGTAGAGGGCACTGTTTCCAATCAGGTTTCTTCAAAACTGTGATATAAGCTTTTAACAGATTAAAATTTACTTTAGTTATGACAGTGAACCGATAGTTCTGTACTGACAAGTTACTCTGTAACTGCAATATATGGTATGTTGGCATTTAATACATTTCAAAATTTCTTCATTTTGTAAACTACGATATATCTATTAGTAAATGTATCTCTCTTGTTACTTATATTTTTAACTTTGTCTAACAGATCTGAAGATGGGCAGCTAGCCTGAAACCGGTCATTGAAAATAAAAAATAGCGATCAAAGACTGAAATGCCATATTTTTATTTAAAGAACGACCGCGGAAATCCCATTAAGACAATCATGCCTAGTTTTGATAAAAATGGTCTCAAATGACTTTTATGTTACCAAAAAAGAAAGAAAACCTAACGGACCTGATTTTTACCGGAACGACAAGATTAAAAACGCACCTCTGATGGAGCGAAATCTGTCCTAATGCCGAGTTCCAGAGCAGAGTTCCAGAAGTGTTTCGAGGACTGGAAAAAGCGGTTGCATAAATGTCTCATATCTAATAGGGATAACACTGATGTATACGAATGAATGAAAATCGTCCTAGAAGGGAAATATTCCCGTTATCTTTTGAACGTTTATAGTCTGACAGGAAACATAAATACTGATTGCGATCCCACGTGAAGAGTATTCAACGAGAAATGGTCCTCTGCCGCTTCTTGCTGTGCAGATTGCGCTATAGCTACGGATCCATCGGAGCTAGCGAAGGGAAAGTGGGACAGGTTCTTGCTCTTCCCGCCAGCTCGGCTCGGCCCCTAGCCGCTGGACGGCCTCACTTAGCGCTCACGTTCCGTCCGGCCAGAAGAAGCGGCCAGCCCACTTAGTTTCTTCCTCGCGCGCCCGCGAACCGTTCCCGCGACTTACCGACGTCTTACAGCCTCTGCTGTCTGGTAGAAAAACCGACTCGGCCGGCCTCTCGCCGCCAAGAGCGGTCAGCCGGAGTGATCGATCACTCTGCCGGTTCCTGGTTCCGCTAGTCGAGCCGTAACTCACAGAGCGTTAAATGTCACGTGTTTTATGACTCTGGAAATACGATTCGTTTCGATTATGGTTTACACTCGTTTAGCAGCTGGAGAGTAATAACTGCTACAGCTGGAAACCTTACGTAATGGGGCTTTTAGGAAGGTGTGGGCGAGTGGCTACCTGCCTGAGGTGGATAGACGTGCAGGCGATACAGTCAGCTTGCTTGTTGCTGAAACTTATTGACAATCATAAACAGAGAGCAGTGTGTCTGCAGCAGGCAGAGAGCAAGTGGTGGGTAATGACGCCCTGACCTGAGTGTTCTGGCGTAGGTGTTCTTCGCGGAAATGGGCAGACTAGTTAATTTTTGGGAACCAGTTTACTGGTGACGATTTCTTTTTGGATACCGTTCATTTGTACTTCGTCACCGTTCCTTCTTTTATGTGTTTGGGCATTGTACATGGATTTTAGATAAACTATCATATAAAATATCAAATACGTGGAAATACAAGTGCGTGATAAATGTGTTAGTAGGCTGTTTAGGTTTTTATGTTGGTAACGTCACGTAGCGTTCTGTATGAAAATCACTGGCTGTGTTGTGTGCAGTCTGTGGCTGGTTGGCATTGTTGGAACATTCGCTATTTTAGTGTTGGGCTGTTGGATGTGAACACTGCGTAGCGTTGCGCAGTTGGACCTGAGCCGCCAGCAGTGATGGATGTGGGGAGAGAGATGGCAGAATTTTGAGAGCGGACAATCTGGACGTGTGTTAATCAGAAACAGTAAATTTGTAATACTTTATATATATATATATATATATATATATATATATATATATATATATATATATATATATGGTGACTTTTGAATATTGGTAGGCTCTGAGCACTATGCGACTTAACTTCTGAGGTAATCAGTCGCCTAGAACTTAGAACTAATTAAACCTAACGAACCTAAGGACATCACACACATCCATGCCCGAGGCAGGATTCGAACCTGCGATCGTAGCGGTCGCTCGGTTCCAGACTGCAGCGCCTAGAACCGCACGGCCACTCCAGCCGGCTTTTGAATATTAAAAAGGTAAATACATTTTTTGTCCTCTATCAAAATCTTTCATTTGCTAACTATGCCTATCAGTAGTTAGTGCCTTCAGTAGTTAGAATCTTTTATTTAGCTGGCAGTTTTGGCGGTCGCTGTGTTGCAGTAGTTCGAGTAACGAAGATTTTTGTGAGGTATGTGATTCATGAAAGGTATAGGTTATTGTTAGTCAGGGCCATTCTTTTGTAGGGATTATTGAAAATCAGATTGCGTTGCGCAAAAAATATTGTATGCCAGTTTAGTGTTGATCAGAATAAGTAAAGAGAGTAAAGTCTGAGTACGTTCAGTTCTGCTCAACTGTTTGAAAAACAAATAACGTAAGAGGTTTATCGGCACAGAAATTCATTAATTTTTCTAAGGGGACGTTTCAGATGCATTGATTATCTAATATAGACCCGTGTTTTACTTCGATTTCTTTGAGTGAATGCGTCCATAGAAAATATCACATTACTTGGCTGACGTATCGGAGAAGCAGCGAGAGCGCAGACGAACCTGAACGCAAGTACGGATTTCGAAATCCGTTTACGGTACCATAGAAACTCCAATCGTCATTCACTTTCCAGTGGAACTGGAAATCATAGAAAGTACAAAGATTTGGTTTTTAGTTCGTTTACGGAAAATTATCTGATTGGCCGCTACTAGCTTCAGGCAAACGAAAGAAAACTATAATCTGTGAAACTAACATTAATACCTTTTTTGTAATAATTTGTGGATGAATAAATTAACACCATATTATAGTGTCGTATTATGTAGGAAGTAAGGTTTTATCCCGAAGGTTAAAGAGGTGTGCAGATACCTCTGTTCTTTTGATGTTCTTGGGAACAGTATGCCTTTTGATGTGGTTTTAAATGGTTGGTTGGCCTGTGTGTGAGATTCTGCTCTTCCATTTGTTGTCACAGACACACATTCCGAAAAATAAGCGTAGTCTGTGCCTGTGGCCATTTTCACTGGTATTATTCCACATGCATTGAAAGTAAATTTAATTGTGCTCCATCTCTCTCACATTGAAACAAGTTTCCCATCTCTCAAAAACAATACTGGTCCATCTCTCCCGATCGTCTGGGAGAGGCGGAGCACCCTGACTTCTGTCTGCAGGTAACGAGCTCGGTGGCCATTTTCGGTGAGTTTCACGGCTGCACATTTGTCAAGCTCGAAATAAAGAAACCGCGTCAGTATTGTGCAAACTCAGCTTTAACACTATAGTTGTATAACTACACGATAAAGTTTTTCCTCTTACCAGAACAGAGAATTTGATTTTTCTCCACGATCAGCGCGAAAATGACAACAATACTTTAGGGCAACGTTTGTTCATGAAAAGAGCATCCTTGCAAGTAGTGGGAGCTGCTCTCTAGCGGCGCTTTCGTGAAATACACCATTGGATCGTCACACCCAGTGGTCCAACTCTCCGGGACTTACCATGCTGAATGAAGGCTCCAGGCCGACTCCTACAGACGCAGAGCGAAGCACTACACAAAGCGCGGGAGATAATTCGTACTGGCTGGTGATTTATGCAGCCAGTCAGAACACTTCGGCCACTCCTATCCGAGCGGTAATTCATAAGTTATCCAGTAGCATTACAGAAAGCACTTTATAAAAGAAACTCTAAATTCACGAAACCAAATTAAATTTAAATAGAAAAAGAATGAATTATCCCCAGAAATTAAATACTAATTGATTTAATACCAAACTTTTCTTCTTGCTGCTTTTATAAAAAAATAATGTGCACTAAGACATACGTCACGTGATTCATGCCTGCACAAGAAGTTTCTCAAGTATACATCTTACATAATTTTTCAATAAAATAAAAAAGCCACACTTTAGGTGTGTCCGTCATGAATTCTCAGCTTTTGCACTATACTTACACACCCAAACGAAATTAAATAATAATTTTGGAAATGATTATTTTTTCATCAGCAGCTATAGCAACGAAAGCAACGAAAACTCTAGAAAAAATGACTGAGCACCATGGGACTTAACATGTGAGGTCATCAGTCCCTTAGAACTTAGAACTACTTAAATCTAACTAACCTAAGGACATCACACACATCCATGCCCGAGGCAGGATTCGAACCTGCGACCGTGAAAACTCCAGAAAAATTGATTCTATAAACTGATTCTTTTTAGCGACAGTTTCCACTGATACTATAGATGAATACATTACAGTCTCCATGTCAGTTTCGTAGTACCAGAAAAGTAATTTGGGTACAATTTTATATCTCGGAAAGTACTGACGATATTGAACTGAGATCTTAACGGTACAGTTGTATTATTAATACAAGGCTGTACATGGAATTTGACTCACTGGGAGTATCCTTAATGAATTGTATGCACGCGCTAGGCAAGCATCATTCGCCATAGGCTGCTCTGATGAAAAAAAAAAAACAGTGACAAGATGCACTTGAGGAGTGCTTATTTCATTGCAAGGTGAAGGACTCGGAATAATTTGCTGCGTTACAAACAGTTCGGAGACGGAGACGATGGTCGTATTTATCAGCGTGATAATGCACCCTGACATAAAGCACCATCTGTGAGGCAATGGCTTGTGGATGTTAACAGTCCTAAAATAGACCGGTCTGCTCACAACTCCGGCCTGAACCCAACACAAACTCTTTAGGATGGGGCTTCGCTCCAAGCCCCAGCGTTCAACATCGGTACCTTCCATCATTTCGTTTCTCGAGGAAGAAGGGCGGTCATTGGTCCACAGGAATTCGGACACATTGTTGATACTGTCCCAAACAGAGTTGACGCTGTCATAAAATCGGAGGGTGGACACACGACATATTGATACCCACTGACAGGTGTCTAGAAACATTTGATCACAAAAGACGGCAAGACTTTGACTGCATGTGCAAGGTACACTGAAGATCCAAAGAAACTGGTACACCTGCCTGATATCGTGTAAGGACCCAACGAACAAGCAGAAGCGCAGCAACACGACGTGTCACGGACTCGATTAACGTCTGAAGTAGTGCTGGAGGGACTTTACACCACGTATCCTGCAGGGATGTTCATAAATTCGTAAGAGTATGAGGGGGTGGAGATCTCTTCCGAACACGTTGTAAGGCGTCCAGATATGTACAATAATGTTCATGTCTTGGGAGTTTGCTGGTAGCGGAAGTGTTTAAACTAAGAAGAGCATTCCTGGAGCCACTCTGTAGCATTTCAGGATGTGTGGGGTATCGCATTGTCTTGATGGAATTGCCGAAGTCTGTCGGAATGCACAATGGATATGAATAGATGCAGGTGATCAGACAGAGTACTTACTTACGTGTCACCTTCCAGAGTCGTTTATAGACATATCAGGGGCCCCATATCACTCCAAATCACTCCAACTACACACGCCCCACATCATTACAGAGCCTCCGCCAGCTCGAACAGACCCCTGTTGACATGCAGGATTCATGAAGTTGTCTCCAAATCCGTACATGTCTATGCGCTCGACACAATTTGAAACGAAGCTCGTCCGATCAGGCAACGTGTTCCCAGTCATTAACAGTCCATACCGATGATGTTTCGTCAAATGGTTCCCACGCTGACACTTGTTGGTGGCCCAGCACTGAAACTGCAGCAATTTGCGGAAGGGTTGCACTTCTGTCACGTAGAACGATTCTCTTCAGTCGTCATTGGTCCCGTTCTTGCAGGATCTTTTTCCGCCTACAACGATGTCGGAGATTTGATGTTCTACCAAATTCCTGATATTCACGGTACACTCGTGAAATGGTCGTACGGGAAAATCCCCTCGGATATCCTGTATCTCTTCGCTCGTCCACTGGCTGTAACTTCACTTCAAACTCACTCAGATCTTGGTAACGTGGCATTGTAGCAGCAGTAACTGATATAACAACTGCATCAAACACTTGTCTTACATAGGCTTGCCGGCCACAGCTGTTAACATATCACAGAATTTGAATACACATTCCTAACCAATTCCTTCGGCGCGTCAGTGTATTTTACATACTCCTTCTGCGACGTGCGATGAGTCTAGGCCCACTGCAGTGTTTCAATATTCATGCAGCTTTTTTGTTAACTGAGCACCGTCTCAATATCGTCTTAGCACTCCTCTAATGCAATCTGTAAGTATTATTAGGAATGGAAGGAAAAGTTTCCAATTACTTGGTTATTTTTCACCACAAGCACCACGTCTTTGATGGTCCAGTGTTCTATTTATCTCTCTGTTACAGTAGCCGTTTCTCCTCATTCGTCAATGACCGAGCTTTTCCTCCATGTACTTGATATGTTCTTGTAGGCCGGTCCACCAAATATTTGGCCACTGCTCTTCTCTGCTTGGGATGGTGAAAGGAATTTTTATGAAGACGTGGATACGGAGACTACAAAAACTTCAGTTTGCTGAACTGGTTGAAGTCTGAAACTTCTGTGTCTTTATATCCTCTGATGACGTCTCTAGTAATAGGAGACGAAAAGTTATGCAAAGAAATAAGTCCCTCAAAACAAAAGTCGCAGAGATCGCCACAATAATCCGTGAAAGGCTGAAATGTATGAAACAGGATAGCTGTGCTTGGCTGCTGAAACCCTCGACGGGCGCGGATACAAACCGGAAACAGATAACACACACTGAAAACATTCAAAATTAGCCAACACAGCGCGGTATCGGTAGTGAGTACAAATTAACAAAGGGTGAGCAGGTGTCATTGACTCTTTTCTCTGTTTGAATTAAGAGAGAGCACAATCCAAGGCAGAAATTAAGCGAAAACCTCCGACGTTGTTTGTAAAGGATTTATTAGTTAAAGTGTTTTTCACCATACAGCCACAAACACCCAGCAAGTGATGCCTCTCGGCAGTAACAATGAATAATGAACAGGCGAGTCTCTGCTCTCTCCATATGATTGCGTCATAAGGACCACCTACAGACTGTTTCCCAGCCCATAGCGCACCTTTTGAGCGAGTGACATTACAGTGCTTACGGGCATCTGAGAGTGCTTAATTTCCACTAAACGTATTAATATAAGGAAGCAGAAATTAGTAAATAATAAACTAGCACAAGAAATGCACATCAACAGAATCTACGTAATTAAACACGCAGTACACTACACTGATAGCAGGAAAACCTAATCGTGGTCATCTGCACGGCAGGTAAGACGTTGTTCCGTTAAAGCCACTCACGCCCCCCTATCCCTCCACCTCCCCCACTGGCTCTGCTCCATCTTCATTTCACAGGCTATGGCTCTAACCCTGTCCTTCAGTTGTTTGACCATGGAGAGAGCAAGGTTCCAGCCAGAAGTTAAGCAAACACCATACCAAGTAATAAGGCCACCTACTAGTTAACTTGTTTTCTGTATCACTCAACACTGATAGCAGTCATCATGGTATCGGGTAATGTAACTATATAGTCCGTCTGTAAGTTGAAGAGCGACACAGTGCTTGTGGTAAGGGAAGTGTCCTTTCCCGGAAGAACGTTACAGCTGCCGTACAGGATGACTAAGAATCGGTTTGCCCCCTAGTAGTGCGTGGCGGCGTGCGGCGATTTACGCAGATACTCTTAGCTTTTTACTTCCATTTACTGTGCTACTTATTAAATCCCCTTTTTCGTATTCTTTTAACGCACAGAACAAACCATTACTTATTCGACGAGGTTTTGGAATTGCAGTCGCATCAAGTTAACTTCTTGCCAGAATATTCGCATGAACGTGGCTGTACGGTTTCCAGCCGAAATATTGTGGCAATAAGTCAACATGATCCGGCTGCAACCCCGAAACCGCATTGAATACTCAGTACGCCGGGAAAACTTCAAGAATAACAAAACGTTACCTGCTGCGCACTAGATTCCCATTATTTTAACATTTCGGGGGCAAAATGTTTCTTTTTCCGTAAACCATCATAAATTTTACTATTACTTCATACTGTATTCAAAAGACATGAAAGTTTGTAGCAATTTGTAGTTTATGGTCCAGTTAGATTTGAATAACTAGGGGCTAAAACTAACAAAGTCAGTCCACTGAAATAAAATGCTGCATTTTAAGTGGCAAAAGGTGTTGTCATACATCTAAAAAGTTTATGACATCTGTGATGGTAAACCGTCAAATCAAAATGACTACACGTAAGGTCGTGATTATGACGGGGGCTACATATGGATGCGAAGCGTGGACGCTAACCATCAAGGATGAACAATTTCTCTCGAACGAAGAATACTACGGAAAATTTACGGAGGTATCCAGAACAACGATGGTACCTGGAGAGCAAGGGCCAATTACGAGTCGGATCATCTCATACACGGAGATCATACTGTAAGGCTAATTAGAAGTAAACGAATAACCAGGCTGCGATATGTGCTGAGGAAACCGACACGAAGAAGGTTAAAAGGAAGACTACGTAAGCGATGGTCCTAAGAATCAGAGGATGCAGAAGGAAAAAGAAAGTAAACGAGAGGGCAGAATGGCAGGAAATTGTTAAGGAAGCAAAGTTACATGCGGGGTTGTGAAGTCACAAAATAAAGGAACAAAAATCAAAATTCCTGTAACAGTTAATAACTCATTATAATGCCTCCAATGGTATGTCACATACAACATTAGTATAAAACGTCCGGTTTTGCACCCTATACCCACGATACCAGATTGGCAGGAACCACGAATCGGTACCAACCGGAGTCGTACAATTACGACGGTTTAGTAACCGAGAGCTAAAAGACGCACTGCGGAAGGATCTATGTACTTCATGAAGCATCCTGTGTGGGGTATCCTCCGCCATGCGCCGTACTGTGGCTAACGGATTATCTATGTAATGTGTATGTAGATGGTCTTTGTGACCTAGCAAGGTAGACAGAGTGGGGACACGACTGCTCGCTTTGCAGTTTGCAGACTACAGCAATGGTTGAAGTGGCCCTCTTCCGAAACATTGTATTTGGCCAAACATCACGCTATGATATCATTCACATGCTCAATCCAGATAGAAGAGATGATGTGTGAGGATTTAGGAAATGTAAAGCTGCGCGTGCTATGCTATGCTTTCAAGATAGCAGCAAACCACGCTGAACTAGCGATGCTGGCACTAGTAGCTGTTTTCCAACGCCTAGACAGCCAGCTTTGTGGACGAAGTTGTATCGTCCGTTGTGAACGTGTGGACGACGTTATAAAGTGCTGTGGTCGCATTGTGCGACCTAATAAACAGTTGTCCGCTGCCTAGATCCGTTTACTGTTCAATGCTTCCGCTCAAAATGTAGTGTTGTAGCAGCATGGCACATACAAGCTGTCATGCTAAAAACGCAGAGTCAACAGTTCAGCCTGGACTCTGATGATTTAGCCATGTTTAACTCAGAGCAGTGAGCAATAAGTGCGGGTTTCAACGTGGTGACACGAATTGTCAATTTCTTCGACATGTCCACATCGTCTGGCAATGTCTTCACTAAGTAAGCTTTGTGACCAGTCAGAAGTCCGAAATAGCTAATGCGATTGTGAAGTGGTAGGCACATTAACCTCGTGTGTCCTTTCAGACATCCGTAACCTGTCATTTCCCCAACTTGTTTAAGGCCAGTACTGGTATGGAATCGTAAACCCAAATCTTTTATTTTAGAAGATTCTGGTCACACAAGAAAATTAGTTTCTGGTCCTACGTGCACGCCATCATTGTTTTTACACTTTTCTAGACATTTTAAGAAGTTGTATTCCTTCGGTACTCTTTTAAAGGACAGTTATGTTCAGAAAGAAATAGAACACCTTGAATAATTAAAGACAGGACGTCAATATTCATAGAGCATGTGTACTAGTACGTTCCGCAGAAATGATTAGCATTTGAACCATGGCCGGCCGATGTGACCGAGCGGTTCTAGGCGCTTCAGTCTGGAACAGCGCGACCGCTACAGTCGCAGGTTCGAATCCTGCCTCGGACATGGATGTATGTGATGTCCTTAGGTTAGTTAGGTTTAAGTAGTTCTAAGTTCTAGGGCACTAATGACCTCAGATGGTGAGTTCAAAAAAAATGGTTCAAATGGCTCTGAGCACTATGGGACACAACATCTGATGTCATCAGTCCCCTAGAATTTAGAACTACTTACACCTAACTAACCTGACGACATCACACACATCCATACCCGAGGCAGGATTCGAACCTGCGACCGTAGCGAGATGTTGAGTCCCATAGTGCTCAGAGCCATTTTCACCATTTGAACCATGTTGTCCCGCGGGTTCAAGGTCAACATCGATACCTCGCAGCAACACCACCTACCGGTAAAATGTGCCCGCGGCTCTAGTTGTAGCTAAAAACTGAAAGTAATCGAGTAGCATGACTTCAGCAGACGTGCAGGATGCCTCGCTGACGTGAGCGCTAATCGTTCCGCGAAAACAGCGAGTTTGAAAGAGGGCACATTGTCATGAGAGAATGTGATGCAACCATCTGGGAAACTGATGCTAGTGTAGGACGACGTGTTTCGGCAGTGTAACGGGAGTGTGCCGAATGGTTCACGGAAGGCCATAGAACACGAGATGGGTCAGGTCGCACCACCCAGAGACACTTCATCCGAATGACGTTCCAGGACATACCTACGTCCACTTCGGCTCTCACAACAGTGGAACAGTGGAACACTCGTACACTATCAGGGGTGCCAGTCCGTCGCCGTTTAATACGGCATGTGTTACGTGCGCGTAGTCCACTTCTCCGTTTATCTTTGAAGAATATGCAGAAACATGTTAAACGACAGTGGTGTATAGAACGTCACTGGGGACAGGATTGGTATCAGATAGTGTTTTCGGACGAATCCAGCTTCTATTAGTGCGAAAAGATGGCCACGTTTTGGCTTGCTGCAGGGAGGAGGAGCAACATGCCAATGATTGCAATTGCACAAGACATACAGCTTATCGTGTGGGGTGCAATTGGATGCAACCACAAATCAGAACTGGTGCATGTCCGGAATACTTTGACCTGTACGACCTTCAAGAATGACATCCTGCGACCCATAGTCATATCCTTTCTGCACACCTCAGACGCCATTTTTCAGCAATATAATTCACAGCCACATGTTATTGTCCGAAGCTCGTGGTCGTGCGGTAGCGTTCTCGCTTCCCACGCCCGGGTTCCCGGGTTCGACTCCCGGCGGGGTCAGGGATTTTCTCTGCCTCGTGATGACTGGGTGTTATGTGATGTCCTTAGGTTCGTTAGGTTTAAGTAGTTCTAAGTTCTAGGGGACTGATGACCATGGATATTAAGTCCCATAGTGCTCAGAGCCATTTGAACCATTTTTGAGCCACATGTTATTACAGGAAAACGTGCCTTCTTGGTGTCACAGGACGTGAGCCTTCTGCCCTGACCCGTCAGTTTATCAGACTTATCGCCAATCGAAAGTGTGTGGGATATTGTGAAACGACGGATGAAGTGCTGAGACCCAATGCCAGTCACCACAGATGAACTTTGGAACAAGTTGAATGCAGCATAGATGGCCATATCACAGGACCATTCGCGCCTTATGCCTATCGATGCCATCACGCATCGAACAAGTTATGAGGGCCTATGGCGGACCCTGTGCCAACTAGGCAACTGCACACATGCTGAACCGAGGTGACTTAAATGTTAATCATTTCTGCAGAACAAACTAATTATGTACATTTCCTGTGAATATGAACGTCCTATCTCTATTCGATCAAGGTGTCCTGTTTTTTCTGTAAGTTAGTACCGTTAACTCAATAACGATGGTGTATTACTTGCGAACGATACAACATCAAGTTAGCGTGGAGATCCACATCCCAGCATTTAAGACGTAATACTATCATTTGCAATGCTGCTCTAAAGAGCCGCCAAATTACATGCAAATTATCTTGAGGACTGACATTGATAAGCCATTACAACAAAGCCGTATGTTTCGTATGTTGGTTGCTAATGTGAGTGCGTGTCACCTGGACACATCCATTTTGTGGCCCAATATTTCTGATTGATCGTAAATCGTCTTAAAATTCTGCATAACTGCTGACATGGTATTACGGCCAATTAATAATACGACTGACTTGTTTGTTACCGATAATAACGTATTTTGTGCCATGAGCAAGGATAAATTCTGCTCTATTGACAGCTTCGGGTTATGTAACGGTAAATATTGACCGTGAAAGCAGCCCCCTGAAATAAACTGTCGGGCCGGGCCTTTTGGACGACGTTAACTACCGACTGTGCGTGTGGTAACCGACATGTTACGTAACGCTGGCGACAAGCGACAGGTGACAATCAGTCCACCGCACGCGCCATTCTCAGAGAAAATAACGACCCACTTAATGACTGCTTGGCCTTCTAATTATTAGAAGCAGAGTGTAAATACTCTTTGAAAGATGGTAACAAAGTGATAAATAATCCACAGTGCAGCACAACGCTACTTCCATCTTGAAATATTCTTTTGACAGAAACCGCAGAAGATGTACAGGTTGCGTTTTTATTTTGTCCTGAGACAACGAAATATCTAAATAACTACGCATGGGATTAAAAAACGGAAAAATACACGTTCAGTATTTTTTTAAAATACTATACGAACATACCAATTTTAAATCCCCAGCTCCTCCACAGTGGGTGGGGTGTGAAGCACCTATGACGTCTTAAATATAAATATCCAATTTTTATTGCAGATTTGGATTACGAGGGAAAATATACTTAACTTCCTGTGTGTAACACTTTTGCCGTTGTGCGATAAATGGCTCAGTAATTGACAAATAATACAATTTAGTTCCAGTACGATATTATCTCGAGAAAAATGCATTCGATCAAGAAGAGAAAATATCTCTGAAAAAAGCTTTTCTAGGCGTGTTCTTTCATCTTTCACTATAGGTGTGTTTGTTTGTAACATTTATTTGACAAATAGTGCTCAAAAACGTGGACACCCACTTTGATGCATTTATTTATCCGCACATATTCGACACAACTGAGAAGTGTTCCCCATATGATTTGCTGACGTTCATCGGTGTTGCGCTGAATCATGGTATCGCGCGTTGTTGGCACTTCATTATAAACTTCGCTCTTCAAGTAACTCCACAAACGAAAAGTAATCGAAGTGAGACAGGGCGATCTTGCAGGATAAGGCACTTAACCGCTTCTTCTGATCCACCGACAGTTCTAAAGCGATCTAATACTTCCCGAGCTGTCCGCCTCCGTAGCGCAGCGGTAGCGTTACCGCGTACCACGCAAGGGGGCCTGGGGTCGATTCCCGGCAAGGGCCTGGGTGTAGTGTGTCCTTCATTGTCATTGACACGCAAGTCGCCGAAAGGGAGTCAAACAAAAAGACTTGCAATACGGCGGCCGAACCCAGAAGGGGATATACCGGTCAATAAATGCCATATGATCATTTCATTTACTTCCCGTGCTGCTACTGGATATTGTTGTGGACATTATTTGTAGCGATTCGAAGGGAAGGACTGCGAGCAATACTGGAGAGAGTGCTCCAAGAATGTTCCATAATTATCACTATTTAAGGTGCCACTGATAGAGATTGGACCAATGGGTTTGTCACCAATTATTCCACACCAAACATTCACGTTCCATGGACGTTGATGTTCGAATTCCATTCCAGTAATGCATGTTGCTTCGATTAATCGTAACGAGCTTCGTGAAAGTCGACTGGTGAGTGAAGAATACTTGAGCGAAGAAACTGGGATCACTATTTTCTGTTCCGAAAATCATTGCCATGAATTTCCCGACGGAAGGAAATATGAAACGGATGATGTTTTCTACCTTTCAGAGTTTGACAAACAAGAACCTAATCCCAGATTGACGACTTAATTGTCGAGTGCTAAAGTGGAGATTATGATTCACTGCTGCTAATATCGCAACTTCATAATTCTCTCTAGCAACTGGTCTTCCACGGTTCTTATCTCGTAGTTTTACATTTCCCATGGTGAAATACTGTCGAATCACCCGACAAGAGGGAACGCGCGATCGTATACTGTTTGAAAAACGCTGAAACCACAAATTAAAGCCATATTATCAGTTCATCGTTGCAGCATAACAGCCTGTATTCAGACTACTAACGCAGTCCGGCCATGACTGAACATATTTAAGATATAAGGGACGACGTGAAGAAGCGAGACCAAGTCAAATAACGAAAAAGTTAATGAATGTTTCAAAACAGCTACACGGAGAAACTGCAAAACACCGAATCGTTTGCCACAGTATCTGTTTTTATGTCTTTAATACAATGCATTTTTCTTTAGATATACCGTTTTGGAACTCAGATGTGTCATTTATCGATTACAGCGCCATATATCGCGCAAGGACAGATGTGTTACATACAAACGTTACGCATTTTTTTCCTGAGAATCCGATCCTACAATAAACATGCGATGTCCCTATTTACTGAGATGCCCGCCACCCCACCCTGTGGAGGTGTGGCAGAGGGCCAACACTGATATAACCAAATAGCATTTTTTTAAATATTCAAGACGTATTTTCCCGTTTTCTTAATCGGATACGTAGTTTTTGAGATATTTCGTGGTCTCAAGATAAAGAACTGATCCCAAATATAGTTATAGGATGTGAAACTGTTTACTTCCTCAGACAAAATAGCTCAGCATTATCTTAAGACACATAGAATTTGGTAAATTACGTGCTAATGTGCTGACCATAGGAATCATTCACTGAGTAAAGTCGTCAGTTAGTATTTGCTGCCTTTCATTGCCACTAAACTGGTAATCTCCATGTAAAATAAAAAAAAAATGAATCGTTTTCTTTTGTGTGTTGTCGCTGCTTATGAAAACAAAACGAGGGACGATCAAGTTGTTGTTGTTGTTGTGGTCTTCAGTCCTGAGACTGGTTTGATGCAGTTCTCCATGCTACTCTATCCTGTGCAAGCTTTTTCATCTCCCAGTACCTACTGCAACCTACATCCTTCTGAATCTGCTTAGTGTATTCATCTCTTGGTCTCCCTCTACGACTTTTACCCTCCACGCTGCCCTCCAACGCTAAATTTGTGATCGCTTGATGCCTCAAAACATACCCTACCAACCGATCCCTTCTTCTAGTCAAGTTGTGCCACAAACTTCTCTTCTCCCCAATCCTATTCAATACCTCCTCATTAGTTACGTGATCTACCCACCTTATCTTCAGCATTCTTCTGTAGCACCACATTTCGAAAGCTTCTATTCTCTTCTTGTCCAAACTAGTTATCGTCCATGTTTCACTTCCATACATGGCTACACTCGATACAAACACTTTCAGAAACGACTTCCTGACACTTAAATCTATACTCGATGTTAACAAATTTCTCTTTTTCAGAAACGATTTCCTTGCCATTGCCAGTCTACATTTTATATCCTCTCTACGTCGACCATCATCAGTTATTTTACTCCCTAAATAGCAAAACTCCATTACTACTTTAAGTGTCTCATTTCCTAATCTAATTCCCTCAGCATCACCCGAATTAATTTGACTACATTCCATTATCCTCGTTTTGCTTCTGTTGATATTCATCTTATATCCTCCTTTCAAGACACTGCCCATTCCGCTCAACTGCTCTTCCAAGTCCTTTGCTGTCTCCGACAGAATTACAATGTCATTGGCGAACCTCAAAGTTTTTACTTCTTCTCCGTGAATTTTAATACCTACTCCGAATTTTTCTTTTGTTTCCTTTATTGCTCGCTCAATATACAGATTGAATAACATCGGGGAGAGGCTAGAACCCTGTCTCACTCCTTTCCCAACCACTGCTTCCCTTTCATGCCCCTCGACTCTTATAACTGCCATCTGGTTTCTGTACAAATTGTAAATAGCCTTTCGATCCCTGTATTTTATACCTGCCACCTGCAGAATTTGAAAGTTAACATTGTCTAAAGCTTTCTCTAAGTCTACAAATGCTAGAAACGTAGGTTTGCCTTTTCTTAATCTTTCTTCTAAGATAAGTGGTAAGGTTAGTATTGCCTCACGTGATCCAACATTTCTACGGAATCCAAACTGATCTTCCCCGAGGTCCGCTTCTACCAGTTTTTCCATTCGTCTGTAAAGAATTCGTGTTAGTATTTTGCAGCTGTGACTTATTAAACTGATAGTTCGGTAATTTTCACATCTGTCAACACCTGCTTTCTTTGGGATTGGAATTATTATATTCTTCTTGAAGTCTGAGGGTATTTCGCCTGACTCATACATCTTGCTCACCAGATGGTAGAGTTTTGTCATGACTGGCTCTCCCAAGGCCATCAGTAGTTCTAATGGAATGTTGTCTACTCCCGGGGCCTTGTTTCGACTCAGGTCCTTCAGTGCTCTGTCAAACTCTTCACGCAGTATCTTATCTCCCATTTCGTCTTCATCTACATCCTCTTCCATTTCCATAATATTGTCCTCAAGTACATCGCCCTTGTATAAACCCTCTATATACTCCTTCCACCTTTCTGCCTTCCCTTCTTTGCTTAGAAGTGGGTTGCCATCTGAGCTCTTGATATTCATACAAGTGGTTCTCTTCTCTCCAAAGGTCTCTTTAATTTTCCTGTAGGCAGTATCTATCTTACCCCTAGTGAGACAAGCCTCTACAGCCTTACATTTGTCCTCCAGCCATCCCTGCTTAGCCATTTTGCACTTCCTGTCGATTTCATTTTTGAGACGTTTGTATTCCTTTTTGCCTGCTTCATTTACTGCATTTTTATATTTTCTCCTTTCATCAATTAAATTCAATATTTCTTCTGTTACCCAAGGATTTCTACTAGCCCTCGTCTTTTTACCTATTTGATCCTCTGCTGCCTTTACTACTTCATCCCTCAAAGCTACCCATTCTACTTCTACTGTATTTCTTTCCACCATTCCTGTCAATTGTTCCCTTATGCTCTCCCTGAAACTCTCTACAACCTCTGGTTCTTTCAGTTTATCCAGGTCGCATCTCCTTAGAATCCCACCTTTTTGCAGTTTCTTCAGTTTCAATCTGCAGTTCATAACCAATAGATTGTGGTCAGAATCCACATCTGCCCCTGGAAATGTCTTACAGTTTAAAACCTGGTTCCTAAATCTCTGTCTTACCATTAAATAATCTATTTGATACCTTTTAGTATCGCCAGGATTCTTCCAGGTATACAACCTTCTTTTATGATTCTTGAACCAAGTGTTAGCTATGTTGATGGTAAGAGAATTGCCGCTTGTAAGCGGATACATGTGATAGAGAAGGACATTGCTTTTGATGTAGATGTGGTACATGTGGTGTCTAAACATAAGTTTGAAGTCAGTGGTGAGTTTCAGGTATTTAATGGTGGACGTCCACGGCAGGGCAGTTCCTGCTAAGGTAATCACAGCATCTCCAAGTACCCGCTTGTTAGTGAACATGAAGGCTTGTGTTTTGGGGACACCAACAGTTGCCTTCCAAAGAAGAGCCCATTGACGCATGTCGTCAGTGCGTTTTTGAAGTTAGCGAGAGATAAACTTGAGGCTCGAACTGGTCCTATAGATAACAGTGTCATACGCAAATAGCTAAAGTTACCCTACTGGCTGTTGCGGGATGCTGTTGGAGTAAATTGAATAGAGAGTTGGGACCATAACAGATCCCTGAGATACCACGGATTCTATTGGCCTGGTTGGCTGTTGGGTTTCTGAGTACCGTAAAATTTCCTGTTAGCCGAAAACGAAGATAGGATTTTTTCTTAATCTAATCAAGGTGATTATATACACGTCTAATTAAGTGTTATGATGAGATGAAAGCCAAATACGGCATGGTCCGTGCAGTGCATCAATTTGCAGTTTGATGAAGCTATCTTTTCCTTACGTTTTCCGACTGGTTCGATGTGACCCTCCAGGAATTCCTCTCCTGTGCAACCTCTTAATGTCAGAGTAGCACTTGCACCCTACGTTCACAATTATTTGTTGTAAATTTCCAGTCTCGGTCTTCCTTTATACTTATTAGGCTCTCTAGCTCCCTTTAGTATCACGCAAGTTATTCCCTGATATTTTAACACTTGTCCTGCCACGCTGTCCCTTCTTGTCTTTTCTTTCCGTATGTTCCTTTTTTCCTTACCTTACATGTTCACCTAATTCTTAACATCTCACATTCTTCCACCCCGTTCTGTTCCGATTTTTCCACAGTCCATGATTCACTACCACACATTGTTGGGCTCCAAATGTACATTCTCATAAATTTCTGCCTCAAATTAAGGCTACATCTTAACACTAGTAGTCTTCTCTTGGCCAGGGTTGCACTTTTTGTCAGTGTAAGTCTGCTTTTCATCACCTCCTTTTCCCGTCCATCATGGGTTACTTTTCTGTCTATTTAGCGGTCTCCCTCAACTTCGTCTACATTACTATCCCCAAATACGATGTTAAGTCATTTTATGCCAGTGATAGTCTGCTGTTTATCTCCTGCTTGCTCTGCAAATCATGAATTATATTTTTGTCTATTTAGCGGACTACTTTAACCTTGCCTTCATTGTGATACCAATATCCGATGCTAAATTTCTCATTGTTCTCAATTCTGCAACTTCTCATTACTTTCGTTTTTCTACGATCTTTTTTCAGTTCATATGTGCACTCACTGAACTGTTCATTTCATTCAACATACTTCCTTAACTTCGCCTACATTGTGATCCAAAATTCCGATGTTAAGTTTCTCATTCTCACTTCTGGAACTTCTCATTACTTTCGTTTTTCTTGGATTTACTTTCAGTCCATATCTGCACTCACTGGACTGTTCATTCCATTCAATAGAACCTACAATGCGAATCCTACAGCCGCCACCGCGGCACCAGGGAGCTACCAATGAAATGCGGGCATCCCCTCTCCGGAGCCCCAGCGGAGGGTCTACTTAATTTCGAAAGTTCATGCACTGATCCCATTTTATGTGATTGCAGGTGAATAACATTTGCAGACTTTCATTGTGGCTAGGGGTTCCACATCTTATAAACAGACATTGTATTGGAGAGAGACTGATTTCAAAACTGTTGTTTCTGTATATATTTTTACAATACGCTGATAATCGAATCCACCGAACACCCGACAACCCAAGATGTCATTATCTATACTGTTAATAATGACCTTTTGTTCTCTGTTGTTGAAGTAAGAGGTGAACCAACTGTGAGCTACTCCGCATATTCCACAATGGTCCAACTTCTTGACCACTAATTTGTGATCTACACAATCAAGCGCCTTAGTTAAATAAACAAAAATTACAAGCAATCGAAATCTTATTTACTCCACCCCGCACATCATAGAGGAAAGAGGATATAGCATTTTCAGGCGTTAAACCACTTCTAAATCCGAACTGTACATTTGCTTGCAAATTATGTGAAGTAAAAGTACCCTTACATACACAGCCTTTTCAATAACATTAACAAACACTGATGGCCTGTAAATAGGTCTAAAAGTGTCTACAATATCCCTTTCTCCCTCTTTATAAAGCGACTTTACTAACGAATATTTTTATCGTTCAGGAAAAATTACAGATATGGCTAAGCGCAGGGCTAACATGTGCAGCACAGTACTTTAATATTCTGCTAGGCACTCCATCATATCCACAAGAGTCGTTAGTCTTCAGTGATTTAATTATCCCCCTTGTCAGTATCACAGAGGAGTACTTCAGACATCAATCTCGGAAAGACATTTTCCAAGAGAGTTATATGATTCCCTGTAGAAAATGAGTTTCATTTAATTCACCAGCAATGCCCAGAAAATTATTGTTAAATACTTTACATTTATCTGACTTATCAGTAACAGAAGTATTTTTACTGGTAACTGACTTTATATCGTCAACTTCTTTAAGCTGACCAGACACTTCATTCGCTACTGATCATATGGCTTTAACTGTATCCTGTGAATTAGCTGTTCTATTTGATTACCACAAACTCTTTGCCTTTCTAATAACATTTCTAAGCATCTTACACTACTGTTTGTATTGGCCTACTGCAGCCTGATTGTCGTTCACATACTACACAACGACTCCAATAGTCCTTTGGTACTTCTTACCCCCAATTATTTTAGAAATTCCTATGGAATGTTATCTGTCCCTCCTGACTCAAGATGCTTTTTCCTTTGCGTCATCAGTCTTATGAATGCTTTTGTGAGCTCCGCCACGACTTCCACTCTTGTGCCAAACTCTTACTTTCAGAACAGCGCTTCTAACCTACGCTCTCAATTATTTGCAAGTTGTTTCGCATCTCTGTCTTCCTGTACACTTTTTGACCTCTACAGCTCGCTCTGCTACCATGGACGTCATTCCCTGATGTCTTAACAGATATCCTGTCATCCATCCCTTCTCCTTCTCAGTGTTTTCCGCATATTCCTTTCCTCGCCGATTCTGCGCAGAACCTCCTTAATCCTTACCTCATTAGTCCACCTAGTTTTCAACGTTCTTTTGTAGCAACACATATGAAATGTTTCGATTCTCTTCCGTTCAGATACCGGCCAAGGTGGCCGAGCAGTTCTAGGCGCTAAAGTCTGGAACCGCGCGACCGCTACGGTCGCAGGTTCGAATCCTGCCTCGGGCATGGATGTGTGTGATGTCCTTAGGTTAGTTACGTTTAAGTAGTTCTAAGTTTTAGGGGACTGATGACCTCAGCAGTTAAGTCCCATAGTGCTCAGAGCCATTTGAAACTTTTTCCCTTCTGATTTTCCCACAGTCCATGTTTCACTACCACACAATGCTGTGGTCCAAACGCACATTCACAGATATTTCTTCCTCAAATTGAGGCGTATGTTTGACACTAGTAGACTTCTCTTGGACAGGAATGCATTTTTTGCAGTGCTACCGTGCAAGGCTGCTTTGGTGTCCTCCTTGCTCCGTCCGTCATTTGTTACTTTGGTGCATGGGTAGTAGAATTCCTTAACTTCATCTACTTCGTGACCATCAGATCTGTTGTTAAGTTTCTCTCTGCTCTCCTTTCTGCTACTTCCCATTACTTTCACCTTTCGTCAATTCATTATTAATCCATATTCTATAATTCGACTGCTCATTCCATTCAAAAGATCACGTAATTCTCCTTCACTTTCACAGAGGATAGCTATGTCATCAGCGAACCTTATCGTTGATATCGTTTCACCTTGAACTTAAGTTCCACTCCTGAATCTTTATTTTATTTCCCACATTGCTTCTTCGTTGTATAGATTGAACAGTAAGCGCGAAAGACTCCGTCCCTGTCTTACGCCCTTTTTATGGTTCAAATGGCTCTAAGTACTATGGGACTTAACATCTGAGGTCATCAACCCCCTAGAATTAGAACTACTTAAACCTAACTAACCCAAAGAGATGACACACATCCATGCCGGAGGCAGGATTCGAACCTGCGACCGTAGCAACAGCGAGGTTCCGGACTGAAACACCTAGAACCGCTCGACCACAGCGGTCAGCACACCGCTTTTAATCCGAACAGTTCGTGCGTCGTCCTCCACTCTTATTGTCCCCGCTTAGGTTCTTGTACATATTGTAAATTGTCTGTCTTTCCATATACAGTAGCTTACCCCCTATTTTTCTAGGAATTTCGATCATCTTGCACCATTTGACACTGTCGAAGACTTTTTCCAGTTTGACAAATCCTATGAGCTGTTCTTGATTTTTCTTTAGTCTTACATCTATAATCAACTGCCACATTAGAAATGTCTTTTTGGTGCCTTTACCTTTCCTAAAGCCAAACTGATCGTCATCTAACAGATCCTCAATTTTATTTTCCGTTCTCCTGTATCTTCTTCTAGTCCGCAACTTGGCTTCATGAGCTGTTAAGCTGACTGGCGGAACTTCTCGCACTTGTCAGGTCTTGTAGTCTTCTGAATTATCTGGACGATGAAACTTCTTGGCAGATTGAAACTATGTGCCGGACCGAGACTCGAACTCAGGACCTTTGCCTTTCTCGGGCAAGTACTCTACCACTTGAGCTACCCAAGCACGGCTCACGCTCCGTCCTCACAGCTTTAATTCCGGCAGTACCTCGTCTCCTACCTTCCATACTTCACATAAACTCTCCTCTTGATTCTGGAAACATCCCCCAGGCTGTGGCTAAGTCATGTCTCCGCAGTAATCGTTCTTTCTGTAGTGATAGTTCTGCAAGAGTCGGAGGAGAGCTTCTGTGAATTTTGGAAGGTAGGAGACGAGGTACTGATGGAATTGAAGCTGTGAGTACGCGATCTGAGTCGTGCTTGCGTACCTCAGTTGGTAGAGCACTTGTACACGTAAGGCAAAGGTCCTGAATTCCAGTCTCGGTCCAACACAGAGTTTTAATCTGCCAGGAAGTTTCATAACTACGCACACTCCGCTGCAGGATAAAAATTTCGTTCTATGTGGATGATATTTTCCGAAAGTCCGATGGTATGTTGCCAGACTCATATATTCTACACATCAACGTGAATAGTCGTTTTATTGTCACGTCCCCCAATGCTTTTAGATTTTGGTGAAATATTATCTAGCTAATACTGGATCCAATATATCTTCCACATGTGCTAGCATTTCTTCTTGGATCACATCAAACGATGCAGAGGGAATCAGATAAGGATACCGACTTTAAAATTAGCAGACGGGTTTTGCTGTTACAGAGATAATTCAGTCGTGGTTGCAATATAGATGGTTTTATTAGTTCTTCATTTGAAAGAAAGTGCGTAACTAATGAAGAATATAGTTTTGCTATTTGGCACCAAAATAACAGATGATGGCCGAAGTACAGAGGACACAAAATATAGACTGGCAAATGCAAGAAAAGCTTTTTTTGAAAAAGAGAGGATTGTAAATATCGACTATAGGTCTGAGTGTTAGAAAGACTTCCTGAAGGTATTTGTTTATGGCGTAACCTTGTAAAAAAGTAAAACGTGGTCAAGAAATTGATCAGAGATGAGAATAGAAAATTTTCAAATTCTGTGCTGCTGAAGAAGCTGAAAAGTACTCGTAGATGCATAGATAATGTAACTAATGATGAGTTACTCGATAGATATGAGGAGAAAAGAAATTTGCGGTATAATTTGACCAAACGCAAGAATCTTTTGCCACGACAAATTCTGAGACATCAAGATACAAGACTGACTGTATTGTATTTAACACTGGAAGGAAGTGAAGGGAGTAATGGACGGAGACCAAGAGATGAACACAAAAAGCAGGTAGAAATGGATATAGGTTTCACAGTTATTCGGAGACGAACAGGCTTGCACAGGTTAGAGTAACGTGGAGTGCAGCATCAACCCAGTCTTCGGACTGAAGATCACAACCAGCACAATATATTGTCAGACAATTCCTCCCCTCATGGAGACCTTCGGTGTACTCTTTTCACCAAGCAACTCTATTTTCTGCTTTTAGCAGTCGAATTCCCATTGCGCTAGTAATGTTGGCGCCCTTGCTCTTAAGTTCACCGAAGAGTAATCTCATTTTTCTATACACTGAGACCGTTTTTCCAATGATAATTTCTTTTCACATTCGATCATATTTTTCCTGCAGCTATTTCACATTTGTTTTCGTGAACTTGTACTTTCTTTCATTGCTAAGTGTTTTATACTGTTCTTTTCATGTCTTTCCCTAAACACTTTTGTACACCTTTATTTCGTTGTTGAGTCGAAGTATTTTTTCTGTTGCCCACAGTTTCTTCGCAGTTATCTCCCTAATAGCTTTGACTGCTCTTGTTAGAGAAGTCCATTTATCTTCAACTGAACTACCCGCTGTGTTATTAGTTATCGCAGTATCCACGTCTTTCGAAAACATCAAGCACGTCTGATGAATCCTCGGTACTTCATTATCCCGCTTCCTTCCACACTGATTCTTCCATATGAATCTCTTAATCCTCAGTCTAGTCTTCGTCATTATTAAACTTGAACTGAGCCTATATCTGCTCCTGGATACGCTTTGCAATCCACTACCTGATTTAGGAATCTCTATCTCACCATAACGTAATCCAGCTGGAATTTTCCCGTGTCTAGAGGCCTCCTCCACGTGTAAGTTGTCTTTTTGTGATTCTTGAACAGAATATTCATTATTACTAACTAAAATCTATTGCATGATTCATTCTTTTTGCTTTCTTATTCCTACTATCCCGTCCGTATTCTCTCGTAAACCTTTCTTCTATCACTTTCCCTACAGCCGCATTCCAGTCTACCATGATTATCAGATTTTCGTCTCCATTTACCTACTGAATTACCCATTCAATATCCTCATATACTTTCTCTAGATCTTCATCTTCAGCTAGCGACGTCGGCATCCGTACCTGAACTATCGTTGACAGTGTTGGTTTTGCTTTCGATTCTGATGAGAATAAGACTATCACTGAACTGTTCACAATAACTCACGCTCTGCCCTGCCTCCATATTCATAATGAATCATAATCCAGTCATACCATTTTCTCTAGCTGTCGATATTATTCTATATTCGTTGGAGCAGAGGTGTATTTATTGTGACTCAATATTGACTTCTGCGGCCGAACGCTGTTATCGAGAAATTGATATTCAAGTAGACATGGTTGAACGATTTAACTTGGGAAATTTGTTCAAGATAGCGTACTGGTGCACTGCACGACGACATTGACACGTACTAAAACGTGGCCTGTATACGGTCTGCTTATTCTAAATGCACAGCTACTTCAAATCTTATTTGTTTCACTGAATATAAGAGGTAAACTCTCTAAGGCTGCGATTCTACGCATTTTAAATGGGAATAACTGTTATCTGGCTACATCATTGTCGAAACGGATTGCCCCTTTTGTATCACTTTTATTTCTCACATTTGTATGTGTTATGCAGTGGGTCATTAAATGTTCCATAGGCTGGGCTTTGTGATTCATTTGTACACAACACAGCAGAGTACGACCATTTATTGAGTTTATGGTTGATTGTTTGTCCTCGTACAGTAACAAATCAATTTCGTTTAACGAAGAATTGCACTTTATCCTTTCGTTATTGTAAATCCACCATCGTATGTAGCTATTGTTCGATCTGATGCGGGATTAGAAGAGTTGCAGTACGTGAACTTGCCCCGCTATAAAGGTAGCTGAATTCGATCAGTCTGGAAGGAATAAACTGATCTTGAGAGAGCCTTAAACTTAACAGGTACGAATGAACTAGAGGTTGCTTACTTCTCCGAACTCGTCATTCTGCAGCGTTCCAGAGCCACTGTGGGAAATATTTAGTTTTTCAGAAGAATACAAGTAATAGTTTAAATCCAAGTGTATATAATATTCAACGACCTCTAGGAAATGTCGTATTTTCACGTCTTTATGTACTTCACGATTGGAGCAATGAGCCTTATTCCAATACAAATAGGTCAGTTTTAATCTATCTCTTAACAAAATTTTTATTAGAGTGTGCTTTATTTTGGAAGACCTCTTTATTGTTAAATCTTTAAAGAAATCCTGTCATTTGTGGTAGAAGTAAAATTAGAGAAAACTGTTTCATTACCCTACAATAAGCGAGCGGGTAGAGAGAAACCGGCACAGGAACACCAGCAGCAAGGTAAAGCCTATATAGACGGTAGCTATAATTAAACATTCGCTACTTGAGTGGATCCTTATGAAAAACGAGTGATCTTTGGACAATGAAACACTTGTAACGAAATGCGGAAGAGAATAGCGAATAAACCATTAAAAGAAACACATTCCAATATCCCAGTGAGATGGAAACATTTGTTAATTGCATACCATGTTTGCTTCACAGTTAGAAACATTGCTCCTTGTGACGACCATCTGCTTCCACTATAGGCTCGAGCCGTACTACGGATACCATATTACAATTGTTCGTAGCATCTTTTGAGTGGTGGACCATGGCATGCTGAGCCGTCGCGACACAAGTCGTGTAGTGCTTGGAGAATTATACGTCGCGTTCAGCGTTCTCAGTCATGACAACAGTAACTTCTTCAAAGATTTGTGGCGCGACTGGCCTTCGGGCGCACCCAGGAGCAAGTTCCAAACCACCTGTTAATTCGAATTTCCGAATCATGCACTTTAGCTCCAGTGCGGAAAGAGGATCTCTATGTAATCTTTTCTGTAATGCGCACTGATGCTTGTGTTTCAAGCCTTTGTCACCCTACAAGTACCGTCGCCTAACGGCAAGTCATAACATAAACTGTGGCGCTACATTCATCAAGAGAAAAACGCATTTCCAGTATCACCATGGGTTCACCGAATTTTCAGATGGTAAAGAGCCAATCAGATGACGCAAGGATTCCTAGATTATAATCCTCTGCCTTCAACGAGCTCCTGGAACATTTTCACAGAATTTATATGTGGATATAGTCGAATCTGGTATTTAGGACGGCATGCTGAAATGTAATGTCTCCAACTTTCAGCCGTAAATTATTAAAGCTTTTTAAATAAAACGAACGTTACTAATATTCTGCATCATTATTCTTCATGTCTACATATTTATTTCTCAACATTTACCCCAGGACCAACACATTTATCCTATCGAGAGACCAGTTTGATGATACCGTCACTGTTAAGAGTTCGACTTCGTTGACGGACCCACAACCTCAAATCTTCTTGCCACGCTTCATCGCTATCGAAATGAAGTCATCGAAGGTGCTCTTTAAATTTTGTAGACAGATGAAAATCGAATGAAGCAAAGTCGCAATGCTAATGTCGCAGCACTCGTGTGTGGTCCGGTATCGTCGTACTGAACGAAATGGAGCTCACTGTGTGGACGAATTCTTCTAATCCGAAAGTCTGTTAGACTACATTGTTTTTCACCCATCGACATATTTATGTAACACACCACCGTGTTACACTTCACAATTCGGAACCCCTAGCGACAGGGGGATGCAAATACGTATGCATGAAGAATAAGGATGCAAAATGTTAATAACGTTTGTTTTATTTAAAAGTCTTAAGAGTTTTCATATTAAAAATATGGTGGTGACACTTTTAAGCTCGCCGTCGTAAGTTAGAATAGTTTAGTGCTTGCTTACTCGACTATTATTTCACTTAGTGTAGCTGTCCCTTATCTAAACGCGATACAACTTCGATTCCATTCGAAAACATTCAAGCAGTGGGGAGTTTCCAAACAAACCGACAGGAAATACCTACGCAAACTACACTACTGGCCATTAAGATCGCTACACCGGTAAGACATGCAGATAATAAACGGGTATTCATTGGACAAATATATTATACTAGAACGCAATTTGGGTGCATAGATCCTGAGAAATCAGTACCCAGAACAACCACCTGTGGCCGTAATAACGGCCTTAATACGCCTGGGCATTGGGTCAAACTGAGCTTGGATGGCGTGTAGACGTACAGTCGTACTCAAAAGTATCCGAACGACCTGAATTGCATTTCGCCTGATTCGCAGGCAACTGGCATAACGCAGCTGTCTAGCAGGTCCTCTAATCGCCCCTTGGTACAGTCATTTGACTATTGCAAATGGTTCCAACAAGTCCCCACTAGAAAACACTGCTCTGTATCGCAGTAACTCATGATGTAAAGTAATACCACGATGCTACAAATACCAGGGAACACTTTATTACAGATAAGACTGTCCTTAAGGATTGTGAGCTCACATTTATTACAATAAATGACATACCTTAAATGTTACCACTCTCATTATTAAGACAGATAGGTAATGTACGTACTAAGTTCGTCGTATACATGGTTTCGTCTACAAAGTAACATATAGTACTTATTATTTAACACAAAAGATATTAAACATTTAAGTTATCCACGAGCAGCTAGTTGAGAATATGTATGAACTTCAAATGACATGACGAACCGTCTCGTTCTGAATATGGATTCAAACCCAGGTCAGGCAGACTAAGCAATGATTTCGTGACTGACGCAAACTAACATTCATTCCTGATTAGGCATACAGAGAGTGATATACCTCGATTTTAGACAGTATCACTTAGCAAATATCAACTTTAAATTACAAAACACAAACATTTTTAACGGACGCGAATCCCTCCCCAGCATCTCTTGTCCCTGTTAACGAACTACGAGAGATGTTAAATATTGCTTCTTCACAAGTAACTTCCTTGAAATGCCGTTAGGTAAAGCCTTGTGTTGGACAGGTATTCGATCCCAGAACCTAATCGGATTGATATCGAAACACAACCAACTGTGACATATCGGATTTCCTTGCCAGTAGCTAGATGTTTTAACTGAAATGACGAGAAGAAACATTAATTTTTTCCTTCCCACGACTCCAACCAGGCACCTATCACTGTTATATTCTAGCGAAAACGTACATTTAATATGGGTTTGTTGCACCAGCAGCGACATGTGAGCATGTTTGAACTAGAAATAATATGACGAAGAGTTCAGTGCTCACTGGGAATTGAGCCCCACACATATCGTTGTTGACTACACACAAAGAGACATCACCTAGCGAATTTTTCTCCACCAGCAGTTCGGAATAACATCTTGAACTTACACTGATCTCGCAAATAGTTCTGTGTCCCACTGAGAGTCATAAACGTCAGATATCGTTAGTGTTGACAACGAATGAAAAAACATTAAAAATCAAAATTATTATCCACCAGCAGATATGTGTTCTCATGCTAGAGCTTGATAATACATAACTAAATCTTTAGTGCCGGGCCAGGATTCGAATCCATTCACACGTAATATGTGGAGTCTTTGGGTAATCTGCAGTTTTGAACAAACAACAAATTGAAGCCGAGCTGTATTGCCACGAAGGGATCAAATTCCGCGTTAAGGGCGGTCTGAGTTGCATTCTCAGTTCAGAACCAATTTTATCGACATACAGAGGCTCAGATAAAAGATGGAATAAGTGTCCTGTGACTCTACATAGCGATTGTTTCGTCACTAGGAATAAATAACTAGTATAAGAAAGGTTACTGGTGATAGAGTTTCTATATGTCGCCACTCCAGACTTTATTGTGGTTCAACCTAACGACTACTTGGCAGAGAAGGAATATCATATTTAATGTGAATTTCAGACCACACTGCCATTATATCTCCTTCACTTGGTGTAGCCAGAAGAGAAAGGAATCTTTCTCTCCCTATCTAAAACAATTGACAGAAGTGGGAATCGAACCCAGACCGTAGGTATAATAACCTACCATCAGTCCAACAGACCACCAAACCCTCTTTTCTGTGACTCATTTTTCTATTGTAATGCTGTTGCGCCACCCTGGATGAGAATTTTGACACACAGGCTCCCTGTAGTAAATTGCAACATGTTCAGTAAATTCATTTACTTGATTGACAAAATCACCATGAACTAGCTGCCTCGGCTACCCAGTGCATACATTCGACTATTTTGTAATCACCGAAATAAAATCACGTAACTGCCACCTACACAGAACTGCCAACAGTGTAGGATGCAGAAATTTAAACAGGAAGTGTTGCTTTCCACTTGAGCTATTCTATTGCGCTATCTGTTTGTAAAAAACGTCGTGCAGCGCAAAAGAAAAGCTGTAACTGTTTCTCTCATATGAGAAGTCTAGATCCGGCCATTTGCATTATCTCGCAGCGCTGTGGTATGCAGAAATTCTGGAGGAATTGTTGTTCAGCTGTGGTGCTACTGGCGCATGTGTCAGCTAGTAGTGTAATGGTAAGTACTGTGCACAATAGATAAGATGTCCAGAGTTCGAATACATATACTACTAAATTTTTTTAAAACGCAATTCTGCTGTCTGCTGAAGTTACACATATAATGAAACTTTGAACATAATTCCCTTCACTTCTCATCCCAAAATAGTCGCATGTGGAAGAAGGGGTTTAATAGACAGCCAGGCAGCAGATACATCTCGAAGCTTTTGTATTATGTATGGGGAGAGCGCATCGTGCCCAAATACGTCAGGAAAGTATTTTCTACATTAACTGTCGTGTGGTAGTGGCATTTTATTCTGCTTCAAACATTGACAGCTTTAACTCAGAATAAGTTTTCTACATGCATGTAATCAATAAATTGCATGTGCATCGTCAGACTATTATAAATAACATCAGAGAATTCGCACATATCGTTGATGAATAATTTGTCTTATGTTTACTATTGTTTCAACAACACTAAAGGAAACCTTACGAAAACTGTGCACTGTATTATAAGAAATTGAAATAAAACTACCCACGATAACCTTACGACGAAAGTCTGTCTTAATAAAACTGAGTATCTGCACACAAGCATGTGTCTATCGACACAAATTAGTAAAATACTACTCACTTAGATTTTGATTGGCTCTGTGTTTAATTGGTATGCTGTGTCATACTAAAGAGGTATGCAAATGTGGCATTTCATAAATATAGTTCTGTATTTCTAGAAACCAAAAATATGCTTGTCAGCAGCGGAAAGAGGCGTTACCTGTTGTGCAGAATTGTAAGTTTTTCACTATTGCACTATGAGCCGAAAGTATTTAATTGCGATTTCCTTATTGTTGTTTGATCTGACTGCTTGTAGCGCTTTTACAGAAGGGGTAAAAAACGTTAAGTCCGTGAGACTGGAACTGCAAACAATAACAGACGCTTTTTCACAAGTCAGCACGTTACCACAGAGCTGGCGAACAGGTATGTGTGTGAATTTCCTCTTACGAGGCCAATAGCGGTTAGAACTCATAAACCGCTATTTAAAGGACGAGATTAGTTGCGATTTCCACCTGCAACGACTTTTCTGGTCTGAAAACCGTAAGTTTAGAATCTTTTCACACCTCAAGCGATAATAACTGAGATTATTCATTGGAAATGACAGGTAAAATCAAGTGCACTTTGAGGCTTAATTCCGTGCACACAAGGAAGTAATTGGTCGATCACAGAGTTACCAAACATACGTTGCCTTGTTCCCAAATCTCAGTTGCAGTACCAGCAGGAAGAAGACAAACCGATGTGATCCCACAGCGGGCTGGGAAGTGACCATAGCTGGTGTCTCCAAGTCGCAGCTGCTACGGCCTGGAATACGTAATGCGACTGATTCGCATTTCTGTAACTAGATTAGGGACTGGAGCGTAGTTACTAAAAATACACAGAATTGACTGCAAACTAAACATCATAAATCAGTAACTCTCGCCGGCCGGCGTGGCCGTGCGGTTCTAGGCGCTTCGGTTTGGAACCGCGTGACCGCTACGGTCGCAGGTTCGAATCCTGCCTGGGGCATGGATGTGTGTGATGTCCTTAGGTTAGTTAGGTTTAAGTCGTTCTGAGTTTTAGGGGACTGATGACCACAGATGTTAAGTCCCATAGTGCTCAGAACCTTTTGAATCAGTAACTCTCACAGTTGTTTTTATATTTCTTTCGCAAGTGTACTCAAAACTAAGAAACTCATACACAGGCGTTTTCGTGCCTCGCCGATAGTCGAGCACAACAAACAAATAAAAATAAAAAAAATGTGTGTGTGTGTGTGTGTGTGTGTGTGTGTGTGTGTGTGTGTGTGTGTGGTAATGAAGGAACGTGATGTTTAATGCGGATTATGGATTATAACGTCTTTCTCTTCAGGTTACCAGAGGTAAAATAAATCTGTTTCTGCCTCTTGAAAGTAAATTCTTGAACCCATGCAGTGCACCTGTGATAATTCGTTCCACCAGACCATTGTGGCCACATTTCCCAGCCTCAAGACTGTGCTGAAACGAATGATGAGCTTAGCTTACAAAATTAGACACGGTGGAAAAAATGCGAGTCTAGTAAATGGTTAAGTAGAAGTAAGCTTCTGACGCGGAGATTGTTATTCTCATGTCAGCAGGCATCATAGGCTGGAAGTAAAGCCAATTTGAATTTTCACAAATGGAGCAAATTTCTTAGTTCGAGAAAATCCACTGTGAAGTGTGAAGTTACCGGATAATTCGATTATTACCGTCATGATTACCATCATTTTATTCATACCGCTGCTGGAACACACGTGCTTGAAGATCATTTAATGCCCTTTGGTCACAATAGAAGTAGTTTCCCAAGAACAGGTTGTTTCCCTGTCTACGGAATCCTTTTCATGTTAATATCAAACATCAGCAGTTACTCGTAGATTGCATTAAAACTAAAGTAACTGATGAAGACTTCACTTGATAACAAAAACGTGCTGCCTTTCTTCATTTACTTGCACATAGAAATGGCTGTCGAATAATGCCAAACCAAAAGGCAAGAGATCTTACTGCCTTCCGATATATGTCGCTGTCAGTTCTTCTATATGATTTGGTCGACATGACCTGTTTCAAGTTGTGTATGACAGACAATTTTTTAGAAAATCAATTGTTTTCCGTTGAAATAAACAAAGATTATCATTCTAAGCTATCCAAGCACAAAATTTTCGCAATATTAGTTCAAATTTAATACTCGCTTCTATAATGTAGGAAAATATTTCACAGTTGCAAAACTCGTATCCGACTCTAGCAATCTCGCCGCGTCAGCCGTGCTGTGCGGACGTGTGCTGAGTTTCGTGCGCCGCGGTCTGCTGTGCTTCAGCGTGGTAAGTCGCAGTGCTTCTTGCATCGATGCAGAAATACTACGCATATTGAAATTTGAAATATGAATTCGTGATGGCCCACTTGAACAGACAAGATACTTTGAAATTCTCGTTTGAGCGTCATTACGCCCGACCTAAACTACACGAAATCGAAGATTGGTTGGAATACGAAGTGAAAGTTGATTCAGAGGATGTCATTGGGGTGCATCTTTCGAAAGTGAGCAGCGTGGTATTTGTGAAATTGAGGAATGCTAACTTATGTGACAAAATAGTTGAGTCTTGCGAAGGAATTACGAAATTTAAATATTGTGATGGAAACGTAGGCGAAGTCACCGTAACACAAGCAGGTTTTGGAATAAGAAATATCAGGATATTCGAACTACCCTTCGAAGTACCGGCGGAACAAATGAACGCAGTGATAGCGCCGTACGGTAAAGTTCTCAGCAATGTTGCCGAACGGTGGTCCAACGCACGCAAATTCCAAGTTCTCGACGGAGTGAGACAATTAAAGGTCGATTTACACAAGCATGTACCGTCATACATCAGCGTCTGTGGATACCGAGGTATCGTTATATACGACGGCCAGCCGAGGACGTGCGTGGCGTGCAACTATCTCGTCCACGTCCGCGCTGAGTGTGTACAGAGGCGAGTGGCGCAGCTGCCGGCTGGCGAGGCGCCGCGACCGCCGGCTAAGACTGCGCTTCCAGCGACTTAGGCTACGGCTGCCCGCTGCCAATTCCTGACCCCAAGCCCTAATGTGAATACAGAGAACCATCCACCCCGATAAGAAGCCCAGATTGCCACTACTGACACAACAGAAGCTAGACCACCCGAACCTACGGAAATCGTGGCAGCTGTAACGGTTTCAACACAACAGACACCGAAAGATATTGGGAGCCACAGCAAATCCTCGGAATCCTCCACCGTTGAGAATGACATGCAAGAACTATCCCGGAATGAGCAACCTCATAGTGAACCGATTTCTCTACTGACACCATCATCCACAAAGAGCACGGTCGACAATTTGGCTCGAAACACCACCCGCTTAGAAGATGTGAAGAATGCTGAGGAAGACAACATCAGACAGCAGCCGGTGAAACCTAAACGGCAAACACGAAAACAGAGCCCTGAAGAGATTCAAGAACTGGAAAAAAACTCTCCCGTACCAAAAAAATTCGTAAAACAGATCGAAGCGGAAAGCAAGGCGTGGCAGACATCGGAAAACCAGACATCCCCAACCTGAATGAGGACGTACAGATGAACCTCGCCCCTCCAATTGAAGAAACAATGGACACTGTTAGCCGCTGTGGACCTGATACGGGGACAGAATGGTCTGACGACACTGAACGTGCTTAGTTGGACTACCGAATGACGCAGGCGTATAAAATCGCTACGCTCAATGTAAACAGAATAGTTTCGGAAGTAAAGCTTCAATCTGTGTAGGACTACTTATATGCCGCTGACATTGACAGAGAGATGTTACATGAGGTAGTTACGATCAAAATAGCGGATGTGTACGGATATGAGGCGATCTTCAACATAGGCAATGAATGTGGAACGGGAATTTTGTTCAAACACGGCATACCATGTACAGCAAAAGCAATACTTGAATCTGGACGAGCCATCACTGCACAAATATATGATCTGCTTCTTGTTAATATATATGCTCCCACTGGATCCAGCGAAAAACGAGCAAGGGGCAACCTGTTCCGGGACAAAATTGTCCCATTAATAACGGATCCTCGACTGCACATAATTTTGGGTGGAGATTTTTAACTGCGTATTGCGTCCCGAAGATCAAGTCCCGAACTTCATCTTTTGTGAGGAGCTGTTGTTGTTAATTAACGGACTAGACATGTAGATGCTTGGTGCCATCTTCGTCCGCACACCCGGGGATACACGTACATATCCAGTACTTCGGCAAGCAGACTAGACAGGCTGTATGTAACGAAAAGTTTTATCCATAATGTAACTGACTGCGAAATTTGGCCTCTTAACTTCTCGGATCACTGCGCATTTCATATAACCGCGCAGCACACTAAACAAAAAACATTCCTAGGAAGGGGCGTATGGCAGCTAAACGTGTCACTTTTGGAGGACGCAGTACTGAAACAGGAGATCCATGATACATGGCAGCGTTGTCTTCGGACGCAATCCAGATATCCAACACGCATCATGTGGTGGCTACAGTGTGCGAAACCACAGATAAAAAAATGCATCGCACGATATGGTCGCATGAAAGCGTACCAGCGAAAACGCACCTTGGAGTATCACTTTCTTTGCCTCCGCGAACTATATGACTCCATGCGATTAGTAGCAAACAGGTCTAGAATAAAACGCACTAAAGCAAGAATAACGGCGTTAGTACGACAATCACTGGAGGGAAAAAAGTTCGATCACGTCCTCCGATGGAACTGACGCAGGAGGATACGTCCGTACATCACATGATACGGGAAAGAGAGGTAAACAAAGGTTAATCCACACTCTCTGTGATGAACAGGGGAACAAATACGATCAACAAGTCACAATGAAAAACTATGTGGTGCAACATTATACAGATTTTTACGCCGCGTCGGCGACTGATGCGACTGCAAGTGAGCCGCTTTTATCCAACATTCAATCCACGGTCCATCCGACTGACAACGCCGACCTTGTAGCCCACTTAAAAGGAAGAATTATGTGCCATAATCAAACATTCGCCTACAAAGAAATCTGCTGGTTTAGATGGCCTGCCCATAGGATTTTATGCTTGTTTTTGGCACATCATAGGACCGGAATTCACCAAAATTTGCAATGAATTATTGGGAGACGTGCAGATGCCATCTGTTTACCGAAGGAATGATTGTCCTGATTCCCAAAAAACCACGTAGCACTACGCTGGAGGATTTTCGACCACTAACACTGCTCAATTCGGACTATAAATTCTTGACCCGACTCATCAATTGTAGACTGAAGACGGTACTGCCGAAAGTACTTGGCCCTTATCAAATGAGTGCTGTCCCAGGGAGATCAATGTCGAATGCATTATGTGAATATAGAGACATAATATATTTGTCGTGGCTATGTAAATGCAATGTTGGTCTCATGTTTTTAGACTTCGATAAGGCCTTTGACCGCATCAGCCACCACTTTCTACTAACTGTAATGCAACGGGTGGGATTCAGTGCTCATTTTATTCAGATCATACGCAAATGTATAGTCGGAATTTCCTCTCGAATCAAAATAAATGGTCAGCTAAGTTCACCAGTCCCGATCAAGCCATCAGTGAGACAAGGCTGCCCCCCTTTCTATGGCACTATATGCAATCGCTATTGGTTGGTTGTGTGGGGGAAGGAGACCAGACAGCGAAGTCATCGGTCTCATCGGATTAGGGAAGGACAGGGAAGGAAGTCGGCCGTGCCCTTTGAAAGGACCCATCCCGGCATTTGCCTGGGGCGATTTAGGGATATCACGGAGAATCTGAATCAGGCTGGCCGGACGCAGGATTGAACCGTCGTCCTCCCAAATGCGAGTCCAGTGTCCAGTGTCTAATCAAGAATAAAATGCCACTACCACAAGACAGCTAATGTAGAAAATACTTTTCTGACGTATTTGGGCACGATGCGCTCTCGCCGGCCGGAGTGGCCGTGCGGTTCTAGGCGCTACAGTCTGGAGCCGAGCGACCGCTCCGGTCGCAGATTCGAATCCTGCCTCGGGCATGGATGTGTGTGATGTCCTTAGGTTAATTAGGTTTAATTAGTTGTAAGTTCTAGGCGACTGATGACTTCAGAAGTTAAGTCGCATAGTGCTCAGAGCCATTTGAACCATTTGATGCGCTCTCCCCATACATAATACAAACGCTACGAGATGTATCTGCTGCCTGGCTGTCTATTAAATCTGTAAAGATCAAAATGTCACAGTAGTTACCCCTTTTTCCTTATGCGACTATTTTGGGATGAGAAGTGAAGGGAATTATGTTCAAAGTTCCATTATATGTGTAACTTCAGCAGACGGCAGAATTGCGTTTTAAAAAAATTTAGTAGTATATGTATTCGAACTCTGGACATCTTATCTATTGTGCACAGTACTTACCATTACACTACTAGCTGACACATGCGCCAGTAGCACCACAGCTGAACAACAATTCCTCCAGAATTTCTGCATACCACAGCGCTGCGAGATAATGCAAATGGCCGGATCTAGACTTCTCATATGAGAGAAACAGTTACAGCTTTTCTTTTGCGCTGCACGACGTTTTTTACAAACAGATAGCGCAATAGAATAGCTCAAGTGGAAAGCAACACTTCCTGTTTAAATTTCTGCATCCTACACTGTTGGCAGTTCTGTGTAGGTGGCAGTTACGTGATTTTATTTCGGTGATTACAAAATAGTCGAATGTATGCACTGGGTAGCCGAGGCAGCTAGTTCATGGTGATTTTGTCAATCAAGTAAATGAATTTACTGAACATGTTGCAATTTACTACAGGGAGCCTGTGTGTCAAAATTCTCATCCAGGGTGGCGCAACAGCATTACAATAGAAAAATGAGTCACAGAAAAGAGGGTTGGTGGTCTGTTGGACTGATGGTAGGTTATTATACCTACGGTCTGGGTTCGATTCCCACTTCTGTCAATTGTTTTAGATAGGGAGAGAAAGATTCCTTTCTCTTCTGGCTACACCAAGTGAAGGAGATATAATGGCAGTGTGGTCTGAAATTCACATTAAATATGATATTCCTTCTCTGCTAAGTAGTCATTAGGTTGAACCACAATAGAGTCTGAAGTGGCGACATGTAGAAACTATCACCAGTAACCTTTCTTATACTAGTTATTTATTCCTAGTGACGAACCAAACGCTATATAGAGTCACAGGTCACTTATTCCATCTTTTATCTGAGCGTCTGTATGTCGATAAAATTGGTTCTGAACTGAGAATGCAACTCAGACCGCCCTTAACGCGGAATTTGATCCCTTCGTGGCAATACAGCTCGGCTTCAATTTGTTGTTTGTTCAAAACTGCAGATTACCCAACGACTCCACATATTACGTGTCAATGGGTTCGAATCCTGGCCCGGCACGAATGATTTTATTATGTATTATCAAGCTCTAGCATGAGAACACCTATATGATGGTGGATAATAATTTTGATTTTTAATGTTTTTTCATTCGTTGTCAACACTAACGATATCTGACGTTTATGACTCCCAGTGGGACACAGAACTATTTGCGAGATCAGTGTAAGTTCAAGATGTTATTCCGAGCTGCTGATGGAGAAAAATTCGGTAGGTGATGTCTCTGCGTGTAGTCAACAACGATATGTGTGGGGCTCAATTCCCAGTGAGCACTGAACTCATCGTCATATTATTTCTAGTTCAAGCATAGATGTCGCTGCTGGTGCAACAAACCCATATTTAACGATCGTTTTCTCTAGAATATGACACCGATTGGTGCCGGATTGGAGTCCTCGGAAGGAAAAAATTAGTGTTTCTTCTCGTCATTTCAGTTAAAACATCTAGCTATTGGCAAGGAAATCCGATATGTCACAGTTGGTTGTGTTTCGATATCAATCCGATTACGTTCTGGGATCGAATCCCTGTCCCACACAAAGCTTTACCTCACGGCATTTCAAGGAAGTTACTTGTGAAGAAGCAATATTTAACATCTCTCGTAGTTCGTTAACAGGGACAAGAGATGCTGTGGAGGAATTCGCGTCCGTTAAAAATGTTTGTGTTATGTAATTTAAAGTTGATATTTGCTAAGTGATACTGTCTAAAATCGAGGTATATCACTCTCTGTATGCCTAATCAAGAATGACTGTTAGTTTGCGTCAGTCACGAAATCTATGCTTAGTCTGCCTGACCTGGGTTTGAATCCATATGCAGAACGAGACGGTTCGTCGTGTCATTTGAAGTTCATACATATTCTCAACTAGCTGCTAGGGGATAACTTAAATGTTTAATATCATTTTGTGTTAAATAATAAGTACTGCATGTTACTTTGAAGAGGAAATCATGAATACGACGAACTTGCTACGTGCATTACCTATCTGTCGTAATTATGAGAGTGGTAACATTTAAGGTATGTCATTTATTGTAATAAATGTGAGCTCACAATCCTTAAGGACAGTCTTATCTGTGATAAAGTGTTCCCTGGTATTTGTAGCATGGTGGTATTACTTTACATCATGAGTTACTGCGATACAGAGCAGTGTTTTCTAGAGGTGACTTGTTGGAACCATTTGCAATAGTCAAATGACTGTACCAAGGAGCGATTAGAGGACCTGCTAGACAGCTGCGTTATGCCGGTTGCCTGCGAATCAGGCGAAATGCAATTCAAGTCGTTCGGATACTTTTGAGTATGACTGTACATCTGCCCATGCAGCCTCAACACGATACCACAGTTCATAAAGAGTGGTGACTGGCGTTTCGTGACGAGGCAGTTGCTTGGCCACCATTGACAGACGTTTTCAGTTGGTGAGAGATATGGAGAATGTGCTGGCCAGGGCAGCAGTCACACATTTCCTGTTTCCAGAAAGGCCCGTACAGGACCTGCAACATGCGATCGTGCATTATCCTGCTGAACTGCAGAGTCTCGCAGGGATCGAATGAAGGGTAGAAGCACGGGTCGTAACACATCTGAAATGTAACGTCCACTGTTCAAAGTGCCGTCAATGCGAACAAGAGGTGACCGAGACGTGTAACCAATGGCACCCTACATCATCACGCCGGGTGATACGCCAGTATGGCGATGACGAATACAGCTTTCAAACTGCGTTCACCGCGATGTCGCCAAACACGGATGCGACCAACATGATGCTGTAAACAGAACCTGGATTCATCCGAAAAAATGACGTTTTGCCATTCGTGCATCCAGTTTCGTCAATTAGTACATCATCGCAGGCGCTCCTGTCTGTGATGCAGCGTCAAGGGAAACCGCAGCCATGGCTTCAGAGCTGATAGTCCATGCTGCTGCAAACGTTGTCGAACTGTTGGTGCAGATGTTTGTTGTCCTTCAAACGTCTCCATCTGTTGACTCAGGGATCGAGACGTGGCTGCACGATCCGTTACAGCCACGCGGATAGGTCCCCGTCATCTCGACTGCTAGTGATACGAGGCCGTTGGGATCCAGCACGGCGTTCCGTATTACCCTCCTGAACCCACCGATTCCATATTCTGCTAACAGTCATTGGATCTCGACCAACTCGAGCAGCAATGTCGCGATACGATAAACCGCAATCGCGATAAGCTACAATCCGATCTTTATAAAAGTCGGAAACGTGATGATACGCATTTCTCCTCCTTATACGGGGCATCACAACAACATTTCACCAGGCAACGGCGGTCAACTGCTGTTTGTGCATGAGAAATCGGTCGGAAACTGTCCTCATGTCAGCACGTTGTATGTGTCGCTACCGGCACCAACCGTGTGAGAATGCTCTGAAAAGATAATCATTTGCATATCACAGCATCTTCTTCCTTTCGATTAAATTTCGCGTCTGTAGCACGTCATCTTCGTGATGTAGCAATTTTAATGGCTAGTAGTGTATTTCTCCATTTATCATTTCTAACATGCTTTACAAACACTTTTTTTTCAAAATCACTCCCTAGTAAATCAACACTGATCATTTCGGTTGCGCAGCCTCTATGAACTTGTTAACACTAGCGTTGTAAACGATTGTAAGAAATTAAAATTTATTTATACAACTGGTCAGTCGTAGTACTCTTTTTTTATATCTTTTTTATTTTTATAGTAGCTTCGATCTCCAATAGATCTATAGATTTACTTTAGCAAATAATATTCATTACCTGAATGAGATTGCGATTCGTTCGTATTTGAAGATACCGTCCCAAGGGAACGATGTTGCTCTGTGATGCTGTTTACGAACAGTTCATACTGTAGAAGTCAGTTGTGAAATTCGAGTAGACACGCAGACATCTCCATAAACTAATGCGTCCAAAGATTCGATGTTGTTTGACTACATCATTAGTAGTGAGATGCCGAAGCAGCAAGCGGAAAACATATACACACATCAAAAAAATTTTTCATCACCCCGATTCCCATAACTTCTGAAGACAGGTGTTGACTGTGGATATTGTATCACAGACACAGTGCCTTTGACTGTTCAGAGATGTCCCTACTCCCATCCAAAGGTGTAAACAACCGTGCATGAGTAGAAGCTATTAGACGCAGGGGGATCGACAGCCAAACAGTTCCACCAGGAAGGAGGTACACAGCTTGTGTTGTCTGTACTTCAACAATGTCTAGACTGTCAATAACGCTGTTCGATCGGGTCCGTATTGTTACTTTGTGCCAGGAAGGGCTCTCAACAAGGGAAGTGTCCAGGCGTCTCAGAGTGAACCAAAGCCATGTTGTTTACTACTGCAGTGGATGACCGCTACCTAAGGATTATGGCACGGAGGAACCCTGACAGCAACGCCATCATGTTGAATAATGCTTTTCGTGCAGACACTATACGTCACGTTACGTTACGACTCAAACTACGCGCAATAGGCTGCATGATGCGCATCTTCACTCTCGACGTCCATGGCGAGATCCATCTTTGCAACCACGACACCATGTAGCGCGGTACCGATGGCCCAACAACATGTCGAATGGATCGCTCAGGATTTGCGTCACGTTCGCTTCACCGATGAGTGTCGCATAGGCCTTCAACCAGACAATCGTCGGAGACGTGTTTGGAGGCAGCCCGGCCAGGCCCAACGCCTTAGACACACTGTCCAGCGTGTGCAGCAAGGTAGGGGTTCCCTGCTGTTTTAGGGTGGCATTATGTGGGGCCAACGTACGGCTCCGGGGTCATGGAAGGCGCCGTAATGGCTGTACGATACAGGAATGGCATCCTCCAACCGACAGTGCAACCATATCGGCAGCATATTGGCGGGACATTCGTATTAATGGACTAAAATTCGCGCCCCCATTGCGCACATCTTGTGAATGACTTCCTTCAGGATAACATGATCGCTCGACTACAGTGGCCAGCGTGTTCTCCAGATATGAACCGTATCGAACATGCCGGGGATAGATTGAAAAGGCTGTTTATGGACGATGTGACCCACCAATTCCTCGGTTAGTGAAATGCTGATAAACTCACACTGGCCTCTGTAGCAGACATAATTTAAAGACGCTAGAGTTTAGGTGTTAGATTATAAGCTTAGGGTTGAGAAAAACAGGTTCATCACCTGATATTCGTCTGCAAATATAAGAGACCTGCTGATCTACTGAATCTGATTATCAGACTATTCACCAACTTCCTCTACTTCTAGCGGTTAGTGATCTTCCAAATGAGAGGGCCAGCGATTCAGTTCTTCAGCACTACTCTGTTCTTTTCTGTTTAATACTCCACAGATGTCCTTCCACGATTGTAGGGTACTAATGCACTGATGATAGTTGGCAGTACAGCCTTGGAATGCTCATTCTAAAGAGCGATGTCCACAAAAGGCATCTGATCCAGCACAGAAATGTACCTCTTCGGATGATCTATACATACATATCAAAAAGACTTTTGCATCACTTCCGTTCCGAGAGTTCCGGAACCTGAACGGAAAATTTGAATAGAGATCAACATAAACATCATTTCCGCCCTTTTTATTGCTTGTGAAAAGCACACAGTGTGTTTTACCACCACACACCGAGACCTTCAGAGGTGGTGGTTCAAACTGCAGTACACACCGGTACGTCTAATACCCAGTAGCACGTTCACTTGCATTGATGCGTGCCTGTATTCGTCGTGTCATAATACCCAAAAGTTCATCAAGGCACTAGGTCCAGATTGTCCCACTCCTCAACGGCGATTCGGCATAGATCCCTCAGAGTGCCCTTTTCAATCTGTCTCAGGCATGTTCGATAAGGTTCATGTCTGGAGAACACGATGGCCACTGTAGTCGAGCGGTGTCGTTATCCTGAAGGAAGTTATCCACAAGATGTGCATAATGGGGGCGCGAATTGTGGTCTATGAAGACGAGTGTCTCGCCAATATGCTGCCGATATGGTTACACTATCGGTTGGAGGGTGGCATTCACATATCGTACAGCCATTACGGCGCCTTCCGTGAACACCAGCGGCATACGTCGGCCCCACATAATACCACCCCAAAACAGCAGGGAACCTCTCCTCCACCTTGCTGCACTCGCTGGACAGTGTGTAAGGCATTCAGCCTGAGCGGACTACCTCCAAACACGATTCCGACGATTATCTGGTTGAAGGCCTATGCGACACACATCGGTGATGGGAACGTGATGCCAATCCTGAGCGGTTCATTCGGCATGTTGTTGGGCCGTCTCTACCGCTCTACATGGTGTCGTGGTTGCAAAGATGGACCTCGCCATGGACGTCAGGAGTGAAGTTGCGCATCATGCTGCCTGTTGAGCACAGTTTGAGCTGTAAACCGACATCCTGTGGCTGCACGAAAAGCGTTGATCAGGATGGTGGCGCTGCTGTCAGGGTTCCTCCAAGCCAAAATCCGTAGGGAGCGGTCATTCACTGCAGAAGTAGCCCTCGGGCGGCCTGAGCGAGGCTTGTCATCGACAGTTCCTCTCACTCTGTATCTCCTTCATGTCCGAACAGCATTTCTGTGGTTCACTTGGAGACGCCTGGACTCCTTGTTGAGCGCCCTCCCTGTCACGTAGTAGCAATGCGGAGGTGATCGAACCGCGGTATTGACCGTCTAGGCATGGCTGAACTACAGGCAACACGAGCCGTATATCTCCTTCCTGCTGGAATGACTGGAACTGATTGGCTGTCGGACACATTTCGTCTAACAGGCGCTGCTCATGCTTGGTTGTCTATATCTTTGGGCGGGTTTAGTGACATCTTTGTGTCTGTGATACAATATCCACAGTCAACGCCTATCTTCATAAGTTCTGGATACGTGGGTGATGCAAAACTTTTTTTTTCATGTGTGTGTATTACTTTAAGTAATGTTCGTGGATGCCCTTAGAATGTGTTTATTTACGGGAACACTGTAATCTTATAGTAAACGGAACTCTATGTTCCTCTTTAATTCAAAACTAGCTATTTCTTGACAGTATGGCCTTACAACAAAACTAGATATGAAGGTGTCCTATCTGTGGCTGGCAACTAAGGCGCGCGGTCTAGATACAGTAATTACGAGGGGCGTTTAGTAAGTTCTACAAAACTTTTTTTCGGAAAGCATGTAAGTTTTATTCAGAATTCCAGTACACAATATTATTCCCTACTCTTTCATCTACAAAGCGGTAATCTCCATTGAAAGCAACGGCCATACGCCACCTTACTGGGAGGGCTTGTATGCCCGCAAGGTAGCACTCTACTGGTCGACGTCAGAGCTAACATCTTGTGTCATCAGTAACCTCCCCATTATCCACGTACTGCTTCCCGTTGAGTGGATCGTTAACTTTGCCATGCAGATGGAAGTTTGAAGGTGCAAGATGCGGGAAGTAGTATGGATGATGGAGAACAACCCAATGGTGTTATGCGAGTACCTCTCAGGTGCGTAGACTTGTGTGTGGCCTTGCGTTATAATGGAGAGAAGAAGCTCGTTTGCATCTTTGTGCAACGAGCACGCCATGTCCTTTATCCAGCACTGCAGAAGTCACAGCTGTGTGCTTCCTGGCCACACACGGGAGACTGGACAGATTTTCCCTGCCTCGTTGCGATGTTGACAGACGCTTCGCCAACGACTCACCATGCTTTTTTAGTTCACTGCTATGTCTCCATAGACACTTTGTGAGAACCTAAGAATATCTGCGATGCTCTAGTTTTCCGCTAAGAGAAACTCACTGAAAGCTCTCTGCGCGGGGTGCACTTCCGTTGAAGACACCATTTTGAAGCTAGTGTATAGCGCCGCCACGTACCGAACTATGGGAACTAAAGAGGAATATTCCACGATGTCCTAGAACCAATTCCGCATTCTTGCAACTCGGAATTGGTCGAGAAAAATATGTGTTGCACTGCTTATTCAACTCCCCTCGTATAATCGTGTAACTTCGTTATTTTAACCATTATTAACCTTTTAGTGAAATGGCTGCTTTTTCGCGTCATAATATTGTTGTAAGAAATTATTTATGACCAGTAGGTGTCTCTTACATCTGTAGTGAAAAAGGTGGTTTTTATTGGTAAGTATTTATTAAACAAAACTAAATCCTTCGCGCATGAGTGGCTGTGGTTCCCCTGCGTTTGTGCGTTGGTGTCGCTGTCTTTCTCATAGCTAGCTTCAGCTCGTCAGCCCACCGTCTATAGGCAATATCGAAAGCGGCTAATGCAGGCCGTATGGGAACTGAAATCTTACTCCTTGCCATGCATTCTGCATATATAACGTAGATCTCGAAAATAAGGAAATATAATTCAAATATGTTCAGAATCAATGACTAGTCCCTGCACAAATCGTCGGTATTCTACTGACCTTTCCCGCCTTTCGCTATAGATTTCTCGCGTTGCAGCCTTCTTATGTACAATAGCACCGACCGCGAAAGGTCTCACGGAGCCCACAACGCTGTGCACTAAATCGTAAATACAAACCGCAAATAGTAGTGGCCCTGTAACACTTCACTGGCGTATTCCAAGAGATTAATTACCTTTACAGTTGTCGATTTTATTGTGTTAAAAACCACGTGTTCAAATCTGTATGCAAGGAAGTCTTACACCCAATGACAAATATGGTTCATACTCGTTAATCTGGTATATTGTTCGCTAAACGAGAGTACGAAACTGCATCTCTTACCTTCTGGGAGTCGTGGTACATGCCATCACACAGGAGATTTTTGTCCGCCGAGTACGGCATAATGCTTTAGCTTAAACACATGTTCCATAATTCCACAACAGTTTTTCGTCTCAGTCTTCCGCGATAGCTGAGTGGTCAGCGCGGCGGTCCGTCTCGCCAAGGGACCCGGGTTCGATTCCTGGCGGGGTCAGAGATTTTCTCCGCTCAGGGTCTGGGTGTTGTATTGTCCTCATTATCATTTCATCATCACCAGTGGAAGGCAACGGGGAAACTACCACTGGAATCACTTCCCTAGACGCCCATGCGGTGGACCTCTCTTATGAGGCTTCCCCCATGACAAGACCTGCCGTAAGGTAGAACACAAAGTTTTATTTATTTGGTCTCATAACCAATCACTTCCGTCTGACGGCGTTCAGAACAGTAATGACCCGCGATTTTGTCCTCCAGTCGATATGTGCCGTTCATAGCTACAGTGGCCTACGTTGCACAGCTAGTAGAAGGGAGCAACCTCTATTGCATATTGACCTCACTCTGGATGAGGCACAACCAGCCTCCCTTCAGCTTTGCACAATAATTTACAAGAGAGAATGTCTGGTGCAGATTGCCTGCGCCAGAACATGTAAAAAACAAAGGGTCACTCGAGTGGCGGCGCTGGCCCTGACCGGTGTGAACTACCAGCTGGAGGTTGTTCGCCCGGTCGCCGTGGAACCTGCGGCGCCGTCCCTAATGGCCCAGCCGGCTGCTCCGGCCCGCTGTCAAACGCCGCTCGGCCCATTGTATGCAGATTTTCGCAGTGGTCGGTTCCTGCTCCGCCGGACCTCCTCGCCGTTGGCCACCAGTCGCGTCGTGGACGGTTTCACTCGGGCGTTGACTGCTGTTTACTGGAGCGCAGCGTGCAACCTGGCGATCTCCAGCGCTTTTCGAGACATCATTGAAACTACTGGTGTGTATCAGTATCTCATCCACACCATCCGTTGGTAACACCCGCCACTCAACTCACTCAACTGACTACAGAGCTGAATTACACTTACGCGTAGGTATCGTGTATTGCTCCGCTTGTAACCCTAGCACTTTGAACAGTGAATGAAAAATGCCGTCTGTATCTATAACCGGTTTGGATCTAAGATATGAAAAGGAAGACTGAGGTACGTCAACATAAAAAACTAAACAACAGTATCACTAGGAATAACGCCGACAGCGGTAGTACAAATAGCATTAAAACGTCTTTGACTTCATCCATATGTACGAGCATTTTACTGCAAAGTGCAGTTTCTCAGTAGTGCAAACAATGTAAAATGAAACTGTGTTAAAATATACACAGGATCCAGTACGGAAGGTTACACAATCAGTGGCATGGTGTTCACAAGTCAGCTCACATCAGTGACCATAACATTGAGGCAGAGTAAAGGAGATTCTTGCATCATAAAATAAAGGAAGTAATTAAAATGAAAGACCTACTAACTGAATAGAAGTCAGAGCACATTGTATTAAGTGCATACGTGTATATGACGACATATTCCTGCCGTTATGTAGACAGGAGTGACACCACTAGCAGTCGACCAATGGTGTAAACGCCCAGAAGATGACCCCCTACAGGTCGGGTTGAAACCGGTTGGCGGTATAATAACAATAAATGCGATTGAGACTTTTTTTCGATTATTGATTATCTTTTGTAAACCCTCGTCGCCAGTTTTGTAAAGGCCTCGTCGCTACTGCTGTGGAGGTCACTTTGCGACTGCTGTTACGTCCGGCCGAGTTTGTGAGTTCGTGAAACGGCTTCGGATGCAGTACACTTCTAAGACAATTTCTCCCTGCCACTATTAAACAGCTGTGCCCAAGGGTCAGGTAACAGGATGGGGGAAAAAGAATCTTCTAGAACACTCCAACAAATTAGTAACAAAGCCACACAAATAAGTTAAAAAATAAAACTTAACTTAGTTAAAATGGTTCAAATAGCTCTAAGAACTATGACACTTAAAATCTGACATCATCAGTCTTCTAGAATTAGAACTACTTAAACCTAACTAACCTAAAGACATCACACACATCCATGCCCGAGGCAGTATTCGAACTTGTGACCGTAGCAGTTGCACGGTTCCGGACTGAAGCGCCTAGAACCGCTCGGCCACAGCCAGTGACTAGACGAATAATGAAGTTTGAAACACTGCACGTAATGTAATATAAAAAAGGTTAAGTGCAAATAATCGTAGGTAAACTTCTCCCACTGCAAATGTAATTTACAACAACTGTCCACCTCTAAGACTTCACCAAACGATCTTCCCTGTCTACGTCAGCGCTGGACGATGATCTGTAACCAAGTCGGTCAGAGCTGCTCTTCTCTCTTCCGGGTAGGCTTCTGTCCGTTGTGGTCCGGTCATTGTACTCTGCCGTCAACTGGCCGAGGTGAAGTTGATATCTTCCTCCTCAGCGCCACCGTGGCGCCGTGGAACTCGCGCCATTGGCGAGTCTCTATGGCACTGGTACCAGATCGTATCTTTGCGCCTGTGGTGCTTTTGCCCTGGGTATGTCTTATCCGGACGACACAGCACCTTCCCCATTGCATTCGCTGTATTTCCTCTAAGTAGTTTTACGTTGCAGATGAGTGGTGATGATCTGCACCTTGCAGCACTAGATATGAACAACTTCATAGTGTTTTAATGCTCTTTGTAGTGCCAGCGTCTCTTATTTATAGTGTTACACTTAAATTTTTGTACTCTTATGGCTCACTGCTCCATTTCCTGTCTTAAATGTCAAAATGTTTTGGAGGCAGATCGAAACTGTTCATCATTAACGTAAAGAAGTGTTTTCTGAGTCATGTCATAAACTGTGATTAACACATTGTGTCACATGTACACTAGTCTTATACATAGAATATTTTCAGAATGTTTCGCATTTTGTAAAATTGAAATTTGTAAGTGGCTATGTAAATTAGATTTTCATTTTAAGGTTATTGAAGATTATGTAAATGTATGGCATATATGTTTTTATTACGAAAGTAAAATGGTTGGTCCACATGCACGGTCGCTTTATAGTAATGACGTTGGAACGATAGACAGGGTAAATAAAGGAGAAATACGAAGGTACTCATAAAGTTCTAATTATCAAATCGAGGAAATAAAATCTGTTTTACCTATTTTTTGTCTATTTGCAGGTGCATGGCTGGCGTTCTGGTACACTGGAATCTCCTCTCCCTAGTGTAATGTAGTACGTCACTACAGTAGAATTGAAAAGTGTTGCAGCCCATTGATGAAGTGAGATGGATTATGCCATTCAGATTTGTTTTCCATAGTGACAGCTGCGGTGCAGGGATTTCAATGTGTAACAGGGCTGCAGACATGTACCTGCAAAGAATCAAATAAATAATTGCATATCTTTACTTCCCTGAGGTGGTAACTGCATCTTTACAACCACCCTCAGTCCCTCTGTCGCACAGATGCGCTAGTCTCGCTGATGTGTTGTAATTGTTCACACCATCAACGGGAGATCATGTTCAGTATAGCAGACATCGACTGCTTAAACCTTCTATGACATATGTAACGATGGTTACCTGTTATTCGCATGACTACCTACTGTAACAGATGGGCTTGAAGACGGTGTATCCGAACACCAAAATCAACTGCAATAAAAATAAGACCTATAAATACAGATGAAAGCATCGTCCATACTATTCCTACAGGACCAAACTGCTGCGATCATCGGTCCCTAGACTTACACCCTACTTAAACTTAGGCTAACTGATGCTAAGAACAACACACACGCACACCCCTGCTGGAGGGAGGACTCGAACCTCCGGCGCGAGGGGCCACACAATCCGTGACATAGCGCCTCACACCACGTGGCCACTTAGCGTGGTATCCCTACTACATGAAGATTCGCCAATGATCTATCGGATGAAGAATGTATGGAGAATCTCTAAATTTGTCAAAAAGATGTATTATGTTTACTTACGTATTCAGGAAAAGTTTGAGCCCTATATCGAGTGTGTTGTGTGGAAAGACTCCACACGAGGTATAAACGAGAGATGAGGTGCCGGTGGTACTAAGGATGCCTCGAAATCACGTTGATGACTTACCTTTCTTCAGATAACATACGAGGCAGTAACGTTAAAACAAGACTGGGATAAGAAGATAAGCATTTCTGGTCAGATGGCTACAGGGTCATATTAACAACAGCAGATAATGATGTAACTGGAGTGGAAGTAGTTATGAACAGGAATGTAGAGCTGAGAGTATGCTACTGTGAACAGTTCAGTGATACGGTTATTCTTATCAGAATCGACAACAAACGAACACCGACAGCTATAGTTCACGTACACATGCCGACGTAGAAAGCTGAAGATGAAGAGAGAGAGAAAGTGTACGAAGATATTGAAAGAGAAATAAAATACCTAAAGGGAGATGAAAATCTAATAGTCATGGGTGACTGAAATCCAGTTTTAGGGGAAGGAGTAGAAGAAAAGGTTACAGGAAAACATGGGTTTGGGACAAGAAATGTGAGTGTAGAAAGACTAATTGAGTTCAAAACACATTTCAGCTATTAATAGCGAACACCCTGTTCAAGAATCACAAGAGGTGGAGGTATACTTGGAAAAGACCGGATGGTACGGGACTATTTCGGTTAGATTACATCATGGTCAGACAGATTCCGAAAACATATGGGATTGTAAGACTTACCCAGGAGCAGATATTGACTCGCATCACAATGTAGTAGTAATGAAGGGTACGCTGACGTTTATGAGATTACTCAGGAAGCATCAACATCCAACGAAGTGGGATACAGAAGTACTAAGGAATGACACGATACGCTTGAAGTTCCCTAAGGCTACAGATAAATCAATAAGCTTTAGTTCCCCAGGCAGTACAGTTGAAGAAGAATCTCTACAAAGGACAATCACAGATGTTGGAAACAAAAACATAGCTACAAAGAAGAAAGCACTGGTAAGAGGAGAAATTCTGAAGTTGATAGATTAAAGAAGGAAGTACAAAAATGCTCATGGAAATTCAGGAATACATAAATCAAGTCAGTTAGGACTGAAATAAGAAGGAAGTGCAGGGAAGCTAAGACGAAGTGGCTACATGAAAAATATAAGGAAGTTGGAAAAGAAACGATTGCCGGAATGTCTGATTCAGCTTATAGGAAATCCAAAATAACCTTCGGTGATATTAAAATCAAGTGTGTTAACATTAAGAGTGAAAAAGGAATTCCACTGTAAAATGTAGATGAGAGAGCGGATAGGTGGAAAGAGCACATTGAAGTCCTCTAAGAGGGGAAGGATTTGTCTGATGTGATAGAAGAAGAAACAGGACTCGATTTAAAAGAGGTAGGGGATGCAGTATTAGAATCAGAACTTTAAAGAGCTTTGGAGGACTTACGATAAAATAACGCAGAAGGTATAGATAGCACTTCTTCAGAATTTCTAAAATCATTGGGGGGAAATGGAAACGAAGCAAATATTCATGTTGGTGTGTAGAGCGTATGAGTCTGGCGACATAGCATCTGACTTCCGGGAAAATATCATCCACACAATTTCGAAAACTGCAAGAGCAGACAAGTGAGAGAATTATCGTGCAATCAGCTTAACAGCTGATGCGTCCAAGTTGCTGACAAGAATAACATACAGAAGGATGAAAAAGAAAATTGAGGATGTTTCAGATGACAATCAGTTTGGCTTTAGGGAAGGTAAAGGCACCAGAGAGCAAATTTGTCGTTTAGTTGATAACGATAGCAAGACTATAAAAAAATAAGATACGTTCGTAGGATTTGTCGACCTGGAAAAAGCGTTCGACAACGTACAATGGTGCAAGATGTACGAAATTCTGAGAAAAATGGGGTAAGCTATAGGCAGAAAAGGATTATGTGCAAGAGCCAAGATTGAATAATAAGAGTAGAAGACCAAGAACGAAGTGCGCGGATTCAAAAGTGTGTAAGGCAACGATGTATTCTTTCACACCGACTGTTCAATCTGTATATCGAAGAAGCAATGATGGAAGTAAAAGAAAGGTTGAGCAGTGGGATTGAAAATTAAGGTGGAAGGATATCAATGATACGATTCACTGACTACATGGCTGTCTTGAGCGAAAGAGAACTACAGGATCTGAATAATGGAATAAACAGTATATGCGTACTGAATATGGATTTAGAATAAATCGAAGAAATATGAAAGTAAATAGTAGTAGCAGAAATGAGACCGTGAGAAACTGACCATCGGGATTGATGGTCACGAAGTAGACGAAATTAGGGAATTCTACTACCTAGGTAGCAAAATAATCCAAGACGGACGTAGAAAGGAGGATATCAAAAGCAGACCAGCACCAGCAAAAAGTGAATTCCTGGCCAAGAGAAGTCTACTAGTAACGAACGTAGGCCGTAATTTGAGGAAGAGATTTATGAGAATGTGAGTTTGAGGGCGCAGAATTCTATTGTTGTCAAGAATGGACTTTGGGAAAACGTGAGCAGAAGAGAATCGAAGAATTTGAGATGTGGTGCTACAGAGGAATGTTGAAGATTAGGTGGACTGATAAGGTAAGGAATGAGGAGGTTTTGCGAAGAGTCAGAGGAAATGGGATATGTGAAAACACTGATATTAAGAAGCGACAGGATGATAGGACATCTGTTAAGACGTATGGAACTGACTTCCATGGTAGCAGAAGGAGCTCTAGAGGGCAGATACTGTAGAGGATACAGAGCGTGGATTACATCCAGCAAATAATTGAGGACGTTGGTTGAAATTGCTACGCTAAGATGAAGAGGCTGGCTCAGGAGAGGAATTCGTGGTCGGCCGCATCAACCCAGCCAGATGACTGACGACAAGAAAGGAAGAAACTTTATCAATTTGTCACGATGATACTGATTGTCGGTAGCGCACACAGGCTCCGATGCAGTACTGCCTTGCACATATACATCACAATGCTATTGTTGCAAAACGCTTTCCTCACAGTAAGCCACCTAATAACAGTATTTATTCTCCTGTGAATCCATCTTTATACATGTGGTTGCGGGACATCGGCTATTTGGTATAAAATGTCGAATGAAAGCATCTTCAGCCTTCTAAACTTTCTGTTGTCATTTTAATGAACAACCAGTTTCAGCGCTACATTACCACATCTTCAGGCCCACTGAATGCTGGTACGTATTTTGACGGGACCAGGGGTGAGATTCTTCAGTGAGAGGGCCTGAAAATGGAGAAATGTAGTGCTGAATCTTGTTGCTCGGTAAAATAACAGGAAATTTAGGGCTGAAGGTGTTTTGGTTCCACATTTTGTATTTTTTTGTTATGTTTTGCTCTCACAAGCTCTAGTAACATGTATAATCAGTCATACTGGAGGTGTCATAACATTTGTAATAATGGAATTCAGCAAGAGCAAGCAGGTGCAGTCTAGCAACAGGCTCACAGTTTCATAGCCCAAATTTTGAATTGAAATGAATAAATTTCACACCGCAAGTGGGACTGTGTACTTAATTACCATTATTTGTCTCTACACTACTAGGTCGAAAGAACACCTGCATCTCAGCAGCACTGACACGCTAATCTCAGTTATTTGTTGCATACATCCCAGACGTTGTCTTCGCCAATAGTTTTTGCCTCCTGCGGTTCCCTCTAAAATTGCAGAATCTATTCCTTGGCGTCTCTAATGGTATTGTATCATCCTGTTCGTTCTTCGTATTTCGTGTCTTTCTGATGCTGTGCAGAACCTCCGCATTTTTTATGTTATCAGCCCTCTTACTGTTCAATGAAAGTGTGTAACGTTACATCTTACACGCTTCGATAGCCTTTTCCGGTTTTCTACAGTCATTGCTTCACTTCCATGCAATACAGTGCTCCAAACGTACATTCCCAGAAATATATTCCTCAAATGAAGTCCCACGTTCGATAAGAGTAGACTTCTTTTGGTGATGAATGTACTCTTTAAATATGATAACGTATTTTCTAGGTTCTCCTTCCTTCAAATGGTTCAAATGGCTCTGAGCACTATGGGACTTAACATCTGAGGTCATCAGAACTAGTTAAACCTAACTAACCTACAGATATCACAAACACCCATGCCCGAGGCAGGATTCGAACCTGCGACCGTAGCTGTCGCGCGGCTCCGAACTGAAGCGCCTAGAACAGCTTCGTCACCACGGCCGGCCTCGTTCCTTCATCTTCAGTGGTTAATTCTGTATTAAATCCAACACACCTCCTTTATTTCATTACTGACATGGGCCGCTATTCTGCTGTTAAGTTTTTCACTAATGTCGCTTCTGCAGTTTCTCATTTCTTTCTTGTTTCTGCGTTGTACTGTCAGTCCATATCCTCGTTAGACGCACTTTCACTGAGGGTAGATGTGTCTTCAGCGAATCTCGTCAATTATGTCCTCTCACCTCAAAATTTAATCCCAGTCCTGAAACTCGATTTTATTTCCGTCATTGTTTCTATGTTGTGTGTGTTGAACAGTAGGGGAAAATTGTATCATCGTTGACCTATCTAGCTTTAGTCTGAGCACATTACTCTTCCTGTACCTATTTCGTTTTATCTTATTTTAATTTTGGCTTATATTGCTATAATCCTTTCTTTTCCAGAAAATTTTATCTTTGTCGATCAACTGAAACGTTTCTTCAGCGATGATCGATGCTCTTCAATTTAATACCCAACTGCGGTATGCACATTCGCGATATCTAAGTGTGAAAGAGCTTCAAACACACAACCATTTCTCACTACGTCCTTATCCCATTCTCTTAATAATCTTCACAATATTTGATCCCAATCTTGATCTGTTCATGGGTACGCCTTACTGCCAAACTTCTTATTGTAGAATCTCTTTCACACCATGATCTATTACAGTTCATATCTCCGTATCTTTTCCAAGTGTTCCTCCACTGTTGCCATCGTCGAGCGCTTTATTTGCTATTACTTTCTGAGGCGTTTCCCTCCTCTCAGTCCTACTACCGAGACTGTATCCTCCCATAACTCTGTCTTCCACATGTTCCCCACTTACCTTATCATTCCTCTTGAATCTTACATTTCCATCTCACTTTACATACTGATTCACTCATTCAGTGGCCTGATATACGCTCTCCGTCTCTCTTCATGTTCGTTTACTGTATATTCTGAATACAACCATCTTATCACTAAGCTGTTTACTGGAACGCCCTCTTTACCGACCTCCCTACGAATTCCAGTCCCAGTACAACATTTTTTGTACTCTTGATATGACCTTACATTTGTCTGATGTAAAATCCTTATTTTCCCCATTTCACTTCACTCACTCTTACTATACCTAGATAAAAACTTAGCATTTCCCTCTTCAGACTTCATTGCCACTTTCGGATATTCCATGATCCAAATCGAGTAACGTCGTCTTTTCCTTCGTTTTCTATATTTTTATCTTATTCATCATCCCCCTGAGAGTCCTCTTCCGAAGATAAGAACGAGGACTGAAGCGGAATCGTCGGCCAACGGACAGATCCTAACTGTTTCACCGGTATAAACATCCTTTCGTTTGGGTGCCTGTTATGCCTGGAATTCAATCGTTTTGAGTGGCTTTTGCCGTTTCATGCCGCTGTCCAGTGCTGATTTTCGTTCATTAGGGTTTCACATCACAAGTGCAAGGTGGTACACCGAACCTCTGTGCACTCACCCGTCATTTTCACAAAGCCATTGGCAGTATTAGTGGGATTTGATATAGTGTAAGCCTTCTGCTGCCATTGGTGATTTTTATTCAATATTTAAGCAGTCTCTGGGATGAAATCTGGCATGAGATCTTTTTAAAGTGGTACAAGAGAGGCTTTCCCTAGACCATTCTTAACTGTACGCCTACAACTATCAGTACCGTTAAGCAACAATCTTTGTATATCACTTTATGAGGAACAAGTAAGCCGCGCGGGATTAGCCTAGAGTGAGTGTGCAATAGCCATTATTTCGACCAGTCAAAGGTTAACGTTCTAGAGAACACAATAAAGTTATGTTTCAGATCCAGCACGGAGACAATGCCGTTGCAGATGCCACTTGGTAAAGTACTATCACGCATTAGGCCACAGTAAATTTTGAGTCTAGATTTTGCTCCCTCCAACTTGTGTGGACTTTGACCATTGAATATCAAAAGCTTGGATTCTAGCCTATCCTCACATTGAGTATATGAGAGTTTTTTATTGGTTCAAAAAGTAAAGTTATTCTCCACCAACTCAGTGCATTGACCTGCTATGACAACAGATTTAAGTGAGCTGATGAGGATTTCTAATCATCACTCTTTCTTGTGATAAAAATTTTTCATGTGCTGAGATAATGACTTTAATAGTGTCTTTTCAATATGTCCAAGAATGAAATATTTTGTTATTAAATGTCAAAAGTAATTGAACATGATTGTTGTTTATCACTTGACCCCTGAAAGCAACAGTTGATAAATTATTTGTAGAATAAAAAAGGGAATAGCTGTTTTGTCTTTCTACAATAGACCCCTAACTTTCACTTTTATTAATTCATGCATTATATGTACATGACAGCAGCATTTCTAATGATTGTTGTTATGATCCACAGCTGCCTTACAGGACCAGAGTCATCTATATTTAGAATGTCTTTTTGACACACTGGGCTTGAGAATACAGTTCAGATATTTTGTCCATTTGCACGCTAAGTCGTAAGCTAAGTTACCACACATTAGTACACTCACTGTGCAGATACAAAGGTAAGATGTAAGACAACTATTCTATCTGTGTAGTAGTCTAGGAGACTACTGTATAGGGCTGCAGGTACTTCTGTTTGGCGTATCCTAAGGAACAGTTGTCTGGTTGTCAAATACCCCTGCGATGTCAATCATAATTACCAAGGAGTATGTGTTATCTGTATTTTGTGTGATTTAGAGAGCTCTGTTAATTGTGTCAACAATGCTTTTGCCTCTTCTGAATCCAAATTAGTGTGGCCAAGTCCAAGTAGAGCTCTGTGGGCCTGCAAGCTGTCACACAATAGTCTCTCTTGGACTTCTGCCATGGTGTTTATTAGACATATGAGTATATGATTTTGGATCTGAAGAATATCTGTCTGCTGATTTTCGTATGATAACAGCAGTTGAGGTTTTCCAGATTGTCGGTACTCGGCCTAGCCGTAAAGCGTTATTTAGTAATTATGTTAAGCATAGGGGCAGTCTGTGGTGCTAGCCTCTTAAGCACTTCTGCATGGATCCTGTCTGGTCCAGGTGCCTTCGCGTTTTTTAGCTCTCTTATCACTACCACAAGTTTCTCGTGTGCAAAGGGACAAATGACAGTATTTGTATTCTACGGTGCATGTAATTCATTCTTAAGTGCTGTCTGTTCCAGTGCGTCTGTGTCGATGACCTCCTCCAGGAGGAGTGTTCAGTAGATGTGCTGTGTTTCCCCACCCCATTGTCATCGTACCGTCATCCTGCCGTAGCGTGACTAGTGCCAATGAGGTCTTTATTTTGTTTGTCAATATCTTGTATTGTTCCCCCCCACACGTTTTGTTGTGTGTGTGTGTGTGTGTGTGTGTGTGTGTGTGTGTGTGTGTGTGTGTGTGTGTGGCCACATAGTTTTCCTGATTTTGTGTTCTGGTTTGTAGCAGGGTCTTTTTTGAAAAGACCTTTGGCTTCCCTATATGCAGCCAGTCTTATTAGTTTATCCCTTTGTATCCAAATCCTCTGATACAGTTTTCGTTTTCTTGTCATGTCGGGTTTAAGTCTGATTAGCTCGTCTGACCACGGTGTTTTCGGTTGTTTCCTGTCTGTGATCTTAGGTATGGCTATTTCTTGTGATTTTTGTATTATTTCTGTTAATTTGTGTGCCCTATAATCCACGCCTCACTGTATGTTCTGTATGTTTTCATTTTGCACATTGTGTTCTAGTGTATTCCAGTTTGCCCTTTAATCGAAAGGTGTTGTGTCGTGTGTGGTGTGGTTATTGTTTGTTGTGAGTTTAATTTCAATTATGTTGTGATCACTCGTGGTCAGAGAGTCATTATTCAGATAGTGAAGGGAGACGAAAATTTTATAGTCGTGGGTGATTGGAATTCCAGTGTAGGAAAAGGGAGAGAAGGAAACGTAGTAGGTGAGTATGGATTGGGGCTAAGAAATGAAAGAGGAAGCCGCCTGGTAGAATTCTGCACAGAGCACAACATAATCATAGCTAACACTTGTTTTAAGAATCATAAAAGAAGGTTGTATACATGGAAAAATCCCGGAGATACTAAAAGGTATCAAATAGATTATATAATGGTAAGACAGAGGTTAAGGAACCAGGTTTCAAATTGTAAGACATTTCCAGGGGCAGATGTGGACTGACCACAATCTATTGATTATGAACTGTAGATTAAAACTGAAGAAACTGCAAAAAGGCGGGAATTTAAGGCGATGGGACCTGGATAAACTGAGTAAACCAGAGGTTGTACAGAGTTTCAGGGACAGCATAAGGGAACAATTGACAGCAATGGGGGAAAGAAATACAGTAGAAGAAGAATGGGTAGCTTTGAGGGATGAAGTAGTGAAGACAGCAGAGGATCAAGTATGTAAAAAGACGAGGGCTAGTAGAAATCCTTGGGTAACAAATATTGAATTTAATTGATGAAAGGAGAAAATATAAAAATGCAGTAAATGAAGCAGGCAAAAAGGAATACAAACGTCTCAAAAATGAGATCGACAGGAAGTGCAAAATGGCTAAGGAGGGATGGCTAGAGGACAAATTTAAGGATGTAGAGGCTTATCTCACTAGGGGTAAGATAGATACTGCCTACAGGAAAATTAAAGAGAGCTTTGGAAATAAGAGATCCACTTGTATGAACATCAAGAGCTCAGATGGAAACCCAGTTCTAAGCAAAGAGGGGGAAGCAGGAAAGTGGAAGGAGTATATAGAGGGTCTATACAAGGGCGATGTACTTGAGAACAATATTATGGAAATGGAAGAGGATGTAGATGAAGATGAAGATGAAATGGGAGATACGATACTGTGTGAAGAATTTGACAGAGCACTGAAAGACCTCAGTCGAAACAAGGCCCCCGGAGTAGACAACATTCCATTGGAACTACTGACGGCCTTGGGAGAGCCAGTCCTGACAAAACTCTACCATCTGGTGAACAAGATGTATGAAACAGGCGAAATACCCTCAGACTTCTAGAAGAATATAATAATTCCAATCCCAAAGATACCAGGTGTTGACAGATGTGAAAATTACCTAACAATCAGTTTAATAAGCCACAGCTGCAAAATACTAACACGAATTCTTTACAGACGAATGGAAAAATTAGCAGAAGCCGACCTCGGGAAGATCAGTTAGGAATCCGTAGAAATACTGGAACACGTGAGGCAATACTGACCTTACGACTCATCTTAGAAGAAAGATTAAGGAAAGGCAAACCTACGTTTCTAGCATTTGTAGACTTAGAGAAAGCTTTTGAAAATGTTGACTGGAATACTCTCTTTCAAATTTTAAAGGTGGCAGGGGTAAAATACAGGGAGCGAAAAGCTATTTGCAATTTGTACGGAAACCAGATGGCAGTTATAAGGGTCGAGGGACATGAAAGGGAATCAGTGGTTGGGAAGGGCGTAAGACAGGGTTTTAAGCTCTCCCCAGTGTTATTCAATCTGTATATTGAGCAAGCAGTAAAGGAAACAAAAGAAAAATTTGGAGTAGGAATTAAAATCCATGGAGAATAAATAGTAACTTTGAGGTTCGCCGATGACATTGTAAATCTGTCAGACAGCAAAGGACTTGGAAGAGCAGTTAAATGGAATGGACAGTGTCTTGAAAGGAGGATATAAGATGAACATCAACAAAAGCAAAACGAGGATTATGGAATGTAGTCGAATTAAATCGGGTGAGGCTGAGGAAATTAGATTAGGAAATGAGACACTTAAAGTAGTAAAGGAGTTTTGCTATTTGGGGAGCAAAATAACTGATGATGGTCGAGGTAGAGAGGATATAAAATGTAGACTGGCAATGGCAAGGATAGCGTTTCTGAGGAAGAGAAATTTGTTAACATCGAGTATAGATTTAAGTGTCAGGAAGTCGTTTCTGAAAGTATTTGTTTGGAGTGTAGCCATGTATGGAAGTGAAACATGGACGATAAATAGTTCGAACAAGAAGAGAATAGAAGCTTTCGAAATGTGGTGCTACAGAAGAATGCTGAAGATTAGATGGGTAGATCACATAACTAATGAGGAAGTATTGAATAGGATTGGGGAGAAGAAGTTTGTGGCACAACTTGACCAGAAGAAGGCATCGGTTGGTTGGACATGTTCTGAGGCATCAAGGGATCACCAATTTAGTATTGGAGGGCAGCGTGGAGGGTAAAAATCGTAGAGGGAGACCGAGAGATGAATACACTAAGCAGATTCAGAAGGATGTAGGTTGCAGTAGGTACTGGGAGATGAAGCTTGCACAGGATAGAGTAGCATGGAGATCTCCATCAAACCAGTCTCAGGACTGAAGACAACAACAACAACAACAACAGTTATTTCTGCAGTGGACAGGTGACTATTGCACATCTGCGAGATCTTTGTAGTGTTTAGTGTTCTGTTAAGAACCACTAAGGCAGCCTTGTAATTCTGACTGTCAGATATTGCGACAGCATCCCAGGGTAGGTTGGTTAATTTACCTTGGGTTGTTGCGTAGGGTTCCTGCAGGCAGAGAATGTTTGCGTGCAAGTCCAGTGCAGCCCGCGGCAGATCTGCATTTACAACTGTGCTTGTTTTTGCATTTAGTTGTAATATTTTCATGGGTGCATCGCGTGTACATCAAATTTACTATCGGTCTGCCGGTAGTGAAAGTCCATTTTGTCGTGGGCCCTCACCTGGTCTTTATAGATATGGGGCATGTTGCAAGTTTCAGCCCTCCAGCCACACGCAAGTATTACTAATTTTTCTAATTCAGCAGGATCTGCAGGGATGTTTTCTGTTAAGTGTCGTTCCTTCTGGTTGTTCGGTGGTCGGAAAGCAGACGTAGCCACCCAGCGGATGGAGTTGTCTGGTAAGTAGTCTTGGGCAGTAATAAATGTATGTCTTTGCTCTAACATACTTAGTCTTAAATTTAATTTTACATTGTTTTAGTCAGTATGCAATTGTTTTTGACTGACCTTTTCCTTTTCTGTATATGGGATGATTCCATCGTATTTTGGGCGGCCGAAGTGGCCGTGCGGTTAAAGGCGCTGCAGTCTGGAACCGCAAGACCGCTACGGTCGCAGGTTCGAATCCTGCCTCGGGCATGGATGTTTGTGATGTCCTTAGGTTAGTTAGGTTTAACTAGTTCTAAGTTCTAGGGGACTAATGACCTCAGCAGTTGAGTCCCATAGTGCTCAGAGCCATTTGAACCAACCATCGTATTTTGCTCGTAGGGCGGATGATACCAATGTGGCATCTTGTTGAGTCTTCTATGGTGGTGTTGATCCGCTAGCTGCAGCTTGTCCATTTTCACTAACACTTCTTTTTATTTGCACTATCAACTACACTCTCATTATCACTATCGCAATCTTCTGTTAGCAGTTTTGCATCGAGAAGTATTACTCTCTTCCCTTTAATTTCGCTGCTTCTGGTCTACTGTTGTGGTTTCTTGTGTTGTGTTGTACTGGGGCTGCAGGATTAATTATCCCTCCCAACACGAAGTTCACAGGTATGGTGTAGCCTATACATCTTTTTGTGTCATGCATCTTGTGTGTGTTGTCTCTTGTTTGGTCTTTCATGTGTGTGGTTCTAGAGTCAGATTGTGGGTATGTTCTCTGTGTATCATCCGTTGTTTGATTTTTCGTGTATGTGTTCATGGAGTTAGACTGGTCTGAATTTAAGGTTGTTTGTGTGCGATTATTTTATTTCTGCGTGTTATTCTATGCCTTATGTAACACTTCTAATTCCAGCTCATCAACTAGTGCCTGCAGTGCTTGCTGGTAATTTACCCAGTAGTACAACTGTTTTTTTTTTTTTTTAGCTGTTTGGCTCCATCATAATGTATGACACCATTAATCCTATGTCATCAATGAAGTCTGTTGTGTTTGTGTAGCTGTATTGAAGTGCCTGCAATCCTTGGACAGATGGAATGTTATCTGTGAAGGTAACGTCATTAGGGAGTAGTCCCATCTGCCTGCGCCAATTCACTGCTCTCTGATAATTTAGATTTATGGTCGAAGATGACATTGCTTTGTGCTTCCTAGTTTGGGGCAGTGTCAGCCTACTCTCACTCTACAGTCAAAGCTTTGTAGCAGTCGATCTTGGAGGAATCTGAGTGTCTGGCACTCACCACCTTTCAGTTTGGTACACTGTTTACCTCGGTTTTTGCAAGGGTTCAAAAAGCGCTCTGAGTACTATGGGACTTAACATCTTAGGTCATCAGTCCCCTAGAACTTAAACTACTTAAGCCTAACTAACCTAAGGAAATCACACACATCCATGCCCGAGGCAGGATCCGAACCTGCGACCGTAGCAGTCCCGCGGTTCCGGACTGCAGTGCCTAGAACCGCACGGTCAGCACGGCTGGCTTTTGCAAGGGATGTAGATATCTTGTTTCTGTGCCCTACACTCCAATTTCCTATGCCTCTTCCCCGGCAGTTGACACACGTGAGCTCTGTGTCTTGCACTGCTTTGTGGCGTGTCCAAGGTCACAGCACTTAACAGGTTGGTACCTGCAGCAACGCGTTGCTGTCTCTTCTCCTGGTAGAGGGCAGCTTGGCTGCCGCCGACTGCCTGTCCTGCCCTTCGCTGTAGTACTGTGGGATCCTTAGCAGATAGGATTAACGGACTCAGCACGTTCTGAATTATCGCGAAATATTAGAGACAGTGTCATGGACACGATACAGGGTTTGAGATGGACACCATAAAAATAAAGGCGTGTCTCGTTGCGGCGGGATCTTCTCACAAATTTTCAACCACCAATATTTTGTTGACGCCTACCTACATGGGAAGAAACGATCATCATAATAAAATAAGGGAAATCACAGCTCGCACGCAAAGATGTAGGCGTTCGTGTTTTCCGTTCGAGAGTGAAATAATAGAGAATTACTTTGAAGGTGGTTCGATGAACCACCTTCCAGGCTATTATAAGTGATTTGCAGAGTTGCCCTGTAGATGCAGATGTAGAAAAGATAATTTTGTAGCACGAGTGTGGTCGACACCATGTCGCAAAGCCCATCAAAGCAAACTTGGAAACGCTGAGGTGGGAAGTCCTATCCCACCGACCGTATTCTCCAGACATTGCTCTTTCTGACTACCATCATTTTCGATCAATGAACTCACACCAGTTGATCAGAATTTCGAGTGATATGAACAAGTGCAAAACTGGATCGTTCACAGATCTCGTCAAAGGCAGCCTAGTTCTTCCGACGCGGGATTCAAATGCAAACCGAAATATGGGAGAAAATAGTGGCAGCGATGACCGATACTCTGAATCATTTTTTGTACTTTTTCACAGTAAAGCCTCAAACTTAGAGATAAACCGTGGAAGCAAACTTATAAATATTGGCTGTTCCAAGTCTCATTTCTGAATTCTGAGGAAAGAATAGAGACCTAACCAAAGCTCTCTCGAAGCTTTAAGATCTCAAAACAGTAATTCAGAACATGTACTTGTTCCTATAACCAAATATATATACTGCATGAAATTAAAATGAAATCCAGACCATTAGCTGCTTACAGGAGTTCATAAATGTCAGCGAGGACGGTTGAAAATATGTGTCCCAAAGGGACTCGAACCAGTGATCTTCTGCTTACAGGCAGACGCTCTGTCCGACTGATCCATCGAGGACACAGATAATAGAGCGACTGCAGGGACTTATCTTCGGCATGCTCCCCATGAGAAGTACACTTCCAACGTACTGTCCACACACTACATTTGTAGTGCCCCTGCCCACTGTACTCATTACTCGCGGCAGTCAATCTACCACTTCCCGGAAGAGTTCGGACAATGTCAGTGCATCTGCACTGAAGATCAGTGGCCGGTAAGCCTTATCTATATAAAGATGCTATTTGTTCTTTCGGACATGTCTGAAAGAACAGATACCATTTGCGATCTTGCAGCTCTCGAAGAATGAAATTACAATGAAATCCAGACCATTAGCAGCTTACGGGCGTTGATAAATATCAACAGGGACAGTTGGAAATGTGCGCCCCGACTGGGACTCGAACCCAGCATCTTCTGCTTACATGGCAGACACTACCCGACTCAGCCATCGAGGACACAGAGGACGTGTGACATTAGGGACTTATCCCTGGCACGCTCCAGGTGAGACCTACACTTCCAATGTACTGTCCACACGCTACATTTGTAGTTCCACTGCCCACTTTTGTATCCCCCCTGGAGGGCGGCACTTGAGTCTGCTCCTGAAAACTTACAAAGGTTAGCCGAATGAAGGAAGCGAGTAGGTTCAAAAATGGCTCTGAGCACTATGGGACTTAACATCTGTGGTCATCAGTCCCCTAGAACTTAGAACTACTTAAACCTAACTAACCTAAGGACATCACACAAAACTCAGTCATCACGAGGCAGAGAAAATCCGTGACCCCTCCGGGAATCGAAGCCAGGAGAAGCGAGTAGGAGCAGGTGTGGTAAAACACAGCGGTACTGCAATTAAGTAAAAGGGGTGTACTGGTGCACGAATATATACAGAGGCATACATAACTCTGTACAGATGAGCACGTAGGTGCAAAGCCTTAGACCCATAGTAAGTAGTGCAAAGCCTCTATTCCAAGCGAAGCTGAAGTGAAGTGTCCCGGCCGTCTGCTCTTGAACTGCCGAAAGTGGAGCAGCGCTTGTAGAACTCCACAGCGTCGGCTAGAGCGAACTGTCGTCGGTGTGGATCGTCTGCTCTTGCAGTGCCAACCTAAGAACGGGCTGTGGCATCTTAGATATCGATACCTTATCTCTCCCCCCTGAAACGGAGCAACGTCGTTGAGTAGGGCTTCCGACGGCGGGTGGAGGGGCCCCGGGGCGGCGCAACTGAAGGGGCGGACAGTAGAACTGCTGGAGCATGCTGCCCACCCACGACCCTGAATTGCTCATGAGGGGGCGAGGGAAACGCCCAATGGAAAACCTGCCCAGGCTGCGCACCGCCACTGGGTATACTCGGATGAAGTGGCACGCAACGACCTCCATGGATGAGGGCGGCGGCGGCGGCGGCGGCGGCGGCGGCGGGGCGGCGGCGGCGGCGGCGTGATAGCAGCCTCAGCGTCTACCGGTTCCTGCACCGCGGAGGAACATTGCGGCCGTGACGGCCAGAGGTGGGGCCGTGGTGGTGGCGAGACACGCCCTCCCGACGCAGAAGACCGAACCGACGGCGGCGGTGGTGGCAGGACTGGCGTTGGCGGCGGTGGCATGGGCGCCCGCGGTGCCAAGCCAGAACAAGGCGAAGCAGCGGGAGCGCTCAGCGGCGAGTACAACAGCCGCAGGAGCGACCGATGGGCGCGGCCATGTAGCTATTCCGCTGCGGAACGGGTGCCGCGCGGCTGGGAGCGATAGGAAGCAAGGAAAGTCCAAAGCGCGCGCTCGCGAGAGTGCGTGGCGCGCTACTTGTTCACCTGCGACAAACGTACGCACGAAACGTTCAGCCTCGCCGCTCGAATGGGGGTGGAACGGGGCTAAGGTCAGATGGAGAATCCCATTAGCAGCACAGACCGTTTGAAACTCTGAGGACGCAAATTGGGGGCCATTGTCAGAGGCAATAGCTTGAGAAAAGCCCTCAAAGCAGAAAATAGACGTCAAATCCCGGATGGTACTGGCAGATGTAGTAGAAGACATAGGCACAACGAAAGGAAAGTTGCTGTATGCATCAGCGGATGTCCCAGAGAGGGCCCGCAAAATCAATATGAACATGCTGCCAAGGCGCAGTAGGAGTCAGCCACGCGAAGGAGTGCTGGCGGGGAGCAGAGCAACAATTAACAAGCAAATTCTCAATTTGCTTGTCAATGCCGACCCAAGTGCAGTGACGGTGCGCTAATTGCTTCGTCTACTCAATACTCCAATGACCAACGTGGAGAAATCGAAGGATTTCTGACTGCAACGATCGAGGTAAAACCACACGAGACTGATCATTGTCAGTTCGTAACAAGATAACACCGTGCTGTACAGAGAAGTTGTGACGTCGTGCAAAATAACGTCGAACAAGTGGATCACGAATCTGCGTAGCAGACAGAGGCCATTGAGTACGAATATACTGCAAAAGAATCTGCAGAGAAGCATCGGCGGCTGCCGCGGAAGCAATGCGACGAAAATCCACTGGAAAACCATCAGCTAATTCCTTATCTTGCGAATCAGTAAACATGGATGACAATTCGGAAGAATCAAACACTTCGTCAGGACCGACAGGTGGACGAGACAAAGCAGTAGCATTGCCACGTTGGGCCGTAGGCCAAAACACAATTTCGTAATTGTAGTTAGACGAAAACAAAGACCAACGTGGCAACTTCTGCGCAGTACGGGCTGGAACTGGCTTTGACGGCTGAAAATACGACTTTAAAGGCTTATTATGGTCGGTGACCAAATAGAACATGCGACCGTACAAAAAATATTGAAACTGTCACTCCATACACAATATCTAAAGCTTCTTTCTCGATTTGAGAATAGTTTTGCTGGGCAGAATTGAGCTATTTAGACGCAAAAGCGATCGGGCGATCGACAGAATTAATGCGATGCGAGAGAACCGCTCCAATTCCGTGAGAAGATGCATCGACCACCAGAACAACTGGTTTGGAGGGATCGAAAGGAATCAAACAGCGATCACTCAACAAAGCAGATTTTAGCTTGTGGAAAGCAGCGCCACATTCCGAAGACCAAACGAAAGGAACGTTCTTAGGCCTAAGGCTATGCAACGACCCGGCAATCTGTGCTGCATTTGGGATAAACCGAACATAATATGTAATTTTGCCCAACACAGACTGAATTTCTTTCAAGTTCCTGGGTGCTGGCAAGTCTGTAATCGCAGTGAGATGTGACGGCGAGGTGTGGATACCCAGTCCGTTCATCATATTTCCTAAATACTTAATCTCAGTTTGAAAAAATTTGCACTTTACTGTTACACCTGAGTCCTGCTACGAAAAGCACAGTAACTAAGGCACGAAAATTCAGCATATGTTCGTCAGTGGTGCGACCTGGTACGACAATATCGTCCAGATAATTGGAACAACCAGGGTCAGTGGCACACAACTGCTGCAAATAAGACTGAAAAATAGCAGGAGCCGAAGCACAACCAAATGGAAGGCTGCGAAACTTGAACAATCCAAGGTGGGTGTTGATCACAAAATAGCACTCCGACTGTTCGTCGAGGGGAATTTGGAAGTATGCGTCCCGCTAGTCAGTCGTGGAAAAGAAATTTCCCGCACCAATTTTATGAAAAAGGTCTTCAGTACGCGGTAACGGAAACGTACCTACCACTGTCTGGGGATTTACTGTAGGCTTAAAGTCAGCACAAATACGGAGACGACTGTTCGGGTTTTTCACACACACTATAGGCAAAGCCTATGGAAAAACAGAAACAGGTTCCATGACACCACTATCTTGCAAATACTTTGTTCAGCAGCTACGGTGTCGCACAGTGCGTGCGGTACCGAGCGTGCGCGCCGGAAAATAGGCATGGCATTTTCTTTAACTACAAAATGCGCTGCAAAGTCTGTGGCACAACCAATGCCATCAGATAAGACTTCAGAAAAGACATCGCAGAGTGTAGCAACACTGTCTGCATGGTCACTAGCATTGATGCAAAGTACATTGTCCTGAATTGCGAGGGCAAAAAGTTCAAATGCGTCCATTCCAAAAATGTTCATAGTATCACTAGAGCGGAGCATGGAAAGACACTGTACGTGTCGTTGCACCATACGTGGGTTGCAAACTACACACGCCGAGCACAGATTTGCTGTCCAGTATATGCAGTCAGTGTGGATGGCATGTGAACGAAGAAGCGGGGGCGAACCAAGAAAGTCATATGTTGATCTGTTCAGTAAGGAAACAGACGGACCAGTGTCCAGCTGCATGCAAACAGAACATCCACAAATGTTCAAAGTCACAAATATTTCCCTCGCATTGCGCTGAATGCGAGAGGAAGTGTCTAGCAAAACTTCCTTATTCACCCGGCGAGCTGTAGAAGCATGGGAAGCAAAAGGCTGCGGATAAATGGCATTAATGTCCATAGGCTGATGTGAATCATCATCACAGCAAGTTGCCATTGCGGTGACGCCCATGCGAGTCACACGAACGGGAGACAGGTTGTGAATTAGAGTTTCTCTTATTACACACAGCTTACACATGTCCTTTCTTATTACAAAAATAACACTGTGCTTGACGGGATGGGCAACTGTCCCGTGGGTGGGCACGAAAACAGGTCGGACATGACTTCAGTTTCTTAGTGGATGCCTTGCTTGAAACTTGTTTAGCGGCCGGTGTGGCCGTGCGGTTCTAGGCGCTTCAGTCTGGAACCGCGTGACGCTACGGACGCAGGTTCGAATCCTGCCTCTGGCATGGATGTGTGTGATGTCCTTAGGTTAGTTAGGACTAAGTAGTTCTAAGTTCTATGGGACTGATGACCACAGATCTTAAGTCCCATAGTGCTCAGAGCCATTTGAACCATTTTTTTTTTTTTTTTTTTTTTTTGAAACTTGTTTACTTGCGCACGAGCGGCTCGGTGTGGCTTGCTGTGCCAGGGCCGGGCAGGAAGGCACTTGTTTGGGCCGTGCTAACGGTACAAACACTCAGGGTCACATCGAACGTGGAAGTAGCCATATCTAAGGTATTTTGTCTGTCTAGCAAGTCCACTACTTCCTGCAAAGACGGGGTTTTAAGTCGTAAGATTTGCTCGCGCATGCGGTGGCCTGCCACATTCTGCGCAATAGCGTTTCTAATCATGATATCCACATATGAGTGTCAACAGGAGCTATTGAAGTCACAATCAGATGTTAGTTCCTGAAGGTAAGCTAACCAATATTTATTTGGCTGAGTAGGACTACGCCGGAGACGAAAGAATTTGTAGCGTGCAGCTACCACACACTGTCACTGAAGTGGGATTTCAAAGCATCAATCACTTTGTCGTAAGTTTCATCTTCTGGGCAGGTGGTGGGAAATAATTTTAAGAGCACACAGTATAACAACACCCGTGCTGACGATGAAAAATGCAAGCCGCTCTGTACCTGGTATGCCGTATGTTGCGAAGTGTGCCTCGAACTGGGCGATGTATTCTGGCCAGCGTTCAACGCCAGGATTGAAGCAACGAAATGGCGGCGCCAGAGGCGTCGTCGGCGATACAGGTGGTGTCGTCGGAGGTGCCGAAGTAGCTGCAGTTTGTAGTGTGACCAGTCCGTTTACGGCAGCAAGCAGCTCGGTCATTTGCTGAGCCTGAAACCGTACAAGATCGGACAGCAAAGGCTGTTAGCCTGTTCCTGTGGCGAAGCCATCGTTGATACAAATTCAAAGTCCTATGGCGAAGGGTGGAAACACTCACTCATAACTGGGAAATGGACAAAGCTAAAGCAGTACCGAGAAAAAAAAATATCCATAAGGGTAAAAAATGGTGCATGAATATATACAGAGGCATACATAACTTTGTACAGATGAGCACGTAGGCGCAAAGCCTTAGACCCATGGTGAGTAGCGTGAAATCTCTATTCCAAGTGAAGCTGAAGCGAAGTGTCCCGGCCGTCTGCTCTTGAAGAACTGCCGAAAGCGGAGCGGCACTTTTAGAGCTGCACAGCGTCCGCTAGAGGGGGCTGTCGTCGGTGTGGATCGCCCGCTCTCGTAGTGCCAACCTAAGAACGGGCGCCTACGCTGTGGAATCGTAGCTATCGATACCACACCCACTATACTGATTACTCGCGGCAGTCAATCTACCGATTCCCGCAAGAGTTTGAGCAACGTGAAAGCACCGGCGCTGAAGATCATCGGCCGGTAAGCTTTATCTATATGAAGATGGTATCTGTTCTTTCCGACAGGACCGAAAGAACAGATACCACCTTGAAATACTGTAGGTGGTCTATTCTGATGTAATATTAGGTGACAAAAGTCAGGGAAACCACTTAATATCGTGTCGGACCTACTTTTTCCCGGCATAGTGCAGCAGCTCGACATGTCATGGAATCAACAAGTCTTTGGCAACCCCCTGCAAAAAAATTGAGCCATGCTGCCAATATAGTCGTCCACAATTGCGAAAGTGTTGCCGGTGCAGAATTTTGTGCACGAACTGACCTCTCAGTTAAGTCCCATAAATTTCCAATTAAATTAATGTTGACGATCGAAGTGGCCAAATGACTCACTCGAATTGTCCACAATGTGCTTCAGATCAAGCGGGAACAGTTGCGATCCTGTGACGTGGCGCATTGTCATCTATTAAAATTAAATCCATGAATGGCTACAAATGGTCTCCAATTAGCCGAACATGACCTTTTCCACAGTGAAATTATCCCTCTGCAGCGGAGTGTACGCTGATATGAAACTCCGGGGCAGATTAAAACTGTGTGTTGTATGCAGACTCGAACTCAGGATCTCTGCCTTTCGCGGGCAAGTGATCTAGTCTTGCAAGGTTCACAGATGAGCTTCTGTGGAGTCTGGAAGGTAGGAGACGAGTTAAGGCTGGAAATGAACCTATTAGGTCGCGTCGTAAGTCGTGCTTGTGTAGCTCAGTCCGTAGAGGACTTGCTAGCGAAAGGCTTCTTATCAGCAAACACTGTGCTGCAGAGTGAAAATTTCGTTCTGGAAACATCCCCCAGGCTGTGGCTAAGCCATGTCTCCGCAATATCCTTTCTTCCAGGAGTGCTAGTTCTGCAAGGTTCACAGAAGAGCTTCTGTGAAGTTTAGAAGGTAAGAGACGAGGTACTGGCAGAACTAAAGCTGTGAGCACGAGTCGTGAGTCACGCTTCGGTGTCTCAGTCGATGGAACACTTGCCCGCGAAAAGCAAAGATCCCGAGTCTCGGTCCGGCACACAGATTTATCCTGCTAGGAAGTTTCATAACTATTTCCAGTCAATGACCAATTCAGTTGGACCAGAGAATTCAGCTCATACCACGTAAACACCACCCACACCATTATCCAGCTATCACCAGCTTGCACAATGCATTAAAGGCAAAATTATTGTGGTGCACTTCATACCCACAGAACATACCATATAGCGCCTTTCTAAAATATTATTGTGAAAGTGTACATCAAAAGCGTTTAGTGGCAGTAAACGTGAATATTAATGATTTTGTAAGTAATTTAGGTTAGTTAATATAAATTGTGAGTCGTTTTACAGATTATTCTTTTAAGAGTGCTGTAAAAAATTACTTTGGGACTTTAGACTAATGTTATTACTGTTCCTTTTGCGAATAATGTGTTAATTTGAAAAATAATGTTTACTTCAGGCAAATTTGCACTACACTTCATATACTGCTTCATGCAGTGCGTTTATGACGTATGCAGGTGGGTCGAAAATAAGTGAGTGTTAACGGATGTAGTCGTAAATAACAGATTTAGAATCTCAACCGTCACTTTGTTGCTCCGCTTAAGATTTAAGAATGAAATATGAACTGTCTTTGATTAAAATCCTGCTATCTGTTATCAAATGAATTTAACAAAGTTTCATATAACCAGCCCTCGCATGGTTCCACCGTAGAAACAGTATTTAGTTTCAATGTTATTCGTACTGGACACAAAATTTGAACCTTTGATGTCCTCAATGTTTCTCTAAAATTATAAGTTATAAATCACAGTCTATTGTCAAATTCGAGGCATAATATACATCAGTACACAAAACTGCTGTTTTTTCATCAAGTATATGTAGAAAATGACCTCGGACTCATTATCATGTGGCTGGTTTTCTAATAACAGTCACGCTGACAGCGGTCAATCTGTGTATTATCAGAAAAGATTGGATTTACATCCTATAACGACACAAGTCAGAAAAATATTATTTACATCGACCCGTCAGAATTATGAGCACTTTAATAGTGTAATAACGGAAAAAGGACAATATAAATCTATTATGATTCTTAGAGACGTAAGAAAAGCAAGGTATCCGTTGCATGCTGATACGAGAACGGACGACGTGGGTCGTGTAATCTCCTGCTGAAGGCAGGCGTGAAATTTGTAGGTTCCATCTGGCCGACGAGTATAATCTGCCTACTTTTAAGCTCTTCAGCCTTGCGTTACGCATCTTATCGCTAGCGCATGTAAATTACAGCTCTCTGGCAGAAAGTGGTGAGCTATTCACATCGTAACCCCAACTACCTCATAATCGCAGTGCTTACGAGACGATATCATCAGTCAAACGCTGATGCTTGCCCCGAAGGAAAGATATAAAACTGCAGAGTAGCGTCCTAGATATTACGTCTATGGATACACATTTCTCCTATCTTTTATCTCTTTCAAGTTATGGATTGCAGGTTCACTAGGATTACGTCAGTTTGTCCTACAAGAACACCCTGTCCATCCGGTGGGCTATCTAGGTAATGTTCATACGAGTGAGACAATTTAAGAAAACATACGGCTTTCTTTAACATGAAATCGATATTGCAGGGAAGAGTAGCCTGTATTGCACCAGCTCTTAATTTCTGCAACTGCCCAACTCGTATGTCTTGTAATATCCGGCATTTAATTAGATCATCTTGGACTACGTTCTTCTTGGAGCTGTATGTCACCTATGAGTTCTGTGTGTTGAGGAACAGATCGTCTGAAGACATCGTTGATTTTGTTGTTGTTCTCATCTAACGCGTCGCGTTCCGATACTGTACCAGCTCAGTTTAAGAAAAGTGCTCGTACAGAGAGTTTTAAAAATATGTCTACCAATATCATTACAATATAATGTTCAGAAATAATGTGGTGAACTTCCTAATCTCTTCTTTATCTTACGTTATTAATTAAATAATAATTTTATATTGGATTAGTGTATAAGTTCGTAGCGATCTCCGTAATTAATGCAACACATGAGGATAACAATGTATTTAATCATCAACAGTATTTCTCCTACACTATTCACAACAGCTGGAGTAACTTTTCGATGCTGCAACAGTACAAATCACGTGGTTTTGAGGAGGAGAACTCGTCGTGTTCGGAGCGCATTTTTACGAGGAAAGCAGGTTCGTTGTAGGTTGTTCCCTAGAGAGCGGAAAAGGTGAAGGCACAAGATCAGGTGAATGAGGTAATAAGGTGGATGCGGAATGACTTCTCAGCACAACTCCTGTATACTGTTCTTGGTCAGTCTAGCAGAATGCAGGTGAGAGTTATCGTGCAGTAGCACTACTTCAACGCAGTTTTCCTGGTTGTTTTTCTTGGACTGCGCCTGTAAGACGTCTCGGCTGTTGACAATAAACGTCAGCTGCGATGGTTACATCTTGGGGAGGCAATTCCCAGTACACCACGTCATCGCTGTTCCACAAGATGCATAACATTGTCTTTTGTGGATTTCCACGGGTCTTTGTAAGACGAGTTGCTACTATGCTTGGGCTAAACCATTCGTTTCTTTTCCTTACGTTAGCGTAAAGACATCATTTATCGTCACGAGTAACGATACAAGATAGGAATGTTCGATGATTTTGACGAGCCAGTTGATGACGAGAGCAGGGATGCGCATATGACCACCTGCTGATTTTTGTAATTTTGGTTTAGAGCATGCGATACTCATCCACCAGATTTTTGAACGCTCCCTATTGTACGAAAATGTCACGCGATGGTGGAATGACCATATTTGCCAGTTCTTGGGAACACCGACGTGTATCAGTGTGGATTAATGCGTTTATACGATCTTCGTCAGACCCTGAAGGACTTCCTGAATGTGAAGAGTCATTAATGTCAAAATGATCCTCCTTAAAAGTAGAAAACCATTTACTTGCCGTGTTCTGTGCGATGACATTATTCCCATACGCGTTCGAATGTTTTTGACCGCCTCCACTGCTGTCACCACCCTACCAAACTTAAAACAGAAGAATATTTCGGAAACGTCCCAATTTCTCCAATTGGCACTTCATTTTCTAGTGTCCACAGCTTCACTCATTATCTACAGATGACAAAATGGCAATATGAAAACTAAAATGAACTGTAAATAAAAAATGACAATCGTTAAGTAAACTCGTACCAACCGGAATATGAACATGCAAAACAAAAGCGCAACGATCTTATGCCTCAACCTAATATTACAGTGTGACAATAGAAATACGTTATGGAATGCGTAGCACATATGAGTTTTATTTAGCTGCAAGCACGTCGGATGTAAAATAACATGCGTTCCACATTGTAGAACGAAACAGGTTGCTCCATAACGTCCAACCATAAGAATCTATTGCAAGTAAAAGGTGGGCCGAAGGTCTCTACCCAAGAAAAATCGCCGAATCCGAGGGAAACACAGCAAGTAACCAAAGCAAAGGAGGAAGAATTTAGAACTATAGCTCCACTGGTGCAAAATAAGCGTTTAGCAGACTCTACGGGAAGCCACCACAGAAACTCATTCACAAAGCAGAGGAATCATCATTCCTTAGAGAGTTGTGTGGGGAAACTCGAATGGAAGGAATAATGAGTGGCCTGAAATGCGAAATGGGGATTCATCCCTGGTGTGTCGGGGTGGTGGAGTGAGGGAGAAAAAGTTCTATTGCAAAGCCAGCAAAGAGCGATGTAAGAATAAAAATATAGCACATTTCCTTAGACTGAGACATATCTTTAGGCTCAGGTTTATACATTGATGGAAAAAAAATCGCAACACCAACAAGGAGACATGCGACTTTAACGAAATTTGGTATGTGTGTTCCCGCATCTGAAAAATGATGTCTGTTCATATTTCGTGCCAGAGCGTAAGAGTGGAGCTAGCAGTACAACTAAAAGGATGCAAATCAGGTTTGCTTCATGTGCTCGCTGTAGCCCTTGTTGTTAATCAAGAACGCATTTAAGGGGACAAGGATACCATTATCAGCACTTCACTAGATTTCCACGAGGTCGCGTAGCAAGGCTACGAGAAGCTAAACGTGTCTTCTACGTTACTGCAGGAAAACATGGCGGGAATGTAGCCACTGTGCATGATTGCTGGCAGCTGTGTTCACAAGAATGTATGGTCCCAAGATGAACGGTCTCCGGATGGCCATGTTCATTACCGAGAGGGAAGTCCATCGTGCTCGTGGCACATTGTACTGCATTTGCAGTAGCAACTTGAGCAGCAGTTGGCACCATAGTGAAACAACGAACTGTAAAAAAATTGGTTAGTCCAAGGACAGCTTCGAGTCGGACACCTTGTAGCGTGCATTACACTGACGCGAAAACGTCTACCATTTGCTATTTCAGTGGTGTCAAGCGAGAGCTCATTGACGGGCAGGGTGAATGTCTCTTGTGTTTTATAATGAAAGCTGGTGGTCTCTCAGTGCCAACGATGGTCATGTATTGGTTAGATGGAGGCCAGTTGAAGGCCCCGAACAACCTGTCTGCGTGTTAAACACATTGGACATGCGATTTCGTATGGCAGCAGCAGCAGCACTCTACTGATTATGCCATGCACCCTGACTTCAAATGTGTGATTCCGCCTCTTGTGCTGCTATCCATGAATAGCATTCCACAGCTGTTTCCCAAGAGTATAGCACTCACCCACATACCCAACATGCTCTGCAGTGTCGACCTGTTGCTTTGGCCTGCTCGATTGCCAGGTGTGTCTCCAATGGGGCTCATGTGGGACATCATCGGACGACAAATCCGTGGTCATCCAAAGTCAACATCAACTGCCCTGTATTGACCGACCAACAAACTGACACCCGGCACCTGTACAACACTACGCATGCGCTTCTGCATACTTGTATTTAATATTCTGGAGGTTACACTGATTACTAATGTACCAATATTTCAAATTTTCAATGGCTCATCTCACTCTTACATTAACTTGTAATTTTTTCCGATATTAATCTCTTGAATGTGTTACCTAGACAATCACACTCCGAAATTAAATTACTCTACATTAATTATTAGTTTGTGCTGCGATGTTTTTCCGTCAGTGTAGTTTACAAGCGTGATATGATTTATGCAACATCTGGTATACATTAGGAAACCAGATGCAGAAAATTAAGTGTAATGTTTTGTTTTCTAAGTATTTCCATCCTTTAAATCAGGTACCAAGACAACATCTTGCTGTTGAGGATAGCATTGTCACAATAATTTTATATTTTACAGTTTACACTATAATAAATAAAGTCTCCAGAGCAATTTAGGCATCCCTCCCCTGCTATGTGGAAATGGTAACATTATTTTCAGACAACAGTGATTAGAGAAACTCAATATCATAATTGTTTCCTAATGCTTTTCTCTTTGTTTGATGATGTCGCATTTCTTTGACACTTTTCAACCTCTCCCATGGTAGTGACTTTTCAGAAATCGAACGTAACTACCACAAATTCGTTGATACAGTTGTTTTCTTTTACCAAACAATTTTGTGGATTAGGAATTACGCATCAGCAACAAATTAAGAGGTAGTTAAATCAATGTCCTCATCACCTCTTTTAAAGAGAGCGTATAGTGTTGACTTTCTGCTCTTTCTCATTCTACTTCCGTTAAAGAATGCCAGGTGGTAGGGAGCCAATTCGTATTGCATACAGTTCTTCAAGTCCTCGCCCGATTTGCTGGCAATGGAGATTAGCTGGAACAGCAATAACGGGTCCACTGCAACTTCTTCGATGTGAACCTTGATTGTAAAATTCATTGGGGAAATAAGAAATGCGCAATCATTCCATGACAGTTTGACATTTGTGAATGGTAAAGTTTCCATTTGTGCCGTTGCTCGTTTGCCAATTGTAGCTGCGTCACGACATAACGTTGTATCATCTCCGACGACTCGTGACTCTGTTGGTACAGTTGATCCCATTAATAGTGTGGAAAGTATTAAGCCTTTCTATGGTACAAACATTGAAATTCACCTCATCAGAAGAGACGATGGTTGAATGCAGCTGGCTTGCAGGTTAGCTGAGCATGGACAGCCGCCGGTAATTCCAGCTTTTGTGGTCCGTAGTATGATGAACTGGAATTCAGACTTAATAGAACATCAGTCAGGTTCTTTGAGGCATATTTCCCATGGATCAGGAAGGAGATGCCTGATAGTATCGGTGAAAAGGAGCTACTAGGCCTAACAACTTTTGTGATAGCGTGTCCAGCAGCAACTCACTACTTCCTTAATTTTTTTTATTTTTTAACTTAACCTCATCAAGGGGTAAGTGTTATAATTGTACACTGCACTATGAATACTTTGTCTTATTATCTCAGTAGCCTTCGGACGATCCTGAGTCACTCTTCTTTCTCATTGCTCTCATTGTTATGATACCAAGTGCTGGTTAGCAGTTTGCACCCAGTATCCCTAAAAAAAATATTGGTTCCTTGAATCTGCTGGATCCTGCAATCACCTCTTCAACAGTTGTGTTTTGATAGTTCTCCACGCAGGTTTGTTCCCAGTAGTAGCGCTGATAATCTCGTTTACAGTAAACTGACAGTCGCTGTTCCCCCTCCAGTAAATCATTAACCTGATCCATTGCGTTTGAAATATAATCTTCATATATGGATGTTTACGGTTTCTGGTGTAACGGCCTTGCAAACTGATATTCATCGTTACACACAACCTCCTCCGGAACTAAATCACTTCAGGAGGAAAGACGTCCTACAACTCCATCTCCCCATTGATCATATTCACTGACAGCGCATCCATACTCCTCACTTGTATGTCAGTTTTGTCTCGTCCTTTTGTGATGTTAGTAACCCAAAATATCTTCCTTCGTCTCTCCTTGCGCTTCTTTTGCTCACCCTCAATACTTTTGGCACAAAAGAAACATTTTGTTTTGAAATCGACTTTGAATTGTTTGAGCCTCAAAGTAGCAGACTGAGGTGGTTCAGAGGACGTTGGAGGTGCCTGTCTCTTTAAATGAGCCTTAATGGACTGTAGGTGAGCATATTTGTTTCGACGTTCATTATGTATGAGAATGGTGTCCAAACCTTCTAAAGAGGAGCTATTGTCATCTCCCCTTACTAGCTTGACAAGTGATACTATTCTTTTTTATGTCACTGTAGAGGCACCATCACCTGGTACATCGATTCTTTCGTCGCACACAAAACGCCGAGTAGCCGATGTGCACATTACACTCACACTGTTAACGTCCGTGTAAATTAACTAATATCATGGAAAACCGATGCGTAACACCTACAAAAAAACTGTCTCTACAACGATTAAAGAACGTTTGAAGAGAACTAAATATAAAGAAAGGAAGTAAGTGAGAACACCACTTCCTTCCACTTGATCTTTTGGAAGAAGCCAGGTGGCTAACCTTTGTGGTTCCTCGTGAGGCATCCCCATTGTTAACCCTTTCCCCGGCGTGGGGCCTGAGGTGCCGTTGACGGCGACCTTGATGGCGTCTCCCGTTACAGACGAAGATAAGTGAGCCTCAATCCCTCTACCTCAAAAATAGAGCTAAGGTGTTGACTTGAATTCACTTTCTTTTTTCGTTTTTGAGTTATCAACAGTCCAAGTAAAAACTTTTACTATGTGATGTGTAATAAACCGTCTTCCAAATACAGTTACTTTATTTCCTTTGTTAAAATGTTGTTATCATGATAGCAGGTCACAGCATTTAAAGTACAACAGTCTCTCAACATACTCATATCTGGAGAAACATAGAAATTGAACGTATATCTTAGAAATTCTGTAACTTTTGATTGTTTGAAGATAATGTGACGAAAGTGCCTTCCAAAATGAAGAAAATTTAATGCTCTACATCACTCTCAACAATATTTCTGTGAATCGATAGCGGGAGGCACTAAAAGAAATTGTTTGAAAAAAAGGGTGATGTAAAATGAAATTCATCGAAAATCATCGATTTTTACAACTTGTACGTCAAAAGCCGTTGGAATTTGACGAATATGTATAAAGACAATTTCTATTCGGAACATTGTTTTTCCTACAGTGCATCGTTTTCTAGAAACCAGTTTTAACCTCACATACCAGGGGTAGGGACATTTAATATGTTTCTCTCGAAGTGTTCCTAACAATATCTTGAAGTCAAAACTTCTCACAGAACTCCTTTTCAACACCTCATGGACGACGACGCCTGCCACCCGACTTGTGCTGACACCAGTGACATCTGGAAACTTGGTCAACGGTTCGTTCGTTGTCTGCTACCCATACGTTCTTTTTTCCATTCTCAGGACACTCATTTACAGGCCACAAAAAATCATGCTATTGTGTGAGGTAACGGACAGACCATCAATGTATGCAGATGGCGATAAAGCAAACCTTCACTTCTGGCAGTACTTGCAGAAGGCCCACGCTGAAATCGGGCACCGGCCGCTTGGTCGAGCCTTCTTTAGCAATTACCTCTCTGCAGGATCCTTACGTGAGCCCCACTCAGCTGGACTGTGTCACACGAGGTCAGCACTCTCATTTCCTCAGTTTATACCCGAGATTCAATGCGCTACATTTCTATATCGTACCCCACATTGGGGTAGACGCATGGACGTGCGGCCATTTCTTTTGTGAACTGTGCCAGGCTAAACCGGGCATCCCCCCCCCCCCCCACCCAGTTCTGCTGTCACTCCCTCATCAGCTTCCTCCCTCCTTTCGTGCACTCCTGCCAAGTGGTGTTGCCGTAGACACCGTACCCAAGTCTCTGATGTCGACCTCTATCCCCTCAGCCCTCCATTCACCGTCAGCCGAGTGGGAGGATGCTGCCAGTTTTACCCCGCCCCCGTCCCTTCTTCCCTTGGCCCATCGTTGTCTACGGCGTCAGGCCTCTTAGCTTACTTTCAGTTACCCTTTTTTATTGATGCACGTACGTTTATTGACCCCACACGTTGTTAATGAAGGATTTGGTATACCTTGTTCCCAATCTAAAAAGGCGACTGCTCACGAGAAAGGTGAAATCCGGATTCGGGTCTCGATCCAGCACAAATTTTGTGGTCGTTTCATTCTATAGTTGAAGGTTTCCCTTGTTGGCAGCTGCGAACACGTTACCTGTATTATTATCAGCAGCTGGAAGTGCCACTTGGTCACAGATCCGCTTGTAGTTATAGATTTCCCCTGCCATTTTACGTCACCTAATCCCTTCGTGCGGTGCGCTAAGCTCATCACCGTGGGCCATCTCGCTAAGGAACGGCTTGTCCGTATTCCAGCTAAGAGCAAACAAAGTCAGTAAACTCACTGGCAGTGTCAAACCTTCCTCTTCTTTTCCAAAGTACTTCCTTGTTTCTTTCCTTCGTGTGAGCTGAAATATGAGGTGTAATTTACTTAACTACTGAAACGACCATTGTGTGAGATATGTGTCGGGAAAGTAGGGTCTTTTTTTCTACTCTTTTCGAACATACGTTCTCGGAAAACCAAGAACAAGCCTCTCCGTGAAGCGCAAAGCATATCCTCCGACATTCGCTATCGGAGTTCGATGAACAACTCTGTGACGCTCTGGTGTTGAATAAACGAACCCAAGACGGAAGGCGAAGATCGTCATTAAATCTTATGTCCCCTTATTAAACCTGCGTAGTAAGGTTATCAGCTACCGAGCAATAGCCTACTCAAAGATTAATCGAAGGGGCGCCTTGTGAGCCACCGCCTTAGTGTATGCCTTATATTTCCTCAGGAATTTCTGACACGTCTCTGTCCCCACAAGTGCATTTTCTGCAACTAATTTTACGGAGTAGTCTCTCCTTAAATATGTTTATGAGCTATGAAACTTGCTAACTAATAAAATTAGCTAACGAGGATCTCATTCTTGATCCAGCTTCACATTCAGTGCCGCCTTCGTAGCACAGTGATCAGCCATGCGGAGTTCCTGGTTTCGACTCCCTACACTAACATGGATTTTTCCCTCTTGTGAGGACTGGAATGCAGTGCACTCAGCCGTATCAATAGAGGGTCTGTTTGGCTGAGTAGTAGCGGCTCCACATCACGCAACCAAGAAACGTCAGGAGAACTCTGTATTGACCCAACACCGCTCCATACCGCATCCCTGAAGTCATTGCAAAGAATGACGGCGGTCTGTCGGTACCGAGGAGCCTGCCACGGTTTGTGTACGGAGTCTACGTTCATATACTGGTCAGCCTGAGGCATCAAGCAATCACTAAATGTCTTGGAGGAAAGCATGGAGGGTAAAAATCGTGGAGGGAATATTCTAAGCAGCTTCAGAAGGATGTAGGTTGCAGTAGTTATTCCGAGAAAAAGAGGCTTGCACAGGTTAGAGTAGCATGGAGAGTTGCATCAAAATGGCTCTGAGCTCTATGGGACTTGACATCTGTGGTCATCAGTCCCCTAGAACTTAGAACTACTTAAACCTAACTAACCTAAGGACATCACACACATCCATACCCGAGGCAGGATTCGAACCTGCGACCGTAGCGGTCACGCGGTTCCAGACGGAAGCGCCTAGAACCGCACGGTCACACCGGCCGGCAGAGTTGCATCAAACAAGTCTCTGGACTGAAGACCACATCAACAACAATCAGACACACGCATGGTGCATCTAGCATCAGCGAGCACGCTGTCCGTGTGTAGAATGTGGAAGCCACGCAATCTAAATCACCGGGGGCAGACTGTGCTGGCCCGGAGACTCGGCAAGAGGATTTCGGAAACTGCACGACTTTTCGGGTATTCGAGGAGCGCTGTGGTGAATGTCTTCAATACACTGTGAAACTATGTGCAGACGTTGTGGGGTTGGGCGGCCACACTCCTCATTACAGATGTCGGACGTCGTAGGATGGGTAGACCAGTGAAACAGAACTGGTGGCGAACTATGGCGAAACCAACATCAGACTATAATGCGGGCAGAGTACTAGTGAATCTGAGCACACAGTGCACCGAACACTCCTAACGATGGGCCTCCACAGCCGACGACCCACGCACGTGCCAATGAACCACATCGCCAACAAAGATCGCAATGAGCACGTGACCGTCGGCACTGAACGTTGGCGCAGTGGTGGAGAGTTTCATGGCCTGATGAATCCCGATATCTTCTTCATCTTGCAGATGGGAGGGCGCGAATCCGTCGTCTTGCAGGGTAAAAGTTCCTTGTCGCCTGTACGACGTGAGGGAGACAAGCTGCTGTTGGGAAATTCACGGAGGCATCCAAGGGTCCTTGTGGAACTCGAGAAAAACACCATGACGGCCAAGTAGTACCTTACACTGCTTGCAGACGACGTACAGCAATTCATTACAATCGTATTTCTCGACTGCAGCATTTTTCGGCAAGAAAATGCTCCATGTCCCAAGGCCAGGAGTGCGACGGAGTGGTTCAAGGAAGACAGTGGCGAGATCCTGTTCATGTTCCTTCCCCAAACTTGCCAGATCTGAACCCCCATCGAACTCATCTGGAATGTGACTGTACGTGGCGTCAGAGCTCATGACCCACCTCCCCGGAATTTATGGGAATTAGCAGAGTAGTGTGTGCTGATGTGGCGCCAGCTCCCTCCAGTGACCGACCACGGCCTCCTTATATCCACGCCACGACGCGTCGCCGCTGATATCCGTGTCAAAGGTCGACATACCAGCTATTAGGTAGGTGATCATAATCTTCTGGCCGATCGGTGTATGCAAGAAGCATTACAAACTGCTACATATTTATATAACTGAATACGAAATTCGTTTGCTCATACTAAAGTCGACAAACTAACATTTTATTCAGTGATAAGACCAGACGACAGCCGCGGTAACATCCCTACACACCGATGGTAAAATCATAATGACCATGTGATCGTAATTCTAACAGTTCTAAAATAAGGTAATCGGTTCCGAAACAAAACTAAGATGGGAAAATACATATCTTCAGCCGAAGTTACTGTCTCTTCTCTTAATAAGTTACAGTTAAAAAAATGAAGTTTCAGTTAAAAATATGGGGCTCTTTTGCTAAATTTAGTGCAAATGACTGCATGTTGGAAATGAATTTAAAAACAAGAAAGGACTATAGTAAAATTAAACCTGTCGCTGATCCACCACGGTCAGTTCCACAGCGTAAGTAATTCTTCCTGTAGTGATTATCGTACTATAGTCATAAAGGCCTAGTTGCTGTTCCGAAAAATTTGTCGTAAGTACAAAGCAAAAATATGCCTTCTTCGTTTAAAAATTAATTTTCCGCTTCTTGAAACAAAAGAGGATAAAAAAAAAACAAAGCCCCGCTATTATGGCCTCAGAAGGAACAGCGGAACCGACCGACCGCCATGTCATATTTACCCCATGGCGTGACTCAGATGCGTTATGGAGAGGCATGAACTCAGCGCACCGCTCTTCCCGTCGTTATCGGCTGTGCAGACGTTGGACTGCTACTTCTCGTGTTGGCAGCTTCTCAGTTGGCATAACGAAACTGAGTGCAGCCGGTTCAAGTCCTCTCACAAAGGTAAAAATCTCTGGCTGTACCAGGAATTGTACCCGGGTTCTCCGCACGGCAGTCATCTACGCTGATAACGTTGATTTTTTCCTTATTTTATTTTTGCCTTCGTTCTTTCGATCTCTTTCTTTGTCGTTATTTCGTCAGTAATTCTGTGCAAATGGCGCATGTCTTTTGCGATTTCTTTGGATTAGATACATCAGACAACTTTTTTTTTAATTGCAGAGGGGGTCAGTAAATTGACCCAACACATACCAGCATTCTGATAACATGTACAAAACAATTCAGATGCGCTTCGACGCTATAACTCCTATGGGAACAAGTGTGTACTGTCCAATCTGACATTGTACACTACTGGCCATTAAGGTACACCAAGAAGACATGCAGATAATAAAAGGATATTCATTGGACAAATATGTTATACTACAACTGACATGTTGGGTGCATAGATCCTGAGAATTCAGTACCCACAACAACCACCTCTGGCCGTAATAACGGCCTTGATACGCCTGGGTATTGAGTCAAACAGAGCTTGGATGGCGTGTACAGGTACAGCTGCCCACGCAGCTTCAACACAATACCACAGTTCATCAAGAGTAGTGACTGGCGTATTGTGACGAGCCAGTTGCTCGGCCACCATTGACCAGACGTTTTCAATTGGTGAGAGATCCGGAGAATGTGTTGGCCAGGGCAGCAGTCGAATATTGTCTGTATCCAGAACGGCCCGTACAGGACCTGCAACATGCGGTTGTGCATTATCCTGCTGAAATGTAGGGTTTCGCAGGGATCGAATGAAGGGTAGAGCCACGGGTCATAACACATCTGAAATGTAACGTCCACTGTTCAAAGTGCCGTCAATGCGAACAAGAGGTGACCGAGACGTGCAACGAATGGCACGCCATACCATCACGACGGGTGATACGCCAGCATGGAGATGACGAATACACGCTTCCAATGTGCCTTCACCGCGATGTCGCCAAACACGGAAGCGACCATCATGATGCTGTAAACAGAACCTGGATTCATCCGAAAAAATGTTTTGTCATTCGTGCACCCATGTTCGTCGTTGAGTACACCATCGCAGGCGCTCCTGTCTGTAATGCAGCCTCAGGTGTAACAGCAGCCATGGTCTTCGAGCTGATAGTCTATGCTGCTGCAAACGTCGTCGAACTGTTCGTACAGATGGTTGTTGTCTTGCAAACGTCCCCATCTGTCGACTCAGGGATCGAGACATGGCTGCACGATCCGTTACAGCCATGCGGATAAGACGCCTGTCATCTCGACTGCTAGTAATACGAGGCCGTTGGGAACCATCCTGAACCCACAGGTTCCATATTCTTCTGACAGTCATTGGATGTCGACCAACGCGAGCAGTCGCGATAGGCTGTAATCCGACCTTTATCAAAGTCGAAAAAGTGATGGTTCGCATTTCTCCTCCTTACACGAGGAATAACAACAACGTTTCACCAGGCAACGCCGGTCAACTACTGTTTGTGTATGAGAGATCGGTTGGAAATTTTCCTCATGGCAGCACGTTGTAGGTGTCGCCACCGGTGCCAATCTTGTGTGAATGCTCTGAGAAGCCAATCATTTGCATATCACAGCATCTTCTTCCAGTGGGTTAAATTTCGCGTCTGTAGCACGTCATCTTAGTGGTGTAGCAATTTTAATGGCGATTAGTGTAACATAAAATAGAAAAAAGAATTTATTTTACTAAATACCTTTACAGGGCTTCAATATAATCTCCGTTATCTCCTTTGACAGTTTCCCAATGTTTTGGTAACTTATATATTCTGCATAGGACACCCTCATTGTTGAATTGTCTGATAGGGGGCCTTCGTTGTTATCTGATTACTGGGGTTCCCTCACTGAAAGCTTCATCGAATGTATCAAAACGTTTTCCACAGAATTGTTACTTCAATTGGGAAAACAAATCAAAGTTTTATGGGCGCATGTCAAGATTTAATGTTGTGTGGAAAAGTATTTCCCATCCATATTTGTCGAGCATTTCTCTCACTGGTACCGCAAAATGCGGTCTTGAATTGTCATGCAAAATGAGGACACCAGCTGCAAGCATGTCAGGTCTTCTTTGACGAATTTTCTGGCGCAAAACATTTTGCAGAAACAGCTTGTAGTATGCGCTCCCTATTTGTAGCTAAGACTCCAAGTCATACGCAAACATGATCATCAGATTCACCTCTGATTGCTATCGGAGGATTTTTTTCAGACGAGGAGAGTCGGAACTTTTCCATTGTGGCGACTAACACTTCAGTTCTGGCTCAAAATGTTGTATCCATATTTCATCAAGTGCAATAATCCATTTCAGAACTGCTCTCCTTCTGTTCGATAACGTTGGAGCAATTCTGTACAATTCTTTTGCGACCTGATTCCTGCTCTTCACTCAGATCATGCGGATCCCATATGGCAGCCACTTTCCACATCTTTAACATTTCAGTTTTGATTGTGTAAAATGAAAGAACAGACATTCTGGACTCACGTCCAATTTCCTCAGATGTTTTTCGTCGATCGTCTCCCAAAATGTCATTAGCAATAACCTGAGAGGCGTAGTCTATTGCAGTTAATGGCCTTCCACATCTTGGGCTATTCTCAGTGCTTACCCGACCATCACGGGAAAAAACAGAGAACCGTGATACTGTGATACGATCCAGTACATTATTCCCACACACTTCTCTCAAAGTGATGTAAATTTCCGCTGGGTTCTTTCCAAGTAGGGTTTCAATTTTGATGTGGGTATGCCGGTGACTATGCGTAATACGACCTTACTCGGTTTCAGCGTCCATTTCTAAACTGAATTACTCACAACACAGCCACTCTAACCAGCCAACACATATACGACCGTCACGCCTAAAGTCTCGCTGACATGAATTTCAACTTCATCACAGCACCCTAACGGTCGCTCATGCAGAGTGTCCAGGACTTTTTGAAATTACCCCCGTATCAGAATAAAATTGCTGAAAAAAAACATAAATCAATTTTTCACTTAAGTAATGATTAAATGCCGGAATACTTCATCCCAAGATACAAAAGGTCGTAGACTCAGAAAATGTCATATATAGCAGAAATAAGTTGAATGATTTACAGTGACGGTTAAGAGAGTTAAAGAAAGTTAGTTTTAAATTACTATTACAAAACTGATTAGTGCCTAATTTATACACTGCTGAAAAGAAGTAGGGGCACATAATTTTAGGCGTCTGCCATACACCACTGAGCAATAACTGAAGATTGGGTATGCTAGCAAATCATATCTTTATCTTTCACAAATTAAGTACATAACGAAACGTCATTACATCCTCAATCGCTTACATAAAAAGAAGCAGTCAATAACGCGAGACGGTTAGGTGTCTAAAAGAAAGTGGAAACAATCACTCATCCTCGGTGTTATTCATTCGACTTTCAAAAATGGTTCAAATGGCTCTGAGCACTATGGGACTTAACATCTATGGTCATCGGTCCCATAGAACTTAGAACTATTTCAACCTAACTGACCTAAGGACATCACACACATCCATGCCAGAGGCAGGATTCGAACCTGCGACCGTAGCGGTCACGTGATTCCAGACTGAATCGTCTAGAACCGCACGGCCACACCGGCCGGCATTCGACTTTGAGAGCTTCAATAAAATGAATGCCCTCCCTGAGCGCTTACTAATACCCGACACCTACGAGGCATCCTGCGTATAAATCATCAGAGTTACCCTGCGACATCCATTCCATTCTTCACTGAGACCCCTTGAGAGATCTTGGAGAGTCTGTGGTGGAATAGGACGGCCACGAACACGTCTATCAAGCATGTCCCACATACGCAAGATGGTCTTAGTGCGGGACTCACTCCAGGTCATTCCATTACTCCAACCTCCAGCCATCGAGACACACCCCTGCTGACACCCACTACATAGGCGCTTGCATTAAGACTTCAAGGCCACCACATGGTCCAACAGAATCAGTTGGATGCACCTCCTGACGGTGAGGCGACCAGGGACAACTACAAGATCCATATGGCATCAAGGCTGAAGTCCTTCCACAACATCATAAAGTCTTCGAAATCTGTCGGTTTTCTGGACAACATTTGGCAGGTACCGTTCGCCATGGTTCTCCGCACACGAACGCCGCCATCACATAGAGTCAGAGGGTATCTGGGTTAGTCTGTGAAAAACAGGTATTACTACTTGCGAAGTTTTCAATTGACACGGGAACGGCAGAACTGAAGGCGAACTGCAAGATGTTGTCGTGTCAAGCAAGGTACTCCAATACGACGTTTCGGTCGTAAGGTCCATTCACATAGGACACGGCGGCTGCAGTTACCCTTCTGAGGTCTCCCTGGAGTGCTCTGGCGGTGTCCGTACGACGCCACAACTCGGAGATGGCCACATATCTATCATCACGTGCGGTTGTACCATGTCGGATATCTTATCCAATTCGAATTTTGTACTCACCTCTATCCCTGAAGCGTGTTCACAACCTACGGACGACACATGGTCAGTCACTGTCATTTGCAGCCACACGACCGGAGGTACATCCTTTTTGGATCAGCCAGTCCACCGTTGCAACTTGCACTGCAGTAAGGTGTCGCATTGCATGTGTTTGGATGAAAACAACGTCCACAAATGACAACTGCCATCTACAGGTATGTACCACACTAGAAGACACTGTAGTAAGAGTGCTCACTTCATTCTGACACTGTAATATATAACACAGCCAGTAGGTGGCGAATGATTTTAATTGTTGCATTAGAAGCGAAATGTCAATCCACGCAGAATGACCACAGGTACTGCTTGTATCAAAATGGATTTAACATGTTAAACGTTAGTTGGTACAAGCGAACGCCTAATTCTTTTGAAGAATGTATAAATGCATAAATTTTCGAGTTATTTCATTACCTAAGTACAGTCAGTTGTAATTAGTAATAAGTATAGCATCTTATCCCAGGTAACAATGACGTGAGGGTAATGACAGACTCTACGCACAAAATCACAATTACACAAAACGGCTGCGTTGTTATTATTATTACAAAAATTAAAATAAACAGTAGTGGGACTGCCTTTTGGTTGGTACTGAAACGTCTCACTTCCCCACATCCACCACTGCTGGCGGCTCACCTCCAACTGCGCGCCGGCCGCGGTGGTCTAGCGGTTCTAGGCGCGCAGTCCGGAACCGCGCGACTGCTACGGTCGCAGGTTCGAATCCTGCCTCGGGCATGGATGTGTGTGATGTCCTTAGGTTAGTAAGGTTTAAGTAGTTCTAAGTTCTAGGGGACTGATGACCACAGATGTTAAGTCCCATAGTGCTCAGAACCATTTGAACCATTTTTCCAACTGCGCAACGCTACGCGCTGTTAACAGCTAACTGCCCAACACTACAATAGCCCACAATAATGCAAACCAGCTACAGACTGCACGCAGCACAGCCAGTGATTTTCATACAGAGCGCTATGTGGCGGTGGTGTTACCAATGTAAGAACCTAAATAGCCTACTTACAGTATGTTCCTTTCACTGTGGTGTTGGGCGACGATTATCTTCAAGAACTCACCGGACTCCCACGTACATCTCTCTTTCTCGGCGCCCAAAGCTGACTTTGTTTTTGGTTTATTGGCTCTCAGAGCGTGTCCATACTGCCATCTCAACAGTGAAATGTCATTCCTGACGATACGAAGGTAAGGACAACACACACACAGTCATTGAGCGGTGGAAATCTCCGACGCAACCGGGAATCGAACCCGGTGCCCTTCGGTTAGCAATCTGACACGCTGATCTATCAGCTAGCGAGGCGGACACCATTCACAACTAGTGCATCGCGTCTGGCACTCAGTGGTGAGTGGTACGTGTCTCCATGTGAATTACTGTAAATCAACAAAGGAAGAGCGCCAGAGCATGTGCCGTGCAGCCTTCGCGTTCTTTTTCCCATTTTATAACCAAAGGACCAGTAATTTTTTGAGCATACTTGCGTAACTTTCTAGTTGTTCGTCTTAGTGCAACGGTCGCTATACACTTGTGAAAGCCAACTGTTGTCTTGTAAGTGTACTCAGATATTGAACAGAAATTTTGAAACAACTTTTGAACCTATTTTAGGCCATTATTCAGGAAAATTGCTGTGATAACGCTACCTGAATTCAAAGATTTAGCCAACAACAACATTCCCAAACGCTACGTATGTTTGAAAACTGAACTTCTGAAAAGAGTTTATCCATCAATCTTTGTATGAAATTCTTCAAGAATAATGAATGCTTGTTATAATGTGCCCCATGTTATAGAAGAACTCACTTCGAACTTAGCCCCGACGGTCGGCGAAGACGTCTCTGGAAACGCCCCGGACAGGACTGGTAAACCAGCCTGAGTTTTCCCGTCATAGGGCCCTACAAACAGGAGTGACAGTCTGGGGTACAATTTATTCTCATAGTAACACCCCTTTGATCGCCATCCGCAGCACCCTCACAGCACACCTTGCACACGGACCAGGTGTCGACCAACGCATTACTGACTTGCTCAATTTTTGAAGCTCTTTCTCTTGAATTAATATTCCACTTTTTCTGAAATTGTAATAATTCGTTTGTCTGCATATGTACGTTACATCTACCGATTTCTGTCCCATCGGAATAATTGCTTTTGTTTCTTAGAATATATTTTACGTCATTATTGACAGAATACAAAAATTTAAAATGCAGTTATTGTCTACTCACTACGACGTATACTCTTACGTTAAAACCTTAACACAGTTACACAAGTAACAGGCCACGAAAATTCACACACGGAAAGATTACCCCGCACTTCCCCACACACAGGTAACTCTTGGCCTTTGGTCACCCGACTTCTGTCAATACTCGTAATTAAGGAGTTACACAGAGCTGCCTGAATCTAGTAATCCACACAACGGTTCATCCTCTATAGCCGCACAAACTAATGGTAATGTACGCATGGTGACCGCCTGTATACGACTACAACACCCCTGTCTCCGAGGATGCGACCCCGCTCTCTCCTGGCGTCGTTTCTCAGCGCTAGGCGTCCTTGGAACAGCATGCTTGTACTAAATAGTCACCTGCGCCGCGTCTAATACAAGCCCCTGATTTCACTGAACCGCGCGCTCTACCCATCATGCTACCTTCTGGACCGGAGTTAGATAAGTTCTGATGTCCCCCGTTAACTCATTTCGCTGGTTGTCGGCAAAAGACAATTTCACAACAGAGTTAGCAAGTGTCTCTAACTCACGAAGAATGACCGGACGAGGAAAGAGTGCGATCCGAGACCTGTTTTCAGGCCGAATACCTTCCAAGACATTAGCCTCGGGAACATACATACGTAGTGCCGATACTACGAAACCTCTCTACGAGTACACATTCAAACCACGATTCGTTTGAGTCCTGCACGCACCAGTAATATATACGCTCTACCTCTTTGCGCGTACGGTCTGACAGCTTACACTCCACGACCGATTGCCTCAGTTGCCCGATCGTCTTACCCTGCTGTAAGGTTTCAGGTAGCAGATTACTTAAGCTATCGTGCGCTAACTGGTAGAGTGCGATAAGTACTACGTGAAGGGAGATCCTTAATGTGTCAGCATGTGACTCAAACTTAATTAGCAGCCACAGTACCTGCTGAATATTTTCCGAGGTTTAAAATGACAATTCCGGAATACTGTTTAAGAGACACATCATCGGATTAGGGAGGTGAGTAAGATAATCCCCAGATCGATCGGTTGGACCTTGTGACGACTGCGATTCTAAGTATCGCCAAAATACCCGAAAAGTACCGTGTTCACTAATGCAGTCCAAATCAAGTCGTATCTAAATAGACGTTTCTCCAAATTTTACTTCCCAACACAATATGTGACCGTGCATTTATTCCAGTTTAGCGTAGAATAACCACATTAAATAAGATTTAAGGACATTGACAAAAAAAATTGTTTCTAACATCAATAAACAAAAGAATACCAAAGTTGAGTGATGAACTCACAATTTTACACGACTCTCATTCAAAGTAATCACAAGCCGTGTGGTTTGACAGCTACCCACCTTTGAATTACCACTATAGAATGTTAGCACCAATAGCAAGCGAGCTCACTGTCTCTGGTCGACGTTTAAGAAATTAATGGCGGGCGCCCTTGTCCAAGTAGCAAAGCATTACAATACTCCTGGTAAATGCTACTGCACACGAATTTAGACACATACCCTCCAAAAGTTATAAAAAAATACACATGCAGCGGCAGCGGATTTAAAATGTAAAAAAAAAAAAGAAATGGAAATAATTAAAAGGGAAATGGCTACTGCTAATGAAAGTCAACAACGTCTAAATAGAACACACCACTTCGTGGGGAACACTTTCATTCTAAAGAAGACAAATGTTACGTGTATGTCAGCCAAAAGGAAATTAAAATTGTTTGCAATAATTCTGAGTCTCTGAGAGGAGAGCGCTGCTTTTAAATCTTATCTTGTGTGTTGTGACGATGGTCGCGATGTCGACGGCAGCTGGGTGGTCCTGGTGAAACGCTGAGATCTGCTCCCACGGTCGTGTGATTGCAGCTGATGATTTTTCCTCGTAATCGGGCGGGCGGTGGTATTCATTAAGCTGCAAATCTGATTACAGTGGCGTTTTGCAGGCCACAGGTTGGTCGATGTAATTGTTGTTACAGATGTCCGTATGTGCACAGTATTAATGTTTCTGGGACACACAATTTAAGTTTACTTATGCCACACACAGTTTATAAAACTTGCCGACGGCGAATTCTATAGAAAGTCAATTCGTGTTATGACTGTCGCGATCGCGAAAAACCGTCCTGGGCGGGAATGTACTCACACACAATACACAGTTCGCATAAGTTCATAACGACTGTTACTGATTATAGGCGTCCGACAGCTCATCGAAACGCGAATAAATATGTAAGTTCACAGTACTTGAGTGTACGAAAACACAGTCAAAATACAAGTGCAGTTCAATTCACAGACTCAAAGCTACAATACCGCCCATTCTCGGTTGCATTGTCATAGTTACTTCGTCTCACGGCACACTCTCAGTATTTACTTCGCCCAGTTTCTACACTCACTATTATCATATCACGTACTGGTATAAAACAGTCATTGAAAACGTACATCGCTTGCCACTAAACTCAATCTTCACCAGTTCGTAAAAGTCACAACTCCCACAGTAAAACATGTGTCCGCCTCTCTAGCTACCCAACAACACACACTCCCTTTGTTCGATCGACTATCGATGTTGCTCTCTCTCTCTCTTACTCAATGCTCTCGCCCACAGTTTATACAACATCAAGTAAATTACATATATCTTCACACAACTATTTTCTACCAAACTTATTACAGTAAACGATAAACACAAAAAAATTAAAGCTTTCCACAATCAATAAACTCTAAACATATTTGTCTACTTACAAAAAAGAAATAATATTCAGTTATGTATTACATCTAGAAAACAACTTTTATCTCTATATTGCAGGACAAAAGAAAAAACATGCGCTACAACAACAAAGATATATGAACAGACGGGGGGGGGGGGGGGAAACAAGATAAATATATATATCTATCGCAAAATAACGATGTCTTCACAACCTCTGGCGACGAATCCACATTCCGCTATTAGATTGTCAGGAACACATTCTATATTATTTATTAGCACTGCTATCTAATTGTAAAGCTGCAGTTTGTATTTAGAAATCAAACAAAAGATTATTTAAATGAATGACGCGTACTAACTCCTCAGGGTTCGGTTCTAGAAATTCAAGATCCTTTACTCTGTTGCCCAGGTGGACTAATTGTGCACGAATACGCTTCACCTGCCTCACGATTGGTTGATTATTTTGGAGAAAGGAGAGATTTTCTTGTAACTGATTCAATCGTACCGCCATAGTCTGTAAATTTTGGCTCTCCTCGCCGACCGTGCTGACAGAAATGGAGAGTAGTATTGACAACGCTGCCCGTAGCCTGACTGCCAGCTCCCTCACCGTACCGTGAAAATTTTGTTGCCTAATGGTCAGTTCACACTCGAGCTGATCCCGTTTTAGTGCGAAATACCGGGACACTGACGTTGAGCCAAGGTGCGGCTGTGGACAAAACAGAGTAATTAGACAATGTCCCAAAAGAATAATGTACAAAATTTAAACTGAAGCAGGTTGCGTGAAATGAAACTCGTGACCAGCCCCACCAACGAACCGAAAACCACGCTCTGCTACTAATGACACGTTTTACTTACTGTACTTAAGGAAAACGTGGAAGGGAGGACCCACCAATGTAAATTTCTTATCACACGATATGTTTTTTTAACAACGTATAACCAAAAAAAAATTTTTTTTTACAAGATGAACAAATTTGCAAAATTCCTTTGACCCTAAACCTTAACATGAATAAGCTTTTGCAATAGAAATCAAAACAGCAAACAATATGACAATGATCACAAGACTGCCAGACCTGCAGCCCGCCCGTTATCGGGTGAAACAGCGGTGTTTACTACCGCGCTGGACACAGTCTTACTTATTAAATGCCCTCCTGTAACACATGGAAACTATAAAAGCACCACTGATGACGAGGGTGATTCCATTACTCAAAACAGATAACGTAACCTTCAATTTGAAAACTGTATGTCGAAAGGTACAGGGTTAAGATGCGCACCTGTGCTTAAAAGTTAAACAGATTGGGAAACAATATGACAATCATAATGCTTACTTCAAAGCAACCAACCTCTTAATTTCAATCAGCAACCAAGGTGCGACTGGATCCCAACTCATCCATTTTGACAATCTTATTTTGATAAAGCCCTGGTGACAGTTGGCTGTTAATATTTTCGAAGTTAAATTGGTTGTCAGTTATTAAGACCGCTCTGAAGAAACGTCTTAAAACACACTGGTGAACTCTTATTACAAGAGAACTCTCTCGACAGAACCACAAGATCCAGCTAAAATACACCAATAATGACACGGTCTTTAAAACACAGCAACGCACAGCTTAGTACAACAGGTGGTTCAGATTATAACTAATGACTAAGAAATTCAATTACAATCAAAGAATCGAACCTGTTAACATCTAAATCTAACCACTAGGCCCCTGTTTGTTTAACGGCCGCCTGTGCCTTAGTACAATTGTTCCGGCAGTATTTACGTCCAGGAGCTGATTCACGAAAAAAATGGTTCAAATGGCTCTGAGCACTATGGGACTTAACTTCTAGGTCATCAGTCCCTAGAACTTAGAACTACCTAAAGCTAACTAACCTAAGCATATCACACACCTCCATGCCCGAGGCAGGATTCGAACCTGCGACCGTAGCGGTCGCGCGGTTCCAGAATGTAGCGCCTAGAACCACTCGGCCACTCCGGCCAGCGGAGCTGATTCATTAGAACATTAATGATCGGCTACAAACCAGAAAGGAAAGGAAAAATAGTAGCGGAACAAATTTTCCAACGACAGCTAGTGTGGTAGTACAATACTACGGTCTGTATTTACGACCAAAGAGCTGACCGAGTAAAACTGAGGGCCGAGTACTGCGAGCTAACATCTAAAAGATGTTCTTCGTCGAAATGTCTTGGCTCAAACTCGTCTAGGGGTTGAAATACACTTGTCGCATTACACGCCCTAAATTAGACACTTGTGACCCTTCGGTTAAATTTTCTGGCTGATGGCAACTTTGCGAAATTGTATGAAACATACAACGTTAACATAACAAGTAACAACAGTAATAATAATTTCGGGAGCTACATTAACGACCCATAAATGATGTAGGCCACACAGTTGCGATTTGGTTAGAATAATGATTATTCAGAAAGCAAACTAATACAGAAAGGGGTCGTATTTAGAATTACAATCACACTCTAGAGCATCGAGAGCATACCCATTTGACACAGTTCGATCATTACAATCTCACCGCGAATTAGAAGTCCAATACTCCACCTCGTTAACTAAGCGAAAAGTTAAGAGTTCATACCAGGCGCGCAGCTGCTCACCGCTCAGAAACTAAGTCCCGCCATACCACACAACGCAAAATTTCCTATGTCGTTTCACTTCTTAACTACCTAAACACCGAAAGTTCGCTTTCGCATCTCCACCCGCACTGCCCCTCTGCCCCGTCCCCGGCCGCGTTCCCTCAGCTTGCCAAACTTCGTCGCTCAACTGACTAGGGCACCTCCCTTCCCTGAAGCCGTCCATCTGATTGGCTACAACTTATTCTACAATAATTCACATTTTAATATATTTAAATAAAGTTTGAGCACTTTCACGTTCTAAATAAAGTGACAATAATATCCATTACATGATAAACGTTAAACTCTTTTACATAAAACCAACACAATTTCCTTCTTAGCTTCGAATGTCATGGCCAGCAGCCTTGCACCAATGTTTTTTTCTGCTAAATAAGTAAAGAACAAAAGTAACTATTATGCACTAAACTGTACAACAAATATTCTTTTATCTAATGATTCAATAAGTTGTCATACCATTCAGTGTGTTTTGTGTGGAGAAATGATGATCTGATGCTTAACTAAAAATACTGATAATTTAAATTTACTATATTTTTTTTAAACAATTGAAGTTACAGAGTTGATATTTACAACATTTTGTCATTTTAATGATGTTCTTCTGTATGAAATATCGTTCGTTAATATCGACCAAAGCGTTCAGATTTTAGTACTCAAGTCTTTGTTACAAAACCTGTTAATTTCTCTTTAACAGTAGATACTGAACTGGCGTTCTACGGATCGGAGCGTCGAATGTCAGATCACTTAATCGGAAATGGATAGGTTAAAGTTAGATATAGTTGGAATTAGTGAAGTTCGGTGGCAGGAGGAACAAGGCTTTTGGTCAGGAGAATACAGGGTTATATATACAAAATCAAATAGGGGTAATGCAGGAGTAGGTTTAATAATGAATAAAAAAAATAGGAGTACGGGTAAGCTACTACAAACATCATAGTGAACGGATTGTTGTGGCCAAGATAGACACGAAGCCCACGCCTACTACAGTAGAAAAGTTTATATGCCAACTAGTTCTGCAGATCATGAAGAAATTGATGAAATGTATGATGAGATAAAAGAAATTATTCAGGTAGTGAACGGAGACGAAAATTTAATAGTCATGGGTGACTGGAATTCGACAGTAGGAAAAGGAAGAGAAGGAAACGTAGTAGGTGAACATGGATTGGGGGAAAGAAATGAAAGAGGAAGTCGCCTGGTAGAATTTTGCACAGAGCATAACTTAACCATAGCTAACACTTGGTTCAAGAATCATGAAAGAAGGTTGTGGTTATGGAACAAACCTGTAGATACTAAAAGGTTTGAGATAGATTATTTAATGGTAAGACAGAGATTTAGGAACCAGGTTTTAAATTGTAAGACATTTCCAGGGGCAGATGTGGACTCTGACCACAATCTATTGGTTATCAAATGTAGATTAAAACTGAAGAAACTGCAAAAAGGTGGGAATTTAAGGAGATGGGACCTGGATAAACTGAAAGAACCAGAGGTTATAAAGAGTTTCAAGGAGAGCATTAGGGAACGATTGACAGGAATGGGGGAAATAAATACAGTAGAAGAAGAATGGGTAGCTTTGAGGAATCAAATAGTGAAAGCAGCAGAGGATCAAGTAGGTAAAAAGACGAGGGCTAGTAGAAACCCTTGGGTAACAGAAGAGATACTGAATTTAACTGATGAAAGGAGAAAATACAAAAATGCAGTAAGTGAGGCAGGCAAAAAAGAATACAAACGTCTCAAAAATGAGATCGACAGGAAGTGCAAAATGGCTAATCAGGGATGGCTAGAGGACAAATGTAAGGATGTAGAGACTTATCTCACTAGGGGTAAGATAGATACTGCCTACAGGAAAATTAAAGAGACCTTTGGAGAAAAGAGAACCACTTGCATGAATATCAAGAGCTTAGATGGAAACCCAGTTCTAAGCATAGAGGGGAAAGCAGAAAGGTGGAAGGAGTATATAGAGGGTCTACACGGGGGCGATGTTCTTGAGGACAATATTATGAAAATGGAAGAGGATGTAGAGGAAGATGAAATGGGAGATATGATACTGCGTGAAGAGTTTGATAGAGCACTGAAAGACCTAAGTCGAAACAAGGCCCAGGGAGTAGACAACATTCCATTAGAACCTCTGACAGCCTTGGGAGAGCCAGTCCGGACAAAAGATGTATGAGACAGGCGAAATTCCCTCAGACTTCAAGAAGAAGAATATAATAATTCCAATCCCAAAGAAAGCAGGTGTTGACAGATGTGAAAATTACCGAACTATCAGTTTAATAAGGCACGGCTGCAAAATACTAACGCGAATTCTTTACAGACGAATGGAAAAATTGGTAGGAGCCGACCTTGGAGAAGATCAGATTGTATTCTGTAGAAATATTGGAACACGTGAGGCAATACTGACCCTACGACTTATCTTAGAAGAAAGATTAAGGAAAGGCAAACCTACGTTTCTAGCATTTATAGACTTAGAGAAAGCTTTTGACAATGTTGACTGGAATACTCTCTTTCAAATTCTGAAGGTGGCAGTGGTAAAATACAGGGAGCGAAAGGCTATTTACAATTTGTACAGAAACCAGATGGCAGTTATAAGAGTCGAGGGACATGAAAGGGAAGGAGTGGTTGGGAAGGGAGTGAGACAGGTTTGAAGCCTCTCCCCGACGCTATTCAATCTGTGTATTGAGCAAGCAGTTTTTTTTTCTTTTGGTCATCAGTCTACTGACTGTTCTCATTTCTACTACTTCTCATTACCTTCGTCTTTCTCCGATTTACTCTCAAACCATACTGTGTACTCATTAGACTGTTCATTCCGTTCAGCAGATCATTTAATTCTTCTTCCCTTTCACTCAGGATAGCAATGTCATCAGCGAATCGTATCATTGATATCCTTTCACCTTGTATTTTAATTCCACTCCTGAACCTTCCTTTTATTTCCATCATTACTTCCTCGAAGTACAGATTGAAGAGTAGGGGCGAAAGGCTACAGCCTTGTCTTACACCCTTCTTAATACGAGCACTTCGTTCTTGATCGTCCACTCTTATAATTCCCTCTTGGTTGTTGTACATATTGTATATGACCCGTCTCTCCCTATAGCTTACCCCTACTTTTTTCAGAATCTCGAACAGCTTGCACGATTTTATATTGTCGAACGCTTTTTCCAGGTCGACTAATCTTATGAAAGTGTCTTGATTTTTCTTTAGCCTTGCTTCCATTATTAGCCGTAACGTCAGAATTGCCTCTCTCGTCCTTTTACTTCTCCTAAAGCCAAACTGATCGTCACCTAGCGCATTCTCAATTTTCTTTTCCATTCTTCTGTATATTATTCTTGTAAGCAGCTTCGATACATGAGCTGTTAAGCTGATTGTGCGATAATTCTCGCACTTGTCAGCTCTTGCCGTCTTCGGAATTGTGTGGATGATGCTTTTCCGAAAGTCAGATGGTACATCGCCAGACTCATATATTCTACACACCAACGTGAATGGTCGTTTAGTTGCCACTTCCCCCAATGATTTTAGAATTTCTGATGTAATGTTATCTATCCCTTCTGCCTTATTTGACCGTAAGTCCTCCAAAGCTCTTTTAAATTCCGATTCTAATACTGGATCCCCTATCTCCTCTAAATCGACTCCTGTTTCCTCTTCTATCACATCAGACAAATCTTCACCCTCATAGAGGCTTTCAATGTATTCTTTCCACCTATCTGCTCTCTCCTCTGCATTTTACAGTGGAATTCCCGTTGCACTCTTAATGTTACTACCGTGGCTTTTAATGTCACCAAGGGTTGTTTTGACTTTCCTGTATGCTGAGTCTGTCCTTCCGACAATCATATCTTTTTCCATGTCTTCACATTTTTCCTGCAGCCATTTCGTCTTAGCTTCCCTGCGCTTCCTAATTGTTTCATTCCTCTGAGACTTGTATTTCTGTATTCCTGAATTTCCCGTAACATGTTTGTACTTCCTCCTTTCATCAATCAACTGAAGTATTTCTTCTGTTATCCATGGTTTCTTCGCAGCTACTTTCTTTGTACCTATGTTTTCCTTCCCAACTTCTGTGATGGCCCTTTTTAGAGATGTCCATTCCTCTTTAACTGTACTGCCTACTGCGCTATTCCTTATTGCTGTATTTATAGTGTTAGAGGACTTCAAACGTATCTCGTCATTCCTTACTACTTCCGTATCCCACTTCTTTGCGTATTGATTCTTACTGACTAATGTCTTCAACTTCAGCCTACTCTTCATCACTACTATATTGTGATCTGAGTCTATATCTGCTCCTGGGTACTCCTTACAACCCAGTATCTGATTTCGGAATCTCTGTCTGACCATGATGTAATCCAATTGAAATCCTCCCGGATCTCCCGGCCTTTTCCAAGTATACCTCCTCCTCTTGTGATTTTTGAACAGGGTATTCGCTATTACTTGCTGAAACTTGTTACAGAACTCAATTAATCTTTCTCCTCTTTCATTCCTTGTCCCAAGGCCATATTCACCTGTAACCTTTTCTTCTACTCCTTCCCCTACAACTGCATTCCAGTCGCCCATGACTATTAGATTTTCGTCCCCCTTTACGTACTGCATTACCATTTCAATATCCTCATACTCTTTCTCTATCTGTTCATCTTCAGCTTGCGACGTCCGCATGTATTCCTGAACTATCGTTGTCGGTGCTGGTCTGCTGTCGATTCTGATTAGAACAACCCGGTCACTGAACTGTTCACAGTAACACACCCTCTGCCTTACCTTCCAATTGATAACGAATCCTACACCTGTTATACCATTTTCTGCCGCTGTTGATATTACCCGATACTCATCTGACCAGAAATCCTTGTCTTCTTTCCACTTCACTTCACTGACCCCTACTATATCTAGATTGAGCCTTTGCATTTCCCTTTTCAGATTTTCTAGTTTCCCTACCACGTTCAAGCTTCTGACATTCCACGCCCCGACTCATAGAACGTTATCCTTTCGTTGATTATTCAATCTTTTTATCATGGTAACCTCCCCCTTGGCAGTCCCCTCCCGGAGATCCGAATGGGGGCTATTCCGGAATCTTTTGCCAATGGAGAGATCATCATGACACTTCTTCAATTACAGGCCACATGTCCTGTGGATACACTTTACGTAAGCAGTAAAGGAAACAAAACAAAAGTTCGGAGTAGGCATTAAAATCAATGGAGAAGAAATAAAAACTTTGAGGTTTCCCGATGACATTGTAATTCTGTCAGAAACAGCAAAGGACTTGGAAGAGCAGTAGAACGGAATGGACAGTGTCTTGAAAGGAGGATACAAGATGAACATCAACGAAAGCAAAACAAAGATACTGGAATGTAGTCGAATTAAGTCGGGTGATGCTGAGGGAATTAGATTAGGAAATGAGACACTAAAAGTAGTAAAGGAGTTTTGATATTTGGGGAGCAAAATAACTGATGATGCTCGAAGTAGAGAGGATATAAAATGTAGACTGGCAATGGCAAGGAAAAAGTTTCTGAAGAAGAGAAATTTGTTAACATCGAGTATTGATTTAAGTGTTAGGAAGTCGTTTCTGAAAGTATTTGTATGGAGTGTAGCCATGTATGGAAGTGAAACGTGGACGATAAATAGTTTAGACAAGAGGAGAATAGAAGCTTTCGAAATGTGGTGCTACGGAAGAATGCTGAAGATTAGAAGGGTAGATACGGTAACTAATGAGTAGGTATTGAATAGAATTGGAGACAAGAGGAGTTTGTGGCACAACTTGGCTAGAAGAAGGGATCGGTTGGTAGGACATGTTCTGAGGCATCAATGGATCACCAATTTAGTACTGGAGGGCAGCGTGGAGGGTAAAAATCGTAGAGGGAGACCAAGAGATGAGTACACTAAGCACATTCAGATGGATGTAGGCTGCAGTAGGTACTTGGAGATGAAGGAGCTTGCACACGATAGAGTAGCAAACCAGTCTCAGGATTGAAGACCACAACAAAAACCACACCAAACTATTGTAGATATGAACAGTATTAAAGTTTTATTGAGATCACCATGAAAATTTACGAAGGATGGCAGATTAAAATTACTGTGGCTTCATTCCCTGAATTACTACAGAATTAAATATTTTTTATAAATATTTCCCTTTATGGACGATATTAGGTCTGGAATATTTAACACTGCTACGTCTCCTTGGCCACAAACAGCTTCTACAGTGTTTCCCTGTGGCGTAGGTTCTCACTCGCACACCACAGCACTTAGGCCTCATTCAGCGCTATAGAACCCTGTGAATTTCCCCATCTCGTGTGAATCTACTCTCTTTGTGGCACACAGTCCTGGACGACAGGGTTCGTTTCACAATTCCTGAATGCTGACTCATTCGGTTAGATACTTAAATGAGAGTGAAATGCTCGTTAACTCACAGTACAAACCAGAAAATAATAAGGAAAGGCAGTATAATAGCGGGTCAAATTTTTAACGATAACTATTGTATTAGGACTATACCAAGGGATACATTTACGACCAAAGAGCCGAACAAGTGAAATTATGAGAATCGGGTACAAACCAGAAAATAATAAGGAGGGCACGTAGACAATGGCACAGATCACCAAGATGACTACAGAATGTTACTCCTCTTTATTAGCAAGCAGTTGCATGGATCCACGGTGCGTTGCCACGGTTACTGAGTGGTGCCGATGAAATCACGGTACAAGAGGGCAGCCAGACAATGAACGGTCGTCCGACACGAATGTTGCCAACCAGCCGACGGGAAGTTGGCCTGCTGCTTGTAGTCGACGCTGACCCCGGTGAAGTACTCCGGTATATTCGCTCTGCGCAGGACCCCCTAGCGTAGATGGAGGCTTCGGCCGCTCCGCGAACCCCATATATAACCCTTCTATGGACACAACCACAGATACCAACTCTTCCTCATAGATATGGCAATGAGGTCACAAGAGGGATAGTCCATACTGCACTTGAGCCACTGGGGCGCCAGGCAGAACAGTTTACTCAATGGCGCCACGGCTCCAGTACGATATTAAATAATACTTTTTTTTTGCTCTACCCAGTGTGGATTTATATCATCTCTACTTCCCACATTATTAGTTATTTTGCTGCCCAAACAGCAGAAACAATCTGCTACTTTCAGTGTTTCGTTTCCTAATCTAATTCCCTCAGGATCGCCCGACGTAATTCGATTGCATTCTATTACCGTTGTTTTAGTTTTGTTGATGCTCATCTTATAACCTCTTTTCAGGACCCTATCCGTTTCATTCAACGGCTCTTGCAAGTCCTTTGCTGACTCTGATGCAATTACGGTTCATCGGTTAATCTCAAAGTTTTTATTTCTTCTTCTTGGAATTTAATTCCTTCTTCTAATTTATATTTTGCTTCCTTTAATGGTTGTTCAATGCACAGGTTAGACAACGTTGGGGATTGGCTATAAACTTGTCTCACTCCCTTCTCAACTACTGCACCCTATTTATGTCATTCCACTCTTATTCCTACTGTCTGACTTCCGTACCAGGTGCATATAGTATTTCGTTTCTTAAGAATTTCGAGTGTGTTGCGGTCAACGTTGTCAAAGGCACTTTCTTAGTCTTCAAACGCTATAAACGTGGGTTTCCCCTTCATTAACCTAAGAAAGGCGTTGAATGAGTAATGCACGCTTTTTTCTGAAATCAGATTGGTTTTTTTCAGTATTCCAGTACATCATATTACTCCTCGCTCTTTTGGCTACATAATCATATTTTTCAACATAATCACCGTTCAGTCCGAAGGCGTTAACCTACCTTACTGGGAGGGCCTATAGGTCAGCATAGTACCATTCTCCTGGTCGATATTTCAATAACCTCCCCCTTATCGGCGTACTGCTCCTTTGCGGAATACATCCTTCATTGGGCCAAACAGAAGGAACTTGGAAAGTGCGAGATCCAGGCTGTAGGGTCAATGACGAGGAATAGTCTAATGAAATTTTGTGAAGTCCCTCCAGGAGCTCAGATGTATTGAGGCGTTACGTTGTCATGGAGAAGGAAGAGCTCATTTGTATTTTTGAGGGGACGAACACGTTGAAGTCGTTTCTAGAATTTGCTCAGGGTAGCACATACACTTCCGAAGGAAGACATCAAGCAGAATAACTCCCTCAGAGTCCCAGAAGATTGTCGTGATGACTTTACCGGCTATGTGTGCGGCTATGAACTTTGTCTTCGGAGGAGAACTGGTGTGACACCACTCCATGGATTACCGTTTTGTTTCCGGTTCGAAGTAATGAACTCCTGTGACGATGTTCGACAAAAAACTGTCAAGATCAATGTCGTAACGCATAGATTCTCCTATGTTGCTCCTATGTTGTCCTCTGTTAGTGGACGAGGAACATAGCGGGCATACACTTTTAGCGTAACCCAACTGGTGGACGACTGTGGCAGTGCAGCTATCAGAGACGTGAAGCTGAGCACTGAGGTGTTTGATTGTGATCCGTCGATCACTTCAAGTGAGAGTGTTCGCATGTTCCGACATTGCAGGAGTCACAGCTGCGTGCGGTTCAGCTGGCAACCACGCGGCAGATCGGACAGGCTTTGCGCTGCCTCGTTGCGAAGATGACAAACTCCACTCCCAACGACTCACCGTGCTTTTGTTCAGTGCCAGGCCCCCAGAAATTCTAAGAGCGCCTGTAAATATCTGCGATGTTCTGGTTTTCCGCCAAAAGAAACACTTCTCTCTGCTTGCAATGCTCCTCCGCTACACACACCATTTTGAAGGCTACTTGTGGCGCCCCCACCTGTAGGAGATTCATGGAACATAAAGGCTGAAGCGAAAATATTCCACTATGGCCTACGACGAATTCCGCATTTTTGCTACCAAAACTGGTAGAGAAGAAGCTGATCATCCCTGAGGCCAGTTTCTACCGGTTTTTCCTTTCCTCGGTAAATTCATTCGCGTCAGTATTTTGCTACCGTACGTTTGTTTTCAGAAATCAAAGAATGAGATTTCCCACTTTTTGTGCGGTGACGGACATCTCACATGAGTGGCCCTGGAGTGCTGTTCTGAGTGAGGGCCGAGAAGCATTAGAAGTCAGCAGGTCCACTTTTGCCTTGGATCAGTGACACAGTGAGGAAGAAACGTTCTCCTCCTCCAGCTCCTCCTCCCCCTCTGGCCTCTTTGCAGCGTTTATCGCTGCAGTGACCCAGAGGACGTGTCGATGCGCCTGTACCGCTATTGCGGGGACACAATGCGGGTCTTTAGCGGGTGGTCGCAGCAAATTGTGCGGCCGCAGCTTTCCACGCGCGCGAGAGCCATTTCCCCGCGTCGCCTCTGACCCCGCAGCGCCATCCACATGTACTGTGCGTGCGTGTGTGTGTGTGTGTGTGTGTGTGTGCAGGGAGAGCGCTGATCTCTGGCATTAGGCGCGTTCTCCGGAGGATCTCCGCGACCTGTGAACTCTGCCCAGCGAAAAGCGCTGAGCAGCAGAGTACTGCCGGAACAGACGCCGCCGGGGCTGAGGAACGCTGCCAGCCGCTGGTGAGACTCGCCTTTCAGAATACGTTGTCCGTCTCCCAATGGCTGAAGCGATTTTCTCCAGACTGCAAGGAGTGTAATCTAAGGGTGTTTTTTCCCTCGGTTTCGAGGTGCCGTACCCCAATGTGTAAAAACACTGAAGCATAAAAGGAACTGGTATAGGCTTGCGTTTTCAAATACAGAGATACAGGGTTATTACAAATGATTGAAGCGATTTCACAGCTCTACAATAACTTTATTATTTGAGATACTTTCACAATGCTTTGCACACACATACAAAAACTCAAAAAGTTTTTTTAGGCATTCACAAATGTTCGATATGTGCCCCTTTAGTGATTCGGCAGACATCAAGCCGATAATAAAGTTCCTCCCACACTCGGCGCAGCATGTCCCCATCAATGAGTTCGAAAGCATCATTGATGCGAGCTCGCAGTTCTGGCACGTTTCTTGGTAGAGGAGGTTTAAACACTGGATCTTTCACATAACCCCACAGAAAGAAATCGCATGGGGTTAAGTTGGGAGAGCGTGGAGGCCATGACATGAATTGCTGATCATGACCTCCACCACGACCGATCCATCGGTTTTCCAATCTCCTGTTTAAGAAATGCCGAACATCATGATGGAAGTGCGGTGCAGCACCATCCTGTTGAAAGATGAAGTCGGCGCTGTCGGTCTTCAGTTGTGGAATGAGCCAATTTTCCAGAATATCCAGATACACGTGTCCTGTAACGTTTTTTTCGCAGAAGAAAAAGGGGCCGTAAACATTTAACTGTGAGACTGCACAAAACACGTTAACTTTTGGTGAATTGGGGATTTGCTGCACGAATGCGTGAGGATTCTCTACCGCCCAGATTCGCACATTGTGTCTGTTCACTTCACCATTAAGAAAAAATGTTGCTTCATCACTGAAAACAAGTTTCGCACTGAACGCATCCTCTTCCATGAACTGTTGCAACCGCGCCGAAAATTCAAAACGTTTGACATTGTCATCGGGTGTCAGGGCATGTAGCAATTGTAAACGGTAAGGCTTCTGCTTTAGCCTTTTCGGTACGATTTTCCAAATCGTCGGCTGTGGTACGTTTAGCTCCCAGCTTGCTTTATTCGTCGACTTCCGCGGGCTACGCGTGAAACTTGCCCGCACGCGTTCAACCGTTTCTTCGCTCACTGCAGGCCGACCCGTTGATTTCCCCTTACAGAGGCATCCAGAAGCTTTAAACTGCACATACCATCGCCGAATGGAGTTAGCAGTTGGTGGATCTTTGTTGAACTTCGTCCTGAAGTGTCGTTGCACTGCTATGACTGACTGATGAGAGTGCATTTGAAGCACGACATACGCTTTCTCGGCTCCTGTCGCCATTTTCTCTCACTGCGCTCTCGAGCACTCTGGCGGCAGAAACCTGAAGTGCGGCTTCAGCCGAACAAAACTTTATGAGCATATGTCAATGAATGGAGCTACAGTGAATTTATGAAATCGCTTCAATCATTTGTAATAGCCCTGTACGTTAACAGGCGGAATGCCGCCCTGCGGTCGGCAACTCCTGTATAACATAACAAGTGTCGAGTGCAGTTGTTAGATCGATCACTGCTGCTACAATGGCATGTTATCAAGATTGAAGAGAGTTTGAATGTTGCGTTACAGTCGGCGCACGAGAGATTGGACACAGCATCTCCGAGGTAGCAACGAAGTGGGGATTTTCCCGTAAAACCGTTACACGAGTGTACCGTAAATATCAGGAATCCGGTGAAAAATCAGATCTCCGACATCGCTGCGGCCGAATAAAGATCCTGCAAGAATAGGACCAATGACGTCCGAAGACAATCGTTCAACGTGACAGAAGTGCAACCCTCCCACAGATTGCTGCAGATTTCAGCGCTGGACCATCAACAAGTGTCAGCATGCGAAACATCATCGATATGGGCTTTCCGAGGCGAAGGCTTACTGGTGCTTGATAACTGAACCACACAAAGCTTAACGCCTCGCCTGGGCCTGTCAACCCCTGACATTGGGCTGATAATGACTGGAAACATGTTGCCTGGTCAGACGAGTCTCGTTTCAAATTGTATCGAGACGAATGTGTACGGGTATGGAGACAACCTCATTAATCCATGGACCCTGCATGTCAGCAGGGGACTCATCCAGCTGGTGGAGGCTCTGTAGTGGTGCGGGGCGTGTGCAGTTGGAGTGATACCGGACCCCTGATACGTCTAGATACGTCTCTGACTGGTGAAACGTATGAAGTATCCTGCCTGATCGCCTGCGTCCATTCATGTCCGTTGTGCATTGTGCGTTTCGACGGACTTGGGCAGTTGCAGCAGGCTAATGCGACACCTCACACATCCACAATTGCTACAGAGTTGCTCCAGGGACACTCTTCTGAGTTTAAACACTCCCCAGATATGGATATTATTGAGCATATCTGGGATGCCTTGGAATCTGTTGCTCCTCAGCCACTCACACAGTTACGGATTTATGGACAGCTCTGCAGGACTCATGGTGTCAATCACCCTCTAGCACTGCTTCAGCCATTAGTCAGTCCATGCCAAGTCGCGTTGCGGTGCTTCTTCGTGCTCACGGGAGCCATACACGATATTTGGCAGATGTACCAATGTCTTTGGCTCTTCAGCGTAGCATGGCATTTTTGTTAATCTGTCTGTCCTTTTGGTTGTCTGTCTGCCAGACACTTAAGAAACTACTCAGGACTGCGTAGACGTATCAAATTCAAATTTATGTCGCAGTGTCTAACGGTGCATCACAAATCACACAGAAAAAACATTTGTCTTGATTTGTTGCAACGTTTTGCAGTTGAGGGGAAAGCCTTCTTGTCCCGGATTGTCATAGGTGATGAAACCTGGGTTCACAATTTTGAGCCCGAAACAAAACGACAGTCGATGGAATGGCGCCATTCGCACTCCCCACAGAAGAAAAAATTCAAAGCAACTGCTTCCACCGGTAATCCATTATCACCGTGTTCTGGGGCTGCGAAGTGTGATTCTCACTGATGTGATACCAAGAGGAGGTATCATTAATTCAGAAGCATATGTCAACACATTAACAGAACTTATGACGCGCTTCCGGCGACTTCGGTGCCACAGAAACCCAGGAGATGTTTTGCTGCAACACCGTAACGCTCGGCCCCACACAAGTCTGAGGACTTCTGAGCACATCACAAAACAGGATAGGACAGTGTCATTCAATCCGCCCTACAGCCCTGACCTAGCCCCTCGGAATTCCACTTGTTTGAGCCATTAAAGGATGCCATTCGTGGAAGACATTTTGAGGACGGCGAGGTTTCACACAGTGAAGCACTGGCTCCGCCACCAGGATAAAGATTGGTACTGACAGGGGATATGAACCCTTGTTTCGCGCTGGAGGAAGGACATAGAACGGGCTGGAGATTACGTGGGAAAAAGGGTATGTAGATAAAATAGCATTCTTTCGTGTGTGTAATCCTCATTCATTTACATATCCATATACATGGATACTCTGCAAATCCCATTTAAGTGCCTGACAGAGGGTTCATCGAACCACCTTCATAATCTCTATTAATCCAAGCTTGTACAGCGCGGGGAAAAAACGAACGCCTATACCTTTAGGTGCGAACTCTGGAACATTATGTGTCACCCTGCTGCATTGGTCAGAGATGAGCAGATGCTGCACTAGGGAAATATCGAATTTTCAACATGCTGGGTTAATGCCAAACAGTGGCCTTTGTTAACCAGTTTGATTTAGCAAATAGACCAGATTGATAATTTCAGTTCATTTTATTTAATTGCAGACCGGTTTCGAGTATAGGAAGCCATTCTCAAATCATCAAACAGAAAAAAAATTCAAACAGAATATCCGATTCTCACGGAGTACGCTATTTTTTCTGATTAGATTGAAAAATCAGCCAACCGGTTGCAAATAAAGGTTTATTATCCATTGAACATGGTTTCGATATTTGTAAAAAACCCTCTTCAGGAGAATTGACCCTAAATATGTATACACGAGGAACATATTTCTTTCTTTTTTTTTGCAAACATAGTAAAATATTAATAGAAAAATAAACGTACTCACCTACTACATCACGTCGTGCATAAGTTACACGTATCGTATGTCAGAGACTGAGGCCAACTGCTACAAAGCTACAGACTCAGGGGACCACAACAATTCGGGCTACAGAGGGCGCTAACTGGATGCCCGCAAGAACTGCGCCTTGGTTTTTTACATTAAATCAATATGGCAGTTTCTTGTAGAAGGCCACTAACAAATGCTACAATTGTGGAGATTTACATGAAATATAAAATCTGTAATACATATACGTATCACAGTGATACCGCGCGCAGCATTAGTGGGAAGAAGATAAAGGACAACAAAGCTTACTTCTGTTACCAAAAAGGTGAAGAACATAATGAATGGATAAAGTTACATTACAGCGCAAGACATTACATAACAAGAAAAGGTTACATCACAATCTAAAAATAGAATCTTCCGTTGAACTGTTCCAATACCATTTTTTTATAGTACATGGACTGTATGAACACGTGTTGATAAGGCCACGAGAAAAACAACCCAGTGATATGAAATATCAGGAGCTCAACAGTAGGAAAACATATTTTGAGGTAAACGGCATGTTCACCGACACTGGCGGAGATCGTACATACGTATTATGTGACCGTGAGCAGCAGTTTAAATCTGTTTGGGTGATCTGAGAACGGGTTTTGACACCCGAAACCGATCATCTATTAAATGAGATGAACTGAATTTCGAAACTTTGGCTGTTTTCCAAGTCGAACTAGGCAATTTTGTCCCACGCGTCGGCTGCTGTTGGACCAACACAAACTGGTGCTGTTTTTGGAGTGGCGCTGAGACAAGAAATATGAACTACTGATTAGTGGCGTCTCAGTGCATTGAGCAATGCATTGCAGTTCTGCATCACTGCATTACCCTGGATGACCATCGCCTGCAAGTATGGTGGTTGTGGTGGCGGTGGCGTCCTGGGGAGTGTTTCAGTGTCTGAGATAGGCATAGGGGTGTTACTCCTGGTTTCATGGTGTACGGCAGTAAACCATCCTTTCCTCTTGTTGCTACGTTTTTATGGTCCCCTCTTGTAAGGTTATTTGCGGGTAGAAGCGACATTGGTTTACTTACAGTATATAAAGTATGCTTGTATCTCGGGAATAGTTTTTACTGTACTTTTTTTGTTGCCCACATTGGAGATCAGTTTATTTTACTATCGTGTGGCGAATAATGGTTATTTTAATGCCGTTTGTTGTCTGAAGTTAACTATTGCAATAGGTTGCGCTAGCTGCTTTTGTATGAGCTCTACTATTGTAAATTATTGTGTAATGAAACGAAGACTAATTAAAACCTCTTGTTTGCCAACCGCCAGCGAAACTCCATTCCTGCCCAAAACCTGCGCCACACGTGAATGAATTGTAGCGTCCGCTACGCTAAGGTGTTCGGAATCGTTAGCAGACAAAAAATTACACCATTGCAGATGGAAGGTAGGCGTTACTGCTGGCATTAAGAAATTGAGACATTATCAGCATACCGTGCACTAATTTCTAATGCTGTATGTTAATAAACATTGTAGTTTATTATCATTTACATCTTAGAATGAATGTATTGGGAGGATGATACAACGTATCCTCTGCTTAGAAAAAATTCTACAAGAACAACGCTACAGTATAATGGAGTATGGAGAGATATACTATTTCAATAACCTTAAGAGCAAACTTCAATGCAATTTACAGTACTAAAACTAGTCAATGATGCTTTATAAAAAATTGTCCCTGTAGTTCTTCATCCGGCATCATAGATTTTTATTCCATATTTCCGTAAATATTATCAACGAGAATGACGAAACCACATCGTAAGTGCAAATACCAAGTGTCACGAGAAGACTGCATATTTTTAATACAGTTTTGCTATATTAACAATCGTATAGGTAAAAAATTGTTTTTCATGGTTTAACTTCTCATTTGCTTCTAACTACAGAGGTAGTGACTGGACCCGCCAGGGTAGCCGAGAGCGCTAACGCGCTGCTTTTTGGACTCGGGAGGCGCCCCGGCCCCGGATTGACTCCGCCCGGCGGATTAACGACGACGGTCGGTGTGCCAGTCAGCCTGGATGTGGTTTTTAGGCGGTTTTCCACATCCTCCTAGGTCAATAATGGGCTAGTCCCCACGTCCCGTCTCAGTTACACGACTCGCAGACATTTGAAACACATTCACACTATTTCACGATTTACACTAGACACAGAGAGCTGGGGTACACTAATTCCGACTTATGAGTGCGCGCACTGCATTGGTAACAAAACAACTTTCTTTACCTAAATTATTTCCAGTGTGGTATCTTGCAAATAAAAATCATTACTGCCCGCAGCGAGTAAGTCTATATCCAGCACACAGCAGATAGTGTGTTAACACTTGAGAGTCCGCCATTCATCTCTTTATCTAAAGTTAATCTCACAGATTACCCATAACACCTTGAACCAGCGATCGCTGTTGAGCAGCGACGCCACTACACATTCGATACTACATTTGACCATCTCTTATTCAATATAAAATTTTCTTACAGAATTTTGCGCTATGTATATACCTTTCGTTTGCAATATAAAGCGTATATTGCTGCCTATTCTATTAACTAAAATAATCTGTGCCGTAATCACTAAGCTTCACTCGAATGAGAAGATCAAGAACTCAAGCGATACCAAATAAATTACTTAAGTAAAAGGATAGTATTAAGTTTTGTTATCAATTAGCATTTGTCCAGTACAGATTGAATTTTAAAATCAACATTAAGAGAGATGAAGATGCGTCGTCCACTTACCGACAGGTACATTACATTACAATTGATCAGAAATTCCAAGATTTGTACTCATTCTGGCGGAAATTAGTGAGCATTCACTCAGTTATCAGATAGGTGAAGATTACTATCAGTCCAACCGGTATTGAAACAAAATCTGCCTGCGACATCTACATGTCAGAGAGATATATTTAGGAGGATACCCCGAGTAATCGAAACTGGCAACTAAAGCTTCTCACATAACTTCTCATCTCTCCAAACGAATGTTATGCCCTGTGATCCTAGGTATCTTAAATCACTACCGCAACCTGAAAACGGGAACATTTTTTTAATAAAAATACATGCAGCCGCCATATATCTGGCCGTTATTGCTGGTATACATACGTTAGGACGCGTGTAGAATTTCATCCCTGATAAATGGCCTCATAAATCGGAGCGCTAATGCTGCACCGCGATGATAGCGCGGAAGGGAAAGAAAATTTTTTGTTTCGTGTGGAAATATTACGTTTAATAGTCTATTCCAGTAATTGAAGAAATTTATGCGGAAAATATTAGCATAAATGGCGATTACATTGGTATTTGCTCTGACATTATGTTCGGAGGCCCGAAACGTAGCTTTCAGCACTCAAGCGAAAATACGTGATAATATTGCTCAGCCAAACCAGCTGTCTAAGTACATAATCCGTCAGTTTTGAAGTTTCAGCTACGCATATGATTAGGATATACATCGAAATATTCATATATACTCAACATAATATCGCATTTTAAGCTTTAATTACAGATCCTACTAAACTTGCCCTTCCCGGGAAAGTATGGACAACTCTGAATCGACTCTGTACAGGGTGTGGAAGCTATGGTGCCTGTTTGTATTAATGGGCATTCGTAGATACCCAGGCAAGCGACTATGGAGTTGCTGTGCAAACTACTAAACATCCAACATAAGACTATTTATTACGATAACTTCCTGGTGGACTCAATGAAGTGCATTCCAAAACTTTTTATTTCATATATTTTTCATTTACATCTAACCATTTATAAATGAAATATTTAAATAAGAGGGCCACGTGATCATGTAAACCATACGACTAATAATAATAATAATAGTAATAATAACAAAAATAACAAAAGCTATCAAATACTCTTTTAATGAATGTTTAACATAATGTTATGATCTTTACATTTGTAAGTCTGATAATTACTGTCTCCAGTATCACACGTGACACAGTTGCAATTTCGTAAAACAATTTTACTTCTTTCCCTTCCTCGACCAACAAACATTTCAGTTCTTGTATTTACTTATTGAACCTCTTATTTAATTTCATGGAACCAGAATAAAAAATTAAAACGGTGAAGTCCTTGTGTTATCTCTTCTTATCCTCTGAACCTGCCACGTCTCATTGGTCCTATCTTATGTGTTGCAGTAGCGCATACTGTAAACCATAGAACCTTAAACATGGTGTACCACCTGTATAACAGAATTGGAGAAAGTATGCTTACAATATTAAAATTATCATTGTCATCCTTTTCTTATGACAGATGGTGCACAAAAATCAAAACTGCTATCACTAAAGAACGTACACTTAGAGTAAAGCAACAGCCCACAAGCATAAGCTCTAACGCGCAGGGAACGTTGCAGATGAGGATGCCCCATTAATAAAAGTCATAAACTCCGTAGCTAACAAACATCAATAAATTGCTTATAAATTGAGAGTGCCTACTTGAAACATAATTTTCATATTGTGTCCGAAACCCTAAGCTGTCCAGAATGACTCATGTATGCAGTTCACTGCATGTGGCCGTAGAATATAATCTACCAATCAGAGAAGTTTGAGGTAGCGAGACTAGTATGAAAATATAACGCAACTTCAAAATGTCTCCCTCTTCACGATTCTGGTTAAGAATGTATTTCAGTTCCAGAGGCCATAAACCTCGTCAGTAATTAAAGCGAGGTAACGTGAACAACTTCATGTGTCCCATATGACGACACTGAACGATCACGAATTAGGATATTTAAGGGTGGACGTGAAGCTTCGCTGATGTCAGTACGTACAATAACATGAAAAACTCTGTATCACATCAGAAAGTAAAAAAAGGTCAAACGTCTTGGTTGAATGCAGTTACACATCTCTCATATAGGACGTTGCTTCACCTAATAATTAATTATATTCTGAAAGATAAGAGTGTGTTTTAATTTAATTGCTGAATCCAGAAAGCGTAAGTTGTAGCTTTTGTCGATTCCTCTCATGCGAAATCGATGTGTTATACATGCAATGGATCAGAATTCTTTGACGATAGGTGCTTAAAAATGATTTGTCATATGGACACCAAACGTGTATGAATGTAGCCTATGAACTGAAGACAAAAGATCTTATGGTTTTCTTTGAGAGAAACCAACAAACTCAGCTATTTATGTACTACAGTGTCGGTACTTCTACGAATATCAAGCACTTATTACTTTCTTTTAATAAATTAATCCGTAAAAACACTTATGCTACTTGCAATAAACACGCTGAGGAGACATAAATCTAGTAAGTACTTATTGAGAACTGAAATACTTAGACAGCAGCTCAGTCCACTACTGTTGGTCAGATCATGAAATTATGAAATTAAGACGTCATTCAGAACAAGAACAAACAGGAATTATTTAAATGCTAATAGCCTCTATTTATAGTAAGCCTTTCTGTAGACGACACTGCAGTTGATAGCTTTTCTGTGTGAAGTGAACTTCTCTTCGTAGTATAGCGTAAAATAACGTTTTCGTGAACCATAAATAAATACCACTTATCTTTCTCCATCTTTGGGATAAGTAGGAAGCACCTGAATAGGAACCTACACTGTCCACCATTCACCCTTGTTCCAGGTTTTGCAGTTCTTTTTCCTCTTATTTGTGTGATGGTCGCTCTGTCGTGGCACGCTTTTTATGCCGTTTAGATAATGTGGCAACTGACAGCCTTCACCAGCCTACTGATCATTCCATTACTTTATCAATCAGTGTTTTTTTATTTCAGTCGAATGACACAAACGAATGAAACTAGTCTCTGGGCCATGTCAGTTTTATGAATGTTTTCACTCATTCTCTATGCTAAGTGGTTTCACTCAATGGTAGAAGACTGACTAATTCAGCTCTCTGACAGTTACAACAATTATGCGAGTATTCTCACCCATTCTCTGGATTTGAGTGTTTTCATTTACAAACGCTTCCAGCCTTTTCAGTTACACTTGAACCATGGCTATGTGTTCCAGCTTTTTTACAGGCAAATATCGTATCGTATTTCAAGGAGAGGTGAATAATAAATATATTTCTAAAAACGAAGTTTTTTCACAGTTTTTGTGTTTATTTACTTAAATATGAGTTTTTCGTACTTCTGGTATGAAATATGGATTTTGTTTGATTTTAAAAGGTTAATAACTGATTCTACATTATGTTTAAATACATGAGCAATTAACTTTTTATTTAACTGTGTGAAGCTCCATCTCTCTCTTCCCGCTGGTCTGCACCCATCACCGATAACTCTGTTTCTTTAAAAACTGTTGTGACGTGACCAGAAAGCACGTAAGTTACAATATTTTTAATTGTGTGGTAACTTAATCACTTGCTTTTTAAGCATAAGCTATCACTTGTCAGAAGTATTTCTCTTTCTCGTGTGAAATATTAGTTATCATCACCACTGATTCATTAACTTTGAATTTCTTTAATTAATAATTTCATAATATGAATAAGTCTTGCTGATACTATGTGCTGTATTGTATTATTGATTAGGATAACTTTTAATCCAATAGAATGGATTCTTCGTTCCCAGACTACTGAGGTTTCAGCTTTCTGATCCAAAGTTCACCATGGACGAAAAACAGAACTAAAAGCTATTTCACTTCACTAAATGAAAAGCTGATACAGAAACGGCAGTAACAGTGCTGACAGGTAACATCAGAGTGCAGTGTACGACAATGATTTAAAAACTGGTGAAACTATCAAATATTCCGCTCAGAGCTGAATGTCCCCGACAGTGTCGACTGTTTATATTCGGTTTTTCCCACAGACAACTTTTACTCGAAACAAAAAAGTAAAAATTAAACTAACTCGTAAAACTACAATTGAATGAGCTGATTATTTTCCAGCAACTGACTAAAACGATTATTTTCATTCGATTGTTGGGATCGCTAAGTTAAGAGGAATGATCATCTAAGTTATAAGGTCTCAGACCAAAGTAACAAGACTACTTGTATTAACAAGCGCACATATCTAACGTATTTTTTGAATTACAGTATCACGAATTTCATCCGCAATGTAGTCTCTGGAACGATGAGTTTATGTCGCAGTAGGTTGAGTAACAATACAGATATATAAGAACTTGAGTGTTGGTGTTAATAGTAAGGTGTTTACATGATCGGAGTGGCTTGCCACAATTTAAAGGAAAAGTGGGAGCATATAGGTGAGAAAATAGTTCCCACAAGTTCGATTGACGATCAATACAAGGAAGAAGGCTGACAATGCTCTAACGTTCATAGACAACGATGACTTTAGAGATGAAGCACAAACTTACTTTAGGAATGAACGAAAAAGGAATTGGGCCATTCCATCGAAAGGAACCATCTGGGCACCTGCCTTAAGCGACTTGTGTAAACCTCGAAAAACATAAATCGGTATTCCCCAACATCCTTGACTGCATTGTGTTAACTACTGCGCAACCTCTCCCAGGTAAGAATAAAACGATATTTTAGAACAGGTTAATGATCAGCCCAGATTTTCATGAAAATAGAGCTACAATTTGTATTGGAAAGCGCTCTATTTTCTAAGGGAATCGTTACATCTATCTTCAGGGCGATGTTCCCCACATAGGATTTTCTCTACCTGGTAAAATCTGCTAATAAGGAACCAGTTTCTGGTCGGTGGATGATGCAAAGAAGAAGAAACAGAGGATGGAATTGCATTGCATTCTCACGGAAAACAAAATGCATGGATATATTTTGTATTTGCGAAATCAGACTTCGCATTCCTTAAAGCGTTTGCATCAACACATCATGTTCTTTGTCAGCTTGTAATTTTAAAAGATCTGACCATGAGAGAGTTCAGCCACTAATGTATGAAAACTAAACTGCAGCGTAACTGCATTTGGCATAATGCAATTATTTACTTCCAAGGATATCGATCACAGTGTCCACACAACCACTTCTTCTGTAAAAAGAGCTCTGCACTTTCGTGATTGACGTTTATAATTTCCTCCAATTTTCAGATACCATATCTTCCACTATGCAAGATTTAAATCTATACCTAAAGCTTTTTCAATGAATCTTTCTAATTATGCGAGCATTTTCGCCTTGCAAGACATTTCACATCGGTGTTTCGCCAAGGCCCTAGAGAGAATGACTTGCCAAGTGGCCACGAATGTAATTTTATCGTGCTAATAATTATGAAGACTATTATTGCAATTTATTTTTCTGCATATATTCTCACGAACTGTCACGTCATGAAAACACAGTGTGTGAGATGGTTGTACAGGTGGTCTCGTGTATCTTAAGCGAAGCGATTATCATAAGTTGTTATGAAGAGAACAGATGTAAATTTGTGGAATGATGATCCTCAGTAAGGTGGTGGATCTCGCTGATATTAACATCGATCAACTCAAAAGACTGGGCCCTGCCCCACGAACTTGTTCAACAGTTGTATCAATAAAAGCAAAATCCCTTCACTATGGAAAAAAGCAGGAGTCATTGAAATACCGAAGACTGGCAAGAGCGCAGTTCCAAAAACTACAGGCGACAGCCTAATCTCTTTGCTGTCTAATTAATACAAAATCTTAGAACGAATGGTATTTGATCCACTGTCTGATGTATGGGACCCACTGCTCATACCAGAACAAGTACGCTTTCCACCAATGAGAAATTGTACTTCGAAAGTATTACACTACATGAAATATATAGAAGTTGACTATGAAAACAATAAAATCACTGTGATAGTATTTCTTCACTTGACATCAACCTGCGACATAGTTTTTCACCGCATACTATTTAGTACAGTGGATAAACAAATCCCATAAACTCAGTCGACTGATTGATTGCATTCTTCAGAACAGACAGATCTTTTGTTGAATTACAAGCCAGTGAAGCACACAGAAAAAATTAAAACATGACCTCTCACAAGAAAGTGTAGTGGCTCCTATACTCCTTAAAATCTGCAATAATGGTCAACACTGCCCACAACAAACAAAAGGCTTTATGTATACAGGTGATGTCGTCCTAGTAGCTCAAGAGATAACTTTTGAAGATGTTGAAGAGAGGCTCTTCAATACACCACAAACTCCAACCAGCCACTATCAAGGGAATCGGCTGAAACAGAACTCGTATCCTGACCCAAGTCTGTGCTTTCCTCTTCAACAAATTACATACTGCAAACCAAGTGTAGGGTACCTGAGAAGATAAGCAACTAGAACACTACTTCGCTCCCAAATATCTAAAAGTAAAACTTGACCAAGCCGTCACCTGCAGAACACTGACTGGACTCTAAAACGAGTCAAGGAAGAATATTACTCGGAAATTGTCACCAACTACCTGACCGTCGCACTCCGCATCTTAAATATTCAGACACAGCCCTTTTTTCAGTTGAAGACTAGGCCTCCTCTGATGGCGGTCACTCATTACAGGTTCTTTCAGATCCCCATCACGTGTAGACGTTTACTATGTAGCAGGCATCCTACCTCAATATATAAGGCGTGAGCGTATATCCAGACTGGAGACATCTGAACACTGGAGTTTAGGACCCGGTCTTCATATGTTTATCAACGGGCAACCCAAAGGCTCGAATTGAAAAAGAGCTTCCTTCATGGTACAGAAAGCTTCAGTGGAACATCTCCACATCTCCGAATAAATTCACGGAGTTCCAGATTTATCCACCCTGCAAGATGGATGATGCCTACTAAAGACCTTCCTTCAGGCCACTAAAAAGGCTACTTGATATGGAAGAAGCTCAACAGGATACCCTCTGGAGTCGGAATCATCATGAGAAAGTGAGTACTAGCCTGCGTTTCTACATTACAAGAACGTGGTGAAGCTCCTTGTCTGCAAGATGTACGCAACTACTTACTGCCGCCAGGACGTGATTGATGCCATAAAGAGAGCTTATGAATTATCTGCTTAGTGGTCACACCATATTTAGTAAATATTTGGCACCATATAATTAGGTGATGCCTTTAACAGCTAGTGGATATGATGACATATATAATACAAATCTGTTTGAAGTATTTTTGTTAATGTTGACGATATCCTATAAGTGGTAGTGTATGTTTATGATACAATTAAATTTAAATGAAGAGAACAGTGGAGGTACAGCTGTCCTCAACCCGAAAGTTGGTATGAATATCGATGTACTTTTCAAAGCAAGCTCTTATTGGATTTGATTTCGAGCGTCGAAATGGTTTACACATACACCTAGAAGAGGGTTTACTGTTTAAAGTGATCTCCCAAACACGATGCAATTCAGAATCCTCACATCAAAAATCATTCTGAGAAATGAAAGAAGCGATAAGAGACAGAATACCGTTTCTCTTCAATGTTTCCGCCGCTGAGTTCTAATGAATACCATCTCTGCTCCTCCTTCGCCCTCCCCAAACAGGCTTCTATCACTGCAGTTTCACCGGTCCCTGTGGCATTGGAAAGGAGTCCCAGTAAATCGTTGCGCCTTTTAGCACTTCAAACACTTGTGTCTCTGTCACCCTGCATTACACACACACACACACGCGTGCGCGCGCACGTAGTTTTCAGGTGAGCGGTCAAAAGAAACCAATCAAATTGCACATGTTGTAATTTTTAGAGCTACAATAGATAAATGATTACAAACATTATATTATACTTTACAGATATGAAAAAAAATACACACAGGAGATGACACGTAGGTGTCGAAACATGTCTGTGTGAATAAAGAGAAATAAATAGTCTTTTCATAAGGCAGACTTCCAGAACAAGACAAATTTTAAATCGTAAAAACGGAAAAAAGGCAAGTAGACCTCCAAACTTAATTAAAATGATTCTATCATCATAAAAACTGTCTTCCCAAGAAGAACACCTCGCTACACCATCAAAGACGCATTCCCCTTCATGAAACAGCTGTAGTTCTTTCTGTTTTTCGTTAATTTCCAGAAAATTGGTTATAGGATACTGTTCACTTAGTTATTGCAAACTACATTGAAGAGCAAAAGAAACTTATACACCTGCCTAATATCGTGTACGGCCCCGCGAGCGTGCTGAAGTGTCGCAACACGGCGTGGCAAGGACTCGACTAATGTCGCAAGTGGTGCTGGAGCGATTTGACACCATACATCCTGCAGGGCTGTCCTTACATCCGTAAGAGTACGATGGGGTGGAGAATAGCACGTTGCAAGGCATCCCGGATATTCTCAATAGTGTTCATGTCGGGAGTTTGGTGGCCAGTGGAAGTGTTTAAACTCAGAAGGGAGTTCCTGGAGCCACTTTGTAGCAATTCGGGAAGCTTGAGGTGTGGCATATCCCTGCTGGAATTTTCCACGTTCGTCGGAATGCACTATAGACATGGATGCATTGAGATGATCAGACAGGATGTCAGCTGTCAGAGTTGTATCTAGACGTATCAGTGGTCCCATATCACACCAACTTCACACGCCCGACACCATTATGGAACCACCATCCGCTAAAACAGTCCCCAGCTGACATGCCATGTCCATGGAATCATGGGGTTGTCTTCATACCCATACACGTCCATCCGCTCGATACAATTTGAAACGAGACATGTCCGACCAGGCAACATGTTTCCAGTCATCAACAGTCCAATGTTGGTGTTGACGGGCTCTGGCGAGGCGCAAACCTTTGCGTCTTGCAGTCGTCGACGGTACACGAGTGGGCCTTCTGCTCCGAAAGCCTATCTCGATGATGTTTCGTTGAATGGTACGCAGACAGACACTTGTTGATGGCCCAGCACTGATATACGCAGCAATCTGCGGAAGGGTTGTACTTCTGTCACGTTGAACGATTCTCTTCAGTTGTCGTTGGCCCCGTTCTTGCACGATCTTTTCCCGGGCGCATCGGTGTCGAAGATCTGATGTTTTACCGGATTTCTGGTATTGGTTTTGAGCACTATGCGACTTAACTTCTGAGGTCATCAATCGGCTAGAACTTAGAACTAATTAAACCTAACTAACCTAAGGACATCACACACATCCATGCCCGAGGCAGGATTCGAACCTGCGACCGTAGCGGTCGCTCGGCTTCGGATTTCTGGTATTCACGGCACTGTCGTGAAAAGGTCGTACGGGAAAATCCCCACTTCATCGATGCCTCGGAGGTACTGTATCCCATCGCTCTTGCGCCGACTATAACACGACCGTCAATCTCATTTAAATCTTGATAACCCGCCACTGTAGCGGGACGATCTAACAACTGTACCAGACACTTGTTGTCTTATACAGTCATTGGCGACCGCAGCAAGGTATTCTTCCCTTTTATATCTCTGTATTTGATGCCTATACCAGTTTCCTTGAAGCTTTAATGTATGATCAAAGTTCCAGCAATTCGTGTTGCACTAATTACGCGCTAGGCAGAACTAATTTAACAAAGCATAGGAGAAGCAGACGATGAAGCAGCTGAAGAAATCACCAGGACTTTTTCGCGTTGCAGCATTTGCAGAGTCTTGACAAACAGCCGCGGTCACGTCAACGATGCTACTCGGCTCGATTGGAAGCCTGCGCCACTCTGTCCCCCGAGGCCAGGGACGAGGAATTTAGGCATGCACCGCAGCAGAATTGGAAGCCAGCGGAGCGCACTGGAGGATCCCCCCCTCGTTCATGCTGGCAGTGGGGTCGGCACGCCACGGACCCATCTACCTGCTGCCTTCTGCACGCACGCTGTTCCCTCAGGCTAGCCACGTGTGCCACGTGGCTTTGTTTGGAGCTTTTTCTGTCTTGTTTTCCCCATTTCACTCACGGTGGTGCTACCTCTAATTCAAATGCAAAACTTTGTAACTCGTCGAAGGAAAGTGATTTTGAACTGAAGGTCATTATAGCTTTTTTTCTTTTTTGGGGGGGGCGGGGGGGGGAGGGGGGGGAGGGGGGGAGGGGGGGGGGAGACATCAGTCTTCTGACTGGTTTAATGTGGCCCGCCACGAATTCCTCTATTGTGCCTACCTCTTCACCTCAGAGTAGAACTTGCAACCTACGTCCTCAGTTATTTGCTGTTTGTACTCTAATCTCTGTTTTCCTCTACAGTTTCTGCCCTCTACAGCTCCCTCTAGTAGCGTGGAAGTCATTCGCGGAAGTCTTAACAGATGTTCTTTTGGCATATTCCTTTCCTCTCTGATTCTGCGCAGAACCTCCTCATTCCTTACCTTATCAGTCCATGTAATTTTTAACATTCGTCCGTAACACCATATCTCTCTTCTATTCCGGTTTTCCCGCAGCCAATGTTTCTCTACCTTACACTGCTGTGTTCCAGACTCACACTCTCAGACATTTCGTCCTCAAACTAAGACCAATGTTTGATAGTAGTAGACTTGTCTTGGCCGGAAATGCCCTTTTCGCCAATCCTAGTCTGCTTTTGATATCCTCCTTTGCTCCATCCGTGATCGGTTATTTTGTTGCCCAGGTAGCAGAATTCCACTTCATGACCATCAATCCTTATTCTAAGTTTCTCACTGTTCTCATTTCTGCTACTTCTCATTACTTTCGTCTATCTTCGATTTACTCATTAGGCAGTTCATTCCATTCAGCATATCATGTAACTCTTCACTTTCACCCACAATGGCAGTGTCATCAGTGAATCGTATCATTGATATCCTTTCACCTTGAATTTTAAACCAACTCCTGAGCCTTCCTTCTATTTCCATCATTGCTTTTTCGATGTACAGATTGAAGAGTAGGGGGAAAAAATCCCCGTCTTACATCCTACTTAATCCGAGCATTTCGCTCTGGGTAGTCCACTATTATTATTCCTTCTTGGCTCTTGTACACGTTGTATACTAAACGTCTCTCTCAAGACTTTACCGCTATTTTTCTCAGAATGTCAAACATCTTGCACCATCTTACATTGTCGAACGCTATTTCTAGGTCGACAAATCCTATGATCGTGTCTTGACTTTTCTTTAGTCTTGCTTCCATTATCACCGCGACGTGAGAATTGCCTGTCTGGTGAATTTACTTTTTCTAAAGCCAAACTGATCGCCATCTAGCACATACTCAATTTTCTTTTCCATTCCTCTGCATATTATTCTTGTCAGCAACTTTGATGCGTTACCTGTTAAGCTGATAGAGCAATAATTCACACAGTCGTCAGGTCTTGTAGTCTTCGGAATTGTGTAGATGATATTTTTCCGAAAATCTGTGGTACGTCGCCAGACATACATTCTATACACCAATGTGAATATTTGTTTTATTGCCCCTTCCTTCAATGATTATAGAAATTATGGTGGAATGTCAAGTATCCCTTCTGTCTTATATGATCTTAAGTCCTCCATGCCTCTTTTAACTTCTGATTCTAAATCGACTCCTGTTTCACCTTCTATCACACCATACAAATCTTCTTCCTCATAGATGCCTCCAATGAACTCTTTCCGCCTATCCTCCCTCCCTCCGCATTTAACAGTGGAATTCCTGCTGCACTCTTGATGTCTCCACCCTTGCTCTTAATTTCACCGAAGGTTGTTTTGACTTTTCTGTACCCTGGGTCAGTCCTTCAGACAGTCATTTCGTTTTCGGTTTCTTCACATTTATCATGCAGCCATTTCGTTTTAGCTTTGCTGCACTTCCTATTTTTTTCCATCCTCAGCGATTAATGACTATAAACTGAAAACGAATACAACCAACTTGTGTATGTGTCTGTGTGTGTGTGTGTGTGTGTGTGTGTGTGTGTGTGTGTGTGTGTGTGTGTGTGTGTGTGCGGGTGGGTGGGTGGGTGGGTGGGTGGGTGTGTGCGAGATAGTACAGAAGCATGTTGAAAATTGTGAAACCGACAAGATAATTCTCCGCATACACGGTGTAGTAGAACACATAATACGAGATCCGACGCTTTTTTCGCGTGGAGACTTGTAGGATGTTTTGAATAAATGACATTTGAATTACTACCCAGCTGTTGGTTTCTATTTTCGTTATTCAGGAATGACAAGAAGAAGCGTCAGGATGTAAAGACTTCAGGGAATACCTCTATGTTGCTAGGGGAAGCTGCAGAGGGTAAAAACCGCAAGTGAAGACAAATTTTGATATACTTAACCAACAAATAACTGAGGAGGTAGGGTGCCAGGGCAAGTGCGGTTATCCCTATTAAATAATTACTTTGTGCTTAAAAGTTAAAGATAAGAGCCAATATTAACGTTTGACGTACAGTGATAATTACTCTTGTTTTAAGTCAGTATTATCATCCGTTCGAAACTAAGCCTATTACGTTGCCCGGAATGCAGAATGGCTTGGAAAGGTTGGATAGACTGTTGATATCTGTAAGGGCTAAACATGGTTACATGCCCTTGTCCTGGTTTTCCTCCGCACAATTGCATGTACATTTGTTTTATAAAGCACCAACAGGACCCATAGGTCTCGAGCGTTCGTGTTTCGTTTGCATTATAACTGCTGGTTATGAAGTTACCGAAATCTGCCAAAACGCATTCGGAAAAATTAAGTCACCAGAGAAGCTGTTCTGAGTAACGACTGATTATGGAATACTTAAGAAAAATGTAGACAGCTACACAGGATTTTCAATGTAAAAATAGCGTTAGAAAGTCTGAAGTTGTGCAAAATGTTCGATAATTCGAGAAAAAAAGCAGTAAGCCACAGAGAAAGGCGGCTGATATACGATAAATACAAGAACCAAGAAGAAACAATAAGAATGAATGACTAAGAACGAAGTATCCGATGAGGAAGGGTGTAAGTCAAAGATGTAGTTTTCCGCACCTACTTTTCAGGCCTTAAGTCGAAGAATCAATCACGGAAATAAAAGAAAGTTTTATGAGTGGGATTAAAGTTCAGACTAAAAGAATATCAGTATTACGGTTCATTGATAACACAGCTATGCCCAGTGAAAGTGAAGAATAATTACACGACCCGTTGAATGGAATTAACCATCTAATCAGTACAAAAAATTGACAGAGAGCAAGCAGAAGAAAAGCGAACGAATTGAGTAGTAGTAGAGATGAGATTAGCGAGATGCTTAATATCAAAACTAGTGATCACGAAGTTACAGGACAATGTTGCTTTGGAAGCAAATTAATGCATGGTGGACGGAGTAAGCAGGACATAAAACGCAAACTAGCATAGGCAATGACAACATTATCGTTCAAAAAAAGTGTGCCAATATCATAGGCCTTAATTTGAGGAAGAAGTCTCTGAGAATGTACTTTTGCAGCACAACATTGTATGGTAGTGAATCATTGACTGTGTGACAACCTTAACAGAAGAGAATCGAAGAATTTCAGATGACGTGCTGCAGAAGAACGTTGAAAATTAAGTGGGCTGATAAAGTAAGGAATAAGGAGGTACTACGCAGTATCGGCGAAGAAAGAAACACGTGCAGAAAACTGACAAAGAGAAGGGACAGGATGATAGGACATGTGTTAAGAAATCAGGGAATAGCATCTATGGTACTAGAGGGAGCTGTATAGAGTAAAAACTGAAGGGTAAGACCGAGTAAGCAATATATGTCACAAATAATCGACGAAACAAGATGCAAGTGCTATTCTATGTCGTAGATGTACGCGAAAGAGATGTGTTCCTGGCGGCCCTCTGCAAACAATTAACCGTAGGTCCTACTGAAGAAAAAGGCACTACATCTGCTCGTCCACACATCAACTTGGTTTATTGTTTGGTCCGCACCTCCGGATGATGTTTTCTACACATTATGTTTTATTTGATATCATTTCAAACAAAGTTCAGTTAAGCTCTAAATCTAATACCTGATCGCCTATATCTTCCACCCGTCGACTTCCTTATCTCTTCTATCTCGTCATTAGACAAGTCCTCCTTTCCACTGATCTGCTCTCTCCTCTTTAACAGTGAAGTTCCCATGACACTTTTGCTTTTAATTTCACCGGTGGTGGTTTTCTCTTCTCTATATGCCGAGTCAGTCCTCTCGATGACCATTTCATTTTCGATTTGTTCCTATTTCTCCTGCCGCCAATTTGCCTTACCTTCCCTTCACTTCCTATTTCTTTCATTGCTTAGTGACTTACACTGTATTAGTCCTACCTGTCCCTGAAAATTTCTTTTCCTATTTATTTCGTGGATCAACAGATTTATTGTATTATCCAAGTTCTTTGTAGTCACCTTTCTTGTACCTACTTTCGTCTGTCCAACTTCTGTAATTGGTGTTCTTAAAGGTGATCACTCCTCTTCAACCAAGCTACCTACTGAGATATTCCTTATGACATGATCTACTGACTTAGGGATCAAACGTGTGTCAGCGGTCATCAAATCCAGCATAACATTTCTTTTCGTACTGATTCTTCCGGACGATTTTCAGATATGTCAGTCCACTCTTAATCATTAAAAAATTGCAATTCATATATTATCACTCAATGCGGTATCCTCCTGTCCCATTTGCATTGCAGGGTGGGGAGACTGGTAGTTTAAATGTTTCTAAGCGTAATGTAATCTTTCGAATAGTTGTTCGGCGATTGGTGCTAGGACGATACGAAGAAGGTAGTAGCATGTTCTTGGGTTTGTTGGGTTATTATGGTTCTTGGATTTTTGTAAGTAGGCTGATGTCTATCTTCACTGCCTCCCAGTTCAGGTTTTGTAGCACCATCGTGATGGTCTCCCATGGGTCAAAAATACCTGTGACTATTCGTGCTACCCGTCTTTGTTTACTGTCAGTATCCCCTGTTTGTCCTATTTGTTATAATACCACACGGTTGAGAAACATTCTAGGGTGGGTTGCACAAGAATTTTGCAAACAATGTGCTTTGTAACCGTTTACTAGTTCTCTGTGTTCAACCACTGAACTGAAATTATCCCACTTCTTTACGTACAGCTGAACTTAAATGATCATTCCCCTTCATATCCCACAGGTGTGTTCATAAGTTACACATTCAAATTGTAACTTATTGGCATTTTAATCATAGCATACTATGTTTCTTAGTTCTGTGAAGTGCAGAGTATTACATTTCTGTATACTTAAGCGGGTTCCCAAATTTCTCATAACTTTGAAATATCTAGGTCTGATAATACTTATGCAGTTTTTAAGAAAGTGTTTTAATTCACATAACATAGTGAAAAGTCTAATATTTTCTGAAAGGTCATTCATATGGAACTACAACAGGAATGGTCCGACCGAATGGTCCGACCCACACACTTCCCTGGGACATGATTTAAATCACATCTACATTTCCAAATGATCCTCTGTCTCAGGTGAGGATCGATCCAACGGGGGAGCGGAGGTGTAGTTTTCACGACACCCATCCTCTCTTTTCTTCGAGTTTCCTAAGAGCTTTCATACTTTTACGTATATCAATTTACAGCACTCTGAGACAACATTTTGAGAATAAAGTAGCATCAAAACCAAGAGACCCGGAAATGGTAGCGACAGAAAAAGTTACGAGGTGTTTTTAGCATAGGACACTTTTCATGTTTCCCTGAGTGATATTCTACATCGAACAGCTTGCAGTTTGCGCATACACAACAGGATACACAAGTAAGAGTTAATCACTGGGAAATTACTCTGCTTGATACCACCTTAAAACTGTTGACATCAATAATTAGAGACAGAATACAGAGTGACACATAAACAGCAGAAGAGCAGCCGAGATTTTCCAGAAATCCGTGTTAAGTCCCATAGTGCTCAGAGCCATAAAACATGTAGGCAAAAAATATGGACAAATTTTCAGGGTATGTTCTTGACAGGTAGAGGAAGAAAATATGTTATATGGAGATGGCTCTTGAAGTACTTTATTTTCACGTAAGATCTCTGCATGTTAATCAAGGGTAAACACACAGGAAAGGAACGTATGAGCATGCTTGAAACACTTTCCGAAACGAAATGTTCAAAATGCCTTCCATTAGCAACGATACGTATATCAACCCACAACCACATTGAATTCCTGATCCGCTGATGTATCCCTGGAGAAGTGAGTTTTGTTTCGCAGCGTTTAACAATGCGGGAAAGAAGAGTCTATACATATTGTAGCGCAGTTCCATTCACAAGAGCTTTCAAATCCCTCAACAAATAAAAGTCTAGTGGGTACGGGTCAGGAGAGCTTAGAATCCAAGGACCTGGTCCACCTGTGTCTATCCATCTGTCACGGTATCTGGTGTTTAGAAGCATAGGAATATTAACACTTAAGTGGATGAAGTAGATTTTAGTTTGTCACACCGTAATGGAACATTTTCTAACTGAACAGGTAGAGTATTCCCCAAGAAGCATGGTTAGTTTCTCGATTGAGCCTTGGTGGGGCAACAGCAGGTGGTAAAAAATAGTCATAAGCTGTGCTGGTCCGGACGTTGACAGATATATTTTATTGATGACGTGACTGCACAATTTTTTGAGGGTTATCAAGTGTTTCCACCGTCAATTCTACACAGTGATAAAGAATCTCTATCTTGTCGAAATCAGTCTTCAACAAAGAAATCACTTTTTTTAAATGATTTTGAGATGCCTTCAGCTGATATTTTCTTTATTTGATATACTATTGTACAATTTCGGCCGTAGGCCACTTTCAAGTATGTAAAACAGAAGCATTATACAGTGAATGCATTAGTATAAGATGAATTTAACATGAGAACCTGTCACACCGCATAATATATTAAGACAAATATAATTTACTTTAGAGATGATTCGTTATGGCATATTATGCGATGAACATCTTTGCTCCTACATCTGCATGTAACTGATATAAAATTAACTTGGAATAATTTTTCGTTATTTCAGGAGCATGGTATTTTTGAGCAACTGTTGCAAAGTTTTTAACGTACGTACACTACGAAGATTATAGTCATTTTACAGACTTCATTAATTAAGCAATACAGTTCAATTTCTTAAATAAATTTAATTATTAGTCATCAGTGGTATAAATATGACTGTATGGAGTTTCCATAAAATGTCTTGGAAACATTGTTCTATTATTGTGGGAGCGCATAAGTTTTGAAAAGTTGATAAAAAGATGTTATACATAAATTTCGATCGCAGTAGTCCTAACGAACCATTACTGTAAATCATGAAAATCAAATAAAATCTTATGTGACCTCTATTATGGCTGTGTGATTTATTAACGAGTATAACGGTTATTATGCATTCTTTGGATCTATATGGCTTCGTCATAGAACTGGTAAGAAGTTGGCTAGGAATTTTGCATTTCAAATGTAATTTTGTTCATTTAAAATACTTTTCTTCTGATATCTTAGATGGATGTAAATATCAGTTTGCTCCGTCATATCCGAGACTTTATTTTCTGTAACTGATGTATTATTTGGAATGATTTATCAATATTAGCTATTTTGGGATTTGTGTCTTATAAGTGTGCAGTGAAATTTGGTGAGCTGCTTTCAGGCTCTGTGGTGCGATCTTTAAATTGTATGATAACTTTCCTTCAAGTTTGTCCAATACAAAATTTTGAGCATTATTCACAGTTAATTTTATGTATTCTTGACTGCAAAAAAATCTATGATTTTATGGTACAGATCCCAATATTCGTTGTAGATTGTTAATGTTCTTGTAGCTAGTGTCTCTTTTGTATTCTTGAAGCATCAAGTAATATTGTTGGAAAGAAAACCCAGATATTGCCATAACCACCTTCGTTTTTTTTTTCTCATGTGTCTCTGATTTAAGTTATTTCATCTACAGAAATACTGAGTGATTTATGGATTTCCTTTTTGAATACGTGTCCACTAACTTTTTAGGATAACTGTATTTACAGCCACATTTCAGAGACTGCCTAGTTCTTTTCTACAATTCGTTTCAGTGGTACCAGTGTGTGTACTATAGAGCGAAAATATGCATGCTTTTGTGCTGTTGGGTGGAATGATAACTGTGAATAATTACATCTGCTGTCACTGGTTTGAGAAAAATATGTAACGTGTCATCAGATTTCTCATTTGAAATGTATAAATCTAAGATGGTGATGCTCTTATGTTTATCTTTTTCCACAGTCGCTCTAATTTTATGATATAAAGCTGTTGAACTGTGAATGTATGACGTTACTCTCTTGTGCTGTACCACTGAATAGAACTTAAATGTCATCAATGTGTCTATACTAATAAAGGATTTTTTTGCCTATTTGAGTGAATTCCTTCAAAAATTTTCTTTTGAAATGTTAATAAAAGTATCAGCTAATGCACCTACTGCACATGAACACATTCAACCCTATCTTCTTTGGGATAAATTTGGTCCTTCAATGAGAGGCAACTATAGGTACCATAGTGATTAATTGCAGGCATTCTGATGCCTCATAGGATTCTCCTTGAGTCACGGTATTGTATGTGAGATTTCTGTCGGTCCTGTTACTGAAATGTTTCCATACATATCACATTCCATGTGCTCGTACTTATATCTTTTTAATTTTATTGACAATATTGTAAGAACTTCTTACAGTGTAATCTTTCTTGTACATGTAATATTCATTAAAGAGTGTACTGAGTTTTTTAAAGCAGCATTTGTTGATCTATTAATCATATTAACAGCTGGACAAACTGGGATTAATTTTTGTGTATTTTGGGTTGGTCATGGAATCATGTGGTTGCCTGATCCAATATTATGGAATCTCTTATATCTTTTTCTATTAATGTAATATTATTTTCTTTTAGAGCTTTCCTTAACTATGCAATGAATCTGTGGTTTTTGTCTCGGTTGATAGTTTTAACATTGCTGTTTCAAAAATTCTAGCACTTTCCTAATTTAATTTTCATCAGTCATAATTACCAATGTATTTTCTTTACCTCAGCATGCTATCTTTATTTTTGATGAGTATATTTACATCTCATACATGTATGCTGGTACTGCAAATGGCTGAAAGCAAGGGGCATGCCATTCTACTGTATGGTTAAATGATGATGGCATCCGCTTGGGTAAAATATTCCGGAGCTAAAATAGTTCCTCATTCGTGTCTCCAGGCACGGATTACTCAGGAGGGCGTCGTTATCAGGAGAAACAAACCTGGCGTTCTATGGAGTGGACAGTGGAATATCAGATCCCTTAATCGGGGAGGTAGATTAGAAAATTTGAAAAGGGAAATGGAGAGATTAATGTTAGACATAGTCTGAATTAGTGTAATTCAGTTGCAGGAGGAACAGGACTTCTGGTCAGGTGAATACAGGGTTATAAATACAGAATCAAATAGGGTAATCTAGGAGCAGGTTTAATAACGAACAAAAGGAATAGGAACGCTGGTAAGCTACTGTAAACAGCAAAATGAAGGCATTATTGTAGCCAACATAGACACAAAGCTAAGATCCCCAAGTGAGAAGGAGACTGAGGATATGTACGATGAGGTAAAATAAATTATTCTGGTAGTTAATGGAGACGAAAGTTTAATAGTTATGGGGTCTGAAATTTGATAGAAGGAAAAGGAAGAAAGGGCGAATATGGACTGCGGTAAAGGAACGAAAGAGAAAGCCACCTGGAAGAATTTTCACAGCTAACATCTGGTTTAAGAGCCATGAAACAACGATGTATATATGGAAGAGACCTGGAGGCACCAGAAGGTAGCTGATTGATGATGTAATGGTAAGACAGAGATTTTGGAACCATGTTTGAAATTGTATGACATTTTGAGCGGCAGGTGTGCACTCTGAGCACAATTTATTGGAATGAACGGTAGATTAAAAATGAAGAAACAGCAAAATGGTGGGATGTTAAGGTGGTAGGGCCTGGATAAACTGAAAGAACTAGAGGTTGTAGAGAGTTTCGGAGAGGGCATTAGGTAATGATTGACAAGAACAGGGGAAAGGAATACAACAGAGAAGAATGGGCTGCTTTGAGGGATGAAATAATGAACGCAGCAGAGGATCAAGTAGGTAAAATGTCGAGGGCTAGTAGAAATTCTTGGGTAACACGAAACAGATATTGCATTTAACCGATGAAAGAAGAATGTTATGATGACGACGAACGAGTCGCCGCCAATGGTGACTGGTGGCCAATGCTAAGTAGAAACATATAAATCACAGCAGGTTTCTCAGTAACGTCGATAAGGTGCTGGTTGCACGGTCTGTATCTGCAACGACTAAAATAATTAGAAGTCGTTGGTAAAAAATAATAAATATTATACTCAACTGGTTGTACAGGATTCTTCTTGGCTGCATACATATAATTATAAACAGATAGCTATTGCGGCCTCACTGAGGCCATACGTTACTAAGCGTGTTGTTAGAGGTTTCTTCCTATCAGCTGAAGGCTGTGCTACTTTACTACTTGACGTTTCGAGCAAGAGTGGACGAGAGCCCGCTAGAAACTTGATACAAGCCGCGGAGCAGCGCTAGTGGCGCTGGTCCCGACTCGCGGGTAGAAGGATACAAATACGAACGCGTTCGATAACTGCAACCCCTATAAATACCTGCAACCCCTACAAAGTGTGGTATCGAGTGTTGATACCACAAAGAAAATATAAAATCGTAATAAATGAAGCAGCCGAATGCGAATACAAGCGTAAAAAAATGAAATAGATAGGAAATGCAAAATGGCTAACCAGAAATGGCTAGAGGACAAATGCAGGGATGAAGAAGCATATATCACTTGGGGTAAGATACACGCTGCCTAAAGGAAAATTAAAGAGACCTTTGGAGGAAAGAATGTCAAGAGCTCAGATGGAAAAGCAGTCCTAGCAAAGAAGGAAACCAGAAAGTTCCTGTTTGTCCATCTTTTTAGCGATGGTTGCGGGACTCCGCCGTTCGATAGAGAATGTCAAATTAGACACCTTTCATCCGTCAGTTTTCAACCTTATTTTATTAGGTAACCAGCTTCAGGACCCTGACCGATTGTAGGATTAATCTACCTCGCTTGTGGTGTTTAAGTAACAGTCGCTGGTGATCTACTAATACCAGCATTGATGGTCCCTGGTTTGATCACAAGGGATGTAGATTATTCCTATACGTCAGGGGACTGAAGATGGGGTAGCAAAACGATGAAACGGGTTGCCTAATAAAATAAGCTTGAAAATTGACGGCTGAGAGGTGTTGAATTTGACATCCTCCAGGATAGCAGAATAGAGAAGTAGGTAGAGGGTCCATACAACGGAGATGTGTTTGAGGACAATGTTATGGAATTGGAAGAGGACGTAGATGAAGATGAGAATGGAGATATGATACTACATAAAGGATTTGAGATAGCACTGAAAGTCTTAAGTCGATACGAGGCCCCAGGAGTAAACAACATTCCGTTACAGCTATTGATAGCCTTGGGAAAGACAGCCATGGCTACACTCTTCCATCTGGTAAACAAGATGTATGAGACAAGCGAAATACTCTCAGACTTCAAGAAGAATATTGCGAGTGGTGACAGGTGTGAAAATTACCAAGCTATGAGTTTAATAAGTCACAGATCCAAAGTACCAACACGAATCCTTTACAGAAGTAAGGAAAAACAGGTAGAAGCCGATCTCAGGAAGTTCATTTGAATTCCAGAAGTATGGAGGAACACACGAGGCAATACTGATCCTACGACTTCCCATAGAAGATAGGTTAAGGGAAAGCAAACCGACGTTTATAGCATGTTTAGACTCAGAGAAAGCTTTTGACAGTTTTGGTTGTAATACTCTCTTTCAAATTCTAAAAGTGGCAGGAGTAAAATACAGGGAGCGAAAGACTATTTACAATTGGTACAGAAACCAGATGGCCGTTATGAGAAGACAGGCGCAAAAGGAAAGCATTGGATGAGAAGGGAGTGACACAGGTTTGTAGCCCATCCCCGATGTAATTCAATCTGTATGTTGGACAAGCAGTACAAGAAACAAGAGAAAAATTTGGAGTAGGAACTGAAGTCCAGCAAGAACAAATAAAAACATTGATGTAATTCAGTCAGAGACAGCAAAAGACATGGAAGAACAGTTGAACAGAATGGACAGAATCTTGGAAAGAGGATATAAGATGAACATCAACAAAATCAAAATGAAGGTAATGGAATGTGGTCGAATTAAATAGGGTGATGCTGTGGGAATTAAATTAGGAAACGAGGCACTTTATGTAGTAGATGAATTTTGTCATTTGGGAAGCCAAATAACTCAGGGTAAGATACCACAGTATCATCTCATCACAGTAAAGATATAGAAAGCCACAGAAGCCATCTAGTACAACAGACAGTGCATACAAAACAATATCACATCGTAGTAAGTCAGGATCGAAGTTTAAAACAGAATTAGTGAGGCATAACGTGTAAGAGAATAGTGTGAACGTAATTAGGTGATCAGTGAAATTCGTGGGATATTTAAACATAAAATACTTTAAATGTTAAATTCTATTTACCCTTTTGTACTCTAGCTTCTTGTCAGCATTACAAACAAATCACGTTTTATCATCAACTCAAAAACTTTTATGTTAACATAGTTTCAAACAATTCGAAAAGGCATAAAAAATAGAAAATGTTTATGCAAGAGAAGTATACAAATACACTCAACGAAAATTTACATTGCATGACGAGTGCTTCAAATTCTTCTCGAAAATATGTCCACTCTCACAGAAATAAACATACTAAACAAATGATTTATATTTAAAAGACAAGGCCACTAGGGAAACTGTATGATTCAAATCGTTACTGAAAGCTCTAATGTGGGGTTAGCATCACCCAGCTGACACATCAGAACCAAAACAATGTTACTTGAAAAATTGCAAAAATTATAGAAACCCAACCAAAACAAGAAAGTTGGATCAATGTAAAAACAAAGGATGGTGATGTCATATGTCAAAAAAAATCAAGTAATGGAAATATATTTGTGATTATATCACAAGAAGATTATGACAGAAAAGTGTTAGAATTTATCAGACAATATAATATTAATCATATCAACTGGGACACAACCAGCAAATTTAATGCACAGTCAAAAAAGCACTAAAAGGTTGTAGCTCAACGTTCATAAGAAAATATGATGTTACATAATAATGAAGCCAACAAACAACATCATTGCATACCCAGCATAAGATACATAAATAATGACAACGACTAACACCCCAGTACATGATGTTAGGAGAAAACACAGTTTACTTCATAAGGAATATTGTACACACAAGAAACAATACACTAAAATGTTTTACAATATTGTCAAAAAAATTAAAAATATGAAAACATCAGATAATGGAAGATAGTTATCACTCAACGTATTTGTGACAAGTACAGAATATTCTAGTAAACAATACTACAGAAATCTTCAAAATCAATGTTCTAAAAAATACGAAAATCACTCAAGCAAGTAATCATTTTCTACCATTACTTCTTATTCCAGAACTAAATTTGCCTCCAAGAGAATGAGGTTGCAATGTTTTCATCCATAGAGGGTTCATTAGCTGATAATTTCCTTAATGCTTTCGAAGAAAATTTTTTTTGACATGTTCTCTCAAATAGCGAACGAGTCCTTTATAGCTATATTGGTGTTGATGACATTTTAATTTTATTCGATGCTACGGTAGAAGAGAATAACGTCATCCATTCACAGTTCAACAGCTTACATCATAAAGTTACGCCCATAATAGGAGAGAAACACATGAGCATCAACTTTTTGTACTATAATTTTTGTATGAGAAATTAGAATACATTTCGATATTTTTCTTAAACCATCGACAATAGATGTAATTATCCGCAACTGGTCATGCCACTCAAAGACAAACAAGGTAGCGTATTTCCGCTCTATGAGACAAAGACTGGTCAACTGCCACTGAAAACAAATTGAAAAGAACTAGCTATTCTTCAAAACATTGCTGTAAATAGCGACGGTTAACCTAAACAAACAAACACACACACACACACTCACACACACACACACACACACACACACACACACACACACACACACATACGGAGCGCCAAAGGAACTGGTACAGGCATGCGTATTCAAGTACAGATATATGTAAACAGGCAGAATACGGCGCTGCGTTCAGCAAGGCCTACATAAGACAATAAGTGTCTAGTGCAGTCCTTAGATTGGTTACTGTTGCTACAACGGCAGGTTATCAAGATTTAAGTGAGTTTGTACGTGGTGTTACAGTCGGAGCACGAACGATGGGACACAGCTTATACGAGGTAGCACTGAAGTGGGATTTTCCCATACGACAGTTCCACGAGTGTATCGTGAATACCAGGAATCCAGTAAAATATCAAATCTCCAACATCGCTGCTGCCAGAAAAATATGCTGCAAGAACGCTACCAACGACGACTGAAGAGAATCGTTCAACGCGAGAGAAGTGCAACCCTTCCGCAAACAGCTGCCGATTTCAGTGGTTGGCCATCAACAAGATTCAGCGTCCGAACCGTTCAACAAAATATCCCTGATATGAGCTTTCGTAGCCGAAGGCCGACTAGTGTACCCTTGATGACTGTACGACACTAAGCTTTGCGCGTCGCCTGGGCTGATCAACACTGACATCGTGCTGTTGACGACTTGAAACATGTCGCCTGGTCGGACGAGTCTCGCTTCAAATTGAATTGAGTCGACGGACGTGTACAGATTTGAAGACAATCTCATAAATCCACGTACCGGGCACGTCAGCAGGAGACTGTTCAGACCGGTGGAGGCTCTGTAATTGTGTGGTGCTGTGCAGTTGGAGTGATATAGGACCCCCGATCCGTCTAGATACGACTCTGACAGGCGACACGAATGTAAGTATCCGGTCTGATCACCTGCATCCACTCGTGTCCATTGCGCATTCCGACGGACTTGGGCAATTCCAGCAGGACAATGTACTCCCAACAAGTCCACAATTGCTACAGAGTGGCTCCAGGAACACTTTTCTAAGTATAAACACTTGCGCTGGCCACTAAACTCTCCGTATACGTATGAACATTACTGAGCATATCTGGAATGCCTTGCTACGTGTTGTTCAGAAGATATCTCCACCCCCTTGTACTGTTACGGAACCTGTAGGATTAATGATGTCAGTTCCCTCCAGCACCACTTCAGACATTAATCGAGTCCATGCCACGTCGTGTTGCGGCACTTCCGCGTGCTCGCGGCGCCCTACACGATATTAGGCTGCTGTACCAGTGTTCAAATGGCTCCGAGCACTATGGGACTCAACTGCTGTGGTCATAAGTCCCCTAGAACTAAAAACTACTTAAACCTAACTAACCTAAGAACATCACACACATCCATGCCCGAGGCAGGATTCGAACCTGCGACCGTAGCGGTCGTGCGGTTCCAGACTGTAGCGCCTTTAACCGCTCGGCCACTCTGGCTGGCAGTACCAGTGTCTTTGGTTCATCAATGTATATACACATAATGAATAAAAATTCGCATACTCGAACCAAGCAGCGATATTCCTCACATAGTAGCAGAACAAGTATGTCGCCGGCCAGAGTGGCCGAGCGGTTCTAGGCACTACAGTCTGGTACACGACCGCTACGGTCGCAGGTTCGAATCCTGTCTCGGGCATGGATGTGAGTGATGTCCTTAGGTTAGTTAGGTTTAAGTAGTTCTAAGTTCTAGGGGACTGATGACCTCATAAGTTAAGTCCCATAGTGCTCAGAGCCATTTGAACCATTCTTGAATCATAATGTCTCTCACAGAATTTCATCCTCCACATATTTCCGGCAGTACGTGGACGTTAAGGATTTGTAATCTGTCTGGACGGTAATGACATGTACGATGACTACCTCAGGGCAGATATTCAAAGCAACACACCTGCACGTCCAAGAGTGTGCCAAGAATACCACATTTCAGGCATTATCTCGCACGACGGACAGCGCAGTGTGCCAAGGCCTTCACTTAAGGACCGACAGCAGCGGCGTCTGAGTAGGGATCAGTGTGACACATATGACGTATCCATTAGCAGAGTAAGGCGAAATTTGGCTTTATGGGCTATGGCAGCTGACGATCGACGTGAGCGCCTTTGTTAACAGCATGACATAGCCCACAACGCCGCTCCATGGCTTGTGACCACATCGGTTGGTCCCTAGACAACTGGAAAACTATGGTCTGGTTTGTAACAGCTGTTGGTAGAGTCCGAGTAAGGTGCAGACCCCACGAAGCAATGGATCTAGGTTGTCAACAAGGCACTGTGCGATCTGATGGTGGCTCCATAGTGGTGTTGGCTGTGTTTACATGGAATGTACTGGGTCCTGGAGTTACGGTCTGGAGTACGATTTCGTACAGAGCAGGAGCTCTCTCATGATTATGCCATGCACCCTGACTGCAAAATTGTACGTTAATCTGGTGATTCGACTTGTTGTTCTGCCATTCATGAACAGCATTCCAGGGGGTGTTGTCCAACAGGATAACGCTCACCCATACACCGCTATTGTAACCCAAAATACTCTACAGAGGTTGACATGTTGCCTTGGCCTGCTCGAACGTCAGATCAGTCTCCAGTCGAGCACATGTGAGAGATCGTCGGAGAACAACTTCAGCGTTATCCACAAACAGCAGTAACCACCCCCGTATTGACTGATCGAGTGCAATAGACATGGAATTTCACACCACAAACTGACATTCGCCACCTGTACACCACAGTGCTTCCATTCAACATTCCGGCGGTTACGCAGGTTATTAATGTACCAGGGTCTCACATTCGGAATGGCTTATCTTGGGCTACATTTACCTATGATTTTATAATGTTAATCAGTTAAATATGTTATCTAGACAAATACATTCCAGAAATTTCACTACTCTACATGAATTATTTTTTTAAGTTGCTGTTTCTCTCCGGTCAGTTCATGTCAATGTGGTGACAACGACCAGTGATACCTCGTCTAGTGCGGCTAATCACCACACCGTTCCCGATCTCTTACGGGTATCAGTATCTGAGATTAAGGGGTTCGCAGGAAGGTGACGCTGGGTCACCAGTGAGTAAAGAGCTGTGAATTTGTGTCCCAAAGAAAGCGCGCCGAGATGGCCGGAACGACAGCTCGTGTATACCTGGAAATTTTTTCAATGACCGTGTATAGGTACTGTTTCCGACAAAATTACTCAAAGTTTAAACATTAGCTACAGGAAAACTGATAATCTACAGCGACTATTGAGACCTATACTGCAGAAATCTTAGGCTTTTTCGCAATCAGAAATATACAAAATAAGGTGTGGAAATACTCAAAATGTTTGTTGGATAAACAGAAAGCAAAGTTAGCACACGATACAAAGAATACACAACATGAGTAACGATAGCCCATCTGTGTTTGCTACACAGTCAAAAGATACCAACCGCAAAATATCTAATATAAGCAAATCATTACAAGTTACAGAAAGGTGAAGTCATGGGTGAGATGGAAGAAATTCATATTTACCTTCATCCAAAGGACCATTCGGACAGAGTTGTAAATGGACAAAAAGATCTCGGAATTGGAAACTCCGAGACAACATTTTCCCAGTTCTACGAAGGTGCTTTACAGACACATAGAACATGTAATGATCGCTTTACTCTTTAATAAAACCGACTGTATTGAGGAACGTCACGCAACTATAAAGCAGGTTATGAAAGGTTTGACTCGATTTTCACGGTCTTCAGCACAGTTTCACTTGGCTGCTGTGATCGTCTTTATGTTTAAGATCTTTGTAACAATTACTCAATAATTACCTGCTGCCACTTTAATAGAGAAATATTTTCAAGTTGTTCTGTGGAAATTACGTGGAATCATATTTCCACCGATGAAAGACGATAATTGAATGTACTGAAGAACAGGGACCTGTCTGTCTTAATTAACGAGTTCAAAATGGTTCAAATGGCTCTGAGCACTATGGGACTCAACGGCTGAGGTCATTAGTCCCCTAGAACTTAGAACTAGTTAAACCTAACTAACCTAAAGACATCACAAACATCCATGCCCGAGGCAGGATTCGAACCTGCGACCGTAGCGGTCTTGCGGTTCCAGACTGCAGCGCCTTTAACCGCACGGCCACTTCGGCCGGCAATTAACGAGTATTTATAGAATAATTGTAATCCTCCTAGTGTATGTACATTTAAAACATCGACCTTATAAATAAGAGTTTTGCAACAACTAGGGGCAACATAGAGCAAAGATGTAGACGACAAAATATACCGTTAACGAATCCTCTACAAAGTAAGTTACAATCTTCCTAGTATGTAATGCGAGGTTGAAAATCCGCTTCAGTTGTAAATTTCATTTACTATCACGATCCGTTACGGGCTCTCATCAACCCATCCTCAGATGTCGCACTGGAAATAGCAAGAGGCGGGAGATATTTTTACACCCCGCCATACACATAAATAAGAACAAAAAATTTCATAAAAATGTTTTAAAAAACGTTATCCTAGTATGTCTTGGTAAATGACTTGTTCTTATTTTAAGTTCGTAAGTGATACTAATGCATGCCGTATATATTATTTCCGTTTTAGATGCTTGAAAATAGCCTAAAGCTGAAATTGTACACTCGTACAACAATTAAAGAAAATGGAGACTGAAGGCAATACAAAGTAATTTATAAAATTCTTCACAGCTGAACATTCAAGAAATCAACGGCAACTTGATCATCATTAGTCGACGAGACCTTTTTACTGTCTATTTCGATCAGCCTTCATACATCTCATATTATGTTGGAAGCGAAGTTTTTACAAACTTGTCAGGTTTATTCCTTATATACTACCCTCTTCATATCGTTAGTAATTTTTCCTTGCTCGGAAACCTGAGGACCGTTGAGTACACTAGCTATGGCTGGACAAATACGCTGAATTTTGTACTGTATTGTCCATGGCTGTATATAAAAACCCGCTGGGCAGAAACTACCAACTGCGCCGCAAGTCAGAGATTGTGCAAAATAGACACATGCGCCGTCGTAATTAATCTATTGTGTCGAACGGTCCCGCTAACGTGTTGTTCACAGAGGGAGGAGAAACTATACGTCCGTGATATCGAGTTGCGTTCATCCGATGCCGAAGCTGTCACTAATGTATTCTACGAACATGATTTACCTGTGCTGCTCTGTTATTACAGCAGTTCGCAGAGTGTAACATAGCTTGTACAGTGTCAGAGAACGCCGTTTTTATTCTGACATCACTTGTGCAATTCGGGCTTAAAGTCGCTGAGTTTTTAACGAGTTTTGAAGTAATTTATATCAGTGGTGATTACTCAGGATAAACTTTGAACCAGTTATTGTTAATGACCACTATATGACTTTTGGCACACGATATCGAGGTCTTTAGACCAGTACTAAAATATGATGAAACGAATGTGCTTAAAATGGTTGCAAGTTAAAAAAATTACACAGAAATGAAAATAAAATCTTTTCTTTAACGTTCTTATACGCAGATACACACATACACCACACACAAACACACACACATACACAAACACACACACACACACACACACACACACACACACACACACACACACATACGCACACGCGCACTGTAAACTTTATTCTTGTGTCAGTTCTTAAGAGAATAGTTAAAAATAAGTACAATAAAAAGTCCTATAAAGGATGGGAAAATAAAACTGACCCATTAAATATTTCATGCTATTTAAGACGGGCAATCAAGTGCCAATCACCCATTCCTTATTCGGGTTATGTTGTTTTGTTGCCTATCTTAACGTGCATAAAAAATTTCGTGGACCATTTATATGCGGCTAGTTGATTCTTAATAACGTTCGTTTTATTTTAAAAGCTTTACGAATTTTCACGTAAGTCATTCAGAGGCATTACTTTTCAACTTGTTCTCATGTATTATCCGTTGCCCTCTGGTGTGAATATCTGAGATGTGGTTACAAAATAACGTAACTATTCCTGTAGAACATTTTATTTCAAAAACATACGATGAACATCCAAAGAAACTGGTACACCTGCCTAATATCGTGTAGGGCCCCCGTGAGCTCGCAGAAGTGCCACAACGCCGCAGCGCGATGTGGCATGGACTCGACTAATGGCTGAGGCAGTGCTGGTGGAACCTGACACCATAAAACCTGCGGGGCTGTCCATAAATCCGTAAGAGTACGAGAGGGTGGAGATTTCTTCTAAACAGCACGTTGCAAGACATCCCAGATTTGCTCAATAATGTTCATACGTGGGGAGTTTGATGGCCAGCGAAAGTGTTTATACTCAGAAGAGGGTTCCTGGAGACACTCTGTATCAATTCTGCACATGTGGGCTGTCGCATTGTCCTGTTGGAATTGCCCAAGTCCATCGGAATGCACAATGGACCTGAATGGATGCAAGCGATCAGACAGGATTCATTCGTACATATTACCTGTCAGAGTCGTATCTAGACTCATAAGGGGTGCCATATCACTCCAACTGCACTTTCCCCACACCATTACAGAGCCCCCACCACCTTGAACAGTCACCTAATGACATGCACGGTCCATGGATTCATGAAGTTGTCTCCATCCCCCTGCACGTCAATCGGCTCGATCAATTTGAAACGAGACTCGTCCGACCAGACAACACGTTTCCATTCATCCACAGTCCAATGTCGGTGTTGACGGGCCCAGGTAAGGCATAAAGGTTTGTGTCGTGCATTCATCAAGGCGGCGGCGAAAGCCCATATCAATGATGTTTCGGTGAATGGTTCGCACACTGACACTTGTTGATGGCTCTGCATTGAAATTTGTAGCAATGTGCGAAATGGTTGCACTTCCGTCACGCTGAATGATTCTCTTCAGTCGTCATTGGTCCCGTTCTTGTAGCATCTTTTCTCCGGCCGCAGCGACGTTGAAGAGTTGATGTTTTGCCGGATTCCTGATATTCACGATACACTCGTGAAATGGCCATACGGGAAATTCCCACTTCATCGTTATGTCGGATATGATGTGTCTCATCGCTCGTGCCCCGACTGTAACACCACGTACAAACTCACTTTATTCTTGATAACCTGTCATTGTAGCAGCAGTAACCGATCTGACAATTGCGGCAGACACTTGTTGTGTCACATAGGCGTTGCCGACCGCAGCGCCGTATTCTGCCTGTTTACATATCTCTGTATTTGAAAACGCATGCCTGTACCAGTTTCTTTGGCGCTTCAGTGTACATATATTGTTACTGTAGTCCTCAATACTCTTCTATCCTTAAACACAGCATGCGATTTTTCCATTGATGGAGACAGTACTCGAAGTCTTCTTCTGTGAGCTCCCTGATGAGTTGTGGTGCTTTCTCTTCCCTGATTCAGCGGACTGCAGTCTTGTTAATTTTAATGGGGATTTTACTTTGGGGAATAGATAAGTCACACTGAGTTAGGTCAGATGAATCAATTGTGTGGTGTTAACACAGGGATGCTGTACTTCGCTAGAAACCTCTTAACGGACAATGTTGTGTGAGCCTGTGCGTTGTCTTAATGCAGAACCCGTGACTTATTCTTCCACAATTCGTGCCATTGTTTTCTTATTCTCTCTCCGAGTTGAGCAAAAGCCTCCGGTTAGTAACGTATATTAATAACCTGACCTTCAGAAATCCAATTAAGACGCTAAACTTCAATCCAGATTCACATTTCTGTGTTGGGAAATATCACTGTCCTCTCAAAACGTGAATATATTAACCGCAGCGAAAGTGCTGTGCGTAAAACTCAATACACACACGTGGAGGACGAAGAAGAACGCAGTAAATAACAAAAAGCCGGACTACTGAAGATGCTTTAGAATAAAGCGAAACGCGTCTGGTCTTAATAAAGACTACAATTAACCTATACAGCATGTAGTTAACTCAATTTCAACAAATGAACTTTAAGCAATTTAGAGTCATAATTTAATTTCATCACTGAACACGATGCGTTGTGTGAGTGTGTTATCATTGTCAACAGCATGAAGAATCTCTGTGACCTGAACGACTTCATAACCAACCGACGCGTCAAAACACGCCAAATTGTTGTTGTAGTCAGTTGTGACTCCCTGTTGGCACGACAAGTTGATTTTGGAGGACTACATTGGAAAGCTGTTTGAATTCGTGCAACACTTTCTTCAGGAACACGAAGGCGGCCAGGATTCTTTCTTTTACATACATATCCTGTCTCTACCAACTATCGATACAATTTGCGAATGTTCCACCCATTCGGAAGATCAATTTGGTAACAACCTAAAAGGTCTTTGCACTGTAATCACGGAATTGCGCTTCGGAAACTCGAAAACGCGAAAGGCAAAGGTCCCGAGTTCGAGTCTCGGTCGGGCACACAGTTTTAATCTGCCAGGAAGTTTCATATCAGCGCACACTCCGCTGCAGAGTGAAAATCTCATTCTGAAAATTATTTCTGTTGCGAAATAGACATTTTAAACACGTGCCCGTTACCAAGCAAAACAGAAGACAACTGACATCTAGCGGCTATTACTATAAACTAGACTACGTATTCGTTTCCCCAATAGCCGAGCAGAGGCGCAGCGATCTATAGTTTGTATAAAAAGATACTTTGTAGCCTAATACGCGTGTTCTTTTTGAAACACCCTGAACTTAAAATAACGTGGAGAACTGAGGGACCGTAAAAAACTGCTGGTACCCCTTCCACGGAGCTGCCGGCCGCGGTTCTAGGCGCTCAGTCCGGAACCGCGGGTCTGCTACGGTCGTAGGTTCGAATGATGCCTCGGGCATGGATGTGTGTGCTGTCCTTAGGTTAGTTAGGTTTAAGTAGTTCTAAGTTCTATGGGACTGATGACCACAGATGTTAAGTCCCATAGTGCTCAGAATCATTTGAACCATTTTCCACAGAGCTTTCCTAAGAAAATAGCTATTAGCTGGCGGCTGCGCATGAAATCTTGTTGTGTAGCCACGTCTAGAACGGTGAGATTATCAATCGTCGATCAAGAACTCCTGAACGCACTCTGTAAGTGACTTAAAAGTTGTCTAAATTACAAAACCCATATTAGGCGGTATTCGAGCATCCGGTCCAAGACTCGCAGTCTAGCTAAAGCTGAATGTTCGCATCTAATATTGACTATCTCAACACTTGGACAAATACAAGTGCGAAGATGATTATTGCGTAGAAACTCTGGGCAACGGAATAAATAGAGCTCTTGAACGACGAAAGAAGTAATTACTCAGATAATTGTAACTGTAATCATCTTCATTCCCTCTTCCCGCTTTTCGTCAGCCCTACCGGATGGTGTGGAAGTGTACATCATTGCACTGACATTAGATCATTTCTTTTGGGTGCTTTCCATTTTTGTCAGTAAGTGTATTCTTTAACCTTAGGGACACAGTGCTCCTCATCACAGTCTTTATCTTGGGCTTCATTGCTGTATAAGCATTAATACATGGTATAATCCGTATTTCAATAACCATTATTTTGTGGAAGCCACGTTTGTTCAGACTACTGCGTTGCCTCGAGAAAGCCACGGCAGTAAAAGATAAGACGTTTTTTTATAACTTTCACAAACCAATTTTGTTGAAATGACTACAATGAAAGAAAGGATTATACACCGATATATGTTCGTCATGCTTTTACAACATTACACCCAGGTGAACATAACAGTGAATTAAATAATATATTCAACTTCAACAGCTTGATAAATTTCCGATTCTGCGATTGCAGAAATCACGTGGCTGTGATGCCAAGAATTCGTCGAGGCATGTTCGGAGCGTATTTTCATCCGGAAAGGAAGTTCGTTGAAGTATGTTCGATAGAAAGAGGAAAAGGCGAAAATCTAAGGGCGCAAGATCAGGTGAATAAGGGTGGAACGGAATGATTTGCCAACCCAACTAATGTATATTAGTTTTCGTTAGTCTTGCAGAAAGCGGGAGAAGGTTGTAGTGGAGTTGCATTACCCCACGCAGTCTTCCTGGTCTTCTGGTTGCGTCTTTAAGACGTCTCAGTAAATGGCAATAAATGTCAGCAATGATGGTTACACCGTCGCTGTCCCGCCAGATGCATAACATTATCTTTTCTGGATGCGCCCAGGTAGATGCTATTTTTCTTGACTTCCGGAAGGTGTTCGATACAGTTCCGCACTGTCGCCTGATAAACAAAGTAAGAGCCTACGGAATATCAGACCAGCTGTGTGGCTGGACTGCAGAGTTTTTAGCAAACAGAACACAGCATGTTGTTATCAATGGAGAGACGTCTACAGACGTTAAAGTAACCTCTGGTGTGCCACAGGGGAGTGTTATGGGACCATTACTTTTCACAATATATATAAATGACCTAGTAGATAGTGTGGGAAGTCCCATGCGGCTTTTCGCGGATGATGCTGTAGTATACAGAGAGGTTGCAGCATTAGAAAATTGTAGCGAAATGCAGGAAGATCTGCAGCGGATAGGCACTTGGTGCAGGGAGTGGCAACTGACCCTTAACATAGATAAATGTAATATATTGCGAATACATAGAAAGAAGGATCCTTTATTGTATGATTATATGATAGCGGAACAAACACTGGTAGCAGTCACTTCTGTAAAATATCTGGGAATGTGCGTGCGGAACGATTTGAAGTGGAACGATCATATAAAATTAATTGTTGGTAAAGCGGGTACCAGGTTGAGATTCATTGGGAGAGTCCTTAGAAAATGTAGTCCATCAACATAGGAGGTGGCTTACAAAACACTCATTCGACCTATACTTCAGTATTGCTCATCAGTGTGGGATCCGTACCAGATCGGGTTGACGGAGGAGATAGAGATGATCCAAAGAAGAGCGGCGCGTTTCGTCACAGGGTTATATGGTAACCGTGATAGCGTTACGGAGATGTTTAGCAAACTCAAGTGGCAGACTCTGCAAGAGAGGCGCTCTGCATCGCGCTGTAGCTTGCTCGCCAGGTTTCGAAAGAATGCGTTTCTGGATGAGGTATCGAATATATTGCTTCCCCCTACTTATACCTCCCGAGGAGATCACGAATGTAAAATTAGAGAGATTAGAGCGCGCACGGAGGCTTTCAGACAGTCGTTCTTCCCGCGAACCATACGCGACTGGAACAGGAAAGGGAGGTAATGACAGTGGCACGTGAAGTGCCCTCCGCCACACACCGTTGCGTGGCTTGCGGAGTATAAATGTAGATGTAGATGTAGATGTAGGTGTTGCTGCTTTGTTTGTGCCCAACCATTCCTGTCTTTTCCTTGTGTTAGGATAAAGACACAATTTTTCGTCACTATTAAAGATACAGGATAGGAATGGTGGGTATTATTTACTAGCCAATTGATAACGAGCAAGGAGATATGCACACATGACCACCCACTCACTTCCGTAGTTTTGGCTTAGAGCGCGCTCTACCCATACACGCGATTTTTGAACCTTTCTATTGCATACAAATTCACGATTGTGGAATGATGAAAGCTCATCACATATGCCAGTTCTCGAGTACACTGACGTGGATCGTTGTGGAGTAATGCTTTTAAACTATCTCCATCCACCGCCAACGTGGAAGGTCACTAACGCCAAAACGATCCTCGTTAAAACGAGAAAAGCATTTTCTTGCCGTGTTCTGTCAATGGCGTTATCCCCCCCCCCCCCCCCCCCACACACACACACACACACACACACACACACACACGGCGCAAATGTTTGTGGCAGCCTCCGCTGCTGTCGTCCCTCTATTAAACTCAAAGAGAAGATGTCGAAAATGTTCCGGTTTCTCCACTTCGTACAACATTTTATAACGTCAGCAGCTCGCTATCTCCAAATGTCAAAATGATAATAGGTAAACAGCAACAGTGACATACAAATAAAAAGTGACAATCGATAAATAAACCCATAGCAACTAAAATATCAACATCCAAAACAAAAACGCTACGAACTTATGCACCAGTCTAATACATTAAGTGTTTGGTTTTTGTTAGATACAACAATAACAGAAGAAAGACGCCGCTATCACACTCTTTGTTATTGTTTAACTGTTAAATTATTTCCCATTTACCTGTATGGACAGCTTTAGTTTACACACGTGAAGCCTACAGGCTCTTCCCAGCAGTCCAGACAGACGCAAGGTCTTTCGTGACGCAGCCAACGAGTTATATTTAAACGGCGTTTGGAGCATCACTCATCGATTCAGGAGTTTGTTTGGAGCCGCTACAGTCGTTTACGCAGACCACAGATATAGATCCTGCAGAGCAAGAAGAATTTACTCTGGGGGCATCCTGCTACCCCTGACTCATTCCGTAACCTCCACATTGCGCTCGTCATTGTTTGAGGAATCATATGCACTTACCTGTAATTAAAATCCGATGATTAGGATACAGGCGTACAAGGAAAGGCATTTTTGCTCCACAGTTTTCAAAAATCAAGTGCGTTGTCTCAATCGTATATTCAAGAACCTTTCATCTGTTGAATCTAAACTTTTCTTTCGAGATTTTCAGCTAAAGCTAATTAACATTTTCCATGGTCCACGTTAATTAATCTAAATCACGCTTGCCAATAGGCTTCTATGGTCGGTCAAAATTTTTGTAAAATTCATCCATGATTTTTGGCCGCGTCATGCCGTACTAGTATAACAAACCAAAGTTTCAGCCGCTGGCAATAGCGTCCGCTACGGTAATTAATTGTACAACATGTTACACTTAACAATTTATACGATTTTTATGGAAACAACATTGACTTTCTTCGACATTGATCTCATTTTGCCGCGAGGGATTAGCCGACCGGTCAGGGGCGCAGCAGTCGTGGACTGTGCGGCTGGTCCCGGCGGAGGTTCGAGTCCTCCCTCGGGCATGGATGTGTGTGTTTGTCCTTAGGATAATTTTATACCGGATGTGGCTTGAATTGGAGAAAGAGTATCAACAGGAATTGAGATACTTACACCAAATAAATTAAAGTGCGGTGGCGTTGATCTCCATTAGTACACAAAACGAGACAGAACATTATTGCAGAACCAGGCATGTCGAATTTAATGAACGCGAATTCTCCAAGACTGGCGATCTTTTACAGAAGCTCAAGATTTAGAACGCTCTTTAATTCAAGATGCTTATAATAGTTTCCACAACGAAACATTGTCTCGAAGCCTGGCAGAAAATCAAAAGAGATTTTGATCGTTTGTGAAGTATGCTACCGGAAAGACACAATTAACGACTTCTCTGCGCGTAAGCAATGGAAATATTATAGACGACAGCGCTGCCGAAGCAGAGTTACTAAACCGAGCCTTATGAAATTCCTTTACCAAAGAAGACGAAGTAAATATTCCAAACATTAGTAAAGTAGAAGTAGATATCTTCGGAGGAATCACTCAATAAAAGCAAGTCTTCCGGTCGATACTTTATACCAATTATGTTCCTTTCAGAGTATGCTGATGCGATACCTCCATAGTGAAAAGTTGCACAGTTCACACCAATATTCAAGAAAGGTAGTAGGAGTAATCCAATAAATTACAGGCCCATGTCATTAACATCTATGCAGCAAGATTTCGGAGAATATATTATCTTTTAACATTACGAATTACCTCGAAGAGAACGGTCTATTGAAACACAGTCAACTTGGACTTGGAAACAACGTTCTTGTGAAACACAACTAGGTCTTTACAGACACGAAATGTTGAGTGCTACTGAAAAGGTATTTCAAATACATTCCGCATTCCTAGATTTCCAGAAGGCTTTTGACACAGCAGCACACAGCGGCTTGTAGTGAAATTGCGTGGTTATGGAATATCGTCTTAGTTATGTGACTGGATTCGTGATTTCCTGTCAGGGAGGTCACAGTTCGTAGTAACTAACGGAAAGTCATCGATTAAAACAGAAGTGATTTCTGGCTTCCCCAAGGTAGTGTTATAGAGCCTCTCCTGCCCCTTACTGTATAGACGATTTAGAACACAATATGAGCAGCCGTCTTCGGTTGTTTGCATATGTTGCTGTCGTTCATCGTCTAGTTAAGTCATCAGAAGATAAAACAAACTGTAAACATTTAAGGAATGATATCTGTGCGGTGCGAAAATTGGCAACCAACCCTAAATAATGAGAAGGGTCAGGTCATTCACAACAGTGCTTAAAGGCATCCGTTAAACTACGTTTACATGATAAATCAGTCAAATCCAAAGGCCGTAAATTCAGCTATATACCTAGGAATTACACTTACGAATAACTTATATTGGAAACAACACATAAAAAATGTTGTGGGAAAGGCGAACCAAAGACGAGTTATTGGCAGACCACTTACAAGCTATGATATATGTACTAAAGAAACTGCCTACACTACGCTTGACCGACCTCTTGGAGTACTGCTTCCCGGTCTGCCGTCTTTACGAGACGACGAGAAAAGTCAAAGAATATCAACAGGTACTGTATTATCGCGAAATGGTGGAGGGTGTATCACTGACGTGATACAGGATTTGGGGTGGACATAATTAAAAACAAAGGCGTTATTCGTTGCGGCGGAATCTACTCACGACATTTCAATCATCAACTTTCTCCTCCAAATGAGAAAATATTTTGATGACGCCGACCTTCATTGGGAGAAACGACCATTATAATAAAATAAGGGAAATCGGAGCTCTCACTTTTGCCGCCCGCGGTTCGAGATTGTAATAACAGAACTATACTGTGCAGGTGGTTCGATGAACTATCTGCCTGGCATTTAACCGTGATTTGCCGAATGTCCAAGTAAATGTAGATGCAAAAAAGTGAAATACTCGCTGATGAATAACACTTCAAAATTATTACGGCACCACGAAAACTCAAATCTTGGTATATGATTGTTTCCCGTTTGTATGATTAGAACAGAACTAACTAATAACCAGACAACTTCAGAGTTGTATTAATGTACATTTATTATGTCGCGACCGTTTCCGTTCGAAAAATCATCATCAGTATACAAGGCAAAAATTGTTCACAGCAACCCGCCCTCCCCCCTCCTCCCCTCGCCGCCGGAGTTTTGCCAATATCGTGACATAAGGAGCGTAGTTATCTTACGTAACTTTAAAGTGAATATTGGGAATAGGACCACATTAGGTGCGTTTTGAAAGAAACGAGCCGAGGGCTCTAACACGAAAACCGCTAGAGGGATCGTAATGCCCTTGCCTACGGAAGAACAGGTGGTCCCTCTAAGAGCGCTGCAGCCCTAAACTCGCCGTTAGAGGGACATACGGGCACATTCACGACAGAGCGACCACCTTCACGCGTCTATCATACGCTGAACTCACAAGAGAACGTTCCCAAGTGACAATAAATTTTGAAGATAGACCTGTGAAAATCGTGTAAAATGCTGAAAATGTTTTGACGGCCATCGGGCGATCTTAAGACAGTCAAATGGGTGTTCAACAATATCATTGCATAGCGCACTACAGGCCGCAATATTGGGTTTTTGGTTTGAAACTTTGACAATAGACTTGTGAGACATTCGAAATTCGCCGTATAAATTTTGGTACTGGTAGAGAGTAAAGCAGCCAAAAGCCTGTTCATGAACGTAGTTGGATACCGCGTTGCAGGTCGGGCCTCCTGTTTTGAAATTTGAAAAGTAGAATCGGGAACCATCCGAAACTTGCTATACAGATTTTGACAGCTATTTGGCGATCGTAAAGTAGCCAAATGCAGAACTAACGCAAAAGGAACCGTAACTCAGCGCCGCCTGCCGTACAGAGCGTTCAACTCGCGTTAGCAATAATCTGAATCCATTTTGGCCCGTTTCATAAACCGAGATGCCCCTAATTTCGTTCAGACCAGGTTGGTAAATTAATGTTCGATGTCGTTTGCCACGTTCAAGTCTGTTCGTGTTGGAACTTCTCTTAAGATACGGTAACTAAACCTAGTTGATAGGAAAATTCTAATAGCCTTCATTTTTCTCTGTAGCGCCTGCGAGATTCGCGAAATAGTTTGATAATAATTTTATTTGTTGTATAAAATCGGCGATCAGACTGAAAACACTTTTTTTTTATTGTCCGAAATACAAATATCTGATATCAAAGCTATATGTTTCCCCTATTACCACACTTTTCATATAATTTACATATTCAGTGTTATATAAACCTTCTAACATATCAGTAAATTTTTTCCTTGAGGGCAGTTCATAATCGGCGATCTAGTAGCCAAATTCCTCGCTGCTAGCTTTAATGGACGCCACACTACAGGCTGAAAATTGAAAACACACTCATCATTCACTTCGAATTTGCTATAAGATTTCTACGGTAAATGGTCAATCTTAAGGTGGTCAAATGGCTTGTCACGTGCATGAACTGTTGCTGTGCTACAGACCGTAATTCGCAAATGCACTCATAATACATCCGGGATTTACTGTATGAATTTTGGCGACGAACAGACGATACTGAGCTAGCCAAACATAGCGGTTCGAGCATGAATGGTGTAAACTTATTGCTTCGTCATCGTTTCCTTCAGTCGCTTTGCACTCTAAATTTTAATATGAGTGCTGTATATATTTCCGAGTTGACATGACGACCATAATCCATGTAGACTAACTTGCGAATAACAGTTATCAAAGGCTTCACGAATTTTGATCAAACTAAATAAATCACAATAGGGTACTGCACTTCTAAAGATCACAGTGAATGACGTCCCGTTCTGTGGGTATAAAATCAATTCGATTCAACTCGGGTGCTATCTGCGTGACGGTGGTAAACACGCGAAACCGTCACCCTAAGCGGTGACCTCCGCACATCATCTGCACGTAACTCGAGTTAGTGAAAATCTTAGCCGAAATTATCTCAGCCTGAGTCAACTCGCTTTGTTAACTCGAGTTGACTCATGTCTGGGCAGATGCAGAAATGTTAATGAGGGAGCGCAGTTTCGCAGAGGGCATTGCGCGCTGTCTGAGAAAGAAAGTAATAGCTTCCAGAATGAGATTTTCACTCTGCAGCGGAGTGTGCGCTGATATGAAACTTCCTGGCAGATTAAAACTGCGTGCCCGACCGAGACTCGAACTCGGGACCTTTGCCTTTCGCGGGCAAGTGCTCTACCATCTGAGCTACCGAAGCACGACTCACGCCCGGTACTCACAGCTTCACTTCTGCCAGTATCTCGCCTCCTACCTTCCAAACTTTACAGAAGCTCTCCTGCGAACCTTGCAGAACTAGCACTCCTGAAAGAAAGGATATTGTGGAGACATGGCTTAGCCACAGCCTGGGGGATGTTTCCAGAATGAGATTTCCACTCTGCAGCGGAGTGTGCGCTGATATGAAACTTCCTGGCAGATTAAAACTGTGTGCACGACCGAGACTCGAACTCGGGACATTTGCCTTTCCCGGGCAAGTGCTCTACCATCTGAGCTACCGATGCACGACTCACGCCCGGTACTCACAGCTTCACTTCTGCCAGTATCTCGCTTGGGCAGGACAGAGCCCTAAACCTCTGTCCGCTTTCCGTCCTCTCTGACACGGCCGTTGACAGGATGAACGTGACTCTTTGTGCTGAAAACTTCGGCCTCGCCTTTACCGATGATTTTTATTCAAAATATAAGCAGCGGTGGTCTGAGGACGTTTTGATTACTTATCAATCATGCTAAACCCTCTAATTTTTCTACGAGACCACTTTCTTTGCGGGGGATGGAGCATGGCGGCAGAGTGGGAAGGTGTCTGCAGCCGAGGCCTGGCCACTGTGGTCGCCCTGCTCACGAGTCTGGATCAGTGCTCGGAGGGAGAGATATCAAGGGGTCATCTTCTATTGATATTCATTTATTTATTAATTTGTTTTCGTTTTAATTACAAAGTAGATAATCATACTAAGTATGTAAAAGAAAACCTACAACAGCTGAGCATGGGGATCGTCCAGTTCGTCTTCTAGTTTGATGAGAAGTGCTGTCCCCTGTGTACACAGGCTGAAATCGATCTTGTATCGTGGACCTCCGTCGTCTATTTCTTCTGGCACCTGGAACGCCCCAGCTAGTCGGAGGGTCCATGAACAACGAACAAAGGTAGTTGGCAAAACAGGATCGATATTTCGTCCGGGACTGTAAGTCCGTGTGTTTGTCCAGCAGAAAGGATCAATAATCTAACACCTGTCGATGGTGTTGAGACAGCATCAGCCACACATTTATTTTAAGTTCCTTTATTCAAAAGGTACCGTTACCGGTTTCGAATCCTTACATTTCGTCGTCAGACGGCTTTCATGCTTTCCTTAGAACATGTGCTGTGTGTGTTTTTTTACTGATTAGTGGTCCTAAAATATAAATAATACATAATTATAAGCACGCCACACAGATGGTTGAGTTACAGATTTGCATTGGGATGGAAATGCAGTGTGCCTAGGACCTCCCGTCGGGTAGACCGTTCGCATGGAGCAAGTCTTTCGATCCACAAAATGTGGTGACACTGTACTTTGCTTTTTACCATGTAGGTTGCACCTGATCATAAGGCTTAAACCACGAAACCCGTTTTGTTTTAATAAACAATTTTACCACCTGTTAGCGGAATTTTTCCGAACATCATGCTTTTCAATAGCTGCGGACGCCCAGAACATAAAATAGTTAGTCGTTTGTGCTAGTCCTGGCAGTTACCAATCTAATGCAGATGAGATACTTTGTATCTATGCTGTTTCTTACTTAAATTTGATTATATGTATGATTGAAATGCGTTATAAGGAATAATAGCAGTCCAGACGAATTCCGTCTGTCATTACTGAGAATGTACGAGGACCTCTATAGCGGTTTCTGCTGTGCAGTGCGACAACTGCCTGATATATCGACGGTGGCATCCTTACCCTGAAGGACTTTACACAGTCTCTCCTAACGTGGACGACGTGGAGCTAACCATCGTTTACAGTTCATTAGTATTTCCCTAAGGTGCAGCATCACTCGTTAGGAAAATTTGCAGACATCCATATAATGTATGGTGCAACAGGACATGGCTCCCAGGGGTAGAAATACAGCATAAGTTCGTAACAAGCGACTAGCAGAAACTGAAGACGATCTGGTTGATAGAATCTTGTGTACCTGTCTCATTGTAAAACAGACAAACGGGATATCTGAGGGAGCAAAATTTTATGTACAGTTGTGTTTGTATGAAGACTGGAGACAGTAGCACTGTACAATTACTAAGAGCTGTGATTGTGACTGAGAGAAGTAAGTTGTTTCTGTCAATAACAACAAGACAACTTGAGGCGGATATTTACCAGCCTTGTTTATTTACATATACGTGTTCCTTTAAGTAGTACCACATATTTTATCTGAATTTGTATTAATGTAAGTATTGTATACGTAAATTTTTGTAGTACTGATGGTGAGACCGGAGAGACTAATATCTGTGCAAAGTCAGACGAATGAACATTTGAAGGAACGTGGAAGGAGAGAGAGAAACAGATGGCGGGCATGATATTTTTATGGATTTAAAATTTGTAAAAAACGAATATTTGAAGCAATCAATGACTAAATGTTACTGAAAAAAGTGTACAAAGGTGGAGTAAAGAACGCGTGATTCAAATACTTAAAGTCGTTAAGAATCTACAAACCGATTTATGACGATAAGGGAGCAGACGTGTGACCAGTAGATTAGGGAAGAATGCGACATTTTACTGAATTACGGTGAGGAATGATTAATGAATAACACCTTTGTGGACGTAGAACACAAGTAATTGCGTTATATGTGTTTTTGTGTTCATTTAAGAATCGCAACTCTACAATTATATATTGGGTGTTACGATCAAAATAACATGAAAATCGGCGACTGTAAGTTAAATGACAAAAAATTATTACAACCTGATTGTTCCATCATATACTGCTCCGAATTTATGTGTACTTTCCAAAAAAGCTATCTGATTCAAGCCAATTTGTCACCACACAGCGGTAATTATCATTTTGCGTAAAATTGAGAAAGGCTCCACGTTATGTATGTAAATTCAGCGAAAACATCACTCGCCATTTTTCCAGAAGAGAATTCTTTACATATATCTTAGGAGACAGAACAATACTGACAACAAAAGTGAACAAAACAAACAGTCATATGTGCACAACAAAAAATAACATGCAGTAGGGGACTTCCTTCTCCTACCTGTATGTAATAAAAGCGAAATCATTCATTTAGTAGCATACTACATGATGAAACCTGAGCATAGCTGCTTCATCAGTATTAGAGCGAATACTGTAGCCAGCCATAGAGTGTCTTAAGAGGTGAAATTTTCTAGAGCCAGTATAAACTAATGAACATTATGCGGTATTAAAATTACATGCTGAAACTGACAAAGAAAACTATCGAAAGAGTCGATTTTGTGGTTTTTAATGTTTACATGTACAGTGTGACTTCAGTTATGACCCTAAACAAAAATTAATTGCGGGAGAACGTTGGTAAGCGTGTTAACCTGAAGCGAAAATGAAATCGATACAGAATGAAACTTCACTTTGTAGTGGAGCGTGCGTTAATCTGAAACATTCTTGGTCAATTATAACTGTATACCCGACCGAGGCTCGAAGCCTGGACCTTTATCTTTGGTGGTCCAGTGCTCTAAGCCGTCTCCTTTTGTCCCCTCGCTCTTCTGATACGTCTTCATCAGCGAGCTTTCCAGCCATATTTTCTTGTATATGCTCCCAGTGCTTCTCCTTCCAGTTATCTGTGGTACTGTAATAAGGTAAGTAATAAAGAAAAGAGATTTTTCTTGATGAAGTACATTAAATATAACGTATCCTAATAAAATTATAATCCTTCTTCTTATTAGACTTAAAACTTTGTCCTTCATAGCGAATAAATTAAGATGCATTTCTCTCGTATTTAGACAAATAACATGTTCTACAGCGAAAAAAATTGTAAAAAGAAAAAAAGATATAAATTTAATGCCCTCTTAACGAGCTGAGTGCAAGTACAGCTCTCAATCAGCAGTTTTAATACTTTTAGGTAGTTAACCCAAAATGCTTTTTACTTTTAGGTGTGTTTTATGTTTGCATTAAAGATGAAACTCTCACTTTGTTTAAATTAGTTGAAAAAAGGATTTACAGATATTTGTTCTTCGTTCTATATGACTACTTATATCAATCGTTTATATGTTGTTCCCATTTTTGGATTTCTTACTGTTATTTTTTTCATTAAGTAGTCCTGGGAACCTTTGCCTTCCGTTTCCTTAATTTCAGCGCAGGTTTCTACATTGTCTACTTCATCCCGCGTCAGATCATTATTACTTAAGACTGCAAAGTCGAGGTTAGGCTTCATTCGGAGGGTCCTGTGGCTTGATTCCCGGCCTTCAGCTACTTCGTTGCTTGCCTTGTCTTTCTGAACACTGTACTGTTCCGGTTTTTACTTTCGCAGTGAGGATTTAGAAGACTGTCACAATGTGTTGCGTATACCTTCCACGGTTTTTTTCCGGCGCGGTGTCTTTAACGGTCATAGGTTTGTCGTCATATTTGTTTACTGGGTATTCAGAATAGCTATTTTCACAATTTTGAAGTTCATCTTTGATAGTTCCACAAGGGATGCAGGAGAACGTCTGAGGTGTTTGGAGCGAGGGAGATGCTAACGGTGGAAGTATAACTATGATGGACGATCATAAGCTGAACTTGATGATTCAGTCGGTAAGAGCTATTTTAGAAAACGTCAAAGGTTCCAGCTTCGAGTTCCGATCCGACACACAGTTTTAACTCGAAGAATTTCCAATATCGATACAGTTATAACATACTTAACTAAAAAGTGGTCACCGGACCCGTAGATAATGCAATCCATCAACAATCACTCTCTGCTGCGTTCTACCCATTGCGCTTCCTCCTAATTCATTAAATTCAAGCTTTCGCCTTTGTCTTTACGTCGTCTTCCCATCTGTTTCTTGGCTAACCCAGGTGTTGAAAGCTTGCATGGAAAGTCTGGCCTCTGACATCAGGATTATGTGACTTGCCTATTGGAGTCGTCTGCTCTTTTAATGTGAAACGTTGGGCTGGTTGATAATATCACAAATTTCATTGTTGTTTCTTGCTCTCCAAATGCCTCCGTCTCCCATCGGCCTCTGGTACTTCTCGTCACCCTTCTTTAAGGTGGTAGGACCTTTTACTTCTGCCATTTAGCTAGTGTCCAGCTTTCTGGACCATACAGGACAACGGGCTGTACAACAGCATTGTAGATCACTTCCGCAGCATGTAATGTGGCTTTAGACCTGAAGGTAGTGTGAGGACTTATACACACCTGGAACCAACAGAAGTTGTTATATGTATAGGTTTTTAATTATAATAATTTTACCAGCTTTCCAGGTACCCGGAGGATTCCTCTTTCATTGCTTTACCCACATAGTACTATTCCTTCTCTTCCTGCTATCGAATACCAGTCAGCAATAACTATTAAATTTTCGTGTCCCTTAGCTACCTGAATAATTTCTTTCACCTCATGATACATTTCCTCAATCTCATCCTCATCTGCAGAGCTAATTGGCAATAAGCTTGTACTACTTTGGTGGGTATGGGCTTTGTGTCTATCTTGGCTACAATAATGCGTTCACTATGATGTTCGTAGTAACTTACACGCTTTCCTATTTTCTTAATATCAAACCGACTCGTATGTTACCTCTATCTGATTTTGTATTTAGAGCCCTGTATTCACCTGACCAGAAGTCCTATTCCTCCTGCCACCGAACTAAGTCCTGTTCTTCCTGCCACCGAACTTCATTAACTCCCTTTATATCTAACATTTACCTATCAATTTCTTTTTTTAAATTTTCTAACCTCCATACCCTTTTTACGTATCTGACATTCCACGTTTCGATTCGTAGATTGCCAGTTTTGTTTCTCCTGAGGTACCCTCTCCCGGCGATCCGAATAGGGGACTATTTTACCACTGGAATATTTTAACCAAGAGGTTGACATTGTCATTTAACTATGCAGTAGAGCTCCATGCCCTCGGGAAAAATTACGGCTGTAGTTCCCCCTTGCTTTCAACCGTTCGCAATAGGAGCACAGAAAGGCCGTTTTCGTTAATGTGTGAGTGTGAATTCTTAAGGGACCAAACTGCTGAGGTCATAGGTCCCCAGACTTACACACTACTTAAACTAACTTAATCTAACTTATGATAAGAGCAACACACACACCCATGCCCGAGGGAGGACTCGAACCTCCGGCTGCCCCTCGCAGTCCGCGACATGGCGCCTCAAACCGCATGGCCACTCCGCGCAGCTTTCGTTAATGTTACAAGGCTAGATCGGTCAATCATCCAGACTCATGTGCCTGCAACTACAGAAAAAGCTGCTGCCCCTCTTCAAGAACCACTCGTTTGCCTGGTCTCTCAATAGATTCCCGTGCGTTATAGTTGCACCTACGATATGGCTATCTGTATCGCTGAGGTATGCAAGCCTGTCCACAAACGGCAAGATCCATGTTTCGAGGGGGAGGGAAAATGGGGGGGGGGGGCGAGTGGTTCTGAAATGATTGCTAAGTATCGGACTACAGTATGGGTATACTCTGAAAGGATCCTTATGGGTAGGCTGTGTGAACCGGAAGACGTGCCATTATAAAATGCTTTAAACTGCATCACTACACGGAGCACACCTATTTTTAAGTTGCACATGTCGGCAGTTGTTCTCGATTCACATTGTAGAATATTTACTTCACTTCCTTTGGCGAAAGAATTTCAGAAAACTATGTTTAACATCTCCGCTTTAGCTGAACTGGTATCGGACAGTGAAAGTATTGGTTGTGCCTTGCCACTGGTGTACTTTTTACATAAGACCAGAACCTCTACGGAAGACTAGCGTGTCACCCGACCCGCAAGAAAACAGTAATTTTCCTCAAACGCTTGGCCACATGGAGTTCCTACTTCTGTCACTTTCATTTACAGCCAGTCCCTAGATGTGTCATAAATCTGGACGAAATCTGCGATGACAATCAGGCGCTGTCACCTTCTATATATATATATATACAATAGTTTTATTACAAAAGTGCACCGTCTGCTGTCCTCTTCGTTTTATCGATCAACGGATGAGACTGTGAGAAACTGCGAAGAGCCCTCTGCCGGCTGGAAGGAGGGTTGCTGCGGTACCAACAGCTGCCAGAGGAAACGCGCATCTGGCCGAAAATGAAGTGGAAACGAGGGCCAGGGACGGAGCGGGCACGGATTAGCGCGGCTGCCCGCCATTTGAATCAATACACTCTGTGGGACGGTCCGCCAGCGCGCGCGATCTCTGCAACCGGTCCTCCGGCGGCAATATCGGAGCGCGGCGCGGTGTCACTTCGCACAGCTGACACTTTGATGGAAATTTGCATTACGCCCGTACTAGGATTAACGGCCGAATAAATCAATGCTAATCGCCTGAGCGGGACGGCTGGCTTTTTGTGACGAGAGGGCTGGTGGATGGGGGGGAAGTGACTGCTCCCTGGCCTCCAATGGTGGAGGCGGACTGTTGGCAGTTGGCTCGGGAAAGGGGCGGTGAGGAGGGTGGAGGGAGTAGCGGCTGGATAGGGCGTATTCAGGGCGCTTGGCTCCTTGGGCTCGCATTTGCATCGTCTCCACCAGATAGAAACTCACTACGGCGCCTCTGAGAGCGCTGGTCATAACTCAAACGAGTTCGTTGTATGCGAGCCAAGCCAAAGCAGAGTTTATCTTCCCCGTGTGTGCTTCTCTATCTCTCTCTGTCCAGTTCCGCAAACGTTACAGGAATTACTGAACACAGTGACCCATTTTCCATTCTTGGCGCCATCCCTCCGCCAGTTTCATAGTTGATTTTCATTTCACTAAATTCTACAACCTTGGTGGGAACGAGATGGAGCGATGCCCTAGTGACTCAGTCTGTTTGTGTCCTCAGCGGAAGAATTCGACACGGAAAAATGTGACCAACTACTGAAGAATGGAACGTGGTGTGTAATGTAGCTTGTGTTATTCTTTTGCTTTAAGTTGACGTTGGTCGAACTGCAGCCTTGGTGACATAAGGAGGAGTCTATACACTGTCTCAGAATAAACATGAATACCTAGATGGCGTGGAAGTGTGTCATTGTAACATCGTGCACTTGCGCACCATTGAGGGGAATGCAGACGATTAGAAATGTAATTCTCTGCACGAGCACCAGAACGAGTTAGTGTTTTTCGTGTTTAGTGTTGTTTCCAGGCCTGGTAGGGTACCACAGTTTACGGACTATAAGACGCTACGGATTATAACGGGTACCATATTTTTCAGGAAATTTTTCTAAACAAAATTTTCAACATTTTATTGTGAGGTTGCAAAGCCAGACTAAAAATAAAAATTCTTTTAAAACCGAACTGACCTTTAAAATCCTTGAAAATCGTCATCGGAACTATCTTCTTCCTCTTGAAATTTTTAGCAATAATGTCTTCTCTTACGCTAGACTACCGCTGTTCCATCCACTGACACCCTTGTTTGACTGAAGGTCGTTTCAAAGCTCCCGTGAATTTATATTGGCTTTCATCGATCATCCATTTGTTCTCACCCATTTGTTACATTCCTCTCTCATATACACTTTAAATGGTTTATTATTCGAGACATCAAGAGGCTGCAGTTGCGAAGTAAGTCCTTCCGGAATAACAGCAAGCACTTTATTTCCCTGTCTCAATTTCTCTTTCACAGGCGTTTTCAAATTACTACTAAATTGATCTAGCACTAGAAAAGAACTGTTCTACAAGAAAGCACCTTTCCTTCACTCCCAAATTCTGTACATCGACAATTTTATACCCGCCCCGTCCATTCAACTCATGTCATGTACGTGAACAACAGCACCTGGCGGTTTTTCAGAAAGTTTTGCCTTGTTTTGAGCTTGAAAAGGATCACTGGGTTAAGTTTAGAACCACTCGAAATGACAATAATGTTGTGCATTTTTTCAAGGCCACTTCTTTTTGTATCTACAGTTTCAACATCTTTCATGGCAACAGTTCTGTTACTCGGCACATCAAATTCGGAGGAGTTTTGCCCATCTTCACTATTTGTTCCACACTGGTTTTCTTTCGATGTTGAGTTATAAAGAGACGGGGAGATGGTATTTTCTCTTTATACTCTTTTGGTATTATCTGAGATATTACAGTTTTGGTTCGCATGCCAAGTCCATGACGCTCCACAAGCCTGTAGTACCAACCAACTCCAGCCTTTAAGTCTATTGCTGTAAATCAACTGTAGCGCTATCTTACTAGCGTGTATGTGAGTCATTTTGTGAGTCATTTTTGTTTTAATTCCAATTAAATTTTGACGGTGCTCTTGAATCCATTTTAATACATCATCTCCTGGTTATGACCATTTAGCATTCAGTCCTTTATCTGCACATTTAGTCTTCCTCATTTTTGTCAGTTCTTCTTTGTTGGCCCGCCAGTCACGAATGGATTTTTCTGTTGGTGGATGGCCGAAAAGCCGTTCAGCTGCTCTGTTACCGTGTACCTCTGAGTATGCTATTACTCTCAATTTATACTCCTCATCATTTGAATACCTTTCATTTTTCTTCCTGTCATGAAACTAGCTATTAACAAACGATTGTACTGTTACCGATAACACAAATCAGTTTCAATTCAAGTTTACAAGTTTACCGTAGACTGCAGTGACGCATCATACACTAGAAAGTGTTCTGGGTTTGTGACGGCGGAGCAGGAGACAGTGTTAGCAAGCTTGTGAATCCCCTCAACTCATGTTCGTCACATAGGTGCACTGCTGCTCCCAGTTGAATCCAATGTTGCAAGGTAGGTTTCTCGCGGCAACGAATATGTAGCCGTTTGTAAGACTGGCGGGTATTTTAAATCAAACACTGGACATTTTTATATGTTTCGAGTATAAGACGCACATGAATTTGGCAGGCAATTTTTCGAAGAAAGGAGTGAGTCTTATAGTCCGTAAAATACGGTATATCAAGGGTGTCAGATGTTGAGTGATCACTGTGAAGAGCAGGAAGATGCTCCATACCCAAGTGCGCGCAATACCAGGGCCTGACAGACTTTGAAATGGACGCCATTGTAGGTTTCCATTCTGCCAGCTGGTCGAGTCGGGCAGTATCCACATTCGTGGGGCATTTTGATGTGGCGGTGACCCGCTTTTGGACTGCAGATTAATGTCGTCGCATTGTGTTCAGCAATGATTCGAATTTCTGCACTATCCCCGGTGGCCATCGACAGCAAGCATTGCAGCAACGTGGGAAGTGTTCAGATATTTCCAATGCTTCTGAGAGCCACTACCGTGCTGCCCCGGGCATAATGGTGTGAGAAAACATCGTGTTCGACATCGGGTCAGCGCAGGTGGTGATAGATTAAACTCTGACGCCACAACCGTCCGCGTTGGTCACCCTACGTCCTCATGCGACAGTATTACTATGCCATTTTCCAAAATCGCAATGCTCGTCCCGTGTTCCTAGGAGGTGTGCCCCCGATGTTGTGATGCTACCGATGCCAGCAAGGTCCTGTTCCCTATAAAACACGTTTGGGACCAGTTCCGTGCCACTGCCTGTACCCAGGATAGCGAAGATCATGTACAAAAATTGCGTCTCGTTGGCCACAGAAGACGATACAACAGCTCTATGAGACCCTGCCCGATCGAATCGGTGCTATATTCAGGCCACAGCGGGTGCAACGTCATACTGACAAACAGGCTGATACTGCTAAGTCCTTCGTAAATTTGGCTCGGTTTTGTGAGCATTGCAGTAACGTCACAAAAATCTCAAAATATGGTTCATTTCGCTTCCTCCTCAATTAGTTGGTGATTCACTCTCTCTCTTAAACAGTATATATACATTTAAGAGCCAAAGAAACTGGTACACCTGCCTAATATCGTGTAGGCTCCAGCGACACGTAGAAGTGCCGCAACACAACGTGGCATGGACTCGACTAATGTCTGAAGTAGTTCTGGAGGGAACTGACACCATGAATCCTGCAGGGCTGTCATCCTTCTGGAATTGCCCAAGTCCGTCGGAATGCGCAGTGGACATGAATGGATGCAGGTGATCAGACAGGATGCTTATGTACGTGTCGCTTCTCAGCGTCGTATTTACACGTATCAGAGGTCCCATATCACTCCAACTGCACACGCTCCACACAAATACAGAGCCTCCACCAGCTTGAGCAGTCCTCTTCTGACTTGCAGGGTCCATGAGATCGTGATGATGTCTCTATACCCCTACACGTTCATCCGCTCGATACAATTTGAAACCAAACTCATCCGACCACGCAACATTTCTCCAGTCGACAACAGTCCAATGTCGGTATCGATGGGACAGGCGAGGCGTATAGCCTTGTGTCGTGCAGTCACCAAGTATACACGACTGGACCTTCGGCTCCGAAAGCCCATATCGATGATGTTTCGTTGAATGTTTCGCACGCTGACCGGAAGGGTTGCAGAGTTTTCACGCTCAACAATTCTCTTCAGTCGTCGTTGGTCCTGTTCTTGCAAGATTTTTTTTTCCAGCCGCAGCGGTGTCCGAAACTGGATGTTTTTCCGGATTGCTCATATTCACGGTACACTCCTGATATGTTCGTAAGGGCAAATCCGCTCTTCATCGCTACCACGGAGATGATGTGCCCCATCGCTATAACATCACGTTCAAACTCACGTAAATGTTGATAACCTGCCATTGAAGCAGCAGTAACCGATCTAACAACTGCGACAGACACTTGTTATCTCTTATAGGCGTTGCCGACCGCAGCGCCATATTCTGCTTATTTACATGCCTCTGCATTTGAAAACTTGTGCCTATACCAGTTCCTTTGGCGCATCATAACCACCTAAGAAGGTGTTTAGATATGTCGCAGTGATGGCACGAAAGTAAAGAAACCAAAATACCAAGTTTGATGGAAGGAGCAGTTAAAACTGTTGCTTGTAATTGACAATGTGTCTACTCCTGTTTATTTAAGAAAAAACTCCCCAAGCAGCTGTGGAAATTGAGAAGTTACTTTATTTTGTTTTCGCTATCAGTTTCGGGAATTCAATATACCGTTTTGAGGCCCAATTTGCACCTCTAAAAATTATTAATATTGCCATACTGGGGCCAGGGGTTTCTGGATGTCGTGAATTGTTAAGTGTTCCTTCGAAGATTTGACTGCAACTACCTGATGAATTCAGATGCTCGTCCCATACCCTGGTATGGTCCATTCAGTCTCTGTTGATCCATTGTGGACGTGAAGCAACGGCTGATCAAATATTTAAAAAAGGAATTCGCCAAACAGCCGTGGAAACTGAGAAGTTACTTTAGTTTTAATTTTTTTTATTTTGTACATTTTTTTCTCTGCCACTTTCGTCAGTTCAGTATACCACCCACAGATGCAATCAAGACTTCGAATGAAGCACTTGAGAATTCACGACATCCAGAAACAAATGGCCTCGGCATGCCAAAATCGATAAGTTTTGGGAGGTGCATATGGGGTCTGTAGATAGCATACTGAAATGCCGAAACTGGTGGCGTAAACAAAATAATACAGCTTCCACAATTTCGACGGCAGCGCGGCGCGGGCTAGCGGGTCGGTCTCAGAGGCGCCTTGTCACAGCTCACGCCCCCCCCCCCCCTCAGGTATGGGTGTATGTGTTGATGTGTTGCCCTTAGTGTAATTTAGTTTAAGTAGTGTGTACGCTTAGGGACCGATGAGACCGATGACCTAAACACTTTGATCCCAAAGAATCTTACCACAAATATTCCACGGATGTTTGGCGAATTTCTCTGTTAAATACTTGAGCAATCGTTGTCCCACGTTCACAGTGGGTCAACAGAGACTATTTTATCTTCTGTCCTAAAATATGTGCAAAATAATGACCTAAAATAATGGAAGAAAGAAGAAAATGGAAATGGAAAAAATATTTTCAAGATTTCCTTGCAAATCAGAAATGTGCCATCCCAGTTTGGATAAACAAACGGTTGCAAATTAAAGAAAAATTGGTGCATGTAAAACGGGTGCCCAATTCTGTCCCCTCCCTGGGCTTTTACAGAGTAGTAGCAATTCTGTCCCATGCGGTCAGATGCTGTTTAGAGGTGGCTATCCGATAATTAGCCACACCAGTACACGTCGATTCGCCAGTGGCAGTGGTTTCGAGCATGTCCGCGGGGAAGACTGATTCTAATCCCACAGCTAAAGTACTTCACTGACCTGTACTTGCTGTGAGACCGTTGTAATGACTATCACCAAACAACTGAAGGTAGTGTTGAGCTCCCATCTGCTGTATTACATCTTAGTGACGCATAAAGTGAATTAACTTATTTTTTGTGCGATTCAGTGTTGACGGCGCATACGGGACATCGGCTGCCCCGGCATTTAAGTGTTCTTTTTGTTTAAAATTTGCAAAGGTGGCGTCAGTGGTAACTGTTAGCTACGCACTGTCTGGCCGGCATCTTACGCTACGCAGTACGCACCCGATTAGTTTGGTAAACTCATTTGGTCTCGTAAATGGTGAAAGATAACTAGTACCTCATCTTAAATTATATGTATTTGTTGTAAGACGTTGTTGTATATATGTCAACTTTGTTATTATTATGTTTTAGAGCTCTGAAGCCGAACTGTACTCTACCAATGCAAAATCAGTGGGATGACTTCTTGCTTCCGTTCCTGAATGTAAATACCGACTTCTAAACAAATTTTTCTGGCCGACTCCTCGGCACTCTTCGTCGGTAAATCTCGGGTAGTAGTTTAAACTATTTTGTATTACTGGTGTTTCTAAAATAATTTCTGCAAAGTGATCTAACCTGCTTTTGGGAACATTTGAATTACCTTTGATATTGTTTCTTATTAGCTCCTCTGAACTATTTTGCATTACTAGTGTTTTTAAAAAAAATTTGGTAGGTGGTCTAATCCTCTTTTGTGTGGTATTGTCTTAGTTGGGAATGCTGCAGTGCAGTAATTGTATTACTTTAGTAAAGGTGCTGAGGTTACGAGTATGTGCATGAAGTAAATTTATTGTACTAAAATAAAATTGTTCAATTGTTCTGCTGAGTCTCGGCTCAGCCGTTTACCACTCCCGGATTCCCGCATCGTGTACTATTTTAGATATGTTATGATCTTTCAATCATATATAAAAGAAGAGCACTGTCTGAACAGTTTAAGTTGCGCGAAAATGGCTAGCAAAGAGAGCATACATCACAGAATTTGAATACTCCAACAAATACTGTTCGAATAGCGGGACAACGTAAATTTCCAGGTAATGAATTCACTGGTAAATAAAAGCGTTTATAATGAGCCGAACGGAAGAGAGATGTCACAACTGAAAAATAAAACGGCACCGCAACTATTGGCGTTATTTGAGGGAGAAACATGATAAGTTTATGACTCAGTGATTGACGAACATTTGTGCTACCATCGTTAAATTAGCCAGTGAATTACCGTGATTGGATGGGTAATAATGCGAATTAAATGACTGCCAGTCGAAATGGTAGCCTCTCTTACGTTTCTGAGTTTCCATATCATAGGTGAGCTTCTACCAACACGGCGACTCAACAGCTGGTCCAAGTTTTCTGATGCCGGCCGCAGTGGCCTAGCGGTTCTAGGCGCTACAGTCTGGAACCGCGCTACCGCTACGGTTGCAGGTTCGAATCCTGCCTCGGGGATGGATGTGTGTGATGTCTTTAGGTTAGTTAGGTTTAAGTCATTATAAGTCTAGGGGACTGATGACCTCAAAAGTTAAGTCCCATAGTGCTTAGAGCCATTTGAATCATTTGAACCAAGTGTTCTGGTTACTGAGTACCGATAGTCAAATCAATTGGCTCTGAGCACTATGGGACTTAACTTCTGAGGTCATCAGTCTCCTAGATTTTAGAACTACTTAAACCTAACTGACCTAAGGACATCACACACATCCATGCCCGAGGCAGGATTCGAAACTGCGACCGTAGCGGTCACGCGGTTCCGGAGTGAAGCGCCTAGAACCACACGGCCACATCGGCCGGCTGCAACGTTTTCAAACGTGAATTTGAAAGAAGGTCTCCTACTGTCGACACTTGAAGACGCACGAACAGACTCCAGAACCATGTGGTGTCGGCAAGAGAAGTGTAAAGAGAATTGTAAACAAAAGCATAAGAGCTGTAGCAACCGTAGAAAAAGTCGATTTCGTGTCGTGGTAAGCATAGAGATCTCAAGGAACCTGTAACACAAACGAATGGTTTTAACAACGATATTTTAAAGTGCTCCATGTGAATGAAGAATTCCCGACATCACAAAAATGTGTTACAGTTATTCAGGAGAAAATTGGCTTGAATGGTAAATAATTTCAAAATGTAAAGAATTTCAAAAGATGATGGTTTCAGATATGTTAAGAAGAGAGTTTTTAGTTCAAAGAAGTTACACAAGTGCAGCACATCCAATATAAAGGTTAACGATAGAAGAGAAGGCGGTAGTTCAACGGCATATTACCTTGATGAAACATGGGTCAGTTAGATTCATTCCAGGAAGATCTGCTTGAGAAAGAGTGATCGTTCTGATGGTTTTAAAGTTTTCGTAGGACTAGGTTCTCGGATAATTATTCAGTGTGCTGACTCTTCGTCTGGTTTTGTTTCTAATAATAAACGTATTAACGTGCAAGAAAAACAGCAGTGACTACCATTCGGAAATAAACGCTGTCAGTTTCGTGACGTGATTCACAATTCTTGTCATACCTTGCTTCGAAGTCTGTCATTGTCAGTTATACTTCAACTGTTACAGAAAAAATACCAAGTACAAACACTAGGGAAACGAATTTTCTTTCCTGGCTTAAAAATAAAAATATTAAGCACAGTATAAACTAGACTCGTGCCGATCTCCTGCAGCTCATTAATTTGTACAAGTCACATGATAGAACGCACAAACTTCACTTCCTTGCACGTGAATGGGGTCACACATTTTTGCGTTACCCCACGTGTCGCTCTCTGTGTAGCCCCATGGAACTAATTAGGGCAAAGAGGTAGAGCTATGTGGGAGAAAAACAAACCATTCAAGTTAACATACACTGAATCGCCTGTCCTTGAGGCGATAGACAACATACCACCAGTAGCGTGGGCACAGTCTGCGGCATGCTGAAAAGCTACAGAAAGAAGAATTTGACAGGGAAGTGATGATGGATATAAGCCTTGAACCTATCAACGCAAATTTACAATCAGATTGTTCGGAGACAGACGCAAATAGAAGTGACGATGGAATTTCGATGTAGCCTTTGGAAGAGCTTAATAATATTTGATCTGAGGCTTCCCCGGCGAATGTGCTGTATCCAAGGTTCTGGGGTGTCCAGCCAGCTCCGATCGTCGAAGTTTCACGATATTTCGGCGAATAACCATTGCGCCCCCATCAGGTGGTGCTGATCAGCACCACCTGATGATGACGGAACGGTTATTCGCCGAAATATCGTGGAACTTCGACGATCGGATCCGGCTGGACACCCGAGATCCTTGGATACTACTTAATAATGTTCCTTAGTTTTAAACACTCGTTGTTTAAACAATGCGTTTGTCAACATATCAGTTGTATACATATTAATAAGAACTTCCTAACTATTTCTTTAGGACTTCGTATCCTTTGAATTAGGCACACTACAATGTTCATCATATTGCCTATGAGAAGTTAAGCCTCTCCCACCACGTTATATACTCAAAAAACCATACTTAATGCAGCTAGATAAATTCGTCAGAAGACTGATATTTCCAGATGTAAAACCATGTGCTTTTCACGAACTAGATAAGGCCCTAAAATGGCACCAATAGTTACTCGTCGACATACCGGTATTTTTCGATGTTATCGGTCAGCATTAGTAGTGGAACAAGGGCGGCGCCATCCCACTCTCCATTGTTTCCAAATTTACTCAAGATGGCTCATCCAAGATGGTGGCGATAGATACAGCAACGTCACAATGATGTCATGGTGGGAAGTTCAAATTTTGGTGGGGAAAATAGGTCAACTGCGCTACCTCCACTAACCTAAACTCTTCCCCCCGCCTCCCCTCCACTCTACCATAAAATGGCGACAGGTTCAAATTCCAGCAGGACAATGCAACACACCACAGTTACGTCCACTAACCTAAGAAAATGGCAGGAAAATAGGTCACTTGAGCTACCTGCACTAACCTAAGTCATCCAACTGCCACCTCTTCCTAGGAATTGGTGAGAAAAGAACTCAGCCTGTGTTGGATAGGATGGAGGTAAGTCTTTATTTTCAGTCTATAATTAAACAATTAGAGGCAGTACCTCCACCAGTGTGTTCACTACAAGCTACGGAGTCCATCTGACCTAGTACAAAGTACTGCCACCAGGGGACGCTGTTGTCCCTCCTGTAACGTAATCCAAGATGGAGAACTGGATAGGCGGAAAATGGCGGGAAAAGGACTAGCCTGTGCTGGGCTGCTGGAGAGAGGAAGGTGAGTACTTCAGTTATTTTGGAACAATTTATTTAGGGACAGATTTGATGTAGTACATTTATTACACTGATACAAAACATTCGCTGTGGCATGCCTGGGGTCACTATACACAGTTTACAGACCTGCAAACTACAGGTAAACTATCGAAGTAATGCAGTACACTGATGTACAGACATGCAAACAATTCGTAAATGACCGAAATAATCCAGTACACAGCATACAGTCCTACTAACTACTCGTAAATCATCGAAGTAATGCAGTACACTCATGTGCAGTCACAAAAACAACTCATAAATTCTCAAAATATAATGCATGTAAAAGCCTCTGCAAACACACTCACCACGCTTAAACAGTCGAAAATAATGCACTGCACAAACACTCACTGTGCATAAAAAATGCTTTCGATCTATCATCAACACGCAACTATCAGAGACTCCAACGTTCACACATGCATTGGTCTCACACCCCTGCAGCCTACAGCAAGCAGGTGAAAGTCAAGTCTGTTTTCGGGTACAGAGCTAGACTTCTTCGAGTGTTACACTAACGTCACATTCCCATGTGAATGAGAGCTACGTCACCTTTTGGGTCGTGCACACATCTCTAATGTTGTTCGCACGAAACCTCCCTACATATGGATACTGATGTTACAGGTCGCACTATAGAAATCTGTTCCAATGCTTCCCAGAAGAACAAAGGGTGTATTGTTCCTAGTGATACTAACAGGACATGCGAGCTACGTCCAGCCGTGCAAGCATTTACCTACCAAGCTTATCTGACACATGGGTGCGAAAAGTTCATGTGGCGATTCACCGCAAAGTTATACAGGCATCACAAGGCTATGTAAATAAAAGCCAAGTCGACCTCTCAGAAATTGTAAAGTGCTACAGGAAGAGTCAACAATCGCTTTTGTAAGAGCTTTCGGTGTGTCTCAGCTTGTCTGAATGGAAATTCTTGTCCTAAAAGGACCTGTTCACGAAAATACCTAGAGTAACACCGATTGCAGTCTTCCTGATGGTCCTAACGTGGCACCCCAACCGTCATGTCATATCCTTCCTGGAAATCGTTAAGACCTGCTTTCAACAAACATCTCCGAAACACAGATATTGTCACCACTACGTAGTGGTTCCTATGCCTCACCACAAAGGATGTCTTGTGAATCAATGGAGCATTCTGATTGCCTCTTACTGAATTTACCCGCAAAATTACTGATGCTGCTGGTGCAGAAGAACTGTCCACCATTTTTATTTCTTCACACAAGACTTCCAGTGGCAAAAAATTATTTTGTAGAGAGCGCCATATTGCACTGACAGTTAAACCCTGCACAAGTGATCTACAGATGGTCAAATACATCCCACGTATTCCATGTGCCACTGTGTAGTGCCGACGGAGGAAACTGCCACAGTAAACGCGACCCATGACCGCAGCCATGGAAGAGTATGTCAACCAGAGAGAGAGGCCAGCCAACCATGGACGACCCCACATCCTGAGAGAACGCTATGAATTCTCCCAGTGCAAACACTCATCATATTGAAATTTCTCAAATTTCCACAGACTGTACGCTCGACACACGTGCTCCCGAAGGCAACTCAATGCATACTGGGTGTAATTTGATTATTCACTCGCACAGGTGGAGCCACGAGCCAATTCGACATAAGCCATAAGCTTTCTCAGACGCTCTGATCTGAAGTACAAAGGATGGGCAAAGGAGAACACCTCCTACAAGGAAACGATAAACGCATAGCAGCAGCGTCCGACATGTGAAATTACAAGTCATGCAGCCACCAGCTCTGTAAACAGCATATCTGTCAAACAATTGTATACACGGGTACTGCAGTTTCTCACAAACACCTATTGCTAACTTAAATAAATTATGAAACTGAACTATGGTTCAGATGGCTCTGAGCACTATGGGACTTAACATCTATGGTCATCAGTCCCCTAGAACTTAGAACTACTTAAACCTAACTAACCTAAGGACATCACACACATCCATGCCCGAGGCAGGATTCGAACCTGCGACCGTTGCAGTCGCGCGGCTCCGGACTGAGCGCCTAGAACCGCTAGACCACCGCGGCCGGCGAAACTGAACTATCAAATGGTTCAAATGGCTCTGAGCACTATGGGACTTAAACATCTGAGGTCATCAGTCCCCTAGAACTTAGAACTACTTAAACCTAACTAACCTAAGGACATCACACACATCCATGCCCTAGGCAGGATTCGAACCTCTGACCGTAGCGGTCGCGCGGTTCCAGACTGAAGCGCCTGGAACCGAAACTGAACTATCGACTTTACACCCAAGACACGACGGGGGAATGGAGTACATCACTTAAATCTTCGTTCATTTTGAGGAATGTGTCATGCTTCAGCACACATGAGACGGAACTCCTCTGGTGACTGAGAGGTTTACCCTTAACGATCGCAAGCAGACATTGCTCTTAGGCCCCTGCAGGACTGGCAGTTGTATACTACGGGCTATGTCACACTGCTGATGCAACCTGACTGAACATCAGGAAAACATTGTCAAATGACCTGCAGCAACTTCTGCCTATCTTTCTCTAGAATGCATCATCAGTCTACCATTAAATCATACCTCATTACAACTCGAGCTACTCCATCTCAACTAACCACTCCATCCATCCTAAGTTATCCCTTAACGCAAATGCAAGTAAGTTCAGAGGCATATGGCTCTTTTTCTCCCTGTTTAAGCGTCATATACAGTAGTTAAGTCGCATGTATCACTGATACCTCAATAGATACACCGTAGAATGCTGCCTCGACTAAAAAAGTGACTGTTTCCATGGTTCCCTTCGTTCCCATGTCGACGTTTCCTAGGATTCCTCTTGCTTACTTTCGGCATTTCTATCGATTTGCTTATGTCAGCTCTGCCTATGTGATCATGAGGTAACCTCTCGTCCAGTGTTCTAAAATTGCTTGTAACTGTAGAACAACTGCGAACACCAAGCGAAATGCACCTAATGGGATGCGTAGTATAGAACTGTTCTCAATTGTATCCAGTGGCATCCCCCCACATATTCCATATTTTCAGAGCGTCTGCTCTGTTTTCTGCTTTTTGGAACCGTCCGGTGATCACCATCTATATTCAGTGTCATGGTATTTGTCTGGATAAAACCACTTTATTCGAAGGTAATGCCATACTTCGATTTATAAAGCCAGTATAGCTTTCAACATGAATACTTGTCTGCATTAGTAGAACCAAGACAGATTGTGACAGTAACATACAGTAGTTGTTGCGATCGGGTTTTTTAACATCTGGCAGTTTGTGAGTCGGTTACGCCTCTATTTCTAAGACACAGTGGTACCACTCACAAGAAAAACTTATAAGCCATGTCCAACCATCGTTGATTTTCGGTCACTAATATTTCGTATCGTCATCAATCAGTTATTGACGAAGTATTGTACTTAGTAGTAGGGGAAGCTTTATAGGTTCACCTTGAGCTTCAGTCTTATAAAGGATGTATTTTTATTCTGGCGTGTGCAAAGGAAATGACTGTGTCTAGTCGTAAGGATATTATGGATTTGACGTGGAATACTGTGATAGCAAAGGGAAGAGTATGTCTAATAAGAATGGTAGAAATATTTCTATTTTCAGAGTCACAGCCGTCTACAGGATGTATTTCCGACACTTCTCTCATTCTCGAATGAATCGTAACATACATTTGTAAGTATAGCGATAAAATAAATATGTCACCGACGTCGTAGGACGATTCTGTTTAGGGGTGCGTGACGCCCCAGCGGTGACCTGTGTAGGGAATGATAACATTTCCCATTAATGGCAGGAGCCGTCCATATGGGAAGGCCTGTTGGGATGCAGGAACGTACCTGACTTAACCGTGTAGTCCTCTACACGGACGAATAGTGAACTAATACTTTGCATGTGTTGGACAGCTTTCGTGATCGCATGGAAATTTGAGGACATTCAATATGGACATGTGTATGAGCAGGACCATTATTCCCTCCCATGTAAATCGTCCGACTGACTGCTTCATCATATTCCCTGTCTTTATTTGATTGAGAGAACATCGATTGTGATGTGTGTTGAGTGCATCTACCAAGTGAAACACGGGTGGAGGACACGTTTGCTGGTTCTCTAGACATGAGAAACACCTTATTTGACATTTTACCTTATAAGGATGTTTTGGAATCTGTTATATCACCGATGCCGGTATTCGGGAGCGGAAATATCAGTTTCCTCTGTTTTACTCAAGTATTCACATAAAGGTCTTCGGAGGCGGTAAAATTTTCTAGTTACTCAATTCGTAGAGAAATATTTTCCACTCTATATCTTCAGAAGCGTGTTGAGCGAGCGATAGGTAGGATACTGCTTTGTGCTTGATTTCGAGAAGTATCGCGTAAATGGTACGATATTCTAGCAAACCATTTGAAAATACATGTGTTCTTTTAATCCTAGAGTCTGGAGATGTGTATAGAAAGAGAGCAAGCAAATAAATTGGGGCCAGACGCAGTGACGCATTTGTGTCAAGGAGAACCGACCCAGTGTTTGTACAACAGTCTTCATGCCATATGTACGAGTGTCTGGTGGTCACTACTGCATGTCCTATCATGAGGGAGTTATAGGTTCAGCACATCGATAACCGTAAGGAGAACGGAATATTTTTTTTTTTTTACATGGAGAATTATGTGCGCTATAGATACTGAGATTCGCTCCAGAACCTCAGTCATAAAGAGGAGACATTTCCAGTACATTGCTCCCTGTACGACCATAACAGCAATCCTAATATTTAATCGGAGTTACACTGATAAAATTGTGTCTGGTTCCCAATATTAAAGTGAGTCTGGAGATGGCCGTAGAAAGCGTAGCAGCAAGCCAGCAGGTCAGGGACGGAAACAGTAATGCCTTTGTTCTGAGATGTGGCTTGTCCATCCTTTGTAAATCAGTTCAGAGAGTTTGGCTCGCGGCTCCCCCTGAGCGAGTGAATAGTGAACTAATACCTAGTTCGCATTGACCCTGCCTTCAGGATCATTTGTGTCGCGTGTATACTCTGCAGAAATTTGAGAAGATTCAATACGACAAGTATGAAACTTCCTGGCAGATTAAAACTGTGTGCCCGACCGAGACTCGATCTCGAGTCTCGGTCGGGCACACAGTTTTAATCTGCCAGGAAGTTTCATATCAGCGCACACTCCGCTGCAGAGTGAAAATGTCATTCTGGAATACAAGTGTTTGCAAATGGAATATTGATAGAATTCTCCCGGGATATGGAGTCGTCCACGGCTGGCTGGCCTCTGTCTTTGGTTGACGCACCCTTCTGTGGCTGCAGTCATGAGTCTCGTTTATGGTGATGGTTTCCTTCATCGGCGCTGCACAGTGGCATATTGAACAAGTGGGATGTATCTGACGATCTGTAAATCACCTTTTCATGGATTAAATGTCAGTGCAAATTGCAGTGATTGAAGTTTATTTTGTTTTGTATTAAATGCTTACTTATAATTCGGTTCAAATCGCAATAAGTGATAATTATTGCAAGCATTTTCAACTATCTTTTCATAGACAATTGTCATTTTGAGAAAAATTGTACTTCATGTATTCACAAAGCTGTGTCAGCTGTTCTCGCTTCGCGATGTCATGCAGAGAAAGTCTGTGGAGCAGTGGACGCAATGTCATCAAGACGTGAATTACTATTCCTCTCATGACGATTGATCGAAATTGGTGTTACTACTTACTATTCCCCTCATAGATTTGTACGTATAATACGATGTACTGTAGGCAAATGAGCCCGACTGTTGTCTGCAACTACGCAATTCAGCAACGTGGAATTTGCTTGCCCGCTCTCTGCTGCCGCGCACGCGCAGTTCTCATCCACCCTCACACTTCCTTTCCGCCAGCCTCTATACCCAGAACCGCATTCTACGTGACGTGGGCTACAGTCACTTAATAATTTTCATTTACGACAATATCACTGGGCGCTATCAAGTATTCTTCTGTACTAATTTGGCCATATCCAGCATTCCAGTCCATATCAATAAATGGTTTATGCTACTGATTCATGTAACTTTTATTGTCTTTTACTTAATTTTATCTAATAAGAGGATGGAATTCAGCTAGCTGATTACTTGTTTGTTAGCTGGTGTTTCCTCTGCCTTATTGCTTGGTTACTGGACTCAATATCTGATATACACTCCTGGAAATGGAAAAAAGAACACATTGACACCGGTGTGTCAGACCCACCATACTTGCTCCGGACACTGCGAGAGGGCTGTACAAGCAATGATCACACGCACGGCACAGCGGATACACCAGGAACCGCGGTGTTGGCCGTCGAATGGCGCTAGCTGCGCAGCATTTGTGCACCGCCGCCGTCAGTGTCAGCCAGTTTGCCGTGGCATACGGAGCTCCATCGCAGTCTCTTTAACACTGGTAGCATGCCGCGACAGCGTGGACGTGAACCGTATGTGCAGTTGACGGACTTTGAGCGAGGGCGTATAGTGGGCATGCGGGAGCCCGGGTGGACGTACCGCCGAATTGCTCAACACGTGGGGCGTGAGGTCTCCACAGTACATCGATGTTGTCGCCAGTGGTCGGCGGAAGGTGCACGTGCCCGTCGACCTGGGACCGGACCGCAGCGACGCACGGATGCACGCCAAGACCGTAGGATCCTACGCAGTGCCGTAGGGGACCGCACCGCCACTTCCCAGCAAATTAGGGACACTGTTGCTCCTGGGGCATTGGCGAGGACCATTCGCAACCGTCTCCATGAAGCTGGGCTACGGTCCCGCACACCGTTAGGCCGTCTTCCGCTCACGCCCCAACATCGTGCAGCCCGCCTCCAGTGGTGTCGCGACAAGCGTGAATGGAGGGACGAATGGAGACGTGTCGTCTTCAGCGATGAGAGTCGCTTCTGCCTTGGTGCCAATGATGGTCGTATGCGTGTTTGGCGCCGTGCAGGTGAGAGCCACAATCAGGACTGCATACGACCGAGGCACACAGGGCCAACACCCGGCATCATGGTGTGGGGAGCGATCTCCTACACTGGCCGTACTCCACTGGTGATCGTCGAGGGGACACTGAATAGTCCACGGTACATCCAAACCGTCATCGAACCCATCGTTCTACCATTCCTAGACCGGCAAGGGAACTTGCTGTTCCAACAGGACAATGCACGTCCGCATGTATCCCGTGCCACCCAACGTGCTCTAGAAGGTGTAAGTCAACTACCCTGGCCAGCAAGATCTCCGGATCTGTCCCCCATTGAGCATGTTTGGGACTGGATGAAGCGTCGTCTCACGCGGTCTGCACGTCCAGCACGAACGCTGGTCCAACTGAGGCGCCAGGTGGAAATGGCATGGCAAGCCGTTCCACAGGACTACATCCAGCATCTCTACGATCGTCTCCATGGGAGAATAGCAGCCTGCATTGCTGCGAAAGGTGGATATACACTGTACTAGTGCCGACATTGTGCATGCTCTGTTGCCTGTGTCTATGTGCCTGTGGTTCTGTCAGTGTGATCATGTGATGTATCTGACCCCAGGAATGTGTCAATAAAGTTTCCCCTTCCTGGGACAATGAATTCACGGTGTTCTTATTTCAATTTCCAGGACTGTATTTGTACTCGTACTTCTGACATGCCTCAATAGCATTTACCTTCATGATAATGTCATGTTGTTTGCTTCATGTTTTGGTTTAATGAAATATATTGTTAGTCTGTCTTTATTTCTTCATAACGCACTCTGTTTTAAAGTTACGTGCAGGCAATATAACTTGATTATTGGCGAATAATAAATCTGACTGTCTCCTTGTATGTGTAGACCCATTACCTCAAACATTCTCATCCATCCTTTAACAACATTTTCAGACAATATTTAAACAAAGCAGATGTTATGCAGTATCCTCGTCTAAGGCCTTTGATTGGTCGTATTACTTGTGAGATATCTTTTCCTGTTTTATTTCTTATCTCTAACCTCAAGTAAATGTTTGATCTCCCACTACTTATTTATTGTGTTCTCGTCAAGATGTCGATACAGATTTGTTATTGATGTGATGTCATGTGTGTTCCGTAATGTAAGAAAATCATAAATGTGTCTCTTCGCCTGACTCTTCTTCTTTCAATTGTTCTTTTTACAGTAACAGCATCATCTACATAGTATCGACCAGCGCCAAAGCTGCTCTGTTCTTCTCCTGTTATAATTTAATTTTTGAGACGTTCTTTTTTTAATTAGATCATACAGACTTCCTTGACGCGCCACTGGAAATGTTACTACAGTTGTTGCAATATTGTTTTGTTCCTTTCTTATGAAATGGTGTCAAGTACACTTTTCCCAGGCTTTTAGGTATTCTTATTTAATCAATCACTTGTTAAGGATAAGTTGAATTATTTTTAGGGTGTCCCCTGTTGCTTTTTTTTATCAGTTCAGTGGGATTTTCTCCTGAACGTGGCTATTTTCCTTTTCTTCATTTTTTTTAATGTTTAATTCTTGCCTGGGTACAGATGGCATTATCCCTTCCACATTCATACATGATTCTATTTTTAGGAGCTCTTATCAGCTTAACTTTCAATTCATCTATATCTTTCGCAACTAGCTTTTTTCATATGCCTTTTGTTTAATCTGCATCTGCTCTTCCATATTTCGATGCCACCAATTGTTGTAACTGTATTTCTGGATCAGACACAATGGTTCATAGGAACCCTCAATGTATTTTATGTGTACTATGACTATTAGTACTTTTCTTTTTATATTCGAAGAAGATTTCTGCTTTTATTAGTACATGGTCAGTGCTACTTTCCGCTCCCCTACGCATTACTACATACATAGTACGAAACTGGGATCTTGGCTTAAAATACTGTAGTCTATTAGAGCCCTAAGTTATCATGTAGGTTGATACCATGTGAATTTGTGAATATCTTTACGTTGAAAATATCTTCTCACGGTCTTCATAACATGTTCTCGGCATATATGAATCAGTGTTCGGTCATTGTTATTTAATATATTATCTCCAAAAGGTCTCACTCATCAGCCCCGCTCACTCTTATATTTCGGTCTACTTCCCTTCCGCTAATATTCGTCAGAGCGTCATCATCTGATCATGACAGTCATCTTTAATGCTTATTTCCATATCACCTGCTGGAGTATCCACTGCTGTTAAAACCAGAATGAATCCCATATATCAATTTCAGTTTCACTAACTTGCTGGTTTCTTTTTCCAAATTTTCATTTCCACTATATTTTTACTGTGACAGATATTTCCTCTTTTGCTCTTTTTAGTTTTTTACTTAACTGTAAATTCAGATATTCTTTGAAAAAATGTTCACTTTCTGCACTTTTTTTCTCCGTAAGAGCAGTTATGTCCATCTTATACGTTCTTAATTTTTCCAAGACCTCTTCTTGCTTAGTATTTAACACTTGTTTACTCCACTTTCCTAGATGCAAAGCCTATTTTCATTTGCTGTTTCGTGCTATAATTTTGGTCTGATTCTCAGACTCAGTTTGAGGTTCTTTCGTCGGTTTACCGTTTTTCAAGGAGACAGTTTACAGCCTTGTGATCCCAGCGTCCTGCAGAAGAGCCAAGTTCTTTTGTTCAAAGTTTGCTGCCTTCCGCCTTTGATGGCTCAATATCCTTTCTACAACAACTGAGACACCTCGACTATGGGTGCCATACCCGTGGTATTCATTTCCACCTTCTCTGTCAGGGAACACTTCACTGTAATCCTGGTAAGGCACTGTTACACGGTACTGTCACGTGGACCACAGAATCCATATTTATCAGGGTTGTTAATTGTTATCAAACCACTTGTCAGTTCTTTAGGCCTATCTGTGGATATAAATTCCCACGTTAACTCATACCTGAAAGGTTAGGTCTTCACACGGAATAGTGATCCACGTTGTCTTTTTGTAGTATCGTTTCTAATTTTAACTACAAAAATACGGTAACTTCTGCGCCTCTGCACTTATTGCCACAGCCATTAGCAGGGCTGTAATAAGTGAAATATTTATCTATGCCTTGGAGGAAGCTGACAGACTCTACCGCCTCACACAGCCAAACATTTTCGACGTTCCGTCAGTTTTTTGCCGCAAAGGCTGGCCGCGCGACCGTAGTCACAAAAAATTGCCGCATGACATACTGAGTGGGTGTCGCTTCCCTCTAGCTTTCACCTTTATTTGCTCAGTTGAGCTTATACGTATTTTTACACTTAACAAACGAAGTATTTCTGGCCTACTCTGCTACAAAACATTTGTTCAACTGTTAGCCTGTATTCCTAATGTTATCCATAATTTGATAAGGTTTATCATACTATCGAAATTTTTCACCAAACTGTATAGCTGTTTCGCTAGGTCGATATGTGGCAGAACAATGCTCTAATCCTCACACGAAATAAGTGTCTGTGTACCATAGGCACAACTTCAGTGCGATTTGGTTTTAGTCGGTCTCCACAATAGCAGATAGCTTCATGGTCACTTACCTTGAGAAACCCCTGAAAATCTAACTGTAACTACGAAGATTGGTGGCCAACCCTGATGGAACAAATGTTCAAAAAATGGCTCTGAGCACTATGGGACTCAACTGCTGAGGTCATTAGTCCCCTAGAACTTAGAACTACTTAAACCTAACTAACCTAAGGACATCACACACATCCATGCCCGAGGCAGGATTCGAACCTGCGACCGTAGCAGTCACGCCGTTCCGGACTGAAGTGCCTAGAACCGCACGGCCACCGTGGCCGGCTATTCAGAGTTTCTGAAACAAAAGTGAAAGTAATGCGTAGGAAAAACTAATTTAAACTTGAAACTATTTAAGTTCTTTGTCTCAAAGAAAATAGTTTTCCTTTTCTGAAATGTTTAATTACTTTACGTTGATTTCCTGAAACTCAGACATAAGGTGGATAATCCGGTTTTCAATTAATTGTACAACACTCGCAACTAATACAAAATTTCTAATGTGCAATGAGACCAAAAAAGTTACTATTTTAATAATAACTTTAAGAGAATCAGTTATTTCAGCTCTGGCATTACCAGAGGAAGGTGGGGAGGGGAGGGGGAAGAGGGTGGTGCTTTATACCCATCTTTGAAAACATTGCAATCTAGTCAGTTACTTCACATTTTAAAACCGTGGAAAACATTTATTGATTTTAATGAATTCCTCTACGAGATTCCATAAATGTTTTAAAATTTCCACATAACTTACAAAAAATTTAAGTCTTCGTAGCAGTTATCACTTTCCCCAATGAATGTCATAGTCAGTTTTTGATGTTCAGGACATTACCTATACGTCAGCATTCCTTTAAAAACTATGCTGTGAGAAAACACCAAAACTTTAACAATTTTTTATCAGTGGTTGTAAAGTACCTCCCTCCCCCCCCGGCCCGCTTCCCCAATCAGTAGTACATGTTATTCAAAGTGCATTGATATTTCTGAGAGTGCGTTACATTTCCAGCTTCTGAACCCTACTTACACACCAGTATCTTTTGATAATATATGTTGTTAATATAACAATCAACTGATATTATTTTTTTAGGGTAGACAAATTAACCCTCCCCCCCCCCCCAATTTGTAGTGTGCACCATGGAAAATACATTGGTGTTGGTAAGATTAACAAAAATGTGTTCTTAACAGATTTAAATAAGAAGAGCGACCACTGAATTTGTTCATACTTCGTTATCTCTGAGTTTTGTTTTATTCTTGTGATCGTAGTTATGACAATAATTTGGTGTAATTGTAGACTTCAAAATAGCATAGTTATGCATTTAACTTATAACGTGAATTCACTTGGATAGTGCAAGTAGGAAACTGTTAGGATAATTAAAATTTCGAGCAGTAAGTTTAAGTTCTTTAATTTTTCAAAACTGCGTTAAATAACTTGAAATACTGACTGAGCTCTCCAACGCTTCCGATACTGTTCATGAACTTAAGATCTTCCTTGCCTGCGGTATGTAGGTGGTGGGTTGCTACAGTTGAACGACGCGGCATTTTATGTCTTCGGGTCTCAGTACGGGTGCCTATCACTGCAACAAGCCTTTGTGGTCGTCATCGCCATTATGGCCTTCGTAGCCGTACCTAACTTTGCCATCAGTATTAGTTCACAGACTCTTCCGCTCCGAAGCATATACGATGGACATTTTATCCCCATCGTCTGCTGCTGCCACTTTCCAATATTAGTGCTAGTCACACTAATTCACAATCATCGACATCACTGAACGTACGGAATGCAACTCGCGTCAGCGCCCTCTGCCTGACTATCAACAACTATCTTCTCCCTCGCTTTACACATGGCCCGGCCGTACGCCTTAGCCGCAGAAAGGAAAACCCAAAGTCGAACCCCTCCACAGCTGCGTATACTTTATTCTGTTGATCGAAAACTGTTAAATTCGAGAAGCGTCAATTTCTTTTACAATAGCACAATTAATAATCAGTTTAAACTTACTGGTAATTACTGCGTAGGATATGTTCATTTGAACAATTTCCATGCTGTCACTTTCAAGAATCAAAGCTTCCCTCGAAACTAGTATATCATTGTACGAGGGTTGGAACTTTAATAGTGGCAACTATTTATTTACAGCTCATACAAAATTGATACGTGTTTCAAAGTTTTGCTGACCTTCAAAGTAGTCACCAGCATTGTGTATAGCCCGTTGCCAGTGATGTGGAAGTCATAGGATACTCTTAGCAGTGCCAGTTGTGTTGATAGTTCGAACGGTGCGGTCTACTGCCCGACGAATTTGCAGCAGTTCTGAAGCGAATGCCGTAAAGTGTTTCCTTCAGTTTAGAAATCGAGTTGAACTTGAGCTTCAGTCAGAAGAGTGCAGTAGATGGTATAGCACTTAGCAGCCCCATCAGTCAAACCAATCAGTAACAGCTTGCACTGTACGTGCTTGAGTATTGTCCTGCAAAATGATGGTCAGGTCATGCAGATAGTGTCATCACTTGGTCGTAGGTTGTGTTCCAAAAATGAACAGCATAGAGACAGAAGTGATGACAGTTTCTGCATGACCTGACCATCATTTGGCAGGACAATACTCAAGCACGTACAGTGCAAGCTGTTACTGATTTGTTTGACTGATGGGGCTGCTAAGTGCTATACCATCTACTGCACTCCTCTGACTTAAGCCCTCATGAGTTCAACTCGATTTCTAAACTGAAGGAAACACTTCACGAAATTCGCTTCAGAACTGTTACAAATTCGTCGGGCAATAGACCGCGCAGCTAGAACTGTCAACACAACTGGCACTGCTACGTGTATCCTGCGACTTCCACATCGTTGGCAAAGACTTATACACAATGCTGGTGACTACTTTGAAGGTCAGTAGAACTTTGAAATACGTATCTATTTTGTACGAGCTGTAAATAAATAGTTGCCACTGTTACACTTCCAACCCTCAAATATGAGAAACTTCTCTTGCAAAGTATGAAAAATTATGAAAAATACTGGACAGACATTTCAGTTACGTTGTTATCTGACCTACCATTCTAACCTTCACTGTTCTGTACTACCTACCTACAAAAACTTCTATCATCTTCTCTGCCTCATGCCCCTTTTAATCTTAGCAGTTCTCTCTTCGTCCGCCACCCTTATTTTGACATAGTGGTTTCTGTACATATTGAATAGTATTCCTCTGTTCCTATATCTTAGACCTATATACTGAGAATTTTAAACAACTTGTACTATTTTAAATGCTTAAAAGATTTCTCTAGGTACTTTGTAAGTAGTATTGCCACCTTCTACTTATTACATAATTCGGGTATCCACTGGTAGTAGATAATGCTGTCGTTGCATTGAGCTCACTCGCAGTGGGAGGAAATTTAAAAAATCAAAGATGGTGGATGAAAGTAAATTAAAAAATCCAAGATGGTGCTAGTGGAAAATTTATAAGTGAAAGATGGGACCTAGAGGAAATTAGCTTTCATATTACTACAGACATTGATTTATTTTACTGAACTTATTTGTATTTCCTCTAGTGCCGATCTTTTCAAGTATCTCTTCTGATAACGAAAACTTCTACGTGGTCAACTTCTTTGCACCCATAACTGTTCATCCACGTTGCGTTACTGCTATTTTTAGGAGTGATAATACGTCTTGAGCAGAACTGCCTACTTTGGTATTCAGGGAGCTTCAAATTCTTGTCGTCACTCCTCAGAACATCAGTTTCCCCATCCTTAAACAGTTTTTATTAATTATCTTAATCTGTATCTAGTTCTGTGTACGCCTTACACTCCTACAACCGACCTCGGTATTACAGTCTCAGCAGTATGTAACCCAGCCTTTTACAACAGCAGCTCCTCCTTTTTTTTTCTTGTCAGAATTCTAGAGCTCCTTCGGATCCCTAATTCATACAACCAAGCCCGTATTCTCTCATAACTAAGTTTTGTAAGTCGTGATGGAATTTTCACTGGGCCATCAGAGTGGTACCCTTGCCAGCTAGTGTCACGTCCAGTACTCGTTATGCAACTATAGCGTTCCAGTTCGTCATGATCATTAGATCTTCGTCTACATTTACGTAGAGTGTTCTCCGTTTAGTGCCATCTTGTTTTTTTAAAGAGAATTGTATATCACTGAACGTCATTGCCCCTTGCGTCGATTACGCGGGTTTTGTCGACAGAGGCCTAATTATAACGTATCACTTCCTCCCGCGTCGATGGAAAGTGACCTACGCTTCTTATTGGAATTGGAATGAAATTCATAACTCCATCACTAAAAAAAAAATTATTCCGTACAGTTTCTTACGCCTACAACAGAGTGACGTCATTTTGCCTCATGCATGTATTCCAAAAAGACACAATTGTTTAATTTCTAAAACCAAAACATAGGTCCCGTATTTCGCTGATTATTTAAGTGGCGAAGACGCGCATGACCCTCTACAATCACCTTGTATTTATTACGATATGTGTAATTTCTGAGTTCTGTTTCCGGTAATATGTCAAATGAGTTGTGTAGAGTTGCTTCTGATTGGAATAAATTGACGTGGCTTGTGACAATCTCTGTACGAATCGAATGAATATTGAGAGTATGTGAAGCGAGAGAAATAAAGAGTAAGAGAGAGACCAGGGAGGGAGATAAATGCTCGCCCACTCTGGTCACTATTTCCTTCTTTCCTTTCACACTGTCTTCTTGTACACATACGAACTCTTGTACATTTTCGGGACATTGAAGGGCAAACCTTCATTTCTTTTACGTTTTCCTCTGTTGCTTGCAAAAATAATCCATTGCCAAAAGCGTAAACGCTGTTAATAACTGTTTCTCTACTAAATGAAATAATTAAGGCAGGCAAATTAAGTTCATGTTTCATTCAAACGGATATTACGACTGATTTTCACGACATGTATTTGAAGCCCGCTGTGCCAGGGCTTGAATATTTGTTCTTTGATATTAATTAAATAACAACAGTCGCAAAGAGGATAATGTAACTGGCTAATTTAATAGCAGCTTTAAGCAATCACTCCGCTTGTATTTAATTTATATTTAGATGAGGATTACGTAACAATTAATTAGCATTTGGAAGTCTTCCTGTCGTCCGACTGCTTACAAGATAAATGTTTAATTATTTAGATATTTGTATTATGCCTGTGTTCTCAATACCACTTGACAGTAATGATGTAGAGAAACAGGGGTGGTTTTTAAATACTTGAATTTCGTCACTGTTTAGCAAGTGAAGTCTTTTTAAATGAAATACCTTTTGCATCATACTCAGTCTCATTTACACGAGGGAAGTTACTATACTACGGAGGAGATGACGATAGAACAGTGGGAAGTACGGTACCACAGTTTAATACCTTTGCAATTAATTGTCATATTAGAACTGAGGATTTCTTCATATGTTTACCTTCTGTTTACTGGTTTTCAGATACAACGGTAATGTAACGTTGAAATATTGGTGGTTTGTTTGTTTTCCAGTTTCCTTTCTGGACACGTTCCAGATTCGCGTAGTTCTGTGTTCCCTACATAGGTCACACTTTATCCCTTGAAGAAATTATTGCAAGAAATATTCAGTCACTTAATCCACTCATCAAAGAATCGTAACCTGTTTATCATTTTCTCTTGTAACCCATTCCAAATATAGGGACTTTGTCTTCGCTAAATTATGAACTTCATCCTAGCATACTTTTGCGCTACTGACTGTCGTAATTTTACACCTTTTCTATTAGCAACTTTTTCTCCTTGAAATGAAATGAAATGATCGTGTGGCACTGATCACCAGAAGGCCCCACCCGGAGAAGTTCGGCCGCCGGGTTGCAAGTCTTCGTGATGCCACATTGGGTGACTTCCGTGTCCGTGATCATGAAATGATGATGAGGACAACACAACATCCACTCCACAAGCGGAGAAAATCTCCAACCTGGCCAGAAATAGAAGCCGGGCCCGCTGCATGGTAGGCAAATATGTTACCACTCAGCTAAGCAAGCCGACACACAGTACCTCTGAAATAATGGACATGACACAGTAACAAGTGACAATAACGAGCATAATAGAACCAACATTTTATTGGCGGTCACATGTAGTGTTGGTTTAAACAACTCTTCCCCGCCTTATGTACTTCTTTCAGGGCCTACATTTTTCTAACGCTACTTCTGAAATCAGTGAAGGTATTTTGAATTTGTCTTGCGACTCCAAGAAAATTCTAATTTTTGTCATCAAATGTGTTCTTAATAAAACTCATATACAAACATACAGAGTATGAAGGTCAAGATATCGGTATTACGTTAATGTTCTCAATCAGAGAAAAAGTCTGGTGAGACACTTTTTAAAATTAAATCCAGTCTTCCTACTTCCTAACTCTCCAGTGACGTAGGAGATACACCACTATACTCTTACTGTTTGTTTAAAACTGTTGTTGTTGTGGTCTTCAGTCCAGAGACTGGTTTGATGCAGCTCTCCATGCTACTGTATCCTGAGCAAGCTTCTTCATCTCCCAGTACCTACTGCAACCTATCATTTCCCTTTTTAAGTTTTCTAACCTACCTGCCCGATTAAGGGATCTGACATTCCACGCTCCGATCCGTAGAACGCCAGTTTTCTTTCTCCTGATAACAACGTCCTCCTGAGTAGTCCCCGCCCGGAGACCCGAATGGGGCACTATTCTACCTCCGGAATATTTTACCCATCATCATTTACGACATTATCATTTAAGCATACAGTAAATATATCTCATTGTGAAAACAAGTCTCAGGAGGTATAGAATTAGAGACATAAACGATGTAGCTCTTTTATAATATGGATTGATAGAAATCAGTATATTAATTGGGCTATTTTGGTAATCGAGATACAAGTCCTAAACTCACGGAAATTTTAATGATGGCAAGCAGCCAGCCGCTGACACATGTCATACGTAGTTTCATGTCTATCTATTTAGCTGTATGTTTCCGTTAAGTGAATGGCACATCGCTGTAGAAGATATGAGTCAGAGTAGGCACGCTGGGTGACTAGTGCGTGCCGACGATGACTATCAAAACAATCTGATTGCGGAACAATACTTTGCGTCCAGCCAATTCTTTTACAAGCCGCTATTCATGCTAATAAATAAACTTTTGGTGGTAAGTTTTCCAACAGTCCTCCTAAGAGTAACTGCAGTGAGCTGCCATGTAAAAAGTAACATCATCAGATGTTCATTCGGGAATGATGTGTGGCTGTTTCAGTCAAAGTTTTTCTCCAAGTTTTCGGCGTGTCCGTGAAGGAGATGGCGTTCTCAGGTGCTCATGTGAAAAAGCTATGCGCCAGCTTCAACCAAAATTTTTCTCTACCTTCTAGCTAGGGGTGGCGTCGAATGGTGTCAGTCAGACGCGAAAACATGCAAAGCAACAAAATTCTTCTCCTGATAAATAGGAAACACCTTATTGGGTGACTTAAAAAACATCAGCTAGGCGAATATTGGGAAGCCTACTTTTAAAATATTTGATAGGCCACCTGGAGGTGAGACGCTGAGAAACGTTCTTCAGAAAGTGCTGGAGCAAATAAGTCTGCAGAGATTTTTCGGACGATTTGGCGAAAAAGTCGGAGTAGTTAAGTGGAGAGAAAGTTTGGTGACAGAGCTGAGACGTCAGCAGTGGCAACAACCTTGCATCTCGAGAACTCTTACCGATGCGTGGTGGCAACGACTAGGCTGTTGTGACTGCAGGTTTTGTGAAGCTCCGCAGTCGATGCTCGCCGCTAGGGTATCATGATAGGAGGCGATTAGGAAATTTCGAACCAATTAACAAATTTGAATAGTTATCGCGCCCTGAAGTTAGGTTTTGAGAAGACGGGCTCACTCATTTCTGAGCTCTATTAGAATCTGAATAGGGATCCGCTCCTAACTTGACACACACGATAGGAGCAATCGCTACACTCCCATTAGTTTATATGTCTCAGGGGAGTGACATGTCAAGATGTTTGCCACTCCGGTCTCATCCTGTCCTAATAGATTGTTAAGCTGATCCTGTTTCAGCTGGGTAATATCAGTGTAAGTGATCAGTAATTTCTTGTGTTCCCTCGTGTTTAACTTCTTCGTATTGATGATCTTCTTACTTTGTGTTTGCTCCACAAAGAGTATCAAAATTTGTGTTTACGTGGACCATGATCATCGCTTCAGTGGTTAGACTGTCTTCACACATTATGCATTATTATTGATTTGTGTAAGAGCCGCCATCCATAACGCACACGCGTAATCCATTTTTTCCTTCTCTTGAATTTCTTTGCGCGACAAGTTCCAATTCACAATTGGGTTCATGGGCAGTGATCCTTCAATCAGTTGGTTCAGCCGGTCTGGCTCACAAATGTAACCAAAAGGTACGTAGCTTCAGGCGACATATTGCAACGTCGTTTTTTCCTCGTCCTCTTGCCTATTACGGTGTGTTGGATTCTTAATTGCTCGAGGAAGAGTCACATGAATCCTATACCAAAATATATCGTATCTACACTGTAAGTGGAAAATTCACAATCTGAGTGAGTAAAACAATTATTTTCTGAAGTGCCTACCAAAGCTTTCTTTTTTAGTTTTCTTAAAAGAAAAGCACTTGGGGAGTACCGCTAACCTATCTGTTGTTTAGTGGTATTTTCGAAGAGTGGAATTCCCACAATGTTTTCAAGCTGTTGACCTCACTTGCGTTATCGACCAATTGATATCATGCCATAGATGATGTGGAGAAGCATTACTGTTGAAGTTTTTTCTCTGAAAAGGTCCTCAACGATGGCAGAACTTGTGGTCCTTGTGGTTGATCTGAAACTGGAGAGACTCCATAGTCAAATATTTTAGATGGACCATTCCGTTATTTACTGAGATTCTTTCTTCCACTGGTGGAGTATTGTCTCCTTAACACAGTCTTAATAATTAAGAGCCTTTCTGTCTTCAATAATTCACCGAGCCAGGGTGGTGTATTCAGGTTTTCACAAAACGTTGTTTTTTGTGCTACAGAAAATGCTTGTACCGACAGGAAATAACGGACATAGGCACCTTGAGGCTGGGTGGAGATGCGGTGGCAAAAGTCCAGCTGTCAATTAAATTTCTCCAGCGACCCTTTCCAACAACACAAACGACCGTGTTTATCGGTGGGAACACATCTCAGACGAAAATTGACTTCTTTCAGCGGCATAATTTTCCCGTTTCTGTTTACCTGTGCGTATGAAATTCATTTGGGCTGCCTAATTGAGAATTATAATGTACAATTTACAATAAATCGTCTTCGTCGTGTAAGAATTGCTTTTTCGTTTCGCTAAAACAAAGGCACACCAACATCATGAAATTCGGTGGACCACAGGTATTCTATAACATTTCTGCTGCGTAACGTTAAAATATATGTCTTTCGATTACTCTCTTTTTAGATGTCAGTTGATAACTGATACGAAACTGTAATAATTAATACTCTTTTAAATCCCGACACTCTCCTGACAAACCCTTTAATCTAAAATGGCGGTCGGTAACCGTCACTGGTTTGAATGTAAAGTGGACAGTAGTGGGAAGATCTCGATTACTTGAATGACCACCGTGAACAAAGTCAAAGAACCACACGAAACTATTTTGCTCACTGTTCAGATTTCGACACTTTAAAGAAAGTTAATGTTTTCATTATGTTCCGTCATGCATTAATTTAGAGAGTTATCTTGTCCGTCAATAACTTTAAAACCTGTTTATTAACAAGATAACTGTGCAACACATAGACACCCGTGACGGTTCGTGTGGCCGAGAGGTTCTAGGCGCTTCAGTCCGGAACCGCGCGCCTGCTACGCTCGCAGGTTCGAATCCTGCTTCGGGCATTGATGTGTGCGATGTCCTCAGGTTAGTTACGTTTAAGTAGTTGTAAGTCTAGGGGACTGGTAACCTAAGATGTTAAGTCCCATAGTGCTTAGAGCCATTTGCACCATAGACACCGTAATTACAAATCTGGGCTGTCCATAGTGAAGTATTATTTTGGTATGTCACTAAGGCAGACTGTACGTGTTCAATCTTTGATGTGTTTGTTTGTAGACTTCGTTTGGAAATGGTCTGTAAGGCCGAAATTTGCTAATAGTGCAAGGCGCCATAGGTTGAGTACTTCTGAAAGGCAGCCGACGTGGAAAATTTCAAAAATGATTACAAATTTACGGCCAGGGTGTCTCACTTGGAGAAAATGAAGAAAAAGATTCAGCTGCTGTGTCTGAGCAAGAGTGGCACCTGTACAGTGCTCTGAAGACGCTATAAGAGTCATTCGTTGTCGGAACAGTCTTATACGTAGTTGTCAGTGTATTATGTCAGAGCTGAGTGAATTCAAACGCGGTCAGATTCTTGGTGCACGTATGAAGGATGCAGCTGTAACCAATGTGGCTGAAGTGTTTGGTGTTTCAAGAGACACCATATCGCAGATTTATCCCGCATACGAGAGCGAAAACACCACCCCCCTAAGAAACTTTCGTGCAGATTAAAACTGTGTGCCGGTCCGAGATTGCCACTCAGGACCTTTGCCCTTCACGTGGGAGTGCTCCACCGACTTTTTTTTTTCGATGTCATTTTGTTCGTTATTGATCATTGTACTTGTTCGGAGCGGACGTCCTATGGCACTTAATCAAGTTCATCGATGATTTAACTAGGTTTTTTATTACAGAAGGCAGCTAACACAGCGAGTGAGCTAACCAAGCACGACTCAGAACCCGTCCTCACAGATTCAATTCTGCCAGTACCTCGTCTCCTACCTTCCAAACTTCACAGAAGCTCTTCTGTTAGCCTTGCAGAACTAGCACCCCAGGAGCTGTGAGGAGGGGTCGTTAGTCGTCCTTGAGTAGCTCAGTCGGTAGAGCACTTGCCGGTGAAAAGCGAAGGTCCCAGGTTCGAGTCTCGGTCTGGCAGACAGTTTTAATCTGCCAGGAAGTTTCATATCAGCGCACACTCCGCTGCAGAGTGAAAATCTCATTCTGGAAACTACCCGCTAAGTCATGACGCGGACGACAGTGTGTGCTGAGTGATGATGACATATGGTCATTCTGAAGGAATGTGACGAAAAATAAGAGGACGACGGTTGCAAAAGAAATTTCAGAACTGATTGTCGCAGTCGTGATTCCTGTCAGCACCAAAACAACACGAAGGGAGCTCCATAACCAGCGAAGTGCAGAGCGAGCTGGGCTTCCTGAAACCACTCATCAACGAAGCAAAAGCATGCAGAAGGAAAAGTGGTAGTGAATTCATGAAATCTGGACTACGAAGCCATGGATGAATGTCATTTGGTCGGATGATTCTTGTTTCGCACTGTTTCCATCTTTTAGCCGACTTTACTTGCCAAGAGCGCGGTTCGGTGATGATTTGGACAAGAATGTCTTGGTATTCCATGACCCCCTCTGTTACTCTGCAAGGTGGTATTATTATCAAAGATTATGTGACTGTTGTGGCTGCTCAGGTCCATCCCACGGTACAATGTCTGTTCCCCAGTGGTAGTGCTGTTTTCTAAGACGACAGGTGCTCTTTTCACACAGCTCACGTCGTCCAGGACTAATTTTGTGGGTGCGAGGATGAAGTTTCGCATCTCCTCTGGCCACCAGTCACCAGATGTCAGTGTTATGGAGCCTTTGTAGCCTGCATAGGAGAGAAGAGAGCGTAATCGCTATTTACTTCCATCATTGATACCTACACTTGCCACTATTTCGCAGGATGGACTGTACAACATTCCCTTGAAAATCATACAGGACCCTTACTTATCTATCATAGAGAAATGCAAGCTGCTTTGAATGCCATAGGGTTTCCTAAACCGTATTAGGCATGGTACAGGCGTGTATTTTTTGTTCCTTCCATTATTTGTCCATCCGCTGTTTTTGTGTCATGAGAGAATGTTTACTTGTCTTTGTGTACATGTAGGAATTGAGGCGGATTAGAAGAGGCACACACGATCTGGTATGCAAGAGTAGGTTGTGTAAGAGCAATGAATATAGAATGAGTGTTTGGAATGGCCTACGTTGGAATAGTGATTGATAATTTAATAACGGTTCACGTCCGTCTGCGTTGTCACAAGGTATAGCAGTAGGATGTATTTCTTTGAGAGAGTTCTGCGCAGAAAGGATATTATTACAAAAATAGTGATAAAAATATTATTGCTGGGACTCGATGAACAGTAGTGAAGCCTTAACACAATATTTATTACCTTCAGAATTAAGAAATTAATTAAGTTTTTGCAATCAGCTAGCGTATCTGTAACATTAACCTATGCGGTATAACTAAAACACACGTGTAAAATGAGACATGTATATTAAACTTGCAACGTGCTATAATTAGTGAGTAGTACAAAGTTATTGTGATTATCGCTGTGACTGGGAGCTGAGTCCGTTATCTGTCAGCTTTTGTCCCAAGGGAGAATGTCTGTCGCTCAAACATCATTGAATAGAGTAGGGCGTTTCCAAAAAGTGTTTGCAGTTTTAACTGTTCAAATTGCTGCCTTTTTTAGCTTCACGTACTTTTGTACGAAGCAGAGAAAGTTAAAGAATTCTGCTAACTTGAAAATAGAACAGTACGTGACGAACGAAGCAAGGACACATAAAAAAGTACTCTAGGAAGGGCAGAGAGGCTATTAGTAGCCAAAAGATGTCTACTAGTATCAATCATCAGCCATAATTTGAAGAAGGAATTTATGAGAACGTACGTTTCTATTACGGAACTGTATTGTAGTGCGAAATTCTGGTAGGCCGAGCGGTTCTAGGCGCTTCAGTCGTGTGATCGCTATGGTCGCAGGTTCGAAATCTGCCTCGGGCATGGATGTGTATGATGCCCTTAGGTTAGTTAGGTTTAAGTAGTCCTAAGTTCTAGGAGTCTGATGATCTCAGATGTTAAGTCCCATAGTGCTCAGAGACATTTGAACCAATGAGGAATCCGGAGAAGCTGAGAATCGAAGCGAAAAGTGCTTTTATAGAAGGATGTTTAAAAGTTAGTCGCGTGATGAGAGATGAGGATGTTCTCCTCAGAGTGCGCACGGAGAAGAACATGTGGGAGACACTGACAAGAAGAAAGGACAAAGTGCTAGAAAATGTGCTGAGACATCAAGGAATAGCTTCGATGGTATTTGAGGGATCTGTGGAGGGTAAAACCTGTGTGAGAAGACACGATTGAATATACAGGGTACATCCGTAAGAGTGAGGAAATATTTAACAGAACTGATCAATCTGAGTTAAGGAAGCTGGGGTCGGATAAGCCAGCTCAAGGAGATAACACGAAAAAAAATCACATCACTGTGTATTTCTTTATTTACATTAGTTACAGTTCACTGCAAATACCTTCACTGACATAATGAACGTTCCATTTGCGCTATATCTTAGAAAATGTATTGATATTGACGGCCATCTATCTCGGTACAAACGTAACATCGGCGAACAAGACTCTGACGCATATCTCTGGTGTGTTTCGAAACACATCAGGCAGCTAAAATTCAGGCAACTAACTGCATCTCAGTATCCACTCACGCACAAGTGACCTTAGATATCCCCATAGGACATAATGAAGGTGACTCAGGTCAGATGACCTTGCTGGCCACGCAATAGATCCTCCTCTTCCAATCCAGCGACCAGAAAATACAATACTGAGATGACTTCGGACATTCACGCTAATGTGAGGCGCATCACCGTCTTGTTATATCCACATCCGCTCACGAACAACCAAGGGTACGACCTCCAACGACTCAGGTAGAACTCTTTGCACGGACCTCAAGAACAGGTGGCCATTCTGACGGCCAGGTAGGAGATATGACCAAATGAGATTCTCGCCTACAATTCTGGCACAGATATTCACAGCAAAAAGTACTTGATGGTTTGATTACTACGGCGTGGAGGTTTTCCCCACCCCACATATGGTTGTACCAGCTGTTCGGAAAACCATCACAGTGAAATGAGGCCCTGTCACCTAACAGCACGATTTATAGGAAATCTGATTGATCAACCCATTGCTGGAGCAATCACCGGCACAAAGCGACCCTTGGTGCAAAGTAAGTCACAAGCATTGCATGAACTCGTTGTGGTTGGTATGGTGTAATTGTTGTGCGTGGAGTACTCGCCAAACGCTGTTATGTGCTAGTACATGCATCACTGCTTTCACGCGCAGTACGGTTGGTTGGTTGGTTGGTTGGGGAAGGAGACCAGACAGCGAGGTCATCGGTCTATTCGAATTAGGGAAGGACGGGGAAGGAAGTCGGCCGTGCCCTTTGAAAGGAACCATCCCGAGATTTGCCTAGAGCGATTTAGGGAAATCACGGAAAACCTAAATCAGGATGGCCGGACGCGGGATTGAACCGTCGTCCTCCCGAATGCGAGTCCAGTGTCTTACCACTGCGCCACCTCGCTCGGTGGCGCAGTACGACGAGTACTTTTGGTGGGGTCCGCTGCAACATGTTCCAGCACCTGATCTTCAAAATCGGGTATGCGAGGAGTCCTCGTGTTGCCAGGTGCATCGTATATATATATATATATATATATATATATATATATATATATTAATTTAATATAAATTATATAAATTAATTATATTAATTTACATATATATAAAATTATATATATATATATATATAATTAAATAGATTTACATACATACAATAAACCAAAAAGAATAACAAGAAAATAGCGTAAGTCAAAGACGGACTAGTGACATGATTATGTTGACAACACTACAAACCACAAACTACAGTACATTTATAAGTATAAATAGAAAAAGAGACAACAATGGTGTGCCATAAAGTGTGCTGCGTAAAACATAAAAAAAATGCATAGCACTGCAGAGCAACTAAACAGTAGACCACAACAATTAGTGTCTAAAGAAGGAAAACATCAACATTTCCGATGTAGGCGAGGAAAAAGGGGAAAGCACCAAAAGTAAAAACCAACATATCGTCAACGAACCGTTCTTCGATCTTAAAGCAAATCAAAATGTAACTAACTTAATTAGAGACCACTGATGATGCATTACCTTAAAAAGCGAAACACGTCTGGTGCAAAAAACACGCATTTTTTTGTAGTTGCAACGACAGAATGAGAATACCCTTACGAGTTACGTAACTACTTTTAAAAATATGTAGAATTTTAGTCACAAAATATCTTCCAAATAACTAAATATTAAACGGAACTTAAATGTGCTAAATTCAGAATATTTCCGAATGTAGCAACAGAAGCAATAGAAACTGCCCTAAACTGCTTGTGGCGGTCTATAATAACACATTTCTTCATGCGATTTTAAAATCACCCTCTAGATTGAAACTCATATCGGGAAACGTCACGTGTTCCAAGGTACACTACCCTTCAGATACAACATTCTCTTCAGCTCATGTAGCAGGCCTGTATGACGCGCAGGACGGTAACTTTAGAAACTTTCACTGAGTAATAATAAAGTGACACGAAGTGCACTGTCGAAAAAGAAACTATGAATGACTTATACAGAGTCTGCTCTAAATTATGTTATTAATCTGATCTGCTTTCAGACGCTTTTACAGAACCAAACAAATGATTAATGTTACCAGGTCCATTACGGAATCACAGGTTTTATTTTCCCATGCTCGTGATTTGCCGCCGGAAAAGAATGAACAGCCCTACCTTGTAACCAGAGCGTGCCATAGAACGTAAGCTCCATCCTGCGTCCATTACGCAGCGCCAGCGGGATTTCCGGACCGGCTGCGCGCCGGACCACGCAGACATAGAGACTAATTGACTGACTCGCGGTGTTACAAAAATTTGGCGCAACTTTCATCTGGCGCCGTAATTGTGCGTCGGCCTCGTTTCGCATCGTGACCGGCCAACTCTCGCTTTGATAGCTGCCCGGACGTTGATCACATTTCCTGTTTCGACTCATAAAGCATTCCGTGTAGGCAGCAGCGCTGCGGACGGTTCGTTTGCGAGGGTAGAGGGACCAGCGGCTTACTAGACACACACAGCCGTGCCAGGATCGGCCCAGCACAGGCTTAGGACCCGCACAGCATTCACGTACCTAGACAGATTTGTCAGCGCCTTTCGTAATCTGGGTCTGTATCCAGTTATGTTCTGGGAAAGGCAGCACTTTATGGGTTAACAGGAGAAAAGTAAATAAGTAATTCTTATCTATAACGCACGAGTAGAAATAGGAAGTACGAAACCCAATGAGAGAGAGGTTGCGTAAAGGTCCTGATCACCCAGCCAATATTATTCCTCATCTTTCACATAGAAGAGTCTGGCTGATATCCATTTAACAGCTCAATAATGAAAGATACCCGAAATGCTTTTCCCTACAGAGATTTTCATTCCATTGCCTCTGAACAATGTAATGTTCACCTTGTTTGCCGATAAGACTCAATTTTACTTTATTTCCAGTTTTGCTGTTTCACTGAGTGAAGTGAATGTACCAGCGCTGCATTATTTGCGGAGTAAGGAGTGAGCAGTATTTTCCCACGTTCGCCAGCAGAGGCGGTCGGCCATCTGGAGCGTTGAAAGTAAGTAGGATGAAGTGCCAATGCAGAACTTGCCCGTGATGTCAGCAGAGTGGTACGTAGGGAAAGTACATTTACTATGACCCGAATCAAGCAACTGTTGTTAAGAAATGTTTGCTAACGAATGTTGGCTTTTGCCACTCAGACGTTAGGAGGAGTCTATGGGTCATAAATACTACCTTTCAGTGATTTTACAATACTAAGAAGCGTTGGTATTAATAAATAAATGAATAATTTGGCATTACCAAACATGTACGATCTTATACGAACTATAGCGATTTTAGGCTCAAGTTGCAGACTGTGTGCCATAGTCGGCATTCGTCGAAGGATGCCTTACTATCTATGTGAAGATGGTATCTGTTCTTTCAGGTCGGCGGGGTGGCCGAGCGGTTCTAGGCGCTACAGTCTGGAACCGCCCGATCGCTACGGTCGCAGGTTCGAATCCTGAATCGAGCATGGATGTGTGTGATTTCCTTAGCTTAGTTAGGTTTAAGTAGCTCTAAGTTGTAGGGGATTGATGATCTCAGAAATTATGTACCATGGTGCTCAGAGCCATTTCAACCATTTTTTGCTTCTTTCAGACATGTCCGAAAGAACAGATACCATCCTCATATAGAGAAGGCTTACCGGCCAATGATTTTCTTTAGTGCGGATGCACTCACATTTCCCGAACTTTTACCGGAATCGGTAGACTGACTGCCGAGAGCAAAGAGTATAGTGGGCGGAGGCACTACAAATGTAGTGTGTGAACAGTAAGTTAGGAATGTGGGTCTCATCGGGAGCGTGACAGAGGCAAGTCCCTGCAGTCGCACTATTCTCAGTGTCTTAGACGGGTATAGCATCTGCCATGCAAGCAGGGGATCTCGGGTTCGAGTACCGGTCGGGGCACACTTTTTCAACTGTGCCCGTTGATATTTATCAACGCCTGTAAGCAGCTAAAGGTCTGGATTTCATTGTAACTGCATTCAGCCTTTCGATCTATTCATGTGGTAGACCATGCTCTCGTACCGTTACGAGTTAGCTTGTAATTAATGTGAACCTGTTAATCTTACAGTCTTTATTAAATAAACACACCATAATGGCAGCCAGTATAAAAATTATTTGGACAAAAATCTTCTTACGACTTCTTTATGTAAAAGACAGATAGTAGAACTACGCTTTCTGGGTCCAACGCCGCTGCTACGGCTCTGCGAGGGGATATAAAACTACGAGAACATCTCCACAGAACAGGTAGGAAAATTTCTGACATGGCTGCTCACTAAGTCAGTTCAAGAATGGACTGACGTAACTATCGCAAAACTCGGGTGGTCTGGCTGATTTGGGGGAGGGTATCAAACAGCGAGGTCCTTAGTTGAAACTCGGATGGGAAATCGTGGCCAATTACACTGTAAGACTCTTATACCACTATATACGAACTCATCGGCTAAACTGAGATAAATGGTACAAATAGCACTGATCACTATAGGACTTAACATCTGAGGTCATCAGTCTCCTAGAACTTAGAACTACTTAAACCTAACTAACCTAAGGACATCATACATATGCATGCCCGAGGCAGGATTCGAACCTGCGACCGTAGCGGTCGAGCGGTTCCAGACTGAAGCGTGTAGAACCGCTCCGCCACAACGGCCGGCAAATTGAGACATTTCTGGAGGTGTAGTACTAGTGAGGCGGGCTTTTACAACAATATCACAACGTTGATGGAACTGTGAGTTATGTTTTATTTCGACAATAAAAAAAAACAATGATCATATAGTTTCCGAATGAATGAAACTGTCTGTTTTAACCCAAGGCAATGCAGTTGTATATACTGCACATACGACGCCTCCAGAGTAACTGTTCTCGTTTCACTTGCAATAAACCAATGCGTGAGCACACCACAGACGGCAGAAGGGATAATTTATATTACTGTTTTGCTAACCTACATTCCCCATCGATGAGCAGATTTCTACCTTCTCTTCATTGGTGTACATTTCACTCTACAAACCGTCAAGTGAAGGCGGTTAACTGAATATCCGTCCTCTGTTCCCTTTTGTTTACTGCTGCCTCTAGCAAGTGTACTTCTTATTTTACGTATGTACCTTCACTACGTGCGGCAAAAGGAATGTCAAAACCAGTTATGCGTAACGTTTTTAATAACTGAGGGAACGTTATGAACATGTCTTGAGTGTCAAGCGAATAAAAATTTGGATGCTTTCTAAAAGGACGTACACCTTTCTGTATCTTCGTAACGAACATGGTTACAAGTAAAGCAGTCGGGCTGATTAATGGAAGACCATGAAACAATAGCTCGAATTAAAAAGGGTGCAACAGAGCTATGCACTTTTTTGCTCCAACAATTCAATCTGTACGTCGGAGAAGCAATGACAAAAATTAAAGAAATATTTAAGATTTGGATTAAACTTCAGACTGAAGTTGTAGCAGTGATTCGCTAATGACGTTGGCATCTTCTGTGAAAGCGAGGAAGAATAACAGGACATAAAGAATGTAATGAACGGTCTATTACGCACACAATAAGCACAGAAAATGTACCGAGAGCAGGTGAAAGTTTGAAGAACACCAGAAATGAGATTAGTGATAAACTACCATCAAAATAGGAACCACGAGGTGTAAGAAGTGAAGGAATTCTGGTGCGTAGAGAGCAAAATAACGTATGACGGGCGGAGCAAGGATATAAAAAGCAGGCTAGCACAAGCAAAAAAAGCATTCATGGCCTAAAGCGTGTACTAATATCACACATGGACCTGAAGTTGAGGACAAAATTTTTGAGAATGTACGTTTGGGGTAGTGCATTGTACGAAAGCGAATTCGGACTGCCGGCCGAGGTGGCCGAGCGGTTCTAGGCGCTACAGCCTGGAACCGCGCGACCCACTGCGGTCGCAGGTTCGAATCCTGCTTCGGACATGGATGTGTGTGATGTCCTTAGGTTAGTTAGGTTTAAGTAGTTCTAAGTTCTAGGGGACTGATGACCTCAGATGTTAAGTTCCATAGTGCTCAGAGCCATTTGAACCATTTGATGATAGAGAACACAACACGTCAAAAAATAATTATGGGTGTAGGAAGCAAGTGCTTCTCTGTGATGAAGATGTTGACACAAGAGAAAAAATTGTGACAGGCCGCATCAAACCAGTCTGAAGATTGACGTCTCTAACAAAGAAAAAATATCTCCGTGTTAGCTGAACAACAAATAATGTTAAATGTTTTATTGTGCTTGTGGACAAAAAGCTATTTGAGATGGTCAAGCTAAACGGGGCAACCTATATAAATCTATTTTTCTGTTTATTTTATGCATTTAGTTTCCATAAATATGCGTAAGAGGTCAATCAGAAATTACATTACTGTGATACGTGAGCCGGAATCTCCTGCCCACGTCCGAACCACCTTTAAGGATCATCACTGATGATATTTCCGCAACGAACTAAACAACGCTAACAATCAAACTGTGGCACCTAGCTATTCCCTTTATGTAGGGCTTTGTAGCATAGGAATCCTGCCCTCCTAACGTATCCTTAATACACAAAAAGTTACTGCTTTCACAAATTATCAGGCCGAAAAAGGCTACTGAAAGGAAATACTGTTTTCCACATACAAAACTCATTATAATATAAAGTATGTGATTACACAGGAATATAACAATGGTCAAAAATGAAAAATAAAAACACGAAACAAGTCATATTGACGGCATATTGAGGGGGAATGGGGTGGTCAAGTTAACATGACGCCTCCCACAAAAATCACAACAAACGCTGTCAGACAATTATAAGCTGTAAGACACAAAAGAATTAATGACATTACCTGCCAGTGGGCACTGATTTAAGTCAATTGATAACCTGCAATTGTAGCGGTAGTAACCGATCTAACAACTGCGCCAGACGCTTATTGTCTTATTTAGGGGTTGTCGACCGCAGCACCGTATTCTGCCTGTTTACATAATTGTCTGTTTGAATACGCATACCTATATCAGTTTCTTTGGGGCTTCAGTGTATGTGAACTGAAATGATCGATTACTCTCACACATATAATGTGCATGATGCCATCAGACAGTGGGCCCTCACGCAAGTAGCGCCTTTTTGCTGTACTGTACGACGGACCGCGCCCGGCTGTCTTGTCACGACCGGGAGTCCGTATCCTCAGCCGTCACCTGCTGTTGACTGGTGCTCGCGGTTAACTGGTCCGCGCGCGCGCCCTGTGTGGGTTAATTGGTAGGGTTTACATCGGAGCCTGGACAAGTGAGCACACGTGCTCCACGCTCTGGGAAGGGCTGAATAGCGGCCGTGGCGCGCTTCACTGCCGCCGGACAAGTGCGGCGTGTGCAGAGCCATAGGGGCGTGCGCGTGCGCTGGAGGCTTTGCGGGGACGCTCCAGGAACCGCCCTTCAGGCCGGGCCTCCAGCTGGTCACGCGTGATACACAGCACAATGGCACAAAGGGCCGCGGGCAGACAGAGGGCCGGGGGAAAGGCCCTGATAGCGCCCGTCGCCATCGACAGCGCCGCCTTTTCTCCGGCGCGGCTCGGCAGGGGTCGCCTCTGGGTGATAAGCACGCTGCCAGCCCCTCTGACACCGCCTCACCTCTCCCCGATACCGTGGTTTTCTCGTGTTTCTGTTTCTCTCCTCCTCTTGTGCAGTGCTCCCATAATATTTCTACATTTGCTGCACTGAACTGACTTCTTATTTTCCTTTGGCCTTTTCCCATATTCTCTAAGGGATCACTATTGTTTCACAAAGGGATAATTTAATGTTCAAAAGAATTAGGGAAACACCTGTATCAAGGTTTGGTACGTTAAATCTGATTTGAGGCAGGCTGTACCTGTGGTCTTATACTGAGGTGACGAAAGTCATCGGATACCTCTCAGTACCGTGTTAGACGTCACTTTGTGCAGCGTGGTGCAAAAACACGACTTGCGTTGAGTCAAAAGTCATTGCGAGTCCCCTACAGAAATATTCATCCATGCTGCCTCTTAAGCCGTCCGTAATCGCGAAAGTGTTTGCGGTGCAGGATTTTGTGCAAGAAGTGACCTCTCATTATATCCCATAGATGTTACATGGTATTCTTGTCTGAACCGTCAATTAGGGCGGTTCACAAACAACAACTCAAGTACACATGTTATTCCAAAAACGTTATGGTGGAAGTAGGGGGCAGCAGGTGCTGGGGAAATAACACACACTGCTAAGGTTATCTTTTTATTTTAAAAGGCTATCTCAATAACAATTTTTTTAAGTCTGGCATTTAAAAAAAATTCAAAACAATTTCGAATAGCTGACAAATTTTCTTTATGAAAAGGAGATTGCCAGGTATAACCTATGTAAAGAATATTGCAAGGTATGACGTTAACAACTTCCCAATAGTAAGAGAACAATTCCTTTAAAAAAAAGAAGGAAAAAAACACCTTTAAGTAGCTAGTTTGTAGTAAAGCTAAAATAGTTGTCTCTCGCCAGTTAAATAACTTATATTACAGCTGTCAGTTGCTACAAGATAAATGTGAATAGGCCAGCACACAAACCTTCACCTTAAAGGCAGTTCCCAAAAAAAATTTCCTTAGCTCGGTGAGGGAGTGACACTTGTAAAGGGGCCCTAATCACTGTAGGCGGAATAGTTATTGGAGGTCTACAGGGTCACAGCAGATCAGCCCCAAAACTTCCATTCCACCATCTTCCCGAGTTACCCAAAACCAGAAGATGTGTCAAGGGCGGTTCCTGCACAGACTCCGAACCACAGATCACTCAATCGAGGTGTGAATGAAACGTCCCGACCAAGAAGCAATTACCACATTCCCGCGGACGGGCAAACGAAAACTATGGTGGGAAGACCCCAACAAAACCACTGGTGAAGAAAATCAATCACTTCACTAGAAATTGAAAAACTAACTCTGTTACATAAAAACATTACTCAACTTCTCACACTCCACCACACCGCCGGGAACACGTTGTACTTCCAAATGTCGGAGCCAACCGCTGCAAGTGGTTTCAAGAAGACATACGGTCCCACGCGCTGATCTCCTGCACCACGGCTTCTAAGCTTCATAAGCCACGTAGCTGCGGGTAAGGCAGACTTAGCCCCTGACAGCCGAGAGGTCGGGCAAACCACGTGGCGAGCAGTTGACGACCCCCAACAACAGGGCCCCGCTCACGCCACAACCTCTCTCGGTCACTGCCCAGTACGTACTGCCTAGATCGTCACGCGACCGTACACTTGCTCCACCTCCCGCCAGAGGACGGTAGCGATCCAAACAGCACGCCAAACCGAAAGCGCCACCGCGAACACTAGACGCGAAGCGAAAGCACTCCGCCTGGCGCGCTATTCGAAGAGCCGGACACAACTACGGCTCAGTGTCGGACAATCTAGATGGACAAATCATTCGCTGAAATTTTCCAGAATGTTCTTCAGACCCAAATGTTCAAATGTGTGTGAGTTCTTAAGGGACCAAAGTGCAGAGGTCATCGGTCCCTAGACTTACACACTACTTAAACTAACTTAAACTAACCTATGCTAAGAACAACATACACAGCCATGTCCGAGGGAGGACTCGAGCCTCCGGCGGGAGGGGTTGCGCAGTCAGTGACATGGCGCCTCTAACCGCTCGGTGCCTCCACGCGGCTCTTCAGACCCAAATGCGAACATTTGTGGTCTTGAGAATGGCGCATTGTCATCCATAAGAACTGCATCATTGTTTGGGAATCTGACACCCATGAACGGCTTCAAATGGCCTCCAAGTAGCCGAGCACAACCGAGAACCCAGTCCAGTCGACGCAAACACAGCTTATACCATTGTGGACCCACGACCAGCTTGCACAGTGCCTGGATCCATGGTTTCGTGGTGTTTGTAAGACACTCGAACCCTACCATCAGCTCTCATTAACCGAAATCGGGACTCTCCTGACCAGGCCACGGTTATCCAGTCGTTTAGGGTTCAACCGATATGGTCACGAGCCAAAGAAAGTCGCTGTTAGTAAAGGCACTTTAGTCGGTTCTCTGCTGCCATAACCCATTAACAGCAAATTTTGCCGCACTGTCTTAACGGATATGTTCCTCGTCTGTCCCACATTGATATCTGTAGTTATTTTACGCCATGTTTGTTACCACTGACTACTCTACGCAAACAGCGCTGCTCTTGGTCGTTACGTATATGCTCTCCTAGATGAGAGGTGATGCTTGAAACTTGGTATTCTCGGCACACTCTTGACACTGTCGCCCTCGGAATATTGGATTCCCTAACGTTTTCAGAAATGGAATGTCCCATGCCTGTGGTTCCAACTATCAATTCGTGTTGTGTTCAAAGTCTGTTAATAACCACGTCATAAACCATTCCACATGAATCACGTGAGATTAAATGACAGCTCCGCCCTTTTATACCTTGTGTATGCGATACTGTCGCCATCTGTATATGTGCACATCGCTAACCCATGTCTTTTGTTACCTCAGTGTATTGCACAACTTAAGATTTTCGCTTTCAACGTATGCAACAATTGTAGTCATTCGCCAGCTTTCGGCAATGTTATGCATTAAAGTATCATGTGACCCATCAGAATGAAGTGAGTACCGGTATCCCATCGTTCTCCAGTGAGGTGCACAGTCGGCAGTCGCCATTTCTGGACATTGCATTCAACCAACCACGTGCAGTTCAGTGCAAGTTACAAGGGCGCTTTCTCCAAGTAGGATGGGTTTACATCGTGTTTCTATAGATTTTTATGTTTCTCCATAGGTTGTGGACACGCTACAGGGAGACAGGTCAGTACACAAGACGAAATTGACAAGGTCGCCGATACACTATAGTCCCGAGAAGACCTATATCTGGCGTTGTGGCGTCTACGGCTACCGCTAGAGCACTGCAAGACAAACTCATAAGGAAGCTGAGTGTCAGTGTCCGATCACACCATAAGGAACAGGTTATGAGAAAGAACCTTACGATCCAAACGTTCTCTTGAGTGTCTCGCTTGACACTACAATATCTTGCAGCTCCCATACCAACTGGAAATTTCGTCATGGGGAAACATGTTATTCATAGACAAATCTAGCCTTCCCTTGACGCAAGGTGATAGCCGTGTTCGTGTGTGAAGACGACGCGGTGACCTGTATCTGCCAAATGTCGTCCAGGAACCCGACAGAATTGGTCAAGCTTCTGTGATGGTGTGTGGAGGCATCAGCGTCAGCAGTCGTACGGATCCTTTGTCCATGGCTGCGTTACCACCAGGTAGTACATCGAACAGATCTTGTTGGATCATGTGGTAACTGCTGCTGTGGTGTAGAGTTCTTCTCACGCATGATAATGCTGGCGCTCATGTGGTAGGCATCATCTGAGATGTCTTGCGAAGCTTGAACATTGAAAGTAATGGAACGGTCAGTGGTGAGTCGCGACAAAATGCTTCGAGCACGTGTGGGACATGCCTGTCAGATGTGTTTGTGCTCGTCCTGTTTCACCTCGGACTTAAAATGAACTCTGCGCTGCTGCTACGGTCGCAGGTTCGAATCCTGCCGCGGGCATGGATGTGTGTGATGTCCATAACGCGGGCATGGATATGTGTGATGTCCTTAGGTTAGCGAGGTTTAAGTAGTTCTAAGTCTAGGGGAGTTATGAATGGGAACGGATACCACTAGCTGACCTCTGTAGAATTAAACGGAGCATTCCACGAAGGTGTCAGGCATCGATAAACACCCACAGAGAGCATACAAGTTATTGAAACCTTCCAAGCCCAATTAAAAGCAACAAGACGACGAGGTGAATGTTTTCTCTTTGTTTTCGGAACATCGTCGGACATTTGAATTTGTAATGCAAATGAGCGAGGATGTAATGATGTGTTGTTGTGTAATTAATTTGTAAAAGATAAAAGTATAGTTCGGTAACGTGCCCAGTCCTAACCCATTGGTCAGTGAAGTATGGTAGACGCCCCTAATTCTTATGAGCAGTATAACTAAAGTTTCAGTTTCAAAAAGCTGTACAAAACCGCTGCTCAGAATGAGGTCAAATCTATACAGAATACCATCGAAGGAGGAGGAGGCGTCATGGAAAAATATATACGGCTTTGGTGCTAGCTGCCCATTAAATTATACGTACTGTGTGACCATAAAAGTTTGATATAAAAAATTTGGGGCTTTGTTGGTTGGGTAAGCACATTGACCGCCACTAGGTCGTATCACAACCGATGGGAGAAATCGGTTTTTGCTGTCCTGAGGCCAAAAACCGCATAAAAGGCGATAATATGATCGGTTCGTACCGGTCGTCAGACTGGCACAAGACATGTTCGTTGTACTGGTCACCTTTTTCTGCCACAAAGTGAAGTAGAGAAACCCGCACATTCTATAACAAATCGCGGTGTCTCAGGGGTGTCGTTCAGAATGCGCTGCGCAATGCGTTCCATCAGTTCAGTTACGTACTTAATCACAGCACCGAACACAAAGTCTTTCAGATAACCCCATAGCCAAAAGTCACACTGATTAAGGACAGGTTATCTGGACGAGCAGGCCGTAGAGAAATGACTGGTGATAATTCTGATAACTCTAGACTGCTTCTGCGACTATTGCTTCACTGGTAGTTCAATGTGCGGAGGATCCCACACATACGTCCAGGTTTGGAACGACGGTTGTGTCCAAAAGACCCTTATAGCATTTACCAGTACAGTACAGGTAACAGGACTGGCAGGCCCCGACTCATGGAAAAGATATGGCTCTGAGATAACCGACGCCGCCAACCCGCAGCAGACAGTCACTTTGGAGAATGATGCGGTACCGTTTGATGTGCGATCGGATTTTCCTTTGTCCATATTCTGCAGTTCTGCCAACGGCCTTGCCGCAGTGGTACTGTAGGCTACCGTCAGATTATCGAAGTTAAGCGCTGTCCGGCTGGGCTAGCTCTTGGATGGGTGACCATCCAGTCTGGCGAAAACTGTTGGCAAGCGAGATGCACTCTGGCCTTGTGACGCAACTGAGGAAGTAACGGCTCTGACATACGGCCGGGAGAGCGGTGATCTGACCACATGGGCCTCCACATCCGCATCCAGTGACGCGTGTGGGCTGAGGATAACTCAGTGACCGGTCGGTTCTGTTGGGCCTTCATGGCCTCTGACACGTCCTTTCATATAGAAATGGGATTAGTCTGTCTCAGAATGTTCCATGGTCATTCATCGGCCACTTCAACCCAAGCAGAAAATTCTGGAGCATACTTTAGTCTTACTGGCAAGTCAGCGTAAAGCGGCTCCTGCACGTGGATAATTCTGCACGGATAGCAGTACAGGAATTTTCATAGAATTTAATAAACTCATAGACATGCCCAAAGATCGGGGAATTCCCCGTGCACTGCATATCTGCATCACACCAACCACCGCTCTATACCTCCTGCAATGCTGTGCCCACCTGTTCTACTGACGCCGGGTCAACTGTATTCCTCGCTCTGCCACACTGTACTTCAAAAGAACCTGTCTTTTCGACTTCAGTTGTAATTTTTTCCAGACCCTTTGCTGAAATCGGGCCAACGTCTTCTCTCATACATTTGAGTGTACCTAACTTTTGCAGAGCTACTGGTGCACAGGCACCATTCTTGTGAGCAGCGCTCGATCCTGCACTGAGACAGTCATGCCAGAAGTCTCAGACGCAAACTGAAGAACAACTGTGTTCACAGCGTCTTTTATTTTGTATATTCTACCGCTTACAGCACCATCTAGCGGTAAAATCTTCGTTAGTGTTGTTTGTTTCCATAACTGTTCCCCTTCCTCGATAATATCCCGTACAAGACTGAAGTCATTCTGAGCAGTGGTTCCTTTTCTACACCGTTTTAAGACTGGAACGTTAATTATAACTATCCTGTATGTAAGTTTTGTCCACCGCGGTAACTACTGTGCTCAATATGGATGACTGACTGCTGGAGGACCCAGTGTTGACTACCGGTACTGTCAAGGTTCTTTTTTTTGTGCGAGGACTGGTACTGGATACTCTCAACTTTGTGATGCCAGCTGAGGAGCTGCTTGACGGAACAGCGGTGGCCCCACTGTCGGGAAAGTCTGCAAAACGGCTGGCTGGGAGAGCGGTGTGCGGTGTGCTGATCACGTAGCCCCCCACACCGCATCTGCATTATGTCGCAAGGCAGACGATAACGCGTCGGCCGGTCCATAACCCTTCGGCCTTCGCGATCATTTCCTTTAGTATAGAGTAAACATTATAAAACATTCATTTTGACATTGTAAACTGCCACCAGTTGTCCGCTTTAAGTAAGATCACATGCAAGTAAGTATCCCGAAATACGTTCTAAATTGAAATTGCCCTTTGGTCTACAGGTTGACCCAGAATTCCAGCGACGAACTTTCAGGACTACCTTTTGATTATGCAACAAAATGAAACACCTCCAGCCCTGCTTTCGTTGTTATCTGCGATTGTATTTTTTATTCCATATTTCTAGATTTTCGGAAAACATTTGACACGGTGCCGAGCAGGGTGGGGTCTAAGGGGGGTTTGCGCGGCTGCCCCCGTCTGAGGTTCGAGTCCTCCCTCGGGCGTCTGTCTGTTGTCCATAGCCTAAGTTAGTTTAAATTAGATTAAGTAGTGTGTAAGTCTAGGGGCCGATGACCTCAAAATTTGGTCCCATAGGAACTTACCACAAATTAAAAGAAAAAAAAGAAAAAGAAAACAGTGCCCCATTGCAGGCTGTTAACAAAGGTACAGTTACATGGAATAAGTTCACAGACATGTGAGTGCCTCGAAGATTTCTTAAATAGTAGAACTCATATGTTGTCTTCGATGGCGAGTGTTCATCAGAGACAAGGATATCGTCAGGAGTGCACCAGGGAAGTATGATAGGACAACTGTTGTTCTGTATATATGCAAATGATTTGGCGGACAGGGTGGGCAGCAGTCTGCGGTGGTTTGCTGATGATGCTGTGGTGTATTGCAAGGCGTCGAAGCTGCGTGACTATCGGAAGATACAAGACAACTTGGTCAAAATTTTCTAGCTGGTGTGATGAATGGCAGCTAGTGCTAAATGTAGAAAAAGGTAAGTTAATGCGAAAGTATTTCTTTTTGGTCATCAGTCTACTGACTGGTTTGATGCGGCCCGCCACGAATTCCTTTCCTGTGCTAACCTCTTCATCTCAGAGTAGCACTTGCCACCTACGTCCTCAATTATTTGCTTGACGTATTCCAATCTCTGTCTTCCTCTACAGTTTTTGCCCTCTACAGCTCCCTCTAGTACCATGGAAGTCATTCCCTCATGTCTTAGCAGATGTCCTATCATCCTGTCCCTTCTCCTTATCAGTGTTTTCCACATATTCCCTTCCTCTCCGATTCTGCGTAGAACCTCCTCATTCCTTACCTTGTCAGTCCACCTAATTTTCAACATTCGTCTATAGCACCACATCTCAAATGCTTCGATTCTCTTCTGTTCCGGTTTTCCCACAGTCCATGTTTCACTACCATACAATGCTGTACTCCAGACGTACTTCCTCAGAAATTTCTTCCTCAAATTAAGGCCGGTATTTGATATTAGTAGACTTCTCTTGGCCAGAAATGCCTTTTTTGCCATAGCGAGTCTGCTTTTGATGTCCTCCTTGCTCCGTCCGTCATTGATTATTTTACTGCCTAGGTAGCAGAATTCCTTAACTTCATTGACTTCGTGACCATCAATCCTGATGTTAAGTTTCTTGCTGTTCTCATTTCTACTACTTCTCATTACCTTCGTCTTTCTCCGATTTTCTCTCAAACCATACTGTGTACTCATTAGACTGTTCATTCCGTTCAGAATAACATTTAATTCTTCTTCACTTTCACTCAGGATAGCAATGTCATCAGCGAATCGTATCATTGATATCCTGTTCCCTTGTATTTTAATTCCACTCCTGAACCTTTCTTTTATTTACATCATTGCTTCCTCGATGTACAGATTGAAGAGTAGGGGCGAAAGGCTACAGCCTTGTCTTACAACCTTCTTAATACGAGCACTTCGTTCTTGATCGTCCACTCTTATTATTCCCTCGTGGTTGTTGTACATATTGTATATGACCCGTCTCTCCCTATATCTTACCCCTTCTTTTTTCAGAATCTCGAACAGCTTGCACCATTTTATATTGTCGAACGCTTTTTCCAGGTCGACAAATCCTATGAAAGTGTCTTGATTTTTCTTTAGCCTTGCTTCCATTATTAGCCGTAACGTCAGAATTGCCTCTCTCGTACCTTTACTTTTCCTAAAGCCAAACTGATCGTCACCTAGCGCATTCTCAATTTTCTTTTCCATTCTTCTGTATATTATTCTTGTAAGCAGCTTCGATGCATGAGCTGTTAAGCCGATTGTGCGATAATTCTTGCACTTGTCAGTTCTTGCCGTCTTCGGAATTGTCCTCCAAAGCTCTTTTATATTCCGATTCTAATACTGGATCCCCTTGCACTTGTCAGCTCTTGCCGTAAGTCGAAGCTCTTTTATATTCCGATTCTAATACTGGATCCCCTTGCACTTGTCAGCTCTTGCCGTCTTCGGAATTGTGTGGATGATGCTTTTCCGAAAGTCAGATGGTATGTTGCCAGACTCATATATTCTACACACCAACGTGAATAGTCGTTTTGTTGCCACTTCCCCCAATGATTTTAGAAATTCTGATGGAATGTTATCTATCCCTTCTGCCTTATTTGACCGTAAGTCCTCCAAAGCTCTTTTATATTCCGATTCTAATACTGGATCCCCTATCTCTTTTAAATCGACTCCTGTTTCTTCTTCTATCACATCAGACAAATCTTCACCCTCATAGAAGCTTTCAATGTATTCTTTCCACCTATCTGCTCTCTCCTATGCATTTAACAGTGGAATTCCCGTTGTACTCTTAATGTTACCACCGTTGCTTTTAATGTCACCAGAGGTTGTTTTGACTGTATGCTGAGTCTGTCCTTCCGACAGTCAAATCTTTTTCGATGTCTTCACATTTTTCCTGCAGTCATTTCGTCATAGCTTCCCTGCACTTCCTATTTATTTCATTCCTCACAGACTTGTATTTCTGTATTCCTGATTTTCCCGGAACATGTTTGTACTTCCTCCTTTCATCAATCAACTGAAGTATTTCTTCCGTTAGCCATGGTTTCTTCGCAGCTACCTTCTTTGTACCTATGTTTTCCTTCCCAACTTCTGTGATGGCCCTTTTTGGAGATGTCCATTCCTCTTCAACTGTACTGCCTACTGCGCTATTCCTTATTGCTGTATCTATAGCGTTAGAGAACTTCAAACGTATCTCGTCATTCCTTAGTACTTCCGTATCCCACTTCTTTGCGTATTGATTCTTCCTGACTAGTGTCTTGAACTTCAGCCTACTCTTCATCACTACTATATTGTGATCTGAGTCTATATCTGCTCCTGGGTACGCCTTACAATCCAGTATCTGATTTCGGAATCTCTGTCTGACCATGATGTATTCTAATTGAAACCTTCCCGTATCTCCCCGCCTTTTCCAAGTATACCTCCTCCTCTTCTGATTCTTGAACAGGGTATTCGCTATTACTAGCTGAAACTTGTTACTGAACTCAATTAGTCTTTCTCCTCTTTCATTTGTAGTCCCAAGCCCATATTCTCCTGTAACCTTTTCTTCTACTCCTTCCCCTACAACTGCATTCCAGTCGCCCATGAGTATTAGATTTTCGTCCCCCTTTACATACTGCATTACCCTTTCAATATCCTCATACACTTTCTCTATCTGTTCATCTTCAGCTTGCGACGTCGGGATGTATACCTGAACTATCGTTGTCGGTGTTGGTCTGCTGTCGATTCTGAACTGTTCACAGTAACACATCCTCTGCCCTACCTTCCTATTCATAACGAATCCTACACCTGTTATACCAGTTTCTGCTGCTGTTGATATTACCCGATACTCATCTGACCAGAAATCCTTGTTTTCCTTCCACTTCACTTCACTGACTCGTACTATATCCAGATTGAGCCTTTGGATTTCCCTTTTCAGATTTTCCAGTTTCACTACCACGTTCAAGCTTCTGACATTCCACGCCCCGACTCGTAGAACGTTATCCTTTCGTTGATTATTCAATCTTTTCCTCATGGTAACCTCCCCCTTGGCAGTCCCCTCCCGGAGATCCGAATGGGGGACTATTCCGGAATCTTTTGCCAATGGAGAGATCATCATGACACTTCTTCAAATACAGGCCACATGTCGTGTGAATACACGTTACGTGTCTTTAATGCAGTGGTTTCCATTGCCTGCGAAAGTATAGAAAGATCAAACCCGTAATGTTCGTATACATTATTACTAGTGTCCTGCTTGACACAGTCAAGTCGTTTAAATATCTGGGCGTAACGTTGCAAAGCGATGTGAGTTGGAACGAGTACGTCAGAACTGTGGTAGGGAAGACGAATGGTCGACTTCCGTTTTTTGGGAGAATTTTAGGAAAGAGTGGTTCACCTGTAAAGGAGACCGCAAATAGGACGCTTGTGCGACTTACTCTTGAGTACTGCTCGAGTGTTTGGGATCCGTAACAGGCCAGATTGAAGAAAGACATCGAAGCAGATCAGAGGCGGCCTGCTAGATTTGTTATCGGTAGGTTCGAACAAGACGTAGGTGATACGGAGATGCCTCAGAAATTCAAATGGGAATCCCTGGTGAGAAGGCGACGTTCTTTGCGAGAAACAATACTGATAAAATTTAGAGAACCGACAACTGAAGGTGATTGCCGAAGGATTCTACTGATATTAACATACACTGCGCTTAAGGACTATGAAGATAAGATACGAGAAATTAGGGCTCATACGGAGGCGTGTAGATGGCCGTTTTTCCTTCGCTTTTTTTGCAAGGAAATGACTAGTAGTGGTACGGAGTACCCTCCACCACCCACCGTATGGTAGCTTTCGGAGTATTTACGTAGCTGTAGATGCAGATATAGTTTTATTATATAGCAACCAGTTTCGATGACTCAATACACCATCTGGTTGCTATGTAAGAAAAAACATCGGAAAGGCGGCTGGAGGTGCTCCTTTTTATCACATAAGAGAACAGCCAAAGACCCACAAAACCTTCAGTCAGACGGATAGACCTATAAGTAACTTATGACTGTTTTGGTATAAGACAGCAAGTGTCCGGCAGCTCGTTACACAGTTGTTGCGTTTTGTTTGGTTTCTTGCCACAATTAGCTTTGTACCTCAGTTGGCCTAATTGGCCTGAAAATTTTGCACAACAGTGCAGATGTCGGCGTTATGTGCTGGGTGCCTCGACTGGAAACAAACTTGAGCCGCCCACCAAGTGACTTGTCACGGCCCACGCGGCTGCCCCCGTCGGTGGTTCGGGTCCTCCCTCGGGCATGGGTGTGTGTGACGTCCTTAGCTTAAGTAAGTTTATTAGATTAAGTAGTGCGTAAACTTAGGGACCGATGACCTCAGCAGTTTGGCCCCATAAGACCTTACCACAAATTTCCAAAATATTTTTCACTCACCAACAGTACTTGCCGTTCACTATAGCAATGCCTATTTGAACTATTCACCCTCAACACTGCTCGTTTCCGTGTTACACAGCAGTATGAATGTTTACTGATATAGAGCTGGCTGATATGCACCTCGTTTATGGGTTCACTGGACGTTACACTGTGCTTTTTGATATAATTTTTGGTAGTTGATTATTCGATTATTTTTGTCTGCTGTGAACTTATTATCAAAGAAACAAGAGTGATTGCGGTAACAAATCGAATAAATCAAAATGGCATTAATACTCTGTAACGATCCGCAGGAGACTTTGGGTCCCTGGTGCCGAAACAGTCAGAAGGTATCCCTGACAGCCTTTGTAAGTTTGTCAGTGGAATTCTGGTTCACCAAGTACTGGATGGTTATAATTAAAATGCAGTCATCACGGGAAAGTACTATGAGTTGTAATTATCATATGGCAGCGCAACTTGGTAGATACGGTAATGAGTTAATGCGGAACTAGTTTACTCTGAAAGAAAAAAAAATGGTTCTAATTTTGGTCAGCAGGTCCAAATCTGGAGCTGTACACCGTTTGTATGGCAGTATGACATCCACATTGTAATGTGACAAGCCACAACGATTAATAATAAAATCAACAAGCATTTCTCATTAATTACACATTTTCTGCCTACGTTCCATTGCCAATACATAATGTATGAAAACATATCTATAGATCTTTCTCGCATTTTCTGCGTCAGATTTGCAGCCCATGGACAAAATTGGAACTAATTTTTTTATAGCGTAAATGGGTTCAGCATTAACGCATTAGAATATCTTCCAAGTTTCGCTGCCAGACAGTTGATGGTTGGAGTGCTGGCTGACACATTATCTGCGAATCCAGTAGTGCTGGCAACTGATGGGCTATGCACGGGGATAGTATCAACCTGTACCGCATCAAAACAGCCTGAAGATGACGCACTGAAGCGTCGAAACTGATAGCGACAAAATTAAAATAAAATAAAATAATAAGGACGGCTGTTGGTGTTTTTATTTGTCACGACTTGTTCTGTTCTTTTAGATTGTGATTTTCATTTTAGTTTGAAGTATTGTGTGAAGCCTTCGGCTGTGTATTAATTCAGTCCCTTTTAAATTTTACATAAAGTCCTTCAGTCGTGTTAAATTAAAATCTTGAAGATTGATTTTATTTTAAAAAAGGAAAAAGTTTTCCTTAAAATTTGTTCTATCAGAAATTGTTGGAATTCCCGGCCCTAAGCCGTTAGTTGTTTGATGTCTTATGTGTGGACTTCAGCCGAGGATTAACGTGAACCCCTTTGAATAAGGCCTTCAGCCGTGTGTAGTCTTTAAAGGAAAATTTTTGTAAGAAGGAAGGGGCTTATTTTAAATTGTTTGTCTGACGCCTTGTTAAATTTTTTTGTGGCCTTCAGCCATGCAACAAGTTAATATTTCTTTAATTAGGCTTTCGTAAGTTCTGTTGTAACTTTAAAAAGAAATTTCTTGGTTGGAAAAATTGTTTTAATAATGTGTTTTCATTATAGTTGTACGTCAGACGTGTAGTGTAGGCCTTCAGCCGCTAATTGTTTTCAATTGCATGTTTTTTTAAAGGAAAACAAAAGTTTTTACCTTCTATTTTTAATTGCTATTGATTTCTAAGCCAGGCCTTCTGCCGTTCTTGTTTTTGGTGTGGTTTTGGGCCTTCAGCCCAGAAAGCATCGCAAGTTCTTTAAATAGGCCTTCAGCCGCATTGTTTAGTTGTGAGCTTTTAAAGCAATGTGTAAATTAGTGGTTCTTAGATAAATAAAGTTGTGTGTTTGATTGTTCAACTCACAGTAATTGTCTACGTCCCCATCCACAATCATAACTTTATCCTGTGTGCAAAATTTATTTTTATGACGAACGATGCGCTTTAGTGAATGAGTTAAAAAAGGATATAAAAATGAACCTGAACCGCAAAGTCTTAGAGATAAATGTTTAACTGCACATGTGTGGTGTACTTAAAGAGCAAACAATCAGAAATGTTTCAGGGACGGTATACTAGCGAAAGGATGCGGAAATGGATATGAAGATCCCACGTAGAAAACGGGCTGGATCCATTTCATTAGGAAACGAGTTTATGGCACATTCTGATGGCTAGTAGTCGGTAGCACAATGTAGATTAAACGATTTTCAAATAACGTGGCAAGTCACCGAAATGAAAAGGATTTCTCTTTTAGCGGTAAAGGAAAGAACGTTCTAAGTTTGGTCTCTTCACGGAAAGAACGAAGCATGTCCAAGGTTGGCTTTCACTCTTCACGTTACACATCTTAGATCAACTGGTTATGGCAGATTAAATAATGTCCGTAGGGGTCTTAAGCAGTGACTGGAAATGCTCACTGTTTGAGTGATTGAATGAAACACCGCGAATTAGAACAGCTTACCAAGAATTTTAATTTGTTACTAACTGAAATAATCACTCTTCCCATTCAACCAGCTTAATGGCCTAGGTATCACTATTCCAATGCCAGACACTTTTTTTCCGACACATCGTAAGCATTGAACTAAATAAATAGATGAGTGAAATTCCTCTTTGTCAAAAGGCCTTCATTGCTTTGCATGAAATAACAAAGTGCAGACTGCAGAGTATGTAGTCGGGTCGAAGGATACTAGATTATCTCCCAAAGAGAAAAGAGCCATGTATGCTAACAGGCTTACTAAGTAATCCAAAGAAAAGCTAGCAGCTGTTGTAAACCACATACGCGCGATTAACGGGAGAAAGAGCCTCTGTGGCGAGGTAAAGAAAGACAGCATTTACCTTTCAGAAGACTTGTCAATAAAATATGCCATGAGTTATATAATGAAAAATACTCTGAACGTTCTGCTGCATATGGAGCCTATCGGAAAATCTTAAATATGAAAAATTAAACTTGGGGTTGGGTTATCTGCGTTTTGATACCTGCTCAACATGCGACAAAGTTCAGGCAGAATGAAAAGGGATGAATGCAAAGGTTTCAAAAAATATCTCCGATGAAGAAAAATTAGAAATTACAAATCAAATTAAAATACTTATCACCGAAGACCAAGTTTTAAGCGCTATCACATTTTATTCAAGAAAGCGAAAAGGAAAGGAAGAAAGTCAACAGAGGAAAGAAACTGAATCAGTATGCACTGGCTAAAAAAGAAATAAAAATAATAAAGTAAAAAAGACGTAGGGAGTAAATGAGCTATTGAATTTATTAGTTTTTTGCATAATTATGTGACGGAAATCCTTGATCCAAAATTAAGGTTACTTATATTATTCTGTGATTCGTGGTCATGACAGAATAAAACCTGTACAGTGGTTTTATACCTTCACATTGCCGTTCATACCACTAAAAAGTTAGGTATTTCCAATAAGACAACTCTCATACATGGAATACGAGAAAAACTTTGGTTTTATTGAACATAAAACCATTGAAGGGTAACCAAAATGCTGGATTAAGGCGTTTGGAACCATAAGAGTGAATCCAAGATCTTACATAGCCATTCCAGTTCGACAAAAAATTATGTCAGATCGAACGACGTTTTTAAAAACGTGTTACTAAATAAAGTGTTCTTTAAAGATTCGACAGCTCAGAGAAGCTCTGGTTGTGAAGGAAGATAAGTAGTTCAAGTACAGGATTAATTACTACGGGACATGGACGCCAGTAGATTTGGAACGAAAAAAGAAATGGTACCAAATTGTTCTGACAAGGGAACCTCCCCATCGCACCCCCCTCGGATTTAGTTATAAGTTGGCACAGTGGATAGGCCTTGAAAAACTGAACACAGATCAATCGAGAAAACAGGAAGAAGTTGTGGGGAACTATGAAAAAATAAGCAAAATATACAAACTGAGTAGTCCATGTGTAAGACAGGTAACAACACAGGTAGGTGAAAACCTACGAGCGCCTTGGTCCCGTGGTTAGCGTGTGCAGCTGCGGACCGATAGGTCCTCGGTTCAAGTCTTACGTCGGGAGAAAGTTTTAATTTTTTGTTTTCAGACAATTATCAAAGTTCAGGCACTCACATATAATCAACTTCGCTTTCAAAAATTCCAGGACATGTTCAGTTTTGCTTGGGCATATGCAGGATTTGACGGTCTACACACGGAAAAATTTGAAAACGTTAAAAACATATGTTTCGACAGAGCACAGACAAAACTGTGCGACTGTGAAACTGTTGCATTCATTTGTTGCAGTTTATGTGACAAACTCTTATCTTTTCACACTTTTCTGTGAGTGATTATCACATTCACAAGAAAACCTAAATTGAGCAAGGTAGAAGAATCTTTTTACCCATTCACCAAGTGTAGAAGTTAGGTGGGTCGACAACATATTCCTGTCATGTGACGCACATGCCGTCACCAGTGTCGTATAGAATATATCAGACGTGTTTTCCTGTGGAGGAATCGGTTGACCTAAGACCTTGCAATCAAATGTTTTCGGTTTCCATTGGACAGGCACGTCCTTTCGGCTACTAATCGCACGGGTTTGCGGTGCGGTCGCAAAACACAGACACAAAACTTTTTAGAGTGAACAAAGACGTCAATGAACGAACGGACAGATCATAACTTTGCAAAAATAAAGAAAGTAAATTTTTCACTCTACGGAAGATTTGAACCAAGAACCTCTCGTTCCACAGTTGCTCAAGCTAACCACGGGACCACGGCTCCCTCACCGCACACTATCCTTGATGTTGCCTATCTTGCACATGGACTACTCAATTGTATATTTTGCTTATTTTTTCATAGTTCCACGCAACTTCTTCCTGTTTTCTCGATTGATCTGTGTTCAGTTTTTCAAGGCCTATCCACTGTGCCAACTTATAACTAAATCTGAGGGGGGTGCGATGGGGAGGTTCCCTTGTGAGCACTACGGGACTTAACATCTGAGGTCATCAGTCCCCTAGAACGTAGAACTATTTAAACCTAACTAACCTAAGGACATCACACACATCCATGCCCGAGGCGGGATTCGAACCTGCGACCGTAGCGGTCGCGCGATTCCAGATTGAAGCGCCTAGAACCGCTCAGCCACACTGGCCGGCGATTTGGAACGATCTGGTGGTCTACAACCGCTCGTCCATCCTGAGTGTCAACCACAGGCGCCTGACTAATTCTTAAGGCTTCATCCGGCATATGAAACTTTTTGCAGGGTAAATCGACACCATTTTGCTGATAACTAATTCGGTGGGTATACTGCTAATATCCTCCGAAAAGTATGCAAACCTTCAAGACCAGGGCATAGAAGGACGAGAGCATAAAAGAAGAAACTAAAGTACTTTATTGTAAATTGTCGATCGAGATTACTGGTCGAAAAAATCTCAGTCAACTATTAATTTTTTTTCTTGTACCAACAGACTTTCCTGTGCGTGAAGAACTACTTACTGTACATGCCTTACTCATAATAATAGCTTTGGGTATCTTCGGTAGTAGCTGAAGAGGAATACAGAAGTGTACAGATATGTAACCATTCCGAAAAACGTTGTCTAGCTACAGAAATCTATTTATCACATGTGCTTTTTTCCACAAGAGAAAAGAACGGATACTTCGGAATTTGAAAAGAAACCGAAATATTCTCCTTTTTAACAGAATTATCATTTCCAACAGATTTTACAAATAATTTAAATAATATACATTTACTTTTGCACATAGGCAATAGTTAGTGCTCAGGATGCAGTCTCTCTCTGTCTTTCACGCACCCTCTCTCTACATGTTTACTTGGTAAACCACCTTACGGTGTTCATTACGCGAACGGGATGTGGTACGAAGTGCAGTCATTAAGCCTAATTCGTCTGATCTCTGACTTTCTGGTCAAGGTAATTTTGTGAGATGTATGTTGGAAGAGGCAATATCTGGCGTGTCGCTTCTTGGAAAGTACGCTTTGGAAAACATTACTAAAGCTCTCCGTCGTACATAGTTTCTGTCTTGCATCATCTGTCAGTTGAGTTTGGTAAACTTCTCCATAACAAGCTATAGTCCGATGCGCGAACGATGGCTGTTGGCGCATCTCGAGGCACAGACGGGAGGATTGCATTGTCGACGATTCCAAGCGCCAGTTGCGGCATGCGCATGCGCTTGCTTTCCGCTTGAAGAAGACGTACACTACTGGCCATTAAAACTGCTACACCACGAAGATGTCGTGCTACAGAGGCGAAATTAAACCGACAGGAAGAAGATGCTGCAACATGCAAATGATTAGCTTTTCAGAGCATTCACACAAGGTTGGCGCCTGTGGTGACACCTACTACGTGCTGACATGAGGAAAGTTTCCAACCGATTTCTCATACACAAACAGCAGTTCACAGGCGTTGACTGGTGAAACGTTGTTGTGATGCCTCGTGTAAGGAGGAGAAATGCGTACCATCACGTTTCCGGCTCTGATAAAGGTCGGATTGTAGCCTATCGCGATTGCAGTTTATCGTATCGGTACATTGCTGCTCGTGTTGGTCGAGATCCAATGACTGTTAGCGGAATATGGAATCGGTGAGTTCAGGAGGATAATACGGAATGCCGTGCTGGATTCCAACGGCCTCGTATCACTAGCAGTCGAGATGACAGGCATCTTATCCGCATGGCTGTAACGGATCGTGCAGCCACGTCTCGATCCCTGAGTCAACAGATGGGGACCTTTGCAAGACGACAACCATCTGCACGAACATTTCGACGACGTTTGCAGCAGCATGGACTATCAGCTCGGGGACCATGGCTGCGATTACCCTTGGCGCTGCATCACAGACAGGAGCGCCTGCGATGGTGTACTCAACGACGAACCTTGGTGCATGAATGGCAAAACGTCCTTTTTTCGGATGAATCCAGGTTCTGTTTACAGCATCATGATCGTCGCATCCGTGTTTCCGACATCGCGGGGAACGTACACTGGAAGCGTGTATTCGTCACGGTATGTGGTGCCATTGGTTACACGTCTCGGTTACCTCTTGTCCGCATTGACGGCACTTCGTTCGATCCCTGCGAAACCCTACGTTTCAGCAGGATAATGCACGACTGAATGTTGCAGGTCCTGTACGGGCCTTTCTGGATGCAGAAAATGTTCGACTGGTACCCTGGCCAGCACATTCTCCAGATCTCTCACCAATTGAAAACGTCTGGTGGCAGAGCTACTGACTCGTCACAATACGCCAGTCACTACTCTTGATGAACTGTTGTATCGTGTTGAAGCTGCATGGGCAGCTGTACCTGTACTCTGCATGGGGGCTTAATTAAAAAGAAAAGACTAATATTAATGAATAAATGCAATAATTTTAGTTGCTGTGTGACCTGTTACGAAGTCTCGTAACCGGTTGGCCCTGACTAGTATTAGCACGCAATCTGACTGCATAAAATAAAAATAATGAATGGCAAGGAATTTCCATTAACACAATTAATTATTTATGTCCCCTGCAACTATAAAAGCTACGAAACAAAAATAAAAATTATGAATGGCAAGGAATTTCCATTAACACAATTAATTATTTAAGTCCCCTGCAACTATAAAAGCTACGAAACAACAAAGCATAAGTGTAACTGTTCTGTGTGTGCTAGTGTGACTCAACGTACATGTATCTGCCTCGGTTCTTTCTCAATACGACAAAATATTTTAAGCACCATTTACAATGAACGAATTGAAAAACCAGAAATACTACAATTGCACGTAGAAACCAGAATTAAAAGTCTAATAACTGAACACGAGCCAGATGCTTTGTTGACTGTACCTGTGAGCAAGAGAAATTGTCATTAAAAAAAACTGTAATATCATTTTACCTCATTATATATGGACGAAAATATTCCATCACACCAGCATCATAAATCAAAAGCCCATCTCTTTTCTCAGAGATATTCTGACAATTGCAACTTCTTCCATCTATACATTACACCAACTGAACAGCGTCTACTCTCTTTCCCAACAGAACAACAACTGCCCTCGACATCCTCTGAACTACTACTGCCCAGTGGAGGCAGCGGAATAATAATCTTTGGCGCAATCTCTGGCGCTGTGACTCAGTGTAGCCACCTTTCATATGCCCTCCTCCACGGGCTAGAATTTTCTTGCCTGTCGCTTCAGACTGTACGAGAACCTTACAAAAATTCTCAGTGCGCTTTAGTTTGAATTTGTGTGGGTACAAACGCAACACATTTGGATAATCTAAGAAAACAAAAGCTATTGCGAGAAAGTGATGACAAAGTTTGCCATCTCCATATCGTGTAGAAGTAGCATAAGAACGAGACATCTTACATGGTTACTCGGACGCGGGTGTTCGCGAGAAGTAGTCATAATGTTTTAACTATCTCTTCGAAAAAATAAAGTTACATAATAATCCTCTCTTCTAATAGATGACTGCAGTCCTGGCACGCTCTGAAATCTCCGTGCGACCGTTTTGCAACACGCCGCTAGAGCGCCGAAGCAAATTGATGCAGTACCTTGTGTAGTATTTTGTAGTAATTCCGGGATCTGCATTTGAAGGGAAACGACGCCACCACTATCCATACTGAGTTTGTAGATGTGTTTAGTAACAATTGTAACCTCCCCACAAAAATTTAAAAGGAATGTAATGACAATACTTAATAGAAATGGGAGCCAAACGTAACCTCCCTAGCAATTAAATTTAATGACAATAAAAGTGAGAATCGCAATCCGACTCAAGTATAAGTTTTTCATAAAAAAATTAAAGTCCATTCAGTGACAAGAAAATATCAGTGATAATAATGATTCAATTAAACCGGAATATCGGTCTTTGGCCCTGTGCAAAAAAACAAAATTAAATTCTTACCTCATTGCAACACCTGGTCAAATTTCTGCTCTTGTTGTTGCGCACCGCTTGGAGCAACTGCATTGCAAATAATAATATTCCCTTTTTTTTTCGTAATCTAATTGAAAACTGAAACTTTTGTTTAGGGGAAGTGGAACGAAATAGTTACTTCAATAAAAAATGAAAATTTTATGTAAAATTGCTTTTGAAATCAAAGTTATTATTGGGGGCACTTGTTGAAAATTAGTTACAATAATTAAACTTTACATTATCCGATGATTATCTTAATTAACAGTATACCTCATTCAGCATCTTGACCAGTGTTGTCGCCAGACCACATCACGCAACCCCACTGGGCTGCCACCACTGACCGACCGCTCTGCATGACGACTACTAGCGTACTGCACGCCACTGAACAGAGCTACTGCTCGCGACGACTACTGACAGAGTACTGCCCTCCACTAGACACAGCTACAGACTCGCAACGACTGACTGACAGACTGAGAACCGCTCGCAACACTCGCGCCGTCAAGCGCATACTCTCTGGTCACAGATGCTACAATGCCTCGCCATCGCTGCTATGTTACATACGTGTTTCATAACCCTCCACTGGGGGGGCAAAAATTTGGCAGCGATGGTGAGTCATTTGGACTTGCCAAGCGCGGCAAAATTTTTCTTTAATTAACAAAATTCTACAACTTACAGAATATTTAAATGTTGTGCACACGCACTAAGTACAAAATATATCAGACAAAGACAAAATGTGAGTACAAAACATAGTAGCAAATCAGAAAAATGTATATACAAATTATTTGACAGATAACAAAGTGCACAGGCACTGAAAAAATTCTTTAGCATATTCAGAACAAATAAACAGACTGACAAAAAATATTATGTTGACAAGTGACATGAGTGCACATGCACTGCAGTTGAGAACATATCAGTAATTGATGAAATGTATGTACAATTAGTAACAAATGGCATAAGTGCATTCGCATTAAAGTATTGAATATACAGAATAGTAGAAAACATATTGAAAAATGAGATAAGTGTACAGGCACTGAAGTTCAGTAGAAAACATATTAACACCTAACAGAAGTGCACATGCACTGTAGTTCAGAAAATAAAAATGTATATACAATATAAAAGACAAAAGTGCACATATACTGTACTTCAGAACAAATCGAAAAAAATTGTCTTTATCATATTGGCAATAAATAAACATAATAGCAAAAAAATCATGTCGACCAGTGACATAAGTGTACTCGCACTGGAGTTCAGTGAATTGAAAAAATGTATAGCCATGAACATAAATAATGTTAGCAAAAAATGATTTTCACTATGTGACAAGAATTAGGATAGGAAAGGGAAGGATTGCATCATGGTTGTAGCACTTTAGATTGCACACAGCTGTTCTGAAAGTCCATATCTTTCCACAGAAGTACAACACCAAGTGACACAACTTGAAGTTCTTTTCCCCTCAGAATTTATCAGTGTAGCCAAGACACTGAACTGTCGTATTAATGTTTCATGTTTTCATTTTGGCAGTACATTAGGTACACCAAACAGTGGGACCATAATAACGTCTTCATCGCTCACGGTGGTGGACAGCGTGTCGTGTCAACACCACGCTCTTACAAGGCACACCAACGTAGAATTAGTGCAAAACCAAATATAGTGCTCCATGATCACTAGGATAAACAGGGCAAATGGACATTGCAGTAATTTAGGGTAGTCAGCTTATGAGGTGAAGGACATCAAGTCACATAATATTGACAATTACAGACTTAATTAGCAGTTTGTGGCATTCATAGCCCAGTTATTGAACATTTCTGTACCAAGTATGTAGTATTACAGAAAAATGTTCATTTATTGTTTTACATAGAATCAGTAGTCTTCTTTTCCTAGTTACAAAGTATAGCATGGTTAATTAATCATTTGTCATTCCAATATAGTAGGAATCATTAGCCTTCTCCTGATTACAAAGCATTATTAAACAGTCACATTCTTTTCTAGTTACAAAGTATCAACATTGAAAACAAGAGCTAATCAATGGCATAATTAATAACAATTCTTCAAGTGACATTAATTATTGGCACTCAGTGGCCAGCAAGTATTGAATAGAATATAACATAGTTCATCATTCAGTATTATTCAGATCATTACGAAGTCATTATTAAAAATCAGTTAATTAGTCATAGCATTAATAATCATGGGCATTATAAGTAGTCTCATTACAATAAACAGTGGCAGTTATTAGCTAGTGACAAAGCATTATTAAATATATATACTTTTTGTCTCATTAAGAGGTCATTACTCAAGCGACATACTATTCAGAGTTGATCAGTATTATTCAGAATTTTCTCAAACTGGTATCACTACTTGGGACTGGTAATACATTTTTTTTTGTTAGCAATGCATTGCGTTGGGATCGATAATTAATTGCTGAGGCATAACAGTATTTGCTTTTGACCTATTGCTGCAAATGAGGATAGGTAACGTCATTCGTCATGAGTCAGCTGTAGCAAGATTATCTAACAAGGCAGTATATGTGATCACATTTATAAATGATAAACACAAATGGGTAAAAAAAATAAAATGCAAGTACTAGAACAGGTATAATAAGTAACAGGTTTAGTAAGTATCATGAAAAGCTTCTCTTGAAAAAAAATACAAAATGGATTATTGACCTGAAATAAGAAACGCATACTATGCTGAAAGGTAGTGAACTTCGAATTAACAGGTAGTGAAATGTGTATAAAAATGTGTTCCATAGCTGTCCTTTCCAAAACTTTCTGTCATCCTACTATGCAATGTAACACCTGCTGTCAAAGCAAACTGCAACAAATACTTAAATAACTACGTAGCATAAATACATAACTTCAACATTATCCTCATCTGTAAAGAAAACTTCATTATCCATATCATCATAACTTCACTATTATCATCACCTGTAAAGAAAAACTTCATTATTCATAATACCATTTCCTTCATCATTATTCATCAGTATTCATTATCATCTGCAAAAAAAAATCACTTCATTACTCATTATACAACTATTCCTTATCTCTAGCATATTTCATCACTAAAACTACGATGTGTAGTTCAGTCTGACAGCCTGCATCAATCACCTTGTATTCTGAAAGAAAAAATTAGTTAAGACTGCTATTCTGCGATGAGTATAGTATATTCTTGTTAATGCTTGTTAATCCTGATCCATTTACTCTTCCTCATAAAGTTATCGCATCTTCTTTCGTTTATTCCGTAGGTGAAATTCCATTTCTGTTGAATTTATCTCTTACATACATCATTTCTTTCTGAAATTGATGAACAGAGATTAATGTCTTGCATTTAAATCATATACCCACTAGATAATGACTGGTTTATGGTGACACAATTAAGCATACAGCCTAACATGACAGAAAACGTAACGTGTCAAAGACATTGACAGTGTTCAGATGCAAAAATGTACACAGAATAATACAATGCAGCAGCAAAAATGTAAAACAGTCACGATGTTGAGATGTCATAAGGCAAAAAAAAAAAAATGTCAAAGTCAACTGGTGCGTGTTATATCTTAACTATTTCACAGTGCATACAAACAAAACTGGAATACAATCGTACATAAAAAGACAAATGTGACGTTCGTTGTGTTCAGCTTGTATGTAGTGTAATTAATCAAGGCGAAAATTAAAGACTTTAATAAAAAAATGTAATGAAATTAACATGTCATTAGCTAATATTGCATAATTAGTCATAAAATACGTAAGTTCGTCTGGAAAAGTATGCACGGTCTGATGTGTAACGACAAGAAAAGCGACCTGCTAACCTTACCTTGGCGGGCACTTGCCAAGAAAAAATACGATAATCATCAGTAATTAGTCAGGTGAAGTAATTGCATTAGTAAATGACATCATAGTGTGTTGAATCATAAAGTGTCTTCATTCAATAAACGGTTTAATGTTTGAGATATGGTGATTGCCTTTCGATTTTCTGGTTCTCAAAGTTTCGACGTGTACAACATTGGGGTGAGGGATGCTGCGAATCCGATATGGACCTGCGTATAGAAGTTCAAATTTACTGCACTTACCTTTTAATTTACTGGATAAATAGTGTGTACGTATTAATATCTTCTGTCCAACGTGAAAGTCGCGGCGTGTACAAACCTGTATTTGCTGTCTTCTCCGGCGCTCTGCGGCACGTTTGATGTTGTTCAGCGCAATGTTAATTATTTCGTGGTGTCTTAATCGCCTACATTTGGGGAATTTTACTAATTCTTTAATTTTGTTTGGCGGTTCAACGTTTTTCAGTATAACAGACGGAGATAGCATAGTGGATTCATTTGGAATGGAATTAATTACATCTTGGAATGAGAGTATGTGTGTATCCCAATCAATATGTCTTTTGTGGCAGTATATTCGGCACAGCTTACCAATTTCTTTCATTAATCTTTCACAGGGGTTCGAAGAAGCGTGGTACTTGGATATATAAATCGGAGAAATGTTTCTGGCTCGTAACATGCGTGTCCATATGGTACTACGAAATTGAGATCCATTGTCAGAAATTACTTTCATCACATGCCCTACATGAAATAGAAAATGTTTTACAAATGCTTTCGAAACAGTTTTAGCAGTAGCTTTGCGTAATGGAGTGAAAGTAACAAATTTTGAAGTGAGTTCAACAGCGACAAAGATGTAGCAAAAACCTCTGTTAGTTCTCGGAATCGGACCAAAAATGGCTACTGCGGCCATGTGTCTTAACTTAACAGGTATAATGGGATATAAAGGAGGAATATGTGAAGTGGTGTCTGATTTAGCTTTCTGGCAAATTTTACAAGACGCTAAAACTCGTCGTATACGTTTCTCCATGTTGGTAAAATAACAGTTCTGTCTTAGTATAAGAAAACATTTTCGTGCTCCGTAATGTGCGTAACTTAAATGAGTGTACCAAATTAATTTGTTAACCAGTTCGTCAGGAATGCATAATAACCAATTGTTGCTGTCAGGATGAGAGCGGCGAAAGAGAATGTCATTGCGTACAGTGTAGTGGTTTCTAATCGTAACATTATTCTTATCTTGCCAAAGGTGTTTAATTTCTTTCCACACATTGTCTTTATTTTGCTCCTTTGCTATGTCCTGTAATGACGATGAAATAAAGTTTTCAAATGCAACTTGCTGAATGTACATGACACTGAAATTTGTTTTGCAGAAGTTGGTTGTTACGTCTTGCTGATTGTTGCCGAGAGAACGCGATAGTGCGTCTGCTATAACATTTTGTGTGCCGGGAATGTGGACAATCGTAAAATTAAATTCCTGTAAATATAGTTTCCATCTACTTAATCTGTCGTGAGTAAATTTAGCTGAAAGCAAAAATTGTATAGCTCTATGGTCTGTGTAAACGATGGTATGTCTGCCATAAAGAAAGTGCCGAAATCTCGTAAAAGCCCATACAACACATAATGTTTCAAGTTCTGTAACGGAATAATTTCGTTCAGCAGGTGACAGAATGCGGCTTGCAAATGCGATGTTTTTAATTACTGTTGAATCATCTTCTTCTATTTCCTGGAAAATGTGTACGCCTAAAGCCGTGTTAGAACTGTCGGTGGCAATGGAAAAATTTCTAGTAAGGTCTGGGTGCGATAAAAGTGGAGCGTTCAACAAAGCATGCTTCAAATAACATTCTCGTGGACAAAATTCTGCGTGTCAAAAGTAATGTTTGCGTTACTGTAATATGCAATCTGTGCTGTATCTGGTTAAAATCTATCGTATGTGTTATTATTACGGGAGAATGTTGTGGCATATCCACTATATGAACTGTTCTGTTATTTCTTATGGACGTGTTACGCTATGGATGACACCTATTGTCTGTTTCATTCATGATTATATGTTGTTGCTGATGTTGTTGCTGCTAATATGATCGACTGTTATTAGATGTACGCTGAAAATTGTGCTCGTTATTTTTACGTCTGTCATGATAGTAATTTCTATACGGCGCATTGCGATGCGAGTCGAAATAGTGTGTTGTTTGTACGTAGTTATTTCTTTGCTGCCATGCGTTACTATTTGTTGGAGCTGGGACTATACGTGCACGCGGCGAAACATTAAAATTTGGTTGACCTTGTAGACTACATTGTTGGTTAGGTATGCTAAGCGGTTGACTTTCATTCTATTGTAGTGAAAAACATCTATTGTTACAAAAATATGGTTCCTATTGCTGATAATTTTACACATACTGATGATTACGATTTTATCTGTAATTAAAATTACGCTGGTTCTGGAGTGCCTACTGAAAATTGTCACATTCGGTAAAATATTTGTCATATCCGGTTTTCATTACAATGTTTCTTAATTCTAGATAGAGCAATAGTTAAAGAGCAGTTTGGATAGATATAAAGGATAGTAGAAGAAAAGGCAGCAGTGCAGAAAACTAAAGATGAAACAGCACTACTACAGCTCGGGGCCCTATGCTCGCTACGGCACATATTCATTAAAGCGTAATGAATCCCCTGAGGTCTTTTACGCACTGCAAATAAATTTTAGTTTTTGCGTTACAGGCAATAGCGGTAAAATTCCAAAAGTAAATTGTTGTAAGCACGTTAATTCAAGTTTCCTCATTACACGCAATGCTGATGAAAATGCAATAGCAAATTGTCGCATCAGGTTCAAAGCTAGCTTCTGCATTACAGGCAATAGCGGTGAAAGCATCAAAACAAATTGTCGTATACAGCTCAAAGCGTGTACCGGTGTTCTGTCATTATTAAATTCCTTAGATTTTCTTACAAATACAAATTGCTTATTATCAACCTTCTCGTCACTGAATTTGATAACACGTTCAGGTTTGTGTGTGAATCTGTTCGTGTGTGTAATTACGGATTTCAAGTTGCGTAGCTTTTCATATTTTAAGTCGCGTGGCTTTTCGGATTTTAAGTCGCGTAGTTGCTGTAAATTGCTCACATTATACGCGCTGCGTGACTCTGATAAATGCTCGCAAAGTGGCGTCTGCTGTGTTGAGTTATTAACTGAAATATTTTTCATCTCTGTTACTTCTTGTTGTAAACTCGACAATTTTCTATGCAACGTGTTATTAGACGAATCGATCTCATTAATTGTCTGCTGTAAATTTTGAAATTCAGGTGTTTGGTTAAACGAAATCGGTGAAGTATCGTCTGATTTATTATCATTATTACTTTCAATAGCATCAATACGACTGGCTAATTCATCACATTTTTCAGTCAGTATTTTTGCCTGATCATCGGTTTTAGAATCAGACGCATTAATCTGTTTTTGCACTTTACGCGTAGTTTCATTCAGTTTTTTAACGTCAGATTTGACGACATCGCAATCCTGTGTTAGATCTAATTGTTCGAATCTGTCTGTCACTGTTTGAATATTTACTGTGTGTGTATCTGTTTTTGATTTAAGATCAGAAATCTCATCCCGTAATTCCGCGTTCAATTGTTCTATGGTATTAATTTTGTCGGACACTGTAGTAATATTATTGTCTACATACGTCTTCGCTTTCGCGAACATTTTACGTTTGTCTTCTTGTCTTTGTGCAGTGATTGTTTCCATGACTTGTCGTTTTGCTTTGTTTTGATCTTGAATAAAGCTGCGGAAACGCGTATCACTGTTCTGTATGTGCTGATTAAAGCGCTCGTTAATCTGAGTGTTCTACTGTTCGAATTTCGCGTCTATCTTTGCGTCCATAGTGCGCGAAAGTTCTACCGTCATTGCTTTAAACTCGTCCCGTAATTGTGCAGCTTTTTCAGAGCATTGTTTAGCGACTCCGCTAATTTCGTCTCTGAGTGTTTCTGTTGCGGCTGTCTGCATTTCCCTTAATTCTTGCGCAACAGACTTAATTTCTTCGCTATTTTTTTGAGAACAAGCCTCAATTTCCACGCGCAACTGTTCCTTAGTGTCATGGCACTGCGCGGCAACGTCTCTAATTTGTTCACTAAGCTGTCTGTTCTGTTCCCTAAGTTGTTTAAAATCATCACTCTGTTATCTGAAATTGTTGTCTGTTTTCTCACTCTGTTGTTTGAAATTTACGTCATTATTGTCAAGTTTTTCATTAATTTTATTAAATTTTTCGTCCTGTTCACTAAGTTGTTTGCTCATTTGTCGCAACAAAGCCATAATTGGATTCGACTCAAGGTCAGCATTTCTATTCTCTGTGCTGTTCAATAGTGGATCTGGAATTGTTTCACTTTCTGTGACCATTTGGTCATTTTGAAATTTACAAAAAGGTTTGTCAGCCAAATGTATACTATCAGTCATTGTTTCGGAATTAAATCAATCTGTCCTACTTTGTGTGATCTGTTCATTTTCATTAGACAAATTTGTCTGTACATTACTTGAGTTTTCCGAATCGGGTGTGTTAAGCTGGGCAGCGCTCATTACAATAGAGCGTTCTGCGTCATCAATTGTTGTCAAATTAACAGACGAGACAATTGAGTTTGTTTGTTCATTATCAGGGTAAAAGTCATCACTAGTGGTTGGAATGCATTGATTGTCAGTGAACGCAGGATTGTCATCATTACACTGCGTGTCACAATTACTATTGGTCACATTGTTTAAGTCGGTAAATTCGTTCATAATACCTCGCGATACACTATTCACAGTCTTTCGCGGCATTTTTACAATAGTCATAATTATTCAAAAACAAATAAGCCCAAATGCAAAAGCAACACACAAATACAATAGAGCAACGAATTGCCGTTGACCTGTAGAAAGAAAGTCACAAGTTAATAAAAGCGTTGCGCCAAATCCTAATTATATCTAAGCAAATAAGAGCAGATATCTGACTGTCGCTCAAAAGACTCTCAACGAAATACGATCCTGGCAGGGTCGCCAAGTGTAACCTCCCCACAAAAATTTAAAAGGAATGTAATGACAATACTTAATAGAAATGGGAGCCAAACGTAACCTCCCTAGCAATTAAATTTAATGACAATAAAAGTGAGAATCGCAATCTGACTCAAGTATAAGTTTTTCATAAAAAAATTAAAGTCCATTCAGTGACAAGAAAATATCAGTGATAATAATGATTCAATTAAACCGGAATATCGGTCTTTGGCCCTGTGCAAAAAAACAAAATTAAATTCTTACCTCATTGCAACACCTGGTCAAATTTCTGCTCTTGTTGTTGCGCACCGCTTGGAGCAACTGCATTGCAAATAATAATATTCCCTTTTTTTTTCGTAATCTAATTGAAAACTGAAACTTTTGTTTAGGGGAAGTGGAACGAAATAGTTACTTCAATAAAAAATGAAAATTTTATGTAAAATTGCTTTTGAAATCAAAGTTATTATTGGGGGCACTTGTTGAAAATTAGTTACAATAATTAAACTTTACATTATCCGATGATTATCTTAATTAACAGTATACCTCATTCAGCATCTTGACCAGTGTTGTCGCCAGACCACATCACGCAACCCCACTGGGCTGCCACCACTGACCGACCGCTCTGCATGACGACTACTAGCGTACTGCACGCCACTGAACAGCGCTACTGCTCGCGACGACTACTGACAGAGTACTGCCCTCCACTAGACACAGCTACAGACTCGCAACGACTGACTGACAGACTGAGAACCGCTCGCAACACTCGCGCGGTCAAGCGCATACTCTCTGGTCACAGATGCTACAATGCCTCGCCATCGCTGCTATGTTACATACGTGTTTCACAATACACTTTCATATGAAGATAAAGTGGTTAGCTGATGCTGACTCTTCCAGTGTGGTCGAACAAGTCTAAATGACGAAGAACGAGGTACCAGACCATTTCTCTGTGAAGAACCGATATGTATTGATGAATGGGGACCCTGCTGCTCAAAGACAAGCGTATCACAATCGAAGCAACAGCAGAACTAAATTCGCTGCCCCCTTGAGATCTGGGACTGCCCACACCCATTCGTACTACCTGTCGGATGGAAGCCGCAACGGAACTGTTGCAGCAAATTTAGGCCAATCCAGATGAATCTTGTAGGCACCTAATTACCATGGACTAGTTTTTCACTTGTAACTAGATCCCAGAAACGAAGGTGCAAGACAAGTAATAGGTTCACCGTCGCCCAAAATGCATAAGAGCCAACAGTTATCGGGCCCTGTTAACCCTGTTCTTGGATCGTCATAACGTGGTGCTAAACGATTCTGGACGTAATGAGCAAAGAGTCACAGGAATAAAATATCGAACTTTCCTTACGGAAGTTAGGAGACGCTGTTAAGGGAAGCTACCCAAGAAAGGTTTATGATCCACAAACAAACCCTACCCTATTCTGCGCGGGACCCAGCTACTCGCCTTGCTTCTTTGTGCTTTCAAATTCTGCCCCGACCTCCGTATTGGCCTCACTTCCGACCCACTGATTTCTTTCTCTCATGAAGAAACCATTACGTGGCAGTCATCTCAAAAACGAGGCTTTATTTTCGATGCTGAATATTTCATGAACAGTTAAGACGTAGACTTCTGTATCCAAGGTCTCAGCTACGTCATAATCGTTCGGAAAAATTTGCAGTTTTTTTCCCAGGTGATAATTAAATGTTCGTGGCTAACCCTTGCAGACACTCATTTGTCTGAAGCCCTTTCTGCGTTTAAAATATGTATGGAGATATAAATGCCATACGCTCTACGTTGACTAATGAAAAGAGCATATAGTGCTAATGATAAGCGAAGAAAAAGAATCAGACGTGCTACGGACAATAGCGTGATAGTATTTTTCGAGAACACGACTAAAAAGGTCGTCGAATCAAAACTCCCTATGAATGCCACAGTCCAGACATTGATTTGGTAACAGGTATGTATGGATTGTGTCATTCATCCTGCTTACATTTATAGAGCATGTGTTGCCACTGAATGTCTATTATTAAAAATCAGTGCAGCCTTAGTCGGCCAGGGTTCGAAATTAATCGCCTAGTAAATAACTGCAGCTGTTGGCAGTACCATTAATTATGAACCATTAATTTTGTAAGGGTAAGAGCGGAATGCGGCATCTTTCCTATTTAGCAGATGTGGTAAATCTCGGACAATTTTCTTACAGTCGCTAGTAACTGCGCAGTACGTGTATTCATTATCTGTCGTATGAACATCATAACTACTTCTGGAACGTACGCACAGCAATGTTAACTCTGCCTGTTAGTGCATACTAAAGTTTCCATTGTTGTTGCATGGCTAGGGTTTCACTGCTTCAAGGGGAACGAAACCGCAATACGCACGCACGTTAGAGTTTCATATTCCAAGCATCATATGCACGAGAAATCGTAATGATGTGGAATATTCAGTTCACAGATTAATATGTAAATGTGAATAAATGCTATCTACATTTTTTAATGTACAGATGTGAATTAGTAATTTTTAGTCGCCGCCTTTAACACATTACAGTAATAGAAATTTCTCTACAGAATATAAGAGTTAATCTAGGAGCAAGTTTTTCAGTTCGTTTCCGAGTACTGCTGTTAGGCATTTTATATCACTCAGCAAGTGCCGAAAAATTTTGGTTCCAGTATTGTGTGCCCCTTTGTTTGTTGAAGACAACCTTAATGTGGAGTAAGAAGATTATTTTTCCTTCTGATATTGTAATTGTATATATAGCTTCCATTTTTATACATCAGTGTTCCTTCTAAACCGCAGTTCATTACTTATAAATAATTTCATGAACAATCAGTCAAAATGCGTAACGCGTAGATCACATGTCAACAAAATGATCGTCGTTGAGCATCACATATTATTCTCACAGTAGGTTTTTGAGCAATGAACACTTTCGTTCGTAAAGATAAGTAGCCCCAGGACATTACTCCACATGCCACTGTTGAATGAAAATATTGAAAATGTGCCAGCTTACTGATTTGTCTCTCCCCAAGATTTGCAGGGATTCTAGGTGCTAGTGTGGCTTACCTAAGTTATTTTATGAATCCTAAAATGTGATTTTTCCCGCTTAAATTCTAATCAATATGGAAACTTAATATTTTGAAGTTTTCGCGCTGTTTATTATTTCTTCACCGTGTATTACACATGTCATCGGTGTAAGTACTCTAAATGTTAAGTCATTTTGAAACAGTGAGTGCGAGACCATTCACAGAAGATCAATCAATTATACATTTAAGAACAAAGTTTAGCATTGTTATGTTGCTGTATGTTTGCTAGGATTGATTAAAATTTTATTAGTAGCAAAGGGAAATAATCTGCTTTTTGTATATTAGACGGAAGATCGTCTACAATATTTGAGGAAAAATAGCATCACGACGACAGAATACACAGGTTTGGAAACTATGTGCTGACATTTATGGAAATTTCTGAGTTGTACCTTCCGTTTAAATAAATACATGCAACACAATGCAATTCACGATAGCTGTAGAGTACGGAATGTTTATTTATGCACCAAACAAAGCTGCAATAGTTTCCGTGGTCATTACTGCCTGTACAGGTTGCAGAAACGAACAGTAGAAGCATGCATTACACAGAGAAATACAAATATTACAGAAAAGTCTGTACACGTGTCGTCTAGCTGAAATAACCGTTTCATCCGAGCGTGCTGTTCTGCATTCTGATAATGACAGAGAAATGTTAACGTTGGAAAGGATGGAACTGTAGCCTTGTTGAACCATCGACCAGAACAAAATAAAATCGAAACAGTATTAACAGTGACGAAGGAAAATATTATTGAGTAGAACAGCTGTTTCAACAAAGACTGTGTCGCCGCTGTGAGAGTGACTTTACACTGAGGGTTATTGCTGTTTACTTACAAAGCAGTTCCAGTATGATTTATATCCGTCTACAGTGTCCATCGTGGCTACAGGTTTTTTGTTTTAGATATGTTGGTTATACACTGATTTAGCAAGAGTAACATATCCCACGGTGATCATGTAGATAAAAATAGGTTATCACATAAAATAAAGAAAATACTATGGAAAACTGTTTTCAGAATCCTTCACTGCGATTATGGCACAGAAAAGAAAATGATTTGTGTGCATATTTCGCAACTGTGACGAAGATTTTTCTTGAAAACTTCGAAATAATGATCATAACAAGTGTTTCTTATTAATATGTAATTTAATTATTAACCTCTTTAATACATCAGTACTAATGAGAAGTATCATGGTTATAGAATTGATAAATCAAATGTTGCTGACAGCTTCGTATCTGATGTCCCAGTTAAATAATCACTTTGCGCCATTTAACCATTGTCCTTTTCGACGCTTCCTTAGCTCTGGCTTTCTCTCGGTACTGGAGTTTCTAGATTTTCTTGGATTTCCTTCGGCACGATCTCTCCTGTGACTTGTGTTTTCTATAAATCACAGCATATTTACTCATAATATGAGACGACAACTGCCCTTACTTTGTTATTTTCAGTGATATACCGACTTTCACTTACATTCCGGCAAATATTTTTATTGTCTCAATTTGGGTTCAGCAGTGCTTCGCAAGCTCTTCAAAACGACCGCCGAATCAACGTCACGTAGCTAATTTATAACTTCGAGAAAGCTGATTCGTGATCATCGATCGCAAGCGCCTACAATGAATGGTTTCATTACGTTACAGGCAAACCAAACCCTATGCTACAAACAGGTATAGAAAAAGTATATCGTTTGTGGGTTCAACCATTGTTTACGCATTATTAATCTAGACGTTTGTGAGGCGGTCGCTCGTTTCAGCCTTTGACCTAAAATTTTATCCTATTTGCGTACAGTATTTAGATTCAAGAGTCTCTTGCTTCATATACTTTCCAATTCGTTTTTTATTCGTCTACTTCTCACTCGTTTTGCGCTGTGAATACCTGAATAGTTAGGATGTAGCATTTAGCAATAGACAGAGTCCGCCAGAATAATGTACGCATACTTTAAGTAACAAAATGTATTACTTATGTGTTTATTTTACATGTAATAATTGGTCACACATTTTGTACAATCTTGAGTTTACCACATGGTTACTTTAAATGTTCAAAATGTTCACCGTTGGTGGTTATACACATACAAGAACAACGAGCGGTCACTGCAACTACGTTAGTCAATGTTACAGTGGAGATTACTGCACATGTCGCTGTAATCTCCTGGTGAAGTTCCTGCAGCGTGCGTGGCTCACGTCCCCACAGTTAAAAGTCAATAGGTGGTAGATCTGGCGACCATAGACGGAACTCAATGGGCCCTCTTCGTCCACTCCAATACCCAGGAAAATTGTGATGCAGGAAAGCTCGTACGGCGCCCCGTTGTGTTAGTAGAAGACCTGTTCATCAGCTCCATAATGCGCACGTATACCTGATAAAATTTATGAGCGCAACATTTCAAGGTACACTTCTCTAGTGACAGTAGCATCAAAGAGAAAGGGTCCTACTAACCCCGTAGATGGTAGTCCACACCACTCATGAACCCCTGGTAGAGTGACACCTTCATCCAGATAAACATGCGGATTTTCCGGTGCCCAGTACACACTGTTATGCCGATTCACGTTTCCATTAAGTTTAATTTGTGCCTCGTCACTCCACATTACCTTCGTCACAAATTGTTCGTCATCAGTAACCATTTGCTGATACCATTCGCAAAATTGCATTCTGCGTTCAGGATAGTCATCACAGTAATCGTGGAATGCTAACTTTTCCACTTTGTAGCTTTCAGAATTCTTCGTACAGTTGTACTGCTAACTTCACGTGCCAATGGAGTAGCAGACTTTTGTAGAGAATTAACAACGTTTTCAACACGAGAGACGCCAAAGCAGGACTTGTAGCTGTGCGCTGTGTTCCTGATCTTTTTTTTTTGTGAATATCATAAACCCTTCTATGCAATTCAAACCTGTCAGTGATGCGTTTGTTAGGCGGGTTGGCGGTTCTGTTTCAAACTCCTGCCTCCACTGACGTTGCACTTCAACGGCTTTATCAAATTTGAAAAACCACTTCACAATACATTTTCGTTGCTTGAATGTCAAGCATGCTCCAGCCATCTTGTTTTCTCAATACCGAGATGGAAGTACTAACATCTGTTGAGCCAAAGACCATACACTAAACTCAAATCGAACTACAATATCGATATCTCTATAGAGCCTGACAAAGAGTGTATATATTTTTCTGGCGGATTCTGTAAATAACTCATATCTCTGTACCTGAACTTACATTTCATTCTTGTAGTAGTTTCTCTCTTTAATGTATTTGGTCTTGGTTAAGTGCACTCCTCTTAGCTGGGGACAGAAACAGGTGGATTGTTTCACACGCTCTTGAGGAGCTACCTGTCACTCAAAAACTGCAGATTTTACCTTAGCGGAACGCATGGACAGCTAAGCGAGCCTTTCAGGTAACAGCCTGCAGGTAAATCGAATAATGGGGGGTGTAACGGTCGACTGGCGTCCTCTGTAGCAGAATGGGAATCCAGTGGTGGAAACTCCACTTACTGGAAAACTTACGGTGAGGTCCTCAGCTGTCTACCTACCGCTATCATGCTATGTTTTGGTCTCGAGACACCATTTCCGCAAGCTATATATTAGGTCGCACTTGTGTCTGCAAAACTTCCAAACTCCGACAAGGCGTCATTAAATTCTTCATTTGTCTGGCCATGTTGTCCATAGCTGCTTTAAAATTCTTGAGAGAATATTTGTTCTGTCGTCGCAGCTACAAAAATGCGTGTTTTTCCTTTATTCAGCAGACGCGTTTCGCTTTATTGAGGTAAAGTATCATCAGTTGTCTATAGTTAAGTTATTTACACTTCGATTTCCTTTACGATCGAAAACAGTTTTTTGACAATATGTTGGTTTGTACTTACGGTGATTTTTGCTTGATTTCTCGCTTACGTCGGGAAATGCCGTCTCTAGCACATCGTTGATGGTTTTTGCCTTAGACGTTGATAGTTTTGGTCCTGTTTCTAGTTTTTCTCTGCTAAAAGGTGTGTTGTGAAAAACATAATAAATGCATAGTGCTGCAGAACAACTAAATATTAGATCACAACCATCAGTGTCTAAAGCAGAGAAACATCAACCATGTGCTATCTTATTGTAAACGAACTGTTTTCGATCTTACAGCAAGTTAAAATATAGATAACATAATGACAGTCCACTGATGAAGGTTTACCTCAATAAGGCGAAACGGCCGGCCGGGGTGGCCGAGCTGTTCTAGGCGCTACAGTCTGGAACCGCGGGACCGCTACCGTCGCAGGTTCGAATACTGCCTCGGGCATGGATGTGTTTGACGTCCTTATGTTAGTTAGGTTTAAGTAGTTCTAAGTTCTAGGGGACTGATGACCTCAGCAGTTAAGTCCCACAGTGAACTAAAAAAAAAAATAGCGACACGCGTTTGTTGCAACGACAAGTCTCGTTTCGGTACTGAGTTTATTCACTGGGTTCACCAGTCTGGTGATGATTCTTTCTGGTCTTTCCATTATTTATTGATCTGTTGTGTGCGTTATCCGGATTCATACTCTTATTTTTTTATAATTAGTAGGGTCGTTCCGAAAATAACCTCTCCTATGTTTTTTTTGTACTAAAATTCGATGTACGTGCCAGATGTCGTTGGTCTAGTGCTTATGTTTGAGCCTTCCTCTTTCATTTGTAAATGGTTCCGTTGTTTTGTGGTAGTTGGCACCAGCAGAGGAATGTTCCAAAACGGAGTCTCATACGGACGCGTATATAAATAAACCGATGTGTGACTGAATTACTCACTGTTGAAGAAATTGCGCCGATGGAAATCCATCGACTCTTGCTAAAGGCGTATGGAGATAGACGTGAGCAATGTGAGGCGATAACTACGGAATTTTCAAGGTGGAAAATAGGGTGTGCATGACAAGTTACAGCACGGTCGACCCTGCATAGTTGTCAATCCTCGCAATGAGGAAAGTCTAGATCAACTCATCGGCGGATAACGACCAGAGAATTGTACACAAAGCTGAATGTCGGCTGTAACGGCTTGGAAGCAACGTTGGAACATCTTCGTTATCGCAAAGTCGGTGCGAGATGGATCCCACGGATGCTTCCAAAAGAACAAAAAACACCTCGAAATGGAATTTTTCGGTACATGCTGGAACACTGTGAAGCTGAAGGTGACAGTTTTCTGAATAGCATCATCACCGGAGATGAGACGTGGTGTCACCACTACGAGCCGGAATCCAAATGACAATCCATGGACTTGCGAGAAGAAAATTCTCCGTCAAAGAATTTCAAGACACAGCCGTCTGCAGGTAAAGTGAAGCTGAAGGTGACAGTTTTCTGAATAGCGTCGTCACCGGGGATGAGACGTGATGTCACCACTACGAGCCTGAATCCAAATGACAGTCCATGGACTGGCGAGAAGAAAATTCTCCGTCAAAGAATTTCAAGACACAGCCGTCTGCAGGTAAAGTGAAGCTGAAGGTGACAGTTTTCTGAATAGCGTCGTCACCGGGGATGAGACGTGATGTCACCACTACGAGCCTGAATCCAAATGACAGTCCATGGACTGGCGAGAAGAAAATTCTCCGTCAAAGAATTTCAAGACACAGCCGTCTGCAGGTAAAGTGATGTGCACAGTCTTCTGGGGTTACCACAGTGTGGTTCTTTTGGATGTCCTAGAGCCTGAGGAAACTGTCAGTTCAGTACGCTACATGAAGACACTGACTAAGCTGAAAGCCCGAGTTTCCAGGGTAGAGACGGATAAGAAGACCAACTTCGACCCACAACATGATAATGCTAGTCTCCACACTAGTTTCGCGACCACGAAACTAATTGCTAAATTCAGGTGGACTGTCTTACCACATTCACAACACAGTCCCGATTTAGCCTTCAGACATCCACCTCTTTGGGCCTCTTAAAGATGGACTACGTAGCGAACATTTTGAAGACTCGGATGCTGTCGTCAAAGCTGCAAGGAAGTGGTTAGCCTCAGCTACTTCCGATTTTTACAAGCGCGGTATGCAGGTAACGAATGGTGGTGACTATGTAGAAAAATGACAGTCTGTAGCTGAAATATTACTCTGTTTAACTGTGCTGTTGTGATTTATGTATCTCCTTTAGTTTCCTTGAATACAAATAAGAACATTACTTTCGGAACGATCCTCGTGTAAAGTTACACAACCACAGTTTGTGTGTCCGGGCAGCATGTTAACCGTAACTGTTCAGTAATATGCTGGTGACGACCGGAATAGCTATTCTATTCTCTGATCATTATCTTCTTTTATTTATGCAAAATTAACTCTCAAGTCTTTTGTAATCTAGACATTAATGTGTTTTGAGTAAATTGCATAATGTTTCAATGAGTCTTACGTTTAGCAGATCAAACTGTCATTTAGCACCATTAAAGTAAATTATTCAACTGAAATGCTCACGTCCTCCACCCATAAGCAATAGACGAGGCCTCTTACATATGCAGTATCTTATCTCATCACGTTTCCATTGTGTGCAACAGTTTATTTTTCAAGTAGCTTCTTAGCTTCATGGGAGTAATCTAGCATTTTACTCGAACTGGGGTGACAGAATTTGCATCATTTTAATCTAGATTAAAACGGAGCACGTGATGAGCTAGAGGTTATGTTCGCAGCATATCCTGCTTCTGCTAAGTTATTAACGATTAAAAGCTGACGGTATTTTGTCGTACAAGAATGGCTCGACCGACAAGCAAAAAGAAGAAAAAAACAATGCAAATTCCAATCAGTTGATGAGAGAGGGAGAAGAAGAATAACACTTAGGAACCAGAATGACAGAAAGCGCCTAAGTTACCATAGCGCCAAACAGTCTTGAGTAGTACTCTTTGTTTTCTGGATATTCGATGTATTCGGCAATTTTTCATACGTCCTTAGCCTTCAGAGGTTTCAACTTCAGAGCTGTGATGATATGACGACTCCACGTACCATGGTACACGTGTTGCAAATATACAGCTTTATTTGTGAAGTCAAACTGCATAGATCGAACACTGAAGCCTGATTTTTTAGGTGAATGTCGTGGCCCAAGATTTCATATTGTCTTCATCATCCGTTCGTAGCCGAAAGTTCGCGATACGACATATTCTTATCAAACCACTGAGATGACTATCTCGGGCGTCTTTCGACATTATCATGTTAAAGTCTTCAGCGATCTTACGCAAGGCTTCTCTCAGAGAAACAGATTGGGGGCTGTATTTTCCTTAGATATGACTGGTATATCACACTCAGAGAAATAATAGGAAGTACTGGTTTTGCCAATGCTATAATGGTTCTTTGGTTATTTTCCTGCTTAGTTATGAAATAAAACCAATATGATTGCTAACTAAAAAAGTAAGAAGCATTTAAATGTTAAACTTACGTTCTGTTTTGCAAAATTACTATTATAGTTGAAATAAAAGAAGTACATTTGTGGCATTATTTCCCTTAAATTTAAAAGATAGGAATAGACAAACAGAGGTAAGTCTGAAGTTTGAGCTATTTAAATGTACTGGTTTTAGATTTTTTAAAGTGGTCACCTTGCGATAATGCACACGACACCAATGCCTAACGAAATACAATAAATACACAATACTACGAACTTAGAGTCCTCTCCAGTCACGCGAGGTGGTGGCAGTTTCGTGACGTGATTGAAGTGTTCTTCCCCACTGTGGTTTGACATCATTAGTATCATCCTCCTTTTTCGTTTTTCTTGTTCTCTTTCGCAGCCACTCTGGACCATTTGTGTCCATGTTAAGGTAAAAACTTGGAGAACAGGATCATAACACATAGAAGACAGAGGTTGATGGTAAATGAAGTGTAGGTTATCAGTGGTTTATTGGGAGTTGATCAGAGCGCTCTCAATGAAGTTGATTGAGAAACCAGTGACTAGTGGTGTTCTTGTTAGCAAAAGTTCATACTTGCCGTTTCTTTTTTGAATCACATATTTTTAGAGGCTTATGCAGGACGACTTGAGGTGTTCTTGACATAAGCGGTTGTCTAGTCACGTGCATAATACTGAACACTACATGATAGCGCCTCTAACTCGTTTTGTTTTTTTTTTTTTTTTTTTTTTTTGACTAATGGTGTTTTTGACAGCAACCCCTAAACTGTAAAAACAGTATAATAGTACGAGACATTTCTTTTACAGTAACGTCATACAGAACCATATTCGGTACTATTTGTTCACATTTCCAGTAAACGGCATCACATCCGATACAAATGCCCTCCTTGCACCTTAGTGGTGATTAAGCTTTTTTTATTTTTTATTAACATTTCTGTTTTACATGACATCAGAAGTGCTGCCATCTTGCGGTATCAACTCCGTTAGTGGCCCACTGACAGTGTAGCTATAGTCAGCTACAGGTTAGTTCTAAATTTCCTGGCAGATTAAAACTGTGTGCCGGACCGAGACTCGAACTCGGGAGCTTTGCCTTTCGCGGGCAAGTGCTCTACAATCTTAGCTATCCAGCACAACTCACGCCTCGTCCTCACAGCTTCACTACTGCCAGTACCTTATCTCCTACCTCCCAAACTTCCGAGTTCGAGTCTCGGTCCGGCACACAGTTTTAATGAGCCAGCTAGTTTCATATCAGCGCACAACGTTCGCAAGAGAGCTTCTGTGACGTTTGGAATGTAGGAGACGAGGTAGCGCCAGATTTGAAGCTGTGAGGAAGGGGCAAGAGTCGTGCTTGGGTAGCTCAGATGGTAGAACACTTGCCAGGCAAAAGGCAAAGGTCCCGAGTTCGAGTCTCGGTCCGGCACACAGTTTTAATCTCCCAGGAAATTTCATATCAGCGCACAATTCGCTGCAGAGTGAAAATATCATTCTCGAAACATCCCCCACGCTGTGACTAAGTCACGTTCCCGCAATATCCTTTCTTCCAGGAGCGCTAGTTTTGCAAGGTTCGCAAGAGAGCTTCTGTGAAGTTTGGAAAGTAGGAGACGAGGTACTGGCAGAAGTGAAGCTGTGAGGACGTGCCGCGAGTCGTGCTTGGGTAGTTCAGATGGTAGAGTACCTGCCCACGAAAGGCGAAGGTCCTGAGTTCGAAACTCTGTCCGGCCCATAGTTTTAATCTGCCAGGAAGTTTCATATCAGCGTACACTCGGCTGCAGAGTGAAAATCTCATGCAGGTTAGTTCTACTTCTTGTATACGACCGTACGTATTTAGTTTGACATTTCTACCTTGTCGATGCATGTAATCATCTTAGATGATACACGTTATGTTCTTCACAGCTGTGCAAATTGTTTTATTTGAGATTTATGTAACCTCATTTCTTCGGTAAAGGTGTATTGTTCGATATCATTATTTGCACTCATCTTTATCATTTGTTACCCCCCCCCCCCCCCCCGCATGAACCATGGACCTTGCCGTTGGTGGGGAGGCTTGCGTGCCTCAGCGATACAGATGGCCGTACCGTAGGTGCAACCACAACGGAGGGGTATCTGTTGAGAGGCCAGACAAACATGTGGTTCCTGAAGAGGGGCAGCAGCCTTTTCAGTACCTGCAGGGGCAACAGTCTGGATGATTGACTGATCTGGCCTTGTAACATTAACCAAAACGGCCTTGCTGTGCTGGTACTGCAAACGGCTGAAAGCAAGGGGAAACTACAGCCGTAATTTTTCCCGAGGGCATGCAGCTTTACTGTATGATTAAATGATGATGGCGTCCTCTTGGGTAAAATATTCCGGGGGTAAAATAGTCCCCCATTCGGATCTCCGGGCGGGGACTACTCAAGAGGACGTCGTTATCAGGAGAAAGAAAACTGGCATTCTACGGATCGGAGCGTGGAATGTCAGATCCCTTAATCGGGCAGGTAGGTTAGAAAATTTAAAAAGGGAAATGGATAGGTTGAAGTTAGATATAGTGGGAATTAGTGAAGTTCGGTGGCAGGAGGAACGAGACTTCTGGTCAGGTGACTACAGGGTTATAAACACAAAATCAAATAGGGGTAATGCAGGAGTAGGTTTAATAATGAATAGGAAAATAGGAATGCGGGTTAGCTACTACAAACAGCATAGTGAACGCATTATTGTGGCCAAGATAGACACAAAGACCATGCCTACTACAGTAGTACAAGTTTACATGCCAACTAGCTCTCCAGATGATGAAGAAATTGATGAAATGTATGACGAGATAAAAGAAATTATTCTGGTAGTGAAGGGAGACGAAAATTTAATAGTCATGGGTGACAGGAATTCATCAGCAGGATAAAGGAGAGAAGGAAACATAGTAGGTGAATATGGATTGGGGGTAAGAAATGAAAGAGGAGGCCGCCTTGTAGAATTTTGCACAGAGCATAACTTAATCATAGCTAACACTTGGTTCAAGAATCATGAAAGAAGGTTGTATACCTGGAAGAATCCTGGAGATACTAAAAGGTATCAGATAGAATACATAATGGTAAGACAGAGAATTAGGAACCAGGTTTTAAATTGTAAGACATTTCCAGGAGCAGATGTCGATTCTGACCACAATCTATTGGTTATGAACTGCAGTTTGAAACTGAAGAAACTGCAAAAAGGCGGGAATTTAAGGAGATGGGACCTGGATAAACTGAAAGAACCAGAGGTTGTAGAGAGTTTCAGGGAGAGCATAAGGGAACAATTGACAGGATTGGGGGAAAGAAATACAGTAGAAGAAGAATGGGTAGCTCTGAGGGATGAAGTAGTGAAGGCAGCAGACGATCAAGTAGGTAAAAAGACGAGGGCTAATAGAAATCCTTGGGTAACAGAAGAAATATTGAATTTAATTGATGAAAGGAGAAAATATAAAAATGCAGTAAATGAAGCAGGCAAAAAGGAATACAAACGTCTCAAAAATGAGATCGACAGGAAGTGCAAAATGGCTAAGCAGGGATGGCTAGAGGACAAATGTAAGGATGTAGAGGCTTGTCTCACTAGGGGTAAGATAGATACTGCCTACAGGAAAATTAAAGAGACCTTTGGAGAGAAGAGAACCACTTGTATGAATATCAAGAGCTCAGATGGCAACCCAGTTCTAAGCAAAGAAGGGAAGGCAGAAAGGTGGAAGGAGTATATAGAGGGTTTATACAAGGGCGATGTACTTGAGGACAATATTATGGAAATGGAAGAGGATGTAGATGAAGATGAAATGGGAGATAAGATACTGCGTGAAGAGTTTGACAGAGCACTGAAAGACATGAGTCGAAACAAGGCCCCGGGAGTAGACAACATTCCATTAGAACTACTGATGGCCTTGGGAGAGCCAGTCATGACAAAACTCTACCATCTGGTGAGCAAGATGTATGAGACAGGCGAAATACCCACAGACTTCAAGAAGAATATAATAATTCCAATTCCAAAGAAAGCAGGTGTTGACAGATGTGAAAATTACCGAACTATCAGTTTAATAAGTCACAGCTGCAAAATACTAACGCGAATTCTTTACAGACGAATGGAAAAACTGGTAGAAGCGGACCTCGGGGAAGATCAGTTTGGATTCCGTAGAAATGTTGGAACACTTGAGGCAATACTAACCTTACGACTTATCTTAGAAGAAAGATTAAGAAAAGGCAAACCTACGTTTCTAGCATTTGTAGACTTAGAGAAAGCTTTTGACAACGTTAACTGGAATACTCTCTTTCAAATTCTAAAGGTGGCAGGGGTAAAATACAGAGAGCGAAAGGCTATTTACAATTTGTACAGAAACCAGATGGCAGTTACAAGAGTCGAGGGGCATGAAAGGGAAGCAGTGGTTGGGAAAGGAGTGAGACAGGGTTGTAGCCTCTCCCCGATGTTATTCAATCTGTATATTGAGCAAGCAGTAAAGAAAACAAAAGAAAAATTCGGAGTAGGTATTAAAATCCATGGAGAAGAAGTAAAAACTTTGAGGTTCGCCGATGACATTGTAATTCTGTCAGAGACAGCAAAGGACTTGGAAGAGCAGTTGAACGGAATGGACAGTGTCTTGAAAGGAGGATATAAGATGAACATCAACAAAAGCAAAACAATGATAATGGAATGTAGTCTAATTAAGTCGGGTGATGCTGAGGGAATTAGATTAGGAAATGAGGCACTTAAAGTAGTAAAGGAGTTTTGCTATTTGGGGAGCAAAATAACTGATGATGGTCGAAGTAGAGAGGATATAAAATGTAGGCTGGCAATGGCAAGGAAAGCGTTTCTGAAGAAGAGAAATTTGTTAACATCCAGTATTGATTTAAGTGTCAGGAAGTCATTTCTGAAAATATTCGTATGGAGTGTAGCCATGTATGGAAGTGAAACATGGACGATAACCAGTTTGGACAAGAAGAGAATAGAAGCTTTCGAAATGTGGTGCTACAGAAGAATGCTGAAGATAAGGTGGGTAGATCACGTAACTAATGAGGAGGTATTGAAGAGGATTGGGGAGAAGAGAGTTTGTGGCACAACTTGACTAGAAGAAGGGATCGGTTGGTAGGACATGTTTTGAGGCATCAAGGGATCACAAATTTAGCATTGGAGGGCAGCGTGGAGGGTAAAAATCGTAGAGGGAGACCAAGAGATCAATACACTAAGCAGATTCAGAAGGATGTAGGTTGCAGTAGGTACTGGGAGATGAAGAAGCTTGCACAGGATAAAGTAGCATGGAGAGCTGCATCAAACCAGTCTCAGGACTGAAGACCACAACAACAACAACAACAACAACAACAACCATGTAATCTGATATTGGGCTGTGCCCGTAACATGCCATGAGCACAATGAAGGGTTCAACGCCATTTGGATCCGTATTACTTATGACAGTTACTAGCATTTATAAATTCACTTTCATTGTTCGCTGAAATGTTCGTCTTTATGTGGACGGACTTGTTTTGACAGGATATCGTTAGTGATTTTTCTGGTGCGTGCTTCTTTTCACATTGGTTGTTTGGAGTTGTAGTGTGTATGGGAGAGTCCTACAGCACCGACCGTCTTAACTACCGGCCATCGCTAGTTCTCGTTCCCAGTACTTGGTGCAGCACGTACAAGGTGTGAGGTGAAGGGCGCCATGGTCCCATTCATGACACGTCCGGCATTTTCTCCTGCGTTCAGTCGTTTGTGGGCTGTGAGCGTTTAATGTTGTTTGTGTGAGAGGAGCGCGCAAAAAGTTAGTTTCAAGACTGTGGTACACGTTTATGGGGTGAGTAACTGAATTCACTTTTACATTTATTTTAGTTGTATTGTTTAAGGTATCTGTAGCCGTAAAACTTTCAAGACATCGAGTACTAAACATCACGCAATCGCTTCGTTTTTATTGCGTAATCGTCGCACAGTATCTGCCGGCCAGTTGACTAGTCGGAACCTTAGGGAATAAATAATAATAACTCTTTCTCTTCATTTTTCACAGTGAAATGGCTGAGAATAAAGGGAAAATAAAAAGAAAATGGACTGAAGAGAATGTGAGGATGGCAACAAATGATGTAGTAACTGAGAAAACGACAACAAAGCAGGCAGCTGAGTCTTTTCATGTCCAGAGGAGCTCTTTAGGTGTTCGAATAAAAGGCAAAGAGCAGACAAAAGAAAGTGAGAAAGAGACGTCAGGTCAAGCGCTCAACAGAGAAAGGTCAGAACCAATCAAGAGAAGTAAATAAGTAAATAGCTCAAATAGTGGTGCAACAAATATGATGGATCAAAAGAACCTGGAATTGGGTTGGGACACTCTAAAAATGAATAAGAGCACCATATGAGTAATACGCTGTGACTCATTTGAAGCAGAATGGGTACAACACAATGAATGCAAAGTGTGTGCACATTTTGGTTATATAGATGAAAGTATATTGTATTTTATTTGTGGCCCTTGCAATAAGTGAACAATGGCTTTTGAAATAAGCAAATTTTGTTCATATAATAATGTATCAATGGTTACCTTTACTTGGGTAATGTTATTTGTCAGTTAAGACTGAAAATCTTCCTACAGAGACACTGGTAAGTACTGGAAGACAATTTTTGTACTGACTGAAAAACCACCAGTTTTTACATCTACGTGACTTCTCATTTTTGTACAAGCAGAGAAATCATACATGTACATCCATAAGGCATTAGTTTGAGTACCTGTTTACTACATTAAAGTTCCAAATTTTTAAATATTCCACATTTTACAACTGAAAAGGTTAAGGTGGGCGGTACTGTAGGACTCTACCTGTACGAGGGGTACCTAGAAAAACCGGAATGACAAGGCTGCGGGCTGAGCTTGAGTAACACGCACTTCTGCAGGCAGACGTGTATGGCGCGACTCATTGTCAATTCAGTGCCGCCCGTGTTCTCCACCTGGCTTATTCTGTCCAACTACAGTGATTTCTTTTTTTTTGGTACCACTATTTTGTTCTTGTTCCGTTTTTTATGATGTGAAGTTGAAGTGAACACCGTGCAACTGCCAAACTTGGTTTTCTACTTGGTTAAAATGGTACTAAAACTATTTTAATGTTGAAAACGATTTACCAAGACGACGACATGGGAAAAACTAAAGTGTACGAGTGTTTTTCTTGATTTAGAAATGGCGACATGTCTATTGATGACAAACCTCGTTCTTGACGTTCATCAACTGAAAAAAATTCCAGAGCCTGTGCTCACGGACCATCGATAGACAATTAATCAACTGTCGGACATTAGTGTGTCATCTGGGAGCTAGATTCAGCTAATTTTAACGGAGGGTTTTCGGAATCAAAAGCAACGTCGAGTTGCCACAGTCACAGTCAAGCCAATGGAAGACGTCTTCGTCACCCCGTCCCAAAAAATTTCGTAAGTCATATCAGACGTCCTGACAATGCTGATTTTCTTCTTTGATGCCAATTGAACAGTTCATTCGGAGTTTGTTCCACCAGGTCAGACAGTCAATCACATCTTTTATTTGAAAGCTTTAAGAAGATTGTGTTTATCGAAAAAGACTTAATTTGTCGCAGACAGGGGACTGGTTCTTCCAATACGACAACGCATGGCTGTAACGGATCGTGCAGGCACGTCCCGATCCCTGAATGAACAGATGGGGACGTTTGCAAGACAACAACCATCTGCACGAACAGCTCGACGACGTTTGCAGCAGCATGGACTATCAGTTCGGAGACCATGGCTGCAGTTACCCTTGACGCTGCATCACAGACAGGAGTGCCTGCGATGGTGTACTCAACGACGAACCTAGGTGCACGAATGGCAAAACGTCATTTTTTCCGATGAATCCAGGTTCTGTTTACAGCAGCATGATGGTCGCATCCATGTTTGGCGACATCGCGGCGAACGCACATTAGAAGCGTGTATTCGTCATCGCCATACTGGCGTAACACCCGGCGTGATGGTATGGGTTGCCATTGGTTACATGTCTCGGTCACCTCTTGTTCGCATTGGCGGCACTTTGAACAGTGGACGTTACATATCAGATGTGTTACGACCCGTGGCTCTGCCCTTCATTCGATCCCTGCGAAACCCTACATTTCAATAGGATAATGCACGACTGCATCTTGCAGGTCCTGTACGGGCCTTTCTGGATACAGAAAATGTTTGACTGCTGCCCTGGCCAGCACATTCACCAGACCTCCCATCAATTGAAAACGTCTGGTCAATGGTGGCCGAGCAACTGGCTCGCCACAATACGCCAGTCACTACTCTTGATGAACTGTGGTATAGTGTTGAAGCTGCATGGGCAGCTGTACCTGTACACGCCATCCAAGCTCTGTTTGACTCAATGCCCAGGCGTATCAAGGCCGTTATTACGGCCAGAGGTGGTGGTTCTGTGTACTGATTTCTCAGGATCTATGCAGCCAGATTGCTTGACAGTGTAATCGCAAGTCAGTTTTAGTATAATATATTTGTCCAATGAATACCCGTTTATCATCTGCATTTCTTCTCGGTGTAGCAATTTTAATGGCTAGTAGTGCAAAAACGAGGGATGAACTGTCAGCCATTTCTAAAATGTTTCGAGCAGTGGAAGCACCAGTGGTATAAATGTATTAGCTGTAAAGGAGAATACATTGACGGGATTAAGGTTGTTTTTAAGCAATTTGAAAACATATAGCTTTTAAAAATGTATTCCGTTGTTTTTGGGTACACCATCGTATAAAAAACTGCATTTCTCCGAGTGTGGATCTCAACGAGAATTCCAGCCAGCCGTCCATCTCAATAGCAACATCCTCCTCGCTGTCAGACTATGGAGCCGCAGATGAACGGCGGCGCAGCGGCGGCGGCGGCGGTGGCGGCGGCGGCGGCGGTGTCGAGGTTTGTACTCGACCAGGCGGCAGCCACTTGGTCGGATCTTGGTCGCGCATAGTTTCAACACTGGAGCGCCCGCTGCCCACCCCCGCGCCCCCGCGCCCCCGCCCACAGCGCGGCGCCACTCACCCACCCCAGAGCGTCCTCATGTGACGCAATTCCCCAGCCCGCCAATCGATAGCAGAGCCATTGTGCGGGGCGGCTCGTGTGCCGCGCAGCCCGTACCTCGCTGCTGGGCGGTGTTATAACGGCCGTAATGCCGCCAAGCCGGGGATAACGCGCAAGTTCTGCCTCTGTTGTGCGATGGTGCAAACAAGGGCCCGAACCGCCTCCCGCCATCTGCTGCAAACTCATCACCGCCGCGCGAATACCCCGCCTCAGCGGCGCGGCGAAGGCGCCTGCCTTTGTGGAAGCACACTTGCATGACTGACACACGACAGTCGGCTTTACATTAACATAATTGCCCATGATTCAATGAAGTCTCTTCGGCAATTTTTTTTTGCACTGTAAAATGCCAAATCCATTCATTAATAATATACTTATCAGTCGTGTCTACGGTAGCCATACAGGTCTTAAATGGCTGCATGTATCCACTATTTCACCATGTCTGCCATTGAATGAATGACACTATTCTCTACCTATCTTACATGTGCCTACATTGTCAAGCTAGAGGGCCACCTAGATTAATGCTGAAACAGAAATAGAGTTCTAACTAGGACTGTTGATAAATTATCTGTAAATCCACATTTTTTCCTAACCTGTATTCAACAAGCAATAACGGAAACGAAAGAAAAATGTGGAGCAGGAATTAAAATCCATTGAGAAGAAATAAAAATTGCCGAAGACTTGTAATTCTGTCAGAGACAAAAAAGGACTTTGAAGAGCAGTTGAACGGAATGGACAGTCTCTTGAAAGGAGGATATAAGATGAACATCAACAAAAGCAAAACGAGGCTAATGGAATGTAGTCGAATTAAAGCAGGTGATGCTGAGGTAATTAGATTAGGAAATGAGACACTTGATCTAGTAGGAGAGTTTTGCTATTTGGGGAGCAAAATAACTGACGACGGTCGACGTAGAGAGGATATAAAATGTAGACGGGCGATAACAAGGAAAACATTCCTGACGGAGAGAAATTTGTTAACATCGAATGTTGATTTAAGTGTCAGGAAGTCTTTTCTCAATTTATTTGTATGGAATGTAGCCATGTATGGATGCGAAACAAGGACGATAAACAGTTTAGACAAGAAGAGAATAGATGTTTTTGAAATGTGGTGCTACAGAAGAATGCTGAAGATTAGATGGGTAGATCACACAACTAATGAGCAGGTACTGGATAGAACTGGGGGGAATAGGAATTTGTGGCGCAACTTGAGTAGAAGGAGTGATCGGTTTGCAGGACACTTTCTGAGGCATTAAGGGATCACCTGTTTAGTACTGGAGGGAAGTTTGCAGGGTGAAAATCGTACATGGATACCAAGAGATGAATGCGCGTAGCAGGTTCAGAAGTATGTAGGTTGCAGTCGTTATTCGGAGATGAAGATGCTTGCACGGAATAGATTAGCGTGGAGAGCTGCATCAAACCAGTATTTGGACTGAAGACTACAACAACATACACTCCTGGAAATGGAAAAAAGAACACATTGACACCGGTGTGTCAGACCCACCATACTTGCTCCGGACACTGCGAGAGGGCTGTACAAGCAATGATCACACGCACGGCACAGCGGACACACCAGGAACCGCGGTGTTGGCCGTCGAATGGCGCTAGCTGCGCAGCATTTGTGCACCGCCGCCGTCAGTGTCAGCCAGTTTGCCGTGGCATACGGAGCTCCATCGCAGTCTTTAACACTGGTAGCATGCCGCGACAGCGTGGACGTGAACCGTATGTGCAGTTGACGGACTTTGAGCGAGGGCGTATAGTGGGCATGCGGGAGGCCGGGTGGACGTACCGCCGAATTGCTCAACACGTGGGGCGTGAGGTCTCCACAGTACATCGATGTTGTCGCCAGTGGTCGGCGGAAGGTGCACGTGCCCGTCGACCTGGGACCGGACCGCAGCGACGCACGGATGCACGCCAAGACCGTAGGATCCTACGCAGTGCCGTAGGGGACCGCACCGCCACTTCCCAGCAAATTAGGGACACTGTTGCTCCTGGGGTATCGGCGAGGACCATTCGCAACCGTCTCCATGAAGCTGGGCTACGGTCCCGCACACCGTTAGGCCGTCTTCCGCTCACGCCCCAACATCGTGCAGCCCGCCTGCAGTGGTGTCGCGACAGGCGTGAATGGAGGGACGAATGGAGACGTGTCGTCTTCAGCGATGAGAGTCGCTTCTGCCTTGGTGCCAATGATGGTCGTATGCGTGTTTGGCGCCGTGCAGGTGAGCGCCACAATCAGGACTGCATACGACCGAGGCACACAGGGCCAACACCCGGCATCATGGTGTGGGGAGCGATCTCCTACACTGGCCGTACACCACTGGTGATCGTCGAGGGGACACTGAATAGTGCACGGTACATCCAAACCGTCATCGAAGCCATCGTTCTACCATTCCTAGACCGGCAAGGGAACTTGCTGTTCCAACAGGACAATGCACGTCCGCATGTATCCCGTGCTACCCAACGTGCTCTAGAAGGTGTAAGTCAACTACCCTGGCCAGCAAGATCTCCGGATCTGTCCCCCATTGAGCATGTTTGGGACTGGATGAAGCGTCGTCTCACGCGGTCTGCACGTCCAGTACGAACGCTGATCCAACTGAGGCGCCAGGTGGAAATGGCATGGCAAGCCGTTCCACAGGACTACATCCAGCATCTCTACGATCGTCTCCATGGGAGAATAGCAGCCTGCATTGCTGCGAAAGGTGGATATACACTGTACTAGTGCCGACATTGTGCATGCTCTGTTGCCTGTGTCTATGTGCCTGTGGTTCTGTCAGTGTGATCATGTGATGTATCTGACCCCAGGAATGTGTCAATAAAGTTTCCCCTTCCTGGGACAATGAATTCACGGTGTTCTTATTTCAATTTCCAGCAGTGTATTTTATATCATATTATTTTTTCACAATTTTCAATAAATATATATAAAACTGCTCATTTGAAATTGTGATGGAACATAATTTTACTTTCACTGTGTGAAGGATTCTTACTACTTTTTGAACTCCCATCACGTCCATTGCTTTTGACTGTGTGAAGCAAGTACAAGTGGCACAAAGAAGAAGGCCGATTGCACTGGAAAGTGGCGATGTGAATGGAATAACAAGATTTACCATGTGGGGAAGTAGCGCACCAGTTGCGTTAAAAAACAGTTTTCAACGCCACTAGTGTGCTATTTCTTCACATCTGGTTCTTCAAAAATACTTATTGAAAAGATGACCATAATCTAAGTGACAAGATTGGTTTTTGCCGTGGGAGGAGGCGTGTGAGGTGATATGCTGACATAATCGGCGCTTGGCGCTACCAACAGAAGCTGCAACGTTTAGCTGCACCGTCCAATTGTGACACCACAATTGCTATGTCGTCCGCGTTTGCAGAAATGAAAACAACAGGTAAGTCGGCACGAGGTATTCCTGACAAATCCAAAATGTGACGAAACCGAACGACGGACTCATCGGAAACGCCAATTACACGCAGTTCCCATTTTTAGCAAAGTGGTTAACGCGAAGCGTGAATGTGCATCGTTTTTCTTTCAATTCTTGCTCTGAGGGGGATAAGCAGGTAGCTAAACTGTTGATTTACAGAATGTCTAATAACAGATGAATGCTTAAATATACAGATCTAAAAGCTGCAGTGTATTTACAATGTGCAGCCGAAATTTTTATTGGCCAATACGTCGATATTTCTTTCGTCCATATATCTATACATCGATACTTTACATTGATATGTCGAGAGCAGATAACGAATTTTTTGTAACATTGATATATCGGATTTCCGATATTTTTAAAATATCAACAGTCCTACTTCAAACATCCAAGATCGGTATTATACACCCTTTATTGTTATGACTAGTTTCAGCAAACTACGTTGCCATCATCAGACCCGGATCTTGATCAAATGTATCTTATATCGTATCATATCGCAGTACGATATTTCATAATATGAGAACAACAGTACATCAGCAAGTCAAACATGAAATAACTATCATCCTGTGATATGATACGATATAAGATGAATTTCGTCAAGATTCTGTGAAATGTGGAGTCGAAGATGTTGGTTCCTGCTTTATAGGCCTGATGATGCCAACATACTCGTAGTGGCTGAAGCCCGTGATCACAATAAACGCTATACAATTGAGATCTTGGATGTTTGGAGATGTACTTGCGTTTCTGCTCTTTACCTATGTCCTAGATTGGCTGGTGTCTGTGGTTATTTGCCAAACTGGTGGCAACTGGCGATCATATCCATACCCTACTTGTTGGCATGGCAGTTTCGTTCGGCTGTAGCTGCAGTAATTACACAGCACCAGGTAAACAGTCCGTAAAACTAACGTGATAAGAAGCCAGACATTTGGAAAGAAACATGGATGTTTTATTCAAAAAACAATGAGATTTATAGAGAAAGGAAATCACAGACAAATAACACCTCTATTCACTGTGCAAAATATGGAATGCATCATAATGATTCATGGAGACTAATAACAGGAATATTAATACACAATTTAAATTAGGGTCTCTCTCCCTATCGTGATCAAAGTAGCGAGCACAATAATCATTGCTTCTAATAACAGGCTCCCACTAACTTGAAGAACGCACTGAAAGACTAGTACTCAGGCCTCGAGTACTGATCAATAGTGGGAAGGACTTCAATTTTTCACGACAGTTCTCATCCTTGTTACGTCTTCTTGCTCTTTCCAAACATTTATCATTAGTCTGCCCTTTATTACTAGTCTTTCAAAGTGTGTTCTTCACGTCAGTAATAGAATAGTCAGAAGCAAACATTGTTTTGCTCGCTATCATGCTTGGGATAGGGATAAACCTTAATTTAAATTGTTTATTAATAAAAAGGATTATTCTGAATGATGACCATCTTCGAAACTTCTTATTTATTCAAGTACAAATCCAAAACGTACAAGCTTTATACCAATGTAAAGAGGAATTTTAAAAGTTTTCATTTCATAATGTTTGATATCATTTCAATAAATATAATAATTTCTAATTAATTACTTTTAATTATTATTTAATGATTAGAAAAATGATAAATGTCACAAATGTTTAATGTGGCTACAGTTGGCTGCACGGCAAATATCGACGCAGTAGCCAAACTCTTCCCACACACGCGAAAGTGTATCGGCTGTTACTAAGTGCACAGCAGTAGTGATTCGGTTCCACGGATCGCTCAGAGTGGTTGGCAGAGCCGGGACGTATACAGCTTCTGAAACCATCACCGCCCGCACGCAGCCGCTGGCCAAAATCTTTGAAACTTCCTCTTTTCATTTGTATAAGGCTTGTTCATTTTGGATTTGTTCATGAATAGGTACAAGTTTTAGAAAATGGATCCAACATTTAGAATAACTCTTTACCTGTTGTTGATCCCCATGAATCATTACGATTGAGTACCTGTTTTGCACAATGAGCATTACTCTTATTTGTCAGCCATTTCCTTTGTATATATCTCATAGTTTAAGGAACAACACAACCATGTTCCTTTCCACATGCACGGATTTTTGTTATCTTAGTTTCCTGAACCCGTTTTATCACAATGCTCTCTTTCTTTCCGTTGTGAAATTATTACAGTGATGGTCTTTCACTGGAACAAAACACCAACGCCGGAACGTAAGGTACGGACACGATTGCCAATTGCTAGCAATTTTGACAAATAACATCAGTCATCACATTACTTAGCATTAGGTAATAACAGTGTCATCCTTTGAAGCAGGGCCAAATCAAACAAATTCTAATGGCCAATCAGCTAACGAAAATGGCCTATGTCAGAAATTGTGAAATAGTGCATACATAAACCAAAGTTCCACACTTTAGACTGCATTAAGTAATTTCAGAAATTTGTGGCCACTGTAGGCCTCGTTTCAAAGAATATTATTATCCGTGGATAAGACATTTTACAGTGTAAATGAAATTGATCATTGAGGCTATAACTCACGACTACGTACTTTACCATTACATGTAGTGTCAACCCAGTGATGAACTACCACAGTAGTTGTGCTAGTGGGAAGTTTTAATACATAAAGCACATAGGTCTATAACAGACAAAGTATAGTATTTATCATCACAGAATTAGTTGGCTTGGCTGCGTGTTCTGGACAGGAAGCTGTGGTGTATGTCACAGCAGTAACATCGACACGGTTAGATTACTAATAACTAATTACAGGTGATATTAATATTATATGAAACACTCTTTAGTACACAGAGGACTGCTTGACTTCTTCGGCTCGCCAATACTTTATAACCATGTCTGTGTCGGAACATAGGCAAAAATGGACACCCTACGCTAACGGCGGTTGGTCTAACAGTTCCTTTCCTCTGTCTTATATTGGACGATACGTCTTCACCACGATCTGACGAGGACGAATCGTAAAGAGAGTAAGTGTGGTGAAACGTATGCGAGCCGTCGCGGCTAAAGTTCATTTTATCTCTGTCTTCCCGTCTTCTTTCAGTAGCGCTCCGATAGGCGGTGCGACTGAACTTGAAGTTTTCGTAGATGATATCTGGCTCGGAGAGTTTCAAATAGGCCGGTAGTGGGTTGTGAGGAAGAACGGGCTAGAGGGGCGCAGCGTATCGGTACCACGCATGGGTTTTTACGCGGAACGGTCCTTTCAGCCCTTCTGTATGCTTCCAGATCAACCTGTCACAGCTTTACGTAGTGGCAATCACATTGCTGTATCGACGGTGTCCTCCTACGGCCTTCTGGAAAATTTAGCAATCGTTAATGCTTGCGCTCTGATAAGTGTAGCTTTGCTGTTCGTACCCTGTGAATCAAAAAAATGGCTCTGAGCACTATGGGACTTAACTTCTGAGGTCATCAGTCCCATAGAACTTAGAACTACTTAAACCTAACCAACCTAAGGACACCACAAACATCCATGCCCGAGGCAAGATTCGAACCTGCGACCGTAGCGGTCGCGCGGTTCGACACTGCAGCGCCTAGAACCGTTCGGCCACTATGGCCGGCTCCTTGTGAATCACTGGAACATTTTAGTTTATTGTGATATATCTTGGTTTCCATGAAATAATATATGCATTTTGAAAGTACGCTCTAGGTGGTTGTCAGACCTGAGGACTGAGCCAAGGAAACATTGTTTGTAATGCCTAGGCACAAGGAAGGGTAAGTTTATTCATTTATTTTTTTCTGTCTGCTTAATTCAAAAAGGGTACTTTTGATGTAAAGTTTACGTAATCATTTGGGGAGACGTTAATTATTACACTTTTATACTCCCTTACTAGTGATTTAAGATACGTTTACTTCGGCAGTTTTTTTGTGAGTAATATTTACACCCTTATTTTATGATGGATTTTTCGTAGTCTCTTAAGAATGTGACGATTGTTCTTCGTGCATTTATATTTCTGTGGGGTGTAATTCATTTGTGTAGTGTTTTTTAGCAGCGCCTGTTAAACTTATGAAGCGTGTGCAGCGAAGGCTTGTTGCTGTTATGGCGCTGCACATGCCTTCCGACTGCGTTTGAGGCATCTCCGCTCTTGCTATAGTGGAACTATCCACCTTGGCTGCCTGACTTCTTTAAGTTGAGTCTCGCCTTTCCCTTCTTAAGGCTCTCATGTACTTGCTTTAACTTCTAAATACTCTGCCTAAAGGCCTATATGTGAGCGAAGTCTTGATTAAATTTTGAGGTAGTTCCTTTGGCTGTTTAAATACTTGCGTTTATACTTGGTGAGCTGAGGAAAATTTTAATGTAATTTCCGTTCTGACCGCCACCTTCTTAGATTTCTACGACGGTTGCCTATGCACGGATTTTTTTTATCTTCAACAGTTCTTCGCTGAACAGAATGAGAATTACACACACGAGAAAATGGTTTTTTTTTTTTTTTTATATCCGCATACTCTATTTTTTCACGTAATCTCCATCCCGTTCTGTGGCCTTTCTCCAGTGCGAAACAAGGAAGTGTATGCCCTGTCGGTACCAGTCCTTTACCTGATTGCGGAACCAGTGCTTCATTGTGTGCATCACCTCTTCATCGTCCTCAAAATGCCTTCCACGAATGGCGTCCTTTAATGGTCCAACCAAGTGGAAGTCCGAGAGGGTTAGGTCAGGGCTGTAGGGCGGGTGGGGTAACACTGTACTACCCAGTTTAGCCATGTGTTCAGCAGTCCTCAGACTTTTGTGGGGCTGAGCGTTATCGTGTTGCAGCAAAACATTTCCTGGGTTTCTGTGGCACCGAAGTCGTCGGAAGCGCGTCTTGAGTTAAGTTAATGTGTTGGCATATGCTTCTGAATTAATGGTACCGACTCTTTGCATCAAATCAACGAGAATCATACCTTCACAGTTACAGAACACTATGATCATGACCTTACCGGCGGAATTATTTCTTCTGTAGGGAACGGGAATGGCCCCATTTCATCGACTGTCGTTTTGTTTCGGGTTAGAAATGGTGTAGCCAGGTTTCATCACCTGTCACAATACGGGACGAGAAGACCTTCCACTCAGCTTCAAAACGTTGCAGCAAATCAACACACCATTAGACACCACAGGACCCATCTTACACACACTTGTGAATATCCATGAGTACGGAGAATTGCATCCACACTTCCTTTGCTGATTGACAGATGCAGCGCCAACTTCCTAGATGTAATGCGTCTGTCCTCACGAATGACAACATCAGCTCACTGCAAAATGTCAGGTGTGACAGCCATGGATGGTCTCCCCGATCACTGCAAATCATGGAGCTCCGCCGAACCGCCTTCTGATGACCTCACCCTCCGTGCCCAGCGACTAACTGTACTTCTGTAGACAGCAGATGTTCCATAGATTTTGCAAAAGCGTTTTTTAATATTCCCCACAGTTACTTTCCCTGCAGTGAGAAATTCAATGACGGCGCGTTCCTCGTAACGTACGAGATGCCACTTTCAAACAGCCTTACAGCTACGCTATCTGTCGGAAGTGACGGAACCTTGGCGGGCTCACTCAGGAGACTTCAAATAATACAAACGTAACGTTTCGAATTGGTAGCATTGTTTTCGGCTGAGTAAAAAAAAATGCGATGCATCACTTACTGGGCAACACTCGTATTTTTAATTATACCTCACTGGCTATGTGCGCCAGCTTACTAACTTGTGGTTTTCAATCAGATAATTAACAGCTAATATTATTACGCTGAAACTTTGGATATAGTGACTCCTTTCTTAGGGGAAGTTATTGATAGTTCTCTGAACTCAGTCCTACATTCTTAATCGTGTAAAATTCGACCATAAAATTTTAATAAGTTTAAACTAATTTGTACATCAAAAATCAAATGGTATCATACCTTCCCTTAATTATCACTGATTGAATGTTAAGATTATTCAAGGGAAGCTCTCGAAATTTGAGGAGCTCCGAATTCTGTTCGTGGGACATTGTTTTCCAACTGCCGTTCATATGCCGACAATACCAGTTGTCTAAGTACCAGTCTGAAGAGCCCTGCTGATGCCATATCAGGGATGAATGAAAATCTTTATTCAGGATCACGAAGGGCATGAAACCTAAATTTTTAACCTAATCGTAAGAAATGACAAGTCCTCCTCACTTGAAACTGAAAACTGAAATTCCTCCAGAATTTCGAAATTGAATCCGATAACCGTTTGAAACAAATGGTAAACACCCTTGACGCAGCACTGGAGAAGGGTATACAGTAGGAACAACAACCTGTTGCGGTATGTAGGAAACTTCTTTTTGACATACATGCAACCCAAACATTCATAAAATATTTCCGCCTCAAATTTGAAAAAAAAAAATCCTTAGTCTCTTTAACATTTTCATACAGTGACGTGTTTCGTAATGGCACGAACCGTGAAAACTACAGCCTCGAGATGCTGATAAATTCATGTTTATTATTATTGTTACGTATGGATCCACTAGGACCACGTGAGGTACAATCAATCAATGTCGCTTTTGGTGGTTGGCCTCCATTTGTGTCCAAATTTGTTTCATCCTATCAGAATGACTCTATTTCTTTCATCAGACCACATGTTCCAGTCCGTTTCCTAATTTACCTCTAACCAACTTCCAATCAAATATGTTTTGTCTGAATGTTTTTTTTTTTCTATCTGTAACGTCTGCCTGAGTAAAACTGGCTACTTTAAGATCCTCCTTAATTGCAACGATCCATTTCACTGGCTCAGTTTTGGCCTTACTTATGTTTTCGTAGACTTCTACTATTTGTTATGACAACCTAGTGGGTGTCATTCTATGAACCTGCCCATGTTTGTTTTGTCAACTTAGTGGGTGCCATTCTTTTAACGTACCCATAACATTTAAGTCTTCGTTTTCTCACGTAACCGTGTATGTCTGGGTGTTCTTCTATTTTCTTTTTACTTCTCAGCCTGGAAGTTCCTCCATCAGTAATTTGTGGGCCTAATATTTTCCTAACAATCTTTCTTTCTTTCTTTTGAGATTCTTCAGTACTCCACTGTCTATTTAAAATTGCAGTTTATGCTCCATAAAGACATTCAGGTTTGATTACAGTGCTGTAGTGCTTAAGTTTACTGAATTTAGAAATTATAAATGTTTTGTGTTAATCTGAATGTATTTCCCATTTTTTGACAGCGAACTTCGTTTGCAGCTTTTTCCAGACCGTTTTCTTGTGTAATTTGCCACAAGAATTTTAACTGTGGAATCCTTTTTATTTTTCCACATTTCGTGTTCAAAAACTTTGGTGCCTATTTGTCACTTGTAATACATTCCGTGTCCTCGAATGATATTTGAAGTCCTTTTTTTTCACAACTTCTTTAAGAATTTCAATTTGTTTTTGAGCTGTGGTTATATCACTAATTAAAATTGGCAGATCATCTGCAAATGTTAGGCAATCTCCTCTGTTATTACTTCTACGTAACTTGATTAATCTATTTATTGATTCGACTTTTGCTCTCATCATTCTGTAATTACCTTTTCCAAAACGCACTTAAACAATAATGGGGCGAGTCCATCTCCCTGTCTAACACCAGTCTTTATGTCAAATGGTTCAGAAGTTTTTTCCGATGAATTTAACTTTAGAGCTCGTGTCGGTTAACAGTTTCTTAATCAGTGTTTGAGTTTTATTATCTAGCCGTTTCTTTTTTTTAAATTTGGAAAACAGATTCACGATCAACTGAGTCGTAGTGCGGCGGGGCGGGTTTAACTTTGTTCGATAGCACTGTGTGAAGCAAGCTGCAAAAATAATGTCCACCTACCTCAGTACAGCGTTCGTTCACCACCTGTTGCTCTGCATTCGATGGTACTATGTAGACAATGTTAAAAGCAGTGTTGAAGAAAACCATCGTCGATACTTACGATAGGAAAGTCCGCGTAACTCCGGTAACAAAATAAACCTGTAAATCTCTAGTACTAACAGGCCAAAATGGATGCTTCATTCATTCATTGAAATATCCGCTTATCGATACTTACGTGTTTTATTGTCGACAAGCCCACATTTACGTCGCTAGCACATCCACTACTAGTTCATGCAGCTTATATTACATGCTAGACAGCCAGAAAAGCACTAACTCCAACCCAAAATACTACGAGATTAATACAGTCAATACTCTGCTACCAAATGAGTTTCACATTCTGTCGTTTTCAGTGGATTCTTCAACAGAAGATGCTAGCAGAAAATGTTCTGTAAATGCATACTGAACACACCACGCAGAATTCTCTACAAGGCCGATAGTTTCACACGCGGTTTTCTCTACAACAAACACTCCAACAACTTCACAGAACTGTCCATAACTGCATCTGCTTGGACAGCAATATAAACCGAAAGCGATGTAACAGTCATTTCTTCATCTTACAAACACTTTTTTTCGGACACGTCTAACATGACCTCGTAGGGTACGAAATTGCTACAACATTGATTTGAAATTGCTCAATAAATGTATTGGTCGCTGGCCAAGTTTTTTGTTTAGGAAGGTTGAAATTTTAGCACATTTCAGTAAGAATTGGGCCTTTTGGTTTGTCCATTTATGTGCAGAAAATCCACCCACCGTTTTTTTATATTTTGTACCTAATTGAGCATTACAATCACCCCTTAAAATTGTAACATGATTTGTGGGAATTTTCGAGATGATGCTTTCTAACGTTTCCAAAGCCTCATTAACTTCTCCAGGTTTTTTACGGTTACCCTCATTGACTGGCATATAGACATTAATTAAAATTTATGTTTTACTTGCGTATTAAAGAGAAATTGTCATTAACCTATTATTAATGGGTTTTACCTCTGATATTAAAAATAAATATTTTTTGGAGACGGAAAAAGCAAGTGCTAGATGTGGTGTATTATTAAGTATTCTTTTATAAGTTTTGTTTTTAAACAGACTATAATTTTCGAAATCCATGTTGTTATTTTCCGTCATTTGCGTTTCTTGAAGTGCCAAAATTTGAAACCTCTGTTCTTTGAATGTCTCTCACAATTTATGAAGTTTCCTTGTTTGGAAAACCGTTTGTATGTTAAGTGTTACTAAAAACGTATTTGTTTCGGTTTTAAGCTGGTCAGATGTCTCCGACTTCCTCTGTTGAATCATACAGCATTTTAACGTCACAACCCCAGAATCCGAAATACCAGTAGCGCCAGTATACTGGCGGTGTACAGACCACTTGGGATAATACTGTGATTATCAAAGTTCCCCATGATGATTATACTTGGAATCAGGTCTGGTTGAGTAGACTCATTGAGTGAAATGAGTGTTAAGACCGAAAGGGTTAGTTCCAGAATATAAATTTCAGCCCCACCACTAAACAGACGCTGAACACTTTGCCGCTTGCTGGCCCGGGACTGCTTATTCTGTATTCGCAGCTGTCCACCGTATCTGATGAAACGTTCACTATCTGCCACCTGTGTTCCGTCCTGTCTCTTAGGCAATGTCGGCTTCTTAGACATTTGGACACAAAGTCTTGAAGCCTGGAGATAAATGCTTGGTTAAAATATGTGTGTGCGACATTCGGTGTTTGATCATATCAGTTCTGCCTGTAATCTGTTAGTCTGGCTGCTCTATTTATTTCATCAGTTCTTTAGGCTCTGGTCTTTTCAGTACTGCTTCTCACATATCAGGTGGGTTACCTTTCATCATTCCACTACTATAATACCAGATCGGAAAGGGATGGATCATTGGAAAGGGTACGGCCGTCTTCCTTTACCATCCTTCCCCAAGCCGATGGGGCAAATGGTCTAGTTATTTGGTCCCATCCCGCAAATCAACCATCCAACCAGATCGGCTATGTCGAGAATCACGGCAGTACCTTTGCACAAAACCCAATCTTCCACCATCTCCTTTCAGCCATACATCTGTGGAACAAATTACCCTGTAACCTGCTTGTTACCAGAACTATTCAAGATTCGAGAAGAGATCGTGAGGGCCTTCTCGGCATATCCCTAGTGTTTCCCTTCTCAGCAACAGGAAACCGGTGTTTCTGTCAAACTGTAAACTGTCAATACTTTTCTCGTCCACATCTGTATTTGCTTTCTTTCTTCGAACTCATCTGCTAATAGTAGGCTATTATATCTCGCTCCTCCTCTAACTAGCCGGCCTCTTCTCCACACTGACACCTTCTACACTTCTGTAAAGCGTTTCTGTTAGTTGTCATCATTAGTATTCGACAAGAACTTAATGAGGAAACTGGTTAGTGTTAATAAAACTTACATTTCTTAAAGTTCACATATTTATTACTACATATGGGAGGGGCCTGGGGTATAAAATCGACAAGTGTCGGTGAAAGTATATTTGGAAACGGGGCTCAAAATGCAGACGAATTATGGGAGACGTCGATAAACATATGCAGGCGGACCCTCCAAAATTGTGAAAGACTATTAAACGAAACTAGTCTTATAATGAATTTTCTTTATTAGAGTAAAAACGATTATTAGACATGGGGCAACCTGCGGAACACTAACGTGATAAAATGGTAGATGAAGAAATGGTAGTCTTTTGGAATCTTAAATCTCTGGAATGGAATTTGTGACATAGTGGGTCAGGGGGAAAATGCTAATAATCTCCTAAGAAAACCACCTATCATGGAATGCCTGGTGATTATCGTAAGGTTAATGGTAACGGATAGTACGACAGACGATGAGGGGGATGGGGGGGGGGGGGGGGGGACATCATACCTGTGGGTGAAGATGAAAGCAACCTGTTCATTACTGTAAAAATAAAAGTCTGCAGATGGAAGCTTTAAGTAAGCAATTACGATAAAATGACTCGAAATTCCCTTTACGTCGTCTCTCTATTGCAGCATGGTTTAAATGGCTCTAAGCACTATGGGACCTAACATCTGAGGTCATCAGTCCCCTAGGCTTAGAACTACTCAAACCTAACTAACCTAAGGACATTATACACATCCATGCCCGAGGGAGGACTCGAACCTGCGACCGTAGCAGCAGCGCGGTTCCGGACTGAAGCGCCTAGAACCGCTCTGCCACAGCAGCCGGCTATTTACGCATGCTCTCTCCGTAATAATGCAGGAGGTGGCTGAAGTGGCTGCAGAATCTATCAGTGGTGGAACCGAGGACCCTCGCCAGCAACCAAGTCCCAACTACCCTGAAATGCTTCTAAGCCCCAAGGCATCAGCTCAGGCAGCTCTGCAGCGGCTTTCAGTGTAGAGATCGTGAGATGGAGACGCCAGATCTACATGAAGGTTGGAGCTGTTGTCAAAGTCTGCTTTCTTATCGATTGTTAATTAAAATGAAACCTTGAACTGATGTGTCTTGCACGTCTCACTGAATTTTCATTGGCTTTGCTCTCGATCTTCCAAGTGCCAATCAATCAAACTGTCCTTTACAAACCACTTGTCTCCCCTTCCTCTCCATGATTAACTAAAGACTTGAGTCATACCATAAACTACGGAGAAAAGTAACATCACTCACCCTCTCTGTGTCTCATGCTCTGGCCAATGAGGTGCTCTACATTGAGACCGTCTGGCGTCTCTTGTAACTTAGAATTTCTTTGCGTTAGGTTTTACATGAACTAAACGTTGTCTTTTTGCAACGTCAAAACGTTTAGTGGTCTCCCACGTTTTCAAAGGGCCGAGCATCCCCTATCCATCTGTTAGACATTTACCTTTAGTTTCCCGCGTGTTTCTGGGAAACGGCCACCTTTGTCTCGAATACAAAGGTGCCTGCTCACTAAAAAGGCGAGTCTCTCCTCCCATTTCCAGATCATGAAATGTTATCGCAGGCGTTTTTCCTAAGAAAAATATTTGTATGTCTATACAATAGCCTGGTGTCATACTGTGATTCGACACAGTAAAAGCTGCTGGCAGCTGGCCAGTGACCCTCGGCCATACCCCTGTGTTATTACCAGAATTTGGTACTGAGAGTGGCTCCCTCCTACGGCTTCTAGTAGGTCCATGCCCCTTTTCATCATTGAGGATGTTCGCAACATTTTTCCACAGCTGCAATGTATGCAAATATGAATTACGATTATGACAATAGCAAGACTGCTTCAGCCATTTGCCGACAATCATTGGTATGTGGCGTACCATTTTCATCGATGTAAATTAAGTATTTTTATCAAATTGTAGTATCATTATTGATTTACATTTCTTTTGAGTGTGTCTGTGGAAAAACTGTCATGGAAGATGTATTATTATTATTATTATCAAATTACTCACGTACTACAAAAATTATAATGGTAACACACTAAGGAAGTGCACTTCGATGTATGAGAGGATGTTGTAGACCTGTGTATTGTACATGAAGCCCCCAGTTTGAACTGGTACTTTAAGTGCAACGTTATATATAAGATTAAAACTTTCCTGCTACCATCACACATCATCGTTCTCGAGATATAGGTTGGACTATAAGTATCCTATGTAAAATCTATTTTCAAGAAAGTTACTTTTCATTGTCCTGATTGACCTAAATTCACTTAGAGGAAATCATCCAGGCTTCATGATTAAACAGCAAAGACAAGAGACGGATTGTCTAAATTACAAAATGGTTACAGAATCACCTGGAATAGAAATCACAGCAACAAAATCAAAATTTTCAAGCTCAATACCGAGACTCTACAAAACAGTAATCAAAACTGCATAGGTATATGCTTCGAAATCAAACACGTTGGCACACAGTCCCTGTTTCACTAGATATTAAGTTTTATGCCTTAGCTCTTGTACCACATAAGTCATTTGCCGCAGCTCTAAGCTCCATGTAATGTGCAGATTAAGATCAATTTGAATTTCTCGTTGCATTTACATATTTTGTTTGATTTGGCATCAGTCAAGCGGTGGTGGAAGGTGGTAAAAACAGAATTTGAAAGAACTTTGTCCTTATGTAGTGTTCACACTTGCAATACGCCCAAGTACATAACAGTAGCTCATTGTAGGAACAGACCCAAAACTTCGCCATGACTTTACGTTCAGCGATCTGTATAACATTGCGAATTTGTGTGACAATAGAAGTTTTACTGTTAAAGAGGTAACGGAACTACGTTGCATCTTTGTCGTCACAAACACAACGTTTCATTCTATATTTAAGTCAACAAACATCTGGCCAAGGCAACTTCTCTACTTTTCACATTAAAAATAGCCTACCAAGGATAAACGACTAAAAATAAGTAAAACAGATAAATATTTCTTCACTTTTGCGTTATACTGAACGAATTCTTAATGGATAACAGAAGACTACGCAACGTTACTCTTATTTGATACACAGGTACTACTCAGAAGACTTTCGCATGAAAAATCACACAAAAAATTAATGATGGCAAAGTATACAAAAGTAAAAAGCCAAATATTACATATAATCATTACAATATACTTAATTATAAGCACATTTGATTCTGGTCACCTGACACAGAATATTAGTGAATATGTGGATATGCTATGGTCAAAAGAGCAAACATGTATTTTGATAGTTTCTAAACTGATCATATAATGCTCGTATACTTCCATTAATGAGAACAATGGTTTGAGTCGTTATTATTATAATCCTTGAAATCATGAAGGGCAACATGTGTTTTGCTTCCATTGTCGCTAGCCCTTCGAACACATGAGATAATTCCACTTCAGCATAATAAAATTTTCTAATCACTGTCAGCTCAAATATTTCATGAAAATAACATATGCGTTTTGTCTATTAATTACTTTCAAATTACTTGGTTTCGTACTACAATATTAACATCCGCAGCACAGTACAGCAGCTGCGTGAGAAGAATTCATTACTTTATGAAAGCCCAAATTATACATTAATGACTAACCATGATTTGGACATGTGTCCAAGGATTTTCTCTCTTGTATTTACAATGATTAAGGTAAGCTTTACATTTTCCACTGGCATGATCTAGGAGAGACAAAAAGGAAACCTCAACTGTCTACGACGACAAAATGTTGAATCTACATTACTTGTTGAGTGTGCCTTACAATCTAGTCTCTGAGTGTCCTGTAATACGAACTATTCTCTGTAGGACACTGAAAGAAACCTACACCTATACTCCGCACGTAATCCTGCCTTATTTCGCTGCGGATATGTCGCTTATCACAGTCATACGTATGTATGAAGCCAGAAAAAACTTAATTGTACTTACTGCGCTGCACGTAAACGAAACGTTATTGACCTAATGCAAATGTGTTAATTTGGTTGAGCGCAGACGTGCTCTAAAAGCACCAAGATATATTAGTAATTCAGGATCAAACGGTCACTTACAGTAGAAACGTTTCCTGCTTTTTGCTCGACCGGGCAAAGATTTAGTAGTAGAGGATCAATATCCTTCAGGTGTTCTGTCGAGTAGTTGTTCCGTTTTAAGCGCAATGTTTCGACTGCCGACCCCGCCGTCATCTTCCGGTGATGCGGGTTTCCTGTCATGTGTTCGCGCTGCATTACTCCAGTCAAACTGTGCACTGTTGTTGGTCGCGCGGCGCCGTTTACAGCCGCGTTCGATTCCCGACGCTCCCTATGCCCTTCGATGCTCTTCTGTTTATCACAGTTCGCCCTGACATTCCGCGAAACAGAAATTTTCTATGCGTTTTCCCGCTCTGGTGGATGCGGGTAACACTCATTTTACTAGACATTCTGCATACATGACGCCTTTCTGGCTCAATGCACGACATCGACAACTGCAGGAAATGCTAACTTGACACAAGACCTCGTGAACGCTTATCGGAGATTTACAAAAACAAGAACTTCTTGGTGAGATTTATTATAATTGTTGTTATAATTAAATATCACATAATCATTTATCGACGGTTAATACTTTCATATAAGAGTTTTCTTTCATAAGTGAGTTGTTGCTATCAAATATTTACAAATTACAGTAAGCATAAAACACATGTATTACAATCCCCGCCGGATACGATGGCCGATGCGCATTGACCAATTATCTTACAAAGCGCTGCGCGAGTTCATTCGTTTATTCGGAAGGGGAGGCCGACAGCGTTTGCCAACTTTTGGGCAGTCGGAGAATACAGAATCGAGGAGCATGACCACTTATCTTTCTCAAAAGATTTTACAGAAACTATTCTGTAAAAAAAAAAAATCTAAATTTTTCCAGTACTTATTGATTTATATGTCTGGTTCATGATGATGTGCGAATCATTTCGTTAATGGTCATACGGACTATCATATTTATATGGAAGTAAAAGGTTGCGTGATATTCGAAAAAGTTTGCAATGACAAATTGAAGTCGTTATGATTTTGCGTTTGGTGCATATTACATAATATGTTGCTGAATATGAACTTTAGTGAATTTTTGTTTAAATTTGTATGGAAGTCTTATGTGTCACAAATCTTTGGAAAACTGATCTGATGTAGCACACTCACTTGGGATCGCGCCGCTCTTACGACAAAGCCACAATGATATATCCACAGCCGGCCGTTGTGACCGAGCGGTTCTAGGCGCTTCAGTCTGGAACAGCGTGACCGCCACGGGTGCAGGTTCGAATCGTGCCTCGGGCTTGGATGTGTGTGATGTCCTTAGGTTCGTTGGGTTTAAGTAGTTCTAGGGGACTGATGACCTCAACTGTTAAGTTCCATAGTGCTCAGAGCCATTTGAACCATTTTTTTTAAATATCCACAATATTCCTCATATTTCATAAAATGTTTGAGATTTGGAAATGAGATTTTGGCAGATGACAGCACACAATGAGGAGAATATTTTGCTTATGATTGTTGTGCTAAGCTCCATTGTCTGTCATGTTATTCCACTAACAACAGACTTCTTCGGTGAAAGAATGCAATTTTTATGTGCCTTTAATAGCTGTTGAAAAGAGAAGTGCTATGGGTTTGGAACAACGTAAGTAAAGACATTAGACTTTCATTTTGTACTGCGGATGTGCTTTTTCATAAGATATTGATCTTACTTTTCCTAATTTCGTCACTTGATAAACTTAATAAACCTCTGTTTCAGAACTGCCTCGTAAGTGCGTCAGCACAGCATGTTGTTGTGGTGAGACTGTGTAAACTCCACTGAGTTTTGGAAAAAGAAGCGAATTTTCACGTTGCAACAAGAGAAACGTGTAGGTTTTACTCAAAATTCGCCAGTCGTGGTACTTCTCTGAAAGTCACACATGGTTAACAACAGACCAGGCGAAAATGTATCATCCACATGAATGCTAAAAGGAATTCGTTAAACTTCGGTTACACAATAAATCAGTCAAATGTAAAGGCCGTAAATTCAACTAAATACCAAGGAATTACAATTACGAACAACTTAAATTGGAAGGAACACACAGAAAAAGTTGTGGGGAAGGCTAACCAAAGACTGTGTTTTATTGGCAGGACACTCATAAAATGTAACAGATCTGCTAAGGATACTGCCTACACTATGCTTGTTCTCTTCTTTTAGAATACTGCTGCGTGCTGTGCGATCCTTACCAGATAGGACTGACGGAGTACATTGAAAAAGTTCAAAGAAGGGCGGCATGTTTTGTATTATCACGAAATATGAGAGAGAGTATCACTGAACTGATACAGGATTTGGGCTGGATATCATTAAAAGAAAGTCTTTTTCGTTGCGACAGAATCTTCTGACGAAATTTCAATCTCTAACTTTCTCCTACGGATGCGAAAACATTTTGTTGATACCGACCTACATAGGAAGAAACGATCACCACGATAAAGTAAGGAAAATCAGAGCTCGTACGGAAAGGTATAGGTGTCCGCTCTTTCCGCGCACTGTCTGAAATTGGAATAACAGAGAATTTTGAAGGTTGTTCGATGAACCCTCTGCCAGGCACTTAAACGTGATTTGCAGAGTATCCATGTAGAAGCAGATGTTTTCAGCAGAATACTTTTTAGTTACTAACCAAAGCCGAGGTGACAGGTCTTTTCAAGTGGTCACCATGCAAGCATGGGTGTGCCGGGGCTCCACTGAATATTTGCAAAAAATGTGTGAGTGTGGGCTACAGTTTAGAACAGTTTTTCCCCTGCAGCACTCGGCATTTCCCCTACAGCGCCTGCCCATAACCCCCACCACTACCGCTATCTCCACATGTGCCCTGCCAGCTGTGCATCTCACAGCCACGATATTCTGCGCGGACTCTACAAATTGTGGTATGCCGTTTGAAGGAACGACACATTGAAAGGTTATCATAGATGTGTCAGTTATAATGCATCAACGATATAGGCTTCTGGACATCGTAATGGTACTTTGACTTCCGCGCCTCCGCCAGTACAAAGTTATAATTTACGATCGCGCACGCAGAAGAGCGCTGCACCAGCGACCGATTTTATAAATAATTTTGTTCTTTTTTTTTACTTCTGCGTAGGTTTTTTGTTTTTAAGAACTAATGGAGGACTCTCTCTCTTGTCTTGATACGAAAGACGTGTATTTTTCGGCGATGTGTTGAATGTGCAATTGGGTGAAAATTAAAATTACGTTACAAAGCGAGGTTGTTTCAATAGCTAATGAGGAGAAGATAATAAAAGGTAACACCACAAGTGGCGTCCTGGTGACGGGACTTGCAATCTTTGGATGTGATACAAGTGCAGTTTGGATTTGATACAAGTGCAGTTTGGATTTGATACAAGTGCAGTTATTATAAATTTTGGACATTTTATCTAATTTTAACCACTTAATAGCATCAGAAAATGAATTTGGACTCAGTCTCATTCATTTCAATTGTAATGTTACGTGCATGAAATTTACAACAATATTTTTTTCCCTGTTATTAATTCGTGTTAATTTTCATTTTCATGTCGAGGAAATTAATTTGGTAAAAAAAAGGGAAAAGGATAATGTTCCATAAAATAATTTGCACGGTCACGAAAGAAACATTTTGGATTGAAAACTGTATATTTGACGCTACATTTGCAACATAAGACTGAAAAAAAAGTGGTGAGTACATAAATTTACATTTTTTCCAGTTTCAAGCAGCCATCTGTACTTCCTTTATTCCAATCCATTTATTTCGAAATTATTTTTTCAAATTGTAGTTAAAAATTGATTTACTACTATTATTGCAAATGATAAGTGAAGAGCATATTCAGTCATTTATTTGTGAGAGGGAAATTTCAGTACCAATTTAATAATTCAATTTCTAATTAGAAATCATATAGAAATATCCTTTTCCATAAGAGAAATTTCAGATTTCAACATATCATATTTAATTTTTTTTTTACCATTGGAAAATTTTATTTGCAATGAATTACGAAAATCGCAAGATGGACGCTAGAAGCGTAGAAATTGTTTCCGCGGACGAGCTTAGTGAAAGTGACACACTGCAAAACATGTCCGACAATCAAATGAATATTGAACTTAATTGTGAGGATGTTCGAGACATAATTTAAACCAGATCGTTAAGACAACAACCCCTATATTTAAACAGAGATGCAGGCGAATGGAGAGTGAGTACTACGCGACAAAACGTGACATTGACAACGTCAACTTCAGAACCAGACATCAATCAGACACGAAAAAATGACGAAACTAAGACACAGGACTCTGACATGCTCAACCAGATTCTAAAGTTACTTGGTGACCAAAACAGAAAATTTGACACTTTAGACGAAAGATTTGACGCTTTACACGACAATTTAAAACGTGACATTGGGAAATTTGACACTAAATTCGATGAACTGACACGGGACGTAAAACAAAATTTTGAAAAACAATCGAGACAAATTGACGACTTGACAGAAACCACCAGTAGTCTTGGAAGATAATTTACTGACTTATCAGACAAGGTTACGAGACAAGAAAAGGTATTTGTGGAATTCAGTGACGAGACAAAAACTGACTTACAACGATGTAATGAGAAATTGTTAACAGCAGTTTTTGAACAACAGATAACCAGTACCCAAGTTGACGAATTACGACAGTCACACAATTCCGTAAAAACAAACCAAGAACACTTAGACCTGACGATTACAGACCTTTCAGACAGATTAAATGATGTAACATTGGAGCAAAAATCCTTACAGGAAAAGTTAGAAAAGCTTGAAGACAGAGCAGATGTAGCATCTTTAAAGAATGACACAACTCTAGTAGAAAAACTTGTACAGGAATGCAAATTATGTGATGATTATTTAGATGAGAAGTTTGAGACAATGACACAGATCATTTTAGATAAGACAAAGGAACAAGTAAAGGGAGAAACAGATAATATTCAGAAAGAGGTACATAAACTTAAAGAAAATGTAATACCAAGTTCGTCAGTGATACCAAAACCCATAACAGGCAACCAAAACATAAATGAGAATCATAATAATGCTAGACCCAGCACACAGCCGAAAATAGAATTACCAATGAGTGATACAAATCCCAATGAACCATTTTCAATGCTACCACAAGATCAAAATTACTATCAGACATCACCACATACTATGCACAGTTTGACACAAAATGCAGGACCCATAATACCATCGGGAGTAGCTGATGAAACATTAGTACGACATGGATACTTTCAGACATTTTCATGTGATGAGAAAGACAAAGTGCATCCGATTGTTTTCATCCGCTCTTTTGTTGGTATTTTCCCGAGACATTGGTTAGAAGCCGACAAAATTCGATATGTTACAAATTTGTTACGTGGAAGAGCAGCTAAGTGGGGAGCAGCAATTAAAAGACGATGTTAAACATTTGAACAGTTTGAACAAGCATTTCTTGAGGAATTCTGGTCGATCACAGAACAGCAAAGTTGAAAACGAGAAGTATACAATCCAGAAATTTACAACCCGAAGAAAGAGACTTTACATCAATACTTTGAACGCTATCTAGACAAAACACTATATTGGACAAAACCAGTAGATTTACCAGACGTAATTAGAACACTTAAAAGCCACTTACCATTTCCTTACCGTGATAAATTAATAGGAGTGTCCGAGGACAACATAAAGAATTTTTTTAGTTATGTTGATGAGATAGATGTTGTTTACAGAGATGAGATCAGGAAATTCAATCAGTTGTATCCGATCCATCCAAGCAATTCGCGTACGCACAACAGAAATGACAGAGGCTATTGGAATGCGCCTCTGACACCACAACAAAACACTCAAAGAAACAATTCGCACTACACTGGGACAAATCCATTCAATATTAGGAGAAACAACTCGCAGCATTGGCAAGGAAACAGTAATTATTACTATAATGGTTATCTGAACAGTAATTACAATCAGAACAATAACAGTTAAATTCAAAATAACAACAACAGAAGAAGGAACCGAAATCATAGAGATCAAAGCAGAGAGGATAACAGGTACCATCCAGGATATTTTCAGAGAAACAACATCCAACAACATCCAAACATGTATTGCAGGAATAACAGTAATGACAATACCAGTTACAGTCATGGGCGAAATAATGTATGGGGAAATCACAATGGACCACCGCCACGACACATGCAATACAGCAACCCTCAATTCGTACCTAACGGAACTCCCAATGCGACGCGAGGTAATGTCAACAACCAAACAGCTGATACTTGGGTGACGTGCGACAGAAATGTAAATATTATTGAGTTGGGCAATTAACCCAACCCGCAGCAACAACCGAATTTGCCGGAAAACGAACGACGACCGAGCTAAGCGCTCGAGTTACGATCAATCGGGAGCAGAGCGCAACGGAACCGACGATTTGTTTTCTCCGATATGATGACAGTAAGAAAATAGAAAAAGAATTATATCAGGATGTAGATTTTAATAGTACCAGTAAAACAAAGAAGATTATTCAGGCTATAACACGAGTTATGATTGGTAGTTATGAAGTGGAAGTAATGTTAGATACAGGAGCAGCAGCAAGTGTCATTTCAATGTCCTTATATAATGAACTCAAACAAATAATGAACATACAAACATTGCCAGTACAGAATTGTCACATTATAAGTGCCACCGGTAACAAATCAAAGAATGTGAAATTTCAAGTGCTAATTAATTTCACATTTTCAAATATACCACTCAATTACAGTTTTCTGGTAGTAGACAAATTAGTTATGCATTGCATATTAGGAATTAACTTTTTGAATGAATATCAAGCATTCATAGATTTAGGAAAAGGGAAATGTCATTTAACCGTAAACCAACAACAACTGACAATAGAGTTAACACAGGATAAAAACTTAAACAGTAAACAAGGTAAATTTGAACAGTTACGTTTTGTGTATCCACCAGCAATAAACATATGTGATTTAACTTTTAATGAAGCTGTATCTCAGGGAATTAAACCTAATGATTTATATGAGAAATGCACAGAATCTGAATATCTGACGAAGGAACAACACCTTAAATTACTTGAAGTTTTGCAGCAATTTGCTGAGGTATTTGTGGAGAAACCTGGAATTATTAGGGGCTATACTTATGAGATGGATGTTAAACCACACAAAACATACTGTAGAACATATTATAATATTCCTTGGTCAAAGAAACCAGCAGTTTTGAAAGAGATAGAAAAAATGCAAGTTTAAGGTATCATTGAAAGGTCACATTCACCATATTGCAGTCCGATACTAGCAGTTAATAAAGAGGATGGTAGTGTTAGGTTAGTGCTGGACGCACGAGAAATTAACAAAGTTATAATCCCAATCAACACACGACCTATAAATTTGGAAGAACAACTTTTAAAATTTCATAATGTACAGTATTTAACCAATATCGACCTCCGTTCATCATTTTGGCAGGTGAACCTCCATAAATACAGTCGTAAATACACTGCATTTCTATGTGTGGGACGTAGTTATCAATTTTGTGTTCTACCCTTTGGTCTATGAGTGAGTGCTGGAGTATTTATTGAAGCCTTAGATGCTGTTCTTGGACCACAAGTGTTATCGCAAATCACAGTTTATGTTGACGACATTGTCATTGCCACCACTACTTGGGAAGAACATGTAAATCTTTTGAAGCAACTTCTGACTAAATTTTCTGACGCAGGTGTCACTATCAATTTATCAAAGATGAAATTCGCGAGGAGAGAAATTAAATTCCTTGGTCACATCATATCAACTGAAGGCATTTATCCAGACTCAAGAAAAATTGATGCAATAAAGAATTTTCCATCCCCACAGAATCGTAAACAACTAAAAGCCTTTCTTGGTCTATCTTCATTCTTCAGGAAATTTGTACCCTACCACCTTCTTAACAGTCCACATCTTCTATCTTTACTCAAAAGAAATAATACTTGGAAATGGACAGAGTTCTGTCAGACAGATTTTGAAGCGATTAAGAATGCTTTAGTTAATGCACCGTTGTTATGTCTTCCTGACATGACGTCAGACTTTTACCTAGTAACAGATGCAAGTTCCTATGGGCTCGGAGCATTTTTATTCCAAATTCATGTACAAGATGAACAAACAGTCATCAAACCTATAAGTTTTGCTAGCCGTACGCTCACTGAATGCGAAAAATCATATTCAGTGACCGAGCGCGAAACGCTTGCCATAGTATGGGCATTTTGCAAGTTGCGCTACTTTCTATGGGGAAAACATACTGAGTTTTATACTGATCATCAAGCTCTTTCTTTCCTGCTATCATGCAAGTTATTACATTCACGTCTTGCACGCTGGTGTGCATCACTACAAGAATATGATTTTGATATTATTTATATAAATGGAGAATCCAACATTATAGCCGATGCTCTATCTCGTTTGCCACAAGGCCTACAAGAATTTTCAGATGTGACAGAACAAACATCAGATTTCAAAATTTTACTCATGTATGACGGTACATTTGCACCTTACTACAAAAACATTTGCAGGAAGTTAGCCATATTGCAGGACAATGATCCCAGGTGGATCCAGATAAAGAATAAATTACGTGCAGGAACAGATCCACATCCTGAAAAATATTACACATTACACAAAGAAGTATTATTTCACCTACGAAACCCTGAATCACAGCATTGGTGTGTTTGCTTACCTGACGCTCATGTTGATATTTTTATTTTATTTACACACAGAACTTGTGGACACTATGGTGTAATCAAACGTACAGATAAGGTTATACAATATTGCTACTTTCCAAATTTAAGGCGAAGAGTACTGAGTAATATTAGGAAATGCATCGTATGTCAGAAAGCCAAATATTCTAATCGCACAAGCATGATTGAATTGCACCCAATCATACCTAAGAGGCCATTACAGCTAATTTCTTTAGATATTGCAGGACTCTATCCACAAGCACGTGAGGAATGAAATACATCCTTGCTGTGTTAGATGTTTTCACAAAGTATTTAAAATTATATGCTTTACATTCAGTTTCTACCACTGCTATTACCAGACGTCTATTAACAGATTATTTTGTAAGAATAGGAAAACCTGAAGTTATGATCACGGATAATGCAGCATATTTTACCAGTTTAAAATGGAAGACATTTATTGAAGAACAGAATGTTAAACATATTTTAATTTCAAGATTTCACGCAGCGGGTAACCCAGTAGAAAGAACATTTCGAGAATTTGGACAGTTTATGAGAACACACACACCAGAGAAGCACACAAAATGGGTAGAATACCTAGCACCATTTGAACAAATAGTGAACAATTTAACTCACATTTCTACTGGATACACACAAACTGAATTAATTATGGATAAAACAGAAAGAAATGAATGGAGAGACCCTCTACCTAAATTTACATTAACAACAAATCATGTTAGTTTAGAAGAAAAGGTAAGACAAGCTTACACAACATTGTGTGACAAAGCTAAGGAAAGAAAGCAGAAATATGACAGAGGTGTCAGGAAAGCACAAACATTTCAAGTTGATTAGTTAGTTTTACTAAGAACACATCCTAAACCCACAAAACTGAAACATTTAAACAGGAAATGGCAGATGTTATACTCTGGACCATACCGAATTGCAAATATTCCACACCCTGGCTGTTATTCATTAGAATATCCATTAACACATAAACCCAGAGGTCTACATCCCCACAGACATTTGAAAAAATATATACAGTAAAATGTTAGCAAATGAGGAGAAGATAATTAATATGATATACAGTTATGATGAGCCTACATTTAAGTTATACAGATACTTACAATCTAATGAATGCAGGTAAGTCTAGAAAGCAATGTGAACCATCTAATAGCTAATAAGATATCTGGTTATAAGAGGAGTTGCTAATATGGCATATACACATTAGAGGAGGCATATACACATTAGAGGAGGCAGAGAACTGAACAAAATTATTTTCTTTAGGAGGCATGTGAGAACAGTATTGTTGATATGAGTGATGTGAGTGACTGAATGAGATGAGTGAATGTAATTTTAGTTTAATAAGAGGACAAATAGTAATACGGAGAGAGGTAAATGGAATACAAGATGAGAAAAGCGTATTATTATTATTATTATTATTATTATTATTATTATTATTGTTGTTGTTGTTGAAGTAAAAAGTAAGTGGTGATGAATAAGAGGAAAATATATATAATGCTGAGGAATAAGTGTATGTTATTTTGTGAAGAATGAATAATGGATAGGTGAGAATGTTATGAGTAATTGAGAATATGTTGAGAGGAGAGAAACTAGATTTGAACGCTATATCACATGTACTCATGGAATACAGAATGAAAGTAGTGGAAAGAATATTATTTATTGAAAGATTGGTATGCCTGAGATAATAACTTATGTGGTGTCATATATATTCTTATAACTAAAGCTGAAAGTATAGATTTATGTGGAAAGAATTATTTACAGCAGCCACTGTTGGAAATATACCAGAAGATTTAAATCTATAACACTTTAACACTAATGTAATGGGAACTTGTAATGAAATTTTTGGAGTTATGTAGGCTTGACACTTCAGATTGGAAGAATTATTTAAGAGAACATATTTAGCAGTGATCTAATGACATAATTAAAGCTCATCTACTGAACTGAACTGATACACCATTAAATAGAAAGGAGAATAAGGAGAAAACAAAACGTCAGTCCTCTGTTGCGGCTCATACTCTCATCCCTCCCTTAGAAAAATTTATACATGTTGATGAAATATTTGACAGTATATAATTCGTGATTATCTGACAGTAAGGAGAGACATACACAAATATTTATTTATGAATAGAATTTTACAGGTACCACAAGGTAAATACAGAATGGATATACAGCATGGAACACAGCAGCAATTATCTAAGAAGATTTATTTATTTATTAAGTAAAACATTTATTTATATTGCTTGATACTCATGAAAGGAAGGAGATGAACTACACAAACTTTATAGGAACATGATTGACTTGAACTATATATATATATATATATATATATATGTATATATATATATATATACACACTTACCACACTGATGTACATACTTGTAGGATCCTAAGATATTTAGAGGGGCACCACTCTTAGAAACGGTAATAGAGGGGTACCACTCTTAGAAACAGCAATAGTGGGGACACCACACTTAGAAACGGTATTAGGTATAGGAACTTTTACATTATATTAAGTTAACATGTATTTTATTTATCATATTTTATTTTGTGTAGTCCACTGTAGGGGATGACTTTACTAGTATTTATGAAGTAGTTAGCCACCATCCCATGAACCTATCCTCCTACAGAGGGCTGTCTTGAAGCTTGAAATATGTGTAAATTTTATTCCAGGAGGCAAGATGAATTTTAAGTTGAATATTCTAGCGAGTTGCCACAATTATCTTCAAATGTTGCAAGTGTAACGAAAAAAAAGAGCTAACAAATAAAATAAATAAAATGTATATTTCAATCTGAATGTAATGTAATTCACATGTCAGCACAATGATATTGAATGTAACGTAAAAATTTACTATATTTTTCATTAAATTCTGTATATGTGCTATATGACAACAATGTAACTATCTCATGTAATGATTAATTGTAAATATTTGTATATTTATGTAGTTACTATATCAAGAAATGTATTTTAAGTAGATGTTAATGAGCAGCAAAGGACTTGTGCATGTAGCACATGATTCATATAAATGGAACTGAAAATGCAAAGAAGAAACCAACGTGATGGAAAACTGGTCAAGCAATATTTACGTAGTGTCAATATGCTTTGAAGTGTATGGTGTTGTGGAAGCCAGCAGGTCTTCAGGTTGGTGTAAAAGACAAGTTCATCACCTGTCGTTGGCAGTGAGGTGTTTCCTGTGCCCTAATTGACCATTTATACCCCGGTAGACGCCACCAAAAATTCGACTGCTGGAGATCACAATTTCGTGTTGACACATTGAACAAACTTTGGATTTTCTTCAAGTCACACACAAGAGATCCAGGCAGTACACACACACTCAGAATCCGATACTACGTTTAAAGACATTGGAGCAATATAATAGAAACATTTATTGTTCGAATTAATTCCATTGTAAACACGAATCATGTGAACTGAATTCAAACGCTGTGCTAAGCAACGATAATACGCAGCAATTCAAAGACATTAATTTTATGACTCCTAAAGAAGATACACACCAAAAAGACTGTATACAAAGACTGATATGCAAAGGGCATTGTGCTCAGAAATATTTTTTGTAATATGTAAATTTCTTGTTTTCTCATATATATATATATATATATATATATGTATGTATCTATGTAAATTTTCTATACTGCCACGCTCGCTTGCGGAGCGTGTCAGTAGAGGAGGCATTGTAATGCTACTTTGACTTCCGCGCCTCCGCCAATACAAAGTTATAATTTACGATCGCGCACGCAGAAGAGCGTTGCGCCAGCGACCGATTTTATAAATAATTTTGTTCTTTTTTTTTACTTTTGCGTAGGTTTTTGTTTTTAAGAACTAATGGAGGACTCTCTCTCTTGTCTTGATACGAAAGACGTGTATTTTTCGGCGATGTGTTGAATGTGCCTTTGGGTGAAAATTTAAATTACATTACAAAGCGAGGTTGTTTCAATAGCTAACGAGGAGAAGATAATAAAAGGTAACACCACAACATACTGAGATAACCAAAACAGGAGACTAACATCATGTGACGAAGTGATATTGAAGAATGTAGGTTCGCATCCCGCTACACAAAGATGTATACTTGTTTCGTTTTAGCGTTGTTAACACATTCTGGGGGCTTCCTTTTTTTGCAATACCAATACTGCCTGCAATATTCGATGGTATTTACATTTCTGTTTGAATAGTGAATGAAGGATGAAATAAATATTTTGCGATTTCCCAGTGCGTCGTTAGGTAGGAACCTAAGATGAGCGTTAAAATTGCTACGAGAGAAACGGGAGCAATAATATTTGCATTCTTCCTTGTCAAAAATACTTACTATTTATTTCTAAATACGCTCCGATTTCCGCGCAGGTAGTTGGGCAGAAACCTAACAGGAGAGTTTTAATTTGGTTTGACAAACCAACAGCAATATAATTAATATTCCTCATTCTCAAAGATATTTGGCTTTTGATTTCCGAATATATGGAGATTTTCGAGTGTGTGGTTACAGAGAAACCTGAGAGGACAGCTTAAATTGCTGCGAGCGAAACGAGGAGAAATAACGTTCATGTTGTTCCTTGGCACATAGTCGACTGCAATTCCTGCGATTGTCGCTACTGCGCGTCAAGTCAAAATGACGTCACGTTTCCAGGAAGTCTTGTGAAATGAGTTTACCTGGTGTTTGTAACATATAGCGGGATTTCAATAAAATTAGTTTCGGACACCAAGCGTTATTGAATAAATCATGAAACGAAATACGAGGAGCCCAGAATCGTGGCGAAAGGCCCAATTACTGGGACAGCGTAATTAAGGAGTCTTACCGAAATAATAATTTTCAGAAGCCTTATAAATAGGGATGGAGGTTCCAATTCAAGTAAAGTTTCGGATCTGGCACTCACTTTATTAAAATCTCACCTGACATAACATCCACCAGAGCAGGAAAACAATAAAGGGAATTTGCGTTTCACGGAATCCATGTGGTCTGTTGTTAGCCGGTCTCTAGGCTGCGGGGAATGAAAGAACCCACTCCATCGAGGAATCCCAACAACGAACTTTATTTACCAGGCATCGAAACAACCAACACTGGTAACAGCACACACAAACACAATGATATTACAACTTACTACTTGCTCAAATAATACATAAAGTCATAAATTCAGAAAACCCGTGCAAAGCAACAATCGTAACGTTTAAGAATATGAATTTCAATTGATGAGAAATGGCAGTGACTTCCTTCAATAACAGTATTTTTATAACTTGGAACTTATTTTTTTGTTTGTGACAAAACTTAGATGCAAAAAAGTATAGCTTCTTTTTAGAAAAAAGGAAAACAAGAAATTTTAAGAAAAGACTTGACAATTATTCTACATCTTCAGTGCAAATACCTCAGACAAAATTATTAGGCAGAGGCTAACAAGCCTGGAGGCTCGGAAAGCGTTTGAAATCATTTGAATACTTTAAAACATCAAAACCATTATTTAAAAGGTATAGTTTTAAATCAGAAAAAATTTCTTAAAGGTAGAATACATACATCAATTACACTACTGCTCAAACGTGGCAGTCTTCCGTGTTCATAAATCGAATCAGTTGTTCTAGTCCCACGGCAACGCACGAGCCGCAACTCAGCCGGATTAGAAAACGACAAGTTTCTTCTATAACACACCAAAGCCAGCCAACCTTTTGCATGCAAGATGTTAAATCAAATATTAACGTACAGCTTTGCAAACAGTCAATAAGCCCCAAATGGCTGAAATGGCTCTGAGCACTAAGGGACTTAACATCTACGGTCATCAGTCCCCTAGAACTTAGAACTACTTAAATAAGCCCCAAGTTCTTAAAGCAAATTGCAATACTTTAAAGCACGTAAGGCTTTTCATTACAGCTTTAAATATCAAATGATTTAAGTAGGAGGCTCATTTCAACACTCTAGCAGTGCGAAAAATAATAAAAGCACCGTTCGTTATAGAGTGAAGATAAAATTACACCTCTAAAATTTCAACTAAAACTGCATTGCATAATTTGAGCAGCTTGCGCCCACTGTTCAGCAGTGGTAACCAGTACGTAATCATGTACTCCCAGAACAATCTTTACCATTGTTTGACTGACTCACAGTTAAGACTACAGACGTTGCTATTCAATACAACATACTTCATACAACATAGCACACTTGACCGCAGTCACGCTTATAGAACTTGTCAGGCATTGGGCTTTAAATAAACAGATCTTACTCCAGCAAAATTTCCCTGACACTTTCAACAATTTGCACATCTTTCGTAAGTTAGACCCAGTAGTAGCTGAAAGCAAAACGGCACCTACAGGGCGAGGAATTCCCACACATAAAACGCGGCAGCACATTTGAGATACATAGCTCAACGTGAAAGTCGTAAAGGGCCAGCCAACGGTTAATCGATAGCAGAATTACCACAGAAGAAGGTGGCAGCGGCAGACAGAAGCCTTGGCACGGTGATAGGAAGCAGACGGTTGTGTTCAGGCCTCTGCACGACTACACTGTCTCCCATGTGTAGCAAGACCCCAGTTCTGTTTTAATGTGAAGCCTCACGCCACATTGTCCACTCACGAGCGTTGCCTTGTATTCGACCAAAACAAACTCCGGAATCGCACGGCCCACCACCGTAAGCAGCACGATCGTTACTGAACGATGACGACTGACAGGTCACCACCCTCTCTCGGTAACCAGCGTAACTCCAACCGCGTCTCGCTGCTGGGCCGACTGTCTTTCGAATCGTTCCACGCGCGCCTGAATGGGCGATCGCGACCAATCGCATCGTGGCAAAGCGCGGACCCACACACTAATCGCCCCAGAGATAAGTTACTGCTCAGCATCATAGAGCGTAAGGTGAGTCGGGAATCGAACTCAGCTATCAACAGCGGTGCGTGGCCAACAACAGTTCGCAGACTAGTTGCAGTCTGGGTAGCGAGTAGACAAAACAGCCAAACGCGCAGCACCTCACGAATGCGTCTGGGTCGGTCTTCGAAATACTGCACCTAAAACGGAAGCACGTGTGGAAGCACGCCATTAATCAATCACGCAAAGAAAATCTGAGAGATCACAATAGTAGAATAGGAGAAATGTAAATAAATGCGGGGTGTTTCGTCATTCGTTCGCTTACTAAGCACTGTAGTATGAGTCATGAACGATGGCGGTCGAGTTTAGGCTTGTTCTGCGGACCTACGTCACGTGTTCACCGACAGCCAATGAGCGTTCAGTGGTGTTCTGAGCGCTCTGCCGTGGATGCTGTAGTTAATGCCAGAATTAGACGTGATCGTAGAGAGTTGTTTACTGAAATTCGATTCCATTTGTTGCGAGTTGTCATCGCTGATTGTGGTCGTAAGTGATAAAATCTGCAGAAGAAAGTGACGGACGTAGTTGGCAGGACGTACACTACTGGCCATTAAAATTGCTACACCAGGAAGAAATGCAGATGATAAACAGGTTTCATTGGACAAATATATTATACTAGAACTGACATGTGATTACATTTTCACGCAATTTGGATGCATAGATCCTGAGAAATCAGTACCCAGAACAACCACCTCTGGCCGTAATAACGGCCTTGATACATCTGGGCATTGAGTCAAACAGAGCTTGGATGGCGTGTTGAAAGGTGGCTACACTGAGTCACAGCGCCACAGATTGCGCCAAAGATTATTATTCCGCCGCCTCCACTGGGCAGTAGTAGTTCAGAGGATGTCGAGGGCAGTTGTTGTTCTGTTGGGCGAGAGAGTAGACGCTGTTTGGTTGGTGTAATGTATAGATGGAATATGTTGCAATTGTCAGAATATATCTGAGAAAAGAGATGGGCTTTTGATTTATGATGCTGGTGTAATGGAATATTTTCGTCAAAATATAATGAGGTAAAAAGGTATTACAGTTTTCTTTAATGACAATCCCTCTTGCTCACAGCATCTAGCTTGTGTTCATTTATTAGACTTGTAATTCTGGTTTCTATGTGCAATTATGGTACTTCTGGTTTTTCAATTCGTTCATTGTAAATGGTGTTTAAAATATTTTGTCGTATTGAGAAAGAACCGAGCAAGATACATGTACGTTGTGTCACACTACCACACACAGAACAGTTACACTTGTGCTTTGTTCTTTCGTAGCTTTTATAGTTGCAGGGGACGTAATTAATCAATTGTGTTAATGGAAATTCCTTGTCATTCATTATTTTTATTTTATGCAGTCAGATTGCGTGTTAAAACTAGTCAGGGCCAACCGGTTACGAGACATCGTAACAGGTCACACAGCTACTAAACTTATTGCATTTATTCATTAATATTAATCCTCTTTTTAAATAAGCCCCCATACACGTGGTGACTGCTGCTTCGGATCGTCCCTTGGAATTCTTTTGATAGTAAGACTAGCAGACAGTAGTATTGTTGTAGTAATTTGTAGTTTAGTAATTGTAGTCTATATTGCACGTGTAGATTTTGTAACTGAACATTTGTAGTTGTTTTGTCATTCTTCTGATGGTATTTTTGTAGAATTTAATTTTTTATGTGTCGTACACGGGTTTGACAATTTTGTGCAATTGTGAAGGTTTTAAATGTTCGTTAATCGTGTTTGTCAGGAAGCATTTCGTGTGGATGGTATTGTTGGTGATAAAGTATTATATTGTGTGTAATTTTCGTATAGTGACGAGTTTTGTGTGTTTTGTAAATGATTACGCGATCGATGAAAAAGGCAAGAATGATGGATAGTCAGAATAACGAAATTGTTAACATGGCGAACTCGGCAACACAGGAGAACAGTGTGGTGAATAATGAAGTAGGAAACAGTTGAATAAGCCGGGAAAATAGTCCGGAACCAGTTCAGAATTTTTCACAATCGAAAATTTTCGGAATTCGAGATTAACGATAGAAGATTCTGGAATAGTATCTAACATAGACAGCTTTACGGCTATGACGAAGGAAGTTAGTTTTACGGGAAATGTTAGGGGCGAAAAGAATTTCGAACCAGTTAATATGGAGCAGTTGATAAATGCAATATTAAATTTGGGATCACAAATAGGAACAATTAAAACTGATATGGGAACAATGGGAACACGGTTAGACTCACGAATAGGGATATGTTTTAAAAACATGAAAGACGAATTAAAGAAAAAATTAGAAAAGAAGTACAACCGATTTTGAATGCTCACAATAATAGATTAACTTCAATAGAAATCAGACAAAAGGAACACAATAGAGAACAGGAAGAAAGAGATGTCGTGATAGTACAAAAATTTTCAGAGTTAAATTTACAACGTGCACACGATAAGGAAGAAATATTTGAAAGAACAGAAGAATCCATACCAAATGACAGAATAAATAACCTAACACAACAATATGAACAGTTAACTACTAAATTTGTCAATACTGAAACCCGAGTCGCGACACTTACGGAAGACGTAAATAAACAGAAAGAACAAATAGGTGATTTATCGGCAAAAGTTGAGGTGATTTCAGATAAATTGACAATTCTTAGTTTAAATGGGGGCAGAGATTCAGATGATACAGCTCCATTGCCATTTGCAGAAACAGAAGAGTACCAGAATATAAATAAACATGTTGAAAATCAGGGAAAATTTAATGAACGCGTTAAAAGCGAATTTAGCAAATTTGAGGCTTTACAAAAGCAAGTTAAACAAATTGAAAGCGAAATCACAGGGAAAGACATTAGAAGAAATTTAGAATCACCGATAGCGGGGGTTTTTGAAGAAAATAATTTATTTCTTTTACGAGATGCAAGAAGAGAGCGCCAGGGGCGCGAACTTGACAATAATCGATATTCGGACTGGGACAGACGCGGTAGGTCTTTGTCGCCACGAGGCGAAAACTTTGACTATAAACACTTTTTAACTGTTCGGAAATTTAAGATCTTGCGCAATTCTAATAATGACATACATCCATGTTCATGGTTAGATCAATTTATGTAGGCACTTCCGCCAAATTGGCCACTAAGTCACAAACTGTAATTTATTTGTGGATATTTAGAAAACGAACCGGCACGCGCATGGGCGCACTTATTAGAGACCGTAATAATTTAAATGATTTTTGTCATGAATTTCTATCGGCATATTGGTCCGAAAACACGCAAGACAGAGTCAAACAAAGTCTTATTATGCAGCGTAATTTTAAACAGTCTGAGTTCCGCACCCTGGCATAATACTTTGAAGACATGATTCGAAAGAATCAATTCCTTTCCAACCCTTATAGCCCGACTGAATTAATTCGTATTTGTTTAACTAAGCTGCCAGAATCTATAAGACACATTGCTTTAGCCGGAAGATGTAAAGACGACATTGAAACTTATAAGACTTTGCTACATGAACTTGAGTATGACAACGACAATGGAACTTCTTGTAATTTTTTCAGTAACGGTAATCACAATAGATTTTTAGAGATAAGGCATACTGATCGGAACGGACGTTATAGCGGTAATTTTGAAAATGACAGACGAAACAGAGAGGCCAATAGATACCGGCCTTATGATAAAAACAGACGTTCTAACAGAAATTACACAGACAATTATAATAACAGAAATTCTTACCGGAATGATCAATCATACGGAAAAAGTAATCGGTATCATCAAGACAGAAATTATTCATACAATAATAGAAATTCTTATTACAGAAATAACCAGGGTAGTAGACCAAAAAATAATTTCAGAAGTGACAGTCGAAATTACACAAGAAGTAGTCATGCAGATAGCCAGGAAAATAGAAATTTTAATAACAGACAACCAAGAATTTACATTTAACAGACAGGAGGGACCTAATTGGTATCCTTCACGTGACAGAAATTCAGAGAGACAAGTGCAAATCGTAGAAATTGATCCGCGAAGTGACGCGAATAATCAAAGACGTGACGCAAACAATCGACAATGACTTGCAGCTTCGGCTTCTGGCAGCAATATAGACGGTTCAGAAAGTAATGACATTACGACTTTACACTATGTACGCTTGGAAGACATGAGAGATATTTTGCTAGACGAAAAGGAAAATAAAGTAGACGCATTTTTACATCCTGTTATTGAAGTATGTGTGACTAAGAATAAGTTCACTGCACTTTTAGATTCTGGGAGCCCATTGAATGTTTCTAGTGAATAAGTTTTTCGTATATGTGTAAGAATTATTGCTTGTCCTATGTTACTTGTTTCTAAAAACACAATTCGAGGAGCTATTTCTGGAAAAAGTGTGGAAGTCAAACAACAGACCAACTTAAATTTCATTTGTCAAGGATATGAATTTTCTGCTAGTTTTATTATTGTTCCATTACTCAGTACACAAATTATATTAGGTATGGAGTATCTTAACACATTCAAAGTAATTTTAAACTTTAAGGAAGGAAGTGTGAACTTGACTGTTGCTGGAATGCCGAGATATTTGAAATTTTCGAGTGTGTAACGAAATTTGAATCAGACACAAATTGTTTAAGGTTTCTTACTTCTGATGTTTTCGTTGAGTATTATGACGACAATGTCTTCATTCATGACAACGACAATAGAGGCGCGATGGATGATATGATTAATAATGAAGAATTAATTAATGAAAAGGTTAGCAAAGCTGAAGTGACAGATGATGCTGCAAGAGAAGAATTACACCAAATTTTGACTTCACGTGCTACAGTATTTTGTCATCACACAGGCTTACAATATTTATTGAAAGTAAAAGAACACACACCATTTCGGGGAAAAACGTATTCGATTTGTTCTTGCTAAATGCAAATTATGTCAAACGGCTAAGCCGCCAACTGTTTCTCACAGAGCATCGTTGTTTCCTATCATTCAAGGAAATTAAAGGAGATGGCTGCAGTCAAAGTTTTCGGTCCAGTGGATACGTTCTACTAATGGTTTTGCGTACATTATGGTAGTAGTGGAATTGACATCAAAATATAAGTGTTTTACACCTTTACGCAAAGCAACAGCTCGTTCAGTATCTAATGCTTTCATCAAACATTTTCTTAAAGAAGTGGGTCATGTTGATAAAGTTATATCAGATAAATGATCACAGCTTCGCTCTAAAATTTGGCTTCATACTCTACGGTGTCGTAAGATTAAATCAATTTTCATTTTACTTTTTCACCCTCAATGTAACGCGTCAGACAGATGGATGAAGGAAATTAATAAATTCTGTCGTCTTTATTGTCATCATAATCACAGAGCGTGGGCTGAGCATCTTCATATTTTTCAAAACATTCTGAACAAACTCCCTAATGATTCAATTTCCTTACCGCCTATATTGATATTAAAAAAAAAAAGCCCCCAAAAAACGTATTTCTGAAATCGTTCCTTTTCCATCTACACGGAAACTGCGTCATTCTAAAGTTCTCGACGTGGCTCTACAAAATATTGTATCTGCGGCTGCTAGAAGAGAGAAATCAGCTAAACGTCCTGGTCGTTTAAAAACTTTGTCAGTTGGTCAAAAGGTGTTAATTAAGTCTCATCGATTGTCTCACAAAGGAAAAGGCTTGTGTCGCAAATTTTTTCTGCTTTATAACGGTCCATATAGAGTTCGCAAAATTATTCATGATAACACTGTCGATGTAGAAACTCTTATATCACAGTCCTCTAAGAGAATACATCATATATCGAACGTTATAATTTTTGTGGAATGACATACTTTTGAGAAAATTAACAGTTACACGTAAACGCGCAGAGAACACAGGGATACCGAGCCGTGTTCTTGCGGCAGCACATACACAAAGCGATAATCAGTCTACGCGCTGCACAAGGGAGCCGTTGACCGCAAACAATTAGTTCCTACTTCACGCTTACCTACAGCTGATCGAGAGCTCAGTGCAAATGCACTGACAGCCGTAGACAAATACACAATCTAATTTCTCTGGTTAAATGCAGTATAAAGCTATAGTGACTTGATAGCTTACGTTATTAACGTTCGGTTTTTTCAGGATACAGTTGTATAAATCTTTAAGAATTACAGGTAAATTCTCTGCGTATCCGACATTAAGAAGACTTGCTATCGAGAAAATTTCAGGAAGAATGTAATATCGAGGAAGAAAGTAATAAACTAAAAAGGTAACTATTAATTGAATTTATTTTTCAGGTAACGTATTTCTACTTAGGTATGTTCTTTATACCTAATTTGCTGCTCGCGATTACGTGATTTATACTTTGTGTCAAATTTTATGCTCTACGAATTTACTTGTGAAGCGACATGCTTGCGTACAATTGGTGATTTTGACAATGTTTTATTAATGAACAGGGTTGTTACTTGTGTATATTATGCATCGCTTGGCTGCTATGCTTTTTCACTGATGTCACATTTTCATTATGTGTCAGCTGTACCTATTCGTTTAAATTATATTTGTCACCTGATTAGTTGTGCTGATATGGCTATGTATGTAAGTTATACTTTGTGATTTATCTGCTTGCGCCTACATGTTTACTTATTAAGATTAAATATGAACATTTATTTGCTTATGCTGATATGATGCTAATGACTTATTTATTATGTAAGATATATACTTGCTGCTTTGCGTATGGCCTACATATTTACACATTTCTGTTTTGTTGTCATAATTACTCTTTAATTTAGTATATAGAAATGCTTATATACTCTGTACAAACATAGAGTTTAGGTTTGTCCGGAACCCTATTTTAACGTCGGATTTACGAAAGCATTTTTCAATTTTATCTGTAATTCGTCCATTGTAAGTGAGAGCTACATATATATATATTTTTTTCCTTGTTGTTCCTCTTAACTGCGACTTGACTTCCTTCTATTTGTTCCATTTGCCTCTTCTTTATCATCCTATAAATATTCATCACCTGCTTACACGTATATCCGTTCGCTACGGCTACTTGTTTTAAAATGAATATCGCCCGCGGCGATGGACATCACACAACTGAGCGGACCGCGGCACAACACCGAAATGGCGGGAACCACGGAAGCAGACCGTAGAGGAAAACAAGTTCACACCAGCACCATAGATATATAAATCGCCCTATGTTTTTTATATCGTATAAAAATGATAATTTTACTGTTTTTTAGTTCTGATAAGTACAGATTTTAACCTTGACATCTACATATTTAATTAAGTTTTTTTAATATAAAAAAAGATCTACTGAATACAGTATGTGCAAATGGAATGTAACAAATGTACCAGACGCCACCTGTCGGTAATAGTGTTATAACTATTATAAATGAGGTGCACTCTGCCATCCAATTTAATGTGACGTAACATGTGAAAGTTGCTGAATTTGGACGGGTTACTCCTGTAACTGAAATATCAGGTACGTTCTTGTACATTTGATGTTGATGAGATAGGATAAAAAGATTTGCTTCCGTGAAATAGTAAATTAGTATCATTATTTTTACAGATCTGAAGATGGTTCTGAATGAACCGAAACCGGTCATATGAATAAAAGAAAATTGCAATGAAGACGGATTTTAAGTAACATTATACGAGTACGAGTTGTAGGGTGAATCAGGCAGAAAAATCCAGTGAGGTTCTGTGAGGTCCGGTGAGGTGTACAGACCAGTTTAAGGCCTAGGGATTTTATGGAGATGGAGAAGTTCGTTTGCGTTCTTGGGGCGACAAACACGCTGATGTAGTTTCTTCAGTTTTCCTGACGGTGGCTCAACACACTTCAGAGTTGATCGTTGCCCTTTGAGGGAGGCCACCAAACAGAATATTCCCCCCAGAATATGATAAGGCCGTCGCCCTGACTTCAGCGGTTGCGGATACAGCTTTGAACATTTTCTTCGGAGAACAGATGGTGTGGCGCCACTCCGTGGATTGTCGTTTTTTCCCGTTCGAAGTGATGAATCCATGTTTCATGTCACGACCAGCATCGTAAAGCGCAACAATTCCCCACAGACGGTCCTTCGTTGCCGTTTATAGTCTTCCGTCAGGCGGCCGGGAACCCACCGGAAACACACCCTTCGCTACCCCAACCGGTGGACGAGTGTGTCAGCACTACCAACTGAGACGTCCGTGTGAACAACGGGGTGTTTGATTGTGATTGACGAGCACCTCGAATGACAGTGTCTGCTCGTTACAGTGTTGTAGGAGTCTCAGCTGTATGGCCGGGCTGCCCGCTGCTGATCGCACAGATTTGCGTGATCTTGTTATGAGCAACTGCATCAGTGAAAAAGACCAATAAAAAGGTGTTAGCATGTGGACGTAATGTGCTGTTCCAGTCTCTTCTGTGCCTAAGGTCCATCACCGTTCCCTTTGGATCCCTACGTAATTCGGTGCTCTCCGATACACACGATCGAACATCGGAGGAGTGGTACTCAAGCGTCAACTTTAGGTTACAATATCTCCGGATGTAATTAACATTCTACAATGCAACAAACGGCATTGATTACGTATTTGTTTATATGTTCAGATGTGCTAACAAAACTAACGGTGTTCCGTTTAAAAAAACATAGGTTTGTGTTAAAAAACATACTTCCGTTCATTTTTGTATGGTTTGTATTAACCAATTACTCTAGCCCCTCTCCTCACGTTCGGTCTGTGGAATCGGTTCGTCAGTATTTGATGTGGTAACGTTAGGTGATTCACCCTGTATATGTTGTCATAAGCTTTCCATTGTTTATCGTGGTGTATGTAACCGAAGAAGCTTGCCAAATGCCTAAGAACGCCCTCACAATAGACATGTTTCTTGTCGCGAAGCACACCAGACGTGCGTCGGTTGTGCTTGCTGCACGCTCCGAAACGACCCCCTACATCACACGGAACGTGTTCCTCAACGTGAATTTCGACCACAGCGCACGCCCGTGGCAGTTCTTAGCTGCGTCTGGCCCGCCAATCACACAAGTTGTTTACGAAACTGGCGCCTCGTAACACAGCTGCATGAAGTCCATTAGCAACTGTCTAACAAGAGAACACAAATTCGCGAAGAAGGTTCTGGGCTCGTCGATGGTTTCAGCAAAAAATTTCTGGCAGAGGAGGAGTTTATAGTGCTGTACAACCACCTTAGGTACCTACTAGTAGACTTCACTAATTAACTCAGATTAATTCCATTTCTCTATCAGTTTTAAACTGAATACAGTTGAAGTGTGGTGTCTCATACAGTTTGCACATGGATAATATCAATATTCTACATGTTGTATTGACTACCATCACTGTGACTTACCATACTTAATCACGTAAGTTTCAAGTTCGAGATTCATTCCGTAATTTCATTCGAAGTGAAGAGGAGATATTTTCGAAGTTGGTCAGCAGTACTGAAAAAAAAAAATGTTTACCTGCAAGGTACAATCATGATGTAGTCCACAAAATCAACATGTAGGTAATCGTACCTACAGGGTGTTTCCGTGAAAGCGAACAAAAATTTAACAGGACATAGAGGATGAACCACAGAACCATTTGAGGTAGGGAACCTTGGGTAGGGGAACCCAGCTTAAGAAGATACGGAAGTAAACTTGTCTACCGCTTTGTCTAGCATTACTGTTTTCCAGGTTATTTACAACTAACATGCGTACAAGTTTACACGTACTGTGCTATTGATTTACATGTACATTTCTTTATTTCTTGCAAGGAAACAAGGACGACGAGCCATATCTTCTACCTCGCCGTGTGAATGGCCTCCTGTACTTGAGGTTCGTGCAAACAGTTCTGCCCGAGTTGTTTGAGTTTGTAGTCGTGGCAGTTCGTGAGAGGATGTGGATACAACGTGACCGTGACTTCAGTGTGAATGTGCTGCTGTATTTCCTGGTCGCTGGATTGGAAGGGAAGGTCGTATTCCATGGTCTGCGAAGTCACCTGACCTGAAACTCCTCGAGTATTTCCTATGGGGATATCTAAAGTCACTTGTGTATATGACCGCAGTAGATATGGACATGGAATTAGTTGCCAGAATTTTAGCTGTCTGTGATGTGATACGAAATACATCAGCGATATTTGTCATGCAGCGTGAGAATCTTGTTCGCCGATGTCATGCTTGCTTTGAGGTTGATGGCCATCAGTTTCAGCACATTTTGTGAGATAAAGTGCAAATTGTAATTTCATTGTCTCGATGATGGTATTTGCAGTTAACTGTAACTAATGTGAAGAAAAAAGTACACCAGTAATATGATTTTATTTGTATTATCTCCTTAAGCTGGCTTTTTCGGCCTCATGTTCATTACCTCAAAGTGTTTAGTGAAACATCGTCTATGTCCTATTAAATGTTTGCACGCTCTTACGTAAACACCTTGAATATTTTATACAAAGCTCACACAACAGCAAGAACTTCCAGTGTGTAACCCGTGTTTTGTCTCTGATGTAGACTGGCATTCGCGTTATGATGTATGGCCACTGGGTAAGCATTCCAGTTATTGGCCTATGCAATAATAATTTCAGCAAAGGCATTAATTGTAATAAATAATATCGACTATTGGAGATCATACTTCTGTTAAATTAATGGAAAAGGCCAAGAATTTCTTAGAAAACGAAAGGTGACAAAATATTTGGTAGTAGTTAATCGCTAACGTGCTACCTTTGCCTTAAAGTTCACGAAACCATCAACTTCGCTATGGCCTACACACAGGACTGTGGCCAGAGTTATATTTTATTTATTTACACATCAAGTTCCGTAGGACGAAATTGAGGATCAAATCTCTAAGGTCATGGAACGTGTCAGTACATGAAATTACAACATAAAAGTAATAACGGATGAAAACAAAATGTTTATGAACCCGAAAAAAGTCAAGCCATTCGTTTAAGTAAACGCAATCAACAATACAACAAGAATCGGCTTAATTTTTCAAGGAACTCCTCGACAGAATAGAAGGAGTGACCCATGAGGAAACTCTTCAGTTTCGATTTGAAAGATCGTGGATTACTGCAAAGATTTTTGAATTCTAGTGGTAGCTTATGGGAAATGGATGCAGCAGTTTACTGCACACCTTTCTGCACAAGAGTTAAGGAAGTCCGGTCCAAATGCAGGTTTGACTTCTGCTGAGTATTAACTGAGTGAAAGCTGCTTACTCTTGGGAATAGGCTAATACTGTTAACAAGAAATGACAGAAAGGGATACATATATTGAGAGGCCAACGTCAAAATACTCAGACTCGTGAACAGGGGTCGACTAGAGGTTCGTGAACTTACACCACTTATTGTCCGAACCTCCAGGTTCAGAGCCAAAAATATCCATTTAGAATGGGAAGAGTTACCCCAAAATATAACACCATACGACATAAGCAAATGAAAATAAGCAGAGTAAACTAATTTTTTGTCGAACGATCGCTCACTTCAGATACCGTTCGAACAGTAAACATGGCAGCATTAGGTCTCTGAACAAAATCCTGAAGTGGGCATTCCACGATAGTTTACTATCTACCTGAACACGTAGAAATTTGAATTGTTCAGTTTCACTAATCATATACTCATTCTCTGAAATTAAAAGTCAGGTTTTGTGGAATTGTGTGTTAGAAACTGTAAAAACTGAGTCTTACTGTGATTTAGCGTTAGTTCATTTTCTACAAGCCATGAACTTATGTCATGAACTTTGTATAATAGCTGTACGGTATCTGTCTTTATGTGACTTTTTAGTGTGACATATCGTACCAAAAACAACACGCAGTTGATAATCATTATTGTGCTGTAGCACAGAAGCTAGAAAACTAAAAGTATCACATATTGAAAGCATGTTACTACCGATATGTAATATCTTGTCGCTCTGCCATTAGTAAATAGTAGGCTGTCTGTAACGATGCATTTTCGAGGCATCCTCAATATGGTAGTTCTGAGAGTTACGGAACCTGTACAAAACTGGAATAGAGAACAACATAAACATCATTTCCACCGTTTTTATTGCTCATGAAAACCACACACTGCATGTTGTACCATCACACAGCGAGACGTTCAGAGGTGGTGGTCCAGATTGCTGTACACACCGGTAACTCTAACACCCAATAGCACGTCCTCTTGTATTGATGCATGCCTGTATTCCTCGTGGCATACTATCCACAAGTTCATCAAGGCACTGTCGGTCCAGATTGTCCCACTCCTCAACGGCGATTCGGCGTAGATTCATCAGAGTGGTTGGTGGATCACGTCGTCCATAAACAGCCTTTTTCAATCTATCCCAGGCATGTTTGATAGGGTTCGTGTCTGGAGAACATGCTGGACACTCTAGTCTAGCGATATCGTTAGGATGTGCACGATGGGAGCGCGAATTGTCGTCCATGAAAACGAATGCCTCGTCAATATGCTGCCGATACTATCGTTTCGGAGGACGGCACTGACGCATCGTACAGCCGTTACGGCGCCTTCCATGACCACCAGCGGAGTACGTATGTCTAAGGCGTTCAGCCTGACCAGGTTGCCTCGAAACACGTCTGATTGAAGGCATATGTGACACTCATCGGTGAAGAGAACTTGATGGCAATCCTGAGCGGTCCATTCGTCATGTTGTTGGGCCCACTTGTACAGCTCTGCATGGTGTCGTGGTTGCAAAGATGGACCTCGTCATGCGCGTCGGGAGTGAAGCTGCATATCATGCAGCCTACTGCGCACATCCATTCGTCATGTTGTTGGGCCCACTTGTACAGCTCTGCATGGTGTCGTGGTTGCAAAGATGGACCTCGTCATGCGCGTCGGGAGTGAAGCTGCATATCATGCAGCCTACTGCGCACAGTTTGAGTCGTGACACGACGTCCTGTGGCTGCACGAAAAGAATCATTCAACATGGTGGCGTTGATGTCAGGGTTCCTCCGAGCCACACTCAGGAGGAAGCGGTGATCCACTGCAATAGTAGCTCTTGGGCGGCCTGAGAGAAGCATGTCTCTGTATCTCCTCCAAGTCCGAACAACACCGCTTTGGTTTACTCCGAGACACCTGGACACTTCCCTTCTTGAGGGCCATTCCTGGCACAGAGTAACAATGAGGACGCTATCGAATCACGTTATTGACCGTCTAAGCATGGTTGAACTACAGACAACACGAGCCGTGTACCTCCCCTTCCTTGTGGAATGACTTGAATCGGTCGGCTGTCAGGCCCCCCTCTGTCTAAAAGGCGCTGCCCATGCTTGGTTGTTTACATCATTGGGCAGGTTTAGTGACATCTCCGAACAGTCAAAAGGATTGTGTCTGTGATACAATATCCCCAGTGAAAGTCTAGATTCAGGAGTACTTGGAGCAGGGGTGCTGGAAAACTTTTTTTTTTTATATGTGCCATTGCCGGCCGCGGTGGTCTAGGGGTTCTAGGCGCTCAGTCCGGAGCCGCGCGACTGCTACGGTCGCAGGTTCGAATCCTGCCTCGGGCATGGATGTGTGTGATGTCCTTAAGTTAGTTAGGTTTAAGTAGTTCTAAGTTCTAGGGGACTGATGACTATATATGTTAAGTCCCATAGTGCTCAGAGCCACATGATATGCGCCACATCATCGCTAATGTTGGCAGACGTATTGAACATGTCATAACCTAAATCCGAATATCTGTAGTAACGTTTACGTGTTGAATAATGAGTGTGCACACAATAGTTTGTAATTAATTTATATTCTCTTCATATAGTTCAATATATATACACGGTGTTCAAGTCCATGCAGTATGGCTGTTCCCATGTTCTGTCTGTGACGTAAAACGATACCGCATCTCACTGGCGACATAACTCTCCACGCGGCAAAAATCTGGCCTGCCAGATTCTTCATTTCGCGCTTCGCAGTGTAGTGAAACGTGGCATTCCAATCTGTTCCTCGTACGTATACCTGGGTTAGGATGACGTGAAATTAGCTAATGCATAAACCACGAAGCAAAGCATTTGTTTCAGAATGAAACAGCCTTGACAGGAAAATTGCTTCCGTGAAGAAATAAAATATTGAAATGAACAAGACAGCAAAACTGTTTCATGTAGTGAGTTCAGGCACAACGGCAATTTTCTCCTTTCGATACGCGGAACAACGTAGTATTGCCCTCGGTGTCAGACACAGGTGCACGCTCCGGCCGCAGGCTGCTCGACAGGCAGAACTTTGCCGTTACCAGAGAGGGCTACCACCAGATCGACCGTGTGGCCGGCAGAAGCGGCGACCGCCGGCGGCCCTGAACCTCGAAGGGCCGCCCCTTAAGACGTGGCAGGGCCGGCCTGTTTACGGAGCTGGTGCCGCTTGTTTTGTTTAAGTTGGCCGGCAGGAGTCGCGGAGCCGGTCACTCGACTCGTGTAACTCGGTTGGCGGCCTGCGAGCCAGCGCCGCAGCCCCTCGGCGTGACAGCAGTATTGGCACTCGAACCGCCGAACGCTCGCACGCTGGGGGCGGCGGTGCTCGGGGCAACCACAAGGTTCACTCACCACGTCTGGTAAGTGACAAGTCAAGCCGTCGGCACACGAGGCAACTAACACGATACGACATTGCAGTGCCTTTGTTATTCTAAATTACGATGCAAAGTTCTTTTGGACGTGCACTGTGGCTGCTAAAGCCGTTATGAAATGACTTAAACATATTCACAATTGCGAATATATAATACCATCAGCTGTATAAAGGAATGACGACAATGAAAATATGTGCCGGACCGTGTCTCGAACCCGGATATCCCTCTTATCGTCAGCAGTCGCCTGATCATTTGGCTATCCGTGCACAGGCTGTAGACGCATCGTTGACGACATATCGAAGTTTGGGTCTAGTCGTGAGTCGTGCACGGATAGCCAAATGATAAGGCAAACGTTCTCGATAAGTGTTCGGGTCCCCGTCCGGCACAAATTTTCACCCTTGTCATTCCATTCTACAGCTGATGGTTGTCCATATTCACAATTGCCAATATATTTAATGAGTTAGCTAATAGTGAGGTGGTACTCTAAGACTTTTGTGATGTAACTTCCTGCTGTTCCACATCGAGGATCCATTTCGCCATGTGGAACACAAAATTAATTCTGCGATAGTTCGGCAACGTGCTACGTAAATTAGAACCAATAGGAAGCAAGAATGCTTCTTACATCGCAAGCATAAAGCACGTATTTTGTGGGTTTTACGTTATACATACACCCTATTAATGTACGCTTTTTATCAGCACCAGCTCATTGAATGCCTTCAGAACGAATCGTTATTGGTACGATATGTTGTAATAAAATGACGAGAAACGTCATATAGAAAGTTGAAGAATTTTCGAATTTAGTTTTTTCGCTTTATATGCGGGATACGCAAAATAATGTGAGCATCTGTTCTTAATTCAAATGGTTCAAATGGCTCTGAGCACAATGGGACTTAACTTCTGAGGTCATCAGTCCGCTGGAACTTGGAACTGCTTAAACCTAACTAACCTACGGACATCACACACATCCATGCCCGAGGCAGGATTCGAAGCTGCGACCGTAGCGGTCGCGCGGTTCCATACTGAAGCGCCCAGAACCGCTCGGCCACTCCGGCCGGCTCTGTTTTTAATTGATAATAGTTTATTAGTAAGGGGTTGGACCCACATTTTCCCTTAGTACAGCTGCGATTCTACTTGGCGTACTGGCATATAATGACTGTATAGTCTCCAGTGGAATGTTGTGTCACTCTCCGATCAGAACCTCTTAAACTCCTGACGTGACGAGGAAGGCGGGAATCTGTTCCGGAGTCTGCGCTCCACTACCGCCCACAACGGCTCCGTAATGTTCAAGTCCGGGGACTGTGCTGGCCAGGGAAGACGTTGCAGTTCAGTTGCATGCTCCTCATAGCTCGATTTTACTGTCCTGGCCGTTTGAATAGATGCATTATCGTCCTGAAATATGGCATCATTGTTAGGGAACAAGATTTGAATCATGGGGTGCACCTGATCACCTAAAATGTTCACATAATCGTTGGCTATAGCACGGCCTTTGATAGTAATGGTGGGCCAACAGAATACGATGATATGGCTGACCACACCATTACACTTTCACCTCCATACTTAACCGTTGGAATCAACCATTAGGATTGTAGGCTTCTGTTGGCGTTCTCCAGACGTAAACTGGCTCGATGTTTGACTATATGACGTGTTTCAACTTATCAGCAGTCCAGAATTTATGCTCCTGATAGCATGTTTTACTCTTCTTTGCGCTGGTTGTCGTCACTAATGGTTTTCGTATAGTTGCTCGTCCTTTAATATTCGCCTTACGGAGTTCTCGGCGGACAGTGTGGAAAATACGGGGTTCCGAAGATGGCTGTTGAGCTGTGCAGTCACCTCAGCCGCTATAGTTTTGTGTTGTTTTGACACAGTTCGTGTTGGCGTACATCGACCTCCGACATTTAGTTTTGATTTGCGCCCTTTATTACCATCACACGATGATTTCTTTCCATGTTTTGTGAAGGCTGTCGTGATTCTTGAAACAGTTGCTCTTGAGACATTCAATAAGTTGGCTGTCCGCAGCTCGTGGTCGTGCTCTAGCGTTCTCGCTTCCCACGCCCGGGTTCCCGGGCTCGATTCCCGGCGGGGTCAGGGATTTTCTCTGCCTCGTGATGACTGGGTGTTGTGTGCTGTGCTTAGGTTAGTCAGGTTTAAGTAGTTCTAAGTTCTAGAGGACTGATGACCATAGATGTTAAGTCCCATAGTGCTCAGAGCCATTTGAACCAATAAGTTGGCTGTCTTGGTTACTGATGCACCAGTAATCCACCCCCCCCCCCTTTCTCCCCCTATCAGCCCTTTTGGAACTTTGTTAAGTCTTTCATAGCACGTCGACCTCAGTCTCTGAATGCAAACAGCAAGTGTGCACTAATCGTAAACAACCTGCACTGATGGCTACTGCGTACTGAACACCCACTGTCTAGCGCGACACGTGCCTTAATTGCGTTGTTGACCGCCAAACTCAACCGTCCCATTACTACCACTTTTCTCGTTATTTTACCTATCCCATGAAACTCATTCATGAAAACATGTTGTTCCTGTTAGTATTTTCTGTAGTTAAACGTCAATTAATTAAATTTCAACTATTAAAGTCCTTAAGAGAATGTAATACACTGTAAGAGGTTCCCATATATATATATATATATGTATATATATATATATATATATATATATATATATATATATATATATATGCATTTTCTAAAATATTGTGGGACTTTCCAATGAAATTAACAAAACTATTTTCTGTCATATTTGATGTTATGTAAATAAAAGTACCTCACTATTAGGATTGAATTTAGTAAACTTATGTCCTTACTGGATAGTGAGATTTTCCTTTAACGTAAAAGAAAGAGGAATAACATGCTGTTCATTTTTGGAACACAGCCTACGACCAGCTTAGAGACAGATGTGATGACACTTTCTGCACGACCCTACTATCATTTTGCAGGACAATGCTGAAGCACGTACAGTGCAAGCGGTTACTGATTTCTTTGACTGATGGGGCTGCTAAGTGCTATACCACCTACTGCACTCTCCGGACTTAAGCCATCGTGAGTTCAATTCGATTTCTAAACTGAAAGAAACACTTCACAGCATTCGCTTCAGAATTGCTACAAATTCTTCGTGCAATAGACCACTCCGCTCGAACAATCAACAGAACTAGCACTGCTAAGAGTATCCTACGATTTCCACATCGCTGACAACGGGTTATACACAATGCTGGTGACTGCTTTGAAGGTCAGTAAGACTTTGAAACACGTATCTACTTTGTGCGAGCTGTAAATAAATATTTAGCACTATTAAAGTTCCAACCCTCGTACATAGTGATGTGAAACGTGAGTATCCAGAAGAGGAATAATCAGCTTCCTAATGCATTGCTTTTCTAAACAAAATGCATTAGGAAGCAGGACTTTATTAATAACTGTAGGTTGAATAAGGGATATGGCAATAATTCAGCATTCACTCGAATCGACATGCTTTAACTCTGGTCTAGTACAGAATCTAGTCCTTGAATTCCTAGTTTGACTCTTCTTGGAGGAGACTGTAGACGCGATCCTCATGCTCCCTTGAAATACGGTCTAATACTGTCGCTGACATTATGCAATAGTAACTTGATTGGATTCATGCATCTGATTATATCTGCGCTTGACGACTAGATGCCGTCTTGGAAGCTACACTGCTGCGCAAAACTTACACGGTCGAGCTAGGTAAAGTTACGTGACATATTCGGCGGACCTGAACAAAAGTGCAGGAGCATGATACCAGCGGTCTCCCAGCCATGCACACAGCGTTGAACGTCACACAGTGTGAGGTCAGCGCGGCTACAATGCCAAATGGGGCTAGTTCCACAACACCAGGCTGCTGAAGGTACCGGATAACACAGTGTGCGAATCCGTTAGCGAGCAGTTAGGGCCATTTCGATGGTGTTCTTAATTGCAACATCACTTGGAGACAATGACTGGAGATTTCCCACGTTTGCCGTAACCTGCCCTAAGTCTTTCGAAGCTGACTGCCAGATCAGAGGTGGTACGGGATTCTGAGCTTATACGTTTCTTGCTACACGAGCACCTGTGTACAGAAGTAAAACGGCGACGGGGTAAAGCAGAGATTCTGCAGGTCTCTGCTGTTGGAGAAAATAAAGGAGGACTTAGATGTCAGGCTTACCGGTCTGCTTTTTATTGCTTCTTCATGCGTTAGCGGAGACTGGCTTATAAAAACATGGATGAGGCTTGCTAGATTCTCCAATTAGTTACGAGAACAAATGGCCACCGTGACGTATAACTTTGTTAAGATTCGAGTATAGACAGTGTAACCTCCCCACCGAATTTAAGAGTAATTGACAATACTTAATACAAATAGGAGCCGAGAGTAACCTCCCCACCGTAATTTTAAAAGGAAAATAGACAATGATAATTAAACAAAAATTAGCAATCTGACTCAAATATAAGTTCTTCAAAAAAAATTAAGGTCAATTCAGTGATAAGAAAATTCAATTAAACCGAAATATCGGTCTTTGGCCCTGTGCAAAAAATCAGAATTAGATTTTTACCTCAGTATAACTGGATGTCAAATCTCTGTTCTTATTCTTGCGCACGGCTTGGAGGAACTGCATTGCAAATAATAATATCCCTTTTTTTGTGATTTTACTGGAATTTTTCTTTAAAAGAAGTGGAATGAAATGGGAAGTGCAACGAAATCTTTAGTTAAATAAAAAATAAAATTTTTTTTTGAAAAATGCTTTTGAAATCAAAATTATTATTGGGGGACTTGTTGGAGATTAATTACAATAAATAAATTTTACATTATCTAATGATTATATTAATTAACAGTATACCTCATTCAGCATCTTGACCAGTGTTGCCGACCGCCTACATCACACAACCGCACTGGGGTGCTACTACTGACCTACTGCTCTGCATGACGACTATTAGCGTACTGCACTGCACGACTACTACTGACCGACTGCCCGCAACTAAACCGAGCTACCGACTGCGACGACTACAGACAGAGTACTGCTCTGCATAGCGACAACTAGCGTACTGCTCGCAACACTCGCGCGGTCAAGCGCATACTCTCTGGTCAGAGATGCTGCAATGTCTCGCCATCGTTGCTGCGTTACATACGTGTTTCATAACCCTCCACTGGGGGGGCAAAAATTTGGCAGCGATGGTGAGTCATTTGGACTTGCCAATCGCGGCAAAATATTTAATTAACTAATAAACTTCTACAATTTACAGAATAATTAGATGTAGTACATAAAGTCAATGTTGTGCACACGCACTAAGTACAAAATATATCAGACAAAGACAAAATGTGAGTACAAAACATAGTAGCAAATCAGAAAAATGTATATAAGAATTATTTGACAGAAAACAAAGTGCACAGGCACTGAAAAAATTCATTGGCATATTCAGAACAAATGAACAGACTGGCAAAAAATATTATGTTGACAAGTGACATGAGTGCACATGCACTGGAGTTGAGAACATATCAGTAAATGATGAAATGTATATACAATTAGTAACAAATGACATAAGTGCATACGCATTGAAGTATTGAATATACAGTATGGTACAAATCATATTGAAAAATGAGAAAAGTGCACAGGCACTGAAGTTCAATAGAAAAGATATTAACACCTAACATAAGTGCACATGTACTGTAGTTCAGAACATATCATTAAAATAAAAATGTATATACAATATAAAAGACAAGAGTGTACATATACTGTACTTCAGAACAAATCGAAAAATGTCTTTAGCATTTTCGCAATAAATAATCATAATGGCAAAAAATCATGTCCAAAGTGCACACGCACTGAAGAAATGTCTTTAGCATTTTCACAACAAATAAACATAATGGCAAAACATCATGTCGACCAGTGACATAAGTGTACTCGCACTGGAGTTCATCGAATCGAAAAAAAATGTATAACCCACGAACATAAATGATGTTACCAAAAAAAATGATTTTCTTTATGTGACAAGAATTAGGATAGGAAAGGGAAGGATTGCATCATGGTTGTAGCACTTTAGATTGCACACAGCTGTTCCGAAAGTCCATATCTTTCCACAGAAGTACAACACCAAGTGACACAATTTGAAGTTCTTTTCCCATCAGAATTTATCAGTGTAGCCAAGACACTGAACTGTCGTAGTAATGTTCCATGTTTTCATTTTGGCAGTATATTAAGTACACCAAACAGTGGGACCATAATAATGTCTTCATCGCTCACGGTGGTGGACAGCATGTCGTGTCAACACCACGCTCTTACAAGGCACACCAACGTAGAATTAGTGCAAAACCAAAGATAGTGCTCCATGATCACTAGGATAAACAGGACAAATGGACATTGCAGTAATTCAGGGTTGTCAGCTTATGAGGTGAAGGACATCAAGTCACATAATATTGACAATTACAGACTTAATTAGTAGTTTGTGGCATTCATAGCCCAGTTATTGAACATTTCTGTACCAAGTATGTAGTATTACAGAAAAATGTTCATTAATTGTTTTACATAGAATCAGTAGTCTTCTTTTCCTAGTTACAAAGTATAGCATGGTTAATTAATCATTTGTCATTCCAATATAGTAAGAATCATTAGCCTTCTCCTGATTACAAAGCATTATGAAACAATCACATTCTTTTCCAGTTACAGAGTATAATTAAGAATCATTAACCTTCTCCTAATTACAGTTAATTAATCATTTGTCATTCCAATAATAATCATTAGCCTTTTCCTAATTACAGTTAATTAATCATTTGTCGTTAATTAATCATTTGTCATTCCAATAGTAAGAATCATTAGTCTTCTCCTAATTACAAAGCATTATTAAACAGTAATTAAGATTCATTATCCTTCTAATTACAAAGCATAGCATCATTTGTCATTTCAATATAGTAAGAATCATTAGTCTTCTAATTACAAAGCATTATTAAACAGTAGCATAGTTAATTAATTATGTGTCATTCCAATCTAGTAAGAATCATTAGCTGGCATCATGGGTAATCGTATTACAATAAACAGTGGTAGTCCTTGGCCAGTTACAAAGTATATTTAGTATGACAGAATAATGTTCATCTGAAGTCTTAATTGAAAAGGAGAGTCAATTATTGGCCTAGTATTAACATAATACATTGAGTGATACAAATTATTGGCACTCATTGGCCATTAACCAAAACATGAAAACTCAACATGGAAAACAAGAGCTAATAAATGGCATAATTAATAACAATTCATCAAGTGACATTAATTATTGGCACTCAGTGGCCAGCAAGTATTGAATAGAATAAAACATAGTTCATCATTCAGTATTATTCAGATCATTATGAAGTCATTATTAAAAATCAGTTAATTACAGTCATAGCATTAATAATCATGGGCATTATAAGTAGTCTCATTACAATAAACAGTGTTCCTCATTCAGTAGTATTCAGATCATTACAAAGTCATTATTAAAATCAGTTAATTACAGTCATAGCATTAATAATCATGGGCATTATAAGTAGTCTCATTACAATAAACAGTGGCAGTTATTAGCTAGTGACAAAGCATTATCTTAAATATATACTTTTTTTTTGTCTCATTAAGAAGTCATTACTCAAGCGACATACTATTCAGAGCTAATCAGTATTATTCAGAATTATCATAAACTAGTGACATTATGTGGGACTGGTAATACATTTTTTTTTTTTTGTTAGCAATGCATTGCGTTGGGATCGATAATTGATTGCTGAGGCATAACACTATTTGTTTTTGACCTATTGCTGCAAATGAGGATAGGTAACGTCATTCGTCATGAGTCAGCTGTACCAAGGTTATGTAACAAGGCAGTATATGTGATCACATTTATAAATGATAGACACAAATGGGTAAAAAATAAAAAATGCAAGTACTAGAACAGGTATAATAAGTAACAGGTTTAGTAAGTATCATGAAAAGCTTCTCCTGAAAAAACAATATACAAAATGGATTATTGACCTGAAAGAAGAAACGCACACTATGCTGAAAAGTAGTGAACTTCGAATTAACAGGTAGTGAAATGTGTATAAAAATGTGTTCCATAGCTGTCCTTTCCAAAACTTTCCGTCATCCTACTATGCAATATAACACCTGCTGTCAAAGCAAACTGCAACAAATACTTAAATAACTACGTAGCATAAATACATAACTTCAACACTATCCTCATCTGTAAAGAAAACTTCATTATCCATATCATCATAACTTCACTATTATCATCATCTGTAAAGAAAAACTTCATTATTCATAATCCTTCATCATTATTCATCAGTATTCATTTTCATCTGCAAAAAATCACTTCATTACTCATTATCCAACTATTCCTTAACTCTAACATATTTCATCACTAAAACTAAGATGTGTAATTCTCTCTGACAGCCTGCATCAATCACCTTGTATTCTGAAAGAAAAAATTAGTTAAGACTGCTATTCTATGATGAGTATAGTATATTCTTGTTAATGCCTGCCAATCCTGATCCATTTACTCTTCCTCATAAAGTTATTGCACCTTCTTTCGTTTATTCCGTAGGTGAAATTCCCATTTCTGTTGAATTTATCTCTTACACGCATCATTTCTTTCTGAAATTCATGAACAAAGATTAATGTCTTGCATTTAAATCATATACCCACTAAATAATGACTGGTTTATGGTGACACAATTAAGCATACAGCATAACATGACAGAAAACGTAATATGTCAAAGACATTGACAGTGTTCAAAGCCAAAATGTACACAGAATAATACAATGCAGCAGCAAAAAAATGTAAAACAGTCACGATGTTGAGATGTCATAAGGCAAAAAAATGTCAAAGTCAACTGGTGTGTGTTATATCTTAACTATTTCACAGTGCATACAAACAAAACTGGAATACAATCATATACACCAAAAATATGGAAAATGTGCACGGTCTGATGTGTAACGACAAGAAAAGCGACCTGCTAACCTTACCTTGCCGGGCACTTGCCAAGAAAAAATACGATAATCATCAGTAATTAGTCAGGTGAAATAATTGCATTAGTAAATGGCATCATAGTGTGTTGAATCATAAAGTGTCTTCACTCAATAAACGGTTTAATGTTTGAGATATGGTGATTGCCTTTCGATTTTCTGGTTCTTAAAGTTTCGACGTGTACAACATTGGGGTGAGGGATGCTGCGAATCCGATATGGACCTGCGTATAGAAGTTCAAATTTACTGCACTTACCTTTTAATTTGCTGGATAAATAGTGTGTACGTACTAATATTTTCTGTCCAACGTGAAAGTCGCGGCGTCTACAAACCTGTTTTTGCTGTCTTCTCCGGCGCTCTGCGGCACGTTTGATGTTGTGCAGCGCAATGTTAATTATTTCGTGGTGTCGTAGGCGACGACTTTTGGGAAATTTTACTAATTCTTTAGTTTTGTTTGGTGGTTCAACGTTTTTCAGTATAACAGACGGAGATAGCATAGTGGATTCATTTGGAATGGAATTAATTACATCTTGGAATGAGAGTATGTGTGTATCCCAATCAATCTGCCTTTTGTGGCAGTATATTCGGCACAGCTTACCAATTTCTTTCATTAATATTTCACAGGGGTTCGAAGAAGCATGGTACTTGGATATATAAATCGGAGAAATGTTTCTGGCTCGTAACATGCGTGTCCATACGCTACTACGAAATTGAGATCCATTGTCAGAAATTACTTTCATCACATGCCCTACATGAGATAGAAAATGTTTTACAAATGCTTTCGAAACAGTTTTAGCAGTAGCTTTGCGTAATGGAGTGAAAGTAACAAATTTTGAAGTGAGCTTAACAGCGACAAAGATGTAGCAAAAACCTCTGTTAGTTCTCGGAATCGGACCAAAAATATCTACTGCGGCCATGTGTCTTAATTTAACAGGTATAATGGGATATAATGGAGGAATATGTGAAGTGGTGTCTGGCAAATTTTACAAGACGCTAAAACTCGTCGTATACGTTTCTCCATGTTGGTAAAATAACAGTTCTGTCTCAGTATAAGAAAACATTTTCGTGCTCCGTAATGTGCGTAACTTAAATGAGTGTACCAGATTAATTTGTTAACCAGTTCGTCAGGAATGCATAATAACCAATTGTTGCTGTCAGGATGAGAGCGGTGAAACAGAATGTCATTGCGTACAGTGTAGTGGTTCCTAATCGTAACATTTTTCCTATCTTGCCAAAGGTGTTTAATTTCTTTCCACACATTGTCTTTGTTTTGTTCTTGTGCTATGTCCTGTAATGACGATGAAATAAAGTTTTCAAATGCAACTTGCTGAATGTACATGACACTGAAATTTGTTTTGCAGAAGTTGGTTGCTACGTCTTGCTGATTGTTGCTGAGAGAACGCGATAGTGCGTCTGCTATAACATTTTGCGTGCCGGGAATGTGAACTATTGTAAAATTAAATTCCTGTAAATATAGTTTCCATCTACTTAATCTGTCGTGAGTAAATTTAGCTGAAAGTAAAAACTGTATCGCTCTGTGATCTGTGTAAACAGTGGTATGTCTGCCATAAAGAAAATGCCTAAATCTCGTAAAAGCCCATACAACACATAATGTTTCCAATTCTGTAACGGAATAATTTCGCTCAGCAGGTGACAGAATGCGACTTGCAAATGCGATGTTTTTAATTACTGTAGAGCCATCTTCCTCAATTTCCTGGAAAATGTGTACGCCTAAAGCGGTATTGGAACTGTCAGTGGCAATGGAAAAATTTCTAGTAAGGTCTGGGTGCAATAAAAGTGGTGCATTCAACAGAGCATGTTTCAAATAACATTCTCGTGAGCAAAATTCTGCGTGTCAAAAGTAATGTTTGCGTTACTGTAATATGCAATCTGTGCTGTATCTGGTTAAAATTTATCGTACGTGTTATTATTTACGGGATGATGCTGTGGCATATCCACTATACGAACTGTTCTGTTATTTCTTACTGACGTGTTACGCTATGGATGACACCTATTGTCTATTCCATTCATGATTATTTGTTGTTGCTGATGTTGTTGCTGCTCATAAGATCGACTGTTATTAAATGTACGCTGAAAATTGTGCTCATTATTTTTACGTCTGTCATGATAGTAATTTCTATACGGCGCATTGCAATGCGAGTTGAAATAGTGTGTTGTCTGTACGTAGATATTTCTTTTGCTGCCATGCGTTACTATTTGTTGGGGCTGGGACTATACGTGCAAGCGGCGAAACATTAAAGTTTGGTTGACCTTGTAGACTGCATTGTTGGTTACGTATGCTAAGCGGCTGACTCATGCTGTTGCGGTGAAAAACGTCTATTGTTACAAAAAAAATGTGGTTGCGACTGCCCAAAATTTTACACATACTGGTGATTACGATTTTATCTGTTATTAAAGTTACGGCGGTAGTTGTCATTACGGGAGTGCCTACTGAAAATTGTCACATTCGGTAAAATATTTGTCATATCCGGTTTTCATTACTCGTTTCTTAATACTAGGTAGAGCAATAGTTAAAGAGCAGTTTGGATAGATATAAAGGATAGTAGAAGAAAAGGCAGCAGTGCAGAAAACTAAAGATGAAACAGCACTACTACAGCTCGGGGCCCTATGCTCGCTACGGCACATATTCATTAAAGCGTAATGAATCCCCTGAGGTCTATTACGCACTGCAAATAAATTTTAGCTTTTGCGTTGTAGGCAATGCCGGTAAAATTCCAAAACCAAATTGTTGTAACCATGTTAATTCAAGTTTCCTCATTACAGGCAATGCTGATGAAAATACAATAACAATTTGTCGCTTCAGGTTCAAAGCTAGTTTCTCCCTTACAGGTAATAGCGGTGAAAGTACAAAAATAAATTGTCGTATACAGTGCAAATCGTGTATCTGTGTTCTGCCATTATCAAATTCTTTACATTTTCTTGCGGATAAAAATTGCTTATAATCAACCTTCTCGTCACTGAATTTGATAACACGTTCAGGTTTGTGTGTGAATCTGTTCGTCTGTGTAATTACGGATTTCAAGTTGCGTAGCTTTTCTGATTTTAAGTCGCGTGTCTTTTCGGATTTTAATTCGCGTAGTCTCTGTAAATTATTCACATTATACACGCTGCGTGAGTCAGACAAATGTTCGCAACGTGGCGGGTTCTGTGACGTATTGGTGACTGAAATAGTTTTCAACTCTGTTACTGTAACACTTTCGTCAATTTGGTTGATCTGTCGTGCAAATTTCTCGTCAACTTCCGTATTCGGAGTGTGTGAAACTTCCACTGACTCTAAATTAATTTCGTCGCGAATCTGTACTTCGTTTTTAGGGCATTCTTCAGTGACTGCATTAATTTCGTGTATCAGTGTTGCGTTTGCTGAACATTGTTCAGTGACTGCATTAACTTCGTCTTTATGTAATTCTGTTGTGCTTACACGTGTACTATTTAATTCTTGTGCAACAGTGCCAACCTTTTCATTACTGTTATTAGCACAAGTCTTAGTATTCACACGTAATTGTTCTTTAATGTCCTGGCATTGCACGGTAACAGCTGTATTCTGTTCATTAACTTGTCTGTTCCGTTCGTTAAGGTTGTCTTGTTTTTCGTTCGTCAGTTTAAAACTTTCATTAATTATTTCGCGAAATTGTTTGTTCCGTTTATCAAGTTTTTCATTAAGTTGTTTGTTATCTTCCCTAAGTTGTTTGACCTGTTCATTAAGTTGTTGTTTGAAATTGTTGTCTATTTTCTCACTTTGCTGTTGTAGCAAACTTTTCATAATTCGTACCAAGTCAAAACTAGCGTTTATATTCTCTGTGCTGTTTAGTGTTGGATCTGGAATTGTCTCGCTTTCCGTAACCATTTGGTTATTCTGAGATTCACCAAAAGGTTTGTCAGTCAAACATACACTGTCAGTCCCTATTTCGGAATTAAATAAATCCGTCGTACTTTCACTACACTGACCATTTTCATTCGAAAAATTTGTCTGTATGTTACTTGAATCTTCCAAACCGGTTGTGTTAAGCTGGGTAGCGCTCATTACAATAGAGCGTCCCGCGTCATCAATTGTCGTCAAATTAACAGAAGAGACAATTGAGTTCGTTTGTTCAACATTAAGGTAAAAGTCATCACTGGTGGTTGGAATGCATTGATTGTCAGTGAACGCAGGATTGTCATCATTACACTGCGTGTCACAATTACTATCGGTCACGCTGTTTAAGTCGGTAATTTCATTCAAAATACCTCGCGATACACTATTCACAGTCTTTCGCGGCATTTTTACAATAGTCACAAATATTCAAGAAACAAATAAGCACAAATGCAAAAAGGCAACAAACAAATACAACAGAGCAACGAATTGCCGTTGACCTGTAGAAAGAAAGTCACAATATTAGTAAAAGCGTTGCGCCAAATCCTAATTATACTTAAGCAAATAAGAGCAGATATCTGACTGTTGTTCAAAAGATTCTCAACGAAATTCGATCCTGGACTGGGTGTCGCCAAGTGTAACCTCCCCACCGTAATTTTAAAAGAAAAAGGACAATGATAATTAAACAAAAATTAGCAATCTGACTCAAATATAAGTTCTTCAAAAAAATTAAGGTCAATTCAGTGATAAGAAAATTCAATTAAACCGAAATATCGGTCTTTGGCCCTGTGCAAAAAATCAGAATTAGATTCTTACCTCAGTATAACTGGATGTCAAATCTCTGTTCTTATTCTTGCGCACGGCTTGGAGGAACTGCATTGCAAATAATAATATCCCTTTTTTTTGTGATTTTACTGGAATTTTTCTTTAAAAGAAGTGGAATGAAATGGGAAGTGCAACGAAATCTTTAGTTAAATAAAAAATAAAATTTTTTTTTGAAAAATGCTTTTGAAATCAAAATTATTATTGGGGGACTTGTTGGAGATTAATTACAATAAATAAATTTTACATTATCTAATGATTATATTAATTAACAGTATACCTCATTCAGCATCTTGACCAGTGTTGCCGACCGCCTACATCACACAACCGCACTGCGGTGCTACTACTGACCTACTGCTCTGCATGACGACTATTAGCGTACTGCACTGCACGACTACTACTGACCGACTGCCCGCAACTAAACCGAGCTACCGACTGCGACGACTACAGACAGAGTACTGCTCTGCATAGCGACAACTAGCGTACTGCTCGCAACACTCGCGCGGTCAAGCGCATACTCTCTGGTCAGAGATGCTGCAATGTTTCGCCATCGTTGCTGCGTTACATACGTGTTTCAACAGTGGTGTAAGGTCCTTCACGCTACGAACAATGAAAGTGCCAGACTCAATTGCTTTAATCGAACTATTAAAAAAAATTTCAAAATTTGTGGTAAGGTCTTATGGGACCAAATTGCCGAGGTCATCGGTCCATAAGCTAAGAAACTACTTAACCTAACTTAAACTAATTTACGCTAAGGACGACACACGCACCCATACACTAGGGAGGACTCGAACCTCTGGCAGGGGAGCCGCACCGACTGTTACAAGATGCCCGAGACCGCGCGGCTATCCAGCACGGCAATCGAACGCTTACGTTCGAGTGCTTGTCACAATGTGACATACAGGCATAGATAGACACCTGGAAAACATTTACCCCAGGCAAAATGTACGTACAGACAAGCATTTTCAAGCCTTTCTTAGCGCACAAAGTTAATTGAGTCGGACTGCTGACTTGCATAGAATCTTCTGTAGGCTCGTTTGTCCAAGGCTGCTGTCGTTCGCTGGAACTCTCGAACTCTGCCGATCTCTAACTCGATTGACGTTTGAGGACCTCTCTGTATGCGGCATTTGAGGCCGTTTGATTACAGATGGTACCTGACTGTGTCGCCTTTTTACCTCCAATTCTCAATCAGAGAGCGAGAAATCAGCGGCTTCCCAATCCGTGTGACCTCTTAAAGGCCTATCTAAGTTACAAGACTTATAGCTAATATTCATACTTAGCTGTGTTTCTGTAATTTATGGTATCGTTTCATGATTCAGTCATTAGAGGGGACAGAATCGTCGGGAAACTGGAAGAAGGACGAAGCGTGACTCACGTACCCCAGGAGTTTGATATTGCAACAACATTCTTTCACGTGCTTGGCGAATGTTCAGAACCACAGGCACTGCTACCCAGAGGAGAGTAGGTGGTCAAACACGGTCATCTGTAACAGCAGATGATTGGTATATTGTGCAGCAGGCATGAGGGAACCCATGTGAAACGGCGTGTGCAATTGTAACCGCATTCAGCAGGACTGCAAGGCGCGCAGTCTTACACTCCACAGCGACACGGTGACTACACTGGCGTGGACGCTTTGGCCGACGGTCAGTACATTGTTTTCCGTTGACACACGCACATCGGCTGAAACGTTTTCTATGGTATCAAGAGCATAGGTACTGGAGGAGGTGAGAGAAAATACAGCCTGAGTAGTGATTCTGGATGAACCCTCATTTGGCGAGAGGTGGGGAACACGTAATGTATCGAGGAACATCGTCAAACATTATTGTTTTGGCGGTCCACGCATTATTTTGTGAGAAGGAATATTGTTGCACAGGCTTACTGACCGCCATACTTTTGAAAACAGTACACTCACTGGTCAATATTGCTGTGGCACTTTACGGCTTCCCAATGCGCATCTGTTCTGGACTGCATTCGGCCTGACTTCATTTGTATGGATGACGATGATCCATCGCACTGAACACCGCATGTGTAAGAGTTCTTGGAAGAAGAAACTGTTCGGTGAAAGCACTGGTTTGCTCGTCCTTCCGACTTAAATTCCATACAACACATGTGAAATGCGATGAGGAAACTATTTCAGCAAGCGTTGCTGCCACAGGATCACGGGCCCCCGTTCGATTCCCGGCCGGGTGGGAGATTTTCTCTGCTTGGGAACTGGGTATTTATGTTGTCCTCATCATTTCATCATCATCGTCATCATTTCTGATAGTGGCTAGATTGGGCTGTGAAAAAATTGAACTGTGTAACAACTGGTAATTAATACGGGCGCTGATGACCGCGCAGTTGAGCTCCCCACAAACCAATCATCACCATCGTATTGCAGCACGTGCAAGTTCACCGATGACCATCCTGCAGTCGTCAATCGCGCTAGTGGAGGAGTGGAGCACTGCGCGTCTAGAACTCTTCAGCAGCGTTGTGACCGGCTTGGTAGCACGTTATAGAGCATGCTAAGCTATCCGTGGTCGTCATACGTCTTATTAAGAACCGTGTTTGAAGTGTCCAGAGGACCATCATAAATCGCGGTGACTTCAGTGCAGTTATTGTCTTTGAGGATTTGTGTTCTTTCTACTTATCTTAGCGTACATTGCTTTCATTTACCTCTATACCATATCATTTCTTTAAGGGGAACCCTAATAAAGACGACGCAGATGGAAAAAAAATATCGGGTTACCTCGCATTACTAACGTGGATATTCAAAGAACTGTGCCTGACACCCGAGCAATAGAGAACTGGCATGCAGTGAGACTAGAAAATAGTACATTCATAACGGCTAGGCACTAGCCGAAATCTGATTTCGCTACATAAGACTAGCAAAAAAGGATGACTGATTGCTGTGTTCTATCATTTATAAATAAAGTAAATAAACTTTTAATTATTTGAAAAGTAATTATCGTAATTATCAATACATTTATTGCACTGTGAGGTAAAATGGACGATACCATCACGGCAAAACGTTTGCAGTTGGCTTCAGTACCATGATTGGGCCAGGCGTGCACCTCTTCGTCCGAAGCAAATCGACCACCACGAATGTCATTCTTCAGCGCTCCAAAAATATGTAAATCATATGGGGAGAGTCCTGGTCTGTATGGAAGTTGTGTAAAGTGCTTTCCGGCAAAATTTCTGCAGTGTAATCGATTGTACCTTGTCAACATGTGGGCAGACCAAGTTTTGGACGTAACCGTACTCGTATTTCAGTGACGTGCTGCGGAAGCATAAAATAGGCCATGGCTTGCAGCCACTCTTGGTGGCTAGCCTTAACTCAGTTGCACCTGAATACTAGGCTGCCCGGCACTCTTCTGCGTGTGGCTGTGTTCGTATTTTCCGGAGCATTATTATAATTAAATATGTAGCCACCTAAAAAACAGGTATTGAAGGCAAAATCCGTTTTTTTGGTGGGGGTCGGGGGATGGGGTGGAGTGAGATACCACAATAGACCCTGATTTCTTCCCCCCTCTCCCTATCATACCACCACCCAGAGCCAAAATCTAGATCCGCACCTGAACAAGGCGGCCTGTCAGTATCCGTATTCAGAACTGATCAGTGTGCTTCATTAAAATAGTATGTGAAGACATTAACGGGAATTATCACCATAGTTTACGACGGGAAATGTGAATGTGTTGATATTGTGTTCTAATATTCGTAAGTGACCATATAAAGACAAAAATTGGTAAATGTGACGGAAGATTACCCATATTCTGAGTAATGAAGTTGAGTACTACTTCCTTCGAATCTCTGAATTCAGACCAGCAGCGTGAGAATCGAAAGTATAGTACTAACCCGTTCTCTCACAGCGCTTTTTCATCAGTTATGATTAGCATTGATACTTATTGCGGGGTATGTTACATGTTCACGCATCACCGCCCTGTGAATGGCCATATGAGGGACTGATCCATCCTTTCTTCTACCCTAGGATCAACCCCGTTCCTGACAATCCCGCACACAGTAGGATGACGGTCATACTCCATCTCTCCCCACGCCTGCCCTGCACCTTTCAACGACGTCGTGTTGACTTGGCTACGAAGACATCGTTATATTTGTCTATGCCTGTCTCCACAGTGCAAGAATACATTATATAAAAACGCTTTCAGATCTGTCAGTTAAAATTTTAATCAAGTTTTCTACACTACTGAGTGGAAGGTAAGATTAATTTAGCCTGGTTCCAGGTTTTCCATGATTTTCCTTAGGAACACTCGCCCGAATGGGAAGGCTATTCTGATAGCAAGTCCATGGCCACATTCGTCGCTTACAGAGTTACTTAAACGGTCAATGTTAAATTATTTCACCTTATGATCTGTACCGAGAGAACGGTTAATGTCAAACTACTTCACTTACGATCATTAGCGAATGAATGGTAATTGTCAAATTATTTCGTCTTATCGTCAGTAGCGAGAGATTTTGAAAGTTAGTCAAACAATACTAACAATAAAGAATGACACCCACCACAAATTATTACCGTGGCGATTTATTGTTGAAGCATTGATTTAGAACTGACTAACAAAAAACAACTCGCACGTACAAAGAGCGACGAATTGATATTGAAGTAAATGGCATATATCGACTGCGAGAATCGAAAATTCCGTGCTATGAAAGCATTCTTTGTCTGACCGAACCAAAGATTTGTTTCATGGAATCCTTGTGAAAGGAATGGATAGATCGGACGTATGAGAGGAAGAGAGAGGTTGTATTGTTGTGATGCGCCATTACGGTATATAGTAAATGTCTGAATAGCTTTTTTTACACAAAATAAAATCCGACACACCATGTGTTCACTGCAAAAGTCCAGTAACTATCATAAAGTATTCAAGGTGTGTATTGTATCTCTCCATACCGAAATTAGTTAACTATCACAGCAGAGATATTACAAAACGCAGATCGCTCAGAGGTGAAGTTTGGAACGGTAGTGCGAACCTGCAGTTTCCACGGTCATAATTCGTCGAGAGATTATCTCCGAATTAATAAACTTTAAGTTGGTAAAGTTTGGACGTATCATCCAGACTCATCAAACAATGTAGCACACAGCTGTGACGAACAATCTATGTATAGAGTAAGTGTTTTAGAGATTTCAAGTGGAGCTGATGACGAGGAATCTCCACGAGATCACCGCTGCGGAATGCATTTCTTGCTGTCCTTTGGTGTTTAAAACGAAATATTTATATTTTCCAGGTTTTCATAAGAGTAAAGGTAAAATGATCTAATAAAATAAGCTAAACCAAGTAAAAACAATAAATAAACCAAATATTTAAAATAAAAGCACACACAAAGAACATTTATTTATAATAATAAATAAATAAACAAAGAATATTTTTAATTAAATATACAGTAATAATATATTAAATTGGCGACCGTGACAGGACTTGAACCTGCAGTGCACCAGAACGTGTCCATAAGTGACTGTCAGCGGAGTTACAAGGACGTGTATAGATGATATTAGCGTCACCGTGCTGGGAAGACTAGCTGTTCAGAGTGAGGGAGCTGAGAGGCAAACCCAGAATTGCGTGGGGCGTCTGGCGGATGCTCCTGGCAGGGCCCGCCCGTGCGCGGGACGCAGCCTGCAGGTGGCTTGATCTGTTTTATCGGAGACGGCGAGGCCGCCCGTCGGCAGCTCATGCGGGAAATGAGATCTGGAACAAAGTCGGTCAGGTGTGCGCGCGGCCGCTATCAGCCGCCGCCGGCCGCGGCGCTTGTTAAAGGGGACCTGCCAGCCCGCCCTCCTACCTGCTCCCACCTGGCCCGTCCCAGTGCTGCCACCGCCGCGAAAGCTGGCGCAAGAATCGGAAAACAACGCATCCTGCCAAGACGTTTTCACTTGACACTTCAGTAGCTGTCAAAGGGCTGACCTTAAAGCTCACGTCATTGATAAAGTGGGTAAATGGGAACGTATTCTTGGGTGGTTTGATAAGTCTACCAAAAAAGGAAGAAAAAAGTTTGTTTCGTCAGCAACTCACCTTGCTTCACGTCAGAGTATCCTCTGAGGAATAATCACTTGGTCCAGCGACCCTCCAGCTTTTCCATCCCGTCGGAAAAATAGGTTCTGCCGAACTCGAAAAACACACGTTTGATTCTGTCACTTCAACATCTGATGAAAATGTCTTCCGATGAAGTCAAAGTTGCAGGTTGGGGGGGCAGCAGTAAGTCACTTCGGGCTAAAGTCTTGTGAGCAGGGTGGATGAGGAACGAATTCAAAGCCCAGTTCACGCCCTTCTGCCAGTGTTATCGCTGACGTGTGGGATGATGCATTATCATGGTGAATCACAAATTTTTCCGTGCCAATCTTGGTCTTTTTTCAGCCAAAGCAAGTTTCGAACGACCCAAAACTGAAGCGTAATAGGGTCCATTTATGGATCTGACTTTTTCCAAGTAATCTAAGAAGATTATTCTTTGGGAATCCGAAAAAACAGTGGCCATCGCCTTACCAGCTTACAAAACTGTCTTTCGCCAGCCTTTGTACATTGCTTTGATTACCGTTTTGACTCAGTTACGTAATTACCCAGGTTTCATGCACAGTCACAAATGCACAAAAGGCTTGCGGATTGTGATTAAACATCACCAGGCAATGTGTTGAAATGTCGTGCCTGGATGGCTTGTGGTCGACTCTGAGCAGTTGCGGCACCCACCTAATAAGCGGTACCCATCTCGCACACAGCTTCTTCATAGTTAGTTCTCCATGCAGGGTATTATTCACTCGCTCAGAAGTCCTTCGATTTATATTCGGCGGTCTTGCATTACCATATGGTGGATTCTATCAGTGGTTTCCTACGTGCTCACCTCAACAGGACTGCCGGAATGCGCTTCGACTTCCATGCTTGTCCGACCACCTTTGCAGTCATTAATCCAAACGTAAACGGTCTTCACTGATGGTGCAGAGTGCACGTGAACTTCCTCCTATACTGTCTACATTTGAGCGGCAGCCACACCCTTCAAATGAAAATGTTTAATAACAGCACAAAAACTTGGTATTCTCCATTTCCAATCGCAGTCGACACAAACATCATTTCAGACGGCTGTCAAAAATGAACTGCACGCTGTACATTGTTGAAATTCTTTATACGATTCTTGGAATAATCAAGCTTACCAATCAGTAAGGCACAATAAAAATTCTCAATTCTATCATGGGAATGTACCAGACTTACCAAAACACTGTGGTGATTTACCGGTTACATGTCTCTTCACAGAAGATACAAGTTTATTTATTTTTATTCTTTATTTCATATGGCATAATCATGGACCCTCAGATTCTGTATTACATCTGACCAGATATCTTCTGGGAATGAACATATCAGTGTCCACAGTACATGTGCTCGTCAAATAATAATAATAATAGTAATAATAATAATAATCGTTACACATGCAACACCATGTGCTAGCTAATATGGTCCAAAACGACAGGTGAAAAACGTAATTCTTCCGGGTGTCTTAACGCGGGTTCTGCTGGTGACGGAAAGGTAGGATGAAGTATTTTGGATAGCCCTTGGGCTAGGGACCATTTGTGCAGCCAGCAGAAGTCTCGTCTTATTTCAGAATCTACATTACCAGGTCAGAGTATGAGTGCTCCAAAGTCCCTTCTCATTAGGCAAATGGGGCAAATCGATTGTTTCTTGCATCTGATTTTGTCTACGCTGGACTTTCTGGGGCTATGGACGAAATATCTGCTCATGGGCCGTTCCTTAGAAAAAACCCCAAAATAGTGTTTTAACCGTTTTTCGCACCAATCCAAGCTCGCCGATTCCACGACGGCTATGCAAGGAAATGGCTGAACCTTTTACGACGTATTCCCTTTACCAGTACGTCAAATTACCTCAAAAATTTTCTTGATGTCCTTTTCAGTTTCCGAGACACGGAGATTCAAAGTTACTCTACGCATGGAAAACCCGGTGTGAAGCGAGTTCTAAATAATAAATAACTGTAGCAAATTGCTCAAACCTCAATGACATATTCAGTAGGTTTTTATCTACAAATAGCATATTGATGATTCTAAAAATCTTTATTAGTTGATGGCGGTTCTTCAGAACATCCAAAAAAGTCGTTTTTTTATCATTTGCCAAACCAATGCCAAGCCGCGAATTCCAGGACAACTATGTGCAACAAATGGTTGTAATGTTCGCAATATATTCCTAAGATTGAGATCTCGAAAAACCTCGAAAATTGTATTGGTTTCTCTACTCGCTTCTGAAATACAGAGGTTCAAAATTAACTTCCATGTGCACGTAAAATACTCACGTACAATCCTGTATAAGGCGAAATCTAAATAATAAATGACCATAGAAAAATTTTAGCGTTATATTCCCTAGACATTTATGTAGAAGTGCCATCGACCCGTTTACAAAATTGTTTATCCATTAGCGAGAAACACCCCAAAACTGGGTTTTGCGGCACCGAAATCGAGTCGTAGGTTGCAAGTCGGCTATGCAGTGCAAATAGTTGTAATTTGTACGACATTTTCCCAAGATCCCAACCTCGAACAAACTTGAAGTTTTCTTGATATTTTTATCCGTTTTCGAGATGCAGAGGTTCAGACGTACCTTACCTGTATTCGTAAAATATCAACGCAAAACACGGTGTGAAACAGAAGCATAATTTACCAGGTGATGTAGCACGGAGATGAATGCTTTAAAATGTCTTCGTTATCAGATGATTTCCGGGAACCCAATGTTGTAGTACTGAAGCATATGCAAAATTTCTGTGCACGTAAAATACGGTCTGAGGTGTAAGATTAGTTCTGCATTATTTAAGTTTCACATAAGTAAAGTACCAAAATTTTACTGATCTATAAATTTTTTCATATGAGAGAGACGCCCTGTGGTGACAGGGAAAAGAATGAAACCAGCGGAAAAATGTTCCAACTGGAGCACGAAAACCGCAAATATGTCCCTGTTTGAAAGATTCTGACTGAAAAGGAAGGCACCAGATGCTAGCTAATATGGTCCAAAACGACAGGTGAAAAACGTAATTCTTCCGGGTGTCTTAACGCGGGTTCTGCTGGTGACGGAAAGGTAGGATGAAGTATTTTGGATAGCCCTTGGGCTAGGGACCATTTGTGCAGCCAGCAGAAGTCTCGTCTTATTTCAGAATCTACATTACCAGGTCAGAGTATGAGTGCTCCAAAGTCCCTTCTCATTAGGCAAATGGGGCAAATCGATTGTTTCTTGCATCTGATTTTGTCTACGCTGGACTTTCTGGGGCCATGGACGAAATATCTGCTCATGGGCCGTTCCTTAGAAAAAACCCCAAAATAGTGTTTTAACCGTTTTTCGCACCAATCCAAGCTCGCCGATTCCACGACGGCTATGCAAGGAAATGGCTGAACCTTTTACGACGTATTCCCTTTACCAGTACGTCAAACCTTTAAAAATTTTCCCAAAATTTTTGGCAAGCGAATATATTCGCAGTTTTTGTATGCTGAGAGACAATGGCAGTGGGAATGAGATGTAAAGGAAGTAACTACTGGAAGATTATATAGTGGTTGTGGTAAAAAAGGAGCAAGGGAGTCAATGATAGCGTGAGAGTAAGACACGAAGATTGCGGCAGTGGGACATAGTTGACAGTGAGAGAGTAGTGCTTGGATTAGAGTGAAGGAAACAGTGCCAATATTCCTCATAAAGAGACAGAGATCTTGGAAGTGGTCGAAAGCCAGTGACAATGAGAGACAGAGTCTGTGACAATGACAGAGAGGAAGGGAGAGATATTGACAGCGGGAAGACGCTGCAGCAGTGGGATGGAAGGAATGAGATAGCAGCAGTAACAGAGAGCGAGAAGCAGGCAGTGACAGTGGGGAGAAATAGTAGAGGAAGGGAAGAACGCGGGGGCCAGTGGCCGTGAGACAGGATACAGAGGCAGCGGGCACAACGAGGCACAAAGAGATAACGACGATGAGATGAGCTGAATGAATGAATGTTGGGCAAATGGGATTGGATGAGTATGAGCGACTTTCAGCTATCGACTAGTGGGAATGAGCGACTTACAGTAGTTTCACCTGATTTTAAAGGGGACGACCGTGCCATCTCCAAAGGGCCAACATCGTATCACAGAAGGGAAGTCACCTGCTAGTAACCCCCACACGTGGCTCGACACCTCGAAGGATTACCCCAGGCTTTACCCCAAGTCTCCCTTTCTACAGAGATGTTGCTCGTATGGAAAAGATTCGTCTCACCATACTGAACGAGTCACGATCCAACATTCTTTTGCATTACCTCAGCCGTACATCTCACCCTGCCAAAGAACTTCCATTACCCTCAGTAGTTGCGACTAGGTAATTACTGATAGTTTTATGGACACACACTGTGCAGTCTGTAAGGGACTTTGCTGTGACTTGAAAGGACCTCAGATAAACATGAATTCCACAACAACGACTGACGCCACATCTCAAACGACTGTCACAGCGACAGCCACATATTATTTCTATTATCAAGATGAGTTTAGGTTCGTGTGACGAATAACCTCCGAGGATGTTTAGGCGAAAATTTTATGCTGTGCAGTACACTCGTTGCCCTAAAAATGTTCAAAACAGAAATGAGTTATAGATCTACCAGACGGCTATTTGGGTATAGCGTTGTGTTATGTGTTACATTTTGAGCATTTGTCAGTATATTCTGGCACTCGGAAAACTAGTGAATTCCGCTGATAGATTCCTCAGCCCAATCATACAGTGACCGTGAATACTTCCTCTACACTTTCTGTGTCTTGTGGTATTCAGTCGTACGTATGAAACTTCCTGCAGTATGTACGCTATGACGTCTGCCCCCCTTCCATTACTTGCCAGTGATAACAATAAAGCATTTCATAGGAAAAAAAATACTTCGATATCTGACGAATAAAAAAATATGGAGTGATTCTCGTGCATAAAACAGTTACCAGTATGCGGCGTCCTCCCACTTTGTAAGTTAGCCATAGTTGCCATTCATTGTGTGTAGGCTAGCATGCACAAATTCACATAGAGGGATCTTTGTACATGTAACCGCAAACATAAAACTTGTCCATTGATTTCTTGACCCCTTATCGCACGAGGAGAAACTATTTGTATGTTCTGAAAGTAGGATTATAAGCGTCCTTGTAGGATATCTCTTATCTCAAACTTCATTCTACTTACGTGATATAATGGTACAGCGCATTTACAGGTTAGTACAGTATAATTCAGCACGTTACTCTTATTATGTGTGCTATTATGTGTTACCATATGACGTTTCAGTGAAAATAGAGCTCTTTCTTGGCATTATGAAACGACTATTCTAAGGTAGTGACCAATCTCGAGTGACGGACTTCATTGATAAGCTGCAAGTTTACTTCATTGTCACTCTGTCTCGTTCACTCTTTTCATAATGCGTTTTATTTGACACAGTATCACAGTGTTTATTAGTTACCGGATTTTGGTTCTTTTAGATTCCGTCGACAAGTACACAAAGGTTTCTGCCACTTCCAGAGAAATAATATTTTTCCATCTTTCCCTATTCTTTGAAATCTTACAGCGTATTCCGAGAGACAATGCGATACTTGAAAATAAGTCAGTCATTCGGAATTGGCCACTGGCTTAGAATAGCCGTTTCAAAATTCCAAAAAGCAGCTCTATTTTCACTGAAACCTCATTTAGTAACACATAATAGCACTAACATGCACAATTGTACGGCAGGTACTGTACAAATATGTAAAATCGCTGACAATTTATCACGTAAATAGAACTAAGTTTACAAAAAGTGTCTTCCGATAAGGACGCTATTAATACTTTTTTCCACGCCCGGGTTTCCGGGTTCGATTCCCGGCGGGGTCAGGGATTTTCTCGGCCTCGTGATGACCGGGTGTTGTGTGATGTCCTTAGATTAGTTAGGTTTAAGTAGTTCTAAGTTCTAAGGGACTGATGACTATAGATGTTAAATCCCATAGTGCTCAGAGCCATTTGAACCAATACTTTTTTCAGAACATCTAAACAAGTTTCTCCTCGTATGATATGATGTCAAGGTACGATTATTTTGCTATACGATTAATACTCGTAAGTTGTTTAGTGAACTGCTATTGAATCAGTCATCATTTTAGTGGAACAAAGTACTTTCGGTGGTGATATTTGTAAATTCTCTAAAATAGAAATACGCTGACATCGTTAATAATGGTTTTACAAAAGTAGTAAACCTATACGTAAAAGAAAGGGGCTGAAAATGTAATGAATGTCAAGGGCCAGTCTGTCACCACGTAATTATTGAGTAATCGGGCGGAAACTGCGATGTGAGGTCAATCCTCTCATTTACAGATAGCATTGTACGCTTTTTATGTGAAAGGCGTTATTTAAGGAGCATTCTGTGTCTATACTATTCGCTTCCGTAGCTGAGAACTCAGTACTACTGATTGTTATGCAGGGGGCACGGGTTCGATTCTTGGCCGGATCGGAGATTTTGTCAGCTTATGGGGTGGTTGTTGTTTTTTCCTTATCATTTCGCCATCATCGACAAGCAAGTCGCTGAACTGGCGTCAATAAAAAGGATTTGCACTAGACAGCCGAACAACCCCAGACGGGGTCTCCCAGCCAGTAAAGCCGTGCGATCGTTTCATCACTCTACTACTGTTTTCTGTATTACTTGAATACGAAGAAATATTTTTTTTTTATTGAGAAGCCGTAATTGCTTCAGTATCAAGGTATATCAGAAAGATACGCCCAGTAGAGCAAAATCGGGTGTCAACAGTTTTATTTTGATATTTGAAACATTTTGTGACATTTTATAATGTAATCCGAAAGGAACAGGTTCAGTGGGGCTACTATCCAGTTTGGACAGAAACTGGAGAAGTTTAGTTTACTCCTTAATATTAAGCTGATTTGTATCTTTCTTAGGTGTGTAGCAGGTTGACAAGCCCATTCACCTGACGCCAGTGAAAGCGTTTTGAGAAAAACTGTTTGTAAGCTTTCAATAATCCAAAGAACTGAAAGTGTTATCTGCTCATAATGTTTACAGTATAACCACCGCTAACACTGGAAGAATAATAAAAAGAAACAAATTACATCTAGCGAAAGAGCTTTACCGTTTTCAGCGTACTTGAAAGAGCTAATGAAGATAAGACCGCGAAATAATCACCCTTACGCCCTACTCTTAATCTGGTGTACAGCTGCAGTGGAGCAATAAAAATATTATTTGTAACTACGTTTTAGCTCTGACCGCTAGTTACAGAAATGATAACAAAATATCATTGTCCTATTCGCTTGGTGTTTCCAAGCTTGGCTGCTTGCGCTACATCTTTGAAGCTCCAAGCCATGTATCTAGAGGAAAAGTTCATCTATGGAAATGTATTCTTCCTGCTTCTTTCATGTAGTGGATTACCTGTCTTAGGCACTGGTGGGGCGATTAAAGAGAAGTGAATCCTTCAGTTACTTGGTAGTTTAATGGTAAACTGTTACTGCCTCAAGACCTAGCCAGTATTACCTGTCGCTTCCAAACTCGCAGGACGCATGATTTGTACTCCTTTTGTGACAGAACTACAAGAAAGCAGATCGAAAATCAATAAGGAATGTCCATAAGAAGTTATCTCACTACCTTAGTTCAGTACCCTGTAGATCTAAAGCTGAAAAACCTATAATAATTAAAAATTTCGCACTTGTTAATGCCTGTATTTCTCCCTAGATGATTTTTAGGTTTCTGTGAATACAAAATTTTATTGATGGAATTACAGCACAATAGTTTGTCAACAGAGTTTCGTTATGCAGCTCCTCAAAGTGCCACGATTACAAGCGTTCGTGACAGCACAGTAACACTACTGGTGTACATCACAGGACTGCTGCTGACACGAACTGTTCAGAGGTCAAAAGTGCTTGATATCTTACGGACGGTCGCATTAGGTATACTTTATGTTTTATTAAAATATACTTTCATCGTAAAGTTATCATGATAAATTGTGATTAATTTGGAATAGCATACTGTAAAGCATAATATAGCACCATGATCCTAGTTAACTGAGCACAACAGATAAAAATAAGGGAGAAGTTAATCATCAATAATACCATCTGTAGCCATATCTAAATCGGTCTGACAGTGCTCAGATTCTTTTTCGCTTCTGCGCCTGTAGACACCGTCAACAATCTTCTTCTGAACATAAAAGTAACATATATCGTCAGTTCTGATCACATTCTGTAGTTACGATCGTTGCAGCAGCTGATGGAGTCCAAGCAAAAATGTGTAAATGGTCATCCACTGATTTCTGTAGTTTTCAATAACGTGCAGGATAGCTACGCCCAACTTTTCGTTCGGGACTTCACTGCTGAAAATTCCCTGCTGGTCATCCTAATTTTGGTTCACCGTGCGTTCGTTAAATTGCTTCAGGTAAATCCTTGGTGCTGCGGTGTACTGTTTGTAGCTTACTACGCTCTAGGTACCGCGCCCTATTCCCGCCTGTAGCTAATATTTTAACATCCACCAAAAGACTTCATATACGTCTTCCAGTACCATCTGAATACTGCTTAGTTCCTCTGATATTTGCAACCCACGTTAAGCTTGATTTACCACCCGTATCCACTAGAGTGAGATCGATTTCTAACAGACTTGACAGACGCAGATTTAAATGAAAACTCTGTATTTTGCTTAAACGTAAAATTTAGATTTGTGTCATTATTGAAGCATAAGAAGAGAATATCATATGTGTTTGGAAACGATGGCTTCCAGACGTTCGTTTGGTGCCACGCTGTTCTCTCTTGTCATATTTGTTTTTACCCATCCCAATTTTTCCAGGTTAATGATAATCGCAAATTGTTTTAATAAAATTTTGGATCAATTTGTTGGAACTGTAAAAGGTTCGCTATCGACTGTCAACTTCTTAGATGTGGTTATTGATATATGTTAATTACAAAAAAGGTTTTTCGCTCTTAGTTCTGAAATCAGTAAGTTTCCCTGTTACGAGGTTATCTAGATACGCTACTAATGAAAATCATATCAACTCTACTTAACAAGTCAACGGTTCATTTTTCTCTGGGTTAAGATGGAACTACTGTTCCGACATCGATCTACGGCTGGCGGTTGGTTATTTTGTATTAACAGTGTTTCTACAAAGAAAATTTTATTCAGTAACATCACAGCTACGTTACGTTCCAGTGCGTATGCTGTACAGTATATTAAGTAAGGTTTGAACGATGAACCGTAACTGGCGTCCAGTCAAACTGCCCGAGTCGGTTAATTCCTTTCACAAAAGATTTTTAATTAGGCTAACCTTCAAGCTGAGCTAATGGCATCATTTGTATGTGCACGGTTCGAATTTTACATGCAGAAACGTGTAAAAAATCAAGTGTGTCTGGGAGGTTTCCGAAGCCCACCACTTCTGAAGTTTAAACTTGTACGTATCGGTTCAAACTTTTCACCGAGGTCTATGAGTGGTATAAAGTGAAAACGATTTTTTTTTTTATCCAATAACTTTTATCATTTGTTGAAATGCGATGGTTTGAAGTAGAGCTAAATGTAGCGGGTAACATTCGTTCTTGCGTTAAATGAGTGCACTGAAACGGTTTAAAGTAAATCAGATCAATTAAAAAATACGTTCTTATGATAAAACTGAAAACTCCCTGTCAAAAACTTATATTAATTCGGATTTTGCTTGCAAAAATGCGTTTTCTATGAGTTATTTTACGCGAGTCACTTTTATGTTTCAAACTTGTGCGTATCGATTAAAATTTTGTAAGAAGGTACACAAATACACGTAATTAATCCAGAATGAATTTTTCACTTTGCAGCGGAGTGTCCGCTGATATGAAACTTCCTGGTAAATTCAAACTGTTTGCCGGACCGGACTTGAACCCGGGACTTTTGCCTTTCGTGGGCAAATGCTCTACAAACTGAGCTCCCCAGGAACGACTGACGACCCGTCCTCGCAATAACAATTCTGCCAGTACCTCGCCTCCCACCTTCCAATCTTCACAGAAGCTCTCCTGCGAACCTGGCTGTGGTCAAGCCATGTCTCCGCAACATCCTTTCTTCCAGGAGTGCTAGTTCCGCTAGGTTCGTAGGAGAGCTTCTGTGAAGTTTGGAAGGCAGGAGACGAGGTACTGGCGGAACTGAAGTTTCCAGGGCGGATTATGAGTCGTGCTTGGGTAGCTCAGTTAGTGCCGGCACGGTGCTCAGCGCGATCGGACTGAGAGTCGGTGGCTCTGTGTAATAAAAAACTGAGTAAAGTAGTCAACGATGAAACTGAACAAATGTCATGTGACGTCCGCATAGACCAAACGCAACGAACAATACTGAACAAAGTGGGGAAAAAACTAGGTAGAGCACTTGCCCGCGAAAGGCAAAGGTCCCGAGTTCGACTCTCGTTCCGGCACACAGTTTTAATCTGCCAGGAGGTTTCACATTTAATTAATGGTCGCCCCGTTGTTTTGTGAAAGTTTTATCCGTTACCAAGATATAAGCAACATGGTTCGGAATAAACTGATACCGGATGTGTCGTCGCCCGAGTCCACAAAAATCAACATCGGTGGCCAAGCTACGGCGGTCTAATGTCTAAATTATGCTAGACTGGAAGTCGGGGACCAGAATGAAAAATGCTCCTGTGGTATTAAAAAAAAGGCTGCTATGTCCTGGGCAGAGTTAGGGACGTAAGAGAAAGGAACTAGCTTCTCGACTTATCTGGTAGTTTCAAAGACCTTTAACCTCAAACATATTGACATATTGGAGCTTTTTTACGAGTTATCCCTACTTTCCCAGCGCAATGAACTCTCTTTACTGTAAGGTATTGGGGCACCTGCATCTTTCAGTTTATGGGCAAGAAGTTCCTGATCCTCTTCGCAAAATCCATACACAGTAAACATGACGTGATGGCATGAGTCATTTTGTACGACATGATATAATGTGTCATGTAACTTTACTTGATCTGATGCATTATATTAGCCGGCCGCTGTGGTCAATCGGTTCTAGGCACTTCAGTCCGGAACCACGTGGCTGCTAAGGTCGAAGGTTCGAATCCTGCCTTGGGCATGGATGTGTGTGATGTCCTTAGGTTACTTACGTTTGAGTAGTTCTTAGTCTAGGGGACTGATGACCTCAGATGTTAAGTCCCATAGTGCTTAGAGCCTTTTTTGAGCATTATATTACGTGAAGTTGGTACTAATATCAACAATCATAAAAAGCGCGAATATGTCAAGACGTTATGGTTTAAATGTCTTTGAATCTGCCAGATAATTCGAAAAGCTAGTTCCCTTCTTTTACAACCCGAACCCTCCCCAGGATATATTCGCTTTTTCTGCTATAATAGGAGCATTTTCCATTCTGGTTATTTGTGTTACACTTAAATTTGTAAGAGGTCCGAGCAGATGTAATACAGATGTATTGCTCATGCGCTGCCTGCGATACGCAAGGTATAAGAGAATCGCTGACCAGAGAGCAGTGTTGATTGTACGAACTGTGTAGCAGTAGCAGTAAGTTGTTGCCTGTGTGTGTGTGTGTGTGTGTGTGTGTGTGTGTGTCTGCTCTGGTCTGGTCTGCTGTATCATGTTGGCTGGGCCGGTCGCGGTGCAGCGATGCCGGAGCCTGAGTATTATTGTATAAGGTTAAAAAAAGCAGCCTCGCGCATATCTAGCAATATTATGTCCAGCATTGCATAAAGCTGTGCCGGAAATAGCTATTGTGAGAGCTGATAGTTACCGACTTTATCGAGGTGAGAATTTTTGCCTTTTATTCAGAATGATCTTACGCAGCACTGCTGTCGTCCAAATTTTACCAGGTTACTGATTCTTTTTTTTATTACGAGGTTTAGGAATTTTTCTATTTCGAGCTTATATTAAATGAGAAAAGAATTTTGTGGGTACATTAAATGGGAACCAGTTTTGTTCTGAGGTTACACTAAAATTAGAATCATTAACCAAATAATATTTAATATTTAAATTATATATTTTGTGGGGAGGTTACACTTGGCGACATCCGGCCAGGATCGTATTTCTTTGTGAATCTCTGAGAAGAAGTCATATATCTGCTCTTATTTACTTAAATGTAGTTTGCATCTGGCGCAACGCATTTACTAATTTGTCACTCTTTCTTTCACAGATCATCGGCAATTTATTGCTCTTTGTTGTAATTGTGTTTGTTCCACTTTTGCTTCGTCTTTGTTTCATTTTTGTGCTTAATTTTGATTTGTGAAAAATGCCGCGAAAAACTGTTAACAGTACATCGCGATGTGCAATGAGTGAAATAGCCGACTCGAATAGCTTGACCGATAATATTTGCGACACTCAATGTAATAGTGATAATCCCCTAATTACAGAAAATCAGTGCGTACCGACCACTAACATTGATTTTGATCCTAATGATGAGCAAACAAATGCAATTATGTCCAGAGTAAATGTAACAATTGATCACGCGGCACGTTCCGATACAATGAACGCTGCTCAGTTTGACACACCCGGTTTGCAAAATTTGCATAGTGAACAGATAAATTTTTCTCACGAAGATGAACAATGTAGGCAAAATACGTCAGATTTATTTGATTCCGAGGTAGTGACCAACAGTGCACATCCAATTGGCGAACCTTTTCAAGAATCAGAAGAAAATGACCAAATGGTTCCAGAAAACGTGACAAATTCAGATACACCACCACATAGCTCAGAGAAAAGGGTCGCTAATTTTGGCTTCGATCAAATTATGGCATTATTGCTACAAATTAATGAAAACAATAAAAAACAAGACAACAATTACAAACGACTCAATGAATCGAACAAACAAATCAATGAAAATCTCAAACAGCAAATTAATGAATCGAACAAACAACTTAGTGAACAGATTACAGCCGTTGCTGTGCAATGTCATTATACTAAAGAACAATTACGTGAGGAAATTAAGGCTTGTGCTAGGAACAGTAGTGAAGAAATTAGATGTGTTGCTCAAGAATTAAGGAATACACATGCAGCCACAACTAAATTACTTAGAGAGGCTATTAGTGCAGTCGCTAAACAATGCTCTGAAAACGCAACACAGTTACGCGACGAGTTTAAATTAATGCCAGCAGAACTTTCACGCACGCTGGATGCGAAAGTAGACGCGAAATTTGAACGACAGAACAGCCAAATTGACGAACGTTTTAATCACCACCTACAAAACAGTGAAACGCGTTACGGTAAATTTATACAGGAACAGAATAAAGTAAAGCGACAAGTCATGGAAACAGTTACTGCACAGAGACAGGAAGATAAGCGTGAATTGTTTACGAAAGCAAAAACATACGTAGACAACAATATTGCTACAGTATCAAACGAAATTAATACTATCAAACGGTTGAACACCGAATTACATGATGAAATCTCTGATCTTAAAACAAAAACAGACACACACACAGTAGACTTTCAGACAGTGACCGACAGACTTGAACAATTAGAACTAATACAGGATCCCGATGCCATTAAAGCAGACGTTAAGAAATTGAACAACACCACACGTAAAATACAAAAACAAATTAATGCTTGTGATACTAAAAACAATGATCAGGTAAAAGCACTGACTGAAAAATATGATGAATTGGCCAGTCGTATTGATGTTATCGCAAGTAATAATGACACCAAATCAGACGATACGTCACCAGTTTCGTTTAATCACACACCCGAATTCCAAAATTTACAGCAGACGATCAGTGAGGTAGGTTCGTCCAATAATAGATTGCGTAGAAAATTGTCATCTTTACAGCACGAAGTGACGGAGATGAAAAATATTTCGGCCTTTAACACATCACAGCATACGCCACTTTTCGAACATTTGTCAGACTCACATAGCCACTGTAATTCAGGTAATTTACAGAGAGTACGTGACTTAGATTCCGAACAGTCACAGACAAATAGATTCTCATACAATCCTGAACCTGTTCAGACATACAGAGACGATAACTTTGATTACAAGCTCTTTCTGTCAGTGAAAAAATCTAAGGTACTTAATAATGACAGAACACAGAATCACGCTTTGTACTGGATACGACAATTTGCTTTCGTATTTTCATCAGTTTGGCCTGTAATGCAGATACTAGAATTGGATTGGATACGACAATTTGTTTTTGAATTTTCACCGTCATTGCCTGTAACGCAGAAACTAAAATTTATTTGCAGCGCGTAATTGACCTCAGGGGATTCATTACACTTCGATGAATATGTGCCGTAGCGTGCACAGGGCCCCGAGCCGTAGCAGTGCTATTTCATCTTTAGTTTTCTGCACTGCTGCCTTCTCTTCTACTATCCTTTATATCTATCAAAACCGCTCTTCAACTATCGATCTATTTAGGATTAGGAATTAATAAAGAAAACCCGACATGACAAATTTTACCGAAAGTGACAATTTTCATTAGACACTCAAGAACTACCAGCGTAATTTTAATAACAGACAAAATTATAATCATCTGTATGTACAAAATTTTCAGCTATCACAGACGCATTTTGGCAACAACAGAGGTTTTTCTCCGCAACAGCATCAAAACCAGCCGGTTAGCATACCTAACCAACAATGTAATGTGCAAGGTCAACCAAGCTTTAATGTTTCGCCGCCTACACGTATAGCATCGGCTCCACCAAATAGTAACGCACCGCAACAAGGAAACCAGTACGTACAGAAAACACATCATTTCAATTCCTATGGAAATCAGCCATATAGAAATGACTGTCATGATAGACGTAAAAGTAATGAGCACAATTTTCAGCGTACGTTTAATAACAGTCGGTCTTACCAGCAACAAGATCATCCGCAACAACAGATTATCATGAATGACCCAGACAGTAGATATCATCCCGAACGTAATACGTCAGCAAGAAATAACAGAACAGTTCAAATAGTCGAAATGCCACAGCATCCTCCCGCAAATGATAGCATGTCAGATAGAATTTGACTAGATACAGTACAGGTTGCATCTTCCAGCAACGCAAGCAATACTTTTGACACAGAGAATCTTGTTCACGAAAATGTTATCAGTTTTGACGATATCCGATACACACTTTTGCATTAAAGACAGAATCACAACGTATGTAGACGACATTCTTATTGCAGAAGCTAACAGGTCTGAACACAATCTGAATCTTGAACAACTGTTACGAACTTTTCGTGCACAAGGACTCACAGTTAATCTCAGCAAATCGCACTTTGGCAAAACTGCTATAAAATTTCTTGGACATGTAATTTCAGCAGAAGGCATTGCGCCTGACCCGGAAAAACTTCAAGCTTTACGTGACATTATTATTCCTACGACGAAGAAACAACTACGCAGCTTTTTGGGTTTAATTAACTTTTTTCGTAAATTTATACATTACTCTGCTTTAGACACCCCTAGATCATGTCAATTGACGGGTAAAAACACTATTTGGTCCTGGGATAGCCAAGCACATTCTGAATTTGTGAATCTGAAAGAAGCTTTGTTGAACGCACCACTTTTATCACATCCAGATCTAACTAGAAATTTTCCATTGCTACCGACAGTTCTAACACCGCTTTAGGCGTACGCAGTTTTCAGGAAATTTAAGAAGATGGTACTACAGTAATTAAAAACATCGCCTTTGCGAGCCGCATTCTGTCACCTGCTGAACGCAATTATTCTGTTACAGAACTTGAAACATTATGTGTTGTATGGGCATTTACGAGATTTAGGCATTTTCTTTATGGAAGACATACGACCGTTTACACAGACCACAGAGCGATACAATTTTTACTTTCGGCTAAATTTACATACGACAGATTAAGTAGATGGAAACTTTATTTACAGGAATTTAATTTTACAATTGTTCACATTCCCGGTACACAAAATATTGTAGCAGACGCACTATCCCGTTCTCTCAGCAACAATTAGCAAGACATCGCAACCAACTTCTGCAAAGCCAATTTCAGCGTCATGTATATTCAACAAGTTGCATTTGAAAATTTCATTTCGTCGTCATTACGAGACATAGCACAAGAGCAGAGTAAAGACAACGTATGGAAAGAAATTAAACACCTTTGGTAAGATAGGAATAATGTTACCATTAGAAACCATTACACTGTACACAATAATATTCTGTTTCGCCGCTCTCACCCTGACAGCAACAACTGGTTACTATGCATTCCTGACGAGCTTGTTAACAAATTAATTTGGTATAGTCATTTAAGTTACACACATTATGGAGCCAGAAAATGTTTTCCAATACCGAGACACAACTGTTATTTTACCAACATGGCGAAACGTATTCGACGAGTTTTAGCGTCATGTAAAAACCTGCCAGAAAGCTAAGTTAGACAAGACTTCACATATTCCTTCGTTACATCCCATTGTACCTGTTAAATTGAGACACATGGCCGCTGTAGATATTTTTGGTCCGATTCCCAGAACTAATAGAGGTTTCTGCTACATCTTTGTCGCTGTTGAACTCACTTCTAAATTTATTACCTTCACTCCGTTATGCAAAGCTACTGCTAAATCTGTTTCGAAAGCATTTGTAAAACATTTTTTATTTCATGTAGGATATGTATTGAAAGTAATTTCCGACAATGGACCACAATTTCGATCTGCTATGTGGACACGTATGTTACGAACAAGAAACATTTCTCCGATCTATATATCCAAGTATGATGCTTCTTCGAACCCTTGTGAACGATTAATGAAAGAAATTGGTAAACTGTGTAGAATATACTGCCATAAAAGACATATTGATTGGGACACACACATACTCTCATTCCAGAATGTAATTAATTCCATACCAAATGAATCTACTATGCTATCTCCGACTGTTATACTGAAAAATGTTGAACCACCTAACAAAATTAAAGAATTAGTATCCTTTCCTACATCTCGTCGACTACGATACCATGAAATAATTGACATTGCGCTGAACAACATCAAACGTGCCGCAGAGCGCCGGAGAAGACAGCAAAAACAGGTTTGTACACGCCGTGACTTTCACATTGGACAGAAAATATTAGTACGTACACACTATTTATCTAACAGAGGAAAGAATAGAGGTAGTAAAATTGAGCTTCTATATACAGGTCCATACAGAATTCGCTGCATTCGTCACCCCAATGTAGTACACGTCGAAACACTGAGAACCAGAAAAAGTAAAGGCAATCACCATGTCTCCAATATTAAACCCTTTACTGAATGAACATACTTTATGATTTATCACACTGTAATGCCTTTTCCTGATTTTTATATGACCAGTGATGCAATTATTTATATGAACACCTACTGATGATGATCATCACTTTTCTTGGCAAGTGCCTGGCAAGGTAAGGTTAGCAGGTCGCTTTTCTTGTCGTTACACATCAGACCGTGCACATTTTCCAGATAAACTTACACATTTTACGACCACTTATGCAATTATATCTATGTGATTACTTACTGATGATTATTATATTTTTTCTTGGCAAGTGCCCGACAAGGTAAGGTTAGCAGGTCGCTTTTCTTGTCGTTACACATAAGACTGTGCACATTTTCCAGATAAACTTACATATTTTATAAACAATTATGCAATTCTATCTAGTGACATATTAATTTTATCAAATTCTTTCTCCATTAAAGTCTTCAACTCTCGCCTATCAACTACACAACATACAAGCTGAACACAAAGAAAGTCATTTCTTGTCGTTACCTATCAGACCGTGCACATTTTCCATTTTTCATGTATGTATGATTGTTTTCTTGTTTGTTTGTATGCACTATGAAATCTTTAAGATATAACAAACACCAGTTGACTTTGACATTTTGCCTTATGATATCTCAACATCGTAACTATTTTACATTTTTTTTGCTACTACATTATGATACTCTGTGTACATTTTTGCACCTGAACACTGTCTATGTTTTTGACATAATACGTTTTCTGTCATGCTATGCCGTATGCTTAATTATATCACCAGAAACCAGTTTTTATTTAATGGGTATATGATTTAAATGCAAGATATTAATCCTTATGCATCATTTTCAGAAAGCAATAACATGTAAATGAAATAAATGAAACAAACCACAGTGGATTACTATGAAATGGGAATTTCACTTTCGGAATGAACGAAAGAAGATGCAATACCTCGTCACGAAGAGTAAATGGATCAGAATTAACAATCATTAACATGAATATACTATACACATCGTATGATAGCAGTCTTAACTAATTATTTTTCTTTCAGAATACGAGGCGATTGATGCAGGCTGTCAGACAGAACTACACATCTTAGTTTTAGTGATGAAATATGCTAGAAATAAGGAACTCTATACTGTGAATAGTTGTATGAAGTAAATGGTAATATGAATAATGAATAATGAAGTGTCTTTTTGCAGATGATAATGAATGATGATGAATAGTGATGAAGAATATGGTAATATGAATAATGAAATTTTTCTTTGTAGGTGATGATAATAATGAAGTTATGGTGATATGAATAATGAAGTTTTTGTTTACAGGTGATGATAGTGATAAATTTTATATGGCTACTAAACGCACCACTTTTAAGTTTTTCTTTGCAGATGAGGATAATGATGAAGTTTAGATATTTACTGTTAGTTAAGAAATGCTATGTAGTTATTTAAGTATTTGTTGCAGTTCGTTTTGACAGTATGTGTTATGTCGCATGGTATAATGACTAAAGGTTTTGGAAAGGACAGCTAGAGTACATATATATTGAGTACACATTTCATTAACTGTTAATTCGACGTTCACTACTTTTCCGCATAATATGCGTTTCTTCTTTCAGCTTAATAATCCATTTTGTATTTTTTCTAGGAGAAGCTATTCATGAAATTAATGTGCTATAAGCAGTTAGTCTTTAAAACCTGTTCTAGTACTGGCATTTTTTTACCCATTTGTGTGTGTCATTCATGAATGTGATCACATATACTTACTTGTTTCATAACGTTGCTACAGCTGACTCGTGACGAATGACGTTACCTATCCTCATTTGCAGCAATAAGTCAAAAGCTAATATTTTCATGCGACAGCAATTAATTATCGATCCCAACGCAATGCATTGCTAGCACAAAAAAAATAGACCTTGAATATAGTTACAGTGTGTTACATTTTAAATATGTCTTATGTCACTGGAATGATCATTTCTGAGTAATACTGAATGATGTTTTCTAATCACAGACCTTGAGTAATAGCTACAGTGTGTTACATTTTCAATAATGTCCTATGTCCCTTGAATGATGAGCTCTGAGTAATACTGAATGATGTTTTCTAATCACAGACCTTGAGTAATAGTTACAGTGTGTTACACTTTCAATAATGTCCTATGTCACTTGAATGATTAGTTCTGAGTAATACTGAATGATGTTTTCTAATCACAGACCTTGAGTAATAGTTACAGTGTGTTACATTTTCAATATTTCCTATGTCACTTGAATGATGAGTTTTAGGTAATAGTGAATGATGTTTTGTAATAATGCATAAATACGATGCCAATAAATTCTGTAAATAACATTTTTGTTATACTCTATAAATGCTATGCCAATAATTAACTCTCATTTTCAATGATAACTTCTGTATAATACTGAATAAGGTTTTATAAAAATATAAGAATACTTTGTGACTGGCCAATGAGTGCCAATAATTATTTTAAATATGTCGTATGTCACTTGAATGATGAAAAATGTTTTGTACTATTCAATACTTGCTAAATGTTTAGTAACTGGCCAATGAAGCCACTGTTTCTTATTTTTATTTTGTATTATGTCACCTACATGCTATTATATATGAATACCAGTAGCATGATGCTACACTCATTAGCTCCTGTTTTGAAGGATGACTTCTGATGGTTTGTAACTGGCCAAAGAGTGCCAATGATTACTATAACTAGATGAATTATGTAAATGGTATGCCATTAATTAACTCTTGCTTTGAATGATCACTTTTAAATGGTTTGTAACTGGCCAATGAGTGCCAATATTTACTGTCATCAGATGACTTATGAATAATATTCTGTAATACTCCATACACAGTACAGAAATATTTAGTAACTAGGCAATGAGTGCCACCAGTTACTCAAATCGGTTGATAGATTAGTGTAATTTTCAATGATGACTAGTGTAAGACTTAATGTCCTTTACCTTCTGACCTAATTACCAGAAATTACTGCAATATACGTTTGTCCTGTCCATCCTCATGATCATGGAGCACTATATTTGGATTTTTGCACTAATTCTACGTTGGTGAAAGAGTATGGATTCTGCAGGAGTATGGTGTTGACACATCATGCTATCCACCACCTTGAACGATGGAGATGTTATTATGGTCCCACTGTTTGGTGTACCTAATGTACTACCTAAATGATAACATTGAATATTCATACGACATTTCAGTGTCTTGGCTACACTGATTAATACTTCAGGGAAGAGAACTTCAGATTGTCTCACTTGGTGTTGTGCTTCTGTAGAAAAATATGGACTTTCAGTGCAGCTACGTGCAACCTGCTGTGCTATAACCATGATGCAATCCCTCCCTTTCCTATCCTAGTTCTTGTAAAATGGTAAAAAAATACTACAGTGCGTATGCACTTTATGTCATTTGTTAATATGTTTTGTACTCATTGCGTGTACATTTTGTCATTGCTAGGTATGTTCTGTACTACAGTGCTTATGCACTTTATATCATTTGTTAATATGATTTGTACTCATTGCGTATACATTTTGTGATTCCTTGATATGTTCTGTACTCCGTGCATGTAAGAGGTCCGAGCAGATGTAATTTAGATGTATTGCTCATGCGCTGCCTGCGATATGCAAGGTATAAGAGAATCGCTGACCAGAGAGCAGTGTTGACTGTACGAACTGTGTAGCAGTAGCAGTAAGTTGTTGCCTGTGTGTGTGTCTGCTCTGGTCTGGTCTGGTGTATCATGTTGGCTGGGCCGGTCGCGGTGCAGCGATGCCGGAGCCTGAGTATTATTGTATAAGGTAAAAAAAAAAGCAACCTCGCTCGTATCTAGTAATATTATGTAAACTCCGATGTACATCTTTTAAAAATGTCCTAATAATAACAAGCATTCATTTCAATTTAAAGAATTTAATATTTTTTTCAATGCATGATCATTCCGATTGTTGCAAAAGAAAAATCATTTACTTCCTTTCATAAATTACAAATGTATAGGCCAGCAATGCATAGAGCTTTGCGGGAAAAGAGCTATTGTAAGAGCAGATAGTTGCCGACTTTATCGAGGTGAGAATTTTTGCTTTTTATTCAGAATGATCTTACAGGGACATGACGCAGCACTGCTGTCGTCCAAATTTTACCAGGTTACTGAATTTATTTTTTATTACGAGGTTTAGGAATTTTTCTGTTTCGAGCTTATATTAAATGAGAAAAGAATTTTGTGGGTACATTAAATGGGAACCAGTTTTGTTCTGAGGTTACACTAAAATTAGAATCATTAACCAAATAATATTTAATATTTAGATAATATATTTTGTGGGGAGGTTACAAATTGACATTTTGGTTACTACGTGAACCACAAGTGTTATTACTAGTGGACATGATACATAGAAAGGAGTCTTAAATTTGAACGAAGCCACCAGTCGCCTGCCACACTGGGTACTTGTCGCCGTTATAGTGCCTGACGACGTCAGTGGATAGAAATAGAAATCGTCACACGGCACACCCGCATCTTTTGGGCCCTCTGTGGCCTCCAGTGATTCATTGCAGAGGGTGTAAAGCCACACCCTTCTAGTCTGTTATGCAAAGAATAAGTTCTGTTAGTACAGATAAGGACGCCATCTGCTGCGATACTTCCAAAATCTTGAATCACGTCTAAGAACCAGCGGTGGCGTGGCCATACGGTTTGACGTAGTTTCATCTACGAGAAACTGGGTTTGGTTAGTATCTTTTGTTTTTGTTTGATGTTTGACAAACGGGAACACGAGGAAAAAATTATCTGGACATTAATACAGCTACGAGGACGACCTTTAGATATAAATTGGTTCGTGTATATAGACAAGTAATATACGTCTTGAAGAAGGTAAAACGTTAAAGATGATAGCCTTTTTAAGTAGACAATCCATTAACGAGGTCCGTGTCACGTTGAAAAAAAAAAACTCGTCAAGAATAAGGTTATTGTTACCCACTGACTTGCTTGTAGGACTATTTTCATTCCTTATTGTACTGCAGGATAAATTTAGCTTCTTGGTAAACTTTTTTGCTCAAAATTCGGTTTTTTGTTAACTCCAAAGTTTGGAACAATTGCCAGTCCACTTTTTGTTTCGTGTAAGATATACTTGAGACTCGTGTAAATTGGGCGTCCGTTGGGAGCCCTGTGTCATTTTCCGTGTTATGCTGTGTAGCAGACAGCGAATCTTTGCAGTTTTGCGTAACGAAAATGTTTGGGTCTCACGAATTCTGTCCCCGAAAGTACGTACAAGCTACAAAACGTACTGACATCGGCACCTGTGGCGCAATTTGTGTTCTGTTACTTACTGTGTATTGACCTGTCTCTACCACGATAATGCCTTAATAACTTGAAGCAAAATATGTCCGCCAAAAGAAAAATATTGCCTTTATTCAGTTGCATACAGATGAACCAAACCTAAGAATCATAGTATAGTTTCTCAAGACAAAATCCCTTTTTGACAACACCTTCTATTGTGCAGAGTTGAGTGAGTTATCGTTAGAAAGGGTTTTTAACCAGCTTCTAACATTTCATACCGATTTTCTGCTAAAACGTACTATTTGTGGGAAATTTTAACATAAAATAGATCCATAACTGTCATAGGCTAAAGGCCTTCATGGATGCCCAGCTTCACACCAATATTTTACGAAGCGAACTTAATAGTCACAAATGAGAGACACTCTTTTGATATTATCTTATTACAAATATCATTTCATTTGTTTTTGAGTACTTAGCTACTGAATAATTTGTATGTAGCATTTTCGTAGACAATAAGTGTCTGTACTGCGGTAGTCTATTATCTCTGCACTTTCGTACAAGTTTACTTTTCTGAACTTACATATTTTCCGAAACGACGAACACATTTGTCAATTTCGCCTTCAATTGAGATTTACCTATAGCTCCTACGACCAAACGTGCTTTCTATAACCAAAAATGTTTGTCGAGTTAAAGTTATTGGTTATGTGACCCTACTGACAGTCTCCAATATCTTCCCTTCGTATAATCTAGGAAAAGCATTCCGAAAGCAAAACACTTGGAAATCAATGTACAAGAGTGTATCATAAATCCTTGATTATTATTTCAAGTCTTTCGGTTCATTTTTAAAAATATTTCTCTTCTTTCCCACAACTACCGTTATCCCAAATCCTGTGCTTATTCCAAATACTGTAATTGTTTAAAAAAAATTAAAAAGTGCGAAAGTTTCGCGCGGGTCTCCTGGTCATTAATACAGCGGTTTACTTATTCTTTCGAGTTACTGGAGTTTCCAGGCTAGATCCTTGGATGAGTGAATTGGATGAACTCATTAATACGATGAATTGGTTACGATTGCTGGTCAGTAAAGCTTTCCCACAGTGTGCGTTCAGTCACGTAGTTTACTTAATAGAGGCTGGACTAAACTTAATACTACAGCCGTATGGTTATATTACAGTTTTCAGACACAAAATACGCTTCATCAGATGTTTTATGCCCAGGGGGGAGGGAACGTGGCGCTACAGCTTTTCTTCCAAAAAAGGATCCACGTTTAGCTTTTAGCGTGAGCCAGGAATGCAGATATAACCAGGGGAATATAGCGATAAAATCGGAAAATACGGGAGCTAGATGAGGGAAAAATGTCTATAGGCAGCACTGCGCCCTATGAGAAGATGAGAGAAGCGTGCAAACTGTAGGGTCCGACGAAATGTAATGAAAGTCCCCCGGAGAGGAGATGGGTTTCAGAAGTGACGATAAGGGTGTATTATGAGGGCGCTTTGTGCCCGCCGTAAATGAGATAGAAGCAATGCGCGCGGCTGGGACGGGCAGGATAAAGCCGTCGGCTGCTGGTCCACGGGGATCTGCTGTGGGATCCCACCAGATGTGTCTGAAGCAGCTGCAGCAGCAGCAGTAACAGCTGTCTCAGAGCGAGAAGTCGCTCAGCTGCAGAACGTAGCAGCACCTTAAGCAACTAGCTCCTCATTCGACACAAATTAGATATGAGCAGCGGTAGTGAAATGAGGAATTCCGGGTTAGTTACAGGAGAAACCGGAATTAAAATAGCTGGGATTAATGTAAATAATGTTAGATGTGCAGATAATACCATCCTATTGGCAGAAAATGAGGAAGAATATCCTCGTTCGGAATGTGAGTGCAAAGGCTGGTCTAATGCTGAATTTCAAGAAAACGAAAATTATGAACATTGCACCTGCCGCTTGGTGGCACATAGGAGGAGAAAGAACGGAGCTCGTTTCTGTGTTCAGTTATCTCGGCAAGAAGATTTCTGCTGATGGTGACTGCAGCCAATCAAGAGGCGCTTATTACTAGGTAGAAAGGCAATGTCCAAATCTAACAACGTTTCAAGGAGAAGAGACATAACGTTAATAACAAAGATCACTATAGTAACGGCTATCGTTTTTCCAGTTGTGATGTATTGATGTGGGGACTGGAGCACAAGAATGGGTGAACGAGGAGAATAGAGTCCTCTGAAATAACATCCGGGAATTCAGCCAGGTTGCACTTTCAGCGACCGCCGGTGTTTCAGCGGTCGCTGATAGTGTCACCTGGCTGAATTCCCGGAAATTATTTGAAAGTTACATTATCCAGGAGAAACTCAGGTCTCAGACTCCTTTGAATTGCGTTGGTGGAGGAAACTTTAGTTCCCATGCACCGCAAAGGGAACCAACAGTCGGTATTACCACAGATAAAACCTGATAGCTCCTAGGAAGGCCTGACAGTGAAACAAAAGTTGAAGTACTTTTGGCACTTGATTCGATTCAAAACGCTTGAATGCTGGGAAGATCGAAGCAATAAGGAGAAAAGCTCGCGAAAGGTGAAGATGGATCGATGGCATCGCAGAAGTAATGGATTACAACCTGGAAGGACTGCGGGCGATGGTGCTGGACAGAAGGAAGTGGCCTGCTATAGTTCATCGGGTCACAGAAAATCGGAATTGTCTAAATGACTAGAGAGAGAGAGAGAGAGAGAGAGAGATAGAGAGAGAGAGGTGGTGCGAGGCGTCACAGAGGACATACCTAAAGTGGTAGATAGAGTTGCTGTAAACATTGTTGATTGCCTGAAAAGTTTAACTAAACCATTAGTCCAGCGTAGAAACGCTTCCAAGTATTTAATTCTCTTTCATACGTAAGTTATGTACATCGGAAAAACAAGTTAGAACAGATCATTAGAAGGTCTGTTAATACATTCCTATACAGATGCAGACAGCGCTCCAAGACAGTTGGGACTAAAGTTAATTAGTATCCTCACACAAGAAGAAGTATGATGTTCCCATTACCCAGGCAAGTTATGTACATAAGACATCACCTGTAGCTCTGCTGGAATATACTCTATACACAATGTGGGACGATCTACGACGACATCGTCCCTTCAAGCATGGTTCAAATGGCTCTATACACTATGAGACTTAACATCTGAGGTCATCAGTCCCGTAGACTTAGAACTACTTAAACCTACCTAACCTAAGGACGTCACACACATCCATGCCCGAGGCAGGATTCGAACCTGCGACCATAGCAGCCGCGTGGTTCCGGATTGAAGCGCGTAGAACCGCTCGGCTACCGACCCCGGGTGTCATCACCTTTCCCACAGTAAAATGCGAGGGGCGTTCTATAAATAATTCAACACTTTCTTCTGGAGGTAGGTTTCCAATCCACCACATTATTTCCCAATCTTTTGGCTACAAAATCCTATTTTCTATCATAGTCTGCATTCAGTGCGACGGCCTTACACCACCTTACTGAGAGGGCCTCTATGCCCGCGTGGTACCACTCTGCTGGTCGACGTCGGAGCCATCGTCTTGCTGCATCAGTAACCCCACTATTATCCACATGCTTCTTCTCGTGGAGTGTATCTTTCATTGGACCAAACAGGTGGAAGTCTGAAGGTGCGAGATAAAGGCTGTAGGGTGGATGAGGAAGAAACGTCAAGTGGAGTTTTGTGAGCTCGTTTCGGGTGCGTAGACTTGTGTGAGGAGTTGCATTGTCCTGGAGAAGGAGAAGTTCGATTGCATTTTTGTGATGACGAATACGCTGATGTCGATTCTTCAGTTTTCTGAGGGCAGCGCAGCACGTTTCAGACTTGATCGTTGCGTCATGAGAGTGCCAGATGACCGTCGCCGTGTAAGGGTGCGAACTTTTTCTCCGGAGTGGAGGTGATGAAGCGCCACTCCATGGATTGCCGTTTTGCTTCGGTTGGAAGAAAAGAACTCAAGTTCATCTTGTTGACGGCGTTCTACAAAAACTTTCACACTCGTAACAAGCAAGGAGTTCCGCACAGACTGTCCTTCGTTGCCCTTATGGTAACAGGTAGAAGGAAGAACACACATATCACTGAGTCTGTAGAAATAAACTTCCTGGTGACTGAATGTGTATACGCACGTGGCGGTACAAAAAGAATCCCCAAAACATCAGAGATCCTGTTCCACTGTGAATAAGACGTTCCACACGCTACCAGTTAACTGCAACACACTCATGATAAAAGAAGTAGAAGGAAGAGCCACACATGTCACTGTGTCTGTTAAAATGAACTTCATGGTGACTAAATGACTGTGCTCGAGTCGTGGTACAAAAAAGTGCCCTTAAAACATCTGAGATCTGGGTCCACTGTGAATTACTCCTTCCACATACTACGAACTAAGTACCACATTGGGCCCTCGGTGCATGCTATTGTACGCTGATATGGAGGACGGGACCAAACAGCGAGGTCATGGGTCTGATCGAATTAGAAAAATTTGGGGGAGGAAGTCGTCCATTCCCTTTCAAAGTAACCAACCCCGCATTTGCCTCAAGTGATTTAAGGAACTCGCTGGAAACCAAAATCAGGATGGCCACACGGGGTTTTTAACCGTCATCCTCCCGAATGCGACTCCACTGTACCAACCACTGCGCCACCTCGCTCGGTGCATGCTGTGCCTTGCATCAATTAAAAGAAGCAAAGTCACACGCCTCCATTGAACTCCAATTAAGTGTCTATGTTGTTCATCCAATTGAAGACGTGTACCTCTTCATTGAGGTCTGCCACCTCACCGTGATGAGTACGTTTGCGTGTCCCGTTATAACCAGAGAGGTTCACTCAAGGCAGAGTGGTCGAAGGGATGGAACCAGATGAAGAAGAGTCCACAACAAGTTCCCTGAAGGCTGCAGAGTAGATAGCTCGCAGCAGGGCTCAGACGTGGGACAGGAGGCGCTCTTGGACAAGGTGAAGACAACTTTCTATTGGAAATAATTCCGAAGAAAAATTAAACAGCCGCTGCCTTGCAAATTAATTGGGTAACCAAAGGGTACAGGAGGTAAACCTTAATAGAAGATTGAGAATTTCACTCTGCAGCGGAGTGTGCGCTGATATGAGACTTCGGCCAGTGTGCCCACGCGGTTAGAGGCGCTTCAGTCTGGAACCGCGCGACCGCTACGGTCGCAGGTTCGAATCCTGCCTCGGGCATGGATGTGTGTGATGTCCTTAGGTTAGTTAGGTTTAAGTAGTTCTAAGTTCTAGGGGACTGATGACCTCAGATGTTAAGTCCCATAGTGCTCAGAGCCATATGAGACTTCCTGGCAGATTAAAACTGTGTGCCGGACCGAGACTCTAACTCAGGACCTTTGCCTTTCGCGGGCAAGTGCCTTACCATCTGAGCTTTCCAAGCACGACTCACGACCCGTACTCGCAACTTCAATTCTGCCGGTACCTCGTCTCGTACCTTCCTAACTTCACAGAAGCTCTCATGCGAACCTGGCTGTGGCTAAGCCATGTAATTTTACCGGCGTGTTCTCCTCTTTGTCCACTTTCTAATTCTTGGTTTTAAATAACAGTGTCCTGTTAATCGACTGGGCGGAATATCCAATTTTTCTGACCACTCTTTTTAGGTGGGCGAGCTCTCTAGCCAGACTATCTTGATCTGAGATAGTGTGAGCTCTGTGTACAAGAGTTTTAAGCACGCTCATGGTCTGCGATCGGCGATGACAAGAGTATGATTGAACTTACGATGAACTGAATGCTCCAGAGGACCAACATTCTTTCGAGTAACCAAGACATCCAAGAAAGGTAGACAACTATCTTTCCATGCTTCCATAGAGTACCGAATGTTGTCATGTATGGAGTTGAGGTGGTGAAGAAACTCCATCAAAATGGTTCACATCTGAGGTCATCAGTCCCCTAGATTTAGAACTACTTAAACCTAACTAAGCTAAGGACATCACACATATCCATGCCCGAGACAGGATTCGAACCTGCGACCTTAGCAGCAGCGCGGTTCCGGACTGAAGCGCCTAGAACCGCTTGGCCACAGCGTCCGGCTAAGCTCCATCAATTTATCTTCTCCACGAGGCCACACTATAAAAGTATCGTTCACACACCTCAAGACTACAGTTGTTGTAAGGTTAGCCGATCCTCCTCCTAAGCAGTGCTGATCATTTGATTAATTTTAATCTGATATCACCTTTTACAATGTTCCTTCTCTTTGGTACTAACAGGTAAAATTTTTCTGGAGGATATCAGTGCTTTGTTTTGGAATGCTCTATCGTCAACCTGTTTTATCGATAACCAAGAATATTTTTATTATACCAACGGCCTCGTCACTGGCAGCTTTTTTGTGGACAGTTTCGAGGAGAGAGAGTCTGAGTCAACTGCCCTCAACCAAACTGGAGTGTGGAATGTGGAGGATACTTTCATAGTGTGGTCTCATGGAGAAGATAATTTCATGGAGTTTATTCCTCAGCTTCATTCACGACTGTTCTGGCCTAACCACAAGCGCCGGAACCAAGATGAAGTATGCAATAGAAGAGAAGGCGGTGGAAAGACGTCGGTCAGTGGTACGCTGATTAGGACTGCACCACGATAGGAGCGGCATCTAGCCGAAGTGAGTATAAGCGCTGCTCCTGCCAGCCTCGGTCGGACATAGTGGACAGTATTGGGAGAGTATCAGCACGGCCTAGCAGAGAGCAGTTATTAGTGATCCATATCCATTGCTTGTTAGGACTTTGTCTATAGCGAAGAACATTACTGTTTGCATGTCGCCGATCGCCTGCGACACTTTTCTAAATACAAAGTTATGTATTGTCAATCTGATTTATTGAAATAAAAGTACTAATGTTATTTGCTTGAATTGTTGTATAGCATTCCGAGAACGCAGCATCCTTTAGGGACCCTGTACGAGACAAGTGGGCAAGAGTACACAATGACAACATTCGGTTCGTTATGGGAAGAGAGAAAGATTGTTGCATGCCTTTCTTGGATGTCTTGGTTACACGAGAGAATTATGGTTCTCTGGGGTATTCAGTTTATCGTAAGCCTGCTCATACTGTTTTGTATTTGCAAGCATCAAGTTGTTATCACCCTTCGTAAATTATGAGCTTGCTTATAACCCCTATACAGAGAGCTTTCACTGTCTCAGATCAATGTAGTCTGTCTAAAGAGCTCACTCACCTAAAGACAATGTCCAGAAAATGTGGATATTCTGCACAGTAGTGAAACAGGGCACTCTCATGTAAAAAAAGAAACAGAATCAGGAAGTGCACAAAGAGGAGGAAAGCGAGCTAAATCTGTAGCTTTTCTTCCCTTTGTTTGCTACATTTCGTTTAAAATAGCAAGAATCTCCTGTAAACTTCAGGTGAAAGTGATTTTCCGTCCACCATCTAAGACCTCATACATTTTGGGAGCTGTTAAAGATGACTTGCTGTTGTAGAAGGCCGGAATTTATAAAATACATTATCAGTGTGGTATAGCTTACATAGGAGAGGCCACATACACTAAGAAAGAACGCTGCCCTGAACATCAACGTTGCTCTCGTCTTTTGCAACAAAACAAGTCCGCTATTGCCAAACACTGCGTATCCACTGAAAATTCAGTGGAGTTTAACAGAAGTATAATTCTGACAACAGCAACATCTTTTCCGGACTTCATTATTAAAGAATTCGTGGAAAAAAGCCTGGCGGAAAAGCCGATGAACCATGATAGTGGGTACCAGCTGGACAGTCCATGGACCCCTTCATCCCCATGGTTTGCTCTAATCGAAGACGACAGGGTGCGCCGGCGTCAGCGGCGAACGGTAATACAGAAGACAAGTTAGCTATTCCACCAGCGAGGGCGCTGATGCCGTGGAGTGTGATCAACTTGATTCTGACGCATGCGCAGAACAATCGCAGCGCGCAATACATTGCGGGTTGGGCAGTGTGTTCCTCACTCTTCAATGGCTCACCTGAAGATGGCTGACAGGTGCCCAGTAGAAATATCGTGCCATGAATAACATACTGAAAATTCCCACTTGCGGAATGTGAGTGTATTCAAAACTTAGTCTAGCCTACGTATGTGCTCTTCCCACGACGGATATGCCCTTAAATGTTCTCTTTGTCAATATTGTGTATATAATTACTGTAACTGGACATAGAGATCGTGCTGTTACTCGGAAGGTACTCATAGGTCCAAGATTTTAGATAGCTGCTTTGACAGGACTGTATTGATTCTTGATTCTTTGTCTGTGGATGACTGACCTGCAGAAAGAAGATATAGGATGGATTATGGTGGAGTTAAGTGAGGTAAAGTTAATTATCTGTGATGAGAGTGAAGAGTATCAGGCATCTTTCGTCGGGTTAGTCGGAGAAAAGAAGAAGCGTCTGCAGGGTTATGAGTTAGAAGCATTAAGAAAAAGATAGATGATGGAATTTAAGCGCTATTGTATATAAAGGACAATTTGCCCACAGGAAGAGGAGAGGAGATTCGGGAAGTAGTGTCAAAAATTCAAGAAAAATAAATTGCTCACTTTTTATAGATAGCAGTTACGGTAAATCTCACTTGCGCATGTCGAAGTATTTTCAAGTAAACCAGAACTAACGAAGGGATGTAAATGTCAAATTAAAGTGCGACCGCACAAACCATTTAAAATCAAATCGTATTCAGTACCACTTGCTAGAAGACACGCTGTAGGAAAGGAAACTAAACTCATGATATATCACGATAGAATTGAGAGGTCTGATAGCGAATATTGCAGTCCGATACAGCAAATTATTAAGAAGGATGGATCCGTCAGACTTGTTAAGGACACACGAGCTAATAACTGCATTGTTCTACAGCAGAGGGATCAGGCTGAAAATATTGAAGAAACACTACAGAAATGTTCTGGCATTTGTTAACTTGGTAGCCTGGCTATGATGAATAGTCATTGACAGATGGAACTGGAGGAAGGAAGCCGAAACTTTACTGCGTCCTTGTATAACGAACAGTATTACCATCTTAAACGGATGACATTCGGTGTAAACATTTCGTCAGCATCATTTGTTTGAGCTTTAGATGGGATTGTTGGAGAATAACTTTTATAGGGTGTAAAAGTGTACATTGAGGTTGTTTTAATTGCATCTCCGTCGAGGGAAGAGCACATAAATACAATTGATAAAGTTTTGGATACGCTCACACTCCACCAGAAGGGATTTTTCGTATGCTCTTCATGGCACTCTCTCCTACTACTCTACAGAAATTTACGGCCACACGAATATTTCCCTAATTTTCCTTCGTTGGCTGGACTGCATCACGGACCTGGCTAAACTACAGAAAATATTACATTCAGAACAACCACTAGGAAAGACAAGGAATTAATTTTAAAGTAGACGGCTTAAATCGTGGCAGTCATTGACCCTGATACAAATGTAAATAACAAGAGTAAATGTTTTGTTAATTGACAGAACCATATTCATATGCTAATGACGTTCTCCTGTGGCTAAGGAGAGATAATAAATTCACGAGCTTCTAGAAAAGAATTGGTATAAGACTGGGTAAAGGATATGGAAAGGAGGGCTGAGTGCATGGCTTTGAAGGAAATCGGCGGAGAGAGAGAGGGAGAGAGAGAGAGATGTTTGGCAGAGTTGACATCCAGGTGACAGTGCCACCATAGAATCGGAGGAGGGATCGGCTCATGGCTTCGTAGGTGTCGAGATTTGTAGGGTGATACAGTCCTCATCTAAGGCTGCTTAGTAATTTAAGACTGTTGTGGATTCTTTGCTGCATGGTGTAGGGAATCCCTATTTTAGTGTAGTGTTGAGCCTTAGTCCAAGATGTTGTAGTGTGCTTGTTAACTGAGAAGGATTTTCGTAGGTGGTTGAGTAGAAATTATGGAGATAAGAGATGCAGGTGGCACGTCCTATATAAATGCGTTGATAAGCGTCTATTTACGCTGGGAGATTAGCTGTTTAAGATAGTACCAGGAGGAATCGTTAGGACAGGGCAGAGAATCAGGAAGACATTATCATCGGCGGACTATTAGAAATGTACAGGAGGAGACAGATTAGATCCAGAGATATTGGAAAGGATAAGCAGGACAAAACAGTGCATAGGGACCTGAAAAATACTTACGTACACTAGGATAGAAAATTCGGGAATTTTTTGTCGTTGATCACGATACAAATACCTGCTGCTTTCCTATTGATGATTTGCATATCGTTTTCGTACAATAACAGCGACAACAATTTAGCATTTTTACCATATTAGCTAGTTGGTCAGAGATGCAGTACTTACCAAAGTCACAGTAAATAACTATCACTTGTTCAAGCGTCACACGTGGAAGTGTGTTACATTATTTATTCCTACAGTAATAAAACTGTACTCCTCTCAACATGGTTTCCTAGGCCGACCATCCTTCTTTACATGCCTTTGTATTACGTAAATTAAAAGTTGTTTCTAGTTTGATACAGCCTGTCACCACATCCTCCTCTTTAAGAGCTTCTTCATCAGAGAGTAGCACTTACACCTAGCTTCTTTTCTTATTTGATATGTTTCCGTATCTGCCTTCCTTAGCAGTTTTTGCTCTCGATGGCTCTCTCAAGTACCAAGAAGCTATGACCCTGATTTCTTAAAACATATTCTTTGATTCTTCCCCTTTTTCTTAGTTAACTTAAGACACCGAGGTATGTAGAGGTTATTTTATGCTGAAAAATGTCATGTATCTGGTCGAATTTGAGAGATGGGCTGCATGCTGTAATCTGGTGATTTTAAGGTACCAAATAAATAGAAGAAGGAATCAGTATTTATAACTTCCAAACAGAAGCTGTCTACTAAGATAGTACTTTTTCCAGCGTTTATCCTGATCATTTTACTTAGAGAAATATTTAAGCAATGCGGATATAACCGAAGAATATTTGATTATTACAGTGGTCTTAGAATATTATGGCCAGTAAAAGGCCTTCATAAACCATACGCGAGACTTTCATAATCTCTCGCTCGCTACGCATGAGCTATTAGACCTACAGAAAAATAAGTAGGACCTATTTGTAGTCAGGATTCCTAGTATGTTTTTTATGGCATTCCCGACTTCCACTGTAAAAAAATTTCCACCTTTACGAACTATTCTCCATATTCTATCTTTTTGGTCTCTATTGATTGTACTATTACACCACCAGCACAGTCGGCTATTTCGTTAACACTGTTAAATTAAACGTGTCCATGAGGGTAATGAATGGCAAACGAATTTGGTAAATGTTACGCTAAAACTAATTACGTTGACAATTCGATAGAAACTCAATCATAGCAAGCATAGAAGTATCGTAGTCGGACAGCCTGAGGATTACAACGATGTAATTGTTCACTTTATGCTGTCAAAATTCACAAAACTGTTAGATAAAATATACATAAACGTTAGTTTTACAATTTGTAACTGATCGACTAAGCTGGTGGAGTATTAAGGCGAATCAATGAAAACCAAAAACGTCGAATGTGGGAAATACTTCGTGTAGTCACAAATATTTGTACAGTGCTAGGAAGGAGTGCAATGGACAACATGTGGGGGAGGGTGGGGAGGGGGGCGGTGGCTGAGTGTGAGAGTGGAAGTGCGTCTGAAGTTCACTTTTGTACGTTTATTCTTGAATAACGGCGTCTAGCGCATACGAATTACAGTCTAAAATTTAACTACATTAAATTTCCTGCGAAAGTTACTGTCCATTGCCTCTGTAGGACTAATATTTTGATTGTAGCGAACGAAAGGAAATGACAGTCTCCCGTATTGTTTATGAACGCCAGCAATAACAATGCAGGTTGCATAAAACGACATATATGGGGGTCAGCTGAATGACTCAGTGAGTCAGGGCAACCACAGCTGCGAATAAGCGTTTTGGAAATTAGAAAACCGCTTCAGCTGTATGAAAATGCATTTTATTGGACTGACGACCGGTATTGAGGCAATACAAAAACACTTCAGTCGAACATACACCTTAGGTCATAAGAAGGTTAATGCTGAGTACAAATGGAGCACCCAACTTCTAACATTCTGCGTGGTGTCAGTCTGTTCTAAGTCGTGTCTCCCTACCACTTTCGCGCAACGACGCTCTGAGCGTGTTTTTTTAGGGAATTGACTTTTTTGAACCTGGGACCTGTTGCTGGTAAGGAGGCGCCAGACCACACGTGACATGTAGCGTTCAGAAGAGTTCAGTGAGACTAGCGATGATATAATCGCCGGCCGAAGTGGCCGTGCGGTTAAAGGCGCTGCAGTCTGGAACCGCAAGACCGCTGCGGTCGCAGGTTCGAATCCTGCCTCGGGCATGGATGTTTGTGATGTCCTTAGGTTAGTTAGGTTTAACTAGTTCTAAGTTCTAGGGGACTAATGACCTCAGCAGTTGAGTCCCATAGTGCTCAGAGCCATTTGAACCATTTTTTGATGATATAATCAAATACTTAATGATTTCAGCGTCAGCTCCACTGCACTCCCTGTAAAAGAATCTTAATACTAACTAAATTTAGTGGAAGGGGTTCAAGGACTTCCAATATTTAGTTATCTGGTAAAATAACGTCGAAAAAGCAGTTAAGTTTACCATTGGAATATTTATTCTACTCACAAAACACTGTTTATAAATTTCGCTATTGATGAAAGGAAATATTTTAATACAGGATGATAAAAGCCAACTGCGTTCAACAAAAATGTGAACGAATATTCCCTGAATTGGTTTCCAAGCTCTACAATGGATCGAAGGATGACCTATGCCATATCACATCTGTAATCTAGAATTATATTAAGTTTCATAAACGAGAAAACTATCAAAATGGTCTACAGTGACCCTCAAGTATCTTTAATTATTTATTTAACTTGTCGTAAATTACAGAGACTGATGTGGCTTCTCAATAATTATATAACAGAAAAATCATCGCGTTTCAGATTGTAACTTCCAGTAGCAAATGTGAATACCACAAAGTTTAATTGACGATCGATATTAGTATTACGTAAAAAGGCGATGTAACAGATGAGACTTCTGCAGTTCTGACTGAAGCCTTATGCGCTCTTATGCGGCGTCACGTGCGTTCATTACCTTGTCGGTGGTTGGTCCGCGTCAGGGGTCGGCGGGCGGCGCAGCTCCACACACCTCGCTGTCTCGGAAGCAACTCTATCTAACTTCTCTAACTTAAGAAAAAGGTATCTGGCTGAGTTTTCAACTGACCAATCAGGGTCTCAATGTTAACCTTAAGCTCCGCCTACAAAAATTCTGTATATCCAATAAGAAATGTTATTTATTTCGTGGGGGGGGGGGCAATGTTTTTAATGTTTGCAACGTAACAGAGACGCGTACAGTCTCACGCTAAAACTTGCAGCTGGTGTGGCCCTTTTAGTGTTATCGTAAGATCTATACTGTTCTTCTGGAGGGCTCTATCTTTTAACATGTGCTGGGGGGGTGGTCTTGGCGGACGGCCAGTGATGTGGGTGTCCGTCCCTTACCGTAGGGTCTTCTAGCTTACAGGACTCTGCTCTCGGCTTCTGTTCTCGTTTCTCCCCTCGGAACTGCGTCTGTTTCACGGTGGGAAGGTATGACATGCATTTAGGCTTTCTTGCCTTAGTCTGTGGTATTCCATTTGCTCACTTGTTGATCGTATTACTTTGGTTAATTTCATGTCAGGATTTATTCGGAGCTATGTGACATACTGCCGGATTTGCTATCATGTCAGGGTCTTCATGGAAGGTGCTGGATTTGCCTGACACCTTACAAACTTCGACATCGATTTAGAACGAGAACTAAACGACGAAGGAGGCGGTCTGTCTAAAGTTAAAGTTGCAACTTAACAATCCAACAGATTGGCTGATTGGACGGTTGTGCTCCAGCTTTCGTTTCCCACTTAACGCCTCCTTATTCGTTTAGATTCATTATAAATCGACAACGAATTTTGGGTCTTCCATTTATCCCCAGAGTCGATCATCTCACAACCTGTAATACATACTGATAAACCAAAATCTTATGATCACTGCCTACCTCGACATCAGGTGCTGACTGGTGGTGTTGCATCCACATGACACGTGTAGTGGAACAAGGTTCGTACCAACCCACGTTCCATTATTGTCGAATTTATTCAAAATGGTGGATCCAAGATGCAGGCATTAGATATGGCAAAGTCGCAATGACATTATGATGGGAAGTTCAGTCTTTGGTGGGAAAATAGGTCAATTGGGCTACCTCCACTAACCTCACCCACTCTCCTCCCCCCTCCCATCCCTCACCACAAAAAAAATGACAGAAAGTTCAAATTCCAGCAGGAGAATGCAACACACCACGGCTACCTCCACTAACCTAGGAAAATGGCGGAAAAATAGGTCACTTGGGCTTCCTTCACTAACCTAAGTCATCTGCAACCACCTCTTCCTAGGAATTGGTGGGAAAGGACTCAGCCCGTGCTGGGCTGCTGAAGAGAGAAAGGAGTGTACTTTATTTATTTTGGAACAGTTTATTTAGGAACGAATTTCACGTAGTTTATTACTTTGTTTCAAAACACATGCTCCGACGTGCTTGGGGTCACAGTTCACAGCATACAGACCTGCAAACTACCCATATATCACCGAAATAATGCAGTACACTGATGTACAGACACGCAAACAACTCGTAAATTGCCGGCCAAAGTGGCCAAGCAGTTCTAGGCGCTTTAGTCTGGAACCGTGCAACCGCAACGGTCGCAGGTTCGAATCCTTCCTCAGGCGTGGATGTGTGTGATGACCTTAGGTTAGTTAGTTTTAGGTAGTTCTAAGTTCTAGGGGACTGATGACCTCAGGTGTTTAGTTCCATAGTGCTCAGAGCCATTTTAATTTGAGCTCGTAAATTGTCAAAATAATGCATATATTGTATTGTGTTTGTATTGTTTTGTATGTTAACCAGGTACCTCGAGGCTCCATCCCCGCCGCAGCCACAGTGTTCTACAACCCCATGACAACTACCGCAGTCCACTGCACCTCTCTGCCGCCCCACACCGAACCCAGGGTTATTGTGCAGTTCAGCCCCTGGTGGACCCCCCTCCCCCCCCCCCCCCAGGAAACGTCGCACACCAGACGTGTGTAACCCCTATGTCTGCGTGGTAGAGTAATGATGGTGTACACATATGTGGCGAACTTGTTTGCGCAGCAATCTCCTACATAGTGTAGCTGAGGCAGAATAAGAAGAACCAGCCTACATTCGCTGAGGCAGATGGAAAACCGCCTAAAGACCATCCACAGACTGGCCGGCTCGCCGGACCTCAACACAAGTCTACCGGGCGTATTCGTGCCGGGGACCAGGCGCTCCTCCTTACTCTGGAAAGCGGTGCATTAGATTGCTCGGCTAACCGGGAGGGCATGCATATATCATGATATTCAAACCTGCTTGCTAATTGAAAACTGTCGCAATAATGCATTGAACAGCCTACAGAACAGAAAACTACTCGTAAATCACCGAAATAATGCAGTTCACTGATATGCACTAATTATAAACTGCCAAAATAATGGATACCATTTATTAAGTGACGGATTTCAAATACTATATTTGTCTGAATGATACAGAACACTCAACCTGGCGTGCTTGAGGTAGCACTAAATTGTCTATGTCCTCCAAACAACTTTTAAATCGCCGAAATAATGCAGTAGACTGATATGCATAGACGCAAATAACTCATAAATTGTTACAATAATGTGTGTAAAACGTGCTTCCTAATTGTCAACAATCGAAATCATGCATTTCACAGCTTACAGACCTGTTCACAAAAATAGTGCAATGGACACAAAACAACTCGTAAATCACCGAAATAATGCATAAATAATGCTCTGCCAACACACTCCCAACGCTTAAACTGGCGAAAATAATGCACTCCACAAACACTCAGTGAACGTGAAAAATGCTTTCAATCTCTAGTCAGCTGCAATATATCCCTGAACTGCTCCCCTACAGAACTCCAAGATGCACATGCCAGACGGCATGCTCATGCTGGTCCCATATGTGAGACGCCTCAGGGCATGCATGATTAATATTGCTGGATACTGACACCACAGGTCGCACTATAGAAATCTGTTCATGAATAACATTGACAGCTTTTCCCCCTCACAATCCTAATGGGACATGCGAGCTGAGTCTATCCGAGTATGTGTGCTTAGTTGCCTGGGCAGCTGACATATCTCTGCGAAATGCTCACATGGTGACTCACCATCTTAAAGCTTCTTAATGTTATACTTTTGTCACATGGCTATGTAAAATAAGAGGCAAGATGATCTCTTGGAAATTGTATACTATAACAGAGATAATAAACCGTCGCTTTTGTAGGAGCTTTTGTGATCTCTCAGATTGTCTGCAAGGAAATTCTTGTCCTAACACGACATGTTTACGAAAATAGGGCAGAACTACGCCAAATGCATTCCTCCTTACGGTCCTACATGGCACCCAGTTCATCATGTGTCACCTTTCCTGGAAATCGTTAAGTCCTGCTTTCAACAAACATCTCCAAAATGCAAACATTCTCACTGCTATGTAGAGGCTTCTATGTCCCAGCACAAAGAATGTCTTGTGAACGACTGGAGAATTATGATTGGCTGTTATTGACCTTACCCACTGAATTACTAATACCGTCAGTGCCGAAGCACCTTCTGCCTTCTTTTTCGTTGTGAAGATGAGACATTCAGTGGCAAAAAACTATTTTGTACAGATCACCATATTGCACTGATAGTTAAACCTGGCAAAGCAGCCTACAGATGGTCAAATATGGAAAGAGTCTTGTTCAATTACACTGCTCTGCCATTGAGGACAGGAGCTTGAATATTAGAGCATGAAACCAATCTCCAACCCGGCAATATATCATCGCGCACCATGTCGATGTAGTAAACATACAGTTCGTATCTTGCGCCATAGAAAATGTCCCCTTTCACATCATTCGTATAACTATCAGCCACCAGACTCTCGTACATGCATTGTAAAGACAGACAACATAAACCCATGCACCGTAGGTGTAATCCTCACTACACCAGATATTTCCCACGAGCTCAGGCATTCATCTACTCCTGATGCGTGACTAGAGAGCCCTTAGCGGACGTAAGTCACTTTCAGAGCTGTTCTGCAACTTCTTGATCGGCTGCCATCGGCACAAAAGCTTTACTGCTTCTGGCCCCAACCTGCTTGCATGTTTGCTTTTCTACATTCCTCTTCAGACTCTGGGATAACAAGAACATATGTAATTTCACATGGTTTGTCAGAATGTCATACCATTTTCGTGATACTTCTCGATATCAAGCATATAGCAATATCGCTTGCATAGCAGTACTGCTCACGCAATGTAGTTCGAAGGTATGGACTGAAAGTTACTTCTCTAGAAACCCGAAATTTTAGCTAGGTGTAGCATACTGTAAACCACAGAGTAACTAGAAACTTATTCCCTCTGCAAAGACGTTTACATGAAAACTAAAAAAAAAATACAGGAGCCTGATATTTCCACTCATGTGTACTAATGTCAGTGACGTAAAAGATTCCAAATCATCCCTATAATTCAACTAAGGTGTTTCTCATGTGTTGGGAACCAGGAAACATGTCTTCCACCTGACTGCCACTTGCTAGTTGTGCACACCATAATCGATGTTCCCTCAAGTAAATAAAAGTTTGAAATATGCAGAGGCAGTCAATCAGACTATTTACATGGGAGGGAGACATAGAGCGTTCTACTGTATGTCTATTGAGGTAACTGTGCCACACGCAAACTGACTACTGTATTTGATATTTTTAAGGAAAACAGAGAACCATCTGCCTCTTAACTTACATACATCTGCGTTAAAGGAAAACAGAGAATGGATCAATTGTGATGGAGCTGCAGCAAGGTACGATTTAATGGCAGAGTGATTATGCATTGTAGAGAGAGGGAGGTGTTCGTGTGGTGCAGGTCATTTGACCATTTTTTCCGCTGCTCTGTCAGGATGCCTCAGTCGTATTTCATAGCCTGCGTTCGACTTGTATATAACCACGTGTCCGGTATTTGACTTATAGCAATGTCTGCCTAGTTAACAGCAAACCTCTCCATCATCAGAGGACTTCCATCTCATGTGTGATGAAACGTGACCATCTTGTTTCTACACATTCTTCTAAACAAACGAAGATTTATGCGATGTACTCCATTCACTTGTCGTATCTTGAGTAGAAAATCAAGACTTCAGTTCCATAACTAAGATGATTCTGAGTTAGCGATAGGTGTTTGTGAGACACTGCAATCCCCAAGTCTACATCTGCTTGACAGACGTCCTGTGTACAGAGTTATTGACGGCATGACGTGTAATTTCACATGTCGGACGCCGATGCTATGCATTTATCTGTTTCCTAGTAAGAGATATTCTCCATTACTATTGATGATTTCATATAGGACTGAAGCGAGCACAATATAATTTCTGAACGATGATCAGATGTGAACAGTGGACGCTACACATCCCTAGAAAGCTACATTGAGCATGTATCACACAGAATCGATTGTAAGGGCGTCGTTTTTCCCATTTTACAGTTTGTTACCATATTTTACAGTAGAGAAGCCTGCAGGAAGGATGTATGTCATGTGCTGGAAATATATTTCTTACAATGGAATGTTAACAGCGGTGCATTCCATATGACTGATATGTCGGAAACTGAAGCAATCTAACATTATAGCCTGTTATAAGTGCAGAACTGTGTAGCCTTAGGGGTGGGTGTGTGTTTATGTTCTTTTTTACCAATACCCTCCTGTTACTGATCCCAGACACTAGAATAATACCTTAAAACTGATAACGTAGTTGATTTAGGTAAAATGCTTCAAACTCCATCCATCTGGAACACCATCATGCATAAGAATCACCCTTTTATTGTTCTTCTTAACCATCTGCTATTACATCACAACACTTTCACATCTACTATTATACACTGATAAGGGGTGCCAACCCCCTCGACATGGGCGCTTATGGAGAAATCTAATGTACTTGGATGGGCGAGGACTTGGCAAGTTCCATTCATGCTCGAGACGTGGAATGTATCAGTCTACTTCTGGTCAGCTGCAGACTAAATTGGTAACAGAGCTGCAGAGCAGGCTGGTCAAAGACAGTGCTAGGGGGTCTTTCAGTCTGTAATTTTATCCTAAGACTGTGTGAATACTCTGTGACTCCCATCCGCATAAAGATAGGTCATAAATTAAGAACTATGCTCGAGTTGCTATAAATATGTAGAGCGCTGTCTGATATACTTTGATGATGTATATGTTCGAGAATTAACAATGAATGGACGTACTGCGCAGTTATCTATCTACATTCGCAATGATACTCGCAAAGTAGAGAAGGGGTGGTTTAGGTATTATACTGAAATTGGGAAACATGCTGTCACATCATTGGTTGGTGTTGAAATTACTGTAAAATTGCTAAAATTGTTTGCACTATCAACTGTTATGCTTATTAATACAGTATATCGACAGTGCGTTTTCCACCAGATCCATTCGCTACTATGGTGTTGGTTACCACATAATGATTGACCTCGCTAGTTGAATTGGAGCAAGAGTTATGGTGGAGAGGCAACACCTTCTGGGGATGGCTATCACTGAAACAGTGATCACGTACATGACTGCAGTATGAGGAATCACTCTAAATGGAACGCCAAGCCATCAGCTATTCCGTCACTATCCACCAGTCCAGCACAGGCTGAGTCCTTGTCCCGCCAATTTTTAGGAGGAGGTGGCGGTCGGATGACTTAGGTTAGTGGAGGTAGCTGTGGTGTGTTGCATTGTCCTGCCTGAATTTGATCTTCTCGTCATTTTCTGGCGGAGGGGTGAGGGGGGGATGCGAGGGGGGAGGGGAGGGGGTTATGTTAGTGGAGGTAGCTAAATTGATCTACCATCCCGACTAAATCTGAACTTCCCACCATGACGTCACTGCGACATTGCCATGTCTTCTGTTACCATCTTGAATAAATTTGCTACATTGCAACGTGAGGTGGTATTAAATTTGTTCCAGTACTGACATGGTATCAGAAGGATGTAAGCGGAGCAGATACCGACAGGGGATCAACTTAACGAAGATATGGGCTGCAAATTGGGAAATCCATGAATATGTGACTTTGACAAGGGGCACATTAGTATTACGTAGAGCTTGTGAAGGAGTATCTCGAAATCGCCGAAACTGGTCGAATGTTCACGTGCTGCCGTCGTGAGCATCTACGGATAGAGGTCAAAATACAGTGAAACTGGTACTAAGTGCTAAATTGTTTCACGACTCTTCACAGAACGTGAGATTCGGAAGCTTGTCTGCCCATTAAAATAGGATATGTGGTGATCTGTGGCACCTCTGCCGAAAGAGTACACTGCTGGTGCACTCACAAGTGTTTCAGAGTACACCGTTCATCGAACACTGTTGAACATGGAGCTTCATAGCAGAAGACCAGTACGTGTTCACATGTTGACCCAGTGATATCGCCAGTTACGATTGCAATGGGCACGTGACCATCGGGATTTGACAGTCCATTAATGGAAACAGGTCGGCTCTTCATGTGAATCACATTTTTGCTACACTAGGTCGTTCCTCGTCTGCACGAACGCCGCCATCGAGGTGAAGGGGTCTCGAAACGTGCGGCGCGCCACGGAAGCAGACTGGTGGGAACAGTATTATGCTATAGGACATAATCTCCTACGCTTGCATGGGACCTGTGTTAGTAATCGAAGTTACACTGACAGCTACGAACCACCTGCATTCCTCCACCCTTGATGTCCTTCCCGACGGCGATGTTGTCTTTCACCAGTATAATTTTCCGTGTCTCAGAGACGGAGCCGTACTACAGTGGCTTGAGGGACATTATAGTGAACTCACATTGATGTCTCGGTGACAAAATTCGCCTGTTGTAAATCGAATGGAATCCATTTGGATCGCTATCGGGCTCTATCACCACGTACGCAAATCAGCGGCTGGTTATTAACGCGAATTACTTGACCTGTGCATGGATATCTAACGCCACACATCAGTAATGTATATCGTTCCAAAGTCGCAAAGAGCTATTAAGTGGGCGGTCATAATGATTTGGCTCGTCTGTGTATGTTAATCTGAAGATGCAGCTTTAATGCCACGAAGTCAGTTGTGTTTCCAGTACAAAGGCTTTCATACAGATGAAGCAGTTTTCTAATTTCCAAGAAGTCTATTTCCCAGCTGAGGTTTCGTCACAGTTACACTGATCTGTATTGCGCCACTCTTCACAGCAAAGTGAGAAGACGGAAATCCAACAACGGAGACGCTCAGCTAACCTTAAGACTAGTGAAGGAGGAGATGAGTAGTATTCCGTGGGCGGCGCACCACAAGTTGTCAATACCGCCACGTGTGATTCCGAGCAGTGGGCTGCGTACTGAAACCCATTATTTATCTGCATACGCTAGCGCCGGGTTGCCCTCCGGGCCCGTAACAAAGGGGAAATTAACCAGCAATCAGTTCTCAGCTGCGATAACTCGTTTAGTAGACCCCACGAGCCGCTGCAGCCGCGCCTCAGCAGAAGCGCGTGGCGTCGCGTTGTTTATTGCGTTAGGACCGTGACTCACCAGCCCCTGCGCCGCCGCAGCCACGCCCCTCCAACCCCCCCCCCCCACCCTCCACCCCCCCCCCTCTGCCACCGATCACCACTCCTACCACCCAGAGGCACTTTTTATTAATTTCCAGAACCGCAGGGCCACCTTGCGTGCAACCCCACGGGGCGACCGCGTATTATAACCTGCAATCGTGTGGCCGCTAGATGAGATTTCAGCTCTATCGATTTATTGTGTCAGCGAGGGTCTTAACTGATTAATGGATTACGTTACGTATTTCAGCTGCCCGTGGTGTGGCTCCACTGTGGGGTGAGGGCAATATTTGGAAGACTTTTTTGTGGACTAGGGTGGTGCATTCTTTTTTTTCCCTACTGCCCCACACCTCCCCCGTCCCTCCTGCTCACTCATGCCTATAGCAGGAACCCTCTGGCGCACCAATCAACCCTCAACCACCCTCTCGGTATTTCTATAGCCTGGCAGATGAGCAGAGCAGATTGGACCCCAAGGCCGTAGTCGGACGGCATGTTTTTGGTCGGGAGTGCTGAGGTGGTAGCGGTATCGTGAGGGAAGAGACTTCGATACCACCTCCATCTCGGGCGCAGTCTCGATTCGTTGTCGTCTTGAATACAGCTCCTGCTGTGTTATTAGTACCAGCAGTCCGAATGTTCTAGCGATCAATCATGCTGCCGCACTAGATGTTATTCGTACCGTCCTGTACTGAAGACTAAAAGACGGTTCATGTTAGTTAAAGGTCCGACCTACCACAATGAGTAATACCGTAGGCAAAAATACGGAACAACAGAAATTCCGTACACTGCCTTTCCAGATTTCTTTTATTCGGAAATTAAAGAGTTACAGAAAACAATATGGATCAGGATTTCACACTGGGGGGCTGAACGCGTAATATTGCAAATATGAACTATATTTCCTGGCAGAAAAATTTGCTACAGGGTATAGTGTTGCGTTTTTTATTTATTTTTTATTTATTTATTTATTTTTTTTTTTTTTTTGCGGTCATATGAAATGGTTCTGAAAGGAGGGGGAAATGTTTAACATATTGTCCATGCCGAGGTCCTTACAGATGTTTCACTCGTTTGGATTTAGGGTAACATAGTAAGTTATCATCTGCCACTTTATCACAGAAGCTATCCAGGCGTCTGTGTAAATGGTTTATTGAATGTCGGGAACACCACACACAGATTTGAAAGTCGCTCAGTCTGAATGTACAGTATTTCCTTACACTTTCCAATCTCACAGACTTTGTTGAGGAAGATAATAGGAGAGATACATCCATCTGCAGACGACATTTTTGGAAACTGTCGTTAATTTTATCCAAGTCAACAACATGTAATTAAGCCAAAACGCCTAACATGACATTAGAGATACACAAAATGGTATGTGACGCGAATTTTTCCGCTTACCAGTTGCTAAAGAATGTTTGGTACCTCGTAAAATTTTTTGTAGAAAGTACCCCTCATGTCATGACCGAAATAAGGAGAAAATTTGTGCTTTATTTACATTCCGACAGAATGCATACACCGTAAATTACAATTTAAAATAACGAACGATTTAACATGAACGCTACAAAGGTGGAATGGAGACGTACACAGTAACTGAGCACACGAAAGATGTTACCGAAAACTAAGAAGTGCTTGGCAAGCAGGCCTGCTGTCAGCATGTAACATTATCGATAAGAGCTATACTCATTCAAGTAACTTCTTTGTTTATACTTGATGTGACATCTGCACCACCATGTTCATTGCTGCAATCTCTATGTAAATGTTTTGTTCATACTTAGTGCCAATTTATATTACTGTAGTTAGTGTATGTAATTTTATAAATAATGTTGTTCCAAGGTACTAAAATGCTAAAACAATGTCTGTAGAAATGTTTAATGCGTAGCCAAATTATGTTTGTGATTATACAAAATCTGGACGGAAGTCCCTCCGCTACGAAATCCACGTGGTGCGGTTAAGAAACGTAGACTTGGCGGTAGAGCCGCAAGGAGTCTTTGTGGCACAAGAGTCGGTGGCTAGCATGTAAACCGTTCATATCGACTGTGCTAAAAAGAGCAGGTATGCTGAACGATAATGCCTCGGATGTGGGCTCTGAAGCACCAAAACCCGGTGTCAAGAAGATAATTTCCAGATCCTTTATACATCTGGAGCCATGAGTAAGTTTTCCACATTTATCTTAGCTACTGAAGGCCGCCACAGCCGCTACCTTCAACCCAAGTCCCAAGTTGAGTACTGTAATCTCGCGTAGACCAGTTACTTTCTTTATTTGCAAATAGTAACTGCTTTTCGTTTAACTTTGTATTCAACGCATTATATTAATCTTTAGTCATTTTACCTAGACAGAATCCTTGTCTAGTGGTGTAACACGTTCGAGTATCCTACATTATTGAACTGCAAAAATTATTTATTGCTTTAATAGCGAACTATTGTGGCGCGGTAAATTCCGTAGGTGTTCCTGTAGCTTCGTTGCTGAAATACTCCACATCAATTTTCATAAGTGACGAGCTGAAGTTTTTGTTTAAGTGTAGTCATAAACAAAAGAACAGTTTTCTTTACGTAGAAATCTTTCTTCTCAGAATCTAAATTTGTTATTGAAATTAACTGCATGAAACGGTGATAATTGTAGGTCATTACTGGTGAGTAAATTTGAAGGACCAAGCTAATAAATATTTGCTGCACAGGTACGTAAAGCGTTTACATTTATGTATTTGTGTTCAAAAGTGGTCCCTAAGGTAGCCTAGCCAGCAATGTTGAACAATCGAACCACTTCTGAGTCCCCTTGCTAAATGTTGAGCCAGTATTACAACCACTATTACAGTAAAAACATTTATGTAGTTCAGCAATCATTTTAATATTTTTAGTGGTATTTGAAGATTAACGTACACCAACAATTCAGACTGAGAGACCCCATGTTTCACTTACTCTCTATTTAATGCAAAGAAATAAATGCTCCATAAGAAAACATTTATTAATCGTATCAGTTAATATAGCCATTTAAAAAAGCAATTCTATGTCAGTGTTTTTATCCATAATTCATGTAGTGGCACTAATGCAAATGAACTTTTGAGTGTTGTATAAAAAAGTATATGTTAGAGGGAGACAGTTTGTTGCCAGAATAATTTTAGCTTCCACCTGTGTCGCTCATGGAAAACTTTTGTTCAAAGGCTTCCTAGAGTGTGCTATTGTTTCATGCCATATTTACAAAATAGAGTTTAGTAGAAAATAAGGCCATGTAGTAGCAAGTAAAACCATGTAGTATATAATTTCTCTAGTGAACTGTGTAAGTACTTGATATTAATCTCGCAATTAGGCTGAAGACCGTTTTCTATTATGTTTTTAGGGTGTAATTTATAGCTACTGGCACCTAGGTTCGATACTCGCTAATTGGGCTACTATTTCCTATCAAACGTAAACTTACGAGAAGCGAAATTCAGTCCGATACCTTATCGATTAAACACAGTCACAGTGTTTTTCACTTCTTTCCATAGAAGTAACGTTATTGACAATTTGCTCTTGTAGTGTTAGGGGGAAGTGCTATACTCATCTTTACGCGTAACAGGAGTATTAGCGGACAGCGACATTCTTGCAGGATCTTGTGCTCCATGAATCGGTCTTCGTACTGAGATCTTCATCCAGGAGCAAAATCCGTCTATTTAAGGAATTATTTATCATGTTGACCCCCGTCGATGTTAATGATTGCCTGGTGTACGGTATTTCCGTGTCTGGAGCGAGCGCTCAGTAGTCTAACACAAGGGGCGGGGAGGTGGGAGGGGGCACGAGTGGTGTCTTGTTTGTGTTTATGTTTGCGCACGACAGTGGCGACCACGTAGCACTAAGGGCACCCAACCATGCCACCAGCAGTGCTAAACATACGTCGTGAGTAAAACTGTTCAGCAGTCGCGACTGCTTCTTCGACGTTCCATTTACACTGACTGTGCTTCTGTTAAAGCGTGTACTTTTTTCTTCCATTCTTTCTTTTTTTCTTTAGTCTCCTGATACGTTCCAAGCGGCCCACCACGAATTCCTCTTCTGTGGCGACCTCTTCATTTCAGAATAACTCTGCCACCCAAAGTCCTCTATTATTTGTTGTTTATTATAAGGTATATCAGTTTCTGTCTGCAGTTTTTACCTTCTACAGTTTCATCAAATACCATGGAAGTTATTTCCTGAAGTCCTAACACATGTCCTGTTATCGTGTCCCTTTTTCCTGTAAAGGATTTCCACAAGTGCCTCTTCCTGCCGATCCTACGGAGAATCTCCTCTATTCTTATAGTATCCTTCCATCTAATTTTCTACATCCCTCTCTTTGGTACCACATCTCAAACGCTTCGATTCTATTATTTTCCATCAAACAACAAGCTCATTATCTTGATAGTGTGTCTCAGTATGTTCAGCTATAGCTGACATGCTGAGTTACCCTGAAAAGTCAAAGAAACTGGTACGCCTGCCTAATATCGTGTAGGACCCCCGCGAGCACCCAGAAGTGCCGCAACAAGACGTGTCATTGACTACTCTCTGAATTAGTGCTGGAGGGAATTGACACCATGAATCATACAGGGCTGTCCATAAATCCGTACGAATAGGAGGGGGTGGAGATCTCTTCTGAACAGCACCTTTCAAGGCATCCCATATATGATTAATAATGTTCATGTCTTGGGAGTTGTTTAAACTCAGAAAAGTGTTCCAGAGTCGGTGTTGATGGGCGCAGGTGTGGCGTAAAGCTTTGTGTAGTGCAGTCATCAAGGGTACACGAGTGGGACTTCAACTCCGAAAGCCCATATCGATGATGGCTCGTTGAATCGTTCGCTCGCTGACACATGTTGATGGCCCAGTATTGATATCTGCTGCAATTTGCGGAGGGGTTGCACTTCTGTCATGTTGAACGATTCTCTTCAGTCTTCTTTGGTCCCGTTCTTGCAGGATCTTTTTTTCAGGCCGCACCGATGTGGGAAATTTGATGTTCTACCGGATTCGTCATATTCACCGCAGACTCGTGGAATGGTCGTACGGGAAAATCCCCGCTTCATCGCTACCTCCGAGATACTGTGCCCCACCGCTCGTGGGCCGACTATTGCAGCACATTTAAACTCACTTAAATCTTGATAACCTGCCATTGTAGCAGCAGTAACCTGTCGAACAACTGCGCCAGACACTTGTTGTGTTATATAGGCGTTGCCGACAGCAGTGCCGTATGCTGCCTCTTTACATACCTCTGTATTTGAACAAGTATGTCTACACCAGTTTCTGCAGTGCTTCAGTGTATACGAGGCGCAGATGTCATTCGTGCTCATGCGTCCGTTAACTGCAGCATTGTGCACGTTATTATACTTGCAACAAATTTCTTACTTGTCTGTAGCAGTGCAGCAAACTTTTCTGGTGCTGGGCTCTTTTACCTTTTCTTGGATAATCTTTTCTTCCATTTCAGTCATCCGTCTACTGAGTTTCCATCATAGCAGGTTGTTGCTGACCTTTTCCCCTGTTTGTATCATTAAATGCGATATACTCTTTTCGACAGCGTACTGAGACTAGAGGGGGATGGCCGACTTTGGCCATCACCAAGGTTACATCCTAATTACTCTGAAATGCTTTCACTTTTACGCATTTGCTCTCCACTGCCAAACCAAATGTTATCGAATCTCATAGCGCAGGTAAGCTAAAAATGCCCAAGTGCATATGGTAGGGGATGGCAGCGGTTTTCAGTTTCCAACCGTACCTCGGGAACAATAGATGCACCGCCTTGTGACGTTCCAAATTTCATGGTTTGAGTTAAATAGGCACGTGTGCAGCTTGCTTTTAAGTTGCGACGAGGCACAACGGCAATAAAAATTTTTAAGGTAGATATATCTCATATGTATGTCTGTCGGTATAGGGAGGATTGTTCTGTCTGGTTACCTCGCTTTTAGCACTTAAAAATGGAATAATGTTGTCCCAAAACATGCTATGATAATAACCATAAGATTGCCAACTGTGCTTCCACAAAAGCACCTAAGCTCTGGAGCATGAAGGTTCATGATTTGACCTCTGGCATGTACAAAAATTTTAATTTTCGTGTAGTTTAATCGAAATAACTCCTGCACGTGTAAAGTTCGAAATCTTCAACTAATATTTCTACAATATCTATCAGCACATGTAAATATCGAAACAAAACAGCGTAACTGTCACAGTTTCACAACAGTGTATAAGCGTCAGGACCTTCTGGCATGTAATTTAACAACAAAATATAAGCTCAGAGGGCTTGAGGTCACGTACGACCTCGTCCTGATGTGGAGAGGCATATAAACCCTACACTGAGATCATATCATAAGTTCATTTAAAAATTCGGCTCTTTAACAGTAGATGCATGCTAATAGCGTGTGGTTATAGGTGTGTAAATGACAGTTTAGGATCAGACAATGACTGCAAGGTAACAGTGGAAACTGAAAATGTTTCTCATTACGGAAGTGCAGTTTACCGAGATGGAGTGCGGTGAATTATGCAGACAAATGACATAAATCGCTAGGCTAATGAGAACAGAGTATGATTCATCTCATCTTCCTCCAGATATCAACATCTTTAGCAAGAAGGCCTCGATGGATATTTATGGACCTCCATATATTGAAGTTATCATCATCTGAAGACCCTCTGTTTATATTATTCAAGAGCAAATAGTGTGTACCTGTAGTACACTGTCTTACTGACTGCAACAGACATGCTAACTCAATGGATGACATATGTGAAAGCACTTCTCGATTGTGTTGAGAGCTATGAATATGAAAACAATGAAAACAGCAAACGGGATGATATAGAACAGTGTATAAAAGTATCTATGCTGGGACTACCGACATCTGTTACCATAACTCATGTAAATATTAAAACAGTAGAACTTGGAATTACAGATCAAATACTTAATGTCATTGCTCTATTGGCTGAAGTATTACGCCAGCAGAGTTTACAAATATAAAAAGCAACTACTTAGCAAATGTCGTGGGGAAGTAAGCCAGAATGAGTAATAAGAAAAATATGTTAATAAAACCAAGTTAGTTTAAAATATTTGCTTTTGTAGAAGCAGCTCCAAAGATATTATCCCAATATTTTAAAAAATATACAACCAGCAGCAACATGAAATATATACAACTGTGATGAACAGGTCATACTGTTCCACGCATGTACACAATTAATATTTCATTCACTCAATGAGTTGTGTGTATGTCAGATTGTCAATACCGTTCTCCCAAATGAGCTGTTTATCATCATGTCTGACAGTCCAGTCCTCAGTTGCGATGAAGTATGCATCATATGTTCTCGCAATTCAGAAGTCACTTGGTTTACCGTGTGTGCGCAGGTGTCATCACCAGCACCGTCATGTACAGCCGCTTCAAGTAATCATCAACCTTACGATTCTTTTGTGACTGTACGATCCGAATCCTATAACGGCGAAATGTGTGTCTGTACTTCACGCATTTGTCTTTGAACGAAGATGTACAACTTCTTCGATATCCTAGCCATTAATTGTTGGTATAATTAAATGAAGAATACTCTTTCGGTATTGATAAATGCCTATCTTTTGCAGGTCAGTGGTGAAAATCAGCATGCAGATGAGTTCCTGTATTTATGAGTTTTAAATAAACTTGCTGTCCTAATTTTTCATCTGTTTGTCGGTGGACATCACTTCGGGAACCGACAAACTGAAAGTACCAGCACATACTTTCAAACTGTAATACAATCATCGTATCGTATACCCTACTAAGACGAAATTCATTCTCTAGTATATCTTCATGCAGAAAATCTAAAATATGTTACGTTCGAATTTTATTGATAGGTGATGCATAATGGGTGATGCATATCATGAGGCCAGAGATTTTATTTGTCAGAAATTTATTTTTAATGAACGGACATTTTCCTCTAAAGAATGCCATCCATTTATGCTCATGGCAACCATTACCATAATATTCAGACGTTATTATAACAATGTTGGAAAATTACAATTATCTTGGAGCTTTTGTTGCTACAAGCTGATAATTGCGATGCGTCTGGTAAGTACACGATGTGCACAAAATATCAGGGCACTGTATGCAATGTTGAATAATGTGACCTGTTTCCCCACCTCGAGAGATTACGTTCCAAGTCATGTCTCGCACTAGTGCTCGAAATGCAGGACTAACCGTTTCATGTGATGGTTTGAGGCCTACGAGGAGGACAGAATAACTAATGTGGAACCTTCATACAACTTTTATTCAAGCAATATTGAAGATATTCAACCCAGTGGTCAAGCGTTTGATTATTGCCACAACACATTTTAGCAATACTCTCCATAAGAAGCAGCCAGCAACATATTTTACCTAGTGACATAGGATTTAGGCTTGCTATTTCCGTTCAGAGTGCAGCATAAAGGTAGATTTAAGTTGGAATGGGCAAGGACCAGACAGGCACTTCTCAAAGATTTTATGACAGACCTGTTCAGAAAGTAAGCTCCGATTGATTGCCAAATTGAAACCACAGTGAACATCAGAAATGTTTTACTTGTAACAATTACCTACACCTTTCAGCTACTTCTCTACGTAGTCGCCTTTCTGACTTAGACTTTTGTCATAGCGTTGTACCAACTTTTCAATAGCCTCATCATAGAAGGCAGCCGCCAGTGCTTTCCGCCAATTCTCCACGCTGGCCTACACCTCGTTGTCTGTGTCAAAATGTTGTCTTCAAAGACAGCGGTTCATGTGACCAGAGATGAAACTCAGGGGGAGACAATTGCGGACTGTATTGTGGGTAATCTCACATTTCCATTTGAAAACGATGCAGGAGCATCTTCATTGCCCCTGCAGAATGCGGCTGAGAATTGTCTTGAAGAAGAAACAGCACGACAGTTATGTAATGTTAGCTGCATAGCTTCAGGCGAAATTTCTCACCAGGCCCTCGTACTTGGCGGCAGACACTATTTTCTAGACATCTTTACGCACTCACTGCGAGCTCAGAAATGAGAAGAGCGACGTGATGCTAACTGGGGTTATACTAGAGACACTACCCAACACATCTGTGCAAAGCTTTATCGGATTTTCATAGTCGTTTCCATTTCGCGACCGATCGGAGCTTACTTTCTGAACGCCCCTCGTATTATCGTCGGTGCTGAGGATTAGGCTTTAAGTAAATATCATCGTTGGTAGGGGATGGCAGCGGTTTTCAGTTTCCAACCGTACCTCGGGAACGATAGATGCACCGCCTTGTGACGTTCCAAGTTTCATGGTTTGAGTTAAATAGGCACGTGTGCAGCTTGCTTTTAAGTTGCGACGAGGCACAACGGCAATAAAAATTTTTAAGGTAGATATATCTCATATGTATGTCTGTCGGTATAGGGAGGATTGTTCTGTCTGGTTACCTCGCTTTTAGCACTTGAAAATGGAATAATGTTGTCCCGAAAAATGCTATGGTAATAACAATACGATTTCCAACTGTGCTGCATATCCTCCATATTGAGAGACAGAGAGGCCCAGGCGTATACATCACAACACATGACACTGCAGGTCTTACGAGTGCCAGCAGCCGTTTCCGGTGACGAGCGAGTAACTGTTTCAGACGAGTGTAATTATTCTTGACTGCGCGTTTAAATACATGCAAGCTCTAGGCAGCACACGGAATGTTAAGGCCTTTAGTGGGTACCTTGTCAGTTACATACTCATCTGCCCTGGACCATGCACGGAGCGGAGCGTTCGTGAAGTGTGTCGGGCAAGCCGACTACTGCGACGTAGCAAGTTCGTTGCGGGGCCCACATTTCTCGTGGACCGCACACGGATGCGAGTGAAGCCATTGCTAGGCTCGGGAGAGGCGCGGACGTTGGTCGGTAGTCAGCGGTAACCAGCGGAATGAGTAAAATCTCCTGGGAGACTACGTTGTGTCTTTAGTCCGTCCCTGTAATGCGTCGTTGGCAGTCATAATGGGGCACAGAGGACTCTGGTGGCTGCCGACGCTGGAATCTCGTTTGTGTATGGAGGACAGCGAGTCAGCTGTATGCTTAACAACGAGCAGTAACTCCTGGAAGACGGCGTCGGTTCCATGGCTGGGGCCTGAAGGGAATGGAGGGCTGTGGAACCAGTCGAGGCTGGTGGCTCGGGCGGTGCTTGCAGACGGGGAAAAGTGTAGAGAGCTTACGGAGGAACAAGAAGAAGACAGTTCTTGGCCGAGCCAAGTACTAGGGCGTCTAGGAGCTGGGACTGTACCAGACGAGGTTACAGTACTCACAGATAGGGCTGTTGTGGAGACATCTACTTGGTTGAGCGGTTGCTGTCATTCCCAAGCGCTTAGCATTGCACTCAGGGAGAGGGAATGGCTTTGGTAGATCATAAAGAGCACAACATGTGTGCTGTTACCGTTAATGTTGGCATTTTTGTGGCCTTCTGGTTGATGCGAAGCACGTGATTTGTGAAAACTTCCACTAAGTGTAGACACTGATAAACATCTCTCTGAATGGAAGTCTGGGAGTGGTGAGTAATGGCTTGTTTGCATTCGTGGCATGCTGCATGTGCAACAGTGTTTGGTGTGTGAAAGAGCAGACCTAACAGTGTGAGTATACGCCGTGAGCATGATTGAGTAAATGATGTCGAAGTTGTTTTTCAATACGACTGTAAATCAGTGGTTTGTGTACTGGTTTCAAGAATTCATTCTGTATTAAGGTCTTGTGACTGAGTCAGTGATTCACTTAGGTGTATTAACGTTTTGTTTTGTATTACCTTAAGTAAATGAATAGTTATACATGTAATTTATTTCGACATATGCGTGGGCAGCTTTAGATGTCGGGTGCCGTTAGTAATAGTAGAGCAAGGTGTTGTGAGAGGCTGCCTCTCTGATCCAAAATCATTATCATTGTCCCTACACACACTTCTAACCCTTGTTCATAATTTTTTCCAACCAGATCTTCCTCCTTTCCTAGAGTACATAGCTGGTGCAGTCTTCTTAAATTTCCTTTCTCCGGAATTGGGTATATCAGAAAACTTTAATTTTGCACACCCATAATTTGTTTTTGTAACTGCTACTATCATTACTGCTATTGTTGTTATTATTACTATCTTACTATTGTCACTATTAGGGCAGCTGCAGCGCTAGTACAAGTACTGCAAGTCTTATCTTTATTAGTTCATGGTTAGTGTGGTGTCACCGCCAGACACAACACTTGCTAGGTGGTAGTTTTAAATTGGCCGTGGTCCATTAGTATATGTCGGACCCGCGTGTCGCCACTGTGTGATCGCAGACCGAGCGCCACCACAAGGCAGGTCTCGAGATACGGACTAGCACTCGCCCCAGTTGTACGGACGACTTTGCTAGCGACTACACTGACGAAGCCTCGCTCATTTGCAGAGCAGATAGTTAGAATAGCCTTCAGCTAAGTCAATGGCTACGACCTAGCAAGGCGCCATTAGTAACATTGCATGTATCTAAAGAGTCTCACTTGTATCGCCACAATCTCCAAATGTACCAAAAGGATGGATTAAAGTTAAGTATTCCAGAAGCTACATACTTTTCTTTATAGCATTCATTACGTATCCTGTTTCAGACCTCACGCCATCCTGCTTTAGCTTAGCGCGTGCCTTTCGGCTTCCTCTCATTGTGTCTAGGCTGTCTTGTCTAGACACAACAATTTTTGGCGACGAGTCAACGGAAAGGGTCTTGTTGTTTCTAATTGCTTATATTTACTTGTGTCATGGCTTCGCCAGATGTACTGTCCGAATTTTATCGCTTGCAGAATCAGCAGACGCAGGCGTTATTGGATGCCCTTGGACAGCTCGTCCAGGGTCAACGTGCACTGCAAAACGATGCGGCCGCCGCCGCTTCACCGCTACCGCAGCCACAACATGCAGTTGCACCTCCATTCCGTAACTTTCAAGCAGACGTGGAAACATGGACGGAGTGGTCACGCCAGTTTGGATTTCATCTCGCCGCCTACAGAATTCAAGGTAACGAGTGGCAGCCTCATTTATTGGCGTGTGTAGGGGTGCAAACGTACCGTGTGATAGTGAAATTATTTCCACGACGTGACGTAGCAACTCTGTCCTACGAAGAAATTTTGTCTGCCTTAGGCGCCTATTTCAAGGCAACAGTTAATGTAGTTGCAAAGAGGTATACTTTCTTTCGTACGACACGTACGCCCATTCAAACTAATAGGGAGTGGGTTGCAACATTGCAAGGCCTTACAAGGGATTGTGCTTTTGAGTGTGAATGTGGACTCCCTTATTCAGATACTATGGTACGTGATGCAATAGCACAGAACGTTTCTGATGTTCGTATAAGGGAACAGATTTTGAAACTAGTCAATACCTCCCTTCAACAAGTGATAGACATATTGGATAGACAAGACATGCCTGACTTTGCTCAGGAATCATTTGCAACTTCGCCAGCCGTGTGTAACATTAGTCGGCCCGCCGGGCGCGCAGCGTGGACCGGTAAACTGCCCTCGCGCACGTCCACGCAGCTGCCGCCACGCTCTAAACCAGGTGTGCCGCACCAGCATACAAATGCAGTGAAATCATGCCCGTGGTGTGCTACTAGACATTCGCGTGAAAATTGCCCATCACGCCAAGCTATTTGCTTTTTCTGTAATAAGAAAGGACATGTTCAAAGTGTTTGCCAGAAAAAGCTCAGATCAGACAATCACAACCATTCCAGGCCCTTTGCTTCGCGCCGAAATCGAACCAAGAATACTCAGGCTCGTGAACCTTCGCCCATGGACATTCATGTAGTTAATTCCACTTCGTCCAGTGCCACTCTTTCTAACAGTGACTGTGTTCGTCCCACAACCAGTGTGCGTCGACGTCGCCGGAAATCACGTCAATTAGCAAGTGATGCTGTACCTGTATCAGTTCAAGTTGCACGAGACAGTCGCTCTTGTCGTCAGCAGGACAGTAAACTTTTTGTAGATTTGGACATTCATGGCCACGTGATAGCATTCCAGCTCGATACCGGAGCTGCTGTTTCATTGATCAATCATGACACGTACAAACAACTGGGCAAACCTCCGATGCGTGCCGCAAATGTTAAGTTAAATAGTTATTCAGGTCAGAATATCCCTGTGTTAGGACAGTGGACTCTTCTTGGAACATATAAGGGACAAACAAAACTTGTGTCATTTTACGTTCTTCGTTCTTCTACTGCAGTGAACTTGTTTGGTTTAGATTTATTTCAATTGTTTAACTTGTCTATTGTAAATCAGTGAATCAGACTGTGCCTTCCGCCAGAGTTTCTCGTCTATGTGAAGAATTAGCAGACATTTTTGCACCGCGCTTAGGTTGCGCTAAGAACTATGAAGCACATTTGGAACTGAAAGTAAACGCGCAACCGAAATTTTTCCGAGCGCGCAATGTTCCCCACGCATTGCATGATGAAGGTCTTCCGCAGACTATTGTTTCCGACAATGGCCCACAATTCATGTCCGCAGAATTTCAGTCATTCTGCCAGGCCAATGGTATTCAACATCTGACATCCGCGCCGATTTCGCCTCAGTCAAACGGTGCCGCTGAACGACTGGTCCGGACTTTCAAGTCACAGATGTTGAAGTTGAAAGAGTCGCATTCTCGGGAGGACGCGTTGTTGCTCTTTTTGTCTTCGTATCACTCTCAGCCCCGAGATGGTCGCTCGCCGGCTGAGTTGCTCCACGGTCGTCCTCATCGAACCTTGATGTCTTTGCTGCACCCGCCCGATCTGGTTCCTGTGCAGCGGCAGACTTCTGCTTTTGCTCCAGGCGACGTTGTATTCTATCGCAACTATCGAGGTTCACGGCGTTGGCTCGCAGGGCGCATTCTTCGCTGCCTCGGCCGCGCGATGTATTTGGTTTTGGGGGCCTCTGGTGAGGTGTGTCGGCATCTCAATCAGCTGCGCCTCTGTCGTCGCACGGGTTCTGCCGCTCCCCGTCTGCTTTCAGCAACGGTGCCGTCCGGTCAGCGCCCTGGGGACCCATCTTCTGGCTCGCCTCATCCCCAGGTGTTACCGACGATGCCTTCCATTTTACCCCATGGCGACGCGCCGCTGCCGCCTCCGCCGCCGCCGCCTGTCCTCCAGCCGACGCCGCCCGCAGTGGACGCTTCGCTGCAGCCGCCAAGCGCCTCCCTGGGTCACGCGCCGCCGGTCGCTTCCCGTGACCAGCCGTCCTCCGCCATGGAACTCTTGCCCGCTCCGGACCACATGACGTCATCGCGCGTCGGATACCCCGACGCAATTTAGGTCGATCTTTCGGCCCCTCCTGTCTCTTTACGGGCGCATACACCGCATGTTGACGTGCACCCTGGACTAGGTTTTCAGGCGTTTCCTAGCTCCCCTCGGACCGAATGGCCGGGTGCGGGTGGCACAGCCTCACCTGTTGTTAGGCTCCCCACCTCATCGCATATGTCAACAAGGGGTCCTCCCCACGGCGGGCGGAAGCCTTATAACACGACCGTTCGCCGATTTGCGGGGGAGGAATGTGGTGTTACCGCCAGACACCACACTTGCTAGGTGGTAGTTTTAAATCGGCCGCGGTCCATTAGTACACGTCGGACCCGCGTGTCGCCACTGTGTGATCGCAGACCGAGCGCCACCACAAGGCAGGTCTCGAGATACGGACTAGCACTCGCCCCATTTGTACGGACGACTTTGTTAGCGACTACACTGACGAAGCCTCGCTCATTTGCAGAGCAGATAGTTAGAATAGCCTTCAGCTAAGTCAATGGCTACGACCTAGCAAGGCGCCATTAGTAACATTGCATGTATCTAAAGAGTCTCACTTGTGTCGCCACAATCTCCAGATGTACCAAAAGGATGGATTAAAGTTAAGTATTCCAGAAGCTACGTACTTTTCTTTATAGCATTCATTACGTATCCTGTTTCAGACGTCACGCCATCCTGCTTTAGCTTAGCGCGTGCCTTTCGGCTTCCTCTCATTGTGGCTAGGCTGTCTTGTCTAGACACAACAGTTAGATTACTCCCACTGTCACTATACACACTCAACTCATATTAATACTATTTATCATATTAGAACTGTTATTACGTAGATAACTATTGTGTAAAAGAGGTACTGTGTATGTAAAACCCTGGTCCACTGCGAGAGGGGGCCTGCTGAACCGAATTAGACCAGGTTAAGTAAATAAATGTATAAAAATAAATAAATAAATAAGTTTAGGTATTATCTGGCTTCATTAGTATTTCATTCATCACGCGTTATGGGAGCATAATGCACGACATTTTAATTCTTATCTTCTGACTGGTAGCCCACTGTGGAACCGTATTGAATTTATTCCACATTTGAACTTGTTCTGTTGTTGTAAATTCTATTTTATGTTTGATTACTCTACCACTTTTTGTTGTGGTCTTCTGTCCGAAGACTGGTGTGATGCAGCTCTCCACGCTTTTCTATCCTGTGCAAGCCTCTTCATCTCCAAATAAGTATTACAACTTACATCATTTTGAATTTCCTTATTGTGTTCATCTCTTGGTCTCTCTCTACGGTTCTTAGACCACACAGTTCCCTCCGATACGGAATTAGTGATCCCTTGATGTTTCAGAAAGTCTCCTATCAGTAGATCCCTTCTTCTAGTCCTTTGTCACGAATTTCTTTTCTCCCCAGTTCCATTCTGTACCTCCTCGTTAGTTGTTACGTGGTCTAATCATCTAATCCTCAGCATTCTCCTGTAGCGCCACATTTCGGAAGCTTCCATTCTCTTCTTGTTTAAACTTTTTGTCATCTGTGTTTCGCTGTCATCCCTGACTAAACTGCTTATAAATAAAAGACTTTCTAAAATTTAAATCTATATTGGATGTCGACTAATTTCTGTTCTTCGGAAACTCTTTAACTGCGGTGGCAACGCTAACTTTTATATCCTCCCTACTTCGGCCGTCATCACTTATTTTACTGCCCAAGTAGGAAAACTCGTCCACTGCTTTTATCACACGATTTAATTCAACTGTATTGAATTATCCTTACATTTCTTTTTTTATGTTCATCTTATATTGACCATTAATCCATTCCGTTCAACTGCTCGTCGCAGTCCTTTGTTGTCTGTAGCAGAATAAAATGTCATCGGCAAACCCGGTTTTTATTTCTTCTCCATTAACTTTAATTTGTACTTCAGATTTTTCTTTGATTTCCTTTACTGCTCGATTAATGTACAGCTTGAATGACATCGGGGATTGGCTACAATCCTCTCTCACTCCCTTGGTAGCCACTACCTTCATTTCATGCTCCTCGACTCTTATAACTGCCGTCTGATTTCTGAGAAGGTTGTAAACAGTCTTTCGCTTCCTTTATTTTCCCCCTGTTGCCTTCGGAATTCCAGAGAGGGTATTATAGTCAATATTATGAAAAGCTTTTTCTAATCCTACAATTGCTATAAGCATAGGTTTGCTCCTCTTAACCTATCTTCTACTATAAATCGTAGGGTCAGTATCGCCTCGCGTGTTCCTACATTTCTCCGGAATCCAAACTGATCTTCCCCGAGTTCGGGCTCTATCAGTTTTTATAATCTTTTGTAAAGAATTCATGTCAGTATTTTGGAAGCCTGGCTTATTAAGCTGGTTGTCCGGTAATATTCACACCTGTCAGCACCTACATTTTTGGAATTGGGAATATTACATTCACCCTGAAGTCTGATATTATTTCATTAGTCTCATACGTCAAGCGTACCAGATGGAAGAGTTTAGTCATGACTGGCTTTCCCAAGGCTGTCAGTAGTTCTGACGGAATTTCATAAACGCCTGGAGCCTTGTTCCCACTTACATCTTTTGTGCCCTATCAAATTCTTCTCACAGTATCACATCTCCTATCTCATCTTCATCTACGTTCTCTTCCATTGCTATAATAATGCGTGCCAGTTCATGTCCTTTGTATAGGCCCTCAATATCCTCCTTACACCTATGAGCTTCCTCTTCTTTGGTATGAGTTGGTTTTCGGTCTGAGCTCGTGTTATTCGTACATATGCTTCTCTTTTCTCCAAAGGCCTCTTATTTTTCCTGTAGGCGATATCTATCTTTCCTCTAGTGATATATGCTTCTAAGACCTTACATAGCCATATCTCTTTAGTCATTTTACACTTCCTGTCTATCTCATTTTTTAGGAGTTTGTATTCCCTTTCGCCTGCATCAGTCGCCATATTTTTATATTTCCTTCTTTCATCAGTTAAATTCAATATCTCCTGCGTTCACCCCGCTAGCTGACTGGTGAGCGCGAAGGATTGCCAATGCTCTGGGCCTTGGTTCGATTCCCAGGTCAGGGAATTATCTCCGCCCAGAGACTGGGTGTTATGCTGTCCTCATCGCCGAAGTGGCGTCAAGTTGAAAGACCGGCACCCGGCGAACGGTCTGCCCGACGGGGTGCCCTAGCCATACGATTAAATAAAATAAATAAATCCTGTGTTATCCAAGGATGTCTTCTAGGGCTTGTCTTTTTACCTATTTGATCCTTTGTTGCCTGCCTTCTTTCATGCTTCACAGTTACCCATTCGACTTCTAATGATTTCGTTTCGGCTATTCTGGTCAACTGTTGCCTAACGCTCCCTCTGAAACTCTCAACATCCTCTGGTTCTTTCAAATTATCAAGATCCCATATCTTTAATTTCCTACCATTTTGAAGATTCTTTGATTTTAATTTATAATTTATAACAAATAAAATGTAGTCAGAGTCAACATCTGCCCCTAAAAATCTTATCCAATTTAAAACCCGGTCCAAAAATCTCTGCCTTACCTTGATACAATCAATTTGGAGCCTGCCGGTGTCTCTATGTTATTTCCATGTATATAGCCTTCTTTCTTGTTTCTTAATCCAAGTGTTATCGATGATTAAATTATGTCCTGTGATAAATGCTGCAAGACGACTTCTTGTTTCATTCCTGTATCCTGTCCAAATTCCCCTACTATTTTTTGTTGTCGTCGTATTCCTGCTATTGAATTCCAGTTCCCTTTCACAATTAAACTACCGTCTCCCTTAACTATTCAAATAATTTATTTTATCTCATCTCACGTTTCTTCAATCTCTTCATCTCCTGCGGAGCTAGTAGCATATAAACCTGCACTACGGTGGTGGGTGTGGGTTTCGTGTCTATCTGCTACGATAATGTGTTCTCCACGCTTATACTGTTAACAGTAGCTCATGTGCGTCCTATTTTCTTCTTCATTATTAAATCTACTCCTGCGTAACCCTATTTGACTTTATATTTATAACCCCGTATTCACCTGACTAGAAGTCCAGTTGCTTCTGCCGCCGAATTTCAACAATTCCCTCTGCAACTAACTTCAGTCTATCCATTTTTTTTTTAATTTCTAACCTACGTGTACGATTAGGGGATTCCATACTCCGATATATAGTATTCCAGTTTTGTTTCTCGTGATGACAACATTTTCCTAAGTAGTCCTCACCCAGAGATACGAATGGTATATTTTATGGAAAAGGACGCCATCATAATGGTCTCGGGAGAAATTATGGCTGTAATTTCCCCTTGCTGTCCGCCGTTCACAGTACCATCACATGAAGGCCGTTTTGGTTGATGTTACAAGACCAGAGAAATCATTCTTCCACAATGTTACCCCTTCGACTAGTGAAAGCGCTGCTGTACATCTTCAGGGACCAGAAGTTCGTTTGGCCTCTCAACATATACCACTCTAATGTGGTTGTTGCACCGACAAAGTCCACGGTTCAAGGGGGGGGGGGGGAAGATTTCAATCCCTGCTTAAGTTAGTTTGGGTAACAGAGAATTATACTGCTTTAGTGTAAACGGCTTCTATTTTGTTAACTGAAATATCTGATGTTAAATAAATAATTATTAAATTAAGCTTCTCGTCGTAGCAGAGTGTGGTTGTGCATGGTGCCAGTGTGGGCATAGCCAGCTAGTTTTAGAATATAAAGTGGAGATTGCTTCTGGTTTCCCCATGTGCTATTTCAGTCATGGCAGTCAAGGAGGTGCCAGGTGTGACTTAGTTTGCGAAGAAAGAGCTCGCATGTGAGGTGGCACGTAGTGATATATCAGCAGCTTCCAGGTAGCATGGTGGTGGAACTGATATACAGTCCAAGGACGTGAGTAGTGCTGTTAGAGTTGCAAATGCTGCCCTTTTCTTATTTGAATTGGTGGTACAGTCCCGGCAGTGTGAATCACCTTTGTGGCGACGGTCATGTTGGTTATAAGCTACAGCCATACCTTACAAGAACAGAGTTACTGATTTCTTGGATATAGTTGTGGAAGAGAATAGTTCTGTGGTAAATGAGTTGTACTGGAGGTTGGGCAGATTAGAAGCTATAATCAAGGATTTATTGTCATTCTGTTCACTGGAGGGAAGTGAAAACGACTTGATCAGAGCAGTGGAAACTGAAGTAATGCACGGTAGCGAAGCTGAGTTGCTTTTTGGATGCGATTATGTCAGTGTAATCAGCGATATCTTGTTTGTGTAGTGTGTGAATGACTGGCACTGTGATCTTTTGTGAGGACTTACTGCATTTTCCTTAGGGGATAGCTGTATGTTTAGGTCTGATGTCAGTTTTGACTGTGTGGTTTTCGTCCGGCATGGCGCAATATTCATGGCCTGGTTTCAGGGTTTGGGTATGGCAAGGATCTGTTGGTGAAGCACTGGTCTATGCTCTGTCGTGAGCCTTCTCAGGGAAGGCAAGGCCAATCAATAAGATTTTTGTACCGTTATGCATGACTAATTTTCAACTTGTAATGTTCACCAGTTATTGTAATTCTTGGGTATGTTGTGTGTTTCAGACCAGTTATTGTAATGCTGTACTGTATGACGGCATGGCAGGCTGGGACCAAGTCTGATTTCCATTGCTTTCTTACTTTCATATACTGCGTGTTGCCCTTGTCTTCTGGCACGGGAGGATCCAAGAGCTTCGGATTGGGGTGGATTTTGGCACAATGAACGTCGTGATGGTCAATTTCTCTTGCCCCACCCCTCCTCCGAGAGATTATTTTCAAGTCATGCGCCAAACTCATGCTGTGGAGGGTTGTATGGATTGGATTGATGAACGTGGACTGTGCAGTGGTCAGGCTCAAGAGAGACGCGAATGGCGGTCAGTAGTATCCATTGGAAAGGGCGACATTCAAAGTGAATCAAGGAAGGCTGTGGCGGAGGCTGACGCTGGAGGCTCGGGCTGTCCTTCGAGATTAGCAGTCAACAATACACATCGGAATGAGCAAGATCTAAGTCTGTGGTCATGAATTAAGGCTCTTCATTGGCTGTTAGCATGAGGCATTGGAGTTGTATGGATCACGGGGAGCATGGTGGTGATTAAGGCTCACCTACCATGCTAGGAGAAAAGCAGCATATCACAATGGGCTACTGGAGTGACATGGGTGAAGATAGTTCGGGATGGAGCCAAGTCCGAAGGTATCACAGACTTGGTGTGTAAGATGGCGCTGGGCGAGAGGACGGCCGTCAATGGCAGGACTGCTGTGTGGACAACAGTCTGGATGGGTTGTTTGTGTCTTCCTCATTTGGATGCACAGCATTGTAATGGACACGAGGGAATGACTGTGGTAGATCATAAGGAGGACAACCTGTGTACTTGTACAGTTAATGGTGGCGTCCTAGTGGCCTTGTGGTTGTGGTAGTGCACCATGTTACATGATAACGTGAACTAAGTGCAGCCATGGCCAAACAACTTAGGGAAGGGTTTGTTTGTGTTTGTGTTTATGACACGTTGCGCATGCAACCGTCTATGTTGTGCAAAGGAGCAGGACTATTTCTTTTAGTAACGCTTTGGACGTAATCAAACAAAATAAATGATCGACGTTTTTCGGGCGCCTGTGAATCAGTTGTTTGTTCAGTAGTTTGAGGAGCTGATTCGCTATTGAATACTTATGAACTAACCAATGGATCACTCATATGCATTAACATTTTGTTTCGTATTGACATACGAGATGTCTCAATTATTCTTATATATGTACGTGGATAATTAGTTATTTAAGCATAAGCGTGAGTTGCTTGGTAGTAATGTTGATAGCTGGTTGTAGTTGTGGGGTGTCGGTAGTAGTAGAAGAGCAAGCTGTAGTTACAGGCTATATCTCTAATCCCAAGTAAGTTTTATTATCTGCCTACATAAGTCTTTTTCTTGTCATGTATGATGAGGACATAGTGCCCGAAGTTTAAATTGTTGTACTATCAGCACGTTGCCCATTTTAGGATCGGACTGAATTTGTTCCATTTGCGACCTTATTCTGTTCATCTAAAGGATGTTTTATCTTCGATTATTCTTGCCCTATTTAAGTTCTTTATGGCTAGAGAAAATTGTTTCTGTATTTTTAACTGAAGTGGTTAATTGTAAATAGATTATTGAGATACTGAACCACCAACGCCCGACCCAAACACCTCTCCACCTGTATTCCACGCTGGAACCCCTTTGTAAAGCGCAATCGAACATACATGCCTCGGGAGGCGGACCTGTCAGTCTAAAAGGGGGTGGGGAGTTCTGTACGCTCAGTACACAAGCAGTAACAGCAGAATAGGTCAGGACAGCCCACTGGCTTTGATCTTTGACTAGCCACTTCAACCGTCCTAAATTGGCACAAGTCGATTTTTGGAGATGTGATCGTGAATTGTAAAGGTGACTGAAAAACTAGAGTTAAACCGAGGCCAAACAGACCTCATATACTAGATGAAAGGGATCGTCGTACGTTTTGGGTGGTAGCTGTAAAAAATCGCTCGAATCAGCGAAATGAACTACTCAGAGCTTCCAAACTGCTACGAGCAATCCATCTGGTTCAACGACTGTGCGTAGGGGCTTAAGAGGAAAATTGTCCATCAGCGGCTGCAATGCTAGTCATTTCTGTATTCAGTGCTATGTGGCACATGAGGTGGTGTAGAGCACAACGCCATTGGACAGTGAATGAATGGAAGCTAGTGACTTGGAGCGATGAATCAAGATGCTCCCAGTGGCACGCCTATGTAGTTGTTTATGTTTGGCGAATACCTTAAATTTACTACCTGTTATGATGTGCAGAGCCAACAGTGAATTACGGTGAAGGAAGTGTTACGGTACGATGGTGTTTTTCATGGTTACATGGTTTCCTCACTGCACTTAAGGAAACGCTAAGCTCTAAAGGGTTTAAACACCTTTTAGAGCATTGTGTGAAGCGTACTGTAGTGAAACAGTTCGGAGGCTACAACTGTGTGAAGTAACATCTGAGAGGCGTTCTTTTGCGAACAGTAACTTCTCTGACCCTGAGCCCAAAGGAACAAATTCGGGATCAGTGCCCTAGAACTTAGAGCTACTTAAACCTAACTAGCCTAAGGACATCAGACACATCCATGCCCGAGGCAGGATTTGAACCTGCGACCGTAGCAGTCGCGCGGTTCCGGACTGAAGCGCCTAGAACCGCTCGACCACCACTGCCGGCAGTAACGGAAGGAATAAAGTTTCCAAAAGAATAGACGCGTATGGTACTGCAAGTACCCTAAATAACTTCATACTCGCTGCAGAAGTGGCCCCAAACTGAATCTGGATATGCCACAGAATTTTTCACATTCCTGTGCTGACGAGGGTACTGTAACAGACGACTATGTTATAGACGTAAGAAGAAGCCAAGACATAAAACATACAGAATAATGACACATTTAAACAAAGTAGGTAAGGACAGTGAATTTAACTGGTTACAAATCCATAAAACACTCTGGACGACTGTGTGAGATACGCAGGTGGTTGCCTCTGAACTAGACAGGAATGTACACTTAACAGCGTTAGAAGAACTACGGGAGGGCTCCAGCATGTGACAAAACTAATACAGAATTGGTAAAATACGTATCAGATATTGTAGAAAGGAGAATACGCGATTTTATGAATTTTACATTTAAGAATGGAGTATAACCCAGATACATCCAATTTATAAGAAAGAAAATAGAAATGAATGTCAGAACTGCAAACGTGTATTCCTTCTGTATTCATGTTATAAACTGTATGCTAGAATTTTAATAAAACGACTGTTGCCAATCACTATGTTATCAGAAGTTCAACATGGTATTCGAAAAGGGAGATCATCCTCAAATTGCATCTTCTGCAGGGAACAACCGACAGAAAAACACTATGAATTAAATTTACCAGCATTTCGTCCATTCACTGACCACGAAAAGACGTTCGATAAAATAAATCCAAACGAAGTGTGTGAAATTTAAGGGAAAGGGGAATCGCATCTCACTTGTGCAGGGTTTATGTATTAGTAATGAAATACAAATAAAAATAGCAGGTAGCAGACATATTATGGCTGGTAGTTAGACAATGGTGCCCCTCTGACACAATCTTTTTAATGCATGCGTATATTGACAATACCAAGTAATTTTTAGTCAGAATGAAAATAAGTTGCAAGAAGCTGCCGTTAATTAAAGTAAAACAGCCACAGAATACAATCTGAACGTCTGCATCGCAAAGAAAGAAAATCAATAGCATTTATAGAACCCCAGCCCACGCGAGGTAAGACGGAAATTGACAAGCACATCGTAGAACAAATTAAAAGCCTTAAATATTGAGGGTTCCGATTACATACAGGGCAAACAATGAACTACAGGAAAATTAGAAATACTTAATTGTTTCTATGGAAAGAAAGTCCACAGAGATGCTCGACCAGTGTTCTGTAGCGTTATGGCTGTACCTGCACTGCTCTATCAATGCGAAAACGACGCTTAAATACATAGATGAAAAGAGAATAGAAGAAAGCAAAATGAACTTCCTTATACACATGGATGCACATACTTCGACCGATAAAATAAGAAATGATGACATCCGAGCTTAACTGAATATAATTGAAATAATATCAGTTAAAGTGCAAAGAATATACAGAGAGTATGCCAGATGGAAGAACCACTAAAGTCATGAAACAATATAAACCAAGAGGAAGAAGACTTTTACGAAGATAAATGAAGACATGGCTTAATCAATTTTGACAGAGGCGGAACGGACCTAAAGTCTCAATCCTTGATATAGATGATAATCATGATTACTATGTTAAAGAAATGGCGATACCAGTTAACACAGTTATACGAACACTAAATTATGAATCAGATATTCGGGGGAGCGGGAAGGGTAGACTGGTGGTCGTGGAAAATGTAATTACTCAGTTTCTGTGGTGTGGGGGTGAAAAGGAATAAGTAAATGTTTCCCTCCGTTGTTGTTCGTTTCATTGTTGACGCTACCCTCGCGAGAACATTTCTCCTGTTCCTCGTTCCCCGCGGCACCAACCCCCCTTTTACGACAGCCGGTATCTCTGGGGCAGTCAGAGATAAATGATTTGTCTTACTATCCACTCAGCAGGAGGAAGGCGCTGGATGTTCTCCAGACTACAATGGAGTGAATAATGACGTCAGAGGCCAGCACGGAAAGCGAAGACGCTGCGCTCGCCGCACGCACAGCTCGCCAGCTGGCAGGGGTCGCCGATGCCCAGTGGCGGAGGAGAAAAAGAGAAGAAGAGAGCGGCTTTTGTTTCAACCGGGCCTGTCTTGCCAAGAAAACACACTATCCGAAGTAAATAAAAACGCATTGCAGCTGAATCCCCAGAACGTATCTCTTCTGCCTGCATCCGATAACTTAAAAAATATATACTGGAAACTTGCAACCAACGGTAAAGTATGTTTTGCTGTGAAAATGTGACTTGCCTCACTTGAGTTGTTGTGACCGTTTTGAGAGCACTCGCATAGATGATATGTTAAATCAAACTACTGAACGCTCTCTAGATGGCCAAGGAAAATACCTGAGCCACATGGAATTGCATTGCGCTACAGAAATTAAAATTAGAATTTGTGCCAAGGGTCAGGCATCTCTGCAATTAGATAGGGCTTTTCTATCGAATACTTCTGCATCTCACTCATTGTACTTGTGTATGAAGCGTGAAAGAAATATTTGTGACACAGCTGTGTGAACGAATAAATCCTTGCCATGTGTTCATGACTGAGGCTTGCTGAGCATGAGTCAGTAGGATTAATGGAGACAGACGATATTGTCGTATGCTTTCGGCTTCGCTGAGTGCTGCGATGATCTCACCAATACTTCAGTTTTCATAAATATTTAATTGTGATGACAGTCTGCCAACTGTGGCAGAATAGCCATATATCCCGGTTTTACCAGACAAACGTGTGGTTACTGAAGAGCGCAAGCAGCCTTTCCAGTAGTTGCAGTGGCAACGGTCTCGATGATTGGCTGATCTGGCCTTGTAATATCAACCAAAACGGCCTTGCTGTGCTGGTAATGCGAAAGGCTGGAAGCAAGGGGAAACTACAGCCGTAATTTTTCCCGAGGGCATGCTGCTTTACTGTATGATTAAATGATGATGAGGTCCTCTTGAGTAAGATATCCGGAGGGGGTAAAATGGTCCCACATTCGGATCTCAGGACGGGGACTGCTCAGGAGGATGTCATTTTCTGCAAAAATAAAACTGGCATTCTACAGAACGGAGAGTTGAATGTCAGATACCATAATCGAGCAGGTAGGTTAGAAAATTTAAAAAGTGGAAAGGGATAAGTTAACGATAGATATAGGGTGAATAAGTACAGTTCGGTGGCAGGAGGAATACGATATCTGGTCGGGTGAATACAGGGCTATAAATACAAAATCAAGTAAGGGTAATGCAGGAGCGGGTTCCATAATGAATAAGAAAATTGGAACGCGGATAAGCGACAACGAACAGCATAGTGAACGCATTATTGTAGCCCTGTAGACACGAAGCCCACGCCTACCACTGTAGTACAAGTTTATATGCCAACTCGCTCCTCAGATGATGAAGAGATTGAAGAAATGTTTGTTGTGGTCTTCAGTCCTGAGACTGGTTAGATGCAGCTCTCCATGCTAATCTATCCTGTGCAAGCTCCTTCATCTCCCAGTACCTACTGCAACCTACATCCTTCTGAATCTGTTTGGTGTATTCATATCTTGGTCTCCCTCAACGATTTTTACCCTCTACACTGCCCTCCAATGCTAAATTTGTGATCCCGTGATGCCTCAGGACATGTCCTACCAACCGATCCCATCTTCTAGTCAAGTTGTGCCAAAAACTTCTCTTCTCTCCAATCCTATTCAAAACATCCTCATTAGTTACGTGATCTACCCACCTAATCTTCAACATTCTTCTGTAGCACCACATTTCAAAAGCTTCCATTCTCTTCTTGTCCAAACTATTTATTATCCATGTTTCACTTCCATACATGGCTATACTCCATACAAATACTTTCAGAAACCACTTCCTGACACATCTATACTCGATGTTAACAAATTTATCTTCTTCAGAAACGCTTTCCTTGCCATTCCCAGTCTACATTTTATATCCTCTCTACTTCGACCATTATCAGTCATTTTGCTCCCCAAATATCAAAACTCCTTTACTACTTTAAGTGTCTCATTTCCTAATCTAATTCTCGCAGCATCACCCGACTTAATTCGACTACATTCCATTATTCACGTTTTGCTTTTGTTGATGTTCATCTTATATCCTCCTTTCAAGACACTATCCATTCCGTTCAACTGCTCTTCCAGGTCCATTGCTGTCTCTGACAGAATTACAATGTCATCGGCGAACCTCAAAGTTTTTATTTCTTCTCCCTGGATTTTAATACCTATTCCAAATTTTTCTTTTGTTTCCTTTACTGCTTGCTCAATATACAGATTAAATAACATCGGGGAGAGGCTACAGCCCTGTCTCACTCCCTTCCCAACCACTGCTTCCCTTTCAAGCCCCTCGACTCTTATAACTGCCATCTGGTTTCTGTACAAATTGTAAATAGCCCTTCGCTCCCTGTATTTTACCCCTGCCACCTTTAGAATTTGAAAGAGAGTATTCCAGTCAACGTTGTCAAAAGCTTTCTCTAAGTCTACAAATCCTAGAAACGTAGATTTGCCTTTCCTTAATCTTCCTTCTAAGATAAGTCGTAAGGTCAGTATTGCCTCACGTGTTCCAACATTTCTACGGAATCAAAACTGATCTTCCCCGAGGTCGGCTTCCACCAGTTTTCCATTCGTCTGTAAAGAATTAGCCTTAGTATTTTACAGTTGTGACTTATTAAACTGATAGTTCGGTAATTTTCACATCTGTCAACACCTGCTTTCTTTGGGACTGGAATTATTATATTCTTCTTTAAGTCTGAGGGTATTTCACCTGTCTTGTACATCTTGCTCACCAGATGGTAGAGCTCTGTCAGGACTGGCTCTCCCAAGGCCGTCAGTAGTTCTAATGGAATGTTGTCTACTCCAGGGGCCTTGTTTCGACTCAGTATCATGCGATAAAAGAAATTATTCAGGTAGTTAAGAGAGATGAAAGTTTTTCAGTCATAGGGGACTGGAATTGGGCAGTAGAAAAAGGAAGAGAAGGAAAAGTAGTAAGTGAATATGGACTAGGGGTAAGGAATGAAAGAGGAAGCCGCCTGGTAGAATTTTGCACAGAGCATAACTTAATCATAGCTAAACCTTGGTTTAAGAATCATGAAAGAAGGTTGTATACATGGAAGAGGCCTGGAGATACTGGAAGGTTTCAGGTAGATTATATGGTGGTGAGGCAGAAAGTTAGGAACCAGTTTTTATGTTAAATGACATTTCCAGGGGTACATGTTGACTCTGACCACAATTCTTTGGTAATGACCTGTAGACTACAAATGAAGAAACTGCCAAAAGGTAGGAATTTAAGAAGATGGGACCTGGATAAAGTGAAAGAACCAGAGGCTATAGAGAGTTTCAGAGAGAGCATTAGGGAACGATTGACAAGAACAGGGGAAAAAGAAAGAGTAGAACAAGAATGAGTAGCTTACAGAGATGAGATAGTGAAGGTAGCAGACTATCAATTGGGTAAAAAGACGAGGACTAGTAGAAATCGATGGGGAAGAGAAGAGATATTGAATTTAATGGATGAAAGGAGAGAATATAAAAATGCAGTAAATGAAGCAAGCGATAAGGAATACAAACGTCTAAAAAATGAGATCGACAGTAAGTGCAAAATGGCCAACCAGGGATGGCACAAATATAAGGATGTGGAGTCATATATCACAAGGGGTAATATAGATACTCCTTACAGGAAAATTAGAGTCTTTGGAGTAAAGGGAAGCTCCTGTATGAATATCAAGAGCTCAGATGGAAAACAGGTCAAAAGTAAAGAAGGGAAAGTAGAAAGGGAATTTTGGAAATTTGTGGTAAGTATTATGGGACCAAACTGCTGAGGTCATCGGTCCCAAAGCTTACACACTCCTTAATCCAACTTAAATTAACATACGCTAAGTACAACACACACACACACCAGTGCCTGAGAGAGGACTCGAACCCCCGACGCGGGGATCCCCAGGAACCGTGACAAGGCGTCCGAGACCAAGCGGCTACCCCGCGCAGCAAAAGCGGAAAGGTAGAAGGAGTATATAGAGGTCTCTACTAGGGCGATAAACTTGAAGGCATTCTTATGGAACTGGAAGACAACGTAAATGAAGATGAATTGGGAAATGTGATACTGCGTGAAGAATTTCACAGAGTACTGAAAGCCCAAGTAGAAAAGGCCGCACTAATAAACAATATTCCATTAGAACTACTGATAGCCTTGGGAGAGCCAGCCATGACAGAACTCTATCATCTGGTGAACAAGATATATGAGACAGGTGAAATACCCTCAGACGTCAAGAAGAATATAATAATTCCAATCCCAAAGAAAGCAGGTGTTGACAGATGTGAAAATTACCGAACTATCAGTTTAATAAGTCACGGCTGCAAAATACTAATGCGAATTGTTTACAGACGGATGGAGAAACTGATAGAAGCCGACTTTGGGAAAGATCAGTTAGGATTCCGTAAACACGTTCGAACACACGAGGCATTACTGACCCTACGACTTACCTTGGAAGATAGATTAAGGAAAAGCAAACCTACGTTTCTAACATTTGTAGACTTAGAAAGCTTTTGTCAACGTTGACTGGAATACTCTATTTCAAACTCAGAAGGTGGCAGAGGTAAACTACAGAGAGCGAAAAGCTATTTACAATTTGTACAGGAACCTGACGGCAGTTATAATAGTGCAGGACCAGGAAAGGGAAGCAGGGGTTGAGCAGAAACTGAGACACGGTTGTAGGCTATCCCTGATGTTATTCAATCTGTATATTGAGCAAGCAGTAAAGGAAACATAAGAAAAATTTGGAGTACGAATTGAAATTCATGAAGAAGAAATAAAAACTTTGAGGTTTGTCGATGACACTGTAATTCTGTCAGATACTGCTAAAGACCAGGAAGAGCAGTTGAATGGAATGGACAGTGTCTTGAAAGGAGGATATAAGATGACCATCAACAAAAGCAAAATGAGGATAATGGAATAGAGTCGAATAAAATCAGGTGATACTGAAGGAATTACCAGGTGTAGAAGTACCAAACTGGAATTTCCCTATAAATGGTGTTACCCATCAGTGTAGGGCCCACGAGACTGCATCTTCAGGGACATCTGCTTCCTGTAACAGCTGACGACGAACGTCAATACACAATAACCCAAGTTCCATACATCGGTATCTACTTCAAAGCCGTAAACATGTCGAGTGTTGTGCCTAAGAAGTACGATTTGCGGAGAGCATTGGTTTTCCGTTGTCATTTGGAGAAAACCGCTGCAGAATCGCAACGACTGCTTGTCGAAGCTTTCGGCGAACATGCTCTTGACAAAACGCAGTGATTCAAAATATTCAAAAGTGGTTATTTTGACGTAAGAAACGACGTGCACGGGAAACCACCGAAAAAGTTCGAAGACAACGAATTGTAGGCCTTATGAACATGATACTCATAGTCAATAGGAACTCGCGGAACAATTGAATTCCTCTTGGTTTGAAAGCTATGGAAACGCTGCAGAAAGTGCGAAAACGTGTTCCGCATGAAATGAATGAAAGACAGCAAGCAAATCGAAAGATAAGTTGTGAAATGGTGCTCGCCAGATACAAAAGAATGTCGTTTCTCCATCGAATACTGCAGGTCACGAAAAATGTCTATATTTTAAGAGTCCTAAGCGTCGTAAATCGTGGGTGAATCCAGGCAAACCATCGACATCCACTGCAAGACCAAATCACTCTGGAAAGAAACAATGCTCTGTTTGGTGGCATCAGAAAGGTGTCATCTATTATGAGCTGCCAAAACACTGATAGCCACCAACAACAAATGATCGATTTAAATCTAGCATTACGTGAAAAACGACTGGAATATGGAAAAAGGTGACACAAAGTGATATTGTTCCATGATAACGCCCCGTCACAGACTGCAAAACGGGTCAGGGAAACTATCGAGGCATTCAGTTGGGAAAGTGTGGCTTATTCTATAGACTTGGCTCCGTCCGATTATTATCTGTTTGCGTCACTGGAACACGCTCGCACTGAACTATGCTTCAGTTCGTATAAAAATGTATGAAAATGGCTCACCGACTGGTTCGCTTCAAGAGAAGAGCTGTTTTTTTTGCGTGGCATTCGTAGCTTGCCGGAGAGGTGGGGGAAATGTATTAATGGCAAAGGATATTATTTTGAATAAAATATTGTTTATCAGTTTCAAACAACAGACATGTACTTATTGCAACCAAATTCCGGTTTCACACTTCTACACCTACTGGATTAGAAATGGAGACACTTAAAGTAGTAGATGAGTTTTGCTATTCGCGGAGGGAAATAACTGATGATGGTCGAAGTAGAGAGGATGTAAAATGTAGACTGGCTATGGCAAGGAAAGCGTTTCTGAAGAAGAGAAATTTGTTAACATCTGGCATAGGTTTAAGTGTCAGGAAGTCTTTTCTGAAAATCTGTAGTGCAGCCATGTATGGCTGTGAATCAAGGACGATAAACAGTTTAGACAAGAAGAGAATGGAGGCTTTCGAAATGTGGCGCTACAGAAGAATGCTGAAGATTAAATGGGTAGATCATGCAACTAATGAGTGAGTATTGAATAGAATTGGGGGAAGAGTAATTTGGGGCACACCTTGGCTAGAAGAAGGGATCGGTTGGTAGGATACTTTCTGAGGCATCAAGGGATCACCAATTTAGTACTGGAAGGAAGCGTCGAGCGTTAAAGCCGTAGAGGGCGACCAACAGATGAATACACTAAGCACGTTCGGAAGGATGTATGTTGCTGTAGTTACTCGGAGATGAAGAACCTTGCGCAGGATAGTGTACCATGAAGAGCTCCATCAAACCTGTCTCTGGACTGGCCACAACAACAACTTCATTTCTTCAATTTTAAAAATATGTAAAAAATGGAACACTTATACCCATCCTTACGGTGTATGGCTGCCAGTTTCGGTGCTTCAGCGAACCATCTTCAGGTCTTAAGTGACGCTGAGGTGGGTAACTCCAATCGTATACACGTTTCACCAGTGGCCATCATCTATGCACTGGTTTTCGCCGACCACCTGTAGCAACGATGTTGTGTCTCCAACAATGGGAAACATGTGCACTGCTAATGGTATGGGTGATATTGTTGGTAAAATTGAATTACAGTTGGTTAACAATCCACAATTGCACGACCACCAGCCAAACTCGATTTCCAACATCATTCGGCACAAATCCTGTTGTAGCCTGTCACTTCAGTTTCATAATCAAAATATTATTCAACTGAAAATCTTTTTGGCAGTTTAAATGCCGTAACGGTAGCTGCACCACTAGTTGGAGAGACAACACGAACTAGGAATGTGCTAGCATGCTCCCCCACTCTTCGTTAATTCATCGATGGTAATGATCACATATCTCCAGAAAAATTTTACCTTTTTTCTTTGTCTTTTAATCATCTTTCAATGTTGTTTTTGATTTTTCACAATATCTGGCAACGTCGATCACGCCCATAATGTTGTCTGAGTCATCAGTCTTCTGACTGGTTCGATGCGATGCACCACGAATTCCTCTCTTGTGGCCACATCTTCATATCAGAGTAGCACTTGCAACCTACGTCCTCAATTATTTGCTGATTGTGTTGCAATTTCCACCTTCCACTTCACTTCCTCTATAGTTTTTATCCTCTACAGCCACCTCTAGTATCTGTAAGCTAATTCCTGAAGTCTTAGCGGAAGTCCTCTCATCGTATCCATTCTTCTTGCCAGTGTTTCCACATATACATTTCCGATTCTACGCAAAACTTCCTCATTCCTTACTCTAACAGTCCACCTAATTTTCAACATTTGTCTGTAACATCACATCTCATATGATTCGAGTCTCTTCTGTTCCGGTTTTCTGCTGTCCATGTTTTACTTCCATACAATGCCGTGCCCCAAACGTACATTTTCAGAAATTTCTTTTGCAGATCAGTCTGTTGACATATACTAAAATGGAAGTGAAAGATGCAGAATGAAACCGATTATGAAACTGCTAAAGGCCATCTGTCCCACTTGGTGCAACTACAAAAAAAATCTATAACAACTGATAGGAAATAATAGATCATTAGTCCATGTTTCGTCTGTTCAGTTCCATATCGTCTGACTCGATACAGAGGGCACCAGTTCATGAATTACTCAAATATTTGATCCTTCTTAGGCTGTATCATATCTAACAGTTAAGAAACGTAAGAGCGCTGTTAATACTTTCACTAAGCAGAAATTTTTGTTTTTATTATTTATTTATTTATTTTTTAATCGAGTTATTTGGCAAACCGTTCAAGGTACAAGAAAGAGATGTTTCAGCATATGATGGTATGCAGACAGGCTCGTACTTGAGTTGCAAATTTATTTGAGTTAACTCTTATAGAAAAGAGATATTAAAGCAATTACTTTTTAAATGGAATGCTGCACTTTTTAACGGCATTTGAAAGCTTTTGAAATTATGAGCACAGCGATGTAACGCTTGTTAACGTTGGATTTAAAACTTTTTTTCTAAAAGTATCCTTTAAATGAGCTAGAATATAAGGCTACTCGCCCAGAAGCTGTTGCTGTGGTGTATATACTACTAAGTGTACCTCCCGTCTCAGGCTCTGTCTTTGTGTCAAGACTTACGAATGTTACTGCGTTTCCACATAAGCAGTTCACTGTAATATTAGCATGCATTTTAGATCATTTTGCAACGTAGTAACCGACCCTTTGCCGTATAAAGTAGAACAGGAATGACCTGATCCTGATATAAAGCAGCTGCTTGGCGCTGTGTACAGCACAATAGCTGATTCTGGCTGTTCTGGTGTTCAAATTAAGCTCATTTCTTGGTAATTTTTGCGAAAACTTTCAGCTCCTACACTAACTAGCTTTACATCAATGTAATCGACATTTTAAGAAGTTCCAGATGCCAGTAGAAACGTTGTATCATACAACCTTTTTTTTTAAAAAAATTATATGATTTTTTCCGTTATTTCGGTTGATACCAGAGTTAAACTGACCAAACCTGCTACAAAACTGTGTGCCCATCTGCACATTCGTCTGCTTAAAACTTTGTCCTGATGTCTTGAACGGCTGGTGAAATAAAAAGAGAGGAAGTTCTGGAGATTCATACTCTATTTCGTGCAACAGATTTCGGGCAGTGAACAAAACAACACACACATATCAGTTTCCAATTTACGTAACACTAGTTTACATTTGCCGTTAAATTCTACTATCGCCGTCAGAACTGCAGTCACGCTCAGAGATCCTAAATAAGCAGCTGTTCCAGCTAGAACGTCTGCATGCAGACCTTAGGGCGCCTCCGTTTTACCTGTCTTGCTTCTTGTTTACATAGGCTAATACGCGCAGAACTGTTATAAATCATTCTAAAGGTGCAAATAACAATTACATTGTATTTTAATTATATATGATACGCATCCCTCACTATTTTATATTCAACGCCATTACATTTTGCGTCGTCATTCGGACATCCAGACATGCATGTGCTGCAGGCGAGGTCAGTGCCAATAGTTTACATATTTGCAGTTTTAGGCTAAACTTTAACTGTATGAAGTACACATTTTATCCTGTTTATTTCATTAGTAATGGTAAAAAAAACCTTCGTTTCGCCTGTTGTTAAAGAGCTTGTTACTGTTGCAGTGTAGAGGTTTCGTACCGCTAACAAAATCTCCACATATTTATTGCCAAACAGTTGTCATTTTGTGTTCATGGTTCTACACAGATCGCGTCTAATGCATAGCGCACAACACATGAAAGCTTAATAACGCTGTATAGCAGAACAATGATTTATTAGCCCACTTGGAAGACGTGTGTGCGTTTAAAAGCACAGACTACTTCTATTAGCAGTAATATTAAAGTCCTGATAATTTCAAGATGCACAGAACATATCTTTTTAATGTCACAAAGAACAAAGTGATAACGTGGTCTCACTCGTAAAGTAAATGGAAAAAGACACATCACACAGGCTTTCACTAATTCAGCGCACCAAAAGCAAAGAAGGGTGTTGCAGATCAAGTACATCTGTACTCTGTATGGTGGATATGAGTATAATGGTTTCTCAAAAGCTGTGGACAATTTTAAGCATGTGTCAGCCTCCCGCTTAAAGTGTCCAAATGTGCAATGGGGCTGTCTCCTCTTTTGTTTGAACACAGATACAATTTTCAGTCCAATTAATTTTTTAATTTATTGCCAGTAATGTTTATCTGGAAACTCTAAACAGGTCGCACATATTAAATAATCATAGACATACACTGATTTATATTTTCTATATAGTGACAAATTATGTTAACAGCAACCACTGGCAATATTAATGTAGAAATGAAAGAGAAAATTGAAAATAAGCAATTATTTAAAAGAAAAAGGAACGTAAAATAAGAGGAATTTACTCAAGCTCCAAGTGAATAACTTCGAGCTTATATTAATTACTACATACGTTACTGGCAGTCACGGAATAACTTGTCGTTTTACGGCTACGAAAGCAGTGATGCCCTCCCACCATCTAAGCTTCGATCCTGCTGGGATCAGTGAAGGATAACTTGTTATTGCGGAAGGCAGGAATTTACAAAATACCTTGCTAGTGTGGTATGGCATGTATAGAATAAACAACATGCACAGTGGAAGAACACTGCACAGAACATAAACGTTGCACTCGCCTTTCGCTACCCAGCAGTTCTACAATTACGGGACACTGTATCTCCAACGGACGTTCCATGGAGTATGACAAAACATTAATTCTAGTCACAAAGACACCTTTTTGGGACTCTGTTATGAAAGAATACGTAGAACTACGCATCGCGGAGAATCTAATGAACCGCGACAGCGACTACCCGCTGGATAATGCGTGGAATCCCGTAATCTCAGAGATTTGGTGCAGACGAAGACGCCAGGACACTCCGATGACTGCGGCGAGCGGCAACGCCGAAGACAGCTGACCCTTGCAGTTCCAACAGCGAGGGCTCTGCCACCGGGCGGTGTGGTCCTTCTGTCACTGTGCATCTGACGCATGCGCGGCAATACTATCGGCGCGCTGTATAAGGCGGAGCGGAGAGCGTCTTCGTCAGTCTTTGATGACTCACCTGAAGATGACTGGCAGGTGTCCAGTTGAAATATCGTGGAGTGAAGTTTATGAAGACTGGCTGCAATTCCGAAATCTCTTCTAACCGAAAATCTTATTCGCGTTAAAGGGCACTTACAGTGTCCAATGCAATTATGTTTCCGAAACCAAGGACGAATCGCAGATTTTTTTTACAGTGGGAAATAAATAAAAAACTAGAATCCCATTGGGAGCCTGCGCCATGCTCTTTATTGTCCTTTTTCATTTCGCATGGTTCATTCTGACAGTTACCAACATGTACAATCTCGTAATATACGCTGATGTAAAACGGACTCCGACAGAGTTAAATCTGTAGCATTGACCAAGCACAGAGGTTGTTTTATATGAGGTGCGACAATAAAGTAATGAGACTGATTTTCTTTGCAAGATGTGGCAACCCTGCAGGCTTCTGTAGGCACAATATCTTTGACCTTGGTCTATAACAACGAGTTAAAATTTCATAGAGTGGCTATAGGTCCGCCATGTTTGAAGCAAATTTAAGTTCTGTCCGCCATGTTTTCTTTAGTCAAGGCATTCGTCTGCTGTGTCCCGCCCCCTTGTAACTGCGTTTGACTTACTTGAAATAGCCCCTACTAGCTTTATTTTTTCTAAAACAAGCAATAGACAGCAGTGATTTCAGTGTACACTGACAGCAAAAAGGGATGTTTTTGTCGAAATATGCCTAAACTTTTCGATGTAGATAACACTACAAGACAACTCAAATAAGTCTGTCCAACGTTACTTGTTGCCCATAAATTAATGCAATTAGAGCAGGTACCACCAGAATATTACGGTGAAACTCCTAAACACGCTGTGGTTAACTATTAGAAACAGTAACTGGCGCAGAAATGCGATATTTTTGTCGCTATTTCAAAGTAAACAGTCAAAGCCTCAAAAACCAGTACATTGTGAACGAGAATATTGTTTGAAATATGTGTTACAAGTAGTTAACACAAGCATAGTAATTCAATAATAATAATAATCTACAAGAAAAGTAAAATAATTTATTTACATTTAATTTTTACAATGTTTTAACTGACATTCGTATTTTTTCGGTCTTTTCACTGACCTTTAAATAAAATAACCTTCGTGTATAGTTGTCTCTCAACTTTACCTCTCTGCTCAGATGATTTTGATTTGCATAAGTGATTTATTCGACATAAAAAAAATGTTTGAGCAGCAGTTTTATCAGTTTAACATAATGGGTTTCTTCACCAAATTCAGTTTCTGTAAAAAGATGTTCATTGTTTATAAATAAGGAGCCTCTTACCAATTGCAACACTTCTGTCTGGAACCTCAACAAAACGTTTTTCTGACATTTCAGGATTATGTCATTATTTCTGAAAACCTTCTCAGCAACATTACAAAGTTTAACAACATCATTAGCTGGATTGATTAAACTGGTTTTCACATCTTTCACTGCAATCAATCAAGTTCTTTTACCCTCAATACAAGCAAAAGTACCTTCTAAGCAGTCAGTACAGTTAATTTTCGTTGTCACCTGTCTCACTATACACAGCCTCTTATTTTTTCCCCATCCCACACAAGGTCCTTCTTAATAGCCATCTCATCAAACATCAATGTTGCAAAAATTTGGGTTGTGCTATTCTCAACTTCAGAGGCAATTTTAGTGAAACCCTCCTCAGTAAAACCTGGATGGCCACCCACAGACATTGCCCAACGGCGAAGCGTTCTTGGGTGGGGTAATTTCACAAATTTTCGTAAGTAGCTGTATGCCTTGGCAGAATAAATGTGTAGGGTCAGGGCAAATTTCCTTATTTGCTGAGAATAATGGCATACTTTAGCAATGCACTGAAGTTCCAATAGCTCCTTCAACAAACCAACTACATGTTCACTGTTTAACATATCAGAAACTGAACTACATAGCCTTCTTCTCAAACCAGCAACTAAAGTCTGTAACTGCACTATTCTTCTTTTGTGTCGTACACTGAGTTGCTTCATTTGCTTTATCCGCTTCTTTAGTCACACATTCTCTACTTGTACTCTGTTATATTGTGTTTTCAACTTCTTAGGGCTTGGTAGACAGTAATTGTGGTCAGCAGAAACAGATGTGGGTCCGACAGGCACTGAAAGAATGCAGTTACATCATAAGTTTAAAACAGAGTTACACCATAAGATTATAATAGAAAGTATGTAATTCAAAGTAATAAGAACACCGAGTAAAATTAAATTATTGACTTACTTTGTGCTAATGATGTCACTGTAACAGCACTATCTTGCAAATTGTCGAAAGATCGCTTTCTGGGTTGTGGTCGTAATACTTTATCTTCCTTTTGTAAATGTGATGGAAAGTTAAAGATAGTAGGTACTGCTTTTGACAAAAGGCGCCTCTGGACATTTGTGTGATACATATATTTCTCTTCAAAATGAGTTGAACAGAGGTAACTGGCTGTAGTAGGAAACCAGTTTTCTCGCTTCATATTTATAACCCATCTTTTTGTAATTTCCTTATCTTTTAAAGGAAATCTGTAATCAACGATAAATAAATTACTTTCCTGCATTTGTCTTAAGCATAATTACAGTTCCAATGCAAATGACTCTTTAATAAACATTAAAAAGCGTGTGTCGTATTTCGGTACTAATATACTTACTTATAATATGAAATATTTGTTGTTTTATCGCTGCGATTTTGCAGTTGAACGCTGAACACACTGCAAGCATGTTGACTTTATATTTTGTAACAAAAAAGTCAACTAGAAAAGTTAAATATTGCAGTAATATCACAACAGCTGACACACTTCCAACACAAACAACAGTAACGCTTTCCAAATTTTTTGACTAAGGAGAACATGGCGGCCGAGTTAGTGTTGGTTGCCGCTAGGAGCGCTGTAACTAGTATCTCAGTCACTCTATGAAATTTTAACTCGTTGGTCTATAAGCTGCTTCTAGTCCAAACGGCACATCGATGCAACTGCTCAGTCGTGAGTTGTGCTGTAATAAGTTAACACGTTTTTGTGTCTCTCGTGATGGAAATGGAACCGCATAATATTGCGCAACGGTATGCCATTTCTTTTTGAGTTAAATTGGGTGAAAACACGACGACAACCTACGGTAAGCTTCAGAAGGCTTTTGGAGAGGAGACAAAACGCCGAAGCTCGCAGTGGTGCTCAAAGGTATCACGCAGACCAAAAAAGCTCTCGTGTCAAAGTCAAAAGTGAAATGCATGCTTGTTTGCTTCTCTGATTCCAAGGAAATTGTTCATAAAGAGTGGTTGCCTACTGGACAAACAGTTAACCAATATTACTACAAAGAAATTTTAGAAAGACTTCGTAAAAGATTTCTTCGTGTCCGTTCCAACATTGCTGATAATTGGATTCTGCATCACGATAATGCGCCATCCCATACTGCTCTGTCAGTACAGCAATTTTTAACCTCAAAACAAATTTCAGTACTACCACAGTCACCTTGTTCACCAGATATCGCTCCGTGCGACTTTCTTCTATTTCCAAGAGTCAAAACGACCGTCAAGGGATACCATTTTCAAACAGCACAAGTTGTCCAAAAAGCTGTGACGACGGTCTTGGAGGATATTACAGAAGATGAGTTCCAGAAATGTTACCATCAATGGCAGAAGTTCTGGAAAAAGTGTGTGCTATCAGAAGGGAACTACGTTGTAGGAGACAACACTAAAGTTGACTAAAAGGGTAAGCAACATTTTTCTTCACATCAGTCTCATTACTTTATTGTCGCACCTCGTAGCTTGTATCGATCGATTGAAACTGGTTACAGCAGCTCGCGTGCAGTATAGCAGATACAAGTATCGTGATTCACAGAAAATTGGATATAGGTCGAAATGTGAGAAAAACGGAACGGCTGAGGAGACTGGTACTTTGCGTCCTTTATTAGTGTTTCGTGGACGTAATGACAAAATCTATAAAATTCTCCACTCTTGGATATTTCTATTGTTTTTGTCTTTTGCGGATATTCAAATAAGATACAAGTTCGTCAGCCGTTTTAGACGCTATCGACTAGAAATGTAAGCACAGGAAAAGTTTTCTGGAGTCCCATGCTGCAACAGTGCAGTTGGTAGTCACAGCGATACATTGAATGGGAGAAAATTTTCAAAGCTTAATGGCTACGACTCCAGCGAAAAATACCTGCTTAGTAAAACAGGATTCGCTTCAGTCTTTCTCTGTAGTTATTTTTTCCCCTGTGTAACTAGCTCTTCTCAAATATTGTCATTCATTGGAAAATATTTGTCTTACTAGCAGACTCAAATGCATAAGCTATACGGGAATAGTATTTTCTTCAAATGTGCCGTCAAATAAAGCGGTAGAAGTGTTGGTTCAAATGGCTCTGAGCACTATGCGACTCAACTGCTGAGGTCATCAGTCGCCTAGAACGTAGAACTAATTAAACCTAACTAACCTAAGGACAGGACACAACACCCAGCCATCACGAGGCAGAGAAAATCCCTGACCCCGCCGGGAATCGAACCCGGGAACCCGGGCGTGGGAAGCGAGAACGCTACCGCACGACCACGAGATGCGGGCGGTAGAAGTGTTGCTATGACGTCAGTTATTGTCGCAGGCGACTCATTTCGCGCTGCGACACTACCTAATCGAACACTCCCGCACGCATTCTGGTTAAAACATGGCAGTAGTCGGACGATGTGTGACACGGTGTATGAGGAGCGATTTATAGCTAATGCAACACATTCTTCTCTAAATACGTTTTGGTTTTATTTGGCATTCCAATGTACTATATTACTCGCCACACTTTTGGCTAAAAAACCCTATTTTTTCACGTAATCTCCGTTCCTTGCGATGCCGTTCGACCACTTTGCTATGAGGGCCTGTACGCCCGCAGGTCGACGTCGGAACGATCGTCTTGGTGCATCAGTCACTTCGCCATCATCCGTGTACTGGCTCCCGCAGAGTGCATCATTGGGCGAAAAAATAGAAAAAAAATGCACGAGGGGAAGTGCAAATCCGGGCTGCAGTGTAGATGAGGAATAGCAGTCACTTCCGACTTGATCGTTGCACCGTTGGGGAGGACATCAATCATGATAACCCCTACATAGTCCCAGAAGACCGTCGCCATGACTTCTCAGGCGGAGAGAGCGCCTTTAAACTTTTTCTTAGGAGTAGAGAAGGTCCGTACCACTTCTCGGATTTCCGTTTTCTTTCCGGTTCGAAGTGATGAACCCATGTTTCATCGCCTGTGACGATGACCGACAAACAGAGTCACAATTAGCCTCGCAAGGCGCAAGAAAGTCTGCCCAGATAGCCCTACGTTGATCTTTACGGTGCTCTGATACGCGTCGACGAACCCGGCGAGCACATACCTCGTACAGCAAGTGGTGGACGAGTGTGTCGGCGCTACCAACAGAGACGTCCTGTAGTCATGCATCGAGACGCTTGATTGCGATCCACACGTTAGTGTCTGCAGTCTGGCGGTACGCAGCAGGTTTGCGCGACCTTGTTGCTATAATGACAGATGCCTCGCCCAACGACTCACCGTGCTTTTGTTCATGCTCGATCTCCATAGAAATTCTGCAAGATCCTATGAATATCTGCGATGCTATGGTTTCCCGCAACGCAAAGACATCTCACTACTTGTATCGCACCTCCGATACAGACGCCATTTTGAAGGCCACGTATAGCGCCACCATCCATCGGAACTTTATGAAGCTATAGAGGTGAAAGCGGGAATATTTCACGATAACCCGCAACAAATTCTGCATTTTTTAACGGAAACTGGCCGAGAAAAGAAATGTATTAGACATTGAACGCTCCCCTATGTAGAGTCTACAATTCCATTAATCTCGGTAGACTATATATCCCAGACTTGCCGGAACTATTTGTAGCATTCGGTAAAGTGAGTCCTTTTAAGCTTACTGGTAAATTAAGAGTAAGCCCAGGGTGCTCAGAGGGGGGCGCTACACTTTGGAGTGGGCCGTCAGTCGACAACAGTTAGCCGAGCGCGCGGCTGCCGGAAACAAACGCGTCGCTCACATAAATTAGAGCGCTGTCAAAACTGTGAACTGGCGTGTTTTACGGGCCGGCGGTCCCGGCGAGAGATGCGCATAAAGCGGCCGATTTATCACTGCCGTCCGGGCACAATACTTACCCGGGGGCCCGTTACTCTTCCCGGCCGCGGCGTCGCGCGCGCGACAATAACTTACCGGCCTGAAAGCGCTCCTGGGCCCCGCTTTTTTCAATATTTAACTTGCACAAAAATACATTGCTCGTACCGCGCCGTTCAGCTGATACGGTTCCGAGGCCGAAGCTGTTGTGAGATTTGTCAATGAACGTGGACAAAGATATTTTACCCCGGGAAAAACCGAGTTTGTTTCGCCGCTGACCGGTGTATTAATAACAGACTGTCGAACGCAGTCGGGGCACAAAAAGTTTTCAAAGGTACCGTTTGTTTCAGAAACAGAGGCGATGTCAAGCCGATAAGAATGGTTGGCCTACCCAAGTCCTTTATTATACTTGTATTTCATGACTTTCCGCAAGTAAGTGCCTTTTGTAGGTAGAGAAAATGTTACACTCAATCTGAGATCTGATTCGTCTCTTTCGTGACAACGGGAAGCTATCTATAAATATCCCCGTCTTCAGGACTAAGCAACAAAAACTCCCGAGCTTCCAAAACATCTCTGGAAAGCGCACCGAAGAACGTGACAATGAGCATTTTTTAGAATTGTGAATTAATACTTTCATTTTTGTCCTTTTAAATCAGTCAAAAAGTATTTTACATTCTTGGCATCTTAGCTGTTCAAATGCGTGATATTAGAAGCAATCCGCTGACAACCGGTAAAATTTTGGTTTTGCTGATACAGAACCGGTCTCGTGGCCCAAAACCACATCATCAAGTGCAAAAATGTTAAAACATCCATCGCTCCTAGTCAAGATACAAAAAAAAAAATCGAAAACGATTTTACCAGCTTTCAGGAGAATTCCTCTCAACACCGTTCCTTTATTTGAGAGTTTGAAAAATTCGATTGCCGTCTGTGTTTATTTTAATTCAGTATCCACAGGTGGCTCCTCTACCCCCCAAAAATTTAAAGGTGAAGTAAGGTCTTTTCCAAGGGAGCATAAAGTAATGCCTTCTTTTTGTTTTGTTGTCCATTTCAACCACTACTGAGCACCGTGGGGAGAAACAGTACCAGAGCCAAATAGTCGCGGGTGACAGATATCTCTGGAAAGGCAATGATGACGTGAAGCAACAACTGAATTGGAATGTACACATGTGCGAACAACAGACATAACACCGATCGCTAGTTTAATTGACATGTCAGTATAGACTAATTACTAGTGTCTTACGACTAAAGCTATGTCAGATGTCATAAGAAATTTTACATTGATGAGTCTTATACGCTGAAGAGTCAAAGAAACCGGTACACCTGCCTAATATCACATAGCGCCCCCCGCGAGCACGCAGAAGTGCCGCAACACGACGTGGCATGGACTAGACTAATGTATGAAGTAGTGCTGGGGGGGGGAACTGACACCATGAACTCTGCAGGGCTGTCCATAAATGCGTAAGATTACGAGTGGGTGGAGACTTCTTCTGAACAGCACGTTGCAAGGCATCCCAGACAGTCTCGATAATGCTCAAGTCAGGGGAGTTTGGTGGCCAGCGGAAGTGTTTAAAACCGGAAGAGTGCTCCTGGAGCTACTCTATAGCAACTCTGGACGTGTGGGGTGTCGCATTGTCCTGCTGGATATTGGCCAACTCCGTCGGAAAGCACAATTGACATGAATGGATGCAGATGATCAGACAGGATGCTTACGTACGTGTCACCTGACAGAGTTTTATCCAGACGTATCAGGAATGCCGTATCACTCCACACACCCCACACCACTGTAGAGCGTCCACCAGCTTGAACAGTCCCCTGTCGACACTCTGGGTCCTTGGATTCATGAGGTTGCTGCAATACCCGAACACGTCCGCCCGTTCGATGCAATTTGAAACCAGGCTCGTCCGACCAGGCAACATGTTTCCAGTTATCAGTAGTCCAACGTCAGCATTGATGGGTCCAGGTGACGCGTAAAGCTTTGTGTCGTTCAGTCATCAAGGGCACAGGAGTGCGCTGTCGGCTGTGGAGGCCCATATCTATGATGTTTCGTTGAATGTTCGCACGGTGACTCTTGGCGATGGCCCAGAATTGAAATCTGTAGCAATTTGCGGAAGGGTTCCATTGCTGTGACGCTGAACATTCTCTTCCGTTGTCGTTGGTCCCGTTCTTTCAGGGTCTTTTTCCGGCCGCAGCGAAGTAGGTGATTTGATGTTTCATCGGATTGCTGACATTCACGTTACACTCATGAAATGGTCGTACGGGAAAATCCCCATTACATCGCTATCTCGGAGGTGCTGTCTCCCATCGCTCGTGCGCCGACTGTAACACCACGTTCAAACTCGCTTAAATCTTGATAACCTGCCTTTGTAGCAGCACTAACCGATCTAACTGCGCCAGACTTGTTTTTATAGGCGATGCCGACCGCAGCGCCGTATTCTGCCCGTTTACACATCTCTGTATTTGAATACGCTTGTCTGTACCATTTTTTTGACGCTTCAGTGTGTAAGGGTTGCGTACAGTTAAACTGCCACTTTCTTTTCTGTTGTCTCTAACAGTATATTTCTTGGCATTATTGTAAACGTCGTATTTTAATGAGCAATGGAATACCAAGAGACAGGCAGTGAGTTTTTGTCACTATACAATATCAGACGCAAATTAAATGACGGATGTATGATTTTAGAATAAGCGTACACTGCTGAGTTCATGAAATTTTTCCTACAGTGTTGATGTATTTCGTGCGTCTGACATTAGCGAATTTTCTGTAAATCTGTTACACTGTGAGAAATGAGTGAAAATATTGATCAGTATTAATAGTTCTGACTACCATTTTGTCACAGTATGGAGAGGTATAAGTTCAACACTTTTCTATTCCACAAAACAGTGTAATGATATTTTACGTGATTTGCATTCTGCTTCTTTTCCCCATTGCAGACTGACGCTAACTGATGTAGTATTAGCTGTTTTGCAGCTATTTCCTGGCATTTGTTTCACGTGACTCAAAGTTCAGTTGTTGGAAATTCAAATGATATTCTCTTGTAGAATATATCTGAAAAAGGCTGCACCAGGGTTAAGTCTGATACAGTGAGGAATGTGTTCTTATCCTTCCGAATTTAGCGTACTCTTAAGCTCGATAAGAGGACGTCGCTTTTTGCATCATCTCAAGCGTTGGGTGGCAATGACCAGAAATTTGTGGCTTATGAGGAATTGATGCATCATTGTGTAAGTAGGCTGTTTAGGTTTTTTTATTGGTAACGCCACCTCTGTATGAAAATCACTGGCTGTGCTGTGTGCAGTCTGTGGCTGCTTTGCATTGTTGTAATACTCGCCATTGTAGTGTTAGGCAGCTGGCTGTGAACAGCGCGTAGCGTTGCGCAGTTGGAGGTGAGCCGCCAGCAGTGGTGGATGTGGGGAGAGAGATGGCGGAGTTTTGAAATTTGTCATGAACTGCTATATTTATATATGATGATATCAAGGTAAATACACTCCTGGAAATTGAAATAAGAACATCGTGAATTCATTGTCCCAGGAAGGGAAAACTTTATTGACACATTCCTGGGGTCAGATACATCACATGATCACACTGACAGAACCACAGGCACCTAGACACAGGCAACAGAGCATGCACAATGTCGGCACTAGTACAGTGTATATCCACCTTTCGCAGCAATGCAGGCTGCTATTCTCCCATGGAGACGATCGTAGAGATGCTGGATGTAGTCCTGTGGAACGGCTTGCCATGCCATTTCCACCTGGCGCCTCAGTTGGATCAGCGTTCGTGCTGGACGTGCAGACCGCGTGAGATGACGCTTCATCCAGTCCCAAACATGCTCAATGGGGGACAGATCCAGAGATCTTGCTGGCCAGGGTAGTTGACACACCTTCTAGAGCACGTTGGGTGGCACGGGATACATGCGGACATGCATTGTCCTGTTGGAACAGCAAGTTCCCTTGCCGGTCTAGGAATGGTAGAACGATGGGTTCGATGACGGTTTGGATGTACCGTGCACTATTCAGTGTCCCCTCGACGATCACCAGTGGTGTACGGCCAGTGTAGGAGATCGCTCCCCACACCATGATGCCGGGTGTTGGCCCTGTGTGCCTCGGTCGTATGCAGTCCTGATTGTGGCGCTCACCTGCACGGCGCCAGACACGCATACGACCATCATTGGCACCAAGGCAGAAGCGACTCTCATCGCTGAAGACGACACGTCTCCATTCGTCCCTCCATTCACGCCTGTCGCGACACCACTGGAGGCGGGCTGCACGATGTTGGGGCGTGAGCGGAAGACGGCCTAACGGTGCGCGGGACCGCAGCCCAGCTTCATGGAGACGGTTGCGAATGGTCCTCGCCGATACCCCAGGAGCAACAGTGTCCCTAATTTGCTGGGAAGTGGCGGTGCGGTCCCCTACGGCACTGCGTAGGATCCTACGGTCTTGGCGTGCATCCGTGCGTCGCTGCGGTCCGGTCCCAGGTCCACGGGCACGTGCACCTTCCGCCGACCACTGGCGACAACATCGATGTACTGTGGAGACCTCACGCCCCACGTGTTGAGCAATTCGGCGGTACGTCCACCCGGCCTCCCGCATGCCCACTATACGCCCTCGCTCAAAGTCCGTCAACTGCACATACGGTTCACGTCCACGCTGTCGCTGCATGCTACCAGTGTTAAAGACTGCGATGGAGCTCCGTATGCCACGGCAAACTGGCTGACACTGACGGCGGCGGTGCACAAATGCTGCGCAGCTAGCGCCATTCGACGGCCAACACCGCGGTTCCTGGTGTGTCCGCTGTGCCGTGCGTGTGATCATTGCTTGTACAGCCCTCTCGCAGTGTCCGGAGCAAGTATGGTGGGTCTGACACACCGGTGTCAATGTGTTCTTTTTTCCATTTCCAGGAGTGTACATTGTTTGTTCTCTATTAATATCTTTGATTTGCTAACTATCCCTATCAGTAGTTAGTGCCTTCCATAGTTTGAATCTTTTATTTAGCTGGCAGTAGTGGCGCTCGCTGTATTGCAGTAGCTTGAGCAGTGAAGATTTTTGTGAGGTAAGTGATTTGTGAAATGTATAGTTTAATGTTAGTCAGGGCCATTCTTTTGTAGGGAATTTTAAAAGTCAGATTGCGTTGCGCTAAAAAAATATTGTGTGTCAGGTTAAGCACAGTCTTGTATAATTGTTCAAAGGGGAAGTTTCAAAGGTAACACTTTTCTATTGACGGTACACCCCGAATCTTTATACAGAGTGATTCAGAAAAACCTTGGACATGGCACATCACGCATGCAGTAAGGATTAGTAATCACATAGGAACCGTGGATCGCAAAAGCCACGAGAGAGCGTTACAGCGAGTGTCCTCTTCACGGAAGGGGCTGCTTTCTCACTCGAGGGTGTGATGAACGTTCACAGCCTACATACGTGGGCGGAACCGACATTCTACATGTACGCATGTCTTACACCGCACAATCCTTCACGTAGAGGCTGGCATTGTCGGAGACTGCTTCATTGGGACATACATTCTCGGGGACCGATTTGATAGTCGCATATACACTCCTGGAAATTGAAATAAGAACACCGCGAATTCATTGTCCCAGGAAAGGGAAACTTTATTGACACATTCCTGGGGTCAGATACATCACATGATCACACTGACAGAACCACAGGCACATAGACACAGGCAACAGAGCATGCACAATGTCGGCACTAGTACAGTGTATATCCACCTTTCGCAGCAATGCAGGCTGCTATTCTCCCATGGAGACGATCGTAGAGATGCTGGATGTAGTCCTGCGGTACGGCTTGCCATGCCATTTCCACCTGGCGCCTCAGTTGGACCAGCGTTCGTGCTGGACGTGCAGACCGCGTGAGACGACGCTTCATCCAGTCCCAAGCATGCTCAATGGGCGACAGATCCGGAGATCTTGCTGGCCAGGGTAGTTGACTTACACCTTCTAGAGCACGTTGGGTGGCACGGGATATATGCGGACGTGCATTGTCCTGTTGGAACAGCAAGTTCCCTTGCCGATCTAGGAATGGTAGAACGATGGGTTCGATGACGGTTTGGATGTACCGTGCACTATTCAGTGTCCCCTCGACGATCACCAGTGGTGTACGGCCAGTGTAGGAGATCGCTCCCCACACCATGATGCCGGGTGTTGGCCCTGTGTGCCTCGGTCGTATGCAGTCCTGATTGTGGCGCTCACCTGCACGGCGCCAAACACGCATACGACCATCATTGGCACCAAGGCAGAAGCGACTCTCATCGCTGAAGACGACACGTCTCCATTCGTCCGTCCATTCACGCCTGTCGCGACACCACTGGAGGCGGGCTGCACGATGTTGGGGCGTGAGCGGAAGACGGCCTAACAGTGTGCGGGACCGTAGCCCAGCTTCATGGAGACGGTTGCGAATGGTCCTCGCCGATACCCCAGGAGCAACAGTGTCCCAAATTTGCTGGGAAGTGGCGGTGTGGTTCCCTACGGCACTGCGTAGGATCCTACGGTCTTGGCGTGCATCCGTGCGTCGCTGCGGTCCGGTCCCAGGTCCACGGGCACGTGCACCTTCCGCCGACCACTGGCGACAACATCGATGTACTGTGGAGACCTCACGCCCCACGTGTTGAGCAATTCGGCGGTACGTCCACCCGGCCTCCCGCATGCCCACTATACGCCCTCGCTCAAAGTCCGTCAACTGCACATACGGTTCACGTCCACACTGTCGCGGCATGCTACCAGTGTTAAAGACTGCGATGGAGCTCCGTATGCCACGGCAAACTGGCTGACACTGACGGCGGCGGTGCACAAATGCTGTGCAGCTAGCGCCATTCGACGGCCAACACCGCGGTTCTTGGTGTGTCCGCTGTGCCATGCGTGTGATCATTGCTTGTACAGCCCTCTCGCAGTGTCCGGAGCAAGTATGGTGGGTCTGACACACCGGTGTCAATGTGTTCTTTTTTCCATTTCCAGGAGTGTATGTCATATATTTGGGAGAGATTCTGGCAGATACGTTGAATGATGTTCCCACGCCTATTCGTCGTCGCATTCGATTTCAGCAAGACGGAGCCCCCGTGTATTTCAGCAGACGGGTGATTTGATTTGATTTCATTTGATTTATTGCTAATTTAGAGACTGCTGCCTTATATTTTATAAAGGTCGTTCATTTTACAGCTTTTCATGCAGATTAGAAGATACTTGGTGTCCCAAAATAATGTATACACTCCTTTAAACTGAATATCTCTTTAATTAAAGGAGATAGAAATAAATACAATAAAACGGTTATGGTTAACCTTAAGGTTCAGCTAAAGGTAATTAAACGTCAAGATGGCCTCATTCCGCCACAATACAGAGTCGACTGTAACGTCCCCTTTGAACTATTTATTCATAACTGTGTTTAAACTGACACACAATATTTTGTTAGCGCAACGCAATCTGACTTTTAAAATTCCCTACAAAAGAATGGCCCTGACTAACATTAAACTATACCTTTCACAAATCACTTACCTCACAAAAATCTTCGCTGCTCAAGCTACTGCAATACAGCGAGCGCCACTACTGCCAGCTAAATAAAAGATTCAAACTATGGAAGGCTCTAACTACTGATAGGGATAGTTAGCAAATCAAAGATATTAATAGAGAACAAACAATGTATTTACCTTGATATCATCATATATAAATATAGCAGTTCATGACAAATTTCAAAACTCCGCCATCTCTCTCCCCACATCCACCACTGCTGGCGGCTCACCTCCAACTGCGCAACGCTACGCGCTGTTCACAGCCAGCTGCCTAACACTACAATGGCGAGTATTACAACAATGCAAAGCAGCCACAGATTGCACACAGCACAGCCAGTGATTTTCATACAGAGGTGGCATTACCAATAACAAAACCTAAACAGCCTACTTACATAGCCCCCATGCTCCCCACAAAAATTTTTACAAATTGGATTGGGCAGTGGCCAATACAGATTAGAAAAAAATTTTTCATAATTACAATAACAAAGAAATCAAATGCACACACTTATTGATACAATGTTGGTCAAAAGCTAAAAATTTCTCACAGTCCATAAAGACAGTCCAGATTGTTCATCACAGTAAAAATGCAGAGTTTTTCTCAAAGTCTGAGCAGTAAAAGAAAATGCACACAGAAGTAGTGGATTTCCATGCAGTCTTGAAGAAGTAGTGTTGTCCTTCCAATGGAAAGACAGTGCTGACTCGACATGCAGACAGGTAATGGGCCACAACATAGCAAACCCACAGCAGAGTCATTCGACGTTTTGAAGAACATTGGTAGGTAGGTCATCACAGAGTAGACCCACTGTAGTCCTGGTAGAGAGTACGGTATTAGTGGGCCATCAGAGGCGCAGACCCACTGCAGTCCTTGCAGAAATAATGGTACTGGTGAGTCAGCAAAGGTGTAGACCCACTGTAGTCCTAGTAGAAATAATGGTATTGGTGGGCCATCAAAGATGCAGACCCACTGTAGTCCTTGTAGAGATGATGGTATTGGTGGGTCATCAAAGATGCAGACCCACTGTAGTCCTTGTAGAGATGGCCAGCAGCCATCTGTTGCGATCTGTTGCGATTGTGCAGGTGCACATTCACCATCGAAGAGTCTTGCGGATAATATAGCAAGTCCATAACCACCACTTGTGCACTCACAAAGTTTTTGGAATTGTCCTTAGAACCAGCAATGTTGTTATCCAGTCCCTTGCTGAATTATTAACACACGTGCAAACACTAACAGTCCCTACTTCTCACATAGTGTCCATGTACTATGACCAACAGAAACGTGTGCAGTGAAATGTTACTTAATTTGAAGAACTGGTAACAATTACAGTTTGGTAACATAAAAATACAATAACAAAGGTACAAAATACATCATTAAAGAACATAATAATACAGATAACATTTGTAGTTCAGGCTTTACAAAAGAATCGAACTAACATATACATCAGTGGAATTATGACATGAGTACATACATAAAAGATCACAATAACTTTTGAAACATCAACTTCACACATGAGCATTAAACAGAACGGAATTAATAATGTATAACATCTTTACAAAGTAAATAACATTATTAATGCCAGTTATATTCGAGGATAACAGTATTCCTCATCATAGTGAATGTAGCTTAATATTAAAAGAAGAAAAAATTCTATGAAACTACACAGAGACAAGAAGAAAACAAATACACAAGGGTACACAAACATATAGTAGGATAACACAAAAGGGAAAGGAAAGGGTTTGTTTTACTGCAGTATTTTGCATGGAGATCTCCCTTTGTTCATCATTATTCCCAAAAAGTCCTATCTATACCTGCTTTCTGTATTCTATTCATATCCTCTGTCAATAATAGTTTTTCTCCACTGTACAGCATCCTATTTCTTATAAATTTATAATAGTTAGTTTCTTATATAGTCTACCCCCTCTTAAGCTAACTTAAATCTACTGAGCTCAGATGCTAAACTAAGGGACGAGGCAATGCAGCATCACATAAAACAATTAATATAAACAGCAATGAAAAAAATGGAAAATCGCAAAGTGAGCTACAGTAAATCTAAATTACCAAGCAATTCAACATTACAACTAATATGAGGCAATGTGCAGCAACAAAAAAATAAATCTGGCTTAGCAGAGTAACACAAATTAAAGTTCAGTAGCACTATGCCTGGCAAACAGCAGCTTATATCTAAACATGACATAGCTCAAGCAGAAAAAATAGTACACTAAAGATAACAATGCAGATAAGGGAAATGTATAATCACATCTTAATGTCTAAGTAATTAAAGTGGTGCACCACAATAAGTTATTCTACCAAAAAGTTACCAATTACTTGAAAAGAAAATTATGAATGCAGTTCCTGTGAAGGTAAATGTCATTTTGTGCTCCCTCATTTTTTTAAAAAAATTATTATTTACTCGATCTGTAGACAGAAAATATTTATATTAGTACATCTATAAAATTTTATTTTAACCAATGCTGCAGTGCAGCTAGAAACTAGATATCAAATGAAATAAGCAACTATGTACAAAGCAAAGCATAAGAACATCGTTCAATAGCCATGTGGCATTTCATAAGTAGTAAAAAAATCTCTCATCTAGAAAGACAGTAGTCATAGTCAGGTGTGTAGACAAACTATTTCTTGTCATTTCATTAGGCATTTCAGTAAATATCAGAAAGTACGATATGTTTCCAAGTAATCAGCGTGTCGGATTTGCGATGCTTTCTCTAAAGGAATGACAATGGCCAGGATAATGGCCTTCCTTTTTTTTTCTGTGCTCTGAAAGGCACGCGCTAATGGCTTTTTCTCCAGGCGTCTGACACAGCTGGGTGCCCACGACGCATTACGTGCAGGTGGTCACTTAATTTTCTTACGGAAATATTTACGACAACAGTTTCCGCTACAGTGGCAGTCTCATATAAAAATATTTCACAGGTCAAGAATTAGCGTTGCAAATCTGTAGAAAGAAAATCCTATAAATATAAGTGTCCAAATAAAATATTCGTCAGCATTGTGATACAGTCACGCATTTATGCACATTTCATAACTCTTAAAGTACGATTCTTGGTTTCCAACATACTTCTTATTCCTCATATACGGTAGCATCATCTTATTGATCATAAACATATCTCAACAGCATAGTACACATCGTCGTCGTAATAATAACATCATAACACCTCAGTCAAATCTCAAAAACGTCGTAGCTTTCTGTAATAATTTCAAAACCTAAAAAAAATTCTCTGCTCATTTCAATAGTGTCATCTACCTCAAACGTACTTTAAAAATCATGATCTCATACCAAATACATCATTCAAAGCTCTCATAGTATCACAATGGTTCCGAAAAAATATGAAGAGTTCACACAGTACAGACAAAATACAATTTCATAAGTGTGAAGTTATCCAACTGTGTAATTGCGTAAACATCTGTCACTAACGTAGTAAAAAGGTTTGTCTCTCTCAGTTAAATGATCAGATAGCTGTGTCATTTATGTGTTAGAGAAATATGGTACCGATGTGTAAAGTTGTATAAGCAAATACCATATTAGCTAGGGCTCCTTGTGCTTGCCAAACACATGGTACACAAAGCAGGCGTGTACCCCCCTGAGGTTTATTGTAATTATACCCTCAGGTGTTACAGATTACAGCAATGGAATGAAATGTATCACGAAAAACTTTCTTTGTAATTAAAAAATCTTTAAAAATAAATGTTTTAAGTACAAAATTAATCACACAAATACGTGTCCTGTAGCGCTAAATATGCGTCTTGCTGTAAGATAATCTCTGTGGAAGTGTCGTAGTTATCGTCCTCCAAAAGCTAAGTTCTGCAGAAGCCAATGTACTTACCTCATGATAAACAAAAGTGAAATGCTTTGCGTATAGATAACTTAGTTATTACGCTTATTGCCGTGATGAGAAAAATACTGTGCTGTAACGTATTGTTGTCCTACAGAAAAGGCTGTCTCCTCGTAGCAATAGCACAAAAGTCACCACTAAAACATGTCTCACTTTATAGAAGAATTCAGAAAAAACTGTGCATATATAAAACAGAAACACTACAAAAGCAACATTGTAAATTGTCACTCATTAGTAGCGTCGTGATAAAATCGTGTAGCTGTCACATAAACTAACCACTGTGCCATCTGGTATCTCACTGAAAGTACTTTAAATCCAGAATATATTTTCAAGTAAACCAAAATGTTGCATTAAAATCTCATTAGCAGTACTGGTAAATGTTCTAAGTATGTAAGCCTCATATTGGTTACGTAATCGTGCAACTAACAAGGAGGAATGTATACACACAATAACACTGTGTCGTCTGTTCGCAATACCAATGCAGTCGTAATTTCTGTTAAAATAAGTTCTCTTGGTTCTTGAGTGGATATTGAACTTCAAAACATTGTTGCATGGTAACAGTTTCTAAAGGATACTAGTAACGTGAAGTGAAACTTTTTATGGCAAAGACAAAGTTAAAAAGCAGATTATCTTTCAATAAACGGTTTTACATGTGAAATATGGTGTAAACCTTTACTCTTCCTAGTACGCAGAATTTCAACTTGAATGCAATTATCATGCGGTATTCGTCCGTAAAAAATACTGGAATTTTGCTCAAGGTTAGCGTCAATGTTATTTTTCTCTGAGCCAGCCGGCGCACGCGGCTGCCTGCGGTGTGAGTCATTGTCTGTTTCTTTGTTGGCGCGCGTCGTTACTGGGATTAGGAGGTCTAACTTCCACAAATTCGCGTTGACGAGAGGGCCCTGCCCTGTTTAAGTCCCGCCAGTTCTGATGCAATTCAGGTCTGTCGTTACGATCACATCGTCTGTCGTCATGTCGGTAGTTCCTGTAGTTTCTTTCTTGTCGGTTAAGTGGTGGAGAATTTCTCCCTGAATCGTAACTGCGCGCTGGACCGTTGCGTCTAAAGTTATTCTGTCTCCCATAATATTAATTATTTTGGTTCCCATATTGTCTGTTTCTCTGATTGTCTCTGTGATAGTCACTACCGCGGAGAGGTGATCTTTCTCTGTAATTATTACTACTCTGCCAACGGTTGTCGTACGGGTGGTGTCTGTTTTGGTCACGATATGTGTTGTGAGAATAGCTTTGTCGTGTCCAGTTATTATTTCTTTCATCGCGGAATTGCGACGGATGTGATCTGTAATTGTTGTGCTCCTGCGTTCCGCGATTGTCAGTGTCAATTTCCAGTTCTTGTAACAGTCCCTGAAATGCTTCGATGTCGTCTTTGCAACGTCCTGCCAAAATAATATGTCGTAAATGTTCAGGCAGTTTGATTAAGCAAATGCGGATGAGTTCTGAGGGGCTGTATGGGTTTGAAAGATACTGATTCTTATGCAACATGTCTTCAAAATATTTCACAAGACTGGAAAATTCAGATTGTTCGAAACGTTTCATCATTATGATGCTATGTTTTACCCGGTCTTGTGTGGCTTGAGACCAATATGCTGAGAGGAAGGCATGGTAAAACTCTCCTTCACTGTGGCAATCGTGAATTACCGATCGCATTCTTACAGCTGGTTCATTCTCCAAGTAGCCACACATAAATTCTAATCTGTGTTCTAACGACCAGTTGGGAGGAAAACAATGCGAGAATTGATGGAGCCACGCTTGTGGATGAATGTCGTTGCCAGAATTCTTAAATGTTTTGAATTTACGTGTAGTAATGAATAGCTTATAGTCAAAATCATCATGTCGGCGAGTCGCATATCGGTCATTATTAGGTCGTGTCGGCCGTTCCATCTCAAAATTCGGTGCACATTGCCAATTTCTTTCATAACTTCCGAAATGCCCTGTGTTATTATATTGTGGCTGTTCCGTATTTCTGTGTCCCTCTTCCCGTATTGGGGCGCGAGTATCCTCTGAAATACGTAATTCTTGTATTACCTGTGTCAGCTGATCTTGTACTTCCCGGATTTCTCTTTTGTACTGTGTATTGATTTGATTTTGATTCTGTTTGAATTTTCTAATTTGTTCATACTCTTCTGTGTCAGTGAAGGCTACAGGTCTTGTGTCATTCAGATCATCATCTACCTTTGTAGATAAGTTAGTGACCTGATCCGAAAGTTCGGCTACTTTCTCCGATAGTGAACACATTTCCTCAGTGTGTTTTTCTGAACCAAGTTTCAGACTGTCCATTTGTGTTGAAATCGAATCTACTGTGTCCTTTACGTTTTCCTGAGTTTTTGCAAGTTGCGTAACCGAATCGGTAGATGCAACTGAGTCAATTTTAGCCCACAAGGTCTCATGATTTTCATGAACAGTGGTTTGCAGTTCTTTTATGGCTGCTTCGTGATTCTGTAATGCATTTTCATGCCGCGAAAAAATAGGTTGAAAATGCTCACAAATTTGTGTTTTTACGTCATTACAGACTTTTTGACATTTCGATTCAATGTTATGTAACTCAGTAGTTAAGTCTTCACGTGTTTGTTCAAGAGTTTGTTCTAATGAGTCTAACTTTTTAAGATTTTGTTCCACTGTGTCTAACTTTTTGAGATTTTGTTCCACTCTGTCTAACTTTTTGAGATTTTGTTCCACTGTGTCTAACTGTTGCTGTGTTTGTCTCTGGTGTTGTTCCATTGTGTCTAACTTTTCAAGCTTTTGTCCCATTTGTTGCATTAATTGTAATAACAATGCACTGGTGTCTGAAACATGTTCCTCAGTGCTTTTCGGCAGTGAATTTGCACCGGCAACATTCACATTTTGACAAGCGGAAAATGTGTCTTGACTCATTTGAAAAAACGGCGAGGACGCAAACCCTGAATGCACAGTATTTGCAAAATTGAGTCCTGTCATTTCGGATTCCTGAGGCGAGCTGTTGCCGAGCGATCGATCGATAATGCTTCCCTGGTCACTACCTGTTTCACTGTCTATACCATTATTTGACGCCCGCTCCATTTCCCTATGCACAGTTACCAAATTACTACTTTGAACGTCTGTTAATTCATTACACAGTGGTGCTGGCAAGCTACGCTCATCGTCACTATTATTTCTCATTTTACTTTGGAGCCTAGTGTTACGTTTTTCACACGCCATTATTGTCACAATATTTCACGCGATAACACAGAAAAACACAATTTGAAGATCAAAAATAAGAGAACACATTAACATAGCACTGAAAATAATATCTAGTTAATTGCAGCTGCGAAATACTTGGTGCAAATCTACATGCATGCCACAACTGTTTTACTGTACAACAATGAAAGACTGCAACTACAAAGGAGATTTTCTCTACAATTACGCGCTAGCAATAAACAATAGCTACACTAATTACACAAACTACAAGAAAAAAAATCAGAAGATTCCAGTGAGGTATCCTAGGCTAAGGGTCGACATATGTAACGTCCCCTTTGAACAATTATACAGGACTGTGCTTAACCTGACACACAATATTTTTTTAGCGCAACGCAATCTGACTTTTAAAATTCCCTACAAAAGAATGGCCCTGACTAACATTAAACTATACATTTCACAAATCACTTACCTCACAAAAATCTTCGCTGCTCAAGCTACTGCAATACAGCGAGCGCCACTACTGCCAGATAAATAAAAGATTCAAACTATGGAAGGCACTAACTACTGATAGGGATAGTTAGCAAATCAAAGATATTAATAGAGAACAAACAATGTATTTACCTTGATATCATCATATATAAATATAGCAGTTCATGACAAATTTCAAAACTCCGCCATCTCTCTCCCCACATCCACCACTGCTGGCGGCTCACCTCCAACTGCGCAACGCTACGCGCTGTTCACAGCCAGGTGCCTAACACTACAATGGCGAGTATTACAACAATGCAAAGCAGCCACAGACTGCACACAGCACAGCCAGTGATTTTCATACAAAGGTGGCGTTACCAATAAAAAAAACCTAAACAGCCCACTTACACGACAACAACTTACAACAGAGCGACAAGTAAACTATGTTGTTTCTAATGGTAAAGTCGTTGAATGTAGGGCTAAATTTCTGAGCCCGTAAAATTCTATGAACACTGCTTTGGCATATCCCAGTCTCACGAGAGTACTACCTCGGAGATTTCTTCGTCGGATGTGTGTACGCCGGGATCACTGCACCAATACTTTCACTGTTTGTTGAACGTCTCTTCCTTCCACAATGCGTCTTCCTCATATCCTCACCGTTCCATCGACTTCTCACTTTCTTGTAATTGTTACCCTTGTTGGTGGTGGTGTTCCAAATTAAACCCTCCAACGTCGTTGTACCTCACTAACGTTCTCTGTTTTCTGTTGATCGAATGATAAGGTTACGTTTGTTTACATTCCTGAAACAAAATGAAGTATTATATTTCTCACTACCTTCTGAATTATTACCTTCAAAAATTGTATCTCTGTCCCCTTCAATTAAAGAAATATTCAGTTTCAAAGAGTGTATACATTATTTTGGGACACTCTGTATACACCGTATTAAAATCAGCAATTATTGTTTTCAGCAATTATAATGGAAGTAATAATAAATTATGGTAAAAGTACATCAGAAATTGAGAGAAAAAACACATAATATTAAAATTTTATGAAGATATGATGATAGACGATAGGAAAGGCTTGGATAGTGTGTGTGTGTGTGTGTGTGTGTGAGAGAGAGAGAGAGAGAGAGAGAGAGAGAGAGAAATGTTACTCTGTCTGTGCCAGCCAGGTCGGAAAGCCCCGAAACTACTTACAGCCTTGCAGCCCTGGTTCGCCACAGGTTAATTTACGGATTAATGTTTCTAAACACTATTTACAAAAACACTACAACCATTATTTACAGTGTGGAAAGCGAACTGCGCACGCCACTCCTCCGGACCGAGGCTGCCAGGGGCTAATAAAGTGCGTTATCACTGGGGGTTATTAATTCACCTTCAGTTCCTACTTTATGTGTCTTTAAATTTACCTGTTACGTTGCTTGTATACTAAATGTTCAGTTACGAATGTTACACCCCTACAGCGGTGTAATGACCGCTGGATGGATATGCCTGCTGTTTGTACTTAACTTAGAACAGGTTGACAGGGTTGAGTGCATTACACCGTTTATTCTGATACAGTTTAATTATTTTAGATGTTGTGTAAGGTTGTCTGCGGTATGTGTTGGTGAAAATGTGTGCTGTTTGAGTGCGTGCGTGTTTAGGTATCGCTGTCTGTGTTGGCGCACGAAATGGAAGTGCTGTCTTACGTGCTTCGTGTGTGTTGCAGTGTTCTGTTATACGGCCGTGTCTGTATTCGTCATGTAATGTCGTTGAGACATCGGCGATTTTATTTAGCATTACCCGCTCGTCTTTGTCTCTTATTCCCCGTATCATGTACTGCGTTGGTGTCTAGTATGATGCTCTCCATCTGTGACAGTGGAAAACTACGTGTTCTGGGAATCCATGTTCCAAATATGTACAGCAGACAGGTGAGGGTACATCTGCAGGGAACCTTCTCCTGCCACTTGATTGAACGCGATGAACCAGTTGCACGGCCACCACTGTCATACGATCTGTCCCCAACCGTGTTTTTCCTGTTGGGATATCTAAAGGGCCTTATGTATGTTGTGTATGGCTCTGAGCACTATGGGACTTAACTTCTGAGGTCATCAGTCCCCTAGAACTTAGGACTACTTAAACCTAACTAACCTAGGACATCACACACATCCATGCCCGATGCAGGATTCGAACCTGCGACCGTAGCGGTCGCGCGGCTCCGGACTGTAGCGCCTAGAACCGCTCAGCCACTCCGGCCGCTATGTTGTGTATGAAACACCTCTTACATCGCCGGAGAACCTAGTGGGCAAGACTGTTTGCGGCCGCAAGATGTTGAAACGTCCCCATGGAAAAATTATGAATGACTGTGCTAATAAACTTCTACGTAATTTGATACAAAGACAGCTAAGTAAAACTGAACGCACTCAGACACTTCTCTCTTTACTTATTCTGATCATCACTAAACTGACACACAATATTTTTTTTAGCGCAACGCAATCTGACTTTCAATAATCCCTACAAAAGAATGGCACTGACTAACAATAACCTATACCTTCCATGAATCACTTTCCTCACAAGAAAAATTCGTTACTCGAACTACTGCAATATAGCTAGCGCCAATACTGCCAGCTAAATAAAAGATTATAACTACTGAAAGCACTAACTACTGATAGACATTTAATTCATCACATCCATCTTTACAAATTTCCTTTTTCTGGCGGACACACGTCCAGATCGTCCGCTTACAGTAACCTCTCAAAACTCTGGCATCTCTCTCTCCACATCCACCACTGCTGAAGGTTCAAATGGCCCTGGGTACTATGCGACCTAACTTCTGAGGTCATCAGTCGCCTAGAACTTAGAACTAGTTGAACCTAACTAACCTAAGGACATCACATACATCCATGCCAGAGGCAGGATTCGAACCTGCGACCGTAGCGGTCGCTCGGCTCCAGACAGTAGCGCCTAGAACCGCACGGCCACTCCGGCCGGCACTGCTGAAGGCTCACTTCCAACTGCCCAACGCTACGCGCTGTTCACATCCAACTTCCCCACACTATACAAGCGAATATTCCAACAATGAGTCCATCCAGCAACAGACTGCACACAGCACAGTGAGTGATTTTCATACAGAGCGCTACGTGGCATTACCAACATAAAAACCTAAACAGCCTACTTACAATGTCTTGGAGATAAATCAGGTATCTATGAGAGGGTGCGCCGTTCAATGCAGCGTCGATGTCACGCGTGTCTCGATGCATCTGTACAAGACATTGAGCGTTTCTTGTAGTGGGCGTCCATTTGTAGCGTGTCACTAAATATGTCGAACACCGTTTAGTGGCCCCGGATTGTTGCTACGACCCACGGTTCCTGTTACTGATCCTCGTTGTGTGTTCGACGCACCATTGCAGTTTTTAAGCGTATTTTTTTAACTACCTTGTATTCTTGAGGGGCAATTCGCTTTACATAGGGCGGTCCAGATACCTTCGTACAAATGACGTATGTGACACGTCGAATTTATGCGTCCTGTATGAGATGGGGTATGTCTGCTGGGATACGGCTCCGTGCACCTGTTGTGACGTAACGTTGCTGAATGAGGTGATTAGGTAGCACTCAAAGCGGCTGCGCTAAGGCACCCGGCGGTGGCTGACTAATTGTTATCTCTCGAAGGAGCCAATTAGCCCAGGTCTCTGCAGCGGCAACGGGGCCGCGTACTGCGAACTGCGCACGCCTCGCCCCCGGACCAAGACTGCCCGCGGCTAGATGCCATGCGACGCACGCCCCGGACGCTTTTGCAGAGAGAGAGAGAGAGAGGGAACCGGCGCGAGGACATAAACACGGCGGCGCGTAATTAATTTGGGCTCCATTATTGGTTCAGTCTGCGGCGGCGTCTTGCGGCCCTTCCTGGCCGGCTAATGTATGCGCCAGTACATGCAAATGCCCGCCTCTCGCAGGCAACAATGGCGGGTCGCCCGGGGGTTGGAGGGCGCGGCTCGTCCCGGGGGCAGCGTATTAGCATGACAATATGTCGCCCGCTGACCCCGCGCCAGGGGCGAATGGTGCAGAGGGCGGCGTAGCAGCCGGTGACACGCATCTTAAGAGGTCACGGGAACTCCGATTACCTTCAGAGCGCTTGTTCAACCCCTCCGTACAAGTTTACATGCAGTATCTACTTCTGCATCTACATGCCGCAGTAGGGTGCACGGCGGAGGGTACCCGGTACCACTACTAATCGTTTCCTTTCCTAATCAACTGGCAAAAAAAGCGAGGCAAAAACGATTGTCTATAAACGGCCGCATCAGTCGTAATTTCTTGTATCTTCGTGGTCCTCGCGCGAAATGTATGTTGGTAGCGGGAGAATCGTTCTGCAGTCAGCTTCAACATTGTTCCTTTGAAACAACGTAACCTTCCCTCCAGGGATTCCCATTTCAGTTCTCAAAGCATCTCCATGATACGTTTTCTTCGAAACTGCCGGTAACAAATCTAGCAGCCAGCCTCTGAATTGCTTCGATGTCTTCCTTCAGACCGACCTGGTACGTATCCCAAAGATATAAACAGTAACTAAGAATAGGTCGCAGTAGCGTACTCCTTTGCCGCTAAAGCACACTTTCCCAAGATTCTTCCAAGAGATCAAAATCGACCATTCTTCTTCTCAACCACATTCCATTTCATATCGTTTTTCAGCTTTATACCCAAATATTTAAATGACGTGACTGTGTCACGCAGGACACTACCAATGGTGATTCCGAACGTTACAGCTCTGTTCTTCCCATTCATCCTCATTAACTTACGTTTCTTCACATTTTGAGCAAGCTACCATTCATCACACCAAATAGAAATTTTGTCCAGATCGTCTTGTATCCTCCTACAGTCATTCAACGTCAACACCTTACCACACACCATAGCGTCATCGGCAAACAACCACAGTTTGCTGCCCACCCTTCCGCCATTTAAGCATACAGACGCCCATCACATTTCCCTGGGGGACTCCTCACGATACCTTTGTCTCTGGTGGACATTCGCACTCGAGGACAACATACACTACTCGCCATTAAAATTGCTACACCAAGAAGAAATGCAGATGATAAACGGATATTCATTGGACAAATATATTATACTAGAACTGACATGTGATTATATTTTCACGCAATTTGGGGGCATAGATACTGAGAAATCAGTACCCAGAACAACCACCTCTGGCCGTAATAACGGCATTGATACGCCTGGGCATTGAGTCAAACAGAGCTTGGATGGCGTGTACAGTACAGCAGCCCATGGAACTTCAACATGATACCAAAGTTCATCACGAGTAGCGACTGGCGTATTGTGACGAGCCAATTGCTCGGCCACCATTGACCAGACGTTTTCAGTTGGTGAGAGTTCTAGAAAATGTGCTGGCCAGGGCAGCAGTCGAACATTTTCCGTATCCAGAAACGCCCGTACACGACCTGCAACATGCGGTCGTGCATTATCCTGCTGAAATGTAGGGTTTCGCAGGGATCCAATGAAGGATAGAGCCACGGGTCGTAGCACATCTGAAATGCAATGTCCACTGTTCAAAGTTCCGTCAATGCGAACAAGAGGTGACCGAGGCGTGTAACCAATGGCACTCCATACCATCACGGCGGGTGATACGCCAGCATGGCGATGACGAATGCACGCTTCCAATGTGCGTTCACGGCGATGTCGCCAAACACGGATGCGACCATCATGATGCTGTAAACAGAACCTGGATTCATCCGAAAAAATGATGTTTTGCCATTCGTGCACCCAGGTCGTCGTTGAGTACACCATCGCAAGCGCTCCTGTCTGTGATGCAGCGTCAAGGGTAACCGCAGCCATGGTCTCCGAGCTGATAGTCCATGCTGCTGTAAACGTCGTCGAACTGTTCGTGCAGATGGTTGCTGTCTTGCTAACGTCCCCATCTGTTGACTCAGTGATCGAGACGTGGCTGCACGATCCGTTACAGCCATGCGGATAAGATGCCTGTCATCTCGACTGCTAGTGATACAAGGCCGTTGGGATCCAGCACGGCGTTCCGTATTACCCTCCTGAACCCACCGATTCCATATTCTGCCAAGTCATTTGATTTCGACCAACGCGAGCAGCAGTATCGCAATACGATGAACCGCAATCGCTACATTCTACAATCCGACCTTTAACAAAGTCGGAAACGTGATGGTACGCATTTCTCCTCCTTACACGAGGCATCACAACAACTTTTCACCAGGCAACGCTGGTCAACTGCTGTTTGTGTATGAGCAATCGGTTGGAAACTTTCCTCATGTCAGCACGTGAATGCTCTGCAAAGCTAATCATTTGCATATCACAGCATCTTCTTCCTGTCGCTTAAATTTCACGTCTGTAGCACGTCATCTTCGTCGTGTAGCAATTTTAATGGCCAGTATGTGTACTAGGTTCTATAACTTCAGAAATCTTCCAGCCACTCACATATCTGTGAACTGATTCCTTACGCTCGTACTTTCGTTAACAGTTTGTAATGTGGTACCTCAAAAAATGCTTTCCGGAAATCTAGAAATACGAAATCTGCCTGGTGCCCTTCATATGTAGTTAGCAGTATATCATGTGAGAAGAGGCCAATCTGAGTTTTGGACGAGCGAAGATTTCTAAAACCGTGCTGATTCGTGGACATAAGCTTGTCCAGTGTACGGTTCCTTCTCGCATCAGTAGCCCTGTCAACCCTTTTTCTGAAAAGTGTTGTAACAGTGTCAGTTGCAATTATTCACACTTGAGAACTAGATTCGATCACGTTCAGTGATCATCTTCAGATACGATTAATCACGAGTTGAGAAAAGTCAAACATCTACAGAAGTAAATTGATGATAAGCTACAAAATAAATACCCCGATAGTACACCTGTTTTACTGTAAAATGCTAGTTGGCGAGGAATGTTGTCACAAGTATTCTGTAGTGCTATTATTTTTATTTTACAGCTTATGACTATATTCTTTTTAAAGAACCTTATCTTTTCACAACATGTGACTAATCACATCTGAAGATGATCATTAAATGTTAAAATTGTAAAGCCACCAGAAGTCGCTTGTAGCGTTTTCATTATTTTACATGTTGCACTTGACCAACGCCGGCACCTACGGCACTGTGGAAATACAATGTGTTACACCACCATACAATAAGATAAATTAACAATTTCAACTTACATGATAAATTACGTTGCGTGCCTAAGGGTCACCCGTTACAAATGTCTGGCTGTGTATATCACTGCCGTCATATGGAAAATGGAGGAACTTGGGTGCATACAGTAACGTAAACTCTCTAGTCAAGTGCATTTTAAGATTAAATTTTTCTTTTTGAGCTACTCAAAGGCCTATCGCTATGCACTTTCCTTGAAGCTACCTTACGAAACCTTACGCAAAGCTATGTAATACAAAAAATTATTAATGACATTATAACTGACCTGTATTAACGTAGATTAATCATACCGTTCCGACGTGGTGGCACGATTCCTCTTCCATCTACAAGTATTTAAGTACAGTATATGGACAGGAAGCTGTTTACAACATACATATTTCTTTACAAAGCAGATATTTGATACATATACATATTTGCTTATATCCTTGACGGTAGCAAATTTGAAATTGCACGGAACTTTCATATTTAAAATCGACAGTAATTACGAAGAGCATTCTTGTTGGCTCTGCTGTCATAAAAATAGTAAAAGAGTTGCCGCCTCTACGGGCATGAACACATCTCTAGGATTCATAATTGGTTGTAAATGAACACAAAAAAAAATAATTTTTTTTCAGGCGTTGACTTACATATGTCGTACTTGTAAATGCTCATTAAAATCATCAAAACCCACCAGCAACTAAATTTATATGATCGCGTTAGTCAAACAAAGCGAAATTATTCGTCGAAAGATTACAGTTCAATAACATGGAAAAATGTAATTTCTTTTCTTTTTAAATTGTGGCACATAAAATTTTCGCGTTTAAGCAGGATGGCAAAAAGAGCATTAAGGTTAGCAGCGATAACATCGTAGGGGTGGTAATGAATCACCGCTTTTATGGGTGTCAGGACATATATTTAAAATTAACCACTATTCTAACACGACATAGTAAAAACTAAATCAAAATTGCATTTGCCGTTTTAAGAGGAGGAAGGGTAGCAAGAAAAAAACTCGTGGTGGTAATAATACGTAAAATTGCAACCGTCATGCTCTTCGGCTATTACGATTACAGTGAAAAGACGGTTACGTTTCCTGGAATTGTTGCTTCCTATTATGTCTCAGTGTGGGACAAAGATTTCGATGGTCGGATGCTGTCGGCGTGTAAACATGAAGATCGTGCGACACATAGAACCCTTTGTCTACTATTTGCAAGTGATCTGCATGCGCCAAGGACGTTCATGAGGCAAACAGAATAATAAACGCCACATTTAGACTGTATGTTACTACGGCAATAACGTACGGGAATAAGTACACAGTTTAAATTAGGCTTTCTTCTGTTCAGTCACATAACATCATGCTGCCATTAAATGTAGCCGGAACTAATTGTCAAGTGTGAATGTTTGCAGCTGAGATTGCTATAACAAATATTTTCAAACATTATACAGCTGGGATGTGTCTAGTGACTATACTTTTATTTTGTAAGACTCTCTCTGCGTGTCTTCTTGAATTTCAATTTCTGTTAATTTAATGGGCACTTCGCGAAACTTCGTTATAAGGGAAAAACGCACTTTATTCCACTTCTTTCATTCATTACATTCTACTGTGCAAACCTTATACAGTTTACAAGTGAGTTAATATCAAATGTTGTTCTTTTTTTATTTTTATACGGGAATAATCATGGTTTCATTAGTTGACGCAGAGCTCAACATTTCCACTTTTTTTGAACGCCTCTTAAGGAAGTCTCCAATTTTCCCATACTGTCTGTTCCATTCCGTTCCTTCATTTTTTCCTTTTTTTTGTTCATTTTATTGTCATTATGTAGATGACATATTATGCTGCTCAATGTGTAGGTTTTACCTATGATAAGAAAAATTCATCATATCATTTATATATAATTCAGTTCATGTATTTCCTGTTACAATAGTTCAGTTACATCGTTTTGTGTTCCACGAATTGTTCAGTAATATTCTCTTGATTTAATTTAAATTATTATATAGAATTTTTGGTTGTTTTAGCACATGTACGTCCATGCTACAGTTCCGTGTAACTCTGTGTTTATGTTGTCCTCCTGCTCTTCCACTTCATCTTTGCAAACATAGGCACACCCACCCTCTCTCTCTCTCTCTCTCTCTCTCTCTCTCTCTCTCTCTCATACACACACACACACACACACACACACACACACACACACACACACACATACACAAGAACGCGTGCGCATGCGCACTGTTCTTTTTTTTTATCAGATGCTTAGTGTTAATAATTTCCCGTTCTGTTTCCTTTTTTTTTTCACTTCTTAACTAGAAAATATCGAATTACGTTACCAATACATTGTCAAAGATGCCATTACTCTGTATTTGTACCTCTCCATATGTAACAACTTCCACTATGTCGTTCACAAGTATTGCACCCTCTCTGACGACGATAGTCAGTTACAATCTCCTGATATTCTTGTAAGCCGAAAACAAGTTAACAAAATAAATTAATTCTGGGCAACATCAACAGTTTTGTGCTTTTCATTTATACCTATGAAGTGGGTCTATGAATAATCAACGAAAGAATAAGTTAGCATGCATCATGAAATCATTTCACAAAGCAGTAACAAATTTGTCTTGCAAACTGTGCGTACTATTGAACAGCCCTGTCTAGAACACGAGAGGGCTTCCGCCTTCCGTACCCCGACAAGGGAAACTCCATATCTCACCCGCCTCAGATTTAGTGGCGTAATGGCTCAGTAGATAGCCGGCAAAAACTGGACACACATCGAGCATGAAAACAGGACGAAGCTGTGAGAAAAAGAGGCAGAATAGAAACAGTGAACATTCCAAGCTCAAGATGTGCAAGAGCGAGAGATTCGCAAGAATTACGAAGTTGTGGTTCTGCGGTCATGCTATTGGGCTCCAAACTGAGAAGTCCGTGTTCAAATACCTACGACTCCAATTTTTTTTTTATTTTTTATTATGAACTTTCTGTCCCGTCGTTGACGTGTATCTTCTCCTTCTATAGTCTTGTCAATTGTCATACTATACTTTGCTTATAGAATATGAATCATTTGGTAAGAATATACACACGTCAGAAGTGAATGTAATAAATAGTGAGAACTGGCGATAAGCCGCAAAGACCTCTCACAAAAATGAAAACAACAATTAAATGGGTGTGAACTATGTCACAACAAAGGAACTGAAGACTCAAAACTACCTAAACGGAATGCAAGAGTCATAACATGTGGTACCTGTGTAGATCACATAGGAGGCACGTATGTCTGAAGGTCGCTTCCTACATCTCGCTGTTGCAAACGAACATTTCATCACGAAACAGGCACAAATTTGAATACAGCGAACAGACACGTCAGTGGCCGGACGGACAGTTCATTATCACAGAAGACAGCGCCTTTATGTAAGGACGGAGAGCATCATCCAAAAGACACTCACCATTTGACAAAGGACGAGGAGTACTCGGCCGAAAGCTAATGGATTTTAAAGCACTTGATGCGGCTGGAAGCTCGAGAGAATTTTATCAGTACATATCGCCGCGAAATTATGCATTCGTACGTTACGTCATATGTCCTTAGTCTCATGATGAGCACTGGCTGTTTTTCTTCACGATTGTATTCACCTGAAAATAAAAATAAATATAATCAATCACTGTTCTCATTGACAGGAGATCACTTTTTCCAGATATTGATTTCTGTTAGTAGAGCAACACATATAACATCGCTCCATCGCATTTATGTAACGAAGAAGAAGGTTTCAAAAGGAGAAATGTGACGTGTCTTGCAACTCAAGGTAAATGACACGTACCTCTTCGAAAGTGGTTAAGATAGGTAGATATAATGACAAGGCATTTATAAATGAGCATGTGTTTAGCTTGTGCTCAAACTCTGTACCACTTCCCTTACTAACGAATCGTCTTCAGTCGGCTTCTTCCCATTGTCGAGTAACAAAATAGTATTCCATAGCCAACTAGAACTACGTTAATAGCATAATAAGATGCATCCCTGTAATATATATGAGGGAATTTACATCAGCATTGGTCATAACAATTGCAAGTAGCCTGCTTGCTACATGTTTTACTTCCGAGATACTAGAGGGAACTGCGGAGGGTAAAAACTGTAGAGGAAGGAAGAAATTGAAATACATCAAACAAATAACTGGAAAAATAGATTGTAAGTGCTACTCTAAGATGAAAAAGTTAATACAGGAACGAAAATTTGTGGCGGGGTGCATCAAATCAGTCGGAAGGCTGATGACTCAAAAAGGAAGAAAATTACCTGGCGGTATATGTGAAAGAATGTTAAAACACTTCTGTAAATCCAAGAAAGAATCTTGTTTATCATTAACAACATTTAACTAGTGTCGAAATACAGGTAGTATGTGCCATAGCGGTCAGTCAGCAGTTTATCTAACTGGTACGCCCCTCCACCCCCACCTCGTCCAACACCCACATACAACGCCCCATCCCCCCCTCCCCCCTGCCCTCCTACCACTTGTCGAATCCAGACAGCGAGTGCCCTGTGTCCCCGCATGAGACACTCTCTCCCTCACCAAACTTTCCCGCCCACGCAAGCATGTTTCGCAACATGGTTTGCATTGCCCGTACTTCGGCTAGAGAGTTCGCTGGCCTTTTTGGTCAGCGAGTTCGGTGCATATCCGCAGGGACAAGGATATAGAGTTTAGATCCTTTGCAAATTGGCAGGAAGGATTACCTGAGGTTGTTAACTCAGTGTATCAACTGGTACTACGAGTAATTGAGGACAAATAGTGCGAAACCATGCCTCCAGTGGCCCAAATATAAGTCACTTCTCCTCTTATATCTGGTATTTACTTTTACAGCCTAGGGAAGTTAATACATCTCGAGGTATGAACTGTCTTGGCTGACACGTTTCACAAAGGATCGTGGACTCTGAAGAAAAGTAAGGAATGTTTAATTTTAATATGATGATTTTACATCATTCGATAGAGTGAAGACGGATTTAGTTGAGGTCCATATCTGAAAGTAATTTATGTTGATTATTTAATAATCATACAGTACGTCCAGGATTAAAGAAACGTTCTACAACACATTTTGGCTAAGGATCTTCAGATCAAGTGATTGGCGTGGTTAATCAAAACAATTTCAGATGTTACTCGTTGCTTGAAAGTCCTCTCAGTTACTCAAGTAAAACTGAGAGGGCTCCATCAGATCCTTCACAGAGAGAGAGAGAGTGATGTTTCGTAAATAAAAGCCTTTTCCTGCTGCTAGTTACTGTATTTATCCCATACACGTTTCGCCTTCTCCTGTTCTAAGGCATCCTTAGTGGGATCTATAAGGATACAGTTTTGTTACTTTTAGATTATTAAACAGTTTACTTCGTGATTTTTTTGTAAAAAAAAGTAATTACTTACGATTTGCTGATCTGCGTTTCCTCACATCTGGACTGGAAGTCGCACTACCACTTTTATCACTGCCATATAATCACATCTTTGTGTTCTCACCTTCCACACGCTGTTCGCCATATTTCTCACTCTTTTCTATGGTGGACTATTGTTCTTTTGTCACTCGATGCAACTATTTCGTCGTACACTGTTTTTCACAACGTAAATACTGCGACTCCAATACGTGTTTCATCTTCTTTGGTATGTTTACCTATTTGTCGTTTACATGGCTTCGTATTTTTTTCTTTATTATGCTACAAATAAGTGGGCTCCTGAATCACACTCAAATCCTTGTCCCATACTTTAACCTACGGTGCACGGCTGAAACAAGTGAATGTTAGTTTTAGTGAGAGTAGCCAGTAGCTGTCTACTAACGTAGTTTCGTCGGCTACTCCAGCTTTGTCGCCAGCTTTAAGGAAAGTAGAATGGCAGAAGATCTGACTTGGTTATCAGAGCTGATACAATAGCACACAAAAGAGCTAGATTTTTGGTGGCCCGTCGACCACAGGGGTAGCAGAAGTAGGAGACTAGGGGCTGAAAGGGTTACTGTTCTGCTCGTGAGTACAGACCGATATGTGGTCAGCCCATCGATGGAAGTACTTAAATTATTTAGTGCGTGAATTTCAACCCTTTTTATTTCAGTTTCTTTGATGGTCAGAGTAATGTGAGGAGAAATCATGATACTTAATGTGGAAATTATTTCGTGTGAAGGTTTAACATAATTCTTGAGTATCTCCGCTAGAACATTTTGTATGTAAGAGATCTCGGCTCGATGTTTAGGGTAGAACAGACCGGTAGTGTAGCGGATTCATTCTCAGTGTACAGGGTATGTTTATTAAATGAAATAACGAGAAGTGCCAGACTGAATTTCAGATTGGTCATGAGATTTTTGGACCTTGAAAGTCAGTGGCTTTGTGCACCCACACTGCCACGCAGTCGATGACAGAGCCTAAGCCAATTATTTATTAAACTCGAGTAGCCGGCCGGAGTGGCCGTTCGGTTCTGGGCGCTACAGTCTGGAGCCGAGCGACCGCTACGGTCGCTGGTTCGAATCCTGCCTCGGGCATGGATGTGTGTGCTGTCCTTAGGTTAGTTAGGTTTAATTAGTTCTAAGTTCTAGGCGACTGATGACCCGAGAAGTTAAGTCGCATAGTGCTCAGAGCCAAACTAGAGTAAATGTGTGCACTTTCCGTGGGTGGGTATTGTATGAATGCCTTCCCGATTTCTTCTGATTTTTGTTGTTGTTGTTGTACGTTGTTTTCAATGTGGAAATTTGGTTCAAATGGTTCAAATGGCTCTGAGCACTATGGGACTTAACATCTATGGTCATCAGTCCCCTAGAACTTAGAACTACTTAAACCTAACTAACCTAAGGACATCACACACACCCATGCGCCAGGCAGGATTCGAACCTGCGACCGTAGCGGTCGCGCGGTTCCAGACTGTAGCGCCTAGAACCGCAACGTTCTGTCTCACGTCTCTAGCCAAGATACTCTCTGCTGAGTAGTCATTGTGTTTTATGGTAGTTTTGGTAGTAATGATGCGATGTTTGTTTCGGTGTGCTGGTGCGTTGTGGTATGAGCTGTGTGATATTGGTGGCTGTGGCCGCCAGTATTTTATCTGGCTAGAAGCTCGCCTTGATGCAACTTGATACAAGAAAATAAACGAACCAGAAGGCACTGGCCACTGACCTCTATTACATACTACATACTCCATAATATCATCAGCTTTTTATTCTGTCAGTCTAACCACTGAGCAACACTGCATAATCCGGGTACCGCACCGGGGAGTATTGTGCTGTGTATCACAGCAAACTACTCCATCCGGGTACCATCACGTTTTACTGTCCCATTCAGGTACTGTCGTGTCATACTATCCTGACCAGGTACCGTTGTGCCATACTGTCCCATCCACGTAATAAGCTCGGGTACCGCACCACACTGTCCCCAATGTATGGCTGGCGCTTTCACAGTTATCCTGCATGGCACGCTAATACATACTTTAGTTTTTGAGCCAAGCACAGTCTAGCAGTAAGTGCAGTCAGTTTCTGGTTGACCCCCTCGGGGTACATTTTTAACTCTGAGATGGCTCAAAATCTAATTATGCCAAACACTGAACTGCTTAACATCGCTCAACTTCTTTTGAAGAAGACGATCCAAACTGGTGAATGCTTGGTTTGTGGTTATTGTTGCAGACCTTGGGCGCCCTTTTATGTGACATTGGTAGCATACATTACACTGAAAATGGCATGCTCCACACCAACTAGAAGTTAAATGTCCTTACATCACTATACAACCGTTTTGTGAAAATATTATGGAGGTTAAAATCTATGATAAGCTGAATTGTCAAGAAAAATCAGAGAAACTATAGTCATTCATTTTAACGATGAAAATCTACACGGTAAATTCCCCATGTTCCTTTCCTTGATATACGACAAAAGGCAAAAATACCAGTTCTCTTATAAAGTAACGACAATGTAACAGTTAGAGACACACTGGGCAATGAAATACACAAAAATATTGTAGCCATTGAGTTGGCTGATATCGAAACCGATGTTCTGATGAATGAACTGCTTGGAAAATTGCAGCAACTCTTGAGTCTCCAGTGTACTAATTCAACGGTAGGGTAGCAGGACTGCCTTGTTGTCCTTTTTTCTTTTTTTTATTTTCTTTGAGTCATCGATCTTCAGACTTTTTGATACCGTCCGCTAGGATTTTCTCTCCACTTCCAACCTCGTAATCTCATAGCACTTGCAACATAGGTCCTCAATTATTTGCTGGATTTATTCCAATCTCTATTTTCCTCTACAGTTTTTACCCCTATAACACCCTGTAGTGCCATGGAAGGTATCCCCCGACGTCTGAACAGCTGTCCTATTGTCCGGTTCCTTCTTCTTTTAAGAGTTTTCCAGAGATTTCTTTTCACGATGATTTCCAGATAGGCTACTCTTCCGTACCTTACAAGCCCACCTAATTTTCAATATTCTGCTGTAGCACCAAATCTCGGTTACTTCGATTCTCTTCTTTTCCGTTTTCCCCACATTCCATGTTTCACTACTGTACAGTGCTGTATTCCAAACGTACATTCTCAGAAATTTCTTCCTCAAATTAAGGCCTATGTTTGGTACTATAAACTTCTATCGAGCAGGAATGCCCTTTTTGCCAGCGCTAGTCAACTTTTTATGTCCTCCTAGCCCCATTCATTATGGGTTATTTTCCTGCCTAGGTACCAGAATTACATCACGTACTTTGTGATTATCAATCCTGGTGTTAAGTTTCTCACTGTTCTCATGATAATTTTCATTACTTTTGTCCTTCTTCTATTTACTATCAATCCATATCCAGCACTCATCGGATTGTTCATCCCATTCAGCAATTCCTGTTGTTGTATAAAACATTCCCGTTCCTGCCGAATCAATTCATAGTAAGACTTCGAGCTTTCAGCGATTTCTATTATCGTCTTCGTCAGGAGCAACTAACCATAAAAAAAAAAAAAATGGTTCAAATGGCTCTGAGCACTATGGGACTTAACATCTGTGGTCATCAGTCCCCTAGAACTTAGAACTACTTAAACTTAAATAACCTAAGGACAGCACACACATCCATGCCCGAGGCAGGATTCGAATCTGCGACCGTAGCGGTCGCGCGGTTCCAGACTGTAGCGCCTGGAACCGCTCGGCCTCTCCGGCAGGCACTACCCGTCACAATTGGTCCTAAGGTGGCCTACGTAGCCCAAATGCGGCTTCTGTTCCCCCTTTTCAATCCGACCATTTCTCTATTGGACACATTCTTATGATTTCCTGTAGGTTCTTCTACATATTGATTTTATTGCGTTTCTTTTCTTAACACCTATCATTATCCTTCCTAGAATTTCAAACATCTCTTCGTTACCTCGACAGAAATTCCGAAAGAATCTTACGCACGAAGTGATTCTGACCGAATATTCACATATTTCGGCACAAGAATTCATTCTTTCGAGGCAAAAGTCGCTGCTTTCGATGCAAAATGTACTGATTTCAACACAAAATTCTCAGATTTCGACTCAAAAAGTCTACCGTTTTTGACGTAAAATTCAGTGAATTTGACAGAATTTTCTCTAATTTCGACACAAAATTCAATTTTTCTATAAACACACCACACTGCTAACGTCACAGAATATTTTGTTAACATTTTGCACGTAATATACACTAAGCATGAAAAGTTTACGGTCACCTACCACAGCTATAGTTTTGTGGTTAAAACAAGGATTCTGTTCTGAATATTCTATCATATCTCTGGTCTGGTAACAAAACAAGTATAAACACAAAAAGTTTAAGAGGCTCTGTTATGTGTTTGATTGGTTGTTCACATGGAGGAACGATGATGAGAATTCATAATAACACTGGCTGTTATCTGTGTACTAAACAGTTCGCTATAGTTTACAGAACATTGTGTGCGTATAGCAATGCGTTTCTATATCACATTAGATTCATACCATATTTCCTCTTAATAGGAGGGAAGCAAGAGACTGGTTCTGGAAAAGTTACTATAATTGTAGCAATGCATCAGAAAAGCTATCCTAAGTAGAACAATAGCAACAAAACTTGGAGTAACCCGATCTACAGTAGGTTCAAGCACACTGGTGGCAATGCAAATGTTTCGCGGTCTGGATGACCCCAAATAGCATCATACAGGAAAGATCATTTCATATGTGTACAGAGTACACGTCAGAGAACTCGTTCTGTAACTGATGATCGTGAGGAAGTAAACAGTATGCGAACAGCTCCAAACTCTGTCTCAACAGTGTAATGCCGTCTTCCTAATAATGTTTAAATGGATGCATAGTGGTCAAACAACCTTTATTATCATAAGTTGAAAAGCCTGCCGTGGGCGCAACAACATAAACACTAGAACGTGTAGCAATGGTCCAAAGTGTTTTTCATGGACAAATCTAAGGTTGAAGTATTTGAAAGCCATCGTCGAATATCTATTCGTCGACTTATTGTGGAAAGTGTGAAGTGTCAGTGTGTGAATTCAACAGTGAAACGAGGTGGAGGTCATGGTGGAGGGTGAGTCATGATGTGGGGATACGTTGCAGGTGATAAAGGAGGTGATCTAGTGAGTATTAACGGAACATTAAAGAAGGAGGGGTATCACCAGATACTAATAAACAATGCAGCTCCATCCGGAAAGATACTTATTCGTCGTGGGTTTGTTCTGCAGCAGGAAAATGATCTCAAACATGTTTTAAAATTGTGCTATGTCAGTTGAAAAGAGAAATGTGGGGAATTGAAGAATATGACTTTGCGAACTAAGTCACCTGACTTGAATCCCAGTGAACTCTTATGGGATGAGCTTGACAGGAAGGTCGGTAAACCGCGGTCGTCTAATGTTGAAGATCAATGGCATAATTTACAGACGTGTTGGACTGCAGTATGTGAAAAAAACACTACAAAATTCTATCTCTAGAATGGCAAGAGTTTGTGCAGCTGAGGTCAAACGGTGGGAACTCTGAAGAGGCTAAAACCTAGACTATTATACTGTACATAATAATACAGAAGAAAGTATTAGTTGGTTTGCTGGTATGTTTTACACTGAGATAAAATATATAGTTTTTATCATGACTGACCAGAAACATTTGGGTGATAGTGTGTACCAAAAAGTTCATACACAACTCTGATCTCAATGCATTTCAGGTAATTTGTCCCACTTGTTCGTCCCGTAAAGTCTCCTTGGGAAAATTCCACCTCTAGTGGGATTTCATTATGGTGTCAGATGAGCAGTTAAGAAAGACTACTCGAATTCTATGTAAGGCCCTCCGTTACACACTTACATACCGAGAAATCTAAGTACTGTAAGCGATACTTAAGTCGACAGTTTGTGTGTAAATCAATTAAATGTATGGTTGTGTTTCAGTCAGCAACGGATGTATAGTCTTATTGTTTTAAACCTGTTATGAAGTAGTCGCTGTTCCTTTTGGAGAGCCTTTACCGTGTCTGTACACCACGCAGAGCCCCTCACGCCAAGAAGATTTCTACCGGATATATAGGTATCTTGCGTGAGCTCAACTACTCATTTAAACCTGAGTCACAGTTCTTTTACGCGCTCCAGACTATGGGCAAATCGTTCCAGTTTCTCCTTGACATGAGGCTGAAACAAGTAATTCATCCTGAACATGTAAACCATTCTAGTTGTTTTTTAAATAATAGTTTCATAATTTATTCAATATGCTGTAGCCTGGGAATCAGGAAACACAATTTAGAAAGAGAGACAATTATTTATAATTCTTTTTAATTTGGGTTAATGCAGTTGGATATACAAACGAGTTCAAAAATGCTGTAATCCTGCATCAACGGTGGTCTGATGCATCGTACAGTATACTGTCTATTGATCTGTAACACTTACCGAAATTCGTTTCAATGACTTCTTCTGAAGTGTTCTAATGCTCTAGCTCCTCGTATTTCCATAAAATCCATACATGTAAGATTTCCATGCTTTACACTGGTCACTATATCCTAGATAACGTCGGTAGCATTCATCAGCATCAAAATTTCAGAAAAGTTAGATGGTTTATTCAAGAGAATGAGCTTGAAAAATTAGGCAACTTAAAACCGCATTGAGCCACCTCTTGCCCTTACGAAAACAGTTATTCGGCTTGAGATTGATTGAGAGAGTTGTTGGATGTCTTCCTCAGGGATATCGTTCCAGATTCTGTCCAACTGGCCCGTTTGATCGAAGTCCTGAGCTGCTTGGAGGCCCTACCCATAATGCTTCACGCGTTCACAACTGGGGAGAGATCCGTCGACCTTTCCGGCAAGTTAGAGTTTTTCAAGCACAAAGACAACCAGTAGAAATCCTTTACGTGTGTAGAGGGGCCTCATTTTGCTGAAATATAAGCCCAAGATACCTTGGCATCAAGGACAACAAAACGGGGAGCAGGATATCGTCAACGTACCGCTGTGCTGTAAGAGAGACGCAGATGACTACCAAAGGAGTCCTATTATGAAAATCAATTTCGCCCCAGATCACCACTCCTGATGGTCGGACGCATGGTGGCCAACAGGCAACTTGGTATCCATCGTCGTGGCGGTGCGTCTGCCGCGCGTGGTAGCCGCGAGGTCCGAGGCGCGTTGTCACGGGCAGTGCGACTCACCTCGTCGGAGGTTCGAGTTCTCCCTTTGGTATGGGTGTGTGTGTTGTCCATAGCGTAACTTAGTTTAAGTTAGATTAAATGTTGTGTAGGCTTAGGGACCGATGACCACAGCAGCTTGGTCCCATAAGACCTTAGCACAAATTTACAAGTTTTCCGAGGTGCGTCTCCATAAGTATCTTCCGCCTGGAATCTCATTGATTGGAGAACAGTTGCCTTCAGTGGCGAGTTCCGGTTCGAACTGAGCCCCATGGTCAGCGAAGACGTACCTGGAGGGTCCCCAGACAGCGTTGGATACCAAACTGACGGTCGTCCACCATAGGGCCCGACAACCAGGGGTTGTGGTCTCAGGTGCCATTTCTGTTCATAGCAGAAACCCTTTGGTCGTAATCCAGGCAGGGCACCCTTACGGAATACAGAAAAAAAATCAAATGTGTGTGGAATCTTATGGGACTTAACTACTAAGGTCATCAGTCCCTAGGCTTACACACTATTTAACCTAAATTATCCTAAGGACAAACACACACACCCATGCCCAATGGGAGGACTCGAACCTCCGCCGGGACGAGCCGCACAGTCCATGACTGCAGCGCCTCAGACAGCTCCGCTAATCCCGCGCGGCGCATAAAGCACAGCGGCACGTCAACAATACTCTGTGCCCCGTTTTATTGTCATTTAGGACAAACCACCAGTGGTTTAAGTTTCAGCGAGGTAATGCCCGCCCACGTAAAGCGAGAATTTCTATTGGTTGTCTTTGTGCTTGCCTGACCACACCTTTGCCAGCAAAATTGCCGGATCTCTCCACAGGGGAGAATGTGTAACTAGCTCAGGGTTTTGACAATCTAACCGCCAATTGGACAGAATTTGGCACTATATCCCTCAGGTTATAACATTATTTGTGTATGGTTCATATAAACTTTTTTCAATTTTTTTTTTTTTTTTCCTCAAATGACTGGTTTGATGCAGCTCTCCATGCTACTCTATATTGTGCAAGCTTCTTCACCTCTCAGTACCTACTGCAACCTACATCCTTCTCAATCTGCCTAGTGTATTCATCTTTTGGTCTCCCTCTACGATCTACGATTTTTACCCTCCACGCTGCACTCCAATACTAAATTGGTGATCCCTTGATGCCTCAGAACATGTCCTACCAACCGATCCCTTCTTCTAGTCAAGTTGTGATACAAATTTCTATTCTCACCATTTCTGTGCAGTACCTTCTCATAAGTTACGTGATGTATCCATCTAATCATCAGCACTATTCTGTAGCACCACATTTCGAAAGCTTCTATTCTCTTCTTGTCCCAACTATTTATCGCCCATGTTTCACTTCCATACATGGCTACACTCCATACAAATACTTTCAGAAACATCTTCCTGACGCTTAAATCTATACCGGATGTTAACAAATTTCTCTTCTTCAGAAACGCTTTCCTTGCCATTGCCAGTCTACATTTTCTATCCTCTCTATTTCGACCATTGTCAGTTATTTTGCTCCCCAAATAGCAGAACTCATTTACTATTTTAAGTTCCTCATATCCTAATCTAATTCCCTCCGCATCACCGGACTCAATTGGTACTATATTTTCTGTATATGTAAAATAGAGTGTGTTTACTGGAGGTTGAAGTTCTTTGTAGTGTATGTGAATAATGTAGGTAAAATACTATGTAAATTATTTATTATGCTGAGTAATTTTCTGATGACCTTTCGTATAGAAAAATATTTTGTGTGTATAATTGTTCATGTTGATGTAAACTTCACGATTTAAGAAATGGTCACGCTTAGCAACAATATAAGAAATAGATGTTATGTAAATGCCAGTGTCCTTTTGTTTAAAACGAAAATGGCTCTGGGGAGTGGAAACGGTGGCAACGGCGGAATGGTGCGATACCTAGAGCAAGCGAGGGAAGTAAGACACACAATCTGTAGGCGGCAGGGTTGAGGAAACACCTTTGTGGAGCGGGAGAAGCTTTGCCTGTAAATTCGTACAAAATGCCTCGGGTGGAAACTGCAAACGCTTTACGGCATAGCTGCGAGTTGTTGGACTAATGTATCTAGAACTGAGAGATGTCAAGATGTGAAATTGAACCCATACAGCAAGAGACTTGCTGGCCGTACTGTGGGTAGTGTAGCAGCCATAATTGTTCGCCGTACACAAGCCTACAGCCACCAGGTAAGACATTTTATAATAAATTTAGTTTTGTACAGCGTCTACAATTAATTTCAACTGTGTTTTAATAATCATTCTTGATCTTTAAAGAAAGTGGTTCACCCTGTTATTTCATCCTGGTCATACACCTATATAGGGTTCCTTCCTGGTGTTTGATGAATCCGAGTATCCTATTTTACAGGCTTATGAGGTACCAAGTTAATATAAAGAGGGATCATTTAAATTGCTGTAGTGTTTTCTTAAAAATTGTGAAGTGTTGTAGTGAAAGTTTGCTTACGTAAAAATTCAATCAGAGAGTAACCAAACTACTAGAATCTGGTAAATGACTATACAGAGTTAGTTCAGATAATAATAGCTTTCGAAAGTAAATTCCAGTAAGAAAGATGTTTTCTCGAAGTGAAATGACGGGTATAAAAAGCGTGCGCTTTAGTATGTAAGTATTTTAGTATTTAAGTATGTTTATTATAGAAAATGGTTTTCTATATGTCCTCCCTGGCCAATTCTACTGGACTTTTTCTGTTTTTAAAACGTAATGTATGTGGGTGTAGTAGTCACAAAGAAATTCCAGTGTCTGCACCAACATTGTTTACGTGGAGTAATATTTGATTTGAAGAACCAAATTAAACAGTAGGAAAAAGGTAAGCAAAATTCATACTTATGCTTTTCCAAATACTTCACTTTTTCATTGCCTGGATAGGCTGGCGACCATTATTACGTGATTTGAACCACTAAATGAAATTGGAACTGAGTTGTCCTAGCTTCAGTTTCATACTGCGTTTCTATTTTACCGCTGGATAAAATCTCAGGAAAAGAAGTGAGTAGTCGGGTTACTAATGCATTAGATACAACACACGGTCAAATCATGCAAAAAGGGTAACTCTATTGATTAGCTTTTACTATAAACAGGACTGGTTCAAATGGCTCTTAGCACTATGGGACTTAACATCTGAGGTCATCAGTCCCCTAGAACTAGAACTACTTAAACCTAACTAATCTGAGGACATCACACACATCCATGCCCGAGGCATGATTCGTTCCTGCGACCGTAGACTGAAGCGCCTAGAATCGCTCGGCCACACCGGCCGACTATAAACAGGACTGTCCTCCCATAGTGTACATTCTTTGGAAACTAAACTAAATTTTAGTAAGAGGGTCATACGTGGCTTATCCCGTGACAGGACTTTTTGTTCTGTTGGGGTACAGTATGACAACGTAGGTTGGTTTTCCTGTTATTTAGGTAAGAGCATACTAAATTGCAATAGTAGAAGTAGGGTTACAAGGTGGCCATTCAGCAACTCTATTAATTAATGCCAAGCCAAATAACTTCATGTGTAAGGCCACAGATGGCTAACTAGTTATTGACTTACTCAGTTTATGAAGCTCTTCCTCTGGAAAACATCACTCAGTTTTTGAGATACTGTAATCATTTGTTTGATTGTATATGTACACCACGCCTATCGTTTTCCGTCCTACTTGGATAATTCCTTCGTGGCGAATCGTTTTTTTCTGTCTTAGACAGTATTTGTGTCGAACTCTCACATTATTGGTGCTACTCACATTCTGCTAACATACCTTCGAGTCACTATATCGTGTATTTTCATATATTAACGCTATGTTTGACTCCTAACTTGAGAATATGCCCACAACATCATAAATACCGCCACCTGCATTATTCAGTTTGTATGCTGCAATGTGTAACAAAACATTCATGGATCTGCTGTGTAATGATACTAGCTCGGCGAATGGTGCAGAAGTTGGAGACAGTGGTAACTCCAAGGATCCCAGGGAGGACTTGATTTCTGCTCCAGTCTTTAAGACACTGCATCAGGGAATCAGTCTGGAAACAGTTCTTCGTGGTGACTTGATTTCCACTCCAGTGTATCCGGCTTTGCCTCGTCTACATCACAGACCTGTTGCACTGACGAAGAAATAAATGAAAACCGTGAAAACACACACACATACGCAAGAGACAACGTAGAGATAAGAAGTAACTGATGGTTACATTAGGGTGAGTGAACCAGTCTTTTCGGTTTGAGACCAACTGATCTCTGTTGACACTTCATGATGACGATCAAGTTCTCAATACTGTGTAGAGACCACATCCGTTGCATCTGCCATCTATCAAATGCTGTTGAGCATGGGCATACAAAGATCGAGGGCAGGCGACTACAGCGACCAAACTACAATACTGAATTCAGATTGCCAGCCATTTTAAACATAGCTTGGGGCTTAGTTTCGCTGTGTAGGAAGAAATATGACAACCATTCTGGCTGTGATGTCAGGGGGAAGGTGTCCCATTACCAGCTTAGTGCTGCGTACTGCTGTAAATAGCTCCAGCAACCGTTACAGACACGTCATCGCGTTCTTGAGACAGTGTGTCTCCGTGTAGCCACATAATGGCCATGACTGGTTGCGAGTAACGGGCAGATATCCTGCTAATACGGTGTGCGTTTCGACCAGTTGGTGGTGACTAGGAACACAAATACTGTGTAATTAAATCTTCTGCAGTGCATCCACTGAGACCATGAGAATACGACACTGTGGTCATTCAGGCGTGTAGATGTAGCTGCCGAAACAGTTATGTACCTTACAGAATAGTTGCTGTGTTGTGTTCGACCACGTTCTGCAATGCACCCATTGGGACCATAAACATACGACATGGTGCTTAGTCAGACACACAGAAGTATCTCCCACAATCGTTACACAGCTTATAGACACGTTTCTGTGTTGCATTTAACAATGTTCTGTAACATGTCCGCTGGGACCATAAGAATGCGACATTCTGCTCAGCCATAGGCATAGAAATAGCTCCCACAACTGTTACATATCTTACATAAACTTTCTGTCTCGTGTTTAACAGTCTTGTGCTATGTGTCCTTTGATGTCGTTAGAGTACAACACTCTGCATCTAGTGATTGAAAATCCATTTTCAGAGTTTAAAATAGACAGACTAGATACATTTAATGACCATTCGCTTGGTAAAATAATTTACCTTAATTTATCAGAAAGTCGATAACACTGACTCCAACACCATTAACGACTCGCTAGTCTTTTTACCGATTTTGTAAAGTGTCATGGGTCTTCCTGACTGAAGTACATGGTATTGACAGATTGGAAGCTATGATTTATATTTACTGTGTTTGATCCTTAAATAAACAATATTTATAGTTCACTCCTTTCCAGTTTCTTCTGTGTGGTGCAAAGGGCAGAACAGTTGCTATGGTGTCTTTGTATTCTGCTTTGCGTCCACGGGGTCTATAAGAATATAACATTCTCCATCTAGCAACTGAAAAGCCATTTGCAGATTTTAAAACCAATGCAATAATTATATTTAATGACCATTCGTTTACTAAATTGGTAGTATTACTTGTGAACTACGTGCAAAACTTAATTCAGCTATTCTTCATGTATTACATTTAGTAAGTGAAGTTTTCCCATGTACCACATATGCTGCAGTAACACTTGATGCAGTATTACTATACACCTCTAGTAAATGTGTGATGGTTGTCTCCTATTTACTCTCTTTCAAACTCAGTTAGATCCGATATTATGGGTCGTTGACACCACCGTAAGGTATCAGATGCACTGACAGCTACAGTAACAAGTCTGTACCTAAAAGGTAATCACTGATCGTGCTCTAGAAAAGATGCTGACTATGGTCTATTGTTGGGTGGAATATGGAAAATTGCACGAGAAAATGTATCTTTTATGTCTCTCGTTTGAAGACCTATTGAATGGGCATATACATATTGGTAACAGCCATCTTTGAGAGTTCTATGTCTAAAGCTATATAATAGCACTGCAATTACAAAGGTAAAACAAAAAAAAACTTGATAAATTTGTAGTAAAATTCGGCGTATGTATACGCTACTCTGTGTACGGCTGTTTAATTTTGAGTAGTTGTAGTTACCCTTACGGATATGTCTTTCCTGATGGTCACACACCTTGATGCTCGATATATTCGAAAACTGTGTCTGTAGTACAAGACCTGAATCTCACTACAGTCATTTGAGCTTGTACATTGTTTACAGTAACAACAGTCTAATACATGCAGTCACAGCACTCCTGCACACCTTTGTTAGCCAGTATGTTAACAGCACGCTATTAGATGTAGGGTACAGCAGTTATGTATGAATGGAAAGACTTGTGGCGAACCTATTGATATGAAGAGCTGTATCAAAATCCAAAAATGATCTTTTATAAGAACCAATTTTGATAAAACTATTCTGCAATTTCGAAACAAAATTCTGTAAGTCCAACATAAAGTTCGCTCATTCCGATACAAAATGACTGATTTCGACACAAAAATGACGGATTTCGACACAAAATTTTATGATTTCAACGCGAAATCGAAGAATTAATTAGCATTCCCTATTGATATTAGAGCCTGCCAAATGAAGATGTGAAAGGGGCATGTGAAGTATACTATTCCTGTGTCGGAACTGCTACTTGTGCAAGCGTCATGGACAACAAGCGAGACGTTAATTACAAATTTATATGACGAATCGCTAAAAAAATCACTTAAAATGCAACGCTGACCCTTTCTGATAATAAGAAGGAGAATTGGAATTTAAAGTGCCATCTACATACAGATCATCAGACACATAGCGGTAGCTTGCAATGATGCAAGTATAAACAGGAAGCGACCTTGCTGAATGAACAATATCCGAATTTGTGAGGAAGGATTTAGAAAATCCCGTGGAAGCATCCGATGTCCTATGTACCACAAAATGGCTCTGAACACTATGGGACCTAACATCTGAGGTCATCAGTCCCCTAGAACTTAGAACTACTTAAACCTAACTAACCTGTGGGCATCACACACATCAATGCCCGAGGTAGGATTCGAACCTGCGACCGTAGCAGTTACGCGGTTCCAGACTGTAGCGCCTACCCCGGCCGGCTATGTACCACAGAAAGCACAAAGTGATGCGGCAGCACCTAGATAAAAATGTTCTGTGACATGGCTGCTCTCAGAGACCATTTGCAGAGTTTTCTTCGATATACGGGTTCGGTGATAAGAGAATTGGATTTTATCCTTGTCTTATCCCTTACCAATCCAAGCACTTTTCTGTTGGACTTAAATTATTAAGGTTTTCCATAGGTCTCTGTACATGTTGTTTACCACCCCTCTTTCACTATAGCCTCCATTAATATTTCTAAAAATATGTAGGCTACCTCATCATAGATCTCAAAAGAATCTTTTATACAATTCGATCGTCACACAAAATTCTCTGATGTCGGCATAAATTTGCTCCTTTGGACATAAAATTGCCAGATTTTGACAAAAAATTCAGTGATTTCGACACGAAGTTCGCTCATTTCGTGGAAAATACTGTCATTTATCTGAATTACAGACACTAATTTCTTCCTGTTCCATGATCTGTTTTCCTCTCTAAGATAACAGATGACCATTCCCTAACTTTTCGAGTCTACTATACATTCTGCTGTAACGAATAGCTTAGTTATGTTTGGTTACAGTATGTTTAATTTGAACCATAGTCTACCTACAGCAAAAATTTGTGTTAGTTAAAGAACAATACAGTAATCTATCACAGGAAATACATATTTTCACTGAACAGGAATTTGGTTGGTGCTATACCTATAAAAAGAGTTAATCAGAGTAAAACAAAGATTGCGAATTCCTCTAGAATATGTAATAGAGTTGTCACACCAAATACCTTTATTTGAAAAGGTAAGTAGATGCTCTTTTGCTATTCTGCCTCGTGTTGCTGTGTATTAGCAGAAGTAGCTCGCACGACAGTTGCAAGGAGACATCACGTTCCTGACGACTGAAAACTGCCGTGATCGCTGTGTGACTGATGCAGAATGAGTCAGCCCGCAAGTACGTCATGCGACAACTACAGAGCCACGCGATGTGCTGTGTTATTAGCCGCCAGCGGGACCATAGTGAGCCAAGTGCGAACAGTGACTAGCACAGCTGTTGTTGTTGTTGTGGTCTTCAGTCCTGAGACTGGTTTGATGCAGCTCTCCATGCTACTCTATCCTGTGCAGGCTTTTTCATCTCCCAGTACCTACTGCAACCTACATCCTTCTGAATCTGCTTAGTTATTCATCTCTTGGTCTCCCTCTACGATTTTTACCCTCAACGCTGCCCTTCAATACTAAATTGGTGATCCCTTGATGCCTCAGAACATGTCCTACCAACCGATCCCTTCTTCTGGTCAAGTTGTGCCACAAACTTCTCTTCTCCCCAATCCTATTCAATACTTCTTTATTAGTTATGTGATCTCCCCTCCTAATCTTCAGCATTCTTCTGTAGCACCACATTTCGAAAGCTTCTATTCTCTTCTTGTCCAAACTATTTATCGTCCATGTTTCACTTCCATACATGGCTACACTCCATACGAATACTTTCAGAAATGACTTCCTGACACTTAAATCAATACTGGATGTTAACAAATTTCTCTTCTTCAGAAACGCTTTCCTTGCCATTGCCAGCCTACATTTTATATCCTCTCTACTTCGACCATCATCAGTTATTTTGCTCCCCAAATAGCAAAACTCCTTTATTACTTTAAGTGTCTCATTTCCTAATCCAATTCCCTCAGCATCACCCGACTTAAATAGACTACATTCCATTATCCTTGTTTTGCTTTTGTTGATGTTCATCTTAGATCCTCCTTTCAAGACACTGTCCATTCCATTCAACTGCTCTTCCAAGTCCTTTGCTGTCTCTGACAGAATTACAATGTCATCGGCGAACCTCAAAGTTTTTATTTCTTCTCCATGAATTTTAATACCTACTCCGAATTTTTCTTTTGTTTCCTTTACTGCTTGCTCAATATACAGATTGAACAACATCGGGGAGAGGCTACAATCCTGTCTTACTCCCTTCCCAACCACTGCTTCCCTTTCATGTCCCTCGACTCTTATAACTGCCATCTGGTTTCTGTACAAATTGTAAATAGCCTTTCGCTCCCTGTATTTTACCCCTGCCACCTTTAGAATTTGAGAGAGAGTATTCCAGCCAACATTGTCAAAAGCTTTCTCTAAGTCTACAAATGCTAGAAACGTACGTTTGCCTTTCCTTAATCTTTCTTCTAAGATAAGTCGTAAGGTCAGTATTGCCTCACGTGTTCCAGTGTTTCTACGGAATCCAAACTGATCTTCCCCGAGGTTGGCTTCTACTAGTTTTTCCATTCGTCTGTAAAGAATTCGTGTTAGTATTTTGCAGCTGTACTTATTAATCTGATAGTTCGGTAATTTTCACATCTGTCAACACCTGCTTTCTTTGGGATTGGAATTATTATATTCTTCTTGAAGTCTGACGGTATTTCGCCTGTTTCATACATCTTGCTCACCAGATGGTAGAGTTTTGTCAGGACTGGCTCTCCCACGGCCGTCAGTAGTTCCAATGGAATATTGTCTACTCCGGGGGCCTTGTTTCGACTCAGGTCTTTCAGTGCTCTGTCAAACTCTTCACGCAGTATCATATCTCCCATTTCATCTTCATCTACATCCTCTTCCATTTCCATAATATTGTCCTCAAGTACATCGCCCTTGTATAGACCCTCTATATACTCCTTCCACCTTTCTGCTTTCCCTTCTTTGCTTAGAACTGGGTTTCCATCTGAGCTCTTGATATTCATACAAGTCGTTCTCTTATCTCCAAAGGTCTCTTTAATTTTCCTGTAGGTGGTATCTATCTTACCCCTAGTGAGATAGGCCTCTACATCCTTACATTTGTCCTCTAGCCATCCCTGCTTAGCCATTTTGCACTTCCTGTCGATCTCATTTTTGAGACGTTTGTATTCCTTTTTGCCTGTTTCACTTACTGCATTTTTATATTTTCTCCTTTCATCAATTAAATTCAATATTTCTTCTGTTACCCAAGGATTTCTACTAGCCCTTGTCTTTTTACCTACTTGATCCTCTGCTGCCTTCACTACTTCATCCCTCAAAGCTACCCATTCTTCTTCTACTGTATTTATTTCCCCCATTCCTGTCAATTGCTCCCTTATGCTCTCCCTGAATCTCTGTACAACCTCTGGTTCTTTTAGTTTATCCAGGTCCCATCTCCTTAAATTCCCACCTTTTTGCAGTTTCTTCAGTTTTAATCTACAGGTCATAACCAATAGATTGTGGTCAGAGTCCACATCTGCCCCTGGAAATGTCTTACAATTTAAAACCTGGTTCCTAAATCTCTGTCTTACCATTGTATAATCTATCTGATACCTTTTAGTATCTCCAGGGTTCTTCCATGTATACAACCTTCTTTCATGATTCTTAAACCAAGTGTTAGTTATGATTATGTTATGCTCTGTGCAAAATTCGACCAGGCGGCTTCCTCTTTCATTTCTGTCCCCCAATCCATATTCACCTACTATGTTTCCTTCTCTCCCTTTTCCTACACTCGAATTCCAGTCACCCATGACTATTAAATTTTCGTCTCCCTTCACAATCTGAATAATTTCTATTATTTCATCATACATTTCTTCAATTTCTTCGTCATCTGCAACGTCGAAACTAGAAGCCAAATAAATATAAAATCTTAAGTAGAGCTGGAGGAGTTCCATTTTTCATAAAAAAGATTTTTAATGCCGTGTTAAACTGGAGGTTTCTTGAAATTTTCGCAGTTTTTAAATCATTAATGACTGACATATTAATTTCACAGTATTCTGAACCAATGAAGAGTGGCCAACTTTCAGGATATTCCACTGTGACATCAGAGTAGTGGGAGAATAGTAGGTGGAGAAATCTAGCAGTGTAGCAATATGTCACGGGAAATTTGATTATCCCAGTCGCCTTGGAGCAATTCACGAAAAGTACATAAAACCTTAATGTGTGTGACTGGTCGCAGATTGTGGTCTTCGTCCTTCCAAATGTGAGTCAAGCGTGCTATGCATTCTGGCACCTCGCTCTATACGCATAAAGAATTGTAGGTGACTCTATATTTACAGTCGCGATCGTGTCATAAAAAGGCACAAGAAAAAGAAGCGTTCTGTTCTATATTTGTAGCTCAGCGTTGTCAAGCGCTGGTACTCTGACAAATGGGCATTGTCTGTTGCTAAACGCTACTGGTAAGGAAAGTTCATACTCCGAAAACTGCGAAGTACTAAGAATACGAGCGTGGTGATTGTTTGTAACTTTGAATCATGCATTCGAACTGATTCTTGTCTAACGATATTCATGTTACTTACCAGTTACCTAACAATACGTCTTTCATCTTGGACGAAGTTATGTGGCACAGTAATTAAAACAAAACACTTGCTATAATCAGAACGGGACATAGTCAACCAAAATGATATTTTACGCACTTTTCCATTAACATTTAAGGTAAATATCAACTTGATTCCCTAGAAGAGGATAAAATGGATTTTTTTCCCTATCTCTGCTAGACACTTATATGTTCTCCGTGTACAATGACTGAGACGTCGATTTAACATTAAAACTTACGTCTTTATTTTCCATTCCTACTCAGTTCATTTTAATGAAAATTCATGTGAGACTAAGAAGTATAACTGACGTGGACATGCACTGAGACTTCTTGTTGCACATAAGCGTAGACTGTCGTAAGTTGCTTTGAGGGTGAGACATCGACAAGGTAAATTAATCCGATGATGTCCTTAATTAATTTTACTCGCCGTATTCCAAATCGTATCTGAAGAAATTCGTTCTACACGTCTCTTTATACAGGGCTGAAACATTTTCAGTGTTTTAAAATGTCGTGCACCCGCATAACGTTACTGTCATTTACATGAGTATTTCCTGCAATGTGAAAGCGAAAACGTGTGGAAATGTAAAAAAAAAAAAAACTGCGACCTCTGATATTATAGCTTGCGTTTGACCTATGACCTACACAGAAAAAAATCAAGTTTATGTTACAAAAGGTGTAGTGTGGTACGTTTTATGTTCAACCTTTGTTCCCAGACGCAGTGTGGAGTTTCTGGACACTATCACAGTTTATATTACACTGAGCACACAGAGATAGAAACCACATATTATTAGTCTTTTTCTGCCCCCTGCTGGCAACAGATGACTTTTGTTTCTTTATATACGAAATAACTGTACTAATTCAGTCACTTTTTGCTAGTATTTGATTAGCACGACGCATTTCGGCAGCGTGGTGCAATCATCAGCTGTATTACAGTTACAAGTACATTACTTTTATCTGTGTTATGATGAGGTACATTTGCTGTGTGTGCCAGTGAGGTTATGTATTGAAACATAGCCCTGTATATTAAGATACATACATTTATTTTATGGTGTACTATTATTGGATTGTATATTAACATCAATTCGTTAATACATTTACTTACACTTTGGTTCGAAATTTAGGTTTGTGACACACAGGGCACAATTGCATATCAGAATTTAAAACTTTCATATTCATATGTTTACATCATTCCCAAGACTCCTAACTGCTAAGATAAACTTCTTTCAATTGCTAAGGTAGTATATACAACGAAGATGTATTTATGTAATGGCACATATTAAAGGATGTGATAACAAACATTCAGTATTTGATTAATTTACGAATAAGTTTAAACTGTTAATTTTTAGCTTATCATTTAGGTACCTGTCACCGTGTGCTCCACCATGATGAAAATTTTTAATTATTTATACAAATTCTTTTGGTTTCCCTTGTCCACTTCACCTAGTATATGAAGATCATTCATGATAACATGGAGTGGATGCGCAGAGTTCGTCATGTGGGTGGATAATGCTGTTTTAGTATAATTGTGTGGTAGGCATTTTTGTGTTCATTGTACCTATTCTGGAGAACTTCCAGAATGATAAAATGCGCATGAAAATGAAATTCACCTGATGATGGCAGCATGCTGCTGAAACTCGTTGTCCTACTTAAATATTAGTAAAAAGTGGCTGAAGCAATAGAACTTATTGCATAAATTTACTATGTGCACGCAGACCTCGAACATTTCAAAGAAGATGGACAGACTTATTTTTTCGTTTCTGTATGCTATGGACAATGTTCGTCGCAAAATGTGCGTTATAAACGCCTTTCATAATGCTTTATCACCACTTTGAGCGCAACCTGTCAGTATGAACGGCCCTGTTTTATTTACTCACAAGTCGTACACACGTTTCGTTTGTGGCTGTATCGTACTTCATTTTGTCTCGTTGTTTCCAACTAGCAACTTCTGCTCAGTAGTGGAGCTCTCTTGTAGCCCTAATCACTGTAACAGTGTGCGATGTTTTCAGTACTTGCTTTTTGGTAAATAGTAACCTGAGTCATAGCCCATTTACTCACTTTTCAGTAAATTTGGGTATCTGTATCTCCGTGACTGTACGTAATTCTTGTTTCAAGGACTCACTTTGAACAAAGTGACACGATAATGTAGTGGAACTCTCAAGACAAAGCGAGCATTTCTATATGACGCGCCGTTAGCCATGTTGTAGCCAGTGTTTTAAACTTTTCCAGTAGCGTTGTTGCTGATGGCTGAGGTACCAGGAGGTCGTACGCAGTGATTTCAAAACTTTTGTCTTAGCCAGGAGAAGGTGCTTCGGCATGAGTACGACCAAAATGAAATGTTGGAACTGTATTTAAACTGCTACCTGTCTAAGCCTTTGTCTCATCGATCTATTCAGTGCTTATTCTTTGGTAATACACGCCAGAGATTGATACATGTTAATGTTAGTTGCTCTGCAGTGTTCTGAGATGTGAGCCACATCCTTTGATAGGGACAGGAACAAATAATCGTATCTCATTCAAAGGAACCACACTGATACTTAACGTCAATACGTCAATCATTTAGAAGAGCCACGGGAAAGCTAAACCTGGATTAGAGCAGAAAGGTATTTCATCCACTGTCTTCCAGAAAGGTAGTAAACTTTCATAACCGACGCGACACCTGCTTCTGTAACGAAGATTCCCAATATTTGTCTGCAGGAGGCTTGTATATTTCTTGTGTGTTACTTGATGTATGTCGATGTTCTGCAATGAGTAACATGTTATAACGTCTACATTCCACATTTACTGATAAAGCGCTAAGATCGTGATTGTGACAAGCGGAAGGAATTTCACCAAATTCGCATTCACTCTTTATTGCTAGTTTCAAAGCATCTTCTCTTTCGAAAAAGAAATTTCTGACATTACAAAGGAAGCAAATCGATTGGACAAAATAGTAGTTCCTCCATAAATAAGGACACTGATCGGTTTGTAGAGCTGTAAATGGTGTACAACTGTTAAGAGAAGATCTAATGGTCCTCCAACCATGATTTAAGTCATGCCAGTGGTGTATAAGTACCACGTTCTGATGTCTTTTACCTCTTCGCCAGGTTTCTAATGGCAATCCTTTTCCTTTGAGGCCAGGTTTTTGTGCTGTGTTCACAAAATGTAATTGACGTCTAACATAATGTGACAGGGAGGAAATCCCTTACCACCGAATGCAGTTGTTGTTACGACGGTGGCTTGCCTCCACGCAGCAACTATACGTCCTCGATACAGCGCCAAAAACTGACCAGCAACAATAAAGTGAAATTTATTAGTAGAAATTTCGTAATACTCAACTAAAATACGAAGGTGATGCGCAGCAATGTTATTAAATGTTCACTTGCAAAGAACAGTCTTTGTACACTGGTTTAGTACTAATTCCAATGAACGATGACTGATATAATTGGTTAGAATATCCAGTTAGGCTCTTCTAAGCGGCGACGGTAGGCAAGTCCTGATGGTATCTTCAGACACTGTGTTGATACTGTCGAACTAACTGTTAATATACTGTGAACACAGCCATGCATCTGCTTATACCCGGATTTGGCGGATGCATTTCCTCATAGGAACTATTTCAGTGACGTATGGCGAAGGTATAATATAGTCTAGGTTGTATGTAGCCTCTACGTCGTCTGACCATAACAGTGCTGCGCCTCTATGAATGTTGTCCTTGCCCGGGGGCGCCTTTTCTGTGTTTGGCTGTGAAAGCTGTCTATGGAGGACGCAGCGTAACAAGGCGGGAAACCAACAACTCGGGGCACCTGCGAAAGAGGGGCACCTGCAACAAACAACCGCGATGCAGGCAATATTAGCCGCCCTGATTAATGTAAGGAACTTCGCGGCAGTTCCAAGTGTGCTACAGTTCGTGGACGTAACATGGAGAGTAGGGAAACTGCAATGGTACCTTCCGCGAGACAGGTCAACCATACTCAAAGACTGTAGCTTAATACCTGGCAAGTTTGTCTGCATCTGGGTGGTGCCTCTTTTGTCGGACATGTTCAAGAAAACAGACACCACTCACATAGAGTATATCCATGTCTACACGAGAGCGACAGATTCTTGGCATTTGTTTCAGTGCATATGATTAGTTTCGTCCGAACTCCCACGGGAATCAATAATTTGCGAATAGGGACTTAATGGATGAGGGTTTCTGCATTGTAATGTATGATGAGTTGGGAATTTGGATCAGATGGAAGGCGTGTCCGGACGGTCGAGATGGTCAAGGCAACCGTTTTAGAGAAGCAGACCATCCGGTTTCGAGTCCCGGTCCGGCACAAATTTTCATCTTTCACCGTTGCATTAATACAGTACCCTGTTCGGCTGAATGTCACGCGTTTCTCACTCAACCTTACTCTTTACTTCTGCATCTTCTATTTCACATAAATCCACTCAAGTTTGTCAATAATACAATGACAGAAAAAAATCACGACACCTACGAATAATTAACGTAGAGTAATGAAATTTCGGGAACACATTTGTCTAGCTGACAAGTTTACGTGACTAACATCGCAAGATCACAGGTTAATGTAAGCGCGAGATAAGCCATTGCAAATGTGAAATGATGGTAAGTTAATAACAAGTGGAACGTCCAGAATGCTAAATGCAAGCATGCAAACGTGGATGCCTTGTTTTGCACTGGTGCCGGGTGACTGTTTATGGGATGGAGGTCCATGCCTCTTGCACTTGGTAGGTCAATACAAGGACGGTTAAGGCTTTTTGTGCACGACGCTGGAGTTTTCGTCCGACGATGTCCCACATGCCCTCGACTAGAGACAGATCTGGCGATCGAGCAGGCCAAGGCCACACGCCGGCACCCAGTAAAGCATGCTGGGTTACAACAGCGGTATGTGGGCGAGCTCTATCCTTTGGAAAATCAGCTCCTGGAATAATGTTGATGAATGACAATTGTACCTCCCCACAAAAATTTAAGAATAATAATTTTAAATGGGAATGGGACATCGTGCTGTAAAACGTAACTTCCCAGCTGAAATAAAGAAAATTCAATGATAATGAAACGAGCCAAATGTTTGCTCCCCTCAAAAATTATAGAATAATAATGACCCAAATGTAAATTGACATCGTGCTAAGTGTAACCTCCCCGTAAAAATATGAAAATGAAAAGAACTGAAAAGAACCAAGTGTAGCCTCCCCACAAATATTTGAAATGACAATAACTTCGCTACAAAAATATTCGAAAATAATCGCCCAATGTAAACTCGACACAAAAATTGAGAAATGAACATTAATCATTAAACCCACAATAATATGGGAGCATCGCTGACCTTAGGCCCTGTGCAATAATTAATCTGATAAATTGATTCTGGGAGGAAAAGCATAGGAAATATTGTTTCAATTGGAATGATTATTTTCTTAAAACGATTGGTTTGAAAACAAAATTATTATTGGGGCATTTCTTGAACAAATTAATTACAATTAACATACATTAAATTATCAGATGTGCGCAATACTGCTTCATTACCTTATTTAACAATATACCTCGTCCCGAACCTTGACCAGAGACCCATGTCGACCCACGCCGACTCCTCACACACAACTCTGACTGAGTCCAACTCACAACTACATGCTCTCGCGACTCGCTACGTACAACAACTTACTCGCAACTGAGTCCATCGCCAACTGAACACTCGCGCGCTCAAGCGCAGACTAGCAACGATAAACAACTCTCTGGTCAGAGATTCTGTCATGCCTCGCCATCGCTGGTCCATATGAGACGTACGCGTTTCATAACCCTCCAGTGGGGGGGGGGGGGGGGGCAAAAATTGGCAGCGATGTTGAGTCATTTGGACTTGCCATGAGCAACAAATTTTTTCTTAACTAATTAACTTTTACAATCACAGAATATTCAGATGTAGAACATGAAGTAAATGTGGTGCACATGCACCGAGTAAAAAACATATTAGGCAATAACAAAATGTATATACAAAACATATTAATAAATGACATAAGTGCACATGCACTGAAAAATTCTTCAACGTTTTCACAACAAATAAACGTAATGGCAAAAATCATGTTGACAAGTGACATAAGTGCACATGCACTGTAATTCAGAATATATCAGCAAATCAAAACGTGCATACAATGAGTAGTAATCATGTTAGAAAATGACACTGAAATTCAGAATATATCAGCAAATCAAAAAATTTGTATACAATAAGTAATAATCATGTTAGAAAAATGACAAAAGTGCACACACACTGAAATTCTGAATATATAAAAAAATGTATAGGCCATGAGTATAAATCATGTTGGCAAAAATGATTTTCACTATGTTACAAGAATTAGGATAGGAAAGGGAAGGATCGTATCATGGTTGTAGCACTTTAGGTTGCACGCAGCTGCACTGAAAGTCCATATTTTTCCACAGAAGTACAACACCAAGTCAGACAATCTGAAGTTCTTTTCCCAGAAGTATTTATCAGCGTACCCAAGACACTGAAATGTCGTAGTAATATTCCATGTTATCATTTTGGCAGTACATCAGGTACACCAAACAGTGGGACCATAATAACGTCTCCATCGCTCACGGTGGTGGACAGCATGTCGTGTCAACACCACGCTCTTACAAGGCACACCAACGTAGAATTAGTGCAAAAACCAAATATAGTGCTCCATGATCAAGAGGATATACAGGAAAAATGGATATTATGGTAATTCATGGTAGTTAGGTCAGAAGGTGAAGGACATTTGAGTCACATATTAGTCTTCATTGGGAATTACATTAGTAGTTTGCGGCATTCATAGCCCAGTTATTGAACATTTCTGTACCATGAATGTAGTATTACAGAAAAATGTTCATTAATTGATTTACAGACAACACTGTCATTGGGCATTTCAATACTGTAATCAGTAGCGTTCATTTCCCAGTTACAAAACATAATCAGTAGCATTCATTACCTTGTCACAAAGCATAATTAGTAGCACTCATTTCCTAGTTACAAAGCATTATTAATCATTGGTCATTTCAATACCATAATCAGTAGCATTCATTTCCCAGTTACAAAGCATAATTTGTAGCATTCATTTCCTTGTTACAAAGCATAATTAGTAGCATTCATTTCCTAGTTACAAAGCATTATTAGTAGCATTCATTTCCTAGTTACAAAGCACAATTAGTAGCATTCATTTCCTAGTTACAAACTATTATTAATTAATCATTGGTTATTTAATTACAGTAATCATGTCAATACAGTAATCAGTAGCATTCTTTTCCCAGTTACAAAGCATAATTAGTAGCATTCATTTCCTAGATACAAAGCATTATTAATAGCATTCATTTCGTTGTTACAAAGCATAATTAGTAGCATTCATTTCCTAGCTACAAAGCATTATTAATCATTGGTCATTTCAATACCATAATCAGTAGCATTCATTTCCCTGTTTCAAAGCATAATTAATTAATCATTGGTCATTTAAATACAGTAATTATCTCAATACAGTAATCAGTAGCATTCTTTTCCCAGTTACAAAGTGTAATCAGTAGCATTCATTTCCTTGTTACAAAGCATAATCAGTAGCATTCATTTCCTAGTTACAAAGCATAATTAGTAGCATTCATTTCCTATTTACAAAGCAATATTAATCATTGGTCATTTCAATACCGTAATTAGTAGCATTCATTTCCTAGGTACAAAGCATTATTAAATAATCATTGGTCATTTAAATACAGTAATCATCTAAATACAGTAATCAGTTGCATTCTTTTCGCAGTTACAAAGCATTATTAGTTAATCATTGTTCATCTCAATACAATAATCAGTAGCCTTTTCCTAGTTACAAAGCATATTAATTAATCATTGTTCATCTCAATACAGTAATCAGTAGCGTTCACTATTCAAGTGACATATTATTCATAGCTGATCCGCATTACTCAGAACTCTCTTAAACTGGTATCGTTATTTGGGACTGGTAATACATTTTTTGTTAGCAATGCATTGCGTTGGGTAATTATAGGGGAAAGCAAGAGAGAAAAATTTGCTTCTGGGTTGTTGATGTAAATGAAAATGTGTAACGTCATTCGTCATGAGTCAGCTGTGGCAAGATTATGAAACAAGTAGAGAATATGTAATCACATTCATAAATGACATTGATTTAATGAACAACTGCTTATAGCACATTAATTTCATAAATAATTTCTCCTGCAAAAATATATAAAAAATGGATTAATAAGCTGAAAGAAGAAATGCATTTTATGCTGAAAAGTAGTGAACTTCGAATTAACAGATAGTGAAATGTGTATAAAAAATGTGTTCCATAGTTGTCCTTTCCAAAACCTTCAGTCATTATACCATGCAATATAACACCTGCTGTCAAAGCCAACTGCAACAAATACTTAAATAACTACATAGCATGAATACATAACTTCAACAATATCCTCATCTGTAAAGAAAAAACTTCATTATCCATCACTTCATTACCATAACTCCATTATTATCATCACCTGTAAAGAAGAACTTCATTATCCATAGTACCATATTCTTCATCATTATTCATCAGCATTCATTATCATCTGCAAAAAAAAAAAAACATTTCATTACTCATTACATAACTATTCCTTATCTCTAGCATATTCCATCACTAAAACTAAGATGTGTAGTTCTGTCTGACAGCCTGCATCAATCGCCTTGTATTCTGAAAGAAAAAATTAGTTAAGACTGCTATTCTACAATGTGTATAGTATATTCTTGTTAATGCTTGTTACTCCTGATCCATTTACTCTTCATCACGAGGTTTGCATCTTCTTTCTTTCATTCCGAAGGTGAAATTCCCATTTCTGTTTAATTTATTTCTTTTACGCATCATTTCTTTCTGAAATTGATGAACAAAGATTAATGTCTTGCATTTACATCATATACTCATTAAATAATGACTGGTTTATGATAACGTAATTAAGCATACAGCATACCATGACAGAAAACGTAATATGAAAAAAAATAGACAGTGTTCAAATGCAAAAATGTACACAGAATATCACAATGCAGCAGCAAAAAATGTAAAACAGTCACGATGTTGAGATATCATAGGGCAAAAATGTCAAAATCAACTGGTGTGTGTTATATCTTAATTATTTCACAGTGCATATAAACAAATTATGAAAACAATCGTACATACATAAAAAAATGATGACAAGAAATGTGACCTTCTTTGAGTTCACCTTGTATGTTGTGTAGTTAGTAGAGGCGAGAATTAAAGACTTAAATGGAGAGAGAATTTTAATAAAATTAATATGTCACTAGATAAAATTGAATAATCATTCATAAGATACGAAAGTTTCTCTGGAAAAAAATGTGCACAGTCTGATATGTAACGACAAGAAGAGCGACCTGCTAACCTTACCTTGCCGGGCACTTGCCAAGAAAAAATACGATAATCATCAATAATTAGTCATGTGATTATAATTGCATAAGTGATCGTAAAAATTAGTAAATGGCATCATTGTATGTTAAATCATAAAGTGTCCTCATTCTATAAACGGTTTAATATTGGAGACATGGTGGTTGCCTTTTACTTTTTCTGGTTCTCAGAGTTTCGATGTGTACAACATTGGGGTGAGGAATGCTGCGAATCCGATATGGACCTGTGTATAGAAGTTCAAATTTACTGCACTTACCTTTTATTCTGCTGGATAAATAGTGTGTACGTACTAATATCTTCTGTCCAATGTGAAAGTCACGGCGTCTACAAACCTGTTTTTGCTGTCTTCTCTGGCGCTCGCGGCACGTTTGATGTTGTTCAGCACAATGTCGATCATTTCGTGGTGTCGTAACCGAGGAGATGTAGGAAAGTTTACTAATTCTGTAATTCTGTTAGGTGGTTCAACATTTTTCAGTATAACAGACGGAGAGAGCATAGTGGTTTCATTTGGTATGGAATTAATTACATCTTGGAATGAGAATATGTGTATGTCCCAATCAATATGTCTTTTGTGGCAGTATATCCTACACAGTTTACCAATTTCTTACATTAATCGATCACAAGGGTTCGAGGAAGCATGGTGCTTGGATATATAGATCGGAGAAATGTTTCTAGCTCGTAACATGCGTGTCCATATAGCAGAACGAAATTGTGATCCATTGTCAGAAATTACTTTCAGCACATGCCCTACATGAAATAGAAAATACTTTATAAATTCTTTCGAAACGGTTTTAGCAGTAGCTTTGCGTAATGGAGTGAAAGTAACAAATTTTGAAGTGAGTTCAACAGCGACATAGATGTAGCAGAAACCTCTATTAGTTCTCGGAAGTGGACCAAAAATGTCTACAGCGGCCATATGTTTCAATTTAATAGGTACAATGGGATATAATGAAGGAATATGTGAAGTTGTGTCTGGCAGCTTTCTGGCAGATTTTACATGAAGCCAAAACTCGTCGTATACGTTTTTCCATGTTCGTAAAATAACAGTTCTGTCTCAGTATAAGAAAACATTTTCTGGATCCGTAATGTGCATAACTTAAATGAGTATACCATATTAATTTGTTAACCAGTTAATCAGGAACGCATAGTAACCAATTGTTGCTGTCAGGATGAGAGCGGCGAAACAGAATGTCGTGGCGTACAGTGTAATGGTTTCTAATGGCAACATTGTTCTTATCTGGCCAAAGGTGTTTAATTTCTTTCCATACGTTGTCTTTATTTTGCTCTCTTGCTATGTCCTGTAATGACGACGAAATAAAATTTTCAAATGCAACTTGTTGAATGTACATAATGCTGAAATTTGCTTTGCAGAAGTTGGTTGCGGTGTCTTGCTGATTGTTGCTGAGAGAACGAGATAGTGCGTCTGCTATAACATTTTGTGTGCCGGGAATGTGAACAATTGTGAAATTAAATTCCGGTAAATAAAGCTTCCATCTGCTTAATCTGTCGTGAGTGAATTTAGCTGAAAGTAAAAATTGTATCGCTCTGTGGTCTGTATAAACGGCGGTATGTGTCCCATAAAGAAAATGCCTGAATCTCGTAAATGCCCAAACAACACATAATGTTTCCAGTTCTGTAACGGAATAATTTCGTTCAGCAGGCGACAAAATGCGGCTTGCAAATGCGATGTTTTTAATTACTGTAGAGTCATCTTCTTCAATTTCCTGGAAAATATGTACGCCTAAAGCGGTGTTAGAGCTGTCGGTGGCAATGGAAAAATTTCTGGTAAGATCTGAGTGTGATAAAAATGGTGCATTCAACAGAGCATGTTTCAGGTTCATAAATTCAGAATGTGCTTGCTTATCCCAGGACCGAATAGTGTTTTTACCTGTCAATTGGCATAATCTAGGTGTGTCTAAAGCAGAGTGGTGAATAAATTTACTGAAACAGTTAATTAAGCCCAAAAAACTGCGTAATTGCTTCTTCGTTGTAGGAACAGTAATGTCACGTAAAGCTTGAAGTTTTTCCGGATCAGGCGCAATGCCTTCTGCTGAAATCACATGTCCAAGAAATTTTACAGAAGTTTTACCAAATTGCGATTTACTGAGGTTAACTGTGAGTCCTTGAGCATGAAAAGTTTGCAACAGTTGTTCTAGAATCAGATTGTGTTCAGTCCAGTTAGCATCTGCAATAAGAATGTCGTCTATGTACGTCGTGATTCTGTCTTTAAGTTCTGTCGGAAGTATTGTGTTCAAACTTCGAATAAAAGCTGGAGAAGAAATGGTTAAACAGAATTGTAATTTACAAAATTGATAACAGTCGCCAAAACAGAGAAAAGCTGTATACTTTCTGCAATTCGGATGAAGCTGAATTTCCCAAAATCCCGATTTTAAATCTAATGTAGAATAAATAGCCGTACCATGAAATTTCTGTAGAAGTTTCTCTAGTGTCTGTGGTCGATCTGTTTCATTAATAATTATGTCATTGATGTGACGTGAATCAAGTACGAGGCGAAGTGAGTCATCTTTTTTCTTAACAATATGTAGCGGGTTATGTACGGACTAACTGCTGGTTCAGTGATTCCTTGGTCGAGCATATCTTGCAACTCTTTTTTAACTTGTTCTCTGTGGATATATGGAATGGGATAATGCTTTGCTTTAAATGTGTCGTGCTGTTTGACTTGAAATTCATACATAAAACCGGACATAGTACCAGGAATGTTGTCAAAAACTGGAGCTTGCTGCAAAAGAATTTTGTGTAGTTGCGTGCGTTCGTCGTCTGTATTTGCACTGCTCTGTTCAACTTTATCTGAAATCATCTGTATAACGTCATAGTCGGCTTCGTCTGGATTATTATAGTTATGTACGTACGTATCCGTGAACAATGTGGAATTACAGTCTATGCCACGTGATACGGAAATGACCTCTGTGCGATTAATTGTTTGTTCTTCTGCAGATAGTGAGTGCTGAAATTCCAAAGCCAATTGTGCATCCTCGTCCTTCAACATTAAATAGGAGTTTTGAAAATCAATAATTGCGTCGTGTTGTACCAGAAAATTAGTACCTAAAGTAACGTCTGTTGTCAATAAAGGAACAATCCAAAAATCTGAGTGAAATGTGTGACCTGCAATGCAAAACGATAAATGTGTCTGTAATTTAACGTCTACTCCTTAACCCGATACTGCTCCTTTTACTTTCGTTTTGCCTAATGGTAATGTAGGATAGGTATTCTCTTTGTTACACTCGTTAAAAGTTTCTTCATTCATAACTGACATAGGTGATCCGGGATCGATTACTGCTGAAAATTTCGATGAACCAATTTTAATTTCGATGACAGGGTGTGAAATGGTTTTCTGAACAACTGGTCTTTCCTGTAAAAGAGTGTCTCGGATGTCGTCAAAACTAATAACATTTTCGTGAACAACATTCTGCGTGTCAAAAGTAGTGCTTGTGTTACTGGAAGATGCGACCTGTACAGTAACTAGTCAGATTCTATCTGACGTGTTATTATTTTCAGGACAATTCTGTGGCATTTCGACTATTTGAACTGTTCTCTTATTTCTTCCAGACGTATTACGCTCTGGACGATACCTACTGTCGGGTTCATTCATGAGAATATGTTGCTGCTGATCATTTTGCTGCTCGTAGGACCGACTGTTATTAAACGTATGTTGGTAATTATGCTCATTGTTTTTACGTCTGTCGTGATAGTCATTCCTATACGGTGCATTGCGATAGGAACTGAAATACTGTCTTTTCTGTACGTAGTTATTTCCTTGCTGCCGTGCGTTACTATTTGTTGTACCTGGGACTCTACGTGCACGCGGCGAAACATTAAAGCTTGGTTGACCTTGTGCATTCCATTGTTGGTTAGGTATGTTAACCGGCCGACTTTCATGCTGTTGTGGTGGAAAACGTTTATTGTTACTAAAATGTGGTTCCTGTTGCTGAAAATTTTGACGATATTGATAATTAGAATTTTGTCTGTTATTAAAGTTCTGTTGGTTGTCATTCCTAAAGCGTCTATTACCTTTACTATTGAAATTACGTGGCTGATCGTAATAGCTGTATGTATGTTGACCTTGGATATTATATGAAAAATTTTTGTTTACAAAGGAATAATCAGATTGCTGTACTTCCAAAAGCTGTAACAGATCTCTGAATGCCGAAATGTTTTCTTTTTGCTGACCTGTTAAAAGTGACACTCTTAATGACCGTGGTAATTTAGAGATACATAATTGAATAAGTGCAGATTCACTATAAGGTTCACTTAAGTACTGGTTTTGTAGGACCATGTGCTCAAAAAATTGCGTCACACTGGGAAAATTTGAATTCTCACAATCTGGCAAACTAATTAGTTGATCTTTAATTCCACACTGTGTCGTCTTCGACCAATACGCTGACAAAAAGGCATTCTGAAACTCTTCTACCGAATAGCATTACCTCGCGATCGGTCTCATACGAGTTGCCGGTGCGCCCTCCAAAAAACTACAAATAAATTCAAGTTTGTGCGTTACGGGCCAAGTCGGTGGAAAAGCAAAGCTAAATTGTTGTATCCAATCTAGCGGGTGGATCTGTGTTCTGTCATTTTTAAATACTTTGAATTTTCTCACTGATAGAAAATGTTTGTAATCAAAATTATCATCTCTGTATGTCGGAACCGGTTCAGGATTAAATGAAAATCTATTTGACTGGGACTGTTCGGAATCTAACTCCCGTACTCTCTGTAGATTATCCAAGTTATACGCGCTTCGTGAGTCTGACAAATGTTCACAAAGTGGTGTCTGCTGTGATGTGTTATTAACTGAAATATTTTTTATCTCTGTTACCTCTTGCTGTAAACTTGACAATTTTCTACGCAATGTGTTATTAGACGAATCGATCTCATTGATTGTCTGCTGTAAATTTTGGAATTCAGGTGTTTGGTTGAACAAAATCGGTGCAGTATCGTCTGATTTGCTGTCATTATTGCTTTCAATAATATCAATACGACTGGCCAATTCATCACGTTTTTCAGTCAGTATTTTTACCTGATCATCGGTTTTAGTGTCAGAGGCATTAATCTGTTTTTGCATTTTACGTGTGGTTTCGTTCAGTTTTTTAACGTCAGCTTTGATGTCATCGGAATCCTGTGTTAGTTCTAATTGTTCGAGTCTGTCGGTCACTGTTTGAATATCTGTTGTGTATGTGTCTGTTTTCGATTTAAGATCAGAAATTTCGTCACGTAATTCTGTGTTCGACTGTTTGATGGTATTAATTTCATCGGACACTGCAGCAATGTTGCTGTCCACGTATGTTTTTGCTTTCGCGAACATTTTACGTTTATCATCATGTCTCTGTGCTGTGATTGTTTTCATTACTTGTCGTTTTACTTTATTTTGATCCTGTATAAATTTACGGAAACGTGTATCACTGTTTTGTATGTGGTGATTAAAACGCTCGTCAATTTGACTGTTCTGTTGTTCAAATTTCGCGTCAATCTTTGCATCTACTGTGCGCGAAAGTTCTGCTGTCATTAATTTAAACTCGTCGCGTAATTGTGTTGCCTTTTCAGAGCATTGTTTACCGACTGCGCTAATTTCTTCTCTAAGTGTTTCTGTTGTAGCTGTTTGCATATCCCTTAATTCTTGAGCAACAGATCTAATTTCTTCGCTACTTTTTCTTGAACAAGCCTCAATTTCCTCGCGTAACTGTTCCTTAGTCTCATGACACTGCGCGGCAACGTGTCTAATTTGTTCACTAAGCTGTCTGGAATTGTTGTCTAATTTTTCATTTAACTGTCTGGAATTGTTGTCTAATTTTTCATTGAGCTGTTGTTTGAGATTTTCGTTATTTTCATTAAGCTGTTGTTTGAGATCTTCTTTAAGATTGTCTTGTTTTTTATCTAGTTGAATGAAATGTTCATTAAGTTGTTTGAAATTTTCATTATTATTGTCTAATTTTTCATTCTGTTGTTTGGTAATCTCGTTTTGTTCTGTCTTAAACTGTAGCAATACAGCCATAATTTGATTCAAGCCAAAAGTAACCGCTGCATTCTCTGTGCCGTGTGATGCTGTATATGCATTTGTCACGTTTTCTGTATCCATTAGGATATTCTGTGATTTGCTAATCGGATGTGCACAGTTAGTCACTATTTCGGAATCAAGTAAATCTGTCCTACTTTGAGTATCCTGTTCATTTTCATTAGAAAGATTTGTCTGTTCGTCACGTGAATTTTGCGAACCGGTTGTGTTAAGCTGGGCAGCGCTCATTGCAACAGAACGCCCCGCGTCATCAATTGTCGTCAAATTAACAGAAGAGACAATTGAGTTCGTTTGTTCATCATTAAGATAAAAATCATCATTAGTGGTTGGAACGCACTGATTGTCAGTGAACGCAGGATTGTCATCATTACACTGCGTGTCACAAGTACTATCAGTGAAGTTGTTTAAGTCGGTAATTTCATTCATTATACTTCGCGATGCACTATTCACAGTCTTCCGCGGCATTTTTACAATAGTCACAATTATTCACAAATGAAATAAGCACAATGCAAAAAGCAACAAACACAAATACAACAGAGAGCAATGAATTGCCGATGATCTGAGGAAAGAAAGTCATAAAATTAGTAAAAGCGTTGCGCCAAATGCTAATTATATTTTAGTTAATAAGAGCAGATATCTGGCTACTTATCAGAAGATTCTCAAAGAAATACGATCCCGGTCCGGATGTCGCCAAGTGTAACTTTCCCGCATAATTTTGAAAGAAAATATTTAAATGTTAATTGGACATCGGGCTAAGTGTAACTTTCCCACAAAAATATGAAATGAAAAGAATTGAACAGAACCAAGTGTAGCCTCCCCACAAATATTTGAAACGACAATAACTTCGCTACAAAAATATTCAAAAATAATCGCCCAATGTAAACTCGACACAAAAATTGAAAATGAACATTAATCACTAAACCCACAATAATAGGGGAGCATCGCTGACCTTAGGCCCTGTGCAATAATTAATCTGATAAATTGATTCTGGGAGGAAAAGCATAGGAAATATTGTTTCAATTGGAATGATTATTTTCTTAAAACGATTGCTTTGAAAACAAAATTATTATTGGGGCATTTCTTGAACAAATTAATTACAGTTAACATACATTACATTATCAGATGTGCGCAATGCTGCTTCATTACCTTATTTAACAATATACCTCGTCCCGAACCTTGACCAGAGACCCATGTCGACCCGCGCCGACTCCTCACACACAACTCTGACTAAGTCCAACTCACAACTACATGCCCTCGCGACTCGCTACGTACAACTTACTCGCAACTGAGTCGTTCTCGCAACTGAACACTCGCGCGGTCAAGCGCAGACTAGCAACGATAAACAACTCTCTGGTCAGAGATTCTGTCATGCCTCGCCATCGCTGGTACATATGAGACGTACGCGTTTCACAGTACAACGGAAAATTTGCAGTCATGGTGCGTGGGATGACCGCGGCAGAGCTCTTGGTGTCGAAGGAAATCGCATCACATAGAATATAGCTCCAGGTGTAGGTCCAGTGTGTCTAGGGGGAAGACAGGCTGTCTGTAGGTGCTCAAATGTTCAAATGTGTGTGAAATCTTACGGGACTTAACTGCTAAGGTCGTCAGTCCCTAACCCTACACACTACTTAACCTAAATTATCCTAAGGACAAACACACACACCCAACCCCGAGGGAGGACTCGAATCTCCGCCAGGACCAGCCGCACAGTCCATGACTGCAGCGCCTTGGACCGCTCGGCTAATCCCGCGCGGCTGTAGGTGCTCACCTGGCCTCTTTCTAACCAACGCACTGCCATCACTGGCACCGACGAAGAACCAGCTTTCAACAGGAAACACAAGAGACCTCCACCCTGCCTTCCAATGAGCTCTCGCTTGACACTAATGAAGTCGCAAATGGAGGTGGTTTGAGATCGGTGGGGTGGAATGCAAGCTAAAGGGCATTTGGCTCGGAGCTGTTCTTGAGGTAACTGTTTTCTAATAGTTCGCTGTGTCGCTGTGGTGCCAACTGCTGCTCAAACTGCTGCACCAGACGCCGTACGATGCACCAGAGCCATACGTCGAACTAGATCGTCTCCCCTCTCGGTACTGACACATGGTCGCCCACCTCCCTGTCTTCTTGCGACCGTACATTGTCGTCACCACCGCTGCCAGCAGTCGTGTACAGTGGCTACGTTCCCGCCCAGACTTTTTCCAGTATCTCAGAAGAAACATCCAGCTTCTCGTACACTTACTACGCGACCTCGTTCAAACGCACTGAGGTGACGATAAAGGCGCCTTTGTCGCCTTAAAAGCATTCTTGACTAACATCCACTTACAAAGTCCAATCTGAAATTAACCCTCATCACTTTTACAGAGGGTGTTTAAAGCAAACCTGATTGGCATCCTCACAGTGGAGCTATTAGCTACTAGTGCTAGTGGTGTGTCAAAAGATACAATAAAACACGTCACGCACAGCACAAGTTACTTACATCCGAATGTGTATTCCTTTCTGCTTTCCCAACACTGACTAGACCGGATTACTGACTGTGTTAAGCATTACTGCACTCCAGTCGAACAGTACTGCTAACTTACTTAGAGACCAGTACGACAATATAAGACAATAAAATACGACGCACCACGGAGTTATGCAAATAAATCTTAAACTGATACCCATACAGGTGTCGATGAAAAATGAAAAACTTCAGGTGTCGATGAATGAATGTCTGATACTGCAACATAATTTGACCTCGCAGCTAGCAGGGATGGCAACGGCCTTGCCGCAGTGGATACACCGGTTCCCGTGAGATCACCGAAGCTAAGCGCTGTCGCGCGTGGTCGGCGCTCGGATGGGTGACCATCCGGGCCTACACGCGCTGTTGCCATTTTTCGGGGTGCACTCAGCCTCGTGATGCCAATTGAGGAGCTACTCGATCGAATAGTAGCGGCTTCGGTCAAGAATACCATCATAACGACCGGGAGAGCGGACACGACGGTCGGATGGTCCCGGTAGGCCACTCCTGGCAGGGATAGTAAACAGGTGACATGACGATATCAGGGTATTAAGTCTTACGAATTTCCGTGTACTCACTTGGACAGTAACTACTTACATTTTTCGCAGACAGGCGCTTGAACAATAAACGCAGAGGTCAGCATTTCAGGGAGAAGCCGCGTGGAGTAATCGGCGAATCGCTTGACATTTGAATAGGAGAAATTACACTATTCGACTATGTAGGTAGGAATGGGTGAACCATGGCCGAAAACAGCGTCAAGAAGGTATCGGTCGACCGAGAGACGACACAACGAGGATCGAGCAGTCTTCAGGGAGTCACTCGGAGCTCCGAATTCATCATTGTCGTCGATCCGACGTCTAACTGGTGCTTCAGTGACGACAAGAACCACTTGTAGGCGGCTCAGAAAGGAAGCTGAGCTCACTGCGCCCCTCCCTCTGACTATCAATGACCTCTGTACACCAACAAGCCCGTTTACAGCCGTGTCGGGCACATCCGGCCTGGAATGTCACAAGTGGAGTAGAATTGTCTTCAATGATAAGTTCCTCTTCGATTTGAGCCCCGATGATCAGCGAAGACATTTCTGGAGACATTCCAGACAGCTTCTCACAGTCTCCCAAGTTACGGCCAGACAACAAACAATGATGATCTGGGGTGGCATGTCATTTCATAGAAGGACTCCTTTTGCTGTTATCCGCAGCACCCTTACAACATATGGCTACGTAGACGAGGTTTTGTTGCCTTTCATGTCAAGCCATTCTGGGCTTACATTTAAGCACGGTAATATCCGCCCGAACACAGCAGGAGTTGCTGCTGCTCGTCCTTGTGCTTTCCAAAACCTACCTTGGACAGCAACACTGGCAGATCTCTACCCAGTTGAAAACGTATGGACTATTATGGACATGGCCCTCCAACCAGGTCGGGGCTTTAACCCGCCAGTTAAACAGAATTTCGGGCGACGTCCCTCAGGAGTACATCCAACAACCCTGCTAATCAGTGCTAAGCTCAATAACTTCTTGCATTTCAGCAAGTTAATCTCCTCCCGCGCACAGTAGGAGTTGCTGCTACCCGTCCAAATGCTTGCCAAAACCTGTCTTGGCCAGCAACACTGACAGGTGGACCAACGAGTTATTGAATTGCTCAGTTTCTCAAACTCTTTCTCCTGAATAAATCATCCAATTTTTCTTAAATTGTAATGATTTATTTATCTGAGCGTGTAAATCTTGTCTACCGATTTTCATAACATTCGGATAATTCCTTCGTGGTACGCCATTATTTTGTTGTCCTGGAGGGTATTTATTTTAAAAAGTTCTTCTACAATTATTTCTTCAGTTATTTCCGTTATGTTTCTAAATATATTTTACTACAAACTTCTTAACGTAGTTCAGCTTCCTATAATTATGGTTATTTTTTTCTTATACTAGAAAACTACTTGCCACTTTAATTATACACTCAAGCGCCAAAGAAACTAGTGTAGGCATGCGTATTCAAATACAATGACATGTAAACAGACAGAAACGGCGCAGTGGTCACAACATGTGTCTGGCGCAGTTGTTAGATCGGTTACTGCTGCTACAATGGCAGGTTATCAATATATAAGTGATTTTGAACGAGTTGTTGTAGACGGCGCTCGAGAGATGGAGCACAGCATCTCCGAGGTAAAGATGAAGTAGGGATTTATCCGAACGACCGTATCCTGAGTGTACCGTGAATATCAGGAATCCGGTAAAACATAAAATCTCCGACATCGCTGCGGCCGGAAAAAGATCCTGCAAGAACGGGACCAACGACGACTGAAGAGAATAGTTCAAAGTGACAGAAATGCAACCGTTTTGATAACTGTTGCAGATTTCAATGCTGGGCCATCAACAAGTGTCAGCTTGCGAGCCGTTCAACGAAACACTAATTTCCATTTGTGTACCCTTGATGATTGCACAACACGTTTACACCTCGACTGGCCCCGTCAACACCGACAGAGGACTGTTGATGACTGGAAGCATGTTACCTGGTCGGACGAGACTCGTTTCAAATTGTATCGAGCAAATGGACGTGTACGGGTATGGAGACAACCTCATGAATCCATGGACCCTTCATGTCGACATGCGACTCGGACAGGTGACACGTACGTAAGCATCCTGCCTGATCACCTGCAACCATTCATGTCAATTGTAAATTCCGACAGACTAAGACAATTCCAGCAGGACGATGTGAAACCTACATGTCCACAATTGTTATAGAGTGGCTCATGGAAAAGTCCTCTGAGTTTAAACACTTCCGTTGACCACCACTCACCTCAGACATGAGCACATCTGGGATGTCTTGCGACCTGTTTCCAGGAAATATCTCGACCACGTCGTACTCTTAAGTATTTATGGACAGCCCTGCAGGATTCATGGTGTCAATTCCCTCTGGCACTACGTTAGACATTAGTCGAGTCCATGACACGTCGTGTTGCGGTACTTCTGCGTGCTCGTGGTGGCTCTACATATTAGGCAGGTGTAGTAGTCTCTTTGGCTCTTCAGTGTATGTGGAATCATGGCAGTGAGAGAGAAAATCTTTCCAGCTCTCGACAGATCAGCAGCTATGAAAGCTTGACAGTGATTCGAGGAATAAGAGTACTGATACATTCGACTGGAGAAGGTTCTTGAAAATCATACGTAGAAATATCACCAAACAAATTTATAAATGTAGATCACAGTTCTGTAGAAGTATTATGAGATAGGTTACGTGAGTCACTGCAGTGTAGAAGTGGCTAACTAAGAAGCTTTGGAGCTTTAATCATCTGTTTTCTTATTTTTACTTATTTTATTTTTCACTGGGCGTCAAGATTTTGGCATGCCTTAGATCATGGCTACCGTAAGTTTGCTGCGAGAAGCTCTGGGGCTCCACAAGATCTCTCTGAGAGCTCCGCTAAAATAATATCAACCTAAAACACAAAGCACATTAACTCTTGTCACATTCTGGGAAAAAGAACTTTTATAAATATCGTATCAGTGCTGGCTTTACGAAAGTTAGGCAATAGGTAGCATAATAAATCTACAATAATGCGGCGCTCAAAAACTATAAACAAAAGAATGTAGTTTGTACGAGTAGGTATATTCGCTACTATGCACCCATGTAGCGGCTGTGACGACGTTTCCTCCTTCCCTCTCTCTCCCTCCATCTCTCCCTCCCTCCCACCCACCCTCTTCTCTCTCTCTCTCTCTCTCTCTCTCTCTTTCGCTGCTTACTGTCTCATCTACAAATTATGCGAACATTCCTATATGGTCTATCCGTCTGTCTCTCATTCACAAACATCTCGGGTCACCTCCAATGATTTCATGGCTTCGCTTTCTATGCTTCACTGCCCAAGGATATACACTACTGGCCATTAAAATGGCTACACCACGGAGATGACGTGCTACAGACGCGAATCTTAACCGACAGGAAGAAGATGCTGTGATATGCAAAAGATTAGCTTTTCTGAGCATTCAAACAACGTTGGCGCCGGTGGCGACACCTACTACTTGCTGACATGAGGAAAGTTTCCAACCGATTTCTCATACACAACTAGCAGTTGACCGGCGTTGCCTGGTGAAACGATGTTGTGATGCCTCGTGTAAGGAGGCATCACGTGCGGTATATCGTACCTTGACATTGCTGTTCTCGTTGGTCGAGATCCAATGACTGTTAGCAGAATATGGAATCGGCGGGTTCAGGAGGGTAATACGGAACGCCGTGCTGGATCCCAACGGCCTCGTATCACTAGCAGTCGAGATGACAGGCATCTTATCCACATGGCTGTAACGGATCGTTCAGCCACGTCTCGATCACTGAGTCAACAGATGGGGACGTTAGCAAGACAACAACCATCTGTACGAACAGTTCGACGACGTTTGCAGCAGCATGGACCATCAGCTCGGAGAACATAACTGCGGTTAGCCTTGACACTGCATCACAGACAGGAGCGCCTGCGATGGTGTACTCAACGAGGAAACTGGGTGCACGAATGGCAGAATGTCATTTTTTCGGATGAATCCAGGTTCTGCTTACAGCATCATGTTGGTCGCATCCGTGTTTGGCGACATTGCGGTGAACGCACGTTGGAAGGGTGTATTCGTCATCGCCATACTGGCGTATCACCCGGCGTGATGGTATGTGGTGCCATTGGTTACACGTCTCGGTTACTTCTTGATTGCATTGACGGTACTTTGAACAGTGGACGTTACATTTCAGATGTGTTATGACCCGTGGCTCTACCCTTCATTTGATCCCTGTGAAACCCTACATTTCAGCAGGATAATGCACGATCGCATGTTTCAGGTCCTGTAAGGGCCTTTCTGGATACAGAAAATGTTCGACTGCTGCCCTAGCCAGCACATACTCCAGATTTCTCACCAATTGAAAACGTCTGGTCAATGATGGCCGAGCAACTGGTTCGTCACAATACGCCAGTCATTACTCTTGATGAACTGTGGTATCGTGTTGAAGCTGCATGGGCAACCGTGCCAGTAAACGCCATCCAAGCCCTGTTTGACTCAATGTCCAGGCGTATCATGGCCGTTGTTACGGCCAGAGGTGGTTGTTCTGGGTACTCATTTCTCAGTATCTATGCGCCCAAATTGTGTTAAAATGTAATCGCATGTCAGTTCTAGTATAATATATTTGTCCAATGAATACCCGTTTATCATCTGCATTTCTTCTTGGTGTAGCAATTTTAATAGCCAGTAGTGTATAAACCCCCGGCGCACAGTTCCTAATGAAGCTTGCGATTGCAGCACACAGACCAGTTCGTCACGGCGAATCGGCATGCCGCTTTGCTATCCCAATATGTTCGATTAGGTTTGTTATTGTCTACAGATTTAAAATTTAATATACTGTGACAGTATTATTCTATGTTCGATATATTGTAAAATTAAACTACACTCCTGGAAATTGAAATACGAACACCGTGAATTCATTGTCCCAGGAAGGGGAAACTTTATTGACACATTCCTGGGGTCAGATACATCACATGATCACACTGACAGAACCACAGGCACATAGACACACGCAACAGAGCATGCACAATGTCGGCACTAGTACAGTGTATATCCACCTTTCGCAGCAATGCAGGCTGCTATTCTCCCATGGAGACGATCGTAGAGATGCTGGATGTAGTCCTGTGGAACGGCTTGCCATGCCATTTCCACCTGGCGCCTCAGTTGGACCAGCGTTCGTGCTGGACGTGCAGACCGCGTGAGACGACGCTTCATCCAGTCCCAAACATGCTCAATGGGGGACAGATCCGGAGATCTTGCTGGCCAGGGTAGTTGACTTACACCTTCTAGAGCACGTTGGGTGGCACGGGATACATGCGGACGTGCATTGTCCTGTTGGAACAGCAAGTTCCCTTGCTGGTCTAGGAATGGTAGAACGATGGGTTCGATGACGGTTTGGATGTACCGTGCACTATTCAGTGTCCCCTCGACGATCACCAGTGGTGTACGGCCAGTGTAGGAGATCGCTCCCCACACCATGATGCCGGGTGTTGGCCCTGTGTGCCTCGGTCGTATGCAGTCCTGATTGTGGCGCTCACCTGCACGGCGCCAAACACGCATACGACCATCATTGGCACCAAGGCAGAAGCGACTCTCATCGCTGAAGACGACACGTCTCCATTCGTCCCTCCATTCACGCCTGTCGCGACACCACTGGAGGCGGGCTGCACGATGTTGGGGCGTGAGCGGAAGACGGCCTAACGGTGTGCGGGACCGTAGCCCAGCTTCATGGAGACGGTTGCGAATGGTCCTCGCCGATACCCCAGGAGCAACAGTGTCCTTAATTTGCTGGGAAGTGGCGGTGCGGTCCCCTACGGCACTGCGTAGGATCCTACGGTCTTGGCGTGCATCCGTGCGTCGCTGCGGTCCGATCCCAGGTCAACGGGCACGTGCACCTTCCGCCGACCACTGGCGACAACATCGATGTACTGTGGAGACCTCACGCCCCACGTGTTGAGCAATTCGGCGGTACGTCCACCCGGCCTCCCGCATGCCCACTATACGCCCTCGCTCAAAGTCCGTCAACTGCACATACGGTTCATATCCACGCTGTCGCTGCATGCTACCAGTGTTAAAGACTGCGATGGAGCTCCGTATGCCACGGCAAACTGGCTGACACTGACGGCGGCGGTGCACAAATGCTGCGCAGCTAGCGCCATTCGACGGCCAACACCGCGGTTCCTGGTGTGTCCGCTGTGCCGTGCGCGTGATCATTGCTTGTACAGCCCTCTCGCAGTGTCCGGAGCAAGTATGGCAGGTCTGACACACCGGTGTCAATGTGTTCTTTTTTCCATTTCCAGGAGTGTAGTTTCAATGATATAAATGGAGCGGTGGCTTAAAGGTGTTGTAATAAAATGCTGCATCAAAAGTTCGAATGCTGTTCACCTGGAAGATGCGGCATCAACCTTAAAGATTTCCGAGCAGGACTATGACATTCAAGAAGGTAGAGCCGTGACTTCCTGTGATGCTCTTGGCAGGACCGTTTCTCTGTCGAAGTTAGTGCTTAGCAGCGTCCTGGTCGGCTAGAGTCCTCTATTTTGGACGGCCGTGGATAGCGAGGGGAGACTCGGTCTGGGCAGTGACAGAGGGAAGACAGCGCATGGAGCACCGCAAGTAGTCAGCCGGCGCTTGGTGTACTGCGAGGACGCACGGTGTTGACATTCCGGCGCCTGGGTCCGGTGGCGAGCGGAACTGGAGTGCGGAAGCAGTCACGGTCAACATAGGCCCTGTTTAAGTGTCGTGTCTATCTCGAATCCTGAGGAGTGCGCAGGAGATTATCTTGGCGTGCCTGTTAACAATGAGCGCCTGGACTAATTTTAAATGGAGAGCCATTTTGTGGTGGAACTTTTGGATGTGATTCCTCCGTGTAGTCACTTTGATTTTCACTAGTCATTCCTTAAACCACTTGCACGTGAGTCCGGGATATTAAATATTGCTAGTCTATGTAACTGCGCTGTGCTCTGGTTCCGTTGCATTTGTCGTGAAAGTTACAAGTATGGCCGATATTGGCGATTCCTTTTTTTATTATTATTGTTAATATGCTAACTGGTCAGTTTTATGAATCCAAGTTTTATCGCTGTATAAAGCTTCAGCCGCCAATTTAAACTGGAATTGCTAACTTCTTCCTTGTTGGCAACCGTAATAGCAACAATTTTGCGCCGTCAAACGGTGATTTGGTATTTAAGGTTGTGTGCCGATTGTCTGGCCTTGCTGGCCGTGGTGGACGAGCGGTTCTAGTCACTTGAATCTGGAACCGCGCGACCGCTATGGTCGCAGGTTCGAATCCTGCCTCGGGCATGGATGTGTGTGGTGTCCTTAGGTTAGTTAGGTTTAAGTAGTTCTAAGTCTAGGGGACTGATGACCTCAGATGTTAAGTCCCATAGTGCTCAGAGCCATTTGAACCATTTTTTGTCTGGCCTTTATCAAGTAAAATCTCACGTCATTGGAGATCGTTTAATGAACTATTGCTTTCATAGTAACTGCGGTTGTCACACTATAATGTTTAACATCATTTCCTGCATCTGTCGCTGCTCTAGTACTTGGCGGCCGGTTTTAGTATTTAGTGGACTATTTATTAATACTGAGTTTGTGTGTTCTAGAAGCCGTCATTGGTGTGAGCAGGTCTTGCTGCCTGTTGTTGTCACTTGAGCTGCCGAGTACGGAATTCAGATGCGCAGCCGATGTGAATACCAAATGTCGTGAATGTGCTGATTGTTGTGTAGATCCTCCACGCTATCATAACATCATATAGCAGAATGTTTTCTGTAATAATTAATTCACATATTTGTGAGATCATGCTATTTGAGTATTTTTTGAAACCTAATAGCTCTTACAAATTGCTATATTTCATATTCACAAAGCCTGATCGCAGTGGTAGCAAAATTGTTCAAATGGATCTGAGCACAACGGGACTTAACTGCTGAGGTCATCAGTCCCCTAGAACTTAGAACTACTTAAACCTAACTAACCTAAGGACATCACACACCTTAAGATGTCATGGTCTCCTGACCTTCATTACTTACATATTCCGCCCTCACAATCATATTCCGCACATCAAGACGCTTCATTCGAACCCAAACTCGATAAAATAAAGTCAATGTTGTATGAATTCATGTAAACGATATGCAATTAACAAGTAAGTGCACCGTGGTTGAAATACTCGAGGCTAGCGTACAGACATACATTCCAGACACGACGGTCACAGAAGCTTTTCGGGAGAGAAAACACACAACGGGACGCCGGTCCCTTCAGAGCACAACCCAGCCTAAGTCGGCCGGTGACCGCCCATATAGCAGACAGCGTGGGCCCGAGTGAAAGTTTGATTGGCGAACGTCAATCCAGATAGAACGAGAGTAATCTTATTTGTCAGCAGCGTGCGGCGCAGACAGCAGTCATCGCATCTTACGGCGTTGTGTGCTACAGCTATTGCGAGCCCCATATTTCCTCCAAATCAGTACACTTCACTGCATTTCACACGCGGCAGCCTCGACCGTACCTAGCAACATTCTGAAGAATAATTATTCAAGTTGAGTGGGCACACCTCTCAGCCATTCTGCCAAGTCAACAACCATCTTAAACTTTGTATAGAAATTTCATTAGCGAATCCTATCCTTGAGATGTAACTTCACATTCCGAATAGAACCAGGAGATAACTTGTTCAATTCATAACTAAAAGTGCCATTGTGATTTCTCAGAATTTTTGGAAAATAAATAATAACTTTCGTTAGTTTCATGTTTTTCTTACACTAACTAGCACTACTCCAGTACCCAAGTATCCCACCAGTTACGTAAGAAATTTTGTGAATTTTTGTGTCATTTCCTCACAACAGACGACTCCAGAAGATATTTATTGCTGAAAGTTTTTCAGGCATTTCTCTTTAAAACGTTAGGAGCGTCTGTCTGACTTCTGTAGCAGTGTGGGGGTGGAAATTGCATCTTGCAGGAGCCACAGGGTAAAGGGTACATCTCAGATTAATCCGTCGCGCTCAGAAAATGGCGACCCTGCCAGGATAGGTAAAATAGGTAAGCTACCAGGATAGGAAAGCGTCAGGATAGTTATGTACGGCAGGTCGCAGCAGTAGCACTTTGAAGAACTTTCTTTCGTGTATTAAATAGCTATTTGCAAAGATTGGGATCAGAATAAATACAGGTAGTGAAGAAAGCAGAATTGTAGGGAAAAGGACGTGTGTTATTGTGTTGGAAAATTTTACATTTTTTACTATTTTTGTGTAGCTGTGAGGGCATAGAATTTTCAGATGATGGGCACAGACGCAGAGTGACGCAGACATGCAGTGTGACGCAGCATCATATAAATTAGAATTAAGAAATAAAATTTTTCTCCCTTTGCAAGCGCTCAGGTAGAGATTGCAGACTGTAGCAGAGCAGACAGAACATTAAACGAGAAGTCACGACGTTGTTGTTGTTGGTTCAACCAACTGGTAAGTGGTCGTACAGTTTTGTAGATAGGGTTGTGGTGTGTTGAAAGAATTTCCATGTTAACGAGAGCACAAGCCAAAAGGTTACGTGAGAGACAGCAAGTAGACAAGATGGGGGAGAATCAACCTGATAGACAGCAAGTAAACGAGCTTATTGGGAATAGGACAGAAGGTGAACCTGAAAATAGGACAGACGGTGAATCAGAGAATAGGACAGTCGAGGAGCTGCAGAATAAGCAGGCTCAGTTAGACTGGGATAAAATTGAGACAGATCAGACAGATGGGAATCGAAGAATTGAGAACATGGAATTTCCAGAATATGAAATTACAGGTAGGGCACATTCTGAGCCAAAAATAGACAGCCCAAGTAGGAACTGGCAAAGATTAGAAGCGAAACGAGCACAGGAAACGCGTTTGTTTGCCGTATATTCAGCGACAGAATACGCGTCAATACAGTCAATGAACCGGCAGTTAGCTAACGTTCAAAGAGAAGTAGACAGTGAGGAAGAGGGGAAACATTTAGAATACGTCGAACCTATCGTACACATTCTAAATATGCCCCAACAGCAGACACAGAATTTTGCGCAGTTACGAGCGCCACGAAAAGGTTCCGTAACAGACGCAACTGCACCTGCAAACTCAAGACACACACAACAGAGAGTGCAGAATGCGGAGTTGTTTGCGCCACGTAATGGTTCAATGACAAACGCAACTAGTCCTCAACACAGACAGCACTGGTTATTGCTGTTATCAAACTTAGAAGCGCCACAGCATAGCCCAATAAACGACGTTACTGACCGAGTAGAAAACAATAGATCGAGAATACATAGTTCAGCAGAAGGTAGTGTTACAGGACAGGACGCGATCATGGAGATGTTACAAAAAATGAACGCTAGTATGACGAAACAGAATATACAGATAACAAAACAGTATCAGGAATTGAAACAGGATAATCAGGAATTGATACAGGACAATCAGGCTATTAAGACACAGATCCAACAGGTTAAAATCCAGATGGAGGAATGGATCGCCCGAATTGATAGTCAGATCACTCAGATAAACAAAGACGCGAAAGAATCTAGAGAAAGATTTCAGGTACTAACACAAGGTCAGCAGCAATTACGCCCTGACGTGGAAAAGGTCCAACTGGACCTTACTAAAGACAAAGAAAAGAAAGTATGACGAATTTTTTACAGAGACAAAAATGAAGAAGTATATATGCTTAAGAATGAACAGTTATTAAGAAGTAAAAAAGCTATGACATGTGCAAACCAAACTGTGAATGAAAAAGCCACGGAAGTATAATATTTAGTCAGTTATTTCACTGCATAAATGGACGAAGCACAACCTTCGCTGAGAATGTTATAAAACCACTTGTAGCAGACATAACTTAGATATGCTTGATGAGATACCTGCAAAGACATCTTTCTACAGCGCTACTTCCAAACGACACTATTTCGCATCGAATAAAAGATCTCCCTGTATCAAACAAGAACTAGTTGGTCCCCTTCAACACAATAAATTCATCTTGAAATGGATGAGTCGGCTGATGTTGTTGGACTGTCAACCTTGTTGATAATTGTACCATATGCATATGAACAAAAGGCTTGCTTATGTGCGCGTCACTGCCAACTAACAACACCAGTAAATACGTTCTTAACACGATCAACAATTTTTTTTTAAATAAACCATAATGACTGGAACGATTGTATTGATCTATATACTTGTGGATTCAAGACAATGACCAGCAAAACAGCCGGAATGTTATCGGTAGTACGAAGTAAGGCCCCAAACTTCAGTTCCGGCTACTGTGTCCTGCATAGACAATCACTCGAGAAAAAGATATTACTAAATCCAAAACTGGTCTCTCATGGAGCAGAAAAATAGTTATGCCAGATCACCCCCTCTTCATAGCCGAATGTTTCCCGTAATGTGTAAGGATTCTGGAAGCAGACACGAAACACTAATACTCCACAATTAGTGTGCATAGTTACGGGGTAAGGCCTTAACAAGATTATTCGAACCAAGAGTTCATATACATGTTTTTATGACTTTCTTTTAAATTAGAAGACTATTTGTATGATGTGACTTGGATGCACATGCTAGCTTTTTGGCAGTTACATGCGGCAAAATTAATGAACTAATTCTCTCTTTACAAGGAAAACAGACAATAAATTACAGTACTAGCAAAAAACTAACAAATAAAAAAATAGTTTTTAGGATTGTTTGTGTTGGAAAGAGAGAACTAGAAAGCTTTTTAATACTGAATATGTTCCTTGTTGAGACAACAGAATTACCAAACAAAATTTTAACGAACTGATCCAATGTCTCCGTGATGTGGGTACATCTTTTGAGGCCTATTTTTCGGAAGAGCAGAATGCGAAAGTGAAAATTAATTCATGGGTTCAGAATCCTTTAGTACCGAATATTGCTGAAGCTAGGAAATATTTCAAACCAAACCTATGAATCATTCTTAGAAATGATATCAGATTCAAGCACCTAATCATTGTTGAAAACAAAGTTATCTGATGATTTGTGGTGCAGCGTGCTTGATCACTATCGACAACTTGCGACACAGGCTTTGAGTGTACTTCTTCCGTTCCAAACAACATACTAGTGTGAGACGAAATTCTCGGCATATGCAGCTATAAAGATAAAATACAAAATACTGCTGTAGACTGGATGCTGAAACTGGCATGCATCTTCAGCTCTCTTCAATAAGCCCGGCATTAAACAGCTGGTCAGAAATAGGAAAGAAAACTTTGTATCTGTCATTAAATGTAAAGAATGTTGTCACTTTACAGTGGGATCAATAGAATGTTATTTTGTGTATTCTATTGTTGGGTGCTGTTTTGTGGTTGTTGTAGAAGTTGCTACTTGTATAATGCAGCTATTTTTGTATGATTTTCATCTAATTATTGTAATTAAAGGATGAACGTAAAACCAGATTTGGCTTATTTTGGGTCTCCGTAAAATATTTGGTATTTCAAAAGAGCTGCGTCAATAAAATCCATTGCCTTAGACAATGTTAGTTAACAACACATAAAAGATGGAATCCCGTTTCAAAGAAATCTGCAAAACTCTCTCAAAATTTTTATCTATGTCATAGAAAACATACATTGTATACAACGGCACAAACTTATGTCATCTAAGCACAACTGTGCGTGCTTATGTCTAATGTATGACTATGATTTTTCATGCCGTACCATTCTTCATCTAAAATAAATACTTACAGTTCTCACGCATAAAAATGGAGACAGAGTAGAAGCGGAGTTCAAATGTCGAAACTGGTTATATTTTGTTTCGTTACACATCAGACTTGCAATCGCATAAATTCCACTTCCTGCGCCACGGTCGCAGGTTCGAATGCTGCCTCGGGCAGGGATGTGTGTGATGTCTTTAGGTTAGTTAGGTATAAGTAGTTTTGAGTTCTAGAGGACTAATGACCTCAGATCTTAAGTCCCATAGTGCTCAGAGCCAATTTTGAACGTTCAAACCCGTGGACCTCGTCGCAGTGCATGCAGCTAGAGACACCCAAGTGCCAGAAATGCTGATCGGCGGCAAAGAAGTAAACATATGTATGAAATGAATCTGTGGCCACGCGGTCGATCCAAGCTGGGAAGTCAATGAATCACTTGTGAGCTGCACTGTGGCGACGTCTTTGCAAGTTTATTACAAAAAGAGCCGGATCCCAAGACTTGTAGAGGGTGGGGCAATTGAAAGTGCCAAAGAGATCAGAGTTCCAAGGTACAAAGAAATACAGGAGAGAAAACATAATGCAGTACTAATCTAACTGTAGCAGATGCAGAAAGTGATCACCATTCATGTCTTGGAATTTTCGGGCCTTAGTTAGCAAGTTGGTAAAGACGGATCGAAGTTGGACTACTGGAATTGCCGCAGTCTCATCAGAAACTTTCTGCTACAATTTTTGAAGACTATGAGTGTTATTGCGATACGCCTTAGACTCGAGGGCTCCCCACACAAAGTAATCGCTTACTGACTGATTAGATGACCTGCATGACCATCTAGGGCCACGCCCAGACTGATCTCTCCTAACAATTCCTTCAGGCGTGACGATTGTGTAAATGTTCTCCAAGCTTCGGCGGGTCGCGTGGGCAGTTGCTGCATACTGTTGTAAGTAACTGTAGGTCTTAACCTCCTCCGTTAATGCTGCCCTCGTTGGGCCACTTTCATTTGCCGCCGTCTACTGAGCTGGCGAGGCGAGCGCATCGCTGCTGCTGCGCGCTTCGCTTACTCGGCCGTTGAGAGCTCGTGAAGAGGTTTTCTGTGCTGTGGGCGCTGCGGAGAGCAAATTGTCGTGCGTTGTTTTGACAACGCGTGCAAATTGTCGTGTTCCGCGCCTCGCAGCATGGGAAAGAAGGGTGCGCAGAGGAAACCTGCCGCTACGAAGGGTCCTTCGGTTGTGCGACTCTCTGAGTCTGCCGACCGTGCAAGGAACTCCTGTGAAGACGAGTCGCGGCCTGTCCCCCCTTTGTACGTCAAGTGCAAAGGCGGGTGGACAGCGCTGTTCGACACCATGACGAATTGCGCTCGGAACGAGGTGGTCTACGAGTCTGTTGATACAGACTCGCTGATCTGCGTTCGAGCCGCAAACGTGACCGACCACAGGGCGATCAAGGTCGCAGTGGCCGACCACATCGTCGACGCGCCGCCGGCGCGTGAGAAGGCACCTTCCGTAGGAAGGATGAAGACGACTAAGGCACTCCTCAGGAGGTTGCCTTGGTGCTGTGACGAGGCAGCGGTCCGGGAAGGGCTGCTGCGAGCCGGGTTTGGTAATGCAGCCGCAAGGTTGCACAACCGGACCAACAGGAAGAGGGCGCCGCTCTATGCCGTGACCGTGCAAACGGTCGACGGCGGGAGCGACATCTTCGACTTGCGGAAGTTGCTGGGCTTCCCGGTTACGACGGAGGCTCTCCCGACCGCCATGGATCCTCAGCCCCAGTGCTTCAGGTGCCAGGGCGAGGGCCATGTTGCGAAGTATTGCCGCAACGCGGCGCGGTGCGTCAAGTGCTCAGGTGAGCACGACAGCCGCGCCTGCGACCGCGGCAGCAACGCTCTGCCGACTTGTGTCCGGTGTGGTGGCCCGCACGTCGCCAGTTGGCGCGGTTGTGCGGCTTTCTCTAGCCGCAGCCGTGCCGGGGGCGGCGAAGCGGCCGCGGCCCCACCGACGCAGCAGCAGAAGAGAAGACGACGTCGGAAACGGCGTAGGGCGGAGATCAGCCCGGTGCAGCTGAGGGACGGCGCAGCAGCAGATCCACCTGCCAGGGGCAGGGACGGCCGCTCGGAAACGGGCCGCCAGGACGCAGCTCGCCCTCCCGCGAAGAGATGTGGCCTCGAGCTCGGCACCGCCGTGAAGGAGGCCACAGCAGCCCTCAAAGCCGTAATGGCGGCGGAGAGGGCTGCCTTCGCAGCCGCCGTGGCTGCAGAGAAGGAAGAGGCCTTGAGGCAACTGCGAGCAGTCTTCGCCCAAGGCCTCAGTGCAGTCGTACCTGCGAACACTCCTGCGACCTCGCAGAAGGACGTTCGCGCGCCTGTCCCAGCGGTTGCCCCAGCAGCACCGCAGGTGAAAGGTGCAAAGAAGAAAACCGCCAGGGCAGTCTTCATCGCGCAAGCGTCGCCGCGCTGCCGCGCCGAACTTTTGTGTTACAGGGAGTAAGCCACTGCGGCCGGCCCAGGAGACAACGAGGGAGCCCAGCCGCGGCACCGGACTGACCCAGCGAACGACCACGCAGTACGTTGCACGATACCTCACGCTAACCCCCCTCACCTTGCATGCTCTGTCGCAGCTAGCAAACCGCTACTGCTCTTACTTCCCGTCCTACTGTCGCAGAGGTTTTTTTCCCTTGGCGCTGGCCTTGGCACTTTTTTTCCTCTGCTCTTACAACCGCTACCCTTCGATCGCTTTCGACCACTACTATCTCCTGATGGACCATGTTAATGAGTAGCCTTACCCAGACGCATGGATAACATCACAGCCTGCATCCTGTGACGCCTTGATTCAAAACTAACATGCATACGGAGGTGACAGTAGAACTTTTGTGTTGGTCACCACGTTGGTGCGGGCGTGGAGGGGCCCCATCCTTTTTTTTTTTTTTTTTTTTTGCCGCAGTCTGTACAAGGCGAAACCACTATCCCCACTAGTTAAATTCTTTGCCGAACGATTCACAACTACTTCTTTCCCCACCGACTAGCAAAAAGATGGAGTCGCCGCAAAAGTTTTTACGTTTTCGTACAGCATAGTGTGATCGGTGTCAGTGCAGTTCTCTGTCACGGACGATGTATTGGGCTGAAGGAGCCATTGGCGTACCTACTGCGCTCCATGCATCTTTCATGGACTGTATGAGTTACCTGTCCAATGTATGAAGATGCGCGGAACACCATAAGTACACCAGGCTTCTGCAGCCGAACACTGTTTTGACCATGATTGAAACACAGTCCCTGGCCTTCTGCTGACAGCACAAACAAAACAAATTTTTGCCACTCACGTCGCATGTCGTAACCTTTTTCCTATTTTCCAAACGGCATAGATTCCGTAGCATGATGATAGGATTGGGAAATTGTGGACAAATGACAAATTTGGGGAATAATGCGTGTCTGGCGTAATTAATGTCTCTCTCCCACAGTCCAAATTTAAAATGTTCCAGGTTCTAATCTCGGCCCGGCACCCAATTTTAATCTTCGAGGTAGACTGAAATCGCCGGCCCCGGTGGCCGTGCGGTTCTAGGCGCATCAGTCCGGAACCGCGTGACTGCTACGGTCGCAGGTTCGAATCCTGCCTCGGGCATGGATGTGTGTGGTGTCCTTAGGTTAGTTAGGTTTAAGTAGTTCCAAGTTCTAGGGGACTGATGACCTAAGATGTTCAGTCCCATAGTGCTCAGAGCCCTTTGAACCATTTATACTGAAATCAGCGCAGGCGCCGCTGTGTAATGAAAATTAATTTTGCAAACAATCATCAGGTCTTTAGCTAAGCCATTCACCACAGTTTCCTTTCTTCCAGGAGTGCTATACCTCCAAGGTGTCCAGCTATAATCTATGAAGTTTGGAAGATAGTAAATTGGTATAAGCCCTGATGACATCACGTCTGACAAACTGTATCAACCCTACTTGGAAGTTCCCAGAATGAGTTTTCACCCTATACGAGCATGTGCACTGGTTTAAATGCCCTGGCAGAATAAAACTGTGACCGGACCCGGACTCGAATACGGATCTCACTCTTTCCGAGGGCAAATGCTTTACCGATTGACCTATCTATGAAACATTAACGACCCAACCACGCTGGTTCACTTCCACCAACGACTCTCTCCTACGGTCCGAATTTAAAATGTCCCCAGTTTGACTCTCGGCCCGGCACACAGTTTTAATGTTCCAGATAGACCGAAATCAGCGCAGGTGCCACTGTAGAGAAAAATTAGTTCCGAAAATAATCTTCTGGTCTGAGGCAATCTCCACAGTGTCCTTTCTTCCGGGAGTGCTAGACCCCCTAGGTGTCCAGGCATAATCTGTGGATTTTGGAAGATACAGTGGTAGAGGCTCTGTCTGGGATAGAGGATCTTCCCGCGAAAGGCAAATGTTTCAGCCATTGCTTTCAGACGGGTAAACAGTTCTAAGGTATTTCGAACTTCGTAGCAGCTTACACTATGCTATTGTGGAAGGGGTTCTCTCTCTATAATAAAATGGGCTTGCCTGCCTTCTGAATGTAAGTCAGTTGTCTCATCCAGGTATAACAAGCAATGCGAGAATCCGCCAACAGTATCCGCTGAAAAATGACACTGGGAGAGCTTGTGGGCGCCGGCAGCGATATGAAAGCTCAGGCAGGCGCCTGCCTGCTGAGGTAGCCGAGCGACGTGCGGACCAGCCGCTGCCGCAGCGGCGCACAATGGCCGCGACCGCCCCCGCCCGCCCCCACGCGCCGTCCATGGCGGCCCCACAAAGGAGTGTCGGCCTCTGGGCGCTGCCCGCTGACAGGCGTCACGTAGCCCGCTGAAAGAACCGCCGCCTTAACCTCGGCTGCCGGCAGTAAACGTTCGGCCCCGGATCCCTTTTATGACCCCCACAGTGGGTTCTGGCACTAAGCGCGCTTATCACATCCGCGATTCATTGCCCGACAAGTGCAAGGCCGACGTGGAAGAGGCGCCTGACTTAAACAGAGTTTCAGTGAAGATAAATCAAGCTTTCAGGAGGATGACGGAGGAGGACCAATGTGTCAACTTCAGTCCTAGAATCTAAAAGGAGTGGCTCGAGAGATGTGAACCCATAGTTGTTCTGGGATGACAATGTCTGTAGAATACGCTGGCCTACCGAGCATATGACACTTGTACGGAAATTTGTTGACATTTGTACGGAGGACACCTTAGGTAGTGGAAAGGGTGTTCCAGAAGTAAAATACACTGACCTGTCCGCCGCTACCTGAGACGTATTCTGGGGAAGGGCAAAGCTCGTTTCCTGCACACAGTTCCCTGTCGTCGCAGCAGTTCATAGTGTGCGTGGCTTCCTCCCAGCGTTCAGTATTGCAGTTGATCTCTGACTGGCAAGTAGTGTTCCATGTCTTAGTGTCGAGATATTGGAATTCACAGAGACGATTAAAGGGAAGTATTTATTGATTTAAAACGTGCATCAGTATATAGTGGACTATACAAAGAAACGAGATGCGACTTACTGGTGCTGTGTAAAGTTTAAAAATAATAAATACAAAGGAAGACCATCCACAAAAAGGAAACACAGTTTTTATTCCAGATGAAGGAGCGAAAGTATTGCGAAAACATTTTGTCAGCGCGAAGAAGCGAGCAAAAGAAACAGTCGCCACAGTTTCATCAGTTTACGTTGTAGCAGTAGGACAGCTCTTCAATCGAGGCTTCGACTTAGTAACACCGTAACCGTTACACAGGAGTGCGAGAACGTTGTTACATAGCATTAGCTGAAAATATATCGGAACTACACAAGATCCCGCCGATTCTGGAGGAATAAAATTCCATGAACATATTTTACTGATGAATGATGGAAGCAATTTTTTACTTGCAGATGACAGCAGAGGACGGAATGACAGATTCTGGTTTTGCTAGCGAAAAGGGAAATGCATGTTTATCCAGCTGTGAATCATTCTTTGTGGATGGAACGTTCAAGAGATCGAACAAGTAGTTTGGAAAGTTGTTTATACTCCACGACGACCTTAATAGCTCCTGGGAGGAAACGGACCCCTTTCCAGTTGCTTACGCTGGTAAGTAGGCTGTTTAGGTTTTTATGTTGGTTGGTTATTTGGGGAAGGAGACCAGACAGCGTGGTCATCGGTCTCATCGGATTAGGAAAGGATGGGGAAGGAAGTCGGCCGTGCCCTTTCAGAGGAACCATCCCGGCATTTGCCTGGAGTGATTTAGGAAAATCACGGAAAACCTAAATCAGGATGGCCGGACACGGGATTGAACCGTCGTCCTCCCGAATGCGAGTCCAGTGCCTAACCACTGCGCCACCTCGCTCAGTCAGGTTTTTATGTTGGTAACGCCATGTAGCGCTCTATATGAAAATAACTGACTGTGCTGTGTGCAGTCTGTGGCTGGTTTGCATTGTTGGAATTTGCTATTGTAGTGTTGGGCAGTTGGCAGTTAACAGCACGTGGCGTTGCGCAGTTGGAGGTGAGCCGCCAGCAATGGTGGATGTGGGGAGAGAGATGGCGGAGTTTTGAGAGTGTATGATTTGGACGTGTGTCCATCAGAGACAGTAAATTTGTAAGACTGGATGTCATGAACTGATATATATATATATATATATATATATATATATATATATATATATATATCGACTTTTGAACACTACTAAGGTAAATACATTGTTTGTTCTTTATCAAAATCTTTCATTTGCTATCTATGCCTATCAGTAGTTAGTGACTTCAGTAGTTAGATCTTTCATTTAGCTGGCAATATTGGCGCTCGCTGTCTTGCAGTAGTTCGAGTAACGAAGATTTTTGTGAGGTAAGTGATTTGTGAAAGGTTTCGGTTAATGTTAGTCAGGGTCATTCTTTTGTAGGGATTATTTAAAGTCAGATTGCGTTTCGCTAAGAATATTGTGTGTCAGTTTAGTGTTGATCAAAATAAGTAAACAGCGAAATGTCTGGGTACGTTCAGTTCTGATCAGCTGTTTGAAATCAAATAACGTAAGAGGTTTATCAGCACAGTAACTGACTAATTTTTCTAAGGGGACGTTTCACGCTCTGCTGCCAAATAAAAAGAGAGAAACATTGTAACGGCTCCATGTAAGCCGCTACATGGCTCGACCCCACAACTAAAGACACCTGAGTGCCCTTCCGACACTCAGGGAAGAGTCTGATGATAATTAGTAAGCTAGGATTATTTAAATATAGACGATCATTTTAATATTAGATATGGTAATTGTCCGCAAGGTGTGAATGCGAACGTATGATGGGGTATGCGTGAGATGTCGGCTGTGGGTGTGCTATAGGCATAGTGGAAGTGTAGCCAACCTCGAATCTAGTAGAGCGCGACTGCACTGGACCAGAGAGGCATAAGCTCCACGCGCGTCATTAGCGCTCGTTAGGTTGGCAAATAACCGTGTGCGGTATCTCTGAGTCCCTGCGGCCACGATGTGTGGACACGGACGACGGAGACCGTATCGGGGTTGTTGCTGGGTAGACCTGGGTGAGCAAGCACGCTCTGCTCTATCGCTCCGATAGTTAGCGAAGATTAAGAATTCCATATTCACTTTCAACATGGAAGCAGCTTCCCTGCTGAGGAAAGCCACTATGGTATTTCCTAGAATCATCTCGGTTAGGAGAGATAGGGAGATGATTTCTTTTGCCAAGTAATTTCATGGGAATTGTGTTCACTGCACTTGGGAGTGAATAGGCGCTCATTGCCGAGTAATACTCAGAATTGCTCAATTTGCATTTCAGTGTGAGTGTGAAGTATATATGCAAAGTGTATTTTATTTAAATGTGTTTGTTGACTCCTGATTGTGGAGAGATTGGTAACACGTGGTCCGCAGACCCCGTGCATTTCTTGGTGAGAAGCTTCAGCTCGACGTAATCACATTTCGTGATCGAGCTGGATCTTCTACGTAAATTCTCGCGTGTGATTTAATTGTTCCTTCATAATATCCAGTAAAACTCGCGGAGTTAGTTAAACGTGAAGACGGGACTTGCCCGAATTAAAGTTACAGTTGGAACCATGTGCTCTCTCCCAATGTTGTCCCACTTGGTGTGTGGGAACCTTCCTCTTTTATCTCTTGGATAAAATGAATAGAGTGAATGTTAGTGTGTGTGTGTGTGTGTGTGTGTGTGTGTGTGTGTGTGTGGCTAAATGATGATAGAAATGTGCAGGCGGTAGTCATTGTCGATTCACGACACATGTTAGCCGGATGATTAACTAAGTTTACTTAGATATGATACTATTTGTATCACGCCAGCATTCCGTGATAAGTGAGAGGGAATATTTGAGATGGTAATGTTTATTGAATAAATGTGATTGTGTTATTATATAAATATGTTACAGTGACTTCTCCCAGCCACACCATATTCCATTATCATTTCACAGAATATTTGGTATACGTATTTCAGTTAATCACCTGTCTATGTCCCACTCAAGGGCATATTTCATTTAATAAACTCTGTGAGGTGGTATTAAAACTTCATTATAATAATATTCTAATTCTAACTTGATCAAAACCACCGAATAAAACTTTAGTTTGAGTATTGATGCTTGTTGTTGCAAATGGCCGCCGGCGTCTTCTATAATACCCGTGCCATTTATAAAATTGAGGAGGCCTGCCGAGGGTGCGGAAAGCAAGTATCATGCATAATGGCGACCCTTTAGCCTAGGATCTCATTCAGTTTAGGAACCCTTTGTGATGCTGGGAGATTGCTAGGATGTGCTAACAAAATTAAATTTCCACAGGATTCAGAATTCCTATTTGTGAACAGAACCAGCGTTGAGAATACGGCGTTGAATATACTGCGTTGCTTGTTATTTTATTTGTGTGATTTTGGGGGCAATTTTCTTGTGTGTATTTATCCATGTATTTTGGGGGAATATCAAACGTGTTAGGCTGCGTGTGACTAAATAAATGTGTTAGGTTGCGTGTGACCAAATAAATGTGCTAGGTTGCGTGTGAAATTAACTTAAGTTAAGCTACGAGAATTTGTCGCGATTCGTGCAGCGAAAGTAGGAAGTCTGTTTTCCGCGAGCGAAGCCGTTATTTAGGCACTTAGCCCAAAACGTAAGCCTAGTGTCCAGAATGGAGACACGTGCTCGCTCGAGGAGCGGTGCTAGGGAAAACGGGCCGGGTGAGGAGGAAGTTATCCTCAATCAGGTAGCCGCGGAGAGAGACGAGGCAGGCAACGGGATTTACCAAGATTTCAGCGGCGCTACGGCAATGTTGAACTTGGAAAATGAGCAAGCCAATTCCACACCAAATAGCGGGACTTCGGACCCGAGCGCGAGCGCAGATGAAATAGAGAATGCAACGAGTAGCCAAAATGCGCCGACCAATGCAGACACAAATAGTAACACGTGGATGACCGAATTGGTCAAAATGATGGAAAAGAACGCGAGAACGATCTTCAGCGGAGTAAATTCCAGATTAGAAGAAAATAATAAATGGCAGGAAGAATATAATAAAAGGCACGAAGCGAAATTCGAGAGCATGATGTCCGAAATCGAAGGGGTTCGAAAGGACGTCAACTAGAAATTCGAAGTGGTTGGCAGTAAACTAAACGCCCTCGAAAAGGAACAAAAAAAAAGTTAGGAGAAAAATTAGAAAAGGGGCTCCAAACTTTAAGGGAACGATGCATTACCGAAAAGAAAAAGGTAACAGCGCGAGTAAAAGCAGTAGAAATAACGCAAGAAAAGGTTCACGAAAACAGTAGGGCAGTTGTGGATCTTGAGGAAAATATAGATACGGTTAAGACATTAAATAGCGAGAAGACAAAGAAAGTAAAGGAGGAGTTAGTACAACTCGCGGAGAAGGTTGCGGACTTAACAATATCAGAGGGAAGCGAGAGTGCTGCAATTCTGAACTCGAGGGATAACGAGGAGATACAGGCATTGCGGAAATTTCAAGAAGGCCAATGCGAAGTCAATAGGCGGCAACGGATAGTTACCAATGACATACGTGAACGCATGGCCCACGTGGAAAGTCTCCTCACTCGCGGTGACGAGAGGGAGGACCATGTGCGCAAGGGCGCGTGCGAAAGCGAGGGACGCGATTCCGGACACGAGGATGATTACGAGGAGGCTAGCGAACGCAGAAATATAGGGAGGTGCGCAGAGACATACCGGAGGGAAGTGGAAGGCTTCGACTATAAGCACTTTCTCTCTGTACGGAAGTTCGAAATCTTTAGAAATTCTGTGAACTGAATCCACCCACGGGCTTCCTTGGAACAGTCCCAATTCTGTTTTCCGCCCAGTTGGCCGGATGAGTATAAAATCGAGTTCACGTGCGGGCATCTTGAGGCTGAACCCGCAGTAGGGATGACAGCCATAGCGAGAAACTGTAAAACGGTGAAGGATTTTCAGCGTGAATTTCTCTCGGCATATTGGTCCGAAGCTGCGCAAGATCGGGTGAAACATCAGATAATGATGCTGCCGAGTCCTAGTCAATCCGGTTTCGCAAGTCCTGCAAGACTGTTTGAAAATATGTTGCAGAATAACCAATTCTTGTACAACCCTTACAGTCAGGGCGAATTGATAAGGCTGTGTATAATGAAGCTTCCAGCGCAGCTTCGCCATATCAGATTAGCCGGGCGTTGTACGGACGATTTAGAGTCGTTTAAATTACTCCTATAAGAATTGGAGTACGATATAGGACAATGTATACCGGAAAGGGTACAGACCGCAGGAGGAGAGGACGTAGGAAGAAATAGGAGAGTGAGTCGCGGCCGCAGTAAAACGCGGAACCGTACAAGCTCACATGTAGTGGAGCATGCGAATACCAGTTTCCAGCCATACAATGCGAATTGGAAAAATGGTAACAAGCATGGCTACTACAAAGCCCAGGGACACAATGGCCGGCACGACGGGCACGATAACCGGGATAAAGGTAGGAACAACCACAGGAATCGTGCGAATTCACCACAAAATCGGAGTGAAGGAAGCGAACAGGCCACAGGTAGAAAGAGAAGGGAAAATATCACCGACGACGTAGAAATCAGATCGGCCGATACACGGAGGAATGCTCCAGAACCAGGAGGAAATCAAACATTATGACCTGTGCCAATCGAGGGAGACAACGTTAGTCGACCCCCGATAACGAATAACCGCGAGATAAGGTACATTGGTCAGGACGACATTAGGGAAACATTACTGGAGGAGCAGACGGATAACCGGATTTCGGCCGTCAGCCCAGTAATTGCGATCTCGGTGAAAGGAATTTCACTGGACTGCATAGTCGACACGGGAAGCCCTGTTTCGATCGTTAGTGAGGCCGCATTCCAGAAATGCGAGGAGACGGGAACTTTGCCGACTTTGCCGTTGCGAGGTACAAAGGTGGGGGGAGCGATATACGGGAAAAGTGTAAAAGTCAAGTGGCAGACTAGGATTACGTTCCAAAGCCAGGGCGAAGAGTTCGAGGCAAACTTCTTCATTGTGCCCCTAATGAACACAGAAATGATTCTCGGGATGGATTTTATGAGCGCTCACCAGGCAATTGTAGACCTGGGTGGAGGCATCATGTCTCTGAACAGAGATGGAAACCCCGTAGAATTAAAGTTCAATAATTGGGCCCTACGGAATGGAGCGGAAACTAGCTGCCTACGAATTCTCACTTACCCGGAATTGCGCCCTGAGCCGGAGATCCTCATAAACTGTGTAAATGGCGTGAGTTTACCGTCCTCCATGCATGGAAAGGATGAAGTCTTCGAGCGAATAATTGAGGAATGCATGCGCAATGTAGGAGACATGCCAGAGGATGCCCATGTACGATTATTAGAAGTTCTGTGGAACCATGAGAAAATATTCTCAGACGCACTGGGTGCGATAAGGAACTTAGAGTACAAATTCCAAATACGAGAACATAAACGGTTCTTCGTCAGGCCATACCCGATTGCACTAGTGCATAAAGAAAAGGTCAAGAAGGAGATTGCGAAGATGTTAGAACAAGACGTTATAGAACGCGCCGTGAGTACATACAACTCACCACTCCTAGTAGTACCGAAAAGGGACGGATCGGTAAGGTTGGTGCTGGATTCTCGGCAAATAAATATGGTAATAAAGGCAGAAACAGACAGACTGGAGCAATTATTGTAATGGTTTCATGGAGTGAAGGTGTTATCCACCATAGACCTACGAGCTAGTTACTGGCAAGCATCAAGAGTGTAGGCAGTATACCGCGTTTTTATGCTACGGTAACTGCTACCAATTCAAACGGTTTCCGTTCGGGTTGAATGTTTCGGCGGCGGCGTTCATACGAGGCTTGAACAGCATCCTTCCGGAAGACCTGCGTGAAAGAATTACGGTCTACGTCGACGACGTATTAATCTCGGAAAGTTCCTGGAAGGAACATAATGAAGTATTAAATCGATTATTAGACGCCTTCGAAAGAGCAGGAGTAACCGTAAACCTGGAAAAGTCGCAGTTCGGGCGCCAGATGATAAAGTTCCTGGGACATATAGTTTCGGTGGACGGGATACAAACGGACCCGGACAAAATCAAGGCAATTGCGGAGTTCCCAAGACCCACGACTAAGCGACAACTAAGAGGATTCTTAGGAGTCGCGAATTTCTTTAAGAAATTTGTAAACCTAAGTGTGCTGTCCACGCCACGTCTTTGCGCGCTTACTGGCAAGAACACGATCTGGTACTGGGACGAGCAATCACAGAATGAGTTCGTGAGGTTAAAGAAAGCATTGGTGAATGCACCGATACTCGCGCATCCAGATTTGAGTAGGGAATTTTATCTGATGACGGATAGCTCGTTAAACGGCCTCGGCGCGGTTCTCTTCCAAGGGGAAGACGAGAAGGATATGTTGACATGGAAGCCCGTATCTTTCGCGAGTACAGTGCTGTCGAGGGCAGAGAGAAATTACTCGGTGACGGAACTCGAGGGACTCGCTGTCGTCTTTGCGTTTAGCAAATTTCGGTACTTCCTGTATGGGAGAAATACTAAAGTGTTCACCGACCATCGGGCATTACAATTTCTGATGTCGGCAAAGTTGGCCCACGGCAGGTTAGCTCGCTGGGCGCTCTATCTACAGGAGTTCGATTTCACAATAAAATACATTCCAGGAGAAAAAAACTTGATAGCAGATGCGTTGTCTCGGGCTCCGATAGACCTAAAACACGGCAAAGACGGTGACCGGGGCGAGAATAATTTCAGTATTGTCTACTTGAAAAACGTCACGTTCGAACACTTTGTGGCGATGTCACTAAAGAATGTCGGGCGCGAACAAGAGAAGGACCCGATACTAAAGGAGGTGAAAGAGAAGTGGAAGGACAGGTCCCAAGCTGCTATTCGGCAGTACTACCGAACAGAGAACGGAATCCTCTTCCGGAAACGGAGCATAGAAGATCCGCGATGGCTGGTGGTAATACCTGAGGAGCTAATAAATAAGCTAGTGTGGTATATACACCTAAGTTACGGACACTTCGGAGCACGGAAGTGCTTCCAGAAGTTACGAGAGGCCTGTTACTTCAATAACATGCTAAAGAGGATACAGCGGGTAATTAGAGTGTGTAAACCATGCCAAAGAACGAAACCGCCCACCACATCTTTTGCTGCACCGATGTACGCGATTATTCCAAGCAGGTTGCGAGAGGTCGCCGCGGTGGACTTGTTCGGGCCAATAACTCGAACGAAATCTTGCTACGCGTTCATTCTTGTAGCCGTGGAATTGACGTCGAAGTTCGTTTGCTTTACTCCGCTGAGGAAAGCAACGGGGAAAACGGTGGCGGCGGAATTCGCGAATGATTTCGTGCGCGAGGTCGGGCCGGTGAAACGAGTGATATCGGATAACGGACCGCAATTCCGATCTAAACATTGGCTGCGGATGTTGAGGCGGAGGAAAATAAAGCCGATTTTTATATCCTTGTTCCACCCGTCATCTAACCCCGCCGAGAGAATAATGAAGGAATTAGGGCGGCTGTGCAGGCTGTACTGTTATAGGAAGCATAACACGTCGGACATACACCTAAAGGCGTTTCGGGAGATCTTAAAAGAATTGCCAAATGCCTCCACGATGTTGCCACCAGTGTTAGTGCTAAAGAATAAGGAGCCCCCTAATCGAATCCGGGAAGTCATACCTTAGCCAAAGGAAAGACAACCAAAACACAAGGAGGTCGTTGACCCCGCGCTGGAAAATATCAAGAGTGCGGCAGACCGGAGGCAAAAGGCGCACCAAAAGAAATCGAGAAAAATAAAATTCTTCATTGGACAGAAGGGTGGGTTCGGTCACACAAACTGTCAAACAGAGGTAAGGGAATCTGCAAGAAGTTCCTAAGCCTGTACAATGGTCCGTACCGTGTGTGCCGTATCCCTCATCCGAACGCAATAGAAGTACAGACTCTGAGGACGAGAAAATCGAGAGGGCTTCATCACGTATCAAACGTGAAACCCCTCATTGAATAAAAACTGTGGAACAATAGAATATAGGTAAAATAGATTTAGAGTATACTGTATATGTTGCGTGTAGAATGTATTAGGATAAATTGTATTCCGAGCAATAAGATGTACCATGTGATCAATGAGCAGACAAGTCGCACATGAAAGTAAGGAGAGTAAGGACGAAATTACTCCAGAAGGAGATAAATATGTAAAGAGAAAGATTAATCCGTATCCAGAAGTTGTTACAGGAAGGAGCGGTAACCAGAATGAAGAGGAACGATGCAAAAACCTCAAATGGGGTGTACAAAGGAAAAAGGGTGTAAGTTATCGTAGAAACCGGTTGTAGTGGGAGTAGCGGTAATTGTGTGTGTAGGATTGTGTGTGTAGGATTTTGTTACTATAAGGCATGTTTTGGTTGTTAATTATGTGTCGTAGTTGTTACAATAGTGCATGTTTTGTAGTTAATTCTGTTATACCTGTTACAGTAGCGGGGAAGATTTCGCATCCACAATTTCTCATTTAGGGCAATGTGTGACGTCACAAGGAATGCTTGCTATGTAGCTAGTTAAGAGTGTCTATGTGTGTATGTTGCATTTATGTGAGAAGAGTGAGAAATAAATGACTGAAGGACGTGGAAGTGTGAGAAGTTAGTCTTAAGAATACTATAGATCATAATCTAAAACAAATGGAATTCTAGTTCCATCCATTTCTTGTCCATCAGTAAAGAAAATATCGTAGATTAATGTTGATTAAAATATCCCTATTATAAAGCCACTGAGGGATCAAATAAGGAATAAAAAATTGTTTTAAATTGATAGGATAATGATTCATGTATGAAAAGGCGGCAAAATTAAAAGCCATGTTAAAATATAATTGGAAGGATAACGCCCATAAGGCACAGTAGGAGGAGAGAGAGAAATAGAATCTGAGTAATGTAGGAAGACCTTATGGATTGCTCAGAACAGTCGGGGACTGTGATGGAAAATTTTTCTGAAATGTATCGGTATAGCCAAGCTTCCCTGAATTTAGATTAGCAACCAGGCGAGAATGCAGCCGAGGAGACCGGGTCGCCGATGCAAGCAATTAGCGGCTAGACGTCGGGCGAGAGCACGGCACTTGGGATTCCCTAAGTGACGGCCGTTGTCCGCGACAGTGTCAACACGCGCCGGAGGCGATTACCGGGCCTCCCACATGCAGGAACAAAGCGGTGGGTACCCAGGTAGCCGGCCGCAATCACGGAACAGACGAACAGCGAGCGGCGGTGACGTACATATGCCGAGCGCCCGCGCCAGCAGGTGACACGCCCCCAACTCTGAGGGCGCCGCACAGCAGCAGATGGTAACGGGCAGTCCGTATGGACGACCCGTGAGGTAACGCGCTGCCACGCTTGGTAGACATCGTCACAAACAAACCCGGGGTGGAAACTGCAGCACCCGCAAGAGGCCAGCTTGGCGTATCCAGGTCAGGCGTCGCGGTGCAGCAGATCAAGGAAGGAGAACCGGTGCGCGCCAGGGGCGTGGCATCAGTGGCGGCGTGTCAACAACGTCACCACCACACCTACAACGTCCGCAGTACCGATTCAAGAGGCATGTCAAACTCACCACTTGAGTCGGACATGCCGGGACTGCAGACGGAAGAGAGGCGAGTGACGTTACCGAGAGGGTGACGTCAGGAGTGTGGCTGTCGGCAATAATTGCGGATATGCTCACATATCGACAAGATAGCCAGACGGGTCCGGGCGCTCACGATGCGGCACGCGCCGACGACTGCTTGGGGGATGCTATTCTGCCCTGGCGGTCGACGCCCACCTGACGCGGAAACGCGTGCCACCACGTCCTGAGGCAGCCATCAACGCGAGGCAACATGGATCCTGGGGAGCTGACAAAGGTGAGGGAGCGGCCTGATGCAAGGAGGCGGCCGACATGATCGACGGAGAGCCTGCAGTCGCTGACACCTGCAGAATAACTTCCTCCCCTGTCCTCCAAGTAGCCCAAAACTGTGGCCCTCCAAGTACCCCGATCCCATAGTGAAGTGAAGTGCAAGGTGTTTGAAAGTGCCACGTACATTCAATATGTAGCGCGTGTGTTTACTTTTCAGCATAACTGATTTTGCATATATTATGGCTAGTTACTAAAGCAAATAGGGAAAGAGATAAAGAAAAAACTTTAACACGTCAATCCAGAAGTGAACGAACGAAATTGCTTAAAGATGTAATGTGATTTACTGAAAATTTCTCTAACTAATAGATTTTGTATATTTTCTATGCTTCGCAAATGTTTCAAAGTGGGATACAAATGCGAAAAGACGCTAAGAATTTAAATGCCCACAATATTAATACCAATTTATCAATATGTTGTATGAAATTCAATTCATTATATAATTTGTTTAAATTGTGCAATTTCAAGAATTTAGGTATTTTGATAGATCTTGTGAAATATTTCAAAGTGGGACACACTGGCAACAGGACTTTAATAATTTAAGTGCCCACAAAGATTTAAATGTCTAGTATATGAGAACTGATTATGTTTGTCGAAAAATTTAAAGTTTTCACTCATGTTACATTTGAAAAACGGATGCTTGGCCTAGATGATAGGTAAAATTTGTGTTAAATTGAAATATTAGTGGTAAATTGTATATGTTTCAATGATGATGTTTAAGAGGGGCATAGGCCCATATGTTTATGGGTTAATAGCTGCATAATGCTCTCAGGAGACAACTATGTGTGAGGGTTTTGAATGTTAAATTTTGTAGTCTGAGTTTTGCATTTGAATACTATGTTCTACGGAACAGATGAGGAGGATGTGTAATAAACTCAGTAAAGAATCAGATAGATAAATGACACACCTCCGACCACTCGACCACTAGGTTAAAAAAAAAAGCTTGAAAGTGCCCTTCCAAAAGCAAGGACACTTGCTGCCCAATTTTTCGTCAGAAGTGGAGGGTTATGTAACGCTCCATGTAAGCCGCTACATGGATCGACCCCACAACTAAAGACACCTGAGTGCCCTTCCGACACTCAGGGAAGAGCCTGATGATAATTAGTAAGATAGGGTTATTTAAATATAGACGATCATTTTAATATTAGATATGGTAATTGTCCGCAAGGTGTGAATGCGAACGTATGATGAGGTATGCGTGAGATGTCGGCTGTGGGTGTGCTATAGGCATAGTGGAAGTGTAGCCAACCTCGAATCTAGTAGAGCGCGACTGCACTGGACCAGAGAGGCATAAGCTCCACGCGCGTCATTAGCGCTCGTTAGGTTGGCAAATAACCGTGTGCGGTATCTCTGAGTCCCTGCGGCCACGATGTGTGGACACGGACGACGGAGACCGTATCGGGGTTGTTGCTGGGAAGACCTGGGTGAGTAAGCACGCTCTGCTCTATCGCTCCGATAGTTAGCGAAGATTTAGAATTCCATGTTCACTTTCAACTTGGAAGCAGCTACCCTGCTGAGGAAAGCCACTATGATATTTCCTAGAATCATCTCGGTTAGGAGAGATAGGGAGATGATTTCTTTTGCCAAGTAATTTCATGGGAATTGTGTTCACTGCACTTGGGAGTGAACAGGCGCTCATTGCCGAGTAATACTCAGAATTGCTCAATTTGCATTTCAGTGTGAGTGTGAAGTATATATGCAAAGTGTATTTTATTTAAATGTGTTTATTGACTCCTGATTGTGGAGAGATTGGTAACACGTGGTCCGCAGACCCCGTGCATTTCTTGGTGCGAAGCTTCAGCTCGACGTAATCACATTTCGTGATCGAACTGGATCTTCTACGTAAATTCTCGCGTGTGATTTAATTGTTCCTTCATAATATCCAGTAAAACTCGCGGAGTTAGTTAAACGTGAAGACGGGACTTGCCCGAATTAAAGTTACAGTTGGAACCATGTGCTCTCTCCCAATGTTGTTCCTCTTGGTGTATGGGAACCTTCCTCTTTTATCTGTTAGATAAAATGAATAGAGTGAATGTTAGCGTGTGTGTGTGTGGCTAAATGATAGAAATGTGCAGGCGGTAGTCGTTGTCGATTCACGACACATGTTAGCCGGATGTTTAACTAAGTTTACTTAGATATGATACTATTTGTATCACGCCAGCATTCCGTGATAATTGAGAGGGAATATTTGAGATGGTAATGTTTATTGAATAAATGTGATTGTGTTATTATATAAATATGTTACAGTGACTTCTTCCAGCCACACCATATTCCCTTATCATTTCACAGAATATTTGGTATTCGAATTTCAGTTAATCACCTGGCTATGTCCCACTCATGGTCAAATTTCATTTAATAACTCTGTAAGGTGGTATTAAAACTTCATTATAATGATATTCTAATTCTAACTTGATCAAAACCACCGAATAATACTTTAGTTTGAGTATTGATGCTTGTTGCTGCAAATGGCCGCCGGCGTCTTTTATAGTACAGGTGCCATTTATAAAATTGAGGAGGCCTGCCGAGGGTGCGGAAAGCAAGTACCATGCAACATGAACATTTTTAAAGCTATTGATACTAAAGCTCGTGGATGGAACCGTTCATCTCTGATAATGGACTTAGAAATTTTCATCGTTCAAGCAGCTAACAGTTTTTCCTGGAACAGAGATTATTGGTCGCTATTGTTACTTTCAAAAATATTTGTGGAAACTAGTTCTGTGTTTGCGGTCTCGTTCCAGTCTATACGGGAAACAAGGAAATATGCTGTCACATAAGAATGTGTTCTGCTCTAGCACATCTTCCCCTTGAAATGTTTGAAGGTGGTTGGCCTTGTATTCAGCTGAGCGCGCCTGAAAACCAAAATTGTTCAGGACTCTTATGACTATTTTGTGGGCCAGAGATGTGTGGAGCTGCAGTGTGAGGTGCCATCGCACTAAAGACGTCTCAAGAGCATGCAAACGAATTACATTGAATCAAAAGTTCATCCGAACGTTTACTTTTTTGTTAGGTGGTAGCCTTTAAATCGGCCGCGGTCCATTAGTATACGTCGGACCCGCGTGTCGCCACTGTCAGTGATTGCAGACCGAGCGCCACCACACGGCAGGTCTAGAGAGACTTACTAGCACTCGCCCCAGTTGTACAGCCGACTTAGCCAGAGATGGATCACTGACACATACGCTCTCATTTGCCGAGACGATAGTTAGCATAGCCTTCAGCTACGTCATTTGCTACGACCTAGCAAGGCGCCATAGCATTTGATAATTAATACTGTGAAGCATGTACCGTAACGAGAGATGTTCTACAATTGTGGATTAAAGTTAAGTATTATATCAACTACGTACTTTATTTGCTACTATTAATTCCCTTAACAGTTCCAGACCTCACGCCAGTCAGCGTGTAATTAAACGCGTGCATTTCGACCTCCTCTAGCAACACAGTGTTGGCTCTTCTGCCAACACTTCATATTGGCGACGAGGATGGGATGCATCGGATTTCGGGATCGGTGCTGTGCTTGCGCACAAAGATGGCTCGCATGATCGCCCTATTGCCATGCGTCCACATTGCTCTCGTCTGCGCAAAGAAATTATTCACAGATCGAGAAAGGAGCTTTGGCTCTCGTATTTGGTGTTACTAAGTTTCATGATTTCTTGTATGGTCGTCACTTTACCATCATCACAGGCCACAAACCTTTGACATCGCTTTTTCATCCGAACAAGCCTGTACCTCCACGTACTGCGCAGAAATTCATTCGCTGGTCTATATTCCTCTCGCAGTACCGCTACGATATCTTGTATCGGTCCACTGCTAAGCACGGAAACGCCGATGCGTTGTCCCGTTTGCCTGTTGCTGAGGATAGAGCATTCGATTCTTCCGAACTTGCTTGCATGTTCATTGATGCGGAAACCGATGACGTGGTCGAATCGTTTCCGATTGATTTTCGTCGTGTAGCTACAGCCACAGCTGCTGACCCTGTCCTTGCTACCGTTTTGCGTTTTGTTGCTACGCAATGGCCCGTGTCAAAGTCACGGATCGAGGATCCGTTGGTTCGCCGATTTTTTGCTCACAAGGAGAGGCTTTTTGTTCGACGTGGTGTTTTGCTGTTGCGTTCTGATAATGATCAGTCCAGGGTCGTGGTCCCACGTTCGTTACAGTCCTCTGTCTTACGGCTTCTCCACCAAGGACATTGGGGTATAGTGAGAACGAAACAACTTGCTCGTCAGCACTGTACTTGGTTCGGAATCGATGCTGCGATTACGAATATGTGCTCTTCTTGCATGGCGTGTGCCGAACAACAATCCGCACCACCGCGGATATTCTTTGCATGGCCGAAAGCCACATCCCCTTGGCAATGCTTACACATAGATTTTGCTGGTCCATTCTGGAATGCTCGATGGTTGGTTGTGGTAGATTCATTCAGTAATTTTCCTTTTGTTGTCAGGATGTCTTCCACGACGTCATCTGCCACCATCCAAGCGTTATCCGCTATCTTTTGCATAGAAGGTCTTCCACAGACTTTTGTTTCCGACAATGGCCCACAATTCATGTCCGCAAAATTTCAGTCATTCTGCAAGGCCATGCTATTCTACATCTGACATCCGCGCCGTTTTCGCCTCAGTCAAACGGTGCCGCTGAACGATTGGTCCGGACTTTCAAGTCACAGATGTTGAAGTTGAAAGAGTCGCATTCTCTGGAGGACGCGTTATTGCTCTTTTTGTCCTTGTATCGTTCTCGGCCCCGAGATGGTAGCTCGCCGGCTGAGTTGCTCCACGGTCGTCCTCATCGAACCTTGATGTCTTTGCTACATCCGCCGCATCAGGTTCCTGTTCAGCGGCAGCCACCTGCTTTTGCTCCAGGCGACGTTGTATGCTATCGCAACTATCGCGGTTCACGGCGTTGGCTCGCAGGGCGCATTCTTCGCTGCCTCGGCCGCGTTATGTATCTGGTTTTGGGGGCCTCTGGGGAGGTGCGTCGGCATCTCAATCAGCTGCGCCTCTGTCATCGCACGGGTTCTGCCGCACCCCGTCTGCTTTCAGCGACGGTGCCGTCCGGTCGGCGCCCTGGGGACCCATCTACTGGTTTGCCTCATCCCCAGGTGTTACCGACGCTGCCTTCCATTTTGCCCCCTGGCGACGCGCCGCCGCCGCCGCCTGTCCTCCCGCCGGTGCCGCCCGCAGTGGACGTGTCGCTGCCACCGCCGGGCGCCTCCCTGGGTCACTCGCCGCCGATCGCTTCCCGTGACCAGCTGTCCTCCGACAAGGAACTCTTGCCCGCTCCGGACCAAATGTCGTCTTCGCCCGTCGGGTACCCCGACGCGATGGAGGTCGACCCTTCGGCCCCTCCTGTCTATCTACGGGCGCATACACCGCATGTTGGCGTGCACCCTGGACTAGGTTTCCAGGCGTTTCCTAGCTCCCCTCGGACCGAATGGCCGGGTGCGGGTGGCACGGCCTCGCCTGTTGTTAGGCTCCCCACCTCGTCGCATACGTCACCGTGGGGTCCTCCCCACGGCGGGCGGAAGCCTTATAACACAACCGTACGCCGATTTGCGGGGGAGGAATGTGGTGTCACCGCTAGACACCACACTTGCTAGGTGGTAGCCTTTATATCGGCCGCGGTCCATTAGCATACGTCGGACCCGCGTGTCGCCACTGTCAGTGATTGCAGACCGAGCGCCACCACACGGCAGGTCTAGAGACTTACTAGCACTCGCCCCAGTTGTACAGCCGACTTAGCCAGAGATGGATCTCTGACATATACGCTCTCATTTGCCGAGACGATAGTTAGCATAGCCTTCAGCTATGTCATTTGCTACGACCTAGCAAGGCGCCATAGCATTTGATAATTAATATTGTGAAGCATGTACCGTAAGGAGAGATGTTCTACAATTGTGGATTAAAGTTAAGTATTATATCAACTGCGTACTTTATTTGCTACTGCTAATTCCCTTAACTGTTCCTGACCTCACGCCAGTCAGCGTGTAATTAAACGCGTGCATTTCGGCCTCCTCTAGCAACACAGTGTTGGCTCTTCTGCCAAAACTTCAACAGCCACCAGTTTGACCGACTAATTTTAAGCTTTGATGGGAAAAGGAAAGAAAAGTCAGCGACAAAGACACGAAACGATTGCAAGGGCTTTAAAGAAACTCCAAGCTACTGCTAACTTAAAACCATTTCTAACTTCGGCGGCCTGCGAAAAGAAGTAACACTGACGAGGAAAATGACAGAGTCACTGAAAAATTTGGATATATTGAAAAGTAGTTTAATGTGATCATATGCTATGTTGTAAATATTGCAAACAAATTCTTAGAATGAAAATCTGTATGGGCGGACACCGAATACAAAATATTTGTAGCAGAAACGCGGGCAAATGACATGCTATTAAATCCATACCATCTTCCTCAGTCAGAAGATGACCAGACTAGCATGAAACGTAAACAAAAATTAAATCATGATAAAAAAGCGACTAGTCGCAGTTTTGCAACCGTTCAACATAAGTTAAAACTAATTTCTAGGAACACATGTCGTAGACCACAGCAGGCCTGTTGACGATAGGACTAGGAGAAGAGTACTCACGTTCGTTCGGCGCCGACGTTGTGAGCTTTCGCGGTAAAATGGAACGGTCAGACGCCGTTACACAGCGCAGTGCAGCCGACTGGTAGCGCAGGAGAAGGGCAACGTAGTGCCTGCAGAGGAATAACCATAATTAGGTTCTCCCTGGCATTAGATACGAATATACAGTGTATACGGTGCAGTGTATTAGGGGAGACTCCATCCAATAATTTTACATTTTTCTACTCTGCCGATAGCAACTAAATCTGAAAATCGTGTCTATTATGTAAAGACATAGCAATACCTAAGTAGTGAAGTTCATAACTTCATTAATTGTCGAGATTTGAATTTTTAATACGAACTGAATGGTCTTCTTGAAAGCCAACCTTTGGTATTCACACCACCGTTTTCACATGCCCGATTTTATAAGTACATGCACAACATAGTTCAACGGTTCTGTACATTCATTTAATGGGAAATATTAATAACTTGTTTCTAGAGTTTGTTTCAAATATTCACCTCAAATTTTCTTTGATTATCGGCACATAAATCTGATGATAAAGTAAACAAATTACATTTTAGACAATATCAATGCATAGAAATATGCAAACACCTTAAGACTACTTCCTACCAAAATATCATTCATATTGGTTGTTGCTTATGATCAAAAATTTAGAGCTGATAGTAGGCTTAAGGAAATCGAACCTATGGTAAAATATATTTTAACATTTTATAACAAGTGAATGTTACTAAGAGACACATAGCCATTAAAAATCACCGGCATCGTAAAGTTTTTCCTTCCTGCTTATATGAGGCTGCTTCTTGTAATTTCAAGATCAGTGTAGCCTTTTACTTGAATTTTCTGAATAAAATTCTACTCTCAGTCTTCTTGAAGAGATGCAGTGGTAGGGATATGTGACTGTAAGTCAATGGCTATTTCCTTGGAGCTTGTTAATGGTACTGCACAGGACTTCAGGGTATTTCCTAAATTTATATTTAAACAGTCAACAGGCAAAGTAATGGATTTCCAGAGACTGGCTGCCGATATTATCGCTTTAGTTTTCCGGGAAATCTTGCACCTTACTTTTTCCAGTTAGAGTTTATGCAAAGTTCGGGGTAAAGATGAATCTGTTTATTGGTGATCAAAACCTATCATTGGCAACTTTCGGTGTGCCACAGCACCTTACGCAATACATTTCTGAGATGTACTTATAATTCGAACACAGCCAAATCGTTCTGGAGTCTAAGAGCAAACACGCCAAAGATGTAAAACAACCATTTAAGTTTTTGAAAATAACTGAAGTCTTAAGGTGGAGTTTCCCCTTGAAATGGAGCGTAGCTGTTTCTAAAGGGATGATAAGTTGCATGATGGTCGGGTTAGGAAATTTAAAACGGCCAGACACATCAACATATCAATGCAGGATGCCTAGTCTATATTTTTATTATATGCAATGGTTGAGCTGTGGGGGAGTCGCTGGCGCCATTGATTCTCTTATCTAGCACGGGCATTAACCCCTCTCGTTCTGGTATGCACGTTTTCTCTTTAATTTTTCTATTCTGGCCGCTATTTTTGGAGTGACCGTTACCGAGGAGCGCTGGCTGTTCGCGGAGCTGTGTTGGAGGAGTGTGTCGGGGGCGGGCTGGTGGTGATGACGTCCAGTGCACAGATAGTGTGTACATTGTACTACTTGATGCTGGACGCCTATGTAAGCTATGTGAATTCTCGTCGTTCGCTGCTACTAACGGTGGGCATCTGTTATTTCTTTTGTGATCAATCTGGTCGTAATTTGTGTTCACAGCTGGAAACAGTGATTTGTATGTGACTAACCCCGCCGTAGCGGGAATAAGGAATTCACTCTTGGTTCCGCTATAGGTTACGAAGTGGTGTTGAGAGTACAAGACATTGTTCAATCAGAGGAGCACTAAGTGTGAGTACTGTGAAGTCTGCATGGGTCATTCTAGAATAGTGCGCAGGCCATGTTTAGTCTTAATGCAGTGTGCTTGTAACATTACTTGAGTATCTTATGATCTATTCTGTGGTCTCCGTTTGAAGGGGCCGTGACTTTGGTGTCTTGTACTATGAGTTTTGAAATGTTGGAACACGTCAGGCAATACTGACCCTACGACTTATCTTGGAAAATAGATTAAGGAAGGGCAAACCTACATTTCTAGCATTTGTAGACTTAGAGAAAGCTTTTGACAATGTTAACTGGAATATTCTCTTTCAAATTCTGAAGGTGGCAGGGGTAAAATACAGGGAGCGAAAGGCTGTTTACAATTTGTACATTTTTTTATTGTTTGGGGGAAGAGACCAAACAGCGAGGTCATCGGTCTCATCGGATTAGGGAAGGACGGGGAAGGAAGTCGGCCGTGCCCTTTCAAAGGAACCTTTACGGAATTTTCCTAGAGCGATTTAGGGAAATCACGGAAAACCTAAATCAGGAAGGCCGGACACGGGATTGAACCGTCGTCCTGCCGAATACGAGTCCAGTGTGCTAACCACTGCGCCACCTCGCTCGGTCACAATTTGTACAGAAACCAGATGGCAATTATAAGAGTCGAGGGGCGTGAAAGAGAAGCAGTGGTTGGGAAGGGAGTGAGACAGGGTTGTAGCCTCTCCCCGATGTTATTCAATCTGTATATTGAGCAAGCAGTAAAGGAAACAAAAGAAAAATTTGGATTAGGTATTAAAATCCATGGAGAAGAAATAAAAACTCTGAGGTTCGCCGATGACATTGTAATTCTGTCAGCGACAGCAAAGGACTTGGAAGAGCAGTTGAACGGGATGGACAGTGTCTTGAAAGGAGGATATAAGATGAACATCAACAAAAGCAAAACAAGGATAATGGAATGTTGTCAAATTAAGTCGGGTGATGCTGAGGGAATTACATTAGGAAATGAGACACTTAAGGTAGTAAATGAGTTTTGCTATTTGGGGAGCAAAGTAACTAATGATGGTCGAAGTACAGAGGATATAAAATGTAGACTGGCAATGACAAGGAAATCGTTTCTGAAGAAGAGAAATTTGTTAACATCGAGTATAGATTTAAGTGTCAGGAAGTCGTTTCTGAAAGTATTTGTATGGAGTGTAGCCATGTGTGGAAGTCAAACATGGACGATAAATAGTTTGGACAAGAAGAGAATAGAAGCTTTCGAAATGTGATGCTACAGAAGAATACTGAAGATTACATGGGTAGATCACGTAACTAATGAGGAGGTATTGAAAAGAATTGGGGAGAAGAGGAGTTTGTGGCACAACTTGACAAGAAGAAGGGATCGGTTGGTAGGACATGTTCTGAGGCATCAAGGGATCACCAATGTAGTATTGAAGGGCAGCGTGGAGGGTAAAAATCGTAGAGGGAGACTGAGAGATGAATACACTAAGCAGATCCAGAAGAATGTAGGTTGCAGTAAGTACTGGGAGATGAAGAAGCATGCACAGGATAGAGTAGCATGGAGAGCTGCATCAAACCAGTCTCAGGACTGAAGACCACAACAACAACAACAACAACATTAAGAGTTTTTATATTCGTGATTCCAGACCTTATTGTAGGGGTCTGTCTATAATAGTAAATAATTAAGAGGTGTAAGAAGTGAATAATTTTCCATGCTATTTGTTTGAGTTCTAGCATCTGTTAAGGGTAAAAAATTTAAAAGGGGGAGCATAACTCTGAAATAATAGGGTTTGCCGCATGGGGTAACCGTGCGGTCTCAGGCGCCTTGTGACGGTTTACGCGGCTCCCACCCGTCGGCGGTTCGAGTGCTCCCTCGGGCATGGGTGTGTGTCTTCTCCTTAGCGTAAGTTAGTTTACGTTAGATTACGTAGTAGGAAATCCTAGTGACCGATGACCTTAACAGTTTGGTCCCATAGGAACTTACAACAAATTTCCAAATTTAAGAGGGTTTGTTTTGTGTTCTTTGGTTTGGTTGTCTGTCTTTCATTTTTTTTTTGTGTGTGTGTGTTAGATTGTACTGCGAGCTGCGGGCACAATCAGTTCCGGATTGACCAATACAGGGGGCGGCGCCTTGATCGAAATATGTTCGGGCGCCGTTAGCTCGGCCAGCTACCTCTTGGTGACGCTCGGCGCTACTTGGCTGTATCCTGTTAAGGCTAAGCGTAAATTGAGACGTGTATAGCGCGTGTGGCGCGACGCAGCGTAGCACGCGTTTTTGTAACATCACTGGTTCAAATGGGACCGCGCAAATTGCGACGCGGGGCGACTGGGACTTGACACGCGCCTGCACCAGGTCGCGCGGCGTTGCGGTTGAGGCACAGTTTCTCGCGCCGCGCGTCGCGCGTGCCTCGTTAGCACCGTGGGAAATTTGAGGCGGTGAGTGGAAAAGTAGCCCGGCCATATGCTCACATCGGAACGGCGCATATGAGCAGTGGTAGTATTGCCTTACGATAAATTTTGCCTACTGTGTACTAAATTTCATTGCCTTTGGGTAGTGTTTCGTTTTTCGCCATTTAAAGGCTCCAGCTTTCTTCGTTAGAACATCATACTTTTTTGTTATTTATATCTGTACAGTTTTGTTTTGTTTTTCTTCTGTCAAGAAAAATGCATACTTCAGTAGCTGATTAGCCATTGGCCGCTGGAATTGTATCATATGCCTCCGCGATGTTTTCAGATCGCAAGAAGGGACAGAGGGTAGTGAATAAGGAAGCAAGGAATATTATAAAATCATGTGATTAAGAATCAAGGTTAGAAAGTAAAACAAGGTTATCTTCTCGCTGCCTAGTATGCTGGCGTATCTGTACGATCTGTTACAAAAATTTAGAAAGGGATAATCTCCACAGGTGTGATCCCTTTGTGCTCCTGGTAAAAAAGCGTCCAAGATCTGAAGTATAGAAGTCTCACTGTGATTACTCTGATACGGATGTAATAAGGTAATACGACACACTGTATTACATGCATGTGAACATCACATTTCCACTGCAAGCTAGAAACAGTCGAAAAGCAGTCACAAATAACAATGTTTTAATTGGTTCTCCGTGATGAGAAAAAGCATTTCAGTTGCTCAATGCACATTATCAGTATTAATAAACTAATTATACAACAGGCTACACAAATGAAGAAAATGGTCGGTATTATTACGAAAGTAGGAATATCCTAAAAGAGTCTTATGGCTAGATATATTTAATTTGTTGAAATGTACTGCTGACAAAGGCAGATCTACTTTCATGACAATGTTTTTCGAACTCCAACTCACAAGGCACACATGGCTAGCTTGTGCATTCCTGTCGCGCGCATTATCTCCCGCTGCTGACAACACACTGACCATTGTGTTGTGCGACAGATCAGTTGTTTATTTTTCTCAATAACTATTTTGTTCGCGATCACAGATTGTCAGTTTGGGAAGCCGTGGGTGAGTAACCAGTATCTGGCATGTGCCTCTCATTCCACCTGGAGGAACGCTCGTCATTATTTTAATACTGCTCAGATCAAAAGAAAGAATAAAATCCTTTGGTAAGTTTCCATTCCAGTCGCTCAGTGTTAAAAATACAATGGGTTACGTGGATTCCACCAAAATTCCAACGGAATTGGCAATCTATTTTTGTGTGAGTTGTTAACCTTTTCTCATTCGAAGAAGCATCACCGTTTGTGTGTAATGGCCACATTTCTCTTGGTGACTGGTTTAATTGTTATTCCTTTTGTCACAGTGTAATTTGCCAGACTCATCTCACTGCAGCTATTGAGGCAGAATTCCGAAACGGAGTGCCTCATTTTTATACAAGTAATTGGCAATCACAGAGCCCAACAGCTTACGAAATACCTCATAGTGTCGGTTTGAAGTAACATAAAAGAAGAAATTGCATGTTTATTTTCATACTAGGAAGCTCTTGTTTCGCTAACTGTCGATTATCTCTTAAAAAATTCGAGTCATTGGAGCGAAATAAATAAAAAGGGGAGTATAGGTACTGATATATCGCCATAGATAAGAAAGTTCCGTGTGTTTAAGAGTTGGCTAAACACTCTCCTCCTTGTGTGCTATCATTCGCCAAACTCGTTACGACGTTTAGGAGATATGTTACGAGTATTTCATTCTCGCGGGCGTAAGATCGGAAGTGAGCGCGCTACGTGGGATCCATTTTCTCGAGATCGGAGGCAGATAGAGGCCTCCTCACAAATCTAAACAAAATTTGAGCATGTCAGCTAAATTTCATACGCAGCAACATATGGTGTAATACGCACCAAACGCAAAATCATAGCGACCCCTAATTTTCATTGCAAACTTTTTTAATTTTGTGTAGTGTCTTACTAAAATGTGTACATCACAATAAGAATGGTCATTAGCGAGTTGATAGGCACTTCGTCACGAAGCTGACTTATAACGCTACAAGTATGGCAAAAATCACCTATTTTCAGTGAATAGTTTCTGTAAAATCGTTTGAGAAAGATAAAAGGTTGCGCGCACTTTGGTTCTGTCAGTGCAGAGCGTCGCCAGTCGGCGCGTGTGAAGTATGGTGTACGCGTCGCAACATGCGTTGCACACGGGTGCGGCACGTGCGTGTTGCGCTGTAGTGTCGTGTCACGTAACACGTGCTATACGCGTCTCAATTTGCGCCTAGCCTATTAGAGTAGCTGCTCGCCCCAGTAGCTGACAGAAGTTGAGTGTTATCTCCTATAATTATTTAGAGATTCCTCTCGTTAATGTGTTCGGGCTGCGCCGAAGTGCGTCCCCTGTTCCTAGTAGTTTGGACACTCTTGTATTGGGGTGGATCATCCGTTCGTGTGTGCCGGCTGTTGCGCGGAACTTAAACTGACTATTAAGATCACTGTCTTTTCTGCCTATATATGGTTGTTATACTTGAAAGAGATTTCATGAGTGAGTTCAGTGGAATAATTCACTATGTAATTGGCGGAATTCCGTTGTTCTATGATCTGTTTGTTGCTCTTTTACATAAAATTTGTTATTTAATATTCTGTGCTGTTGCTTGCTTTAGGAATAGGTATTTAGTCCCGATAAATTCCTGTTAAATTTTGGAACAATTATGCTTGTTATCTATATTTCTCTGGGGCTATTTGTTATTTACTTAAAAGGAAGGATCTTTACTTAAATTGTTCATTCGATATATTCTTGTAAAGACTTTATAAAGTTTTTAACTATATTTATTATTTTTAGCTATTCGATGGCCAGTTTTGTAAAAGATTTTGTAAAACTGTTTTTTGAGATATGTGTAGTAAATCTTTGTCAAGTACAAGCCTGTGTTTGAGTTTTCTTGTGATTGGCCTTTGTGACTGGTTCGATGATTGTAAATTTCATGTGACAATGGTATCTTAAGAAGCTTAGTGTTCTATTAATATCTTCTTTACTTTGAACACAACGACAAATTTAGCTTACAACAACTTTACAATAGATTCGAGAGAAAGATTATGGACGCATGGAAGTCGAACAGCGAGAAGCCGATGTGGGGAAAAACCGCTTTTAAGCGATATGACTGTAAAAATTTTCTACATATAGGACCAGAGAAACAAACTTCTCGATAATATTCCGTATATTTTCACTATGAAAACACATTTTTTGTTTTCCGGAGGAACACTCGATGTATGAATGTACTGTTAGATCAAGTTACCATAACTGCTTTTCAGCCTGCAAATGGTTGTTCAGTTTCACTGACTTTCGTGTTATGTGGACAGTATAAACTCGGCTACAGGTAGAACTTGTACACCTACAATGTGACGTTTGCGTGGTTAGTTTCATAGCTAAATTAGTCTCGTAGACTTCTGATTTCTCAATGTAAATTCTCGCAACTTTACTGACCTGCAGCTGCGATTATGTCGATGTTTAGACTTACACGTAGACGCTACTTTTTTACGCAATGAAATGGACGAAAGCCTCCCACACAAACTCACTGGCAGACATCAACTTAAGAGCTTGGCTTCGAATTAGCATTACTCGAAAAGTAATACTAGACATTGTTTCTTGAGTAAAAAGCAAAGTGGAATTCATTGACACTCTTTGTTTTTATCGAGAACGTTTAAATAAATCTGCCAATTTAAATTTCGTCCTAATACGCCAGTTACCACAAGGCTGCAGCAGACATAAGAAATACCATGGTCCTTATTTAGCTGCAGACGGAGAGCCAGAGAGTAGCACAGTAAGAAGATTGAGAAGGATGTGCATTCAAAAATGGCTCCAAGCACTATGGGACTTAAGCATCTGAGGTCATCAGTCCCCTACACTTAGAACTACTAGAACCTAACTAACCTAAGGACATCACATACGTCTACGCCCGAGGCAGAATTCGAACCTGCGACCGTAGCAGCAGCGCGGTTCCTGACTGAAGCGCCTAGAACCGCTCGGTCACCGTGGCCGGCAAGGATGTGGGGCGCAGTAGTTATTCGGAGGTGAAGAGGCTTACGGGGGACAGGGTAGCGTGAAGAGTTGCATCAAACAGTTCGTAGGATTGAAGCTACAACAACAACCTGAAACTGTTTCTTCTAAAAAACCATTAATAATTGAAATTTGTCTTTGTGTCGTCTTCCACCCATCACTCAGCAACAACTTGAAATTGGTGTTTTTCTAGCATACACCTGAAGTAAGTACACTCCTGGCCATTGAAATTGCTACAGATGCGAAAATTAACCGACAAGAAGAAGATGCTGTTATATGCAAATGATTAGTTTTTCAGAGCGTTCTCACAAGGTTGGCGCCGGTGGCGACACCTAAAACGTGCTGACATGAAGAAAATTTCCAACCGATTTAAGATAAACAATCAACAGTTAACCGGCGTTGCCTGGTGAAACGTTGTTGTGATGCCTCGTGTAAGGAGGAGAAATGCGTACCATCACGTTTCCGACTTTGATAAAGGTCGGATTGTAGCCTATCGCGATTGCGGTTTATCGTATCGCGACATTGTTGCTCACGTTGGTCAGCATCCAATGACTGGGTTCAGGAGGGTAATACGGAACGCCGTGCTGGATCCCAACGGCCTCGTATCACTAGCAGTCGAGATGACAGGCATCTTATCCGCATGGCTCTAACGGATCGTGAAGCCACCTCTCGATCCCTGATTCAACAGATTGGGACGTTTGCAAGACAACAACCATCTGCACGAACAGTTAGACGACATTTGCAGCAGCATGCACCATCAGTTCGGAGATCATGGCTGCGGTTACCCTTGACGCTGCATCACAGACAGAAGCGCCTTCGATGGTGTACTCAACTAAGAACCTGGGTGCACGAATGGCAAAACGTCATTTTCTCGGATGAATCCAGGTTCTGTTTACAGCATCATGATGGTCGCATCCGTGTTTGTCGACATCGCGGTGAAGGCAAATTGGAAGCGTGTATTCGTCATCGCTATACTGGCGTATCACGCGGCGAGATGGTATGTGGTGCCATTGGTTACAAGTCTCGGTCACCTCTTGTTCGCATTGACGGCACTTTGAACAGTGGACTTTACATTTCAGATGTGTTACGACCCGTGGTCTAACCTTCATTCGATCCCTGCGAAACCTTACATTTCAGCAGGATAAATCACGAAGGCATGTTGCAGGTCCTGTAGGGGCCTTTCTGGATACAGACAATGTTCGACTGCTGCTCTGGCCAGCACATTCTCCAGATCTTTCACAAACTGAAAACGTCTGGTCAATGCAGGCAGAGCAACTGGCTCGTCCCAATACGCCAGTCACTACTTTTGATGAACTGTGGTTTCGTGTTGAAGCTGCATAGGCAACGGTACCTTTACACGCCATGCAAGCCCTGTTTGACTCAATGCCCATGCGTATCAAGGCCGTTATTACGGCCAGAGGTGGTTGTTCTGGGTACTGATTTCTCTGGATCTATGCACTCAAACTGCGTGAAAATGTAATCACATGTCAGCTGTAGTATAATATATTGGTCCAATGAATACCCGTTTATCATCTGCATTTCTTCTTGGTGTTGCAATTTTAATGGCCAGTAGTGTATTTTAGAAGGGAATATCAAAGACGTTGAGTGTTTATGGAAAAAGTCAAGGCAATCGTAAAATGAGTTTTAGACAGGTACGTGCCGAGTAAAACTGTGAGGGACGGGAAAAACCCACCGTGGTACAACAACAAAGTTAGGAAACTACTGCGAAAGCAAAGAGAGCTTCACTCCAAGTTTAAACGCAGCCAAAACCTCTCAGACAAACAGAAGCTAAACGATGTCAAAGTTAGCGTAAGGAGGGCTATGCGTGAAGTGTTCAGTGAATTCGAAAGTAAAATTCTATATACCGACTTGACAGAAAATTCTAGGAAGTTCTGGTCTTACGTTAAATCAGTAAGTAGCTCGAAACAGCATATCCAGACACTCCGGGATGATGATGGCATTGAAACAGAGAATAACACGCGTCAAGCTGAAATACTAAACACCTTTTTCCAAAGCAGTTTCACAGAGGAAGACCGCACTGCAGTTCCTTCTCTAAATCCTCGCACAAACGACAAATGGCTGACATCTAAATAAGTGTCCAAGGAATAGAAAAGCAACTGGAATCACTCAACAGAGGAAAGTCCACTGGACCTGACGGGATACCAATTCGATTCTACACAGAGTACGCGAAAGAACTTGCCCCCCTTCTAACAGCCACGTACCGCAAGTCTCCAGAGGAACGGGAGGTTCCAAATGATTGGAAAAGAGCACAGGTAGTCCCAGTCTTCAAGAAGAGTCGTCGAGCAGATGCACAAAACTATAGACCTATATAATTACTATTAAAAACAGTCTTGATCACGATTTATTTAACAAGGTGACCGGTTTCGACCACTACTGTGGTCATCTTCAGACCATTGAGTAGGAACCTCTTTCTGTTGGACGTCGATCTGTTGTAGAAATTTAGAACATGTTTTTTGCTCGAGTATCATGTCGTTTTTGGAAACCCAGAATCTACTATGTTGGAATGAACATGGTTTCCGGAAACAGCGATCGTGTGAGACCTAACTCGCTTTATTTGTTCATGAGACCCAGAAAATATTAGATACAGGCTCCCAGGTAGATGCTATTTTTCTTGACTTCCGGAAGGCGTTCGATACAGTTCCGCACTGTCGCCTGATAAACAAAGTAAGAGCCTACGGAATATCAGACCAGCTGTGTGGCTGGATTGAAGAGTTTTTAGCAAACAGAACACAACAAGTTGTTATCAATGGAGAGACGTCTACAGACGTTAAAGTAACCTCTGGCGTGCCACAGGGGAGTGTTTTGGGACCATTGCTTTTCAAAATATATATAAATGACCTAGTAGATAGTGTCGGAAGTTCCATGCTGCTTTTCGCAGATGAGTCTGTAGTATACAGAGAAGTTGCAGCATTAGAAAATTGTAGCGAAATGTAGGAAGATCTACAGCGGATAGGCACTTGGTGCAGGGAGTGGTAACTAACCCTTAACATAGACAAATGCAATGTATTGCGAATACATAGAAAGAAGGATCCTTTATTGTATGATTATATGATAGCGGAACAAACACTGGTAGCAGTTACTTCTGTAAAATATCTGGGAGTATGCGTGCGGAACGATTTGAAGTGGTTTGATCATATAAAATCAATTGTTGGTAAGGCGGGTACCAGGTTGAGATTCATTGGGAGAGTCCTTAGAAAATGTAGTCCATCAACAAAGGAGGTGGCTTACAAAACACTCGTTCGACCTATACTTGAGTATTGCTCATCAGTGTGGGATCCGTACCAGATCGGGTTGACGGAGGAGATAGAGAAGATCCAAAGAAGAGCGGCGCGTTTCGTCACGGGGTTATTTGGTAACCGTGATAGCGTTACGGAGATATTTAACAAACTCAAGTGGCAGTCTCTGCTAGAGAGGCGCTCTGCATCGCGGTGCAGCTTGCTCGCCAGGTTTCGAGAGGGCGCGTTTCTGGATGAGGTATCGAATATATTGCTTCCCCCTACTTATACCTCCCGAGGAGATCACGAATGTAAAATTAGAGAGATTAGAGCGCGCACGGAGGCTTTCAGACAGTCGTTCTTCCCGCGAACCATACGCGACTGGAACAGGAAAGGGAGGTAATGACAGTGGCACGTAAAGTGCCCTCCGCCACACACCGTTGGGTGGCTCGCAGAGCATAAATGTAGATGTAGATGTAGACGTATGAAACTGGGGCGTCTCAAGGTCTCTGAACTGATCTGAGCGCCCCTCCACTCTCCCTTGAGACAACGAGAGGGAGAAAATACACTCCTGGAAATGGAAAAAAGAACACATTGACACCGGTGTGTCAGACCCACCATACTTGCTCCGGACACTGCGAGAGGGCTGTACAAGCAATGATCACACGCACGGCACAGCGGACACACCAGGAACCGCGGTGTTGGCCGTCGAATGGCGCTAGCTGCGCAGCATTTGTGCACCGCCGCCGTCAGTGTCAGCCAGTTTGCCGTGGCATACGGAGCTCCATCGCAGTCTTTAACACTGGTAGCATGCCGCGACAGCGTAGACGTGAACCGTATGTGCAGTTGACGGACTTTAAGCGAGGGCGTATAGTGGGCATGCGGGAGGCCGGGTGGACGTACTGCCGAATTGCTCAACACGTGGGGCGTGAGGTCTCCACAGTACATCGATGTTGTCGCCAGTGGTCGGCGGAAGGTGCACGTGCCCGTCGACCTGGGACCGGACCGCAGCGACGCACGGATGCACGCCAAGACCGTAGGATCCTATGCAGTGCCGTAGGGGACCGCACCGCCACTTCCCAGCAAATTAGGGACACTGTTGCTCCTGGGGTATCGGCGAGGACCATTCGCAACCGTCTCCATGAAGCTGGGCTACGGTCCCGCACACCGTTAGGCCGTCTTCCGCTCACGCCCCAACATCGTGCAGCCCGCCTCCAGTGGTGTCGCGACAGGCGTGAATGGAGGGACGAATGGAGACGTGTCGTCTTCAGCGATGAGAGTCGCTTCTGCCTTGGTGCCAATGATGGTCGTATGCGTGTTTGGCGCCGTGCAGGTGAGCGCCACAATCAGGACTGCATACGACCGAGGCACACAGGGCCAACACCCGGCATCATGGTGTGGGGAGCGATCTGCTACACTGGCCGTACACCACTGGTGATCATCGAGGGGACACTGAATAGTGCACGGTACATCCAAACCGTCATCGAACCCATCGTTCTACCATTCCTAGACCGGCAAGGGAACTTGCTGTTCCAACAGGACAATGCACGTCCGCATGTATCCCGTGCCACCCAACGTGCTCTAGAAGGTGTAAGTCAACTACCCTGGCCAGCAAGATCTCCGGATCTGTCCCCCATTGAGCACGTTTGGGACTGGATGAAGCGTCGTCTCACGCGGTCTGCACGTCCAGCACGAACGCTGGTCCAACTGAGGCGCCAGGTGGAAATGGCATGGCAAGCCGTTCCACAGGACTACATCCAGCATCTCTACGATCGTCTCCATGGGAGAATAGCAGCCTGCATTGCTGCGAAAAGTGGAGATACACTGTACTAGTGCCGACATTGTGCATGCTCTGTTGCCTGTGTCTATGTGCCTGTGGTTCTGTCAGTGTGATCATGTGATGTATCTGACCCCAGGAATGTGTCAATAAAGTTTCCCCTTCCTGGGACAATGAATTCACGGTGTTCTTATTTCAATTTCCAGGAGTGTATATTCTACACGTAAATGTTGAACCACAGGCCGGTCAGCGTTCTTTGAAATTTCGTAAAGCACGCTACGCGCAGCAACCTTAGCTGTGACCAAGAAACTTTGAGGGCCGGGACAACCGTGAAGCCGGGGGGGGGGGGGGGGGTGTTACAAGCCGAGCGCTGGTCGGGCAGCGCCGTTGAGACCAGAGGAAGCGGGCGGATACAAGAAAGACGCGACAAGAGGCGGAAGGCCGCCTTGGACACAATGCCGTCTCATAAATTGCCTCCCCCTCCCCCTAGCCCTCTCCCTCCGTCTGCGACCCACGGGCGACGGCGATACGCAGAGGCCGGGCGCGCTGGTACCGCTGTAATGAGCAGTTGCCACGGTGGCGCCACCGCTTCCACCGACTTCCCTAACGACCTTCTTGCTTTCAGAAGCGACACAGCAGCGACGGAAACTTGCAAGCCTCGCATAAATCATTCGAGGAGAAACCCTTGCACAAGTCATTGGGTGTATTATACATGAGAAGATGTCTTCATACTTTAAGGATTTTCTTCTTTTTGTCCTTACACACACTAATCGTCTACGACGTACAGTTAATATAGCTGAAAGACGACGTAAATATCTTCAGCGTTATAAAAATATCAAGCGTTGATATTAGGGATTCATTCAGCAGATCTTGCAATCATGTACTTTTTTTTGCGTCCAGAGCATCTTACTTCTTGTAACTCACACTTGATGCCACACAAGACAATGGATGTCTGCTTCTGACCTAGGAATGTTGCTCCGAGTGGTATGGATACTCTGCTTAACTTGGGTACCCTCGAACTCTCATCTGACGTGGAACGAGCGGACAAAGCTACACCCTCAGGATCTAGTGGCTACTGGCTTGTGAACAAAATCCTGTCACTTCAGCTCTTATTTATTAAATGAACAAGTCTCAAAATAGAAACTTGCGAAGAGCAAAATGTTTCTTTTCAATTAACTCCTTAGAACGTAATTGAGCCATGGCCAGCTCGCATTCATGCCATTTGTTCTTTGGCATTTTGTCGCAATCGAGTGGCGTCTTATGTCTAACTGGGTTACTACCACAACAAGTTGCTGACTTGCCTGCGTCAGTGGCAGCAGCAGCGCTTGTCGGTACTCGTACTGCTGTACCATCTTTGGTGTGACCACTATATTTCCGTGTGGTGGTGTGTGTGTGTGGCATTCGGTCGGTTGGGACAGAGCAGCGAGGAAGTCTCTGTGGGGCGGGGTCAGGCCGGGACCAGTGGCAGCGTGCACACGCGGTCGGATTGTGAGGCGCTAGCTGTGAGAGCTACAGAGTTCGTTGCCCACCAAACCTGGACACTGAAGTTGAGTGATCAGTTGACCTGTTATGAAACCTCAACTGCTGTGACATCTCTTCGTTCATTGCTGGTTGCTGCTTCCTGGGCCATTCCGGCTAGCAGCAACGTATGGTGTGTTGGGGTCGGCAAAATTTTGCAGCCTTCTTCCTGTATGGTCTTTAACTATTAAATTGGTTGTTACTTATCGGTGAAGTGCTCCAGCGGTATTTTCTACATTGTGGCCATTAACGCCCCAGTTACCTGCCCTGGTCGTTAGCGTACTTCTCAGGCAGTGTGTTTTCCTCGCCGTGTTCATGTTGTCCGGCATGGAGTGTAGTTCAACCGGCTTTTAGTTCTTTGTTCATATTTTTTTCTTAAGAGTGGTTATTGTACCTTGGTTGTTTTTAGATGCCAATTTTGAAGACTTAGTGTGCCTGGTATCTTCTTCCTCGGCTGATATTTTCCATTGTCGTACCACTGGTCGGGCGGAAGGGAATTGTTTAGGTTGTTGGTTGGTCCTTCAGCAGTTCCTGGGTCGGGTTCCCATCCGGTTATTTAACCTTACTCTTGGCTGCCTGTCTCACCCTACCTTACATTAGAGCTATCTCCTCAGGCCTATCCTTGGAACACTTCTGGGCAGCACTGTTCTGTTGGTTTTTGACTGTGATGTTCATTTTAGTCTGATTTACTGTGTGAGGCCTTCATCCGTCTATTAATTTAGTTTTATTTTCAAGATAAGGCCTCAGCCGATTTAAATTAAAGTTGAAGATTGATTTGTTGAATAACTAAAATTCGGAAAGTTTCTTCTACCTTAAATTCTTGTTAATCCAGACCCTAAGTCCTGAGTCGTTCAATGTCCAATGTGTGACTTTCAGCTGAGCTTTTACGTGAAATATTTTTTAGATGAGGCCTTCAATTTTGAAAATTGATTTGTTTAAAACTATTTATTTTTTAATTTGCTCTGTCTGAAATTGTTTTTATCCAGGCCCTAAGCCCTGAGTTGTTCAATGTCTTGTGCGTGGCCTTCATCCGAGTATTTACGTGAAATATGTAATTTTTTAAGGTAAGGCCTTCAGCTGCGTGTATTCTGTAAAAGTAGTTTTTATAACCTGTGTTCAGGCCTTGAGCCATTCTTGTTTCTGGTGTGGTTTTGGGCCTTCAGCCGAGGATGTATTGCAAGTTTTCTTAACTAGGCCATCAGCCGTATTGTTTTAATTGGGTCCTTTTAAGGCAATGTGTAATTATGTGGTTCTTAGGAAAATGAAAGTTTGTGTGTGCTGTGCAACTGACAGTAACTGATTATGGCCCCCTCCACAACCAAAACTTGATCCGCTCTATCTTGCGAAACCAGATTTCAGTAATTATTATAATAATCTAACTAAAACTTCTGTAAAATAAGAAAACTGCTATGACTCAAATAACCTGCTAAGGGACAAAAGTCTCTCTTCAATCGATTCCTTTGGATGTAATTATTAAGATAATATACCTTTTGTAAGATAAGAAAACATATTAACAGACGAATCACTTCGTGCTTTCTCAGGTTGTCACAAACAATGCCTTGGTGATATCAAGTGAGTCGTATGACGTGCCAGCTTGCCAGCACCTCACTTGGCCAGACCACGGTTGTCCAGTCGTCTCGGGTCCAACCGATATGGTCACGCGCCCAGGAGGGGCACCGTTGGTGATGTCGTGTTGTTAGCAAAAGCACTCTCTTGGGGCGTGTGTTGCTGTAGACCATTAACGCCAAATTTCGACGCACTGTCCTAAAGGATATCTTCTTCGTAATTCCCACATAGATTTATGCGGTTATTTCACCTAATGTTGCTTGTCTGTAAGCACCGATAACTCTACGCAAACGCCGCTGCTTGGAAGACAATGCGCCGTTGTGGTGAAATAAGCTCTGTATCATTTGAGAGGTACAGAAGCGAGCGAATGTGCCAGGAATTAGGCCAGTTCACTGCTACTAGCTCCAAGTCGTCATATCGCGCTTGTGCGTAGCATACAAAGTAAAGTGGCTTATTCAAACTTTGTCAACATATGTTTCAGTACATTAATGCTTAAAGGGTTAACTCTTAGAGTGATCAGATAAACGTGTTTCCCTAAATATATTGTTTTAAGGAAAAAAGCAAGTGGCGCTAAATAAGAAAGGTAGATGGCCAAAAATTGTTCAGAATGTGCAAATGTATGTTGCAATTAACAGTTACAAGTCTCAACTTGATCGGAGCAATATTTTGAAAAATCGCCGTTTTTAAGAAAAATTAAAGGTGCCAAATATTAGACTCAGAAATACGAAAATTCGTATGTAGCTTCAGTCTGATATAAAAACATTAACTATGTGACCCCATTACCGCTAATACTTTTCAACTAATTGACTGAAAACTGAATTTGGAACGAAAACGCCCTTATTCGTTGTAAATTAAGAATCATTTATATTAATGATGGATAGTTCTGATTATAGCACTTGATTACATCCATTATGAAATAAAGATATAGAAAGTGAAACGTCCCCTTTGAACATTTTTACAAGACTGTGCTTAACCTGACACACAATACTTTTAGCGCAACGCAATCTGACTTTCAAAATTCCCTACAAAGGAATGGCCCTGACTAACATTAAACTATACCTTTCACAAATCACTTACCTCACAAAAATCTTCGCTGCTCAAGCTACTGCAATACAGCGAGCGCCACTACTGCCAGCTAAATAAAAGATTCAAACTATGGAAGGCACTAACTACTGATAGGGATAGTTAGCAAATCAAAGATATTAATAGAGAACAAACAATGTATTTACCTTGATATCATCATATATAAATATAGCAGTTCATGACAAATTTCAAAACTCCGCCATCTCTCTCCCCACATCCACCACTGCTGGCGGCTCACCTCCAACTGCCCAACGCTACGCGCTGTTAACATCCAGCTGCCCCTCTACAATGGCAGACAACAATGCAAACTAGCCACAGGCTGCACACAGCACAGCCAGTGATTTCATTTTCATACAGAGAGCGCTACGTGGCGGCGGCGTTACCAATATAAGAACCTAAACAGCCTACTTACATAAAGAAAACATAAACAGCCTACTTACATAGCCCCCATGCTCCCCACAAAAAATTTTTACAAATGGTGTTGGGCACTGGCCAATACAGATTTGACAAAAATTTTTCACAATTACACTAACAAAGATATAAAATGCACACACTTATTGATACAACGTTGGTCAAAAGCTAAAATTTTCTCACAGTCCACAAAGACAGTCCTGATCATTCATCATAATAGTAATTACAGTTTCTCATTAGTAAAAGAAATTGCACACAGAAGTAGTTGATTTCCATACAGTCTTGAAGAAGTAGTGTTGTCCTTCCAACGGAAAGACAGTGCTGACTCTTGACATGCTGACAGGTAATGGGCCACAACAGAGCAAACCCACAGCAGAGTCATTCGAAGATGATGAATATAGGCAGGTAGGTCATCACAGAGTAGACCCACTGTAGTCCTGGTAGAGATTACGGTATTGGTGGGCCACCAGAGGTGCAGACCCACTGCAGGTCTTGTAGAAATAATGGTATTGATGGATCATCAAAGATGTAGACCCACTGTAGTCCTTGTAGAGATAGCCAGCAGCCATCTGTTGTGACTGTGCAGGTGCACAATCACCATTGAAGAGTCTTGCGGATAATATAGCAAGTCCATAAACCACCACTTGTGCACTCACAAAGTTTTCGGAACTGTCCTTAGAACCAACAATGCTGTTATCCAGTCCCTTGCTGAATTATTAACACACGTGCAAACACTAACAGTCCCTACTTCTCACATATTGTCCATGTACTATGACCAACAGAAACGTGTGCAGTGAAATGTTACTTAATTTGAAGAACTGGTAACAATTACAATTTGGTAACATAAAAATACAATAACAAAGGTACAAAATACATCATTAAAGAACATAATAATACAGATAACATTTGTAGTACAGGCTTTACAAAAGAATCGAAATAACATATACGTCAGTGTTCCAGGAATTATGACATGAGTACATACATAAAAGATCAGAATAACTTTCGAAACACCAACTTCACACATGAGCATTAACACAAAACAGAATAAATAATGTCTAAACATCTTTACAAAGTAAATAACATATTATTAATGCCAATTATATTCGAGGATAACAGTATTCCTCATCATAGTGAATGTAGCTTAATATTAAAAGAAAAAAATTCTATAAAACTACACAGAGACAGGAAGAAAACAAATACACAAGGGTACACAAACACATAGTGGGATAACAGCAATAGGAAAGGACAGGGTCCGTTTTCAGTGTAACATTTGGTACTGCAGTCCAACCCAAAACTTCATATATCTTTCCTCTTATTTCATCCTTTGTTTCCACCAAAAAAATTCTATCTAAGCATGCTTTCTGTATTTATATGTTCACACATTTCTTACCTCAACATTTATTTCCAAGAAAATCCTACCTAAACCTGTTTTCTCAATGCATTTCTTCCAATTCATCGCAACTCATTCTCTTAGAGGCTACCCCCTCTTAAGCTAACTTAAATCTACTGAGCTCAGATGCTAAACTAAGGGACGAGGCAATGCAGCAGCACAAAATAAGTAACACAAACAGCAATGACCAAAAAATTGGAAAATTGCAAAGCAAGCTACAGTAAATCTAAATTGCCAAGCAATGCAACATTACAACTAATATGAGCCAATGTGCAGCAACAAAAAAATAAATCTGGCTTAGCAGAGTAACACAAATTAAAGTTCAGTAGCACTATGCCTGGCAAACAGCAGCTTATATCTAAACATGACATAGCTCAAGCAGAAAAAATAGTACACTAAAGATAACAATGCAGATAAGGGAAATGTATAATCACATCTTAATGTCTAAGTAATTAAAGTGGTGCACCACAAGAAGTTATTCTACCAAAAAGTTACCAATTACTTGAAAAGAAAATTATGAATGCAGTTCCTGTGAAGGTAAATGTCATTTTGTGCTCCCTCATTTTTTTAAAAAAATTATTATTTACTCGATCTGTAGACAGAAAATATTTATATTAGTACATCTATAAAATTTTATTTTAACCAATGCTGCAGTGCAGCTAGAAACTAGATATCAAATGAAATAAGCAACTATGTACAAAGCAAAGCATAAGAACATCGTTCAATAGTCATGTGGCATTTCATAAGTAGTAAAAAAATCTCTCATCTAGAAAGACAGTAGTCATAGTCAGGTGCGTAGACAAACTATTACTTGTCATTTCATTAGGCATTTCAGTAGATATCAGAAAGTACGATATGTTTCCAAGTAATCAGCGTGTCGGATTTGCGATGCTTTCTCTAAAGGAATGACAATGGCCAGGAAAATGGCCTTCCTTTTTTTTTCCTGTGCTCTGAAAGGCACGCGCTAATGGCTTTTTCTCCAGGCGTCTGACACAGCTGGGTGCCCACGACGCATTACGTGCAGGTGGTCACTTAATTTTCTTACGGAAATATTTATGACAACACTTTCCGCTACAGTGGCAGTCTCATATAAAAATATTTCACAGGTCAAGAATTAGCGTTGCAAATCTGTAGAAAGAAAATCCTATAAATATAAGTGTCCAAATAAAATATTCGTCAGTATTGTGATACAGTTACGCATTTACGCACATTTCATAACTCTTAAAGTACGAATCTTGGTTTCCAACAACCTTTTTCACAAACCAGAGTCCCTAAACACTACTCATTATTCCTTACCATATTATACATATATATATTCGTCGACACGTCAATCTTGCGACGACACTTCAATATTTCATCATAATAAATACATAGCATAACCAAATTCCTCATATAGCACCAGCTTATTAATCATAAACATATCTCAACAGCATAGTACACATCGTCGTCGTAATAATAACATCATAACACCTCAGTCAAATCTCAAAAACGTCGTAGCTTTCTGTAATAATTTCAAAACCTAAAAAAAATTCTCTGCTCATTTCAATAGTGTCATCTACCTCAAACGTACTTTAAAAATCATGATCTCATACCAAATACATCATTCAAAGCTCTCATAGTATCACAATGATTCCGAAAAAGTATGAACAGTTTACAAAGTACAGACAAAATACAGTGTCATAAGTGTGAAGCTACCCAACTGTGTATTGCGTAAACATGTGTCACTGATGTAGTAAAAAAATGTTTATTTCTCAGTTAAATAATCAGATAGCTGTGTAATTTGTGTGTTAGAGAAATATGGTACTGATGTGTAAAGTTGTATAAGCAAATACCATATTAGCTAGGGTTCCTTGTGCTTGCCAAACACATGGTACACAAAGTAGGCGTGTACCCCCCTGAGGATTAATGTAATTATACCCTCAGGTGTTACAGATTACAGCAATGGAATGAAATGTATTATGGAAAACCTTTGTATTATTGTACTTCAAATATCTTTAAAAATAAATGTTTTAAGTACAAAATTAATCACTCAAATACGTGTACTGTAGCGCTAAATGTGCGTCTTGTTGCAACATAATCTGTGTGGAAGTGTCGTAGTTATCGTCCTCCGAAAGCTAAGTTATGCAGAAGTCAATGTGCTTACCTCATGATAAACAAAAGTGAAATGCTTTGTGTATAGATATCGTAATTATTATGCTTATTGGCGTGATGAAGAAAGTACTGTACAGTAACGTATTGTTGTGCCACGAAAAAGGCTGTCTCATTGTTGCTATACCACAAAAATTACTACTAAAACATGTTTTACTTTCCAGAATAATTCAGAAAAACTGTGCAGATATAAAACAGAAACACTGCAAAAGCAACATTGTAAATTTTCACTCATTAGTAGCGTCGTGATAAAATCGTGTAGCTGTCACATAAACTAACCACTGTGCCATCTGGTATCTCACTGAAAGTACTTTAAATCCAGAATATATTTTCAAGTAAACCAAAATGTTGCATTAAAATCTCGTTAGCAGTACTGGTAAATGTTCTAAGTATGTAAGCCTTATAGTCGTTCCATAATCGTGCAACTAACAAGCAAGAATGTACACACACAATAACACTGTGACGTCTGTTCACTATAACAATGCATTCGTCATTTCTGTTTAAGTAAGTTCTCTTGGTTCTTGATTGGATATTTAACTTCAAACATTGTTGTATGTTAACAGATTCTAAGTCTGCCAATGCATATTAGTAATGTGAAGCGAAAAATTTTATGGCAAAGACTAAGTTAAAAAGTAGATTATCTTTCAATAAACGGTTTTACATGTGAAGTGTGGTGCAATCCTTTACTCTTCATAGTACTCAGAGTTTGAACTTGAATGCAATTGTCAGGCGGTATACGTCGGTAAAGAATACTGGAATTTTTGTCAAGGTTAGCGTCTATGTTATTTTTCTCTGAGCCAGCGGGCGCACGCGGCTGCCTGCTGTGCGAGTCATTGTCTGTCTCTTTGTTGGCGCGCGTTATTATTGGGATTAGGAGACCTAAATTCTACAAATTCGCCTTTCCGAGAGGGCCCAGCTCTGTTAGAATCCCGCCAGTTCTGATGAAATTCACGTCTGTCGTTTTGTCGGTAGTTTACATAGTTCCTTGTTTGTCGGTCATGTGGTGGAGAATTTCTCCCTGAATCGTAACTCTGCGCCGAACTGTTGCGTCTGAAGTTATTCTGCCTCCCTTGATAATACTTGTTTTGGTTCCCATATTGTCTGTTTCTCTGATTGTCTCTGTGATAGTCATTACTACGGAAATGCGATCTTTCTCTGTAACTATTATTACTCTGCCAACGGTTGTCGTACGGGTGGTGTCTATTTTGGTCACGATTTGCGTTGTAAGAATAGACCTGTCGTGTCCAGTTATTGTTTCTGTCGTCACGGAATTGTGACGGATGTGACCTGTAATTGTTGTGTCCTTGTTTTCGCGTTCCGCGATTGTCAGTGTCAATTTCCAGTTCTTGTAACAGTCCCTGACAAGCTTCAATGTCGTCTTTGCAACGTCCTGCCAAAATAATATGTCGTAAATGTTCAGGCAGTTTGATTAAGCAAATGCGGATGAGTTCTGAGGGGCTGTATGGGTTTGAAAGATACTGATTCTTATGCAACATGTCTTCAAAATATTTCATAAGACTGGAAAATTCAGATTGTTCGAAACGTTTCATCATTATGATGCTATGTTTTACCCGGTCTTGTGTGGCTTGAGACCAATATGCTGAGAGGAAGGCATGGTAAAACTCTCCTTCACTGTGGCAATCGTGAATTACCGATCGCATTCTTACAGCTGGTTCATTCTCCAAGAAGCCACACATAAATTCTAATCTGTGTTCTAACGACCAGTTGGGAGGAAAACAATGCGAGAATTGATGGAGCCATGCTTGTGGATGAATGTCGTTGCCAGAATTCTTAAATGTTTTGAATTTACGTGTAGTAATGAATAGCTTATAGTCAAAATCATCATGTCGGCGAGTCGCATATCGGTCATTGTTAGGTCGTGTCGGCCGTTCCATCTCAAAATTCGGTGCACATTGCCAATTTCTTTCATAACTTCCGAAATGCCCTGTGTTATTATATTGTGGCTGTTCCGTATTTCTGTGTCCCTCTTCCCGTATTGGGGCGCGAGTATCCTCTGAAATACGTAATTCTTGTATTACCTGTGTCAGCTGATCTTGTACTTCCCGGATTTCTCTTTTGTACTGTGTATTGATTTGATTTTGATTCTGTTTGAATTTTCTAATTTGTTCATACTCTTCTGTGTCAGTGAAGGCTACAGGTCTTGTGTCATTCAGATCATCATCTACCTTTGTAGATAAGTTAGTGACCTGATCCGAAAGTTCGGCTACTTTCTCCGATAGTGAACACATTTCCTCAGTGTGTTTTTCTGAACCAAGTTTCAGAGTGTCCATTTGTGTTGAAATCGGATCTACTGTGTCCTTTAAGTTTTCCTGAGTTTTTGCAAGTTGCGTAACCGAATCGGTAGATGCAACTGAGTCAATTTTAGCCCACAAGGTCTCATGATTTTCATGAACAGTGGTTTGCAGTTCTTTTATGGCTGCTTCGTGAATCTGTAATGCATTTTCATGCCGCGTAAAAATAGGTTGAAAATGCTCACAAATTTGTGTTTTTACGTCATTACAAACTTTTTGACATTTCGATTCAATGTTATGTAACTCAGTAGTTAAGTCTTCACGTGTTTGTTCAAGAGTTTGTTCCAATGAGTCTAACTTTTTAAGATTTTGTTCCACTGTGTCTAACGTTTTGAGATTTTGTTCCACTGTGTCTAACTTTTTGAGATTTTGTTCCACTGTGTCTAACTGTTGCTGTGTTTGTCTCTGGTGTTGTTCCATTGTGTCTAACTTTTCAAGCTTTTGTCCCATTTGTTGCATTAATTGTAATAACAATGCACTGGTTCTGAAACATGTTCCTCAGTGCTTTTCGGCAGTGAATTTGCACCGGCAACATTCACATTTTGACAAGCGGAAAATGTGTCTTGACTCATTTGAAAAAACGGTGAGGACGCAAACCCTGAATGCACAGTATTTGCAAAATTGAGTCCTGTCATTTCGGATTCCTGAGGCGAGCTGTTGCCGAGCGATCGATCGATAATGCTTCCCTGTTCACTACCTGTTTCACTGTCAACGCCATTATTTGACGCCCGCTCCATTTCCCTATGCACAGTTACCAAATTACTACTTTGAACGTCTGTTAATTCATTACACAGCGGTGCTGGCAAGCTACGCTCGTCGTCACTATTATTTCTCAGTTTACTTTGGAGCCTAGTATTACGTTTTTCACACGCCATTATTGTCACAATATTTCACGCGATAACACAGAAAAACACAATTTGAAGATCAAAAATAAGAGAACACATTAACATAGCACTGAAAATAATATCTAGTTAATTGCAGCTGCGAAATACTTGGTGCAAATCTACATGCATGCCACAACTGTTTTCCTGTACAACAATGAAAGACTGCAACTACAAAGGAGATTTTCTCTACAATTACGCGCTAGCAATAAACAATAGCTACACTAATTACACAAACTACAAGAAAAAAAATCAGAAGATTCCAGTGAGGTATCCTAGGCTAAGGGTCGACATATGTAACGTCCCCTTTGAACATTTTTACAAGACTGTGCTTAACCTGACACACAATACTTTTAGCGCAACGCAATCTGACTTTCAAAATTCCCTACAAAGGAATGGCCCTGACTAACATTAAACTATACCTTTCACAAATCACTTACCTCACAAAAATCTTCGCTGCTCAATCTACTGAAATACAGCGAGCGCCACTACTGCCAGCTAAATAAAAGATTCAAACTATGGAAGGCACTAACTACTGATAGGGATAGTTAGCAAATCAAAGATATTAATAGAGAACAAACAATGTATTTACCTTGATATCATCATATACACTCCTGGAAATGGAAAAAAGAACACATTGACACCGGTGTGTCAGACCCACCATACTTGCTCCGGACACTGCGAGAGGGCTGTACAAGCAATGATCACACGCACGGCACAGCGGACACCCCAGGAACCGCGGTGTTGGCCGTCGAATGGCGCTAGCTGCGCAGCATTTGTGCACCGCCGCCGTCAGTGTCAGCCAGTTTGCCGTGGCATACGGAGCTCCATCGCAGTCTTTAACACTGGTAGCATGCCGCGACAGCGTGGACGTGAACCGTATGTGCAGTTGACGGACTTTGAGCGAGGGCGTATAGTGGGCATGCAGGAGGCCGGGTGGACGTACCGCCGAATTGCTCAACACGTGGGGCGTGAGGTCTCCACAGTACATCGATGTTGTCGCCAGTGGTCGGCGGAAGGTGCACGTGCCCGTCGACCTGGGACCGGACCGCAGCGACGCACGGATGCACGCCAAGACCGTAGGATCCAACGCAGTGCCGTAGGGGACCGCACCGCCACTTCCCAGCAAATTAGGGACACTGTTGCTCCTGGGGTATCGGCGAGGACCATTCGCAACCGTCTCCATGAAGCTGGGCTACGGTCCCGCACACCGTTAGGCCGTCTTCCGCTCACGCCCCAACATCGTGCAGCCCGCCTCCAGTGGTGTCGCGACAGGCGTGAATGGAGGGACGAATGGAGACGTGTGGTCTTCAGCGATGAGAGTCGCTTCTGCCTTGGTGCCAATGATGGTCGTATGCGTGTTTGGCGCCGTGCAGGTGAGCACCACAATCAGGACTGCATACGACCGAGGCACACAGGGCCAACACCCGGCATCATGGTGTGGGGAGCGATCTCCTACACTGGCCGTACACCACTGGTGATCGTCGAGGGGACACTGAATAGTGCATGGTACATCCAAACCGTCATCGAACCAATCGTTCTACCATTCCTAGACCGGCAAGGGAACTTGCTGTTCCAACAGGACAATGCACGTCCGCATGTATCCCGTGCCACCCAACGTGCTCTAGAAGGTGTAAGTCAACTACCCTGGCCAGCAAGATCTCCGGATCTGTCCCCCATTGAGCATGTTTGGGACTGGATGAAGCGTCGTCTCACGCGGTCTGCACGTCCAGCACGAACGCTGGTCCAACTGAGGCGCCAGGTGGAAATGGCATGGCAAGCCGTTCCACAGGACTACATCCAGCATCTCTATGATCGTCTCCATGGGAGAATAGCAGCCTGCATTGCTGCGAAAGGTAGATATACACTGTACTAGTGCCGACATTGTGCATGCTCTGTTGCCTGTGTCTATGTGCCTGTGGTTCTGTCAGTGTGATCATGTGATGTATCTGACCCCAGGAATGTGTCAATAAAGTTTCCCCTTCCTGGGACAATGAATTCACGGTGTTCTAATTTCAGTTTCCAGGAGTGTATAAATATAGCAGTTGATGACAAATTTCAAAACTCCGCCATCTCTCTCCCCACATCCACCACTGCTGGCGGCTCACCTCCAACTGCCCAACGCTACGCGCTGTTAACATCCAGCTGCCCCTCTACAATGGCAGACATCAATGCAAACTAGCCACAGACTGCACACAGCACAGCCAGTGATTTCATTTTCATACAGAGAGCGCTACGTGGCGGCGGCGTTACCAATATAAGAACCTAAACAGCCTACTTACATAAAGAAAACATAAACAGCCTACTTACAAAAGTTTCAAGACCTTAATGTAAATAACAATAAATGCATGATCTCTTAAAGACGTAGTTCAGAGGTCATGTTCTACTGTCAGTTCCGTTCTATCCGCTCCCAGTAGCTGAGTGGACGCCGGCACGGTAGCTCAGCGTGTTCGGTCAGAGGGTTAGCTGCCCTCTGCAAAAAAAAAAAAAAAACAAAAAAAAAAAAAAAAAAAAACACTGATTCAACGGCTTAACACTGAACTTGAAAGGGTGTCATGGGACATCAGAACCGGAAAAAATGTGGTCAGTGCGACGGAATGCCAATCCTAAGGGCCCGGGTTCGATTCCCGGCTGGGTAGGAGATTTTCTCCGCTCATGGACTGGGTGTTGTGTTGCCCTAATCATCATCATTTCATCCCCATCGACGCGCAAGTCGCCGAAGTGCCGTAATATCGAAAGACTTGCACCAGGCGAACGGCCTACCCGACGGGAAGCCCTAGTCACACGGCATTATTAATAGTTCCGTTCTAAAAATTCTAGCCGGCTGAATTTAAATACAATCGAGCTAAAACTTTTTCTACAACTAAAGCCAACTTAACTCCATTCATATAAAAATTATCAAGATTGTAAATTGATACACAACAGTGCTATAAAACAATATGTGTCCGAGAAAGTAGCCATTTAGATGCTGCTACTTGGCCATTGAGCAAATGATGGCAGATGTCCATCCGCTACGCCCATATGTAAATACTGCCTGAGAGGCAGTGAGACGCACTTCGCACCCCGCTAGCACTCGTTCAGCGTTAGTCAAACGCCGGCGGCTCACGACCTGCCTCGGATAACATCACAGCCAGGCTGCCGAGAAACGCATGTTTTCCGTACAAATAAGAATTGAACTCTCGGGGAGTGTAAACCGTCCTGGATCTGTTATATTTCACAGAAGTAACTGTGTTTAGATCGAGATAGGTTTAGGTGTCAGGAAGTCTTTCAAAAAAATGGTTCAAATGGCTCTGAGCACCCCTAGAACTTAGAACTACTTAAACCTAACTAACCTAGGGACACCACACACATCCATGCCCGAGGCAGGATTCGAACCTGCGACCGTAGCAGTCGCGCGGTTCCGGACTGAGCGCCTGAACCGCTAGACCACCGCTGAGACTATTAGTATGGAGCGTAGCCATGTAAGGAAGTGAAACAAGGACGATAAATAGTTTAGACAAGAAGAGAATAGAAGGTTTCGAAATGTGGTGCTACAGAAGAATGCTGAAATTAGAAGGGTAGATCGCGTAACTAATGAGGAGGTACTGAATATACGACGGTGAGTCTAATGGAAACCTTAAATATTTTTAAAAATTTTATTTATTGTGCAGAAGTGGTAGAAAGCTGTATCACTTTTCAACATAATCTCCCCCACGCTCAATGCGAGTCCTTGTGCGCTTACAAAGTGCATAAATTGCTTTAGAAAAAAATTCTTTTGGTAGTCAGCGCAATCACTCATGCAGCGCGTAGCCTACCTTTTCATCAGAACGGAACTTCTTTCTTCCCATTGTGTCTTGGAGTGGTCCAAACATATGGAAATCCCATAGTCAGTGCAACCACTCATGCAGCGCGTGGCCTACCTCTTCATCAGAACGGAACTTCTTTCTTCCCATTGCGTCTTTTAGTGGTCCAAACGTGTGGAAATCACTTGGGGCAAGGTCTGGTGAGTATGGTGGATTAGGAAGACACTCAAAATGCACGTCTGTGATTGTTGCAGCTGTTGTATGGGCAGTCTGGGGCCTTGCATTGTCATGTTGCAAAAGGACACCTGCTGACAGCAATCCACGTCGCTTTGATTTTACTGCAGGTCGCAGATGATTTTTTTGGACATCTGTGTATGATGTACTGGTGACAGTAGTCCCTCTAGGCATGTAATGCTCCAAAATGACGCCTTTTTCGTCCCAAACGAGAGTCAGCATAGCCTTCCCTGCTTATGGTTCTGTTCGAAACTTCTTTTGTTTTGGTGATGAGAAATGGCGCCATTCCTTGCTCGCTCTCTTCGTTTCCGATTGGTGGAAGTGAACCCAGGTTTCGTCCCCAGTAACGATTCTTGCAAGGAAGCCATTACCTTCTAGTTCAAAGCGCCGAAGAAGTTCTTCACAAGCATCAACACGTCGTTCTCTCATTTCAGGAGTCAGCTGCCGTGGCACCCATCTTGCAGACACTTTGTGAAACTGGAGCATATCATGCACAATGTGGCGCGCTGACCCATGACTAATCTGTAAACATGCTGTAATGTCACTCAGTGTCACTCGGCGGTTCTCCTTCACTATGGCTTCAACTGCTGCAATGATATGTTGAGTCACAACTCATTGTGCCGGACCTGGATGAGGAACACCATCCACTGAAGTCACAACATTTGCGAACTTCCTACTCCATTCGTAGACTTGCTGCTGTGACAAACATGCATCACCGTACAGAACCTTCATTAGTCGATGAATTTCAATAGGTTTCACCCCTTCACTATGCAAAAACCGAATAACAGAACGCTGTTCTTCCATGGAGCAAGTCGCAAATGGGCGGTCATCTTTGTACTGATACTGCGACGGTATGTGTGCATCTGCACTATGCTGCCACCTACAGGTCGTTCTGCACGCTGTTTCTAATACGCTTACCAACTTACAGGATAACGACGCGAAATTTCGATTTGTTAATACAAATTTAAGGTTTTCATTTGACTCAACCTCGGAATTGGGGAGAACAGGAATTTATGGCACAACATGAGTAGAAGAAGGGATCGGCTGCTAGGACACGTTCTGAGGCATCGAGGGATCACCAATTTAGTATTGGAGGGAAGGGTGGCGGGTAAAAGTTGTAAGGGAGACCAAGAGATGAATACACCGAGCATATTCAGAAGGATGTAGGTTTCAGTAGCTACTGGGAGATAAAGAAGGTTGCACCGGACAGAGTAGCATGGAGAGCTGCATCAAACCAGTCTCTGGACTGAAGACCACAACAACAACAATTGATGGTCTGCCGTCCGTAATACTAACAAAATCGCGTGGCCAGTGTTGAGATTATTTTCCACTTTTGGGGCGAGCAATTAACTTCGATTATTGGAAGTCAGGGCAAAAGACGGTTCCATTGAAACTTAACCGTAGAGGTCGCCTCTGAACTGCTCACAGTGCTGTTTATCATAGAGACATAATAATTATTATTATTATTATTACTACGAGAAACATTACTATATTTGTAAGTGTGAACTTTTACTGAATATATTAATCGGTTAGAACTAAAACCTGTTATTTATAATCATAGTTCCTGATCCTGCTGAGTAAGTAGAGAGTAGAAACATTTGTTTCAGTGAGTACAAGAAGAATATGGACCTGCAGACTGGAAACTATGATGAGTTTGTTCTCCATCTCTTTATGGCTGACCCTCCGCCCCACGCCACGTCAGTAGGCCACAACGGTTCGCCATTGGTTTGAAGAACAGTCAGGACATTTCGAGCGGATGATTTGGGTACCCAGATCATCCGACACGAATCCATTCAACATTTGTGAGGTATAATAGAGAGGTCAGGTCGTGCACAAAATCTTGCACCGGTAATATTTCAGCAGTTATAGACGGCTGTAGAGGGGGCATCGCTTAATATTTATGCAGGGGGTCTTCCAAAGACTTTTTGAGTCCATGCCACGACAAAAGGTCCGACACGATATTTGGAGGTATCCCATGACTTTTGTCATCTCAGTGTACTAAGTGAAGTAATTGAAATTTGACAAGGGATACCAGTCCTTTATTCACGACATCGGTGCTGGTAAAAGAAAAAAAGAAAGATCAACGGCCTACAATCGCCACAGAATGAGTGGCCAATAACTTACGTAATAAGTACTTAGTCGACATTGCTCGCAGAGTCGCACATGCCGCTGCTATGCCTGCACTGGAGAAAAGTTGTTCCTCTGGCCAACTTTCCGTGGGGGAGGGGTGAAAGGTACAGAACAGACGATTCCAGCCGCTTTTCACCAGAGAGGCGGGGTAAGAACTCCTCGTGCCTAAGTTCGTCATCCTGTGGTGACACGTGGGCAACACCCACGGGAAAAAGAGCCCTTCTTCCATATTGGCATGTTAACACCGCCAATTTGAATGCTATAGCCCTTGTGCTTTGCCGATTTACGCTATAAGTAGGCTGTTTAGGTTTTTATGTTGGAAACGCCACGTAGCACTCTGAATGAAAATCACTGACTGGGCCGTGTGCAGTCTGTGGCTGGTTGGCATTGATGGAATATTCGCTATTGTAGTGTTGGGCAGTTGGATGTGAACAGTGCGTAGCGTTGTGCAGTTGGAGGTGAGCCGCCAGCAGTGGTGGATGTGGAGAGAGAGAGAGGACAGAGTTTTTAGCCGACGATCTGGACGTGCATCCGTCAGAAAATGGAAATTTGTTTAATTGGATAATTTTGAACGCTATTAAGGTAAATACATTGTTTGTTCTCTATCAAAATCTTTCATTTTCTAACTATGCCCATCATTAGTTAGTGCCTTCAGTAGTTAGAATCTTTTATTTAGCTGGCAGTATTGGCCCTCGCTCTATTGCAGTAGTTCGAGTAACGAAGATTTTTGTGAGGTAAGTGATTCATGAAAGGTAAAGGTTCTACATTTACATCTACATCTACATTGATACTCCGCAAGCCACCCAACGGTGTGTGGCGGAGGGCACTTTACGTGCCACTGTCATTACCTCTCTTTCCTGTTCCAGTCGCGTATGGTTCGCGGGAGAACGACTGTCTGAAAGCCTCCGTGCGCGCTCTAATCTCTCTAATTTTACATTCGTGATCTCCTCTGGAGGTATAAGTAGGGGGAAGCAATATATTCGATACCTCATCCAGAAACGCACCCTCTCGAAACCTGGCGAGCAAGCTACACCGCGATGCAGCGCGCCTCTCTTGCAGAGTCTGCCACTTGAGTTTATTAAACATCTCCGTAACGCTATCACGGTTACCAAATAACCCTGTGACGAAACGCGCCGCTCTTCTTTGGATCTTCTCTATCTCCTCCGTCAGACCGATCTGGTACGGATCCCACACTGATGAGCAATACTCAAGTATAGGTCGAACGAGTGTTTTGTAAGCCACCTCCTTCGTTGATGGACTACATTTTCTAAGCACTCTCCCAATGAATCTCAACCTGGTACCCGCCTTACCAACAATTAATTTTATATGATCATTCCACTTCAAATCGTTCCGCACGCATACTCCCAGATATTTTACAGAAGTAACTGCTACCAGTGTTTGTTCCGCTATCATATAATCATACAATAAAGGATCCTTCTTTCTATGTATTCGCAATACATTATATTTGTCTATGTTAAGGGTCAGTTGCCACTCCCTGCACCAAGTGCCTATCCGCTGCAGATCTTCCTGCATTTCGCTACAATTTTCTAATGCTGCAACTTCTCTGTATACTACAGCATCATCCGCGAATATAAAAAAAAGAATATAAAAAAAGGGAGGAAGGTTTATCTGTTTAGCAAGAGTAATAGAAGGCAGATTTCAGACTACCTAACAGATCAAAACGAAAATTTCTGTTCCGACGCTGACAATGTTGAGAGTTTATGGAAAAAGTTCAAGGCAATCGTAAAATGCGTTTTAGACAGGTACGTGCCGAGTAAAACTGTGAGGGACGGGAAAAACCCACCGTGGTACAACAACAAAGTTAGGAAACTACTGCGAAAGCAAAGAGAGCTCCACTCCAAGTTTAAACGCAGCCAAAACCTCTCAGACAAACAGAAGCTAAACGATGTCAAAGTTAGCGTAAGGAGGGCTATGCGTGAAGCGTTCATTGAATTCGAAAGTAAAATTCTATGTACCGACTTGACAGAAAATCCTAGGAAGTTCTGGTCTTACGTTAAATCAGTAAGTGGCTCGAAACAGCATATCCAGACACTACGGGATGATGATGGCATTGAAACAGAGGATGACACGCGTAAAGCTGAAATACTAAACACCTTTTTCCAAAACTGTTTCACAGAGGAAGACCGCACTGCAGTTCCTTCTCTAAATCCTCGCACAAACGAAAAAATGGCTGACATCGAAATAAGTGTCCAAGGAATAGAAAAGCAACTGGAATCACTCAACAGAGGAAAGTCCACTGGACCTGACGGGATACCAATTCGATTCTACACAGAGTACGCGAAAGAACTTGCCCCCCTGCTAACAGCCGTGTACCGCAAGTCTCTAGAGGAACGGAGGGTTACAAATGATTGGAAAAGAGCACAGATAGTCCCACTCTTCAAGAAGGGTCGTCGAGCAGATGCGCAAAACTATAGACCTATATCTCTGACGTCGTTCTCTTGTAGAATTTTAGAACATGTTTTTTGCTCGCGTATCATGTCATTTCTGGAAACCCAGAATCTACTATGTAGGAATCAACATGGATTCCGGAAACAGCGATCGTGTGAGACCCAATTCGCCTTATTTGTTCATGAGACCCAGAAAATATTAGATACAGGCTCCCAGGTAGATGCTATTTTTCTTGACTTCCGGAAGGCGTTCGATACAGTTCCGCACTGTCGCCTGATAAACAAAGTAAGAGCCTACGGAATATCAGAGCAGCTGTGTGGCTGGATTGAAAAGTTTTTAGCAAACGGAACACAGCATGTTGTTATCAATGGAGAGACGTCTACAGACAAAGTAACCTCTGGCGTGCCACAGGGGAGTGTTATGGGACCATTGCTTTTCACAATATATATAAATGACCTAGTAGATAGTGTCGGAAGTTCTGCAGCCTCAGGAAGAATAACGTACTGCAATAGACACAGTGGTAACATTTGTAACGTAACGATTTACGTTAAACAGTCGCAGCACTTAAAGAGGAACGGATCTGAGATACACGAAAGGTGTAACGTGCCAAATATTTTGTTCCTGAAGAGCTGAATGACGGTAGGGGAGTTTATGTTACTTTCAGGTAATGCTTTTAATGTATTAGGATTGAAATAGTAAATGAAACTGCATAATTGGGCAAGAGCAGAAGAGATCAGCGCCGTATACTTCCTTTGTGAACTATATGATTAGCGTCGGTCGCGGAAAACTTGCCAGCCAATGGCTAGCCCGCTGGCTTTTAATAACTGTACGTTACTAAGAAAAAAATGGTTCAAATGGCTCTGAGCACTATGGGACTCAACTGCTGTGGTCATAAGTCCCCTAGAACTTAGAATTACTTAAACCTAACTAACCTAAGGACAGCACGCAACACCCAGCCATCACGAGGCAGAGAAAATCCCTGACCCCGCCGGGAATCGAACCCGGGAACCCGGGCGTGGGAAGCGAGAACGCTACCGCACGACCACGAGATGCGGGCCGTTACTAAGAAAAAGGAAGAGTATTGTGTGTTGGTTTGAGACGAGTCAGTTCACTGACTGACACAAGTGTACATGCATCAATCTTACGTCTCATGTGTAACTATGTCGTTGACGTAGATAAATTTCAATTAAGACTGTGGATGTCCGAACAGAAAAACCGTCTTTGGCCAGAGTCATGAACGTTATTTCTTGAAGAAAAAATTATTTACTGAAATCATAAGACATCAGCATAAAGATAATCAACAATAAACCAACAATCAGTAACAACACGTCGGTTGCAGTGTGATATATTCTGGGCACTATCTTCATATCAGAGAAAGGAAGAGAATCGCTGTACGTTTGATTTAGCTATAAAAAGCTCAATAAGACGAAACGAAAATGTCTTGCTCTAAGAAGTTTTCTCCTCCCGTTAGCTTAATTCTTCGAGATCGTAAAAAGAATATGTGATGGCGACTGAAGGGTGTACGTCACAAAAGTAGCTATGCAGGAAGGTTACGGAAAAAAATATCTCTAAGTAATGACCAGTGTGATGCATCCTATTGAAAAAGACAAAGAAATTTTCCACCCACACCCACTGCAGTAGCCAGCTTACTGCTGCTGTATTTAAGGCTGTAACGGGAGCTGTTGACGAACTACGAGGAGAACGCAAGACTACAAGGCTGTGGCAGCTCGTGCAAACTTTTGCTAATGTGCTATGGTATTACAAAAATAAACTGAATACACGTTCACAAGAAAATATGAAAAGTATACTCACTCAGGGACGAAAAATGAAGTCCTTACATCGCCGTTTTCTGTTGCAGAATTAATCTGTAATTTAGGAGTTGAGACGCTCAATATTGGCTACCATATTCTTCCGCTTCCTTCTGCCTAATCACAACCTCGGAATTCACGACGTATGAGGACGAAACTGTCCGATATTTGCTACGAGGAAGAATACAATGTCATTGCTGATCCCAGAATATGCTACAAACACGAAGGAAAAAATGTTAGCATATACTAGGATGTGAAATTGCTTCGTTTGATTCAGTAACTCGATGTCTCTATAGGGTGACTATTACTGAACTACATGGGGAAAAAAAACGTAAATTAGTTACAAACTACGGCGTTCACACACTTCATCCAAAATGTAAACGTCACTACAGATATTCAGATTTAGGTTATGACATTTTCGATATGCCTGCCATCATTGACGATTATGTGGCACAGACGAATAGCGAAATTCTGCATGACCCGCTGTAGTGTCGGAACATTAATTTGTAAGTAAGCTGTTTAGGTTTTTGTATTGGTAACGCCACGTAGCGCTCTGTATGAAAATCACTGGCTGTGCTGTGTGCAGTCTGTGGCTGGTTTGCATTGTTGTTGGCCATTGTAGTGTTGGGCTGCTGGATGTTAACAGCGCGTAGCGTTGCGCAGTTGGAGGTGAGCCGCCAGCAGTGATGGATGTGGGGAGAGAAATGGCGGAGTTTTGAAATTTGTAAGACTGGATCTCATGAACTGCTAATATATTATGACTTTTGAACACTATTAAGGTAAATACATTGTTTGTTCTCTATCAAAATCTTTCATTAGCTAACTACGCCTATCAGTAGTTAGTGCCTTCAGTAGTTTGAATCTTTTATTTAGCTGGCAGTAGTGGCGCTCGCTGTATTGCAGTAGTTCGAGTAACAAAGATTTTTGTGAGGTAAGTGATTTGTGAAAGGTATAGGTTAATGTTAGTCAGGGCCATTCTTTTGTAGGGATTTTTGAAAGTCAGAATGCGTTGCGCTAAAAATATTGTGTGTCAGTTTAGTGTTGATCAGAATAGGTAAAGAGCGAAATGCGAAATATCTGAGTACGGTCAGTTCTGCTTAGCTGTTTGAAAATGATATAACGTAGGGGCTTACCAGCAAAGTTATTCACTAATTTTTCTAAGGGGACGTTTCAGATTATGTCGGCGACCTGCTGAATGGCGGCTTTCAGCTCAGAAATGGATTTGGAGTTATTGCTGTACACCTGGTCTTTAATATAGCCCCACAAAAAGGAGTCGGGTGTGTTTAGTTCCGGAGAATATGACGGCCAAACGAGGCCCATGCCAGTGCCCTCCTCAATACCCCAGAGTTAGAATGCGCTCCCCAAAGTGCTCCTCCACGACATAAAAATTCTCCGACTTCGATGGGGTCGAGCTCCGTTTTGCATGAACCGCATCTTGTCCAAATCAAGGCCGCTTCGCATAATGGGGATAAATCATGTCGCAGAACCTTCACGTACCGTTCGGTGCTCACCGTGCCTTCAAGGATATCGCACCCATTACTCTGTGACTGGTCATTACACACTACACAGTCACCCGTTGAGAGTGAAGAGACTTCTCGATCGCGAAATGCGATTCTCAGTCCCCCAAATGCTTCAGTTTTACTTAATGACGAATCTATCCAAATGAAAATGGGCTTCGTCGCTAAAGTAAACTGTACACGTGCATACTAATTCCCATGCCCTTCGACCAACCGTGCAGTTTGAAGTTACGACCATTCAGAAGTAATGACGATTTTATTTCATATAGATCGATAACTGTCAGCCTGTAACTACACGGACGCACTGAAGACACATAACATTCAACACTATTATAATTTGCGTTAAGTTCTGCAGAAGGCTTTAGCCACGGATCTATCATTAACTGACATTTAGTTATACGATATGGTACCATGGTTACGATTCGCGGAAACAACGTTAATAACATGAAGCTGCACACACACGTGTAACATAGCGCTTTTCTATCGTCCTTCTACTTTTGGTTTTTCATTTGTCACTTGATCAGAGATCAGATGGCGTGGTGCGGATATTGTTACTTCCGTGGTGTTGCATGCGCAGTCGCACAGGGACAGCTGCGTCTCTCCTCTGAGTTGACCGTAGCGTGACTGAAATCATCTCAGTTCTCGACATCATGTTTTTCAGTTATGGCGGAGAGAGCGCTATAACACTCGTTTTTGTCTGTTTTGTTTGCATGCCAGTACACATTCGAAGACAAATTGAATAATTTTACTGAGATTTCCAGCTCGCATTGGAAGATAAATGGCATAATATAGTTCGGTATTCACACTCAGCTGTTGCAGATAAGCATATGATCACCGACCGCCACTGCCGTGTAGGATACCATGAGGAGGTTCAGACTGAGCTGTGACGAGCGGAAGTGGTATATGACGTAATTTTCCGTTACACCCTCTCATGTGTTTATTAATACTGACTTTTGGATGGAGTCACTCTCACTACACCAAGTGAGCCACTGTAAGGGAAGTTTAAAGATTATATTAGGCGCCAGAATGTTTATTATTGATTTGTATCGATTACAAATTAATCAATAAAGTGATACCACGCTGTTGCTGAATCACTGTGAAAGGATACGAAATAACCTAGACAGAATTGCTACTTGGTGTGTTGAATTGTGGCTTGCTCTAGATGTGGAGTAACGTAATTTAATGCTGAATGTTCGAATACAGAATTAGTTGTGTGCTGTTTAACTCAGGATCGATTAAATATCTAGATGAAACGTTGTAAACCATCGTGAACTGCAGTGAGCACGTAAGGTCATTTGTAGGGAAGATGAATGAGCGACTTTGAATTATTAGGAGAATTCAAGAAAAGTGTAGCTCATCTGTAAATGTGACTTTGTACAAGCACGCGTATGACCCGTTGTTGAGGGTTTGGAACCTCCACCACGTCGGATTAAATAAAGTCATCGAAGCTTTTCCGAATGGTGCTGCTAGATACAAGCAGGGTCAGTTAACACGTGTTACGGTAATGCTAATGACCTCAGATGGGACTCTCTGGATGGAAGATGGCGTTCCTTCCGGTAATGCTAATGACCTCAGATGGGACTCTCTGGATGGAAGAAGGCATTCTTTCCGCGAAACACCATTGAGGAAGTTTAGAGAACTGTCATTTTCGACAGACTGAAGAACAGTTTTACTGCAACGACAACACATCTCGCACAAGCAGTGCAAACATATAATAATAGAAATCGGACATCATAAAGCAACTTTTTGAGAGCAATTTTCCTTCGCCCAGGTTGGAGTAGAACGGGAGGGGGAATGACAAGCAGTGGTACAAGGTACCCTCCGCCATGCGCTGACGCTGGTTTTCGGAGCATATTTAAAGTTAGATGGTTACATGGTATGCGAGTTTGGACTGTATACTTTCGATGTTTTGGGTTATGTCACACCAGAACGAACTATTTGAATATGTACCTCGTGCGCATTAATTCTCGGACACTGAGAGGAAGACGAGGATGATGAGGGTGCCACATAGTATGTACAGCGACACCATCACAGCCCCTCGGGAGTGAACGTGCAGTCTGAAATCACCAACTACTTTCTTTTTCTCCAACTGATAAAATACAGCAGTTAGTTGGATAACGAAGAGATGATGGTCAGCCAACTGGTAGCGTACAGCAGGCTTCATGGAAATATCGGAATCTGCTAAGAGTAGGTCTCAAGATGGCGAAGCAAGCTAGTAAATATGTGATTACAAAACTTATAATTGGCGTGGACATAGTGAACTAACAGTTTAAAGAGTGAATTTTTTATCAGCACCAAAATGACAAGTAACAAAAAGCAGATTTCAGGGTACTTGACGGCTCAACACAAAAGTTTTGTCTCAAGTACAGATAGTGTTAAGGATCAGTGGACGAAGTTCAGAACCATTGTACAATATGCATTAGATGAGTATGCGCCGAGCAGGATCGTAAGAGATGGAAAAGAGCCACCATGGTACAACAACCGAGTTAGAAAACTGCTGCGAAAGCAAAGCGAACCTCACAGCAAACATAAACATTGCAAAAGCCTTGCAGACAAACAAAAATTAGGCGAAGAGAAATGTAGTGTGAGGAGGGCTATGCGAGAGGCGTTCAATGAATTCGAAAGTAAAGTTCTATGTACTGACTTGGCAGAAAATCCTAAGAAATTCTGGTCTTATGTCAAAGCGATAGGTGGATCAAAACAAAATGTCCAGACACTCTGTGACCAAAATGGTGCTGAAACAGAAGATGACAGACTAAACGCCGATATACTAAATGTCTTTTTCCAAAGCTGTTTCACAGAGGAAGACTGCACTGTAGTTTCTTCTCTAGATTGTCGCACAGACAACAAAATGGTAGATATCGAAATAGATGACAGAGCGATAGAAAAACAATTAAAATAGCTCAAAAGAGGAAAGGCCGCTGGACCTGACGGGATACCAGTTCGATTTTACACAGAGTAAGCGAAGGAACTTGCCCTCCTTCTTGCAGCGGTGTACCGTAGGTCTCTAGAAGAGCGTAGCGTTCCAAAAGATTGGAAAAGGGCACAAGTCATCCCCGTTTTCAAGAAGGGACGTCGAACAGATGTGCAGAATTATAGACCTATATCTCTAACGTCGATCAGTTGTAGAATTTTGGAACACGTTTTATGTTAGAGTATAATGACTTTTCTGGAGACTAGAAATCTACTCTGTAGGTAGCAGCATGGATTTCGAAAAAGACGGTCGTGTGAACCCCAGCTCGCGCTATTCGTTCACGAGACTCAGAAGGCCATAGACACGGGTTCCAAGGTAGATGCCGTGTTTCTTGACTTCCGCAAGGCGTTCGATACTGTACCCCACAGTCGTTTAATGAACAAAGTAAGAGCATATGGACTATCAGACCAATTGTGTGATTGGATTTAAGAGTTCCTAGATAACAGAACGCAGCATGTCATTCTCAATGGAGAGAAGTGTTCCGAAGTAAGAGTGATTTCAGATGTGTCGCAGGGGAGTGTCGTAGGACCGTTGGTATTCGCAATATACATAAACGACCTTGTGGATAACATCGGAAGTTCAGCAAGGCTTTTTGCGGATGATGCTGTAGTATATCGAGAGATTGGAAAATTGTACTGAAATGCAGGAGGATCTGCAACGAATTGACGCATGGTGCAGGAAATGGCAATTGAATCTCAATGTAGACAAGTGTAATGTGCTGCGAATACAAAGAAAGAAAGATCCTTTATCATTTAGCTACAATATAGCAGGTCAGCAACTGGAAGCAGTTAATTCCATAAATTATCTGGGAGTACGCGTTAGGAGTGATTTAAAATGGAATGATCATATAAAATTAATCATCGGTAAAGCAGATGCCAGACTGAGATACATTGGAAGAATCTTAAGGAAATGCAATCCGAAAACAAAGGAAGTAGGTTACAGTACACTTATTCGCCCACTGCTTGAATACTGCTCACCAGTGTGGGATTCGTACCAGATAGGATTGATAGAAGAGATAGAGAAGATCCATGGGAGAGCAGCGCCCTTCGTTACAAGATCATTTAGTAATCGCGAAAGCGTTACGTAGATGATAGATAAACTCCAGTGGAAGACTCTGCAGGAGAGACGCTCAGTAGATCGGTACAGGCTTTTGTTGAAGTTTCGAGGACATACCTTCACCGAGGAGTCAAGCTGTATATTGTTCCCCTCTCGCGAAGAGACCATGGGGATAAAATCAGAGAGATTAGAGCCCACACAGAGGCATACTGACAATCTTTCTCTCCACGAACAATATGAGACTGGAATGGAAGGGAGAATCGAAAGAGGTACTCAAAGTACCCTCCTCCACACACCGCCAGGTGGCTTACGGAGTATTGATGTAGATGTAGATGTAGATGATACAGAGCACATACCTGAAGACGTAGCAGTAACTAATGACAATGGAGTCAGTCGCCTCGCCTTTCAGTAGAGGAATTTTACTTAATTTCGTGTGCCGGACCTGGCAATTAATTTTTTTAAGTTCATTCACGTGAGATCGGTGCTTGATTCTAGATACACTACGGACGCGAGGTGTTTTACCTACATGGTAAATATCTACTCGCCTTTCAGTGACTTCTGTTCCAGACGACGCCATCCCTGATGAAAACGAGTAACGTTTCTTCAGCTGGAAAACCTGTAACTGAAAGCAGTCACGCTACGACAAACCGTAGGGTGCAAAATGTTTTTAGTTCTCAGTTCTGGCTAACAGCAAATAGAGCTGTCGAATGAAAATTTCGATGTATTGTCACTAATTACGTACACTTTCAGCTACAAAGGCCATGCAATTCACACGTGAGTACATTCAATATCTACTGCGGACTTATGATATCCACCTTAATCTGTTACCGTAAAAATACACAAATATTCTCTGTGCACCTAAAGCTAGCTCAATACTCTAAAAATTGATCACATGAGACCTAGGTTACGATTTTTACGATGCGCCACGTGGTTTTAAGTTATTCAAACAGCCCATCGGGGTGTTTGCAGTTCGTCTCTTCATACTTTCTGACACTCCACAAACTTTTTAAGATCATGGTCACTCGGAATTAATACATCTTTCACATGTCAGTTTTAACACATGCTATTGTCATGATATGCGAGCCCCGAATCCGCTAGCTTCCATAACGCAAACCCTTTCGCTGCACAAAATGCGAGCGACGTTTCCCTCTTCTGACTGGCTGGGACCCATCACAATCGATCATCTTGTCATTCTCATCGTCATTATCTGGTTTCTTGTACATTGCAACAATCATATTACCTATATTTCCTTACATTAACTTTTGAATAACTAGTTTTGGAAAACCCAATCATAACAAATCACTTTTATTTCCACAAGTCCGTCTTGGTCACATAGATTTCTTTACACTTTATGCGATAAGCCGAAACCGGTCATAAAGTGTAATGAAATGTATGTGATCAAGATAGGCTTGTGAAAATAAAATAGCTCAAAATAAAATAATCGCGGACTCATATACAGACTCTGTCTTCAGTTCAAAACAAATCAATTGCTCTACAACACAGAATTACTGGTGTACGTTTCTCATTTCACGAATACAGTAAACTGGCGTTTAACGGATCACAAATTTCTCCATTGTACATGACTCACTCATTCAGTTGCATGTTCCTACGGTCTCATAAAGCTCTCAGTTATTTACAGCTACAAATGCTCACAAGTCACAATGTACATCACTCTTGTGCCTTATCTGACGCTGAAATATGTGAATTTCTAAGCGACCTAACTGCTGAGGTCATCGGCCATTAGACTTACACACTACTTAAAGTAACTTAATCTAACTTATGATAAAAACAATACACACACCCATGCCCAAGGGAGGACTCGAACCTCCGGCGGGAGCGGCCGCGCAATCCGTGACATGGTACCTCTAACCACGCGGCCACTTGCGCGGCTATGCCTTACTCACTCAACAAGAAAACAAATGCAATTCATTTTACCATAAAGTATAAGGTTATTCTATGAGGTTTCGGGATTGTAGTCGGATCATGTTGAATTCTTGCCACAATATTTCGATTGGCAACCGTCCAGTCATCTTCAAGTGGTTGTCCGCCACAGTGGCATAAACGCACCTGAAGATGGCTGAACGGTTGCCAGCCGAAATAGTGTGACAAGAAGTCATACGATCCAGTTGCAATCCCGAAACCTCATAGAATACTCAGTGGGCTGGGAAAACTTCACGAACCACAAGTGTTAGGTTTATGACACATAAATATTATTATGCAAAATCAAATAATTTATACAAATCTGTTTTTCCTTGTCACTGAGAAGAGTGATTAGGTGATACTTATGGCTTTCTCAAGATGTTACTTAAATTGTGTGTTTCTTTGCGGTTCTCAGTATCTCTAAGGTATGGCTAATGTCAGGCTAACATTTATACTGATGTTAGTGTTGCGTCTAGGCAAGACTGCCTAGACACAATGAGAGGAAGCCGAGAGGCACGCGTTAAGCTCACGTAGGCTGGCGTGAGGTCTGAAGCAGGATACGTGATGAATGCTATAAAGAAAAGTACGTAGCTGCTGGAATACTTAACTTTAATCCATAATTGTAGAACATCGCTCTTGATTGTACAGAAGTATAATAGCAATATAACAAAGGATAATGGCGCCTTGCTAGGTCGTAGCAAATGACGTAGCTGAAGGCTATGCTAACTATCGTCTCGGCAAATGAGAGCGTATTTGTCAGTCATTCATCTCTGGCTAAGTCGGCTGTACAGCTGGGGCGAGTGCTAGTACGTCTCTCTAGACCTGCCGTGTGGTGGCGCTCGGTCTGCGATCACTGACAGTGGCGACACGCGGGTCCGACGTATACTACCGGACCGCGGCCGATTTAAAAGCTACCACCTAGCAAGTGTGGTGTCTGGCGGTGACACCACAGTTAGCAACTGACATCTCAAAATATTGTACAAAGAGATGTTCCATTTGCAAATGGCAAATGTAGCATTTAATTTTACATTTGCGTAGGTAATATTTTGTCGCCTGTACGATAGTGACAACACTAGGTCGCAGCCATAGGGCACCAGAAAGCAAGTGGCTCACACAAAAATCTTCCACGGAAGAACCGCCACCCTCCACCTAAATGAAACTAACTTCTGACTGATTCTATATGGGCTCCACAATACTATCTGAGCAAAAGTATCCGGATACCCCTTTCTAATGTGGAATTGACCATTTAATGTCACGAGAGGCGACCTGGGATTGTGTTGTCAGTAGAGAGGCTGTAGCAGTCGGATAAAGTCGATCACGAGAGCTCAGTGACTTCGAACGTGGACCAGTCATGAGATGTCACCTGAGCAACAAACCCATTACGGACATTTCAACGCTTTTAAAGTTTTCAAATAACTTCCTGGAATTCAGAGAGGTAATACATTCAGCGAGCGCTGATATTTCGGCGGGAGAACACCCCGCCATTTTCAAGGCAAACTGAAACGGACAGGCGGCGTATATGCAAATTTAAAACCTCGGTTGTCGGACTGATGCAGGGAAGATAACACACACACTGAGCACTAGTGTCACCAAAGATGGCCCGCATCTCGTGGTCGTGCGGTAGCGTTCTCGCTTCCCACGCCCGGGTTCCCGGGTTCGATTCCCGGCGGGGTCAGGGATTTTCTCTGCCTCGTGATGGCTGGGTGTTGTGTGCTGTCCTTAGGTTAGTTAGGTTTAAGTAGTTCTAAGTTCTAGGGGACTTATGACCACAGCAGTTGAGTCCCATAGTGCTCAGAGCCATTTGAGCCATTTTTTTCACCAAAGATGACCAAAGTCAGATATATCGATAGTAAGACTACGAACTCGCAGGTGAGGTAGCATTGACTCTGTCCCTCTGTTTTTTGACAAGGGAGAGAGCCGGATTCTATAGTGATAGACTGATTGAACGTGCCTTGCGCTATCGACCAACCGTACATCGGGTGATTGATGATAATTCTGAGTCTCACCTAAGTCTACTGCCTTTTGACCTTACATAAGAAACACTTCAAACAAGATCGGTCGTATTTTACGGAAATACGATGTGAAATGTATTTGCCGATCTCCATCTAAAATTAGAGCGCTTTTGAGTTCTGTTAAGAATGATCCTGGTCTGCGTAAGGCGGTTGTATATCGCATTCCTTGTAGCTGCGGCATGGCATATATTGGTCAAACTATCAGGACCGTGGAGGACCGATTTACTGAGCATAAACGGCAACACAATTACAGCAACCAAGTAGATCTGCTACTGCTGAACATTGCCTGGATACTGGTCACTCCATGTTATATAATAACAAAGAAATATTGGCATGCACGTCCAGCTATTGGGACAGTGTTTTTAAGGTGGCAGTTGAGATTAAATTAGCGTGCAACCTCGTTAACAAGGATGGAGGTTCTTGTTTAAACTCTGTTTGGAATCTGGCTCTCTCCCTCGTCAAAAAACAGAGGGACAGTGGCAATGATACCTTACCTGCGAGTTCGTAGTCTCACTATCGATATCCCTGACTTTGGTCATCTTTGGTGACACTATTGTTCAGTGTGTGTGTTATCTTTCCTGCATCAGTCCGAGAACCGAGGTTTTAAATTTGCATGTACATCGCCTGTCCGTTGCAGTTTGCCTTGAAAATGGCGGGGTGTTCTCCCTCTGAAGTATCGGCGGTCGCTGAAAGTGTTACATGACTGAATTCCCGGAAGTTATTGGAAAGTTGTATACGCCAGGAGGAACTCAGACCTCACCTTCTAATGTTGCTTATGTTGATGATGGGATTTGGAAGTGGAAATTCAAAGGAAGGACCACGGCTAAACCAAGACCATGCATCCACGTATTAACGAACAGGGACCGTCGAACATTGCGGAGGATGGTTGTAAAAAAAAATTAAATTGCATAAAATCAGTCTAAAGAGTCACAGGTGAGTTCCAAAGTGACACCATCAGCCCAGCTAAAACGTTCACTGTGCTTAAAAGTTAAAGAGGATGGAGTACAATGGTCGAGCATCTGTTCATAAGCCACACATTTCTGTAATTAGAGCTAAACTGCGCTAGAGGTACTCTAAGGAGTGACGCCATTGGACAGTAGATGACTGGAAACGGGTGATTTTGAGTGGTGTATGACGTCACGTGTAATGCCAACAGTGAGGTGCAGAGGAGCTCGTATTACAGTGTGGTTGTGTTTTCGTTAGTAAGATGTGGTTCCCCCGTTGTGCTTAAGGAAACGCTTGATTCGGCACGAAATGAACACAGTTTTACAGAACAGTGTACTGTGTACAGTTTGGGCGCGATGATAGCACCTGAGTGACAGTCATAAAGCAGCATCTGTGAGGCAGTCGTGGACAGCAACATTCCTTAAATATACTTCCCTACCCAGAGTGTCGACTTAAACCGATTGAAACGCCATTGAGATGAGTCTTAACGTAGATATCACTGCAGACCACAGTGTCCAACATCACTAACTCCTCTACTTTCGGTTTTAGAGGAACAATGGGCTGTAAATGCTCCATACCTATTGAGAGACCGCACTGAAAGTTTCCCGAGCAGAGTTGAAGCCATCATAAATAGGTGTCTGCATACTTTTGATCAAAAGTGTATGTCTCTGGAGAGCAACGCAAAGGTAATTCTTAGCCAACAACTAGTGTCCAGCTTATGGAAATAACGGAATCTACTAGTTTATGGTTTCTCGAGTTCAAATAGGAGGACGACTGCGTAATCGCATCTACCAGTCCAGAACAGTGAAAGAGATAAACGTTTATTCACAGACTTTCTCCAAAGTGCTTCCTTAGCTTCTTTAGTTGTCCTAAATGGGAATAAAGAAAGCAGATGTGTAATCTTCAACAGAGCGATACTGCCAACGTTCTCATTTATTAGAGAAACATAGAACATATTTCTGTGGGTTATTATGACAATATTCCATATCCATAATTAAAGCGAGACGTTTGACTCACTGTAGGATTTCCAAAAGTGCAGGTTCACACGTGTAAAGCAAAGTAAACAAAGTTTCCCTATCCACATCCTTGTAGTTACTTCTAGGATATTTTAGACTGACTTTTCACCCCTCTCTCCTCCCATTGTCCTTCCAGAACAGTATCAGATGTTTGCCCTACCGGATGGAAGACGCAGAGACGCTAGAAAAGATCTACACAACACATTTAGTAAGTGCGAAAACATCGCTGATATTTTCACCTACTCCAGCGACAGAAGCTACAAGAGAGAAGTTATGCACCATGCTGTTATTTTCTCTTAGAAATCAGAGATCATAATTTTCTTCTAGTACCAAGGAGCAGGATGCTGCCGCCAGATTGTATATCGCGAAATGACTACGCTGGAATAAGCAGATTCATTTTCACACAGAGACTTACTAGCAGTGATTCTTACCACTTACCATTAGCAACTCGAGTAGGAAAATGGGGAAAGGACAAGAGGATTATCCTCCGTCACAAACCGTAAGCTGACTGGCTATGTGAAGAAAACGGAATTTATCCCGTTATACCAAAGTCATTTCCGGAGATATAAATCATAGTAATATACTCGTATTCCTCTTTAAACAATTTCTCACCTGTGTTACATAGTGTCTATTTCGTAGCGTCTCTTGTAAAAGACTTTTGAGCCTTTTCGGGATGCCACAAGCTAACTTAAGAAAATTCACAATGGATTATGCAGTTTCTTTTGTAAACATTCTCCAACTTTTTAGTTAATACAATTTCGTAATAGTCTACAGACTTTCGAACAGACGACTGAATGAGAATAATGTCGGTTGCTTCTTTTGTGGATGAGTTTCACTTCCTCTGATTCCTCCAGTGGTTCTTGGAGACAGCTGCCTTGTTGGTGATTGATCAGCGTATTGAGAGGCACCCACATGCCTAGCTCATACTGTGGCATCAAGCAGTCAGGCCTGCAAGATGAGTGGTCTGCCAAGCGAGTGGATTCATTTTTATTTATCAATTAACATGAGCTCGAGTACTCAAAATTAAGTTACAAATTATTCTCCTGTTTGAATATTACACAACGGAAACGGATAACGCAGCCCTGACTATTAGTAATTTACACAACTCTGACTGTTCACTACGCACTGGCAATACAACATTTTTTTTCTCACCCAACGGCTTTGGTCAACACGTGGCTATCGCACTGAATATGAATGGCGCACACATTATAAAGTCTGGATATCATGACAACATACTGTTCGAAGGAAAGGGCCACCATTTTTTGTCACTATCTTTTTTATTCCGATAAATTCTATAACCTAAACACACCATTACATTTTCTACAAGAATTACACATGAGAAACTCCGCCCAGTGGGCATGGCTTTACATTGGTGATTCTCTATCTTATGGTCTCGTAATTATTTAACGCTAAGTGCACTTTCTGGATAGGATAGTGGATCTTTTGCTATATCTCACACTTCGACTCTCACACCCATCATCACTAAAATTTCCTCCAGACCGAGCGGTACAAAAGGAACATGCATAACCCACTACCTCTGAACCTATCTTGCTACTCTCCCATGCTAACCACACATACTTAAATTACATGAAATACATCACACTGGCAACATACAATACAACACCAAGAATAGTCACAACGTTATAATCACATCACTTTCAGCTTTCCCACTTCAATTAATATTCATCCCAGTTTCACACGACACTGCCCCACTTCGTAACTTTCCTTTCCTACTACGAACTCTGGAGGATGTATGCACGTCTTCCTGTGCAATGCAAGCCAAGTGGCGTTGCTGGATAGACGGATGACTCACCTTGCTTCTCTCTCAGAGTATTATAGTTTGAATCAAGCGTCATACGGAAACATAACACGCAAAGTAATATTAAGAACATATTCATCACACACGCGAGTCCTCAACTGATACCATGGACGAGTACTTCTCTTTATCCTTTGTCTCATACACAGATTGAGACTCACACAGTACTCACCACGTGAAAGTACTCGTCTCTAATTTCAAGCCCTGCACACGCCATTTCTTAAATATTTCCAACTTATAGTACACACGCTAGTAATTCAGCTTAACTTAAGCACTCGGAAGTATTTCAACTTATTGCTACACGTGGTTTCATTGTGACCGTTGGCCACTTCCGAAGATTACTACGATCCCCTTAAGATTACCTGCCTGACATTTAATTCTCCCCACAAAAGTTCCTGAAATAGAGAAATTATTATTTCAAACTACTCTTAAGTATTTCACATGCATACCATTTCTCCACTCTTTTGTCTTTACGGAGCACACCTAAGACAGGTCTTACCAACACAAGATCCAGCGGCAGAGTGCTGAAACATGGCCGTTCTTCAGGTCATCTGGCACCTCCGTCGAGGTGGGGGAAGACCATGCTACCCATTGATCAGCCACATTTCAGGCGCTAAAAGCTCAGGTAAAGTTCATCTCTTTGGTTCCACCAAAGGTGACCAAAGGACCGTCTCAAAGATGATCATATATTGCACATTCACTATCTGTGGTTAGCAGACGAGCATACATTCATTCATTTCGCAGATCTCACCAAATTAGATGTAGGGATTTATTTTGTGGGAGTGCACATGTGATCAATTAAACAAATAAATTGTCATTCTATCCTACACTTGTATTCGGCTTCGGTGTATTAAGTGAAATTGAGTTATTATTACAAAAAATATGTTGTTCCGACAAGAATAACGAAGAAAATTGTACCCATTTTCGATGTCGGGTGGTACTGTACCTTTTCAGTATGTATTATCAATTACTATCAAGTATTTTCACCTATTTATATTATATGTGTCCACGGCTGAGTCAGTCTTAGCGGTAATCTCTAATCGTCTATTGCATTTTGCATCAATTAATATCTGCATTACAGGAATAGCGACCATGCCTTCCAGTTCATAAGGATGCACTGATTTGTGTTTGGTAGGGTGGTAGGTAGAGTATTCACAAGCCTAGACCGGTTTTCCTTTATGGAATGATGCAACGTACTAAACGGATACTGCTAACCCTTATAGAAAGATTTCAAGAATTATAAAAAGAAATAATGTATACTGCGTAGACTTAGACACAACTTCAGAAACAATTTTTTCACTCTGCAGTGGAATATGCGCTAATATAAAACTTCCTGGCCTATTACTGTGTACCGGACGGGGACTCAAACCTGGAAAGGGAGAAGATGAGGCACTGGCGGATTTAAAGCTGTGAGGACGAATCGTGAGTCGTGCTGGGGTAGCTCGGTTGCTAGAGCACTCGCCTGTGAAACACAGAAGTCCCGAGCTCGAATCTCGTTCGCCACACAGTTTTAAACTGCCTGGAATTTTCGTATCAAAGTACGCTCCGCCGTAGAATTTAAATCCTCTTAGGAAACGTTCCTCCAGCCTTTTGCTAATCCATTTCTTCCCAATATCCTTTCTTCCAGGAGTGCTAGTCTTGCAATTTACGCACGAGAGCTTCTGCGAAGTTTGTAATGTAGAAGATAAAGTGTGGCGGACGTAAAGCTGTGAGGATACTTAGATTACTTAGACGCGAAAGACAAAGGTCCCGGATTCGATTCTCGGTGCGGCACACAGCTTTAATGTGCTAAGAAGTTCCATATTACGCGCAACTGCTTGTAACATTCTGGGTATCATGAATCAGAAGCGTGAATTGCTCTCCACGTGTCAGTTTCTGCGAGATGCGTATTGACTGTAGTCGAAATGTCTTCCAGTTTCCAAAGAACTCACCATTCGAGAATACAACAGTTTCCATAATTGCACATTAAGCTTAAGTCAGAAATATAAGTCTGCACTATCATGTAATACGTCTTGCAACTATTCTTCAAACCTGGAACGACCTGTAACTTTTCCCATTCGCAAGGAATATTTTTTCGCCCCAGAGAAGATACTGGTGTAAAGGTCTCTTATATCACATAATCGATGCAGACTATACCATCAGGCATTAGAATTGCGTGCAGAAATATTTTGAACTTTTTTGTCGTAACAAGAACTTGCTCGATAGCTTTGCTTTACGTCTCATAAAATTTTCTCCCATACACAGATATTTCATGAGAATAGAAAACACCGACTCTGAATTGTGTTAATTTACTGTATAGAAGCAGGAAATTTCATGTGCTAATTTCCGTGTGGCATTACTAGCTTACCTAGGAGCACTGTATTTTGACAGTGACGCAGTTGATGGCAATGGCAATAACTTTTTTTTTTTTTTGTCTACTGGTCTGAAGGAAAAATGTTGCTTGTTTGTATTTAATACCGGGTATAATCCGAATCAGATTATCCACATATATCCTTCGCTTGGTAATGGAAGGTCTCTAGAAACACAGCCTAATCGAAGTAAGGAATATATGTACCAAAATTACAGTAAAGAAAGCATGCTAGGCTAGTAACAAAAGGCTAATCAACATATCACAGGAAGTAGAAACATAAAATGGAAAAAAATGTGACTGTCAAAAGCAAGCCGTAATAAAATGCTTGTGTCTGACCTGACCCATCTGTCAAATATTTTACGCCTCAAATTCGGGACAATGGTCGTTAATCACCTTAATCCAGTTACAGATAATCTATATTCAGTAATCATATATACTGTCAGAGCAGATTATAGTTATAACTAAGCAGGGTTTTCACACGAATGACAGGCTCAAAACACATTCATCACGTGTGCTCGTGTGGTCTAAGCGCTAGAGAATGTTCGTGCGCTCATGTGTGTAGACATGAAGAGGAGAACTACTGAATCAACAAAATTACAAAAGAACATTATCCATGTGTTCACTAATTCCAATTACCTCGTTGGCACTGATTATTCAGAATGACTTTGTCAGTGAGGAAGATCAAATATTTTGAGTGTGTGAAGTACACCATCACGAGACAAAGCTTCAGAACCTGGCTGGCAGTGATATTAATCAACGTTCTCAGTCATCTAGTAAATTATTTCTCTGCGCAGTCGCTTTTGCCATTTTCCGTTCCGCCAGTTCTGTCTTGTTGCCCCTGGAGCGGAAAGGAAGTTATATTTCGCGAACTGGGAGCGCGCAGATAAAAGCACTGTCAAACGCAGAGGGGGAAGCGGAACTGCCGACTGGTTTCAGAGATGCTTGTTCGCTCCCAACGGAAGCCTCTTCGCGTATCAGTGAGGTCGGTAAGCCAGTATACGATTGATTCAGGGAGCACAAACAGAAATCACGTTTACATGGAATTCCTCTTAGATGGAGCAAACTGGAAGATGACCTGTATGGAGGGTGCGCTTGTTGACGTCTAAAACTTGCGGGTAATTACTGTAGACGACAGAAGGATTTCTGTAGACTATATGCATCATAAACGGGGTTAGTAAAACACGTATAACAAATTAAACTCAGTTTAACGACTTCTTTCATAAGTACGTCACTTAAAATTGACCCGAAGGGCTGCTTTAATTTTATTGCAGTATGAAGTTGTTTTTGCTACGATTATTAATTTTTCTAGGTGGGGTTTACTCAGGAGCAATTCTTTGTGAAGAGAAACAAAACTGGCGTTCTACGGATCGGAGCGTGGAATGACATATCCCTTAATCGGGTAGGTAGGCTAGAAAATTTGAAACGGGAAATCAAAATCTTAAAATTATGGGAGTTAGCGAAGTTCGGTGGCAGGAGGAAATGAAAATCTTTTAATCATCGCTTATGCTTGGTTTAAAAACCATGAAAAAAACCTGTATACGTGGAAGAGATCGCCAGTCAATGGAAGGGCTCAGATTGATTATATAATGCTAAGACAAAGATCTCGGAACCAGATCGTAAATTGTAAGACGTTTCCAGGAGCTGATGTTCACACCGACAACAATTTATTCGTTACGAACAGTAGATTAAAACTGTTGGAACTGCAAAAAGGTAGGGATTGAAGAAGGTGGAACCTGGATAAACTGAAAGAACCAAAAGTTGTTGAGAGGTTCAGAGGGAACATTGGGGAATGACTCAAAAGAACAGGGTAAAGGAATAAAGTAGAAGAAGAATTGGTAGCTTCGAGAGAGGAGATAGTTAAGAAAACAAAGGACCAAGTAGGGAAAAAGACGAAGCCCTAAAAATTGAGATTGATAGGAATTGCGAAATGGCTGAGCAGAAATCGCTGCAGGGCAGATGTAAGTATTTAGAAGCATACATCACTAGAGGAAAGAAAGATACTGCTTACAGGAAATTTAAAGAGGCCTTTGGAGAAAAGAGAACCACTTGCATGAATATCAAGAGCTTAGAAGGAAGACAGTCCCAAGCAAACAAGGGAAAGCTGAAAGGTGGAAGGAGTATATAGAAGATCTGTACAAGAGATATACTTCAGAGCAATATTGTAGAAATGGAAGTGGGCGTAGATGAAGATGAGATAGGAGATAAGCTACCTCGTGAAAAATTTGACAGAGCCCTGAAAGATCTAAGTCATACTAGGCCCTAGGAGAAGAACACATTACGTTACAAGTACTGCTAGTGTTGGGAGAGTCAGTCATGACAAAACTCTTCCATCTGGTGAACAATATGTACGAGACAGGTGAAATACCCTCATACTTCAAGAAGAACATAAAAATTCGCATTTTAAAGAAAGCAGGGCCAACAGGAGTGAAAATTACTGAACCATTTGTTTAAAAAAGACTTGGTTCCAAAAAACTAACAGAAATTCCTTACAGAAGATAGGAAAAACTGGTAGGAAGCGGTCTCTGTGATGACCAGCTTGGATTTCGGACAGGTGTGGCAGCCCGCGAGGCCGTACTGACTCTGCGACTTCTTATAGAAGATAAGTTAAGGAAAGACAAACCTATGTTTCTCGCATTTGTGGACTTGGAGAAAGCTTTTGGCAGAGATGACTGGAATTCTCTCTTTGAAATTATAAGGGCAGCAGGGGTAAAATAAAGATGGAAAAATATTATTTACAATGTTAACAGAATCTTCCGGCGGTTCTTGGTAGAACAACATCATAATAAATGACAAGCACCAGTTTGCTTTTCTTCCCCAGTATTACTTTTATTATGTTAACCGGTTTTCGGCTAACAAGGTCATCTTCAGACATTTACTGAGTGTTGTCACAAAGAAGTTACAATGTTTGCAGTGTGGCCGTGCGGTTCTATGCGCTTCAGTTTGGAACCACGTGACCGCTACGGTCGCAGGTTTGAATCCTGCCTCGGGCATGGATGTGTGTGATGTCCTTAGGTTAGTTAGGTTTAAGTAGTTCTAAGCTCTAGGGGACTGATGACCTCAGAAGTTAAGTCCCATAGTGCTCAGAGCCATTTGAACAATGTTTGCAAAAAATATTGGAAGAGAAGTAACACGTCTAGACTGAAGCAGAAACATAGAGTAAGTAACATCTTTGACAGGGTGGTGGTAATGCAGTGAAAAAGTAAAAAATTGAACAGTAAATAAAGAAAAATGGAGTAGACAGGAAATACTGTAACACAAAATAGGAACAGCATACCTACATAACAGCTTCTATTAATAGACAAAACTAATAAAATAAAATAAAATTACTACTAGACAAGGCTACATCAGGAAATATAAAACATGGTGAGTGATACACAAACCAATTAAAAGAGGAAACAATTATCAATGTAACAATTGAATACATAAGGAACTTAAGCAATATCAATATGATAATTGCATTACCACCACACTGTCAAAATGTTACTTACTGTATGTTTTTGCTTCAGTCTAAGCGCGATACTTCTCTTCCAATATTAATTGCAAACATTGTAACCTTTTTGGTGACAATACTAAGTAAATGCCTGAAGATGGCCTTGTAAGCCGAAAACCATTTAACACTATATAAGTAATGCTCTGGAACAAAAGCAAACTGGTGCTTTTCATGTACTATTATTTACAGCTGGCACAGAAACTAGACGGCAGATATAAGAGTCGAGGGGCATGAAACGGAAGCAGTGGTTGACAAGAGAGTGAGACAGGGTCGTGGCCTACCCCCGAAGTTATTCAATCTGTACAATGAGCAAGCAGTAAAGAAAACAAGAGAAAAATTTGAAGGAGGAATTAAGGTCCATGGAGAAGAAACAAAAACTTTGAGGTTTTCAGGTGACATTGTAATTCTGTTAGAGACAGCAAAGTACTTGGAAGAGCAGTTGAGTGGAATGGACAGTGTCTTGAAAGGAGATAGAAGATCAACATCAACAAAAGCAAACCGAGAATAACGGAACGTCGTGGAATTAGGTGATGCTGGGGGAATGAGATTAGGAAATGAGACACAAAAAGTAGTAGATGAGTTTTGCTGTTTGGGCAGCAAAATAACTGATGACGGCCGAAGTGGAGAGGTTATAAAATGTAGACTTGCAGTAACAAGAAAAGCTTTTCCGAAGAAGAGAAATTTTTTAATATCGAGCGTAGATGGAAGTGTCAGCAAGTCTTTTCTGAAGGTATTAGTATGGAATGTAGCCACTTATCGAAGTGAAACATGTAAGACAAACAGGTTAGATACTAACAAGGGAACCTCACCATCGCACCTCCCTCAGATTTAGTTATAAGTTGGCACAGTGGATAGGCCTTGAAAAACTGAACACAAATCAATTGAGAAAACAGGAAGAAGTTGTGTGGAACTATGAAAAAAATAAGCAAAATATACAAACTGAGTAGTCCATCGGCAAGATAGGTAACATCAAGGACAATTCAAGCGCAGGTGCGCCGTGGTCCCTTGGTTAGCGTGAGCAGCTGCGAAATGAGAGGTGCTTGGTTTAAGTCTTCTTTCGAGTGAAAATTTTACTTTCTTTATTTTCGCAAAGTTATGATCTGTCCGTTCGTTCATTGACGTCTCTGTTCATTGTTATAAGTTTAGTGTCTGTGTTTGGCGACCGCACTGCAAAACCGTGCGATTAGTAGACGAAAGGACGTGCCTCTCCAATGGGAATCGAAAACATTTGTTCGCAAGGTCATAGGTCAACCGCTTCCTCCACAGGAAAACACGTCTGATATATTCTATACGACACTGGTGACAGCATGAGCGTCAAATGACAGGAATATGTTGTTGACCCACCTAACTTGTACACTTGGCGAATGGGTGAAAACATTCTTCTACCTTGCCCGATTTAGGTTTTCTTGTGGATGTGAAAATCACTCCCAAGAACTTAAATTTTTCACTCGAGGGCAGACTTGAACCAAGGACCTCTCGATCCGCAGCTGCTCACGCAAACCACAGGACCACGGCGCTCGTAAGGCAAAGCTATCTCTGAAGTTGCCTATCTTCGCTATGGACTACTCAGTTTGTATATTTTGCTTATTTTTTTCATAGTTCCACACAACTTCTTCCTGTTTTCTCAGTTGTTCTGTCTTCAGTTTTTCAAGGCCTATCCGCTGTGCTAACTTATAACTAAATCTGAGGGGGGTGCGATGGGGAGGTTCCCTTGTAGGACAACAGAGTGTTACAGAAGAATGCTGAAGATTAGATAGGTAGATCACGTACATAATGAGGAAGTACTGAATGGAACTGGGAAAAGAGAAATTTGTGATACGACATGACTAGAAGAAGGGATCGGTTCGTAGGACACAGGACACATCCCGAGACATGAAAGGATCACCAGTCTAATATTGTAGGTAAGCCCAGGGGGGGGGGGGGGAGGAGATAAAAATCGTGGAGTGAGACCAAGAGATAAATACAGCAAACAGATTCAGAAGGATGTGGGTTGCAATAGTTACTCGGAGATGAAGAGGCTTGTACATTACAGATTAGTATGGAGAGCTGCATCAAATCAGTCTTTGGACAGAAGACCACAACAAACGTTTTAATCTATTATTTTCCCTACAAACAATACATCGTAAAACACCAGCAGACGAAATTGGAAGTCCATTGAATAATATCAAGTACAATATTGACAGTCTCAGAAATGACTCAATATGCTCTCGAACCAGTTGAGATTAGTTTCGAAGTTGGACAGATTAACAGACAGATCTCAAGAGAAATGTGCGAACCTCTAAAAACGTATATGCAGGAAGCTGCAAATGAAGCCTCAGGAGAACAAACAGTCCCTGTAAACTATGGGAAAGTGGGAAAAATACCCAATTCTGGAACAGAGAGTTGGGGAAGGTTGGGCATGAGAAGAAAGCTACTTATGCGGAGTAGTTATCTACACAAAATACTCAAGAAAGACAAAATTGTAATGAGAAAAGAAGGAAATAACAAAGGCTAAGAATAAGTACGGGAAAGAACATGCCAAGATTTCAAACTACAAGCAGGGAACACAGAAGTCAATGAAGCGCCAAGACGTAGCGGAAGTGATCTCTATGGAGGAGCGGAGAGCCTATTACCAAAATCTTCTTACGGACCGACCGTTGTGGCCGAGCGGTTCTAGGTGCTTCAGTCTTGAACCGCACGACCGCTTCGGTTGCACGTTCGAATCCTGCCTCGGGAATGGACGTGTGTGATGTTCTTAGGTTAGTTACGTTTAAGTAGTTCTAAGTTCTAGGGGACTGATGACCTCAGAAATTAGGTCCCATAGTGCTCAGAGCCACTTGAACCATTTTTTCTTCTTGCGGAAAACAGGACAGGATTCACAGCCGATTATGAAATCCACACTGCTAACTCAACAGAAACCAAACAACGAACACTAGCAGACTCCGGAGGTGTAATACAGGCTCTGCAAGAAATGAAAAACACTGAAGCTCCAGGACTGGGAAATGTATCTGTGGAACTCCTAAAGGCAGCCCGTAAGCAGTTTTAGGAATTCTGCCTGAAATTATTATTAGATTATCAGATGGTGAGGAATCGTCAAATGAATGGAAAAAGCAACGTCTTCAACGATATTTAAAAAAAGCAGTTCGACACGATTGTGCAAATTATAGATGAATTAGTGTTATCTGTACAAGAGCGCGTACGGCAAAGAAATAAAGCGTAAAATAGAAGCACAAATAAAAGAGTTGGGAGAACAAAATGGTTGTAGAGTTGGACGCTCATTTACGGGTGTTATTTTTGCATTATGAAACTCTTCACTGAAAAGAGGTCACATAGAGAAATGACAGTTCACTTCACATTTGTTGATCTTCAGAAGGCATCCCATACAGTCGCACTTAGTAAGTTGTGAGTGGCAATGTAGAATTTTCGCATCGGTAAAAACTATGTCCAGGTAATACGAAATTCTCGTATATGAGGGTTTGCAACAGTATCCTTATAGTGTATATATGTAAATGTTATTTTACGATCTCCTGATAATGTGTTTATAGATGCTATAGCTAATCTTCGTGTTTATCTTTCTTGGGTTCTTTAATAATACTGACAATATTTCCTTGTCAGTTTATACCCAGTTATTGTGCCTATAGTATTTACCTCGCTTCGCATCGCACAATGACCACAAGTTTTTCGGTCTTTTCTCATTTCTTCATTCCTTAACGTTTTACATATGTGGATATAAATTTTTTATTGTTTTCAGTAGTAGATGGTGTCAGATATAAAACATTTAAAGTTGTGAGGAAGCTTCAATTCTTTAAAAAAAAGCAACGGGAGTAAACATTTCCTCAACACACTAACAATCATCTACGATGAAGTTTGTAGACCGCCACACGTTAGAGGTATCAAAAATGAGCTCAAATGAATAGAGTTATATTGGCATATCATACAATTTGTGCACTGTATATAACTATAGTTTTAGGATCATACTAGAATAAAAGATTTATTAGCTGCATGCTGTGCTGATGTTATGTGTGATGATGGAGCTTATTTTGGGACAATTATTTTCATTGATTACAATTGTCACTTACATGAGAGTTAAAAATCAAACCGACTATCCAAAGTAGTAAAATTGATTGTGACGTTTGCAACCAATATTACAAAAAGATAAAGTGTTCCAGTTGCTGAAATGTAATTAAGGTATTTCATAAATTTTTCAGTTTCCACAAAATTTATCTATTAATAACATAACCATATTGATTGTTATTAGTGAAAATTGCTTATTAAAATAGCATGTGAAATTAAAAAAGGGTAAAATAGCACGTCAGTACTCGCTTTCAGGAGAGAAAACTCCAGTGGTCCCAACAAGCATGAAATGACTCGGCAGCCATTCTACCTCACTATAATTTTACAAATTTCGGAAGTTAATTCTGATGCCGATGTAACAATGTACTGAAAAATGTATAAACGACAATAATTCACATATTTCTATCACACTAAAAGATTACCAGCTGAACCTCAACTCTTTTAATTATTAGCTCAAGAACTTTTTCCTCATGGCATTAGTTATAGACTTGAAGTTAAATCTTCTGGGTTATTAGGCCGCGTCTGGTCCTTCTAAAATGTTCGACGTTTCGACCCCTCTGCTGGGATCTTCCTCAGGATCTCACTACTAGTGTTCTAGCAGTAGTGGACACCGAAAGATCCTGAGGAAGATCCCAGCAGAGGGGTCGAAACGTCTAACATTTTAGAAGAAACATAACGCGGACTAATAACCCAGAAGATTATAACTTGAGTGACAACCGCCAAGAAAGCCTGCAGACGTACAGCTATTGACTTCTCGACAAAAAGAACATAGGTTGGCTTTTTTGGCCTTGGGGAGTTCCATGGATTTCCCACACATTGGCAAGGCAGGAATCCATACATATTATAAAAATGGATGTTTGTGCGTGTATGTGTTAGTGTACGTATGTTTCCCATATCTTCCTGAAGCACTAGACCGATTTCAACCGAACTTGGCAACAGTCACTACGGAGATAGATAAGAACGACCTACCCATAATAGTTCAGGACATATGACGTCATAAACAAAGAGATACGTGAAAAACTGTCGCACCATGCATGATGTTTAAAATTATTACCTCTTTTCTACGAACTCTATGCAGTATCATTGTACGATATGACATCATAAACACTGAGATATGCGGAAAAATAATTCATCATATATGAAGTTTTAATGGATTAAATCGTTACTACTAAGACACTACTATAGTGGAATCAAGTTAAGGAAATCCCTGACACCTGGCGGTACTTTTGACAGCTTTCAACAGCGAATCGCAAATAGCTGTAGGTGAAATCAATAGCCATGTACAGAGCTGTGTAGAGGCACTGCCACAGACACGGTTACAAATTCGCATTGTACACGCTCGAAGGAGCTGCTCCCAGCCCACGGAAACTGTCCGGGACAATGTTTTTATACATTTGTACATTATACATATTTTTTCGTAAGACTGTTTAATAATTTCATAGGTGATTTCAGGAATACATGGAAATGAAATATCTTTCGATATTACACTACAAGCACAGTTAATATTTTGGTTTCGTTTCTAATAGAAAACAAGCAAGATCAATACCCGGGAAGTGTCAGATTTTTTAGCTAGTTGATTGTAACGAAAAGCATTAATGAGTGTGTTATCATCCTTGGAAGAACACATTTCTCCCACGTTGTAGGAAATAACGCTGAATGAACTTGAGCTGTTCTGAACGTATCTTACATCAATCGGAATTCTCTATTAACTAATTGCCAGAGGTTGTTGTGTCCCTTTTGCGATGTTTAAGAATAATGTGTGTGAGGTGTGTATAAAAATATTAAATAAGACCAAACAGACCAGACTGAAATTCAATTGTGAAAAAAATATAAAATTATTTATAAAAAAATAAAACGTCGATACTACAGTAGGGAAAGACAATAAAGATGATAAAAATATCGCAGTAAAGAATAGGGTGAAATAAAACATTTATATCTTTGTATAATTATAGAAGGTGGAAAAGATAAGTTATTACTCGCTCTTTTGCTGTTTGTGAGTTTCATGTTACCATTGTTAGATAGATAATATGTGTAGCTTTGAACGCCAGCAGATGTTTCTTTGTTCTTTCGACCAGACGGTAAATTGGTATGTATCGTTATTGATGGAAATATATGCGTAAAACTGAGTTCTTTGTATTTTTTCAAGAACATGCCAGCCAATAATCTCAATTTTTTAATTGAAAAGAGAGAATAATTAGTATTTTTCAGCTATCAAGAAGACGAAACAGTGATCGCTGACTGGCAACAATTGGCCACCATTACGCGGCGGACTTAATATTAACTTTTCTTACGGCTTTCCACAAGAGCAGAAGTGATAAAATCATTTTAAAACATTATTTAATTTAAATCTGAATAGTTCCATGAGTTAGTTTTGCGAGAGTTCAAATACTTTCAGAGATACCATTTGTCGTAGATCTGTGAACTTTGACCTTGACTGTATTTAGATGAAAACCAGTTATGATAATCTTATAGTGAGCCTGGAGCTCATTTAAATTGAAAACAAACATTTATTTTTTCCTCCTATAAGATACTCTGCTTCTAACGGTCTCACTTACGTAAAGAAAATAATTAATGCTAACCTCTTATCTTATGTAGTCTCAAAAAGCATAAAACGAATATAGAATATTAAAAGAGAACCATTAGAAGGTGTATGGTCATTAGGGGCCGGAATATCTTACTTGTTGACGTCCTAAGTTAGTCTCATATTTTGATGACTTACACGAAATGATACTAGCATCCTTCCTAACCGATGTCACACTCGATGACTGTTCTGTTCTTGTATGAATCACGTCTAAGTGCATATTACAAGTGATAAACAGCAGAAATGGTAAACGGCACGAATGACAAACAAATTCACAAACGTGCAGCTACCATCAAGATTCACTGGAATTTTTACGTCGCAACGATAAGGCGAGGTAACAGCTTACCAATATCCAACCCTGCACCAGAAGAACAGCGGAAAGCGCTTTCACACAGTCCTAGTTCATAATAAAGACAGTTTACAGTTACAGGAGTCACATATTCTGCCAATATGCACTAATAGAGAACATGTGTGATGAGACCCATCGATAAGGGAGGCTTTGTAATGCGATTTCGGTACAATTATTTGGCCAAAGTTCTGGGAAGTATGACTGAATTGGAAATTTGTATTTTGTTTAACGAGTAAATATTAAATCTGAGTAGTGGTTTTCTATTTCTTTCAGAGATGATCAAATAAAAATTAGAAATTATTGTTATTTAGGTATTTAATTTTTTGGGTTTGATGTAACCAAGATAAAAGTGACCATTACATTCCATGCCATACGTGCAAGGATAACTCTGACAGGAGGCTTTTTGCAGTTGGGGCAAGCAAGGATGTGGCAGCTTAACTCATCTGTGCCATCTCCGTAGAATAGTATTTTAAAAGTGTACATTTAAAGAGATAATAATATGCAATTACTACAGTGGTTGAACAAGACCCTGTAAAATAACTCGGTCTTTCTTTTGTCAGTTTTGTGGAGCGACCAATCATGTTACACCTGCGTAGGGTACTCACTGTCTATTGGAACGGGTCTTGAGCTAGTCAGCATTCTGACATAAGTCTTGTACCGACAGCTTAGACACGCAAATTTATGAAAAGAGTGACTTTTATTCTTATAAGAATGAACCACCGTAATTTTCACGGGAGGAAGGTGCATGCCGAAATGACAACGCCTGTAAGCTAGGCAACGTGCCGTGACGTTTGTCATTGGATTATCTTCACTCACAATGCTCTCTTTTCGTCTCTCGATTGCCTCGACCGCAAAGCATCTCTTTAAATTATAACCTTTTCTTGACAGAAGTCTTTCTTAAGCTGTGGAGCCATATGTCTATACTAACAATCTCTTTTCACGTGATGTTAGTACATAATATTTGTTTACTATCGAGAATTTAATCCTTTGACAAAAATATATTTCACTTGTCGACTCAAATTTGATCATTAATTAATAGTAAAAGTCACATATCTTTGCTTACGTCATACACCGAAAAGTGATAGCTGGTGCCAAATCTGATCACTGATTAGTAGTAAAAGTCAGATATCTTTGCTTACGTCTTACATCGAAAGGAGATTGTTGGTGCCTTTTCTAAAATAAATGTTTCCTTCCAAGAAACACATTCCCCATGTATCACCGGAAACTAGTCTTAAATAGAACTCCAGCAACTTTCGACTGTTTATCATCATCTAACACAGTTTACAATTGAAACTGGTATAAATTACTCTTTATTGATCATAATGTGGGTGAGAAATATAATAAAGCATGGAAAAAAGTAAGTTTAGCTAACGCACATCACCAAGCTCTCAAACACAAGTAAAGTCGAAAACAGTTGCAGCAAAACAGAGTTTTATTTAACAGGAGTTTTTCAGATATTACACAAAACGCCATCATAGAACATACCGAGGCTGTAGAGCCTAACTTAACAAAAATAATCGACTGCAGGAAACTAGACGAGACTGGCCTACAGCTTACCATGTAACAACTCGTCAACTCAGTTTTTAACCTTAACCTAGGCAGATGTTTCAACTAATCTACATTTACAGCATTCAAAATGAGCATTTCGTACAAAGATTGTAATCTAGAATAATGTTATCGAAAAAACTTACAAATTTATGTATTGAGGATGTTCGACAGCTTATGATAAAAATGAAGAGCAAAAAAAGAAATTAAATACGTAACAATGGATGTCAGGCACCAGATACAGAACGATCACCAAGAAGAAAATAAAAGCTGCTTCGACGAAATAATAAAAGAAAAGGTCGTGCCCGGGTGTACGATTGTGAGAACTGGCCTCTGAAGAGAAACGAGAAGATGGCTGTAGAAACTGAGGCAACGAAAATCCCGAGAGGAAGAGTTGGGTCTACCTCTAAGCACCTTGTACCTCCCACCAAACGTCACCCGCTTGAGTTACGCAACGGAACAGGGCATTCTGGAATGCATGAATGAAAGGTATAATAGACGATTGCTGTAATCAGTCCTGCATTCTAAAGACAATGATAGCATTGTTGGTGCTTTAAGGAAAGTGAATATTAAGAATGTTAGTACATGATCAGCGAGTCATGGCTCGTGATAAAATCAGATAAAATTTCTAAGTCATAGAGAAAAATTCTACAGGAAAGTACATCTAAGACAGAAACTGAAGATTTTTGACACTGAGAACGACCACCCGTTTTTTGATTTAATCAGAAGGTTCCCAAGCCATGATGAGGCAGCAAATGAGGAAATAGTGGTTAAATTCGGACGAACAGTTGATAGTTTATTCTATAATTGGCACTGCTAATCCCTAATGCAATGTGACACTGATGACACTGATGTCGCCACGACTGTATCGATGATGAGTTATCCCGAAGACTTTAGTGCACTTCAGGCAGCAATGCGCTACGTGGAACAACAGCCCGAGGCGACATCAAACGAAGCCGCGTGGAAATGTTGCAGCTTCACCAAACAAAAGAAACTCTGTCGTAACTTCACGTAGTAAATTGTTACCAGCCTTAAGTAAATATCTTTGCTCTGCCTATAAATGCCTAAATCAGTACTTGATTTTCGTAATGTTCGTATTTTGACTACACTATTCCTTTCAACATCGTTTTATTTCATGCAATTTTGTCATATGATGACATGATGGAGACCGTGGCTGTTGTTTGAAGACAAATGTTGATGGTGTTGGGACAGCAACCAGCCACAAATTTACTTTCAGTTCCTTTATTCAGAGGGTACCGTTACCGGTTTCGAATAGTTGTGATTCATCCTCAGACGGTTTACAAGCTTTCTTTATGACATGTGGTGTGTTTTTTTTTTCAGATTAATTGTCAAGAATCACAACTATTCGAAACCGGTAACGGTACCCTCTGAATAAAGGAACTGAAAGTAAATTTGTGGGTGGTTGCTGTCCCAACACCATCAACATCGTTTTATTTCTTTCTCATAGATAAATTTCGAAAGTACGATTTTTCAGTAGTTCGAGATGGTTCCGACCCCCTTCAGTTCGAACAGCTCTAACTGTCGAGACTCCACTATAACTCATAGTTTAGATGCAAGTGATGATGATGACGAACACCTCACTGCAAGCGGCAGTCATACGGCGAGTTCGCGAACAAGCGTTGGATGCAGTGAAATTGAATTCCTATCTTCTCCTGATAAGAAGTTTAAAGCAGAAAGTGTCATCACGGTGTTTGATGACAACACACTATAGGACATACAGGATGATTATCCATCTTTTGAATCTGCAACTCTTGTCCTTTCTTTCCGCATTTGCAGTTCAGTTATAGGATGTGGGTTCCGCCTTTTTACAAACATCCTGTAGTCTTTTATTTTCGCGCAAACATGTTTCGGCACCTCTGTGTCATCATCAGTTGGTATCCGCTTATTGATAATATCGGATGTGCAGGCTTTACAGCATCACTTCAATTTATAAGTTGTTAAAAAAAATCAGTTTTGGACCATACTCCAAGCACGAAAATACGAGGATGGCGAAGCACAGATGATTGGAGAACTACAAAAGTGCCTTTCTTGCATACTGAGATATTTTAAGGAAACGTTTATCAATAAGTGACAATAAAGATATTGCTAATGATGCAAGACATTATTAGCTATCGCGATAAGAAGGCACATTCCTATGATTATAAAATTCTTTTAGTGGAAGCACCGTGGAGTGCAATATATTGATAATTCTGCAAAAGTGGATTCATGAACGTTTAAATACACCCTTATCAGAAAATTAAAGTAGGACCGAAGCAGGTCACTGGGTTCGTTGGGTGCAATCACTGTTCGACGATGAGTGCCCAATCAGTTGAGAACATATTTAGGCAAAAATTACGTAAGATAAAGAGAAACGATCAGCAAATTAATCTCAGAGGTTCTGTACTCAATTCTAGAGGAAGTAACGATAGAACACGAACAGTGTTCAATCGTTGCATCATCGAACTATTCCAAGTTCTTGTCGTCGGGTACTGAAATTTATAAAAAATACAATGAAAATTATGTCCATGACGAAAGATATGAAGAAGAATATTGATACTGAAACAATGAAAGATGATGAAGTATAGCAAATAGCTCATTTATTGCAAGCAAATGGGAATATAATACATTTACGGTACATACGATCTCTCCGAACTCACACACGATAAAGGGCAAATGATGTGCATTCGTTTGTTAAAAACAGTGTACTGTAGCTATTTCACATTTCCAGAAGCTTGGCTTCTTTGATAAATATTCACTTTTATTACGAAGATAAAAAATAACAGAATCGTTTAAACAGTACTTTACACAATGTAACTCTTCAGTCTTAAATATTTGTTTCGGAAGTGAATCCTCGTATCACGACAGAAAACATTCAAATGGGTTCTGTATGGAAGTGTGATCAGACTGAGTTCAACTATAAGCTCTCTTCCAAAGAAACGGTAACCGAGCGAGGTGGCGCAGTGGTCAGCACACTGGACTCTCATTCGGCAGGACGACGGTTCAATCCCGCGTCCGGCCATTTTGATTTAGGTTTTCCGTGGTTTTCCTAAATCTTTCCGGGCAAATGGCGGGATGGTTCCTTTGAAAGGGTAAGGCCGACTTCCTTCCCTACTCCGATGAGACCGATGACCTCGCTGTTTGGTCTCCTCCCCCTAACAACCAACCAACCAACCAACCAAAGAAACGGTAGCCATGAAAGGGGAGAGAGACACACTCTCGACCCTGCGATCAATTAACAGTGCACCACACAGCTACATGATCATTGTTGTTGTATAACGGACAGATGATTGACATACAAATTCTAAACTGTAGTGACAAAAGTCACGGGATACCTCCCAGTATAGCGTCGGACATCATTTTGGCTGAAATAGTGCAGCAAATCGATGTGGCGTGGAGTCCCCTGCAGAAATATTAAGCCATGCTGCCTCTATAGCCGTCTATAACTGCTAAAGGTTTGCTGGTACGGGATTACAGGGTCCCACAAGGGTGGCCAAATAGTTCACTTGAATTGTCCGGAATGTTCTTTAAATCATTCGTAACAGTTCCTTTGTTGTTTGGGGGCATGAAGCCCAGAATGGCTCAAAATGGTCTCCAAGTAGCCGAACAAATTCACCTCCAGTCAGTGATCGTTTCAGTTTGACCAGAGGACTCATTCCATTTCGTGTAAACACAGCCCACATCATTATGGAGCCACCACCAGCTTCCACAGTACTCTCTTGACAGCTTGACTCCATTGCTTCGTGGGGTGTGTGGCATGCCCGAAACCCACTATCAGCTTTTGTCAGCTGAAGTCGGGACTCATATGACCAGGACACAATTTACTAGTCACATGGGGTCTAACCGATACGATCACGAGCCCAGGAGAGGCACTGCAGCCGATGTCGTGCAGTTAGCAAAGCCATGAACGCCATATTTCGCTGCGCTCTCCTAACGAATACGTTCGTCGTACGTCTCACACAGATTTCTGCGGTTATTTCGCTCAGTGTTGCTTGTCTGTTAGCACTGACAACTTTAAGAAAACGTTGCTGCTCTCGGTCGTTAAGTGAAGTCTGTCGGCCACTGCGATGTCCACCGGCCGCTGTGGCCGAGCGGTTCAGTGGGGAACCGCGCTGCTGCTACGGTCGCAGGTTCGAATCCTGCCTCGGGCATGGATGTGTGTGATGTCCTTGGGTTAGCTAGGTTTAAATAGTTCTAAGTCTTGGGGGTGATGACCTCAGATGGTAAGTCCCATAGTGTTTAGAGCCATTTGAACCATCTGCGATGTCCGTAGTGAGAGGTAGTGCCGGAAATTTGGTATCCTCGGCAGTAGATCTCGCAATATCGAATTCCCTAACGATTTCCGAAGTGGAATGTCCCACGAGTCTACCTTCAGCCACTACTCCGCTTTCAAAGTCTGTTAATTGCCGTCGTGCGGCCATAATCACGTCGGAAACCTTTCCACAACGGATCACCTCAGTGCAAGTGACAACTCTGCCAGTACAGTGCCCTTTTGTACCTTGTGTATGCGAGTCTACCGCCATCTGTGTGTGTGCTTTCTGTCACCATAGTGTATATAGGGTGTCGCAGAAGTGGTGGTCAATATTCACGGATATAACAGGAATGATTATTCGAAACAAAAGAGTCAAGTAAACATGGACTCTAAAACGCATACCTTAAGAGCTATGAGCAATTCTTGACCCTCGATACTGTGAAACAAATCACTTCTACTACAAGCTCTTTGCTCTCCATATTTTGGGTAGCATGGACAAAAACAAGAAAAAAGGTCCAGTGAACATTTGCTCGAAAATGCGTACCTTAAAAATTATGAGCACTTGTTCATTATAAGAGTTGTGTTTCAAAATACCGAAGACGAACAAGTGCTCGTAGGTCTTAAGTTATGCATTTTATGGCACATGTTTATCTGACTTTTTTTTACTGTTTTAGTCCGTACTACCACTTGCCAAAATACGGAAAGCAAAGAGCTTTCAAAGGACGAGATTTGTTTCACAGTATCGAAGATGAAGAATTGCTCATAGCTCTTAAGGTATTCGTGTTAGACCCCATGTTTACTTGGCCTTTTTTTCCGAACGGTTATTCCTGTCATATCCTTTAATATTGACCATCGCTTGTCAAACACCCCATATATGAAAAATTTGGGCCGTGTATGTCAAGGGAAACAGAAAAACGGTGCCCTCCAAAAGTCTTCGTAGATACAAGTGTGAGCGGCAGTGCGACGAGAGAACATCTGAAAACGATTCCTCTCTCAGTTTTGAACCCACATTTGCTGACAGAGTCACTAATACTTCGTGACTGCTGGTCTGGACACAAGGGTGAACAAGTAATAGTTGAAGTTTGGTGGAAAAGATGTAGCTTTAAAAATGATCTCTCGTAAAGCTGCAATATATGCACAACCTCCGGAGTGTATTTCTTCAGGCAATACAATATACACTGTCCAGTCACAGTAATGGTACCACCAGTCAAAAGCCTGTGTAACCACTATGCGCACCGCGGACGGCTGCCACACGTGTAGGAAAGGGTTAATAAAATTCTGGGAGGCACCGATTTGGAGCCTTGTCGACTCCACTGCCTCGGCCAGCTGCGCTAGTTTTCTCGGATGAGGATCCTTGACGAAGAATTGGAGGTGGTTTCACGGATTCTCGATTGGATTTCAATCCGGAAATTTCGGAGGCCAGGGAAGTACGGTAAAGTAATATTGATGCTCTTAGAACAACTCAAGTACACAGCAGCCTGTGTGACAAGATTGCATTGTGCTGTTGGTAAGTGCCATCGTGCTGAGTAAAAACAAACTGCATGTAGTTGTGGACGTGCTTCCCAGGGATAGATTCACACTTGTGTTGATCCACTGTCCGTTCCACAATGACGAAATCAGCCAGGGAATGCCACGAAAACATTCCCCAGACCGTAACGCATACTAGGTTCAAAATGGCTCTGAGCACTATGGGACTCAACTGCTGAGGTCATTAGTCCCCTAGAACTTAGAACTAGTCAAACCTAACTAACCTAAGGACATCACAAACATCCATGCCCGAGGCAGGATTCGAACCTGCGACCATAGCGGTCTTGCGGTTCCTGACTGCAGCACCTTTAACCGCACGGCCACTTCGGCCGGCCGCATACTAGGTGTTTGCTTTCTGACGTTTCACGCCGTGCACGGCGCCATCTCTGACGGCGCATGAAACGTGATGCATCTGAAAAGGCCACCAATCGTCATTCAGTGTACGTCCAGTTGCGTTATTGGCGTACATATTCCAGCCTTCGTTGTCGATGAGCAGCAGACAGCATGGGTGCACGAGCCAGCCGCCTGCTGCGGAGACTCACACGCAGCAACGTTCGCTGAACAGTCGTTGAGGATACACTGTTGGCAGTTCCTTGGTCAACCTGGGTAGTCAGTTACCCGTCTGTTCGCACGTACACGTCTTACACGTCTCTACAGCAGGGGTCTCCAAACTACGGCCCGCGGGCCGAAACTGGCCCGCGAGGGCCGGCAAACAGGCCCGCGTTACCTGGTCCGGACATCCCCGGTATCCGGCCCGCCAAATATTTGAGATGGTACCTATACTGCCAACAATTGAGTTTCGAGGCCTATCGCGACCAATACGATAGCTGGCGTTTCAGAGACTCATACATTTCTAATCGTTCCAATTCTGTAAACTTGGAATAAATCTGAGAGTGCTTAGTCTCATAATGACGGTTTATATTGTATTCTTTGAAGACTGATGTTGCTTCATTGCAAATAATACACATTGGTTTGTTGCTGGAGTCCACCACGAAATATTGAAATCCTCACTGCTCTTTAAAAATTCTACGTTCACTGTCAACCTTTCGTTTCTTTTCCATATTTGCGCAGAACTTCACAAATGATTGTAACCTGAAAATAAAATTGTGCTATTTAATACTAATAAATCTAGGGAGTAGTCTGCCTAAACAAAATGCAATGAATTTATTTTTAAGGTACTTTAATTACTAAATTAAATACTCACAATTACACTGTAGTTCCACTAAAAATGCTGTGAAAAAATACTCAAGTCGTGCTATACGTATTTAGATTTCAGATTTTGCTTGTCTCTTCGAATTCAAACTTTGAATTGTCTCACATTTCCTCGTTTCACCTACTAGTGCAGCGCATAAAACACTAAAAAAACTCGTGAGACACTCGCAAGATAGACACAATCACGCAACATAAATATCAGATATATGCTCTGGCTCTGCTACTCGCTACAAGACTACATAAATAAAGATATTGTAGCGCCGCTTGAAATAACAATGCGTTGATATACTCTACCTCTGTTACGTCTTGCAGTAATAGTGTTGCTAACAATGATTTTGAGATTTCGTTAACTTAGCAGGACGCTTTCGTGAAGAATGTTCAGTGGCGTACTTTTTTGTCACTGAAATTCGCCAGAATAAAATACGCCAGAATTTCGGTCAGGTACGTCCACCAATCAAAATTATGTAATCAAATAAAAATCGTAGTTCGTTTCAGTGCTAGCTATTCCCACAACCTTAGATATTTGCGATTTCATGTTTCCTTTAGCTTTACATTACGGTGATCATGGAGTGCTAGTGTGCTTTTGTCCCACAAGGTAGATCATGGCCCTTATGATTTCGTGGAGGAGTCAATGTGGCCCGCGGACTAAATAATTTGGAGACCCCTGCTCTGCAGCAATCGTTCACCCCTATCATCTGTGGCCGGTGGTGCACCTCAGTTACCTTGGCGCCGGTTTTAGATGGGGCCACTTTGCCATCCACGGTATGTTTTGACTACAGCGATCACAAACTTAGCCATTTTGAAAATGCTTTCATCCTTGACCACAACGTCCAGACGTCGATCATAGGAGGTGATGCCATTAAAGTGAGTGTGTATATCGGGAAAACAACAGACTTTTTTCAACTACTGTACATTCCTGAGACAAGCAGCCAAAATTGCGCTACTGATTCTTTGTGATGGAAAGGCGTTCTGTCATTTACAATCTGTCATCTGTAGAAGTTCAAAAACCAACGCTTCTTTACGTGTGACAGAATGCTGTCTTCCATATTGGAAAACCTGCGGACAACTTCAAAAGTGTCGATGACATGGTGTTCAGCACGGATACTAAAGAATGTGAAGTTATGACATATGATCAGCTTGCTTTCTTTCACTGTGCGTTTTGTAGTTACTCAAATTGCTTTAATCATTTTTCGGACGTCCTCACTTGCATTTCTACTCGTAGTCAACATACGCTTTCCATTTGGCTTCGACAGTGACATCTCCAATGGCATACAGAGCACGCTTGCAGCATCTTGCATTAAAACGATACTCACTTGTACACTGAGAGTGTTTTAATGGTCTTGTAGCCGGCCGCGGTGGTCTAGCGGTTCTAGGCGCGCAGTCAGGAACCGCGCGACTGCTACGGTCGCAGGTTCGAATCCTGCCTCGGGCATGGATGTGTGTGATGTCCTTAGGTTAGTTAGGTTTAAGTAGTTCTAAGTTATAGGGGACTAATGACCTCAGATGTTGAGTCCCATAGTGCTCAGAGCCATTTGAACCATTTGAATGGTCTTGTAACCAAGATTTCGTACGGATATGTTCCTTAAAACCCAAATACTTTCCGTGTCAGTTTGGTGTATTCTGAGATGTGTTTCTTCCTAAAGACGTCTTTCGTAAGGTTAAAACGTGTTTCAGCTTTTTGGCAACGAATTTCATAACTATTCCCTCTCAGGCCAGTTTCCTGAATGGTTTGACATAAATATTGGAGTTGAGGATGTCTCTCGATTTCCCCGTATTTATTTTCTTGGGATTTTAGATGCAGGGAGTTGGTTGATATGTATGGTGGGTTTTTTTTTTCGAATTACATTTGGACCCCTACTCTTTATGGTATTTGTTCAAGAATTTATTTTTTATTTACGCCCAGTTTCCATATTCTGATAGAGAGTTACCATGTTATTTGCAGATCATAAGAACAGATCTTATCATCTGTTCTTTAGTGCTGGAGCAACCGAGGGAAACCAAGTTGTTAGGTGATGGGGACTCTTCCATTTCGGAAAGTTAATGATTACTATTATCGTATTGAAAGATGTCCTTTATAGTTACCATTATTATTATTATTATTATTATTATTATTATTATTATTATTATTATTATTATTATCATAGAAATCCTGTGAGGTTCAGCAGCGCGGTGTAGCCGCACGATCTAGGGCGCCTTGCCACGGTTCGCAATGCTCCTCCCTCGGGCATGGGTGTGTACGTTGTCCATAGTGTATGTAAGTTTAAATAAGATTAAGTAGTGTGTAAGCCTAGGGACGGATGACCTCAGCTAACTGGTCCCATAGAAACTTACCACCACCATAAATTTCCAAATTTTTCTCCTGTGAGATTCGTCTTAATTTTAACACCACTTTATTTGCTAATTTAAAATTGTATTGGCACACTACAGTTTACAGGAATAACTGGCTCCCTTGAAGAGCAATTTTTAATGCTGTAGTGGCAAGTAAGAAGCGATTGTCACACACGGAACACAACCAGCGAGGCTGGGCTCTTCAGTTGGTAGTGATATACTCTAGTGATGTGAGAAAGTGTTATTAAGTCATGAGAGTGTGTCCAACTCGGCGATTCTGAAGGCCAGGGATATACTAACATTTAAGCGCGAAACTAAGACTTGTTCTTTATCAAATATTAGTTATTAAAAGCCGCATCCTACGTTTCATTGAAACTTCGCTGCTACAGTGCTACTAGGCACTAAACAATTTATATCAGCAAACAAATTGCAACTGTTATTCTGTCAACAACCTACACATTGCGCTGAAGTTGTTTCCAATGTGTAAATGATTTCTGTAGCACATTAGTCGGCGTTAGGTTGGTTGGTTGTTTGTGGGAAGAGACCAAACAGCGAGGTCATCGGTCTCATCGGATTAGGGAAGGATGGGGAAGGAAGTCGGCCGTGCCCTTTCGAAGGAACCATCCCAGCATTTGCCTGGAACGATTTAGGGAAATCACGGAAAACCTAAATCAGGATGGAAGGACGCGGGATTGAACCGTCGTCCTCCCGAATGTCGGCGTTAGGATGCAATCAAGATCTGTTCTCTTTGTAGCCAATGCTATTCATTTTCTGTACTTCTTCAAGTTATATATACCAAACTGTGTCACCGTAAACTATCGTAGAGAATTTGTTAATAAATGTGCCATTATGACATCCCATAATGTATACAAAGTTGATTAGATTCCCGCACTTCCATTTTTAGCTACATAGGTAGACTGTCGGCATCTCCGAAGGAAACTGATACGTTATGAGAACTGTTTCAGGGGATCACATCGGCAACAGCAAGACATAGAACACGTAGGGAGGAGTTCAGAGCATCGATCCTCTCAGTTGATGCAGGAAATGGTAAACTTACCTCATGCGGTGTCCATTTGTACTATACGTCGATTAGACTGCTTTCTACGGACTCCTGGCTACAATAAGAAATTTTTATGGAGGTTTAGTATGAAGGTATGAAGGGTCAATATTGCCATCTGTGTCACGTTAAAAATGGTGGTTATAGCTAGTTATGTTTGGAAGGGGGGGAAGGGAACTGGCGTTAAAAATTCCCATAGTGACTTTCAGTAGGACCATCTTTGTTCGCTGAAAGTCCACTTGCACCACTGCAAATTTATCAATCCTCCATCATCCTGTTTTCTTATGGGGTGTTTTACAGTCTTCCAAGTTGGTTTACGTTTTGGAGTAATTGAAAGCTCGTTTCATCGCTTTATGTTTCTGATTACAACTTCTTGTGTGTACTGCGCTGTGAATTGCTTTGTAAATGCGTTACTCGTGTTCTGCCTGATTTCTGCTCTCATCCATTATACTGGGAGGAGCAAACGAGTCCGTATTTCTATTATTTCTAATAAAACAAAAGCGTGTTTCGTCACATGGTGTTGTGTGGTCTCACATATATATTTGTTATTATTTACGAATCGGTGTCTGGCTTTTCTATTTAAATCTGCGTGAACGAATCAACGAAGAACCTAAACGGGTGTTATCGGGCGTCCGCCCCGAACAAAGCTAGGAGATCAACCACAAATAAAAAAAAAATGGATTGTAAGTATATTCTTTTTATCCTACCTTACCTTTTTTTCCATTCATTTTTCACACGTCTTACGATTTAATGAAGAACTCGATGTTAGTAGCTTTTCACAGAACTCACGTTCACCTTTATTACGTATTTTCACGGAATGATAGTGTAATTCTGCTTTCAAAGGTTTTGCTTCTTGCCACTGAGTGTCATGCATTTCAAAGTGGTTTGCCGAGTACGGATGTAGATACAGACATGTGTGCCTTGTAGTCTTGGTGCTACAGCTTTCTTCCTTGCAAATGTTAAAAACGCAGCAGTAGTTAGGGAAATGTGTTCACACGTTCTAACACTACAAAATTTTCAGCAGATATGGACGTAATGGAATCATCCTCTGACTTCACGAAAATGTCGGACGCCTACATTAAATACCAGTAAATAGAAAAAAAACTAATGCGAACGAAAATATCGTAGAATACGAGCAAATAACGATGAATGCAAAGAATACCATGTGATGAAACAAGCTTATTTTTTATGTGGAACAAAAACCAATAGGGAATCATTTATCCCACCAAATAAAATATCACAGACACGAACAAAAGTTAAGCAGGTTACGAGCAACATGCTGACAATGCAATTCAAAGAATGGAATACACACAAGAAGGCCGAATAGGGAACACAGTGTGATGAAACGAGCTTCTTTGTAATGTCGTATCATGTCATATGATTTATAGCTTTTGAGAAGAGCTAAAGCACAAGTATTCCCAGTCGATAATAGCCCCACGGTCGGAATTGCAACATCGGGTTTTACTAACAATGAAGTCTACAGTGAAAAGGCGACCACGATGTCATTTACCCAAATTTTACACGATTTTGAACCCCAGTTACTGGAAGTTAATCTTCGTTTTTGGTGGAAATGTATGGAATACATTACTCTACAAGACCATAAAAAATTTTGTAAGTACACACGTCACCATGTGACTACGGAACCCGACCATAAAGTATAAATGAAAGATGTTATCGTATAGTATTCGTATTCAGAGTCAGAATATGGATTAGCGTGCCATATTTTCCCGTATTCAAAGTTCGCTGCCAGGCTACTATGAGTGCTACGTTCGTTCTTTGTTCCCGTGTCGTAACAAGGGCAGCGCACTCATAATTTGGCGCTCTGTGGAAGAAAGTCTATGACAAACATTATACTCTCCCCCCACAACAGCACCCTCGCTCTCTCCACAGAACCGAACACAGGACCGTCACCCACAATCGGTACAGCAGCTGCAGCTCTCTTGTGTTGACGCAAAAAGGAAAATGAAAAAAAAGAACAGTTAAAAGTACAAAAGCCTGACGCACCTCTCATCTCCCCTCACTGAAGAAGCATCCCACGAGTGCCAGGGCAACGGCCTGCTGCAAAGAAAACTGGAAGAGGAGAAACAACTACCGGTGCTGTTAAAGGAGAAGGAAAGAGACAAGAAGAATGATGGCAGTTTCTTACTCGTGGCCCGACTACACGAAGGTCATTAAACCTGGCGGGCGTCCACGGCGTCCCAGAGGTATTCGTTCACACCTGGCAGGTAATCGCCGCATGTCCTCCGGCGCGATTGAAACGTCCCGCTTATTATTAAAACACCCGACGTCAGGTGACGAGGCGGTTCCCCATTGTGCCGGCTACAAGCCTTCCGACAGGGCAGAGGGCCCCGCCGCCTAAGAGGTTGGTTTTCCCTCGGGCTGCTCCGGCAGCCAGCCGGCCAGACGCCGCCTTATTGTTACGGCCTTTCGCCGCAACCGGACGACCACTAAACAAGCGCTGTTTGTCACGGCTGTACGGCTCTTAGGAGCGAACACATCCGCGGCAACGCCCTACGCCAAAGAAAGAACGTGCTGCACGGTGAAGAAGGCGGCGGGGAGCGATATTAGCCGCTGTAAGGCCTCCCTCCTTTTTTTTATCCATTGCGTATTGTAAACATCCAGCACCGTAAACTTGTTCTTCCTTCATCTGTGGCTGACACGTTCACTGCTACGATGCCTGAAGCTATACCATACCAAGACGATACATACACTGCTGTGGAAAACGTAGAGACGAAAGTAACTATCGCAAGATGTGTCACTGAAGTCAAATAGCAGCATGAAATAATTGAATTAAACTTCGACCGTGCATTCAAATAACTGCTACTGTACACAGCCCAAAGTAACTGAAAGAAATATACGACAAAATGTACAGATATAGCATTTTCAATGAAAATGCGAAACCGTCACAGTTTGCAGAAGTTTCTATTTGTTTCAATGGCGACCAGTTTCAGACCTTAGTCCACTATCAGTATATCCCGTAGAACAGAGTGTACCGTGTTGCAGATAACATCAAATACAATATTTAAGATCAATCGCAGTAGAAGCAAGTTTGACAAGACAGTTAAATACCACGTAAGCGGTACCATAACGAGTGTCTGCAGCCCATCTTGCTTATGTCACTCGTTAAGTGCAAGGTATTATTTGAATACCACAGTCCAGTACCTTGCACTTAGCCATTCACACAAGCAATGTGGCCAGCAAGTACACACTATACAATGAAGGGCCAAAGAAACTGTCTAATATCGCTTAGAGCCCTCGCCAGCATACAAGAGTGAGGCAACACGACCTCGTATGGACTCCACTAAAGTGTGAAGTAGTGCTGGAGGGATCTGACACCATTAATCCCACATGGCTGTCCATAAATCCGTAAGAGTACGAGGGGGTAGAGATCTCTTCTGGACAGCACCTTGCAAGGCATCCCACATATGCTAAATAATGTTCATGCCTGGGGAGTTTGATAGCCAGCGGAAGTGTTTAAACACAGAGGAGTTTTCCTGGAGCCACTCTCTGTAATTCTGCACGTGTAGGATGTCCCATTGTCCTGCTGGAATTGCCCACGTCCATCGGAATGCACAACGAACATGAGTGTCAGCAGGTGTTCAGTCAGGATGCTTACGTACATGTCACCTGTCAGAGTCGTATCTAGACTATAAGGAATCACGTATCATTCCAACTGCACACGCCCCACACCATTGTAGACCCTCCGTCATCTTGAAGAGTCCCCTGCTGACATGCAGGGCCCTTGGATTCATGAGGTTGTTTCCACACAGGTACACGTACGTCCGCTTGATACAATTTGAAACGAGACTCGTCCGATCGGGCAACATGTTTCCAGTCATCAATAGTCCAATGTCGGTGTTGATGGACCCAGTCGAGGCGTAAAGCTTGGTGTCGTGTAGTCATCAAGGATACACGAGTGGGCCTTCGGCTCCGAAAGCCCATATCGATGATGTTTCGTTGAATGGTTCGCACGCTGACGTTTGTTGATGGCCCATCATTGAAATCTGGATCAATTTGCGGAAAGGCTGCACTTCTTTCACGTTGAACGATTCTCTTCAGTCGTCGTTGGTTCCGTTCTTGCAGGATCTTTTCCGGCCGCAGCGGTGTCGAAGATTTGCTGTTTTACAGGATACCTGATATTGACGGTACTGAAATGGTCTCAAGCGGAAAATCCCGGAGATCCTGTGTCCCATAGCTCGTGCACCAACTACAACACCACGTTCACCTACGTTCATCTTGCAGGCATCTGCTTAGGCAGCTACCAATATTAAACACAGCCGCACTGTACATCTATTCATTTATGGAATATGTTATCAACAGTCCATTGACTTTTACCGTAACGGAGACATTCACAAGTACAGCACTAAAAGAAAAGCGGCCTGCTTTACACTTCAATGAAAGGTGTGAAATACACTAAAAGACAAAAGGAGGAAAAAAACGGCGCAGCATGAACGAATTATCCGAATTGCACGGAATCAGTAAATGTGGTGTACATGTACAGCTAAAAAAATGAGTACAATTTCAGAAAAGAAGTGGGTTATTTATTCAAAAGAAAGATCTTCACGCATTAAGGAAGTTAATAACGCGCTGGTCCACCTCTAGCCTTTATGCCAGTAGTTTTTCGGATCTACATTGATCGGCAGATTTGTTGAATTTCTTCTTCAGGGATAGCGCGCTGAATTCTTTCCAGTTGGCACCCTAGATGAATGCTGCCCAGTTGGTGCGCTAGATCGTCAGAATCCCAAGTTGCTCGGAGGGCCCTCAGTTGAGCAGAGATCTAGCGATATTGCTGGCCAAAGCAGGATGTAGCAAACACGAGGACAAGCAGTATACACTCTTGACGTGTGGGGCGAGGATTAACTTGCTGAAATGTAAGCCCTGAATGGCTTCCCAAGAAGGACAGCAAAGTGGGGTTTGTAACATTGTCGACGTTCTGCTCTTCTGTAAGGGTGCCACGGATGACAAACAAAGGGGTCCAGCTATGTAGGATGAAATGGCACTTCACACTGTAGCCTTCAGATGCATCTTCGATGGTCATTTATTTTTTACAACATTTTTCCAGTTCATGACGGGTTGATACAGCAACCAGTATGTGTGATATGAAGAAACAAGCAGTCTTTGTTGCACTGTTAAAAAGTTTTATTGTTTTCCATAGAAGCGTTTCACCATATCCATTTCAGATTGGCTGATATTTGGTAGCGATGGGTACTTTGGATACAGCGCACAACCACGACTGCTCCGCTCGTTTCTTTATAACATTTATTTTTTTTCTCTTATAGTGTAAGCGGCTAAAAGTTCCTTGGGAAATTAAGCCACGGAATTCATTGCAGAAGAAAAAAGTAAAACAAAATAAAAGTGCAGCACCCTCATGGAAATGGTTATTTGATTTTCAAGAGAAGTGATAAATACATCACCATTGTCTTAGTACTTTATAACAAATTCAACCTAAATCAAGCACACTAGTCACAATCTTAGTGTCCAAACAGTCGCATCAATACGTATTATATCCCCCTCCCCCTCTGTCCTTCTGGCGCCAACGCAGGCGTGTGTTCTAGCATGCAAAAGATCACGAAGTTGTTTAAACGCAGTTGAGATCGATACTGGGTCGGACTGTGAAATAGTCTGGATAAAACTGTCAATCAGACAAGGACTGACCATTGTATTAGGAAGTTTTTATATACCAGCAGCAGCAGCAGCAGCAGAACATTTCAGGGAAACTCTTGAGTACTTAGGAAATAAGTATCCAAATTATCCATTAGTTGTAGGTGGAGACTTTAACTTGGCATCCACCGACTGGGAAAACTACACGTTTGTCACAGGGGGCAGAAGCTAAGATTCGTGTGAAGTTATTCTAGGAGCGCTGTCAACATGCAACCTTGAGCGATTGGTTAGAAAACCAATTCGAGACGGCCACATATTAAATATCTTGTCGACAAACAGACCTGATTTCTTTGAGGATGTTATTCTAGAAGAAGGTATTAGCGACCATAATGTCGTTGTGGCTTCTATGTCAGTGGAAGGTGAAGAAAAAAAAAGAAAAAAAATCGCGTAGTGTTTTCTTATTGTTTGGGAAAGCGAATAAAAATGTCATAGTCAGCTCCAAGCATTCACCGAGGGACACAAAGATAACGAGCATCTTTGGTTGGAATTTAAAGGTGTTGTCCACCACGTGCTAGGGAAGTACCTGCCTAGCCAAAATTTGGGGGGCGGAAAGGATCCACCGTGGTACAACAAACATATTAGGAAGTAGCTGAGAAAGCAGAGAATTTTGCTCAGTCGTTTTAAACGTTGTCTCTGCCAAACAAAAATTATGCGAAATGAAAGCAGCTGTCAAAAGGTCAATGAGAGATTCTTTTAACGAATTTGAAAGCAATATTTTATCTGCAGATTCTAATAATAACTCCAAAAATTTTGGTCGTACGTTAAATTTATGAACGCTACAAATAATTCAATACCTTCTCTTGCTGACAGTACAGGTAATGTAACTGATGATGATAAACAGAAGGCCGAAATTCTAAACCTAGCTTTCAAAAACTCGTTTACGATAGAGGACTGCAGTACCATTTCCCCTTTCAATTATCGAACAAACGCAAGGATGGCTGACTGGGACTGTAAAACAGTTAAGATCCTTAGACACCAGGGAGGCATCTGGCCCAGACGGTATACCCGTAAGATTATATGTTGACTATGCTACAAATATAGCACCATTCTTATCCATCATCATCAGAGATCGTTGGAACAGCAGAAAGTTCCACTGGACTGGAAGGAGACCCAGGTCATAGCAATCTATAAAAAGGGTAGAAAATCGGATGCACATAATTACCGGCCAATTTCAGTGACATCGATTTGTTGTAGAATCTTGGAACATATTTTGCGTTCAGACTTAATGATCTTTCTAGAATCTGAGAAGCTCATCCGCAGAAACCAGTACGGTTTTAGGAAACAGCGGTCATGCGAGACACAGATGGCCCTTTTTGTTCATGATATACAACAGGCTCTAGATACCGGCTCCCAGATCGATGCCGTATTTCTCCACTTTCGAAAGGCGTTACACTCAGTTGTACACTGTCGCTTGCTCCAAAAAGTGCTTGCTTACGGTCTATCCGATGACATATGTTGTTGCATAGAAAGTTTTCTAACGGAAAGAGAGCAGTAAGTCATCCTGAAAGGGGTGACTTCAACAGAAACAAGCGTAACTTCAGGTGTGCCCCAGGGCAGCGTAATAGGTCCGCTGCTTTTTACGATTTGCATAAACGATCTGGTTGATGGCGTAGACAGCGGCGTTAGACTGTTTGCCGATGATACTGTAGTCTACAGGAAAGTAGTATCACTCGAAAGTTGTGAACAAATCAATGAGGATTTGCAGAAAATAAATGCGTGGCGTTATGACTGGCAATTACCTCTCAGTATTAGTAAGTGTAACCTACTGCGTATAACCAGAGCGAAAATCCCCATTAATGTACGAGTACGAAATAAATGCCCAGTCCTTGGAAGCGGTAACATCCGTAAAGTATCTGGGTGTGACTGATCGAGATGATCTCAAATGGAATGATCAGACTATACAAGTAACGGGCAAGGCGAACTCTAGATTGACGTTTATTGGTAGAATGCTGAAGCGATGCAGTCCTTCAAAAAAGGAAATTGCTTACAATGCGTTAGTTCGTCCAATCTTAGAGTACTGTTCGTCTGTATGGGACACTTAGCACTTCGGTCCCATTCAAGAGATGGAAAAAGTCCAAAGAAGAGCAGCAAGATTCGCGACTGGTACGTTTAGCCACTGCGAGAGCGTTACAAATCTCATAGAAATATTGATGTGGGATACACTTGCCGATAGACGACGCGCTAAACGGAAGGAGCTGCTCACTAAATTCGATCTTCGCCGAGGATGTAGAGCATATATGATTACCACCAACTTTAAAATCGCACAATGATCACCATTCAAAGATAAGGGAAATTAGAGCTCGTACTGAGGCATTTAGACAGTCGTGTTTCCCTCGTGCGATCCGCGAGTGGAACAGAAAAAATTTGTGTTCTGCCTTACGGCAGGTCTTGTCATGGGGGAAGCCTCGTCAAAGAGTCCACCGCATGGGCGTCTAGGGAAGTGATTCCAGTGGTGGTTTCCCATTCCCTTTCATTGATGATGACGATGACGAAATGATAATGAATACAACGTAACACCCGGTTCCTGAGCGGAGAAAATCTCCGACCCAGTCGGGAATCGAATCTGGGCCCCTTGGCGTGACAGACCGCCACGCTGACTACTCAGCGGTCAGGGCGGACTGAGGAACCGAGGTGGGAGGGGGGATGGAGGGGGGAATATGACCTTGGCGCGAATTCTGCCCTCCGCCACACACCGCTTGGTGGCTAGCAGAGTATTTATGTAGATGAATGGCATCCTGTGATAGGTTGTCCCAAACACTTTCACGTTTTGGAGCAATTCGGCAGTGGTCCTTACTGACGTTGGAGATCGAGAAAGTTCCCACTTCGCTATCTCCCACACGTGTGACTGTAGGTAACAACTAATGGCACCCCACACCACGAAGACTAGGGTGGGACTTGTAGGAAGCTCACCATACATACGTATGTCCATCACTCACTTGCAGCCACAACCTACTCGAATCACTGAAGACAACAGAAGCCAATTCCACTCTCTAATCAACTACTTCAAGATACCAGAGTGGCCATGCTTGGTGGCGTCGTGGTGTCATTCGCAGCCTAGCCAGAGGCACACATGATCTTAATGCTGCTCTAACAGCCAGTTCCCAGTGTTTCCTGGTCACACACTAGGTCCATTGGTGTCCGGATTTCGATCAGCCGCCGCTGCTCGCACAATGCGTCGGTCTTTTTGTATGTGCACTATTCAGTCGTCCAGTACTCGATCTAAAGGTGTGGAAATGTTTCACAGACCACTTCCTGAAGCAGCGACACTCACTCATCCATTGTGCCCAACATGTGCAGCAGTCTATCGACGCAGCCATCCAGTTTCCCTTAGGATCAAAATGCGGTCGTGTTCAGATGTCTGAAGCTGTTCAACAGAAGCAGGTACTTGTCACTGAGGAGTGGTGTACACCAGAATACATGCCGAAAACGGTGTTCACATCTAAACTTTCTATGGTTACTGTCTGCAGAGTAAAAACAGATGGTTCACAGACAGGCTTTCTGAATGCCATCTGACAGCCACTGACAGTGGCAAATGAGTCACCAACTCTATAACTCCTCAGTATGAACATAATATACTCTGAGTGTGCTGCATTTTTTTCCCGACAGTGTCGAATGTCTGACAGACGAACGAAATGATTTCAAATATAGATTAAAAATATATCTCGTTAACATGTCCTCTGTATAAAAAAAATGGTTCAAATGGCTCTAAGCGGTATGGGACCTAACATCTGAGTTCATCAGTCCCCTAGACTTAGAACTACTTAAACCTAACGTAAGGACATCTGTAGTGGGGACCTCTGCCACCGAATATAACAGCAACACCAAATGTAGTGGGAAGAGGTAGAAGGCACTGTATTAAGACTCATCTGAGCTTTCCAAGTGATTTATTGTTTCCAACTGCAATGCCCCATTCCTCTTGATATGCGCCACTGGGTCCTGGAATTCTGAGGACACCACTTTGCTGTCTGTGAAACGGCTTGGAGAGGAATGGATGCCCCAGCGACCCATGCACGCACTGCTGTGAGTCGGCCTTGTACGGCAGCGGAGTTGCAGCTTCGTCAGGAAGGCGGCAGTTGACTCAGTGATTTGCGATCCTGCCGACCCAGCGCCGCTCGGCGTGAACTGCATGAGGCCAGCTGCATGCTTCTCGCGGCGTGGCTAAGATCACCATGACAACAAGTACCCGCGATCCCGAGTCCGAATCTGCTGCCCTCGCCTCGGGATGCCTTCGGCATGCGTTGGAAGCCAGGACAACTGCTCGCAATAGTGAGCCATGGAGAGGCACGCCTCTGGCAGGCTAAGCATCCTGCATCGGCCTCAGAGGGTCAAACCAGAGACTTACCGTGCAATGGAACGATGGCACCCCATCTGCTGCTGCGTGTAGCTGGTGGTGTGACACGCCCCGCCATCCAGGAGAGCTGCCACACTTGAACGTTGAACGAATCTCGTTAGAAACCCACACCTATTTATACATGGCTGTGTGTTCTGTTTTGACAAAGACGCCGACTCGCGTCACGTACTCATAACACGCTAGGTTGGTCATTGGGCATCTTCTGCCTGTGATTTGAGACATGCAAAATCGCTGTGTAAGTTGTGCTCAGAATATTGCACAAAATTTACTTTCGTTATCCTAAACGGTGGTGCTTCTACACATCACACACATCCATACTCAAGGCAGGATTCGAGCCTGCGACCACAGCAGCAGTGCAGTTCCTGACTGAGGCGCGTAGAACCTCTCGGCCATAGCGGCCGGCTCTCTTCTAGATCATAGAGGAATTCTTGACTAGAAATAATTAGTACTTTTTTCCACAAAGGGACCTACAAATGGCGAACATGTAACCATATCGTTATCTCATAATTTTTAGATAAATTCCATATTTCTTTTTCAGTTGATAGTTCTGTAACATTTATCACTAATGTAAGGTATGGAGCTAGTAATAACTACAGGTTGTACACTGACAGAGTCCCTAACTTCAAAATTAAATGTCTCGTAAATTAAGGGGACACGGCCATGATCGGCCTGCACTTATAGCATTATCTTCTCCCTCACAGTGCGACTGATCTCAAAATTCTTACAGACAATTTGGGTCATTAGTAAAGCATTTCCAAAAAAATCGTTGAGATATTTATTGTATTTTGGTACTGACACCAATATTTATAATAGTATAAAAAACGGAACACTATTTCCCTGCGGTACAATTTTCTTTGGAACCACTGACTGCACAGCTTGAAAAAAGACTCAGAGTACAGACAACATTCACAAAAGTGTTTTATGCCTCCAGCACCTTCCCTGATGCTGATTTGTGAAAACCACAAGTAATTTATTTTGTTGTTGTGGTCTTCAGTCCTGAGACTGGTTTGATGCGGCTCTCCATGCTACTCTATCCTGTGCAAGCTTCTTCATCTCCCAGTACTTACTGCAACCTACATCCTTCTGAATCTGATTGGTGTATTCATCTCTTGGTCTCCCTCTACGACTTTTATCCTCCACGCTGCCCTCCAATACTAAATTGGTGATCCCTTTGTAAGTAGGCTGTTTATGTTTTCTTATTGGCAACGTTACGTAGCAGTCTGTGGCTGCTTTGCATTGTTGTAATACTCGCCATTGTAGTGTTGGGCAGCTGGGCTGTTAACAGCGCGTAGCGTTGCGCAGTTGGAGGTGAGCTGCCAGCAGTGGTGGATGTGGGGAGAGAGATGGCGGAGTTTTGTAATTTGTCATGAACCGCTATTTATATTATGACTATTAAGGTAAATACATTGTTTGTTCTCTATTAATATCTTTCATTTGCTAACTATCCCTATCAGCAGTTAGTGCCTTCCGTAGTTTGAATCTTTTATTTAGCTGGCAGTAGTGGCGCTCGCTGTATTGCAGTAGTTCGAGTAACCGAGACTTTTGTGAGGTAAGCGATTTGTGAAAGCTATAGTTTAATGTTAGTCAGGGCCCATTCTTTTGTAGGGATTATTGAAAGTCAGATTGCGTTGCGCTAACAAAATATTGTGTCAGGTTAAGCACAGTCCTGTAAAATTGTTCAAAGGGGACGTTTCACCTTGATGCCTCAGAACATGTCCTACCAAGCGATCCCTTCCTCTAGTCATGATGTGCCACAAATTTCTCTTCTCCCCAATACTATTTAATACCTCCTCATTAGTTATATGATATACCCATCTATTCTTCAGCATTCTTCTGTAGCACCACATTTCGAAAGCTTCTATTCTCTTCTTGTCCAAACTATTTATCGTCCATGTTTTACTTCCTTACATGGCTACACTTTCAGCCGTGACTTATTAAACTGATAGTTCGGTAATTTTCACATCTGTCAACACCTGCTTTCTTTGGGATTGGAATTATGAAATTCTTCTTGAAGTCTGACGGAATTTCACCTGTCTCATACATCTTGCTCACCAGATGGTAGAATTTTGTCAGGACTGGCTCTTCCAAGGTTGTCAGTAGTTCTAATGGAATGTTGTCTGCTCCCGGTGCCTTGTTTGGACTCAGGTCTTTCAGTCTCTGTCAAATTCTTCACGCAGTACCATATCTCTCATTTCATCTTCATCTACATCCTCTTCCATTTCCATTATGTTGACCTCAAGTACATCGCCCTTGTATAGACCCTCTATATACTCCTTCCACCTTTCTGCTTTCGATTCTTTGCTTAGAACTGGGTTTCCATCTGAGCTCTTGATATTCATACAAGTGGTTCTCTTTTCTCCAAAGGTCTCTTTAATTTTCCTGTAGGCAATATCTATATTACCCCTTGTGAGATAAGCCTCTACATCCTTACATTTGTTCTCTAGCCATCCCTGCTTAGCCATTTTGCACTTCCTGTCGATCTCATTTTTGAGACGTTTGTATTCCTTTGTGCCTGCTTCATTTACTGCATTTTTATATTTTCTTCTTTCATGAATTAAATTCAATATTTCTTCTGTTATCCAAGGATTTCTACTAGCCCTCGTCTTTTTACCTACTTGATCCTCTGCTGCCTTCACTACTTCATCCCTCAACGCTACCCATTCTTCTTCTACTGTATTTCTTTCTCTCATTCCTGTCAATTGTTCCTTTATGCTCTCCCTGAAACTCTGTACAGCCTCTGGTTTAGTCAGTTTATCCATATCCCATCTCCTTAAATTATCACCTTTTTTTTAGTTTCTTCAGTTTTAATCTACATTTCATAACCAATAGATTGTGGTCAGAGTCCACATCTGCCCCAGGAAATGCCTTACAGTTTAAAACCTGGTTCCTAAATCTCTGTCTTACCGTTATATAATCTATCTGAAACCTGTCAGTATCTCCAGGCTTCTTCCATGTATACAACCTCCATTTATGATTCGTGAACCAAGTGTTAGCTGTGATTTAGTTGTGCTCTGTGCAAAATTCTACCAGGCGGCTTCCTCTTTCATTTCTTACCCCCAACCCATATTCACCTACTACGTTTCCTTCTCTCCATATTCCTACTGACAAATTCCAGTCACCCATAACTATTAAATTTTCTTTTCCCTTCACTATCTGAATAATTTCTTTTATTTCATCATACATTTCTTCAATTTCTTCGTCATCTGCAGAGCTTGCAGGCATGTAAGCTTGTACTACTGTGGTAGGCGTGGTCTTCATATCTATCTTGGCCACAATAATGCGTTCACCATACTGTTTGTAGTAGCTTACCCGCATCCCTATTTTCCTATTCATTATTAAACGTACTCCTGCATTACCCCTATTTGATTTTGTGTTTATAACCCTGTAGTCACCTGACCAGAAGTCTTGTTCCTCCTGCCACCGAATTTCACTAATTCCCACTATATCTAACTTTAACCTATCCATTTCCGTTTTTAAATTTTCTAACCTACCTGCCCGATAAAGGGATCTGACATTCCACGCTCCGATCCGTAGAACGCGTTTTCTTTCTCCTGATAACGACATCCTCCTCAGCAGTCCCCGCCCGGAGATCCGAATGGGAGACTATTTTACCTCCGGAATATTTTACCCAAGAGGACACCATCATCATTAAACCATACAGTAAAGCTGCATGCCCTCGGGAAAAATTACGGCAGTAGTTTTCCCTTGCTCTCAGCCGTTCGCAGTACCAGCAGAGCGAAGCCGTTTTAGTTAGTGTTACAATGCCAGATCAGTCAATCATCCAGACTATATTGTCCCTGCAACTACTGAAAAGGCTGCTGCCCTCTTCAGGAACCACATGTTTGTCTGGCCTCTCAACAGATACCCCTCCGTTGTGGATGCACCTACGGTATGGCTATCTGTATCGCTGAGGCACGCAAGCCTCCCCACAAACGGCATGGTTCATGGGGGGGAATTTATTTTACTACAACAAAAATACTTTAAAATGCAACTCAAATATCACCGACATCATCTCGTGTTATAAATTATTTAAGGAAATAGTAGGCAAGGGGGGTAGGGGAGGTCATTCTAAATACCTATATCAGTCATTTAGGAGAAAAGGGCACCGAATGATGAAAATTCAAGTTTTCGATAAATCGCAAAAGAAGATTTACAGATTTATTAACCTACCACTATGCTCGCTTAGAACATTCCAGCTGCATACTCCAGTTGTCCTCCTGTGTCCTCATCCTCCACACTCTTTCTCTTCATTCTTTTCTATATCCTTGACTCCTTGGTAGCAGCTTCTGCAGCTGTCTCAGCTTCGGCTACCCGCCGCTTGTCTACAGCAGTTAGAGCTAAAACCATATTCCTTCCCGTCTAGATGTTCAATTTCTTCATAACATTGATCCTTGAAATTGAACCATCATTGTTATTATTGCATCCATTACACCTGTCCTCAGCACTTTCAGTCCAACAAATACAGTTTTGGGTATTTTCTCCTATATACATCATTTGCATTCTAAAAAAGACCATGCCTACATTTCATAAGTAGATTTTTATTTGCCAGATCCCTATATATAGGCATAATTGCCTCCATTACAGCAAGTGGTAAAGATTGTTTGTGAGTATATTGTATGCCTGTAGCATTGCTCAGCCATTATTTGCACCACGAATCTTCCCCTTTTGGACACAAACCATGCTGTGAGGTTTCATCTGTTGACACTCTGTGAAACTATGTTCCCCAAGCAGCTCGTCTCATGTTCTCCAAATCTCCTATATTTCTCCTCATTGCTAGTCCATAATATTGAGTCAAAGAATCAATTTCACTTTTTGTAAGACGACCTGAATCACCTATGTGTTTTCCGTCCGACAGTTCTTTTCCACTGAAGTGTTTACGTAGTTTTCTCAGCCGAGCTCCCATTGTTTTTGTACCTGCACAACACATCCAAGCTTTCCTATCAGTGTGTCCCCATATGGTCTGTCATTAACAACAGTAGTGCGTCCTTTACAGCCTCGATCCACAAGGCAGCCTACATGCCTCACACCTCGACTGACCTCTGACCTTCTAAAAATGTTTATAACTCTTTTCGTTTCCATGTTTCCTCTTGGGCCATCAAAGTTCTTTAAACAAACATGGGTGTCAATAAATTTACTTGAACAACCCTGGCAGTACTTTGTTAGACATTCATAACCTAGTATCTTACCAGTTTCAATAAATGGCAAGTTATCAAGATTTAAGTGATTTTGAACGTTGTAGTCGGCACACGAGCGACGGTACACAGCATCTCCGAGGTAACGATGAAGTGGGGATTTTCCCGTACGACCATTTCACCAGTGTACCGTGAATATCAGGACTCCGGTAAAACATCAAATCTCCGATATCGCTCCGACCGGAAAAAGATCCTACAAGAATGGGACCAACAAAGACTGAAGAGTATCATTCAACGTGACAGAAGTGCAACCCTTCCGCAAAGTGCTGCAGATTTCAGTACTGGGCCATCAACAAGTGTCTGCGTGCGAACCATTCAATGAAACATTGTCGATATGGGATCTCGGAGCCGAAGGCCCACTCACGTATACTTGATAACAGGGGGACACAAAGCTTTACGCCTCGACTGCACCCGTCAACACCGACGTTGGACTGTTAATGACTGGAAACATGTTGCCTAGTCGGACGACACTAGTGTCAAATTGTATCGAGCGGATGGACGTGTACGGGAATGCAGACAACGTCATGAATCCATAGACCCTGTATGTTAGCAGGGGTTGTTCAAGCTGTTGGAGGCTTGTGCAGTTGGACTGGTATGGGACGTCTGATACGTCTAGATACGATCCGACACGTGACATGTACTAAGCATCCTGTCTGATCAAATGCATCCATTCATGTCCATTGCGTATTCCGACGGACTTGGGCAAATCCAGCAGATCAATGGGACACCCCACACGTCCTGACTTTCTGCAAAGTGGCTCCAGGAACATTCTTCTCAGTTTAAACACTTCCGTTAGCCACCAGTCTCCCCCATACATGAACTTTATAGAGCTTATGTGGAATGTTTTGCAACGTGCTGTTCAGAAGAGATCTCTACCATCTCTGATTTATGGACAGCCCTGCAGTATTCATAGTGTCAGTTCCCTCCAGCACTACTTCAGACATTAGCCGAGTCCATGTCACGTCGTTGTGCCGGTTTTCTGCGCGCTCACGGGAGCACGCGATATTAGGCAGGTATACCAATTGTTTTGGCTCTTCAGTGTATGAGTTGTAAAGTGGGTTCATAATATCACATTGGCACCAAATATCTCACGCTTCGGCTGCTGAACTGGAGCCTGTTCGCCCCATACGAAAGGGGTGCAGAAAGGGATGCCTTTTATGCCGGCCCCTTGCAATCAGTTAATGTCTACCTCTGTAGAAGTAGATTTTTAAAGAGCTCAACAAAGGCGTGTGGGTGGCATCGAGAGTGTTGCCAAGCTGGGGTCCTAGAGGTGCCCCTGCCGTTCTATTCACGCTTGGGTCACTGTCGCAGCAGCCCGTGATCACTCTCAGGAGTTTGTGAAGTAGGAGGCTGAAAAAGCAAATACACCTTTTGGTGCTTTGGATCACGTTCAAATTTTGTAGAACGTCTCAAGCAGTCAAACTGTTGTCCCGCGCCTCCCATATTGGAAACCACCTGATTACTAAGCTCTACACCGCGGTTTTCATCTCTATCGCAGAGGTGTCAAAAGAAGGGGTAAAATGCGGGTAAGAAGAAGTGTGACTACCTTCGCATCGTACGACACGTTCACGGTGGCATCTTGCATAGAATTGTGCTATCGACAGGGGATGTTTAGATTTCCAGAAGGCTTTGAACACCGTCCCTCACAAGCGTCTTCTAATCAAAAAATGGTTCAAATGGTTCTGAGCACTATGAGACTTAACTGCTGTGGTCATCAATCCCCTAGAACTTAGAGCTGCTTAAACCTAAGGACATCACACACATCCATGCCCGAGGCAGGATTCGAACCTGCGACCGTAGCTATCGCGCGGTTCCAGACTGTAGCCCCTAGAACCGCTTGGCCACTCCGGCCGGCGTCTTCTAATCAAGCTGCGTGCCTACGGAGTATCGCCTCAGTTGTGCGACTGGATTCGTGATTTCCTGTCAGAAAGGTCACAGTTCGTAGTAATAGACGGAAAGTCATGGAGTAAAACAGAAGTAATATCCGGCGTTCCCCAAGGAAGCGTTATATGCCCTCTATTGTTCCTGATCTATATTAACGACATAGGAGACAATCTGAGTAGCCGTCTTAGATTGTTTGCAGATGATGCTGTCATTTATCATCTTGTAAAGTCATCAGACGATCAAGACGACTGGCAAAATGATTTAGATAAGATATCTGTAGTGTGAAAAGTGACAATTGACCATGAATAAAGAGAAGTTCGAAGTTATTCAAATGAGTACCAAAAGAAATCAGCTAAATTTCGATTACGCGATAAGTCACACAAATTCAACTTAATACTTAGGGATTACAAGTACAAATAACCTAAATTGGAACGTCCACATAGATAATATTGTGGGTAGAGCGAACCAAAGACTGCGATTCCGTGGCAGAACACTTAGAAGGTGCAACAGGTCTACCAAAGAGACTCTTACACTACGCTTGTCCGCCCTATTCTGGAGTACTGCTGTGCGGTGTGGGGTCCGCATCAGGTGGGACTGACGGATGACATCGAAAAAGTACAAAGAAGGGCAGCTCGTCTTGTATTATCGCGAAATAGGGGAGATAGTGTCACAGACATGATACGTGAATTGGAGTGGTAATCATTAAAACAAAGACGTTTTTCGTTGCGACGGGATCTTCTCATGAGATTTCAATCACCAGTTTTCTCCTCCGACTGCGAAAACATTCTGTTGGCACCCACCTACATAGGGAGAAATGATCATCACTATAAAATAAGAGAAATCAGGGCTCGCACGGAAAAATTTAAGGGCTCGTTTTTCCCGGGTGCCGTTCGAGAGTGGAACGATAGAGAGACAGCATGAAGGTGGTTCATTGAACCCTCTGCCAGGCACTTTATTGTGAAGAGCAGAGTAATCACGTAGATGTAGATGTAGATGTGTGGTGAAACTTGGTGGAAATATGATCATTAGCTTGCTTACACCTCACATGAACTTCTGAGATCTGAGCCTTTTCTCGCATGTTGCATACCTTCCTGTTGAAGCGCCTCCGAGCCACATGGTGAAGTTGCGGGGCGCCACGCTTTGGTGCCATTAGAGAGGAAGGTTGTGGGCATCTTTGAACCAAATTTGAAAATTATTTGAAAATTATGCGTCGGAACGGGAGACAATTAAGGGGTTTCGAAAAAGTGACCGTTCAATTGTATCGTGCATTGTAGAAGTAGACCCAGATAATTTCCTACTGTAACCTTTTTAATTATGCTGCTACATGTCTTTCTCCTTCGACCAGGATAAGCTACAGAAATTATAAAACTGAAGCCTTGTCGGACTTCTTGGTCTATAAAGCTCTGCTAACTCCTCTTTCCTTTATGTACTTACATAGTTAAGTTCTTGGAACAGGACCAACATTACAGGGTGGAAGGCCATGGAATGTCTTGCTTTCCATTGATATTAGGTTTGGGGACGCTTGATCTAAATAGCTTAGCATTAATCAAAAAAATTCAGAGGTAATATTAAAAATCAGAGGCAGTTGAAGCTCAAAGTTTCTGAGTAAAATGCGCAAATACATCTGGAGAAAGAGAATTCTCGTTTTCTAAAAGGCGAAGTAATAGCGCTATCGATTGTAATTACTTCGTATTTAATATAATGTAAACTCTCGTCACAACTATTGTTCAACCGTAGACGCTAGCGTGCATTTGGAAAGCGTCCAAGCGAAATGTCGAAGCTTAAAACAGTGGAAAGTGGAGTAGCTCGAGGCCGTTGCTTTCATGACCCCAGAACGATGCTGTTTAATGGCGCACGCACTCGTGACTACAGGCAACAGTGCGTAACGCCAGTGCTCCAGACTATGAAGCCTGCAGTTAAAGGTTGCATCACGGACTCATTCTGAATTCAACGTATGATACTAAGTTACGTGTTACCGTTCCTGAAAGTTAAGAGTTAGCCAACCTTTGTACACCGGTACCAGGCATGTACAAGGAGTTGCTGCGGTAGTGGTATAGCTCATTGTACGGTGCTACCCTTGGAACTGTTTATAGCGTGTGGTTTTCGAGTTTTAACACGTTAAACACTACTCATTTTCGACTGTAACGTCACGAGGAAATACTTATATTTCCTGAGTAGTATATTATCAGGAGTCTCATAAAAACCGCTAATAACATCCTCCATTTTGTCGCTACTGCACAAACGTATTGTTTCTCTAATAAAGTTAGTTACACTCACTGCCAACCGTCATTCCCCTATTTTGTTGGTACACGTAATAATGTCAGCGAACTGTTCCTAAAGTTATTACATTACTTCGTACTGCTTTACAAGAAGCTGTGGTATTTCGAGTACGCGCTCAATTAATAAGTACACCCTAAAACACAACAAAAATAACGAAGCACCACGAAGCAATTACCCGAATGGGTCAGATGGTTGAAATGGCTCTCAGCACTATGGTACTTAACATCTGTGGTCATCAGTCCCCTAGAACTTAGAACTACTTAAACCTAACTAACCTAAGGACATCACACACATCCATGCCCGAGGCAGGATTCGAACCTGCGACCGTAGCAGTCGCGCGGTTCCGGACTGAGCGCCTAGAACCGCTAGACCACCGCGGTCGGCAGTGGGTCAGATATCAGTAGATGTGATGTATATGTACAGACAAGCAATTAATTATTGTCTCAGAAAATCTCGATTATTCATTCAAGAGAAAGGGCTTCACAAATTAAGAAAGGCAACGCGTGGTCCACCACTGGCCCTTACGCAAACATTTATTTGTTCGGCATTCACTTATAGAGTTGTTACATGTTCTCCTGAGGGATATCGTGCCTTTGGCGCGTAAGATCGTCAAAGTCTCGAGCTTGTTAGAGGACCCCGCTCACAATGCTCCAAACATTCTCAGTTGGAGAGACGTCCGGTAAGCTCGCTGGCAAGGGCTGTATTTGTAAAGAACGAAGACAAGCAGTATGAACTCTCGCCATGTTCGGGCAGGCTTTATATTGCCGAAATGTAATCCCAGGATGGCTTGTAATGAAGGGCGACAAAACAAGGCGTAGAATATCGTCGACGTACCGCTGCACAGTAAAAGTACCATGGATGACAACCAAAGGCGTCCTGCTATGAAAAGAAATGGCGTCCCAGACCAGTAATGTCGTCAGTATCTCTAAGCTATCTGGGGCGTGTACAGACACATCTTCTCTAGAATGAGATTTTCACTCTGCAGCGGAGTGTGCGCTGATGTGAAACTTCCTCGCAGATTAAAACCGTGTGCCGGACAGAGACTCAAACTCGGGACCTTTGCCTTTCGCGGGCAAGTGCTCTACCATCTGAGCTACCCAAGCATGAATCACGGCCAGAACTCACAGCCTTACTTCCAAACCTCACAGAAGCTCTCCTGCGAATCTTGCAGAATTAGCACTCCTGGGAGAAAGGATATTGCGGTTGGTAGAGCACTTGCCCGTGAAAGGCAAAGCTCCCAAGTTGGAATCTCGGTCCAACACACAGTTTTAATCTGCCAGGAAGTTTCAGATCAGCGCACACTCCGCTACAGAGTGAAAATCTCGTTCTGGAAACATTCCCCAGGCTCTGGCTAAGCCGTGTCTCCGCAATATACTTTCTTCCAGGAGTGATAGTTCTGCAAGGTTCGCAGGAGAATTTCTGTGAAGTTTGGAAGGTAGGAGACGAGATACTGGTGGAACTAAGGATGTGAGGTCGGGACGGGAGTCGTGCTTGGGTAGCTCAGTTGGAGAGCACTTGCCCGCCAAAGGCAAAGATCCCGCGTTCGAGTCTCGGTCGGGCACACAGTTTTAATCTGCCAGGAAGTTTCACATCTTCTCTGGTCATCGGCACTCATTTCGAAGCGGAACTCAACTATAAACACAATTTTACCTTAGTCAATCAGATCCAGGCCGATGGCGTGTCTGAAGACGCCCCGTACGTGGGTGGAACACCAACTTGACTATCATCCGGCATATGGCCCGATAACCAAGAGTTATGGTTGGCGCTGCTACTTCATTTCATAGCAGGATCCCTTGGTTGTCATCCACGGCACCCTTACAGCGCAGCTGTACGTCGATGATATTCTGCGACCAGTTTTGTTGCCATTCTTGGCAAGGCCTTATGGGGTTACATTTCAGCAAGATAATGCCCGCCCGCAGACGGCGAGAGTTTCTACTGATTGTCTCCGTCTTTGCCAGACCATACCTTGGTCAGTAGGGTCACCAGATCAGTACCCAATTGAGAAGTCTGGAACATTACGGGCTGGGCCGTCCATTCATCTTTGGATTTTGACGATCTAACGTACCAATCGGACAGAATTTGGCACAATGTCCCTCAGGAGGACATCCAACAGCTCCTTCAATCAGGGCCAAACCGAATAACTGCTTGCATAATGGCCAGAGGTGGACAAATGCGTTGCTGACAAACTCAATTTTTGAAGCTCTTTCTCTTGAAGAAACCATCTGGTTTTTCTGAAATAATAAGCATTTGTTTATCTGTTCATCCTCATCACATCTACCGATTTCCGCCTCATTCGGACACTTCCTTCTTAATGCGTCGTTTTTTTATCTTGCTCTTATTTTTCTTAGAGTGTATTAGTCACTTCGTCAGATAACACTAATAGATAGATCGTAAGCCAGTGACATCCATGATGCAACATACATTTAGGAAGTGGTATATGTGTTAGGCGTAACTGATTCTTAGTGCAATGATTGTGATGTGTTGCTGGAAGTGGTAGCAGTATGCACCTCCTAGGCGCTTCAGTTCGGAACCGCGCGACTGCTACGGTCGCAGGTTCGAATCCTGCCTCGAACATGGATGTGTGTGATGTCCTTAGATTAGTTAGGTTTAAGTAGTTCTAAGTTCTAGGGGACTGAGGACCTCAGACGTTAAGTCCAATAGTGCTCTAGCCATTTGACCCATTTCTACGTCCTACTTCCGTATAGTTCGAGGAGATTCCGATTGTCAGGAACGGGTAGAGGTATCAATATAAAATTAATGTCTAATGCTAAGGTCTACAGTTCCTTGGCCGTTGTTGTGGTCTTCAGTCCAGAGACTGGTTTGATGCAGCTCTCCATGCTACTCCATCCTGTGCAAGCTTTTTCATCTTCAAGTACCTACTGCAACCTATATCCTTTTGAATCTGCTTAGTGTATTCATCTCTTGGTCTCCCTCTACGATTTTTGCCCTCCACTCTGCCCTCCAATACTAAATTGGTGATTCCTTGATGCCTCAGAACATGTCCTACCAACCGATCCCTTCTTCTAGTCAAGATGTGCCACAAATTTCTCTTCTCCCCAATTCTATTCAATACCTCCTCATTAGTTTTGTGCTCTACCCATCTAATCTTCAGCATTCTTGTGTAGCACCACATTTCGATAGCTTTTATTCTCTTCTTGTCCAAACTATTTATCGTCCATGTTTCACTTCCATACATGGCTACACCCCATACAAATACTTTCAGAAACGACTTCCTGACACTTAAATCTATACTCGATGTTAACAAATTTCTGTTCTTCAGAAACGCTTTCCTTGCCATCGCCAGTCTACATCATATATACTCTCTACTTCGACCATCATCAGTTATTTTGCTTCCCAAATAGCGAAACTCATTTACTACTTAAAGCGTCTCATTTCCTAATCTAATTCCCAAAGCATTAAAACCTACACATGAACTGTCTGCCAGGACATGTTGAATGGTAATGCTTTGGAATTTTTTATGTGAAATTTCTTAAAGCACTTTAAATAAAACAAATGTTATAAACATTCTACATAACTACTCTTACGTCTACGTATTTGCTGCCCTCGGCCGCTAGTGGACTCCGAATTGTAGCGAGTAAGATGGTATTGTATAAGGTAACTATGCTGGTGCCAGAGGAAAAGCTTGCTGTAATAGAGCTTAGAATCTGAAGCAGTGTTCCACACAAGGAGCAATCTGCCTTTCGTCATGAGATAGCCAGACCACTCAGGAACGCTGCGATATCTGCAACAGTCCGACGCGTTTTGTTCACTGTCATCCATCATCCTCCATACAGTCCCGACTTGGCCCCATCCGATTTTCATCTGTTTCCATGCCTCAAACAGCACTTTGGAAGACTTCACTTTGATGATGACGAAGTGGTGCAAGCCGAAGTGAGGATTTGGCTCCGTAAAAAATGTCAAACACTTTACAGTGACAGTAGCAACAAACTGGTCTCTCGTTGGGAGAAATGTGTACGTAGCCAGGGTGACCATTCTCTAAAATAAATATTTAGACACCAAAAATAAAGATTTGGAATGTTAATAACGTTTGTTTTGTTTAAAAAGCTTTAAGATGTTTTGGCTAAACAATTCGCCTGTATTCCTTTCGACCTCACCCTCACACTTACAGAATTTATTAAGCTTTACGGACGTTCAGAGCCCGAGAGCTACCCGCACTTGCCAGGTTCTTTAATCCAGTGTAGAACAAGTGAGCCATCAACAACTGTCAGCGTGCGAACGATTCAACGAAACATGATCGATATCGGTTTTCGGTGACGAAGACGCTCTCGTGTACCATGCACGACACAAAGCGTCGCCTGGGTCCTTCAACACCGACTTTGGTCTGTTGATGACAGGAAACATGTTGCCTGGTCAGACGAGTCTAGTTCCCAATTGTATCGAGCGGATGGACCACCTCATGAATCCATGGAGACTGCATGTCCGCAGGGGATTGTTGAAAGTGGTGGAGGGTCTGCAGTAGTGTGGGATGAGTGCAGTTGGAGTGATATGCGACAGCTGATACGTCTAGATACGACTGTGACAGATGACACGTACGTAAGCATCCTGTCAGATCACCTGCATACATTCAAGTCCATTGTGCATTCCGACGGACTTGGGCAATTCGAGCAGATCAATGCGACACCCCACACGTCCAGAATTGGTACAGAGCGGCTCCAGGAACATTCTTCTGAGTTTAAACACTTCTGTTAGCCACCAAACTCCCCATACATGAATTTTATTGAACTTAGGTGGCATGTTTTGCAACGTGCTGTTCAGAAGAGATCTCCACCACCTCGTATTTTTATTGATATGTGGACAACCCTGCAGGTTACGTGGTGTCAGTTCCCTCCAGCACTTCTTCAGACATTCTGCGTGCTCACGGGGGCCTCACACGATATTAGGCAGATGTACCAGTTTCTTTGGCTCTTCAGTGTATTATCAACTAAACGAGTTTTACCTGTGATATTTCAAGTTATATAGAAGTTTTAATGTTTAAATTCGGATCAGGAGATGGCAGTTTGAGACCGTCGAAATCTCTCCTGTGTAAAGAAAATTTAAGGGTCCAGCAAAAATGAGTTAAGTCCAGTTTTATAAATTTTACAGGACACTAATATTACTGTGTAAATCTTTTCTTGAACTTATAGTTACGTAACAATATAAACTTATTTTACAAAATTACTAACCATGAGTAATACAATATTATAACATATTTATTCAAACTTTAGTTGTCGCATATTAAGAAGTTAAGTATGAGCAAGATACTCAATGAAAGAATGTATTGAGTCCATGAATTCAAGATAGCATAAGCATTGCTTATTCCTTTAGTATTTTAAGTAAGAATCAAATAATATTTAAAAAGCAGGTCAAGATTGCCTGTTCTGATTTTGAGAACTTCAATAAATAGAAAGGCTGTCATAATATTTTTGTGCTCTCACAGAAATTTTTCAAAACCTGCAGATCCAGATATATCTCATGAGAGTTGGATAGTTGTTCTGAAAGTATAAAGTAGAACATTTTATAGTTTGAAACTATGTCACAGTAAAAAATCAACAATTTTGGAGATTATCTTACAGTCATACCGGTATAAGATAATTTAGGCAAATCAAGCTCTAGTCCATTAGCTCCTTCAGCTGGATAAGCCAATTTCAGAGTAGCAGTCTCCCAAGGCCCATTATAATTCGTTCTGAGTTTTACAAGCCTCGGGTGAATTCTGTCTATGATGAGTTCTTTAACTGGACATGTGGAAAAGGAGGCTTCTGCTTGTACATGGACATTAGGTATGCTGTTACAGATGTAACTCTTCGACAACATTACATGGTGAAGGCCTTCACCGAGCTAATATGAACGCCTCTGTCCAGCCTTTGGGAAATCCTGTATGAGCTTTCTTATTTATAAGTCTCATATTTTTATCACATTCCAAATGATGACGAAGCGGTGCAAGCCGAAGTGAGGTTGTGTCCTCTTTTTAGGACGTTACTTTTACAATGTCAAATCTTTTCTATACTGTAATTAAGCTGTGCACAAATCAAATTAGTGTGTATCTCTTATTTTGCCCAGAACATTAATCACGAAATACGTCCAGATATTTCACGGCCATGCCAATATGATTATAACAAAATGTATGAATCGTTGAGCAGACTTCATCACTACCTTTTTTGGCTAAACATTCAGGGTACAGGAGAAATGTACTCTCTGCATTTGATAAGCAGTGTATGTTGAACGGATACATAATTACCGTCTATAGTACACAACGTTAGTTGTAACGTTAGGCAGAGGCAGAGTCTTTCCAGAATCCATACATATGACTTCCTTTTCCATGGTCTTCCGGTTCTCCTTTTTTCCTCATGTCGTAAAATGTGTTGACTCGCAGTTTGTTATAATCGTATAAAGTTTTCAAATTCTTCAACTGAGTATCAATATCTCTTACTTTTGTTACTTGGGTGTGGTTTTGGTTTCCCAGTTCCAGACATTTAACTTAGGCTGTATATTCGTCACAGGGTCTACACATATCTGTGGGGCGTGGGATATCAGAATAAATACTGACGTTCGTATTAAATATGTGCCTACAGGTTTCATAAGATGCCTTAATTGTTGGGTAACCCTCTTTGAATAAATTGAACATTTTACTTATACCTAGTTCCTCAGACAGATATACTTTACTTGTGTATTTTAACCCATAATGATTATTTCTGCTCGGAAAGGAGGCAATATGGTGCTTCATCCTATTAACTGCTTCATCATTTAATTTATAGGGCCTGCTCCCGATTCTCCCCCTCTTAACAATAGGGGCATTCCCAGCAGTTCGAAGATAGGACGCTAAACATTGAATATTACTTTTTTATATGCCGCGCTGAGCCATTAATGCCTAATGACAAACTACAACTTCTTCCACCCCATTGCCTATTTGTCCTCGAGCTCTGGACTTGTAGGCTGTAATGTTAAACCTTGCTTCACATTCGTCTTTCCTAAGCCTTCTGTGCTATATTGCAAGTACAGTAATGAGACCACATAGATAAGCATTCCGCAAGTCCACAGATTCCATCGAGTTGAATTCCTTTAAAATACTTTGTCTTGTCTCTTCAGTGTTTCTATAAAAACACTGTAACCTACAATGGCACTTTTCCCCCATTAAATCAATCTTTTTGTTTACATCAGATAAGCAGCCATGTTTTTTTCGTTTCTTGGTTAGTTGCTGACCTCCTTCCAACTGTCACTACAGCATCGTTATATGGCTCACGTTCCACATTCGTATTTTCGCAAAACTGCAGACACTATACTGCACCATAAAAATACCTACACAGAACAGCTTAATGTACCCACAATGCACATAATTAAAACCTTGTTTGACAACAACTGTTCATCAGGGCTGCAACGAATATCATTATTTAAACACCGGCTCCTAATGGACTAAGCCTTTTATTTCTCAGCTTCATGTGGACTGAGCTCTTTCTTTCCCCGCATTGCATTTTTTCAAACGTCATTTACAGTATGACTGAGCTTGTTTTTGCCTACTTACTGCAGTAGGCAATATGGGTCTGTTCCATACATTATACAGTGGTGAAAACTCAAAGAATGAAATAAATTTACTTCGCTCATTCCTTTACTGGACTCTTCAATTGTGATTGTGTGGAAAAAAAGAGAAAAAGGCAATTTAACTACTTTATCAGTCATGGTTACCTGCAAACAACAAGGTGCAAGTTTATTTATATGTTGCATCGCTATATTACGGCTGTTTCAAGCTTTTCCTTTACTATATATACTTTTCTGCTTACACTACGTCTGTAGAAATTTCTAACACCATAACGCCACTCAATACTCTCAAGAGTAATTTGAGGCTGTTCGTTTTGAATGTCTTCGATTGTGTTAATTGCCGCATAAAGCATGCTACCTTCAGCTTCCGACAGCTAATGGGACATAAAATGATGAATTTACACTATGTGATCCAAAGAATCCGCATACCTCGCTGAAAATTATTTACAAGTTCGTGGCGCCCTCCATCGGTAATGCCTTGATGGCAGCTTCCTCTCTCGCAGGCATAAGTTCAATGAGGTGCTGGAAGGTTTCTTGGGGAATGGCAGCCCACTCTTCACGGAATGCATCACTGAGGAGAGGTAGTGACGTCGCTCGGTGAGGACAGGCACGAAGTCGGCATTCCAAAACATCCCACAGGAGTTCTATAGGCCTCTGCTCAGACCAGTCCACTACAAGGATGTTATTGTCGTGTAACCACTTCGCCACAGGCCGTGCATTATGAACAGGTGCCCTATCGTGGGGAAAGATGCAATCACCATCCCCGAATTGCTCTTTAACAGTGGGAAGCAAGAAGGTGCTTAAAACATCAATGTATGTCGGCGCTGTGGTAGTGATACGCAAAAATAACAAACAAGTGGTGCAAACTCCCTCCATAAAAAACAAGGCCACACCATAACACCAACGCCTCCGAATTTTACTGTTGCCACTATACACGCTGGCAGATGACGTTCATCGGGAACTCGCTATACCCACACCCTGTCATCGGATCGTCACATTGTGTACCGTGATTCGTAACTCCACATAACGTTTTTCCACTGTTCAATCGTCCAATATTTACGCTCCTTACACGAAGCGAGGCGTCGTTTGGCATTTACCGGCGTGATGTGTGGTTTATGAGAAGCCACTCGACCATGAAATCCATGTTTTCTCACCTCCCGCCTAACTGTCATACATAGTACTTGCAGTGGATCCGGATGCAGTTTGGAAATCCTGTGTGATGGTCTGCCACTTACACATTACGACCCTCTTCAACTGTCGGCGGTCTCTGTTAGTCAACAGACGAGGTCGGTCTGTACGCTTTTGTGCTGTACGTGTCCCTTCATGTTTCCACTTCACTATCACGTCGGAAACAGTGGACCTAAGGGTGTGTAGAAGTGTGGAAATCTCGTGTACAAAGTATTACACAAGTGACACCCAATCACCTGACCACGTTCGAGGTCCGTGAGTTCCGCGGAGCGCCCCATTCTGCTCTCTCACGATCTCTAATGACTACTGAGGTCGCTGATTACCTAGCAGTAGGTGTCAGCACAATGCACATAATATGAAAATTGTATATTTTGGGGGTGTCCGGATATTTTTGATCACATAGTGTATCTTGGACGGCTTGGTACCTCCGCCATTGGTCACTTTCGCCAAGTCACAGCGCCATCGTATCGGGACGAGGGGAAAGGCGGACCCCACACAGCCAACACCCGATACTTGGACACTGGAGTCATTCTGTAACCACAGTAGTGGTAGGCTGGAGGGTGATCTCACCTCGCTAAAGAATGGACACACTGCGAAGACCCTGGTTGACAATGATAAGCGTGCAGATGACTGTGGACCCCTGCGTTCAGTAAGATAACGTGTAGACAGGAAAACGACATCAGTACACACTTGCCTTAGAAAGCAGATATGTGTCGATAACTGATGCATTCACTGGGATGAAGCACAGACACAAAGCATCAAGAACTCACACATGAAGGCTCTCTCATCCATCGCCAACTTATTCTGCTGACTTTGGATTTAATCCGTACTCCAGTCCTAATGCTCATCATCACTTTGTGACTCCTTTCCTGTTTCATGTTAAATGGACAAATCCTTACAGTCCCGTGATTGGGAATGAAGCACTCGACTGAACTGAACGTAGAATTTCCTTACCTAACACCCGTCTTCCGACTCCGCAATAACGCTGCTTTGAAGATGAAACCCACGTTGACCCGCCAGAATAATAATGTGATGATTCATTGGCCCCCCCTTCACAACTGAGTCATGTCTGCGCCCAGTAAAATAGGCCGTGTGAGCTGTATTTCCTTTTTTTGTGTGTGTTTGTAAAAGGTACTTAAATAAATGCCGTCATTTCATCTTATCAGTTTTTTCCATTCTTACATCAATCCCTTACTCTCATAACTTTTGCTGTTTGAGTTCACTTAATTATTGATTTCGCTAGATTATTGGCTCCCAGGATAGGGTGATCTCATTAGTAATGTGCATGTTAATTTATGCAAGAAATCACTACAATTTTGGCTGCCAGCGTGGAGGTGAACTCATTAGTAATTTGTATACCATGTTTTGTCACAGAGTTACGAAGAATTCGCTACACTTTTGGCGCCCAACATGGGAAGATATTATTAGCGATCTGCATGTAATTCCGTGCCAGAGATAAGATTTTTGAGTTTACTGTAAGTGGGATGCTTTGTCTCAGGAATACTTCGTAGATCGAAGCAGTGACGATGCAAATGATTTTGGTCCCATCTGCAGCAGTTGTTAGCTGGACTGGGCAGGAGGAACAAGGCAGGTAGAGAAGCTTCAGAGGACCTCCCGTAGTCTCTGTGGTTGTGGAGTGGGCGGCGTCCCGCTGCGCTGGAAGGCAGCAGGTGGCACTCCCTCCCTGCCAGGGGAACCCCCGAGTGCGCCTGACAGGCCTGCCACCGTCGTAGCCACCTCCTTGTCCGACTCTCGCGCACATGGACAGTTGTGTACAGCACCATTTCTTCACCGTAGCTAACAGCCAGATGAGTCTCATCAGATAAACTGACGGACTGAATAGGTGAAGCACTAAGAAGACGTGGTCGGTTGTCAAAGTAACTTCGTCAATTACGCACCAACGGCGAATACGTAAATATTATTTTATCCATGATGGGTCTTGTGAACCTCGTGGCCTTTAATGAAAGTTGGTGAATGACGCAACCAGCGGCAAATACGTTTTGTATGTTTTATTCTACTGTCATAACCGTTTTCGGTCTACCAAGTCCATCTTCCGATGGATATTTTTTTCGTTACATAATTTTTTTGGTCAACAGCATGTCGTCTGATCCATAATATGTTCCAGTAGATGGTGGCTCGTTTTGTTGCAGTCCATGTGGTTTTTTTCCTCGCTGTATATGTTCGTATTGTGGTGGAATTCGAGAAGGTATACATCGAGCGAGAAACCCATATCGACCAGAGCAAATCAAACCTCCATCTACTGGAACTCGTTGCAGAGCAGATGACATGCTGTTGACCAAAACATCTATGTAACGAAAACTATTAGTCATTTGAAGATGTGCATGATAGCCCAAAACCAGTTATGGCAGTAAAATAAAACATTCAAAAAGTATACATGGCAGGTTGCTTCAGTCACCAACGAAAGATGGGAGTCGTAGTTCTTTGTAACAGTGGCCATCAGAGTGCGTTGGTTTCTCCAATGTTTAGTGTTGTTACCCAATTTGGTGGGATATATAAGGGGCATGATAGATCACTGTGAAGGAGCCGTCGCGTACTTGTATGAGACAGCTTTATCAGCGCCTGACCGGATTTTAAAGTAGCCCTATTACGGATTCCCGTTTGACCAGCTGATCGAACAGTGCAATATCCCGATTTGTTCGGCATTCTGATGACAATGGACCGACGTTGGACTGCATGTGAATTGTGAGGGAAGGTGTACTCATCATAAAGTTTGTGGAAAACTGTTTGTGACCAGCATGACAATCAGTCATTGGTTAGTACCACCCCTCCTTCCCACCCCATCGTCAACATTAGAGACGAGCTTTAGAAAGAAAAATAATTTTATTTGAACTCTTTTATACTCAAAATGACGAAAGATAATTGATATTTAGTTTTTGTAGGTGTTTTATAATACAATGAACCATTGATTCAATGACATAATTAGTACTGCTTCTTTCTAACTTTCTTTATAGAAAGATGTAGCATTTCTCATTGCATCGTGGGTGATAGCTACAATTCCTTCTCAGCAAAGAAAGCTGCCCACACTCAGGATAGCCACCTTCTCTGCACCACTCCCCTTCCTAGTTACAGTAGCTTCGCCTGCTCCATAAACCCCAATTCAAAGTCAGACAACCGCGCCATGTCACGGATTGCGCGGCCTCTCTCGCCGGAGGTTCGAGTCCTCCCTCACGTATGGGTGTGTGTGTTGTCCTTAGCGTAAGTTAGATTAACTTAGTTTAAGTGGTGTGTTTGTCTAGGGACCGATGACCTCAGCAGTTTTATCTCTTAGGAATTCACACACGCTAAAAATCAGTCAGGTTAAAATCCGTGTACTATACTTACTTGATTGCTGCACTCCTTACTTCTAAACTTGCAATGCTTTATGTCTGACTAGGTGACACTAGTATTAATAAGAAGGAGAATAACAATAACAACAACAATAATAATAATACTGTATACACCCTACAGCAGTGTAGTAGTCATTACACAATGAACTGTCAATTAATTCATTTCTGTTGCGTAGTGAATAGTGAAGAAATATCTGGTCTACTGTGGGAATTTTTATGAGGTATTTAAGCATATGTGATGAATTAGTCTAAATTTTAATATGACAGATACATGGTACAAGGTACAATTCGTGTGTGTAGTAGGTGGACTATGTGAGGAAGACGATGTTAGTACATTTGTTTCACAAGCAATCTCCACGACACTGTGTCACATGTTAAAGCCACTATTTGAAAAAAAAGTCAATTAATGGTAACATGTACAGTATTACAATCTTAAGAAACAGTGATAATAGTAGCGATGTTTTAGAAATATTTTAGTTTCTTGACTGAAACACAACTGAACACATTTGTTTCTAGCATTATAAAATTAATTTTACCCCTCAGGGGGTAATTACGCCCAAATTGGGAACCATTGTCTTAGGGCAACTCACCCCCTAAGCCAACGTAACATATGTTTTGACGAAAGTCTGCAAGCCGTCTGGTGATGAACTCTGTCAGTCTAATACCAGTAAAGGTACTTTTTAAACAAAGTAAAACAAAAACCATTTCTTGCTAAGTGCTGCTACCTACCCTCAACAACATGCACTATGAATATGCTGTTTACCGTATATTGTATTTTCCTTTCCACCGGTGCAACACGTCCCAGTGAAAGCGAGACATTAGCACACCATGTTTAACATATCATGATGAGAGATGGTGTTTATAGTATTTACGCGTCGGTGCGCTCCTTCTCAATATTAATCGTTACCCATCTGGTACCGAAGGAGGCGGCCCATCGGTAAGACAGTGGACTGGGATTCGGCATGCTCTGAACTACGTTTCTTGCCTGGTCATCCAGACTCAAATTTCCTGAGGAAACTGTAAACCGTATGAGGCTAATGATGGAACAGTCCCTTTAATAAGAACACAGCCGAGTTCGTTGTGCTGCTGTGTCCACGTCGATCTAGTGTTCCTTCTCTAAAGAATGCCCTACCAAGGGGAAGTTAAACTCTAATACTCTTCATATCAACCTCATACACCAGTGTGTGTATATGTGTGTGTATGTGTGTGTGTGTGTGTGTGTGTGTGTGTGTGTGTGTGTAGTGAGTGAAGTGTTAAGAAACAATATGTGTGTAGTGTGTGCAGTGACTGATAGTGAGATATGAGTGGATAGTGTGGCATTGCATTATTTAACAAGTTATTTGTAAGAAAAGCATTGTATACCAGGAGTAAATCTAATGATTGTCTCTAACTAGAATTCTGTAAATATAGGTGTATATAAATTAGCTTATTTTAAATTGATCTAAACTTGCAAATACTTTGACATGGCCTATATCTTTGTAAAAAGGGATCTGGGATCTGCGGATGAATAAATGTACTACTACTACTAAGAAAATGGCTCTGAGCACTACGGGACTTAACATTTGAGGTCATCAGTCCCCTAGAACTTAGAACTACTTAAACCTAGCTAACCTAAGGACATCACACACAGCCATGCCCGAAGCAGGATTCGAACCTGCGACCGTAGCGGTCGCGCGGTTCCAGACTGAAGCGCCTAGTACCGCTCGACCACACCGGCCGACTACTATTACTACTACTTGTACAACATTGATCCGAAGTACCGTAAATAATGAATACCTACGATAATGTCCACGCAATAAATGCTAGAGTCCTGTTCCAAGTGTTTCAAAATTTACGTCAAGTGAATAAGATGGTAATTGCTACAACAGACCCAGTGCTTCACATTTAATTACCTTGTACTCGGACATGCTGTCGCCTTCAATAGCGTTCCCGAAAAGAAACTACTATGACTGCAGTGTTTTAATTGCTCTGAATCGTCCAAGTTTTTAACTTCTAGAGTCCATTTATTGGCACCTGCTGGTCACGCTCACATGTGGTCGACTTAGGGGTGAAAAAATTAAGCACCTCGAGGCAAACGGGGATAAAAGAGAAGAAAGCTTAAATAGCACTATAAATGATGATCAAAATGTACTCTAAAGCCTGAATTGCCTTATACAGTATACAGAAAAAAGGAATCCTCTCTGTTTCGAAGAAAACTCCTCATTCAAAAGTAATGAAAAAATAGCCCATTAGCTCCACATTGTCGCTTGCCATGTTCACTCTTCTGTTGTGTGCAGATTGTAGAATTTTGAGGAAGCTTGCAGTATTGCGCCATAGATTCACCACAAAGATCAGTTTTATGTAGGTGCATACCAGCTTTTAGGCACGTACGACTCTGTGACTATCAGGGTTCCATTTCAAGTTGCTGAGGTAAGTTCCGAGACATAGGAACCAGCCCAACACAAATTAGTTACCGAGTAATCGCTATGATAGCACAAATAATTAGCGGTAAGAATTATTTATCCCAGTGTAGGCACAAAGACATATCTCTATCTCTTTATTGATTCTTAAGGTCACTTTAATAAATACTGCCAGTAAAGCCCAGGAGCAATCACCTCTCTCTCTATCTAAAGGTTCGTTAAAGACAATTTTCCGCTACAGTGAAAATAATAAAGGTCACCTTCGCAGTTAGAACTATGTGACTAATAGAGCTGATTAATTTGAAGCAGATTAACAGTCACCTTATACATTCACTTTTACGAGGTCACTTTACTACGAAAAGTATCACTTCAAGTTTATCACAGTGACTACTGGAACAGTTACAACTTGCCTAGACCATGACCTAGGTTACAACTGAAGACAAGCAGTATCCGAAGACACACAGACACATCGAACTATGGCCATTACTAAAGCACGTTAATTCCTATCTCCTCATTCGTCTTCCACATCACCAAATTTTGTGGCTCTGTAACACACACGCCTAACGTTGAAGCTGCTATTTACCATTAGCTAATCCATCTGAAAGCTTAGTGTGCTTGAAATATTGTGAAAATTTGGCGTTTAAATTTGTTAGTAATGATACAATCGGAGTGCAGTTTGTGTACTTTAGCAGTAAAGTTGTAACAGTAATCCAATGCCTAGTTTTTTGTCCTAAGTGACAAGCAGAAGTTCTTACTAATATATCTGCATTCAAAACCCATGCATTAAATGTGTGTAAGGTGTGTACCACACGTACAGTGAACTTTGCTTTACAGCATGGCATTTGTCATGTATGCCAAAGTACTTCAGTTACTTATGATATAAAGTTGAATGCACTCTAAAGAATATGAGCAAGGTTCACTCTGTTACGTGTATTAATTGCTTTCAAGTACTTCAATTGCAGAGGTATGCGTACATAAGCATTGTCATCTATCAGTTACATTGGAGGTAGCACATACATAACAAACTTTTACCATTTAGTCTAGTAATGTAAGCACTTTAAATCTTGGATGAGCTTTCTAGGAGGGCCAAACTCTTATACTTACTATTAGCATACAAACTTTGTGAATTTAAGTTTGGTATCTTTTAAATAGTTTTGCTCATAGATTAATTTAAAGCATTGGCTATCTGCTTAAACTGCAACCGCTTTGGAGTTAATACTTCCTTCAGTCAGTGATTTAAAAGTGAATTTAACGTTACACTGCATACAGAAATCTTTTGAACGTTTAGCTCTATTCCAAACAAAAATTAAGTAGGAACATCTTTAATAGCGTGTACTGGCTCTCCTACTGTGTCGCTTCATTATTAGTCTGTTACTTACATAACTGGATCAGCTGCCCGCAGTACATTATGTACACTCTGAAAAATACTAAGAAAGAATTGATAGGGTAACCTTCTGTATACTGAAACGCAGTAATACAAGAGAATTATCTGCACCCCAAGACAAGGATTGCAAATTCTATGGGGGTCTATGCTCACTTAGTAGCTGCTCATGAATATGTTATATAAAGTATGTACTGGCTGCGCGTCTTTCCTCACTGGATATGCAATTCCTTTTTCTACAGTTTCACGTGATGTAGCGTCGACTTGAGGTTGGTAACTATATTTTAAAGCAACCTTTCAAATCCTCTAATATTCTTCTTGCGTCGAATCAGCAAAAGAACACACCTTTATACAGAACACATGACACTGCCCATTCGATCGACGTGAATCACCTTTTTAGCAACAATATTACACACTGGCTATTGTTCATTATTGCTACACATATGTACCACTTTCTACTACATATTTACTCACTTACCAACAGAAATATTTAATGCAGAGCGTTGTTCGCACTAGTATTTTATGCGTATCGCTCTGCAAAATGCTGACGATTGGCTGTCCTTTTACCGACTGACTACTAAGCGGTCTTTCGCCGGGCGCGGTAACTTTTGGCTCACTTCCATGTCACCGGACATCGGTACATCGCATCCAAAGATGAATTTTCCGCTACACTAAGGTTGCAATTCTATACAAAGTTTACAAAACCGGTATCTAAGAGGGCGAGCTGAAAATTAGTGTCACCGAGCTTGTTACGTGAAAACCCTTAAAGCTATTTAAATAAAACAACTCTTATTAATATTCAAACCCTTTATTCTACATGACCACGTATCTATTTCTCTACATACTCGTCCTGGTGCCGATCACGTTCCCCTCAACGAGAGGTTTGTTGATATCGTCATTGTAGAATGTTTGTCGACGGATGCACAACCTAACCTCTGCTTGCACCGCTTCATCACTGTCAAACTGAGGTCCTCGAAGGTTTTCTTCAAGTTTTGGGAACAGACGAATACCGGATGGGGCCAAGTTGGGACTGTATGGAGGATGATTGCTGACAGTGAACCCAAGGCGTCTGAATGTTGTAGATGTCGCAGCGCTCGTTTGTGATCTGGCATTGTCATCCTGAATGGCGGGGTGCTCCGTGAGTGGGAGAACTCTTCAATATTAACTCGATTACAGCATGCTGTTTCTCATGCTCCGAAATAGTTACTTTCGCTGCAATTTGGAGTCCTCTAGAGGCACCTGCTTGCAGATATAAAGACATGAAGAATAAAGATGTAAAATGTTAATAACGTTCGTTTTATTAAAAAAAAGCTTTCAATGTTTTCACACATAAATTCTAAAGTGTTACTTTTAAGTAAGCCCTAGTAGATAGTGTCGGAAGTTCCATGCGGCTTTTCGCGGATGATGCTGTAGTATACAGAGAAGTTGCAGCATTAGAAAATTGTAGCGAAATGCAGGAAGATCTGCAGCGGATAGGCACTTGGTGCAGGGAGTGGCAACTGACCCTTAACATAGACAAATGTAATGTATTGCGAATACATAGAAAGAAGGATCCTTTATTGTATGATTATATGATAGCGGAACAAACACTGGCAGCAGTTACTTCTGTAAAATATCTGGGAGTATGCGTGCGGAACGATTTGAAGTGGAATGATCATATAAAATTAATTGTTGGTGAGGCGGGTACCAGGTTGAGATTCATTGGGAGAGTGCTTAGAAAATTTAGTCCATCAACAAAGGAGGTAGCTTACGAAACACTCGTTCGACCTATACTTGAGTATTGCTCATCAGTGTGGGATCCGTACCAGATCGGTCTGACGGAGGAGATAGAGAAGATCCAAAGAAGAGCGGCGCGTTTCGTCACAGGGTTATTTGGTAACCGTGATAGCGTTACGGAGATGTGTAATAAACTCAAGTGGCAGACTCTGCAAGAGAGGCGCTCTGCATCGCGGTGTAGCTTGCTCGCCAGGTTTCGAGAGGGTGCGTTTCTGGATGAGGTATCGAATATATTGCTTCCCCCCACTTATACCTCCCGAGGAGATCACGAATGTAAAATAGAGAGATTAGAGCGTGCACGGAGGCTTTCAGACAGTCGTTCTTCCCGCGAACCATACGCGACTGGAACAGGAAAGAGAGGTAATGACAGTGGCACGTAAAGTGCCCTCCGCCACACACCGTTGGGTGGCTTGCGGAGTATAAATGTAGATGTAGATGTAGATAGGTTACAAGTTGTCTTGTCTGTAGTAGGCTAATGAATCCATTCTCCTCCTCCCACTACTCTCACACATGACTGTTACTATTCTTAATTTAGACAATCGGAAACTGAGCGGAAGATAACTACGCTCCACATGTGACTAATGATACCAATAGCGTCTTCTGAGCCAACATGTGCATTACATCTAACTCTAGTGGTCATAAGTTATTTTAAGGAATTAGTTTTAGACGGTTGTCTCGCACCGTAGGCCACACTTACATAGTGTGGCTGTTGTCTGAACAGTCATTCACAAACTATCCATCGCTTTACGGTTTGTTCAATACGAAATGTGCTGGTCGAACGCCTCAATCTAATCAATATTAATCTCGGAGCTTTACTTAACATTAGACGATTGCTCGCACTATTTATGTAGCCTTCAATTCATTTCCGATGCTATGTCCGCAAGATGCTTTATTAAAATACGACAGCTGTGTGCTCCCGGAGACACGAACTATATCAACTAAAACATGTCTCACTGCGACATTAGAGCTCTTAATCTTCTGCATAGAAAGAGGTTTGGTGATTGTAGGGGTAGTCATGGTGATTGCATGAAGGAGACATCAAGTTCGATTGGCGTATGGAGCTGCAGATTTTCGTCTGTGGTTATACAAATACAGGGCGATTATAATTAAACTTTCGAAACGTTATAGAAATAGGCCCACTGGTCATTATGACGTCAAATTGCAACGGAATATTATTGGAGAAGGGGGAAACGTATGGCAAAAGAAATAAAAAATAGCATGAAAATTGATCAATAGATGGCGCTGCATGTGTCAGAATACGTAAATGAAAAGTCGTGTCATGGTTTAAATGGCTCTGGGCGCTGTGGGACTTAACATCTAAGGTTATCAGTCCCCTAGAACATAGAACTACTTAAACCTAACTAACCTAAGGACATCACGCACATCCATGCCCGAGGCAGATTCGAACCTGCCATCGTAGCGGACGCGCGGTTCCAGACTGAAGCGCCTAGAACCGCTCGGCCTCACCGGCCGGCTCCTGTCATGCGCACGAACTACTGAAGTTGGTATGCCGGCCGGAGTGGGCGAGCGGTTCTAGGCGCTACAGTCTGGGACCATTCGACCGCTACGGTCACCGGTTCGAATCCTGCCTCGGGCGTGGATGTGTGTGATGTCCTTAGGCTAGTTAGGTTATAGTAGTTCTAACTTCTAGGGGACAGATGACCTCAGAAGTTGTCCCATACTGCTCAGAGCCATATGAACCATTTTCTGAAGTTGGTATAAACACGCCGGGTACATGGCTTTTCCTCCTTTCGCGTCTGTGACGTTCGCCGTGACCGTCTCAGTGCAGGATCGCGCTCTGCTTGTAAAGGCATATTACAAGAATGATGACTGTGCACACGTCGCTCTGCAGAAGTTCCGGACACTGAAGGGTTTGATAAAAGGCGTTGGTCCGATGAGTGCCGTGGGTCTGGAGAAAATGATTCGGAAATTGGAAAAGATCGGTTCTTTTGATGTGAAACCTGGTAGAGGGAAGAAACTGATTCGACGTCAGTGGAAGCAGTGACCACGGCATTACAGGAGGAGACAAGCGGTGGTGTGCACACCTGTAGTGCACGGAGAATTTCTCGAACATTGGACACACCAATGAGCATGGTGCGCAAAATCCTTCTTTGCGATCCATTCAAAATTACCCATGAGCACGAGTTACTTCCTGTTGTCCTATCAGCAAGAGAGACTTTTGCTTTAGAATATCTTGCTCGCATCAAGTGCACTATGGTTGGTCGTGTAAATTTTGTGGACAGACGAAGCCCACTTCCATCTGACAGGATATGTCAATACACAGAATACAAGCAACGGAAAATCAGCCACAAATCAACCAGTACCACTTCATCCTGAGGTCACTGTGTGCTGCGGGCTTACGGCATCATTTATCATAGGGCTATATTTTGTCGAAGAGACAGGTGCATCCGGTCCTGATACTGGTAAGCGCTAGGAGTGTCTTTTGCGCTACCACGTCATTCCACCTCTCCAACAGCGTGGATGTGTGGCTCAGGTCATTTTTATGCAAGATGGCACACCTCTGCACATTGCAAATCTGATTAAGCAGCTGCTGAAGCGCCATTTCGGAAATGCTAGAATTATCAGCCGCCATTTCCCTACAGCCTGGCCGTTCCTATCACCTGCTCTTAATCCGCGTGACTTCTGACTACGGGGTTATCTGGAAGATACTGTGTTCAGTGTTCCGATTGCAAATTTAGCTGCATTGAAGGCACGTATTGCGCAACAGATTCTGAACGTGACCGCGGAAACACTTCGATCTGTTGTGGAACATGCTGTTTCTGGATTTCAAATTGTTGCAGAAGACGATGGACAGCATATTGAACGTCTTGCGCCAGTCACACGGAAATTAATAATCCGATTTGATGCTGATGACGCTTTTGGCATCATGACAATTAAAAACCGTTGTCAGTGATGTTTTTTTTGCGGTTTTGGCCTCAGGACAATTAAAAAACAATTTTTTCCATCCCATGTGGTATGACCTTACCGTGATTGATGGGCTTAACATAACTAATAGTACCCACCTGTACACCCATGCACACTGAGTAGCACAGTTTGTTTAACGTCAAACGTACACCTTAGTCATTGTTCTATGATTCATTTGTCATTTGTAGTTGACCAATATTTAATTTTGGTGCTTACAGTGCCATCTATTTCTACATTTTATAACTGATTATTTTTCTTCTGCCATATGTTTTTCCCCTTCTCCGTTAGTATTTCGTTACAATTGGACGTCATTCCGACCAGCGATTTGAAACTTTAATTATAACCACCCTGTACTTCTAATGCTTAGAGGTAGAGAACTGAACTACTGCAACCGTGTGACCCTTCAGATATGTACCCCGCACCCCGTTCCCCCTCTCGTATGGCTAGTGTCAGGAACTAAATGTTATGTATCTCGGAAAAGGTTTGAAAACTATTAGCCACCACCCATGACGCTTTTCAGTTACCAGCACAGACAAAAGCCATTCCGGTAACAAATGTTCATGGCAGCGGGAGACATCAGTCACGTACGAATACATGAGATTTCTTTTTTTTTTTTTTTTTTTTAGTTTCTCCAAATGCATATAGTTAGTTTCAGAACTGTTGTAATAACTATTTTGGGGTTTGTAAGTGTCGCAGTCGTAGTGTGAAACTCTAGCTTATTCTGTAGTCCAACCGAAAATCTGCTCGTGAAACATCTCATTTCTGTATAATGCGCAACGTTACAGCACCAATTTGTGTCGTAAAGGATTTGCAACCAAATGACGCACTTCGTTTCTGAAATCTTGTTTGCCCCTGTAGATAAGGCTGACTGCTTGTTCTACAAAAAAATGGTTGAAATGGCTCTGAGCACTATGTGACTTAACAGCTGAGGACATCAGTCCCTAGAACTTAGAACTACTTAAACCTAACTAACCTAAGGACATCACACACATCCATGCCCGAGGCAGGATTCGAACCTGCGACCGTAGCGGTCGCTCGGTTCACGACTGAAGCGCCTAGAACCGCACGGCCACCACGGCCGGCGCTTGTTCTACAGCCTAGTGAAATGAACTCCAGGACCAACTCACTTTTACTGGTTGAGGACTAGGAGACGAGGTCTTCTGTCTCTAAATGTGAAAGCGAAATCTAGATGTCACTTCAAATTAAGATGAGGATGAATATCGTATCCAGGATTATCATGACACCATTTGATTCTCAATATGTGGGTATGTTCAATGGAGGAAAGAGATACAATTCTGAGAGACGAATGGTTAAGAGTCGCTCCTACTGGCTATCGAATATCACAGTTTCGCTGTCAATTTGTCCTTTCACAATTCCAAAGAGATCAAAGATGCGGTACAGTGGGAGCCGAGTCTGGCATCATTCGAAGATGGCCTTCCTATCCGTCCTTCACGCTTCGACGTGACTATCAGTTTAACAACTTGTCTCTTGTTTGCCTCCTTTACTGATATTAAGTATACCTTAAGTGGAACGTAGCGATTCTTTCCAGCTGTACCGTTACAATTTGTATACTCGAAAATTTCGGGTCCACAGACATCGATAGTCACGTGGTTGCTGTACTATGTTAGTAAACGTAGTGCGTCACATAATCATGAAGATATAAGAGCACATAGAGTGTAGAGTTTTTTTATGCGGCGCGCACCAATAGTCTGAGAGTCTATGCTCGATAAAATGGGCCGGTCGTTGTGGCCGAGCGGCTCTAGGCGCTTCAGTCCGCAAGCACGCGTCTGCTACGCTCGCAGGTTCGAATCCTGCCTCGGGCATAGATGTGTGTGATGCCTTTAGGTTAGTTAGGTTTAAGTAGTTCTAAGTCAAGAGGACTGATGACCTCAGATGTTAAGTCCCATAGTGCTCAGAGCCATTTGAACCATTTGAACCATTTGACTCATCTTCAGATCTAAGTATTTGCGTCTGAAAACAGCCTTGTCTACTCATAACCACGTATCGGAGTATTCTGGTATGTTGTTGGAAGTAGACAAGGGAGTTGCTGGCGCATCTGCTTGTATCTGAAGAAGTACAGTGTGATCGAAACAAGTAATCCAATTAAAAATGGACAACTGAGACGGAGGTATAAATGCGAATTATCATAAAAACGAAGAGATAAAATACTGATACTTGTAGTAGTATATTAGCCCTGATTCAAGTTTCTACAAATAATCATATTTTCCCGTTTAGACCCGTATCTTTCTGTTAGAGAGCTTTAATGACGCAGACGAGCGCAAAGAAAAAGATCTGAATACGCCGGAGGGAAGGCGGATGCCCGCGCTGAGCAAAGCGTCGCAATTAGCAGCAGGGGGCTCGCACATCACATCTGCGGGCGTGTCGGGGGCCGGGGCTGCGTTTAGAAGCACTAATTACCCCCATAGCGGGGGGCTCATTACGGCCACACCACACCACAGCGTGGCGTGGCGCAGTGCAGCGCCGCCTGGCCCCCGGCAGCTGCGAGCCGGGCGCCGCCTCTTCGCACCTACCATGTTTACCCTGGCTCCCTCCGGAGGAGTCTGCGCGCCGAGTTTAAAACTGTGCGGACGGACGCGGACACGGCGCTGTTAATTAGCAGCGCTAATCGGGGGGACGTCCGCAGCCGACGGCGCGTATCAGCCGGGGGTAATTAGGCAGCGTCACACCGCGCCGTAGTCGGTGGGCCTCCGTCTCCACTCCCGGTCTCCGCTGCATCCGGAACACACGGTGACGGCAACGCCTCAGGCGACTTATCGTTTCAACATTACTTTCTGGTATCGTGTTGTTTCACAACTAGACACACGGAAAAACATCTATGTTTCTTGGTACTGAGTACATCCACCTCGATACCGATACTTACCATACTTTATACTCTTCAGTTGATGTTCTTACTCAGATCAGTGCTTTGAAACTGGTATGCTGCCGAATGATCGACATCATTTCTTGATCTCTTTTCTTTTTGATAGGCCCAATTAATGCCCACGTGCCAATTTCGATTCCTTATTTTTTTTCTTCGACTAATCTTAAATGCCTAGTGTCTAAGTATCGGATCGTCCATCTGCTCTCTCTCAAATTTCTTTAGTCTACTGACAGGTCTGTTTGCGCCCGCCACAAACTCATCCCCCGTGCCAATATTTTCATGTCAGAGTAGCACGTGCAACCTACGTCTTCAATTACTTCGGAACTACGTCTTTAATTATAAACGTAAGCTTCCGCGGCCATTGTCACATTCAATAAAATTTTTCTGGGTTTGTGACCTCATTGTCAATATATATATAAAACTACCGACGTTTCGGTACCTGTTGCATGCAGTAAAGAAAAACACCCTGAAGAAAGTCGCTTGCAACAAGTGCCGAAACGTCGGTAGTTTTATATATATTCACAATGCGGTCACAAACACAGAAAAATTTTATTGAGTACCTCTTTAACTATTTTTTTATTAAACGCTAGCCTACAGAATTTTCTCTGACAAAAACCACTCAAACTTAACCTATTCATTTATTACCCACAATATACAGGCGCAACGCAATCTCACTGCTATACATTGACAACATGACTTCCAATAGTTAATACAAAAGAATTGCCCGGAATTGCAAGAAATCCTAACAAAAATATGAAATTAAAGAAATATGAAACTACATCCAACTATGTTACACTACTGGACATTAAATTTGCTGTACCACGAACAAATGCAGATGATAAACGGGTATTCATTGTACAAATACATTATACTAGAACTTACATGTGATTACATTTTCACGCAATTTGGGTTCATAGACCCTGAGAAGTCAGTAACCAGAACAACCACCTCTGGTCGTAATAACGGCCTTGATACGCCTGGGCGTTGATTCAAACAGAGCTTAGATGGAGTGCACAGGTACAGTTACCCAAGCACCATCAACACGATACCACAGTTCATCAAGAGTAGTGACTGGCGTATTGTGACGATCCAATTGCTCGGCCACCATTGGCCAGACGTTTTCAATTGGTGAGAGATCTGAAGAATGTGGTGGCCAGGGCAACAGTCGAACATTTTCTGTATCCGTACAGCACCTGCAACATGCGGCCGTGCATTATCCTGCTAAAATGTAGGGTTTCGCAGGGATCGAATGAAGGGTAGAGCCACGGGTCGTAACATATCCGAAATGTAACATTCACTGTTCAAAGTGCCGTCAATGTGAACAAGAGGTGACCAAGACGTGTAACCAATGGCACCCCATACCATCACGGCAGGTGATACGTCAGTATGGCGATGACGAATACACACTTCCAATGTGCGTTCACCACGATGTCGCCAAACACGGATGCGACCATCATGGTGCTGTAAACAGAACCTGGATTCATCCGAAAAAATGACGTTTTGCCATTCGTGCACCCAGGTTCATCACTGAGTACACCATCGCTGGCACTCCTGTCTGTGACGCAGCGTCAAGGGGAACCGCAGCCACGGTCTCAAAGCTGATAGTCCGTGCTGCTGCAAACGTCGCCGAACTGTTCGTGCAGGTGGTGGTTGTCTCGCAAACGTTCCCATCTGTTGACTCAGCGATCGAGACGTGGTTGCACGATCCGTTACAGCCATGCGGATAAGATGTCTGTCATCTCGACTGCTAGTGATACGAGACCGTTGGGATCCAGCACGGTGTTTCGTATTACCCTCCTGAACCTACCGATTCCATATTCTGCTAACAGTCATTGGATCTCGACCAACGCGAGCAACAGTGTCGCGATAAGATAAACCGCAATCGTGATAGGCTACAATCCGACCTTTACCAAGTTGGAAACGTGATGGTACGCAACGCCGGTCAACTGCTGTTCGTGTATGAGAAATCGGTTGGAAACATTACTCATGTCAGGACGTTGTAGGTGTCGCCACCGGCGCCATCTTGTGTGAATGCTCTGAAAAGCAAATTATTTGCATATCAGAGCATTTTCTTCCTGTCGGTTAAATTTCGCGTCTGTAGCACGTCATCTTCGTGGTGTAGCAGTTTTAATGGCCAGTAGTGTAATTGCCTAAACTCATTTCAGTCACGAATCCCGATGGTGGCAACCCCATTTTTTTTTTCTTTTTGATAAGTCACTTACCTCACAGAAAATCTTCAAAATAAGTATAGCAATTACAGCAAGTAGGAACAACGGCTAGCAAAATAAAAAGATTCTTAGTACTATAGACTGTAATTACTAGGAGACATATGGTTAGCAAAAACCAAGATTTTATTGAAGAGCAAACATGTATTTAGAAAATTTTGCCTTGTTCATGTGAGATCCACTTCCAAAAGTTATATAGTTGTCAATAATTCCACTGCTCAAACATTATCAACCATACATACATCGTCATACATTTCCTTGCGTATTTTCTTATAAACACATCATTTCATCTCACTTTACAATGCATGTCCTACCAAAACAGAGTCTCCACTGATAATATCATGTCCATACACCTCTCTATCCGTCCAACCACAGAATCTCTTGCCGAGGGCGCAGAGCGCAGTCAGCGATATTCACAGTCTATAGCACTGCCAACAAACGAACAGGCCACTTACAACTTGCTGGATGTATAACAATGTCTGCCTTCCTCTACAGCGCTTTAGCCTGTACAGCTTTACAGATATCCTACCATCAAGATCCTTATTCCTGACATTGGTTTTCATATATTTCTTTCTTCACCGATTCTCCGCAGAACCTTCACATTTCTTACCTTATACGTCCGCCTAATTTTCAACGACCGCAGCTCGTGGTATTGCGCTAGCGTTCTCGCTTCCCGCGCGCGGGGTCCCGGGTTCGATTCCCGACGTAGTCGGGGATTTTTCCTGCCTTGAGATGACTGGGTGTTGTTGTGTCGTCGTCGTCATCATTCATGCCCAATACGGTCGGAGGAAGGCAATAGCAAACCACCTCTACAAGGACCTTGCCTAGTACACCGGTCTGGGTCTCCCGCATCATCCTCTAGGCTATTTGGAGTATGGGACTTCACCATCTTCATTGTTTTCAACATTATTCTGTAGCACCACATCTCAAATGCTTCGATTCTATCCTTCCGATTATCTTTCAGTCCGTGTTTCATTACCATACAACGCTGTGCTCCAAACGCACATTATCAGAAATTTCTTCCTCCAATTAATGCCTAAGTTTGACACAAGTAGACTTCTCTTGTCCAGGAATTCCCTCTTCCCCAAAGCTGGTCTGCATTTTATGCACTCCTTGCTCTGACCGTCCACGGTTATTTTGCTGGCCAGGTAGCAGAATTCCTTAACCTCAGCCGTGATCAACTATCGCGGTCCTAATTTCTGCTACCTCTCGTTATTTCCGTCTTTCTTCGATTTACACTGTATCCATATTATGCACTTATAAAAACTGTTCTTTCCTTTCATCAGATCCTGTAATTCTGTGTCACTTTCACTGAGGACAACAACGTCATTAGCAAAACTTAACATTGACATCCAATGACCTAGAATTTTAATTCCACACTTGGAGATATCTTTTATTTCCTTCATTGCTTCTTCGATGTTTAGAGTAATAGGGGCGAAAGCTTACATCCTTGTCTTACATCCTTGTTAATCGGAGCACTTTGTTCTTATTCTTCCACTCTTATTGTTACCTCTTGGCTCCTACACATATTCTATGTTATTCGACCTTCCCCATAACTTAGCCTATTTTCGTCTACATCTACATCATACTCCGAAAGCCACCTAAAGGTGTGTGGCAGAGGGTACTTCAGGTACCACTATCTGATCCCTCCAACCCTGTTCCACCAGCGAATAGTGCGTGGGAAGAATGATTGTCGATAGGCCTCTGTATTGGATCTAATTTCTCGAATTTTCTCCTCGTGGTCAATAATCGAGATTTATATGGAGGGAAGTAGTATGTTGTCTGACTCCTCCTGAAAAGTGCTGTCCTGAATTTTCAACAGTAAATCTCTTCGTGATGCACAACGCTTCTCTTGTAACGTCTGACAATGGTGTTTGTTTGGCATCTCCGTAACTGTCTCTCCCCAGAAAAACGATCCAGTGACGTAACGCGACGCTGTCCGTTGGATCTTCTCTATCTCCTGTATCAGTCCTTCCTGATAGGGATCCCAGATAGATGAACAATACTCAAGACTCGGTCGAACAAGCGCCTTATAAGCCACTTCTTTCGTGGACGAGTTACATTTCCTTAAGATTCTTCCGATGAATCTGAGTATGGTGTCTGTTTTTCCCACTCTCTGTTTTATATGGTCATTCCACTTAAGGTCGCTCTGGATAGTTACGCCTAGATATTTTATGGCAGACGCTGTCACCAGCTGTTTGTCATCAATAGTGTAGCTGTACAATAGAGGATTTCTTTTTCAGTGTATGCGCATTATGTAACATTTATTTGCGTTCAGGATGAACTGCCAGAGTCTGCAACGTGCACCAATTCTTTGCAGGTCGTTCTGCAAATTCTTACTACTATGTGACGTTGCTACTTTGGTATAAACAACTGCATCATCTGTGAAAAACCTTAAAGAGCATCCGACGTTTTCTGCTAGATCTTTTATATGTACTGTAAACAGAAACTGTGGTATCGCACTTCCATGTGGTACTCCGGACATTACCATTACATCTGTCGATTTGGTTCCGTTAAGAGCGACGTGTTGAGTCCTGTCTGCAAGAAAGTCTTGAATCCAATCGCAGGTCTGCTCCGATACTCCGTAAGCCCGTATTTTTTTTCATTATACGGCAATGCGGGAACGTGTCAAACGCCGTACTGAAATCAAGGAACACGGCATCAGCCTGAGCGCCGTTGTCCACTGCGCTGTAAATCTCATGGAGGAACAGAGCGAGCTGAGTTTATCAGGATCTCTGTTTGCGGAATCCATGTTGTTTTTGTAGAGGGGATGTTCACTTTCCAAGAACGTCATAGTTCTTGAGCATAAAGCATATTCCATAATTCTACAACAGATTGACGTCAACAATATAGGTTTATAATTGCGTGGATTTGTCTTATGGCCTTTCTTAAAAACGGAAATCACCTGCACTTTTTTCCAGTCGTTAGATACCTTTCGTTGCTCAGGCGATCTACGATAAAGTACTGCTAGAAGCGGAGCAAACTCTTCCGCATAATGTTTATAGAATCTTATAGGTATCTCATCTGGTCCTGAAGCCTTTCCACTACTAAGCGATTGTAGCTGCTTTTCAGTTCCGCGATCGGTTATCTCAGTATCTGCCATTTCGATGTTCGCACGAAAATTGAAAGGAGGGACAGTGTTACGGTCTTCCGCGGTGAAGCAACTTCGGAAGACCGAATTCAGTATTTCGGTCTTCTCTCTGTCATCTTGCGTTTCGGTGCCGTTGTGGTCGCTGAGAGAATGAACAGATGATTTTAACCCACTTACTGATTTTACATACGACCGGAATCTCTTAGGGTTTTTACTCAGGTCTGTTGACAACGCCTTACCTTCAAAATCATTGATTGCTTCTCTAATTGCTCTCCTTACGCTCATTTTCGCTTCATTCAGCTTTTGTTTGTCAGCTAGGTTTTAACTTCTCGTTAATATGAGATGAAGTGTTCTTTGTTTACGCCGCGTTTTCTAATACGGGTACTAAACCATGATGGATCATACTTATCCTTTAAAACCTTAGTCGGAACATACTTGTCTAGGGCATATTGAATGAGGCTGTCAATTTTTTCCGTATGTTCTCCACATCTTCGTCCCCATCACTGAATATTTGATGCTGACTGGTGAGATATTCTGAAATTTGTATCCTATCAACCTTGCTGAGCAAATACATTTTCCTATCTTTCATAACATTCCTTGTAGGACCCGTCGTCATAGATACAGTCAAAGCCTTATTATCGCTGATACCTTCCTCTACGTTAACTGATTCGTTAAGATAAAGTCAGTTTGTTGCCAGATTCTTCCGATGAATCTGAGACTGGTGTTTTCCCCACTCTCTCTTTTATATGGTCATTCTACTTAAGGTCGCTCTTGATAGTTACGCCTAGATATTTTACGGCAGACGCTGTCACAACTGTTTGTCATCAGTAGTGTAGCTGTAAAGTAGTGGATTTGGTTTCCAATGTATGCGACGTAACCTTCACGAGTTGGTTCTCGAACTATCTGTGCAAGATAATTTTCGGACAAGAAATTTTTGGCGCCAAAGTTAAGTGATTCGATGTGTAATTAAGTAAGTACATTAATATTATATTTATATTAGCGCTCTATAGAGTATAGTAAATAGGATATTAGCTTTATTTAGCGAAAGCCTAAAAAGTGGGCCTATATTGTAAACAGTCATGAGTGTCAAGTGTTTAGCTGTCGTAGGAACGTTAGTTCTGGTGTACTATGCAGCTGTTGTAACAGATCGTTTCAGTGGGGGGAATGTAGCGGCATGGAAACTGGGGAACAAAGTGAGACTCTTCCTAGGTACTGTAGAGTGTATCCACGGGATATGAAAATAGTAGGACAGGAGTTGAAGATTAGAACCCTTCAGTCTGGATTAGTTAAAGCTAGGGAGGAACTAATTAGGTTAAGGGGGGAGAAGGATGAAGAGAAGTGGGAAGTGTTAGCAGGGAACAGGGGTCACAGAAACAGGACGGTATCTGACAGTTTCATTGTTGGCACAAAAATCGATTTGCTCTGCTGCCACAGTTAAGTAATGAAGAGCCTCATGTAGATGTAGGTATAGCTGATGCACAGCAGAAGTCAGTTAGGAAGCCTGTTGCTTCAGAAAAAGTAGGAAGTGGGAAGAAAATTCTACTGTTATGTAGCAGTCTTGGAAGAGGTGTGGGCCAACTTCTGTAGGGAAAATTAGGTGACAGCTACCAGGTGACAAATTTTTCAAGCCTAGTACATCTCTCAGCCAAGTGATAGGGGGCATAGGATCTTTGTGTAAAGGTTTCACCAAGGAGAGTCATGTTGTAATAGTGGGTGGAGCAGGGAACAGTATCGTAGGGACCAGGGCTACAGTATTGAGAGTGACCTGGTAAAAATAGCATCAGCAAGGAACCATACTAATGTTGAGTTTGTGCCTGTTTTCAAGCGGTACGATCGACCCTAGTTGAACAGCTCTGTGAAGAGGATCAATATGGAGTTCGATCGACTGCTTCGGGTTGGTGCTGGATCAGGGATTGGTTTGGTTCCTATTGACACTATCGGTAGGTGGGGCTTTACTTCTCATTTTCTGAATCTCAATAGAATTGGGAAGGATATACTGGCTAGGTTGATAGCAAATTCTTTAAGGGGGGACACGACAACTCAAGGAAGTAGTTCTTTTTTAGATTAAGCTCATTATCTACACGTTCAATATTGAAACAAGATGTATCTGAAAACGTTAAGCATCATACTTGTGAAGACAAAAAAAGGTAACAGTAAATTTACTAAATCAAAATATCAGAGGCTTAAAAAAACAAAATTAATGAATTTCAGATCTGTTTCGATGAGCTACAGTTTACAAATCCTGTTGATATTATTTGTATTTCGGAACATCATTTAGGTAGAGAAATTGAAGTGCTTGATATGGAATAGTATTCCTTAGCCTCTTCGGAATTGTGTGGATGATGTTTGTCAGAATGTTAGATCATATCGCCAGACTCATACATTCTAGACATCAAGATGAATACTATTTTGTTGCCACTTTTCCCAGTGAACTTAGAAACTCTGATGAAACTGTATCTACCATCCTGCCTTATTCAATCTTAAGTCTTCCAAAGCTCTTTCATTTTAACAATTAGTAACATGGAGAGATGTATCTGTACTTTTTGATACTGAGTACTTTGAGTTGATGCTTCTTTTATTCGATACTTTCAACTGATAGGCAGCTCTTGTTCAGATTATTACGTTATAGCTGATATATTTATTTAAAAATTGTTTTGGCCTGCTAAAGATCGGTTGAAATACCTTCTTTCTTTTTTCTTTTCTTTCTGTCCAGTAGTTTTTCATTCTTTGGTTTGTGTTTTCCTCTTATTTCTCCTGTTCACAGTGTACCTGACTTTTCTTTATTTTCTTCTGGCAGCCCTTGAAACTTTTGCTTCTGGTATGAACTTTTCTCTTTCTCCCATTTCTTTCTCTGTTGTTTCCATTTTTCTCAAGTATGCTTTAGTTTCTTTGATGCATGTCATTGATGTCTTTGGGTTTTTGTCAAAAAGTTAAAAATTCATTTTCATTCAGAGATATTCAGGCTGATAAGCGTTATCTCTTCGTCGAAGTGTCGTGGCTCAAACTCGTCTAGGGGTTCAACCGCACGTGTTGCATAACACGCCCTAAATTACGCACTTATGACCCTTTGGTTCAGTTGTCTGGCTGATGCCAAGTTTGCGAAATGGTATGAAACATACAACGTTAATACAACATATAACAACAGAAATAATAATATCGGGAGCTAAATTAATGACCCATAAATGATGTAGCCACATAGTTGCCATTTGGTTACAATAATGTTTATTCGGAAAGCAAACTAATAGCGAAATTGGTCGCAATTAGAACTACTGTTACACTCGAGCGCATATCCATTTGATACAGTTCAATCATTCACAATCTCATCTCGAATTACAAGCCCAATACTCCACCTCATTAACTACGCGAAAAGTTAGAGTTCACACCAGGCGCGAGGCTGCTCACCGCTCAGAGACTAAGTCCCGCTATACCACAAACGCGAAATTTTCTAAGTCGTTTCACTTCCTAGCTACTTAAAGAGCGACTGCCGCTATCGCGTCTCCTCCAGCACTGTCCCTCTGCCAGTCCCCGGCAGCGCACCGAACATCCTCGCTCAACTGACTAGTGCAGTTTCCTTTCCTGAAGCCATCCATCTGATTGGCTACAGCTTATTGTACATTATTTTACATTTTATCATATTTAGCTAATCAAAGCTTGACCACTTCCATGTTCTAAATAAAGTAACAATATTATCCATTACATAATAAACGTTGAATTCTTTTACATAATACCAATAGAATTTCCTTCTCAGCTTTCAATGCCACGGCCATTGGCTTTGCACCAATGTACTTTCTTATAAATTAAGAACAAAAGTAACTGCTATGCACTAAACCTTAGAACAAATAATCTGTTAACTAATGATTCAATAAGGTGTCACGCTGTAATCGTTCAATATGTTGTGTTTGGAGGAAATGATGATCTAATGCTTAACTGTAACTACTAATAATTTAAATTTACTGTATTTTTAAACAAATATTGTTACTGAGTTGATATTTACAACGTTTGTGATTTTAATGATGCGCTTCTATATGAAATGTCGATCTTTAAGATCGGCCAAAGCGTTCAGATTTTAGCATTCAGGTCTTTGTTTGAAAGCTTGTTGGTTTCACTTTGACAGTAAATCCTAAAATATTATAGATATGACCAATATCCAAGTTTTATTGGAATCATGATGAAACTTTACGGAGGATGGTAGATTAAAATTACTGTGGCTTCATTCCCTGAATTACTACAGAAATAAATAGTTTTCTAAATGTTTCCCTTTATGGCCGATCTCAGATCTGCCATATTTAACACTGCTATATCTCCTTGGTCACAAATAGCTTCTATAGTGTTTCTCTACGGCGTAGGTTTTCGTCTGTCTCACTTGCACACTACAGTGATTAGGCCTCATTCAGCAAAATAAACGTCTGTGAATTTACTCATCTCGTGGAGAATCTGCGCTCTTTGTGGCACGGGGTCCCAAACGACAGGGTTCGTTTCACATTTCCTGAAGGCTGATTCTTTCGGCCATATACTTAAATGAGAGCGAAATGCTCGTTAACTCAGAACCATGGTATCATCAGCAAACAACCACAGATTGCTGCCCACTCTGTAAGTCAAATCATTGAAGTATATAGAGACCAACAGCGGTCCTGCCACTCTTCCCTGGGGCACTTCTGACGGTACCCTTCTCTATGATGAACCCTCGCCATCGACAGCAACATACTGGGTTCTATTATTTAACAGGTCTTCGAGCCATTCACATATCTGTGGACTTATTCCATATGCTCCTACCTTCGTGAACAGCCTGCGATGGGGCACGGTGTCAATTGTCTATCTTTTGTCCTTCATCCACTGTCGCTGTATATTGTGAGAAAACGGCAAGCAGAGTTTCGCAAGAGGGGTGCCTTCTAAAACCATGCTGATTCGTGGACACAAGCTTCTCAAGAAAACTTACTGTATTCGAAATGAGAATATGTTCAACGATTCTGCAGCAAACCGAAGTTAGGGATATTGGTCTGTAATTCTGTGGTCCAATCCTTTACCCTTCTTATGTACTGGAGTCGCCTATGTTTTTTCCAACCGCTTAGGACCTTGTATTGGGCGAGAGATTCACTATAAATGCTGGCTAGGTATGGGGACAATGCTTCAGAGCATATAACACTATACTGCAACTGAACAAACAGCTCTGCTAATGGAAACGCCACGTATAACATTATTGCACGGGGAAATTGTGCATATAATACAATGTTACACCTTTTAAAGGATTTGGCGGTGATTTATGACTAATGGAAAAGAAAATTAGACTATTAGTTCGTTTTCCTAAGAGTTTTCGAGCTGTTACAGAGAAACATAGTAAAAATGGAATAATACTGAATCTAGGATCTTTCTGTACCAAGTTCATTTAGTGGCTTGTCTAATGGATTTATAGTCGGTAGCCCTTCTCGGTAAAGAAATGATTGTGTTTCAGGAAAGTAGAAGAAGTAAACTTGGCCTGCTTTCCTGCTGTTCCCTAATATAACTTTAACTTCACACGCACACACACACACACACACACACACACACACACACACATATATATATATATATATATATATATATATATATATATATATATATATATATATATATATATATAACCTTGAGGATATCATTCTGAGAAAAGCAGATGAATCATTTATCTACTACAACCACATACATATATAGTTTTGATCTAGAAAGACCACAAATTTTTAATCATTACTATGTGCAAAAAAATTGGCCATGGGGGACTTAGTTTGCATTTTGTATAACCGACCAATTAAATACTCAAATAATGTAACAGCATAATACACACACTTAAATTTATTAAGAAACTTTCTTTATATCTTTCTCTAACAAGTGATCTGTAAAGAGCCAAAGGACGCAGGGTGTGGTCACTCTATATTGTCATTGAGTACATTCATGCAACCTTACTTCAGTGTTACTGAGCCACATACGCAATTTTCTTTCTATAACTTTTTGTACTTTACTAAATTTCATTTATAACTGAAACAATTTTATCTGTATTTAACTCAAAACTTATTTACTCACTTTCACTTTAAAAATTAGTTCACAACAATTATTTTCAGACATTTAATCAAAGATGAAATTAGTGCTTGTAGATACTGAAGAAAGCACTTCAAATGTTATTATAACGTGTTTACTAGGAATAATCAAATACTAGGAAAGAACCCTTTGTAGCTGAATGTTTAGGAATAAATAACAGGGTTACCCAAATCTTATATTTTATCACAAAAATTATTAAAAAAAAAGCTAATTTTGAATTAATGGTTTACGCTTCTACAGTTCTAATTATACTGTTGGCTGTTGGCGTTCGGTGTGGCGTACAGTGATGGCGGCTTCGCTGCCCTTGGTACGACGTGCAATTTTCTTGAAGTATGGGCTAATTAATTCTTCTTGGTGTCATTCTAACGTCCATTAACTAGCCCAACAGGTTGTACCAAAGCCCTAAATTCAGCAGTAGTCGTCCGAAGCTTTTGTGCAACAATTTCCAGGCAAAGCATCCCCTGCTTCGTCCGAGTGCTGCCGCTTTCACTGCTGCCAACAGACTGTCTTCTCGTTCCCGCCCGCGCTAGAGGTAGCGCACCAAAACCCAAGCCACGCTTTTCACTTCCCCACAGTAACTTCCGTTCAGTATAAAAGCGCTCCATGTTGTACATGAAACATATTTTCCACATTGTCGCTAAGCGTGTAACATTTTATACGAATGACAACTTGCACGAATATATACAATTACACACACAAACTTTTTCACCTTGTACATTTTACATACTTCGTAACATGAGTTACAAACGTACATAAGCAAAACTATCTAACATTACATATGTCATACTTTCAAATAGTCTTTGCATTGTATTAAGACAAATTTTAAAGGCAAACAAACTTATGAATTCAGATGAATGACAGATAGTGTTATAAATACTCTACGTAAAATCGAACAGGGATTCCATCCGGAGCTGGTGATTTATTTGCTTTCAAATTTTTCAGTGATTCCTCTTTGCCAGGGATGCTTATTACTTGGTCTATGTCATCCATACCGGAGACTATAGGATGGTGAAATGATGGTATGTTTGTACGATTCTCATGTGTGTAGAATTTCTTGAACGTGAAATTTAAAACTTCGGATTTCTTTTTACGGTCTGCAACCGCCACACCTGACTGGTCAACAAGGGACTTAGACCTGCAAAGCAATTTTACATAAGACCAGTATGTTCTCGGGTTCTCTGCCAGATCTTTTGCTAAGGTGTGACGGTGGTGGTAGTTGTATGCTTCGTGCTTAGATCTTTTAACCGACGCAAGAATCTCTACGAACCTTCACTTGTCGTCATTTGTGCGTCCCCATTTGAACCGAGAGTGCAACAGCCTCTGCTTCCTCAGCATCCTGCGAATTTCGTTATTAAACATTGGTGGATCTTTTGCATCCTTTTTCCACGTACCAGGCACGTAACTCTCCAGACCACGATTTACAGTCTGCTTACGTTTTGCCCATAGTTACTTTACATACGTCTTACTGGAACTAGGTAATGTCAGTTCACTGTCTAAGTGAGATACTCACAACTGCTTATCTATTCTATCTAGCAGAAAGACTCTCCTAGCCTTCTTGACTGATTTATTAACTTTCGTAATCATCCTGATCGATAATCCTAGTTTCTATACTGACACTGTCGGTAAGGTACAGCCTATTTGTTGCTAGAAAGCCTAACAAGGGGAGGCCGACAATTGTGAAATTCAGATTCGATTCATACTGCGCATAATAAAAGCTCATGGCCAGAGGTGTAATGTGGCAAAGCACCAAGACGCACTTCTCAGCCGTTGTCGAGAAAATCGACAATTAAAAGAAACCGTTGCGGTGAAATACTCTCTACGAATAAAGATTTTCTACAGCGTCGTGGCGCAGCGGTAAGCGCTCGGGTTCGTAATCCAAAGGTCGCCGGATCCAATCTCGCGCCATGCAATTTTTTCATTATTAGTTTTTTGTAATTCAAATATATATATATATATATATATATATATATATATATATACACACTCCTGGAAATTGAAATAAGAACACCGTGAATTCATTGTCCCAGGAAGGGGAAACTTTATTGACACATTCCTGGGGTCAGATACATCACATGATCACACTGACAGAACCACAGGCTCATAGACACAGGCAACAGAGCATGCACAATGTCGGCACTAGTACAGTGTATATCCACCTTTCGCAGCAATGCAGGCTGCTATTCTCCCATGGAGACGATCGTAGAGATGCTGGATGTAGTCCTGTGGAACGGCTTGCCATGCCATTTCCACCTGGCGCCTCAGTTGGACCAGCGTTCGTGCTGGACGTGCAGACCGCGTGAGACGACGCTTCATCCAGTCCCAAACAAGCTCAATGGGGGACAGATCCGGAGATCTTGCTGGCCAGGGTAGTTGACTTACACCTTCTAGAGCACGTTGGGTGGCACGGGATACATGCGGACGTGCATTGTCCTGTTGGAACAGCAAGTTCCCTTGCCGGTCTAGGAATGGTAGAACGATGGGTTCGATGTCGGTTTGGATGTACCGTGCACTATTCAGTGTCCTCTCGACGATCACCAGTGGTGTACGGCCAGTGTAGGAGATCGCTCCCCACACCATGATGCCGGGTGTTGGCCCTGTGTGCCTCGGTCGTATGCAGTCCTGATTGTGGCGCTCACCTGCACGGCGCCAAACACGCATACGACCATCATTGGCACCAAGGCAGAAGCGACTCTCATCGCTGAAGACGACACGTCTCCATTCGTCCCTCCATTCACGCCTGTCGCGACACCACTGGAGGCGGGCTGCACGATGTTGGGGCGTGAGCGGAAGACGGCCTAACGGTGTGCGGGACCGTAGCCCAGCTTCATGGAGACGGTTGCGAATGGTCCTCGCCGATACCCCAGGAGCAACAGTGTCCCAAATTTGCTGGGAAGTGGCGGTGTGGTCCCCTACGGCACTGCGTAGGATCCTACGGTCTTGGCGTGCATCCGTGCGTCGCTGCGGTCCAGTCCCAGGTCGACGGGCACGTGCACCTTCCGCCGACCACTGGCGACAACATCGATGTACTGTGGAGGCCTCACGCCCCACGTGTTGAGCAATTCGGCGGTACGTCCACCCGGCCTCCCGCATGCTCACTATACGCCCTCACTCAGAGTCCGTCAACTGCACATACGGTTCACGTCAACGCTGTCGCGGCATGCTACCAGTGTTAAAGACTGCGATGGAGCTCCGTATGCCACGGCAAACTGGCTGACACTGACGGCGGCGGTGCACAAATGCTGCGCAGCTAGCGCCATTCGACGGCCAACACCGCGGTTCCTGGTGTGTCCGCTGTGCCGTGCGTGTGATCATTGCTTCTACAGCCCTCTCGCAGTGTCCGGGGCAAGTATGGTGCGTCTGACACACCGGTGTCAATGTGTTCTTTTTTCCATTTCCAGGAGTGAATTGCTTATGCATGTTGGTGAAGGCGGATCGCTGTCCAATTGTTCCGCCTCCATTTTTCCGTTTTTTTTAAACAGGGTGTACCAAAACTCTCCCGTCCGCACTGATTTTCGACGATGTTATACGTTGCGCTAGGGACCGCATCTACCTTCTTTCGAAGTTAGCAGGCAACTACGCTGGTATGCGGCGGCTCGTTTCCGCCCATTCAACATCTGTCCTCCAAGTGTAACGAGCGAGTAACGGAGTTTATATTTCATACCTGCCACAGCAAATTTGTGTTCGTGGGGTCTCTATTCTAATTCGAACGTTTGACTTACTCTATACGTATTCGTTTCGGAATGTAGTTTCTACGTCTTCCGTTAACTATATGTGGTTAACATTATGAAGACAATTAATAACATTTGTGAAATATATATATATATTTGAATTACAAAAAACAAATACTAAAAAATGAAAAGGTTGCATGGCGCGAGATTCGATCCGGCGACTTTCGGATTACGAACCCGAGCGCTTACCGCTGCACCACGACGCTGTAGAAAATTGTTCATCGTAGAGAGTATTTCACCGCAACGGTTTCTTTTAACTTGATTTTCTCGACAACGGCTGAGAAGTGCATCTTGGTGCTTTGCCACATTACACCTCTGGCCATGGGCTTTTATTATGCGCAGTATGAATCGAATCTGAGTTTCACAATTGGCGGCCTCCACTTGTAAGATATTTCCATTGTGTGTTGGCTGCAGAACTAGCTCCTCAAGATAGTTTTTGGAAAACGTGTTCAAAAGTATTTCACATGACAGTCTCTATGTACCCACAGCAATGGATCCATAGACATCAGAGTCTACATGCTGCAGATTAAGGGCTAGTTAGAAAAGAAATAATTTTTTTCACATGTTCGAATTTTTATCTCATTATAAAATTTGCAATTTTCCTAATAAAATGATCTATATATATCACTCATTAACTCACATGGGAAGTATTTTGTTTTATTTTTTAAAATCAAATCTACACCGACTGAAAATGTTAAATTCTTTACGTACATTACTTCAAGATCTATTTCTCGGTAATTTTCTATATAGAAGGCAGTTGCTTGCTATGTTAGAAAGGATAAATTACGTGTTTGTATTGGTAGTCTAGTATCTTATCGTTTCATAGTGTAACACGCTTTGTATGTCGAAGTGCTTAAGTTTTTCCGAGGAAAAGTGACGAACATATTGGTAAATCTCTCAAAAAGTAAAGTATGGTGCCAAAATGCAGGGTTTTTAAGAAACGTGGGTTTCATGGTAATACAGTTTCGAATAAAGGGAAACATTATGTTCAACATATGGCGTGTGAAGTTACAGATAGTGAAATACAGGCAAACTCGTCAGTTTCTAGAGCTTCGAAGACTTAAATAAAACGTTGTGGTACACATTTTTCTCAAAACGAAAGTGTTGTACATGGTAGATTAGGTTATATTCTGATAGATTTACACATCCTAACAACGGTGTTAGGGGAATGTGTGTGTTATAAAACATGTGGAGGGCCAGTTAGTTTACATGAAGACCGTGAGGTATCAAATGGACTAGCTAGGAAACTTATCATTAATTATGCCAGTTGTAAATATACTCAATCGTTTTGGAATTCTAATAAGTGTAAAAATAATTACTTGAGGTAAATGTTAGGTGGTTTTATGGATTGAGAGCGACTGGCAAAGGACTCACTGCAGGAGATACAATGTGTGTGGTGATGAATATGCCACGCCCACCTTGTAAAACCGACAAGTACGCAGGATTTATTGGAGCTGCTGTGGAATCTGTTGCATGCGAGTCAATTAAGGGTGCTGCAAACGAAGCTGTTGGAATAAATGATGGTAAGACTGACATAGCAGTAGCTTTTGATGGCACTTGGCAAAAGTGAGGCTACAGTTCTGAGAATTCTGTTACTACGATGACCAGTGTGGATGCTGGAAAGGTAATAGAAATGTAAGTCAGGGAATGAAGAAGGGCATATCTGTGACGGAAATTATGAAGGAACAAGTGGTGGTACGGAGGCCTCTGCAGCTATTGAAATTTTTAGTCGACCTGTGAACGAAAGGGGAGTGTGTTACACAAAGTTCTTAGGTGATGGAGACTCAAAAGCTTATAACAGTGTAGTAGCTGCTCAGCCCTATGGTGAGAAGATTATCACGAAACTCACACACACACGAAATTTAATAACTATGCTTCGAGGAAAACACAGAGAAAGACAAACACTTAACTTGGCGCTATGTAGATGTATATCACCCGAGAGCTAGAGCCTCACTACCACTCCGTCTCCCAGGCCACAAGGAGCCAATCGGGACCTTCCGACCGCCGTGTCACCTTAAGCCGAGGTTGCGGATAGGAGAGGCGTGTCGTCAGCACACCACTCTCCCGGTCGTTACGATGGTTTTCTTTGACCGGAGCCGCTACTATTCGGTCGAGTAGCTCCTCAGTTGGCATCACGAGGCTGAGTGCATCTCGAAAAATGGCAACAGCATATGGCGACCAGGATTTTACTCATCCAAGTGCCGGCCACGCCCGACAGCGCTAATTTGGGTGATCTCGCTGGAACCGGTGTATCCAATGCGGCAAGGGCAGAGCCTCACTAACATCAGTGTTATTTCTGGTATTCAGAAACTACGTGCCACATTTTCATAATCTGTGGCCGGCTATCTCTTTGTACAGGAAATTCAATGTAGTTAAATTTTGCACTGGGACTGGGATACATTTTTGCTGGCGGCAGCTATTTTCGAGTTATTAAAAAAAAAAGCTTACAAAGGTGACCTTCAAAGATAACTTCAGCCTTACGAGGTGCATTCAAGTTCTAAGGCCTCCAATTTTTTTTCTCCGTACTGGAAAGAGATAGAAACATGCGCATTGTTTTAAAATGAGGCCGCGTTCATTGTCAGTACGTCCCAGAGATGGCAGCACCGTACGGGAGATGGAATTTTACAGCCAGCGGCGAGAGTGAGAACTGTTTTAAATACTTAAAATGGCGACGTTTTCCTTACTTGAACAGCGTGCAATCATTCGTTTTCTGAATTTGCCTGGTGTGAAACCAATCGAAATTCATCGACAGTTGAAGGAGACATGTGGTGATGGAGTTATGGATGTGTCGAAAGTGCGTTCGTGGGTGCGACAGTTTAATGAAGGCAGAACATCGTGTGACAACAAACTGAAACAACCTCGGGCTCGCACAAGCTAGTCTGACAACACGGTGGAGAAAGTGGAGAGAATTGTTTTGGGGGATCGCCGAATGACTGTTGAACAGATCGCCTCCAGAGTTGGCATTTCTGTAGTTTCTGTGCACACAATCCTGCATGACGACCTGAAAATGCGAAAAGTGTCATCCAGGTGGGTGCCACGAATGCTGATGGATGACCACATGGCTGCCCGTCTGGCATGTTCCCGAGCAATGTTGTCGCACAACGACAGCATGAATGGGACTTTCTTTTCGTCGGTTGTGACAATGGATGAGACGTGGATGCAATTTTTCAATCCAGAAACAAAACGCCAGTCAGCTGAATGGAAGCACACAGATTCACCGCCACCAAAAAAATTTTGGGTAACCGCCAGTGCTGAAAAAATGATGGCGTCCATGTTCTGGGACAGCGAGGGCGTAATCCTTACCCATTGCGTTCCAAAGGGCACTACGGTAACAGGTGCATCCTACGAAAATGTTTTGAGAAAAAAAATTCCTTCCTGCACTGCAACACAAACGTCCGGGAAGTGCTGCGCGTGTGCTGTTTCACCAAGACAATGCACCCGCACATCGAGCTAACGTTACGCAACAGTTTCTTCGTGATAACAACTTTGAAGTGCTTCCTCATGCTCCCTACTCGCCTGACCTGGCTCCTAGTGACTTTTGGCTTTTTCCAACAACGAAAGACACTTTCCGTGGCCGCACATTCACCAGCCGTGCTGCTATTGCCTCAGCGATTTTCCAGTGGTCAAAACAGTCTCCTAAAGAAGCCTTCGCCGCTGCTATGGAATCATGGCGTCAGCGTTGTGAAAAATGTGTACGTCTGCAGGACGATTACGTCGAGAAGTAACGCTAGTTTCATGGATTTCGGGTGAGTAGTTAATTAGAAAAAATGTCGGAGGCCTTAGAACTTGAATGCACCTACGTCCCTCAGCAGTCAGGATTTCTGGCATATGTCTGTGTGTGTGTGTGTGTGTGTGTGTGTGTGTGTGTTGTGTATTGAACTGGGGCCCTTGAAACAACACAGATGCTTCGTCTCATTGTAGTCGTCAGTGGTTCACAGCCCGACAACAGGCCACAGCAGTCCATCCCCCCCCCCCCCCCCCCCCACTGCCCCACACCGAACGCAGGGTTATTGTGACGTTCGGCCGCCAGTGCAGTCCTCGTGAGGACAGTTGACGAGCCACTTGATGAGGAAGCAGCGGCTCCGGTCACGAAGACTGACAGCGGTAGGGAGAGAGGTGTGCTGATATCCAGTGACGGCTGTGCACTGAGGATGACACCGCGGTCGGTAGGTACAGTTCGACCTTAGAGGTCTGCTCAGACGGAGTTAGTTTACCCAGTGTAATGTCCCCACAGAAAATACCCTCTACCACGCACCAATTAATCATTTTCAATCAAACCATCCACATTCATTCACTTTGGAAAAGTTATCTGATCTGATATTCTCGTAATATATGCGGCGACAGCTCGACGACGCCAAAGTATTTTCTAGTGCGTTTGTTCTTTGAAATAACAGAGATGCATATCTGCATTCTCCATGGTTGTTAAGAGTGGTAACTAGGACAGCTTCTGGAGTATCTGTTGAGGGATTGACGTGTTTCTGAGAGATACATATTCTGCTTTTCTTCTCGCTAAAGCGATCCAATTAACATTTGTGCCGCTAGCGGTTTGTTTGAAGAGAAAGAGACTGTAAACGGAAAATAATTAAGGCGTGGAATCACCGGAGATCTGGATATGTAATGGAGATGGATTTAATACACAATTTCCTCCATAAATAAGGTTTGTGACTTTTCTGTTCTGGAGTGAATGAACGAATGAGTTTTTTCTGAATCATTTGATGATCACGTTGGCCCTGTAATTAGTGGGAAGTTTCAGCTGTGTCGAAGAGAGCCTGCAATCACTGAGTCTGTGTTAAATCGCCCAAAAAGGCATCGTACACGTCTGGAATCCGCAATCTTTCGTAAAAGGAACAAATTGTCCAAACGATTGATTCTACCGACTGACTGCAGTGTTTAACAGTAATTATAAATTTAAAGACTCCACCAAAGATCCTATTTGGCTGATTTCACGTAATGAAATATTATATTAAAAATTGTACATAGATAAAGGAGAGAAAGAGAGAGAGCGAATGAAAATAGAGATAATACTAATAATCCTCCATTAGTCTAACTTTTCGCCTGTCTTATCACGGATCAGCCAAGAACGGGGAGGGCCTTACTTTACTGTATAGATTTATGTGTGAAGGTGAAGGGATCTTAAAGGCGACAGATACACGTCTACACAGACAAGACAATACAGAGATAGCGGCTAGCTGCATTCATCATCTATTCTTAGATAAAGAGACGGCAACTTATTATCCGAACATTCAAAAAAGGTTATACCAAGAATGCTTTTTTCTTCACATCAAGCATACTGGTTGCTGTACCAAACCCATTATCCAATGGAACATTTTTTGCAAACGTCGATTTTACAATTAGTAAAGGATCCACGAAGTTGTTGGTGTAATAAGGCCAGTTGGCGAACACCAAAAAAAGTAGAATGTGGGTAATAATTCATGCAGTCATAAATTTTTGTACAGTGGTAGGAGGGGTTGCAGTGAACAACATACTGGAAATCATGACTGGTGGGGCCTGAGTGTAGGAGGCGGGGTGCGTCTGAATGTCACTACTGTACGTTTCTTCTCAGATAAGTCCAAAACTACGGCCTCTAGAGAAAACATATCTCGGTAAAAGTGTAACCTCTTTAACTTTTCTACAAAAAGTTTCGGTTCGTTTTTTCTGTAGGACGAATAGTTTACGTGTAGCGAGCAAGAAAATGTCAAAATTGTGGTGTCACCGCCAGACACCACACTTGCTAGGTGGTAGCCTTTAAATCGGCCGCGGTCCATTAGTATACGTCGGACCCGCGGGTAGCCACTGTCAGTGATTGCAGACCGAGCGCCACCACACGGCAGGTCTAAAGAGACTTCCTAGCACTCGCCCCAGTTGTACAGCAGACGTTGCTAGGAATGGTTCACTGACAAATACGCTCTCATTTGCCGAGGCGATAGTTAGCATAACCTTCAGCTACGTCATTTGCTACGACCTAGCACGGCGCCATTACCAGTTAATATTGAGATTGTAAAACATGTATCGACAAGAGCAATGTACACCAATTATGGATTAAAGTTAAGTATTCCAGCAGCAACGTACCTTATTGGCTATATTAATTACATTGTCCTGTGCCAGACCTCACGCCAGTTTGCGTGAGCTTAAACGCGTGCATTTCGGCCTCCTCTAGCAACATTGTGTTGGCTCTTCTGCCAACACATCAAAAATTTCGCGCGTGTACTTTGAAGACCAGATAGACCATTGCGCGTTGCACAAAACGACTGCAGGAGATGCAGCTGAATACGCCTATGTGTTGGGCTACGATTACTAAAGAAAGATTCCATAAGTATATTTTGAAACACTAGCAAAAGACAAGCGACCGCCAAGTATAGCCTTCTCTCGTATAACCTGACGTCCCAGATCAAAAATGGTCCAAATGGCTCTGATCACTATGCGACTTAACTTCTGAGGTCATCAGTCCCCTAGAACTTAGAACTACTTAAACCTAACTAACCTAAGGACATCCCACACACCCATGCCCGAGGCAGGATTCGAACCTGCGACCGTAGCGGTCGCACGGTTCCAGACTGAAGTGCCTAGAACCGCTCGGTCACTCCGGCCGGCGTCCCAGATCAGTGGAGTGTGTGAATACTTTTTACAAAAACAGTCTCTACAGCTGTAGTCAATTATCCTCTAAGGGGTAATTTCAGTTCGTAATAACTGTTCCATGGTGCCCATTAAAACAGTACATGATGTTCATATTTGGCGATTGCTTTCCCAGCAGGTGTCCGAATCGGGTAAGGAGTAGCAGGTAACGGCGGCGGCTGGACGCCGCGTGGAAGGCGCCCGCCTGGAACGGACCGGAGAATGGAGAGTATTGCCCTCGCGTGAATGACCGTTATGACAGGCGGCGTGAGACTATAATGGAGGCAAACATTCTCCTTCCACGGCGCGTGGGGAAAGGGGAGGCACGGTTCTGGAGAAAGCTAGGTCCGCCCGGTCGAATCGAGGTCCGCGTGTTTACCTGCGGTTTCTCACGCACCTTTGTGACTTCCTGGGTTATGAGAATTCCCTGCGCGCGGAAATTGAGTCCATACGTCGCGCCGGCGACTGCCACCTTAGACAGCCTCAGTACGCCATCGCTGTTTTACTTTCTCTGTCTCGGTCCCACCACTTTAGGTATCATCGCAGCTTCCGCCTGTGACAGTTACGAGCTATCAGTGGGCCAGTCAGTGTAAGAGTCGTAGTTATCCAGAATACTTGTCCTCCATTTCGTACAGCGTTTGTCAGGTAGAAGATCAGGGGGTTCGACGTTAGGTAATCGCTACAGGGCACATGTTGCTTACAGAAGTAGTTTGTTACTAACGGCGGGTATTTGGGCGTCATGTATCATGACTCTCTTCCAAGCAAAGCGGAAAGCTCAGCTTCATTTGAGTAACCACTGATTCACATAAATAACAGAAGAAAGTCACCGTCGAATATATCTTGAGCCAACAAGTGACATTAATGTTCGTGATCAATGAAAACCATCTCAGCTGTATCTTTTTTTTTACATTTGAAGTTGTTTTCTGTAATCATTAACTGTCGAAGTTGATTGGCGTAAACAGGATATGAATGATGAAAATGGACAAACAAAAATACAGGGTGACAATTACTGAACTATGCGAAAAAAAACGTAAATTAGTTACAAATTACGAGGGGCACACACTTCATTCAACATTTAAACGCCACAACAGATATTGGGATTTAGGTTATGAGATGTTCAATACGGCTGCCATCAATGGCGATGACTTGGCGCAGACGAACAGCGAAATTCTGCATGACCCGCTGAAGAGGCGGAATATCGACGCTGCCGATGACCTCCTGAATGGCTGTTTTCAGTTCAGTAATGGTTTCGGGGTTATTATTGTACTCCTTGCCCTTAATACAGCCTCACAAAAACATGTGTTCAGATCCGTACAGTGCCGGTCAATTGAGGCCCATGCCAGTAGCCTCTGGGTACCCCGAAGCTAGAACGCGGTCCCCAAAGTGCTCCTCCGGGACATCAAACGCTCTCCTGCTTCAATGGGGTCGATCTCCGTCACGCATGATCCTCATCTTGTGAAAATAACAACTTTCACATACCGTTTGGTAGTCACCGAGCCATCAAGGGACATTACACCGATTATTAGGTGACTGGACATTGCACACCGCAGAGTCTCCCGCTGAGGGTGAAAAGACTTCTCGATCCAGAAATGCATGTTCTCAGTCTCCGTAAATACTCCAATTTTGTTTATTGACGCACCCATCCAAATGAAAGTGGGCTTCGTCGCTAAACCAAACCATAAGGGGCATGCTAATTCCTATCACGCCCCGTGACCAGCCGTGCAGTTTCAACGCATACCGTTCAGAAGTTATCACCATTTTACCTCTTGTAGTTCAGTAATTGTCACCCTGTATATGACCACCTTTGCAGAATACTTGTGACAAACCTTCTGTATTTATCGAGACAGGAGCAACCTGTTAGAACGATTAAGTGACGAATCTTAGTATGTTGTGAGTAAAGAAAGAAAGAAGTTCATTCTAGGGACATCAATGGCTTTTGCATAACGCTTACTACGAATGGGAGGCGTACAAAAAATTAAAAAATAAACAAATTGTTCTTAACTTTTATTAACAACATCCTTTTAAATACGTACTGTTGTCTGTGTATGGTCGAGAACCTGAAAACATCCTTTAGCACAATCTGGGCAACACAAAAGCTCTTTCCCTAATGTCTATGCAGGGAGAAGGGGCCCGCCGGAGTGGCCGAGCGGTTCTAGGCGCTACAATCTGGAACCGAAAGACCGCTACGGTCGCAGGTTCGAATCCTCTTTGGGCATGGACGTGTGTGATGTCCTTAGGTTAGTTAGGTTTAAGTAGTTCTAAGTTCTAGGGGACTGATGACCTCAGATGTTAAGTCCCGTAATGCTCAGAGCCATTTGAACCATTTAGAGAGAAGGGGTACCTTGTGACTACCAAATAAAAATTTAAAAATTAAAGATTTCGTTAACTATCGTTGAATTTTATTCATAAAATAATTTTTACGTAAATACAGATGTGCAACAGGGATCCTGATCTTGATAGTATGAAAATGACATTTGTTGTGTAAAGTTGCTTTCATTACTAAGATTTAAGTTTTTGGGCTACGTTTTACTGAGAAATTCAAAAGAGTTGCGGAATTTGGTGTAAAAAATTAATAAATACAATAAATATATTTTTAGAATTTTCAAAAATCAAGTACAGGACCAGTTTACAAATTTTCGCAAGGTGGGAATAAATTATACCTCCAACACCCCTTCCCCCGCCCCCAATACTGCTATTCGATGGCTTTAAAATAATCGGGTTGACAGAATATTTACCACCGTTAGCACTTACTTTTAAGTATTGATCAATATTTCTCTTGGAACAGTGGTACTCAATATTTCTTTTGGAGCAAAAGATACTGTCAGCGTTAAAAATTTGTGCTGACATGTTGCCAATCGCTATAATTTATTACACTGTCCGACAAAACAAAGGGAAGACCCTAGAAGACATTGTCGGATGTCAATGTATTTTCGTACATTTAATCGGCGGGTCTTTATATGATTAGACTTTCAGTTCCCTGTGACGAGTAGAACGGTCACAACAGTGCACTAGCGTTTTCCATGTTTAGTGTTGTTACTAGTGCTAGTAGTGTATATCAGGGGCATGGTCAGCGCCAGATGTTGCGTGACTTCTGGAAAGAACACGGAAATATTGCGTACCCGTGTGAGACAGCGCTATCAGCATCTGAGAAGTTTGATGACGATGATGTTTGGTTTGTGGAGCGCCCAAGTGCATGGTCATCAGCGGACGTAGAAAGTCCCAGTTTTTACACAGTCCAATTTTTTTTACGCAGTCCACTCAACACGGTCACGAATGAGTATGATGAAATGATGAGGACAACAGAAACACCCAGTCCCCGGGCAGAGAAAATCTCCAGCGCCGTCGGGAATCGAATCCGGGGCCCCGTGATCCAGAGGCAACAACGCTAGCCACTAGACCCTGATAAGTTTGAAATAAAAAAACTGGATTTACTTTTATTAACAACATCCTTTTTAAATAGGTACTGCTGTTTACGTAAGGTTCAGAACCTGAAAACATCCTTTAGCACAATCTGAGCAATACAAACGCATTTTTCAGTAATGTGTGCACAGAGAGAAAGGGTTGTTTTACGACGACGACATAAAATTTTAAATAAATACAGATTCCATTTATTGTCGTTGAGTTTTATTCACAATATACTTTTTAAAGGTGTATAGATGTGTAAGAAGGACCCAAGGTAGTGTTACAGGACCTTTACTGTTCCTTATCTATATACACGATTTGGGAGACAATCTGAGCAGCAGTCTTAGGTTGTTGGCAGATGACGCTATCGTTTATCGACTAGTAAAGTCATCAGAAGATCTAAACAAAGTGCGAAATGATTTAGAAGAGAAATCTGTATGACGCAAAAATTGGCGATTGACCGTAAATAACGAAAGGTGTGGGGTCATCTACGTGATTGCTAAAAGGATTCCTATAAACTTCGGTTACACGATAAATCAGTCAAATCTAAAGGCCGTAAATTCAACTAAATACCTAAGAATTCCAATTTCCAACAACTTAAATAGGAAGGAACACATAGAAAATGTTGTGAGGAAGGCTAGCTAAGGACTGCGTTTTATTGGCAGGACACTTAGAAAATCTAAATAAGACTGCCAACGCTACGCTTGTCCGTTCTCTTTTAGAATACTGCTGCGCAGTATGGGATCCTTACCACATGGGACTGACAGAATACATCGAAAAAGTTCAAAGAAGGGCGACACGTTTGTATTAGCGCGAAATAGGGGAGAGAGTGTCACTGAAATGATACAGGATTTGGGGTGAACATCATTAAAACAAAGGCGTATTTCTTGCAGAGGATTATTGTCTCGAAATTCCAATCGCCAACTTTCTCCACCGAATGCGAAAATATTTTGTTGGCGCCAACATACAAAGGGAGAAATGTTCACCATGATAAAATAAGGGAAATCAGAGCTCGCACGGAAAGATATTGATGTTCGTTCTTTCCGCGCGCTTTATGAGAATGGATTAATACAGAATTATTATAAAAGTGGTTCGATGACCCTCTGCCTGGCACTTAAATGTGCTTTTCAGAGTATTCATGTAGATGTAAATGTAGACCCTGAACTTAAAACTATGAAAATGGCATTTTTGTGAAAAATTACCCTCACTACAAAGACTTAAGTTTTTGGGTTACGTTTTACTGAGAAATTGGAAACAGTTACGGAGTCTGCGTCTCCATTTGGTCTGATATTCCGATCACATTACACCCAGATTTCTAGATCATTCGGATATATTAGTGGTCCGATGTTCGACTGAATGAGAACGTGACAGCTGGCGTACTTGTAGTCAAAGTTTCGATCGACCACGTCTGACCACCACAGGAACTATCATACTGTGCACCAAGATCTTTCTGGCCCTCCACGTTTGCGCCCACCATCCGAGGCAAATGAATAGACTCGGTGCTACATTCTCTGCCATCGCGCACAACTGGTCGAATACTAGCGGCAGCCAGATTAAGAAAGAACAGCACGATGCGTAGGCTGCCTTTAAGACCACAACACAGATGGCTGCGTTTGGAGTAGCTGCTGTGATTGGGAAGCACGAATGGAGTAGCTTAGTATTCAGCGATGAATAGAATGGTTCAAATGGCTCTGAGCACTATGGGCGGTTCCAGACTGTAGCGCCTAGAACCGCTGGGCCACTCAAGCCGGCCAGCGATGAATAGAGATTCTGCGTTGCCGTGGATGGCTATCGCTGGTGAGAATGGTGGAGACCTCGGAAGAGGTCCTATTCTTCGGCGATGATGATGATGATTTCGTTTTTGGGGCACTCAACGACGTGGTTATCAGCGCCCGTACAAACTCCCTAACTTTTCACTGTCCAATCTCTTCAACTCTTGAATGACGATGAAGTGATGAGGAAAACACAAACACCCAGCCCATGAGCGGATAAAATCGCAGACCTGGCCGTAAATCGATCTCGGGACCCCGTAAATCCAGGGGCAGCAACGATAGCCATTAGACCACGAACTGAGGACCTCATTCTTCGAATGTTTTGGAGAGGCACAGTGATGTTTCTCCTGACATCATGGGTCATCATACTGTGGGGACCCATCGGGAATGACTTCAGCTCATGATTGAGGAGTCTCTCACAGCTCACATGTTCACCATCCTGCGTCCTCATATGTTGTCACTCATGCGGCACTATCGTGGTACCATTTTTCAACAGGACAATGATCGTCCACACGTGACCCGTGTCTCCGTGAGCTGTTCGTGTCACTTTGAGGTACTCTGGTGGCCAGCAAGAGCCCCAGATCCGTCAACGGCAGAACGTGTGAGAGATCAGCTCGATTGTCAACTCCGTCCCATTGCTAGGATACGGGATATCAAAGACTAGTTAAACAGTTGCGGACCAGTTGCTCTCAGTGGGGGATACAATGGCTTTATGACATCGTTCCCAACCGAATCAGTGTAGGCATCAACGCCCGAAAGGGTACGATGTCATACTGGTAAGTGGGCACATACTACCAAGCTCTTCTCAAATTTGACTCGATTTTGCAGTCACTAAAATCACATCACGTACCCTCTCAACCTGCAAAATTTTATTTGGCATACTCCTAGACTTCTGATTCCTTCAGATTTTTGGTCAGGTGATGTATATCATCTTTTAGCACCGATTACGTATACGATCAGTAAAGGCTGACGCAGCTGCGTCACCGGTTTATGTCTAAGTATTTTCTGAAGACAGTAAAATATACGAGGGTTGGAACTTTAATAGTGGCAACTATTTATTTACTGCTCGTGCAAAATAGATACGTGTTTCAAAGTTTTTCGGACCTTCAGAGTTGTCACCAGCATTGTGTATAGCCCATTGCCGTCGGTGTGGATGTTGTAGGATACTCTTAGCACTGCCAGTCGTATTGACACTTCAAGCGGCGCGGTCTATTTCCCGACTAATTTGTAGCAGTTATGAAGCGAATGCCGTGAAATGCTTCCTTCAGTTAGAAATCGAGTTGAAATCACGAGAACTTACGTCAGGGGATTGCAGTAGGTGGTATAGCACTTAACAGCCCCATCAGTCAAACTAATCAGTAACAGCTTGCACTGTTCGTGCTTGAGCATTGTCCTGCAAAATGATGGTCAGGTCCTGCAGAAAGTGTCATCATTTCTGTCTCTTAACTGGTCGTAGGCTGCGTTCCAAAAATGAACAGCATAGAGACAGAAGAGCTGCATCAAACCAGTCTTCGGACTGAAGACCACAATAAGAACCGTTACGTCTGACATTTCCTACCAAGTTTTTATGAGTAATTTCAAATGTTTAGGGTAACTCCTCTTTTAAGTAACTGGAAGAATTTCCTTTTTTAAAAACCATCAAAAGCTTTAATGAAATCAATGTTTCTTTATTGTGCTCCCTAGATTTTTCTGTAATTTGCTACAACAAATTTATGTTGTCAACACAGCTCCTTCTTGAATGAGATATTCACTCTGCAGCGGAGTGTGCACTGATATGAAATTTCTTGGCAGATTAAAACTGTGTGCCGGACCCGGACGCGAACTCGGGACCTTTGCCTTTCGCGGGCAAGCGCTCTACCAACTGAGCTACCGAAGCACGACTCGCGCTGCGTCCTCACAGCTGTACTTCTACCAGTATCTCGTCTCCTACCTTCCAAACTTTACAGAAGCTCTCCTGCAAACCCTGCAGAACTGCCAGGAAGTTTCATATCAGCGCACACTCCGCTGCAGAGTGAAAATCTCATTCTGGAAACATCCCCCAGGCTGTGGCTAAGCCATGTCTTCGCAATATCCTTTCTTTCAGGAGTGCCAGTTCTGCAGGGTTCGCAGGAGAGCTTCTGCAAAGTTTGGAAGGTAGGAGACGAGATACTGGGAGAAGTAAAGCTGTGAGGACTGGGCGTGAGTCGTGCTTGGGTAGCTCAGTTGGTAGAGCACTTGCCCGCGAAAGGCAAAGGTCCCGAGTTCGAGTCTCGATCCGGCACGCAGTTTTAATCTGCCAGTAAGTTTCTCATCTTCTCTGGTCATCGACACTCATTTCGAAGAGGAACTCAACCATAATCACAATTTTACCCCAGTCAATCAGATCCGTGATTCCTGTTTGTCTTTCTTTTAAGGTGAATTCAGCAGTTTTGTTGATCCTTTCATTTAAATTATCGCTATAGTACTTTAAATTTCGTAACTTGTGCTATGTCTCACTGCACTACATTATCCATTACAATTTTTCTTTTCCATCTCCTCTTAGGGTCACACAGTTACAAAAAGAAGCGGGGAAAGAACGATTGTTGTGAGATATGTAGGATGAGTAGCAGGTATTAAAACTCTCGTATAAGAAATGGACACCTCACCTGAAACAGTTAACAGAAAAAGTACCATGAACGCTAATACGAAAAACCTATGCTGGTTACGTGCAGGACGGAAACAGTTAAAATCCGTGTTTGGAAAAGCGGATAATGAGGATATAAAAAATTTACAGTACAATTGGAAATGTACAAGATAGCGGAACATACAACCCCAAAACCAATTTGTCACACAACACTGACAGGAAACAAGGAGCAAAGGATACTCGAAATTACTGAAACAGTACAGAACTTAACTACAGAATTAGGAGACAACGAATATATGAACTAGTAATCTAGAGAAAGTACAGACCCGATCAAGCAAAATAGATGAGAAAGTGATTATAACTACATCGTTGCCAATGTAGCAGACAGATTATATTGTAAGTAGGCTGTTTATGTTTTCTTATTGGTAACGCCACGTAGCGCTCTGTGTGAGAATCACTGGCTGTGCTGTGTGCAGTCTGTGGCTAGTTTGCATTGTTGTCTGCCATTGTAGTGTTGGGCAGCGGCAGTTGGATGTGAACAGCGCGTAGCGTTGCGCAGTTGGAAGTGAGCCGCCAGCAGTGGTGGATGTGGGGAGAGAGATGGCGGAGTTTTGAAATTTGTCATGAACTGCTATATATATTATGACTATTATGGTAAATACATTATTTGTTCTCTATCAAAATCTTTCATTTGCTAACTATGCATATCAGTAGTTAGTGCCTTCAGTAGTTTGAATCTTTTATTTAGCTGGCAGTAGTGGCACTCGCTGTATTGCTGTAGCTAGAGTAACGAAGATTTTTGTGAGGTAAGTGATTTGTGAAACGTATAGGTTAATGTTAGTCAGGGCCATTCTTTTGTAGGGATTTTTGGAAGTCAGATTGCGTTGCGCTAAAAATTTTGTGTGTCAGGTTAAGCACAGTCATAATTAATTTTTCTAAGGGGACGTTTCATATGTCGACCCTTAGCCGAGGATACCTCACTGGAATCTTCTGATTTTTTCTTGTAGTTTGTGTAATTAGTGTAGCTATTGTTTAATGCTAGCGCGTAATTGTAGAGAGAATCTCCTTTGTAGTTGCAGTCTTTCATTGTTGTACAGTAAAACAATTGTGGCATGCATGTAGATTTGCACCAAGTATTTCGCAGCTGCGCTTGCGAGTAACTAGTATTATTTTCACAAATTCTTTCTAGTTTACAATGGACCATACAGAATCCGACGGATACCACATGATAATTGCGTTGAAGTTGAAACTCTGCGTACTAGGAAGAGTAAAGGTTTACACCACATTTCACATGTAAAACCATTTATTGGGAGATAATCTGCTTTTTAACTTAGCCTTTGGTATAAAACTTTTCACTTCACATTTCTAGTATGCTTTGTCAGACTTAAGAAACTGTTAACATGCAACAATGTTTGAAGTTAAATATCCAGTCTAGAACCTAGGGAACATTTTTAAACAGAAATTACGAATGGATTGTTATAGTGAACAGACGTCAAAGTGTTATTGTGTGTCTACATTCTTGCTTGTTAGTTGCACGATTACGTAACGACTATAAGGCTCACATACTTAGAACATTTACCAGTACTGCTAATGAGATTTTAATGCAACATTTTGGTTTACTTGAAATTTGGTGTATCATGAGGTAAGTACATTGGCTTCTGCAGAACTTAGCTTTCGGAGGACGATAACTACGACACTTCCACAGAGATTATCTTACAGCAAGACGCACATTTAGCGCTACAGGACACGTATTTGAGTAATTAATTTCGCACTTAAAACATGCATTTTTAAGATATTTGAAGTACAATGATACAAGGGTTTTCCGTGATATATTTCATTCCATTGCTGTAATCTGTAACACCTGAGGGTATAATTACATTAATCCTCAGGGAGGTACACGCTTACTTTGTGTACCATGTGTTTGGCAAGCACAAGGAGCCCTAGCTAATATGGTATTTGCTTATACAACTTTACACATCGGTACCATATTTCTCTAACACAGAATTACACAGCTATCTGATCATTTAACAGAGATAGAAACTTTTTTTTACTACATCAGTGACAGATGTTTACGTAATTACACAGTTGGATAACTTCACACTTATGAAATTGTATTTTTCCTGTACTTTGTGAAATTCTCATATTTTTCGGAACCATTGTGATATTATGAGACCTTGGAATGACATATTTGGTATGAGATCACGATTTTTAAAGTACATTTGAGGTAGATGACACTTTTGAAACGAACAGAGAATTTTTTGTAGGTTTAAAATATTCAGAAAGCTACGACGATTTTGAGATTTGATTGATCTGTTATGATATTATTATTATGACGACGATGTGTATTATGCTGTTGAGGTATGTTTATGATCAATGAGATGATGCTATATGAGGAATTTGATTATGCTACGTATTTATTATGATGAAATATTGAAGAATGTCTACGAATATGTATATGTGTAATAAGGTAAGGAATAATGAGTAGTGGTTAGGGACGCTGATTTGTGAAAAAGCTTGTTGGAAACCAAGAATAGTACTTTAAGAGTTATGAAATGTATGTAAATGCGTGAATGTATCACAATGCCGACGAAAATTTTTTGGACACTGTTATATCAATAGGATTTTGTTTCTACAGATTTGTAATCCAAGTTCTTGACCTGTGAAATATTTTTATATGAGACTGTCACTGTAGCGGAAACTGCCGTCGTAAATATTTCAGCAAGAAAGGTAAGTGACCTTGGCATAATGCGTTTTGGGCACCCAGCTGAGAGGTAGACGTCTGACAAAAGAAAGCCATTAGGTGCAAAAAAAAAAAGAGGCCATTATCCTCGCTATTGACATTCCTTTGTAGAAAGCATCGCAAATACGACATGCTCATAACTTGGAAACATTCTTACATCTGCACACCTGATTAGGACAAGTGTCTATCTACGAGAATTGAGGGAATTTCTACTAACTTATGAAATGCCTCATGACTATTGAATGATATTTTTATGCTTTGCTTTTCATAGTTGCTTATTTTATTTGATATCTAGTTTCCAGCTGTGTTGCAGCATTGCTTTTATAAAATAAAATGCATTTGCTAATGTGAACACTTTCTGTCAACAGATCTATTAAATAATAATTTTGTAATCCACATTCTTAAAAAAAGGAGCACTTGGAAAGGAAAGACCAATAAGAAGGGACTAGTAACAGTAACTGCACACATAATTTTCTTTTCAAGTACATGGTAATATTTTTTTTACAATAAGTTGTTGTGGTGCACCACTTTAATTACATAGACATTAAGATGTGAATAGATATTTCCCTTGGCTGCATTGTGGTCTTTAGTGTACTATTTTTTTTGCTTGAGCTTTGTCATGCTTAGGTATAAGTTATAGCATTTACTGCTGCTGTTTGCCAGGCATAGTGCTACTAAATTTCACTTTGTATTATTCTTTTAAGCCAGTTTTACTACTGATTTATTTTTCTTGTTTGCTGCTCATTGCCTTATATTAGTTGTAATTTATGCTGGTTGCTTTGCCTTTTGTATTTTTTTGTCATTGCTGTTTGTGTTAATTGTTCTGTGCTGCTGCACTGCCTCGTCCCTTAGTTTAGCATCTGAGCTCATTAGATTTAAGTTAGCTTAAGAGGGGGTAGACTATATAAGAGAATGAGTTGCGATGAATTGGAAGAAATGCATTGAGAAGTCATACGAAAAAAGTACAGAAAGCAGGTATAGATAGGACTTTTTGGAAATAATGAGGAACGAAGGGAGATCTCCGAGAAGTAAAGAAAGTTTTGTTTGCAAAATACTGCAGTAAAAGAAATCCTGTCCTTTCCTTGTGTTATCCCACTATGTGTTTTTTGTTCCCTTGTGTATTTGTGTTTTTCCTGTCTTTGTGTGTTTAGCGGATGTTGTTATGTTGTAGAATTTTTCTAATACCATGTTATTTTCTTTGTAAAGATGTTTAGACATTATTTATTCTGTTTTGTTTTAATGCTCATGTGTGAAGTTGATGTTTCAAAAGTTATTCTGATCTTTCATATGTTTACTTATGTCATAATTCCTGTAACACTGATGTATATGTCTATTTCTATTCTTTTGTAAAGCCTGTTTTACTACAAATGTTATCTGTATTGTTATGTTCTTTAATGATGTATTTTGTACCTTTGTAACTGTATTCTCATGTTATAAAATTGTAATTGACACCAGTTCATCAAATTAAGTAACTTGTAAGTATCATTTCGCTGCACACGTTTCTATTGACCATAATATGTGCACAGTATGTGAGAAGTTGGGACTGTTAGTGTTTGCACGTGTGTTAAAAATTCAGCAAGGGACTGGAGAACAGCATTGCTGGTTCTAAGGACATTTCAAAAAAAAATTCTTTGTGAGTGCACGAGTGGTGGTTTATGGACTTGCTATATTGTCCGTAAGACTCTTCGATGGTGATTGTGTACCTGCACAGTCGCAACAGATGGTTGCTGGCCGTCTATACAAGGACTACAGTGGGTCTGCATCTTTGATGACCCACCAGTACCATTATTTCTACAAGGACTGCAGTGGGTCTGCACCTTTCATGACCCACCAATACCATTATTTCTACAAGGACTGCAGTGGGTCTGCACCTCTGGTGGCCCACCAATACCATACTCTGTACCAGGACTACAGTGGGTCTGCTCTGTGATGACCTACCTACAAATATTCTTCAAAACTTCGATTGACTCTGCTGTGGGTTTGCTCTGTTGTGGCCCATTACCTGTCTGCATGTCAAGAGTCAGCACTGTCTTTCCGTTGGAAGGACAACACTACTTCTTCAAGACTGCATGGAAATCCACTACTTCCGTGTGCATTTCCTTTTACTGCTCAGACTTTGAGAAAAACACTGCTATTTTACTGTGATGAACGATTAGGACTGTCTTTATGGACTGTGAGAAAGTTTAGCTTTTGACCAACATTGTATCAATAAGTGTGTGCATTTGATATCTTTGTTATTGTAATTATGAAAAATTTTATCAAATCATTATTGGCCACTGCCCAAAACAATTTGTAAAATTTTTTGTGGGGAGCATGGGGGCTATGTAAGTAGGCTGTTTATGTTTTCTTATTGGTAACGCCACGTAGCGCTCTGTGTGAGAATCACTGGCTGTGCTGTGTGCAGTCTGTGGCTAGTTTGCATTGTTGTCTGCCATTGTAGTGTTGGGCAGCGGCAGCTGGATGTGAACAGCGCGTAGCGTTGCGCAGTTGGAAGTGAGCCGCCAGCAGTGGTGGATGTGGGAAGATAGATGGCGGAGTTTTGAAATTTGTCATGAACTGCTATATATATATTATGACTATTATGGTAAATACATTATTTGTTCTCTATCAAAATCTTTCATTTGCTAACTATGCATATCAGTAGTTAGTGCCTTCGGTAGTTTGAATCTTTTATTTAGCTGGCAGTAGTGGCGCTCGCTGTATTGCTGTAGCTAGAGTAACGAAGATTTTTGTGAGGTAAGTGATTTGTGAAACGTATAGGTTAATGTTAGTCAGGGCCATTCTTTTGTAGGGATTTTTGGAAGTCAGATTGCTTTGCGCTAAAAATATTGTGTGTCAGGTTAAACACAGTCCTGTACAATTTTTCAAAGGGGACGTTTCAATATGCTGAAAGAACTGAGTTGGAAACATTGTAAAAAACAGTCTATCAGACAACTCATCGGCAACTGAGTGCGACGTTATTAAATCCATAGCAAATTTTGATGCTATTAGAGAAAATACAGAGAGGCCTCCCATAGGGACTAACGTCGTTCATGTAACCATTAAGGATATAGCTCTATTTTACTGCATATCTCATGCAAGAGTGGATACTGAACAAGTTAGTTAGCTCATTAAAATACTATTTCCGGCAGTAGGAATAAACGCAGAATATCATTAGTACACGACACATCCACATCCGAATAAATGGTATACGGTTGGGTCAGTTTATAGACGGACAGATGCTCACGTCATTATGTTTGTAACAGACTTAGAATATTGTGTTAGAGAAATTGTTATTACTTGTCCAACAAGAATGATACAGACGACCAACCAGTAATGAGAAAAGCAGTAGTTCTTAGGGAAAATGGGAGCTATAGAGAGCGAGAGAAATGTCTTATCTCCTCACCCAAAATTTTATAAAATTGGAAATCACCCCGATCTACTACATATTTAAACCTGAAATAGTAATTATTAGTTGACATAAAAACGGTAAACCTGCCAGAATAATCAAACCAGAATTACAGCGCGAAGTATTCTACATAATGGAACTATATCTGAAATAGGAGGAAGACAATTTCACCTTCCAGCTACCATTACGGGAACACCATTGATTAATGTGTCTCGACCAATGTTTTATTGGCCGGTGGAACCATCAGACATGTTATCTAACCAACAACTAATTTTTGTTAACGATACCTTAGACTCTACTCTGCTACAATACCTAGAGGAATCAATAACTTCAGAAAAGGACAAATTCCAGTGACTCGGATATTGCAACGTGTGAAAGAATGTAGCGAGATACGCATACAAAATACAGTTATTTTCAGTACATGAACGCCAAGCGTAATCTTGGTTCTAGCTGTTATTTTTGGAACCTACTTTTGTATAAAGTGTTAGACATCTTATTCAAAGGATGCAACTATCCCTTAAATACCTGTGTAATGGATACGCACAAGCAGTAATTGCTTAAATGGGAAGTGTAAATAGTACGTGCAACCAGGACAGAACAACGAAGTTGTTAATTAAGCTAACAAAGGTTCAACGATTAAGTTTGTAAGCAACACAGAAAACTGTTACAGAGATTTTAAACAAAGGGTAGGTATAGACTAAAAAGTAATAACACAACATCGAAGGGTGCTGCCTGCACTGAACTTCAACGCAGAAGCCAGCAACTCGGCCTCTTGGAGTCCATGTTCCTGCTCAACATTCAGCCGCCTCTGGGTGCTGAAACCTATCGGGTGGTACAGAGAAGATCAGTCGACCACTGACACCAGCTTCATCACCGATGGATCATCAAGAGCCATCGTAGAATTCGGAGTGGGACCGAGGACACTCCAGCGGCCGGTACGAGACCACTTTGCGCTGAGTAACGGCCTCGCCTGCTCGCCGACAACCCGCCACGTCCGCGAGGTCGCTAAACCTCACATGGGCGTACGACAGCTCAACTGACTCGACAGACGTCAGCTAGAATCGACCACGCAGCTGAATGACCAACAGCCGAGCCTCGACCGGAAGAACGACGCCTTGTGAACATCCTGAATAAAAGTTTCATCCTGAATAAAAGTTTATACTCCCAATAATGTTTTATTAGCGCCGAACACGCGTCTCAGATTTCCAACAGATGTCTCGACTTCACACAGAGTTGCCTCCGCTTGGCCCCTCTGTCTTTGAATCAGAGATGATGTGTTCGCCAGGTATTCCCTACACCACTGTACTGCAAAACTGTAAGCTGTACCTCATGAGCAGAGGATACGTGGCACTCTAGTCCTGCTGCGAAAAATTAATCTACCCATCATTCTTGATAGAACTTGAGTTTAGAATACGAGTTCTGCCCCCTGGATTTACCAAGCCTCTTCCTTTTTATTTGATATTTTTAATATTTTATTATTATTATTATTATTATTATCCGTCTTCTGACTCGCCTGATGCGGCCAGCCACGAATTCCTCTCCTGTGCCAACCTTTCCATCCCAGAGCAGCCCATGCAACCTACGTTCTGAATTATCTTCTGGATGTACTCCAGTCTCTGTCTTCCTGTGCCGTTTTTGTGCTCTATAGCTCCCTTCAGTACTATGGAAGTTATTCTCAGTGTCTTAAAAAGTGTCCTATCATCCTGTCCCTTCTCCTTGTAAGTGTTTTCTACACATTCCTTTCCCCTCCGATTCTGCGCAGAACCTCCTAATTCCTTACCATATCAGTTCACCCATTATTCAACATTCGTCTGTAGCACCACATCTCGAACGCTTTGATTATCTTCTGTTCCAGTTTTCCCACAGTCCATGTTTCACTACCATACAATGCTGTGCAACAGACGTACATTCTCAGAGATTTATTTCTCATATTAAGTGCTATGTTTGATACTAGTAGACTTCTCTTGGCCGGAATCCCCTTTTTGCCAGCGCTAGTTTAATTTTAGTGTCCTCCTTACCCCGCCCGTCATGGGTTATTTTACTGCCTAGGTAGCACACCTCCTTAACTTAATCCACTTCGTGATCACCAATCCGGTTGTTAAGTCTCTCGCTGTTCTCATTTCCTCTACTTCTCGTTACTTTCGTCGTATATCGATTTACTCTCAATCCTTATTTTCTACTTAGTAAACTGCTCATTCCATTCAACAGATCCTATAATTCTTCTTCACTTTCACTGAGGATAGTTAGTTCATCAGCAAATATGAACACTAAATTTTAATTCCACTCTTAAACCTTTCTTTTATTTCCATTAAAGCTTCTTCGATGGACAGATTGAACAGTAAGGGCCAAAGACGACATCTACGTCTTACTCCCTTTTTAATCGGAGCACTTCGCTCTTGGTCGTCCAGTCTTATTATTCCCTCTTGGCTCTTGTGCATATTCCGTATTACCCGTCTCTTCCTACAGCTTACCCCTATTTTTCTTTTCAGAATTTCGAATATCCTGCACCGTTTTGCATTGTCGAACGCTTTTTCCGGGTCGACAAATCCTATGAACATGTCTCGAATTTTCTTCTGTCTTGCTTCCATTATCAGCCCCAACTCCCTTGTATCATAACCGTCCTAAAACAAAGTGATCGTCATCTGACACATCCAAAATTTTCTTTCCCTTTCTTCTCTCTATTACTCTTGTCAGCAATTGGGATAAAGGAGCTGTTTAGCTGACTGTGAGCTATTTCTCGTACTTGGAATTGTGTGGAAGATATTTTTCCGAAACTCAGAAGGTATGTCGTCAGCCACAGACATCCTACACGGCTACATGAATAGTCGCTTTGTGGCAACTTTTCCCAATGATTTCAGAAATTCTGATGGAATGTTAGGTATCCCTTCTGCCTTATTAGATGCTAAGTCTTCCTTGAGAAGAACGTGATTAACCAACGAAACGGTAACGTTCTCCGAGTCGGGGTGTGGAGTGTCAGACGCTTGAACGTGGTACGGAAGCTATAAATTTGCATAGAGAAATGTAATGGCTCAATCTAGATATATTTGGAGTCAGAAGTGAAATGGAAAGATGACAAAGATCTCGGGTCATATGAGTATGGGGTAATATCAGTGGCAGCGGCAAATGATGTAACGGAAACAGGTTTCGTTATGAATAGGGAGTTAGGGCAGAGAGTATGTTACTATGAACAGTTCAGTGAGGGGGCTGTTCTTATCAGAATTGACAGCAAACCAACATAGACAACGGTAGTTCAGGGGTACACGCCGCTGTCGCTGGCAGCAAATGAAGAGATGGAGAAAATGAGTCAAATGGCTGTGAGCACTATGGGACTTAACTTCTGAGGTCATCAGTCCCCTAGAACTTAGAACTACTTAAACCTAACCAACCTAAGTACATCACACACATCCATGCCCGAGGCAGGATTCGAACCTGCGACCGCAGCGGTCGCGCGGTTCCAGACTGTAGCGCCTAGAACCGCTCGGCCACCCCGGCCGGCAGATGGAGAAAGAATATGAAGTGATACAGTACGTCCATGGAGATGAAAATCTAATATTCATGGGGGACTAGAATGCAGTCGTAGGGGAAGGAGTAGAAGAAAAGGTTACAGGAGACTACGGGCTTGGGACAAGGAATGAGAGACGATAAAGACTAATCGAGTTCTGTAATAAATTTCAACTAGTAATAGCGAATACTCTGTTCAAGAATCACAAGAGAAGGAGGTGTACTTGATAAAGTTCGGACGATGACGGAAGATTTCAGTTAGATTACACCATGGTCAGACACAGACTCAGAAATCAGATACGGGATTGTAAGACGTATTCAGGAGCAAATACACACTTAGATCACAATGTAGTAGTGGTGAAGAGTAGGCTGAAGTTTAAGAGATTAGTCAGGAAGAATCGATATGCAAAGAAGTGTGATAGAGAAGTACTAAGAAATGACGAGATACGGTTGAAGTTCTCAAAGGCTGTACATACTGCAATAAGGAATAGTTCAGTAGGCAGCAGAGTTGAAGAGGAATTGACATCTGTAAAAAGGGCGACCACAGATTTTGAAAAGTGAAACATAGGTATCAAGAAGGCAACCACGAGGAAACAATGGGTAACACAAGAAATACTTCAGCCAATCGATAAAAGAAGTAAGTACAAAAACGTTTTGGAAAAATCGTGAATACAGAAATAGCGGTCACTTACGAATGAAATAAATAGCAAGTACTGGGAAACTAAAACGAAATGGCTTCATGAAAAGTGTGAAGAAACCGTAAAAGGAATGATTTTCGGAAGGAGTGTGTCGGCGCATAGAAAGTCAAAGAAACAACCTTCGGTGTAATTAAAAGCACGGATGGTAGCATTAAGAGTGCTATGGGGATTCCCCTGTAAATGGAGAGGAAGGGGCGGGTAGGTGGAAAGAGTACATTGAAAACCTCTATGAGAGGGAAAATTTGTCTGATGTAACAGAAGAAGGAACAGGAGTCGATTTAGAAGAGAAAGGGGATCCAGTATTAGGATTTAAGAGAGCTTTGGAGGACTTAAGATCAACTGAGGCAGAAGGAATAGATAACATTCCTTCAGAATAACTAAAATCATTGGGGCAAGTGGCAACAAAACGACTATTCACGTTGGCATAAAGAATGTATGAGTCTAGCGACGTACCATCTGACTTTCGTAAAAATATCATCCACACAATTCCGTAGACTGCAAGAACTGAGAAATGCGAGAATTATCGCACAAAAGCTGAAAAGCTCATGCATCCAAGTTGCTTACAGTAATGACATATAGAAGAAATAAAAGGAAGGCTCAGGAGTGGAAGTAAAATTCAAGGTGAAAGGGTATCAATGATACGATCGCTGATGACATTGCTATCTTCAGTGAATGTGAAGAAGAATTACAAGATCTGCTGAATGAAATGACCTGTCTAATGAGTACAGAATATGGATTGAGAGTAAATCGAAGAAAGACGAAAGGAATGAGACGTAGCAGAAATGAGAACAGCCAGAAACTGAATATCAGGGTTGATGGTCACGAAGTAGATGAAGTTAAGGAATTCTGCTACGTAGGCAGCAATATAATGAGTGACGGACGGAATAAGGAGGACATCAAAAGTAGTCTAGCACTGGCTTAAATTGCATTCCTCGTCAAGAGAAGTCTATTACTATCAAACTTGTGCCTTAATTTGAGGAAGCAATTTCTGAGGATGTACGTTTGGAGCACAGAATTGTATGGCAGTGAAACATGGACTGTGGGAAAACCGGAAAAGAAGAGAATTTAATTATTTGAGATATGGTGCTATAGACGAATGTTGAAAAATAGGTGGGCCGATAAGGTGAGGAATGAGGAGGTTCTGCGCAGAATCGGAGTGGAAAAGGATATGCGGAAAACACTGACGAGGAGAAGGGACAGGATGATATAGCATCTTTTAAGACATCAGGGAATAACTCGTATGGTACTAGAGGAAGCTGTAGAAGGCAAAAGCTGTAGAAGAAGGCAGATACTGGAATACATCCACCAAATAGTTGAGGACGTAGGTTGCAAGTGCTACTCCGGGATGAAGAGTTTGACACAGGAGAGGAATTCGTTCTGGGTCGCATCAAGCCAGTAAGAAGAGGAATGATTCAAAAAAACTTTCTCCGGAGCTCTTTCAAATTCTGATTCAAAGACAGGATCGCCCATCTCTTCCCTTATGGACTCCTGTTTCTTCTTCTATCACATCAGACAAATCTTCCCCTCTTAGATACCCTCAATGTAATCTTTCGACTTATCAACTCTCTCCCCTGCTTTAACAATGTAATTCCCTTGCACTCCAGATGTTACCATTCTTGCTATTAATTTCACTGCAGGTTGGTTTCACTTCCCTATATACTGAGTCAATCCTTCGGAATATCATTTCTTTTTCGGTATACCACATTTACCTTGCAGTCATTTTGTCTTCGCTTCCCTGCCCATTCATTTCATTTCATTTCTAAGCGAGTTGAATTTCTGTATTCCTGAATTCCCCCGAACATTGTTGTAATTCCTTCTTTCACTGATCAATTGAAGTATTTCTTCTGCTACCCACGGTTTCTTCTTTGTACCTACGTTTTTCTCTGTAGTTTCTTCGTTTGCTTTTTTCCTCTTCAACTGAACTGCCTACTTAGCTATTCGTTATCGCAGTATCTATAGCTTCAGAGAAGTTCAAGCGTATTCTACATTCCTACGTGTTTTCCCACGCCACTTCTTACCGTATTTATTGTTTACGACTAATTTCTTAAACCTCAGCCTACTCTTCATCATTACTAAACTGTGATCAGTGTCTGTACCTGCTCCACCGGCCGAAGTGGCCGAGCGGTTCTAGGCGCTACAGTCAGGAACTGCGTGACCACTACGGTCGCAGGTTCCAATCCTGCCTGGGCATGAATGTGTGTGATGTCATTAGGTTAGTTAAGTTAATGTAGTTCTAAGTTCTACGGGACTGATGACCTCAGAAGATAAGTCCCATAGTGCTCAGAGCCACTTCGGTACCTGCTCCTGGGTACGCCTTACAATCCAATACCTGATTTTAGAATCTCTTACTGACCATGATGTAAGCTAACTGAAATCTTTCTGTATCTCCCAGCCTTTCCCAAGAATTCCTGCTGCTTCTGTGGTTCTTGTACATAGTATTCGCTATTATTGGCTGAAATTGATTACAGAACTCAATAAGTCTTTCTCTCATTCCTAGTATCAAGCCCTTAGTCTCCTGTCACCCTTTCTTCTACTCTTTCCGCAACAACAGCATTCCAATTCCATATGACTATTATATTTTCGTTTCCCTTTAGCAATGATTTACCCGTTCAGTGTCCTCATATATTTCCTCTGTCTCCTCATTTCAGTTTGCTACGTCGGCATTTATACGTGAACTATTGTTGACGGTGTGATTTGCTGTCGATTCTGATGAGGACTGCCCCATCACTCAACTGTTCACACCACTAACACATTCTCTGCCCTACCTTCGTATTCATAGTGATTCCTACTCCCGTTCTACCATTTTCTGCTGCTGTTAATACACTCCTGGAAATGGAAAAAAGAACACATTGACACCGGTGTGTCAGACCCACCATACTTGCTCCGGACACTGCGAGAGGGCTGTACAAGCAATGATCACACGCACGGCACAGCGGACACACCAGGAACCGCGGTGTTGGCCGTCGAATGGCGCTAGCTGCGCAGCATTTGTGCACCGCCGCCGTCAGTGTCAGCCAGTTTGCCGTGGCATACGGAGCTCCATCGCAGTCTTTAACACTGGTAGCATGCCGCGACAGCGTGGACGTGAACCGTATGTGCAGTTGACGGACTTTGAGCGAGGGCGTATAGTGGGCATGCGGGAGGCCGGGTGGACGTACCGCCGAATTGCTCAACACGTGGGGCGTGAGGTCTCCACAGTACATCGATGTTGTCGCCACTGGTCGGCGGAAGGTGCACGTGCCCGTCGACCTGGGACCGGACCGCAGCGACGCACGGATGCACGCCAAGACCGTAGGATCCTACGCAGTGCCGTAGGGGACCGCACCGCCACTTCCCAGCAAATTAGGGACACTGTTGCTCCTGGGGTATCGGCGAGGACCATTCGCAACCGTCTCCATGAAGCTGGGCTACGGTCCCGCACACCGTTAGGCCGTCTTCCGCTCACGCCCCAACATCGTGCAGCCCGCCTCCAGTGGTGTCGCGACAGGCGTGAATGGAGGGACGAATGGAGACGTGTCGTCTTCAGCGATGAGAGTCGCTTCTGCCTTGGTGCCAATGATGGTCGTATGCGTGTTTGGCGCCGTGCAGGTGAGCGCCACAATCAGGACTGCATACGACCGAGGCACACACGGCCAACACCCGGCATCATGGTGTGGGGAGCGATCTCCTACACTGGCCGTACACCACTGGTGATCGTCGAGGGGACACTGAATAGTGCACGGTACATCCAAACCGTCATCGAACCCATCGTTCTACCATTCCTAGACCGGCAAGGGAACTTGCTGTTCCAACAGAACAATGCACGTCCGCATGTATCCCGTGCCACCCAATGTGCTCTAGAAGGTGTAAGTCAACTACCCTGGCCAGCAAGATCTCCGGATCTGTCCCCCATTGAGCATGTTTGGGACTGGATGAAGCGTCGTCTCACGCGGTCTGCACGTCCAGCACGAACGCTGGTCCAACTGAGGCGCCAGGTGGAAATGGCATGGCAAGCCGTTCCACAGGACTACATCCAGCATCTCTACGATCGTCTCCATGGGAGAATAGCAGCCTGCATTGCTGCGAAAGGTGGATATACACTGTACTAGTGCCGACATTGTGCATGCTCTGTTGCCTGTGTCTATGAGCCTGTGGTTCTGTCAGTGTGATCATGTGATGTATCTGACCCCAGGAATGTGTCAATAAAGTTTCCCCTTCCTGGGACAATGAATTCACGGTGTTCTTATTTCAATTTCCAGGAGTGTATTACCGTAAATGAATGATTCTGATAAAGAACAAACAATGTATTTACCTTAATAGTGTTCAAAAGTCATAATATATATATATCAGTTCATGACATCCAGTCTTACAAATTTACTGTCTCTGATGGACACACATCCAGATCATCCGCTCTCAAAACTCCGCCATCTCTCTCCCCACATCCACCACTGCTGGCGGCTCACCTCCAACTGCGCAACGCTATGCGCTGTTAACAGCCAACTGCCCGACACTACAATAGCAAATAAGCAACAGTGCAAACCAGCCACAGACTGCACGCAGCACAGCGAGTGATTTTCGTACAGAGCGCTACGTGGCGTTACCAATATGGAAACCTAAACAGCCTACTTACATGTGGACACACATTACGTGCCTTTAATGCAGTGATTTCCATGGCCATTTTCATCCTAATGCCGTTGATCGTTGGTGGCTCTGCCGCTTTTAAGAACAATTTCCCCCTTCCCTGTGGGAAGAGAGTGCGGCCGTCCTCTGAGCTCTCCTCCACCCTCATCGATAAGGCCTTTGAGGGTGACTTTTTATGCTGAAAGTCTTCGGGCGCCAAAGCTGATGATTCATATTCAAAATTTATACGGTGGCGTGGCTGGAAACCGGGAACGGGACATGTTGATGACTAATCAAAGACGCTACCCCTAGACCATGGGAAACAACAAATATCATGATATCGTTGCCGAAATCATCACCAAACCTCGACATGTTTCGTTCTTGGGACGTAAACTCGACAAGAAGTTGGAAAGAATGTACAACAAGACTCATACGACTAAACGACTTTCTTCAAGGGCTCCATAGGCCAGGTTTCATAGCTTTGCACCAAGTTTTCCTGCTACGGGCATTAGTATCACTCATGAGTGACTTCGGTCTCTCAGTTCGCCCTGCAGTTCATTGCTTATGGAGCTCCTTTCACGTCGTGATAGTTGATGGTTGGAGAGACAATATCACAGTTACTTGTAGGCTGCGTAAACTAGTTATGTTGGCCACTGATATATGGTGTTAACCCATTTACCGGCAGCTAAGGCCTGAAATGGCGTACTGAATCACCGGAACTGGTGGCTGTACAATAACGACATTGTAAGGACAGGGTGGCGAAAAATTGTGACACGAAATTCTAAGCCTGGATAGCTGATTCCCGTAGGAACCAAAATTACTAATGGTGCGTAGGTCGACAACGCACCATTTTTAAACTACGGAAACTTGGCGCCAGCCGCTCTGATTGGCCGTGGGATTGCTCTGTTGCCGTTCGTCGGTTGACGGGCGGCGCTATGGTTGTCGGTTCACACATACAGACGTCCCTCGCCCCGTCACTGACCCAACGTTATACGCACACGTGTCGAATAGGTCTTGCTGTTTGTCTCTACCTCACGTCAGAGGCATTTGCACGTAAGCTTCACTTCTGAGCACACACATGTCACCTGCAATTTAGTCATACAGTAATCGTAGTGGCACAGTATTCGACTGAAGAACAACAAGATATGGTTTTTGTTTGTGGACTATCCGACGGTAATACGCATGAAGCTCGACGGTTGTATGAGGAACGCTACCCAGCAAGACGCTACCCACACCTGCATACGCATACAGAAATTCACCGGCGACTTGGCGAAACAGGCTCGTTCGCGGGATATCGTGGTGATGCAGGAAGACCTGGAACACGACAGGATGCACCATTTGAAGAAACTATTCTCCCGCTCTTCGAGGAAGTTCAAAAATGGTTCAAATGGCTCTGACCACTATGGGACTTAACATCTATGGTCATCAGTCCCCTAGAACTTAGAACTACTTAAACCTAACTAACCTAAGGACAGCACACAACACCCAGCTATCACGAGGCAGAGAAAATCCCTGACCCCGCCGGGAATCGAACCCGGGAACTTCGAGGAAGTACCTACGACAAGTACTCGAGCGGTTGTTCACAACATGAGGGTCACTCGTCTATTAGTCTTTCCACCCTGTCTAAGACCTAACTCCTGTGGCGGACTATGAACAAAGACTAGCGTTTTGCCGGTGGTGACGTACTGCACGAGATCCCGATTTCTCCACCATTGTGCTGTTTACTGACGGGTGGACCTTCCATCGGGATGGCCTTTACAACACTCGAAAAGTTCATTACAGGGCAAGCGGAAATTCTCGCGTCACGTACGTGACGGACACCAGGAACGAGTTTCGCCTAACATTTGGGCAGGTAATGTGGGTGACCATCTGACTAGGCCGGTCCGTTTACCTCTTCGACTTACCGGGGCAAATTACCTTCACTTTTAGCAAGAAACTCTACCTGGCCTGCTGGAAGATGTTACCCTGGACATGCGGCTACGCATGTGTTTGCAGCATGATGGGGTGCCCGCAAATAAAAGTCGTGCTGTGCACGGATATTTAAATGAACTCTTCGAAGGCCGGGTAATTGGCAGAGGTGCTCGTAGGACATGGCTCCCGCTGACACCAGACCTCACGCCACTGGACTTCTTCCTGTGATGATTCTTCAAGATTCTAGTTGACCCACCCGAACGCGAAAACCTAGAAAAGAAGAGGAATTAATGGATCGCATTCAGTACGCCGCCAATCGCTTCATGGCAGTGCCAGGAATCTTAAAAAGAGTTCGGCAAAACACCGTTCGACGTTATCAAGCTTGTTTCGCGTCAGACGGTTGCCAGTTCGAGCACTTGTTTTAAGTAAACAAAGTCCTAACTACAAAAAGGCCCATTCCTGGGCCGACACAATTTGTAAAAGACTTTCTGTACGAGAACTAACAGCTGTTGACGGGCTTGTTCCTAGTATATCTCATCATGAAACTACAATGGATGTCTCGGAACACCGGCGGATTCGCCCGCAGAGTAGATGGCTGGCGCGCTACCAGCAAGCGTGCGGGCAGCTTTGGATACATCGCGATCTCCGGCAGGCAAAGCATTTGCGATCATGCGTTGTCCAAAGAATCTGGCAATGGGGCAATCCTGCGGATAATCGTGCGGGTGGCGCCAAGTTTCCGTAGTTTAAAAACTGTGAGTTGTCGATCTATAAAGCATTAGTAATTTTGGTTCCTACTGGTATCAGCTATCCAGGGTTAAAATTTTGTAACACAATTTTCCCCACCCTATGTTAATAGGTAATGGTATATACGTATCTGAACACAGTCAACCAAAAGAATTGAAAATATTATCAATCGTAACGTAGTATCAACGTTAAATGTGATATATTACACTGTACATTGACATCTATACGAATGACTGACTGAATGTTACAGGCTTTTTCTACAGTCAAGATATTTTCAGAGAAACAAAGGCCACTAGGGTAACAAGCTGTATAAACCTTAAATATGTTATTACTATCCAACGAGCCCTGAGAACTAAATGCTCTGAAAACATCCCCGTAAAATGATCACAGTTCTGTCAGTGGAATTCATTTTCATTCGGTTTTTTTTTTTTTTTTTTGGTCATCAGTCTACTGACTGGTTTGATGCGGCCCGCCACGAATTCCTATCCTGTGCTAACCTCTTCATCTCAGAGTAGCACTTGCAACCTACGTCCTCACTTATTTGCTTGACGTATTCCAACCTCTGTCTTCGTCTACAGTTTTTGCCCTCTACAGCTCCCTCTAGTACCATCGAAGTCATTCACTCATGTCTTAGCAGATGTCCTATAATCCTGTCCCTTCTCCTTATCAGTGTTTTTCACATATTCCTTTCCTCTCCGATTCTGCGTAGAACCTCCTCATTCCTTACCTTACCAGTCCACCTAATTTTCAACATTCGTCTATAGCACCACATCTCAAATGCTTCGATTCTCTTCTGTTCCGGTTTTCCCACAGTCCATGTTTCACTACCATACAATGCTGTACTCCAGACGTACATCCTCACAACTTTCTTCCTCAAATTAAGGCCGGTATTTGATATTAGTAGACTTCTCTTGGCCAGAAATGCCTTTTTTGCCATAGCGAGTCTGCTTTTGATGTCCTCCTTGCTCCGTCCGTCATTGGTTATTTTATTGCCTAGGTAGCAGAATTCCTTAACTTCATTGACTTCGTGACCATCAATCCTGATGTTAAGTTTCTCGCTGTTCTCATTTCTACTACTTCTCATTATCTTCGTCTTTCTCCGATTTACTCTCGAACCATACTGTGTACTCATTAGACTGTTCATTCCGTTCAGAATAACATTTAATTCTTCTTCACTTTCACTCAGGATAGCAATGTCATCAGCGAATCGTATCATTGATATCCTTTCACCTTGTATTTTAATTCCACTCCTGAAACTTTCTTTTATTTCCATCATTGCTTCCTCGATGTACAGATTGAAGAGTAGGGGCGAAAGGCCACAGCCTTGTCTTACACCCTTCTTAATATGAGCACTTCGTTCTAGATCGTCCACTCTTATTATTCCCTCGTGGTTGTTGTACAAATTGTATATGACCTGTCTCTCCCTATAGCTTACCCCCACTTTTTTCAGAATCTCGAACAGCTTGCACCATTTTATACTGTCGAACGCTTTTTCCAGGTCGACAAATCCTATGAAAGTGTCTTGGTTTTTCTGTAGCCTTGCTTCCATTACTAGCCGTAACGTCAGAATTGCCTCTCTCGTGCCTTTACTTTCCCTAAAGCCAAACTGATCGTCACCTAGCGCGTTCTCTATTTTCTTTTCCATTCTTCTGTATATTATTCTTGTAAGCAGCTTCGATGCATGAGCTGTTATGCTGATTGTGCGATAATTCTCGCACTTGTCAGCTCTTGCCGTCTTCGGAATTGTGTGGATGATGCTTTTCCGAGAGTCAGATGGTATATCGCCAGACTCATATATTCTACACACCAACGTGAATAGTCGTTTTGTTGCCACTTCCCCCAATGATTTTAGAAATTCTGATGGAATGTTATCTATCCCTTCTGCCTTATTTGACCGTAAGTCCTCCAAAGCTCTTTTAAATTCCGATTATAATAGTGGATCCCCTATCTCTTCTAAATCGACTCCTGTTTCTTCTTCTATCACATCAGACAAATCTTCACCCTCATAGAAGCTTTCAATGTATTCTTTCCACCTATCTGCTCTCTCCTCTGCATTTAACAGCGGAATTCCCGTTGCACTCTTAATGTTACCACCGTTGCTTTTAATGTCACCAAAGGTTGTTTTGACTTTCCTGTATGCTGAGTCTGTCCTTCAGACAATCATATCTTTTTCGATGTCTTCACATTTTTACTGCAGCCAGTTCGTCTTAGCTTCCCTGCACTTCCTATTTATTTCATTCCTCAGCGACTTGTATTTCTGTATTCCTGATTTTCCCGGAGCATCTTTCTTCCTCCTTTCATCAATCAACTGAAGTATTTCTTCTGTTACCCATGGTTTCTTCCCAGCTATCTTCTTTGTACCTATGTTTTCCTTCCCAACTTCTGTGATGGCCCTTTTTAGAGATGTCCATTCCTCTTCAACTGTACTGCCTACTGCGCTATTCTTTATTGCTGTATCTATAGCGTTAGAGAACTTCAAACGTATCTCGTCATTCCTTAGTACTTCCGGATCCCACTTTTTTGCGTATTGATTCTTCCTGACCAAGGTCTTGAACTTCAGCCTACTCTTCATCACTACTATATTGTGATCTGAGTCTATATCTGCTCCCTTTACATACTGCATTACCCTTTCAATATCCTCATACACTATCTCTATCTGTTCAGCTTCAGCTTGCGACGTCGGCATGTATACCTGAACTATCGTTGTCGGTGTTGGTCTGCTGTCGATTCTGATTAGAACAACCCGGTCACTGAACTGTTCACAGTAACACACCCTCCGCCCTACCTTCCTATTCATAACGAATGCTACACCTGTTATACCATTTTCGGCTGCTGTTGATATTACCCGATACTCATCTGACCAGAAATCCTTGTCTTCCTTCCACTTCACTTCACTGACCCCTACTATATCTAGATTGAGCCTTTGCATTTCCCTTTTCAGATTTTCTAGTTTTCCTACCACGTTCAAGCTTCTGACATTCCACGCCCCGACTCGTAGAACGTTATCCTTTCGTTGATTATTCAATCTTTTTCTCATGGTAACCTCCCCCTTGGCATTCCCCTCCCGGAGATCCGAATGGGGGACTATTCCGGAATCTTTTGCCAATGGAGAGACCATCATGACACTTCTTCAATTACAGGCCACATGTCCTGTGGATACACGTTACGTGTCTTTAATGTAGTGGTTTCAATTGCCTTCTACATCCTCATGTCGTTGATCATTGCTGATTCTTCCGCCTTTCGGTACAAGGACACAAACACTGCACGCAGGGCAAATGCATTCACCCTATTCTGCTATATGACGAAGTTGTATACAGGAGACATTGCCTTGACAGTAGAAGTAATTTCCCACATCGTCATTTCAGTAAGTTGTACCAACAGCCATGAACCTTCGACGTTCAAGATCAAACCATATCGCATGGTGTTACCTTCTCTTGGGTTAATAAAAATAAAATTGGAGCCCCCATTCGATATAGCAAGCCACCTAAATTGTGGATTTCATCAACGTGATGTAATGAATCTCGTGCCTGCTTTCGATTCCAAGCCTCTGGTCCTGAGGTTATTTAGTAATGTTAAGTTACGTAACTACTTGCAGCGTCAATACTGAGCATCAAAATACGTTTCGTATCTCCTTTGTTTTCTTACAACTCATAAAAGACGATCATGAGAGACAATGGAGTAGTTTCAAACCTATATTTGATTGGCAATCACGGAATGAAAACCACTGCAGGTATGCGTGACCTACTACAACATTAATTCACTTTCAATTATGTTTTGCGTCTCTCCAAATCGTATTTCAAGACATCCGTCCCCCAACCAGTTAAAGGAATGGAGTTTCACAAAAACAAAGTACAAAAATCTGTTTAAAAATAGGAATTAAACTGCCTGAGTCTTAGCTCAATTTACGTTTGTAATGTTATTGACTTAAAAAAGGTTTTCCTGTCGCATATTTAATTTGTTGTAATGCATACTAGTGTCCAACCATACTGAGATCACTATTAATGACAGACATCTGGCTCTCATCTCAACAAAATAATGTAAGTGAAATTGCTACGAAATTTTGAGTGACTGAGAATTTATCTATAAAATATCTGATCTTAAAGTAAGTTTTGTGCTCATTCCAAAACAGGTCCTATACATTACTGGTCTGTAATATTTCGCAATTTATGGGGAGCTCAATGTTGTGATTTATATTTTAGTAATATTAATTCAGCTGGTGCCTTTTGATTACAGTTTTACAAGTAAAACGTGACCTTTTGTCCTTCAGCATCTGCTGATGTTTTACTTCAGTTTAAATGTTACGCAACATCTTTGATGTTTGTATGTGATATAGTTTCGGAAAGAGCTGAACTGGTTCGTCCGCCATGAGATCTATTATCCTATAATGATCTCTAGTTGTGGTACAACCTCGATTCATAGTAGAAAAATATGGCGTGTTGTATAAAGTGGTTTCAACATCCGAAATACGGATTTCTTACAGCAGTCCTGAAATGCAGTTTCCGAAAGTTTGTGTGGTACCTGTGGCACCAGCAAGTGGCCATCAATGTCATTCTGTTGTCATAAAAGTGTCTTATGCGTAAGAAAAAAGTAGAATAGAGTCGAATTTTGGCTATGGTCACTTTTCCTTAACCTATTTTATGTTAAAAAGTGAATATTGTGAACAGACTGGTAGTATCTCCATGGGTAGTCCTCTGTCTTTAAGTGTGGCCTATATTTTATAGAGGAATATGAGCTGAGGACACTTGAATCAACGGCCTTTAAACGAAATGAATTTTGGATGTATTTTGGCGATACTTTCGGAGTGAGCCGTCACGGAAAAGATAAACTAATGGAGTTTTCCATGACCTCATCTCCACTCGAAAGACCTCCGGGTTTACTAAGGAGTTATAGAAAGGTGGTTGTCTGCTTTCCGTGGATGCTTTGGTTAGACGGAAGAATAATGACTCTCTAGGGAATTCATTTGTTTCTAAGCCCACACACACCGACTTTCAATGACGATCATCCAGTTCTCATCACCAATAGCAAACAATAAGCACGCTTAAAACTCTAGACTTCTCACAAAGTCTCAGATGCAGGTAGTTCGAAAATTATTCCAGTCAGTCTTGGAGTGGTGATACAGCAACCTTCTATTGCTACTGTTTGAAAACAGTCATAAGTTGTAGAATGTTCTTTATTAACTTAAGAACGACGCACTAAAAGGCAACGTCATGGAGGCGGCGAGCAAAATTCAGTGGATTAATTTAGGTACTCAAGTGGATGACTTCATAGTTTTCATTATTTAGAGTCCATTGCCACATTTCGCACCATGCAGGTATCTCGTCTCAATTGCTCTGCAATTTTTTTTGATCATACAATAACTTTATAAGACGGTAAATGGCAGCATCATCTGAAAAGAGTCTAAGAGACCGAGCGAGATGGTGTAGTAGTTACCCACTGACCTCGCATTCGGGAGGACGGCGATTCACACCCTTGTCCAGACACCTTGACTTAGGTTTTCCACAATTTCCTTAAATCGGTGTACGCAAAAGCCAGGATGGTTCCTTTGGAAGTGCCAGGCCGCCTTCCTTCGCCATCCTTGCCTAATCTGATGTGACCGATGACCTCGCTGTCTAGTCCCCTCCCACAAATCAACCAACCAACCAACCGATCTATGAATGTTAGTCAGATGTCTGCTAGCTCGTTTATGTAGACCAGTTTGACTGGAAACTTGCCTATCGGCATTTATCGGTATGTTCAACTTTCTAATTCGGTTGTATATGAATGTAGGCTGATCTGAAGATGCCTTGGATTAGGCGAAACGCATGACATTGGCGAATAAATAAACAGTAATTTCAACATAGCAACCAAGACTGTTTTCTTCTCCTCATCTTTCGTTTAAATCGGTTTGAGAGGTGGCATGAGCCCCCTCTCATATTTCTATCTTACTCTGAGTAATTCGGTTTTCCCCTCTAATTGCATTCGGTGAAAAGTCGCTATTCCTTCACACGCGGACTTCCCACGCAGCGTCTCACATCACCCGAGTGGTCCGGTGACAGGCGGGTTCTGTTGATCTTGAAAGAGATAAGCCTACGGGTGTGAGGGAGTTGAGTGGATGCTTCCCAGACGCCGACATTGTCGTAAGAACGGCGGCGACACGTCCAGAGGGTCCTGACGGAGCGGCTGGGCTAGAGATTCTGTTACGTCGCAGAAACTTAGTGAAAACACTTTCTGGCGGGCTACCAGCGAGGCGTGGGAATGACTTGTGTTCCCAGGCAGTCTTGGCGGGCAAATTACCGCGTTTTCTGCAATATCATATCTGTGATTGGCTTGCTCAGGGAATAGCTCCGTGACGTAGCAAAATCGGCGCAGAAATTGGCGCCAGGTATCTCAATTGGTGGAATAGTACTGCGTTGGCAATAGAGGGAAATTTTCCGCCGGTTTTCGAGTTGCTGATTGGAACGTTTAACCACGACCACTGTCGTGGAGGCGGCAATGTTCTGTGTTCAGCTTGTACAGGTGCTCTTGAGAGAGTCGGCTCTCGCCTTTCGGTCAGAGTAGGTTACATGACTGAGCTCTCGCTGCTCTGGACAGCCTGCCTTCCGTTGGCTGTATAGTATACTTTCATTTAATTGTAACTGTTTGACGAAGTTGCTGTAATTTCGACTTCAACTAACTTTCCGAGTACAGTTGGCAATTGAGCATTCTGCATACAAGCGGCCTATGTTGTCCGTCTTGAGCAGTTTTGGCTAAAGTTGACTGTACCGGAGTTATTGTGTGACTTCTCTTGCTAAAATCACTCACTGTACCATCTGTGATTGTGTAGCGAGCCTTCTCCGTCTCCCTCAGGAAGTCTTTAGTCTGGAACAACCAGACCAGGAGAATTTGTTTCGGGCTATACTCACGACATTATCATCACCACGACGAGACGTCGAAGCAACCAGCCATCGCCTCCAGTACGCCAGGTAGTGTCCATGCAGTTAAGAAGACAGCTTGGTAATGTACGTCCGCAGCATCGGCCAATCAGGGAATTTTACTAGGTGATATTCAGAGCTCAGCAGAGCGCGCCTGTTCGTCTTTTCTTTGATCTGTCTTGGGTGTTCACTGTCTGAGTTATCACTACTGTAGCAGCAATTAATGTTGGGTTGGCTAGGTGTTTCTCTTAAGATTTGAGTTGCAAGGAATTGGCTCCACATACCACTTGGTCATAAATGTCACAATCTAGTTTATGGACAACTTCACCTTCACAGCATTTATTTGAGTATCCAATTTGATGTATTGTAAATGTTTCGTGTGTTTTGTTTATTATTTTGAGTTTAGTCATAATAAATCAAATTGTTATTTTGGACAGAACTTTCATTCTGTTAATCGGTAGAGCAACCCTTTCATTTCTCACTACGTTAATGAAACTTTCCTTAATTTCTATCCAATTAAATTATTGCAGGTGCCAAACTCTTCTCTACTCCACTTGCAGGGTCGATTACAGTCAGTTTGCGTTTCTTCTTAATCCATGTGCAACAGCAAAAGTCGGAGTTAGAAAAGGGGGAGCTTAGAGCATCATTTCCATATGACGATTCGAGAAGAATTTAGAGTTAAATACACTGCTAGCCCTGGCACCTCGCAGGCTGAGCATAGCGCTGGACAGTTGACGATTCACTATACCGCCAAAGCGGCTAGCGATGTCCTTCTGACAGCTTTCCCCCCGTGAGGGGGCTCTCGACGCTTGTTACCGACATCCCTCCCTTCCGCCACGCGCTTCCTGACACGGGAAAAAGCTTAAACTGAGACGTCAATTAATCTTACTTCCGGCGATGTTTAATGCATGAACGCGGCCGCGTCCACAGTGACAGTCCGACTGGCCGGGCCGTCGCCACGTAGTTTCCTCCTCGCGGCGGTAACGACGCTGCCCGGAGCGTGATGGATGGCGCCGCGGGGTCGGCTGGCGGAGCGGCGCTCGTACAGTTCCGCGGCGCTGGAGCGGGCGTCGCTCCAACTGAAAGATAGCTGTGGCTGCTGTCTGCGGACGTCCCACACGTCTTCGCCAATTAGCTGCGTACTACTAGACGAGACGTCTGTGAGGGTCGTCAATAAGTAAGTTCCACATTACTACGGCAGGCCACGTAACTGTTACTGAATGCTGCACTTCACTTCAGAGCGACAGGCTACTGTTTTTGAACATAGTCACCACGTCTGTGTATACAGCGGTCGCTACGCCTTACCAATCGTTCCACCCCCGGACGATATAAACCAGCTCATCGGTCATGGAGTCATTCGAGAAGCACTGTGCCAACGTTCTCGGTGTTGGAAAATCTCTTTCCCCTGACATGTTCAAAATGGTTCAAATGGCTCTGAGCAGTATGGGCCTTAACATCTGAGGTCATCAGTCCCCTAGAACTTAGAACTACTTAAACCTAACTAATCTAAAGACATCACACACATTCCCAACGCAGGATACGAACCTGCGACCGTAGCAGTCGCGCGGTTCCGGACTGAAGCGCCTGACATGTTTATGCGAATCGCTTGCAGTAAGATTTTTCTTCCTTCTCGATCAGCATCACCTACGTCTGTGCGGCCTTCGTCAAATTCACTACGGCAGGACGGTACATTGCGTATAGCATTTCCCGGTGAATCTCTGTGCAGTTCAGACGTTTTGCTAACAAGAATCGTACTGTTGCGCGTGCTTCAGCTTTGGAGTACGTTCCCAGCTGCTACGTCGAATGGTTCAAATGGCACTGAGCACTATGTGACTCAACATTGAGGTCATCAGTCCCCTAGACTTAGAACTACTTAAACCTAACCAATCTAAGGACCTCACACACATTCATGCCCGAGGCAGAATTCGAACCTGCGACCGTAGCAGCAGCGCTGTTCCGGACTGAAGCGCCTAGAACCGCTCGGTCACATCGGCCGGCAGTTGCTGCGTATTTCACTCGCGCACCGTGATGCACCTGTTATCCGTAGCGCAGCAGAACTTATCTTCTAGCAGTCCGCAACTCCTAAGGAGCAGTGATCTTAGTCCCATCGTACTCTGTCGTCTTCAGCTGCAGCATGTTAAAAACAGTTGGTTCAACATCCACCTCTTTTCCACATTCCAAATGGACTTTCTTTAAGAACGGGGCTGTTCTTTAGTGTAGTTACTGGCATGTTGGAGAGTGATGTATCTTTCTCTAGCATTTAAATCAATGCTCTGAAAACCACTGTCTAATAGGTACAAGAGCATACTTCCCAACGCTATAATTCACGTGTGATACATTTCTTTTTGTTTGGTTCTTAAGTACCACGTAATTTTACACAACCCAAAATGATTTCCCAAATATTAATTTTTCATAACTTCGAAACTTCGCCTGTGAGTGAAACAAGATTTGTTTTTCGTAGTAAATACTCATTTCTAAAGTGACATTAATCGCAATTTGTAAATTTGTGTCAATAACTGTAACACTGGGGAATGCGAGTTGGGAAATGTTAGGGAAACTTAGGCTCCAGCTGCTACCTGTCACACACCAGCAGAGAAGGAAGTTAGATATTTTTCTGTGCCTTTTCTTTGCTGAATTCTGAAATTCCTTGCGTGTTTTTGTGTTTATGTACTGTAATTTAGCGTTTCAATCGTGGTAAAGTGTAGATTCGAGTAGTCTGTGGTACATTTGCCATGTATTTTCAATGGCCAGCTACACACTTCTGCGGTGACACGTCTGGAGGGTAGAAAGTTACATTATTAGCTTTCTCTGTGTGCTGTTATAGTTGATTGTTAAGTTAATAGTGCTAAGGTGGGTTGAATGTGTGCTTGCTGTGTACTGATGCAGAATGAACTGCCCGCTGTTCGCGAACAGTTGAAGACGTTTTTGGCCATCGTCAGACGTCGTCTGGCTACTGCTTCTGGTTGTAGCGGTGGCAGAGAATCTGGCGCATCGCATGGAACACCTCGCGTGTCGTTTGTTTCGAGCAAAGGCTCTGTTGCGGAGACATCTAGTAGTTTACCCGCGCCCTCACAGTAGGGTGTGTGGCGGGTAGTAGCACAATCGAATTGCTCGAGATGGACACTCAGTGTGGAGTGTGTGCGTCTGGTCTAGCCCATTGACCCTTTGGGTGAACATGTTGAAAGGAGAACACTGGGGCACACTTGTATGTGGCACTAGAATAAGATAAGAATATTAATAAATCAAAATGAAATTAGTATGCTATAAGCTGTGAATCTTTCTGATAGGCTCGATAATATGGATCGCTGACTGTGCGCGACCGCAGAGCCAAAGATACTTTACTGCTTTGTTGCAGTAAGCGAGCACCTGGCCGCCAGTTGTAAGTAGCTGTCTATGAGGAAAATACGAAGCAGTAGGCAGTTTCTGTGGTGTGCTGTGTGAAGCCACCATGAGTTAGATCTGTGAAGGTATCTCAGTATTGTTGAACATGGAAGCAGAAGTCTCCACGTAAATAAGGTAAACACTTAAGTAATTATCATTTCTGTTTTTGCCAGCGCGTTAGTATAGATGAGATGGCTCATAATTTATAATTGTTGAGTAACCCCAGAATGTACGTAAATGATTTTGAGAAAGAGGCCAGTTAAATATTTAATTTTGTAATCCTTTCAAGATTTTTTAACAGAGCTATGTGTAATATGATGATTTGCATTTATGTTGGACTAAAGAAGTTAGATAATAATTGCTGTTTAAATCTCATTGTTTGTGTATCAATTGTCAGTTATGTAGTTTCAACTCTAAAATGATTCTTGAAAAGCCAAACTTAAATCGAAACATAATTTTGCTAAAAAACTGAGTGTTAGTGATTAACCGTAATTAGTACCGCCTCCCAGTGCAGGTCATATATTTTTTAAAGTAGTCGGACTTTCTTAAATGTTCTCATTTATCAGCCAAAAGAATTTCAAATGCGTTTCAAGTATTATAGCCAGCATACATCCCAAAGAAAGGAGGTGTTGACAGATGTGAAAATTACCGAACTATCAGTTTAATAAGTCACGGCAGCAAAATACTAACGCGAATTCTTTACAGACGAATGGAAAAACTGGTAGAAGCCGACCTCGGGGATGATCAGTTTGGATTCCGTAGAAATATTGAAACACGTGAGGCAATACTGACTCTATGACGTATCTTAGAAGCTAGATTAAGGAAAGGCAAACCTCCATTTCTAGGATTTGTAGACTTAGAGAAAGCTTTTGACAATGTTGACTGGAATACTCTCTTTCAAATTCTGAAGGTGGCAGGGGTAAAATACAGGGAGCGAAAGGCTGTATACAATTTGTACAGAAACCTGATGGCAGTTATAAGAGACGAGGGACGTGAAAGGCAAGCAGTGGTTGGGAAGGAAGTGAGATAGGGTTGTATCCTCTCCCCGATGTTATTCAATCTGTATATTGAGCAAGCAGTCAAGGAAACAAAAAAGAATTCGGAGCAGGTATTAAATTCCATGGAGAAGAAATTAAAACTTTGAGGTTCGTCGATGACATTGTAATTCTGTCACAGACAGCAAAGGACTTGGAAGAGCAGTTGAACGGAATGGATAGTGTCCTGAAAGGAGGATATAAGATGAACATCAACAAAAGCAAAAGGAGGATAATGGAATGTAGTTGAGTTAAGTCGAGTGATGCTGACGGAATTAGGAAATGAGACACTTTAAGTAGTAAAGGAGTTTTGCTATTTGGGGAGCAAAATAAGTGATGATGGTCGAAGTAGAGAGGATATAAAATGTAGACTGGCAATGGCAAGAAAAGCATTTCTGAAGAAGGAAAATTTGTTAACATCGAGTATAGATTTAAATGTCAGTAAGTCGTTTCTGAAAGTATTTGTATGGAGTGTAGTCATGTATGGAAGTGAAACATGGACGATAAATATTTTGGACAAGAAGAGAATAGAATCTTTCGAAATGTGGTGCTACAGAAGAATGCTGAAAATTAGATGGGTAGATCACATAATTAATGAGGAAGTGTTGAATGGGATTGGGGAGAAGAGAAGTTTGAGGCACAGCTTGAATAGAAGAAGGGATCGGTTGGTAGGACATGTTCTGAGGCATGAAGAGATCACCAGTTTGGTATTGGAGGGCAGTGTGGAGGGTAAAAATCGTAGAGGGAGACCAAGAGACGAATACACTAAGCAGATTCAGAAGGATGTAGGTTGCAGTATATACTGGGAGATGAAGAGGCTTGCACAGGATAGAGTAGCATGGAGAGCTGCATCAAACCAGTCTCAGGACTGAAGACCACAACAACAACATTTGATTTACGATGCCGTGCAAATTGTCAAGGTTCCGGTGCGTAGTCTGACTATTTGAGTTACCTTTGCAACAGTTGCAAAGCACTACAGAAAACGTGAGTTCTGTTTCCAAAAATAATTAACACATTCCTAACACTATAACTTCACCCTCTAGTTTTACTAGTAATCAGACGGTAAATTCCGGTATTGCGGACGCCGCTGATCTGCACATAACTGATGTGCACAATTCAAAACCTGATTCTTTACCGAATGAGATCGGTGATTTACCTACTTTGCGCACAATTAGCCAGATTGCGAATAGTATGTCACAGGAAACAACAGTGCAAAATCCGTCACATTTTATTAACGGTAACTGTGCATAAATGCATCAAACGAGACGTCCATGGTTGTAGATGATGACTACACGCCACAAAACACAAGTGAAACCCGACGCATCACTTGAAAAGAACACGGAAGCGACGCTTCAAAATCTTATGGAAACGATGGTTAACATGAATACTCAGTTATGACAAGAAATACGAGAAATACAAGGTGACACCAAGAATCAGTTACGACAAGAAATACAAAAAATGCAGGTTGACACCACTACTCAGTTCACTGAACAATTTTCCAGTATACGAGAAACACTTGTAGCTACGCAACACCTGAATAAAATGTACTGAATTTCATTTTCCATCATAGAGCAATAATGAGAAATTACTAAAATACCAATAAGGTAAGTTTTAGCGCCAATAATACGACTGTGATAATGAATGACATTTAAGCACGCTTAATGTAGCAGCAAGAATTTCAAAAGAAAATCATACGACATTTATTCTACGAAATTTCTGTGTAACCAACTACGTTATTTACGCAAAAAATATTCACCTATTTTGACGACATATATTATTTCTTCAGTTCGACGTCTGGCATTCTGAGGGCATTACACCAATGCTATTAATCTATTATTTTGCCTTTTAGCTTTGCATAATTTTTGTAGCTATTTTTCAGGAACTACGCTAACTCCTAAATTTTTTTACAGATGTGCTTATTCATAGTGGCAGCTTTTATATATGCTTATCCTGATTTACATGTGAGTGTGCATAGTAGTATGACAAAAGACAGATTTTTTTAAACTGATGCATTTCCCATGCTTATACAAATTCTATATGGTACCTTGTTTTTACGTTTCCTTGATTATTCAGCATTTTATTAGGTGGTGACATGCCAAGTAGGGAGAATCTTGCAGGTCGTTTCTCTTACCATAAGTTTAGGCCTTGCACATTTTTCTCTTTTCACATACGTGTGCGCGCCGTCCACTGTGGCCGAGCGGTTTTAGGCGCTACAGTGTGTAACTGCGCGACCCTTCTTAATGATATTCTATGATGTTAATGTATATTTTGTGTAAGGTGTGTCCTTTTTAGGAAAATCTGTCTTAACTTGTGCCACATAACTGAAGGTGTTTATGGGAGACAACTGTCACGGAAGCTTTACACTTACGCAGTTTTATTTCTCCATTACTTATGAGATTTTTTATGACACTGCCCTCTTATATTAGCATGCATGACCGCCTTTTCAGTTTCCTGATTAACAGTTACATATACCGATTCCACAGTTTCTGCTGTTCACCCTCATATTTGCATTTTTTATCTCTTGATTTCTTCTAATATGTTACATTTACAGGTTGTTTCAAAAATGACCGGTATATTTGAAACGGCAATAAAAACTAAACGAGCAGCAATAGAAATATACCGTTTGTTGCAATATGCTTGTGACAACATTACATTTTCAGGCGGACAAACTTTCGAAATTACAGTAGTTACAATTTTCAACAACAGATGGCGCTGCAAGTGATGTGAAAGATATAGAAGACAATGCAGTCTGTGGGTGCGCCATTCTGTACGTCAACTTTCTGCTGTAAGCGTGTGCTGTTCACAACGTGCAAGTGTGCTGTAGACAACATGGTTTATTCCTTAGAACAGAGGATTTTTCTGATGTTGGAATTCCACCGCCTAGAACACAGTGTTGTTGCAACAAGACGAAGTTTTAAACGGAGGTTTAATGTAACCAAAGGACCGAAAAGCGATACAATAAAGGATCTGTTTGAAAAATTTCAACGGACTGGGAACGTGATGGATGAACGTGCTGGAAAGGTAGGGCGACCGCGTACGGCAACCACAGAGGGCAACGCGCAGCTAGTGCAGCAGGTGATCCAACAGCGGCCTCGGTTTTCCGTTCGCCGTGTTGCAGCTGCGGTCCAAATGACGCCAACGTCGACGTATCGTCTCATGCGCCAGAGTTTACACCTCTATCCATACAAAATTCAAATGCGGCAACCCCTCAGCGCCGCTACCATTGCTGCACGAGAGACATTCGCTAACGATATAGTGCACAGGATTGATGACGGCGATATGCATGTGGGCAGCATTTGGTTTACTGATGAAGCTTATTTTTACCTGGACGGCTTCATCAATAAACAGAACTGGCGCATATGGGGAACCGAAAAGCCCCATGTTGCAGTCCCATCGTCCCTGCATCCTCAAAAAGTACTGGTCTGGGCCGCCATTTCTTCCAAAGGAATCACTGGCCCATTTTTCAGATCCGAAACGATTACTGCATCACGCTATCTGGACATTCTTCGTGAATTTGTGGCGGTACAAACTGCCTTAGACGACACTGCGAACACCTCGTGGTTTATGCAAGATGGTGCCCAGCCACATTGCACGGCCGACGTCTTTAATTTCCTGAATGAATATTTCGATGATCGTGTGATTGCTTTGGGCTATCCGAAACATACAGGAGGCGGCGTGGATTGGCCTCCCTATTCACCAGACATGAACCCCTGTGACTTCTTTTTGTGGGGACACTTGAAAGACCAGGTGTACCGCCAGAATCCAGAAACAATTGAACAGTTGAAGCAGTACATCTCATCTGCATGTGAAGCCATTCCGTCAGACACGTTGTCTAAGGTTTCGGGTAATTTCATTCAGAGACTACGCCATATTATTGCTACTCATGGTGGATATGTGGAAAATATCGTACTATTAAGTTTCCCAGACCGCAGCGCCATCTGTTGTTGAAAATTGTAACTACTGTAATTTCGAAAGTTTGTCCGCCTGAAAATGTACTGTTGTCCCAAACATATTGCAACAAACGGTGTATTTCTATCGCTGCTCGTTTAGTTTTTATTGCCGTTTCAAATATACCGGTCATTTTTGAAACACCCTGTATCTAGTCACCTAGGTATTCTGGTCTTAGTGCTCCGGTCTTTATGCTTGCATATACTGTAAGCAAATTTTCTTTGCTTTGGACATAGCAGTTCGTGACTCAAGACGAATGACAATTCACTGCTAATTAATTTCTTTACAGATAAAGTGCACTGACCTTATGAATCATTCCCATATCCTTCCTGTAGATATGCATATGGTTAGAGATACAGGTTTAGTAGATAGTTTTTATGAAGCCCCGAGGGTGCTACACAACCTGCAAATATCATGTCTTTACCCTGTGATTAAATTTGTCTAATATGTAAGACTGCTATTGATGCACTTTCTTCTTATAGAAAGCCATGCCAAGTTACACATTCTCAATATGAGTCATTGGCCTATGTGTGCCATATAAAGTTATAGGTAAATGATATATTAGAATACTTTCTCAGCCTTGATGTTTATGCTATATAAAACTAGGCCACCTTCAGCCAGAAAGATGTTTTCTGCCACATGAGCAATTAAGATTAGCATTTATTTCATGTAAGAACAGGGCTTCTGTGAGCCTCAAAGAAACTTTTGTCACCTTGTAGATATTAAAGTCAGCAATTAGTTCTTTGAAAGACTTGGCCACTTTTAGCCACAAATATACTGCCTGTAACATTTTATAGCTATTAAGACCTGCAGTTATGTGTGTAGGAAGGCTACTTGGCGCCTCTGGTTGATATTTTCTCTACAGTTGTTTCAGTTATTAAGATTTGGATGTATTCCAAGTAGAAGGTCGCCTGAAGCCATTCAATTCTTGATTTTACTGTTAGGTTTTCTCAAGTAATTATGTCACAGTATTGCATAAACAAGGCCACTGAGGACCAGAATTCTAATTTTCATGACATTTTATGAAGCGTAAGCATTTATGTCATATGGACATTTACAGCCAGGAACTTTAAATTTATACTATAATTTTAGGCAGCTACATACTCATGCATAAACCATAACAGCCAGTTGTAGGCAACCAATGACCTTCAATAAATATGTATATTTCATATTACAGCTACATGCAGCCATACCATGAGTAATTTTTATTACTTTCTTAAATATTATGACAGGATGTTTACTATGTAAAATGAGCTTGTAGCCATCTCACTATTTTTCTAATGTATCTAACCATTTCTATATACATATATAAACCACTGTAGGTCAACTGTATTAGCGGCATCCATAGGCCCACAGCTAAATCCTGACATCTAGCCACTAGCCTTAAATCTTACATCCTACCTTTAACAGAGTGCAACGGCAACTGCTACTGCGCTCTGCATACCCTTTCAATTAATGTTTCTTTCTGCTCTTGCCCCCTGCAGACCAGCAGGTACTGTTAGTATAACTTTCTTTAATATATATTTTTAGTTGTGTAACGTTCTTTAAAAAAACTATGTTATCCAAATTGTGTGATATGTTGTTGAACAATGATGTGCTTAAGCCGTTTTACTGTAATCCAAAGAAAAATTAAACAACTTAATCTGGAAAACCTGTATATAATGCCTATAACGAAATGAATCTCTCTGAAATTTACCCAGTCTCGTGAGCACCAAGTTCTATGATCCTGTGCAATAAACTGATAAAACTCCCTATGCAAATAAACAATGAAATATATTTTTCTTAGCTCTTGCGTCGCAACGGATGTAATCTTGGTATTCTATTCTCTCCACGGTAGGTGTACAAAATGTTCAATCTTTGCCGAGTGAAGTGCAATGCTGGCCGTAAAATGGCTTCTTGTAAATAGTGTCAATAAATTAGTTGACAAATGGACTACTTTGCAAATGTTCAGTGATAATTTTGGATATTGGCTCAGTGCTGTGCAATGCTGCCACATTGAAACTGTCACAGAAATTAATTCTTCTATAATTCTGGCACATTAATATTTTTCTGACTCTGATTGAAAAATCAATTCTTTTGAAATATACTCATTGGATTTAAATAAACAGATTTCGATGAGGATGAGGTACTGATAAAAGAATATGCTAAGACCGAATGTTTCAGTTCAAAAATTGTGCTCAAAATAAAATTTCTCCTTCACATAATCTAATGTGAAACATTTTACACTAACTTCAGAATCAGTGAACTTCTCAATTGTTCTATAATTCTCACTTATTGATGTAATTAAACACACTTGCATTGTTAGATGCCAAAAGTCTAACATCATTTAACAAAACAGATTCCAAAATTTAACTTGCCTGTATCAGGATTACAAAGCACAGAAAATATACCTAATCAACCTATACATTAAATCTGATGGCAAATACTTGGTTCCTACATTGAAGAGTCAGTACTGTAAAATTAGAAAAATCCACTTTACGTTGCTGTATACTTAAAACTAAATATATAAAATTTCATTAAGTTACAAAACTGTATTATACTGCAACAGCTAAATTCTCATAGGTAGCCACTAGCTTTAAGTCTTACATCATAACTTTAACAGACTACAATGGCAAGAGCTACTGCGCTGTGCGCGCCCCTAATTACAATCGATACTGCCCTCAGGCAACAGCTTTGCTTCAGTGGTGTCAAAGATACAATCTCTTCTACATATTATAACCATTACATATCATTTTTCATGGAATATATTACAAAATCGGGCTCTATGTACAAGGGGATCCCTTTCTGGCTCAAGAGATAGGGAAAATGTATTTATTTTTTTATTTAAATAGCGAATTCTATCAGTTTATCGCACAGGGCCATAGAACTCGGTGCTCGCGGGACTGAGTAAATTTCAGAGGGATTGATTTAATTATAGACATTACATACGTGTTTTCCAGAGTAAGTGGTTTAATTTTTCTTTTGATTACAGTAAAACTGATTAAGCACATCATTTGCTCAACAACACACCACACAGTAAAATTGGATAACACAAAGATATTTTTATAGAAGAAAGTTACAAGCTGTCTGTGAGGGAAAGACGATGGAGTATCAGTTTCTGTGGTGTGCTGTGTGAAGCCACCAAAAGTTAGATTAATGTAGGTATATCAATATTCTTGAACATGGAAGCAAAAGTCTTCACGCACATAAGTTAAAGATTTAAATAATTATGATTTCTTTTTTGCCAGCGTGTTAGTATAGATGAGTTGGCTGTTAATTTATAATTGTTGAGAAACCCCAGAATGTACGTAAATGATTTTGAGAAAAAGGCTAGTTAAATATTTCATTTTGTAATGCTTTTAAGATTTGTTAACACAGATATGGGTAATCTGATGATTTGCATTTATGTTGGATTAATGAAGTTAGATAATACTCGCTGTTTCAATCTCATTGTTTGTGAATAAATTGTGAGTAATGTAGCTTCAATTGCTAGATGTTTTTCGAAAAGCCAAACTTAACTTACAACACAGTTTTCCTAAAAAACTGAGTGTTAGTAATTCACCAAAATCAGTAACGCCTCCCAGTCCAGATCATATATTTTTTTAAAGAAGTTGAATTTTCTTAAATGTTCTAGTTTATCAGCACAAAAATTTTTAAGTGCATTTCAAGTATTATTAAGTTGGCAGATTCACTTTTTTTTCTGAGAGACCAGAACATTTCGTGTTACGCCGTTGCTGCTTTAGAGGTAAGGCAATTTAATTTATTTGTTATGTGAACATGGCCTCAGGATTCAGTGCTGAACGAGCTGAATGTATTTTGCAGTGACTGTATTTCTTTACTGGTACTGGGAGATGTATTACCCAATCTATTCGCCTAAAGTTTTCATAACAATAAGACAGAGTAAGCTCACCATTTGCACTTACAACACGCAACACGACAATTCGAGTTCTGTATCCATTCCACAGTTCATACATTCATTCAGCGTAATCGTAAAGTTTATTATATCATTATTAAAGAAAGTTACAAGCTGGCCTTTTCTAGAGCAGGGTCCAAGCAGGCACAAAGAGGGAGAGGGGTTTCCTAGTCATTGGGAACTCCAATCTCAATTACATTATGGTACTTCTTGGGGAAATGTCGTCCATGACCAGAAAGAAATCCAAGAAGCACTTGGTATGTTTGCCGGGGGGCATCATGTGGAGTAGGCTCTGCTCGCGGCTACCGACCATGAAAGGTCAATCATCTGCAAGTTGGGGCTAAAATCGACACCTATGATATATGTCACTTGCCTTCTGAGGTCGTCTACAGTTCGTATAGGTGGCTGGCAGAAGTGGTGAAGAATGCTGGCCACGCTCGTGGGGTTCAAGCAGTACTCATAAACTGCATCATCGTTGACAGAGCAGATCAGGGTTCTTTAGTTTGGAGCTAAGTGGAGGCTCTCAACCAAAAGCTACGTTGATTCTCTGGAGGACTTGGTTGTAGATTTCTCGATCTGCATTGTGGAGAGCAGAACTGTAGGGCTCCCGCCTTTTAGGGGAGGGATGCACTGCACAAAGGAACCAGCTACTCGGGTTGCAGGGGATTTGGGGAGTGCACATGAGTATTTTAAGCTAGGCAGTAGTTTGAGTTCCTCTGATGAATGGTCGCCAGTCGACGCTCCTAGAGTGAAACCAGACTGCGTACAAAGTGAAGCTACTTCGACTGTCGAAATTTTAACAGGACATCGTTGGAGTATTCATAACAAATCTCCTGAACTTACTACCCTTCAGGAAAGTTGTCCCTCTCACATTATCCTCAGAACAAAGAGCTGGCTAAACCCGAAGTAGAAAGCTCTCAGATATCATTAATACGTGTATCATAAATACAGATTACATGCCATAGGACTTGAGTGTCTGTTGCAGCTCACAAACATTTCGTGTCTTTCGAGGTCGAAACTGAGTCTGACTGTGACATTATCTGAGGAGGTGTAACGGGTCTACGTGAAATTAATTTTCAGTCGACGACCCTGACACTATTAGAATAATTCATAGAAAACCTACGTTCATCAGCAGAGAAAAACTCAGATCGTGCGGCATTAGTCGGAAGTGACTCAAACCTTCCGAGTATAGACTGATATATTGCAGGTGGTAGGGACAGATAGTCTTTTGAAGCAATTTTGAACATGCTTTCCGAAAACTGTCTTCAACAGCTAGTTGAACAGCCCAAACGGAATGGAAATATTTTAGACAATTTATCTACAAACATGCCTGACACAATCGGCGGCGTCAGTAAAGAAATAGATATTAGTGATAAGAGTGTTATCATAGCGAGCGTGTTTACTGAAGTTAATTAATCCCGGAAGAAGGATAGGAAATTATTTTTGTAAGAAAAATCAGATGACCTGTTGTTAGCATCCCACTTAGGCAGTGAATCGACATAATTTAGTTCCAAGATGACGGCTGTAGAGCAATTATGGGAAATGTTTAAACGGGTTTTAAATCACGTTCTGGAGAAGTATGTTCCGAGTAAGGGGATTAACGAGTGAAAACCTCACCGCTGCTTAATAAAAAAGTTAGGAACATGCCGAAGAAACGGAGACTATTGCACTCTCTGTTCCAAAATGAAACTATTTATTTGTGGAGTGGAGGACGAGTTTCAGAACCCACTTTCTAATCCTTAGACTATCGACCAGTGTCATGAATGAAAGAAGTGCTTTCATGTCTGGCAAGTTAGTTAGTTAGTTTTTTTGTATGCCTCATGGATCATATTTATGACCTCTCACTGTGATGTAGAACGAGTTTTTATTACTGTTATAATACGATAACTTGCTGAAAAGTGATGTCATCGAATGTTTTATGTGAAAATTTTAAAGGATTTTTAAATAATAATATTCTACACCTTTATGGGAATGCATTTTTCTCGGTGATTCTCGATGATGAAGTCTTCTCGGGTTATCAGCCGAGTCAAGGCGTCGATACGCGTCAACGGTTCGACAAGTCTCCTACTCGTCATTTTCAGACGAAGTGTCGGCTCCACTCCAGTTGGTATCTTTATGCACGCTGTAAGACAGGTTGCTCCGACGCGTCTCCGACGACTGGTGCAGTCGCATGCTTCTAGAAGGGGTGTCGCGGACAGTGGTAGTGGAGGAATCGCGGACACTGGCGGGGGCGTTCACGGCTTGTTGGGGAGCCCTGACATCGCGTCATGGTGCTGCCTGTCTATACTACCTGCTGCTTCATCATTTTCACATCAGAGCGTCCTTAACGTACACCGATAGTGCTACATCCCAATCAGAGTTCAATGGGAAACTGCTATACCGCTTGACAAGATCATCATGGACCCGTATCCCCGCAGCCTCTTTGATGATCAAGTCCCAGAAACCGTTCGTTTGGCACATACCTCTGTCTGTTCAAAACCAAACATACGACCTTCATTGAGGCTATGCTCTGCCACTGCAGGTTTGTCTGTTTGGCCGAGGCGAACGCTACTAACATACTCAGAACAGCGCTGCGAAATACAACATTGCGTCTGGCCGATAGATTGCTTGCCACATCCACAACTAATGGAGTGGACTCCAGGTGTCCACAGTCCTTGTTTATCTTTCATTGAACCAAGCGTATTTTTGGTTTTAGCCGAATGAGCGTATGAAGCGTGGTATTTATAATGAGGCTTAGGGAAGTACGTACTGTAATAGAATTAAATGCATATAGATGTTTGGTCAGATTGACTGATTGCAGTACTTCACATCTCTCTCTCTCTCTCTAATTATAAATTTAATCAAATTATTTGCCTCACTAACATGACACCTCAAAATCAATGATATCAGAATACTATGTGCTTGAATTATATATCGTACAAAGGATCTAGAAAATGTTTATTTCCAATGGAAGACATGATTGGATAGTCATACGTACATTACTTGATAAACTTAACTAGCATGCACAGAGTAAAATTAAGTAGGGTTGGCTAAGTGGAGGTAGTGGAGGAAGGATTTCCGCGACTTTCCCATTGATGAAATGAATGGATAACGGGACCTAATAAATTAAAACAAAAGAGAAAATGATTGAACCTCCGGGATGGTGGACCATAAACTTGCAAGTACAGTGCCTCTTTCTGTTAAGAACGGCTCAGCTTTACGCGTGAACTAACTCCTGCGTGAAATTTCTGTGCCTAAGCTGCGAATGTCTTACCTGCAGCCGACACTAGCTGCATGACGACGGAATCAACAAGCAGCGTTTTGTGTCAGAAGTAATCACGCCTGGGCAGCTGGATACTCCGGAACCTGCCCAAGGAGGGTCCCGTGGTCGCCTCTGCTGAATGAAGTAAACTTTTCTGACAACGTCGAGGGGCAATGTCCTTACGCTCCGACTCCTGTGGTCATAGTGTATTTACAGCACGCTGGCTACAGGTGGAGTACTTACTCTTTGTTCGCTCCGTAAAGTTTCGATGTTGCAGCACGTGCAGAAATCATAAAAGTAAGTTTGAACACCAACGCACGCATTGTTCCGCATCTCAGCTCTAGTCACACGCAGTCAAGCATCACAAAATCCCTCTTCATACAATTGAGGAGCATCGCTTCTAACGTGGTATAGCGCGTACTCCATCGCACACTCTCGCATCTGTACTTTAACAGAGAAACGCTGGCAAGCGCCAATGTTATCCTACAAATTTTCTAGCTGATAGTTACCACAGCAGATGCCACAGAACTCCCCACATCACTCTAACCGGCATTGACTTCTCTTTTAACAAAGTTTTTCTCGTTAGCAGTCGCCCAGCTTAGGGGACAGGACGTGGCGTCACCGTTTCGCTTCAGGAAATGTTCGCCCATTATTCAGACCATAAAACTTGGCTGGCGACGCTCTATCAGCGTCCCACGCTCCGTTTCGCAAAATCCGCCCAACATAACGGAATAGTTTCGCATTGTGCAGGCCGCCTGAAAGGCGACATGCTAATGCAGATCTTATACTACGCCAAAAGCAGTGCCTGCTTGCACCCCATTGTCCAGGTAGCCCCATGTCGCTTTTAAAATGTTCGGCCAACAGTGTTCCAGTACCTGGATGTAGGACTGCTGCCACCTCCACTAGGGATTGTAAATGCTTTTCTCTCCATGGCGACGCAAAAAAAAATTCTCCGTTCGACCAATGGCTGAGCAAAAAGCCTTCACCCACCAACCACCAGAAATCAACCATTGTCAGAAACATTTAAGATAGGCACCTAATCGTGCAGTACAAAGAAGTACAGTATGAACTGGTCCCATAATAGCGTCTGATAATCCGATCATGATCTTAGAATGAAACAAAAAGCAGTCTAAATGATGTGCTAGGTTTCAAGTGGAAAGTGCTTATTCCGTTGTTGTTCTCCAATATTCCCTCAGTCTTGAACTTGGGTGGCTCTGCGTACATATCATTTTCTTTCTTTTTTTATTTTCTTTGGCTGGAAAGCGTGTCTTATCTGTGTCTCCGAGTTACCGTTCTTGGGAGAAGTTTCCCCCAGATGCTGCACCTCGGTGGATAGACTTGTTGCTACGTGTGTCTCGTGCTCTATGCACCATAGTGGTGAGCACAGATTAGCATTATGCTGGACAGTGACCACTATTGGCGTTTAGATACAGGTCTGTGTGTGTCTTTTTTCTATAGACAGAATGTTCCAGCGTGACATCAGTTTTCACGATATCGAGGCATGGTAGGCATCTGTTTCCTCCTACCTCCATCATGAACTTTGTCTTGTCGTGTACGCTGTTGAGGTGGTCAAGTAATTTCTGCAGATTTTGTGCGCCATGTGGTGATACCATGAATGTGTCGTCCACATATCTGTAGAACACCCACGGCTTGATTTCGACAGCCGATTCCACGAAGAGTTCCACGTATAGGTTTGCGATGCAACTCCACTTAACTGCTGGTAGAACACTGGAAGTAGGTGACAGTGAGCATGTGTGAGAACAGTTGCACAGAGTCTTCTTCAAAATGGCTCCTTAGTAATGTCAAGGAGTCCACGTAGAGTTACACGTTTGAAGAGAAACCTGACGGCGAAACTGACTAGGAAGTCATCCTTGTCCATATGCATCCCCTACAGTACCTTCACAAACTCAGTTGAGTTTTTAACATTATGTGTAGAGTGATCCACGAGAGGCTTCAGTGGTGTGCCACGTTCGTGAATCAATCTACAGAACTGGACTAGTGGAAGTCGCACCTTGTGTACCTTTGGGAGGTCGTAGAGCCGTGTTGTTATCAATGATTCGGAGTACATCCTTCTGATCATACCGTAGTACATTCCTGAATTGTTTAGGACTGAGATGGTCTTCCTAGTCACAGCTGGTGTAGGAATTTTTTCTACTGACTTGTAAGTGGGTCTTGTAATAGCATCTCAGTCTCCTGCCAGCAGTCAACTGATCGCAACAGCACTGTCGCGATTTCTTTCTCAGCTGCTAGGCCGACTGTTTTATTTATTTATTTTTTTGACTTCTCTGAAATCGTGTATCTCTCTGAATTCTTCTGCGGAAATTTTAGTTTTCGGCATTTTTGCTGTGTCAAGGATCCTGCAGGTCTCCCTTCACACCTCTTCTACGCTATCAGAGGTAGGACTCCAAACGGCTTGCTTGACATTGCTGGTAATCTCCCATTCGTGTAATGTGTTTGCAACCTGTGCATGCAGTGCAATTTCGGATCCAGTGAACTCTTTAAGGACAAAGCTGTATTGAAACAACGCTACAAGTTCGCCGATTTCCGGGGACACACATGCAGAATATCGATACCAAGAATACGAGGACGGTTGTCAAGGAACGGAACAAGGTGGCAACATTTGTGCTGTCAAAACAATTAAATTTTGCACTAGTTTCACATACATTACAACACTGAAGCGCATAAAAACTGGTACAGGCATGCCCATTCAAGTACAGAGATATGTAAATAGACAGAATACGGCGCTACGGTCAGCAACACCTTTATAAAACAACAAGTGTCTGGCGCAGTTGTTAGATGGATTACTACTGCTATAATGACGGGTTATCAAGATTTAAGTGAGATTTGACGTGGTCTTATAGTCAGCGTATAAGCGCTGGGACATAACATATCCGAGGTAGCGATCAAGTGGGGATTTTCCCGTACGACTATTTCACGAGTATATCTTGAATATCAGGATTCCGGTAAAAAATCAAATCTCTGAGATCGCTGCGGCTGGAAAACTATCTTGCAAGAACGGGACCAATGACGACTGAAGAGAATCGTTCAACGTGACAGATGTGCAACCCTTCCGAAAATTGCTGCAGATTTCAATGCTGGGCCATCAGCAAGTGTCAACGTGCGAACCATTCAACGAAACATCATCGATATGAGCTTTCGGAGCAGAAGGCCCATTAGTGTACCCTTGATGAATGCGTGACCCAAACTTTACGGTTTGCTGGGCCTGTCAGCGTTGACATTGGACTGTTGATGACTGGAGACATGTTGGCTGGTCTGACGAGCCTCGTTTCAAATTGTATCGAGTGGATGGATAAGTGCTGGTGTGGAGACAACCTCATGATTCCATGGACCCTGCATGTCAGCAGGGAACTGTCCAAGCTGGGGGAGGTTCTGTAATGGTGTGGGGCATGTGCTGTTTGAGTGATATGGGACCCGTGATACGTCTAGATACGGATCTGACAGTAGACCAGTATTTAAGCATTCTGTCTGATCACCTGCATCCATTCATGTCCATTGTGCATTCCGTCGGACTTGGGAAATGCCAGCAGGAGACAGTGCAACACCCCATTCGTCCAGAGTAGCTACGGAGTGGCTCCAGGAACACTTTTCTGAGTAGCCACCAAACTCCCCACACATGAACATTATAGAGCATATCTGGGATCTCAACCCCGTGGCACTCTTACGGATTTACTAACGGCCTTGCAGGATCCATGGTGTCAATTCCTTCTAGCGCTACTTCTGACGTTAGTCGATTCCATGCCACGTCAAGTTATGTCACTTCTGCGTGCTCGCCGTGGTCCCGACAAGATATTAGGCAGGTGTAGCGGTTTCTTTGGCCCTTCAATGCATATGCAGCTAGTTAGCTGGTGTGTATGAAAGAACAAGTACGTGGCTCGACACTATGACTATGTCGAGCTATTCTTCTTAAGTAGAACCCTGCATAGAACATCTACCTAAAGTGCAAGCAACATGAGATGTAGTCGCAACTGGTTTGCTCCCCTGGACTGCTGTTTAGAAGAGCAACTACTCAGCGGATTGTTAGGCCCCATCGCAGTTGGTGGCTCGTCCGGGATATGAGTCCAAAGCCAATAGAATTACAATTGTAATTCAAAAGCTTTGCGCTATTGTGGGAAGCAGGTCCCAAATCTCTTGCATGATAGGCAGTTACCATTGGGGGTTTGGAGCATACCATTTTGCATCAACTGCGTGAGTTGGGGTTCGGTGGCGAAGTTAAACGAAGGAAGTTAGGTACTGAATTTCAAGAGAGAGGAAGAAGGCTATGGAGAAGTGTGCTGAGTTCAAGTCTGCATAGGTCAGCATCAGCGGAGATTTCCACGGCAGTGCTAGCGGCAGTGGCGACCTTCGCAATACGAGCTTTTTAGACGACTTGATCAGCGTCATTACCGGCGGCATCTACACTTTTTGCCCAGCAGCACAGCAGTAGTAGCCAGCATGACCGGTAAGTTAAGTGTTTGTCCCGATAATGTTACGCATGTGAACCCACAGGGTGTTTGTCAGTGAAGGAGTTTCCAGTGATGAAGTAGTTATCCAGGCCGTTTGGTTGAGATAATAACAGTGGACCAGTCAGCTTTAGCTCTGAGTGCCGAAACTGAACTTCTTGATGAGGCAGACTGCACAAAACCAGGGAGAAGAGGCAAGCATCAGTCAATACGTCGTCATAATTGCTGCAAATTCCTAGAAATGGAATCTAGTATGAGACCAACGCCGTCTAGTATGGGATCTTTGCGAACAAAAAAAAAATACTGTGAAAAGAGACCTAGGTTCGAAAATTGAAACTGTACAGACAAATGTAGCAGAAAATTTAAGAGCCGAGGTGTAAAAAATTGTATATCATATAGAAGGGATCATTGATTCAAATTTTAGGAGTTATAAGGGCAGATGTGGCCAACATTACTGAGAAGCTGCCCTAGTTAACACCAGAGTCAATATAGTAGAAAAAGATTTCGGAGAAAAGTTGGAAAACATACAGGACAAGCTGGGTGGCAATGTTAAGCATTGTGTGCTGAGTCAGAACTCGCTTGACGATGTAACCACTAAATTTGTAAAAAATCTGTTGGGTAGAGTAATAGATTGTAATAAGGAGGTACTTAAAATACAGATCATTTTGAATCAAGACTAAATAACAAAGCTGTGAGCATGAACAGCATTTTAAAGACACGAGGGCAGAATCAAATTGTTTAGCAGTGAATCAGGCTATCACTGTGATGGTTATGCCACGCAGTAATTCGAGGACGACAAAGTGTTTTGCAAATGATGGATTTTCATGTTTTTGTAGCCAATGATGGGTTAGGTTATGTAATTAGCATTTCACTAACATAAAATAAGGAATCTAATTGGTACAAAATGCTACCATTACTGATTACAATGACATCTGATACAGATCAATATGCAAACATGTAAATAGAGGAAGGAATGTATTGGTAGGTAGCTATAAGAAGCTGTACTGTCAGTTATCACCTGATCAATTAGAGTGTTAGGAAATGTTTCTTTTGAAAAAAATGTATTGCGCCATCAACCGTACAGCTATACAGGGTGGTCCACTGATAGTGACCGGGCCAAATATCTCACGAAATATGCGTCAAACGAAAAAACTACAAAGAACGAAACTCATCTAGCTTAAAGGGGGAAACCGGATGGCGCTATGGTTGGCCCGCTAGATCGCGCTGCCATAGGTCAAACGGATATCAACTGCGTTTTTTTTTAAATAGGAACCCCCATTTTTTATTACATATCCGTTTAGTACGTAAAGAAATATGAATGTTTTAGTTTAATCACTTTTTTCGCTTTGTGACAGATGGCGCTATAATAGTCACAAACGTATAAGTACGTGGAATCACGTAACATTTCGCCACTGCGGACGGTATTTGCTTCATGATACCGTGCTTCATGATACCGTGCGGGAAAGATCGATATCGTGTTGATGTATGACTATTTCGATCAAAATGCCCAACGGGCATGTGATATGTGTGCTGCTCGGTATCCTGGACGACATCATCCAAGTGTCCGGACCGTTCACCGGATAGTTACGTTATTTAAGGAAACAGGAAGTGTTTAGCCACATGTGAAACGTCAACCACGAACTGCAACAAATGATGATGCCTAAGTAAGTGTTTTAGCTGCTGTCGCGGCTAATCCGCACATCAGTAGCAGACAAACTGCGCGAGAATCGGGAATCTCAAAATGCTACATCAACATCGATTGCACACGTACCATATTTCTATGCATCAGGAATTGAATGGCGATGACTTTGAACGTCGTGTACAGTTCTGCCACTGGACACAAGAGAAATTACGGAACGATGAAAGATTTTTTACACGCTTTTTAATTAGCGACGAAGCGTCATTCACCAACAGCGGTAATGTAAACCGGCATAATATGCACTATTGGGCAAAGGAAAATCCACGATGGCTGTGACAAGTGGAACATCAGCGACCTTGGCGGGTTAATGTATGGTGCGGCATTATGGGAGGTAGGATAACTGGCCCCCATTTTATCGATGGCAATCTAAATGGTGCAATGTATGCTGATTTCCTACGTAATGTTCCACCGGTGTCACTACAAGATGTATCACTGCATGGCACAAATGCGATTTACTTCCAACATGATGGATGTCCGACACATAGCTCGCGTGCGGTTGAAGCTGTATTGAATAGCATATTTCATGACAGGTGGATTAGACGTCGAAGCACCATACCATGGCCCGCACGTTCACCTGATCTGATGTCCCCGGATTTGTTTCTGTGGGGAAAGTTGAAGGATATTTGCTATCGTCAGCGGATTGTCAATGCATGTGCGAACATTACGGAAGGCGAACTACTTGCTGTTGAGAGGAATGTCGTTACACGTATTGCCAAATGCACTGAGGCTGACGGACATCATTTTAGCATTTATTGCATTAATGTGGTATTTACAGGCAATCACGCTGTAACAGCATGCGTTCTCAGAAATGATATGTTCACAAAGGTACATGTATCACATTGGAACAACTGAAATAAAATGTTCAAACGTACCTACGTTCTGTATTTTAATTTAAAAAATCTACCTGTTACCAATTGTTAGTCTAAAATTATGAGCCATATGTTTGTCACTATTACAGCGCCATCTATCACAAAGCGAAAAAAGTGGTCCTACTAAAACATTCATATTTCTTTACGTACTACATGAATATGTAATAAAAAATTAGGGTTCCTATTTAAAAAAACGCAGTTGATATCCGTTTGACCTATGACATTGCCGTCTAGCGGGCCAACCATAGCGCCATCTGGTTTCCCCCTTCAAGCTAGACAAATTTCGTTCTTTGTAGTTTTTTCGTTTTACACTTATTTCGTGAGATATTTGGCCCGGTCACGATCAATGGACCACCCTGTATACTTATTCCCCATGACTTTCTGTCCTGATGACCATCTTCTAATGACCATCTTCAGAGGAGAAACTGTAAAGAACAAAAAAGAGACGAATGTATAGGCCTATTATATACGGGCAACATAGAGAACGGTGGAAATCAGAAAAGGTTTTTGAGGTGTCGCCTGTATATAATTTACATTCGTCTCTCTTTTGTAACGTGCATCTGTATACGGGGTGGAGAAAAATTGTGTCTCCAAATTTTAACCCTGGATAGCTGATGCCAGTAGGAACCAAAATACTAATGTTGTGTAGGTCGACAACGTACCATTTTTAAACTACGGAGACTTGGCGCCACGCGTTCCGACTGGCTGCGGAATTGCCTCGTTGCCGGGTGCTCTGGGAAACGCATTACTGCGAATGCTTTGCCTACCAGAGATCGGGGAGAGGGACGTTTTTATGTGTGAACGGACAATCAAAATACTGCACTTCAACCGACGATCGGCCACAGGGCAATCCCACGGCCAATCGCAGCTGGTGGCCCCAAGTTTCTGTAGTTTAAAAATGGTGCATAGTTGACCGACACAACATTAATAATTTTAGTTCCTAGGTTAGTATTGTTTAACGTCCCGTCGACAACGAGGTCATTAGAGATGGAGCGCAAGCTCATGTTAGGGAAGGATGGGGAAGGAAATCGGCCGTGCCCTTTCAAAGGAACCATCCCGGCATTTGCCTGAAACGATTTAGGAAAATCACGGAAAACCCAAATCAGGATGGCTGGAGACGAGATTGAACCGTCGTCCTCCCGAATGCGAGTCCGGTGTTTTGGTTCCTACTGACATCAGCTATCAAGGGTTAAAATTTGGTGACACTTTTTCTCCACCCTGTATTATCTTATAACTGATATATTTTACAACAGTACAAATATTACACTGGGTAGCTTTACATGAAAGTGAGTCAGTTAGAAGGGGCATTTTACGAAAATATAATGTTTTCTTCGAACATCCATAGTTTATACATAGTTCCCAATTTTTAATTTTCCGTGTAATATATACTGCAATATATCGTAAAGTGATGCATCATGATCGACTGTGAAAAGATCAATACTTCTCCAGTTGCTGAGAAGCACACAAATGCATCACAGTCATATGAGAATAAATCTGAAGTGGAATGTGTGTGTGTCGGCGTTACCAGTGTAATTAGGCTGTTTAGGTTCTTATATTGGTAACGCCACCGCCACGTTGCGCTCTGTATGAAAATCACTGGCTGTGCTGTGTGCAGTCTGTGGCTGGGTGGCATTGTTGGAATTTGCTATTGCAGTGTTGGGCAGTTGGCTGTTAATAGCGCGTAGCGTTGCGCAGTTGGAGGTGAGCCGCCAGCAGTGGTGGATGTGGGGAGAGAGATGGCGGAATTTTGAGAGCGGAAGATCTGGACGTGTGTCCATCAGAAAGAGTAAATTTGTAATATTGGATATCATGGACTGATATATATATTATGACTTTTGAACACTATTAAGGTAAATACATTGTTTGTTCTCTATCAAAATCTTTCTTTTGCTAACTATGCCCATCAGAAGTTTGTGCCTTCAGTGGTTTGAATCTTTTATTTAGCAGGCAGTAGTGGCGCTCGCTGTATTGAGTAGTTCGAGTAAAGAAGATTTTTGTGAGGTAAGTGATTTGTGAAACGTATAGGTTAATTTAGTCAGGGCCATTCTCTTGTAGGGATTATTGACAGTCAGATTGCGTTGCGCTAAAAAATATTGTGTGTCAGTTTAAGCGCAGTCATGTATCATTTTTTTAAGGGGACGTTTCACCAGGCTATTTCAGGTCAGCCTAGTAATGGTGATTTCATCAAGAAGATGGTGTGTTAATGACCCTGATGTGGTTTGTTATATTTGCGGCTGACTCTCAAAAGCAGGAGAGAGAACGTATCTTCGTGTGTCAAACAATCATACCCATCTTATTTCGGTATAAAAGTTAGTAGACCAGGACAACATCTTTGCGTTACGTGCCGTTTGTCATACAGGCGTTGCAGGTTTGAGGAAACGGACATAAGGCAGGCAGAAATCTTTATCATTCGGGATTCCAGTGCTGTGGAGAATACAAGGAAACCATGTAGATGATGGCTGTTTTTGTATGGTGAAAGTTGGCGGGCATTACAAGAACAGTACGAAAGGAACTATTTATCCAAATCTAAAATCATCCCTAAGACATATACCACATGGTCGAAATATTCCCATACCTTTACAGTCCACTAATTTAGAATCTGCAACATCATCTTCATCAAGTTAAACATCTGATCCTGATTATTAATCCACATCGACAAAAGGACAACTACAGAAGTTTCCACAAGAACGTGGCGATGGTGGTGGTGGTTAGTGTTTAACGTCCCGTCGACAACGAGGTCATTAGAGACGGAGTGCAAACTCGTGTTAGGGAAGGATTGGGAAGGAAATCGGCCGTGCCCTTTCAAAGGAACCATCCCGGCATTTGCCTGAAACGATTTAGGGAAATCACGGAAAACCTAAATCAGGATGGCCGGAGACGGGATTGAACCGTCGTCCTCCCGAATGCGAGTCCAGTGTGCTAACCACTGCGCCACCTCGCTCGGTCACAAGAACGTCTGAATGACTTTGTAAGACATCTATATCTCTCAAATTGAATAGCCCCACAACTTTGGCCTCTAGATGAAAGTAAACACATTATCTTATTCAAGGTACAACATTCTACTGGTTTTGATCAAGATAATCGGAATTTCGTTAGTATTTCACTACAGAAGTCTCTCACGTTTGTTGTAAGAACTTTGAAGACGTGTTATCAAGATACGATGTTACATACAACATGAATGAATGGAGGCTATTTATAGATTCTAACAAAGGAAGCCGGAAAGTCGTTCTTTCACACACTGTACCTGTAGCATGTTCTGTGCACTTAAAAGAAACCTATGAAAACATGGAGATACTGCTGAAAACATTAAACTACTCGAAACCCCAATGGGTTACTTGTGTATACCTGAAAGTTAACAGGAATGTTTCTGGGCCCACAGTCAGGCCTTACGAAGTTTCCCATGCCTCTGGGATAGTCGTGCCCATGAATCGCATTGGAGTAGAATCGAATGGCCTACCAGAACAACAATGAATCCGGGGCGAAATATATGACAAGAGAATATCTGGTGATACGAGAGGAAAAACTGCCACCTATTTATATTAAACTGGGAATTATGATACTACTAGTCCAAACACTGTCTAAAGATGGTGACAGTTTTAAATATATAAGACCCAAATTTTCTTCTCTGTCTGAGCCTAAACCTAGAGAAGGAGCAATTGTGGGACAGAACATTAGGCGTTTGATGAAAGATTAAGTATTTGAAAACGTACTAACATAAAAAGAATGAATGGCTTGGACGGGATTTAAGGATGTGGTCGACAATTTCTTAGGGAACAGGAAACACCTAAATTGAAAGGTACGGTGTAAAATAATTGACAGCTCTGAAAAATTTAGGACTAAATAAGAGCCTTCAAATCGATTTTATTCGCAGCCATCTTGATTCTTCCCTAACAATCCTGGAGATGTTAGCGAAGAATATGGAGAAAGGGCTCGTCAAGACATGAGAGAAATAAAATCATGTTATAAAGACAGCTGGGTGAAAGAATGATGACTGACTAATGTTGGTCTCTAAATAGAGATAATGTGGAACTACAGTATAGAAGAAATTCTCGAAGACAAAATTTCAATATGAAGAAGAAGCGGTTCTGAAAAACTACACTGTCTGAACTTAAATTGTGATTAGGTATGTGAACAAATGAGTTCTGTTTCATTTTGTTTAATGAATATATTTTCAAACAGTTTAGAGGTTACTAGTACAGCTGCAAGTGTCCTTATTAAGACATTAAAATGACGATTATTTACAGCATTATTACAGTTTTCTCATACGTCATAGCCAAAATATGACTTCACATTCTTCAACAGAGGCCGGTAATCAATAAAAATCACCCTTCAGGATTAGGACCCTTGAACAAAAATTTAATTTCAAAGCCCGGTGTTATGATTGTCAAAGCGATCACTTGTTCTTTGGTCGAGTAAAATTTTATGGTAAGGAAAATATAGTAATGACATGACGTTCATTCTCTGAAAAACAACATAGATACATAACCTGATATAATGTGATATATAATATGTCGACCTTAGTATTGCAACAATAAAATAGGAGCTATTTATCTGAACTAAACACTGTGAAAGCAGTCAGTCTAAGGGACTGTAATGAAGTAGGGCGTTCGAAAAATTATATCCTGTGATATACTGCAGATGAGATTACTAGCGTATGTACATTGATAGAAGCAACAAATGTATAATAAAAGCTAAAAAGAGACGTAGAGGACATTCATTCCTAATGATATAAGACCAAGAGGACTGTGAAGTGAGATTATTACACTGCCCTCACATATCTGGTAATTGTTCCAAGAAAATGGCTTCCTTAGACAGAAATTTATCAACAAGATTAAGCAATAATGCACTCCGTCTTCAGGCCAGAAGTGCACATCGGGACCATCCGACCGCCGTGTCATCCTCAATGAGGATGCGGATAGGAGGGGCGTGTGGTCAGCACACCGCTCTCCCGGTCGTTATAATGGTTTTCTTTGACCGGAGCCGCTACTATTCGGTCGAGTAGCTCCTCAATTGGCATCACGAGGCTGAATGCACCCCGAAAAATGGCAACAGCGCATGGCAGCTGGATGGTCACCCATCGAAGTGCCGGCCACGCCCGACAGCGCTTAACTTCAGTGATCTCACGGGAACCGGTGTACCCACTACGGCAAGGCCGTTGCCTTAAGTAATAACGAATGGTTATATTTATTGCCTAAGCAGGAAGACATGACAGTTCGGTGTAACACGTATGTGTCGCAAGATATTAACCTGGATGGAATGAGAATAATCAAACTTTAGAAGAAATTTAAAGGGTACAGCTCGCACGTATATTTTAAGATAAGATGATTCAGACGAACTACACCAGAAGAGATTTAATACCGAACGTCGACATGAACTTAGACTTGCGAAGAACTAGAAAGGAAAATCAGGACCTCAGAAATACGATTTTAGTTAACTTTGAAACCTATCACATCAAACACAGATGGTTTAAGAGTAGCGGGTAAAATATTAGAAGGCATTGATGGGTTTGTGGATAATGAGCAGTTCAAAGCAGAACCAGAACAAAGGCTCAAAGCTACTCAGTTGCTATCTAAATAAATGTAAGTTTAATTGTTTTACTTATTGTGTCATTATGCTGTTCAAAATACAATTGTAGTAACAATTTTTATCAAAAATTGGTTGCTGACGAGGGAACTGCTGTCGTTCCGTTTGTGTAAGGACGACTATAGTAAAAGTACCAGAGATAAATAGGTTATCATTGCGAACAGGAGACGGAGGTGAGGAAATTATTATATATGAGAGGCTACCGAGAGATAAGGATGACTGTGGTTTCCCAAAAAGCAGATGTTAATATGGTGTTTCCTTTCAGGTGTAGTATAAGAAAAAATGTAAAAACTTAATTATTTATGCTGTGCACATTAATTTACTTTTGAGGTAAAATGTTCGTGTCTTAGATTACTTCAGTTATATGTCATATCATATATCACAGTAGGAAAAGACTGGGCGGGTTTCTGTAGTGGAGCCAACCGTCATAAATGAGGAAACGGAAAGGCAAACAGAGTATTTGTAAAAGATAACGCGTCTGAAAACAATTGGCACGTAGCTGTCTCTTGGAGGTCGGTCAGTGCGTCAGTATGGGACTAACAGTTGTCACCTCGCCAAACAAGTGGAGGGTCGAGGTCAGACTCGTGATGGGAAAAAGTCATAACTGGACTTTAAACGAGAATTAAAGTGATCACGTGCTAATAGAATGTTCCAGGAAGATAGTGAACAGTGTCGTGTGCAACCATATCTGACTGAACACCAATTAAGAGCTGAATAAAGGATCAGCCAATAGCAGTAGGAATATCAGTATCAAGTATCCCCTATCCAGCGAACATCCGACCAGTATCAAGACATTATTTTACAGTGACGCCTAGTAGCAGCTACTGATGGAACTTCGACTACGAGAAAATAGTGAAACACCCTGGTGGCCACTACTACAACTGTTAGATAAGAAGCACTTAATGTTTTCTTTGTAATAGTGTTGAACAGAGACAGCTGGTCTGTGTATCAAATGGTTACAGTTGAGCATTCCAGTTAATAAGACGAAAAAGTCACTGATTAATACTTGTCTGCCGTGATTGAGGCCATAGGGCGAGTTATTGATTAGGTAGGGCAAGGGGCCAGGAAGCCAGTGACAGTAAGACCACTCGTCTTTGATGGAAACTGTAGCTCTTTTGTGATAAGAGAATGGGTTCTGCCTAAATCTGAAGGATACTGTCTGTCTCTATATGTATAAGGAGTAGTTCGTCGAGCACCTCGCACGGAACTGTGTTTAGAGATAAATCCCGGTAAAAAAGACAGATAACATAGTATTTCGGTGTACCATTCCTACCGAAACAAACTCATTGTCACCAATCGCCAACACAGTCTCAAACAAGCTGGAAAGCTCTGTTCCACTTTAAAGGTTGATCAGAGTAGATACAGCTACACCACAAACACACACCATAGTCAGCGTCCCGACTGCTTCATTCAGGCAACAACGACTCTATGGTGGTGGATCAGACCTGAGTCGGAAAGCGACACATGCTTAATAGTATGCAGCTATATAGAAGTTGTCAGTGATTTATGTTGCTAACGCATTCCCGCCCAGCTACGCTATTAAAGTTTACGTTCTCTTTTTGATTGTTGAAGATATTGACTACCAATCGGAAATTATTTGTTTCGATTCGGAGTGCCGCACCCCTTGTTTATGATCGCACAATATTCTTACTACCTAATGATCCTAGCTTTGAATTCTGTTTACAGATTTTTTTTCTCTTAAAATGGTTCAAATGGTTCTGAGCACTATTGGACTTACCATCTCAGGTCATCAGTCCCCTAGAACTTAGAACTACTTAAGCCTAAATAACCTAAGGACATCACACACATCGATGCCCGAGGCAGGATTCGAACCTACGACCGTAACGGTCGCGCGGTTTCAGACTGAAGCGCCTAGAACCGGCTACACAGGCCGGCAGATTTATTTTTTTCCTCTCTTTTTACTACAATGGTACAGTGGGAAACGAAGTTAAGAGTTCGATTGCTTTAACACCTAAGATATACGATCACGGTTACTTTATCCTGTAAAAGGATAACATTGACTAATCTCCTTTAAGAAAAGGAATTCGTTACACGTAACCTAATATTTAATTCAGTAAAAGACGTATTTTAAACTCAAGGTTGCATATGCTTGCATGTAAGAGAGGTTCCTTTTAAGGATAAATAGTTCTACTTTCATTTACGTAGAAGACAGCCTGATGGATACGAGTGCATATTTTGAAACACCCTGCATTATAGTGAGAACGTTTCTCAAGTACCATTCCAACTGATTTCTTAGCTGTGCTTCTTCTGCTATGAAAAATGTACGCCGCCAGATGCTCCTTCGCCTTAAACCTTATGATAATCTTCAGTGTCGCCAGTGGAAGAGATAGTTATAGCTTCGAATATCCCCACGGTCACCTCTGGCTGCTCGAAAGTAAGCTGACAGTAAAATTTTAGTTTCCTCGTGCTGTATTTTATTTCGTTCCTTATTTCTCGTTATCTTTTTTATTCTACTCCCTCCTGCAATAACAGCCCGTGCGAATTTAATAAGGGGACCTGCATAAAACTACCTTTTTATTTTGCGCGCAAAGATAAGTTACGGGAGCAGGAGCTATCTCGAAATTCAGGGAGATTATAAGAGCTGCTGCTCGGAGCTCCTTAATAGAAGTCTATGCACAGCGGGTACGATGATTACGACATTAATTGTCAGGTCCGTTAACTGAAGCGCGAGACACGAACTCAATTAGCCTGCGAAGGCCACGTCCGCGCCTGCGTCGCAATATTTTAAGAAAAGTGGGACCTAGAGGAAGGCTGTCTACTGGAGAAGGCGACAGAGTCTGTGTTAATCTTGATCTACTGGCCTGTCAACAGTGTACACAGAGGTGACAAAACATATGGTGGTAGTATCGCGTACACAAGGTATGAAAGGCCACTACACTGGCTCGGCTTCATTTGAATCCAGGTGATTCGTATAAAAAGGATTCCGACGTGAATACCAGTTCGATTTTACTCAGAGTACGCGAAGGAACTTGCCCCCCTTCTCCCAGCGGTGTACCGTAGGTCTCTAGAAGAGCGTAGCGTTCCAAAAGATTGGAAAAGGGCACAGGTTATCCCCGTTTTCAAGAAGGGACATCGAACAGATGTGCAGAACTATAGACCTATATCTCTAACGTCGATCAGTTGTAGAATTTTGGAACACGTATTATGTTCGAGTATAATTAATTTTCTGGAGACTAGAAACCTACTCTGAAGGAATCAGCATGGGTTTCGAAAAAGACGATCGTATCAAACCCAGCTCGCGCTATTCGTCCACGAGACTCGGAAGGCCACAGACACGGGTTCCCAGGTAAATGCCGTGTTTCTTGACTTCCGCAAGCCGTTCGATACAGTTCCCCACAGTCGTTTAATGAAAAAAATAAGAGCATATGGACTATCAGGCCAATTGTATGATTGGATTGAGGAGTTCCTAGATAACAGAACGCTGCATGTCGTTCTCAATGGAGAGAAGTCCTCCGAAGTAAGATTTCAGGTGTGCCGCAGGGGAGTGTCGTAGGACCGTTGCTATTCACAATATATATAAATGACCTTGTGGATAACATCGGAAGTTCACTGAGGCTTTTTGCGGATGATGCTGTGGTATATCGAGAGATTGTAACAATGGAAAATTGTACTGGAATGCAGGAGGATCTGCAACGTATTGACGCATGGTGCAGGGAATGGCAATTGATTCTCAATGTAGACAAGTGCAATGTGCTGCGGATACATAGAAAGAAAGATCCTTTATCATTTAGCTACAATATAGCTGGTCATCAACTGGAAGCAGTTAATTCCATAAATTATCTGGGAGTAGGCATTAGGAGTGATTTAAAATGGAATGACCATATAAAATTAATCGTCGGTAAAGCTGATGGCAGACTGAGATTTATTGGAAGAATCCGAAGGAAATGCAATCCAAAAACAAAGGAAGTAGGTTACAGTACACTTGTTCGCCCACTGCTTGAATACTCCTCACCGGTGTGGGATCCGTACCATATAGGGTTGATAGAAAGGAGACAGAAGATCCAACGGAAAGCAGCGCGCTTCGTTACAGGATCATTTAGTAGTCGCGAAAGATGATAGATAAACTCCAGTGGAAGACTCAGCAAGATAGACGCTCAGTAGCTCGGTACGGGCATTTGTTGAAGTTTAGAGAAAATATCTTCACCGAGGGGTCAAGCAGTATATTTCTCCCTCCTACGTATTTCTCGCGAAGAGACCACGAGGATAAAATCAGAGAGATTAAGAGCCCACACAGAGGCATACCGACAATCTTTTTTTCCACGAACAATACGAGACTGGATTAGAAGGGATAACCGATAGAGGCACTCAAAGTACCTTCCGCCACACACCGCCAGGTGGCTTGCGGAGTATGGATGTAGATGTAGATTTGGGCCCCATGACGGGAATCAACAGATTTTGAACGTGGAGTGGTAGATGGAGCTAGACGCATGGGACATTCCACTTCGTAAATGGTTAGTGAATTCAGTACAAGTGCAAACAAGTAACCCTTTTGTATCGGTCTTGAATAAATAGTTGTCACTATTTAAGTTCCAACCCTCGTATCTATATAGTGCATTTGTCTACACAGGTAAATAGAGAGATGAAAGCGCATTATCCATTCCTAGACAGCGTGTTTTGAAATTAATAACACCAATTGAGGCAAGCAATAAATATGTCACAATAAACAAATGGGACATGTCACTTTAACTCCGTGATCAAACGAAAGCAAGAAACATGACTGTCTTAAGTACACTGAGACTAAATTAACCACAGGTCCCAGAAGAATTCGAACCAAGTGCAGAATCTCTATAATTTGGGAATAACGATGGAAAGACTATTTCAAAAAATGGCTCTGAGCACTATGGAATTTAACATCTATGGTCATCAGTCCCCTAGAACTTAGAACTACTTAAACCTAACTAACCTAAGAACAGCACATAACACCCAGTCATCACGAGGCAGAGAAAATCCCTGATCCCGCCGGGAATTAAAGACTATTTGTTCTTATGTTCCTTCTAAAAGGGAGCTGCTTTGTTGCTTTAATCTATGCACCACACTGAGAAACTTAATACCGATAAAAAATCTGAAACCATTATTTGATTACAATGCCAAAAATATAGGGGTGAATGGAATGGACCAACTGTGCGCCAGCTATTGAGCATCACATCGAACATGCAAGTGGCCAATATTTGTATTTTGCGCCATTTTAATCATAGTAAGAGTCAATGCTAGTGTTTTACTTCAGTGAACCAAAAGAATTGATCAGACTGATGACTTAAAGAAAAGAGAGTTACCTCAGAGACTCGCATCGAATTTCATAGAAGCCTATATACAACCACGAGATATCCGAACACTGTCTCGTGAACTGAGAGGTGGTACACATCTGGCCTCTACATTTTCTGAGTCACCAATCATAAGAAAGGCAAGATACTACATGTGTGCAAGAAATGCAGGCAAGATAACCAAAATAGTGTGCGGAGAAATATTGAAAACACGTTTGTCCTGATCATAGATTCTGTATATGCCAAAACTGTAACCTTTAAAATATTTAGTAATTAAAAATGCAGTTGGAAATAAAGTTTCTTTACATTAAAATTTCGTTTTACATATTGGGGTACCCGAGCATCCAACCAAAGTATTAGCGTAAGAGAAATTCACCACAGTAGTTAAGGAAAACTAATGTGAAAAATCATTCATGCCACAACGAACATTGTTGAAACAAGAATATCTTTTTCTGGCGTATTTTTACCAATCGTACTCACTCCACACACAGTTCAAATCTTTCTAGCTGCCTCCTCTGCATTCACCGCTCTGTTATACCAAAAGTAAATACTGTGTTGCAGATTTTACACCTTTATCCACTTGCGACCCAAATTTACAACGCTTAAGCGTAGCTCATGATTTTCAAGTATGCAAAATCCAATGCTTAACTGCTAGATGATACCTAGAACTTCAAATTCGAAAGTATCAGTTGATACATACACTGACATCGTCACGCAGCGTTCACCTATGGGGCGCCCGATTTCAGACTGCGGGTGGCGCCTGGCCTGGGCAGGTAGCCGCTCTAGTGCGAGGAAACGCTCGAGCATAAGCTGTTCTGATCGCGACGCAGCCACCAACCGTCCTGCGGAATTGTTTCTGGAAGTACTTGTCATTACTAGTGGGTAAATGTGACATGAATTATCTTCGATGTTCAATCACACTCATAACTATAGACGAGGGGATAAATTTGGTTAAAAAAAAAAGAGATACATTCGGACTCGAACACGTGACTATAAATTTAAAATGCAGAAGGATTACTACTACACCACGTATTTACACAACACGACAATATCTCGGAAGTAGATAACACTTCCTCCTGACACTTCCGCATCTTACCATGTTGCCAGTTTGTGCAGATGTCCCGACTTAGCGTTGTCAGGGCGGTCGGTTTTATTGGCCACCTTAAGTGAAAGACTTGGACTTAGTCTCTGTTGCTGCCGGCCGGTGGTCAGTTTTTATGTATAAGACTCTACGTTGGCGGCAGAAAATCTTTCGGCAGTCACCTTCAAATGTCGATTCTTTAATTTTTCTCAATAGTATTTCTCGAAAAGAGGGTTTCCTTCCCCCTAAGGGATTCCCACTTGAGTTCCCGACGCATCACTGTAACACTTACGTGTTGTTCGAGACTACTGGTTAAAAATCTAGCAGCTTGCCCCTGAATTTCCTCGATGTCTTCCTTCAACTCGACGTGGTAAGGATTTCAAACACTTGAACAGTAGAATATGTCGCAATAGCCTCCTATACGTGATCTCCTTTACAGGTGAACCACACTTTCCCCAATATTCTCCCAATAAACCGAAGTCGACCGTCCTCCTTTTCTACTACAACCCACAAGAGTTCGTTCCATTTCATATCGCTTTGCAACGTTACGCCCAGATATTTAAACGATATGACTTCATTAAACTACTAAAGCAGGATCCGAACATTAAGGTTTGTTTTCCCTACTCATTCGCATCAATTTGCATTTTTCTACATTAAGAGCCAGCTGCCATTCATCACACTAACTAAAAATTTTGCCTACGTCATCTTGTGTAAAGTTACAGTTACTCAACGATGCCACCTTATCGTATAACATGCCATCGGTAGCAAACAATCACAGATTGCTGCCCACCCTGTCCACTAAATCATTTATGTATATAGGGAATAACAGTGGTCCTATCACACTTCCCTGAGGCACTCCTGACAATTCCCTTGCCTCTGATGAACACTCGCCGTCGGGGACAACATACTGCGTTCTATCGTATACGAAATCTCCGACCAGCTTCCCGTTCCGTGCAAAAGCTGCATGCACCCAGTGCGCAGGGAAAGTTACTCATGTGTAAATGTGTCTTAGGATATTAGTCATAAATTAGTTTCCTCGCCTTCAGCCAACGGCCATGCCGAGGTAGGTTCACCAGTTCCTGTCATATCACCGACGTTAACCACCTTCGGGCGTGGCCAGCAGTTAGAGAGGTGGCCGTGTGATGTTGAGAATTTTCCCTTCACCTTCACGACAGGAGGGATGGGGGCCTGAATCCCCTGATCAGCAGTCTTTGCGCCAGCGTCCTGATGATTAAATTCCGAAACTCCCTGCAGTGTCTCATGGCGATCCGCCCGTCGGGTGTAGGAGTGCCAGATGTCCGGGTTTAGCCAGGGATGTCCAGCTTTTTACGGTCGTGTCCGACCAAATATTTACTGTGTTTCAGAAGTGATGGTCAATATTCAGAGATATGACAGGAACGATCAATAGAAACAGAAAAGTCAAGTAAACATGGGCTCTAAAACGCTTACATTAAGAGCTCTGAGCAATTCTTGATCTTCGAAACTGTGAAATAAATCTCTTCTACTGCAAGATCTTTGCTTTCCACAGTTTGGAAAGTGATAATACGAACCAAAACAAGAAAAAACGTTCAGTAAACATGTGATCTAAAATGCACACCGTAAAAGTTATGAGCACTTGTTCATTAGAAGAGCCGTATTTCAAAGTAGCGAAGATGAACAAATTGTTCATAGATCTCAGATTTCAGAGCACATGTTTACTGGACTTTTTTTCTTGTTTTTGTCCATACTACTTGCAGTAGAAGAGATTTGTTTCACAGTACCGAAGATCAAGAATTGCTCGTAGCTCTTAAGGTGTGAGTTTTACAGCCCATGTTTATTTGACCTTTTGTTTCAAATGATCATTCCTGTCATATCGCTGAATACTGACGATGCTTTTGAAAATGTCCGGCTTATGTTAAGCATTCTAGCGATGAAGTAAAGAACGAACAACTAAGGCCTGTTCCACGCTAGTGATGTAAGCGCGAGCAATAAGTATAAGGAGAAAAAGGAAAAAAAAAAACATACACAGACACAGCAACGGATGCTGTTCTTGAAAAATAGAAAAACATATATTTGGATGACTGTAAAGTATTTGATCAGTGGCAAAATTTCACGAAATTTCTTGGAAAATAATATTACTTTGCTTTTAAAAGGCTTTCACTTAGTGAAAAATGGACAGCTAATTACAGATCAAGTCTTAACGAAGAATATTATTGGGGTTTATTGAAATTGGCGAAATATTTCTTCGCAATTCCAGGCCATAACGCCCACGTCCAAAGGATGTTTTCTTTCATAAATTCACCACGGGCAAAGAACACAAATTGCAAACCGACACAATCATAGATATGGTGCTGTTGTTGTGTAACTTAGTTTTCCTGCCAAGAGTTCCACAAAATGATTTCCTACAAAAATTACGTTCTTGATGAAGCGTGTTCAGATGCAAAATATCAATACTTAACTACAGATTATTCTTATTTCTTTATGAATCTAATTGAAATGACCAACGTAACTGCATATCTTTTCATTTTCCTTCCCAGAAGAACAGATAATTCTATATGTTGCTCACTGGAGAACTCTTAGTTTGTATTAACATAGGATTATCTTAGGAAGAAGACTGAATACTTATTTGCTATGACAACTGCAAAACTGTAATGCTGTTTGCTGATTTTTTTCGCTTAAGCACCTTAAGACTCATCTCGCAAAAACTGACTGCTTCTGGTTGTTGATAAACTTGAAAATACCCAACTATTTCCATTTAAAATAGGTGGTCTGGCTTCTAGGGAAAAATGTCCGGCTAAAAATAACGCCGAGTCCGGCTTTCCTATTCTTGTACGTGGCGAGCCTAATCGGATGGGGATGTTAAACTTGACCGCCCCCTTGGTGGTTTAGAGAGGAACAGGCTATCCGCCGGTACCAGGTTTCAACCTCTATACTCTATCGTCATGTCCAACACGAACAAGACACGACATTACACTCCAAGCACATCGTTACAGTCATCGAAACTTAACAGACACGCTTACGCACGCAGACTCGTACTTGAGGAAGAAAACCTGTCTGCGGCCGAGAAGGATAGGGACAATCTTTCCAATAAAACAGTTGACCCTGCCCTTGGTTGGTCTCCCGGCCATTTGTACCATACAGCTTTACTTTAGTCCGAAATGAAAGGAAGAACGAAATCCTTGAGTAAAGTTAATCAACAAAATTGTAAAATACAGCTGGCCGGTGTGGCCGAGCGGTTCTACGAGCTTCAGTCTGGAACCGCGCGACCGCTACGGTCGCAGGTTCGAATCCTGCCTCGGGCATGGATGAGTCTGATGTCCTTAGGTTAGTTAAGTTTAAGGAGTTCTATGTTCTAGGGGACTGATGACCTCAGATGTTTAGTCCCACAGCGCGTAGGATGGCACCGTGGAACGTTGTCGAAGTACCGCCGTGCTGCGAGGATGGCAATCAAAGAGTCGAGCTATGAAAAGAAATTACACCCCAGACCGTCCCTCCCGTTTGTCAGTCCGTACGGCGGGTGACGGCCTCGAATCTCATTGACTACAGTTTAGTTGTCTTCACTGAGGGGTCCCGCTTTGGACTGATCCCTGATGACGAACGAAGACGTGTCTGAAGACGCCCGAGACTGCGATAGGACACCAATCGGAATGTCGCCCGCCATACACCCTGACAACCAGGAGCGACGGTGTGGCGTGCCATTTCTTTTCATAGCAGGACCATTTTGATTCTCATCCTCGGCTCTCTTACAGCATAGTGATACATCGGCGATCTTCTACATCCTGTTTTATTGGTCTACATGGCAAGTCGTGTTGGGCTAGCTCTAACGCTCCAATTGGACATAATTTGGCACGATATCTCTCAGGATATCCGACAACCTGTCAATCAGTCCCAAGCCGAGTAAGTGCTTCCTTAGGACCAGAGGTGGCCCAACGTGTTATTGACTTGCTCAATTTGTGAAGCTCTTTCTTTAGAATTAATCATTTAACTTTTCTGAAACAGTAGTCACATCTACCGATTAGCGTCCCATTCGAATAATTACTTTGTGATGAGTCTTTTCTTTTTTCTTAAACTCTGTCATATGCTGTAACTTTTATGTATTAGGAGACCGTGACGTGCCACGTCATTAGCCTCGTTTCACAACAACAATACGATGTTATCTTTAATTGCACTAAGCAGAGTATCGCTCGTTAGCAGACGTATGTCTGTCGTCTTACTGCTTGTGGCGGGACCTACTTGCGAGATGCTTCATAAAGTAGGCTACCGTTCTGTTCATTGATATTACGTGTGAAATACTCTTTTTTTTCTCAGTGTTGGAGTTACAGAATAATTACAGGTGACAAAATGCCATTGACGTACACGAGGCTTGCTTCAAAAACTTAAAACGGTTCAAATGGTTCAAATGGCTCTGAGCACTATGGGACTTAACATCTGAGGTCATCAGTCCCCTAGAACTTAGATCTACTTAAACCTAACTAGCCTAAGGACATCACATCACATCCATTCCCTAGGCAGGATTCGAACCTGCGACCGTAGCGGTCGTGCGGTTCCAGACTGAAGCGCCTAGAACCGCTCGGCCACACCGGCCGGCCCTTAAAACAGTGCCATGACGAATGCAGTCTACCTTTTGTCAGAATACGGTCCGTATTGTCATTTAAGTCTGGTGCAAGTACTCCGCTACCAATTATCAGTGATTGTCTCTCTGGTCCTACGTTCACGACGAAAAAGCAACAATTTCAGTCAGTGTAATGAAATTTCTTCTTTGTAGCATATTGCTGTTCGCCAGTAACTTAGGAGCTGACAGCGAAACAGCATACACAAACGAATATTAATTATACCTTGTCTGCGGGAGGGTACTGTTTGAAATAGATTTTATAAACTGTTATCGTGTCCAGGTATAAGTACGAAAAATAGAAATGAATGTACCCTGGGAGTTTATGCTTTGGTTCTGACACATACTAACGCAGCTAAAATAACTGAACAAGAACGGTAATTCTGAAATACGGATGTTGATTTTAACCATATAGCGCCACGAAACTGAATATCCTAAATGGTTTGAATACTACGGTGAAAATATATTTCGATCATTTTATTACGTACGTCAGTGAAACTGGATAAATTAGTATTTTCCTTTATTCATCTTCCCGTAGCAACAGTGCTCTTTTCTCAACATGAAATCGGTAATCATTTTTCTTATAATTTCAGGGCTGAGTTAATGAAACTTTTCTACGTGCAAAAAAATATTAAGTACATAGAGTGCTAGTAAAACACAGTGCTTGTCTTTTAATTTTTTTAGTTATACATTTCAGCATCAGGTCACACAAATGCTGTCGCTATCAGCTTCTACTTACTCCCAGGTCATCTTCAGATGATTTAAATACGTTACGTAGTAGTTCTAGAAGTCTAAGATGGGTTACTGTGTAACGTATTAACCTGACGACGGCTTGGTAATAAGTTGAAACAAGTAATGACAATGGTTGTGTGACCCGATGCTGAAATATATAATGCAGAAAATAAGAAGTAAGTAGGTTGCACCTATGCTTTCGTTACATAGGAGCGAGCACACGCAGTGAAATTCGACTTCTCCTAGGGAGTCTAGTTCCTGTCAAGATGCAGTTTAAAGGAGAAAAATGTGATGAGTAGAAATGAAATTTAGGTTCAGTCTCTTAACTAAATTTCCCTATTTTAAATTTAAAATAACTAACCTGAGTCGCATTATGACATTTCCATTATAACTATGTTTAACTACGAGAAGACATGATCTTATGTCTTGTTAAACTGACACAGATCGCTGTGCAATATCTGGGAACTTACTTTACATTAACAGTTCTATTATTACTGCCTATTCAGCGTCCCAGTGGTGCTGAAGCCCCAGTGGGTATTCTCATTACATTAACACGAGATGCGGCACGCTTATCGTTTCGCTGTAGACGCGTATCAGAGCGACACCGCGTCTGCGGTTTACGAAAGGATTACAGTTTGTTAGTGGGACACTGGAGGAACTTGGTGCCCGTGGGAGCGATTACATCTGCAATGAAGAAAGGATGTGAGCCATCAGAGGGATGCTACAATTTTAGCGGAGATAGCTCTGTATTCCTGCAGGCGTCAGAGTGCAACAGTAGAGATAACAAGAAACGCAGGTTTCTGGCGAAGCGTTCACCTTCATAAGGGATGCGTACCTCGCCGCACACGGGCGAGTTCGAACTAGCCTCCAAAAAGTTTCAACCAAAAAGTCGGCACTGTAATAGAAGAACACTGATAAGAACGCTGAAGAAAGGCACTCTTAGAAATCCGTTGCGGAGTTTAAGGATTTCCTCATAATCTGTATCTTTATTAGTATTCTCGATTTCTCCCTCCGACGCTCGTCAAGATATGCCATCCGCTTATTTCCGATTACAGCAAAGCATACAGCTATACAGGTGGTTTTATTTCACGTGTACATTACTATTACGTTCTTACCGGAAGTGATGAATAACATCCCATCAACCCTACGTATAATTAATCTATTCTTTTTCTTTGAGGGTGAAATGTGTATGATACTGTTATGTTCTGATTTAAACCCTGCAAATGTCATAATCATTTGTACTTTCAGGGACGCTTGTTCCGTCTTCGTGTGGCAGCATTCATGACATCTGTTGTTAGGTCCTCATAGATACTTTTTCCATATGGGACATACTTCATAGTGTTTGATGCTATTTTCATTCACTCCTATATTAAGAAATTTCACAGTGAGTTGGTTCAACTTTTCACTCTTTTCGAATATATTTTATATTTTCTGATTTATCTAATGTTGTGTATCCTTTAACAGCTCTTAAGAAACTCATTTAAGACGTTGGAATCTTATTTTCCTGTTGCTTGATAAGGCTTCAGCTCACGCTCCATAGAAAAGTACACGAATTGCTACATTTCTGTAAAATTTAATTTCAGTTTATCTCCTCAACATAATTTTGCAATTTTACAAGTTTTTATCAATACCTTGAACATATGGATAGGTAGTTTGTTTCCAAGAAAGGTGAAACTTTTTCATAGCTATATTGTCTTGTGGTAGGTGTTAAGTTTTAATCTCATATGTCCATTCCCGGAATTTCCTGTACTTTCGTGTTATTAGTACATGTCGTCTTGGAGGTATGGTTTTATCAGGAAATATTCTCGGTTTATCCACAAACTGAATTACTAATCTGGCTTGTTTCCGATACCTAACCACTGAGCTACTAACTCATTACGTACTATTTCCTCAAATTACATCGTGATTCTCCTGCAAGTGTGCTTAAGCAATAGAAATAAGTTTTGGAGTGCGCATCACTTTTTCTTTTCCTTTTTTTTTTTTTTCTTTTGTACAGTGTCTCCCACTGGTCATTGCTGACCATTACTGACACAATCCTATGACGTAGAAGGGAAATTCTGCTACTATTCGTTAAGTGTGGCCGTAAATTATTATGCAGTCTAACGATATTTTACCTACCTATTGCATGTGTTGAGCTCTGTAAGATACTAAGCTCATGATCACACTATGTCGTTCGTCATTTTGGGTAACAATACTCCTATGGCAAGTTTTTATGGACATTCTTTATTGATTTGCAATTAGCGTGGAAATGTAACAGTTTTATCAGGAAAATAGTGCTAGTGACAACCTTCAGAGTTGGGGCGGTCGCTTCACTGACTGCCCAGCAGACACATATGTATAGTGTTCTTACGACTCATCTGTCTTCGGTGAACGTCAAGAGTTGGTTGCGAAAGCGTTGTCATCATTTCATTGCTGAAACTTATTTGGAAAACAAAGAATTCGTGACTCAACAATGAATCCTGTAGTAGCTCCAGATTTGGTTGAAGTGCTCCCCTGACCCTGATCAAAACACAATACAGATGGAGCTTTCCTACAAAAGAGCTTCTGAATCAATTTGAAAACAAAAATTGCCTAAGCTACACGAAACAGGCAAGTCCGACCAAACTGGACAGGATAAAGTCAATCAACAATGGAATTCGCTAACAGCCGTGTAATTGAGATGTTATTTCATTTTATTTTGACTATCAGAGAGATGCATGTGGGGCCTGAATATGGCATAGTGGAAAGCGTAAACTGATAGCCAAAATAAAATAAAATAACACATCGACTACACGGCTATTAGCGAAGTTCATTGATAATTACTTGACCAGTTGATGTCCCATGTCCATGATGGATCAACAGAGACGAGATAAAGTCAAGTCTTTGAAGGAACCACTTGAGCAACGAATCCACGACATCCAGAAACATATGGCCCCAATATGCCAATATCGATTATTTTTGGTTGGTGCGTATGGGACCTGAACATGACGTAATGAATTGCCGAAACTGGTAGCGAAAATAAAATAGCATCTCAACTGCACGGCTGTTTGGCGAATTCAATGAGGACATGTTTACCTTCAAAGTAAGAATTAGAATGACAGGGCTATGATTGATGTAGTATTTGACATAAAGGATGCAAAGATGATCCTTCTAAAACAAGTCACAATGATTTCGCAGCAAACTCATTAACTCACTTTACATCTCACTAATTTAGAAAATTGTGTGCGTAAGAATTCTTTTGCTGTATTACCAATTCCCGAAAGGTATGCTACCGTGTGACCAAATATTTCTCTCCAAAATGGAATATTGAACCAATATTACTCTAGTGTCAACACAAACATCGAATTGATGATCTGCCAGAGGTAAAATAGTAGCACTTCTCAAAAATTAGTATTAGTGTCTCTAAAATATGATGTCCATTATTGATGTGTTCCTCTGTTTCTGGAGAGAGCATCGTTTTGATGCAGAAGGATAATCTTCATCAACTTGTAATAGTGCAAAAAAAAAAAAAAAAAAAAAAAGAAGAATTACAGAAGTGGGATGATTAGCCACAGGGTCTATAGCTTCGTTAACAAGGCGACTGCAAATGATCGTGAGTAATGGCATAGTTACTCAGAAACTATGTACTACAGAATATGCATTGAGCAGAGTCAAACTCGTGAAACAGTCGTGAACAAATACAGTTATCAGAGCTACAAATGACAACACAGTTGTTTGTTATTTCCTGTGAAACATTCTAGGGTACTAGGGTGTTAAATATGCGATACCTTGCATTTAGGAGATATTACACTTACGGCATTACTGTCCACCACGATCAGTGCAGTGGTCAACAGCGGCTACTTCGTGATAGGTCAAACAAGTATAGTTTGGTGCGATGAGAAACAAAATTGTTACAGATTACTTTAGAATGAAATACGAAAGGTAACAATTATACATTCTCAAATGTTGGGGTACACGGCTGGCATGAATGTTTTTATCCATGTTACAACAGAATCCGAAATGGTCCTCTTGCACGTGGGAGCAATTACGGTACTGCGCTGGGCAGTTGGGCCTTTTAGCATACCGCACACTCCAGAGACCGTACTATGGATGCTGCTTGTTAAGGTTCTATGCAGACTCATATTTGGCATCACTCTGATGAATAAAGTGGCATACTAAGCTTGTTAGAAAAATTATGCTAAACATAAATTTGAATGGCTGGTTGAGGAGGTGTCTGTGTAAGTTCCTATGTAACAAAACTGCTGAGCGCATCGGACCCGAGGCTTACACACTACTTAATCTAACTTAAACTACTTTATGCAAGGGACAAAACACACATCCACGCCCGATAGAGGACAAACTTCCGCGCGAACTGCTCAAGGCGCCTAAGACCGCGCGGCTACCTCGCGCGGCGTCGGTCCGGGAAATGAAACACCGCTCTCTGGTGCACAAGTCAGTCTACCTGACTCTGTCTCCTGTAAGACGAAACCCGTTTCAAAAGAAACGATTAGTCTCATTAAAGACACAATTTTTCCCACTCTCAGAATGCCTCAGTAATACTCAAGAAACCAGGAGCGATAAGAATGAATGACCACGTAATCGGACACGCACACAACACACGTGCCGACACACACACCTAGCTTCATTCGCCCGTCAATTCTGGAACTAACTAAACTGTTGTAATGCCATTTCGACATGCTATTAGTTAGAGCAATGAAACCTGGTAGTTAAGGAAGGCAGGATTCGGTTACGATTGTGGACGGAGTCGTAATCAGTTACTATTGGTTCCCTTTTGCAATTACACACATTTATTTTAAAACGGTAATTCCAGACTTAACAATAAATAAAGATGTCACACGTTATTAATGAAGGAATAAACAACTATGTAATTAATAGTGCTTTCAGTGCGTTACAATTTACCAAATGAGCATAAAATACAGACACAGCAAATAGTGTTTTAAAAACAAGCCAATTTAATCTCAATTGGAATTTTAAGGCAAGTAACGACAGTCACGGCTGAAAGCCTTTAAAGCCAAGAACGGTAATTATAAAAAAAGTAAAAAAAACATACAGTAAAACAGAAAATATAACTGCAAAGATTAATTTAAAAGGACAAGCAACTGATAACCAAACAGGTGAGACAAAATGATGGTAAACTTGGTAGCACAATCATTTAAACCTACTGTAACGTCAAGAATGGCAATTATATAAAAAAATTTAGAAATGTACAGTAAAACAGCAAATACAATAATAAAATACAAGGGCCAGTCAAAGACAGTGCCCCAGGAATCGACCTCTGAGTAGGTCTGGTACATAATACTTTCGTGAGCAATGAGATAGGCAGCCAAGAGTTGGATTCACTTCACAAGATGGTATCTAACACTAGTGGCAGTCTAACGAATGACTAGTGATAATCTTGCTGAGGCTGCTTGACGTCCAATAAACGAAATGTAAAGATGTAAAAATACGCCATATCCGGAATCGGCGGTGTGGACTCCACCCACAGAATACTGTGCTTAGTGCGCCCAGAACGAGAAAGGAATCAGTACCACCAGAGTAGAAGAATCGCCAACCAACCTAAAATCAAGAAAGCTGTCAAAACTACACGCCTCACCGGGAAGCAGCTGCAAGGCGAGTATGCGTACACTGCCATTACATACACTAACCCCCAGGGCAGGTAACTCGGATGTTAGCAGCCACGAGGCAGGAAAAATACGCTGGTCGAACTTAACAAATCGAAACAAACTGAACGCAATAAATAGTAATTAGAAGTCCAGCAAAGCTATTCACATTCGCCTTCCTCAAGCACTCCACTAACTGCCCTTCGCCTTGGCAATACTACGAGCAGCAACACTAACCCAAGTCACTGGATAATCGCCAGATCTCACAATGGTGGAGGTTTCTATACTTGAATCCAAATGCACTCAACTTAAACCTTGCAGAATGCGGTTTACGACGAGGTCGTGCACCCTCGTGACCACAGGCCTTCGATCTGGCAGTCCATGTACGCCGCCAGCGGTCCTGGCGTGTTCGCGCACTGCGTGTACCTGGCTCCTCCTGAGTCCCCCACCGAACTGTACGCTGACACGACCTGGAAGAACAACGTCGTCGCCCGAAAGATAGGGCAACAGTTACTACAAATCGATAACTGCCGCTGCTGCTACTAGCGGACAGGCAACGCTTGCGACACGAGTGGCGCCAGTCAAGACGAGAAGAAGACAAACAACCGCAACCATTCCAACTAAACGATATGGTCTGGCCTCCAACAGAGGGCAGAAACCTACAAACAGCACCAACGTTAGCCGCAGCACAGCTCAACCACGTACCATTACTGAATGTAAGTAAATACTTATAGAATCTTCCATAATATTAGGTGGTTATCATGACTTTTCTTCTCCTCTTTGAACATATTTGACTGCAGTATTTTACATGTATCTAAAACAGAACCTAAGCTTACGAGCTGTACTGATACCTTCGTAGTTGAAGTCTCATAGACACTTTTTTGTGTGATTTCAGCACTTCGCTTTTCAAAAGTGTGACTATTTGTAATCATACAGCACCAAGATCCACGAGAAAGTGGGATTATCCTCTTTGGAAGTACTTTTTCATTGTGTTCCAGAAATGTAAACAGTTAATTAAATGGCATTTTAACTTGGCCTCTGAATTTTCACTAAGCTGCTGCGATCTGATGCACATATTGAACCTACTGCGCAACTATTTCGCAGTTGTGCATTACTCGAATATCTGATCCTTGAAAATCGTTTCATGTGTGTGTGTGTGTGTGTGTGTGTGTGTGTGTGTGTGTGTGTGTGTGTGTGTGTGTGTGTGCGTGTATGTTAGTTAATCCTTAATCTTCCTTATTTCCTAGGTTTATTGTGGGGCATACTGAGAAAGGGAATTAAGCTTCCTTTTCTTTCTTCAGCCTAGTGTGGTAAGTGGGTAAGGTGTCTTATCAGTTTAGGGAAAAATCTTTTCTGTTATGCGTCGGTATTATAATGAGAGAAAGAATGATAGAAATATTTGTTCTGGGCAGACAGCCAACCCATCTCCTACAGGGCCTATGGACCTACTAAACGTCGTATTCCAATAAATATTATCACGGCAACATGAGGGTTTCATCTAGGGTTATGAGATACGAGGTGTGGCTACATAATTTACGGCGCTACTTGTATACAACATTTCATTTCAAAAACATTCATGTTAAGCTACTGTCGCCCTCAATATACTCCCCTCCTGTATCGTACAACGTTCCACACGAATTTCCCATTGATGTAAACAGTGCTGGAAGTTCAAAGGGTTCAAATGGCTCTGAGCACTATGGTATTTAATATCTGTGGTCATCCCCTAGAACTTAGAACTACTTAAACCTAACTAACCTAAGGACATCACTCGCATTCATGCCCGAGGCAGGATTCGAACCTGCGACCGCAGCAGTCGCGCAGTTCCTGACCGAAGCGCCTAGAACCGCTCGGTCACCGCGGCCGGCGTGCTGGAAGTCTTCCTCTTTGAAGATGACGTGTGCCGATTCTTCTTTCACTGCTTCAGCGTCCTGAAATCTTCTTTCTTCTAATGCAGATTTGACTTTAGGGAATAGACGAAAGTCACGTGATGCTAGGTCAGGCGAAGCAGGTGGATGGTTTAACACTGAGATACTATACATCGCTAGAAACCTTCCAACAGGTAATGTGGTATGACTCAGTGCGTTGTCTTGATGCAGAACAGATGACTAGTTCTTCCACAGTTCAGATCTTTTCCTCCTCCCCCCCTCCCCCCCCCCCCCCCCACACCAAAAAAAAAGAATTCTTCATCATTTTGAATCTGGATTTGGTCATTCGAGCTTTTTTAGCTATCGGTGAACTTATCACCTTTCAGTGTATGGGATGGTGCTCAGTTTCTTGATAATAAGTGAAAGAACAAGTTTCGTCAAATATTATCACTCTGTCCAAGAAATCAGGATTTTTTACAATTATAATTAAAGTGTCGCTACAAACATTTTCATGAGCTTCTTTTTCTTCGAACGGTATAATTTTCGACACCAGTTTCGCACACAGTTTTCTCATTTCAAATTGGTTGTGTAAAATTTTCCGTGCCCATTCTTTGTAAATTTCTACAGTTTCAGGCAAACGATCGAATGCTCAACCGACTATGAAATCCAATCTTATTACCTACATTTTCGATATCTTCATCCGTTTTTGATGGCGTCCCGTGAGTGACCTTCAACGTCTTGTCAGTCATACTGGGAACTCCTGAATCACTCAGAAATTCGAGTACACGATAAACGGTTTTTACCATGCACTTCTTTTAGTAAAAGATAGGTTTCCGTAGCAGTTTTGCCAAGTTTTATGCGAAACTTAACGACTATTTGTTGTTCCATTATTACAGTTTTCATTCTTCCGTGAAACAACATAACGGTTCTTACACAAACGAATTCCCATGGCCACACTGATATGTCTGCAGACATCAGAGATGCAGCATTCACGCTTCACAGTTGTTGGTCGTTCATCTTCGCCACATCGTACTTAACTGTGTGATAGTGTCGTTGGTTTACAGCCACTCCTTGTAGTCTGCTGAAGCTATTCTTATGTCCTCTTTGGGCCAATATATGTGATAAAACTGGAAATGACCGAAGCGGTCGCGTGGTCCCAGACTGTAGCGCCTAGAACCGCTCGGTCACTCCGACCGGCTCAAAATTAGTATTGCACCCTGCTGACGTAATGTTGTACTTTCGAGAGAATAATTATGTTGGTGTTAGCTAAATGTGCCAGGTGAAGACAAGTAAATACACCGAAGCTTGGTAATCTTACCGCTTTTGCCGAGAAGATAGTGAGTGACAAATGAGATCAAACGGATGGTGTATTATAGACGATAATCGTTGGAGCTCCGTGCAAAAACTGCATGTGTTGAAGGACTTATTGGAAGAAAATATATTGATAGCCCTACTTCTTCGGAACACATTCCGTTCCACGTTATAATTGCAGCACTTGGACTGTACGTTATTTTACGAATGGTTGTTCCATTCATTACATAGTGTATATGTATATATTTTTTCGTTAGCTCGGATGTGGGGTGCTCACCTTGATCAGTCTAAATGGGGTTATTAATATTCAATTTATGGTGACAGAAGGCAGGATAACCGACCGCTTTGCTACGGACACCGGTTTCTGGCGCTCTATAATGCAGACGGGAATACCAGTTTTGTTGTCTAATGGCGGCTATAATACATTTCTGGCACTCTCTCTTTGCACACCCGCTGCTCGGTCACGACGTATAACGTACGCGTTCTCAGTCGGAACAAGCCTGTATCTCTCTGGCGTTTATACTGAGGAAAGCCTCATTATTATCGTTCCAGTGCTGAGAAACGAGGCCTGGGCGCTATAAAGACCTTCGCGAGGTGAAGCCAAGCCGTGTGTTATGCGCTCACGTCAGCAACTTTCAGACATTTACAACTCCCACACACGTCGCCCCAATTACGGGCTCGGCTTTACACCTTTGCCTCAGTAATTTCTAAAACCTGACTATGTTCTTGCGAGTGTAGAGATGTAGCGCTTTTGTTTCACGATTCTAAATACGAATCTCAGGATTACAGCTAGACGGGAGTGCAGTTGCCTAATCGCATACCAGGTGGCAGCTTGTAGTGGTGGCTAAAAAAGACGCATTTAAATGTTTCTACCATCGCAAACGCAGAACCACTCACGCACTCTACCAGTATACCATAGTGCCTGTGCACAGTCCCTGGTCAAATTATTACACGCACTGCCCATTTTCAATGTCATTTGTGGTAATTAACCGGAAAATTTATGACAGTTAATCAGGGCACTTATTACATTGTTGAATTTTGTATCTATTGTAGCTGCGTGGCGCTGGATTGTTCACTTATTTTAGGCATCAATGTATAGCGTACAGGAAACGACATGTTCAGTGGCATTCTCGCGTGTAACTGGCGTAGTACTTTTTTCGCTTAGATTGTCAATTTCGTAATATGGACATCACAATTGATTGTTTAACAGCTAGATATTACTAACTGTGACCTTTAAGAATGGGTAAAAGAGGGTACATTTCACCACATAAAATAGCTGAGTTCAAAGCCCTCGTTAACAAGAAAATGTATTACAATCGGGAATTTCACGAAGGCTGGAAATGTCAGAAGGTAGCGTGAGGCACATAAAGAAAAAATTCATTCAGGTGACGGAAGAATAAATGTGGAAGAAATCCAATTTTCACCCCAAGATCAGAAAAATTTCTCAAAAGTACTTGCCTAGAAAACAGATTTGCAACAACGAAGCAGATAAAATCTCAACTGGAAGAGGTTATTGCGAATGCATCTGAACGCACTGTTCACAGAATGTTGAAGGATATTTATTTCAAGACCTGTCGAACCGCTAGAAAACCAAATTCAATAGCTACAATGAAAACAAAGTGTCGGAATTGGGCTAAACAGTGGTTTGACAAGGATGTGGATTTCTGGAGATCGGTAATTTAACTTTACAATTATTATTTACGATATGACATAACCTATGTACATATATTCACAGTGTATTAATTATGTTTCTTAATTTCTGCAGGTGTGCTTCAGCGATGAAAGCACGTTGGAAATTTTAAGCAACAAATCTCAGTATGTGCGCTGTCGAACAGAAGAAAAGTCTCATGCCGACTGCATTAGTCAGATCGTAAAATAAGCAGCTAAGATGATTATTTGGTCTGTCATCAGTGGTAAGGGTTCAAGACGTCTTTGCGTGGTTAAAGGCATAATGAGACAAGACCAGTTCAAGGAAGTCCTGCAAAAACGGTTAATACCACAGCTCAGAGAATGGCTCCCGAATGGGACTTAACATCACAAGGTCATCAGTCCCCTAGACTTAGAACTACTTACACCGAACTAACCTAGGACAGCACACACATCCATGCCCGAAGCAGGATTCGAGCCTGCGACCCCAGCGGTGCCCTGAGTAACTGTCATAAATTTTCCGATTAACCGCGTTAAATATAGTACTCAACACGTAATTACCATAAATAAAATTAAAAATGTGCATTGCGTCTAATAATTTGGCCAGGGATTGTACACAGGCGTGTATTGTTACAACAACTGCTTGCTGACTGACAAGAATGCTTGATTGGTTCTGCGTTTGTGATGGTAGAAAACATTTAAATCCGTCTTTCCAAGCCACCACTACAAGCTGCCTCCTGGTGAGCGCATTAGGCAACTGTATTCCCGTCTTGCTGCAATCCTGAGATTCGTACTTAGAATCGCGAAAAACGGCAGGATCTTCCGACTGACCACCTATCGGAAACGCTGTACCTTCCGATCCGATAGCCATCCGTTTGGTTAAATGAGTGTATTACCCTTCTGCATGTTTGTTCTGGCCGGCCTCTGTGGCCGAGCTGTTCTAGGCGCTTCAGTCCGGAACCGCGCTGTTGTTACGGTCGTAGGTTCGAATCCTGCCTCGGGCATGGATGTGTGCGATGTCTTTAGGTTAGTTAGGTTTAAGCAATTCTAAGTTCTAGGGGACCGATGACCTCAGATGTTAAGTCACACAGTGCTCAGAGCCATTTGAACCATTTTTTTTTTTTTTTTTTTTTTTTTTGCAAACAATCGCTATAGGTTTCGCTATTTCTGGTCAAACATGCACACATCTTACTGTTGGCAAGTAAGCAATTGATACTTTAGCGCCGGCCGGTCTGGCCGAGCGATTCTAGGCGCTTCAGTCTGGCGACGTTTAAAAATCGGGACAGACAATGCGTGAGGCAGTGAAGAAGAAGAGCAATTGAGAGCTGCGATTTTGGATAGGGACCATGAAACGGCATTGTAATTCGACAAAACTGCATCAGACAGTCTACGCATAATCATTTTGTTTCTATGTGTCAGAGTGGTGCTTAATGTGCTGTTTGCCGATTCTCAGATCTTACGGCCTTCACTTTATTTTGTACGTCCCATCTTAAGTTGATTAAGAATTTAATCAATTGAGATTTCTTTTTACTTCCATATGACCATTATATTGGGCATTTTTCAGATGAAGGCACCTTGTCCAGTGGTGCACAGGAACTAATATCAGATAGGTGGTCACCTATCGCCACATATGTTGCGGATCAATCCTCAAACTTCACATGTGGCGTGCCGCCTTTAGACGAATGAGAAGAACCAGGAGCGGCCTTGGGAGGATGTTGGGGAACGTCGGTGCAGCACACAGCAGGTCAAATTAGTGATTCAGTAGAACCTATTGACAGAGGTGAGCGCATACCCAAACCTAGAACTAACGCAGTAACAATAGAGCATCGACAGGCCAGTTAAAACCGTCTCGCCCCAGATTCGTATTGTAACTGGTTAGTGCAGTTGTTGTGTGATGGATAAGTTGATCCTAAAAAGTCTGGCTGCAGCTGTCAAGGTACTTAAAGTCACACAGCAGTCGATGTTTCTTGGAAGGATACTTCCCAGCATCAAAAATGCTCGTAACACTTTTATACTCAAGTTCTGGTTGAGTGTGTTTGTGGTGTACTGCACGAAATAACCCTAAGACTTTCTGTTACTTATTTCCGCTTGAAGAAGGTTTTAGTTTATTGTATACGTACGTATATGTCAGAAGTTATGGCTTGGAAGACAAAGATCAGCCCAGTACTTCATCCCATATTAAATTCACAACACATTTTTGTTTTCACATCTTACAACGATTCTTGATGTGACAGACGAGGTTTTTCAGATCTCAACTGTCGATCGGTCGGAGATTTTACGTTCAATAATTCATGCAACTGGCCCTCGTCATTAAGAAAGAACATTGCAAATTCAGCTGAGACATACGAATTGTTTATTTTAATTTGCTTTAAATCGAATACCCCACACATAACGTAGATTCCCAAATCTACAGATTCTAAGGATACACTTAGCTTACAGTCTATTATTGTTCACTGTAGAAATCCAGGGGTTCATATGTTTGAGGTGATCTCTTAGTTTTATAAATAATGAAGAAACACTTGTAACCTCCCCCTCACTTACCGACCTTAATGACAGTGAAAAATGAAACCGCGTGTACCTAATGGGAGTTTTGGAAAAGCAATCGTCACCGAAGTTAACCTGTCGGTAAAGAGGGAGGAAAGGGTTACATCTAAATGAAAGGAAATGTGCTAATGAAACTGGTGGAAATTAATTTTGAAAAGGGGTAAAGTTAATAAGGAAAGTAAATGTGCAGCCGTTACGTTAACAATTAACTATCGGTAATTAGGTATTTGAGATTTGGGGGAAATTACGGTCGCCAGTCCTAAGGACAATTACTATAGTAACTGAAAAAGAAAGGTTATTACACATATAATTAGCACTAGAAGCGTGGCAACTGAAGGTTGACACGTGTAGTGGGAAAACTGAAAGTTTGTCAGAAGTAATAAATTTCGCTACACTCTGACTTAATTTAGCAAAAGAATTAATAACCGGAAAATCGAAAGTTAATTTAGTGACTGAAGTTAATAGTGAGCTTTCTTTCTGAAGCACATCGAAATTCAGTAAAATACGGTTAGTCTTGGACTACCTCAACAATCATTTCAAAAACTACTTGAATCTACGCAATTTAGAAATAAGAGATTTAACTTTGAACTTGAATTAAATGATTCTGAACAATTAACAATAGTAAAATTTAGTACGTACCAAGCTGAGCTGCAGTCACAGGTAAGCTAAAATACGGTAACAAAGCTCGCACTCTTAATTCGTGCTTGTGTAATCTGAATATTGTAGCCAGCTATTAATGCCATAATTGAACTTTGAAATTAAAGCAGTGAAAACGAGTTAGCTATATTACTTTAATGCTGGCGTTTGAATTTCAACGACACTCGGGTTCATTTCGGAAAAGGAAGGGACCCTGCTTGGCAATGCAATTGGGACAATGAGCAACAAAGGTTCGTGCTAAGTTGCTGTAATATTGCGAGGCAAATGGAACAATTTGAAAAGCTGAGGTCTGCCATACAGTTCTGAAACTTTACGTGCTTTTAGTCTTCCTTGTTGGTTGATTGAAGGTTTGAAGCCGTCGATCGAGGAGGTAGCGACAGTCACTCATTGTCGGCCGTCGCTGTTGCAGAAGCTGGATGTTGGCGCGCCTTCTTCTCGACACGGTCACCAGGCGAAACGGGCTCTTGATGTGCGCCAGCTAATGCTTCCCGTCCGCGACACCATGTCAGAAACTATCATCGCGAGTCGAGCGCAATTACATGCTGCCAAACCCCGAAAGCGCGGCAACTCGCGGGAGCGTCACACAACACCTGCTCCACTCGCTACTCCAGCCAGACTCTGACTGTTCTGCCCGCGCTCCACGCGGCAGAGTTAACACTACCAAAGATCCTACACACTTTGATTCGTCACACGACCTATCGACGTAATCGTTCGATAGCAGTTTTCCCTAGGCAAGACCCAGCGTAAAAATACAAATAATATTTACGAAACAAACCAATTATACATCGACATGAGTGCATAAATATATATATACAAACAGTAAAACAATTACAATATATAAAGAGACAGAAATGTCATATCTTGAGGTAACAAAACAAGGAAAAAAAATAATAGTACAATAGATGGAAATAGGAGTATATGCATTTCCGGCGTTACACGTGCCCCACATTGTCTGAGGATGTTCGTGTAACGTAAACAGACTCAGAAAATGTCCCAAAAAAGAAACAGCGGAAATGCATATGCTCAAAACATCAACAAAATTTAGCATTCGTCTAATTAATCATAAATCAATTTTTAGACCATAATAATTGAGTGGGGACACTCCTAATCTTATTCCACTCTGTCATCTTGCACAAAATAAAACAGTTTGACAACATATTAAAATTCATAGAAGATATAGAAAATGGTTTAGCTATTCCAAAATCATTAAAATTCGTAACACTATGAGAAATGGAATACTATTTGCAAAATTAATCAGAGTACATGGTCATAAAAACAGGTAGATCAAAATACGCAAATTAATAATTAATTACATAGAATACACATTTTTACATAACCTTTTCATAATTAATATCTCGTCATGAGATTCCACTTAACGCTAAACAAGAAAATAATATTCAGTAGATCGAAAAAAACATAAATATTGACAGCAGAATTCTTTCACATCAGCTGTCCGGGAAGAAAAACTATTCCGCCTTTCGTACTCGCAAGTACAAAGAATGCCGACAGCGGCACAAGAGCCAACAGCGGCACAAGAGCCGACAGCGGCTCGCCTCGCCAGTATTGTTGCGCCCGCGTGTGCGGCACGCTTGATCTCACTCGCCCTTGTGACGGCGTTTCCAGAACGTCCGTTTCACTGAATTCTTTAGGAAAAACTCACTCCCGAGTAATCTCAAGGAGTCCCTTAATACTATCACAGTGGATAACTCAACACTGTCCATCATCACACGCATGTACTAGCCTGAAACTTAAAACAGCGTCTAAGTACATCGGCAATGACTAGTAAAACACATATTCATGAAATCTTACAGCTAGTTACAAAATCATATTTACGTTGCTTAATCTACTGTGACTCAGCTGAAAACTTAAACTAGCAGCTTGGATTTTTCAGTTGATTAGATCATGATTAAATTGATTAAAATTAAATTGATTAATCAAAATTACTTATTAATTACAACTTCTTTAATGACCTTGGTCAGTCAAAAGCATGGCAATCTAGCAAACCTTAAATCTTACACTCTATATTTACATACTGTATAAATTACCCATTGTGTGGTATTAATCGACCCTAGGTTGGTACAATTTCAAGTCTACAATATTCCGTAAGCATTTGTGTGAGGCATACCAATGACTTTATATGGTCCATTATAAACAAACTTAAATTTAGAGTTTTCATGGTCTATCTCGCTCGATTTCTCATGAGCTTTTACAAGTACTAAGTCTCCGATTGCAAACTTAGCAAAACGCGCTTTAGCGTCATGACGACGTATGCGAGCATCGGCTTTTAGCTTCATTACTTCTCGCAAACGATCTTTTTTCACACCAATACTAATGTTAATCCGTGGAGGGAATTTGATTATCTCTTCCAATACACTTTCTACACTTTTGTCAATGCCGAAATTCCTCATGTTATGGCAGTTCAAATTCATACCTACATCAATACCATCCGGCCAGTTAACAATGTGTATAGGCTGGTATTGCCTATGCACACCGTCTCCTGCCTCGTCAAAACTAACAACTATTGTTTTATCTTGGGACGTACATGTCAAAGTTTTGCTTTCGCAATTAATCACTGCACGGTACTTTAATAGCCAATCTAACCCGATAATTACCTCCGCAGTTAAGTCTGGCACGACGACAAACTCTTGTTCAAATCGTGCCCCACATATCTCGAAGTTGACAAAAATCTGTTTTGTGACCGGTTTACTGGCCTTCGCAGTAGCACCGATAATTTTCACTCCTGTTACTGGCATAACTACGATGCCAGGTCTGTCCTTCAGTAACTCAAATATTTTCCCACATACAGCACTCAATTCTGCACCGGTGTCAATCAACACGTTTAGTTGTAGGTCGTGCGTATTAACAGACACTACTATCTGTCTACACTTGTCCTCGACTGTTTCTTTATTTTCCCACAGTAAATCCTCGTCTATATCCAGGTCATTCCAGAAAAAACCATCCGGCTTTGATCCTAAATCCGATTTATCTGGCGGCTTTTTCAGCCTCTGTTTACATACAGTTTTAATTTTAACACGTTTGTCCTGAGGCTTAGTCTGTAGCTTCGCCTCCAATACCGAAACCTTTTCCTGTAACTCGTCAACTAGTGAGTGTTGCTTTGCTATCAATTCACTAATTGTCACCTTCGTTGATTCCACTTTGGTCAGATTGATCTCATCTGCCAATCTACCTGGAGGAATGTGCCTAGTAGCATCTGAAATTACTTCCTCTGGATCTGCGCAACCCACACTGCTATCGTCAGACTGTATAATGTCAGCTCTAACCTCATACACGCTGTAATCTATGTGCTTTTCTACCAATCGTATCCGGCTATCACTAAAATTTTCGCAATCTTTCTCCTTAATACTCTCGCAATGTTTAAACTGGAGGTTTGCGTCGGATGGGTCGGTTACTTCTACCACTGAAACTTTCGGTAAGGTTTGCCGGTTAGGGCCAGAACTTTCCGTTACTACTTCAACATCTAACTCCTGCGGGACGAAACACGACGAATCTTGCTCGTGCTCCCCCTTAACATCAACTATTTCTGGTAAAGTCTGCCGGTTAGGGCCAGAACTTTCCATCACTTCACAAATACTATCTTCCTGTGGGACGAGACGCGGCAAATCCTGCCCGCGCTCCCTATAAACACTCCTCCCGTACAGGCCCCTATAATCTCTTAGTTCGTCGTATAAGCGACCGAACTGCCTTAACCAGACCTCATCCCTCTCTGCATCCCCTCGCTCGATGACGGACGTTTTATCCGACATCTGATCTTCTCTCAACAATTGCGAATCATTCTTAAACTCAATCTCCAGTTCCGCTGTGGGTATTACAGCTGCCACTTCATAATCGATTTCCGGAACACTACTTAAATTGTTCTCACTGACAGTGAATGTATTTTCTGCTGCCATGTATACAGCTGATTTACTACTTGTGGGCGCACTCCTTTCTCCTAACACTGGCACACTCTCCCGCCGTTGATTATTCCATACGGAATTTTCATAACGACGACACCTGGGTTTTCTCCTGTTATTGGGCCGCCAAAATTTCTCCACGCCCGGTCGGCCCCTCACCGGCGCGGCTAATGGTTTCCCTGTCTCGTCCCAGCAGATACGCTCCCCGGATACTGCTGAGGCGGCTGGTCACACCCTCTGGCGTTATTACTATTCTGCGCAGCCCGTATCACGCTAGTATGATACTGGTTTCCGTCATTCCGGTTGTTATTTGCATTGTACCGATTGTAATTACGGTCCGAACCATTATTGTCATTGCCGCGGTATGCATTATTCCCATGGTTATCGTTGTTATGGTTGGGGTGGTACCCGTTGTTGTTACCACGGCCTCTACCACTGTCGCGATTATTGCGCCAATTGTCCTCGTCCTCAACTCTTTCCAGGAAATCATTGATTGTCCTGTAATTGCTTCCTACGTAGCGTTTTGTATCATCTGGAAGCTTCTTGTAGAGTTCCCAGACTATTTCGGATTCCGTGCGGCGATCACGCAAATATTCCAACTTGCGGATCCAGCCTTCACAAAACTCCCTCATCGAACCGCGCGAATTCGCATCGAAAGGCCTCGATACGACAAATTCGCGCCAGACACTTTGCTGTTTTTGCTCTGACCAGTATTCAGCCAGAAACAAATTTTTAAACTCGTCAAAAGTCAGGTTCGTAATGTTGAGGTTTAAGCCCCAACGCTTGGCATCACCAGCCAGCACATCAATAACCGCATTAATTTTTCTCTCATTAGTCCATGATCTGGGTAAAACTCTTTCACAATTCTTAATGAAATCCGTCGCGTGTATACCGCCTTTTTTCAAGGGGTCGAACCGCTCCTCTTTCGTCAACAATTCCGAACTATGTGCACAGATTGGCACATAGCTCTGTTTTTCATCAAGTTTCTTTTCTAATTCCGACACTCTCATAATTACTTGGCAAGTGGTTGTCGCAAGCGTTTCCACTTCCCTCTTTTTCTCTTCGCAGGTATTAGCCTGCTTCGTCACTTTGGTATCTACTTCGGATACTAAAGCCTTTAAAGTTTCCACCTTCTTTTGATCCTCTTTTTTCACTAATTGAATTTGTTCCGTCACCTTATTCTCGATGATCGGAGCAACTGATTCTCCTACACTTTTCTCGATTCTGCTAATTTCGGAATCAAAACGAGTATTTATGCTCGCAATTTCCGCCTGAACGCCTATCATTTCCTGTTTAAGATTACCGATTTCGGTATTAATTACAACAATATCTTCTTTGATTTTATCAACTTTTGTATTAACAACTCCAACATTGTTGTTAACAACATTAATAGCTTTGTTCTGATTGCCTAGCTTTCGTTCAATTTTTTCAGACTGAGCTTCTTGCTTGGCAGACAGAGCTATAATTTCTACCGATTGACTCTTGATTTCATTAATCAAAACATTCAATAAATCAGTTAAATTCCCGGAGACTACCGGTTTTACTTCCGTAGCTGGTTCCTCTATCTATGTTCCCCTGTATTCATCATCAAGGGGTACAGATTTGATTTTCGCTTCCGATTCCGAAACATTTTCTAAAGTTTGGAATTCCATTTCTGCTCTTTGTTGCGTTTCGGCGGTCGCGTCTTTCATGCTAGCCGCCTGCCCCTGAACAATGGGAACCGCCGTGCGCGTTTCCCACTGTTCGACCGATTGTTCCGTATCCAAGTCTACCAAATTTTGGTATTTGTTGCCTTCACTCATTTTAATAATTTTCAATATAAATGACAAATCTCAAATATAATTAGGATTACTCCCACTACTTATTCTCGCTGACGTAACGGCCTGTACGTAACCAGTACTTTGTTACGAGATTTGCACAATGCCAAATTCGTGTCCAAAACAACCTCAAAACCGAACATTGTCCTGTCACCAGGTCGCCACGTGTAACCTCCCCCTCACTTACCGACCTTAATGACAGTGAAAAATGAAACCGCGTGTACCTAATGGGAGTTTTGGAAAAGCAATCGTCACCGAAGTTAACCTGTCGGTAAAGAGGGAGGAAAGGGTTACATCTAAATGAAAGGAAATGTGCTAATGAAACTGGTGGAAATTAATTTTGAAAAGGGGTAAAGTTAATAAGGAAAGTAAATGTGCAGCCGTTACGTTAACAATTAACTATCGGTAATTAGGTATTTGAGATTTGGGGGAAATTACGGTCGCCAGTCCTAAGGACAATTACTATAGTAACTGAAAAAGAAAGGTTATTACACATATAATTAGCACTAGAAGCGTGGCAACTGAAGGTTGACACGTGTAGTGGGAAAACTGAAAGTTTGTCAGAAGTAATAAATTTCGCTACACTCTGACTTAATTTAGCAAAAGAATTAATAACCGGAAAATCGAAAGTTAATTGAGTGACTGAAGTTAATAGTGAGCTTTCTTTCTGAAGCACACCGAAATTCAGTAAAATACGGTTAGTCTTGGACTACCTCAACAATCATTTCAAAAACTACTTGAATCTACGCAATTTAGAAATAAGAGATTTAACTTTGAACTTGAATTAAATGATTCTGAACAATTAACAATAGTAAAATTTAGTACGTACCAAGCTGAGCTGCAGTCACAGGTAAGCTAAAATACGGTAACAAAGCTCGCACTCTTAATTCGTGCTTGTGTAATCTGAATATTGTAGCCAGCTATTAATGCCATAATTGAACTTTGAAATTAAAGCAGTGAAAACGAGTTAGCTATATTACTTTAATGCTGGCGTTTGAATTTCAACGACACTCGGGTTCATTTCGGAAAAGGAAGGGACCCTGCTTGGCAATGCAATTGGGACAATGAGCAACAAAGGTTCGTGCTAAGTTGCTGTAATATTGCGAGGCAAATGGAACAATTTGAAAAGCTGAGGTCTGCCATACAGTTCTGAAACTTTACGTGCTTTTAGTCTTCCTTGTTGGTTGATTGAAGGTTTGAAGCCGTCGATCGAGGAGGTAGCGACAGTCACTCATTGTCGGCCGTCGCTGTTGCAGAAGCTGGATGTTGGCGCGCCTTCTTCTCGACACGGTCACCAGGCGAAACGGGCTCTTGATGTGCGCCAGCTAATGCTTCCCGTCCGCGACACCATGTCAGAAACTATCATCGCGAGTCGAGCGCAATTACATGCTGCCAAACCCCGAAAGCGCGGCAACTCGCGGGAGCGTCACACAACACCTGCTCCACTCGCTACTCCAGCCAGACTCTGACTGTTCTGCCCGCGCTCCACGCGGCAGAGTTAACACTACCAAAGATCCTACACACTTTGATTCGTCACACGACCTATCGACGTAATCGTTCGATAGCAGTTTTCCCTAGGCAAGACCCAGCGTAAAAATACAAATAATATTTACGAAACAAACCAATTATACATCGACATGAGTGCATAAATATATATATACAAACAGTAAAACAATTACAATATATAAAGAGACAGAAATGTCATATCTTGAGGTAACAAAACAAGGAAAAAAAATAATAGTACAATAGATGGAAATAGGAGTATATGCATTTCCGGCGTTACACACTTCGAATAATCTTGGTTTATTGCTGTCCTGTTCACAAACACGACACATCGATGAACTGAAAGTCTGCCCCTGAGAGTCAATGTTGTCGCCCTCACCCCAGCCAAAAACAGTGCTCTGCCATCTTGTAAACATATCCTCACACCTCGCGTCTCCTAATGCGAGTAACAGGACTCTTACTAGAACAACCTGCCACGCGAGTGGTACTTGCCACAAAATGACCATCTCCCCCTGCCCCCCCCTCCTGGAGACTGACACTTGTGTTCTACGAGCAATAGACAAACCCTTAATCAGAATGACGACTTTTTTTGAGTTATCAGTCTTCTGATTGGTTAGATGAGGCCCGCCGCGAATTACCCTCCTACACTGGCATCTTCATATCAGAGCAGCACTTGCACCCTACGTCCTCAATTATTTGCTGGATGTATTGTTGTCGCTGTCTTCCCCTGCAGTTTTTACCCTCTACAGCTCTCTTACGTCATCTAAGTTATTTCCTGATGTTATAAAACATCTCGTATCATCATGTCCTTTCTTCTCACTGTTTTCTGTATGCAAATTTCTTCGCCGATTCTACGGAGAAACTCCTCATTCCATCTATCAGTCCACGTAATTTTCAACATTTTTCTGTAGCATCACATCTCAGTCGCATCTGTTCCCTTCTTCTTCCGTTTTACCACCCATAATTCACTACCATAAAATGCCGTGCTCTAAATGCATATCCGCACAAATTTCGAAATAAAATTAAGGCCAATGTTAACCACTAGCAGACTTCTCTTGGCCATAAATGCGTATATTGAAGAAGCTTCCCGAAATCTCACAGAGAACTGGCCGTCATATCTCCTACGAGAACATTCAGTACATGGAAAGCAAGCATGCAGATAATCTCCCAATCAGTACTTAGTACGGGAAAGTGGCACAAGCTGCGCACTTCAAATATCTTGGAGAGATAATCCTACAATCAGGACTGAACTCTATTGCCAATCATGAAGGAATCTCCAAATTACGGAAAACATATAACCTCACTTGGAATCACCGTAATAAAAAAGTCTATATCTGTCAATGAAAAGCCGGCCGCGGTGGTCTAGCGGTTCTAGGCACTCAGTCCGGAACCGCGCGACTGCTACGGTCGCAGGTTCGAATCCTGCCTCGGGCATGGATGTGTGTGATGTCCTTAGGTTAGTTAGGTTTAAGTAGTTCTAAGTTCTAGGGGACTGATGACCACAGATGTTAAGTCCCATAGTGCTCAGAGCCATTTGAACCATTTCTTTGTCAATGAAAAGCTACGGCATTATTACATAGTGGTTCTATGTATGTAGATGCAGTTGTAGATGTAGATTTGTTCTTCCATTGCTGGAAACATTTCTGTAAGCCGTTTTCCTTTGGTTGCAAGAGGTTCACCGTTTTTGTCTTTCCGAAGAGCAGAAGAACTCTTTCGTGTTGCCAACAAATGATTCATTTAGATGAAACCGTTGTAGCGTAATGACACAGTTCGAAGTCGGGAACAACTACGCACTAACAGGTCACAATATCTGTATCTACATCTAAATTACTTCTCTACAGTTCCCATCCGAGGGCTTTGCAGAGGGTTCATAGAGCCACTTTCAGAGCACTTCTCATCCGTTCCACACGAATGCCACATACGAAAAGTGAGCTCCTAAATCTCTAAGTGCGAGCTCTTATTTCTCTTATTTTATTACGATGATCGTTTCTCCCTGTGTAGGTGGAATTGAATAAAATATTTTCGTATTCAGGGGATAAAGGTTGTGATTGAATTTTTGTCAATAGATCTCGTCGCAGCTAAAGATATTTTGTTTTAGTGATTGCTATCCTAGCTTGCGTATCACATACGTGACCTTCCCTCCCCTTTTTGCAATAGCACTGTCCCATACCGGGCAGAAGTACTTTAGCAGAAGTTGGTAAAGCATAGTGTAGTCAGCCTCTTTATTAAATATGTTGCATCTTCTAAGTCTTCTCATAATAAAAGGCAGTCCTTCCGTCGCCTTCTCCACAATATTTTCTATGCGATGGTTCCGTTTTAAGTTGTTGTAACCCCTTTGTCTTTAGCTGAATTGGAAACCTTTAAATTTGTGTTATTTATACTGCATGGGTCGACTGCCATTTTTCGCATGATGATTTCCTAAGAGACATTCTTCCCATCATCCAAACCACATGTTGATTAAATCCAAAGAAATGGTATTGATGGCAATAGAGAGATCCATACGAAATATGTTACGAAGAGGCGGAAATAGATCCGCCATGGTACACAAAATACGTCAGGATACTGTTGCAGAAACAATAAAAAACCATGCTAGAATTAAAAGAATACAAAATCCCCAAGACTGGCGATGTTTTACATGAGCTCGAAATTTAGAGATGTTTTTAATACAGTACGCCAGGAAACTTTGTCTCCGAATCTGGCAGAAAAGCCAAAGAGGTTATGTTTCAATCTAAAGTACAGCAGCACACGATCAGTACTTCCACCTCACGGTAGCAATGGTAATGTTACCTATGATACTAAAGGAAAGTTACTAATGCAAAGTTACTAAACACGGTTTTCGAAAAGTCCTTTATCAAAGAAGATACAGCAAACACTCCAGAACTGAAATCTGAAACAGCTGTCAACATGAGTAACTTAGAAGTAGGTATTCCCGGTGTAGCGATTCAGCTTAACTCAGTTTGGTTCCTTTCCTAGTGTCCTGATGTAATAGCTCCATATCTAACAATCGAATCTTCCGCCGATATAAAACCGCTCGCTCGGCGGAAGATCCGTACCTACGCAGGTAAGTGATCTGCCTACTAAGCTACCAGAACACGTCTCACAACCCATACGCACAGCTGAGGTAAAGCTGTTGGGTCAGATCGTGCGTCGTGTTCGGGTAGCTCAGTTCATAGAGCACTTGCTCTCGAACGGTAAAGTCCCGGTCCGGACATAATTTTTTCAAGGAGTCTTCAAACGTCAAATTGGTGTGAAGTGTACTATACGCCTGGACATCAAAATGATTACCACTTCAGTGCAAAATCATCTAAATGTGGTACGTAAGGAAATATTTTAAAGCGGATTTCTCATCAGTAGTATTTTAATATTGGTTGTTTGTGACAAAATCGTGTTATACCTTGTGTAAGGTATCCAGCACTTGTTGGAATTCGATTGTGGTAAGATAATGCCCAACGAGACTACGTTTTATCGTTCCATGAAACTGCTGCTTGCCTTGTTCGGAATCCCACTACTGTCCTTCTAGTATGGAATCCATCAGTTGATGAGGACCCTACTGAAGGTCACACACTATCGCAATGGCCATACATAACTAGCGCTAGAGAGGACAGACATATTGTTTACTAAGGCATGCAAAATATTCTAATCATGGCACGTATTTTGAGTCACGAAACTGGCTTGCTTACACGTACAATGCGATGATGCCTTGAGTATCTCAGACTGTTAAATACGGCGACAATTGTTCGGGTTTTCCTTGATGCGGAAGCTCAGAGCGGATCGCCGCGAGCAGGGCCGCAAGGGCAACACTGAACATAGGTGTGTTTTCAGGTGAGTCCCCGTTCTACGCATCACCATGGACATATGCACGTGTGGAGTTACTGTGGAGAATTTTGGAGCAAGGCAAGGATGCAATGTGTCTCCCATTCTTGTTTTTTTTCCTGGTCTTTATGCCGTATTGCCACATGTTCAGCATGTTAATTTTAGGCTTTGACAATGTTAGTGGTAGTCGCTGGCCGGACACCCTTCACTCCACTCCCCCCGTCTCCCTGGACCGGATTTGTATGGAGCCTAACCCTCCGCCCCCAGAGTTATCCTAAGTGAGAGTGTCCGCACTTCTTCCATATGTTTGCAAGGTGTGCATCTGAGGTGGGGCGTGGGTATCAGCCTGTTACCCCACTTGTCTGATGTGGGAAATCACGTGCAAACCACATCCAGACTGTCCGAAAAAGTGGCGCTCGTCATTAATCCTCCGGTCGATTTTCTCCCGGGCCGAAGCACATCCCCGGATTCCGGAAGCTCCGTGCTAATGCGTGCAGCGATACGACTGGATAGTTTCTCTCCGATTCTATCGACGCTATGCTGTGGCAGTGGATAAGTAAATGCTCAGTGGACTCTACATCTACATTTATGTGGATTCTCTGCAAATCACAATTAAGTGCCTGGCAGAGGGTTCATCGAACCACCTTCACAATTCTCTATCATTCCAAACTCGTATAGCGCGCGGAAAGAACGAACACCTATATCTTTCCGTAGGAGCTCTGATTTCCCTTATTTTATCGTGGTGATCATTTCTTCCTGTGTAAGTCGGTGTCAACAAAATATTTTCGCATTAGGAGGAGAAAGTTGGTGATTGGAATTTCGTAAGAAGATACCGTCGGAAAGAATAACGCCTTAGTTAAAACAGCCCAAATCCTGTATCATTTCAGTGACACTCTCTCCCCTATTTCGCGATAATACAAAACGCTCTGCCCTTACTTGAACTTATTCGATGTACTCCGTCAACCACAATCTGTTAAGGATCCCATACCGCACAGCACTATTCTAAAAGGGGACAGACAAGCATAGTGTAGTCGGTCTCCTTAGTAGATCTGTTTATTTTCTAAGTGTCCTGTCAATAAAAGGCAGCCTTTGGTTAGCCTTCCCCATAACATTTTCAATGTGTTCCTTCCAATTTAACTTGTTCGTAATTGTAATACCTAGGTATTTAGTTAAATGTACGGCCTTAAGGTTTGACTGATTTTCCGTGCAACCGAAGTTTAACGGATTCCTTTTAGCACTCATGTGGATGGCCTCAAACTTATAATTATTTAGGGTCAGTTGCCAATTTTCGAACCATGCATATATATCTTTCCTAAATCGTTTTGCAATTTGTTTTGATCTTCTGATGACTTTACTAGTCGATAAACGACAGCGTCATCTGCAAACAACCTAAGACGGCTGCTCAGATTGTCTCCCAAATCATTTATATAGATAGTCTCCCTCTACGATTTTTACCCTCCACGCTGTCCTCCAGTACTAAATTAGTGATCCCTTGATGCCTCAGAATATGTCCTACCAACCGATCCCTTCTTCTAGTCGAGTTGTGCCACAAATTTTTCTTCTCCCCTAGTCTATTCAATACCTTCTCGTTAGTTATGTGATCCACCCATCTAATCTTCAGCATCCTTCTGTAGCATCACATTTCAAAAGCTTCTATTCTCTTCTTGTTTAAACTATTTATCGTCCACGTTTCACTTCCATACATGACTACACTCCGCGCAAATACTTTCAGAAACGACTTCCTGACACTTAAATCTATACTCGATTTTAACAAATTTCTCTTCTTCAGAAACGCTTTCCTTGCCATTGCTAGTACATATTTTATATCCTCTCTACTTCGACCGTCATCAGTTATTTTGCTCCCCAAATAGCAAAACACATTTACTACCTTAAGCGTCTCATCTCCTAATCTAATTCTCTCAGCATCACCCGACTGAATTCGACTACATTGCAATATCCTCGTTTTGCTTTTGTTGATTTTCATCTTATATCCTCCTTTAAAGACACTGTCCATTTCGTTCAGCTGCTCTTCCTCGTCCTTTGCTGTCTCTGACAGAATTAAATGTTATCGGCGAACCCCAAAGTTTTTATTTCTTCTCCATGGATTTTAATTCCTACTCCAAATTTTTCTTTTGTTTCCTTTACTGCTTGTTAAATATACTGACTGAATAACATCGGGGATTGGCTACAACCCGGTCTCACTCCCTTCCCAACCACTGCCTTCCTTTCATGCCCTTTGACTCTTATAACTGCCTTCTGGTTGCTGTACAAATTGTAAATAGCCTTTAGCTCCCTATATTTTACCCCTGCCATCTTCAGAATTTGAAAGAGAGTATTCCAGTCAACCAGATACATTAGAAAGATTTAATCACTTTAACGGAAGAGTCAGTAGTACCCTCTACTTAAGCTGTCCAAAATGATGCCATTATCAACCATGACATATGGAAGTGAGTTGTGAGTTTTGGTTTGGAATGAAAAGAAACGATCAAAGAATGCAAGTAAGGATGATGCGACTCCTAAGAAAAGTACTTTCTAAATGACAGAAAGGGGAACACTATCAGGGAAGAATTGAGAGTGGAAAGTTTAAATCAGCAGATTAAGGAGTACAGAAACAATACGAAGGACCGTGTCATAAAAGTGCAAGGCGAAAGACAAAACTAATGATGATTTATTACCTAGTGACAAGGAGAACTTTAGAGAGACCGAGGAAAAGGTGGAAATATCATTCATTTCAGCCCCGAGGGCACAACAGGCGAATACCTATAAGATGCAGAAACAAGAAAAAGGAGAAGAAGGAAAGGTAGCAGACCGTACTCTTCTTCATTAGCATCTGGCGTGATGTAATGAGGAGCCATTTGGGTACACAGCACGATTACATCTAGTTCGCTTAGTCTGTAGTTTGGACAGCATGCGTTACATTGCTGACGTATTGACGCCGGTAACTGTGCCCCCTGTCAGACGTCTCCGTGATATTATCTTTCAAGAGCACAGAGTTGCCTCTTCTGTACCGCAGACTTAGGTACTGATGGTGTTCGCCTGTGGCCCTGACTAACACTTTCTCCAGATCTCTCACCCACAGTACGCATCTGGTCTTGTGTTGCCGAGAGACTGTCGCTCCACTCGCCAACCATTACGATTGATGAATTCTGCCAAAGAGTTGAAGCAGCGTCAACTGACGTCACAGTAGCTGTCTGTCAATCAGTCAACCACGCGGTCTTCGGCCGGGTGCCAAGGCAGCTTAGATCCATTATTGTTGGCGGTGGTGGCTGCTTCGTGTACGAGGGGCGTCCAATAAGTAGTGCAGCGCATTCTCTTTCTGCAAGCAGGTTTGTATTATTCAGAATTCAAAGACACCCTATTGTTCCTCACTCTTATGGCTGCAGAACACTGTTTTTCAAGATAGTCTCCATTCAATGTGACGACCTTACACCCCCTTACTGGGAGGGCCAGTCATTTCTTCTATTTCTCGAGAGTACCACAACACACTTCAGAGTTCATTGTTGCGCCATGAGGGAGGATCTCAAACAAAATAACCCTTTAGAGTCCCAGAAGACAGTCGCCATTACTTCCCCGGCTGTCGGTACGGCTTTGAACGCTTTTTTCGAAGGAAAGATGGTGTGGCGCCACACCATGGATTGCCATTTGGTTTCTAGTTCGAAGTGCTGAATCCATATTTCATCGCCTTTGACGATATTCGACAAAAAATTGACAGGATGAGGCTCTTAATCAACCCCGCAATGCCAAGCTAATCCGTACAGATGGTATTTCATTGCTCAATATGGTCTTCTGCTAGGCAGCGAGGAATTCAGTGTGCACACACCTTCGAATATCCCAAATGGTGGCCGAGTCTGTCAGCACTACCAATAGAGACGTCCAATTGTGCAGCGAGGTGTTTGATTGTGATCCGCTAATCACCTCGAACGAGAGTGTCCACACGTTCCACTTTTGCAGAAGTCACATCTTGAGGTCGGCCAGCACGTGGGAGGTCGGACACGTTTGCGCGATCTGTTGCGACGATGACTGATTCCTAGCCCAATGACCCACCGTCCTTTTTTTCACTGGCACGGTTTTGCAGATACTCTGCAAGTGCCTACCCTTATCTGCATGCTCTAGTTTCACGTGGAAAAGGAACTCAATGACAGCTCTCTGCTTGCAACTCACCTCTGTTCAAATGGTTCAAATGGCTCTGAGCCCTATGGAACTTAACATCTGAGGTCATCAGTTTCCCAGAGCTTAGAACTACTTAAACCTAACTAACCTAAAGACATCACACACATCCATGCCCGAGGCAGGATTCGAACCTGCGACCGTAGCAGTCACCTCTGTTACAGATGTCAATTTGAAGGCCCCTCAAAGGCTGCCATCTATCGGAACTGCATGACACTATAGCGCTTTGTTGTTGTTGTTGTCTTGAGTCCAGAGACTCGTTTGATGCAGCTCACCATGCTACTCTATCCTGTGCAAGCTTCTTCATCTCCCAGTACCTACTGCAACCTACATCCTTCTGAATCTGTTTAGTGTATTCATCTCTTGGTCTCCCTATACGATTTTTTCCCTCCGCGCTTCCCTCCAATACTAAATTGGTGATCCCTTGATGCCTCAGGATATGTCCTACCAATCGATCCCTTCTTCTAGTCAAATTGTGCGACAAATTTCTCTTCTCCCCAATTCTATTCAATACCGCCTCATTAGTTATGTGATCTACCCATCTAATCTTCAGTATCCTTCTGTAGCACCACATTTCTAAAGCTTCTGTTCTCTTTTTGTCTAAACTAAGCGCCTTAAGGAGGAATATTCCACGATGCCCCACAGCAAATTCTGCACTTTTTCAACCTAAATTGGCCAGAAAAAAAGATGCTTTACTTATTCAAGGTCCCTAATATTAAAATCGCTTAATGTATACATCCAGATCTGCTGCAAATTTGATCTTGTATGCTTCCTGCTCTACTACATAGCCACAATAATTAGCTAACCTTCTAGATGATCCACGTATAATGGCCATTAGCGTATATACAAGACGTAGAGCTGGCCAGTGTTAGCGGCCAGTGTTAGAGGCTTCCCAATTTTCTCCCGTATCTCTCACATATCTCTGAAGTGCTAGGCACACATGCGAAATACGAGTAACCGAAGACAGACACGTACAAGAAAGGGTAGCAAGAATTTTCACAAATTTTCTTGCATCACAGGACAGCCTCACGGAAATCTTGAAAAACAGTAATTGGCTTTCACCTAGAGATAGACCCAAATTATCCAGCGAAAGCCATCCCACGAAGTTTCAAGAACTAGTAGCAAGTGAAGATTCTAGGAATACACTTCGTCCCCCTATGTAAAGCTCCCGTACGACTCGCGAAGAATATATTAGACTAATCACTGCGGGCACAAGGGCATTTAAAAAGTAATTTTTCCCGCATTCCATATTCGTATGGAACGTGAAAAAATATAAATGTTAAATACCCTCTTTCACTCACTTCACAGCAGTATGCAGAGTGTGCATATGTAGGTCTAAATGGCTCCTCCGCTAGTAGTGAACCCTTTATGAGTCCTATTTTGTAAGTAGGTTGTTTGTACAGTTTAAATTTGGTTATTTTAGTGTTCTACTAGTTGTACGTGAGTCGAAAGTGGAGGCTTCAGATTAGAACCTGATTGAAAAATAGATTTTATCAGTGGAAGTGAGTCTGCGTGCTAAATTACTAACTTATTATGTTTCACACCTTATTTAGGCACTTATTTTAGATACAGTACTAAAAAGCGGAGACGATTCCATAGAGAACATTAAGAATATAATAGCTGATCTTCAGATTTTTCTTGTTATTCTTCAAAACGAGCCTTCGCAAATGATCTCACAGTCTTAGTTACAAGTGTAGATGAAACTGCTGGTCAACTTTCCTCCCTCAACAAAATAGCTGCTGAACTTGGGTTGAAGATCGCCATCAACTAGACAGAGAACATCACAAGCATCTGAGATGTACCCGACACAGTCGCAAGAACGAATAATCCCGAATATCAATGGAAACCCGACCTGAAACAACAGCTGCACCAAAACGGAGGAAACATACCATATCGTTAAGAACATTTGGTCTAAATCCTTTTCCCTCATCCTAAAACTGCAGCGCTACAGTACCGTAGTGACACCTTCAGTACCGTGTACTGAGAACACCTAGACACGGGCAGAAAAGGCAACTGGAAAAACAAGAACTAAAGGGCAGAAAGTTACTGTAGATAATTATAGGTCCCATAAAAGGTGATCAAACATGACAAGGAACTTCGTCAGTACGTGGGGGGGGGGGGGGCAATAAAACAGCTATGAGTAAGAGGAAGCTTATCTTTTAAGGACTTCGAGTGCGAGTGGAAAATTGGAGGGTCGCGTCAGGGATCTTCAGCCCGTCACTAGAAGTAAAGCAACTCATTCCAGGCAGACAAAACTAGATAGTAAGTTCATGGAGCATATCCACAACTACAAGTACAACACAGAACGATACAAAATACTTATGACAATGGCTGGAGACTGTCTTAACTCTTCTACGTGACTACTGGTGTGTCCTAGTACAAAAATCCTGATTTTGGGGGAATAATGGTTTATCAAGTTCCGTTTTGTTGAAGTCCCTGAAACCTGTACTAGAGGAAGCGAAGAGTGAACAGCATCATCGTGCTCATATTAACAGTCTTCCAGCCTCGGCATATGTTATAGTCTAATACAGAATAGTGCAGTAATTGTTAACATAGTTTTCGACTTGTGAAGGGCGTTACCACTTGTCACGCAATGGACTCGCTGCATTCGTCACAGATCAAACGACCATATCCAGAAAGCGTTTCTAACACAGTCGGAGATGTAACAAGCAAAGCCATATCGTTCATTCCATATACGAGAAACATGAACTGGACCTTAACTAAATGCAAATTATAAACAGCTTTCAGTCCCATTCAAAAGTCGCAGGTTCAACTTGGTTATACCGAAGATGACTATGGAATAAACGGTATGTAAATAATGCCTTAGGAGTGTAACTGGATTTATCTTACACAGAAACGCTGACTCCAGAACGTTGAAATGTTGTTGTTTTGAACACCAATGATAAACATTTTGTAGCCACCTAAAATGGTTACTATCGGATGCCTTTGTACATTTGTAACAAAATAGTAACACTTACTTCAGGAATAATATATAGAAAAAACTGAATTCTGAAAGAGGATTCTGAGGTTCTCGTGTAACATAATCTTCAGCCACAACATCGAAGTTACGTCGTCTAGCAGCCTGACGTTTACTTAGCCCACGGGGTTCGCCTAAATGGCAGGCTACCTGCAGCAGCTTCTGACGTTACGCGTTGTCAGTAGTTTCCGTCCTCCTGCGGTATCTAGCGCTAGTAGAAAGATTTTACACAGAAATGCTATGTACCCGTATAAGCATGATCGAAGCGGAAACATGGGATGATTAAAAACACATTTGATATGCTGGGGGAATACAACCCTGCAGGCCAATTAAACGTAGCTCTCGAAATGACCGTAGCAGTAAATTGTGCAGCGTTGTTCACCACAGATCGGAATCGTAACGAGCAATATGAAAACTGGAACGGAAAATTTTCCATTATTTCAGCAGCACTTACCTATGAATATGCTTCAGCATTTGAACAAATGATATAGTTGTCAAAATACAAACAGATGAAGAGGAGCAAGCTACTATTTTCAGTGTTCTTTATTCTCTTTTTTCCCTAGATCACTGTTTTGCCTCCCTTTTTCTGTTTCGCCCATTATCTCTCTTATCACACATTTAATCTTCATCTTTTGCACTGGAGATCTATATAAGGCTCATTCTTCCTCTAAACGATGTTCAGCGAAACTGGTATGCAGTAATCAGAAGCTTGTGGAGATGTCCAGGATATGAGCTGAAAATTATAATGGCCCGGCTTTACCTACCACTGTCTCAGGCAACGATTTAAATACCATTTACGAAAAAACAGTGTCCTCAATTCTATTACCTATATTTTTCCCTAGAAATTGACAATGGCTCTGAAGCAGCTAACTTCCCATCATAATCATAACAAAGTTTTACATGATGAAACATATGAAGTTTTGTCAATTTTCCTTGTATTGTTTAATACGTTGGCTCTGTATCATTTTGCCACTAATAGGTACGAGCATACCTTTACATCCAGGTTTAAATGCAGGTCATTTTATGAAGTAGTTGTCGAAAACAGTGCGAATGACAACACGAAATCCTTGACGGTTTGCTTGATGAATTCATAAAGTAGCATAATTAATAGGACCAAATTAATGTGAAAATCAATAATCAGTATCACTAACTTTTGTTTTTAAATTGGTCAGTCTGTCTGGCTACTCAACTGTTGCGATTTAAACCTTCATAAAGTAGCATAATTAATAGGACCAAATTAATGTGAAAATCAATAATCAGTATCACTAAGTTTTGTTTTTAAATTGGTCAGTCTGTCTGGCTCATCAACTGTTGCGATTTAATCCTCATTTACATGTGGCGCAGTAACGCTTGTGACTGGACGATGATAACGAAAGCAATATCACAGGTTTTACTTGGTTACTTTTTATCCACTGATCAGTAGTGCCACCGTTCACTTCCAGAGCTGTCTAATAGTTCCATGCTCATTAAGAGTTATTCGATGTATTTACTCGTTTAATTTATTTCGTTTTCTGTGTATCAAATGAAGTTTTCATTTTCTTGCGCCATGTGGAGTGGCCGCGCTTTCAGAGGTGCCATGTCTCTGATTGCGCGGCCCCTCCCGCCGGAGGTTCGATTCCTCCCTCGGGCATGGGTCATGTGTGTGTGTTGTTTTTAGCGTAAGTTAGTTTAAGTAGCGTGTAAGACTAAGGACCGATGACCTCAGGAGTTTGCTCCCTTAGGAATTCACAGACATTTGAATATTTTGTTGCGTTATTGATGATTAACAATTTCTACCTTTAATTTCTCAAATTTTGAGGGGATTTATAGCCTTTGTCTTCTATACTTACCAGTAATAGGCATTGTCTCGTCTAGAGGTGACATATATTCCAGTGAACTGATCCTCTTGCGTTTGCGGCCTCATGCTGGACCTACTTAGAGGGGAGGGGGCTACTATGCAGCGTATGTTCGGTGGGCATTTCTTTGTTAACTGATAGTATTTATGTACCTGACTCGTAAATATTCAGTATACCCATTCCACTGTCGAGCGTGTCGAAAGTTTTCAGCAAGTTCTTCGACGTAACCCCACATTTACTTACGAACCAGTAAGATATGCCTACTTTCCGGCCCAGTCTTTGAGTACAAGTAGAATCATTCGTAATTTTTTAAAATAATTTCTCTACTGCATTTGCGGCTTGTGTATGTTGGGCATCTGTCTTCCCTCCTGCAGACATGAAAAACTTACCTGCACCGTAATGTCTGGAACGATTCCTAGGAGTGAATCTGTATCAGACACATTTTCTCGTAATGGTCCTTCAGATTTACTTCCAGTCGTAACAGCTACTGATCTGTGAAAAACTGTTTTGCTTTCGTGTTTGACAACTTTCCTATTAAAGTGTTATTAATTCAGTATTATTGATTTTCATCTTGTCTTTCGTTCTCTTTCTTTCTCTAAAACGTTTGCCAAGAACTACAACATAATATTTCGCTTTACTCTTCAGTTCACTGTTGTAAGCTGGGAATCACAGTTGCGGAAAGTTCGCTGCTGTTATCTTCTCCGGGTTCATAGTCGTTTTGTTTACTCAATACCTAATCCACAAATGGTTCGCATGGCTCTAAGCACTATGGGACTTAACACCTGAGGACATTAGTCCCCTAGACCTATATCCACTCAAAACCCAACTAACCTAAAGACATCACACCCGTCCATGACCAAGGCAGGATTCGAGCCTGCGGCCGCCGCAGCAGCGCGGTTCCGGACTGAAGCGCCTAGAACCGCTCGGCCACAGCGGCCGGCACTTAATACACAGCTGGTGTAAGCAACTCCGCGATATCTAAATTGTGCTGATGAGCACACATGTAGTCTCCCCATGGACTACCGCCTTAATGTCGGTTGGGAAATTTATGCGTCTCAATCATCCATCGAACTATGCCGGTGGGGGACCCTTGCGAAATAGGTTGTTAGGATAAAGGAAAGTAGTTCCTCCTAGGGAGATGCCTTCTTAGGAGTAAGTTGGTGACATCCACATGGACGTTTAGCCAAGTCTGACATTTATTCCACTTACTTGTGTCAGACTTCTGTTTTCTTTTTCTGTCTGCCTCTCTTGGTCACCTCCTGTTTTCCTCGACCCCGACAGTATTAGCTTGCGAGGCCCCAGAGTGTAGTCCTATCTCCATGGGGGAGGAAGCCCTCCTCACGGTCAGTGAAGTCAACCCTCAAGAGAAAGTGCCATCTTCCAAGTTCGGTGCTAGCAGATAAGGCTGGTAACGTGTCCATGTAAAAATCTTCATACTCTCAAGTCTCAAAATAAGCACTGACAAAAACCGATAATCATGGGCGACGACCAGGCATATACATACTTTAGCTTCTGGGGTGATAGACACAAGTGTATGGGAGGATAAAAGTGATTACGGATCACTGTCTTGCTAATAGCGCCCTTGGTCTGTGGATAGCGTCTTTGATCAGTAAACAAAACGCCCTCGGTGCCAGTCCGAACCAAACCACCGGTTAAATTTTGAAAAAAAAAACATCAGTAAAGGCGGCCAAAAATTTCTGGCATCGGTAGTCACTCTAACTCATCCAATGGCCTTGTCAAAGAGGGCGGAAGAGTGAACAAAGGTTCAGGGCACTCTCGGGCCCTTGGGGTGGGAAACTGCCCCTAAAGGCGGAGATCATTCAGGACGAATGAATATGCTAAGCAAATGGATACGGAAGTACTAAGGACCGAAGAGATACTCTAAGGCTATAGATAATGCAACGAGGAATAGCTCAGTGGGCAGTTCAGTTGAAGACGAAGGGACATGTTTAAAAATGGTAGTCACAGATGTTGGAAAGTGAAACATAGTTTCGAAGAAGATAACAGCGAAGAAATAATGGGTAACACAAGAAATACTTCCGTTAATCTTGAAAGGTTCAGGGAAAGTCAGGAATCCAGAAATAGAACTCGTTGAGGAATGAAATCAGTAGGAAGTGCAGGGAAGCTAAGATGAAATGGCTGCATGAAAAATGTGAATGAATCGAAAAGGAAATGACTGTCGGAAGCATTGACTCAGCATATAGAAAAGTCAAAACAACCTTCGTAGACATTAAAAGCATTAAGAGTGCAATGGGAATTCTCCTGTGAAATGCAGAGGAGATAGCGGATAAGCGGAATGAGTACATTGAACGCCTGTGTGAAGGGAAGACTTTTCTGATGACTTGATAGCAGAAGAAACAAGAGTCTTTATAGAAGAGGTAGGGGATCCACTATTAGAATTTAAAAGAACTTTGGAAGAGTGAAGAAGATAAGCATATAAATAAGAAAATTAACAAGTATCAACGTATGTGTCAAATAAAAAGAACAGGGAAGAAAAAAACGAGTAGAGAAACATAAATGAAATTTTATTAAGTCATGGCACTACCCACAGTCCTATACGGAGTACAAAGTTCGACGTCAAGATCAAAACACTTAAGACAACTTGAAACATCAGGACTGAAGTTCCTTGGATCAGTGAAGGGGAAGACAAGAGAAAACAGAATTAGAAATTAAGAAGTAAGAAAGAAGAACTTGAGGTGCAGCAATTGACTAAATCAAATCCAACTGGATTGGGAAGAGCGTGTATTGCGTATGTCACCTCAGAGAACCCATCGATAAGCAACGGAATTAATTCAATTGGAAGAAAAAGTACGTGATGTCAACTACGGCTATCAATTCTTCGTTTGATGTGAACCTTCGTCCACCAAGAATTACTTTTAGTTTTGGGAAGAGATGGAGATCTGACGGAGCCATATCAAGTGAATAAGACGGATGTGGAAACAGTTCATACCTTTGTTCATGTAATTTTGCCATGCCGACGGCACACGTGTGTGGGCGTGCACTGTATTCACAGAATATGACTTTCTCCCTAGCTAAATCTGACCTTCTTCGAGTATCTTTTGTCGTTATTTGTCCAGGAGGTTAGCATAGTATTCTCCAGTAATTGTTTGCCCAGTGGAGAGATAATCTACAAACAGAATCCCCTTCGCATCTCAGAACACTGATGCCATGACCTTTCCCGCCGAAGGAATCGTCTTTTGCTTTCTTTATCGTTGGAGAATAAGCATGTTTCCATTGTTTGGACTGTTTTTTTTTTTTTTTTTTTTTTTTGTCTCTGGGATATAGTAGCTCACCCAAGTTTCATCTGTGGTCACAAACTGGCGCCAGCAATCTTGCAGATAATTTTTTCATTTCTAATTCTCCAGTTAAAATGTGATATACCATCTCAAATGACATTCGGCAAGCCTGAGCAATTTCACGAACTTTCAATTGGCGATGCTCCATGACCATTTTGTCCACTTTTGCAATGATTTCAGGAGTAGTGACGCATCTTGGCCGACCACTGCGCGGATTATCTTTTAAGCTCTTGCCCCACCAAATTTAAATTCATTTGCCCACATGACAACACTTGAATATGAACGAGCAGAGTCCCCCAGTGTATTCTGGAAATCGGCATGAATGTCCTTTGCGTTCATACCTTCCTTTACGAAGTACTTAATCACTGCTCGAATCTCGATTTTTTCCATCTTTGCAAGTCACCACGCTGAAACATCAACAGAGTCACGTCACTGCCACAGCTCACTTCCAAGAGCACTGACGTGGCACCTGTTTACAGGCAACAGACCAATGAATATCACCAATGAATATCACGTGAACAACTCGTTGCGCTAGCGCTGACCTCTCGTGGTGATTCCGTGAACGTTTCAAACCATGGATGTGGGATAGTGAGCAAGTGTATCCAGAGCCGTTTGACATGAAACTTCTATACTATTTGGCCCTTTTCCACTATTATCCTTACAATTAAAATTACCGCATGTCTCTAGGCTCTGACGACTTTCGGTAGAATTGCACATTTAAGTCGTGATATTTTTTCTTGTGGTATCAGCCAATGTCACAGATTACTTAAAATTCGCATACAGAAAGATTCAAATGTATCGAAACGTCATATGCTTGCCACGACAAGAAATATGTAGACATCTCATACACACAACACTCTTTCAGTTAAGTACTTTATTGGAGGCAGGTATCCACTACACAGTAGAACTGTTAGTATATTTGGTCATTAATGTAGCTTTTTCTAGGAGACTTTACTTCCTCTTGTAAAACGCTGTTTCTAGCTATGAAAAGAAGTATGAAAAGCAATTACTGTAGCTTAGTTCAGTGTTCTTCTGTGTTGTGCAAGTTGCATTCAGATAACAACGTGGATGGATATTTGAATTCTGGGCAACAGGCATTCATACTCTCTAGACGAATCTCTAGCTGTGACAGAACTGTAATATGCACGTCACAATAATTGCACTGTGCCACTGGGATGTCTAATACATCTTCATATCATCGTATATCACACGCCACGTCTGCTCGCCACTGCTGTCGTTTCTGTGCACCACCTATGCTGAGTGACAAACGAGCAGTGTCTAAAAGAGAGTGATGTACGCTACCCACAGTCGTATTAATCACGTTTAAGTGAGTAATGACTCACTGTCAGTGTGAGTTATCTTCTAATATATCCGAAACTGCAGTACCATTTGTAAATATGCAAGAGTTACCTTAACACGTGATCATGTGAAATTCTATTTTATTTGGAAATCCTAGACAGTTTAAGTCGTGATAGTTGACATCGGAAATTAGAACGATGTATAGGAATTGCTGTACTGAACAGACAAACAAACATAACTTTATATGGGTCAATGCGATACTGCGTTTCCATTGATATATTTACAATAGTCATCATTTCATAGAACAGTGTTTGGAATTTGTTTCTTGGCAAACTAAAGACACAGCTTTATTCAACACGTACTCTGTCGTTGTTCATATATAAGGCCTTAAGACTGGACAGTGGGTCTCATAGCTGCTTTGGAGCAGTGTGGTAAACCAAAATTTCATTCTACACGCTACCATCAACTCCTCCATGGGCAAGAAAAAACTCATGTGATGTATGTGACTGTAAATAGCTCAAGCTGGCTGTATTGTCAAATCCAAATTCTAGAGGAAGGGAGACCGTGAAATTATCGTTAAGCAGGATCACCGACAGTAACATATCCATGGGACCAACTATTTATTATCAACAGTTTCTTGGATAACGACAATCAGTTCAAACTTCATAAAATTCATTTTGCTACAAATTATTATGCTCTGATACTAAAACATTGAAGTGTATCAACGTAGTCGAAGTAGCCCACCTGTGGTGACACAAAACACATGAGAGATTGAATTCACGAGTATTCCTGAAATACGAAAGTAATTTGTGTACCAAAAGATTTTGTGAGCCATAAACACACAAATTCGAAGCATTTTTCGAGATAATTCCATTGGCATGCAGGATTACTATAATGATGTCATACAGCGTGAGACGAATAGGTTCAAATGACAATAGCAGCTGACTAGTCACAGCATTCATGAAGTATGTATAGTATACTCATGGGTACCTATCGTGGCCGCACCATATGCTTAGAGTGCCATTTCAACGTCAACACATTATTGCAGACCTTCTCCAGCCGGCTGGTCTGTGATCAACTCACAGTACTGATATGCTGCAGCTCAGCTCCACATTCATCATTCCTTTAATCACTACAAAAGGCCTATAGTGCTCTGGGTGTGGTGTGGGGTAGGATATGGGTGCAGATGTGTCTTCTCAAGCATACCAGTACACCAGCTGGATGTTGTGCCAGTGTATATGTTTCACTTGGTCTTTTGGTTGTGGAAACATCTTTACACTCACCTCTAGTACAGACGGTTTGACCTCGTCAATAGCCTTGCTGCAGGGGTAACACCAGTTTCCGTCGGATCACCAAAGTTAAGGGCTGTCAGGCTGGGCTAGCACTTGGATGGGTGACCATCCGGACTGCCAGGCGCTGTTGGCAAGTTAGGTGTACTCAGCCCTTTGGGGCAAACTGAGGAGCTACTTGTTTGAAAAGTAGCGGCTCCGGTCTCATAAACTGACATAAGACTGGGAGAGCAGCGTGCTGACCACATGCCCCTCCATATCCGCATCCAGTGACGCCTGCGGGCTAAGGATGACACGACGGCCGTCGGTATCATTGTGCCTTCATGGCCTGTTTGGGCGGAGGTTAGTTTTTAGTTTAGCTGACCTTCTCAGCTGAACAACTCTGCGGGCTCGTATGACTTGTGGTGGGACCTGATACTTTATCATTGATGCAAATAGGGCATGGCCCACGGTCCCAGGACTGAACCAGTGGGTACATCTACAGTAATGTTTCACAGGTCCCTGTGAGGTCTGAGCAGGGGAACAGGTAGTGCATTTTTTCGCTGCTGAAGCTGGTTCCTATGGTAGACCATCTGCTCTGGTCTGGGTTTGGCATCAAAAAGATGTCACTCTTATGGGTGCGCTGCACTGCATCCACTCAAGTGTTCCACAGAAGTTATGACAACAGGCAAGGGAGACTCCTCCACCACGATGGCAGATGCTGTAAAAAAGACAGATGCAAAAGGCTGAAGAGTGTAGGCCTTAAGCAAATCTTTTCGCTGGGCTATGACAATTGACAGGGTTGGCTTTGTTTGAATCAAAGATGTTGATGACATACAGGGAACTTTCTTATACCATAGATTATTGTTAACCTCTCCTTTTTGAGTTGAGAGTAGCTCATCTGAGTTGCTGATAACCTGAAAGCAATTGGATGTACCGCATGGCAGTGCAGCATAGCACTAACACCACATTTAGATTCATCAGTAGCTAACAGCTACTTGGAAAAATGAATGAATCAATGCTGTCTTGTGAAATAATTTATTTAGTAAGTAAAATATTTTATATAGCAGTGCTGTATAATGCATTTTTCTGAATATGTATATGCTGTTGACAGTCCCCTGAAAGAGTGGTTGAGCTAAATTTCAGTCACATTTCTGGGGTGGAGCTGTCAGGTAAGGACTGCTCCTTTGAGAGAGGTTTTTTTTTTGTTTTGTTTTGTTTAATGAGGTCATTATGCTGCAATATTAAACATTCTACTGCAATGGGAAGGTAACAACGACAGTTGTCTGCAGCTGCTAGATTCAGTCATTACAGAAAAGTCGTCCAGATTCAACAGCTGAGGGACGAAAATGCATAATAATTTACTTGTCAGTGAAGAACAAATCACACTCGCCTCAACTTAAACAAGTGTAATATTTCTGTTGGAGTGTGACAGGTAACACTCCTAGTGGGCGTGAGACGTTCTGAATTGAAAGTAAAAACACTTCACTCTTTCCGACTACAAGTTGGAATGAAGAAGTTTGTTGTGTGGACCTACAGACCATGGACTTCGCTACAGTGGGGTGGCTTACACGCATCAGCAATATAAATAGCTGCGGCCACTTTTGAGAGGTATCCATAGAGAGATCAGATTAATGTATAGTTTCTGAAGTTGGCAGCGGTAATCATCTGGCTGACTGAACGGTAAGAACTTAAAACGTCACCAAACATGACCTTGTTACTATGATACTTTAAACAACCGAGAGTTAGAGGAAATATCAGCCATTATATTTCCTGAGTACATGTACATCTACAGTGTGATTTAATAATGACGATATCCATTGAAGGTAAGAGTCCTCCATTTAGGTCTCCAATTGGCGGCTACTCAGGAGCTCGTTGTCATCATTAAAAACAAATTTGCTGTTCATTGACTCAGAGCGTTAATTTTTTGGAAAAAAAAACATTTATAGATCATTCTATCTCAATGGGAAGGGAACAATGACAGTTGTCTGTAGCTACTAGACTCGGTCATTACACCCATAGTGTAAGTAAGCACACCAGATAAAAAGTTTGTAACCCACAGGAAATATCAGGATAGTACCATGTAACATGGTCCCTAGCTTTGATAACTGCCTTTATTTGTTGAGAAGAACCCTGACGTTTCTTCAAGTATGCCATGTCCGATCAGGCTACTCACTCTCGATCAGGCACTGTAGAAGTATCACCTTGTGGAAATATTGTTTGCTTTATTTTATCTCTTGTTTTGAATAACCCCATATCTTTTCTCTGGAATTAAGACTGGATTATTAGTGGAGCAGTCAAGATGCGATTGGCTATCTGAATATTATTAAAATCAGGAACAAATGCATCCAACCCTGCGAACACGGTTGTAACCATCGTGGAAGATAGGGTGTGGAACAACACACCCATCATGGAGATATGGAAGAAACTGCCAATGATGATTTAAATATTCTGAAATATAATGACATAACTATTATTAAGAATATATATCTAATATCTCTGAACAGATGAAAATAGTTAAGGCTAATATATATTTTTCACCTGCTTATAATTCAGAGGGAGCTCTTTCTGCCATTGTTTATCGGAGCCAAATTGAAAGTTTTTATTTTGGTGAATAACAAACGTTATTCCATCATGTTTTGGACGTGGAACCAGGACATCGACACACTCCCTTCAGATAGTTCAGCTGCAAAGCTTACAACCATCTCTAAAATGATTTCTAATCGTCGAATGCTGCATGTTTATCCGCTGATGAGCCAAAAACACTTGACGTAAAGCTGTACTGCAGGGAAAATAGTGCATGAGTCATGGATAACACAGCGGGCTTGATATTGTCAGTCATAGTTAAGACTTACATACCACAGACGTAAGATTGTAAGTAGGCTGTTTATGTGTTTGTATGTTGGTTGCGCTATGTAGCATTCTGCATTAATAACTCTGACAGTACTGTGTGCACTCTGTCAGGGACTCTGTGGCTGGTCAGCCCAGCAGTTGGAGGTGAACAGCCAGCAGTGATGGAATTTGGGAGCGAGTAGTCAGCAGTGATGGAGGTTAGAGGTTAATAATTAGCAGTGTTGTAGGTTTGCAGTGTTAGCGTGAGTGGATGGTCTGAATGTGTATCCATCACAGAAATTTATTACTCATGATTATATAATTTTTTGAACTGGTAGTTACTTAATTAAGGTAAAATCCGCTACATGCATTGTTTGCTCTGCAACAAATCTTTCCTTTGCTAACCACATGCCTATTAGTAGTTAAAGCCTTCAGTAGTTAGAATCTCTTATTTAGCTGGCAGTATGGGCGCTGCATTGCTGTAGTTTGTGTAATGAAGGTTTTCTGTGAGGTAAGTGACTTATGATATGCATGGGTTACTATTAGGATTTCTTCTTTTTCAGGGCCATTCTTTTGTATTAATTATTTGTAGTCAGGTTATCTTTTTTTTTTTTTTTTTTTGAGCAGTCAGATTGCATTGTGCTAGACTATTGTGGGTCAGTGTTGATACGATAAAATAGCAAAATTTCAGTCAGCAGTTTAAGTAAAAACTTAATAAAGAAGTTTCATCTTGTCAGTTATTTCAGTCCACGTAAGTAAAAATATAATTATGAAGTTTCACCTGGCGACCCTGCCAGGATACCTCACTGGAATCTTCTGATTTTTTGTAGTTTGAATAATTGGTGCATGATTAGAAATTAGTCATTGTTTACTGCTAGTGTGTAATTGTATATAGAGAATTTTCTTTGTAGATGTAGTTTCTTATTGTTGTATTGTATTGTATGAGCAAAGCAATTGTGACATACATGTGAATTTGCACCAAGTATTTTGCAGTCACTTTTGCAACTACTTAGATATATATTATTTTCAGTGCTATTTCAATGTGTCTTCTTACTTTTTGCTTTTCAATTGTGTTTTTTCTGTGTTATCATGTGAAATAGTGTGATAAACATGGTGTGTGAAAAGTGTAACACTAGGCTTCAAAGCAAATTGAGAAATGATAGTGACAATGAGTATAGCTTGTCAGCACCACCTTGTAGTGAAGCGGCAAATGTCCAAAATAATTTAGTAACTGTGCACAAGGACATGGACCAGAAAAAACAATGGTGTAGGTAGTGAAATAATTAGTGAACAGGGAAGTATTGTCGATCGAACGGTCGGTAACATTAGTGTATTCCAACCTCTGGAGCAGGTCGTGGGTTTGGAGTGAATTGTTGGGTATGTGCAGTCGGGCGTGCTGAGGCAGTCGTTGGTAGCCCACCTCTGCTGATAGCCGTAGCGATCGGATGAACAATACTCCTAAGCATCGCAAGATGCCCACCGTCGTAAACGGACGGTGCACAGCGTCCAGCCCTCGTCCGATGTACATTATCTTGGTTTTATTCATGTTGACCCTGCTACCCGCCGCTACTCCGTACGTAGTAAGAAGTGCAACCACCTTACGTACTTGGTTCTCCGACCGGACGAGTATCATCAAATCGTCGGCATATGCACGACACGTGAAGGAACTCGCATGGAGTCGGACGCCTCTAAGAGTCCGTCTAAGAGTCTGCATAAATGGTTCGAGCGCTATTGCAAACAGCATTACCGACAAGGGACATCCTTGCATAACTGAGCTGCCAACAGGAATCGTTACTACATCCCTGCCATTGACTCTCACCGTCGAAGGAGCGCCACGAAGAAGACGCATAAGGACGGTAATTAAATCCTGAGAAGTCGCCATGTGTCGCATGGTCGAGTCAAGGAAATCATGGTTGATCCTGTCAAAGGCACGATCATAATCCACTGATACGAATGCCGCGCTCATACGACAAGCTTCCGTCAGGGAAATTATGTCACGGTATTCGCCTAGGATAGAATGGATGTTGCTCCAAACCCCTAGACATGCCCGGTCTGGTGGTGATGTCTTGGATCTTACAGTCTTGAGCCTTGCCGCTAACATTCGCGCAAAGATCGCGGTCGCGGTCGAAATTGACGGTAGCTGACACTCGCTGCCGATTTCGGTTTTGGTATAAGCAGTTCCGTTATGAACTGCAATGCTACGTCCGCGTCAGGGCTCAATAACTCATTATACATCAACACCAATTGGTGCATCATTAAATCCGCAGATTCGCAGTAAAATTCGAGTGTCAACCCATCTGGACCAGGGGATTTATGCACCGCACCCTTCGTGAGAGCCCTCCATATGTCACCTTCCGTTAGGAGTTCCAATAACGCCTCTGCATCCTGACCGACCACCTCCGTCTGCATCTCTCGCAAAATTTCTTCTCCTATCCGGTTGTCCGTCGACATCCCAGAGAAAAGGAGGTGGTAAGGCTCCAGAAATGCTGCAGCAATGTCCTGTTGTGACGTCAAGGGCCGACCACCACCATCATGAAGTACTGTCATCAAGTACAGGCGATTACGCGCCTGTCCCTTGGACATATGATGCATGCTAATACGTTCTCCATCGACGTTTCCGAAGCACCGAGCGCGGATCTAAAGTCCCTCCAGTCGACGTCTCACGATCAATAAAATGCAGGTCTGAATGCGATGGATTTCTGCTTGACGCTCGGGCGACGGGGCCCTGGAGGACAGGTCACGGAGCACCATGTAGTAATAATCAAGTGTAACTCGGAGCCATTTCGCTTTTTCCATGCCATACGTTATGAGATCTCTTCGTATCGCCGGTTTTGCACATTGCAGCCACCATGAAAGAACTGTACGGTGCATCGGCAGACGGCAAGTGCATGTCTACCATGTTTCTTGGATGCACTGGCGACATTCGAGATTCACCAATAAGGATGAACTAAGTTTCCACGAACTACGACTCCGCCTGACCCGCTGCCGTGGGAAGGTTAACGTGCATAAATATGCAAGGTGATCCGTAAAAGTTGTGGGCCAACGTTCAGCAGTCAACACGTCATCTCTTAATCCATCAGAAACATAAATCCGATCCATCCTGCTCGCCGAGTGGCTAGTAAATAAAGTGTAGCCCTCTCGCTGCCCATGGATATTTTCCCACGTGCCGGCCGGAGTGGCCGAGCGGTTCTAGGCGCTACAGTCTGGAACCGGGAGACCGCTACGGTCGTGGGTTCGAATCCTGCCTCGGGCATGGATGTGTGTGACGTCCTTAGGTTAGTTAGGTTTAAGTAGTTCTAAGTCCTAGGGGACTGATAACCTAAGAAGTTAAGTCCGATAGTGCTCAGAGCCATTTTCTTTTCCCGCATGTCCATTATTGCTATGTCCCTGCAGATCGTGTGCAATGCGTAGCAGGAGCTGAAATTAGGAGTCTGATGCTTCGGTGTGAGAACACAGTTAAAATCCCCTCCTACCAGGATATGGTCATATCTCTCAGGGTATAGGAGCGCAATCTCCTCCGAGTAGAATAGTGCTGGCGCCCGTCGAGTGTCAGACCCGGAATGTGCATAGATGTTGACAATACGATTGCTGTTCACGGTCATCGCCAAACTCCGACCCGAAGGTAGATAATCGAGGTCACACTTCGGTATCCCTTCCCGGACTAATATCGCTGTGCCAAGTCCTCCGTCTGGAGTCGGCGCTAGTTAAGTGTTGTAACCACGCGCGTCGGAGAAGGCAGCATTTCAGGTTTCCTGCACTAGCAGAATATCCACGTCTATGGTGTATATCATGTCCCGGAAAAGTTGCATCTTTGCAAGCGATTGTGCGGCGTTAATGTTCACTGTTCCACCCTATATGCTTTGTCCGTTGTTGTTGTCATGCTCGTGTCATGTCATTGTGAACTCCTAGGGCCTTAGTCCACTATGCGTGCTCAGATGAGTGCCCGCCAAAGGCCTGCCCTCCATTGTTTTCGTTCTGTGCTGTGCATCTTATAAGTGAGTCGTCATCAAGTGGGGGCGCAAATTTCTGTATCTCTTCGACTCGTTCTGCCTAGTCGCAGTGGACATCAGTCCCAGAAGCGTCCTCTGACTTCTCCGACGGCAATACCGGGTCAGTCGTCAATGAAGAGGGACCGTCTGAAAGGCAGGACATACGGTCACCAACTGATGGAATCCTGTCAGCTTCTTCTAAAGGCACGTGTTCCGTGCCAGACATTTCTTCGGCTTGAATAACTTCCATGTCCCCTTGGCTAGGGGAGGACTTGTCACCCGAACTATAGCGACGCTTTTTGCGACGCTTCGGCGATCGCTGTTTGCGCGCCCTGCCATCTGCAACAGTAGGCGACGCCTCACTGTGTACAACGAACGTTTGCTGGTCCGTTGCTGGCACCACTGTCTCGACCTCTACTTCCAGGCCACGTCCTACAAGTGAGGGTGCGGAAGGTTCCTCCCTCATCTGACGTGACGTGGATCTAGGGGCATTCTCCATGTCATCTCTATGCTCCCCTAACTCGGTCTGCTCTTCAATCACGTCCTTGTCACGCTCCAAACTCGTCAACACCTCCAGGCGTGCCACCGACATGTACATCATTCGCAGTTGCTTGGGAACTTCTCGCTTTGACGCTTCTCCATGTGGCTGTTGCATGACGCGGCGTTGTATGCACTCCGAGCGGATATGTCCTTCTCCACCATAGCCATAACATGTGTGTGGCTGACCATCGTAAACGACAATAGCTCATCGACCTCCAGTATATAAATAAGAAGGGATACGTTTGTTAAGGACGATCCGCAACTGTCGGACGTCGTTTAGCACGAGATAGGGGTAGCGTCTTTGATTCATAATCAAAGCGTCTTCAGTCCCGGGTTAGAATCCCGCCGCTGTTAGAATTTTTATTAGTAATCGGCATGGGCGGCTGAAGACTTCCGACATAAGAAGTCACCCTCATTCCGCCAATGGCCATGTCGAGCGGAGGAGCGGACAGAGGTTCAGGGCATTCTCTTGTCCTAGGGGTGAGAAACTGCCCCTGAAGGAGGAAGAATCAACGATGATCAACGGCATGAGGATGCAGAAGGCAATGGGAACCACTGCATTAAATACACGTAACGTGTATCCACAGGACATGTGGCCTGTAATTGAAGAAGGGTCATGATGATCTCTCCTTTAGCAGAAGATTCTGGAATAGTCCCCCATTCGGATCTCCGGGAGGGGACTTCCAATGGGGAGGTTACCACGAGAAAAAGACTGAATAATGAACGAAATAATAACATTCTACGAGTCGAGGCGTGGAATGTCAGAAGCTTGAGTGTGGCAAGGAAACTATAAAATCTGAAAAGGGAAATGCAAAGGCTCAATCTAGATATAGTAGGGGTCAGTGAAGTGAAGTGGAAAGAAGACAAAGACTTCTGGTCAGATGAGTATAAACTAATATCAACAGCAGCAGAAAATGGTATAATGGGAGTAGAATTCGTTATAAATAGGAAGGTAGGGCAGAGAGATACTGTGAACATTTCAGTGAGAGGGTTGTTCTTATCAGTATCGACAGCAAAACGACACAAACAACGATAGTTCAGGTATACATGCCGACATCGCAAGATGAAGAGATAGAGAAAGTGTATGAGGATACTGAAGGGGTACTACAGTATGTAAAGGAAGGTGAAAATCTAATAGTCATGGTGGACCGGAATGAAGTTATAGGAGAAGGAGTAGAAGGAAAGGTCAGAGGACAATACGGGCTTGGGATAAGGCATGAGAGAGGAGAAAGATTAATTGAGTTCTGTAATAAACTTCAACTAGTAACAGCGAAGACTCTGTCTAGGAATCAGAAGAGGAGGAGGTATACTTGGAAAAGGCCGGGTGACACGGGAAGATTTCAGTTAGACTGCATTATGGTCAGACAGAGATTGAAATCAGATATTGGATTGTAAGGCGTACCCAGGAGCAGATATGGACTCAGATCACAATATAGTAGTGATGAAGAGTAGGCTGAAGTTTAAGACATTTGTCAGGAAGAATCAATACGCAAAGGAGTGGGATACGGAAGTACTAAGGGAGGACGAGACATGCTTGAAATTCTCTAAGGCTATGTTTACAGCAATAAGGAATAGCTCACTAGGAAGTACAGTTGAAGAGGAATGGACATCCCTCAAAAGGGCGATAACAAAAGTTGGGAAGGAAAACATAGGTACAAAGAAGGTAACTGCTAAGAAACCATGGGTAACAGGAGAAATACTTTAGTTGAGGAGGAAGTACAAAAATCTTCCAGGAGACTCGAGAATACAGAGAAACAAGTCGCTGCGGAATGAAATAAATAAATGGCTGCATGAAAAACGTGAAGAAATCGAAAAAGAACTGACTGTCGATAGGACTGACTGAGCATATAGGAAAGTAAAAACAACCTTCAGTGACATTAAAAGCAAGGGTGATAACGTTAAGAGTGCAACGGGAATTCCACTGTTAAATGAAGACGAGAGAGCGAATAGGTGGAAAGAATACACTGAAAGCCTCTATGAGGGGGAAGATTTGTCTGATGTGATAGAAGGAGAAACAGGAATCGATTTAGAGGAAATAGGGGACCCGGTATTAGATTTAGAATTTAAAAGAGCTTTGGAGGACTTAAGATCCAATAAGGCAGTAGGGATAGATCACACTCCATTAGAATTTCTAAAATCGTTGGGGGAAGCGGCAACAAAACGATTATTCACATTGGTGTGTGGAGTGTATGAGTCTGGTGACATACCATCTGACTTTCGGAAGAGCATCATCCACACAATTCCGAAGACGGCAAGAGCTGGCCAGTGCGAGAATTATCGCATAATCAGTTTAATAGCTAATGCACCCAAAATTCTGACAAGAATAATACACAGAAGAATGGAAAGGAAAACTGAGAATGCGCTAGATAACAATCAGGCTAGCTTTAGGAAAGGTAATGGCACGAGAGAGGCAATTCTGACGTTGCGGTTAATAATGGAAGCAAGACTAAAGAAAAATCAAGACACATTCATAGGATTTGTCGACCTGGAAAAAAACGAGCGACAACGTAAAATGGTGGAGGATGTGCGAAATTCTCAGAAAAACAGGGGTAAGCTATAGTGAGAGACGGGTCATACACAATGTGTAAAACAGCCAAGAGGGAATAATAAGAGTGGAAGACAAGGAAAGACTGCTCGTATTAAAAAGGGTGTCAGACAAGGCTTGGTTCAAATGGCTCTGAGCACTATGGGAATTAACATCTGTGGTCATCAGTCCCCTAAAACTTAGAAGTACTTAACCGTAACTAACCTAAGGACATCACACACATCCATGCCCGAGGCAGGATTCGAACCTGCGGCCGTAGCAGTCGTACGGTTCCAGACTGAAGCGCCTAGAACCGCTCGGCCACAGCGGCCGGCTGTCAGACAAGGATGTAGTCTTTCGCCCCTACTGTTCAATATGTACATCGAGGATGCAATGATGGAAATAAAAGAAAGGTTCAGGAGTGTAATTAAAATTCAAGGTGAAAGGATGTCAGTGATACGATTCGCTGATGACATTGCTATTCCGAATGAAAGTGAAGAAGAATTACATGATCTTCTGAATGGAATGGACAGTCTAATGAGTATAGAGTATGGATTGAGAGTAAATGGAAGAAAGGCGAAGGTAATGAGAAGTAGTAGAAATGAGAACAGCGAGAAACGTTAGATCAGGTTCGATGGTTACGAAGTAGATGAAGCTAAGGAATTCTGCTACCTAGACAGTAAAATAACGAGTGACGGACGGAGCAAGGAGGACATCAAAAGCAGACCATTAACGACAAAAAGGGAATTCCTGGCCAAGAGAAGTCTACTCTATCAAACATCAGCTTTGAGGACGAAATTTCTGAGAATGTACTTTTGGAGTACAGCATTGTATGGTAGTGAAATATGGACCGTGGGAAAACCGGAAAAGAAGGGAATCTAATTATTTGAGATGTGGTGCTACAGACGAGTGTTGAAAGTTAGATGGACTGATTAGGTAAGGAATGAGGAGGTACTGTGCATAATCGGAGAGATGAGGAATATGTGGAAAGCACTGATAAGGGGAAGAGACAGATGATAGGACTTCTGTTAAGACATGAGCGAATGACTTCCTTGGTAATAGAGGGTTCTGTAGAAGGCAAAAACTGTAGAGGAAGACAGAGATTGGAGTACGTCCAGCAAATAATAAAGGATGTAGGTTGCAAATGCTACTCTGAGCTGAAAAGGTTAGCACAGGAGAGGAATTAGTGGCGGGCCGCATAAAACTAGTCAGAAGACTGATGACCTAGAAAAAAAGGTGCTAAAACTCGCCCAGAGTTCAGGCGTATGACTGAGTACCGTTCCATATGGTCGCAGCGATTCAATAACCATCGTTTCTGGTACCTCAAACCGCTATTCAAAGATCGGAATGACTCCCACACCCAAGCCTTCAAGGAGCTACTGTTACATCGCTGATATGGCCATCAGAGTGTCGAAATTTAAATCCTCTTAACGCAGCGGCGAGAGTTGTTTCACACGCAGCTTCATCGGTCATCTTGACGTATAATACATTGTACTGCTTACAGGGGATAGGTGTATTCCAGTTACATCGCTGATATGGCCATCAGAGTGTCGAAATTTAAATCCTCTTAACGCAGCAGCGAGAGTTGTTTCACACGCAGCTTCATCGGTCATCTTGACGTATAATACATTGTACTGCTTACAGGGGATAGGTGTATTCCAGTTAGGTCTGTAGCAGGTAAACGAACTTCTTCCTTTAAAAAACGCTCTATTTCGAAAGCCTTCGGTCTGGCATATTCTTTGTCAAACGTAAATTGGAGCGCAGTCTTTCTAAATCTTTGTGCCATGGCGATCTAACCCGACAACAACACGCGCGAGTACCGGCCCTGTAAACACTTCCTCGTCGACACGCGCCCGCGGTTGAGACAACAGGTCTGTGCGGCGCCACCGCGTAAAGCAGTTGCTGTTTTAGGCTGCACTTTATTTCAATTCTTGTTCTTGGACAGTTCACTGTTTCTCTCTTTCTTTTTCTGAACAGTTCAGTGCATGTTCTTCCTGTTTTCATGCTTGATCTGTGTTCAGTTTTTGACGGGCCACGCACAAGTCCATCTTACCACTAAATCTGAGTGGGGTGTGATAGGGAGTTCCCTTGTCAGTTTTAGATAGTGTGACAACTCTCCTCGCGGATGTCTTCCCTGTACCGGAAATCTCGAGCCAGTCAACCTACGTGGCGGTGAACTCCATTTCATGTAGTACTTCCGTAACGTTTTCGTGAGGTACAGTCCGCGGAATGCCCTTGATAACAGCCTCCACTCATCTCGGTTTCACAGACGGAAGTGTACAGCTGGGAATACCCTCGGTGCCTACATACTACATGACTTTGACATAGGCCTAGCTGTGTGGCCGAGCGGTTCTAGGCGCTTCAGTCCGGAACCGCGCGCCCGCATCTCGTGGTCGTGCGGTAGCGTTCTCGCTTCCCACGCCCGGGTTCCCGGGTTCGATTCCCGGCGGGGTCAGGGATTTTCTCTGCCTCGTGATGGCTGGGTGTTGTGTGATGTCCTTAGGTTAGTTAGGTTTAAGTAGTTCTAAGTTCTAGGGGACTGATGACCATAGATGTTAAGTCCCATAGTGCTCAGAGCCATTTGAACCATTTGAACCGGAACCGCGCGACTTCTACGGTCGCAGGTTCGAATCCTGCCTCGGGCATGGATGTGTGTGATGCCCTTAGGTTAGTTAGGTTTAAGTAGTTCTAAGTTCTAGGGGACTGATGACCTCAAATGTTAAGTCGCATAGTGCTCAGAGCCATTTGAACCATTTTTGAACTTTGACATAATCGGCAGTATTCTGGAGCGTGAGCCTTAGCTTGTGGCCGCCAGTCTGCTTAGCCGTGACAGATCCAGCAAAGTTCTCCTTCAGACAGTCACTTAACAGCTTATATTTCTCCCTGTACTGCAGCACGACAGGAGGAATCTGCTGCTTCTGTTGCTGCGGATGTTGCTGCTACTGCTGCTGCTGTTGCTGTTGGTTCGGTGTTGCAGGATCATCATCTCGCAGTGCTGCAAAGAGCCAGCAGTCGGTAGACTGAAGCGCCTAGAACCGCTCGGCCACAGCGGCCGGCTGTCAGACAAGGATGTAGTCTTTCGCCCCTACTGTTCAATATGTACATCGAGGATGCAATGATGGAAATAAAAGAAAGGTTCAGGAGTGTAATTAAAATTCAAGGTGAAAGGATGTCAGTGATACGATTCGCTGATGACATTGCTATTCCGAATGAAAGTGAAGAAGAATTACATGATCTTCTGAATGGAATGGACAGTCTAATGAGTATAGAGTATGGATTGAGAGTAAATGGAGGAAAGGCGAAGGTAATGAGAAGTAGTAGAAATGAGAACAGCGAGAAACGTTAGATCAGGTTCGATGGTTACGAAGTAGATGAAGCTAAGGAATTCTGCTACCTAGACAGTAAAATAACGAGTGACGGACGGAGCAAGGAGGACATCAAAAGCAGACCATTAATGACAAAAAGGGAATTCCTGGCCAAGAGAAGTCTACTCTATCAAACATCAGCTTTGAGGACGAAATTTCTGAGAATGTACTTTTGGAGTACAGCATTGTATGGTAGTGAAATATGGACCGTGGGAAAACCGGAAAAGAAGGGAATCTAATTATTTGAGATGTGGTGCTACAGACGAGTGTTGAAAGTTAGATGGACTGATTAGGTAAGGAATGAGGAGGTACTGTGCATAATCGGAGAGATGAGGAATATGTGGAAAGCACTGATAAGGGGAAGAGACAGATGATAGGACTTCTGTTAAGACATGAGCGAATGACTTCCTTGGTAATAGAGGGTTCTGTAGAAGGCAAAAACTGTAGAGGAAGACAGAGATTGGAGTACATCCAGCAAATAATAAAGGATGTAGGTTGCAAATGCTACTCTGAGCTGAAAAGGTTAGCACAGGAGAGGAATTAGTGGCGGGCCGCATAAAACTAGTCAGAAGACTGATGACCTAGAAAAAAAGGTGCTAAAACTCGCCCAGAGTTCAGGCGTATGACTGAGTACCGTTCCATATGGTCGCAGCGATTCAATAACCATCGTTTCTGGTACCTCAAACCGCTATTCAAAGATCGGAATGACTCCCACACCCAAGCCTTCAAGGAGCTACTGTTACATCGCTGATATGGCCATCAGAGTGTCGAAATTTAAATCCTCTTAACGCAGCGGCGAGAGTTGTTTCACACGCAGCTTCATCGGTCATCTTGACGTATAATACATTGTACTGCTTACAGGGGATAGGTGTATTCCAGTTACATCGCTGATATGGCCATCAGAGTGTCGAAATTTAAATCCTCTTAACGCAGCAGCGAGAGTTGTTTCACACGCAGCTTCATCGGTCATCTTGACGTATAATACATTGTACTGCTTACAGGGGATAGGTGTATTCCAGTTAGGTCTGTAGCAGGTAAACGAACTTCTTCCTTTAAAAAACGCTCTATTTCGAAAGCCTTGGGTCTGGCATATTCTTTGTCAAACGTAAATTGGAGCGCAGTCTTTCTAAATCTTTGTGCCATGGCGATCTAGCCCGACAACAACACGCGCGAGTACCGGCCCTGTAAACACTTCCTCGTCGACACGCGCCCGCGGTTGAGACAACAGGTCTGTGCGGCGCCACCGCGTAAAGCAGTTGCTGTTTTAGGCTGCACTTTATTTCAATTCTTGTTCTTGGACAGTTCACTGTTTCTCTCTTTCTTTTTCTGAACAGTTCAGTGCATGTTCTTCCTGTTTTCATGCTTGATCTGTGTTCAGTTTTTGACGGGCCACGCACGAGTCCATCTTACCACTAAATCTGAGTGGGGTGTGATAGGGAGTTCCCTTGTCAGTTTTAGATAGTGTGACAACTCTCCTCGCGGATGTCTTTCCTGTACCGGAAATCTCGAGCCAGTCAACCTACGTGGCGGTGAACTCCATTTCATGTAGTACTTCCGTAACGTTTTCGTGAGGTACAGTCCGCGGAATGCCCTTGACAACAGCCTCCATTCATCTCGGTTTCACAGACGGAAGTGTACAGCTGGGAATACCCTCGGTGCCTACATACTACATGACTTTGACATAGGCCTAGCTGTGTGGCCGAGCGGTTCTAGGCGCTTCAGTCCGGAACCGCGCGCCCGCATCTCGTGGTCGTGCGGTAGCGTTCTCGCTTCCCACGCCCGGGTTCCCGGGTTCGATTCCCGGCGGGGTCAGGGATTTTCTCTGCCTCGTGATGGCTGGGTGTTGTGTGATGTCCTTAGGTTAGTTAGGTTTAAGTAGTTCTAAGTTCTAGGGGACTGATGACCATAGATGTTAAGTCCCATAGTGCTCAGAGCCATTTGAACCATTTGAACCGGAACCGCGCGACTTCTACGGTCGCAGGTTCGAATCCTGCCTCGGGCATGGATGTGTGTGATGCCCTTAGGTTAGTTAGGTTTAAGTAGTTCTAAGTTCTAGGGGACTGATGACCTCAAATGTTAAGTCGCATAGTGCTCAGAGCCATTTGAACCATTTTTGAACTTTGACATAATCGGCAGTATTCTGGAGCGTGAGCCTTAGCTTGTGGCCGCCAGTCTGCTTAGCCGTGACAGATCCAGCAAAGTTCTCCTTCAGACAGTCACTTAACAGCTTATATTTCTCCCTGTACTGCAGCACGACAGGAGGAATCTGCTGCTTCTGTTGCTGCGGATGTTGCTGCTACTGCTGCTGCTGTTGCTGTTGGTTCGGTGTTGCAGGATCATCATCTCGCAGTGCTGCAAAGAGCCAGCAGTCGGTAGACTGAAGCGCCTAGAACCGCTCGGCCACAGCGGCCGGCTGTCAGACAAGGATGTAGTCTTTCGCCCCTACTGTTCAATATGTACATCGAGGATGCAATGATGGAAATAAAAGAAAGGTTCAGGAGTGTAATTAAAATTCAAGGTGAAAGGATGTCAGTGATACGATTCGCTGATGACATTGCTATTCCGAATGAAAGTGAAGAAGAATTACATGATCTTCTGAATGGAATGGACAGTCTAATGAGTATAGAGTATGGATTGAGAGTAAATGGAGGAAAGGCGAAGGTAATGAGAAGTAGTAGAAATGAGAACAGCGAGAAACGTTAGATCAGGTTCGATGGTTACGAAGTAGATGAAGCTAAGGAATTCTGCTACCTAGACAGTAAAATAACGAGTGACGGACGGAGCAAGGAGGACATCAAAAGCAGACCATTAATGACAAAAAGGGAATTCCTGGCCAAGAGAAGTCTACTCTATCAAACATCAGCTTTGAGGACGAAATTTCTGAGAATGTACTTTTGGAGTACAGCATTGTATGGTAGTGAAATATGGACCGTGGGAAAACCGGAAAAGAAGGGAATCTAATTATTTGAGATGTGGTGCTACAGACGAGTGTTGAAAGTTAGATGGACTGATAAGGTAAGGAATGAGGAGGTACTGTGCATAATCGGAGAGATGAGGAATATGTGGAAAGCACTGATAAGGGGAAGAGACAGATGATAGGACTTCTGTTAAGACATGAGCGAATGACTTCCTTGGTAATAGAGGGTTCTGTAGAAGGCAAAAACTGTAGAGGAAGACAGAGATTGGAGTACATCCAGCAAATAATAAAGGATGTAGGTTGCAAATGCTACTCTGAGCTGAAAAGGTTAGCACAGGAGAGGAATTAGTGGCGGGCCGCATAAAACTAGTCAGAAGACTGATGACCTAGAAAAAAAGGTGCTAAAACTCGCCCAGATTTCAGGCGTATGACTGAGTACCGTTCCATATGGTCGCAGCGATTCAATAACCATCGTTTCTGGTACCTCAAACCGCTATTCAAAGATCGGAATGACTCCCACACCCAAGCCTTCAAGGAGCTACTGTTACATCGCTGATATGGCCATCAGAGTGTCGAAATTTAAATCCTCTTAACGCAGCGGCGAGAGTTGTTTCACACGCAGCTTCATCGGTCATCTTGACGTATAATACATTGTACTGCTTACAGGGGATAGGTGTATTCCAGTTACATCGCTGATATGGCCATCAGAGTGTCGAAATTTAAATCCTCTTAACGCAGCAGCGAGAGTTGTTTCACACGCAGCTTCATCGGTCATCTTGACGTATAATACATTGTACTGCTTACAGGGGATAGGTGTATTCCAGTTAGGTCTGTAGCAGGTAAACGAACTTCTTCCTTTAAAAAACGCTCTATTTCGAAAGCCTTGGGTCTGGCATATTCTTTGTCAAACGTAAATTGGAGCGCAGTCTTTCTAAATCTTTGTGCCATGGCGATCTAGCCCGACAACAACACGCGCGAGTACCGGCCCTGTAAACACTTCCTCGTCGACACGCGCCCGCGGTTGAGACAACAGGTCTGTGCGGCGCCACCGCGTAAAGCAGTTGCTGTTTTAGGCTGCACTTTATTTCAATTCTTGTTCTTGGACAGTTCACTGTTTCTCTCTTTCTTTTTCTGAACAGTTCAGTGCATGTTCTTCCTGTTTTCATGCTTGATCTGTGTTCAGTTTTTGACGGGCCACGCACGAGTCCATCTTACCACTAAATCTGAGTGGGGTGTGATAGGGAGTTCCCTTGTCAGTTTTAGATAGTGTGACAACTCTCCTCGCGGATGTCTTCCCTGTACCGGAAATCTCGAGCCAGTCAACCTACGTGGCGGTGAACTCCATTTCATGTAGTACTTCCGTAACGTTTTCGTGAGGTACAGTCCGCGGAATGCCCTTGATAACAGCCTCCACTCATCTCGGTTTCACAGACGGAAGTGTACAGCTGGGAATACCCTCGGTGCCTACATACTACATGACTTTGACATAGGCCTAGCTGTGTGGCCGAGCGGTTCTAGGCGCTTCAGTCCGGAACCGCGCGACTTCTACGCTCGCAGGTTCGAATCCTGCCTCGGGCATGGATGTGTGTGATGCCCTTAGGTTAGTTAGGTTTAAGTAGTTCTAAGTTCTAGGGGACTGATGACCTCAAATGTTAAGTCGCATAGTGCTCAGAGCCATTTGAACCATTTTTGAACTTTGACATAATCGGCAGTATTCTGGAGCGTGAGCCTTAGCTTGTGGCCGCCAGTCTGCTTAGCCGTGACAGATCCAGCAAGGTTCTCCTTCAGACAGTCACTTAACAGCTTATATTTCTCCCTGTACTGCAGCACGACAGGAGGAATCTGCTGCTTCTGTTGCTGCGGATGTTGCTGCTACTGCTGCTGCTGTTGCTGTTGGTTCGGTGTTGCAGGATCATCATCTCGCAGTGCTGCAAAGAGCCAGCAGTCGGTAGCACGGGCGGCGTAAGAGCCGCTGTTGCCTTAGAAAGCCTATTTTGCCTTTCCTTCGGCAGCATGAAGAATCCCCTTTCGCCGGCGCCGGTGACATGAGATGCGTCACTCCTCTTTGAGTCGATCGCAAGCATTTCGACATCGATGTCCTCTTCTTCACTGGCAAGCCGAATCAGTAATTCTTTCGTAGTCTGGTTTTATGTGCCTTGTCGTCGCAGATGGAGCAACCTTTGGGGCCGCCGATTTAGGAAACCCGGTCTGACGGCAGTCGACCGACTATTGCGTGGTCGAGGCAACTCCCTTGGCCGCGCGCCTAAACAACGTACCCTCTCGCTCCGACATACAGCTCTCCAGTGGGCGAGCTAACTAAACTGGAGCAACTAACTAACTGACTACTGCCATGTGGCAACGAGCCAACCATATATACAGTCCGTCCAACGAACTTGTCCCGTCACACTAAGCAGCTTGTACGTCACATTTCGCGAGCGCTGGGCTCCGTGAAGGGCCAACGGAAAATCAGTATTTCATTCGAAAGGTACCCGCTAAAGGTCTTAATTTTGTAGTGTGTCATCAATTATCTGCATGCATTTAAGAACGAGGTCAAGAACTATGAAACTCGTCTGAAATACACTACTGGCCATTAAAATTCCTACACCACGAAGATGATGTGCTACAGACGCGAAATGTAACCGACAGGAAGAAGATTCTGTGATATGCAAATGATTAGCTTTTCAGAGCATTCACACAAGGTTGGTGCCGGTGGCGACACCTACAACGTGGTAACATGAGGAAAGTTTTCAACCGACTTCTCATACACAAACAGCAGTGGACCGCCGTTGCCTGGTGAAACGTTGTTGTGATGCCTCGTGTAAGGAGGAGAAATACGTACCATCACGTTCCCGACTTTGATAAAGGTCGGATTGTAGCTTATCGCGATTGCTGTTTATCGTATAGCGACATTGCTGCTCGCATTGGTCGAGATCCAATGACTGTTAGCAGAGTATGGAACAGGTGGGTTCAAGAGGGTAATACAGAACGCCGTGCTGGATCCCAACGGCCTCGTATCACTAGCAGTCGAGATGACAGGCATCTTATCGGCATGGCTGTAACGGATCGTGCAGCCACGTCTCGATCCCTGAGTTAACAGATGGGGACGTTTGCAAGACAACAACCATGTGCACGAACAGTTCGACGACGTTTGCAGCAGCATGGACTATCAGCTCGGAGACCATGGCAGCGGCTACCCTTGACGCTGCATCAAAGACAGGAGCGCCTGCGATGGTGTACTTAACGACGAACCTGAGTCCACGAATGGCAAAACGTCATTTTTTTCGGAGGAATCCGGGTTCTGTTTACAGCATCGTGATGGTCGCATCCGTGTTTGGAGACATCGCGGTGAACGCACATTGAAAGCGTGTATTCGTCATCGCCGTACTGGCGTATCACCCGGCGTGATGGTATGGGGTGCCATTGGTTACACGTCTCGGTCACCTCTTGTTCACACTGACGGCACTTTGAACAGTGGATGTTACATTTCAGATGTGTTACGACCCACGGCTCTGCCCTTCATTCGACTCCTGCGAAACCCTACACTTCAGCAGGATAACGCACGACCGCATGTTGCAGGTCCTGTACGGGCTTTTCTGGATACAGAAAATGTTCGATTGCTGCCCTGGCCAGCACATTTTCAAGATCTCTCACCAACTGAAAACGTCTGGTCAATGGTGGCCGAGCAACTGGCTCGTCCCAATACGCCATTTATTACTGTTTTCGAACTGTGGTATCGTGTTGAAGCTGCATGGGCAGCTGTACCTGTACACGCCATTCCGGCTCTGTTTGACTCAATGCCCAGGCTTATCAAGGCCGTTATTACGGCCTGAGGTGGTTTTTCTGGGTACTGATTTCTCAGGATCTAACCACCAAATTGCGTGAAAATGTAATCTCATGTCAGTTCTAGTATGATATATTTGTCCAATGAATACCCGTTTTTCATCTGCATTTCTTCTTGGTGTAGCAATTTTAATGGCCACTAGTGTAGTTATCCAGTCCCAGCTGGAGTCGGCTGCTGTGACCTGAAAGTCACGTGCTGTGACGTAGGCGCCACGGCCTGTCTTTCTCGTGGACCTCGTGTGGCCACGAGTGACGTGCCGGCATTCTGACACGCTAGAGGTCATTGTTGCGTGTCATTTTACATAACTTCAGAGAAGTATTATTTATATCAAAATAATCAGCTATCCGTTGCGACCCGTCAGGTTAGCCGGGAGCGCTAATGCGCTGTTTCCTGGACTCGGATAGGCGCGCTGGCCCCGGATGGAATCCGCCCGGCGGATTAAGGACGAGGGCCGGTGTGCCGACCAGCCTCTATGTGGTTTTTAGGTGGTTTTCCACATCCCCCTAGGTGAATACCGGGCTGGTGCCCACGTCCCGCCTCAGTTACACGACTGGCAGACATTTGCAACACGTTCGCACTGTTTCATGATTTACACTAGACGCAGACAGCTGGGGTACACTGATTCAGTTCCGAGGAGTATGGGGTGGCGGCAGGAAGGGAATCCGGCCACCCCTTCGAATTAACCATGCCACATCTAATTGTAACAGTGCCGACCCTGCATAGAGCGGGACATGGGCTCAAGCGATAGGAATCAGCTATCTGTTGTGTAAAAGACGTTATATTTCCTTTACCGGTTTTACTACTCTCCCCATTAACTTGAAGTTAAATTATTAGGGCTGAATAATATCTAGTTACTTGAATTGAGTGTTTTGGGCGAGATAAGTCGCTTTCCCAGTGTTTGAAACAGGTGTCTCTCACACGCCCAAGTATAAATTTAATTCCTGTTTTGAGTTCTCAAGTCTACAAAACAATGTGAAAGCATTTACAGCTCGTAGTCATACTCTGCCTGCCTCTTGATGTCGAAGTCCGGACCGGGAATAAAATTTCCGTGGCTCTGCAGAAGTCTGGCGATCGTCGATCCTGGAAATTCGTAAAATAGTCAGTGGCCGTGGGGAAGCCGCCTTCAGCGCTGTGACGTACTCACTCTGCAGCATGGGAATTCGTGTCCAGATTGTGTATTAGTTTCGATAAAAGTCCAGAAATTAATCTCTCAAAATAGAGCCTAAACGACCATGGTGCAGGCTTTGCTGATATCCCAGGATACAAAGTTCCCTACGAATTAGGACACACCTAGTCATAGACAAGGGAGAAGCTAAAATAGTCAACGAATTAAACGTACCTTTTCCAGGCATGAAACTATGTTTTTCCATAAATGATCTTCGTAGCTACATTTCAGGATACATCACCCTCGTGTATGAGATGAAATGTTATCATAATTAATGAAATTACGTTTCATATTCAAAATGGCAGCTTTCAAGAAAGCCGCTAATTACAATTCCACTGTGGTAATAGTCTCCGAAGTTGCTAAATCAGAAGTAAGGCAGTGCATAGTACACGTAATATTCCACATTGTATCCACAGAGTTTTTCTATATCACGAGGCAGAGGTAATCTCTATCTTCGATCCATACAGAGCACTTAATCCAGAACGTTATAACCATGTCATTATTTGCGAGTATCAACAATAAGATGTATTCAGCATACTGTTATGGTCATGTGGTTCACAGTTCCTGTACCAAAGTAGTATAAAGAAGTCAAACGCGTTCACACATCATTTCAGAACTGGAGCTAATCAGCTAATTATTTATAGCGAAAAGGGTCGTGTAATGACACTGTTATCTACTTCATATTCCGCTTTGTCTTGCTTGTCCATTATGTCAGGAGAAGTTATCATACACAAGAATACTCGAAAAATTTCGTCGGATGGTGGACTAGTTTGCACGCCCATTGGCAGACAGGGTTTTATTACATTCCAGATCCTGGTTAATGGCGTTTCTTTGCGGACTGAAATACAGAAATTTTGCCACGATTTTCTTTTTTTCTACTTGAATATTTTCTTGGCTACAGCTTGTGTTTTCTTAAGGGCAAGAAAGTTTGTATCATTAGATAAATTTTCGTATTTCCTTAGTGCCTCCCTGCGTTCCTTGAGGACCGTGTCACATTCCTTGATGGCCAATGAGTAGTCCGCTTACATCCATTTAGAGTTACTGAAACTTCCGATGCTTCTCTAATAACCGACGTCGTGACCCATAGTTTTTTTTGGGACTCTCAGTTTCGAGTATCGATTCCAGTTTGTCTTCCAGTAGCGTTTCGTATAGGTTCCAGTTGGCTTTGTTTGTCATCCATTTCCGGGTGACTGCGTGTTTGACAATCTCCCTAGGCTGTGCGCTTAGTAGGATTTGAGTTGGGAAGTGATCCAGACCCAAAGTATCAGGTATCACTTCTCAAGTTGTTCCAATAAACAGGTCAGGGGATGCTGTGCTGAAGTCCATTGCCGCCTGGGCTATATTTTGCTCATACTATTCGTGAAGACGAGTCATCGTTTAGTGCAATAAGCCTTGCCGAATTTAGTGCGGCCACTAGTATTTTTGGCGACGTGTTGGCATTTCTGCAGCCTCACGGTGCCCTGTGGCCGCAAAAGTAAAAGACTAAGGAAGGGGTTTTCAGAGCGAGGCAATGATTGTTGTTAACTGTTGTTTTGGAAAGTCCGTCATTACCTGCTGGTATGCTGAGACCAAATTCTGATGGACGTTCTTTATTCGCAGCTGGATGAACCCCATTCGGAAGGGATAATGCAGAGTGCTAGTATTGACAACGGAAAAGTGGGTATCTTGTTTCACCAACAACGCTGTACTGCCGCAGCCATCATCTCTATCTTCTCTAATGACAGAGTAACCCGGAAGTGTGGGCGGTTCGTTCGTTTTTAACCATGTTTCAGTGACAGCACAAATGTCTGTTCGAGTTTCGAGCAAAAAATGTCGAAGGCTGTCTTTGCTTGCCTTGAGCGATATTGCGTTCCATTGGATGATTTTATATGCCAATTTGTGGTGTAAGGAATGAGGTCAATATATTTTGGATAGGCATCCGGATTGGATCTGTTTTTACTCAACTGGAGTGGGCCTATTAGTAGCCTGCTGGTACAATATAACATTCACCACATCCATATTTATACTCAAAATCTTGTTAACGAAGTAGTTCCTAAATCCACTCTTTTGACTGAGTCTGTGAAATTGTGGTGGGTATGGGTTGGGACCTAGTGGAGAATGATGGATGTTGGTACAACTGGCTTCCCTGGACTGTGCTTTGGTGGAGTCCTCTATGTTCTAGTGGGGTAGTGGGGCATGTTGTGTAAGCGGAGGGGTTGTGGCGTCGGTTGTGAATTTACTGTAGCCACCGTTCCTGACATCTGCAGCACTGTCGTCACATGTGTTAGTTGTTGAAAACCGTGGGTGGCGGTGCTGGTAGGTGCTTTTAGCCGCTGTTAAGTCGGGAGGGGCGGGAATTCTGTGCTCTGTCCCGAAATGTTTAGAGAGGAGTAACTGCCTGTTATCAAACACAGCTGCGGTTTCTCTGAAGGTAACATTGTTGAGAGATATCATTTTGTTAATAATACACTGCGGAGGTTCGAGACAGGGCGCAGTGACCACCGGTACCAAGAATACAAGTCGGTTGGTTAGACCTCCCTCAGGCATCACTTCTGTGTGGGCCTGCTCAGTATGCACACCTTGTGTCACTTCTGTACTGTTTCTGCCATGTGCATATGGCAAACAATTATAGTACTGTTGGTCGAAGGGTACATATAAATCCACTGAGCAGCGAACTTCACAAATATAAACAAACTGTGGAAGCAGTTGTGATCTAAATGTCACAATACAAACTGCAGACAGCTTTGTTACCTTTTGCCCATTCAGGATGTAGTTTTACTAAATCTGCTCAAAGCAACAACTTCGCAGCAACAACTCATTTCCGTTAGTAATCCGTTCCCCGAAAGGGAGGTTTCGATAGTGCTGTTGATGCCTTGTTAATATTGAAGAACCTCGGAATGTAGACTTCCAGATTTGCTTTTCCTAACAAAGAATGGAGAACTAAGGCATTTGCAGTTAATCCTGATACCATCTCAATTTTCACATGGTTTCCCCTACCGCCGTAATATTGATTATGTGCTTCGATAATGTCTTGAAGTCCCTCCTAGCAAGTTTGCCTAGTGCCATAGAGTGGAGCCTGCCTATTTCTGTCTCTACTTTCAACAGATAAGATAAAATGTCTTTTGTCTGTAGTTGCGTACAAGTTAGCAGTGCAACCTACATGTTGATGGATCGTGGTTCCTTCTTGAGTGACATCGAGACGTAGCAGTTTCTCCATTTTGTCCCGTTGGTCGTATTGTCCTTCCAAATATGTGTGTGTGTGGATTCCTAAGGGACCAAAGTGCTGAGGTCATCAGTCCCTAGACTTACACACTACTTAAATTAAATTATGCTAAGAACGACACGCACACCCATGCCCGAGAGAGGACCTCCGGCGGGAGGGGCCGCGCAGTCCGTGACATGGCGCCTCAAACCGCGCGACCACTCCGCGAGGACTCTTGTCCTTCCTCCTACGTGCGATCCCGTTGGCCTTTGTGTGAGGGCTGCAGGTCTCTTGCTACGTCTACATCTACATGGATACTCTGCAAAACACACTTAAGTGCCTGGCAGAGGGTTCATCGAACCACCTTCAGAGTTCTCTGTTATTCCAATTTCGTATAGCGCGCGGAAAGAACGAACACATATGTCTTTCCGTATGAGCTGTGATTTCCCTTATTTTATCATGGTGATCATTTCTCCCTATGTAGGTATGTGTCAACAACATATTTTCGCATTCGGAGGAGAAAGTAGTTGAATCGACAGATGAAGCATGTTCGCGTGTGTCTGCTTTGTGGGATGCGATGATTTCGTCGCTAGTCATGCAACAGATGGGTGCACGAATTGCTTTAGTATCTATTGCGATGCTTTGCAGCTGGTTCTCCGGAGATCGTGGAGCAGGGGGCCTGCTTGAGGCCCCGTCCATGGTGATGATCGCTGAGGAGCAAAAGGTTCAAGATTCGGAAGTGCCTATGGAAGTAGAACAAACGCCGGAACCAATTTTCGGCGTATACCCTGCACGCACTAGTTGGGGAGGAATTATTTACACCGTTGTGCGCCAATGTTGTCTCTTCCGTTTCCCGAAGCGAACTTGCATAGCTACGATTGGGTAAATATACAACATAGGTAAACATGTCCGATTTATGTGTTTGTTTTCGTCTACATGCAATATCATCCCGAAGACCGTTGTGTAGGTACAAAATACGTGTAGTTACCTGAACTACTGTGTTTGTTTAGTCCGTGTGAGGAACGAGTACATTTTCAATACTGCCCTGTTATTCCCTGTAGCGTTGTGACGTCCGCAGTGAACTTCAAGCAGTGGGGCGGGCATACCATACGGTTACTGTGCTATAGTTCCTTAGTGCCAGTTGACAGGGTACACGTCATTACTATGGCTCCAAGAGTGGAGATACCCACAGCGAATGTGCTGCAATTGTTGCACTAAGAACAGGAGATGTAACTTTGCCCCAGACTGCGAAACTATCTGGAGTGCCTGTAAGGGGAGTGCAACACACTCTTCAGCGCCAGAAGATAAAAGATAGCAACAAGAAGCGACAACGACCAGGATGAACTCGTAACACAAATAAAATTCATGAAAAATTCATCAGAATTACTAGTAAAAGATGTAGGTTCAAAACAGCAGCACAGATTCGCACAGAATTGGTAGAAATTAAGGATAAGTCATATCTGTTGCAATGTTAAAAAGGAGACTGATTGATGTCGGCTTGAAAGGTCGTGAGGCAGCGGGGAAATCCACTCTCAAGCAGTAAATAGAAAAAAGAGCCTCGAAAGGTATAGGAAACATAGCAATACACACGCGAAGAGTGGAAGAAAGTGTTATTCACAGACGAATCGAAATTCGACATTTTTAGTACCACTAACTGGACATTTCTTCGTCAAGCTGAAGGACAAAGGGTGCCCTAGCCGTGTTTTACGTGAGATAGAGTTGGCGACGTTGTGGAAATAAAAGGGTGCATAAACCACAAGCACTACCAACGCAAAATTCAGTGTCATAGAAAACATGTGGATTACGTTTAACAGGGGAAGATTTCGCAATACAACAAGAGAGCGATCCAAAACCTCGCTTGGTGTTCTCCAAACAGTATACTGCATCTAAGGAGAAACGGAAGGTATTGAAAGATACGGTCTAGCCCTTCCAAATCCCTGATTACAATTGTATTTAAATGGTCTGGGATGAGGTGGGCGGACGTATCCGGAGAGTTTACATAATAAGCAAGGAATATCTGTGGAATGTCGTTAAGGATGCGTGAAATCATGTAGAGTCACAGTACCTACATAAACGTTTCGACCGCATGCCTCGAGTTTCTGAGGCAGTCATTAAATCCAACGGAAGATACTCTGATGAAAATAAAATGCAATTTTTCTATTTATATTATATACGTCTAAGTGTACATAATTATATTGTAAGGTGGCTATAATTTCGCACCTTACAAGCACTCATCCACATAGTTTGCCGTGATCTACAAACACAGTTAGGTATCATGTGATAGGTTGTACATCGCAGATATGAATACAGGGTGTTACAAAAAGGTACGGCCAAACTTTCAGGAAACATTCCTCACACACAAATAAAGAAAAGATGTTATGTGGACATATGTCCGGAAACGCTTAATTTCCATGTTAGAGCTCATTTTAGTTTCGTCAGTATGTACTCCAACGTGATCAACTTGTAAATTTTCACAATCAACATGTGTGGGTTGACGAGAATCCGCACGCAATTGTGCAATCACGTCATCAACACAGATTTTCTGTGAACGTTTGGGCAGGCATTGTTGGTGATGTCTTGAATGGGCCCCATATTCTTCCACCTACGCTAAATGGAGCACGTTATCATGATTTCATACAGGATACTCTACCTGTGCTGCTAGAACATGTGCCTTTACAAGTACGACACAACATGTGGTTCATGCACGATGGAGCTGCTGCACATTTCAGTCGAAGTGTTCGTACGCTTCTCAACAACAGATTCGGTGACCGATGGATTGGTAGAGGCGGACCAATTCCATGGCCTCCACGCTCTCCTGACCTCAACCCACTTGACTTTCATTTATGGGGGCATTTGAAAGCTCTTGTCTACGCAACCCCGGTACCAAATGTAGAGACTCTTCGTGCTCGTATTGTGGACGGCTGTGATACAATACGCCATTCTCTAGGGCTGCATCAGCGCATCAGGGCTTCCATGCGACGGAGGGTGGATGCATGTATCCACTCTAACGGAGGACTTTTTGAACATTTCCTGTAACAAAGTGTTTGAAGTACCGCTGGTACGTTCTGTTGCTGTGTGTTTCCATTCCATGATTAATGTGATTTGAAGAGAAGTAATAAAATGAGCTCTAACATGGAAATTAAGCGTTTCTGGACACATGTCCAAGTAACATATTTTCTTTCTTCGTGTGTGAGGAATGTTTCCTGAAAGTTTGGCCGTGCCTTTTTGTAACACCCTGTATATAAAGGAGACTGACATTGTCACGTACGTCAAGTAAATAATTGTTAACGCTAACTGCATGAAAGGTGACAGGGTATTTTTATTATAAAAACGGCGTAATGAATGATTGCCTAAACAGTACAGGTTGGAACGCCAGTGGAAATGAAACGGCTGGCGTAACTGAAGCTCTGGGTGGAAGGCCCACACAGGTGCGTTGGTCCTGCTTAAACACAGGAAATAGCAAGACGGACGTCGTAGCACCTAAGCACTGGAGCGCAATAGAGTCAGTCGCGACCGGCCGCTATTGTAGCCCAACCAGAAGGATTATACTTCGGAAACGCTGAAAATCTTGGACGCTGGTGAGAGGAACGAAGAAGCGGCACCTCGGAAACCACGCAGACTGGGTTATTTCCAAGGATTTTTACTCAAAAGCGTACCATTGCACGAGTATAGGTTTTCCGCACTGGACGACAAAAGACTAAAATATGATTGGTCGGCGTTCGGAAGAATCTGTAGAGAGGGAGAATATTCCATGATTTCGGGAATATGATTCGTTTTCAGAATTACGAGCGTGGGGAGCCAAGACTTGCTGGGAAGCCAGCGCTGGAGAGACGCAGTCTTCCGTTTTGAGCTCCCGTGTGTGACGTTCGCTCAGTATCAGTTTCTTGTTGGTACAGACGGACTTGCTGCCTTTGCTCTCAGGAGAGTTTATAGTAAGAACAGTTAGGAACTGTACTGTTGCGAACCTATACTATTATGGACTTCACCTCTGAGTTAGAGGTCGTCGTTGAGTATACAGCATTCAGTAATTGAGAGCATTTCCTCTGCCTATACTTACGTTGAGATGTTACCTGAACTCCGTCCTTGTGGTTGGGAGTTCGCGATTCTCTTCTGTAGAAAACAGAGAGGAGAAGACAGTTTAAGAGTCAGAGAGCCGCCTTCTGCCGTCATAGTGTTTGAAAGAGTCTATTTGTGGCTGGAATTCTTCCATCGTCACAACTTCGTACGAGAACCATCACTTCGACCCACCGGACCCCGTACATATGGTGATATCGCAAATTGCTTCGGCGTGTGAGGGCTATAAAAGCCAAACAGCTGTGATCCCGTTAGTTTATTTCCACTGAGGTTCGATACCACCGTAGATCATCTTTGAAAGTAGTGTCTTCTAGTTTTTGGTACGTAGATGATGTCAGTCGTTCCACGTTATTGATATTAGATCGCGCAGTCATAATAAGGGGCAGAGTTGGGCAATTGGTTAGTAATTTCAATTAGGAAATATAACATCATAATATAAAGGTTTTATTTAATCTCCAACAAAAATAAAAGTAGGAACAACGTTTATCATTTAGTAACATTAGTTGCCTTAATCATTCATTTATGTTTCAGTTGTGATTTATATTTTAAAGACCATTAAGACATCCTAAGATCTGCTTCAGGGGGTAGTCAGACAGGGCCAAATCTTCATTTTAGCGTTTATTATTTTCCGTTGCGCACATTCAGTTTACACCCGCGAGGAGTAGCATCTTGGAATACCTTTGGAGAAATAACGTTTCGTTTGTGTTCATATTTGAAATTTCAGATAACAGCCATGGATTACTGAATTAAGGAGAGGTCCTGTGTTGTCCAAGTCTCACAGAGTTATGTTACTTGGCAGTGACACATCATGAGAAATTACATTCTTCCACAAAACTTTTGCCTGTCAGCGAACTTGATCTTGAGGTACACTGCGTGGTCCGCGATTGAGAGTCCACAGGTTCATTGACTGCGAATTACTCGTTTACGGGATGTTACCTCATTAATATAGAGAAGCACTGTAAACGTATCGCAGCTGAAATCCACGTGATCGTAGCTGACAATTTGCTAACTAAAGCTGCAAAGGAAAATCATCTAGCAATGACAGCAGATGCACCTCAGGTCCAAATGAGAGTTTAGCGACAAATGCCTCACGATTGAAATGGATGAACTGGTTGGAAGAAGAAGTTAACGAAGAAGACAACAACATATAAAAAGTACTTTTTCTCTGGATATGAAATTGTAAAAAAAAAAAAAAAAGGAAAAACAAAGTTGTTGACACACTTCATTTGCTTCTATTTTGTTTGTGAATGTTGTTCCTTTTGTTAAAATCTTCCTTTGAAGGACGTTCATGAGGAAGACTTAAGCTTTAATGAGGTTATTTTACTGATTATCAACGGAGCGACATAGGTGTGTTCAGCTTGCTCTATCGCGTCAGATTGACACACTCTGTCATTTGCAAGGCACACTCACTCTGTCACCTGTTGTAATCGAAATCATGTATTACATTATTCATGTTACCATATGTCACGTGTGGCGATACATTTTAACAAAGCTTTGTTTTGCCAAGCCAGGTTTGCTGCTACGAATTCGGTGTCTTCCAGTCTTAAAATATAGGGTGACAATTATTGAACTATATGAAAAAAGACGTAAATTAGCTACAAACTACAGCGTGCACACACTTGATTCAACATGTAAACGTCATTACAGTTATTCGGATTTAGGTTACGACATGATTGCCAATGATGGGGCGCAGACGAATAGCGAAATTCTGCATGACCCGTTGAAGTGTCGGAACATCGGTGCTGTCGATGGCCTTCTGAATGGCTGTTTTCAGCACTGGAATGGTTTTGGCGTTATTGCTGTACACCTTGTACACTCCTGGAAATTGAAATAAGAACACCGTGAATTCATTGTCCCAGGAAGGGGAAACTTTATTGACACATTCCTGGGGTCAGATACATCACATGATCACACTGACAGAACCACAGGCACATAGACACAGGCAACAGAGCATGCGCAATGTCGGCACTAGTACAGTGTATATCCACCTTTCGCAGCAATGCAGACTGCTATTCTCCCATGGAGACGATCGTAGAGATGCTGGATGTAGTCCTGTGGAACGGCTTGCCATGCCATTTCCACCTGGCGCCTCAGTTGGACCAGCGTTCGTGCTGGACGTGCAGACCGCGTGAGACGACGCTTCATCCAGTCCCAAACATGCTCAATGGGGGACAGATCCGGAGATCTTGCTGGCCAGGGTAGTTGACTTACACCTTCTAGAGCACGTTGGGTGGCACGGGATACATGCGGACGTGCATTGTCCTGTTGGAACAGTAAGTTCCCTTGCCGGTCTAGGAATGGTAGAACGATGGGTTCGATGACGGTTTGGATGTACCGTGCACTATTCAGTGTCCCCTCGACGATCACCAGTGGTGTACGGCCAGTGTAGGAGAACGCTCCCCACACCATGATGCCGGGTGTTGGCCCTGTGTGCCTCGGTCGTATGCAGTCCTGATTGTGGCGCTCACCTGCACGGCGCCAAACACGCATACGACCATCATTGGCACCAAGGCAGAAGCGACTCTCATCGCTGAAGACGACACGTCTCCATTCGTCCCTCCATTCACGCCTGTCGTGACACCACTGGAGGCGGGCTGCACGATGTTGGGGCGTGAGCGGAAGACGGCCTAACGGTGTGCGGGACCGTGGCCCAGCTTCATGGAGACGGTTGCGAATGGTCCTCGCCGATACCCCAGGAGCAACAGTGTCCCTAATTTGCTGGGAAGTGGCGGTGCGGTCCCCTACGGCACTGCGTAGGATCCTACGGTCTTGGCGTGCATCCGTGCGTCGCTGCGGTCCGGTCCCAGGTCGACGGGCACGTGCACCTTCCGCCGACCACTGGCAACAACATCGATGTACTGAGGAGACCTCACGCCCCACGTGTTGAGCAATTCGGCGGTACGTCCACCCGGCCTCCCGCATGCCCACTATACGCCCTCGCTCAAAGTCCGTCAACTGCACATACGGTTCACGTCCACGCTGTCGCGGCATGCTACCAGTGTTAAAGACTGCGATGGAGCTCCGTATGCCACGGCAAACTGGCTGACACTGACGGCGGCGGTGCACAAATGCTGCGCAGCTAGCGCCATTCGACGGCCAACACCGCGGTTCCTGGTGTGTCCGCTGTGCCGTGCGTGTGATCATTGCTTGTACAGCCCTCTCGCAGTGTCCGGAGCAAGTATGGTGGGTCTGACACACCGGTGTCAATGTGTTCTTTTTTCCATTTCCAGGAGTGTATTTAATACAGCCCCACCAAAAAGGAGACGGACGTGTTCAGATTCAGAGAAAATGGCGGCCAATCGAGGCTCATGCCAGTGGCCTCTGGGTTCACCATAACCAGGTTACCGTCCCCAAAGTGCTGATCCAGAACATCAAACATACTCCTTTTTCGATGGGGTCGAGCTCCGTCTTGCGTGAACCACATCTTGTCGAAATAAGGATGACTTTGGATAATGGGGATGGTATCATCTTCCAAAACCTTCACCTACGTTTCGGTAGTCACCGTGCCATCAAGGAATATCGCATCGAGAGTTCCCTGACTGGACACTGCGCACCACACAGTCACCCGTTGAGGGTGAAGAGACTTCTCGATCGCGAAATACGGATTCTCGGTCCCCCAAATGCGCCATTGTTGCTTATTGACGAATTCATCCAAATGAAACTGGGCTTCGTCGCTAAACCAAACCATACAGCGCATACTAATGCCCATCACGCCCCGCTGCCAACCGTGCAGTTTGAACGTCCTAACGCAAATCGATTAGAAGTTGTGACGATTTTATTTCATATAGTGCCGTAATTCTCACACTGTACTGTTTGGGGTGCTCAGAAATCTGAGAATGGACGCATGTGTTGAATTTAGTCTCGGATATCCACATGAGCTCGTGTATTTATTGTGTCTATCAAAGGTATCATAAAACTACATGACGTTTTGGTATGCCGTCAGAAATATATTTTATGGCACAGCAATTTAACGAAAATACTCCTAGTACATAAATTTGGTTAATATGCCAAAAACATTACAGTCTGGAGGAATTATCTACCACATACAAGTAACTGATATATTAAACATGACAGTCATCAGATAAATGGAATTATACAGAACATACAAAAAAGGAATATAAAATTACATGAAAACAAAAACGCAACAAACGGTACTTTTGTTGTGAACGTTGTAAGAGCTTTATACAGAAGTTTCGAAATAACAGTTACAGAATCTGATACAGATGGAACTGTAATCACAATACGTAGTGCCTGTATATAGTAGAGGAGAGTGTTGCACCTAGGCGTTAGTGTAACTAGGAATACACAATGTTTCTTGCACCTTACTTTAGTCACATGAAGGAGGACGTGCTAAGGACGGGCATTAGCTGTTGCACCATTTCCTACAATTTTTATCGCTGTCAGAGGTGGGGCTGTGTTTTATGTTGTTGTTGTTGTGATCTTCAATCCTGAGACTGGTTTGATGCAGCTCTCCATGCTAATCTATCCTGTGCAAGCTTCTTCATCTCCCAGTACTTACAGCAACCTACATCCTTCTGAATCTGCTTAGTGTATTCATCTCTTGGTCTCCCTCTACGATTTTTACCCTGCACACTGCCCTCCAATGCTAAATTTATGATCCCTTGATGCCTCAGAACATGCCCTACCAACTAGACCCTTCTTCTTGTCAAGTTGTGCCACAAACTCCACTTCTCTCCTATTCTGCTCAATACCTCCTCATTAGTTACGTGATCTACCCATCTAATCTTCAGCATTCTTCTGTAGCATCACATTTCGAAAGCTTCTATTCTCTTCTTGTCCAAACTATTTATCGTCCATGTTTCACTTCCATTCATGGCTACACTCCATACAAATACTTTCAGAAACGACTTCCTGACACTTAAATCTATACTCTATGTTAACAAATTCCTCTTCTTCAGAAACGCTTTCCTTGCCCTTGCCAGTCTACATTTTATATCCTCCCTACTTCGACCATCATAAGTTATTTTGCTCCCCAAATAGCAAAACACCTTTACTGCTTTAAGTGTCTCATTTCCTAATCTAATTCCCTCAGCTTCACCCGACTTAATTCGACTACATTCCATGATCCTCGTTTTGCTTTTGTTGATGTTCATCATATATCCTCCTTCCCAGACACTGTCCATTCCGTTCAACTGCTCTTCCAAGTCCTTTGCTGTCTCTGGGAGAATTACAATATCATCGGCGAACCTCAAAGTTTTTATTTCTTCTCCATGGATTGTAATACCTACTCCGAATTTTTCTTTTGTTTCCTTTACTGCTTGCTCAATATACAGATTGAATAACATCGGGGATAGGCTACAACCCTGTCTCGCTCTCTTCCCAACCACTGCTTCCCTTTCATGCCCCTCGACTCTTATAACTGCCATCTGGTTTCTGTACAAAATGTAAATAGCTTTTCGCTCCCTGTATTTTACCCCTGCCACCTTCAGAATTTGAAATAGAGTGTTTTATACTGTTAAATATTACCCATTCTACACACATAAGTGATGCATAATATGTGAGGGGTATTTGGAAATTATTCTTACTTCTTCAAATGGAGAATTCTTTGGTGAGAAAATGCTACATATTTTAGAAATATATAAATGAGAACTGTAAAGCCACACTTGATCAATCGTGCACCATCTTGTACTTTGAAACAGAAGAAAGTCTTTTACCATGGAAAATGTGACACTTGCAAATGAACTAAGTTTCTGCAATTTCTTAACGATTTTACCTGTATCGTAAGTGGAAATTTGTGTTCGTTCTTATAGTTTCTGTTTCACAATATATTTTACTTATGACTCGTTTTTGACAATACTGCCGGTTTATTTGATTTCACCTATTGATATGTATCAGAATAATAATGTTACACTTGGAAGATTAAATGCAGTATTTCCAGAATTTTTGTGATTGCAACGCTTTTTTAAATTTCAGTCGAATATTTATTCCTAGGTGATCATGAAACATGTTTTCACATTTGAAAAAACCTTAATGTTCCAGAGCAACTTTTATAGTTTCAGGAAAACTCTTTAGCCATTACACAGCAAATGGCATTACTTCAAAATCGAATAAGTAAATATATTAACATTCCATTATAAGGCTGACTAGAGGCGAAAGTCTAAGAAGTGTACCAGGATACAGCACTCTCCCTACTCCGAAAGCCAGAGCGATAAGTACCACTAATGAAACGTGATAGGAAGAAAGAGGTTTAAATCAGGTATTCCACAAAAAAAAAAACCGCTCTCTGTTAATGGAACGTGAAGTGTCAGAAAGCTTTGCGGCAACAGTTAGCAGTTTTCAAACACGATTTGATTTTACATAATGTCCAGGTGCGTAAAACATTTACAAGCTCTTCGCCACATTCGGTCGGGCGGACAATACGTCTCATGACCCACTAGGGAATTTGGCTCCAGGCCGACTGTAGTCACTCCTGGGAACGTCACCACAGTTTCTGGACTCGATCAGCAACATCCGAGGAAATCTGTATGAGGACTTGCAGCAAGTGACTGGTCTGAAGCGTTCCAGCATGCGTACAGTGCTTCGAAACCATCTGCACATGTTTTCATACAAACCCAGAGTCGCCAGGTCACACCAGCATTGTCCGTGCGCAAACTGCTGACCTTGCAAACCAGCTTATCACGTTGATCATGATGGATTATACGTTGGGTGCAACTGGTCCACAGATTAAGCACACTTATGCCTGAACAGATTCAAGAATAAACAACACTAGCGGTTTTGGGGCTCCGAAAATCCTCGTTTGTGAGAAGAGAAACCACTACGTTCTCCATAGATGTCATCGGTAGTTGATAATGTTGCACGGAGGTCAAATACTGCAAGATTGCTGGACATCCAAGCAGCATCACGACGGTGCCAGTCCGGACTAGACGAAAGCCACGCCTCCGGGAGCTGACAGGCGCCAGCGCAGCGTAACTGGTATGAAACACGGCCGCAAGAAGAGAGAACAGGTTTTCGACTTGGTCTACGTCTCCAGCAAATGTTCTGTTACCGCCTCCAGAGTACAGAGTCGACGTATCATCACTCTGGCGAGTTACTGACAGACTTGTGTTTAGAGGGTGTGTTAACTTTTGTCCTATGGGCAAGTGGTGTTGTAACTGTATTAAGACATTCAGAGCTCGACATCCTAACTGATTATTTACGCAGCTCTCTGCCTACGGCTGTTTCTTGTCTATCAAGGGATGTATTCGAACATACTGTTCCATGTGAGCTTACCCAGTCACAGCAGTGGAGGGCTAGAGAGAGAAGATTCATTTTTTACTAAATTTTCTGCTATATGCAGCTGATAAAGAAGAGAACCTTCGGTAAGGAATTTACTTATTGAAACAAATAAGAGCGAAATTTGACATGAGGATTTTAAGAACAATAACAAAAAACTAAGACGATCGCATTCATGGGGAGAGAACATTCTACAACCAACACAGTGGTAGATAAAAGGATTTTGAGCAAGCAAACCACTTAGTTACATACGATAACAGCTGCTGTTGGCAACAGCAAAGATTCAGAAATTAAGCTTAGTAAATTTAGCTGGGTATGTGCAACAATTAACAGAATCCTTAAAAGCAAAACTAGGAAAGATACTCAATTTAAATTCTACAAAACAATTGCAGTCCCCAAACTGCTCTATGGAAGTGAGACCTGGGTGATCAGCTAAAAGCAAGAAAACCGTATTCAAACACAAGAAATGAAATTCCTGAGATTAATTAAACGTTGCACACTCGAAAACAGACTGAGAAATCAAGACGAAGTAAAATTGTTTGGTCTAAATGATAAAATTCTAGAGCACAGGAGAAAATGGAATGAACACCTAGAAAAAATGGAGATTGACAGACTCGCCTTAAAGGCTAAAAACTGTAAGAGCCACGGAAGAAGAGACAGATGAAGACCTCGGCAACGATGGGTATCATAACAGGAAATATCGTGCAATGCCTGAAGATAAGGTAAAGAAGAAAGTAAAGTATTCTGTTACATGACTGTTGATGTGCCTAAATTGACTTCCCTCTGTTTTCACCTTCGTGTACTGTTCGCACCGATAGCTGAGTGGTCAGCGTGAAGTACTGCCGTCATATGAGCCCGGGTTCGATTCCCGGCCGGGTTAGGGATTTTCTCCGCTCAGGGACCGGGTGTAGTGCTGTCTTCATCATCATTTCAATACGCATCCAGAGCGCAGGTCGCCCAATGTGGCGTCGAACGTAATAAGACCTGCACCAAGGCGGCCGGTCCTGCCCCGCAAGGGGCCTCCCAGCCAATGACGCCAAACGCTCATTTCCACATCCACCTTCTTGTACTGGTACAGAATACAATACTCCTAAAGTTACTGTTTCGGCTACAGTATGCAGCAGAAGTACTATAGACCTGTTTCTGATGTGAGAAACGATAATTAGTGAACCAGTTGAACGATCGACCAGGCACCAATTTGGTTCTTGCGAACTGGAGCCCCACTACGTCGCACCAAACAGGTTTCGCTTTCTTGACGAATACTTTGGGAATGGCGTCATAGCGTTGGATATCCCATATTTACTGACGCAGGCCTAGACTGGTCTCCAGCTGATCCGATCTCACTCCTTGTGAAACTTTTTGTGGGGCGCATTGAAAGTCGCTGCGTAACGGAATTATCCCATCACGCTGGGCGAGAATGATTCGTCTGTGGCCACCAAATCCATTTCTGCTGAAGTGCTACAAGATGGGATGGCTAGTATCACTGTTTACACCGACTCTCTAAATGTGAAACTCGAGTGACTAGGGCCTCCCGTCGGGTAGACCGTTCACCGGGTGCAAGTCTTTCCATTTGCGCCACTTCGGCGACTTGCACGTCGATGGGGATGAGATTATGAAGACAACACGACACCCAGTCCCTGACCGGAGAAAATCTGCAACCCAGCCGGGAATCGAACCCGGGCTCTTTGGATTGACATTCTGTCACGCTGACCTCTTTTTTTTTTTTTTTTTTTTTTTTTTTTTTTTTTTTTTTTTTTTTTTTTTTTTGTAAGAATTGCCGGGAATCGACTTTTTTTTAAATCTCATTTTGTTCTATGTTGTTCGTTGAATTTGTAAGTAAACCCTCTGACCGAACGCGCTGAGCTACCATGCCGGCTTCGGCGGATTGCACCACTCAGCTACCGGGGACGGACAATTCGAGTGGTGAAAATTTGGTAAATATTGTGCTCCTATTACAAACGCCACTTGCAGAGGACGAGTTTATTTATGTATGCTGGGACGAGTTCTACAGCCATCAGCACAATCTCTTAAACAGCTTTAGTAACTACCACTTCTAATTTTTTGTGTAAAATTCCTACATCTTTCACGATAGACGTAACGTTTGTTGCAGTATTGTATCGATCTTTGTTTACCTGTTACTTACTTTTAAAATCAGGAAGTCCTTTCTTGGCCATTCTGCATCAGACGTTGCCAATAAACTTCGACATTACTCTTATAGCTCATACGGTCATTATTAACCAATAAACTGTGCGGAGGTATGGAAGGGCACCTGTGAAAGCGTTCCATAGAGTGGATCAGCAACGAATGGTATTGGAGGCACTTGCTGGGGGCGCTGCGTGGATAGATTTCCCTCGACACACCATTAAGTCAGAATTCACACCTGGCGTGAGCGGGTTGCCTGCAAAGAAATAGACCGAAATACATATTCTATCACGCCGGCCCGATCTCGGAAGCCGCTTTCCTGGCTCCGCCCACAACCGCCCACTCACCTGGCACCTCCTCACCCCTCACCGCCCTTCCCACACTCGCCTCCCCTCCCCACCCCTCCGTCAGCCTGGTATTCCACTTTCTCAATCCCCCCCCCCTCCCCCCGTCTCCACCCCATGCCACACCAGGGCCCCGCTCGGGCGACTCGCTGAATAATGGAATATTCTAAACTTCCCCCTCTAACTCGTTCCATTAATGTTGGCTCTCACGTGATCGCATGACCGCAAGAGTCTTAGCGTAGCATTATTGACCCAGTGTTTCCCCCGCCTGACCATGTTAACTCGGTACCGAGCTCCTGCAAAGTAACGAGCATACTTGTTAGCTTGAGTCCGTGCTGAATGACGTTGAGCAAGATTGTTATCTTGTTCGCCGCTAATAACTCAGTCTTTATAGAAGAGGGACTGTGACCAGTAATATTTCACCAAGTTATGTCTTAATCTGAAAAAGTAGCGCCATAATTTCGCAAATTCTTTTCACCATTAAAATCTCACTCTTCACATATACATTCATTTAGTTATAATGCCTCCGTTATGCTATTTCCCCTGTCTTTGGCACGCATCAATTACTTCGCCTTCCAAATTTCTTTCATCATTCCCAGCAGCCATTTAATTCCGAAAAAACCTGAAGTACCGAAAAATAACGAAATGTTTTTACGATCACTTTCACGCTAGCTACTATCACCTTTTCATCGCTTCTGCCTTGATGTAAGAGAGCAGATTTGAGCGATAAATATTTTAAGTTCTGTAAACAGGATACGGAAGGAATATATATATAACCTCTTTCCATGAGCCGGCTACTGTGACCGAGCGGTTCTAGGCGCTTCAGCCCGTAACCGCGCTGCTGCTACAGTCGTAGGTTCGAATCCTGCCTTGGGCAAGGATGTGTGTGATGTCCTTAGGTAAGTTAGGTTTAAGTAGTTCTAAGTCTAGGGGACTGATGACCTCTGATGTTAAGTCCGATAGTGCTTAGAGCTGTTTGAGCCAATTTCCATGAAGTATGGCAAAATATATCTCTGTGGACACAAAAAACATTCCAAAAGAAACTGCACTTTACTGAAGATCTCTCTCACGGATGTTTTTTAAACTCTAACCTCACTTCTGTCCTTAAAAAGTTTTCTCTATTCAAAGTGTGGTCCTTTCCCAGCATAACAGCTCATGACACCATCCTCTGGACTCGTGATGGGTGTGCATCGGCAAGCTCACTGACATACATCTCAAGTCACACTGAGCATTATTCCATTTATCGCAACAGAGTAACTGGATTTTGTTCAATACCGAAATGATAACAGGAAGAAGACTGTCATTAAGTAGAACGTTTTGAATTTCGGAATCCAGCTGTAATCTTACGAACTTACGTTCAGGCTGCGTCCTATTCTAACTTGTACGCTGAGTTCGAGTTAGATACAGTTTGCATATTATGTGGCCACCATAAATTCCCCATCGGGTGGCTGGCGGCACGAGGCTGATACAGATATGCAGTGGTTTGACGCAAAACGAACGAGACTTTTCTCATTTCTAAGGAACTACAAATATTAGTGCGCGACAGATTTTCGATGTCCAGCTGTGTCGTGATGTCATTAAAAGTTTCAGTTTGTACGAGTAAGTCAGTGCTAGTGATGGAGCACTTCACTCACAGACGTGTTCTTCCCCTGCACCGATAAATAGCACGTACTAATGATAACAGGATGTAATCACCAATTTCGGAGCGGTAACATTTAATTTTCAGAAGGCGTCAGGACGTTATATGGGTAATTTTTTGACATGCGTGTGTGCTTGAGTGGTGTAAGGGTATTTTTTGGGCTGGAAATCTGATGCATAGTCAAACACATCAGACTTTTAATGAATTTTTAATTAATTTTCTGTTTCATTTATCAGTCGTGGTGGGACGAGTCAGAGGACGCGACATTATGAGAAATGACTGAAAAGCCCCCGCGATGGAGTAATTTCTAAGATTTGGTTTTGTTATATAAAATGCAACCGTCAGCCAGCCGGTTGCATACAACTTTTTAAAAATACACATTACCGTCTTTCGACAGTTCTAAGACTATCTTCATCAGAATGGTAAAAGTTACGCAGAAAAATATACAAGGTACCGATAATATATATCAAATAATTACATGTGTGAACATTCTCAAATAAGAACCAGAAAACTGTAGTTACATAAAATCACATCAGCAACCGTGCTATCGTCAGATCACAGCGATGTTGCAACTACCGGACAAGAGCAAGCCGAGAAGTTGCAAACCAATGTAGCTTTACGTATAGCAGGTACATTTGTGTAGTTATTGTATTATTATTTTATATTTTATCGCAACTGATATTTCAGCAAGCATTATAAATGTTTTTTATTTTACTATATTATAATTTGATATTCATAGTTTTTGTTGTAACTGAATTATTCTGTCATATACTGTACACTGAGGTACGTCAAACAACAGTGTGCGCTTACCTCCACCTCCCGCTAACGGCATAGCGTTCGTGGCAGTGTGAAAGGGAAGATTCAGATGGAAGGAAATTCTTCCATTTGGAGTACTGAGACAGCTAATGACAGAACAATATGGACTGTTACACATACGAAAGCTATTCTTGAAAGACGTTAACAACAAAACATCTTGAAGGTAACACCGGGACATACATGCTATTCGAAGAAATTTGTCACGAAAGGTATATATTCTAGTGCATGGAGATCGCTAATTGATGACAGCATGCTTCAAAATATAAAGAACTGTACAGAAAAGAGCTACGTGATGATGACTGGACCATTAGCCTCGATGCAATAGAAGCCACAATATCACATATGTATTTACGAAGCGTATATGGAGCCAAAAACCTTCCTTTGAAGCTGTTATGGTCGGATACATGGGAACCAGCATTTTTTCGGAACACAATGAGCAGACACTGACATTTTGCGGTTTGTGCGATTTCACGAAACGAACACACGTTCACATAGACTAAAGACAGATCGTTTTGCACCTGCTACCCCTGTGTGGAATCCTTTCATTGCCATTTCCTTGCTGTGTTATATTTCAGGTGAAAATATCACTGTGGATGAACAACTGTTTCCATGCAAGGCTAGATGCACTTTCATTCGATACATGAGCAATAAACCAGACCAATTTGGAATAAAGTTTTGGTTTGCAGTTGATACGAATTCTAAGTATCTGGTTAATGGGTTTCCTTCCCTAGGCAAAGATGAGCAGCGTCCCACCGGTGTTCCCTTTTAGAGCATGTTGTAATGTGTCCTATGCAGCCATTTGTTTCCGCCAGAGCGGACAATTTTTTCACAACGAAATGCCTTGCAGAAAATTTGAAACGTAAGAGTACACAGGCACAGTGAAGAAATCTAGAAGGGAAATACCTTGATCTGAAAAATCTGCTGTAGCAACTCTGAGCACAACTATTCTTTTTAAGTCAGTTGACATGACTCTAACATGCTATCAGGGGAAAAAGAAAAAAAGTGCTTATTTTGAGTTCAGTGCATGCCACAGTAACTGTCGATGAACGACATCCTAAAAAGCTACCAGAGTCAGTGGCCTACTACATTAACACCAAGTATGGCGTTGACGCACTCGATCAAATGGCTCGGCTTTACACTGTGAAATATGGATGCCGCAGATGGCCCATGCATTTTTTTTCAATGTCTTGGACTTAGAAGCTACAAATGGTTGCATACTCTATAAGGGAGTAGCAGGATAAAAATTAAGCAGACTTCAGTTTATGTACAAATGGGCAGAAGAATTGGTTTCGTCACATAAGGCTACAAGGGTACAAAATACTCTTCCTAACACAGTATCACAACATTGAAACATTCAGATGATTTGTCAAAACGGGGGGCTGTAGAGGCAAGAGTAGAAGCAAGCAATTACGTATAAAGTGTGGCAAGTGTGTTTGCGGACCATGTTTAGACAATGCTGAATACACCTGTGTGAGGTGTCACGACGCAGCAGCTGGCTTTGAATGAGCAAAAGCAGGGTCATAAATGGTTTCTCTAGAATATATTGTGCTTTTCATATATTTGTGTTAAAATACAAGGTTTTCTTTTTTACGGTAAGTTATCCATTCCATATTTTGTTGCATAACGTTTTGATTAATTTTTAGGTATAAAATGTTCATTATGCCATGTAATTCTACAAGAAAAAGTAAAACTGTATCCAGGTAAACTGTGTAACTTGTCTGAAATAAATTGACGTATGTTAAAATGCGTTTACTATTTTAAAAACGGCAAATGAAGCTGTACCCGTCAAAATGACGGGTTGGTTCTTCTAGGTAGATCGAAATCCTCGGTTCTTCTAGTCCTACGGACCGATGACCTCAGCAATTTGGTCCCTTAGCAATTCACACACTCACACACTCGTACATTATTACCGATAAAATGTAAACAAGATGACCAATCATTGTCTGAGATACTTAGCGCACATGTCTCAATGCTCGAGAATAATGTAACCATCCACTAGTCTCTTATTTTCACCTGAACAGGGAACATTGTTCAGAGTCGTGCCTGGGCTAGCATAAGAGGTGCAAACTTCTCGTAGAGGTACGAAGAGGCATCGTAAAGGGAAGGCGTCACACGTGGGAGCTCCGTAGGGGACACAAAGAATGTTCAAGAAAATTAGCATAGAAGGACATCAGGCTTCTAGAAAATGTGAGAGACAGTAAAAGGTGAGAAAGACGTCAGCCAGTCGACATAATGAACTCGTTCATCAGAGCTGAGTGGTGAACGAATAAAAATGGTGTAGTGCAAATAATATTTTTGACAGAGAAATAAAGTACGAAAAAAGTGTGCATTAAGGTCATATTGAAGTTTAACGTCTAACAGAGCTTCGAGTAATCCTTAAATTTGAGTCAGGCAGAATATTTGTGATAATAAATTATTGATTTAATCACAAAAGTCTTTGCTTCTCCACAGACCAGGTGAGTTACGATTAAGCCATGTGCTTTATTTGCGTTGTTTCCGTTTTTCAATGTGCGTGCAACCGCTGATAACCTCATGGTTGGGTACAGTGCTGCTCCTGTGTGCGTAATGTTGTAGCTGTTTGAAGTGACTATTCCAATGGCAGGTACAGTATTCTGTATCTTACACAGATTTTTTAAAGGCTGTCATGGCAGCGATGTGTTTTTATTGGCGACATTTCATGCTCGTTGCTGTAAGGATGATATGATCAATGGGTTCTGTAACGTTGGGTAGAGAAGGCGTATTCTGAAGCTATGGATTTCATTGATGATTGTTTGTCAACACCGCAACGCCGGTCAGTCTAGAGTAGCAGAGGCACCAGTATTATGATAATAAGCTGTATTTATACCCGACTGGGTGCTGTACTTGTTTGCAGGCTAAATAAATTTCTTCCAAGCCCTATTTCTCTCAAGTTTCCCCTACGTAGTTCATCTGTGTCAAGCAGAGAGCAAATTATTGGGAGAGATCCTCGATTAACATGAAATTTATATCAGCCGATGACGACTGTACTATAAGGCGAATCGCTGTGTTATCCGAGACTAGTTCTGAGTCTGACCTCTTGCATTAGCAGGAAATATTGACCAACACATTTTGTGGCGGTGTTCGTAGCGAGAAACACTTGGCTGTAGAAATGGCTTACGAAGTCACCGCCACACTTTTAATAGCGGGCCGACCGGTCCGCTGGAACAGTGAACAGAAAGATGAAAACCCAAACACTCTGATTAAATAAAAGTCGGTACTTATCTTTATTACGAAGATACAGAAAGTAGTGAACTCCGTGTCTACAGAAATCTGTCTAGTTCGAGTCGGAGCGGATAGGTCAGCGTCGGCTGGCGACAAACAACAACTCTGCTGCGATGAACACACAACTGACTAGCAAGTACACAATTCGGTGGCGAGTATACAACTGAGCGGCGAATACTGAACTGTCCTAGCGCTCGCGACTCCAGCGCTTAAGAAGCCAGAAGGCAGCGGTGGCGCGCGCAGACTTGCGGCGAAATGCTGTCTCGCTGGCGCTGCTTATGCGGACGGCGTCCGGACTTTGATGCTGCCAACCTTTTGGCAGCGGGCTCAGGTGGCATTACTGGCTAGGATATAACACTCCTCACCCCCAAATCGCCGCACCGTCGTTGAATAATGACGTGGCGAGCGTCGACGGCGGGGGAGGAGTCTGGCCGCAGGCGTAGCAGAAGAGACCGGGGCGGAGACTGTTGTCGGTGGCAGTCCCCGGTCCGCACCCCAGCATTGGCTGCGCGGGGCCTCGGGAAACACCGACTGAAAACCGAGGTCAGGGTGCACGCCTGTGACCACGGGCGCAGCTTCTGGTACTGGACGCGACGGGGCGTCGGGACCCACGAAGAGAGGCAGCGTCTCCTGACGCTGCGTCGACGGCTGCTGAGTGGGCGCCGGACAAGGCGCTGCGGTGTCAGACTCCTTGGGGGTGCCCAAGGAAAGCGGCTGCAGGACAGGCTGCACAGCCACCGCTTGGGAAGGCGGCCCGGCTGAGGGATCGACGTCCATCAGCTCCGAAGGCGGTGGCGACTGAAGAGGGACCGCGGGCGCCGGAGCGACCACCTGGGGCGCTCCCGGAGGAAGCTGCGCGGGAGGCATCAACGGGACGGGCTGTCGGCGTGGTAGCGGCGACGGCTGCTGCTGCTGCCCCGGGGGCGGCAGCGAAGTCGGAAAGCGCGACTGGAACCCGCCGCGGACCAAATCTGTGGACAAAGAACGAGCGGCAGAATCCGGGCGGCCAGCGCGGCGCAACTGGTTCTGATGCCTCCTATGCACCCCAGTAGCACCTTGAACAGTATAAAAACCGCGACCCTGGACACTTATCACGGTACCACGTTCCCATCGACGGCGACCGTGATAAACTCTGAAAAAAACGGCGTCGTTGCGCTGAAAACGCGTGCGATGCTCAGAAGCGGCGGGTCGATCCGGGGGGTGCAACAACCGTAGTAGGGTGCGATGACGACGGCCGTGGAGAAGCTCCGCAGGCGAAGGGCCGTCGCGTGGCGTGGTCCGGTACGACGACAGGAACGTGATGAGGGCCTGCTGACGAGAGTGCGTAGCACGAAGGCGGTCCATATGATCCTTGAATGTACGTACAAAACGTTCCGCTGCACCATTCGATTGAGGGTGGAACGGCGGAGTAAGAACATGGCGAATGCCATTGGCAGAACAAAAACTTTCAAATTCAGCAGAGGTAAATTGTGGACCATTGTCAGACACTAAAACTTCTGGAAGACCCTCAATACAAAAAATTGAAGTCAACGCCTGTATAGTTCGTGCAGACGTTGTAGACTGCATGGGCACAACAAACGGAAAATTACTAAATGCATCTATCACGATGAGCCAACGAGAATGCCAATATGGACCAGCGAAATCAATATGTACTCGCTACCAGGGACCGGCAGGGCGTGCCCACTCAAAATAGCGTTGAGGCGGAGCAGCTTGGTGTTCGGCACACGTCGAACAATCTGTAGACGTCTGCGTAATCTGCTTATCAATGCCGATCCATGTACAATGACGGCGGGCAAGCTGCTTGGCGCGGACCACTCCCCAATGACCTTGCTGCAACAAGTCGAGGACCTTGGATTGGAGCACTTGGGGAACCACGACACGAAGCTGGTCATTCTCGGTGCGTAACAGCAAAACTCCGTGCGAAACAGACAACAGATGACGTTGCGGATAATAGCGACGAACCACAGGATCCGATATGTCCTTTGCCTTGGACGGCCAACCACGTTGAACAAAACGTAATAGTAAACTCAGATGAGGATCCGTAGCTGTCTCACGTGCCACCTGACGATAATCAATCGGAAAATCCCGGAGGGATTGATGCTCATCGGCGTCAATCTGATGGCAAGAGTCGTCAGAGGAATCGAAGACATCATCCGCAGCAATCGGCAATCTAGAAAGCGCGTCAGCGTTTGCATGCTGAGCTGTAGGGCGATACAGTATCTCATACTGGTATTGTGATAACAAAAGAGCCCAACGTTGTAGTCTCTGAGCTGTCCGCTGAGGAACTGGTTTAAACGGATGAAACAGTGACGTCAGAGGCTTGTGATCTGTTACTAAATAGAATGGTCTACCATAGAGGTAGTGATGGAATTTTGTGACACCGAACACAAGAGCCAACGCTTCCTTGTCCAATTGGCTATAATTACACTGAGCTTTGTTTAGCAATTTAGATGCGAACGCAATAGGACGTTCGGTGTTACCGACTCGGTGAGACAACACAGCACCGAGGCCGAAAGAAGAGGCATCACAAGCTAACACCAGAGGCTTGTTAGGGTCGTAATGGACCAGACAACGATCATTCAATAAAGCCTCTTTAAGCTGCTGAAAGGCTGATTGGCAATCAGCTGACCACACAAACGGAACATTCTTACGGCGGAGACGATGCAACGGTGCAGCAATCTGTGATGCATTAGGTATAAACCTAATATAATACGTCAATTTGCCAAGAACTGCTTGCAATTCATGCAGATTGCGAGGGGCGGGCAAATCACGAATAGCTGCTAAATGGGACTGGGAGGGATGAATGCCTTGAGCATTAATAACATGTCCCAGATACTCCAGCTCCGTAAGGAAAAATGAACATTTATCGATGTAGCAACGTAGGCCTGCCTGAGACAACACTTTAAACAAACACTCCAAATTACGGAAATGTTCAGCAGGCGTCGGACCGGACACAACAATATCGTCTAAATAGTTGCAACACGATGGCACATTAGCCAGAAGTTGTGACAAAAAACGCTGAAAAACAGCTGGAGCTGACGCACAACCAAAAGGCAAACGCAGAAAACGGAACAACCCCAACGACGTGTTTATGACAAAATACTGTTGTGATTGCTCGTCGAGGGGCAATTGCAAATATGCTTCACGGAGATCAATTTTGGAAAAGAAGCGAGCTTCCCCTAACTTATCCATCAGCTCGTCCGGTCTAGGCAAAGGAAAAGAATCAATGACAGTCTGAGGATTAACTGTCGACTTAAAATCAGCACACAAACGTAACTTGCCAGACGGTTTCTTTATAATAACTAAGGGAGAAGCCCACTGGCTCGCTGAAACGGGTTGAATAACACCGTTGTTTTGCCAACGACGAAGTTCATCTTCTACAGGTGCCCGGAGGGCGTGAGGCACTGGACGAGCACGACAAAATCGAGGCTGAGCATTATCTTTTAACGTAATATGAGCGGCAAAGTTCGCAGCACAACCTAGTTCGTCTTTAAATATGTCACTGTATCGTTTACACAAATCGGTTATGCTGTCTTGAGGAACAACAACAGAATTAATTTGCAACACATTGTCTTGGATAGACAGGCCAAACAAGTCAAAACAGTCTAATCCGAAAATGTTTACACTGTCTGTAGCGCGGAGCACTGTGAATGAAACTGTTTTTGTATGGCCACGTAATGTGGCTGGCACGCTACATACACCTAACACAGGAATTTGTTCTCCACTATAAGTAGCCAAAGAATGTTTTGCCGCTGAAAGTTTAGGGCGGCCGATAGCCGCATACGTATCACTATTTATGAGAGTCACAGACGCACCAGTGTCTAATTGAAAATTGAAGGTCTTATCCTGGATGCGTAGCTTCACAAATAGTTTACTACACTGTCTCTGGATCGGTGCAGTGGAGGCGGAAGACACAAAATCAGCACGTTTAGCGCGTGTTCGCTGCTTACGACAACTCGTGGGTTGGGCGGGTGGAACAACAACTCCCGCTTCACTTGCAGTCTGTACCTTACTTTTTACAGCGTTTGACTTACGCTTGGGTCGCAGAGCAGAGGGCTGGGTGGGTGGCGTATTGCGAACAAGTTTATAACCCACACGAACCGTGGTAGAGTCTTTAAACGCGACCTTCTGGGCGGGCCGGCTTTGAAGAACATGAATATCCAGGGGCTGGGCAGCACTAGAATTGTTCTTGCGTTTACGCAAACAAATAGTCTGGATGTGTCCTTTCCTTTGACAAAAGTGACAAACCGCGTTTCTTAACGGGCAACGTTCACGAGGATGAGCAAGAACACACTTAGGGCAAGACTTAACTCTATCATTTTGCACCCGCGGCTGACGAATGTGTTTAACATGACGCGGCCGGCTAGTGTTTACAGTCTGACTCTGCCGGTGGGGCCGCGGGCGTGACATAACTTGCTTAGTACAGGCAATTTGAGAAATACATGGCTGGTCTAACTCACACTCAGCATAGTCAAAAGTATCTTGGGCTTCAATGATGTTCATCACAGTCTCTAATGACGGGTCAGGCAACTTTAAGATAGCAGCACGAATACGAGAATCTGCAATGTTTTGAGTAATAGCGTCTCGTAGCATGACATCACTGTAGGAAGCTCCACACACACAATTAATTCGGCACTGACGGGTGAGGCCCCGTAAATCTGTTAACCACTGTTTATTAGATTGATGTGGCAGTTTCTTTAATCTGAAGAACTTGAATCTGGCTGCTGCCACATGAACTCGCGACTCGAAATACTCAGCAAGCTTGTTAACAACAACGTCATAGTCTAAAGCTTCTGGCTGGGATTCCGGGAACAACTTACAAAGTAGTCGATAGACTTCCACGCCGGCAGTGGAAATTAAATAAAGCTGCCGCTCAGTACCCGTGATTTTGTAGACTGTCATGTGCGCCTGCAACTGCGCGAAATTTTCTCGCCATTCTTCTCTTGATGCATCAAAAGCACGGAAAGGTGGTGCTGCCTGTGCGTGTTCCTGTTGTGTTGGAGGATTAGCCGCTTGTTTGGCGATTGCTTCCACCAGACTTTGTATTTGCTGACTCTGTAACAAGATCAACTGTTGTAATTCGGCAGACATAGTGAACACAAATTAAACCAGCCCCCAAAAGTTTATCGCTATAATTAGTATAACCAGAAACAAGTTGAACCAGCCCTGCACACGAGTTCGGAAGTCCTCGTCGCCAGTTTTGTGGCGGTGTTCGTAGCGAGAAACACTTGGCTGTAGAAATGGCTTACGAAGTCACCGCCACACATTTAATAGCGGGCCAACCGGTCCGCTGGAACAGTGAACAGAAAGATGAAAACCCAAACACTCTGATTAAATAAAAGTCGGTACTTATCTTTATTACGAAGATACAGAAAGTAGTGAACTCCGTGTCTACAGAAATCTGTCTAGTTCGAGTCGGAGCGGATAGGTCATCGTCGGCTGACTACAAACAACAACTCTGCTGCGATGAACACACAACTGACTAGCAAGTACACAATTCGGTGGCGAGTATACAACTGAGCGGCGAATACAGAACTGTCCTAGCGCTCGCGACTCCAGCGCTTAAGAAGCCAGAAGGCAGCGGTGGCGCGCGCAGACTTGCGGCGAAGTGCTGTCTCGCTGGGGCTGCTTATGCGGACGGCGTCCGGACTTTGATGCTGCCAACCTTTTGGCAGCGGGCTCGGGTGGCATTACTGGCTAGGATATAACAACACAATTTCCGTGAGGTTTCACTACCGGTACAGTTCGGTGTGGCTTGCGTGACTCAACAATAAATAAAACTTCATCGTTGGCGCAGACGCGTTATAGGACTATATGTGGAGAACTCAGACTAACATGTGATTCCAGAACAGTAAGTACAGGGGCCTCGTAACATTAGCCAACATTGCTTTCTCATAACAAAGCATACTTATTTGTGTTATGAGGCTTCTTATGCTGCAACACGGATCTGAAGATGGTTGCTGATCAACCCGAAACCGGTAGTTTCTATATGTAAAAGGCGATGTCCTGACTATCCGACTGACTCATCATCACCCAGCTCAAACCACTAAGGATAGAAACTTGAAATCTGGAGAAAGTGTGCATCTGTAGGGTAGTTTATGGAGGTATTTTTTGAAATTCCAACCCTAAGAGGGCGAAATAGGGGATGAAGTTTTTCTTGATAAATATCTCTATTAAGACAATTTTGAAGCTAGATCTACGAAAATTGGTATCTGGTTTCTCAGTCAGAAATAAAGAAATACGCATTTCAGCGCTTTTGGAAATTTAAACCTATAGGGGTAAAACACTGGGTGAAAGCACTTTTTTAGATATATCATTATTAAAGAACTACTGAAGTACAAGAATTTTAGAGCTACATCTATGAACATTGGTATTTGACTTCGTTAAAAATATATAAATAAGTGTTTTTGGAGCCTGAACCCCTAAGGGGGCGAAATAGGGGACGAAATTTTTTTGTGAAAATATTTCATTATGAAAGAATTTTTAAAGCTAAATCTAAGAAAATTTAAATTTGACTCCTCAGTTAGAAATAAGAAATACGCGTTTCACTGTTTTGGGAAATTCAATCTCCGTGGAGGAGAAACAGTGGATAAAAGTTTTTACGGAAGTATTTCGCTGTGCAAGCATTTTTGAAGCTAAAACTACGAAAATTTTTGCTTCACTTCACTATTAGAAGTGAAACATATACATTTCACTATTACTCGAAATTCAGCCCCTAGGGGGGTGAAACGTTTTATGAAAATATTTCATTGCGAAAGCTTTTTTAAAGCTAAATCTTTGAAAGCTGTTGTTTCGCTCGTCGGCTACAGATGAAAAAGTACGCGTTTCATTGTTTTTGGGAATTCAGCCCCTAAGAGTGTTCAGAATGGATAGATGAAATACAGTTGGTGGTGGAGTATTTATTTCTGTCAGAAGTAGTTTACCTTGTAGTGAAATTGAATTAGATAGTTCCTGTGAAATAGTATGGGTAGACGTTGTAGTTGAAAATCGGACTACACTATTAATTTGATCGTTTTACCGACCCCCGACTCAGAAAATGTAGTTGATGAACAGTTCAAAGAAAACGTGAGTCTCATTTCAAATAGGTAGCCCACTCGTAGAATTACAGTCCGTGGTGACTTCAGTCTAGCCTCGATATGATGAATAAATGATACTTTCAAAGCCGGCGGATGGCATAAAACGTCATCCGAAATTGTACAGAAGGCTTTCTCAGAAAACTATTTTGAACAATTAGTTAATGAGCCCACTCGAAGCGTAAATGATTGCGGAAGCATATTTGACCTCTTAGCAACAAATAACCCTGGACAAACAGGGAGTATCATGACGAACACAGGGATGAGCGACCACAACGCAATTGTTGCTATGCTGAATACGGCAACACCATCAAAAGAAACGCAAAGTACATGTATTTAAAAAAAGCTGATAATAATGCTCTTAACGCCCTTTTCAAGAGACGGTATTCACTCCGTCCGATCTGATCATGTAAGCGTAGAAAAGATGTGGAATGATTTCAAAGGAATAGTATCGACGACAATTGAGAGATATATAATACATAAATTAATAAGTGATGGTACTGATCCCCCATGGTACACAAGACGGGTCACATCGCTGTAGCAGAACAACGAAAAAAGCATGCCAAATTTAAAAGAACTCAAAATCGCCGAGATTGGCAAAGTGTTGCAAAAGTTCGAAATATAGAGCGTGCTTCATGCAAGATGCTTATAATAATTTCCACAATGAAACTGTCTTGAAATCCAGTAGAAAACCCAAAGAGATTCTGGTCATATATAAAGTACAACTGCGGCAAGGCGCAATCAATACCTTCACTGCGCGATAACAACGCTGAAGTCACTGACGACAGTCCCACTAAAGCAGAGTTATTAAACACGGTTTTCCGAAACTCCTTCACCAAACAAGACAAAGTAAATATTCCAGAATTCCAATCTACAACAACTACTAAGATGAGAAACATAGAAGTAGATATCCTCGGTGTAGCAAAGCAGCTTATATCATTTACTAAAGGCAAGGTCTCCGGTCCAGATTGTATACCAGTCAGGTTACTTTCAGAGAATGCTGATGGAATAGCTCCATATTTAGCAGTTATATACAACCCCTCGCTCACAGAAAGTTCCGTACCTAAAGACTGGAAAATGGCTCAAGTCACACCAATACCAAGAAAGGGAAATTAAGGAGTAATCAGCCATATCACTAACGTCCATTTGCAGTAGGGGTTTGGAATATATACTGTGTTCATACATTACGAAGTACCTCGAAGGAAACTATTTACTGACACATAGCGCGGATTCAGGAAACATCGTTCTTGTGAAACACTAACAGCTCTTTATACTCATGAAGTAATGAGTACTATCGACACGGGATGCCAAATTGGTTACATATTTGTAGATTTCCAGAAGGCTTTCGACACTGTTCCTCACAAGCGTCTTCTAAGCAAACTGCGTGCCTATGGAATATCGCCTCAGCTGTGCGACTGGATTCGTGATTTCCTCTCATAAAGACTACAGTTCGTAGTAAAAGACGGAAAGTCATCGAGTAAAACAGAAGTAAAATCCGGCGTTCCCCAAGGAAGTGATATAGACCCTCTATTGTTCCTGATCTATGTTAACGACATAGGAGACAATCTGAGTAGCCCTCTTATATTATTTGCAGACGATGCTGCCATTTACCGCCTTGTAAAGTTATCAGATGACCAAAAACAATTGCAAAATGATTTAGATAGGATACCTGTGTGGTGCGAAAAGTGTCAATTGACCATGAATAAAGATAACTGTGAAGTTATCCACATGAGTGCTAATAGAAATCCATTACATTTCGATTACGTGGTAAGTCACACATATCTGAGGGCTTTAAATTCAACTAAATCTTAGGGTTAATAATTACAAATAACGTAAATTGGAACGTACATATGGATAATGTTGTGGATAGAGAAAACCAAAGATTGCGATTCATTGGCAGAACACTTAGAAGGTGCAACAGATCGACTACACTACACTTGTCCGCCCTACTCTGGAGTGTTGCTGTGCGGTGTGGGATACGCATCAGGTGGGACAGACGGATGATATCGAAAACGTTCAAAGAAGGGCAGCTCGTTTTGTACTATCGCGAAATAGGGGAGATAGTGCCACAGACATGATACGTGAGTTGCTGTGGCAATCATTAAAACAAAGGCGTTTTTCGTTGCGACGGGATCTTCTCATGAAAATTCAATTACCAGTCTTCTCCTCCGATTGGAAAAATATTCTGTTGGCACCCACCTACATAGGGAGAAATGATCATCACGATAAAATAAGAGAAATATGGGCTCGCACAGAAAAATTTGAGTGCTCGGCTTTTTCGCGCGCCGTTCGAGAGTGGAACCGTAGAGAGACAACTTGAAGGTGGTTCAGATGGTTCAAATGGCTCTAAGCACTATGGGACTTAACACCTGAGGTCATCAGTCCCCTATACTTAGAACTACTGATACCTAACTAACCTAAGGACATCATACACATCCATACCCAAGGCAGGATTCGAACCTGCGACCATAGCAGCAGAAGCGCCTAGAACCGCTCGGCCGGCTGAAGGTGGTTCATTGAACCCTCTGCCAGGTACTTCATTGTGAGTAGCAGAGTAATCAAGTAGATGCATGTACATGTAGAAGGGGGTGAACTAGGGTCAGACTGATCTTCGCTCAGCCCAAACTCTAGGACAGAAACTTGATGTTTGGAGAGGCTGTCGGTTGTCCGAAATAGCACTACGAAGTGGGTCAAATAGGGAATGAAACGCTTTTTGAAAGAATGTCACTGGTTAGGGAATTTTGAAGCTAGAATCACGAAAACTGAAATTTGGTTTCTCAGTCAGAAAATAAAAAGTTAATGTTTCCGCATTTTTGTAAATTCAAAAGCTAAGGGGGTAAGATAGATTCTTTTCACAATAAATAATTACTAAAGAACTACTAAAAGATGTTTAAGGCTACAGCTGTGACAATTAGTATTTGACTTGTCGGTTAGAAATAAAAAGAAATACGTGTTTCGGTGCTTCTGGAAATTAAACTCCTAATGGGGTGCTATAGGAGGTGAAAATTTTTAAGAAAATATTTCCTTACATTAACATAATTTTAAAACTAAATGTCTGGAAATTGGAATTTTACTTCTTCCTTAGATATAGAGAAATATTTGTTAGGGTATGGAAGTTGCTAGGGAAATATCTCGACAGGAACACCAAAGGCATGATAACGAAAACATCGCACTCCAGCTAACAGTATCGCTTATTTGTCAGAAGTACATTCGGAAAAGACCATGCTTATATGTTCTTAGGTAGCGCGAAAACCTTAGAAGGTGCTGAAATTTGTGAACAACAAAAAAATTCGAATACATAAAAACAAAAATGCCTCTGCAGGCCCCGCAGTCTACGCGAACGAAACAACGTTCGCTAAGCTGGTGATTAATATTAGTGGTTGGAGCGCTGGTAGAATAACACATAAAAAATTAAGGCGCCATTTTCCAACATCAGTCAGTGAGACGATGGATTAATCAGTGAAGTGAATGGAATTTACGATTTCGAGTCTACTCTCCTTCACTAGAAGGCTTCTCTACTGGGAAGGTAATCGTCATAGTGCACTTACATGCTGTCTCTCTCTGTCTCTCTCTCCCTCTTTTTTCTCTCTTAAGTCAATAGGCTAAAACTTCTATCCGCACGGATTAATGACACTACATCCTACCACGCAATTATTTCCCGGGGTGTAATGCTTCACCAAATCTTCTAATTCTTCCGACTTTGGTTTCAGAGTGTTATTAATTTTCTTTCGGATTCGTCCCATTTACATCTAGACTTATAAATATATTCTCCGATAGCTACTCTATAGGGCCTGTATTAGCGACCTTCAGTACTGTTCAATTCAGCTATAGAACAAGAGGGTATGACTCTAGAAGCAACTTAGCAAGTGACACGACGAAACCAGTAGAACTGCTGTAGTCTTAACAGTGCTCTAAGTTTTCCAGAAGAACATGGCTTTTGTCCTAGAAGCCCCTGTTAAGTTCGCTGAGCATCTCTGTAAACAGTCCGTATGCACTAGATCGTCGTCATACTGTCCTATAAGTTTGTCTCTGATACATAACAAACGCTGGAGCAATATTCTTTTCTTCTACATGATTTTCTTCACAAATACACTGGACAGTACTAGAATCCTATCAACAAATCCATTCACTCTTCCGTACTACTATCTAAAAACCTTCCTGTTTTATATCGCATCATAATATCACCCCTCGATATTTTAACTAACTGACGAGCACCATAATGTCATCTCCAGTCTCATAATCGAATGTTATATGGTTCTTCCTCTTTGTTATGAGCATTATCAAACTTTTGTACACAAGCTGGACAGCATGTATTGCCAGTTGTAGGAACGACTTTCTCAAGATGTGACGTCAGTGACGGACATGAGTACAAACGAACTGTCCATCCTTTCATATAACTGCCTTGCCAATCGTCATTACTATTGTTACACACATAAATTCATTTCTAGACTCATCCTACAATAAATTGAGTCGACAGTGTGGATGTGGGAGAAATACACATTTGTCAGCTTCATGTAAAGGTTTACATGTTCTCGTAGTATTTAACGCATCAGTGCCGATTATCTGTGACAAAATAACGCTGATCCACTCAGTAATTCACGTATTTGTGAGATGAAAACGCTGATGCGCTTATACTGACTAATGCCGTCTCTTGTTTTTAGAGTCTGCCATTAAACCGAAAAAAATTAAAGAACAGCAATTTTTTTCTACATACCAACTACATCAGTTTCTTACATTCAAAACGACGCGCTCATCGATATCCTGTTTCCGGCGCGCATTGCTGCCGACAACGCGAGCAGTAAACAAACTGGCGCCAGCGTGCCGTCGCCTACCCCTTTGGCGCCAGGCTCCATCACGCGCACAAATATGCACCCCTCTGCGAGGCCGTGAATTTCACGAGCCTATCTGAGTTAGGAGGGGAAAAACTCCTCCGGTAAGGGGTTGTTATTTTATGGCTATAAAGTAGCCGCCACTGCACGGTTCGATTTAATCTTCTAACAATGTTATGCAGATAAAGAGAAAGGGACCGTGGGACATAAATGTGTATTGCAAATTGCGTTGGGGGAACATGTTTTATCTTTATTCCCGCAGTCGCGGCCGGCCGCTAATATAACAGCCAGTTACGCTGATAAGACGAAACGTAAACAGCTTTCGTGGGCAACTTTTACGGCGCCTATTCATTTGAACCGAATAAACGCGGAAGCCGTTTGCCGCTTTTCTGCCCGTGTCGCCTTTAATAACCAGTTTTTAGTGTCCCGACGACGTAGTGAAAAGACGAGTGAACACCATCGCGTAACATTAAAGGCATATCTTCACCACTGTCACAGAAAATAAAGTTGCTTTCAGGAAATTTATCTATGTTCATCGCCATTCGTATCTCTCTTAAGTGCAACTCGCTTTGGCAATGTGACTTGTAAATATCATCATTTACTACTCTCGTATCAGCAGTTTGAATTTTTCCCTAGTGCACGTAGATGGTTATAAAAGAACGAATATATGGTTTATTAGCAGATCATGCTGACACTGAAGTGGCTCAAACAGTGTATTCAAAACAGTAGATCTGCACTGCATGAATGAAGAACATGAGGTACAAGCTTTATTCCCCGAAAGAAAATCATTAACTGTAGACTATATTAGCGATGCCAGACGCAAAGAATCAGCACTTCATTCACAGAATATGTTCCTGTCATGTACACATCGCGATGTAGATCGTAAATAGCCAGCTGTAGCCCATCTTGGTGGTCCCGTTGCCTAAATACGGAGAAATTGCAATTTCGATTCTTGGCTCTTTGTCCAACTAGAGACTACAATCAATAATGAAATAAACTTCCTGGCAGATTAAAACTGTGTGCCCGACCGATACTCGAACCCCGGACCTTTGCCCTTCGCGGGCAAGTGCTCTACCAACTGAGCTACCGAAGCACGACTCAGGCCCGGTACTCACAGCTTTACTTCTGCAAGTACCTCGTCTCCTACCTTCTAAACTTTACAGAAGCTCTACAGTTCGCAGGAGAGCTTCTGTAAAGTGTGGAAGGTAGCAGACGAGGTACTGGCAGAAGTAAAGCAGGAGAGCTTCTGTAAAGTTTGGAAGGTAGGAGACGAGGTACTGGCAGAAGTAAAGCTGTGAGTACCGTGCGTGAGTACTGATTCGGTAGTTCAGTTGGTAGAGCCCTTGCCCACGAAAAGCAAAGGTCCCGAGTTCGAGTCTCGGTCGGGCACACAGTTTTAATCTGCCAGGAAGTTTCATATCAGCGCACACTCCGCTGCAGAGTGAACATCTCATTCTGGAATAATGAAATAAATCCGTAAATAGATAGTGAGAAAATTTATACTGTGAATAAAATGTCCAAATGTTCAAATGTGCGTGAATTCTTAAGGGACTAATCTGCATAGATCATCGGTCCCTAGATTTACACACTACTTAAACTAATTTAATCTAACTTACGCTAAGAACAACAGAGACACCCATGCCCGAGGGAGGACTCGAACTTCCGGCGGGAGGGGCCACGCAGTTCGTGACATGACGCCTCAAACCACGCGGCCACTCCGAGCGGCAGTGAATAAAATACCCCACTTTAGGGCAGTGGGCGGATTTTCATATTTAACATTCAAAAATGACATTTCTTGATTGTCAGCTGAACACAAATGTTTTCACAGACTGTCGTACCATAGCCGTCGACAATGCCGAACATTCGCCACAGTTCAAGAGAATCACTGAACCAGAATGAGAAACACTTTAAAGTAAAATTTTATTGAGACTCTTGATTAGGCAAGGTACCATCAAAATATGCAGAAAATCTGGATCGTCTCAAAACAGCAAGTGCATGTATCTCAGCTACTATTGTTTGCTGCGGAGATAGCTTGTTCTTTCTTCAAAAAACTGTATGTGCGTATAGACTCTCTCAGTGTTTAAGTACTAGATCCAATGAGCCATTCACATTTTCATCCAGTCGGAGTTGGTATGTCACTTTAACAACTTCTGATAACTGCTAGTTGGCAACTGCAAATCATATCAAAGTAAAACTGTCAACAAGAGTATTTCAGTCATTAGGCCCTCTCCTACCTTTGCGCTTCATTGAAGTCTCCCTTTCTATGACGAAAATATGCCTGGCTTGTTTATCTATCGTAGCAAATTTCAATGTCTATTGATACATACGTATATGCTGGGTTTCTGGTACTTTCTAGACACTTTGTACAAAGCTCAACATTTCAGAAATTTCTTCTTGTTTCCACTCCTCACCGAGTCAGAATGACAGAATCCTCTCCGAGGCAGACTGTATCTTAAGAGTGGAAACTGACGAATGAATACAGAGCGAGTAATGTGCTTCATTCTGAAATAAACCAGAATGACTTGTCAGTATCTAATATATAACTATGGATGTTCTTCGCCAGTAGCTGCAGCTATTCATGTGGCTTCAAGTAACCTATTTCACAAATATTCAGCGTGCTTCTTTACATAAGGTTTCTTCCCTTTTAACCATTTACACTGAAATTTCGTTATCCCCAGACGGCTTCCTTAACCTCATATGTGAGATATCTTCATAGATCTCTTCATTGTGTTACATTAATGTCGAATAAGTTTTATTTTAAAATTCAATGAAACAAGCGAAATAACTGAGTGTGATGGCCTCTACCAGGCACAGTGAATATTAAATATCGTAACAGGAAAAGTAACAGTATTTTACATTGCAGTAATGTACCAGGTGATCAAAAAGTCAGTATAAATTTGAAAACTGAATAAATCACGGAATAGTGTAGATAGAGAGGTGCAAAATAACACACATGCTTGGAATGACATGGGATTTTATTAGAACCAAAAAATACAAACGTTCAAAAAATGTCCGACAGATGGCGCTTGATCTGGTCAGAATAGCAATAATTAGCTTAACAAAGTAAGACAAAGCAAAGATGATGTTCTTTACAGGAAATGCTCAATATGTCCACCATCATTCCTCAGCAATAGCTGTAGTCGAGGAATGATGTTGTGAACAGCACTGTAAAGCATGTACGGAGTTGTGGTGACGCATTGGCGTCGGATGTTGTCTTTCAGCATCCCTTGAGATGTCGGTCGATCACGATACACTTGCGACTTCAGGTAACCCCAAAGCCAATAATCGCACGGACTGAGGTCTTGGGACCTGGGAGGCTAAGCACCAACTGACCACAAAGGACGCGAAAACGGTGGTTCGACCACGGCAACAGATTATTCTCTTCGGACCTAACACTGACAGCGCAGAAGCTTGAATTCTACATCAAACCATACCAGACTACGAAACACACTGACTGTGATGGAGCTTTTGCTTGTTTTCTCATTCCTACAGAACGGATGGAAGGAACTGGGACTGTGCAAGGACAGAAGACCAATACATAAACAGAGACACGTGCTCATTTCTCCTCCAGCAGCTCTGCTTCGGATTAGCGGAGTGCCGAATCAAGGTATACATAAACACAGCCTGCTAAGACGAAGTCACACTTAGCGTAAACGAAAGAGTGTCAACGCTTACTTTCGACACCTAGGCCGCACCGCGAAAGGGATGGCAGTTTCGACTGCTTATCCAACTCCAGCACCGCAGCATTCATTAGGACTAATGCTGTGCCTAGAGGAGAACCAACCAGGTCCATGTGGAGTCATTTAACAAAAGCCTTTCCTTCACATCCACTGACCGTCTGGCTCGCCTCCAATGGTTGCACCGATGGGATGGCGCAGAGTTTTATCTGGAAATGGTAGCATTTCCACACTGACAAAATTTGAACCTAAATCCAAGACCCTCCCAGTGTAACCTAAATTCAAGACCGTTTTGCTAGAAGATTCCAGTAAGGTCGTAGTAGCATATAGAGAGAGAAGTCAAAACACTTTTGTTTGTCCTGACCCACAGCTTTGACAAATATTGGGAACACACTTTGTGACACGTTAAGCAGATGCACAATTTATTTTTAAATGTACGAGCAGTTTCAGCCAGAATCCTTTTTCCAGCAAACATTTTTGTTACTAGCAAGTCTTACGAATAAATAATAAAACGAATGTCGAAGTTAAATGAATGCGTAGGAATAGACACCGCGCATTCATACAAGTGATTAGCCTCAATGGGCAACCAATCGACTATCTTCACTGCTGTTTCACATTTACGTTTGATCTCCAGCGGGAAGCCAAAATTAACGAGCGTGATGGACATGGACAGAGGCTGTGGATAGGTGGCACTAGGTGGGAACGTAAGTACTCAGGTAACCATGCCGAGATAGTCCGTGCATTCGCGATGAACACTGTGTTCAGGTTGTCCAATTGGCAACGCATCTGCTTAGTAAAAAAGAGATCCTGGGTTCAAATTCTGATCCAGCGCACATTTTCACGCGCGGCCGCTGATTCCGCACTAAGTACCGCTACAGCTGGTATCTTTTAGTTCCTTCACGTTCCTTTTCTTTCTCTCCGCTCCACCTTCAATTTATATAATATATACACTGAAGCGCCGAAGAAACTGGTATAGGCAGGCGGACTCAAACGGGCAGAATACGGTGCTCGGTGGGCAACGCCTATATAAAACAAGTGTCTGGCGCAGATGTTAGATAGGTTACTACTGCTACAAAGGCAGGTTATCAAAATTTAAGTGAATTTGAATGTGGCGTCATAGTTGGCGCACGAGCGATGGAACACAGTACTTCCGACGTAGCGATTAAGTGCGGATTTTCCCGTTCGACCTTTTCACGAGAGTGCCGGGAATACCAGGAATCCGGTAAAACTTCAAATATCTGCGACCGGAAAAAAATCCTGCAAGAATGAGACCAACGACGACTGAAGAGAATCATTAAACGTGACAGAAGAGCAACCCTTCCGCAAATAGCTGCAGATTTCAATGCTGGGCCATCAACAAGTGTCAGCGTGCGACCAATTCAAGTAAACATCATCGATGTGGGCTTTCGGAGCCGAAGTCTCACTCGTGTAGCCTTGATGACTGCACGACACAAAGCTTCACGCGTCGACTGAGCCCGTCAACACTGACATTGGACTGTTGATGACAGGAAATATGTTGCCTGGTCGGACAACTCTCGTTTCAAATTGTATCGAGCGGGTGGACGTATACGGGTATGGAGAGAACCTGATGAATCCACGGACAATGCATGTCAGCAGGGGACTGTTCAAGCTGATGGAGGCTCTGTAAAGCTGTGAGACTTGCGCAGTTGGAGTGATATGGGACTCCTAATACGTATAAGGTACGACTCTGACAGGTGACACATAAGCATCTTATCTGATCACCTGCATCCATTCATGTCCATTGTGCATTCCGACGGACTTGGGCAATTCAAGCAGGACAATGCAACATCCCAAATGTCCATAATTGCTACAGAGTGAGTCCGGAAACATTCTTCTGAGTTTAACCCTTCCGCTGGCCACCAAAGCCCCCAGACATGAACATTATTGAGCAATTCTGGGATACCTTGCAAAGTGCTGTTCAGAAGAGATCTCCATCTCAATATACTCCTACTCATTTATGGACAGCCTTGCAGGATTCATGGTGTCAGTTCCATACAGCACTCCTTCAGACGTTAGTCCAGTCCATGCCGCGTCGTGTTGCGGCACTTATGCGTGCTCGCAGGGGTCCTACACGATATTAGGCAGGTGTACCAGTTCCTTTGGTTCTTCAGCGTACCGCGTCAGTGGGTCCCGTGTGGTGTCTGTTCTCTCGGACATGTGAAAAGAATGGACACCACACATTCATATAACTGATTCGCCTCGATGGACAATGAATACTGAACGTTTAGTGCGGGTGCACACTTGTGTTAGACCTACAGCTATAATTTAAAATTAGCGGGTATGGAAGACATAGACGGTGACCGCGTATAGGTGTCGCTGAGTGGGAATGTAAGTCGGCCAGGGACCATGGCAGGATAGCCCACACATGATCCAAAACCACTGTGTCTGGGTGGCACAGTGGATAACGCCACTGCCCAGTAAGCAGGAATTCCTGGGTTCGCTTCCGAGTCCTGCATACGTTTTCACCTGTCGCCGCCGAATCCGTGTAAAATATCTGTGCACCTTATATCATTAGTTAATTCCTTTTCCTTCCCTTTCTCCTCACTCCAACATCCAAATTACATAAATGGCGAAATATATTTATAAACAAAACTTCGTTACATTTATAAGTAGGCTGTCTAGGTTTTTATGTTGGTAACGTTACGTAGTGCTCTGTACGAAAATCACTGACTGCGCTGTGTGCAGTCTGCGGCTGGCTGGACTCATTGTTGGAATATTTGCTTGTGTAGTGTTGGGCAGTTGGATGTGAACTGTCCGTAAGGTTGGGCAGTTGGAGGTGAGCCGCCAGCAGTGGTGGATGTGGAGAGGGAGATGCCAGAGTTTTGAGAGCGGACGACCTGGACGTGTGTCCGTCAGAAAAAGGAAATTTGTAAGACTGAATGTCATGAGCTGATTAAGGTAAATGCATTGTTTGTTCTCCATCAAAATCTTTCATTTGCTAACTATGCCTATCAGTAGTTAGTGCCTTCAGTAGTTAGAATCTTTTATTTAGCTGGCAGTATTGACGCTATCGGTATTGCAATAGTTCAAGTAACGACGATTTTTGTGAGATAAGTGATTCATGAAAGGTATAGGTTGTTGTTAGTCCGGGCCATTCTTTTTAAGGGATTGTTGAAAGTCAGATTATGTTGCGCTAAAAAAATATTGTGTGTCAGCTTAGTGATGATCAGAATAAGTAAAGAGAGAACTGTCTGAGTACGTTCAGTTTTGCTCAGCTGTTTGAAAATCAAACAACGTAGAAGTTTGAAGGGGAACTTTCACTTCAAGTATAGCCGGCACTCCCTACCTCTACTCATGCATGACAAAATATTATTTATAAATATTATATTTGACTTTTATTTTATAATGTATTTTATATGTGCTATAAACGACTGTTTAAATTGGAAATGTTCTCAGACTGAAGAAGGTAGCACAATAAATATAAATTGTGCAACAGCTTCACATGTTACAAAATGTCATTTCTAACATCGAGCTGCGGTTCGGGAATGTTGGCGAGAAGTGGTGTAGCTCTATTTTCAAGGCGAAGTAATTATCAAATATGAATATGATGATCAAAAGACATTACATTTTATGCTTTATATACACTGTCCCAACTTCACGGTTTTAAATGAGCTCACATACGATTTAACATTCCATTACTCTGTAAATACTCTAACTTGAGAAATTACTTTTTCACTATATTGTCTCATAGTGTGACTGGAGATTTTTTTTCATCTGAAAACTATTTGTGTGTTGTAGTCAAATTTTATAGCTATAGTCAATAAAATTCTTCTGGTTATGTGGCCACACTGTCAATGTGTAATATTCTCCGATGTTTCGGCACTGTTTAAAATGGCCCTTCTCAGGGTGTTTTTGTTAACTCCTGAATGAGAAAAGTTTTGGTTCTCGTACATTGGCGGAAGAGGCTGTTACCGTACTCTGGCAGGCAACCGAGGTTGAGTAGGATGGCTGTTGGACGTCGTTTATCGATGTTTGCTTTTCTTCGTTTCATTGGGAGAAATAGAAGTTTTGATTGGTGTTTACATATTTGTTAGCTACTGGTGGAAACAGGCGAATGTGTAACGGGCGACAGTTGCGTAGCGCTGTTTACTTGCTGCCTAGTGCCGGCTGAGGCGTACCGAAATCTGTATACCTAGGGCAGACCATCCTGTCTGTGTGTTGCTTTGCATCAGCGACCGTTCCGTAGCGCTGTTACTGCTGGCTACCGAGACGCCAGGCGTCGCTACCCGTCCTTTTATTTCATGTTGGCGGATTGCTTTGCTATATCTATAGCCTCTCTAATCTTCCTGCTGGAGGTAAGAGGCTGTTTAGTCGGAAAGTGTGCGTCTCTAAATTCTATCTGCTTGTCGCACTCATCCTGTGGTTCTGCCACCGCTGACTTGTTCTGTTCTCTTAGTCGAATATATTTTTCGTGTTAACATAACAAAGGGCTCTGAGCACGATGGGACTTAGTTAACATAACACTGTGCTGATGTATCGTCCCGGCATCTCCGCCGGTACTTCGTTTGAATACTGCCCATCGATTGTGCTATTACGGTCCCTATCGAAGCGTTAGGTGTTACAGGTGCCCGCCAGCTCGTCAACGTGCAGTAGTCCAGCCAGCAGCCAGCAGCGGTCCCTGCCAGCGTCCACCGGCGGTTCCTGCCAGCGGCCTGCAGCCTGCAGCCAGCGTCCATCGGCCAGCAGCGGTTCCTGCCAGCAGCCAGCAGCCTGCAGCCTGCAGCCAGCGTCCAGCGTCCAGCAGCGATTCCTGCCGACAGCCAGCGTCCAGCAGCGGTCCCTCCCAGCAGCCAGCGTCCAGCTGCGGTCCCAGCCATCGTCCAGCAGCAGCAGCAGCAATAGCGTCGCCACCCCCGCCAGCATCACCAGAGTGGGGCTTCAGCCCCGGTCTCCTTCATAGTTTCTCGGTCCCTATTACTCTGTGTTTCTCCTCGCCTTCTTTGTCCTGTCCTGTTCTTTACCCCCTCTCGTAATGTCGACCCCCACCACCGCCACTACTGCCATCACCACTGCCATCATTTACACGTCCCCCTCCGCTGCCGCCACCACTATCACGTGGTGTGCCGCATCCCTCCCCCCTCAGTCCATCCCCCCACTCCTCACTCTCCCATCCCCAGTTCCTCCCTCCCACGCCTCCTCTGATCCCTTCCCTCCACTCCCTCCCTCTGCGGCCCCCGCTCGGGTGGTCGCCCGGAGGGCTACGGCCCACGCTCCACTCTCCCCTTCGCCTTCATCGTCATCGTCATCGTCTTCACCGTCGCCTTCGCCATCGCCCTCACCATCTCCGGCGCCGCCTCCAGCACCGAGACCTCCCACTCCCCGCCACCTTCCAGTCGCTCCCATCCCCCACACCTCTTCCATTGCCGTCAAGCGCCCCAGTGGCACCCCTGCCTCCTCTACTCCCAAAAAGGCTCTGCCTCGTCCACCTTCCCCCACCCATGATACCATGGATGTCTCCCCGCCTGTCTCTGCCCCCTCCTCCTCCTCCTCTACCACCTCCTCCTACCGCTACCTCCCCTCCCGTCCTGATCCCTCCCTTCTTGAAGCCCGGAACCTCACCCTCTTCCTTCGCCAGAAGTTTCCTGGTGTCCCCATCTCCCTCCTCACTCCTCGCCATGATTCGATGCTCTTCTCCTCCCCCAGCCCTACTCTCCACACAGACCTCCTTTCCCGCATCCCTGTCACCCACTTTGGCCCTAATGCCTCCCTCACCCCTTCTCCTTCCCCGCCTCTCTCCCGCCAACCCCAACCCCCGTGTCGCCCGCCAACCTTCACTGCCGTGATCACTCAGCTTAGTCCGACGATCACGGAGGATGAGGTGTTGGCGGAGCTTCAGGCACATTCCCATCTGGAGGTGCGTGCAGTTCGTCGCATACACAACGCTGCTGGCCCCACCCACCTTATGCAGGTCTTTTCTGAGCACGCCCCCTCCATCGATCGTCTCCTGAAGGATGGTGCCCTCCTTTTTAACCAACATTATAAAGTTGACCCCTCCCGTTCCCCTCCTCAATCCCTCCGCTGCCGAAGGTGCTTGCGGTATAATGCACACCCGACATCTGAGTGCCGCGAGGCCCCCACCTGCCCACACTGTAGGCTAGCCCACTTTTTACGGCAGTGCTCCAATCTCCAGTCCCCCCCGCTCCTGTAATACCTGTTATCTCCCTCATCCTACCTACTCCCAGAAATGTAAGGCCCGACCCCCTTCTACCACTCCTGAACTCACCATTCCTGTCCGCCCTTTGGACGCCCCCACCTCTCCCAGAAATTCCCTTCGCCCACCCCCTACCGCTGAGGACATCATCAGATTCCTCACCATCGTCCTTCAGAATGTTCATCCCTTTCAGCGCCCGCACACCCTCCAACAGATCTCCCTCGCCGCCCGTTCCGTTTTCCAGGACAAAATGTACGCCACCTACTCCAACAATCAGGTCCATTTCACCCTCTCCCGCCTGACACCCTCGTTTAAATCCCTGTCATGGCACAACAGCACCGTATCCTTTTCAACAACATCTGCTCCCTTCCCGCGAACAAGAACCTCTTCTTGCACACCCTCGCCACCCACCGCGTGGATACCTTCCTCCTCAATGAAACCTTCCTCCAACCCCACCACACCATCCACACTTCTCCCTACCTCCTCCACCGCTCCGATAATCCTCTCCCAATGGCGCGTGGCAGAGTTGCCAATGGTCACCACCGCCAGATCCCCGTTCGGCTCCAACCTCTCCTTCCCAACCCCACCAAACACCTAATCCTTAGTCTCTTCTTCCCCGGCCTTACCGTTAGCGGCGCCACCATCTATGTCCGCCCTAACGCCCCTATTCCCTTCAACTTCCTCTCCTACATTGACCATACCTTCTCCTCCTACGTGATCACCACCGACCTCAACATCCATAGTCGTTCTGCCGCCCAGTTATGGCGGTGGCATCGGTTCCTCTCCTACCTTCAGGGCGACCTCATCCCCATCCCCCAGCACACCCGTCCCGAATCCAACTCCACTCCCAACGTTATCCTGTTATCCTTTCCTCCCCCAACCTCCTTGGCCACATAACGGTGGATGTCCTGGAGCCTATTGGTAGCGACCATCTCCCTGTCCTCCTCACCGTTTCAGACGGTCGTCGCCCCTGCCGTAACCCTCGTAATGACCCTCCCCCTAAGTACATCCATGACTACTCCCGTGCCAACTGGAATGCCTACCGGGATACCCTTCCCACCCAGGTCGATAGCCACCCCTTCACCTACCACCACCCTGATGATGTAACCCATCCCACCTCCTTTATCCAGCAGACCTTGTCTGAGGCCATGGAGGCCCATGTCCCTACTGTCGCCGTCCACCCCCACCGTCCTAACTTACCCCCACAGGCCATCCTCCTCCTCCATGAATCCCGTCGTCTCTACCGAGCCTTCCTCTGCACGCGTGACCCGGACACACTACGACGCCACCGGCAACTCCAGCGACACATTCGTCATTTGCTCGCGGCCAAGAAACGCCGGGACTGGGGACAGACATGCACCCGTTTAAATGCTACCCTACCTATCAACTCATCCAAGTTCTGGTCAGCCTTCCGTCACCTTACTGGAACTAAACCCACCCCCTACAATCCTCTTCTCCATGATGATCGCCCCTTCCCTGATTCCCTTAGTAAGGCCAGTCACTTTGCCTCTTACCTCTCCGACGTCTTCTCCATCCCCAATGATCCCCAGTTCGATTACTCCCTCTTCCCGGATGTCCGCGATCGAACTGACACCTCTGTCCCTCCCCTCGCTCCTGGATTCCAGTACTTGGACAACATTACACACACGGAACTCAATGCCCCTATCACTACACAGGATCTCATTGCTACACTCCGCACAAAATGCAACACCGCTCCTGGTCACGATCGTGTCACCTACCATCACCTTCGTGAAGCTCCTGTCTCTTTCCTCTCCAACCTGGCCACGCTCTACAATGGAGTCCTGTCCACCAGTTACTACCCCGACCTGTGGAAAACCTCCCGTATCCTGATGTTCCTTAAACCTGACAAACCGCCGTCCACCGTCTCCTCCTACTGTCCCATTAGCCTTACCTCAGTCTTCAGCCAGGTCCTGGAATCTATCCTCACCTGCCGCATCCACCAGCATCTAAGCCAGCACCGCCTCCTTCCCGTTACCCAGTGTGGCTTTCAGCTGTCCTTCTCTTCTGACGATCTCCTCCTTCACCTCACTCATCTCCTTTCCGAACAGCTTAATTCCCGTCACTCCGCAATTTTCCTCTCCCTGGACCTCGAGCAAGCTTATGACCGCGTATGGCATTCCAGTCTCCTCTTCAAGCTCCAAACCTTCGCCCTTCCAAGTAACTACGTCCGTCTGATCGGCTCCTTTCTCTCCCACCGTCCTTCCTACATCACCATCCATAACACCAACTCCTACACCTTTTTCCCCTCCGCCGGTGTGCCCCTAGGCTCCGTCCTCTCCCCCCTTCTGTACCTTTTGTATACGGCGGACATGCCGCCGCCGTCACCCCCCGTCCACCTCCTCCAGTTTGCTGATGACACCGCCTTCCTTGCCCTTGCCCCCACCCTGCAGCGCTCCCAACACCTTCTCCAATCCCATCTTGACCAGTTCGCCGCTTGGTGCAACCAGTGGCTGCACAAGGTCAATCCCTCCAGAACCCAGGCAATCATTGTAGGCAAAACCACACCTTCCTTCCGCCTCCCTGATGTCTGTCTCACCGTCTATGGCCGTCCTATAGCCTTCACTCCCACCCTTAAGTACCTTGGCGTCACCCTTGACCATCGCCTCTCCTGGACTCCCCATCTCCTGACAATCCAAGCCAAGGCACGCCCCCGACTCCGTCTCCTCAAACTCCTTTCCGGCTGTACGTGGGGTCTGGACCCCTCCACCATCCTTCACACCTATAAATCCCTCATCCGCACTATCCTTTGTTATGCACATCCAGCCTGGATCTCTGCCCCCCCCCCTACCTTTTATAATTCCCTCCAAATCCTTGAACGCCATGCTCTCCGCCTCGCCTATCGCATCCGTCTCCCCTCCCCCATGCGGATCCTGTATGATCTCATCCCCTTCCCCCACCTCCTCCTCTTCCTCGAAAGGATACGGATCCTGTACACCTCCCGCAAACTCGATCCTCCTCATCCGCTTGTCTCACCAATCCTCTCCCACCCCCACCCGCTGCTGCGCCTGTATTCCCAAGTCCCACCCGGTCTCCATCTCTCCACCCTCCTTACCCTCTCCCAAGGTGGCTTCCGCCAGCTCCCCCTCCCTGATGATGTCCTCCTCCCCTCCATCTACCCCTCCTATCAACTTTGATCCTCCCCCCCCCCACTTCCTGTGTCCTTTCCTTTAGGTACCCTCCCTCCCTTCTCTTTCCCTTTCCCACAGTCCCCTCCCTCCTCCCCTCTTCCCCCAGGCTTCCCCTCCCCCTTCCTCCCTTCCCCCCATCTCCCCTGCCCATGGCATCTCTGCTCTCCCCTCTCCCTCTCCCGTTCCCCTTCCTCCTCCTTCTCTCTTGGCAGGTCCCCGGACTCGCACATGCTCAGTGAACATTCGCGCGCCGGAGATCTTCGCCATCAGTGCTTCGTGTGTGTGCCTTCGTTTGTGTGTAGTGTTTGTTCGCCGTCACGCCACCACCGTTCACGTGCCGTCTCCATCATCCATGTTATGTGCGCCGTGTCACCTAGTGTTAATGATGTTTCTCGTCCAGCTTGAACGGCTCCATGTTTTTTTTTGTTTTTAAGTGTCTACATTTTTTACCCACCGTTTTGACTGTCTTCTCTGTGCCACCTTTATGTACTACTTGTTGTCAAACTCAAGGCTGAAGAGCGGCGTATTGTGCTGCTGCCAGCCCGCCTTTGTATAAGGTGTTTAAAATCATAATAAAGAAAGAAAAAAAAGTATCGTCCCGCATGGCCTACATACACTAATCCACACTCGCACCAATTTCCTAAACTGTAGCAGCATGTAGCTTGTCAGCTGTACCTTTCGTTGAGTGAAGAAAATTTTTGTATTCTGTTGCTTCGAAAAATAGCCGTGATACCTCCTTCCTGGACAATTTTGCATACACTTTCAGTGACCTCTTGGCAAGAGGGCAATGTTTTCTGTTTCCTTCTGCTCTTCCCTATTGCCTTGATACATTACCGCCATAGTTTTGCCTATCATCTTCATCCCATTAACATTGTCTCCAAAAACCAACCTGAAGTTTCCGAGTTCAGCCTTCGGATACTCTTAATTGCTAATCCCTTGGACCCTGTTGGTTGAAGTGTGCATGGCGGATGTCTTCTATGTAGGGTGAGGCGGAAGAATCAGCAACGTTCAACGCCGTGAGCGTGCAGAAGGTAATGGAAACCACTACATTAAAGACATATGATCTATATCCACAGGACATGTGGCCTGTACTTGAAAAAGTGTCATGATGAACTCTCCATTGGCAAAAGATTCCGGACTAGCACTACATTCGGATCTCCGAGAGCGGATTACGAAGCGGTTGATGGCTATGAGAGAAATACTTCATAACCAACGAAAGGGTAACGCTTTACTAGTCAGCGTCTGGAAGTCAGAAGTCTGAACGTGGAAGCTAGAAAATGAGAAAATGGGACTACTAAACTCAATGTAAATATATTAGGGGTCAGCGAAGTGAAATGGAAAGAAGACCAGGATTGCTGGTCAGAAGATATAGGGTAATATCAACAGCAGCGGAAAATGTTATAACGGGAGTAGGATTCTTTATGAATAGGAAGGTAGGAAAGAGAGTGTGTTACTGTGAACAGTTCAGTGATACAGTTTTTCTTATTAGAATCAAGAGCAAACCAAAACCGACAACGATAGTTCAGGTATACTCGCCGACGACGCAATCAGAAGCTGAAGAGATAAAGAAAGAGACATGAAGATACTGGAAGGGTACTTCAGTACCGAAAGGGAGATCAGAATCCAATAGCGATGGGGGATTGGAATTCAGTTGTAGGGGAAAGAGCAGAACAAAAAAAGATGTTGAAATGTGTGTGAAATCTTATGGGACTCAACTGCTAAGGTCATCAGTCCCTAAGCTTACACACTAATTAACCTAAATTATCCTAATGACGAACACACACACCCTTGTCCGAGGGAGGACTCGAACCTCCGCCGGGATCAACCACACAGTCCATTACTGCAGCGCCCTAGACCGCTCGGCTAATCCCACGCGGCAGGAGCAGAAGAAAGGGTTACGGGAGAATATAGGGTTGGTATTATGAATGAGGGAGGAGAGAGACTAATTGACTTCTGCAATAAATTTCAGTTGGTAATAGTGAACAATCATTTCAAGAATCACAAGAGGGGGAGGTATACTTGAAAAAGACCGGGAGATACTGGAGTATTTCAGTCAGATAACATCATGGCCAGGCAGAGATTTCGAAATCAGATATTGGATTGTAAGGCGAACCCAGGGGCAGAAACAGACTCAGATCACACTTCATTAATGATGAAGAGTAGGCTGAAGTTTAGGAGACTAGTGAGGAAGAATGTTTAAAGAAGTGCGATACCGAAGCTCTAAGGAATGAAGAGATACATTTGAAGTTCTCGGAGGCTATAGGTACTGCAAGAATGATTAGCTTACAGACAGTTCAGTTGAAGATGAGTGGGCAAGTCTAAAAAGGACAACCACAAAGCAGAAGGTATAAGAGACAGCCAATTTGTTGCAATAACTGGTGGTTTTCAAATAACCTTTACCATGGTTGCGAAAGATTTAAATCTGTCCTCCTCGGAAGGACAAACAAAGTTCACATTAGCAGTCAGTCATTAACGTTGTCTCCACATGACATGTATCGACAGCGGTCTGTATGTCCATATGAAACAATTAAGGATCCTAGAATCAAGGGCTTGTCACATCATCAAAACCTCTTAAATTAACAGCTCATGTTAGTAGCTACATAGCGACTAACATGAATTTTCACGTATGGACATACAGACTGTCGCCGATACATGTCATGTGGAGACAGCTTTACTGACTGATTGATAATGTGAAGTTTGTTTGTCAGTCTGCGGAAGAAGGGTTTAAATCCGTCGAAATCATGGAAAAGGTTACTTGAAAACCACAATTTACTGCAACGTGCTGGCTGTCTCTTATACCCTCTGTTTCGTAACCGTTTCTGTAGAGCAGCCATGTTCAAAATACTGCAGTCACAGAAGCTGGAGAGAAAAACTTAGGTACGAGAAAGATAACTGTGAAGAAACTATGGGTGACAGAAGAAATACCATAGTTGATCGACGAAAAAAGGGAGTAAAAAATTGTTCTTGGAAATTCAGGAATACAGAAATGGAAAATACTTAGGAATTAAACAAATAGGGAGTGCATTTAAGCTAAGGCGAAACGGCTACATCAAAAATATGAAGAAGTCGAAAAAGAAATGATAGTCGGAAGCACTAACACAGCATATAAAAAAGACAAGCAACCTTCGGCGAAATAAAAAGAAGAATGCAATGGGAACTGTACTGTTAAATGCAAAGGAGAGCGGATAAATGAAAAGAGTACATTTAAGGCCTGTATGAGAGGGGACGTCTTATCTGATGACATGATAGAAAAAGAAATAGGAAACGGTAGAAAAGAGATAAAGGATCCAGTATCAGAATTTAGAAGAGGTTTGGAAGACTGAAAATCAAATAAGGCGGAAGGGATAGGTAACATACCATCGGAATTTCTAAAATCATTTCGGGAGGTGGCAGCAAAACGATTATTCACGTTGATGTGTAGAATATATGAGACTGATTAAGTATCATAAGACTTTCGGAAAAACATTATCCACACAATTTCTAAGATTGCAAGAGCCGAAAAGTGCGAGAATTATCATACTATCAGCTTAGCAGCTCCTGCATCCAAGTTACTGACGAGAATAATACACAGTGAAATGGAAGAGAAAATTAGGGATTCTTAGATGACGATCAGTTCCGCTTTAGAGAAGGCAAAGGCAACAGAGAGGGAGTTCTATAATTGTGGTTGATAATGGAAGCAAGGCTGAAGAAAAATCAAGATACATAGCATATGTCGAACGATACTTACAAGAACCAAAGTGAACAATAATATCGGAAGACCAAGAACGAAGATCACGGATTAAAAATGGTAGTAGAAACGGATGTAGCCTCTCACCCATGCTGTCCAAGCAATACGTCGAAGCAGTAATGACGGCTATAAAATGAAAGTGCAAGAGTGGGATTAAAATTCAAGGTGAAAATATATCAGTGTTCAGATTCGCTGATGACATTGCTATCCCCAGTGAAAGTGAAGAAGAACTTCGGGACATGATGAATAGAAAGAAAAGTGTAATGAGTACAGAATATGGATTCAGAGTAAGTCGAAGAGAGAGAAAATTAATGAGGAGGAGGAGAAATGATAACAACGGAAAACTGAACGTCATAACTGGTGATCACGATGTAAATGAAGTTAATGAATTCTTCTACTAGGCAGCAAGAAATCCATGACAGACGGAGCAAAGAGGAGATAAAAAGGAGATTAGCACTGGCAAGAGAAGTCAACTACACTGCTGTCAAAATTAAAGCAACGAACGGAAATTTTGGAACGTTGCTATTATTTTGTCACAAAACAGTAGAAACAGGTGATAGTAAAGTAGAAACAATGTAAAGAATACAGAACGTAAACAACTCCAACATGAAAAACGTTAGACAATAATGCTCTTTGTTTTTTTTATAACTTAACGGATTTGCACCCACATTCTGACAACTGGTTAATGCGATCAGTATGGGATGTGACCACCTCTGGCACCAATACAGGCCTGCCAACGACGGGACGTGCTGCAAATGATGTCATCAATCTCATGTTGAGGTAATAACGCCCATTCTTCCTGAGGAGCTGTTCGCAAGTCTTTGATTGGTGGATGCTGATGTGTTGCGATCCGTCCCCCTAATGCGTCCCAAAAATGCTCTATGGGATTCAAATTGGGAGATCATGTAGGCCACGCCATCCGTGAATATCTTCCTCTTCCAAGAAAAACATCAGCCACCCGTGCTCTACGAAGTCGAGCATTATCGTCCATCAAAAATGGTTCAAATGGCTCTAAGCACTATGGGAGTTAACATCTGGGGTCATCAGTCCCCTAGACTTAGAACTACTTAAACCTAACTAACCTAAGGACACCACACACATCCATGCCCGAGGCAGGAATCGAACATGCGACCGGACTGAAGCGCCTAGAACCTCTCGGACACAGCGGCCGGCTATCGTCCATCAATACGACGTCTGGGTCCATAGCAGCCCTCAACAACCGCGCATGAGACCTCAAGATCTCTTCACGGCACGTGACTGCAGTTAAATCTTGCTGATTCACCCGTTAAACTTCATGAAGACGTGTCTGAGTGCTCAACATAATCCCTGCCCACACCATTAGGGATCCCCCTCGATATCGGTCTCTTTCCACAATGTTTGTGTCCCCAAATCGTGTTCCACGTGCACTTCAGATACGAGTCCTCGAGACTCATTCTCCAGACCAAATCGGGACTTATCTGCGAAAAGAACATTGGGCCACCGTTCGACCGTCCAGGAGGCATGTTGACGACTCCACTCGAGACGTTCCCTACTATGAAGATACGTCAGAGATAAACAGACAGCAGGTCTCCAACAACAAAGGCCACTCTGCTGAAGCCTTCTGTACACCATTCATCTCGATACAACACGTCCAGGCGATGCTGCGAGATCAGATGCCAGTTGTCGTGCGGTACTAAGGCTGTACCGTCATGCACCTACAGCCAAGCAATGGTCCACTCTTTCTGATGTCACACGTGGACGGCCCTGTCCTGGTCTTTGGGATACAGTTTCGGTCCCTATCAACTGTCGCCACATCTGAGGAACAACAGAACGATTCACATTAGGCCTTGGGGCCACATCGGTTTGCGACTGTTGCTTCCTTTCTTCCTTCGGCTCTCCACTGCAGAGAGTCTGGTAGGCATAATTTCTGTGCCGTACTACGCCGTCTGTGTTTGCACATAGCGATGTGGATGTGGGACTACCCGACAAATAGTATCCCGTTTGATAGGTGCCCTGACGTCATCTCTGGCGTGGTTGTCCGTTGATGGGAATGCCATCTTCCGGGAAGAACATGAATGCTCGGACGTGTGGTTGACAGTTTATATAATTATATTGTGAATTAGACGCAGGACGGGGAAATTGCAATACATTGCTTTAATTTTGGTCACCACTGTAGTATCAAACATTGGTCTTAATTTGCGGAAGAAATTTCGGAGAATCTACGTTTGGATCACTACATTGTATACCAGCGAGACATGGACTGTGGGAAACTCGGAACAGAAAAGAATAGAAACATTTGAAATGTGGTGCTACAAAAGAACGGAGAAAATGAGGTGCACTGACAAGATAAGAAATGAGTAGGTTCTACACAGAAGCGGCGTAGAATGGAATACATGGAAAATACTGACTAGAAGAAGGTGCAGGATGACAGGACATCTGGTAAGACAGCAGGGAATAACTTCCATGGTACTAGAGGGAGATGTGTTGTTGTTGTTGTTGTGGTCTTCAGTCCTTACATTGGTTTGATGCGGATTTCCATGCTACTCTATCCTGTGCAAGCTTCTTCATCTCCCAGTACCTACTGCAACCAACATCGTTCTAAATCTGTTTAGTGTATTCATCTCTTGGTCTCCCTCTACGATTTTTACCCTCCACGCTGCCCTCCAGTACTAAATTGGTGATCCCTTGATGCCTCAGAACATGTCCTACCAACCGATCCCTTCTTCTAGTCGAGTTGTGCCACAGACTTCTCTTCTCCCCAGTCCAATATCTCCTCATTAGTTATATGATCTACCCATCTAATCTTCAGCATTCTTCTGTAGCACCACACTTCGAAAGCCTCTATTCTCTTCTTGTCCAAACTTGTTATCGTCTAAGTTTCACTTCCATACATGGCTACGCTCCATACAAATACTTTCACAAACGACTTCCTGAAACTTAAATCTATACTCGATGTTAACAAATTTCTCTTGTTCAGAAACGCTTTCCTTGCCATTGCCAGTCTACATTTTATATCCTCTCTACTTCGACTATCATCAGTTATTTTGCTACCCAAATAGCAAAACTCCTTTACTACTTTAAGTGTCTCATTTCCTAATCTCATTTCCTCAGCATCATCCGACTTAATTCGACTACATTCCATTATCGTTTTTTTGCTTTTGTTGATGTTCATCTTATATCCTCCTTTCAAGACACTATCCATTCCGTTCAACTGCTCTTCTGAGTCCTTTGCTGTCTCTAACAGAATTACAATGTCATCGGCGAACATCAAAGTTTTTATTTCTTCTCCATGGATTTTAATACCTACTCCGAATTTTTCTTTTGTTTCCTTTACTGCTTGCTCAATATACAGATTGAATAACATCGGGAATAGGCTACACCCCTGTCTAACTGCCAACATTGTCAAAAGCTTTCTCTAAGTCTACAAATGCTAGAAAGGTAGGTTTGCCTTTCCTTCATCTAGCTTCTAAGATAAGCCGTAGGGTCAGTATTGCCTCACGTGTTCCAATATTTCTACGGAATCCAAACTGATCTTCCCCGACGTCGGCTTCTACCAGATTTTCCATCCGTCTGTAAAGAATTCGCGTTAGTATTTTGCATCCGTGACTTATTAAACTGATTGTTCGGTAATTTTCACATCTGTCAACACCTGCTCTCTTTGAAATTGGAATTATTATATTCTTCTTGAAGTCTGAGGGTATTTCGCCTGTCTCATACATCTTGCTCACCAGATGGAAGAGTTTTTTCAGGACTGGCTCTCCCACTGTATTTCTCATGGAATGTTGTCTACTCCCGGGGCCTTGTTTCGACTCAGGTCTTTCAGTGCTCTGTCAAACTCTTCACGCAGTATCGTATCTCCCATTTCATCTCCATCTACATCCTCTTCCATTTCCATAATATTGTCCTCAAGTACATCGCCCTTGTATAGACCTTCTAAATACTCCTTCCATCATCTGAGCTCTTGATATTCATACATGTGGTTCTCTTTTCTCCAAAGGTCTCTTTAATTTTCCTGTACGCAGTATCTATCTTACCCCTAGTGAGATAAGCCTCTACACCCTTACAATTGTCCTCTAGCCATCCCTGCTTAGCCATTTTGCACTTCCGGTCGATCTCATTTTTGAGACGTTTGCATTCCTTTTTGCCTGCTTCATTTACTGCATTTTTATATTTTCTCCTTTCATCAATTAAATTCAATATTTCTTCTGTTACCCAATGATTTCTACTAGCCCTCGTCTTTTTACCTACTAGATCCTCTGCTGCCTTCACTACCTCATCTCTCAAGGCTACCCATTCTTCTTCTACTGTATTTCTTTCCCCCATTCCTGTCAATTGGTCCCTTATGCTCTCCCTGAAACTCTGTACAACCTCTGGTTTAGTCAGTTTATCCAGGTCCCATCTCCTTAAATACCCACCTTTTTGCAGTTTCTTCAGTTTTAATCTACAGTTCATAACCAATAGATTGTGGTCAGAGTCCACATCTGCCCCTGGAAATGTCTTACAATTTAAAACCTAGTTTCTAAATCTCTGTTTTACCATTATATCATCTATCTGAAACCTGTCAGTATCTCCAGGCTTCTTCCATGTATGCAACCTTCTTTTATGATCCTTGAACCAAGTGTTTGCTATGATTAAGTTGTGCTCTATAGTTCTGAGACATCGGGTGCAATACGTTCCTCTAAGACGTTTAACAGTGGCCGAAACGTTGGAGATTCTTGCGCATTGACAGTTCTCTAGCTCATAGCATGTGTTACATCCGTAAGAGACAGTGAAGGCTACTTTTTTTTCTGTTTATGGCGAAGTTATATGCCTATGGGCTTTCGAGATCCACATCTCTTTCATATTAGATGGAACAGAATAGTTTACGTATTCTGTCCGATGTGATGTTCGTACGCGAGTGCAGTGGCGACTAGAGAAGCAGCTGATCACTATAATTTACTAAGTAGACAGATACCGACCTCTGCGATATGAAGAGATATGTCCTACAGTGACTGTCCCACTCCGTTGTCTATGAAGGGAAAACTGAATAATGCAGGAGTTATCCTGAATATCATCCAGCCAATTCTATTGACGTTCAATGAGTGCCAGAAACAACATCCGTATCCATACTCTTACGTCTATCACAAATAGTAGTTCAGATGAGTCTACTCTAAAAATTGTTTGATTAATTGTGTTTCAGTCCACTATTTTGCACGATAAGCCGGAAATCACACAGTATTCCACCATTTGTGCGGATACTGGTTTTGCTGTGGAGAACCTTCCGACCGAAGCGGTGCTTCAAGACGATTATACCGATCGATGTAATGCATTTGTTGAAGCGCTAGGCTGGTATTCGTGAACAGTAGGTTTCAAATATAGGACGTGGTTGATGTTTCGTTTTATGTTTTCCAGTATGATTCAATAATAACGAGACCGAAACTAATCGCCATACATAATTTAATTTCGTGAATACTGCTTTAAAAGTACTGATGCCAGGTTCTGGCTACCAGGTCTTCTCGTACTGCAGGTAAGTGTACAGCTCGTGGTCTAGTGGCTAGCGTTGCTGCATCTGGATCACGAGGTCCCCGGTTCGATTCCCGGCCGGGTTGGGGATTTTCTCTGGACTGGATGTATGTGTTGTCATCATCATCATCATCATTCGTGAGAGTGGCTAGATTGGACTCGGAAAAAAAATTGTACTTTTTAAACATGGGGGCTTGGTACGGGCACTGATGTCCGCACAGCAGAGTGCCCTACAAACCAAACATCATCATCAACTACGTCGGATAACGCACAACAGATCACTGATGGCGCGCTGTCTCCACAAAATTTAACCTACTGCAACGATGAACTTCATCAACAACGACTTGTAGCATTCTGCAGCCTCGAATGTTAACATTTAGAATTTCACTACGAGACTAACTTTAAATTAATAAAACTGAAGGCAAAATTATCGTTTTCTTATCTAAAATCATTTTCTGACCTTCCATAAAAGGAAACATTGTACTTTGTGAACTGTAGAATTTATCGTTTACTTTCTGTTATTGGCCAATCACTGTGAGGTAACGGGCGAGTTGTGGCGCCCTGGAAATATTCTATGTTCGGAGTTGAGAGGGCCACACACGACGCTCGTCAAAGCCGCGGCTCGTTAGCAACCGCGTGATGCCGCACAATAGCTGGACCACGTGGTGCCAAACGTTAGCCGGACGAGAGGGGTAGCCCCAGCCCATGGACCAGCCGCGTGGCTGGGAATTCCGCTGTGACGAAGACGGTGTTTTGTGTCGATGAACGAGATGTCTACGCCGGGAGTCCCAAAGATGGCGGACTTTTTGAAACCTTAATGGCAGGCATTTCACAGTTCGTATAGAAATTAATAGTAGCCAGATGAATCGTGATACCGCAAAAAGAAACATGTGCATTACTATTATTTGCACGACGATTCTGATGGTGTAATCAGATTTTCAGTAAATTTGTTAGTTTAAAGTTTAGTGTCTGACGATAAATTATACAATTAACGTCCGCAGCTCGTGGTCGTGAGGTAGCGTTCTCGCTTCCCGTGCCCGGGTTCGATTCCCGGTGGGGTCAGGGATTTTCTCTGCCTCGTGATGACTGTGTGTTGTGTGATGTCCTTAGGTTAGTTAGGTTTAAGTAGTTCTAAGTTCTAGGGGACTGATGACCATAGATGTTAAGTCCCATAGTGCTCAGAGCCATTTGAACCATTATACAATTAACACCCAGCAACGAATTTCCAAAATATAAACGCTTCATCCGATTTTGTCGGTCGACGTGTCTTTAGAAATCTATTAGTGTAAACCTAAATTGGTATGAATTACAGGCATATAACTTGAATAGTACATGAGTTATGGGAGGTCAAAGTGGCCGATAACTGTATACCGCGTCAGGCCTAAGTACTCCACAGTTACACGAAAAAGCGGTTGCAGCATGCTTATAAATATATTTATTCATCTATGTTTATACCCGATATATACTATTCATGAAGAAATTGGTTAAATATTTAATGTGTTTTAGAAAGCACAGAGACATTAGGCTACTGGCCTACCTTTTCTTGCTATTCCTTTGATATATGTTTATTTAGTTTACGTATTTAATAATGTGTGTTAGAGCGTGTTTATGGTCCAGCCGTAGGAATATTTATTTAATTTCAAGTGCTTAAATGTAGATCCAGTATTTCGTGTGTTTATGGGTGCGTTAGCTTGAAGACATGGCGCGAGCGCTCTAGCCAATCACAGCGCTCGTGAATGGGGAGACTGGATGGAAGCGGGAGAAGAGCATCGTTTCCAGAGAGGACAGGGCAGTTCTGGAGAGTACGTCACAGGACACGGGACAGCTGGACGTATCGGCAGACGCTCAGTCGTGGAGAGAGACTTCGAGTGTGGAGCGGTTTGCGCGTGGTCGCGAGAGATACAAACACTTCGGAGTGCGGACTTGCGGACTTTTGAGATTTCTTAGGTTTCTACAGTGAAGACGTAGTGTGCGTTTAGAAGTGAATATCTCGCGAGCTGTGTTGTTTTCATAACTAATTACGTGCTGTAGGAATCTATTCTTTCCCTGTTATTCAACTTATGTTTTATTTAATTGCTGGACCATCGACACCTGTAAGTTTTTTGCAGAAATATACCGCATTCTCAAAAATACTTCTACTATCGTACTCATCATATAAAGTCGTTAAGATAGTACCCGCCGATTTTATTCAATTGCAATCTTTCATTTATAAATTTATATGTTGCTTTCATAATTCGCAATTGCCAAGTGATAGAAACCTTCGACCATTCGATTCACGTGTGTATTCTTATCGTATACTGTAGACTCAGCAGCATTTGGCACGTAATGCGGCAACTACGTATCCCAGCCCCTAGACATCGAAACCAGCCAGAACTTCTAATACTTCAACTCTGAGTCTGTGGGTACGTGGTTGAGGGCCACATCATTTCATCATTTTCATTACATTTGAAAGCCTGCATCACCTACAAAAACAAGCCAATCACAGAACAGTGAAACACGTAACTATGGCAATCTACAGGGTGAAAAGTTTTTAAACCGACAAACTCTGGGAGCTTGTAGGGGACATCAAAACAAATATTTTTCCCTAATGTCATGAGGAGTATTTAAACCGCTAGAGGAAGATTTATCTGGCGGCAAATTAATTAAACCAACAAACACTTTTCCATTTTTTTATGACGAAGAGACAACACATTAACACAACCCAATTTCAACTACAGTAGATTTTCGCTCTCCGGCGGAGGCTCGAGTACTCCCTCGGGCATGGGTGTATGTCCAGAATGAGATTTTCACTCTGCAGCGGAGTGTGCGCTGATATGAAACTTCCTGGCATATTAAAACTGTGTCCCCGACTGAGACTTGAACTCTGGACCTTTGCCTTTCGCGGGAAAGTGCTCTACCATCTGAGCTACCGAAGCACGACTCACGCCCGGTACTCTCAGCTTTACTTCTGCCAGTATCTCGTCACCTACCTTCCAAACTTTACAGAAGCTCTCCTGTGAACCTTGCAGAACTAGCACATTCACAGGAGAGCTTCTGTAAAGTTTGGAAGGTAGGTGACGAGATACTGGCAGCAGTAAAGCTGAGAGTACCGGGCGTGAGTCGTGCTTCGGTAGCTCAGATGGTAGAGCACTTGCCCGCGAAAGGCAAAGGTCCCGAGTTCGAGTCTCGGCGGGGCACACAGTTTTAATCTGCCAGGAAGTTTCATATCAGCGCACACTCCGCTGCAGAGTGAATATCTCATTCTGGAAACATCTCCCAGGCTGTGGCTAAGCCATGTCTCCATTATATCCTTTCTTTCAGGAGTGCTAGTTCTGCAAGGTTCGCAGGAGAGCTTGTGTAAAGTTTGGAAGGTGGGAGACGAGATACTGGCAGAGGTAAAGCTGTGAGTACCGGGCGTGAGTCGTGCTTCGGTAGCTCAGATGGCAGAGCACTTGCCCGCGAAAGGCAAAGGTCCCGAGTTCGAGTCTCGGCCGGGCACACAGTTTTAATCTGCCAGGAAGTTTCAACTACTACAATGGTGGACAGCAGTTGCCTACAACTCAAGAGCGTAATACGCCGTCTAACAACCGTAATACGGCCTCTAACAACTGAAGAGCGTAATATGACCTCCACTGGTTTAAGCAATCCTCATAGGAAAAAATGACATTAGGGAAAAGTATTTGTTTTGATGTTCCCTACAACCTCCCAGAGTTTGTCGGTTTAAATACTTTTCACCCTGTATAAATCTGAAAAGAATAATAAATGGCGTTGTCGCATATTCGATACAAGGTACCGTCAACTACTTACATACAAAGTACCACTACGCACCGCACTATGCACATCAATTTATCAGTTCACGTGTGGACCCACACGTCAATATTAGCTTGTCCCGTATCGAATACAAACTGAGAGATTGCAACATGTTTTCAAAGACCCACGCACAACTTACAGAGCAACTTCAGAACGAATTTATCATTCATTCACCGAAGAACCACATTTTGTCGTTGTGAGCCTCAACAAATACACTCGTTACATCAACACGCAAACTGAAGTCACATCAGCTCTATAACTTCCGCAAAGAACCCTCGAAGACATTGTACACTCACATCTGTACTATTTGACCAAGCATCGTACATAGTTCACTGGCGTACAGAATAATGATTACATGCTATATTTGTAAAATACATTATACGCAACATTAATTACATTGTTAAAGCAAAATCGGCCTAATGACGGATATGTGAACTATATCTCAACACGCGGGTCAGAAACAGTCTGTAAAACTTGTTAGGGTGTTGCAGGGTTCGTTGTGCTGAGAAATAATTGTTAAGAAAAAAAAATTCGCTATGTTGCGACGTTTCTGAGTTAATTAAAGTTGAAGTTAGCCAATCAGGCCGTTGAACGCGCACATTCTAGCAATCTTTCAGAAACAGTGTCGCCAAAAGTGTTCGTTTGCTTTCGGAAAATGGATCTAGAGAGCGATACAAAAATAGGACATGGGGCGGTTTTAAGGATCGAATCCAACCCAAGGCTGAGATGTCTCGTGCGCCATCATCTACAATATGAGAACAAACGACTGTAATTGTATGTGGCGGGGCGCTTGAATTAGCACAAGCAACTGACTTATTGGCTAACTTCAATGCTAATTGACTTGGAAACGGCGCAACGTATCGAACTCTTACTTGACAGTTATTTCTTATCACAACCTAACCTGAAACAGCCTTACAGGCTGTTCAGACAGTTCCTCACCATTCGGTAAATAGTGAGCAGACTATAATCCCTGTATAAATCTCTTTAACAACATTCATGTTGGACAGTTCCAAGCAGGACATATTCACTCAGAACACGTGGGGGTGTGGCAGGGTTGCATTACGACGTACAAATTCATATTAATCTAGCCAAGAACGAGGCAGGAATAAGCAGGGAGCGAATATGACGACAGCTGCATCTCAGATTTGTAACACACGTAGCATTGGTTACAGAATCATATCAGAATATTCCTAATAATAGGAACGTTAACTGTGTTTTATAACCCACGATGAAATAAGTGCGTGTCCAAAGATCATTTGGCTTATCAACCAATAGCATGAATGAGAACACATCGGTTGATGGTACTATGAAACGCCTCTCAGTGTTCGAAACCTAGAATGGCGTGAATTCAGGAGGAAGCAAATTCACTAACATAAAATCAATAACGTAATCGTAGCGGCATTCTCAGGTTATATTAAATGTAACATTCGTTATGAAGTTAAAGCTAAATAAATCAGTCTCATTTGATACAGATCCATCATAATAGTTGGCCCGGTTTTTTGTCGGACGTTTGTACCATAGCCTTATTTTAAATGCTCTTCAACTATCGTAACTTATATTGTGCGAAAGACGAAAGCAGGTTTTTAGATTTCTCTGTGCATACTGATGTTAACGAGTGTATTAGATGAGGCTCACATACGTGAGAACACGTGCATGGCACATCTCGTGCGACACGGTGCATGGTGGTACTATGTATATAAGCAGTTGACGGCACCTTAAGTAGAATATACGACTACGCCATTTATTATGCTCTAAGACTTGTAGATTGCTATGCATTTATGTGATTAACTGCTCTGTAGTAAGTATGTATTTGTAGGTGGTCGATAATGACTTGAGAGTCGAAATTGGCCAACAGTAGCAAATAAAACATAATTTTTTCAACTTGCAACATACAATATTAAAATGTAGATGTGCTCAGTTGCAGTCAAATCTTCGAAGGAAGCCCTTGAGAATTCACGTCACCCAGAAACAAATGGCCGAGTATGCCAATATCGATCATTTTTGAGAGAAGCGTATGGGGCATTAAGATGGCATATTGAATTCCCGAAAATGGTAGCGAAAAAAAAAAATTACTTCTCAATTCGCACACCAATTTGGGGAATTTCTTTGTTAAATATTTGACCATCCCCTGTCCCACGTCCACAATGGATAAACAGAGACTGCAAAGCATATCTTCTTTTACGAATTGTATAGAGGCTTTGGCCCACATAGAAACAACACTGTCAGATATCGTTATTAGGCCTATGAATGCAAATAATTTGTGAGGTTCATCGCAACACTGACGCCAGCAGCGGTTACGTTCACCATTCACATAAGTAGTACGTGAGTGGTTTTCACTAACTTTGGATTCGAAGTTCTTACAGTCTAATTCAGTTGTGATGTCTCACACGGAAGTCTATCAATAACGGCCGTATGATAAAATATGAAGCGGGATCCTGGTGTGTTAACGAATAAATATTTCTGTGTTATTGTTTCGAGGATAACCCTAAAGTTTTCCATAAGTGCATAGAAATATGGTCTTCGGCGTAGCATGCTGTCTCGACATGAACTAAACAATGGTGAGCTGTTGGTAACGTTTATGTTCGAGTTCATAAGCATACTCAAATGCATATTTTATTGTGAGAGTGTCTTGAGTGGGCAATGTACCTTGAAGTGAAAAGTTCGAAGTTATGACGTTTTCGGCTTTATTAACGAGATTTTCTTGTAATATATTAATACACTGAGGGTTATAGTGCAATAATTGCTTGGACTAAAATCTTTGTAGCATTTTCTGTAAAATTTTTATTGTCTATGCAGATAATGCAAGAAACGTCAGGATCTGCTCGATTATCCTCTATTTGTAACCACAGTGCGATTAAAATTTTTGAATCTGAGTGGAGCCATATCACTTTAACAGAGGCTGAAAATACCGCTTCAGTGGTAAATTTATTCTATTATCACGACCGGTTTCGGAGTCTCATAAGCCCTTCCTCAGGTGTCGCAGTGGAAATACCAAGAGGCAGGAGATAATTTTCACACGCGCCGCTACATACATAAAAAACAAAAAAATTCGTAAAAAGAGTTTTAAATAACTTTTTAAAAAATAAACATTTCGAAACCGCCGGTGCTGTGACACCTATATCAATGCGGAAGTGACACCAGACAGTTCTAAGGACGACTGCCTGGGTACGGAATTATAGAAATAATTGCAGGACACTTACACTGTGCTGTGGCCCCCAAGAGCCGTGGTGGGCGTGTAGCAGGCGCGGTGTGGTGTCTATGAGCGCAGAACAAGGAGTAGCGGATGCAAACGAGGTAGCAAATTGGTAAACCAGAGTAGCAAAAGTGCTGCCATCTATCGACGGAGAGAAGAACGCGGAACCACTAGCCCGGCCATTCACAGTTTGAATTAGTGTTTTACATTTAAAATGAAGAAAAAACAAAAAATTATATAAAAATACACGAAATAAGTTAAAAGTGCAATATGCGTAGTAAAGGAGCGTAATGCACAGGTCGCTACAGAACTGTGGTGAAACTGAGTGGAAGCTGCGATATAAGATTAGTATATAAACCGTAAAGCGCAATTAAACTTTACTTTTACATAAGTGGCAAGCAAGTTTTAAATTTAGTGGGGATTATAAGTGGCAACGTGGTACAACGCGCAAAATAATTTTTTTTTATCAAATCCCTACTCTGTTTTAGCTAAGTAATCCTTCAATTTATAAAATGTATTCCATAACTGGTACTTTTTAGTTGCCTTTCTAAATAAACGTATTTTTGCAATTTCTTTAATCTCTTTCGGTAATTTATTCTACAGTTTTATTCCTTGGTAGAAAATGCTGTTTTGACTTTTATGTTTATTTTTTCTTAGAAAATGTAAGTTGAGTCTGTCTCTTGTTGCATGGTCATGGACAGAGCTGTTTGTGCAGTAATTACAGCTGTTGTTTTTTGTGTGTACAAGTGACTGGCAAATGTATTCACATGGAGCAGTTAAAATCACCAGTGTTCTGAAGAGATCTTTACAATGAGCTCGACTAGTATTTTTTTATTATTCTTATGGATCTTTTCTGGAGTTTGAAAATTGTCCATATTTTGTGCATTTTTCCAGAAAAAGAATGCCATAGCTAAGAATTGAGAGTACATATGAATAATACGTAACTAAAAGTTACTGCATGTTACACACTGATGATAGGATTCTAAGGGCATAACATGCTGATGACATTTTGTTTGCAAGTACAGTTTTGTGTTCACACCACTTCAACTGAGAATCAATATTCATTCCTAGAAATTTTGCATTTGTTACACTGTTTATAGAGGTGCCATCTACATTTAATTTAACATTGACATTTTTCCTCTTCAAACTGAAAGTTATGGCATTAGTTTTCTTTATGTTCAATGTCACTTTATTGCTTATTGACCAATCATAAACTTCCTTGAGAGTTTCATTTGCTTCCTCGGCAAGGAGTTCTCTTGTTTTCTCAGTGACTACAATATTGCTGTCATCAGCGAAGAGGATTTTTTCACCATGAGTAACACTACTGGGAAAGTCGTTGATGTGTATCAGGAACAGTATTGGTCCTAATATGCTACCTTGCGGAACCCCTATACTAATGTATTTTGGTTCCGATAAGTGTTTTACTAAATGTTTGGATCTATTTGAATTATGTGTTATCTCTACTCTTTGCACCCTATCTGTTAGGTATGATGGAAGCCAGTCATTAGCTACGCCTCTTATTCCTAATGATTCTAATTTATTTAATAGAATCGTGCGGTCGACTGTATCAAACGCCTTAGAAAGATCCAAAAGTATGCCTGTGACACACTCATCTTTACAAGAGCATCAAATACTACTTTTGTGAATTCTAATATGCCTCACTCCGTAGTTTTGCCACATCGGAAACCAAACTGTGGTTCGCTTAAAAGATTGTATTTATTCAGGTAATTCATTAATCTGTCTTTCATAATTGCTTCTATTATTTTTGAGAATGCGGACAGCAGGGAAATGGGCCGATAATTTTCTATGTCTTCTGCAATACCTTTCTTAAGCAAAGGTACAACTCTTGCCTGTTGTAACTGCTCTGGAACTGTCCCTGATGTGAAGGATTCATTTATTATATTTGTTAAGGGGCCTTGTATAATCCCTACGCATTGTTTCAGTACACACATTGGTACTTCATCTAAGCCTACTGACTTTTTATTTTTTAGTTTTTGAATTGTTGTACTGACTTCATTCTCTGTGGTCGGAAGTAACATCATTGCATTTGGTGCAACATTATTTACAGGTGTTATATTTGTTTGGGGAAATTTTTGTTTTAACTTCACTGCAATACTTGAAAAATGCCTGTTTACATAGTTTGTAAGTGCTGTGGATCATTTATTAACTTATCCCCTTCCCTTAGCAGTATGTTGTTCTGCATTTTTTTGCCTCTCCCCGTTTCCTTTTTTATAACGTCCCAGACTGCTTCGCTTTTATTCTCTGCATTATATATTACTTTGTCATTAAATGACTTTTTGCAGCCATCAGCACCTTCCTATAGATCTTTTTGTATCTACGATAGAAATTTATGAATTCTGGATCATTGCGGATCTTTTTCATGGAACTGAGGTGTTTAAGTGTTTGGAAGGACTACTTAATACCTGTTGGTATCCATCTGTTTCTGTGATATGTTGATACAGACATGCATAATTTAAGAAATGCCTTTTCAAAGTTGAATTTAAAGAATATGGAGAATTTAGCTAATTTCATATTCACGTTGGTTTCCTTATACGCTTCATCCCAGATTTATTTTTCTAGTTCTTTTGAAAATCTTTTATTTCTGATAGATGTCGTTTGTAGGCTTGTAGTTTGGGGAATGATTCGATGCCTGACTTTACTGTTGTTATTTGACAGAGATGGTCTGATAGTCCGAGCTCTTTTACAGCTACATCACATTTTTCCTTGTCCATATTTGTCGCCATATGGTCAATTACTGATGTCGTTGTGGCAACCCTTGTCGCACTATTGACCAATAGGGACATGCCAAAACTTTGAAGGATGTTTCTGAAGGTTCTGCTGGATTAGTTCATGATGTTAGTGTTAATGTTAATGTCCCCACACAGAAATATGTTGACCTTTGTACTTGAGACTTTATCTAGAACTTCTGTTAACTTATTGAAAAAAGTGTCCACACTACCACTGGGAGATCTATACACACACAAAATGATTAATTTCCTGGTGATATCAAGCCCTGTTAATTCAATAGCTGATATTTCAAAGAGTTTCTCTACACTTACGGCACTGAGGTCATGTCTTAATTTGAACTACTGTGTTCCTTTTCTGATATAAATGCATGATCCTCCACCCTTTCAAGTAGTTCTGCTGTAACAGTTTGCTTTTACATACTATGGCAATACTACATGTTGGATCTCTGTGTCTCTACACCAGTACTCAGTATTACAAACTACTGTGCAGTTCAAAGATTGAAACTCAACTTCAAATAGCTGTATTTTATTTTTTATTGATTGCATGTTTTCATGGAGGATTGTTAAGTCTGTGCAAAGCCCCATGTTACTCTTTCCAATGGTTCCTTTTTCTTTGTGACATCTGGTATATGTGATATTTGAGGTGTTAAAATCTGTCTTGTGAGTGATTGTTTCAGTATTTTTTAAACTGCTGGAGATACTCTTTAGGCAGGGGAACCTGTTGTCTGGATTTATCCTAAAAAAGACCTACTTTTCCTGCGTATGACAACAGGTATTTGACCATGTGTGGCCCGAGATCCACACCCTATACTTTCATGAATCAGCTGTATCAATCTTCCATTTCTAGTCCTGTTTAGGTGTAGTCCATGAATAGTGAAACCCCATCTAATGATAGTCCCTACAGGCACAAGAGAAAAAAAAAGTTTCAAATGGCTCTGAGCACTATGGGACTTTATTGCTGAGGTCATCAGTCCCCTAGAACTTAGAACTACTTAAACCTAACTAACCTAAGGACATTTCACACATCCATGCCCAAGGCAGTATTCGAAACTGCGACCGTAGCGGTCACGCGGTTCAGGACTGAAGCGCCTAGAACCACTCGGCCATACCGGCCGGCGCACAAGAGAAACACGAGCAAAGTTGCCTGTCCTCAAAGCCATCCCTAATCCCACATTGATTCGCCTCACAGCTCCATTAAGGTGTGGTCGATCATGACGCCGGAACACCTCAACAAAGTGTACGTTGGGGACATGAGTCAGGAAAGCTATCTTGTCCAGGTCACCACCTATGTCATATGCCTCATCCCTGTCCAAACTGCTTCCCGCCCCACCCACGATCAGTACATTGTCCTCTTTCGTAAAATCCTAACATAAAGACCATAGATCCTCCATCACATGACTTAGCCCTGTATTTGGCTTGAAGATACTGGTGGCCTGGTACGCTGCCTCTAAACTTTCCTGTAACTGAGGGCCTACACCTCGCCCATGGCTACTACCTAGCAGCAGCGCTTTCTTCTTCCTAACACTTTGTGCATTCCTAGGCCTCTTGGCCTCAGTTGAAGTGTGCTACACATTTCCTGCTCCTTGTTCTGCCTGAGGCTCTTCTCCAGTGGCAGTGGTAGATACCTGTTTTTGGTCTTGATGATAAAGCTGTCAGATCGTGATCTCTTTCCTCCTATCCCCCTACCAGCTGTCAGTTCTCAACCACCCTCCTACCCCCTATCTCCATTGATCCTTATGAGTTCTTCCTTGCTTCCTCCAACTGTGATTGAAGGGCACAGATTTTCCTTTCCTGTTCCCCAATCAAAATGTTCCTACTGCATACTCTGCAGTTCCAGGAGAGAGCCTCTTCTGTTCTCCCAACATTCTGGACAATGAATCCCCCCCCACTCCCCCCAGTGAAAATATTTCCTAGAAGATTGGCAACACATGTGCCACTCCTGTTTACAAGCTCTCATTACTGATCAACAGAGAAAGTGGCGAAACCTTACAGTCTCTGCTGTCAGAAAGTAATATGCCAATTAATAGCTAGCACTAAACGGACACATTAAAAGTAGGGTCACTTTAAAACCTGATAACCAACAGTTGACTACTAGTCGAGTCTTACATCAGATAAGACATAAAAAAAAATTACCTGTCTTTTATAACGTAAAATGCATTTCAGGTCTTATCTCATGTAAGCATCTATTAGTTGTCGACTGTTTGTTAGCAGGTTTTAGTGACCGCACTTTTAATGTGTCCTTCTAGTGCTGTTGCTGCTAGCTATTAATTGGCGTATTACTTTCTGACACCACAGACTGTAAGATTTCGCCACTTTCCCTGTTGATCAGTAATGAGAGCTTTTAAATAGGAGTGGCATTTATATGTTTCTTAACTGATGACTGGCGCGTTGTTGCACGTTGCCACTTATTATCCCCACTAAATTTAAAACTTGTTTGCCACTTATGTAAACGAAATGTTTAATTGCGCTTTACTGTTTATATAATAATCTTATATCGCAGCTTCCACTCAGTTTCACCACAGTTCTGTACCGACCTGTTCAACACGCTCCTTTACAACGCGTAATGCACTTTTAACTTATTTCGTGTATTCTTCATATATTTTTTGTTTTCTCTTGATTTTAAATGTAAAACACTAATTCAAACTGTTAACGGCCGGACTAGAGGCCCGGCGTTCTTCTCTCCGTCAATAGATGGCAGCACGTTTGCCACTCCGGTTTACCAATTTGCTACCTCGTTCGCATCCGCTGCTCCCTGTTCTGCGCTCATGGATACCACACCGCGCCTGCTACACGCCCACCGCGGCTCTAGGGGGCCACAGCACAGTGTAAGTGTCCTGCTGTTATTTCTATATTTCCGTACCCAGGCAGTCGTCCTTAGTACTGCCTGGTGTCACTTCCGCATTGACATCGGTGTCACAGCACCGGTGGTTCCGAAAAGTTTATTTTTTAAAAAGTTTTTTAAAACTGTTTTATGATATTTTTGTTTTTCATGTGTGTTGCGCCTCTCGCTATTTCCAGTGCGACGCCTGAGGATGGGATTATGAGAGCCCGAAACTGGTCGTGATAATAAAATAAATTTACAAGTGAACCGCTATTTACAACCTCTGGTATAATGCTCGGTTGCCGATGTTCATCCAACAGGATTACATCACTGCAGTTCATATACAGGAAGAAATAGGGAAATATTTTCTTTTTCTCATCTTCTCGCCTTAATTTTTGTGCTCGGTGTCCCGTAGGGACTATGTTGACATTTGTGACAACCTACTCTTGAACTGACGACATTAGTAGCACTTCTAATGAAAACCTATTCGTAAATAATGTCACATTTCGTTGAGGCATATTTTCTCTGGCATTGCTTGTCATTTTGCTGAAGACCAGGACTGCTATCGCGGCTGACCTCCTGGAAATACAGCGTGCTTTACGTACCACACAAGCTCCGCGTCTGGCGTGGTTTGGAAACCGGAAAGCTGAATGATGGCCCCGAGGGCAGCATACGCTGTTACCCGTTCCCCGCAGTCTGACTTCTAGGGTATCGGTTACGAGAGGCCTTGGAAGGGGAGACAGTTTCCTGATTGGTTAGACTACACACTACCCTTAATTTGTGATGATTCAGTTTCAGTCTGTTCAAAGCTTTGTTAGCAAACGCAGCTGGTACACTAGTATGGAGCGCTATCGGACACTTCTTTACAAATCTGCTGTCAACTCTTACAGTTTGAATAACGCCGATTCTCCACAAGCCACAATTCGGGGAACGGACTACAGCATTTGCAGCGGTCGGCGCCCGCTCCCCCAGTATTGATCCCTGCGCTCGCTAGGTGGAGCACTAGAATTTCACCTGAAACGTCCTGTACATCTTCTGTCGACCACGACGTGGGAGCGTCATAAAGAACATAATTATTATTTATTTAGAATCTGACACAGGACAATTTGTACACCTATAAACTGTTTGACTGCAACCGTAAAAGACAGCGATTCGATTCACACGGTGGCGCCCAGAACGGCAGTCGGGCGGTCGGTCTGGTCTATTCGAGAAACAAGCAGCGGCCCGGGGCCCCGTCGAGCAGCTCCAGGTCCGCTCCAGTGCGCTCCGCGGCGTCGTCGGCCGTGGAGGAGGACCGCCCGTCGCTGGAGAGGCTGCCCTCCGAGCCGTGCCGGCGGGGTTTCCGGAGGCGGCGGCGCTCCAGCGCCTCCCACGACGACCTCGCGCCGCTCACCACCACGTCGTGGTCGTCCGAGTCGCTGCTGTCTGCAACGTACCGACCCCGTCTGAGAGGTGCGTTCGTCGATCAACAAGGTACACACAGTAAATAGGAAATACACCAAACGGCCAAAAGACCCCATTTACCTACAAAACTAAACGCATAATGCGCCTATATTAAAAAAAAAGAGGCAAATATTCACTCGAGGCAATAGACAGTCTCCAGTCCTTTCATTCGTACTATGTATACGAGATGGGGTTTTGATACAAAGAAAAACATCGACGATACATAAAGAAACCCGTCCGTACAAGCCGTAAAAGCCCAGCTGTACCGATCGGCCGCCGCGTCATCCTCAGCCTTTAGACGTCACCAGATGCGAATACGTATTGGCATGTCGTCAGCACACTGCTCTCTCGGCCGTTGACAGTTTCCGTGACTGACATTGAGAGTATATACCAAATAAATTAATAAGACATGTTACTGATCCACCATTGTACACAAAACAGATCAGAACACTACCGCAGAAGCAAGAAAAAAAAAGGACCCCAAATTTAAAAGAACGCAAAATCCCCACTGTTCACGAACTTTTACAGAAGGTCGAAATTTAGTGCCTACATCAATGTGCGGGCTTTCCAATAGGAAAATAAATGATGTGATGTGGTGTTGTGTGGTCCTCAACTACGTGCCCACAGACTCAGAGTTGATATATTAAAAGTTTTGGCTGGTTTCGTGGTCTAGGGGCTGGGACACGTAGTTGCCGCATTACAAGCCAAATACTGCTGAGTCTACAGTATACAATATGAATAAACACATGAATCAAATAGTCGGAAGTTCCTATCACTCGGCAATTGCAAATTTTTGAATGTAATATGGAAATTTATAAATGGTAGATTGCAATTAAATAAAATCTGCAGGTACAATTTTAACGACTTTACATGATGAGTGCGACAGCAGTACTTTTGAGAATGCCGTATATTTCTGCAAAACGCTTATTGGTGTTGATGGTGCAGCAATTAAATAAAATATAAGTTGAGTAACAGGGAACAATAAATTCCTACTGCACGTAATTAGTTACGAACAACAACATGGCTCGCAAAGTCTTCACTTCTAAACCCCGTCTTCACTGCAGAAACCTCGGAAATCTCACAAGTTCACAAGTCCGCACTCCGAAATATTTCCATCTCTTGCGACCACGCGCAAAACCCCTCTACACTCCAAGTCTCTCTCGCAACAGTGAATCCCTCGCACTGTACCGTCCAGCACTCCACCTCTCCTCTCTCGTACTGTTCTCCCACTTCCATCCAGCCTTCCCATCCACGAGCGCAGTGATTGGCTAGAGCGCTCCCCCCCCCCCCCCCCCTGTCTTCAACCCAACACACCCACACAAACATAATGAAACACATTCGAAATACTGGATTTACATTGAAATAACTTGAAATTAATTAAATATTCCTATGGCTGGACCATAAACACGCTCTATCACACATTATTAAATACATAAACAAAGTAAATACACATATATCAAAGGAATAGCAACAAAGGTAGGCCAGTACCTGTGCTTTCTAAAACACAGTAAATATTTAACCAATTTCTTCATGAATAGTATATATCAGATATAAACAAAGACAGAGATGAATAAATATATTTATAAGCATGCTGCTACCGTTTTCTGTGTAACTATGGAGTACTTATGGCCTGACGCGATATATAGTAATCAGCCACTTAGACAGCCATTAACTCATGTACTATTCAAGCTACATGCCTGTAATCTATACCAATTTAGGTTTACACTAATAGCTTTCTAAAGACACGTCGATCGACAAAATCGGATAAACCGTTTAGATTCTGGTAATTCGTTGCTGGGTGGTCAGATACTAAACTAAACTTTAAACCAATAAAGATATGGAAAATCTGATTACATTATCATAATCGTTGTTCAAATAATGGTAATGTATACGTTTCCTTTTGAGGTATCGTGAGTCACCTGACTACTATTAATTTCTATACGAACAGTGAAATGTCTGCCATGATGGTTTCACAAAGTCCGCCGTCTGTGGCACTCTCGGCATACAAGTTTCTTTCATCAACACAGCGTCACCATGGAATTCCCAGCCAATCGGTTCCTGGACCCCGGCTAACGTTCGGCACCACGTGTTTGCTGCCGGGCCCCGGCTTGCTGAGCAGCTCATTCGGCTATGTCAACTCCGTACTTAGAATATTTCCAGGGCACCACAACTCGCCCATTATCTCACGGATGAGATGCTTTTAATAGTTTGCACTATGAAATTGTTTCGAAATCTGGCGGAAAATCTAAAGACATACTGGTCATATAAAAATATACCAGTGGACAGATGCAATCAATACCTTCAGTGTAAGATAAAAATGGCGATGTTATTGATGAGTTACGAAACACAGTTTTCCGAAATTCCTTCACAAAAGAAGACGAAGTCAATATTCCAGAATTCGAATCAAGATTAAATGCCAAGACGAGTAACTCATAAGTAAATATCCTCGGAGTAGCGAAACAGCTTAAAACAATAAAGACAAGGCCTCCAGTCCTAATTACATATCAGTCCGGTTCCTCTCACAGTATGCTGAGACGATAACTCCAAATTTAGCAGTGATACACAACCGATCACTCGTTGAAAGATCCATATCTAAAGACTGGAAAGTCACACCAATAACCAAGGACGAAAACAGCAATAATCCGCTAAAATACAGAACCATATTGCTAATGTCGATGTGCCACACTATTTAATAACGTGTAATGTGTTCAAACACTATTTATTACGTTCAGGAAAAGATTCATTCACATGTAGCAAACACGGGTTTATAAAACATCGGTATTCTGAAACACAACTAGCTCTTTATTCTCACCAAGTAATAAGTGCTAGCCACAGGAAATGTCACACTGATTCCATATTTTCAGATTTCCAGAAGGCTATTGACACCGTTCCTCACAAGCGACTTCTAAAGAAACTGCCTGCCTAAGGAGTATTTTCTCAGTTGTCTGAGTGGATTCATGGTTCCTGACAGAAAAATCGGAGCTCGTGGTAGCTGATGAAAAGTCATAGCGTAAAATAGAAGTGATATGTGAAGTTCCAAAAATAAGTGTTAGGAGACAATCTGAACAGCCCTCTTAGATCGTTTGCAGGTTATGCTGTCATTTATCGCCTAGTTAAGTTATGAGAAGTTCAAAACGAATTTAAAAATTATTTAGGCGAGATTTCTGTAAGGTGCAAAAAGTGGCAACGGACTCCGTCACGGAAAGCGTCAAGTCAGCCACATGAGTGCGAAAGGAGATCCGTTAAATTTCCGTTACATGACAAATCACACAAATCTAGTAGCTGTAATCAACTAAATACCTAGGAATCACAGTTACGAACAACTTAAAATGGAAGGAGCATATAGATAATGTCGTGGAGAAAGCAAACCAAAGATATCGTTTTATTGGCAAAACGCTTAAAAACGCAACACTTCTACTGGAGAGAGTGGTTACACTATTCTTGTCCGTTTTCTTCTGGAACAGGGCTATGCGGTGTGGGATCCACATCAGTTAGGGAAAAAATTCAAAGAAGGGCATCTACTTTTATATTATCGCGAAACAGGGTGATAGTAGCACAAATACGATACGCGAATTGAGGTGGAAGTCAACAAAACAAAGGCATTTTCCGTTGCGACAGGTTCTTCTCACGAAATTTGAATCACATACTTTCTCCTCAGAGAGTTGAAATATTTTAGTGGCGCCCACCTTCACAGGGAAAAACAATCATCATAATAAATTAAGAAAAATCAGAGTTGTCACGGGAAGATTTAAGTGTTCGTTTTTCCCGTGCGCTCTTCGGGTGTGAAATGGTAAAGAAATAGCTTGAAGGTGGTTGAATGAACTTAGTTGTGAATTGCAGGGTAACCATGTAGCTGTAGATGAAAATGCACGTCCTGCCCCCTCCCCCCCCCCCCCTCCCCTGCCTATGCATCCGAGAATATTTTTATACTTTCAACAAGTTTGTTGACAGCTTTCATACTTTCATTTCGTGCTCTGGCAGTAACATGATGATCCTTGTATGATCAAATAATGGATATTGGCATGTACTACAAAACGCAATGTAACTAATTTCGAAAGGGAAATTGCGATTCACTTTCAAATGGCTACAAAGCCGAGTTAGTGTATCGAGAAGAAAGTAAATAACAGTCCGGTAGCGAGTGCATTAATATCTAGGCACCTCCACATGACTGTGAATCGTAATAATAAGATACCATCGGATTAAATTAATGATGTCGGTATCGAAAACCAACCTCTCTTCATAAACTGTTAATGCTAAAATAATCAGTGTATAGAGTAAATTCTTCATTATAACATACTATTTAAACGCTATTTTGCCTGATCAGTAAAAGACTTCAAAAGCATGTGATACCGTCTTACTGATGTTCATCAGCCCGATAAGCCAGCCAGCAGTCAGATCAGACGATAGGTATCCTGCCAAGAAGTACGATCTTCAACTATTAAATCTATAGTCAGAGTAAATAACATTTGTGTGTATTTTCAGTGCCACAGAATTTCTACAGTGTGTTAATGAGTAAAAAGTATTCACCATTAAATGGAAAATACGGAGGATAGGCGCCCATAACAAGTCATTTGTTGTTCGTCTTTAAAACTCTTGAAAAGTTAACATAGTGCCTGTCAGCTTCTGTCTCGGATCAATCTGCGACGTAATATGTGACAATTTTTCGAACGTGTCAGGAGTAGATGTGGCTGACACTGACAACGTTTCATCTTCTGTTGCTAGAGGCTGACTTGAGTCTCGACTCACCCAACAGCAAGGAACTATGAAGCTTTGTCGTACTGCCAAAACTGAGATAAGTTGCCAAACATACGCCGGCGGAACAACCAGAGACAGATTCTATCAGGGAACATGTCGACAAGTGGCCACGAAATCCTCAATTATTTTGCCTTAGGAAGTTACCATTTCGATGTTTCGATACGAGGCTAATGTCTCCAGGGCAACGGGAAATGAGATCATCCACTAAAGTGTCAGACAGTTATCTAATGCAAACTCATGGACTGCACTTACTGCCGTGTGGTTCCCTCGTGAGTAACATCGCGTCATGTACTCATCAAGTGCATTCTTTTTTTATATAATCATCAGTCTTCTGACTGGTTTGATGTGGCTCACCACGAATTTCTCTCCTGTGCCAACATCTTCATCTCAGAGTAGGGCTTGCAACCTACGTCCTCAATTATTTGCTGGATATATTCCACTCTCTGTCTTCCTCTACAGTTTTTGCCCTCTACAGGTTCCTGTAGTACCATGGAAGTCACTCCCTGACGTCTTAACGGATGTCCTATCATGCTGTCCCTTCTCCATGTCAGTGTTTTCCACATATTCCTCTCCTCTCCGATTCTGCGCAGAACCTCCTCTTTCGTTACCTTATCGGTCCACCTAGTGTTCATGTGTTGCTTCACATCTAAAATGCTTCGATTCTCTTCTGTTCCGGTTTTCTTACAGCCCTTGTTCCACCACCATACAATGCTGCGCTCTCAGAAATTTCTTCTTCAAATTAATGCCTATGTTTGACACTAGTAGACTTCTCTTGGCCAGAAATGCAATTTTCGCCAGTGCTAGTTTGCTTTTGATGTCCTTCTTGTTCTGTCAGTCAGTGATTATTTTACTGCCTAGGTAGCAGAATACCTTAACTGCATCTACTTCGTCACCATCAAATCTGATGTTAAGTTTCTCGCTGTTCTCATTTCTGCTACTTCTCATTACTTTCGTCTTTCTTCGATTTGCTCTCAGCCCGTGTCCTGTACTCACTGGTCCAATCATTCCATTCAGCAGATTCTTCTTCACCTCACTCAGGATAGCAATGTCATGAGCGAATCCTAACACTGATACTATTTCAGCTTGAATTTTAATTCCACTTCTGAACCTTTCCTTTATTTTCATAATTGCTTCTTTGATATACAGAGTGAACAGCAGGGGCGAAAGACTACATCCATGTCTTCGACCCTTTTTATTCCGAGCACTTAGTTTTTGGTCGTCCATTCTTATTATGCCCTATTGGCTCTTGTACATATTGTATATTATCCATCTCTCCTTATAGCTTACCCTAATTTTTCTCAGAATTTCGAACATCTTTCTCCACTTTGCATTGTTGTACGCTTTTTCCAGGTCGACAAATCCTATGAACGTGTCTTGATTTTTCTTGTCTTGCTTGCATTATCAACCGTAACATCAGATGCCTTTTTGGTACCCTTACCTTTCCTTACGCCAAACTGATCGTCATCTAACACATTCCCAGCTTTCTTTCCTGTTCTCCTGTATATTATTCTTGTCAGCAATTACGATACATGAGCTGTTATTCTGATTGTGCGATAATTCTCACACTTGTCAGCTCTCGCTGTCCTCGGAATTATGTGGATGATACACTTCCGAAATCAGATACTACGTCCCCAAACGTATACATTCTACACACAAACGTGAATAGTCGTTTTGTTGCCACTTCCCCCAATAATTTTAGAAATTGTGGTGGAATGTTGTCTATTCTTTCTATCCTATTTGATATTAAGTCCAGCAAAGCTCTTTTAAACGCTGATTTAATACTGGATTCCCTATCTCTTGGGCCGGCCGGGGTGGCCGAGCGGTTCTAGGCGCTACAGTCTGGAACTGCGCGACCGCTACGGTCGCAGGTTCGAATCCTGCCTCGGGCATGGATGTGTGTGATGTCCTTAGGTTAGTTAGGTTTAAGTAGTTCTAAGTTCTAGGGGACTAATGACCTCAGAAGTTAAGTCCCATAGTGCTCAGAGCCATTTGAACCAACCCTATCTCTTGTAAATCGACATTTCATGCGTTGATAAAGTAGGTTGGTGTGTGCATAGAAGTACCCTCAATTGGGATTCAGCAAAGATAGGCAAGAATATTCACCGCTGTGCCATATGTCTGTTAGAGGTGGTCGACGAGACGTCAGGTAAGTTGCGTCTGCATCCGACTTCACTATGGAGGCCGGGAAAAAGGAACAGCTAGGAAAAGTTTGGTTTTTGACTGTGGAAGGAGTCTCAGGAAACGAAATTCATGGCCTAATGTCCGGTGTGCATGACGAACATACTACGTCAGGTTGCGCGTTTGTTTGCGAGGAACGAACGATTTTTAGAAGGTCGGGTCTCACTGAAAAGATACCAGTCGACCAGGACGGCAGATGGTCTCATTCGGCTTATGTCGGGCATCAGTCGCAGCACTGCTCACGCCATCACGACAGACCATCTGCAGGTCGAGAGAACCTGTGCCCGGAGTTTCCCTGCAGCCCCCATACAGTCCCGACCTCTCCCCATGTGATGTCCACATTGTTGGAGCCATGAAGAAACTGGTGGCCGTCGATTTTCTTCGGACGAACAGGTGCAAGCCAGGGTTCAATCATGGTTCTGTAGACAACAGCAGATATTCTTCTATGAAAGCATTGACGTATTGTTTCACAGTGAGATAAGTGCATTAATAGTTATGGATTACTTTTAATGTAATAGAGTTTACTTACTTTTTCTCTTCTGTTTCATTCTCGATTGAGTGCCTCTTATATAAAGATGATTCAAAAGTAAACGTTAAAAGCGCTATAATATCTTTGACTGAAACAATGACAAAGATTTACATGACTTTTTCGACATAGTCTCCCTGACGTTAAATACATGTATTCCACTGCTTCAGAAGTGCATAGATACCACGATGAAAGAACTCTTTTGATCGTGTGTGTAGCAAGTCGTTATCCACTATTTTCACCTCTTCATCACTTCTTAAATACTTGTCTCCCATTGCTTGTTTGAGTGCACCGAGCAGACGAAAGCCACTAGGAGCGAGGTCTGGCGAATAAGGAGGATGTACCAGACATTCAGATTTAATTTCCAGAATAGTCTCAGTTGTCTTACGTGCTGTAGGCGGTGGGCGTCGCCATGCTATAGCAATATTCCTGAAGTCGCAGGTCCTCGTAGTTTACTCCTCGTTCCAGGACAAACTTGGTTCTTCAGCATGTCTGAATACAATGTACTGGTCACCATCACACTCATATCCATGTAATTCTTCAAAATTACTCTATTTGCATCCCAGAAGAGAATGATCACGATTTTTCCAGCAGACACTTCAGCGCCATTTTCTTTTTTTTTTTGTTTTGTTTTGGTTTAGATAATGAGCTGTGGCACCATCTGTTGCTTGACATTTTTGTTTGGTGGTAGTGGACCCGAGTCTCATCGCGTGTAACAATTTCTCCCAGAAATGCATCACCTTCGAAGTGGAAATGATGCAAAAGTAGTTCACATGCATCAACGTGACAGACTGTCAATTCGGCAGTCAACTGACGTGGCACACAACTTGCAGGCACCCTATTAAAGTGCAGCGCATTGTGAACAATATTCTGCGATAAACCTATACTAATCTTCAAACTTGTGGCTATTTCGTTCAAAGTTACGCACCTGTTCTCCTTTACAAGCTCCATCATTAACGCAATGTTCTCGTTCCTCACTATACGCTGAGCCTGCTCTGGTCGTAGGGCATCCTCCATAGGGCATCCTCCACAGGAGTTACACCGCTCTCCAACTTGTTGTACCATTCATATACTTGCTGTGATGACAAAAACGAATCACTGTACTGCACTGTCATCCTGTGATGAATTTCGACTGGTCTGAGACCTTCACCACTCAAGAAACGCTTCATCACAGATAGCTGCTCAATTTTGGTACATACTGACGGCGGGACGGCCATCTTGTTGTGGATGTTGCTGCCTTCTCCTGCGTTGGACCTTCACTCTGCCATTTCTCGGCCACTTTCTGAACCCTCAACGAACACTGTTGTCAACTACCAACTCCATCATTCAACTTTTCGAATTTTTATGGAACTTTTACGGTTTTCATTTGAATCACCCTCGTACAAACGTAACTAAAGACAACACAGAACAAGTGGACTGTTTTGGACACGAAATCGGTAATTGTCAAAATGGCTCTGAGCACTATGGGACTCAACTGCTGAGGTCATTAGTCCCCTGGAACTTAGAACTAGTTAAACCTAACTAACCTAAGGACATCACAAACATCCATGCCCGAGGCAGGGTTCGAACCTGCGACCATAGCGGTCTTGCGGTTCCAGACTGCAGCGCCTTTAACCGCTCGGCCACTTCGGCCGGCCTCGGTAATTGTCCCTGTCACTGATATGAAAAGAACTGAGGATCAACAAGGATGATGTTTCTTCCATTATCTACAAAGTATCTACATCTACATCTATATCCATACTCCGCAAGCCACCTGACGGTGTGTGGCGGAGGGTACCTTGAGTACTTCTATCGGTTGTCCCTTCTATTCCAGTCTCGTATTGTTCGTGGAAAGAAGGATTGTCGTTATGCCTCGGTGTGGGCTCTAATCTTTATGATTTTATCCTCATGGTGTCTTCGCGACATATACGTAGGAGGGAGCAATATACTGCTTGATTCCTCGGTGAACGTATGTTCTCGAAAGTTCAACAAAAGCCCGTACCGAGCTACTGAGCGTCTCTCTTGCAGAGTCTTCCACTGGAGTTTATGTATCATCTCCGTAACGCTTTCAAATTACTAAATGATCCTGTAAAGAAGCGCACTGCTCTCCATTGGATCTTCTCTATCTTTTCTATCAACCCTATCTGGTACGGATCCCACACTGGTGAGCAATATTCCAGCAGTGGGCGAACAGGTGTAGTGTAACCTACTTCCTTTGTTTTCGGATTGAATTTCCTTAGGATTCTTCCAATGAATCTCAGTCTGGCATCTGCTTTACCGACGATCAACTTTATATGATAATTCCATTTTAAATCACTCCTAATCCCTACTCCGAGATAATTTTTGCAGTTAACTGCTTCTAGTTGCTGACCTGCTATATTGTAGCTAAATGATAAAGGATCTTTGTTTCTATGTACTCGCAGCACATTACACTTGTCTACATTGAGATTCAATTGCCATTCCCTGCACCATGCGTCAATTCGCTGCAGATCCTCCTGCATTTCAGTACAATTTTCCATTGTTATAACCTCTCGATATACCACACCATCATCCGCAAAAAGCCTCAGTGAACTTCCGATGTCATCCACACGGTCATTTATGTATATTGTGAATAGCAACGGTCCTACGACACTCCCCTGCGGCACACCTGAAATCACTCTTACTTCGGAAGACTTCTCTCCATTGAGCATGACATGCTGCGTTCTGTTATCTAGGAACTCTTCAATTCAATCACACAATTGGTCTGATAGTCAATATGCTCTTACCTTGTTCATTAAACGACTGTGGGGAACTGTATCGAACGCATTGCGGAAGTGTCAAGAAACACGGCCCTCTCAGTCTCGTGGACGAATAGCGCGAGCTGGGTTTCACACGATCGTCTTTTTCGAAACCCATGCTCATTCCTACAGAGTAGATATTTTGCAAAATGAAATTTTGTTCCATATTCGTGCAGCATAGAGTGACTGACCTGCAGAATGCTACGCGAATGAGAATTACTGCAGATTTCATTGATTAATGTGAACTAAAGCTGTTCTTTCTGCTAAACTTAATAGCAAGGAATAAGATCTGGTGCTTCCATTACGATTCGAAGAACATGGAGGCAGCTGTCGTTGTTGCAGGCCACAGATAACTGCTTCAAAGTGTGACGGACTTCCCTGGTACTTTGAACGTAATAACAGTAACTTTTTCTGTGTGCGTAGACGAATATTGTAGACAGCTGTTCTGGCTATCGAGGGCAAGTGAGGTAAGTTTGAGCATGACGCAAGTGCACGTAGTCGGTAAATATGTCTTCCTGGTGTTAGCTGCGTCGACAGTCGGCAGGAAATAAACGTGACCGTAACGACCCTGCAGCGCGCTAACGAAGTTACATTACCAGCCACGAGCAGGCAAGTTGCCGTTGCGACAATAACTTCTGTGGCGAGGTGCTGTTCTTGCGTTCAATGTGATCTTAAATTAAGTTCCTAGTCCATGTTCCTTGCCAATGGATGACGTAATGAGCCGAGTGTATCGATCTGAAACAGGTCACTCTAAGACACAGCGCACAAATGTCGGCAGACCACATATATATCTGTCGGAGGTGAAGTTGCGGAAAGTGGAGCAGTACATTAGACAATACAACTTCACCGTGAGTCTTACATTAGAAGCAGTGACAAATGCCATTTTTCTCACCTGTTATTTAAAATACTTCTAGAAATTTTATTTTGATGCAAGATAACTACAAACTACATATATCGTAGCGATATTTCATGCTGTAGTATGATCATCTTCAAAATATTTAACAACCAAATTAAGTTAACTGCTCTCGGTTACTCTAATTAATTAACAGTTTTTTTCCCAAAATCGCCCGGAGGGCCTATTTTCTAAACAGCACTGTGATTTTATAACGTCTCCAAAGTTGTCCACTACGTAAAAATGTCTTTTTCTACTTACAAGTTACTGTGTGATGTTTCAAGTCGACGCACAGGTTATGTCCTAAACCAAGCACGCCACGTAATTGCAGGACTGATAGCCGCCCGGAGTGGCCGAGCGGCTCTAGGCGCTACAGTCTGGAACCGCGCGACCACTACGGTGTCGCAGGTTCGAATCCTGCCTCGGGCATGGATGTGTGTGATGTCCTTAAGTTAGTTAGGTTTAAGTAGTTCTACGTTCTAGGGGACTGATGACCTCAGGAGTTAAGTCCCATAGTCCTCAGAGCCATTTGAACCATTTGCAGGACTGACATCATTTTGCATTTTACATTACAGTACTACTTGCTATAATTTATACAAGCAAACAATTGGACCAGTGTAGAGACGTCTCTGAAGTAATAAAAGGTTACTTCAAACGTACGTATCAAACATACAGTGAAGGAAAAGAGAAAATTCAGAGGTTAAATAAAAATTAAAAAAGCAAAATCCAGTTCTGAGGTTCAAGGATGACGTAACCATCCTGGGAAAGAGTAAGACAGATTTAGAAGCATTGTTCTTAACACAGAATATCAGCTAGTATTTAGCAAATATAAGACAAAAGTGCCAAAATATAACAACGTTGAGTCGTGTGACTGGTCAGACTTCGAAAACTCGGGAACAAATTTTACAAAAACTGAAAAGAATCATCATATATACAGAACAAAGATGCATGAGAGAGACTAGACAATGCAAGCATCATAAAGAAATAACAAATTTGGCAACTTAACGCATTTCTTGATTAAAGAGTTCAACTGCTGGAATTACAGAATTCCCTGGACAACAGCATAGTAAGGAAGTAAAACGCGAGTAATCGTAAACCGGAGACAAAAGTTGATAGCATAAAGATGTGTGAGCACTGAGAACATGTCGTTAAGTATTGATTAAAACATTATCTGTGGAGAATCGCTGCTACAAGAAGGGATAGGTGAGTAGGAAATGTGCTGCAGCAGCCAGACATAATTATTTTTAGTCCGAAAGGAAAAGTTGTTGGTGATTAGCAATAGTGGTATAGACCGAGAATTTCTAACATACAGCGCCTTGTAATATAGAAGATGGTGTAATTAATCGAAGATAAGAAGTACAGCACGAAATAGGACGTGGAGAACTGTACTCGCGTCATAACTGTCTCAGAACAGATAAGTAAATATACAAAGCATTTTTCTTTTAACTCCACGAATAGGTAGGCAAGTAAGCATTCGGTGAGGCAGAACCTGCAGTATGTCAAGACTTTAGCAGTAGCCCGAGAGGTGCAGGCTGTGTTATAATCTACGCTTAATCTCATCGCCCTTTTATATCATGCAAAGCCTTGAGATGATTGAAGCGAACTGCAAAATCATTTACACAAGACATATTTACGGTGCAAAAAGTGGCAATGGTCTCTAAACAATGAAAAGTATGAAGTCGTCCACATGAGCATTAAAAGGAATCCGCTAAATTTCAGTTACACGATAAACCACACAAATCTAAAGGCTCTGAACACAACGAAATTCTTACGGGTTACAAATGCGAATAACTTAATTTGGAACTATTCTATAGATAATATTCTGGGAAAAGCAAACACAATTTTGCGATTTATTGGCAGCACACTTAGAAAATGTAACAGGTCTACTAAAGAGACTACGCTTGTCCGCCCTCTTCTCCAGCATTCCCGTGTGATGTGTGTTCCACATCAGATAGGAATGACAGAGCACATCGCAGAAGATTAAAAGGACAGCTAGTTTTGTATTACTGGTAAATAGGAAGGATTGATACACGAATTATGGTACCAGTCATTAAAACAAAGATGTTTTTCGCTCCAGCAGGACCTTCCCATGGAATCTCGATCGCCACATTTCTCCTCGGAGTGCGAAAATATTTAGCTGGCGCCCACCTACGTAGTGCGAAGTGATCATCATAATAAAACAACAGAAGTAAGAGCTAGCACGGACAGATTTAAGTGTTCGCTTTGTCCCGCATTCTGTTCTAAAGTGGAACGGTAAGGAAATAGCTTGAGGGTGGTGCGATGAACCCTCTACGAAGCACTTAATTGTGAATTACAGAGTAACTATGTAGCTGTAGATATAGATCTAGATGTAAATGTATGTCCGTCGCTGTTACTTAGCGATAAATTGAAGGTTTTTTTTTTCCTTTCTTCCCATTTTCTATAGATGTTTAAACCAAAGATCTACTCTGGAAAGTTATTACGAGAACTCCGAATTCTATTCGAAACAACGTGAGTTCCTCATAGTTAACAGTCATCTCTCTGGAGCTTTCCTTGGATCGCCTTCCTATCAGTTTAAATTTATACTAGTCTTTGTTATTCGTATCAGCTAAACGTGTGATACATTACGCCTACAATTTTTGCTGCACTATTTTTTATTCAAGTTAGAGGCCTTACTGTGAATAAATTACAAAAAATTTACGATTCAAAGGCTATCGCTCACTACTTTCTTCCGTCTTTCAGGCAGCATACGACTCCAGCGGCGGAGAAAGTCGACTCTTTTGAGGAGATCCATAAATCTATTCGATTTTTCACTTGTTGATGCAACCGTAATTGTTCGTCACCCAGGCAATGTGCAATTGACCGAAAAAGCTGGCAATCGGGAGGAGGGGCGGGAGGCGGGGGGGGGGGGGAATTCTGGAGAATACGGCTAGTGGTGTAAGACTTCACCTCAACATTTCCAAGTTTGTTTTGACGGGTTTTACAACATTTGGTCGAGCATTGTCATGCTGAAAAATCACAGTTTCATGCCTATCGGTGTGTTGTGGCCTTTTGTCTTTCAGTGCTCGGCCGAAATGCATCAATTACTTTCGATAACGTACTCCTATGATAGTTTCCGTCGGTCTGAGTACCTTTTAAACCAGCTCTCTTCCACAAGCATGCCGGTCTTCGACGTCAAAATCAACGTTCTTCAAGCGTTGAAACCATTCTCTGTACTTTCTTTCACTAATAGGTGCTTCACCTTAGGTCTTACCCAGGATTTTATGAGCCGCAGCCGCAGATTTCTCCATGTTAAAGCAGAAAAATACAACTTCCCGCACATGACGAGAACTGCACTTGTAATCGAAAATAACATTATGATGTATCCACAAATCAGCTAATATTGTGATGACACCATTTTCACAAATGCCTACGCTTAATTTATGATAAAAATTCAATGCAGACAATATCCCGTCATGCTTCATGTTAGCAGATGGCATGGTGTACTTAGTTAGACCTGTGGGTGATTTCAATTGGTGTCCGCAGGACATACTCGTACACAATGTAAAATGAAAAGTAAAGTGTATATGTCATTTAAATAACAATAAAATCTGATATAACATATTTCATAACCTAATATAACATAATCTGTATCTATGACAAAACGGTGGAGGAAAAGTTGTAGACCTTAGAATTTAGGCTATCAGAAGGTCTATGGACCATACTAACGTGTTGAGGCGTCGACGTCACCAACGCTGCACTGCCCCTCGGACCAACGACAACTTTTCAGCGAACTCTGGGTTTCGTCTTTGCTGGACAACGTGTGCTGCCGGTGGGCCTCCAAACTGTCACCCGCTCCAGACTGGCGTTCCATCTGCTGGCAGAGATCATTCCTGAAACAGACCTCGTCCAACAAACGAAACTGAAAATTGCGATTTAACGTCGCAGTCGTTTACTAGGAGGGACGCTATTGACAAGGGATAGGTACATCATACAAACGTCCTACATCACAAATTTTAGTATCCGGACAAGTCTATACCCCGTAAAAATATTATCATTATTGTATGTCCTTAAAAATTAATATTCAGAATTATCAATGAGTCAGGCTAAAGTTTCAAGTAGAGATACATACCGACAGTAAGTTTCGTTATTGTTTTCTACACGGAAACTTTTTTACGAAAAACAAATACATCACGGCGACGTGCGCTTCTTACACTAGTTTTCGACTTAGTCGCCACCGACATTGAGCTGTCGTAGCTTGCTATCGATTTGAAGAAACCACTGTCCTGTAACTCGGTGCCCTGCGATGCCTCGGTGTACTGTTCCTAACACCAGGTCCGGCACACAGTTTTAATCTGCCAGGAAGTTTCATATCAGCGCACACTCCGCTGCAAAGTGAAAATCTCATTCTGGTAACGATGTTGTTTTCATTCGTGGATAGGCAGGGACGTCCTCATCAAGCTTAACCTTCCACAATCTGCCTTCCTTCCCTGAACGTATACCATCAGCGACCAACCATTTGACGAGACATCTCTTCACCATACACGGTCTGAAGGCGTTCATGGACGATGGACACACTATTCCCACGTGACCATTCATACCAGATAGCTGCACGCATTTCCACTGGCGACCACGCTGTCAGTAAACGTCCGTCTGACATCGTAATTTGTATTCGAATAACCTCGGGCACGCCGGTATGCTGCTATCTCTTCTTCGGTGTTGGGCGCATGCGCCACTCCTCCTCCGCTTACGCCATTTCGGTCATTGAACCGTAACGGGTGTGGATGCACATGGAATTTGTTGGTGTCAACTGGTGTACCATCTACTCTTCCACAAGCAACGACGAAACTTACTTTGGGAACGTCCTACACATTTTCCATCATTAAAGACATGGTCATGTGGCTCCAGTCTCTTATTTCTCGAAATTAAAATCGTATGTAGCACCATGTTCCGAACCTAGAACGTTGTCTTTCTCGGAGAAATTTCTTATCGACATAGTTGTCATGGTATGCCTCACCATCCACCTCCGTAGTTTCAGTTCTACTTCTCCCACTTTCCGAACGTCTTCGTGGGTTTTTCTGTCTCATTCGATAAGAGTATCCGAATTCGAATCGCGGTCTAGCATAAAGTTCAAATCTGTCAGGAAGTTCCCCAAACAACACATACTCCACTGCAGAGTGAAGGTGAGGCGTGTTGTCTTTATATCGCTCCTGTCTGGAGCCTGTATATCGGGAGAATGACTCATGCGTGCACAGTGACGGATGGTCTGAAGCGGGTTCAGTCGAGTACGTAATTCTAATTTTCATTTACTAGAGGACAGTAGCGGAGAGGACTAAACAGGAAGAACTATTATGTACACTCCTGGAAATTGAAATAAGAACAACGTGAATTCATTGTCCCAGGAAGGGGAAACTTTATTGACACATTCCTGGGGTCAGATACATCACATGATCTCACTGACAGAACCACAGCACATAGACACAGGCAACAGAGCATGCACAATATCGGCACTAGTACAGTGTATATCCACCTTTCGCAGCAATGCAGGCTGCTATTCTCCCATGGAGACGATCGTAGAGATGCTGGATGTAGTCCTGTGGAACGGCTTGCCATGCCATTTCCACCTGGCGCCTCAGTTGGACCAGCGTTCGTGCTGGACGTGCAGACCGCGTGAGACGACGCTTCATCCAGTCCCAAACATGCTCAATGGGGGACAGATCCGGAGATCTTGCTGGCCAGGGTAGTTGACTTACACCTTCTAGAGCACGTTGGGTGACACGGGATATATGCGGACGTGCATTGTCCTGTTGGAACAGCAAGTTCCCTTGCCGGTCTAGGAATGGTAGAACGATGGGTTCGATGACGGTTTGGATGTACCGTGCACTATTCAGTGTCCCCTCGACGATCACCAGTGGTGTACGGCCAGTGCAGGAGATCGCTCCCCACACCATGATGCCGGGTGTTGGCCCTGTGTGCCTCGGTTGTATGAAGTCCTGATTGTGGCGCTCACCTGCACGGCGCCAAACACGCATACGACCATCATTGGCACCAAGGCAGAAGCGACTCTCATCGCTGAAGACGACACGTCTCCATTCGTCCCTCCATTCACGCCTGTCGCGACACCACTGGAGGGGGGCTGCACGATGTTGGGGCGTGAGCGGAAGACGGCCTAACGGTGTGCGGGACCGTAGCCCAGCTTCATGGAGACGGTTGCGATTGGTCCTCGCCGATACCCCAGGAGCAACAGTGTCCCTAATTTGCTGGGAAGTGGCGGTGCGGTCCCCTACGGCACTGCGTAGGATCCTACGGTCTTGGCGTGCATCCGTGCGTCGCTGCGGTCCGGTCCCAGGTCGACGGGCACGTGCACCTTCCGCCGACCACTGGCGACAACATCGATGTACTGTGGAGACCTCACGCCCCACGTGTTGAGCAATTCGGCGGTACGTCCACCCGGCCTCCCGCATGCCCACTATACGCCCTCGCTCAAAGTCCGTCAACTGCACATACGGTTCACGTCCACGCTGTCGCGGCATGCTACCAGTGTTAAAGACTGCGATGGAGCTCCGTATGCCACGGCAAACTAGCTGACACTGACGGCGGCGGTGCACAAATGCTGCGCAGCTAGCGCCATTCGACGGCCAACACCGCGGTTCCTGGTGTGTCCGCTGTGCCGTGCGTGTGATCATTGCTTGTACAGCCCTCTCGCAGTGTCCGGAGCAAGTATGGTGGGTCTGACATACCGGTGTCAATGTGTTCTTTTTTCCATTTCCAGGAGTGTATTTACGAATTTTGGCCACCAGAATCCAGTAGTGCACAGAGACATTCAAGAAACAGGTCAAGATAATGTTTTTATGAATTGTTCTGCTTATTTCCTGAAGGCTTTTTTGTTTATTTATGTTTGTACAGTTTCGTACATGCTTTTATTAGTGTGAATGATGAGTGAATGTGGTCTAAAGTAAATATGTAGATCACTGTTCTAACTATGAATGAACACTGTACGAATTACTGTGAGAGAAGTTTTAAGCCAGTGTGAATGCAGACAACGTTGAAATTTCTATCATAATATGTTAAGTAAGTTTATGGTAAAAGGGAAGGTAATTGGAGTGCAAATGAAAATAGTTAATAATATGTAATATAAACAAAATATCAGAGTGTTAAAAATTTATTTCAGGAAAAAGTACAGTTCGAAAGTGTGTTATTTGTTGATTTTTTAGTCATGAAAAGCGCGGATAACGCAGGAGAATAATGTTTTGCTGTTGGCCTTAAAGAAAACTGACCAATTAGTACGGAGTATTCTTCGAGCGTCTTTTTGGAATGGTTACAACAGTCTAAGGGAGCCCAGACTTTCAATGGTACGGTCATGTGTATCAGCTCCAAATGAAGTTATAATTTGCCGGTTTTATTTGTGCTACATGTTTCAAAAGTGTTTTAAAGCGAAGGCATATTTATTCCTTTGTGGTTTTTTAGAACGTACGGATTTTTTAAGTAATTTTGTGTGCGAGAAAAGACAGTAATTCTGCGAGGCATATTGAGCAGATCGGTGACTAAGAACTTCAGTGCAACAACCACCGGTAAACATAATAGTATGGCGAGCATTTTCATTTAAGAACAATCCGTGCTTAGTAGCTGTTCGGATTTCGGGAAATACGTTACCATAAACTTGGGGACTTGAATGAAAGGGTTTGTGCATAACTGTGTTAGGATTAGCACGGGCTTGGCAGTGAACTTGTAATGATAAACTTCAGAATATATTGAAGTTTTGACAGTATTTCCACCTTTAATTCAAAATGAAGACCTTTTCCCGATTCTTAGAATCGTTACATAGTATGCAGCCGGGTACGATTTGCAGTACGGTAAGTTTCTGCTCGGCTTTCCTACCGGTGATCTGCTGCAAAGACTTCACAGGTAGGTGCAGCTAACGGACGAACATAACCGTGCCGCAGGGAAGGTTAATTCTATCAGATAAGGACTTTTTATCGAACAGATAAATCTATTATTATTTTTATTATTATTACAGGATTAATCAATACAAAGATTAATTAATAACAACGTCTTGTTGTATTCATGTTATACTCCGCCAAGCCTCTTTATCCAGCGCATCATCCCTGTCGATGCTGCGATGTTCCACTACTCCATTTACGTAGTCTGTCCAAGAACGTCTGCCGGGTGGTTTCCATTCATAAACCTTCTTTCGCCACCGAGGATCTGGCACTCTCAACATATGTCCGTATCATTTTAATGATTTTCTTTCAATTCTATCCATCACTGTCTCATTTGCCTTCATTGTAGTTCTTACTGCATCATCATTAGTTTTTCTTTCGATTCTTGATATTCTGGCACTCCTACGCAAATAATCCGTTTCCACAGCTATTAGTCTTCTTTTGGTATCCGCATTTGTTCAGTTTGTGTGGCGCTCAACTGCGCGGTCATCAGCGCCCGTAGGAAGGCCCGATCTTTACACACTCAAATTTTTTTCAGAGTCCAAGCTGTCCACTGGCAAGAATGATGATGATGATGATGATGATCACGATGAAATGATGAGGTCAACACAAACACTCAGTCCCCGGGCAGTGAAAATCCCCCGCTCCGGTCGCAGGTTCAAATCCTGCCTCGGGCATGGATGTTTGTGATGTCCTTAGGTTAGTTAGGTTTAACTAGTTCTAAGTTCTAGGGGACTAATGACCTCAGCAGCTGAGTCCCATAGTGCTCAGAGCCATTTGAACCATTTTTTTGAAAATCCCACTCCCGGCCGGGAATCGATCACGGTACTCCGTGATCCGGAGGCAGCAACGCCAGTCACTAGACCACGAGCATCGGACTCTCTCTGGCTGTGAAACGTCCGAAATTGTTTTCCCCAGAGAAAACGTTTTACCATCATTTATCTGTAAGAGATATGTAGGAAAATGTCTTTGAGATCGCTGTGTTTTGGTCAATCGTTTCTTACGCACTCTTAGAGCGAGAGCAGCGTCGAGGGTGAAGTGGGGGAAACTGGAACGTTATGTGCTTAAGGAGAGTTGTGATGTGAGGAAGTTTTGGATAGATTATACATATAAGTGTGCTTCAAATGACGAAGAGTATATGAACGTGTGCTCCGATGAAGTAAATATTCGTCTAGGTTTCTTATAAAGGAAGCAGACATAATCGAAGGCTGGGTATTTATTATCCTCTCACCTGGTGTGGGACAGCCCTGTTTGACGGTACACTATCGAAAACTAATTTAAACTATTATCTAGTGCTAATAACGGAGCAAACAGGCAGGTAACCGTGGGAGGAGGGGGCTGGTACTTGAGACAATCAAAAATGTAAGTATCAACTGACAAGATTAAGTTGTTATTCTATAACTGACGTCGGTAACAATTTATATTTGGCATGTTGTACATTAGGCTTTTACCACACGAAATGGTATGACTACGAACAGCTCGTAAAAAAACGTTAAAGAGGTAACCGCATGAATGCGATGTACAACAAAGTTTTCATAATGTATTCGATTCTGAGAATCATTAATTCTGTGAATACAACACACTCGCTTAAGAATCGTACTTATAGTAAAGAGCGTTTGTGTATGGTGGCTAAGTTATGGTCTACGGATAAGTGGTGATAACTACCCATGAATGTACGCTCCAACCCCAGTGAGTATTTTCCCAGCGGTCAAAGCTAATAATTTAGTCTTTCCAGGAAAAACAGTCCGTCGCATCAGATAAATCAAACGCTAATGTCGCCACGACATACCCACACAAGTCCGTCATGAGTGCGGTAGGTCTACACAATCTCCCATGACATCCTACGTCATGTACAGAAACTCATCACTCCATAAAACTTCTTTCCACCCATCCAACACACATAGGACGACATAGTCTACAGCACCCTATCTCACGTCGCGCTTTCGCCTTTGTGATTAGGTGCTCCTCTCCAGCAGAACAACAGTGATAATTGCACATATTCGCCTCTCGACAGATCGTTCCGGTACTCTACCCGAGCTTCGTCCTGAAATTCTGGCGGTGTATGGACGAAATGTAATGTCCCTTCCAGCCGTAGCGTAATGGTGCTAGCAATTTGACCAAGGCCGCACAGATGTGGGTGATGGCGATAGGGAAGTTCAGATCTTTCACCATGCACTTTCCGTCCTTTCGGCAAGCCGAAAGAACATTTCGGAGAACGAGATTTTACTACTATGACGACGTTCAAACAGCGGACCTCGACTGGCATCGTTACCAGGGTGCGGATCTCTATCCTCTGAGTAACTGAACGATTGAAGAATTAGTGATAGTTCTGCCTTTTTGCAAGTATACAATTTATAGTTTTGCTTTAACACACAACAAGTTTCACTACAATTGTGGCAGCCTCAGTGGGTTTTTTCTTTTATTTTTCTGAAATGTATCATACAGATTATATTGAGACTATGAAATATGTCATATCCGATTTTGTTGTTATTTAAATTATATACACCCTTTATCTGTTATTTTACATTGTGTATGTCACAGCCACAGGTATAGCTTAGTATACGATAACATCCCCAAACATGAGGCATGGTAAGTTATTGTCTGCATTGAAGTTTTCCTTATATGTAGCCATTAAAAATGGGTTACGATGCAAAATAGTGGTAATATATCTGTTTCTAGTCTTACCGTTGCTGTACTTGGGTAGTACTTGTGTGCGATGCATGTTTTTTATGTGACTGTGTAGTTGGACTGACCTGTGGACATCGGTAGAAATTCTTGTGAAGCTTTTGTGTGGAGAACTATTTGGAGTTGTTAGTTAACCATGGATTTTTCGTATTTTGACCGAGTTAACTCATTTTTTCCCCCGCTCATTTGTGAACGTCCAACCCACAACAACATAACAAGACGCAGTATTCGCAAATGATTAAGAGAAAACGTGAGTGAGCCTTCTTAGAAAACGAAATTTAATCCATGAATAGCAAAGTACTCGAAATAGTTCTCCTCGCAAAGGCTATACAAACATTTTTACCGATGTCCACAGGTCAGTCCAACTACACAATCACATCAGAAACACTCATTGCACACAAATACCACCCAAATACTGCAGTGGTAAGACCAGAACCGAGTATATTACCACAAATTTTTACCGAAACATATTTTTAATGGTTAGATATAAACAAAAAACCACTGCAGACAATATCCCGTCATGCCTCATGTGAGCTGATGGCATGGTGTATTAAGTTAGACCTGTGGGTGATTTCTATTGGCGTCCGCAGGACATACTCGTACACAATGTAAAATAAAAAGTATAGTGTATATGTAATTTAACAACAAAATCCGATATGACATAATACATAGCGTAATATTACATAATCTGTATATATATTTCTTTTTTTTTTTTAGAAAAATGAAAGAAAAGACCGACTGGGGATGCCACTACTGTGCTGAAAAATATTTGTATGTTAAGGCAAAACAATACTTTGTGTACTTGCAAAAAGGCGGACCTATCCATAATTCTTCATTATTTACTGGAAGCACGGGAAATGAGCTCAAAATTCCAGTTAAAAGATAAGGAAAACTATCTGACCTTTATTTTCAGAGATTCGGTAGCTACGTTGAAAAACAATGTCATAAATCTGTGCCACTTTGAAATATAGTGCTGCATATAATATAGGATGTATTGTATTGTACCTATTGTATGTTAACCGCGGACCTAGAAACGACGGAAAGGCTCCGTCCCCGCCGCAGCCGCAGTGGTCCAAAACCCCACGGCGACCACCGCAGTCCACTTCATCCCTCCGCCGCCCCACACCGAACCACTCTTTCAAGGCCGGCCACGGTGGCCGAGCGGTTCTAGGCGCTTCAGCCCGGAACTGCGCGACTGCTACGGTCGCAGGTTCGAATGCTGCACGGGCATGCATGTGTGTGATGCCCTTAGGTTAGTTAGATTTAAGTAGTTCTAAGTTCTAGGGGACTGATGACCTCAGATGGTAAGTCCCAGAGTGCTCAGAGCCATTTGAACCACTCTTTCAGGGTTATGAGGTTATTGTGCGGTTCGGCCGCCGGTGGAGCCCCCCTCCCCCCACCGCCCCACAGGGGACGTCTCACACCAGACGAGTGTACTCCCTATGTTTGCTTGGTAGAGTAATGGTGGTGTACGCATACATGGAGAACTTGTTTGCGCAGCAGTCGCCGACGTAGTGTTGAGCCGTGAGTGGCTCGTGTTCCTGCCATTTCTTATTTTACCTGTTGTTTTTACCGTACTGCCACCTCGTTAGGTTCATTTTCAATTACTAACGTCACTGAGTGAGCGACAGCAGCAGCGCTTATCGATATAGGCCCTGCCGTATTATCTTTGCTTGACTCCTATGACTCCTCCGTCGTCGTGTGTTGTGAGTTAGTTCGGACCTGGCGGTGCTGGAGTTGGCATGCGGCACAAGTTCAGTCGGGGCGCGGCAGCAGTGAGGTCCGGACCGCCATGACTCACCCGACAGTTGCCGACACAAATCCTGCTCCGGGCATGGATGTGTGTTATGTCCTTAGATTGGTTACATTTAAGTAGTTCTAAGTTCTGGGGGACTGATGACCTCAGATGTTAGGTCCCATAGTGCTCAGAGCCATATATATATATATATAGTTCCTTGTGCACTGGTCGGGTGGAAAGCAGGTTGTCTTGTCGGTGGGTCCGTTGACTGTCTCTTGCCGGCGGATCGGATATAGATGGGCTGACTACATCTCCCCTAAGCGAACGTTAATATTTCAAGTGCAGACCGACCCCCGGAAACTTCTGAGCGCCGCTGGCTGTACTGCCATTTCTTATTGGTGTTTGATTGTGTATTTCAATGGCTTATAGCCGATGATTTCAATTTGTATGCTTAGTTTGCTTTTAAATAATGGGCCTTCAGCCGCTTTAAAATTTAAATTCCTTACTTGCTTTATCTTAGATTGTTTGGTCCTTCAGCCTGTGTAAAATATTGTTTAAAGATAAAGCTTTGGGCCTTCTGCCTACTAAAAATATTTTAGTTGTTTTAAGTAATCGGCCTTCAGCCGTTTTTAAATTAAGGTTCTTGTCTTTCAAGTATCAGACTGTGTGGGGCCTTCAGCCTAATTGAAGATAAGGTCTTGTGCCTTGTGGTTTTTTTTTTTAAATTAATTTTACCTGCAGTCTTAAATCATGGGGCTTCATCCGTCTTTAAATTATACTTGTTTGACTTTCAAGTTTTAGATTTGTTGGGCCTTCAGCCAAGTTATAGAATTTATGTGAGGCCTTCTGCCTTCTAAATATTCTGTTTTGAGTCGGAATTTTAAGTAAATGGCTATCAGCCGTTTTTAAATTTAATGGATTGTGCCCTTAAGGCATAATTTTGGACAACTAAATAGAGTTATATGTGTTTTAGTGTAACTGACAGCCTCCTTTTGGGCCCTTTCCACAATTTCAACTACCTGTTCTATCCTGCGGACTTCAGCAGGGCATTTCAAGTGCAACTGAGGCGGAATAAGGGGAACCAGCGCGCATTCGCCGAGGAAGATGGAAAACCACCTAAAAACCATCCACAGACTGGGCGTGCGCGGTTCTAGGCGCTAGAGTCTGTAACAGCGCGATCGCTACGGTGGCAGGTTCGAATACTGCCTCAAGCATGGATGTGTGTGATGTCCTTAGGTTAGTTAGGTCTAAGTAGTTCTAAGTTCTAGGGGACTGATGACCTCAGCAGTTAAGTCCCATAGTGCTCAAAGCCATTTGAACCTTTTGGCCGGCCAAAGTGGCCGTGCGGTTCTAGGCGCTGCAGTCTGGAACCGCAAAACCGCTACGGTCGCAGGTTCGAATCCTGCCTCGGGCATGGATGTCTTCAGGTTAGTTAGGTTTAACAAGTTCTAAGTTCTAGGCGACTAATGACCTCAGAAGTTGAGTCCCATAGTGCTCAGAGCCATTTGAACCATTTTTTGAACCATTTGTACTGGGCGTGCATTCTTGGGCGGGCTGAATATAGGTTACTTGGCCTGCTATAATAATGAGTAAGTTACTTTACGAACTGCCCTCTTAACTTTGAGCTTCACGGAAACATATCTACCGGCTGAGGACGCTACAGCTCTGATAACTGGCGTGTGTAATTACAGAGAACGTACCAATCGAGCGTGAAATAACAAGTTAAAATGAATTGAAAAAAAATATAGTAATGATTTAAAAAGGTGATTAGTTATACGTACTTCAACAGAAAGGATGAAAGCTAAACAGAGTAAATCATAATTTATCGCAGGGGGTATTATATCCGCCAGGATAGCAGCGCGCGTTAGAGCGCCGCTCCCGGGAAGGGGAGAGGCTGTTGCCTCTGGCTCGAATCCCCACGGAGGATTAACTATGAGGGTCGGTGTATCACTCAACATGAATGTGGGTTTTAGACGGTTTTCCACATATCGCCGGACTAATAATGAGCAACTACCCAAGCCCCGCCTCAGTTACACGATTCGTAAACATTTACAAAAACTGAAAGAGCACCCACGCCAAATCCTTTAATAACACTGCCTACCCTGCGCCGATGCAGGACAAAGGCACAAGAAAAATGGAGGAGATTTTATGAAGCACTATGCGAGAATTCTGAGGAAATTAGCACCCTCCATAACGGCTAGAGGCTGGAAGAGGGGCTCTCACATATGATTCCCCACGCTTTGATTGCTGCTTGCTGTTTCCTAATTCTTACGACATGACAATGCGGGGAACACAGAGATAAGATGAAGTTTCGTACAGCAGACTCACCACGGCGTCCAGCAGCGATTCGATGAGTTCGCTGGGGTCGAAAGGTCTGGGATCGGCGGCGGCGGCGGCGGCGGTCGCCGTCATGTCGCCGCTGAAGCCGCGCCTGGCTGGCTCCGTCGCCGATGACGTCACGTCGCGATACCTGTCGTCCGACTGGGCGGGCTCCTTCCCCTCGTCCACAGCATCCAAGGCAGCGGGGCACCCAGCCTCCGGCGTCGGGCAGTCGTCAGAAAGGCCGTCCCCGCTCTCAGGTTTTGCCTTTGTAGTAACCTTTCTGTAAAAAGGCATTTAACAGACCACGCGGTCACTTACGTGCCCACGTATTGCGAGATATCACAATTTCGTTTGTTTCCCAGAAATATATTACTACCGGTGAGCCTATTTACACCGAGTGAGCAGCTGCAAGGACTGTCTAGTTATCGGTCGTCAGGCGGTGGAAAACACATGAAATCTATTCGCATTTGCGAATACGGACAACCGAGGCAGTGAAAATTTGTGCCGAACTGAGACTCGAACCCTGAGTTCTCGCTTTACGTGAGTGCTCACCTTAACCGCTCTGCCCTGCAGATTGTGACGCATGAACGACCACATATGGAAGTTTGGAAAGTTTGGCAAAGCTGTAAAATGAATGTCTTGTGACTTCGGCCTTCCGACGGGTAGACCGTTCGTCAGGTGCAAGTCTTTCGATTTGACGCCACTTCGGCGACTTGCGCCTGGAAATCTCTGACCCTGCCGGGAATCGAACCCGGGCCCTTAGGATTGACATTCTGTCGCGCTGACCATTCAGCTACCGGGGGCGGACCGCAAAGCGGTGAAGGCAGCCGTTTGCGTAAAGCGGGAAATCCGGGTTCGAGTCCCGATCCGACACAAATTTTCACTGTCGTCGTTCCACTCAGCAACGGTATGATATGCTGGTATGTATGGTTTCGATAGTTCCTTATAAGCCTGTCGCACCGTGAAAAACCGTCGCGTGTTGTGAAGTGGCGGTTCACCAGTCTCAATACAGAGGCTAGGTATTTGGCTGCTCCTTCAATGCGCACCGCGTCCAAAATCTTTAAATAAGATGGTCGTGCAGATTCATACATTGTGCACCCATAATCAAGCTGAGATCGCACAAAGAATCAGCAAACCGGAGCAGACAAGTCCCGTCTGCTCTCCATGAATTGTGGTTAAGAGATTTTACAATGTGGAATACTTTCAGTGAGCTTCTTTTCACGTTCCCAAGGCGTGGTAGCAATGTAAGAGTCGAGTCAAATGTGAGGCCAAGAAACCCCACCGTACCTTTAAAATTAGGGACAATAGCCATCATCTGCAAGTCTGGCATGTTTAAGTTTGAACTGTAGCGATTAAAAAGGACGCACTCAGACTTGAAAATTTAAAACACCTCTTCTCCGCCCATTCATCCTACCGATGAAGAGTTACTTGCAACTAATGAGTTGTTGTAAGTCTCGAAGAGGAACAAAAGACAAAGGAGACGTCAACAAACAAGCAAACACCATGCGGGACATTCAATAACAGATGTGATGCTGTTAACAGCTATGACAAAGACAGTCATATCTTGAGGGACGCCGTTCTGCTGCTCAAAGCGGTCAAAGACGACGTCACCACATCGACACCTAACACAGCAGCGTTAAAAGACGGACCATGCAAAGATGGGAAGGCATCTTCGAAAACCCCATTAGGGAGCTGCCTGAGGGTAATTAGTCGCTATGTAATATCGTAGGCCATCTCGATGTCAGAAGATATACCCAAGAGATTATATCAGCGGAGGAAAACCTGCTGTATCGACGTTTCAAGAAGGGTCCGGCCATCAAAGGTGGAACCATACCTCTTGAACACACATTGAAAGCGATTAAATGAGGTCTTTCCCTCACAACAAGCATGGGCAGCACCACGAAAACTAATCAGGTATATTCGATGCTTCCCACATTTTGAGAGTGGAATTAAAATAAGTTCTCGCCACGAGTTGTGAAAGTGACCTGACACCCAAATGACGTTAAAAAGGTCTAGGAGGCAGTCTTTGCTACGCACTGTGATACATTGTAACTAAACATATGTTATTGTGAACAGGTGATGTGTCACGAGCAGCAGTTAATGCAGAATCCAGCTCCCACATGGCGAAGGGACAGTTGTATTCTTCATCACTGTGGAACTGGTGCCCCAGCTGCCCCTCACAGCAGCCATTCTGTAGCCTCTGAACACTGATTGGCAGTGGTGGTAACTGTGGTAAAATAGGCTGCCTCAATGTGGACAATGACTCGCAGGTTGGCCTGGAGAGCTCCATTCGCCATTGCAGCAACCGAAATCCTTTTGATGGCCACCCATACAAATGTACATTAAGTGGAATGTTTTTGTGGTCAGGAACTGTTGCTACGATCTCTTCATGTTATCCTAAGAGTTCGGCGACTTTTCATCGCTATCCAAAATGTCGAGAGGTTTTCTCCAGTTTGCCGGAACTCGAATCTATGCAGAGCCATCAGCCTCGACCTGATTGCTGTGTGGCATTTTTATCGATCCATCAACAGACAAGTTGCCTTTTCAGATGGCCTGAATACTGCAGAATGGATCCTTTAGCGGCATGGGGAATTGTTCGGGTAACATGATCCATCCATATCTGGATGCTGTCACGACGTTCAAACATACTAAGTTAGCCATAAAGCATCCGACCTGCGCTAAGAAGCATCTGTCGTGGCGGATGTTTTCGGTCACCATTTTATCTGTCTGGTATGTTTATCCAGATTAGAAAGTAGTCACTTGAGTGCAAATCATCGACCATTTCCTATTGAGCGGTGTGTGCGAGGACTGGGGAGCATAACAAGAGATCGATGGCAATGAACGACCCTGTAACACTGCTGAAGAGGGAGTTCCAAGCAACGTTCAGCAAACATGCATGTGAGGCTCTCAATTACGCTACCCCTGGGGCAGTTGGCTGCAGAGACTCAAAGCACATTATGTGCATTAAAATCGCCATACAGAAAGAAGGGGTGTGGGAGCTGAGGAACGAGTTCGAGGAGAGCCTCTTCGTCTAGCACCTCTTGTTGGGGCATGTCAAGTGAACATATCGTGAACTGATAATGCACATGTACTAGTACAGCGACTGGTTACAGGCTGGTTGAGAGGGAGAGAAGTGAGGAGTGGCAAGCTCTGTTGACGAAAACAGCCACTCCTCCTTTATGTCTCTCTTCCCTAACGTTGTTCATCTTGTGGAGGAAGTAGCCACATAGCTTTGGGGAGCCAGAAAATTTAAAAGGTGTCGGTTGAAGACAGAGAGGCGTTGATCTACCATGAGTTAACATACGTAGTTTCTCCGTTTGTGGCCTGAAACCATAGAAGTTCCCTGTAGTACGGAAGTGAATAAGTTTCTGCTGTCTTTACCCTTGTCTCTTCTTTGAATTGAGAAGACTGCATCAGACCAGGGGAGGGTGGGGGGGGGGGGGAGAGGAGGCGATGGGCTTAGGTACTCGTTAATTCCCTCTGCCAGGCGTCGACGTCCATACCATCGAAAGTACAGTCATAATCCATCCATCAGATAGGATGAATGTCGCATGGTATGGTGATTTCGGACGTGGAACTTGAGTCTTGATGGCACTCGTCCGCTGTTTGGATTTTGGGGACGATGGCAAGGCCGTTTCAACAGAAACAGTTTGCTTGGTCTCGTGTGCAATCTGTCTTGAGGGTCCGTTATCCTTTCCTACACTACGCTATGTACCCATCACTACTGCTGTGGTGGGCAGGATGGGTTGTTGGACTGGAGATACAGACTTACAGCTGACAGCTGCATTTACAGATGCAGGTGTAGGTGACCCAGTCAACTGTCAAGGTCTACGTGCCAACGCTAGTTTTCTGCACAGGCAGCGTCAAGCCTGATGCAAACGACTGCTCGAATGTTGGTGACTGTGAATCCTTCAAGGTCGTTTTCACCTAGGCGTAGGAGAGGCGTTGTACCACTTTCATTTCTTGGAATTTCCTCTCTTCTGCAAAGACAGGGCATTCTTTGCTCTAAATGGGATGGGCTTCGGAGCAATTGACACACGTGAGTTAGGCAGTACATTGAACTCCAGGTTCGTGGGCGATGGAGCCTCATCTTCCTCGTGTAGCCTGACTGTTGCAACCCTTGGTGATGTGGCCAAAGGGTTGAGACTTAAAGCAGCGCAATGGGTGAAGTACATATGGCCTAACTTTAAGGCGGAGAAATCCGGCTACAGTGTAAAAGAAGCCGGGTTCTGGAGTTCACCATTAACCCTATGCGTAACATTGTGTACTTCAGTAACCAACACATTCGCCAATTTTGTAGCAGTGCTTAGGCATCCATATCCACAATGTCCAAGATCGCCACAACTACTTTACGACAATTGACCTCAGTGTGGAGCTCACTGCTGATAGGATATTCTCCCAGTAATTTAGCATTCAGTAATTTGTTTATTTGGTTACCCTGCTGTGTCCCGATCAGAAGTGCGCCTCTTAATGGATTTAAGGTGCCCTGCAAGTCCCTCTTAGAGTTTAATGGATGGGAAGAGTTGAAACCATCTGCCTATTGCTTTCTGAGCCAAAGTGATGGTGCCTGATGCACTGTACACTTGTCCGAGTTTCCAGGAGATGCGCTAACTACTACTACCCTGACTGTTAGTTGCAGGCAGTAATCGACATCCCCGAAACCCTTAGTGCAACGGCTGTGGTGTGAACCATCTCAACAGCATGAAGAGTTCCTGAGAGCACAACCCCTTCGATGCCAATGAGAGTGCTCTGGCAGTTCACAGTTTCTGTCGTGGTAATCCTCTCCTGTCGGACGAGCTACGCCAGTCATCCATGGGGCCCGCCCCATTGCGACACTGCGACTACATGAACTGGACTCTCAGGGCAAAATTCACTGCAGTTTGCTGAGATAGCATCAGCAAATTCCGAGGTCTCATGTTACACCGCTGCTGGTCTCGGCTCCGACATAGAGGAGAATACATGGATGTAAACTTTAATGAATAAACCCCTGTTCCGGTAACGTTGTATCATTAGCGCGCAGCGCGAGACTAAACTTCTCTAGCACACTTCATGCTCTGTCATCCCGACAAGAGTTGAGGTACAAACATAGGCCCTTACAATGCTAAATAGAAGCACTATATTCGCTTACAATCAAAAGTGATGAAGCTTTCTTGTAGACAAAAGCATCACCAACAAACGACCTCAGGCTACCACTGACCAATTGTGGCAAGTCTTATACATTTAATTATAACGTAAATGACTGTATTATGACTAAACGTGTCGCTTTTATATGTGTGAGACTGGGGACTTACGGAAAGCAGGAAAAGGTATGGACGGGGCCTAATCAGTTACTGTTGACTGCGCAGTAAACACATACACTTTATTTATAGAAATAAATTTTTTTTAAACAATCATTTATAAAAAAAATGACTGCAACACAAGCCACACTGACGGCTGAAGGCCTTATTAAGAGAGAATTCAATATTAATTGTCAGCTGAAGGCCACAAACAATACTTCAGAACAATTAGCGGCTGAAGGCCTGAACTACAAATGAGAAAGACAACTACACGTTGAAAATACCAAAATAATTTTTAAAAAAATCGAGTGTAGCACAAGCTACACTGTCGGCTGAAGGCCTGGATAAGAGAGAATTCAAAATTATTTGTCGGCTGAAGAACACAAGCAATACTTCAGAACAATTAGCGGCTGAATGCCTGAATAGCCGGCCACTGTGACTGAGCGGCTCTAGGCGCTTTAGTCCGGAACCCAGCTGCTGCTATGGTTGCAGGTTTGAATCCTGCCTCGGGCATGGATGTGTGTGATGTCCTTAGGTTTAAGTAGTTCTAAGTCTAGGGGACTGATGACCTCAGCTGTTAATTCCCATAGTGCTCAGAGCCATTTGAACCATTTGAAGGCCTGAATCACAAGTATAGAAGACAATTACACGTTAGAAATACCAAAAAAAGTTTTTGAACAATCCTTTTAAAAAAATTAACTGTATCGCAAGCTTTATTGACGACTGAAGGCCTTATTAAGATGAATTCAAATTATTTGTCGGCTTAAGGCCACAAGGAATAGGAATAAGTTAAACCAATTATTATTTTTAAACAATTGACACAATAACACCAAATAAAAAAAGGGAGTGATCCACAGACAGTGCTCCAAGGATCGGCCTGAGAAAAGTCCCTACAGCTGCGTAAGTGATGAGACAGGCAGCCAAGAGTTACGCTCACCTAACAGGATGGTAACTCAAACTATGGACAATTTAAACGCCTATCAATCCTCTTACCAAATCCTCCTAACATGTGATAACCAGTACAACGATGGAGTAATTCAAGCGAGGGAGCAGTGACAAACTGCACTGCGTCTTCAGAATCCGGTGTTTAAAACATCTAAATGCAGAAGGAACCACTACAACCAAGGTAGACAAGAGAAACCACAAACCACACCGCAAACAAGGAGGCTGTCGAACTACATGTCATGCTAGACAGCATCGCAAGACGAGGAAAAGTACACTGCCACAAAAATACGCTAATCTCCAGGGCAGGTAACTGAGGCGTTATCGGCCACTAGGTAGTAAAATACCACACAGTAATACAGCACAAAATACAAAAACTAATAACAGGCAGTAGAAGACGGCTAATAGACCCTGCCAACTCGACAAGCTCCACTTGCTGCTGTTCGTCTCACGGTGACCCTCGAGCAGCAATGCACGAACAAACGGCGTGATCACAAAAACGGAGGTTTCACTACTGGACTAATGTTCACGCAACTCAACGTGCAGGGTCCGGTGGACAACGAAGCTGTGATCTCACGCTGCCGGACATCTCTGCTGCTCCGTCCCCACCGTACTCTCGACACATCCGACCCCGAAAACACTTCACGTCCTTCAAAAGAATGTACGGGCACCAGATGTCGATAAACGCTGCTGCTGCCACTCGTGGACAGACAACGCTAGCAAAACGCAGTGGCGCCAGTAAAGATAAGAAGAAAACGATATGCCACTGTCCCTATTACAGGATGACAATCTACCAACAGCACAAACGTGAGCCACACACGGCTCAACGTGGTACATTGTCAAATCCCTTTCTAATAACTGGACTCTACTTCTTGTTGTAATATTCATAAGCAGTTTTTGTACATTTGGAGAAATACGAGTAAATTTTCTGTTTACTGTATTTCTTGTTCACTAATCATTTCTGCTCCCGTCCAGCTTTCCTACAAATACAGTTGCTGCACTGCTCTGTAGCCCACCTCTCCTTACCACTGTGTACAAAGTTGTTGTTGTTGTGGTCTTCAGTCCTGAGACTAGTTTGATAAAGACCTCCATACTACTCTATCCTGTGCAAGCTTCTTCACCTCCCAGTACTTACTGCAACCAATCCTTCTGAATTTGCTTAGTGTATTCATCTCTTGATCTCCCTCTATGATTTTTACCCTCCACACTGCCCTCCAATCTAAATTTGTGATCGCTTGATGCCTCAGAACTTGTCCTACCAACCGGTCCCTTCTTCTTGTCAAGTTGTGCCACAAACCCCTCTTCTCCCAAATTCTATTCAATACCTCCTCATTAGTTATGTGATCTACCCATCTAATCTTCAGCATTCTTCTGTAGCACCACATTTCGAAAGCTTCTATTCTCTTCTTGTCCAAACTAGTTGTCGTCCATGTTTCACTTCCATACATGGCTACACTTCATACAAATATCTTCAGAAACGACTTCCTGACACTTAAATCTATACTCGATGTAAACAAATTTCTCTTCTTCAGAAAAACTTTCCTTGACATTGCCAGTCTACATTTTATATCGTCTCTACTTCGACCATCATCTGTTATTTTGCTCCCCAAATAGCAAAACTCCTTTACTACTTTAAGTGTCTCATTTCCTAATCTAATTCCCTCAGCAGCACCCGACTTAGTTCGACGACATTCCATTATCCTCGTTTTGCTTTTGTTGATGTTCATCTTATATCCTCCTTTCAAGACACTATCCATTCCGTTCAACTGATCTTCCAAGTCCTGTACCGTCTGTGACAGAATTACAATGTCATCGGCAAACATCAAAGTTTTTATTTCTTCTCCATAGATTTTAATACCTACTCCGAACTTTTCTTTCGTTTCCTTTACTGCTTGCTCAATATACAGATTGAATAACATCGGGGAGAGGCTACAACCCTGTCTCACTCCCTTCCCGACCACTGCTTCCCCTTCATGTCCCTCGACTCTTATAACTGCCGTCTGCTTCCTATGCAAATCGTAAATAACCTTTCGCTCCCTGTATTTTACCCCTGCCACCTTCAGAATATGAAAGAGAGTATTCCAATCAACATTGTCAAAAGCTTTCTCTAAGTCTACAAATGGTAGAAACGTAGGTTTGCCTTTCCTTAATCTAGCTTCTAAGATAATTCGTAGAGTCAGTATTGCCTCACGTGTTCCAATATATCTACGAAATCCAAACTGATCTTCCCCGAGGTCGGCTTCTACCAGTTTTTCCATTCGTCTGTAGGGAATACGCGTTAGTATTTTGCTGCAGTGACTTATTAAACTGATAGTTCGGTAATTTTCACATCTGTCAACACCTGCTTTCTTTGGGATTGGAATTATTATATTCTTCTCGAAGTCTGCGGGTATTTCGCGTGTCTCATACATCTTGCTCGCCAGATGGTAGAGTTTTGCCAGGACTGGCTCTCCCAAGGCCGTCAGTAGTTCTAATGGAATGTTGTCTACTCCCGGGGCCTTGTTTCGACTCAGGCCTTTCAGTGCTCTGTCAAACTCTTCACGCAGTATTGTATCTCCCATTTCGTCTTCATCTACAGTCTCTTCCATTTCCAGAATATTGTCCTCAAGTACGTCGCCCTTGTATAGACCCTCTATATACTCCTTCCACCTTTCTGCTTTCCGTTCTCTGCTTAGAACTGGGTTTCCATCTGAGCTCTTGATATTCATACAAGTGGTTCTCTTTTCTCCAAAGGTCTCTTTAATTTTCCTGTATTCAGTATCTATCTTACCCCTAGTGATATAAGCATCTACATTCTTACATTTGTCCTCTAGCCATCCCTGCTTAGCCATTTTGCACTTCATGTCGATCTCGTTTTTGAGACGTTTGTATTCTTTTTTGCCTGCTTCATTTACTGCATTTTTATATTTTCTCCTTTCATCAATTAAATTCAATATTTCTTCTTTTACCCAAGGGTTTCTACTAGCCATCGTCTTTTTACCTACTTGATCCACTGCTGCCTTCACTACTTCATCCCTCAGAGCTACCCATTCTTCTTCTACTGTACTTCCTTCCCCCATTCCTGTCAATTGTTCCCTTATGCTCTCCCTGAAACTTTGTAAAACCTCTGGTTTAGTCAGTTTATCCAGATCCCATCTCCTTAAATTCCCACCTTCTTGCAGTTTCTTCAGTTTTAATCTACAGCTCATAACTAATAGATTGTGGCCAGAGTCCACATCCGCCCCTGGATATGTCTTACAATTTAAAACCTGGTTCCTAAATCTCTGTCTTACCATTCTATAATCTATGCGATACCTTATAGTATCTCCAGGATTCTTCCATGTATACAACATTCTTTTATGATTCTTGAACCAAGTGTAAGCTATGATTAAGTTATGCTCTGTGCAAAATTCTATCAGACGGCTTCCTCTTTCATTTCTTTCCCCCAATCCATATTCACCTACCATGTTTGCTTCTCTCCCTTTTCCTACTCTCGAATTCCAGTCACCCATGACTATTAAATTTTTGTCTCCCTTCACTACCTGAATAATTTCTTTTATCTTATCATACATTTCATCAATTTCTTCATCATCTACAGAGCTAGTTGGCATATAAACTTATACTATTGTAGTAGGTGTGGGCTTCGTGTCTATCTTGGCCACAATAATGCCTTCACTATGCTGTTTGTAGTTGCTTACCCGCACTCCTATTTTTTTATTCATTGTTAAACCTACTCCTGCATTACCCCTATTAGATTTTGTATTTATAACCCTGTATTCACCTGATTAAGAGTCTTGTTCCTCCTGCCACCGAACGTCACTAATTCCCACTATATCTAACTTCAACCTATCCATTTCCCTTTTTAAATTTTCTAACCTACCTGCCCGATTAAGGGATCTGACATTTCACGCTCCGATCCGCAGAACGCCAGTTTTCTTTCTCCTGATAACGACGTCCTCTTGAGTAGTCCCCGCCCGGAGATCCGAATGGGGGACTATTTTACCTCCGGAATATTTTACCGAAGAGGACGCCATCATCATTTAACCATACAGTAAAGCTGCATGCCCTCGGGAAAAATTATGGCTGTAGTTTCCCCTTGCTTTCAGTTGTTCACAGTACCAGCACAGCAAGGCCGTTTTGGTTAGGGTTACATGGCCAGATCAGTCAATCATCCAGACTGTTGCCCCTGCAACTACTGAAAAGGCTGCAGCCCATCTTCAGGAACCACACGTTTGTCTGGCCTCTCAACAGATACCCCTCCGTTGTGGTTGCACCTACGGTACGGCCATCTGTATCGCTGAGGCACGCAAGCCTCCACCCCAACGGCAAGGTACATGGTTCATGGGGGGGGGGGGGGAGTGTGTACAAAGTAGTACACTGAATATACGGATGGCGTTGCTAGGGGGTGAACTTTCTCAACAATTGTGGCAAGTTGATTCATAGAGGATTTCGGGAAGAACGTTGTGAAAAACGCTGCACTGAAGCCCACATGACGACAACAAATACAAGTAGTATACATATTATTTCAGTTAACTCTGCGTCACGAATGTATCCATTAAATTTTACTGTTGATACGCTATTCATGGTCGAAATAGGTTTCGATGCGACGTTCGTGAAACCACATGCAGCTCACAGCTCTTGTCGCCCGCTTCAGAATTTATCGCGATGTATCAACTACAGTACAGGTAGTAGTGGAGTGAGTGGCGTACTTGCGCTTCTCGGTGGTGGAACGGTGTTCGATGTCGTCCAGAGTGGCGAGCAGTCCAGTCAGCTCCTCGCGGATCTCCGCCGCAGTGCTCTGCAGTTTGGCAGCCTCGTCCTGCATCTGCGAGATGGTCACCACGATCGAGTCGTCGCTGTCGGAATCGCAGTACCAGCTCGGAACGTCTTGTCCCTCTCCCGTTTCCATTACTAAACCAGAGTGCTGCGGGAACACAACAAATGATTAGGCTGTAGGTTAGCACCTTTAATACCTCAAATAAAAGACATATACGCCTTTACTGTCCATCTGCAACACACACACACGCAGAGAAACGCAGGCAATAAGTAGGTAGGTAGGTATCGTAGTGAGTAAAAGTTAGATAAATTACTTCAGTCACCCGACTTTATTAAATGAGCTGTATGTTGTTTTTTCTTCCTTACGGGTATGATACGTTTGATCGTTTCGTATACGTCCATGTTACTGCATCAACTATTATTTGGCAGTACGTCTACTGCGGCTATGTCCTAAACAAACATTCAGACGCAATAGAAGACTTCCACGAAACTTATCACTAGATACGAGCTCAGTTTTATATCTAAAAGACGTACCAGATAGCAAACTAGAGTTATCCGAAGACGGAATATCGCAAAATGGAAATAAGTGTTGTAAATAATACTTGTTTATTAGTTGCAGTAACTGTCAACATTGCACAAACAATAAAGGTAACAGCAATAAGTTTCTGCAAAAGTCATTCAGCCCAAAGTTTCAAGTAGTATTTCTCAGTTATGTTCAACCAGTATGAAACTAGTATTGCTCCTCATTTAGAAGAAAGAGGTTAGCAGATTAGTGCTTCTGCGGAAAGATCCCTGCCTGAAGCATACACCAACTACCACTATCACACCATAGCAAAATATCTGGCCGAAAACCCGAGGAAATACTGTTCCGTTCTAAAATCGTTAAGCGGGTCCAAGGATTCCGTCCAGTCACTCGTTAGCGAGTTTGGTGTGGCAGCAAAACTGAAGCACAAGCTTTGACTTTTGTGTTTCAGAAATCGTTCACGTATGAGAATCGTACAAACAAACCGTCTTTTCTCCATTGAACCGACTCCGTTATAGACGACACAGTAATAAGCATTCCGGGTGTAGAGAAGCAACTGAAAAGAGTTGACAACGTGAAGTCGCTAGGTCAGGAGGGAATCTCAGTTCTTTTTTACATAGAATACGAGCACTACGTCACTAGACCCTTACTTCTCTTCCATTATAGCAAATTTCTCGCCCTGCCCGAAGTCCCAAGCGATTACAAAAAGCGCACCAGACTCCTCTACACAGGTAGCGTAAAGGAACGGATCCGAAAAATTACAATAACGCTAATATAATATTGGTTAGCTGCAGAATCCTTGAACCTATTCTCAGTTCTAGTACCGTTAAGTTCCTTGAGATCCAGGAGCTTCTGTCCACGAGCCAGCACGTTTCTAGAAAGCATCGCTCGTGCGAAACTTAGCTTGCCCTTTTCTCACATGATACTGTGAACTGTGCGTGATGGGCAGTTCCATATTTCTAGATTTCCGAAGAGTATTTGACACTCTTGCCCACGGCAGACCGTTAACGAAGGTATGAACATATGGAATAGGTACCCAGATATGTGACAGGTTCGAAGACTTCTTAACTGTGATAGGATAGCTAATATTGTTTTCTGTATACATATATGACTCGGGGGACAGGGTGGACAGAAATCTGTAGTTGTTTGCTGGCGATCCTGGGGTATACGGGAAGGTATCGAAGTTGAGTGGCTTTAGGAGGCTCAAAAATGGTTCAAATGGCTCTGAGCACTATGCGACTTAACTTCGGAGGTCATCAGTCGCCTACAACTTAGAACTACTTACACCTAACTAACCTAAGGACATCACACACATCCATGCCCGAGGCAGGATTCGAACCTGCGACCGTAGCAGTCGCGCGGTTCCGGACGGAGCGCCTAGAACCGCTAGACCACCGCGGCCGGTGAAAAACTTTAGAGGACCGGCCTTTGAAACTGCTTGTAGAACGATTCTACTGGTGGTAACATACATTTCACGTAAGGACCACGAAGGTAAGATACTAGAAATTAGGGCTCATACAGAGGCACATAGATAGTCGTTTTTCCCTCGCTCTGCCAGCCAGTGGAACAGAAAAGGAAATGATTTGAAGTGGAATTGGGTACCCTCAGCCAAGCAACGTACGGAATATGTATGTAGATGGTATATGTTGAAGATGTTGAACAAATTTTGCGCAGGACGTTGGCAGTTGTGTTCTACTACATTTTTGGGTTATCTTAATGTTTAATAGTATTGTATAACGCGTTCAAGAATTTACTACAGAAAAAAATTCCAATGAGCATAGAATTTTGACGTTACTGGTATCGGGCAATGTATAGTACAGGTCAGATGCTACATCATCTTCTGGTCTTTTCGAGGGCTAAGCACGGAATGTTGCAACATAAATATACACTATGAGATCAAAAGTATCCGGACACACCTAAAAACATACGTTTTTCATATTAGATGCACTGTGCTGCCACCTACTGCTAGGCACTCCGTATCAGAAGACCACAGTAGCCATTAGACATCGTGAGAGAGCGGGATGGGGCGCTCCGCGGAATTCACGGACTTCGAACGTGGTCAGGTGATTGGGTGTCACTTGTGTCATACGTCTGCAAGAGAGATCTCCACACTCCTAAACATCCCTAGGCCCATTTTTTCCGATGTCATAGTGAAGTGGAAGCGTGAGGCGACACGTACAGCACAAAGTGTACAGGCCGACCTCGTCTGTTGACTGACAGACCCAGACAGATGAAGACGGTCGTAATGTGTAATAGGCAGACATCTCTCGAGACCATTACACAGGAACTTCAGTCTGCATTACAATCCACTGCAAGTACTGTGACAGTCAGGTGGGAAATGAGAAAACTTGGATATCATGGTCGAGGGTCTGCTCATAAACCACAGGCCACGCCAGTACATGCAAAACGACGCGTCACTTGGTCTAAGGAGCGTAAACATTGGACGATTGAACAGTGGGGAAACGTTATGGGAGTGTCGAATCACAGTACACAATGTGGGATCCGATGCAGGGTATGAGTATGGCGAATGCCCGGTGAACGTAATCTGCCTTCTTGCTTCCCACTGTTGAAGAGCAATTCGGGGATTGCGATTGCATCTTTCAACACGATCGGGCACCTGTTCATAATGCACGGCCTGTGGCGCGTGGTTACACGACAATAACTTCCCTATAATGGACTGGCCTGCACAGTGTCGTGACCTGAATCCTATAGCACAAGTTTGGGTTGTTTTGGAACGCCGACTTCTTGTCAGGCCTCACCGACCGACATCGATGCCTCTCCTCAGTGCAGCACTCCGTAAAGAATGGGCTGCCAACCCCCAAGAAACTTTTCAGCACCCGATTGAACGTATGCCTGCGAGATTGGAAGCTGTCATCAAGGCTAAGTGTGCCGCAACACCATACTGAATTCTAGCATTACCGATGAAGGGAGCCACGATCTTGTAAGTCATTTTCAGCCAGGTGTCCGGATACCTTAAATCACATAGTGTATTTCCTTATTATAAAACGAGATTAGAATGTGGATTTTAAAGTTATCCTTATCTCATCGAACAGAGGAGCGCTAGGCCTTCGTTCCATTATGAAAATCATTCTATGTCCTCTCGACAGTTCCGTTTACGTCATTTACTGCTTGAATATGAATTACCCGACATGAGCCACGGTAATCTCAGAAATTGATGTACTTAATGCAATTCAGTAACGAAATGAAGAACAGAGAAATTTGCAAGATGGCAACCATTTCTGCAGTTTGTGATTGCTACATTAGCTGATCAAAGATGTACCTATACCTCTATGTAATTGACCTCTCCATATCACGAAAGGCAGACCCGCCAGTAAAAAAGGAGTTGGGGACTACTGTGTTGTCAACAGAGAAGCACTAATGGCAGAATGGGTAGGTGAGGTGAGCACTTCGAATGTGAGCTAGCCATCGTATGTACCTTGAGTAAAAAAACTTGACATGAACATTTCAAACCCTCTATAGCTGCATTAGAACGCTGATCTCGCTTCGTACCTCAGGATCCAAGCTCACTACTTCTCCGGTTTCGGCTCTTGAAGAACAATAGGCCGTCATCCCTTCACAGGCACTCAGACACCTCGCTGACAAGTGCCCCAGACGCTTTTAAGTGGTCGTGAAGGCGATTGGTGAACATAACCCATATAAGTGCCTATTAAAAGGTTCAAATGGCTCTGAGCACTATGGGACTTATCTTCTGAAGTCATCAGTCCCCTAGAACTAGGAACTACTTAAACCTAACTAATCTAAAGACATCACATACATCCATGCCGAGGCTGGATTCAAACCTGCGACCGTAGCGGTCGCGAGGTGCCAGACTGTAGCACCTAGAACCGCTCGGCCACAAAGGCCAGTGTCTATTAAAATGTGCCCAGATACATTTGATCAGACACTCTATATCGTTCCATCGAGTAATAATAATGCAAATGTTAAGTAGGTATCTGGCGACACTGTGGTGATACCTTTCACTAAGACAAATTTTAGCACTCCGTGTGCATACCGAGTGGAGTCATTCCAGGCGTGGAACGGGTCTTCCTGAGGCCATGAAGAGCACAGGGCGCAGCCTAATGCAGGTGGTTGCTAACGTCGGTAATGATGATGTATGTCGCTTTGGATCAAAAGAGATTCTCTCTGGCTTCGAGCGGCTGCGGGAATCTCAAAGAGGAAATATTCAGGCACTGCGGATAGGTGACGCTCGGTGGGAATGTGGGTCATCCATGAGGTGTGTCAAGATAGTCTGCGCAGTTCTGGCAAATGCTGTGTCCTGAAACGCGCAGTGGTTAGCACATTTGCCTAATATAGCACATTTGCCTAATAAGCAGGAGAGTCCGGGTTCAAATCCCGGTCTGGTACATACACTCCTGGAAATGGAAAAAAGAACACATTGACACCGGTGTGTCAGACCCACCATACTTGCTCCGGACACTGCGAGAGGGCTGTACAAGCAATGATCACACGCACGGCACAGCGGACACACCAGGAACCGCGGTGTTGGCCGTCGAATGGCGCTAGCTGCGCAGCATTTGTGCACCGCCGCCGTCAGTGTCAGCCAGTTTGCCGTGGCATACGGAGCTCCATCGCAGTCTTTAACACTGGTAGCATGCCGCGACAGCGTGGACGTGAACCGTATGTGCAGCTGACGGACTTTGAGCGAGGGCGTATAGTGGGCATGCGGGAGGCCGGGTGGACGTACCGCCGAATTGCTCAACACGTGGGGCGTGAGGTCTCCTCAGTACATCGATGTTGTCGCCAGTGGTCGGCGGAAGGTGCACGTGCCCGTCGACCTGGGACCGGACCGCAGCGACGCACGGATGCACGCCAAGACCGTAGGATCCTACGCAGTGCCGTAGGGGACCGCACCGCCACTTCCCAGCAAATTAGGGACACTGTTGCTCCTGGGGTATCGGCGAGGACCATTCGCAACCGTCTCCATGAAGCTGGGCCACGGTCCCGCACACCGTTAGGCCGTCTTCCGCTCACGCCCCAACATCGTGCAGCCCGCCTCCAGTGGTGTCACGACAGGCGTGAATGGAGGGACGAATGGAGACGTGTCGTCTTCAGCGATGAGAGTCGCTTCTGCCTTGGTGCCAATGATGGTCGTATGCGTGTTTGGCGCCGTGCAGGTGAGCGCCACAATCAGGACTGCATACGACCGAGGCACACAGGGCCAACACCCGGCATCATGGTGTGGGGAGCGATCTCCTACACTGGCCGTACACCACTGGTGATCGTCGAACGGACACTGAATAGTGCACGGTACATCCAAACCGTCATCGAACCCATCGTTCTACCATTCCTAGACCGGCAAGGGAACTTGCTGTTCCAACAGGACAATGCACGTCCGCATGTATCCCGTGCCACCCAACGTGCTCTAGAAGGTGTAAGTCAACTACCCTGGCCAGCAAGATCTCCGGATCTGTCCCCCATTGAGCATGTTTGGGACTGGATGAAGCGTCGTCTCACGCGGTCTGCACGTCCAGCACGAACGCTGGTCCAACTAAGGCGCCAGGTGGAAATGGCATGGCAAGCCGTTCCACAGGACTACATCCAGCATCTCTACGATCGTCTCCATGGGAGAATAGCAGCCTGCATTGCTGCGAAAGGTGGATATACACTGTACTAGTGCCGACATTGTGCATGCTCTGCTGCCTGTGTCTATGTGCCTGTGGTTCTGTCAGTGTGATCATGTGATGTATCTGACCCCAGGAATGTGTCAATAAAGTTTCCCCTTCCTGGGACAATGAATTCACGGTGTTCTTATTTCAATTTCCAGGAGTGTATTTCCACTCGTCGCTACTCATTTCGCATAATATATCTCGTCCAATATCATTAATACCTTGCCTTACATTTCCTTTCTCCACCCACCTCCATCTTTAATTTATATTTGATTTCTATTTGTTTGGAGGTGAGAATATCAAGTTTCAAAATAGGTGTGGCAAAAGAGTTAGGCTCTTGAAATATTTGTAATGTACCTTATCCGTGCAGACAAAACCAATCCAGTCCAGCTTCGTGAATTGTTAATAAGATACTATTATCACAATGCGTGCTAAATATTATGTGATTGATGCCTAAGTTTGACGGTATTCACTTAGGTTCGTATGCAAAGATCACAAACAATTTTGCTACAACTACACCTACATCTACACCTTCATCTACATCGATACTCTGCAAATCACATTTAAGTGCCTGGCAGAGGGTTCATCGAACCACCTTCACAATAATTCTCTATTATTCCAATGTCGTACAGCGCGCAGAAAAACGAACAACTATATCTTTCCGTGCGAGCTCCCATTTCCCTTATTTTATCATGATGATAGTTTCTCTCTATGTAGGTCGGCGTCAACAAAATATTTTCGCATTCGGAGGAGAAATTTGGTGATTGAAATTTCATGATGAGATTCCTCCGCAACGAAAAGCGACTTTGTTTTAATGATGTCCGTCCCAAATCGTGTATCATGTCAGTGACACTCTCTCCCCTATTTCATGATACTACAGAACGTGCTGCCCTTCTTTGAACTTCCTCGTTGTACTCCGTCAGTCCTGTCTGGTAATGATCCCTCACCGTGCAGCAGTATTCTAAAAGAGGACAGACAACGGTAGCGTAGGCAGTCTCCTTGGTAGTTCTGTTACATTTCCTAAGTGCCCTGCCAATAAAACGCGGTCTTTGGTTAGCCTTCCCCACAACATTTTCTATGTGTTACTTCCAATTTAAGTTGTTTGTGATTGTAATTCCTAGATATTTAGTTGAATTTACGACCTTTAAATGTGACTGATTTATCGTGCAATAGCCGGCCGGGATGGCCGAGCGTTTCTAGGCACTACTGTCTGGAACCGCGCGATCGCTCCGGTCGCAGGGTCGAATCCTGCCTCGGGCATGGATGTGTGTGATGTCCTTAGGTTAGTTAGGTTTAAGTAGTTCTAAGTTCTAGGGGACTGATGACCTTAGAAGTTAAGGCCCATAATGCTCAGAGCCATTTGAACCCTTTTTATCGTATAATAGAAGTTTCACGGATTCCTTTAAGCATAATGTGGATGACCTAACACTTTTCGTTATTTAGGGTCAACTGCCAGTTTTTGCACGATACAGATATCTCTTCTAAATCGTTTTGCGATTCGTTTTGATCTTCTAATGACTTTACTAATCGATAAACATCAGCATCATCCGCAAGAAACCTACGACGGCTGTTCAGATTGTATCCTAAATCGTTTATGTAGGTAAGGAGCAGCTAAAGGCCCGTAACACTACTCTGGAGAACGCCAGAAATCACTTCTGTTTTACTCGATGGCTTTCTGTCAGTTACTACTAACTGTGACCTCTCTGACAGGAAATCACGAATCCAGTCAGATTACAGGCGATATTGCATAAGCACACAATTTCACTAAAAGCCGTTTGAGTGGTACAGTGTCGAAAACTTTCTGTAAATCTAGAAATACGGAATCAGTTTGAAATCCCTTGTCAATAGTACTCAACACTTCGTGTGAGTAAAGAGCTAGTTGTGCTTCACAAGGAAGATGTTCTCTAAATCGATGTTGACTGTGTGTCAATAGACGGTTCTCTTCAAGGTAATGCATAATGTTCGAATACAATACACGTTCCAGAATCACGTTGCATATCGACATTAATGATATGGATCTGTAATTTAGTGGATTACTCCTACTACCTTCCTTGAATATTGATGTGACCTGTGCAGCTTTCCAGTTTTTTGGTACTGATTTTTTGTTGAGCGAACGGTTGTATATGATTGTTAGGTACGGAGCTGTTGTATCAGCAAACCATGAAAGGTCCCTAACTTTTATACAGTCTGGACGGGAACACTTGCGTTTATTAAGTGATTTAAGTTGGTTCACTACTCTGAGGACATCTTTTTCTACGTTACTCATGTTTGCAGCTGATCTTTATTCGAATTCTGGAATATTTACTTCGTCTTCTTCCGTGATGGCATTTCAGAAGGCTGCGTTTAGTAAATCTGTTTTGGCAGCACTATCGTCGGCGGTATTTCCATTGCTATCGCGCAGAGAAGGCATTGATTGTGTCTTGCCGCTAGTATGCTTCACGTACGACAAAAATCTCTTTGAATTTTCTGCCAGATATCGAGACAATGTTTCGTTGTGGAAACTATTATAAACATCTCGCATTGAAGTCTGCGCTAAATTTCGAGCTTCTGTATAAGATCGCCAATCTTGGGGATTTTGCGTCCCGTTTAAATCTGGCATGTTTTTTCGTTGTTTCTGCAACAGTATTCTGAGCCGTTTTCTGTACTAAGGAGGATCAACTCCGTCGTTTGTTAATTTATTTGGTATAAATTGTAACTGGGCTGCTTCTTGTTGGCAGCGCTGTGTAGCGCTTTGCATTGGGCTGACTGCGCTTTCTTTGTAAGAGACTCTGTGGCTGGTCGGACTCGTTGCTGGAAGTTAGTCGCCAGCAGTGATGGAAGTGCTGTTGGGCAGTTGGAGGTGAACAGCCAGCAGTGATGGATGTTAGATGTGAAAAGTTAGCATTGACAGAGGGTAGAGGTCTGAAGTGTTAGCGTACGCCAAAGATCTGTACATGTTCGACTTTGAGATTGAATATTATTTATGATTATATATAGAAAAAGATGTATGGTCATTATGCTGAAGAAAATGAAACTTTGAACTAATTACTTCGTCGTTTCCTATATCTGCACTGCACTAATTCATTCTTTAATATTGACTGATATTTGGGTCGAATCAAAATACAGACGGAAGTATACACACACATACTTTCTTCGTACGTTGACACTACGACATTTGGTAATTTTTTGTTATTAAATGAAATATTATATATTTTATTTTATGTCATACTGATTTACTCTAGCGGCAGTTCACTCAAATATTCAAATAAACATATTACAAATATTTGAATAACTGAGACCAGGATTGTTCATTTGCAGAAATATAGCTAAAACAAATCATTTCTTAATGTATTTTAATTCCTTTATTTTATTTGATTTAACGTTAATAAATTATGTTACGTCAATTTTATAAATATATTTCGCTGACGAGCAGCACCCTGATTGCTTTAAGCCCGGTTCCCATGTGGGAAGAGTGATGGAGGAGGGTTGATCCTACCAATAAAAGAAAAACATCCGTTCGCCTGTCTTCATCCACAAAGTCTATAGTTACCACATAATATGCAATGCAGCGACCATCATTAACAGCAGATTTGATCTGGAAATTACTCAGCAATGTACATCAACGGTTTTAAACAACTTTGATTCGTTTGTTCGATTTTCGCCTCACAGTGGATATTCTCTCACGGATTTGTTTGCTTCAGAATAATGAGCTTCGTAATATCGCAGCTTCACAGTACCGATCACGTTTGGTAAACACCATTAGTATGGCACTGACTGTAACACCGAAGTTTATGCAATACCGAAGTTGATGTCGAGAGATTTTACATTGCTCCGAGTGCTTCCCTGTCGCCCATCTTTCGGAGCAGAAGCTGCAATTGCAGAAGCAACAACAGTACTCCTACAGCAGCAATTAAATGATCGAAACGAGTGAATGAATCGGTGGCGTATTTTCCTAAGTGGCTATGAACATCTGTTTTGACAGTCGTATGAATACCAGAGCCCGCGAACGTTTTTACGTATGCACACAGAGGTGATAAGGTAGTCCAAATCCTAGTCTCTGATTACAGACTCAACTCTCGCCGATGGGTTCCTCCGCTGTGGTGTATGAGGCCCGGAAATTAGATGCTCCGAGGACGCACGAAATTTATTGGAAGCGGAAGTCGCTGCAACGATGATTCATAGCTCTCAGAATAATGGTGTAATCTAAATATGAGGCGAACAAATGAAGGATGGTCACATAAATTTTCGAAGACGAAATCCGAATACCTCTGTTCTAATCGTTTAAAAGATTTCCATTTAGAAGATTGTTTCATATTTCATTTCCCATTGTATGTCAACTTGAGGAATGCATCATAAAAAAAATCTTAGACAACACCATAGAACAACGAAATGACACGATTGTGAAATGAATCTGAGGAAAAAGTATACACTGATGATTCACAATATCGATCAACATAAGTATTTCAGCCATCCAATAACTGCTCCAAAAATGAACTATTGTAAGTCCTAAATTATGTGCTTGACATATGCATGTAGTACTGGATAGCACTGCTGTAAAAACTATCAGACATTCAAATTGAATTTTAATAGAGGGCAAAAATGTTACCGAAAGTAAATGTCACTTTTTCCTCAATATTTGTCATGTAGAAAAAGGAAGTGTAGAAAATAAATAAGTAAGTTGCTACATGTTTTTTTTTTATGGGAATGTTAGGAGAGATGGTGAGGAAAAGGACCCCAGAGGGCTGTGGGAATAGGGATCAAAGTCAAGAGAGAGATCTTAAAGAAGTATGCATCTAGTCTTAGCGTCAGATTCCTCCAAAGTCTCTTAAGTAAAATGGAAGTACATGATAATGACTGACTATTCTACTGTGTATCAAAACAACCATAACAAAACACCCTAAACCCCAGTACACATTCCACTACGCGGCAAAAATATTAAACAGCACGTAAGAAATTCATTGTTAGAATTCCAAGCAGTGGAAAATGGAAAGGAAACTTAAGGCGTGTCGTGGGACTATGATGAGCAACTGTAAAGTGGGTTTATCGTTAAACGCCTCACGAATTTCTCGTCCCCATTAAAGAACGTGAAATCTAGTAAATGATACAGATGTCGATACCTGCGTACGTCTCGTAGAGAATGCAACAGACGTAAAAGACGTCCAAAATATGCCTTTCTTTTATTCCGGTATCACCAATAAAAAGATAATCGTTCGTAATATGACTCCAACTAGCAGTACGCTGCGTCTCACACACTAGGAGACTAAGACAAGCATACCAGGAGAAGCTCTGTACATCGTTGACTGTACATTACGACAGGCAATACGTAGTAATTTTGGCTGTACAAGAATGGAAGCTCGTTTTTAAATACTTCCATAAAATTTCAGTGCTACTAAGCTGCTATATGCTGAGAAGTTTTCTTTGTGTAGTGGCATGTTTCGTTAGCGACCGAGCAACGGCCAAGAATTTCGTGTCACTTATATCTTGATGTGTTTTATGAAAACTTAAGACTGATATAAAATACACGTCACTATTCTTTAGGTTAATACCTGAAAACAATCACGGAAAGACAGATATAAACGAAAAAGGAAAAACAGACTGAAAGTTGGCATAATATGCTTCATGAAAAAATTTAAAGATGTAAAGGAAAAAGAAAATAGACAACAACGTAAAATATTCGCAGCTTGTATGATTTATAATGTAATATTGTTCTTAATAGGCGAATAATATTGCAAGAACTATATACCAATGTTTCTAGAAACGGGAAGAAGGAAAATAAATTTGGAATTAGTATTTGCTGTACCATGCGGATAATTTGCACTTGAGAAACTCATTGATGTCCACATTTACAGTATTAAGTTTTTCGGTTTCATAACACATGGAACCAAAGTAACAGTTCGGCAAGAAATCAATATATCGGGAAGGTTAATAATCTGATGAAATGGTTGACATCGCTCAAATTTATTGTTTGAACATATCATGGTTAAGTAACATAAATATTTAATGGGAATACTAAAACTAAAATAGCAATTAAATACTAAAAAATTTCTACAGAGTTGTGGCACTGTCCCTGCAGGTGTTTCAAAAATGCACAATCAAGAGGTAACGAGTAAACGCAAAGCTTGCTTGCGTCAAGAAAAAAATTGTGTCTGCCATTGTAGTTTAAAACTCTTTGCCTCAAAAATTTTACGAATAAATACATGCTAGGAAAATCTACGATAACGTAATTAAAATGACATGAGTGACTGATTTAAAATTATTAAGAAGGCTTAGGAATGAAACGTGGAAGTAGAACAGATGTACAGATGTTCTCAGGTTTGAAATCGTATTCCAATGATAGAAACAGGCAGTGTAGAGATGTTTTACAACAGCAGTGATAAGCAAGAAGAGATAGCGTTAGCAACAGTAAATATACTCTCGCTTGCGGTTCTGTGCACAGTTATGGCAATATAATTATGTGAATGGAGAATAGATTGTTTGGTGGGAGTGCATCACGGAAACCATAACTATAACTATACTCCTTACCGTTCATTGTCGTATACTACCTTGACATCATTTCACCAAATGTAGTGACAATACCACCAAAGAAAACATACACCAGAGGCTACAGAAACTATTCCGCCAAACTAAAGCGACAGCAAATATTTTTATGGATCTGTGATTTACAAAAATCTTATAAAATATTTTCAACAAAATACTCTACAAAATTTCTTTACACAATAAATCTGTAAAGAGAACGCTTTTACTATACTTAAAAAGTAATGTGGACTTTAGTTGTGTGATCGATGGTGTAATGATTTTCTTTATTTCTTATGCAAATATTAAGCGTTTAACGCGATAAAAACCTTACCATACTGTGTACTAGAACATAAGATAATGAATCTTCTTTTGTGAAACACACATACCAAGAATATACAATAGTTCAAAGTACGTGCACGATGGGAAAAAGAGTTCAAGCGCTTTGTGGTCTCGTTCCCCACAGAACTAGCGTTTTAGTCATTGGAAAACTGTGTAACTACATGTTAAAGTCGCGAAGTTAAGTCAGATTAGGATCTTCGTAGAATTTTTTAAACTGATTGTTGAAACATACTATAATAATAAAATATTGTGGAACGCATGGTTATGGATGGAAGTAGCGTTTTGTACTTATTCAGTTATTGCTCAGTTTAAAAAAAATTACTGGTGGAAGTTTTCTTTGCAATTGCCTCGGACTGAATATTGATAGCGCCTTTTGCATGCAATCCTAATATTGCGGAACAGTCAATCTGTATAGCTGATGGTGTAATGATTTTCTTTGTTCCTTTTGTATGTATTAAGCGTTTAACGCAGTAAAAACCTTAACACACTGGGAGCTAGAACAGAAGAAACTGAAACTTCGTAGAAAGTCAGTTAGTTTTCGAGGGCAAATAGGCATACATGTAAAACATGAAGTCACTAATTTGACAGAGACTTTTACTTTCCTGATTTTGACGCATTTTGGCGTTTATATAATTTATGTACATAGCAATTTTGCAGAGACAGTCGTTTTTAGTGAATTTTTCTAATACATGGGATCTAGACTCGTACGAATTAATTCGTAAAATATGTATTTATGAAATGGCGACAGACTCGTACTGTTTAATGGCGTTGTGTGGACGGGCTTTCCTTCACTTCTGCTTTTCCCAGTGTAAGACGTCCGAGCAGATGTAATTTTATGTAAAAGGTCCAAGCAGATGTAATGCTGATGTAATTTTATGTAAGAGGTCCGAGCAGATGTAATTTCGATGTATTGCTCATGCGCTGCCTGTGATATGCTAGGTATAAGAGAATCGCTGACCAGAGAGCAGTGTTGACTGAGTAGGTACTGTGTAGCTGTAGCAGTAAGTTGCTAGTCTGCGCTGCTCTGCGCTAGTCTGCCCTTGTCTGCTGTCTGCTCTGGTCTGCTATAGTGTATCATGTTGGCTAGGCTGGTCGCGAAGCAGCGATGCCGGAGCCTGAGTATTACTGTATAAGGTAAAAAGCAGCCTCGCGCATATCTAGTAATGTTGTGTGAACTCCCACGTAAATTTTTTAAAAATGTCCTAATAATAATCTTCGTGATATAAAGTAATTTCTAACAAACATTCATTTCAATTTAAAGAATTTACTAATTTCTTCAATCCATGATCATTCCTATTGTTGCAAAAGAAAAATCAGTTGCTTGCTTTCATAAATGACAAATCTATCGGCCAGCATTGCACAGAATTGTGCCGGAAAAATTTTATATAAGAGCAGATATATTCGCCGTTTTTATTGAGGTAAGAATTTTTCCTTTTTTTATTCAGAATGATCTCACAGGGCCATGACGCAGCACTGCTGTCATCCAAAATTTACCAGGTTACTGAATTTATTTTTTATTACGAGATTTAGGAATTTTTCTGTTTCGAGCTTACATTAAATGAGAAAAGAATTTTGTGGGTACATTAAATGTGAATGCATTTCTGTACGGAGATTATAAATGGGAACCAATTTTGTTCTGTGAGGTTACACTTAAATTAGAATCATTATCCCAATAATATTCATTTTTATTTTTTTTTGGGGGGGGGAGGTTACACTAAAAAATTAGAATCATATTATTATTTAATGAATTTTGTTCAGAGGTTACACTTGGCTCCGAATCATTATCCATAATAATTATATAAATTATTTTGTTGGGAGGTTACACTTGGCGACCCTGCTAGGATCGTATTTCTTTGTGAATCTCTGAGAAGTAGTCATATATCCGCTCTTATTTACTTAAATGTTGTTTGCATCTGGCGCAACGCATTTACTAATTTGTCACTCTTTGTTTCACAGATCATTGGCAATTTATTGCTCTTTGTTGTAATTGTGTTTGTTCCATTTTTGCTTTGTCTTTGTTTCATTTTGTGCTTAATTTAGATTTGTGAAAAATGCCGTGAAAAACCGTTAACAGTACATCGCGATGTGCAATGAGTGAAACAGCTGACTCGAATAATTTGACTGATAATACTTGCGACAGTCAGTGTCTTAATGATAGTCCTCCATTTACAGACAATCAGTGCATACCGATCACTAGTAATGATTTTAATTCTAATGATGGGCAAACAAATTCAATTATGTCCTCAGTAAATTTAACAATTGATGACGCGGCACATTCCGATACAATGAACACTGCCCAGTTTGACACACCCGGTTTGCAAAATTTGCGTAATGAACAGATAAATCTTTCTAACGAAAATGAACAGTGTAGTCAGAATACGTCAGATTTATTTGATTCCGGTGTAGTGACCAACAGTGCATGTCCGATTGGCAAATCTTTTCAAGAATCACAGAATAACCAAATGGTTACACAAAACGCGACACATGCAGATACACCATCACACAGTACAGAGAATAGAGCCGCTAATTTTGGCTGGGATCGAGTTATCGCATTATTACTACAAATGAATGAAAAACTAGATATCCATTGCAAACAACTTAATGAAAGTTTCAAACAGCGGAATGAAAATTTTTGACAACCATTTCAAACAACTAAATGAAAAAATAGACAATCAGCACAAACAATTTAATGAAAAACACGACAACCATTTCAAACAACTTACTGAATCGTGCAAACAACTCAATGAAAGTTTCAAACTGTCGAATAAAAAACACGACAACTTTAACGAACAGAACAGACAACTTAGTGAACAGATTACAGCCGTTACCGTGCAACGCCATGATACTAAAGAACAATTACGTGAGGAAAGTAAGGCTTGTGCTAGGAATAGTAGCGAAGAGTTACGTGATACACGTGTAACCACAACGAAATTACTTGGAGATGAAAGTAGTGCAGTCACTGAACAATGTTCTGAAAAAGCAACACAGTTACGCGACGAGTTTAAATTAATGTCAGCGGAAGTTTCACACACGCTGGATGCGGAAGTCTATAAGAAATTTGAACAACAGAACACCCAAATTGACGAACGTTTTAAAGTGACAGAAATGAAAAATGTTTCAGTCACTAACACGTCACAGCATACGCCACATTCTGAACATTTGTCACACTCACACAGCCAGTATAACTTAAGTAATTTACAGAGACCACGCAACTTAGAATCCGAAGATACACAGATAAACAGATTCTCATGCAATCCTGAACCTGTTCAGACATACAGAGACGATAATTTTGATTACAAGCGATTTTTATCCGTAAAAAAATCTAAGGTACTTAATAATGACAGAACACAGATTCACTCTTTCGACTGGATACGACAATTTGCTTTTGAATTTTCACCGGCATTTCCTGTAATGCAGAAACTAGAATTTGATTGGATACAACAACTTGCTTTCGAATTTTCATCAGCATTGCCTGTAACGCAGAAACTAAAATTTATTTGTAGCACGTAATTGACCTCAGGGGATTCATTATGCTTTGATGAATATGTGCCGTAGCGTGCACAGGGCCCCGAGCCGTAGTAGTGCTGTTTCATCTTTAGTTTTCTGCACTGCTGCCTTCTCTTTTACTATCCTTTATATCTATCAAAATAGCTCTTCAACTATCGATCTATCTAGTATTAGGAATATGTAAAGAAAACCAGATACGACAAGTTTTACCTGAAAGTGACACTTATCATTATACACTCCAGAAATACCAGCGTAATTTTAATAACCGACAAAATTTTAATCATCGGTATGTACAAAATTATCAGCAACTGGAAACAAATTTTGGTAACAATAGAGGTTTTTCCCAACAACAGCAACAAAACCAGCTGGTTAGCATACCTAACCAACAATGTAGTCTTCAAGGTCAACCAAGCTTTAATGTTTCGCCGCCTACACGTATAGCGTCGGCTCCACCAAATAAAAACGCACAGCAACAAGGAAATCAGTACGTACAGAAGACACACCATTTCAACTCATATCGCAATGCACCGTATAGAAACGACTATCATGACAGACGTAAAAGCAATGAGCACAATTTTCAGGGTACGTTTAATAACAGTCGGTCTTACCAGCATCAAAATCATCGGCAACAACAAATTATCATGAATGAACCAGACAGTCGCTATCATCCCGAACCTAATACGTCAGGACGAAATAACAGAACAGTACAAATAGTCGAAATGCCACAGCATCCTCCCACAAATAATAGCACGTCAGATAGAATTTGACTAGATACAGTACAGGTAGCATCTTCCAGCAACGCAAGCAATACTTTTGACACAGAAAATCTTGTTCACGAAAATGTTATTATTTTTGACGACATCCGAGACACACTTTTGCATGAAAAACCAGTTATTCAAAAAACCATTTCACACCCTGTCATTGACGTAAAGATTGGATCATCCAAATTTACAGCAGTAATCGATTCTGGATCACCTATGTCAGTTATAAATGAGGAAACTTTCAACGATTGTAACAAAAAGAATACCTATCCTACGTTACCATTAGGCAAAATTAAAGTAAAAGGAGCAGTATCTGGTAAAGGAGTAGATGTAAAGTTACAGACACACTTATCATTTTGTATTGCAGGTCATACATTTCACTCAAATTTTTCGATTGTTCCCTTACTGACAACAGACGTTATTTTAGGTACGAATTTTCTGGTACAACATGACGCAATTATTGACTTTCAAAACTCTTGTTTAATTATAAAGGATGAAAATGTACAACTGGCTTTAGAATTTCAGCACTCTTTATCTGCAGAAGAACAAACAATTAATCGTACAGAGGTCATTTCCGCATCACGTAAGATAGACTGTCATTCCACATTGTTCACAGATACGTACGTACACAACTATAGTACTCCAGACCAAGCCGACTATGACGTTATACAGATGATTTCTGATAAAGTTAAACAGAGCAGTGCAAATACAGACGACGAACGTACTCAACTACACAAAATTCTTTTACAGCAAGCTCCAGCTTTTGACAACGTCCCTGGTACTATGTCCGGTTTTATGTATGAATTTCAAGTTAAACAGCACGACACGTTTAAAGCCAAACATTATCCCATTCCGTATATTCACAGAGAACTAGTTAAGAAAGAATTGCAAGCTATGCTTGACCAAGGAATTATTGAGCCGGCAGTTAGTCCGTACATAAACCCACTCCATATTGTTAAGAAAAAGGATGGTTCACTTCGCCTCGTACTTGAATCGCATCACATTAATGACATCATTATTAATAAAACAGATCGCCCACAGGCACTAGAAGAACTTCTACAGAAATTTCATGGTACTGCTATTTATTCCACGTTAGATTTGAAATCGGGATTATGGCCAATTCAGCTCCATCCGAACTGCAGAAAGTACACGGCTTTTCTCTGTTTTGGTGACTGTTATCAATTTTGTAAATTACCGTTCGGCTTAACTATTTCTTCAGCAGCATTTATTCGCGGTTTGAATACTATACTTCCGACAGAATTAAAAGACAGAATCACAACGTATGTAGACGACATTCTTATTGCAGAAGCTAACTGGTCTGAACACAATCTGATTGTTGAACAACTGTTACGAACTTTTCGTGCACAAGGACTCACAGTTAATCTTAGCAAATCGCACTTTGGCAAAACTTCTATAAAATTTCTTGGACATGTAATTTCAGCAGAAGGCATTGCGCCTGACCCGGAAAAACTTCAAGCTTTACGTGACATTACTGTTCCTACGACGAAGAAACAACTACGTAGCTTTTTGGGTTTAATTAACTTTTTTCGTAAATTTATTTATTACTCTGCTTTAGACACCCCTAGATTATGTCAATTGAAAGGTAAAAACACTATTTGGTCCTGGGATAGCCAAGCACATTCTGAATTTGTCAATCTGAAACAAGCTTTGTTGAATGCACCACTTTTATCACATCCAGATCTTACTAGAAATTTTTCCATTGCCACCGACAGTTCTAACACCGCCTTAGGCTACACATTTTTCAGGAAATTGAAGAAGATGGTTGTACAGTAATTAAAAACATCGCCTTTGCGAGTCGCATTCTGTCACCTGCTGAACGCAATTATTCTCTCACAGAACTTGAAACATTATGTGTTGTATGGGCATTTACGAGATTTAGGCATTTTCTTTATGGAAGACATACTACCGTTTACGGAGATCATAGAGCTATCAAGTTTTTACTTTCCGCTAAATTTACACACGACAGGTTAAGCAGATGGAACCTTTATTTACAGGAATTTAATTTTACAATTGTTCACCTTCCCGGTACACAAAATATTGTAGCAGACCCACTGTCCCGTTCTCTCAGCAACAATCAGCAACACATCGCAACCAACTTCTGCAAAGCAAATTTCAGCGTCATGTATATTCAACAAGTTGCATTTGAAAATTTCATTTCGTCGTCATTACGAGATATAGCACAGGAGCAGAGTAAAGACAACGTATGGAAAGAAATTAAACACCTTTGGCAAGATAGGAATAATGTTACCATTAGAAACCATTACACTGTACGCAATAATATTCTGTTTCGCCGCTCTCACCCTGACAGCAACAATTGGTTATTATGTATTCCTGACGAGCTTGTTAACAAATTAATTTGGTATACTCATTTAAGTTACGAACATTACGGAGCCAGAAAATGTTTTCTTGTACTGAGACAGAACTGTTATTTTGCCAACGTGGAGAAACGTATACGACGAGTTTTAGCGTCATGTAAAATCAGATACGACTTCACATATTCCTCCATTACATCTCATTGTACCTGTTAAATTGAGACACATGGCCGCTGTAGACATTTTTTGTCCGATTCCCAGAACTAATAGAGGTTTTTGCTACATCTTTGTCGCTGTTGAGCTCACTTCGAAATTTGTTACCTTCTCTCCGTTACGCAAAGCTACTCTAAATCTGTTTCGAAAGCATTTGTAAAACATTTTCTATTTCATGTAGGACATGTATTGAAAGTAATTTCCGACAATGGACCACAGTTTCGATCTGCTATATGGTCACGTATGTTACGAGATAGAAACATTTCTCCGAACTATATCACCAGATACCACGCTTCTTCGAACCCTTGTGAACGACTAATGAAAGAAATTGGTAAACTGTGTAGAATATACTGCCATAAAAAACATACTGATTGGGATACACACATACTGTCATTCCAGGATGTAATTAACTCGATACCAAATGAATCCGTCTGTTATACTGAAAAACGTTGAACCACCTAACAAAATTAAAGACTTAGTATCCTTTCCTACCTCTCGTCGACTACGACACCATGAAATAATGGACATTGCACTCAACAACATCAAACGTGCCGCAGAGCGCCGGAGAAGACAGCAAGAACAGGTTTGTACGCGCCGTGACTTTCACATTGAACCGAAGATATTAGTACGCACACATTATTTATCCAACAGAGGAAAGAGTAGCTGTAGTAAATTTGAGCTTCTATACGCAGGTCCATATAGAATTTGCAGCATTCCTCACCCCAATGTAGTACACGTCGAAACTCTGAGAACCAGAAAAATTAATGGCAATCACCATATCTCCAAATTTAAACCCTTTACTGAATGAACATACTTTATGATTTATCACAGTGCAATGCCATTTTCTGATTTTTATATGACCAATGATGCAATTATATTTATGTGACTACTTACTGATGATTATCGTATTTTTTCTTGGCAAGTGCCCGGCAAGGTAAAGTTAGCAGGTCGCTTTTCTTGTCGTTACCCATCAGACCGTGCACATTTTTCCAGATAAACTTACATATTTTGTGACCACTTATGCAACTGTATTTATGTGACTACTTACTGATGATTATCATATTTTTTCTTGGCAAGTGCCCGGCAAAGTAAGGTTAGCAGGTCGCTTTTCTTGTCGTTACACATCAGACCGTGCACATTTTTTCAGATAAACTTACATATTTTATGACCAATTATGCAATTCTATCTAGTGACATATTAATTTTATCAAATTCTTTCTCCATTAAAGTCTTCAACTCTCGCCTCTATCAACTACACAACATACAAGCTGAACACAAAGAAAGTCATTTCTTGTCGTTATATATCAGACCGTGCACATTTTCCATTTTCAGTGTATGTATGTTTGTTTTCCTGTTTTGTTTGTATGCACTACGAAATCTTTAAGATATAACAAACACCAGTTGACTTTGGCATTTTGCCTTATGATATCTCAACATCGTGACTATTTTACATTTTTTGCTACTACATTGTGATACTCTGTGTACATTTTTGCGCCTGAACACTGTCTATGTTTTTGACATAATACGTTTTCTGTCACGCTATGCTGTATTCTTAATTATATCACTAGAAACCAGTTTTTATTTAATGGGTATATGATTTAAATGCAAGATATTTATCCTTATTCATCATTTTCAGAAAGCAATAACGTGTAAAAGAAATAAATTAAACAAACCACCGTGGATTGCTATGAAATGGGAATTTCACCTTCGGAATGAACGAAAGAAGATGCAATACCTCGTCACGAAGAGTAAATGGATCAGAATTAACAAACATTAACAAGTATATACTAAACACATAGTATGATAACAGTGTTAACTAATTTTTTCTTTCAGAATACGTGGCGATTGATGCAGGCTGTCAGACAAAACTACACGTCTTAGTTTTAGTGATGAAATATGCTAGAAATAAGAAACTCTATACTATGGATAGTTGTACGAAGTAAATGGTAATATGAATAATGATGTGTCTTTTTTGCAGATGATAATGAATGGTGATGAATAGTTATATGAAGAATATGCTAATATGAATAATGAAGTTTTTCTTTGCAGGTGTGGTGGTGTGTTGGGGTTTGTGGGCACTCAACATCGAGGTCATCAGCGCCCTGACACGCATTAAAAGGAACGAATGTGGACAGACCTAAGAAAACTAAAGCACACACTCAAAGAAAGCAGGAAAAGAAGGAAAATGCTACATAAGAAAGTAAAACCTAAGGAAAGGGGAAACATAGCAACAAGAATGTCACAGGAAATTGTTATTGATTGGCCACTTACATAAAATATTGGCGAGCTTGTCAGACAGTGAGCAAATTAAAATCCTCTCCCTAAAATCTTTGTAAAAACATTTGGCAGGGCACAGAACTTTAAAACTTTAACCAGATTCGTTTGAGTGTTGCCTAAAAGAGATGGCAGGTCCGCTGGCAAGTCAGCCGCGACCCGCTGGTCAGAAAATAAAATGCAATCCAATAAAACGTGGCGCACAGTGACCTGGACGCCGCAAGCACCACACATTGGAGGGTCCTCTCGCCGGAGCAGGAAGCCGTGCGTCATAGGGCTGTGGCCTATTCGAAGCCGAGTGAGGAGAACCTCGTCCTGTCGATGGGGCTGAAGGGAAGTACACCACACACGCGTTGTGGGCTTGACTATACGGAGCTTATTGTCAGTCACTTCCAGCCACTCATCCTCCCACTGACGCATGACTCGTGAGCTCAACAGCGAGGTGAGTGCGTGCAAGGGGATAGCACACTGAGATACTTGTGGGGCAAGACACGCCTCCTTGGCTACGACATCTGCCCTTTCATTCCCAGCAATGGCAACATGCCCCGGAACCCAGCAGAAAGCTACAACCTTCCCCAGTCGCTGTAGTCGGAGAAGGGCATCCTGGATGGTCTGGACAATTTTGTCTGCCGGATACAAACGTTGCAATGAGTGAAGGGCACTGAGTGAATCGGAACAGACAAGAAATTTAGGAGAGGAAGTATGTCTCATGTGCTCCGGTGCCCGCAAGATCGCAAACAATTCTGCATCAAAGACAGTAAAAGTCTGAGGCAGTCGGACCATGAGGAGACGATACGGAAAAACAACTGAGCAACCAACAGAATCCCCTTGTTTCGACCCATCCGTAAAAACAGCTACATAGTCGTGGTGCTCAGATAAAATGGCAGAAAATGCTGCATTAAAAACGGTGGCATGAGTGCAATCTCTCTTGTAATGCAATAAATCTAAAATCACTCCGGGCCTCTTCAGTAACCAGGGTGGCAGGCGGTTAAAACCTTGGATTTGGGGTTGTACAGACTCCACACCGTGGGACTCTAGTACACGTTGCACACGGATCCCAAACGGCAACGTAGCCCGGGGACGGCGGGAAAAAAGGCGGTCCAGAGGTGGATGGGCAACAAGAAGGTGAGCAGGCGATCTGGGAGCTGCAAGAAACTTAGAAGCCTGGCGCACCAGCAGGAGCTGCCGCCGGATGCTAAGTGGCGGTTCGTCAGACTCAGCAGAGAGGTTGGGTACGGGACTGGTCCGATAAGCACCTGTGACCAGTCGGATCCCAGAATGGTGAACAGCGTCAAGGATCCGCAAACAAGATGGCCTCGCTGACCCATATACTGTGCACCCATAGTCCAGCCGTGAACGCACAAAAGCTCCATAAAACTGAAAGAGACGCGCCCTGCCCGCGCCCCAAGACCTGTGGCTGAGGCACTTGAGGATGTTCAGTGCCTTCAGCGTTCTAGCTTTCAAGTCACGTAGGTGTGGCAGCCATGACAACCTGGAGTCAAAAATTAGGCCCAGAAACCGCACTGTGTCACTAAAATGTAGGACAGTATCCCCCATATGCAAGGCAGGCAAAGTAAAAAGATGACGAGAACGATTAAAATGAACACAAACACACTTATCGGCAGAAAACCGAAAACCCATCTTTGCAGCCCACTCTAACCGCCGCACTGTTAGCTGCAACTGACGGCTCACGGTTGCAACACTGGAGGAGGAACAGAAAACAGCAAAGTTGTCTACAAATAAGGAGCACTGCACTGGACTCCTCACTGTAGACGTTATACTGTTGACGGCTATGGCAAAGAGGGTAACGCTTAAAACACTGCCCTGGGGGACACCGTTCTCTTGCTCAAAGCGATCAGAGAGCGTGTTACCAACGCGGGTCCGAAAAAACCGCTGAGACAGGAAAGACCGAATGAAAATCGGGAGGCGGCCACGAAAGATGCATTTGTGCAAGAATACAGTGTCTCCAAGTAGTATCATATGCCTTACTGATATCAAAGAAGATACCGAAACAGTGATACTGACGGAGAAAAGCCTGCTGAATAGCCGCCTCTAGGAGGGTCAGGTTGTCGACCGTGGACTGATATTTTCGGAATCCACACTGAAAGCGGATAAGGAGCTGTCTGGTCTCTAACAGCCAGACTAGACGCCGGTTAACCATCCGTTCCAGGGTCTTTCCGACACAGCTTGTCAAGGCGATACTACGATAACTACCGGGGTGATGATAGTAATGAAGTTCTGGTAATATGAATAATGAAGTTTTTCCTTGCAGATGAGAATAATTATGAAGTTTATATATTTACTGTTAGTTAAGAAATGCTATGTAGTTATTTAAGTATTTGTTGCAGTTCGTTTTGACAGTATGTCTTATGTCGAATGGTATAATGACTGAATGTTTTGGAAAGGACAGCTAGAGTACATACATATTGAGTACACGTTTCGTTACCTGTTAATTCGAAGTTCACTACTTTTCAGCATAATATGCGTTTCTTCTTTCAGCTTAATAATCCATTTTGTATTTTTTCCAGGAGAAGCTATTCATGAAATTAATGTGCTATATGCAGTTAATTATTGAACCTGTTCTAGTACTTGCATTTTTTTACCCATTTGTGTGTGTCATTCATGAATGTGATCACATATACTCTTCTTGTTTCATAACCTTGCTACAGATGACTCATGACAAATGACGTTAGTGATACTTATTTACAGCAATACATCAAAAGCAAATATTTTCATGCCCCAGCAATTAATTATCGATCCCAACGCAATGCATTGCTAGCACAAAAAAATGTATTACCGGTCACAGATAATGCCACCAGTTTAAGAGAGTTCTGAGTAATACTGAATGATGTTTTCTAGCCACAGACCTTGAGTAATAGTTACAGTGTGTTACATATTAAATATGTCCTATGTCACTTGAATGATGAGTTCTGAGTAATACTGAATGATGTTTTGTAACAATGTATAAATGCTATGCCAATAATTTCTGTAAATAATATTTTTGTTATACTCTATAAATGCTATGCCAATAATTAACTCTCATTTTGAATGACGACTTTTGAATAATGCTGAATAATGTTTTATAAAACTATATGAATACTTTGTAACTGGCTAATGAATGCCACTGTTTCTTATATTTTAAATTTGTCTTATGTCACTTACATGCTATTATATATGAATACCAGTAGCCTGATGCTACACTCATTAGCTCCTGTTTTGAATGATGACTTCTGATGGTTTGTAACTGGCCAATGAGTGCCAATGTTCACTGTAATCAGATGGATTATAAAAAATATTCTGTAATACTTCATACATAGTACAGAAATGTTTAGTAACTAGGCAATGAGTGCCACCAGTTACTCAAATCGGTTGATAGACTAGTGTAATTCTCAATGATGATTAGCATAAGACTTAATGTCCTTTACCTTCTGACCTAATTACCAGAAGTTACTGCAATATCCATTTGTCCTGTCCATCCTCATGACCATGAAGCACTATACTTGGTTTTTGCACAATTCTACGATGGTAAAAAAGTATGTGGTGTTGACACGACATGCTGTCCACCACCTTGAACGATGAAGATGTTATTATGGTCCCACTGTTTGGTGTACCTAATGTACTACCAAAATGATAATATTGAATATTAATACGACATTTCAGTGTCTTAGCTACATTGATTAATGCTTCAGGGAAGAGAACTTCAGATTGTCTCACTTGGTGTTGTGCTTCTGTAGAAAGATATGGACCTTCAGTGCAGCTACGTGCAACCTACTGTGCTACAACCATGATGCAATCCTTCCCTTTCCTATCCTAGTTCTTGTAAAATGGTAAAAAATAAATACAGTGCGTGTGCACTTTATGTCATTTGTTAATTTGTTTTGTATTCATCGCGTATACATTTTGTAATTTCATGATATGTTCTGTACTCAGTGCATGTGCACTCTATTTAATTTTATGTTCTGCGCTTATATATATGTATATATTCTGTGACTGTAAACTTAGTTAATTAAGAAAAATTTGTTGCTCATGGCAAGTCCAGTTGACTCACCATCGCTGCCAAATTTCCGAGCAGATGTAATTTTATGTAAGAGGTCCGAGCAGATGTAATTTCGATGTATTGCTCATGCGCTGCCTGCGATAAGCAAGGTATAAGAGAATCGCTGACCAGAGAGCAGTGTTGACTGAGTTGGTACTGTGTAGCTGTAGCAGTAAGTTGCTAGTCTGCGCTGCTCTGCGCTAGTCTGCGCTTGTTGTCTGCTGTCTGCTCTGGTCTGCTATAGTGTATCATGTTGGCTGGGCCGGTTGCGGTGCAGCGATACCGGAGCCTGAGTATTATTGTATAAGGTAAAAAGCAGCCTCGCGCATATCTAGTAATGTTATGTGAACTCCCATGTAAATCTTTTTAAAATGTCCTAATAATAACCTTCGTGATATAAAGTAATTTCTAACAAACATTCATTTCAATTTAAAGAATTTACTAATTTCTTCAATCCATGATCATTCCTATTGTTGCAAAAGAAAAATCAGTTGCTTTCTTTCATAAATGACAGATCTATCGGCCAGTATTGCACAAAATTGCACCGGAAAAGAGCAGATATATTCGCCGTTTTTGTTGAGGTAAGAATTTTTCCTTTTTTATTCAGAATGATCTTACAGGGCCATGACGCAGCACTGCTGTCGTCCAAAATTTACCAGGTTACTGAATTTATTTTTTATTACGAGATTTAGGAATTTTTCGGTTTCGAGCTTACATTAAATGAGAAAAGAATTTTGTGGGTACATTAAATGTGAATGCATTTCTGTATGGAGATTATAAATGGGAACCAATTTTGTTCTGTGAGGTTGCACTTAAATTAGAATCATTATCCCAATAATATTCATTTTTCTTTTTTTTTTGGGGGGGGGGGAGGTTACACTAAGAAATTTGAATCATATTATTATTTAATGAATTTTGTTCGGAGGCTACACTTGGCTCCGAATCATTATCCATAATAATTATATAAATTATTTTGTGGGGAGGTTACACCAGAAACAGGGAATACTGTTGTTGATTTGTAAACAGCTTGCACACTTCCTTTGTATTACTAATAATGACAGTCTGAAATACGATCAATAATTGTGGTGACGGAATGATACGAAATACCTGTATTACGAGTGGATGACCTGACCGTAAATACATAAATTCAGTTATACGTCAGGCGGAACATGCAATTTTTAAAAAATACTGCAGGATTCTGGATTCTAGTGATCAGAAAATAACTGAACGCGAGTCATGTTACTTCAAAACCTAGACCTACGGCTTCACTACAAGTCAGTCGGTCACCACAACCTAGATTTAATTTTCACATTTGTTGGCTTCGCCAACTTACAACCAAACTGTAGCCTCTCAACCCAACCTTCACCTTTGTGCTAAGTTGCTTTAGTAGAGAACATGATAAGCAGAAATAATTTTATAAATGCTGATAAATAGCTTAAATGTTATAATTCTCCCCAAAACAGTTTTAAGTAATTAAAATAGCAATTGGTTGCTGATTATTTCAGTTAATGTAAGTACAGTTGCTGAAGATGGATAAAATACTAGAAAGAATTTTGTTTCTCATACACAGCAGAGATATATACATTCTCTCGAAACCAACGAAAATAAATAGCGCACTAAAAGAGTTTACATCGAAATGCGCACTGAGAATTGACCCACAGAACCCAGACTATCACATTACTGGCCTAAGTCCTAAATATAACCAGTCTGGGTCTTGATCTACGCTGCGTATTATCGCCACAACATAGATTCCACCCGTGCGGTAGCGTTCTCGCTTCCCACGCCCGGGTTCCCGGGTTCGATTCCCGGCGGGGTCAGGGATTTTCTCTGCCTCGTGATGGCTGGGTGTTGTGTGCTGTCCTTAGGTTAGTTAGGTTTAAGTAGTTATAAGTTCTGGGGGACTTATGACCACAGCAGTTGGGTCCCATAGTGCTCAGAGCCATAGATTCCACCTTTGAAACGAAATTATTAACATCATTTCAACACAGATAGTGCGAAGTTCTGTATGTATAAAAAAAAGTACGCTTGTATCCGCCAGAATCAAAAGCTGACAGATAGGCCGTCCATAAAACATACATAATTCATATTTTATTGGCATGAAGACGTGTCTGCTGTGCACTGACTGCCACTCTACAATCCAACAATTGTTGTTTCCAACTTGAAACGGATACGCATTGGCAACAGGTGCAGCACTCGGATGCCACCTTGTAACTTCTAGCCGAAGGATGGTCTTCTTCAGAATTCGTGATCGGCAAACCAAAATTTTGTGATGGTTTTTTTTTTTTCTAATGTGGAACTACACCAATAAATTATCATAATAACCGAGCAGAAATCTACAGACACAAGGAATGTCATTTAGTGCCTTAGTTTTTGTCTATATTTCATGGCAGAATGCAGAGTCTCTGCTTACTTTACCAGTTTAAACCAAATTAGTAATATTCAAGCAAACTTCGACCTACAGGTAACCGTTGGTAATCAGTAGCACACAGTCTAGTGACCAGTATCGATTCCACTGATGAACTTAGAAAATGTACAGTACCAACTTTCACGTTTTAACCTATTGTTTACACTAGATCGACCGTATTTTCAGCCGCCAGCAATTTCTATACTCTATGTGGTATAAAATGACTAGAGAGCTTTAAATATTCCTCCGTTTCAAGGCATGTGACAGATTTTTCGTGACGTTTGCTCAGAGTACGAAATTTTAATCTATGCTTACGTCGCACATTTTTCGTACAGTTACGCACTCAATCAAAATCGGTTGTCAAACTCCATAGTGTTTAAAATCCAGAGCATTTCCAAAATAATGGCGAGAAGGGTGAACTGTCAACAACATCTGAAAAGTATGATACATAAACTTACCTATAACAGGAACGTCGCCGTATTATCACGTTGCCTCTAAGAGCAGTATAGTGGTAGTTCCTGAACAAAGACGCATATATATGAGCAGGTTTGTATCCTTGTGCAAGCTGATGCAAAAGAACTATTTTCTGTGGATGGTAAATACAGAACTTTCAACTCAGAATTTCTAAGTATTACGTAACACGGAGCTACAATACGCAGCAAAGAGCACATTTAATCTCCAAAGAGAAAAAAAAAACCTACATATCCCTTTCGATTATATTAACGCGCCCTCTTGAATAATGTAAAACCTGAAAATTTATTCACAACGCTCAGAAGTTTTATTATGTTACCAATTTTAATTGTAACGATGGTAATGCAATAGCTAATCATCTGATATGGTACTTCTGCAAGCAAATGAAGAAAAATAAGTCACTGCTGTACTACGTGTATTCTGGTGCCAGACCGCGCGGTTTACTTCTAGTTTTCAGACTTCCAGCCAATAACCAAAGACAACTAACAACAGATCTTCACTGAGGACACCGAATATTACCTACAAGCCTTAATTTATTTATAGCCTTAGATCGTATTAGCTAATAAAAACAGACGTAAGTCAAACTGAAATAGGGAAGTGTGCCCTAGTATCATAGCTGTTTACGAAAAGTATGTAATCTGCTGCTGTTTAGCAACAGTCTGTTAATATTAAGCCTTGTTGTTAACTGTGATGAGCCAGCACTCCCTGACACTCAGTTACAAAACTGACGCCTTCTTAGCCTCAAAGTGCTTGCGCTATTGTGTTGTTAAAGATATTTCTGACATAACAACGCTATTTGGCAACACTGTCTGATACAATGCTCAAGAACCTATGAAAATACTATAGCTTCGGCTATTGCTTAAGCCTGTGTGTCAAACGCGTCTGGAACTCTTCGAACAGTTTACATCACAGTTTGGATAAATCTCTGGTTCTGTTCGATGTTTCGAGTAGTCCGCGACCTAGTGACTGTTATTGGTACTATGTTCACGGCCAGTCTTAGCGTTTTTAATGCACTATAGATTTTAATAGTAAAAAAACTGTAAAACACGAACTAAAATATCTTCCGCGGTGCAATTCATTTTCAACAACGGTAATTAACAAACAAATAAGTGACGGTATTCATGATTGTGTCCAACTCTGGAGCTTTCGCTCGTCCCGCGATCTAGTGACGTCTGGTGGTACTATCTCCAAGACTGGTCTTGGCGTAATAATTTTTTCTCGCGATAGCCACTACGATCAGTGTCTGACGGTATATTTCGTCTGTTAGGCATTTAATTCTTGATGAATTTTCTTCCTTGTTTCATCTAAATATTTCCATCTTGTTTTCAAACTCATTTGTAATGTTTTTAAGTACAAGTATAATGGTGTTTATACAGAGATCGAAATGCTACTTTGCAGTCCACTTGCTAAATCATTAGTCTCGTATTAACAAACTAAATATTTACGAACTTTAAGCATGCTGGAATAACTGCAGGTCACCCTGAAATTAGTCATCAATTTGCAACTTTGCCTGCTTTTCCGTTGCACCAAATAAAGTATTGTACTGTTTTCAATCAAGTATATTTTCCGCAGGACTACATTCTCTCCTTTGCCCCTTACCATTAGTTAAAAATCGGCATAAATATCTGTATATGCATACATACCGATACTGCGGGAAAGTTCTTACTGCAGAATTATTCAGCAACAACAGGAGTTTGCGCAGTTGTAAGATTTCACGACATTGTCAAATTTTAAGCAGAGGCATAGATTGATGTGGCTACTTCGGAGTTTCTCGCGTATCACTTGTACTCGCATCGCTCGAGTCAAAATCACGTGATTGTTTGAACAGGCTCCATACTGCATGGACAAATCTTTTCATTTCTTTTGGTCTAATTTTCTTACTGATCTTAACAGCGGTGCCAAAATAAACCTCTGATCATGATTAAACTTCAGACTTTGCTAACTGTAATAATTAAATAACAATAATACTGGCAGCGAATATGAGACAGTATTAAAAACCCATTGTGTATTTGTTCTGTAATCACAACAGATTCCGCTATCTGCTGCTTACTCGCTTTTGAGTGAAAGTAGTTTTCCTGTTCTGACGCGGTTTATTAATTATTGGTCATTTATAATATTGATTAATTGAATTTTGAAAAAAAACGAGATGTGGCGACTATTTAAGTGTTTTGTTGTTACGGAAACTTGAGATAATCAAACTGTGCGTGAAGTCAGTGAAGTGTGGATACAAAAGTAGAGTATGAAATAATTTGTGACGCCAACGTTTAATGGCTCCTGATGATCAAGGCACCGTTTGACATTTTGTTAATAAGACAACATGCATCTATTAAAAATTCCTATCCGTTTGAAATTCAGATTGTACTCGTAGTATTCACTCCTCCTTCATTGAAGGTCACAGGGTCCGTTACATGTCATCAACCTGTGAATATTACACACACATTGTGCGTACGAACGCGTACCATTCTTCTCACTACGTACATTGAAAGTAACTCTTTTGATGTTGAGAAAAGTTAAGTAATGGTTTCTGAAGGAGTGATTCTTTACTAGGACGTTAGATCCTCACATAATACAACAAAAATTTATGCAATGTGTTTTTGAACCTACGTTGACGTATGGTCATACTAATGCACAGACAGTGTCACTAAATCTTTTACAAGCAGTGTTTTGTTGTAAAAATCTGAAGACGAATGGTACTTTTGTAAAAGATAAACGTGATTATTCAAATGGTCACTTAGACATACTACGCAGAACCACATCCGTAGGCAAATAAAATGTGCAATTTGAGGAGCAAAACAGTTATTCCTGTTTTTGGTTTACTTTAAGACACAATATTGTCTCCTGGGCATGAACTGCGGAAAGAAAAGTGGTAGGTGTTCTTCTGTAACATGCAACGTAAGACTCCATCAAGGATTTAAGGACTTGAATGTAATTATTCGTAATCGTGTGTTTCAGGGAACGTTGTCAAAATCAACTTGAACGTTTTAAGACTCAACAGTTAGTAGACAACTAGGATGCTTGCTGGCGCGGGGTGAGACGGGGATGGGCGAAGCAGTCGTTTCAAATTCAGGTGGCTCTGAACACTATGGGACTTAACATCTGAGGTCATCAGTCCCCAAGATCTTAGAACTGCTTAAACCTCACTAACCTAAGGACGTCACATACATCCATGCCCAAGGCAGAAGTTGAACCTGCGGCCGTAGCGGTCGCGTGATTCCAGACTGAAGCGCCTACAGCCGCTCGGTCACCCGGCCCGCGAAGCAGTCTATTCCCTGTCTCCTTTCCGCCACGCAGCTATCAATGGGTTTTACTGGCCGTCCAACAAATATTGCCTTATCAATAGACTTGATTGTCAGCCACATCGTGTGTCAGTGTTCACCGGCTACACCTAAGAGTACCTCTATTTTTTGTTTACAGCCCAACTGACAAAGGCGAAAATTCTAGCGGAAAGCTGAATGGAGACATCACATCCACATTGTGGTGTCAACGGGCAGCCTACGCATGGGATAATAATTCCCTAGTCTCGTTGCTGTTAGTGTCCAACCAATGGTATAGGATGACGCAGAATACAGGAAGGTCACTATTACTTGTTCTCGACTGACAGGCGCAGATGTGGACATCTTAACGATATGCTTGGTGCGCAATACGGCGATCTTCCCTTGTTGCGGACAGACGTGTTATGTCTGCTCTCACGTTCCCATGCAGTCAAACATCGGGCCACTGTCACATTCGAATGCCGCAAAAAATCTGGACACTGCACCGTTCGACCAAACGGAGACCCACTGTGAGGCCCCTTTAGAACTCCCTCAGATGATGATAGTTTCACACGTGTGCGCGGTATCTTGTTGCCCTTCACACTGAACACAAAACATCTGACTGTGTTCACCTCCATTATGCACCCTTCCAGGACGGATTACGACACCTGTTCATGGTAAACAAACCCGTCACCGTTGTCAAATACTTTTATTGAGCGAAGTCTTACCCAACAGAAGTCGTTATACGCTGCTCCGGTTTTGGGATTGAGGCCCTCCAATCAGGTGTACTCGAAATCCAAAGTAAAAAAGTGGTTTTAACCTATTCCTCTGAAATAAGTAAAAAATTAAAATCATTAAGATTTATAATCTAAAAATACAAATAAAACAAATAAAAATAGCTTGAAACTTCCTGACAGATAAAAACTGTGTGCCGGACCGAGACTCAAACTTGGGAACTTTGCCTTTCACGGGCAAGTACTCTACAACTGATGTGCTCAAGTACGACTTATGACACCTTTTTTCCAGAAGTGCTAGTTCTGCAAGGTCTGCAGGAGTGCTTTTGTGAAGTTTGAAAGGCACGAGACAAGATACTGACATAATTAAAGCCGTGAGGACGGGTCGTGAGTCGTACTTCTATAGCTCAGCCAGCGGAGGAGCATTTTCCCGCGAAAGGCAACGGTCGTGAGTTCGAGTCTCGGTCCACCACACAATTTTAATCCACCACGAAGTTTCATGTCACAGCACACTCCGCTGTCGACTGAAAATTTCACCTCTTAATGTATTTTCTTCCACAAGTGCTAGTTCCACAATGTGTGCAGGAGAGCTTCTGTGAAGTTTTAAGGTAGGAGCCAAGATACTTGCAGAATTACAGCTGTGAAGACTGGTCAGGAATCGTGCTTGGGTAGCTCAGTTGGTAGAGCACTTGCCCACTAATGACGGTCACGAGTTCGAGTCTCGGCTGAGCTCACTGAATCTGGCAGGAAGTTTCTTGTCCGCGCACACTCCGCTGCAGATTGAATATTGAAATAGGCTTCTAGCAGACGTAGTGCGCCATTTTGGTCTTATGTCAAAGCGGTAGGTGGATCAAAACAAAATGTCCAGACACTCTGTGACCAAAATGGTACTGAAACAGAGGATGACGACTAAAGGCCGCAATACTAAATGTCTTTTTCCAAAGCTGTTTCACAGAGGATGACTGCACTGTAGTTCCTTCACTAGATTGTCGCACAGATGACAAAATGGTAGGTATAGAAATAGATATCAGAGGGACAGAAAAACAATTAAAATCCCTCAAAAGGAGAAAGGCCGCTGGAACTGATGGGGTTCTAGTTCGATTTTACACAAAGTATGCGAAGGAACTTGCCCCCCTTCTTGCAGCGGTGTACCGTACGTCTCTAGAAGAGCGTAACGTTCCAAACGATCGGAAAAGGGCACAGTTCATCCCTGTTTTCAAGAAGGGACGTCGAACAGATGTGCAGAACTTAGAGACCTATATCTCTAACGTCGATCAGTTGTAGAATTTTGGAACACGTAATATGTTCGAGTATAATGACTTTTCTGGAGACTAGAAATATGCTCTGTAGGAATCCGCATGGGTTTCCAAAAAGATGATCGTGGGAAATCCAGCTCGCGCTATTCGTCCACGAGACTCAGAGGGCCATAGACACGGGTTCCCAGGTAGATCCCGTGTTCCTTGACTTCTGCAAGGCGTTTGATACAGTTCCCCACAGTCGTTTAATGGACAAAGTAAGAGAATATGGACTATCAGACCAATTGTGCGATTGGTTTAAAGAGTTACTAGATAACAGTATGCAGCATGTTATTCTCAATGGAAATAAGTCTTCCGAAGTAAGAGTTATTTCAGGTGTGCCGCAGGGGAGTGTCGTAGGACCGTAATATGTTCGAGATGACATCGGAAGTTCACTGAGGATTTTTGCGGATGATGCTGAAGTATATCGAGAGGTTGTAACAATGGAAAATAGTACTGAAATTGCAGGAGGATCTGCAACGAATTGACGCATGGTGCAGGAAATGGCAATTGAATCTCAATGTAGACAAGTGCAATGTGCTGCGAATACAAAGAAAGAAAGATTCTTTATCATTTATCTACAATATAGCAGGTCAGCAACTGGAAGCACTTAATTCCATAAATTATCTGGGAGTAGGCATTAGGAGTGATTTAAAATGGAATGACCATATAAAATTAATCGTGGGTAAAGCAGATGCCAGACTGAGATTCACTGGAAGAATCCTAATAAAATGCAGTCCAAAAACAAAGGAAGTAAGTCACAGTACACTTGTTCGCCCACTGCTTGAATACTGATCACCGGTGTGGGATCCGTACCAGATAGCGTTGATAGAAGAGATAGAGAAGATCCAACGGAGAGCAGCGCTCTTCGTTACAGGATCATTTAGTGATCGCGAAAGCTTCACGGAGATTATAGATAAACACCAGAGGAAGACTCTGCAACAGAGACGCTCAGTAGCTCGGTACGAACTTTTGTTGAAGTTTCGAGAACATACTTTCACCGAGGAGTCAAGCAGTATGTTGCTCCCTCCTACGAATATCTCGCGAAGAGACCATGAGGATAAAATCAGAGAGATTAGAGCCCACACAGAGGCATACCGACAATCTTTCTTGGCACGAACAATACGAGACTGGAATAGAAGGGAGAACCGATAGAGGTACCCAAGGTACCCTCCGCCACACACCGTCAGGTGGCTTGCGGAGTATGAATGTAGATGTAGATGTAGATGTCCATGCCTTATCAACTAGACGCAGTTAGACGGCAGTATCTACCGTATGTGGGCTGTCATAATAGCTTCCCAAATTAAAGCTGCAAGGAACCCCCAACTTCCAAGAGCGGCGTGGAAAAATTCCACTTGTCCCAAAATTGCCTCCGGGAATGCAACTAGGCTACAAAAAATGTTACTAGATAATAACTGACAGTCAGTCGCTAGATTAAATTTAAACTAAGTTAAGGTCTTGCGCTACAGAAAGCGCAAATCAACTTTAAGTCATATCTGGCGAACCACGACAAAACGGCTGTAACTTTCAAGGCCAAGGCTTACCGAACGTTGAACCGCCCTTGCAGTTGAGCACGAAGACTGAGCAGTAATGTTATGGGCTCTGTTCTTGGTAAACATCGTCAAGGGGACGCATATCACGGCATGAAGAGGCACCAAGTGGAAGCACGCAAAGGGTACTGGGATGGTTTTGCAATACGACGCAACAAGTCGCAGTAGGCTGATTGTTGCTGTGTTCTGAGAACACTTCATACTTGCATTGTAGCCGCTGTGCGAAGTCTGTGGGCGCAGTCGTTTTCTAACAGGGGCCGGCACTTTGAAGTGCTTGTCATGGCATTCTGGTCGCGATGTGAGATTCGGGCGGTTTTGCGGTACAACTTCGACGAGTGCATTGAAGAAATGACTTGCCCTCTGTGATGTGTGTCCACATCGCACAACTGTGTTCAGGTGGTACAGAGAATTCCAAAGAGGAAATTTCACTCTAGAGGACGCTGAGAAGACGGGACGGCCACGAAGAAACTAAAAGCAGGTTTAGGAGTCTCACCTTGCATCATATCTTTAATAGCCAATCCTGTCATTAAACCTTGAATCTTGCATTCCCGCCTACTGTCAGTATTTTCTTTTGACTGAATCTTCAGACTTATAATATGGGACACGGCCCCAACATAAATATGAGCCTCAAGTACCGCTGCTAATTGCAAATGTGCTAAACAGAGTTTACCATGAATATATTTTTTTCTCTTTGTATAATTCATCAATTTCTTACACAGAAACTTAAGACCCTTAGCGTATAGTGGTTGTTATTTCTTGGAATATCTAAACATAGAGTTTACATACTTGGGGGATGATCTTAAATTCCTAACATTTTTCGTTAAATTTCGTATTAGCACTACATTTGATTAATTTACGACGTAGATTGAGATACGTAAAATAGGTCCCAAACATGCTTGCTAGTCATTAAATAGAGTACATTTTTGTTTGTGGAACATCCAGAACTGTTCTGCTACATGTTCATTCTAAACAAATCCTCCACAGGACTAAAATGCTTTTATTGACTGAAGTATTACATGATAGAAGTAGCAATACGCTACCACGGTTTCCGGGTCTTAGCGCTATTATCAAGTGTATCTGAAATCTAAAGTAGAAGAATAGTTGCAGCCTAATCCTCTAAACTATTATTTTACTTTAGATTTTAGATATATCTGGTGGGGGGACTAGGCCCCGAAACCGTTGTAGTATGTAGTGATTTCTGTCGTGTAAGCATTTTACTGCCGTGGCGGATTTGTTTTCCACCAACAGGCTTCATTTCATAACAATCAGGTCATGTGAAAAATTTATAATTTAAAATGTTATCTAAAATCGTCCAATCAGCTTAGTAGCTCAGATTTTTAGCTCACTGATACGTCAACACGGAGTAGTAAGCCAAATAACCAATAGAGGGCACTGTTAGTTTCGCAGTATACCAAAGAACCAATAGATGGACCTGTTAGTTTCGTAGTACACCAAGGAACCCATAGCTGACTTCCGTTAGTTCATTTAAATCAGTAATATTCCTAATGTCGGAAATATACGTCAGTTTCAGAATTGAAATCCACTGAAACTGTAGAATGGAACGATACGTAAAGTTACCTCTCTCCAGCGTAACATCACAGAAGCGGTAAGTTTGATGGGAAGTGGAGCAGGTGAGAGAGATTTTGTATCCAAGATTCCGCTTATTGCCAACAATTTAACATTTCGCTTTATATGTGTACAGTTCCCCGTTAGCTTGTCTTATGCCATGACCGTAAACGAAGCACAAGACCAAACGCTGCTTACGTTACTCTTTGTTGTTTTTGGCACGGCCAGCGCTACGCTAGCTAAGCAAACATGCTTTTCGTTCACGTCCCCAATAATACTGCTTCAACGTTGTACTCGGTACAAAGCCAGGTCCCTCAGCTAGTACGAAATAAGAGTTTTAACTTTCTGAATAACACGAGAAATTACCGTAAAGAGGAAAGATCTATCTTCAATGTTGATGAATGATATATTCACGGTTCTCATATTATACGCAGCGAGGGGTCAGACAGGTCAAGCGAAGGAATAAAAGTGCCGCATTAAAAAAGACAACTGTCCCTGCAGTACACAAAGATAAAAATCGTATATCATGTGAACGTACAGTCGTGCAGTATACAATGAATTTATTCGTGTTCTCATAATAAGTAAATGATTTGCAAACAAAAGGAACTTCTGCTATTGTTCCAAATTCTCTTTTAGTATTCAAGTCAGCGAGTGAAACGGCAAATTAGCGTGAGGAGATGATTGTTGAAAATTTGTCATGATAATTGTTTGAGACATTACTATTAAAATGCTTGCAGAGAGAAGTATTGAAGTTCTATTTTATTGCTATCTTAACTATTCTCGCTGGCTGCAACAGAAATATCGATCAGAATTTCCCGATAGTTTCGTTATTGGGCTTGAAAATGCTAATTTGTGATTCTGTATTTGTCAAATTATTGGTCGTACTGTCGTGACGTTTAATACGATCGTTTTGCAGACTATCTGGCTGTAGCTTGCTAGTTATACGAGATATGCTTCGAGCAAGGGCTGCAGCTGTCGTGGCTGCACTTCCCCTGCTCCGCGTAGACATTCACAAGGGAAGCTCCACGGCTTCCATTGCCTCCACCACCATGTCGCCTACGCAGATACCGGCCATGTTATTTAGCGCTACCTCTGCCAACTCCGTTACAGTTAATAGCAAGAAAGGAGTGGGGTAAACATGCTATCAGCCTAGAGATGTATGATTTCTCATGTTTTACTCTTCTTAATAGAGGATCTTGTGTTCCGAAACCAATCGCCCAAAATTTGGCTAACGCCATTCTGTCTGAGAGTCCTATCACTGTACTACTCTAGAAATCCTCTCATTATACTCATATTTCGGTAAAAAAAATTATGCGCTGACACTTTGTCATTCATTTCCCAGTATGTTATTGTGGGTTTTATTTCAGTACTTGGGAACGATGTGGCTCTCCACCTGCCTGGCAGATGTTGTCTCGTGTGGTATCGGATGGTTTATAAGTCAGCAATATAAATGGTTAAGGATGATAACCGGAGTACATTCATTGACATTCTTAAGGTAGCAGATGTAAAATGTGGGATTCATCATCTTACTAATGTTGTAGTTCTTCTCATTTTCGTGCTTGCTAAGGAATCTGGAGAGGGATTCCGCCTTACGACAGACTCCATAATAGTTTTGTTTTCACCCATTCAGTACTCAGCATACAGAACCTTCAACACAATACAGAACAGTCTTGGAACAAATAGCACCAATACTGAAAAATACAGCGTCTGGTATACATCAGCTAATTTGAAACGGCTATCAGTCTGTATATCTGGGTTAAACATGTAGGAATTTTAGACCCAAGTATACAGAACATCTCGGAGCACTGAAAGGCTATAACTCACACTCAACATTTGGAGATCACTTATTCACTACACAACAAACATAAAAACTGGGTAAAAATTTTTTAAAAGTTGTAACATTGTATACCAAAAATTAATGATAGAAGAAAACCATTATAACCAAAAATCGTGACCGAAGGATGAAAGTACTGAATGAAGACACGTCAGTGTGTAATATAACGCTGTTTGCCAGAGTAATAGGACGATATAAATAACACCCACCCCAAAACTGCATATGATCAGCGTCTAAAATTAAATCCCCCTCTCTCCATCCTGCACCTCTCTCTCTCTCTCTCTCTCTCTCTCTCTCTCTCTCTCTCTCTCTCTTTCTATACCTGTCTCTCTTTCGCTCTTCTCACACACCAATACGTCATCAACACTTCAAATTCGCTTGCCACATTTCAAACAAAGATGCCACGAGACAAATTAACACCAAACTGCCACAATAGCACTTAATGGCAGAGAAAATTTTGTGCTTGACAAAAAAATCGTAGAAAATGAATGTGTGATGACAAAAGCGAAAGAAATAAGAGTGTTACCTCGGCACGAGCAAAGGAGAAAACACCAAAACATCAAAAACTGTAAGCAATACCCTAAGTAACACGGTACATAGTGATTCTCAATCGGACATGAGTAATAAGCGGAAAAATGAAACAGAGTTTTGCTGTTTGCAGACGAAAAGCTGCAGACTGCATAGTAGACGTAAAGCTACCAGCATAAACATTCAGTAGATTCGTCATGTGAGGTATATAAGCAAAACGTACATACACTTTATTTCCAAAAGTACTAAAAAGTTAGAACCTTTAGACAGATCATAAACAAAGAACAGAAAACGCCTCAGGTCAGTGATACATGTCTCAGTTCTGTACTGTATGCAAATCAGTGTAAAATATTTGACAATAATCGTTCATTTTATAGATGTGAATATTTCGTAACAACAGTTTCCTTAAAGGTTAACACGTTACAACAATTTTGCAGAGGAACAATAATCAAATAGACCCACTGCAGACAGCACAAAAAGTGCTGACATATGTCTGGGTAAAAACAAAACGACAACGTTGTCTTGCAGAAGGCGGAATTCCTCTTCAGTTTACAGTACTGGTATAGAAAAGTTATCTCCACCTGTCCTGAAACAAGACTGCAGTTTTAATGTTGCAGGGCATGAAATGATTGCTCCAACAGCGAAGGGAGTCACCCAGTCGGTCCTATAGGCTATCTCCCATACATTCAGTCTTTACAGTCTTACGTAGAGGAAGCAATAATTGAAAGCAAAGTGCAGTTTGAAAGAGAAATGCATGTTTGGGGAGAAGAAATAAAAATTTTTAAACTCTGTAGTTCATTTCATACCCTGAGGTGTCAAAATTCATGGGATACTTCCTAATATCGTGTCAGATCTCCTTTTTTCCGGTGTACTGCAGCAACTCGACATGACATGCAATCAACAGACCGTTGTAAGTCCTCTGCAGAAATACTGAGAATGCTGCCTCTATAGCTGTCCATAACAGCGAAAATGTTACCGGTGGAGAATTTTGAGCACGAACTGAGATCTAGATTATGTCCCGTAAACCTTTGATGGGTGGCCAAATCATTCCCTAGAATTGTACAGAATATTCTACCTACCAACTGCGAACAATTGTGGCACGGGAACATGGCACATTGCCATCCACACAAATTCCATTGTTATTTGGGTATGTAGTCCGTGAAGTGTTGCGCATGATCTCCAAGTTCACGAACCTAACAATTTCCTGTCAATGATCAATTCAGTCGCACCAGAGGACCAAATTCATTCCATGTAAACACAGCCCACACCATTATGGAGCCACCACCAGGTTGCACAGTGTCTTGTTGCACATTGCCAGCTTGGGTCCATCGCTTAGTGGGACCTGCGCGACGCTCTGACCATACCATTACTCTTACCAACTGAAATCGGAACTCATCTGAACAGGCCACGTTCTTCCAGTCGTCTAGGATACAACCGATATGGTCAGGAGAGGCGATGTTTTGGTGTTAGCAATGACACTCGCGTCGGTCGTCTGCTGCCATAGCCCATTAACATAAGATTTCTCCGCACTGGCCTAACGGATACGTTCGTCCCACATTGATTTCTGCGGTTATTACACGCAGTGTTACTTGTCTGTTAGCACTGACAAACCTACGCAAACGCCGCTGTTGTCGGTCGCTAAAGGTCGTCGGCCACAGGGTTGTCCTTGACGAGAGGTAATACCTGAAATTTGGTATTCTTAGCACACTATTGACACTGTGGTTCTTGGGAAATTGAACTCCTTAACAATTTATGAAAGGGAATGTTCCATGCGACCAGCTTCAACTACCATTCCACGTTCAGAGTGTGATAATTCCAGTCGTTCGGCCACAGTCACGACGGAAAGCTTTTCCCCTGAATTACCTTAGTACAAATGACAGCTAAGTTAAGGCACTGCCCTTTTGTAACTTGTGTACGCGATACACCTGCCGTCTGTATATTTGCATATCGCTGCCCCATGACTTCTACGACCCCAGTGTAATTCTATCTGAGAAAGGAAGGAGTTGGAAGATCAGTTGTGAGAATGTTAACGGTGAAATGCGTGCACCCCGCATAAGAATTTACTGTTCACTCAGGGAATCAAAAATAACGGTGCGTTACCATTTCTAGACGTGGAGGAATACGGAACTGCGATTGGGACCACACACTGGGACACAACGTGCACTGGGATCCAACTCGCACAAATCGGTACCTACCTGCACAGAGAGAGCCACCATCACACAATTCAGTTGTGCTCACGCTGACTGGCTGTGCTTACCTGATAAGTGACACTAACATTATCAAAGAGGAGTTGAGGAGGCTACACTACACGCTTCGCGCCAACGGTTATGACAGCTACGTTATAAGAAAGCCGAACAAAGCGAACCGAAATAAAACAAGAGAAGAAAGCAAGAAAGAGAAGCTTGCGCTAGTGCACTTACCATATGCGAAGGGTGTCAGTGAACGGTTAGGTAACGTCCTCAGCCGACGAGGTTTCACACCAATTGTCTTTAGGACGAGCTACAATCACCACTTGGACTTTGTGTTGTTGACTACATGACCATATTCTCTGCTTCGTTCTGTCTACCGTCGCATGACGGTTTCCAGTCGATATTCTTCTGTTTCAGTTATCGGAGTGTCATCTACATAGTAGAGGTTATTAATATTTTCTGACACCTATAACGATGCTGTCATAGTGCTCACTATATGCTTTGAATGATAGTGAAGAGGAAATGCAACCTTGTCTCACGCCAGCCTCAGCAGAAAATATGTCTGGTAAGATGTTATTGACTATTACTGTCACTATGCTCCCTCGAAAAGTACAGTTGTCTGATCAAACGTAGCAGGTGCAATGAGGATTGTCTATAGCTTTGACCATTTTATCTTGTCGAAAGCTTTCTTGTAATCCACCAAACACTGATTATCTTGACATTATGTTCCCTAGCCTCGTCTGAGCTCCCGAATGTTTAGGATCCGCTGTGGGTTCCCTTGCCTGGATAAAAGCCCGTTCGTCCGTCTGGTGTTTGCGGAAGTGAGAAGGTCTTCAGCCTCTCATTCAGTAGAGTGAGCATGCTTTAACTGGCATGGGAGGTAAGGGCTATCGTTCGATATTTCGCACAGTCAGATGCAGAACCTTCATAGAACAGTGGCATGAAAATGAACTAGCACCATTGGTCTGGCATATTTCCAGGTATCCAGATCTTCTGACATTGCCAACGCAGGATTTCCGCACCAAGGTTGCCCATGTTTCGTTGGTCTTCAGCAGTAATTCTATCTTGACCTGGTGCCCTCTGGTTTCGCAACGTTTTCATAGGATGTTCCCCTCCTTCTCTAAGATGCCTTTAATAGGTTCCACAACGAAACATTGTCTCGAAATTTGGTAGAAAATCCAAAGAAATTCTGGTCGTATGTAAAGTACACAAGCGGCAAGACGCAGTCAATACCTTCGCTGCGCAGTGCCGATGGTACTGTTACCGACGACTGTGCCGCTAAAGCGGGGTTATAGAACGCAGTTTTCCTAAATTCCTTCACCAGGGAAGAGGAATGGGATATTCTAGTATTTGAAACACGAACAGCTGCTCGCATGAGTTTCTTAGAAGTAGATACCTTAGGGGTTGCGAAGCAACTCAAATCGCTTGATACGGGCAAGTCTTCAGGTCCAGATTGTATACCGATTAGGCATCTTTCAGATTACGCTGATACAATAGCTCCATACTTAGCAATCATAAACAACCGCTCGCTCACCGATTGATCTGTATCTACAGATTGGAAAATTGCTCAGGTCGCACCAGTGTTTAAGAAGGGTAGTAGGAGTAATCCATCGAACTACAGACCTACATCATTGACGTCGGTTTGCAGTAGTGTTTTGGAGCACATACTGTATTCAAACATTATGAATCACCTCGAAGGGAACGATCTATTGAAATGTAATCAGCATGGTTTCAGAAAACATCGTTCTTGTGCAACGCAGCTAGCTCTTTATTCGCACGAAGTAATGGCCGCTATCGATAGGGGATCTCAAGTTGATTCCGTATTTCTGTATTTCCGGAAGGCTTTTGACACCGTTCCTCACAAGCGACTTCTAATCAAGCTGCGGGCCTATGGGGTATCGTCAGTTGTGCGACTGGATTCGTGATTTCCTGTCAGGAAGGTCACAGTTCGTAGTAATAGACGGCAAATCATCGAGTAAAACTGAAGTGATATCAGGTGTTCCCCATGGAAGCGTCCTGGGACCTCTGCTGTTCCTGATCTATATAAATGACCTGGGTGACAATCTGAGCAGTTGTCTTGCTTTGTTCGCAGATGATGCTGCAGTTTACCATCTAGTAAGGTCATCCGAAGACCTGTATCAGTTGCAAAGCGATTTAGAAAAGATTGCTGTATGGTGTGGCAGGTGGCAGTTGACGCTAAATAACGAAAAGTGTGAGGTGATCCACATGAGTTCCAAAAGAAAACCGTTGGAATTCGATTACTCGATAAATAGTACAATTCTCAAGGCTGTCAATCCAACTAAGTACCTGGGTGTAAAAATTACGAACAACTTCAGTTGGAAAGACCATTTAGATAATATTGTGGGGAAGGCGAGCCAAAGGTTGCGTTTCGTTGGCAGGACACTTAGAAGATGCAACAAGTCCACTAAAGAGACAGCTTACACTACACTCGTTCGTCCTCTGTTAGAATATTGCTGCGCGGTGTGGGATCCTTACCAGGTGGGATTGACGGAGGACATCGAAAGAGTGCAAAACAGGGCAGCTCAATTTGTATTATCACGTAATAGGGGAGAGAGTGTGGCAGTTATGATACGCGTGTTGGGATGGAAGTCATTAAAGCAAAGACGTTTTTCGTCGCGGCGAGATCTATTTACGAAATTTCAGTCACCAACTTTCTCTTCCGAATGCGAAAATATTTTGTTGAGCCCAACCTACATAGGTAGGAATGATAAGAGAAATCAGAGCTCGAACAGAAAGGTTTAGGTGTTCGTTTTTCCCGCGCGCTGTTCGGGAGTGGAATGGTAGGGAGATAGTGCGATTGTGGTTTGATGAACCCTCTGCCAAGCACTTAAATGTGAATTTCAGTGTAATCATATAGATGTAGATGTAGATCATTGGTAAAATATCTGTTATCTTTTGATACCTTGACATTGATTGTGAGTCCTCACTGAACAGCTTGTTGCAGTATCTTCCTCATACTCTGGCGATTTCTTTTGCTTCTGTGAGGAATATCCCGTCGTCGTCGCAGGTGAAAAATCCCGTGCCAAGTGCTTCACCTCGTCGTAGAGCTCTGAGCTTCGATCCTAGCTCTAGCTCTGTGCAAATTTTCTTATTACGCAGTAAGACGCCATACTTGTAAGCCACATTCTAAACTTTTTTAGGGTCATCATATGTGTTTCCGTGCTGATGGCGCAAAACGTCTTACCAAGTGCCCTTTTTTAATTATGACCACTGCGGTCGCAGGTTCGAATCCTGCCCCAGGCCTGGATGTGTGTGATGTCCTTAGGGTAGTTAGGTTTAAGTAGTTCTAAGTTCTATTGGACTGATGACCTCAGAAGTTAAGTCCCACAGTGCTCAGAGCCATTTATTATGACGGTCACTGCATACACAACTCTTCACGTCCCATGACACTGTTCGTACATGTACCGCATTTATGAAATTAACAGTTCTCTCACTGCACTGGTGAAGCACAATAAAATACTGCATTAACATTTCATTGTTTTTTCAAAATGTATGAATTTGTTGAGTCCTTCCAACAAAGGGTAGCAGTCTTTTGGTATCAAGAGGCATATCGTTGTGGAACGCGTTTCAGAGTGGTAAATTAAACTTCTGTATGAGTCTCCGGTAGGCGACTGAGGGATGACAGCCATGCTGGCTGTAGAAGATATGACAGCACCTATCCCCTCCTTTCGCTTCCCTTCTTCTCCTCTTCATCTTCAATTCACAGGTATAATGTATAACAGCTGGGGATTCTGTTTGGTGTCTGTTTTCAAACAACAGACACCACGCATTCATATAATTTGATATGAAGTCCTTCATATTGTTATCTTTCTTACCTATCTCGGACGTGTTGCTTTTACTATATACCCAAAATCGTGGCTCAACATTCTGGAAAAGGGACGCGTCAGTTCATGAGTTAAAGTGGCCAGGTGCGAATAGCACTTGCGCACTGAGGGTCCCATACCAACTTAATTATGTATGTAGACAGTTCATGCATTCCAGGAATCTAGAATTTCGTCGACTTTTCCCTGTTATCGACTCTGACAGTGGCAAAATATTGGTCCCAGGGCTTCGAAAACTTTCGGGAATGTTTTGATTACAACTTAGAAGTCGGATAACAAACAACAAAAGACATACTTTTTTCATGTGATATAATTACAAATTAACAGTTTCGGATTTTACCCTTCACTTCTACTGTGAAATCTTTCCTCTTGCCTAATTTCATGATTCTAGACCAACGGGAAGTGCTTTACAGGTTTTTATGACTGAGTTAGTGAGTGTCAAATTATATGACATAAGTGGCCGTACCTTTTGACTACGTTGACTTAGAAGCTAGCGTTTATTATGACACCAAGGGACCGTATGCTTTAGTATGTGACACAAATTTTATTTTGATACGGCTACTAGTTCCTGGGAAATAGGGGTTTTAATAGACGGACGGACAGACAGGCAGTCTAAAAACAAATGACTGTTCCTTCTATTTATTCGCATGAGATAATAAGAAATTAAAAATTTAGAATTCTTTTCCTGTGGTTACAGGGTTGGTGGCTATCAAATTACTGGATTATATATATATATATATATATAAATATAATATATATATATATATATATATATATATATATATATATATATATATATATATACGACATGTTCGATACGCCTGTCATCATTGGCGATGATGTGGCGCTGACGAATAGCGAAATTCTGCACGCCCTGCTGAAGCGTCTGAACAGCGATGCTGTCGAATGCCTCTGAATGACTCTTTTCAGCTCAACAATGATTTTGGGATTCAACCTGTAGAATTTGTCTTTAATATAGCCCCATAAAAAGGAGCCGCAGGTTTTCATATCTGAAGAATATGACGGCCAATCGAGTCTGATGCCAGTGGTCTCTGGTTACCCCAGAGCCACAATGCGCTCTCCAAAGTACTCCTGCAGGTCACAACACACTCTACTCGTCCGACGAGGACGATCCCCGCCTTCCATACTACACCCTGTCGAAATCAGGGTGACTATGAATGATGGAGATGAAATCATCTTCCAAAACCTTCACATACCGTTCGGTAGTCGCCGTGCTGTCAGGGAATATCGCACTGATTATTCCGTGACTGGACGTTGCACACTACACAGTCACCCGTTGAGTGTGAAGAAATATCCCGATCGCCAAATGCGAATTCTCATTCCCCCAAATGCGCCAATTTCGCCTATTGTCGAACCCATCCAAATGATAGTGGTGTTCGTCGCTAAACCAAACCATACCACGTATACTAATCCCAATTATGCCCCGCAACCAACCGTGCAGTTTGAACGTCCTAACGCAAAACCGTTCAGAAGTTGTGACGACATTATTTCATACAGTTCAATAATTGTCACCCTGTATATGACATAAACTGCCGTATCTTCTGACTGCACTAACTTAGAAGCTTCACATTTATATATAGCCAAGCGACCGTACACCTTAATATGTGACATAAATTTCAACTTCGTACGTCTACCAGTTCATGAGAGAAAGGGTTTTGGACTGACGGACGAAGTGATCCTGCAGTGGTTCCGTTTTTGCCGTTTGAGGTACGGAACTCTCAAAAAGAATACACGCACAAAGTCCGATTACTTTTTTTGCTGCTAAATTTTCTATTTGTAGAATGAAATATCTGGAGAGACGCACTCACTCGCACTACCTCACATTCGCCCATTTCGCGGGTATCCTGTGGCCCGTGTAAACACTCCTGTTTCGGGGATGTATTGCCGCGAACAGTATCGGGCAGCAGCGACAGTAGGTGCACACCTGTAACTGCCACTTTAAGACTCGAAGGATGTTTCCCGACAACACGATCGGAATATCTTATCGGCAATATGCAATTATAGTAACATCTGTAAAGATAAGTTAAGAGGGAATGTCCATGAATATAGCACACTACATAAAAAGTGCAACAGATCCACAATTTTGAAGATACAGCAATGACATTTTGTACCATGCTTTAAATGAAATTATCATATTTATTGGTAAGTTCCTTGGATAGAAATATTTAACTTTTTTACTGCATTTTAAAAATAAAATAATTTATGTACTTCTTTAGCAGAAATTATTTAAGAGATTTCTACAAAATTTTCTGTGTTTAATCTCTTTCATACAATAAGTTTCCCTCATGACGTCTTTTGAGTACATCGAACAGGAGATTTTTAATAATTTTTAATCGCAATTCTGTAAGTGTAACGTAAAATGCATGCAAGATTCCAAGCATTTTGACCCACATCTGAAATCACTCAAATTTACTCTTGAGACAACATTTATGGGGTTTACAGAAATAAGAGCACCACATTTCGTAGTCCAGACCTCCATATATTCTGAGAAAAAGATACATAAACTTTACAAAACACCATGTTCAGGAAACGGTTTAAAGTTGAACCCAAGGTTTTTTCTTGTGTCAGTTCGTCAGAAGCCCCCAACTTTGCACTCAGGGTCCTCCCTTTCTTCAAGGCTTTACCTCTGATCTCTTGTTTTCTGCCTTATTTCCTTTACCAGGTGTTTAACTGATCTTTCAACTACAGAGAGGCGCTGTACATCCATTTTTCTCGAGAATTCTTGCGTGGAATTTTCTATCTTTAAGGCCATTGTGTCTAATACCTTCATGCTCCCTAGGTTCCCATCATTAAATACGAGAACTGCATCCCAAGTTATTATTTTGTCAAGTGTACCAGATGAAAATGCGGTTTTAGTGCATCGTTCCCATATGTGATATGTGAGTGAATTTAGGGGCCCAACAGGATTCTGGGTTTCTCCATGAACATTCTTTTTTTATGGAAGTTGACAATAGGTCAGAAACCTCTAAGAATTTCTGACGACATACAACATCCAGGAAGCCTCTCCTTGTGCCTGCATCGGTTGTTATCCCTCTGAGGCTGTAGGCATTGACACGTGCTAATGTGGAAGAGATGACGAGAAAAATTTATGAATGATTGTGCTGGTAAACCACTTAGGTCATTTGATTTCAAACAGCTGAGCAGAACTGAACGTACTCAGACATTTCTCTCTTTATTTATTCTGATCAACACTAAACTGACACACAATACTTTCATCGCAACGCAATATGACTTTCAATAATCTCTACTGACAGTAGACAGTAACTGACTGACAGTAACCTATACCTTTCACGAATCACCTACCCCACAAAATCTTCGTTACTTGAACTACTGCAATACAGCGAGAGCCAATACTGCCAGCTAAATAAAAGATTCTAACTACTAAAGGCAATAACTACTGATAGGCATAGATAGCAAATGAAAGATTTTGATAGAGAACAAACAATGTAATTACCTTAATAGTGTTCAAAAGTCATAATACACTCCTGGAAATGGAAAAAAGAACACATTGACACCGGTGTGTCAGACCCACCATACTTGCTCCGGACACTGCGAGAGGGCTGTACAAGCAATGATCACACGCACGGCACAGCGGACACACCAGGAACCGCGGTGTTGGCCGTCGAATGGCGCTAGCTGCGCAGCATTTGTGCACCGCCGCCGTCAGTGTCAGCCAGTTTGCCGTGGCATATGGAGCTCCATCGCAGTCTTTAACACTGGTAGCATGCCGCGACAGCGTGGACGTGAACCGTATGTGCAGTTGACGGACTTTGAGCGAGGGCGTATAGTGGGCATGCGGGAGGCCGGATGGACGTACCGCCGAATTGCTCAACACGTGGGGCGTGAGGTCTCCACAGTACATCGATGTTGTCGCCAGTGGTCGGCGGAAGGTGCACGTGCCCGTCGACCTGGGACCGGACCGCAGCGACGCACGGATGCACGCCAAGACCGTAGGATCCTACGCAGTGCCGTAGGGGACCGCACCGCCACTTCCCAGCAAATTAGGGACACTGTTGCTCCTGGGGTATCGGCGAGGACCATTCGCAACCGTCTCCATGAAGCTCGGCCACGGTCCCGCACACCGTTAGGCCGTCTTCCGCTCACGCCCCAACATCGTGCAGCCCGCCTCCAGTGGTGTCGCGACAGGCGTGAATGGAGGGACGAATGGAGACGTGTCGTCTTCAGCGATGAGAGTCGCTTCTGCCTTGGTGCCAATGATGGTCGTATGCGTGTTTGGCGCCGTGCAGGTGAGCGCCACAATCAGGACTGCATACGACCGAGGCACACAGGGCCAACACCCGGCATCATGGTGTGGGGAGCGATCTCCTACACTGGCCGTACACCACTGGTGATCGTCGAGGGGACACTGAATAGTGCACGGTACATCCAAACCGTCATCGAACCCATCGTTCTACCATACCTAGACCGGCAAGGGAACTTGCTGTTCCAACAGGACAATGCACGTCCGCATGTATCCCGTGCCACCCAACGTGCTCTAGAAGGTGTAAGTCAACTACCCTGGCCAGCAAGATCTCCGGATCTGTCCCCCATTGAGCATGTTTGGGACTGGATGAAGCGTCGTCTCACGCGGTCTGCACGTCCAGCACGAACGCTGGTCCAACTGAGGCGCCAGGTGGAAATGGCATGGCAAGCCGTTCCACAGGACTACATCCAGCATCTCTACGATCGTCTCCATGGGAGAATAGCAGCCTGCATTGCTGCGAAAGGTGGATATACACTGTACTAGTGCCGACATTGTGCATGCTCTGTTGCCTGTGTCTATGTGCCTGTGGTTCTGTCAGTGTGATCATGTGATGTATCTGACCCCAGGAATGTGTCAATAAAGTTTCCCCTTCCTGGGACAATGAATTCACGGTGTTCTTATTTCAATTTGCAGGAGTGTATATATATCAGTTCATGACATCCAGACATACAAATTTACTGTCTCTGATGGACACACGTCCAGATCATCCGCTCTTAAAACTCCGCCATCTCTCTCCCCACATCCACAACTGCTGGCGGCTCACCTCCAACTGCGCAACGCTACGCGCTGTTCACATCCAACTGCCCAACACTACAGTAGCGACTATTCCAACAATGACAACCAGCCACAGACTTCACACAGCACAATCAGTGATTATCATATAAAGCGCTACGTGTTGTTACCAACATGAAAACCTAAACAGCCTACTTACAATACCATATGGAAATATGTAGCCTATAAAGCACTTTACATGTTATTTGCACTGGATGGGTTCCGTCTGATAACCTTGCCGTAATACACTTGAGGAGTGACGTATCATCTTGTATGTGAGTCCGTTTTATCCGGTCCTGCTCTTTCCATTTTCCAACATTTTGCGCTTCATGTCACTGGCAAGAGTCACAACTGATCTATAAAACCAAAGGGTATATATCACTGCCTCCTAAATGCATCCTACGCACGTTTGCATGAAAGTAATACACAGCATCTACTAGAAATAAGAATAACTTTCACGAAGATACAAAAGTCACTCACTTTGTTTCAGAAAGGTGTCCACTATTCAGGAATACAGAGTTTCAGTAACATGCCAGCAGCCATAAACATTACTTAGCAAAACCGACTGATGCGTGTATGTTATTAGTAACATCACATAGTGTGAATATTGCGTACGGTTTGAATTCTGTAAAAAAATTGCGCAGTGATACAATCATTGTAAAAAAGTGATGTAAAAAGTTTTTTATTTTATTTTCTTTATTTGATGATGCGTTTCTACAGTAGCCTAAGAATTAGTGTATGAACCTAAGTGTACTGAACATTTAAATTTTGGTGACAACTTTTATATCCTTTTAAATGTAAATATGCTTAATATCTTTTTTTTTTACTTATTCCACATCCTCAAGGGCAGCTTCAGTTGGCACATGGGATCTTTGAAGGTACATGAGAATATCTGTTCTTCTTTTGTAAATATTTACCGAGTATTCTTGTTTTCTGACATGTTCCACATTCCAAAGCGTCAATTGAAACGAAACGTACATGTAATCTTTTATTTATTTACGCGACTAGCTCTGTAGGACCAAATTCAGGAGCAAATCTCTAAGGTCATGGAATGAGCCAGTACACAAAATTACAACATAAAAGTAATAACAGATAAAATAAAATTTTTATGAACCAAAAAAATAGTCAAGTCATCAGTTTAAGTAAACGCAATCAACAACATAACGTAAGAATCAGCTCAATTTTTCAAGGAACTCCTCAACAGAATAGAAGGAGTGACCCAAGAGAAAACTCTTCAGTCTCGATTTGAAAGCGAGTGGATTGCTGCAAAGATTTTTGAATTCTTGAGGTAGCTTATTGAAAATGGATGCTGCAGTAAAGTGCAAACCATTCTGCAAAAGAGTTAAGGAAGAGCGATCCAAATACAGACTGGATTTCTGCCGAGTATTAAATGAGTGAAAGCTGCTAATTCTTGGGAATAAGCTGAAATTGTTAAGAAGAAACGACAATAAATAATATACATGTTGAGAGACCAATGTCAAAACACCCTGAGTAATGAACAACGGTCGAGAAGAGGTACTCGAAGTAACACCATTTATTGCCCGAACTCCCCGTTTATGAGCCAAAAATATCGTTTTATAATTGAAAGAGTTACTCCAAAATATAATACCATAAGACATAAGCGAAAGAAGATAAACAACATAGACTAAATTTCGTGTCGAACGGTCACTTACTTCAGATACCGTTCAAATAGTACAAATGGAAACTTTAAGTCTTTGAACAAGATCCTGAACGTGGGCTTTGCACGACAGTTTACTGCTCATCTGAATACCTATAGATTTGAACTTGCAGGTTCACTAATCGTATGCCTATTTTGTGAAATTAAAACGTCGGGTTTCGTTGAATTTTGTGTTAGAAACAGTAAAAACTGAGTCTAACTGTGCTTTAGCGTTAGTTCGTTTTCTACAAACCATGAATTTATGTCGTGAACAACACTATTTCAATCAGAACGAATAATGCACACAACATCCTTTACTACAAGCTAGTGTCATCAGCGAACAGAAATAATTTATAATTACACGTAAAACTAGAAGGAATGCATTTATATAAATAAGGAACAAGAGTGGCCCCAATACTGATCACTGGGGCACCCCCAATTTGACCGTGCCCCACTCAGACCCCACATCACAGCCATGCTCAACACTGTGAATAATGCCCTTTTGCTGTCTGTTATTAAAGTAAGAGGTGAATCAATTGTGAGCTACTCCCCGTGAAAGCTTCCCGTCTCCGCTATATCTCTTTTGTTACGCAACCTTCCCTTCTGCAATAACCTATGAAACCTTACCTTAGGATTTCTATCTCTTGCTGAATAATAACAAATGAAATCTTCCCTTTGAAACTCCTGTCTGTGAGGTATGAGAGTATTAGACGCAGCAGCCCGTCGGGGAATCCCGCGTCGCTGACTATGCGGATGAGACCGTTGTGCCATAGACGGTCGAAAGCCTTTTCGATGTCCAGGAACACTGCCCCTGTAGCTTTGTTTATGTTGAAGCCATGTGTTACATGTTCAACGACCTGTAGGAGTTGTGTTGTGGCGTGGTGATTCCTGAAGCCGAATTGCCCTGGTCTCAGGATGTCATTTGTTATGCAGTGCCTAGTGATGCGTTTGAGAATCACCTTCTCAGCAATCTTACTGAGCGAGCTCAGAAGGCTGATGGGTCGGTAATTTTGTGGGAGGCTTTAGTATGGCATTCGTTAAAACACCAACACTTCCCCGCCTTTTGGAAGATGGCCAAGGTCCTGATGTTCAGGAAGCCGGGGAAAGACCACAGCCTCCCACAAAATTACCGACCCATCAGCCTTCTGAGCTCGCTCAGTAAGATTGTTGAGAAGGTGATTCTCAAACGCATCACTAGGCACTGCATAAGAAATGACATCCTGAGACCGGAGAAATTCGGCTTCAGGAATCACCACTCCACAACACAACAACTCCACAACACTCATACCTCACAGACAGGAGTTTCAACACTGACGTGCAGGGAAAACAATCAACACGACACGGTATACACGTGGGAGTACCCGAGGGAAGCATCCTAGGGCCCCTACTGTTTAACCTTTACATAAACGATCTCCCAACCACACACAACACAATGATGGCAATCTACGCGGATGACACAGCCATCCTTGCGCAAGATTGGAAACCATCAAACATTACGTCACGCCTACAGACTGCACTCAGAGTGGCCGAGCTTTGGTTGGAGAAATGGCGTGTTAGAGTAAACGTCGACAAGTGCGAAGCCGTTCTGTTCGCTAGAAGACCGAAGCAACTGCGCAAACACCGTTACTGCAGACCAATAACTCTACATGCACGTCCAATACGTTTCCGCGAGAAAGTCAAATACCTCGGTGTCTGGCTGGACCGGAAATTACTCTGGGGGGACCACATACAACACATGACCAACCGAGCTAGCGCGAGGCTCAAACAGCTCTATCCTATGCTCAACAGGCGTAGCACACTGAACAGAAGGGTGTCGAGGTCTATGTACATGACACTTATCCGACCCCTGATGACGTACGCAGCTCCTGTCTGGGGATACGCTGCGCCTACACGCCTGCGCCGTCTGCAGCTCATACAAAATAAAGTACTCAAAATCATAAGCAATGCTCCATGATACACACGCATCGCGGACCTTCACCGGGAATACCGACTTGAGACTCTCACGGAGGTAATCCACAAACTCACCACAAGACTATACAGAAACTCCAGACATTCGCAGAACCCGTTTATTCTGAATCTGGGGAACTACGACCACAACCATAGATGGAAACATAAAAGACCAAAAGACATACTTGTAAGGACATAGCATCTACGGCCAAGCATACGCAAACATAACGGCACAGGCGAGCCCCTGTTAATCAGACGCCATTACTGGATATCCAGCTGAAATACACTGTCGAATAACTGGCACCACACAGGGAAGCCGTACCGTGCACTGCATGCAAACAAGCTCCACACATCCCCCACACCGTGAGATGATCTATGGCCGATCTCCCACTACTGTATAACGATCTTGATTGTTCCAAGAATGTAGCAGCTGCAGCAACTGGGACACATCGCCATCGCTTGTCACGGTAATGATGCATGATACCTATACTAACAAATCCAACCTTGCATGAGCTATCGCAGCTAGCAAGCCCCTACTGCTCTTACTACCCATCCCACTGTCGCAGAGGTTTTTTTTCCCACGGCACGAGCCATGGCACTTTTTTCCCTCTGCTCTTCAAATCGCTACCCTCACTCGCGTTTCGTCCACTATCTATCACCTGATGGACCGTGTTAATGCGTAGCCTTACCCAGACGCACGGACAACATCACAGCCCAGCATCCTGTGATCCACTTACTAGACAACTAACATGTTTACGGAGGTGACAGTAGAACTTTTGGTTTGGTCACCACGTTGGTGCGGGCGTGGAGGGGCCCCATCTCTCTTTCTCAATAATAATAAGTGCAATCCTCGCATACAAATTTAAATGTTGCTTATTAAAAGTGATTTGCTGATTATTTCGACGAGCCATAGAATGTGTCGTCGTCGTGGCCCTCAGTCGTTACCTGAAATAACCCAAAACTGTTCCTGACGTTTTTTACTGTTAATGGATCGCCATATGACTGCTACATCGAACTGCGACATGAATACACTTACTCTGCTTTACTGTACTCTGTTAGCTGCTGGTGGGCTGTCATAATAAGTCGCTGTATTTATTACCAAAGCTGACGTTATTCTTCAGTAGCAAAGCTGACGTTATTCTTCAATTAATTTGACTGAAGTTACGTAATTCATAGTTAAACTTTTTCTTGGCAACAATAAAATTTTGCAAAGTCGAACGTCGATGGTTTTTGGGATGGATTATAATCAGTAATCCAATATTGCTAGCAAAAATTAATTATATTCTGAAAACGATTCTACAAATATTTACTGTTTGTGATTTTACAAACGTTCAAATGGGATTTACTTTTTACAATAATCTTACAACTAGCATTGCGCAAACATACCTTCAGTAGTCTTGAGTTTCTCAAAAATATAATTCAATAATATTAGTTCCTGTTATGATAATAGTTAACTGATGTCTCTGTACATCCGTTTATAATCTCTTGTAAATCATAGCTGGTGGCAGGCAGACACACTGCTCCTCTCAACCTCTCACTTCAGACCTGCTACCGACTCGCTTCACATCTCGCTTGTTACTGACTTCCTACGAACGCTAAAGTGCGGTCTCTCCCGCCAACAATGCTTTCTGGTGCCGACAATCCCTGCTACCTTTACAAAATGTACTAATGTGCGGTCTTTCCTGCTCTTTTCTTGAAATATATTCATACGCGGTCTCTCCCGCCCGTTTTAAAATTATATCAATGTGCGGTGTCTCCAGCCAACAATACTTTGATGCCGACATTCCCTGCTACCACAGCTTTTTTCCAAAATGACAAATATTAATTATTCCTGCTTAATCCTATTAATAAAATATAAACATCTTTCACAAATTGTAGTTTGACAATAGACATTAGAAATATACACGTCTTGAACCCGCATTCCGTAATGGTCCAACTCCTGGAGCAATAGTTAGTGATCAACACAATCAAACGCCTTAGTTAAATTTTTGATGCCTAGCGTTCGAAACCCTTTGTTTAATCTATACAGTATCGCATACTGAAAAGAGAAAGCAACATTTCCAGTTGGTAAACGTCTTCTAAAGCTGAACTGTACATTTGATAGCAAATTATGTCATATAAAACCTAAACTTCACCAAGCTAGTACTGAAGCGTTGCTTCAAAAAGTGGGCTTCGCAGGAAGGTCGCGTCACACATTTAATTTTTTTCAGGCATTTCGGATGCGATTGAAACTTTGGGAACTTATTGTCCACGAGTTCTGCTAATAAGTCAATTTCACGAACGTACCCCCGTAAGTTACTTAGGCCACTTTCACTGGAGTTCCACTTCCTCCGCAGTCCTAAATGTTGTAAAAGTAGAGTGGCTGCAAGGAGGGAGACGTCTGTTACAAGAGTCCGGTAGCATTCAGGGGGCGTCCCACACGTGAGCTCTTCCGCGGACACGCAGGGCCCCTGCTGCGCTCGGCACGCACGCACGCACTCGTGCACGCACGTCAGGACGCGCCGGCGGCCACCCGGGGCGCTGTGGGCGGCGTGGGCGGCGCGCGGGGCGCATTTGCATGTAATGAGCTAACTTGCGGTCTCCGGCCTGCGAGCCTTTGTCTCCGTTCGCCAAGTTCCGGCGCGGCGCCGAGACAGAACACAACGCACAACGGTGTGGCCCGGTGGCACGGCCGACTGCCTCCTCCAACGCCTTCCGTCTACTTGTGATTAAAACTGAATGCTCCGGCGGATCTCACGCACTCGCAACTCGCAATCAACTCCGGTGGCGCCTTGACGTAGTTGCGTCAGTGACAGGCAGCAGTCACGCTCTGGGTGGTTCCACACCAGGAGGCGTGATAGGCCGTTAACGACTAGAGAGCCTGTATAGGGAGAGAGTGGCCTCAGGTGAAGTTGCCCGTGACTGGTTGATTAGCTTTGGCAGAAAAATGGCACCAAACGTCTCCCGCTCTTCCTACAGGGTGTTTCAAAAATGACCGGTATATTTGAAACGGCAATAAAAACTAAACGAGCAGCAATAGAAATACACCGTATGTTGCAATATGCTTAGGACAACAGTACATTTTCAGGCACACAAACTTTCAAAATTACAGTAGTTACAATTTTCAACAACAGATGGCGCTGCGGTCTGGGAAACTCTATAGTACGATATTTTCCACATATCCACCATGCGTAGCATTAATATGGCGTAGTCTCTGAATGAAATTACCCGAAACCTTTGACAACGTGTCTGGCGGAATGGCTTCACATGCAGATGAGATGTACTGCTTCAGCTGTTCAATTGTTTCTGGATTCTGGCGGTACACCTGGTCTTTCAAGTGTCCCCACAGAAAGAAGTCACAGGGGTTCATGTCTGGCGAATAGGGAGGCCAATCCACGCCGCCTCCTGTATCTTTCGGATAGCCCAAAGCAATCACATCGAAATATTCATTCAAGAAATTAAAGACGTCGGCCGTGCGATGTGGCCGGGCACCATCTTGCATAAACCACGAGGTGTTCGCAGTGTCGTCTAAGGCAGTTTGTACCGCCACAAATTCATGAAGAATGTCCATATAGCGTGATGCAGTAATCGTTTCGGATCTGAAAAATGGGCCAATGGTTCCTTTGGAAGAAATGGCGGCCCAGACCAGTATCTTTTGAGGATGCAGGGACGATGGGACTGCAACATGGGGCTTTTCGGTTCCCCATATGCGCCAGTTCTGTTTACTGACGAAGCCATCCAGGTAAAAATAAGCTTCGTCAGTAAACCAAATGCTGCCCACATACATATCGCCGTCGTCAATCCTGTGCACTAGCGAATGTCTCTCGTGCAGCAATGGTAGCGGCGCTGAGGGGTTGCTGCGTTTGAATTTTGTTTGGATAGAGGTGTAAACTCTGGCGCATGAGACGATACGTGGACGTTGGCGTCATTTGGACCGCAGCTGCAACACGGCGAACGGAAACCCGAGGCCGCTGTTGGATCACCTGCTGCACTAGCTGCGCGTTGCCCTCTGTGGTTGCCGTACGCGGTCGCCCTACCTTTCCAGCACGTTCATCCATCACGTTCCCAGTCCGTTGAAATTTTTCAAACAGATCCTTTATTGCATCGCTTTTCGGTCCTTTGGTTACATTAAACCTCCGTTGAAAACTTCGTCTTGTTGCAACAACACTGTGTTCTAGGCGGTGGAATTCCAACACCAGAAAAATCCTCTGTTCTACGGAATAAACCACGTTGTCTACAGCACACTTGCACGCTGTGAACAGCACACGCTTACAGCAGAAAGACGACGTACAGAATGGCGCACCCACAGACTGCGTTGTCTTCTATATCTTTCACATCACTTGCAGCGCTATCTGTTGTTGAAAATTGTAACTACTGTAATTTAGAAAGTTTGTCCGCCTGAAAATGTACTGTTGTCCCAAGCATATTGCAACAAACGGTGTATTTCTATCGCTGCTCGTTTAGTTTTTATTGCCGTTTCAAATATACCGGTCATTTTTGAAACACCCTGTATGTTCGCCGTGCTTTTGAGTTGAATTGAAGTTCAGAGGACTTTTGGAAACGATTAAAAGGTATTTGAATTATTGAGAGACTTGTTATGCGTTGTGCATGCATGTTCGATTTAGTTGTATATCGTTTTTAGTACGTAATTAGCGTTTGCGATCTTAAATACGAGTTGAAATAATGAAGCGTTTTGTGGTGAAGTCGGTAGGCCTACATGTTTGAAGTAAACACGTTAGTAATTGTACAGTACTGTTTTTGACATTTGTAATTCGTTCTGCAGACGTACGTAAACGATGCCAGGTTGTGCTGCATTTGGTTGTTCCAATAGAGGCGAAGGTGAATTTCACATGCTAGCATTTCCACGCAATGAAGAAAGGCGAAAGCTGTAGGCAGTCGCAGTCAACAAGGCTGACGTAAATCAAACAGGAGCATGTGGAAACCAACTAAGTGCTCTTATCCATGCGAGGTAAGTCGTTTTTGCTTTTTACTACATATAAAACAACTTGCAATATACATAGTTAAATTGGAAAACACGCCTGTAAATTGGCTGTGTGAAAATTACTATAACACATTATTCTTATAAACAAAGGCATTTAACGAATGATTTCGCCATATTGTCTTCTGCTTTTGATTCGGTGAGTGTGTACTCCACTACTCCACTACTGGCCATTCAAAAGTCCCGCCGGTAGTTTGGCAGAAAAATGGCCGCCGTGTCGTCCGGTTGGCCACTCTCTCCCTGTACAGGTTCTCTATTAACGTCAAGTCATCGGCATTAAAACTGAGAAATGCGTAGCAATAGGTCACTACTGATCTGTTGACTGGTGATTTGTGACTATCATCAGTACTAAAATCTTAAAAGAATGCATTACAATTAGATGTTCGACATTTTGAGGAAAATGGGGGTAAGTTATAGATGTAGAAGAGTAATATACAATACGCACGTGAGCCAAGACAGAATAGTAACCGAGGACGACCAAGAAAGAAATGCTTGGATTAAAAAGGGTGTAAGACAGCGATGTAGTCTTTCGCCCCTACTTTTCGATCTATTCATCGAAGAAGCAATGACGGAAATAACAGAAAGGTTCATGAGTGGAATTAAAATTCAAGTTGAAAGCATATCAATGATAAGATTCTCTGATAACATTGCTATCCTCAGTGAAAGTGAAGAAGAATTGCAGGATATATTGAATGGCATCAACAGTCTAATGACTACAGAAAATAGAGAGACATTAATTCCTATTGCGGTCGTCAGTTTCTTTAAGACTATGTTCCTTTCGTCTTTTGTTTTGTATGTTATTCTAAATTGGACGCAGGTGGTAATGTGAAGTAGCAGATATGAGAACAGCCAGAAAGCTAAATCAGGATTGCTGATCACGAAATAGGTGAAGTTAAGGAATTCTGCTTCTTAGGCAGCAAAATAACCCATTACGGATGGAGCAAGTTTAACAATCTGTTAAAAGTGAATGACGTAATAGACGTGGTTTAAATAAACCTAAGGCATTATAACGAATAGCTTTTATACTTATACCGACTGTAATATTCCTGGGTTATCTGGATATGAATATTACTTTTTACAAAGCAAATAAGAGAGTCGACTGTGTGAATGACTCTGGCTGTAAGTGGCGCTGGAAGGACTGAACGAAACGAAGAGACAGCAGACAGGGTAATCTGGGGATGTGCGTAGCTGTAGTATGTATGGCGACGTCAAAATTGTGCATAATCCAGCGAAAGTAGGTGTGGCAGCAATATTTGTGCCTTAAAGTCGTCTCCAGAAATTTCAGTTTCTAGGAAGCGAGAATACCCGACATTAATGTAAGATAGAATCTGGGGCCAACACAATATCAAGGAAAATGGTTCCCGCAAACAGCGTTATAGTAACAAATTCGTTCTACGTTAACATTTTTGGTAAATGGAAACGCCATCGGCGTTTGTTGATTATTTACCGAAAATTTCGTGAGAGGATGATTTAAATGTCATCAAAAACCAACAATCGTGAAAATACACTGACGGAAAAATCACAACAGCAAAAAATAATTAATTAATGTATGACAATGAAATTTTGGCAATACATTTGTCTAGGTAACATACGAAAGTTATTAACACTGCTGTATCACAGGTTAACGTAAATGCGAGATAAACCATTGAAAATGTGAAACGCTGGTTCAGTCATACACGATGTGGCCACCAGAATGTTGCCTCCAATTGTGCAAACCTGCAGACATTGCGTTCCACAGGTGCCAGATGTCAATTTGTGGGATGGCGTTCCACGCCCGTTGCACTTGGTCTCTCAATACAGAGGCGGTTAGTGCCGTTTGTGGCTGATGTTGGAGTTTTCGTCCGAAGGCGTCACATGTGCGCTCGATTGGAGACAGGTATGGTGATCTAGCAGGCCAAGAAAACATGTCGGCACTCTCTAGAGCATGTTGGGTTATAACAGTAGTATGTGGGCGTTGGTTATCTGGTTTAAAACCAGCCCCTGGAACGTTGTTCATGAATGGCAGCAAGACAGCTCAGATCACCAGACTTACTTCCAAATTTTCAGTCAGGTAGCGTTGGATAACCATAAGAGTGTTCTTGCTGTTACATGAAATCGCTACTCCAGGGGTAGGTCCAGTGTGTCTAGCACTCGCCTGGCCTCCTAACCCACACACGGTCATCACGGGTTCCGAGGCAGAACCAGCTTTCATTAGAAAACACACCAGGCCTCCATCCTACCCTCCAGTGGCCTGTAGTTTGATATCACTGAAATCGCAAATGGCCGTTGTTTGGAGTCAGTAGAATGCATGCTATAGAGCGTCTGGCTCGGTGCAGTCATTGGAGTAACCGATTTGTAACAGTTCTGTTGCATCATCTACTGCTCAGTGTGCTGCTGCAGATGCAGTACAATGCGCCAGAGCCATAAGCCAACACAAATGTTCTTCCCTCTCGGTTGCACATGGCTGACCGGAGCCCGGTCTTCTTGCGACCGTACATTCTCGTCACTACCGCTGCAACAATGATGCACAGTGGCTACATTCCCGCCAAGTCACTCTGCAATATCGCAGAAGGAACACCCAGCCTGTCGTAGGCATTATTACACGACCTCGTTCAAACTCTGTGAGACGATGATAATGGCGTCTATATCGCCTTAAGGGCATTCTTGACTAACATCAACTCACCGCTTCCAATCTCAACGGTAACTAACGCCCACGACCGCTACAGTGTGTATTTGAATCGAACCTGATTTGCATCTACTAGTGCCGCTCTTGCCCGACTGCCGACAAGTTTTAATAGACATCATCTTCTAGATGCAGAAAAACACCTACCAACTTTAATTTATGTCGCACAAATCCTTCTCTGTGCTCCGATTTTTTTGCCGTCAGTATCCTTACTGGTCGGTTGTCGAAACAGAAAACAATTTAGCTAAGAAAATATATTTCTTTTACGGATTCACTGAATGATGTTGTATATTTTTACTCTGTTCACCCGTTATTAAAACTCTGAATTCCGCAATGGAAAGGCATCGTCTTACAACGAAAAATTCAATAAGATTTAAAAATCCGCCCCATAGAATACTCGCGCAATGAAGGTCCACACATTCGCTATGAGTTACCAATGAATTAGCATAAATTTCAATATCAACCACGTGGCGGTATGGTAGTGAGGCTGTACAGAGCCACCGTCTTCTAAGTTGCAAACTCACAAACGAACTGAAGTTCAAAGTCGGGCTCTCGCAATTCCGTCTAATAGATTTACTCAATGTATTTAGAATGAACCCACTACCATGCCGGTATGGGAAACCGAGTCTTTCTGTTCTACCTCACACGTGGAGCCCAGATCATTCATACATAACATATTTTTCTTTTTTTTTACCAAAAATCAGGAACGAATTAAAATACAGACTCGCGTTTCTCACAGTTCCTCACAATTCCATTTAACAAAATTATCCTGGATTTTTAGAATGAATCCACTACCATACAGGTCTGGGAAAACATATCTCTTTTGTTCTATCTCACATGATCCCCTGTTAAATCATACCCGAGAGTATTCTTACCAAAACTCAAAAATGATATTAAAACTTCACACATATTTTATTCCCACTTAACTAATATGATTACCCCCGGCTCCTAAAGAAACTCCAATGAAATGACTGAAAATTCGCACCTCAAACATTTCAAATTCCACCGTCCGTAATTACCTAGCCGGTGAGAAACAATAGCCAGTGTAGAAGCAGGAATTCACAGTGTGGATTCTGTAACAGCTGAAGAAATCCGTATAGAAACAGTAAGAATATTAGCCAATGCAAAGTCCCGTAATTGCAAACTTCTTTATGGAGAAATTCGAAGAACAGGCCTTAGGTACTGCCAGCAAAAAACCAAATGTATGGTTCCGATACGTGGATGACACGTTTGTGCTGTGGAGACATGGTAGGGAGGAACTAAGCCAGTTCCACGACCATCTGAACAGTATAAACTCGAGAATTCAATTTACAATGGAGGAGGAGGTAGACGGCACGTTACATTTCCTCGATGTGCTTGTTTTTAGAAACGAAAATGGTAGTTTGGGCCACTCAGTATACCGCAAACCCATGCACACGGACCGTTATTTGCACCGGGATTCGAACCACCACCCACAACAGAAGCGGGGTGTTATCAAGACGTTAGCGGACAGAGCTAGAAATATTTGTGAACCTGAGTTGCTCGACGCTGAGATGGAACATCTCCACAATGCACTAATGAAGAACGGATATTCGTCCGCCGAAATAAAACGTGCGTTGAGGCACCCACGCAGAAATCATACTGACGTACGGGCTACTGCAAAATCTAAGGTTTTCCTGCCGTTTGTTAAAAATGTAACGGAAAGAATAGGGAGGATCTTGACGAAGCGGAATATTACCGTAATTTACAAGCCCACCAGGAAGACACAGGAATACCTTAAGCCTGCCAAGGACGCTCGCAAACCACTGGAAAAAGCTGGAGTGTATAGGATCCCACGCAGCTGTGGTGATGTTTATGTGGGTACCACTAAAAGAACTGTTTCTAAACGTTTGGAAGAGCATAAGGGAAATTGCAGAAGAGGAGAAACGAAACGATCAGCTGTTGCGGAGCATGCTTTCCAGCCAGGGAACCACAATATTCGTCTCGAGGAGACGCAAGTACTAGCGGCCACAAGCGGATATTACGAAAGGCTCTACAGGGAGGCAATCGAAATCGCTAAACACCCTAATAATTTCAACCGTAAGGAGGAGGGTGTGAAATTAAACGGCATATGGATGCCGGTGTTAAAGAAGATGTGTACCACCCGCCCACTACTGGGTGATGGCAACGGCGATCGACGGCGACGGACAGCGGTCAATTGCACTGACGTTTTCAAAACACGTGACGTCACGCCGTGGCGTGGGAGCGCGCGGACACGGAATTTAGCGGCTGTCAGTAGCGAGCCAGTGGGTGTGTTGGACCTTCCATTGAGCTACGGACCCCCTTGAAGATGTCTCCCGCAGTCGGAGACGAAACGTTGGGAATCGACACAGAATTCATCAACCGACCACGGCATAACAGCCCGGATAATTATAATGGACAAAAATTAGTAATATTGGTTATTTACTGCAATCTCTGTTATTATTTATTTTGTAAACTATGTACAGTATTGATTTTGAACTACCAGTCGTCAGATGCTTGTTTTCTGTATCTATTTGCTCTATTATCGAAAGGGTGTGCATTGTTATGCTTTTACGTGCATTATTATACGGTTTTTTACTTCCTGTCATTGTAGTATAACTAAAAACGAGTTTTTATATACTCTGTAATTGCTCAATCGCTTGCATTTACGAGACGGGACGGAAAACTGTATCGTCTGCTGTGCGTATAGAGGTTGCTGTTGCAACATCGCTATTACAGTATAGCCAACCTAACTTGACAAAAAGCGAACTGTCAAGTGCAATGTTTCGCCGGCGCGGCTGTAGAAGTTGAAAGGTGGCAGATGGCAACGACGGATGGAAAATGATGGAGGAGGGATTTCCAGCTGTGTGTGATTCTTTGGCTCTGACAGCATCGTAGTAAGTAAAGTAACTTCGTTTGTTGAAAATTGATCTGCAAAATTTAACACAAGAATAAAATTACAATTATAAAAATGGCTCCCCGGTGGGAACTGAAAATAGATAGGGTTTGCATGCATTTAACTTCTCAACCATTTTTAAACACATTTATTACATAAATCTCAACAAATCAGAACGTATGAATAAGATCAAAGACAAGTACAACAGCCAGCACTAATTTCGCAAGTATCCAAATTTAATACCTAGTACAGTGTGGAAAACAGTAAAACTCTCAGCCCCAAAGAATATCATTAAATTTGCAGTAATTAGGAGGGCACAAAAAATATATCAACATGTCATAAATAATTACACAAGCTGCAAAGGAAAGAAATAAAATAATCAAGTATCAGCTCAGCACACATTACCCAAAATACACCCCAGCAGAAGCTGACACATCAGAATCCCAAACTGCTACTAATACAATCAGTTGACAACAGAATCCCGAAATAGATGACCAAAATACACTGACCCAGCCTTCCCATTGCCGGCCACACGCCGTAATAAACAGATCAATAATTGTAACATGCTAACAGTAAGAAACAGAATGAAAAATTTGTCGCACAATTTATAATAAAATACACATTCAGTGTTTAACATATTAGGTCTTGCAGCAGTATCGCAGTTACGGTAATATAATAAGTTGCACAGCTTAAACTGGAACCCAACTGGTCAAAGGCGTCGGAATACCGCAGTTTTTCACCAAACACAGTCTCTTCCAGCACTCTAGAGACTGAGCCCACATCACAGCTTATATACGCTTCTATCTTTGCAACATAACTTTCCCTGAAACCAAGACCTCAAGCACCAATCTACCTATACAGGAACTGATTTCCTGAATCAACAGCAAGACGCGGAAAGCACCCACCCGAGACTCAACCAGGCTGTCTCTACAGCTTTGTTACGTGATCTGCCAACTCTGTCACATCCATCCAACTGGCTTCTCAGATGTTCACTTGATGTAGTACCTTAGTACCTTCTTGCTGGGCTTTTGGGTGCTGCATGTCTCTTCTGTAGGGTCCTCCCCATACACATATATGGACAATAGCCGCCCTGTCCGCTGTCACAGGATGCCGACACCCAAGTACCACCTTTCTTCCCAGTCACTGCTACTCTCCAGCCAACCCCCATGAGCTAGCCACACTGGGCCGTAAGCCAGAGCGAATTGTACACCAGCCATGCCCCGTCGGTGGATGCAGAAGTGAAAAACCGAGTGAGTAGGTGCCTAGTTGCATACGTTACAAAGCAAGGAGCCACAGTTACACTGTGCGATCAAAAGAATCCGGACACCTGGCTGAAAATGTCTTACTAGCTGGTGGCGTTCACCATCAGTAATGCTGGCATTCAGTATGGTGTTGGCCCACCCTTCGCCTTGATAACAGCTTCCACTCTCGCAGGCATACGTTCAGTCAGGTGCTGAAAGTTTCTCGGGGAATGGCAGCCCATTCTTCACGGAGTGCTGCACTGACGAGAGGTATCGCTCTCGGTCGGTGAGGCCTGGCACGAAGTCGTGCTCCAAAACATCCCAAAGGTGTTCTATAGGATTCAGGTCAGGACTCTGTGCGGGCCAGTCCATTACAGGGATGTTATTGTCGTAAAACCACTCAGCCACTGGCCGTGCATTATGAACAGGTGCTCGATCTGTTGGGAAATGCAATCGCCATCCCCGAATTCCTCTTCAACAGTGGGAATGAAGAAGGTGCTTAAAACATCGGTGTAGACCTGTGCTCTGATTGTGCCACGCAAAACAACAAGGCGTGCTAGCCCCCCCTCCATGAGAAACACGACCACACCATAACACCACCGTCTCCGAATTTTACTGTTGGCACTATGCACGGTAGCCGATGACGTTCACCGAGCATTCACCATATCCACACCCTGCCATCGGATCACCACATAGTGTACCGTGATTCGTCACTCCACACAACGGTTTTGCACTGTTCGATAGTCCAATGTTTACGATCCTTACACCAAGCGAAGCGTCGTTTGGCATTTACCGGCGTGATGTGTGGCTTATGAGCAGCAGCTCAACCATGAAATCCAAGTTTTCTCACCTCCTGCCTAACTGTCGTATTACTTGCAGTGGATGCTGATGCAGTTTGGAATTCCTGTGTGATGGTCTGGATAGATGTCTGCCTATTACACATGTCTGCCTATTACACAATACGACCCTCTTCAACTGTCGGCGATCTCTGTCAGTCAAAGGACGAGGTCGGCCTGTGCGCTTTTGTGCTGTACGGGTTCCTTCATGTTCCCACTTCACTATCACATCGGAAACAGTAGAGCTAGGGATGTTTAGGAGCGTGGAAATCTCGCGTGCAGACGTTTGACACAAGTGACACCCAATCACCTGACCGCGTTCGAAGTCCTTGAGTTGCGCGGAGCGCCCCATTCTGCTCTCTCACGATGTATAATGACTACTGAGGTCGCTTATATGGAGTACGTGGCAGCAGGTGGCAGCACAATCCGCCTAATATGGAAAACGTATGGTTTTGGGGGTGTCTGCATACTTTTGATCACGTAGTGTACGTCTTGTGTTATATTATCTGCCTTCTTTCCTTTCTGCTGTAACTCCATGAGTATGATGAGTCTGAGAATGATGGTGCTGTGGTCCCTTCCTACTCGTCGACACGTTCTCTCTTACTAAAGAACGCACGAGTCGGAGGCTAGTTGTGACTTAGCGCAAGTGTTGAGTGCCCAATGACACTGTGATGTTGACTGACTGTCGGGATCGGAGTGTAAGACTAAACTTAAGTGACATAATGTATACACTCGCAACTATGACTGTGGTCCATAAGAGAAAGAGGGATGTCCAGAAAAAATTAGTCCACACTTCAGACGAAAAACATACTAAGTTTGTCCACTGCAAATAAATGGTTGTATTCTTGTTTATTCCACGTCACCATTAGAAAGATATCTTCTCTGTCAGACCAAAATAGGGCACACAGCGTCACTGCACAAAGGCATACTACAGTTTGCTCTTAAAAGACTCAGACATAAATACAGTGAATTAATGTTTAACATTTGTCGTGTCTGAAGAAGTACGAGCAAACTCTGCAGTCGGTACAGTGATTCGTGAATTCAGACTGGTTCTCGTGTACAGTAGTGTTATACTGACAAAATGTTTCCCTATGTATCTTTCTTCACATGTGCACTGCAGATGAAATGTATTTAGCTATTCGTTGGAGTTCACTATTTATCGACATGTATGTGTGTGAAATTTCCATAAAAGGACGTACTGCACATACAAACATTCGTAAATTCCTAACGTTATCAAATTATGTATATAAACTTTATGGACCAGTAATATCCAGTAATGAGTGAGAACTAATCAAATCTCAAATAGGAGATGTCAGGAAAAAAGTATGTGCAGTGTAATTTATTAACCACTGAAGCCATAGTCCTCATAGGAAACAGCACAACGACACCACCAGCAACGGCGAACAATGCTGTTACCCTGTCGGCTCTTCAGTCGGCAAAAGAGCAAACCTAAGAGCCAAATCGTAATTTTCCTAACAGGAAACCAAAGATTTGCACATAATTAGAAAAATGTAAGCCTATCCAATATCCGAAATCAAATGAACCCAAACAGTAAGCTTAGACACCAAAGAGCAATCTGATTTCTGTTTGCCAGAGTGCCCTATCTGAGGAGAGAATAATAAGAAAACCAATTTTATTATAATCACAATGGCTCTGCGTGTTTGGATGAGTATGTGTCTGATCTAACACAAATATTTTCAGACTTGTGAATAATGGCTGTGTATAACGCACTTCTATTATCACTTACGTGTTGAGTTGTTTAATTATGAAATAGTAATATTAACCCAACAAAGTAGTTCCTTCATCCCGTCATATCTCGTAAAATGTATGAGGAGTCTTGTGATCAATAATTTGTAAATTGCGGAAATACAGATTTACCAGACGTTCGTACCTTCTAGTGTGTCTTTCTCTATAGCAACAAGCTATATACAACTTGCACATAAACTACACTGCGAGACCCGAAGGACATGGAAAAGAAACTGAAAAGGGAGTGAGATAAGATTGTACCCTATCACTGATAGTATTCAGTGTATACGTTGAGAAAAGTGTGAAGAAAACCAAATACATGACTCAAAAGTGAATTTAAGTTCGTGGGGAAAAAATAAATATCTGAGATCTGACAACGACATTGTAATGCTGTCAGAGACGCTAATGTGCTTAGGAGATCAACTGAAAGTAATGGATAGTGTCTTGAAAGCTTATGAAATGAATATCAATTAAGTAAAACAGGGGTATTACAATGAAATAAGATGGTGCTGAGAGAATTAGATTAGGAAATGATACAGTAAAAGCAATAAATGAGATTTTCGCTTGGGGCAGCAAAAGCAACCGAAGCAGATAGGGTATAAAATGCATGCCGTCAATAGGAAGAAAAGTGTTTCTGGAAAGGACAAATTTGCTAGACTGACTAAAAAAATTGATATTTGAAGGTCTCTTCAGGAGGTATTTGGGATATAGACCAGTATATAAGTGAAATGTGCAAGATAAACACATGCAAGAAGAAGCGAATAGAAGCTTTTAAAATGTGTCACTGGATAGCGCTGAACGTTAGATGAATATATGCGATAACCAATGAAATATACAGAGTCGATTGGGAAAGGAACGGAATTCATGACAACTGCTTGATTAAAAGAAGGGATCAGTTAATAAGGCATATATTTTGTGGCATTAAGGAAAAGTTAATCTATTAATGGAGGCAAACGAGGGAGTTAATAATTGTGGTGAGGGATCAGGGCCCGACCACAGTAAGTCAGAATGAATGTAGTTCACAGCAACTATACAGAGTTGCAGAAGACAGACTAGCGTAGAGAGCTGCTTAAAATTAATCTTCGGAGTGAAAATCAAAACTGTATCAACGAAATAAATCGGCAATATTATTAATATTTGCGATTCCTACTGTAACAACAAACGAAGGTGTTTACGACGCTTAGGTGCTGGTTATTTTGTGAAGATAATACATTTTATTTATAAAAGGAAAGAGAAATGCCGGCAAGTGTGGCCGAGCGGTCCTAGGCGCTTCAGTCTGGGACCGCGCGACCGCTACCGTCGCAGGTTCGAATCCTGCCTCGGGCATGGATGTGTGTGATGTCCTTAGGTTAGTTAAGTTTAAATAGTTCTACGTTCTGGGGGACTGATGACCTCAGATGTTAGGTCCCATAGTGCTCAGAGCCATTTGAGCCATTTTTTGAAAGAGAAATGTTTCCTCAAAGTCAAGATACAGTCTTAGGCCCCAGTTCGCTCATCCTATGCATCGTTTTCAGCTCTGGGCCTCTTGGTTGACTCGTCAATTCGAGAAACACCGCTAGCTTTATGTAGATTTACTTAATATCAGTGGAGTGACAGGCTAAAAGCGCAAATTACCTTTTTGCATATGCGTTGAATTTAATCCAAATTTGTGACATAGTTCTCAACCTTCCCTTGCATCAGGCTGTTTGAATGTGCCCCCAAGTCAGAAGTCTATAAGGTCACTACTAGCAACAGGGTTTTCATGTGTTATGGCACTGATCACAGATATACGTCACGGGTAGGGGTCGTAGCGCATCTGCACTATTGACTCCTACCGACATAAGCTCAAATGTCATATCTGAATGCAATTGTCGTTTACTGTATATAAATCAATGTACATTGAAAGGTGGCTACACTGAGCCACAGCGCCAGAGAGTTTTGTTTCGCCGCCTCCACTGGCAGTGATTATTGAGAAGTAGCGGAGGGCAGTGCTTGTTGAGAACTAGTGGAGAGTGCTTGCTGAGATGTTGTAGTGAAGAGTGCTTGTCGAGATGTGGCAGTAGGGAGTTCTTGTTGAGATGTGGTAGTAGCGAGTCGGTGTGGAGATATTGTAATGATTAGAGTGCTTTTCGTTAATATATATGAAGGTAAAAGAAAAAAAAATTCCTTTTCTTTTTATTATCTCAATGTCTTAAATAATGCATCATCACAGGTTCAGTCAACAAAGCATCTGGCTTGTGTTCTTGTATTAGAGTGTAATTCTGGTTTTCTTGCGCAATTACAGTATTTCTAATTTCTTTTAATGACTTCAGTATAAATGGTATTTGAAATTTCTTGTCTTATTGAAGAAGAACCGTGCCAGATGTATACGTTGAGTCATACTTCGACACACAGAACAGTTATACTTGTGCTTTGGTTGCATAGGTTTTATAGTTGCTGGGGACTTAATTAATTAATTGTGTTAACGAAAATTTTTATTTCATTCTTTGTTGTTGTTCTATGCAGTCAGATTGCGTACAAAAACTAGTCAGGGCCAACCGTTTACGAGACAGCGTAGCCGAACAGACAGCTACTAAATCAAAAAAAATTAAAATTATTTGCATTTTATATAATTAAGCCCCCATGCACGTGGCGACCGTTGCTTCGGATCGTCCTTTGGAATGCCTCTGATTGTAAAAATAGTAGACAGTAGTATTGTTGTAGTAATTTGTAGTTTAGTAATTGTAGTCTATTTTGCATGTGTAGATTTGGTAATTGGCATTCTTCTAATGGTACTTTCCAAAATTTAAATTTGTTGTCTTGTCCACGGGTTTGACAATTTAGTGCAATTATTTCAATTGTTCGTTAATCGTGTTTGAAGGAAACACTTCGTGTGAATGGTATTGCTGGAGATAAAGAGTCATTGTGTGTAATTTTCGTACAGTGACGAGTTTTGTATGTTTTGTAAATGATTACGCGATCGATGAAAAAGGCAAAAATGATGGATAGTCACAATGACGAAATTGTTGACATGGCGAACTCGCCAACACAGGAGAACAGTATGTTGAATAATGAAGTGGAAAACAATGTAATAAGTCGGGAAAATAGTCCGGAACCATTTCAAAATTTTTCTCAATCAGAAAATTCACAGAATACGAGATTAACGATAGAAGATTCTGGAATAGTATCGAACACAGATAGCTTTACAGCTATGACGAAGGAAACTGGTTTTGCGGGAAATGTTAGGGGCGAAAGGAATTTTGAACTAGTTCATATGGAGCAGTTGATGGGTGCAATATTAAATTTGGGATCACAAATAGGAACAATTAAAACTGAGATGGGAACTTTGAGATCTGAAATTAAAACAGATAGGGGAACAATGGAAACACGGTTAGACTCACTTGGATCACAGTTAGGATCTGAATTAAAAACAGAGATAGGGACGATTAGAACTGAGATGGGAACAATGGAAACACGGTTAGACTCACTTGGATCACAGTTAGGATCTGAATTAAAAACAGAGATAGGGACAATTAAAACAGAGATGGAAACAATGGAAACACGGTTAGACTCACGAATAGGGACATGTTTCAAAAATATGAAAGATGAATGAAATAAAGAAATCAGAGAAGAAGTACAACCGATTTTGAAGGCTCACAATAATAGATTAATTGCAGTAGAGATTAGACAAAAGGAACAGGATAGAGAACAGGAAGAAAGAGATCGCGTGATAGTACAAAAGTTTTCAGAGTTAAATTTACAACGTGCACACGATAAGGAAGAAATATTTGAGAGAATCGAGGAATCCGTACCAAATGACAGAATAAATAACCTAACACAACAGTATGAACAGTTAACTACCAAATGTGTTAATACTGAAACCCGAGTCGCGACACTTACGGAAGACGTAAATAAACCGAAAGAACAAATAGGTGATTTATCGGAAAGAGTTGAGGAGATTTCAGATAAACTGACAAGTCTTAGTTTAAGTGGGGACAGAGATTCAGATGATATAGCACCATTGCCATTTGCAGAAACCGAAGAGTATCAGAACATAAATAAACATGTTGAAAATCAGGGAAAATTTAACGAACGAGTTAAAAGGGAAGTTGAGGCATTACGAAAGCAAGTCAAACAAATCGAAGGCGAATTTGTAGGAAAAGACAGTAGAAGAAATTTAGAATCACGGATAGCAGAGGGGTTTGAAGAAAATAATTTATTTCATTTACGGGATGCAACAATAGAGCGCCAGGCGCGCGAACTAGACAATAATCGACATTGGGACTGGGACAGACGCGGTAGGTCTTTGTCGCCACGAGGCGAAAACTTTGACTATAAACACTTTTTGACTGTTCGGAAATTTAAGATCTTCCGCAATTCTAAGAATGACATACATCCATGTGCATGGTTAGATCAATTTATGTACGCACTCCTGCCAAATTGGCCACTAAGTCACAAACTGGAATTTATGTGTGGATATTTAGCAAACGAACCGGCGACGCGCATGCGTGCACTTATTAGAGATTGTAATAATCTAAATGATTTTTATCATGCATTTCTATCGGCATATTGGTCCGAAAACACGCAAGACAGAGTCAAACACAGTCTTATTATGCAGCGTAATTTTATACAGTCTGAGTTCCGCACGTCAGCAGAATACTTTGAAGACATGATTCGAAAGAATCAGTTCCTTTCCAACCCTTATAGCCCGACTGAATTAATTCGCATTTGTTTAACTAAGCTGCCACAATCCATAAGACAAATTGCTTTAGCTGGAAGATGTAAAGACGACACTGAGACTTTTAAGACTTTGCTACAAGAACTCGAGTATGACAACGATGACGGGACTTCCTGTAATTTTTTCAGTAACAGTAATTACAATAGATTTTCAGAGAAAAGGGATAGTGATCGGAACGGGCGTTATATGGGTAATTTTGAGAATGACAGACGTAACAGACAGGACAATAGATACCAGCCTAATGACAATAACAGACGTTCTAACAGATATTACACAGACAATTATAATAGCGGTAATTCGTACCGGAATGATCAATCATACGGAAACAGTAATCGGTATCATCAAGACAGAAATTATTCATACAGTAATAGAAATTCTTGCTACAGAAATAACCAGGGTAGTAGATACAACAATAATTTCAGAAGTGACAGTCGAAATTATACAAGAAGTAGTTATGCAGACAGACAGGAAAACAGAAATTTTAATAACAGACACAACCAAGAATTTGCATCTAACAGACAGGAGGGACCTAATTGGCATCCTCCACGTGACAGAACTTCAGAGAGACAAGTGCAAATAGTAGAAACTGATCCGCGAAATGACGCGAATAATCAAAGACGTGACGCAATCAATCGACAATGACTTGCAGCTTCGGCTTCTGGCAGCAATATAGACGGTTCAGAAAGCAATGATACTACGACTTTACACTACGTACGCCTGGAAGACATGAGAGACATTTTGCTAGACGAAAAGGAAAATAATGTAGACGCATTTTTACATCCTGTTATTGAAGTATGTGTGGGTAAGAATAAGTTCACTGCAGTTTTAGATTCTGGGAGCCCACTGAATGTCATTAGTGAATCAGTTTTTCGTATATGTGTAAGAACTATTGCTTGTCCTGTGTTACCTGTTTCTAAAACTACAAGTCGAGGAGCGATTTCTGGAAAAAGTGTGGAAGTCAAACAACAGACCAACTTAAATTTCATTTGTCAAGGATACGAATTTTCTGCTAATTTTACTATTGTTCCATTACTCAGTACACAAATTATATTAGGTATGGAGTTTCTTAACGCACATAAGGCAATTTTGAACTTTAAAGAAGGAGGTGTGAATTTGACTGTTGCCGGAATGCCGATATGTTTGAAATTTTTCGAGTGTTTAGCAAGATCTGAATCAGATACAAAATGTTTAAGGTTTCTTACTTCTGATGTTTTCGTTGAGCATTATGACGACAGTGTGTTTATTCATGACAATGACAATAGATACAGAGACGCGATGGATGATATAATTAATAGCGAAGAATTAATTAATGAAAAGGTTAAGAAAGCTGAAGTGCCAGATGACGTTGCAAGAGAAGAGCTGCACCACATTTTGACTTCACATGCTACAGTATTTAGTCATCACACAGGAACTATACAAGACTTACAATATTTATTTAAAGTAAAAGAACACACACCATTTCGCGGGAAAACGTGCGCTATTCCTTTGGCTTACAGAGACAAGGTTAAGAATGAACTTCAGTACAAGTTAGATCAGGGCATTATTGAGCCAGCAGTCAGTCCTTATACCAGCCCATTGCATGTCGTTCTTAAAAAGGATGGGTCAATTCGTTTGGTTCTGGATTCCAGACAGATAAATAATATCATCATTCCTGAAACTGACCGTCCACAAAATTTAGATGAACTTCTTCAACATTTTCGTGGAATTAAAGTTTTATCCACGATTGATATGCGCGCAAGTTTTTGGCAAATAGAACTCCACCCTGATTGTAGAAAATACACTGCCTTTTTAGCCTTTGGTAACTGTTACCAGTTTCGGAAATTACCGTTTGGACTTACTGTATCTTCTGCAGCATTCATTCGTAGGTTAAATGAAATTTTACCTGTTTATCTTCGTGACAATATTACTTCATATGTTGACGATATTCTTATTGCTAAACGTTCTTGGAGTGAGCACAACAAAATTTTGGATTCATTATTACGTATCTTTGCAAGCGTTGGCATTACAGTGAACTTGGTCGTTCTCAGGTGAAATTTCTCGATCACATTATTTCTACAGAAGGTATTCTTCCTGATCCAGAGAAACTAGACGCTATTCGTAATTATGCTGTTCCTACCACAAAACGTGATGTTCGTAGTTTCCTTGGTGTCTGTAATTTTCTTAGACGCTTTGTTAGATTGGACAATTTGGCCACACCTCGTTTATGTGAACTATCCGGAAAGAATTCTAATTGGTGTTGGGATGAGGAAGCTCAATCAGAATTTGAACAACTTCGTGATGCCTTAGTTGCTGCTCCACTTCTTTCACATCCGGATTTATCTAAAGATTTTTGTTAGGCGACGGACTCATCATACAAAGGCCTAGGTGCACATTTATTTCAAGAGATAGAAGAAAACGGCGTTGTAGTACAGAAGACTATTGCATTTGGAAGTCGTGTTCTCTCTAAATAAGAAAAGAATTATTCGATTACGGAACTTGAAGCTTTGGCTGTTGTATGGGCTTTCACAAAACTTCGCATATTTTTGTATGGCAGACATACTAAGGTTTACATCGATCATCGAGCTCTGGAATTTCTTATGTCGACAAAATTAACTGATGGCAGATTGTCACGATGGGCATTGTACCTACAGGAATTTGAATTTAGTATTGTTTACATACAGGGTTCTTCAAATATTGTTGCTGATGCTTTATCACGTGCACCTATGGGTTTGAAACAAAGTGCTGAAGAGGACTGCAAGGAAAACAATTATTGTTTGATGTATATTCAAGGTGTTGCGTTTGAGAACTTTATTTCGTTTTCGCTCCAGGACATCGCTAAGGAGCAAAATAAGGATCCAATCTGGAAGGACATTAAGGAGAAGTGGAGGAGAAAGGAAAGCGTAGCGATTAGACAGCATTATTTAGTTCGCAATGACATTCTTTTTAAACGAAAATCGGTCGACAACTCTGTTTGGTTAGTTTGTGTTCCTGATGAGTGGGTTAATAAGCTGATTTGGTATACGCATTTCAGTTATGCACACTTTGGTCCCAGAAAATGCTTTCATAAATTACGGGAAAGTTGCTACTTCAGTAATATGGAAAAACGTATTCGATCTGTTCTGGCCAAATGCAAATTATGTCAAAAGGCTAAGCCGCCAACAATTTCTCACAGAGCACCGTTGTTTCCTATCATTCCAGCGAAATTAAAGGAGATGGCTGCAGTCGATTTGTTCGGTCCAGTGGTTCGTTCTACTAATGGTTTTGCGTACATTTTCGTAGCAGTGGAGTTGACATCAAAATATGTGTGTATTACACCTTTACGCAAAGCAACAGCTCGTTCAGTATCTAACGCTGTCATCAAACATTTTCTTAAGGAAGTGGGTCATGTTGATAAGGTTATATCAGATAATGGATCACAGTTTCGTTCTAAAATTTGGCTTCGTACTCTACGGCGTCGTAAAATTAAACCAATTTTCATTTCACTTTTTCACCCTCAATCTAATGCTTCAGAGGGGTGGATGGAGGAAATCAATAAATTGTGTCGACTTTATTGTCATCAGAATCACAGAACGTGGGATCAGTATCTTCATATTTTTCAAAACATTCTGAATGAGCTTCCTAATGACTCAACTTCTTTACCGCCTATGCTGATATTAAAAATCAAAGCACCGACAAATCGCATATCTGAAATCGTTCCTTTTCCGCCTTCACGGAAACTGCGGCATTCTGAAGTTGTGAACATGGCTCTGCAAAATATTGCATCTGCGGCTGCTAGAAGAGAGAAATCAGCTAAGCGTCCTGGTCGTTTAAAAATCTTGCCAGTTGGTCAAAAGGTGTTAATTAAGTCTCATCGTTTGTCTCACAAAGGAAAAGGCTTGTGTCGCAAATTTTTTCTGCTTTATAACGGTCCATATAGAATTCGCAAAAATATTCATGATAACACTGTTGAAGTAGAAACTCTTAAAACACGACGCTCTAAGGGAATACATCATATATCAAACGTTAAAATTTTTGTGGAATGACATACTTTCGAGAAACCAACAGTTTACGTAAACATGCAGAGAATACAAGGATACCGCGCTGTGCTTTGGCGGCGGCATATACTCAAAGCAACAGTCAAGTCTGCGCGCCGCACAAGGCAGTCGTTGACCGCAAACAATTGCTTCCTACGTCACGCGCCTACAGCTGATCGAGCGCTCAGTGCGAATGCACTGACAGCCGTAAACAAATACACAGTCTAATTTCTCCGACTAAATTCAGTATAAAGCTATAGTGACTTGATGAGTTATGTTATTAACGTTCAGTATTTTTCAGGATACGGTTATATAAAGTATTTAAGAACTTCAGGTAAATTCTGTGTGTCTCCGACGTTAAGAGGACTTGCTATGGAGAAAATTTCAGAAAGAATGTAATTTCCAAGAAGAAAGTAATAAACTAAAAAGGTAACTATTAATTGAGTTTATTTTTCAGGTAACATATTTCCACTTAGGTACGTACTTTAGACGTAATTTGCTGCTCGCAATTACGTGATTCATACTTTGTGCTAATTTCATGTTCTATGAATTTACTTGTGAAGTGACGTGCTTGCGTACATTTGCTGATTTTTGTCAATGTTTTATTAATGAACAGGGTTGTTATTTGTATATATTATGTATCGCTTGGCTGCAATGCTTTTTCACTGATGTCATATTTTTCTATTATGTGCATGCTGTGCTTATTTATTTAAATTATAATTGTCACCTGATTAATTGTGCTGACTGTGGTTATGTATGTAAGTTATACTTTGTGATTTATCAGCTTGCGCCTTCATGTTTACTTATTAAGATGACATATGAACATTTATTTGCTTATGCTGATATGATGCTAATGACTTGTTTATTACGTAAGATATATGTTTGCTGCTGTGCGTATGGATTGCATATTTATACATTTCTGTTTGTTGTCATAACTATCCTTTTTTGCTATATATAGAAATTCTGATATACAGTGTACGAACATAGAGTGTAGGTCACACTATTGTATTAATTATAGATTGTTCGCTTGGCAGAGCCTCGTTGTAAGAATTGTGCTGCATCCACTTGTTGACATTCTGTTCTCCAATGGTATATTTACTCGCTATTGCATGTTTTGCTTACGCTCAGTGCCTTATATTTTTAAGATAGGAAAATGAACTGCTATAATTCGACATAAACGACATTAGTACAAGAAACTTCGTAGAAGTCACATGAGCTGGAGGTTTTATGGAAGCTGTATAGATATATGCTAGTAGGAAGGAAGCTAACGACATGACATACCAAAACTAGGTTTAGACCATTGACAGTTATTACACTGCATTTTTCGTGACCAATTGAAATAGGAAGTGACACTTGACACAAGAAATACTCCACATGTTTGCTTCTGTTTGCCATAATTCTTGAAGTGGTGTACACACTGTGAAATATTATGATCATTCACACTCCGTAATCGTACTTAATTACTGAGAGTTATTCGAACTAAGTCTGTTAGAGGTCATGTATGCATTTCTTTTATTTAATGATGGACAAGGTAACCAAAACCCATCTTATAATTTATAATGAGTAGAAGATTTGGGTCAGATGGATTACACAGAGGTTGTGTGTTGATAGTGTGTCTTCGGATTGTATGGGATGATGAGGTTTGCATTAGGATTTTATCTGTACTTGTTCGAGGAGATTGACTAGAGGAAAGAGTTGTTATGGAAGTGAAATGATACTGGCGATAAGGTTTATATGTGTCGACGTATTGATGAGGTATTATTGAGGTATTATTAAAGATTATATGAAGTTGATGATTATTGGAGTTTTTGTGGACAAGAGGTAAGGTAAATGATATTGATGATAAGATTTATATGTATCGACGTAAGAGGTATTATTGAAGTATTGAGATTATGTGATGCTGATGATTATTGGAGTTTTGGTGGATAAGAGGTAAAGTAAGTGAGGTGCATATTTTTTTTTTTTTTTGTTGGTCTATATGGAACAAGGAGGATGGAGATAGCAGACTAGAACACTCAAGTAGAAGGAAGGTTGTCTACACACACTTTGTTAAATCAATAAGCAGTACATTTTTTTTTTTTTTTTTTTTTTTTTGGAGAGGGGAAGTAATTGCATATCTTGGCTCACTGACAGCTGTTCAGCAACCATACATTTTGATCTGGCTTGGCAAACATTGGTCTTGACATGATGACTATGACGTTGACTAACTATTATTGACTGTTATACACTCCTGGAAATGGAAAAAAGAACACATTGACACCGGTGTGTCAGACCCACCATACTTGCTCCGGACACTGCGAGAGGGATGTACAAGCAATGATCACACGCTCGGCACAGCGGACACGCCAGGAACCGCGGTGTTGGCCGTCGAATGGCGCTAGCTGCGCAGCATTTGTGCACCGCCGCCGTCAGTGTCAGCCAGTTTGCCGTGGCATACGGAGCTCCATCGCAGTCTTTAACAATGGTAGCATGCCGCGACAGCGTGGACGTGAACCGTATGTGCAGTTGACGGACTTTGAGCGAGGGCGTATAGTGGGCATGCGGGAGGCCGGGTGGACGTACCGCCGAATTGCTCAACACGTGGGGCGTGAGGTCTCCACAGTACATCGATGTTGTCGCCAGCCGTCGGCGGAAGGTGCACGTGCCCGTCGACCTGGGACCGGACCGCAGCGACGCACGGATGCACGCCAAGACCGTAGGATCCTACGCAGTGCCGTAGGGGACCGCACCGCCACTTCCCAGCAAATTAGGGACACTGTTGCTCCTGGGGTATCGGCGAGGACCATTCGCAACCGTCTCCATGAAGCTGGGCTACGGTCCCGCACACCGTTAGGCCGTCTTCCGCTCACGCCCCAACATCGTGCAGCCCGCCTCCAGTGGTGTCGCGACAGGCGTGAATGGAGGGACGAATGGAGACGTGTCGTCTTCAGCGATGAGAGTCGCATCTGCCTTGGTGCCAATGATGGTCGTATGCGTGTTTGGCGCCGTGCAGGTGAGCGCCACAATCAGGACTGCATACGACCGAGGCACACAGGGCCAACACCCGGCATCATGGTGTGGGGAGCGATCTCCTACACTGGCCGTACACGACTGGTGATCGTCGAACGGACACTGAATAGTGCACGGTACATCCAAACCGTCATCGAACCCATCGTTCTACCATTCCTAGACCGGCAAGGGAACTTGCTGTTCCAACAGGACAATGCACGTCCGCATGTATCCCGTGCCACCCAACGTGCTCTAGAAGGTGTAAGTCAACTACCCTGGCCAGCAAGATCTCCGGATCTGTCCCCCATTAAGCATGTTTGGGACTGGATGAAGCGTCGTCTCACGCGGTCTGCACGTCCAGCACGAACGCTGGTCCAACTGAGGCGCCAGGTGGAAATGGCATGGCAAGCCGTTCCACAGGACTACATCCAGCATCTCTACGATCGTCTCCATGGGAGAATAGCAGCCTGCATTGCTGCGAAAGGTGGATATACACTGTACTAGTGCCGACATTGTGCATGCTCTGTTGCCTGTGTCTATGTGCGTGTGGTTCTGTCAGTGTGATCATGTGATGTATCTGACCCCAGGAATGTGTCAATAAAGTTTCCCCTTCCTGGGGCAATGAATTCACGGTGTTCTTATTTCAATTTCCAGGAGTGTACATTGCTGCCACTACTACTTGATACACATGATGAACATCAAATTTTGACAGAATTGCGTTTACACAGTTAACACTATTGAATTACACAGTAGTACTTAATGTGGATGAAAGATGAGTGAGTGTGTTTTGTGTGTTTTCTTTTCCTAATCCTACCCACCTATCTCCTAAATATTATTTTATTTGTTTGTAGTGGCTTGCACTGACACCCATAAGTATTATAGGTTTACTGATATTTGAGTATTTGTAATAGTTAATATGACAATTATCTGATATCATTTGTGTGTTTATTACAATTTGTATGTTTAGTGTAAGAGCATTGAGAACAATTTTGTAAAAGCATTTGTATGTGCATTCAAACTATTGTTCATGACTGAACTGTGTGATTAGTGATGGTGAATATTATGGACTGTTACCTGCACTTTTTCAACATAATGTGTGCCACTTAGAAGTGATTAATCTCTGCTGATGAACTGTGTGATTAGGATAGTGAATATTATGGACTGTTACTTGTACTTTTTCTACATGATTGGTGCCACTAGGACATGTTTAATATCTGCTTATATACTCTGATGAACAGTGTGATCAGTGATAGTGAAATTATGGACTGCTCTCTGGACCTGCTCATCATTGCTAGGTGCAACTGATGGACTGCTTCTACTGAGATGATGTCACTTGTTGGTGTCTGCACCTGTTCAACAATGCTGGGTGCCACTAATGGAACTGCTTCTGCTGAGAAATGTGAGTTGTTGCTGTGTGTACCTGCTCAACATTACTGGGTGTCACTGATGGACTGTTTCTACTGAAATGATGTCACTTATTGGTGTCTGCACCTGTTCAACATTGCTGGGTGCCACTAATGGAACTCCTTCTGCTGAGAAATGTGACTTGTTGCTGTGTGTACCTGTTCAACATTGCTGGGTGCTACTAATGGAACTGCTTCTGCTGAGAATTGTGACTTGTTGCTGTGTGTACCTCCTCAACATTACTGGGTGCCACTGATGAACTGCTTCTACTGAAATAATGTCACTTGTTGGTGTCTGCACCTGCTCAACATTACTGGGTGCCACTGATGGACTGCTTGTACTGAAATAATGTCACTTGTTGGGGTCTGCAGCTGTTCAACATTGCTGGGTGCCACTGATGGAACTGCTTCTGCAGAGAAATGTGACTTGTTGCTGTGTGTACCTGTTCAACATTGCTGGGTGCCACTAATGGAACTGCTTCTGCTGAGAAATGTGACTTGTTGCTGTGTGTACCTGTTCAACATTGCTGGGTGCCACTAATGGAACTGCTTCTGCTGCGAAATGTGACTTGTTGCTGTGTGTACCTGTTCAACATTGCTGGGTGCCACAGATGGAACTGCTTCTACTGAAATAATGTCACTTGTTGCTGTCTGCACCTGCTCAACTTTGCTGGGTGTCACTGATGGACTGCTTCTACTGAAATGATGTCACTTGTTGGTGTCTGCGCCTGTTCAACAATTCTGGGTGCCACTAATGGAACTGTTTCTGCTGAGTGATGTCACTTGTTGCTGTCTGCACCTGTTCAACATTGCTAGGTGCCACTGATGAACTGCTTCTACTGAAATAATGTCACTTGTTGCTGTCTGCACCCGCTCAACATTACTGGGTGCCACTGATGAACTGCTTCTACTGAAATAATGTCACTTGTTGCTGTGTGTACCTGTTCAACATTGCTGGGTGCCACAGATGGAACTGCTTTTACTAAAATGATGTCACTTGTTGGTGTTTGCACCTGTTGACCATTGCTGGGTGCTGCTGCTGGAACTATCAACTTTTTTTTTTTTTTTTTTTTGAATAATTAAAAGTATTTTATGTGAACATTTGTATAAACTGATTTTTTGTGTATTGTGTAAACTACTATGTAAAGCCACATGTATGAAAGAATTTGTATTGCCTACTGTATTTTATATATTAGGTTATTGAAAGGTCAGTGCAGAGCCAAAATTTTATCTAATTATGTGATATTTACGTATTAATATTACCTTTTATTTTTGTCTGTGTTTTTTTTTTTTGACGAATTTGGTGGTATTTTCACCACCAATGCTGGCAAAAATACCATCAAATTCTAGCCCGTAGAGGAAGGGCATATGAAAGGTGGCTACACTGAGCCACAGCGCCAGAGAGTTTTGTTTCGCCGCCTCCACTGGCAGTGATTATTGAGAAGTAGCGGAGGGCAGTGCTTGTTGAGAACTCGTGGAGAGTGCTTGCTGAGATGTCGTAGTGAAGAGTGCTTGTCGAGATGTGGCAGTAGGGAGTTCTTTTTGAGATGTGGTAGTAGCGAGTCGGTGTGGAGATATTGTAATGATTAGAGTGCTTTTCGTTAATATATATGAAGGTAAAAGAAAAAAAAAGTTACCTTTTCTTTTTATTATCTCAATGTCTTAAATAATGCATCATTACAGGTTCAGTCAACAAAGCATCTGGCTTGTGTTCTTGTATTAGAGTGTAATTCTGGTTTTCTTGCGCAATTACAGTATTTCTAATTTCTTTTAATGACTTCAGTATAAATGGTATTTGAAATTTCTTGTCTTATTGAAGAAGAGCCGTGCCAGATGTATACGTTGAGTCATACTTCGACACACAGAACAGTTATACTTGTGCCTTGGTTGCGTAGGTTTTATAGTTGCTGGGGACTTAATTAATTAATTGTGTTAACGAAAATTTTTATTTCATTCTTTGTTGTTGTTCTATGCAGTCAGATTGCGTACAAAAACTAGTCAGGGCCAACCGTTTACGAGACAGCGTAGCCAAACAGACAGCTACTAAATAAAAAAAAAATTAAAATTATTTGCATTTTATATAATTAAGCCCCCATGCAACATGAAAGCGTGCGGAAAACACCAGTCGTATCACTCTAATGCCACGTTTAATCATTGTAACTGTTTCTGTCGAACGAATAAGCTTTTTGCCAAAAAAGGCCTTCATTGGAATTGGACGACATACGCACACACACACACACACACACATACACACACACACACACACACACACACACACACACACACACACAAACACAAACACAACTCCACACTTGTGAGCAGAGTCTCTGGCTGCCGAGACTGCGTGAGTTACTCTTTTGACAGTCTTTTTGTTGTGCCTATCTGCGTCTCAGCATCTTCGTTATATGGTGAGGAGCAATCTATCCTTTTGATAATATTTTCGTTATTCCATCCCGCATTTTCCATTGTTTACCTAAATGATTATGTCATCTGTTCGCCTTTGTGGTCCATAAAGAACACCGTCAAAGTCCCTAATAGATTTGACATCTACGTGTAATAATATTCCCCAATACGGCTCAATATTGAATACTGGAACCGGAAATTTTTCATCGCCAATTTTATACCAACGAGGAGAACAAGGTGATCACGTGCGTTACGCAAGTGTCCTGAATCATATCAGATATTTCTAGATACTAACGGCATTGCTCTGGCGACAGTGATCTGTCCATCAGCTGAGGACATTGAGTTCTGTGGGACACTTGGTGCAATTCGATTGTAATAGAAGGTCATCCTCTCATCTTATACTTGGTCACAAGAATATAGCACAGAACAGCATCAATACTCACCACAATCTTCCACACGATACAAACACACAGCACTTTTCTTCAGCGCAACAAAGAGCTTCGCCTAACCCCTTACTTCTTCCCACCCACCCCACCACTGTCACCCTGTTCCTGCCACTGCTACCATTCTTTTTGCCACAACAGTGGCAGAAATAGAAAGTCAGTAACTAAGTGCTCCCTTCAGGTTTCATCAGACTCCACCCTTCCGTTACATGCTTATCCTTAGGAACGCAAAAGCGACGCCACTTTATTGAACACTAGGCTTAACCAAGTGCAGGGTGCAAAATACACGAGAAGGAACTTCAAAACTACACATTACTATGCCAGACGAAGTAATTTCTACTGAATACTGCACGACTCTTCAAAGTGACACAGATGCATGATACTGTTTTTGAACACAGACATCAAGTCACTGTAATGAACAGTTGGACGTTTTACCAGTCGTCCAATTCCTCGACGATAGAAATCTGCTGCCTGACCCAGACGGCATTCGAGAACAGCTGTCTGAATTCCTTGCCGTCGCAAAATCTGCGAGTGCTATCAGTCAGTTCCTCGATTGCCTGGGCATTGTCGTCTACGATAGAAGTCAGTTACCTTGCTTCCCTATCTGCATGATACGGTCTTCATCAAGCTCTTGGCACTATTTCACCACAAATGGAAGCGACGCTGCACTCGCTCCATGTTTCGCCAGGCTTCCGCTTCGAATCTGTGGGCAGTTCACAAGTTTACTGCACAACAATCTTACTGTTCCGCATAGTTCGACTTTACAGTAGGTTTCCAGATGCCGCGCCATTTGACTCCCTTACTGCGATGCACCTGCTATCCTGGAAACGTAATTCAGTTATGTTAATATCACTGAAACATGTGACACGAGTTGGAAGATAGCAGTCTCGAATTTATGTCACTAAAAATATGGGTGTAATTAAAATACGAGTGTTGCCCAGAAAATAATACACCGCATTTTTTTCTCAGCCGAAAACAATGCTGCGAATGCGAATCGTTACGCATGTATTATTTTAAATCTCCCGAGTGAGCGCGCCGAGTTTCCGTCAGCTCTGACATATAGCGTAACTGCAGAACAGTTTAAAAATGCCATCTGTAGGTGATGTACGTTACAAGCAACTTGCCGTCGTTGAATTTCTCACTGCAGAGAAAGAAACTGTGGGGAATATTTACAAACGCTTGTGTAAAGTCTATGGAGCATCTGCTGTCGACATAAGGACAGTTAGTCTTTGGGCACGGAGGGTGAGATCATCAGAAGGCGGTTCGGCGGAGCTCCACCGTTTGAAGCGGTCGGGGAGACCAACCACGGCTGTCACACCTGACACGCTGCAGCGAGATGATGATGTCATTGCCGGCCGCTGTGGACGAGCGATTCTAGGCGCTTCAGTCCGGAACCGCGCTGCTGCTACGGTCGCAGGTTCGAATCCTGCCTCGGGCATGAATGTGTGTGATATCCTTTGGCTAGTTTGGTTTAAGTAGTTCTAAGTCTAGGGGACTGATGGCCTCAGATGTTAAGTCCATAGTGCTTAGAGCCATTTTAACCATTTGATGTTGTAATTCATGAGGACAGATGTTTTACGACTTGCCAGTTGGTGTTGCATCTGTCTGTCAGCAAAAGACTCTGGGATGTTCAAAAGAGTGTGCAAGATGGGTCCTGCGGTGTCTAGCTGTGGATCACAAATTGCACAGAAAAAACATTTGTCTTGATTCGTTGCAACGTTTTGGAACTAGGGGAATTGTGACAGGTGAGGAGACAGCGTTCACCGTTTTGAGCCCAAAACAAAACGACAGTCGATGGAATGGTGCCATTCCCACTCCCCACAAAAGGAAACATTCAAACCAACTGCTTCCGCGGTAAGGTCATGATCACCGTGTTCTTGGACTGGGAAGGTGTGATTCTCACTGATGTGATGCCAAGAGGTGCTACCAGTAATTCAGAATCATGTGTCAACACATTAACAAAACTTGAGACGAGCTTCCAGCGATCTCGGCACCGCAGCAACGCAGGAGATGTTTTGCTGCAACACCATAACGCTCGGCCCCACACAAGTCTGAGGACTGCTGGACACATCGCAAAACGGGATTGGACAGTGTTACCCCAACTAGCCTACTGCCCTCAACTATCGTCCTCGACTTCCACTTGTTTGGACCATTAAAGAATGCATTTCGTGGAAGACATGTTGAGGACGATGAGGAGGTGATTCACACAGTGAAGCACTGGCTCCGCCACAAGGACAAGGACTGGTCCTAATAGGGCGTACAAGCCCTTGTTTCGCGCTGGAGGAAGGCCATAGAACGGGATCGGCATTACGTGGAAAATAGGTTGTGCAGATAAAACACCATTCTTTCGTTTGTGAATTGCTCATTATATTCAATAAAGAAATGTTGAAGAAAAAAATGTGGTCCATTACTTTCTGGGTAACACTCGTATTACTATCCTATATAATGTAATATATTGCCCTTAAATACTTACTTGAAATTTAAAAGAAGCTTATACTACTTCACTGTAAGTGTTCTATTATTCTTTAAGTCGATTTTTCTCAAGCATTGCATTTTTGTGTTGTGTCACAGCTCTTGCCAGGGTGTGATGTATTTTATAGATTATATAATAATTTTTATTCCTATATTACTATTTTCATATTTGCAATAATAATATTAATTCATATTTTCAACGAAAATTAAGGGAATTTCTTCTCATTTGAAATCAGTATTGTTGCCATGGAATGTGACAGGCGTATCTGAAGCTGGAGGAGAAGCTGATGCTGATGATCCCTCTGCCACATACATATTTACTGTTACATGATGCTGTCTCCACAATGCATTCAGTTCTTCTTCATAAAAAAGGTCATCTCAGCGTTTTGTGGCCACCGCCCTTCCGAAGCGCCGAGGCTCCTTCAGTTTTCTAACCACTAATTTGCCAAACTCAATAATAGCGTACTGTTATCGCCTTCGTAGTTGTCGCTGCATAAGGCAGTGTAACATACTGGTGGCCGTGTGTGTTTGGTCGCTTCTTTCACATCTTTCCCCTTCCCCCCCATCCTCCCCCATCTCACCCCAACCCTTCTACCTTACCCGTTATTATGATAGTGGTGCTGTTGTTTCGCCTTAATCTTTTTCTGTAGCTTCTTGCGCTTGAGCTGCTGCAGTTTGAGGTACCACTTGCGCAATCTAAAATCAAATTTACTTGTTTCAGCTGCCGGCGACTTACGATGAATGGCGTGCAACAGAACGTGTATTCAGCCAGCCACTCCACTTTATCCATTGTGTGGGAGCTATGGATGGCGCACAATTGTTCTACATTGTCCTGCTGTTAGAGGAGGTGAATATCACCGTTACAAAGAGACATTTAGCATCGTCTTACTTGCTGTTGTTGAGGCAAAATGCAACTTTTTGCTTGCTGACGTTGGCTGCCAAGGCAGAATTTCAGTTGGAGGAGTCTTTAAAAACGTATTTATAAGAGAATTAATACAGCAAAAAACTGAACTTGCCTGGAGGAATAAAGGCACTACCTTTTGCATTCACGGAAGATGATGCCTTTCCACTACAGGAAAACATAATGAAGTCCTACCCAGGTAGGAACAATCAGAGGTCAAAACAGAGTATCTCCAACAATAGACTGTCTAGGGCCAGGATGCTTGTCGAGAATATATTTTGTGTTATGGCCTCAGTGTTTCGTGTGATCCGCATATCAGTGCTGTTACGTCCAGATAACGCTAAAACAATCATATGTCAGCAGTGTGTTTAAACAATTTTTTAAGAAGAAATGCCGTGTCAAGGAGCTGTTACACCCACCAGGAAGCTTGGATTCCTGTATCCGATAGACAGGTCAAGTCATCCCAGGGGCATGGAGACCCCAAAATATACCACGAAGAAGTTCAAATACTTACAAACAAACTCGTGACGTGAAACTTCCTGGAAGATTAAAACTGTGTGCCGGACCGAGACTCGAACTCGGGACCTTTGATTTTCACCGGTAAGTGCTCTACCATCTAAGCTACCCAAGCACGACTCATGCCCCGTCCTCACAACTTTACTTCCGCCAGTACCTCGTCTCCTACTTTCCAAACTTCACAGAATCTCTCCAGCTAATTACTTTGAAGCCCACTAGGAATAGTACCGCGGCAAAATTATTGCATCTGAGACTGTTGTACAGAACAGAAGAAAAACAACCATACGCAAGGCTAACCTTATTCACCATTTCGGATGTGTCCATAGTTTCCTGTGGCACTTAAATATAGTTCAGATACTGTACTATTTAATATCCAAACAACTTTGGATCGTAAGTAGACTCAGCACCACTTCCCAATTTTTTACTCTCTTCCATGTTTCTGTTCTCTCGTCGGTGTTGGAAGATGAGAGATTTTATTTTTCTGCCCGCGTCACTCCTGCTGGTTCCAAGCTCAGTAGGAATTTTTATGTGAATATTCATGTTTTTCTTTAATATTATCGCACTTTGTGGAAAGCACCTCCCACAGGCATACCTGTGCCTCGCTCATTTATATAGGTTACTCTGCACCACTCCATTTCCAAAAATAAAACACAACGAAAGTTAGAAACATGAACCAACACACACGGATCAAAACAAATACCAGAGCTGTGTAGCTGTAGTTAGTGACAGCAGGCCACGAACTGTGTTCCTTTGATTTCTACCGACACAGCCGTGGAGCACTGGTTTCGTGTTGCCGACATACTGCGAACGTCAGCAGTCCTGTACTATATAGCAGCGAAAAACGTTGAGACCATTGTTTCAGAACACGTTTCAAACTCAGCGCAAGCGCGCCTTTTACAAAGGCTCGTGATAACTAGCGGCCAATTCTGCGTTACATTGGTGTGCTCGGAAGCTTTTGATCAGGTTGTGTACTTAAGGCTATATGACTGCCCTTGATACTTCTCGGGTACCGCTTTTGTATTAAACTTGTATTAGAACTTGTATTGGAACAAATAAGACATTTGCTTACGTATAGAGGACAACAAGAGGTGATTTTTCCTTAGTTCAACACGTTCATGGAATAGGACACAAAAGCAGTAGCACTAATACGAACTTCTCTCTGGTATGTGCTATACAGTGACTTCCGTATATAATGAAGATGAAGCTGCACGTGGACATCTTAAAAAAATAATAAAAAAAACCTTCCTCTCGAAGAGAAGGGAGGAAAATTTTGGTTCATTGCCCCATCAGTGGTGTGGTCACCAATATAGGGGCGGTGATGAAATAGGGCATTATCTTTTCAAAACATTTATTTAGCGTATGGCTAATACAGACGTATCATGAAATTACATATACATATGTACATATTGACACACATGAAACTTAAGTTTGTCTTTACAACTGAATATCCAGTCCTTCAATACAGCGCACTGCATCTGGAGTTGCTAGCAGGAAGTCCTCTTTGGCGCCGTGATAGGCCCGAATCCTGCATTCACTGACAATGTGGTGAACAGTCTGGTATGGAGCCCCGCAGTCACAAGCTGGATCAGGCAGCTTCTTCCACTTAAAGAGAGCATCCCTGCATCGCCCATGGCTGGTACGGATTCTGTTGAGAGTAGACCAGGTCTTGCGTGGTAAGTCGAATCCACTTGGAAGCTTAGCACCTGAGAAGATGTTATGCAGGTGCACATCTGTCACTGCTTCCCACCGACCTTTCCATTCTTCAAGAGGTTTGAAATTCTTAGCAACCATGTCAGCAGCATCGCACAGAGTTGGATGACGTGAATTCAGTCTCTTGCGATTTAAAAGTGGCAGGTCGCGACGCACGGGTAGGTTAGAATTCCTGGAGATCTTGTGGAATTCTCTCATAATGGCTGTACATCTGCGTAGATCAGGAGGCATTATACCGGTTAACAGTGGAAGCCAATAAACTGGAGTAGATCTGATTGTGCCAGATATTATGCGCATTGACGTATTCAACTGGGTATCAACAGGCCTTGTATGATGACTATTCATCCAAACAGGTGCACAGTACTCAGCACTTGAGTATACCAAGCCCAGAGCTGAAGTTCGCAGATGGTTGCTGAAGATCCCCAGGTAGTTCCGCATAGCTTATGGAGGATGTTGTTTCGAGTCCTCAGCCTTTAAGCTAAGTTAAGAAGGTGTTGTTTGAAGCATAGTGTACGATCCAGGATGACACCAAGATATTTTGGGTTCCAATTGTGACGAAGAATTCTGCCTCTGAAACTTACTTCCAGTTTTACGTTCGCCAACTGGTTATTTAGATGGAAGCAACACACTTCTGTTTTACTCACACTGGGCTGGAGTCTCCAGATTTTGAAGTAATTGTCTAAGGCAAACAGGTCATTGGCTAAAATCTCTTCTGTTGTCTTCATTTCCTGGTGTTTGACGGCTAGAGCCAGGTCATCGGCATAGCAGTATTTTCTGGACGAAGTGTCCAGGTAGATCAGATAGATATAGGTTGAACAGTAAGGGTGAGAGAACTGATCCTTGAGGCAATCCGTTGTTCAGCTTCCTCTCCTTAATTATGTTGCTTCCAGTGATTACCTGGAACTTCCGATGACTTAGCATGCTGTTAATCAGTCGAGCCATTGTTCTGCAGGGTATGATGCGGAGAAATTTGTAGATAAGGCCTTCCCTCCACACAGTATCGAAGGCAGCAGTTAGATCAACAAATGCCACAGATGTTTTCTGCTTCATTTGGTATCCTGACTCTATGAAGGATGTGAGAGACAATACTTGGTCGCAGCAGCTACGCCCTGGTCTGAAGCCTGCCTGATCAACTGGAACGTTCTCTAAGATAGCGCTACTTATTCCGTTATATATTAGCCTTTCAAAAAGCTTGTAGCAGCTGCTGAGTAGGGAAATGGGGCGATAGTTTTCTACCTTGTTGCTGGGTTTGCCAGGTTTCAGAACAGATATTGTCTTCACCTTTTTAAACTCAGATGGAAGTTGACCAGTCAGCAGGATGTCAGTGAAGAATTCTGCCAGCCATATTCAAAACAATTTTTGCGGCATTCACCTTAAGAAACTTAGGGACACCGAGGAAAACTTAATAGAGATGGCTGTACGAGGATGTGAAGCTGGATGCTCCCGTAAGCGAGTGTCCTGCTCCTGTTTCCGCAACCTCTGCTCTAAAAAATTAGCTTGGGATGTGGATGTGCGCAGTCAGTTGGTTTTGCAGATTGTTTTCCAGATTTATAGTTTCATTTCTTTCACCAGAATGTTGATAACTGCAATATTCTACATCTAACAAGGGGAAGGCCTCAGACACGGCCAACCGATTCGGCTCAAATTTGGCAGGTCGCTTGTGTACAACCTAAAACGAAGGACTCTAAGATATTTTGGGTCAACACCCTCGAAATTTTGAAAAAATCACCCGTAAAGATTATGACGAGCAATCGACTCCAAGTTGGAGTGATCGATAGATAATTGTAAATAGAGCATTTTTCATAATCAGGTATGGGGTCCGCAAACGCAAACTTTTCTAGAAATCGAGGAAAGAAACTTTTACAACTGCCGCTTCTGTACCCACATGGTAAACGCTTTTCGCCGTCAGCGCCGATAGAGCAACGGCCAAGGTAACTGGCTGGGAATCGGAAAAACCGTGTTCGGATCTCGAAGAAACCTAGCGGATGTTATTCTTTTCGTTTGTATGTTTCCATATCTCAATTGATATGGATAGGAGGATTAATAAAGTAAGTAAATCAATAAGGAATGATAATAATAAACTGGGCGTAGTTGTGAACCTGGAAGAGTGAAGATGTCCGGCACGAGCCTTATAGAAGTCAATCGGAAAGAGTTGTTTTACATCATTAAGCTGCCGCGAACCTCGCGGATACATGTAGTGATTTTTCCATCGTTAATGCGCCGAATGAAATACGTTTTGTGTATGAATACAGTGTTCTTCCGTAAGTAACATATGACGAGTACTGTATTTAGTTTGTAGTAATTAGCTCGTCTGTTTATGCCGTAGTAACTAGTTATTGTTTGTTGTGTCATCTTTCAGGTACATAGTCTAAATAATGAAGGATGTACACTCTTCGACGAGCGCTGTAATACATAGTTGGGAGCCTGTCACAGACGCTGGCAAGCGGGAGGTTACCGACGCTGTGTTTTGGTTTGTAAAAGTGTTGCAAGACAGATGCAATATCAGCGCACTACCGGAAGCTGGCAGCTCTGTTTCTCGTCGTTCCAGATTGATAGGAGCGGCTGTCGTCGAGCGATTTTGGAGCTGACGAATGAAATGACTTTTGTTGATACTGAAGTACTGTACCATGAAGACGAAGAAGAAGGTGATTCAGTGGAAGATGTCCCGATTAGTGAATTGCAAAATGGTCATAACACTTTGGAAATCTCCACGTCACTGGGAATTTGTGCTTCATCTGTTCCCGATGAGTATTACGAACCGGTTACTAAACGATTGAACTACGGTGCTATACCCCTTGAAGTAAAGTAAAGGCGGTAACGCTAGCCAGGAATCATCCAAACTGGAACTTACAAACACAACAAAAGAATGGAGTAACAACAGCCCTGAAAAGAAAGAAGGACTTCAAATTGTGGGAAAGTGATATCGTTAAAGGAGGGACAAGATACGACAAATACCAGGCGATAAATAATGTGTACTTACGACCGACTTGTCGAATCTCGTTGTCGTAACGAGAATGTAACAACGAGAATACTTCAGGAGTGGGCTGCAGGTGCAGCGCTTCAATATACGGCCAACAAGGATTTTATGTTTGTTGCATCATTATCTTGGGCAAGAAATTTCAAATCGGAGTATAAAATTCGTCAACGGCACGTCAGTAAATACGTCTCTCATAAGGAGGTACAAAATATAGAAGATATACAGAAAGTGGCGACTCTTTTCAGCACGCAAACGGCGTCACTTATGACCGGTTTTAATAGTGATTACATGACCAACACTGATCAAACAGGATGCGAGTATCGGGTGAACATTCGACGCACATTATCGGATAAGGGAGAAAAACTAACCCTTGTCGCAATTGGTAGTAAAAACAAACTAACACATTCGTACACGGCGCAATATGCCATCACAGCCTCCGGAAAAGTGTTGCCTAAGGTTTTTGTGTGTTTACAAGAAACGAATGTTACATTTGGTTCTCGTGTTATAGAAAAGGTCAATCGTTTAACCGACTCGTTGAAAAATGTTTACATTACCTGCTCCAAATCCGGGAAACTGACAACTGCGATGTACAGAACATTTCTTAAGAATGTTTTAAAACCATACGTTTCTGATAACAAGTTTTGTCTAATATTGGATTCCTGGAGTGGACAAATTAATACTACAATGTATGACACAATGTTTAAAACTAGCGAGAGTCAGCCGACGTACACAGTAAAAGTAATACCGCCAAACTGCACACCTGTGTGCTAGCCGTGTGATGTTCAATTCTATCGCCAGGCTAAAAACTTTATTTCAAGGCTTCAGAATTGCAGTGTGGTTCAGGAAACCCAGCGTGAATTGAACAACCGCCCGCATGCCATAACTATTCACATCATAATTCATAACCAACTTCCAACACCGATTTTTCAGGCAATGATATCGTACATGTGGTGCGCATCAAAATTAATTCCCGAAAAATACATATTTTTAAATGTAAACCAAGTTTGTTTTCCGCCGACTCTTCGGAAGGAACAGTGTAGCTGTCGAAAGATTGCATTCATTAGATGTTCTTGGTGCCATGAGTATATTTGTTTCGAATGTTTATACGACATTTACCATCCGTCTAGTTGTTCGAAGAAAAGTGAGGACACGTAACAGTGACTGGAAGAGCCATTGTAAAGTGACCTGGAGTAACATTTTAGTTGTTTACTATCCCAAGAGGTTTGAGAACTTTATTCGCCTACTTTATTATCATTCCTTATTGATTTAGTTACGTTATTAATCCTCCTATCCCTATCGATTGTGATATGGAAAAATACAAACGAAAAGAAGAACATCCGCTAGGTTTCTTATAGATTTGAAACCGGGTTCTCCGATTCCCAGCCAGTTACCTTGGCCGTTTCGTTGCGGACGTCACATGACATCTGTTCAATTTCTTTTGTTGATCGTTCCACTCAGTATTTTTTATTACAGAGGCCAATCGCCTCTCTAACCAAACACACTGAGCTACCGTGCCGGCCCGTTTCACTATCGGCGCTGTCGGCGAAAAACGTTTACCATGTGGGTACAGAAGCGGCAGCTGTAAAAGTTTCTTACCTCGATCTCTGGAAAAGTATGCGTTTTCGGACCCCATACCTGACGATGAAAAATGCTATGTTATCGATCCGGCCAACTTTGAGTCGATTGCTCCTCATAACCCTTAGGGATGATTTTCTCAAAAACGCGGGGCTGTTGACCCAAAATATCTTAGATTCCTTCGTTTTAGGTTGTACACAAGCGACCTGCCAAATTTGAGCCGAATCGGTTGGCCGTGTCTGAGGCCTTCCCCTTGTAAGAAGAAGCAAAACCAAAATTATCTGTCAACGAATGAATGTCACCCTATCTGAAACTACCAGGGAAAACAAGACAAAGAGATGCTTTAACATAACATCAAAATGGAGTTTCAGTTAATGTCTGTTTTTCGTCAAGAGAATATTTTAGCACGATGCAAAGAAACAAATTATTTTTGTGTAGATTCTGTAACCGTTAAGGAAACTGTGAATACATTTAGAAACCAAAATGTTGTATCTCCCGGAAGAGCTGTTTTTAATTCTTAAAGAGCTGTTTTAATTTTCAGGAAATCCACCGTTGTAGCGTCCGATAAAAGGATCGTAGTACACAGCTTCAACAAGTTAAAATGACCGGTAAGAACTATTGTGACTTGAATGGACGTTGTTGGCGACCCTCTAAAGATTACATGGCGTGAAAGCGTATCAGCGTTGTAGGAGCTGGTAATTAGAGTTGCCGCTGTTAATTGATTTGTTTAGAAAGCCGCCGCAGCGAGCCGCACGCTGCACGCGGGGCAGCCGTAAATTAGGACTCCCCTTTTTTGGCTGCCCGTGCGCCCCTGTGGCTTAGCGCAGCATTAACACACACGGCCACCTGATTTATGCTCGGCTTTGCAGAGTGCGGGCCGTGATATTTACACGAGAGCGCATAAGTCAGCCTCGCGACCGCCGCGCGGCGCTCGCATCGCATTCCGTCAACAGTGGCGCCGCGCCGCGGCCGACACCACCCCCAGTCCCTGCGGTCAATCTTTTGTGTTGGATATGGCAGCGAGTCTCAGTTTTTGTTACGAGCTCCAAGCACTCATTTCTTTTCTTAGATCAAGCGGATTTTGGTTAACTAGGAAGCATGGCCGCTGCCCACAGAGGGCTGAGGAGAACAAAACAGTGTACCGAGCATGCTATGCAAGTCTTAGCGATAACGTAAATCAAGAGCAGGAATAGCAGGACTTCTTTATCTGTGAGCCCACCACACAAGAATTAATGCGATGTAGGAAGATAACGACGTATTACTTACATCGTCTGCTTTCAACGGATGTTATCGTCGAGTTTGGACATCTTATTTTCGTTGTGACGATATTAACCCGTGAATGTCTTGTCCTTGTACAATTTTTGAGGTCAAAGAATAAAAGACCTTAAAACGTATATCAGTTTCATTACAATGTCATCGCAGAGTTGTTTAGCAAAAGAACAGCGACATTTTAAGAAAACTGAGGCTAATACCCGTATTTCTAGCATTTACACGCTGTGTTGCGTTGGTGGATCGGTCACAAAATTAAATTTGTTTGCACTAAAATGCCTGATTATGGGAAACATAAGCTTGAAAGACGAAGGTGTTACAATTTTTTTTTTCAAATCTGGTTACTTAACATACTTCAATGCATGTGCATTAAAATGTTGCCGCAGTGGTAACAGCGTGTCCCGTGAGACCACCGAAGTTAAGCCTGTGGAGGTTGGCTATCACTTAGATGGGTGACCATTCGGGTCTGCCGAACGCTGTTCATCAGCGGGCTGCACTCAGTCCTCGTCAGGCCAATTAAGGAGCTACTTGAGTGAGAGGTAACGCGTAGGGTCACGAAAACTGACAACGGCTTGGAGAGCGGTGTACCTCACAACCAGTATCATCGTCATACTTTTCTGTACGATATTCTGCTATTACGGTCCACTATTTAGAGGCATTTTGTTGGTAAGTTACAAGCCCCTGTAAAGAAACTTAATAATGTATAGATAATTATTCGACTCTCATACCAAAGATTCATTTGAAAAGTATTTAACACTGACGGACAAAAGCAGATTTACGCTCTTCGTTTATTACCTTTAGTAAGAGTTGCCATTACTTGTTCTCATGTCCACGTGCTAAGACGCATGAACGAAGTGCTCTGTAATTTCAAGTGGAATTGTGCTCAACAATAAAAGCAAATTCTGAAACAAAACGATTTTCTCTTTTATGATGCCATGGATCCCAGCTCGTGTAACTCAGGAAGATTATTATTACCTTAATTTGGTATGGAAAATTTAGATGGAGGCGACGATCTTCACGACGGCGCTGCTCAACAATAGAGGTACGTGAGTGTGTCCGTCTCTTTTCCTTCGTGGCCCCGAATGTCAGTTTCAATATTTAGGTCATATTTGTGGCGACATTCAGAACCTGCAATGCTTTTCATTTCATTACAAAGTCCGATTAATTTCTTTCTCAGATGAATAAATGCGTTTTAACCACAATTATTTTTAGCGAGGCCACAGGGAATAACAGAACTTATGTGCCTCTATCTCGTTCGTACGTTCACATACAACTGAGTGTGTATCGATGTAACTATACTTATGACCCATTTTCCTTACAGCATTAATTCTTATTTTGAACCACACACTTGCGAATGAACGTGCCCTCTTATTTTGTATAGTCATTCGGGTGTATTCTTAATAACGGTACTTTTAATATTCAGTGGCTTAGTTTCCACAATTGATCTTTGCCTCTGCCGCGAAATATTTAACACCTGACATTCATATTAATTCTCATTTCAAAATTACGACACCGGCTTACTACGTTTTTAACAATTTCACAGGGCGGTTACACCCCGCATTACCTTAAATTAGTTCGGAAGTCATCTACAAGGAGTTGCACGCACGACCTCTAAGTCGTATGTCGAGAGACGATGGGGCACACACAATCAATCATATTTTTGTGAAGGAAGATTATTTCACCTGCCCTATCTGAGCTACTTACATCAGAGGTCTGTAAAGTTTGGAGAGTGATCAACAACACTTCTGTTCAAATCACATTTTACCACATGCCAACTGAGATTACGATCAAATGGTTTACACGAATAGTATGTTCGCTGTAATGACCGTACATTCGTTTCAAGCACTGATGTAGAACGCTTGATAGATTCCAGCTATCGCCTCGACCACTGAGAGAACTGAGGCAATTTACACTACGTTAAGGGTCAACTCGCTGGCCACACAACGGGTCCTGCGTGACCTGATCGCTGTCAAAGTTCCCGTATAAACACTAGTACGCAGGGGCACCTAGTGACACACCCATAGGAAATTGCACACAAAAAATGGTGGAGTGCCCAGCAGTTTTATAACAGTAATACGCAGAAAATAATGGTCGGCTCGTGATTAACTATTCCGACAGTAATAAAAATTGGCATGTCCAAAGGAAGCCACAACGCTGGAGAACACGTATGGCAGCATCAGTGGTGATCTGAAGAAGAGAAACTTCACACCGGGTGCAGTCTCACTGGAACACACAATCGAGCCAAGGGGTACAAACAGTTAGCTGTTCGTTGGACCCAGAGCGCGACATGCACAAGAGGTAGTCATGCAGTTTTAATTATAACTTCAAAAAATTTAAGTTACGTAATTAATTTGTTTGTGTGTAAGCAGGTAGTCCACATGTCTGCAGTGCTGGTTCACGGTTGAGCCCCGTCCACAGCACCATAGCACACCGCATACAAAATAACACAGCTCGTATCCGTTTTTTCAATGGGCTGCGCCATTTTGCCGTGGCACCTCTAGGGATTTGCTGCGGCTCTGTGACACGGGGAGTTTAGTGGGTACTGGGACTTTAGACCTGTACATGCCATCAAAGGAAATATCAGTTACTGAATTTTGATTTTTGGAAGTGCAACTTACTTAACTACACTGCTTAATAAACAGTAACAGTTAAGTCACGATGAATACTTACAAGCATATTAACTGGCTATAAATGGTCTACAGGTGGTTGTGGATTGTGAGCGAAAGCCCGACCCGTGTGCACAGTATGTTACTTACCGTTCAATGATCCTTTGCGAGTGATCTAAAGTATTTCTAAGTAGGCTCTGAATCACTCTGAGTAGATAGAGCAGTCCCTGCTGTACTGTCCAGCTACTCTTAACTTACACTCCAAGACAATCGTGGAAAGAAGACCCACCACGAATCAATCATCTGAATAGGACCAAAATTGTTATACGTCATGCACATGTACGGACAGAGCAAATGATTACAATTACAGAAAAATTGGCCGATTTCTTGAAGAGAAAGAACTTCACATATTGAGCAAAGTCAGTAATGCTTTGCTCCATATCTGTCCCTTTCGCAAGCACTTACTCGATGTGGCATTGAGTGATAGAGTTTTTGTATCTTCTCCTGAGGGATATCTTGCTAAACTCTGTCCAATTGGCTTGTTTTGTCGTCAGACAAACTTTCTCAGATGTTGAGCTATCCGGCGATCTCGCTGACCAAAGTAGGATTCGGCAAGCACATGTGTGGGAAAATCGCAGCCATCTTTCGCTGATCGCACGAAAATCCCACACAGCCTAATGGATCACATTTGACTCGTGTTTTCGTTATCACTGCCGGGAAGTTATCAGCGATGTGTGGCGATATGGCTGACACTCGTTGTTAAGTGAGGTTGTGAAATTTTGTTTCGTTTCGCTTTGCCCACGTTGAGTAAGAACGTCTCAATTTAAAGTCATTCAGGAACTACAAACTGCTCTGAGAAGTGGAGGCCAATGTTGCCATTTATATTAAGATGTTATACATATTATTGAAGTTTCTGGTACGGCTGTAGAGTTGATGGAGTTCATAGTAATAGTCGCAATACAATGCCTTATATCTGATGACTTTGAGTTATTTCTGAAATAGTTACACGATTTACTAAAAATTTTAATTTCATGGCTTAGCCACAGCTTGGGGGATGACTCAAGAATGAAGTTTTCACTCTGCAGCGAAGTGTAGTTGATATGAAACTTCCTGGCAGAGTAAACCTGTGTCCTGACCGAGACTTGAACTCCAGACCCTTACCTTTCACGGGTAAATGCTCTACCGAATGAACTACCTGAGTACGATCCACGACCCTTCTCGCAGCTTTACTTCCACTAGCACCTCGTCTCCTGTCTTCCAAATGTCACAGAAGTCCACCTGTGAAACATACAAGACTAACAATTATGGAAGATAGGATATTGCTGAGATACGGTTTAGCCACAGTCTGGGGGATGTTTCCAGCATGAAGTTTCAATCTACCAAGAAGTTCCACATCACCACACACTGTGCTGCGGAGTGAAAATCTGTTTCTTGAAACATCCCCCAGGCTGTGACTAAGCCGTATCTCCGCAGTAGAGCGTCTGTGAAATCTGGGAGGTAGGAAACGAGGTACTGGCGGAAGTAAAGTTGTGAGGAGAGGTCGTCAGTCGTACTTGGGTAGCTCAGGCAGTTGCTCGCGAAAGGCAAACGTCCCGATTTCGAGTCTCGCGCCGGCATACAGTTTCATCTGCCACGAAGTTTCATGTCAGAGCAGACTCCGATGCAGGGTCAAAATTTCATTCTAGTAGTTCTGCTACTGACAACCTCTGTATAGACACATCGAGACTGCAAACAGATAGTATAAATACTTGGAGTCAAACCATAAGACTAGTGAATTAAAGAAAACTGTGAAATAGTAAACGAAAATCTAATTGTTTTAGCGCATTGGGAAGTCGTACACAACCCACGAAACCAACAGTGAAAAACGTGATATATTCTGTCAAGTAACGTACCGTCCCAAAGAAAAGCGTTTCAAAAGAATTTTAATAAATTACAATCCTCGTTTAGTAATTTTTGAGAGCATCTGTCTTGGAGAACTGCGGTTTATTTTATGTTGTTTAAAATGAATGTGAACAGTCAAAACCGCACGAAACTTCTTTTTTATGAGGTTACCAGTTTCGGTCTATTTAAAACCATCTTCAGACTTATTATCATTATGGACGATGGTGGCGGTGAATGGAGCCAGCGCTACGATTCCACGAATGTAGTCAGCGTTCATGGAATTGTAGCGCCCGCTCCGTTCACAGCCACCGTCTTCCATCATGGTAGTAGGTCTGAAGAGGGTCTAAAACGGGCAGAAACCAGTAACCTCATAAAAAGGAAGTCTGTTGCGGGTTTGACTGTTCATGTTCAGTTTTAAGTAATTAGCCTCGTATGTTTTAAATTTATTTTTTTGCAAGTATTCGTTGGGTACGGAAATCCTGCAACTGCTGCTTCACAAAGCTGTTGAGTTTCCGTAGCAGAACTTCTTGACTGAGTGGCGTTTGTAAAGCTAGTTTAAATCGCTTGCTGAACCTCTCGTGTGTATGGTGTCGAGACGAACGGCGGATTGTAGGCAATATAGCATGCGACTGATCGCTCTCTGTAGGGCAGGATAGGCGGAGATATTCTGACGACAGTGTATAGTGATTCTGCAAGCACAAGTGTTTCGGAGCACGCCGTTCAGTGCACATTATCGAACACGAGGTTGGGGATCAGTCGACCACTACATGTTGCCACGTTGACCCAACGTAATCGCCAATTACGAGTGCAGAGGGCACAAAATCATCGAGAGTGGGCCGTGGATCAGTGGAAACGTGTTACCTGGTTGGAAGAATCAGATTTCTAGTTACACCAGATCAGTGCCCAGATACGCAGTTATCCAGGTGAATGGCTGCTCACGACACTCATGAAGCCACAGATTCAGGCTGTTGGGGGCAGCAATATGCGACAGGGAACATTCATATGGACTTCCATGGGACCTGTGGCAGTAATTGAAGACACAATCAAAGCTGAACACTATGTGACCGTTCTCTGTATGTCCATCTTTTCAGAGATGGCTGAGGGACTCGGATGTTCGATAAAGTATGTCATATCAAACACCTTTCCGTCGTCTACTTTCCAAACTTATTTTATTTGGCCACAAGTTTCAACGATTTACTACGCCATCTTCAGGCGACTGATTATGCTTGAAGTGATATAGCAGTGCTACAGCAAGCAAAAATCAACAGATACCAGTATGGCTCCTGTTTTGACCAGAACCGAGGTGGAATCTTCCGACACGTCGGTCAGGGACGTAGTGAATCGCCGATACTGGTAGTCAAACGAAATAAGTTTGGAAACTAGACGGCTGAAAGGCGTTTGATTCTGTATGTGGGCATTATTGGGGACCAACTGGTTCATTTCATTCCTCATGTCTAACCCGATGCTGTTGGCATTATCCAGCGGGATAACATTGTCACAAGGCCAGATTCGTGCTACAGTGGTTTGAGGAGCACGATAGCGAACTCAGGTTGATGTCTGGGCCACCAAATTCGCCTGAACCGCTGGAACACGTCTAAGCCGCCATATAATACCAGCGTCGCAACCGCAATCCTCTGACTCGTAATTTGTAAATACTGCGTGATCCGTTCGTTAAGATCTGATGCCAAATACCCGAAATATGCCAGGGACTAGCTGAGTCCATACCACCCAGAATGGATGCTTTTTGCAAAGATGGACCAACATGCTAAAAAACAGATGGTCATAATGTTCTGATTCATCAGTGTATGTTGGAATAAACGTAGAGAAATCCTTCAAGAGCTTTGTCGTGGTCTCGAAGCGCTCTCAAGTACTAATAAATCCTACGGTGTTTCAGGCCTGATGCGTTTCCGTGCGTGAGAACTGGATCAAACAAAATACATACAATCGCCCCTGCTGTTGCTCTTCACCGTAAAATAAAAATAAATAATGCACTTCGTGAGTTGATCGCTAGCCACTAACACAAATGATTGCACATTTTCCCAATAATGGTTTAAGTCGACGCGTACGCTAATGTTTAGAAAGGTACGAATGTCTTTAAAAATTCGATAGGTAAGACAAATAATTTTACAGCTAGAGGCAATGCAACATTTGACCATGTACAGCAGGCCAGAATTTTTCTAAAATTTTGTAACTTACTCGGTAATAATAACCGCAGTATCTAATGAGCCTTTACAGCTGTCAGTCTGCGAAAAAGTTCTTCTTAGCACAGCAGTTTTCTTGTGAGTAGGTCATATGTCAAAGAACTCCAGTCAGTTTTTAGTTACCCTTTCGATCTTACGTTTAATAGTGACAGTCGCTGATCGGTCACAGACGAATATTTGTCAGTGAATCTACGGAAAGGCAGAACCAAGGCGAAACTCTATTTTGATCGTTTATTAAACACATAAACTGCACTTCCCAGTTACTTTTCGGTACGATACCAAGTTCATTAATTACAACAAACAGAAAAATTGGCTACAGCTATGAGCTGACGCCCGCAAGGCCTTAGAAATCAAGCTTCCTATTCTGTGAGACTACTCTTACCCTCATACTTTCTGTTGCTGTTGTAGAAGGCGTAATCACGAAATACGGAGCACTAAACTGTTATTTCCGTGTATCTGTTAATAAATTGTGTCTTTGAATAATCCAAATTCCGTAACTGATAACACTGATTATTTACAGACATAAATATTGTTAACAAATGAGTAGTGCCAATAATTAAGAATAATTTTCATGTCCGATCATAAAAATTAAAATAGACTCAATTTAGTAGTGTTGCAAGTAAATCTTATGCTGCGACCGTTGTCAGCTGAAGTGTGAGTTTTTAGTTTCGTAGGTGTAACGTACTTACGGCGGCTGAAAATTAACTGTGTGAATTCGCTGTCTAAGTGCCGTATCTTGCTGCGGCAAGATCAAATTAATACGACAACGCACTTTGTTTGAAAAAGAAACGAACAAGGGAACCCGAATGAAATTAATTTCAAACCACCTGTGGTTTAAGTTCGAACACCGGAGTAATATTTCCCTGGGGTAAACAATATTTAGCCCTGCAGCTCATAAAACTCCAAATGCAGGCATCGCAGCTCGAACTGGCCGTTGAAAGAAAGAGTGATGACGCCAGCGTCGTTTCCAACAATGACGCGCTGATTGCATATAGAATTATTACGCATCCGATGGTGACGACACCGTTTGTTCTTTGCAGATTCGTTGCGGCTTCCCCCAATAACGAACTACTTCCAAGGATACGAATACTCAACTTTTCATATTGCAAGAGTTATTGTAACCCTTGAGTAACCATCATGAAACAAGGGAACGATGAGGATGAAGCAAACTCCTATCCCTTGTATATAAGGTAAAAATCTACTTACTTATGGCGAAGATACCCTTTCACATTGCGAGTAATTTATTTTCTGTTTCTCAGACATAAAATATAAAATCATTGTAATGGTTTTAGCATACATCGTTCTTTACTGATATGCGCTAATGCAGTTAGTTACATTTTATACAAAGACTCGCATCATTTAATACAGTAAAAGAGGCTAATAATTCGACGATTCTCTTTTGTAATTCTTATGTGTGGATGATTTTTCCTACACTGTTATCCTGCACTGCCTAGAGTAAATAATTGTGATTTGCGTTTTACGATTACCGGTTTCAGAGTGGATTCATCACATTTCGCAATACCATTGCGGTGAGATTACAGCACCACTTTTACAGTTTGATATCTATAGCACTGATGCATACTTCTCCAAATACTTCATCTCCCAAAAAAGAGAAGAAAGTACATCTACATATACATCTACGTGATTACTCTGCTATTCACAATAAACTGCCTGGCAGAAGTTTCAATGAACCACCTTCAAGTATTTACTTGAATTTACAGCCTTCAGATTTGTGTGACTTATCGCCTAATCGACATTTACCATATTTCTTTTAATACTCATGTGAGTAATTCCACAATTTTCTTTATTAAGGGTCAATTGCAACTTTTCGCACCATACCGATATCATACCTAAATCATTTTGCAGTTCGTTTTGGTCATGTGATGACTTTACAAGACGGTAAATAACAGCATCATCTGCAAACAATCTAAGATGGATACTCAGATTGTCTCTTATTTCGTTAATATAGATCAGGTACAACAGAAGGTATATAACACTTCCTTCGGGAACGCCGAATATTACCTCTGTTTTACTCGATGGATTTCCGTTGTTTGCTATGAACTGTGACCTTTCTGACCGGAAATCACGAATCCATTCGCATAACTGAGGCGATATATCATAGGCACACAGTTTGGTTAGAAGATGCTTGTGAGGAACGGTGTCGAAAGCCATTTGGAAATCAAAAAATATGGAATCAATCTGACATCCCCTGTCGATAGCACTCATTGCTTCGTGAGTATAAGGAGCTAGTTGTGTTTTGCAGGAACAGTATTTGCTGAATCCGTGCAGACTATTTGTCAATAAATCGTTATCTTCGAGGTACTTCATAATGTTCAAATATAGTATATGTTCCATTGCGCTATCGCAAATCGACGTTAGTGATATGAGCCTGTAATTCAGCGGATTACTCCTACTTCCATTTCTGGGTATTGGTGTGACCTGAACAGTTTTCCAGTCTTTAGGTGCGGATTCTGCGAGCGAGAGGTGGTATGTAATTGCTAAATATGGAGCTATGGTATCAGCGTACTCAGAGAGGAACCTGAGTGGTATACGATCAGGACCGAAGGCCTTGGCTTTTTTAAGTGATTTAAGTTGCTTTGTTACACCGTGGATATCTACTTCTATGTTTCTTATCTTGGCAGCTGTTCTTTATTGAATTTCAGGAATATATACTTCGCTTTCTTTGGTGAAGGAGTTTTGGAAAACCGTGTTTATAACTCTGCTTTAGTGGCACTATCATCAATGACTTCACCGTTGTTATCGCGCAGTGAAGGTATTGATTGTGTCTTGCCACTGGTGTGCTTTATGTATGACCAGAATCTCTTTGGGTTTTCTGCCAGATTTCCGAGACAGAATTTCGTTGTGGAAATTATTAAAAGCATCTTGCATTGAAGTAAGTGCTATGTATCGAACTTCTGCAAAACTTTGCCAGTCTTCGGGATTTTTCGTTCTTGTAAATTTGGCATACTTTTTTCGCTGCTTCTGCAACAGTGATCTGACCCGCTGTGTGTATCACTGTGGATCAGTATCATCACTTACTAATTTATGTGGTATGTATCTCTCAGTTGCTGTCGATACTATATCTTTGAAATCATTCCACAAATTTTTTGTGTTTACATGATCAGATCGGAAGTAGCGAAGACTCTCCATCAAAAAGGCGTTAAGAGCATTTTCATCAACTTTTTTTTAAATAGATGTACTTTATGTTTCTTCTTCTTATTCAACCTAGCAGCAGTTGCCTTGTGGTCCCTAATCCCTGCATTTGTCACGATACTCACTATTTGTCCAGGATTATTTGTTGCTAAGAGGTCAAGTATGATCTCGCAACCATATACGCTTCGAGTGGGCCCATGAACTTATTGTTCAAAATAATTTTCTGAGAAGGCATTCAGTACAATTTCGGATGTTGTTTTATGCATGCCGCCGGCTTTAAACGTATAATTTTTCCAGCATAACGAGGGTAAATTGAAGTCACTACCGACTGTAATTGTATGAGTGGGGTACCTATTTAAAATGAGACTCAAGTTTTCTTTGAACTGTTCAGCAACTATATCTTCTGAGTCTGGGGGTCAGTAAAACGATCCAATTAAGAGTTTAGTCCGATTGTCAAGTATAATCTCTACCCATACTATTTCGCAGGAACTTTCTACTTCAATCTCACTACAATGTAAACTACTTCTGACAGCAATAAATACTCCACCACCAACTGTATTTAGTCTATCCTTTCCGACACTGTTAGACCGTTTGAAAAAATTTCGGCTGAACTTATATCTGGCTTTAGCCAGCTTTGAATACCTGTAACTGTTTGACCTTCAATGCTTTCTATTAGGGCATGGAGCTCTGATTCTATCCCAACACAGCTACGACAATTTACAACTACATTACCGGGTTTTATTTGCCCCCTTTTAGACGGACGCCTTTCTGTGGTTTCCTCAGACTCTCTAACCTAAAAGACCGCCTAATCTCTTCCACACAGCCCTCGCTACCCGTGTAGCCGCGTCCTGTGTGTAGTGGACCCCTGACCTAATAAGCGGAACCCGGAAACCCACCACCCGATGGCGCAAGTCAAGGAATCTGCAGCATACACGGACACAGAACCGCCTGAGCCTCTGATTCAGACCCTCCACTCGGCTCTGCACCAAAGGATCACAGTTGGTTCTCTCGTAAAGAGCAACCTTTTTTTTTTTTTTTTTTTTTTTTTTTTTTTTTTTTTTTTTTTTTTTTTTTTAGCGCATATACGTTGCCGTGTCATTCTTCTTGTAATACTTTCATTCCGCAGCACAAATGAAATAAATGTATGGAATTTCTACTAATTACATAGATAGTCTTCAATAAATAAATGGCGCGGAATATTTGGGAACATGTCTGCTCAATGTTCATGGAACTTATTTGCAAGTGGTATTCTCATTCATTTTGGAAATTGAGGCAACCACACATGTGCGACGACGTGAACACGAAATCATGCACACACACACACACACACACACACACACACACATACACACACACGAGACAAACACGGAATAAGATTTCATTCAGTCGTAGCATTTGTCCTTATTTTCCACTGAGATGTTGATTTGCGATTGGACACAGGCTACATTTGGTAACTGATATGTTTCTGTGATTATGGTTCGGCCATACTGCAATTGCTGCTCTTCACTTTCACTTCAAAAACGGGCTGAATACGGAACGTGTAATTTGTACAGCTATATAACCACACAGACGGTCCTTAACGAGGACACTTACATCAGTAAGGGAACTACTGCCGCAGTCGATAGTAATCTAAAAGTGAAATGAAGCGTTTCTGATTTATCGCAGCGTATTGAAGGAGCCTGCAGAACGATGGAGACTAGTGATAATGTCTGTTGCCGCTCCGGCAGCAGCTGCGAACCTCGAGGCACATTTCGTCTTCTGTTCAGATTGTCGGGCACAGAGATTCCTCCGATATGGGGTAATAAAGCATTAGTAACGGTCTAGAGATAAAATTAGAGCTACGATGCATAATCAGACGAAAATTTCTAGCACGAAGGAGAAATGTGGTTGTAACTACTTCTGTCCGCGCATTTCAGAGAACATATAGCGTGAACACTAAGTAATACTTTACGATCGGCAGAAATCTGCATAATCGAGAGGTGTGTTTCGTATACGAGTATTGTAACTGTCAAGTACTGACCTCCGAGTATAAACAGGTCCACAACACGTACGTTCTGCAATTGTAGCGATTTACAAAGAGATTAACGAGCTTAGAATTTACTGGCCGGCTTATGTAAGCTATATTTTCGTCTATATAAAACGTAACTGCGTGATATTACCGCCATGTGGTAGGGAGAAACTTGTTTTTTCGGCTTTGGCATCCACTGCGTTTATCACTATTTGGAAGTCTGGTACATCACACACAATAGAGTACACGACTTTTTGGCATAGATAATTATTCTGTAGCGCACAGCACCAAATACACATTCTATTGACGACTTGTCTGATAAGTAGAATTTTTGTGACGTAGCGGGACGTGTCGGCGGGATCCATGTTCGCGGAGTTCGTTAGACGCCGTACTGAGACTGTGAGCGTAGTGAGTGTCGTGCGTTTATCGCCGTGTGACGCAGTTTTATCTGTTGAATATTTTGCTGTCGTAGTGATGGGGGTTTGTCTACCAGCTACGAGTGTCGTTTTGGAAGGCGCTTGATAGCAGCGAACAGTAATTAAATTCTGTTTCATCGATGTTGGATCTTGTGAACACCGCAGCCGGTGAATGACACCACAAATATATTTTAAGTATTCTATTTTAGTGTCATAACCGGTTTTGGGCTACCTTGCCCATCTTCAGGTGGCCAATATTTTCAGTTGCACAGATGTTTTGACCAACAGCAAGTTGTCAGCCCCCACACTGCACAAGAATATTTGACTATTTAGTGCCTCATTAAAGTTGTTTCACTAATAAAATTACGCTTAAGTGCTTGAATTTATTTATATATGACGCAAAATAGTTGTGTTCACTTACTTAAGTTCCAGTAGATGTTGATTTGTTTTGTTGTGGTCCATGTGGTTTTCCAGGACCATGAATATGTTTTTGAATTCCACACACCACACATATTGGGAAAAAGTTACTGTGGCACACTTCATAATATTCTTAATGCTAGTGTTCAGTGTCACACATGTGCTATACGTGGGACGTTTTTGTTTGCAATGCAGTTGTTATCATTAAGCAAAGAGCTATTGACTATTGACTAAGGATGTAAACAGAGCAAAGACGATAAGTGAAGCGAGGAAAATGTAACAGCTTAATAATGTTTGAAACCTAAAAATAAACGTATTATTAAAAGACAGTAGGACAAATCGTTGTTAGTAGGCCTTTTTCAGTGGTAATTTTTGACGAAATACTTTAAAGCCAAATCACCACTGATAAAAAGGACTAACAACAGTTTGTTCTACTGTCTTTTAATTGTAAGTTTCAACATTTTTCTGTTATTAATGTGTTACATTTTGCAAACCCCACACATCATCTTTGCTCTGTTTATATCCTTGGTCAGTAGGAAATTAATGAAATCTTAGTATCTTTGCTTAATGGTAATCTTTGCACTGCAAAGAGAGACATCAGATGTGTAGCAAAAGTGTGACGCTCTACACTGGCATTAAGAAAATTTTGAAGTGTGACACAGAAAATTATTTACAACATGTGTTGTGTGTGGAAGTCAAGAACACATACATCGACCTGGAAAACCACATGGACCACAACAAAACAGATCAACATCTACTTGTGCTCATGTAAGAGAACACAACTATTGTGCGTCATATATAATTAAATGTTAGCACTTTAGCGTATTTTTATTAGTGAAACAACTTATAAAGTGACAATAAATACTCAAATATTCTCGTGCAGTGTGGGAGCAAATGACATGCTGTTGGTCATTCCATGTGTGTAACTAAAAATATTAGCCATCTGAAGATGGGCATGATAGACCAAAATCGGTTATGGCACTAAAATAAAATATTTAAAAAGTATTTTTGACTAGTTGAGTCATTCACCAACTATAATTAAACGTTCCCCGGGTTGCTTGTAATCTATTGCACGACATAGACCGGAGTCTGTTGCTAAAGTTAATCACACAATTTTATGGAAAATGTGTGGGTTATTAATGTTGATTTTTGCAGAGAACAGGGTGCCGTTGCCAGATAAGAGTAGCTAACACGTCTAAGAATGTACACGAATACACAATGTTGGTAAGATTTAGCAGTTACTTACACTACTGGCCATTAAAATTGCTACACCACGAAGATGACGTGCTACAGACGTGAAATATAACCGAAAGGAAGAAGATGCTGTGATATGCAAATGATTAGCTTTTCAGAGCATTCCCACAAGGTTGGCGCCGGTGGCGACACCGACAATGTGCTGACATGAGGAAAGTTTCCACCCGATTTCTCATACGCAAACAGCAGTTGACCGATGTTGCCTGGTGAATCGTTGTTGTGATGCCCCGTGTGAGGACGAGAAATGCGTACCATCACGTCTCCACTTTGATAAAGGTCGGATTGTAGACTATCGCGATTGCGGTTTATCGTATCGCGACATTGCTGCTCGCATTGGTCGAGATCCAATGACTGTTAGCAGAATGTGGAATCGGGGGTTCAAATGGCTCTGAGCACTATGGGACTTAACAGCTGAGGTCATCGGTCCCCTAGAACTTAGAACTGCTTAAACCTAACTAACCTAAGGACATCACGCACATCCATCTCTGGGGCAGGATCCGAACCTGCGACCGCAGCGGTCGCGCGGTTCCAGACTGAAGCGCCTAGAACCGCTCGGCCACCACGGCCAGCGGAATCGGTGGGTTCAGTCAGTAGGATAATACGGAACGCCGTGCTGGATCCCAACGGCCTCGTATCACTAGCAGTCGAGATGACAGGCATCTTATCCGCATGGCTGTAACGGATCGTGCAGCCACGTCTCGATCCCTGAGTCAACATATCGGGACCTTTGCAAGACAACAACCATCTGCACGAACAGTTCGACAACGTTTGTAGCAGTATAGACTATCAGTTCGGAGATCATGTCTGCGGTTACCCTTGACGCAGCATCACAGACAGGAGCGCCTGCGATGGTGTACTCAACGACGAACCTGGGTGCACGAATGGCAAAACGTCATTTTTTCGTATGAATCCAGGTTCTGTTCACAGCATCATGATGGTCGCACCCGTGTTTAGCGACATCGCGGTGAATACACATTGGAAGCGTGTATTCGTCATCGCCATACTGGCGTATCACCCGGCGTGATGATATGGGGAGCCATTGGTTACACGTCTCGGTGACCTCTTGTTCGCATTGACGGCACTTTGAACAGTGGACGTTACATTTCAGATGTGTTACGACCCGTGGCTCTACCCTTTATTCGATCCCTGCGAAACCCTACATTTCAGCAGGATAATGCAAGACAGCATGTTGCAGGTCCTGTACGGGCCTTTCTGGATACAGAAAATGTTCGACTACTGCCCTGGCCAGCACATTCTCCAGATCTCTCACCAATTGAAAGCGTCCGGTCAGTGGTGGCCGAGCAACTGGCTGGTCACAGTAAGCCAGTCACTACTGTTGATGAACTGTGGTATCATGTTCAAGCTGCATGGGCAGCTGTACCTGTACACGCCATCCAAGCTCTTTTTGACTCAATGCCCAGGCGTATCAAGGCCGTTATTACAGCCAGAGGTGGTTGTTCTGGGTACTGATTTCTCAGGATCTATGCACCCAAATTGCGTGAAAATGTAATCACACGTGAGTTCTAGTATAATATATTTGTCCAATGAATACCCGTTTATCATCTGCATTTATTCTTGGTGTAGTAATTTTAATGGCCAGTAGTGTATATGATAGTCTGGACACTTGGAAGCTATTAGTAATGAAGTATTTCTTGCCAGCCTCTGTCGGTTGAAATGTAAGGTTTTTTAAGTACTTACAGTCTTGGGGCACTTCCTTTACAAAAATTAATGTTCTCGGTGACCAACACCACCATGAAAGCTCATCCCAGACGGAAGACTAAAGTCTAATGTCTCTATTGTTCAATGTAAAGGGCGATAACGATGAAATTTATGAATCAGATTATGTACACAACAATATCAAATTATCTGGAGTTCAGAATCGTTCATGAGTACCGACTGCGGGAAATCTGTTCGATGTGAAGCACTCACAAGGTACAGTGAATGCATCCATATATCACAGCATGGAGTGAAAGTAGAGGAGAATATGTGTCTGGAGAATATCCATCCACGCAAGATACCCATTGCCACGTGACATCAACAGTGGTTGCTAGAGGACCGTGAAGAATCTAGGAGGACAATGTCTTGTACGTGTTCGGTGAGTGATAGGCCACAAAAAAATTCAGAGCAAGGAATCTGCAGTTCTCTGAAGAAAGTTTCCTCCTTCATCGTCACGTGTGGTCGAGCAATGCGCTGCTGAAAATATAACATGTTGAGAATTCTATGGCGCCTCCGATTAGAAATGTCCCTGAAGTACTGGCTGCAGTTCTGATTGACCACAACATGAGCGAATCGAGTAGAAATCCTACAGATGTATACCTACATCTTAATCGGTACTCTGTAAGTCAAATTACGGTATGTGGCAGAGGGTAGTTATGGCATCTCTGACATTTTCACTTTCCTCTATTACATTCGAGACAGGCACGTAGCAAGAAAGATTTTCGGTAAGCCTCCGTATTAGCTGGTAATGTCTCCGATTCTCTATTATCGTCATTTCGAGAAGCGTATTTGGGAGGAAGTAAACTGTAATCAGACTGTTCTTCGAATGTACGCTCTGGGATTTCTACCAGTAAAGCTTTTTGTGATGCACATCAATTCCCTTGTGGTGTCTGCCACTGGATTTTGTTGATCATCTTCCAAACACCCATCCGATTTCGAAACGATCCTGGCTCCTCGTTTGATGTTAGGTGTATCTTTTACGATGTACCCGTGGTTCAACGATAGCGTCTTTGACTAGTAAACAAAACGTCTTAGGCTCCGGGATTCGAACCCAGTCACTGCTTAACCGTTGAATAAAAATCATCAGCAACGGCGGCCGAAGACTTTCGGAGTAAGAGGTCAGCCTCATTCTGCCAATGACGTAGTACTACATAAAAAAATAAATCTCGTGTACACATTCGGCTGTCTACCAAATTTTCGTTCTTCTGTTGTTTAAAAAATGTAAAATGTCCTTCCTGTTAGAGTTTCTATGCAATAAGGATCTGTATTAATTATTGTTATTAGAATTACTGAGGAAATAATCAGTAAATGGTTAACGTATGTATTATATTTTGTTTAAAACTGTGTAATCAGCGCCATGTTTCACTAATTCAGAAAGGTTTATGTATTATGTGCCTGTTAATGAGCTGGCTTTGACGAACCAATGGTCGCGTGCTCTCAGTGCGTTATCGCTTACTCAGTTCATTTCTACGAATCGAACCTGAAGTCTGATTTTCTTCGTGAAGTTCGATTGTAACTGTTATTATCTTGCAAATCATTTCGATGTATTGAATCTAAATATTAACATGGTCTTATGTCTAAAACTTACCTCGATCAATAATGACTTCAGGACCTGATGAGTGATTTACATAAAGGTTATTTAGCTTATGGCATAAACAAACATAACAGATATTTATTCAGCTGATGGGATTAGCCAAAACAGGAGAATTTTTCTTACACGCGTTTATTCTAAACCATTTGTTTATTTCACGATTTCATTTTGATCATGCTACCGTCGATGTGATGCGACCTCGTTTCACGAATATTTTACTTCTAATTTCGCAAATTTTTAAAAAATCAAACACTAGAGTGCGGACATAGTTTCAGGGCACTCTCTTTGCCCTCCGGGATGGGAAATTACAATAAAAAACGGAAGAATCAGCAATGATCAATAACTTGAGAATGGAGGAGGCAATATAAACCACATTCTCAGGATATGTGGCGTGTAATTGAAAAAGTGTCATGATACACTATGTGATCAAAAATGACTTACAAGTACGTGGCGCCCTTCATCGGTAATGCTGGAATTCAATATGGTGTTGGCCCACCCTTAGCCTTGATGATAGCTTCCATTCTTACGCATACGTTCAATCAGGTGCTGGATGGTTTCTTGAGGAATGGCAGCCAATTCTTCGCGGAGTGCTGCCCTGAGGAGAGGTATCGCTGTCGGTCGGTGAGGCCTGGTACAAAATCGGCGTTCCAGAATATCCCAAAGGAGTTCTATAGGACTCTGTGCAGGCCATTCCATTACAGGGATGTTATTGTCGTAAAATCACTCCGCCACAGGCCGTACACTATGAACAGATGCTGGATCGTGTTGAAAGATAAAGTCGCTATCCCCGAATTGCTCTTCAACAGTGGGAAGCAAGATGGTGCTTAACACATTAATGTAGGTCTGTGCTGTGATAGTGCCATGCAAAACAACAAGAGGTGCAAGCGCCCTCCATGAAAAACACGACCACAGCATAACACCACCGCCTCCGAATTTTACCGTTGGCACTACACACGCTGGCAGATGACAATCACCGATCATTCGCCGTACCCACACCCTGCGGTCAGATCGCCACATTGTGTACCGTGTTTCGTCACGCCACACAACGTTTTTCCACTGTTCAATTATCCAATGTTTACGCACCTTACACCAAGCGAGGCATCGTTTGGCATTTACCGGCGTGATGTGTGGCTAATGAGCAGCCGCTCGTCCATGAAATCCAAGTTTTCTCACCTCCTGTCCAACTGTCATAGTACTTGCAGTGGATCCTGATGCAGTTTGGAATTCTTGTGTGATGATACTGAAGCATAAATATCTGCCCATCAAACATTATAACCCTCTTTAACTGTTGGCGGTCTCTGTCAGTCAACAGACAGGGTCGGCCTGCACGCCTTTGTGCTGTACGTGTTCCTTCCGTTTCCACTTCACTGTCACATCGGAAACAGTGGACCTAGGGATCTTTAGGAGCGTGGAAATCTCGCGTACAGAAGTATGACAGAAGTGGCACCCAATCCGCTGAACACTTGCGAAGTCCGTGAGTTCTGCGGAGCGTCCCATTCTGCTCTCTAACGATGTATAATGACTACTGAGGTCGCTGAATTGGAGTACCTGGCAGTAGATCGCATCAAAATGTACCTAATATGAAAAACGTATGTTTTTTTGGGTGTCCGCATACTTTTGATCACATAGTGTATTTCGGCTCAATCCCAATTTGGGTGGGGACTGCCAAAGGAGTGGCGAAGATGAGGAAAATATGGAATTACCAACGAAATGGTAAATTCTACGAGTTGGAGCATGGAATGTCAGAAGCTGGAACGTAGCAAGAAAGCTAGAAAATATGAAAAGGGAAATACAAAGGATTAACTAAATATAGTGGGCACCTGTGAAGTGAAATTGAAAAAAGACAAGGATATCTGGTCAGACAAGTATAGTGTAATACCAACAGCAGCAGGAAATGGGATAATGAGAAAAATGGTTCAAATGGTTCTGAGCACTATGGGACTTAACATCTGAGGTCATCAGTCCCCTAGACTTAGAGCTACTTAAACCTAACTAACCCAAGGATATCACACACATCCATGCCCGAGGTAGGATTCGAACCTGCGACCGTAGCAGCAGCGCGCTTCCGGACTGAAGCTTCTAGAACCGCTCGGCCACACCGGCCGGCTCGCATTTTGTCATATATGTTGTAAGATCCTGCCGGCTGTTAATGAGAGTACGATTTTTTATGAATAGGAAGGTAGGACGGAGATGGTGTGGTTCTCATCAGAATCGACAGCAAACCAACATCGACAACAACAGTTCAGGTGTACATGCCGATATCACAAGCAGAAGATGAGGATATACTGAAGATAAGAGATACTGAACGAGTAATTCAGTACGTAAAGGAAGAGGAAAATCTAATAGTCAAGGGGGATTAGAATGCGGTTCTAGGGGACGGAGTAGAGGAAAGAGTCACTGGAGAATATGGGCTTGGTAGTAGAAATAAGAAAGGAGGCTCACTAATTGCGTTCTGTAATAAATTTCAGGTCGTAATAGCGAATACTCTGTTCATGAACCATAAGAAAGGGAGAGGCTAGTAGGTTCTTGATGTGTTACATCATTGTTAGACAGAGAACCCGATATCAGATATTGGGTTATAGATTGTATCCAGAAGCTGATATGGTCTCAGATCACAATTTAGTAGTGATGAAGAGTGGACTGAAGTTTAAGAGAATCATCCGAAAGAATCAGCATATTAGGAAGAGAAATTCTGAACTAGTGAGGAACGATGAGACGCGTTTGAAATTCGCTAAGGAAATAGATACTGCGACAAGGAACAGCAGAGTACGCAGTTCTGCTGAAGAGGAGTGGAAATCACTAAAAAGGGCAATCAGAGATGTTGAACAGAGAAACGTAAGTACAAAGAAGGTAACTGTGAAGAAACCTTGGGTGGCAATATAAATACTTTCATTGCTGGAGGAAAGAAGGTAGTACAAAAATGTCCAAGGAAATACGGGTATACAGTAATTCACGTCACTTAGGAGTGAAACAAATAGGAAATGCAGGGCTGTCAGAACGAAATCGCTGCAGCAAAACTATGAAGGAATTTCAAAAGAAATGAATGTTTTTTAATCTGCGAGGAAGTTTCATATCAGCGCCCACTCCACTGCAGAGTGCAAATTTCATTTTGGAAATGTCTTAAAGAGCATACAGAAAAGTGAACACAATCTTCGGTGAATTGAAAAGCAAGTGTGGTAACATTAAGAGTGCAACGGTAATTCCATTGTTACACGCAGATTAGAGAGAGGATATGTGGAAAGGGTGCACTGAAGCCCTCGACATGGAAAAGAGACCGGATCCAGTGATCGAGTAACAATTTAAAGGAGCTCTGGAAAACTTTAGGTCAAGTAATGCCAAAAGGACGGCAACGTTCTATCGGAATTTCTAATAACGTTGGGGGAAATGGCAACGAAATGACTATTCAAGTTGGGGTGTAGAACCTGTGAGACTGGCGACGCACCATCAGACTTTCGGAAAAATATCATCCACACAATTCTCAATACGGCAAGGTCGAAAACTGTGAGACCTATCGCCCAATCGGCGTAACAGCTTGTACATGCAAGTTGCTCACAAGAATGATATGCAGAAGATTGGAAAAGAAAATTGAGCATCTATTAATGATCAGTTAGATATTAGGATAGGGAAAGACACTAGAGAGACAGTTCTAACATTGGTCTTGATAATGGAATCAAGACTAGAGATATATCAAGGCACATTCGTAGGATTCGTCTCCCCAGAAAAAGGGCTCAACAATTTCAAATGGTGCAAGACGTTCGAAATTCTAAGGAAAATAGCAGGAAGCTGTAGGGATAGACTTGCAGTAGACAATACGTACAAAAACTAAGAGGGAACAAGAAGATTAAAAGATCCCGAGAACGAAGTGCTCGGAATAAAAGTGATGTAAGACAGCGATGCGATCTTTAGCCCCTAACGTTTAATCTAAACACCGTAGAAGCAATGACGGAAAGATTCGAGTGCGGGATTAAAATTCAAGGGAAAAGCATATTAACGATAAGATGTACTGATGACATTGCTATCATCTGTGAAAGTGAAGAAGAATTACAGGACCTGTTGAACGAACTGAAAAACCTAATGAGTACAGAATACGGACTGACAGTAAATCGGAGATAGACGAATGTACTGAGAAGCAGCTGAAATAAGAATAGCGAGAAATTTAACATCAAAATTGGTTATCACGAAAGTAAATTCTGCTACCTTGTAAGAACAATAATCCACAACGGACGGAGCAAGGAGGACATGTTGTTGTTGTTATGGTCTTCAGTCCTGAGACTGGTTTGATGCAGCTCTCCATGCTACCCTATCCTGTGCAAGCTTCTTCATCTCCCAGTACCTACTGCAGCCTCCATCCATCTGAATCTGCTTAGTGTATTCATTTCTTGGTCTCCCACTACGATTTTTACCCTCCACGCTGCCCTCCAATACTAAATTGGTGATCCCTCGATGTCTCAGCACATGTCCTACCAACCGATCCCTTCTTCTAGTCAAGTTGTGCCACAAGCTCCTCTTCTCCCCAATTCTATTCAGTACCTCCTCATTAGTTATGTGATCAACCCATCTAATCTTCAGCATTCTTCCATGGTACTAGAGGGAGATGTGTTGTTGTTGTTGTTGTTGTGGTCTTCAGTCCTTACATTGGTTTGATGCGGATTTCCATGCTACTCTATCCTGTGCAAGCTTCTTCATCTCCCAGTACCTACTGCAACCAACATCGTTCTAAATCTGTTTAGTGTATTCATCTCTTGGTCTCCCTCTACGGTTTTTACCCTCCACGCTGTCCTCCAGTACTAAATTGGTGATCCCTTGATGCCTCAGAACATGTCCTACCAACCGATCCCTTCTTCTAGTCGAGTTGTGCCACAGACTTCTCTTCTCCCCAGTCCTATTCAATATCTCCTCATTAGTTATATGATCTACCCATCTAATCTTCAGCATTCTTCTGTAGCACCGCATTTCAAAAGCCTCTATTCTCTTCTTGTCCAAACTTGTTATCGTCTATGTTTCACTTCCATACATGGCTACGCTCCATAAAAGTACTTTCACAAACGACTTCCTGAAACTTAAATCTATACTCGATGTTATCAAATGTTTCTTCTTCAGAAACGCTTTCCTTGCCATTGCCAGTCTATATTTTATATCCTCTCTACTTCGACCATCATCAGTTGTTTTGCTCCCCAAATAGCAAAACTCCTATACTACTTTAAGTGTCTCATTTCCTAATCTCATTTCCTCAGCACCACCCGACTTAATTCGACTACATTCCATTATCGTCTTTTTGCTTTAGTTGATGTTCATCTTATATCCTCCTTTCAAGACACTACCCATTCCGTTCAACTGCTCTTCTGAGTCCTTTGCTGTCTCTAACAGAATTACAATGTCATCGGCGAACATCAAAGTTTTTATTTCTTCTCCATGGATTTTAATACCTACTCCGAACTTTTCTTTTGTATCCTTTACTGCTTGCTCAATATACAGATTGAATAACATCGGGGATAGGCTACAACGCTGTCTCACTCCCTTCCCAACCACTGCTTCCCTTTCATACCCGCCGACTCTTATAACTGCCATCTGCTTTCTGTACAAATTGTAAATAGCCTTTCGGTCTCTGTATTCTACCCCTGCCACCTTCAGTATTTGAAAGAGAGTATTCCAATCAACATTGTCAAAAGCTTTCTCTAAGTCTACAAATGCTAGAAACGAAGGTTTGCCTTTTCTTAATCTTTCTTCTAAGTTAAGTCGTAGGGTCAGTATTGCCTCACGTGTTCCAACATTTCTACGGAATCCAAACTGATCTTCCCCGAGGTCGGCTTCTATAAGTTTTTCCATTCGTCTGTAAAGAATTCGCGTTAGTATTTTGCAGCTGTGACTTATTAAACTGATAGTTCGGTAATTTTCACATCTGTCAACACCTGCTTTCTTTGGGTTTGGGATTATTATATTCTTCTTGAAGTCTGAGGGTATTTCGCCTGTCTCATACATCTTGTTCACCAAATGGTAGAGTTTTGTCAGGACTGGCTCTCCCAAGGTTGTCAGTAGTTCTAATGGAATGTTGTGTACTCCGGGGGCCTTGTTTCGACTCAGGTCTTCCAGTGCTCTGTCAAACTCTTCACGCAATATCATATCTCCCATTTCATCTTCATCTACATCCTGTTCCATTTCCATAATATTGTCCTCAAGTACATCGCCCTTGTATAGGCCCTCAATATACTCCTTCCACCTTTCTGTTCTTTGCTTAGAACTGGGTTTCCATCAAAGCTCTTGATACTCATGCAAGTGGTTCTCCTTTCCCCAAAGGTCTCTTCAATTTTCCTGTAGGCAGTATCTATCTTACCCCTAGTGAGACAAGCCTCTACATCCTTATATTTCGCCTCTAGCCATCCCTGCTTAGCCATTTTGCACTTCCTGTCGATATCATTTTTGAGACGTTTGTATTCCTTTTTGCCTGCTTCATACAAGGGTTATTTTTTCCGACCTCGATCAGACACGAAAAGGACACCACAGGGAACACCAACAAATAGTTTATTTGCAACATTTCGCTACAGCTTCCCGCCACTTCTTTGTATAGTGGTCGCTCCGAGTTAGCGTCGTAGTGTGGTAGCAACTTTTCAGTACCCTTGTCACAAAAAGCAGCCGTCTGTGATTTCCGCCAATTCCCTATTCTGGTCTACAACTAACTGCCTGTGCCAGTGGTTCGTGTGACCGAAGAGACGAAAATTAGGGAGAGCCAATCCCAGGCTGTATGGTGGGTGATCAAACACTTTGCGTCGAAAACGCTGTAGAATCTTCTTCGTTACCCCTCCAGTTTGCGGACTAGAATGGTCATGAAGAAAGAAGCACATGACACTTACATCATGTGAGCTGCATGAAATCGGGAGAAACCACCTAGAAGGCACTTCACACTTGGTGGGAGGCACTATTATCTAGGCATCCTTAAATGCTGTCTGTACGCTCGGAACTGAAAAATGCGTCGTGACGCGACAGACGGGCGTCCTAGACAAACTGCCCAATGCGTCTGCAGAAAACTCCACCGCATTTCTGCTGTGATTTTAAATCCGCTGCCACCCAGAGATTAAAAAAAAAAACTCCTTAAAAGACAGAGTAGCACAGACAAACAGGGCTTTTCTGACCAAGAGAAGTGTACTGGGATGCAGGGCTGTCAGGACGAAATGTCTACAGCAAAAATGTGAAGGAATTTAAAAAGAAATGAGCAATCGGTGAAGAAAGGAATATGTGGAGAACACTGACCAGAAGAATGGACAGGAAGATAGGACAAGTGTTACGAAATCAGAGAATGACCTCCGTCTAGTAAGAAGGAGATCTGTAGAGGAAAAGCTGTAGGGGAAGACAGAGATTGGAATATATCCTCCTAATAATTGAGGATGTAGGCTGCAAGTGCTACTCTGTGAGAGACTGGCGAAGGAGAGGAACTCGTGGCAGGCCGCATTAATACAGTCAGAATACTACCGACTTAAGGAAAAAAACCTTTAGTCAATGCAAATAGTAGGGGTTCTAAGTATGCTCCATTCAAGTACTGATGTTTTGTAAGCCACTTTTTGGATGATGAATTGCATTTCCTTATGATTATTCTCAGCTTGGCACCTGCGTTTCCTACGACCATTTTTAAGTGAGCACATCATTTCTGCTCGCTTCGGACGTTACTCGTTGGTATAATATTGGTGTCACAGTCTTCAGTGATTTAATGCTAATAGCGTAATGGAGCAGTAATGAGTCTCTTCGCGTGTTACCTGCTATGCGGCACATTTGTTTAGGTCAAGTGCCAATCGTAGGCCCTGTACCGGTCGTCAGTCCTCTGAAGGGCTTCCAACATTCCATTGCAGTCACCTGACATAGCAACCCGCCTACTGACAACAACATTGTCTGCATACACAGTCACTCAGCATGTGACTTTACCCTCTAGATCATTTATACATATTGTAAACAGTTAAAGGGTATGCGTATTTATTAGCAAGTGTATCCGAGAAAAGTTGATGCCTTGTTCGCTGTGTATAGAAGAGTGCGTCTGTACCAAACACTTGTATTTAATGTACAGAGTCCGCCAGCAAATGTATACACACGTCAAGGAATGAAGAGTATTACTTATGTGTTTATTTTACATTTAATAATTGATCACACATGTTGTGCAACCTTCAGTTTAACACATGGTTACATTAAATGTTCAAAATAATCACCGTTGCCGGCTGCACACATAACAGAACGACGATCGGTCGCCCCCAACTGCGTCAGTCAATGTTACAGTGGAGATCGATGCATATTTCGCTGTAATCTCCTGGCGAAGTTCCTCCAGCTTGTGTGGCTTACGTCGATAGACGTTATCTTTCACAGTTCCCCACAAGTAAAAGTCCATAGGTGTTAGGTATGGCGACCGTGGAGGCTAAATGTGCCCTCTTCGTGTAATCCAATGCCCCGGAAAACTGTCATTAAGGAAAACTCTACGGCTACGTGGTAGTGTGGTGGCGCCCCATCCTGTTGGTAGAAGAGCTCTTCGTCAGCTCCATAAAGCACACTTATACCTGGCAAAATTTATGTTCGTAACATTTCCAGGTACACTTCTCCAGTGAAAGGGCATCAAAGAAAAAGGGTCCTACTAAGCTCCTACATTATAGTCCACACCACACATGAACCCCTGGTACATTAACCATTTTATCCACATAAACATGAGGATTTTCCGGTGCTCAGTACACACTGTTATGCCGATTCAAGGTTCCATTAAGTTTAACTTGTACCTCGTCACTCCACAATACCTACGTCACAAATTATTCATCATCAGTTACCATTTTCTGATACCATTCGCAAAATCGTAATCGGCGATCGGGATCGTCGTCACTAATCGCATGCAGTAGTCATGGAACGTAAACTTTCCACTTTGCAGCTTTAGGAATTCTTCGTGCACTTGTACTGCTAACCCCTACTTCACGTGCACATTGCAAGCAGACTTCTGTGGAGAATTAACAAACGTTTCCAACACGAGGGCCGACGAAGCAGGACTTGTAGCTGCACGCTGTCTTCCTGATCTTCATTTGTGAATACTAGGAATCGTTCCATGCAATTTAAACTTGTCAATGATACGTTTAATTGTTACGTGGGTTGGCGGTTCTGTTTCAAACTCCCGCCTCCCTGGATGCTGTATTTCAACGGCATTATTAAACTTGAAAAAGCGCTTCACAGTACATTTTCGTTGCTCGAATGTCAAGCGTGCTCCAGCCATCTTGTTTTCTCAATACCGAGATGTAAATACTAACATCTGTTAAGCCAAAGACTATATTACAACACACTCGTAACTCATATCGAAGAGTGTATACTTTTTTCTGGCGGACTCTGTAGTTTTCTTTCCGCAACGTGATTATTGGATCAGATATGATGCAGTTCAATGCAGACACATTTCATGAATAAACTTACTCAATATTTGGAAATTATAGTGCTACATGTCAAGGAATCCCATGTACACTATCTGATCAAAAGTATCCGAACACCCTTATCTAAAGCGCAACTGATCACTCGATGGCACGAGTGACGGACCCATCGGTATAAACGGTGGTAGGGGGTATTGGTTTGTCAGTGGAAAAGCAGTAACAGCAGAGAACTAATCATTAGATGACACTTCAGCAACAAATCCATCATGTACATTTCAACCGTTCTATAGCTGACCAAGCCGACTGTTGGTGAGGGTATTGTGAAGGGCATGCCAGAAGAAGCAATCAAAGCTAAACAAGACCAGGCAAATCTCGTGCACTGACGGAGAGAGAAACTGTCGAGCGTTCTGGAAGGTGGCTGTATAAAACCACATGAAGTCAGCGAAAGGCAGCACCATTGAGTTCTACAGTGCTACTATCAGTCCAGATACCACAATGATTGTGAGTAGGAAGTTAAAAAGAATGGGTGTAGAATGGTCGAACAATTCATCGTGAGGCACAAATTTCTATAGTCGATGATAAGAGACGCATGAGGTGGTGTAAACAGCGATGCCCTGGCCAGTGGATGGCTAGAAACGAGTGATTTATGGCGATGAATCTCGATATATCCTGTGGCCAACAATCGTAAGTAGTGTCAACTGTGAAGTACAGTGGAGGTGGCACAACGGTATGGCGGTGTTTTTTCACGGCCATGCTAAGGTACTCTTAATGTGCTAAAGAAAATGTTAAATGAGGAAGGGTATGAACTCATTTTACAGCATTTTGTACGGCGTACAGTAGAAAAACAGTTTTTATGGGATGATTGAGTGTATTAGCATGACAGTGAACGCTGTCATACAGCAGCATCTATGAGAGAAGTGAGAAGCTAATTTTACTTAAAGTTTACTGCGAAGTGACGCCATAATGACGTGTTCTTGTCCAGCACATCTGTCGTATATTACCGAGTTTCGTGGTCGCCTCGAGCTGTAGGGAGGTAAGGTAGCTGAAGATTGGAAGCGAGAGTGATTGAGGGGTGGCAGGGTTTGGATATTATTTGAAAGTAACTCGGTAGCTATAAGGTCTTCTCTCTAATGATAAAGGCATTGTGCTACGGTTGGTACAACTGCAGCACTTACGAAACATTGTGAGAGAGACACTGGCGTAATTTGAAGCTTACAACGGAATATCAGTTAATGTATATAAGGAAATCCTAGGATGAAAGACAACTGTCACAAGTTATAAGAGTTAACGTGTTTAACATCAATTTAAAATGAAAAGCATGTAGATAATACGTGAATAGGTCGTAAAATCTTCGGCTGTCGTATTCGATTCATTCATGGTACCGTACAAAATCTGTCCTATAAATGTGTTTCACTTATATTTACAGAATATTACCTGCCTTCCATACCTGAGTAAGGAAATTCAGTATTAGTATACATTTTCCACAGAGTATGTAGAATCAAAAAAACATGTGTAACTGCTTTGATAGAAAAGAAACAAGGCGATATCTTGCGAAGTACACACTTCAATCTATTTAGAAAAGAAAGTTTGTCTGACACATTTTAATTCAATCTGAAAATCGTTGACAAAAACCGCACTAACACTTACCGTAACTGATTATGATAACCAAACCTATTGCTCTTACCTCACAGTGTATAATGTAACAACAGTTTGAGTTCCATAATAGTTGCGAACCCAAGTTCCATTCGCGCATAATGAATATACCTATAAAACGGTCTTCCATCTAGGTTTACTCTTACGTCACTTTAAGACGAGCATATGAGCCCTCTCATCCACTTCCACAAAATAATATACACATTTTTTCAACAAATTATATATACGCGTACATATAAGTACACCAGAAGGTCTATTGTAATGGTAAATACTAAAATGTTAACTGTCTGCTACTGAAAACCTACTTGTGATTAAGCAGTCTGTTTTACGATTACATAATTCTTGTTAAATTTTTCACATTTGTACGCAACCAATTTTCAGCAGCAAGTATTCTGTCATTGATTCAGTACCACACATACATATGTGTGCACCAGAAGATTCATAGTAACGGTAAATACTACAATGCTAATTGTCTACTGTTGGATATGTGGTCAAGTATATAAGTTATGTTTGAAGTAGTGTAACGCAAGAAGCTAGTTAATGGATGTGCACTACTGACTTTTACAGATTGTTCAGAACTTCAGAAGATGTTCTGTTGAATCAATGACAGAATACTGAGTGCCGAAATATTGGTTGCGTACAAATAAGTGAAATTTATCAACACTTTTGTAATTGAAATACAGATTGCCTCTATATACAAATAATTTACAAAGCTATTGCAGAACACTTCCTTATGGAAAACTGTTTGTAGGAAAACATGAAAACTTTAATCACATTTGGGTAATCGTTTTCAAACGGCCTTTTTATACAACGCATTAACACAGCAATTTCGACGTTTATTACAGCTATCAAATTATACACAGTTAGATTTATATGGTATGACTGCAAATTCCAACAGAGAGAAAGTTTAATGCTACTAATGTAGTGATACACAACGAAATTCTGTTAAATACTTTTCTTAAGGAATTTCGAATTCTGCCCCTTTTATCGACGTTTACATAAACGTTATTTAGAAATGCTAAATACTCTTTGATGCTGTCGTTCTGCTTCTGTTTTGACGTTCACTATAGTAGCAAGATTGTGGCTGCTATCTTGTCAATTGGACAAATTAATTACCAAAATGCAAATAAATTTCTGCACCTGCTTCGCACATCATTTCGTAGATGAGTACAATGTAAATTTCTTAAGCTATTCCAAATGGAATGTTGGACTGGAGGTAGTTTTGAGTTTGACAACGGACAACTCCATAATTAGATGTTTTAACCAATAAGTCATCTGTTTATTAATTTTCATTCAAAATAATACAAGCTTTGGCCCTTATACTGTTCAGTTTAATCTTTGAAAGAGTGTTCAGTTCGACGTATGAAGCGAAAGGTGCCAGTCTCCGCTCGTAACAAAGTCCGTAGAACAGGCAAACTTCACAGTCTCTGTTTTGTCCTAAATATCACAAAAAATAGTTTGGTATATTGCCTGAAGAGCTCCAGACATTAAGCTGGTCAGTGTAACACTAGCTTCTGCCTCTCGAAGTCCTCTGCACTTGATCTTCACAAAAATTCTTCTGTCTGGAAATTCTTGGCATTTCTTTCTCCTCTTTCCTTCAAAATTCTTCAACCTTTGCCAAATCCACGACCAACTGTCATGCCAAGAGGCACGGGTTCGATTCCTGGCTGGGTCGGAGATATTCTCCGCTCAGGGACTGCGTGTTGTGTGGTCCTCATCACCACCATCTCATTCCCATCGGCACACAAGTCGCCGAAGTGGTGTCAACTCAGAAGACTTGCACCAGGCGACTGGTCTACCTGATGGGAGCCCGTAGCCACACGACATTTCTGCGTCGAATTTCGGTATTAGTTCTCTTCAGAAGTTTTGATTTCTTCTCACCTCTTTATGTAATTACTGCATTCTCCACCTGCACACAATCTCTCCGTTGTTGTTGTTGTTGTTGTTGTGGTCTTCAGTCCTGGGACTGGTTTGATGCAGCTCTCCATGCTACTCTATCCTGTACAAGCTTCTTCATCTCCTAGTACCTACTCCAACCTACATCCCTCTGAATCTGCTTAGTGTACTCATCTCTTGGTCTCCCTCTACGATTTTTACCCTCCACGCTGCCCACCAATGCTAAATTTGTGATCCCTTGATGCCTTAGAACATGTCCTACCAACCGATCCCTTCTTCTAGTCAAATTGTGCCACAAACTCCTCTTCTCCCCAATTCTTTTCAATATCTCCTTATTAGTTATGTGATCTACCTATCTAATCTTAGCATTCTTCTGTAGCACTACATTTCGAAAGCTTCTATTCTCTTCTTGTCTAAACTATTTACCGTCCATGTTTCACTTCCATACATGGTTACAGTCCATACAAATACTTTGAGAAACGACTTCCTGACACTTAAATCTATACTCGATGTTAACAAATTTCCCTTCTTCAGAAACGCTTTCCTTGCCATTGCCAGTTTATATTTTATATCCTCTCTACTTCGACCGTCATCAGTTGTTTTGCTCCCCAAATAGCAAAACCTCTTTACTACTTTAAGTGTCTCATTTCCTAATCTAATTCCCCCTGCATCACCCGACTTAATTCAACTACATTCCATTACCCTCGTATTGCTTTTGTTGTTATACCCTCCTTTCAAGACACTGTCCATTCCGTTCAACTGTTCTTCCAAGTCCTTTGCTGTCTCTGACAGAATCACAATGTCATCGGCGAACCTCAAAGTTTTTATTTCTTCTCCATGGATATTAATACCTACTCCGAATTATTCTTTTGTTTCCTTTACTGCTTGCTCAATATACAGATTGAATAGCATCGGGGAGAGGCTACAACCCTGTCTCACTCCCTTCCCAACCGCTGCTTCCCTTTCATGCCCCTTGACTCTTATAACTGCCATCTGCTTTCTGTACAAATTGTAAATAGCCTTTCGGTCTCTGTATTCTACCCCTGCCACCTTCAGTATTTGAAAGAGAGTATTCCAATCAACATTGTCAAAAGCTTTCTCTAAGTCTACAAATGCTAGAAACGAAGGTTTGCCTTTTCTTAATCTTTCTTCTAAGTTAAGTCGTAGGGTCAGTATTGCCTCACGTGTTCCAACATTTCTACGGAATCCAAACTGATCTTCCCCGAGGTCGGCTTCTATAAGTTTTTCCATTCGTCTGTAAAGAATTCGCGTTAGTATTTTGCAGCTGTGACTTATTAAACTGATAGTTCGGTAATTTTCACATCTGTCAACACCTGCTTTCTTTCGGATTGGAATTATTATATTCTTCTTGAAGTCTGAGGTAATTTCGCCTGTCTCATACATCTTGCTCACCAGATGGTAGAGTTTTGTCAGGACTGGCTCTCCCAAGGCTGTCAATAGTTCTAATGGAATGTTGTCTACTTCCGGGGCCTTGTTTTGACTTAGGTCTTTCAGTGCTCTGTCAAACACTTCACGCAGTATCATATCTCCCATTTCATCTTCATCTACATCCTGTTCCATTTCCATAATATTGTCCTCAAGAACATCGCCCCTGTATAGACCCTCTATGTACTCCTTCCACCTTTCTGCTCTCCCTTCTTTGCTTAGAACTGCGTTTCCATCTGAGCTCTTGATAATCTCTCCGTAAACGTCTTAAATTTTCTCACTTTCGAGTGTTACTAAAACTGTTATACTTTCCTAATTAATCATTAATTTTTCGGTTAATTAAGTACGTGCTCGTGCCCATCTGTTCATGCTCATCCGGGTTCCAACGAAGGCTGACCCCATCTCAATACTCTGATTACTCTTCTCCAAATCTCACCTTCCACTCGCCACTGTTAAAAGAACATCTCGTTGTTACCAATCGCGACTGCCTTGCTACTAATAACGAGACACATGACCCACCTTAATACTTCAGGGTCCTGTTAGACTGACTCTAGTTCATCATCTCCACACAAATTTTTCGTACATAAAACATTCCTTACCAGACAAAAGTTTCACAATAAACATAGATTACATACAACTCCTCTGTCGGAAGAAGATAAAAATTCATACATTTTTCTTTACATTTTAATGTATGTAAACACGTAAATAGGCTAAGGAAATGAGAAAGAATAACTTGATACAAATTTATAATGCACAGTAATACACTCCTGGAAATTGAAATAAGAACACCGTGATTTCATTGTCCCAGGAAGGGGAAACTTTATTGACACATTCCTGGGGTCAGATACATCACATGATCACACTGACAGAACCACAGGCACATAGACACAGGCAACAGAGCATGCACAATGTCGGCACTAGTACAGTGTATATCCACCTTTCGCAGCAATGCAGGCTGCTATTCTCCCATGGAGACGATCGTAGAGATGCTGGATGTAGTCCTGTGGAACGGCTTGCCATGCCATTTCCACCTGGCGCCTCAGTTGGACCAGCGTTCGTGCTGGACGTGCAGTCCGCGTGAGACGACGCTTCATCCAGTCCCAAACATGCTCAATGGGGGACAGATCCGGAGATCTTGCTGGCCTGGGTAGTTGACTTACACCTTCTAGAGCACGTTGGGTGGCACGGGATACATGCGGACGTGCATTGTCCTGTTGGAACAGCAAGTTCCCTTGCCGGTCTAGGAATGGTAGAACGATGGGTTCGATGACGGTTTGGATGTACCGTGCACTATTCAGTGTCCCCTCGACGATCACCAGTGGTGTACGGTCAGTGTAGGAGATCGCTCCCCACACCATGTTGCCGGGTGTTGGCCCTGTGTGCCTCGGTCGTATGCAGTCCTGATTGTGGCGCTCACCTGCACGGCGCCAAACACGCATACGACCATCATTGGCACCAAGGCAGAAGTGACTCTCATCGCTGAAGTCGACACGTCTCCATTCGTCGCTCCATTCACGCCTGTTGCGACACCACTGGAGGCGGGCTGCACGATGTTGGGGCGTGAGCGGAAGACGGCCTAACGGTGTGCGGGACCGTAGCCCAGCTTCATGGGGACGGTTGCGAATGGTCCTCGCCGATACCCCAGGAGCAACAGTGTCCCTAATTTGCTGGGAAGTGGCGGTGCGGTCCCCTACGGCACTGCGTAGGATCCTACGGTCTTGGCGTGCATCCGTGCGTCGCTGCGGTCCGGTCCCAGGTCGACGGGCACGTGCACCTTCCGCCGACCACTGGCGACAACATCGATGTACTGTGGAGACCTCACGCCCCACGTGTTGAGCAATTCGGCGGTACGTCCACCCGGCCTCCCGCGTGCCCACTATACGCCCTCGCTCAAAGTCCGTCAAGTGCACATACGGTTCACGTCCACGCTGTCGCGGCATGCTACCAGTGTTAAAGACTGCGATGGAGCTCCGTATGCCACGGCAAACTGGCTGACACTGACGGCGGCGGTGCACAAATGCTGCGCAGCTAGCGCCATTCGACGGCCAACACCGCGGTTCCTGGTGTGTCCACTGTGCCGTGCGTGTGATCATTGCTTGTACAGCCCTCTCGCAGTGTCCGGAGCAAGTATGGTGGGTCTGACACACCGGTGTCAATGTGTTCTTTTTTCCATTTCCAGGAGTGTACATAGTGTAGGCCGTAGAATAACCACAGAAAGGCCTGAAAACTTACCCACTATAATCTCAGAACAGTCTGATTTTTCAACATTTTTCTTAGTTACTTAAAATATTTTTTCAAAATATTGTCATAATTACGTTATTAACTAATGCGTGCTCTTCATTGTCATTTTTCTTTCTTGTCCTATCTTGAGAACCACCCACAGGTAATTGTAATTGTGCACTGACTGCCCATATCTAGTTCCCAGGTACGCTTTAAAACGCCAAGTTGCAACGCCAAACAGTCTGGAAATTTCTGTGTAGCGATGCGCCTGTGTTTATTGATGGAAAAAGTTCAAGTATTCGATAATCAAGGCAAATGCATTGTATTTAAGATCAGGAAAAATATTTGAATCACGTTGCAAAACTTGAGGGATGTTTATCTAATATATGATGGTTCAAAATAGCTCTGAGCACTATAGGACTTAACATCTGAGGTCATCAGTCGCCTAGAACTTGGAACTACTTAAACCTAACTAACCTAAGGACATCACACAAATCCATGCCCGAGGCAGGATTCTAACCTGAGACCCTAGCGGTCGCGCGTGTCCAGACTGAAGCGCCTAGAACCGCTCGGCCACACCGGACGGCTAATATATGATGGTTCTCGTGATAAGACAGATATTTTCTCACCTAATTCTAAATACTTATAGTTTTCTTGCGTAGATATATGTGTTCCACGTTAGCTTCAACACTACACTCGTCGCAGGAGGCTGAGGGAATCAGTTTGATTTTATATTTCTTAGCAAGAGTTGGACAAGGGTCGGTGCTGACATCTAGCCACATCAATTTAATAATTGTTGGTATAGTCTTTGTCTGGACTTTTTCCGAACGTATGACTAACTGCCGTTATACAGCTTCTGACTGTCACTTTACTATTTCATCTTACACTTTCAGCTTAGGATCTCCTTAAGGCTTTTATAACGTATATGTCATTGACTGACATTTAATTATAAGATATGGTATCCAGAGTTACGTGTCTGCGACAGCGTATATTCATAGAACGTAAGTAAAAATGACGAAATCCAATACGGCATTTCGGAAGTTCTTCAGTTGTCGACTGCTATCGTATCTTGTGGCAACAGCAGTAGTCGCAACGCGTGTCGTGGGAAACACGTCATTTTGACGTCACTTCCCAGTAAGCTTCGAGGGCGCTTTCGTCTCCCTTGAGGCAATGGTTGGTAGGCAGTAACAGTACTGAAGAGGACTGGTGTGTCCAGGGTCCACACTGAAAACAATGGAACGCCTTTGAAAGTCGACTTCACTCCAGATCCCAACTACTTTCCCTGGTTACAACTCTTGAGGAAAAATGGACTGACATTCCTCTACAGACATTCAGACACCTCATTGAAAGTGTCCCCATTAGAGTTTGACCCATCACTGAGCCGGTGTACGGACTTAATATTAATGTCCACTAATAGACGTGTGGATACTTTTGACCACATGATGTATGTAATACGATAGGTGATGTGTAAATTGAAACAATGAGGCAGATATCTCCACGGTTTCATAACTACAGAAATCCTAGAGCGGTTACTAAGGCAGAGTTAGCTGACCATCGTTAATCATTATTGCACGTCTAGGGCTAAATGAAATAATATGTTGGTTACTATCATAAAATTAGCTATACAAGGCCCAATACATTAATGAGGCGTAGAACACAGTGTTGCGAACCTGTCAGGGAAGCTGAACCAAGATCGTACTCACATACAGAACAACCGAGCGTCAGTTTGTTTCACGATTTGCCTAACCGTCTTTACCACCAGAGGTTCCCGACCTTTCTGTGGCCACTACCGCTGAATGAAATCAGATATCAGGTAGTATCTCCCCTTCCCCCCCCCCCCCACCCTTCCCCATCCAGCATAAACTTTAGCCCCTAACTAAAGCATATAAAGTAATTACTTTTGAACACGTATGTTTATAAAATTTTGATGGATAAACGGCTTTTAGTTTTTGTAGTTCGTATACCAAATAACAGACTAATGAGTCAATGAGACAATTGGTGCTGCTTATTTCTGACAACCATGTTAGAATGATTAAGCAGTTCTCAGCCCATCGTGAGTGTTACCACAACTTCTCAATAAAAGAAGCTAAGCATCTACACTGAAGATAGACTCTCGTTGCAGAACAGGCTTGCTTTGCTCCACTCCTTTCCGTAGCAAAACTTGCTTCATAAACTCCATGCAGTCCTATTTAAACTAAACCAAGTTAAAATGTGTGCACTGTTCCTAAACTGCTTCTAAATCATTTGATCGCGGGACTACTTACTTCTAAAACTCGAAGACATCAAGCTGCCAACGTTTTGTGCCTGACCACTAATACCAATAATAATAATTACAATAATACAGGGTACGGTTACTGTGTATTGTTACTGTTCTGCTATGAATTAGGGAGGAATTTACTTGTTGATTGTTGAGAAATAACTGATGAAGCAGTTTCTAAAGTTTCTCACCTTTACTGTCACAGAAACATGGTAAAACGTACAATGTATGTCTGTAGTGGGTGGACTATGTGAGGAAGATGTTCATTCATTAGTTTCGCAAGCTTCACCTCAACCACATTGTCTTACGCATTAATACCAGTATCTGAAATCAAAAATCCTAATTATTGGTAAGAGTCGAGGGGCATGAAAGGGAAGCAGCGGTTGGGATGGGAGTGAGACAGGGTTGTAGCCTATCCACGATGTTATTCAATCTGTATATTGAGCAAGCAGTGAAGGAAAGAAAAGAATAATTCGGAGTAGGAATTAAAATCCATGGAAAAGAAATAAAAACTTTGAGGTTCGCCGATGACATTGTGATTCTGTCACAGACAGCAAAGGACCTGGAAGAGCAGCTGAACGGAATGGACAGTGTCTTGAAAGGAGGATATAAGAAGAACATCAACAAAAGCAAAACGAGGATAATGGAATGTAGTCGAATTAAATCGGGTGATGCTGCAGGAATTAGATTAGGAAATGAGACGCTTAAAGTAGCAAACGAGATTTGCTATTTGGGGAGCAAAATAACTGGTGATGGTCGAAGGAGAGAGGATATAAAATGTAGACTGTCAATGGCAAAGAAAGCGTTTCTGAAGAAGAGAAATTTGTTAACATCGAGTATAGATTTAAGTGTCAGGAAGTCGTTTCTGAAATTAATAGTATGGAGTGTAGCCCTGAGTGGAAGTGAAACGTTGAAGATAAATAGTTTAGACAAGAAGAGAATAGAAGCTTCCGAAATGTGGTGTTACAGAAGAATGCTGAAGATTAGATGGGTAGATCACGCAACTAATGAGGAGGTATTGAATAGAATTGGAGAAAAGTGGAGTTTGTGGCACAACCTGACTAGAAGAAGGGATCGGTTGGTAGGGCATATACTGAGACATTGAGGGATCACCAATTTAGTATTGGAGGGAAGCGTGGAGGGTAAAAATCGTAGAAGGAGACCAAGGGATAAATACACTAAACAGATTCAGAAGGATGTAGGTAGCAGTAGGTACTGGGAGATGAAGAGGCTTGCACAGGATAGAGTAGCATGGAGAGCTACATCAAACCAGTCTCAGGACTGAAGACCACAACAACAACATGTAACCTTTATTAGAATCTTATGAATTAACGGTACTTTAAATATAATTATGTTTCCTGACCGAAAGACGATGGAACCCTTCTGTTTCAACCTCTGAAAAAATGGTCTTTTCCTATATAGCAACTACTCTCATGTTGGGGGGCAGTAGCCTGTACAAAAGATTCCTAACTTCCAATGCAGGAAAATAAAAGGCAGCAATTTATTAGACGATAGATATGTTAATTATTCCAAACAAACGGCCCGGCCTTAGACCGAGGATACCGCGACACGAATCACATCGTAACGCATTTTACTATTTTTACGTTCAGCATGGATGAGTGGCCATTATTTACGAACCGTAAAACGGGAGGGCTAGTAGGAAACGAGAAATTGAACATGTTGAAACTCAGGAAGACCAAATAGAGGCTTCATTCGGGAAGGGTTTGCCCTATTGCTCAACAGTTGGTAAGTAAGAATGACACATTCACTCTACAACGGAGTGTGCCCTAATATGATACGTCCTGGCAGATTAAAACTGTGCACTTGACTGAGAGAGGCAAAGGCCCCGTGTTCGAGTCCGGTCCGTTGCACAGGTTTAACCTACTAGGAAGTTTCAACTGACAAGTACTTCATGTTTATACGGCTGCAAATACTAATACTGCAGCGTGTTTCATGAGGATTGATTCGATTTCGCAAAGTATCTTCTAAATGAAGATAAATAGAAAATTTAGATACGTTCTTCCCGTAAACGCCTTTTGCGCACAAAAGAAAGTGCTGTAAATCGTTCCTTGGGAAAGAGCACATAACATATGAAGCTTTGTACAGTCCCATTAGTCTTGACGGTCTTTAGATGGCACTGAACCCCATCAGTCAGCAGACAGACACTTTGGGCTACAGCGTGTCTCTTGAAATGCAGCACATGGACTGCATCTCTTCAAATGGTTCAAATGGCTCTAAGCACTATGGGACTTAAGATATGAGACCATCAGTCCCCTAGACTTAGAACTACTTAAGCCTAACTAACCTAAGGACATCACACACACCCATACCCGAGGCAGGCTTCGAACCTGCGACCGTAGCAGCAGCGCGGTTCAGGACTGAAGCGTCTAGAACCGCAGCTGCCGGCCTGCATCTCTTCCAAGAGCAACACAGAGTGAAAGTGAGCCTCAGGTTACAGCCTTCTGAAAGCTGGCAGGAGGTGCAAGTCACATATTCTAGTGGGATACTATCGGTCCCATTGGTAGGTTAGCGGATCAAATATGTTATAGACAGAAGAGTCCAATTGACACAAGGTTGTACATGGCTGAGGTGTTTCTTGATGATGTGTGTTTCAGTTTTATTATCTGTAGCCCATTTCTGAAGTTGGCTGAGTGGAGGTTTATTCAGTCTGTGCAGCACATATTCGAAAACAACCTGCTAGTGTGTGACTGGGTGTTTTGAGTTTTTATGTATGGCTGTACTGGTATTGGTAACTTTCCTCTATATGGATAAATGATTTTGCTTCCTATGTCTATGTATTGTGAGTTAAGGAAAATTAACTTGTAATTTTCTGTACCTGCAGAGGATTTTATTTTTGTACAGATTGTGCATACATCATTATCGAGTTGTTGGGTGCAACTGGATGTTTCGTCGAGAAGGGGTATGATACCATCTGAATAGTGATACTAATATACTGTCTTGTACTGTTTGGATCTTACTACAGTTTGAAAGGTTTTGCTCTTAATGTGATTAAGGAAAATATTGATTAGGGATCCACTGACTGATGACTGCATGGGAAGCCCATGGAGTTGTAACTACAACTGGTTGTCAAATTAGAAATAGTTTTGCTGTATGTTTAATTTTGAATGTTTCTTACTTCTTTGACTGGCGATTTGGACTGGAGTTTTATTCTATTCTTCTAATTTGTGTTTGTTGATTTCGATGGCTTATGTGGTGCCACCCTTGACCTTTTGAATCAGACTTTCAGGGTTGTGATTACTTCCATTGTATATATATATATATATATATATATATATATATATATATATATATATATATATATATAATGAATAAGTGTGTATCTCTGTTGTTAGGTTTCAGTGAACCCATGTTCTGTTACCTGCATGTATGTCAATTTGTTAGAAGTATCTGCGTTTTTCTGTTATTTTTGTGTTTGGTCAGTGGGTAGCTTTGGTATGTTATTGTCTTCTAGAAATTTTAGGATTTCATTTTCGTATTCTTCCTGTTTTATTATGATCTTAGTCTCATGTTTGTCCTTGTCTACTTTTGTTAAGAGAGCCCCATCGTTTTTAAGCTTATTAATTACTTTTCGGGACGTTTTTCTTTCTTTAGTTTTTGTTCCTGAAAATATAATTCTTTTGTTTTTCTTTAATATGCGTCTAATTTCTTCTGCAAATGAATCTCTTGTCAGATCTGTATTAAAGTTTTATTTATCGTTCTTTTCTTATAGTTTTATAATGAATTCACATTCTGTGATAAGATTCCCTACCGTCTTATGTGTAATGCGTGTGTTGAGATTGCATTTAGATACTTTCTCTAGCAAGTGTCTTCTTCGTTTGTTAGCCGTATGTCAGTAAGATTGAATAGACTTTTTAGAATGTAGGGTTCCTTTTCCTTTGGTTTTTTATTTAACAGTTTTATTTTATTTGAAAAGTATATACAGTTGTTGTATTTTTCGGAATTATTTTTATTATTTTTTTCTGGATTTTCTTTGACTGCGTTTGTGATGTCATTATAATTTCAGAGATTCTGCCATAATTCTAGTTCCATAGCAATTTTGAAGAGTTCGATATTGAGTTCTTGTTACTTGGTATGTATGCATTTAATTTCCTGCCAGCTAAATTCGGCCTTGTGCTTGGCGTAGTTTGCTGAAGGGGACATTCCGTTTACATGTATAAATTTAGGTATCACATTTTGTGAAAGACAGATTTAGTAGAATTTTGTGTTTAGCTTGATGAAGTTTTGCTGTGGTGTTTCGAAATTTCTTAGAGAGCTTACTCATGAAATGCTTGGTATAGTGTTTGAATATTCGGCTTGAGGTTCAAGCTCACTCATTTGCCCGTGTTTGCCTACAAATAAATATGTTTTTGGATACGTTTCCCATTGAGCCAACATAATGTTTCTTCCCCTTACACTGACATTGTTTGCTGATGTTATGGGTTAACCGACAGGAAGAAGATGCTGTGATACGCAAATGATTAGCTTTTCAGAGCATTCACATAAGTTTGGCACCGGTGGCGTCACCTACAACACGCTGACGTGAGGAAAGTTTCCAACCGATTTCTCATACACAAACAGCAGTTGACCGACGTTGCCTGGTGAAACGTTGTTATGATGCCTCGTCTAAGTAGGAGAAATGCGTAACATCACGTTACCGACTTTGATAAAGGTCGGATTGTAGCCTATCGCAATTGCGGTTTATCGTATCGAGACATTCTGCTCGCATTGGTCGATATCCAATGACTGTTAACAGATTACGGAATCGATGGGTTCAGGAGGGTAATGCGGAGCGCCGTGCTGGATCCCAACGGCGTGGCTGTAACGGATCGTGTAGCCACGTCCCGATCCCTGAGTCAAGAGATAGGGACGTTTGCAAGACAAGAACCATCTGCACGAACAGTTCGACGACGTTTGCAGCAGCATGGACTATCAGCTCGGAGAACATGGCTGCGGTTACCCTTGACGCTGCATCACAGACAGGAGCGCCTGCGATGGTGTACTCAACGACGAACTTGGGTGCACGAATGGCAAAACGTTACTTTTTCGGAAGAATCCAGGTTCCATTTACAGTATCATGATGGTCGCATACGTGTTTGGCGACATCGCGGTGAACGCACATACTGGCGTATCACCCCACGTGATGGTATGGGGTACCATTGGTTACACGCCTCGGTGACCTCTTATTCGCATTGACGGCACTTTGGACGGTGGACGGTACGTTTGAGATGTGTTACGATCCGTAGCTCTACCCTTCGTTGGATCCCTGCGAAAACCTACATTACAGCAGGATAATGCACGACCGAATGTTGCAGGTCCTGTACGGGCCTTTCTGGATACAGAAAATATTCGACTGCTGCCCTGGCCAGCACGTTCTCCAGATCTCTCACCAATTGAAAACGTCTGGTCAATGGTGGCAGAGCAACTGGCTCGTCACAATACGCCAGTCACTACTCTTGATGAACTGTGGTATCGCGTTGAAGTTGCATGGGCAGCTGCAACTGTACACGCCATCCAAGCTCTGTTTGACTCAATGCCCAGGCGTATCAAGTCAGGTGGTTGTTCTGGGTACTGATTTCTCCGGATCTATGCACCCAAATTGCGTGAAAATGTAATCACATGTCAGTTCTAGTATAATATATTTGTCCAAAGAATACCCGGTTATCATCTGCATTTCTCCTTGGTGTAGCAATTTTAATGGCCAGTAGTGTACATGAAAGTACAAGTACTTATAAAAAAATAAGGTCTATTATGAAATATATAAATACGTTATCTTGGAAAATGAAACTTCTGTATATGCAGAGTACAAAAATCAGCCTCTCTTAATTCAATAGAAATAAAATAAAAATCTGAATAATGGCACTTTAACTTAAGTGAAACATGTCTGGTTAAAGGAAAGAAAAAACAGTGTATTTACTCAACGCAGAGCCCATCCAAAACTGAGTTGTATCTGTTCAAAAGGAGAACGCAAAGTGTTATCTTTTGCTGTATTACTGCCATGTTGACTCGATTCACACCGTGTAATACACGAGCCAACTAGCGAACGAGCTGGAGAGCCCAGAGTGGCACCAAGGAGATTCCTACAGAAAAACACATGAACTAGCGGCATGCAACCGGGGCCAAGCTAAAATTATAGTTTATAAATGTAATTTAAAATGTATCCCACGTTTCTGTATCCACTCATGTAAAATATACGGTCTTGGGAAATCGGATGACTCTTTATCAAGACGTATTAAAGTCTACGTGAAAGAAACGTGTTGATGGAGTGTCTGCACGCGTTTGCAACTCTAGAAGTTAAGTCTACAGGCGAAGGCGTTTTGGGCCCAGTGGCAACGAGTGTACGAATTCTGTAAGGGAAATAAATTACATCGGCCATGCGTCCCAGTTTAAAGGCGGAGGCGACACACATTCACAGCGGACTCTATTATGGCTGCTGACACGGCCATTACAATCAGCCACAATTCAGTGGAGCGAGCTTTTTCCCACGGCCCTCCATTAACGCTGCGCGAACCGAGTGAAACGATAGTCGGCTGGACCTGTGCGTCGCATGTAGATGAGGTCAGAGAATCCGGGCCGGACTGGCCGCGATTAATGTGCACCTCGCCGCTGAAACTTTCTGAAAGCTCCGCAGGAGCGCGCGCGAGCAGCCTAATAGAAAGGTCTCTGACTTCGCACTGCACACTCTGCGGCGGAAGTCCTTTAGAAATAAATCTCTACAGAAAAGTTGCCTCCGCTGTGTTACGCTATTTCGTGTGATGAATGGCGTCATCATCCATAGAGTATGGGTGTGTTAATGTGTTGCTTACGACATCTGCTTTTCAAAATGATGTAGGCGCTGTCATATTAGAGTTACTGCACAAATTTCGAAGAATGCTTAACGTATGAAAGATTATGCTGCAGATTCGGTAGTTTTGTCTTAACTAGACGTCTCTAATACTACGTTTACTTGGCTCCCATATTCTATGTACCGTAAACAGATGCCTAATTTGTTTCTGTTTGGTATAAGCATTGTAATATGGATACTGGAAATGTGTCTCTGGATGCTGAATTTCATCTTCCATAACCGGTTTTCGGGTCCATGTAGGCGATATACTAGTATAATTAATTAGTTGTCAGGTAGTTACTTGCCTTTTAAGATGCTGATTAATGTACCACAGAAGGAGTGATTTCTGTGGAGGCAAGGAGTAGAAGTAGCACTCGACTAATCATGAAGCTATTAATATCGCTTATTAATTTGATGAGATGTATACTTTCCTCCTTTAATAAATATAGAAATATTGTCGCAGAAGAAGCGCAGTGTCGCAGGCACTGTAGTGTAGTGGTAATGATACTAGACTGTTGCATGCAGAGTTCATTGTACTGGAATATTCAGTAACTGTGTATATACCTTATGTGTTCTGGCCGGAGGCAGTTCGCTCCGCGCTCTTGTATGTGCAACTTCGGTAAGTGAAGTTAGTGTTCGTCATTCATCTAATTACACCTTCTTCTACGTAACAATATACATGAATGAAATTCCTATATCCGCTTCTGTTCTTAAAAGCAAACGCTCCCTATAGCAGTTCTGGCCTTACACGTAAACACATTAGCGAAAATCAGTTCCGAAATTCGGTTTCCGTCTTCAGCAAAACACCAATGACTTACAAAAACCGATGTTGCTAATTTTTCCACTTTTGCTTTCCATTTGAATTTTTTCATTTCTCATTTCAATGTTTCACATTTTTCCTCTAGAGCCACCTTTTCCTCTAAACATTGCTCCGATCGTCCCAGTCTAGTTTCTACCCGCAATGATAGCTGCGTAGTTTACTTGATTGTGTAGTTATTAGTGTTCGCATACTCTCTTGCAGTAAACTATATAACGTTACATGACACAGATCTCAACAATACTGAGATTTCTTCAGCGTCAGACGCCAGTGCTTATTATCAGTTTCAGGTGAGGCAAAACTATAGGAAAATGAAGTAAAGAAAATTGAACTAACAGCAAGGAGCAACAGTAGCGTTCAGGAGGTAAGGCATCAAACAAACACTTGAGTTCTTCCAGTCTGTGGCACCCAAAACACAGGCATAACTTAAATTCTTACAGACAAGTATTTTGAAAAGAATATGAAGGTCTTTGACACTGCTGTTGCACTCAGATGACTTTGGTTTCATCCATAATGTTTAATGAGGTTTCTTTGAGGAGATTTATACTGGGGAAGTGTAAATTCTATATAACTTGTAGTAACAGCGAAGTCGGAATACTACCAGTTACACACTCTTGTACGAAGTTCCCCTGTCATATGATCTGTATCCGGCCCTAGAGACATCGTTCGGCAAGTGAAGTGTGTCCCCATGGTGTCTTGAAACAGACATTTTTCATGCACCTTTAAAGGCAAACAATACAGATTTCAAACGAAACTATACGTCTCCTGAAATCTTTTCAGTTCTAAAACATCCATGATGTATATTTGCAGAATGAAGCAACGAATGGAAGTTTGTACCAAGGATGTGATTTGAGTCCTGAAACCATATGGTCCGATTTGATTAAAGCAGACAGGATCCTTCAGTTCGTTCGATGCTGAAGAGCTATTCCAGTACAGGTGGAGATTCTCTGAAACGCTGTTCGATTTAAGGGGAATACCAAATGGGCTGAGGAGTGAATCTGAACTTAGATTGGGTATGGAGGCGTGCTTGGGTAGTCCACGCAGTTATACAGGGTCACTGTGGTAGGGTCGCGTAATGTTTAGCGCATCTGCCTAGTAAGCAGGAGACCTAGTTTCGAATCTTTGTCTTGTTTCAAATTTTCATTCATCGCTTCAGTCTGCATACCTACAACACAGTTTATAAGAATTTCTAATACCTGTAGACGAATTGTATTTTGTCAGAGAACTCATTTCTCTTTTAAGTCACAAGTGTCTAGTAAACCGAATGAAATGCGATTTAAAATTGTTGTTTCTACTTACGTATAATTAAGTAACATGGGTCAGCTTTCGTCTTTGTACCAGTCACTTGGTACCCTCAGTCCCAGTATTGTGGGCCAACTTTTCTTGGTTTCTCGTCCGCCTAGTGCTGGATCAGTACATGCCGCTGGCATCTGAGTTGATAATGTACTGAGTCTTCTCCCTGTTCACTTTCGTGATCAAATGATTCAATGAGAAATATGCGTGACGTTATAGCGGTAACTGTTTAATGCTGTGTTTCGAAAGGTGGTAAGTAACTGATAAAAGTCAAGATCATTTATAAAGGATCTCTGTCGTCACTGAATTCCGCCTATCTGGCATAAGAAGAACGCATAGTTCACACTAACAACAAGATCCGAGAATTGGCTTACGGGAGCAGTCTACTGAAGTCATCTACATGCACATCTACATCATACTCCACCATATACCTAACGGTGTGTGGCGGCGGGTACCTTCGGTGCCTCTATCTGATCCCTCCAACCCTGTTCCACTCGCGAATAGTTCGTGGGAAGAATGATTGTCGGCAAGCCTCTGTATTGGCTCAAATTTCTCAAATTTTCTCCTCGAGATGTATGGTGGGGGGGGGGGGGGGGGGAAGTATTATATTGTCGACTGCTCCTGGAAATTGCTGTCGGTGTCGACGGCGAGCCGTAAAGCTTTGTGTCACGTAGTCATCAAGGGTACACGAGTGGGACTTCGGCTCCGATGTGTGGCTCCGATATCCCATGTCGTCGATGTTCCGTTGAATGGTTCGCACGCTGATACTTGTTGATGACCCAACATTGAAATCTGAAGCAATTTGCGGAAGGGTTATACTTCTGTCACGTTGAACGATTCTTTCCAGTCATCATTGGTGTCATCCTAGCAATATCTTTTTCCGGCCGCAGGAATGTCGGAGATTTAATGTTTCACCGGATTCCTCATATTCATGGTACACTCGTGAAATGGTCGTACGGGAAAAATTCCCATTTCATCGCTGCGTCGGAGATGCTGAGTCCCATCGTTCGTTCGCCAACTATAACACCACGTTCAGACTCACTTAAACCTTGATAATCTGCCATTTTAGCAGCAGTAATTGATCTAACAACTGCGCCAGACACTTGTCTTGTATAGGCGTTGCCGACCTCAGTGCCGTATTCCGCTTGTTTACATATCTCTGTATTCCATATTCCGCCTATTTACATATCTCTGTATTCCAATACGCATGCCTATACCAGTTTCTTTGGCGCTTCGGTGTATTTACGATCACTGATGTTTAGACACGTTATACTCCTGCCAATTGCACACTATTCCTGTGGACACGTTGGACAGTCTTCATTGATACAATTTGTGAACTTGATTCACGGGATGGTCTTTGGCACTTCGAAACACGATAGTTCCTTTCGGTGAAATTGTCACGTATTCATGTCGGCTGATCGTACTGCGCTAAATCATGCAACCGACTGGCACATGTACGCCACGTAACCGTCATTACACGTCCACAATGACGTGTCACATGACTGCTTAGTGTCGATTCCAAGCCAACTACGGCACTTCAAGGAGACCACTGAGTTCATTTAAGTGCGTATGCGTCGGTGAGCATATCTACTGCACCAATAATCGATTTTGACCGAGCAAAAGTTTTTCACCGACATTCGTAAAGGTGCGTTTACACTGAGCTCAGAACATGTTTTCGTTCGCGAAGTTGTGTGCAAATGGTTCCCTCAAGATGTGGGCAACATCTTTCGTTGTTCGCGTTCCCGTTTACACTAGCGACCAATATTTATACGTTTGTATTCGCATAGTGTGCCACGGTGAGCTGATAGCGAACATTTTACTTTGTCTGTTCACATCAAGAGATACGCTATGTCAAGTGAGGAGGAAGAATTAATGTCATTTGGGGCTGTATTAATAATAGTCATCATTGGTGGTCCAAACCGTACTATAGAAAACGTGGCGGGAATGACATGCATTGTGAGCTGAATTTAGAAGACGGCTCTGGCTTTCGTAACTTCACTAGGATGTTGCCGTCAGATTTCGAAATGTTGTTGAATATTATAGGACCAGTTGTTTCAAATAAAGACACAAATTTCAGAAAAGCAATCCTTGTGAAGCAAAGAATTGATGATACTCATCAGTTTCTGGTATCAAGAGACTCCTATCAAAGCCTTGCATATTTATTCCACATTTCAAAGCCAGCCATATCTCAAATAGTTCTGAAGTTTCTGGAGCTTTGGTTGAAGGATTGAGGGATTATGTAAAGGTAATTAAGTTACGTTAACAGCACTGAAACACACACCACAGCAAGAAAAGTGACACAACTCGAAAATGGTCGTTTTGAGCTTATGTCGCTGAAAAATATGGATATAAGTACAGTATTGCTTATTTATGTAATATAACAGAATATACTCCCTTTAAACACTAACTTGAAATGTAAAAAGAGCTTATACTACTTCATTATGAGTATTGTATAATTCTTTTAAAGTATTTTCTGCACTACTGCATTTCTGAATTGTTTCTTGCCTGATTGGGACGTACTTAATTGATTAGATATTTATTTTTATTTATTATTTACATATTAGCATCATTACATGAAGATAATTTCTTCAGAATCAAAATCAGATATGCTGCCAATGAATGTGAGAGAGGAGTCTGCGGCTGAAACTAAAGCTTATGATCCTGCTGCATCTCTGTTTACTACTGTATGCTGCTGCTTCCTCAGAGCATTCAGTTCTTCCTCGTGCAGCACATCACTTATTCCCTTTGTAGCCATCTCTCTTTCATAGGGCGGAAGCTCTTTCAATTTAGTGACAACAAATTTTCCGAAGTCTGTTACCGGGTGCTGTTGTTGTCTGTGTTGATGTTGCTGTTGCATAATATTATGCAAAATTTCTGCTGCATTAAGCATGGGGTCGTTTCTTCCAACCCCTCCCACCTCTTGAGCAGTTTTTATGGAGCTGGTGTGCTGTCCTCTTCATCTTTCTCTGCAGGTTCCTCTGTTTCAGCTTATGCACGTTGAGGTAGCTCTTGCGAAAACTGAAGCCAAATTTACTTGTTTTAGATGTCAGCTACTGAAGGCGAATGGCGTTCAAAACAAAGTGTGTTCCGCCAGGCATACCACGTCTCTCACTGCGTGGGAGCAACTGATGGGAAGCACATTGTTCTACAGTACGCTGCTGCGAGCGGGATCGAGTTCTATAACTGTAAAGTATCGTTTAGCACTGTGTTGCTTGCTGTAGTTGACGCCAACTACAATACTATAACTACAGATTTGCAGGGGCAAGGATGAGTGTGGAAAACATACTTGGTATTGTGGCCTCAGTGTTTCGTGTCTTCTGCAAACCGTTGCTATTACCAACACAGAAGGCACAAACCATCACAATGACAGCAGCGTGTCTGCACAACTTTTAAGAAGAAATTCGGAGACAAGAAGTTATTACAGCCCACCAGGAAGCTTCGATTCTTTTTGTGCACAAACAGGTGCAGTCATCCCAGGGGCATGGAGACGAGATGCCAATGCATCCACCATTATTGCAATCCCAAACATACCACGGAGAGCTTCTCAAACATACAAGGCAATTCATGACGAATTTGCCAACTACTTTGTGAGCCCACAAGGAGCTGTTCCATGGCAAAATAAATACAGTTAAAACTGTTGTACAGGAGAATAATATTAATCATTTGCAAGCCTAACCTTATTTACCTCTTCAATTGTGTCCCGGGTCTCCTTTCGTTCCTGGATATCATCCAGGAAACGTAAACATTTAAATCCAAACCACTTCGTTTCGTAAAGTGTATCAGTACCATATCCAGATTTTTTGCTGTCTTCAGCCGGCCAGTGTGGCCGTGCGGTTAAAGGCGCTTCAGTCTGGAACCGCGCGACCGCTACGGTCGCAGGTTCGAATCCTGCCTCGGGCTTGGATGTGTGTGATGTCCTTAGGTTAGTTAGGTTTAATTAGTTCTAAGTTCTAGGCGACTGATGACCTCAGAAGTTAAGTCGCATAGTGCTCAGAGCCATTTGAACCATTTTTTTTTTTTTTTTTTGCTGTCTTCTATTTTTCTTTTCTCTCGTCGGTACTGAGACAAGACAGATTTAATTTTTTTGTCCACGTCACTGCTGCTGGTGCCAAGCACCGCAGCAACATTTTGTAATGAATCATGTTTAATTTTAGTACTTTTGTAAAATGCCCAACGAACATTCCACAGGCATTCCTCTGCCTCATAGAGCGATATCAACTGGAAAATTTTGTCTCGTGACCACTCCATTTAAACAAAAACGAAGGAAAATAAAATAAACGCGCCACTAAACTTATAGCAAAACAAATACCAAAACACTCACTCAGAGCAAACAAACACTAGCGCTGCGTAGCGGAATTTAATGGTAGCGGGCCATGAACAAGGATTCTTTGATCTCTACCGACGCAGCCGTGGAATACTGATTTTGTGTTGCGTACATGTTGCCAACATGTGGCGAACGTTGGTAGTCCATTACTAGCCACGAACAATGTTGGGAACAATGTTGTGAATAATGTTGCGAACTCAGTGTAAGCGTGCCATTTGTTTAGACTAGGAGAAACGCGAAATCATTTGAATTCACCGTGCTGATTACAAATGAAACATCTTTTACAGTTCAAAACTTCGTTTCGCCCGTGCCTCAGAGCTTTGTGTGGTCGCGCAGTATGTCAAACTCTTGCCCGCGGTCGGAATCCACGCACTCTAGGTGGCGTGTGGTGCGACGCCCTGCCATACAGTTTCAATCAGAAAAGTTTATTTGCGGTCGCGAATTAATTATGTGCGCTGTTGCAGGTTCATTCTAAATGAGGGCCGCTAGCCTCGCCTTGACCTGTGTGAGAGGTTTAAGCATCTCACCATTCTAACGTCAGTAACCAACCCGAAGCAAAATTACTTTTCTACCTTATACTTCTGGGTACGTTTACGTACTCGATTCCCACTTCGGAAGAGCGGGACAAACACACGTCCTTTAGTCATTTTAAATTATACCTAAATCACATATAACAAATGCTGTGTTAGTCCCTTGAAAGAATGTCACGCCCGGATCTCTTACATCCCTTGTGTACTCGTTATCTTCCTTTTGTTTTTTGAAGAATACTGCGTAATGAACATTATCGGGATATTTGTAGCTTCCGGTGTGCGAAGTGGACATTAAAGATGCAGACTAAGGTCAGATTGGGGAAGAGCAGGGAAAGGAATCGGCTTTGCAAATTTTAAGTAGGCCTCCCAATATTCTTCATTATTTGAATCACGGATACCCAGACATGGATCTGAACCCTCTTCGTGGTTAAGAAGTGGACTCGCATTCGAAACGAGCTAGGTGGTAGTAATCATCTGCTCATCCACATTTATGTTTTAGATTGTTGTCCAGAACGCATTAAGGTGAGGACAGAGATATTTGATTCGAGAAGTACGCAGCTGATTTCCTTCATCATACTTGTTTTACTTAAGCTTTTGTACTGTCCCTAATGACGTCATCGTCGACGCTACGTTAAACCTTATCTATCAGTACGCAGCTCTTTTCCAATAGTAGACATTCACGCCAGAGTATACTTCATACATTTTCAGCAAATTCAGAAATGATTTCAGATACAGTTGTCTCAGGAGTAAAACACCATTTACGCTGTTACTGACTGTTCGTGTCCTATTTGGTGACCTTCCTCTGCCTAAATATAATCGGTCAACATAGATCCCTAGTGCTCATCTATAAACAATCACTTGTAATAGAAGTCTTTGCTTTTTGCTGCTGAATCAGTTGTTGCTTGATGACTTGATATATCCAGTAGACAACCCGTCTGTGCCAAATACTTGTATGGAAGATGTAGGGTTTGTTTTAACAAGTGCCAAAATTTTACACTTATTACGTTGCTCGAACCTAACGAAAAGCGTACATCTTCCACAATTAATAAAGAGGCGGTATGGGAGAAGGATGATGATGATGTTTAGCTCGTGGGGCGCTCAACTGCGCGGCTATCAGCACCCATACAAATTCCCAATCTTTGCTCATTCCAGATTTGCCACTTTCAGGAATGATGATGAAATGAAGAGGACAACACAAACACCCAGTCATCTCGAGGCAGGTGAAAATCCCCCTCCCCTGCCCCTGTCGGGAATCGAACCCGGGACAGCGTGCTCGGAAAACGAGAGCGCGACCGCGAGACCACGAACTGCGGACATGGAAGAAGTTGAAGGAGGTGCAGGATCTTCATACAACCATACTACCACATGATTTGGGTACTGGTATATGTTCCTTTCCTGTCACCCAGTATTGTATGTAACTTGTTCCACGGAAAGCGTAAGAAATTGAGATGGTATCAAGTAACTGCGAGGACGATCGCTGACATTTGTTTAGCAGTATGTTGAGTCTCTTCAGTGCAAAAGCTCGTTGATATAGCTTGCTGGTGAGGTGACAATGCTACTGGCGAAGTATATTCCGCTACTACTCATGTTGTGTAACTATTACTGATTCGGACACGAGGAATCGCTATGGACGACATGGTAAAAAAGCTGTGGTCAGAAATCATTGTCAGGGTCTGTGAACTACAGTTCCTCCAGTCTGGCAATGACCATCACCTGAAGGTGATACGATGGCTCCTCATCGTTACACCCCTTTGACTGCCTTAACCGTCATCTCAGGTTCTTACAGTTGACTCTACCTGTGTATTCCTACTGATGTATTGTGGACCGTCGTTGTAACACTATTGCAGGATGAACAGTTGTGCAGCGGAATGACTCGAAGTAAGAGTCAGAGCCCGAAAGATGGAGCTGCTTGAGGAGATTTAATCATGAAGTGAAACACGTCAATTCTACCTCATCTGCTCTGGGAAAAAGCTGACTCCATATAAGACACTTCAATTAAACAGTTTCAGAGTACTTTCAGCTCTTTCTAGTTTTTTAATTTTTTTTTCGAAAACTTTGAATGTGATTACATATACAGTTGGCTTTAATAGTAAAATACCACACAAAGTTGCCTAGAGATGTTTCATTTTCCTGGGAAGTAGCTTTTCAGATATTCAGATGTGAAACAAAGTGGGCAAAATAATACCTGACCTTTTGTTTCAATAAGTACTAAAACGCGAGTGAGATCTTCAAGACGTTTCATTTCTTCGTTTTGTTGTTTTCCATTGAATTTCTCCTGTCATTTATCGCCTAATCTTGATGCACAGCTGGTGCTTTACCCCATCGGAACAGTTTGCTCACCTGTTCTAAGCTGTCCCATAAATGAAATCTATCTATGTGTCGTAGTCAAAGAAAGTAATAACACTATAAACAGCGGGATACTTACATCAAAAATTCCACCCAACAGTGCTACCTCTTTGAGAGGATTTGAGATAACCGATTGTGTACCCGATTAGACTTCCTTTCGTCTCCTGCAGGAGTTAAAAATTAGAATACGTATTGCAGAGCTAACTGCACACACGCTGCAAGCATTAAATACACAAACATTTAACAAACTTCTACCGACAATTTAACGATATATTGACTAAAATTTGTAGAAATCTTTAAACTGTTATGACCAAGAATTTTCTTTCTGCGAAATACATGCGAAGTCAGACATTGGCAACATATATACGTAAAAACGAACAAACAAATAGAATACAAACGTTTCATACATGTGCGCTAGGCCTTTAATCTGTTATGGCCTGTAATAGGTATAGCAGTCACTTCTTCTATTCAGAACTGTGATTGTGGCTGTACCCAATAGTACCCCACTCCATAAGGGCTCGAGCTGCCACTGTATGTCTACATCTACATCTACATCCATACTCCGCAAGCCACCTGATGGTGTGTGGCGGAGGGTACCTTGAGTACCCCTATCGGTTCTCCCTTCTATTCCAGCCTCGTATTGTTCGTGGAAAGAAGGATTGTCGGTATGCTTCTGTGTGGGCTCTAATCTCTCTGATTTTATACTCATGGTCTCTTCGCGAGATATACGTAGGAGGGAGCAATATACTGCTTGACTCCTCATTGAACGTATGTTCTCGAAACTTCAACAAAGCCCGTACCGAGCTACTGAGCGTCTCTCCTGCACAGTCTTCCACTGAAGATTATCTATCATCTCCGTAAGGCTTTCGCGATTACTAAATGATCCTGTAACGAAGCGCGCTGCTCTCCGTTGGATCTTCTCTATCTCTTCTATCAACCCTATATGGTACGGATCCCACACTGCTGAGCAGTATTCAAGGACTGGGCGAACAAGCGTACTGTAACTTACTTCCTTTCTTTTCGAATTGAATTTCTTTAGGATTCTTCCAATGAATCTCAGTTGGCATCTGCTTTACCAACGATCAACTTTATATGATCATTCCATTTTAAATCACTCCTAATGCGTAATCCCAGATAATTTATGGAATTAACGGCTTCCAGTTGCTGACCTGCTATTTTGTAGCTAAATGATAAGGGATCTATCTTTCTATGTATTCGCAGCACATTACACTTGTCTACATTGAGATTCCATTGCCATTCCCTGCACCATGCGTCAATTCGTTGCAGATCCTCCTGCATTTCAGTACAATTTTCCATTGTTACAACCTCTCGATATACCACAGCATCATCCGCAAAAAGCCTCAGTGAACTTCCGATGTCATCCACAAGGTCGTTTATGTATATTGTGAATAGCAACGGTCCTACGACACTCCCCTGGGGAACACCTGAAATCACTTTTACTTCGGAGGACTTCTCTCCATTGAGAATGACATACCGTGTTATGTTATCTAGGAACTCTTCAATCCAATCACACAATTGGTCTGACAGTCCATATGCTCTTACTTCGTTCATTGAACGACTGTGGGGAATTGTATCGAGCGTCTTGCGGAAGTCAAGAAACACGGCATCTACCTGTGAACCCGTGTCTATGGCCCTCTGAGTCTCGTGGACGAATAGCGCGAGCTGGGTTTCACACGACCGTCTTTTTCGAAACCCATGCTGATTCCTACAGAGCAGATTTCTAGTCTCCAGAAAACTCATTATACTCGAACATAATACGTGTTCCAAAATTCTACAACTGATCAACGTTAGAGATATAGGTCTTTAGTTTTGCACATCTGTTCGACGTCCTTTCTTGAAAACGGGGATGACCTGTGCTCTTTTCCAATCCTTTGAAACGTTACGCTCTTCTAGAGACCTACGGTACACCGCTCCAAGAAGGGGGGCAAGTTCCTTCGCGTACTCTGTGTAAAATCGAACTGGTATCCCATCAGGTCCAGCGGCCTTTCCTCTTTTGAGCGATTTTAATTGTTTCTCTATCCCTCTGTCGTCTATTTCGATATCTACCAATTTGTCATCTGTGCGACAATCTAGAGAAGGAACTACAGTGCAGTCATCCTCTGCGAAACAGCTTTGGAAAAAGACATTTACTATTTCGGCCTTTAGTCTGTTATCCTCTGTTTCAGTAACACTTTGGTCACAGAGTGTCTTGACATTTTGTTTTGACCCACCTACCACGTTGACATAAGACTAAAAACTCTTAGGATTTTCTACCAAATCATTACATAGAACTTTACTTTCGAATTCATTGAGCGCCTCTCACATAGCCCTCCTCACACATTTCGCTTCGCGTAATTTTTGTTTGTCTGCAAGGCTTTGGCTATGTTTATGTTTACTGTGAAGTTCCCTTTGCTTCCGCAGCAGTTTTCTAACTGGGTTGTCGTACCACGGTGGCTCTTTTCCATCTCTTACGATCTTGCTTGACACATACTCATCTAACGCATATTGTACGATGGTTTTGAACTTTGTCCACTGATCCTCAACACTATCTGTAATCTGCTTTTTTGTCACTTTTGCTGAACAGAAAAATCTTCGTACCCTTTTAATATTTCTATTTACGGCTGAAATCATCGATGCAGTAACCGCTTTATGATCGCTGATTCCCTGTTTTTTTTTTTTTTTTTTTATTCATCAGTCTACTGACTGGTTTGATGCGGCCCGCCACGAATTCCTTTCCTGTGCTAACCTCTTCATCTCAGAGTAGCACTTGCAACCTACGTCCTCAATTATCAGCTTGACGTATTCCAATCTATGTCTTTCTCTACAGTTTTTGCCCTCTACAGCTCCCTCTAGTACCATGGAAGTCATTCCCTCATGTCTTAGCAGATGTTCTATCATCCTGTCCCTTCCCCTTATCAGTGTTTTCCACATATTCCTTTCCTCTCCGATTCTGCGTAGAACCTCCTCATTCCTTACCTTATCAGTCCACCTAATTTTCAACATTCGTCTATAGCACCACGTCTCAAATGCTTCGATTCTCTTCTGTTCCGGTTTTCCCACAGTCCATGTTTCACTACCATACAAAGCTGTACTCCAGACGTACATCCTCAGAAATTTCTTCCTCAAATTAAGGCCGGTATTTGATATTAGTAGACCTCTCTTGGCCAGAAATGCCTTTTTTGCCATAGCGAGTCTGCTTTTGATGTCCTCCTTGCTCCGTCCGTCATTGGTTATTTTACTGCCTAGGTAGCAGAATTCCTTAACTTCATTGACTTCGTGACCATCAATCCTGTTGTTAAGTATCTCGCAGTTCTCATTTCTACTACCACTCATTACCTTCGTCTTTCTCCGATTTACTCTCAAACCATACTGTGTACTCATTAGACTATTCATTCCGTTCAGCTGATCATTTAGTTCTTCTTCACTTTCACTCAGGATAGCAATGTCATCAGCGAATCGTATCATTGATATCCTTTCACTTTGTATTTTAATTCCGCTCCTGAACCTTTCTTTTATTTCCATAATTGCTTCCTTGATGTACAGATTGAAGAGTAGGGGTGAAAGGCTACAGTCTTGTCTGACACCCTTCTAAATACGAGCACTTCGTTCTTGATCTTCCACTCTTATTATTCCCTCTTGGTTGTTGTACATATTGTATATGACCCGTCTCTCCCTGTAGCTTACCCCTACTTTTTTCAGAATCTCGAACAGCTTGCACCATTTTATATTGTCGAACGCTTTTTCCAGGTCGACAACTCCTATGAAAGTGTCTTGATTTTTCTTTAGCCTTGCTTCCATTATTAGCCGTAACGTCAGAATTGCCTCTCTCGTTCCTTTACTTTTCCTAAAGCCAAACTGATCGTCACCTAGCACATTCTCAATTTTCTTTCCGGTCTTCTGTATATTATTCTTGTAAGCAGCTTCAATGCATGAGCTGTGAAGCTGATTGTGCGATAATTCTCGCACTTGTCAGCTCTTGCCGTCTTCGGAATTGTGTGGATGATGCTTTTTCGAAAGTCAGATGGTATATCGCCAGACTCATATATTCTACACACCAATGTGAATAGTCGTTTTGTTGCCACTTCCCCCAATGATTTTAGAAATTCTGATGGAATGTTACCCATCCCTTCTGCCTTATTTGACCGTAAGTCCTCCAAAGCTCTTTTATATTCCCATTATAATACTGGATCCCCTATCTCTTCTAAATCGACTCCTGTTTCTTCTTTTATCACATCAGACAAAGCTTCACCCTCATAGAGGCTTTCAATGTATTCTTTCCACCTATCTGCTCTCTCCTCTGCATTTAACAGTGGAATTCCCGTTGCACTCTTAATGTTACCATCGTTGCTTTTAATGTCACCAAAGGTTGTTTTGACTTTCCTGTATGCTGAGTCTGTCCTTCCGACAGTCATATCTTTTTCGATGTCTTCACATTTTTCCTGCAGCCATTTCGTCTTAGCTTCCCTGCACTTCCCATTTATTTCATTCCTCAGCGACTTGTATTTCTGTATTTCTGATTTTCCCGGAACATGATTGTACTGCCTCCTTTCATCAATCAAATGAAGTATTTCTTCTGTTCCTCATGGTTTCTTCGCAGCTACCTTCTTTGTACCTATGTTTTCCTTCCCAACTTCTGTGATGGCCCTTTTTAGAGATGTCCGTTCTTCTTCAACTGTAGTGCCTACTGCGCTATTCCTTATTGCTGTATCTATAGCGTTATATAACTTCAAACGTAACTCGTCATTCCTTAGTACTTCCGTATCCCACTTCTTTGCATATTGATTCTTCCTGACTAATGTCTTGAACTTCAGCCTACTCTTCATCACTACTATATTGTGATCTGAGTCTATATCTGCTCCTGGGTACGCCGTACAATCCAGTATCTGATTTCGGAATCTCTGTCTGACCATGATGTAATCTAATTGAAATCTTCCCGTATCTCCCGGCCTTTCCCAAGTATACCTCCTCCTCTTGTGATTCTTGAACAGGGTATTCGCTATTACTAGGTGAAACTTGTTACAGAACTCAATTAGTCTTTCTCCTCTTTCATTCCTTGTCCCAAGCCCATATTCTCCTCTACCCTTTTCTTCTACTCCTTCCCCTACAACTGCATTCCAGTAGCCCGTGACTATTAGATTTTCGTCCCCCTTTACATACTGCATTACCCTTTCAATATCCTCATACACTTTCTCTATGTGTTCATCTTCAGCTTGTGACGTCGGCATGTATACCTTAACTATCGTTGTCGGTGTTGGTCTGCTGTCGATTCTGATTAGAACAACCCGGTCACAGAACTGTTCACAGCAACACACCCTCTGCCCTACCTTGCTGTTCATAACGACTCCTTCACCTGTTATTCCATTTTCTGCTGATGTTGATATTACCCGATACTCATCTGACCAGAAATCCTTGTCTACCTTCCACTTCACTTCACTGACCCCTACTATATCTAGATTGAGCCTTTGCATTTCCCTTTTCAGATTTTCTAGTTTCCCTACCACGTTCAAGCTTCCGACATTCCACGCCACGAATCGTAGAACGTTATCCTTTCGGTGATTATTCAATCTTTTTCTCATAGTCACCTCCCCCTTGGCAGTCCCCTCCCGGAGATCCGAATGGGGAACTATTCCGGAATCTTTTGCCAATGGAGAGATCATCATGACACTTCTTCAATTACAGGCCACATGTCCTGTCCTGTGGATACACGTTACGTGTCTTTAATGCAGTGGTTTCCATTGCCTTCGGCATCCTCATGTCGTTGATCATTACTGATTCTTCCGCCTTTAGGGGCAATTTCCCACCCCTAGGACAAGAGAGTGCCCGGAACCTCTATCCGCTCCTCCGCCCTCTTTGACAAGGCCGTAGACAGAATGAGGCTGACCTCTTATGCCGGAAGTCTTCGGCCGCCAATGCTGATTATTTATCAAAATTTAGGCAGTGGCGAGGATTGAACGCGGGACCGAAGATTATGAATCAAAGACGCTACCCCTTTTTTTTCCCGCTACCCCCCCTTTTTTTTTTTTTTTTTTTTTTTTTTAACAGTAAGGAACTGAAAACTAGTAAGTGCACTCTTTGCGTCGAGTTGGGGACGCACATAACTAAAACTATGCTAATAGTTGTAGAAAAAGGCATAAAGAAAGAGAACAAAGTGCGGGGCGAAGGAAACCATGAAACAAAACTGAAGGGTGGAATCCATACCACCATTAACCAGTGCTACATCTTGCACCGGATGGGGAAACTAAAACTGTGAAGACCTTTTCGCACCGGGGACAAAAAGAGGAAATGGGGCAAATACTGCTACAGAGTGTGAGGGTTCACAACGAAACTCTCCATCTGCTGTATCATCCAGGTATGACTTCTCGTAATGATGAAAGTAGATCCCACGTCGTACCGTGTAGTGTTCTATCATCGTATTGGAATTTTAGCTTCTCTTACCCGTGATGTTCCAGCTACGTGGAGGGTCGTGGAACGCACTCCACAAAAAATTGGAAAAATATTGTCGATACTTAGGGTTACGGAGGATCTTGCAATGTCGTTCCTGCAAATAGTTCCAAAAGTCTAAAGTGTCCTTAGTGCCGTCTTGAAACAAATAATGCACTGCATGTCCACGAAGCCACGTCATTGCATTAGTTTTAGTGCGTGGGTAATACGTTTCATCCGGGAATAAGATAGTCTTGGGGTCGATATGATTCGGCGTTACCCGAAGGAAGTATGCTGACATTTGCCTCACTAAGTGCCACACTGCCGTAGACTCGCCACAGCTAAGACGGTGTTCATCGTCGTCTTGAACGCCACAGTACGTGCACGTGGGTGAGTCCACCATGTGGATCGCATGTAGTCTTGATCTGGTCACCTGCTTACCGTTGACAGTGATATACCACATCGACGTGACGTCAGTGTCCAGTGTTACGTGGTGAATTGTCCTCCACACTACTCGCCAGTTGACGTTCGGGTGCTTACTCTCCACGACGTTATCGGGTCGTCCACGTTGTAGGACCCTATAAACCGTCTTTGCCGTCGCCAGTTGAGTCGCTGGTAAGGCAAGTCGAACGTAACTGAGTTCGAGGTAAAAGACACCGATGTAGAAGAGCGAGGAGGGGACGTGGTGTATCGGCACAGGTGGCAACAGGGAGGGCGGTGCTAGTTCTTCTATTAACAAACTGGTCAGACTGTCCGGACGGCGGTGCCGTAGTTTGACTAATGTGCTCACAAATAGGGCGACCGCTCTGTCATAAACGTGATAAAGGCCAAGCCCTCCCCGATCCGGAGGAAGGGTGAGAGTCTCATATTTGATCTTGAAAAGCATTCCTGAACTCACGAAGGACCCAAAAGCCGCATGTATACGGCGTGCTAACATCACCGGTATAGGTATTATCTGGGCGATGTGCGGAATGCGTGACGCTAAATGTGAGTTAACATACTGGGTCCGTTGGACGATGTCCAGGGCTCGTAGGCGGTTGTTGGCAATTCCAGTCCGAACATTCCGTAAAAGCCGTCGAAAGTTGTGAGCAGCGGTCCGTCGTATATCGTCTGTAAAGTCAATGCCGAGACATTTCAAACTATCTCTGAGCTGTAAGGGGGTGACACTGTTCTCAGACAATCCGACCCCGATGTTCATCGCCACCGATTTTGCGACGTTGATACGACTACCAGCGGCCATGCCATATTTTGTGATCCAATTTAGTGCGCTAGCGGTGTCGTCACCGTGGCGGATGACAATCACCAGGTCGTCAGCGTACGCTTTACACCGGAAAGTGTGGCCTCGTAACGTCATACCCGTTAATCGTTGGCGCAGGCCGCAGAGGAGAGGTTCCATGGCCACAGCGTAAAGTAAAGTGGACAGAGGGCACCCTTGGCGTATCGATCGAGAAATGGTGAGGGGCTGCGAAGATCGGCCGTTGACGATCACCTTGGACGTCGCGCCACGGAGGAGTCGCATGACGACAGTGACGAATGGCTGTGGGTACCGCATATGTTGGAGGACCGCTTCCAAATAGTTGTGGTCCACTCGGTCGAAAGCTTGACTAAAATCGATTGCCGCCAGAGCACCCTTCAGACGACATGCCCTCGCCAGTGAGATCAAGTCACGATATTCACTGAGTGCTGTTTGAATATTATTGTCGCCTCCTAATGACGTTTGATCGGGTGAGATAACATTTCGTAGGGTCTGGCGTATCCGCGCCGCCAACAGTCGAGAAAAGATCTTAAAGTCGCAGTTCAATAGCGTCAACGGGCGGTAGTCCTGCAGTCGTGAGCCACCGGACGGTTTGTGAATAGGAATAATCATTCCTTCCACAAGGGCCGCAGGGAGCGGCACGTCCGGGGATAGGAGTTCGCGACAGATGTCCGTCCATCGGGAGGCTAATAAATATTGAAAAGTCCGGTAAAATTCCAAGGGGAGGCCATCAGGACCCGGAGACTTGTTGACAGCACCTTTTCGAAAGGCGTCGATCACTTCTTCTTCTGTAATTTCTTCCATCAAGGCCGCTTCCATTGCCGGGGTGACGGTGCCGTAAATCGTCTGAGAGACGTCCTCCAGTGCTGTCGGATCAGGGGTCTGAGCGGAATAGAGTTGGGCATAATGATTGTAGAACGCTGTGTTTATGTCTTGTTGCGTGGTGAGGCGATGACCGTCCTCCGTGTCGATGAAGCGTATCAGCGCTCGTTGGCGTCGTTTACGTTCACGAAGGACGTGGAACATTGACGGGCGTTCGCTCGGTATCCGATCCTGCGTCCTCGAGCGGATGACTACCCCCTCTAGGTGGCGTCGCATATGAGCGAGGATCTGAGCCTTAGCACGGTGGACCGCCGTTTGTCGTTCCGGAGACGGCGCCATAGCATCGCAGTCGCGCAGGACTCGGAAGTAAAAGTCGAGTGTATGTCTTCGCCATGTAGCGTGGTCACGACCGTAGGTTATCAACGTTCGCCTCAGTGCCGGTTTGGCGCAGTCCAACCACCAGCGGATCGTTGTGGGATATGCACGGAGGCGATTTTCACACGAATGCCACGTATCCTCAACGGCTTGGCGGCAATCCGGGTACGACAGGTGAGCGATGTTTAATTTCCACGGGCTGCGGCTTCTCCACACTTGTTGCCACCGCAGGGTGACGGCACAAATGTAAGCGGAGTGGTCCGAGAATGCTGCAGGCCACAGTTCCGCATCCTGTGTTCCAGCGGCGAGAGAGCGTGAGACATAAATCCGATCGATACGACTGGAAGAGTGACTTGTGAAGTGCGTGAATCCCGGTCGGTGGCCGTGAAGATGTTCCCAAGTGTCCACCATCTGCAGGTCTCGAATTAGCGTCCCGAGTTCCGGGCACGGATTATGTCGTGGGAGTTGATCTCTGGGCGCCAGTACGCAATTGTAGTCACCTCCAAACACCAGATGGTCGTGGCGGCCTTGGAAGAGCGGGGCGACGTCTTCCGCAAAGAATCGTGAACGTTCGCCACGTTTGTCCGTCCCGGAAGGTGCGTAGATATTGATAAGGCGGACCCCCAGTACTGTGAGTGCCATTCCTCTTGCCCCAGGCAGAAACAGGACATCGTCCGCCACTATCCCTTCCCGAAGAAGTACAGCGACACCGCTGCCTGTTGGGGAAGCTGGAGAGACGCAAGCATCGTAACCGTACATGCCTGGGAAGTCGTCGACGTACACTTCCTGGAGAAGGGCTATGTCGATGGAAGCAGAGTTCAACATATCCTGAAGCCAGGATAACTTAGCGCGCGTCCGTATAGTGTTAATGTTTATAGTTGCAACGCGATAAGTTTGAGGTCTATCCACAGCATCCGTGTTGGCCATCAATACCCTGGTAAAGCTGTCTCGTCACTGTAACTGACGGCGGGAAAGGATCAACACTGGTGGGGTAAATTTCCCCCCGTGTCGTCCGACACGATGGGCAAGGAGTGTTCCTCACAGTCGTCCGCCCAGTCGCCGTGAAACACCATCGGCTGTTGGTGGCTGTTAGTGGCTGCTGCGGCACTCGGCGCTGACTCCATCGGCTCTGCTGGCTGGGAATCGGCAGCGGATGTCTGCTTGTGATCCTGCTGTGCTGTGGGGTCTGAGGGGCTGAAGCCGTCACCACGGCGATCTGTTGAGTTTGAAGTTACAGCGGCCTCTGTACCGCCGGTACCGTCGTCGGAATTTCCATAGTCCATGTCAGACGATCGCTGCAAACACTCGTCCGATGGAGCACGCCGCCGTCTCTTGTGTTTTCGCGGGGAACGCTGTTTACGGACGTGTGTTTCAGTATCTGAATGTGGGTGGATTTCGTCAGCTGCTCCGGTGTCTGGAAGAAAAGCCGCTGTCGGCACAACCCGTGGGTCAATGTCCATTCTGGCATCCACGCCTTCTTGCAAGGTCGATCGGTGATTATCTTCAGGTGGGAGCGCCGTTGTAGAGGCCGGATCCTGTACTGCAGAGGCCATTTTGGTCTCTCCATCGGGGGCGGCTATCGGACTACTGTCGTCAGCATCGGAAAGAGTTGCTGCCCGTGTAACTTCGGCGTAATTGAGAGGAAGGGTCGTCACCGTAGGAGGAGTCATAGATTCACCTGTCGGGATTTGAGTAAGCCGTCGTCGGAGACAATCCGACCGGACGTGCCCTTCTTGGCCACAACCAGAAAAAGTGCGTGGCTGACCGTCATACATAATGATCGCCCTACATCCGCCGATGACAAGATATGACGGAACATGTTTGGTCAGTTCAATTTTAATCTGTCGTACCCCGTTAAGAACGGGGTACGTTGTAAAGGTGGTCCATTTTTCGGCCATATGGCTGATCACTCTGCCGTAGGGCTGGAAAGCTGCGGTGACTACGTCCGGTGGTACTTCGAAAGGGAGTTCGAAGACGCGTATCGTACGGAGGCCAAGCCCCGCGTGATCGATAGAGACCGCCCCAATATGGCCATCAGAATGTTTGAATTTAAGATCGTTCGCATGTGCGCTCACGATTCTGTTGCACACATCGTCACTTACTAGCTTGACGTAGACAACACTGCTCGTGATAGAGAGATGGATACCAATTATGTCTCGCGGGTCAATTTTAACGTCGTCACGTAGAAAACGTTCCACTTCAAAAGCTCGCGGTCGTGCATGATCGGTTTGAAAACTGATCTTGATGGTGGTTTGTCTGTATGAATGTGCCATGTTGCGTCGGTAGTGATGGACTCTAAACTAGCGACAACGCAGTAGTAAACAACTACGGGCACTCGCGACCGCGCGGACGGGACGTAAACAAGACGTCCTCGCCGCAGCGCTGCGGAAAGCAGACTACTGTTTGTCACCAGAAGGTCTAATCTGTTATTGCTACGAGTCGGTCCTCTGTTTAACTGCTCAAGGTAGTTTTCAGATAAAGCACTTAAAAAAATTTCAGTGGATTCCTTGTCCCTGCCACCCATTATGAACGTTTGAGTCTCCCAGTCTATATCCAGCAAATTAACATCTCCACCCAGAACTATAACATGGTGGTGACATCTACTCGAAATATTTTCCAAATTATCCTTCAGGTGCTCAGCCACAACAGCTGCTGAGCCAGGGGGCCTATAGAGACATTCAATTACCATGTCTGAGCCTGCTTTAACCGTGACCTTCACCCAAATTATTTCACATTTCGGATCTCCGTCAATTTCCTTCGATACTATTGCACTTCTTATCGCTAGAAACACACCTCCCCCTTCACTGTCCAGCCTGTCTCTGCGGTATACATTCCAATCTGAGTTTAGGATATCATTACTGTTTATGTGTGGTTTCAGCCAACTTTTAGTCCCTAGTACTATATGGGCATTGTGACCGTTTATTAATGAGAGCAGTTCTGGGACCTTTCTGTAGACGCTCCTGCAGTTTACTATTAGCACATTAATATTGTTATTCCCTGTTGTATTTTGCCTACTCCTATCTTGCCGCGTCTCAGGAGGCGTCTTCTCGGGCCCAGAGAGGGAATTCTCTAACCTAAAAAACCCACATGTGCACTCCACACGTACTCCGCTACCCTTGAGCCGCTTCCGGCTTGTAGTGAACGCCTGACCTATTCAGGGGGACCCTACATTTCTCCACCCGATAGCAGAGGTCGATAAATTTGCACCCCAGATCTCCGCAGAATCGTCTGAGCCTCTGGTTTAAGCCTTCTACTCGGCTCCAAACCAGAGGACCGCGATCGGTTCTGGGAACGATACTACAAATAATTAGCTCGGATTCCACCCCGCGAGCGAGGCTTTCCTCCTTCACCAATTCCGCCAACCGCCTGTACGAACTGAGGATGACCTCTGAACCCAGACGGCAGGAGTCATTGGTGCCGACATGAGCAACAATTTGCAGTCGGGTGCACCCAGTGCTCTCTATCGCCACCGGCAGGGCCTCCTCCACATCTCGGATGAGACCCCCCGGCAAGCAGACAGAGTGAACACTGGCCTTCTTCCCCGACCTTTCCGCTATTTCCCTAAGGGGCTCCATCACCCGCCTAACGTTGGAGCTCCCAATAACTAATAAACTCCGCCCCCCGTGTGCCTGCTCGGACCTTGCTGAAGGAGGGGCCACATGTCCACTCACAGGCAGAGCGGGCGATGCCATACGTCCAGCTTCCACATGTCTTGTGCGAATGCAGTCGATGTCATGCCGCTACCCCTGTCTGCGATAAACAAGAAAGCAAGCATCATTTTCAAATAAACACAATCTGGAATCTTCCGGAATCACTACCTGTTGCCATTCATGTCCACAACGACGTCGTTTCATACATCATTGACGTCTAGTATATTTCTGCTCATTCGTCAAAGGCAGGCAGAGAAGTGGACGGCGCGCACGTAACCCATGCCATAATAAAAGGAAACGGAATGTCACTGCTGATAGTGTACGATGTGGTACACTGTTCCACTGTTGCGCCAGAGTCGAGGAGCGCGCAGATCTGTCCTGCAGTGCCGTTAGGATGACATGTCGATCTTCTTGGGGAGTGGCCTGCATGGTGCGACCGGACACATCTCGTCGTTTTCTACGACTTCCGTGACCCATTTTGCACACAACCGATGGACTGCCGAAACACTTGGTTCTATACGAGCAGCCATTTCCCAGATGGATCCACCACGTTCTCTCATGCCACTGACGCGCGCTCTTTCAAACTCACTGATTTGACGATACGGTTCGCACATACGTCTGCAAGGCATCCTGTACGTCCGCTCAATACACACAGATCCATTACCTTCCGTTTATGGCGACAACGAGAGCTGCAGCCACATTTCACCGGTGGGTTGTGTTACTACGCGACATCGATATTGACCTTGAACCCGTCAGCCGACATGGTTCAAATGCTAATCACTTATGCAGAACGTACTAATGCACATGTCCTGTGAATATGGACGTCCTATCCGCAGTCAAATGGTTCAAATGGCTCTGAGCATTATGCGACTTAACTTCTGAGGTCATCAGTCGCCTAGAACTTAAAACTAATTAAACCTAAGTAACCTAAGGACATCACACACATCCATGCCCGAGGCAGGATTCGAACCTGCGACCGTAGCGATCACGCGGTTCCAGACTGAAGCGCCTAGAACCGCACGGCCACACAGGCCGGCCTATCCATAGTCGTCCACGGTGTTTTGATTTTTCTGAACATCAGCGTATTTAGTGTAATTACTTTAATAATTCTTTAAAATTTTTTCTTCATATGGAATTTTAAGTAAATAGTCTTGTACTGTTAGGTGAAATTCAGAACTTTATCTAACACGAGGAGCACTTCGCACGAAATTCTACTTTCAGATCCAAGTCAATCGCCCCAAAGAATTCAACACTTCTTTATATGATTTAGTTTATTAGTCTCAACACTTTCCCTTTGTTTCAATGCTCGGGCTATTCGTAGGTTTCGAACAGGAGCCTAACAAGGTTAGTTACTTAGGCATAATCACAGTAGAAGACACGCGAATGCGCTTTAACACATATAATATGGAAACTTCAACAGATACTGATTCAAGCGTAAAATTACAAAACTAAACATTACTTTGTCTGAAGGTTTATGCGAAGATGATCTTCTGTGGCAATAAAGTGACGCAGTACGATGCAATCATGACCTCCATCACTTATTGTTGGCGTCGCCATTATACATTTCAGATCAAGATCAGGAAATGCCATGATACTGTCGCTAATAATCATTTACATCCAAGGCAGTTTTAATCCTTTCTTCCAGTAACTTTAGCCGCATTGATTACTCGAGATGTTCACGCTTCAAGTATTGTCCCCAGACTCTTTTCCACTCAAAGACTTGGTGCAAACTCACGCCTATCCATCTCTTCTATTCGTGCCAAAATCTTTGCGTCATGTAAGCACTTACCTCCATCTTTTGTGCTACATGCTATACTACATTCCCTATAAACGGATCAGTTACATTCACTATAATGTAGTACACATACAATAAAAAGGCATATAGATTTGAAAATGAAATTCACAGAATACTTTCAGATAATAGATTTAAAAAAAATTTGAATCTTAAAGTGAAATAAATTAATGATTTCAGATATCATACACTCGATAACGTGCATAAGAGTTACGAAGTCTTCAGTCGATATCTTATGTAAGAGTTACGGTTTTGGCGCTAGCGCAGAGCTCTTCCAGTGCTCCGCTATCCTTCCAAAATTTCCAATTATTGGGCCTCTTTCTTTTGTGATTACCACATTTTGGAGCCATGTTACATAGCAGCTGTACCACTCCTGTGAGCTATTGCATAGCAAAGGCGTCTCAAAACCTGTTCATTTAAAAAAAACAGTTTCAGTCGAAGTACAATCAACAGGTTCATAAAAGCCTTTACAACCTCGTACTAGGCGATATAACATCATCAGTGTCACATAATAAAATCCATCGCTGAAATCGCGTACTAATAAAAAATAAATCATCAATTACAATCTGTGCCGCACAGGGCACTCATTCATACTACATCAATAGTCAGCATTAACTACTGGTTATGTCACTTAATGTCATATTCTAAATGCTTTTATGAACCATATGATGGTCCGTGGACCGAAACTGGCTGTTGAATAAAGGAATTTATGACCGCCTAGTGGTGGTAATCATAACATTCTTCACCTTCTGAAACGCCTAAGACCACAAGCAACTTATGACTTCGCAGTATGCATAAACCTGGTTGACGTCACACTATCCATGTGTCCTCTCTTTGATTTCACTCGTCTGCGTAGTCCAGATTTGGATCTGATTCTGGTTGGACGTGAAATTGTTTGAGGAAAACGCCAGATCACCGTGGCTCCAATTAGGCAATCTAAAAGCCGTCGCCTACACGGACAGGGACTGGAATACAAGCAGTAGATCGTTCCAAAGATCCGTATGTTCATGAGACCAGTGGATTCTAGGGCGACAGTAAGCGAGCTGCGTATGAGGCACCCGCCAGTGTTGTCGCAAGAATCTGGCCAGGACCCGACGAAGTGGCTGAAAGCATTCGACCGAGTTGCCAAATACAACAGGTGAGCCAAGGTCTTGTGCTTGAGCTGGGGCAAATTCGAGGCCGAGTTGAAGAAAATGTATGCTGACAATCAACAGCAACTGAAGAACTGGACCCATCATCATGGCGTAACGACACAACATTACGTACAGAATACACTGATGAGCCAAAAATTTATGGCCACCTATTTAGTAGCTTGTTTGTCCGACTTTAGAACGAAATACGTCACTGATTCGGAATATCATGGATCCGATAGTTTGTTCGTAGGTTTGTGGAAGTTATGTGGCATTAGATAACTACTCACAGCCAACGTAATCCGTGTGAATAACGGGTCGCTGATCTGCTTCGATAGCGATCAAGATGGGTTCCATTGGATTTACATCAAGAGAATTTTGGGAGTCGAGACGTCAACGTGAGTTCATTATAATGCTCCTCAAGCCACTTTAGCATGGTTCTGCCTCCGAGGAGAAGTAGAAGATTTGTGCTTAGCGTCCCGTCGACAATGAGGTCCTTAGAGACGGAGCACAAGCTCCGATTAGGGAAAGATGGGAAAGGAAAATGCCCGTGCCCTTTCAAAGAAACCATCCTAGCATTTGCCTGAATCAATTGAGGAACATGACAGGAAACCATAATCAGGATGAGCGGACGCGGGTATGAACCGCCGTCCTCCGAAGGCGAGTCTAGTGTTCTAACCACTGCGCCACCTCGCTCGGTCTCTGTGTCCGTACACTGATAGTTATACTGCTGCAAAATGGAATATCCGTCGGAGGAGATATCAAGCATGACACGATGAAGGTGGTTCGCAGCTGCCAGGGTGTCTTCTATTACTACCAAAGGTCCCATGCAAGCGCAGGATAAAGTCTCACGTAGCATAATACTGCTTCCGTCAGCTTGCTTTCGCATACGGGAGAACGACAGTTCAAACCAGCGTCCGGTCAGCTTGATTTAGGTTTTCCGTAATTTCCGAAAATCTCTTCAGGCAAATGTCGGGATGGTTCCCTTGAAATGGCACGGATGATATCCTTCCCCATCCTTTTTTACTCCGATGGGAACGATGACCTCGCTGTCTGGTCCCAAACCCCCAAAACCAACCAACCAACGAACCAACCTGCTTCCGTGGCGCGCTGCACGTTTCGATCCGCGGTTCATCTCGGTGACAGTGTTTTCGGAGACGACTATCGACCTAATGTAGCAAAAATGTATTTCACCCGAAGAGCCGAAACATTTAAATTGATCGACGGCCGAATGTTGATGGTTCCGTGCTCCCTGCTGTGGTAATAGTCGATGTCGTTGGGTCCACATGTAAACACGTAGGGGGGATATGCTGTAGTACGACGGACTTTGTGCTCCGAAATAGTTGCGCGTGCATTAACATTGTGATCTTTTGGCAGACATTTCACACATCACCATCTATCCTACTTTACAGAGCAGAGAAGACTCAGAATCTCACGCTCTACGAAGAGTCGTTGATGTCCAACCACATAATGCCTAGTGGTAGTTTCACTGTCCTATCTGTATCCGTATATACTCATGACAGCAGCACGAGAACATTCGACCAGCTTCGTCGTTTATGAGATACTCATTCACAGGCTCTGCATAATAATAATCTGCCCTTTGTCAAAGTCGTTTATCTCAATGGATTTCCCCATTTGCAGCCCACATCATCACTCTGGTGATTCCCCCCCCCCCCCCCTCCCACCAGTGTCTGCTCCACGTACATACTTTTGTTACCGCCTCACGTGCCCGCAACTTCAGCAGGCGACATCCAACATAGCAGTGGGCAGTCGTTACAATGTTTTGGCTAATCAGTGTATTTTAGATCTTTACAACACTTTGGATCCGAATACGAGAGAGGCTAACAAAATCTCACATATGATGAAAGGAGCGGAAAAAGACATGTACCAAGCACTGTAAAAGATGTCACCGCAACAGAAGAGTTCATCACGTGGTGCCAAGGCATCAAGTAAATGCAACAGAAAAGAATCTGTCGAAAAAGTGTGTTCGATTCCTGGATATGGTTCATATGGTTGTTGTGTAAGGCGCCCATGACCTACCCTCTCCCACACGGTAGGTCGTAAGAGAAGAGTAAAGCATTTTATCGCAGCTAGAAATGTCTGACCGTGTAGACAAGAAATATTCCCATCAGCTTCCTCCCCATAGGTGATGAAGTAAAGAAAATGTTCAAGCAGGGGTATATCGATCTTTCGCAGTAGTCTCCACCATCAGTGGAACTTGCACTGGGGACAACACCCCGGTCTGTTTTCACTGTGGACGCCCTGGCCCCTTTGTACGCTATTGCAGAGAAAAGGAGCTACACCACAAGAAGACAGTCATCAGAACAGTCCTTTTCGCTCAAGCAAACTGCGAACTTCTGTCGTCGACTTGGGGGGACGAAGCTGTGTCCCGACGAGGCCGCTCGCCGATACGCCGTAGCCGTTCCCCGTTGCTTCCCCGTTGCTTCCCCGTTGCTTCCCCGTTGCTTCCCCGTTGCCGTACAGAGAGAGCTACCAGTCACTGGCTTGCCCACCGACTTCAATGAAACTAAGCGATGCAACAATCTATGAAGGTGAGGCTGGCAAGGAAGAAAATCCTCCAAGGGCAACATATACCAAGACAGCATGAAATATAATCGATGTCAGCATCGACAGCTAAACTGTTCGGGCGCTAGTCGACTAAGGCGCTCTCTTTCTACACTCCTGGAAATGGAAAAAAGAACACATTGACACCGGTGTGTCAGACCCACCATACTTGCTCCGGACACTGCGAGAGGGCTGTACAAGCAATGATCACACGCACGGCACAGCGGACACACCAGGAACCGCGGTGTTGGCCGTCGAATGGCGCTAGCTGCGCAGCATTTGTGCACCGCCGCCGTCAGTGTCAGCCAGTTTGCCGTGGCATACGGAGCTCCATCGCAGTCTTTAACACTGGTTGCATGCCGCGACAGCGTGGACGTGAACCGTATGTGCAGTTGACGGACTTTGAGCGAGGGCGTACAGTGGGCATGCGGGAGGCCGGGTGGACGTACCGCCGAATTGCTCAACACGTGGGGCGTGAGGTCTCCACAGTACATCGATGTTGTCGCCAGTGGTCGGCGGAAGGTGCACGTGCCCGTCGACCTGGGACCGGACCGCAGCGACGCACGGATGCACGCCAAGACCGTAGGATCCTACGCAGTGCCGTAGGGGACCGCACCGCCACTTCCCAGCAAATTTGGGACACTGTTGCTCCTGGGGTATCGGCGAGGACCATTCGCAACCGTCTCCATGAAGCTGGGCTACGGTCCCCCACACCGTTATGCCGTCTTCCGCTCACGCCCCAACATCGTGCAGCCCGCCTCCAGTGGTGTCGCGACAGGCGTGAATGGAGGGACGAATGGAGACGTGTCGTCTTCAGCGATGAGAGTCGCTTCTGCCTTGGTGCCAATGATGGTCGTATGCGTGTTTGGCGCCGTGCAGGTGAGCGCCACAATCAGGACTACATACGACCGAGGCACACAGGGCCAACACCCGGCATCATGGTGTGGGGAGCGATCTCCTACACTGGCCGTACACCACTGGTGATCGTCGAGGGGACACTGAATAGTGCACGGTACATCCAAACCGTCATCGAACCCATCGTTCTACCATTCCTAGACCGGCAAGGGAACTTGCTGTTCCAACAGGACAATGCACGTCCGCATGTATCCCGTGCCACCCAACGTGCTCTAGAAGGTGTAAGTCAACTACCCTGGCCAGCAAGATCTCCGGATCTGTCCCCCATTGAGCATGTTTTGGACTGGATGAACCGTCGTCTCACGCGGTCTGCACGTCCAGCACGAACGCTGGTCCAGCTGAGGCGCCAGGTGGAAATGGCATGGCAAGCCGTTCCACAGGACTACATCCAGCATCTCTACGATCGTCTCCATGGGAGAATAGCAGCCTGCATTGCTGCGAAAGGTGGATATACACTGTACTAGTGCCGACATTGTGCATGCTCTGTTGCCTGTGTCTATGTGCCTGTGGTTCTGTCAGTGTGATCATGTGATGTATCTGACCCCAGGAATGTGTCAATAAAGTTTCCTCTTCCTGGGACAATGAAGTCACGGTGTTCTTATTTCAATTTCCAGGAGTGTATAATTGCCGCGTGGTCTTAGGCGCCTTGCCACGGTTCGCGCGGCTACCCCCGTCGGAGGTTCGAGTCCTCCCTCGGGTATGGGTGTGTCTTTTGTCCTCAGCGTAAGTTAGTTTAAGTTACATTACGTAGTGTGTAAGCCTAGGGACGGATGAGCTCAGCATTTTTGTCCCATTGAAACTACCAAAATGGTTCAAATGGCTCTGAGCACTATGCGACTTAACTTCCGAGGTCATCAGTCGCCTAGAACTTAGAACTAATTAAACCTAACTAACCTAAGGACATCACACACTTCCATGCCCGAGGCAGGATTCGATCCTGCGACCGTAGCCGTCGCTCGGCTCCAGACTGTAGCGCCTAGAACCACACAGCCACTCCGGCCGGCTGAAACTACCACAAATTTCCAAAAACATCTGTAATGGCGAATGCATATCGTCGCCAGCTGAAAAAGACTCTTGTCTTCGAAACAAGAGCAGTTGTTTTGAATGTCGTAAATGGCAAATAATTCCGACCAACAGCAACAGGTGCAAGAATAACAATCAATGGCAGTATACAGTCTTTCAGTTTTGTCGTTTTAACTAAAAAGTACCCATGATGTTATTCTCGGATGGGACTTCTAGCAGGCATCATAACCAGTGATAGACTTTGGAAGTTCAAAAATCGCTGTGAGAGATTTTTTGCCGTTGAAGACGTTGTTACCCCGTCATCATCAACGAAACGTGTTGCAGTCGTCTGTAGAGACGCTCAGTTAAACTGTCAAGCATTTGCTGTTAATGTTCACAAAAGAATTCTACATGCCAGCGATGCTGACAACTACATCACACTGCGTTCACCACAACTTGCGTCAGTATTACGGGCTAGAACTATTTTGTGGCAACTTACTAATTAAATAAAGAACTTTTCTGATATTACCTGTTTATTTTATAAAATGAAGAAATTCCTGTCACTCAGTTCACGTCAGAGCCGTACAAACATGGCGGATACGCTGCGCAGCTAGCATTTCCAAACAAATTCTGTAGCAGTCTGTGAAAACTGACAACCACCGGTTTCAGCGAAAGCTCAACACAAACTGTCTGAAACGGATCGGCCCAAAAAAATATTATGTACGTCATAGTTTACAAGTAAAAAGATATTGTAGATAATTTTGTACTTCGCTGAGAACCATATTCAGACATCAAGTAATACATTACAATTTTTAATAGAGTCCCTGTCTTAAAATTGATTCATTATGTTGTTTTCGTAAGATTTTTAATATTTGATTTAAACGCCTTAGATTGAATAAAACTCAAAATTAAGCCTAACTACATCTTATCTAACATTCAATATTGTAAATAAAATTCGAAGGTGCATCGAATTCTCGCAAATAACGTGTCTAAACGTAATTCCTGGTGTTAACATTTTTACCCTGATGATTGTTTATGCAGTAATTACGTTTCTCGTCTGACTATAGTAATTAATTCGGTATTCAAGTAATAAGTAGCGTCTTATTAGCATCTGAAAGCCTGAATCCAGGAAGTTTAATACCCCACATTTCCTGCAATAGCACAATCAGAGTGATCCAACTTAACGTAACGACTTTATTGCATATCAGGGGTGACGCTGCAACCAACTAAAATAGGAACTGACAACGCTTATTATTTTACCATAAATAATGTGTATTCTTGTGCTTGAATAAATGTAAGTGTAGTGCGCAGAGTTCACAAAATAGGGACAGAAAATGAATGCAAGGATTTCAAAAGACCTGATACAATACAGAGGAAAACTAACACAAAAAGTTGTTGGTAAATTAGTTAAGAGGCTTGTCTACATAATATACTGCGGTTACAAAACCTCCTAATACTGTGTCGTACCTCCTTTTGCTCGGCATACTGCGGCATCTCGTCGCGACATGCACACAAGAAGTCGCTGGAAGTCCCCTACAGAAAGACTGAGCGATGCTCACTCTGTAGCCGTCCGTAATTACGAAAGTGTGGCTTGATTAGGATTTAGGATTTTGTGGATGAACTGACCTCTAGATTATGTCCCATAAATATTAGATGGGATTCATGTCGGGCGATCTGGGTGGGAATTTCGTCGCACTGTCCTAACGGATACGTTCGTCGTTCGTCCCACATCGATTTCCGCGCTTATTTCACGCAGTGCTGCTCGTCTGTTAGCATTGACAACACTTTGCAAACGCAACCTCTATCGGTCGTTATGTGAAGGCTGTCGGCCACTGCATTGTCTGTGGTGAGAGGTTGTTGTTGTGGTCTTCAGTCCTGAGACTGGTTTGATGCAGCTCTCCATGCTACTCTATCCTGTGCAAGAGTCTTCATCTCCCAGTACCTACTGCAACCTACATCCTTCTGAATCTGTGCAGTGTATTCATCTCATTGGTGAGAGGTAATGCCTGAAATTTGATATTTTCGGCAGACTCTTGACACTGTGGAGCCCGGAATACAGTTTCCCTAATGACTTCTGACACGGCAAATCCCATGCGTCTAGCTCCAACTGGCATTCCGTGTTCAAAGTCTGTGAATTCCTGTCCTGTAGCTTTATTCACACGAATCACCTGAGTACACAAGACAGCTTCACCAATGCACTGCCCTTTCATATCTTGTGTGCGCGATACTACCGCGCCGCGCGGGATTAGCCGAGCGGTCTTGGGCGCTGCAGTAATGGACTGTGCTGCTGGTCCCGGCGGAGGCTCGAGTACTCCCTCGGGTATGGGTCTATGTCCAGAATGAGATTTTCACTCTGTAGCGGAGTGTGCGCTGATATGAAACTTCCTGGCAGATTAAAACTGTGTGCCCGACCGAGACTCGAACTCGGGACCTTTGCCTTTCGCGGTCAAGTGCTCTACCATCTGAGCTACCGAAGTACGACTCACGCCCGGTACTCACAGCTTTACTTCTGCCAGTATCTCGTCCCCTATCTTCCAAACTTTACAGAAGCTCTCCTGCGAACGTGCTAGTTCTGCAAAGTTCGCAGGATAGCTTCTGTAAAGTTTGGAAGGTAGGAGACGAGATACTGGCAGAAGTACAGCTGTGAGTACCGGGCGTGAGTGGTGCTTCGGTAGCTCAGATGGTAGAGCACTTGCCCGCGAAAGGCAAAGGTCCCGAGTTCGAGTCTCGGTCGGGCACACAGTTTTAATTTGCCAGGAAGTTTCATATCAGCGCACACTCCGCTGCAGAGTGAAAATCTCATTCTGGAAACATCCCCCAGGCTGTGGCTAAGCCATGTCTCCGCAATATCCTTTCTTTCAGGAGTGCTAGTTCTGCAAGGTTCGCAGGAGAGCTTCTGTAAAGTTTGGAATGTAGGAGACGAGATACTGGCAGAAGTAAAGCTGTGAGTCGTGCTTTGGTAGCTCAGATGGTAGAGCACTTGCCCGCGAAAGGCAAAGGTCCCGAGTTCGAGTCTCGGTAGGGCACACAGTTTTAATCTGCCAGGAAGTTTCATGGGTGTGTGTGTTTGTCCTTAGGATCATTTAGGTTAAGTTGTGTGTAAGCTTAGGGTCTGATGACATTAGCAGTTAAGTCCCATAAGATTTCACACACATTTGAACTTTTTTTTGGATAATACCGCCATTTGTATACGTGCATAACGCTATCTCACGAATTTTGTCACCTCAGTGTAAGTCAGTTTCATAAAACTGGAGCAGTGCTGTGCTTGCTATTATTCACACGAAAGGAGAAAGGACGGAACTGCTAACAACTGGCCAATGAGTCTCCTCTCAGTAATGTACAAGGTATTCCCCATATTTATCATCAGCTACGTAGAAATAAACACCGGATTTTAGTCCGGACAAGGGACAAGGTGGCTCAGACGTGGATACAATACCATGTACCTGTAGAAACTCATTAAAGGGAGTGTAGATTAATTGAATGAAAATGGATTACGACCTTCCTTGGAGATGATAGATTACGAAAAGCTTTTGACTACGTCTCAACAAAATCTGCAATAACAGCTCTGTAGGAACTAGGCAGCCAGTTAACTGAAGTTACGGTTTATACATCATTGTTTTACCTTTCTTTAGGTTTTGTCGCGATAGGGGGAAGTCAGGTTAAGAGATTCTATACCACGTAAACCATTCCCATCACCATGCAGCGTCATCAGGTAATCTTTCTCGTCATTGTTTCGCAAATAATCGCAAAAAAGTCGAACAGAGCGTAGGGTGAACAAGTTTCAGTCTTGATGGAATATGCCAGGCCTACCTGAGTGCCTAATCTCTCATTTATATAGCAACAACTAATTTATGTTAACAATTTCGCAACCTTTTAAACACATTAAGATGCACTTCGTCTAATTAGATGCAGCTGAGATCACTATACTACTTGTTCGGATTACAGTACCTAATTATTCGACACACAAGCGGAACTTACTCCGTCCCAAAATTACAGAGAGAACAGAATAACCCATTTAAGATGTCACTGTAGGTCTGAAAAATCATCATAAGAACCTATAAAACATTTGTACACATCAACTACGGTTGTGTGCTTTATCTCTATTTTCACTACTATGATATTTGATACAAATGCAGTTAGCAAGACAAAATTAAAGAAGCTCACGCAGTCGCATAAGCGTACTTCTTACATACCCATTCGTTTACTTTAACCATTACCACGCAGAGACAATGAACTACTGTCCGCAATACTGAACAGGACTTTTAATACAACACATACAAATACTAAAAAAACTCTTCTATGCAAATGCAGCTTAAAACAGTTTGTGGCTTTTAGAAGACAATTTAAAATTAATTAACAGTGCTAATATAGTCGTTCTGATTCAAGCCATTATCTCACAAACCTTAGCTATCAACTAAATTATTAACAATCAAACGTGACTTATGAATAGGGACTAAATAAGACCATTCAGTTTTATGTCACCAACATCATCAGTTGCTATCCAGCACGGATTAGTACGTTTTTCACCAGCAAAGATGGATGGAAAGTGCACTGAGCACAGTTCACTTTGCCGATTGAAACAATATGCAGTTTCGCAAAGGAAATTCCAAATTTAGGACTCGATTTAAATCAGTATGATTGACGACATTTTTGTGGTAGATGGCACACATTTTAATTTACTTTAAACAATATGAAGTATTACATCTCTATAACTTATTGATTGTTTTGCTGCGTTGAGCAATAAGTATAGAAAAAAGTTACAATAGCAGCCACATATGCCTTCACAATTACTTATACTTTTGGAAGTATTTTAAGTTCGTCTTTGCAACTACAAAAAATGCGTGATTTATTCACGAGACGCGTTTCGTTTTATTGAATTAAGGTATCATCAGTGATGGTATTTCATGCCTTGTTTTCTTTCACATCACGAAACCCCGTCTGTTTGCAAGTTTTTGAGCTATTCCTTCTTTTGGCATGTTGATTCTGGCCTAATCCCGTATTGTCTTGCAGAACTACGTATTTCTTGACGTTAAACACACCACAGTACAGCATCACTACTGTTTGACGGTGTCTTTCTCATTTACCACGTAAGACAGATCAACGATTTAATTGCCACCTAGCTTAGAGAGTAGGAAATCTATTAGGCATCAGTACATACTGTAAAGTTGTGCGAGAGTGATGAAAAGAATGAAATTTGGTGAAATAAATATCAGATTGGCTGGACGAGTTCATTGTGTGCGAAGGTACTTTGAACCGTGTTAATCCCTCTAGCAAATAAACTCCAACCACCGAATGACTGTACCACAGATCCGTGCGAGCTTCTAGCGATTGAGCTGTCATCCAGCATACGCAGCGTTCCCTCGTCACCCTTCGCTAAGCGTTGAAATTAAAAGCCAGTCTTAACGGGCGCTCGCGTAATTCGTTCCTTCGCTAATCACGTGGATGAGCCCCGGGAGCCCCCAGCGTCCCGTTTGCCAAGATCCACTTAGCCACGCTTCGCGACGCGTCACCCCGCGTCACTCTGCACATGAGGGGGGAGGGGGAGGGGGCACAGCGAAGCGAACAATGCTCCGGAAGGGGTGCGCACTTGCCGGTGGCGTTGCAAAATACGTACGTCAGGCGGTTAAAGAAATTCAACACTGTTAATTTGCCTCTGAGCAACCTATTCGTACGATTACGTGTGCTACTTGATGTGTTCCTAGTTAGGTGACTCCACATTGACTGACTGTGATGTCAGTCCAAGTCTTAATCACATTAAGAAAAATACTGCTATTGGATGCCACTCAGAACTCATAGCTAATATCTTTACATAAAACGTGCACCACTGGGGTCACAATGGTCGCTACCTAAGAAGTCGGGTGTTCTTAAAAACCTTCACAAATTGCAGCACTACAGCAATCACTTCGTCATCACCAGTATGATGTGCAGTTGTAAGTCGTAATGCGAATAGATCTTAATTTCTTTGCAAGCTTTTAATGAATTTAGCAAATGAAAAGTTCACTGAGTGACACTATGGTGAGGCACACTTACAAAGGATACTATGAAAGTTTAGCAGTACAGCTTTATTTATTTAATTTTTTCCAAAGTCATTTCCGCCACACCGAATATATCTCTCGATCCTCCGAAGCCCATCCCTAAATCAGTTCCCCCAAGTTTCTGTAGGAAGCGAGGTACACTCTTTTTCCCAAGCCCTCAGCTTCGTTTTCGCATGCGGGAACAGTGCAAAGTCACAAGGAGCAGGGTCTGGTCTGTAAGGAGGGTGCTCAAGAAGTTTCAGCCCTGCACTCTGCAAATATTCGGTGCATGCTTTGGCGCGGTGACCTGGAGCGTTGTCGTGATAGAGGAGCTAAGCGTCCATTCTTGACTCCGGTCGCAGGTTCTTCAAAGATTGAACGACTTACGGCAGGTACTGCTCAGTGTACCACTTAGCTCTGACTGTCTTCTATCTGTACAAAACCACACGCTCCACATTTCCACTCAATCTGAAAATAAACCGCTATCATTTTCCTCTGTACTGATCGGGATATTCTGAGAGCTATTGATGTCGTTATCTTTAATGATCCAAACTTTGTTTTGAGTCTTAGGCGGCACTTCATAACGGTACAGCGAAATCTCGTCTCCTTTCACGATGTTATTCACATACTGAGATGGTCCCTAAAAAATTTCTTTAATATCTCCGTCCACCAAGTCACACGTCGTTTCATCTGCTCTACGTTTAAATCATGAGCGAAGTTGTATCTCAAAACCGCCCGAATCTCACTTCGTGACCACACTGTCATAGCAAGCACTTCAAACTAACCCTGCTAGTGATCTACTGCGCCCACAGACTTGACACAGCGGCTACGATGCCAGTGTCAAGCATTCTCAGAACAGAGAAACAATCAGCCTCCTCCGACATATTTTTGCCTCGTATTGCAAAACCTTCCTATGCGAGTGTTTACAGTTACGACCAAAATTCCACAAGAGCAGTGACTTCACAAAAGTGCGACAAAAATGAGTAACTATCCGTTGAAAACTGTGTGACTTCTTTGTACAAGTACACATATCAAGGCTTTCCCCCCCCCCCCCTCCACACACACACACACACACACACACACACGCACACACACACACACACACACACACACACACACACACACACTCACATGCAGGCATGTACGTATACTTCCCGGCAGACGACTAACGTACGCAAACATACTCGGTAAAATTGAACTCCAAGAACAACATTTATGATGAAATTTCCTGGCAAACTAAAATTGTGCGTTGGATCGAGATTCGAACTTCAGCCTTTCGCTGGCAAGTGCTTTACCACCCGAACTAACCAACCACGCCTCACGACCCCTTGTCACAGTTTTACTTCCACCAGTACCTCATCCCTGCCTTCCAAACTTCACTGAAGCTCTTCTGCGAAACCTGCAAGTCTAGCACTCCGGGAAGAAAACATATTGCGGAGACGTGATTTAGCCCTAGCCTGGGGTATGTTACCAGAACGAGATTATCATTCTGACAGATTAAAGATGTGTGCCGTATCGAGACTTGAACTCGGGACCTTTACCTTCCTCGGGCAAGTAGTTCTCTACCGACTGAGCTAACCTAACGTGGAGTCATTACTGTGAGCCAGAGAACAAGCGTCAGACCCGACAGTGGCAGCGCATGGATTCAATCCCCCATTCCCTCGAAAAAATCCAATGTCTTGCACTCCAGCTCAGGGTAAGTAATGATAACCTATTTCTTTGACTGCAATGCCCACTGCTGGTTGATTTTCTGGAACACAGTGCAACAATTAAAGCAATCTACCGAAACCGAAGAGCGCCATCAAGCCCAGACGCCAAGGAATGTTGATGCGCCATCTATTGTACAAGAATACCCGCCCTCATGTTGACAAAGTTGCCCCGACTTAAGTTACTCTGGGAAACCCTTATACAGCCGCCATACTGTTGCGGTTCATCTCCATGCGATTTTCATTTTTCGGAGACCTGAAGAAAGACACCTTGACCTTCAAAATGCTTCGGACGAAGAGGTGCACACCTGACTACAATTATGGTTCTGTAGGCAAGCGCTAACATTTTTCTATGAACGCACTGACCGTCTTATCTCACAGTGAGATAAATGTGTTAACAGTTGTGGAGATTACTTTTGAAATAATAATTAATTTACTAATTTTTTTCCATGTGTCTCATTTTAATTTCATTCTCATTTATACAGTGTATGACATTCTGCGGCTAATACAGTGATAAATCGAGCAATCGATAAATCCAATGCAATGGCGGTGCATATCGATTACTAAAGATTCTCTGCGCAGTATTCAAATACAGTCGGGACAGCAACTTCTGCCGCTTGCTGAGCATTACAACGTTCATAAGTTTTCTTTTCATGACCCGCTCATTGGTAAATAGAAGATAATAAGATTAAATTCTACCATTTCTTCTGGACACTCGGAACATCTTTCGTCGAAAATCACAGATTTTTACCGAAAACGCTAAATAGTGTTAATTTCGTTTTACTATTAAAAATGGAAAAATGAAGTAGAGAATTCGGCGTGTGTCCGTTTCGGCATCATTAATTCATTTTGTCAGCCATAAAAATTCTTCCGCTCCGCTTATTTACCCGTAGGGAAAAACGTTGTGTCTGAAGCATAGTGTATCTGCGAACGCATGATGTTCTCTGGTCGGCGTTTCAATGCTCAGTTAGAGAGAGGTATTAGGAAGAGCAGACTCTTCAAGTTTCTTGAACGATTGCTCTGCAACAATGGGAAACAATTTTGCGGTGCCATTTTTTGTAGTTACTCAGCAAAGTTAATTTTTTTGCTAAAACATTAGATTTGTGATCAACTGACGATATTTACATTTTAATAATTTGAATTCTTTGATATAGCACCATAAATTATGGTGATAAGTATACTTCGCACTGCCCTTTTGTTAGCTGTTATCCGCTGCCATTACATGCGAAAAATTAAACACACATCAAGAAAAGTTTTGCATCACCTCGGTTCCCAGAGTTCCGGAACTTGTACAGAAAATTGGAATAGAGATCAACACAAACATCATTTGTGCCCTTTCTATTGCTCATGAAAACCACACATTGCATGTTGTACCAACAATACATCGAGACTTTCAGAGTTGGTGGTCCAGATTGCTGTACGCCCTGGTACGTATAATACACAGTAGCACGTCCACTTGCATTGATGCATGCCTTTATTCGTAGTGGCGTACTATCCACAAGTTCATCAAGGCACTGTCGATAGAGATTGTCTCACTCCTCAACGGCGATTCGGCATAGATCCCTCAGACTGGTTGACGGGCCACGTAGTCCACGAACAGCCCATTTCAATCTATCCCAGGCATGTTCGATAGGGTTCATGTCTGGAGAACATGCTGGCCACTCTATTCGAGCGATGTCGTTATCCTGAAGGAGGTCATTTACAAGGTGTGCATGATGGTGGTGCGAATTGTCTTCCAAGAAGACGAATGCCTCGCCAATATGCTGCCGATATGGTTGCATTATCGGTCGGAAGGTGGTGTTCTAGCGTCGTACAGCCGTTACGGCGCCCTCTATTACCAAAAGACGCCTATGTCGGCCTCACATAATGCCATCCCAAAACAGCAGGTAACCCCCACCTAGCTGCACTCGCTGGAGAGTGTGTCTAAGGCGTTCAGCCTCGCCGGGTTGCCTCCAAACATGTCTCCGACGATTGTCTGGTTAAAGGCCTATGCGAAACTCATCGGCGAAGGGAACATGATGCAAATCCTGAGCGGTCCATTCGGCATGTTTTTAGACCCATCTCTACCGTGCTGCATGCTGTCGTGGTTTCAAAGATGGATCTCGCCATGGACGTTTGGACTGAAGTTGAGCATCATACAGCCTATCGCGCACAGTTTGAGTCGTAATACGACGTCCTGTGGCTGCACGAAAAGCATTATTCAACATGGTGTCGTTGCTGTCAGAGTTTCTCCGAGCCATACTCCATAGGTAACGGTCATCCACTGCAGTAGTAGCCCTTGGGCGGCCTGAGCGAGGCATGTCATCGACAGTTCCTGACTCTCTGTATCTCCTCCATGTCTGAACAACATGGCCTTGGTTCACTCTGAGACGCCTGGACACTTCCCTTGTTGAGGGCCTTTTCTGGCACAAAGTAACAATATGGTCGCGATCGAACCGCGGTATTGACCATAGAGGCATGGTTGAGTTACAGACAACACGAGCCGTGTACCTCCTTCCTGGTGGAATGACTGGAACTGATCGGCTGTCGGGAACCCTCCGTCTAATAGGTGTTGCACATGCGAGATTGTTTACATCTTAGGGCGGGTTTAGTGACATCTCTGAACAGTCAAAGAGACTGTGTCTGTGATACAATATCCATAGTCAAAGTCAATCTTTGGAATAGGGATGATGCAAGACTTTTTCTTATGCTTATATGAAAAACAACTGTTTTTTTTTTTCACACACTTAGCGCAAACAACCCTGCAGACGTGGTTTATGATACAATATACTAGTGAGCTGATACACGTCATAACAGTATACGCTGCAGAAATTGAGCTGAGTGGCACAGTGGTTGGCACACTGGACACGTATTTGGGACGACGATGGTTCAAACAGTGTCCGGCCATCCAGATTTTGGTTTTCCATGATTTCCCTAAATCTTTCTAGGCAGTTGTCGGGGTGGATGCTTTGAAAGTGCGCGGATGACTTCTACATCTACATACATACTCCGCAATCCACCATACGGTGCGTGGCGGAGGATACCTCGTGCCACAACTAGCATCTTCTCTCCCTGTTCCACTCCCAAATAGAATGAGGGAAAAATGACTGCCTATATGCCTCTGTATGAGCCCAATTTCTCTTATCTTATCTTTGTGGTCCTTCCGTGTAATATAAGTTGGTGGCAGTAAATTTGTACTGCAGTCAGCCTCAAATGCTGGTTCTCTAAATTTCCTCAGTAGCGATTCACAAAAAGAACGCATCCTTTCCTCCAGAGACTCCCACCCGAGTTCCTGAATCATTTCCGTAATACTTGCGTGATGGTCAGACCTACTAGTAACAAATCTAACAGCCCGTCCCTGAATTGCTTCTATGTCCTCCCTCAATCCAACCTCATAGGGATCCCAAACGCTCGAGCAGTACTCAAGACTTGGTCGTATTAGTGTTTTATAAGCGGTCACCTTTACAGATGAACCACATCTTCACAAAAATCTCCCAATGAACCGAAGACGACTATCCGCCTTCCCCACAACTGTCATTACGTGCTTGTCCCACTTCATATCGCTCTGCAATGTTACGCCCAAATATTTAATCGACGTGACTGTGTCAAGCGCTACACTACTAATGGAATATTCAAATATTTCGGGATTCTTTTTCCTATTCATCTGCATTAATTTACATTTATCTACATTTAAAGTTAGCTGTCATTCTTTACACCAATCACAAATCCTGTCCAGGTCATCTTGTATCCTCCTACAGTCCCTCCACGACGATACCTCCCCGTACACCACAGCATCATTACCAAACAGACGCACATTGCTATCCACCCTATCCAAAAGATCATTTGTGTAGATAGAAAACAACAGCGGACCTACAACGCTTCCCTGGGGCACTCCAGATGATACCTCCACCTCCGATGAGCACTCACCATCGAGGACAACGTACTGGGTTCTATTACTTAAGAAGTCTTCGAGCCACTCACATATTTGGGAACCAATCCCACATGCTCGTACCTTAGTTAGGAGTCTGCATTGGGGCACCGAGTCAAACACTTTCCGGAAGTCAAGGAATATGGCATCTGTCTGATACCCTTCATCCATGGTTAGCAAGATATCACGTAAAAAAAGGGCGAGTTGCGTTTCGCAGGAACGATGGTTTCTAAAGCCGTGCTGATGCATAGACAGCAACTTCTCTGTCTCAAGGAAATTCATTATATTCGAACTGAGAATATGTTCGAGAATCCTGCAACAAACCGATGTTAAGGATATTGGTCTGTAATTTTGACGATCCGTCCTTCTACCCTTCTTATATACAGGCGTTACCTGCGCTTTTTTCCAGTCGCTCGGGACTTTACGTTGGGCAAGAGATACGCCATAAATGAAAGCTAAGTAAGGAGCCAATGCAGTAGAGTACTCTCTGTAAAACCGAATTGGACTCCCATCAGGACCTGGCGATTTATTAATTTTCAACCCATTCAGCTGCTTCACAACCCCAGGGATGTCTATCACTATGTCCTCCATACGGGAATCTGTACGAGACTCAAACGGCGGTATGTTTGTACGATCCTCCTGCGTGAAAGATTTCTCAAATGCTAAATTTAAAATTTCAGCTTTCGTTTTGCTGTCTTCCGTTGCCAGGCCAGACTGATCAGTGAGTGACTGGATGGAAGCCTTCGACCCGCTTACCGATTTTACGTAAGACCAGAATTTCCTTGGGTTTTCAGCAAGATCTTTTGCTAAGGTATGACGGTGGTAGTAGTTGTATGCTTCACGCATCGCCCTTTTTACAGCAGCACAAATCTCTACTAACTTTTGCCTGTCCTCATTCTCCCGATCTTTCATGTACCGCGAGTGCAACTGTCTTTGATTCCTGAGCATTCTCCGAATTGTCCTATTAAACCACGGTGGGTCTTTTCCGTCCGTAACCCACTTTTACGGCACATACTTGTCCACTGCGTGATTTACAATGCGTTTGAAATTTGCCCATAATTCTTCCATGTCCATCGTACCGGAAGTAAATGAAGTCGATTCATTTACTAAGTGGAATGATAGCAACTGCTTATCTGCTCTTTCTAGTAAGAATACTGTCCTAGCCTTCTTGACCGACTTTTTAGCTTTCGTAACCATAGTCGTAATGACAACATCATAATCACTAATCCCTGTCTTTACACTGACATCGTCGATGAGGTCTGGTCTGTTCGTGGCTACCAGATCGAAAATATTTCCATTACGCGTTGGCTGTCAATTTAGCTGCTCAAGACAGTTTTCGGACAATGTGTTCAAAAGTAATTCACACGACGGCTGGTCTGTATCACCTGTAATGAATCCATAGACATCCCAGTCCATACTAGGTTGAAGTCACCTCCTACTAATATAGCATGATCCGGATACGTCTGCGATACAGAGTGTAGACCCCCTTTGAATGATTCTAGAACTGTCACGGTGGAACCTGGTGGCCAGTAATAACACCCAACAATTTACTTTATTTCTCCTAGCCCTGTTAAACGTGTCCAGATAACTTCACAATCTCACACTACTTTGACCTCAGTAGGCACAATATTTTTGTCAACTGCAATGAAGACACCACCTCCTAATCTGTCTTTCCGATACACGTTCCAACCCTCACTAAATATTTCAGAACTTCCTATCTCAGGGTTGAGCCAGGTCTCAGTTCCGAGAGTAATTTGCGCGCCACACGCTTCCTGGAGGGCAGTAAATTCAGGAAATTAATTCTGAACACTCTGAAAATTTACTGCTAATATCTCGATAGCTGAGGTGTCTTTACACTGAGCGCATCCTAATTTCCCTGCCTGCACGTGGACTGGTGAGTGTTCATCAGGACACCTCGCACTACTGCCTAGCCTAAAAAAAACCCATGTGCACGCCACAAGTACTCTGCTACCCGAGTAGCCGCTTCCTTTTGTGTAGTGCCACTTTCTTCCCCTTCCTTGCCACAATCGGAGCTGATGTGACATTAAACCCAACTCTCCTTCTTCTTGACACTGTAGAAACGAAGCGATGTGTTCCGACTGCAAAAATGACAAGAGTGTAAGTAGGATGTTTAGGTTTTTATATTGGTAACGCCACGTAGCGCTCTGTATGAAAATCGCTGGCTGTGCTGTGTGCAGTCTGTGGCTGGTTTGCATTGTTGTTGGCTATTGTAGTGTTGGGCAGCTGGATGTGAACAGCGCGTAGCGTTGCGCTGTTGGAGGTGAGCCGCCAGCAGTGGTGGATGTGGGGAGAGAAATGGCGGAGTTTTGAAATTTGTAAGACTGGATGTCATGAACTGCTATATATATTATCACTTTTGAACACTATTAAGGTAAATACATTGTTTGTTCTCTATCAAAATCTTTCATTTGCTAACTATGCCTATCAGTAGTTAGTGCCTTCAGAAGTTTGAATCATTTATTTAGCTGGCAGTAGTGGCGCTCGCTGTATTGCAGTAGTTCGAGCAACGAAGATTTTTGATGAGGTAAGTGATTTGTGAAAGGTATAGGTTAATGTTAGTCAGAGCCATTCTTTTGTAGGGAGTTTTGAAAGTCAGATTGCGTTGCGCTAAATATACTGTGTGTCAGTTTAGTGTTGATCAGAATAGGTAAAGAGCGAAATGTCTGAGTGCGTTCCGTTCTGCTCAGCTGTTTGAAAATCAAATAATGTAAGAGGTTTATCAGCACAGTAATTAATTAATTTTTCTAAGGGGACGTTTCATATGTCGACCCTTAACAGAGGATACCTCACTGGAATCTTCTGATTTTTTCTTGCAGTTCGTGCAATTAGTGCAGCCTTTGTTTATTGCTAGCGCGTAATTGTAGAGAGAATTTCCTTTGTGGTTGTAGTTTTTCATTCTTGTACAGTAAAACAGTTGTGGCATGCATGTAGATTTGCACCAAGTATTTCGCAGCTGCGCTTGCAATTAACGAGATATCATTTTCAATGCTATGTTAATGTGTTTTCTTATTTTGCTCTTCAAATTGTGCTTTTCTGTGTTGTCGTGTGAAATATTGTGACAATAATGGCGTGTGAAAAACGTAATTCTAGGCTCCAAAGTAAACTAAGAAATGACAGTTACGACGAAAGCAGTTTGTTAGCGCCACCATGTAATGGTTTGACTAATGTTCAAAGTAATAATTTGGTAATTGTGCATAGGGAAATGGTGCGGGCTGCTATAATGGTGTAGGCAGTGAAACAATTAGTGAACATGGAAGCATTATCGATCGATCGGTCGGCAACAGCTTGCCTCAGGAATCCGAAATGACAGGACACAATCTTGCAAATACTGTAGATTCAGGTTTTGCCTCCTCGCCGTTTTCTCAAATAAGTCAAGACACATTTTCTGCTTTTCAAAATGCGAATATTGCCGGTTCAAATGCATTGCCAAATAGCACTGAGGAACATGTTTCAGACACCAGTGCATTGTTATTACAATTAATGCAACAAATGGGACAAAAGCTTCAAAAGTTAGACACAATGCAACAAAATCTTCAAAAGTTAGACACAATGGAACAAAATCAGAGCCAAACACAGCAAAAGCTTCAAAAGTTAGACACCACCCTTGAACAAACACGTGAAGATTTAAATACTGAGTTACATAACATTGAATCGAAATGTCAAAAAGTATGTAATGACGTAAAAACACAAATTTGTGAGCATTTTCAACTTATTTTTTCGCGGCATGATAATGCATTGCAGAATCAAGAAGCAGCCATAGAAGAACTGCAAACCATTGTTCATGAAAATCATGAGACCTTGTGGGCTAAAACTGACTCAGTTGCATCTACCGATTCGGTTACACTACTCGCAAAAACTCAGGAAAACTTAAAGGACACAGTAGATATGATTTCAACACAAATGGACACTCTGAAACTTGGTTAAGAAAAACACACTGAGGAAATAAGTACACTATCGGAAAAAGAAGCCGAACTTTCAGATCAGTTCACTAACTTATCTGCAAAGGGAGATGATGATCTGAATGACACAGGACCTATAGCCAGCACTGACACAGAAGAGTATGAACAAATTAAGAAATTCAAACAAAATCAGAATCAAATTAATACGCAGCACAAAAGAGAAATCCGGGAAGTACAAGATCAGTTGGCACAAGTAATAAAAAAATTACATATTTCAGAGGACACTCTCGCTCCAACACGGGAAGAGGAACTTAGAAATACGGAAAAGCCACAAAATAATAACACAGGGCATTTGGGAAATTATGAGAGAAATTGGCAAGGTGCACCGAATTTTGAGATGGAACTGCCGACACGACGTAACAATGACCGACATGCAACTCGCCGACATTATGATTTTGACTATAAGCTGTTCATTACTACACGTAAATTCAAAACATTTAAGAATTCTGGCAACGACATTCATCCACAAGCGTGGCTCCATCAACTCTCATTGTTTTCCTCCCAACTGGTCATTAGAACACAGATTAGAATTTATGTGTGGCTACTTAGAGAATGAACCAGCTGAAAGAATGCGATCGGGTATTCACGATTGTCACAGTGAAGGAGAATTTTATCATGCCTTTCTCTCAGCATATTGGTCTCAAGCTACACAAGACCGAGTAAAGCATAGCATCATAATGATGAAACATTTCGAACAATCTGAATGTTCCAGTCTTGTGAAATATTTTGAAGACATGTTGCGCAAGAATCAGTACCTTCAAACCCATACAGCCTTTCAGAACTCATCCACATTTGCTTAATCAAACTACCTGAGCATTTACGACATATTATTTTGGCAGGACGTTATAAAGATGACATTGAAGCTTTTCAGGGACTGTTACAAGAATTGGAAATTGACACTGACAATTGCGGAAAGCGAAAACAGGAACACAACAATTACAGGTCACATCCGTCACAATTCCGCGATGAAGGAAATAATAACTGGACACGACAAGGCTATTCTCACAACACAAATCGTGACGAAAACAGACACCCCCCACATGACAACCGTTGGCAGAGTAGTAATAATGACAGGGAAAGATCACATGTCCACGGTAGTGACTATCACAGACACAATCAGTGAAACAGACAATACGGGAACCAATATAATTATTATCAAGGGAGTCAGAATAACTTCAGACGCAACGGTCCACCGCGCAGTTTCGTTTCCGGGAGAAATTCTCCACCACATGAGCGACAAACAAGAAACTATGTAAACTATCGACAAAACGACAGATCTGAATTCCATCAGAACTGGCGGGATTGAAACAGGGCAGGGCCCTCTCGACAAGGTGAATTTGTAGAAGTTAGGTCTCCTAATCCTAATAACGAAGCGCTCCAACAAAGAGACAGACAATGACTCGCACCGCAGGCAGCCACGTGCGCCGTCTGGCTCAGAGAAAAATAACATTGACGCTAACCTTGAGAAAAATTACAGTATTCTTTACCAACATATACCGCATGATAATTGCATTCAAGTTCAAACTCTGAGTATTATGAAGAGTAAAGGATTGCACCACACTTCACATGTAAAACCGCTTATTGAGAGATAATCTGCTTTTTAACTTAGTCTTTGCTATAAAACTTTTCACTTCACGTTACTAGTATGCTTTGTCAGACTTAGAATCTGTTAACATGCAACAATGTTTGAAGTTAAATATCCAGTCAAGAACCAAGAGAACTCACTTAAACAGAAATTACGAATGCATTGTTATAGTGAACAGACGTCACAGTGTTATTCTGTGTGTACATTCTTGCTTGTTAGTTGCACGATTACGTAACAGCTTTAAGGCTTACATACTTAGAACATATACTGGTACTGCTAATGAAATTTTAATGCAACATTTTGGTTTACTTGAAAATACATTCTGGATTAAAAGTACTTTCTGTGAGATACCAGATGACACAGTGGTTAGTTTATGTGACAGCTACACGATTTTATCACGACGCTACTGATGAGTGACAATTTACAATGTTGCTAGTGCGCTGTTTCTGCTTTATATCTGCACAGTTTTTCTGAATAGTAAAACATGTTTTAGTAGTAACCTTTGTGGTATAGCTACAATGAGACAGCCTTTTCCATAGTACAACAATACGTTACAGCACAGTAGTTTCTTTATCACAGCAATAAGTGTAATGACTAAGATATCTATACGCAAAGCATTTCACTTTTGTTTATCATGAGGTAAGTACATTGACTTCCGCAGAACTTAGCTTTTGGAGGACGATAACTACGACACTTCCACAGAGATTATCTTACAGCAAGATGCACATTTAGCGCTACAGGACACGCATTTGAGTGATTAATTTTGTACTCAAACCATTTATTTTTGAAAATTTTTGAATTACAAAGAAAGTTTTGCGTGATACATTTCATTCCATTGCTGTAATCTGTAACACCTGAGGGTATAATTACATTAATCCTCAGGGGGTACACGCCTACTTTGTGTACCATGTGTCTGGCAAGCACAAGGAGCCCTAGCTAATATGGTATTTGCTTATACGACTTTTCACATCGGTACCACATATCTCTAACACATAATTACACAGCTATCTGATCATTTAACTGAGAGAGACAAACATGCTATTTACTACGTCAGTGACAGCTGTTTACGCAATTACACAGATGGATAACTTCACACTTATGAAATTGTATTTTGTCAGTACTTTGTGACCTGTTCATATTTTTCGGAACCATTGTGTTACTATGAGAGCCTTGAATGATGTATTAGGTATGGGTTCATGATTTTTAAAGTACATTTGAGGTAGATAACACTATTGAAATGAACAGAGATTTTTTTTTTTTAGGTTTTGAAATTATTGCAGAAAGCTACGACGTTTTTGAGATTTGGCTGAGTTTTTATGATGTTATTATTACGATGACAATGTGTACTATGCTGTTGCTATATGAGGAATCTGATTATGCTATGTATTTATTATGATGAAATGTTGAAGTGTCAACGAATATGTATATGTGTAATAAGGTAAGGAATAATGAGTATTGGTTAGGGACACTGATGTGTGAAAAAGAATGTTGGAAACCAAGAATCGTACTTTAAGAGTTATGAAATGTGTGTATATGCGTGAATGTACCACAATGCCAGCGAAAATTTTTAGGACACTGTTATATTTACAGGATTTTGTTTCTACACATTAGTAACGCAAATTTTCGAGCTGTGAAATTTTTAGATGAGACTGTCACTGTAGCGGAAACTGCTGTCGTAAATATTTCTGTAAGAAAGGTAAGTGACCGTGATGTAATGCGTTGTGAGCTGCCAGGTGTGCCAGCCACCTTCAGAAAAAGCCATTAGGTGGAGAAGAAAGAGGCCATTATCCTCGCTATTGACATTTATTTGTAGAAAGCATCGCAAATATGACACGCTCAAACTTGAAAACATGATTACACTGTAGGGTTCTTATTTTATGATATTTACTGAAATGAAATGATGAGAAACATTTCACATCTAGTGTCTTGCTAGTTGAAAGATTGTTTACTGCATTATGAAATGCCATATGACTAGTGAATGACGTTTCACGCCTTGCTTTGCCTATTTTGTTTAATATCTAATTTCTAGCTGCACTGCAGCATTGGTTAAAATAAGATTTTATAGATGTACTAATATAAATATTTTCTGTCTACAGATCCAGTAAATAATAATTTTTTGATATACTTCCAAAAAAATGACGGAGCACCAAAAGACATTTCCCTTCACAGGAACTGCATACATAATTTTCTTTTCAAGAACTTGGTAACTTATTTCATAGAATAAGTTTTTGTGGTGCACCACTTTAATTACATCGACATTAAGATATGAATATACATTTCCCTTATCTGCATTGTTGTCTTTAGTGTACTATTTTTTCTGCTTGTGAGTTTGTCATGTTTAGATATAAGTTATTACATTTACTGCTGCTAGCTTTGCTAATTTGCATTTTTTTCTTTGCTGTTTGTATTAATTGTTTTGTGCTGCTGCATTGCATCATCCCTTAGTTTAGCATCTGAGCTCAGTAGATTTAAGTTAGCTTAAGAGGGGTAGACTATATAAGAGAATGAGTTGCGATGAACTGGAAGAAATGCATTGAGAAGTTTTACGAAAAAGGTACAGAAAGCAGGTATAGATAGCACTTTTTGAAATAATGAAGAACGAAAGGAGATCTCCAAGAAGTAAAGAAAGTTTTGTGTGCAAGATACTGCAGTAAAACCAACCCTGTCCTTTCCCTTTCTGTTATTCCACTATGTGTTTGTGTACTCTTGTATATTTGTGTTCTTCCTGTCTTTATGTGTTTATCTGATGAGAGTTACATTGTGTAATTTTTCTGATAATATTTTATTTACTTTGTAAAGGTGTTTAGACATTATTTATTCTGTTTTGTTACTCATATGTGAAGGTGATGTTTCAAAAGTTATTCTGATCTTTATGTATGTACTTATGTCATAATTTTTGTAACTCTGGTGTATATGTTTATTTCTTCTTTTGCAAAGCCTCTGTTACTACAAATGTTATCTGTCCTGTTATGTTCTTTAATGATGTGTTTTGTACCTTTGGTATTGTATTCTTATGTTATAAAATTGTAAGTGACACCAGTTCATCAAATTAAGTAACTTGTAAGTTCCATTTCACTGCACACGTTTCTGTTGCTCATAGTATATGGACAAGATGTGAGAAGTAGGGACTGTTAGTGTTTGGACATGTGTTAATAAGTCAGCAAGGGACTGATTAACAGCATTGCTGGTTCTAAGGACATTTAAAAAAAAATTTTTTGGGAGTGCGCAAGTGGTGGTTCATGGACTTACTATATTGTCCGCAAGACTCTTCGATGGTGATTGTGCACTTGCAAAGTCGCAACAGATGGCTGCTGGCCGTCTCTACAAGCACTACAGTGGGTCTGAATCTTTGATGGCCCACCAGTACCATTATCTCTATAAGGACTGCAGTGGGTCTGCACCTCTGGTTGCCCACCAATACGGTAATCTCTAACAAGACTACAGTGGTCTGTTCTGTGATGACCTACCTACCAATATTCTTCAAAACTTCGACTGACTCTGCTGTGGGTTTGCTGTGGTGTGGCCCATTACCTGTCTGCATGTCAAGAGTCAGCACTGTCTTTCCGTTGGAAGGACAACACTACTTCTTCAAGATTGCATGGAAATCCACTACCTCCATGTGCATTCTCTTTTGCTGCTCAGACTTTGAGAAAAAAAAACACTGCAATTTTTCTGTGATGAATGATCAGGACTGTACTTATGGACTGTGAGAAAATTTTAGCTTTTGACCAACATTGCATCAACAAGTGTGTGCATTTGATTTCTTTGTTATTGGAATTATGAAAAAAAATTTCAAATCTGTATCGGCCACTGCCCAAAACAATTTGTAAAATAATTTGTGGTGAGCATGGGGGCTATGTAAGTAGGATGTTTAGGTTTTTATATTGGTAACGCCACATGGCGCTCTGTATGAAACTCACTGGCTGTGCTGTGTGCAGTCTGTGGCTGGTTTGCATTGTTGTTGGCTATTGTAGTGTTGGGCAGCTGGATGTGAACAGCGCGTAGCGTTGCGCTGTTGGAGGTGAGCCGCCAGCAGTGGTGGATGTGGGGAGAGAAACGGCGGAGTTTTGAAATTTGTAAGGCTGAATGTCATGAACTGCCATATATATTATGACTTTTGAACACTATTAAGGTAAATACATTGTTTGTTCTCTATCAAAATCTTTCATTTGCTAACTATGCCTATCAGGAGTTAGTACCTTCAGTAGTTTGAATCTTTTATTTAGCTGGCAGTAGTGGCGCTCGCTGTATTGCAGTAGTTCGAGTAACGAAGATTTTTGGTGAGGTAAGTGATTTGTGAAAAGTATAGGTTAATGTTAGTCAGGGCCATTCTTTTGTAGGGAGTTTTGAAAGTCAGATTGCGTTGCGCTAAAATATTGTGTGTCATTTTAGTGTTGATCAGAATAGATAAAGAGCGAAATGTCTGAGTGCGTTCAGTTCTGCTCAGCTGTTTGAAAATCAAATAATGTAAGAGGTTTATCAGCACAGTAATTAATTAATTTTTCTAAGCGGGCGTTTCAAGAGCAGTGATCTTGCTACAAAAAGAAACTGGTTGTTATAGTAGTCTTTATACACCTGGTACAGCGAGCTGCTACAACATCTACATCTACATCTACGTGATTACTCTGGTATTCACAATAAAGTTTCTGTCGTGGTTTCAATAAACCATCTTCAAGCTGTCCCTCTACCGTTCCGCTCTCGACCGGCGCGCGGGAAAAAAAGAGCACTTAAATTTCTCTGTGCGAGCCCTGATTTCTCTTATTTTATCGTGATGATCATTTCTCTCTATGTAGATGGGTGCCAATAGAATATTTTCGCAGTCGGAGTAGAAAACTGGTGACTGAAATTTTATGCGAGATCCCGCCGCAACGGAAAATGCCTTTGTTTTAATGATTGCCACTTCAGTTCACGTGTCATGTCTGTGTCACTATCTCCCGTACTTCGCGACAGTATAAAACGAGCAGCTCTACTTTGAACTTTTTCGAAGTCATCCGTCTGTCCTACCTGTTGCTGACTTCACACCGCACAGCAATACTCCAGTATAGGGCGGACAAGCGTGGTGTAAGCAGTCTCTTTAGAAGACCAGTTGCACCTTCTAAGTTTTCTGCCAATGAATCGCAGTCTTTTGTTTGGTCTACCCATAACATTATGTATGTGATCGCTCCAATATAAGTTATTTGTAATTGTTATCTCTAAGTATTTATGTGAATTTACAGCCTTCATATTTGTGTGACTTATCTCGTAATCGAAATTTAGCGGATTTATATGAGTACTAATGTGAATAACTTCACACTTTTCTTTATTCAGGGTCAGTTGCCACTTTTTGCACTATACAGATATCTTATCTAGATTATTTTGCAATTCGTTTTGGTCCTGTGATGACTTTACAAGACGGTAAATAACAGCATCATCTGCAAACAATCTGAGACGCCTACTACGATTGTCTGCTACGTCGTTGATAGAGGGCGTATAACACTTCCTTCGTGAACGCCAGGTATTACGTCTGTTTTACTCGATGGCTTTCCGTCTATTTCTACGAACTGTGACATCACGAATCCAGTTGCACAACTGAGGAGATATTCCATAGGCACGCAGTTTGGTTAGGAGACGCATGTGAGGAACGGTGTCGAAAGCCTTCTGGAAACCTAAAAATGTGGAATCAATTTGACATCCCCTGTCGATAGCACTCATTACCTTGTGAGTATAAAGAGCTAGTTGGGTTCCAGAAGAACGATATTTTCCGAATCCGTGATGATTGTGTGCCAATAAATCGTTTTTTGGAAGTAATTCATAATGTTCGAACACAGTATATGCTCCAAAACACTACTGCAAATCATCGTTAGTGATATGTCATTCACATCCAGAGGTGATATCTCATATTCCCATGAACGTAGTAAACCGGCTAAGTTGTAGTAGATTCGCTTACCGCAGCTCATAAGAAGAAACAATTATTTTGTTGCAACTATACTTCTCATATCTCGTGGAAATGTTACTTGGATGGTAACCATAATTCCCGCTTATATTTAAAATAATCGTATTTGGCGGTACGTGTACTTTCCAAAGTCGCTGAAAGTCTCAAAATAGTATTTCACGACGATGAAAACCTATATTTCGCACCAAACAGGAACTACAGCCTCTGCAGCACCAAACAGGAACTGCAGCCTCTGCAGAGGACTACTAATAGACGTCAGAAGCGTACAGAAGTGCTACGACGCATTCTTAGGAATACAGTAAATCAATATATCGGGTGGCAAGTATACTTTCCGCGGCCCGCCTAAGCGTTTCAGAATGGTAGTACAAGCAACTCCAATGCTTAGCAGTGCAACTGTAGTGTTACAACCAGGGTGATGTGATACCTCGTTAGGTCGTTCCCTATTCTATACTTAGTACAATGTCGAATAGCTTCTCACGTATGTTTATTCTCTCGTTGCTAATAAAATGCAGAAACTGAGAATGTAAAGCGCAGTTGAGCCACTGAGATATGGCTGTTCGGAGAAGAAGACTAGCGCCGCCTGCGTGTGGTGATGAAATAAGCTCTTCCCGGACGTGGCTTTTAGCCGACCTCTGCGAATTGGCGCTGCGGCAAACTTTCAGTAGTTCATGGGAAAACCCAGTGCCTCTAGTGAGTTCTCTGTCAGACTTATCACTAATGTTCCACGAAGACTGAAACATGGTACTGTGCAACTAAACAAGGCGAGTATACCAGACGGTACCGAGAAAATAATTCAGCAATTGAATTCCTTACAATACAAAGATCCAGAATTTAGACTACTGCTATAATTCCTGTGAAGCCAATGCTAAAATTTTAAGTAAGGGAATATTATATTTAACAGCGCACTTCATTGCAGCTTAATATACGCAATAGCCGGAGCAATCTGGCTACAAGCATGTCTCGGACGAAAACTCACAAGCTTACTATACAAACTGTTGCCTCTCGTCCATGGTATACTTTCTTTGAATAACATGCATATTTATTTCTTATATCTATAAATACAGATGAAGATTAGGTGTACCTTATGGATGTAAAAACAAATATATAAATTAGTACAAAGTATCAATAACTTGAACTGATGGCGGCAATTTATTTCGGAAAGGTTATGCGGTACTCGCGTGAGAGGCATACTCCTCAATACATTATGAGACAAATGCACTCTAAATCAGAAACAGCAACGCACCACGAAGTACTTGTCCAAATGGGGAGGAAATCGGTAGATGTGATGTACATGCACAGACCAACAAATGATTATAGTTTGAGAGAAACTGCACAGTTTGTTCCAGAGAAAGAGTTTGACAAACAGACCAAGTCAATAACGCGTTGCTCCACCCCTGGCACTTATGGAAGCAGTTATTCGGCTTCGCATTAACAGACAGAGTTGTTGGATGTGCCAAATGCCATCCTATTAGGGCGTTGTTTTGTCTAAATCCCGAGATAATGGGAAGGCCCCGCCCATAATGCTACAAACGTTCTCAAGTGCTGAGAGATACGGCGACCTTTCTGGTCAAGGTAGTGTTTGACAAGCAAGAAGATAATCATGAGGAACTCTCGCCGTGTGCGGGCGGCCGTTATCTTGCTGAAATACAATCCCTGTATGGCTTTCCATGAAGGGCAACAAAACGGGGCGTAAAATATCGTTGACGTAAGGATGCCGCTGATGATAACCAGAGGCGTCCAAGCATGAAAAGAAATGGCACCCGGACATCACTTTAGGTTGTCGTGCCGTATGGGGAGCGACAGCCAGGGTGGTATTCCACTGCTGACTGTCGCATATCCAGACACGTCTTTGCTAGTAATAGGGGCTCATGCGAAGTGGGACTCACCACCGAAGACAATTCTACTCCAATCTATGAGACTGTAGGCCGAAGACGCGTCTAGAGACACCTCGGACAGTGGTTGTATGCTAACTTTACTGTCGCTTGCATACGGTCCGACAACCAGGATACCCAATCTGTTTTTCGATAATAATTTTTTTTTTCCACCCAACTGTTCTAAAAGCCGCTTAATAATCATTTCCGTTACCTCCGCTGAACACAGTAAGTAAGCGATATGCCGATACGACTAGGGATTATCACATGTTGTCGCCAATTAGTGGATGTGGACGACACGATGTGTTCTCAGCGGGTCAGTTTGGGTCTTTTGTGTCCGTATGCTATCGTAAATTTTGAGCAGCAACAGTTTCGTTTTGTGTGGGACGTATCATAGCATTGCGTAGTCAATATAAACTCGACGAGGTGTAGTATGCTTCCCCTGGGAGAGCGCCATCTCTACTTCTTCCAGCGAAAAGTGCTCTGTGATTACGCGTTTTCCTCTTCGTGTTCCGCCGCGTCTTCCTTGTTCATTACGTCATGTAGGACTATCGTATACAAGAACGATTCTAAAAGTTTTTCAGATGGTGAAGGTGTTTACATCCCCATCGTCAGATTGTTTATTGTGTTCCTTATTACATTCCAAAATGTGTTTCACTGTGTTTCTATGCTGACAGCACTGTATAAATTTTACCTGGATTTTCCATTTTTTGTAGTTGAAATTTTCTTGGCTGTAGCTTGTACTTTCTTAAGAGCAATAAAATTTATATTATTACAGATAGTTATGTATTTTCTTAATGCCTCCTTTTGACGCATGATCACTGCATGAAATTCTGGATCCTATCAAGGGGGTGATGGCCTGCAACACGTCTGCCTACATCCTTTTTGAATTATTGAGACTTCCGCTGCTTTATTACTGACATACTAAGACCCCATCATATTTTTCGGGATCTTTAGTTTCGGGTATCGATTCCAGTTTTCTTCCACCAGTCTTTTGTATGAGCTCCAGTTTGTTTTGATTGTGTTCCATTTACGGCTGATTGCGTGTTTGACAGTCTCCCTAGGTTGGGCATTTTTAGATTTGGAATTGCCAAAAGATCCGAACCTGAAGTATCCGGTACCACTGTACTTGTTTTCCGGTACAGTGTGCAGGGGATGCTGTACAGAAGTCTACTGCCGTCAAGACTTCATTTGGTCAGACTATTCGTGCTGGTGAGCAATCATTCAGTAATATGTTTTATCGAATCTGGTACATGCACTAGCATTCTTCCCATTGCTTTTGTATGTCTCCAGCCACAACAGTGTAAAGTCTTCTAGAAACAGAATGGGCGTCACAATGGAGTCAACTATTGTTGTTAACTGTTTTTTGCAAAATCTGTCATCAAGTGGTTTTATGTGCCAAGACCAAATTCATATGGAGGTTCTTGTTCAGTAGACGGATACCCGCCTTTTGCTATGTATCGTGCTGAGTGCCAATACTGACAAGACAACAACACTTAACCACCATAGCCATCATCTCTATCTTATCTAATAACAGAGTAGCCCGGGAGTGCGAATGGTTCGTTGGGTGGTAGCTATGTTTCGGCGATGGCACGTATGTCTACGTAAGTTTCGGGCAGAAAATGTCGGAAGCTGTCTTTATTTGCTTTAAGCTATTTTACGCTCCACTGTATGATTTTATAATCCATCTTGGGATGTAAGGTGTGGAGTCAACACATTTTGGATCGACATCCGGATCGAATCAATTTGTTGTACTGGAGTGAGCCCATTTGTAACCAGCCGGTGCGGTATATCATTCATCACAACCACAATTATACTAAAGATATTGTTAACGAAGTAGTTCGCAACATCATTCTGTTGGCTGAGTTTGTGAAATTGTTGAGGCCAGGGTAGGCACCCACTGGAGCAAGAGGAAGCCAAAGTTCTGGTCGGTACAACTGGTCCCAGGGGACCATGCTTTGGTAAGGTTCTCTGCGTTCTACAGAATTTACGCGTTGCTGGTGGTGTATTTGGGCATTCTTTGTTAGAGGAAGGGGCGGTGGTATCGGCGGTGAACACACTGGAATCATCGTTCCTGACTTCTTCGGTATCGTCGTCATGTCATGGATTGATTACTGCGAACCGTAGGTGGCAGTGATGGTATTTGCAGTGAGCCACTATTGAGCTGGAATGGGCGGGAATTCTGCACCCTCACCCGGAATGTTTGGGGGAGAAGTAAATGCATTCGCATAAGTTCCGTTTTCAAACACATTTGCTGCCTCTCGAAGGGTAATATTACTAAGAGAAATAATTTTGTGATTGAGACACATTGGGTAGGTCCGATATGGGCCAATGTGACCACTGGCACAATAAACACAGATTGTTTGATTGGTCCTTCCACAGACATCACTTCTACGTGGCCCTGAGCGTATGACCATCTTGTGTTTCTTGTCCACTGTTTGCTGCCACCTCTTAGTCGAATAAAGTTAGAGCACTTTAAGATGCAGAGCACATACACGTCCACTGGACAACGAACTTCGTGAATATAGACTAACTGTGTGAGCCGATATGATCAAAATGGCACAATACAAACGGATAGTGTGGCTAAGTTACTTTTTCCCCGTTAAGGTTTATAACTTGACTAAATCGCCTGATGGCAATAACTTCGGAGCAGCACGTCATTTCCATTAGCAATTCGTCTTCTACAAGGGACGTTTCAACATGGTGTCCTACTTGGTAGTTAAGAACTTTGGAAGATAGGTCTCCGAATTAGCTTTGTTCAAAATGGCTCTGAGCACTATGTGACTTAACATCTATGGTCATCAGTCCCCTAGAACTTAGAACTACTTAAACCTAACTAACCTAATGACAGCACACAACGCCCAGTCATCACGAGGCAGAGAAAATCCCTGACCTCACCGGGAATCGAACCCGGGAACCCGGGCGTGGGAAGCGAGAACGCTACCGCACGACCACGAGCTGTGGACGATTAGCTTTGTCTATGTTAGAATGTTGAATCAAGGCTTTGGCAGCTAATCCTGACACAGTCTCAGTGTTTACGCTGTTTTTCCCTGACGCCAAAATGTTGATCATTTGCTTGAATAATGACTCACAGTACATTAAAATAAGTTTTCCTAAGGTCCTTGGGTGGAGTCTGTCTATATTTCTGTCCCTACCCTCAACAAACAAAGCTGCATTGTTAATCATTTGAATAATGGGTACGTGAAGTGTATCAACATCAAATGCAACACTGTGCATCCGGTTTCGTGAAGTTTGTGGGGCAGAGGGAGGGGAGGAGGAGAAGGGAGAGCAGCTGCAGTCGACACCGTCAATGGTGGTGATCACAGGGTAGCAAAAGTTTTAACGATTTGGAAGAGCCTGTCGTAATACTTCAGATACCAGTACGAAGTGTCATTTTTTGCACTGCGTGAGCACTAGCCGTGTAGGTATTGTTTACACCGTCAGGCAATAAAGGCACCAGAAGAGCTCCAGCACTGTCGGGCGTAAGGATTACATTGTACCATACCCAGGTAATCCATGCTGGCACAGACGCATGTTAAGTATAGCTGTTCTTAGGGAAAACAAGTGGCCGGAGTTGACCATGGGACGTCATTTAACTTAATTCCTATTTTCAACGAGCAGGGCTACATTGGATCTACTCTGTATGTGACACCGCAGCTGTGGTAGCAAATTACTACGAGGAGGGTAGAGCCATAAGGCTTAAATGAGTGGCACTGTGTGACAGTAGTACAGTAGTCGATGGAACAACGAGCGACATAGCAGAACCATCATTCCATCAATCAGTCAAGGTTACGTGGTATACCAGGATAAATTAATGCAGCCACAGTTGCACTGATCAGAGAAACCACTGGGAGTACAGAATTTAACCTTCCACACTAACAAATTGAAAACAATGTAGTTCATTCCCTAAACCAGCTCATAGTGAAGCAAGAATGTATGTTTCGGCTGAAATGCTGTTACAGCATGTATAACAGTAGGAGGAGGAACTGCATCGCACGATTGTTAGATTTCGTGTCACAATATCTGGCACCATGGTCGCTCTGACTCTGTTCTGTGAAGTCTTAATGTACTGTAGGTGGAATGCCCCCCCCCCTCCTCCCCCCAACCCCTGAGTAGTACCGATGCCAGTGTTTTGGATCGCCAATAGTGCTTCAGGTACTGAGGCTGCAGAGTGAAAGTGACTGAATGAGTGAGGTAGTGGTGTGTGTGTGGTAGTAAGAAATGTAATTCCTTGCATTTAAAATGGATCAGGATATGGAGTAGGCCATGTTGACCTTAGAAGTGAGATGAGGTGTTAAGCAGTTTATGGAGAACTATCAAGATTGCATCGACAGTGGGATGCTAGTAGTTGTACATTGTGTTGCCCATACTCAAAAGAACTGAGACCTATAACTTAGTGTGATATAATCTTGTAGTTGTAAGTAAAGATATAATTAGCTAAACATTCTGGCGTAATTAGCAGCCTCGGGACTTTGTGTTGCAAGGTGCCTAGTACCAATGCCTCTGAACCATGTGTTGCAAGCTGCCTGGTACCAATGAAGAAAAATTTTACACCGTGTCCCAATATGCTGAGTTCTGTTGCAGACAGGTCAAATATCTTACAGAGAGAGAAGGTAAAATAGCCTCACCACCATATTTTGGGTGTTACTGAAGAAAATCACAATCCACCTGCAGAACGTGGAGGCTGCTGGTGGGTGCTAAACTGTTGGCATGCTGGTTGCAGAAACGAGGCTGTTCATACAGCATGAGGTGGACTGGGCCAACCACCGCAGTAATTCAAACAGAGCTCCTGCAGAACGAGCCAAACCATTTCCACACCACCAACACGGGAATTTACTGACGCAAGCACGACTGGAAATAGCAAGTACGCACGCCAAGCGAGCTTCGAACCAGTATAAATAATCATTGACATTAGCAGAGGAGAGAGCAGTCCCGCAGCAAGTACAAGGCTGAGAGGGCCACGCCAGACGACCGGGAGATACGGGACGCTCAACAGCTGCTACAAGTTTAGGCCACCACCACAGCACGTTCTGCTGGTGCAAAGTCCTCCTTCCTGGAGTTTGTACTTCACCAATGGTGGTTTACCTCCTGACCTACTCCTGAAACAGTCAGACTCCTATCCTAGAGGGCGGTGGACCAAGACCATGCTGGGCAGCTGTACCAACCTGGTCTTGGTAGGTGGTGGACCAAGACCAGGCTGGGAAGCTGTACCAGTCTGGTCTTGGTCCACCGCCCTCCAGGATAGTAGTCTGATTGTTTCAGTAGTAGGTCAGGAGGTAACCCAGCTGCCCACCCTTCCATGCTTGTGCAGGCATCTAGGCACCACACGCTATCACTTGCAGTGGCGAGACCCATCACTGGGGTCTGACTTCCCCTGCAAGTAACCCCACAGTCTTCAACACCACTGGCTCTGTCCACAAGTGTCTGTGTCCCACTTACTGGTGCCCACATAGCTTTGGAAATATCAGGAGTCAGCATTCTGGACACCAATGTCATGTCTCACCAGCTGTGATCTCGCTGCACCATACCCCGTCCTCGCTATCTATTGTGGGAGGTCATGACTGCCACCTTCACTGTGACTCTATGGGTATAGTCACATGACTGTTAATAAAAATCGTACTTTGGATGTTGTCTGTCTAAGCAATCAGCATCCTGCTCCCTCGACCATCCACATCACCACCTCTCAAATCCGCACATAAGTGGTACTACATCCCCGAACCGCTTCAAATGGGTCAAATGGCTCTGAGCACTATGGGACTTAAGTTCTGAGGTCATCACTCCCCTAGAACTTAGAACTACTTAAACCTAACTAACCAAAGGACATCACACACATTCATGCCCGAGGCAGGATTCGAACCAGCGACAGTAGCGGTCACGCGTTTCCAGACTGTAGCGCCTAGAACCGCTGGCCACTGCGGCCGGCAGAACCGCTTCCCATGCTACATTCCTTCTTGGGAATACCTATGTGCACTGAATTTACCTTCTCAGCTTCTTGGTTTAAAGTTACGACGGAAGGTGTTACGCAACATGCAAGCTCTGTACATGAACCCTGGGACACGCCGCTGCCATGACACCCATTAGGAAAAAAATGCAATTTGCTTCTTGGAATTAGCTGGTCAATAATATATGTCAAAACAATAATCCTGGTTTGATCGGAACCATCATTATTGGATTTTAAATCGGCGAGGAGGTGGTTCCATTTCCTATCCGGTTAGGTTTTCCGGGATTTCCCTAAATCACGTCAGGGTGCATGTCGGGATTCTTTCGAGGACATGGCGTGCTTGCAACAACACTCTTGTCGCGAATAATTTGTGCTTCATCCACAGTGACATCTACACCGAGTACACATCTAACTCTAATCGCATTGCCTTCCATTTTATTCTGTTTTCCATACCGCCGAACAGGGAATGATTTCTGTTAGAGTGCGGGCTACAGTTTAATATTACTCCAATTCCTTTATTTTATTTTCAAGAAGGAAATACTGGATAAAGATCATCTGAATGTGTAAGATGATAAATATAATCTTCTGATTTCAGAGTTCCGGTAGTTTCTAGCCAAGTGCTTGTACACCATTTTCCAGCGATAACTGACTGCGTATGATTGTTGACGCCCTTATAATATGTGGTACTGGCTGTGACTTTATTGTTGGACATTTAATCTGCATATGATGGAATGTTTCCGCCACAGATTGGCTAGTCCTCTATACCATCATAATGAACGGGTTACTCGCTGTAATCAGTTTCAGTTCAAGCCGTCATCTTTATTGAGAGTTCTATGTTTTGGAATTTGTAGCCTCTTTTACGTTTCTGTCCCTGAAACAGTTAGTTCTCGTAATGCTACTTCTGCCACAGACTACAGTTTCAAACCCATTTTCCCAGCGGATGGCTTAGTCACAGACACCTCTCATATTCAATAGTGTTCTATCGTGCGCATGGTCTCCCCATATCATACCGATACTTCCCATCAGGCACAAGGTTGCATTGTCTTTCACAAATCTCGTGAGTCTGCGTATTTTAGGTAAAAATCTGAAGGTTTACTTCATGTTATGTCTCTTTTGGAGCCAGATAATGTTTCCATTCACTAAACTACGGAATGTTAAAAATGCAAGCTTTTTACTCCTCTACTTCGCAGTGTTCATTTAACGTTTACTTCTGTAAACTGTTTACGAGATTTTTTTTCTGTAGACACTGTTATGGAAGACGTTTCATAGATGGTTCAGTTCTCGTGTATTCCTGCTCTATGCAGCCGGAAGCTCTAGGAAATTTTGCTGTGGGACCATTTTTATAGCCTAAGTTGGAAAGTTGCACAGGTCACACCAATATTCAAGAAAGGTAGTAGGAGTAATCCACTAAATTACAGGCCCATATCGTTAACGTCGATATGCAGCAGGATTTTAGAACATATATTGTGTTCGAACATTATGAATTACCTCGAAGGAAACGGCCTATTGACACACAGTCAACATGGGTTTAGAAAACATCGTTCCTGTGAAACACAACTAGCTCTTTATTCACGTGAAGTGCTGAGTGCTTTTGACAAGGGATTTCAGATCGATTCCGTATTCCTGGATTTCCGGAACGCTTTTGACACTGTACCACACAAGCGGCTAGCAGTGAAAGTGCGTGCTTATGGAATATCGTCTCAGTTACGTGACTGGATTTGCGATATCCTGTTAGAGAAGTCACAGTTCTAAGTAATTGACGAAAAGTCATCGAGTAGAACAGAAGTGATTTCAGGATTTCCCCAAGGTAGTGTTACAGGCCTTTTGCTGTTCCTTATCTATATAAACGATTTGGGAGACAATCTGAGCAGCCGCCTTGGGTTGTTTGCAGATGAAGCTGTCGTTTGTCAACTAATAAAGTCATCAGAAGATAAAAAAAACTGCAAAACGATTTAGAAGAAATATCCGAATGGTGCGAAAATTGGAAGTTGACCCTAAATAACGAAAAGTGTGAGGTCATCCACATGAGAACTAAAAGGAACTCGTTAAACTTTGGTTACACGATAAATCAGTCTAATCTAAAAGCATTAAATTCAACTAAATACCTAGGTATTACAATTACGAACAATTTAAATTCGAAAGAACACATAGAAAAGTTGTGGGGAAGACTAACCAGGGACTGCGTTTTATTAGCAGGACACTTAGAAAATGTAATAGACCTACCAAGGAGGCTGCCTACACTACGTTTGTCCGTCCTCTTTTAGAATACTGCTGTGCGGTGTGGGATCCTTACCAGATAGGACTGACGGTGTTCATCGAAAAAGTTCAAAGAAAGGCAGCACGTTTTGTATTATCGCGAATTATGGGAGAGAGTGTCACAGAAATGATACAGGATTTGGGCTGGAAATCAGTAAAAGAAAGGCGTTGTTCGTTGCGACGGAATCTTCTCACGAAATTCCAATCACCCATCTCTCCTCCGAATGCGAAGATATTTTGTTGAGACCGACCTACATAGGGAGGAACGATCACCACGATAAAATAAGGGAAATCAGAGCTCGTACGGAAAGATATAGCTGTTCATTCTATCCGCGCGCTATACGAGATTGGAATAATAGAGAATTGTGAAGGTTGTTCGATGAACCTTCTTCCAGCACATAAATGTGATTTGCAGAGTATCCGTGTAGATGTAGATTTCTTGGTTTTTTCTTCCCATTAGGACAAAATAACAGTATGTAAATTCACATTACGATTTTCAGGCGTAGTCTGAAGAATTTGTGTAAGAGTGCAATCCATTCGCAATAACCACAGTGGAGAGTTGTCTGACATCTGTGCCGGCCGGTGTGGCCGAGCGGTTGTAGGCGCTTCAGTCTGTGCCGGTCGGTGTGGCCGAGCGGTCCTAGGCGTTTCAGTCTGGAACCGCGCGACCGCTACGGTCGCAGGTTCGAATCCTGCCTCGGGCATGGATGTGTGTGATGTCCTTAGGTTAGTTAGGTTTAAGTAGTTCTGAATTCTAGGGGACTGATGACCTCCGCTGTTAAGTCCCATAGTTCTCGGAGCCATTTGAACCATTTTTGTATCTGACATCCGTGCTACACTGCGGAGCAGGCAATTTGGTGCAGTTCTCTTTTTCAATATCGCTTAACAAACCGATAAGACGCACGTTGTGTGGTATGAATATTTTCCTTGGCAAAAGGACAATTACCCTAATTTGTGTTCTAACATTCAGTAATGAGGTCGATCCAAGTCCGGCAATCTGTTAATAATACTGGGTTGGCTGTATGTTCCTGTGTGCACAGAAACCCATCATAGTAGGTAGCTATTTACACTGATATATTTAGTCTCTTGCTTCATTGCAAGGGGTATTCTCACATGGTTGACGCCAACATTAAAAAACTGTGAACAGCTGCCACCGCATGGCAAGTGCCTACTCATTCCCCTCCTCTACTCTCACGCAATCCTGGTGGGACCCACTGCTGTACGGGAATAAAACGAGCGTAGGGGTGGCCGCCCCAGCCTACAGCGCGCCAGTCCGCCCATACAGAATTACGCACGCATTTCTGCGAGGGTTGCGTGGATGTTTCTGCGCTGGATGGACCAACGCAATTGTGTTTGGCTTCTCATCCAGGCTCAGTTACGAGGGGTAGTTATAAAGTTTTATTTATCACCTCTAGAAAAACAGTTGCGTAATTAGTTCTTTGTTTGTTACCAGATACATGCCTGTAGTGGTGGTAAAGACTGGTACTCGAGCGCCACAATTCCTTAGTATACTGCCAGAGAAGCCTAATCAATAGATTTCAGCTCGTCTCCGCCTTACGAATGGGCGACGCGTTTTATCTTGGGTCATCTAGCAGTTTGTTACGGCACTGTGGCACAGGAATATATCAGCGTATCAGCACTACAGACATGTACCTACAAACAAACTAATTACTTATTACGTAGTTTTTATACCGATGTGATAACTTAACCGTTGAGACTGACCCTCCAAAAACAATAATAACAGGTCATTCACACTGAACGCTTACAAGTTGATTTACTGGCTACGAGATGGATACGGTTCTTTGTCGACTACGACCAACGCAGCGCAGCCAAGAGCATAACAGAGAAGTAGTAGAAAATCTAATGCTTGATACAGAGTCATTTCGTTGACACAGACAAGTTCCCAGAAACAACGAATTCTCCAGTAGCAGTAGTCTTATACATTATGACGCGGTGCCATACCCAGAAAACTTTTACGTCAACAAAAAAACTATTCCATATTTAAAAGTATGATAAACCTTCATGGCTTGCAACTATTTATGGATGGTCTAAAGAGAGATGATTTTGATAGCTTCCACTGCGAAACTCTGTCTCAGAATCAGGAAGAAAATCAAAAAGGTCTTGGATCGTATTCGTTATATGCTGGCAGCAATAACAGTCAATACCTTCACTGCGTGATAGCAATGGTAATGTTAGGGAAGACATTACCACTGTAGAGGAGTTAGTGAATATGGTTTGCGAATTCCTTCACCAAAGAAGACACAGTAAATATTCCAGAATCTGAATCCAGAACAGATGTCGCTATGAGTAATTCGGAAGTAGATAATCTTGGAGTAACGAAGCAACTTAAATCACTCAGTAAGCCCAATTTGTAGACCAGTTAGGTTCCTTTAGGAGTATTTTGATCATGTAGCTCCAATTTTAGTAATCGTTCACAAGAGCTCACTCGACGAAATATCCGCATCTAAAGACTAAAAAGTTGGACAAGTCGCAGCAATACACAAGAAAAAAAAGAAGTAATCCACCGAATTCACGCTTAAGACTGTCATCCATTTGTAGTATGTTTCTGGAACGCATACTGTGCTTTGCTCCAAAATTATGAAATACATCGGAAACAATTTTCTAGCGTTCTAATGTTGTTGTCATAGGCGGCTTCAAATAAATCCCATGTCATGGAGTAACGTCTCAGCTGGGCGACTCGATTCGTGATGGAACATCACATTTCGCGGCAATTGTCTAGAAGTAATGTAGTGAAACTAGTTATATCTTGGGTTCCCCATGGAAGTGTTATAGATCCTTCCCTTTAGTATTACTGTGCGGTGTGCAATGTTTACCAGACAGGTTTAGCCAGTCTATCAAAATATTTCAAAGAGCTTCTCATTCTGTATTGTGAAAAACCAATGGGACAAATATCACTCTTACCTGCATAGGGAGGGATGACGATCAAATAAGAGAACGACGATGAAATAAGCAAAATCATTGTTCTCACGGAATGATTTCTCTGTTCATTTTCCCCATATGTTATTCGAGAACGGAACGATCGACAAAGACTCTGAAAGTCGTTCTGTGAACTCTGTGGCAAACACATGTGTGTGAATTGCATAGTAATCGTCTAGATGTAGATTAATGGCAAAGCGAACTTTGTATTGTTACAGAAATGTCACCAGTACTGGAGTTTGATATCGCCTCGTCTACGCCAAGGCAAATAAAAAAAAAAAGACGTACATGTGCAACAGTCCGCAAACACACGACTGTACAACAGTAACCAACAATCCTCAGAGAGGGACTGTTACGCACAAAGGCACATAATCTTCGCTTACGCTTCAAACGACCATTATTGCGTACATTATGGAGGAACCTATAACCGTTTATACGTCATGTTGATTAATCGGGTTTCTGCCGGTTATTCGCTTCTTTCCTGTACGATATTTCAACTGCGTGACTCGCAGTCTGCTTCATGTGCTGTCCGATACTGATTCCAGTGTGGAACGAGTGCGGTATTTATGCCTACGTTGTGCTAGGCGTTCCCTCTGCATTCCGCGCCGCGTCTGCCGCTCTGTCCGTGGAGCGCGCCGACCAATAGCAACGGCTGTAGCGTTTTCTTCTAGCTGCGGCTGTTCCGAACGCTGTGCGCATACTTTGTGGTTATTATCCGTTGTCAATAGAGCTGAGTTAAGTTCTGAATGGCGTCCAAGCTGTGCTAGACGTTTTATCTTCAGATAGTCGTCATTTGAGTCCTCCTGTGAATTAGGACGTTCTGTGACCGTGCTGTGTCGTGTTAGGCGTTCCGTTCGATGTTCTTGGCCCCCAGGAGCGGCTGCAGCGTCATTTCCAGGCCGATTATGTTCAAATCGTAGCTCGAGACTCGGAAGAGCGTCCTCAGTTACTCTGTCTGTTGTCTGGGATACCATTTTATATACGTCTTTAGTTACATGTACTGGGCTGTCATCTCTAATTCCATCCTTATATTTCTGTCCATTGGGGTATGGATGTTGTCTATGTTGCGTCTTCAGAAGATCGAGTGCTGGGTTACAGGCCGAGCTCAGCTAGATACCGGTGTCCTGGTTAATGAGGTTCTCCGCAACCTTTTCTGTTCCAGGTGGTGGCAACCGCTTGACTGGACCCTTTTGGGGAAACTACCACCATACTTCATTACGGAAAGTCGTTTAAGGCTCTGCTAGGGCGTGTGAAGGATGACCTGCGTCAACGGAAATCGGGCGTTTACCAAGTACCATGTGAATGTGGTATGGCATACATCGGCCAGACGACCAGGGCCGTTGACATCAGGTGCAAACAGCACCAGAGACACACAAGACTGAAACAGGCAGCCAAGTCAGCGATTGCCGAACATTGTTTAGAACTCAGTCATTCTATGAAGTATAATGATGTCAAGATTTTAACACAAACATCGAGACACTGGTAGAACCAAAGAATCTATTGAGATTAAGGTTGCGGAGAATCTCATTAACAGGGACACAGGTTTCCAGCTGAGCTCGGCCTGTAACGTAGCACTCTATCTTCTGAAGACGCAACGTAGACAACATCCATACCCCAATGGACGGAAGTATAAGGATGGAATTAGAGATGACAGCCCAGTACATGTAACTAAGGACGTACATGGAATGGTACCTCAGACAACAGACAAAGTATCTGAGGACGCTCTTCCGAGCCTCGAGCAACGATTTGAACGCAATCGGCCTGAAAATGACGCTGCAGCCGCTCCTGTGGGCGAAGAACTTCGAACGGAACGCCTAACACCAAACAGCACGTTAACAGAACGTCCTAATTCACAGGAGGACTCAAATGACGACTATCTGAAGATAAAACGTCTAGCACAGCTTGGACGCCATTCAGAATTTAACTCAGCTATTTTGACAACGGATAATAACCACAAAGTACGCGCATAGCGTTCGGAACAGCCGTGCCTAGAAGAAAATGTTATAGCCGTTACTATTGGTCGGAGCACACCATCGACAGAGCGCTAGACGCGGCGCGGACGGCAGAGGGAACGCCTAGCACAACGTAGGCATAAATACCGCACTCGTTCCACACTGGAATCAGTATCAGACAACACCTGAAGAGAACTGCGAGTCAAGCAGTTGAAATATCGTGCAGGAAACACGCGAATAATCGGAAGAAACCCGATTAATCAACATGACACTACCTCACTGGGAAAGCTTGAAGAATTACGTTGCTTGTATGTCAATTAATCTGAAGACATCAGCAGTGTACTACATACAATATTAATTCAGAGATCAATAGGGTACCGTAGTTACTGAAATCATTTACCTTACTGTACCATTTGTTTTTGCAAGATGACAGTTATTGAACAATTTAAAAAATATCATAAGTTGGTTACAAACTACGTCGTGCACACACTTTATTCAACATGTAAACGTCACTACAGATATTCGTATTTAGGTCATGATACGTTCGATATGCCTGCCATCATTCACAATGATGTGGTGCAGACGAATAGCGAAATTGTGCATGACCCGCTGAGGTATCGGTACATCGATGCTGTCGACGACCTCCTGAATGGCTGTTTTCAGCTCAGCAAAGGTTTTGGGGTTATTGCTGTACACCTTGTCTTTAATATAGACCCACAAAAAGGAGTCGCACGTGTTCATATCTGGAGAATATGGCGGACAATCGAGGCCCATGCCAGTGGTCTCTAGGTACTCCAGATCCAGAATTCGGCCTCCCAAGTGCTCCTCGAAGACATCAAACACTCTCCGGCTTCGATGAAGTCGAGCTCGGTCTTGCATGAACCATATCTTGTCGAAATCAGGATCACTTTTGATAATGGTGATGAAATCATCCTCCAAAACTTACACGTACCGTTCGACAGTCACCGTGCCGTCAAAGAATATCGCAGCGATCATTCTGTGACTGGACACTGAATACCACACAGTCGCCCGCTGTGAGCGAAAAGACCTCTCGATCGCAAAATGCAGATTCTCAGTCCCTCAAATGTGCCAATTTTGCTTATTGACCAACCCATCCAGATGCAAGTAGGCTTCAGCGCTAAATCAAACCATGCATGCGCATACTAATTCCCACCATGCCCTCCGGCAAGACGTGCAGTTTGAACATCCAGAAACGTCTCTTTAGATAAATTATACATGACTGTGCTTAAACTGACACACAGTACTTTTAGCGTAACGGAAGCTGACTTTCAATAATCCCTACAAAAGAATGGCCCTGACTAATATTAACCTATACCTTTCACAAATCACTTACCTCACAAAAATCTTCGTCACTCAAACTACTGCAATACAGCGAGCACCACTACTGCCAGCTAAATAAAAGATTCAAACTACTGAAGGCACTAACTACTGATAGGCATAGTTAGCAAATGAGAGATTTTGATAGAGAACAAACAATGTATTCCCCATAATAGTGTTCAAAAGTCATAATATATATATATATATCCGTTCATGATATCCAGTCTTACAAATTTACTGTCTCTGTCCAGAAATGGTTCAAATGGCTCTGAGCACTATGGGACTTAACATCTTAGGTCATCAGTCCCCTAGAACTTAGAACTAGTGAAACCTAACTAACCTAAGGACATTACACACATCCACGCCCGAGGCAGGATTCGAACCTGCGACCGTTGCAGTCCCGTGGTTCCGGACTGACGCGCCCAGAACCGCATGGTGACCGCTGCCGGCCTCTGTCCAGATCATCCGCTTTCAAAACTCCGCCATCTCACTCCCCACATCCACCACTGCTGACGGCTCACCTCCAACTGCGCAACGCTATGCACTGTTAACATCCTGCTGCCCAACACTACAATAGCCAACAACAATGCAAACCAGCCACAGACTGCACACAGCACAGCCAGTGATTTTCCTACAGAGCGCTACGTGGCGTTACCAATATAAGAATCTAAACAGCCTACTTACAATCCTAACGTAAACCGTTCAGAAGTTATGAAGATTTTATCTCATATAGTTCAATAATTGCCTCACTGTATGACACATTTAAATGATAAAAAGAAAAAGATTAAAAAATACTGACAGAATGTTTCGTTAATTTCTTTGTATAAAATTAAGAAATAAAATAGATTAAAGAAACGTTTTATGCGCCTTCAAATGGTGGAAGAAATCATGTACAGCAGCTGAGACACTCGTAAGTTTGTGGCATAAGGAGGCCACTAACAAGGGGAAGGCATCAGTCAAGGTCAACCGATTCTTCTCGGATTCGGCAGTTCATTTATGTGCAGCTTAAAAGGAAAGACTAAGACATTTTGACTCAACAGCCTCTCTCCCCCAGTCCCCTCCTTTTTGGGGAAACTACCCCCATACTTCACGATGGCATGTCGATTAAGAACTAGCAGAATCGATAGATAATTGAATACTAAGCACTATTCGTCTTCATATACGGGGTACATATTCGCATATATTCGTGGAAACCGAGTAAATTAAACTTCTCCGACTGCCACTTACGTACGCATAAGGTAAACACTGTTTTGGTTCAAATGGCTCTGAGCACTAGCATTGAACGGTTGTGTTGTTACAGTGTAAAGTATGCAACCCTGCGAGGACGGTCAGTCAATGCGATTTAAGCAACGATCAGTCATTGAAATCTTGACAGCAGAAGGTATCACCCCAAAGTAGATTCATCAGACAATGAAAGCAGTTTATGGTTATTTTGTTGATGTGAGTACTGTGCGTCTTCATTCTTGTGACGCGAGAGGAGTTCCTGGAAAATTTCAAGTCTGTGCGCCTTCATTTCAAGTGTCAGCAGCTGGGGTACCCATCGCGCACAGATCTTCCGATAGCCAAGCAAAGCAATAATGTGATCCACACGTTCTTGTGAAATGCCGATTGTGTTTGCCATTTCTCTCTGAGTGATACGACGATCATCCTGAATCAATCTGTCAACATTTAGCTTGTGAAACTAAGTGGTTGCTGTCACAGGACGTTCCACTTTTTGTTGTCTTGCACGTCAGACGTTCCCGCCTCAACATCTTTAAACTTACTCACCCAGCGACGCACATTACTCACATCAACACAATCACCATAAACAGCTTTAATTCATTGATGAATCTCCTTTGTGGTGACACCTTCTGCTGTCAAGAATTCAATGACTGCACGCTGCTTACGTCGCATTGACCGACCGTCTGAGCAGGGTTCCATACCATACACTGGAACAACAGAACCGTTCAATGCTAAGGCTTCCCGCCAACTATAGGTTTCGAGAATAGACTACGGAACAAGCCAGTATCTGCCGCATACCAATGCCAAATGTTCAAGAGTTACGAAGGTGGAGGCATCACTTTTCGGTCAACCCTTTATAAAAAGTACTCTACGGCATTGGACCCTTGTATTGTTTTGCATTGTAAGGAACTGGGCTACTAGAAACGACGGAGAGGCTTCGTCCGTGTCGTAGCCCCCAGTGGTACACAACCCCACAACAGGCTACAGCAGTCCACTCACCCCACCGCCTCCCCACACCGAACTCGGAGTCATTGTGCAGTTCGGCCCCCAGTGCTCTCACGCATTGCAATAGCACCCCAGCACTAGACGTAATGGGAAAGTACTGTACCACAGGACATCAATTTAGGAGGAAAATTAGCTCAAGATACGAATTTTGTGTTGGGGAAGGCGCTCGACTTTCATAATTCGAGCAGCGGTGTTGACCATAGTGCTGCATGATGAATGGCCAGCATTTCTGCCTACTAAGCAGGAAGGCATAGGTTTGAGTCCTGGCAGTAGGAGAAATTTTAATTCATTTCGTCAGCTTTCAGCATTATCGTAGATAAAGATGAGACTTAAGCGTCTTTGGTGAAATTTAATTATGAGATCGTTAGCAAACGTTTATGTCACTTGCACCAGGTCTCATATTGACTTGGATGGCAGTATAAATACTGTCAAATTTCATTCCTGCATGCAAGCCATGTGACATTTATTTTTAGAGCGATGTTAAAAGATAATATTTCTGATTATCAAATTTGGAAGTTGCTGCTGAAAACTCAGCGAGGATCGCACAACTGTGCAGATGCAATAACGATTCTCGGCATAACTCATGATCAACCTTCAGTACAGATTTTTCACGCAGTATTAGGTCTATCGTATGCAGGGTACGCAAAGTTAATTACATAAAAAGAAACATTTTCAAATACAAACAAGCCTGTTTTCGTCAAATCTTCAGCAGTTGCGTGAAGATTGCATTCATTTAGTTCTTGATGGTGAGAGTATAGCTTTGAATGATTACACAAGCAGCAACAATATTTTATTTTATTTATTTATTTAGTTACACGTCAAGTTCCGTAGAATCTAAATGAGGAGCAAATCTCCAAGGTCATGGAACGCGCCAGTACATGAAATTACGACATAAAAGTAATAACAGATAAAATAAAATGTTTATGAACCCGAAAAAGTCAAGCCATAAGTTTAAGTAAACGCAATCAACAATACAAGAAGAATCAACTTTACTTTTGTAGGATCTCCTCGACAGAATGGAAAACTCTTTAGTTTCGATTTGAAAGCGCGTGGATTACTGTTAAGATTTTTGAATTCTAGTGGTAGGTTGCTGAATATGGATGCTACAGTATACTGCGCACCTTTCTGTATAAGAGTTAAGATGTCCGATCCAAATGCAAGTTTGATTTTTTCGAGTTTTAACAGAATGAAAGCTGCTTATTCTCGGGAACAAGCTAATATTGTTAGAATGAAAATATTAATTCTTTCCTAATCCGAGTTGATTAAGATTTTTGGTACCTACCTTGACATTATTTCTTATTGATTTGTCTACTTCAAAAACATTCTTATTCATAACAATTTAGGAACGAAAAAGAAAAGAAATGGAAAAAATAATCAAGGCACCTGGGAATCGAGCACAGGTCTTCTGTAACCGAGTCAAAAGCCGTGGTCGCTGAGATGTTTCTTTATAAAATATACATGTTTGTCTTATTAATATTCACTTCGTTTACATGCGACACATTTACGGAAGTGTTTATGTTGTAAGGTGTGAAGCGGATTTGCTATCCCAGTTAAATATGGCGCCTGGAAAACACAGCTTCTGATTTAGTCAGCACAATCACCATTTCTCTTAAGTTAGACGAGGCTTAAACAGCTTCAGTCTAATATTTCTGCTCATCCTTCACCGTATACAAATCCAATCCGTCCATATTAGCCGAAAATCTACTAGCAATCTGTATTTAAAAACAGAACTTTTCAGACATTCAGATATATACTGCATTCGTTGGTTAAAACAAGAAAATGTACAAATACGTCCACTGTTACATGAGCGCTGGCTCACTTCTGTCTTGTCTTCTGTCTTTTGCATTGCAAAGTTGAGTTATTATGCAAGTGTCTGACCGTGTACGTATTTTTCGCTTGCTTCAAATGAGCTTAAACTTGCGTATGCAGCATATACTACTATTGTTATCATTTAACGAATGCTTTCCTTTCCTCGAGTTTTGACATCTGTATGTGTTTATCTGCTATTTTCAGAATTGTAAGGTGACCAAATTACCAATCTGTAACCGTGTTCAGTCGCTAGCCTGTCACTGAACAAAACAGACTGCGGCTCTGAGATACATTACCGGCCACTAAGAGTACCCTGCAGTATATTTTTCGCAAACTATGCTCAGAACTGTTCGGTCATTGTGATCCGTATACTGATGGTGTCGATCCTCAGTACCAGTCATACATAGGCACCGCTATTCGATTGTATTGAGCATATACTTTCATTTCAAAGCACGAACCCCGAGTAATCACCGAATCATTTACCACGAACAAAAAGGAATGAGTCGTCCTCTCGTGGCGATTGTTACTGGCCTCTGTTACATACAATTTAATTAACTGAACTGGATCGCCTCTGTGAAAACTTTCACTGCTTCAGAGAAAGCGTATGGAGGAAACACTTCATTGCTACGCAAGAGGCGCTTTCGTTAGCGAGCTTTTAGGTTATGAGTACATTCGTGGCAGTCGTAATGTTTTCTCCCTCTATTTCTAGGAAAATATGTAAATTGTGTAAGCCACATATGATGACGAAAACTGCTGTTTTCAATTAACTACCGATTCCGTCAATTCAGAGTCGATTGAGTGTCATAAAGTTTAAGAATGCTTTTTCAAAAACGCGATTCGTTTTAGGACATAGACAAGCGACATGCCAGACACGATCCGAGTCGACTGGTCGTGTGTGAGGCTTTCCCCTCCTGAATGGAATTCCACCAATCATACTGTAGTACTCTCTCAAATTATGAGATTCAAAATTGCAAATTCAACTTTAAATTCTCAATCGGCACCTCATTTGTTGTACATTATTTCCAGGTTCTTTCAAGGGAGATCAGATGTTTCACTGATCTATTTTATGTCTTAATTTTACACAAATAGTTTTACAAAATATTCGACCAGCCTTTTTCCAAACTTTTCTAATTTTCAGGTTTTGTTCAGAAAGCGTAAAGTATTATAGACTTTAACATCGATCGGTATTTGTTATTATTAGGAGTATATAAATCAAGAGGAGGCAGAGAGGTTTCAATCGATTTTGCGGTTAGGAGTTTTTCGACATTTCATTTACACACCTAGCAGTAGCTGTTCGTGAACTATTCCAACTTTTCCTAAAATTACAAGTAAAGCTTTTATGAATTAGCCTGATTCCTTTGAAACATTTAAATCTTTCCTAGCAAAACTAGAACATACCCTCGTCGGTTTGATGACCCATTTGACTATTTTCCACTGTTCATTTAGGTATGAAATTTCGGACATGTATCCTTTGTGCAATTTTCAGACTTTTTTCTTCAGCTCCGCTGAAACATTCGATCAACGATGAACACATAAATATCAGGAAGGCCATAGGCTGAAAACATTCACTAGTTCACAAAGGATGAAATCTAATCAAATGTAAAAGTGAAAGACACACTTTCTATAATTTATTTATGTAAAATTTTATCAGCGGATTAGCTTGTTTGGAAACATATGGACCCTCACGTGAACTTTATCTAAGTATGCCAATGAAAAGACACACATCAAGGATATGATTTGGGAACCTATGAGGACCATGTTTTCGGTAAGTTACGGCATATGATGTAAGAGTTAGAAAAGACCACAGATACACTACACAGTTGCGGGAGAGGAAGTGGTGTGAGAGGATTAGAGGTAGCGGTTTGTGATTCAGGAGGTGAACGCTTTTCTGGCTGAACTACATGGGTCGGTACATATCGACTGAGCTGAGTATTTGGACAACCATTCCACCCGGGTCTTTTGAAGGCTACTTACAAGGACTGGATGAGAAGTTTTAATTATCATCTAGAAAAAATCAAGTAGCGACCATCGTAATCGGTGATCATATTATTCCGTCTCTACATAGCTACATTTCATTTGATGACGTTGAAAGTCTGCATTTTGGGTCTTCAGAAAACTTTCTGTCTCGAAAATAAGCTCTTCATCATTCTCGAAATGTCTGCCATGCAATGTTTTCTTCATACGAGGGAAGATTAAAACGTCGCTGGGTACAAATGGCAGGAGAGTACGAGGGAATAAGGCAAAGTTGTATAGCCTTAGGACAACACTGTCTATTCAATATAAGTATTTGCATTTAAAATTTGGTACTATGTACAGACTGACCTAGTTTTTTAACTGTAGTTTCTTGAGTATAAGTAAAATACACACATAAAAAAATATTTTGCATCATCTCGGTTCCGGGAGTTGTACAGAAAATGGGAATAGAGATCAACAGAAACATCACTTAAGCCCGTTTTATTGTTCATGAAAACCACACATTGCATGTTGTACCATCATACAGCGAGCCCTTCAGAGGTGGGGGTCCAGATTGCTGTACACACTGATACCTAATACCCAGTAGCACGTTCTCTTGCACTGATGCATGCCTGTATTCGTCGTGGCATACTATCCACAAGTTCATCAAGGCACTGTTGGTCCATATTGTCTCACTCATCAAAGACGATTCGGCGTGGTTCCCGCAGAGTGGTTGGTGGATCACGTAGTCCATAAACATCCCTTTTCAATCCACACCAAGCATGTTCAATAGGGCTCATGTCTGGAGAACATGCTAGCCACTCTAGACGAGCAATGTCGTTATCCTGAAGGAAGTCATTCACAAGATGTGCACGATGCGGGCGCGAATTGTCGTCCATAAAGAAGAATACCTCGCCAATATGCTGCCGATATGGTTGAACTATCGGTCGGAGGATGGCATTCACGTATTGTACAGCCGTTACGGCGCCTTCCATTACCACCAGCGGCGTACCTCATCCCCACTTAATGCCACCCCAAAACAGCAGGGAACCTCCACCTTGCTGCACTCTATGGACTGTGTGTCTAAGGCGTTCAGCCTGACCGGGTTGCCTCCAAACACGTCTCCGACGATTGTCTGGTTGAAGTCATGTGCAACACTCATCGTTAAAGAGAACGTGATGCGACATGAGCGGGACGTTCGGCATGTTGTTGGGCCCATCAGTACCGCGCTGCATGGTGTCGTGGTTGCAAAGATGGACCTCGCCGTGGACGTCGGGAGTGAAGTTGCGCATCATGCTGTCTATTGCGCACAGTTTGAGTCGTAACGCGACGTCCTCTGGCTGCACGAAAAGCATTATTCAACATAAATGGTTCAAATGGCTCTGAGCACTATGGGACTTAATTGCTGAGATCATCAGTCCCCTAGAACTTAGAACTACTTAAACCTAACTAACCTAAGGACATCACACACACCCATGCGCAAGGCAGGAGTCGAACCTGCGACCGTAGTGGTCGCGCGGTTCCAGACTGTAGCGCCCAGAACCGCTCGGCCACTCGAGCCGGCTTATTCAACATCGTGCTGTTGCTTTTAGGGTTCCTCCGTGCCATAATCCCTAGGCAGGGGTCATTGGCTGCAGTAGTAGCCCTTGGGCGACATGAGCGTGGCATGCAATCGGTCGAGAGTGAAGTTGCGCATAATGCAGTCTATTGCGCACAGCTTGAGTCGTAGCACGACGTCCTCTGGCTGCACGAAAAGCATTATTCAACATCGTGGCGTTGCTGTCAGCGTCCCTCCAAGCCATAATCCATAGGTAAGGGTCATCGGCTACAGTAGTAGCCCTTGGGCGTCCTGAGCGAGGCATGCCATCGACAGATCCAGTCTCTCTGTATCTCCTCCATGTCCGAATAACATCGCTTTGTTTCACTCCGAGACGCCTGGACACATCCCTTGTTGAGAGCCCTTCCTGGCACAAAGTAACAATGCGGACGCTATCGATCCGCGGTTTTGACCGTCCAGGCGTGGTTGAGCTACAGAGAACACGAGCCGTGTACCTCCTTCCTAGTGGAATGAGTGGAACTGATCTGCTGTCGGACCCCCCTCCGTCTAATAGGTGCTGCTTACACGTGGTTGTTTATATCTTTGGGCAGGTTTAGTGCCATCTCTGAAGAGTCAAAGGTACTGTGTCTGTGATACAATATCCACAGTCAATGTCTATCTTTAGGAGTTCCGGTATACCGGGGTGATGCAAAACTTTTTTTGATGCGTGTATTTAAAAAGTAGTTGTAATCATTCTGCACATTCCAGTGGCCATGGAAAGTACAAAGTTAAATAAATGTTTTTCCCATTCCAGTAATAAAGTGAAGTTATATGTAATATGTTGTACTTCCGACCAACCGCTCCCAACAGCAATCAAAGAACCCACAGTTATGACCAGGCGATTGTAGTTCCGTGAGGTCATAACAAAAACCATTACACTGATGGGACAAAAGTAATAAGATAGCAATATGCCATATATATATATATATATATATATATATATATATATATGGCATTAGTATCGCTTACACGTAGTATAAAAGGTCAGTGCGTTGACGAAGATGTCATTTGTACTGAGGGGATTCATGTGAATAGACTTCTGACTTGATTATAGCCGCACGCCGAGAGTTAACAGATTCTGAACGCGGAATGGTAGGTTTAGTTAGAGGCTTGAGACATCGTATTTCGGAAATCGTTATGGAATCAATAGTGTCAAAAGTGTGCCGAAAATACCAAATTTTTGGCATTATCCCACGCCATCGACAACAATGTGGCCTTCACTTCGAGAGAGGGCAGCAGCGTTTGCGTGTAACTGCCGGTGCTAACAGACAAGCAACACTCCGTGAAGTAATGCAGAAATCAATGTGAGACGTACAGATAGTGCGGTGAGACTTGGTGTTAATGGGCTATAGCATCAGACGGCCGACGCGAATGCCTTTGCTAGCAGCGCGACATATCCTGCGGCGCCTCTGCTGGGCTCGTGACCACATCGGTTCGAGCCTATTCGACTGGAAACCGTGATCCGGTCAGATGAGTCCCGATTTCTGTTAGTGTGAGTTTATGATAGGGTTTGAGTGCGGCGAAGCCATTGGCACAGGTTGTCAACAGGGCTCTGTACAAGCCGGAGGGGGCTGCACAAAGCTGTGGGCTGTGTGGGTGGAACAGACTTAGTCCTCTAGTCAAATTCAATCGATCATTGACTGGAAATGGTTATGTTCGGCTACTTGGAGACCATTTGCAGCCATTCACGTTCCCAAACAACGATGTTATATAACGGGCCACAGTTGTTCGCGACCGGTTTGAAAAACATTCTGGACAATTCGAGCCAGTGATTTGGCTACCCAGATCGCCCGACGTGAAGCCTGTCGGATTGTTACGATACATATCCGAGCACTCGGTTCGTGTGCAACTTCCTGTACCCGCAGAAACTTTGCAATTATCGATGGCTATAGGGACAGCATGGCTCATTACTTCTGTTGGAGACTTCATACGACTTGTTCAGTCCATGCTACGTTGCGTTTCTGCACTACGCCGTGCAAAAGAAGGCCCGACACGGTATTAGGAGGTATTCCATGACTTTCGTTATCTCACTTGGATACGGTAGGGCAAAATGAATTCCAAAACTTCGGACTGGGGCGTCTTCTTGAGGTAACTCGGAAACTTGGCTTGCGCGACTGCGCACCCTGCTCGCCGAAATGGGATACGCTCGCTGGACGCGTCGTTACCGGAGGTTTCAACCGCGAAGCAGGCTCGTAAACCATGGACTGCGCCCGCATGCATTTAGCGAAGCGCGAGAAACAGCAAGTCGCTCTCTCACAAGCACTCGTGAGTTGCAGTTGGCAGAGGGGAAACTCGGTCAACAGTCCGTGCCACTGCACAATATTAATGAGTTGTCGCAAACTTCGGGAGAGGGGCAATGCTGGACCATTCTAGCCGCCGACCAACCTCTCCACTAGATAACAACGTCTGAGAACCCCGGCATTACGATACTTAAAGACTGACTCTTAGAGTGATCATTAATTTAAATTGTAAATCGCAGTGACTCTTTTGAAAAGAGTATTTTTTATAGACTTCAGTGTTTTATGTCACTCGAGGTTACATTGCTGACCTCTGTCGTTGTTATCTGGGATGCGTACCTGATTGCAAGATTATTATTGGCAAACCGAGCATGATTAACATGTAACAGAACGTAACAGATTTACATAAAACTTTTCTCCTCTAGAATATTCATGAGTAAACCTAAATTAACTTACTGCCAATTCGCATAGTAAACCCTTATTTCAAAGTAATTATTTAATTTAATTTGTTGCTGGCTGTAAAGAAGTTAAATAATGGAATGTCGTATCAATTCTAACATTTCTATTGGTTAATAATTCCACATCAAAAATACTGTAGTTGGCGAGTATTTTCGCTACTGTCGCCATTGAGTTGTGTTTGTTTCCTCTTATCAGTTCGACTTTATTCACAACTGATAGCCATCCGAGATCCGTAGGTATGCAATCACATGGTCAAGTGGTTTAACCTGTGACGTTACACGAGATGAGGCACCTATTTACCTGCAGCATGTACCAACGACACCCGTGCGACAGTTTGTAGAGGGGGAAGAGGCGGAACGAGGACAGGGCCATGGAGTATTTTTAATGTTTTGGAAGACGAATGGTAATTTGTAAGTACCCACAAAATTGTTCCACTTCCGACACTGTAAAATAATCGGCATAACATCGACTTTTAAATCATTTACTTGAAAGAAATACACCTCCCTCAACTATATTTTTTCCCTTTTCGTGAGAGCTGACAGGGGGAAGGGAGGTGGACGGCCCCACCTTGCGCCGGAGTTTCGGGGCCCTTTTGTACTTCAATAAGAGCAAATGCTGTTGACACCGAGGAAGTTAGTGAGTTGTCAAAATATTGCTAATTGTTCCTGAACAAAATCTAGGCGCCTGTTGTTTACAAGCGTTAGTATCATCGCAGCATTAAAAACACTATGCTCATACAGTTTTTCATATATTTGTATTCGTAGCTATTGATTTCCATAAGAGTTCTCTTGAGCTTCACCACAGGGTGGTTTTTGGATAAACGTGTACGTGAAATGACGCGTTTGGTTCACGAGCTGAAATCGTGGTGCGTCGCCTCAAACCAGTGCTGCTTTATTTATTTAATTTTTTCGAAGAAGTTTCCAACACATTGCATACACCTCTCCATCCGGCTAAAACAGTCCCTAAACTAGTTCTCCCAGGTTTCTATAGGAAGTAAGGCACGCTCGTTGCCCCAAGCCCTCAGGAGGTTCTCATCACTTGAAAACTGCATTCCTTTCAGCTTCATATTCGTGTGCGGCAACAGTGAAAAGTCACATGGAGCAAATTCTGGACTGTAAGGAGTATGCTCAATATGTTTCAGACCTATATCCTGCAAATATTCGGTGCATCTTTTGGCGCGGCGAGCTGGAGCGTTGTCGTGATGGAGGAAACCAAGTCTCCATTCTTAACTTCGGTCGAAGGTTATTTAAAGATTGGATGACTTTGGGCAGGCACTGCTAAGAACAGCACTTAGCTTTGGCTGTCTTCTGTGTCTCCAAAACAACACGCTCCATAATTCCAGTCGATTTAAAAAAAAAAAAAAAAAAAAAAAAACTATCATTTTCTTCTTTAGTTAACGGTATTTCCTGACAGCTACGGGTGTGTTGTCATACTCAAGGAACTAACCTTTGTTTTGAGTCTTAGTCGGCACGTCATAGTAGTACAGCCAGTTCTCGTCACTTGATGTGATTCACGTACTGAGATTGTCCCTTACAAAACTTCTTTAACATCTCCCGGCGCCATGTCACACGTCGTGTCCTGTACTCTTCTGTCAATCTATGCGGCAACCAGAGAAAGCAACGATTGTTTACTTGTAAATGATCGTGCAGAATCGAACGAACTGCTGCTGTACTTAGCCCTAAGGTATCCTCTACCTGCTTAAAGGTCACTCGCCTGTCTTCGTCTAGCATTGACCTCACAGCATCAATGTTTTCCTCCGTAACTGATGATCGTGGTCTTCCCGTCCTCCCATCTTCCTCCAGAGTCAAGTTTCGTCTTTGGAGTTATCTGTACCACCTGAATATAGTTGTACGATGTAGACACGTATCACCGAGTCCAAGAGTCATTTCTTCAAAGCACTGGTCTATATTTCAACCACGCGCCAAATTGTATCGCAAAACTACTCGAATCTCACTTCGTGACGACGATGCCATAACAAGCACTTCAGGCTAACCCTACGAGTGAATGACTGGAGACCGCCGACTTGGCACAGCGGCTACAATGTAAGTATGAAGTGTTCTCAGAACCCAGCTGCAATCAGCCTCCTGCCGCTTGTTGTTGCGTCGCATTGCAAAACTTTTCTAGGACCTATTTGTATTAAGGCAGAAGATAGGCAGAATTAATATGTTAAAAAATTAAAACGATACCACACGGAACAACTGTAAGACAAGTCGCACACTCTAGTAAATATTGGAGTTCATGCGTAAATTTTGCGTCAGGTACATGGACAAGGCCCTACCAGATCTAGCTCATTTTTGTTATCACTCTTATGACAAATTTGTTGTGAAATCTCTCTCATTGCCAGCTTCTTCGCCTCACAGTAACACTTGCGGTCAACGTCCCGTATTATTTGTCCCATTTATTCCATCTCTGCCATTCCATAGTTTCTATCCTCTGCTGCTCCATCTAGTACTACGGAAATTATCCCACAATATCGTAACACATCGCCTATCATCTTGCCCTTCTATTTTTTAATGTTTCTCACTTGTTCCTCTCATCGCCATTTCGCGGCATACTTTCCACCACGTCTCAAACGCTTCGATTCTCTACTTATCTGGCTTTCCACAATCCAAGATTCACATCCATACGATATACATTACTAGAAATTTCTTTCTCAAATTAAGGCCTATTATTTGTACTTCTTCTGTACTAATCGGCTTTTTGTATCTTCCAAGCTTCGTCCGTCATGTGTTATTTTGCTTCCAAGGTAGCAGAACTCCTTCATATTGTATAACTTCATGGTACCCAATTTTGATAAGCTTGCCGCTTACCTCATTTCTGTTGGTCTTGATTTCTTTCATCTTTATTCAGTTTACTCGCAGTCCATAATAGGTGCACATTATAATGCTCATTACGTTCGACAGATGGTGCAGCTATCTCTCATTTCCAAACAGGATAACAGTATCATCAGCGAAACATCACTGATGTCAGAAAAGTTTCCCCAGGCTGCGATCGAATACTTTGTAAGTAGGCTGTTTAGGTTTTTATGTTGGTAACGCCACATAGGGCACTGTATGAAAATCACTGACTGCTGTGTGCAGTCTGTGGCTGATTTGCATTGTTGGAATGTTTGTTATTGTAATGTTGGGCAGTTGGATGTGAACAGTGCGTAGCGTTGCGCAGTTGGAGGTGAGCCGCCAGCTGTGGTGGATGTGGGGAGAGAGGAGAGAGATGGCAGAATTTTGAGAGCAGACGATCAGGACGTGTGTCCATCAGAAAGAGTAAATTTGTAACGCTGGATATCATGAACTGATATATATATATATATATATATATATATATATATATATATATATATATATATATATATATATATATATATGATGACTTTTGAACATTATTAAGGTAAATACATTGTTTATTCCCTATCAAAATCTTTCATTTGCTAACTATGCCTGTCAATAGTTAGTGACTTCAGTAGTTAGAATCTTTTATTTAGCTGGCATTATTGGCGCTCGCTGTATTGTAGTAGTTCAAGTAACGAAGATTTTTGTGAGGTAAGTGATTAATGAAAGGTATAGGTTATTGTTAGTCAAGGCCGTTCTTTTGTAGGGATTATTGAAAGTCAGATTGCGTTGAGCTAAAAATATTTTGTGTCAGTTTATTCATGATCAGAATAAGTAAAAGAGAAATGTCTGAGCACGTTCAGTTTTGCTCAGCCGTTTGAAAATCAAATAACGTAAGAGGTTTATTAGCACAGTCATTTATAATTTTCCAAAGGGGACGTTACAGCTTGAAAGTTAATTAATACACTATACTTAACAAAGAACTGACTTTAATAACACTGTAATAAAGAGTCTTGAAGTTAACACTTAACTATCAATTTCTGCAGAAAATGAATCCCTGGGTAAGCTCCTTGATGATGTACTTAACTTATCTGCATCTTGTAGATGATCTGCTCCTGTTGATGTAGAAAAAGAAAAAAAAGTCCCAATCCAGGTATAACAACGACTGTCCTAAGTAGGCAAAATGCTCACTTTAATTCGTACCGTACATAATTTTGAGTTTCAAAGTAATTAATCATTGTTTTGAAGTCGTCCGAGTAATGAAACAAGCCATAGTACAATGAACTAATTTGGTCCCTCTAACAGTCGATTAATTATTGAAAAATAGGATCGGTAAGGAGGTCATCTCGAAAAATTAAGCAAAACAGGCTTACAACAGCGGATCCGCATGGGCCTTTGCTGCAGTGACGGTGATTGTTAATACAGAAAAGTAATGAAATACAATGAATTTTGACATATATTACAATAGAAAATAACATAGTTCAAATCGTAAAATAAAATGACATTAGACAGTACATGAATCTTACTACACGAGAATCTCATTCACAATGAAAATAGTCAGATATGCAAGTATAACAATACATATTGCTCTTTAGTGGATTAAATGAAAAATGTCGAATACAATTTCTTCCTAGATTTCTCCTAGCTTCAATAAAAATGTACTTTGTTTTAGTAATAATAGTTTTTCGAAAAACAGTCCGGAAACTCCTTAAAGTAGTTTTTTACAATATGTGAAATTATCATTCCCGTTAATTAAAATACTAAGCAGATTCAGAAGGATGTAGGCTGCAGTAGGTACTGGGAGATGAAGAAGCTTGCACAGGATAGAGTAGCATGGAGATCTGCATCAAACCAGTCTCAGGACTGAAGACCACAACAACAACAACAATTAAAATAATTACATTTCACGTAGACGGAATAATGCTTTGGAATTACCTAGTAAGCCTCATATTTGAATTTAATTCTGTTTTTTAGTCTCAAATAACACCAGGTTTCAAACGTGTCATAGGAAATGAACGAAACGTATTTTAGTGATTTTAAATAAATACTGTTGTTTCTAACATTCCTACCGATTTCGATGCTTACTTAAGGCACCAGAAATACATTGTAAAAGTTTACTGCATCATAATGGCACCCAAAGTGTAGTATTACTCATATGGCCCATGTTTGGTTATGCTTAGGATTTCTGTTGACACGTTATTAGCTTCTCTATCAATTAATGTGACTGAGACTCTGGTAATAACAAACTTTAAAAAACAGGAAAGAGCCTAGCTGTTACATTTCATACCCTTTCTTCTCTCGATTCTTTCTTCTTTTCCGCCATTGCTTGTTCGATGTAGAAACTGAACAGTAGGGACGAAGGATTATTTCCGTGTCTTATACCTTTCCTAATGCTAGCACTTCGTTCTTTGTATTCGAGTCTTATTTTTCCATCTTTAATCCTGTGCGTGTTGTATATTATAGCATACGCCCACATTCCTGAAAATTTTGAGCATTTGACACATTTTGATACTTTCAAACTTCTTTTGAGGTCGATAAATCTTATCAGAGTGTGTTGATTTTTCTTGGGCCTTGCCTCTTTTCTGAGTCACTTCGTCCGAAACGTCTCTCAGGCACTTTCATCTTGACTAAAGACAAACTCATGTTCATCTAACCGATCCTCAATTGTGTTTTCCATTCCTCTGTATATTGTTATTGTCAGCAACCGGGACGCATGGGACATTAAGCTAATTGTGTAATAGTTCTAACAATTATCTGCTTTTCTTATTTTGGGGTGTGGCTGTACAATATTTTCCGAAAATCTGATATTATGTCTCCAGATTCATAAACTGTGTGAACCCTCATAATAGTAGTCTGGTTGTCATTTCCCTCAACGATTATATAAACTACGAAAGAATGTCTGCGAAAGAATGCCTTCTGTGTTAATTGAATGCATGTCTTCTCAAGCTCTGTTAAACTCCGTATCGTCCATGTCTCCAATATCGACCTCTATCTTTCTATTTATCATGCTGTCAGACACTTTCTCTGCCTCGTGGAGGCTTTTAATGTACCCCATCCACAAAGTAAGTTTCTCCTTCGTTCCACAGCTAGCAGACAATGTGTTGGCGTGAAGTGGCTGTCTGTGCGTGATAGAGTAATGACGTGGGGTGGCGCATGAGCTAACTGAACGTCCGAATGTCTAACAGTAGCTTCGTAGCAGGGGTTGAAAATGGAGGTTCGCATTCTAGCTCTCGCCCTATATAAAGTGCAGTCAGTGACGAAGTTTTGTAATGCGTAGAACACAGCGTTGATTGAAAATTATTGTCACCTCTGCCCGGTCTAAGGGTCTAACGTCGTGAAAAAATAGATGGTGCTGCGTCGCTGGTGGCGTGACTTTACAGCAGGTCGCCAAAATATCCATGATGACGAACGCAGCGAGTGGGCATCCATCTTCACAGGTGACCTGGTGGAGCTCGTGCGCTAATGCATTTGGACAATCGTCGCTTCACGATCACGGAACTCAGCGGTCAGTTCCCACGATGTGCTGCTCCTAGTTGCATGAAACTCTCATGGAGCACCCATTCAGGAAATTGTACAGCATGTGGGTGCCGGAGCAACTGACTCCAGCACACAAAGCAGTGCGCATAGGGTCAGGTGTTACTTTTCTGCAGCGGCATCATGATGACAATGGCGAGTCTCTGGACCGGATTATCACAGGCGACGAGATGTGGGTTGCACACAATACCGCACAAACCAAGCAACTACCAAGGCATTGACGACACATTGGCTCCTGCAAGACAAAAATCAAGAAGACTGTGTCAGTGAGAAAAGGACTTTTTTCTTTGTCTTGGAACAGACGGGAAGCTCTCCTCGTCGAATTTCTGACCATAGGCGAGACGTCGAATGCTGAACCTTACTGCGAACCAATGCAGAAATTGCGAAACCAGCGGCGACGGATCCTTTGTGGCAGTGTTGGCTTGCTGCTAGATGACGCACGGATCGACGGGAAACACACCTCCTGCAAACATTCTGTACTGAGGCGTATGAGCATCCATCCTACAGCTCGGACGTCTCTCCCAATGATTTTAGTATTTTACAGGAGCTCGAGAAATTCCTGTCCAGGCGGAGACAGTGTTCGCAGACCGAAAAAACAACAGGCACGGATGGTTGCCACACCGTGGTTCCATTCGTAGACTTCTAAGACACAGGGTTACAAAAGCTGATCCCACAGTATGACAATTGTGTGACTTCTGATGGTGAATATGTTGAAGATTGTATAAGGCAATTTTTACTCGGTATGCAAACTCTAGGGCTTGATGGACGAGAGGATACGGACCAAAAAAGTCTAATGAACTTATGTCTAATGAACTTTCCATGCTACAAAGCTGTTATTCGAGCGTACATTGTTGCATAGGCTGCGATCTAATGAGCGATGTACCAAGTAGCTACAGCTTCAGTACGTGCTAAAAATAGTTTCCATGTTCCTCAACGCATGTGTGAACGGGCCATAGCATGTTCTGTTTCACATGATCACATCGGCCAAGTTGCAGCCGCACAGTGTCAAGGCCATCATGAATACGCTGTTCCACTGTCTCCGCATATGGAGTGGGCTCTGCATATACCATACTTTTGTGATGGTCCCGTAACCAGGTATCGCACGGGTTGAGATTCGGTGAACGAACAGGCCGTGTAACTGGACCTCCTCGTCCGATCCATCGACCAGGGAAGACACGATTGGGATGCTCCGGACGATAACGGCGATGTGGGCCGGAGCACCATTACGTAGCATCCACATAACCCTTCGAATCATCAACGGCACTTCTTCCAGCAAGGGAGCAAAGTAAACCGCAAGAAGCGCCGATAGTTTCGGCCCGTTAGGTGACGTGGTAGGAAGACTTGTTCCAAAATACGGCCGCCAGTTATTCCGGCTCATACATTCTGCCTGCGCCGATGCTGATGATTCGCTGCCACCATATATTGGGGGGGATTCTGCATGCTATCCCATAGATGAGTGTTATGAAAGTTGAAGATACTACTCCATTTAAGGGTGCCCTCATCTGTGAATAAGATGGATAGCACAAATCCCGGAATCGTGGTCGCCTGGTGAAGAAACCGGTGACAAAACGACTCCCTATGTGGAAAGTCTGTCCCTAGTAAGCCCTGCACACGCTGCAAATGGTAATGGTAGTAACAATTGTCATGGAGATGTTCCACATCATCTTCTGGCTTACCACGTACTGGCAGGCCAACTGTCTGGTATTGACACGGCGGTCGCCTTCCGTAGTGTTAATCACAATTTTCTCCAGGTCCGGTGTATGAACATTTCGGGTACGTCCTTCGTGATTTCCTGCTTCCTGAAACGATCCTATCTCAGGTAAACGGCGAAACACAGCAGCAAACATTGAATTAAGTGGTTGTTGTCGGCAGACATGCGTCTCCTGATACAACCTTGCTGCCCTCCGTCAGTTGCCATTTGGCTTTCCGTAAGTAAACACCATGTCGGCAAGCTCTATATTCCATTGTGTACAACTCTGTATCACATACACTGCAAGGGGGTCGGCAAGAGAAGTGAATCGGACACAACATTATTAATTACTATGGCAAGAGTGAGCACTAGGGCATAATGTATGAGTACCACTCTCTAGAAGGAAGCCATGCATACAGTAACTGTGGCTGCATGTACTGCGAGTGTTACAGCGCAGCCTCTGTAACAAAGTGTGACTGAATGAATGGTCTCCTGCATGGAAACCATACATATTCGGACGTAACTTCGTTAGACCATTTTTGTTCCGTATCCTCTCATCGATCAATCCGTAGAGTTCGTAACGGTGGAAAACATCTCCCTGTATGGATTCTTCCTGTATTTGTTTCAGTAAACCTTTCAATTGAATTATGTTCCGTTTCTGTTCATGACCACAGACGAACTCACATTGTGGAGGCGACTCGTATTAGCTCTCTCCCTGATATTTAACCGTTTAGTTCCTTTGCATTCTTAGAGTTGAGATTTTGCTTTTAGTTCCATTATAGGTTTTTTGACACTGTTATGTGATGAATCATCCGACGACCATTTCCGTCTCGCTTTCAGCAAGTTTTTACTGCAGCCATGTCGCCTTCGTTTCCCTGAAATTTCCGTTTGTTTCATTCGTAAGTGATTTGCGTTCGTGTATTCCTCTTTTTTCCTTAACATTTTTTTTCTTCCTTTTTCTGTTTGGTTAATTGGAGACAAGCAATATAAACTCTCATTGTGCGCGGTCGAACATTTGAAACGTCCCCTTTGAAGAATTATACACGACTGTCCTTAACCTGACACACAATATTTTTAGCGCAACGCAATCTGACTTTCAAAATCCCTACAAAAGAATGGCCCTGACTAATATTAAACTATACCTTTCAGAAATCACTTACCTCACAAAAATCTTCAATACTCGAACTACTGCAATACAGCGAGCGCCACTACTGCCAGCTAAATAAAAGATTCAAACTACGGAAGGCACTAACTACTGATAGGGATAGTTAGCAAATGAAAGATATTAATAGAGAACAAACAATGTATTTACCTTGATAGTCATCAAAAGTCATAATATATATATAGCAGTTCATGACAAATTACAAAACTCCGCCATCTCTCTCCCCACATCCACCACTGCTGGCGGCTCACCTCCAACTGCGCAACGCTACGCGCTGTTCACAGCCAGCTGCCTAACACTACAATGGCAGACAACAATGCAAACTACCCACAGACTGCACACAGCACAGCCAGTGATTTTTATACAGAGCGCTATGTAACGTTGCCAATAAGAAAACATAAACAGCCTACTTACACATTATCTAGCTGAAATATAAGCCCACCATGAAAGTCAGCAAAACGGGATGTAGAATTATCTTTGATATCAAGACGACTTTGGTTGTCATCCGCGGCACCCTTACAGCACAGAGGTACGTCAATGATATTCGACATCCAGTTTTGTTGCCATTCATAGCAAGCCATACAGTTCAGCAAGATAATGCCCACCCGCGCTCGGCGAAAGTTTGTGCTGCTTGTCTTCGTGCTCGGCAAACACTATCTTGGCCCGCAGTGTCACTGTATATCTCTCCAATTGAGATCGTTCGGAGTTTTATGGGCAGGGCCCTTCAATCAGCTCGGTATTTTGACGATCTAACGTGGCAATTGGACAGAATTTGGCACGATATCCCTCAACATGACATCCAAGAACTCCTTCTGGCAACACCAAGCCCAATAATTGCTTGCATAAGAGCCAGAGTCGTACCAACGCGTTATTTATTTGCTCAATTTGTGACGCTCTTTCTTTTGAATACGTGATCCGTCTCATTTGTTTCTCTGTACATATAGATAACTTCTACTGATTTCCGTCACATTCGGATAATTTCTTCCTGATGTGTCGTTCTTTTTGGCTTAGAGTGTATTTATGCTGTTAGCTAAAATTTGTTAGCGTTTACGTTCCTTGTACCTATATTCGTCTGTACAATTCCTGTGTTTGCCCTTTTTGGTGATATCCATTTCCCTTCAACTAAACTGCCCACTGCGGTACTCATTACCGTAATATCCACAACCTTAGAGAACTTCAAACGGCGATTATCTTTCCTCTGTACCTCAGCATCCCCTCTTCTTTGATACTTCCGGACGATTCTCGTAATTTAAGTCTACTCCACACGATTACTGAACAGTTACGTGACTATATATCTGCTCCTGGGCACTTTTTATAATCAATATCTGACCTTGATGTAATCTACCTGGAATCATTCGTTGTATACATTCCTTTGCCATGCATACCTTCTCTTCTTGTGAGTTTGGACTATATATTCGCTATTAGTGAAATAAATTTATTGCATTACTCAATCTGTCTTTTCTTGTCATTCCTACTACCTAGCATTAAAGGTCGTAATGGAGTAATTTTACACAAAGGCTACAAGTTTCTCCCTTTTTCTGTGTTATATATTACCAGTGTGACAGAAGCATATCTGAGAGATGCTTCTTAGTAATGAATAATCTCTTCTTTTAGTGTTCAACCCTGAGGTTGGTTTGCAGCAGAGCGCCGTTCCTCTCTTCTGTCTGCTGTCCTCTTCATTTCCACGTATGTGTTACTTCCAACGTCATTCATGATCTGTTGCATGTATGATATCCTTGGTCGCCCCCGCCGATTCCTTCCCTCAGTAGCTCCTTCTGCTATTGTTCCAATGATGTTGTTGTGTCGTAGGATGTGCCCTACAAGTTTGTCTCATCTTGTTTGGATGTGCTTCCACAGAGATCTGGTTTCCTGTACTCTTCTAAGTACCTCTTCATTTGTTACTTTGTCTCTCCAGCTGATCTTCATCATCTTTCTACAGCACCACATCTCCAGTGCCTTTAGCCGTCTTCTCTCCTCTCTTTCGGTTGTCCAAGTTTCACATCCGTATAGGGCCACACTCCAAACGAAACTTTTCATGATACGTTTCCTTATTTTCAGACTGATGTTGCTGCTGGTGAGTAAGTTCCTTTTCCGATTAAATGTAATTTTGGCCTTTTGTATTCTGCTCACAATTTCGTTCCGGCTTCTACCATCCCTTGTGATTTCGCTTCCCAGATAAGTAAATTACTCTATCACTTCCTGCTCCTCTCTACCAATTCTCATTCTCAGAGTTTCATATTCTGCTCCTGTGCTGCATACCATCACTTTCGTCTTTTTCTTGTTTATTCTCATTCCATACTGGTTGCATAGAATTTTTTCCATTGTTCTGAGGACCTCCTCTAGATCTTCTTTTGTTTCCGTGACTATAGCAATATCATCTGCATAACGTAGCATGTCTATCTTCTGCCCATTAATTCTGATCCCCACCTCAGTAGTTTCTCGAACTTGGTCTGTAGCCTCCTGGATGTAAGCATTGAATATAAGAGGAGAGAGAGCACATCCTTGTCTTATCCCTTCTCTAATATTTGCTTCTTGTTCTTGGTGACAGTTCCCAATCGCTGCCACCTCATTCTTATAGAAACTGAGTATCACTCGGATGCCTTTGTACTTTATTCCACTTTTCCTCGGCACTCTGCACATCTGTTGCCAGATAACGTTATCAAATTCCGTTTCGATGTCTACAAAGGCAATACAAGTTGGTTTATTTTTCTGTAATTGCTTTCCGATATCGAGTCTCAGTGCCTGAATCGCCTCTTCTGTTCCCAATCCCCTTCTGTAACCAAACAGATCTTCACTCAGCACATCCGCCACCTTCTCTTCAGTTCTCTTCAGAATTATTTTTATGAGAATTTTTGATGTATGTGATATTAAGCGTAGAGTTCGGTACTGTTCACATTTTGTAGCTGCTGCCTTCTTTGGTACTGGAACAGTGATACATTTCTGAAAATCAATCGGTATCTCTACTGTGTTATAGATGGATCTAATAAGTTTAAGCAATATCATTTTCATGCTGTCACTAGCTTTCTTTATTAGATACGAAGGGATGTCATCAGTACCCGTTGCTTTGATGTCCCGTAGTTCTTTTAGAGCTCTGTCAAATTCTTCTTGCAGAATGTCATCTCCCTTGTCATCTTCGTCTACTTGCTCATCTCTTCCTATTACTTCCTCCGAAAGAGGTGTTCCGGCATACAACTCCTCTATGTATTCTTTCTATCTCTTCACCATGTATTCAGCAAACAGCATTTTCCCCTGTTTATTTTCTATTGTGCCTGAGAGTGTTGTTTTACGTTTGTTAAAAAAAATTGATATGCTGTTCTGTAGGCTAAATCAGTTCTTCTGTTTTGCATATTTTCTTCCACTTTCCTGCACATCTCTTCAAGAAAATTTTCTTTTGCTGTCCTAGCTTCTCTATTAACTAAATTCCTTAGTCTTCTGTATTCAGCTTTTCTTTGTTCATCAGTTGCATTTTTGCATGATCTCCTGTTTTCTATAAGCTCAATAATATCTGCTGTAATCCATTTCCTCTTTTTTTGTGTTCAGTTCTTCCAACTATATTTTCTGCTGCTTTGTATATACCAGATTTAATTTGATCCCAGTGTTCATTTACTCCACTATGTTGAAAATTTTTAGCTAGGTTGTCTGTTTCATAAGCATAGCGCATTGCCAGTCCCTCAGTTTTCAGTTTTTCTAGTTTCCATTTAAGTTTTACTGCCTTCTTCTTCAAACGTTTGAATGTCAGTGAACATTTCATCAGGGCCAGGTTATGATCACTGCCTATGTCTGCAGATGGATACCTCCTGCAATCTTTTATCTGGTTCCTAAAACGTGCTTTCACTAGAATGTAATCAATCTGTTGTCTCCTGAGGTCTCCAGGGGTCTTCCATGTGTATCTACTTTTTTTGTGATGTTGGAAAAGTGTGTTTGCACCAACTAATTGGTGACTCGAGCAGAACTCGATTAGTCGATCTCCTCTTTCATTTCTTCTTCGAAGTCCGTATTTGCCAACAATTCCTTCCTCCGGTTTTTCACCCATAATCACGTTCCAGTCCCCCATGGCAATCAGGTTTTTATCTCCCTTAACATTTCTCATCGCAATACTTATTTCTTCGTATATTTCGTCAATGACTGCATCTTCGTCTTTGGATGTTGGCATGTATATTTGTATTATCACAGTGTCCTTTGGTTTAGTTTCAAGTTTGACTAGTAATATTGGAGATCTATATTGCACATATCCCTTGACACGTGAGCGATAGTTTTTCCTCAAAATTATTCCTACTCCTCCCATTCCGGGTATGTCTTGGTCAGTTCTGGTGTGAATGACTCTGTATTCTCCAGACCAGAAATCACCTGGGTGGGGCCATCTCATCTCCGATATGCCTGAGATATCGATTTCCAGTCGTTCCATTTCAAGTTTTACATTTTCTTGCTTGCTACACTGAATCAGCGTTCCCACATTCCAAGTGTCTGTGTTAAAATTGGGATTCTTTTCCTTCACGTTCTCTGTATCTTTTGCAGTCCCCACCCTGAGAAGAATAGTAGATTATAATAGTGGGAAGTTTTTGGGGTTTTACAGTTGATACCATGTTATTGAGACTGCGATACTGCTAGACCACAGACGTTACCTGTGTAAGAAATATAACTAGTGACAAGCACTGTCTACAGAAGAGACATTAACTCCTGGATTGTGAAAAGTTGTAGATAAATCATTTGTTGAGTGAAGGAAATATTTGCTTGCAGAAATGCATATAAATATGGGGCTGACGAAGACTTATCGAAAAGCTTTACATGTAAACTACTTGTTTCGAAAGTTCTCTAGGCTTTGTTTCTACAAACTGCTAGCAGTTGCGTTTATCTGCCCCCAGATCATGGAACTTCTTCGATATTCAGTAGGAATCAGTGAAATTGGATAGGGAGAAAACTGCTTGCCAGTTTCTTGTTTCGAATTATTCCCAGAGAAAGTTCAAAAGAGAAAATTTGCAAGATCTTGTGGATGATAGCACGAGCAAATCTGAATACCTGCAGCGTAAAACGTCACGTAGTATGCGCTTTTTGCAATGCCAATTGGATTTCTTCCTCAGAATTATAATACAGTGAGTGATGAACATGGTAACGCTTTCACCAGGATATTTCACTGATGCAACAAAGGTACAGCACGTAATACTACGTTGCCATATTACAGCATTATCACTGGATGTTAACAGGACGCCCCTGCACCGCAGCCAAAGAATCAGGTCAGAAACAGACGCTCTTAAATTATATGATACTTTTTTCTGTTTTTCTTGCACGATACGCATCGTAAATATCATTATCTCCAAAACGAGAGTCAGTCAATTAATTTAAACTTCACTTTCAGTTAATGTGGCACAGAGAACAAAATGAAATCATGTTCTATTCGCCAGAATTTGTAGAAAAGTATTACAAATTTCACAATTCAAACCCTTACATGGCATCCGCTTTGGTGTTAAGGCAGTATTTCATCGTTGTTATTATTCTGGCATTGATAGACCTCTGCCATGAAGCCATAGCGAAAGCTATGTAATAATTTGAACTTGTCAGGCTGCCACCTGAAGATCATTCCCGCTAAAGGAATAGAACAGTTAGTAGTGTAAAGGACAAGAATAAGTCTCTGTGTGAGGTGAAAGAGAAAATATCACTCTCACTTTCCCAACGCTACACGCAGTTTACTAATGGAGGTGTAGCTAGCCTGCTGCCTATCATGTGTTACAAGGAACACGGAAGAGTGATACAGTTCACAGTTTTCGACACTGTGGCTAATGCAGGTGGTTACATCAAGAAGCATACATTGCATAAGAAGCAGACAGCGATAGGGTCCTATTATGTCCATGTTTGGCTCAGTCAGAGAAATATACTGAGATGGAATAATGGATAGTTAGCTAGGTTTTTATTCACCCATAAGCAATTTACAAAATTGTATCTCAGATATTTTATCGTAATCGAAAATGGAGACAATTTTTAAAATATCAACTAATTTACGCATAAATAATATTTCATTATTCACCACTATTTTCATTTGTGTCACATCACTGGTCACTACCATGTTACTCACATACCAGCACTATAGTACAGTAGTACACTGCACACACTGTGTATCTGTATCTGCGCATAATCGGTTGCCATTAGTAACTTAACGATAGTTCCGCCGTTCTGATGAAATCTTCGTGTTGTCTCTTTGGCCCATCTGAGGAAGTTGAGTCTGCCCTTCACCATAATTAATGAGGTTTTGAGCTCAAGTAAAAATGATCTGTCTCCGATCTTGAGCGTAGTATTTTTGTATTGTGAATTATGCAGGAGGTAGGCTTTAACTAATTACCGACTATTAGTATTTTAACTCTCCCTTTCTTCTAATTGGACAATTTATTCTACAAGTTTATTTATTAGTAGAATACACAGTTTTGTGTTTTTTTGTGTGGTTCCTCTTGATAATTGTTGGTTTAGCCTGACTCCTGTTCCATCGTCATGAGCACAACTGTCTGTGAAATAAATGAAGGTGTTCCACTTGATGTGCATAACTAACTAACAGATAGATATACTCATATGGTTCACTTAAAACACCCAGCTATTTAAATAGATCTTTACAGTGAGCCTCTATACTGTTTTTAATTATCGTTCTAATGATCCTTTTCTGTGTTCTGAAGACTGTGTCCATGTATATATGTGCATCTGACTCCCAAAACATTATTCCATAGCTAAAGATGAAATGCATATGAGAGCAATATGTAAACATAAGGCACTGTCTGTTATGCACCGCAGGACTCTAAGGGCATAGTACATTGATGAAATTTTCTTTGCTAGTGTATTTGTGTAGTCAACATACTAAAGGTAACTGTCAATATTAATTCCTAAAAATTTGCTATACAATATATAAAGTCTTCATCCACTTTCAGTTTTGCAGAACCATTTTTCCTCTTCGAGAAAGAAAGAATACTCTGAGTTTTCTTTAAGCTCAGTGTTAAGTGTACTAGCGGAAAAAGCTCCTATCGCTGCACAAAAATGTGAAAATGCTCCCGTTTATTTAAAAGAGTCTGACAGAAAAATGCGGTAGCAGCTGCCTCATTCTACCTTTCTCAGCATATTTAAAAACATTTCCCAAAGATTATGGCACGCGAATGCATACGCGCTTTTTTATGCTGAAAGAGACGAAGCCAGTGGCAGTGACAAGGAGATGGGAAAGCATTAAATGCTGGAAGATACTACACAGTAATTATAATAAAGAAAGATCGAAGAAGACTATGGTTGTGTGATGGAAAGAGAGGGACACAGCGGCAGTGAGAGAAAACTGGAATAGTAGGACAGAACGAATGGAACTGTGGTTGGGATATTGAAGACAATGACAGAGAAGCACAAACACATAATTACAAAGAGCTGGGCTTAGCTAGTGAGTGAGAAAGGAAAACAGAGTGGATGGATATGAGAGATGAACTAGTGTTCGTGTGAGTGAGTTGCATGTCAAAATATTTGAGAAAATTTTTAATGGTGCTGAAGAAGGTAGAATGAGGCAGCTGGTACACCACTTTTCATTAAGAGTCTTTTAAACAAACAGGAAGATATAATCTCATTTTTCAGCTCGTTCCCATCTTTTTCCTGCAGCAACAGGGCATGTGACTCATATGGAAAGAAATATATTGTTCAGTAAACTTCAGATAGTTTACTTATATGAAACTGAAGTAAAGCGAAATTTATTTTACGCCTCTATTCGGATTTTATGTGCAAAAACGTTTGTGTGTGCTTCAGTCCTACAACGTACCTTTCCCACGAGATAGCAGGGACTATTCGTCTGACACCGGATTTTACGTTCGTATTTCACATGCACATGTAGGCTAACTTTGACCTACGTAACTCGGAAACGGATAAAGTTATCAAGAGAATCTTCGTGGTTGTTCGAGGTCGGGCTCTTAGCAATATATAGTAAAAATGTCTGCCATTTGGTGGACGTAGCCGTCTTCGAATCGCCGTTGGGTTTTGGTCCGTTGGTAGTAGAAGTAGAATAAAACAAAACTTTTTTGTGGTTTCCCGAGGAACAACCCATGACCAAATGATGCCTCCGCAAGGCCCATCAGACCTACCGTACATCAAATGAAATGGAAAAAGAACCAATCAATTTGCTCCACTTGCCTAAGCAGGACGAAATGTGTAATGTTTATACATTGTTCCTGTACCGTAGGATAGTGACACTAGGATGATCCTTCGGTTGGGCATACTAATGGTACCTAGTCCAAGGGCTATCCAAAGCACTTTATCCTATCTTTTTATCACCAATAGAACCTGAGGTATAAACACCCGTTTCTAATCCGCAGCGTTTTGGAACGTATTAGGTAAGCATGCTATCACATGCATATCAGTTACATGATACCTGTTAATTAATCAATTTCAGGGTTTCATTTATTTCGCTCCCAGAAAATCTGATGTTTAACCTGGTATTATAATGTTTCTGGCACCAGCAAAAAGAATTTTTCCCCTATCTAAATTTGTAAGGTACATCAGTGCGTGCATAAGATACAGTATTGGTCCTAAGTTGCTGCCCGGTGGGATACAATTTACTTTACACTACGATTCAATCGCTGACGACCAGGACGGCACACAAGTGTCAAGAAGCCGGCGACGGAGAGTTTTCCGCCTGGGAAGACATGGAAGCGAGATCAGGACGGCCTTTCTTGTCGGCGCACACGGCGTCGTTGGGGGCCCAGAAGTTTCCGGAGCAATCCGGAGTCCCCGGCGGACCGCAGCCACCGGCCTGATTAGCCGCCGTGGGGCACTGTCGCCCCCTCCCCCACCACCACACCAGCCCTGACCCGGCCACGCCCCCCTGCTCGTAGAATTACCCCGCCGCTGGCGGCCAGACGCGGAGATTGTCCAGCAGCGCCGGGGCCTGACGCCTCGGTCACCGGCGTTCTGCAGAGTCAGCGCGCCTCCAGTAGCCGTTGTCAGCGCCGCCACCTTAGGGCCGACCGTCGTCCAATATGTCGGGTACCCGGTCCTGGCCGGAGGCACTCTGCCGAAGCTGCTCCAGCACTGTGCTTCGCCTCTCTCTGTCCTCTGGATGCACTGACAACCCACAGCAAAATTCGCCCAACGTCCATTGTAAAGAATAAAATTGTTATGTATGCGTGCTTCAGTTTCGTAATGATTAGCAAACGAAGAAGAAGTTGAATGGAATTGACTTTGTTGTGGTCTTCAGTCCCGAGACTGTTTTGATGCAGCTCCCCATGCTACTCTATCCTGTGCTAGCTTCTTCCTTTCCAAGTGACAACTGCACCCTACATCCTTCTGAATCTGCTTAATCTATTCATCTCTACTTCCATCCATCCACATCCACACTGCGCAAGCCACCTGACGGTGTGTGGCGGAGGGTACTTAGAATGTCTCTATCGGTTCTCCCATCTATTCCAGTCTCGTATTGTTCGTGGAAAGAAAGATTGTCGGTACGCCTCTGTATGGGCTCTAATCTCTCTGATTTTATCCTCATGGTCTCTTCGCGAGATATACGTAGGAGGGAGCAATATACTGCTTGATTTATCGATGAAGGTATGTTCTCGAAACTTCAACAAAAGCCCTTACCGAGATACTGAGCGTCTCTCCTGCAGAGTCTTATCTATCATCTCCGTAACGCTTTCGCAATTACTAAATGATCCTGTAAACAAGCGCGCTGCTCTCCATTGGATCTTCTCTATCTCTTCTATCAACCCTATCTGGTACGGATCCCACACAGGTGAGCAATATTCAAGCAGTGGGCGAACAGGTGTATTGTAACCTACTTCCTTTGTTTTCGGATTGAATTTCCTTAGGATTCTTCCAATGAATCTCAGTCTGGCATCTGCTTTACCGACGATCAACTTTATATGATCATTCCATTTGAAATCACTCCTAATCCCTACTCCCAGATAATTTACGCAATTAACTGCTTGTAGTTGCTGACCTGCTATATTGTAGCTAAATGATAAAGGATCTTTGTTTCTATGTATTCGCAGCACATTACACTTGTCTACATTGAGATTCAATTGCCATTCCCTCCTGCATTTCAGTACAATTTTCCATTGTTGTAACCTCTCGATATACTACAGCATCATCCGCAAAAAGCCTCAGTGAACTTGCGATGTTATCCACAAGGTCATTTATTTATATTGCGAATAGCAACGGTCCTACGACACTCCCCTGCGGCGCACTTGAAATCACTCTTACTTCGGAAGACTTCTCTCCATTGAGAATTACATGCTGCGTTCTGTTATCTAGGAACTCTTCAATCCAATCACACAATTGCTCTGATAGTCCATATGTTCTTAGTTTGTTCATTAAACGACTGTGGGGAACTGTATCGAACTGGTTTCCCTCAAAGATTTTTACCCTCCAACCTGCCCTCCAATAGTAAAGTGATCCCTTGATGCCTCAGGACATGTCCTTCCAACCGATCCCTTCTTCTAGTCAAGTTGTGCCACAAATTCCTCTTCTCCTCAATTCTGTTCAGTACCTCCTCATTGCTTACGTGATCTACCCATCTAATCTTCAGCATTCTTCTGTAGCACCACATTTCGGAAGCTTCTGTTCTCTTCTTGTCTAAACTATTTATCGTCACGTTTCACGGCCATACATACCTACACTCCATACAAATACTTAAAGAAACGATTTCCTGACACTTAAATCTATACTCGATGTTAAAAAATTTCTCTTCTTCGGAAACACTTTTCTTGCCTTTGGCAGTCTACATTGTATATCCCCTGTACTTCGACCATCATCATTTATTTTGCTTCCCAAATAGTAAAACTCATCTACTACTTTAAGTGTCTCTTGTCCTAACCTAATTCCCTCAACATCACCCGATTTAATTACACTACATTCCGTTATCCTCGTGTTGGTTTGTTGACGTTCATCTTATAGCCTCCTTTCAAGATATTGTCAATTCCGTTCAACTGCTCGTCCAAGTCCTTTTCTGTCTCTGACAGCATTACAATGTCATCGGCAAACCTCGAAGTTCCTATTTCTTCTTTACAGATTATAATTCATACTCTAAATTTTTCTTTTGCTTCCTTTACTGCTTGCTCAATGTATAGATTAAATAACATCGGGGATAGTCTACCACCCGGCTCACTCCTTTCCCAACTACTGCTTCCCTTTCATGGCCATTGACTCTTATAACTGCCGTCTGGTTTCTGTAAAAATTGTAAATAGCTTTTCGTCCCCTGTATTTGATCTGGAACTGATAGCGTATTGAAATGTAGTTATACGATGAACAACGTTAATGGAATATCTTCTCCCGAACAGGCCATGATGGCCCAATGGTACCGACCGGCCGCCGTGTCATCCTTAGACCATAGGCGTCACTGGATGCGAATAGGGAGGGGCGTGTGGCCAGCACACCGGTCTCCCGGGCGTATATAAGTTACCGAGACCGGAGCCGCTACTTCTGAATCAAGTAGTTCCTCAGTTTGCCACACGATGGCTGAGTGCACCCCGCTTGCCTACAGCGCTCGGCAGCCCGACAGCGCTTAACTTCGGTGATCTGACGGGAACCGGTGTTGAAACTGCGGCAAGCCCGTTGGCTAATGGAATACACGAGGCGTGTTTTCTTAAGTAAGTACCGTTTTGAAATTAAAAAAGATATCTCAATAACTTTATTTTCGCATGAAAGCCTTTACCTTAATCTACTTTTCTACATAATTTTCGTCAATATTCAGGAACTTGTCATAACGTTCTACCAGTTTTTGAATACCCTCCTCATAGAAGTGTGCCGCCTGACTTGTTAACCACTGCATCACCAGTGTTTTGACTTCGTCATCGTCTTGAAGACGCTGACCGCCCAGGTGTTTCTTCAAGTGCAGGAACACATGGTAGTCACTGGGCGCATGGTCGGGGTTGTACGGAGGATGATCTAGAGTTTCACATCGAAACGATGTGATGAGATCTTTGGTCTGATTCGCCACATGCGGATGGGCATTGTCTTGCAGCAAAACGATGCCCTTGCTCAACTTCCATGGACTGTTGCTTTGATTCTGGTGTGACGTAGGTCACCAATGTTTCATCGCCCGTAACAATTTGGCTTAAGAAATCATCACCGTCGTTGTGGTACCGCTCAAGGAAAGTCAATGCATTGTCTAAACGTTTGGTTTTGTGCACATCCGTCAACATTTTCGGTACCCAACGTGCGCACAATTTTCGGTAATTCAAGTGCTCGGTCACAATGCAATACAAAACACTACAAGAAACATTAGGGATGTCATTCCGCAAGGAGGAAATCGTAAAGCGTCTATTTTCTTTCACCTTATTGTCCACTTCCTGCACCAAACTTTCATTAACGACCGAAGGACGCCCACTCCGTTGTTCATCATGCACATTTGTGCGGCCATCTTAAAATACTCTCACCCACTTTCTTACCACTCCATCTCTCATAATGTTTTCTCCGTAAACTGAACAGATCTCGTGATGAATACAGATCGCTTTTAGGCCTTTAAGAAATCTTATAACAGCCTCTACTTCACAGTCGGCGGGACTCATGACTATCGGAGGCATCTTAAACACTCAGTATGCAACGTAAACAAAGGTAGAATCAGACTATTCAAATGGTTCAAATGGCTCTGAGTACTATGGGACTTAACTTCTGAGGTCATCAGTCCCCTAGAACTTAGAGCTACTTAAACCTAACTAACCTAAGGACATCACACACATCCATGCCCGAGGCAGGACTCGAATCTGCGATCGTAGTGGTCGCGCGGTTCCAGACTGTAGCGCCTAGAACCGCTCGGCCACCCTGGCCGGTGAATCAGACTGTAATGGCGTCAGTGCGTAGGTTAAGGTACAGGCTTTCATGTAAAAATGAAACTATTGAGATATCTTAGAACGTCAGGCGGTGATGACTGAATTAGATCAGGAAACGAGACACTAAAAATACAGTGTGGACCAGAAGTCCTAATACTCCTGTAGCTGGTGCTTAGTTTTTTTTTTTGTTTTGTTTTCTGGGTCATCAGTCTTCTGACTGATTTGATGCGGCACGCCACCAATTCCTATCCTGTGACAACCTATTCATCTCAGAATAGCACCTGTTTAGTACCAAATGTTATTATGCTCTATATTGTGCTCTAAACTGCTATTCCCAGTGGTTGTCAAGTCGCTTATAAGGTTGCTCTTTTGAATATTAGTTCGCCTTCATCAATTAGAATAATACAATCTTACGATTCTCAATCCAGGTTCTTCATACACTGGAACTTTAACAGGACAACAGTCATTATACATTGATGGAAAAAATCGCAACACTACGAAGAAGTTGTGCAAGATAAACGAAGGATGGCACGTGTGATTTTACATCTGAATGATTACGTCTATACAGATTTCCAATCAGTCGCATAAGAGTGGCGCTAATAGCCTCTTTGCTTTAAATACACCCTGTAACGGTCGTGGCCATTATTTGCCTTTCACATTGGAGGTGGTGAGTTGATGTTAGCCAAGAATGCCTTTAAAGTGACAAAGACGCCATTATCAACAGCTCACTGAGTTTGAAAAACGTCGCGTAATAGGGCTACTAGGAGCAGAAAAACTTGGCAGCAGTTCAGCCCCTGTACATGACTGCTGGCTGCAGTGATCACGAGAATGTAGGGTCGCTATAACACCGAGCTCTGGATGGCCACGTGGCACTACTGATATCGAAAGCCATCGTGTTCGGCGTATGGGTGCCTCATCGTACTACATTGTAGCAGGAATTCGAGCAGCGGTTTGCACCACTGTGATGCAACGAGCTGTTACAAATCGGTCACCTCAAGGACAGCTCCGATCCAGACACCCTGTAGCGTACATTCCATTGCCCCCCCCCCCCCCCCCATTCGCTACTTCAGTGGTGCCTTCGAGAGCTCATTGGAGGACAGGGTGGAGGTCTATTGTGTTTTATGATGAAAGCTGGTTCTGCCTCGGAGCCAGTTATGGCCGTGAATTGATTTTCAGGAGGCCAGTTGAGGACTTGCAACCAACCTTCTGCATGCTAGACACGCTGGACCCACACCTGGACTCCCATTCGGAAGGACGACGGTTCAATCCCGCGTCCGGCCATCCTGTTTTAGGTTCTCCGTGATTTCCCTAAATCGCTCCATGCAAATGCTGGGATGGTTCCTTTGAAATGGCTCGGCCGACTTCCTTCCCCATCCTTCCCTAATCTGATGAGACTGATGACCTCGCTGTCTGGCCTCCTCCCCCAAAACAACCCCAACACTACACTTGGAACTACGGCCTGGGATGCAATTTCGTATGACATCAGTAGCATTCTCGTAGTTACCTCATGCACCCTGACTGCAAATCTGTATGTCAGACTGGTTATTCGACCTGTTGTGCTGCCATTCATGAAGAGCATTCCAGAGGATGTTTTCCAATAGTACACTCCTGGAAATTGAAATAAGAACACCGTGAATTCATTGTCCCAGGAAGGGGAAACTTTATTGACACATTCCTGGGGTCAGATACATCACATGATCACACTGACAGAACCACAGGCACATAGACACAGGCAACAGAGCATGCACAATGTCGGCACTAGTACAGTGTATATCCACCTTTCGCAGCAATGCAGGCTGCTATTCTCCCATGGAGACGATCGTAGAGATCCTGGATGTAGTCCTGTGGAACGGCTTGCCATGCCATTTCCACCTGGCGCCTCAGTTGGACCAGCGTTCGTGCTGGACGTGCAGACCGCGTGAGACGACGCTTCATCCAGTCCCAAACATGCTCAATGGGGGACAGATCCGGAGATCTTGCTGGCCAGGGTAGTTGACTTACACCTTCTAGAGCACGTTGGGTGGCACGGGATACATGCGGACGTGCATTGTCCTGTTGGAACAGCAAGTTCCCTTGCCGGTCTAGGAATGGTAGAACGATGGGTTCGATGACGGTTTGGATGTACCGTGCACTATTCAGTGTCCCCTCTACGATCACCAGTGGTGTACGGCCAGTGTAGGAGATCGCTCCCCACACCATGATGCCGGGTGTTGGCCCTGTGTGCCTCGGTCGTATGCAGTCCTGATTGTGGCGCTCACCTGCACGGCGCCAAGCACGCATACGACCATCATTGGCACCAAGGCAGAAGCGACTCTCATCGCTGAAGACGACACGTCTCCATTCGTCCCTCCATTCACGCCTGTCGCGACACCACTGGAGGCGGGCTGCACGATGTTGGGGCGTGAGCGGAAGACGGCCTAACGGTGTGCGGGACCGTAGCCCAGCTTCATGGAGACGGTTGCGAATGGTCCTCGCCGACACCCCAGGAGCAACAGTGTCCCTAATTTGCTGGGAAGTGGCGGTGCGGTCCCCTACGGCACTGCGTAGGATCCTACGGTCTTGGCGTGCATCCGTGCGTCGCTGCGGTCCGGTGCCAGGTCGACGGGCACGTGCACCTTCCGCCGACCACTGGCGACAACATCGATGTACTGTGGAGACCTCACGCCCCGCGTGTTGAGCAATTCGGCGGTACGTCCACCCGGCCTCCCGCATACCCACTATGCGCCCTCGCTCAAAGTCCGTCAACTGCACATACGGTTCACGTCCACGCTGTCGCGGCATGCTACCAGTGTTAAAGACTGCGATGGAGCTCCGTATGCCACGGCAAACTGACTGACACTGACGGCGGCGGTGCACAAATACTGCGCAGCTAGCGCCATTCGACGGCCAACACCGCGGCTCCTGGTGTGTCCGCTGTGCCGTGCGTGTGATCATTGCTTGTACAGCCCTCTCGCAGTGTCCGGAGCAAGTATGGTGGGTCTGACACACCGGTGTCAATGTGTTCTTTTTTCCATTTCCAGGAGTGTACAAGGCTCACACGCATACCCCATCATGGTCTGCAAAGTTCCGATATGCTGCCTTCACCTGTTCAGTCACCATAACCATCTGCAGTCGAACGCATATGGGACATCATCGGACGATAATTCCAGCTTCATCTATAACCAGCATTAACCCTCACTCTATCGACCGACCAGGTGCAACATGTATGGAACTCAATGCCGCAAACTGACATCCGGCACCTCTACGACACAATCCATGCACGTTTGTATCCTTGCATTCAGCATTCTGGTGCTTACATCGGTTATTAATTTAACAGCATTTCATATTTGCAATGAATTACCTCGCCATTCCATTAACCTGTGAGTCTGCAATGTTAATCACCTAAATATGTTAGACAAATGTATTCCCGTTATTTCATTACTTTTCATTAATTATTTTTATGTGTTGCGATTTTTTTCCTTAAGTGTATCTGATACATGAAATATTTTACTATTGCCCACTTGGTAACTTTCTGTTTACTGAAACCAATCTGCATGTCCCTTACAGCATTTAGTTTCCTTCTGTTTCGCAAGATAACAGATCCAGACTTGTGCAGTCATATATGGGCTGAGTTTCTATTATGAGAGAACGAAATACCTCAAGAACTACCCATCGCATTAAAAACGGAAAAACACGGATTCAAAATTTTTGAAAATGTTGTCAAGCGATACCAATGTTGACTATCCTGCCCCATCTGCAGAGTGTGGGGCGGTTGGGGGGACAGCATCTAAATCTTAAACACGATCATCCCATTTTTGTTGTAGAATAGGATTCTACGGAAGCAAATATGATACCTTTGTAGCTAACACTTCTCTTATTGAGGGATAAATGGCGTTGTAAGCGGCAAATGGCTCAACTGAGTTTCAAACCGGTATGATCTCGAGAAAAATGCATTGGATTAAAAACATAAAAACAGATGTGTGAAGCAAATAACGCTGCGCTTTGCAGTGGGCGCAGCTGATCCTGGTGAGAATTCATTTAGTTTACGAATATGGAAAATAACTTGTAACCGCAGAGTCTGGACTGCAACCTAAAATGCCTCGAAAATTATCACTAAAATGATCTGAAAATGTAAATAAATTGACGTAAAATGATATAAAACGTATGCAATGTGAGATACAAAACGGACTAGAGTAGCGAACAACTTGGTAGGAGGTTGGGACGAAATTACAAAAATAATAATTTCAAGTCTCTATGTTTCTGTTTAGGAAATCTCATTGTTTGAAGATGTACTAAAATTACTGTATAACCATCTTACATCTATTGCACTGTATGCTAGTCAGCACACAGAAATGATTGAAAGTGAAGGTATGTCTGTAGTTGGGACCACACGTGCTTCTGGCCAGAAAAACTTTCATTTACCGAAACAACTGAAGCGATCAGTTTGATATCTTACTTTACTTTCTTAAACCAATCTAAAAAATTGACACACGCATATCGATTATTCAAAAAAGGCCACTACACTACTTGTTCTACAGTATCTATACATAATTTTAGTATTTTCGTTTAATACTCTACCTGATGTAAGTTAAAATCAGCAATTGACTTGACAATGGGAATAAGCAGATAAATCATCAATACATTTTCAAGATGTGCGAACACATTCTTCGGAAACATTATTGAGCTTTTCCTAGCGGCGTGCGCATTGTTCACTCATACCAACAATTAACTATTGTGTCATAAATAGTCATTCAGCACAAACGGATAAAAATTAAATAAAGTCTTAAAAATGACATCATCCTTAAGAACTTAAATGCAGTACAATACCCATACGACGAAAAATGCAAAATTAAATTTATATTTACAATTATAACATGTCTACGCTGTATCCCATAGAAAGATACCCATGGAATTATTTCCGTTTCGGAAATATTGCCGTCCGAAGGATGGAAAAATTCACGTTTCCTGTTCCCACGTCAATTGGTGCGTTCATCTTCGTAAATATGATATGGCAAATAGTGCAACAAAGGAGTTGCAGAACGAAAACACTTTGTAAGAGCTTAATCCTTCAAAATTCAAATAACTGGTAACAACTCTAAGGCCCTAATTTAATGCAGCGTATTGTATTATGTTTCTTTTCAACTGCTGAAGAAGTGTTCGTTTGTGATGTGTGGCCAATGCTCCAAAGTTGGTACAAATAGGGAGTCGCCGTCATTGAAACTATTGCCAACCTGTGCGATGTAACAGTGGATGGCGCTCATTCAGTAATTGTTGTACAACTTATTTCATTTAATTATTTTTATAATCATTACTGCAAATAACAATTACATACGACCATCTTTAAGAACTTAAATACAGTGCAATACCCATACGACAAAAATGCAAAATTGCATTTTGCGAAACCCATCTAACCAATATGGAAGCGACTGAAATTACATTTCGATTTTTCCATAGTCAATCCAGAGTTGTACATAGGCAGAGGTGCATGAATGTAGTTCATTTAGAATTTTGAGCTGTGCGAGGTAAAAAAGCACAGTGAATAGAGAAAAAATTACCTCAAAAACGTATGAAAATCCAAAATTAAATATAGTACTGTATGCAGTGAAATACCAAAAGAAATTCCGCGTCAAACTGAATACCTCTATTAAAAACGTCAGGACCTGTACTGACGGAGGAAATACAGACCTAACTAGTATCTCTGCTTGCTTCAAGTGCTTCTATTAAAATGATAGTACTCTCCTAGTCAGTGTCATCCCACGTCGGAAATTTGCTTGAAAGAGAAGTGACTGCCGATTCCCTAAAGATTTTATTGAATCCATGGCAACCTGACCACAATTATAATTTCTAGAATGACATACAGAGTGACAATTGTTGAACTACATGAAATAAAATCGTCATAAAGTCTGAGCGGTTTACGTTAGGACGTTCAAACTGCACCGTTGGCCACGGGACATGATGGAAATTAGTACGTTTTGGTTTAGCGACGAAGCCCACTTTCATTTGGATGGGTTCGTCAATAAGCAAAATTGGCGCATTTAGGGGACTGAGAATCCGCATTTCGCGACCGAGAAGGCTCTTCATCCTCAGCACGTGACTGTGTGGTATGCAGTGTCCAGTCACGGAATAATTGGTGCGATATTCTTTGTTGGCACGGTGACTTCCGAACGGTTCGTGAAGGTTTTGGAAGATGATTTCATCACCACTATCCAAAGTGACCCTAATTCGACAAGATGTGTTTCATGCAAGACGTAGCTGCATCTCATCGAAGCCAGCCGTTGTGGCCAAGCGGTTATAGGCGCTACAGTCTGCAACCACGCGGCAGTTACGGTCGCAGGTTCGAATCCTGCCTCGGGCATGGATGTGTGTGATGTCCTTAGGTTAGTTAGATTTACGTAGTTCTGAGTTCTATGAGACTGAGGAACTCAGATGTTAAGTCCCATAGCGCTCGGAGCCATTTGAACCAATTGAACCTCATCGAAGTAGGACAGTGTTTTATAGAGGGTGACTTTGGGGACCGCATTGTGGCTTTGGGTTACTCGGAGGCCACTGACATTGGCCTTGAATAGCTGCCATATTCTCCGGACCCGAACACATGCTACTTCTTTTTGTGGGGCTATGTTAAAGACAAGGTGTACAGCAATAACCCCAAAACCACTGCTGAGATGAAAACCACTATGCAGGAGGTCATCGACAGCATTGATGTTCCGACAGTTCAGCTGGTCATGCAGAATTTCGCTATCGTCTGTGCCACGTCATCGCCAATGATGGCAAGTATATCGAATTTGTCATTACCTCAATCCAGATAGCCGTAGTGACGTTTACATGTTGAATAAAGGGTAATAACGACTTAGTTTGTATCTAATTTCCTTTTTTTCATGTAGTTCAATAATTGTCACCCTGTACATGGCATCAAGACAACATTTCAATTGGACTGGCTGTATTATATGCACCATTGCTTTATTCTAAAGCAGGTGAAGATGCACTATGTAAACTGTCTATGTATTCCCGGCCACGTACTGCACGTAGAAGTCATCATAGTGTGTTCATAAGACTTCCATTCAGGGTTTACAAAAATTTCACCTGTATGTAAAAATGTGTATGAATTCCGAATAGTATAAAGAGGAAGTTAAAAAGTCAAGTAAAGTTTTTAATGTTACGACGAACAAAACTAAGAGTGTGGAAAAACTCGTCAATGACAGTCTTGTAAAATAGTAGGAACTAATCGCGCTAAGCTGAAATCAGTCGTTACTTGCGAATTGTTTTGTTCATCTCATAATCTCGATTTTGGAGAAAAAGAATTCAAATGCGGTTTTTTTAATAATTTATCTTAGTTTAGTGTACATTCAGGCAAAGAAACATTGGAGAAACGTTTTCAAAGCGCATCCTAAAATGTCACCTATTATTGTAACAGATCCCAAAATGATGTTCGGTTTTTATAGATCGTTAATATAGACGTGGATGCGAGACTGCTGGTGAACAATAACTCGTACAAAATGGATACCAACAGCCGTAATTATTTCTAAAAATTTTATTATTTAAGCAATCTGTTTCGGAGCTTCATTAGCCTGAAGATGATGCTAGTGAAAATAGAAACAGGTTGCTTAAATAAGAAAACTTTTAGGAAGAATTACGAATCTTAGTGTCCTTTCCCCATAAGTTCAAAATGATGCATGCCTCGAAGAACTAAGAAATGATTTGATTAACACCATCAATAATAGCAAATTGTATACTATCTTGCCACGTTAGGTTAGTGTTGTTTAACGTCCCGTCGACAACGAGGTCATTTACAGACGGAGCGCAACCTCGGGTTAGGGAAGGATGGGGAAGGAAATCGGCCGTACCCTTTCAAAGGAACCATTCCGGCATTTGCCAGAAACGATTTAGGGAAATCACGGAAAACCTAAATCAGGATGGCTGGAGACGGGATTGAACCGTCGTCCTCCCGAATGCGAGTACAGTGGGCTAACCACTGCCCCACCTCGCTCGGTTATCTTGCCAAACGAAACGTTAGATATTGCAAGCACAGAATAACTTTTCCTTGCTGCACGTTATTTTGATCGTTCAGCTAATATCGTAGTACAAGACTTCATTGGCTTTGTACGATTAACAAGGATGGACCAGAAACTTATTTCTGACACAATAATATCTACCTCATCAGCTTGGTTTTGGAATCTAGATAAAATGGTAGGACAAAGTATGATGGATGCAATACAAGACCAGAAAAATTGTTAAAGTTGAGGTGATAATTGCTGGGAAATATCTCAAGGCATGCTACTATCATTTTGCTAGCTATAGGCTTAATTAAGTGCTGAAACACTTCACCAGAAGTTAGAACTACTGTTGGTAGTACCAAAGAAACAGTTTTCTTCGTCCGGGAAAGCATGCAAAGGAAATGTCTTCTAAAACTATGTGACACACTCTGGTCCCAGGAACGTAAGTCTATAAGGAAATTAATGACGACTGTCTAGAAATTGCTGAAGCAATAATAATTTTACCAAAAGGAGGAGATTGTGAAACAAGACCGAAAACCTTGCAAATTTACTGCACACTTACTGATTATTTCGCTAGTCAAATATCCAGCTAAACTAGAACCTATCATCATTACCCTACAAAATTGTATCGATGTCCAACGTACACATGTGGTCGAGCGGTTCCAGGCGCTTCTGTCTAGAACCACGCGGCTGCTAAGGTCGCAGGTTCGAATCCTGCCTCGGGCATGGATGTGTGTGATGTCCTCAGGTTACTTAGGTTTAAGTAGTTCTAAGTCTGAGGGACTGATGACCTCAGATGTTAAGTCCCGCAGTTCTTAGAGCCATTTGAGCCAACACACAGCGTGGGGCAAATAAAACTGTCCCGGAGGAGTGGATGCAGTTGGACGTGAATTTGTGGCAGCATTAACGGAAGAGCAAAATACCTATAGTTACTTCCAATACGTTGGAGCAACTGCCCATACAGCCGGCGGAACCGTGCAGCACATTCCACAACCTTCACGCCTGTCAGAGTTGTTAGCAGAGGTCAATCTGTTCGTGGCCCTAACTTGCCATACAGATCTTCTTACCTGTTAGTATGCGATTACTTTGTGTTGGGAGACCTCAAGTCTAAGGTGTATAGCAACGACCCTCATGGTCTTCAAGAACTACAGCAGGACATCTGCTATAGTTAGGTTAGTACTGCTATTTCCTTTCCTCTGCTGTGGGTTTATTATTATTATTATTATTATTATTATTGTACCCTGGATCCCTGTTCTCCGAGCCACTTTTATTTGACCCACCCAGTAGTTTAGGAGATACTACGGCGTAAACACTGAGATGCGTGAAATCTGCCGCATCAGGCATGACGTTTTCATTTATTATTTCTTCACTACCGTCTTTGTTCGCAACGCTATTGCAGACAGCATTCAAATATACCACTAAATGCACCTGCAAAATTATACCATTGCATGGGACAAGACGTCATAAACAGTGAGAAGCGTGAAGAATTAGGTTTTCTTAAAACGGAGCCCAGATTTACTGGGCTATACACATCCAGTATATAATAATCAGGGCACTTTACGACTTCCACCAAACTTTTAACCTAATTTAAAACCTTTTACGAGCCTTTTCTCGGTAACATGCTTAACGTCACATATTTAACACGTTTATTCATTTGTGAAATGATCAGAAATGGTTCAAGTGGCTCTGAGCACTATGCGACTTAACTTCTGAAGCCATCAGTCACCTATAACTTATAACTAATTAAACCTAACTAACCTAAGGACATCACACACACCCATGCCCGAGGCAGGATTCGAACCTGCGACCATAGTGGTCGCTCGGTTCCAGACTGTAGCGCCCAGAACCGCACGGCCACTGCGGCCGACTCAAATGATCAGATATTTGAAGCTGTTTTATGCAGGAGTGAACGACAAATTAAAAAAAAACGCGTTTTCCTGGTTACTAACTATCTGAAAAGGAGCATTATGTGGTTAAGAAGCACCTACATCTCATAGAAGTGTGAACGATATGGAAGTGTCATTCAAGCATAAGTCAGGGACGTCTGGAGAAATTTCAGCAAAATTTTGTAGATACATGACCCAATTTTTACATAAAAGTATTGTGGGAATAAGACACCCTGACTATCCCTTGGGACTAGGATGGCGATTGGGGCAGAGTGACATGCAGAAACGGTCTTAAGCGACCTGTTAGTATTTCTTTTCTGCATTTAGTTGACTTGAAATATCTTGGAAGTGTGAAGTGCAGTTTGTCTCTCATCTGTACTGTTCCTTGTTTCAACCACGTCGTGAGAATGAGCACTGTAGTGACCCAGTAACTTTGTTTCGGGACCAAAGATCATGACATCCGGCCAAATACCACTGATTAATTTAATATCCGCCTTGGAGTCGTATGGTGTACAACAGCAGAGAATCAGACCTATATGTGTGCAGTGTATGTAACGTATGAGTTTGTGGTGGAAACCATGGCTTAAAGAGCTAGTTTGCTGTACAGCAAAAATGCCTTTGATAGCCTACTACGGAAATTGTAAGTGTATACTAATTCTGCGATAACTTCACAGGTTTTGCCCCAGTCAAAAATCGATCTATGGGAATGCTAAAACATGTTCTGAAAAATCATTGCGGTCAGGTACCCAGTTTCAGCGAGTGATCATGTATGTAATGCAAAGTATAAGTACGTTTAACTTTAACAAATAAAATGAAACTTTGAATTCAAATGGGTAGTAGTGTATGCGGAACAGATATGGATTCATGTACATTGCACTAAGAAAGACTTCTAGAAAACTGACTGCGTTCTACTGTTAATACTGTGTAAGCAAGTTTCCAATAAGAAGTAACTGCTATTACATGTTTAGCATATGACTGAGTTCCGCCTATATGAATACCTGAATTTATGGTGCTGTGATCTCGGCCCTAAACACGACGGTGCTACCATTCTAGATTGGATCCTGCCTCCCCTTGTCATGCGAAGCTGTTCAACATTACGTGGTAGACCAGCGTAACACTGCAACAATAGATCATTAGCAGCAGACACATGTCCGAGTCATTACTCGTTTCTGAATGTCTCCGTCTTAGTTAATTTGATACGATGCTCACAGACAACGCAATTTTATTCAAATGGCTCTCTTTCCTCTCCCAGCACCATGAAATACTTGACGACAGAATTCAACAATAGTTGGGTGGATCGCACCAGTAGCATGACTCAAACTGGGGCAGTAGAGCGCTAGTATGTCGTCATCTTCGTGATGTCGTAATATGCTGTTGGAACTCGCAGCTTTACTTATCAGAGCGAGCAGCGAGTGGCGGAGGGCCCATTCTGGTGGACGTTCCCCAGGGCACACTCACCGCAACGTGGGAAGAGTCACAATGGCGGGGCAGGGGAAGTCCCGCGAGCAGTACGTCATACGGGAGCAGTGGAGGGTGCGTAGCGCCGCAGGGCCCTGGAGAAAGCGGCAGGGCTTTCTCCCATGGGCAGCGTTAGCGATTGGCTGCCGCCTCCGCTGGCCGTCCCTGCCGCGCTGCCCGGCATCCAGCGATCTCTGTAAATAAATAATAGCTGTACTGGCCACACTGCTATGTGGGCAGCACAGAGTGAGGTAGAACAACGTAAAAAAAAAAAAAATGCAAATCCTGTACAGAGATGACGTTGACGCATCAGGATCACCTATCACTCGTAACGAAGTTGGGCTTCTGTATTCTGTTGGGAAACTTAATGTGATGTATGAGATTTTACAAACGCAAATCCTTGTACATCAAATCGGCATTGACGTCAATAATACTGGAAATAGCTGACAGTCTTCTTATGTCTCGTCTAAGAAAGGTATATGAGGTGTGGCTGTGAAATTACGGGAGTGGTGCTGTCATAGAGTTAATTACGGATGCGCCAAAGATCAACTACCAGTAGCTGTGAAGCATGAAGCCTTCTCAATCGAATGTGGCATCTCTGGGGCCTGCAGACAAATCAGCGTCGCCGTGGCCTTCGTTTGTTTGAGAGCTGTTATTTTGCCTTGACGGACAAATACGTCTAATAACAGAGCAACGAATTGTTGTAAAGTTTCACATGAAACTTGGAAAAACTGCTACCGTAGCCAGCCTTTTATTAAAAGACTTCTTAGCTCATACGTGTATTTTTGAGCGGTTCAGGCGTTTTTCAATATGGCCGAGAAGACACCTATATCTTCCCGTGCGAGCTTTGATTTCCCTCAGTTTATTATGACGTTCGTTTCTCGCTATGTAGGTCGGCGACAACAAAATAATTTCGCATTCGGAGGAAAAAGTTTGTGATTGAAATTTCGTGAGAAGATTCTACCGCAACGAAAAACGCCTTTGTTTTAATGATGTCCACCCCAAATCCCGTATCATGTGAGTGACACTGTCAGCCCTATTTCGTGATAATGCAAAACGTGCTGCTCTGGTCTGAGCTTTCTCGATGTAGTCCGGTAATCCTATCTGGTAAGTATCCCAGACCGCGCAGCACTACTCGAAAGTAGAACGGACAATCGTAGTGTAGGCAATCTCTTTAGGAGATCTGTTACATTTTCTAAATGTTCTACCAATAAAAGAAGTCTTTGGTTTGCCTTCCCCAAAACATTTTCTATGCGTTCTTTCCAATTTATGTTGCTCGTAGTAGTAATTCCTAAGTGTTTAGATGAATTTACTGCCTTTAGATTTGACTGATTTATCGTGCAACCGAGGTTTAATGGATTGCGTTTAGCACTCATGTGGATGACCTCACACTTTTCATTATTTAGGGCCAGTTGCCAATTTTCACACTATACCGATGCCTTTTCTAAATCGTTTTGCAATTTATTTTAATCTTCTAATGGGTTAACTAGACGATAAACGACAGCATCATCTGCAAACAGCCTAAGACGGTTGCTCAGATTGTCTACTAACCCGTTTATATAATAAGGAACAGCTGAGGTCGTATAACACTGTCTTGAGAAATGCCAGATATCACTTCAGTTTTACTATGTCTTTCCGTCAGCTACTATGAACTGTGATCTATGTGACAGGAAATCACGAATTCAGTCACATAACCGAGATGCAATTTCTCTATATGATGCGTGTGTGGTACGGTATCAAAAGCCTTCTGAAAATCTAGAAATACGAAATCAATTTGAAGTCCCTTGTCAACATCACCTAACTCTTCGTACCTCTGTAGAGACAGTTGCGTCCCAGAAGAACGATGTTTTCCAAATCCACGTTGACTGTGTGTCAATAAGCCGCTCTCTTCGAGGTAATACATAACTTTCGAACACAATATATGTTCCAAAATCCCACTGCATATCGACGTTAATGGGCCTGTAATTTAGTGGATTAGTCCTACCAGCTTTCTTTAATATTGGTGTAACTTGAATAACATTCCAGTCTTTGGGTACGGATCTTCGTAGAGCGAGCGGTTGTTTATGATTTTTTAGCTTCGAGCTATTGCATCAGGATACTCTGGAAGAGTCTGGACTGGAAGACGTGCTTTTATTAAGTGATTTAAGTTTGTTCCCTACTCCGAGGATATCTAATTCTAAGTTACTCATGTTGGCAGCTGTTCTTGCTTCGAATTCTAGAATATTTACTTCTGTGATCAAGGAATTTTGGAATGCTGTGTTTAGTAACTCTGCTTTGGCGGCACTGTCGTCGTCAGTATTTCCAGTACTATTGCACAGAGAAGGCATTGATTGTGCCTCGCCGCTAACATACTTCACATACGACCAGAATCTCTTTGGATTTTCTCTCAGGTTTCGAGACAAAGTTCCGTTGTGAAAATTATTGTATGTCTCATTGAAGTCCGATCTAAGTTTCGAGCTTATGTAAAAGATCGCCAAACTCGGAGGTTGTGCGTTTGTTTAAATTTGGCATGCTTTTTTCGTTGTTTCTGGATCAGTGTTCTGACCTGTTTTATGTACCAAAGGGGATCAGCTCCGTCGTATGTTAGTTTATTTGGTATGAATCTCTCAGTTGCTGTCGATACTATTTCTTTGAATTCAAGGCACAGCAGGTCCACACTTGCATTGTTAATGAAATGAACACTTGTGCTTACGAAAAGAGTAACAAGAAGATACAATGCGCACATTTTAATTTCGTTTAAACACTTCATGATAAAAGTTTCTTAAGAGTGAGATTTTCAGCCATGCTACTCGAACATTTCAGTGGCATCCAGAATTCCACCAAACGTTATGCAGCTAGAAAGATGGCACTTACCGCTATCCGTGGAAGTAATATAACTGTTATTCATCATATGTAATTATAAATTTTAGATTCTCATCACGAGGGTGCTTGTTATGGCGCGTCACTTAAGGCACGTGCCCCTAGCTATAAGAATTAACTACAATCCTACTTTCAATTATGGCGTTTTATGTGTCCAACACAACCCATCTAACTATTACGGAAAATATCTGGAAACAACAGCGTAACGTATATTGATCGGGATGAATTTCATCAAGATTTCAACATTTTTCTGTAAATGTACATCTAGTTGGCGACAAAGTGTAATCAGAAATTTTATGATGCAACAAACACGCACTTACTTCTTCTGTGTTAAGGAAACTACTGTTATATTATGTGATAGTCCGGAGACATAAACAACATGTATCTCCGTGAGATACAGAGTGAGTTAGTTTTTGTTGAATCCTGTGATGATACCTAATGGTTACAGCTGAATAGTTTCTCTCCAAACAGCATGCCATACGACCAAATTAATTGCCTCATTACTTATAGTTACGCCTGCTTTCATGTCCCGCAGCTAATTCGCTCTAAATAATAACGTGCTGCTGTGATCCTGCAGTCAAATAGTCTAGGCATTGGCTGGAATTGCGAGTTAATAAAATACACAGAAATACAAATTAATAGGTTATGAATACTTTAATTGGTCTAGATGAGAGAGAATTATCTTGAATAATATTTATTCAAGAAAAAACATCTCAAATAAATGGCTATTAGACCTAGGATGTTCAGTTAACAAAATACAGAAAATGCTCTTCAAAAATGCAGTTAAGTTACGTTGAGAGCGCTACGAGGATGGTAGAAAAATTTACGAAGTTAACTGTAATCATAGATACATGAAATCTAATTCCATTTCGTACTCATAATACACGAAATATTCGTCATCTCATAACAGTTTAGAGATCAACAAGGTTGTAAGAGGTCCATGACTAGGGAATTTGTTGCTAGCGCACTCGAGCAGATGTAATTTCGATGGATGGCTCACGCGATACCTGCGATATGCAAGCTATAAGAGAATCTCAGAGCAGATAACAGTGTTGGCTGCCGTAGGAACTGTGTGGTAGTAGGAGTAAATTGTAGCGAGGAGTCTGGTGTATGGAGTTGGCTGGGCCGGTCGTGTGGAGCGATGGCGGTGCCTGAGCGATGTAGTGTAAGGTAAAAGCAGTACTATTGTTATATCAAATCCCATGTAAATGTTTTTAAAAAAATCTCTTAATAATAATCTTTCTTATAAAAAATTAACTTTTGACAATCATTCATCTCAATTTAAAGAATTTACTAATTTCTCCAATCCATGGTCATCCCGATTATTGTAAAGAAAAATCAGTTGTTTCTTTTTATACGTGACAAATCTATCGGCCAGCATTGCACTGGACTGTGCCAGAAATTTTTTTTATAGGAGCAGATATACATGCGGCGACCTTATTGAGGTAAGAATTTTCAATTTATTCAATATGATCTTCCAGGGCCACGACGCAGCACTGCTGACGTCCCAATTTACCAGTTTAGATTCACAGTCAGTTAATTATTGCAAGGTTATAAGTGAGCCACAATTTTATTGAGAGATTAATCACGTTATTGTGAGGCTACGGAATAATAAACTGTCGGGAGGTCACGCTAAATGTGAATGTTATACCTGTTTTTATTGTTGGGAGGTTACACTGAATGTGAAAAATTATATTAATATTTTTACTGTTGGGAGGTTACAAGGTGATTTACAAATTACCACACGCGAGATGACGAGTAGAAACTCCTACTCTGTCCAACCTCAGCTCTGTAATAGAGTCGGAAATAGTTGGAGTCTTATGAAGTCTCTTGAGAAACTACAATATAATAGGGACTACTCACCGCCCAGGATCCGTCACCCATGCAATTAAAAATCATACGATACCAAAGGCAAGTCCGTCTTCTTCCAGAACAAACCTCCCAGTGTCCACCTTCTTCGAGATGTAACGTAAAAGTTATTCTCGTAGCGGTCTTTCACCGCCCAGAATCTATCAGCCATGGGAACAAATAAAGCACTATAACACAGTCAGGTCGGCTTTCTTCACGAACTCTGTAAGCGGTCTGCTTCTGTGTTGGCAGCGCTGTGTCGCGCTTTGCATTGCATCTCTGACTGCGCTTTCTTTGTAAGAGACCCTGTGGCTTTAGGATTCGTTGTCGGAAGTTAATCGCCAGTAGTGTTGATCAGCTGGAAGTTAGTCGCCAGCAATGATGGATGTATTGTTGGGCAGTTGGAGGTCAACAGCCAGCAGTGATGGATGTTAAACGTGAGAAGTTAGTATTGATGGAGGGTAGAGGACTGAAGTGTTAGCGTAGGCTAACGATCTGGAAGTATCCGATTTGGAGATTGAAAATTATTCATGGTTATATATCTTTGTACTGGATGTCAATGACGATTTATATTAGTGTTTGAACTGGATGTCAGATTATTAAGGTAAAAAAAAATTTGATTTGCAACAAAATCTTTCCTTTGCTAACGACATGCCTATTAGTAGTTAGTGGCTTTAGTAGTTAAAATCTTTTATTTAGCTGACAGTATTGACGCTCGCGGTATTGCAGTAGTTCGCGTAATGAAGATTTTTGTGAGGTAAGTGCTTAGTGAAATGTATAGTTTATTGTCAGGATGGCTTCTTATTCAGGGCCATTCTTTTGTATTAATTATTTCAAGTCAGGTTGTAATTTTTTTTCTTTGAGCAGTCAGATTGCGTTGCGCTAGAATGTTGTGGGCCAGTGTTGACATGATAAGAAAAAGTAAAGAGAAAGTAGGCTCAGTACGTTCAGTTTTACTCAACTGTTTCAGAATAAAATAACGTAGAAGTTTCATCTTCTCAGTCGTTCAGCAGGTTGAGTGCAGATTCACACATTTAAATAAAGAAGTTTCAAAAATGGCTCTGAGCACTATGGGACTTAACATCTGTGGTCATCAGTCCCCTAGAACTTAGAACTACTTAAACCTAACTAACGTAAGGACATCACACACATCCATGCCCGAGGCAGGATTCGAACCTGCGACCGTAGCGGTCACGCGGTTTCGGAGTGAAGCGCCTAGAACCGCTCGGCCACCGCGGCCGGCTGAGAGTGTAATGAAGTTTCAGCTCGACATAAAAGGGTCTAGAATCACTCGCTTGAGCTCTTCACCCAAAGAGTCCCTGTCTCGACTTGACCCCGTAGCGTTCCGCTACCGACTGCCTTTCCATTGGGTGAGAGTTGTCCCCACCAAAACTTCATCGTCCTCATATCCTACGAACATCATTTGACTGGTCTTGACCACCTCACAGACTGAACTTATATAATATTAAAAATAAGAAATATTTTAAACATTCAGTCACACTCAAACCATTCGCAAAAAATGCACTCATGTTCAGAAAAAAAACACCTTGAACGACTAGAGATGGGACATTCATCTTCACAGGACAATTAAAGAGACCTTTGGAGAAAAGAGAACCACTTGCATGAATATCAAGAGCTCAGATAGAAACCCAGTTATAAGCAAAGAAGAGAAAGTAGAAAGGTGGAAGGAGTATATAGAAGGTCTATACGGGGGCGATGTTCTTGAGGACAATTTTATGGAAATGGAAGTGGAGGTAGATGAAGATATAATGGGAGATATGATACTGCGTGAAGAGTTTGAACGAGCACTGAAATACCTAAGTCGAAACAAGGCCCTGGGAGTAGACAACATTCCATTAGAACTACTGACAGCCTTGGGCGAGCCAGGCCTAACAAAACTCTACCATCTGGTGAGCAAGATGTATGAGAGAGGCGAAATTCCCTCAGACTTCAAGAAGAATATAGTAATTCCAATCCCAAAGAAAACAGGTGTTGACAGATGTGAAAATTACCGAACTATCAGTTTAATAAGTCACATCTGCAAAATACTAACGTGAATTCTTTACAAACGAATGGAAAAAGTGGTAGAAGCTGACCTCGGGCAAGATCAGTTTGGATTCCGTAGAAATGTTGGAACACGTTAGGCAATACTTACCCTACGACTTATCTTAGAAGAAAGATTAAGGGAAGGTAAACCTATGTTTCTGGCATTTGTAGACTTAGAGAAAGCTTTTGACAATGTTGACTGGAATATTCTCTTTCAAATTCTGAAGGTGGCAGGGGTAAAATACAGGTAGCGAAAATTTGTACAGAAACCAGATGGCAGTTACAAGAGTCGAGGGACATGAAAGAGAAGCAGTGGTTGGGAAGGGAGTGAGACAGGCTTGTAGCCTCTCCCCGATGTTATTCAATCTGTATATTGAGCAAGCAGTAAAGGAAACAAAAGAAAAGTTCGGAGTAGGTATTAAAATCCATGGTCAAGAAATAAAAACTTTGAGGTTTGCCGATGACATTGTAATTCTGTCAGAGACAGCAAAGGATTTGGAAGAGCAGTTGAACGGAATGGACAGTGTCTTGAAACGAGGGTATAAGATGAACATCAACAAAAGCAAAACGAGGATGATGGAGTGTAGTCGAATTAGGTTGGGTGATGCTGAGGGAATTAGATTAGGAAATGAGACACTTAAAGTAGTAAAGGAGTTTTGCTATTTGGGGAGCAAAATAACTGATGATGGTCGAAGTAGAGAGGATATAAAATGTAGACTGTCAATGGCAAGGAAAGCGTTTCTGAAGAAGAGAAATTTGTTAACATCGAGTATAGATTTAAGTGTCAGGACGTTGTTTCTGAAAGTATTTGTACGGAGTGTAGCCATGTATGGAAGTGAAACATGGACGATAAATAGTTTGGACAAGAAAAGAATAGAAGCTTTCGAAATGTGGTGCTACAGAAGAATGCTGAAGATTAGATGGGTAGATCACATAACTAATGAGGAGGTACTGACTAGAATTGGGGAGAAGAGGAGTTTGTGGCACAACTAGGCAAGAAGAAGGGACCGGGTGGTAGGACATGTTCTGAGGCATCAAGGGATCACAAATTTAGCGTTGGAGGGCAGCGTGGAGTGTAAAAATCGTAGAGGGAGACCAAGAGATGAATACACTAAGCAGATTCAGAAAAATGTAGGCTGCAGTAGGTACTGGGAGATGAAGAAGCTTGCACAGGATAGAGTAGCATGGAGAGCTGCATCAAACAATTCTCAAGACTGAAGACCACAACAACAACAACAACAACAGGATATGTACATTAGTTTCTTCTGCAGAAGTTGTTAGCATTTCACTGACCTCGGTTCAGTGTGTTTCCTGTTGCCTAGTAGGTACAGTATCCGCTATGGGCCCTGACAACTCATTCCATATGTAGTGATATTCATGCGTATAAGGCACGAATGGCGTCCTGTGTTGTAGCCACCCATGCTGCATTCCTCTGGTTCTGAAGTTCGTATGTGGTATTTCGGATAGAGTCATAGCGCTGCACCCATCGTTTCACCATTTTCGGTTGGCCACAAGTCTGGTGATCTGATGGACCAGGGCAAAAGGCTGACATCTTGTGACACAAAGGAGGCACGCGTTCGTGCAGCAACAAGTGATCGAGCGTTGTCTTGCTAAAAAATGGCTTTTCGGGTGTTGTGCGGGGAGGATTATCCATGGTCGCAGGATGTTATTCACGTACTGTAGGTCACACTGGGCGCAGTGCCCTGTACACGAGCCAACGTGATTTTTGACTGTACCCAATAGCACCCCATACCATAAGGCCTTGAGTTTGTGCTGCATGTCTTCTGCGAATGCAGTCACAGTGATGCACCTCTCCTGTCCACAGCGAACAAAAGTGATGCCATCATTATCAAACAAACAGAACTTCAATTCTTCCGGAAGCACTAGCTTATGCCATTCCTATCCCCAGTGACATGGTTCCACGCATCTTGCATGTTTCTGCAAATTCATCAAAGGTAGGCGGAGAAGTGGACGAAGCGCACGTAACCAATACCGTAGTAAACGGTGGCGGACTGTCGCCCCTGATAGTGTACGATGTGCTACAGTGATCTGTTGTTGCGCCTCAGGAGAGGGGGACGCTGATCTATCTTGCAATGCTATTCGGAAGTGTCTATTATGTCGGGGGTTGGTCTGGGTGGTGCGACCAGACCCATCTCGTCGTGTTCTACGGCCTTCCGTGAACCATTCACACACCCATTCCACTGCCGAAACGATTCATCCCCCACGATCTGCAATTTCCCCGATGGGTCCATCACATTCTCTCATGCCAATAATGTGTCCTCTTTCAAATTCACTGATTGGACGGCACGGTTCGCGCACACATTTACGAGGCATCCTGCACGTTTGCTCAAGTCACACTGATTCTTTACTTTCGATTTATAGTGACAATGAGAGCCAGAGGCGCATTTTACCGGTAGGTAGTGTCACGCCGCGACATCGAAATCGACGTTGATCTTGAACCCGCAGGCTGGCGGGTTTCCAATGCTAATCATTTCTGAAGAGGATACTAATCTACATGTCCTGAGAATATGAACGTCGTGTCTCTAGTCGTTCAAGGCGTACTGTTTTCTTCTGAACATGAGTTACACACTCACAAAGGTTTGTAAATAAATAAATTCGTGTATTTGCGCATGCGTCCTCACATTAAATGACAACGAATTGTCGTTAAATGTAGTTTAAACAGTTGTTTACGCCTTCTTGACAGAAGTATCTTTTGGTTCTTTTTTGAAATGCGGCGTCCACAAACACATTTGCGACTCACCACTTTTAAATTAGGATAATTTTTAATAACACTTGCATCAAAGTTACTGGCAAAACAGTTAACCGTTCATTTAATAACTACACGGGTGGGCAATATGTGAGGAATTCACTCTGTATTCATTTGTTGTGTAGGTGTAGAGAATATGATGTTTTCACAAACATTCAGATAGTAAAAAAGTTATAAAGATGTAATACGAGACACGTAGCTCTCAGGGATGTTAGCTATAGTGTAATGTTGTCATCTGAAATGTCATATGCTGAAATCGTATGTAGCATTTAAAACTTGTTAATTCAGAGGTTTATTGTGAAAATGTTTATTCACTGTGTAATATTAACATTTATTGTTTTAGAGACACTGAAATCATTCTTGTATCGTTGGACGGTCCTCATTTGTCTGGAATCGCTGATGTATTCGGATTTGCATTAATATTTGTTTGTAAATTACTATAGACTCTGAAAGAGCTGTAACGCGCCATGTTTCAGCTTGTCTCAAGAGTTCACCATTGATGGTCAGCCTACATTTGCTAGACGAGTGACCACTGTTGAGATCCCCTCTTTGGGACTTAACACATCCGGTTACACTGGCGACCTGGACCAGCTGCTGCGGTTCACCCTGAGCCTATAGACCGGTAGAGCTGTGCAGTAAACTATATTCACCGTACCGGTACCTCATAGCAGTTCTGAGAGGCCGAACACCTCACCCCAGTACACATAGGGTTACACACCTCAGCTTAATGTGGCACATTAGCTGACTAACTCGGGACCTTAAGTCGCAACGTTTTTTACATACTTACGCAACATAATAAATACATCCGTAACCAAATAAACACAGTACCATAACTGCGTGTCAGAAAAATAGTGTAAATACCTTTGTGGTGATGTGTGAACAGCACGTATCTCCCAGCATAGTTCGTAACATCTATTATCAGCATTAATTTACTAAATCTAAGACAAATTACATAAATTGTTAATTAAATGCCGAAATAAACTTACGTAACTTTCGAGTCAGTTCGATCATTTCAAAAGTTGTTAGCGTTTTATTTCTCATCTAATATCATTTTAATACTTTGACCACAACGTAGCCCTTCACCGTCACAAAAACAGCGCGTGATCGGTGTTCTAGCTTCAAAGTTCGCAGTCCAGGTGACTTTGCCGAAGTGCAACACGCTCTTGGCCAAGTGCTGAAACATCCGCAGCCGCTGTGAATACTGGAGGTCGATTGTTGTCGAAATACGACCGTGGTTTAGTTACCAGTAATCATGTGACTTCCTGAATCCGCATAGATGATGCAGTGAACGCCTTCCACAGTGGAATCGATAAATTCACAAACAGACTAGCAAGCAAAAATTGATTTATAGCAAGGGCCAATACAGTTCATTAAGCTCGAAATTCAAAACACTCTGTCCATGTTCCCACTAGAAAACACGTCTTCCGTGCTGCCAAATTTGTTCGGAACCATAAAACAACTAACATTTTATCATTTCTCTACAGTTTTACCGTGCCTAATTAGAAACTTTAAAACTGATACTAGCACGTGGAGAAATTCCCCATTTAAGTTTCCTTTCGACTCAGCACATAACTGCATCAAACATTCAGCAAATGTTCTCACACATGTGCTCTAAAATACCACTATCTTCAGAGTTTTACCTACGTAAGTCTATTCAAAACCCCATCCAAAATAACGTATATTACAGAATTACTCAGTGAAATATACCGGCAAAACTTTGCGTATACTGCTCTCACCGCTACACTTTCTACACCCACAAGCAATTAAACTTTTAATGAAGTCTGATAACCACCAGCCACCAGGTTTTGTACGAACAATAATTACAAATAAACTAAACACATTACACGAGAAAATAATGCAAAATACTACAAGTAACACGTGTTAATAGCCCCTCGAAATTTTCCCCCAAATCTTATGTACAGTACCATTTATATTTGTCTCTTTCGTAATAATTGGTGGAACTTATTTATGTTCTGTCGACATCTTCTTACTACGACTTGTGCGGCCAATATTAACTCATTCCTTGGATTAAACTGTGACTTCGTGATTTATTACTTACATCTTAAATTTACCAAATGACCCCTTACACAAAACCGAAATATTCCTCCCCCTCCCTCCCCCCCCCCCCCCCCCCACCAAAATTCTCAAAACCACACATGAAATTACACTAACTTACACACTTATATTAATACACATGACGCTTTTCTTTTACAATGTGCAACTCTGTCGTTGTCGCCTCATATAAAATTTGTCTCGCCAGCGTGAGTATCTTCAGAATCTTTTTCTTTTGCGCTTTTTCACCTGTTCAAATTCGGGCCCTCTTTCCTCGCTCATTAACGGACATACAGAATTTGTGACTACCACCGTACCCATCTTTTAAATTCGAGAAATACATACTTTCATTCTTCATCAGCTTTCTTCATTTCCTTTATAGTTTGCACATCTTTCATTTCACCCCTCTTTAAACACTCTCCCTCAAAAGGTTAGTTTCAGCAACTTTCCCTTTTTCTTCGATATTTATGGCACACATCGTAATTTCAGGACAACCCTCAATCTCACTATCCATTCCTAAATTCTCCTGATGCACCTCCAACTCATCCATAGGGTTTAAATCACCCTCAAAATCCGTCATTTCATCGTCGCCATAAGCATCCGGTATACTGTTGCCTTCCTCTGAAATAACAATATCAGTAGCTACAGCATTCTCTCAACTAACCACAAAACTAAAAACTTCGTTTCCTTACAGAAAACATCACTATTTCCGTCGAATCACTACAGTCTTTATCACTGTTGACTCCGTTAACATGTACTGATAGCTCATAAGCTTCTTTACTTAAGACATCCATTACATCTGTCGATACATTATGAAGTCACCGCCTTAACTCCGTCAATCTCTGCCGATACACTAAATACATTGCCGTTTCTGATTCGTTCTACATTAGAATTCACGGCAAACTCAAATTTAACCAAACTCGGATATATCTCTGTCTGCTTTGCTTTTTGCCAACTCTCAGACTCCGCCGCAACTTGATGTTTTGACATGCCTTCTAACACATTTTCACATTCGTCCTTCTCCATCCACTCATAATTCATTCTTTCATCAAGAGCTATCGTTTGATTTCCATCAACAGAAATAAATGCACACATTCCTTCCTCCGAGATATATAAATCAGTGGCGCCAACCTTCGGAACATCAGCACCTAAAACATTACCTCTACCTCCCTTTAACAATAAATCGTCCACATCCACAAATACCTGACGCGACTATAGCGATGTCGCCTTCACGAATACCTGCAAACAACTCCGTCGATAAATAACAAAATTCATCTCCAGTGCCGGCCGTGGTGGCCGAGCGGTTCTGGGCGCTACAGTCTGGAACCGCGCGACCGCTACGGTCGCAGGTTCGAATCCTGCCTCGGGCATGGATGTGTGTGATGTCCTTAGGTTAGTTAGGTTTAAGTAGTTCTAAGTTCTAGGGGACTGATGACCTTAGAAGTTAAGTCCCATAGTGCTCAGAGCCATTTGAACCATTTCATTTCCAGCTGACTAGACTACAGCTTCGCCGACTTCACTTAAATCTTCATATATTTCTGTCGATGCAAAACCGTCTGTGTTACTTTCACCTATGTTAATTTTTACTCACTTGTGCCTTGTTAAAAATCGTCATACAACCCACTTCCACCAAATTCAGATCCACCTTTACCTTCCATCTTACTACTGAATTTACCACTAAACGTGCATTCATTTCACAAAATAAATACTTCAGACTAATATTATTATTAGCCAACCTCTCCAACACATTTCACCATATTTCTTGCGCCCTCTTCATGATTGCACTACTTCAAGTTATTCTCCATTTTATTTATACCTCTTATAACGTACACCTCCAACATTTTCGGCTTCTTTGCCGAATTTTCGTCACCCATAGAAATCTTAAAATAACGTGTCCTTGTCAACACCGGTTTATTTCGCCATCCCCTGACCGGACATGCGGCGATTTCTTATTTCCTGATCTGATATTCAGGCGATGCATTTCGAGAGACTCCTGTTCCTCAAATCTTCGTTTCCTATTTTGATTTCCTTTGTGAGAATTCAAATTTTCATTTCCCCTGTTAAAGTCATTGTTACTATTGCGCTGGTAATTATTTATGTGATTCTTGTAATTCCCATTCTGGTACTCACTTCCCTGTCTACTGTTCCTATTATATTTTTATATTGCTGGGATTTCAATGCCTGTTCAAGATTCTCAATAAAATCTAAAAACTCGTCAATATAATTTTCAGACTGTGGACGAGCTCCCATTTTAAAAGTTTCAGTAGTCACCTCTTGAGCTTTGGTAATCCCTGTCAATATCTTCAGCGGACGATTGCGGACGATTTACGCGCGTAAACGAAGCAAGTTTATACACAAAAAAACTCGCATCGACCCATTTCCACATCTGAATCATGGTCCGTTCAGGAACTCATTCAAAATTTACGTTTCCTTCACTTGACAGAATTTGTTCAGGAAACAACTCTCAAACATTTTGCAGGCAGTAAATGAAGCAGTCATTAAATTTGCCCATGATTGTGCATTGGCTGGAGATGTCTTTCAACGAACTTAATTTTTGTCTCTTCCGACTTCCCTCTACAAAACCCTCTCGACTCGAGCAAGTTAATGAAGTGGATGATATTTTCCGTCATTTGCAAAGCCTTTTGTCGTTCCTAAACCCACCCGTGCAAATCCTATCACAGTAGTAGCCTGCTCTGCTTCTAAAGAACTTAGTTCTGCCCTCATTTAAACTGCTGATCATGCAGCACGCCTTCTTTAATCAATACACATTCAAAATGTTCTCTATTTTTAAGAAACTCTTTCTCACATTCTACAACTCTACCTGACACGTAGTTGACCGATTTAGTAGTCACTTCCTAGAGTATATTTTGCCTCAGCTCATAATTCTTAACATAGCTAGCCACCTCGTTCCTATCTTTTCCCATCCCACCCCTCCCCCCTCTCCTACCTTTTTCTGCTGTTTCGTCTACGGCGTTCACCAGGCCAACTTAATATGAAATTTTTACCCATGTCTACCATTATTACTTCTAAATACCCCATCACAATCTGACGTAATTTCTTTACACCCCCCTTTTACACTTTCAGTACTTCAACTGAGAACAGAATTTCCTTGTCCCATTTCTGTAGTCAATTCCCATATAGTAGATTGCATTGCCCTCGCGTTAGAGTTGAAATTGGACAGAACTTCCTTTAATCACGCCATTATATCAACAGCAATTACGTGTGTTTTATCTGATGTAGGAGTAATTTCCCCACTAGTATCGTCCCTCTCAACATTATCACATTCAGTTTTTGGACTAACTAGCCCACTAACGTTATTTTAACCCCACAGACTGGGTGATTGCTTAATCGTGGGAAGCTCTCCATCACTGACAATAACTCTGCCGGTTGACACATATTGATACTATCGGCACTATTACTTACTTGGCGGTCATGCGGGCTGCTTCTGCCGTACCGATGCTACTGAATGTGTAGATGCTGCCATTACGAGGCTGACGAAAGAAGTCGCCGCTCGTACGCAGCGCTGCCGCTGCCGCCGCGTCTCCACTGCTGCTGGCCGCTGCAGACTCGAACTCAGCGCCCCTCTTCGTAGCCTCCTCCATCTGTCTTGAAGTTCCGCGCCCAGCTTCCCCACACCTAACTTCTGCTACCGATTCTGACCCACGCAACTGCTGCAAAATCTTATGCTCGGAGGCCTCCGCGCAGACTGCCTATCATGCAATAGATTTTTAGACCTGGATCACAGGAATACTCTCTCCCAAATTCTAATGGTGGCAGGAGTAAAACACAGGAAGCGTAAGGCTATTTACAATTCGTACAGAAACCAGAAGGCAGTTATAAGAGTCGAGGGGCATGAAAGGGAAGCTGTGGTTGGGAAGGGAGTGAGACAGGGTTGTAGCCTATCCCCGATGTTATTCAATCTGTATATTGAGCAAACAGTAAAGCAAACAAAAGAAAAATTCGGATTAGCAGTTAAAATCCATGGAGAACAAATAAAAACTCTGAGGTTCGCCGATGACATTGTAATTCTGTCAGAGGCAGCAAAGGACCTGGAAGAGCAGTTGAACGAAATGGACAGTGTCTTGAAAGCAGCATGTAAGATGAACATCAACAAAAGCAAGCCGGCCGTGGTGGCCGAGCGGTTCTAGGCGCTACAGTCTGGAACCGCGTGACCGCTACGGTCGCAGGTTCGAATCCTGCCTTGGGCATGGATGTGTGTGATGTTCTTAGGTTAGTTAAGTTTAAGGAGTTCTAAGTTCTAGGGGATTGATGACCTCAGAAGTTAAGCCCCATAGTGCTCCGAACCATTTGAACCAAAGCAAAACGAGGATAATGGAATGTAGTTGAATTAAATCCGGTGATCCTGCAGGAATTAGATTAGGAAATGAGACGCTTAAATTTGAAAATGAGTTTTGCTATTTGGGGAGCAAAATAACTGATGATATTCGAAGTAGAGAGGATATAAAATGTAGACCGGCAATGGTAAGGAAAGCGTTTCTGAAGAAGAGACATTTGGTAATATCGAGTATAGATTTAAGTGTCAGGAAGACGTTTCTGAAAGTATTTGTATGGAGTGTAGCCATGTATGGAAGTGAAACGTGCACGATAAATAGTTTGGACAAGAAGAGTGTTGAAGCTTTCGAAATGTGGTGTTACAGAAGAATGCTGAAGATTAGATGGGTTTATCACATAACTAACGAAGAGTTATTGAATAGAATTGAAGAGAAGAGAAATTTGTGGCACAACTTGACTAGAAGAAGGGATCGGTTGGTAGGGCATATTCTGAGGCATCAAGGGATCGCCAATTTGGTATTGGAGGGCAGCGTGGAGGGTAAAAATCCTAGAGGGAGACCAAGAGATGGATAAACTAAACAAATTCAGAAGGTTGCAGGCTGAATTAGGTACTGGGAGATGAAGACGCTTGCACAGGATAGAGTAGCATGCAGAGCTGCATCAAACCAGTCTCTGGACTGAAGACCACATCAACAACAACATCACAGGGTACTGTATAATGCTAAAATTAAAACTGCAATTCGAAAGGGATTAGACTCATATCCCGGACGAGAAAACCTTACCTGCGAGCGTACCTAGTAATTGCTGCCAATGCTCTACGAAAGAGCAACCCATACGAGCAAACCAGTTGCGTCTTTACCCGCGGTTACTTGTATGTTGGGTACTTGCGCTATGCATTGTTCTGTTTAGAAAAAAATGTAAGCATAGGGTCGAGTAGCGCGCGTCTGCTTTCCGGCCCCGCAGCTGATAATGATCTGGAGCTGTGATCCTGCAGTCGAATTGTCTAAGCATTGGCGGGAATCGCGAGTTAATGAAACACACAGAGATATATAACAAAAGATAAATGAATGCTTTAGTAACAAGGGATCTATTCTACTGTCTATAATTAATCGAGACGAAAGAGAATTATGTTAAATTAAATACACAGAAACACATAACAAAAGATAAATTAATGCTTTAGAAACAAGGGTTCTATTTTACTGTCCATAATTTATATAGACGACAGAGAATTGTGTTGAATGGTATTTACTCAAGAAAGGACGTCTAAAATGATTATATGATAGCGGAACAAACACTGGTAGCAGTTACTTCAGTAAAATATCTGGGAGTATGCGTATGGAACGATTTGAAGTGGAATGATCATATAAAATTAATTATTGGGAAGGCGGGTGCCAGGTTGAAGTCCATTGGGAGAGTCCTTAGAAAATGTAGTCCATCAACAAAGGAGGTGGCTTACAAAACACAAGTTCAACCTATACTTGGGTATTGCTCATCAGTGTGGGATCCGTGCCAGGTCGCTTTGACAGAGGAGTTAGAGAAGATCCAAAGAACAGCGGCGCGTTTCGTCACAGGGTTATTTGGTAAGCGTGATAGCGTTACGGAGATGTTTAGCAAACGCAAGTGGCAGACTGTGCAAGAGAGGCGCTCTGCATCGCGGTGTAGCTTGCTGTCCAGGTTTCGAGAGGGTACGTTTCTGGATGAGGTATCAAATATATTGCTTCCCCCTACTTATACCTCCCGAGGAGATCACGAATGTAAAATTAGAGAGATTTGAGCTTGCACGGAGGTTGTCCGGCAGTCGTTCTTCCCGCGAACCATACGCGACTGGAACAGGAAAGGTAGGTAATGACAGTGGCACGTAAAGTGCCCTCTGCCACACACCGTTGTGCGGCTTGTGAAGTATAAATGTATGTGATCCTACGATATTCAGTGAAAATAAGACAGAAAATACTCATCTAAAACGTAATAAAGGTGCATTGAGAACATTACGAGAAAGGTAGGAAATCTAGAACCTAAACTGTAATCAAAGGTACACGAGAGCCTAATCCATTTCGTAATCATAACACACGAAATATTCACAAACTCCAAAAGCTTCTGAGTTCAACAAGACGATTTACAAATTATCGCCCGCGAGATGACAAGTAGAAACTCATAATCGACCATCCTCAGCTCTGTAATACAATTGGAAATGGTTACAGTCCTATTGTGCAGCACATTCAGACCTCTCGAAATATAAAGCCCCAGAATCTATCACCCACTCCATCAAAAATCGCACGATACCAAAATGAGGTCTCTCTATTTCCAGAATGAACCTCCAAGAGTCCTCCTTCTCCGAGATGTGACGTAGAAGTTAGTCTCGTAGAGGCCGGTCACCGCCTGCAACTATCAGTTATGCGGCCGAATAAAACACTATATCACAGGCAAGTCAGCCTTCTTCAAGAACTCGAAATAAATTGTCCAGAATCGCGCCCTAGAGCTCTTCATCCAAAGCGTAAGTGTGTCCAGTTGACTTCCGTAGTGTTCTACTGTTGTTTTAAGTTCTCCCCCCTTAAACTGAAGTTAATTTATTATAACTAAATGATATGCAGGTGCTTGAAGGGAAACTCTTAGGCGAGAGGAGTCACTTCCTCAGCATTTTTATACAACTATCTCCCACTCTTCTGGTATAAAATTAATTACTCCACATGGAATAAAACCTCTGTGGCTCTGCAGAATTCCGGCGATCGTCGACTCTGAAATTTTTTAAAAGTAATCAGAGGCACAATCGTGCTCCGCGGGGAAGCCGTCTTGTGTGCTGTGACGTCCTCATTCTGCACCATGGAAATCACCGTATAAGTTGTCTATCAGTTTCGATAAAATCCAGAATTTAATCTCTTAAAATAGAGCATAAACGACCGCGGTGCACGCTCTACTGATTTCCCAGGATGCAAAGTTCCCCACGAGTTACGACACACCAAATAATGTTCCGAGCCACAAACATGGGAGAAATTAATGTAACCAAAGAATTGACGTTCCTTATCCATTCACGAAATTATCGTTTTCCATAAACGATTTTCCTAGCTGCATTCCAGTATACATCATACTCTTGTATGAGACGAAATGTTGTCACAAATAAATTTCATTACGTATTCAAGATGGCAGCTTACAACTATACCGCTAATTACAGTTCCACTGCGATCCTATTCTCCGCAATTGTAAATCAGAAGTAAGTAAGTGCATTGTACACATAATGTTCACATTCTATCCACAGAGATAACCTGTCTCTCGCAATCGTAAGGAGTTTCTGCGCCAGATAAATCATTTTCTCGGTTACACATAAATATTTGTGCTGTAAATTACTACAGCTGCAAAATACTAACACGAATTCTTTACAGACGAATGGAAAAACTAGTAGAAGCCAACCTCGGGGAAGATCAGTTTGGATTTCGTAGAAACACTGACCTTACGACTTATCTTAGAAGAAAGATTCAGGAAAGGCAAACCTACGTTTCTAGCATTCGTAGACTTAGAGAAAGCTTTTGACAATGTTGACTGGAATACTCTCTTTCAAATTCTCAAGGTGGCGGGGGTAAAATACAGGGAGCGAAAGGCTATTTACAATTTGTACAGAAACCAGATGGCAGTTATAAGAGTCGAGTGACATGATAGGGAAGCAGAGGTTGGGAAGGGAGTAAGACAGGGTTGTAGCCTCTTCCCGATGTTGTTCAATCTGTATATTGAGAAAGCAGTAAAGGAAACAAAAGAAAAATTCGGAGTAGGCATTAAAATCTATGGAGAAGAAATAAAAACTGTGAGGTTTGCCGATGACATTGTAATTCTGTCAGAGACAGCAAAGGACTTGAAAGAGCAGTTGAATGGAATGGACAGTGTCTTGAAAGGAAGATATAACATGAACATCAACAAAAGCAAAACAAGGATAATGGAATGTAATCTAATTAAGTCGGGTGATGCTGAGGGAAGTAGATTAGGAAATGAGGCACTTAAAGTAGTAAAGGAGTTTTGCTATTTGGGGAGCAAAATAACTGATGATGGTCGAAGTAGAGAGGATATAAAATGTAGGCTGGCAATGGCAAGGAAAGCGTCATCCAGTATTGATTTAAGTGTCAGGAAGTCATTTCTGAAAGTATTCGTATGGAGTGTAGCCATGTATGGAAGTGAAACATGGACGATAAATAGTTTGGACAAGAAGAGAATAGAAGCTTTCGAAATGTGGTGCTACAGAAGAATGCTGAAGATTAGGTGGGTAGATCACATAACTAATGAGGAAGTATTGAATAGGATTGGGGAGAAGAGAAGTTTGTGGCACAACTTGACCAGAAGAAAGGATCGGTTGTTAGGACATGGTCTGAGGCATCAAGGGATCACCAGTTTAGTATTGGAGGGCAGCGTGGAGGGTAACAATCGTAGAGGGAGACTAAGAGATGAATACACTAAGCAGATTCAGAAGGATGTAGGTTGCAGTAGGTACTGGGAGATGAAAAAGCTTGCACAGGATAGAGTTGCATGGAGAGCTGCATCAAACCAGTCTCAGGACTGAAGACCACAACAACAACTAATTACTATGATTAGAATTGCTTTCCGTTATTCATTGGCTGTCGGCCGGCTTCACTATAACCACATCGTCCGTAAGTCCTACAGAAATATGATACACGATAGGCTGTCCGTTATTTGTTGACTGAAGGGCGTCCCTATGAAAACTACATGGTCAACAAGTTCTATAGAAATTTGATTCATATGGACCATTCCTGACACTAAACAAATATATTACAGTATTTAAATAAAGCGATGTTATGACACTGAATCTGACTCCAACCATACACAACATATACTCGAACTGAAAATTTGTTCAAAATAAATAAGCTAGTATTCTTGCGCAAGTGCCCTCACGTTAAATGACCAAGAATTGTCGTTAAATATTGTTTAAGCAATTGTTTATACCTTCTTGACAGAAGCATCTTTTCGTTATCTTTTCAGTTGTGGTGTCCACCAACACAAGTGGCCAAACACTTTTAAATTATCACAATTTTTAGTAGCATTTGCAATCAACATTTAAATAAAGTTAATGGCAAAATAGTAAACTGTTCGCTAAATAACTACTCAGGTGTGACAACACGTGAGGTATTCACTCTTTTTTCATTGGCGGTGTAAATGTGGAGAGTATGTTGTTCTGACAAACATTTGCATAATAAAAAAGATGTAAAACATATAATACACCAATAAATAAAATAGATACAGATACGCAGCTTTCACGAATGAGACCTACAGAGCAATACTGTTATCTGAGATATCAAAAATGGTTCAAATGGCTTTGAGCACTATGGGACTCAACTGCTGAGGTCATAAGTCCCCTAGAACTTAGAACTACTTAAACCTAAATAACCTAAGGACATTACACACATCCATGCCCGAGGCAGGATTCGAACCTGCGACAGTAGCTATCTGAGATATCGTATGTTGAAATGAAATCAAGCGTTTAAAAGTTATTAATTCAGAGGTTCGTTGTGAAAATGTTTATTCACTGTGAAATATTAACTTTTGTTTTAAAGATGTTGAAAATATTGTTGTGTCATTGGACGCACCCCGTTTTTCTGGGATCGCTGTGGTATTCATATTTGCGTTAGTACGCAAATTATGAGAGACTCTCGAAGAGCTGTAAGCCGCCATCTTGTCCCAAAGTCCGCCAATGCTGGTCATTTTGCATTCTGCCAAGCGACTGACAGTAGTCTAGCTTTTCTCTTTTGTATTTTATCTACATTCGGCTACACCGCTATTGTTCGTCGCAGACTGGCCTAGAACGTCCGCTCTACAGTTCTGGGCGGCCTAAATACACGTAACGTTACAACGCGATGGGTAGCGGAGACATATCACAAAGGCGTGAAATACCTGTCTCTTTCTAACCCTTATTATACCAAACGTGCCTCATCTATAATTTTCCCACGTTTTTCTGCTCATATCTCTCCCTATCGCTCCTCTTTTACAAAAACACATACACACAAAATAGTGCAGTGCTGCGAAACAATGTTAGCGTAAAAGAGTGGTGTCGACAAATGTGCTAGATAATCAGGACTTCCGCTACACTATTCCGTCAGCTAAACTTGTTTTTTTGTGTTGTGCTGTGCTATATATTTTTCGAATCTCAACGGATGCCAGATATTTGAATGGTGTTATAGTACAGGTCTATAAATGTCTCTAAAGCAGCGTCTTTCGTAACCTACAAATCGAAGGCTGTAGTCTGTTCTACTTGCAACTTGGCCGATATGATCTTTGCTATACACAGCGCCAAAGAACGTGATTTCCAGGTTTTTAAACGAGATGACGGAGTACTTTTGAGATCCGTTAATTTCCTATTTATTTCTATTTTATTCATCTACTTCATTCTGAAAAATTGCATTCTTTTGTGACTAAAGGATTTTGTGTGATACATTAAAGACGTTGAATGTCATTGATATATTTTGTTTTTAATTCTTCAATTTAATTGTGCTCATCTAAATGTGGCAGGTTACACGTTATAACGTAACAGTAAGTATGTGTTCGTAAGAAAGCATGTTGAAATGTATAGAATTTAAACTGGAAGTAACTAATTAAGCCGAAATAAAAATGATTGTGTTTAACTTTTTTCAATGATTTTGTTTGCAGCTCCTATGAGTGCATAAATCTACAGTTCAATTCTCGTGGACATTTTCAGCAGATATTATGCCTACATAAAACCATTTCCATTCACGTAGTCCTAACAACTGGCTCTTTAGTGTGTGGCGCCTGTAGTCTCGAGGCAGCTTTAACACACAGTCTAATTGATATTACTTAGCCAAACAGTATTTGATATTCAGTTTATGGACTACATTTTATAAAATGATCGTACCACGATTGGGCATAGTGTGACTTACTCGTAGTGTCTCTACGATGCGTAACATGTTGACACTATACATTACTAATGTGAACTACTTATAGCCCGCATCTCGTGGTCGTGCGGTAGCGTTCTCGCTTCCCACGCCCGGGTTCCCGGGTTCGATTCCCGGCGGGGTCAGGGATTTTCTCTGCCTCGTGATGGCTGGGTATTGTGTGCTGTCCTTAGGTTAGTTAGGTTTAAGTAGTTCTAAGTTCTAGGGGACTGATGACCATAAATGTTAAGTCCCATAGTGCTCAGAGCCATTTGACTACTTATAATCCGTCTTGATTGCAAAAATGTTTATTCACATGACTGGTTTCGTTTCCTGTGACGCAGCCTGTGAAGGTTGCTGTGCGTGGACGGTTTACTCCTGTAACCGAAATTGCAGATCTGAAGATGGTTCTAGAGGAACCGAAGCCGGTAATGTGAATAAACATTTTTGCAATCAAGACGAATTATAAGTAAAATTGTATAACCAGTGATAGCTGTATCCCATCATACATTATGTCTGTTTTTGCAAACTTGCGGGTATCCACACTTCAGTACCCGGTATCAAAAGGCACAGAGATTACCACGAGCTCTTCCATTCCATAGTGTTTCAGTCAAGCCATCACACCTTCACATCTGCAGTAACCGTAAATTACAGGCCGGTAGTTTTTCGAGGAGCTGGTGCAGGCCAGCATCCCAGATGTTTTCCATCTGGCTTACAAAAGCAGAATTTAGTGGTCAAAACATCACCCCGAGTTTGTAATTTGTATTTATTACAATCAGTGACTGCCTTGTTTTCATCTCTCTTTTTTTGTGAAGGACTGCAAAATTAATAGTCTACGAGCTGGCTGACAAACGGTAGGAGTTTTCTTAAGAGGACTGAACCACAAAGACTGGGTTTCAGCCCAGGCTGCCGACATGGCATTCACTTCCCCTACCCCTGCATTTCAGGCGGTGGGCGGGAGAGCCTCCTTCCGGTATAAAAAATTTATTGTTCGAAGATGCATTTTAGAAATATAACTATCTAGTCAGGTGTTGTTTTTGAAAGGCCAGAGACAGAGCCACCGTTTGCCTCAGCGTCCACACTAACGTTCTGTTTAAATTTCTAAAACATGTGTGACTACATGTAAGCTCTCCTATGTGTCAAGTTGAGAATCGTATCATGGAGAGGGATAAGTGTCCTGGTTTCTTCCTCTTGTCACAACAAGATAACCTTATTACTGATATTTTACTGGACGCAACTAGCAATGCCTGTTGGCCGTCGAGATTCCTGCTCCGACAGAAGCATTGAAGTTTCAGAAAATTACGAGAGAACCCACTTGTTGCTCAGAGATCGAAAAGAACCCTTGCTGCTCAAGGAGAACATGGAGTAAACGCTTGCTGCTAAGAGATCGTGGATTAACCACTTCCTGCTAAGAGGTGTCTAACATTCTGCGTGGTGTCTCTTTGTTCTAAGTCGTGTCTCCCTACCACTTTCGCGCAACGACGCTCTGAGCATATTTATTAGGGAATTAACTAGTTTGAACCTGGGACCTGTTGCAAGTAAGGAGACGCCAGACCACACATGACATGTAGAGTTCAGTGAGACTAGCGATGATGTAATCAAAGACTTAATGATTTCAGCGTCAGCTCCACTGCACTCCCTGTAAAAGAATCTTAATACTAACTAAATTTAGTGAAGGGGTTCAAGGCTTTCCTAATTTTAGTTAGCCGGTCAAATAACGTCGAAAAAGCAATTAAGTTTACCATTGGAATTTTTATTCTACTCACGAAGCATTGTTTATAAATTGTGCTATTGATGAAAGGAAATATTTTAATACAGGATGATAAAAACCAACTGCGATCAACAAAAATGTGAACGAATATTCCCTGAATGGATTTCCAACTTCTACAATGGATCGAAGGATGACCTATGCCATATCACATCTATAATCTAGGTTTAAATTAAGTTTCATAAAAGAGAAAACTATCAAAATGGTCTACAGTGACCCTCAATTATCTTTAATTACTTGTTTAACTTGTCGTAAATTACAGTGGCTGATGTGGCTTCTCTTTAATTATATAACAGAAAAATCATCGCGTTTTAGATATTTACTTCAAGTGGCAAATGTGAACACCATGAGCTTTAATTGACGATCGACTCTAGTATTTCGCAAAAAGGGGTGTAACAGATGAGACTTCTGCAGTTCTGAGTGAGGCCTTATGCGCTCTTATGCGGCATCGCGAGCGTTCATTACCTTGTCGGTGGTTAGTCAGCGTCAGGGGGCGGCGGGAGGCGCAGCTCCACACACTTCGCCGTCTTGGTAGCAACTCTCACGAATTTCTCTTCACTACAATTTACCGAAATTGGTTTAAGAAAAAGATATCTGGCTGTGTTTTCAACTGACCAATAAGGGTCTCAATGTTAACCTTAAGCTCCGCCTACAAAAATTCTGTCTATCTAATGAGAAACGTTATACTTTTCGTGGCGAGGCAATGTTTATAATGTTTGCAACGTAACAGAGACGCATATAGTCTCACGCTAAAACTTGCAGCCGGTGTGGGCCTTTTAGTGTTATTGTAAGATCCATACTGTTCTTCTGGAGGGCTCTATCATTTAACATGGGCTGGGGGCTGCTCTTGGCGATCGGCCGGCGATATGGGTGTCCGTCCCTTATCGTAGGGCCTCCTAGCTTACACGGCTCTGCTCTCGGCTTCTGTTCTCGTTTCTCCCCTCGAAACTGCGTCTGTTTCACGGTGGGAAGGTATGACATGCATTTAGGCATTCTTGTGTTAGTCTGTGGTATTCCATTTGCTCACTCGTTGATCGTGTTACTTTGGTTAATTTAATGTCAGGATTTATTCGGAGCTATGTGACATACTGCCGGATTTGCTATCATGTCAGGGTTTTCAAGGAAGGTGTTGGATTTGCCTGACAGCTTACATATCACCACCCTTCGAACTTAATTTTTGCACTGAAGTTAGGCAATGATTGAATCGTTGTCTAAGTCAGTCAAAAATTATTCCTTTATCGAAATTTTGTTGCCTACTGTTCAACCACGTTATTCTAGTTTTATGCTAGTTTCATCATCATCATCATCATCATCATCATTTAAGACTGATTATGCCTTTCAGCGTTCAGTCTGGAGCATAGCCCCCCCTTATACAGTTCCTCCATGATCCCCTATTCAGTGCTAACATTGGTGCCTCTTTTGATGTTAAACCTATTACTTCAAAATCATTCTTAACCGAATACAGGTACCTTCTCCTTGGTCTGCCCCGACTCCTCCTTCCCTCTACTGCTGAATCCATGAGTCTCTTGGGTAACCTTGCTTCTCCCATGCGTGTAATATGACCCCACCATCTAAGCCTGTTCGCCCTGACTGCTACATCTATAGAGTTCATTCCCAGTTTTTCTTTGATTTCCTCATTGTGGACACCCTCCTGCCATTGTTCCCATCTACTAGTACCTGCAATCATCCTAGCTACTTTCATATCCGTAACCTCAACCTTGTTGATAAGGTAACCTGAATCCACCAAGCTTTCGCTCCCGTACAACAAAGTTGGTCGAAAGATTGAACGGTGCACAGATAACTTAGTCTTGGTACTGACTTCCTTCTTGCAGAAGAGAGTAGATCGTAGCTGAGCGCTCACTGCATTAGCTTTGCTACACCTCGTTTCCAGTTCTTTCACTATGTTGCCATCCTGTTAGATTATGCATCCTAAGTGCTTGAAACCGTCCACCTGTTCTAACTTTGCTACTCATATTTGGCACTCAATCCGTTTATATTTCTTTCCCACTGACATTACTTTCGTTTTGGAGATGCTAATCTTCATACCATAGTCCTTACATTTCTGATCTAGCTCTGAAATATTACTTTGCAAACTTTCAATCGAATCTGCCACCACAACTAAGTCATCCGCATATGCAAGACTGCTTATTTTGTGTTCACATATCTTAATCTCACCCAGCCAGTCTATTGTTTTCAACATGTGATCCATAAATAATATGAACAACAGTGGAGACAGGTTGCAGCCTTATCTTACCCCTGAAACTACTCTGAACCATGAACTCAATTTACCGTCAACTCTAACTGCTGTCTGACTATCCATGTAAAGACCTTTAAATGCTTGCAAAAGTTTGCCTCCTATTCCATAATCTTGTAGAACAGACAATAACTTCCTCCTAGGAACCCGGTCATATGCCTTTTCTAGATCTATAAAGCATAGATACAATTCCCTGTTCCACTCATAACACTTCTCCATTATTTGCCGTAAGCTAAAGATCTGGTCCTGACAACCTCTAAGAGGCCTGAACCCACACTGATTTTCATCCAATTGGTCCTCAACTAATACTCGCACTTTCCTTTCAACAATACCTGAGAAGATTTTACCCACAACGCTGATTAAAGAGATACCTCTGTAGTTGTTACAATCTTTTCTGTTTCCATGTTTAAAGATTGGTGTGATTACTGCTTTTGTCCAGTCTGATGTCCCGACTCCCAGGCCTTTTCAATTATCCTGTGTAGCCATTTAAGACCTGACATTCCACTGTATTTCATGAGTTCCGACTTCATTTCATCCACCCCAGCCGCTTTATTGCACTGCAATCTATTGACCATTTTTTCCACTTCCTCAAATGTGATCCTATTTCCATCATCATTCCTATCCCATTCTACCTCGAAATCTGAAACATTACTGATCGCATTTTCACCTACATTGAGCAACTCTTCAAAATATTCCCTCCATCTGCCCAAGGCATCCACAGGATTCACCAGCAGTTTTCCTGACCTGTCCAAAATACTTGTCATTTCCTTCTTACCTCCCTTTCGAAGACTGCTAATTACACTCCAGAATGGTTTTCCAGCAGCTTGACCCTAGTCTCCAACCTGTTTCCAAAGTCTTCCCAGGATTTCTTCTTGGATGCTGCAATTATCTGTTTGGCTTTGTTTCCTTCTTCAACATAACTTTCTCTGTCTACCTGGGTTCTGGTATGTAGCCATTTTTGGTACGCCTTCTTTTTCCTTTTACAGGCTGCCTTGACTGTATCATTCCACCAAGCTGTTTGCTTCATCCTACTTTTACACACTTCTGTTCCAAGTCATTCTTTAGCCACTTCTAGTACTGTGTCCCTGTACCTTGTCCATTCCTTTTCCAATGACTGTAATTGACTACATTCAACTAACCGGTACCTTTCAGCGATCGCTGTTATGTGCTTGTGCCTGGTTTGCTTATCCTGAAGTTTCTCCACTCTTATCCTCCTACATGTGGACCTGACCTCCTGCACTTTCGGCCTCACAATCCCAATTTCACTGCAGATTAAATAATGATCAGTGTCATCAAAGAATCCCCTGAATACACGTGTGTCCCTCACAGCCTTCCTTAATTCCTTATCTGTTATTATATAGTCAATGACAGATCTGGTTCCCCTGCCTTCCCAAGTATACCGGTGAATGTTCTTATGTTTAAAAAAGGAGTTTGTGATTACTAAGCCCATACTGGCACAGAAATCCAAGAGTTGTTTCCCGTTCCTGTTGGCCTCCATATCCTCTCCGAATTTACCCACAACCTTTTCATACCCTTCTGTTCGATTTCCAATCCTGGTGTTAAAATCACCCATGAGCAGAACACTGTCCTTGTCCTTTACTCTAACAACTACATCACTGAGTGCCTCATAAAAACTATCCATCTTATCTTGATCTGTCCCTTCACAATGCGAATATACTGACACAATCCTAATTTTCTTGCTAGACACTGTCAAATCTATCCACATCAGTCGTTCGTTTACATACCTTATTGCAACTACGCTGGGTTCCATTTCTTTCCTGATGTAAAGCCCTACACCCCATTGTGCTATTCCTGCTTTGACTCCTGACAGGTAGACCTTGTATTCTCCCACTTCCTCTTCTTTCTCACCCCTTACCCGAATGTCACTAACAGCTAAAACGTCCAGCCCCATCTTACTTGCAGCCTCTGCTAGTTCTACCTTCTTCCCAGAGTAGCCTCCATTGATATTAATAGTTCCCTATCTAATTACCATTTGTTTGCCAATTCGTATCTTAGGAGTCCCTGGTTTGTCAGTTAGAGGTGGGACTCCGTCATCTCCAAAGGTCCGAGGCATTTTGCTCTGATTGTTGCCAGCATCATATTTAAAGTACCAGGGAAGCAGGTTGCTAGCCTTACTTGCCCCGAGTCCCATTGGGTTTTACCCCTAACGGCTGAGGGACTAACCGGTGGATTTGGTAGTCTTTGCCGTATGAGCACAAAGGTGACCACGACTCAGAATATGTCCGAGATGCCCAGCCTTATTCCAAAGTAACTGGTATCCCGACTGTCGGGACCACTTACTTGGCCACCCATACGTCGTCCGTGGTTCATGAACTAGGACATGACTACAGGAACCCACACCATGCTAGTTTGTATTACTAATTTATATTTTTATATTCTCCCACATTATTCTTAAAAATATGTTAATATTGACAAGAGAAGAATATTTTTATGCTATTATCATTATTAATTTATTACTATTTTCTTTCTTTGTTAAAGTGCGAAGTTTGTTTTCTTAAGAAGTTTGCTATCGAATGTGAGGAGTCTTTCACATAGATGACTCGTATGCTGATATTTATTGCGAGAATCCTGATTGCTGTGGTGACCACTTGTTTCTATTATAGATAAATGATCCCTCATCTCTTAAATATGTCTATGTGCCTGTTGTGGTACCCATGTTTTCATGCTACCTTGTGCCCTCATTAACTAGCATTTCAGTAAGACGTTCCCTTTATGTGACATTATCATTTCCTTTAAATTAACTTATATAAATTTACGTGGCTCTTACACTCCCTCTGAAGGTAACCTGAGATCGGACTATAGCATCATAGGGTATGCTAAGCAATACAGTCGACACCCAACATCTGCACAGCTGTTAATAAGACTGTCCCCAAGGATATTTGCCACAACTGTACGCTGCCCAGCACCTCACATGTGAGAGGGCACGCATAGGTGGTTTAGTTAACATTGATAGTGCGAAGGAAAACGTAACTTATTTAATTAGTATTGAGCGATATATTCGGGGACAGGTGAAGAGGTAATGGAAAGATATAGTGCAGTAATGGCGTATGCTTATTACTAGAGGCCAGTGGGGTTTGAGTCTCCAAATGTTCGAAGATATAAGATCACACTGAGCTCTGCTGTGGCTCGCGTTGTTTCTGTTTGTAGGTTTCCGCCCTTTGTTGCAGGCCAGACGGTATCGTTTAGTTGGCATGGTTGCGGTTGTTTGTCTCATTCTTGTGTTGACTGGCGCCACTCGGTTACGCAAGCGTTGCCTGTCCGCTAGGGGTAGCAGCGGAGGTTATCGATATGTAGTAACTGTTGCCCTATCTTTGGGGCGACGTCGTTATGTTTCCGGGTCGTGTGAGTGTGCCAGTTCAGGTTAGGAAGTCAGGAGAAGCCAGGTCTGCGCAGTGCCAGAACACGCCTGGACCGCTGGCGGCACGCATGGACTGCCGGATGGGATGGAAGGGGTGTGGTCACGAGGGTGCACGACTTCGTCGTAAACCGGATCCAGCAAGTTTTAATATGAGTGCATTCCAATCGAAGCAGAGAAACCTGCACCATTGTGATATCCCGCCATTCTCCAGTGATTTGGGTTCGTGTTACTGCTCATAGTGTCGCCGAGGCGAAGAGCAGCGAGTGAAGTGCTTGGGGAAGGCGGATCTGATTAGCTTTCCTCGACTTCTTATTACTATTTACTGCGTTCAACTTGTTACAAATTGTTAAGTTCAACCAGCGGAAATTTTTCTTGCCTGGTGGCGGTAACGCCCCAGTTGCCGGCCTGGTGGTTAGTGTATGTAACGGCTGTGTACGTTTCCTCACCTTGCCGCTGCTGTCCGGTAAGGCGTGTAGCTTTGAAGTTTTCTTGATTCTAGGCTGGTGGGTGAATCTTCTACTCTGGTGGTAGTGATTCCTTTCTCGTTCCGGACGCTCTGAACACAGTATTCTGGGGACGTAGTGCAGACCGCCGGTTCCGGCTTTGGCCTATTGTTCCATCTTTGCATTTGGTTTATCGAACGTCAGATAACTTCAGCAAGATTATCATTAGTCATTCGTTAGACTGCCACAAGCCCGAGTTACTATTTTGTGAAGTGAATGCAACTCTTGACTGCCTATCTCATCGCTCACGAAAGTGTTTGCTACCGGACGTTCTCAGAGGTCGATTGCTGGAGCACCTTCTGGATCAGTTGCTGGTTTTTTAAGTTAACTTTCGCTAATGTATTTGCTGTTTTACAGCATGTATCAAACTTTTTTTATTTTATTGCCGTTATTGACAATGGTGATTCTGGTCATTCGCCTTAAAATTCTAATTTGGTATTTGTATTAACGCGGTAAGCTTTAAAACCTTATTTGCTGCCATGTCTGGCGGCTGATGCCTTCTGCTGTGTTTGGTGCGACTTACCTTAATATTTCAAATTGTAAGTTGCAGCGAGTTTTAAACAATTCTTAATTTATTGCCATTCTTGGCGTGTAGGGCCTTCTGCACAGATCACAGTGGCTTGCTTTTATAACATTATCTGTTGTATGTGTATGTAATGGTGACTTGCTAAATTGTAACTCACTGAAAACACTATTATGTACACTGTTGTTTATTCCTTCATTAATAACGTGTGGTAATTTTTTATTTATTGTTGAGTCTGGAATTACTGGTTTAAAATAATTTATGTGTAATTGTAAAAGGCAACCAGTGGTAACTGGTTACGGCCCCGTCCACAATTGTAACCGAATCCTGCCATCCCTTGACTACCACTAGGTGACACACACCGTGGAAGATCTCCGACACAATGCGGGTGTAGAGGCTGGAACTTTCAAACGATCTGATAGTATACGGCCACATAGATAGCGCCGGGCACCCACTCCACTCCCTGAGACAAAGGAAGAGCCAAGCTCCTTGTAACGGCCTCTGGCGATTTCAGGTAATTACAGTCAGCCCCACTAGGCGCTCGATAGTTTACGTGCCAACGTCTGCGTGCATCATAATGCACCATAAACAAAATTCAAACAACATCCTGCAGCTAGGCTCGTCATTGGCAAAATCTCCTACTTTGTACCACAGCTATACAAGAGTAGAGACAAGTCGTAACTCGGGAACTTCGTCAAGAACCGACATGGGAAGTAGATGTTCTTGACTGGAGCACTCGCTAGTGTATGAGGTGGTATAATGTCGTTCAGGCTGGAATGGAGGTTCAATAATTATGGAAACGCGGCAGTGAATCCACCTTTCATGAGATTTCCTAGTTTTATCACGTTTTACAGAGCGTCTTTTCTCTGGCTCTGTTTTCTTGTACTGTTACCATGCCAGAGGACGAAGGGGGTGGGGAGAGATCACGCTGGAAACCGAGCTGAGTGAGTTTCATTGTCACTTTTATTTCATTTGATACTCAGTACCCCATGTACCTTTACGCAGCTTCGCTTAATGTGACTGACTGCTAGATTGTATAAATGTCGGTGTAATTGCAAGTAAATGCACGTCGGTGAATTCTGGCGAACGTTTCTGGTTCAGCCCTATACCTGAGCCTGAGAAAGGACTTAGAGTTTGATTTTCGAGGCTGGCTTGAGGCTGCAATCTGGCAGGGCATTTATCTACATGGTCTTTCTCAACGTATGGCCTCGCGGTTGGCTCCATCGGATTCACATGTAAGGCACGCACTTGCTCATATTTTAGGTATTGAACCGATGGAAAATTTCGAGTAAAGGAACGAGACGTTGTTTCTCCTACTTTCTGACTGGAGGAGACAAGTAGTACAACTGAAATATTTGTCTTATCTCTTGGCCAGTTAGCCTCTTCCATGTCTCAGTCCACAAAGGTCAGGCAGGCAGGATTTTGTGGCGGGTTAGGTATTCATGCTTCGCACCTCGCTCGAGTAGTTTGAGACTGGTTCCCCCTCTAGCGTAACGCCACGAGAGATTCCTTGTTTCACTTTAGCGCCGTGTAAGTCTTCGTACGGATCGCATCGTTGTTTGTCTCTCAGCGTATCACGTTCGAGAATCAGATTTGGCATGGCGTTGTCTTGCCCCGTGATGCCGTTCATGGCCCTCAGGAACAATCCACGTACAGGTGCTGCCAGTTTTAGTTTTGGCAAGTCCACATGTCATGTGCATCGAAGCTCTTTATGGATTCATGATTGGCTTGTGACATGATCAAGGTAACTTCGGTTAAAGTTCATACGATTCACATCAACTTTGAATTTGTGCGTTTTATGTCAAGTTTTTAGATCCATTTCAGGTGGACAGGCAGCTTTTGTGGCATGGACAAAAACTCCCTTTCACTCATCGTGATGGTTCTAATAGTATGCTTATTCTAACAAAAGTGGAAGGGGAACATGTGAATGTCAGGGTGTTTAATCTTCCGTCCGACGTTGATGACAGTTTTCGCAAGACCATCCTGCCATCTGGAGACATGGCGAATATACGGCTGGGTGGCTGGTCTTTTCAACATCGTTTACAAGTTTGTAGTGGTTTTCGATCTCTGGACATAGTGGATATGTTAATACTGAGTAGATATACATTAAAAGGCCAAAGAAACTGGTATAGGCATGCGTATTCAAGTACGGAGATATGTAAGCAGGCAGAATATGACGCTGCGGTCGGCAACGCCTATACAAGACAACAAACGTCTTGCGCAGTTGTTAGATCGGTAACTGCTGCTACAATGGAAGGTTATAAAGATTTAAGTGAGTTTGAACATGGCGCTATCTTCGGCGTACGACCGATGGAACACAACATCTCCGAGGTAGCGATGAAGTGTGGATTTTTCCGTACGTCCGTTTCACGAGTGTACCGTGAATATCAGGAATCCGGTAAAACATCAGATCTCCGACAACACTGCGGCCGGAAAAAGATCCTGCAAATACGGGACCAACGACAACTGCAGAGAATGGTTCAACGTGGCAGAAATGCAACCCTTCTGCAGATATCAGTGCTGGGCCACCAACAATTGTCAGCGAGCGAACTATTCAACGAAATATAATCGATATGGGCTATCGGAGCCGAAGGCTCACTCGTATAGCCTTGATGACTGCATGACACCAAGCTTTAACCCTCGCCTGGGCGCGTCAACACCGCCATTGGACTGTTGATGACTGGAAGCATGTTGCCTGGTCGGTCTAGTCTCGTTTCATATTGTACCGAGCGGATGGACGTGAACGGGTATGGAGACAGCCTCTAGAATCCATGGACAAGTGCATCTCAGCAGGGGAGTGATTAAGCTGGTGGAGGCTCCGTAGTGGTGTGGGGCGTGTGCAGGTGGGGTGATATGGGACCCCTGATACGTCTAGATACCAGTCTGACAGGTGACACGTACGTAAGAATTCCGTCCGATCACCTGCATCCATTCATGTTCACTGTGCATTCTGACGGCCAATGCGACACCCCATACGTCCAGAATTGCTACAGAGCGGCCCCGGAACACTCTTCAGTTTAAATACTTCCGCTGGCCACCAAACTCGCCAGAAATGAAAATTATTGAGCATATCATGGATGCCTTGCAACGTGCTGTTCAGAAGAGATCTCCACTCCCTCGTACTCTTACGGATTTATTGACATCCCTGCAGGATTCATGGTGACAGTTCCCTCCAGCACTACTTCAGACATTAGTCGGGTCCATGCCACTTAGTGTTGCGGTACTTGAGCGTGCTTGCGGTGGCGATATTAGTCAGGATTACCAGTTTCTATGGCTCTTCAGTTTAGTTTACACTGGACAAGTAGGGACCTATGGGCAGCTCCGCACAAGTTGTCCCCGTCGTGTCGTGGTCTTAAAATCCACTTATTAACATTGTGAGAGTCTAGCGGACTTCGTTCCCCAAGTGACAGCCATTGCGCCTAACCAAGTTCCTTAGGGCAACACGCGCCATTGCTTGATGGCTTAATGATTTTCCGACGTTAACCTCGAGTAGGGACTTTGCCCCTGTAGCTTCGGCGTCGCTGCCGCTTCCACTTCAAAACAACCATGAACGGGCGCAAGATGGCGAGGAGTCAGACGATTCCTGTTCCCTTCTCCGCCCTGCTGAGAGGATTCCCTTGGAGGATGCCTCTTCGACGTCACAAGAGGATGATCAGACAGACTTACAGACAATTTTAATCGTATTTTTCGAGCCACGTGAAGTAGGTAACAAGAGTGACTGCTATTATTGCTATGAAATCTTGTTGGTGGTTGCAGAGAAGTACCGTATCTATGAGAAATAGTGGATTTGTAATTTTACTTGTTTTTTAAGTCATCAATCTTCTGACTGGTTTGATGCGGCCCGCCAGGAATTTCTGTCTTATGCCAACCTCTTCATCTCAGAGTAGCACTTTCAACCTACGTCCTCATTTATTTGCGGGATGTTTACCAATCTCTGTCTTCCTCTACAGTTTTTACCCTCTACGGCTCCCTCTAGTACCATGAAAGTCATTCCCTCATGTCTTAGCAGATGTCCTATCATCCTGTCCCTTCTCCTTATCAGTGTTTTCCACATATTCCTTTCCTCTCCGATTCTGCGTAGAACCTCTTCATTCCTTACCTTATCAGTCCACCTAATTTTCAACATTCGTCTGTAGCACCACATCTCTATTGCTTCGATTCTCTTCTGTTCCGGTTGTCCCACAGTCCATGTTTCACTATCATACAATGCTGTACTCCAGACCTACCGTCTCAGAAATTTCTTCCTCAAATTACGGCCGGTATTTCATATTAGCAGACTTCTCTTGGCCAGGAATGCCATTTTTTGCGTTGCTAGTCTGCTTTTGATGTCCTCCTTGCTCCGTCCTTCACTCGTTATTTTACTGCCTAGGTGGCAGAATTCCTCAACTTCATCTACTGCGTGACCATCGATCATGATATTAAGTTTCTCACTGTTCTCATTCCTATTACTTCTCATTACCTTCGTCTTCCTTCGATTTACTCTCGATCCATACCCTGTACTCATTAGACTATTGATTACACTCAGCAGAACATGTAATTCTTCTTCACTTTCACTCAGGATAGCAATGGCATCAGCGAATCGTATCATTGATATCCTTTCACCTTGTATTTTAATTCTACTCCTGAACCTTTCTTTTGTTTCCATCATGGCTTCTTCGGTGTATAGATTGAACAGTAGGCGAAAGAATACATCTTTGTCTTACACCCTTTTTAATACGAGCACTTCGTTCTTGGTCGTCCACTCTTATTATTCCCTCTTGGCTGTTGTACATATTGTATATGACCCGTCTCTTCGCTATAGCTTAACCCTACTATTCTCAGAAGTTCGAATATCATCGTGGCCACGACTCGGGATTCGACCACTGCCCACCTTGTCTCCACCCAGTCTGTGCACGTTCTCTCCTGGCGGCACAAGCATTTTCCGTTTCATAAACAAAAGCTATAAAGTGCATGCCTCGGAACCATGGGGTCACGTGCTTGAATCTCGATCGGGCCACGGATATTTTTCAGTTTTAGTTTTAACCCAGCTTTCAGCTCTCGCCGCTGTGAGGAGGTGCCAGAAACAACACGGAGTTCGGAGTCCACGTCGAACTGTAGGTCGTCTTTCCCCAGTTGGATAACTGGGATACGTTAGAGATAAACAATACGCTAAAGCCGCGTCGAGTAGTGAGACTTACATCAGACTATTGAGCAACACAAAATTATTGTATATGCAGGGTGAATCATGTGAAACTCATGCACCAAATGTTGCTGAAATGGAAAAGTGCTGATGATGTGCGGTTTTCACAGAATACACATAAACATTTTTAAATGTAACAATGCCTATTGACATTAACAGACTAAATTCAGAGTAAATTAGAATGTCAAAGTGTTGTTTGTTGCACGATTATAAATGGCTCTAAGTACTATGGGACTTAACATCTGAGGTCATCAGTCCCCTAGACTTAGAACTACTTAAACCTAACTGACCTAAGGACTTCACACACATCCATGCCCGAGGCAGGATTCGACCCTGCGACCGTAGCAGTCGCACGGTTCCGGACTGAAGCGCCTAGAACCACTCGGCCACAGCAGCCGGCTGCAGGATTCTAGAGCGAATCGTTTACGAGATATCATATTTTTAAAAGTTCTCATACCAACACTAATACAATACCTGTGGTACCACACACTAAACAACAACACAAGTGCTCGCACTAGTTATGTGGATTCTAACCCGTGACAAGCGAAATGACCATCACGGTTTCTGTTTAAAATGACCACCGGCCGCGGCAATAGAAGTCTCCAGTGTGGTACGGAACGCTGCTGCAAACTTGCTAGCACTTCAGCGGAGATGTCCCAGCAGGCTGCAGTAAAACTTCGTTGCATATCATCGGACGTGATTGGTATGTCACTCTACACAGCGTCTTTGCTGACAGGAGAAAGTCTACAGGCGTCAAATATGGGGAACGGGCTGGTCAAGCTACAAATCCTTTGCGTGCAGTGCAACGGTTTGGAAACTATTCGTGAAAACGTACTGTAGTTCTTCGTGCACTGTGGACTGGACAGCGGTCATGTTGGTACCACAGTGTCTCGTACTGTGCAGAGGTACGATTTCTACCATGCGTGCAAAGTAGTCTGTTAGGAGGCTGTGGTATTTTTCCGCGTTCAGTATTCCGTCCGTGAAAAAAGGGGCTATGAGACGATGGTTCACTCTCTCGCACCACACAATTACTCTCCATGCACGCTGACGTTCCACCTGACGTAGTCAACGGGGATTGTCAACAGATCAACAGCGCATGTTCCAGTGGCTTACCTGGTCAAGATCGGTAAATGTGGCTTCGTTAATAAACAAGATATATTACTAAACATGATATATCTGGAGTACCCTGTCTTAATGCTCATATACAGAAGTTAACGCGATTCTCATAATCGTTTCCATGGAGCTCTTAACGGAGACAGATGTGATAGGGATGGAACCTGTATCGACGGAGAATGCGCAGAACACATTCATGTCTCATACCGCTTCCTCGCTCTATTGCGCATCAACTGCAACAGCAGCAAGGACATTAATTTCTCCCTCACCTGTCATCACTTGTTTCCTTCCGATAGGTTGTCTGGGAGCTACCCTACCACTTTCACGTGACTCGTTGAAGAGGTTGATGAATAATTGACGAGATGGTTGACGTCTACTGGTATGCCTTGTCGCAGACGCCGTACAAGAACGAAGAGCATTTTTCCCACACTCTCCGTACACCATGAATATGTCGGCTTTTCCTGCATTGGTAAATTCTGTGGTCCATTCACTACCTACTACTTGGACTGTCAGACACTGACTGACTTGAAACTCACAGTGCACTTAAGGAAGACACAAGCACACTGTAACCAAACATAACAGCATCGTACCTAGCAACTAAGCAGGTTGAACGGCAGAAACAAGTGTCCAAGTGTCGGTATGGAAACTTTTCGAAATACGATGTCTTATTCCCCTACTTCTAGTTTGTTAATGTCAATAGGCATTGTTTCATTTAAGAAAGCCTATGTTCGCACACAAAATACACTTTCTAAGTATGAGGGTTGGGTTAGATTGGGTTGTTTTGGGGAAGGAGACCAGACAGCGAGGTCATCGGTCTCATCGGATTAGGGAAGGACGGGGAAGGAAGTCGGCCGTGCCCTTTCAAAGGAACCATCCCGGCATTTGCCTGAAGCAATTTAGGGAAATCACGGAAAACCTAAATCAGGATGGCCGGACGCGGGATTGAACCGTCTCCCCGAATGAGTACGAGGGTTGCCCAGAAAGTAATGCACCGCATTTTTTTCTCAGCCGAAAACAAGGCTACGAATGCGAAACATTACGTCTGTATTATTTGCAGTTTCCTGAGTGAGCGCTCCAAGTTTCCGTCACTTCCCACAAAATGCGTAACTGTAGAACAGCTGGAAAATGGCGTCTGTAGGTGATTTACGTTACAAGCAACGTGTCATCATTGAATTTCTCACTACAGAGAAAGAAACCGTGGGGAATATTCACAAACGGTTGTGTGAAGTCTATGGAACATCTACTGTCGACAGAAGCACAGTAAGGCTTTGGGCACGGGGGGTGAGGACATCAGAAGGTGGTTCGGCGGAGCTCCATGATTGGCAGCGCTCGGGAAGACCATCCACGGCTGCCACATCTGACATGCTGGAGCGATCTGATGTCATTCGCGAGGACAGACGCATTACTACTCGGCAGTTGGAAGATATTTTGTGGACGATGAGGAGGTGACTCTCACAGTGAAGCACTGGCTCCGCCACCAGGACAGGGATTGGTACCGACAGGGCATACGCGCCCTTGTTTCGCGATGGAGGAAGGCCATAAAACGGGATGGAGGTTATATGGAAAGATAGGGTGTGTAGATAAAACACCTTTCTTCCGTGTCTGTAATTTTTATTTTGTTTAATAAAGAATTACGTTCTGGGCAACCTTTGTATTATAACTATCTGTTGATTTACTAACAACACGAGGCGCTGACTATCAGTCCATTCTGTGAAAACCACACATCCACAGCCCTTCACACTTCCGCAATAATGAACTTTACTTGGAACCGTCAGATCCCAAATCCTACTCGTACGTGTCCCTTTCTTTCGTTTAATATACACCACTGACCATTAAACTTGCTACACCACGAAGATGATGTGCTACAGACGCGAAATTTAACTGACAGGGAGAATATGCTGTGATACGCAAATGATTAGCTTTTCAGAGAATTTACACAAGATTTGCGCCGGTGGTGACACCTACAATGTGCTGACATGAGGAAAGTTTCCAACCGATTTGTCATACACAAACAGCAGTTGACCGGCATTGCCTGGTGAAACGTTGTTGTGATGCCTCGAGTAAGGAGGAGAAATGCGTACCATCACGTTTCCGACTTTGATAAACGTCGGATTGTAGCCTATCGCAATTGCGCTTTATCGTATCACGACATTGCTGCTTGCGTTGGTCCAGATCCAAAGACTGTTGGCAGAATATGGAATCGCTGGCTTCAGGACGGTAATATGGAACGCCGTGCTGGACCCCAATGGCCTCGTATCACTAGCAGTCGAGATGACTGGCATCTAATCCGCATGGCTGTAACGGATCGTGCAGCCACGTCTCGGTCCCTGTGTCAACAGATGGGGACGTTTGCAAGACAACAACCATCTGCACGAACAGTTCGACGACGTTTGCAGCAGCATGGACTATCAGCTCGGAGACCATGGCTGCGGCTACCCTTGCCGCTGTATCACAGACAGGAGCGCCTGCGATTGTCATCATGATGGTCGCATCCGTGTTTGTCGACATCGCGGTGAACGCACATTGGAAGCGTGTATTCGTCATCGTCATGCTGGCGTATCACCCTACGTGATGGTACGGGGTGCCATTGGTTACACGTCTCGGTCACCTCTTGTTCGCATTGACTGCACTTTGAACAGTGGACGTTACATTCCAGATGTGTTACAACCCGTGGCTCTACCCTTCATTCGATCGCTGCGAAACCCTACATTTCAGTATGATAATGCATGACCGCATGTTGCAGGTCCTGTACGGGCCTTTCTGGATACAGAAAATGTTCGACTGCTGCCCTGACCAGCACTTTCTCTAGATCTCTCGACAATTGAAAACGTCTGGTCAATGGTGGCCGAGCAACTGTATCGTCACAATACGCCAGTCACTACTCTTTATGAACTGTGGTATCGTGTTGAAGCTGCATGGGCAGCTGGCTGTACCTGTACACGCCATGAAAGCTCTGTTTGACTCAATGCCCAGGCGTATCAAGGCCGTTATTACGACCAGAGGTGGTTGTTCTGGGTACTGATTTCTCAGGATCTATGCACCCACATTGCGTGAAAATGTAATCACATGTCAGTTGTAGTATAATATATATTTTTTCCAATGAACACCCGTTTATGATCTGCATTTCTTCTTGGTGTAGCAATTTTAATGGCCAGTACTGTATCTTTTGTTCCTGTACTTCCCTACATTTGTTTCTCCACCTCACAGTGTTCTTAGAAAACTGGCATAACTTAATCTACATTCTGTAATGGATAAAATATCTTTATGAGAAAGGGTGTCATTAACAAACATTGTTTGCTGACGTGAGATCAAGTGGTCATCAGGCCGGTATCCGTTAAACACGGTAACGGAGCGTGACGCGACGCGCGAAGGCGAAGTGTCTCGCAGCTCTTAAAAGAACCATGTCAGAAGAGAGGAACGGCCGAGGAGACGGCGGTGTCAGCTGGCGGCGTTCCTGGGGAGGTGAGAACTCGGGCACTTTGGGAGACGCGACACGTCTGCGGGGCGTGGCCGCGGCGGCGGAGGCGGCCGAGTGAGTGCGCCAACTCCGGCCGGCCTGGAAACAAAAGTTGTCCGCCGCCGCAAGAAAGCGCTGACGGCGGGCCGCCGCCGCCGCCGCCGGCCTGGAGTGATTATCGGACATTGATTCTCGCGCCGAGAGCAGTGCTACCCCCCTTCCTCTTCTCTTCGCACTCCCCCCCCCCCCCTTCACCGGGAACAACTTCTTTCCGCGGGCGCCGCCGCAGCGGCCGAATGCCGCCAGCAGACCCACAGCGTCTGCGCCGCTAGGGAAGTTCCGATACCACCGAAGTATCGGTAGCTACTTAACTGAATACGGACCATGCTCCTCCTGACTTGAAAACCGTAGCTTAAATTGGTACAGAGGAGAGGAAAAGGCAGATATCTTGATCTCATTCAGGATTGGAAATGCCGTAATTGCACGTTGCTTAGCGAGCAGTTACGAAAAGCGCCTGTTTTTGGGAGTACTTTGAGAGCTGCCTAGTGCACTGCAAGATAGCCGTCCACAAGGCCAGCAAGGAGACAGAAGATTAGCCTGTATGATGCCCTTGTACAGTGCAACACGCTGATTCACGATCTGAACGTTAAGTTGGTGCGCGTTTAGGCAAGCCTCTTCTTCAGCATTTTTTTGCTGTGAGGTGTTTAACGAGACTGCTAACAGCAAATAGTGGATATTTGTTTTATTTTTGGGTATATTTGCAATGTACTTCGGTTGCCAAGAACGTAATGCACCGTTCTTTTCCCTTCAACAATTCTTTATTAAACATAATAAGAATTACACATACGAAAGAATGGTGTTTTATCTACAGTCCTATTCTGGCCACGCAATCTTCATCGCGCTCTATGGTCTTCAAAAAATGGTTCAAATGGCTCTGAGCACTATGGGACTCAACTTCTGAGGTCATTAGTCCCCTAGAACTTAGAACCAGTTAAACCTAACTAACCTAAGGACATCACACACAGCCATGCCCGAGGCAGGATTCGAACCTGCGACCGTAGCGGTCTCGCAGTTCCAGACTGCAGCGCCTAGAACCGCACGGCCACTTCGGCCGGCTCTATGGTCTTCCTCCAGCGCGTAACAAGGGCGTTATGACCTGTTGGTACCAATCCTTGTCCTGGTGGCGGAGCCAATACTTCGCTGTGTGAATCACCTCCTCATCTTCCTCAAAATGTCTTCCACGAATGGCGTCTTTTAATGGCCCAAACAAGTGGAAGTCCGAGGGGGCTAGGTCAGGTGTGTCAGGTGTGACAGCCGTGGATGGTCTCCCCGACCGCTGCAAATCGTGGAGCTCAGCCGAACCGTCTTCTGATGACCTCGCCCTCCGTGCCCAGCGACTAACTGTACTTCTGTCGACAGCAGATGCTCCATATACTTTGCACAAGCGTTTGTGAAATTACTCACAGTTTCACAGTATGTTACAAGCAACGTGAATTTCTCACTACAGTGAGAAATTCACGTTGCTTGTAACATACATCACCTACACACGCCATTTTAAAACTGTTCTGCAGCTACGCTATCTGTCGGAAGTGACGGAAACTTGGCGCACCCATTCCGGAGACCTCAAATAATACACACGTAGCGTTTCGCATTCGTAGCATTGTTTTCGGATGAGAAAAAAAAATCGGTACATTACCTTCTGGGTAACTCTTATATATTTGGCATACCCCTGTTTATTCAGTGAAGTTACTACAGTCACCCACTTACTCATCACTCACATTTAACGTCAGCTGCTCACATGAAAAATAGCAGCATTACTGAGGAGATTATTGTATTTTTGTCAATGTCTTTTTATTACTTTTTGTATATGCCTGTTAAGAATTTACGCTGATTATGTCGATCATTAGGTTGGTCAAGTCTTCGAGTGCGATAAGGCAGGGCGCGACGTCCCACGGTAAAGGGTTAATATTTTTACATTTGATCGATGGTTTTGGAAATGTAAAAAGACTGTTTCTGATGCTCTTTCCTGTATTTGTTTATAAAAAATTACTCTGTGCTTTTACGTAAGATATATTCCTATAACATTTCATCTTGTACTTTGCGTCGGAGGGCGTAAATATTTTTTATTATGCCCGTCTGCGTTTTTAAAATATTGCTATGACTTCTGACGGTAAAAAGTCGTCATGTGATTTTAAAGGTTATTTTGTATGTAAGCTTTGGCTTTTCTATTGATGGTGTTTGTTGTATTTTATGTCTGCGTGTTGTAAGCTTTCAAATATAGAGGGGACTGTGATACTGGTGTTTTGCAATACTGAGCTTAGCAAGTTAGCTGTGAGAGCTACAGGCTTTCTGTACGTTCGATCGACAACTGCTAAGGTTAACTGGCAAACTTATGAGGTGGGCTCTTCCTCAAATTTAAAATTATTGGATGCAGTGAAAGTGAAGATATCTGTTGGAAATAATCATCACAGTGCATATTACACCTCATAGAAAATGTTGTGCTGTTATGATATGTGCTTATAAGGTTCGAATAATTTTGTATTTATGTGAATCTCTATATTTCGTATACATTTTTCTGCTTCTGTATTTTTTGATAGCGGTTGTAAATAAGGCGACATTTGCGTTAAGATCCTCATGTCTGATAGCTCTTATATTTTTTTAGCACTTAAGATGGTCATACGGTGACTGAAATAAATCTGTAAAATAAAGGATTGCAATATTAGATGCTGCCATGTATCTGAAATGTATTGACAATAATAGGGTCGTGGTGCACACGGTTCCCAATGGAATTAGACAATAAATTGTCCTCTGATACCACTCACGTGGGTATTCTAAATGTATCTATATCCCTCCAAATCCTCGTATGCAATGCGCCCAATTTTCCTTTCCGCATCCCACCTCATTCCCCCACCTACATCCTGTACCATCTCATCAAATTACCACCCCATTTCACCCACATCAGACACCTCCAAATCTTATATACTGTCTGCAAACTACATTCCAGTCACCCCATTGTCACCCTTCTGATGACCAACCCTGGTATGCTGCCATGCCTTCGCAAATACACCCTTCAGTACCTGCAATTATACACACTCCATATTCTATCCCACCGCGACTTCAACCAACTCTCTGTCACAGACAATGAGAACTGCCCCAATATTTTCCCTTCTACCAATTTTAACTCACCCCCATCTATCCCACTCAATATCATGGCCCCTCTCTCCTTTTCCCTCTCCTTCCATCCCCATCCCTTTACTCTTGGAACCACTGCCCTACCCACACAACACACTACTCCTCACCCTCTCTCATTCCCACTAAATATGTTTTATCACTATCCATCTAAACTCCTACATCTCATCTCCATAAGTTTGCTATCTAATAAACCCCCATCTTTCTACCCACGTCTCTCAAACCTACAGAATATACTCTCTCCTCTGCCAATACTTTTCACCCTACTGTAGGTCCTTCAGATTTCACGTGAAAGCCAGTATTTCAGTGTTTCTATCAGAAAAATTTCATCTTCCTACGACGTATTTTTAGAATGTATTGGTTTTAGGTTCTTTTTACTCTCCATCATTGATTTTTAATTTAAAATAGAAAACAGGCCCAAATTTTCTTTTCACTTCTCATGATAATTTTTTAATTCGTTTGGTTGAATAGCGGAGAACTGTACCAATGATCAATGATAGCCCCCCCCCCCCTTTCCCCCTTACACCACCCATTTGGGGCCACGAGGATGAAATGAAAATGAAGAAAAAAAGTATTGATACTTGTTCATGTTTATCGTTTCTTAATTATTTTGTGCAAATGAAGTGCTGCTAACAATGTAACAATGTATATTCTCGTTCACTGCTTATTTTATGCAGTCAATTAAAATGTGATGAATACTGTTATCTGTCCATGCACGGCATTGCAGTGTACCAATATGTTTGAACAACCTGTGTACGAAAATGCAGTTTTTCAGGGGGAGATATCTCAGGTTCTCTTGATCACAGGGGTAATGGGTCAAATGTTTTGGATAGCCGTTGCCCTAATGACCATTTGGATACCTGCCACAAGAGCGGGCATACTGTAGCAATCCTACAGCACAGGAAAACTGAGAACCTTCGCTGGATCTTTTGTGTTAGCTGTGGTCTAGGGTGGGCTTTACGAGATTTATAAAAGTATCTTTTATTCATGGGCGATCCCCGAGAAAACCCTGAGAAACTTAGATTTTTCGTAACCAAAAATACCAGTTGTATGGATGGCTACTTCTATAACAACTATTGGGATTAAAGCGTTGGAATTTTTACAGTACGTTCTTAAGATGATGTTCTCGAGGAACTTCCAATCTTTTTTTCTGTCATCACCCATTACTCAAATTCATACGTTCAGAGTTACCGTATATATGTAGCAAATACCAAAAACCGATTTGTAGCTATTTTTGCACTACTGTCCATAATTTCCTAAATAACTAATCGTAGGAAATTGCTCAAATTCTTACAGTACATTTTACAGAAATTTATCTAGATAGGCGATTTTTCCGTTTTTGAAACATCTATCCACTACCAAGACATATCTGGAAAATTATCATTTTTCGGTACCACAATTAACAATTGGTGGGGTTGCCACATCCATAATTTCGGTTCATGGCAAATCAGTGAACTTTTTTGCGTGCGTTCTCAAGATGATGTTCTCACGGAGCCTTAAAACTTTTTCCGGTGTTCTAGTGTCGCTACCCAGTGTGTTAGGAAGAGTGCTAAGAAGTAGTGAGAAAGTCACTGTGAAGTACTGCATTAGCAGCCGCAGTGTTCTAACAACCCTACCACAACGAAGGTCAAAATTCAATAATGATTGTGGTGTTGCTCACGCTGCTAAATACTGCATTTTCGGGCAACAACAAAGTTATTAAGTGGCAGGTGTCATTAAAGCACAGTTAATAAAGTCATTTCATATAATAAAGAATAAACTAGTCACTCATCTATTCGTGTTTCCCACGCTGGTCTCGTTGTAAAATCATGGTTCTATCGTTGAAAATCTAGGTGGTGATGATTCCCAGCTCGGATGCAAAGACGCCTAGGTTTTTATTCTGCGATATTCAAAAGTTTTATAGATGAGTTTCACAAACCATTCTTGAAGATTAAACCTTTGAAAGTTAGCACAATGGCGATGTAAAAAAATAATCAGCATTCTGAATTCAAGTTACACTTCTTTTTTATTGCTTTTGTTGCAATGGCACGTAACACACAAAACATCACTTCATAATAGAAAAAATACTTGAAAACATCTTCCTCACTGTTAAAGTTCACATTTTATAAGCTGACTACAATATACGTGTTTTCAACATGACGTCCAAGACTTGACTTTCTCAAGGTCCGCCTTTCTAACAACTAACTATCGCTTATGCGGCCAAAAATCAAGAGTTACATCAAAGTTCGTTGTGACAAAAGAAAGAATACACATAAGAATAATATCGTTGCAATATAAACATATCGATGTATCAAAATTCCTCTACATTAATGAAATCAAATCTGAATGTTATTTCAGAAATATGTTAACTACTTTACAGAAATACAGTAGAATATTGCTGGTATAGAGAGGCTGAGTTGAGGTGCCGTAATGGTTACGTAAATCAAGTACCATTACAGTATGGTGACATGTGGGTCAGGATAACGTGCACGTAAGGGAATTTCGGGAAGAGGTTAGCTGCGTTTGCTGACATAAATGATGGATATATGTCTTACAAAAATATGTGGAACATATATAAAGAAACTCCTTATGATACAGGAATGAGAACGGGAATCTGTGAGGCTCGGTTAACTGTGAAAATTAGAGTTGAGGCACGTGATATGTTTATCTACATATATTTAATAACATTCACAAGCAAGGGTGTAGGCCTGTACAATTCATGACCAGAACTTAGTTTAAGATGTGTAATGATCGTTACTACTATCACTGAAACGTTTCAGAAAAGTTTCCGACAAATTATCTGAAAGGCTGGGCTCCCTGTATTTGGTACTGCAAAAACAGAAAAGGTATTGCATGGAGAGATAATAAAAGCATGTGAGCTCAAGTGCTCAAAACCAAATAAGTAAAAGGTATCTTCTAAAGGCAACATTAAAGCCGTGAGTATAACAAGACGTTATGACTGACATTGGTCTGAAAGGCTTATCAACTGATTTCGCATCTACGTTGAAACAGTGCAGTGTGCCCTATCTAAAGGCGCGAATACCGTAAAGCGGTAAAATTAAGAAAAAAGTTATATTATAAATAAAAACACAACGAATAGCCAAATAAACTGGTACACCTGCCTAATATCACGTAGGGCTCCTGCGAGCACGCAGGAGTACCGCAGCATGACGTGGCATGTACTCGACTAATGTCTGAAGTGGTGCTGGAGGGAACTGACACCATGAATTCTGCAGGGCTGTCCATAAATCAGTAAGAATACGAAGGATGGAGATCTCTTCTGAACAGCATGTTGCAAGGCATCCCAGATATGTTCAATAATGTTCATGTCTGGGGAGTTTGGTGGGCAGCAGAAGCGTTTAAACTCAGAAGAGTGTTCGTGGAGCCACTGTGTATCAATTCCGGACATGTGGTGTGTCACATTGTCCTGCTGGAATTGCACAATGGACATGAATGAATGCCAGTGATGAGACAGGATGTTTTTGTATGTGTCATCTGTCAGAGTCAAATATAGACGAATCAGCAGTCCCTTATCACTCCAACTATACACGCTCCACACGACTACCGAGTCTCCATTCAGGCCCCTCGTGGCGCACGCACGCCCTTCCATTTAGTGGTAGGTCCCTTGGGACCTTGGAGTCGGAAGTGGCGGCTAAAGTGCTCGCGTGTTGGCAGGGCACCAGCCCTTTGCTGACAGCTGGTGCTGTGAACGGTGTCTTCCGCACTTGCCGCCATTCACGAAGCTCGATAATGTTGTGTCGACCAGTTGCCCTGGGTCACTACCTCCTATTGCGCTCCCTCTGTCTCACAGGGCTGGTGGACGACCTTCACTCTCCAGTCTGCTTGGTTCCCCATCTGCCCAGCTCCTACAGCCTCTCCAGTGTCAGCGATCTCTCCAACTGCCTGGTACGTCACCATCAACTCAGCTCCCACAGTCTGCACAATGCTTACATGGGGACTTGGTGCCGTGTTTATAATGAAATTGTAATGGATTGCTTTACGTGATTACTCAAAGAATAATTTTATTCAATCGCGCAAATATTATTTGAAATTATTACAGCAATAATTCTAAATGATTATTTTTCTGTGTCTAAATCTTTATAATCTTAAGTAGTGGTGAGGTGTTGTACTGTATGATAGTGTAGTGTTAATTCCCACATCCTTTCATGCACTCAAAGTGCTAAGCTGGCTTAGACTACATATTCAGTTCAGTCACTCTCATTCTATTTTACTCTACTACACTACTGGCCATTAAAATTGCTACACCACGAAGATGACGTGCTACAGACGCGAAATTTAACCAACAGGAAGAAGATGCTGTGATATGCAAATGATAAGCTTCTCAGAGCATTCACACAGGGCTGCCGGTGGCGACTCCTACAACATGCTGACATGAGGATAGTTTCCAACCTATTTCTCATACACAAACAGCAGTTGATCGGCGTTGTCTGGTTAAACGTTGTTGTGGTGCCTCGTGTAAGGAGAAGAACTGCATACCATCACGTTTCCGACTTCGATAAAGGTCGGATTGTAGCTTATGGCGATTGCGGTTTATCGTAATGCGACATTGCTATTCGCGTTGGACGAGATCCAATGACTGTTAGCAGAATATGGAGTCGGTGGGTTCAGGATGGTAATGTGGAACGCCGTCCTAGATACTCAACGACGAACCTGGGTGCACGAATGGCAAAACGTCACTTTTTCGGATGAATCCAGGTTCTGTTTACAGCATCATGATGGTCGCATCCGTGTTTGGCGGCATCGCGGTGAACGCACTTAGGAAGCGTGAACTCATCAACGGCATACTGGCGTATCACCCGGCGAGATGGTATGAGGTACCATTGGTTACACGTCTCGGTCACTTCTTGTTCACATTGACGGCACTTTGAACATTGGACGCTACATTTCAGATATGTTACGACCCGTGGCTCTATCCTTCAATCGACTCATGCAAAAACCTACATTTCAGCAGGATAATGCACGACCGCATGTTGCAAGTCTTGTGGGGGTCTTTCTGGATACAGAAAATGTTCGACTGCTGCCCTGGCCAGCACATTTTCCAAATCTCTCACCAATTGAAAACGTCTGGTCAATGGTGGCCGAGCAACTGGCTCATCACAGTACGCCAGTCACTACTCTTGATGAACTGTTGTATTGTGTTGAAGCTGCATGGGCAGCTGTACCTGTACACGCCATCCAAGCTCTGTTTGACTCAATGCCCAGGCGTATCAAGTCCGTTATTACGGCCAGAGATGGTTGTTCAGGGTACTGATTTCTCAGGATCTATGGCCCGCATCTCGTGGTCGTGCGGTAGCGTTCTCGCTTCCCACGCCCGGTTTCCCGGGTTCGATTCCCGGCGGGGTCAGGGATTTTCTCTGCCTCGTGATGGCTGGGTGTTGTGTGATGTCCTTAGGTTAGTTAGGTTTAAGTGGTTCTAAGTTCTAGGGGACTGATGACCATAGATGTTAAGTCCCATAGTGCTCAGAGCCATTTAAACCATTTGAACCATCAGGATCTATGCACCCAAATTGCGTGAGAATGTAATTACATGTCAGTTCTAGTATAATGTTTTTTGTCCAATGAAGACCCGTTTATCATCTGCATTTCTCCTTGGTGTTGCAGTTTTAATGGCCAGTAGTGTACTTATTCGTGTAACCAAACTACTGTAAAAAAATATACGAACTATTAGGCTTCGAATTTCTTTTCTTTCGTTATGGTGGCACTAATGCTGGTGTATGGCGTGAATCTCGATGAGTGCCGACGTTACCAGTCTGCTCGCTGTCCTTTGTGGGAAAACACCCACTGCGAAATTCTCCTTTTTGCTGAAACTGACACAAAATTTAATCTGGTTGATGTACAAATTTTCCACTCCAGCTCCTGAAACAAACATAAAAAAAGCACATGGTATTGTCGACATTTGACTACAGAGCTACATTTCTTCTGTTCTTCTCTTTCTCACAAACTGATGAAGTGCCTCGCTCACTCTGCAAAAACATACTACTACTCGCGAAAGCGCACTCGAATATCATCGCACAATAGAGCAGAAAACCACATGCGGAAACCACAAGCGATAACCACAATGAACCACAATCGCATAAGACTCAATAGCTCATCTGTGTAACCACATTCGAATAAAATAACCCATGCGCTGGAAACATCACACCAAAGGCGACATCCAGAGACAAAAAACACACCACAAATACATCGCGCCACTGGCGATGACAATAATCAGCCCACAAAGAAGACACATTGCACTGGGCAATCGCCACAAACCACAGTGAAACACGCAAGAAAGTCAACACGCCTCTCGCGTGGACAATACACGACCATCCTGCAAAATACCTCCATGGGTCTCGCAAACTAGTCTCAAGGACGCCTCTATCAAACAGTATACTACGAATTATTTACCGGATGGTACAAGGGCGTTTACTGCAATGCACACGCAATAAAGAGAAGAAATATGACTGTAGCTGACTCTGTTACGAGAAGAATTCCGTCCCTAATACTGGTGCACTTGTTTTGGACTCTAAGACATAAAATTCTATCATTGTTGTGCCATCTGATTCTGTCATTCCAGTCAAACTGCAAAACTGATAAGACAGCATATTACCTCGCGCGAAATAGGACTCAAACAAACAACGAAGTATCTGTCGTGAAATTGGCACGTTTCTACTCTCCACAATTGCAATTAGTCAGCTCTGGGAGGACCAACTGTACATCTATAAACTTGATACGTGTAATGAAGAAATACTAGTACAGTAAAATTCTAACAATGCTTAACTCTTACGATTAGCAGTAATGGGAGAAGTTCCTATTCTAATTTCCATTGTGTATCTCAAAATGAATCTAAAGAAATGATTGTTATCTTTAACACTATTGTAAGTAAACGAAACTTACGCTTATGTTCGGCTGCCACCGACCATTAAATTATCTATGGCTTGTACAGAATAAGAATCTACCAGCAACGTTTTCCTAGCTCGTCGTATCTGCGCGTAATACCATTCATGAGGCTAGGTCCCAGTTCAGTTGCAGATGCGTGTTGTGCCTCTTCTGCATATTCAATTGGTCACTGACGTTGATTAACATTTCCTTGCGCTCCTCGTCCTGGGTTCGGTCCCCGAATCTCAGTTTCCTCGACCGGACCTCCACTTCAGTTTCCTCCGTTGTTCATTCGCGCCCATGTTCAATTGTCATGGAAGCCGGATCCATGATTTCGCCATCCGTTGTTTTGTGGTCCGTAACCTTCATTTCTCCTTCTATTGCAGCCTCTATTGCGTAGTACATAATTATTGCGGTTCCCATTCCAGTCTCTTCGTTGTTCACCTTCATTGCTCCCGAAATTTCCCGACCGTGAGGCGTTCCGTTCCGTACATTTCCGTTCCTGTTATTGTAATGGCTATATTATGGGTGCGTCATAGGGCCTGCGACGTATCTGTCAGACTTTCCTCCGTTTCTCTGACATTATCTGCTCGGAATGCGTCCTCTAATTCGTAAAGGGTGTTACGGGAAGTATCGAGCTCCACATTTCACCTGCCAGCTAATACTTTTTGATATGCCGACGGAAGTTTGGTGTAACAGTGACGAATGATTTCACCGGTGAAGCATAGTACGTCAAGATACTGGTTCTTGTCAATCATTGCAACAAGGAACTTGACTGGGCTTTTGTAGCCTGAACTCTCGAAATCTTTGGCAACAATCACCTCGCATTTTATGCGCTCTTGCGTCTCCTTGGAGCAGTAGATATTTAGGAAGCTGTCCTTGAATTACTAGTGACTTCTACATGTTGCTGATATTCCGCGAATTTTCTTCGCAACTGCCCCTTGCATGTATCCGCAAATAAAGTCTAATTTGTATTTTAAAGGCCAATTTGCAGATAAAGAGAGGTCAAATTCTGATATCCAAGTGTGTGGGTGAGTAAAGTTACCCTCATCTCGGAAAATTTCAAATTTTCGGATTTGTGAGAAGTGTTGAAAATCAAATGGCGTTTCGTCGACAACTTCTGTACTACGGTATATATCAGACCTTTGGATGTCCTCGTTCGGCGTCCCCTTATTAGTGTTCCCTCCACGGCTTCGAGAAAATGCGACGTTCATCTCACCATGTCCTCTGCTCGCTGCCAACGGTATACAGTTATCCGTCCCGCCTGAATTTGTTTCTGGTTCTGTTGTGTTCGCTGCTTGGCCGCATTTGAATTTGTTTCCTTAGCGCCTCCTCCAATTTCTTCTCCACACGTGTGTTGATAGCTTCCTGTTGAGATTTGAACGAAAGGAGAGTCCAGACCTCTTCAGTCTCGCTCACTGGAGTTGCAGTTGTTACTTCTGAACCAGTCCCTAATTTGCGCAGCTCAGATTCTAATTTGTCCATGGCTGCTGTCGCATGAAGATCCGTGGCTTCGCGTATTTTCGTGTCCATGCACTGCTCCGCGTCATTTTGCCGCTTTCCCACGCTTTCGACTTTCTTGTTCAAATTGATCACTGCCTCTCGTCCTTGCTGTTCTGTGCGTTTACTCTCTTTCGATGTTTCTGCTGCTACTCGTCTTGCGAAACTTGCTACTGTCTTAGCATCGTGTGCAATCTTTGAGGCTTTCATTGCTTTCTTGTTTAATTTACGTAGGTTTTCTTGGAGTTTATTTGCCCATGACATGTGTTCCTCTCGCATCTGATTTACTTGCGCATGGATATTTTTGATGTCCGTCCTCGTTTCGTTATTATCTCGTACTAACTCATTAATTTTGTCCTCCAATTTATTCTCCAGACCCATTAAAAATTCCATCAGATTGAAGTCCTCTTCCTTTTCCTCAGTATCGTGATCGACAGAACTCATATTTGATTTCTGCGGTGTTGTATCCGCATCATTGCGTTCTGATACCGCCCGTCTCCCCTATCCGAAGATCTATTAATCACTTATGCTTCTATATGTTGTGGTACGCTCACACCTATCACACGCGATTTGACACTGCCTGTTCCCTCAAGAAAAGCCATATCGCTTTCGTCTCCATGATTTCCTTGTTGTGCGTCATCGTGGTTGCTAACACCGCTCAACAGCAATGCCTTCCTACGTTCAGACTGCGCCTCTACCGCTTCATTGCGCTCTTCCTCCATGACGTATGCTTTGTTTTCCCGCTCCCAGTCTACATGTCTCCGTGCCCTACTTCTCCTTATCATTAAAATTCTCTCTTCACACAAACTATAATTGTCCGTGCAATACTTGGATAACCGAATTATCTAAATCACAAGATGTACGCAGTACAATATAATGACGTGAGAAATAACTAGCAAAGCGGTCTGTAGTCCGGGACTACCACAATAGTACACGGGATTCAGAATCAAAAAACAACAAAATACAAAACAAATACAATGTTAAATATCGCAAAAATAATACGACAACGCCGCTAGCAACGACGGGAAAACGGTCGACAAATGACACACAAGTCACTCACATAAATGCAGTCTAAATAAAACATATAAACACATAAACAACACAATCAGAGAATTAAGTATGTACAATATACTAAGGAACCTTTTTTTTTAATTTCATCATAATGTGGGCTTGGCAAGGACGCAAAATGACAGAATCACAGAAGTGCCAAGGACCTAGATCCTGGCAGCGGTTCGCTAATTACAAAAATTCCTACTTTCTTTTGTAATGAGGACGTTAGTAAAAATGGTATAGGTAATGTTAATCAGAACACAGGGAGGAGTTGTGATCTAAAGAACAATACAATAGATTTATTCATTCTTAACATCACAAGATAAAAATATGGCTAAAGAAACGTCACACAAACATTTTTATTGGGCAAACGCTTTCACTAATATGGGCTCTATGGTGGACAAAGTGGTCAGCTGGGGATCGACACGCGAAACTAACCAGAACACTAATCGCTTTATCTGACTTCATACACGCGAATCCGGGGTACGACACAAAAATACGCCACAATCAAGTATCTATACTCTACTATTCCTAAAAAAAAAAAAATATGGTTCGAAAGAACAGTGTGTAAGAGGTCCATGATTAAGGAATTTGTTGCTAGCGCACTCGAGCAGATGTAATTTCGATGGATTGCTCACGCGCTGCCTGCGATATGTAAGCTATAAGAGAATCTCAAACCAGAGAGCTGCAGTACGAACTGTGTAGCAGTAGGAGTAAGTAGTAGCGAGCAGTCTGGTGTTGATACACTAGTGTAATTCTGAATGACGACTAGCATAAGACTTCATGTATCCTTCACCTTCTGACTAATTATCAGCAATTACTGCAATATCCCTATGTCCTGTCCGTCCTCATGATCATGGAACACTATATTTGGTTTTCGCACTAATTCTACGTTGATGTAAGAGTATGGATTCTACAAGAATGTGGTGTTGACATATCAAGCTGTCCACCACCTCGAACGATGGAGATGTTATTATCGTCCTACTGTTTGGTGTACCTAATGTACTACCAAAATGATAACATACAATATTAATGTAACATTTCAGTGTCTTGGCTACACTGATAAATACTTCAGGAAGAGAACTTCAGATTGTCTCACTTGGTGTTGTGCTTCTGTAGAAAGATGTGGACTTTCAGTGCAGCTACGTGCAACCCACTGTGCTACAACCATGATGCTATCCTTCCCATCGCTTTCCTAGTTCTTGTAAAATGGTAAAGACTTATTCAGTGCGTGTGCACTTTACTTCATTTCTTAATGTATTCAGTTCATGTAAATATGCTAAAGACTTCTACAGTGCGTGTGCACTTTATTTCACTCCTTCATAGGTCTAATTCACGTAAAAATGCTAAAGAGTTTTACAGTGCATGTGGACTTTATGTCATTTGATAATATATTTTGTACTCATTGCGTATACACTTTGTCATTTCTTAATATGTTCTGTACTCAGTACGTGTGCACTCTATTTCATTTCTTAACATGTTCTGCACTTATCAATAATGTATATACTCTGTGACTGTAGACTTAGTAACTAAATAGATCATAGGAAAATGTGTTGCTCGTGGCAAGTCCAATTCACTCATCATCGCTGCCAAATTTTTGCCCCCCCCCCCCCCCCTCCCCAGCTAGCGCACTCGAGCAGATGTAATCTCGATGGATTGCTCACGCGCTGTCTGCGATATGTAAGCTGTAAGGGAATCTCAGACCAGAGAACAGTGTTGATTGCAGTAGGAACTGTGTGGCAGTAGTAGTAAGTTGTTGCTAGCAGTCAGGTGTATCGAGTTGGCTGGGCCGGTCGTGTGGAGCGATGGCGGAGCCTGAGCGTTGTAGTATAAGGTATAAGCAGCCTCGCGCACGTGTAGTATTATTATATCAAGTCCCATGTAAATGTTTTAAAAAAATCTCTTAATAATAATCATTCCTGTAAAAATTAACTTTTGACAATCATTCATTTAAATTTAAAGAACTTACTAATTTCTCCAATCCATGGTCATCCCGTTTATTGTAAAGAAAAATCAGTTGTTTCTTCTATACATGATAAATCTATCGGCCAGCATTGCACTGGGCTGTGCCAGAAAAATTTCATATAGGAGCAGATGTATATACATATGCGTTATCCGGCGACCTTATTGAGGTAAGAATTTTCTATTTATTCAGAATGATCTTTCAGGGCCATGACGCAGCACTGCTGACGACCAAAATTTACCAGTTTAAATTCACAGTCAATTATTGAAAGGTTATAAGTGAGCGACAATTATTTATTGAGAGATTAGTCACATTTTATTATTGGTAGGTTACGGAATTTATCTGCTGGCAGGTTATGCCAAATGTGAATGCTATATAATTATTTTTTTATTGGGAGGTTACTCTAAATGTCAATGCTATACATATTTTCACTGTTGGGTAGTTACGCTAAATGTCAATATTATTTATATTCTTTATTTGTTGGGAGGTTACAAGGGCGCTGAGAAACATGTATTGGAGCCCTACGCCATAGCATCGAATACGTACCCTCCTGCTGGTCAGGGCGGCACCCCACGATGTGTTCGGCGAACGAGGAGGAGGAAACTTGTGTTTAACGTCCCGTCGACAACAAGGTCATTAGAGACGGAGCACAAGCTGGAATGGGGGAAGGATTGGGAAGGGAATCGGCCGTGTCCTTTCAGAGGAACCATCCCGGCATTGGCCTGAAACGATTTAGGGAAATCACGGAAAATCTAAGTCACGATGGCTGGAGACGGGTTTGAACCTCGGCGAACGAAGTCATGGAAGGCTGCAATCTATTAGTAATGGCGCGCGCCCGAAAATGCAAGTATGCGGTCTCGCGTTCTGCTAATTCGGAACGCAGGTACTTCCCAATGAGCCTCTGAAACCCAGGTGGATTCCAGTGTGCAGGTGGACCTGTTTGCTGGTCTGCCAAACAAATTTGACTCCGTCCCATGACTATGCGTGACGGAATATGTCAAATCTTTGGACAGCCGACTCCAACAAATAAGTACACCCACACATGGTTCAAATGGTTCTGAGCACTATGGGACTCAACTGCTGAGGTCATTAGTCCCCTAGAACTTAGAACTAGTTAAACCTAACTAACCTAAGGACATCACAAACATCCATGCCCGAGGCAGGATTCGAACCTGCGACCGTAGCGGTCTTGCGGTTCCAGACTGCAGCGCTTTTAACCGCACGGCCACTTCGGCCGGCACCCACACATCACTCGTTGCGTGTGTGATGCTAGAAGCAGTACCTCTGACTGTTCAGAAGGTGACTGGCACAGGCTCTAAGTGGTACAGTAGCAAAGGACACGAGTCTCACCATTTAAGTAAAGACCTGCAGTTCTTTACTAGCGAAGTGCCAGTACAAGAGTGTCCTCTTCTCTTTCTCTCTACTTTCCTCGCTAGCTCTGTAGCAAAGCACATTTACATCTTAGACTACTCCCACTTTAACACAAGCCAATCACGGGCTGGAGCGCCGCATTCGAAGAAGGGAGACTGCCCCTTGCTCCGCATACACAAATTTGACCAACCAGAGACTTTAAAGTTGATTGGGAGAGAAGGAAAATAAGATTCAGCTTTGCAACCTCTTTCCCACGTCTTTAGATAGTGTCTTTTGCTAACAACATGACCAGGATAGAACCACAGCCTCCATAAAATGATCGTGGTCTCCCACGTGGCGTCCATTTCGATCTTTCCAAGGAACGGCCATAAACTCGCTAAAAGCCTCACGCCTTCACAAATACTTTTCGTAACAGAGTGTGAACGTCAGTGACCTGTCCCACACAAATTCGCAGAAATCTGACAGTCGTCTCGGCGGATTCCTCCCTAACAAGGGCCCATCCTCTGCTTTATCGCCGGTCTTCAATGCTCTGCCCATTGCAACGGCGGCTCCTCGGCGCTAGTCAGCCTACTTGGACGCGGCCGCCGTCTGACCAGCGCCATTCAACGTGTCTGCACAATAAGACTGCAGAACTTGGCAGTCTGCAAATGCTTTCACCCAGGTTCTGCAGAAGAAACGCTCCTCTCGGTCCTCAGTCGCTGTACACTTTAGCTGCAGTCGTTTAAATCGGCACCCTATTCCTTTGAACGCAGATAAAGCTTACCACAATTCCTTCACTAGAGCGCACAAGCAAGAGCGTTAACTACTGCTCACCATTTCATCGTGATGTATGAAGTCAGGTCGTATCCACGTATAGCAACCAAGTAATAATGATCAACTTCTTTAAGAACATTACACAGCATGATACTGAAGCATAGGCATTCAAATTAAAATATTTTTTCATCAGCTGCCGTTTTCACTTTTTTGTCTTTTTTTTCTTCCTGTGTGTCTCTGTACTTATTCTGAACATAATATCGTCAGATCAACGGTGCCGACAAGTAAATTGTATTCAAGTGGTAACTGTCACAACTTTCTTACCAACTTCCCTTTCCTGAAGAAATATACTTGGTCATTATAACTAAACATGAAATGATAATTAAATGGACACCATAGCTGCAAACAGGCGTTGATGTACTTCATTGGGGACATGTTGAAAATGTGTGCCCCGACCGGGATTCGAACCCGAGATCACCTGCTTATATGGCAGACGCTCTATCCATCTGCGCCACCAAGGGCACAGAGGGTAGTGCGCCCCGTGAGACCTACATTCCCAACATGTCCACACCACTACATTCGTAGTGCGCCTAACAGATGTTTGCCCATCGTACTCATTACTCGTGGCAGATTAATCTACAAAGTCCCGTACGAGTTCGGGCATTGGCGCACTATCCTCTGCGCCCTCGGTGGCTCAGATGGTTAGAGGGTCTGCCATGTAAGCAGGAAATCCCGGGTTCGAGTCCCGGTCGGGGCACACATTTTCAGCATGTCCCCAATGAAGTACATCAACGCCTGTTTGCAACTAGGGTGTCCCTATAATTATCATTTCATTTCTAGCAAAGCTGCATGGTCATCAACGGTAACTGTTCTTTCGGGAACAGATACTACCGTCATATATAATTAAATTTCCTTATTTATCACCTTATAACACAATTATCACATGGGTACAAAACCTAGTAGCATTAATGTCAAGGACATTGCGAAGAAAAATGATGAAGAATCAATTCAATTGAAATACTTTAATGTCCTGCCACAGTACATCATACCATTACAAACCGGTACCATATCTGCTACAAAAGGGGCTCAATATGGCACCCACCAATGTCCAGAAGAGTCTGAAAGCGCAGGATTGCATTCTGCACAGCACATTGAAGCAAGTCCATAGGTAAGCTGCCTATCTCTCTTGATATGCTGCGCTTCAGATCAGCACACGTGTGAATGTTCCCCTGGTAAGCCCTGTCCTTTAGATAGCCCCACAACCAGAAATCACAGGGAGTGAGGTCAGGTGATCGTGCCGACCAATCATTTGGAAGCGATCGGCTGATAATTCGATAGTTTCCTAATGTATTCTGGAGAACCCAGTGAACTTCACGACTGATGTGCGGTTGGGCCCCGTCTTGCATGAAAACTGTTGAATTGAATGTGTCTCTCTCTTGTAGCATGGGTATGACATGCTGGCGAAGCATATCACAGTAACGCTGACCAGTCACACTGCACATCTTTGGCCCTTGAGCACCAACCTGTTCAAAAAAGAATGGGCCAAAGAAGAACGTAGCCGTGAAGCGATATCATATCGTGACACACTCACTATACAGAGGAACTTCATGCACATTGACTGGAGGTGAAAATCCCCACACTCGGCAATTCTGCGTGTTCACCTTACCAGTCAGAGAATAATGAGCTTCGTTTGTCAATAGGACGGTCCAGGGCCAGACCACGTCAACTTCAGTCCCTGTGAGAGAGTAGAGAGCGAAGTCAACATGTCGGTGTGCGTTCTGTGGTGCAAGCTGCTGCACGATATGGCTTTTGTATGGATACCATCTGAGAATGGTTCGAAGCATCTTCTGTACAGTGGACCACAGGATGTTCAACTATACATACCAATACCATTTCTGATACTAAAGGGGCTCACACTGCCTTACGATTGGGAACTGCAACAGCGATTTCATCAACCACGTGTCGTTCAACCGGTCGTCGGCTTCTTCCCGGAGCGACGCCCAGTTCTCCAGTTGATTCGAACTTCTTCGTCACGTTCCGCACAGCAGGCGGAGAAAGAGGACCCTTCCATGATCCTTTCAGCCGGTGATATTCCCGAAGTGCAGCTGTAGCATTTTTTTTTATAATAGTGCATCACCAATAAAGTTCTGCTCCTTTTGTCTAAGCTCATGTTGACACGTAAACAAGCGCACTGCGATTGTAAGGTGTGTGAGCCTATGAATCATGATGATTGATCAAGGCACCTGCTGGCCATAGTTGGAACTGGACAGTGTCGCTGTGAAGCATTGAAATCATGCACCACGCACTCTGGACATTAATACCACTAAGTTTGGTACTCGTACAGTAATTAGTTTCCGTGTTATAACGTGTTAAATATGGAAAGTTTAATTATAACTGCCCAGTAGTTATTAACTTTCTTCTGACATGCTCTGTTTCTCAACATTGCTCCAAAACGACAATTTCGGTAAATAATAATAATAATAATAACAATAATAATAATTCAACATATCGCTGGATAAGGTCATCAGGGAATGGGAAAAGAGCTGCAAATACAAGGGCACTGGAAGCCAGTGCGACGTGGAAGACCCAAGAACAAGCTGGAGATCGGCTGTCTAGCCTTCGCAGACGATCTGTCACTACTCACAGATAACGAAACCACAGCAATCAGACAGATAGAAGTACTATACGCCAATGAGACACTGATGTTACACACAAAGGCCGACCTCATAGAACATTCTCCCACAGGAAAGAAAAAACATTAGGGAAATTATTGGACCAAAACTCACGGACGAAGGTTATAGGCTTCACTACAGGGACACCACAGAGAAGTTCTCCAGCATCCCAGCGGACATAAGAAAGAGGTGACTAAAATTTTATAGACACATCAACAGACTCCCACAGACCAGACTCACTAACAGAATCCTTAGGTACATCCAGAAATTCAAGACCACCACACCACGGATGACAGAAGTCAACATTTATCTGGAAAGAGCTCAGATAGATGCAGCGGACGTCATCGACAAAGGCGTCCACATACACAAGGCGTACAAGTGGGAAGTGATATCAGAGAAAACAGCACCTAAAGTCCAAAGGCCAAAGTGGACTGAAGAAAGGTTCAAATGGTTCAAATGGCTCTGAGCACTATGGGACTTAACTTCTGAGGTCATCAGTCCCCTAGAACTTAGAACTACTTAAACCTAACTAACCTAAGGACATCACACACATCCATGCCCGCGGTAGGATTCGAACCTGCGACCGTAGCGGTCTCGCGGTTCCAGACTGTAGCGCCTAGAACCGCTCGGCCACCCCGGCCGGCCTGAAGAAAGGAAGAGAGGCTTTAGTGAACGAATGAAAGAGTACTGGAAGAACAGGAAGAACAAGCAGTAATGCGTGTTTCGCGTGATCTGATAAAAGGCCTGTAACGTTTGTAATAATAATAATAATAATAATAATACGACTAATAATAATAATAATAATGAAAACAATAAGGAAACGAGACCAAAGTTTTCGTCGGAAATCAGACCACTTGCTCTCTTGCTCTGGTTCTCAACATTGCTCCTGAACGACGATTTCAACAAATAATAATAATATGGAAACGAGATCAAAGTTTTCTCCGGAAATTAGACCCTCCCTCCAAATTAAAAATAAACGTTTCTGCTTTTCTTAGAAGGTCTCATTCTTCCTCTGTACAGCTGCAAAATACTTAATTGAAGCATTTTAAATGTTGGAAATCAGTGACAACATTTCGTTCGAAATATCACTTTAGACAAGGAAATTCTTGTAAGAAAGTGCTGAGTAAATTTATTTGAACGTACAGGTATGTGATGCTTGTTCCTTTCGGATTTTTTCAAAGTTAGCACTGACTGCAGCTCGTGCCAAGATTTCGGAAAGGTCATTGTGACGTACAACTGCACCCAACGTGTGCAATCGAACAGCTGACGAGCCGAATTAACCATGCTACTGAGCAGAGTATGAAGACAAAGAAACGAAGAGGTCTTGTCAAGATTGTGATACGCTTTAATAGAAATTTAATACATTTGTGAGTTGTTTCAGCAGCAACAAGAGTTTGAGAGGTACTTAATGCCAATAACTAACATACAAATCATTGTGCATGTGATTGTACTGATACGTAGCAGATTATGTATTGGCGTATAAATTAGAAAGCTGTTGACTGACCGTGATTTGCACGTCTTTGAGCCATAATTAATTTGCGTAAATTGTTAATATATTTACATAAGATTTTTGTAGAAAAATGGTGCATTACGTTCCACGACTTTTGCGGGTAATACTATCACTCGGACAAAATGCTCTCGTAGATCCATCAGATAGACCAGTAGTGCCAAGCTCAGATACTTAACTGAAGATCAGTGCTGTAAGTAGTAATTGTGATAAGGATAAGTTGGATACGTTAACAGACCCTGAAAATATTTTCACGATTCAGCAACCAAAAAAAAAAAAAAATCGGTGTAGTACTAGGTCTAAAATACTTGAACGCGTAGTAGGAAGCGTCAACTAAAAGGGAAACGAAGAACTGACGCTTCAACAAAAATGGTAGACTGCCATATCTTACCTTACATCTGGCGCAGAAACGAATCAATTAAACCAATGAAATTTGGAGACCCTGAGCCTCCGCCATGAACAACAAAATCAGTTTTCGGTACAGCAAAACAAGAGCTCCAAAATGCAATTTTTGGGTTGAATGGATGCAATCCGATTGAAAGACTCAGTCATGAAGTATGCACGCCACATCAGTGAAATAACTGGATTGATCTAGATCTGTTTTACCTCCATTACTGGACGCAAAAACCAATTTCTGTGTGCATAGAATATCCGCAGAATATTTCTATAGATGCAACAGTTTCATTAGTAAAAAAAATAGAAAAAAAGCAACGGGAGAAAAGAGCTCTCACATCTGCCTTCATCAAATCGTCACAGAAACCTCAGATGCCGAATTGCCCATTTTTCAAATGTTGAGTGAATCTCGAAACAAAAATCCGATACAATACTCTTTTCATGAAATTATTATCCGCATTGTTAGCAAGCACATCACAAAATTTCCCCTACCAAAACAAGTTGTCTGCTATTTCGACAAAGGTATTGTAAGAGCGTTTGGAGACTGTCCAAATTTGAAAGATTATTTATCGCGATGTTTTAGTCGTTAGGTCGGCACACTGAATGCACTGATATCATGTTGTCTACGCCTGGATGTGTCCCATTACATTCAAATGATTTGTAGGTGATAGGAGCTCAAAATTCTCCATCCTCTTGTACACACATTTTAGTTAATGGTAATGGCTTTCCTCACTAAGGTCAGGGATTGCAATGACTTTCAAGAAATAGTGAAATCTGCCGTCATAGTTTCTAACAGCCAAACTTATGGTTAGCACAAAGACGATCATCGCTGTTTGGCTGAGGAAGCGTTTAAGAAACTGCTCCGCATAACACGAGGTGAACCGAACATCTCCAGAATAGCGGAAATCAAAGTGAATGCCACGTAAAATGAGCAAGAGGTAGAAATACTTGAGTGTTTCGACGATAACGACGACAGAAATAATTGCCAATCCGGAATTATTGCGTGGCAAACTACGTTAGTTAGTGAGACCTTAAGAGAAACACAGACGGGGGAGAGGGAGACGGCGAAGCATCAAAGCAAGCTTGCATTATTTTCCCCTTCATTCAGGTGTTATGATAAACTTATTTGGTTTTGGGACTTTTAAAATGCGACTTCATCCGCAGTAGACGGAGAATTTAATGATTGAAACATAGCCTGTTACAAAATGAGATTCGTTCAGTGCGAGTTGACAAATTTATAACTAATCATTTGAAATCTTTTTCAGGGCGTTCCAAGCTAGCTTGGGCCAAAGAAGTCAAAAATGATTCAATAAATGCTGACCAGTCCCCTATAGGTTACCATAAACAGCATGAAGTGGAAACGAATGTACAGAATTGTCAAACATTTAATGTTGCAGAAACCGTGGAAAAAATTAACGAATTCTCTTTACTGGACACTGAAGTGAAGAAATAGGAGATGATAACAAAACGCTCAGGAATCTGCGTTACTGAATATGCGGTAGACTCACCGATAAGAGACTCGCATGAGTTAAAGCTAGAACACAATTTGCGCAGTAAAAATGACCTCCCCCCCAAATTAAGCTTACCTACTTCCTCGTTCTGAGTTAGGGATGGCCACATCTTGTAAAACTAGAAAGGTCGGTGTCAGTGTTCTACTGATTGGTAATATTTTGGTGTCTACTAGGGACAATGGCCGAAGAATTGTTGTGACTAACACTTGTGGATTTGACAGTATTGTACAGTTTCTGGCCACCGGATGCACGTATGATTGCTTTCTGGAGGCAGTTATAAAATAAATAAAATAAATAAAAAAATATATATTGTTATTTAAATATTAATTATTCTATCTGTATGATGGTGATTGTGATTGCAATTGTAATTAATATTTTGCTTATCTGGAACGTGGACGTTTAATTATTCGGTATCAGACGCTTGACAATGGCTTTTTCGTAAAGGCAATGTTACTCGTAGTTGACCGTGAAATAAAACTGAATAATCGGACTTCGTAATTAAATCGTTTCCAAAGACTGCTGCGGTAGGTGCGGACTCATAATCTAAATCTCAATATTACAATAATTTGCCAGCCATGCCAATACGTCGTACAGAGGTGATTGTCTACTAAACATAAAAAAGTTACACAGTTAGTTAAATCAGATATATTCAATGGATAAGCCTACAGTTCATAATCCTACTTACTTTTATAAATATAAATTCTTTACAGAATCGAGTGCCTAGTGTGGTTGCAACTCGCAGTATAACATGAAATATGGCGGTGTGCCAGACAATAAAAAAAAAAATACGTGCTTCTCGCACCACTTCAACCAGAGCTCTCCCCTTTCTTAATCAAACATAAGAGTAACGTAATTGTGCTTTTGTTTTATCAGCGACACAGCGCTGCAGTTGTGTGCCATAGGCTTTATTTATTTGTCACTGATCATTTATTTAATTAGTATTTCGCGTTTCCGCGGAAACTCACGCTCGGCATGCAAATGTGCCTTTATATTGCCCCCTGAATTGCGAGGCGAAAGGACACACCTGCAGGCGAGCAATTCACCTAAAGGCACAAGAAAATCTAAGTTATCTACAACTATTTACATGACTTACATTACACATTATACACATTATATACATAATTTGAATGACGCGGGTGCGCCGTAAAAGTTCTTATGTTGGCAGATTGAGTGCGCGCATGCGCAGAAGCGTCTGTGTAACTGCGGCACTGCCGTTATATCGTACAGTTAGATCACGCGGCACAGTATTGCAGTTCATATTGTTCATGTGCGCGCGTTTTTCAGTCGTTGCACAAAGAAAATATTCAAACAAGATTACATATGAAGACTACATTCTATGACAGGTAACTTTTAAATTTACAATATTTGTTATAACACAATACAACTTAGATTGTTGAATGTTCTTAGTTACATAGTATTGTTTTGAAATACTTCAAAGAAAATGTCCGTATGTTTCAGGTGCGTTGACCTATACACAGTTCATATTCATCCGCTGCACAATAATTTTTTACAGGTTAGTATCGTCGTGGTAAAGTTTTTTGACCACAGTAACATCGTTGTATAACAACGTGATTAATACATAAGCATGTCCATTTCCCATTTCCATTATAGTCGTAGTGATGCAGTTGGTTGTGACTAAAAGCATTGCTTATTACAGATCAGACGTGACCCGTCGAGTAATTGGTCCACGTGCAGTTCGTTTTTTACATTCCGTGGAAGCTTGGTTGCAGAACCTCGGACGGCACATAGCTGGCGTCGATCCTTGGACAGTCCAGGTAAGAGTGTCCGTCACATTTCGAGAACATTTCATTCCCTGAAGTTCCAACCAAAATTCTTCCACCCGTCGTGTTGTTTTCTGGACAGGCACTTTGTGTCCATTTAATCCGGTTAACATCTTGAAGTTGGGTACTGTAGTAATGTCACTAGACGATGCACGAATTATGCACTTCACATTTTCAGTTTTTGCTGAATATAGCTCACCTAAATGTTCGTAGTTATTAATCAAGGAAATCGTTCATCGCGTTTACATAGATACGCTGCATAATGAATGGCATTAACAGTTTCTTTCACATAGGTTTCCGCGTAGTTGCAGAGTTAGTAATGTTCGTTAATGTCCGTGAACAGTGGTTCACTATGCAATGTCTTTTTGGCACTCGTTTTGTTCAAATTTTTACATAGTAACAGTTACACTATACATCAGTTAAAAAAATAAGTAATTATACATACACACGTCACATATTTTCTTAGCATAAACATAATATAGTTGCACATAAACATGTTTACATCATCATTACATCGCTATAGGTTATTACATTGTGTCACATTTGATTACATGAATTGCAGATATTTACATCCTCTTTAGCGGTTTTGCTGGGATATTATCGAGGTTTTTTGTGATGTCATCTGAAATTAAGATAGGTTAGACACAACATTCATTACATCAGTAGCAAGACCAGGCGTTTTCACTACTCAATAAATATTCAAAATAGTAAGAGAGAGAAAATGTTCGATTCCTCGCGTTTTGTGCGTGTGTGTAGAGTGTCTGTGTGGCCTTGACTACTGATAGATGCTTTTCGTGTTGAGAGATGTGCGTCTAATCTATTTCTCAACGTAAAAGATCGCTTCACAGATGACGTCTGTCGGTTCGTCAGGTGTCACACCAAGTCAGTGGTACCTTCAGTAACAAATGTTCCGTGAAAAATTAATATGTCATCCACTGCTACGTAATCATAAATTTTACTTTAATATTCCGTCTTTCAGGTGGAGGCGCGCGCTGAAAGAAGAGTTCTTCTGTCTTCAACTCCGTCACTGGAACCGCTGAAATGAAAATTTCTATACTACTTATTATCTGTGCTGTAACAACAGAGTTTTTCGAGTTGCTTAGCAATATTTTGATGGGTATGACTTTGACATTATTCAGCATGAAATGCTCTAAGATCTCGGTGTGCGTATAGCCCAATAATTTTGTTAGTTCTAGGATGTTGTAACAGATACGCACCAGGATGCGGTATGTTAACAATTATATAAGGTCCTTCATATAGCAGACGCCACTTAGCGTTGCGTCGTTTGAGTGCTACAGATTTATGATGAGTACGAAGTAGTACAAGCATTCCTACCTCGAATTTTTGTTTTCTTTTTATTATGTTTCTGTGATGTTTGTTTCGTATTTGTGCGTGATGTGTCAATGTAGTCAATACTTCTTTTATTTTCTGTTCAGGTGTGATTTCCTTGTCTGACAACTTAGGTAATGGTTCTATCCACTGATCCTTCTGTTTGCAATTGAACATGATCTCGTTAGGTGTGTAATTCGTATCGTAAATATTTAAGTTATTGTGTACGTCTTCGAAAAGACTTAGGTAGGACACCCAATTAGTATGTTTTGATGAAATATAGGTCCTCATGAAACGGTTTAATTCTCGGAAAAGTCTCTCAGTCGCGTTACATTGTGGACTAAACCTCGAAATAAATATACTTTTAATGTTATTGTTCTTCAAGAAATTTCTCCATTTGTACCCAGAGTAGTATGCTGCATTATCTGATAGAATTGCTTTAGGTTTTCCCACGTGCGTCAGGTAATCACTTGAGAATCTTCGTACTATAGCATTTGCAGTGGCGGATTTTAAAGCATAAGGTTTTACATGTTTAGAAAATATATCGTAAAAAGCTAAGATATATTTGACGCCTCCAGAGCTTGCTGGATGCGGTCCACTGATGTCAGTACACAGAATTTCCAGGGGTTTACTAGGTAAAATAGAATGTAAATCTGTTTTTGTGGATAAATTCTGAGGTTTTGATTTTTGACATATGACACATGTTTTCAGTTCCCTGTAAATTTTTCTTCTCATATTGCTAAAATAACAGTATGTACTGAGCTTTGCCAAACACTTTTTCGTCCCATAATGACCCCAAACTAAGTGTGTGTGCCAAATTAGATTACGTTCAGACTCTTTGGGAATGCATACACACCAGTTAGTAGCATTTGGATGTCGGCGGTAAAATAACACATCATTGTGTAACTTGTAATACTTAGTCAAAGGATGATTGTGTTTTTCTACCAGTAATGTTATTATCTTATACCAGTGAGGATCAGATTTTTGTAATTCAGCCATGTTTCTGCACATATCAATATAATATTGGTGATACTGCTTGTCTTGCATTAAGAGAATCCTGTAGTCATTTATATTTTCTAAGTCACTGTTGGTATCATTCATACCTTGTGGAAGTCTAGACAAAGTGTCTGCAATGGTGTTGTCCTTACCTCTTATGTACTTAATTTCAAAAGAGTAGTTCTGAAGTGTAACTGCCCATCGTGATAGTCTAGGATGTACAAGTTTACAAGTTAACAAAAATGTCAGGGCCTGGTGATCGGTGTAAATTACTGTATGTTTTCGAAATAAATAATAATTGAATTTCTTGAATGCCCATACTATGGAAAGTGTTTCTAACTCAGTAGTGGAGTATGTACGCTCACATTCAGTTAGAGAGCGACTCGCAAACCCAATAATTCTTATCTGTTCCTCCTCTTTATTCTTTACAACTTGAAATAAGCAACAGCCCAAGCCAGTACGTGAAGCGTCACAAGTCATACAAAAATCTAAATTGAAATCTGGATGGCTCAATATGTTAGCATTCACTAAAGCATGTTTAATTGTATTAAAGTCATTCTGGCACTGTTCCGACCAGATCCAAACTTGATTCTTTCTGAGTAGATTTAGTAGATGTTTACTGTTCAAAAGTGGTTGTGGCAAAAAACGTCTGAAAAATGAACATAGCCCAAGGAATGATTTTAACTGCTTTTTAGTTCGAGGGCTAGGAAAGTTTCTGATAGCATCTAATTTACTGGGATCCGGACGTATGCCCTGTGAATTAATGATATGTCCTAAATACTTTATCTCACTGTAACCAAACTTTGATTTTCTTAGGTTGGCTGTGACTCCAGCTTGTGCAAATTTTTCTAAAATTCTTTGAAGTGTGTCAACGTGTTCATTCCAAGATTGTGTAGCTATCAGTATATCATCTACATAGTGTGTGACTGTCTCAACTAAATCGTCGCCAAGCACGGTATCCAGGGCTGTAATGAATACCCCAGAGCTGACATTCAGTCCGAAGGGTAGAACACAAAACTGATAGGTTCGCCCCCTGAACATAAATGCAGTATATTTCCGAGAATCAGGAGTGATACCCACCTGCCAAAACGAATTAGCGAGATCTATTGTGGAAAAATATTTTGCATCTAGAAATTTCTGTAGTTGCTCTTCTAAATTTTCAGGTTTTGTGTGAACCGGTAAAATTATTTCATTAATAGCTCGTGCGTCTAACACTAACCTAATGCTTCCATTTGATTTTTTGACAACAAGTAGAGGACTACAATAAGGTGAGGTGGATGGTTCAATGACCTTCCAGTCTAACATTTGTTTTAATTCTTGCCACACAGCAGGTCGTTGAGATAACGGTACATTATATGTCTTATGGTAGAAGATCTTGTGAGGCTTAACTTCAATCTTGTACACATACGTGTTGATAACACCTAATCGTTTGGTAAAAACTTGTAAATATTTGGATAACACTTCCTGTAGTTTTATACGTTCATGTACACTGAGAGCTGTAGCTTCACTTATCTTACGATCAAGCAATGTTTTCAAGTCCATTATCTCTGTGTCAGATGAGTGTGTTTGCATGTCTTGAATGTCATTGTCAAGTACTAACTGAACCTTGTACCCTGTACAGTGTTTGTCATGCTTTAGAGTTCTCCTGTCCAAATCAATAATAATTACACTGCCTTTATCATTTAAAATACATTTACCTTTGGAGAAGTCTATAATGCAGTCCTTCTCGCTCATAATATCTATTCCTAATATGCAATTTGTCACAAGGTTTTGTACAACCAGGAATGGCCATTGTACGGTTCCATTACCTATTTTAACGTTTACAAAAACTTGATTCGTAACCCTACATGACTTATTACCTAGTGCAGTAGTTATTTTACAGTTTTGGGCAGGAAACTCAGGCACAGGTTCCAATTCACACATCTTTTTATAGAAATTAAAAGACAAAACGCTCACAGCTGCACCTGTATCTAGGATAATAGTAGTTGGAATCCCACCTACTACACCAGTAGTAGATGCTAAAACAATTTCATTTGTGTTGAAACACGTATGTAACGCAGCAGCGATGGCGAGGCATTGCAGCGTCTCTGACCAGAGAGCCTGCGCTTGACCGCGCGAGTGTTGCGAGCGGTTCTCAGTCTGTAGCTCGGTTTAGTTGCGTGCAGTTCGCTAGTAGTAGTCGTGCAGGGCAGTTCGCTAGTTGTCGCTATGCAGAGCAGTACTCTGTCAGTAGTCGTTGCGAGCAGTGGTTCTGTTCAGTTGCGTGCAGTATGTCGGTAATAGCAGTCGAGTGGAGTTGTGTGTGTGAGCAGTCGGCGAGCGTCGACATGGCATTCTGGTCAAGAGGCTGAATGAGGTATATTATTAATTAAGGTAATGATTACATAATGTAAAGTTTATTTATTGTAATTAATCTCCAACAAGTGCCCCAATAATAATTTCTATTTCAAAAGCATTTTTTCAAAAATTTTATTTTTTATTGAACTAAAGATTTCGTTGCACTTCCAATTTCATTCCACTTCCTTTGAAGAAAAATTTCAGTAAAATCACAAAAAAAAGGGAATATTATTATTTGCAATGCAGTTCCTCCAAGCCGTGCGCAGGGATAAGAGCAGAAATTTGACATCCAGTTATACTGAGGTAAGAGTTTAATTCTGATTGTTTTATACAGGGCCAAAGACCGATATTTCGGTTTAATTGAATTTTCTTATCACTGAATGGACTTTAATTTTTCGTGAGGAATTTATATTTGAGTCAGATTGCTAATTTTTGTTTAATTGTCATTGTCAGTAGATTCTATTGTGGGAAAGTTACACTTAGCGCAATGTCCATTAGCATTTCTTAAATAATATTGTCAATCTTTTCTTTTTAAATTTTTTGTGGGGAGGTTACACTTGGTGACACCCAGTCCAGGATCGTATTTCGTTGAGAATCTTTTGAAAAACAGTCAGATATCTGCTCTTATTTGCTTAGTATAATTAGGATTTGGCGCTACGCTTTTATTAACTTGTGACTTTCTTTCTACAGGTCAACGGCAATTCGTTGCTCTGTTGTATTTGTGTGTTGTTTTTGCATTGTGCTTATTTATTTTGTAAAAAATTGTGACTATTGTAAAAATGCCGCGAAAGACTATGAATAGTGTATCGCGAGGTATTGTGAATGAATTTACCGACTTAAACAACGTGACTGATAATAATTGTGACACGCAGGGTAATGATGACAATCCTGCGTTCACTGACAATCAATGCATTCCAACTACCAATAATGATGTAGATCTTAATGATGAACAAACGAACTCAATTGTCTCGTCTGTTAATTTGACGACAATTGATGACGCAGAACGCTCTATTGTAATGAGCGCTGCCGAGCTTAACACACCCGATTTGGAAAATTCAAGTAACGTACAGACAAATTTGTCTAGTGAAAATGAACAGTGTACTGAAAGTAGGACGGATTTATTTAATTCCGAAATAATGTCTGACAGTGTACATCCGACTGACAAACGTTTTTGTAAATTACAGAATGACCAAATGGTCACGGAAAGCGAAACAATTCCAGATCCACCACTAAACAGTACAGATAGTATATACGTTAATTTTGACTTGGTACGAATTATGAGAATATTGCTACAACAACAGAGTGAAGATGTCAAACAACTATTTAGTGAACAGAACAAAAAACTAAACAAACTAATTGAATGGATCGGACAACAGAGTGAAAGTTTCGACAACCATTACAAACAACCTAGCGAAACAATTGATAAAAGTTTCGAACTCACAAACGAAAAACAAGACGATCTTAAAGAACAGAACAAACAAGTTAGTGAGCAGATTACAGCTGTTACCGTGCAATGTCGGGACTATAAAGTACATTTACGTGAGGATACTGAGGCTTGTGCTAAAAACAGTAATAAAGAAGTTGGCACTGTTGCACAAGAATTAAGTAGCACACGTGTAGACACAACAGAATCACATAAAGACGGGATTATTGCAGTCACCGAACAATGTTCAGCAAACGAAACACAGATACACGAAATTAATACAATCACTGAACAATGCCTTAAAAACGCAGTACAGATTCGCGACGAGTTTAATTTGAAGTCATTGGAAGTTTCACACACTCCGAATACGGAAGCTGACGAGAAATTTGCACGACAGATCAATCAAATTGACGAAAGTGTTACAGTAACAGAGTTGAAAACTATTCCAATCACCAATACGTCACAGAACCCGCCACTTTGCGAACATTTGTCTGACTGACGCAGCGTGTATAATGTGAACAATTTACAGAGACTACGCGAATTAAAATCCGAAAAGCTACGCGACTTAAAATCTGAAAAGCTATGCAACTTGAAATCCGAAATGACACAGACGAACAGATTCACACACAAACCTGAACGTGGTCTCAAACTGAGTGACGAGAACGTAGATTTCGAGCAATTTGCATTTGTAAGAAAATCTAAGGAATTTAATAATGACAGCGTACAGGTACACGCTTTGCACTTTATACGATAATTTATCTTTGTACATTCACCGCTATTGCCTGTAATGCAGAAGCTAGCTTTGAACCTGATGCGACAATTTGCTATTGCATTTTCATCAGCATTGCGTGTAATGAGGAAACTCGAATTAACGTGCTTACAACAATTTACTTTTGGAATTTTACCGCTATTGCCTGCAACGCAAAAGTTAAAATTGATTTGCAGTGCGTAAATGACCTCAGGGGATTCATTACGCTTTAATGAATATGTGCGTAGTAGTGCTGTTTCATCTTTAGTTTTCTGCACTGCTGCCTTTTCTTCTACTATCCTTTATATCTATCAAAACTGCTCTTTAACTATTGCTCTACCTAGAATTAAGGAAAATGACAATTTTATTAAGCACTCCCGTAATGACAACTACCGCCGTAACTTTAATAACAGATAAAATCGTAATCATCAGTATGTACAAAATTTTCGGCAGTCGCAACCACATTTTTGCAACAATAGATGTTTTTTCACTACAATAGCATGAAAGTCAACCGCTTAGCATACCTAACCAACAATGCAGTTTACAAGGTCAACCTGGCTTTAATGTTTCGCCGCGTGCACGTATAGTCCCAGCTCCAACAAGTAGTAACGCATGGCAGCAAAGAAATAACTACGTACAGACAACACACCATTTCAATTCCTATCGCAATGCGCCGTATAGAAATTACTATCATGACAGACGTAAAAATAACGAGCACAATTTTCAGCGTACATTTAATAACAGTCGATCTTATGAGCAGCAAGAACATCAGCAACAACAAATAATCATGAATGGAACAGACAATAGGTGTCATCTATAGCGTAATACGTCAGTAAGAAATAACAGAACAGTTCATATAGTGGATATGCCACAACATTCTCCCGTAAATAATAACACGTACGATAGATTTTAACCAGATACAGCACAGATTGCATAGTACAGTAACGCAAACATTAATTTTGACACGCAGAATTTTGTTCACGAGAATGTTATTTGAAACATGCTTTGTTGAATGCTCCACTTTTATCGCACCCAGATCTTACCAGAAATTTTTCCATTGCCACCGACAGTTCCAACACCGCTTTAGGCGCACATATTTTCCAGGAAATTGAAGAAGATGGGTCTACAGTAATTAAAAACATCGCATATGCAAGTCCCATTTTGTCACCCGCTGAACGAAATTATTCTGTTACAGAACTGGAAACATTATGTGTTGTATGGGCTTTTACGAGATTTAGGCACTTTCGTTATGGCAGACATACCACCGTTTACACAGACCATAGAGCGATACAATTTTTACTTTCGGCTAAATTCACTCACGACAGATTAAGCAGATGGAAACTTTATTTACAAGAATTTAATTTTACAATAGTTCACATTCCTGGCACACAAAATGTTATAACAGACGCACTATCGCGTTCTCTCGGCAACAATCAGCAAGACGTAGCAACCAACTTCTGCAAAACAAATTTCAGTGTCATGTACATTCAACAAGTTGCATTTGAAAACTTTATTTCATCGTCATTACAGGACATAGCAAAGGAGCAAAATAAAGACAACGTGTGGAAAGAAATTAAACAGCTTTGGCAAGATAAGAATAATGTTACGATTAGGAACCACTACACAGTGCGCAATGACATTCTGTTTCGCCGCTCTCATCCTGACAGCAACAATTGGTTATTATGCATTCCTGACGAACTGGTTAACAAATTAATCTGGTACACTCATTTAAGTTACGCACATTACGGAGCACGAAAATGTTTTCTTATACTGAGACAGAACTGTTATTTTGCCAACATGGAGAAACGTATACGACGAGTTTTAGCATCTTGTAAAATTTGCCAGAAAGCTAAATCAGACACCACTTCACATATTCCTCCTTTATATCCCATTATACCTGTTAAATTAAAACATATGGCCGCAGTAGATATTTTTGGTCCGATTCCCAGAACTAATACAGGTTTTTGCTACATTTTTGTCGCTGTTGAGCTCACTTCAAAATTTGTTACTTTCACTCCGATACGCAAAGCTACTGCCAAAACTGTTTCGAAAGCATTTGTAAAACATTTTCTATCTCATGTAGGGCATGTAATGAAAGTAATTTCTGACAATGGATCTCAATTTCGTAGTAGCGTATGGACACGCATGTTACGAGCCAGAAACATTTCTCCGATTTATATATCCAAGTACCACGCTTCTTCGAACCCCTGTGAAAGATTAATGAAAGAAATTGGTAAACTGTGTAGAATATACTGCCACAAAAGACATATTGATTGGGATACACACATACTCTCATTCCAAGACGTAATTAATTCCATTCCAAATGAATCCACTATGCTATCTCCGTCTGTTATACTGAAAACCGTTGAAGCACCAAACAAAATTAAAGAATTAGTAAAATTCCCCAAATGTCGGCGACTAAGACACCACGAAATAATTGACATTGCGCTGAACAACATCAAACGTGCCGCAGAGCGCCGGAGAAGACAGCAAAAACAGGTTTGTACACGCCGCGACTTTCACGTTGGACAGAAGATATTAATACGTACACACTATTTATCCAGCAAATTAAAAGGTAAGTGCAGTAAATTTGAACTTCTATACGCAGGTCCATATCGGATTCGCAGCATCCCTCACCCCAATGTTGTACACGTCGAGACTTTGAGAACTAGAAAATCGAAAGGCAATCACCATATCTCGAACATTAAACCGTTTATTGAAAGAAGACACTTTATGATTCAACACACTATGATGTCGTTTACTAATGGAATTATTTCACCTGACTAATTACTGATGATTATCGTATTTTTTCTTGGCAAGTGCCCGGCAAGGTAAGGTTAGCAGGTCGCTTTTCTTGTTGTTACACATCAGACCGTGCATATTGTTTCAGAGACACTTAGGTATTTTATGACTAATTATGCAATGTTATCTAATGACATGTTAATTTCGTTACATTTTTTTTTCCATTAAAGTCTTTAATTCTCGCCTCTATACAAGCTGAACACAACGAACGTCACATTTTGTCTTTTTATGTACGATTGTTTTCAGTTTTGTTTACATGCACTGTGAAATAGTTAAGATATAACACACACCAGTTGACCTTGATATTATTTTGCCCTATGACATCTCAACATCGTGACTGTTTTACATTTTTGCTGCTGCATTGTATTATTCTGTGTACATTTTTGCATCTGAACACTGTCAATGTATTTGACACATCACGTTTTCTGTCATGTTATGCTGTATGCTTAATTATGTTACCATAAACCAGTCATTATTTAGTGGGTATATGATTTAAATGCAAGACATTAATCTTTGTTCATCAATTTCAGAAAGAAATGATGCATGTAAGAAATAAATTCAACAGAAATGGGAATTTCACCTACGGAATAAACGAAAGAAGATGCAATAACTTTATGGGGAAGAGTAAATGGATCAGGATTAACAAGCATTAACAAGAATATACTGTACTCATCATAGAATAGCAGTCTTAACTAATTTTTTCTTTTAGAATACAAGGTCATTGATGCAGGCTGTCAGACTGAACTACACATCTTAGTTTTAGTGATGAAATATGCTAGAGATAAGGAATAGTTGTATAATGAGTAATGAAGTGATTTTTGCAGATGATAATGAATGCTGATGAATAATGATGAAGAATATGCTGTTATGAATAATGAAGTTTTTCTTTACAGGTGATGATAATAATGAAGTTATGATAATATGGATAATGAATAATGAAGTTTTTCCTTTACAGATGAGGATAATGGTGAAGTTATATTTAGGCTACGTAGTTATTTAAGTATTTGTTGCAGTTTGCTTTGACAGCAGGTGTTATATTGCATAGTAGGATGACGGAAAGTTTTGGAAAGGACAGCTATGGAACACATTTTATACACATTTCACTACCTGTTAATTCGAAGTTCACTACTTTTCAGCATAGTGTGCGTTTCTTCTTTCAGGTCAATAATCCATTTTGTATTTTTTCAGGAGAAGTTTTTCATGATACTTACTAAACCTGTTATTTATTATACCTGTTCTAGTACTTGCATTTTTATATTTTACCCATTTGTGTTTATCATTTATAAATGTGATCACATATACTGCTTTGTTACATAATCCTGCTACAGCTGACTCATGACGAATGACGTTACCTATCCTCATTTGCAGCAACAGGTCAAAAGCAAATAGTGTTATGTCTCAGCAATTAATTATCGATCCCAACGCAATGCATTGCTAACAAAAAAAAAAAAAAGTATTACCAGTCCCAAATAGTGACACCAGTTTGAGAAAATTCTGAATAATACTGATCAACTCTGAATAGTATGTCACTTCAGTAATGACTTCTTATTGATACAAAAAAGTATATATATTTAATAATGCTTTGCCACTAGTTAATAACTGCCACTGTTTATTGTAATGAGACTACTTATAATGCCCGTTATTATTAATGCTATGACTGTAATTAACTGATTTTAATAATGACTTTGTAATGATCTGAATACTACTGAATGAGGAACACTGTTTATTGTAATGAGTACTTATAATGCCCATGATTATTAATGCTATGACTGTAATTAACTGATTTTTAATAATGACTTCGTAATGATCTGAATAATACTGAATGATGAACTATGTTTTATTCTATTCAATACTTGCTGGCCACTGAGTGCCAATAATTAATGTCACTTGAAGAATTGTTATTAATTATGCCATTGATTAGCTCTTGTTTTCAATGTTGATACTTTGTAACTAGAAAAGAATGTGACTGTTTAATAATACTTTGTAATTAGGAGAAGGCTAATGATTCTTACTATATTGGAATGACAAATGATTAATTAACTGTAATTAGGAGAAGGTTAATGATTCTTAATTATACTTTGTAACTGGAAAGGAATGTAACTGTTTAATAATGCTTTGTAATTAGGAAAAGGCTAATGATTATTACTATATTGGAATGACACATAATTAATTAACTATGCTATACTTTGTAACTGGAAAAGAATGCGATTATTTAATAATGCTTTGTAACTAGGAAAAGAAGGCTACTGATTCTATGTAAAACAATTAATGAACATTTTTCTGTAATACTACATACTTGGTACAGAAATGTTCAATAACTGGGCTATGAATGCCACAAACTACTAATTAAGTCTGTAATTGTCAATATTATGTGACATAATGTCCTTCTCCTCATAAGCTAACTACCCTGAATTACTGCAATGTCCATTTGTCCTGTTTATCCTAGTGATCATGGAGCACTATATTTGGTTTTGCACTAATTCTACGTTGGTGTGCCTTGTAAGAGCGTGGTGTTGACACGACATGCTGTCCACCACCGTGAGCGATGAAGACATTATTATGGTCCCACTGTTTGGTGTACCTAATGTACTGCCAAAATGAAAACATGGAATATTACTACGACAATTCAGTGTCTTGGCTACACTGATAAATTCTGATGGGAAAAGAACTTCAAATTGTGTCACTTGGTGTTGTACTTCTGTGGAAAGATATGGACTTTCAGAACAGCTGTGTGCAATCTAAAGTGCTACAACCATGATGCAATCTTTCCCTTTCCTATCCTGATTCTTGTCACATAAGGAAAATAATTTTTTTGGTAACATCATTTATGTTCGTGGGTTATACATTTTTTTTCGATTCGATGAACTCCAGTGCGAGTACACTTATGTCACTGGTCGACATGATGTTTTGCCATTATGTTTATTTGTTGTGAAAATGCTGAAGACATTTCTTCAGTGCGTGTACACTTTGGACATGATTTTTTTTTGCCATTATGTTTATTTATTGCGAAAATGCTAAAGACATTTTTTTTTCGATTTGTTCTGAAGTACAGTATATGTACACTCTTGTCTTTTATATTGTATATACATTTTTATTTTAATGATATGTTCTGAACTACAGTACATGTGCACTTATGTTAGGCGTTAATATGTTTTCTACTGAACTTCAGTGCCTGTGCACTTTTCTCATTTTTCAATATGATTTGTACTATTCTGTATATTCAATACTTCAATGCATATGCACTTATGTCATTTGTTACTAATTGTATATACATTTCATCATTTACTGATATGTTCTCAACTCCAGTGCGAGTACACTCATGTCACTTATCAACACGATTTTCTGCCAGTCTGTTTATTTGTTCTGAATATGCTAAAGAATTTTTTCAGTGCGTGTGCACTCTGTTATCTGTCAAATAATTTGTATATACATTTTTCTGATTTGTTACTATGTTTTGTACTCACATTTTGTCTTTGTCTGATATATTTTGTACTTAGTGCGTGTGCACAACATCTAATTCATGTACTACATCTAAATATTCTGTAAATTGTAGAAGTTTATTAATTAGAAAAAAATTTTGCCGCGATTGGCAAGTCCAAATGACTCACCATCGCTGCCAAATTTTTGCCCCCCCAGTGGAGGGTTATGAAACACGTATGTAACGCAGCAGCGATGGCGAGGCATTGCAGCGTCTCTGACCAGAGAGCCTGCGCTTGACCGCGCGAGTGTTGCGAGCGGTTCTCAGTCTGTAGCTCGGTTTAGTTGCGTGCAGTTCGCTAGTAGTAGTCGTGCAGGGCAGTTCGCTAGTTGTCGCTATGCAGAGCAGTACTCTGTCAGTAGTCGTTGCGAGCAGTGGTTCTGTTCAGTTGCGTGCAGTATGTCGGTAATAGCAGTCGAGTGGAGTTGTGTGTGTGAGCAATCGGCGAGCGTCGACATGGCATTCTGGTCAAGAGGCTGAATGAGGTATATTATTAATTAAGGTAATGATTACATAATGTTAAGTTTATTTATTGAAATTAATCTCCAACAAGTGCCCCAATAATAATTTCTATTTCAAAAGCATTTTTTCAAAAATTTTATTTTTTATTGAACTAAAGATTTCGTTGCACTTCCCATTTCATTCCACTTCCTTTGAAGAAAAATTTCAGTAAAATCACAAAAAAAAGGGAATATTATTATTTGCAATGCAGTTCCTCCAAGCCGTGCGCAGGGATAAGAGCAGAAATTTGACATCCAGTTATACTGAGGTAAGAGTTTAATTCTGATTGTTTTATACAGGGCCAAAGACCGATATTTCGGTTTAATTGAATTTTCTTATCACTGAATGGACTTTAATTTTTCGTGAGGAATTTATATTTGAGTCAGATTGCTAATTTTTGTTTAATTGTCATTGTCAGTAGATTCCATTGTGGGAAAGTTACACTTAGCGCAATGTCCATTAGCATTTCTTAAATAATATTGTCAATCTTTTCTTTTTAAATTTTTTGTGGGGAGGTTACAGTGTTTAAACGACATTGTGTACTGTCTTGTAAAAGTTCATCTGATATATTGTTATTGTGGTTGTATCTTATAAATAAAACAGGTAGTTTTTGTCTAGAATTATTCGGCATATCATTATTCTGTTGTTCAAGTGTGGTGTCAAATAACTGATTAACATTGAAGTCGCCCCCCAAGAATTCTTCAGCCACGACCTGGGGCAAAGTAGTGACTGTTTCTAGTTTGTTGGATTAGCATTTGTACTAGGTACTGACACAGATTGAGGTTGTGCATCAGGTGTCATTTCTATTATATTCACATTCGGATATTGCCTATTATGATCTCCAAACTTTTGCGGTTGTTGTTGCTGTTGCGCATTATAACTTACCTGTCGGTCGTAAGGTATGCTCCAATTTTGACCTGGTGGCTGCTGTGGTAAAGCAGAGTTTGAATGAAAGTACTGATCGTTACGAGTCCAACCTTGATGCTGTCTTGGCTCGTAGTTATTATTATTTCTATTTCTGTTTGTGTTTTTGTTATTACCCTTGTATCCGTTGTTACCGTTGTAGTTATTACCGCGGTGCCTTTTGTATGGATTGCCGCATGAAATGTTATTACTGTTGTAACTATTGTTTGTATTGGAATACGCGTGTTGATTTTGATTTCCGTACTGAGACGGCATGTGAGTTTGCTGTTTTTGTTGTACCGCGTATCCAACTGTGGGCGCGCCAGAATTGTGTTGGCAAGCCTGCATGTCTTGCATACCACTAGTGTAAACATTGTGGCTGCTGTTTTGCCGCGCGAAGCGCTGATCTTCAAGTAACATGTCAACCGAATCTAAAGCTGTTAAAAAATAATCTGAATCGTCATCCGGGATATGTAGGAGTTTTTCTTTAATGTTGAAAGGCAATTTGGCCTTCAACGCACGGAGTATATCACGCGTTGCGACTGGTTCGTCTAAAAAGTGTCCCATGTTCAAGTATTTTTCAAAATATCTGCGTAAGTTACCATTTTTACTGTTAAAAGTTTCAGGTTCTAAAATTTGTCTTCTGAGTCGCTCCCGGACGGATTGCGACCAGAATTTGTTCAGAAAAGCACGCTCAAACTCACTGTACGTGGTACATACGTCAGCTTGACTGTATGCCCAGACAGCTGCATCGCCTTGGATGTAACCGACAATATATGAAATCTTTTTCCGGTCACTCCAAGTGCGTGGAAATGCGTTACTAAAAGATTTAAGAAAAATCACCGGATGAATGGTTCGTTTTTCTGGGATAAAAATCTGAAATTGCTTGTGTTTCATTAAGCTTTCGTCTTCCTTTGCATTATGATATGGATTTATTCCACTGTAATTACTGGTACGTTCAGCTGGCGAGTAATTACGATAATGTTGCTGTGGTTTACCATGATAATAGCTTGTGTTTGTGTTTCCACATCGTGGTATGTGTTGTAGTCGTGGTGTGTTTTGTTCTTGTGTATTTGTCGTGTGCGGAATGTGTGTATCATACTCGAATGTATATTGGTTTCTGAACTGTACATTTTGACTGATATTTTCGTTACATTCAGACTGTAGTTGATCGGTGAATTGTCTCATGGGTGCAGTGACGGATTGTACTGCGTCACTGATCAACTGTTTGTTATTAGTAATGTATTGCGCTACGGAGTCGTGCACAGTTGTTGGTAAATTTTCACGTAAGCATCTATCAAAATGTTTGTCTTTGTTCTCAACCCAATCATGAAATTCTTTATTAATATTTTGAAAATGAGCTGTGGCATCAGATTGTAAGATGTCAGTCAGGTGTTGTTCAACATTGTCAAATTTATTCTGTACGTCAGTAATTCGTTTTTCAAGGTTGTCATGTACTGAAGGATATGTTTGAATTTGTTCAGTAAGAACTTCACACGTGACATTAAGGTTTTTTACTTGTGTCTGTAAAAGTGCTACGTCAGTTGTAGTCTTTTCTTGTCTCGTATTGAGCTGGGAAAATTTAGTACTGAGTTCAGTCATCTGTTTGGTCAGTGTGGCGTCTATAAGTTCCACGCGCTTACATAAAGTGTCATTACCTATCTTGATTGCTATGAGATCAGATTTGATTTCGTCATTTTGTGTTTTTAACTGTTCATTTTGTGTCTCTAATTGTGCCTTTAAGGTTGCCATGTTTTCGGCGTTCTGTTTCCTTATGGTTGCCATATTTTCTGCGTTTTGTTTCATTAACATTTGTAACATGTCGGCAATGTTTACCGTTTGCAAGGTCTCTGCCCCCGCCGCGTCATTAGACGTGACGTCATGCATTAACATGGGCTCTGATTGAGATTTTGAAATTTTTGTAGTGGACGGCCTATCGTCAAAATTTTCGTCAACACTTGCGTCAATGTTTGATGAATCGTCACTACCGGTTGCTGTCGTAAAGTCATTTTCTAACACTTGTCTCACGTCCGAGTCGGATTGCGTCTGAATAGTACGTCCTTGCTGTTCCATTTTTGCGTATTGTTTTCTAGTTATTACCATGCCACACGTGATATATGTTTCAAGAAAATTTTTGACACTGATTTTAAAATAAAATGTAGTTGAGCATGAATCGCTCGTAGCAACAATGGCTGTCTGTTAATTTAAAAACATAAACTGAATTTGAGATTATTGGTAATGGCTGCTGGCCATGTTACATGATATCGTACAGAAGTCGGCCATATTGTACACTCGTGTATTGGTATTGTTGCATACGTTATTGTTTAGGGAAAAGTACTGAGAATGAAATTTATCACTGAAACTGTTATGCGGAAAAGAAACACTACAGAATTTACTGAAAAGCTAATACACTGAATTATACGTCTGGTCAAGCCTGCTAATGCAAAGATGCTGCGTCTTACCTTATTTTGCTGGAAGCTTCTTTGCGTCTTCCGGCAAAATTTCAGAATTGGAAAATATCTTCAGATTTTGTTATCTCTCATACATTGACGTCCAGGTCCAGAAAGTTGATTTTTTACATGAAACAAAGAGAACAATGTAACAAATGACAAAATAACAAGTCCGACATGCAGTCGCCAATATAAAATAAATAAAATAAATAAAAAAATATGTTATTGTTATTTAAATATTAATTATTCTATCTGTATGATGGTGATTGTGATTGCAATTGTAATTAATATTTTGCTTATCTGGAACGTGGACGTTTAATTATTCGGTATCAGACGCTTGACAATGGCTTTTTCGTAAAGGCAATGTTACTCGTAGTTGACCGTGAAATAAAACTGAATAATCGGACTTCGTAATTAAATCGTTTCCAAAGACTGCTGCGGTAGGTGCGGACTCATAATCTAAATCTCAATATTACAATAATTTGCCAGCCATGCCAATACGTCGTACAGAGGTGATTGTCTACTAAACATAAAAAAGTTACACAGTTAGTTAAATCAGATATATTCAATGGATAAGCCTACAGTTCATAATCCTACTTACTTTTATAAATATAAATTCTTTACAGAATCGAGTGCCTAGTGTGGTTGCAACTCGCAGTATTCTTCTATAACATGAAATATGGCGGTGTGCCAGACAATAAAAAAAAAATACGTGCTTCTCGCACCACCTCTACCAGAGCTCTCTCTTTCTTAATCAAACATAAGAGTAACGTAATTGTGCTTTTGTTTTATCAGCGACACAGCGCTGCAGTTGTGTGCCATAGGCTTTATTTATTTGTCACTGATCATTTATTTAATTAGTATTTCGCGTTTCCGCGGAAACTCACGCTCGGCATGCAAATGTGCCTTTATACAGTTCCGACTACATCGTCAGATCTGAGAGTAAAATGTGTCAGATGTAAGCCAGAGAGAATATTAAGAACAAACTACTAGTCTCATTAGACTCTGATATGATTAGAAAAGTCGGATGTGAAAAATTAGCAGAAACTGTCGAGCTCAGCAATACCACAGAGAAGCAAAAGCATGTTCCCGTTGTAACGGACAAATACCTTCCGTATTTGTTTGTCCAGTGCACAGAAAATACTAACGTGAGAGTGAGCATCAAGACGTTTACGTGCTCTATATGACTCTCAGCGGATCTACGTACTCTTTGGTAGGTTTCGTTAATTATTACAGAGGCTGTAATGTAAGCTCAGTATAGCATTATATCGCCATCATTAAATTTGGTGATTATTGGCCTGAAATAAACGACAACGATGTGAAACCTACCACTTGATGAATCCAGTCTTTTATCTTGACATCAAGAAGTACATACATCATAACACCAACATGATGCGATAATTTTTATTTCACTAAAACCGAAATATTAAGAATTTGATATGGCTTTCAGAAAATATAACCAGTAACAGAAGAAATAAGGAAATTAGCAGTGAATTTGTAAGTAAACAACTATAGTAACATTATTGGAGGTTATAATATAGCAACTGAAATCAATCAAAACATTTTTCTTAAGCTCAGATAGATACTTCTTTAAAAGGACAAAAAGCATAAACTGGAAACACTTCACTTTTCATTTAACATGAAAGTTTTAATGAATAGTCTGTTATAGTGATATATGTATCCACATAAATCTAACTGAACACTGTCATCTTAAAAAATATAAAAAACTTAAAGAAAGAAAACAGACAAAAATGTACAATGAAGAAGAGAGTAATTGTTTCTTAAATGCTACAGACATACGTTGCCGATTAACGGGATAAAAAATGTTTTCACTTATAAATTCTTGCATGTTCTTTCACTGATAATTTTCCCACGTCAATGAGAGAGTAACCAGTGTTGATGGAATGAAAGCTCATGATACCTTCCACTTAATTTTCCGTTACGATTTAATTCAGAAGGCTGTAATTTTGGAATAATCGAAACCAGGATTACGGCTTTCTAATGTATTTTTTCCTTTGAACTTTTACACTAAAATAGCTTACTTTTGTTTCCTCCCAATTCATTATCATATATTAGCCGACATTGTTGTTCAGAGCAACTGAAACAACTCTGAACAAGCGTAAAATATACTATTTTTTCAAACGTTGTGGACTGGCGCAAAATATGGTTTTGGTTCCCTTTTGGACGCTATTTGTCCGGAAATTCTGATGTTCTGAAGCAATATTCTAAGCAACTAGTGCAACTGAGATCTAGCATATAAAATCCGATTTTTCGAAAACTGGGGACTGGCGGAAAATCTGCTTATGATTCCCATTTGAAAACTGTTTGTATGAGGACATTGTTGTGGATCAACGTTCAGAGGAACTAGCGCAACTCAGAGCTAGCATAAGAAATCAGATTTTTCAAAAAGTGAGGGCTGACGGAAAAGTTTGTTTTTGTTAAACTGTTTGCTTGTTTTTCAATGTCACCAGAGCACTTCTCCAGCCATTAGGAGTTTTGTAACTAATACTAGCAGAAACAAATGGCTCCTCATGTAATTTAATTTTCACAGGCAGAATGGGTGATTATTCCGATGAAGTGCTCGGTATGTAGAGTCAATATTCGCTTTTTCGCAGTGCAATTAATGCTCGATAAGATTTCGGGTCTGCGAGTGCACGTACTATTTGCAACTAATACCATTCAGCAATCATCTGAATGAGACGAAGGACTGAAACTATAGCACTCTCTCCTTCTTTTGAAACCTACGGACCGCTCCACTGCACGTGCGGTCACAGATAAACATATGCCAGAGACGTTCTTTGCCGGTAAAGAACTGTGCATAAACTGAATCAGTGGTTACACAATCGATTCCTGCTGGGATATCGATGTATCATTAGGAGCTGCAATTCAACGACATCTGTGCGAAGCTATCCAAGAAAGCCCGCGATTCCGTGGTTTGTCCAGGGTGCTACCGCGAGCTCTTCTAATCAAATTATACACCAAACGATTTCCCACTGATTCCTTCAGAAACTCGTCCCACAAAGATTAAGTCTATTTAAAAGGAGTTATTGAAGCATTTGGGTGTTCTCAACAAGACATATGTAAGGCGCTACGGATAAAATGTACGGTGCACTTATAAAATAAATAAAATAAATAAAAAATGTTATTTTAAATATGTTAATTATTCTATCTGTATGATGGTGATTGTGATTGCAATTGTATTTGCTTATCTGGAACGTGGACGTTTAATTATTCGGTATCAGACGCTTGACAATGGCTTTTTCGTAAAGGCAATGTTACTCGTAGTTGACCGTGAAATAAAACTGAATAATCGGACTTCGTAATTAAATCGTTTCCAAAGACTGCTGCGGTAGGTGCGGACTCATAATCTAAATCTCAATATTACAATAGTTTGCCAGCCATGCCAATACGTCGTACAGAGGTGATTGTCTACTAAACATAAAAAAGTTACACAGTTAGTTAAATCAGATATAAATTCTTTACAGAATCGAGTGCCTAGTGTGGTTGCAACTCGCAGTATTCTTCTATAACATGAAATATGGCGGTGTGCCAGACAATAAAATAAAATACGTGCTTCTCGCACCACTTCAACCAGAGCTCTCCCTTTCTTAATCCAAACATAAGAGTAACGTAATTGTGCTTTTGTTTTATCAGCGACACAGCGCTGCAGTTGTGTGCCATAGGCTTTATTTATTTGTCACTGATTATTTATTTAATTAATATTTCGCGTTTCCGAGGAAACTCACGCTCGGCATGCAAATGTGCCTTTACACACTTAAGGAACGAGAAACGTACATTTAACTCCATGATTTTCCTGCCATATGACGGAAAGCGTGTCGTCAAAAAATAGTTCGGGTCGTCACTAAGCTCATCGTTAAAGTGATTTTTCGCCCTTCAGGGAAGAGAGCAACATGTGTTTTGTAATAGATGACTCGATACTCCGCAAAGCTTGTGTCTGTGTAATCCCCAGCAGGTGTGGCCTTTCATACATCGTCGAAACGACGCCTACAGCCCGTAGAAGATGCACGGAACACGGAAGGCACGCCCTGTTTTGACAGTTCAATAAATACGCTGTTGCGTAACACTGCACCGACATTGCTGTAAGAAATGGTTGACGTTTTAGTGTCGGCTTCATCATTTTGGAACTTGGTGAAGAAAGCTGTGGAAATTCATTTGACTCTCGCCTCTCCCAGAACATGGCCGAAACGTATGCGACTAAATAATGAGGAAGGCTCGAATTATACCGCATGTCGCAAAATGAGTATCGGAGTTTTTACATTCAACTTACAATTATAAATAACACATCAAACGAAATAGCATCTCAGAAAGTTTAGTTTATATACCTGTGCGCATGCACATCCACTGCTTCCGTTAGAAAGCACTAGTAGCAAAGATGTCGACTAGTGAACCGAGAGCTTTTTGTGTTTTACAGTTTGTAAGGATTGAATCTGTTGGTACACTGCAACGTGAATTCCACATTAAATGGTTCAAATGGCTTTGAGCAGTACGGAACTTAACATGTGAGGTCATCAGTCCCCTGGAACCTAACTAACCTAAGGACATCACACACATCCATTCCCGAGGCAGGATTCGAACCTGCGACCGTAGCAGTCGCGCGGTTCCGGACTGAAGCGCCTAGAACAGCTCGGCCACCGTGTCCGGCTTCCAGTGTAATCCGACAAGTGATAATAACATTTGTACACAGAGTCATCTCTTTGAAGACACCGGCTGTCTTTGAAAGGGAGAGAGTACGGGAGAAACAATAGCGGCTGAACAACGTGTCCAACGAGTGAGGGAGTATTTCGCGAGTAGCCCCGAGAAATCTGTTCTGAGTGCTAGTCGTGAATTACCAGTTCCTGTGATGTTTGTGGAGAGTTTTAATGAGAGGTTAACAGGTACGTTCTTATCGTTTGTACTTGCTACAAGCTCTAAAGCCTGCAGACTACAATTTACATGCCAACTTTTCAAACGAAATGTTGCGCCATACAGATGAAGATTTTCCAGATCGTGTCGTCTTCGGTGATGAATCGACATTTCACCTAAATGGAGATTTGAATACACATCTTGTGCATATTGGAGAGGGGTGGGGGAGAGGGCGAGGAGGTGAGCAAAACTTCATGAAATGCTAAAGTTGCAACGGGACTCTCTCTAAATGAATGATGTTTTTGCTGCATTCTGGCGTAAAGTTAAGGTTCTTTCTTTTTGTGGTGAAACAACTGTAAACAACGTTTCTTATCCTGTTGCACTAGAGCTGTGGCTCTTTCTTGTGTTGGAAGAAGGTGAATAACAGAACTTTTTTAGAAACAAGATGGTGCGCCACCCACTGCCATAACTCAGTATGCGATTGGTTAAATGAAGTTGTACCCGACCGCTGGCGTTGCCGCAAGGGGCCACACTACAAAACTTGTTCCTCATGGCCTCCACATTCTACTGACTTGACCCAATACGATTTTTAACGTTTGGGAATTCATAAAGTATCATGTGTATGTGCCTCTACTACCAGGTGATCTATCTGAAATACGAAACACGACTGAAGCAATTGTTGCGCAATTACTCCAATCACATTGATCAATGTTTGGGAAGAACTCGCCTATGGACTCGATGTGTGCCGTGTGACGAATGGTGCTCACGCTGAACACTTGTGAGATAAGCTGTTGAGTTGTTCTTCCATTTGATGTCGGATTTACAGTTTAAGTTGAATGTAATAAATCCTAGAAATCCATGAAACTCTGGTACTGATTTTGAAACACCTCGCATTTAGAACTTTCGTAGTGTAACTAGTACACATCGTTCACGCATATTATGATTTTTGTTTTGTTTTTAGCTATTAGAGTACCGTGGCTTCCCAGAGTATCGAACATTCTTTCCACAATCAGTAAACCACTGCCACAACCCAGTATTCATTTCTTTCAGAGCTTCACTGGGACAACAACCTGTAAGATCACCTATGATGATCATGTACTGTTTACAGAAACTCAGGCAGAAGGAAAAACTAGTCATGAATTACTATACAAAAATATTTTTGCATCATTGATCTAACATCCGAGTCACTGAAGACTGATCTTTTCTTGTTGGCGCTTAAGGATATATTAATTCACGAACTACGTGGTAAACGCCTGATGAAAACAGTTCAGACGAAAAGAGTCGAACTGCGCACGAATCGTAACAATTAATTCCATAAAAGTCTTGTTGGCCGTTAACTGTGTCACACTGTAAAATGATACGACAACGTTTTTTCTGCATGTGGCCTTCATCAGGGTGAGACGTGGGAATGACATGTTATTTCCCAGTCTGAGCTCGTTTCCAGAGGTAATAATTGGTTTTACCTTAAGTTAAGGGAATGCATGACTCATTCAGTGTATGCTTGCGCTCAACATTCTAACCGTTACACCGTTTATTAACGTACCAGCTTTTCACATTTGCAACTACATGTATCGTGATTACATTAACCTGCGAACTTGCAGTGTTAATCACTTAAATATATTACCTAGAAAAATGTATTCCCGAAATTACATTACTCTACATTAATTATCTTTTGGTGTCGATTTTTTTTTTCGTTGATTCTCTATGTTGAGGTCATAGTGATACAACTACCGCTCGTCCATTGTGATAATGGAATCATCTGTATTGGCGTGACGTATTTGTAATATTTCCGATGATGCCTAGGTTCGGCCTGCGTTTTGATAGGGGTGAGCAGCCGCGGAAACGGGCGAGAGGAGAGCTTCGTTGTATTCCAAATGTTGTACAATATATTGAAAGTTGATTCATGATTGATTTTCACTTCCTCCAATGTTGCCTGGAGTGTGACACACTATCTTTGAACACCAGAGCCTCTGCTTTCGTTGCGATTCTCGGTTATTCACACAGAGTTGATTGTCATTCAGAGTGGAAGTGTATACGACACGTAACCACTGCGTCATACGGTAGCGTGCAAATTGACTGGGACAACACGATTAAACCTTAACTGTGCACATTTATTACTGTATGTATAATACAGGTGGTGGTTTACCGAATATTAATACATAATGTTTCCTCCTTTTGCTTTAACGAGGTTCTGAACACATTGTGCCAGAGTTCGACCATTTTAAAGGAAATATTTCGTAGTTCGTCGTCAAAAGAAACCTTACTTCTACCACATTTACCAATATGCGTTCATTTGTTGGAGGGTCCATTTTATCAAGACGTTTTTTCACAATACTCTGAAAATTCTAGATGAGATTTAAGTCTAGTGAATTACCAGGACACTGAAGCACATTAATCTGGTATTCTTCCACGATCGTCTTCGCTCCTTTAGAAGTGTGACATGGGACAGATCATGCTGGAATGTTCTCCCACCATCTGCAACGGTCTGTAGGAATGGCACAATCCTGCGCCTAAGAATTTCCATGTTTCTGGTTGATTTCATCTCACTACCAGGTGGAGCTAGTGCCCCAGGGCTGCTTGCACTGAAGAAACTCCATGACAGTTTTCTGGTGGGGTATTTTCCGGTCGGTTCAAGGTGCTCAGTTTTCACTCCAACAAGGGTGCTTCGCCTGATCACCCTTGCTCCGTAACCTTTAAAAATAAAATGTCACTCATGACTGAAAATTACACCTTTCCAGTCACTGACAGACTCAGATATATGTGTTTCGGCCGATGCCAACGAATATTTTCTTCGTGGTAGGTGTAAACAACTGCTGGCTTTCTTCCTTTCCGTCCACAATCAATAAGCCCACACCGTACTGTTGACGAGTCAGTTTCAACCGCATTAGCCAGTAAATCTCTCTGAAAGTCCTTACTTGTCTTGTAAGGAAGAATTCTACTGTTTCTAAGTAGAGTTTAGTCAGATGCAGGGGAGGTTTTTCTTTTTCGTCCTCATCTGCCATTTCTCTTTAGAGTATCATTGTATGCAAATCTTGAAGCACTACATTTTGTCACATCAACAGCAGAAGCAATGTCTCTTATAGTCGTAGATGTGTGTTCACGAGGCGCAACCATATTTGCCTGCTTCTTAGGTGAAATGTATACTTTGACACAAACACGAAGCTCGTTTTCCTGTCGACAACACGGGAATAACAAAAGCTGTTGCTTCACATAGAACCACTCAGCTGAACTGGAGGGAATCCACAATTGCTTTTCACAGTAAAGGCCACAACATTTCACCAACAGTCCCACAACTGGGCGGACAAAATTGGTCAGAGCTAACCAACTTCAAAGTCTTGTAAAATAAGCGCTTGTCCCAATTAACTTGCATACCACTGTTTGATGGTGCATGGTCGCCGTACTATTCTGTCAGTTGTTGCCCTTCAAACAGCAGAATGGAAATACCATACATCAGTTCACTATCTGAATGGGCTGTGCCACTTTGTTTGCCTTCTACGAGTAGCCTGCAACAGCACAAACTTACTTAAAATACTGTCAATAACATTCTTCAGGGTGTGTGACCGCATTGTCTATATGAATATTCTCAGACGTGTCGGCCATTGTTGCAAATGGCCTGGCTCGACGTGTTTTGCTTAATCAGTGACAACGGCGGCGGCAGCCTCCGCTCATGAGGTGTGTGAGAAAAGTAATGAGACTGCCAACACCGAACGACCTGGCAACGCTGTGTTCCTCTACATGTGTAGCCGGTTGTGTTCATCCCTTTCAGATGCTGAGACTGAGTTTCAGCTCCGTACTACCACCACGTGAATTTTAGGAGCGCCATTCAGTAAAGCTGTGATTCTGTGGTATGTTACGAAAACGGAACAGTGGAATTTACAGCAACATTACGCGATCAAGTTTTGTCTTAAACTTAGGTAATCGACGAATGTGACCGTTGAGAGTTGAAACAGGTCTGTGGGGAACATTTCTTATCAAGATGACATATTTTTCGCTAGCATGAACTATTTTTGGAAGGCCGAGAACACGTCGATAATGAAATTCGCTCCAAATTCAAAAAGTGTGTGTGCTCTTGTGAGATCTGACGGACGTTTAATAATAAGAATAATGAGTGACCTGTTAAAGTATATATATATATATATATATATATATATATATATATATATATATATATATATATATGTGTGTGTGTGTGTGTGTGTGTGTGTGTATGTATGTGTGTGTGTGTGTGTGTGTGTGTGTGTGTGTGTGTGTTTATGTATGATTTCTAGAAAGAACAGACATGTCCGAAAAACTGACAGCACATATATATAATTAAGGCGGGGACGGCCAATGATCTCTTCAGTGCATATGGAAACCAGGCTCTAACTCTTAGAGGAACCGGAGAAATACCGCGAGTAATTAGAAAAATGTGCAAGGGGCACTGCATTACTATAGTGTGGATAAGGTGAGAATTTGGGTCTGACTCGAGGGGCGCTAGGGTAGTTCGTGGAGTTTCCATTGTTACTGTGTCTGTTTGGGGCAGTGGTCAGCGCATTCCATCGTACATCAAATTTTAACCAAAAATTTGCACATGCAAAAGGTTTGTGCCAAAATGCTGCCGAAAAATTTCACAACTGAGCAGAAAGACAATCGAAGGAACTAGCGCTTTGATCTTCTTGAGACGGTTGTCAATAAACACGAATGGTCAAAATGGTCAAATGGCTCTGAGCACTATGGGACTTAACTTCCGTGGTCATCAGTCCCCTAGAACTTAGAACTACTTAAACCTAACTAACCTAAGGACATCACACACATCCATGCCCGAGGCAGGATTCGAACCTGCGACCGTAGCAGTCGCGCAGTTCCGGACTTAGCGCCTTAACCGCGAGACCACCGCGGCAGGCTAAACACGAATGATTCAGGCATGTGGTCACAGGTGATAAATTCTGAATGATTGAGTACAGTCCTAAAAGAAAGCGGCAAAGTGTGGAGTTGCACACTGAGACATCTCCTCGACTGAAAAAAGCTCGAATCAGCAAATCAAAGATGAAAATAATACCGGTTTGCTTTTTTGGCAGTTGGGGTATCGTGCATAAATAATTTATTCTTCCAGGACCAATTATCAACCAATTTCTTACAGATCTTATAATTGAAGTTTTTTACCTGAGACATTTAAGTCTGATTTTTATCTGCGATAATGATGAAAGCAGAAGAAAGGAATTAAAGTTTGAGCGACGGCCGGGACTGGAACTCAGGTCTTCTGGTTTACATGTTATGCAAAAATACTAACCATAATACCACTGAAGCATTACAATCAACGGTGTTGCACGAACTACTCAAGTCGAGTGCCTTCCCAACAAGAACACCCAGGTTCGAGTACCGGCCGTGGCACAAATTTTAATTCCTTTCTTCTGCTTCCATCATTATATCAACCAAGTGTTTCACAAAAAATGTTCTTGAAAGGCTCAGGGAAAGGGTGAATCGAGACCGGAAGCAGGCCGACAAGTGGATGCTGAATCATGTCAACGCCCCGTGACACACAGACACTTCCATGACGAAACTTTTGACCTCAAAAGGCATACCTGTTGTTCTAAAGATCCCATATTCAGCTGATCTGAAGCCCTGTGACTTTTTTCTTTAGCCGAAATTTCCAAATGTCTAAACAGGGATGTAATTTTGGGCCTCTGGAGAACATTTAAAAGAATATGACCCACGTGCTAACGGCCATACTAGTTGAAGCCTTCCAACGTAGCTAACAACGCTGGGAAAACGTACTCCGCCGATGTATAGCTGTCGAAGGGAACAAGTTTGAAGGTGACTGTTGTTGTTTTGAGAAAAAGCTTTGATAGATAAAAAATCAATATCATTACTTTTTTCACACACCTCGCACATTTATTGTAAGTAACTAGACCGCTCACAGACGCTAGCGTAGCTTTCCCATATTGACACCGCAATTTGCAGAGCTACGCTGCGTTTGCAATTTGCAAGTGGTGTCTAATATCTGATAATACGCTTCACACACACGACCACTTAACTGGCAGTAATAATGTTCATAAAGACTTGGAATCTCCATTGGAAACACTAGTAAAAACAAAATCCCTAGTTGAAATTATATTGGAGAGTACATTTTTTCAAGTCTCAACTAGTTGAGGGAAAAATGCGATAATATTGTGGAAAGGAAGGTAGATGAAATCGTGCAGTACGGAAATAAGGACTGACAAATACATGCAAAAGACAGGTGCATAGCATGTGCTAGGAAATGTTAAGCAAGAACGGAAGCGAAAAATTTTGTGAGTGAAAAAGTAGCCTCACTATCAACTACTTCTTAGGTTTCATGCAACCGATAAGATCCCGCATTTCCGCTCCTACTTGAAAGTAGTGAATAGATACCTATAACATCCCCTCTTTTATTGTAGACCTCATCTAAAAGACTAGGATTACATTCATTTAAGACAGACTGAAGTGTCTGTTCAACATCTGGGACCTCAATTCAGGGCGCAAAAAAAAAAAAAAAAAAAAGACTAAGCAGCGGAGTTGTCTGTAGTGGCCACATGATATACTCTACTGGCCATTTAAATTGCTACACCAAGAAGAAATACAGATGATAAACGGGTATTCATTGGACAAATATATTATACTAGAACTGACATGTGATTACCTTTTCACGCAATTTGGGTGCAAGGATTCTGAGAAATCAGTGCCCAGAACAACCACCTCTGGCCGCAATGACGGCGTTGATACGCCTGGGCATTGAGTCAAACAGAGCTTGGATGGCGTGTACAGGTACAGCTAGCTGCCCATGCAGCTTCAGCACGATACCACAGTTCATCAAGAGTAGTGACTGGCGTATTGTGACGAGCCAGTTGCTCGGCCACCATTGACCAGACGTTTTCTATTGGTGAGAGATCTGGAGAATGTGCTGGCCAGGTCAGCAGTCCAACGTTTTCTGTATACAGAAAGGCCCGTACAGGACCTGCAACATGCGGTCGTGCATTATCCTACTGAAATGTAGGGTTTCGCAGTGATCGAATGACGGGTAGAGCCACCGGTCGTAACATATCTCAAATGTAACGTCCAATGTCCAAAGTGCCGTCAATGCGAACACGAGGTGACCGAGACGTGCAACGAATGGCACCCCACACACTATCGCCGGGTGATACGCCGGTATGGCGATGACGAATACAATGTGCGTTCACCGCGATGTCGCCAAACACGGATGCAATCATCATGATGCTGTATACAGAACCTGGATTCATCCGAAAAAATGTCGTTTTGCCATTCGTGCACGCAGGTTCGTCCTTGAGTACACCATCGCAGGTGCTCCTGTCTGTGATGCAGCGTTGCCTGTTGACTCAGGGATCGAGACGTGGCTGCACGATCCGTTGCAGCCATGCGGATAAGATGCCTGTCATCTCGACTACTAGTGATACGAGGCTTTTTTACAGGTTGACACCACACGTTATGGAGCTCTCAGGGAACTTCGGAGGAGCGGGTTGCATGGTTCCCAAAAATAGTTCGCTCGGCAGTGTTCCGGGAGACGCGAGACAGGCGACGCCGGCCGGGGTTACCGAGCGGTTATTGGAACCGCGCGACCATACGGTCGCAGGATCGAATCCTGCCTCGGGCATGGATGTGTGTGATGTCCTTAGGTTAGTTAGGTTTAAGTAGTTCTAAGTTCTAGGCGACTGATGACCTCAGAAGTTAAGTCCCATAGCGCTCAGAGCCATTTGAAGTGTGAGTGTGCCTATTCATAGTTAATTCATTATCTTATCTTTGTAGATTTCATCTCCAGTCAAAATTAACCTCTTGCTCTCATCATTGCTCGTTGAGCGGACGGATTTTTTCTGGCTAATTTCGAAACGTTATAAACGATACACTTGGTCACGCATGCAAGCCATTGTTCTGCTCTGTTGAGACATGTGGACTCGTGATGTATCTTCTCAGTTCAGTCTGATTTAGTTCGTTGGTGATTTCACGGGTATAATATAATTGAATAGATTTCTCAAACGTCGCCAATTTCAACTTTAGTTCGGAATCTAGTATCTACATGTGGTTGTTGAATCAGCTCGTGTTAAGTACGGATCTGAGAGCCTTGAGTTCGCAGATCGTGGACTCACAGTATCGTATTCTTTTAAATGTGGTAAGGTGTTCTGAATTTCACTGCTCATTTTTTGCAGAATTTTTCTTTGTGCCGACCATGTGATCGCTGATCGTGAGAATCGTTACATGTCACAGTTGCTGATTCTCAGGGTAAAACTTCTAAATTTGTTTCAGAATTTCTTCTATGCTCCAACTATTAACACCTTATTATTATCGGTGAATTCTTGTTCACTTGCTTCGTGCACTTATACGTACATGCATTGAAAGATTCGTCTGACCCTTCTATAATTAATAATTAATGATAAATCATCCTGGGGTCTCCAAGGAGCAGTTGTAAATGTAATTTTGTAACTCAGCTGAGAGCCTAGTGGTTCAAATGCCTCTGAGTACTATGGGACTTAACATCTAAGGTCATCAGTCCCCTAGAACTTAGAACTACTTAAACCTAACTAACCTAAAGATATCACACACATCCATGCCCGAGGCAGGATTCGAACCTGCGACCGTAGCGGTCACGCGGTTTCGGAGTGAAGCGCCTAGAACCCTCGGCCACCGCGGCCGGCTGAGAGTGTAATGAAGAACAGCAACCATCACCATTTTACGCGTTACTGCTATCCGTTATGTAACAGATAAATATGGTCAAGTTACTTATTTAATATTTATTCAACCATCGTAAATGTGCAGATCCGGCAATTTAGTTCATCTAAACATCAAAGGTTTTTTTTTTTTTTTTTAATTTACATCCAGATACAATCTTCCCACCTTGCATGTTAATAGATACTGCATTTTAATGGACACCTTCATCACGAGCACCGATCCCCTACAAGATTTTTCACCGACAGATACCTTTCAAGGCATGGAGACATAGTGGGAACTAATAAATGCCTCTGAGCACTATGGGACTTAACATCTATGGTCATCAGTCCCCTAGAACTTAGAACTACTTAAACCTAACTAACCTAAGGACATCACACAACTCCCAGTCATCACGAGGCAGAGAAAATCCATGACCCCGCCGGGAATCGAACCCGGGAACCCGGGCGTGGGAAGCGAGAACGCTACCGCACGACCACGAGCTGCAGACCCACAGTGGGAACTGATAATTAAACATCTGTATTTTGTTCTTTGGTTTCCTTTCCCTGTCTATAAATCCTTTGTGTTACTAGGTCCGTGCTACCACCCCAAAGATGTTCGGGCTCATATGCGGTTCCTCTTCGTCGAAATGTCTTGGCTCAAACTTGTCTAGGGGTTGAACCGCACGTGTCGCATTACAGTCCCTAAATTAGACACTTGTGACCCTTTGGTTAAATTGTATCGCTGATGGCAAGTTTGCGAAATACGAAGTTAACATAACATAAAAAACCGTGATAATAATATCGAGAAATAAGATAACTATCCATAAATGATGTAGGCCACACAGTTGCGATTTGGTTAGAATATTGTTTATTCAGAAAGCAAACCAGTAGCGAAATTGTATTTACAGTGACTGTTGCACTCGAGCGCATATCCATTTGACACAGTTCGATCATTCACAATCTCATCGCGAGATACAAGTTATTCACGCGAAAAGTTGAGTTCACACACGAGGCGCGCGGCTGCTCACAGCTCAGAGACCAAGTGCCGTGATACCACACAACGTGAAATTTTCTAAGTCTTTTCACTTCCTTGCTGCCTATAGACCGACCGTCCGCTTTCGCGTCTGCATCCGAACTGTACCCTTTAGTGTCTCCAGCCGAACTGTCCCTTTCGCGTCTGCACCAGCACTGTCCTCTGTCCGTCCCCGGCCGCGTTTCTCGCGCGCCGAACATCCTCGCTCAACTGACTAGGGCAGTTCCCTTTCCTGAAGCCGCCCATCTGATTGGCTACGTTTATTCTACATTATTTTACGTTTTAACAAATTTAAATAATCAGAGCTGGAACAATTTCACGTTATAAATAAAGTAACAATAATATCTATTACATAATAAACGTTAAATTCTTTTACATAAAACCAGTACAATTTCCTTCTTAGCTTTGAATGCCACGGGCAGTAGCCTTGCACCAATGTGCTTCCTGATAAATAAATAAAGAACAAAAGTAACTATTATACACCAAAATTTACAACAAATATCTCTTACCTAATGATTCAATAAGGTGTCATGCTGTCATCTTTCAATGAATTTCGTGTGGAGGAAATGATGATCTGACGCTTAACTGAAAATACTGATAATTTAAATTCACTATATCTTTTAAACAAATAACGTCAAAGAGGTGATATTTACAACTTTTCTCATTTTAATGGTGCTCTTCTATATGAAATACCAATCGTTAAGATCGAACCAAGCGTTCAGACTTTAGCATTCAATTCTTGGTTACAAAACTTGTTAATTTCACTTTAACAGTAAATCCTAAACTATTATAGATATGATCAATATTCAAGTTTTAATGGTATCACCACGAAAATTTATTGTGGAATGCAGATTAAAATTACAGTGGCTTCATTCCCTGCATTACTACAGAATTAAATAGTTTCCATAAATGTTTCCCTTTATAGCCGATCGTCCACCATATTTAACACTGCTACGTCTCCTCGGACACAAACAGCTTCTACTGGGGTCCCCTATGACGTAGGTTCTCGTCTGTCTCACTCGCACACTACAGCGCTTAGGCCTCAACAGACAATAAACATCTGTGAGTTTCCCCATCTCTTGGTGAATCTGCTCCAAAGGGCGCGGTCATGGACTACAGGATTCGTTTCACAATTCCTGTAGGGTGACTCTTTCGGCCATATATTTAAATGAATGCGAAATGCTCGTTAACTCACATATGTCATTATTCATTCTCATTCTTGTAACCGGCGACTTCAGTTCGGGAACGGTTGATCCACTTCTCCGTTAGGTGAGGTAGGGCTTGGGCCACAGCAGTGTAAGGCGAAGATTTCATTGTGTCGTAGGACTGCAGGTCTGTAGCTGAGTATAGACAGAAAGCTGAAATACGCAACTCCGATATTTCGAGGTGATAATATAAACGTTTTGACTCCCCTTGTACAATACTGTGGTCGGGACACCACCTCCGGTATGAAAGTGGTGATGTGCTCATAGAATTGTGCTACGACAATAAATTACGCAATAAACATTGAAAGTATAGTTTGATTGGATTAAGCGGTAAGAAAATAACTTGCAATATGTGAAAATGGATTCTGAAATGGAAACATATTATCGTGTGAAAAAAAGAGACCTCAGTACTTCATTGGCTATGTATGGAATAATGGCAAAGAATGAAAATGGGACATTGTACAAGTCCTGGAAGCATTCGCAGATTATGTTATACGGTAGAACTAAACTGTGTGGCTTGTACAAATCATCGTTTCACTACATCAGTGCTGCTGCAGCTCGGAATGAAATTTGACATCAGCGTGCAGCAACGCCGACGTTAGGGTAGTGGAAAACGTTGGCCATTTCTCGCGTGACAGCGATTTCGCGGGCGTAAGCCGATTTAGTAGCAGACTAATTGCACTATCGTGTTAAATACTAAATCCCATCGTACAAAAATTGCAGCAGCGTAAAACCATCACACAATTTTGCTGGGAACGGCGCCTGAAAGCGCCCTTCAGCGTGATGGCGGCGTGTGGCCAGAATAAAAGCAAAGCGGCGCCCGTATAAATACCTCGTAAATCGTGGCTGCCCGTTCGCCGCTGCCGCGGACGGCGTGCAGCATAGTGTGTACCAGCCAGTGTCGAGCGCTACTCACGCACCGCTCGCTGCCGTTATGAATTACGCACAGGCAGGCGACTTAAAACAACTACCAAGTTATCAACTGTCTAGTGTGTTTCCATGCAACGGCCACAGATGTCGTCCGTCGTTGGAATACGATTTCTAATATTATCTTATACGTGATAAAGAATTTGTGGTTGCCTTCCCTAGCACTGTTTGCTCCTGCGAAAATTGGTTTCTGCCTTACAGCTGGTTATTATGATCGTCACCCAAATATCAGCTCCCTAGAACGTGCAATTAACCTTGGCGCTTAGCATAATCACTGTGATCTTAATCACGTTACTAGTAGTTATTAAGCCCCATAGTGCTCAGAGCCATTTGAACCATTTTTTGAACCAGTTAATTCCAATTATATACTAACTCTCTCTTGAATAAATGTGTACTGTACTGGGTGACAGTGCAGATAAAAAAATGAGAAGAACAAGAATATTATGAATCTTTGTAAAGTTAATTGCAGGACTTTTCCTAAAAAAAACTTCAAGATCCTCTGAAAATAATAATAACTATTACTATTATTATTATTATTGTATCTCCAGTAATAGACATTCGCTAGACGGATAATTCTGCTTCTGAATCTCGGCGATGTCGATCCCGCGACGCCACAGCTGCGGCTGGCGACGATTTAATATTGATGGTTCTTCACAATCTCAAAGAAAAACGGGAGGGGAATGAAAATACCAGCAGATCCTAAATCGCTGTTGCGAGAATAAATGTATGTCTGAGCTACTGAATGTTATTTTTGAGAAAAGACGGCAATGTCGCTCGTCGCAGGTTTTGATCCCTGTTATTATAATTTGGAGTCAGGTTCTTGAAATTATTTTCGCCACAGGATGTAAATCTTGTTGGTAAAACTTAAACATAAATAATGTACGATGTGAAGTGTGGGATTTTTAAAAGAACGAATTACCTTTTCCTGTTGTGCTCTCTTTGGCGATGGCTATATTCACCGTTTATTCATCAAGATGAGCTCTTTCGAATATCAATGGTTTTTAATCGTTCCACCGCTTAATAGACACCAAACATTAAAGTCACAATTTTTATTGCAGTGGGGGACTATCCCTTTCATACAATAATATATACACGATGTGATTAAAAGTATCCGGACACCGAAAAATAACATCCGTTTTTTATATTAGGTGCACTGTGCTGCTACCTATTGCCAGATACTCCATATCAGCGACCTCAATAGTCATTAGACGTCGTGAAAGAGCAGAATGGGGCGCTCTGCGGAACTCACGGATTTTGAACGTGGCCAGGTGATTGGGTGTAACTTGTGTCATGCGGGAGATGTCCACACTCCTAAACATCCCTAGGTCCATTGTTTCCGATGTGGTTGTGAAGTGGAAACGTGAAGGGACACGTACAGCACAAAAGCGTACAGGCCGACTTCGTCTGTTGACTGACAGAGACCGCCGAGCGTAGAACAGGGTCGTAATGTGTAACAGGCAGACATCTATCCAGGCCATCAAACAGGAATTCCAAACTGCATCAGAATCCACTGCAAGTACTATGACAGTTAGGTGGGAGGTGAGAAAACTTGGATTTCATGGTCGAGTGGCTGCTCATAAGCCACATCAAGCCGCTAAATGCCAAACGACGCCTCGCTTGGTGTAAGGAGAGTAAACATTGGACGACTGAACAGTGGAAAAACGCTGTGTGGATTGACGAGTCACGGTACACAATGTAGCGATCCGATGGCAGGGTGTGGGTATGGCAAATGTCCGGTGAACGTCATCTGCCAACGTGTGCAGTGCCAACAGTAAAATTCGGAGGCGGTGGGGTTATGGTGTGGTCATGTTTCTCATGGAGGGAGCTTGCACCCCTTGTTGTTTTGCGTGGCACTATCACAGCACAGGCCTACATTGACGTTTTAAGCACCTTCTTGATTCCCGCTGTTAAAGAGCAGTTTGGGGGATGGCGATTGCATCTTTCAACACGATCGAGCACCCGTTAATAATTCATGGCCTGTGGCGAAGTGATTTACGACAATAACATCCCTGTAATGGCCGACACAGAATCCTGACCTAAATCCTATAGATCACATTTGGTATGTTTTGGAAAGCTGACTTGGTGCCATGCCTCACCTACCGACATCGATACCTCTCCTCAGTGCAGCACTCCGTGAAGAATAAGCTGCAATTCCCCAAGGAACCTTCCTGTACCTTATGCCTGTGAGAGTGGAAGCTGTCGTCAAGGGTAAGGGTGGGTCAACACCATATTGAATTCCAGCATTACCGATGGAGGGCGCCACGAACTTGTAAGTTATTTTCAGCCAGATATCCGGATATTTTCGATCATATAGTGTACCTCTCTCTACTCCCGCTAGGAAGACAAACACAAAAAAGTTTTAAATTACATCCAAGTCGCTAACGAAGCCAGAGATACAATACTGTTTTTAGTTAGCATCGCTGCTGCCACTCGTAGCCACTATATCTTTGAGTGTCAGTATTACTGTCGCAGAGTTAACGATCGTAGCTCTCTACCTACCTCCCCCCTCCCCCGAGCCCTCCTGTATTCCACCACTCTGCCTTCCCCACCCTCTGTCGCGTCTGCTCAGCACCCACCACCCTGCTCAGCACCCACCACCCTCTTATGGGTCCTCATCCTCGATTGGCTCCCTTCCCACCTACCCCCCCTCTTCATTTTCTCATCATCTGTCCAGTTCCACCCCCCCCCCCCCCACCCCCCCACCTGCTCTAGACTGTGGTATGTATATTTGTGCCAACCTTTTAGTGCAGTGTTTATGTGAGTGTTCAGTGTTGTGCGTCTTTCAAATGGTTCAAATGGCTCTGAGCACTATGGGACTCAACTGCTGAGGTCATTAGTCCCCTAGAACTTAGAACTAGTTAAACCTAACTAACCTAAGGACATCACAAACATCCATGCCCGAGGCAGGATTCGAACCTGCAACCGTAGCGCTCTTGCGGTTCCAGATTGCAGCGCCTTTAACCGCACGGCCACTTCGGCCGGCTGTGCGTCTTTCCAAAGTGTTGCGAACAGAAATCATGCTGTCGCTGGGTGTGAATTTTATGTCTCTTACGAACAGAAACCAGACTGTCGCCGTGTTTTTAATTGTCTATTATTTTTCTGCTTCCTGTGTATTTTATTAGCAACATCAACCCTTTGTTTTATGTTTCAAGTTCCACAATTTTCCGCCATTTTACCTTTAAGTCACCGACTTTATCGCCAACTTTTATTATTTATTATCTTCACCTGTAGGCTGAAGAGCGGCGAACTAAGCTGCTGCCAGCCCGCCCCCTTCAGGGGGAATCGAAACCCAATAAAGAAAAAAAAAGACAATCTTACGTGAACTGCAGTACTCAACTCTACTATCTTCTGTTGTCTGGGTGCTACTCAAACCCACTGTTTTTTTATAATTAAAAACCCGGAACAGACAAAATTGATCGTACTTTGCCAAGTGCGTCTCCCAAAGCATCTTTCAGCTTTATCCCTAAACTTTAAAGCGTACAAGTTCGCACAAAGAAACGGTTGTAATGGAAATCTCCATTTTGTCGACAATTTTAACGTTTTTTAATACCATTAATAAGCAACTACTGGTTTCAATCACTACTGCAGATCATCTTCAGGACTAAGTTGAAATAGAAGAGCAATGAAAAAGATGATTTTACGGAAGTGCGATATTACGATAACTTGTCTCATGGGTTGTAGAAATAACAACAAAATATTGTGAATTCACACACACGTGGGAGTTTGGACAGGAGTGGCATGTCGTCAGCACACCGCTCTCCCGGTCGTTATGATGGTTTTCTGTGACCGGAGCCCCTACTGTTCGTTCTAGTAGCTCCTCAGTTGGCATCACGAGGCTGAGTGCACCCCGAAAAATGGCAACAGCGCACGACAGCCCAGATTGTCACCCATCCAAGTGCCGGCCACGCCCAACAGCGCTTAATTTCGGTGAGCTGACGAGAACCAGTGTCCACTGCGGAAAGGCCGTCGCCGATTAACACTGCAAGATGGCAGGATAATGTAAGGGCAAGGTAAGCCATTGCAAATTTGAATGGTGGTATATTAATAACCGGTGTAACTGCCATAATGTTAAATGCAACTATGGAAACGTGTGTGCATTGTTTTGTGCTGATGTCGGAGTCAGTTTATGAGATGGATTTCTATGCCTGTTGCATTTGTTCGGGCCGGCCGGGGTGGCCGTGCGGTTCTAGGCGCTTCAGTCTGGAACCGCGTGACCGCTACGATCGCAGGTTCGAATCCTGCCTCGGGCGTGGATGTGTATGATGTCCTTAGGTTAGTTAGGTTTAAGTAGTTCTAAGTTCTAGGGGACTGATGACCACAGATGTTAAGAACCATAGTGCTCAGAGCCGTTTGAACCATTTGATCCATTTGGTCGGTCAATACAGGGACGGTTAATGCTGTTCGTGGAAGACGTTGGAGCTATCGTCTGAAGATGTACCATATGTGTTCGATTGGAGATAGAGCAGGCCGAGGCAACATATCGACGGACTGTATGTTGGATTACAACAGCGGTATGTGGGCGATGGATTATCAGTCGGAAAACTCCCCCTGGAATGCTGTTCATTTGAATCGCAGCAGAACAGACAAGATCACCAGACTGGCGTACAATTTTGCAGTGCGGGTGTGTGGGATAACCACGAGAGCGCTATGGCTTTCATACAGAGTTGCACGCCAGGCTATAACTCCAGGTGTAGTTCCAGTGTGCCTAGGCCGCAAACAGGATGGTTGCAGTTCCTTAAATGGCTTCCTTCTAACCAACATAGGGCCGTCACTGGCACTGAGGCAGAACCGTCTTTCATCAGCAAACACAACACACTTCCACCCTGCCCTCCAGTGAGCTCTAGCTTGACACCACTTAGGTTGCCAAAGGGCGTGGTTTGGAGTCACTGGAATGCACGCTGTAGCTCGCTTAACTCGGAGCTGTCCTTGAATTAAACGATTTGTAATAGTTCTTTATGTCCCTGAAGAGCCAACTGATACTGAAGTTTCTGCTGCAGATGTGCCGTAGCCATGTGCTGAGCATGATGTTCTTCCCCCTAGTGGCTGCCCGGAGCCTGGTTGCTATATCTCCCACGGAGAGTTGCTTCATAAGAAATGTATGACTCAGGTTCGTCCGTAGTAGACAGATTTAATAACAAAGAAAAACACTTCTGAATAAAAAATAATACACCTTCTCAGACACTGACAGGTACGCGCGTGGAACACACAGTGAGTAGACGTAGTGTGACTTGAAGAATCTGCCACTGATAGGTTGTGCATTCGGTGTGGTTGGGCGACAGGTTCGTCTCGGGATATGGCTGGAAAATCGTAGGTCCCGCTGCGGTGGCTTCTGATCAGTCTCTGACTAATGGGCTGCTAAGAACCAGCGTATGAATTGGCCCCAGGATTTGGCGGAGCGAACTGCTGAGGTGTTGGCTTGCTCCGCTCTGTATAGCCAGGGCGAGGAGGAATTCTTGCCAATCCAGTTTGGAAAATGTGCACAAGGGAGTACTTAGGTCCCAGGCACGGAGGTGGCGCTGTCCTGCCGTCTATCTTCACTGTTGTCACCGACGCACTCAGGGAAGGCAACGCCTTCTACGTATGCAAAACGGTGATGCTTCACAGTCTGAGGGGTTGCCGAACCTGTAGGCGAACGGCGGGTACATGGCATCCGTCTTCTTGCGACGGCACTACTCTTGACCATCGCTGCCAGCAATCACGTACACTGGCTACATTCCTGCCAAGTCTTTCTGGAGTTTCGCAGAAGGAACATCCGGCTTCTCGTAGCACTATTACACAACCTCTTTTAAACTCATTGAGTGCCGATAAAGGCGTCTTTGTTGCTTCCGAGGTATTCTTGACTAATAACAGATCACTATGTGCAATATCAAAAGTAACCAACATTCACGACCCTTGCAGCGTGTATTTGAAGTAAACTTTATTTCTTTCCTCGTAGTGACGCAACTAGCGTCACTCCTATGCGACTGTCGCGATATTTGAATGGACATCACTGTTCAGACGTAGAAACACGCCTAGCAACTTTCGTTTATATCGCTCGTCTCCTTCTTGGTGCTGTGATTTTGTTTTGTGTCAGTGTATAATAACAGAGAAGTATTCTGAAATCAGAATGGAACTCGGAGGAGTCTCCACTGGCATAAAAAGGTTCACAAAACGACATACAGAATGAACACCGAACTAGAATTACACAAGCTTAATTGTGAACACATCGGAGAGGGAATGTTGAACCGTGAGAACTAGATTTAGGCAACAAATGGAGGTGGCAGACTTCAGTGAAGCTTACCATATCACTGACACTGCTGTTGTCCCGTTATATTACGAAATAGTCGCAAACGCCAAACGACTGAGACGGCGGTCGAATCCGAGCACCATTACTATATTATGTCCCAAGTAATGAACACTTAAACTTCACTGCAACATGGTGGTGAGTGCCTGTAGTCAGCTCACAGTCTCGGGTGAGGCGCCAGCTGGTTGGTCTTTCGGAGAAGATGTTACAGAAGGAGCAAGTGCAGCGGAGGTCAGGGGTTTTGTTAAGCTGGCCAGTGCTCCACACTAGTATACTTGCGTCTTCAAAAAGTATGGCTGATGCCAAAGCGCTGGGCACGCCAACGTCTTGTTCTCCGCTACTGTGCCTTAGAATTAGCTGCTGCTGTTTTTCCCAGAGGTTCCTTGACCTCTCTCCACTACAACCGCCAGAGCGGCGGACTTCGCTGTCTTACCAACAAGATGACTCTCCTCTCAAACATAAACCTGTATCATTTTAACGATAGCCACGATACTAAATTATTAATACCTCTCAAAATGACAGCACATTTTTGAATCATCAGTCTTCTGACTAGTTTCATGCGGCCCTCCACGAGTTCCTCTCCAGTACTGTCAATCTCTTCATCACAAAGTAGCATTTGCAGCCTACATCCTTAATTATTTGCTGAATGTATCCAGTTTTTGCCCTCTACAGTTCGCTCCGGTACCACTGAACCTGTGCCCTGAGGTCAAAACAAATGTCCTACCATTCTCTCCCTTCTTCTTGGCAATGTTTTCCATGTATTCCTTTCCTCCCCTATTCTGCGGAGAACATCCTCATTGCTTACCTTATCAGTCCACCTAATTTTCGGCACTGGTCTTTAGTACCACATCTCAAACGCATCTCTTTTTTTCTGTTCCGGTTTTCCCACAGTCCATGTCTCACTAACATACCGTGCTGTGCTCCAAACATACATTCTGAGAAATTTCTTACCCGAATTAAGACCTATGTTTGATAATAGCAGACTTCTCTCGGCCAGGACGGATTCTAGGGAATTATTAATATAATGAAACTTCCTGGCAGATTAAAACTGTGTGCCCGACCGAGACTCGAACTCGGGACCTTCGCCTTTCGCGGGCAAGTGCTCTACCATCTGAGCTACCGAAGCACGACTCACGCCCGGTACTCACAGCTTTACTTCTGCCAGTATCTCGTCTCCTACCTTCCAAACTTTACAGAAGCTCTCCTGCGTACCTTGCAGAACTAGCACTCCTGAAAGAAAGGATATAGCGGAGACATGGCTTAGCCACAGCCTGGGGGATGTTTCCAGAATGAGTGCTAGTTCTGCAAGGTTCGCAGGAGAGCTTCTGTAAAGTTTGGAAGGTAGGAGACGAGATACTGGCAGAAGTAAAGCTGTGAGTACCGGGCATGAGTCGTGCTTCGGTAGCTCAGATGGTAGAGCACTTGCCCGCGAAAGGCAAAGGTCCCGAGTTCGAGTCTCCGTCTGGCACACAGTTTTAATCTGCCAGGAAGTTTCATATCAGCGCACACTCCGCTGCAGAGTGAAAATCTCATTCTATTAATATAATGTTTCTGTCCTCTCTGCAGTTACTTGGATGCTTTAATTCGCTGTAAAGTTTTAGGTACTTTGAAATAAAATAAAATTGATACACATATTATGGATGTAGGAGCTGTTTATTGCTCTCTATGAGGTCCCGAATATGACACTTGATTTAGTATTCGCTGATTAGCTCTCGTCTCATCCTCTGTTTTCGGCCTTTCACGGCCGCCCATATGCTCGTCACGCCACTTGGCGTTCTTGGGAGGGCCCGTAACACAGTGCGTCACAGGCTTTCTGATACTGCCTAAAGTGAAACCGCAACAAGTGTCGCGTTGATGATCAGTCACAGACCCCGTCCGTCCGCACAGTTGACTTGTTATAAACAAACCCATCTCCTGACTCACACACCTACATGACGTGAATGTACGACCTGCACGGCCTAAGGAAGCATATAGAAGTCTCATCGGGTGCTAGTCACCAGGGGCGTTTTAATCCTGAATGATGTGATTCCAGCCCAAAACTATTCGTTCTAAATACGCACCACAGTTGTGGAATACTGATCAACACGAACCAGAGTGGTTTTAGCATTTCATAATGACGCTACTAATGAGCATTAACTGAACTTACTGGGGCAGTGGAACCACAGAAACTCATATAAGCATGAGCTGTTTTACTCAAGATGGCAGGAACCATCTGGCAAATGTTCTTCGATGAGATATAAATGGCTCTGAGCACTATGGGACTCAACTGCTGTGGTCATCAGTCCCCTAGAACTTAGAACTACTTAAACCTAACTAACCTAAGGACATCACACACATCCATGCCCGAGGCAGGATTCGAACCTGCGACCGTAGCAGTCGCACGGTTCCGGACTGAGCGCCTAGAACCGCAAGACCACCGCGGCCGGCCCGATGAGATACAAACAGTACAATAATCTCTTAAAATATTTACAAGAAATATGGTCCGTCTTGTGGACAACCACTTAAGGACGAGGACAGTAATAAATTACTGATTTATTCAGTGATATTATAACTAAGCTCTTCATTTCTTCATCAAGAACAAAAGAATCCATTTTAGGATACTTATAAAACATATTACAAAGTTCAGTTAGTACATAAATTTGGTCTATCCTCGATTCGTTGTCTTTACGGTATTTCTTTCTCATGCTTGAGTGAAAATGACATTCTACTGACATTAAGCAGAAGAATCTAAGGAACAGAAAATTCTTATGCTGAATTTTTTAAAATTTATTTAACAGTTATTTACAATCCCATGCGTGGGGTAGTGTGTTGACAGAAACCATGTTACAGCTCTTTTGCCACTGAATTTTGAAAATTGTTCAGATTAAAATACCCAATTTATGAAGTATAAAGGGCGTAATAGGTTTTGAAAGTGGATTGCCTGCGACAGTAAATCCGGATATTCACTTAATGAAAATGTATGCTCCCTTATACACTATATTTAAACCCGTGAATCAAACTAGCAAGGCGAGCTGTCTGTACAGAGTGAAAATTTCCTATCTTTTGCGCAACGATTTACAATGAGCATACGAGAAGCTAACTAAATTTACACGAACCAGAATAATCGTAACTAACAGCTCACTATACCTGAAAAATGTCAAAGGCAACGTGACTTACAGCCGCTTTTGTTACAGTAGCTGACACTTCCAAGACATCAAATAACCACATTTCATTTGGAATGAAGGGTAGCTACATTACAAATTGCGTCATGCCAAACTCTTGAAAGATCATGCCCAGAAACGCGAAGTATAAAATTCACTGTGATTGAATCCGGTTTTCATATTGTCATCAGGGAAAATACGGCTTTCTGCCAGCTGTCCGCATCGCACTTGCACGATATTTCGAAAGTGTAACTCGCTGTCTTCATCATATACTCCACGGGAGAAAACCCAATTTTCGTAGATGACAACGCGTCGTCATATTAATTTTAGTGAGAAATCCATAAAATTCTAATTACTGAAGCCCTGTGGTACGTTTAGCATAGAGTGATGATATGCTATCAGCTGAGTACGAGTCGGCATAAATTGGACTATGTGGGAATGTGATCGGCAAGGTAAAACTAATTTGAAAGAACATTTGAATGTAAATCCATATAATTGTCTCCAAAGATAGTTATATAGCGATGGCAGGTGTAAAAATAATGCTCATAAAAAACCTAGCACGCAGTATTCCAACAAGTGAGAGGATCAAACAAAGCAAAAAAAAATTGTAAGTTGCAAAACAGTGACAAAGACCCATTGGCAGGAATTGTGATGAAATTAAGCGTTATACCATTGGGATGAATGAGAAACAACCAGGTTCCGCACTAAGTATCGGAATGCACTCACCTCGCCAAGGCACGAACAACAGATCCCAACATGGGAGACACGATTTCAGGCTATACAAGTATCGGTGAAATTCTGGGGCCTCAATTTCGCGATGCGAACCAAGAAAATATTTACACTGGAGCCACGCGATTTCCGTGAACGAACAGCAAACTTACCCTACGAATGTGTTGCACTGCACACCGTCAAAGTAAATGTTACCTCAGCGCAGAGCAGCAAACAGGCAACCGCTCTATAGGACTGAAAACTAGGCTTCCTCCAGGTCGAAATGCAAAGAGCTCCTTCAAACTCGCAACCCAGAATGCCACAAGCCGTGCTGCGAGCTGGTTGGCCAGATCAACCCTAACCCAAAGAATACTTCCTGAACACCTCATAGACAGACACCCAACGATCAACTATAGTGTTCGCTATCGATAACTAGGTGCACAGTCGTGTCTTTGCGTCAACTAAGACGCGAAATACCAGGTGTAGAAGTATGAAACTGGAATTTGCCTGCAATAATTACACGTCTGTTGTTCGAAACTCATAAAGATTTTTTTCTTCAAAATGTTGTTGATGTGGTCATCAGTCCTGAGACTGGTTTGATGAACTCTGCAAGCAACTCTATCCTGTGCAAGCTTCTTCATCTCCCAGTACCTACTGCAACCTACATCCTTCTGAATCTGCTTAGTGTATTCATCTCTTGGTCTCCCTCTACGATTTTTACCCTCCAAGCTGCCCTCCAATGCTAAATTTGTGATCCCTTGATGCCTCAGAACATGCCCTACCAACCGGTCCCTTCTTCTTGTCATGTTGTGCCACAAACTCCTCTTCTCCCCAATTCTATTCAATACCTCATCATTAGTTACATGATATACCCATCTAATCTTCAGCTTTCTTCCATAGCACCACATTTCGAAAGCTTCTGTTCTCCTCTTGTCCAAAATATTTATCGTCCATGTTTCACTTCCACACATGGCTACACTCCATGCAAATACTTTCAGAAACGACTTCCAGACACCTAAATCTATACTCTATGTTAACAAATTCCTCTTCTTCAGAAACGCTTTCCTTAATATTGACAGTCTACATTTTATATCCTCTCTACTTCGACCATCATCAGTTATTTTACTCCCTAAATAGCAAAACTCCTTTACTACTTTAAGTGTCTCATTCCCTAATCTAATTCCCTCAGCATCACCCGATTTAATTTGACTACATTCCGTAATCGTAATCCTCGTTTTGCTTTTGATGATGTTCATCTTATACCCTCCTTTCAAGACACTGTCCATTCCTTTCAACTGCTCTTCCAAGTCCTTTGCTGTCTCTGACAGAATTACAGTGTCAACGACGAACCTCAACGTTTTTATTTCTTCTCTATGAATTTTAATACATACTCCGAATTTTTCATTTGTTTCCTTTACTGCTTGCTCATGATACAGATTGAATAACATTGGGGAGAGGCTACAGCCCTATCTCACTACCTTCCCCACCATTGCTTCCCACTCGACTCTTATAACTGCCATCTGGTTTCTGTACAAATTGTAAATAGCCTTTCGCTCCCTGTATTTTATCCCTGCCACCTTTAGAATTTGAAAGAGAGTATTCCAGTCAACATTGTCAAAAGCTTTCTCTAAGTCTACAAATGCTAGAAATGTAGGTTTGCCTTTCCTTAATCTTTCTTCTAAGATAAGGCGTAAGGTCAGTATTGCCTCACATGTTCCAACACTTATACGGAATCCGGACTGATCTTCCCCGAGGTAGTCCTCTAGCAGTTTTTCCATTCGTCTGTAAAGAATTCGTGTTAGTATTTTTCAGCTGTGGATTATTAAACTGATAGTTCGGTAATTTTCACATCTGACAACATCTGCCTTCTTTGGGATTGGAATTATTATATTCTTCTTGAAGTCTGAGGGTAATTCGCCTGTCTCATACATCTTGCTCACCAGATGGTAGAGTTTTGTCATGACTGGCTCTCCCAAGGCCGTCAGTAGTTCTAATGGAATGTTGTCTATTCCCGGGGCCTTGTTTCCACTCAGGTCTTTCAGTGCTCTGTCAAACTTCTCACACAGTATCGTATCTCCCACTTCATCTCATCTACATCCTCTTCCATTTCCATAATATTGTCCTCAAGTACATAGCCCTTGTATAGACCCTCTATATACTCCGTCCACCTTTCTGCTTTCCCTTCTTTGCTTAGAACTGGGTTCCCATCTGAGCTCTTGATATTCATACAAGTGGTTCTCTTTTCTCCAAAGGTCTTTTTCAATTTCCTGTAGGCAGTATCTAACTTGCCCCTAGAGAGATAAGCCTCTACATCCTTACATTTGTCCTCTAGCCATCCCTGTTTAACCATTTTGCACTTCCTGTCGATCTCATTTTTGAGACGTTTGTATTCCTTTTTGCCTGCTTCATTTACTGCGTTTTTATATTTTCTCCTTTCATCAATTAAATTCAATATCTCTTCTGTTACCCAAGGATTTCTATTAGCCCTCATCTTTTTACCTACTTGATCCTCTGCTGCCTTCACTACTTCATCCCTCAGAGCTACCCATTCTTCTTCTACTGTATTTCTTTCTCCCATTCCTGTCAATTGTTCCCTTATACTCTCCCTGAAACTCTGCACAACCTCTGGTTTAGTCAGTTTATCCAGGTCCCATCTGCTTAATTTCCCACCTTTTTGCAGTTTCTTCAGTTTTAATCTACAGTTCATAACACATAGATTGTGGTCAGAGTCCACATCTGCCCCTGGAAATTTAAAACCTGGTTCCTAAATCTCTGTCTTACCATTATACAATCTATCTGATACCTCTTAGTATCTGCCGGCCGCGGTGGTCTCGCGGTTCTAGGCGCGCAGTCCGAAACCGTGCGACTGCTACGGTCGCAGGTTCGAATCCTGCCTCGGGCATGGATGTGTGTGATGTCCTTAGGTTAGTTAGGTTTAAGTAGTTCTAAGTTCTAGGGGACTGATAACCACAGCAGTTGAGTCTCATAGTGCTCAGAGCCATTTGAACCAATTTGAAACTTTTAGTATCTCCAGGGTTCTTCCATGTATACAACCTTCTCTCATGATTCTTGAACCAAGTGTTAGCTATGATTAATTTATGCTCTGTGCAAAATTCTACCAGACGGCTTCCTCTTTCATTTCTTACCCCCAATCCATATTCACCTACTATGTTTCCTACTCTCCCTTTTCCTACTCTCGGTTTCCAGTCACCCATGACTATTACATTTTCGTCTCCCTTCACTACCTGAATAATTTCTTTTATCTCATCATACATTTCATCAATTTCTTCATCATCTGCAGAGCTAGTTGGCATATAATCTTGTACTACTGTTGTAGGTGTGGGCTTCGTGTCTATCTTGGCCACAATAAAGCGTTCACTATGCTGTTTGTAGTAGCTTACCCGCACTCCAATTTTTTTATTCATTATTAAACCTAATCCTGCATTACCTCTATTTGATTTTGTATTTATAACCCTGTATTCACCTGACCAAAAGTCTTGTTCCTCCTGCCACCGAACTTCACTAATTCCCACTACATCTAAATTTAAGCTATCCACGCTCCGATCCGTAGAACGCCAGTTTTCTTTCTCCTGATAACGATGTCCTCCTGAGTAGTCCCCGCTCGGAGATCCGAATGGGGGACTATTCTACTTCCGGAATATTTTACCCAAGAGGACGCCATCATCATTTAACCAGACAGTAATGCTGCATGCCCTCGGGAAAAATTACGGCTGTAGTTTCCCCTTGCTTTCAGCCGTGGCAGTACCAGCACAGCAAGGCCGCTTTGGTTAGTGTTACAAAGCCAGATCAGTCAATCATCCAGACTGTTGCCCCTGCAACTACTGAAAAGGCTGCTGCCCCTCTTCAGGAACCACACGTTTGTCTGACCTATCAACAGACACCCATCCGTTGTGGTTGCACTTACGGTACGGCCAACTGTATCACTGAGGCACGTAAGTCTCCCCACCAATGGCAAGGTCCATGGTTTTCAAAATAATCTCCATTAATATTTATACATTTCTCATTTCTCCGGCGGGCCATGATACCACGCAAAAAAAAAAAAAAAAAAAAAAAAAAAAAAAAAAAAAAAAAAAAAAAAAATATCTCCTTTTCAAACGAGCCTGTCAGCGAGTCGTTTTTGTACATTTTCATGCAAATTGAAGCGTTGTTCAGCGACAGCGTGTGCCAGTGTTGCAAAGAGATAATAATCGGACGGATCCAAGTTTGGAGAATAAGCCGCATGTCCTAGTATTTCCAATTGAACGCCTCGATCGTTTCCCTGACCCTTTTTGCTGTGTGTGATGGGGCATTATCATGGAGCAATATGACATTGTTTTGTCTTTTTCCATATTCCGATCAATTTTCACGTAATGTTCGACTTACATGGCTCATTTGCTGTTGGTAGCGATCAGTGTTAACGGTTTCACCAGATTTTAGCAGCTCATAGCAGATAGCATCTTTCTGATCCAACCAAACGCGGAGCATTGTTTTCTTACTAAAGCGATTTGGTCTTGGAGTGGATGTCGAAGGTTTGCCTGCATTCACTCATGGTTTACGACGCTTAGTATCCAGTTTTCACCCCCTGTAACAATTCGATGCAGAAACGACTTTTTTTGTATCTGGCGAGCAGCATTTTACAAGTTGTCTTTCGAGTTGCTTGCTGTCTTTCATTCAGTTTATGCGGAACCCATTTTCCCACCTTCTGCCCCTTTCCCATAGATTCCAACAGAAGAGAAACGGCTTTCTGCGTCAAATTCAATTGTTCCGCGAGTTCATGTTGAGTTACGCAATTCGTTGTCCTCGAACATTTTCGGTGGTTTCCCGCGCTCGACACTTCTCAAGTAAAAACCACCAACTTAGAATTTTTGAACTGTTCGATACACTATTTTTTCCCAAGAGCATGTTCGCCGAAAGCTCCGACAAGCAGTCGATGCGATTCTGCAGCAGTTTTCTTCAAATGATAACAGGAAACCAATAGTGTCCGCAAAGCGTAGTTCGCAGAAACAAAACTCGACATGTTTACGACTTCGAAACAGCTAACGATGTATGGAACTTGTATTACTGTAAGTTGACATTCGTCGTCAGCCGTTACAAGGAGCAGAGGGCGCTGCAGATGCGGTCTCACGGACCCTACGCTGGCGGATAGTACCATCTGTAGGGAAATTCCGATTTCATACTTTTCCATGTGTACAGTGAAAGTTGGAGGTTAAATAATGGAAGTCGCTAGTGCAGGAGGGACAGTCAAATGAAAATCGAGCACCCGCCACAACGGGACAGTGAAATGGTTCCATTCAAAAGTAATCAAATGGTTCAAATGGCTCTGAGCATTATGGGACTTCCCATCTGAGGTCATCAGTCCCCGAGACTTAGAACTACTTAAACCTAGCTAACCTAAGGACATCACACACATCCATGCCAGAGACAGGATTCGAACCTGCGACCATAGCAACAGCTCGGTTCCGGACTAAAACACCTAGATTCACTCGGTCACAGCGGCCGGCTTCAAAAGTAATCACCACATAGATTAAGACAGTTATCCCACGTGGACAATGGACGATCATCAGTTTCTTTTTCTTAGTACGCGGTCGGCTGCTGACGGATCTACAACCGCACGCACTCTTGCGCTTCCCAGTCCCACTGAAACCGACCTCTACGCATGCCTTTCTTCAAGTCGCCAAAGATGTGAAAATCAGACGGTGAAAGATTCAGGCAGTACGGAGATTGTTTCGCAACAAAATCGCTGAAGCATAGCCTTCGATTGACTGGCAGCAGGGAGGGAGGTGTTGTGCTACAGGGGATTCCGACCGACAGCATTCAGACATCCCAGGGCTAACGGCAGTTCCAAGCCAAGTCAGATAACTTCATGATCACCGTACTAGTCGATTTCCTCGAGCATGGGAGCACAGTCAAAACGAAACCCCATGAAGACACTTTGGAGAAACTGCGAAGCCTCCCAGAAATGTTATCGGGAGAAATCATCCTGTTTGTACGGTAACGCCCACTGCCACACTCCAAATTGGAAAAAGGCTATGCTTCAGCAGTTTGGGTTTAAAACACTGCAACATCCTCCGTACAGCCAGGAAGTTTCACCGCGTGATTTTCATATCCTTAGCGACCTGAAGAAAGACATGCGTGAGTCGGTTTGAGTCGGACGGAGGAGTGTAAGAATGGGTTCAGTTTTGGACCCGTCATCTGCGACCGCGATCTGTGAAACCAGAATTGATCGTTTCATTTCCGAGTATGATGAAAGTGCGAATGGTTGTTACTTTCGGATGGAACCCTTCTATGGTCCTATACACGCGAGTGTTCGGTTTTTATTTGACTGCCCCTTATAAAGTCTAACCTTCAGAAATTAAAATACAGATATAGATGTTTATGGAATGATGGTGGTGATGTGATATCAGTACGTAGTGTGTTGATGGATGAATGTGTGTGTGTTCCATATTTTCTCCTAAAGCGCTGGCCCGATTTAGACCAAACTTCGTTCACGTATCTCTTACTTTCAGGCAACAATAACTGCTTGAGTAAGAACCACCAGCATACAATAGTTCAGGAGAAATGATATGAAAAACAATGAAATATATGAAAAACTGCTGCGTCATTCGTGACGTTTAAATTTATTACTTCTTTGCCACCAACTCTATTCGCAACGTATTTCGTAGACAGTATGTATGTATACCACTAAATGTACCTACATCAACGTATCACGGTACGACACATAATTCAAGAGGTGTGACATAATAAACATTGAGATGCGTGAAAAATGTCACGTCATGCGTGAAGTTTTCGCTGGCTCTGAGCACTATGCGACTTAACTTCTGAGGTCATCAGTCGCCTAGAACTTGAACTAATTAAACCTAACTAACCTAAGGACATCACACACATCCATGCCCGAGGCAGGATTCGAACCTGCGACCGTAGCAGTCGCTCGGTTCCAGACTGTAGCGCCTAGCGTTCTAAGTTCTAGGCGACTGATGACCTCAGAAGTTAAGTCGCATAGTGCTCAGAGCCGTTTGAATCATTTTTTTGTCATTAACGGGTCTTCCACCTAGCTCTAAACTGAGGTGTGTCTTAGCTGTTGGCTGTCCCGTGTTTTTCGCGTTACGTCTAGACAGACTGCGTATACGCCACATTACTTTACAAGTTTGCTGAACCGAGAGTAACAGACGGCTGGGTGCGCAACGCGGCACGTACTAAAGTTGCGATTTAATTTGCCGTGAAGGCAGAGGCGCGACACGGAAAACACACTGCCGCCGACCGCCGACTTGCCGGACTGTGTTTCCGTGGCGCTGGGAAGTCGCGGCACTGTGTTTTGCGGGAGGACAGGACACGGTTCCGGAGTCGTGTCAACGCATTTACTTCTTCTCATAACGAAGAGTGTTAACCTGCTCCGATTTAGTAGCGTGTCTTAGAGTTTCAGGTATGTAAGTTGTTGTCTTTAGAGGATGTATAGCATGGTGGTAGTATTGGTTTCACTTTTTGTTTCTTTTTACCTTTGGTAGGCTCGTTCATCAAATCCTACGAGAAAAAGAGTTTAAAACATTTTTACATGAAAGTCAACGAATGTGTGCTGCATCTGTAATTTTTCGAAGTAAAGCTAAACACACAGTAGTAACTTACCACTACACGAGCGTATTATAACATTACAGGTCGGTATTGATCTATGAGGCCTTGAATATCTTATTTGTATCTGTCATTTGGTATGGACAAATTGAGATTTGGGGGATTTCTTTATGTAGTTTTGCGTGATTACGTCCCGACGCTATGCAAAACTGTCATTTAGTTACATGCGATTTGCGACCTGTTAGGTGTTACTTTCCGATAGTAAATCTTTTTTTATTACCATTAAAATATAGAGATGATAAATGTTTGAGATGATTTGGAATAACATTTTAATAACCATGTAGATGAGATGACGTCCTCCGTTTACTCTTAGAAAAAAAAAAGAAAGAAAAAAAAAGAGTGTTAATTGTGCGTATATGGACTTTCAGTGTCGGGATCAGTGATTACGATTCCAGAAATGATTGATTAGACGAAGTTCAATTGCACATAATCGTGTAGGGCGAAGTACGACCTTGAAATTGGTTGTAGCTGTATGCAGGTCAATTTCGTGACAGGCTAGTAAGCGTCGCAAGTGTGTCGCGGTATCAAGACTGCTTTCGCATCGCCGATGGTTTGCTTTAAGCTCGCGAAAATACAATTTACGCGAATTCTTAACTGTCACGATAGGGTAGAATATTTGATGAGCCATTGTGGAGGACGTAAGTTTGGATAGAAAAGTCATTTTAAAAATCCAGTATAAATCCTGTTGATCGAAGTAGCCTAGCAATCCAAAAGCTCATACGTGGTTATCAGCAGAAACAGTGTACTATTTTTCAAGCACACGTTTACACTCTACATCGAGGTGTGGATGATTTGTGGGTGCGAAATATACATTTGAAAGCATCTGATTAAGTGAAAGGAAAAATATAAACAAGTTTATTCGTATATTTTTTTATTTCATGAACAGTGATATTTTCTTATAGTGGTGTAGAGCCTTACGTATTATTAATATTGTGACAGACTGACAGTAAGTGCTCTCGTTACAAGCCGAGTTTTGGGCCTGATTAAGAGAAGCTGGTTCTTAAAGTCTCAAAGGTTATCTGAAAAATAATATCACACTTAAATAACGCAGCATCGAAACCCACTATATTTATACAATATTAAACTAGCTATTCCGGAGTCAGGAGATACCGCGGCCGTGTAGTTGTGTGTTATCGACAGCAAATAGCTATGAAACTTAGTGGCAGATTAAAACTGTGTGCCGGACCGAGACTCGAACTCGGGACCTTTGCCTTTCGCGTGCAAGTGCTCTAGTATCTGAGCTACCGAAGCACGACTCACGCCCCCTCCTCACAGCTTCACATCTACCAGTGCCTCGTCTCCCAGCACACACTCCGCTGCAGAGTGAAAATCTCATTCTAGAAACAAATAGGTAAACACAAACATAAACATTTCTCATGCTCTGATATCGACCAGGGAAAGAAGAAACGACAACGACGACATACACGTATACATACACAAACGGGATACGTGGCGCCCTAAAACACAACAACACAACGGACGTCACGGTATAATACATACCAGATGACCTCAGATACGGCTGCTCTCCATGTCTCTTCCTTTTAGTAAAACTCGTACCAGGCAGTTATGTGATGTTCTACTGCTGATTTGAGCCAAGTAGCGTGTTGTACACAGACGTGAGAAAAGAGTCGTGGGACAGCATTATGCACATACACAAATGGCAGTAGTATTGAGTACGCAAGGTGTAAAAGAGCAATACATTGGTGAAGCTGTCATTTGTACTGATTGCCGGCCGCGGTGGCCGAGCGGTTTAGGCTCCCAGTCCGGAACCGCGCGACTGCTACGGTCGCAGGTTCGAATCCTGCCTACGGCATCGATGTGCGTGATGTCCTTAGGTTAGTTAGGCTTAAGTAGTTGTAAGTTCTAGGGGACTGGTGACGTCAGAAGTTAAGTCGCAGAGTGCTCAGAGCCATTTCTACTCAGGTGATTAATGTGCAAATGTTTCCGATGTTATTACGGTCGCACGAAGGGAATTAACAGACTTTTAACGCGGAATGTTAGTTTGTGCTAGACGCGTGGGGCATTAGCATTCGGAAATCGTTCGGGAATTCCATATTCCGACATCCACAATGTCAAGCGTGTGCTGAGGATACAAAATTTCAGACGTTACCTCTCACCACGGAAAATGCAGTGGCCGACAACCTTCACTTAACGAACGAGGGCAGCGATGTTTTCGTAGATTTGTCAGTGCTAACAGACACGCAATATTGTGTGAAATAACGGTAGAAATCAATGCGGGACGTACGACGAATCTATCCGTTAGGACAGTGCGGCGAAATCTGGCACTAATGGGTTTTGGCAGCAGACGACCGACGCGAGTGCCTTTGCTAACAGCACGACATCACTTGCAGCGCTTCACCTGGGCTCGTGACCTATGTCAGGAACACTACAGCCCAGTGTGTTTTTAATAGCAAAGACAAGATCCAGTTATTAGCCAACAGTGGGGTATACAAAATCACCTGTTCTGATTGTGACAAATTTTACATTGGTCAGTCAGGCAGAGACATATCAACTAGGCTGGCTGAACATGAACGCAGCTGGAGGTTGCAGAATTCAGACTCTGCATTTGCTGAGCAATTACTGAGTGAGAGTCACAACTACCAGCCAGTGTCCCATGTACTTCACTTAGCAAACAAAGGCCATAAACTCAACCTGCTGGAAGCCCTGGAGATTAACAAACATCTTTCTCACAGTCCAGATCTCATACTAAATGACCAGACACGACTCAACACTTCCCCTCTCCTAAACTTCATATAATCGTCTTTGTTGCTCATTCCTTCCCACACTCTCTCTTCCGACATATTCCCATTATCGTGTAGTCATTAAGTTGTTTTATTTGTTGCAGTTGTCTTTGTATTCCACATATGCTGTAGTTTCAATAGTTAAGGGTTTGGTTTTAACTTGTAGTACTGTCCATGTTTAACTCCCCTTGTAATTGTCTCATCAAGTACTGTTCATATTTTACTTTGCTCGTTTATTTAATGTAAACTCGTATACAGCCACTGCTTTGATTATAATGTTAATGTTAAAAGGCAGTACCATCACACTCTCAAACTGTAGGTTCCCTCAAACACCTCAATTTTCCTGCATTTACTAATTTCTGTTTATCTTATTGATATTGCTTAAGTTCCTCGTGTATTCTGTATTTACATTGACAACTGTCTCTTCTTTTTTAATTGGTTGTGTATGACTCTCCACGTTTCATACCTCTTGATGCAGCCTTGTCTAGTACTAATTTCATTAATTTTGTTTATTAATAGAAACTGTTATGTAGGCATGCTATTCATATTTTGTGCTAAGGGTTTTCCTGTCAACTCCATTGTTATTTATGTACTGTTCAGTTTTTACTATTTCATTGCAAAGATGTTACTCACTGTATGTTTCTACTTCACTCTAGATGTGTTACTTCTCTTCCAATGTTGTCTGCTAACATTTAACTTCTTTGGTGATAATACTCAGTAAATGTCTGAAGATGGCCTTGTAAGCCGAAAACCGGTTAGCAATAAAAATAATATTGTAGAATAAAAGCAAACTGGTGCTTTTCATTTATTATAATAATGTTGTTCTACCAAGAACCAACGGAAGATTCTGTTAATATGATATCGGTTGGTCTCTAGACAACTGGAAACCTGTGGCCTGGTTAGATGAGCCTCGATTTCAGCTGGCAAGAGCTGATGGTAGTGTTCGAGTGCTGCGCAGACCCCACGAAGCCATGGACCTAAGTTGTCAAGAAGGTACTGTGCCAGCTGGTGGTGGCTCCATGATGATGTGGGCTCCGTTCAACTGGAATGACTGTCTCCTCTGGTCCAACTGAACTACTTGGAGACCATTTGCAGCCATCCATGGAATTTGTGTTCCCAAAAAACAATGGGGGATAGTGCGCCAAGTCACCGGGCCACTATTCTTCGCGATTGGTTTGAAAAACGTTGTGGACAGTTCGAGCGAATGATTTGGACACCCGGATTTCCCGACGCGAATCCCATCGAAAATTTCTGAGACATAATTGAGAGGTCTGTTCGTGCACAAAATCTTGCACCGGCAACACATTCGCAATTATGGGCAGCTTAAGGGGCAGCATTCCCTAATATTTCTGCACGGGACTTCTGACAACATTTTGAGTCCATGCTACTTGGAGTTGCTGCACTACGCTGGGCAGAAGGTGTTCCGATACGATATTAGAAGGGATCGCACGACTTTTTTCACATCCGTGTATGCCAATCGGCTGCATACAATTAACGCAGTGAGACGATTCGACGTGGAGCCATGACAGAAAGGCACAAAAGACAGGTCGCATTTGGACATGTTCGCAATCACAAAGCGAATTAAGCTGTTCGATTTATTGATGCGCCAACGCGGACAGTCCAATGAGTCAACGTGATACGGCGTAAGAACACTGGTCGTAGAAAGGTCTTAACAGGCTGGGGACGGAGAAATGTTTCATGCCTTGATCATGACAACCGTCTTTAAACCTGTAGAAATTGCTGCTGTCATCGAATACAGGTCGATCTTAACCAGTTTCCAAGAGAACAGTGCTAAGGAAACTGCACGCAACAGACATTAGGAGTTGAATAATTCTCGAAAGACCATTTTTCAGAGCAGCAACTAGACAACACGGCTTCAGTGGATCAAACAACAACGACAACTGGCCAGTAGCTAATGAAAGACTAATGTGTAGTCCGACGAGTCACAATTTTGCCTCTATTCAGATGACACATGTTATTGAGTGCGTCAGTGGCCTTAAAAGGCGCTTAACCCGCATTGTCTATAGGGGGCAGTTCAGGTCGGAGGTGATACTGTAATTTTTAAATGAACACACAGCCATTTCACTGTATTGCTGTTTATTTAATTACGACCCAGGTCTCTGCCTTTTATGCCATTTTCAAGTGATTGAGCCTATGTAATTAACATACACATATAAAAAAAAGTTATGCATCACCCCGGTATCCAGAACTCCTGAAGATAGACGTTGACTGTGGATACTGTATCAGAGACATAATTCCTTTGACTGTTCAGAGATGTCACTAAACCCGCCCAAAGATTTAAACAACCATACATGAACAGCGCCTATTAGACGCAGGGGTTCCGACAGCCGATGAGTTACAGTAATTCCACCAGGAAGGAGGTACACGGCTCGTGTTTTCTGTTGTTCAATCATGCCTAGACGGCAGGGCTCTCAACAAGAGAAATGTCCAGGCGCACGGACTGAATCAAAGCGATGTGGTTCGGACATGGAGGATATACAGATAGACAGGAACTGTCGATGACATGACTCGCTCAGGCCACCCAAGGGCTACTACTGAAGTGGATGACCGCTACCTACGGATTATGCCTCGGAGGAACCCTGTTGAATAATGCTTATCGTACAGCCACAGAACGTCATGTTATAGCTCAAACTGTGCGCAATAGGCTGCATGGTGCGCAACTTCACACCCGACGTCCATGGCGAGATCCATCTATGCAGCCACGACACCATGCAGCGCGGTACAGATGGGCCCAACAGCTCAGGATTGGTATCACGTTCTCTTCACCGATGAGTGTCACATATCCCTTCAAGCAGACAATCATCGGAGACGTCTTTTGAGGCAACCCGGTCAGGTTCATCGCCTTAGACACATTGTCCAGCGAGTGCAGCAAGGTGGAGGTTCCCTGCTGTTTTGGAATGGCATTATGTGAAGCCGGCGTACGCCGCTGGTGTTTATGGAAGGCGGCGTAACGGTTGTACAATACGTTAATGCCATCCTCCGAGCGATAGTACAACCATATCTGCAGCATATTGGCGAGGGATTCGTTTTCATGGACGACAATTCTCGCCCCCATCGTGCACATCTTGCGAATGACTCCCTTCAGGATAACTACATCGCTCGACTAGAGTGGCCAGCATGTGCCCCAGACAAGAACCATATCGAAGATGCCGGGGATAGATTGAAAACGGCTGTTTACGGACGACGTGACCCACCAACCAATATGAGGGAACTACGCTGAGTTGCCGTTGAGGAGTGGGATAATCTGGACCAACTGTGCCTTGATGAACTTGTGGATAGTATGCCACGGCGAATACAAGCATACATCAATGCAAGAGGGCGTGCTACTGGGTATTAGAGGTACCGGTGTGTACAGCAGTCTGCACCATACCCCTGAAGGTCTCACTGGATGGTGGTACAACTTGCAATGAGTGGCTTTCATGAGCGATAAAAAGGGCGGAAATGATGTTTACGTTGATCTCTATTCCAATTTGCCGTACAGGTTCCGGAACTCTCGGAACAGAGGTGATGCTAAACTTTTTTGAGGTGTGTCCATTGCAGGACATCAAGCTCAGCATAAAATACAGAAACTTGGGTCGTAGATAAATAAACAACAATACAGTCAAATGGCGATGTGTTCATTTAAAAGTTAATGTATGACTGATGTTCAGCACATCAAAAACCGATCCTGTGAAGTTTCGTAGTTTTTTTTTTTTTGGTTCCATGAATTGGGTTTACTCATTCAGGTTACCGTGAGCTAATAATCAGGATGTTTCTTTCAGTTAGAAACAATTTGTAACATGTGGTGAAGCGTAGTTTTCAGCATCCGGGAAACCTGGTAGCTGTACTGGATGCATTGTATTCGACATTTCATTCGATAATGGCACACCTGAAGAAATCAGTGTACTCTCTTACTCGACGAGCTGAGACCTTTATTAAGTCTAAAAGCGGTATTACACACTGTTACGGTGATGTCACTTGGAAGTAACAAATTTTTTGTCCACAGTGCTTATTTACGATGATTTATTTCACAAGTGATGTTTCTTGCAGATGACCAGTTGATTACTGCTGAATGGAAAGACGCTCCTGAACATAATCCAGTCACTCCAACGTACCTATTCGAAGTAGACAGAGACGAGTTATCACTGGAGTAATTACCCGCTCCAGTATGTATTCACAGAATAATTTTGCGTACAGTGATGCGGCGTAGGAAGTTACATTAATCATATACTCTGTTCGAACATTATGAGGTACCTCGGAGAAAACGACTTACTGATACATAATCGTTCTTGTGAAACACAACTAGCTCTTTATACACATGAAATAATGAGTGCTATCGACACTGGATGTCAAATTGATTCCATATTTTTAGATTTCCAGAAGCTTTCCGACACGGTTCCTCACAATCGTCTTCTAACCAAACTGCGTGCCTATTGAATATCGCCTTAGTTGTGCGACTGGATTCGTGATTTCCTGTCAGAAACGTCATAGTTTGTGGTAACAGACGAAGAGTCATCCAGTAAAACAGAAGTAATACCCGTCGTTCCCCAAGGAAGTGTTATAGGCCCTCTGTTGTTACTGATCATGTTAACGACATAGGAAACAGTCTCAGTAGCCCTCTTGCGGATGATGCTGTCATTTACCGATTTGTAAAGTCATCATATGACCAAAACGAATTGCAAAGTGATGTAGATAAGATATCTGTTTGGTGCGGAAAGTGACAATTGACCCTGAATAAAGAAAAGTATGAAGTTATTCACATGCGTAGTAAAAGAAATACGCTAAATCTCGATTACGCGATGAGTCACACAAATCTGAAGGCTGTAAATTCAACTAAATACTTAGGGATTACAATTACAAATAACCCAAAGTGGAACGATCGCAGAGTTAATGTTGTGGGCAGAGCAAACCAAAGACTGCGATTCATTGGCAGTACTTAGAAGGTGCAACAGGTCTACTAAAGAGACTGCTTACACCACGCTTGTCCGCCATATTCTGGAGTATTGCTGCGCGCTGTGGGATCCGCATCGGATAGGACTGACGGATGACATCGAAAAAGTACAAAGAAGGGCAGCCCGTTTTGTGTTATAACGAAATAGGGGAGATAGTGCCACAGACATGGTACGTGAATTGGAGTGGCAATCATTGAAACAAAGGCGTTTTTCGTTGTTACGGGATCTTCTCATGAAATTTCAATCACCAGTTGTCTCTTCCGATTGCGAAAACATTCTGTTGCAATCTGTCTACATAGGGAGAAATGATCTTCACGATAAAATAAGAGAAATCAGGGCTCGCACAGAAAAATTTAAGTGCTCGTTTTTCCCGCGCGCCGTTCGAGAGTGGAACGGTAGAGAGACAGCGTGAAGGTGGTTCACTGAACCCTCTGTCAGGCATTTCATTGTGAATTGCAGAGTAATCACGTAAATGTAGTTGTAGATGAACTCGGTAGAAACTTGGATACTGCCATTATTGCCAGCAGTAGGACAATTTTCGCTACATTGTTGCGTTATCACTCGTTTCGAAAATATTTCACCGTAGCGTAAAAGCATTGAAGAAGTTTTAAGATTCCAACGACGGCGCTATAACTCTACTCGTGATTAGATAACAATAAGGATACCCGTTGGTTTTGCTAGGTAGCAGCACTGAAAATAGGGTATTTGATGGCTGAAGAGTGTACCGATAAAGTCCGGAGAGGAGTCAGTCATCTATTTTGCAACGTTTTTAGTGTTTCGCCATATGTTTGTAAACTGAGAGAGTTGCACTAAAATCGCACAATGTGGGAGATGCTATTCGAGGCAAGAAGGACTGTTCGGCGCAACGTGGACGTGTGATGTTATTGAATATCATAGACGAAGTTTATGACATTTGTACACGAACCCATGATTGTGTCACTTATTAATATTGCCCCCAATTTCTTTTAAAATGAGGAAATCTGGATGCGGTTTCCCGCAGTTTGCGTTAAAGTGGTAATGAAGAATGCCTCTGGAAACAGCAGTCCGCTGTAGCACCGTGTATCAACTTTGATGTGCCCAAGCTGTATTATCCTTTTCCTCTCGAGTGAAAGTAGTTTCGGTAGTGAATATCACAAATCGAATCAATCTATCGTTAGTTACAATCAATCGCCGAAACTTCATTTACATATCTTTCATAAGGAAATAGCTTTACCTTTTATCGGTGACTTTAAATGAGTGTTTAAGAGAAACATTCATGCCCATTAGCAACTTTATACCTACTCACACATTTACCTTGGTCGCAGAAACAACCTAGACTTCAGTATAAGAAGTTCTCTTGGCTCCTGGAATCTGCCGGCCTTAAACTGGAACATAAGGGTGAGTAAATAGGCAATAAATTTTTCAAGTTTAATATGTTTGTAGCCCATGCAGCTGTTGTTATCTTTATCATTCGTTTGTTTTTCTTAAGTTTACTGCAGTTAAAGAGTATTTTTCTCCAGACATGCTTCGCTTTTATTTATAAAGCAACCTCTGTTGTCGTTCTGGAAAGAATTTAGAAATTTTGGTCTTGATAGATTGAAAACACTACATTCCGATAAAATTTGCTGATAATAGTTGTAAAGTGGGAAAACAAAGTAAGTAAACTGTGCGCCAATTTTAACTAGATATTCTGTTTTTAATTTGTAAATACCAAAATATAGAGACATATACTACTGGCCATTAAAATTCCTACACCACGAAGAAGACGTGCTACAGACGCGAAATTTAACCAACAGGAAGAAGATTCTGTGATATGCAAATGATTAGCTTTTCAGAGCATTCACACAAGGTTGGCGCCGGTGGCGACTCCTACAACGTGCTGACATGAGGAAAGTTTCCAACCGATTTCTCATACACAAACAGCAGTTGACCGGCGTTGCCTGGTGAAACGTTGTGATGACTCGTGTAAGGAGGAGGGTAATACGGAACGCCGTGCTGGGTCCCAACGGCCTCGTATCACTAGCAGTCGAGATGACAGGCATCTTGTCCGCATGGCTGTAACTGATCGGGCAGCCACGTTTCGATCCCTGAGTCAACATATAGGGACGCTTGCGAGACAACAACCATCTGCACGAACAGTTCGATGACGTTTCCAGCTGCATGGACTATCAGCTCGGAGACCTTGGCTGCGGTTACCCTTGACGCTGCATCACAGACAGGAGCGCCTGTGATGGTGTACCCAACGACGAACCTGGGTGCACGAATGATAAAACGTCATTTTTTCGGATGAATCCAGGTTCTGTTTACAGCATCATGATGATCGCATCCGTGTTTGGTGACATCTCGGTGAACGCACGTTGGAAGCGTACATTCGTCATCACCGTACTGGCGTATCACCCGGCGTAATGGTATGGGGTGTCATTGGTTACACGTCTCGGTCATCTCTTGTTCGCATTGACGGCACTTTGAACAGTGGACGTTACATTTAAGATGTGTTACGACCCGTGGCTCTACCCTTCCTTCGATTCCTGCGAAACCCTACATTTCAGTAGGATAATGCACGACTGCATGTTGCGGGTCCTGTACGGGCCTTTCTGGATACAGAAAATGTTCGACTGCGGCCCTGGCCAGCACATTCTCCAGATGTCTCACCAATTAAGAACGTCTGGTCAATGGTGGCCGTGCAACTGGCTCGTCACAATACGCCAGTCACTACTCTTTATGAAGTGTGGTATCGTGTTGAAGCTGCATGGGCAGCTGTACTTGTACACGCCATCCAAGTTCTGTTTAATTCAATGCCCAGGCGTATCTAGGCTGTTATTACGGCCAGAGGCGGTTGTTCTGGGTACTGATTTCTCATAATCTATGCACCCAAATTGCGTGAAAATGTAATCACATGTCATTTCTAGTATAATATATTTGTAAATGAATACCCGTTTATCGTCTGCATTTCTTCTTGGTGTAGCAATTTTAATGGCCAGTAGTGTATTATGCATCCATATTTCCGGAATGATCACAGAAGGCGTTTTGTAAATGAAAACGAATCACGTCTGGTGAAAAATACTTTTCCTTGTAGTAAGCTTAAGACGGAAAACAATGATTCTCAAGTTTGCTCTCAATGAAGCAAGGAGATTCTGGGAATTTAAACACCGTATCGTCTGTAAGCCGTCGGGAGGAGCTGTACCCGAACTGAACAAAAGTAAGTTATAGAAATCTCGCCTTTTTTGCTAGCACTCCCTCCATATGAGGAAGGAAGTAGCCTTCCGTCCGCTTTATTAACTGAGTAAACCATTTAAGGGGAGCTCATTTTATGGCAATTTTATGCTACTGGTGCAATTACGAAACGTAATTACCAAGAAAACAGTAGCGCCGCCGTGACGTCACCAGCAAACGCCGCTGTCTGATAGGCCAGGTAACTAGTGCAATATCTCTGAGTGTAATACGATGGGTATCTCGTGCCATCATGCATGCTAATCGCTAGCAGTCTAATAGCCATAATCAGTTAAAAATAAATCATTGTAAAACCGGGTTTTTTGAAGCGGTAGTTATTTATTGCTTTAAATGTATTTTTAAAGCGCAGTTATCACAAATCTTTCGGTAGCTAAGCACCGTTATGAAACAGGTAAAGGCGTTCATATTTTGACAAACAACCATCATGATCATCAACAGCCGTTTGACATCCACCGCTGTAGAGAAACCTCCTCGAGAATTCGTCTTGTATTTCAGTCTTCAGCTACATGCAACCCCGCTGTTCGAGTACGTCCTGTGATGCCATCCATGTACTTCAATAAGGGCGTCGTCTTGACATAGTTTTTCGAATGTAGCAAATAATTTCCGCGGTGCATATGACATCCCTCTTAATGGCTCCGTCTCCTGTCCATGTCTGCATCAGTGTCATTGCAGCCACAATTGTGTTTTCAGTTGCGCCTCCAAACAGTTCGTTTGTTTCTCTGTGCCTCCAAGTAATTCTTAACATGTACCTCTTCGTTTCTAAGCCAGTACCACTCAGTTTTTCAATGGTTTATGCACTGAACGTCCAGTGCTCATTGCCAGAGAGAAAAACGTTTCACTTCAGGCAAATCGCAACTGGAGGTTTTGAAACACTTCTCATAACGTGGCGTCTACTGATTTTTCTGTCTTTGAACTTTTAAGACTTGATTTTTAAATGTTTATTTGCGCAACTGGGTATGTTGCAACTGTTTTGTTTGATTAATTTGTTTGCTTTTTGTAGTTGTACATTTAAACTGTAAGCTATTGGTTCCCTATTCTTAAACTTTCGTGTATATCTGTGTACTAATGGCAACCTGAACAATGCAAGTGGAGTGCTTACGTAAACTACAAGTGCAACCGTACATCAGTATTGCAATTAATTTTTGCTAAAAACAGTTAAAAACCACAATGCAACTGGTGTACTCACGCAAATACAATCTAATGAAATAAGCATCGACCTACAAGTGAAACAGTACACCAGTATTGGAATTAACTTTTGCTAAAAATAATTGAAAACCACAAATCCATATACTGAATAACCTATCCTGTGAAATTCTGTATTGTGCAGTGCCGTGAACAATGCTACATTGCCATATCCTCACAGTGCTCGTCTTACGGTTCCAACGAACAAACAAACAAAAGTTCTACAAAAAACTACAAATCGAATTTTGAAAGAATGAAGGCTCAAAATGCTTCAATTAAAATGCTTCGTAATTTTACGTATGCCAACTGACTAAATAAAATTCCTAACATCACATGATGCACAGGGGAACGAGTAACACCGCTCTGTAAGAACAGGAATGTCAGCCAAAGAAATGAAATCTGAACTGAACTTCTTCTAACCTGAGCCTGAAGGTAATTTTAAAATGAGTTTACTGTGTCCCGGCTGTGACGTTAAACCGGTCCTAACAAAGTTTTGAGACTTTTCTTGCGGAAACAGACACTTAGTACTGCTCGAAAGTGATGAATGCTAATACAGTTCGGCAGCAAACCAGCTAAAGGAAATAAATCTTGCCCAAGCGCGATGCGAATCTACTAAGCATATGACGCTTTACTTTGAATGACTGTGTTCCGTTAAGTGCAATGTGGCGACACATGATTGAAAAAGAAAAGAAAGAAAGAAAGAGAAAGATTCGTGAGGAGATGGTGGAAGGAACTTCACTTCCTGAATGACTGACACGAGACTATCATTTAAAAACAAAATTGTGAAACTCTGACTCTATATCAGTTACAAACACCTCCACAAAAGTTACTTCTTATCAAAAATATACAATGAAGCGTGAAAGAAACTGGTATAGGTATGCGTATTCAAATAGAGGGATATGTAAACAGGCGGAATACGGCGCTGCGGTTGGCAAAGCCTATATAACTAGTGTCTGGCGGAGTTGTTAGATCCGTTACTGCTGCTACAATGTCAGGTTATCAAGATTTAAGTGAGTTTGAGCGTGGTGTTATAGTCGATGGGACACAGCATCTCCCAGGTTGCGATGAAGTGGAGATTTTTCCGTACGACCATTTCACGTCTGTACCGTGAATATCAGTAATCCTGTAGATTCGACATCGTTGAAGGCGGAGAAAGATTCTACAAGAACGGGACCAATGATGACAGAAGAGAATCGTTTAACGTGACAGAAGTGCAACCCTTCCGCAAAATGATGCAGAATTCAATGCTGGCCATCAACTAGAGTAAGTGTGCGAACTCTTCAACGAAACATCATCGATATGGGCTTTCGGAGCCGAAGGGCGACTCGTGTACCCTTGATGACTGTACGACACACAGCTTTACGCCTCGCCTGGGCCCGTCAGCACCGACATTGGACTATTAATGACTGGAAACGTGTTGCCTGGTCGGACGAGTCTCGTTTCATATTGTGTCGAGCCGATGGAGTTGTACGGGTGTGGAGGCAATCTCATGAATCCATGGACCCAGCATGTCATGAGAGACTGTTCAAGCTGATGGAGGCTCTGTAATAATGTGGGATGTGTGCAATTGGAGTGATATGGGTCCCCTGTTACGTCTACATACGATTCTAACAGGTGACACATACATAAGCATCCTGTCATATCACCTGCATCCATTCACGTCCATTGTGCATTCCGGTAGACTTGGTCAATTCCAGCAGGACAATGCGACACACCACACGTCCAGAATTGCTACGTGGTGGCTCCAGGAACACTAAACACTTCCGCTAGCTATCAAATTCCCCAGACATTACATTATTGAACTTATCTGGGATCCATTGCAACGTGCTGTTCAGACGAGATCTTCACCCTCCTTACTTTTCCGGGCTTCCAGACAGCCTCGCAGGATTCATGGTGTCAGTTCCCTACATCACTACTTCAGATATTAGTCAAGTCCATGTCACGTCGTGTTGCGGCAATTCTGCGTGCTCGCTGGCGCCCTACACGATATTAGGCAAGTGTAACAGTTCCTTTGGCTTTTCCTTGTCTTACTCTGTCATGAAAGTAGTTAAAAGAATGGTAAAGGAGTATCGAATCTATAACTCAGACCATGTGAACAGATAACCTTGTTTAATCACATGTTGACAATAAAACTAACTGACGCAAACCAGTACAGAACATTTATGCTGAAAATTTGCCTTTCTGAAATTCAAGATAAATTACGTGTGAGACAGACATGCAGCGACAACGTAACCTAAATGTTCCCACTCTTCTAGAAATCAATCCTTACAAAAGCATATTTCCAAAAATCAACATTCTGTGCGTTTGCGTCTCTGTGTTCTGCTAGTTATTTACAGACAGCTCAGCAGCGTGACCGACGCCAGACTCTCTCACGCACCTCTCACTGAAGCTACAATGGCAACGACAACGCTTCTGACACCGAAAGTTCACGTTGAAGATGACAGTGAACTTTGTGTGAGTGCGTCGATTTTTCCTTGACGTACATTAGTAAATTATTAAATGAGGTAAGAGACCTACAATTACGTCTTTTGAATTACAGTTATTTAATTCCACTTTGGTTGGTGGATTTGGGGGAAGGGAACCAACAGTCAGGTCATCGGTCACATCGGATAAGGGAAGGATGGGGATAGAACTCGGCCGTGCCCTTTCAAGGGAGACATCCCGGCATTCGCCTGAAGCGATTTTAGGGAAACACGGAAAACCTAAATCAAGATGGCCGGACGCGGGTTTGAAACGTCGTCTTCCCGAATGCGAGTCCAGTGTGTTGACCACTGCGCCACTTCACTCGGTTATTTAACTTCGTTTTGAGGCACTGCATCGACCATGTCTTCAGGGCCTGTTGGCTCTTGATGGTCTTAAATATCCCCACAGAACGAATCCGACGACTTCAAATCCGGCGAACTAGTGGGACAATTAATAGGGCCACCTTTGCCAATCCACCGACCAGTGTAAACATGGTCTAATACCTCCCGTACTTCAACTGCGTAATACGCTCAACAACTGTGCAGAAACAATATACGTTCCCGAACGTCCAGGGCAACATCCTGCAGTATTACCGGTAGTTATTGCTCCAAAAACGTTCGGTATTTGTCTCCATTCTAAGTGCCGTAGATGAAATACGGGCCGTTGAGGTGGTTCGCCATTATATCACACCATACGTTAATGGACCAAGGACACTGAGCTTGCCGTTGTCTACACTCCAGTATCGCATGTGACGTCGAATGTAGAGTCATCGAAAAATGCTCATTCAGCAAAGAACGTGGTGTCGTTAGCATTTGTTAACGTTTCCATTCACAAACACTACACCCCATGAATCATGGACCTTGCCGTTGGTGGGGAGGCTTGCGTGCCTCAGCGATACAGATGGCCGTACCGTAGGTGCAACCACAACGGAGGGGTATCTGTTGAGAGGCCAGACAAACAAGTGGTTCCTGAAGAGGGGCAGCAGCCTTTTCAGTAGTTGCAGGGGCAACAGTCCAGATGATTGACTGATCTGGCCTTGTAACATTAACCAAAACGGCCTTGCTGTGCTGGTACTGCGAACGGCTGAAAGCAAGGGGAAACTACAGCCGTAATTTTTCCCGAGGACATGCAGCTTTACTGTATGATTAAATGATGATGGCATCCTCTTGGGTAAAATATTCCGGAGGTAAAATAGTCCCCCATTCGGATCTCCGCGCGGGGACTACTCAAGAGGACGTCGTTATCAGGAGAAAGAAAACTGGCGTTCTACGGATCGGAGCGTGGAATGTCAGATCCCTTAATCGGGCAGGTAGGTTAGAAAATTTAAAAAGGGAAATGGATAGGTTAAAGTCAGATATAGTGGGAATTAGTGAAGTTCGGTGGCAGGAGGAACAAGACTTTTGGTCAGGTGATTACAGGGTTATAAATACAAAATCAAATTGAGGTAATGCAGGAGTAGGTTTAATAATGAATAAAAAAGTAGGAGTGCGGGTTAGCTACTACAAACAGCATAGTGAACGCATTATTGTGACCAAGATAGACACAAAGCCCATGCCTACTACGGTAGTACAAGTGTATATGCCAATTAGTTCTGCAGCTGATGAAGAAATTGATGAAATGTATGACGACATAAAAGAAATTATTCAGGTAGTGAAGGGAGACAAAAATTTAATAGTCATGGGTGACTGGAATTCGTCAGTAGGAAAAGGGAGAGAAGGAAACATAGTAGGTGAATATGGATTGGGGGGAAGAAATGAAAGAGGAAGCCGCCTTGTAGAATTTTGCACAGAGCATAACTTAATCATAGCTAACACTTGGTTCAAGTATCATAAAAGAAGGTTGTATACCTGGAAGAATCCTGGAGATACTAAAAGGTATCAGATAGATTATATAATGGTAAGACAGAGATTTAGGAACCAGGTTTTAAATTGTAAGACATTTCCAGGGGCAGATATGGATTCTGACCACAATCTCTTGGTTATGAACTGCAGATTGAAACTGAAGAAACTGCAAAAAGGTGGGAATTTAAGGAGATGGGACCTGGATAAACTGAAAGAACGAGAGGCTGTAGAGAGTTTCAGGGAGAGCATAAGGGAACAATTGACAGGAATGGGGGAAAGAAATACAGTAGAAGAAGAATGGGTAGCTCTGAGCGATGAAGCAGTGAAAGCAGCGGACGATCAAGTAGGTAAAAAGATGAGGGCTAATAGAAATCCTTGGGCAACAGAAGAAATATTGAATTTAATTGATGAAAGGAGAAAACATAAAAATGCAGTAAATGAAGCAGGCAAAAAGGAATACAAACGTCTCAAAAATGAGATCGACAGGAAGTGCAAAATGTCTAAGCAGGGATGGCTAGAGGACAAATGTAAGGATGTAGAGGCTTGTCTCACTACGGGTAAGATAGGTACTGCCTACAGGAAAATTAAAGAGACCTTTGGAGAGAAGAGAGCCACTTGTATGAATATCAAGAGCTCAGATGGCAACCCAGTTATAAGCAAAGAAGAGAAGGCAGAAAGGTGGTAGGAGTATATAGAGGGTTTATACAAGGGCGATGTACTTGAGGAAAATATTATGGAAATGGAAGAGAATGTAGATGAAGATGAAATGGGAGATACGATACTGCGTGAAGAGTTTGACAGAGCACTGAAAGACCTGAGTCGAAACAAGGCCCCGGGAGTAGACAACATTCCATTAGAACTACTGACGGCCTTGGGAGAGCCAGTCCTGACAAAACTCTACCATCTGGTGAGCAAGATGTATGAGACAGGTGAAATACCCTCAGACATCAAGAAGAATATAATAATTCCAATCCCAAAGAAAGCAGGTGTTGACAGATGTGAAAATTACCGAACTATCAGTTTAATAAGTCACAGCTGCAAAATACTAATGCGAATTCTTTACAGACGAATGGAAAAACTGGTAGAAGCCAACCTCGGGGAAGATCAGTTTGGATTCCGTAGAAATGTTGGAACACGTGAGGCAATACTAACCTTACGACTTATCTTAGAAGAAAGATTAAGAAAAGGTAAACCTACGTTTCTAGCATTTGTAGACTTAGAGAAAGCTTTTGACAATGTTGACTGGAATACTCTCTTTCACATTCTAAAGGTGGCAGGGGTAAAATACAGGGAGCGAAAGGCTATTTACAATTTGTACAGAAACCATATGGCAGTTATAAGAGTCGAGGGGCATGAAAGGGAAGCAGTGGTTGGGATGGGAGTGAGACAGGGTTGTAGCCTCTCCCCGATGTTATTCATCTGTATATTGAGCAAGCAGTAAAGGAAACAAAAGAAAAATTCTGAGTAGGTATTAAAATTCATGGAGAAGAAGTAAAAACTTTGAGGTTCGCCGATGACATTGTAATTCTGTCAGAGACAGCAAAGGACTTGGAAGAGCAGTTGAACGGAATGGACAGTATCTTGAAAGAAGGATATAAGATGAACATCAACAAAAGCAAAACGAGGATAATGGAATGTAGTCAAATTAAATCGGGTGATGCTGAGGGAATTAGATTAGGAAATGAGACACTTAAAGTAGTAAAGGAGTTTTGCTATTTAGGGAGTAAAATTACTGATGATGGTCGAAGTACAGACGATATAAAATGTAGACTGGCAATGGCAAGGAAATCGTTTCTGAAGAAGAGAAATTTGTTAACACCGAGTATAGATTTAAGTGTCAGGAAGTCGTTTCTGAAAGTATTTGTATGGAGTGTAGCCATGTATGGAAGTGAAACATGGATGATAACTAGTATGGACAAGAAGAGAATAGAAGCTTTCGAAATGTGGTGCTACAGAAGAATGCTGAAGATAAGGTGGGTAGATCACCTAACTAATGAGGAGGTATTGAATAGGATTGGGGAGAAGAGAAGATTGTGGCACAACTTGACTAGAAGAAGGGATCGGTTGGTAGGACATGTTTTGAGGCATCAAGGGATCACAAATTTAGCATTGGAGGGCAGCGTGGAGGGTAAAAATCGTAGAGGGAGACCAAGAGATGATTACACTAAGCAGATTCAGAAGGATGTAGGTTGCAGTAGGTACTGGGAGATGAAGAAGCTTGCACAGGATAGAGTAGCATGGAGAGCTGCATCAAACCAGTCTCAGGACTGAAGACCACAACAACAACCCAGTTATGAAAATCGGCACCATAAAGTTCTTGATGCAGTGACAGGTTAGGTTCTATGGACGATACTTATGACAATGCAGTATTGTGACAATAGGACATACCGGAATCGTTGTGTAATTCTCTGGAGCTTAACTGTGGGCCGTGTGGCGCATTGCCGCTAGTACCGCTGTTTCATTAGCTTCTCCTGTAACACGTTTGCTCCGTTTTCTTTTGCCGGTCTGTACGCTGCCATCAGACATAAAGGTGTTCACAACCTTGTAAAAGATCGAACGAGAGCGACCTTCTTCTGGAAAACGTCGGCATACAAGGCAACAGCACCTTCAACATTTCTATACGTTCTCCGTATACCAGGACCATTGCAATTATTTCTTCCGTGGTTGCAACATTCATCGTCCACTTGCACGTCTGTTCTCCAAATGGTAGGTAGGTATGAAGGCAACAAACAATGCGCAAATATTGTAACGTTTGGAGCCAGTATCAGTTCTACACCTACACGATACGCGAGAGCTCCGGTCGCAATGTACTGCCCGTTATAATACGTCGTAGTTCGCTACACGGCCACGGTGGAACATCGATTAGTCCCCTATTCGATATGTCGGAGGGACGCGACGTTGCGGATCGGGTTTCCAATTAGAAGCTATGAAATACTGGCCTGTCCTATCCTCGCAGCATGAAGGTGGGGTCCCATGTGCCATTGGATATTCAAGGGCCATCAAGTAGCATGTCGTAAATTACGATTGTATATCCATTTCTATTCCTCCGATTACAGCGTCATCTGTGGGAAACGAAGAAAATGCTTCAGACAAAACGTATGTAGAGTTAGCCCTACGATGGTAATCTGTAATAAAAGAAAACAATGTTTGCTATTGAAGGGCTCAAAGTTTCCCCCGCAACCCACTCTCGGTATGATATGGAGGGTCGAATGTGATATCATTGGATGTCTCCCTCCGAGAAAAACAAATTGGAATTATAACTTTTTTGATATGATATGTAGTTTTCAAAATATTTAAATATCTTAAGTTAAAATGAACACAAGCAATGTAAAGTCACCTTCGCCTGCAGCTGTGAAACCTGCAAGGTGACAATATCAGTCAACAAGAAAATATAGACTATTGCATACCGGTACTTAAGAAGAATCCAGAGTGTATTTTGGCGGTATGAAATATCCAATGAAGAGCTCTGTAACCGTACGAGAGAGGAACCAGTGTATATAAAGACATAACCAAAATATTGGAAATGGGTTAGACACACTTTGCAGATAGCATGTAGACGGACAAACTCTGAACTTGAATCCTCGTTGATATTGTAGAAGAGGAAGACAGGATAGCGTGGGGAACAGCGGAAAGAGAAGCAACAGAAGCAGGAAGGAAGTGAGGAGTGGTGAAGGCAACGGGGTGCAATTACCATTGAAACAATCATCCCCTAAAACCTGTTTCTTTAGAAGTCTAATACCAACAATCAAATACCAACTCTCATACGTGTAACTGTAAAAATGGTTATCTTGTTATTTAACAGCGATTTATTTTCAAAGAAAATTTCGCACACTGTTTCACCCCCATAGGGGTTACATATTCAAAAATTCTGGAACACTTATTCTTTTATTTCTGACCGAGAAACTAATTTTCGTAGTTCTAGCTTCAAAATTCACAAGCAGCTGTAAGGTCAGTAAAGGCAACTGCTGTTATTTGCTTTCTTTCATACCTTTCATCGATATGCTTGGTTAAATGAAGTATCTGACTAGTACACGACTTTTCTGGTCTGAAACCTGATTCTTTTTAATGACATTCCTGCAGACAGAAATTCGATTCAAAATCATTCACTCCGGAGCTTTAAGACAGAATTGATACAGGTCTGAAGTTCTTGGCGTTATTCGATTCTTTACCTGGTTTAAGCAATGCCAAATTTTATTCCTCGAACCAGTCATTTGAAATTATCACCTTAGCAGCACAAGCGTTCATAATAGTCACGAGTAAATTGATAGTTTTAGGGCCATTGTGTTTTATTTGCTCTGAGCTCATGACATCCAGGCCTGGAGGTTTGTTACTTTTGCTTCGATGAATAACAGTTTTCAGTTCTTCATGTGTGAGTGGAGTGCCTGGATGGTCATTCTCCTCTACACATCGTCCTAGTTTTGCTGCTCTTTCTCTTTTTGTGGTTTTGCCATTCAACTACTGTTGGTGTGGTATTTGGTCAGCGGTGACCTTTCTCAATCCTAAGTGAGAAACTTTAAGATCAGCTTCAAGGTTCGTCAGTAATTTCCATACATGTCGATTACAACGTTTCATGTCCAAATTTTCGAGAAGACTGCGCCATATTTCCATTCATGATATTTATATGGCGTGGAAAGTTGTTCTCCAGTTTGTATTTTCTTTTATGTGAATGGATGGTATTCGAACAGAATATGTCCATACCTCTTAAGGAGCACTTCTGAGTCTTTATCAAATCAGCTAAGTACCCTTTTCAACAGCTTCTTGGAATATGTTTACAAGAGATGCACTTTACTAGCTCCACAATATCTTCATAATTTCTTCGATCAGGCTTGATTCTTATGCCTTCTTCATCCAAGTACTAAGAAAATTAACCCCACCGAGCTTTCTTTAAGTTGAACAGTATGTGAGCTTGATTCCTCAATATCCTTCTTGATTTGACGAGCACTGCCTCCGGAGGCAAAAATATTATCTGAGTTGTAATCCCTCTTACACCGTCTACTGGTAAATGAACATTACAACAGCCGTTCTTTTTAAAAAAATTTATTTGGATTACCTGTTTCGACTTCTCAATAGAGTCATCTTCAGACCCTGTAGTATAAACGGCATAAGGCTTCCAGTCCTACATGTATGTAACAGCAAACCATTATTTGACCCTGGTTTCCGTACAAAACTTCACGAAAGATGTGTCTGATGTGTATGTCTGTTTCCTTATATGCGCAAGAAGTTCTACGATAACTGAAGTCAGATATTAGCACCTTTGTCGGCTGTATTGCTTGTTTGGTGGCTTGTAGATAGTAATTTTTTCTGTTTGGATTTCGATGTATAAGCACTTCGTATCTGTGTCCAATCTTGTGAAAACAGCACTCTCATGTTGCTCTTTAGGTTCCTTATAAGGAAAGTTTCATCCCAATCACTTCTGGTCGTCGGTCGTTTCGTCCTTGGCAAGTTCCTTAGACCAATAATCTATCACGATTATTTTTCGTGCAAATGCCAGACAGTAGTGTTTCCTTCTCTGCTGAAATCCCTTCACTATTAACGGAGATTGTTTCTATAGTCGGATCAAAATTACACGGTAGTTGACAGTGTTGCAGTTGGTTTCCTCCAGTCAAAGCGCTCAACGTGACGAACGAACCTTTGCAATTGTCGAACTGCCACGACAAATAGTCTACAGACGTTAAAGCAACCTCTGCCGTGCCACAGGGGAGTGTTATGGAACCATTGCTTTTCACAATATATATAAATGACCTAGTAGATAGTGTCGGAAGCTCCATGCGGCTTTTCGCGGATGAGTCTGTAGTATACAGAGAAGTTGCAGCATTAGGAAATTGTAGCGAAATGCAGGAAGATCTGTAGCGGATAGGCACTTGGTGCAGGGAATGGGAACTGACCCTTAACATAGACAAATGTAACGTATTGCGAATGCATAGAAAGAAGGATTCTTTATTGTATGATTATATGATAGTGGAACAAACACTGGTAGCAGTTACTTCTGTGAAATATCTGGGAGTATGCGTGCGGACCTATTTAAAGTGGAATGATCATATAAAATTAATTGTTGGTAATGCAGGTACCAGGTTGGGATTCATTGGGAGAGTCCTTAGAGGATGTAGTCCATCAACAAAGGAGGTGGCTTACAGAACACTCGTTCGACCTATACTTGAGTATTGCTCATCAGTGTCGGATCCGTACCAGGTCGGGTTGACTGAGGAGATTGAGAAGATCCAAAGAAGAGTGGCGGGTTTCGTCACAGGGTTATTTGGTAATCATGATAGCGTTACGGAGATGTTTAGCAAACTCAAGTGACAGACTCTGCATCGCGGTGTAGCTTGCTGTCCAGGTTTCGAGAGGGTTCGTTTCCGGATGAGATATCGAATATATTGTTTCCCCCTGCTTATACCTCCCGAGTAGATCACGAATGTAAAATTAGAGAGATTCGAGCGCGCACGGAGGCTTTCCGGCAGTCGTTCTTCCCGCGAACCATACGCGACTCGAACCGGTAAGGGAGGTAATGACAGAGGCACGTAAAGTGCCCTCCGCCACACACCGTTGTGTGGCTTGTGGAGTATAAATGTAGCTGTAGATGTAGATGTAGTGCATGGGGGCTTAATTATTATTATGAAAATAATTTTTTAAATTTTAGTCGCTGTATGTCCGATTACGTAGTCTCGTAAACGGTTTTGTACGCAATCTGACTGCATAGAATAACAACAAAGAATGAAAGAAAATTTCCGTTAACACAATTAATTAATTAAGTCCCCAGCAACTATAAAACCTAGGAAACAACAAAACACAAGTATAGCTGTTCTGTGTGAGGAAGTGTGATTCAACGTACACATCTGGCACGGTTCTTCTTCAATAAGACAAGATATTTTAAATACCATTTATACTGAAGTAATTAAAAAAATAGAAATACTATAATTGCACAAGAAAACAAGAATTACACTCTAATACAAGAACACAAGCCAGATGCTTTGTTGACTGAACCTGTAATGACGCATTATTTAAGACACTGAAATAATAAAAAGAAAAAGTTTTTTTTTACCTTCATATAAATTGACGAAAGGCACTCTGATCTTTACAATATCTCCATTAGAACAACATCTGCTGTCTATCCCATCAAACAACTGCATAAAACATGGAACAAGCACTCTCCACTACGACTTCTCGACAAGAACTTTTCACTACGACATCTCAGCAAGCACTGACTACTACCACATCTCGACCAGAACTGACTACTACGAGTTCTCGACAAGCACTGCCAGTGGAGGCGGCGGAATAAAACTCTTTGGCGCAATCTCTGGTGCTGTGGCTCAGTGTAGCCACCTATCATATGCCCTTCCTCCACAGGCCAGAATTTGATGGTATTTTTGCCAGCATTGGTGGTGAAAATACCACCAAATTCGTCCATAAAAATACAGACAAAAATAAAAGATAATATTAATACGTAAATATCACATAATTAGATAAAATTTTGGCTTTGCACTGACCTTTCAATAACCTAATATATAAAATACAGTAAGCAATACAAATTCTTTCATACATGTGACTTTACATAATAGTTTACACAAAACACAAAAAATCTGTTTATAAAATGTTCACATAAAATGATTTCAATGATGAAAAAAAACAAGTAGTTGATAGTTCCAGCAGTAGCATCCAGCAATGGTCAACAGGTGCAAACAGCAAGAAGTAACATCATTTCAGTAGAAACAGTTCCAACAGTGGCACCCAGCAATGTTGAGTAGGTGCAGACACCGACAAGTGACATCATTTCAATAGAACCAGTTCCATCAGTTGCACCCAGCAATGTTGAACAGGTGCAGACACCAACAAGTGACATTTTCAGTAGAAGCAGTTCCATCAGTGGCACCCAGTAATGTTGAACAGGTGCAGACTCCAACAAGTGACATCATTTCAGCAGAAGCAGTCCATCAGTGGCACCCAGTAATGTTGAGCAGGTGCAGACAGCAACAAGTGACATCATTCAGCAGAAACAGTTCCATTAGTGGCACCCAGCAATGTTGAACAGGTGCAGACAGCAACTAGTGACATCATTCAGCAGAAGCAGTTCCATTAGTGGCACCCAGCAATGTTGAACAGGTGCAGACACCAACAAGTGACATTATTTCAGTAGAAGCAGTTCCATTAGTGGCACCCAGCAATGTTGAACAGGTGCAGACACCAACAAGTGACATTTTCAGTATAAGCAGTTCCATTAGTGGCACCCAGCAATGTTGAACAGTTGCAGACAGCAGTCCATAATATTCACTATCACTAATCACACTGTTCGTCAGAGTTTATCAGCAGAAATTAAAGATTTCCAAGTGGCACCAATCATGTAGAAAAGGTGCAAGTAACAGTCCATAATATTCACTATCACTAATCACACAGTTCATCAGCAGAAATTAAACATTTCTAAGTGGCACGCATTATATTGAACAAGTGCAGGTAACAGTCCATGATATTCACCATCACTAATCAGACAGTTCAGGCATGAACAATAGTTTGAATGCACACACAATTGGTTTTATAAAATTATTCTCAATGCTCTTACACTAAACATACAAATTATAACAAACACACAAATGATGTCAGATAATTGTCATATTAACTATTACAAATACACAAATATCAGTAAACCTATAATATTTATGGGTGTCAGTGCAAGCCACAACAAACAAGTAAAATAATATTTAGGAGATAAGTCGGTACCACTTATCTGGGATTAGGAAGGGAAAACACACAAAACACACTCACTCTTCTTTCATCCACATTAAGTACTACTGTGTAATTGAATAGTGTTAACTGTGTAAATGCAATTCTGTCAAAATTTGATGTTCAACTTGTGTATCAAGTAGTAGTGGTACAGTGTATAACAGTCAATAATATTTAGTCAACGTCATAGTCATCTTGTCAAGACCAATGTTTGCCAAGCCAAATCAAATTACGGTTGCTGAACAATTGTCAGTGTGCCAAGATATGCAAATGCTTCCTCTCTCCAAAAAAAAGTATGTACTGCTTAGTGATTTAACAAAGTGTGTGTGTAGACAATCTTCCTTCTACTTGAGTGTTCTAGTCTGCCATCTTCATCCTCCTTGTTCCATATAAACCAACAAAAAAAATATGCTCCTCACTTACTTTACCTCTTATCCACCAAAACTCCAATAATCATCAGCATCACATAATCTCAATACTTCAATAATACCTCTTACGTCAATACATATAAATCTTATCATCAATATCATTTACCTTACCTCTTGTCCACCAAAACTCCAATAATCATCAGCTTCACACAATCTCAATACCTCAATAATACCTCTTCAATACATCGATGCATATAAACCTTATCGCTAATATCATTTCACTTCCATAACAACTCTTTCCTCTAGTCAGTCTCCTCGAACAAGTACAGATAAAATCCTAGTGCAAACTTCAGTTCATCATCCCATACAATCCGAAGACACAATGTCCACACACAACCTCTGTGTAATCCATCTGACCCAAATCTTCATTATGAATTATAAAATACATTTTGGTTACCTTGTCCATCATTAAATAAGAGAAATGCATACATGACCTCTAACAGACTTTAGTTCGAATAACTCTCAGTAATTAAGTACGATTACAGAGTGTGAATGATCATAATATTTCACAGTGTGTACACCACTTCAAGAATTATGGCAGAAGCAAAAATGTGGAGTATTTTTTTGTCGGGTGTCACTTCCTATTTCAATTGCTCACGAAGAATGCAGTGTAATAACTGTCAATGGTCTAACCTAGTGTTGGTATGTCATGACGTTAGCTTCCTTCCCATTAGCATAAATTTATACAGCTTTCATAAAACCTCCAGCTCATGTGACTTCTATGAAGTTTCTTGTACTAATGTCGTTCGTAGAATTATAGCAGTTCATTTTCTTATCTTAAAAATATAAGGCACTGAGCGTAAGCAAAACATGCAATAGCGAGTAAATATACCAGTAGAGAACAGAATGTCAACAAGTGGATGCAGCACAATTCTTACAACGAGACTCTGCCAAGCAAACAATTTATAATTAATACCATAGTGTGACCTAAACTCCATGTTTGTACACAGTTTATCAGCATTTCTATATACCAAATTAAAGAGTAGTTATGACAACAAAACAGAAATGTGTAAATATGCAAGCCATACGCAAAGCAGCAAATATATATCTTACATAATAAATAGGTCATTAGCATCATATCAGCATAAGCAAATAAATGTTCATATGTCATCTTAATAAGTAAACATGAAGGCGCAAGCAGATAAATCACAAAGTATAACTTACATACATAACCACAGTCAGCACAATTAATCAGGTGACAATTATAATTTAAATAAATAAGCACAGCAGACACATAATAAAAAAAATATGACATCAGTGAAAAAGCAGTGCAGCCAAGCGATGTATAATATACATAAGTTACAACCCTGTTCATTCTTCAATCATTGTCAAAATCAGTTAATGTACGCAAGCACGTCGCTTCACAAGTAAATTCATAGAACATGAAATTTAGCACAAAGTATGAATCACATAATCGCGAGCAGAAAATTACGTCTAAAGTACGTACCTAAGCGGAAATATGTTACCTGAAAAATAAATTCAATTAATAGTTACCTTTTTAGTTTATTAGTTTCTTCTTCGAAATTACATTCTTCCTGAAATTTTCTCGATAGCAAGTCGTCTTAACGTCGGACACGCACAGAATTTACCTGAAGTTCTTAAATATTTTATAGAACCGTATCCTGAAAAATACTGAAGGTTAATAACATAATTCATCAAGTCACCATAGCTTTATACTGAATTTAATCGGAGAAATTAGACTGTGTATTTGTTTACGGCTGTCAGTGCATTCGCACTGAGCGCTCGATCAGCTGTAGGCGCGTGACGTAGGAAGTAATTGTTTGCGGTCAACGACTGCTTTGTGCGGCGCGCAGACTTGACTGTTGCTTTGAGTATGTGCCGCCGCCAAAACACAGCGCGGTATCCTTGTACTCTCCGCATGTTTACATGTAGCTGTTAGTTTCTCTAAAGTATGTCATTCCACAAAAAATTTTCAAAAGCTTATCATTCCACAAAAATTTTAACGTTAGATATATGATGTATTCCCTTAGAGCGTCGAGATTTAAGAGTTTCTACTTCAATAGTGTTATCATGAATAATTTTGCGAATTCTATATGGACCGTTATAAAGGAGAAAAAATTTGCGACACAAGCCCTTTCCTTTGTGAGAAAAACGGTGAGACTTAATTAACACCTTTTGACCAACTGACAAGGTTTTTAAACGACCAGGACGTTTAGCTGATTTCTCTCTTCCAGCAGCCGCAGATGCAATATTTTGCAGAGCCAGGTTCACAACTTCAGATTGCCGCAGTTTCCGTGTAGGCGGAAAAGGAACGATTTCAGAAATGCGATTTGTCGGTGCTTTATTTTTTAATATCAATATAGGCGGTAAAGAAGTTGAGTCATTACGAAGTTCATTCAGGATGTTTTGAAAAATATGAAGGTACTGATCCCACGTTCTGTGATTCTGATGACAATAAAGACGACACTATTTATTGATTTCCTTCATCCATCTCTCTGAAGCGTTAGATTGAGGGTGAAAAAGTGAAATGAAGATTGGTTTAATATTACGACGCCGTAGAGTACGAAGCTAAATTTTAGAACGAAACTGTGATCCATTATCTGATATAACCTTATCAACATGACCCACTTTTTTAAGAAAATGTTTGATGAAAGCGTTAGATACTGAACGAGCTGTTGCTTTGCGTAAAGGTGTAAAACACACATATTTTGACGTCAGTTCCACTGCTACGAAAATGTACACAAAACCATTAGTAGAACGAACCACTGGACCGAACAAATCGACTGCAGCCATGTCCTTTAATTTCGCTGGAATGATAGGAAATAACGGTGCTCTGTGAGAAATAGTTGGCGGCTTAGCCTTTTGACATAATTTGCATTTGGCAAGAACTGATCGAATACGTTTTTCCATATTACTGAAGTAACAATTTTCTCGTAATTTATGAAAGCATTTTCTGGGGCCAAACTGTGCATAACTGAAATGTGTGTACTAAATCTATTTATTGACCCACTCATCAGGAATATAAACTAACCAAACAGAGTTGTCGACCGATTTTCGTTTTAGAAAGAACTTTCCAGATAGTTCACATAAACGAGGTGTGTCCAAATTGTCCAATCTAACAAAGCGTCTAAGAAAATTACAGACACCAAGGAAACTACGAACATCGCGTTTTAAATACTGTGACCGAGAAATTTCACCTGAGAACGACCAAATTCAGATTTTTCCAAGTTCACTGTAATGCCTACTCTTGCAAAAATATGTAATAATGAATCCAAAATTTTGTTGTGCTCACTCCAAGAACGTTTAGCAATAAGAATATCGTCAACATATGAAGTAATATTGTCACGAAGATAAACAGGTAAAATTTCGTTTAAACTACGAATGAATGCTGCAGAAGATACAGTAAGTCTAAACGGTAATTTCCGATATCACTTTCGGGTAAAGTAGTTATATCCTGTTATTCTTTACCGATTCTCTAGATAGATTTTTGATAGTCGAAGAGTTGTTTTGATAGATGCAAAGAATAGTAAAAGAGTAGGCAGCGGTGCAGAAAACTAAAAGGGAAATAGCACCACTACAGCTCGGGGCCCTATGCACGCTACGGCACATATTCACTTAGTGTAGTGAATCCCCTGAGGACATTAATAGCCGCACATAATTTCCAGTTTGTGACTTAATGGCAACTTTGGCGGAAGTGCGTACATAAATTGATCTAACCATGAACATGGATGTATGTCATTCTTAGAATTGCGAAAGATCTTAAATTTCCGAACAGTCAGGAAGTGTTTATAGTCAAAGTTTTCTCCTCGTGGCGACAAAGACCTACCGCGACTGTTCCAGTCCGAATGTCGATTATTGTCAAGTTCACGCGCCTGGCGCTCTCTTCTTGTATCCCGTAAATGAAACAAATTATTTTCTTCAAACCCCTCTGCTATTTGTGATTCTAAATTTCTCTTGCAGTCTTTTCCTACGATTTCGCCTTCAATTTGTTTGACTTGCTTTCGTAATGCCTCAAATTCCCTTTTGACGCGTTCATTAAATTTTCCCTGATTTTCAACATGCTTATTTATGTTCTGGTACTCTTCGGTTTCTGCAAATGGCAATGGTGCCGTATCATCTGAATCTCTGTCCCCATTTAAACTAAGACTTGTCAATTTGTCTGAAATCTCCTCAGCTCTTTCCGATAAATCACCTATTTGTTCTTTCTGTTTATTTACGTCTTCCATAAGTGTCGCGACTCGGGTTTCAGTATTAACACATTTGGTAGTTAACTGTTCATATTGTTGTGTTAGGTTATTTAATCTGTCATTTGGTACGGATTCCTCGATTCTCTCAAATATTTCTTCCTTATCGTGTGCACGTTGTAAATTTAACTCTGAAAATTTCTGTACTATCACGCGATCTCTTTTTTCCTGTTTTCTATCCTGTTCCTGTTGTCTAATCTCTACTGCAATTAAACTGTTATTGTGAGAATTCAAAATCGGTTGTACTTCTTCTCCGATTTCTTTCTTTAATTCATCTTTCATATTTTTGAAACATGTCCCTATTCGTGAGTCTAACCGTGTTTCCATTGTTCCCATCTCAGTTTTAATTGTCCCTATCTCTGTTTTTAAATCAGATCCTAACTGTGATCCAAGTGAGTCTAACCGTGTTTCCATTGTTCCCATCTCAGTTCTAATTGTTCCTATTTGTGATCCCACTGAGTCTAACCGTGTTGCCAAAGTTCCCATCTCTGTTTTAAATTTAGATTCCAACTGTGATCCCAGATTTAATATTGCACCCATCAACTGCTCCATATTAGCCGGTTCGAAATTCTTTTCGCCCCTAACATTTCCCACAAAACTAACTTCCTTCTGCATAGCCATAAAGCTATCTGTGTTCGATACTATTTCAGAATCTTCTATCGTTAATCTCGTATTCTGTGAATTTTCTGATTGAGAAAAATATTGAAATGGTTCCGGACTATTTCCCCGACTTATTAAATTGTTTTCCACTTCATTATTCATCATATTGTTCTCCTGTGTTGGCGAGTTCGCCGTGTCAACAATTTCGTCATTCTGACTATCCATTATTTTTGCCTTTTTCATCGATCGCGTAATCATTTACAAAACATACAAAACTCGTCACTGTACGAAAATTACACACAATGACTCTTTATCTCCAACAATACCATTCACACGAAATGTTTCCTTCAAACACGATTAACGAACAATTGAGACAAGACAACAAAAATTAAATTTTGAAAAATACCATTAGAAGAATGCCAATTACCAAATCTACACATGCAATATAGACTACAATTACTAAACTACAAATTACTACAACAATACTACTGTCTGCTATTTATACAATCAGAAGAATTCCAAGGGACGATCCTAAGCAGCGGTCGCCACGTGCATGGGGGCTTAATTATTATTATAAAAATAATTTTTTAAATTTTAGTCGCTGTATGTCCGATTACGTAGTTTCGTAAACGGTTGGCCCTGACTAGTTTTTGTACGCAATCTGACTGCATAGAATAACAACAAAGAATGAAAGAAAATTTCCGTTAACACAATTAATTAATTAAGTCCCCAGCAACTATAAAACCTAGGAAACAACAAAACACAAGTATAGCTGTTCTGTGTGTGGAAGTGTGATTCAACGTACACATCTGGCACGGTTCTTCTTCAATAAGACAAGAAATTTTAAATACCATTTATACTGAAGTAATTAAAAAAATAGAAATACTATTATTGCACAAGAAAACAAGAATTACACTCTAATACAAGAACACAAGCCAGATGCTTTGTTGACTGAACCTGTAATGACGCATTATTTAAGACACTGAAATAATAAAAAGAAAAAGTTTTTTTTACCTTCATATAAATTGACGAAAGGCACTCTGATCGTTACAATATCTCCATTAGAACAACATCTGCTGTCTATCCCATCAAACAACTGCATAAAACATGGAACAAGCACTCTCCACTACGACTTCTCGACAAGAACTTTTCACTACGACATCTCAGCAAGCACTGACTACTACCACATCTCGACCAGAACTGACTACTACGAGTTCTCGACAAGCACTGCCAGTGGAGGCGGCGGAATAAAACTCTTTGGCGCAATCTCTGGTGCTGTGGCTCAGTGTAGCCACCTTTCAGTAGTTTACTTCAAATTCCTTGTCCGGCGTTTTTCCTTGATGTGTTTGGATCCCTAATCCTGAATATGCCCTTTTATTTCAATTTTCATCACACATGATAACCACATCATAAACAATTACACACACACACACACACACACACACACACAAAACGATGCAAAAGAAATACAAATGTTGTATACGCATTTCTAACCAAACACTACTGGATCCTTCTGCATGAGATGCGGTTCGGCGTCATTTGTGTAGTTATTGCAATCACAGGGCTCGGTTACATCAGATAAACTTTAGAAGACATTGCGTGAAGCCGCATTTTTGAAGGCTGTCAATTAATCTTCGCGACTGGGCCACCAGAGTTAGAAATAAAAGAACAGTGTCCCACATAATTTTATGGCATAGTGGTTAGCATAAAAACCTGGCATCTAGAAGGTCTCGTCAAATTCAGCGGAATTTTTTCATTCTTCTATAATCAAAAGATTTTGATTACAACTTTTATTTATTTAAGTGAATTAAATGTATTTTTTTATTCCTAACACTTTTCTGTGGTATTTAGCAACGTTCTGACTTTCTTATTTGCTCTTATTTTTCTTCCTACCTTTCTTTTTTCGTTTAAAATCTGCTTCTGTCGCCGGTTATCTGCAACCAAGTATCAGCCAGGACTGCTCATCGGTTGGTAACGCGGCATCCTGTGTGACGAGTGAGAGGGTAGTTTAAAGGCAGCGAGAAATTACAGTTTGATTTTACCATTAAAACTGAAATATGGCAAAGAAACCTATTATGATTTTTTTCCGTTTTGAGTTTGGTTGTAGAAGGTGGCCTTACACTCCTTGAACAAAGCGGTCATCATTTTAGTTATTCCGCAGGTTGCTGATCGCCGTTTTCTCGGATACGTTGCACATCACGAAGTGGTGGTTAGGTTAGGACATGAGCTTAAGTTGAGGGCTACAAAACCCGTCGTCTGCAGCAGTTTAGTCACTGGAGATTTAAAATCAACTTTAGACGGAACATCGTCCATTCGCGTCATACTTCGCAGCGGCCGCTTCCAGCATTGCTTCGCGTTACACATTAATAGCATTCGTGAAGTTACTCGCTGTTTTTGTGACGCGCCTGTGATTGAACGGTAGCGCGCAGCGAATGTTGCAACCTTGTAGTAGCAAGTGATAGACGTCAGCTATCAAGTAATTTGAATCTTACGAGTACTGTAGGCTATTTAGTTGCTGTGGGCAAGCAAGCCATCTCAGTAACAGCCGCTGATCTCTGTGTTAGGGGATTCTCTTCCAGCGACATTAATGTGGGACGACGAGAGCATTTGGTGAACACAACAGCCACGGAAACACAATAGTAAGGGCCCCTTAGGAACATGGCTGAGAAGGACGCGAAGGACGCCAGTGTGCACTCCCTGTGAATACCGGGGGAAGTCATTCCGGATGTGGAGTGGATCCTTCCGGATGCCACGAAGAGTACAAGGTGCAGGCAACTGCAAGTGGTGGCCCATGTCGGTATTAGTGACGTGTGTCGCTTTGGATCGGAGAACATTCTCTCTGGTATCGGGCAGCTATCAGATATGGTAATGACTGCCAGTCTTGCTTGCGAGATTATGGTGGAACTCACCATCTGTAGCATCGCCGACAGAACCGACTGTGGTCCTTTGACGCAGAGCCGAGTGGAGGGTCTCAATTAGAGGCTCAGGCGGTTCTGCAACCGTGTAGGCTGCAGATTCCTTCACTACTGCCATCGGGTGGTGGGTTTCCGGGTTCCGCTTAATAGATTAGGAGTCCACTACACACAGGAAGCGGCTACACGGGTAGTGGGGGCTGTGTGGAAGGGACTGGGCGGTTTTTTGGGTTAGAGGGTGTCAGGGAACCACAGAAAGGGCGTCCTTCTAAAAGGGGTCGGGTAAAACACAGTAAGATAGCTGCAGAATAGATCGGTATTGTAGTTGTAAATTGTCGTAGATGTGTAGGGAAAGAACCAGAGCTCCAAGCCCTAATAGAAAGCACTGAAGCTCGAATAGTTATAGGTACAGAAAGCTGTCTAAAGCCGGGAATAAGTTCAGCCTAAATTTTTTCAAATGATCTGACAGTGTTAAGAAAGGATAGATGAAATATAGTTGGTGGTGGAGTATTTATTGCTGTCGGAAGTAGTTTGCCTTGTAGTGAAATTGAAGTAGATAGCTCCTCCGAAATAGTATGGGTAGCGGTTATACTTGACAATCGGACTACACTATTAATTGGGTCGTTTTACCGACCCCCCCCCCCCCCCCCCGACTCAGAAGATATAGTTGCTGAATAGATCAAAGAAAATCTGAGTCTTATTTCAAATAAGCATCCCACTCATACAATCATAGTCGGTGGTGACTTCAATCCACCCTGGATATGCTGGAAAAATTATACGTTTAAGCCGGCCGCAGGCAACAAACGTCATCCGAAATTGTACTGAATGCTACCTCAGAAAATTATTTAGAACAGTTAGTTCATGAGCGCACTAGAAGTGTAAATAGTTGCGAAAGCATACCTGACGTCTTAGCAACAAATAATCATGGGCAAATAGTGAGTATCGTGACAAATACAGCGATTAGCGACCACAGGGCAGTTGCTGCTAGGCTGAATACCATAACCCCTACAACCATCAAAAAGAAACGCAAAATACATCTATTTAAAAAAAAAGCTGATAAAAATGCTCTTAATGCATTTTTAAGAGACAGTAATCACTCCGTCCGATCTGATCATGTAAGCGTAGAAAAGTTGTGGAATGATTTGAAAGAGAGAGTATCGACAGCAATTGAGAGATATATACCACATAAATTATTAATTGATGGTACAGATCGACCATGGTACACAAAACGGGTCAGATTGCTGCTGGAGAAGTAGAGAAAAAAGCATGCCAAATTTAAAAGGACGCAAAATCTCATAGACTGGCAAAGTTTTGCACAAGTGCGAAATATAGCACGTACTTCAATGCGAGATGCTTTTAATAATTTCCAAAACGAAACTCTGTCTCTAAATCTGGCAGAAAACCCAAAGAGATTCTGGTCACATAAAGCACACCAGTGGCAAGACACGATAGCAAAGGTGAAATCACAGATGACAGTGTCACTAAAGCACAGTTATGAAACACGGTTTTCCGAAACTCCTTCACCAAAAAAGACGCAGTAAATATTCCTGAAATTCAATCAAGAACAACCGCCAAGATGCGAAACATAAAAGTAGATGTCCTCTGTGTATCAAAGCAGCTTAAATCACTTAATAAAACCAAGGCCTCCGGTCCAGCATGTATACCAATCAGGTTGCTCTCGGAATATGCTGATACAAAAGCTCCCTATTCTGCAATTATGTGCAACCGCTCACTCACAGAAAGATCCATACCTAAAGACTGGAAAACTGCTCAAGTCCCACCAATACCCAAAAACGGAAGTAGCAGTAATCCGCTGAAATACGCCCCCATATCACAAACGTCGATTTGCGGTAGAGTTTTGTAACATGTCCTGTATTCCAACATTATGAAGTACCTCGAAGAAAATATCGATCTTGCGAAACACAACTAGCTCTTTATACTCATGAAGTAATGAATGCTATCGACAGGGGATGTCAAATTGACTCCATGTATTTAGATTTCTAGAAGGCTTTCGACACCGTTCCTCACGAGCGTCTTCTAACCAAACTGAGTGCCTATGGAATATCGCTTCAGTTGTGCGTCTGGATTCATGATTTCCTGTCAGAAAGGTCACAGTTCGCAGTAATAGACAGAAAGCCATCGAGTAAAACAGAGGTATTATCCGGCGTTCCCCAAGGAAGTGTTATATGCCCTTCCTTGTTTCTGATCTGTATTAACAACGTGGGAGCCCTCTTAGATTATTTGCAGATGATGCTGTCATTTGCTGTCTTGCAAAGTCATCACATGACCAAAATGAATTGCAAAAAGATTTAGGTAAGATATCTGTATGGTACGAAAAGTGGCAATTGACCCTGAATAAAGAAAAGTGTGAAGTTATTCACATGAGTACTAAAAGAAATCCGCTAAATTTCGATTACACTATAAGTCACACAAATCTGAAGGCTGTAAATTCAACTAAATACTTAGAGATTACAATTACAAAGAACCTAAATCGGAACGATCACATAGATAATATTGTGGATAGAGCAAACCAAAGACTGCGATTCGTTGGCAGAACACTTAGAAGGTGCCACAGGTCTGCTAAAGAGACTGCTTATACCATGCTTGTCCGCCCTGTTCTGGAGAATTGCTGTGCGGTGTGGGATCCGCACCAGTTGGGACTGACGGGTGACATCGAAAAAGTACAAAGAAGGGCAACTCGTTTTGTATTATCGCCAAATAAGGGAAATAGTGCCACAGACGTGAATTGGAGTCTCAATCATCAAAAGCGTTTTTCGTTGCGACGGGATCTTCTCACGAAATTTCAATCATCAGTTTTCTACTCCGTTCGCCGAAACATTCTGTTGCAACGTACCTCCATAGGCAGATATGATCATTACGATAAAATAAGAAAAATCAGGGGCCGCATTGAAAAATTTAAGTGCACGTATTTCCCGCGCGCCGTTCGAGAGTGGAACTCAATATTAGCGGAGGTTGTTACAATGTTGGTAGTCGCAAATGCCGTTTCAGGTGGAACACTGTAGTGATTTTGGTGGTAGCAGATTTAGCAGTTAGGGTCATCCTCAGCGTTGTCCATGATACGCTCCACTGTTCCGCAATACTCGAGGAGGAATCTTTCTCTACTACTGGCCATTAAAATTGCTACACCAAGAAGAAATGCAGATGATAAACGGATATTCATAGGCCAAATATATTTTACTAGAACTGACATGTCATCACATTTTCACGCAATTTGGGTGCATAGATCCTGAGAAATCAGTACCCACAACAACCACCTCTGGCCGTAATAGCGGCCTAGATACGCCTGGGCATTGAGTCAAACAGAGCTTGTATGGCGTGTACAGGTACAGCTGCCCATGCAGCTTCAACACGATACCACAGTTCATCAAGAATAGTGACAGGCGTATTGTGACGAGCCAGTTGCTCGGCCACCATTGACCAGACGTTTTCAATTGGTGAGAGATCTGGAGACTGTGCAGCCAGGGCAGCAGTCGAACATTTTCTGTATCCAGAAAGGCCCGTACAGGACCTGCAACATGCGGCCGTGCATTATCCTACTGAAATGTAGCGTTTTGCAGGGATCGAATGAAGGATAGAGCCACGTGTCGTAACACATCTGAAATGCAACGTCCACTGTTCAAAGTGCCGTCAATGCGAACAAGAGATGACCGAGACGTGTAACCAATGGCACCCCATACCGTCACGCTGGGTGATACGCCCGTATGGCGATGACGAATACACGCTTCCAATGTGCGTTCACCACGATGTCGCCAAACACGTATGCGACCACGATGATGCTGTAAACAGAACCTGGATTCATCCGAAAAAATGACGTTTTGCCATTCTTGCACAAGGTTCGTTGTTGATTACACCATCGCAGGCGCTCCTGTCTGTGATGCAGCGTAAAGGGTAACTGCAGCCATGGTCTCCGAGCTGATAGTCCACGCTACTGCAAACGTCGTCTTACTGTTCGTGCAGATACGATAAACCGCAATCGCTATAGACTACAATCCGACATTTATCAAAGTCGCAAACGCGGTGGTACGCATTTCTCCTCCTTACACGAGGCATTACAACAATGTTTCACCAGCCAACGCCGGTCAACTGCTGTTTGTGTATGAGAAACCCGTTCGAAACTTTCCTCATGTCAACACGTTGTAGGTGTCGCCACCGGCATCAACCTTGTGTGAATGCTCTGAAAAGCTAATCATTTGTATATAACAGCATCGTCTTCCTGTCGGTTAAATTTCGCGTCTGTCGCGTCATCTTGTGGTGTAGCAATTTTAATTGCCAGTAGTGTAGTTCACCAGTAAAGTGTTGCTTATGGGAGCAGTTGTGTACCACCGATGCTGACGACATTTCTGGACAGCAGAAGATCAAGGCCCACCGAGGCACTAAAATAGGACATAGCTAAACAGCACCGACGAGGACTGTTACTATCCCCAAAATCAACAGCCCGGGGTCAGCTACCGATCCTTCGAATTCTGGACGAGACCGATCGCGTACGGTAATTTTAATAATACGGCGGGCGGCCCCCCTCGTGTTTGCCATAGGCGGCCGCCCCTGTGCCTGTGTGATAGCGGCGGGACGCGGCGACCCTGCCGGGAGTGAGTCACAGGCCACCCCCCAAGGCCGCAATTACTCGCGTTGCGTCACGCGGCCGCTTTCGCTCGCTCCAGCTGGCATTTGCATAGCTGAACCTCGCAGCGCCACGCCCAGCGGGGGTCCCGGTCGACGGGCTTATGGCCTGCCCGGGGGGAAGGGGCGCTGGGAGGCACTGCACCCCACGCACGTTCTGTCGCGGATGAGCTCGGCGCGCCGGAACAACGAGATGACGGCATTACGGCACATTTCAGAGTACGGGCGCCAGAAGCTTTTGTGCGTCACCGTGTGACCAGAAAGCCGGCCCCCGCTCACTTTTCGCGTCGTTACGTGATCACAGAGCTGGGAAAACTACAGCACTGGACACGCAACATTCAGAATTTTAAGCAATAAACAATGCGCAATGCAGTAAAACGAATGGATCGATACAAATTATGCTAGCGCCTTTGTCACACGAGACTTGTTTCTGAACGTGGAATGCGCCAAAGGTGGCTCCAACTGTGGTTCGGGCAACCTCAGAAACGAGCTGATACATCTATATTTAGGTGACAAGAGTCACGGTTATACCACCTAACATCGTGTTGGTTCTCCTTCTGTCCGACGTAGTGCAACAGCTGGACGTTGTATGGAGTCACCAAGTCGTTGGAAGACCTCTACAGAAATATTGTTCGCCCCCGGTAGCTGAGTGGTCAGTGCGACAGAATGTCAATCCTACGGGCCCGGATTCGATTCCCAGCTGCGTCGGAGATTTCCTCCGCTCAGGGACAGGGTGTTGTGTTGTCCTAAAATTAACCTATACGTTTCACAAATCACTTACCTCACAAAAATCTTCGTTACTCAAACTACTGCAATACAGCGAGCGCCAATACTGCTAGCTAAATAAAAGATTCAAACTACTGAAGGCACTAACTACTGATAGGCATAGTTAGCAAATGAAAGATTTTGATAGAGAACAAACAATGTATTTACCTTAATAGTGTTCAAAAGTCATAATATAAATAGCAGTTCATGACATCCATTCTTACAAATGTACTGTTTCTGATAGACACACGTCCAGATCATCCGCTCTCAAAAATCCACCATCTCACTTCCCCACATCCACCACTGCTGGCGGCTCACCTCCAACTGCGCAACGCTACACGCTGTTCACATCCAGCTGCCCAACACTACAATGGCAGACAACAATGAAAACTAGCCACAGACTGCACACAGCACAGCCAGTGATTTTCATACAGGGCACTACGTGGCGTTACCAATAAGAAAACCTAAACAGCCTACTTACACTAATGATCATCATTTCATCCCCATCGACGCGCAAGTCGCCGAAGTGGCGTCAAATCGAAAGACTTGCACCCGCCGAACGGTCTACCCGACGGGAGGCACTAGTCACACGACTTTTACATTGTATAGAAGTATTGAACCACACGGCCTCTGCAGCTGTCCATAATTATCAAAAGTTTTGCTGGTGCCTGATTTTTTGCAGGAACTGCTCACGTTCCTTAAATTTCTCTGGGTGGCCAAATCATTCGCTCGAAATGTACAGAATGGTCTTCATACGAACCGCAAACTGTTGTAACCTGGTGACATGTAGCACTGTCATCCATAAAAATTCCATCGTTCTTTGGGAACATGAAGTTCATGAATGGCTGTAAATAGTCTCCAAGTAGTCGAACAGAAACGTTTCCAGTTAGTGATGGGTTCAGTTGGATCAGAGGACCCAGTCCATTCCAAGTATACACAGCTCATCGACCATTATGGGGCCATCACCAGCTTGCACAGTGCTTTCAAATGGCCCTGAGCACTATGGGACTTAACATCTGAGGTCATCAGTCCCCTCTCAGAACTAATTAAATCTAAGTAACCTAAGGACATCACACATATCCATGCCCGAGGCAGGATTCGAACCTTCGACCGTAGCGGTCGCGCGGTTCCAGACTGAAGCGCCTAGAACCGCTCGGCCACCCCGGCCGGCCACAGTGCTTTGTTGACAGCTTGGATCCAAGGCTTCGTGGGGTCTGTGCTACACACGAAACCTACCATCAGCTCTTACCAGCAGCTCATCAGAGTGGGTCACGGTGTTTCAGTCGTCTAAGGTCCAACTGATATAGACACGGGCCCAGGAGAGGCGCCGCAGGCGATGTCGAGCTGTTAGCAAAGGCACTCGCGTCAGTCGTCCGCTGCCGAAGCCCAATAGTGCCAAATTTCGCCGCACTGTCATAGCAGATAAGTTCGTCATACGTCTCACATTCATTTCTGCGGTTATTTCACGCTATGTTGTTTGTCTGTTAGCACTGACAACGCTACTCAACCACCGATGCTCTCAGTCGTTAAGCGAAGACCATCGGCCACTGCCTTGTCCGTGGTGAGAGGTAATGCGTAAAATTTGGTATGCTCGGCACACTCTTGACAATTCGATCTCGAAGTATTGAATTACCTAACGATTTCCTAAATGGAATATCCCATGCGTCTAACTCCAACTACCATTTCGCGTTCCAAGTCTGTTAATTCCCGTTGCATGGCCATAATCACGTCGGAAGTCTTTTCAAATGACTCACCTGAATACAAATGAAAGCTCCGCCAATGCACTGTCCTTTCATATTTTGTGTACGCGATGCCACCGCCACCTGTACATCTGCATATCGCTATCCCGTGACTTAACGTAACCTCATTGTAAATCTGCATAAATATTTTGCCGTTATAACTGAACTACTTGGAAGAGAGTTCATGGAACCACTGTCTGACCATTTCCCGATCGTTCTATCCTCGAACAGCTCGTTGGTGAAATGAACACTTAAATCTTTCCGTGAGCGCCATGATTTCTCTTACTTTAAGGCAGTGTTCATTTCTCCCTAAGTAGGCTGTAGTCAAAAAATACTCGGACGAAAATGTAGGTGAATTTCATGAAAAAATCTCGCCGCAAAGAAAACCGCATGTATTTCAGTAATTGTCACGCCAAATCCTCCATTTCACGATAATAGTCCTTCATTTAACCTTTCGATGTCGTCCGTCAGTCCTACATGGTAGGGATCCCATACCGCACAATAAAACTTTACTAGAGGAAGGACAAGCTCAGTATAGCTACTTCCTTTAATAGACCTGTTGCTTCTTGTAAGTATTGTGAAACTCCAGAGCAGTCTTTGGTTTGCCTTTGCCACTACGTTCTTTATGTGGTGATTCATAACTATAATCCCTAGCTATTTAGTTGAATCGATACAGGTCAACCGTCACTTTTCACTGAAGGAAGATATCTTTTATAAATCATTTTGCGATTCATTTTCGCTTGCTAATAACATTAGTATAACCTAAACGACAGCATCATCTGCAAACCATCTAAGAGGGCTATTCATGTTGTCTCCCAAGTCGTCTTTATGGATAAGGGTCAGCAAAGTGCGTATGACACTTCCTTCGGGAATGCCACATATTACTTCCGGTTCACCAGATGACTCACCGTCCTTTACTATGAACTGTGTCCTTTCTGACAGGAAATCACGAATTCATTCGCAGAACTGAGAGGATTCTTCATAATTACCCCATTTCATTACAGACAGTTTGTGACGGACGGTCCCGAAACCCTTCTGCTAACCCAGAAATCGACTTGAGATACCCTGTCGATGGCACTCACTACTTCGTGTGAACAAACGGCCAATTTCGTTTCATAAGGACAATATTTTCTGAATACATCACACGGAACGAAATCCCCAGCGTTATTTTGCGCCCGAACCGGCAGCTGTCGGGTATATCTGGTACACAAACTATGATAGTTTGTATTTGAAACTGGACGCTCTTGAAATAGCATCGTTAGATGTGCTAGCGCTATTAGAAGATGATCTGACAAAATAGTATACTTGATTCAGGTCACGCAGAGGAACGGTGCATATGTCACTTGTAACATTACACAAACGTTGTTCCTCTATCACTGCGTCTATAAAAACGCACATTTGCTGCCTTGAACATCAATATCGCCATTCTGTTTTGTCTCTAGTAAACGCTGAACTGAATTACCGAGGGAGTCTGCCTATGAGGTACACACTAACCTTGCAAATTGTGGTCCAAGTACCTTGGCACATTCACAAAACTGAATAACTTCACTCCAGTACATAAGGCTCAGATATTTATACAAAACATCGTATACTACAAAACATAATTCTCTCAGACTGAAGACCCAAGATCTGATGTAAAATATGAAAACTGCTAAAAAGAAAAACTGGAATAAATAGTTGTAGCTCCGTCATAAGTTTCACTGAGGAGTATCTTTATTTAATTCTTGATAGAGACCAGTTTCGGACACTAGTGTCCATTTTCAAACCATCTGTATCATAAATGTGACAAATACAGCCGGCAGCCTGTGTACAGAAACTGGCCTTGCAGTAACGATCTGTTGTTGAGTCCGTCATAGTGCCGCTTAGGTCATTATTAGAGGGGCAGTTTTTATACATAGATTGTCCCCTTTACTTGTCACACTTACGGTACAGATGATTTGAAAATTGACAAAAGTTTCCGAAACTAGTTGTAACACCATAGCTCTAATGCTGTACTGATTTATTTTGCCTTTTGTTTTTTTTAGTGTTATATCGTTGAGTTTCTGAAATTGTTGTTGGATTGAATCGATACCATGAGAGTGTTTATTCTTTTCTGTTAAAAACTTTGATGTCTTTTAGAGTGTAGGAAGTGTAATTCTTGTAATATGTACAATGTGAGCAAATTGTATGTTTTGTCTTCCTCATATAATCTCTTTGGTTATCTTTAAAATTAAATAATTTTATTTAAATAATTTTGTGTAGAACTACCAATAGTACTTAAAATGTTTGTTTGCTGTTATGTAAACGGCTGACCTTCACTTAGGGTTCTTAGTTATTTTGTATGTAAAAGGTGTTGCGGTTCCCCTTGGGAACGGAACTGTGTAGCGCGCGCAAATGTGGTTGGCCTACGTAGAAAAGATGGAACCAAGAGTCAGTCGGGGACGAGCTACCAGACTGTCAACCGCTCATGTAAGAGTTATATATTGTGCTGGTGTTGAGAGAGGCTTTCCGTGGCGCTGTCCAATGCCTCGGATGGATGGATAAAGAGCTGGAACTATTCTGGAATTGATATCTATCATCGCCACCAAGAAATGACAGAGTCCAGCAATTCTACATGCAAATCCACCTATTAGCATGCAATCGCCACCACATAGCGCAATCACTGTAATGGGACACTATAGTAATGTACAGTGAAGGATCAGCTCACTGAATGTGTTAGTGTGCTCAAATATAAGGTAATTTATAACTGAATTTATGTACCTACCTTGATTTTTTTCCTTATCATAACACCTCTCAGGTTCCTCTCCGTTTGAACTAAATTGATTACCGAGTGTCCTTTATTGAAAGTATATTAAAATTAATATGGCAATAGAGTGTTCTAAATTTAATATTGTTTGTTGAAAGGATCTTACTAATTTCTCAGATTTGTGCTTCGCTACAGTAAAAGTTCTGAACTGCTACTGTTGAGAGTTATATGTTCATGCTTGCTAAGTACTTGTTTCTCTAGTGTATTGAAAGTGTGTTTAGTTTCCTCTGCTACAGAGGTCAAGATTAAGGGCCCCCCTCCATTGAAAGTAGTTCAAATGCACAAAGTTACTTAATTATAGAAAGTTTTAATTACTCTTGCTATTCAAGTTAAATTCTGTACAATATTGGGTTCCTCTTGTGTATTAAAAGGGCATATTAATGTTGTAACAGGATCAATAGTTTGTTTATAGTGCTCATGCTACATAACGATTAGTAGAAAGACAACTATCTATGAAATCTGTTACTGAATTCCATATAATTTTCATTCTAAGAAGAAAGGTGTTTAGTAGTGATAGACTTAATCTATGCACAGTAACTAACTTTGCTGTGAACCATATCCATGTTTCATGTCAGATAGGAATTTGTTTGAAAAGTAATATTCAACCTATGTCCTATTTACGATACTACAATGAATATTAATAGTAACGTTATTGAGATCATTTACTTTGACTAAGACCTCAAGGTAATATTGTGTTTTGTTATCTGTTATATTTATGTAAATAGTTTGTTCTGATCTGATAGCTCCAACCTTAACGTGAACATACTGTATTCATGTGCCAGAGTTCATTGCACTCGCGTGTGGCAAAGTATAGGTGGTGTTTGTTCGTTAAAGTTACTCATACCTATTTTCGCGAACAAGAATGTCAATCATTCTCTTGGATAATTAGGCTGGCGACCGTTTTCTTTATCCTTTGAACTGTGTGGATAGGTTAAATATTGTTTATTACTGTTTAAATATTTATGTACACCTGACTTTCACTTCCGATAAGCTACCGCCGTTTGGTATATCACGGTCAACACAACTAAAATCCTTTCAGAGGGTAGCACTGCTCTGCTTCTTCATACTATAATTACTTGAATAAAAATAATTTAATTATACGAACTGCCTCCAGCTTTGAGGTTATGGTATAGCAGTAGCGGACAGCAGTGTTATATAGGCACCATCAAAAAATAAAAAAGGATATTTCTCAATGCAACCTATGACGGAGCTTCAACCATTTATTTCAATTATAAGACACGTTGCGGACAGAGTTCTCACCTACAGCATGCATAAAGTTCGTAAAAAAGAAAAACAGTTAAAGCAAGCACAACGCGAACCTGAAAACAGTAAATAGTCCCGGGCTGTATGCACTACACTACTGTTGACATACATCGTTTCAGTCTATTTTTTCTGTTACGACATTCTAATGACAGTATATCTTGCAATTAGTTCTTTTCCGTAGCTTTATAGAAGCAACTGTACAGTTTGAAATTAATGATTGCAGCGTTGGGGAAAAATCGTAAAATTTTTGTTTTTCCAGCAGTAAATGTGTTTCGATAAACGCATCTGCTTGCAGTCTGCGTTCTTTAGCTCGCGTGTAAATGAGATACTGTACGAACACATTTGTCGAGATAAATACTGGTGTACTAGAGAGCTAGCTCCTTAATGTGTACAAACTGATGGAGTAAGGGTAACTTCTCTAGCTTTACACAGCGAGTATATCGAGATATCTGTTCCGATGTTCTGACTTCAGCGCACTCTTTAAACCAACTATACGAGACGCTGTTGACTCTGCTTGTTAGTGGTCACCTCCTGAACTCGAGTGTAAGGAAGTGCGTAACAACAAATAGCAGAAGCTCTGGAAGGGAAATGGTGAAACAGCAATTGTTGAAACCGTCTCAAAGAGTAGCTACTTCATGAGCAACTCATAGGCTTCGAACGAGGGGACTTGAGATAAATTGTTTAGCACACGAAAACATAAATGAACACACATGGAATTTAATTTGAAAATAACGATTAGAGATGAAAATGCTTTAAATATTATGTGTAACGTCCGGTTGCGGACTTGAAAAACCTATCTGTATGAATGAGTAATAGATGTTGTGCACGCTCACGCAATGCAGGATAGAAAGTTACATTTTAGTAGACTATCCAACAACAACTATGCAGCAGTACCCAAAGCATTTATTAGACTCTAAGACAATGAACACGACGTTCCACGAAGTAATCATTGGAATGGAATGGATATCGGTAGACGTGACGTACATGTATAGACAAATAAATAATTACAATTTTAGAAATATTGGATGATTTGTTCAGGAGAAAGAATCTCACAAATTAAGCAAGTCAACAACGCGTTGCTGCAACTCTGGCCTTTATGCAAGCAGTTATTGGGCTTGGCATTGATTGATAGACTTCTTCGCTGTCTTCCTGAAGGATATCGTGCCCAAGTCTGTCCAATTGGCGTGTTAGGGTGTCAAAACACCTATTGATTGAAGGACCCTGTCAATAATCTTCCAAATGTTCTTAACAGGGAAGAGATCTGGCGAGTTTGCTGGCCAAGGTAAGCTTGATAAGTACGAAAGCAAGCAGCAGAAACTTTCGCCGTGTACGTGCAGGCTTTACCTTACTGAAACATAAACTCGGGATGGCGTGCCATGGACAACAAAACGCTGCATAGAATATCGTCGACGTACTGCTGTACTGTAAGGATGCCCAGGATGGCAACCAATGGGGTCCTACCACGAAAAGAAGTGACACCTCAGACGATAACTACTGACTGTCGGACTGTACTGCTGGCGACAGCCAGTTTGGTACACCATCACTATCAGGGGCGTCTCAAAACACGTCTTCGCTGGTCATGGCGGCTCGGTTCGAACCGGGGCTCATCATTCATGACAGTTCTACTCCAGTCAATAAGAATCCAGTCCGAAGACGTGTCCAGAGACGTCCCAGTCAACGCTGGAATACCAAGTCGGCTGAATCCCACCGAAAATCCTTCTCTGTCTGCCTCTAGAGCAAGCTACCTTGTGCCCTGCACCTATTTCAGTGCGGTGTTACGTCTGAGACAATGCGGGAGCACTTCTTTTCTACAAACCTCATAGCTCACCTAATACATAGCAAGTAATTTTTTTTAAACAGTGAAGTGAAATGAAATATAGTTTTAGCGAGCGAGCAGCTTGGTATTGCTGCCAGGCCACAGTTCAACCCAAAGGGACAAACTACTTAAGAAGTTGCGAAATTGTAACACTCGCAAACGGATCTAAGAAAATGAACAACAAATATTTTATACTTTAAAATCGAGAAATGGTGTGACAACATGACCTTCGTGTAGATCTTCGGCCTCGGAATTATTTCAACAAAGCGTAGTATGAATTCAGTCACTGCTAGAACTTATAAAAAACAGTTAGCACATCCTCACTAGCCGCGCGGGGTAGCCGTGCGGTCTGAGGCGTCTTGTCACGGTCCGGGTGGCTCCCCCTGCAGGAGGTTCGAGTCCTCCCTCGGGCTTCCGTGTGTGTGTGTGTTGTCCTTAGCGTTAGTTTAAGTTAGATTAAGTACTACGTAAGCTTAGGGACCGATGACCTTAGCAGTTTGGTCCCATAAGATCCTACCAATAATTTCCAAATATCCTCGCTAAACTTTTAGTTAAGGCATAAATAAACAACTATAGGCATAGCAGATCCGAACAATCAGTGAGAAAGTATAAAACAATTTAAAATTTAGCCTTTAGATAAGTCAGAGGCGCTCTTTAAGCAGAATGTAAATAACTCAGTTTCTCTAAAACAATGAACAAATGAAATTTAACCAAGAACACCCACAAGGCTTTAGCTAAAACAGCAGGCACTAAAGCTGAACTTACATTAGCCCAGTATACAAAATAAATTACAGAAAACTAGCACAAATAATACTGATAAATTACCATTGGGGCTCTAACACTATCAAAAATCTTAGCAATGTAAGTTAACCAAATGGGGACAATAAACACTTTAAATAAATGGCGGTAAGTACAATAAGTGCCAACGACCTTGCTGCAGTGCTAACACCGGTTCCCGTCAGATCACCGAAGTTAAGCGCTGTCGAGCTGGGCTAGCACTTGGATTGCTGACCATCCGGTCTGCCGAGCGCTGCTGGTAAGCGGAATGCACTCAGCCCTTGTGAGGTAAACTTAAGAGCTACTTGATCGAGAAGTAGTGACCCCGGTCTCATAAACTGACGTACGTCAGGGAGAGCGGTGTGCTGACCACATGCCCCTACGTTTCCACATCGAGTGATGCCTCTGGAGGATGAAACGACAGCCGGTCAGTACCGTTGGGCCTTTACAGCCTGTTCGGGCGGAGTTTAGTTTAAGTACAACAATAATCCATTTGACCAGTGAATTTGGTATACACTAAATAGCAGACCAACTTGACAGGCCGTCTTCCAGCAGTCCGAGCAACGTGCCACTTGGGCGTGTAAATTGGTAGACGCAAGAGTCACACACTCCCACTCAAGGTGATAGTTGATGGTGTACATGTGCTTGTAGAATGAAGTGCTTCTTCTTGGACATAAAACTGAGTTTCCCTATGTGCTTCTTTTATCACAGCAATAATAATTAACCAGTGACACTTTAGGGTACGCTAAAACCTCATTTTCCACACATCAGTTTGATGATAGATGCATTTCTGTTAAGTATCTCCACCGAATGCTGCGAAGAAATAGAGAATGCGCGTCCTAGTTACAGAATGCGGGCTCTGGCAGAGTTCAAAATGCGTTCACAGATTCTGGAACGTAGCCCATCAATCGATCACATCTTCAACAAGGAACACTGAATTTTAAACAACAGAATGTAGCCCGTTTCATAAATATATGGGTATAGTTTAACGACTGCTGTTTGGTCATTACAATGACAGCACGTAATAGATTACTCAAAAGTAGCAACCGTCATCATCTCCATTGCAGTTGCTTTTTTCCGTACCATTTGTGGCGGTACGCCACATAAAGTGATAAAAATGATATTGAATAACTTTGCAAATATACCAAAACTGACGTCGTAACGAAACATTAACTTTATCTCATAAAAATAACAAAACTCTGTAGTCAATTAATATCATCTGCGAATGTGGTTGCAATCTGTGTTTTAATGCAAAAAGAACGCTCTCTTCCATTTTCTTTCTTCGTAGTGTAAGAAGCCGTTTTGTGACGAGGCACCAAAACGTAAGTTTCATGCAACATTGAGCCTAAATATTACTTAAAATTGTTGCTAATGTTTACCTGTACCAGCTCCTATATTCATGAAGTGGCAGATTTAAATTCTTCATGTAAATTTTATGGGGGAACATTGGTGCAGAGGTCAGCGCCATTGTTCTAAATGATAACGGCCCAGAGTCATAGTAAATACCACCGCATTCGCTAAGTCTGATAAGTAAGAACAAATGTGAATGTAGATTTCTCTAGATTAGCGGTTCTGTGTTTCCAATATTAAATCATATTTGAGTAAAGAGAGTTCATTACATTATTTTCGTTTCCCGTTCTACGAAATCACGACAACTTTCTTACCCTTGCATTTCACCTAAGTTAGAACAATCTTCTAGATTACACTAATTCAGTAACATATACAAAAATTTAGTACGCTGGTGATATCATTTAATATAAAAACACCGTTTCCGGCAAACTAACTGCGAGAAGTGGCACAACTGTGTCAGTGATGTAAATAATTTTACAGTTGTGAAGCAGGCACAATAACAAGAACTCCAACTTTTCATAATATATAAAAACCAATACAGAAAGAACCACCATAACGGCGCCCAAATAAAATAAACATACAAATCGATTAATGACATTAGCTGCCAGTGTCTGTTGATTAAATCAGTGGGGGAAAGTGGAAATTTGTGCTGGACTGGGATTCGAACTGGGGCCTCATGCTTACTTGGCAGATGCGCTGACCATAGCGTCATCCAGACATAATATTCATAACAACTGCGTGGAGTACCCTAGCGCCCCTCCAATCAGGTTCAAATTTTCAACTTATCCACACCCTACTGATGTAGTGCCCTTTGCCCATTATCCTCACTACCCACGGCATTTCGCCCATTTCCGTAACACTTCGGGAGTGGTGTGGAACCGCAATGAAGTGATTAACTCGTCGTCATCAACTAAATTACGTGTGCGCTGTCTCTCAGACATCACATATAAAATAAATATTTTGTTGTGAAAAGTGAGGTCACTAGAAGATATTGGCGCCGTGTAGAAATAGGAAATAAATCATTCAGTCACTGGAAACACCGAGGAAGATAAAGAACCGCACAGAGATCGGTGTAATATCGATCCATGGTTTACGGTAATCTTAATTCCCCAGCGCGCGGTTGCCCTCCCTCCTTCAGACTGAAACCACGGGTGTCACTTCGTTACAGAAAGCAATTTGCTGTGAATTTAAGTTTCCGACTGCGTGTTCCACGCTGTGTGTGTGTGTGTGTGTTTGGATGAAGCCGTTCATGAAGGAACTTGAAATGTGACAAATTGTTACGACTATTACATTTGCATAAAGTTTTTCAGTTTTATTCCAATTTTTCACATTTACGTTAAATTCAATGTTGTTCCATGGCTATCAGACTACAAATTCAAAGGCCAGAGAGTCGTAAACAGATTTGCTTTTTTCATCTCCAGCAATTACTCGTGCATGCAAAATGTGCAGATCGGAGTCCTATAAATAGCTGGGTAAGTCGGCTCAGAAGTCGGAAGAAAGCAAGAGCATACCACGTCCAATCTGACAGCACAGTTGTATACAGATCAATGTTCGGTTTAAAGACTGTTTTCCCTTTTATTCAGTGCAACTGAATAAGGCAAATGCCATTAACTGGGCAACCGCTACCGTCACATACGTCTACCTGGTTGGCGTGTTGTATGCTCCTTGAGTGCGAATCTCCTCACTCTGCTAAACCTTGCTTTCGGGTTGCTTGTGTCCACTGTCATGCAATATTTTAGAAATGATCACATGGCTTACCAGTCTGTTATTAAATGTATGGGATGAACATAAAATCTCTCCCTCCAGACTCATGGATCGATAGAGACATCCAATATTATGACCACCAAGTTCGCTATACATATATCTTCCTGACTTTTTTTTTGGGGGGGGGGGGGGTGGCGGGTAGTGTTAAAGATAAAGTGGTCAGCTCACCAGTTCCTGATGTGCAAACCCTTACGGTATGGATACGAGATGGTGAAGACGCAGTGACAGAAGACATGTTGGAAAAATATGGAAAGGAATTTAATATTACATATGCGTTACGACCCAATCCTTACTATCTTTTTACTTTAATTCAGTTTGCACTTTACGATTATTGGCAAGCTGCGCAAAAAATTGTATCAAATTTATGACCCAACAGTCCTACTGACAGTTAATTTTCAACTAAGAGGTCTTACGTCTAGTTCAAAATGGTTCAAATGGCTCTGAGCACTAATGGACTCAACTGCTGTGGTCATCAGTCCCCTAGAACTTACAACTACTCAAACCTAACTAACCTAAGGGCATCACACACATCCATGCCCGGGGCAGAATTCGAACCTGCGACCGTAGCGGTCGCGCGGTTCCAGACTGCAGCGCCTAGAACCGTTTGGCCACTCCGGCTTTTACGTCTAATCTTCTGCTTCAGTTAATATCGTTTCGTTCAAAAGTTCGGATTAGAGCTTCTCTTTTTCGTAACGACCAGCCACATTCTACGCTACCCATTCGCCGCACTCTTTTTTTTTTTTGTGTCCCCACTACCTTTAGCTCGAACTGTGGCAGTTGGCGACTTTGGTCTAATCGCTATTGTGTCCTATGACTAACGCTGGACCCCGCTGTAAGCAAGAATTTCGGTTTAATTCAGAGGTGTTCCGACGCTGTTAATGTCAAACAAATAACGGTATCAAATTTGTCACGTTTCGACCGACCCATGTGTGACCTACCTGGACTGTTTCAAACTTGAAGAAGGCGACCGACTACATACTCCAAACCGACGGGTGGATGCAGTGGTCCGATCCTCAATTACACCCACTGTGGCATGCACTGTCTTAATGTTAACAGATCCTACCTTCGATATCGTTTTGATAGCGTGATTATATCCGCCAGTCCCCAGTCCAATATTCCAGCTCATGATAAAATAATTTGTGACTCATCTATTATACAGCTATAATAAACGTTATTACAAAGTATTCTCTTGTTTTCTTGGCGCCCGCCAAGCTCAGATGGATAAAATTTACTTCGCTTTAATTTTAAATTGAATTCTGGATAGTTGCTGGATTTTAATTCCAATTCAAGTAACTTATTTCTTCCAATAGGCAAGCTAGTATTTTGATTCATTCATATGCTGTGACGCAGCCATCTTTAATTTTACGTATCATTTTATGAAAATGGTTTCCTTTGGCAAGAATTTAGCTTTCAGTAAAACATCGAAGTTAATACAGCAAATTAATCACGTCAGAAAAAAAGGAATCACAATGCAGTCAATTATAGTTTCCGATTTCTCTGTGTGAATTGTCACAGTTACATCAGAAGTCTTAATTTTGTTTTCAAGTCTTTTAGATTACGAAATATTATAGTTTCAGTTAGTTATAAAAGTGATTCGGGTTCAGGAGCATGATACGGTTTAGACTGAATTTGACGTTGTCTTTAAGATTTATTAACATATCATTTACCAAACACCATGTAATATAAAACTGAAACGGCGCTAAGCTCCCATATGGTTCTAGTCCTTAACAAAATTACTTGGAGAGTCTTCCTTTGTGTGTAGATATTTCCTATTAAATAATACATACCAATAAAGCTTTTACTTTCCATAGTACTGCTTTTCATTTACTTAAGGTAAGTATTGAAATTTATCGATCGATCGACCACCAAACACCAAAAACATTTATGAAAGCCCATCAAATTTCGAGCATGCAGCCACGCAAATAAAATTTCCTCCACTGATATTTCGGCCGCGTATCGTCTGGCCATCCTCAGAGTGAGTCACAAGACTCACGACAAGATGCCATTACGCGGCCTTATATATTCTATCGCGGCGGTACTGCGCATGCGGGTCACAGATGCTGCTCGGCGACGAAGAAATACTCTTACACATGCGCCGCCTGCGCCGAAGGCGTACAGACATTCGATTCACTTATCGATGTGTGATCGTCGGTGGTGAAACCATGACGACTTCCATCTAGTTTAATTACCCCACGAGCCGGATTTCATGTTTTGTCCAAATTAAAACGATTATCTCTATTTATAGAATTATTAGCTCCTCTAATTTCTATAGCTTCCTTGAAGACAGATTCCCAAAAGGAAGAGGTGGTTATTAAAATCTTCACATCACTGTAATTCATGGAATGACCTGTATCAATACAATGCTCGGTCACAGCTGACTTTTCGGCTGTAATAAGCGTGTGTATCTTCGATGCTCCACACATTTCTCATGAACGGTGCGTGTTGTTTAACGTGTGTACGACTTCTCACAATTTTCGCAAGGAATCTGATACACATCCGGTTTATGAAGCTGTAAATCGTCCTTCACAGAGCCGAGTAAACCTGCAATCTTCGTGAGGGACCGGAAGAGCACCTTAACACAGTGTTTCTCAAGAATACGGCCTATCTTCGGACTTAATACTGATTGCAGTGCAGCTGCTCATTCAACCAGCTCACTACATATGTATCGGTATTATGTGGCCGTTAATGCCCAGACTGTCACGCAAAGTATCATGTAATATGCACATTTCCGTAATCAGTGTAGTTGTTCTTTCAACACTGCATCATGACTGCAGACAAAATTCAATACTGCCGATGACTGCTCAGTTAATTACTTCTTTTCTCCCTTCCATTTTAATACTGTGAAGGGATCTGTTATTTTCTGCAGCCTTGAAAGCTTTTCAGCTGGCTGGCACAATACAGAAGTTACTTAAGAGGACCAGGAGGGATCATAAACGTTTTGAGAGGTGAAAGCTGTCCTTTAGAACAGGTTGGAGGCAAGGACATTGCTACATACCATTGCAGTGCAGCAGGTGATGGTGGCGGCCTATCTCTAGTAGAACTCTGTTCTACGAAATGCTGTAAGGAATCCTTTTGGAAAATATCATGTGAACCTAGATGTACCCACCAGAAGTGTTAAGTATGATATCAACCATTTCCCTGTAATCATGCCATGAAAGAATGCTCGTTTAAAGTGATAGGTACTCTCATTGGCTCACAGTAAATATTTCTGTAGAAAGTGTGCTTCCCCGTGTGTGTCAACGTGTAAACCGTGTGGTTGGACAATGTCAGAAATCTGTCATAGAATGGGAATGATTTTTTGCCTTTCTCCCCACACCAGACCATCATTGGTTAACCATGACAAAAATCCACAAAGTAGGAGTTTGTTAACTTATTTTGAAACTTGTTATTGTTCAGAACTCGCAAGATATACTGCAGATGGCCAGTGAGGTTCCTACAGTGCAAAAAGAGCCTAACTTCAAAGAGTTAAGTCAGATATAATTGCTGCCAGGCGACAGATGATGGTACACATGCTGTCAGGGGACATGCTTACAGCTGAGGGCTCATGCACAATAATGTCTCCATATTAGAACTGAGTATAAAGAGCGAAATGGACTCGGAATTTCCTGCTGTTACTGCCACTGTCTTCCACATTGCACTGTGGAAGAGTAATAAGAATGATCCATCATACAATTACCAATTCTAGGGAGATGGATTGCTGGTTACCTCCATGAGGGTCTAATGGCATGGTTTTAATGTATGCACCCGGCTAGTTGCTACCAGCACGCACTTTGGCGATTGTACTGGTGTTTGTACTTATCTCTCTGGGTTCTTTCTTTAAACTGGTAACCGTTTTCAGACTCATTGGTTGTATCCATGACACAGTGTCTCGTTATGCTTCCATGTGTTAAGGCTGGAATTCATAATTACAATCGTTTGTCCTCTTATTAAATGTTTACTCATATATCAGTGGGTAATTCATTTGTCTGTTGCTTTGTGGTATTAAACCAATTTGTTTCAGTGACTGGTAGTATCTTTCGTAGTTTAGATGAGTTCCTTCAATAATATATCCTTGTGACAGCGATATCTGTATTTTCATGCATGTCTGGTCCACCATTAGTAGTTTTAATTCAATAAGACGTTTCTGTTCCGTAACATTGTTTATCTCAAATATGCATGATCTTACGCGGATCTTCCATTGCCTGTATGGTACCGGGGCTCAGATGTTCAGCATCTATTCTCCAGAAGTTTCATGGAGCGCGAGTGTTCATTTCGATGGATCTGAAATCGAGATATTGGCAGGGGATATGCTAAATAGCACAACACACACATCACATGAGGTAGGATTAACCAAATGAAACTGTATGGTTTAGGATATTCATAGCATGAGAACGACAAGTGCGTTCTATCGCCTTTCCGTAAATCCATCTATAGTACGTGGTCTACAATAGCATTTCCTCATAATAGTCGACAAGGGTATCTAGATCACACAGTATGCTTCATTTTTCAATGATAATTGGTGTTGGTACTTCTTTAGGGGTTGTTACTTCACAGTAACCTCGTTAACAGTTGTCCTTCGCAAGTGAAAACACGCTGACCAAATGCTACGCCGTCCGGAACCTTTCGCACGAATTAATTCAGCTCTGTCTATGAACTCATGCAGGAATAAAGCGTATTTTCGTTTAACGTAAATGTGTTTACATAGCCACGTATACAGGATCGTCCATTGATAGTGACCGGGCCAAATATCTCACGAAATAAGCAGCAAACGAGAAAACTACAAGCAACGAAACTCGTGTAGCTTGAAGGGGGAAACTAGATGGCGCTATGGTTGGCCCGCTAGATGGCGCTGCCATAGGTCTAACGGATATCAACAGCGTTTTTTTTTAAATAGGAACCCCCATTTTTTATTACATATTCGTGTAGTACGTAAAGAAATATGAATGTTTTAGTTGGATCACTTTTCCGCTTTGTGACAGATGGCTCTGTAACAGTCACAAACGTATAAGCACGTGGTATCACGAAACATTCCGCCAGTGCGGACGGTATTTGCTTCGTGATATATTACCTGTGTTAAAATGGACCGTTTACCAATTGCGGAGAAAGTCGATATCGCGTTGATGTATGGCTATTTCGATCAAAATGCCCAACGGGCGTGTGCTATGTATGCTGCTCGGTATCCTGGACGACATCATCCAAGTGTCCGGACCGTGCGCAGGATAGTTACATTATTTAAGGAAACAGGAAGTGTTCAGCTACATGTGAAATGTCAGTCACAACCTGCAACAAATGATGATGCGCAAGTAGGTGTTTTAGCTGCTGTCGCGGTTAATTCGCACGTAAGAAGCAGACAAACTGCCCAAGAATCGGGAATCTCAAAATCCGTCGGTGTTGAGAATGCTACATCAACATCGATGCTCCAAGATTTGCATGGCGACGACTTTGAACGTCGTGTACAGTTCTGCCACTGGGAACAAGAGAAATTACGGGCTGATGACAGTTTTTCTTTACGCCTTCTATTTAGCGACGAAGCATCATTCACCAACAGCGGTAATGTAAACCGGCATAATGTGCACTTATGGGCAACGGGAAATCCACGATGGCTGCGACAAGTGCAACATCAGCGACCTTGGCGGATTAATGTATGGTGCGGCATTGTGGGAGAAAGGATAATTGGTCCCCATTTTATCGATGGCAATCTAAATAGTGCAACGTATGCTGATTTCCTACATAATGTTCTACCGATGTTACTGCAAGATGTTTCACTGCATGACACAATGGCGATGTACTTCCAACATGATGGATGTCAGGCACATTGCTCGCGTGCGGTTGAAGCGGTATTGAAAAGCATATTTCATGACAGGTCGTTGGTCGTCGAAGCACCATACCAGGGCCCGCACGTTCACTGTATCTGACGTCCGCGGATTTCTTTCTGTGGGGAAAGTTGAAGGATATCGGCTATCGTGATCCACCGACAACGCCTGACAACATGCGTCAGCGCATTGTCAATGCATGTGCGAACATTACGGAAGGCAAACTACTCGCTGTTGAGAGGAATGTCGTTACTTGTATAGCCAAATGGATTGAGGTTGACGGACATCATTTTGAGCATTTATTGCATTAATGTGTTATTTATAGGTAATCACGCTGTAACAGCATGCGTTCTCAGAAATGATAAGTTCAAAAAGGTATATGTATCACACTGGAACAACCGAAATAATTTGTTCAAACGTACCTACGTTCTTTATTTTAATTTAAAAAACCTACCTGCTACTAACTGTTCGTCTGAAATTGTGAGCCATATGTTTGTGACAATTACAGCGCCATCTATCACAAAGCGAAAAAAGTGATCCAACTAAAATATTCATGTTTCTTTACGTACTACATGAATATGTAATAAAAATGGGGGTTCCTATTAAAAAAAACACAGCTGATATCCGTTTGACCTATGCAGCGCCATCTAGCGGGCCAACCATAGCGCCATCTGGTTTCCCCCTTCAAGCTAGACAAATTTCGTTCCCTGTAGTTTTTTCGTTTGACGCTTATTCCGTGAGATATTAGGCCCGGTCACGATCAATGGACCACCTTAAATATTACCTGTCTTCAAAAGTATACTTTCAGTGATTAGATTATTAAGTGTATGGATTATTTCGTATCATCTTTGGCATCTGAAGGCAACAGAATTTATTCTGTTCTGATTCGTCGTAATAGAAGCTTATGACAGAGCAGAGATCAAGCAAATCGCTTCTTGTCGTCTACTCACAAAGACAGTTCGACTGGCCCCATCCACAGGTGAGGGAAGTGTCTGTTTTAAAGTCGAATGAAACAGTATCTACACATCAATGAAAGATTTAATGATTCCTCTGTGTCGAAATTCGTGACACAGAAAACAAAACATACGATATAAGTCATATATGTATATTCATCTCCGGTGTGTTCAGGTCACCAAATCAAAAAGACAAAACACTAGTGGATAGAATAAAATCGTCGGTTTCCGTACATGGTGGAACGTCTCCTCGCTCTGCGCAGGCTTGGATCCGTCGTGGCACACCATCAATGACATCATCAAGCCAGCTCTAGTCCAAACTGTACCACTGTTTAAAAGCGATTCTGCGCATGTCGCGCAGATGTGGTTGTTGTCGACGTCCAAAAATATCTCGTTTCAGTCGATCCCACACATGTCCGGTTGGGTCCACTTCTGAGGAATAGGGAGGCTACTTCACTATGGTGATCATAGCATACTGAAGGAACTTGTTCACGAGAATGACTATCCAACAATATGAAATTATCACAAACTGTTGGGAATCCTTTGCCCTACTGGATGCAATATCTCGTCGCTATACTGCGGGGCAAGGGGGACTGCCTTCAGGAAACATGAGGGTAGTATGGTGGCACCTGAAATGCCACCCTAGAACATCATTCCATCACTTCCTAGTTGCATATGTAGGACACAGTGTTAGTGGCGTTCGATATTGTCGGATTGTCTCAATACAATTTCTCCGCTATTGTGAGGGTACAGTTTGATCCGGGATAAGTCCATAAACAATAACCGATGTCACTACAGTGGCGTCCATTCGGCATGATTTCTCGAACATCTGTAGCGGTGTGCACAGTGGTGTAATGTACAACTTGGTACTCGTCATGGTAGGCGGGAACGGAGATTTGAACTATACAATCGTCTCCTAACAGTTTCATGCAATAGACGACATCCTGTAGCCTGTCCGAATGCAGAATTCAGGTCTGGAGCACTTAGCTGACGATTTAAATCAAGAGTCATACGTATCGATCAGCCCATACACATGTTGAACGCGGACGGCGTGTGCGGTATAATTCCTAAACAATACCTGTCAAATGGAATTGATACCATGTCCGCTCGACATCGCTTTGACTCCGGTAGAGAAGACTAGCAACTTCCCTGATCGAGAAGCCTTCATTCCGTAGCTTGATGATGCGGACCCTACCACTGGTCGTTACTGCACTTCATGGTATGTTAAACGTTTGTAACCTCCCAAAAGAATATATATATATATATACACTAAATGTGAGTTTTATATATATATATATATATATATATATATATATATATATATATATATATATATATATATATATATAACTCACATTTAGTGTAACCTCCCAACAAAATACTAACCTCATAATAAAAACTGTGACTCAAATATATCCTTTCAATAATTGAATGACTTTGAATCTAAACAGGTAAATTTGGACGTCAGCAGTGCTGCGTCATGGCCCTGAAGGAACATTCTGAATAAACTGAAAATTCTTACCTCAAAGAATTCGCCGGATAACGCGTATATATCTGTTCAAAAAAATGGTTCCAATGGCTCTGAGCACTATGGGACTTAACATCTGTGGTCATCAGTCCCCTAGAACTTAGAACTACTTAAACCTAACTAACCTAAGGACATCACACACATCCATTCCCGAGGCAGGATTCGAACCTGCGACCGTAGCAGTCACGCGGCTCCAGCCTGAAGCGCCTAGAACCGCACGGCCACACCGGCTATAAGAAATTTTTCTTGCACAGCCCAGTGCAATGCTGGCCGCTAGATTTGTCGTATATAAAAATAAACAACTGGTATTTCTTTACGATAATCGGGATGACCATGAAATTAGTAAATTCTTTAAATTCAGATGAATAATTGTCAAAAGTTAATTTTATAAGAAAGAATATTATTAAAAGATTTTTAAAAACATTTACATGGGGCTTGATATAACAATAGTACAAATTTAGTTGTAACAAATTAGATAGCGCGCGGCTGCTTTTACTTTATACTACATCGTTCAGACACGACCGGGTCCGCAGCTCGTGGTCGTACGGTAGCGTTCTCGCTTCCCGCGCCCAGGTTCCCGGGTTCGATTCCCGGCGGGGTCAGGGATTTTCTCTGCTTCGTGATGACTGGGTGTTGTGTGATGTCCATAGGTTAGTTAGGTTTAAGAAGTTCTAGGGGACTGATGACCATAGATGTTAAGTCCCATAGTGCTCAGAGCCATTTGAACCATTTTTAGACACGACCGGCCCAACCGCCCGACTGCGAGCTACCACCATTACTGCCGACACAGCTCCTACTGCACCCGACACTTCTCTCTGGTCTGCGATTCTATTGTAGCTTACATATCGCAGGCAGTGCGTGAGCAATCCATCGAAATTACATCTGCTCGAGTGCGCTAGCAATAAATTCCTTAGTCATGGACCTCTTACACGTTCCCATTATTGATCCAAAGACGTACTGGTGGCTTACTTCCAACTGAACTGTAGTAATAAATTCCAGTTAGGCGCTCCACCCGTAGGTAGCACTCATTGTACTTGTGTGTTTGTTTGCATATTACGTCAGCTGTAATCCTTTGGGCGGCACAGCAACATTCACAATAGCAATACACCACCGCGACACGTCGGGGTAATGCAACCCTTTTGTATGTGTATATCAGGGATTGAAGTATTCTCTCGTTTCAACACACTTAATCGTGTATGGGGCAGTCCTTTTTCGCGAGCACCGTTTGGATGTGCCAGATCTGTTATAATGCATAATACGTAACATTATCCTTTAGAATCAAACCTCAGACCTTATATTTCCGTTAAAAATATGTCTGGAAACAAAATGTATCACGTGACTGTTAGGGAAGACGTGTAGTTGCCTCAGCAGTTCAAGAAAACCCAGTGTCCCAGTGATATCTTAACAGTTAAACGTTGCAGAAACATTCTGAAATATCTGATGGCAATTATATGACCTGTGGCTCATTGACGGACGGAGACTGCGTCATCCCATCACATCATCTAAATAGTAGCTTGCACAACGAAGGTCAAAAATTCGTATACAAGTGAAGCAATTACTATAATTGGTAGATTTTGTTTCTTCATGCGTAATTCGTTTGTCTCATTTACATGTAGGAAAGCGAGAACAGAGTTCTCGCGTATTTCAACATTTACATGTACGTGGATACTCTGCAAATCATATTTAAGGGCCTGACAGAGGGGTCATCGAACCACCTTCACAATTCTCTATTATTCCAATCCCGTATAGCACGTGGAAAGAATGAACACCTATATCTTTCCGTACGAGCTCTGATTTCCCTTATTTCATCTTGGTGATCGTTCCTCCCTATGTAAGCCGGTGTCTACAAAATATTTTCGCATTCGGAAGAGAAAGTTTGTGATTGGAATTTGGTGAGAAGATTCCGTCGCAACGAAAAACGCCTTTCTTTTAATGATGTCCATCCCAAATCCTGTATCATTTCTGTGACACTCTCTCCCATATTTCACGATAATACAAAACGTGCTGCCTTTCTTTGAACTTTTTCGATGTACTCCGTCAGTACTATCGGGTAAGGATCCCACACGGCGGAGCAGTATTCTAAATAGAGGACGGACAAGCGTAGTGTAGGCAGTCTACTTAGTAGGTCTGTTACATTTTCTAAGTGTCCTGCCAATAACACGTAGTCTTTGGTTAGCCTTCCCCAAAACATTTTCTATGTGTTCCAATTTAAGTTGTTCGTAATTGTAATACTTAGGTATTTATTTGCATTTGCGGCTTTTAGATTAGATTGATTTATCGTGTAACCGAAGTTTGAAGAGTCCCTTTTAGCACTCATGTGGATGGCCTCACATTTTTCGTTATTTAAGGTCAACTGCCACTTTTCGCACCATTCCGATATTTCTTCTAAATCGTTTTGTAGTTTGTTTTGATCTTCTGATGACTATATTTGTCGATAAACGACAACGTCATCTGCAAACAACCAAAGACGGCTGCTCACATTGTCTCGCATATCGTTTATATAGATAAGGAACAGCAAAAGTCCTATAACACTACCCTGGGGAACGCCAGATATCACTTCTGTTTTACTCGATGACTCTGTGAACTACTACGAATGTGACCTCTCTGACAGGAAATCACGACTCCAGTCATGTATTCCACAAGAACGCAATTTCACTACAAGCCGCTTGTGTGGTGCAGTGTCAAAAGCCTTTCCGAAATCCAGAAATACGGAATCAATTTGAAATCCCTTGTCAATAACACTCAACATTTCGTTCGAGCAAAGAGCTAGTGGCGTTTCACAGGAAGAGTGTTTTCTAAATCCGCGTTGACTGTGTGTCAATAGACCGTTTTCTTTGAGGTAATGTATAATGTTCGAACACAATATATGTTCTAAAATCCTGCTGCATATCGACGTTAACGATATGCGGCTGTAATTTAGTGGATTACTCCTACTACCTTTCTTGAATATTGGTGTGACCTGTGCAACTTTCCAGTCTATGGGTACGGATCTTTCGTCGAGCGAACGGTTGTATATGATTGTTAAGTATGTAGCTAATGCATCAGCATGCTCCGAAAGGAACCTAAGTGGTATACAGTTGTAACCTCCCCACCGTAATAATAAATGAATGGGAGTCAAGTGTAACCTCCCCACAAAAATTTAAAAAGAAATGACAATATTATATAGAAACGCTAATGGACATTGCGCTAAGTGTAACTTCTCCACCAAAATTTAAAAACAGAAATAATAAATGAATATGAGCCAAGAATAACCTCCCTGCAATGAAATGTACTGACCAAGGCAACAAAAATGTGAAATTCGCAATCTGACTCTGGTGCAAGCCCCCACAAAAATAATGAAAAACAATTCAGTGCTAATGAAATTCAATTAAACCGAAATATCGGTCTTTGGCCCTGTATAAAACAATCAGAATTAAAGTCTTACCTCATTGTAACTGCTAGTCAAATTTCTGCTCTTATTCTTGCGCACGGCTTGGAGGAACTGCATTGCAAATAATAATATTCCTTTTTTTTGTGATTTTACTGAAATTTTTCTTTAAAAGAAGTGGAATGAAATGGGAAGTGCAACGAAATCGTTAGTTCAATCAAAAATAAAATTTTTTGTAAAATGCTTTTGAAATAAAAATTATTATTGGGGCACTTGTTGGAGATTAATTACAATAAATAAACTTTACATTATCTGATCATTACCTTAATTAATAATATACCTCATTCAGCCTCTTGACCAGAATGCTGACAGACTACAGCACACAACCGCACTGGGCTGCTACTACTGACCGACCGCTCTGCATGACGACTACTAGCGTACTGCTCTACATGACGACTACTACTGCACTGCACTGCACGACTACTACTAGCGAACTGGACGCAAATGAACAGAGCTACTGACCGCCACGACTACTGACAGAGTACTCGACTACTGCAACTCGCGTACAGCTCGCAACACTCGCGCGGTCAAGCGCAGACTCTCTGGTCAGAGACGCTGCAATGCCTCGCCATCGCTGCTACGTTACATACGTGTTTCATAACCCTCCACTGGGGTGGTAAAAATTTGGCAGCGATGGTGAGTTATTTGGACTTGCCAATCGCGGCAAAATTTTTCATTAATTAATAAACTTCTACAATTTACAGAATATTTAGATGTAGTACATGAATTAAATGTTGTGCACATGCACAGAGTACAAAACATTTCAGACAAAGACAAGATATGAGTACAAAACATAGTAGCAAATCAGAAAAATGTATATCCAAATTATTTGACAGATAACAAAGTGCACATGCACTGCAAAAAAAAAAAATTCTTTGGCATATTCAGAACAAATAAACAGATTGGCAAAAAAAAAAAAAAAAAATCATGATGACAAGTGATATGAGTGCACATGCACTGGAGTTGAGAACATACAATGAGTAAGAAATGACATAAGTGCATACGCACTGAACTATTGAATATACAGAATGAGTACAAATCATGTTGAAAAATGAGAAAAGTGCACAGGCACTGAAGTTCAGTAGAAAACATATTAACACCTAACATAAGTGCACATGCACTGTAATTCAGAACATATCATTAAAATAAAAAATGTATATACAATATTAAAGACAAGAGTGTACATATACTGTACTTCAGAAAAAATCGAAGAAAAAGAAAAAAAAATGTCTTTAGCATTTTCGCAATAAATAAACATAATGGCAAAAAATCATGTCCAAAGTGCACACGCACTGAAAAAATGTCTTTAGCATTTTCACAACAAATAAACATAGTGGCAAAACATCATGTCGACCAGTGACATAAGTGTACTCGCACTGGAGTTCAGCGAATCGAAAAATGTGTAACCCATGAACATAAATAATGTTAGCAAAAAATGATTTTCACTATGTGACAAGAATTAGGATAGGAAAGGGAAGGATTGCATCGTGGTTGTAGCACTTTAAATTGCACACAGCTGCTCTGAAAGTCCATATCTTTCCACAGAAGTACAACACCAAGTGACACAACTTGAAGTTCTTTTCCCATCAGAATTTATCAGCGTAGCCAAGACACTGAATTGTCGTAGTAATATTCCATGTTTTCATTTTGGCAGTACATTAGGTACACCAAACAGTGGGACCATAATAACGTCTTCACCGCTCACGGTGGTGGACAGCATGTCGTGTCAACACCACGCTCTTACAAGGCACACCAACGTAGAATTAGTGCAAAACCAAAGATAGTGCTCCATGATCACTAGGATAAACAGGACAAATGGACATTGCAGTAATTCAGGGTAGTTAGCTTATGAGGAGAAGGACATTATGTCACATAATATTGACAATTACAGTCTTCATTAGTAGTTTGTGGCATTCATAGCCCAGTTATTGAACATTTCTGTACCAAGTATGTAGTATTACAGAAAAATGTTCATGAATTGTTTTACATAGAATCAGTAACCTTCTTTTCCTAGTTACAAAGCATTATTAAATAATCGCATTCTTTTCCAGTTACAAAGCATAGCATAGTTAATTAATCATTTGTCATTCCAATAGTATTAATCATTAGCCTTTTCCTAATTATAAAGCATTATTAAACAGTCACATTCCTTTTCAGTTACAAAGTATGGCATAGTTAATTAATCATTTCAATATAGTAAGAATCATTAGCTTTCTCCTAATTACAAAGCATTATGAAACAGTCACATTCATTTCCAATTATAAAGTATGGCATAGTTAATTAATTATTTGTCATTCCAATAGTAATAATCATTAGCCTTTTCCTAATTACAAAGCATTATGAAACAATCGCATTCTTTTCCAGGTACTAAGCATAATTAAGAATCATTAGCCTTCTTCTAATTACAAAGCATAGCATCATTTGTCATTTCAATATAGTAAGAATCATTAGCCTTCTTCTAATTACAAAGTATAACATTAAAAACAAGAGTTAATTAATGGCATAATTAATAACATATTCATGGAGTGACATTAATTATTGGCACTCAGTGGCCAGCAAGTATTGAATAGAATAAAACATAGTTCATTATTCAGTATTATTCAGATCATCACGAAGTCATTATTAAAAGTCAGTTAATTACAGTCATAGCATTAATAATCATGGGCATTATAAGTAGTCTCATTAAATAAATCATTGTTCCTCATTCAGTATTATTCAGATCATTACGAAGTCATTATTAAAAATCAGCTAATTACAATCATAGCATTAATAATCATGGGCATTATAAGTAGTCTCATTACAATAAACAGTGGCAGTTATTAGCCAGTTACAAAGCATTATTTTATACATATATTTTTTTTGTATCATTAAGAAGTCATTACTGAAGTGACATACTATTCAGAGCTAATTAGTATTATTCAGAACTTTCTCAAACTAGTATCACTATTTGGGGCTGTTAATACATTTTTTTGTTAGCCATGCATTGCGTTGGGATCGATAATTAATTGCTGAGGCATAACACTATTTGCTTTTGACCTATTGCTGCAAATGAGGATAGGTAACGTCATTCATCATGAGTCAGCTGTAGCAAGGTTATGTAACAAGGCAGTATATGTGATCACATTTATAAATGATAAACACAAATGGGTAAAAAATAAAAATGCAAGTACTAGAACAGGTATAATAAGTAACAGGTTTAGTAAGTATCATGAAAAGCTTCTCCTGGAAAAATATACAAAATGGATTATTGACCTGAAAGAAGAGACGCACACTATGCTGAAAAGTAGTGAACTTCGAATTAACAGGTAGTGAAATGTGTATAAAATGTGTTCCATAGCTGTCCTTTCCAAAACTTTCCGTCATCCTACTATGCAATATAACACCTGTTGTCAAAACAAACTGCAACAAATACTTAAATAACTACATAGCATAAATATAACTTCAACATTATCCTCATCTGTAAAGAAAAAAAAAACTTCATTATCAATCACTTCATTATCCTTATTATCATAACTTCATTATTATCATCACCTGTAAAGAAAAACTTCATTATTCATAACAGCATATCCTTCATCATTATTCATCAGTATTCATTATCATCTGCAAAAAATCACTTCATTACTCATTATACAACTATTCCTTATCTCTAGCATATTTCATCACTAAAACTAAGATGTGTAGTTCTGTCTGACAGCCTGCATCAATCACCTTGTATTCTGAAAGAAAAAATTAGTTAAGACTGCTATTCTACGATGAGTATAGTATATTCTTGTTAATGCCTGCCAATCCTGATCCATTTACTCTTCCTCATAAAGTTATTGCATCTTCTATCGTTTATTCCGTAGGTGAAATTCCATTTCTGTTGTATTTATTTCTTATACGCATCATTTCTTTCTGAAATTCATGAACAAAGATTAATGTCTTGCATTTAAATCATATACCCACTAAATAACGACTGGTTTATGGTAACATAATTAACCATACAGCATAACATGACAGAAAACGTAATATGTCAAAAGCATAGACAGTGTTCAAAGGCAAAATGTGCAGAGAATATCACAATGCAGCAGCAAAAAATGTAGAACAGTCACGATGTTGAGATGTCATAAGGCAAAAAATGTCAAGGTCAACTGCTGTGTGTTATATCTTAACTATTTCACAGTGCATATAAACAAAACATGAAAACAATCGTACATGAAAAGACAAATGTGACGTTCGTTGTGTTCAGCTTGTATGTAGTGTAGTTAATAGAGGCGAGAATTAAAGACTTTAATGGAGAGAGAATTTGATAAAATTAATACGTCATTACATAGAATTGCATAATTATTCATAAAATACGTAAGTTCATCTGGAAAAATATGCACGGTCTGATGTGTATCGACAACAAAAGCGACCTGCTAACCTTTCCTTGCCGGGTACTTGCCAAGAAAAAATACGATAATCATCAGTAATTAGTCAGGTGAATATAATTGCATTAGTAAATGGCATCATAGTGTGTTGAATCATACAGTATCTTCATTCAATAAACGGTTTAATGTTTGAGATATGGTGATTGCCTTTCGATTTTCTGGTTCTCAATGTTTCGACGTGTACAACATTGGGGTGAGGGATGCTGCGAATCCGATATGGACCTGCGTATATAAGTTCAAATTTACTGCACTTACCTTTTAATTTGCTGGATAAATAGTGTGTACGTACTAATATTTTCTGTCCAACGTGAAAGTCGCGGCGTCTACAAACCTGTTTTTGCTGTCTTCTCCGGCGCTCTGCGGCACGTTTGATGTTGTTCAGCGCAATGTCAATTATTTCGTGGTATCTTAGTCGACGACATTTAGGGAAGTTTACTAATTCTTTAATTTTGTTTGGTGGTTCAACGTTTTTCAATATAACAGACGGAGATAGCATAGTGGATTCATTTGGAATAGAATTAATTACATCTTGGAATGAGAGTATGTGTGTATTCCAATCAATATGTCTTTTGTGGCAGTATATTCGGCACAGCTTACCAATTTCTTTCATTAACCGTTCACAGGGGTTCGAAGAAGCATGGTACTTGGATATATAGATCGGAGAAATGTTTCTGGCTCGTAACATGCATGTCCATACGCTACTACGAAATTGAGATCCATTGTCAGAAATTACTTTCATTACATGCCCTACATGAGATAGAAAATGTTTTAGAAATGCCTTCGAAACAGTTTTAGCAGTAGCTTTGCGTAGCGGAGTAAAAGTAACAAATTTTGAAGTGAGCTCAATAGCGACAAAGATGTAGCAAAAACCTCTGTTAGTTCTCGGAATCGGACCAAAAATATCTACTGCGGCCATGTGTCTTAATTTAACAGGTATAATGGGATATAAAGGAGGAATATGTGAAGTGGTGTCTGATTTAGCTTTCTGGCAAATTTTACAAGACGCTAAAACTCGTCGTATACGTTTCTCCATGTTGGTAAAATAACAGTTCTGTCTCAGTATAAGAAAACATTTTGTTGCTCCGTAATGTGCGTAACTTAAATGAGTGTACCACATTAATTTGTTAACCAGTTCGTCAGGAATGCATAATAACCAATTGTTGCTGTCAGGATGAGAGCGGCGAAACAAAATGTCATTGCGTACAGTGTAGTGGTTTCTAATCGTAACATTATTCTTATCTTGCCAAAGGTGTTTAATTTCTTTCCACACATTGTCTTTACTTTGCTCCTTTGCTATGTCCTGTAATGACGATGAAATGAAGTTTTCAAATGCAACTTGCTGAATGTACATGACACTGAAATTTGTTTTGCAGAAGTTGGTTGCTACGTCTTGCTGATTGTTGCCGAGAGAACGCGATAGTGCGTCTGCTATAACATTTTGTGTGCCGGGAATGTGAACTATTGTAAAATTAAATTCCTGTAAATAAAGTTTCCATCTACTTAATCTGTCGTGAGTAAATTTAGCTGAAAGCAAAAATTGTATAGCTCTATGGTCTGTGTAAACGGTGGTATGTCTGCCATAAAGAAAATGCCTAAATCTCGTAAAAGCCCATACAACACATAATGTTTCCAATTCTGTAACGGAGTAATTTCGTTCAGCAGGTGACAGAATGCGACTTGCAAATGCGATGTTTTTAATTACTGTAGAACCATCTTCTTCAATTTCCTGGAAAATGTGTACGCCTAAAGCGGTGTTGGAACTGTCGGTGGCAATGGAAAAATTTCTAGTAAGATCTGGGTGCGATAAAAGTGGAGCATTCAACAAAGCATGTTTCAAATAACATTCTCGTGAACAAAATTCTGCGTGTCAAAAGTAATGTTTGCGTTACTGTAATATGCAATCTGTGCTGTATCTGGTTAAATTCTATCGTACGTCCTGTTATTTACGGGAGGATGCTGTGGCATATCCACTATATGAACTGTTCTGTTATTTCTTACTGACGTATTACGCTATGGATGACACCTATTGTCTGTTTCATTCATGATTATTCGTTGTTGCTGATGTTGCTGCTCATAAGATCGACTGTTATTAAATGTACGCTGAAAATTGTGCTCATCATTTTTTTACGTCTGTCATGATAGTAATTTCTATACGGCGCATTGCGATACGAGTTGAAATAGTGTGTTGTCTGTACGTAGTTATTTCTTTGCTGCCATGCGCTACCATTTGTTGGAGCTGGGACTATACGTGCACGCGGCGAAACATTAAAGTTTGCTTGACCTTGAAGACTGCATTGTTGGTTAGGTATGCTAAGCGGTTGACTTTCATGCTGTTGCGGTGAAATAGGTCTATTGTTACAAAAAAATGCGTTTGCTGTTAATTTTACACATACTGATGATTACGATTTTATCCGTTATTAAAATTACGCTGGTTCTGGTGTGCCTACTGAAAATTGTCACATTCGGTAAAAGTTTGTCACATCGGGTTTTCATTACTCGTTTCTTAATACTAGGTAGAGCAATAGTTAAAGAGCAGTTTTGATAGATATAAAGGATAGTAGAAGAAAAGGAAGCAGTGCAGAAAACTAAAGATGAAACAGCACTACTACAGCTCGGGGCCCTATGCTCGCTACGGCACATATTCATTAAAGCGTAATGAATCCCCTGAGGTCAATTACGCACTGCAAATCAATTTTAGCTTTTGCGTTGCAGGAAATGGCGGTAAAATTCCAAAGGCAAATTGTTGTATCCGTGCTAATTCAAGTTTCCTCATTACACGCAACGCTGATGAAAATGCAATAGCAAATTGTCGCATCAGGTTCAAAGCTAGCTTCTGCATTACAGGCAATAGCGGTGAAAGTACAAAAACAAATTGTCGTATATAGCTCAAAGCGTGTACCTGTGTTCTGTCATTATTAAATTCTTTACATTTTCTTACAAATACAAATTGCTTATTATCAACGCTCTCGTCACTGAATTTGAGAACACGTTCGGGTTTGTGTGTGAATCTGTTTGTCTGTGTCGTTTCGTACTTCAAGTTGCGTAGCTTTTCATATTTTAAGTCGCGTGGCTTTTCGGATTTTACGTCTCGTAGTCTCTGTAAATTGCTCACATTATACGCGCTGCGTGAGTCTGACAAATGTTCATAAAGTGGCGTCTGTTGTATGTTATTATTAACTGAAATGTTTTTCATCTCTGTTACTTCTTGTTGTAAACTCGACAATTTTCTACGCAACGTGTTATTAGATGAATCGATCTCATTAATTGTCTGCTGTAAATTTTGAAATTCAGGTGTTTGGTTAAATGAAATCGGTGCAGTATCGTCTGATTTACTATCATTATTACTTTCAATAGCATCAATACGACTGGCTAATTCATCATATTTTTCAGTCAGTATTTTTGCCTGTTCATCGGTTTTAGAATCAGTGGCATTAATCTGTTTTTGCAATTTACGCGTAGTTTCATTCAGTTTTTTAACGTCAGTTTTGACGACATCGCAATCCTGTGTTAGTTCTAATTGTTCGACTCTGTCGGTCACTGTTTGAATATTTACTGTGTGTGTATCTGTTTTTAATTTAAGATTGGAAATTTCGTCACGTAATTCTGTGTTCGACTGTTTGATGGAATTAATTTCGTCGGACACTGAGGCAATATTGTTGTCTACGTATGTCTTCGCTTTCGCGAACATTTACGTTTGTCTTCTTGTCTCTGAGCCGTGATTGTTTCCATGACTTGACGTTTGACTTTATTTTGATCCTGAATAAATTTACGGAAACGCGTATCACTGTTCTGTATGTGCTGATTAAAGCGCTCGTTAATCTGAGTGTTCTGCTGTTCGAATTTCGCGTCTATCTTTGCGTCCATTGTGCGCGAAAGTTCTATCGTCATTGCTTTAAACTCGTCCCGTAATTGTGTAGCTTTTTCAGAGCATTGTTTAGCGACTCCGCTAATTTCGTCTCTGAGTGTTTCTGTTGCGGCTGTTTGCATTTCCCTTAATTCTTGCGCAACAGACTTAATTTCTTCGCTATTTTTTTGTGAACAAGCCTCAATTCCCACGCGCAACTGTTCCTTAGTGTCATGGCACTGCGCGGCAACGGCTCTAATTTGTTCACTAAGCTGTTTGAGATTTTCGTCATTATTGTCAAGTTTCTCATTTAACTGTTTGTTATCTTCCCTAAGTTGTTTGACCTGTTCATTAAGTTGTTGTTTGAAATCTTCACTCTGTTGTTTGGAAGTGTTATCCAGTTTTTCATTAAGTTGTTTATTCATTTGTAGCAAAAATGCCATAATTGGATTCGACACAACATCATCATTTCTATTCCTCGTGTTGTTTAGTGGTGTATCTGGAATTGTCTCGCTTTCCGTAACCATTTGGTTATTCTGAGATTCACAAAAAGGTTTGTCAGTCAAACATACACTGTCAGTCCCTATTTCGGAATTAAATAAATCCGTCGTACGTCCAGTACACTGTTCATTTTCACTAGAAAAATTTGTCTGTACATTACTGGGATTTTCTAAATCGGGTGTGTTAAGCTCGGCAGCGCTCATTACTATAGACCGCTCCGCGCCATCAATTGTCGTCAAATTAACAGACGAGACAATTGAGTTCGTTTGTTCATCATTAAGGTTGGAATGCACTGATTGTTAGTGAAAGCAGGATTGTCATCATTACACTGCGTGTCACATGCCCTATCGGTAAAGTTGTTTGAGTCGGTAGTTTCATTCAAAATACTTCGCGATACACTATTCACAGTCTTTCGCGGCATTTTAACAATAGTCAAAATTATTCACAAAATAAATAAGCACAATGCAAAAGCAACACACAAATACAACAAAGCAACAAATTGCCGTTGACCTGTAGAAAGAAAGTCACAAGATTAGTAAAAGCGTTGCGCCAAATCCTAATTATATCTAAGCAAATAAGAGCAGATACCTGACTGTTGTTCAAAAGACTCTCAACGAAATACGATCCTGGACTGGGTGTCGCCAAGTGTAACCTCCCCACAATAATTTTAAAATGAAATGACAATATTATTTAGAAATTCTAATGGACATTGCGCTAAGTGTAACCTCCCCACAATGAAATCTACTGACAGTGACAATTAAACAAAAATTAGCAATCTGACTCAAATATAAATTCCTCATAAAAAATTAAAGTCCATTCAGTGATAAGAAAATTCAATTAAACCGAAATATCGGTCTTTTGCCCTGTATAAAACAATCAGAATTAAAGTCTTACCTCATTGTAACTGCTAGTCAAATTTCTGCTCTTATTCTTGCGCACGGCTTGGAGGAACTGCATTGCAAATAATAATATTCCTTTTTTTTGTGATTTTACTGAAATTTTTCTTTAAAAGAAGTGGAATGAAATGGGAAGTGCAACGAAATCGTTAGTTCAATCAAAAATAAAATTTTTTGTAAAATGCTTTTGAAATAAAAATAATTATTGGGGCACTTGTTGGAGATTAATTACAATAAATAAACTTTACATTATCTGATCATTACCTTAATTAATAATATACCTCATTCAGCCTCTTGACCAGAATGCCGACAGACTACATCACACAACCGCACTGGGCTGCTACTACTGACCGACCGCTCTGCATGACGACTACTAGCGTACTGCTCTACATGACGACTACTACTGCACTGCACTGCACTGCACGACTACTACTAGCGAACTGGACGCAACTGAACAGAGCTACTGACCGCCACGACTACTGACAGAGTACTCGACTACTGCAACTCGCGTACAGCTCGCAACACTCGCGCGGTCAAGCGCAGACTCTCTGGTCAGAGACGCTGCAATGCCTCGCCATCGCTGCTACGTTACATACGTGTTTCACAGTCTGTACCAGAAGACTTGCTTTTATTAAATGATTTCAGTTGCTTCACTACTCCGAGGATATTTACTTCTACGTTACTCATGTTGGCAGCTGTTCTCGATTCGAATTCTCGAATAATTACTTCGTATTCTTTTGTGAAGGCATTTCGGAAGGCTGTGTTTAGTAACTCTGCTTTCCCAGCACTGTCTTCGATAGTATCTCCATTGCTATCGCGCTGAGAAAGCATTGATTGTGTCTGGCCGTTGGCACACTTGACATACGACCAGAGTCCCTCTGGATATTCTGCAGGTTTCGAGACAAAGTTTCGTTGTGGAAACTATTATAAGGATCTCGCATTGAAGTCCGCTCTAAATTTCAACTTCTGTAAAAGCTCGCCAATCTTGGAGATTTTGCGTCTGTTTAAATTTGGCAAGTTTTTTTCGTTGTTTCTGCTACAGTGTCCTGACCCGTTTTGTGTACCAAGAAGGATCAGCTCCGTCGTTTGTTAATTTATGTGGTATAAATCTGTCAATTGGTGCCGATACTGTTTCTTTAGATCCAAGCCACATCTAGTCTACCATATACTGTTAATTTGGAAGGAGTGGAGATTGTCTCTCAGGAAGGCGTCAAGTGAATTTTTATGTGCTTTTTTGAATAGGTGTATTTTCGTTTATTTGTGGAGCATTTCGGAGTTACAATATTGACTCTCGCTACGACAACCTTGTGTTCACTAACCCCTGCATCCGTTTTGATGTTTGTTATTAGCTCAGGATTATTTGTTGCCAAGTATGTTTTCACAACCGTTTACTATTCGCGTGGGCTCATGAACTAACTGCTCGAAATCATTCTCAGAGAAAGCACTTAGCATAATTTCGGATGATGTTTTATGCGTACTTCCGGAATTTAAACATATATTTTCGCCATCATAGCGAGGTTAAGTTAAAGTCACCACCAACTAAAATTGTATGAGTCGGGTACTTGTTTGAAATCAGAATCAAGTTTTCTTCGAACTTTTCAGCAATTCTGTCACCTGAAATGGGGGTTCGGTAAAATGATCCAATTACTACTTTATTCCGGTTGCTAACAAAGGCCTCTGCCAATACCTACTCGCAGTAACTATCTACTTCACTTTCGGGACAAGATAAACTACTTCTAACAGTACAAACACGCCATCGTCAAAAGTGTTTAGCCTATCCTTCCGGAACACCGTTAGATTCTTCGCAAAAATTTCGGCTGAACGTATCTCCGGCTTTAACGAGCTTCCAGTGTCTATAACGATTTGAGCATCAATGCTTTCTATTAGTTCTTGGATCTCTAGTACTTTCCCAACACAGCTAGGAAAATTTACAACTGTTATACCGATAGTACCTGTACCTACGTTTAGCAGATCAACACGTCCACAGCAGTGGAATCACTTCCACATCTTCTCTTGCACCAGTTCGTGCCGTTGTGGCACGGGAACAATCTTTCGACCATACTGTAGTAGACGAGCGGGCCAATCCTATTGACATAGGCGTGTTATTGCTCGCAGGGAAGCTTTCTTTTTCATCGGCTTTGGGGGGAGGCAGAAGTGTCACCCTCGCCCGCCAATACCCTCTGCGGCGGATTAGACAAACAATGAGGGCACATAAATTATTGATTCTTAGCTGCAAATCCATATAAGTGAGGTGATTTGAGGGCTTGCATACACTGATTCCCGAAATTAATTCCTTTCATGCAGCGTGAAGCTATTTATCAGCGACTATTATTGCTGCCACTCCCTCCTGCTTTAAAATCAATAGCCTAGGATTTTGTACTATATTAGTTTTTGGTCACCGTTGTAAGAAAGGGACATGTATACAGAGTAGATGTAAGGCAGTAACTACCTGTACCAATGAGAAACGAAACTGTACTCGATTGGTGCTTAACTTTCGTAAGATAAGCAACATCATCGTTAGCTTTGCATCGGTGAGTACCAAAATGTTAATCGATGTTCATGAGCCGGCCGCGGTGGCCGAGTGGTTCTCGGCCCTTCAGTCTGGAGCCGCGCGACTGCTACGGTCGCAGGTTCGAATCCTGCCTCGGACATGGGTGTGTGTGATGTCCTTTGGTTAGTTATGTTCAAGTAGTTCAAAGTTCTAGGGGACTGATGACCTCAGACGTTAAGTCCCATAGTGCTCAGAGTCATTTGAACCATTTTTTTATGTTCATGAAACTGAAAGAATGAGTTCGAGGAGGCGGAACAGGAGATTAGTGTTTAACGTCCCGTTTACAATGAGGTTATTAGAGGCGGACCACAGGCTCGATCTAGGGATGCTTGGGGATGGAAATCGAGCGAGCCCTTTCAAACTAACCGTCCCGGCGTTTTCCAGGAGCGATTTAGGGAAATCACAGGAAAACTAAATCATGATGGTTCGACGCTGGTTTCAACAGTTGTCCTCCAGAATTCGAGGCCAGTGTGCTAACCATTGCGCCATCTCGCTCGGTAAGAGTGCTCACTTTCCTGGAATAGGAAAAGAAATTGCTGAAGAGAATGGAGCCTGGGTGCCGGATTCGAATTTTTTACGTGAACTTTGAATCGAAGGAAAAATCCAGACAGTGGATGCAGCCTCATTCTCCCAACAAATCCAAAATTTGAAGCTAAAGCTGTACAGCGGTGCGACTATGGTTACAGTTTTTTGGGATAGCAAAGGAATGTTGACACCAAATACCATGAAAGTAATACGTGAGAATATTCTGACACTACAGATTTATTTGGGATTCTTACGAAACCCCGAATGTCAAACCATACAAAGAAATGAGGAATGATTCTCCTTCATGACGAGGCGACAACATACTGCGACTCAAAGGAAACACCGTTTGTGGATAGCAGATTTTTTAACATCCGCCCTACGTCCGAACGTGCCAAGTAAAGGCTTTTATCTATTCCGCAAGTTGGAGGCCTGCCTGAACACACAGCACTTCACGACCGACGAAGAACTCAAGGATGCAGTCAACAGCTGTCTGAAGCACCAAGATGGTGGATAAAGAAACTGGTATCACGATACAACGAATGTTTGTAGTTAGTTTCCGAGTACGCTATGTGATCAAAAGTATCCGGACACTCCCAAAAATACTCGTTATTCATACTAGGTGCCTTGTGCTGCCATATACTACCAGGTAATTCATATCAGCGAACTCAGTAGTCATTAGACATTGTGAGAGAGCAGAATGTGGCGGTCCGCGGAACTCCGGGACTTCGAACGTGGTCACGTGATTGGGTGTCACTTGTGTCATACGTCTGCACGCGAGATTTCCACACTCCTAAACAGCCATAGTTCCACTGTTTCCGATGTGATAGTGATGTGGAAACGTGAAGGGACACGTACAGCACAAAAGCGTACAGGCCAAGCTCATCTGTTGACTGACAGAGACCGCCGACAGTTGAAGAGGGTCGTAATGTGTAATAGGCAGACTTCTGTCCAGATCATCACACAGGAATTCCAAACTGCATCAGGATCCACTCCAAGTACTACGACAATTAGGCGGGAGGTGAGAAAACTTGGATTTCATGTCCGAGCCGGTGCTCATAAGCCATGAATCACGCCGATAAATGCCAAACGACGCTTCGCTTGGTGTAAGGAGCGTAAACACTGGACGATTGAACAGTGGAAAAACGTTGTGTGGAGTGACGAATCACGGTACACAATGTGGCGATACGATGGTAGTGCGAGGTTATGGCGAATGCCCGGTGAACGTCATCCGCCAGCGTGTGTAGTGCCTACAGTACAATTCGGAGGCGGTGGTGTTATGGTGTGGTCGTGTTTTTCATGGAGGGGGCTTTCACCAATTGTTTTGTGTGGCACTACGACACCACAAGCCTACATTGATGTTTTAAGCACCTTCTTGCTTCCCGCTGCTGAAGAGAAATTCGGGGATGGCGATTGCATCTTCCAACATGATCGAGCTCCTGTTCATAATTCACGGCCTGTGGCGGAGTGGTTACACGACAATAACATTCCTGTAATGGACTGTGTCATCTGGGCTTCTGAGCCTCTTCATTCGCACATCCTGACTGGGCTTTTGTTGCCTGACGGTGAATGGTGAAAAGTGTCAGGGCCGTGAAGCTGAGTGTAAGGCAGGAGAGTACTAGCGGCAATGCTGTTCCCATACCTCTTTTCGGTTTCGCCTGCTGCTGAACGTACATGTGAGACAGCATGGGACGCCTCCCCTGTTGCGGCTGTGATCGATCTTCCCTAGAGTTCCAGACAAACACAGCGGGTGGGACTGCTTGTCAATGAGGGATCCAATGTTAGACATGTGATGGAGCCACTCAGGAAAATGGCGGTTGGGAAGGAAGTGCTGTGTCCTCTCTGTTTGCCTGCTGGTGGTGGGGGGTGGGAGTGGGTCCTATCCAAGACTTGGAGGAGGAACTACCGGCAGTGACTGAGCTCTCGGGGTGTACACGGTTGCAAATCGTGGCGCCTGGGTTGAGAGGCAATCTTCGGTTCCTACGGGTATATGGCCGATTTGGTGAGGACAGCTAGCATTGCCCGCAGGGTGAAAGAAGAGCTATCGTTTTGCAATGTCATTCCCAGAACTGGCCAGGGTTCTCTGTTTTGGATCAGAGTGGAAGTTAGAAACGAGAGGCACAGAGGATTCTGCGACGGTATCGGGTCCAAATTTCCCGACCTCCGGTATTGAGTGGAGAACTTTACGGTGCCCCTTTATCAGTCCGGCGTGCAATAATACCCACTAGTGGCTATCAGGCCCATGTGTGTTTTGGGTTTCTTAGGACAGAGAAATCCCTCCAAATGCCCGATATAACGCGATCTGAGTCCAGACAGAGAACCATTCGTCACAGCAGATCAAAGGAAGGAAATGTTGTGTAGTATTAACTGTAGCAGGGTCTATGAAAGGCCCTGAACTAATCTCGCTTACAAATGTAACAATGCCCGCATAGTGCTAGTAGCAGAAAGCTAACTGAATCTAGAAATAAGTAACAATGAAATTCTAAACTTCGACTGGAATATTTATCACAATGAGAGGGTGAACACTTTTGATGAAGGCGCGTTTATGGCAATAAAATATACGATAATTTCTAGTGAGATTAGTGCGGAGCCAGAAGGCGAAATAATTTGGATGAAGACAAGTGTTCAAGTTGAATCAAACTTGGTCATCGGAAGCCTTTATAAGCGCGCTGCGTCAGCAACAGCAGCGGTGAAACAGTTGAGGGGAAACTTCGAGAATATTTGGAATAAATTTCCCGGGAATGTTACAGTTTTAGGCAGAGTTTTTAACTTACCAGCTATAATAGACCTGGGATACTCAAGTGATTAGGATGGGAAGTAGGGACAAAAAATCAGGTGAATTTTCTAAGTACGATTTCCAAAAATAATCTTGAGCAGTTACTCGTTGAATCGACTCGTGAAGAGAACATTTTAGACATGCAAGTGGCAAACAGAATGAAAACTTTTCGACTCAGCGTAGAATAGGAAATCAGTGATCGTAAGGCCGACACAGCATCACTATAAATAGAAACAAAAAGATGGGTAGAAAAGTCTTTATGTATAGCAAGAGCGACAAAGGACATATTTCAGATTACCTTACAAGCTGTTATGGAAATTTCGTCGCTTTAGACGAGCATGTACCGAGTGATGGGAAAGACGCACCTTGTTTTGACAACCGTGTTCGGAAGCTGCTAAGAAAGCAAGGAGAGGTTCACTCCAAATTTAAAAGTAGCCATAGCCCGACATATAAACCAAAACTTAAAGGAGCCAAATTATCGCAAGAAGAGCTGTGAGTGAAGCCTACAACGAATACCAAAGCACAGCTCTATCTACGAATTTGACGGAAAATACTAAGAAGTTCTAGATGTACGTTAAATCAGTAAACCCATCGAAGCCATCCGTCCAGACACTCTGTGACTTTAATGGCACTCAGACAGAAGATGACACAGAAAGAGCAGAAATACTATATATCTTTTCCAAAACCGTTTCACAGAGGTAGATTACACTGTAATCACTCCTTTAATTTCTCGCACGCCGATAAAATGAAATAAACCGAAATAAATGGCAGAGGGATAAAAAAAGCAACTGAAATCGTTCAGTAGAGGAAAGGCCACTGGGATATCAGTTCGATTCTGCACAGAGTATGCAAAAGAACTGCCCCCTCTTCTAGCAGCAGTGAACCGTAGCTCTATAGAGGAGCGAAGCTTTCGAAATGATTGGAAAAAGCCACAGATCGTTCCCGCTTTGAAGAAGGGCCTTCGAACAGACGACAGAACTATAGGTCAGTATTTCTTACGTCGCTCTGCTTTATAATTTGGAATATGTTTTATGCTCCCGCATCATGACATTTCGGACAAAATTAAACCTTCTCTATAGGAACCGTCGTAGGTTTCAAAAACAACGATCGTGTGAAACCAAGCTAATTCTGCTCGTCCATGAGATCCAAAAAGTAGTAGCTGTAGGCGTCCAGGCAGATGCCGCATTCCTTGCCTTTCGGAAGGCATTCGATACAGATCGGCTCTGTGAACAACACACGAGCATATGGAATATCAGACCAACAGTATGGTCGGACTGAAGAGTTTCGAGCAAACATAAGACTAAACGTCGTTCCGAACGGAGACAAGTTCGCGGGTGTAAAAGCAACTTCGGGTGTCCCTCAGGGGAGTGTTATAGGATCATTATTTATCACTTTATATATAAATGAGCTAAGAGATAGCGTCGGAAGTTCCTTGAGGCTCTTCATGGATGATTCTGTTGTATACAGTGAAGTCGCGACGCCAGATAGTTGAAGCGAAATGCAGCAAGACCCGCAGACATTCGACGCTTGGAGCAGAGAGGGACAATTGACCTTCAACGTAAACAAATGTAATGTATTTCCAATGCATAGACAGAGAGACCCTTTATTGTATGACTATAAAATTGTAGGACGATCACTGGAAACAGTCGCTTGTATAATATATCTAGGCGTATGCGTACGGAGCGATTTGTAGTGGAACGACTACATAAAATTAATCGAGTTACGCAGATGCAAGACTGAGACTCATTGGAAGGATCCTGAGAAAATGTACTCGATCAAGAAAGAAAGCCAAAAAAAAGTTTGTGAAATCTTATGGGACTTAACTGCTAAGGGCATCAGTCCCTAAGCTTACACACTACTTAACCTAAATTATCCTAAGGATAAACACACACACCCATGCCCGAGAGAGGACTTGAACCTCCGCCGGGACCAGCCGTGAAAGAAAGCAGCTTACAAAACACTCGTCATTAGGCCAATGGGATCCCTAACAGATAGGACTGATGGAGGAAATAGGGAAGATCCAAAGGAGACGAACGTGTTTCGTCACACATTCATTTAGTAAGCACGAGAGCATCACGCAGATGTCAGCGAACTCCAGTCGCAGAAGCTACAACAGAGGCGTTCTGTCTTCTTCTGTTTAAGTTCTGAGAGCGTAAGTTCCTAGAACAGTCGACCAACACATTGCTTTATCCTATGAATATTCCGTGGAAAGTCCACGAAAATAAAATTAGAGACATTCGAGCGCACATGAAGGCTTATCAGCAGTTGATACGCCCGCGAACCATACGCGACCGGAACAGGAATAGGGTGAAGCAACGCTGGCACTCTAAGTACTCTCCGCCACACACCATGAGGACTTGCAGAGTACGGGGGCTGACGCAGATTTATTTCATCAGCCTTGTGACTCGTTTAATGTCATCATCCTTCCCTTCTGCTTAGTCCTATTTTTTTTTTTCTACATATCTGCTGCGGTGAAATATTGAGTGATGTATGCTAGTTGTAATAGTAGTGTGTGATTACGAGGAATGTTATAACAATATACATCGAAAAACTAATCATTTTCATTATCTGCTCACATAAAATGAGCACAAATAAAGCGTAGAGTTACAATTTATCATCAGTGTAGCTTAAGGATTTATATTGAGGTACCGATAAATGAAAATTTCCGAACCGGAATGTAAGTACTAGGGATACAAAAACCAATGTATCAAGATGATACAGCAGTTCTGCATGAAATGAAGATCTGAAAACACTGTTAAATGGAGTCGTCTAGACTAAATGCTTATCACAGAAATGTAATTAAGGTTGGAGAAATATAAGACTGAAAAACAGCAATGGCGTAAGGAGTAGTTACATATTCAACCTTAATATAAACAGCATAATACAGTGAAGAAATATGAAGTGAGACATGGAAGGCATTATTAGCAACTGACGTAAACAAAGAAGGGAAGTTTATCTAAAAGTGATTACGATATAGCAAACGTAAAACGGGGCGAAGGGAGGGAGAAGTTGGACCTAGAAAAAGTGTAGGGAAAAATTTCCTAGTTTTCTTTTGAGTACGTGAGAGTCATTATTTCTGCAAAAACTAATCTTCGAATCAGACTCTACGGAATATTGCCTAATTTGACTGTAACCTATCAATCTTAAGTGATACAGAACTGCGAGTAGATATTTAGATATCGTCATAAGCACTCGGTTAAGCAAAAAAAAGTTTAACGAAAGTGGTGAACCAGTTTGGTTATATTCTCCAACTCCTCGTATTCTACATCAATCTGTTAATCTCTGCGTACCTACCATGCGCCACCTAAGTAACATGTACGTTCGTTCAACCAAAAAGCCTTTACCTTCCGTTGCTTCATGCCCTTCTGCGGTGATATCTACTGCAGGATACTTCAGCACATGTACGTGAAGTACCACTAACCTGCTCCTTCATGTGCTTACGGTTTACTTTTCATGTTTTTCCTAAGTATTCCTTCTTCAATTCGTGTTTCATCTGTCTATTCTACATGTAAAATTTTTCTGTACCGGTGCACTACGCTTCTTATTTCTAGTTTTCCCACTGTTGACTCCCAGATATTTTATAGCTACTATGGGAGAGTCTCAGAAACTTTTTCTGGGTTGTAGACGGATGCCTGATAATAGCAAATTTCCTTTCTTCAAGCAAGCTTTACATCAGTTCTGGGTCAAGATGTTTTTAATTTTCTCTGTTCTTCATCCTGCTGATCTCTATACAATGTTACCACATACTTTGGTAGTGGGCTACCGTTTTAGAAACAGAATCATCATAGACGGCAATACATTCAGATACTGATGTAGGGAAACATTGCCTTCTAATCAAGAAACACATGACCCAATAATCAACTTTGCAATGCAAACTGACTGCGAGTAAAGAAAAAGGTATAGTCACAGTAGCCTCCGCTTACAATAAAACGCAAAACTACTAACTGTGAGGCATAGTTCGAATACTTCGACATCAAATACCAAGAAAATCACTCTTAAGATCCTATAAACAAGTAAGAGTAAACAGTGCAATGGGGTCGTAGCCCTGGATCGTAAAGACAGCTCTTTAACATGAACGTGGTTCAAAGGTGATGACACTGTTTCAAATCATTTGAACAATGATGTGACTCACAAAATTACATCTGCATGAGATGGTAAATGCGTAAAGGATCAGTACCTTGTTCTGCGTAAGTTATTTGTTAGAGACATTAACGTACACACACTGCAGAGAAAATTTGCCAAGGCAGTTCTACATTCAGGAATCAGTGTAAGAAGTTACTTTTGTACCTGACATTTTTACGTGCAAGAAACGTGATATTTGTTAGTATTAATTGAACAACCGAATTTTTTTATCATCCAAACTATGTGAAAGCATTGAATCAGCAAGAAGGGAATGATTGCAGAAGGTGTGTTCAATATGGTGTCACACAAGGAAGGTACCACATAATCATGTAAATATGCAGTAAATTGTGAGGAAAAGCAAAAACATGTAACGCAAGGTCAAATAAAATAGGTATATTGCCTTCAGACCAAACGGCTGTGGACCCAAGCCACGTGGGATTTGCTGTACATATGAGACAATGTTGAAACTCTACCAATCACGAATATTCAAGTTTTGTGTACATTATGTCCACCAATACGCAGAAAAGCGTAAAGAGGAGTAGAGAATCACACAACTGAGTGTGTAGCATTTCGGACCGAATTATTACAGAACCAGCCAGTAACCAGCTTTCAACCTACGAAAAGCACAAGGACCCCGAACCTCGGTCTTATCTCGCGCCTAAATACGGGTTCACCATCATAACTCATCACAATATAGCAAGCGAAATGATAGCAACAAAAAACAGTGCGATGCGAATATGACGCGAATGAAATAATTCAAAAGCTTGTTTTATTAGCAATCACTGGAAATAACTGAAACGATCTGACCAAATCTGCAATCTGCTGTCGCCATCTTTGAACTGCCATACTCCTCGCTCGACAATCCGGATCATAGCATGTGATTTTAAGTTACTCGAAAGCGTGGAGAGCAAGCTAACCATCAAACTCTCTTACTGATTGGAAGCATGCGAAACTAACCGAACGTAGAAACGCTATCCGGCAGTACCTGAGATACAAGTTACTGAACGTCTTTGCGGAAGTTTGTAAAGTCCAGACCGCAAATTAAAGTAACAAAACTGTAACAAGAATTAAACGGGCCTTTTAATCTGCAAGTTTCAGCTTAGTTAACAATAAGTATGTGATAGAGGGTTTCTAATAGTGAATTAAGAAACCAAAGACAGGAAACTTTTCTGTCACCGAGACGTAAGTAAGATAGTCAGCGAGCTGAATGAACTGTTTGTAAAGTGAGTTGCGGAAAAGGGTGCAGAATATGTGAAACAATCGTCAATAAAAAACCCCTAGTCGTTGCCGCACTGTAGGATCTGACAATGTGACCCAGTACCAAAGCTCCAAAGTTTTGCTATAATTCGGGAGTTCGTAATATGTCCAATAAACGTACACAATGCAGAATGGTCGCTAATAACATATCTTCGGTGTTCCACAGATATATTGAATTGAATTCAGTTTTTATTACTTGTTTCTGGCGCGGCCCATCATCAGACATTCTTTTTGCGCTCGTGATGTATACGTTTTTTAAACACATTGTCTGATGATGGGCCACTCCCGAAAAGCGTAATTAAATGTTTAGTTTCAGTACAACATTTCCATTGAACACTCAAGATCTGTTATTAGCGACCAATCAGAACTGCCAATGTTTATTGGATTAATGATTATGGTCGCATACCACATGTGTCACTTCAAATCGCAATTGCTATGCAATATGTTGCGTAGCTTCCATTACACTCAGGTTTTTCTACCGTGGTACTGAAATTCCTACCAACAATTGCGCAGAAAATTGTTTCGCCGCTAGGCAATCCTAAGAGCTTATTCACAAATCTTTCGCGTTCGCTGTAGCGTTACAGTATTTCATTCCGTGAGAACTGCACTTTCACTGGGCCTATGCGACAAACGCATTGTCCATTCTTAGCAACTTTTTCTCGTGAAAGGTTTATTTCTGGCCGACCAGTGATGCACACGCTATCGCTTTGCTATTAGAATTCTTTCCCTGGCATAGTTCGCTTAAAATATTTTGTAAATTACGAATTATTTACACCTTTCTTTCGTAATTCTGGAATGTGCACTAACATTGCTTTAGCAAATTGTTATGCAACATATGTATGTAACACTCTTGCTCTTAAGATGTCTGCTTTCTTGCTATGTGCTAACTGACTTTTTAGTGCCTCTACTCCCTACAGTAGCAAGTAAAATGGAATAAAGATTAGAGTTGTATATCGAATTAACGACGAAATCGTTAGATACGGCGCTCTGTAGAAAGTAAGACATTGACTGTTATGTTAATCGACCACAATAGGTACTACGTCGGTTCTAGTCCATCACATAAAAGTCACAAGCCAGTTAACATCTGCACATGTCAGCAGTGCGTTACCTCTAAAAATTCCTCTAGTACTGCGACTTTCGCGATCTTACTAAATCATTTTATTCATTATATCCTTGTTGCTTCACTTTACTGTCTTCGTATACTACTGCAACTTTCCAGTGGTCTGTTCATTTTTAGGATACTTACTACCTTAACATTTATAGTTGTAGCAATGTCTGTTGTTCCTATGAATAAGTGTCAGTTTTTGTTACTTGTTTACTTCGTACACTGTCCTAATTTATTAGTGTTTCTACACATTGCTTTTGTTGTCTGCAAATTTTCCCGAACTGGATTAAATATTATGCATTTCGGAACTAATTCTTCGGTTTCTTGAATTTAAAGAAGACCTTTAGCATTCTGAGAAGACGCTCATAGTTCTTACTTTAGCATTTTGGTTAAATTTAGCGGACGGTTCAACAAGAACATATATGTACCAGGTTTGAGAAATTGTCGCGCGGAGTAGCCGCACGGTTCGAGGCGTCATGCACGGATTGCGCGGCGCCTCCCGCCGCACGCTCGAGTCCTTCCTCGGGCATGGGTGTGTGTGTTGTTCTTAGCATAAGTTAGTTTAAGTAGTGTGTAAGTCTAGGGACTGATGACTCAGCAGTTTGGTCCCTGGGGGAAATCACACACATTTGAACATTTTTTGAGATGTTAATCGCTTTTTCTCCTTGCCAGTAGAAGACTGGAAAAACTGTGAGACGTCATATGATATTGGGATCTGCCTCCACATCCGAGTAGACAGTGCAGCTGATTGGCTTACCCAGGACCTGCACTCTATACCCCGTACTGCCAGGGTTTCCTTTGTGGGAGGAGTGGAACGGATTGCACTCAGCCTCTTGATGCCAGCTGAGCTACTTGACCGAGTAGTAGCGGCTCCTAACAATGAATACTGACAACAGAAGAGAGAGTGGTTTTTTGACTCCATTCCACTCCCCCACCGCTTCCAGTGACGCCAGTGGCGAAGAATGACACGGTGGTCGGTTGGTACGGATGGACCTCGCAAGTTTTATACAGTGTGTCGTTATATGAGAGGCACGAACATTCGAAGCAAAAAGTCTAGCGAACAAAGTCTCCAAAATACATCGACGGAAAAAAATCTCAACACCAAATGTAAGTAATGTAGAGTAATGAAATTTCGGAAATACAATTGTCCAGGTAACGTATTTACCTGATTAACATTGCAAGCTCATAGTCCAGTGTCAGTGCGAGGTAAATAATCGCAAGTGTGAAATGCCGGGACATTAATAACTCTGTAACCGTAAGAATGTTGAATGAAAGCATTCAAACGTCCACGCATTGTGTTGCACAGGTACCAGGTCACATTTGGTGGGATTTATTTCCATGCTTCAGCACTTGGTCGGTCAATGCAGGGTCAGTTGTTGTTGGTTGTGAATGACTCTGGAGCTATCATCACAAGATGTTCCATACGTGCTCTGTTAGACACAGATTTGGTGATCGAGCAGGCCAAGGCAACATGTCGAAACTCTGTAGAGCATGTTGTGCTACAACGGCGGTATTCTGTTGGAAAAAAACCACCTGGAATGCTGCTCATGATCGGCAGCACAACAGGTCCAATGATCAGACTGGTGTACAAATTTGCAGTGAAGGTGCTTGGGATAACCAAGAGAGTGCTTCTGTAGCCATAGGCAATCGACCCTCCGACCATAACTCCAGGTGTAGGTCCAGTGTGTTTAGCACGCAGACAGGTTGGTTGCTAGCCCTTAACTCTCCTCCTTCTAGCCAACACACGGCCATCGCCGGCTCCGAGGCAGAACTAGCTTTCATCAGAAAACATAACAGGCCGCCACCCTGCCCTGTAGTAAGTTCTCGATTGCCACCAGTGAAATCGCAAATGGCGGTGGTTTGGGGTCAGTAGAACGCACGCTACAGGGCGTCGGGCTCGGAGCTGTCCTTGAAGCAACAATTTTTTAACAGTTCGTTGAGTCACTGTGGCGCAAACTACAAAATTTTGGAAATTTGTGGTAAGGTCTTATAGGACCAAACTGCTGAGGTCATCGCTCCCTACGCTCAGACACTACTTAATCAAACTTAAACTAACTTACGCTAAGGACGACACACACACAGCCTTGCCCGAGGGAGGACTCGAACCTCCGACGGGGTGAGCCTCGTGGACCTTGACAAGACGCCTGAGACCGCGCCGCTACCCCGCGCGCTCGCAATCTACAGTTCACATTGCTGTCGAAATGCAGTACGATTCGCCTGAGTCATACTGCGAATACGAAGGTCCTTCCTCTCGATAGCACCACGTGGAAATCCTGAGCCCGGTCTTCTTCCGACCATATGTTCTCGTTACCACCGCTGTCAGCAGTCATGTACAGTGGCCACATTCCTGCCAATCCTCTCTGCAGTGTCGCACAAGGAACGACCACCTCCTCATAGCGCTATTACGCAACCTGGTTGAAACTCAGCGACGTCTTGATAATGCCGCCATTGTCGCCTTAAAGGCATTATTGACTAATATCAACTCACCAGTTCCAAATTCAAAAGCAACTAACGCTGACGACCGTTACAGCGCGTATTTGAAGGAAACCTGATAATGCACTGCTACTAACGGCACTCTTACGTGACTGGCCCGAAATTTGAACAGACATCTTTCAGACACATGCCTACCATGTTTCGTTTATGTCGAACAACTCCTTGGTGTTCGGGTTTATTTCGTCATTCGATGTACATACCTTAAGAGTTATGAACAGAGTGGAAGTGATTTGTTTCACAGCAGTAAAGGTGAGCAAGTGCTCTCAGCTCTTAAGGTATGCATTTTACTACCCATGTTTCCTAAACTTTTTTGCTTTAGATGATACCTTCCGTCATAGTCCTGAATATTGAACATTCCTCCTGGGACAGCCTGTATAATATTAGACGTATGTGTTTTAGATGAAGCTGTAGATCCTTCTCTTTACTTGTAAGTTTTTTTTGAATACTTGTTCCTTTGACTGAGAGCGTTCATCAGGAAGACTGATCGCTCGGCTTTTGTATGGATCAAGAAGCTTTTATCTAGCGCAACTGTTTTCAAAAATTATTTAGGAGAACTCAGAAATATTTGAATCAATGTCTTCAGGGTTTTGTTTCACCACTATAGATCATTACATTTTTCGTACCGATATACCCTGCTTCTCAACTAGCACGACATATGAAACACCGCATGATGTAAGTTTGAGTATTAGAAAACATCATTTTGAATATCAAATTTCGCCCTGAAGAACCATTATTCGGCTTAAATGACTGCGTAATAATCCGTCTTGGAGCAGAGATATAAAAAGTGACAGCCGTAATTTTATGATGACATTCGACACGACTCAGCGGCTGTAGCCACTTTCACACAATAGCGGCGAGTCCGTAACAGGCAGTTATACCTGGTGACGCTCCCTGCATTTTTTTAATGCAAATAGGCGACTAGGGAGCTACGGGATCGGACGGTTGCTGACATCACCGCTGATGTCACAGGGCGTCAACCTTTAGTGAGGAGATTGCGGCATTGAGATCCACTGTCAGGAAGAAAGAGATGCTCGACGAGGACGTTTTCTGAATTGCAGGTTTTTGGGAAAGTTTTGTTATCCACGCTGAGACTACGAATGCAAAAATAAATCACATTGAGACATACGTTCTAATGATGCCACTGTAATTGCAGTGTTTCTACTTTCTTACACGACCATAAGATGTTTAGCAGTATCGTACTCGTTGTAGAGCTGACCTGTTCAAATATGACTGAAAGAGAAGGAGAGTTGGTGATGGTAGATGTAAAAGCTTTTTATACTGTTACATGGAATAAAAGAATTACTCACCCCATTTTCCGCCTGGTTCTGTAACAATACATATGACAACCTAGTTTGTATGAACGTGAAATGGTAGAAGTGTAAAATTGGTGAAGTGTTCGACATGCGTAACTTAAAAACGATGCTACCATTCTTGGGCAACGTTCCAGACAAGTAGCACGATAGCCAATCGACAGACACATTGGAGGCCAGTTTCTTATAATTTTTTACGTATTTTACACGATTTTACAACAAGGTTAAAATCTCTGATAATAATGCAAATGCGGCTGCGCTATAGCGATGACGCCGGTGGTTCATGAAATTATGATCATGATGGAGATGGACTGATGAATATGTCTGTGGGGATCTGTGGAACTGGAGGTAGCAACTAAAAGTTAGTGAGGTGGTGGAAGGAGGAGGGAAGAAAACGACTGTTGTGAGGTGGAGCGTTTTGACTGGCGCTGGCAAGACGATTACATGTGGCGACCGATGTTATGGTTGGGCAGAGCCAGTAGGATTTAGTTCCGGCAGAAGGTGGTGAATAAGGCATGAATGTGCGTTGAAGGTAGGTTTTGTACGTAGTGGGGCAGCAGCGTACCTGGGTCAGTGATTGGTGGGTACGACATTTGGTTCAAGAACTGTTCGTTGAGTCCTTCGGGTCCGAAGGTGCTCCAAGAAGAAAAGAAACTGTAGTTTTCGAAATTTGAGGCGACACCAAAACTAACACCTTTGCCTGAGCACCTCGACTGGGTAACGGCCTCACGCACTGACTAGGGGGCCGCCGAAGTGTGTTCCGTATATAGGAAAATCCACAACTGACATTCAATTACTTCTTTCATTTGGAAAAGTCCCTTGTGATACCCGCATCGCTGCCTGTCATGGCTGGGAGCCAATCTCGCCCTGAACACATCATGTACTGGTTAAGAGCAGCTTACAGTGTGTGAAAGCCTATTGGTCATCAGTTTTAACATTTCGTGAAATAAATTATTTATTGTCATTCATCACTGTTAATATTTGGTCACACAAGCCACGGATTTTCAGTTGTGTTTATCGGCATTTCAGTGCTTCCAAAAAATGGTTCAAATGGCTCTGAGCACTATGGGACTTAACTTCTGACGTCATCATTCCCCTGGAACTTAGAACTTCTCAAACCTAACTAACCTAAGGACATCACACACATCCATGCCCGAGGCAGGATTCGAACCTGCGACTGCAGAGGTCGCGCGGTTCCAGACTGTAGTGCCTAGAACCGCTCGGCCACTCCGGCCGGCTCGGTGCTTTATTTGAACACGAACTCTTATATGAACTCACAGCTAGACGCTTTGACATGTTACCCCATGTCTTGACAACAACTGCACAGTAATTTCCAGTGTCAACGTACACCTGCCTTTTCTCGCCGCCTTCTCAAGACAAATTAGAGCTGTATATGAGAATCTCATTTCTAATAAGAGACAAAAACCGTTTAACTACCACAGTAGCATTAGAATATGTTTTACAGCTTTGTTCTTACGTTTAGACAACTGTTGGCCAAGTATTTCTGTTAAATGTTTATTTGTCTAACTGTTACTGCATCAATAAAAATGGATTTGGTGCCTTTTGGCAGAAAACTGTGTTCAGTTTGGTAACTGTTGTTCTGCATTTCCTATTGGTGATTCACAGCATTCATTTGATATATCAAACTACATAACTTAAATAAAAACTCACTATGAGCATAAAAAACGTCAGACACGGCTTTACAATATACAGTGTCATGTAAGAAAATGTCGATCATGTTACGTGTGACACCATTACCAGGACCAGCAAGACAGGCTGTCGGAATCTGGTTCCTCTTGTAAACAAAATGAGACTGGATCTGGTACTCTTCGCCGTGAACAGCAAGTCTTAAGGTGTAATATATAACAGACAAAGTACTTTTTGGTATACGTAGCAGTTCGTAATGGTTCTAAGTAGTGCTGCCACCTATTATCTCATTTTCCAATTTTTCGGATTTGGTGGCTTCTGGAAATGAGTTCCTCATATGTGGTGTCTGTTCTTTCTGACATCTCCGAAAGAACAGACACCGTTTTCGGACCTGTTCGAAGGAACAGACACCACGGTATATAATTAAGGCAATCACGACCAGTTGATCACTTTAGTGTGGATGCACAACCCGCTCGCCGGCCGGTGAGGCCGAGCGGTTCTATGCGCTTCAGTCTGGAACCGCGCGACCGGCACGGTCCCAGGTTCGAATCCTACCTCGGGCTTGGATGTGTGTGATGTCCTTAGGTTAGTTAGGTTTAAGTAGTTCTAAGTTCTAGGGGACTGATGACCTCAGATGTTGAGTCCCATAGTGCTTAGAGCCATTTGAACAATCCGCTCGAACTCTTATGGGAATCTGCGAAATGCCGCGAGGAATGAAGAGAATGGGCAAGGGGCTGCTAAGTTGAGAATTAGAGTTTAACGGAAGGCGTGCTTGAGTAGTCCGGCCAGTTGCGATGACTACTGCATCTGTATGACGCAGTGGTGACCGGTCAGTGTGGGACCGAATCCAGGTTTGGCACCATTGTTCAGCTATCCTCACCGATTGTTGGCAGCCAGTGTCATTAATTCACGTGTGTGTTGGAAAAATAACGAGGTTAAATATAATTTTACATTTTAATCACGCTGTGCAAAATTGCAAGTATAAACCGCTGTTATACGAGGGTAATCCCAGAAGTAACGTCTCATATTTTTTATAAGTACATAGACCTGTTTATTTCTACAATGGTTTACATCAGTTTACAACTTGAACATTTAGCTATTTCTCGACATAATCACCGTTACTGTCAGTGCATTTTTGTAGACACTGTGCCAGTTTTTGTATGCCCATCTCATACTAGCTCGCCGCCATACTGTTCAGAAAGTTATGAACCTCTTCTTTCGCCTCGTCGTCGGAGCTGCTTCGCTGGGACCACTATTAACGCTGACAGGTACTGTGAGACTCTGAAAAATCTCAAACGGGCAATTCAGAACCGGAGACGAAGAATGTTGAGCAAGGGTGTACACAGTCTCCATGACAACAGTCGCCCACACATCGCTTGGCAAACCGTTGCTCTCCTGCAACAGTTTCAGTTGAACATAATCACCCACCCACCCTATAGTCCTGACATGGTGCCCCGTGACTATCTCCTGTTCCCTAGGTTAAAAGAACATTTGGCCGGAAAGCGATTCAGCACCAACGACGAGGTGAAAGAAGAGGTTCATAACTTTCTGAATAGCATGGCGGCGAGCTGGTATGACATGGACATACAAAAACTGCCACAGCGTCTACAAAAATCAATCGACAGAAATGGTGATTATGTCGAAAAATAGCTAAATGTTCAAGCTGTAAAATAATATAAAACATTGTAGAAATAACCAGGTCTATGTACTTATAAAAAATAGGAGACCTTACTTTCGGGATTACCCTCGTAGGTGTAACATCGTTCATTAGCATTTCTAAAATAATATCGGGAAAATTGTTTGATGGCTTGCTTTCAGATTGAAAATAACCGACACTGTGGAAAGAGCGTCTTCGGCTTAAATGTAAATTAGTTGAGTGAATTATATTCATAGTTGTTTGCACATTTATGTACATGTTTACATTGCAGGAGATCACTCTTCGAATATTTTCGATAAATGCTGCCTTGCCACATACAGTTGTTCCACATATATCTGTTTTGTCAGCAGGAAATAATTATATTTGCATTCAAAGAGTCATCTCCAGGAATATAAATATGTACATGAATGTGTAAACATCTGAGAATGGGCACAAGCCCGAAACAGGTCGTGTGACGAATAAATAATCTTTTATTGTGACTGGTAGCCGAAATTTTTCTACGTCCTATAAATTAGCTGATTCGTTTTAATAGCAACGGCACCTGAGAGCAGACAGAAATAATTCCTGTTATTCTACACTCGGGTTCAGCGACACACTGGAGCAGCATTACACGAGAACGAAGTGATCGCCGTTTGTTCTCCTGACGTTCGATCGAATCAGTTGGGATCGGGTGGTAGGTCGGCGTCCCTTCGGGGAAGGCCAGCCAATGGCGGCGCGACGGCTCCGGAAGGAAGTCGTAAAGTGGCGTGCATTACGGCGCAGGGGGCGGAGGCGGGGGCGGCCGCGGGGGCGGGCCGCGGGGGCGCATCGCATTCCGCCGCCGGCGGCCGAACAAGAGGAGGCCCGTCCAGAGCCGTCCCCAGCGCTGGGACTTCCGGGGGTGCCGCTGCGTAATGTCTGCGAGAACCGATACTGCCGGGGTCTCTCCAGAGGAGTCGCTGCTTGCGTCAGAATCTGGGCTAAACTAACTGCGAAGCATGAGGATCTGGGCTAAACTCAGTGCGAAAACATCATACGAAATATATCGGGCCCGAAATGTAATATTTCTTCTTAGATTGTTGTTGTTGTTGTGGTCTTCAGTCCTGAGACTGGTTTGATGCAGCTCTCCATGCTACTCTATCCTGTCCAAGCTCTTTCATCTCCCAGTACCTACTGCAACCTACATCCTTCTGAATCTGCTTAGTGTATTCATCTCTTGGTCTCCCTCTACGATTTTTACCCTCCACGCTGCCCTCCAATACTAAATTGGTGATCCCTTGATGCCTCAGAACATGTCCTACCAACCGATCCCTTCTTCTGGTCAAGTTGTGCCACAAACTTCTCTTCTCCCCAATCCTATTCAATACTTCCTCATTAGTTATGTGATCTACCCATCTAATCTTCAGCATTCTTCTGTAGCACCACATTTCGAAAGCTTCTATTCTCTTCTTGTCCAAACTATTTATCGTCCATGTTTCACTTCCATACATGGCTACACTCCATACGAATACTTTCAGAAATGACTTCCTGACGCTTAAATCAATACTGGATGTTAACAAATTTCTCTTCTTCAGAAACGCTTTCCTTGCCATTGCCAGCCTACATTTTATATCCTCTCTACTTCGACCATCATCAGTTATTTTGCTCCCCAAATAGCAAAACTCCTTTACTACTTTAAGTGCCTCATTTCCTAATCTAATTCCCTCAGCATCACCCGACTTAATTAGACTACATTCCATTATCCTTGTTTTGCTTTTGTTGATGTTCATCTTATATCCTCCTTTCAAGACACTGTCCATTCCATTCAACTGCTCTTCCAAGTCCTTTGCTGTCTCTGACAGAATTACAATGTCATCGGCGAACCTCTAAGTTTTTATTTCTTCTCCATGAATTTTAATACCTACTCCGAATTTTTCTTTTGTTTCCTTTACTGCTTGCTCAATATACAGATTGAACAACATCGGGGAGAGGCTACAACCCTGTCTTACTCCCTTCCCAACCACTGCTTCCCTTTCATGTCCCTCGACTCTTATAACTGCCATCTGGTTTCTGTACAAATTGTAAATAGCCTTTCGCTCCCTGTATTTTACCCCTGCCACCTTTAGAATTTGAAAGAGAGTATTCCAGTCAACGTTGTCAAAAGCTTTCTCTAAGTCTACAAATGCTAGAAACGTAGGTTTGCCTTTCCTTAATCTTTCTTCTAAGATAAGTCGTAAGGTCAGTATTGCCTCACGTGTTCCAGTGTTTCTACGGAATCCAAACTGATCTTCCCCGAGGTTGGCTTCTACTAGTTTTTCCATTCGTCTGTAAAGAATTCGTGTTAGTATTTTGCAGCTGTGACTTATTAAGCTGATAGTTCGGTAATTTTCACATCTGTCAACACCTGCTTTCTTTGGGATTGGAACTATTATATTCTTCTTGAAGTCTGAGGGTATTTCGCCTGTTTCATACATCTTGCTCACCAGATGGTAGAGTTTTGTCAGGACTGGCTCTCCCACGGCCGTCAGTAGTTCCAATGGAATATTGTCTACTCCGGGGGCCTTGTTTCGACTCAGGTCTTTCAGTGCTCTGTCAAACTCTTCATGCAGTATCATATCTCCCATTTCATCTTCATCTACATCCTCTTCCATTTCCATAATATTGTCCTCAAGTACATCGCCCTTGTATAGACCCTCTATATACTCCTTCCACCTTTCTGCTTTCCCTTCTTTGCTTAGAACTGGGTTTCCATCTGAGCTCTTGATATTCATACAAGTCGTTCTCTTATCTCCAAAAGTCTCTTTAATTTTCCTGTAGGCTGTATCTATCTTACCCCTAGTGAGATAGGCCTCTACATCCTTACATTTGTCCTCTAGCCATCCCTGCTTAGCCATTTGGCACTTTGGCACTTCTTAGATTAAGACTTATTAATTTAAAAATTGTGTACTAATGGGACTGATGGCAGCAGCAATATTGCACTCATGTTCAGAAAAAAGAGCACACCTTGAACGATTACAGATAGGACTTTCATATTCGGAGAACATGTACATTAGAATGCTCTGGAGAACTTTAGCACTTGGTTCATGTCAGCCCTCGGATTCCAGGTCAATATCGATATCACGACGCAACACCACTGGGCCGTGGCGAGCTGGCGCCAGTCTTATTCTGTTCATGTATCGTTGAGATCGGGCAACCCTCGAGATCTCGGGGGGGGGGGGGGGGGGGGGGGGGAGGGGGGGGGGGGGTGGCCGCTGCGGCCGAGCGGTTCTAGGAGCTTCAGTCCGGCCGGAACCACGCGGCTGCTACGGTCGCAGGTTCGAATCCTGCCTCGAGCATGGATATGTGTGATGTCCTCAGGTTAGTTAGGTTTAAGTAGTTCTCAGTTCTAGGGGACTGGTGACCTCAGATGTTAAGTCCCATAGTGCCATTTGAAACTTTTTTTTTAAATTGTGCCAGTGCCTTGGCGGGGAGTGAAATGTCATCCGAGTTCTAGGCCTGGCAGTGTTTAAGAACCTGGCCACTACCGGAGTTGGTCACATATCCCCTTCCAAAGTTTAGTATGTATCTTTCTTCCGTGAAGGCTCGTTAAGCTGGGGTATATTTTGTTTGTAACATGTTTGTATATTAACTTGTTTTCTTAAGTATTACGGACTGACAACTGGCTAAACCTTAAATTGCATAGCATCTGCTGAGTAACTTGCGCAGCTTTTTCTAGTAATTTTTTTAATTAACATATCTGAGTACGTAAACATTTATTTCTTTAAGATCAGCGTCTCTGTTGTAGTTTTTTTTTTTAATTGAGTGATTCTATCATGTTATGTATAGGCATCTTAGTTTGGCACTAGTGCTCAAGTGTTATTAAGTCACCCTTTATCTGTAATTGTTTGTCGGCAGGGGTTCTAGGCGCTACAGTCCGGAACCGTCCGACCGGCACGGTCGCAGGTTCGAATCCTGCCTCGGGTATGTATGTGTGTAATGTCCTTAGGTTAGTTAGGTTTAAGCAGTTCTAAGTTCTAGGCGACTTATGACCACAGCAGTTAAGTCCCATAGTGCTCAGAGCCATTTGAACCATTTTGTAATTGTTTCATTATATCTGTTTTGGGGGAAGTCCTATATGGGAGTTTGAAGTTCTCAAGTTTTTCAGTAACCCCCTTTTCTTTTTCTTATATCTAGTGCCTCGTCCACAATTTTTAATTCTCAAATTATTTTTTTAAGGAGTAATGCCAATAAGGTATCTTGATTATAAAGTGTGACTACCAACCATGATTCGATCCCGCTTTTATGGTATTTAACAAGTGCTGTGCAAGTGTGGTACGACTAAGAAATCACGTATCAACCACCTACCGGTAAAATGTGCCAGTGGCTCTCGTTGTAGCTGTAAACCGAAGGTAATGGATCAGTGTGACTTTGGCAGACGTGCAGGATGCCTCACAGGGTGCGCTAACCCTACCGTCAAATCAGTGAGTTTAAAAGAGAGCGCATTACTAGCATGTAAGAATGAGATACATCAATCCTGGAAACTGCTGCTCGTGCGGGACGAAGTGTTTCAGCATTGCTACGAGTGGGTGCAGAATGGAAGGCCGTAGAACACGACGAGATGGGTCAAGTCTCTCACCACCCAGCAGCCCTCCCCCCCCCCCCCCCTTCCCCGTTCGAGAAATTCGTCACCTCATCCGAATAGCATTGCAGGACAGAAGGACAGATATGTGTCCACCTCGGCTCTGGCGCAAGAGTGGAACAGAGTAGCACTTCGTAAACTGTCAGTGGTGACACTCCGTCTTTGCTTATTACGCCATGGGCTATGTGCACGTCATCCTATGCTCTGCCTACCTTTGGGAATGAGCTGAAACATACTAGACGGCAATGGTGTACGGAATGACATCGCTGGGGACAGTTATGGCAGCAGATACTGTTTTTGGATGAATCCAGTTTCTGTTTGTTTGAAAATGACGACCACATTTTGGTTCACAGCAGACAGGGAAGCGACAACACAGTAACTGCGTTTGCCCAAGACATGCAGCAGCGCCAACTCAATGCCGTATGGTGCGAGTTGCTACAGGTTGCAACCACAAATCACATTTGGTGCGTGTCCAAGGCCGTGTGGCCAGCATGACTTACTTGAATGACATCTTGCAATTCGTAGCCGTACCCTTTCTGCACAACACCTCGGGCGCCATTTTTCACCAAGACAGTGCATAACCACATGTTGCTGCACGAACAATTGCCTTTGTGGTGTCCCAGGACATCAGCCTTTAGTTTTGACCCGGCAGATCACGAGACTTGTCGCCAAACGGAAATGTGTGAAATATGGTGAACCGACGTTGGCAGTGCGGTGACCCAATACCAACGACCACAGACGAACTTTGGAACCAGGTCAATGCACCTTGAATAGCTATACCTCAGGACGCTACTCGCACGTATAATCTTGTCGATGCCATCTTGCGTGGAACAAGTTATCAGTTCCCATAGCGGACCCGGTCCCTACTACGCAACAGGACACATGCTAAACCGAAGTGACTGAAATGATAATCATTTTCGCAGAACATAGTAATGTACATATCCTGTGAATATGAACGTCCTACCTCTAGTCGTTCAAGGGGTTAAGTTTTTTTTCTGAACATGAGTGTATAAGGCAGAAGAGACATTCTGATGAAGAAAATGAAATGAAATTATGACCATGTTTAAAATCAGTGTAGCTGATTTTTGTTGTCAATTACTAATAGGGTGATGCTAGACTCTATAGACTGTATATCGTAATCAAAGTTTGATCGCTAGAGCAGGCGCGTATAAAAAGTGTACAAAAATATGTAATCAAAACTCGTAAATCATGAAAAGACAATGAAGGAAGGTTCTGTGATTCATCAAGCCAATTTACATGTTGTTCTTGTTGTGGTCTTCAGTCCAGAGACTGGTTTGATGCAGCTGTGCATGCTGCTCTGTCCTGTGCAAGCTTCTTCATCTCGAAGTAACAATTGCGTCCTACATCCCTCTGAATGTGCTTAGTGTATTCATCTCTTGGTCTCCCTCTTCGATTTTCACCCTCCGCGCTGCCCTCCAATACGAACTTGGTGATCCCTTGATGCCTCAGAACATTAAATGAGGCTTAGATATTGATGAATTGGCAGTACACATTTTGTAAAATGTTTATATTGTAGATGCAATGGTTGAGAAAAACGTCAAATATTCATAATGGGTGTACTCAAAGCTTTATTAATGGGTTGGTGCCTAAGGTCGTAGCGTTTTTGTGCAAGTTTAATAAACGCAACAGATAACGTAACAATGACTTTAGTCATCAATAATATATTCTCTTTCACTGTTTACTACAGTCTGCTTCTCGGTGTGGCCGGGCGGTTCTAGGCGCTTCAGTCTGGAAGCGCGCGCCCGCTACCGTCGCAGGTTCGAATCCTGCCCCGGGCATGGATGTGTGTAATGTCCTTCAGTTAGTTAGGTTTAAGTAGTTCTACGTTCTAGGGGACTGATGACCTCAGATGTAAAGTCCCATAGTGCTCAGAGAGATTTGAACCATTTTTTTTCTGCTTCTCGATTCCGCGACTGTAGAAATCACGTGGTTTTGAGACGAAGAACTCATTGAGAAATGTTCGGGCGCATTTTCTTCCAGAAGCGAAGTTCCTTAAAGGTTGTTCGATAGAGAGCGTAAAAGTTGAAAATCTGACGGCGCATGGTCAATAAGGTCGGTTCGAAATGAATTTCTAGCCCAACTCCTGTCTATCAGAATGCGGGAGCATTATCGTGGAGTAGCATCGCTTTACGGAAGTTTCCTGGTTGTTGTTCCTGGACTCTCCTGCAAGACGTATCCGTTGTTGACAATAAATGTCAGCAGTGATGGTTACATCTTGGGGAAGCAATCCGTTGTATACCACTCCATCGCTGTTCCACGAGATGCAAAACACTACCTTTTGGGGATGCACGCAGGTGTTTGCTTTATTATTTTGGCTCGGCCATTCATTCCTTTACTTTACGGTAGCACAAAGAGAACTTTTCTCGTCACCAGTAACGATATTGGATTGTTGTTCACGAGCCAGCAGATGACGACCAAGCAGAGATGCACATATGTCCACCCGTTGGTTTTTGTAATTCAGACTTAGAGCATGCGGTACCCATACATACGATTTTTGTACCTAGCCCATTGCATGCAAATGTCGCACGATGGTGGAATGATGACAGTTCATCACATTTGTCAGTTCTCGAGTACACTGTCTGCATCATCGTGGATTAATGCGTTTAAACGATCTTCATCAATCCCCGAAGGTCTTCCTGATCGTGGAGAGCCACTAAACCTAAATTCGAGAAAATTATTTTCTTGCCGAGCTTTGTCTAACGCCATTATCCCGTTATAATACGCAAATATTTCCGGGTGCCTCTGCCGCTGTCACCCTTGTATTGGACTCAAACAGAAGAATATGTCATAAATGTTCCAATTTCTCCACTTCGCGCTCCATTTTCTACCGTCCACAGCCCCATGCCCTACATCCAGCTAAAAAAATGACAATGTGTAAAATGAAATAGTAACAGTGAACTACAACTAGAAAATAACAATCGAAAAATGAAGCGATAGCAGCAGGAATATGAACATGCAAATCAAAAACACTACGAACTTATGTATCAACCCATTAAACATTTAAACGTATAAGTGAGAAACTTGGAAATAAGAATAATCATTTAGCACAGAAACAATCAAGTAGTGTGCAAAGAAAGAAAAAGAATAGAATAAGGAGATTACTCTCCATTTCATGCGTCTGGCAGCAAAGCTTGTGTAGCTACGTCATAAGTTAGTTTCGTAACATTAGTATGAGATAGTATTATTGACATTATTATAATAAGTGCTTTCGTGCCTTTATTTTATTGAAATTTTCTATAACCACCCTGAAATCTATTTCATTTGTAACTTTTCTTTTGATTGATGAAATGAGCGGACTGGCACGTCGCTCTTGATTCATAGTAGAGCGAAGATAATTTTTTATCTATTTCAGCGACTGAGAAACGAAAATCCATAAGTTTTGAGTTATATGTGATATACAGCATATTGATTGCCTGACGTTCCATTTAATTAGACTAAACGATTTCTTGGGCATCCAGATAGCATCAACGTACACTCTCGTAATGATTGCAAGTGCACCGCTACGATACCTATGTTTTGCAGCAACTGCTTACTGTCGAACTCAACGTAAATTTCTGACACATTCTCCGTTGATACTGCCAGAGCGTCACTGGAAACTTCAACCACAAATTTTGTTTCAATAATTAGGAACATTTTTGTGAGTTCCCTCATGGCCATGTCTCGCTGTGGCAATTCTTGTATGAATTGATACATGCGTCCAAACACCGATCGACGAACTTCTTCTTGAATGATAATCTAGCGTCATGAGACAGTTCACCCGGCATTGTTTAATTTGCCTTTCGTCTTCCTCGTCGGTCACTATGAATGTCCATGTCATTGCATTTTTAGTGCCAAAAGTAACACCATTGTCTATAACTGCGGTTGACCGGCGTTGCCTGGTGAAACGTTGTGGCGATGCCTCGTGTAAGGAGGACAAATGCGTAACATCATGTTTCCGACTTTGATAAAGGTGCGATTGTAGCCTATCGCGATTGCGGTTTATCGTATCGGTACATTGCTGCTCGCGTTGGTCGACATCCAATGACTGTTAGCAGAACGTGGAATCGGAGGGTTGAGGTGGATAATACGTAATGCCGTGCTGGATCCCAACTGCCTCGTATCACTAGCAGTACAGATGACAGGCATCTTATCCACATGGCTGTAACGGATCGTGCAGCCACGTCTCGATCCCTGAGTCAGAAGATGAGGACGTTTGCAAGACAACACCCATCTGCACGAACAGTTCGACGACGTTTGCAGCAGCATGGACTATCAGCTCGGTTACCCTTGACGCTGCATCACAGACAGGAGGGCCTGGAATGGTGTACTCAACGACGAACCTGGGTGCACGAATGGCAAAACGTCTTTTTTTCGGATGAATCCAGGTTCTGTTTACAGCATCATGATGGTCGCATCCGTGTTTGGTGACATCGCGGTGAACGCACATTGAAAGTGTGTATTCGTCATCGCCATACTGGCGTATCACTCGGCCTGATGGTATGTGATGCCGTTGGTTACACGTCTCGGTCACCTCTTCTTCGCATTGACAGCACTTTGAACAGTGGACGTTACATTTCAGATGTGTTACGACCCGTGGCTCTACCCTTCATTCGATCCCTGCGAAATCCTACATTTCAGCAGGATAATGCACGACCGCATTTTTCGGGTCCTGTACGTGCCTTTGTGGATACAGAAAATATTCGACTGCTGCCTTGACCAGCACATTCTCCAAATCTCTCACCAATAGAAAACGTCTGGTCAATGGTGGCCGAGCAACTGGCTCGTCACAATACGCCAGTCACTACTTTTGATGAACTGTGGTATCGTGTTGAATCTGCATGGGCAGTTGTACCTGTACACGCCATCCAAGCTCTGTTTGACTCAATGCCCAGGAGTATGTAGGCCGTTATTACGGCCAGAGGTGGTTTTTCTGGGTACTGATTTCTCAGGATCTATGTACGCAAATTGCGTGAGAATGTAATCACATGTCAGTTCTAGTATAATATATTTGTCCAATGAATACCCGTTTCGTTTCGTTTATCATCTGCATTTCTTCTTGGTGTAGCAATTTTAATGGCCAGTAGTGTATATGTAGAAGGCGAGAAGAATGAGTATAACTTCTGTACAGTTCATAAACAGTTCGCCGGCCGCGGTGGTCTAGCGGTTCTAGGCGCTCAGTCCGGAATCGCGCGACTGCTAAGGTCGCAGGTTCGAATCCTGCCTCGGGCATGGATGTGTGTGATGTCCTTAGGTTAGTCAGGTTTAAGTAGTTCTAAGTTCTAGGGGACTGATGACCACAGATGTTAAGTCCCATAGTGCTCAGAGCCATAAACAGTTGGCGCTAGAGCGATCGCATGAGAATGCGTAAACTCCACAGAGATATGAGGAAGGATTAGCACAGGTACTAGAAAGAGGTTTTGGATCGATTTTTCGAATTTACGTTATGCAATTCCATGTAAACCTGACATTACATGGCTTTGTCATAACCTAGGAAGGGTTCACGAAGTTCCGCTATGTTGTCTTCTACATAGATGCATGTAAATATTTGATTTGATCAGTTCTGTTTTCATTGGAAGCGCTGTCAACAATTATTCCATGATATTTAGCCTTTTTTTATCTGCAACAGCTGCTTCCTTAACATGTTCACCCAAATTAGTAATAAATTCATTTTGTATTCCTTTTGACAAATATGGAGGTACTCTCTTTAACCCACCAGCCCACCCTTAAAGTTTTCGAAAATGCTCTTTCAATACTGAATCGTATTGTGCCAACAGTTGCACCAATTCTGAGTAATTTTTTTGTGTTTTCCAATGAAATATCTCCACGTTGGCTACGGGAAGCAAGGTTTACTGTTCTGTATTTAATGAAGTATCTAAAAGACGATGTAAAATGTTTCTCCATTTTTTGGTACTATCAATCACAGAGGAAACAATCGACAGCAGAAACAGTACAGTTCCTTTGTTGTTGATGAGTGTAGCACCCATTCCTTTAAATATTTAGTCCCGTTAAAATGAGTAAAGCCACGATGAAGTTCAACAACTAGTGTTCTTGTAGTGTAACGATCCGGTCTTGCTGTAGAGTCAAAGGGTCCCTCCTTGTTTTGATATACTTCACTTCGTTTATCAATTATAACAATTTTGCAAGTTCTGGAACTGGTGCAGGTCAGTCTGCAGAAGAGGTGTCGAAGTTAGAGGCGTCAGAAATATGTTCATTCTAAGTAATTTTCTTATCATTTTTATCTTTTTCCAGTTTTATTTATGTCAGAGTCTTCACTGAAGTCATATGCTGTAAGCGGGCTTTTCACCTGTGTTTGTAGTCGGAACATCAATAATAATTTATATGCTGGAGGGAGATTCAGCAGTTTGTTACTGTTTCCTTCACACTCTTTATTTTCTCCAAGAGCGGAAAGGCATTTCTCTGCAGCCTGTAGGCTCGTAGCAGAGAGTACATAGGTATTGTCGTAATGAGATATGTACGGTCATCCTGAAATGACTATTGTGTACAGCATTTGTATTGTGACTGTTAGTAAAACCAATTTTCTCCGCGTATAAAAGGATTATATTTATTTCGCTATTTGACGAACCGTTATTTGTTTGTTAAACGTTACAGTTCCACAATTTGTAACACACTTCGATATGATAACTCAGTGCTGTTTTCTGTAAAACAGTGTAAAGAAAGAATGTAATAGGTGCAAAGGATTATAGAACTTTGAAGTGTCAACGCTTTCCAGAACCTATTAGTATGTACTAGTACATTTCGAGATGATACCATACTAATTTAGAAATGTAGGTACTTTCTTTTTGGGCCCTTCTTCAACACACGATCAGTGTTTAAGCTCACGTAACACCCCACAAGATAAATCAAGGAAAAACACACTTTACTTACACAGTATTTGTAATCGACTGGATGGCCAGCGTGAGAGCATGTTGCAAAGCATGCTTTGCTGTCCGTAATGATCACACGCCCTTTTAAGAATCATGTCGTCGCTTTTACAATGTCCAGGGGACCGTCATAAAATGGTGGTGTCTTCAGAATAATTATTGTCTTTGAATAAAAGTGTCTTTTCTGTTCGTCTGATTGAGCATTTCGATCAGTTACCCTCTGTACTACACTGTAGCAGTTCTTTGTACGCATGGTCCAAGTTTCATCGAGGTATGTCACTTGGCAGTGAAACATCATGCGAAAGATAGATTTGGCCTTCAGTACTGCACACCGGTGTGCCTAGGGTACTAAGTGACTTTGTACACTTTCGTCAAATAATGGCATAACTGGAGCCCGTGGATGTTACGTCAAACAAGTTGTTGATGGTATACTGTAGCAACGAGCCACAAAATTGTCCGAAGTCATTTTATTCGAAAAATACCATTACCTGTATCGAATTGATACAGTTCGTCATCAGACGGAAATCACACTATCGCCGAAAGCGTGTTACATTTGTTTACTGGCAAGTTGCAGTGAACATTTGTTCTTAGATTTTTCCCCAAACGGATCGTATTCGCACTGTTGTTTATATTTTTACATTCACACACGTTGGTTTTCATTTTTAAGCACATTCGTTGCGCCACCAAACAAATTAACAATGCGCATCATATGTTTTGGTTCACATGTTGTAGGTGTACTTATCACTTATTTACTAATTCTAAGTGAGGCAAACCATATGGTAAGCGTTGTCATTTGTTTGCAATAATAAAAACCAAGGTTTGTGAGACTGAAAGTAGTATGCAATATATGCAAGATTCGTTGGAGAAAACCTGTAACAACAAAATATTCCTGAAAAACAATTTACTGTAACTCACCATTAAACAGAAGTAACAAGCGTTTTGACGAAAGCATAAAAGCTCTCTGATGATGAACTGCACCAATTCGATACTGGCAACGGCATTTTTCCAATAAAGTAACCGAAAACCAATTTTTTACGTACATAATCAACTGCATGACGTTCATTAATATTCCGTATCCTCTTCATTCATTTCACAACAGATCGCTTGCCATCATCTGAAATTTGTTATATGATTAATCACTTCGATCTGTTTAGATATCTTAAACACTTTCCATACGAATAAATCATACTGCATTGTGAAGCACTTTACTGTGCTAATTGTCATTTCACTCATAACAGAATATTGTTTCGTAAACTGTGTTCTGGACTAAATTGCGGAAAGAGGTGAAAGACGTAAATAAAACCAATATATTTAAATCGGAATACGAAGTATACTTCTTAAAAATTATATTCTGTGTACTAAAGAATTCTTTGGATAGGGGTCAACAAAAATTTACTTGACAAATATACTTCCACGATTTACTTCATGCTGTTGGAATAATGAACCTTGGGACCTCCTTCAGAGCTCAAGATCTTCAATTATGAGAGACGCACATAGTTATTCAAAAGGACAAGTGCTAAAGCGTGAAAACTGTATTAGTTGTTGTTGTCAGCTGAAAGAGTGTTCCCGCAATGTGTGGAGTGCGAACAATATGAGTAGTGAAAGTGATGAGATGGGAACGAAATAACGTAAAACTAGGTTTGGTATTATCTGCTGATCTGCTCCAAATACTGTACGTGTAGATTGTAATGTAATATAGAATCATATATTGTAATGCCCCCCTCTATGGACTTACCAGCTAGTAATTCCTTTTTATTGTTAAATTAAACTTACCTGTCACTTTTCCAGAATATGTGACGTGACAAACACATGGAGTTACTAAATATTTTTTAAAACTAAAGCTAAATCGATCACGGAACAGTGCTAAAATTGATTATGGTAAAAGCTATTTACAGCTGTAAATTATCTCTGCCAGAACTAACATATAAATCAGTAACGTTAAGGCAGCTAAAGAGAAACGAATTGCAACTACGAGGGGCTATACAGGGTGGTCCATTGATAGTGACCGGGCCAAATATCTCACGAAATTGACATCAAACGAAAAAATTACAAAGAACGAAACTCGTCTAGCTTGAAGGGGGAAACCAGATGGCGCTATGGTTGGCCCGCTAGATGGCGCTGCCATAGGGCAAACGGATGTCAACTGCGTTTTTTAAAAATAGGAACCCCCATTTTTATTACGTATTCGTGTAGTATGTAAAGAAATATGAATGTTTTAGTTGGATCACTTTTTTCGCTTTATGATAGATGGCGCTGTAATAACCACAAACGTATAAGCACGTGCTATCACGTAACATTCCACCAGTACGGACGTTATTTGCTTCGTGATACATTACCCGTGTTAAAATGGACCGTTTAGCAATTGCGGGAAAGGTCGATATAGTGTTGATGTATGGCAGTTGTGATCAAAATGCCCAACAGGCGTGTGCAATGTATGCTGCTTGGTATCCTGGACGACATCATCCAAGTGTCCGGACCGTTCGCCGGATAGTTACTTTATTTAAGGAAACAGGAAGTGTTCAGACACATGTGAAACGTCAACCACGACCTGCAACAAATGATGATTCCGAAGTAGGTGTTTTAGCTGCTGTCGCGACTAATCCGCACATCAGTAGCAAATTGCGCGAGAATCGAGAATCTCAATAACGTCGGTGTTGAGAATGCTAGATCAACATTTATTGCATCTGTACCATATTTCTATGCACCAGGAATTGCATGGCGACGACTTTGGACGTCGTGTACAGTTCTGCCACTGGCCAAAAGAGAAATTACGGGACGATGACAGATTTCTTGCATGCGTTCTATTTAGCGACGAAGCATCATTCACTAACAGCGGTAACGTAAACCGGCATAATATGCACTATTGGGCAACGGAAAATCCACGATGGCTGCGACAAGTGGAGCATAAGCGACCTTGGCGGGTTAATGTATGATGCGGCATTGTGGGAGGAAGGACAATTGGCCCCCATTTTATCGATGGCAATCTAAATTGTGCAATGTATGCTGATTTCCTACGTAATGTTCTACCGATGTTACTACAAGATGTTTCACTGCATGACGGAATGTACTTCCAACATGGTGGATGTCCGGCATATAGCTTGCGTGCGGTTGAAGCGGTATTGAATAGCATATTCCACGACCGGTTGAATGGTCGTCGAAGCACCATACCATGATGTCATTACACGTATTGCCAAATGCATTGAGGTTGACGGACATCATTTTGAGTATTTGTTGCATTAATGTGGTATTTACAAATGATCACGCTGTAACAGTATGCGTTCTCAGAAATGATAAGTTCACGAAGGTACATGCATCACATTGGAACAACCGAAATAAAATGTTCAAACGTACCTACGTCCTGTATTTTAATTTATAAAACCTACCTGTTACCAACTGTTCGTCTGAAATTGTGAGCCATATGTTTGTGACTATTTCAGCGCCATCTACCACAAAGCGAAAAAAGTGGTCCAACTAAAACATTCATATTTCTTTACGTTCTACACGAATATGAAATAAAAATGGGGGTTCCTATTAAAAACAAAACGCAGTTGATATGCGTTTGACCTCTGGCAACTCCATCTAGCTTGCCAACCATAGCGCCATCTGGTTTCCCCCTTCAAGCTACACAAGATTCGTTCTTTGTAGTTTTTTCGTTGGACGCTTATTTCGTGAGATATTTGGCCCGGTCACGATCAATGGACCACCCTGTATACGAATTCCGAGAACCATATCAAACGCAATAATAAATTAACGAGAAGATACTGACAGGACTTGTTAAATTCACTAACAGCCTAATAGTGATGCATGTTGATAGTGTACACAACATAGTCGAAAATAATTACAAGGACAAGAAGTATGAAGTAACTGCAATGAAACAAAACGGTTTAAATTAATGGTAGGAGTGCCAAACAAAGATTCCTACATAAACACCTCCACCGGGTTTATGAATTTTTATAAACGTGTGGAAACTTTATTTAATGTTGGTTTAAATAGCAACGAAGCAGGGTTTTTGAGTAAGGGACTGCAATATAATATCAGACAAATCTGGAAAGAGTTACTGTCAAAACTCAATAGCAGAAATAAAAATAGCTAATGAAATAGACAAAATGAGTAAACGAGAACGTTTTTTTAAAAACAGTCAACAGCATAAAAACATTACCATTTTCACATATATTATTTGAGAAAATTAATTTTTGAAAATGCTATAATACGGAAGTTAAACAGAGAAATTACATGAAGCGGGCGTATCAGTTACAAAGACTGATAAAGGCTACAAACTTCTTTTGATAGAAAATAAAGATTTCATTTAAAAATACAGAGAAGAACCAAAGAAACTAGTACACCTGCCTCACAACGTGTAGGGCCCCCGCGAGCACGCAGAAGTGCCCCAACACAACTAATGTCTGAAGTAGTGCTGGAGGGAACTGACACCATGAATCCTACAGGGCTGTCCATAGATCCGTAAGAGTACGAGGGGGTAGAGATCTCTTCTGAACAGCACGTTGCAAGGCGTCCCAGATATGATGAATAATGTTCGTGTCTGGGGAGTTTGGTGGCTAGCGGCAGTGTTTAATCTCATAGGAATGTTCGTGGAGCCACTCTGTAATAATTCCGGACGTATGGTGCATCGCATTGTCCTATTTCAATGGCCCAAGTCCGCCGGAATGCCTAATAAACTTCAATGGGTGCAGGTGGTCAGACAGGGTGCTTACGTACGTGTCACCTGTCAGAGTCGTATACAGATGTGTCAGGGGACAGATATCTCTCTAGCTGCACACGTCCCACACCATTACAGAGCCTTCATCATCTTGAACAGCCCCTTTTGACATGCAGGTTGTCTCCAAACCCGTACACGTCTATCCGCTCGATACAATTTGAAACGAGACTCGTCCGACCAGGCAACACGTTTCCAGTCATCAACAGTCCAATGCCGGCGTTGATAGGCCCAGACGACGTGTAAAGCTTTGTGTTGTGCACTCATCAAGGGTACACGACTGAACCTTCTCCTCCGAAACCCCACAGCCATGATGATTCGTTGAATGGTTCGCTTGCTGACACTTGTTGGTGGCCCAGCATTGAAATCTGCAGAAATTTGCGGAAGGGTTGCATTTCTCTCCCGCTGAACGATTCTCTTCAGTCGTAGTTGATCCCGTTCTTGCATGATCTTCTTCCGGTCACAGCCATGTCGGGTACTTGATGATTTACCAGATTCCTGATATTCAAGGTACACTCATGAAATGGTCGTACTGGAAAATCCGCACTTGATCGCTACCTCGGAGATACTGTGTCCCATCGCTCGTGCGCCGACTGTAATACCACATTCAAACTCACTTAAATCTTAATAACCTGCCATTGTAGCAGCAGTAACCGATCTAACATCTGCGCCAGACACTTGTCTGATATACGCGTTGCCGACCGCACCACCGTATTCTGCCAGTTTAAATATCTTTATATTTGAATATGCATACTTATACCAGTTTCTTTGGTGGTTCAGTGTACAAAAACAGAATTTCTTTTCCAAAACGATATCATAAAGTTAAAAATGACACTAAGAAATTTCACATTCCAAACTTTATTTTGGCGAAAAAGAATAGTGTTAGTTAAAAAGTAATGACTGCACTTACTCCATCATTGCTCTCGCAAATAAAATAATACAAGGAGAGTAAATCGATTCAGTCGTTGGTAGAAAGTATAGGCTGTTAATATTAAGAAAGGAATAGATAAAATTTTCATGAAAGATTTTGTGTTGGATATTTCTTACGGCACATGATGTGGCAGACATCCCGATCCAAAGGGAGATTATAGTTTGAATCCAGTGTATTTAAAACATTTAACGATTGATGGAACAGACGAATTATTAAAGAAACCTCATTTCTCCTGTTCTATGCTGAATTATGTTTCATCCTTATTAAATAATTATTCTTATTAAATAACAAGTATAACATGAAGAGCAACATCGCTTATTGCAGAAGATTTGTAGAGGGTTGCTTCACTCTTTCTAAAGCCGATGAGTCGCAGACCAAAGAACTAGCTCAGAAAAAAGTATCTTACACCTAAAAATTAATTTTACGACAATTCTTGAGACACAAGGACTGATACATCTGGAACTCACTCTGCGCCATAAAAATTGCAAGCGTGCCATTGACATGTTCCAGTGTCCTTCTCTCACTGCTGTTGTTGTAAGTGCTGATTACTGCCGTCCTGTACTGCATAGACATGAATATTTCCACTTAAGTATCTGCAGGACTATGGACTTCCCCACAGAGCAGTCAGAGACAACGAAAGAATTTTACGGCCGTTTTTCATAATAGAGAATGTAACCTAAAACCAGTCGTCTCCATATATAAAAACATCATGATAAAAGAGCACTTCACAAACTGCAGATCAGCAGAAAAGAATAAAGTTTACCACAATGAAATTTGTAGATACGATGCCTGATAAAGTCGAAAGAATAATGTGGAAAACGCCTCTAGAACGTCAAATAATATTGTAGCTCAAACGAGATACAAACTACCAGTAACGTCACATACTAACGCTCGGGAGTATATATTGTTCAGTGCCATGCTTGTGATGTGAACTAATAGTCCAGACGAGTAGAATATTCTATACACGCATTGGTGAGCACTCTTACCCTATCAAATAAAACTGATTCAGGCACACGTTCCCCCCCCCCCCCCCAAATTATAATGTAGGCTCTGTTCGAGACAATTAAGAGGAAAAGGAAGATTTTAGCGGAAATGGGGATTTACGTTTCAAGATGGAAAGAATTTGATAAACTACTATATGGTCAGATCGAGTTCTCGGACGACGTCATTTGAGATCCCACAGCGAACTGCTCACTCGAAGTTTGCTGCATTGATGGACCACTGTGCACTGTCCTCTCCAGTGCAGCATTCTACAAAAGGACTGGAACCCTAACATCATGAAGGAATTGCTGTACATCACCTATTCGTAGCTATCGAAGAAGATAATATGCCAATAATTAATTTCCTTTCTTACATGGGTGAACTCCCCATCGCACGCCCCTCAGGTTTCGAGATAAAACGGCACAGTGGACAGTCCGTTAAAAAATTGAACAATGATCAAGCATAAAAACAGGAAGAAGAAACCTGAACTGTGGAAAAAGAAGAAAAACAGGAACAATAAACAATCTGAGGTCAAGATGTACAACATCGAGAGCACTGGAAGAACACGGTGTCGTGGTTGTGAGGTCTCAGTGTTGGCCAGCGAGGCCGGAAACTCGTGTTCAAATCTCCCTTGCGCTTAATTTTATTTTTCACAAAGTAACGAACTTTGCGTCCGTCACTGACGTGTGTGTTCTCCTTCTGCAATCTTGCCAATTGTCGTGCTATACATTGGTTATATAATATGAGTCATGTGGTAAGAATATATTGCCGTCGCAAGTAAATGTGATTAATAGTGAAAGCAGGTGAGACGCCGCATAGACGTCTCACAGAAATGGAAAACACCAATAAACGGGTGTGAACTACGTTGCAGCAAAGGAATTCAAGAGTCAAAACTTCCAAAACGGAACGCAAGAGACATAACATGTGGTACATGTGTAGAATAAATAGGAGGTACGTATAGTATGACTTGAGGTCCCTTCTTTACACCTCGCTGTTGTAAACGGACGTTACACCACTACGTAGACACACATTTTAATACAGCGAAGATACACGACAATGACCGGACGGACAATTTATAATTCACTGAAAAAGAGAAGAAAAACTAGGGCAGGAGGGAGCTTTGGAAACGGGTCTCTCCCTTCACACTCTGACATCGTGACTACATATCCACAAAGCATCTGCTCTACAAATATGCTTGATGTGCACGTCTTGAGCTTGGACTGTCCATTGTTTCCAGTTTGCTAACAGTTTAGTACACCTTCTTCCTCTTTTCAAGCTTGATCTGTGTTTAGTTTTTGAGGGCTATCCACTAAGCCAGCTTATCACCAAATTTGAGGGGGGTGGGGTGCGATGAGGAGTTTCCCTTGTTAGTAAATTCCTTTTGTGTTTGATTACCCCCTTTTGTAAGTTACCTGCTTAAGATGTCAACACCACTGTTTGCTTATGAACATTGGCACCTCGACTCCCCATCCCCCAATTCCTATCTCTCACTACAATCGTAGACATTTTGAAAAGTGTATATAAATATGTATTTTTCTATAATTTTTCAAAATACGTATTATTTAAAGTATCGTACCACATTATTCTGATGAGTGCAACGAAAAATTCTGCAGAATCAGCTATTTCTTCCACGCGTACAAAAATGTTCTGCAAGAGGCTCACGTGTGCTTCCACTTAAGAGGTAGGTTTAATGCTTAATCATGTCTGGGCTATCGGTAACAAGAACGCACCCCCCCCCCCCCCCCAAATACTGAGATATGTAAGATGAAAATCCCAAGCAGTCGATAATGCTGTACAACTCTCGCAAATGCACCATGAGTGTCGGTCTTCCATTACTTATTCAAATGATGGGGGGGCAGGGAATATCTAGCTGCGGAACAAATACAGTGACTCCAGATTTACTGAATTAATAACCCACATAAACAAACAAATAAAAAAGACATTTGCAAGATATTCACACATGTCAGAGAAACAACAACGTTAATGAACATGCTAAAGAACTGCTTTGATTGTACGTCTAACGCATATGAATGAGCCGCATGGAAACGGCAAAGACAAGAATGAAAGTTAGCAGCTCTGACGATCTCAACTACTTTTGAATTCACCGGTGGTGCAGCAACAACTACATCTGTCATGTTGTCTAAAAGTTAATCAGACATGCAGGAAAATAACGACGTGCACTTGCTGTTGCACCAAAAAACTTTATGAAAACCTGAGGACACTGTTCGGTTAGTTGATACCCAATCGCGAATCGGACATACGAAGTGATGGAATCATTGGTGTGTAACTGAATACCCTCGTGTCTCTGTCAAAATACCCGTAGGATTACGAACGCGTACTCGCATCTAAATTCTACGTCCTACATCCTATCGAAACCTAAAGTTGACCTCAGAGTATGAAGACAGCATCCGCGCCCTCCTAAGTGTCAGCACTTGTGCCAATTGAAATCTTATCCCAGATTGTCATTCGTCCATATCTGATGTCGTAGGTGAAGTTCCTCCTGAGAAAAAAGCATTGTGACTAACAACAACAACACTCAATAACCATGAAAATTATCATAAAAATTATAACAGAGAGTTAAAAATGAGAGCTGTTTCCAAGAGCCGCATAGCTGTATTAAAGCGCTTTACTCGGAACTAAAAGTATTACATCAATATAGACGCTTCTTCAGATTTATAATGATTGTATTTGCATTATGTAGATGGACAGTTACAGAGTCCCAGATTTCAGGAAGTCATTCACGTTCAGAGTTAAAGCACATTGCAGGGTTCTCATAATAGTATTCAGTACACACGAAAGATGCTTGTCAAAACGTACAAAGTGCAACTGCTAAATGAGCCAAACCGGATAATACCGGGTAGGGTATATTATACACTCCTGGAAATTGAAATAAGAACACCGTGAATTCATTGTCCCAGGAAGGGGAAACTTTATTGACACATTCCTGGGGTCAGATACATCACATGATCACACTGACAGAACCACAGGCACATAGACACAGGCAACAGAGCATGCACAATGTCGGCACTAGTACAGTGTATATCCACCTTTCGCAGCAATGCAGGCTGCTATTCTCCCATGGAGACGATCGTAGAGATGCTGGATGTAGTCCTGTGGAACGGCTTGCCATGCCATTTCCACCTGGCGCCTCAGTTGGACCAGCGTTCGCGCTGGACGTGCAGACCGCGTGAGACGACGCTTCATCCAGTCCCAAACATGCTCAGTGGGGGACAGATCCGGAGATCTTGTTGGCCAGGGTAGTTGACTTACACCTTCTAGAGCACGTTCGGTGGCACGGAATACATGCGGACGTGCATTGTCCTGTTGGAACAGCAAGTTCCCTTGCCGGTCTAGGAATGGTAGAACGATGGGTTCGATGACGTTTTGGATGTACCGTGCACTATTCAGTGTCCCCTCGACGATCACCAGTGGTGTACGGCCAGTGTAGGAGATCGCTCCCCACACCATGATGCCGGGTGTTGGCCCTGTGTGCCTCGGTCGCATGCAGTCCCGATTGTGGCGCTCACCTGCATGGCGCCAAACACGCATACGACCATCATTGGCACCAAGGCAGAAGCGACTCTCATCGCTGAAGACGACACGTCTCCATTCGTCCCTCCATTCACGCCTGTCGCGACACCACTGGAGGCGGGCTGCACGATGTTGGGGCGTGAGCGGAAGGCGGCCTAACGGTGTGCGGGACCGTAGCCCAGCTTCATGGAGACGGTTGCGAATGGTCCTCGCCGATACCCCAGGAGCAACAGTGTCCCTAATTTCCTGGGAAGTGGCGGTGCGGTCCCCTACGGCACTGCGTAGGATCCTACGGTCTTGGCGTGCATCCGTGCGTCGCTGCGGTCCGGTCCCAGGTCGACGGGCACGTGCACCTTCCGCCGACCACTGGCGACAACATCGATGTACTGTGGAGGCCTCACGCCCCACGTGTTGAGCAATTCGGCGGTACGTCCACCCGGCCTCCCGCATGCCCACTATACGCCCTCGCTCAAAGACCGTCAACTGCACATACGGTTCACGTCCACGCTGTCGCGGCATGCTACCAGTGTTAAAGACTGCGATGGAGCTCCGTATGCCACGGCAAATTGACTGACACTGACGGCGGCGGTGCACAAATGCTGCGCAGCTAGTGCCATTCGACGGCCAACACCGCGGTTCCTGGTGTGTCCGCTGTGCCGTGCGTGTGACCATTGCTTGTACAGCCCTCTCGCAGTGTCCGGAGCAAGTATGGTGGGTCTGACACACCGGTGTCAATATGTTCTTTTTTCCATTTCCAGGAGTGTAAGATTCGGTAGACACCTGCTGTATAAAACCAATTTAAGTAAACGTTAAAATCCTTCGTGATGTGCGTGAATTGCTAGCTTTGACAGGCTGCTTACACTACATCCACCTGTGAGGAATACGGCGGAAGTGCGCACATTACACGGGATTTTAAGTTTTACTTACGCTGGTGTTATACAGCTGGTGTCTATCGGATCTAATAATATATCCTACGGGCTTCTGTCCGGTCTGGCTCATTCAGCAGTCGTGCTTTGTACATTTCGACAAGCATCTTTTGGGTGCACTCCTTTTTATTATGGCAACCCACGACCGGGTTTGACTCTTAACTTGTGTAGCTTCCCGAAAGTTGGGACTATGCAGCTGTCCATCAACATTATGTAAATATAATTATTATAAACCGGAAGATGCGTCCATATTGATGTGAAATCTGTTAGCTACGACTAAAACACCTTCATACAGCTATGCGGCTTTTGGAAACACCTCATCTTTTCTTACTTTTGATTCTTATCATTACTATGATAATTTGATTGGTTATTGAGTGGTGAGTGTTATTACTGTTTTTAACAATGTTGGTTGCCCTCCCCAGAAAGTTGTTTGAGGAAAAGCGGCCTCACCTTATCTTACTCAGTCAACAACAAAGTGGTTAATTAGTGCTCAGCCAGCGGGATGAGCAGAGATCAGCTCTTCGAAACCTGCTCTGAACAAAATTATGTAAATGTCCCAGTTCAAGTTTGCATGAAATAAAAGAGAGAGAGAGAGGATGGGAGAGAGAGAGAGAGAGAACTGTTCAACAGCTGGCATGACCTGTCAGTCGCGACATGCTAGTTTTTACTAAGTTTGACACTCCTCCGTCCAGTCACTTTGGCAAACAAGAAAGGCCCACCACAGTGTGTGGGGGTCACCTTCACGGCGTCGACGGGAAAGTCCCTTTCTTGGTATTTGAAACTGGCTTTGCCATGACAAACGTGGTGCCTCGTACTCCAGCTACTTAAAGCATGACTCAGCTACAGTTTCTCCGAAGAAGCGCGAAAATGACGAGTAGCCGTACATTACGGCGCTGCTATGTCATGACGAGCCTGTGAACAAACAAGTCTCAAAATTTGTACCCCACAAGTTTTTCCAGCACTGGTACGAGAGAAGCATGTCTCAGGTGAATGGAGGAGTGTAACTGGTGTCTGTCCTTTGAAGCTTCCTCCCGCACTGACTTTGTAAACGCAAACTACATGAGCCACCTTTTGTGCAGAGACACAAAAGGACCGCCCGATGCTACCCGCGACTTTGTTAGGGACCCCAAAGAGTCGTGTTTTCTCATGCTGCCCGGGGCTATACCCTCGCACTAAAGCAACGCTGGCCATCCGGATTTAGTACCAGTGGGGAGCTCATTTACTGATGTAACGATTAAAAACTTCTCGTGCTTTACCTCTACTGGGAGGTGTATCTAAACTACAATTAGAAGATGGTATGAAGGAGGTAGTACTTACTATCCTTAAGCAGTTACTTCTCTTACGTCTTGAATTCCACATCCATTCATTTTATCAGAGTGGGAGAAATTGTTATCACGTGGGACAAATGAGCCAAAGCACTGGCAGTCGCGTTTCAGTACGCAGAGGACTGGACACTATCTATGACGCTTCGATCACTACCTACTGATGCCCTTATAGTGTTACGTAAACCTTATATCATATAGTCTGTCGGTAAACTGAAGAGCGGGCGAGCGAGTCCCCACTCTGCCAACCCAGCTACGTCACACGGCGCTTCTACAGGCTGTTTCACAATGTAGTATCGCCCCTGCCGCGCCGCGCGCTTGAAATCTGTGGAGATGCCATGTACAGATACGTCTCGGCTGCGTTCATTTTTAGACAAATGTATTAAGACCATAAATAATACAGAAAAGGATAGCTTCTTCCGAAACACAACATTATAGAGTAAATAATATTAAGATAAGAACATTCATCTGAATGTATTGATGTTCCTCTATTGCTATTCGTAAAACGAACCCCACATAACGCAATAAATCTGTAGAATTTGAGTCTTGTTCTTACTTTGTGTTTCTACTAGATGGTAGAAGTTTTCTTTGAAGGACTGTATTGTAACTTAACAATTTTTGCAACACGATAAGTGGTTAAAAAGTAAGCATAAATTTATAATTTTGCGAGTTGTATTAGTCCGATTTGCACTACTTTCTTGTCACTGTCTTCGTAAACATGACTCAAAAGTATGTGTACAATGTTATGCATATTGGGTATTTACTCTGTTGTCAAAAATGGTTCAAATGGCTCTGAGCACTATGGGACTTAACATCAATGGTCATCAGTCCCCTAGAACTTAGAATTACTTAAACCTAACTAACCTAAGGACATCACACAACACCCAGTCATCACGAGGCAGAGAAAATCCCTGACCCCACCGGGAATCGAACCCGGGAACCCGGGCGTGGGAAGCGAGAACGCCTCTGTTGTTAGCTGTCAAAAAGAGTACATTTGTTTTGGTAGCAGCAAAGATTATTTGTTTTGCATAAAAATAGATTACAGAATCTGTATTAAATTTTGTTATAAAAATGGAATAAAGTTTATGAAATTTTTTGGTGAGCCTGTTATAAGTGAACCAAGGGCATACAACTGGTATAAACATTTCAAAGCAGGCCTTAAAGGACAGCGGTTTTACGAGTATGGATGACATTAAAAAGGCACAGTTAAGAGACCTATAAACTACCCCGAAGAAATAGTTCCTAAAGAATTTCGGGAATTGGAAAAAAGCACTGGCACAAGTATATAGTATGCAATGGGGAATATTTTGAAGAGGATAACACTGCTGTAGATTAACAAATAAAGTTCTTACCAAAATCTAAAAATTAATACCTGAACGCACCTCGTATTTCAAGCTTTTTGCTTAGAAGTCCAGAATCGATGTACATGTTTCGAAGAAAATTTCAGCAGTGTTTTGAACAGCTATTGCGCACAAATTTCAAGCAATATGTCTCAGAATCAGGTGAATAGCGACCGAGATAGAGATTTAGCGCATCAAAGGTTTTACGTTATTTTGAAACTGTCTATAACGATCGGTTTCCTCCCAAGATTATTAGTTCTCCTTCGTGACGATTCCACTAAACCATGCGGCTTATTTTCGCGTTCCTTCCTTATGCGTCCTATTGGACGAGGCTGACGTTCGCATAAATTGCTGCCCTTTGATTGGAACTGGTAATATTAGCCAACAGTTTTTTTTGGGTCGCCTCTTTAATACACGCTGCAATAACATTAGAGACGATCGAACGCTCGTTACTCCGCAAAAACCTCCTCTTCCTCATATTCTGTACATTTTCTTGCAATGGATGAGCCATCAGTAAGTATACAAAGTTAACTGACTGACACTGGCAACTAAGATCATATGAACAGAAACTACGTATATCACTGCACGCCGATCTACACCTCTAGACATGTAACGGGCAACATATTTTGGGTGCCCTGTAGTTGGGTGGCAGCGTTCTTCCGGGAAAGGCGACTTCCCTCACCAAAAGCGCTGCTCGCTCTTCAGTTTACAGGCAGGCTATAGCTTACTGCAAGTAAATTTAGTTGTAGTTTTAGTCTAGCTGTATATTATGTAATTTCTGGCCGATTTCTATAGATTCTAGGATTATTCTCATTCTTCCCTCTTATTTATCTGTATCTTTAGTGATTGTAGCCATGAGAAAATAAAATACGTCAGATACCTTTTTAAAATGACCCGTCGATAAATAAAGAACTAGCTAACATCCGAAAGATATGTGTTACTTACCTATTCTTACACAGTTCGTCACCCACGCAATCTAACGCAAATTCTTATGATTCGCCTCATGCGTACTGGATAAGAAGTACACGCACTCACACCTTTGTACGAGTGTAACGTCAAAAGCAGCGAGAATCGCTTCACGTCGTGCAGTAGTATACCATTTTCGCTGAGATAATACAGTTATCTCAGAAAATGATACATTAATCCTTTAGTAGCAGCAGTTGGACACTCTCTAAAACCAGAACGTGTGGTCTAGTCCTAGAGCATTACAGATAGTGTAAATTTATGTTAGCCATAAGTACAAGATTCACAGCATGTATCTTAAACGAAAGAAGCACGCTTATTCGTCGGTACGTAGATGTATGTGGAGGATATCCACTTTTGCAGAGCAGATGATGAAGAGGTCTGAATGTAGAGACCTGAATTCTGTGTGGTGGATTCCCTTCATCGAGCGCCATTAATTCTTTAAAACGATAGCGTTTATTACTCACAGCACGATCATTTTCTTCAGCTTTCATTGTTTTTAGTAGCTGCTTCTTTATTTATTATATGTTTTGTAATTAATCAGTCCCCTGATTTTCTCCTTCTAATTCGCCAGTCACATTGTTACTTCCTTACTTTCCTCATTCATCCTCTCTGTTCATCATTTTCCCCTTCTCAGGTATATTAGCAATGGTTAATTAGTACGTAGTCCACCTGCCCTGACTGATAATACGTGACGATTCTGATTGACATCGATGCCGTGCGGAGTAGCCGCGTGGTCTGAGGCGCCTTGCAATGGTTTGCGCAGCTCTCCCCGTCGGGGGCTCGAGTCCTCCCTCGGGCACGTGTGTTGTGTTCTTCTTAGTGTAAGTCAGTTTCAGTTAGATTAAGTAGCGTGTAAGTTTAGGGACCGATGATCTAAGCAGTTTGGTCCCATAGACACTTCCCACTGCCAAATTGACATCGATATATCCTTATTTCGCAGGCATTGTCGCACAGATTCATTGTACCTAACCATACAATGTTTTATCCAGCATAACAATAAAATACATATGATTATGTACTCTTTTGGAACGGTTATAAAACTGTTCCATTTATTCTGTATTTGTAAGTCCGCGATGAGCTATGGCGTGGTAAATATTCGTACCAATGAGTCCGCAGCAAAAAGTTGTACATGTTTGTTTCGGTGGTAAGTGTGAAAAAATTCTGCAGGAAATTATCAGTGTGAACTTCTTTTAATAAACGTATGTGCTCAGGAGGAAGAAGTTTCTCAAAGAACTAGGGTTCACAATTACCTTTAGACCATGCATGTAACTCTACATTTGTAGCCAATTCAGCATCAGGGTCATTTTAACGACTTCAGGGAGTGTTTCTTGAAAGGCAGGCTAACAGCGTAGCGTGTCCGCTACTGCTGTACACTGTTCACCCACTAGTCCACTTGAAACTGTATTCCTGATACTACCAACGGCTGCTGTAGTAGTGTCTGAAACTGTAGAAACAGTAGCTACAACACCTTCATCAAAGTCTCCTCCAAATCATGAATCTCTTGCGTTGTCTTATGTAAGCTCTTCCTAGAGTTCATTATGTTATCAGCCAGAAATTCTTCTGCCACAGAACTGTGCCTTGGAGCTGTGCGTCCTCCATGACGTTATTCTTATAGATGGGAAATAAATATTCACAGAAGACCGTATTACCCACGTCCCCTAAATATACAAATAATACGCCTACTACATTCAAGTGTGTCAATAACTGTTGTCAAGTTGGATAATTTCACTAATCATCCTATATATGCACAAACAGCGGAATTAAGCTATATTATCTCAGTGGATTACATTTTCGGGATAATTTGTGAACCAATATTATGTCCAACGTTCGTTCTTCATTAGAAGAATATCTTCAGTGAATATTATCAGTAATATCGGATGTGACTGGGAATTGAATTTACGACAAAATATTTGCATCCATGTACGGGGCGGAAAGAAACTAGAGTTACATATGCTGACAAACGACTCCCTTCCTGATCTATAACTTGTAATATAGGAAATCTTACTGCGAATTGCACTTACCGTCGTTTATGTCAGAAGGCTAAATCCACAAAGGCGGCAAATCTTAGCTGAATAAGAAATTTGCTCTGAGGATGAGTGCTTCAAACTCTTTTGTTCGCTGGTACCTCAAGTCCCCCAACTCAGAAACATAAAAATGGTATTCGTAATTATCATAGAATCTAATGTGAATATGCTGATCCTAATAAACTGGACTGTAATAAATAAAGTAATAAACAGGATTCAAGACAAGTGCTATGTACGCTGGCGGAAATAAAATCAAAACACCAAGAAGGAGCTGCGTGACATAAACGATATGTTTTTCTCCACATGAAGACTGATATCCATTCGAATTTCGTGCCAGTTGCATAGACGTGATGCTAGTACAGCAATTATGAGGATGTAAATATGTTCCGGCGTAAAAGTCAAGCGCCGGAACGCTGCTCGAGAACGTTAGACGCAGCATACAGTAATCATCAGAATGGTCCGGCATTTATGTCAGGAGCAAGTCGAGATAGTATTTGTGTACTACCAAGCAGATGGAAAAGGTCGAGAGGCAGCACGGCTATACTAAGACAAGTACCCTCACAGTACACCAACCTCGTCACACAACATTTCAAGCCCTTTTTGGGCATTTGTGTGATCACGAGTCTTTTCAGACAGGCGAACGTGTGGGATAGCGGCAGACTGTGCGCACACCAGATATGGATGACCGGGTGCTACAGGACATTGAGACGAACACTATTATAAGCTGCAGGCAAGTGGCTCGCCAACATGGTGTAAGCCAAAGTACGATTATGTGCACCCTGCATGACAACCGCTACCCCAACGCCATGGAGGCCATTTTGAACACCTGTTGTGACGTGGATGTAATGCAACTATACCATTCATTTCCATACACATGGTCCTACGAACTACACTCATGTTGAGAAAAAACAGAACAACTTGAACTACTGGAGATAGGTCGTTCATATTCACAAGACATGTGCATTATATATTCTGCAAAATGAATAGCATTTGAACCATGTCGGCTCACGAATTCAAGGTCAACATCGATATCACTGATCAGTACCACCCACCGGTCAAATGTACTTGAGACTTTCGTTGTCGCTAGAAACCGAAGGTAATGGATCAGAGTGAGTTGAGCAGACGTGTAGGATGCCGCACAGACGTATGGGCAAACCACACCGGCAAACCACTGAGTCTGAAACCGGGCGCATTATTGGTGTAAGAGAATATGATGCATGCAACCAAAAATTTTGCTCGGGTTGGACGAAGTGTTTCGGCTGTGGAATGAGTGTATGAAGAACGCTCCAAAGATGGTCGTGGAACAAGACGAGATGGGTCAGATCGTACCATCCAGACCACTCCTAAGAAGGCGACATCTCATCCGAACAGCGTTGCAGGGGACGTTCCATATGGAAGTCCCCTTTGATCAATTATACATGACTGTGCTTAAACTGACACACAATATTTATTTTAGCGCAACGCAATCTGACTTTCAATAATCCCTACAAAAGAATGGCCCTGACTAACATTAACCTATACCTTTCACAAATCACTTACTTCACAAAAATCTTCGTTACTGGAATTACTGCAATACAGCGAGCGCCACTACTGCCAGCTAAATAAAAGATTCAAACTACGGAAGGCACTAACTACTGATAGGCATGGATAGCAAATGAAAGATTTTAATAGAGAACAAACAATGTATTTACCTTAATAGTCATAATATATATAGCAGTTCATGACATCCAGTCTTACAAATTTCAAAACTCCGCCATCTCTCCCCCACATCCACCACTGCTGGCGGCTCACCTCCAACTGCGCAACGCTACGCGCTGTTCACATCCAGCTGCCCAACACTACAATAGCCAACAACAATGCAAACCAGCCACAGACTGCACACAGCACAGCCAGTGATTTTCATACAGAGCGCTACGTGGTGTTACCAATAAGAAAACCTAAACAGCCTACTTACAAAGATAAAAATATATTTGTACATTATAAAATATTCCTAGGAATGCACAACTTGATTAAGGCGCGCCGCTATATGTATACATGCCGTTTCTGAGCACCAGCAAATTGAGAATCACTGGAAAGCCCGTTGTTAGTTGTGTTATTCGTTCCAATGAAATAAAGAGAAAGATCACATTCGTGGCAAAAGAATTATTGTAACTTGCGTATTATGAGAGTATGCTATTTGAAGTGAGCGACACACTGAAGATCCACCCAAAACTCATTGTTCTTGGTAGAATTTGTTATACTTAAATTCCAATTAGTACCATAATTACCTACGATTAACGTGTTTTGCACGACTAATACAATATGGCTAAGACCACAAGGCCTGATATCGATTTAGCGTAATGAGTAGCGTCTCTTTTTCAAGAATGAGTCTTTGGTGGGGCGGGTGGTTCGCGTCTTTATACATCCAAATTTTTTTTCCTAACATTCGCGTTTTTGTTAGGTTCTAATACTTTGTTATTAGTTTAATATAACTATATGTTATAATATTTAATGTTATGTAAATATAAGCTCATCTTTTTTTGAGGGGTGACTGTTCGATTGGCTTAATCTGCTGGACAGCTTGCGCTACTTGTATAAAAATATTTTGCTGCTTTTTCTTTTACGCTTCGTAATTGACATATTGCGAAGATCCTGCTACTGGGTAGGAACAGTGATCAAGTGAAACTGACCTTGGGGTTTTACTAAAATGTGGAAATAATGAAATAAAGTTTATCTTACGCAGAGAAGTATTCCAAATTTGTACCGCACTGTTTGTAATGGAACTTTTATAAGCCTGTGTCCTTATTGACTGGACATCGTACTTTTCTTCTCGTGGACGATGAAGGAAATGTGCGTTTTAATAGAGCTGACGTGGGAATTTTACGCGCGCCCGTTGAGTGATCAGTGTGATTTACGAACTAGAAACAACCCTCAACTGCCGCTGGAGTGTGTTGCGATCGCGTATACCATGTTGGGGCCCACGTACAGTATGCACGAGTCGCATCGTTCCTGAGCGTTGAGCCGCACGTTGAACTTGGCACGCTCAACGTCAACGTTCGACGGCACGGTCCGTGTGCCGACGGCTTTAGACCGCACGGCCAACCGGGCGGGCTTGCAGTAGGTACTTGGAGATGAAGGAGCTTGTACAGGATAGGGTAGCATGGAGAGCTGCATCAAACCAGTCTCTGGACTGAAGACCACGACAACAACAACAACGAGTGTATTTTCCTCGATTTCCAGTTAGGAATCCGTCCTTGCAGGTTGTCGGTTTTATTAAGGTTCACCCTGTTTTACATCGCAGACTTCGGTTGGTTTTGGTGAGTAGTGTAAGGTAGTAAGTAACCGGACATCGCACGACAGTTCTACATCTACATCATTACTCTGCAATTCACATTTAAATGCTTGGCAGAGGGTTCATCGAACCACAATCATACTATCTCTCTACCATTCCACTCCCGAACAGCGCGCTGGAAAAACGAACACCTAAACCTTTCTGTTCGAGCTCTGATTTCTCTAATTTTATTTTGATGTCATTCCTACCTATGTTGGATGGGCTCAACAAAATATTTTCGCACTCGGAAGAGAAAGTTGGTGACTGAAATTTCGTAAATAGATCTCGCCGCGACGAAAAACGTCTTTGCTTTAATGACTTCCATCCCATCTCGCGTATCATATCTGCCGCACTCTGTCACCTATTACGTGATAATACAAAACGAGCTGCCCTTTTCTGCACCCTTTCGATGTCCTCCGTCAATCCCACCTGGTGAGGATCCCACATCGCGCAGCAATATCCTAACAGAGGACGAACGAATGTAGTGTAAGCTGTCTCTTTAGTGGACTTGTTGCATCTTCTAAGTGTCCTGCCAATGAAACGCAACCTTTGGCGCGCCTTCCCCACAATATTATCTATGTGGTCTTTCCAACTGAAGTTGTTCGTAATTTTTACACCCAGGTACTTAGTTGAATTGACAGCCTTGAGAATTGTACTATTTATCGAATAATCGAATTCCAACGGATTTCTTTTGGAACTCATCTGGATCACCTAACACTTTTCGTTAATTAGCGTCAACTGCCACCTGCCACACCATACAGCAATCTTTCCTAAATCGCTTTGAGACTGATACTGGTCTTCGGATGACCTTACTACAGCATCATCTGCGAACAACCTAAGAGAACTGCTCAGATTATCACCCAGGTCATTTATATAGAGCCGTGGCACTGCGTTCCACATCGCAGAGCCGGCGCCTCCCCGTGAGGTGTGGCGGCAACCGATGACACTCTCACCGGGGCGGTGCGACCGCAGGCGGACACAGCGGCGCGGCCGACACGCGCCTCGCTGCCTCCGGCAGAGTCGGTCTCCGGCGGCCTGCGCGCCCGTGCCGCCGCGACGCCTCGCTGGCCAATGAGATGCGAGCGTCGACTGTAAGCAAGTGGCCGGCCGGCAGCGGCGCTACAGCCGGGGTCGGCGCCAGCGGCGGCGCCGCGGCGCGCACTAGCCGGAAGGAAGTCGTAAAGGCGCATGCATTATGCAACGCGCCCGCCGCAGCAACCGCCCTCCCTTGCGGGGGCGTGCCCGCTGCGTGTGTGTGCACGCTTGTGTGTGTGTGTGTGTGTGTGTGCGCTCGTCCCTACCCCCTCCTCCCTGCCCGCGACCGCCCGTGTACCACGGTCCACGGCCGCCGCCCTGGACGTGCCATTCTCCAGCGCCAATTAGCCGATCTGGCCGTAGCGCGTACGTGCTCCTCACAAAGTATCTGTTTATTTACTACTTCCAGCGCGCCTGCTGCGCCATGAATAACGCATTAAGTCTTACGGCGGAGGGCTGGCACGGCGGCGGTGCGCGCCTCCCGTCGCCCGCAGCGAGGTCGCTCCGCCGGCGACACGCGAAGCCAGCAGGGGGGTAATTTAAATTAGGCCACCGCTCCGCCGTGGGCCACATTTAAATGCGCCGTAATGACCTGAAACGGAAAATAAATTACGCCCGAGTGTCCTGCAGTATCGCCTGCTGCGCCGGAGTAATAGCGGGTTACGGAGGCGCTGACACTCAGTCTCAAGACCCCGACTGTCTTGCATGTCTGAGAAATTCGGTTATTGTGTCTTAATACAGAGTTTCAATTAACCTGTTACACAGTATTATTATAAATTATAGGACGCTTTGATAAGCGTATACTTTCAGCGGCAATGGCCGTAATCAGGTCATCTTCACACGGAGGTGACAAAAAAAAGAAAAAAAATCCTGGCATCGCTCCTAGTGTCGCGTCGGACCTCCTTTTCCCCAGCTTGGCGTGGACTCAACACGTCGTTGGAAGTCCCCTGCAGAGGTATTGAACCATTCTGAGTCTATAGCCGTCTAACTGCGGAAGTGTCGCCAGTGCAGGTTGGCCCCTCAATTATGTCCCATGAATGTCCGACGTGATTCATGTCAGGCGATATGGGTGGCAGAATCATTCACTTGGATTGTGCAAAGGCCGGCCTAAGTGGCCGTGCGGTTAAAGGCGCTGCAGTCTGGAACCGCAAGACCGCTACGGTCGCAGGTTCGAATCCTGCCTCGGGCATGGATGTTTGTGATGTCCTTGGGTTAGTTAGGTTTAAGTAGTTCTAAGTTCTAGGGGACTAATGACCTCAACAGTTGAGTCCCATAGTGCTCAGAGCCATTTGAACCATTTTTGATTGTGCAAAATGTTCATCAAATTGTGACCGGGTGACTTGGCGCACTGTCATCGGCAAAGAAATGGTTAAAATGGCTCTGAGCACTATGGGACTCAGCCGGCCGAAGTGGCCGTGCGGTTAAAGGCGCTGCAGTCTGGAACCGCAAGACCGCTACGGTCGCAGGTTCGAATCCTGCCTCGGGCATGGATGTTTGTGATGTCCTTAGGTTAGTTAGGTTTAACTAGTTCTAAGTTCTAGGGGACTAATGACCTCAGAAGTTGAGTTCCATAGTGCTCAGAGCTATTTTGAACTATGGGACTCAACATCTTTGGTAATTAGTCCCCTAGAACTTAGAACTGCTTAAACCTAACTAACCTAACGACATCACACACATCAATGCCCGAGGCAGGATTCGAACCTGCGACCGTAGCGGTCGCGCGGTTCCAGACTGAAGTGCCTAGAACCGCTCGGCCACACCGGCTGGCGTCATCGGTAAAAATTCCATCGTTGTTTGAGAACGTGAAGTCCTTGGATACTGCAAATAATTTCCAGGTAGCTGGGTATAACCAGTTCAGTTCGACCACAGGACCCAGTACATTCCATGTAAACACAGTTCGCACCTTTATGGAGCCACCATTAGTATGCACCATAGAGTATAAATATCTATGGAGTGAACATAACTTACTGCGCATGTTCTCAACATTAAATCGGGCTAGTCACGTGGTAATGGGACGTCGCTGCTTGTCTGCAATTTGTGGTAACAGCGAATCTCGAATATTGCATGTATTCACCTGTCTTTACATACGTTTCTACACGTTTTAGTAGTAATGACAGCCACGGTGCAGTATTGTTGTTGCTGCGGATGTAAAGAGAAGTACTTGAGAGGAGGAGGACCAGTTATTTTCCGTAGGTACGTACAACAAATATGTAACAGTAAATATAATATTGATGTGAGGCGGTTTATATGTTTGAAAATATCAAGACGCGGTATTGTAATGCCTTGCATTGTAGAGCACAGTTCAGCGATTTTTCTTCCCCCATGTGTTTACGAGAGAAATGTTAATTAAATTTGCAGGTGCGTTTAAGCTGTGTGTCAGTGTTTATATACTCGTGTTATGTTCATCTGCAAATAAAATATATACATAAGATAGTGTGACAAATTTCCTCCAGTTTATTCAGGTCCTCAAACCCTTGTGTGTATCTGAGTACTTCTGCATGAGACAATTTCTTACATTATATAATTTTTGTATTCTAGTTTCCCGAAACATCAACAGAGAGGCAAAATATAGCTCCACAAAATAAAACTAAAGAATTTCGTCCCTGGAAAATATTCAAAAGTGTGCTCCAAGCACTTCGATGAACATTGCTTTGATAGGGAGAGGTTTGGATATGAATAAGTGCAATAGAATACCTAAAAAGGTATTGTTGGCTGTCACTTCTTTTCGCGCACCCTAAAAGGGAGAGGTTTGGAAATGAATAAGCGCAATAGAATACCTAAAAATGAATTGTTGGCTGTCACTTCTTTTCGCCCACTCTAAATGAGATAAGTATAGTGGAGCTTAGCTATGACACTGCGGCGGAAAAGCACAGTACCCTTGCTTTTCACAGCTTTAAAACTATTTCAGTTCCAGGTGTAAAATCGTTAAGATATCTTCTCGTATTTGAGAGGAGTTATATTGCTTACTGATAGCTGTAAAGTGTAAATTCGTGGAGTCGTTAGTCATTTGTTTGTTTTGGAAAGTCAGTGCTTTCTGTTTATTTCGTAGACTCAATTAGCAGCAGACGGAGGCCAGTGCAGTTTCATATGTGCTTGCAGAGTGACGTATGCTAGCAGCAGTAGCAGAATCTAGTCGTATATTCAGTTTTTCGTATTAGTTCCGCAAGTTTAATTCAAATTACTTTGTGTGTTTGTGTGCTTGCGTGGTGAAATTTTTCGGGTGTTTACGTATTTTCGAATTAGAAAGGGGTAGTATCAAATTTTAATAACGGTAGAGTGTAATATCGCGTAGGCGGTTGTTCAAAATTGGTTCAAATGGCTCTGAGCACTATGGGACTTAACTTCTAAGGTCATCAGTCCCCTAGAACTTTTTTTTTGTTTTTTTTTAAATTCTTTATTGACATAACAATAATACAATAATAATTATACATATGTGGCCCACTTCCTAACATGATTAGTGGGCCATTAATTGTTACATAAGAGTAAGTTTTTTGCAGCTTAGATTACAATTTTTGTTAGTGAGCTACTATTTAAATTCCTAAGGTAGTGTTAGATTCCTACAACAACAATGGGCAGTTTAGTTTTTACCTACTTCTAATCTAGAAATGACTACTAACTGCAGCGTCACAGGTGTGCCAGTAAATACAAACCTACTTGGAGTGGCCAGGCTCCTCAAGCTAACCCCGGGGAGCTTAGAACTACTTAAACCTAACTAACCTAAGGACATCACACAAATCCATGCCCGAGGCAGGATTCGAACCTGCGACCGTAGCGGTCTCGCGGTTCCAGACTGTAGCGCCTAGCCAGTAGTCATTTGTACTGAGACAGGGGTAGGATCGCATTGTAATATCTGTATAGTGGCGTAGTTGTGGTCATTTGATTGCTTGGTTCGTAAGTAATTGTTCATATATCGCAGCTCAATCTGGCGCTGGTGACGCAACTGTGCAGTCGCATATTGCTGTATTATTTGTTGCAACTCTATACGTCCAGATATTAGCAGTAGGATGGATAGGGTGTGTGCGTGCTGTGTGCGGGCGCAGGAGGAACTGGCCGCGGTTCGCGAGCAGCTGAACGTGCTGTTGGCCACGGTCAGCTGCCTTCAGGCTGCTGCCTCGAGGTGCAGCGATGGCGGAGGGTCTGGCGCGTAGCCTGAGACACCCCAGGTGTCGCTTGCTGCGTCCGCTGATTCAGCCGCCGATGAACCTTCTAGTGTACCCGGCGCATTGGGGGCGTCCTCACCTCAGGGTGAGTGGCGGACTGCAACGTGTTCGCGTCGCTCGAGGCGGAGGGTCAATGTGGCGGCTGGCTGGCTCGCCTCGCCTGTTCATCCTGTCAGTGGGTAGGTGGCCGCTCCTTCATCAGTTCCCGAGCAGGCACACGGAGGTGAAGGCTTGCTGGTTATTGGGTGCTCCAACGTTAGGCGGGTGATGGAGCCCCTTATGGAAATAGCGTACAGCGTGCACTCGGTTTGTCTGCCGGGGGGCCTCATCCAAGATGTGGAGGCGGCCTTGGCTGCAGCTGTCGAGCGTACGGGGTGCTGTCGTCTGCAAGTAGTTGCTCACGTCGACACCAATGATGCTTGTCGCTTGGGTTCTGAGGCGATCCTCAGTTCATACAGACGGCTGGCGGGTTTGGTGAAGACCGCTGGCCTAGAACGCGGGGTGCAAGCACAGCTCTCTATTTGCAGATTCGTTCCCAGAGTGGATCAGGGTCCTTTGATTTGGAGCCGAGTGGAGGGTCTCAACCACAGGCTTCGTCGACTCTGTGACGGTCTTGGCTGCAGATTTCTAGACTTGCGCTATTGGGTGGGGAATTGTAGGACGCCCCTAGATAGGTCAGGGGTGCTCTACACAAAGCAAACGGCTACTCAGGTAGCAGAGTACTTGTGGCGTGCACGTGGGGGTTTTTTAGGCTAGGCAGTAGTGCGAGGTGTCCTCATGAACACTCACCAGTCGACGTGCAGGCAGGGAAATCAGGACACGCTCAGTGTAAAGACAATTCAGCTATCAAGATATCAGCAGTAAATTTTCAGAGTGTTCGGGATAAAGTTCCTGAATTTACTGCCCTCCAGGAAGTGTGTGGCGCGCAAATTATTCTCGGGACTGAGACTTGGCTGAACCCTGAGATAGGAAGTTCTGAAATATTTAGTGAGGGTTAGAACGTGTATCGGAAAGACAAATTAGACACCGTAGCAGGTGGTGTCTTCATTGCAGTTGACAAAAATATGGTGTCTACTGCGGTCGAAGTAGAGTGTGATTGTGAAGTTATCTGGATACGTTTAACAGGGCTATGAGACATAAAGTTAATTGTTGGGTGTTATTACCAGCCACCAGGTTCCACCGTGACAGTTCCAGAATCATTCAAAGGGAGTCTACACTCTGTATCGCAGAAGTACCTGGATCATGCTATATTAGTTGGAGGCGATTTCAACCTACCTAGTATAGACTGGGATGTCTATGGGTTCATTACAGGTGGTACAGACAAGCCGTCATGTGAATTACTTTTGAACACATTATCCGAAAACTGTCTTTAGCAGCTAAATCGACAGCCAACGCGTAACGGAAATATTTTAGATCTGATAGCCATGAACAGACCAGACCTCATCGATGGTGTCAGTGTTGAGACAGGGATTAGTGATCATGATGTTGTCATTACGACTACGGTTATGAAAGAAGGCTAGCAGAGTATTCTTACTAGAAAGAGCAGATAAGCAGTTGTTAGCATCCCACTTAGTAAATGAATCGATTTCATTTACTTCTGGTACGATGGACGTGGAAGAATTATGGACAAATTTTAAACACATTGTAAATCACGCATTGGAGAAGTATGTGCCGAATAAGTGGGTTACGGACGGAAAAGACCCACTGTGGTTTAACAGCGCAATTCGGACAATGCTCAGGAAGCATAGACAGTTGCACTCGCGGTGCAAGAAAGATCGGGAGAATGATGACAGGCAAAAGTTAGTAGAGATGCTGCTGTAAAAAGAGCGATACGTGAAGCATACAACCACTACCACCGTCATACCTTGAGAGGTGACATGAGCCCCCTCTCACATTTCTATCTTACGATTTTCGTCTCTAATTGCATGCGGTGAAAAGTTGCTATTCCTTCACACGTGGACTTCCCACGCAGCGTCTCTCGTCACCCGGGTGGTCCGGTGACAGGCGGGCTCTGCTGATCTGGAAAGGGTTAAGCCGACGGGTGTGAGGAAGTCGAGTGAATGCTTTGCAGACGCCGACATTGTCAAAAGACACGCCCGGAGGGGTCTGAAGTAGCGGCTGGGCTACAGGTTCCGTTACTTCACAAAAACTTAGCGAAAACACTTTCTGGCGGGCTACCAGCGAGGCGTGAGAATGACTTGTGTACCCAGGCACTTGTGGCGGGAAAATTCCCGTGCTTTCTGCAAAATAGTAACTGTGATTGGCTTGCTCAGGGCATAGCTCCGTGACGTAGCAAAATCAGCGTAGAAATTGGCGCCAAGAATCTCCATTGGTGAAATGGTAGTGCTCCAGCAATAGAGTGGAATTTTCCGCCGGTTTTCGAGTTGCTGATTGGAACGTTTAACCAGGGCCTCTGTCGTGGGGGCGGGAATGTCGTGTGTTCGGTCTGTACGGGTGCTCTAGGGAGTCGGCTCTCGCCTTTCGGTCGAGGACGGCGAAGCAAACAGCCATCGCCTCCGGTACGCCAAATCGTGTTCTTGCAGTTAAGAAGACAGATTGGAAAGGTATGTCCGCAGCACCGGCAGACAGGGATTTTCCTAGGTGATAATCAGAGTTCAGCAGAGCGCGCCTGTTCGTCTTTTTCTAACTTTGTTCTGTCTTGGGTAGCAGCAATTAATGTTGGGTTGGCCATGCATTTTCTCTTAAGATTTGAGTTGCAAGGAATTGGCTCCACATACCACTTCGTCATAATCCTCACAATCTAGTTTAGGGACAGCTTCACATTGACAGCGTTTGTTTGAGTATCCAATTTGAGCCAATTTGATGTATTGTAAATGTTTCATGTGTTTTTGTTTATTATTTTGTGTTTAGTCTTAATAAATCATATTGTTATTTTGGACAGAACTTTCATTCTGTTAATCGGTAGAGCAACCCTATCATTCCTCACTATGTTAATGAAATCTTCGTTTATTTAACTTATTTATCAAATTAAATTATTGCAGGTGCCAAACTCTCTTCTACTCCACTGGCAGGGTTGATTAGAGTCAGTTAGCGTATTTTTTTTAATCCTTGTGCGACAGCAAAAGTCGGAGTTAGAATAGGGGGGGCTTAGAGCATCATTTACATATGTAGATTCTAGAAGAATTTAGTGTTAAATACACTGCTAGCCCCGGCACCTCGCAACCTTAGCGAAAGATCTTGCTGAAAACCCAAGGAAATTCTGGTCTTACGTAAAATCGATAAGCGGGTCGAAGGCTTCCATCCAGTCACTCACTGATCAGTCTGGCCTGGCAACGGAAGACAGCAAAACGAAAGCTGAAATTTAAAATTTAGCATTTGAGAAATCTTTCACGCAGGTGGATCGTACAAACATACCGCCGTTTGAGTCCCGTACAGATTCTCGAATGGAGGACATAGTGATAGACATCCCTGAGGTTGTGAAGCAGCTGAATGGGTTGAAAATATATAAATCACCAGGTCCTGGTGGGATTCCAATTCGGTTTTACAGAGAGTACTCTACTGCATTGGCTCCTAACTTAGCTTGCATTTATCGCGAATCTCTTGCCCAACGTAAAGTCCCGAGCGACTGGAAAAAAGCGCAGGTGACGCCTGCATATAAGAAGGGTAGAAGGACGGATCCTCAAAATTACAGACCAATATCCTTAACATCGGTTTGTTGTAGGATTCCCGAACATGTTCTCAGTTCGAATATAATGAATTTCCTTGAGGTAGAGAAGTTGCTGTCCATGCATCAGCACGGCTTTAGAAAGCATCGCTCCTGCGAAATGAAACTCACCCTTTTTTCACATGATATCTTGCGAACCATGGATGAAGGATATCAGACGGATACCATATTCCTTGACTTCCGGAAAGCGTTTGACTCGGTGTCCCACTGCAGACGCCTAACTAAGGTACGAGCATATGGGATTGGTTCCCAAATATGTGAGTGGCTCGAAGACTTCTTAAGTAATAGAACCCAGTACGTTGTCCTCGATGGTGAGTGTTCATCGGAGGTGAGGGTATCATATGGAGTGCCCCAGGGAAGTGTGGTAGGTCCGCTGTTGTTTTTTATCTATATATATGATCTTTTGGATAGGGTGGATAGCAATGTGCGGTTGTTTGCTGATGATGCTGTGGTGTACGGGAAGGTGTCGTCGTTGAGTGACTGTAGGAGGATACAAGATGACTTGGACAGGATTTGTGATTGGTGTAAAGAATGGCAGCTAACTCTAAATATAGATAAACGTAAATTAATGCAGATGAATAGGAAAAAGAATCCCGTAATGTTTGAATACTCCACTAGTAGTGTAGCGCTTGACTCAGTCACGTCGATTAAATATTTGGGCGTAATATTGCAGAGCGATATGAAGTGGGACAAGCATGTAACAGCAGTTGTGGTACTGGGAAGGCGGATAGTCGTCCTCGGTTCATTGGTAGAATTTTGGGAAGATGTGGTTCATCTGTAAAGGAGACGGCTTATAAAACATTAATACGACCTATTCTTGAGTACTGCTAGAGCGTTTGGGATCCCTATGAGGTCGGATTGAGGGAGGACATAGAAGCAATTCAGAGGCGGGCTGCTAGATTTGTTACTGGTAGGTTTGATCATCACGCGAGTGTTTCGGAAATGCTTCAGGAACCCGGGTGGGAGTCTCTGGAGGAAAGGTGGCGTTATTTTCGTGAATCGCTACTGAGGAAATTTAAAGAGCCAGCATTTGAGGCTGACTGCAGTACAGTTTTACTGCCGGCAACTTATATTTCGCGGAATGGCCACAAAGATAAGATAAGAGAGATTAGGGCTCGTACAGAGACATATAGGCAGTCATTTTTCCCTCGTTCTGTTTGGAAGTGGAACAGGGAGAGAAGATGCTAGTTGTGGTACGAGGTACCCTCCGCCACGCACCGTATGGTGGATTGCGGAGTATGTATGTAGATGTAGATCTATCTGTTCTAGCGAAGTAATAACACTCAAAAGACGCTAAGCGCTGTACGGACTAACATGCGCCGTACCAGTACCACGTGACTTCAGCAGCAGGAGATATAGCGGACATATTTCTCATTCTACGCATCCGAATGCTCACTCCACAGATATTTATACTCTATAGTTTGCACAGTGCCTTGTTAACACCTTGGATCCATAGCTTCTTGGGGACTGCGTCACCCTCAAACCCTACCATCACCTCATACCAACTGATATCTGGACTCATTTGACCATGCCACGGTTTTAAAATCGTCTAGGATCCAACCGACATTGGCACGAGCCTATTAGAGCCGCTTCAGGCGATGTCGCGATGTTACCAAAGGCTCTCGCATAGGTCATCTGCTGCCACAGCCCATTAACGCCGAATTTCACCGCACGGTCCTAACGCTTACGTTCGTCACATGTCCCACATTTATTTCTGCCGTAATTCCTTGTATTTGCACTGAAAACTATACGTATACACAGCTTCCCCCGTCGTTAAGCGAAGGCCGTCTGCTCCTGGGTCGTTGGAGATGAGCGATAATGGCAGAAGTCTGGTATTCTCGGCACACTCTCGACAGTGTGGATCTCGGAATACTGAATTCCCCAACGATTTCCGAAATGGAATGTCCCTTGCGTCTAGCTCCAAGTACCATTCCGCGTTCGGAGTCTGTTAACTCCTGCCGTGCGGCCGTAATCACAACGGAAACCTTTTCACATGAATCACTTGAGTACAGACGACAGGTTCTCCGGCGACTTTTCTACGCCGTACTAGCGCCATCTGTGTATCTGCATATCGCTATCCCTCGATTTTCGTCGCCTGAGAGCGGTATGAAGTCTGTAATCTTTGATGTGTAAACTGAAGAGCGAGCAGCGCTTGTGAGTGCAGAAAATGGCCTTTCCGTTAGAGGACTGCAACTGCCGTATAGAAGTGCACTGTAACTTCATAACCAACATGATTCTATTCGTCCTAGTCACTAATCACTAAACCCTCGATTCTTAGAAGAGTAATCCCATACATAAAAAAGCTTCAAATGTCTCATTACTTTTCAAATGAGTCAAAGTCTAATATATTTCCTTATGTAAATGCGTGGTATCTGTTCACTGGCATTGTCCAAAATATTCATCAGACCAATCGCGTAAAATTGTGGCCCGGTGATATGGCGCACAGTCATCCGTAAAAACCCCGTCTTTGTTTAGGAACTTGAAGTCCATGAATGGACTGAAGTTTGAATAGTCTGGCTCGAGCCCCCACGTGCTTTGCCACAAAAGTATATATATTTGTTACTCAGCTTAATTGAGTGGCCCAGAGATGTGGCTGGTCTCAATGTTTGGCTACGTTTTTCGTCATAGGGTGCCAGCTCACACCTGTCGTAAACTCTATTTTTAAGCTGAAATAAAATACAAAAAACAATGCAGGCAGGTATTGCGGTGAAATTTAAAAAAATTGAGTCACTCACGTTTATTTATAAATTGAACAAGTAGTTAATTTTTTTCTTCAGTATATTGAGTAAACACTTAAAATGCAGTCTGAGGGGCTTTTGCGTAAGGGCGGCAGTTAATAACTCATGCTACAACACTTCGCAATTCATATGTCTCGATCATGGCACTCAATAGTCTCTTCACAGTTCACAAAATAGAATCTTGTCTGCTGTCCTAAACCACTGTATTGCACTCCACATGATCGCTTTCGAACGTGGCTACCAAACCATTACTACCCACCGATGCGTGGCACGTCCAGCTCTCAGCGTCGCTCAGAACCAACTGTCCCCAAAGATGGAAGATGGGCACCCTATGCACCCTCGAAACGACTGCCTATCTCAAAACAATGTTTAACAAAAAGAATTACGAATATTCTGAACCTAACCACAGAAACGCGTATGATACATTGAAAAATATGGAAAATTTCCGGGCAATGACAATTTAAGGTCCAATTTTCTGTATATGCCACCGTTTTTTCACAAATAATGTCCTTTTGGCGTGATATTGCTTTTCCCAGATTTTGATACTAAACATAAACAAACAAATAAAAATACGTACTTAATTACTCATCTACCTCTTTAAACTTTAGAATGCTGCCGCTTGTTCCGTCTCTTTGAATTTATTTATTACCAAAAACACAGTTTCTCTCAGTCGAATCCCATATTTCCACTTCTCATTAAAAAATGGTACAGATTCTGCTAAATCGGTTATGATTGCTTGATGCAGCTCTACTAGCTGCATCCGTAGACCCTTTGTTTATATTAATCGTCCAAAGCATTGCTGAGATATTAACTTTCGAACTTTCATAAATTTACAATTTTTAAGACAACAATAGTTTTAAACTATTATATATTTTTGTGGCGCGTCTAGGTATTTTAGCTTTACATATTTTTCTGTCAATGAGTGCCAAATCGCACCTCTGTTTCAGTCTTAGTTCTGTTTTTATCAATTTTTCTCTGGAATATAAATACCTCCAAACGCGAAAACACGGCCATACGCGTCCCTGCCTAGCTCCGGCTCGTGCTTTTCCATGGCCGCGTAATCGCCAGCCGCTCGCCACGGTCCCGTATCAACCGCCAGCTACGTGCTCTGAGGCGGAGAACTGCCGCTCTAATCTCACCCCACAGCTTGTCTGCTCACACTCCTCCCAAAATCTGTAAAGAAAAAAGAGCCTGCGTTAGAAATCCACTATCAGAGGTATCAGAACTCCTTTCGCTTACAGCTTTCGACTCGGTCGTCCCCACACCTGGATCCCTTACCACAAAATGATACATTTACTCTCCTCCATCATCCCTGAAAGTTTCTAGGATCATCACAGAATCAGGCAGTATGTACACACTGTCTGAAAAATTAGTTGCGAAAAGAGTTATTACTAAAAAAGTGATAAATTAAAACGTCACGCTTGGTGTTGATATTTCACTGAGGGCGGTTTTGAACCGAAGCTAGTTTTTTAAATGTCTTTGACGTCATATTACCTGAACTACATCTCATAGAATCATATAATTTCTCACTTACGTTCAGTGGTGTATGTGGATATTGTCTGGCAGTTGTGCTGGGCATAGAGTGGGTAATAACGAAGTAATAAATTTGAGCGTCATGCGTGATGCTGATGTTTAATTGCATGAACAGCGAAATGTAGTAAGCGATAACCTGTCCCGTCCCATCATTTTGTGGGAGGTGTCAGCGAGAAAAAGTTGTGTAGAAGTTTTGAACACTGTGTAAGGTTTGTTGGAAGTCGCTAAGTGCTCTGACTCTCAAATGCTGAACGAATGAAATCCGTCAGTTATGCTGCCTGAAGACACACACTTTCGAACTGTAATACGTGTTTGATTGTATTGAACTAGTAGCATAAGATTATGCCTATCAATAGTTATATGCTGACAGAATTTTAAATTTTTATATTCTGTCAATTAATTCTACCGAGTATTGGAAATAAATTTTTATTGCCCCTGGACACCGTTAGCTAGGCAACCTGCAACTGGTAGCAGGTTCTGGGATAGTCGCTTAGTAATATAGACTAGCAGAGAATCCACCGTTGCTAGGTATGCATTTATTCGAATCTTCTATTTGTCCATCTCCTCCTCCCCCCCCCCCCTCTCTCTATCCAACTCCTCCTTGATCCCCTCTCTGTCCATCTCTGCCATTCCCTCTTTCTGTCTACCACTTACATGGCCCACTTTATTTCCATCTTCCTCTGCCCTCTCTCCTCCTCCTCCTCACCACTAACTGTACCCAATTCTTATTTCTCCCTAGCTGTCTGTCCGTATCTCCTCCCCCTTCTATCTCCGCGATATGGCTTTCATCCAATAGGAGGCTGGTGGTTATTATCCCCAAAGTATTTGTTTCATGAGTGTCACTACTACGTGTACCAAATTTGTTTGAAATCGTCCCAGAGATTTAAGATGAGTTTTTATCCATGGCTTTTCCCACATGCGCACATGTCAAATAAATTTCGCTCATATGTAACATATTTTATTCGCATTTGTACGCATATTTCCGCTGTATTTCTAGCAAATATTGCACTGCAGTTTCGTTTTCACGCAGATCAATTTTTACGATGTAATACAGTCTAAGATAAAAAAGAAAAACCACTCACCACGAAGCAGTTACCCGAATGGGACGGAAATAGGCAGATTGTACACGTACGGACAAACATACGATTACAATTTCAGAAAAAGTGGATGATATATTCAGGATAAAGTGCTTCAGAAATTGAGCAGACTAGAAACGCGTTGGTGCACCACTCACCCTTATGCAAGCAGTTATTCGGGTTGGCGTTGATTTATAGAGTCGTTGGCTGTCCTTCTGAGAGATGTTGTTGTTCTTGTGGTCTTCAAACCGAAAACTTGTCTGATGCAGCTCTCCTCGCTTATCTATTCTGTGCAAAGCCTCTTCGTGTCTGAATAACTGCTGCAATCTACCTCCTTCTGAATGTGCCTACTGTTTCATCTCTTGCTCTACCTCTACAAATTTTACTCCCCACCTCTCACTTCCTTCCAATGCTAAACTGATGATCCCTTGATGTCTCCGAATATGTCTCATCAACCAGTCCCTTCTTTAAAGTCAAATTGGGCCACAAATTACTTGTCTCCAGAATTCTATTCGGTACCACCTCGTTAATTACATGATCTCCCCATCTAATCTTCTGTAGCGCCACATTTGAATAGCCTGTATTCTTTTATGTCGAAACTGTTTGTCCTCCATGTGTCGCTTCCAAACAAGGCTGCGATCCGATAAATACACCCACAGAAGAGTTCCTGATACTGAAATCTGTATTCGATGTAAACAAACTTCTCTTCTTCAGAAACTCTTTTCTTGCCATTGCTAGTCTACATTTTATATCTCTCTACTTCAGCCACCATCAGTTATTTTGCTACACAAATAGCAAAACTCGTATACCACTTTTAGGGTCTCGTTGTCTCATCAGATGGCATCAGCATCGTCTGATTTAATTCCACTACATTCCATTATCCTGGTTTTGCTTGTGTTGATGTTCATTCCATATCCTCCTTTCAAGACACTGTGCTTTCCATACACCTGCTCTTCCACGTCCCTTGCTGTCTCTGACAGAATTACAGTGTCATCGGGAACTTCAAAGTTTCTAATGTGTATAGGCAGTATTAAGCGATGAATGAAAATCTGCACCAAGGCCATTATTCGAACCTGGGTCACCTGCTCACAAATCAGACACGCTGACCGCTAAGCCAAACTATCACAGTGGCTTTGCAGAACTGCACAGACTGCCGTAGCACAACTCCCTCCTCAATCCAAATTCCCATTCTCATCTCAGCCCACCTGGTATTTAAGCAGCATTCTAGAGGTCCTCCAACTTCACTGGAATAGCACCTCAGCATAGAATGAAACGGTGGACTATGCCTGAAACGGAGGCATAAGTGCTTGAATGAAATGAAACTATGTGGTTCCAGAGACTTTTTCAAGTCTCAAACATGTATGATTGTATGCGCAGCCGCGCGGGATTAGCCGAGCAGTCTAAGGCGCTGCAGCTATGGACTGTGCGGCTGGTTCCGGCGGAGGTTGGAGTCCTCCCGGGGGCATGTATGTGTGTGTGTGTGTGTGTGTGTGTGTGTGTGTGTGTGTGTGTTTGTTTGTTCTTAGGATAATTTAGATTAAGTAGTGTGTAAGCTTCGGGACTGATGACGTTAGCAGTTAAGTCCCATAAGATTTCAAACACATTTGAACATTTTTTTGTATACGCAGACTGAAGTGACAAACGAAAATTTGTAACAAGGCCAGGATTCGAAAGCACGAAATACCAAGGGGGCTGAGGTGTGAATGGCAATTTTGATTGAGGAGGGGTAGTCCATGCAGGTGTGCGGACCCACTGTGCCAGGGTGGTGTAGTGGTTAGTGTATCTGCCTAGTGAGCACGAGGGCTGGGTTGGAATCCGGCTTTGATACAAATTTTCATTCGGCGCTTCAGTATGCATATATACGCCAGAAACTTGAAAAGGTCTCCGGGACCACATAGTTTCATTTGAATAAAGCTCCTGTTTCTGTGTTTCGTGCAGGATCCCCCGTTTCATTCAATTTTGAGATGCTACTCCAATACAGTTGGAGAGCTTCCGCAATGCTGTTTGAATCTGTGGGGAACACTAAGTGGGCTGATGCCTGAATGGGAATTTAGACTGAGGAGGGAGGCGTGCTAAGCTAGTTCAAGCAGGTGTGCAAAGTCAGTTTGCTGTGGTGGCTTAGAGGTTAGCCCATCTTCCTAGTGAACAGGAATCCTGGTTTCCAATTCTGTCCCTGTTACAAATTTTCACGTGTCGTTTCGGTCTGCATATGAAGTATACATCACAGATGTTTGCAACTTGAAAAGGTCTCTGGAACCATATAGTTTCATTTCATTTCTTTTCCGTGAACTTCAATTCCCACTAAAATTTTTCTTTGGTTATCTGTACTGCTTCGTCAGTTTACAGATTTAATAACACCAGGAATAGGCTAGGATAGGCTGGATACAACACTGTCTTCCTCCCTTCTCAAACAATGCTTACCTTACATGCCCCTCGACTCCTGTAACTGCCATCTGGTTTCTGCACAAGTTCTAACTAGCCTTTTGCTCCCTGTATTTTACCCTTGTTACCTTCACAATTTCAAAGGAAGTGTTGGAGTGAACACTGTCAAAAGATTTTTGTAAGTCAAACAAACGCTGTAAATGTACGTTTGTCTTTCCGTAACCTGTCTTCAAAAAGAATCTGAAGGTCAGCATTACCACCTGTGTCCATACATTTCTCCAGAATCCAAACTGATCTTCCTAGAGATCAGCTAGTACCAATCTTTCTCTTCCACATTTGCAACCTTCTTTCCTGATTCCTAAACCAAGTGTTACCAATGATTAAATTATCCTCTGTGCAAAATTCTACCAAGAGGCTTCGTCTTTTTATCCTTTCGCCAAGTCCATATTCACCTACTATATTTCCTTTTCTTCCTTTTCCTGATGTTGAATTTCATTCCCTTATCACAATTAAATTTTCGTCTGCCTTAACTATGTGTATTATTTCCTTTACCTCATCATACATTTCAGCAACCTCTTCATCATCTGCGGGGCTTTCTGGCACATAAACATGTACTACTATCGTGGCAGTTGGTTTAGTGTCGGAAAAAATACATCTGTTTAATTCTTTATTTACGACAATGTATTCACCTGACCAGAAGTATTCTTCCTCCTACCACCGAACATCACTAATTCCGACTATATCTAACTTCACCTTATCTATTCCTCTTTTGAACTTTTCTAACCTACCTACGATTAAGGAATCTAACATTACACAATTCGACCAGGAGAATGAAATTTTTTTTTCTCTTGGTCAGGCATCCTCCTGAGTAGTTTCCACCCAGCGGTCCAAATGAGGGACAATTTTTTACCGCCAGAATATTTTTCTCAAGAGATTGCTATCATCATTAACCACACAGAAGATCTGCATCTCTTCGGGAAAATTGTGGCTGTAGTTTCCTCTTGCTTTCAGCCATTCAGAGTATGATCACGCCAAGGCCATTTTAGTTGACGTAACAAGGCCAAATCATCAGTCACTCATACTGCTGCTCCTGAAAGTACTGAAAAGGCTGCTTCCCCTCTTCAGGAACCACGTGTTTGTCTGCTCTCTCGAGAGAGACACATCTTTGTTGTGGTTGTCCCTATAAAAAGGCTGTCTGTATTGCTGAGACACACAAGCAACCCCACGAATGACCAGGTTCATGGTTTATGGGTGGTGGGAAGGGGGGTGAGGAGGGGACGTGTCGTGCCAAACTCTGTTCAGCTGTTGCGTTAGTTCGTCAACACCGAGAGCTGTTTGGAAGACCTGCCGATAATGCTCCAAATGTTCTGAATTGGGAAGAGATCCTACGACCCTGCTGACCAAGGTAGGATAGAGCAAGCATGGAGACAACAAGCAGTAGAAACTATCGAAATTTGAGTGTGGATATTATCTTGCTGAGATGTAAGCCCAGGATGGCATGCTGTGAAAGGCAACATAACATGACGTAAGAACATCGTTGACGTACTGCTTTGCTGTAAGGGTGCAATGGAGGCCTTTTTGCCACTTATTTCTTTCAGTGCTCTACGAAATTCTTCTTGCAATCCTCTTTCCTTTCTGTAGTACTGCCTTCATGTCCATTTCCCTTGTACAGACCGTCTATTACTACTTCCACCTTTCAGTTCTCCCTCTTTGCTTATTATTGGTTTTTCAACTGAGTTATTCATACTCATAAACCTATTTCTCTTTTCCTCAAAGGCACCTTTAATCATCCTGTATTCCCTACCTGTCTCTTCCCTAATGAAATATGCCTCTAAATCTTTACATTTGACGTCTAACCATTCCCACTTTGCCATTTTGCACTTCCTGTCAATTTAATGGTTTAGATGTTTTTATTCACTTTTGCCTGTACCATTTTCTGCATTTTCAAATTTTCTCCTTTCATCAGTTAAATTCAATAACTCTTATGTTATCGAAGGATTTCTACTATTTTTACTAGGACCTGACTTTTTACCTATTAGATTCTCTGCTGCCTTCACTATTTCATCCCTACCCATTCGTCTTATACTATATTACTTTCTCGTGTTCTAGTCAGCTGTTGTCTAATGCTCCCTCTGAAACTCTCTAAAACCTCGGGTTGTTTCTAATTAGCCACGTCACATCGCCTTAATTTTCTACCTTTTTCCTAGTTCTTAAGTTTTAATGTACAGTTCATAACTAATAATCAGTGGTCAGAGTCCACTTTTGTCCCTGGAAATGAATTACTGTTCAACATCTCTTTCCCAGATCTCTGTCTAATCATTGCATAAACGATCGGAAATCTTCCCTTGTCTACAGGTCTCTTCGACGTGTACAGCATTCTTTTGTGATCTTAAACCGAGCGTTAGCGAGCATTAAATTATACTCTTTACAAAATTTTACCAGGCGGCTTCCTTCTACATTTCTTCCCCCAGTCCATACTCACCTACTATTTTTCCTTCCCTTTCTTTTCCTACTATTGAATTCCAGGCTCCCATCACAATAAAATTTTCGTATCCTTTATCTGTCTGAACTATTTCTTCTATCTCATCGTACATTTCTCCAATCTCTTCAAAAAGGCGGAACTAATTGGCCTACAGACTTGTACTACTGTGATGGGTGTGGGCTTCAAGTCTATCTTGGCTGCGATTATATGTTCACTGTGCTGTTTATAGTAGTTACACGCATTCCTATATTCTTATTCATTATTAATCCTACTCCTGCAATACCCCTATTTGACTCTGTATTTGTAACCCTGTATTCAACTGAACGGAAGTCCTGTTCCTCCTGCCACCGAACTGGTGAAGTTCCCACTATATCTGACTTCACCTATCCATATCCCCTTTAACATTTTCTAACTTGCCTGCCCGATTATGGAATTTAACATTGCACGCTCCGATCCGCAGAACGCTAGTTTTGTTTCTCCTGATGACGACATCCTCTTGGGTAGTCCCCACCTAGAGATCCGAATGGGGGACTATTTTTCACCTCCGGAACATTTTACCCAAAAGGACGTCATCCTCATTTAACCATGCACTAGAGATGAATTCCATCAGGAACAATTACAACTGTAGTTTTGCCTTGCTTTCAACCGTTCGTAGTACCAGCACAGCAAGATCGGTTTGGTTCATGTTACAAGGCCAGATCAGCCAATTATTGAGACTGTTGCCCCTGCAACCGCTGAAAAGGCTACTGTCCCTCCTTAGGAATCACAAGTTTGTCTGACCTCTCAACGGAACAGCTATTTGTATCGCTTTAGCACGCAAGCCACCTCACCGACGATAAGGTCCATGGTTCGATGGTGGCGGGCGGGGGTGGGGGGGGGGGGGGTGGATTTCTAACGTATTTAGTGATAAGTAATCACCACTGGAACCTGTCCGGACACTGTACGCTACTAATTTAAAAGGTGTGTCGCGGTATGGTGTCTATAACTTTGTGAATAACCAGTAGGCCTGTACATAATACAGAGATCCAAGTATCATTAAGGGTTTACATGTACGTGTACGTGTACGAGTTTGCATTTCTAAAATGAAATCTAGAATTTCATCCGATGCAGACTCAAGTATTAAAACCAAAACAACTCATGTTTCAGACTAATAGGTAAGATCCATAATGTATTCTTTTGTTAATACGTAAATAAACTTATGAAATGTCTTAAGTATACCTGAAAAACAGTGCTAAGGATTTAGTATCTCTTAATTTCTTTTACAGCCCGTAAATATCTAGTATATGGTTACGTAGTAATACAGTTGTTCATTAAATCGTAATTCACGTCTTTGTAACGCTTTGCTCCACTACACTATTAACGTAGAGTGGATAGTTTCCGCATAAAGTACTCCGACTATCCTATGAATCAGTAATTGATGTACAGTTCTGCAAGGGCAGTTGGACATCTACTGTATGGCTGACTTCTAAAGAGAATGTAATCAATTTTCGTTATTACTCACAAAAAGTCAATATCCCGCTTTTTTACGGTTGAAATGGTGAATATTTGCTCATATTTTCAGATAGCAAATATTCTGTTACAGTTTACCGAAATATGTTTACGACCGAACATGCCTTCTTTCTTTTGCTGCATAAATTCTGCTATATCCAAGCAGAGATCAGGTTAACCTCCAAAGGAGGGATATAATAATAGTCTTCTTTTTGTTATTTATCAGTTACAAACTGCTATTTCTCTTTGTTTCTTTTCCTATCATGAAAATTACTGTTAAACATTTTATATAAAAATTACTGTAAACGAATTTAGATATATCATCTCTACAAATTAATTATTTCCATTTTTATTTCTTTTTTTTTCAAATAACAGGAAAATGATCGTTATCACGCAGACTGCTGTAAAACAAGCAAATTTTATCTTTGGACTATTACCCTCTAATGCAGCTAACATAAAATTACGAATATCTTCGTGCTCTCTTTATGTCACTTTTAAAATATTATTTCGTTTTTATTTCTTTTTTGTGGACTCGAGATTAATTAGGGAACAATTCTGTTTACTTCAAACGAGGAATTGAGAAGTGATATTTAATTTTTTAACCCATGAAATATTTATTTGATCCTTTTGTCATTCTTTTCATAAGTTTACCATCGGCTGTGAAAGAGTCCAGCAAAGCTAAAATCCCAAAACATCAACGGTAATGAACATAAAATACGCAACCAAAAAAAATCTAGGCGTCACCTCCATTTTAGGCCCTGAGGTTACGCAACCATATGAAGATTCTGCCTCTTCAAGAGTTGGCAAATGTGTCCCACTAACGTTTCCTTAATGAACTGTGTAACTTTGAGATAATGTGATAATTTTGTACGAAGCTCTCATTAATGACTCGTTTGCGTACAATTCTGAACGATTCACAGACAGATCTATAAAAACTTTCGTGCAAAGTGAACGCTGTATGGCAAAAGCTAAATTCCATTTTAAAATAAAAGTTTCTGAGAAAGAGTCAATATCTCGCTCAATGCAGATAACCAAAACACAAATTTAGCAACCACTCGGTCACCTTAGACAGCACGGGACAGGACCAATAGCCATAAGATGTTCTGAGATAGCAGTCCAATCTCAACAAATCCTTAGATCAAACTATCAACTTCGTCAAGATGCAACACGTCAGCAGAATGCTGCAATAATCTTACAATTCGTATACGCCTCTTTCACTACGACTGTTTCGCAAGATGTCTCTGTATTAGCAGTGCTACCACATATTCAACACCAAATCTAACGATGATAATCGGGACCTGTTCTACCGTATTTCACTGGTAGAAAAACCCGAGAAGCCACAGTATTTCCTGTTAGCCAATCTGCCTACGGCTGACTTATCACCCGTGCAAGCTAGTTCACAACTATGCCTGGCCTTCCAGGCATATATGATCAGTACCTACACGGACCCATGAGTACCCAAAGGCCAACCATAAATTCGCATTCAGCCACCACGAAACCTGTTTGAAGCATTGAAGCAAATCTAAATTGTTACAACCACATTTGAAAATTAGTTTATTATTAAGAATGGCAGCCGGATCATCTTATAGTGGTCGACAGTCGCATGCTGTACCGCTGGAGATGCTGTTGCGCTGCAGGCAATCTGTACGCGATTTTGCTGCGGCGCTCTTTCTTTTTCATCTGTACTATATATTTGAACAACAGCATGTAAGGAAACGTTTATACAGGCGCACAGATAAACACCCTTTTTTATAACAGTATACTCCCAGGCTCGGAGTCAAACTAGTTAAGGCAATAATACAGTAGGGGGGCAAATAAAAGTGGCTCAGGCGAGTGGATCCGATTGGACTTGAATGTATGCATCAACAGATGGGGAAAATACCTACGGCTACTTTCAACAAGATGCAGCAACTGGTGGAACCTTGGAGCACATTTATACAATCTTCACGCCTGACAGATTTGTCACAGAGGCCAATGTGGTTGCGGCCCTAGCTGGCCACCCCGGTCACCTGATCCTTCAGTGCACGATTACTTTTTGTGGGGAGCCCTAACATCCAAGATGTACTGCAACGACCCTCATACTCTTCAAGGACTCCTACAGAACATTTCAGATAAGACTGCAGCAATTCCAGCGGTCTAGCTTCGATCCGCCTTCAACAACTTGCAGACCGAAACCCGAAAGTGCCAAGAGATGAATGGTTGCCACTTTCAACATCTATTATAGTCAGGCCAGTCCTGAATTTCCTTTCCTCTGCTCTGTTTCTTTGTACCCTGTAACTCTATTCCACAGGCCACTTTTATTTGGCCCAGACTGTATCACCGTGACATCACCTACTATCAAATCTTTCGACGCGTCACAATCTCCTTCTGTTCCAGTTTAAAAAACTGGGGCCAAGATCCTTTACAAATGTATCTCCGTTGCCACCCCGTCTGTTTTTATCTTGTTAAAAAAGATTAAGAAGCAAATCTACCCCGCCGCTGTTCCTGTAGAAAGGGACCCCGATGGAGTCCTTTAAGCCGATGGAATCAGGACACGGTGGAAGGGATGACTCTTTACGTCACTTTTCTTCGACCGAAGCTATAAAAGGAATGAAACTGTTTGACCCCAGCCTCTTGTGGCTCCGTTCACTTGTGAGCATCACTTATGCTTCTCAGATGAAGTTTCATCACTGAAGGTTTTATCGAGAGATGAGTTATGCACTGTTGGACGCCAGCCATAGGCATTTTCGATTTAACACACACATGCGGCTCCAGAGAGTGATATCGAGGCCACGGACATCATATCCAAGGACCCTACCGGTGGACTGGTAATTTCGTGACGTAACCCTTTTGCCAGTTGCAAGCTTCTCTTTTCCTCGTAATTCTCTCTTCAGAATATTTCATCAACAACAGTATCTAATTAATTGTGTACAGTCCTTTGCTTTTTCTCAGAATATGCAACTGCGTAGGGTACATACTGTAATGTTTTGAGTATATAGGCGAGTTGCTCGTCTACCTATGGCTGACGAGAACTCATATGCTTGCTTGGTTGACTGTAGTTCGCCGGGACAAGAACATTGCGTGGCGGCCGCAGGTGGGCTTATGTGCAGAAACAAGGAGCGCTTAGCCAGAAATGGGTAAATCCCAAAGCTGGGAATTTGGACATCATTTGCTCGCATGGCCCTTGTGCACGAGACAATGCTCCAAGAAATGGTGGACGGTCAGACAAGCTTACAGCCCTTAATGAATCAATAATAATTCACAGTCAAGTATTAAATTTAAATACATCTACAGACTCAGAAAAATGATGCACATCCAGTGACATAACAACATTTCAATGTCTTTAAAACTACAGAAGTTAATATTTCATAGTGAATAAAGATTTTCACAATGAACCTCTGAGTTAACAACTTTCAAACACTTCATGCGATTTCAGCTTATGACATCTCAGCATTGCACTATAGCCATCACGTCTGAAAGTTATGTATGTATTTTATTTCTTGATTTACTACAGTTTTATACCACTTTATTATGCAAATGCTTGTCAGAACATTATATTCTTCACATTTACACAGCAAATTAATACAGCATAAATATCTCACATATTGTCATACGTGCGCAGTTCTTTAATGAACAATTTACTGTTTTGCCAGTAACTTTATTTGAAGATTGATTACAAGTGCTATAAAAACTGTGCTAATTTAAATGTGGTCAGTCACATGAGTTAGTAGACACCATAACTGCAAAGGGAACCAAAAGACGCTTTTGTCAAGAAGGCATAATAAAATCTCAAAAATGTCATTTACGGTGAGCACATCTGCACAAAAATTCTGGCTAATCTATTTATGAACCAGATATTACTTGTATTTATTGAAAATGATCTGAGTATAAAAAAATACCTATGAGGTTTTTAATTTAAATATTGTTGAAATATATTAGTTTGGTCTGGGACGGGGCCTCGTTGAGTCACATAATTTCTTTAGATCTTAAGAAAGATGTACTTTTGACGGGGACAGCCTCCAGCCAAGCGGACAGTAATGGTCAACTGTGGCAGTCAAGTGAAAACTGGGCCTTTTGGACCAAAGAGCTCAAGGGAGCGTCTCTGAACACTTTCATGTTTGTGCTGGAAGAAGACAGACCTACCTGCAGTAGCGAGTGATTTTCGACTGTGTATGTGATTGATTGGGACTGGGAACGGCCACTACGATACTTTATCTTTTGAAGGGACTTTACATTTCGAGAAGTCTGAATGCATTTCAGTAAAGGAATCTAGCTTTCACCGCTTGTATTGTGGAACTGAGAGTAGACAGCACATGAGTTATCATTCTTTGTATCGTGTGTGATAATTTGTAAATCAACGTGTTGAACCCTGAACTGTTTTCAGCTGGTGAATATTTCAAGTATTGTGACTACGAAATAGACTTAGTTTTTGTGTATCTCTAATTAAACTTACTTTGATGATTTTCTTACAATTCTTCTAACGTTCTCAACGTAACATTAATGAATTTCATAAGGATTTGTTTATGTTTGTATTTTAATTGAATATTGTAGGATCACTTCTCGCTTATTTGAGATGTCCTTCCACGAATAAACGTTATTCAACATAATTATCTGTCGTCTACAATAATTACAGAATTTAGAATAGAACATTTTTCATTAAATTATTCATATAACTTTTATTTTGTATTTCTGTGTATTTTATGAACTCACAATTCCAGTCAATGCGTATAGTATACGACTGGAGGATAACTGGTACAGGTTATTATTTGCAGCGAATTAGCTGAAGAGCATGAAAGCAGATGTGCACGGCTCGACCCTATGACTACAACGAGCTATCTTTCTTAAACAGAGAGGCACACACCCGAACTACCAAATGTATGAGTAATCACAGGTAAAGACGCCAGTGGTTTGCTCAAACGATATGCTGTCTGGAAGAGCAGCTACACTCAGCAGCAGGAAACCATTAAGTACCGCCCCAATACATGTTCATATTAATCATGCTCTGATTTAGTAAGGGAGTTTTATGTGATTTATCTATGTGATTTTATGTGATTTATTTTATGTGATTTAATGTTACTATTAGTTCTTAAATTCATTGTTATGTCTAACTTGGAGAAGAAGATGGTCAAATGGCCGGTGAGCCTTCCCTATATACACTCCTGGAAATTGAAATAAGAACACCGTGAATTCATTGTCCTAGGAAGGGGAAACTTTATTGACACATTCCTGGGGTCAGATACATCACATGATCACACTGACAGAACCACAGGCACATAGACACAGGCAACAGAGCATGCACAATGTCGGCACTAGTACAGTGTATATCCACCTTTCGCAGCAATGCAGGCTGCTATTCTCCCATGGAGACGATCGTAGAGATGCTGGATCTAGTCCTGTGGAACGGCTTGCCATGCCATTTCCACCTGGCGCCTCAGTTGGACCAGCGTTCGTGCTGGACGTGCAGACCGCGTGAGACGACGCTTCATCCAGTCCCAAACATGCTCAATGGGGGACAGATCCGGAGATCTTGCTGGCCAGGGTAGTTGACTTACACCTTCTAGAGCACGTTGGGTGGCACGGGATACATGCGGACGTGCATTGTCCTGTTGGAACAGCAAGTTCCCTTGCCGGTCTAGGATTGGTAGAACGATGGGTTCGATGACGGTTTGGATGTACCGTGCACTATTCAGTGTCCCCTCGACGATCACCAGTGGTGTACGGCCAGTGTAGGAGATCGCTCCCCACACCATGATGCCGGGTGTTGGCCCTGTGTGCCTCGGTCGTATGCAGTCCTGATTGTGGCGCTCACCTACACGGCGCCAAACGCGCATACGACCATCATTGGCACCAAGACAGAAGCGACTCTCATCGCTGAAGACGACACGTCTCCATTCGTCCCTCCATTCACGCCTGTCGCGACACCACTGGAGGCGGGCTGCACGATGTTGGGGCGTGAGCGGAAGACGGCCTAACGGTGTGCGGGACCGTAGCCCAGCTTCATGGAGACGGTTGCGAATGGTCCTCGCCGATACCCCAGGAGCAACAGTGTCCCTAATTTGCTGGGAAGTGGCGGTGCGCTCCCCTACGGCACTGCGTAGGATCCTACGGTCTTGGCGTGCATCCGTACGTCGCTGCGGTCCGGTCCCTGGTCGACGGGCACGTGCACCTTCCGCCGACCACTGGCGACAACATCGATGTACTGTGGAGACCTCACGCCCCACGTGTTGAGCAATTCGGCGGTACGTCCACCCGGCCTCACGCATGCCCACTATACGCCCTCGCTCAAAGTCCGTCGACTGTACATACGGTTCACGTCCACGCTGTCGCGGCATGCTACCAGTGTTAAAGACTGCGATGGAGCTCCGTATGCCACGGCAAACTGGCTGACACTGACGGCGGCGGTGCACAAATGCTGCGCAGCTAGCGCCATTCGACGGCCAACACCGCGGTTCCTGGTGTGTCCGCTGTGCCGTGCGTGTGATCATTGCTTGTACAGCCCTCTCGCAGTGTCCGGAGCAAGTATGGTGGGTCTGACACACCGGTGTCAATGCGTTCTTTTTTCCATTTCCAGGAGTGTATATGTATGAAGATGGTATCTGTTCTTTCGGACATGTCCGAAAGAACATATACCATCGGTGACCATGCAGCCCGATAGAACGAAATTACAATGAAATGAATACCCCTAGCTGCATGTCCGAAAGAACAGATACCATATTCATATATATATATATATATATATATATATATATATATATATATATATATATATATATATATATATAGTGAAGGCTCACCGGCCATTTGACCATCTTCTCCTATGCGGATGCACAAACAGTGCCCGAACTCTTACGGGAATCAGCAAAACGCCGCGAGTAATGAATATAATGGGCAGGGGCACTATGAATATAGTGCGGGACAATAATTTGGGAATGTTGGCCTCACGGGAGGCGTGCCAGAGATAAGTCCCTACAACCTGTGTCCTCAGTGGCTCAGATGGATAGAACGTCTGCCATGTAAGCAGGAGGTCCCGTGTTCGAGTCCTGGTCGGGCCACACGTTTTCAACTGTCCCCGTTGACTTACATCAATGCCTGTACACAGCTAGGGGTATTCATTTCAGTGTAATTTTTCTGACATTTTTACCCTAGAAAGTGTTACGTTAATGGTATCGAAATCGTTAAACAGACAAGTGAATTTTTTTCTAGTACCCACACATATGTAGTGTCACTGTCAAGAAAGCTTTTGATATGAAGTCTTTTATTGCCTTGATCGCATGTATGCACTGATCACCCAAAGCATTGGCACCATTGTCCACAGCGACGATGGATGCCACCTGGTGGCTCTGTGGGTACGTGATGCAGTAACAAAAGTATGTAAGCGGAGCAGACACGAAAGGGGATCACCCTATCGAAGATATGGGCAGCAAACGCGGAAATACTTTGAGTTAAGTGACTTTGACCAAGTGCAGATTATTATTGTGCAAAACCTGTGGACAGGTAGCTTGAAAACGGCGAAGCTGGTCTAGCGTTCACGTGCTACTGTCGTGAACATCTACGGAAAGAAGTCTAAGGATAGTGAAACTACCACTACGCGCTAAACGGTCTGACGTCCACGACTCTTCACAGAGGATGACAGGATAAATGGCGTTCTGTGACATCTGTGACGGAAGAGGGCATTTCTCATGCACGCACAAGTGATTCGGAGCACACGGTTCATTGCACATTGTTGAACATGGACCTCTTCAGCAGACCACCCCTAACTTGTTCAGATGATGATCCAATGTTGCTGTCAATTGCGACTGCAGTGGGCGCTGGTCCGTCGCGATTCAATCGTCGATCAAAAGAAACGTGTCGGCTCTTCGGGTGAAGCACTTTTTTGCTAACTAGTTCGATGTTCGTCTCCACAAACGCAGTCATCGAGGTGAACGGTGGCTCAAAACGTGCAGTGTGTCACAGACGTAGGCTGCTGGGAGCAGTATTATGCTGTGGGAGACATTCTTCTGCGCTTGAATGGCACTTGAGGTTGTTACTGAAGACACGCTGACAACTGCGAACCACCTGCATCCCTTCATGCTTGATGCTTTCCCTGACGACGATGTCATGTTTCAGCAACATAACTGTCCGTTTCTGGGAGCCAGAACCGTACTACAGTGGTTTGATGGTCAGTGCAGGGAACTCACGTTGATAACTCGGCAACCAAATTCTCCTGATGCAAATCTTATAGTACCTCTCTGGGTTGCTATCGTGCATCATCACCGCGTACGCAAATCAGCGGCCCGTTACTTATGCGAATTACGTGCGTAGGCATCTAATGCGATATTACCTCCACAATTCCTACGAACGAACAGTTATATCCTTGATATGCTAAGTCAGCAATGTATTTCGTTCCAAAGACGGACAAACAAGCTATTAAGAAAGTAGTCATAATGATTTGGCTCATCAGTGTAGTTTTGAGAGGACAGGTTAAAAACTCAAGATGTGCGATAAACCGTACGTTTGTAATCGTGCCATTGAAACGAACTCATAATGAAAATGGAGTAGAACAAATAACACCCCAAATATAGAGCCCCTAATGAGATCCCCTTTGTCAGCAAAATATTAATACTGTTGAAAGTGTGACCACCAGAAATATGAGGGAACTAATAACATCTATTCCAAGGAAAGAACTAAATGAAAGACTATCAGATGATCACTTAATCTACTAAGCATGAAACTCTAAATAAAGAATTCAAAATATATGTTTAACGAGGGTTAAAACCCAGACGAGATAAAGTGATCAGAGACATAATTTACTCAAGAAAAGAGTTGTAGCCGCATCAAGCTCTAAGTTTGCTGCGACTACGATGAAAAACGTCAATGGAGATGTTAATTCGCTCTCTTGTAGACGTCGCGATAGAAGAACGCTTATTGACCGATCTTAGATTGTTTCAGGCCGATGCGGAATTTTGAAGTTTTTCAAGTATCGTCTTGGCGTATTAGTCAAAGTTCTGAGGAAAGGTGATAGAACATTTACCGTTTGGCCAGACAACGTAATAGATATTACACGCAAAGGAAAAGTAACTCGTGTGATAGTCAATCAAATCTGGGACTTAGTCGTCGTGATTTGTGATCGTCACGAACATTGAAGGACACAGAAATATACCAAACGCCGGCATAAACTCTACAAAAAGACTTGAGTAAGAAACGTATACACGCAATCATGAAGAATTCACAGGTACGCCGTGTTGTCGGAAGCTGCAGTCAACGTCAGAAATGCTGATGTAAGTAGTAGCTTCAATTCCTTGAATGACAGATCGGTGTGCTACCTAGTGGAGTGGTTAGATAATTCAGAAGTACAATAAACTCAGTTATAACTTTAATACTTCGTGTCGCCTACATCATTTAATTGAACTCTATTGTGTAACAGTGGAATAATTATTTTCTTGATAGAAGGCCGAAGCTTAAGGTGACTGAGAGGCCTTATTAACAGTGAACAGTAAATGAACACTTTGTGGCGACGTTTTCTGTACATTATTTAGAGAATACATTATCTCTGGATTTACCACGTAGGAGTTGTTGAATTAGCACCGTAGCGACGCAGTAACGACGCTATAATACTTCACAAATCAACATCCTCGCAAGACTAAAATGTGGCATTGGCTTGAATGGTGGAACTTATAATTCGAGATATCATATTATCTACGTTTGAACATTCATTTGAAAACCGGGTATAAAAACTACAGTTATCATATTTCGCGTAAGCTTACAATCCCGTCTCGAACACGTGAAGGATATTTGGTTTATTGTTTCAGATAAAGGGAGATGTGGCGGTAACGAGTGGTGCAGTGGCTTTGTATAGCAGTAAAGAAGACAGACATCCTTCGAACACCATTGCTTAAATAATAAGTGAGGGCTGCTTATACATTTCAGCGTGCTGCTCCATCGATACGCGGACAACTGTTAGAGGGAAATAGTATCTGAAACTAATCAAAGAAAGCGAGGAGTTTGTTTCAACACTTACAGATCGGAGCTGTCGCGATCGACTGACGCCGACCTGTGTCAACCACGCGTGAACAACCATCCCCATGGAGCCGACACACTCACACGCCACAATCATTAAAAAAATATATAGCTGTGTCTTCATGGCAAGACAGAGTGATAAAAGTGTGGAACATCAAGTTCAGCATGTGTCTCGGTTGGCTACAGGCAGCACAATATGTACTCTATGGATCTGAAGATGGCAACTTAATCCTGTCGAAACTAGTAATCCAATGTATATACACGCGGTCAAGGCAATAAAAATCTTCGTATCAGAAGCTTTCCTTATATTGAGTCAATTGATCGCTCTCCAGCCGACAGTGTTGGGTATTTCTAATATGTATTGTCAATTTAGCCGAAAAGTAATTTATTAGATGCAAAAAGCACAAACTTTTGGTAATTCGGATGAGAGGTGTAAATTCTACTTATCAACAACTGTATTGACTGTCAGGAATAATCTGATGTACACCCATCCCCTACTTCCTCTAAAATTAATATCAATTCAATGAGGATGAAGCTAGTTTTATCGTTTTCGCATCAGTGAGATATAAGGGAGTCCTGCCAGCATCCTTTTCTCGCCAAAAGTAGGACCTGTGCAATAACCCAGGAGAGGTGTTGCAAAGTTCAGGTTCAATTCTGGCAACAATACTGAAAATGGACGTATGAACTTAGATGAAATCTTCACTAAAGCCCCCAGCTCGTGGTCGTGCGGTAGCGTTCTCGCTTCCCGCGTCCGGGATCGATTCCTGGCGGGGTCAGGGATTTTCTCTGCCTCGTGATGACTGGGTGTTGTGTGATGTCCTTAGGTTAGTTAGGTTTAAGTAGTTCTAAGTTCTAGGGGACTGATGTCCATAGATGTTAAGTCCCTTAGTGCTCAGAGCCATTTGAACCAATCTTCACTAAATGAGTTTGTAATGTGTACCTGAAATAGATTAGGGCTTCAAATGAGGCATGATAAATCCAATAATTTCGTTGGACGGTTTGTTGATGCCCCATACTATTAGAAAATAAATGCCTGTTGCTCCTGCAATAGCGTGGGATGGTCTGGTCTGAGATTTACGGCTCTCTTTATGAGTTACGGTTTGCACAAGTCGCACATCAACCACTGTCGTGGAATATTCGGCATTACTACTGTTAGCTGAGAATTTATTTCTGCGACGTCAGTGTTGCTGCATTTTAGATTCAAATAGTTAAAATGCCTCTTAGCACTATGCGACTTAACTTCTGAGGTCATAAGTCGCCTAGATCTTAGAACTAATTAAACCTAACTAACCTAAGGACACCAAACACATCCATGCCCGAGGCAGGATTCGAACCTGCGACCGTAGCGGTCGCTCGCTTCCAGACTGCAGCGCCTAGAACGGAACGGCCACTCCAGCCGGCTGCATTTTAGGAATTGGCAGGTAGCCTTTAGCTAGTTTACTGCAGTAAGAAGTGATCGTTCCTAGTCAACTTTCCTAAAAGAAACTGCGAACAACGGAACTTTTTATGAATTGCACTTGACTGTTCTGATATTTTACTTTTATTAAATCGCAAATGTGTAAACAACGTACTGTACAAGTAAAAGAAACATTTGTTGTGGCATACGAAATTATGGTATAAAGGGCATTTGGCTCCCTTCAGCTAAGACAAAAAGTATTCTTTCTAACGCTAAAGGCGATATAGTTCTCCGAAAGTCACGTGCGTCTAAGGCGCTGTAGTTCTGGACTGTGCGGCTGGTCCCGGCGGAGGTCCGAGTCCTCCCACGGGCATGGGTGTGTGTGTTCGTCCTTAGGATAATTTAGGTTAAGTAGTGTGTAAGCTTAGTGACTGATGACCTTAGCAGTTAAGTCCCATAAGATTTCACACACACACATACACACACACACACACACACACACACACACACACACACACAGACAAAGTCACGTGCATATCGCATTCATGACAACAGTCAAGGGACGATGCGAGGAAATTCAGCGACACATCCGACTAAGGAAACCGAGCAGATCATATGTAGCTGAGCACAGCCTCGAGTATAATCGACCATTATCGTGCTGCAAACCCTAAATTTATGGAACACCATAACTAAATAATTTGTCGAAATAAAGGTGTCAGAAAACAATACGCATTGGGTTCAAAAATGGTTCAAATGGCTCTGAGCACTATGGGACTTAACTTCTGAGGTCATCAGTCCCCTAGAACTTAGAACTACTTAAACCTAACTAACCTAAGGACATCACACACATCCATGCCCGAGGCAGGATTTGAACCTGCGACCGTAGCGGTCGCGCGGGTCCAGACTGTAGCGCCTAGAACCGCTCAGCCACTCCAGCCGGCACACATACGGATGGAGGTTTCAATTTAAATAGCGCTTGGGGTCCGGCAATCGATTTATTAAAATCTCACAGGCCATTGCATCCACCAGAGCCTGAAAACGCTGAGGGAATTGGCGTTTCGCGGAGTACCAGTGCATGCTTTGGAAAGCAAAACAGTATCAAAGGGCGTAATGGGGTGCAGGGAATCGAACTCGGCTATAAACAGCCGCGTGAGATCAACAACAGTTCAAAATGTTGTTGTAGTCCAGGCAGCGCGAACACATAACAGTAAAACTCGCAACACCTCAAGAAGACATTTGGTGTATAGAAAACAGAAAAAACACTGCGGCAAAGCACTGGAAGCCTACGAAATATCAGTTCTGTGGATTCATCTGAGATACTTATTGAATCCTGAAGTCAATATTTTAATTTGCTTATTGGTGATGGCATAGCTATAATAACACTAATTTATCTACGTGTTATTCTTGTCAAACAGTAGCATGCAAATTAATTCGTTTTTTGTGTCTGTTCAAGATCTAATTATTTATTTACCGCAAATGTCTGGGTTAATTACTTACACAGATCATATTAATTTATCTGTGTGTGCAGTACAGAGGAAAATATGCTTATAGAATTCCGCTAATTAAGTTAATACGATCAACAGTGTGTTAATGGTGGAAATATATAAAAGTAAATGAAACACAGGAAATCGCCATATTAAAATTACACAGTCTAATAACGTTTGCTCAGCGATTGCTTACACCTACAACGTTTCCGCTTGACTGAAGCGTTGTCCAACTTCGCGTTTACTGCTTTAAGATCCGGTAGAAAGACTTAGCAGAAGTCAGAGACACCATTTCGATTCGTAATCATGGTTTCAGCTTTAATCTGCATGAAAGTGTCGTAGTAGTGTACCCTCGCCTACAAAGAAAAATTTGTTTCTGGTAAAAAGCCAACTGCCGTTACTAGGGTGTTGTCCACTTTATACCTAGTGAAAGGGATACTAATTCAGCTTGGCAAGCGAGAGAACTTACTTTTACTATTTGCTCTCTACTGATAAGGAATCCCTTGGGTGAGAGGTCGCCAGTTGAGTATTTAGCAAGGCTCATTTGAAAGTCTCATGTTAAAAATTATGATAGGAAAATTATTAGCTGAAAATGACTCACTAAGTGCATCAGGAGGCTGACAGAAAATGAGTGCTCCAGAGGTGCAGAGATCAACCTTCCATGGAATATGTGTATTACACTCACAAAATGGACATCATCGACATTCGAGAAGTGTTCAAAACAAACTATTAACTTGCACCATGAACGCTGAATGAAAAATTGCACGCAACGTTGATCACAAATGTTCGCATCAGCAAGCTCAAAGGCAAACTCTTTCGGAGTTACAAACCTTGCAGGACGTTCAGATGTGCATCCACTCTTAAGGAATGCGTGTAGAATAATATTCGTGTAACGGTGAGATGAAAACTGACGGAGTGTGATGGCATGCAAGCGAATGCGAAATGGTCGGTCATGGAGCTCATCGTGAAACTGTCTGTCCTTAAAGACGTAGCTGGAGATAGCGCAGTAATATGTGTTGTGTGCTGGGAGCGTCAAGCTGACGCTGACAAAGGCTAACACTGGAGTCTTGGATGCGTTGGTTCTAGGGCAGCACACACAGTGAAAGTAACAGAGAATAGGGACTAGTAAAATATATTGAAACACGTATGTATTCATTACCAGCGATGGCGTGGCATGACAGAATCTCTGACCAGAGAGTTATTTATCGTTGCTAGTCTGCGCTTGACCGCGCGAGACGACAGTTGCGTGTAGCGAGTCGGCTGGAGCAGTTGTACCTGTCTGTAGTAGTAGTCAGTAGTGTGTAGTGAGTCGGCAGAGGGAGTAGTCAGTCGGCAGTAGTGGTAGCGAGTGGACGGTAGCAGAAGTCGGCATGCGTCGGCGGTGTGCTCTTCTCGCGACTCTGGTCACGATTCGGGACGATGAGTATTGTTGTAGAAGGTAATGAAGCAGCATTGCGCAAATCTAATAATGTATGTTAATTGTAATTAATTTGTTCAATAAATGACCCAATAATAATTGTTTTATAAAGTAACTTTTTTAAAGAAAAACATTCATTTCAATTTAAAGAATATTTCCTATGCATTTCTTCCAAGAATCAAAATTAAATATACGCCAGCATTGCACGAAGGTCAGCGCAGCTGTCCTTATAAAATTTACCAGATATTATTATTTCTGCTGAGAGGTTCCATTTGGGTCATGGCTCACTATTTAATTAATATTATTGTGTGGATTTATGCTCAATCTTCATTCCTTAATTTGTTTGGCGATTTTACGCTTGGCTGCATTCACATCATTATTTAACGTTTTTGTTGGGAGGTTACGCTTGGTGCCATTTCACATTTTTCATTTATTTAAATTTTTGCGGGGAGGTTACAATATTATTCAACTTTGATAACGCTGTTTTACAGCAGTTGTAAAATGCTGGTTTAGCCTATCTGTACCGCGTTGACTACAGTTCCGTTAATACAAAGTAAGTAATGTCCTGTGAACTAAAGTCAGAAGAAAACTTACCTTGATGAACTATTTGAAGAACAGTTCCAAACTAAAAGTAGTCGTAAGGAACCCTTGAGTGCACGGTCGCTAAAGGCCAACGACGTTTACGGCAGTCGGTGCCCCACATATTGTCTACCGTGTAATCACAATATTATCTGCAAATGGCAACAGGGACTGGACTGGAAGAATCCAAAGATGAGCACAGCATGAGGCTACGAGCGTGGTTGAAGTGTTTAGTCGACGAGTAACTCACAACTGCCACAGTGCTAGTGGTGTTGATACAAAGCGCAGCAATGACAACGATAGACGAAGCAAACACTGGATTATGAGCACAACTACAGTTGCCGAAATTGCCCTTTCGTTAGAAAGGAACTCAAAGAATTTCGCAGAATAAGAAAGAAGTGACAGATAAAATATTAACGTTTGTAATAGATGAGCCAGTGGAATGCATGGTGTCATATACGCTCGACTGCGCAGACAACATACATTAGGAGTGCAATGGTGACGATACGTGCTTAACAAGTGAAAGTGACACTGAAACAGGTGTCGAGCTATGTAGTTCATCATCCTTGTCGGACAGGGAGAGACAAACCGCGTCTCCGGTGAAACATAATAAAGGAAAATTGTTGTTCAAAGAGCGAGTACTAGACGTAATTCCGTGGTTAGACGGACTAGCTGTTAGCGAGTAGATAGGGAAGTGTGTGGACATGATATTGTTAGTGGAGACTCTGTGTTGGTAGGGCACGCATTGAAAGGTCATATGAAATGATGCGTTTGTAAGGAAATACGCAAGGAAATGTATGATGATGCATGCATGGTTGCCAGTGTTTGGGCAGTGGAATTACTAACAACTATATAATTTTTGGAACTGGATATCACACGAATAAGATAAAATTTTCTAAATACGTTGTTTAGTCTTCAACAAAACATTTATTTCGCTAACCATATGCCTCCTAGTTGTCACAGTCTGTAATAGTTAGAATCATTTTACTTAGCTGGCTGTAGTTGCTACTTGCTGTAGTTGCTGTAGTTTGTGCCGTGAAGATTTTCTGTGAGGTTACTGACTTGTGGGAAAGAATGGAGTTTCCACAGTTGGGATTCGTAATTGAAATGAGTTTAGGTAATTAACAGTGTTAGACGTAGTTTCATATTTCTTTAATTTCATATTTTTTGAGTTTGTATAATTGTTAGGATTTCTTGGAATTCAGGGCCATACTTTTGTATTAATTATTGGATGTCATGTTGTCAATGTACAGCAGTCAGATTTCCGCTGAGCTTGTATATTCTGGGTAGTAAATGAATGGGTTAAGTTTGAGTTGTCTTTGTCAAGGAAAACTCTGTAGCTCAGTGTTTAATAGAAAAAAATTAAAGAGGTACTCGGACTCAAGGATGACATCACGACCCTACATACCGTGAAGTCCTCGATTAGTAACTAAAAAATACATAGGTGACAGTAGATCTTCAGAGATGATGACCACGTCGATGTGGGCGTGGAGGGGGTCCACCCTACAAAAAGTTTAAAAAGAAATTGTTTTCAGTAGAGAAGCAATAACAGCAGAATGGGCCAGAGACTACACTTCCTTCGTGCCGGGGTTAGTCACTGGATGTCAGCTCAGCAAGAATCCATCAACCCTTCCAAAGCTGCCTCTATCGACTGTTGGTGATGTGACTGAGAAGTGTAAATGCAAAGGAACAGCTACAACTAAACCGGGACCAAGGAGATCTCGTGTACTGACACACAGGGACCGGTGCGCATAGCGAATGATGGTTAAAAAGAGTCGCGTGAAATCAACAGAAGGAATCACTCGTGAGTTCCAAAGAGCTACCAGTAATCCAGCCAACACAGTAACTGTGCCCAGGGAATGAAGAAGAATACGGTAAAACGGTGGAGCAGCTCCTCATAAACCATAAATTTGAGTAGTCAGCACTAAGCGACGCTAGAGGTGGTGTAATGAACGACGTCAGTGGACAGTGAATGACTGGAAGCGAGTGATATGTAGCGATGAAACACACTATACCCAGCTGCAGTCCGATGGAAGCGTTTGGCGGATTCCAAGAGAACGTGTGAAGTGCCAGCAGCGAAGTAAAGTGGAGGGAGCGTTACAGTATAGGGGCACTTTTCGTGGTTAGTAGGTGGTCCCTTCTTGTGTTCAATAAAACATTAATGAGAGAAGATATGAACACTTCCGTATATGCATCTTCTATGTGAGCCGGGAAGACGGCTGGTCAGTATGTGAGGACCAATTCGAGCCACGAGTTTTAAATTTCTTTATTTTTTGCGACCGGTTTCGATGGAGTGCAGGTGTAGCTCTATGCCTTACATTGGCAGGACGGAAATTTGGTTTAGGTCCAATTATTGCCAATTCAGTGTCTGATGACGGAGCACCATGGCACCGAAACCGCTCACAGTGAATAATGAACTTTAAAATACACGCCTGAAGTTGATACTATCAGTCCTCATCTAAATAAACACATTTTGCAGTACTATATAAAACATACATAAAACTACACGAAAAGAAGGGACTAAGTCCATTTCATAGATTTTTCAGGAGAGCAATTTTAAAATTTAAAACGTTACAGTTTCATTGGTTATTAAATCATGCTTTTGTAATTTATACAGTACGTTCAACGACATTTTCATTAGGATTCCTTAAAAGTGGAAAAAAGTATGATTAAAAATTGGACCCTGTATGTCTTTTTATCCGAATGTCTACTTTTTAATTTCTTTGTATAATGCACTAATTAGATTGTAAAAGTAAAAACGTTATGTGATAGTGGGATGATGCTTCACTATAAAACTTCCCTGCAACTCTAGTGACAAAGATCTATTCATCTTTGAGTCTAGTCATTATTGTACAGGATGTTCATGACTAATCATGTTTTAGGAACAATACTGTTTATCAATATTCTGTTTTTATTTTGATTGAATTCACGTAAATTATAATGATTAATAAGCGCATATCTCAACTTTTGTATCTTTAAATCACCTGGTATACAACTATCAACAATTATTCGAGAAAGGGTTACAACTCATACATTGAAAATATAGTTAATAGGACAGAAATTCAGTTATCAGCATAAATCAAAGTTATTCTAACCCACAGTCTTCCTTTCTCACCTTTTACTTATTACAAACAAATACCATAAAACATGTTTGTACGTTCACTGCCGGAAAGGAATGTTTGTATAGTACTCTTGGGCCCCTTTGTCACATACCACCTTCAGTTCTTGCAGATCATGACACTTTTCCTTGGTGATAGGTAGCAGTCCTGAAACCCTGAAACATTCGACATGCGACCTCTTATTAGCATGGTATCTCAGTGGGTTCGTTATAATAAAGCAGGACCTGCTATTTCACAAACCGATATGATCTAGTTTCAGTTAATTGCTGTGACTAAAGTCTTTACAGCCTAACTTCGTAACAGAGTGAAGGGAACAAAAAAGTCTCCTTCTTCAAGTTCTGGTTCCTCTTCCATTCGTCCAGCAGAAGCAGTAACAACTGATTTGATCCAAGATCCGTTGTGTCACGATGTATGGTAAGCCTTTGATCATGACGTTCTATCTTCATCTCTTTAATAATTCGCGGGTGGAATGGACATTTCGGTCGGTAATTTGGTTGCAAGAAATCAGCCCAGTCACGTATCATTGAGCCATCGACTTCAACAACCTGAAAAGGAATGGGTTTCCCACGCGCATCTTTAATTATGTCTGTCCAGTCCTTTGGGAGCTCAGCTTTTGTTTTAAGTCTGATGAGGGCTATGTCTTTGTCACTTTCCAAGTATGAATGTCCTCTTATTGGGAATGCCATACGAATTGATTAAAATCGCTTTGCATGATGGACAGGATAATGGATGAACCGGGAAAGGGTGTAGTTCTAGTTTTCACCACCACATGATTCACAGAAGAGGTCCAAATTTTTAACCTCAGGATCCAGAAAGGAAGTAATATAATGATACAGGAAAGTAACTACTTCGTTTGAACCTTTCTTCCCTATAGTTTCAGGATAAACATTAAACACTGCTTTACTGTTTGGGAGTCCTTGTGTGTTAAACTGATACAGACAAATCTATGTCTTATAATAGACAATGTTGGTGCTGACGCTTGGACATTGAAGATTTCGTTGGAAATCCTTTCATATCGATTCTGCGTTTGTAAACTTTGTGCTTCTCTGTCGAGATTGTCTTTTAAGCTGATAGAATGCATCAGCTTTACGGCCGTGCAGCTCATATTCAGTCTTCTCTCTCTTAATATTACTTTGAATGTCTGATTTTTCCTTTCCATCTGTTCCACGTGTAAGTTGTGCCTCTAGAGCTTTTAAGGATACAGAAAACTATCACAGGTACAGGATATATCACCTCAAAGGAAACCGAATGAGATATTAAATTTTGTATTAAATATTTTACTGAAAGTTTCATATGATACGGAAAAAGTAGAATGTGTCTCTTGAAACCTCTTGAACATCTTGATTGTGAGTTCATCAGGCAAATACAGTTTCTTTCGTAATGAATTGATGTGAGCACAGAGGCTTTGCTCTCTTTCTGTTGAAAGTTCATGAACTTGGTTACCGTCTTTCTCTCGTTTATCAACTGACGCCACGCCTTCATTTTTTAAGGAATTCCTGATAGTTGATAATCTTTTCTTTGAAGCACCATGCAGTGAAATAAAGGCCGTTTCATTAACAGACAATTCTGTCACAGCATTGTCTCTAATTATTCTGACCTTGTAATGAAATGTATAATCATGCAAAGTAGCTATTGTATCATCTCTGCGAGGCCTTTGGCCCTGTACATTGTCAACAGAAATCGGCCCTGTCAGGTGACAACTTTGCTCACACCAGTCCTTGAGAAAACCGGAATTAGATATTAATGTAGACTTCTCTGTATCAGTTAGCAAATCAGCACAATTCTTCTTGCAGTTACAATGCCCTCATATTTCATGTGACATTGTACTTAGCTTTTTAGGTAATTCAGGTTGTCTACAATAGCTCTGTCTTTCTACAGACCTATCACTGCAGCTTGACTGTGGATATTCCATCACCAGTTGAAACACCAACCTCATTGGACTTTACACGAAACTCAATTCTATCTACCACACCACAAAGCGTTGAAGTGATTGTCAGGGCTGCTCTGTCTTAGCACAGATCACTGCACGAAAATCATTTCGACCACAGCCCAAAGCAAAGAAGCTAATGTCAAATCTGCTCCGTGTTACACAATAAAGATCAACAATGACATTACATTTAACACGTCAACAATGAAACTGCCATGAAAGGACACAAAAAAATCAATATAGCTCAGAAATCAGCACCTGCTGGACTTGACCCGTGTTCTCCGTGTATATCATATTTTAATCTGGCTGCAACCTCATGACTATACCCATCACATTCATTTAAGTTCAGCGAACTGGAAGTACATCTGATGAACTTCATAGTGATACCACTAACTCATATTCTGGAGGTTTGAACGTGACCCCTTCTTTCCGTGTAGTAATATTATAGTAGGGCAACAGTTCGGAGACGATGACAGTATCAGCATGACGTAGCACCTGCTACAAAGCAGCCTCTCTGGGGAAATGGTTAGTGGGCAGTGACACCACTGAAATCGATGGTCCTGCCCAGAGCCCCGGTGTGAACGCTGCGCAACGCGTTAGGGGTGAGTTCGAAGGTCGACTTCACTCCCGACCCGAGCGTGCAACAGCTCTACCTTCACTGGTTCTGGCTCTTTAGGAAGAATGGATTATCATTCCTCCATAGATGTTCAGAGACCTCATTCAAAGTCTTCCAAAGCAGACACAGTTCAAGCAGTCGAAAAGGTTAATGGCAGACACATCCCATATTAATGTCCATTAATAGGTGTCGGGATGCTTTTCATCACACAGTTTATTCTAAAAAAAATATTCTGTCTCGAATCCAACAGAAAAAAGATAGAAACGAAGAAAATGACACTATGGCAATAACTGGATATTGATAGTCAGTCAGGGAACCGCATCAGACACGAATGATAGGCGAAACAGAGAAGATCCGAACACGAGGAGCGCGTATCGTCACGGGTTCATTCAGTATGGATAAAAGCGTCACTGAAATCCTCGTAAAGTCCCGCTGTCTGGCGCTAAAAGGGAAACGTTGTGCATCAAGGCGTGTTTTACAGTTAAAATTAAGAGAGCGCACGATCCTAGAAGAGTTGATGGATATATTTCTTTCTCCAGTATGTATCTAGCGGAAATACCATGAAGGTAAAATTAAAGAGATTCCAGGTCACCGGGAAGCTTACTAACAATCGTACATCCTATCGATCATTTACGACTGTAATAGGAAAGGGAAAAAAATGACAGTTGTCCACCAAGTACTCACCATCACACACCACAAGGCGGCTTACAGACTATGGAGTAGTTGTAAATGCAGGTGTAGTACGTATTACGAGTATTATGTTCTATTTGTACTGGTGGCTGGATAATGAATTAAAGTTTTTGAACAGGAAATGTTTTCTGACTTTTAACTGTGGAGCCATAAATAGAAGTTAATGAAATGCTTTTACGGCTGACTGCCAAACAGTCCCATCAAATATATCTGAAATGAAATAACTAGGAAGTCTAATAGTAAATGCTCTTAGTTGTGTTTTCTTCTTCACGCCACCTTCCTGCTGCGATGGTCGTCTTGAATACAGCCGCCGTAGAGGTTGCTAATTGTTGACCGTGTCGCCTAATGAAAGAAACTCACACTTCGATGCGGTGAGATAGTTTTTGTCAAATAAATAGTCACTCTATTTTACTCGACGTTATTTATATTACCCCAAAGTCCAACATCATAAACAAAACTGTTACAGTAGGAGCAACTATAAAATGTTCTGTTCCTCTCTTCATCAAGACACTCCACTGACTTCTCTCTTTCAGCCGACTTAAAAAACGTGACAGTGAGATTTCTTTCGTCTAATAGTAGCCCTGCTGCAGGACATCTTTTTTATCTTACGTATATCTCTTTTTAAACATCTAACAAGTGTCATCTCCCCCTACTTGGCTGTGGATTCATATACATAGAGAACTGTACTAAATTTGCTTTCTTTATTAATTTGTACAAAATTTATACGTTTTACGTTTTTTTACGCAGAGGCAAGGTGCAGTTGTCTGCTTTCATGGTCGAAGGGTATGAAATCTTTATTTTGGCCGTTCAGCTATTAGCATATTTGGCTATTATTCTTTAATATACTGTTTAACTAATGAGTGTCTGATATGAGGGAACCTCGTTGTTACTAAATTCTCTACATGGCAAACATTTTACCAAAAATTTCCTTATTCTACATTAAAAATACAAATAAACCAGTTGCCTTACATACATAAGCAAAATATTACAAATATTCTTTCATGTTATGTAGTCCTTTCTCACATTCGGTTAAAAATGTATCTTTCTTTATTTGCATTTATGACAATTGCATGTCTCCTCTTTAGTTTTCAACAAAAATTCACAACTTTCTGTTATTTGTTTTTCTATTGTCGTTGAGACGTCGTCTTGAGCTGCCTCCATTGCTTGAAGTTTCTTGCGGCTATTGCTTTCTCTACCACGCATAGCATTATTGACACACATGATGGAGAGTGAAGTGTTTGTAGTGTCTACTCAGGGTAACTATTGACACCTCCCTACGGATTTCGTAAGCTACGACGGTCTTCGCAGCATCGTGAGGCTGAAGGACCCTGCTGGACCAAGTACGTCTTCATCGACATTTTGATCAGCGTCACTTTTCCATTAGCGCACACGTGCCACAGCTATGCTTGTTCTTCTCGGCCCTGTAGATTCGTTAACTTTCTGCATTGCAGATGATGAATCACTTAGCGACTGCGAACTTCAATCGTCGTACAGTACTATTTTTTAACCACAAGTTGACAACTCCACATATTTGAGTTAGGTTGCACAACTTACATAGCACTCTATCACACGTAGTTGCATTTTCTAATACGTCTGATGTCGCGTAAGAGCGGTTTTCGCAGGCTTACAAAATACACAAGGACATATTTATGAAGATATGAAACAAATAAAAGTCACACAAGCACAGTTATAAGAAAATATTTTAATTCGAGGTTCCTCGTAGTTTTTTCCTGACACCATTATTTTAGCTCTATGAAAATTTTCTCCATTTTATTTCTTTCAGTGAGAGAAGAATTTACTTTTCAAAATCTCTACATACCTCGTAATAACCTAAATTCAAGAATCATGGGAAATAATATGAATTTCATCAATAAACTTCTGTTTGACATAAACATCATGCATCTTCTTGTACTAGTATTTGTTTTCTCAAACAATGTGCGCTACTTGCTACGAGGAGAGTTGAAATACTGGTTGTAAATCCGTGTTTTGCGCACAGCCAGGGCCGTCTTGAACCTATTAGAGGTCCTCGGCACATCAGGATAACGGAGCCCCTATGAGCTCGACAGAATAAGTAGATGATATAATATAATCTACAAAAGTAGCTCTTTTAGTTTTCACAGGTTAGTGCTTAAAAATCTATATTGATTGAAGACGTACCCTTCAAGATTTGAGATGGGCAAAATCATTAATCACTTCTTCAAAATCTGTATTTTTGAGCATATCACATTCTGTGGACATCAGCGATAAACACGTTAGTCTCTCTTGAAGTGTTGTACATCTTAATTCATTTTTATCCTTTTCAGTTTGGAGAAGGAGCGTTCCGCACTGCAGTTGGTGGCCATAATGCTTAAATAGGTTCTCAATGTTATTTCTACATTTGTAAATGAGTATTCAACTTCGTTTTCTTTCAAAAGGTGATTTATTTCCTATGTACTATTAGTTCCCCCATTTTTACAGTGAACAGTTTTCAAGTATTGTGTTAAATCCAGACATTTCGTTTCCAATTCTTGCCCGTTAACGTCCTCGTAATAAACTTCAGCAAACTCTTTGGAACTTAGTTTCAGCTCTTCGGAATTAAGAGTTTTCAAGCGAGAAAATAAACCGAAACATTGATTAATGTTCTCATACGAACTTAATCGCTGTTTTAGATGAACGCTCAGGACATCAGTTATGGGAAGAAAGGTTTCTACTTTAAATTTCTCTTTTCCATTAAGTTGGACTGACAGTGCAGAGCCTTCAAAAAACTGTCGTCAGCTTCTACATTTTGTTCCTTGAGATAGGTCTTTGTAATCAGTTTCTGTGATTCATTCCTTGGCGGACGATTCAAAGTCATCAAATTTATCCCGGACGGTAATGGTAAAAGTATCAAATGAAGCGAAAAAAAATAGTTGCAACGTGCAGTGTTATTGTTTCTTTCTGAGGATAATTACTTGTTTTGTCTATTCATTCCAATATAGAGCTCCCAAGTTTTGTTAGTATAATAAATTCTAGCTTTCCCAATCATCTGGGCAGGCTAATGGCTTCGTTTCTAGTTTCTCTTGCCTTTTCTGTATATTCTGCAATGGACATCAAAGTTTGTATAATTTGCTTATGACCTTCATGCAACGCGCTTAGCGCATCATCTCGGGCTCACCATCGGGTTTGTGAAAGATTTTTAACGACTTTTTTTGAGCCTAAATGCTCTGTCAGAATATTCCATCAGCAGTAGAGCTCGACAAGAGGTTGTACACTTTCTGAACTATTTTAAAAAAGCTTTGTTGATCTGATACACACCCAGCAGCTTGGACACCTACGTAGTTTAGTGAATATCCTGCACATGGCAGAAAGGTGGCAATTTCACATTTCTCCTTCATTCTTGGTTGTAGACCAGTACACTTCCCTGACATATTTGAAGCATTGTCATAGCCTTGTCCTCTGCAATATTTTATGGGAATCTCATGATTCTCTAAAAAATTCAAGATGGTTTCCGCTAAGTACTCAGGTTAATGGTCTGTAACAGATATCAGACGAATGGAAAAACTGGTAGAAGCGGACCTCGGGGAAGATCAGTTTGGATTCCGTAGAAATGTTGGAACACGTGAGGCAATACTAACCTTACGACTTATCTTAGAAAAAAGATTAAGAAAAGGCAAACCTACGTTTCTAGCATTTGTAGACTTAGAGAAAGCTTTTGACAACGTTAACTGGAATACTCTCTTTCAAATTCTGAAGGCGGCAGGGGTAAAATACAAGGAGCGAAAGGCTATTTACAATTTGTACAGAAACCAGGTGGCAGTTATAAGAGTCGAGGGGCATGAAAGGGAAGTAGTGGTTGGGAAAGGAGTGAGACAGGGTTGTAGCCTCTCCCCGATGTTATTCAGTCTGTATATTGAGCAAGCAGTAAAGGAAACAAAAGAAAAATTCGGAGTAGGTATTAAAATTCATGGAGAAGAAGTAAAAACTTTGAGGTTCGGCGATGACATTGTAATTCTGTCAGAGACAGCAAAGGACTTGGAAGAGCAGTTGAACGGAATGGACAGTGTCTTGAAAGGAGGATATAAGATGAACATCTACAAAAGCAAAACGAGGATAATGGAATGTAGTCAAATTAAATCGGGTGATGTTGAGGGGATTAGATTAGGAAATGAGACACTTAAAGTAGTAAAGGAGTTTTGCTATTTAGGGAGTAAAATAACTGATGATGGTCGAAGTAGGGAGGATATAAAATGTAGACTGGCAATGGCAAGGAAATCGTTTCTGAAGAAGAGAAATTTGTTAACATCGAGTATAGATTTAAGTGTCAGGAAGTCGTTTCTGAAAGTATTTGTATGGAGTGTAGCCATGTATGGAAGTGAAACATGGACGATAAATAGTTTGGACAAAATGAGAATAGAAGCTTTCGAAATGTGGTGCTACAGAAGAATGCTGAAGATAACGTGGGTAGATCACGACACTAATGAGGAGGTATTGAATAGGATTGGGGAGAAGAGAAGTTTGTGGCACAACTTGACTAGAAGAAGGGATCGGTTGGTAGAACATGTTTTGAGGCATCAAGGGATCACAAATTTAGCATTGGAGGGCAGCGTGGAGGGTAAAAATCGTAGAGGAAGACCAAGAGATCAGTACACTAAGCAGATTCAGAATGATGTAGGTTGCAGTAGGTACTGGGAGATGAAGAAGCTTGCACAGGATAGAGTAGCATGGAGAGCTGCATCAAGCCAGTCTCAGGACTGAAGACCACAACAACAACAGATATCTTAGAAGATAGGATAAGGAAAGGCAAACCCACATTTGTAGCGTTTGTAGACTTAGAGAAAGCTTTCGACATGTTGGCTGGAATACTCTCTTTCAGATTCTAAAGGTGGCAGGGGTAAAATACAGTGAGCGAAAGGCTATTTACGATTTGTACAGAAACGAGATGGCAGTCATAAGAGTCGAGGGGCATGAAAGGGAAACAGGGGTTGAGAAGGGAATGAGTCAGGGTTGTAGCCTAACCCCTATGTTTTTCAATCTGTATATTGAGCAAGCAGTAAAGGAAACAAAACAAAAAATTTTGAGTAGGAATCTATATCCCTGGAGAAGAAATAAAAACTTCGAGGTTCGGCGATGACATTGTAATTCTGTCAGCGACAGGTGAGTTAACGAGGAGTTCTCTCTCATTTAAGTCTATGGCCGAAAGAGTCAGCCTTCAGAAATTGTGGAACGAAACTGTCGTGCAGGCCCGCTTACCAACAGAGCGCAGATTCGCCACGAGATGGGGAAATTCACAGGCGCCTATTGTGCTGTAGTGTGCGAGTGAGACAGACGAGAACCTACGTCATAGGGAAACCCCGTAGAAACTGTTTGTGGCCAAGGAGACGTAATAATGTTAAAATTTAGTGGACCTAAGATCGGCCATAAAGGGAAACCTTTATGAAACCTATTTAATTATATAGTAACCCAGGGAACGAAGATACAGTAATTTTAATCTACCATCCTTCATAAATTGTCATGGTGATCCCAATAAAACTTGAATATTGATCATATCTGTAATAGTATCGGATTTACTCGTAGAGTGAAATTAACAACTTCTGTAACAAAGACCTGAGTGCTAAAATCCTAAAATCTGAACGCTTTGGTCGATCTTAACGATCGACATTCCATATAGGAGCGCATCATTAAAACGGCAAATGTTGTAAATATAAACTCTGTAACTTTATTTGTTTAATAGATGTAGTACATTTAAGTTATCAGTATATTCAGTTAAGCATCAGATCAACATTTATTCCACACAAAAGACATTGAACGATGACAGCATGATACCTTATTGAATCATCAGGTAACAGAATATTTGTTGTAAAAGTTTAGTGCATAATAGATACTTTTGTTCTTTATTTACTTATCGGAAAGCTCACTGGTGCAAGGCTACTGGCCATGGCGTTCAAAGCTAAACGGGAAATCGTATAGCTTTTATGTATAAGAATTTAGCGTATGTTATGTTATGGTTATTATTGTTACTTTATTTAGAACGTGAAAGTGGTCAACATTTGATTATTTAAATATGTTAAAATATAAAATAATGTAGAATAAACTGTAGCCAATCAGATAGACGGCTTCAATAAAGGGAACTGCACTAGTCAGTTTAGCGAGGATATTCGGCGCACGGGAAACGCGGTCGGAGACGGGCAGAGGGCAGTTCTGGTCTCTAGACACCAAAGAGGACAGTTCGGCTGGAGACACCAAAGGGTGCAGTTCGGATTGAGACGAGAAAGCGGACGGTCGGTCTTTACGCACCTACGAAGTGAAACGACTTAGAAAATTTCGCGTTGTGTGGTAACGCGGGACACAGTCTCTGAGCGGTGAGCAGTCGCAGGCCTGGTGTGAACTCTAACATTTCGCATAGTTAACGAGGTGGGCTTGTAATTCGCAATGAGGCTGTGATTGATCGAAATGTGTCAAATTGATATGGGCTCAAGTGTAGCAGTAACTCTAAATACGACCACATTTGCTATTAGTTTGCTTTCTGAATAAACATTATTCTAACCAAATTGCAACTGTGTGCCATAAATCATTTATGGGTCGTTAATTTAGTTCCCTATATTGTTATTACTGTTATTATGTATTATGATAACGTTGTCTTTCGCAAAATTGTCGTCAGCCGGACAATTTAACCAAAGGATCACAAGTGTCTAATTTAGGGAATGTAAAGCGACACGTGTGGTTCAACCCCTAGACGAGATTGAGCCAAGACATTTCGACGAAGAGGAACCACATGTGAACCCGAACATCTTTGGGATGTTAGCTCGCAGACACCAAAGGTCCTGGAAGAGCAGCTGTATGACATGGGCAGTATCTTGAAAGGAGAATATAAGAAGAACGTCAACAAAAGTAAAACGCGGATAATGGAATGTAGTCGAATTAAATCGGGTGATGGCGAGGAAATTAGATTAGGAAATGAGACCCTAAAGTAGTAGACGAGTTTTTTTTTATTTAGGGAGCAAAATAACTAATGATGATCGGAGTAGAGAGGATATAAGATGTAGGAAAGCGTTTTTGAAGAAGAGAAATTTGTTAACATCGAGTATAGATATAAGCGTTAGGAAGTCTTTTCTGAAAGCATTTGTAAAGAGTGTAGCCGTGTATGGAAGTGAAACATGGACGATAAAGAGTTTAGACAAGAAGAAAATGGAAGCTTTCGAAATGTGGTGCTACAGTAGAATGCTGAAGATTAGATGTGTAGATCACATAACTAATGAGGAGGTACTCAATAGAATTGGGGAGAAGAGGAATTTATGGCACAACTTGACAAGAAGAAGGATTTCGTTGGTAGGACACGTTTTGAGGCGTCAAGGGATCACCAATATAGTACCGGAGGGAAGCGTGGAGGGTAATAATCGTAGAGGGATACCAAGAGATGAATACGCTAAGCACATTCAGAAGGATGTAAGTTGTAGTAGTTATTCGGAGATGAAGAGGCTTACACATGATAGAGTTGGATGGAGAGCTGCATCAACAAGTCTCTGGACTGAAGACAACAACAACAACAACAACAACAGGTATAAATTTCAGAAACCTTTCAACAGGAACACGGTCTTTTGTGTATCGGATTATAAAAGTTAGCTGGTCAACATGAGAGACAATCTTGCGTACCGTCATTGCTAATGGATGAATATTTTGGTAATTTAACTTCATTAATAATTTCTTTTAGGATTTGTTTTCCCATTACGTCAATAAACTCATTGCAGATATTCATTGATAGATAAGAAGTGTTACCTTTTCCAGGATTCCCAAATTTTTGTAAGTGATCTCAAGAAATGGATCAAATTCACTCATTAATTCCACACATCTCAAATAATTCCCGTTGTTGGGAGGTACTAAGGTTTCATTGTCACTGCGAAATGGAAGCCTTGTCGATGCCCAAAATTTTACAACAGCTATAATCCGTTTAAGTACATTTCTCCAGTTCTCTGCTTCTTTTTTATGTTGAGATAAAAAGTCTATACTAATCCTAACAAACGTTTACTTCGTGTCGGATAAGTCATCACAGATTGCCTGTGTGCTGGGCTATTTTCAAGTGTTAAAATTATCTGATTAATGTGCTTCCAATCATTACATCCACTCGGAGAGCATGATTTACATCAGAAATCTTAAATAAGCAGCATGAAAAACAAAAACAAAAAAAAATGGTTTAAATGGCTCTGAGCACTATGGGACTTAACTTCTAAGGTCATCAGTCCCCTAGAACTTAGAACTACTTAAACCTATCTAACCTAAGGACAGCACACACATCCATGCCCGAGGCAGGATTCGAACCTGGGACCTGAGCGGTCGCGCGGTTCCAGACTGAAGTGCCTAGAACCACTCGACCACAACGGTACGGTCGGCCTGCGATTTTTATTTGTGGAGTGCCCTGAAGGACAAAGTGTACACAACAAATCCGCACACGATAGCGAAACTTAAGGATAATATCTGTGAATCAATTAATTCAGTATCTCAGAGAGAATTACATCGTGTGATTAATAATTTCTCTTACCCGCCAGGCTCATCGAGAGCGCTAATGCGCTGCTTCCTGTACTCAGGTAGGCGTGTGGTCCCGGATCGAATCTGCCTGGCGGATTAACGACGGGGGGCAGTGTGCTGACCACTCTGGATGTGGTTTTTAGGTGTCTTCCACATCCCACAGAGCGAATACCGGGCTGGTCTCCTTATCCCACCTCAGTTACATGACTCACAGACAACAGAACATGTTCACACTATTCCATAGATTACACTGCACGCAGACAGCTGGGGTGCACTAATTCCATGCCAGGAAAGGCATCTGGCCACTTCTTAACATTAACATGGCCAAATCCGTACCTAACCATGCCGACCCTGCTGATCGACGGGATAATTTTGACTTGATACTGTCTGAAAAAATCCATTCCTAGGAGACAGTTCACTATTTGTTTCTCTGCCACTAGGAATTTTTAAGTAACTGTGGTTGCAGCGGAAGTTTTTGATTTATGGCTTTGTAGCTTGATGCCCTTTAACTTATCTCCTATAGCTGTTAAAATATGGCAGTTCTGCACAGGTACAGTAGGTAGGTTTAGTTTCCCTTTTATTTCACTGGACAAGCTGTACGAAACAAGATTCGTAGTCGCTTCTGTGTCTAGTGTCACATGTATGTCTGTTGTCCCTATTTTGGCATTAACCATCCCTCGTACTTCATCATTTATTCCTTTTATGTCATTTGCCTTATCTGTATATAGTTTATGTCACATATCGATTTCTTTGTCATGCCTTAAGAAATAAATTTTTACTAGCGTCACGCTCCCAATTCAATTTTCGGCCGACGGCGGGGAGTTTAGACCGACCCATCGCCGTTTAATAGTCTGGGGAAGCGGAGTGCTGTTGCTCTCATCAGTCACTTCTACAATGTTTACAACGTGATCGTTAATTTTCCGTGTCCTGTTCTGCGCTTTATTGGGGGCGGCGTTTCGCTGATACTGGTATACGCCGCTCCCATAGCCTTGTTTTCGTAATTATTACTTATGCTTAGGTGCTCATTCCCGTTCCTATACCCTTGTTTTTTTATTGTCGGACCGCGCATATTACCCCGACCAGTATGGTTATTTCTTAATGGTGAGCCACGGTGACCTGAATTGTAATTACTGTTATTTCTCTCTTCAGAAGCGTTACTTTGACGATTTCCGAATCCTCCATTACCGTTATATTCCTGCGGCGGCGCGTTTGGATGCCAACCGCACTGCGCGTGGCCGTACTGATCTCAGCTATTATTGCCGTTATTGTTGTTATTACCATCACCACGATTATTAAAACCTTCACATTCGATGGACCGAAATGGTTTCATTACACTCATTTCAGTTTTGACCACTCTGATAAATGAGGTCAATCGAATCCACGACCGAAGAAATCATTCTAGGTCATAAGTTGACACATTTACCAGCTTCTCACGAATGTAAACGGCAAACGGCTCGTTAGTATTCTCAAAACATCGACTGTGAATGAGATTGCTCCAGTGGGTCGTCTTGTTCAAGTGTCTTTCTAAATACCGACGCAGTCCGCGTTTAACGATAAATGGCTCTGAGTCAAAAACTTCCGTTCGTAATCTTTCCTACATTTCTTGCGGCCAGTATTTCTCTAGGAAGACCTATTCAGAGTCTTCATGCATACGACAATAATCTGCCTCTTCGTCTGCCCACAACCTCGCAGCACCTTGTGTGAAACCAACAACGAACTTAATCTTTTGCATTTCGGATAAGGCCAAGGTAAATCTTTTTAAAAGCTCTCACAAAACAACGGGTGGGTTTTCGTGGATTCCTATCAGAAGACTCGGAATTGTCTATGTTTTATTAGACCCTCGAGTACTACGACTGACGATAGGCCAGGCATTACGTCATCAGATTGCAACTCGTTACTACGCTGCGTATTGTGACACTGGTAAATCCGTTCGCAAACAGTTCTTCCGTGGTTTCGTCATAATCTGCCTTTGGTTTAATCTTTTTACCTCCTTACTGATACGTTCGTACTATGTTCCCAAAAAAGTTAGTCCTAAAGTCAGAAATCCTACGTCTTGCTTGAGTTTTGTTCATCATCCGGTAAATTTTCGCACGCTGACTTCATTTCAGATGCGGGTGTTTGAATTGTTAGCACTCTAGCTAAGCTTTCATGTGCGCTTTGTAAACTACCGTGCGTCGTTGTAAGTTCCTCAACTCCACGTGGACTGCACTCAGACATAAAGTTTTTTCTCTAGCTTATGGCACATATTAGTAAATTTTGTATCGAATCTATTGGCTGCATCTGTATATTCAAGCTAGTACGCAAATTTTCGAAGCCGTTTGAAAGTGTCGTGACTTTTTGGCCTAAGCTACTGAGAATTTTCTCTAATTTGCCGAGGCCAGTGGACACGTTTGTGATTTTTATACTCAAGTTTGTACGTAACTCAGAATTCGTTTGTACTAATTTCTGTAAGTATTGTTCCATAGTTAGTACCAGCGAATGATGATTGTCTAATGGGTGTATAGCCTGAGTATGTGTCTGTTCATTCCGTTCCTCAGTATCGAGCTAGGAAAATTTCCTACGTCTGTTGCAATGTTTCTATCCTAATTATTTTGAGAAGAGTCATTTCCTATTGAGGACTGTGAATTAATCGCATCGACTGCTAGCCGCGTGAAGTAATTTAGTGTAATGTACTGCCCATTCATTGCAGTTGAGTTCAATTGTAAAATGTTTTCGACTGTGACATTGCCACCTCGTTGCGATGCGTTTACATTTTCAGTATCTAATACATTCATTCATTTTTTAATACATTAGACTCTGGTGGCTCAGTGTTTTCGTGATCAGTACCAACGGTATTTTCTCACTGAGACTTGAGTCCACCGGGCGAGGTGGCGCAGTGGTTAGTACACTGGACACGCATTCGGCAGGACGACGGTTCAAACCCGCGTCCGGCCATCCTGATTTAGGTTTTCCTTGATTTCTCCAAATAGCTTCTGACAAGTTCCGGGATGGTTCCATTAAAAGGGCACGGCCGACTTCCTTTCTCATCCTTCCCTAATTCGATGGAACCGATGACCTAGCTGTTTGGTCCACTCCCCTGCATCAGCCAACCAACTATCAACGAACACTTGATTCCATATTTACTGTCAACAAAAGTTAAACACAGTAACTAAGTTATTGACATATAGTCGGCAGATGTGGCCCCCGGTTCTATGGGCTTCAGTCTGGAACCGCGCGACCGCTACGGTCGCAGGTTTGAATCCTGCCTCGGGCATGGATGTGGGTTCTGTCCTTAGGTCAGTTAGGTTTAAGTAGTTCCAAGTTGTAGGGGACTGATGACCTCAGATGTTAAGTCCCATAGTGCTCAGAGCCATTTGAACCATTTATTTATTGAGATATCAAAGAAACTCATCAGCTGTGGAAAAATTTCAATCGTGATATACATTCGCATCAAGATGGCTTCTCATTATTGTCAATGTACCGTATATTGAAACCGTTCACCTTTGCAATGAAAAATCAGCCATACCATAAATATTGTTGCTTAAAAATTGGTATAAATTGTGTTAAGGATCAGAATAGCGTGGCGAAATTGAATTTGTTAGCTATGATCAGCGGAATATTATCCTCCCTGTCTTGCGTTGGCGTACTTCCGTTCACGTTCCGCAAAGGTCAATTGCTTGTCTATGGAGAAAACTTTTTTCGGTTTCATAATTTTATTCCGGTTTTACTCGTAACGTTCTTGTTTTCTCATTGTATCCTCATTATCGAATACATGGGAGAAAGATAGAATACAATTAGTATTTCAGCCATCACTGTTACAATTATATTACTTTTTACTCACGATCCAAAGCTTGAGGGATCTTGTTTCTGTTCAGTCACCAGTATATTATATTCCATTTTTATTACCGGTTGAGTAATGAGTTAGAGATCTTGAATTGGAACTGTTTTATGACTTTTAGCTATGAGGTCATAAATGGAAGTTAATGAAAGGATTTTACGACCAGCTGCCAAACAGACACCATGAAAAATATCTAAGATAAACCTTCTAGGAAATTTAATACTAAATGTTGTATTTTCTTCTCTGTGGGAGACTTTCCTCTTCTTTCTGCTGCGATTGTCGTCTCGAATACAGCCGCGGCAGAGATTGCTCACTGTTGACAGTGTCGCCTAATGAAAGAAACTCATACTTTGATGCGGTGAGGTCAATTGTTTGTCAAATAAACAGGCAGGCACTGTGTTGTACGATGGTTGGCTAGGAAGAAATGCACCGCACTTCTTCTCAACCGAAAACAATGTTACGAATTCGAAACATTACGTTTGTATTATCTGAAGTGTCCTGAGTGAGCGCGCCAAGTTTCCGTCACTTCCGGCAGATAGCGTAGGGGCAGGACCGTTTCAAAATGGCGTCTGTAGGTGATGTACGTTACAAGCAACGTGCCGTCATCGAATTTCACACTGCAGAGAAAGAAACGTGGGAATATTCATACACGCTTGTGTAAAGTCTATGGAACATCTGCAGTCGACAGAAGCACAGTTACCCGGTGGGCACGGAGAGTGAGGTGATCAGAAGGCGTTCAGGCGGAGCTCCACGACTTGCAGTGGTCGGGGAGACCATCCGCGGCTGCCACACCTGACATGCTGCAGCCAGCTGATGTCGTCATTCGCGAGGACAGACGCATTAGGCTTCGGCAGATCAAAAAAATGGTTCAGATGGGTCTGAGCACTATGCGACTCAACGTCTGAGGTCATCAGTCGCCTAGAACTTAGAACTAAGTAAACCTAACTAACCTAAGGACATCACACACATCCATGCCCGAGGCAGGATTCGAACCTGTGTCCGTAGCGATCACTCGGCTCCAGACTGCAGCGCCTAGAACCGCACGGCCACTCCGGCCGGCCCTCGGCAGTTGGCGCTGCATTTGTCAATCAGCAAACGAAGTGTTGTGCAGTTATCCACACTCTTGGACATTCAGAAGTGTGTGCAAGATGGATCCTGCGGTGTACAACGGTGAATCACAAATCGCACAGAAAAAACATTTGTCTTGACTTGTTGCAAAGCCGGCCGAAGTGGCCGTGCGGTTAAAGGCGCTGCAATCTGGAACCGCAAGACCGCTACGGTCGCAGGTTCGAATCCTGCCTCGGGCATGGATGTGTGTGATGTCCTTAGATTAGTTAGGTTTAACTAGTTCTAAGTTCTAGGGGACTAATGACCTCAGCAGTTGAGTCCCATAGTGCTCAGAGCCATTTGAACCATTTTTGAACTTGTTGCAATGTTTTGAAGCTGAGGGGAAGGCCTTCTTGTCACGGATTGTGATAGGTGATGAAACCTGGTTTCACCATTTTGACCCCGAAACAAAACGACAGTCGATGGAATGACGCCATTCCTACTCCTCACTGAAGATAAAGTTCAAAGAAATTATTTTCGCCGGTAAGGTCATGATCACGTGTTCTGGGACTGTGAAGGCGTGAGTCTCATTGATGTGATTCCAAGAGGTAGTGCCATTAATTCAGAAGCATATGTCAACACATTAATTAAACTAAAGGCGAGCTTCCGGCGACTTCGGCGCCACAGCAACCCAGAGGATGTTTTGCTTCAAATGGCTCTGAGCACTATGGGACTTAACATCTAAGGTCATCAGTCCCCTAGAAATTAGAACTACTTAAACCTAACCTAAGGACATCACACAACACCCAGTCATCACGAGGCAGAGAAAATCCCTGACCCCGCCGGGAATCGAACCCGGGAACCCAGGCGCGGGAAGCGAGAACGCTACCCCACGACCACCATTTGCGGACGGGATGTTTTGCTGCAACACGGTAACCCTCGGCTCCACACATATCCGAGGACTGCTGAACACATCGCAAAACAGGGCTGAACAGTGTTAACTGTCCCACCCTACAGCCCTGACCTAGCCCCTCGTACTTCCACTTGGTTGGACCATTAAAGGACGCCATTCATAGAAGTCATTTTGAAGACGATGAGGAGATGATTCACACAGTGAAGCACTGGCTCCGCCACCTGGACAAGGATTGGTATCAACAGGACATATACGCCCTTGTTTCTTGTCTGGAGGAAGGCCACAAAACGGGATGGAGATTACGTGGAAAAATTGAGGGTGTAGATAAAATAGCATTCTTTCGTGTGTGTAATTCTCATTATGTTCAATGAAGAATTGTTGAAGAAAAAAAATGCGGTGCGTCACTTTCTGGGCAGCCCCCGTACTTGACGTGATTTATAGCATCCAAAATTCAATGTTATCAACAAAACTTCAACAATAGAAGGAGCGATAAAATGTTTGCATCCTCTCTTCATCAAAACACGCCACAGTCTCCTCTCTTTCTGTCGTCTTAAAGAAAAAGTGACAGTCACATCTCTCTCATCTAACAATATTGCTGCTGCAGCGCACCGCTTCCTTTTTTATCTTACGTCCTTAGCAAACATCTTGCATGTGCCATTACTCACCGCACCAAGATAGGAAGACTTCAGTTTATTCACTATCGAACCAATTTTCGTCCATTACTGCTTCAATTTTCTTTCCATATTCCTGTGTATTACTCTATTTGGCAATTTATAAGCGTGCAGTGGCAGACAATTTAAATTCCATTACAGCTCGCTCTCGGCAGTGCGGACGCCACTTTGTTTACTGGAATGACGCGTCCTGCAATGGAAGCGTCCGTCCGCGAGTGCGGAAGAAGTCCTGCCCCGTTGTGGAGTTATTCAGGAGCGGCATGCATATGTGAGGCGAGGCGCGGTGCGCGCCCGGAGACTGTTCTGCCGCGTCGCTAACGACCCGCCGCCCCTGTCGAGTGAGGGCGCGCCCGCTGCGTCGCCATTACAACGGGCTCATAAAAATTCTGTTTGCAGAGCGCCCGGTGCCGGCTATTAGACTAGGTGTCACGCTTAATGAAAAATACTTGGCCCGTCCGCGATGATTGCGCGTCAAATATTAATCAACAGCAGCGGCGGCAGCCGCGGGGTGGCAGTGGCGAGTGGCTGCTGACAAACAAACCCCTTCCTGTCGCCCCCACAGAGCTCGGGTTCCACCCCATACTTACGTCATTCTCTCTCGATCCGCTAGCGGCTTGGAACAATTTTTATTATTGTGACACTTTGACTGCCATGGCAGCCGTTCTTCGGCTCTCGTGTTGGGTACGGAAGGCTTACAAGATGGCCTCATTTCCCAATTTTTTATTGTTCCGGGATTTGGACTGACGCTAGAGTACTTATAGTATAACTACACTACTGGCCATTAAAATTGCTGTACCAAGAAGAAATGCAGATGATAAACGAGTACTCATTGGACAAATATATCATACTAGAGTTGACATGTGACTACATTTTCACGCAATTTGGGTGCATAGATCATGAGAAATCAGTACCCAGAACAACCACCTCTGGCCGTAATAACGACCTTGATACGCCTGGGCATTGAGTCCAACACAGCTTGGATGGCGTGTACAGGTACAGCTACCCATGCAGCTTCAACACGATACCACAGTTCATCAAGTGTAGTGAGTGGCGTATTGTCACGAGCCAGTTGCTCGGCCAACATTGACCAGACGTTTTCAGTTGGTGAAAGATATGGAGAATGTGCTGGCCAGGGCAGCAGTCGAACATTTTCTGTATCCAGAGAGGCCCGTACAGGACCTGCAACATGCGGTCGTGCATTATCCTGCTGAAATGTAGGGTTTCGCAGGGATCGAATGAAGGGTAGAGTCACGGGTCGTAACACATCTGAAATGTAACGTCCACTGTTCAAAGTGCCACCAATGTGAATAAGAGGTGGCCGAGACGTGTAACCAATGGCACCCCATACCTTCATGCCAGGTGATACGCCAGTATGGCGATGACGAATAGACGCTTCCAATGTGCGTTCACCGCGATGTCGCCAAACACGGATGCGACCATCATGATGCCTGAACCTGGATTCATCCGAAAAAATGACGTTTTGCCATTCGTATACCCAGGTTCGTCGTTGAGTACACCATCGCAGGCGCTCCTGTCTGTGATGCAGCGTCAAGGATAACCGAGGCCACGATCTCCGAGCTGATAGTCCATGCCGCTGCAAACGTCGTCGAACTGTTCGTTCAGATGGTTGTTGTCTTGCCAACGTCCCACCTGTTGACTCAGGGATCGAGACGTGGTTGTACGATCCGTTACAGTCATGCGGATAAGATGCCTGTCATCTCTACTGCTGGTGATACGAGGCCGTTGGGATCCAGCACGGCGTTCCATATTACCCTCCTGAACCCACAGATTCAATATTCTGCTAACAGTCATTGGATCTCGACCAACGGGAGCTGCAATGTCGCGATACGATAAACCACAATCGTGATAGGCTACAATCCGATCTTTATAAAAGTCGGGAACGTGATGGTACGCATTTCTCCTCCTTACACGAGGCATCACAATAACGTTTGACCAGGCAACGCCGGTCAACTGCTGTTTGTGTATGAGATATCGGCTGGAAACTTTCCTCATGTCAGCACGTTGTAGATGTCGCCACCGTCGCCAACCTTGTGTGAATGCACTGAAAAGCTAATCATTTGCATATCACAGCATCTTCTTCCTGTCGGTTAAATTTCGCGTCTGTAGCACGCTATCTTCGTGGTGTAGCAATTTCAGTGGCCAGTAGTATATACAGGGTGAATAAAAAAAGATGTATAAAGTGACATTGCACATCAGACATGCAAAAACGAACAGTAATCACATAGGAACCGAGGTTCGCAAAGGTCATCCGTGCCTACTAAATGGCGTTGCGCTTCTTTAGTTGCATGCTACAAATGGACGCCCACTACAGAACGTGCTCAAAGTTTTGTCCAGGTGCATTGAAACACGCCTGACGTCGACGCTGCATTGAAAGGCGTAGCCTCTCAAAGATACCTGGATGTCGAAGACATCTTGCTCCTGCAACAATGCTACCCACAAAGGCCCCCTGGCGAAGTAACAAGTGTTACATATACAAGACCCTTGAGATACCCCCACAGAAAAAAATCGATGGGCACAGACCGAGTGAGAGTGGTGGCCATGTGGCTGGCAAACCAAGACCAATTCAGAGGCCAGGAAAGGTTGCCTGCAAATGTGCCTCCACCTGTCTATTGAAACGCGTGGAACTCCGTCGTGCTGAAATCGACAAAGGCGACGAATAGGCATGGGAACACGGTTCGGGATGTCCACAAGAACCTCTACAGGAATACGAGACACGTGCGACCATCAAGCCGGGTAATGAGAATGCACGGCCCAATTAAACAGTCTCCGACGGTGCCGGACCACACGTTAAAGGTAAATTTGCGTTGTGAGTCATGTGAGCGTTTAGCAAGTGGGCTCACATTTTGTAACGTTCTTTAAAAAAATTGTATAATAAGCTTTACAATTACTTTGAATGAAGTCTGACCTATGGAATGGATACAGATCGCGAATTGTCGTGTTGCGTGTTATAACTGCAAGTGGAGGGTTTACACTGTGTTATTGTTAGCAAACTTTACACGAATCGATTGGACAATGCAACTTCCAATACCAGTAACGAAATACAGTCACTGAAAAATACATTCAGCCCCTTAGGCACTGAATCATCTGGCCCTGTTAAAAACTGATAACTTTGGTCCATGTGCAAAAACAGACATAATGTCTGGAGGGATACCGCAATCTGGTTATACAGCGTTACTTATAATCCGTCTTGGTTGCAAAAATGTTTATTCACATGACCGGTTCCGGTTCCTCTAGAACCATCTTCAGATCTGCAATTTCAGTTACAGGAGTAGCCCGTCCACACACAGCAACCTTCACATGCTGCGTCACAAATTAATGAGACGCAGCAAGTGAAGGTTGCTGTGTGTGGACGGGCTACTCCTGTAACTGACATTGAAGATCTGAAGATGGTTCTAGAGGAACCGAAACCGGTCATGTGAATAAACATTTTTGCAATCAAGACGGATGATAACTAACATTGGTCCATGTGCACATAACAATTAAATTAAATTGTCTTACCTCTAAAGCAGTAACAGTGGAACGCGATATATTTTGGCCTCTTAATACGTCAAAAATCCGCCTCAGTTGCGAAATGTTACTGGTCTTTACCCAGGTTTCTGCTAGAGTAATCTAGCCTTCTTCAGAAGCATAAAATAAACTAATACATGCGAGAACAAGGCACGGTCAATTAGATAACTCTAGCCGAAACCTGGGTAAAGACCAGTAACATTTCGCAACTAAAGCGGATTTTTGACATATTAATTTTTCACAGTTTCTGACAGGGCTGCATCATGTTAAAAATTCTTATTTTGGTGTCTCATTAAAAAATGTAAATACTAGCTACTGGCTCAGCAGTGTGCAATGTTGGCCATAATACTTGAAATGTACGCGAAATTCAATTGGCTGACAAACATTTAAGAAAATCGAACTTCTTTGAAAACTATATGACCCAGACTGGGAGGCGATACTGATTATGGTGAATTACTAACACTCAGTTTTCTAGCAAAATTATATTGCAAGTTAAGTTTGGCTTTTCGGAAACATCTGACAACTGAAGTTACATTAATAACAATTGATTCACAAACAATGGGATTTAAATAGCAAGTATAATCTAACTTCATTAATCCAGCATAAATGCGAATCATCAAATTACACATAGTTCTGTTAACAAATCTTAAAAGCATTACTAAAATGAAATATCTAACTAGCCTTTTTGTCAAAACCGTTTACATACATTTTGGGGTTACCCTACAATTACAAATTGTCAGCCAACGCATCTATACTAACGCCCTGGCAAAAACAGAAATCGTAACTATGTAACATGTTTACCTCGGTTGCATGAAGGCTTCTGCTTCCATATTCACCATTATTGACGTACCTACATTAATCTATCTCTTGGTGGCTTCATGCAGCACACCCCAAAAACTGCCTACTCCATAGTCTTTCCCTCACAGACAGTTATCTACAACTTACCACAATACTAACAGTACAATATCTTTGGCTCTACGGTTGTTTGCAGTCAGCGATCAGCATTATCGAGCCTATCAGAGACATTCATCGTTTATAGTTTACTAGTTGCCAGTTAATTTATTAATATTCTTATCTTATTCTGGTTCCACAAACAAGTGTGCTCCAGTATACCCCTTTCAATCTGCCAATGTATGCAGATTGTGAACGACCATCACACCCGCGACTGAGAAAGCAGCCTCATCGGTGAAGAGGACACTCGCTGTCAAGCCTCGGTCTCGTGACCGTAGCGTCCTCTCGTGGCGTTGGCGGCTTCCGATTTCTCTGTCATTACTGATCCTTGTTGTACCACGTATAGAAGTATAAAACCCGAAGGTCCTTATAGATGGTGCTAGCCGTCAGTGTAGAGACCGTCAAGACTGCGTCCGTAGCGCCATCTGCTTCCTGTAAGGGCTGACCTCGAATCTCAACACACAGTAACCCAAGCTCCATACATCGGTATCTGTTTCAAATTCGTAAACATGTCAAGTTTTGTGCCTACGAACTACGATTTGCGGACAGCGCTGGTTTTCTGTTATCGTTTGAAGAAAACTGCTGCAGAATCGCATCGAATGTTTGTTGAAGCTTTCGGCAAGCATGCTCTTTGGAAAATACAGTGTTTCGAGTGGTTCAAAAAATTCAAAAGTGTTGATTTTGACGTGAAAAACGACGAGCGCTCGAAACCACCGAAAAACTTCGAAGAGAACGAATTGCAGGCCTTATTGAATGAAGATGATATTCAAACTCAACAGGAACTCGCGGAACAATCGAATGTGACATTGAAAGCCATTTCTCTTCCGTTGAAAGCTATGGAAAAGGTGCAGAAAGTGGGAAAATGGTTTCCGCATGAGCTGAATGAAAGACTCTGTGAAATGCTGCTGGCCAGATACAAAAGAAAGTCGTTTCCTCTTCGAACAGTGACCCATGATGAAAGATGGATCTATTTTGAGAATCCTAAGCGTCGTAAATCATGGGTGAATGCAGAAAAAAAACATCGACATCCACTGCAAGACCAAATCGCTTTGTAAAGAAGACGCTGCCCTGTATTTGGTGGGACCAGAAGGGTGCCATACATTATGAGCTGCTAAAACCTGGTAAAACAATTATAACTGATTGCTACGAACAGCAAATGATCGATTTAAATTGAGAATTAGGTGAAAAACGACCAGAATATGGAAAAAGGCAACACAGAGTCATTTTACTCCATCATAACGCCCCATCACACACAGAATAACGAGCCAGGGAAACGATCGAGGCGTTCAGCTGGGAAATACTAGGACATGCGGCTTGTTCTCCAGACTTGGCTCCGTCCAATTATCATCTATTTGCGTCACTGGGCACGCTCTCGCTGAACAACGCTTCAATTCATATGAAAATATACGAGAATGGCTGGCTGACTGGTTCGTTTCAAAAGATCTGTTTTTTGGCGTGGCATTCATAGCGTGCCGGAGAAGTGGGAGAAATATATAAATGACAAAGGAGATTATTTTGATTAAAATATTGTCTATCACTTTCAATTATTATAATCAAATTCTGGTTTCATACTTCTGCACTTGGTAAGCCCGATATGCCATGTCAATCTGTAAGCATTCTTTTGAATCACCTTGTACAGATTTTTCTTTTGTCATTATTTGTTTTCTTTTGGTCGCAGACGGGCCAATCGAGACCGACCGAGCGCCGTGTCACCCTCAGATAGTGTCGTCATTTTGATGCGGTATGCTGGGGCCTGGGTTCAGCACACTTTCCGGACCGTTGTCGGCTTTGAAGACCTTGGAACCACTACCTCCCGTTCAAGTGCCTCCTCAACTGGTATCGAAAGACTGAGTGGATCCCGTTCTAGTACTCCAACAAACGAATAGTCATTGACGCTACCGAAAATGGAACCCAGGTCCTCCGCATGGCACGTGCTGACCACTCAGCTGCGGTGGCCGAAAGGTTTTTGTTTCTCTTCTGTTTATTTTGCTCCTTTGTTAATGTTCTCCGGCTACTGATATTTACTACAGTGACCCAACTGCATTTATAACGAGCATGTAAACATTCAGATACATAACCTCGACATCAGAGAAATTTCACCAGATATGTTGGTAACCGCTAACCGGTATTGTAATACACGATGACATTACTTAGATTATCACTTGTGCCAAAATGTTTTGCCACATATAGTTAGCTACAAATTATCACAATATAACAGACTTCTATTAACTTGTTTTGCCACATAACGGCAGCTACAAATTATCGATACAGTTATAAATTTTCACAATATCGTGAAAACAATAGTTGCTACTCACCATTATTGTTTCTTGTTATCTACACGTGACTCTGTTTTCTTCATTTTACCAGTATATGTTTTTCGCTACTGAAAGATACATCCAGAGACGTCTTTTCCGCCTCGTGACGTATGAAGACTGAGAGTGATGCTGCAATGTCTGCCTGCGCCGATTTTGTTAAGAAGGAGTTGCGTCTTTCTTGATTTTACGCGAATGTAGATCAAATGATTATTGTCGCTCTTGGGCGGAAAAATTGGCTTTAATGAATAAATTTTTCTGGAAAGTACATATAAACACGAAGATCACATGTCGGAATTATCCAGTTGAGATTAATATTTTCAGTTTACTCACAATCGCTGATTGTCAGTATTTGATGTCAACTCTCGACTTATAATTGTAGGGGCGCGATACCGTACCTTATTAAACAGAAAAGCGACATGAAGCAATTAGATGCACTATGCATTCACCAAAGAGTTCACAAAAGAACTGTGTGATAATCGATCATTCTCCACTATAATTGAGTAAAAGCGACATTCTTCCGTCGTTTACAGTTAAGAAATGAGCTCCTCTGAGGTCATAAATCGCTTCAGAAATTCAAAAACGTTAATCACTTAGAATCACATGTTTTCGTATCCACTTTCATACACCTTTCTCGCAAAATGAGTCGTTGGAACCCTTATTCTTTACACACGATGTTCAAAAAAATCTCACGCTAGCCTTTCGTTTTTTTCCGTCTTCCTTCCTTCCCAACGCTTTCACTGCAGACCTAGACCTTACACTGGGCATATCACGCACAGAATATATGTACACTATACAAATTTAAATATTTCATGTAAGATAGGTAATATTAATTACACATTAAGAAACAACAGGAAAATCCCGTCAGAAAGATTATTTGATCAGAATATTTACGTGTCTCTCAGCAGTTCACCAAGATGCAAATCTTATAAATTATAGACAATACATACTGAAAAGAAAACTGTTACAACACAGCGTAAGGGAATCCCCTCAAAACTGGTAACAGCGAACTGAGAATGACATCATGCACGGTACCGTACACTTAATCTCTATGTTTTGTTGGATTTACAGCAAATCATAGAAAATGGTTAAGTCAGATTGACAACAAAGTCATGCCTGTTGTTCGGAATGCCACCTGTTCAGATTAGAGCAACCAGCAGTACTGCAATAAAATGGATCTCGTATTGCACCAAACCTAAGTGCTAAAGTTCGGCAGTTATCAACCGCAGCAAGGCACGTCAGAGGTGAACTGCTACGGTACTCAACAGCACTCACAGCATGGCTGTAATTCAACTGCAGTGGCAATCCACCGCAGTCAAAAGATGAAATAAGAGGCGGATGGTAAAGCAACTCACAACACGCCTACTAACGCAAAACTTAGACTTTAATTGGAGTGTTTTTTATATTTTACTTCGTGACTAATATTGATAGTAGATGGGAATCCTCAGATGTGAATGAATTTTCACTCTGCAGCGAAAGGTGTCTGATTTCAAACTTCTGAGCTGGTTAAAAAATTGTACCAAACTTGACGGAGAAACCAGATCGTTTGCCTTTCTCTACTGGCTCCTGTTTCCAGGCTCGACTCTCCAATTTTATCCTGTCATGCTATTCTACAACAAAGCGACTCGAGACTGACATTTGAGTTTACGTGAGTTGACGCTATAACGAAGGTACGAAGTTTCTTCTCTGTACAGTTTTCTTTGTATATACCTCTTCTTCTGATTTACGTTTCTGCATTCCATACCGAGAGGGCACAGTAGCCGAGCGTGCACAGCTGTAAGCAGCGCCTTGAACAGTATCAAACTACTTGATTCGTGTCCTCTGCCAAATTTCATTTTAATGTTCCACTTTGTATGCCATTGTGAGCAAACCTTCATACAGTTTCCTTGTAAGCAATAAGGGTGCCGGTGTGTTACCGAACAACAGTTTTATTAATAGATATTTCAATCATTTTTGAAACTAAATTCCAACAGGTTACTTTCGATCATCGTTTGTCCCACAGACATGGTACATTCATTCCAGTTTACTATCGATTTTATCAACTCAGATAGCGGAAGTATGCCCTTCAGATGTCTAGTCAAGAAAATGCAATATCTGCCCTCAGAAAAAAACGATCTGGAAAGTCTTAGACGTAAAATGCTGCTGAGAGCAATTCCTATTAATAACCAGTCACATTCAATCACTGACTAGAAATATATTGTCAGAACACCATCAATCTGCACAAGACATTAACACCGCATTTTCAATGCAATTGCACGATGTTGTACGTTAATTTGATTTTTTCGTATCCACATAGATCGCGTGAACACTTCGGTTTTTTTTTTTTCTGTAGATGAGTGGTGGTTATAGAATACATACACTACACTGAAACCTGACTCCACGTAGTAACGAATGAAATTGATTGAAAAGAAGTCGGTACATCCAATCAGCCAGCAAGAGAACAAAGATGTTAGCATGAGCAAAATTTTTAATTGTACATTACAACATTCTCTGTTTCCAGGTCTACCACATCGAATTGATACCAGTCATTCTGTTCAAGAACTATGCAACTTTTTACGTGTTGTTTCGTTCATGATACGAGAAAAATCTAAATTTTCTGTCGTACTAGACGAACAGAGATAATTGTAAGGAAAGTTAGAAAACAAGCCTTCATTAAAATTTAACGATATACCCGTAAATATAGCGACACCAATGTGCTATGCAAATTTTTTTGCTGTAATAAGAATACTGTAATTAATAATAATAATAATAATAATAATAATAATAACACTATAAACTTATCTTAATCCTTGAAATCGTAAGAATGATCCTTGAGGTATTGAACATAATTACGACCTTGAAACCGACTCTCTTTCTTACTGAGTTATTCATGACGATCGTCGAGGATGAAACCTTTTCCATGTAATAATAATAAAAAACACTCAACACTCAATAACCATTCAGATTATCATAAAAAATTATAACAGTTAAAAAGTCAAGATCGATGAAGTGTTTTCAAATGCCACATAGCTGTAAGAAGATGCTTTATTCGCGACTACCAGTTTTATGTCACTATAGACGGATCTTCACGTTTCAAGATGTTTAATTTTCATAATGTAAATGTGTAGTTGCGGAGTGCCAGCTTGCTGGAAGTTATTCACGTTAAGAGTCAAACCACATTGATGAATTTTTTCAGTGTACTCAATTTTATTATGACAATCCACTAATGCAGTTTGACTCTACTGTGTAAAACTTGCTAAATACTGGAACTCCGTAACTGACCATCTACAGTACGAAAATTTAACCTGAAGATGTGAACGTAGTGACGCGAAACAAGTATTTGTGAATAAAGCACTTTCGTACAGTTATGCTGCTTATAGGAACACCTCACTGTTATTGATTTTTTAATTATTGTATTCTTTACGAAAGTTAAGTTATTCAGTGTTGAGTGTTTTTTTTATTGTTATTCGCTATGTTTTTGAACTCTGCTAGCTCTGTCGAAAAGCTGCTCATTTTACCTTGTAGCACTTTCACTTCATCGTCAAATAAATTGGAACGCTGACACAATAAAACAGCTGCACTTGTGTTTAACATATCTGGAAGTACAGTAATGCAAATAATTAATCATAGAAAGGTATCAGTCTTAAATGTACTATAGGCGTCCCGGTGGTCCCGGCCACCTATGGTGGGCTGGAGGCCAAGCGGTGACCTCTGCAGTTGTCAGGATGCTAGGAAATGACTGTGGACGCGTCAGAAACGCCTAAGGAACATTATTAATTCATAACACCTTTATACCTGCCGAGCACAATGTGGCCCGCGTAACACAGGCTGGCTGAGCGTGGTGATATCAACGACCTTCCCTGAGTCCTCGCTGACTCGTAGTGATGACACCAGCTCTGGGCCACACCAGTCTTGCTAGCGCAGCGCTGCATGCTGTGACGTAGCGGAGGAATGTCCTTACTTCATACTTTTGCCACGCGTGGCTGGTTCCCATGGCTAGCCGGCCGGCTCAGCGGCGGACAGCAGGTCGTTGCGTGTAGGAGGCTCCGGGATGGAGTCCCGGCGCTGTCGGCACGAGAGGCGTTCTCGTAGTGCGGAGTGTACTCTATCCCACCCCGTCTTCTTCCCTGCTCCTCCTGGTGGCTCGTCCGCGGTGGACAGGCGGAACGGGCTGCAGTCCCCCAGCGTCGTCGGCTCACCCGGTTGTGACGGCAGATGCACAGGGCCTAGGCCCCGCACGATCTCGACGACGGCTCACTGGTGTGGTCAGCATTGGCGGCGAGCGAGTCTGCCGCGATGTCTGCTAATCCTGGGTCGATGATGACAGCGGCAGCAAAGAGGACGAGAGCTGCTACTGTCCCCTCACATCTGCTGCTGGATGGGCCGCCATTACTGCAACATCTCCTTAATAAAGATTAACTTGTCGATCACCGAGCTGAGCGCTACGCAGCGTCCCAGTACACATCTAACTGCAAGTCTGACTGCGAGTGCCTTGTTGCTATGAAAGCTGGCGTATTTAAAGGAAGCACGCGCGACGTCCTGACGTCATGCCCGTTTGTAATGAACACATTCGCTACACTTATACTGCTAATTTATCTGTCGTACTCGCTCCTTAGGTATTCTTGTAACAGAGCTATGTGTTGTTACGGCAGACTTAAGCAAAGTTGTGAAATACAGTACAGCTGACGCTATACCTCTGTCTTACACTCTACGAAAGTCTCCGTCTAACTCAGACCCGCGTGCTAAGCAATTCTCTCTCGCCTGTTGTGTGTAACCAGGCCATTGCCCCTGCGTGACGTCACATTCTGATACATGTGCAATCCTCTTACCTCTTGGCTATCCTACTGCCGCTGGCTCTTGGCATAGGCAACGAAACTTTGTCAAAATTCCACGTTTTCAACTCTTTACTATTCCGCGACACTACAGTACATGTTCAATCAAAGTATCTTCCTAGCATCAAAATACATCAGCTGCAACCCCACTGGGGAATAGTACACCTCAAACTGTTACTATCTAACGCTTGTAATGACACATTCCGACGCAGAGACATACAGTACCTTAAAGGCGGCGCCAAAGATTAAATTGAGAGGGATGTAGAACATAATCTCTGTAATGTGCATATTGGATTCTCTTTTGTTTCATACTCCAAGAAGGAGTTAAGAGACACTTTCGATTGTTGCCTTGTAGAGGGTGGACGTAACTTTTGGTGTGTGCAGAAAGGCAGCCATATTGTTAGTATTTATGGTTTGTGCGACGAGCAGAGCAAGTCTTATTGTGTTGTGAATAAAAAATAGTGAGAAGTATCTAAGTTTTACAAGAATTATTTAAAGCGACGTAGCATTCTATTCCTTGATTTCCACCGTCTTCGTGAAGTGAACCGATGCCGACTCAGGAAGATACACATGGCCAACGAAGAGAAGAACATCGATGACGACTAATGAATTAATATTGTGGCAGGAGGACTAATTCTACGTCTAAGGTGAAAACTCTGAATAAATCAACAATGATGTAGAATTCAAAAATGTAATTAATCAGAATGGTAAATTATATTAGAGGCAAAATTTCACGCAGCACTGAATTAGTCCGCATTCAAGCCGGTGAATACAGGCCATGAAAAAGCCCTTCAAAAATTCTAAAGTTACAGTTCCATATCCATAATTTTTCCTCTTTAAAAAAAATAAATACATAAATTAATTTTTTTTTATTTATTTCGCCACACTGGCGATCGCTGACAGGGACAGTGCTGGTGGAACAAAGAGTAAGTACTTGATTGTTGCACTATAAATGTACTTGTACTAATTACTGTTTCTCTGTTACATGACGCACGTGGAAAATGACGAATAAGGTGAAACAATATTAACTGTATAAACGGATGGTACAATAACCAGGAGCAACAGGGACAAGGATTTACAAAACTAACGTAGTCGTGAGTGACGCAGCTCATCCGGAATTAAGGTAGGAAAGCGCAAACGCATGCAGCGGCTGCACCTTGGCTTAGCTCCACTTAAAGCAGAACCTTTTCCTTTCCATATTAAAATCCTGGTCGTGTTAGTGGCAACACACAATTACACTTTGATAATTACTTTTTTATGTTCAACAATCGAAGAATTAGAAGACGTAGTGCGCCATCTTGTAAATTTCCGACGCGCAACGAATAACAATCGCGAGATATTTTTATTAATTCAACCAACGTCACCCGCCAACGGACGACCAAACAATCAGGCACGCGTATCACTCTCCCATATTCAACACTGGGGCTACAGAACAAAGCTCGTCACCCCAGAATAAATACAGAAAGCAGTACAAGGACTTAATTTTCACCTCTGATGAGGAAGGAAACATTTGTAAATAACGTTGTATTCATTGTATATTTTATTGTACATTTTTTTCTGTAACAAAATGTTCCAAGTACTGTCATTTGGACTCAAGGTGAGTGCTGGGGTGTTTATAGAGGCTTTAGACAGAGTATTGGGTCCAGAACTGATTAGCAAAGTGACGTTGTATGTAGACGATCTCTTGATAGCCACGGAGACCTGGCAAGAGCATGTAGAATTGGTACACGAGGTGTTCCAAAAGTTCCGAGAATATGACGTCACAGCAAATTTTAAGAAGTCCGAATTCGGAAGGGATCGAATAAAATTTTTAGGCCACGTTATTTCACCAGGCGGAATTTTATCAGATCCGAAAAAGCATGATGCCATAAAACATTTCCCCTCACCACAAACAAGAAAACAATTGAAAGCTTTTCTGGGGGTCATGTCATTTTTTCGAAAAATTCGTGCCCAAACAGTTACTGCATAGTGATTCCCTACTCAACCTTTTAAGGAAAAACCACACATGGTTGTGGACAGAAAAATGTGAGGAAGATTTCGTAAAAATCAAACAGGCACTCATAAACGCACCCATTTTGAAGCATACTAACATGAACTGCAACTTTTGTTTGAGCACGGACGCCTCATGTCAGGGATTAGGCTCTTGTCTGTTCCAATTAGTAAATGATAATGGAGAACAGAAAGTAAACATAATTAGTTTTGCCAGTAGAACGTTAACGGAATGTGGAAGAACCTATTCGGCAACTGAACTTGAAGCGTTAGCTGTAGTGTGGGCATTCCGTAAGTTCCAATACTATCTCTGGGAAAAGCATACACGAGTGTTTTGCGACCATCAAGCATTATCGTTTTTACTCACATGTAAATTGTTGCACAAACGGATTGCACGTTGGTGTTTATTCCTCCCGGAATTTGATTTCGAGATAGTTTATATCAAGGGTGAACAGAATGTAATTGCCGACGCATTATCGCGCTTGCCACAAGGCTTGAGCTAGTTCAATGAATTGATCGAACAGACTTGCGATTTTAGAGTTTTTCTGATGCATGATGGCACATTTCAAAACCATATTAGAGAAAGATGTGTAAAGACATGAGCCACCTACGAAAAGAAGACAATAGATGGAGACAAGTTATACAAAAACTGCAGGCAGATGACAATAATACATTGAAACAATATTACACACTGTCAAACGATGTTCTTTTCTACAGGCGCAATCCACAATCCAACACCTGGTGTGTATGCATCCCAGAAGAATACATAGACAATTTGATAAGACACACACATATTCCCAGATGACAATGTCCCAGATGAAATAATGGGAAATGTGTAAACGCTGCATTGTATATCTACCCTGAAGGTTTCCCCTCATTACTTCTGGTCAATGTACATAAGTATTCACAAATTTGTAAGTCACGGGACTTTGCATGAAATACAAAATACATCACATACATTGGAATAACGTATAACACATACAATACATTGTTTACTTTAGTTACAGGAGAAAACTATCGACGAAAATTGAAAATTTTCGTCTTGTATTTTACTGACACACACACACACCTTTTTCCATTAATCTGTTAGAAGAAACAAGTCCTTTGTTTTCATTCTTGAACTCGAGTGTAAGTTAAGGTTTACCTTCATTACGTATTCTTTATGCGCAACAACATGCACCAGCATGCAGAGAATACACCTGTAGCATCTCCACTGAAGCTTGGAAAGGGAATTTTCTACCTTCCACTTAGGGTAATGGCAACGACTACGTGTATGCTACGGTTTTTACGTATACAATCTGAAAATGCACGAAATAATCATTTATATGCAGCGTAACTCTAATATGTACAGTGTTTTGTGCTTAAGCACGTTCTGGTGTGCTTGTATCATCTTCAATTAAAGTGCGCTTATAGGCGTCTTGTGTTATCATGAGAAAAAAATACTAACATTTTAATGCAACGGTTCTCATGAAAATCTATGTAAACGAATGATCGGACCTTCATAGCTTCAGTGCAGCAAAAAAATTCTGTATGACGTTTTTGTTCATAATTCATTTTATAGACGATTCCTTTGTTTACAGGTCGTCGATCACACTACTTACCTGTTTCTCGTATAGCGGTGATATCATTTTCATTCTTTGTGACTGTAAATCGTGATATGTATGAAAGATATAATTTTGACATGATTTATCATTTCATCTTTCAAGCGTGTAAAGTAACTCATACCTTCCTTCTGCTAACATGAATGAAGCATCGCTAATGTTGTACTGTGTATCAGGTTTTTCGTATTTCCTCTTAAACTCGTAGAGTCTTACGGTTTTAATTAAGTTGTTTCTTGACGTTAGGTATACATGTTTATACGAGGTTGTCTTAGAGATTAATTTTCCTTATACATTTCTATGTTGTTTAGGTTCCATACATGTACAGAGCTTCTTTCGACTTTCACATATTCATACATACGTTTATACACACAAAATATCTACCACTATATTGTATATAATATACACTTTGCTGGTGGGGCCCCTTTTCGGTACCCTGCACCATTCCCTCAATATTCCAAAATAATTTGGGGTGTGGTGAGCATCTTCCCCTCATACTAATAATACTTACAACTAAATATTTCTCCTTACATACATAACTACCTTACGGTCCATTAATGCGCAATCATTCCATATTTTCCTCCTTTACACTTTAGCTTTCGTACATGTACCCTCGTGTATAGCTTACATATTCTACAAAGTTGTTTGCTGAGTGCCTTAGGTGTTTCTTAACGTTAATGTGTTTCTCTCTCTATAAAGCGTAGGTATTTGTTTTGAGGGCGATTCGTTAATTACTCACAATGCATAGATTTGTTTATTATTTTCCTGTGTCATTCTCTTCCTTAGTCACAAAAATTCACGCGTTTGCCTTGTTGTTCATTCTGAAAATCGCTCGCAACTGTGTAATGTAAATGTATGCGTTATCTCTTTGCTTTCCTCTTTGCTGCTCTTTCCCTATATGTAATTGTGTGTTGTTCACGTGTACATAGACTTTCTTCCGGTTATATATCTGCACCTTTTTTTTGCTGGTATTTTCTTTCTCCTTCCGTACAAGCTAAGATTTTACTCACCATAATATAATATTACAATACCGTCCATGACCAGTATGTACTTGTATGTTCACTTTTATTACGTAGTACCAGCTTATAATTAAATTTTCTAAGCTACTATTTACAAGACTTGTGCACCCTTTCCTTTCTTGTTTTTGAATGACTTTCTTCACTGTGTCTCATAGTAAGCGTGGTCTCAAAACTTTTAAACGTTCCGCGCATGCGCGCTTTGTAAATAAAAGACCCCCAAACTTATTAATTGCTAGTGTAAGTAGGCTGTTTATGTTTTCTCTATGTAAGTAGGCTGTTTAGGTTTTTTATTGGTAACGCCACCTCTGTATGACAATCACTGGCTGTGCTGTGGGCAGTCTGTGTCTGCTTTGCATTGTTGTAATACTCGCCATTGTAGTGTTAGGCAGCTGGCTGTGAACAGCGCGTAGCGTTGCGCAGTTGGAGGTGAGCCGCCAGCAGTGGTGGATGTGGGGAGAGAGATGGCGGAGGTTTGCAATTTGTCATGAACTGATATATATATTATGACTTGTGATGATATTAAGGTAAATACATTGTTTGTTCTCTATTAATATCTTTCATTTGCTAACTATCCCTATCAGTAGTTAGTGCCTTTAGTAGTTTGAATCTTTTATTTAGCTGGCAGTAGTGGCGCTTGCTGTATTGCAGTAGCTTGAGCAGCGAAGATTTTTGTGAGGTAAGTGATTTGTGAAAGGTATAGTTTAATGTTAGTCAGGGCCATTCTTTTGTAGGGAATTTTGAAAGTCAGATTGCGTTGCGCTAACAAAGTATTGTGTGTCAGGTTAAGCACAGTCTCGTGTATAAATTGTTCAAAGGGGACGTTTCATATGTCGACCCTTAGCCGAGGATACCTCACTGGAATCTTCTGATTTTTTCTTGTAGTTTGTGTATTTAGTGTAGCTTTTGTTTATTGCTAGCGCGTAATTGTAGAGAGAATCTCCTTTGTAGTTGTAGTTTTTCATTGTTGTAGAGTAAAACAGTTGTGGCATGCATGTAGATTTGCACCAAGTATTTCGCAGCTGCAATTAACTAGACATTATTTCCATTGCTACGTTATTTTATTTTGCTCTTCAAATTGTGTTTTTCTGTGTTGTCGTGTGAAATACTGTGACAATAATGGCGTGTGAAAAACGTAATACTAGGCTCCAAAGTAAACTGAGAAATGACAGTGAACACGAAGGCAGTGCGTTAGCGCCGCAGAGTAATGAATTAACTGATGTTCAAAGTAGTAATTTGGTAATCGTGCATAGGGAAATGGAGCGGGCGGCAAACAATGGCACGGACAGTGAAACAATTAGTGAAGAGGGAAGCATTATCGATCGATCGGTCGGCAACAGCTCGCCTCAGGAATCCGAAATGACAGGACACAATTTCGCAAATACTGTAGATTCAGGTTTTGGGTTATCACCGTTTTCTCAAATAAGTCAAGACGCATTTTCTGCTTGTCAAAATGTGAATGTTGCCGGTGCAAATGCACTGCCGAAAAGCGTAGAGAAACAGATTCCAGACACTAATAGATTATTATTGCAATTAATGCAACAAATGGAACAAAATCAGAGACAAATGGGACAAAATCTTAAAAAGTTAGACACAGTGGAACAAAATCTCAAAAAGTTAGACACAATGGAACAAAATCAGAGAGCTTGTACCTTTCCCGAATACACGTAAACTTCGACACAAAGACATAATTGATTTGGCTCTTAAAAATATAAAATCTGCAGCAGACAAAAGGAGAAAACTACACGGTAAAGCAAATGCAAAGAAATTGTATATTGGTCAGAAAGTTCTCATTAAAGCTCATTCATTGTCACATAAGAAGAAACACTTGAGTCACAAATTCTTTCTAGTTTACAATGGACCTTACAGAATCCGACGTATACCACATGATAATTGCGTTGAAGTTGAAACTCTGCGTACTAGGAAGAGTAAAGGTTTACACCACATTTCTCATGTAAAACCATTTATTGACAGATAATCTGCCTTTTAACTTTGTCTTTGCCATAAAACGTTTCACTTCACGTTACTAGTATGCTTTAGAAACTGTTACCATGCAACAATGTTTGAAGTTAAATATCCAATCAAGAACCAAGAGATCTTATTTAAACAGAAATGACGAATGCATTGTTATAGTAAACAGACGTCACAGTGTTATTGTGTGTGTACATTCTTGCTTGTTTGTTGCACGATTACGTAACGACTATAAGGCTCACATACTTAGAACATTTACCAGTACTGCTAATGAGATTTTAATGCAACATTTTGGTTTATTTGAAAATACATTCTGAATTTAAAGTGCTTTCTGAGAGATACCAGATGACACAGAGGTTAGTTTAGCTACACGATTTTTATCACGACGCTACTAATGAGTGACAATTTACAATGTTGCTTTTGCGGTGTATCTGTTTTATATCTGCACAGTTTTCTGAATTCTTCTGGAAATCAAAACATGTTTTATTAGTAACTTTTGTGGTATAGCTACAAGGAGACAGCCTTTTCCATAGCACAACAATACGTTACAGCACAGTACTTTCATCATCACAACAATAAGCGTAATAACTAAGATATCTCTACGCAAAGCATTTCACTTTTGTTTATCATGAAGTAAGTACATTGGCTTCTGCAGAACTTAGCTTTTGGAGGAAAATAACTACGACACTTTCACAGAGATTATCTTACAACAATATGCACATTTAGCGCTACAGGACACGCATTTCAGTGATTAATTTTGTACTTAAAACATTTATTTTTAAAGATTTTTGAATTACAAAGAAAGTTTTCAGTGATACATTTCATTTCATTGCTGTAATCTGTAACACCTGAGGGTATAATTACATTAATCCTCAGGGGGGTACACGCTTACTTTGTGTACCATGTGTGTGGCAACCACAAGGAACCCTAGCTAATATGGTATTTGCTTATACAACTTTACACATCGGTACCATATTTCTCTAACACACAAATTACACAGCTATCTGATCATGTAACTGAGAGATAAACTTTTTTTATTACATCAGTGACATATGTTTACGCAATTACAGAGTTGGATTACTTCACACTTACGAAATTGTATTTTGTCTGTACTGTGTGATCTGTTCATATTTTTTTTGGAACCATTGTGATACTATGAGAGCTTTGAATGATGTATTTGGTATGGATTCATGATTTTTAAAGTACTTTTGAGGCAGCTGACACTTTTGACATGAGCAGAGAATTTTTTAGGCTTAGAAATTATTGGAGGAAGTTACGACGATTTTGAGATTTGACTGAAGTGTTATGATGTTATTATTACGACGACGATGTGTATTATGTTGTTGAGGAATGTTTATTATGCTACGTATTTCTCATGATGAAATATTGAAGAAGTGTCGACGAATATGTATATGTATAATGAGGTAAGGAATAATGAGTAGTGTTTAGGGACTCTGATTTATGAAAAGGATGTTGGAAACCAAGAAACGTACTTTAAGAGTTATGAAATGTGTGTGTATATTTGTGAATGTATTACAATGCAGACGAAAATTTTTTTGGACAGTGTTATATCAATAGCATTTTGTTTCTACAGATTTGTAACGCAAATTCTTGACCTGTGAAATATTTTTATATGAGACTGTCACTGTAGCGGTAAAGATTTCTGTAAGAAAGTTAAGTGACCACCTGCACGTAATGCCTCGTGGGCACCCAGCTGTGTCAGATGCCTGGAGAAAAAGCCATTAGCGCGTGCCTTTCAGAGCACAGGAAGAAAAAAAAAAAGGAGGCCATTATCCTGGCCATTGTCATTCCTTTGTAGAAAGCATCGCAAAAACGACACGGTCGAACTTGAAAACATATGATTACACTAGCTCTTAATTTACGATATTTACTGAAATGCCTAATGAAATGACGAGAAATATTTTTACATCTGCACACCTGATTATGACAAGCGTCTTTCTACGAGAGTTGAGAGAGTTTCTACTAACTTATGAAATGTCACATGACTACTGAATGATATTTTTATGCTTTGCTTTTCATAGTTGCTTATTTCATTTGATATCTGGTTTCCAGCTGTGTTGCAGCATTGCTTTTATAAAATGAAATGCATTTGCTAATGTGAACTCTTTCTGTCAACAGATCTATTAAATAATTATTTTATGATCCACATTCTTTAAAAAGGGAGCACTTGGAAAGGAAAGAACAATAAGAAGGAACTAGTAACTGCATTCATAATTTTCTTTTCAAGTAATTGGTAACTTTTTGGTAGAATAACTTCTTGTGGTGCACCACTTTAATTACTTAGACATTAAGATGTGATTATACATTTCCCTTATCTGCATTGTTGTTTTTACTGTAATATTTTTTCTGCTTGAGCTATGTCATGTTTAGGTATAAGTTGCTGCTGTTTGCCAGGCATAGTGTTATTGAATTTGACTTTTGCTCATTTATGCTGCTAGCTTTGTCAATTTGCATTTTTTGCATTGCTGTTTGTGTTGATTTGTTATGTGATGCTGCATTGCCTCGTCCCTTAGTTTAGCATCTGAGCTCAGTAGATTTAAGTTAGCTTAAGAGGGGGCAGCCTCTAAGAGAATGAGTTGCGATGAATTGGAAGAAATGCATTGAGAAAACAGGTTTAGGTAGGATTTTCTTGGAAATAAATGTTGAGGTAAGAAATGTGTGAACATATAAATACAGAAAGCATGCTTAGTTAGAATTTTTTTTGGTGGAAACAAAGGATGAAATAAGAGGAAAGATATATGAAGTTTTGGGTTGGACTGCAGTACCAAAGGTTACACTGAAAACGAACCCTGTCCTTTCCTATTGGTGTTATCCCACTATGTGTTTGTGTACCCTTGTGTAGTTGTTTTCTTCCTGTCTCTGTGTAGTTTCATAGAATTTTTTCCTCTTTTAATATTAAGCTACATTCACTATGATGAGGAATACTGTTATCCTCAAATATAATTGGCATTTATAATATGTTATTTACTTTGTAAAGATGTTAGACATTGTTCATTCTGTTTAATGCTCATGTGTGAAGTTGATGTTTCGCAAGTTATTCTGATCTTTTATCTATGTACTTATGTCATAATTCCTGTAACACTGATGTATATGTCTATTTCTATTCTTTTGTAAAGCCTGTACTACAAATGTTATCTGTATTATTATGTTCTTTAATGATGTATTTTGTACCTTTGTTATTGTATTCTTCTGTTATAAAATTGTAATTGTCACCAGTTCATGATATTATTAACTTGTAAGTTCCATTTCACTGCACACGATTCTGTTGGTCATAGTATATGGACAATATGTGAGAAGTAGGGACTGATAGTGTTTGCACGTGTGTTGGTAATTCAGCAAGGGACTGGATAACAGCATTGCTGGTTCTAAGGACAATTAAAAGAAAAACTTTCTGAGTGCACAAGTGGTGGTTTATGGACTTGCTATATTCTCTGCAAGAATCTTCGATGGTGATTGTGCACCTGCACAGTCACAACAGATGGCTGCTGGCTACCTCTACAAGGACTACAGTGGGTCTGCATCTATGATGACCCACCAACGCCATTATTTCTACAAGGACTACAGTGGGTCTGCATCTATGATGACCTACCAACGCCATTATTTCTACAAGGACTGCAGTGGGTCTGCGCCTCTGGTGGCCCACCAATACCACAATCTCTACCAGGACTCCAGTGGGTCTGCTCTGTGATGACCTACCTACCAATATTCTTCCAAACTTCGAATGACTCTGCTGTGGGTTTGCTCTGTTGTGGCCCATTACCTGTCTGCATGTCGAGAGTCAGCACTGTCTTTCCGTTGGAAGGTCAACACTACTTCTTCAAGACTGCATGGAAATCCACTACTTCTATGTGCATTTTCTTTTACTGCTTGGACTTTGAGAAAAACTCTGCATTTTTACTGTGATGAACAATGTGGACTGTCTTTATGGACTGTGAGAAATTTTGATTTTTTGACCAACATAATGTTAATAAGTGTGTGCATTTTATATCTTTGTTACTGTAATTGTGAAAAATTTTTGTCAAATCTGTATTGGCCAGTGCCCAACACCATTTGTAAAAATTTTTGTGGGGAGCATGGGGGCTATGTAAGTAGGCTATTTATGTTTTCTCTATGTAAGTAGGCTGTTTAGGTTTTTTATTGGTAACGCCACCTCTGTATGACAATCACTGGCTGTGCTGTGGGCAGTCTGTGTCTGCTTTGCATTGTTGTAATACTCGCCATTGTAGTGTTAGGCAGCTGGCTGTGAACAGCACGTAGCGTTGCGCAGTTGGAGGTGAGCCGCCAGCAGTGGTGGATGTGGGGAGAGAGATGGTGGAGGTTTGCAATTTGTCATGAACTGATATATATATTATGACTTGTGATGATATTAAGGTAAATACATTGTTTGTTCTCTATTAATATCTTTCATTTGCTAACTATCCCTATCAGTAGTTAGTGCCTTTAGTAGTTTGAATCTTTTATGTAGCTGGCAGTAGTGGTGCTTGCTGTATTGCAGTAGCTTGAGCAGCGAAGATTTTTGTGAGGTAAGTGATTTGTGAAAGGTATAGTTTAATGTTAGTCAGGGCCATTCTTTTGTAGGGAATTTTGAAAGTCAGATTGCGTTGCGCTAACAAAGTATTGTGTGTCAGGTTAAGCACAGTTTCGTGTATAAATTGTTCAAAGGGGACGTTTCACTAGGTCGACTACTGTATCCTGTCAACCAAATAAAATTTTCTAGTGACAGTATACAGTAGGGGGACAGATGTAATGACACATTCCGACGCAGAGACATACAGTACCTTAAAGGCTGCGCCAAAGATTAAATTGAGAGGGATGTAGAATATAATCTCTGTAATGTGCATATAGGATTCTCTTTTGTTTCATACTCCAAGAAGGAGTTAAGAGACACTTTCGATTGTTGCCTTGTAGAGGATGGACGTAACTTTTGTTGTGTGCGGAAAGTGTGGCGTTCGCTGTGTTATTCAGTGGTTTGGTATTTAACTAATGTGTAAATGAAAATGATAATCTTATTTTATTACATTGAGTAATTACTACATAATTTTTCTCCCGGCTAAAGATTTGGTCAAGTTGCTAAAGAACTCCAAGTTAACGTCATGTTAAAGTGTTGTCTGTAAGTTGTGTAAGTGTCACTAAATCACAGTTCATACAACAGATTCTATACAACTATGGATTAGGATGGAAACAGTTATCTTCAGCAAAATGATCATTGAACCCACCGAATATCAGCCGCGCACAACACTGACGTATGTTACCTGAAACAATATTCTTCGCAACTCGTGCGTAATTAATTTCGGCTCCATACATCAGCTAGAAAAGTTTGTTATAACGGTCGTGCTATGAGCACTATTTTTAAAGAACCACTCTGATTCGAATTATTTTCATTCAAATGACTTCGGGACCACCGGTGCACATTTAATTTTACACATTTGTATTACGTTCGGCATTTATGTCTGCAGAGTTGCGTAATTTGAATTTGCCGCTGAGACAATCGTTAAGATGGCGGCAGACAATTGATAGAGACTTTCTATTGTTAGAGCAAATAAGTATTTTAAATGCTTATTAAACTTTACAGAAACTCTACTTTCGTATTGTGCACTATTTAGACTTCATCAAGCAAACATTTGATTTGTTTCTAAGGAAGACACAGACAAAAACGCGATACAAATCGCTATCATCAATGGCTGCGCTCCTTGCAGCGGAAAGAAATAATTAACACAGATAATGTTTACTGAGAGAGGAATTAAAGTTACAAATAATTATTCATTCATATTTATAATAATAATGAACTCTATTTTCAAGTAATAATTAACAAATAATTACAGTTTCTTAACAGACCTCAGTTTGATATGCGTCCACAACTTACAAAAGGTAAAAACAAAGGAAGACAAACGCAGATCATAAAAGGAATTTACGATTATCATTGTCTTTGTATGATACACATCGATATGTCCAACCACATCATAGAATATTATATAAATAATCAATATTTATAAGTTTTCACTGTTTTTTCATACGTCGAATAGATAATGTTTATAACTGTTAGAGGTATAATTTCCTCTCGTCGCACTGTTGCCAAAAATTTTTCACGTGGATGTTACAAAAGGCAGCCATTTTGTTAGTATTTATGGTTTTGCGACGAGCAGAGCAAGTCTTATTGTGTTGTGAATAAAAAATAATGAGAAGTATCTAAGTTTTACGAGAATTATTGAAAGTGAGGTAGCATTGTATTCCTTGGTTTTCACCGTCTTCCTGAAGTGAACCGATGCCGACTCAGGAAGATACACACAGGTAACAAAGAGAAGAACATCGATGACGACTAATGAATTAATATTGTGGCAGAAGGACTAATTCTACGTCTCAGGTGAGAACTCTGAATAAATCAACAATGACGTAGAATTCAAAAATGTAATTAATCAGAATGATAAATTATATTACAGGCAAAATTTCAAGCAACATTGAATTTGTCCGCATTCAAGCCGGTCAATACAGTCCATGAAAAAGCTTTTCAAAAATTCTAAAGTTACCGTTCCATGCCCATAATTTTTCCTCTTTTCAAAAAAATAAATTTAAATTTTTTTATTTATTTCACCACACGCTGTAAGAGCGAAATATAGCGGAGCAGTCTAATGCTATACATACCACAGAAACTGAATTAATCCATCCGAATTGCATCCAACTACGCAAAGTTTTTATGCAGCTACTGTTACTGTAGATGTTAATGGATCCAAGGAAATATACAACTAGCAGGAAAAGTAAGTTTAAAACATTACACTCTCTCTGATGTAGAAATACGTTAAAGTGTGGGCCTTACAAAATGCACTGAAAAATCAGTAATCATTTAAATATTATTTTTCTGAGACTAGTCCATCGATAAATTTCATGAACTTTTCAAGAGTTTGTAGGCACTCTTCAACAGGTGGCAGTTCGTAAGTTTTCTCGTAATTCTGATGTGACATCACTCAACCTGCAGGCGAATCTAAGAAGTTAAATAGACTAATAATGCAACAGGTGTACGACTTACAGTGTCTCTAGTTGAAATGTAGGATAAACAATCAACTACGCCACTAATACACTTAACAGTAAGAAGGTCTGTCTTTCGCAGGAGAGCTTCTGTGAAGTTTGGAAGGAAGCAGATGAGGTACTTGCAGAAGTACAGCTGTGAGGACAGGACGTGAGTACTGTTTTCGTTACCCAGTTAGCAGAGCACTTGGCAGTGAAAGGAAAGGACCCGAGTTCCAGTCCAGGTCTGGCACACAGTTTTAATCTGCCATAAAATTTCGGTAAGTTTTTAAACATATTCACGGAATAATATATGAATATGCATCTCAATGGCATTAAAATTGTTTGAGGAAAGCTACCATGTACTTCGCATCATTCAGTGGCACACGTAAATTTGTTTACAAAGTTATTGGCTGTGATGTACTGATAGTACATATATTCTGTTCCCTGCTGCTTATGGTTATCTTTATGTTTGCTGGGTTGCTGGGTTGTCCATATGCCGACGTTTACGGTAGTTCCATAGAAAACCAGCATAGCTATGAAAAGAGCAGCCCAATCCGACCCTACATAAATAAAAAAGTTCTGTTTGTTAGCGTCAGGCGAGATAACGCATTTCGAGGAATTGGTATATCAAATGCATTAGTCGGCTACACTAAATAGCCAAAGAAATTGTTAGACCTCCGTTACTACTAATCGCGTCAGGCAGTAAGTACTCCACAGTTACACGAAAAAACGGTGGCAGCGTGGTTATAAATATATTTATTCGTTTATGTCTTTGTTTGTATCCGATATCTACTATTCATGAAGAAATTGGTTGTTTTAGGAAGCACAGAGACATTAGGCTACTGACCTACCTTCTGTTCTAATCCTTTGATAAATGTTTATTTATTTGTTTATGTATCTAATAGTGTGTGTTAGAGTGTTTTATGGTCCATCCATAGGAATATTTATTTAATTTCAAGTTATTTAAATGTAAATCCAGTATTTCGAAAGTGTTTCATTATATTTTTGTGGGTCCGTTGGCTTGAAGACATGGCGCGAGTACTCTAGCCGATTACTGCGCTCGTGAATGGGGAGACTGGATGAAAGCGGTGGAAGAGTTTGGGACAGTACGGGAGAGAACACGAGAGCGTCTGGGAGAGTACGGCGCGAGGGATGCACGGGCGGGGGAAAGAACTGAAGTGGAGCACTTGGGCGTGGTCGCGGGAGATAGAAACATTTCGTAGTGCCCACTTGTGTACATGTGAGATTTCCGTGGCTTCTGCAGTGAAGACGTAGTACGCATTTGGAAGTGAATATCTAGCGAGCTATGTTGTTGTTCATAATTAATTTCGTGAAGTAGGAATCTATTGTTTCCCTGTTTATTTTGTATTTATTATTTTTGTTATCTTATTATTTTGTATAATTGCTTAACCATCGACACCAATAAGTGTTTTGCAGAAATATACCACATTATGAAAAGTTCTTCTACTGTCGTACTCATCATTTAATGTCGTTAAGATAGTATCTGCAGATTTTATTTATTGAAATCTTTTATTTATAAATTTTTACATTACATTCGCGACTGCAGAGTAATAAGAACCTTTGACCATTGGATTCATGTGTATATTCATATTGTATACTGTAGACTCAGCAGTAGTTGGGTTGTAATGCGGCAACTACGTATCCCAGCCGCTAGACAAGGAGACTATCCAAAACTTTAGATGTTTCAATCATGAGTCGGAGGGTACGTAGTTGAGGGCCACCACACCTTTCACCACATCATTCCATTCTCTTTGTGAGAGCCCGCAGCCTTCGGCTCCTAAAATCCATGTCGAGGATGTTTCGTTGAATGGTTTGCACGCTGACACTTGTTGATGACAGCATTGAAATATCTAGCAATATGGGGAAGGTTTGGACTCCTGTCACGTTGAACGACACTCATCAGTTGTCGTTGGCCCCGTTCTAGCAACATCTTCTTCCAGACGCAGCGATGTCGCAGATTTGATGTTCTACTGGGTTCCCCTTATTCACGGCACACCCGAGAAATGGTTGTTCAGGAAAATCCGCACTTCGTCGCTACCTCGGAGGTACTGTGTTTCATCGATCGTGCGCCGACTATAACAGCACGTTCAAACTAAGTTAAATCTTAATCACCTGCTATTTTAGCAGCAGTAACCGATCTAACAACTGCGCCAGATTCTTGTCTTATATAGACGTTGCCGATCACACTTGCGTATTCAGCCTGTTTATATATCTCTGTATGTGAATACGAGTGCCTATACTACTTTCATTGGCGCTTCAGTGTAGATGTTAATGGGTGAGAAAGGCCCAATATCGAGGACAGGAAGGCATTAATCGAAATAGAGGACAATGTCCTCCCCGTAGTTAAAGTCTACATTAGCTTTACAAAAAAATTCGTAGCAGTACAATGAAGGCTTTCACGGCCGCATGGTACTGTTGTTGATAATTCTTCCGCGTTATATGACCGTGGTCCATGGAATTCTTCTATTCCTAACGTTTCGTCCAATACTACGTTGGACATCTTCAGAGGTATGGCTAGGCCTGCTGAGCCCTGCCGACCAGCAGGCCCAGCCATACCTCTGAAGATGTCCAACGTAGTATTGGACGAAACGTTAGGAATAGAAGAATTCCATGGACCACAGCCATATAACCCGGAAGAATTATCAACAACAATTCGTAGCAGTGGTTAGCAAATTTACTGTAGTTAACATATCTGAATTTACTCACGTTGCTTGTTTATTGGGTGCAATCTGTTTATAATATAATGTATTAACATGTTGTTGTATGTTGCTTACAGGTATTAATTTGTTCTTTGTTTCGATATTCTCTGAGCTTAGTGTGTGATTAAATTTTGCAGTTTTCATGGCATATTAGTAGTGTTCGTGGCTGTACAGATCGTTGAGCTCTGTGAAGTGAGCGATGGCACGTGTTCGTCAAGTGTTTATAACGGTAAATGCAGCGAGTTTGCTACTTGGTCACTATGGCAGCACGCCGCTGGTATCTCGTTGTAAAAACATGCCAGGTGTTGCCGGACTTGGCTCGTAATTTACATACTGCTCACAGTCAACAGGGCGCTGGTGTTGCTGTCGCGCCTGCTTCTGAATACCCGAAAATGTAACCCCAGTAATAACAGTCACCTCGGGTACATCCCAGTTATTTACCACTACTCCACCCACGCTCATTTGAATTACGTGGCATTAAAGTTTACTGAAAGTGTTTACTTTTCGCAAACACATCGCCTGAGGCGTCATTACATAGTTCCCCTTACTGTAGCAGTTTGCAGTGTATGTGTCAGTACTAGCAATTATTTTTTACTGTGTAGCGTAGCATTTTCGCGTCCCACAGCTGTAGAGCAGAGCAGGCATTAGTCATTTCTGTCGACACTCGACATGGAAAATGAGTCCTCTTACAAAGATAATGTGTCAAAAATGTTGAAAATATCACTTCACAAATCGTTCTTTTTCGTTTACCACCAGTACACGAAGTGAAACGATCGCCCCAGTGAAAATGTCAGTAACATCTTTGTGCCAAGAACAGTGCACGTGGAATACCACAAAGTACAAGAAAAAATTTCCACAGAAGCATCTCTGTATCTGCATATACAAATGATCATACGCAAATAGCTTGACCCCATGCAGCCTGAGCTATGAATATAGCTTGCACATTACCTTGGTAATAAAGAAACTTGTAATTATACTATCTACTAACACAGCGACCCCTGTGCAATGCTGAAGCAACTGACAGATCACTAACGCACCAGTAAACAGGAATAGCCTGTGGAATTCAGCAGACGAGCATTTGTGTGTACGTACTTCATTTAATTAGCTTCCCTGATTGAACAAAATATCTAGCAAAATTCCGACAAATACGAGCATAAAAAATGATCCAAAACATTTTCGTAACAAACGAATCGCTCATATAGAAAATGCTTGGTGTCTTTAACATCAGCTTCCTGACTACGTTGTACACGTAAGGACATCTAAACAGATCATGTAAAGTAGACGTGTAGCTAAATATTACGTACATATTAAGGATCAACAGTAACTAATATATACACAGTTATATGGATATACAGCTGACTAATATTCACACCAGCTTGGTGTGACAATTCAAGTCTTGGTAGGCACACAGCCCCTTCAACCTACTAGACTCAGTATAGACCAGCAGATAGATGCCTGTATTATGTATTCTGGCTATTACATACAATCCAGAATGCAATAACTGTCATTTCTCCTTTCGTTGTGACAATAGAAAAGATTTATAGTGACATCTTATTAGGACTTTGTCAGCCAGCTAAAACGTAAAAGCGTAGTAAAAGCTTGGCTAATTTTCTCACGCCATGTGGTTTTGTCTCGTGGAAGTTTACGGATAGGTGAGTTCAACTCGTTGTTCACCAGCTAGTCAAAGAGCAACTCTCTTGGAGTAAACTCTCAATTAAGAGAGGTAAATGACTGAAAATCCCTATTTTCGTAGGTACTGGTGACTTGCACTGTGTTTATTATGACAGTAGGTTCAAATGAACAGGTTGAATTCTTTAAGTAGCCTTACTGCTGGAATTTATTTGCGGTGGTATTTAGAGATCACGATCTGCCTAATGACACACTGTAGAAGAAAGTCTTTCCATCCGTTGATAGTATAGATACTGATATTGTCTAACAAAACTGCTTCAGGCTAGCGAAACCTGGGATGTATTTATTCTGTATTTACATGATGATTGACTCATTTGTCACACTATGTACTACTTGTAATGGCAAGTACTTTGAAAGAATATCAGTATTAGGAAAACAGATCTCACACCTGTCCCAATCCAGGAAAGGGGTCTACAGGCATCGAGGGCTACCACCTGGAAAGATCATGCAACTACAGTCGGAAGCAACACAGCATTCCTAGACACATTAGAAAGTTTTGCCTTGTGTCAAAGCAGACAAGCTTTCAGTATTTGCTACTCCTTTCTCTTGAAATGATTAAAATATAGGTATTCCCTAATTTTCTTAGAATCACGACAAAAAGATCCCATGTGTGGTGAGTTTACCAAATGAGTCCATCAACTGCCTCGGCAGGGGTACATACGCACCAGGTGTTGGACTTGCGAGCTAAAATCCGAAAGATGTTCGGGCTCACATGCGGTTCCTCTTAGTCGAAATGTTTTGGCTCAAACTCGTCTAGGGCTTGAACCGCACGTGTCGCATTACACGCCCTAAATTAGACACTTGTGACCCTTTGGTTAAATTGTCTTGTTGACAGCAAGTTGGCGAAATAGTGTGAGACATACGTAGTTAATATAACATATAATAGCAGTAATAATAATATCGTATGAGAAGGTTGTTTGTGTTGTTACCCCCGGATGATCATTACACGAAATATCTGTCAGGATTCGTAAGCAGTTGGTCCCTGACGTACAGAATACGCGAGCACCGAGAAGTAAGTTTAAATAGTTTATAGACTGATGACCACAGATGTTAAGTCCCATAGTTCTCAGAGCCATTTGAATAGTTTATTAAGAAAAGATTTATTATAAAAAACGCACACCACGTACACCCATCATCAATATGTCTGTCATCTTAACACTGGCTAATTACGGTCATATCGAAACGTTCCATAAGGAGCTAAGGAAAGATACATATTCGCGCCCGAGGCCGCGTTAGTTATGCGGCACGCTGCGGACGGCTGCCAGTAGCTTACTCTCCTGTGGCGCACTGCGGCCTTACGTACTTCTACTGACCAAGCAAATTATCAGCATTCGAAGATAGGTCAGCGGGCGAGCACGTGTTACATACTGTACGGCTACGTGCAAACACGTAGAACCTTACATCACCCTCCCCAGAGAAAAAGAGCAACCATAGGTGGCGCAAAACAACCTCCTGGACGTTGTGGACTTATTTCGCCATTTGTGGCATCAGAAGGCATTGCAACACGTATTTCATTTGCAGATACAGTAACGTTCGGTACAGAGAAACGAGCTTTCAGGATGACAATTTCATACATGACAAATGCTGTTGACAAAATACAAATTAATAAAAGCAATAAAAACACAATACTGACTGTCACGTATGCATTAACACTACTGGATGAATCGAAGAACTTAATTCTATTTGCTGCTTCAATGAAGTTTAACTCATTATTGGAAGAAATTACACTTTCATGGATATCCTTAATTAAATCGCTCTCTTCAGAAAAACTTGATAAGGAATGCTTTCCATATGTTAATATGTATAAATCACTGCAATAAACAGATAACATTCTCGTTAATGGCAAATGTCCAGTTGCATGAAATGTAGTTGGCGATGCACTAGGCACGTCAAATATTTCACATGATAAATCACAATTTGCGTCATTGAAGATGAATGCACTTTTATTCAATTTGAGTGTAAAGAGTAACTCAGGTGTATCATAATTTTTACGTGTGAATGTGACATCAGTGGTGGAGTTAAATGAGAAAATTAGACCTTCAGAACATCGTTTAAGAAATGTATGATGAAGATTCATTAAAATTCTACGGCAATCATCTCTTGGGGGATGATTTATATACAATTCTTTCTCACAACTGTACACTCTACTACCTAAGAATACTGCCGATTCAGGGCAAATTAACTTGTGACTACGTTTGCACATATGCAAATCGTTTTCATTTAGGGACACAAAATAGCTTTGATCCTGGCTGATAAGTAGATAATCATTTAGTATGTACTTTACATGAATACTTGCCTGGCTCCATTTCACAGGTTAAGTATAAATCTTACACATTTCAAAATTATGCTTTGATCTAGCAATTGGTATAGAAACAATAACAGTTTATTCATCTTCAATCATTTAAGAGTGTGTGGTGATTAACTTGTAGTAAGCATATAAATTGTAAGAGTTAATGGGGTAAATCATAGAATATGTTGCATCTAGCTTTCATTCAACTCGTAGCAGGATCTGTAAGAATTGTTCTCGATGTAGTATTACACTGCTCAAACAATCATTTGAACTACTTTCTAAGCCTGTTCTTAAGTTAAGGGCATCATTTCTAGCATTTGATAAACTATCAGTAATCCTTAACGAAAGAGTGTTTAAATCTAAGTGTGCACTCACAGCATTTAATACTTGGAATAGTTCTAGAATATTTGCGTTCGTTTCATTACGAATTACGTGGAAATGTGAGATAAATTGCTTTACAATCTGTCCAATGAAAACTGTAGGGTTAGTAGTAATTCTTTGCATATTCTTTAATACGATAATATCATTAGAGAGGTTAGTTGAATTTGTACTGGACTGTTATTCAAGAGCTAATATTTTGCCTTTAACTTCCAGTAGATCTCAACTAGTTGAAGTAGCAAATACAGTACGAAGGATACACCCTCAAAAATCAACCCAGGCTGATTTACAACTAATTAAAGTTTTGTGTTGCAAAAGATTTAAAAAACAGTAAATATCTTGTTCATAATTAGCCAGTGTAGACTCTACCTGCATTTTGGCTGTGATCCAGTTATTATACCAAGATGTACCCATTTCCAAAATTGTATCATTGCTCTTAACAGAACGAACGAGATGAGTTTGCTTCTTTACAGAACTGAACTGTTGCTGATTTCACTCAGATTGTACTTCAGTACAAGTTTTGCATTACTTGTTGAAACTACCATGTCTGATCGAGGTTCAAAGAAAACACCTGTACACTATGGTACTACTACTACAGCATTAGTTGAAGATGCTATCACAGCAAACATCAGAGTAAAAATGAACATGGTTAATTAGTTCTAAATACTAGGGTTAACAATGAACATAAAATAAATAAATAGCTTGTGCTAACCTGTAGAATAAAAGGTTTAGCTTGATTTGTGCACTTGTGGTTCAAACAAAATACCTGTACTCTATTGTACTACTACTACAGCATTAGTACAAGACGCTATCATACCAAACATCAGAATAAAAATGAACATGGTTAATGAGTTCTAAATACTAGAGATAACAATGAACATAAAATAAATTAATTGCTTGTGGTAACCTGTAGAATAAAAGGTTTAGCTTCAATTGTGCACTTGTGTAATAGCTTCAATACTAAATTTTCGCAACACATTCACATAAGCACATAGCTGAAATAAACACACGCACTGCACTCTCACACACTACACACGTTTACGCATATTATTGGGGTGTCTGGAACAGGATCGCTCGGAAATGTGGCGATGCCTCGGCCTCGAAGTCTGGACTGCGACCTCGCGATTCTCGCTTCCTGGGTTTGAGAGCTGCACGTCTGCCTCTCGGTCGGCCTTCGTCATCTTGCAATACTACAGGAAATCTACCTAGAAATGCTTTACACGATTGACATGAACGACAATCGAACGAAAGGGCAGTTAGAGCTGAAGAGTGAGTGGCGACAACACCTCCAAGATTGGATGTGGTCCTTTCCAAAACTTCTTAAACTTTTTGACTTAACTCTTGTTTAACACCATGTTGCTCAGAAACACAAGAACTCCAACTCGACACTATGGCACTGCTGCTTGGCGGTCATTTTGTCCTGCTTGCTGAAGAAAGGATTGATGATTTTGCTGTTTCACTCCCTCCACGGTTCCTTTAGTTTGCATGCTAGATCCCTTATGTGTTCATTGCTGATTCCGGCAGTCAATCGTGCAAAGTCCAAGGGTGAATGCATTCTTCTTCCGTAGACGATCTCATATGGACTTAGGCCATTTGAGCTGTGCCTTTTGGGGTTTTAACAACTTACCAAGTACAGTAAACAGACATCCCAATTGTCGTGTTCGCAGCCCACATAATGGCTAACCATTTTAATAATTGTTCTGTGGACTTTCTCACTCTTTCATATCCTTCAGGGTGTGCTGGTGTAGTCCTTAACTGAGTTATTTGCATGAGCTTACAAGTCTGTTTAAGTAATTCACTCATAAACTTCGTTCCTTGATCACTAATTATACTTAATGGTGATCAAAACTTAAGAATCCATTCTTTTACAAAAACTTTAGCTACAGTGTCAGCACTCTAATCAGGTATTGGTATCATGAAAATGTATCTAGAGAAACGATCTAACATTGTCAAACGTATTTGTTCCCATCTTTAGTCCTAGGCAACGGTCCTACAACATCTAGTCCTACTCTTTCAAATGGTTCACTTGTCTCTGGCAGTTCTTGCAATGGTGCTCTACTTTTTCCAACATTATTCCATCTGTTACAGGAATCACATAGTGAAACAAACTCGAAAACGATAGCTTTGTGGCTCGGCCACCAAAACATTTGTGCTATTTTAATGTTTGTTGCTTTTTTAAGGCAATGTCATAATAAAAAAGAATCGTGTTGTTGTGTCATGATTTACTCTTTCATGCGGTTTACTTTACTGGTGATTTTGTACAATAATCCATCTATTTTGACAAAACGATAATTTTTCTATGATTTGCATTGTGGATCTTCTTTGCCTTTAACTCTTCTTCTTGACTTATTGTAACACAAACATTGACTTTTCGACTCATTGCACCAGCATTCACATGTTGTTTACCTGGCTGGTGAATAACCTTAAATTGGTACTCACTCAGTCTTAATACCCACTTTGTTAATCTGGATCTTGAATCCTTTAAGTGCAATAACCATTTAAGTGTAGCGTGATCTATAATAACTGTAAATTCTCTGCCTGTTGAGAAACATCTCTTGTGTGTTATCCCAAAAACCAAAGCACAAAGCTCCTTCTCAGTAGTAGTATTATTACATTCTACTTTGTTTAATTGTCTGGAAGCAAATGAGACTGGATGTTAATGACCAGCAACTTCTTGAGACAAAGTTGCACCTATGGCAAAATTGGATGCATCTGTTGAAAGAATAAAAGGTTTACTGAAATCCGAATATGCTAACACCGGGGCTGTGGTCAGAGCAGTTTTAAGTTCTTCCATTGCCCTTTTGTATTCGGTTGACCAATTAAATGTGGCTCCTTTCTTCAGCAGCTGTGTCATTGGACGTGCTATATTCACATAATCGGCTATAAATCGTCTGTAGAAATTTGACAATTCTAAGAATGATTGTAGTTCTTTCAAATTCTGTGGTTCAGGATAATTATTCACATCTTCAATTAATTTCGGATCAGGTTGAATACCTACACTGGTTATAACATGAACAAGATAGTTAACTTTACTTTGTGCAAAATGACATTTATCCGGTGACAAATATAGGTTTGCACTTCTTATACGCTCAAAAACAGCTTGCAGTCTCTCAGTATGCTGCTTCATGGTTTCACCAAAAATTATTACATCAAGGTAAACAAGTGATTGGGTTGTGGTGAGCCCTCGTAAAACTAAATCCATCAGGCTTTGAAATGTAACTGGAGCATTACAAAGTCCAAATGGCATATGAAGATGCTTGTATACTCCTGTTGCAGTTACAAATGAAGTTTTTGCTTGATCGTTTGGATGCACTGTTAACTGGTGATATCCACTTGTTACATCACGTATTGAAAAAATTCAACGTCTGCCCAAGTAATCCAAGGTTTCCACTAAATTTGGTAAGGGGTAAATGTCGGTTGTGGTCACAGCATTCAAACATCGGTAATCAACACAAAAATGGAAATGTGATTCTCCAGGAATTGATTTCTCCTTTACAATTACAACAGGCGAACACCACGGTGGGTCTAAAGGATCTCTTGGTTTTATAATTCCGTTTTCTAATTGTTCTTTAACCATGTATTCTACCAACTCTCTTTGACTAAATGATATTCGGTAAGGTTTCTGTGTGGTAGAGGCTGCGTTCCCAGTATGAATACGATGCTAAACTGAGTGACAGGTAGATTTGCACGTTATCGGAAAAAAATCTGCACTTCCAACAAAACAGGGGCTAAAATCTTCTGTTCATCAGCTGTTTTTACTTTTAAATCTTTGAACAACAACCATTCTACGTCTGTTTTCGCTCAAGTAGGCTTCATACTAATGAAATCTTGTGCTGGTCCTGAGTTCTTAATTTGGCAACCACTAGCTTATCAGTCTGTCCATGATCCTAACCATGTGGCACCTTCAAGTTTACGAAAAAACACTTTCACATCATCTTCGGGTCTCCCGCTAAACACTGGTACTGATGGCAATAATGAAAAATTCTTCTTTGTAGTTGTACTGCATGAACTATCATTTGACAAGTCTTTCGGAATGTTACACTCAGTTCTTTCTGCTTTTAACTGCCGATTTCTTCTTGCAATTCATTAATAATAATTTGTAGATCGAAAATGTTACTCTGACTGGATTGCGGCATTTCGTCTAATTTGACGCCAATGAGTCACTCAAGTGTGAAATAAAAATGCATCATTGACTTTCATATTCTAGCCCAACTGGAGTAGACGAAGCTGAATTCCAGCATTGGATGTCCCCACGTAGTTTGAAGATGTTCATGCTGCTGTTGCTCGAAGTTCACATTGTGCTGCACCTCTTCAGGTCTGTAGGTTTTCCATAATAATTCCCATGCTGACACCACTTCTATGAGGAGGTTGTTTGTATTGTAACCCCCGGATGATAGTTACACGAAATATTCGTCAGGATTCGTTAGTGGTGGGTCCCTGAGGTACAGAATAGGCGAACACCGAGAAGTAAGTTTAAACAGTTTATTAACAAAGGTGGATCATAAATAACGCACGCTACACGCAACCATCATCACTGTGTCTGGCATCCTAACACTGGCTAATTACGGTCGTATCGAAAGGCTCCACGGTGAGCTAAGAAAAGAGACACACTCACGCCCGAGGCCGCGCCAGCTATACGGCGCGCTGCGGACGGCGGCCAGTGGCTTACTTACTCTCCTGTGGCGCACCGCGGCCGGACGCAAGTCTACTGACTAAGCAGATTGTCAGAATTCCAAGATAGGTCGGCTGGCCAGCGCGTGTTAAGTACTGTACGGCTACGTGCAAACCCGTAGACCCTTACAATCCGGAGCTAAATTAACGACCCATAAATGATGTAGGCTACGCAGTTGCGATTTGGTCAGAATAATGATTATTCAGAAAGCAAACTAATAGCGAAAGTTCTCGTATTTAAAGTTACTGTTACACTCGAGCGCTTATCCGTTTGACACAGTTCGACCATAGACAATGTCGTCGCGAAATACAAGTCCAGTACTCCACCTCGTTATCTACGCGAAAAGTTGAGAGTACACACGAGGCGCGCCGCTGCTCACCACTCAGAGACTAGTTCCCGCGATACCACACGACCCTCTGCCCGTCCCCGGCCGCGGCTCCCTCCTGCCAAACACCGTCGCTCAGCTGACTAGTGCAGTTCCCTTCCCTGGAGCCGTCCATATGATTGTCTACAGCTTATTCTACATTATTTTACATTTTAACATTTTTAAATAATCAAAGCTGGACAACTTTCACGTTCTAAATAAAGTAACAATAGTATCCATTACATAATAAACATTATACTCTTTAACACAAAACCAATACAATTTCCTTCTTAACTTTGCATATCAAGGTCAGTATCCTTGCACCATTGTGCTTTCTGATAAATAAATAAAGAACGAAAGTAACTATTATGCATTAAATTTTACAAAAAATATTCTATTACCTAATGATTCAATAAGGTGTCGTGCTGCCACCTTTCAATGTGTTTTGTGTGGTGGGAAATGATGAGCTGTTGTTTAACTGAAAATACTGATAATTTAAAGCTACTATATCTTTTAAACAAATAAAGTTACAGAGTTGATATTTACAACATTTGTCATTTTAATGATGCGCTTTTATATGAAATGTCTATCGTTAAGATCGACCACAGAGTTCAGATTTTAGCATTCAGATCTTTGTTACAAAACTTGTGAATTTCACTTCAACAGTAATTCCTAAACTATTATAGATATGATCTATATTAAAGTTTTACTGGAATCACCATGAAAATTTAAGGGAGATAGTTGTTTAAAATTACTGTGGCTTCATTTCCTGAATTACTACAGAATTAAATAGTTTTCATAAATTTTCCCCTTATGGCCGATCTTAGGTCCGCCATATTTAACACTGCTACGCCTCCCTGGGCACAAATAGCTGCTATGGGGTTTCCCTATGACGTAGGTTTTTGTCTGTCACACTCGTATACTACAGTGCTTAAACCTGATCAGCCTGGGCTCATTCAGCACAATAGACTCCTCTGAATTTCCCCATCTCATGGCGAATCTGCGCTCTTTGTGGCACAAGGTCCTGGACAACAGGATTTGTTTCACAGTTCCTGGAAGGCTCTTACTTTCGGCCATATACTTAAACGAGAGCAAAATGCTCGTTAACTCACACAATTCCACTTCATAACATGCTGGCGTGTCATATACGTTATGAATTAGCAACCAAGTTTACAAAACACAAATTCATAATACAATAACATAAATATCCTAAGCGCCAGGTCAATAGTGTAGATATTTGTAGTGGTGTTGACAAAGCATGCTTTAAATATATATACACTCCTAAAAATGGAAAAAAGAACACATTGACACCGGTGTGTCAGACCCACCATACTTGCTCCGGACACTGCGAGAGGGCTGTACAAGCAATGATCACACGCACGGCACAGCGGACACACCAGGAACCGCGGTGTTGGCCGTCGAATGGCGCTAGCTGCGCAGCATTTGTGCACCGCCGCCGTCAGTGTCAGCCAGTTTGCCGTGGCATACGGAGCTCCATCGCAGTCTTTAACACTGGTAGCATGCCGCGACAGCGTGGACGTGAACCGTATGTGCAGTTGACGGACTTTGAGCGAGGGCGTATAGTGGGCATGCGGGAGGCCGGGTGGACGTACCGCCGAATTGCTCAACACGTGGGGCGTGAGGTCTCCACAGTACATCGATGTTGTCGCCAGTGGTCGGCGGAAGGTGCACGTGCCCGTCGACCTGGGACTGGACCGCAGCGACGCACGGATGCACGCCAAGACCGTAGGATCCTACGCAGTGCCGTAGGGGACCGCACCGCCACTTCCCAGCAAATTAGGGACACTGGTGCTCCTGGGGTATCGGTGAGGACCATTCGCAACCGTCTCCATGAAGCTGGGCTACGGTCCCGCACACCGTTAGGCCGTCTTCCGCTCACGCCCCAACATCGTGCAGCCCGCCTCCAGTGGTGTCGCGACAGGCGTGAATGGAGGGACGAATGGAGACGTGTCGTCTTCAGCGATGAGAGTCGCTTCTGCCTTGGTGCCAATGATTGTCGTATGCGTGTTTGGCGCCGTGCAGGTGAGCGCCACAATCAGGACTGCATACGACCGAGGCACACAGGGCCAACACCCGGCATCATGGTGTGGGGAGCAATCTCCTACACTGGCCGTACACCACTGGTGATCGTCGAGGGGACACTGAATAGTGCACGGTACATCCAAACCGTCATCGAACCCATCGTTCTACCATTCCTAGACCGGCAAGGGAACTAGCTGTTCCAACAGGACAATGCACGTCCGCATGTATCCCGTGCCACCCAACGTGCTCTAGAAGGTGTAAGTCAACTACCCTGGCCAGCAAGATCTCCGGATCTGTCCCCCATTGAGCATGTTTGGGACTGGATGAAGCGTCGTCTCACGCGGTCTGCACGTCCAGCACGAACGCTGGTCCAACTGAGTCGCCAGGTGGAAATGGCATGGCAAGCCGTTCCACAGGACTACATCCAGCATCTCTACGATCGTCTCCATGGGAGAATAGCAGGCTGCATTGCTGCGAAAGGTGGATATACACTGTACTAGTGCCGACATTGTGCATGCTCTGTTGCCTGTGTCTATGTGCCTGTGGTTCTGTCAGTGTGATCATGCGATGTATGTGACCCCAGGAATGTGTCAATAAAGTTTCCCCTTCCTGGGACAATGAATTCACGGTGTTCTTATTTCAATTTCCAGGAGTGTATAAACTTACATCTAACATAAATTATGAATTGCTGCATATTCATTAAATCTCAAAGCTAAAAAAAAAAACATTTATGAAAATCGATTGTCTACTGAAATACCGCAGATATATCAGCCCCACTGCGCTCACTTTCACAGAACCTTTTCGTCACAACGAAGTCTCCAGCGGCGCTCCACAGACTCGGAGCCGAGTACCCCGCCGAAATTCTGTATGGCTCTGCATTCCATTTCCATCCTTTTGTGGGAACAAATCTGTTGAGATTCGAATCGGCTGTAGATACCAGAAAACAAACACTTTCCAAAACAACCCAGGATCAAAAAAATGGTTCAAATGGCTCTGAGCACTATGGAACTTAACATCTTAGGTCATCAGTACCCTGAACTTATAACTACTTAAACCTAACTAACCTAAGGACATCACACACATCCATGCCCTAGGCAGGATTCGAACCTGCGACCGTAGCAGTCCCGCGGTTCCGAACTGCAGCGCCTAGAACCGCACGGCCACCACAGCCGGCCAACCCAGGATCAGCACTGAACACTTCCACCAATTGAATCGGTACAAACAGATCTAAACTACAGAGTTAACAATTGATTTAAAGCGTTTGCTAGTTGCTCGTAAATTCTTCAATGATTCTGACACGTTATTCGAGGCCCACTAGAGACATGCATCTCGTCAAAGAATCTCAATCAACTTCACCCACAAATTAATATTTTCTTTTTATTCAAATAACTCCCTTAGACTCAAAACTAACAACAAATATTAACAAATCTCGCCCCTCGTTTAATTCCGTGCAGTGGAGTTACGTACAAAAATCCCTATTCCATTATTGTTGTTGTGGTCTTCAGTAAAGAGACTGGTTTGATGCAGATCTGCATGCTACCATATACTGTGCAAGCTTCTTCATCTCCCATGGCCACTGCAACCTACATCCTTCTGAATCTGTTTAGTGTATTCATCTCTTGGTCTCCCTCTACGATTTTTACCCTCCGCGTTGCCCTCCAATACTAAACTGGTGATCCCTTGATGCCTCAGAATATGTCCCACCAATCGATCCCTTCTTCTAATCAAGTTGTGCCTCAAATTTCTCTTCTCCCCAATTCTGTTCAGTACGTCCTCATTAGTTGTGTGTTCTACCCATCTAATCTTCAGCATCCTCCTGTAGCACTCCATAAAAAAATAGATTATTCCCCCAAAATATTCTCAGAGGAGTAGATACACAAACAACTGTCTTCCTAGGTAAGCATTACTAATTTTCATTTTCCAAGTTTCTCCGACCTCCATGCATCCAGATTTGGAAATTACAACAAACATTAAACCATCCAAAAATTTAAGCCTGACACATACATACACATAAATAAAACCCTTATATACCCCCAAAAACCTAATTTATATGCATACTGTACACTGATTTTTGTCATGGTTCCGTTTACCAAATAATTGAGTTCTCCGATCTCGTCGCACACAAATGCGCATCTGAACTAACCCTTTATAACTGCACAGACCTTGTGCCAACAAAATCCTTATGCGACTGAACAACAAACAAGCAACAATAAATCCTGAAATAAAACATCGCAAATTACCCCTCCAAATAATCTTATAATCTAAACAGAGATACACTTATTTCTTAACCTACTTTCCCCTTCTCAATGTACAGTCACAATTCTGTCACATTTCTTAATCCTAGAAGTTTTCCTGAAACAGGGTATTTTAGTCGGTAGACATTAGAGTGCTGACAATCTGCAACTACAAATGGCCCATACTATAGCTCAAACCACTTTTTTATTTCTCCAACCACTTTGTTGGACTTTTCTTTCGTACGCACTAGGACTTTGTCTTCTATTTTGTATTTAGTTGGTTTGTACCCTCCATCATACCGCTTCTTCCTTTCCGCTGCCAACTTCTCCATACGGGATTTTACCGCCTGCTCCCTCTCGGGGGCCGACTCACTTTGGCGCTACGGGAACTCCACGATTTCTGATAACAGAAATTTCGGTTTGACTCCCGTCATCACTTCCAAGGGCGAATATCCAGTTGCGTTACTTTTCACGCTGTTTAGAACGTCCTCAAATGAACGTAAGTATTCCACCCACTTTGAGTGTCTATGACTCGCGTAAGTCCGACACAGTTGTCCAACTTCTCGCATATACCGCTCCCAAGGGTTACTCTACGGGTGGTACTCGAATATTTTAATGTGTTTTATACCCTAGTCGTTCATAAATTTGTTCCAAACGTTTGATGTAAACTGAGATCCACTGTCAGATAACAGCCTTTCTAGTTTAATTGCGCTTTTAAAAAAGTCTTTTCTAATTTGGCTATCAAATAGGATCTGATAAAGTTTAATAAATTTTGAAAAGAGGTCCACAGCAACAAATATGGGGGCAGCGGGCCAAAATTGTCAACCGCCAGTAACTCTCCTACCTTGGTCGGAATTATACATTGCAACACCCCTTGTTGAGTTGTAATGAAATATTTTACTCGCTGACGTCGATCAAAGGTAGCCAACCGTTCGCGTACTCGTCTGGAGAGGTTATTAATATGGATGTATTGCTCCATAAGTTCCGTGTATTTCTGGGCCCCGTAATATCTGTGACTTACGTGGACGTAATCTATGAGCTGTTCCACATGTTTTTCTGCGAAGCACAGTCTCCAGTGATCCATCTTCTCGTCTTTTCTGCGAAACAGCCCACCATAGTGGATCTTAAAATAGCGGGGTATTTTTTCGTAGCCCTTGCTGTCAAAGTTGATTTTGATGTTCTGCAGTTCAGGGTCATCACTTCGCGCTCTCCTCATATCCCTGCAGACCGCACGAATTTCCTTTTCCTCCGGTACTCCTTTCATGTACAGCAGCTGAAATTCTTTCTTTGACGCCTCCCCTTCATTGTCTTCCTCTCCAACGGGCAACCGCGACAGAGCCTCGGCAATACAAATCTCGGTCCCTTTAATGTAGCGTTTCTGGTAACTAAATTGTTGCAGGAACATTTCCCAGCGCATCGTATTCTACAATCTTGCAGAAAGATAAGGGCTTTATGGTCGGATAGCACTGTTATCTCTCTACCTTGCATTTTCATACGGAACTTTATGAGCCCATACACGATTGCAAGCGCCTCCTTATCTGATATGCTGTATCCTCGTTCGTGTTTGTTGAGTACGCGGCTGGCGAGAGTCACATTCCGATGTTCTATCTCCCCGTCGATTTGCTTTTCTTGGGAGATTTCACAGCCTATCCCACAATCTGAACTATCCGACGACAAGCAGAACTGAAGTGTCATGTCGGGATAATAGAGCATCTTGTGCTCACACAGAGTTTATCCTTTATGTTCTGAAATTGTTCCTAATGTTCTGAAATTGTTCCTAAGACATAGCTTAGCGCTCTCACAAATATTGCCACTGAAATCGTGAGGCAAAACGGTACAACCTTAAATCGGTAGCTTTGCCCTTGGAATAAGAATGCTGTGTAACGTCTAGTTTCTTCTGTCAATGGGATTTGCTAAAAACCTGAGGTCAAGTCAACACTAGACATTAATTTTATGTTCCTGAAGTTTTGCAGCAGTTCCTCCATATTACCAGGCTAGCCGACTTCTCTCACAATTACCTTACAGGGTGTACATGAAGTCCAGAATTTTTTTTTTGTTTTACAAACATTCGATATGCGGACCGTGAGTGTCCCGGCAGACGTCAATACGGTAATCGAATTCTTGCCATATCCGTCCCAGCATGGCATGGTCGATTGTGGCAGTCGCTTCCCGTATTCTCGCCCGGAGCTCTGCTACATCACGTGGTAGAGGCGGTACATATACCAGATCTTTAATGTGTGTCCACAGAAAAAAGTCACACGGAGTGAGATCTGGTGATCAGGAAGGCCATTTCATGAAACAGCTCTCTCCGCCCCTGAACTCGCCATGTTTGCGACTAGCGCTGACTATCGACAATTTACGAAACTATGTTGTGGCGGTATACATGAAAAAAAGCTATTGGGGTTTCTCTGCAAAATGACATATGTATGATGTCTGTACAGTGTTTGGTTCTTGTGCAATAAATAATTGAAAGTGTTCCCGGACTTTATGTACACCCTGTATTTGTCTTACGTGCGACTAACACGATTCTAACCGATTCGTCCTTTTTTTACAATTACAATGGGGTTACAATAATCACTCCTACACTGCTCTACAATATCCCATTCTAGCTTTTGCCTTAACCTGGACCTGGCGGCTTCCCGATTAGCAATACGATTTATACAAGGCTTGCACTTAATCGGCTCTTGCGGCTTCACTTTAATGGAGTATTCGAAGTCTGTTACTTTAGCGGGACGATCTGAAAATGTCGTCATAACGGCACAACAATTCACGTAACTCCTTTTTCTCTACCTTCTTTATACCTTCGACTGCTTCTACCGTTTCCTTTATCTAGTCACATATATTATTCTCCTCATCCCAACCATGTGAAATTATGGTGTGCGCAGTCTGGTTGCACCCCTCAAAACGTTCTTAAATTTTGCTTTTCTTTTTTCGTCCTAAATTTCAAACTCCAAGCACCTTCCCACCCAGTCATGCGAAGTTTTATATTTAAATAAGAGATCTGTTCCCAGCACCACATTATTTTCAAGTCCATTCACTACAAAGCATCCTATGCAAAATTGATTCTCCCCGCACTTTAATTCCCAGAGCACTTCTTGCCTTATCGGCTTACTCAAACTGACAACTTCCGTTTTAAATTTTACACTATTTACAGGTAGTAATACTAATTTCTTATTCTTTAACCTATGTACAAAACCTTCCAACATTGCCGACACCTTATTTCCAGAATCCAGCAGTGCGTCTACTTCCTCGTCATTTCCTTTAATTTCAATGATAGGCTGACCATTAATGATTTCTTTTCGCTCTAAACACTGTTCCCTCAATAAATAATTCTCTATATCTCGTCCCTTCTCCTCAATCTCTAGAGCACACAAATCCTGTTCGATCCACCCCTCAATTTCGTACTCGTCCCAAAATAATTCATTAAATGCTTCTTTCACTCCAATTTCATTTTTTCTCCCTTATAGATCTCTCGCTATCTTAAACGTCTCTCGAGTCTACAAATGAGGCAGTGATGATCGTAAAGTTCTACCGTACCATCGCCAATCAGTTACAGTAAAATCACATACCTTTTTAAGATACCATTCTGTCCAAATATCACTATCTATATTAGAATCAAATTCACTCTATTCTCCTTTAAAATTATCGATATTAGTAGCTACAGCATCATTATCATTACTTTTCACTTCCACGTCATTACAAACACCTCCACAAACAGCACTTTCAACAGCCGCTGATACATCATACACCAGCGACATAAATCCTCATTTACCTCCGTCGACAAATCACCAATATAAGAACCATTCATAGTTTCACCATACCCAGCCGTTACATTATATAAATTGTAGCTGCAGCATGATGCAATTTCAGAATAAAGAGTACCATTAAACTTGAGCATAATACATTTTCGTCACCTACACGCTCCTGTGACACATTAATTTCAGATCACACATCAAATTCAGATCCACATACATTTTCAAACAAACATTCAAGATCCACAGATCCATCCAGAATTTCGGGTTCACCTCCATTAGAAGAAAGATATGCACAGAATTCTTCCCCTGAAGTATTAATGCCAGCAGCTTCAACCTTCGTAACTTCAGCACTTAAAACATCATTACTACCTTCCTTCAAAAATAATTCACCAATATGCGCCGATACACACACAAATTCATCAAGAGCCGACGAGAGTAATGCTACGGCGCCCTTATTAACCTCCTCAACAACTTTCGCCATCATAATATCACCTGGAACATCATCACCTTCATCACTGTAATCGTTACCGCTGGTAATACATCTTTAGAATTTTCTGTGCCATCTAATGCCACCAAATTCAGCTCCACCTCAGCCTTCTCTTTCCACATAGAATTTTTCATTATATTAACATTCACTCTATCGTCTCACATTCATAAAACAAATCATTTAGCCCTAAATCGTCGTCATCGCCTTTATCGTTATCTTTCATTATCTTAGGATTACGACTTTTACGTACTATCTGATTTGAAAATTTACCTATTTGATTCTCATCTCTTACCACAACTACATCTACGTTATTACTCTGCTATTCACAATAAAGTGCCCGGTAGAGGGTTCAATGAACCACGTTCAAGCTGTCTCTCTGCAGTTCCACTCTCGAGCGGCGCGCGGGAAAAACGAGCACTTAAATTTTTCTGCGCGAGCCCAGGTTTTTCCTATTTTATCTTGAGGATCATTTCTCCCTATGTTGGTGGGTGCCAACAGAATGTTTCTGCAGCTGGAGCAGAAAACTGGTGATTGAAATTTCATGAGAAGATCCCGTCGCAACGAAAAACGCTTTAATTTTAATGATTGCCACTCGAATTCACGTATCATGTCTGTGACACTATTTCCCCTACTTTGCGATAATACAAAACGAGCTCTCCTTCTTTCTACTTTTTCTATGTCATCCGTCAGTCCCACCTGATGCGGATCCCACACCGCACAGCAATACTCCAGAATAGGGATGTCAAGCGCAGTGTAAGCAGTCTCTTTGGCAGATCTCTTGCACCTTCTAAGTGTTCTGCCAATGAATCGCAGTCTTTGGTTGGCTCTACCCACAACAATATCTATGTGATCATTCCAATTTAAGGTATCTGTAATTATAATCCCTAAGTATTTAGTTGAATTTACAGCCTTCAGATTTGTGTGACTTTTTGCATAATCGAAATTTAGCAGATTTCTTTTAGTACTCATGTGAATAACTTCATACTTTTCTTTATTCAGGGTCAGTTGCCACTTTTTGCACTATACAGATATGTTATCTAAATCATTTCGCAATTCGTTTTGGTCATCCGATGACTTTACAAGACGGTAAATGACAGCTTCATCTGCAAACAATGTGAGACGGCTATTCAGATTTTCTCCTATGTCTTTAACATAGATCAGGAACCATACAGGGCCTATAACACTTCCTTGTGGAACACCGGATATTATTTCTGTTTTACTCGATGACTTTCCGTCTGTTAGTACGAACTGTGACACTTCTGACAGGAAATCACGAATCCAGTAGCACAACTGAGGCGATATTCCATAGGCACACAGTTTGGTTAGAAGACACTTGTGAGGAACGGTGTCGAAAGCCTTCTGGAAATCTAAAAATATGGAATCAATTTGACATCCCCTGTCAATAGCACTCATTACGTCCTAAGTACAAAGCGCTAGTTGCGTTCGCACTTTCTGAATCTGTGCTATGTGTCAATAAATCGTTTTCTTCGAGATACTTCATAATGTTCGAATACAGTATATGTTCCAAAACCCTACATCAAATCGTCGTTAGTCATATGGGCCTGTAATTAAGCGGATTACTCCTACTTCCCTTTTTGGGAATTGGTGTGACTTGAACAGATTTCCAATCATTAGGTACGGATCTTTCTGTGAGCGAGCGGTTCTACATAATTGCTAAATATGGAGCTATTGCATCAGCATACTCTGAGAGGAACCTGACTGGTATACAATGTGGACCGGAGGCCTTGCCTTTATTAAGTGATTTAAGCTGCTTTGCTGCACCGAGGATATCTACTTCTATATTTCTCATTTGGCAGTTGTTGTTGATTGGATTTCAGGAATATCTATTTCGTGTTCTTTGGTTGCGGATATCAGCACAGTCATTACATTGACGCTCCATCAAATACTCACAATACTCTAAGTCTGCAGTCAGTTTTCGTCGTGTTTGTATGCCTTGTTGTACAGTACTGTCAACCCTGGGTACGTATTATGGCGTTTTGTCTCCTTCCAAACGCGGATTCACTTATGTGTTTCCTGTTATTGCGCTGTTGGTGTAGGCAAATGGTGTAGTATATTTACATTTTCTCTCTTCCACCACTTGTCAGAATTCGAAGCCTAGTACTCGACAAGTGAAATAGTGGATATGATATTCTGCTTTGGTTTAGCAAATGGACGTAACCCTTACCATCTATGCTGAAAAGTATCCACAGCGCAGAGTGCCCTCTTATAACCTGTTCTGCAGACCTTCCCAGCATTTGGGTCACACAGGTACCCTTGCACCTCGGAAGACTGACAGTGAAAGATCCCATTCAGTCCGCACGCCTGACGTGGGGGATTGTGTGCTACGTTTAGTGGAAGAAATTTGAGGGACCAGTGTGCGACGTACGACGATTAGCAGCAACAGAAGGCGTGTACCTCTCTGTTTTCCGTTGGGGGGGGGGGGGGGGGGGTACTTCACGAATAATTACTACACCCATATCATCTACAGCGTATTCAGGCCCTAAGGCCACAGGATCATCATGGCAGACGGCGGTTCTGACACTGGCTGTTGCAAAAGTGTGCCACACATCCACTGTTCACATCTTAGATCTTATTTATCGATGAGGCAAGGTTCACAAGAGACGGTGTTGTGAATTTCTATAACCACCATGTATGGGCAGATGCAAATCCCCATGAAATTCATTCAAGAGGGTATCAACACCGATTTTCAATGAACATGTGGGCAGGTGTACTTGGCGATAGATTAACAGGGTCATTTGTGCTACCACAAAGGTTAACTGGGGTGCATTATGTGGACTTTTTCATTGATGTATTGCCTACCTTGCTGGAGGTTGTGTCATTGCAGCAACGAATACAAATTTGGTTCATGCACAATGGCGAAGCAGCACACTTGTCACAGTCTGCGCAAACATCTGATGCAGACATTTCAAGACCTCAGGATTGGTCGGGGCTTTGGGGGGGGGGGGGGCAGGGTATGGTGGTGGGGGGGGGGCGGGGTGTAAGGGTGCCATACCATGGGACTGCAGGACTGCTCGTTCCCCAGACCTCAGTCCCTTAGGCTTTCCGTTACGGGGATACATGAAGGGTCTATGGCGATGTTCGGACGTAGCGTTTTCAATGCGTACTAGCAGGTACACCAACAACTGGGTATACTCCACAGCGTGCGTCATTCGTTACGCTGTAGGACAGAGGGGTGCATAGTCATGAATGGACGCCACGTTGAACAACTCCGGTCTACACGTGTTTATCGCAGGAAATATGCATTTCCGGACTCATGTATATTGGACTTACTTTTTTTTGTTTCGATGAGTACTACCGCCTGTCAAAGCTTTTCTTTGAACACCCTGTACATGTCATCTCTTCCGAATATAGTAGCAGGGTCTAGCGAATGCTACGAGCAGTGGGGCTAATGAATGGGGGTGGTACTTGCGCCACAGACTGCAAATTTGCGTCGACCGTGAAACGTGCCCAGTTGTTCGTCGCGGTGAAGGCAACCATTCTAGCGAACTGAACCATCCGGGCTCCACTTACGACCTGGCACAAATTTTCATCCTTCACCACTGATTTATTTCAGTGCGTGTAGGAGAATGAACTCCTGTTACTCGTAATAATGTAATGAATTATTTATTGCTTTTTTCCATCTCGCTCGTCTTCACTAGAGTACCCCTTATAATAATCCAAAATCCAAAGAAGACAGGTGCTGAAAGGAGTGAATATTACTGAAACGTGTGTTTAATACATAATATTTCGAAGCGCACTGATATGAATTCTTTACAGAAGAATAAAAAAACCTGTAGAATACGACCTAGAGCAAGACCAGTTGGGTTCTGCACAAATATACGAATACGAGAGGCAGTACTGCCCCTACGATTTGTCGTAGAAGATATACTTAGAAAAGAGGAATCTAAGTTTATAGCTTTCGTGAAAAGGTGACTGTAATGCAACGTTAGAGATTCTAAAGGTAGCAGGGATACAACAAAGGGAGCAAAATGTTATTTAAAACTTCTACAGAAAGCGAACTGTGGGTATTAAAGTCAAAGACCATGAAAGGGAAGCCGTGACTGAAAAGGGAGTGAGACATGGGTTACAGCCTATCCCCAACGTCATTGAGTCTCTACAGTGAGCAAGAAGTAAAAGAAACTAAGGACGAATTCGAAGAGGCAATCAAAGTTCTGGAAGAAAATTAAAACTTTGAGGTTTGCAGATGACACTGTAATTCGATCAGAGACAGCAAAGGACTTGGAATAACAGTTGATGGAAATGGGTAGTCTGTTGAAGGGAGGTTATAAGCTGAAGATAACCAAAAGGGGAGCAGGGGTAGCGGAGAGTAGTCGCATTAAATCAGACGATACTGAAGTAGTTAGATTACGAAATGAGACACTTAAGTTGTAGATAAGTTTTGCTATGTGAGCAGTAAAATAAGTCACGATGGCCGAAGTAGGAAGATAATAAAATGCGGACTGACTTACTCTAGCAAGAAAAACGTTTGTGAAAAAGAGGAATGTGCCAACATCTAATATAGATCTGAGTGTTAGGAAGTCTTTACAGAAGGTACATGTCTGAAGAGTAGCGTTGTACGGAATTGAAACGGGGACGATCAGCTATTCAGATAAAAGGAGAATAGAGGCTTTTGAGATATGATGCTACAGAAGAATGCTGAAGACAAGATGTGTAGCTCGAGTAACTAATGAGGAGGTGCCGATTCGAATGGAGAAAAAAGAAATTTATGGTATAACCTGACTAAAAGAAGGGGTCGCTTGTTAGGACACAAGAAAGAATCGTTAACTTTGTAATAGAGGGAAATTTTTAGGCTAAAAATTGTAGAGGTAGGCTGTGGGTTGAATATAGCGAGCAGCTACATACAGCTGGTGGTTGCAGCATTTATTCTCTGATGAAGAGGCTGGAACAGGATAGAGTAGCGTGGAGAGCTGATCAAGCTGTTCTTCAAACTGAAAACAACAACAACAAAAAAAAAGATTTTATGCAGAAAGATGCTAACAAAATTTCTGGCATCGTACCGTCTGTGAAAGGGGTGGATGCTAATGTCGCTGGTGGTACAATATGTACCTTCCAACATGCACCGTATGCTGGCTTTAGGAGTCAAGACAGATATTTAGATGTAAACAGTAACATACATGTAATGTACTTTCTTTCCATCTACAATTATTAAAAAGAGTAGGTAAAAGAAACGAATGGATGGCGTCTTCGCAAGTGCTTGTAGCACATTCTTTTTACAATTATCCGCTGTTTAACGGCTTTTTTGCATACAAGGTAAGCCATTTGTAGCGTCTCCTTTTAAATTGATACCGCAATGCCTAAATATTAACTTAATTATGATGAGATATGAGGGACGTTCGTATCGCGACATATTGCTGCGTCGGACCTGCAAACGTAGGGAATTCTTCCTCACAAATTGTTTCATTTCGAGGACTCCGTTTGTTTTGTTTTGCTTCAGGGCGCAAAAAAGAACTGGGGTGATATGTGCAGCCGTACGGTGTGGCCGAGCGGTTCTAGGCGCTTCAGTCAGGAACCGCGCGACCGCTACGGTCGCAGGTTCGAATCCTGCCTCGGGCATGGATGTGTGTGATGTCCTTAGGTTAGTTAGGTTTAAGTAGCTCTAAGTTCTAGGGGACTGATGACCTCAGATGTTGAGTCCCATAGTGCTCAGAGCCATTTGAACCAATTTTTTGATATGTGCCGAAGTCAAAACTATAGAACACGAACACTGAGAGGAGTTAAACTACTATACATCAGTTCCAATAGACAGAATAAGAGACAGCTTAAAACGGGCACGTGGAAAAAGGGCTAAAAAGACACCATACAGAAAGGGAGATGCAAAACTAAAAATTAAATGGCCTTAACCATATTGCTTTGGCGGATAAAATGTAAAACGCGGTCGACAGCCCGCACGTCATTCGCTAAAACAACTGATGAATCAGGCGGCAAGGGCAATATAGAACGTAAATGACTAAAAAAAAATGGCATTTCATCAGGAAGTGGTGGATAGTTAAAATTTGGGCGCAGTGTGTACAAAGTGGTGGGGTAGCGGCACCTAGCAAATGACGATGGCTAAATAGGCAGTGCCCTGTACGCAGCAGAGTTAAAATAATCTCCTACCGGCGAGAGGGCCGAGAGCAGGTGGAGGACTACGTTGACCAAGTCGTAATGAGAAGATTCAGCTCGCCTGCAATTCCCTAGAAGAAGTTGGCTTACCTTGTCTCTAGTAAAGAGCTCTCGATGTCCAACGGTCGTAGACTGTAACATGCAAACACTCAGCTGTGACTGATGGAATGGTAAGTGCAGAATTCTCAACGTTAGGCGTGACGCCTTACATCGGTCCTGTCTAAAGCATGTGTATTCAGAGAAGGACTCACGCGTGCACAGTGATAGATGGTCTGAAGCGGTTTCAGTCGAGTATGTAGTTCTAGTTTTCATCCACCAGAGTACAGTAGTGTACAGAGACATTCAAGAAACAGGTCAAGAGAATGTTTTTGTGAATTGTTCTGTTTATTTCTTGAAGGCTATTTTGTTTATTTCTGTTTCTACAGTTTTGTTTATGCTTTCAGTAGTGTGAAAGGTGCGTGAAAGTGCTCTGAAGTAAATGTGTTGATCATTGTTCTACTAATGAATGCTGTTTTGAGGCAGTGCGAATGCAGACGACGGGGAATGTTGTATCATAATATGTTAAGTGAGTTTTTGGTAAAAGGAATGCTGATTGGAGTGCAAATGAAAAAAGTTAATAACGTAAAGTATAAACAGAATATCAGGCCGCTAAGTGTTTATTTCGAGAAAAAGTACAGTTCCAGAGTGTGTTATTTGTTGATTGGTTAGTCATGAAAAGCGCGGACTAACGAGGGAGAATAATGTTCTTCTATTGGCCTTAAAGAAAAGTGACCAATCAGAATGGAGTATTCCCTCTTGGAGACACAGAATGCTTACAAGCAGTCTAAGGAGTCGGAGCCCCGCCTTTCAATGGTACGGTCTTGAGTAGTATGAGCTCCGAACAAGGTTATAATTTGCCGGTTTTAGTTGTGCTACATGCCTCAAAAGTGTTTTAAAGTGAAGGCATATTTATTCTGGTGTTTTTTTTTTTTTTTTTTTTTTTTTTTTTTTTTTAGAAAGTACGGATTTCTTAAGTTATTTTGTGTATGAGATAAGACAGTAACTCCACGTGGCATATTGAGCAGATGGGTGACTGAAAACTTGAGTGCTTAGACCCTGGTAAACCTAATATTGTGACGAGCATTTTCATTTAAGAACTATCCATGCTTAGTAGCTGTTCAGATTTTCGGAAATTCGTTACCATAAACTTTCTAACGTGAATGAAAGGATTTGTGCATGACTGTGTTAGGATTAGCACGGGCTTGGTAGTGAACGAGTGATTCTCAACCTCAGAATATACCGAAGTTTGGCCAGTATTTCCACCTTCACAGCCTGGTGCGAGTCGCAGTACGGTGGGTTTCTGCTCTGCTTTCCTACCGGCGATCTGCTGCGACGAGTTCATAGGTGTGGGCAGGTAATGGACGAGAAAGAAACCACGCCGCCGCAAACGCTAATGCAACGGAAGTATCGAAAAAGATCGATCCAGTCTAATCGTCACTCATCGAGCTCCGCTGCAAGGACATAAAATTAATTCCACACGACTTTAATGACCAGACGAAGTCTCACACAGGCGATGTCGCACATATATGTTTTCTGAGGCGGAATAATGTCTTCATTGAAGTTGAACTATACAAAATATTAATTTGCAGTAACTACAGGTTGTCGGCTGAAATACTAGTCGAAGACTCGCTAGTGAGCTAGTTTCATTGTTTTGTGTCTGTCCGCAAAGAGCATGTTTCTGATTGATCGATTTAGTCCATCAATATTGTCAATATTATATAAAATTCTAATTACGACGTAAGCGTGGTTTAAAAGTTACTGAAATCATTGTTAGAAAGCTGTCTGTGTGGATAATGCCGATAGTCTAGTTGAAGTCGCATATAAACATTTAAACAGTTAATCGAAATATCCACGGGTATGCTGCCGGTCTATAGTGTCCAACGGGCACAATATTTCGGCGATCGTACATGTCGCCATCATCAGGTGAACTAACGGACTGAGCTCCTGTGAACGTGCCAGCACTGAGATCCGTACGCTATGGCTGCTCAGAGGGAACTGGGTTCGGTCGCGGCGACGGCCGATTTAAATACCTTCCGCCCGCGGCGCGATCCCTCCGCCGCCCCGCACCACGGTCGCGACGGCGTCTGAGATGACGACGGTGTGATGGCTCTGTCCGCCGTGGTCGTCACAACTATACGTTTGCTCGATTTACTCTCGATTAACCCGATCGCTGGTTCCCAAGCCTTGCTAAGATTATAGCTACAGTCACGGTTTATGAGGTCGTCATTGGTGCGAATTTCGATGGCCTCTCTAACAACGCTGTCCCAGTATCTCGACGTCTGTACCAGAATCCTCGTGCGGTCATGCAGAAAGGTCTCAAATTCGCTCCCACCCCCAAGTTCACTCCGGTCGCAGAAATTGTTAGTGCTGTTGAACAGGTTGCAGCTCGACTTCCGCCAGAATCAGCCGAAGAAATACGTCGTGAAACTTGTCGTGCGTTGACGAAATCCAAGCCGATGAAGTCAAATATCAGCAGTAAAGAGAGGGCGGCCATTCGTGATCTGAGGGAGCGCTCTGAAATTGTTGTCTTACCGGCTGACAAAGGCAATGCTACAGTTGTTGTCTCCCATAAGGACTACACTGATAAGATGCAGAGCCCGCTAAATGACGATTCCTACCGGAAGATCAGCGTTGACCATACAAAGAAGGTGGAGAACAGGACGAGGGCGATTCTCAAGGACGCAAATTTACCGGAGGGTGACGCTAAGAAATTGTTACCCCAAGGTCCGGTACCGCCTAGACTATATGGACTCCCGAAGGTTCACAAAGAGCGGGTGCCATTACGCCCCATTGTCAGCAACATCAGGGCACCTACATATTTGTTGGCCAAATACCTGACGGGAATATTAAGTTCTTATGTGGGTAAATGCCCTCATCACATCCGTAATTCCGTGGATTTTATTAAACGCCTTGATAGCTTCAGGATGGATGAGTCAGATATCATGGTGAGTTTTGACGTCGTTTCCTTGTTTACGAGGGTACCCCTGCGAGAGTCACTAGAATTGATTAATCAGAAGTTTGTCGAGAAGACCACTGAACTTTTTAGGCATGTCTTGACTTCCACGTATTTTCTTTTTAATGGAGAATACTACGAACAAACGGAGGGAGTCGCCATGGGTAGCCCACTCTCACCGGTGGTAGCGAATTTGTACATGGAGAACTTCGAGGAGGAAGCCCTGTCGTCATCCGTATGGAAACCTACTTGCTTTTTCCGTTACGTGGACGACACGTTCGTCATCTGGCCACATGGTATGGATAAACTCCTTGACTTCCTTACACATCTCAACTCCAGACACCCCAACATCAAATTCACTATGGAGACTGAAACGGAGGGTAAATTACCTTTCCTTGACGTCTTGGTCAAGAGTAGGGCTGACGGCACCCTAGGTCATGGGGTGTATCGGAAGACTACGCACACTGATCTGTATTTGCACGCAGACAGCTGCCACCACCCTTCACAGAGGAATGGGGTACTTAAAACTCTAGTACATAGGGCGCGCACTATCTCTGACGCAGAGAGTCTACGCCAGGAATTGGAACATCTGAGAACTGTATTTCGAAAAAATGGGTACTCAGAGTGGCAGATTCAATGTGCTCTCCGCCCAACCACTGCAGCACAACCTGTTGAGATGGATGAAGTCACGAGGGAGGAGGTAGGCGCTGCATTTATTCCATACACAGGCGCACTCTCGGGGAAAATCGCCGGCATACTGAAGAAACACCGGGTCGGAACTGTGTTTTGTCCTCCAAATAAAACTCGTGCACTGGTGGGGAGCGCCAAAGATGACCTGGGTTTGAGGAAGGCCGGCGTGTACCAGATTCCGTGTCAATGTGGCAAGTCGTATATTGGTCAGACGATGCGTACCGTCGAGGATCGATGCCATGAACACCAGAGGCACACTCGACTGATGTATCCGAGCAAGTCGGCGGTCGCTGAACATTGTTTGTCGGAAAATCACGCCATGGAGTATGACCGCACGAGGATTCTGGTACAGACGTCGAGATACTGGGACAGCGTTGTTAGAGAGGCCATCGAAATTCGCACCAATGACGACCTCATAAACCGTGACTGTGGCTATAATCTTAGCAAGGCTTGGGAACCAGCGATCGGGTTAATCAAGAGTAAATCGAGCAAACGTATAGTTGTGACGACCACGGCGGACAGAGCCATCACACCGTCGTCATCTCAGACGCCGTCGCAATCTGTTCCACCGCGCGACCGTGGCGCGGGGCGTGGACGGCGGAGGGAGCGCGCCGCGGGCGGAGGGTATTTAAATCGGCCGCCGCCGCGACCGAACCCAGTTCCCTCTGAGCAGCCATAGCGTGCGGATCTCCGTGCCGGCACGTTCACAGGAGCTCAGTCCGTCAGTTCACCTGATGATGGCGACATGTATGATCGCCGAAATATTGTGCCCGTTGGACACTATAGACCGGCAGCATTCCCATGGATATTTTGATTATCAAATACGCCGGGAGAAACTCAAGAATCACATTTAAACAGTTAATACTGGACAACAAAGTGAGACGTTTACCGTCAAGAGGCTCTGTATGAATCACCGAATTCTCTGTACGATCCAGTGCGACACGGCTCCTCGCTCTCACACTCCGTGAGCACGTGTCATTTTGTGGGATGGTTTTGGAATTCCTTATTACCCTGTCATTCCCAGCCTACGGAGCTACTGATTTTAACTGCCTGCTGGCTTGCAGCGACGTAAGCCTTTCTACACTGTCTGATGAAATCTAACAACACGTTTGTCGACATGGAACAAAAATGCCACACACTAAAGATGTGCACCGCACACTGATAACATCCTATGGGCATCAAAGGTGGTAACAGAATTGCAAATTTCCGTCAGATGCTGACAGCGGTCGAGCGGGATTCTGGCGGACCCAATGGTGCTTGCCCGCTGAGCCACACTTCCAGTGGCTCTGGACTACGAGCGGCCTCTGCCGCCACGATGTAGGACTATTGGTGGCAGCCACATAGTCCACTCTCACTGAGAGCCTCTTTCTACGTGATGTGACGCAGACGTTGCCTAGTAGCCGCTCTGTCACCTTCATTTGGGATTTAGTTCAGAGAGCCTCATCCTTGCTGACATAGATAGCTGGATTCTACTTCTTGCTGAATTATTTTTAATGAGTCCCCGCACACTCGGAGAAAGCTACCAGTTAAGTTATTTAATGTGTTAAGGAGGGTAGGACGTCAAACCTACCAGTTAAGTTATTTAATGTGTTAAGGAGGGTAGGACGTCAAATGGGCCGACTTGGACCAGGAGAGGCACTACAGGACATTTTAATTTTAATTGTCTATACTTTTAAAAACAAATTCATAAAACTTTTTGAGCTTGACCAGGAAGGATTCAGGGTTCACACTCACAGCAATGAAACTTCAAGAAGATAACAAAATAGTTTTATTTACATGTGAAATTTTAACATTTTTTCACTTACTATTAGTTCCATTTGTTGATATAGGTACACTTTTCCTCATAGGTAAGAGAGATTCTTAGTAAATACAAACCCCTTAATGCAAATCTCTTGAATTTTCCAAACCTATAAAAAACTGTGGTAAAAATTGAGATTATTAACTATAAAGTTTGAGTTTTTTTCAAACCCTGACGTTTAAAATATAATAGTTCATAATTTTTTCATAAATTATATAAATTCTACAGTTTGATAGAGCCAAAAGTATGGTTTGTACACTGTGCAAAAGTCATCGAAGAATCTGTCTTACTTGTAAAGAAAAGCGTACCTACAGCAACAAATGAAGCCGACAGTAAGCGTAAAAATGATTAAATTTCACATGTAAAAAAATTTATTTTGTTGTGTTCTTGGACTTCCACTGCTATGAGCGTGAATCCTGAATCCTTCCTCGTCACGCTGACAAAGTTTTATGAATTTGTTTGTAAAAGTATAGACAGTGGCAATTAAAATGTCCTGTGGTGCCTCTCCTGCTCCTAGTCGGCCCGTTTCACGTCCTACCCCGTTAACTTGATCACTAATCATTTCTGCTCCTTTTCAGCTTTTCGTACGACAACAAGTGCCGCGCCACTCTGTAGCCCACCTCTCCTTACGAATGTGTACAAGTCGAACTCAAAATAGGTCGTTAAAAATGTTCAGATGTGTATGAATTCAAATTCAAAAATGGTTCAAATGGCTCTGAGCACTATGGGACTTATCATCAGAGGTCAACAGTCCCCTAGAACTTAGAACTACTTAAACCTAACTAACCTAAGGACATCACACACATCCATGCCCGAGGCAGGATTCGAACCTGCGACTGTAGCAGTCGAGCCGTTCCGGAGTGAAGCGCCTAGAACCGCTCGACCACCGCGGCCGGCTGTGTCAATTCCTAAGGGACCAAACTGCTGTGGTCATTCGTCCTTAAACTTACACACTACTTAAACTAACTTATGCTAAGAACTACACACACACCCATGCCCGAGGGAGGACTCGAACCTCCGGCGGGAGAGGCCACGCAACCGGTGACATGGTACCCTCTAAGCGCGCGGCCACTCCGCGCGCCAAAGTTCGTTAAGAAAGTTGTAACCAACCGGTTTATTATTATTTCAGAAATACCACGAGGACTAGAGTGTTTCTCGGGGCCCCTCTAGTAAGCTTCGGTGTGGCTGCCGGTGACAGCGGACTAAGCAGAGGGGCGCGTTCGGTGACCGCACAGACTCCCCACTGGCCTGCCCGGAACAAGTCCGGCCGTGAAATTACGACCTCGAGCCGGTGCGCGCTTCAGCACGCTATACGGAGCAGAACGCACTCGTGCATATTTCAGGACGGCTCGGGTGGCGCACTCCGCCGTGCGGCCGCCTCCCTCGCGTCCCCTTCTCTCTCAAGATTTCTTTCGCACTGGCGGCGTATTTTCTTTCCCCCCTCCTGCGCCGTCGCCGGCCGCCCTCCGGCAATCTCTGGCTCGCGGCAGATAGCGGGCGGTTTGTTCTCGTTTGGAGCGAGCCCCAAGATTGCGCGCGCGGCTGCGCCTTCCGTGTCGCCCCGTGCTGTCCGTCCGGCCGTGGGCGCTCGCGATACAAAATTTACGGCAGCCGCGGGGCGGCGGAGGGGGCGCGCCCGCATCCTCACCCCTTTGTTTTATGGCGCGCCGGAGGAAGCTACCGACAGCGAGGGTGGCTGCCGATTGCTGCAGCTTTCGCTCGCGAGGGGGGACGACACTCGGATGGAAATTCGCTCCCGGGTCCGTTCACCCGCGTCGGCTTCTCTGTCACGATCTGATTGCTGTGATAGGCGCCTGCTGTCACCTTCCATGCCCAGTGATTATGCTCGTGTTCTTATCTGACTACACTTAGGAAATCGTCCCCTTTAAAGAGCACAGTAGTCGCTTTGTTTTTGTTTTGTTTTAGGGCGCAAAAACAAATGGGGTCATACGCGCCCAAGTCAGAACTATAGAACACGAAGACAGAGGGGATTTAAAAAAACGACTGTACGTCAATCCCAATTCACGTGAGAGAAGACAGCCAAACACAGGAACGTTGAGAAAGGGCTACAAAAGACACCATACAGAAACGGAGGCCTGAACTAAAAATGAAGTGGCCGTCGCCATATTACTACACCGGATAAGAAGTAAAACGTGGTCGACAGCCCGCATGTCATTTGCTAAAACGGCCGCTAACTCAGACGGCAAACGTAAGCGGGAACTTAAACGGTTAAAAAATGGGTATTCCGTAAGGAAGTGGCGGACCGTCGAAACTTTGGCGCAATGTGTACAAAATGATGGTAAAGCGCCACTTAACAAATGACGATGGCTAAAAAGGCAGTGCCCAACATGCAACCTAGTTAAAATGACATCCTCACGGCAGGAGAGCCAAGAGGAGGTCGTCCAAGGCGCTATCAGAGGCTTAATAAGCCGCAGCTTATTCCCGTGAAGGGAGGATCAACGGCGATGCCGAAGTGACACCACCTCCTGAGAGACGGCAACACAGACATCATTGGAGGGGATTTAGGAAATAGAGGGCTGAGGCACGAGGACTGAAGCCTTGACAGCAGCGTTAGCAGCCGCGTTTCCTGGCAGACCGACATGAACAGGAAACCACATAAACAGCTCAGTGGCTCCATCAAGAGTGAGCAAGTGGCAGTTTTCCTGGACCCATGGATGGACGGTGTACAGCGCACATATACTTTGAAGGGCCCTGAGAGAATCTGAGCAGAAGTCAAAATTGAAAAATCTTTGTCTCCGGATGTGCTCCGTGACCTGATACAGAGCGAAGAGCTCGGCTGTAAATACTGAATAGTTTGCCGGAAGCCGATATCGAAAAATGTTGGCGCCAATGACGGAAACACGCCCGGCACTACGATCAGTCCGAGAGCCATCTGTGTACAGTGGTCGCTTTGCAGTGCCGAAGATGATCTTGAACTGGCACAAAGCGGTCATGTTACCATCGACCTCTGACGTCAAGTCATCGCTGTGAAGTGGTGTGTCTGTGTGTGACAGTCGGTCGTCTGCAATCGGCGCAGAAAGATGGCTCATCCTCAGGACGTGACACAATGGCAGGCAGGAACCATTGTGTTCGGACGTGCCCGTGAACGCACCACGAATGAAGTTCCCCAATTTTTTGGCGTATCAATGCAGGCTGTGCAGTGCGCTACAATCAATGATGTATCATGCCGCTCTCACCAATGAAACACGGCGTAAGGTCCGCTGCACTAAACTCGTAAGTGACGTGCACCCAAAAAAGGTCTCACTTCGATTTCATCAATTCATATAAGGCTGTCAATAAGTAATGATACTCTTTTTTTTCTCATCCTGTTTCGGTTGAAAAAATTCAGAGTTGTTGTAGGAGATTGTGCAATACACCCGCTTCAGCCTCTATAGCTTCATGAAGTTCCGAAAAGTGGCGCCGCTACACGTCGCCTTCAAAATGGCGTCTGTTATGGAGATGCGTTTCTAGCAGAGAGCTGTCTTTTAGTTTCTTTTTGCAGAAAACCAGGGCATCACAGATATTCGTAGGAGCTTGCAGAATCCTTTCGGAAACACAACAGTGAACAAAAACACGGTGAGTCGTTGGGCGAGGTTTCTGCAAACATCGCAACAAGGTCGCGCAAACCTGTCCGAGCTCCCGCGTGACTGCCGGCCGCCCGCAGCCACGCCTCATGGAATGTTGGAACGTGTGGACACTCTCATCCGAGATATGGATCACAACCAAACACCTAGCTGCTAGACTAGACATCTCTGTTAGTAATGATGACACACTCGTTCAGTCAGTCTCAAGTTCAAACATCTGGTGCATTTCCAGGGCAAATGAGACAGCCAAGGCTTCAAGCTCGTATACAGAATACCGTTGCTCCTAGTGATTAAGGGAACGCGAAGCTTTGGCAACTGAACGACACTGTTCCTCGCGTTCTTGTAACAGGACGGCCCCTACACCTGTCTTTGATGAACCTTCCTGTACAATAAACGTCTTACCGAAATCTGGCAATGCTAACACTGGCGCCGCCACCAAGGCTTCTTTAAGAGCGAAAAAGGCAGCTTCTTGAGATTCCCCCCTCTGAAATCTCACTCCCATTTTCTTCAGTTCATTCAAGGGGGCTATCGTATCAGCAAATCCAGGAATAAACTTCCTAGAAAAACTGGTCATGCCTGTAAATCTTGCAACCTGCTTCGGGGGTAGGAAACTATATAATCGACCTAATCCTTTCAATGTCTGTAGTGAGATCCTTCACAAAGACAACATGTCCAAGAAACTGCATCGATGAGCAAGCGAACTTAGCCTTGTCATGATTCACTGTAAGGCCTGCATCACCTAAGCTCTGGAAAACTATTTCAAAATGTAGAAGATGCTCTTTCATAGATCCACTGTAGACTGTTACGTCATCCAAGTAATGATAAAGAAATTCAAACATGATCCTTTCGAAGACTCTATCCATAAGTCGAGAAAATACAGCGGCAGCGGTTGAAAGGCTAAACGGAGCCCGGTTAAACTCATATAAATTCCTATCAGCACAAAATGCAGTTAGCGCCTTAAACAACTTTTCAGCGGATATTTGGTAGAGGGCCTGGTTTAAGTCTAGGATGTTGAAGACTTTAGCTCCCCTAAACCATGCAAAATAAGACGGGCAAAGGAGATCGTTGAATAGCCCCCTGCTGTAACAATTTCTCTACCGCTAGATTTAGCTGTTCATGCGAGAAGGTGATAATCTATAAGGTGGTCTCTGAACGGGCACCTCATCACTTACCTCAATGTTATATTTCATCACGTGGGTAAGCCCTGATCTTTCATTTAGAACGTCAAGGAACTTATCGCACAAGGTTTTCATCTTTGTCTTATCTTCATCTGACAAATGCTGGAAGTGATCTATCATTTCACACAACTATACCCGTAGTTGTGCTTGCCGTTTCCTCCCTCGTACCTTCCCTTGGTCATCCGCAGCCTAATGTTGACCAAACATAAATTTATTTTCTTTAGAAGACTTAAACAGAAAATACCGGTCGGCCCGTTAGAATAAGACCGACTTTGGCTATACAATCAGACCCTAATACCGGACTTGTTATAAGGTTATGGACGACCCTAACTCGTATTCTCCACGTGAAGTTAACAAGTCACCGTTTGACTTCATAATTACGTACGACCCCAACTAGTGATTTGTTGGTTGATGTATACGTTCCTCCGTCAGATCGTTTTACTGAAAATTTACGACGTTGTTGGCGCTTATCGATCGAAAAGCGATCAGTGGACATGATGACGCTTCCAGAATCCAATAATCCGCAGACAGGTTCCTCTTTAATTTGGCGGCAAACAAACGGGAGGATTCCTACCTTTGGTTGCAATATTACGGCTGTATGGTATCTGTTTTTGACTCTCATCCGCCGCCCTCTTGTTGTTTGTCTGCTCTCTGTTTCATCCCTACTATGATCACAAAACATTTGAATATGGCCTCTCCTTTTGCACTCAACACATTTACCCTGACCTCTTCCACGATTATCTTGTCTCATCCAAAGCTCTTAAGTGCGGCTGAACTAAAGATTAATCTGCCTTCTTTGGTCAGTATACATTATTCCCTACAACTTGCGTGACAGCTCCTGCAACTGCTGGTAATTCTATTGTGTTGACACAGTACCGCTCTTTGTCTATCCTCAGATTTTAGTCCTTTAATAATATGAAGGCCCACATATTGTTCGGTATAATCCAACTCAAGAATCTAGACACCTCGTTTTACTCTATGAACATAATAAACTATCAGATCCTGGGGTGCTTGTTCTCTATCATAATGTACAACGGGCGTTCAAAACGTTTTGCACAGTTGTCTCTAACCTTATTATTTTCTGCAAGAGGAGAATGAAATTTTTTGTGAACATACTTGGAACATTTAGCTATACATTGAGCCTACTCAATGTAGCCTCAATCAGCTGTGACACATATATCCCAACGTTCTTTCCATGATGTAAATACACTTTGGAAAAATTCTGGGGGTTGTCCTTTACACCATCGCTCGACACAGGAAATAAGGTCTTTCTCACTACCAAATATTTTACCGCGCAGGTGCCCTTCAGAGGAGCAAAGAGGTAAAAATCAGACGGAGCCATTCCGGACCATAGGGAGGATGAGGAACAATTTCCGAACCCATTTTCCTGATTTTCTCCTGCGTCATAAGGGCTGTATGGGATTTGGCATTGTCGCGGTGTAGTCTGATGAGCTGACCCTGAAGCTGTGGTGGCCCCAGTTAATTGTGGAACCAGGTTCCAAATAGTCAATGAAATGACACCACACTGATCCCAGAAGAAGGAGGCCATCACCTTCCGGCCTGCTGTTCGTGAAGGTCTTGGTTTCTTCTTCCGAGGGGAACCCGGATGACGCCTCTCCATGGATTAGGTTTTGCCCCCAGGTTGGGACAAAAATAACCTTGCTTCATCCTGGATAATGACGACGCCAAAACAGTGCTTTCAGGTCTTCATGAGACCCTCGCACACATTCTTCCTCATCGTTTTCATTTCTCATCTCAATAATCTAGGCACCCAACGTGCACAGATTTTTCTGTGCCCTAGTGACTGTACCAGTGCTACTACACTACACAATGACAGACGAGTAATTTCAGCAAGCTGTCGTGTCGTCACACATCTGTCATTTTAGATGATTTGATGAACGGTCTCCTTATTCACATCATCAATTACTGCTATCCATGGTCTACCGCATCGTGGATTCTCCAGTAGAGTGAAATCAGCTTCTTTAAGCGTCTGCAACCACCACTGGATACTGCTGCGATCCACTGTGTCCTTCCCATAAACAGGAAGCAAATTCCTGTGAATCGATGTGGCAGAGTCGTCACCGGCCTTGAAGAACAACTCCATTACCGACCGTTGTCGCAACCTGACATCTACTTCACGGTCCATTATGGCTCACCTGTAAATAAAAGAAAATAGTTTTATACACCAACTTACAGATAAATGTTCCAAGCACGTTCACAAAAAGTTTCAATCTCTTCCTGCAAAAAATAAAAAAACTTAGAGACGACTGTGCAAATCTTTTTGAACGCTTTTTGTACATAAACCAACTTTTGAAGGGTGCTCCCGGTTATCGTATCTACCAGAATTTGACTTTGGAGTTGGCTCAGTGACTCACCGCGATCTACAGCTCTCTGTGCGTAAGATATGAAGCCACCCTCCACTTTTGATGCAATTAAACCTATGGAACCCTAAACAATCACCTCCCTCTATTGCAGATCTACTATAGTATACAAGTACCTAACCACATTATCAACAGAGCTGTCGCATATCATACAAATATCACTTATAAAATTCTGCTAATGATGGGAAATTTTACAAAATACTTTTTTCAGTCTATTTCCACAAGTCTTAAACAATGGATTATGTTGACCAAGCTCATTTCCACTTTCTTCCACATCATCACCACTCCACAACTTCATTCACTGCAGTAATTCTCTCAAGTCGTATCGCAATTCCTCTAATTGCCTGTGCAGGTTCTCATCTCTCTTAATTTGTGTACCACACTTCACCTGTTTTGGTAATGCCCTATCCTTGCCTTCGACGTTCGTTGCTGATCCAGCGGCGACTTATTGAAATCAAAAAGATCTCGGATTGCCTGCATCTCAGCGACTGATACTTTAATAGGCAACAGCGTATCAGTCAACGTTTCACTGCCACAGGATGAAACAGATATAGGCGCCTCCCCCAACTTCATTAGCGTCCTAAGTAGCTCCTCCAGCGTACCTTTATCCTGGCCTCCCCTAATCCGGACTTCGCATTTTATTTCTTCTTGCCTCAGCAGTTCTGCGTGGCATATAGCACGTATACTCATGGTGAAAGAATCACTAAATAATAACTGTAACACCTATTAATCAGTTCAATCTCCACTCCCACACCCAGCAACCATTCTCTGAACTAACAGATTTGATTCCAATTTTGATGGAGTTTGAGGACTTCGTATTAATTTTCGAGGTTGAATGGAATGAAATCTCTTTACTTCTTTAAACAGTTCCAAATAATAAAAAGATCAAGCTCACCAAGACGGTCGGCAGCTGCTGGATGATGAGAAGATGGAAGGCGCCCTCTCGTTCCTACTGGTGGTTTTCTGTTTCTCAGTCGAATCTCTGAGAAGCATCCCGCAGGACAGGCTAGTGGGACCTGATCCTGGCCGAAACTACGACATGCTGCGCCAGGACTCCTGAAACTACCACCTCAATTACTACTTTCGTCCTGCAAGTTACTTAGCACAGACTAAACATAAGGCGCCAAGCTCGATAGCGACAACAGCAGCAGCTTAAGTTTCCTTTAACATAAACATATAGGCTTAAAATTCAGTAAAAGATAAATATTATTAATCTGTCATCCTTTAAATAGTACGAGTACGCTCCTTAAGGCGTCTAGTGTGTAATGCCTACGCCAAAACCGAACAGTTTAACGCTAATATATGTTTATGAATCACAGACCTCAAGAACCGCAGGCAACTTAAATACCAGGTCTTTATTTTGTGAATCAAACGATTTAAATTGTAGGAGAAGCAGAGCTACGGCTTCAGAAGCAAGACTTTTAAAACTTACTACTGGCTAAGCTCCTAACTTGTCTGCTCAAATACAAATGAATTACTGCCACACAGGCTGCCCAGTACGTCCACAGAATCACAAAATCAGCTACAGGTGCTGATAAACATAACCATATATCGACGTGGCCGCGCAAGCAAGGGCACACACCGGGCAGGCTTTAGCACAACTGACCTGAAGGCGCTGCAGAGAACAAGTCAAGTAAGACAGCGCGACCGTACGGAGATTAGTGCTTAGGGTAAAGGCTATAATTAAAATAACTAATAACTGTGGTGCACTACTTCACTGTTCTACATAAGCGAAGCGCTCTAGTTCACACAAACGTGCTCCGCAATAACAACTGCCACAAAAGGGTTGAAACCAACACTATAAACGCCTTTAACATCAATTGAACAAATACAATGCGAATGAGCATACCCTAACAAGCGCCAGTAAGATGACAAACAATCCGTGGAATACAGAGGAACTGCTCAAAGTGGTGCGATGGCGCGAATCCCAAATTGATCATGGAGAAGACCAACCTGCGCATTTGTTTCGAATCAACCACGCCTTTCTTTCCCTTATGTTAGCATAAAGACAATATGTCTTGTCATTAGTAATGATATAGCATAGAAACAGTCGGTGTCGTTCACGGCCAATTGATGAGCAAGCAGAGATTCACATATAGATATCCACTGATTTTCGTGATTTTGGCTCGGAGCACGCGGTAGCTCTACACCTGATTTTCGAACGTTCCCCAATGCGTGCAGGTACTGCACGATGGTGGAATGATCAAGTTTCATCACATATGCCACTACTCGAGTACAATAACGTGGGTCATTCTGGATTAATGCATTTAAACGATCTTCATCAAACCCCGAGGGACGGCCGTTGTGGCTGAGCGGTTCTAGGCGCTTCAGTCTGGAACCGCGCGACCGCTACGGTCGCAGGTTCGAATCCTGCCTCGGGTATGGATGTGTGTGATGTCCTTAGGTTAGTTAGGTTTAAGTAGTTCTAAGTCTAGGGGACTGATGACTTCAGATGTTAAGTCCCATGGTGCTCAGAGCCATTTGAACCATTTGAACCAAACCCCCGAGGTCTTTCTGAACATGGAGTGCCACTAATGTCAAAGGATCCTTCTTAAAACGAGACAATTATTTTCTTGCCGTGTTCCCCAGTGGCGTTATTCCCACAATTATTTTCTTGCCGTGTTCCCCAGTGGCGTTATTCCCATATATGCTCAAATTGTTTAACCCCTCTACTGCTGTCACCTTTCTACCGAACTCAAACAGAAAGATACGTCTGAAATGTTTCCATTTATCCAGTTGGCACTCCGTTTTCTAGCTTTCCCAGCTCCACTCACTATCTCCAAATGCCTAAATGACAACATGTAAACTGAAATAGCAACAGTGAACCACAAATAAAAAATGACAATAAACAAATAAACCCAGAGCAACTGGAATACCAATAAGCAAACCAAAAAACGCTACGAACATATGCACCAAGCCTATGCTATGAACGTGGCAATTTCCCAGTCGTTTCTTGCAAGCTACAGCTGAGAGCAGAAGCGTTTTTCTTTAATTGTCTTAATCGGTTTGGAAGTTTTGGAAGTTATTCAATAACCTGCCTCAACTTGCGTGACACACATGTTAAACTTTGCTAGTGTTTCTACTGTGGCAAGTTTCCCATTGACGTTACATCACGATGTTATGTTGCAACATGAATTTTTAGCAAGCAGAAGAATTACCTTCAAATAATTTTCTAGCATTATACCGAGAGAACACATTTTTACAACTCGTTAAGGTTGTAACATTGAAATGGCTGTAACAGTCATTGTCTTGAGGCGAATGGAATGCCATGTAAAGGGGCCCGAGTTCGATTCCCGGCTGGATCTGAAGTTTTCTCCGCTCAGGGACTAGGTGTTGTGTTGTCATCATCATATTCATCTCATTCCCATCGACACGCAAATCACCGAAATGACGTCAGCCAAAACGACTTACACCCGGCGACCGGTCTACCCGAGGGGACGCCCTAGCTGCACATTTCATTTCACTGATGTGTGGCACACCTTGTTACACGGTGTCACTACTGTGGCTGCCAGGGGTTGCTAGTGGGTTGCTGTTGTGGTCTTCAGTCCGAAGGCGGTTTGATGCAGTTCTCAGCAATGATATGTCCTATAAAAATCTTTCCATCTCCAGATAACTAATGTGACGTACATCCAAACAACTTGTCTATTGTAGTCAGGTCTCAGTCTCCTTACTCAATTTTATTCCCCTTCCCCCCGCCACCACCAACAATCCTCCCCAGCCTCCACTATCAAACCAGTTATTTCTTGATGCCGTATGTGCTATCAAACGATAACGTTTTTAGTCATATTGTGCCATAAATTTCTTTTCTTCCAAACTAAATTCAGTACCTTTTCATTACCTAGCTATTCTATCCGTCTAATCTTCAGAGCTCTTCTGTAGCACAACTTTCCGAAAGCTTCGTTATAAAACCGACATTTCCTTATACCGTCAGGATCTGCCTGATGAAGTAATTCCACCTGTTAGTAAGGTTGTGCCTCCAATTTCTTTTCTCTCAGAATCTATTTAACAGCTTTTTATTAGTTACCCGCATCATTCATGTAATCATATTTGCCTTTGTACAACATACTCTCTTGGTCATAGGGCCCAGAATTGCTTCACATTTCTTTGGAATCGAAAGGGATTTTTCCCGATGCTGCGTTCTGTCAGCTTCTCCATTCTTCAACATACTCGTATAATGCATGCCACTGTTTTGTAGCCATCACTTGCTAAACTGATCGTTAACCAACATTCACGGCTTTCAGCACCTATCTTCGATGATATTGGAAATGTTGCAGTCTTACAAACATATAACTACGTGGTATCAAGTAACATTTCGCCAGTGCGGACGGTATGTGATTCGTGATACATTACCCGTGTTAAAATGGACCGTTTACCAATTGCAAGAAAGGTCGATATCGTGTTGATGTATGACTATTGTGATCAAAATGCCCAACGGGAGTGTGCTATGTATGCTACTCGGTATCGTGGACGACATCATCCAAGTGTCTGGACCGTTCGCCGGATAGTTACGTTATTTAAGGAAACAGGAAGTGTTCAGACACATGTGAAACGTCAACTACGACCTGCAACAAATGATGATGCCCAAGTAGGTGTTTTAGCTGCTGTCGCGGGTAATCCGCTCATCAGTAGCAGACAAACTGCGCGAGAATCGGGAATCTCAACAACGTCGGTGTTGAGAATGCTACATCAACATCGACTGCAGCCGTACCATATTTCTATGCACCAGGCATTGCATGGCGACGACTTTGTACGTCGTGTACATTTCTGCCACTGTGCACAAGAGAAATTACGGGACGATGACGGATTTTTTGCACGCGTTCTATTTAGAGACGAAGCGTAATTCACCAACCGCGGTAACGTAAACCGGCATAATATGCACTATTGGGCGACAGAAAATCCACGATGGCTGCGACAAGTGGAACATCAAAGACCTTGGCGGGTTATTGTATGGTGCGGCATTATGGCAGGAAGGACAATTGGCCCCCATTTTATCGATGGCAATCTAAATGGTGCAGTGTATGTTGATTTCTTACGTAATGTTCTACCGATGTTACTAGAAGATGTTTCACTGCGTGACAGAATGGCGATGTACTTCCAACATGATGGATGTCCGGCACATAGCTCGCGTGTGGTTGGAGCGGTATTGAATAGCATGTTTCATGACAGGTGGATTAGTCGTCGAAGCTCCATACCATGGCCCGCACGTTAACCGGATCTGACGACCCCGGATTTCTTTCTGTGGGGAAAGTTGAAGGATATTTGCTATCGTGATCCACCGACAACGCCTGACAACATGCGTCAGCCCATTGTAAATGCATGTGCGAACATTACGGAAGGCGAACTACTCACTGTTGAGAGGAATTTCGTTACACGTATTGCCAAATGCATTGAGGTTGACGGACATCATTTTGAGCATTTATTGCATTAATGGGGTATTTACAGGTAATCACGCTGTAACAGCACGCGTTCTCAGAAATGATAAGTTCACAAAGGTACATGTATCACATTGGAACAACCGAAGTAAAATGTTCAAACGTACCTGAGTTCTGTATTTTAATTTAAAAAACCCACCTGTTACCAACTGTTCGTCTAAAATTGTGAGCCATCTGTTTGTGACTATTACAGCGCCGTCTATCACAAAGCGAAAAAAGCGGTCCAACTGAAACATTCATATTCATTTATGTACTACACCAATATGTAACAAGAAATGGGGGTTCCTATTTAAAAAAACGCAGTTGATATCCGTTTGACCTATGGCAGGGCCATCTAATGGGCCAACCATAGCGTCATCTGGTTTCCCCCTTCAAGCTAGACGAGTTCCGTACTTCGTAGATTTTTCGTTTGACGCTTATTTCGTGATATATATGGCCCGGTCACAATCAATGGACCACCCTGTATACTACATATGAGGTCGAATGGGTGTTCCCTAGTTTCTTCTCGCAATAATTTCTTAAACGTGAGGGAATCTTCCATTGAAGTCACTTTGTTCAACTTCGGTCTTTCAGCGTTGCACCAATATCTTCTCCCACTATCATATCTCCCATATCAGTTACATATTACTCTCTTCCATTTTAAAATATGTTCTTCAAGTTGGTTTCTTTGGTATAGCCCTTCCATGTATTCCTTCCAGATGTCCACTGTATGATTCGTACTGGCTTCCATCTCAGTTGTTGGTGTTCATACAGCTGCTTCTACTTTATCCTTACGTTTTTCTAATTTTCTGTAGATGTCAGCTTTCTTTCGTACACTCATACTTGCTTCTGCAATTGCTTACACCCTCTGGCCGCTACTGCTTTACCATTTTGGACTTCATGTCCTCATTTTTAGACATCTGTACTCCCTTTAGCCTGCTTCACTTATTGCACTTTTATGTCTTCTTTTCATCAACTGCATTCAGTATCCCATAATAAAGCTCATATTACTGATCGTAGAAAGATAAAAAGTGTCCTACGAAACTAGTAAAATGAATTTATTTCTATGGATCTTTCAGCTTGATTCATTCTACCTCATATATGAAGGACGAAAGTATCATAAAGTGTTAACATTTACTGACGACGACGACATCATTGCGACAGAAAATAGGTTTGGATTAAGTAGGTAATCGGCAATGATCAGTCCATAGGAACCATCTCACCCTTGATCTGACGATGCGTGAAGAACGGTAAATGATGCATAAATCTCTTTATAATCATTATTAATCAATGTTTAATTCTTCCACGATTCTCGTGATAAAATCGTAGTCTACGATAAATTCTAGCAGCCGTCTTACCCTTTGATTCCTTTCCCTCAGTCCATTTTCTCCTATTATTTTTCCTTGAGTATCTTTTGCTACTGTGGAATTCCAGATCCTCACCAAAATTAAATTTACTTCTCCCTTAATCATCTGAATTTCTTAATCAGCCTAGGACAAAGATCGCATACAACCTTTTAGTACTGTGGCGGCTGTTGCCTTTGTATCCATCTTGGTCATGAAACGGCGTTCATTATGCTGGTCATAGTGCGTCATTAGAATTTCTATTTCCTTATTCATTATTGTGCCTACCCCTTCGTTATCCATATTTGATTTTATATTGAAACACCTGTAATTTTGTTAGGATGGTAATTTCTTTCAGGAAATGTTCCTTCAGAAGAAGTTAGATATGATGGGAGATGTTCATAGATGTGATGGGAGATGTTCATGCAAATGAGCTCAAAGAAACCAACAATATTTCGAATGGAAAACCTAATTTCAGAAACTGCAATTTTTGCTGAAATTCTGTGACGCTCTTACGTAGTATGCTCAGAAACAGAACATTAAATGTTTATTCTACTTCACATAACGTTATATCGTAATATTAATAAATTAAAGACTAAGCTTTAATTTTATAATTATTTTGAATTTTATACTTCAGTTCTTAATCTAATACACGGTTTATAACAAGATCTGTGACATATTGACGTCTTCACAGCATCTCAAAGAGACCACAACTCCAGTTAAAGATGTACATCTTCATATTAAGCAGTTGGTATGTAACAGGACACACGTACAAGCCATCGTGATTATTTTGTATTGTACAGAGTAGTAAAACCACTATGAAAAGCTTGCAAGGGTGCTGCTAGGGGGGCTATGCTGAGAAATAAATGTTCAGAGAAAAGTTCGATAAGTTGCGCCGTTTCTGTGTTACTTAGCATTGAAGCTAGCCACAGAGATTGTCACGCACGCAAATTCGAGAAGTCTGCCAGAGACAGTGCCGCCAAAAGTGTTCTCCGTTTTGTTTCATTAAACTGAACAAACGCAGCTTTCGCTCACCTAGATTACGTTTATCGTCTCCGAAAAACGGCCAAATTTAAGTGGGAGACAGCGTCTGAGCAAGTGGTAACCCATGAACCCACAGATGTCTGTGTGTTACTGCATTTTAGCGCGTGGAAGCGCTTGAATTTCCACTCGCGACGGCCTGATTGGCTAACTTTAATGCTGAATAGCTCGGGAACGGCGCAACGTATCGGATTTTATTTCGTGACAATTATTCTCAGCACGACGTCCACTGTAACACTCTTATAAGCTCTTCAGGTGTTTCTGATCACCCTGTTTATGCAATAAAGCTGATGATGTTGGTCGTAGAAAGGTAGAAACTGTCATACGAAACTAGTAAAACTAAATTATTTTTATGCAACCTTCAGCTTGATTCATTCTACTGCATATATGAAGGAAAGAAGTATCATAAGGTCTTAACACATCACTAATGACGACGTGCTTGCGACAGAAAATAGGTTTGAATGACGTAGGACATCCGTAATGTTTAATCCATGGGAACAGTCTCACCCTTCACCTGAAGATGCGGAAACAACGGGAAGTGATTATCTGGCTGGCCAGACGGTAACTGGAACTCCGACCCCAGAATGCAAGATCGGGGCCTTGACCACTTACTCACATCACCAGGTATTACGTCTGATTAATCCCAATGTCGGGTGATGTTGAGGGTATTAGATTAGGAAATGAGACACTTAAAATAGTAAAGGAGTTTTGCTATTTGGGGAGCAAAATAACAGATGATGGTCGAAGTAGAGAGGATATAAAATGTAGACTGGCAATGGCAAGGAAAGCGTTTCTGAAGAAGAGAAATTTGTTAACTTCGAGTATAGATTTAAGTGTCAGGAAGTCATTTCTGAAAGTATTTGTATGGAGTGTAGCCATGTATGGAAGTGAAACATGGACGGTAAATAGTTTGGACAAGAAGAGAATAGAAGCTTTCGAAATGTGGTGCTACAGAAGAATGCTGAAGATTAGATGGGTAGATCACATAACTAATGAGGAAGTATTGAATAGGATTGGGGAGAAGAGAAGCTTGTGGCACAACTTGACCAGTAGAAGGGATCGGTTGGTAGGACATGTTCTGAGACATCAAGGGATCACCAATTTAGTATTGGAGGGCAGTGTGAAGGGTAAAAATCGTAGGGGGAGACCAAGAGATGAATACACTAAGCAGATTCAGAAGGATGTAGGTTGCAGTAGGTACTGGGAGATGAAGAAGCTTGCACAGGATAGAGCAACATGGAGAGCTGCATCAAACCAGTCTCAGGACTGAAGACCACAACAACAACAACAATCCCAATGTTTCCAAAATCGGAAGCAGGTGCGACTAGACGCTAAGTCACAGACAAATGTGATTATCGACGTTTTCATAAGATGATCACTGTCACTCTTTAGAACCCTGTACCGTGAGTTACGATGTAAGAGGTGCCAATAAGATCGGACAAAACATCCATTATTCAGTGATCTACGCAACAAATGCATAAAGCATCAAGTGGTATGTTGCGCTTGGGTGACTTTTGTTATTCCTGTTTCTATATACGTTGTTCCGTTCCCCGGAGCGAGCGCCTTAAGAAGTAGCCCGTTTTATTGCGAGCACGGCGCTTTATACGCGCATTTGTGGACGTGCTATATTTTACAGAAAGCTGTTAAGTTGTCCTCGTACAGCGCTATAGGAATGCTTTTATGGCTGAACTTCTGACTCGGAGTTCGCTGTTTGGCCGTTGAGACGAGGGAACGATTCCACGCTCCACTTGTGTGGCAACTGGCAGCGATACTTTGCTAAAGGCCGCTGCTCGATGAAGCACTCTTCTGCGATACGCACTCTCCGAGTTTTCCTTCAAAAGTCGCTAAATTTTTTCTTTCGGTGGCGCGACCAGTGTTAGTAGTAACAGCAGCAAGAAATTATTTTTACGTACGAAATCCATGGATTATCTGGATGGCTCTGCTTCTCGGCTTTGGATATTTGCCTTGAAGTGACTGTCAAGAAGTACTGAATGATAATGTACCTCAGGGGTCCGTAATTGCTCCTCTCTGTTATTGCTCCAAAACAATCCAGAAAGTTTGGCTACGAGTTTGACTAGGCAATAGCTACCCAACACAACGCCTTCGAAGGAACCTGAAGAAATCTTAAACTCTCAGCTCCCGTAAATGGAAGTCAAATACTAAAACAGAAGTTACATGTTTTCATGCGTCCAGTAGATTGGCACACAGAACCTTTGACATCTATTTTGAAGGAAACAAACCTTGTCGTAACATGCATCCGAAATACCTCGGGAACAGGTGAGATGGGACACTTTCTTTTAAGGAGCAGATGACATGATTATCTCTCAAGCAGAAATAACATTCTTCATAAGTTCTGTGACACGAGTTGCGGGTCTTCAGCAGACACTCTTCGACTATCAGCACTCGGACTAGTGTACTCAGGAGAAGAGTATTGTGCACCTGTCTGGCTTAGCAGTCCACATTTTAATGAAATTACATTAAAGAATAATCAGTTACCTTTTTTAAACTTGTTTTTAGTTAATTTGCCTTTCTTTCCTTCTGTACGTACGAACTTTGTTGTAGAACCTCTTATTTACGTGTGGTAATAAAAATTCATTTACACAGAATTAAGTACATTTAAAATTACGTGAATTCATATTAACTGATTAAGAATATTTAGTTGAGAATTAAATCCTTTACATAATTCGGCCTTGGCACACATTTTCTAAATGCAGTGGTTTTTTTTTAAAAATATTTACTGAATTCTTTCCCGGCGTTAGCTATGGAACACAAGTTTGTCTCTATTAGCAGAAAATGGTTAAATATTACCAAGCCGACGTTTAATTATCATTGATAAAACACACTTCACTATACATTTAAGTTATTTGAAAGAACCAAAATTGTTAAATTTCAACGTTAACTATCCGCCTATGAATTCACAAATGTGAAACTAGTAATAAATTCCGTCAGTCTCAGGATCGCTGTAAAAGAAAAACATTTTCTTAATTCACTGCTAATTTTTATCTGCTCCCGATTTACGGGTTTGGTTAATTTTTCTTAGCGGAACAGTTTTTTAAATGTGCCGCCGCTGCAGATCGTTCGGTCGCGGCACAGCCCAGCAACACCGCTAAAAATGCTGAAAATTCTTTAAAGAAATCTTATAGATGACATGGGTAAGCTAATTTACATTAGTAATACACACTTTTGTTAAATTATAATGTATTTAGACCACAACAGTAATTCAACTTACATTAGTTTGTAATTTCTCCTCTAATGGCGGTTAACTCTAGATACAGACAAAAGAAGTCTAGCCATTCATAAAATGCTACGTCACAGGTTCCTCTCACTTTCAGCTCTCCAGGAAGACGACAAAGAATACACACTACGTGGTGCTTTTTATACTACTGCTGACCATTAACATCTCTTTGTAATCTTACAACATTATTTTCCTCTGTGGCTGAATTTTACATTTTTGTTATCGCAGATATTGACACATTTCGCAATTACATTATGAGTATAAAAATATTGCAATCATAAATACATCGAGAATATTACTACAGAAAGTATTACAATAATAACGAATGTCCTTTACACAAAATTAAATAATATTTTTTGTTAAATAATTACAGTATATACAAATTGCTTCATAGCGGCGTATATAGTAAAATCAAATTTTAGTTTATTAATAGTGTGAGTGTTGCCAGGGAACGTTACAACACGTAAAAACGATAGGCGTGCAACGAGGCGCATGCATTGTTTGTGGGTCAATATTATCTATTCCCACACTCTGGTTACCTATCTTGAGTCACATCCAGCCTCCTGGTAACAGACGGAAGGGTGTGCTATCACCTGAATACCAGAAAATCGTTTACAGTTTCGCCCTTTCATTGCTGAATTATGTACTCTCTCCGGAGCCAAAAAGATTAAGATAAAGACATCCCACTCTTGTAGAAACAGCCAAGATTCTTACTGAAAGTGAATTCAGTGTCCTCGGTGAATGGAAGCGTTGCTGCCAACAAAGCTGCCTATGACAATGCACGAAAGTGTCCTTCATGCGGGAGAGTTCCCCTTGATTTCACCAGCCCCAGGCAATTTGGACTGCTCGAAGTCATATCAGAATGGGCCGAGGAAGATATGCGGACACGATGCAGAAGTTGTGAAAATCTTCATCACCATCTTGTCACTGTGGTGTTGAACGACGAACAGTTGCTCACGATATATCAACATGTCGTATACGTTTCTCCAAGACTCCTTTCATATATTTTCTGACAGTGTGACAGGTGTTACAAACAGTATAAAACACGTTGATATTCGCCTGTAGCTATTACCATTTGTGTTTTACCACTCTGGAGAGCCGCGATTTTGTTTTTCTTGAATATCAACATGATTAAAAATTACTGAATGACTTTTGTTAAATGATTCCAACAGCACCGAGCTAGGTCTTACTGCTCCTCAAAAGAGTACAACGTTAGTTTCCACATAGGCTTTTGATTTCCTGCACCAACTAAACATCACAGTGCTGAATTGTTGTGTGGAGGGGAGATGTATTTCTTTAATCTTATACACTTTTAGGATGTGAGAAAGCGATTCTTATTCTACAAACAGTCAAAACACCGTGGCGTTCTAAAATACTGCTAAATATCATTCATCACAGACAATGACGCGTTTCAAGAATCCCAACTCTCCCCACCGACTTACCCGCGTTTGTAATTCAATATTAAAAGACAATTTATGTTTGATATTTTGAACACAATGGAGTCTTTTGATGATTGGGTGTAAGTGATGTCAAGCAGACGACTAGCTCTTTGAATCTTTAAATGAGTTGCTGCGTAAGATGAAGAAGATTTTACACCGTTATTCCATGCTACAACATTCCTATTAAGATAAAATTAATCCGTTCTATCGTCCCTTTTCCATATCAGTAAAGTCGGCTTGCCGGAAGAGCAATTATTCGATCCGAACAATGCTGGAAAGTAATCATATTGTCCAGTCACTTCAATGAAGCCACCTGTAAAAAGCTTCAATAACTACCTTTTGCAGCATCGGACTCTTGTATCTGGCCGGTCTGATGCACACAGTGTTATTCTTTTGGTTGCCATGGTTGGCAGCGATATGAATTAACATAATAGCGACCACTAACAGTCTAACGAACTCCACTGGCAGAAAAACGATAGCTGGCCCACCTTATTTAAATAAATGTAAGCAGCAAAAAAAAAAAAAAATCAGATCACGTTTCATTCCGTTTAAAAGACACCTATGTTTTAAAGGGAAAATTAGTTTCCTGACAGAAATACAGCCTACTGTTTGAAATTCGTCTATAAAATTCGAGGAACTCTTATAAAAAGTATTACTATAACTTGTGCACGGAAAACATGTTTTGAAAGACACCACAGTGACACAGTCGAGTTGTCGAGCCAAATACACACTAGCAAATACCGAGATCACAGGCGCAGAAACCATGTTCAAGAATGTGTAATTTGTAGTATTTCAATCGCCCAATATTTACTACATTTGTAAAACTGATCCTGCCCCAATACAAACCGCCTTAAACAATGCCAGGCGAACATCATGAATGTCTGCTTCGCCAAATAAAGTGGATATAGAGGAATATTCGATACTAGTTGTCGGCTTTGACCAGCGACACAGAAAAGATGCATGGTGTAAAGGTTTCCAGCTTGCTTTACTTGTTTGGAAACTTAAAACTATCAACTCCACAAAAAGAAAAAAAACGTAGTATCCTATGGCTGCAATGCCAGTGAGTCATGTTAGGAATCGGTCAACCCATGCAAATGCCTGCGTGTAACGAACTGTTGCGATACGAAGTAAAACTATAACATAGGCTCATGTAAAACAAGGGGTAGACTTAGGCTTAATGGTAGAGTACCAGGCAAATGCACTCAGTGTACAAAGGAGGTTGGTTATAAACCGCTTGTGCAGTCCATTCTAGAAATTCTAGAATATTGCTCAAGTCAAATAGGACCAACAGGGGATACTAAACGTATACAGAGAAGGGCAGCACGAATGGTCGCAGGTTTGGTTGCCCGTGGGAAAAGTGACACAGGGATGCTGAAGAAACTCAACTGGCAGATGATTGAACATAGACGCGAAACGATGCTTACGAGGTTTGAAGAACCGGCTTGAAATGTCGGTTCTGGGAATATATTACAACCCCCTACATACCGCTCTCGTAGAGATCGTGAGGACAGATTAGATTAATTACAGCAAGTACAGAGGCATGTAAACAAACATTCTCTCTACGCTTCATACGTCATTGGAACGGCAAAAACCGGTAAAAACTTACACGATACGACGTACCATCTCCTATGCACTTCACAGTAGTTTGCATAGAGTAGATGTGGATATTGATATAAGTGCTGATATTTTTCCATCTTAAGAAAAACGTTTTTTTACCAAAATTGACTACATCGTGACTAAATACTTAGAATTATGACATGGCCGGCCGCTGTGGTCGAGCGGTTCTAGGCCCTGCAGACCGGAACTACGCGGCTGCTACTGGTCGCAGGTCCGAATCCTGCCTCGGGCATGGATGTGTGTGATGTCCTTACGTTAGTTAGGTCTAAGTAGTTCTAAGTCTAGGGGACTGATGACCTCAGATGTTAAATCCCATAGTGCTTAGAGCCTTTTGAACGAATGACATGTAAATAAAGAAAATATTTCTTAGAAATAAAACGAATCGAGTATCATAAAAACGGACTCTGCAGCGGTAACAGACGTAACGACAGACAGTATGAACTGAAAATGAATACTTCTCGTAAATAAATGGTGGCTAGTATCGGAAAATGCACTTGAGCTATATAGGACAAGAAAAAATAGTGATACGTAGTTACGAATATATCTAATATTTAGGAGTAAATGGAAACATTAATGACAATAAGCGCTTTAACAATCTGTCAAATACGGCCTACAGAACGAAACTAAAAAATATACATTTATCGCAAAAAATCAACGCTACCATCGCAAAATCCACTTTAGTTACATATGTTAAGAGGAGATTGCTTTTCAGGAGTAAATCGAAAAATTAGTGAGAATTATTTGTCGGAAAAGAAATTGAATCGAGTATCGTAAAATGATCTCTGTGGCTGGAGTAGAGATAAAGATACACAGTATGAACTAAAAACATATTTATCCTAAGGAAACCGAAGGCAGTGTCAGAAAATCCGCTTCACATGTATAACTCAAGGGCAGATCGCAATACTGAAGATCTGACACGACGAGAACTTCAGCAGGCCTCTGGGCTGCCGAAACAGGTGCAACAAGAAGAAATTTAACTATTGATCAGAAGGAAGAAATGAAATTGATTATCGTCAAGAGAGCTCAGGATCTGTGATAGACGTTACGACGGAGAGAGCGAAATATAGAAGATTTTACATTCATCGGAAAAAAAATCGGAGCTAGTATCGGCAGATACACTTGTGGTGTCACAAGCCTTAGGCCTGTCCCAGCCCTCATTAAATCGACCAAGACTTATACGAATAATTGTACGAACAGTTATTATTATTATTATGCTCTTTAAGTTTGTTTTTGGGTTTTCAGAAATACTGTGGGGAGAAAGTTTATTTATGTTGCAAATAACGTGGAAGACGTTGCCCAACGATCACCACGAAAGTTCGACGTAGCGGCAAGTGGGCAAGGAATAAAACGAATGCTGGAAACTATCGCGAGCCATGGAAGAGCCTGGGCCGCGAGGGCGTCGAGCTTCCTAGGTCGTTGTTGGACAACGTTAAAGGAAGAGATATACTGCTTTCTCTTTGTAAACAGATCGATCGAGTCTTGAAAGGTTCATGTAAAACGTATAGGCGAGTGACACAATAAGTTGAACCCTACGCCTGTAATACTTCCACAGTTATGAAAAAGTTGTTAAACGGCAAAACCAGTAGTTCATCATTTATATAGATAAAATGTTGTAGAGATATTGGAAGCGAAGAGTTGCCGCGTCAGAACGAAAAGTGATACATCGCTCAGCAACGAAGAAGGACGTAAACAGCGGGCGTTACATGGAGGAAACAAATCAACTGATAAAATAGTAAGTCTATAATTAAGCATAAAGCCACGTAACACTGCACACTTTAGCTGTACAGCTCAAGAGGAGATTGCGATACTAAAGTAGAGTGTCGGTTAGAACGTCAGTGAGACAGAAGCTTCCTTTCCCGTCGCACAACAGGCGAATACAGCGTTCATTTTTCAATTGGTTTTACGAGATCAAAACAGGAGCGACTTATTATCTATTACTTGACTGGTTAATAGTTCACTATTCGAATTACTTACGTGTTTGTGTGTGGTTACTAGGCACAGTCTAGCGTCTTAATGAGAGTGTATTATAGAGTTTTGCCGTCTTTGGGTTCAAATTGTTCAAATGGCTCTGAGCACTATGCGACGTAACTTCTCAGGTCATCAGTCGCCTAGAACTTAGAACTAATTAAACCTAACTAACCTAAGGACATTACACACATCCATGCCCGAGGCAGGATTCGAACCTGCGACCGTAGCGGTCGCCCGGCTCCAGACTGTAGCGCCTAAAACAGCACGGCCACTCCGGCCGGTTGCCGTCTTTGGTATGGACAGATACTGAGATTGTTGTGTGTGTCAGGCGCAGTCTAAGTTGATGACCCTTCGCTCAGATCTCCAGGTAGTGTTGGTTTCGATCACGCAGCTTGAAACTGTTGCCAACCAACATCACAGTGGGGACCCGAATGTGGGGAGCCGAGGGCTATTCAGGGCGTAGTACGTGTTCCCAGTTCTGCCCATATTGTTGATACCCCTATTACTGTCCACACAGAGGTTGACCCCATACCAGTGGTCGAGGGGGAGGTCGTTCCAAAGTGTGCCAGGCATCAAAAATGTTTCGTGGGAGCCGATAGAAATGCATCCCCAGTTCGTCTGACCAACATGCTTACGGCGCTATCAGTGATTGATACAGATCCAGAGCCATACGCAGTAACTTGTCCTGTTTCAGAGGAAGACTCTCAAACCCCCAAGATTCGGGCAGTCGCAGAGAGAGAGGGATTATTGGCAGTTCGGGGCTTCAGTTTCAGGGGCGTAACAGGATCCCTTAGGGACATGGCTACCAAGGAGAATAAGAAAGATGGGTGGAGTCATTCCAGATGTGACAAAGGAAGGAAGTAAGTTCGGGTTTAACATGCAGTCGACATCAAGGCCATTAGACGCGGAGAATATGTTAGGATTTTTTCAAGGATGGGGAAGGAAACTGACGTGCCTTTTCGAAGGAACCATTACGGCATTTGCCTGGAGCGATTTAAAATCACAGAAAACCTATATCTGGATGGTCGGACGTGGGTTTGAACCATCGTGCTCCCGCATACGAGCTAACCACTGCGCCACCTCACTCGGTCATTTCAGATGTGGAACGGTTCCTTCCAGATGTCATGAAGAGCACAGGTTGCAGCCAGCTGCATGTGGCGATGTTGGTACTAATGATGAGTGCTGCTTTGGTTAGGAAGAGATTCTTTCTGGTGTCGAGCGGCTAGCCACAATTCGAGTGGTGGGTGTCGGGTCACGCTTAATAGGACAAAGGTCCATAACGCACAGAAAAAAGCTAAATTGGTAACGATGGCTGTGTGGAGTCGACTGTACAACTTTTAGATTAGATGGTATCGTGTAAGAACAAAAAGGATATCAGCCTGGAGGGTGCAGGTCAAACACAAGACTAGGTTTGATGTTTGACGCATAAGTATTACAATAATAAACCGTCGTAGCTGTGTTTTTAATGAACTAAAGGTCCAGACGCTATCAGAAAGCAATGTAGCACAAATCGTTACAGGTACTGAAAGCTGACGGAACTGGATGTAAGTGAAGTCGAAATTTTTACATAGGACCTGACAGTGTCAGGGATGGATAGACTAAATACAGCTAGTGGTGGTAGTGTGTGTGTGTTAGTGTTAGAAATAGTTATATGCGTACAAGTTATACCTGAAAACCGGAATAGGTTACTAGCTAGTGTAATGTAACTACAACAAATATGCCTATGTGCGTCTGTGAAAATGGACTCGATAAGCAAGCTGAGCTATAAGTAATCGGAATCTAACCTGCATATCACTGTGTGCATGTTGTATGAGTGTCAGTTTCACTGTCATTTCAGTCCTCAACAGATCGTTACATGGAAAACTTAAAACTAAAATTTAGGTAAGCTATCTGACTGCGTATTTGAGTATGAAAAACTACAGGCACAAATGAGCCTGTAACAACGAATAGCTAAGCTATTTGCGTTTTTGAATAAGAATTTACATGCGATGCAGAATCGGACTCGTGCAACGGAATTTACTGGATTAGACTACATGATATGTTGTGGTGTGTCAGCGTATTTGTTTTGGCCCTAAGTTTTTCCCTCCCCTCTTTATATGACTGCCTTTTTCCATGTGGTTTACAGCAATTCGCAGTAGGATGCAGCAGCAGAGGCCAAAGCTTATTGTCAATAAGAATGAATTTATTAAAAAGGAGTTTGCTTGGGTCTTGTTAAGTACTAAATAACTTGTAAAAAGGGGTTTCATAAATTAGGTCTAGTTGAAAGTTCAGGCATCATCATGACCAATAATAGACAAATGTCATTGACAATGACGTAAGTATCAACAATGGCTGAGTGCCAGATTAACTAATTATTTCAGTTTCAAAGATTGATTAACATTTAATAACCACAGCATATTATTTGGACGATAAGGAGGCTTTGTTAGCTGATAAGCAAAACATGGGATTATTGCAAATTCAGACTAACAATCACGAGCCTAACCGCGCAATTGCTTTTGCGCTATGCTTGCGAATTTTACCGTTAATTCCATCTTCAAGAGTAGTTAAGCCATCAAAATCTCTCCTGGCTATATAAATCAATTCCGGCCTTCAGTTTGGTAAAATCTGCCATCGTCGACGTGAGGGCAGCATGACATGTCTTCTGTCTCTGAGCTCTCGATCGAGACTACATAGAATCGCGCTCACATGTTTCGCCCTCAGATTGTTAGTAGTCTCACAACAATGATTAGAATTGTGCTCCCATGTTTCATCCTCAGATTGTTACTATCAATATCTGAGTGCTTATTTATTTCCAATCTTACACAATGCAAAGAATAGTGTTAAGGTGGCTAATTGTTTCCAATGTAATGGGGAGTTCCGACACAGCCCGTACACTAGTTCCTTTTTCCTAACTCCCAACTCAGATGATACAGTTGATGAACAATTCAAAGAAGACTTGAGTCTCATTTCAAATAGATGTTCCACTCATACAGCTACATTTGGTAGTGACTTTAATCTAGCCTCCATATGTTGGTGAAATTACGTGTTTGAAGTTGGTGGTGGGCACAAAATACTGTCCGAAATCGTACTATGGGCTTTCACCGAAAATTATTTTAGATAACTGTTTCAGAAGACCGCTCAAAGTGTAAATGGTTACGAAGACGCACTCGAGCAAATAGGGAACATTATGACGGATTCAGGGATCAGTGACTTCAAGGTTGTTGTGGTGACCCTGATTACCCAAACCGATCAAAAATAAACGAAAATATATCTATTCAAAAGAATCAGAAAAAATTCACTTGACGTTTCCTTGGAGACAGTCTCCATTCCTTCAGAACTAACTGTAAAATTGAAACCACATGTGGATGAAATCGAAGAAATAGTATCCACAGCCATGGAGAGACACATACGAAATAAGTTAATAACAGACGGAACCGTCCCCGCACGGTACACAAAACAGGTCAAAACTCTGCTGCAGAAGCAACGCAAAAGCTATGCGATACTCAGAAGAACGCAAAATCCCCAAGATAAACGGAGTCTTACAGAAGCTCTCAATTCAGCGCGATCTTCAGTGCGAGATGCCGTAAGCAGTTCCAACTCTGTACTGAAATCTCGCAGAAAATCGGGAAAAATTCTGGTCCTATTTGAGGTACACCAGCAGCGAGACAAAATCGATACCTCCACTGCGTGTTAGCGAAGATAATGTTACTGATAACACTGCCACTAAAGCAGAGTTACTTAATACAGTGTTCCAAAAGTACTTCACCAAAGAAGACGAAGTAAGTATTCTAGAATTAGAATCAAGAACTGCTGCCAAAATGAGTAACATAGAATTAGATTTCCTCAGTGTAGCAGTGCAACTTAAATGATGTAATAAACGCAAGTCCTCCGGTGCAGACTGTATAGCAGTTAATTTTCTTCCACAGTTTGTTGACAAAAAAGATGCATTCTTTACAGTTATATACAAACTTCCGCTCGACGAAAGGTCCATACCTAATGACTAGAATGTTGCATTGGTCACACCAATACTCAAGAATGGAAGTACGAGTAATCCAATGAACTATAGACCCGTATCGCTACATCGATTTGCAATAAGATTTTAAACGATGTACTGTTTTCCAACATTATGAATTACCTCGAGGAAAACGATCTTTTGACACACCAGTCAATAAAGATTCATAAAATAACATTCTTGGGAAACACAACTTCTTGCAAAGTAATGGGTTATATCAACATGGGAACGTGCATACATGTCTGAAAGAACATTGGAAGATCGCATTGTACTTCTCAACAGCACACGCACTGCAATGTCGTATATATCAGCCAGCACCGGATAAGTGACTTTTAAATTAAAAATGTCCTCCCTGTGCGGGAATATACGTCATGGATGTACGAGTCCAGCTTGTAGACACATGGTGGACGACATACGGAAGTTCGGATCTGGCGGTGAAGCGTACACGAATAGCCTAATGGTAAAGCGACCGCTCGGGATAAGAGCGAAATCCGGGACTGGGTCATGGTCCGGTACAAATTTTCGTTGTCATCATCCCATTGCACAGCTAATGGTTGTCCACACCACATTCATAACTGCGAATACATTCTATGTATTCCATAACGGCTATAGTCGTCGCAGTGCCTGATCCTTTGGACATACATGCCTTACTGCTGCACACTGCACTACGTATCATGCAGGGAATTTAATGAACGTGATCAACAGCCATGAGTGTCTGTAGCAAATCAACTACCAGCAGGGGGTGGTTTATGACTAGACACTGTTACCACCAACCTCAAAGCTACAGATACTAGAATTAGTGTAGTTGTACCAATGATTGCATATCACGGTGTGTTCGTAATGGAACTCAGTGTGAAGAGCAAGAGTGAATTGTTACCAAGAATATGTCTATCAAGACAGAAATTCACTAGAAAGATTATTATAGAAGAGAGACTGAATAACCTGAAAGCCCATCTGTCTGGTGTTAACTAACAGCACAACAATGCAGAAATACCTGCGTGCTACTGTAAGGACGAAACTTGGTGGCATGTTCCCAATAATCCCCAAGAACAATCCTGTAGGCAAAGCATAAGAAAGGGAAGAAAGTATTAAAGAGAAGACACGGTGTACATCTGAACTAGGTAAGTTAAAATGCGTTGCCACAGTGCCTAGGGACAATATGAAGATAGCAGTAGACCTTGTAACTAAAGATCTTGTTTACTATAACTATATAAAAGGCAGGAGAATTTGTGTAAAAGTAGTGGCAAATGCGAAAAAGAAATAATGTGACTGGTTCATTAAAGAGACTCTTAATCCACGTAAAGCAGCTTGAAATCTGGTAAATGAATTTCAGGAACAAGCCTACATTCGTCTTAATTTTCTGTAGGCCTAATGTCTTCAATCAGTGGTCTGTTAGGATAGTAAAAGGTACTACAAGTGAAATTCTAACTCAGGCCTAGCTCCTACAACTCATACTAAAATTTAAGCAGTTGTGGTATTAAAAACTGAAAGTACCTAACCCCAAAAACTTTATTAAAATATTGAAATCATTTAAGCATTCAGAAAGTGCAGATGTCTTGCATAGTCCTAAAGAAAGTTATTCCGGAGCTTACTCAAACACTAGCTATAGTAATCAACAAATGTTTATCCTTCTGAGTCTTCCCCCAACTCATGAAGCTGGCATGTCGAGTGTCCAGTTTTAGACAAATTTCAATAGTGCCGATTTTAACCACAGTTATGGAGTCTGTAACGGAATATCGGACATAAAGCTACTAAGAAGACGATAATTCTTCCAAGATACACAGCGTGGTTTTCTTAAAGGACAGTCTGTTGTTACGGCAGCGTTGGACTTAATTACAAGGATCAGTCAGAGGTTTGAAGACAGATAAAGTGTGGAACTGAGACGCTGAGACCTCAGCAAAGCGTTTGACTGCATCTCGCACCAAATATTGGTTAGTAAGCTAAAGGGCTATGGTACTGGAAGTGTTATTCAGATGGTTCAAATGGCTGTAAGCACTCTGGAACTTAACATCTGAGGTCATCAGTCCCACAGACTTGGAACTACTTAAACATAACCAACCTAACGCAATCACACACATCCATGCCAGAGGCAGGATTCGGAGCTGCGACCGTGGCAGCAGCGCGGTTCCGGATTGAAGCGCCTAGAACCGGTCGGCCACAGCGTCCGGCAAGTGTTATTCTCTCGGATCTTAAATATTATCTTGAAAACTGAAGGCAGGTAGTGTCAGTCCATTTAACAATCTCCCAAGAGAAAAAATTGGATCATGGCGCCTTCATTCATACATCATAGGACCTCTCCTGTTCCTGTTGTCAATGATATAGGCTGCAACCACCACATGTTACAGTTTGACACCACCTTCTGTGCTAAAGGAAAAACTGTTACACGAGCTCTACTAGCAACAGATGTGCTCAATGAAGTCATCAACCAGTGGTTCATCAAATGTGAAAAGAAAATGAAAAAAGACATCGTCTGAAATGCAGCCTCAGCGACAATGGATGCCAGGAGAATATGGAGGCTATCAAATCTCTGGGCTTCATGACTAACAATAAATTATCAGTTAATGAGCACACCGTGGAAGTGTGCGCCAAGCTTTCCAAAGTCATCTACGTCTGAATGGCTGAGGGGTTTAATAACTGACCACTTCCTTGTAACAGTGTCTTATGCACTATTTCATAGCGTGAATTCGTGGGAACATTCTGCTGACTGTGAGGATGTATTAATACTATAAAAAAGAGGTTCATCACATCAAGGAAAAGGCTCGACTACCACACGACTGTATTCATCCGGTTAGGAATAACGACAGATTTCAGTTAGCGTGCGTTTTTATGCATTATTAGTATAAATGAAAACCAGGGGGCTTTCAGAACGGGGCACGATGTACATAATTATGACACTCGCAACAAAAGAAATACAGAAATCCCAGGCCGTCGAGTATTTGGAACACAGATGGTCTCCAATGGTGGCTCTAAAAGATGTTCAGCACACAAGTGCAATGTCTGACGTTAGGATAATTGGATGTTAAATTGTACAGGACTGGAAACATCATCCATTATACTCTGTTAAAGAATTTTCAACAGTGAGTCACGTGAATGGGTGGAATACTATGTTCTTCGTTGGTCTTACATGTCTTCGTTGTAAACATTATCTTTATATGTTACATGAAATATTGTTGTAATTAACATTCTTTATAAATAATGGTGATAAAAAATGTAATTTTGACCCAGTCGGACCAGCTAACGAGGCAGGTCTAGTAATGAAGTAATAGCAATAATGAACTACTACCATTTCGAAATTAAAACCTGACTTTCATTTTATACAGTATACACTCCTGGAAATGGAAAAAAGAACACATTGACACCGGTGTGTCAGACCCACCATACTTGCTCCGGACACTGCGAGAGGGCTGTACAAGCAATGATCACACGCACGGCACAGCGGACACACCAGGAACCGCGGTGTTGGCCGTCGAATGGCGCTAGCTGCGCAGCATTTGTGCACCGCCGCCGTCAGTGTCAGCCAGTTTGCCGTGGCATACGGAGCTCCATCGCAGTCTTTAACACTGGTAGCATGCCGCGACAGCGTGGACGTGAACCGTATGTGCAGTTGACGGACTTTGAGCGAGGGCGTATAGTGGGCATGCGGGAGGCCGGGTGGACGTACCGCCGAATTGCTCAACACGTGGGGCGTGAGGTCTCCACAGTACATCGATGTTGTCGGCAGTGGTCGGCGGAAGGTGCACGTGCCCGTCGACCTGGGACCGGACCGCAGCGACGCACGGATGCACGCCAAGACCGTAGGATCCTACGTAGTGCCGTAGGGGACCGCACCGCCACTTCCCAGCAAATTAGGGACACTGTTGCTCCTGGGGTATCGGCGAGGACCATTCGCAACCGTCTCCATGAAGCTGGGCTACGGTCCCGCACACCGTTAGGCCGTCTTCCGCTCACGCCCCAACATCGTGCAGCCCGCCTCCAGTGGTGTCGCGACAGGCGTGAATGGAGGGACGAATGGAGACGTGTCGTCTTCAGCGATGAGAGTCGCTTCTGCCTTGGTGCGAATGATGGTCGTATGCGTGTTTGGCGCCGTGCAGGTGAGCGCCACAATCAGGACTGCATACGACCGAGGCACACAGGGCCAACACCCGGCATCATGGTGTGGGGAGCGATCTCCTACACTGGCTGTACACCACTGGTGATCGTCGAGGGGACACTGAATAGTGCACGGTACATCCAAACCGTCATCGAAACCATCGTTCTACCATGCCTAGACCGGCAAGGGAACTTGCTGTTCCAACAGGACAATGCACGTCCGCATGTATCCCGTGCCACCCAACGTGCTCTAGAAGGTGTAAGTCAACTACCCTGGCCAGCAAGATCTCCGGATCTGTCTCCCATTGAGCATGTTTGGGACTGGATGAAGCGTCGTCTCACGCGGTCTGCACGTCCAGCACGAACGCTGGTCCAACTGAGGCGCCAGGTGGAAATGGCATGGCAAGCCGTTCCACAGGACTACATCCAGCATCTCTACGATCGTCTCCATGGGAGAATAGCAGCCTGCATTGCTGCGAAAGGTGGATATACACTGTACTAGTGCCGACATTGTGCATGCTCTTTTGCCTGTGTCTATGTGCCTTTGGTTCTGTCAGTGTGATCATGTGATGTATCTGACCCCAGGAATGTGTCAATAAAGTTTCCCCTTCCTGGGACAATGATTTCACGGTGTTTTTATTTCAATTTCCAGGAGTGTAATTTCAGTACCATGCCTGGGTAAGGACTGCCATCAGGAACAACTACTCCCTTACCCCCCTCCCCAACCAATGACCCATGTCCCACAACAGCAACACCCTGGCTTTAGCCAAGCGCAGACTCATTTGTTTAAAGATTGACCCATGGCCTCTCAGTTTTTCGTCTTTTCCTAATGAATCGAGAACATGGTCTCATGCAGAATGAATTATCTGTAAGTGGTTTGTAACTATTCAGAGTTTCATCTGCAATAAACCAAACAGGACACCTTAGTCAAACAAAGTAACTCACCTATAAAACTTTTTTCATACTCTGCGTTGGTATGTCAAACCAAATACCTTGACGACCAGAACCCCACACACGTTTCCTGTTACAACGCCCCACGTGTAAGTCCAGACTACGTTTTCGGGAACCTTACACAAATTCACACCACAGCCACATACAATGCACTTACATTGAATAGCAATGAGCTTTAACACCATCACAGAATTAATAGTGGTACTCACATCGCTAAACTCGTCCATGAGTTTCAACACCGTAAAATGTACGAGAGGAATTTCGTTTTAAAAACTTACACTATCTGCAGAATTATTTACTAAAACAGGCGCTGAACTTGGAACAGCGACGCTCTCTGTATTTTGATACTAAATGAATTAATAAACGAACGACCGACAGAATTCCCTCGGGTATATAAAGGACGAAAATAGGACGGAAAATAACGCTTTACAGATATACAGTAAGAAATAAGGACCAAAAGGTGACTCACAGGAGTCACTAACGTTATCCCACTGGCCTGGACAATGACTAGCATGGAATATTCCGGTTTAGGAGAATATATAATCTGCAGTATTCTGATTCTACTGCGATTACGAGATCTACAAAATTCATCCTCTTCCAACACATGTCTCAAACGTACTTTGATGAACAGTCTGGGTGATTGGTTTCTGAATGTATCTGCCGTGTCAACTAGCTTATTCATTACGTAAACATAACTTTGTGAATATATGTCACGCTTCAACACACAAGAGCGGTCGATTTGGAGTCTGTATTTTGGGTTCCACGAACTGGCGGAATCGCGATGTTTTCTGATGGCTTACCTTCTGAACGACGTCGTTGCTCCATGTTCTTTCTGCACTTCTCAGTTTTTCTAAGATTTTTTCTGGCTGGAGATAGACACGTTCATGTTGCTCGCCAGTCGCCTCGTCGCAAACCGCTGCTAAGCAACGACTTCGACAGCTACAAACACCACTACATTGTTGATAGCAGCATCACGTCGCGACATGTTAAGTCCAAGACAATGCGCGAGAAATAGTCACCGCACAATCAAGGAAACTATACAGCCATAACAGAAGAGGCGAAACTAGGCTTGGACGACAGGGAAACGACCCCAAGAATAAAGTGCCCCTGAAAGTGAAAAAAAGAAGCTACGAGCAAAAATTAAAATTGGAGGGGAAAGTGGTAAATGTGGTAAAATAAGTCAGTCAAGATCAGTCTTTCGCTATGTTAAAATAATGGACGATTGTTTTGGAAAGTATTGTGCTATAAAGATAACGTAATCACTCATCTTCCTTGCCGAGGTAAAACATCAGTCTGTAATATATTAAGAACATCAGTTAATTGGGTGTATAGAACGGAAGGGGCTAGATGTGCGCAAGTGTTTCGATAAGTACGAAACAGCAGTGCCTGTGTTATTAAGAAGCGTGAAGCAGTGATGCTGCTGACATGCATACATCTCCGAGGGAACATTGCTTCGCAATTCTCACCAACATAAGCACTGCTAATTCGTATTTATTCCTCAATACCAGGTCCTTGATTATCAATAAATACGTCCTGTCTGGAGGGGAGTATACGTAACCCACGAGTACAGGCTGTGAAACATGGACAACGATCTATGTAAGTTTGGGTCTGGTCGTGATTGGTGCACGGATAGTCGATGCGTTTAAGGCGATCCCTCGCATTTAGCGGGAAATCCGGATTCTGGTCCCGGTCCGGCACATATTGTCACTGTCATCATTCTAATATACAGCCGATGGTGGTTCATATCCAGAACTGCGAATACATTTCCTGTGTTTCAGCCAACGCTGCGACAGAGCACTCGTCATGAATAGGGTATACATCGGCGTGCAAAAAAGAGTTAAGCAAAAATTTAAGTCTAGTTTTTAAAGCTGATGTGAAGGCTAAGAAGCTAATCAAGAAACAGCTCTGTACTTCTAAACTTTGTGAATGTCTACAGTTGTTTTGACCACATCATGCTATATTAATATTGTTTAGTCATTACTTCAAAGGTAATGCTAAATACACCAGACCCTCCGCATTGAACTGCCAGATGAGCATCTATTTACTTAGAACGTTATTACTTAGGGCAAAAAATGTAACGAAAAAATTGTAGCAATAGGTGTTAAAAACATACTCTCATTCCAGGCTGCACTTACGGTTTGATAAATTTTATTCCATGATCGACTTCGTAACGTGACGTTTCATCTTCAGTTGTACCTTAATACACCCTAATTAACAGTTACACATTAATTTCGCAGATCTAAGCAGGCTGTCAACCAAAGAACAGGTGAACATACCCTACATCTGCAACACTACAGAAGACGACACCACACGTGGGTTATGTTAACCTGTCTTTCGGTTTACAATCAGTTGTGACCTGGGAAATCAGTGCATAGATGTTTGTTAAATTACATCTGAAGACGACACTTCAAGCCTTGAAATCGGTCTGCTGCACTTAGTGCAATACGTGTAAGGTCCTGAAATACAAGACAAAAGTAAACGTTACAGGTTATTAAATCATGACTTCAAGCTGAGGCTATTTTATTAAGCCGCTGAATTCCAACCATCCGCTAGGTGATACTTCTCAGACGCGATGCAGAGCAGTAGAGAGAATTAATACAGAGCCCAAGGGCTTTCCGCCTGAGAATATGGACATTGTAGCTGGATATGACTTCTTACGGGCCATGTTACCAGAAACATAGATGGATAGGTGGAAGATCGGTTATGAGACGAAGTTCGAAATCGAGTAGGAGAAGGATGAGTAAGGAAATCACCGTTTCCATTACAAGATAACTAACCGGCATTTGCCTCAAGCTATTTTTCAGAGACAATGGCGAGGGAGAGGGGAAGGGAAGGACAAAATCTCGAAAAACCTTTAAATTGATGGACGTCGGGGTTTTCAATCGCCGCCCTACAGAACACGGGTCAAGTGTATGTCTGACCACCGCGAAATATCGCTCGGCAGCTATTAGAAATAACTAGCATCAAAGGACAATGCGACGAACTACTTGACGAACCTTTAAACATCTGTGAAAGATTGAGCTGGTCCATTTAGTGTAAATTATATAAGAAACAAATTAAACCAGTAGAGAACCTCTTCAAAGGGGTTTTTGAGGATGAAAGGCTGAACACGGTACATAAGTGCACTTAAAATAAATTTTTTATCCAGTGTTTGACAATATTCATTCGCAACTAGATACGTTGTTTTAAGAAATTATGTACGTTATAGATGCATACGTAACATTACTATTTTTTTCGTGTTTACCGTCTACGATGAATAAATTAACAATGAAGCAACTAATTTTTTAAATGAAATTTTCTCATGATTGTTTTCTTCTCTATACAAAACAGTTAAAATTTACAAGAACTTTGTTTATTACTAGCTGACAAACCCGGTATTCACGGGAATTAATTTTTCAAATTTTTTATTAGAAACTGGAACAAAGAACGAACTGTGTTTGTAGTGTAATGTCGAAAAATTTTCATTTACATGTATTCGTGAAAACGGCTTTGATATTATGAAAGAGTCGTAAAAATGCCTAATGTACTTATGTGTAATTACAGCTGCTCCGCGTGTCGACAACGCGATATTGTAGTGGTCTCCATGCTAACACACCTTCATAGCTCTATATACGGCTATTGTTTTCGCCTACAGCCGTTTTCGCTTCGCAGTTGAAGGCCGTCAAAAGCGCTGGCAGTGTTCAGGGATTTCCTTAAGTTGACTGGACTGTAGGAGCGTTTTAGTAGTAACGAATAAATGTACTAAAACTTCATGCATTATGTGGCATTTCTTCAGCACTTATTACGTCATATTTCTTGGAATTTGTGACGTACAATGATGTATTTGTGTAGGTACATTCAGGCGGAGAATCTAGAGAGCCCTTTCTAGAAGATGACTGTGCGGGCATTACGTTTTCACAATCGTATGTTTCTCGTATTGATCGTGAGAAAAAAGTAAGAGCTATAAGGTTAAGTACAGAGGCATTTGGACAATCATTTCTTCTTTGCTCCACACGCTAATGGATTAGGAAAGAAAATCCGTCATCCACTGTACCGTGGCTTGTGGTGTAATTATGTAGATGTCGAAACCGGGAAAGATCATAATCGAGAGTAGTGCTGGAAACTAAGTCGACTGATAAGTAAGAAATGAGGAGTTTCTCTAGAGTATCGGCGTAATACTAACTAGAATTAGGGACAGAATGATAAGGCCAGTGTTCACGCATCACGGAATAACTTTCACGGCTGTAGAAGCAATTACAAAGGCCAAAACTACAAGGGGAGGGCAGGGATTGGAGAATACACGGTGGGGAAAAACAAAGTGATAGTAAAGACAGAGCAGCGCAGAGGTTGTAATCACACTACAGCGGCCAAAAACTGGCAACCAATCAACTTCGAATTTGAGGGAGTCAGCACCCGACAAGAGCGAGTCGTAAGAGTTTGTGAGCCTGCGAAAGAAAATTCACTATATGACAGAAGTATTCAATACGATGTGCCAATTACTTTTTCGAAAATGTAATCTTTGTGGTGTGACGCAGAAGACAGGAATATCGAGCATTTCCGTGCACAAAACGGTATTTGAGAAAATGTATCATTAATAATTAATTTCTGTTCCTTTCCACATACTAAGCTTCTGCACTTGTTATAATAATAGTTCAATCATGGTCTCTGTAGCTTAGAAAAAATTAAAACATGTAGTCTTTAGACATAACTATTAATAACATTGAATATTACACTACCACATGTCGGTTATCTTAATGAAGTGCAGTCAGGAAAGTCGAGAATTTAGCAACACAAAACGTGATTTGAGAAAATGTGTGCGGTAATTAATTTCTGTTTCTTTGCTCTTACAGACGTACTGCACTTCTTCACTCAAACTCTGTACCTTAGCAAAGATTAAAACATATAGCTTTTATACTTAATTATTGTTAACATTGCATATTAAACTACCATTTGTCGACTATCGTAAGAAGGTGCTGTTTCTGCAGTACAGGATCTTATCTTAAAAAATTAATGGCCCTACAGTAATGTCAGTGAAGTTTATTTAATAGTGAAGTCTTATCCGCTAGACATCACAGGAAATTCGTGTTAACGTAACAAGCCGTAGGTAGAAATTTAAAATTAGCCTATCTTTGAGTCTTCAGCTGAAATCGTTATCTTCAGCTAATTTAATTAATAACTATGCTCCTTCGCATAACAGATATTAGCTATGGCACGTTTGCTTAAATGCCGACACATCCGCCTGCTACTCGCTGACTGTCTTTTGTTTTGTGCCCGCAGTTGCAAATGATATTTACGATGTACGATTACTTGTAAAAGTTTTCTCCATTCGACGTCACCTGTCCTGCTCTGACCTTATCAGCAGGTGGTTTCCCTCCACCTCGTGTACAACAAGTAAATGAGAAATTTGGTTGGAGTAAAGCATTATTATAATTAAACTTTCGCTACTCGAAAGGACTCACATGGAAAACGAGAGCACGTAGGACAATGATACTTTGTGGAAACATTTGTAACGCCGCACAGAAGATAAATAACAAATAAACCGTTGAATGAAACACAATTTAATTTCACATGATAGGGTAGCCTTTGTTAAATGCGTATCTTGTCCAATTTCGAGTTTACAAACGTTGCTCAATGTGACGACCAGCGGCATCTACCACAGCTTAGAACCGCACTATCATTAAAATTATCGTTCGCAGCACTATTCGAACGTTGGACCATGGAATGTTAAGCTGTCGTGCACTGCTGGAAAATCGCACATTGTGGCTACCAATCTCAGCCAATGCAACAGTAACTTGAAACTTCATCGCAGATTAAAACTGTGTGCCGGACCGAGACTCGAACTCGGGACCTTTGCCTATCGCAGGCAAGTGCTCTACCAACTGAGCTACCCGTGCACATCTCAAGCCCCGTGTTCACAGCTTTAATTCTAGCAACAGTAACTTCAACAATTTATGGTGCAATTAGCAGTGGGCCTCTCCCAGGAGCGATTCCCAAATCACCAATTAATCCTGACTTTTGAGTCATGTTCTTCAACCTCTGTGCGGAAATAGGACGTTTCCGTATTCTTATAATGCGTCGATATTCGCGAAGTGCAGCAGCACGCCGGCCAATGTGGTCGAGCGGTTATAGGCGCTTCAGTCGGGACCGCGCGACCGCTACGGTCGCAGGTTTGAATTCTGCCTCGGGCATGAATGTGTGTGATGTCCTTAGATTAGTTCGTTTTAAGTAGTTCTAAGTTCTAGGGGACTGGTGACCACAGATGTTAAGTCCCTTAGTGCTCTGAGCCATTTGGACCATTTGCAGCAGCACTGTGTCTGTTGTTTTGATAAAACAGCTGTACGAGGAGAGTCCGGATAACTTTGTCAACACCCACGATGACTGATTGCAACTGTAATGCCGACCGATGCTTTCCTTTGAACCATATGTCGCCGTACCAGTAGCGGCACCCTACAGCAAGTCTGACACTAAAACCACTTTCAACGCAGACCCTGCAGCGTATAATCTGAACGCCATTCCTATGAAGTTGGGTACACATGTGGTAAGTAGTTTTCCGTTTAAACTGGCTCAAGCAGCGAAAGTTTAATAATGAAGGACCTGCACCATTTTCAGATAAGGAGGTTGCCACAACCGAGGAAAAAAAGCCGGGTCGCCTCAACTCAGTCAGACCGATGAGCAAACACAAAAAAAAAAAAAAAATTCTCCACAGACTATCGATTTTAGTGAATCACGACCTTCCCCAGACGTAAACAGACACTGACGGGATGACTTTTTATCAAAATCCAGGCTTTAATCAAAGAAGCATAGCCATGAAGAATATGCAATGATGAAGAGAGATTCTGCAAAAATTTGCCAGATACGATTTATTCAGTTAACACCTAAATGATTACACTGAAATCTACCCGTTTAGCCATTGTGCCAGGCGACATAGGCACTAATGGCCGCATAGCTAAAATAAATTGAGAAAACCAGCTTTAATCTGAAAAAGCGTAGCGAGGGACAAAACGGATCCCCTGTGTAACTTACATGTTTAGAATAAAAACATTAATTAATAACACAGTTACTATTTATTGTGAAAGGGTACAGTACCACCCGACATTGAAAATACACTCCTGGAAATTGAAATAAGAACACCGTGAATTCATTGTCCCAGGAAGGGGAAACTTTATTGACACATTCCTGGGGTCAGATACATCACATGATCACACTGACAGAACCACAGGCACATAGACACAGGCAACAGAGCATGCACAATGTCGGCACTAGTACAGTGTATATCCACCTTTCGCAGCAATGCAGGCTGCTATTCTCCCATGGAGACGATCGTAGAGATGCTGGATGTAGTCCTGTGGAACGGCTTGCCATGCCATTTACACCTGGCGCCTCAGTTGGACCAGCGTTCGTGCTGGACGTGCAGACCGCGTGAGACGACGCTTCATCCAGTCCCAAACATGCTCAATGGGGGACAGATCCGGAGATCTTGCTGGCCAGGGTAGTTGACTTACACCTTCTAGAGCACGTTGGGTGGCACGGGATACATGCGGACGTGCATTGTCCTGTTGGAACAGCAAGTTCCCTTGCCGGTCTAGGAATGGTAGAACGATGGGTTCGATGACGGTTTGGATGTACCGTGCACTATTCAGTGTCCCCTCGACGATCACCAGTGGTGTACGGCCAGTGTAGGAGATCGCTCCCCACACCATGATGCCGGGTGTTGGCCCTGTGTGCCTCGGTCGTATGCAGTCCTGATTGTGGCGCTCACCTGCACGGCGCCAAACACGCATACGACCATCATTGGCACCAAGGCAGAAGCGACTCTCATCGCTGAAGACGACACGTCTCCATTCGTCCCTCCATTCACGCCTGTCGCGACACCACTGGAGGCGGGCTGCACGATGTTGGGGCGTGAGCGGAAGACGGCCTAACGGTGTGCGGGACCGTAGCCCAGCTTCATGGAGACGGTTGCGAATGGTCCTCGCCGATACCCCAGGAGCAACAGTGTCCCTAATTTGCTGGGAAGCGGCGGTGCGGTCCCCTACGGCACTGCGTAGGATCCTACGGTCTTGGCGTGCATCCGTGCGTCGCTGCGGTCCGGTCCCAGGTCGACGGGCACGTGCACCTTCCGCCGACCACTGGCGACAACATCGATGTACTGTGGAGACCTCACGCCCCACGTGTTGAGCAATTCGGCGGTAGGTCCACCCGGCCTCCCGCATGCCCACTATACGCCCTCGCTCAAAGTCCATCAACTGCACATACGGTTCACGTCCACGCTGTCGCGGCATGCTACCAGTGTTAAAGACTGCGATGGAGCTCCGTATGCCACGGAAAACTGGCTGACACTGACGGCGGCGGTGCACAAATGCTGCGCAGTTAGCGCCATTCGACGGCCAACACCGCGGTTCCTGGTGTGTCCGCTGTGCCGTGCGTGTGATCATTGCTTGTACAGCCCTCTCGCAGCGTCCGGAGCAAGTATGGTGGGTCTGACACACCGGTGTCAATGTGTTCTTTTTTCCATTTCCAGGAGTGTAGGTACAACATTCTTCGTTATTCTTGTCAGAACAACATATTTTTTGTAATAGTAACTAAATTACACTTAATACACCGAAACCGGATACCAGTGTAGGAAAGAATGACAGTTTATTTCTTTAATTGATCACATGTGCACTCCCATAAAATAAATCCCTACACCCAATTTGGTGAGATCTGTGAAATGAATGAACGTATGGTCGTCTGCTAACCGCAGATAGTGAATGTGCAATATATGATCATCTTTGAGACGGTCTTTCGGTCACCTTTGGTGCAACCAAAGAGATGAAATTTACCTGAGCTTTGAGCGCCTGAAATGTGGCTGACCAATACGGTAGCAAAGGTGCGAAATGACCTGAAGAACGGCCATGTTTTCAGGACTCGTGCGCTGGATCTTGTGTTGGTAAGACCTGTCTTAGGTGTGCTCCGTAAAGACAAAAGAGTGGAGAGAATGGTATGCATGTGGAATACTTAAGAGTAGTTTGGAATAATAATTTCTCTATTTCTGGAACTTTTGTGGGGAGAATTAAATGTCAGGCAGGTAATCTTAAGGGGATCGTAGTAATCTTCGGAAGTGACCAACGGTCACAATGAAACCACGTGTAGCAATAAGTTGAAATACTTCCGAGTGCATAAGTTAAGCTGAATTACTGGCGAGTGTACTATAAGTTGGAAATATTTAAGAAATGGCGTGTGCAGGACTTGAAATTAGAGACGAGTACTTTCACGTGGTGTTTACTGTGTGAGTCTCAATCTGTGTATGAGACAAAGGATAAGGAGAAGTACTCGTCCATGGTATCAGTTGAGGACTCGCGTGTGTGACGAATATGTTCTTAATATTACTTTGCGTGTTATGTTTCCGTGTGGCGCTCGATTCAAACTATAATACTCTGAGAGTGAAGCAAGGTGAGTCAGCCGTCTATCCAGCAACGCCACTTGGCTTGCATTGCACAGGAAGACGTGCATATGTCCTCCAGAGTTCATAGTGGGAAAGAAAAGCTACGAAGTGTGGCAGTGTCGTGTTAAACTTGGATGAATATTAATTGAAGTGGGAAAGCTGAAAGTGATGTGATTATAACGTTGTGACTATTCCTTGTGTTGTATTCCATGTTACCAGTGTGATGTATTTCATGTAATTTAAGTATGTGTGGTTTGCATGGGAGAGTAGCAAGATAGGTTCAGAGGTACTGGTCTATGCATGTTCCTTTTGTACCGCTCGGTCTGGAGGAAATTTTCGCGATGATGGGTGTGAGAGACGAAGGGTGAGATATAGCAAAAGAACCACCATCCTATCCAGAAAGTGCACTGTAGTGTTAGATAATTACGAGACCATAAGACAGAGAATCACCAATGTAAAGCCATGCCCACTGGGCGGAGTTTCTCATGCGTAATTGTTGTAGAAAATGTAATGGTGTGTTTGGGTTATAGAATTTATCGGAACAAATAAGATAGTAAAAAGAAAAAGATTGATAGCCTTTTCCTTCGAATAGTATGCTGTCATGATATCCAAAATTTATAATGTGTGCGCCATTCATATTCAGTGCAATGGCCACGTGTTGACCAAAGCCGTTGGGTAAGTAAGAAAATGGGGTATTGCCAGTGCGTAGTGAACAGTTAGAGTTGTGTAAATTACTAATAGTCAGACGTGCGTTATACGTTTCCGTTGCGTAATATTCAAACAGGAGAATAATTCGTAACTTAATTGTGAGTACTAGAGCTCATGTTACTCGACAAATGAGAATGGGTCCACTCACTTGGCAGACCACTCAACTTGCAGGCCTGACTGCTTGATGCCACAGTATGAGCAAGACATGTGGGTGCCTCTCAACTTTTTCAAGAAAAATTCCTTAACTATCGAGAAAATGTAAAGAGATTCAAAAAAACTTACGTACTCTCGTAGCAGAAATTGTCATTTTCGTCCTCACAAATAGCAGCGCACTGTTTAACAGCCCAAACTGCTTTCCTGAGCAGCTGACCACAACCTCAGAGTTGTAAACGTCTTTCAGAAACCGCTTTCTACTACTTTCCATCCATTCTCATCTCATTATTAAAATTATACGCTACATTATTCTCAACCACCATAAGATTATATTACAATGTTTTACTTATTTTATTGTTATTATTGTTTATTTTGTTGTTATTACTCCCCCAGTCATGGATGGAACATTATATGTGGGGCCGAAGGCCAATTATGTTATGAAGCGAGAGGGGAGGCTACATCTGCATCTACATTTACATGGATACTCTGTAAATCACACTTAAGTGCTTGGCAGAGAGTTCATCGAACCACCTTCACAATAGTTCTCAATTATTCCACACTAGGGAAAAACGAAAACCTATATCTTTCAGTGTGAGATCTGATTTCTCTTATTTTATTATGATGATCGTTTGTACCTCTATAGGCAGGCGTCAGCAAAATATTTTCGCATTCAGAGAAGAAAGTTCGTGATTGAAATTTCGTGAGAAGATTACGCCGCAATGAAAAACGCCTTTGTTTTAATGGTGTCCATTCCAAATTCTGTATCATGTCGCTGACACTCTCTCCCCTATTTGTCAATAATAACAAACGCGCTGCTCTTCTTCGAACTTTCTCGATGTACTCTGTTAATCCTTTCTTGTAAGGATCCCAGACCGCGCAGCAGTTCTACAAAAGAGGCCGGACGAAGGTAGTGTAGGCGGTCTTTGTAGTAGATCTGTTACATTTGCTAGGTGTTGCGCCAATAAAACGCAGTCTTCGTTTTTCTTTCCCCACAACATTTTCTATGTGTTCTTTCCAGTTTCAGTTGTTCGTTTAGTTGAATTTGCAGCCCTTAGATTAGAATGATTTATCATGTAACGGAAGTTTAACGGGTTCCGTTTAGCACTCATGTCAAGTTGACAGGGAAAAGTTATGGTCCTTCTCCTCAGAACTGAAACCTAGATCCGCTCTTGTGCACAGCAGATAGAATGTATAATTATAATCAATCATATTGTAAAAATCGAAACGCTCTGTACACTGTTTGTGTGATCGTATAACATTCACGGAGTAATTTGACAAGCCATAACGTGAGTTTACAGTATGACTATTGGGAAGAGGAACCGTGGGCTGTAAGTGAGACTATTTTATGTGAACGACATTAACTACAATGAAGCACTAGGAGAGTCGCCAACTGAAAGGGTTGAAGTCGCGCTTGGTCTGGCAACTAGAAGACGAAGGCATCCCATCCAGGTGGAAGTTACTGACGCGATTGCTGTTACTGTAACTGAGCATGCAGCACGTGCCCCGGTTAGTGCTATTTCTTGTGTACTGTCACGAGAATTGTCCATCGCATGGTCAACAGTACGGTCTGTTTTACACTGGTGCAGCAACTGAACACTCATGATCCGAAGCAACTTTCTGAATTTGCTATTCGGTATCTGGCACTGATCAAAGTTCACGACATGTGGTCGGACAATATTTTATGTGGTGATGAGGCTCACTTTATACTACAGGGCACAGTGAATGTCAAGAATTGCCGAATTTGGGAACTGAGAACCGTGTGTTGTGTACGAAGAGACATTATACTCGCCTTGTGTAAGAGTGGTGTGGATTCACAAGCAGCTTTATGCTCGGTCCGTTCTTCTTTTAAGAGAATGCACCAAGAGAGCCTATCAGATGTACCATGACGTATGCACCTTACAGAGACCTCCTTGTACAGCATGTTATTGGTGCTTTGGAAGAGCACAACTGTGTGGAAACCATTGTTTTCGTGCAAGATGGGGCAATACATTATGTTGCTCTCCCAGTGAAATGCTTAATGCAAACTTCCACGAACGTGTAATCTTCAGAGGTTTTCCAGATACATGGCCTGCAAGAACACTTGACATAAATCCATGTGACTTCAGGCTCTGGTGATATCTAAATGAACGTGATTACCAGAACACTACCAGTGTCTACCAAATCTGCGGGCCAGTACATAGGAATATGTTGCTCAGATCCCATCTGAACTGCGACGAGCATCTGTTCATCACGTCGTTACACGGATGCAGTATCTCGTCTACTCCTCCAGTGCTCTATTGCACAAACTGTGTAAGCGGTGTTCAGTAATAAAATCAGCGTAATGCCCTTCTTACTTGTTTCACCTTTTCTGTTACTTCCAGTTCGTAATCTATATTATATGTAAACATTTTTCTATTGCATTCGCAGCGACAGATTTGCACCTGGCTGCCCAAATTGGAACTATTTTTTCCAGCGTAAATCGGTTCCGCATTAACGGATTAGTATTTTTACTAACTTTCACTGCCACACGATAAGTCTGGACGTCTGTGAGTAGCTGTTCTTCTATTACAACCACCCGGTACACAGTCTTTTCTGCAAGCGTTACAGGTTACCCGATCATATCTGCTTCAGATTCGCATGTGTCATACAGGCCCTTTACGATCCTCGCAGCACGCCTCTGAATTCGTTCGAAACCTGCGTCATGCCTACTTGATAAGGACTCAAAATGCTGGAACAGTATTCTAGAATTAGTCGCACTAGCATCTTACTTGCAATTACTTTACAGATGCACCGCACTTTCTCAGAACCCGTCCAACAAATCTATGTCTGCCATTCGCTTTCCCTAATACTGATTTTACGTGATTGTCCCATTTCATATCGTCTCTTAGCAACACCCCTAAATACCTGTATGATGCGACGTGCTCAAAACATTCACCCCTGATCTTTCAGTCACATACTATACAGTAAATTCTCTTTCTTCTAGGCATCGAATTGGTCCAAACTTCAACGAGAGCGGTCATTCACTGGACCAAGTAGAAATTTTGTTCCAGTTTTTCAGCAGTTCCTTTACAATATTGTCCAACGACTATGCTTTCCAGTACACAATCCTTCCGTCAGGGAACAATCTTGTAATGAGATCTGATAAATCGCATATATGCCCTGCCTGACAAGAAAAGTGAAGCACCCAGAAGTCGCGATAAGACATCACTGCAACTTCGTACTCGCACACACCATCGCTGGGTATGTAAGTGATTGGATTTGTGATTCTGTGTGACAGGTAGAACGGCCAACACAGTGCATTAGAACTGTTCCTGTTTAGTGTCCTTACCAGGCCTTGAACGGTATATAAGGAGTGTGGACAGAGTTGGATGTTGAGTGATAACTATGAAGAAATCAGAGGGGTCTCGTACTCGTGTGAGATTGCGTTATCGGCAACTAACAGCGCTTGAAAGGGGATTCTTTTTTGCCTCCGTGCATCCGGCTGATCTAATCGTGCAGTATCTCGGTTTGTGAGGCATTCGTATGGGATAGTGGCCCTGTGATGGATTGCATGTGTGTGGGTGTGTCAGGGCAGGCGTACTCGTCAATATTCCGCTCGACCACCTCTGACGGCTACAATGGAGGATCGTCGTGTTTTGCACCAGCCACAGCGTAACCCATTCACATCTGCACCTGCCATACGAGAACAAGTAACAGACTCCTGGCAGTGGACTGTGTCATCACGTACTATGGGTTGGGAACTAGCAGCGGCTGGATTAGGGACTTACCGCTACTTGCATAGGCTGCCTTTAACACCTGATCACGAATTGCTGTTTTTGGAGTGACGCAGTGCCGGGGAAGCATGGATTGCTAATGACCGGCATCGCACAGTGTTCAGAAATGAATCACGGTTCCGTACTACTCCAGGCAATAGCGGTTACCTGGGGAGAGGTCCCTCTCTCACAATATTGTGAAGAGGCGTAGCACTGTTACTACTTACGTCATGATGTGGGCAGCCATTGGGTATGACTTCAGGTCAAGGCTGCTAATGACTGAGGAAACTCTGACGGCCAACGGTGCGTTATGAACATCCTGTATCCTCTTGTGCATCACAGTAACGTGGCGTCATTTTTCAGCAGGACAATGCTTGCCCAGGCATGACACATGTTACTATGTCTGCGTGATGTTGAGATACCCATGTGGCCAGCAAGATCCCCATATCTGACACCTGTAGAACATATGTGTGGGGACCAGCTCAGACATCAACGCCATTCCACACCAGTGGTAGTATCCGTAATATCAAGGACCATTTACAACAGTCGTGGACCACAAAGGATACAACGGTTAATGAAACAAACCCTTCCCAACTGAATAAGTGCAAGCGTGCAGGCCAGAAGGGGTGCAATGTCATACAGATAAGTAGGCCCATACTGCTGAGATCTTTGTAAATTTGACTTGAGTTTGTAATCACTGAAATAATATCTCATACCCTCTGAGCGCCTGATGTTTCATTTCCTATTCTCCCTATCTGGGGGTTTCACTTTTATTGTCTGGGAGTGTATGGAGATCCGATTTCAGAGTATAGTGTCATATCCGGTGTTATTTTCATTTCTGTGGACCATTCGACATCCAGCCCATTAGGCGTTTTTAGTCAAATAATGCTCGAGCATACCCTGAGGAGAGAAAAGTCATAGGATGGCGATATGCACATATACCAATGGCGATAATATCGCGTACACAAGGTATAAAAGGGCAGTGCATTGGGGGAGCTGTCATTTGTATTCAGGCGATTCATGTGAAAAAGTTCCCGACTTGATTGTGGCCACAGACTTTGAACGCGGAATGGTCTTGAAGCTAAACTCATGGTGTATTACATTTCGGAAAGCATTAGGGAATTCAATATTCCGGGATCCATTGTGTCAAAACTGTGGTGAGAATACCAAATTTCAGGTATTACCTCTCACAACGGCAACGCAGAGGCCGACGGGTTCCATTTAAAGACCGAGAGCAGTGCCATTGGCGTAGAGTTGTCAGTGCTAACGGACGAGGAACACTGCATGAAAGAACTACAGAAAGCAATGTGGGACGTACGACGAACATATCCGTTAAGACAATGAGAAGAACGTTGGCGTTAATAGGCTATGGCAGCACAGGAACGACATGAGTGTCTTTGCTAACAGCAGAGCTCCTTGGCTCGTGACAATATCGGTTGGATCTTAGACGGCCGGAAAACCGTTGCCTGCTGAGATGAGTCTCGATTTCAGTTGGTAAAAGCTCATGGTAGGGTTCGAGTATGGTGCGGACTCCACGAAGCTAAGGGCCTAAGTTCTCAATAAGGAACTGTGCAAGCTGCTGGTGACTGCATAAAAGTGTGGGATGTGTTTACATGGAATGGACTGAGTCTTCTGGTCTAAGTGAACCGATTATTGGTTCTAAACAGTTATCGAGACCATTTACAGCCATTCTTGGACTTATGTGGAATAATTTTATCCTACTGCAGATGTGTAAGTAACTGTGTAATGCACCTGTTGACGTCAGTGTGCTGCCGAAATGCATAGTGCTAACAAAATATTAGTAAAAAGTGACTGCAGCGGTACAAAATTATTCCACATCATCTTATAATACAGCCTCAGACCTCAAGCAGCATCCATATAACAAGGATAAATTTAAAACTTCTAGGACTTAATGTTCCAAAACAATGATGGAATTATTATTGATGACAATGCGGCCTGTCAGTAGACTACAATTGTTTGCGATTGGTTTGGAGAACATACTGGATTGTTCGAGCGAATGAATAGGCCACTCAGATCGCGAGACATGAATCCCATGGAATATTTGTGGAACGTCATCGAGAGGTCAGTTCGTGCACAAAACCCTGCACCTGCAACACTTAAGCAATTATGAAGGTCTATAGAGGCAGCATAGTTCAGTATTTCTGCAGGGGGCTTCCAGCGACTTGTTGGATCCGTGCCACTACGCCGGGCAAAAGAAAATCCGACATAACATCAGATGTCCGACGAGTTGTGTCACCCCCATGTGCGTGATGGCCTGAAAACAAAGATGGACTCCTTGGATCGTTATTGTGTAGGAATGAGACTGACACAGCACGTGGATCTAGAACCGATACTGGAAGCAGAAGCGCCCCTTCATTTCAGCTTCGACGGAATCGGGAAGTTGTGAGAGTGTGGTTGCCGGGGCAAAAGCAGGGAGCCGACGACAAGTGGCATCGGCTTAGCGGCGGGCACGGGGGACAGGGGGGTAGGGAGGGAGGCGTCTCGAGCCCGCCGGCACGCGCGGCTGTCTCTCCGACTCCGCTGGAGTCGTGCGTTTAATAATCTCATCAGCGGCGTGACCGCCGGCGTCCCCAGCCGGAAACTGCTGACGAGAGGACGGCTGCAGCCGGCGCCGAGGCGACGCCGACGCAAGCACTTGGCCGCCGCCGCCGCACCCCAATCCCAGCCCCCTTTCCTTCCCCGGCGTCGCGGCGCTGTTTGTCGGCTGCTCCGTCACTCTCTTCGCGGCCAGGGGCGTCCTAGGGAATGAGCGTCCTCCAAGGAGCAGCCACCGCCCCCACTGGGGGAACGCCTAGGTACATTAAAAGGGAGCTTTTCTGCCCCCGCGCTCTGTATTATGTTTCGATTAGTTTACCTTGGGAGGGCGGCGCGCCAGCCAATATCGCAGACCGTGCGCTGGTGTTTGAACAGTCCACCGCTATGAGTAATGTTCGGTCGCCTCCGGTAACGTTACAGGGGCACCTCCATTGCTGATGACGCGCCAGTAGCTGTTCGTTGGCGATTCTCTACCGGTCTTGCCAAAGCGTGCCTTTAGTTTCGTTTTGAGAGCTTTCCGAATTACTATCTTTTTCCTCCGTCCGTTAACTGTTAGTATATATATATAAATTGTGGGGCTGCTCTCACTTAATAAAGGCAAGTCTTCTGGTCCAGACTGAATACCAACTAGGTTCCTTTCACAGTACGCTAATGCAGTAGCCCCATGCTTAACAACCATGTACAACCGGTCGCTCGACGAAAACTCTGTACCCACCAACTGGAAAGTGACACAGGTCTCACCGACATTCAAGAACGATAGTAGGTTCAAATGGTTCAAATGGCTCTGAGCACTATGGGACTTAACTGCTGTGGTCATCAGCCCCCTAGAACTTAGAACTACTTAAACCTAACTAACCTAAGGACATCAGACACATCCATGCCGGAAGCAGGATTCGAACCGGCGACCGTAGCAGTGGCGCGGTTCCGGACTGAGCGCCTAGAACCACTCGGCCACCGCGGCCGGCTAAAGGTAGTAGGAGTGATCCACTAAATTACAGGCCAATATCATTAACATCGATATCCAGCACGATTTTGTATCATGTATTGTGTTTGAACATAATGAATTACCTCGAAGAAAACGGTCTATTGACACACGGTCAACACGGATTTAGAACACATTGTTCGTATGAAACACAACTAGCTCTTTACTCTCATGAAGTGTCGAGTACTATTGACAAGGGATTTCAAATTGATTCCGTATTTCTGGTTTTCCGGATGGCTTTTGACACTGTACCACATAATCCGTTTGTAGTGAAATTGCGTTCTTAAGGAATATCGTCTCAGTTATGTGACTGGATTCGTGATTTCCTCTCAGAGAGGTCACAGTTCGCAGTAACTGACGGCAAGTAATCGAGTAAAACAGAATTGTACTGTTACTGGCCCTTTGCTTTTTCTTACCTATGTAAACGATATGGGAGACAATCTGAGCGGCCGTCTTAGCTTGGCTGCAGATGACGCTGTCGTTTATCGACTAGTAAAGTCATCAGAAGATCAAACCGAATTTAAAAAAGATTTCGAAAAAAATGTGTGGTGCCAAAAATGTCAATTGACCCTAAATAACGAAAAGGGTGAAGTCATCTACAGGAGAGCTAAATGGAATCTGTTAAACTTCGGTTAACGATAAATCAGTCAGATCTAAAGGCCGTAAATTCAACTAAATAGCTAAGAGTCACAATTAAGAAGAACTTACATTTGAAGGAACACATAAAAATGTAGTGGAGAAGGTTAAAACCGAAGACTGCGTTTTATTGGCAGGACACTTAGAAAATGTAAAAGGTCTACTAACGAGACTACCTACACTACGCATGTCCACCCTCTTTTAGAGTACCCCTGAGCGGTGTGGGATCCTTACCGTATAGGATTGAAGGAGTACGTCCCAAAATATAGGTCTCCAGTCTTTCTTCGCCGTTATCACTAAAGTTAAAATCTTCTGAGTTGTTAGGCCGCGCCATATTTCCTCCTAAAATAATCGACGTCTCGACCCCTCTGCTGGGATCTTGTTCAGGAAGATACGCAGTCCACTACTGCTAGAACACTAGCGTCCTAGTCGTAGGGGATCCCGTGTCCTCCTGAAGAAGATCCCAGCTGACGTGTCGAGACGTCGATATACGAGTACCGTAAGAGAATGGAACAAGTTTGTTATTCGAACCGAGGCACACCGCGCATATCGACGACATATGCTCTGTCCTGCACTATTTTCAGTGCAATACAGTTACAAAGTAAACTAGGGCAAGAAACCAAACGAAATACAGTAACTCAGTAACGAGCCGCCAGAGACCGTGGGTGTCTCATACCAAAATGCTCAGGATGTTTGCGTGAACAACCTCTAAAAGTTTGTCAGTGATGTTCTGGTTCACCTTGTACATATGCGTCTATAAAACTTTTTGTAGCGCTGCCCATGGTGTATCTTACAAGGGGAGGCCGCCAATTGTGAAATTCAGATTCGATTCATATTGCGCATAATGAAAGCTCATAGCCAGAGGTGTAATGTGGCAAAGCACCAAGATGCACTTCTCAGCCGTTGTCGAGAAAATCGACAGTTAAAAGAAACCGTTGAGGTGAAATATCTCTACGATTTGTAACTTCCTACAACGTCGTGGCGCAGCGGTAAGCCCTCGGGTTTGTAATCCGAAGGTCACCGAATCGAATGTCGCACCATGCAACTTTTTTTTAGTATTTGTTATTTTTTTATATATATATATATATATATATATATATATATATATATATATATATATATATAAATCACGGCAATCAGTTGCAACAATTATGCATATAATAAGTTGTTGAAAGTCGTTTGTCGTGGAAAAACTGGCGACTTCGAACATGATTATGTTTTCTGCAAACAAAGTTGTATTTCACAAAAGTTATTAATTGTCTTCATAATGTTGACACGTGTAGTTAACGGAAGACGTAGAAACGATATTCCGAAACGAATACGTATAGTGTAAGTCAAACGTTCGAATTAGAGACCCCATGAGATATATATATATATATATATATATATATATATATATATATATATATATATATATATATAATTACAAAAAGCAAATACTAAAAATAAATCGCGGGGTGCGAGATTCGATCCGGCGACCTTTGACTTACGAACCCAAGCACTTACCTCTGCGCCACGACGCTATAGGAAGTCATACATCGTAGAGGGTATTTCACCGCAACGGTTTCTATTAACTGTCGATTTTCTCGACAACGGCTGAGAAGTGCATCTTGGTGCTTTGCCACATTACACCTCTGGCCATGAGCTTTTATTATGCGCAGTATGAATCGAATCTGAATTTCACAATTGGCGGCCTCCCCTTGTTAGTCTGAAAGCTACAATTTCGTTGTGAATTGGTGAAGGCGACGAATGTCTACTTCATTGAGGTGAAATACTAATCTGTAGGGCAGCCCGAGGCCTGGATTAGATTGAAACTTAACAGGTTGGCCGTGAATTGAAGAAGCACTATCAAAGGCTTCGGTTAATACCAAAGTGTACAGGGGGACTGTTATTTTATTCCACATACTTCAACATTATCATTCAATTTTGGATCACAGTTGTTTTTCACAATCATTGAATTCTTAGTACACCGGGAAATCTTTAAGCATATCGAGAAACGACGGACCATGTTCTAAGAGCCGTTGTAAAAAATTTTAGCAACTGTATTACGAGTAATATACTGGTTTCACGTTCTGAACGTGGAAGTCGTTCGAAGTGTCAGCACTGATGAGTAACTGAAATATTCATGATATGATAATCTGAGACCGCGCTTTTAGGGTAAAAATGCACATAACTTTTGAACAGGGTCACGATTAAGACAGTTTAAGTTGTCCTACGTTTTTGACTGGATTTAATCTTTGATGTAAAATTCTCGAAGGTCAGGAAAAATGTCATCAAAGCGTTTGCACGAGGAAAAAATCTTTCCAAGTTTTGAAATCCAAAGGATTTTCCAAAATTTCATTCTGATGAAGACATCCCCACAGGTGACGAAACCAGGTCAGTGTATCAAACAGTTATTTGCAACCGGTTGGCCTTGTGAATCTTATGCTGAGACTAATATGCGGTTGCTGAGAAACAGCCATGTTTAAAACTGTATCATTCTCATATGTCACATAGTGGATGCATGACATGTAGCAAGGTATCCAGCACTGGGGGTCTAGCGGTTCTAGGCGCTCAGTCAGGAACCGCGCGACTGCTACGGTCGCAGGTTCGAATCCTGCCTCGGGCATGGATGTGTGTGATGTCCTTAGGTTAGTTAGGATTAAGTAGTTCTAAGTTCTAGGGGACTTATGACCACAGATGTTGAGTCCCACAGTGCTCAGAGCCACTTGAACCATTTGAACCAATCCAGCACTGGGGTATTATTATTACGGGTTATTAGGTACGTATTTTTTAATATCGAAAGTCAGATAAGAAGAAATTACAAAAATTAGTAACGAAAAGTGATAACTGTGTAGCAAAATTAGTATCATAAACGCGAGGAACTTTGTGAATTACGTATTATTTTGTGTCATCGGTACAATGTAGTTTTATATTCTTAAACATCGTAACTTGGGTGAATGTTCAACATATAGCTCTGCTGCAGTATCTTCTTGCAGAGCGCTGTCATTATTGATGGAATCTACAAGTACCTGCATTATCGGTAAGCTGGTAACAAAGCAATTTTGTTTTGAGATTGGAAGCAAGTTCTTTAGATTTCTTGGAAACTTTCTACTTCTGCCGATAAATCTTACCAGTTGACTAACTGAGGTACATTGATACAAAAAAGTTAAATGTGTAGTCTATTCTAAATAAGACGTAAATTTTACAAACACTTTATTTAACCATTGCAAAGTCAAAAAATTATTTCTGTACCTTGCACAGGTAACTTTGCGACAGCACATTCATCTACAGAAAGAACTGTGACAATATCAACTGTAGAAAACAAGTCCTTTTAATGAAATTTGAGAAATTTTGCGAACTGTGTAGCAAAAACAACAAAGTTGTATCTCGCACTGTAACTCTGTTTCTATGTATAACATACAGTTGCTCAGGAAATTTTATTAAAATGTCATGAATTCCTTTTCTCACACCGCTGGATATGTATTTAACTGTCAAACAGTTTTGTTAGTTACTTGTTTGTTCTACTGATTTTTGTTTATTTCGAATCAGTTTTCGGCTCATTAGGTCATCTCCAGGAAACAACTCTAGCGTCTGCAAGGGACCCTGGTTCTTGGGCAACCAAAGATTATAGGAGAAGATACAATCACTTGCATAGATTGCTGTGACTCAAACTTCTTTTTTAACGTTGAAATTACACTTTACACACAATTAATAATTAAACTACACAATATTAGAGGTTAAATGGATTTTTTCCGAGATAATGTTGAACTGTGTACTTTTTATTCATGTTGCGGAACAAATACTTTTTTTCCATTGTAAACAAACTATAGGCAACCGACAGTCTTAGGTTTCTTCTGTGTTGTCTGGACGTAGTACTTCTGTGTGGAACTGGTATTTGTGTCGTTTCTGCAGCACATGTTTGGCAGAGGTGGGGTCTGATTTATTCATTCCCCAGCTGCATTTGTGTTCACGCAGCCTAGTTGTTACGGCCTTGCTTGTCTGACCAATATACAGTTTCTTGCAGTCATTGCCAATGATTTTGTAAACACCACTGAAGCGCGGCGCTATTGAGTTAGCAGACTGTTCTGTCTGGCGCCACTGGCTCACTTATAGTATCGACTAGCCCTCTTGCGGCCGCATTGCCTATATCTGTAAGGAAGAGTTGTTATCTGTTGGTTGTGCCACTAGAATGTCGTTGCTAGCCGATATGTATACGGGGTTTGCTGGCCCTAGACGGAAACATGAAGTTTGGGGATTGGCGGTAGCGTCGCGGCAAGAGGTGTCACGACGTCCGAGCGGTGAAGCCACGAGCTGCGCACGAGGTCCTGCGCAGAGCGAAGACACCGGAGTACTTCACCGGGGTCAGCGTCGACTACAAGCAGCAGGCCGACATCCCGTCGATTGGTCGGCAACATTCGTGTCGGACGACCGCTCGTGGCCTGGCTGCCGTCTTCTACCTGGCTTTCTTCGTCACCACTCAGTAACAGCTTCGACTCACCGTGGATCCACGGAACCGCTTGTTGATAAAGGGGAGTAACATTCTGTAATCCTGGTGATGATTTGTGTGATTGTCCACCTGCCCTCCCTATTATTTTCTGGTTTTTACCCGACGCTCAGAATTTTAGTCAGTCGGCTCTTTGGTCGTAAACCACTAGAAGTGATTTGAAAATTTCAAAAAATGGTTAAAATGGCTCTGAGCACTATGCGACTTAACTTCTGAGGTCATCAGTCGCCTAGAACTTAGAACTAATTAAACATAACCAACCTAAGGACATCACGCACACACATGCCCGAGGTAGGATTCGAACCTGCGACCGTAGCGGTCGCTCGGTTCCAGACTGTAGCGCCTAGAACCGCACGGCCACTCCGGCCGCGGTTTGAAAATTTGTCCCGCTATTATATTGCCAGGCTTTCATCTATGCTGACGATACTGCAGTGGCTGCTCAACGAAAGAAGTTTGGAGAAGTAGAGGAAAAGTTGACTTCTGCGCATCTAAAGCCAAATCCCAGCAAGACTCACTTGTGCGCATTTCACTTGAAGAATAGAGAAGCTCGGCAGGAACTGGACGTTACATGGCAAGGAAAACGACTGGAGCATCGTTCAACACCAGTACACCGCTTTGTCCTTCAAGGAACATTGTCATAACCCATTCTGAGAATACGGCTCTTGCTTTGTGTCTGTCCGCTGCAGTCTATGCTTCACCCGTGTGGAGTGCATCCACTCACACCAAACAGGTTGATATTGCAATCAATGAGACCACCAGAATCTTGTCGGGATATATGAAGCCAACTCCAGTCAATAAAATCTACCCGGTTGCGGGAATAGCTCCCCCCACTATTAGAAGGGCTGTTGCTGCTGATGTAGAGAGGGCTAAGCAAACTTATGATCCCCGATATCCACTGCATGATCATCAGGCTGCAGTCCGTCGACTGAAGTCGAGAAAGAGCTTCATTGCCAGAACTCAACCACTAGAGGGAACACCAGAGTCTAACCGCATCAGCAGGTGGAAGAGCAAGCTACCACATGATATCCCTGTAGAGGAAGAGCTAGCTCCAGGAAGCGACTTGCCCTACCCTATTTGGGCGTTCCTCTATGCAAGACCAACATGCGAAAATGGGTCATTCTTCCGGCTGATGGAGGTACATCTTGCGAGTGCGGAACAACACAAGACCTGGCCCACCTGCAAATTTGTCCTCAACTTCAACAACCCTGCACAACACAGGACCTGATAGAGGGAACCAACAAGGCCATCGGAGCTGCCACCTTCTGGAAATGCTGACCGGACACGGAAATGAACGGAAATGAATGATTGCCTTTCGTTTCTGGTTTGTACCCGATCATTAATGTTCTAATGAATCAGCTCTTGGTCGAAAATACAACCGGAACAATTATACCAAGGCGCTGGTTGCCGTTAAGCCAAAGAGGGACCTTGTAGTTAGATTCTGATATTAACCGGTTCAATTCTTTGATTGCAATTGCAATTCTCAGTCATTAGTTATAATCTGAACAACCTGTTGTACTAAGCTGTTAGTTGCTGTGTTTGAAATACCGGGTCATTATCGGTGTATTTTAGCTGGATGTTATGATTACGCCGAGTGAGTTCTCTTGCAATAAGTATTTGCAAGTGATGTTTTAAGACGTTCCTTCAGAGCGATCTTAATAACAGACAATCGTTTTAAATTTGAAAATATTAACAGCCAAATGTCACGAGTCAAATTAAAATTGTCAGAAGGGACGGATTGGGATCCAGGCGCATCTTGGTTGCCGATTGAAATTAAGAGGTTGGTTGCTTTGAAGTAAGCATTATCATTGTCATATTGTTTCCTAATCTGTTTAATCCTTAAGCACAGGTGCGCATTTTAACCCAGAATCTTTCGACATACAGCTTTCAAATCAAAAGTTAGTCATCTGTTTTGAGTAACTGAATCACTCTTGTCATCAGTGGTGCTTATATAGTTTTCATGTGTTGCAGAACGGCATTTAATAAGGCAGTGTCCAGCGCGGTAGTAAACACCGCTGTTTCACCTGATAACAGGCAGGTAGCAGGTCCTGCCGTCTTGTAATCAATGTCATACTGTGTGCTGGTTTGCAAAAGAGGGACCAAAGAGGGACCTTGTGGTTAGATTTTGATATTAACCGGTTCAGTTCCCTGATTGCAATTGCATTTCTCAGTCATTAGATATAATCTGAACAACCTGATGTACTAAGCTGTTAGTTGCTCAATTTACGGGTTAAAATCAAAAGAATTTGGCAAATTTCTTCAATCTGTTAAAGAAAATTTTATGGTTATATATTGTTAAATAAACAGGTTGTGTGAAAATAAAGTTATATTGATGGGCCGTGGAATGGAAGGCACCATGTTTGTGTGACGCTGGGGATTATGAAGGGGAGTGTATGTTGTGACAGGCAGCGGAAGATAGCGTAAGTCAGACTCCATCTTTGCCGAACATGTGGTGAAGGGGAACACAAATACCAAATTCACACTGATGTACCACATGTAGTGAACAAAGGATGGAAACTAGGCCTATTAGAAGCGCTTTCGATAAACAGAAATTTTGCCCAAAATTTCCAGCTGCTCCTAAATAATCAATGACAGCTGAGCACATCTCTACCTTTAAGCTTCACATGATGCTAACAACCACACACCCACAAACAGGAACAATGACACATACTGCTATACAAAATTAAACCATAACAGACTTTCCTATTCATTAACACACAGATTCAATAATAAAACTTGTAATTCTTCAGTACTGTATATTTTAATTATGTGCGATGTTCAATACTGCCCATTGCATAATATGTTATTCACAATGTAAAACATATTTGTATCTCAAAATAAGTTGCTAGTCCTCAGTTATGGCATCATAATCATATACCCTGTAATAATGTGGAGTATATGTTCTAGTTATTGTGTATAATACTGTCCATTCCCTACAGTTAAGTTTACAATTGGAAAAATATTTGTGGCACAACATAAATTAAAAGTACTCAGTTTAACAGTATCTCAGAAAAAAAACTCCATTTAACCTGTAATATTGTGTTGTTTAATTATTTATTTTATTTAAAATTGTCCCTTGTGTAAAGCGTAATTGCAACATTAAGAAAGAAGTTTGATGCACAGCACTCCATGCAAGTGATAGTATATTCGCCGATAATGTTTGGTCACATTGCAGACGCTAGTCAGTTGTTTCTTCAAGATGGTCTAATAAGCCGAAAAGTAGTACGAAACAAACAAAACCGGTGTAGTTGTTATTAAACCTTAAATATGGAATAGTTCTACCAAGAAGTAAAAGAAGAATCCATAAATAAGTTTCACTTAATAATTTTGCTTGTAGGATACTTTGTTAAACCTAAGAGTTGCAATATATCTTCTTTCTCGCTCGGTTCCACTGAATAGATGCACAAAATAAGGGTGCAAAAGCTTTAGTTTACTAACTAGCTTAATGCAGTTTAGTTTTTCTTATTATTTTACGTTTCAAGGTTGATAGGCCTATAATTATTTGGATTTTAAGAAAATTAGAAAATAAGTCTCACCAAATTGGCAAAATTATTGACAAAAGTTTTTTTATGTGTACTGATAAAATAAAAATTATTGATTTGAGTGAATTTCTAACAGATTTATATATACATTGCCATAAAGAAACAATAGGTCGCCTATCTTTGTGAAAGACGAATTTAACTCTATTTCCATGAATGTCAAAATGTCTTCAGGTGGAAGGGAATGGGGATCGTAGTAACTTTGTAACAGTCATAAATCCATATTTATAATGCCTCACTGCACATGAAAACTTTATTACAATCAAAATTAAAGGATAAAAGTTTTATACATTCCACATATAAACACACCAAAAAAAGTTTTGCATCACCTCGGTTCCGACAGTTCCGGCACCTGTACAGAAAGCTGGAATTGCGATCAACATCATTTCCGTCCTTTTTATTGCTCATGGAAACTGCACATTACATGTTGTATCACTATTCAGAAGACCTTCAGAGGTGGTGGTCCAGATTGCTGTACACGCCGCTGCCTCTAATATCCAGTAGCACGTCCTCTCGCACTGATGCATGCCTGTAATTGTCGTGGCATACTATCCACAAGTTCATCAAGGCACTGTTAGTCCAGATTGTCCCCATCCTCAACGGCGATTCGGCATTGATCCCTCAGAGTGGTCGATGGGTCACGTCGACCATAGACAGCCCTTTTAAATCTATCCTAGGCATGTTCGGTAGGGTTCATGTCTGGAGAACTTGCTGGCCACTCTAGTCGAGCGACGTCGTTATCCTGACGGAAGTCATTCATAAAATGTGCACGATGGGAGCGAGAATTGTCGCCCATTCAGACGGATGCCTCTCCAGTATGCTGCTGGTATGGTCTCACTATCTACATCTACATCTACATTTATACTCCGCAAGCCACCCAACGGTGTGTGGCGGAGGGAACTTTACGTGACACTGTCATTACCTCCCTTTCCTGTTCCAGTCGCGTATGGTTCGAGGGAAGAACGACTGTCTGGAAGCCTCCGTGCGCGCTCTAATCTCTCTAATTTTACATTCGTGATCTCCTCGGGAGGTATAAGTAGGGGGAAGCAATATATTCAATACCTCATCCAGAAACGCACCCTCTCGAAACCTGGCGAGCAAGCTACACCGCGATGCAGAGCGTCTCTCTTGCAGAGTCTGCCACTTGAGTTTGTTAAACATCTCCGTAACGCTATCACGGTTACCAAATAACCCTGTGACGAAACGCGCCGCTCTTCTTTGGATCTTCTCTATCTCCTCCGTCAACCGATCTGGTGCGGATCCCACACTGATGAGCAATACTCAAGTATAGGTCGAACGAACTATCGGTTGGAGGATGGCATTCACGTGTCGTACAGCCGCTACGGCGCCTTCCATGAGCACCAGCTGCGTACGTGGGCCCCACATAACGCCACCCAAAAACAGCAGTGAACCTCCACCTAGCTGCACTCGCTGAACAGTGTGTCTAAGGCGTTCAGCCTGACCGAGTTGCCTGCAAAACACGTCTCCGACGATTCTCTGGTTCAAGGTATATGCGACACTCAACGGTGCAGAGAACGTGATGCCAATCCTGTGCGATCCATTCGGCTTGTTGTTGGGCCCATCTGTACTGCGCTGCATGGTGTCGTGGTTGCAAAGATGGGCCTCGCCATGGACGTCAGGAGTAAAGTTATGCATCATGCAGCCTATTGTACACAGTTTGAGTCCCAACACGACATCCTGTGGCTGCATGAAAAGCATTATTCAATATGGTGGCACCTGTGGCTGCACGTAAAGCATTATTCAGCAAGATGGCGTTGCTGTCAGGTTTCCTCCGAGCCATAATCTGTAGGTAGCGGTCATCCTCTGCAGTAGTAGCCCTTGGGCGGCTTGAGTGAGGCATCTCATCGACAGTTCCTGTCTCTCTGTATCTCCTCCATGTCCGAACAACATCGCTTTGGTTCACTCCGAGACGCCTGGACACTTCACTTGCTGAGAGCCATTCCTAGCACAACGTAACAATGTGGGTGCGATCGAACCGCGGTACTGACCGTCTAGGCATGGCTGAACTAGAGACAAACACGAGCCGTGTATCTCCTTCTGGTGGAAAGACTGGAACTGATCGTCTATCGGACCCCCTCCGTCTAATACGCGCTGCTCGTGTATGGTTGTTTACATCTTTAGCCGGGTTTAGTGACATCTCTGAAAAGTCTTTGTCTGTGACACAGCATCGACAGTCAACGTCTATGTTCAGAAGTTCTTGGAACCGAGGTGATGCAAAACTTTTTTTGATACGTGTATTCAAACTTAATGTTGCTGCAAGTACTTGTAATGAAGTTATGTTACGAAAGGTGCTATTTGTGTTACAATATTAAGCATCTTAGAAATGACAAGTTATAAGATTGAAATATACGAGTGTATCGGAACCTTCATTATAAATGAGTACTGAATAGTGTACTAAAACACTTAAGGAGGTTACCGTTCACCGGCATATTATTGTTAGATGGACCAAGAACGTTTTTTGCTGGGTTCCGGAAAATGAGTGATAACCGAGAAAAAAATGTAATGGAAGGTGGGTGGCTGGATGACATTAGAAGATAAGGAGGAGCGATATGGAAGAGTAGAGGTGAAAACTGAAAGGCATGGGGAAGAGTAAGGCCGACCTTTAACCTTTACTTTGCGGAAGACGTCTGCAAGTACAGGGTGATTGTAATTAAACTTTCAAGACGCTGTAAAAATAACACCACTGGTCAGAATGACGTCAAATTGCAACGGAATATTAACGGAGAAGGGGGAAAACAATGGCAGAAGAAAAAAAAAATCTTCAAAATTGATCAATAGATGGCGCTGTATGTGTCAAAATACGTAAATGAAAACACCTGTCATGCGCACGACCCATTGAACTTGGTATAAACACGCCAGGCACACGGCTATTGCTCCTTTTACGTCTGCGACGTTCCCCATGACTGTTTCAATGCAGGATCTCGCTTTGCTTGTAAAGGTTTATTACAAGAATGTTGCCTGTGCACATTCCACTCTGCAGAAGTTCCGGACACTGAAGGGTTTGAAAAAAGGCGTTGGCACAATGACTGCCATGGGTGTGGAGAAAATGATTCGGAAATTCGAGAAGACGGGTTCTTTTGGTGTGCAACCTGGTAGAGGGAGGAAACGAATTGATTCGACGTCAGTGGAACCAGTGGCCACACCATTGCAGGGGGAGACGAGTGGTGATGCGCAAACGTGTAGTGCACGGAGAATTGCCCGAACATTGGACAAATCGGTGAGCACGGTGCGTAAAATCCTACGAAACATCCTTCTTTGCTATCCATTCAGAATTACCCATGTGCGCGAGTTGCTTCCTGTCGACATGCCATCAGGAGAGACCTTTGCTTCAGAATTTATTGCTCTCATGAAAGTGGACCATGACTGGCTATGGAAGATTTTGTGGACAGATGAAGCCCACTTCCATCTGACAGGATATGTCAATACAGAGAATTGTCGAATATGGGCAACGGAAAATTCACACGCAATTCAACCAGCACCACTTCATCCTGGAAAGGTCACCGTATGGTGCGGGTTTACGGCATTCCTTATCATAGGCCCATATTTTTTCGAAGATGCAGGTGTTTCCGGTCCTGTTACCTGTACCGTCACTGATAAGCGCTGTGAGTGTCTTCTGCGCAGCCACGTCATTCCAACTCTCCAACAACATGTATGTATGGATGGAATCATTTCTATGCAAGATGGCGCACCTCCGCATATTGCAAATCCAGTTAAGCAACTGCTGATGCACCATTTCGGAAATGCTCCATTTCCCTATAGCCTGAGCGTCCCGATCACCTGATCTTAGTCCGTGTGACCTCTGGCTAAGGTGCTGTCTAAAAGGTGTTGTCTTCAGTGATCCGATTTCAAATTTAGCTGCATTGAAGGCACGAATTGCGCTACACATTCTGAATGTGACCCCGGAAACACTTCGATCAGTTGTGGAACATGCTGTTTCTCGGTTTCAACTTGTTGCAGAAAATGGTGGACAGCATATCGAACATGTTTTGCGCTAGTCAAACTGAAATTAATAATCCGATTTGATTTTAATTTATGCCTTTTATGCGCTTTTGGCCTCAGGACGATTAAAAACCGATTTTTCCCATCCGATGTGATATGATCTTGTCGTGGTGGATGTGCTTACGTAACTAACAGTATCACACCTGTACACCCATGCACACTAAGGAGTACAGTGTGTTTAAAGTTAAAGGTACAGCTTGGGCATTGTTGTATCATTCGTTTGTCATTCGTAGTCGACCACTATGAAGTTATGGTGCTTACAGCGCCATCTGTTGCTACGGTTTGTAAGTATTTTTTTCTGCCATACGTTTTCCCCCTTCTCCGATAATATTCCGCTGCAATTTGACGTCTTCCGACCAGTGGTATTATTTCTACAGCGCTTTGAAAGTTGTATGATTCGTTTGTCATTCGTAGTCGACCACTATTAAATTATGATGCTTACATCGCCATCTATTGCTACATTTTGTAAGTATTTTTTTTCTGTCATGGTTTTCCCCCTTTCCGATAATATTCCGCTGCAATTTGACGTCTTCCGACCAGTTGTATTATTCCTACAGCGGTTTGAAAGTTTGTTCAAAATGTTCAAATGTGTGTGAAATCTTACAGGACTTAACTGCTAAGGTCATCAGTCGCTAAGCTTACACACTACTTAACCTAAATTATCCTAAGGACGAACACACACACCCATGCCCGCCGAGACCAGCCGCACAGTCCATGACTGCAGCGCCTGAGACCGCTCGGCTAATCCCGCGCGGCGTTTGAAAGTTTAACTTTAATTATAATCACCCTGTAGTATCGAATCTTGGGTTTTGAGTTCTATTTCTTTTATTTTAAAAAAAATAGTTTAAATGGCTCTGAGGACTATGGGACTTAACTTCAGAGGTCACCAGTCCCCTAGAACTTAGAACTACTTAAACCTAACTAACCTAAGGACATCACACACATCCATGCCCGAGGCAGGATTCGAACCTGCGACCGTAGCGGTCGCGCGGTTCCGGACTGTAGTGCCTAGATCCGCTAGGCCACCCAGGCCCGGTTTTATTTTATTTTCGGGTGAGGGGTGTTGTGTACATGCAGCGAGAAACTGAACTTCACAGTGAATGCTTCGATGCCAAGAACGTCCAAGAAAGCAGGGGAGAACAATTTGCCAGAAACAGCAATTGATGTTGTTTCACAGCTAGGACGCATAATAGCTGAAAAACTTCTCCCCGCAGTGCGAGATATAAGGTGTCGGCTCCGCTGCGGCGACGCGCTTGGTTGTCTGCCTGCAGACGTAGCGCAGTATTGTAACGGCCTGCAGCGAGCGTGCCAGACCGCTGCGCTGCGTATGAAAGCGCAGTGGGCGTATTTGGCGCGCGATGCGGCACGACGTCTGAGGCGCTGCCAACGCGTCTGCCCGGCTGCAGGCGGCCCGCATCTGCAGCGGCGACCGCATACCACCTCCTCCCTCCGCCCTCTTCTGCTCTCACGGCTGTTGTATGGACCTCGCGCGATATGGCGCAGTCCTCAGGAGAGCAGTTTTTCTGTAGGAGACCTCATCACGCTCACTAACCGTGGCTGAACTGCTCTAAAATATTCTTTTGATTTTGCGGACAGCAGCTGCTGTGTAATTACGCAGCACGCGCGAATGTTCGTGAGACAGTTCTAACATTCTGCGTGGTGTCTTTGTTCTATATCGTGTCTCCCTACCACTTTCGCACAACGACGCTCTGAGCGTGTTTTTTAGGGAATTAACTAGTTTGAACCTGGGACCTGTTGCTGGTAAGGAGACGCCATACCACACAGGACATGTAGAGTTCAGAAGAGTTCAGTGAGACTAGCGATGATATAACCAAATACTTAATGATTTCAGCGTCAGCTCCACTGCACTCCCTGTAAAAGAATCTTAATACTAACTAAATTTAGTGGAAGGCATTGAAGGCTTTCCTACTTTTAGTTAGCTGGTAAAATAACGTCGAAAAAGCAGTTAAGTTTACCATTGGAAATTTTATTCTACTCACAGAACATTGTTTATAAATTGCACTATTGTTAAAAGGAAATGTTTTAATACAGGATGGTAAAAACCAACTGCGTTCAACAAAAATGTGAACGAATATTCCCTGAATGGGTTTCCAAGTTCTACAATGGATCGAAGGATGACCTATGCCATATCACATCTATAATCTAGGTTTATATTAAGTTTCACAAAAGAGAAAACTATAAAAATGGTCTACAGTGACCCTCAATTATCTTTAATTACTTATCTAACTTGATGTAAATTACAGTGGCTGATGTGGCTTCTCAATAACTATATAACAGAAAAATCATCGCATTTCAGATTTTTACTTCAAGTGGCAAATGTGAACACCATGAGCTTTAATTGACGATCGACACTAGTATTACGCAAAAAGCGGTGTAACAGATGAGACTTCTGCAGTTCTGAGTGAAGCTTTATGTGCTGTTATGCGGCATCACGTGCGTTCATTACCTTGTCGGTGTTCGTCAGGGGGCGGCGAACAGCACAGCTCCTCTCACCTCGCCATCTCCGGAAGCAACTCTCCCCTAACTTCTCCTTACTACAATTTACTGAAGATGGTTTGAAAAAACTATCTGGCTGTGTTTTCATCTGACCAATCAGGGTCTCAATGTTAACCTTAAGCTCTGCCTACAAAAATTCTGTCCATCCAATGAGAAACGTAATACTTGTCATGGTGGGGCAATGTTTTTAAAGTTTGCAACGTAACAGAGACGCGAAAAAGTCTCACGCTAAAACTTGCAGCTGGTGTGGTCCTTTTAGTGTTATCGTAAGATCTATACTGTTCTTCTGGAGGGCTCTATCTCTTAACATGGGCTGGGGGGGGGGGGGGGGGGTGGTCCTGACGTAACAGAGACGCGAAAAAGTCTCGCGCTAAAACTTGCGGCTGGGGTAGCTCTTTTTGTGTTATCGTAAGATCTATACTGTTCTTCTGGAGGGCTCTAGCTTTTAACATGGTCCTAGCGGTTAGCTGGCCACGTGGGTGTCCGTCCCTTATCGTAGGGCCTTCCAGCTTAACACGGTTCTGCTCTCGGCTTCTGTTCTCGTTTCTCCTCTCGGAACTGCGTCTGTCTCACGGTGGGAAGGTATGACATGGATTTAGGCATTCTTGTGTTAGTCTGTGGTATTCCATTTGCTCACTCGTTACTCGTATTACTTTGGTTAATTTAATGTCATGATTTATTCGGAGCTATGTGACATACTACTGGATTTGCTTATCATGTCAGGGTTTTCATGGAAGGTGTTGGATTTGCCTGACACCTTACACAGTGACAACACCTTTCTAACAAAATGTAGACGTTCTGTTTCATTCGCCCTTTCGCGTGTGCTCACACACAATTCTGTGTGTGTGTGTGTGTGTGTGTGTGTGTGTGTGTGTGTGTTTGTGTGTGTGTGTGTGTGAGAGAGAGAGAGAGAGAGAGAGAGAGAGAGAGATAGGTAGAGAGAGAGAGAGAGAGATAGGTAGAGATATGGAGGGGAGAGAGGGGGAGAGAAAGACAGAGAGAGAGAGAGAAAGAGAGGGAGGGAGGGGAGAAAGAGGGAAAGACAGAGAGGGAGGGAGAAAGACAGAGAGAGAGAGGCAGAGGGTGAGAGGGAGAGGTAGAGGGAAAGAGAGACAGACAGTCAGCCGGAGAGAGAGAGAAAGAATGAAAAATAGAGGAGTGTATTACTCCAGTCAACTGGCAAAAATTGTGGGAAAAAATTTCGTATAGTCGTAGATTTTTGTGCAGCGGTAGGAGGGAGTGCCGTAAACAACATACTGAGCCACCTGACCTGTGGGCTGTGAGCGTGGGGGGTGTGGGTGCATTTAAAGGTCACTTCAACAAACTAGTCTCTTGTGCCTCGCCTACTGCACCATTTACCAGCTATGACTTCTTACATAACAGTAAAGTGACGTGGGTTACAGAATGGTGAGGCGATGTCGTCGAAGCGAAGGTGGACGGGAGCAGAAATGATTAGGTATCAAGTTAATCACAGTAAACCGAAGTATTTGTATTTCTGCAGGTGTTCATGCTGCATTGCAATTAAAGCCACGTGAAACTGAGTCCAGCTAACGCATTGGTGACGAAGACTGAGGCGTAACACCTCGCATCATGCCTTTTCAGATGGAACACTACAGCTGTCACCGGACATGCGATATGAGTCACACACCCAGAATTAAAGCTACACGTCACTATTTCTCTGTCCTGCGTCTAATTCGTGGTACAGTCATACGAACTGTCAACAGATGTTCGTATGATCGTGTTTTGCACGGAAGATGGCATTCAGGTCAATGGACAACAATGCCAACTATGACGTCAGGACACCTATCAAATGTGGTAATGTTTGCCGGGTAGCCCCACATCCACAATGGCTGTGTGCACAGTCACAGAAAACGCAATATAGCACGGAGAAGACGCCTACCAGATTCTCTGCTGTGAAGGACCCTAGGAAGAATGAAAACAGGACAGTCGCAAAGTGATACGGTCGGACGGCTTAATTTGAATCGTTCTGTTGTTCCTGGGGTGTAGCGACCATTCATAGAAATCGAAACTGTGCCAGGACTGAGCACGTCTGACATCAGAAAGAGAGAGCCTTTATTGGCTGTAAAGGCACGACGGTAGCGCCTTAGTACTGATCAGTAAATAGCATCTCACCTAGCCGCATCGACTGAAAGTGTTGTATCGAGGCAAACAATGTATAGAAGTCTTCGGCAGAGAGCCCTTTACTGCCGAACACCTGCTGTATGTGTACCTCTGACATGTCTTGACAGAAGGGAACGTCTAAACTGGAGTCAACATGCCCCCGGACGGTCGAACAGTGGGCCAATATTCTCTTCATACGCGAGTCACGATTTGGTCTGGAGAGTGATTTCGACGGACTCGCATCTGGAGGGAACGTGGAACGGTTTTGGGACCCAAACATTATGGAAAGAGACCGATATTGAGGAGCATCCCTAATGATGTGGGCAGCGATAATGTTGACCACTCGAGCATCTCTTTATGAAATTGTACAGTTGAATCGGCAAGGTATCGTGACGAGATCGTGGGAGATCATGTGCGGCTTTTGCGGGTGCTGTGGGCAAAGATTTCGTACTGACGGAGGATAATGCTCGACCTAACATTCAAGGGTGGTTGATATTTTCTTGCAAATGGAATGTATTCCACCCTTGGCGTGCCGTGCTCGCTCTCCCGATTTGAATCTCATAGAGGGTGGGACCACTAGAGAGACGGGTTGCATCACGCCAGTATCCATCAACCACTCTCCAACACTTGCGAGCAGCTCTGCAGGAAGAGTGGGCGTTATTGCCTCAACATGAGACTGATGACATTATCCGCAGCATGTCCCGTCGTTGTCAGGCCTTTATTGCCACCAGAGGTGGTCACACCCCACATTGAGCCCATTAACCAGTTGTTCAAATGTGTATGCAAATCCGTTAAGTTGGAAAAGTTGCTCTAACTTTGGACATCAGTGTAGTTTCTATACGATACGATAGAGGTAACTAGCTGATGAGCACTGTTGGAGTTGCAGACAAAATACTGTTAGTTTTATTCCCAGTTTTCGTTGTTTAATTTTCTAATTGGTTGTTGACTACTATTATTGTGTTTCGTTATGAGATTGAAAGATGGTGTGAATGTGAAATGCTGTTTTACTTAAAGTTTCTATAATATACAGTGAAGTAATTGGTCACATGATGAATGTTCGTGAATGACGTGTATGTTAGTCATTCATACCGGGGAGTTTATTATAAATTATTTCGTCATTTTATGGGTGTGTGGAAATGGAATTAGGATTTCGGAAAAATAGTTTTGTTAAAAGGAAGTTAATTTTGTATTTTTGGGCTTTTCAAAGTAATTTATGATAATTTACTATGTTGATCCACTGATAAATTTTGATTGGTTCTGTGTACGTGCGCGAGATTTAACGGGTTTGATGCTGATTGACGATTGGTTATGATGTTTCTCTGCCAATCAGAATTCAACATATTCGTGCGTTTTCGGGAACTAGAAGCTTCTTTTGCGTAGGGAGATGAGTAGAGTCGTGGTTTGGACCTCATAGCGGTCAGAAATATTGATACCTGCTCTGTTAAAAATTATTAATATTCTGATATTTCGGTGCCAGAATGTTTGAGAAGTGTTGTAAAGCGCGAAGTGGCATTTTATTTGAAGCACAGTGTGAAATTCGGAACATTTGGTAACATTTATGTAATTAAATACCTCGTGGCGTGTTCTCATTCGCGAACTTGAACATTTTGTTCCGTGGGACTGATACTAGCAACATTTGAACGAGTAGTTCTGAGAGAAACAGTCCGTTCGTAATCTTTTGATGAAGGATTACCATAAAGTGTCTACATTTATGAATGAGGTGTGTGTGTGAACTTCTTAGACTTTGAACAGCTTAGAGTAAAACCTGGTAGTTACTGGTGTATGCAAGCTTAAGGTCATACAGTGAAATTTTACGCACATTAGAACTTTTATTTAACTATTCCTTCCACCGTCAAAACAATTTTAGTGCGACTTGCGGTTGTGTACAGTTGTTTTTTCTATAGTTTTTTCAAGCTGAGGGCAACGGACTTGCCGCATTGGTAACACTGGTTCCCGTCAGATCACCGAAGTTCAGCACTTGGATGGGTAACCATCTGGTCTGCCGAGCGCTGTTGGCTCAAATGGGTCTGAGCACTATGGGACTTAACTGCTTTGGTCATCAGTCCCCTAGAACTCAGAACTACTTAAACCTAACCAACCTAAGCACATCACACACATCCACGCCCGAGGCAGGAATCGAACCTACGACCGTAGCAGCAGCGCGGTTCCGGACAGAAGCGACTAAAACCGCTCGGCTACAGCGGCCGCCGTTTGCGGTTTTATTACGGTTCAGTTTACCATGAATTTCAATGGCTGCGGCTGCTCATATTATACAGCAGGACATTTTACTATGTAGATCACTTCACATGAGAAACATAACGAAATTTTTTTCACCCGTTCAACTATTTTTGTTTTGAAACTTCCTGGCGGATCAAAACTGTGTGCCGGACCGAGACTCGAACTCGAGACCTTTGCCTTTCGCGGGCAAATGCTCTACCAACTTAGCTACCCAAGCACGACTCACGCCCCGTCCTCACAGCTTTACTTCTGCCAGTACCTCGTCTCCTATCTTCCAAACTTTACAGAAGCTCTCCTGCGAACCTTGCAGAACTAGCACTCATTCTGGAAACATCTCCCAGGCTGTGGCTAAGCCATGTCTCCGCAATATTCTTTCTTTCAGGAGTGCTAGTTCTGCAAGGTTCGCAGGAGAGCTTCTGTAAAGTTTGGAAGGTAGGAGACGAGGTACTGGCAGAAAAAAGCTGTGAGGACGGGGCTTGAGTCGTGCTTGGGTAGCTCAGTTGGTAGAGCACTTGCCCGTGAAGGGCAAAGGTCCCGAGTTCGAGTCTCGGTCTGGCACACAGTTTTGATCTGCCAGGAAGTTTCATATCAGCGCACACTCCGCTGCAGAGCGAAAATCTCATTCTATTTTTGTTTTCTTTGACTGAGCTGTTGGGTGGAACGTGGGGGAACAGCGCCCATGGGGTAAAATAAGAGAGGTGACAAAAGTCAACATACCTCTCTCTCTCTCGGGTAGTTTTAAGGGAAGTACACTGTGACTTCCTTTCTTGCAAAAATTATATTCGTGTTTGCGAAATTGTGAAACTCCAGTTGCCCTATTTATTGATGACAATGACAATTAATGCCGGAATGGGACTCGAATCCGTATTTCCCGCTTTACGCGAACGGCCACATTAATCGCTGGGGTTGCCCTAGAACGGTCGTTGAACAGACCCGAACTTCCATATGCCACCGTTTCCTCTGCACTCCATACTCACAAAGTTACGGTGAATCCCGTACAGCGACAAATGTGTTATTACAGTCGAGGAGTTGTTTTTAGTAATGAAATATTGTTCTGCAGTGCCTGTGTTGGTTCGACGTATTCTGCAATATCTTCTAGACGTGTATGCATGTCTGAAGAATTTACCTTAAAATTTGACCTGGCCGCCATCATTGTTTAAGTGCTTCTGGGACAAGCAGTGAAACATGTTGCAGAAAATTTATGAATAAGAATATAAATGAGAGGACAGGAGATTGTCAAGTGTAGAGGACGAAATTAAGGAACGGGTGGTGATGTCTACTTGCAAATTACTTCAGTTAAGGTGTGCAAAGATATAAGAGAAGAGACAAAATGGAATGGTACATAATTTTGTAAACAAAACGATTGGAGGAAACCGTGTAGTAAATTTAGCAAGAGCAGGCAATTCACTGTCTTGCAACAACTCCGTCATCTAGAAAGTAATGCTAAAAAATATATACAGCTGAAGCGTAAGAAACTGAAATCGGTTTGATGCAGGTGAAAGAATGATGTTTTCAACCGCACACTTTCACCGATGTTCGTTATCGACGTGTATTTTAGCAAGAAATATCTGAAATATTACAGTTTAAACAGAGAAAAGTTTTGTTATACAATACGAGTATGGACTGAGACAAACTCAGCATATAAGATACGTAACTATAGGAAATGTGCCACTACAGAAGAATGTTAAAATTAAATATACAGTTGATATACGAAATTAAGAGATAATGTAACAATTCGATGATGGGAAATGCTTATTAGAAGAAGAAATTTGGGCTAAGACCTTTGGATATAGATACTGGCACTGGAGGAGAAACAGAAAAGAGAAAGGAGATCAGAACAGATTGGAAGAGCATCGGATGGCAGCTGATTGAAGAGAGAACTAAAAATTAGATCATACTACCGTTGCTGCTCTAAGATACTGTGTTTAGCACCTCCTGTGTTGCATAACTAAGAGACATCGATTAATTCCGGTTCTCGGTGGGTAACATCGCAAACATCAAAAAGATTTTCACGTCCTTACGTACAGGGGGGAGCGTCCGGAACTATTCACTTTTATGCATGTCTTTGGATAATGTACAGATAAGACTTTTGAAGTTCATTGGAAAATGAATCTTTTCATTGCCAACGCTATATCAATTGAATCGTTTCTGTTAGTTTCTTGCATTCAATCCTGAAACAACTTTTAACAAATGCTATGCTTCACTGTCGGTAACTACTAATATAAAATATTGCTAGCGTCATTTAAGTCTGTCGCAGTTCTCAAAGAATTAACTAGTATTTAATAAAAATTTAACTAAGTGAAGAGTTCCTTTTTTTCCTTCTGCCATCACACTCGGTATCGACGAAGGAATATTACATTCTTGAGCGCATGATTATTTGAACATAATAAATACGGTTATTAGAATCAGATTATGCACAGCCTCGTACCACTAAAACACACAGGGACATTTGCGACCGTTGGCGAACTTTATAGCGGACACTGCAAACGAAAGCTAATTACAGCAAACAGCTAACACCATTTATCTCCAGTATTGTTGACACCATTTATAGCCGAATACAAACGTGATAAATAATGTGTTGAAATACATGGCGGTCTACAGCTACAGATTCAACGTAGCAGTATATGAACTTAAGAACGATGTGAATAAATTGTTATAATGATACGTCACCAGCGTTTAGCTAGCAAGCAGACGAAAGCTTTAATCAAGCAAATCGTTACTGGATCGTAGGAAACTATTGAAAATGATCTATCCATCATATGGGAACATTTAACTCCACAAATCTCTTGTTATTATGCTTAAGACATAGGTTGTGTGCCTGCTTAGTGTTAGGCCTAATTTCTTCCCTTCGTTTCTGAAGCCATCCAAACAACAGCCATTGGAAAATAAATCATGCAGAGGAAGCTCAAAATAAAGCACGTTTGTCACCTCCTGACTATGTCGAATCACTAAAAGTGGATCTGACCCCAACAGAAAAATTACAAACCAAGTGTCCTTGTCATAGATCAATTTAAATCTGTATTCCGGCAGAGGCCTGCATACAAACTAGTTGACTAACATTCTGGGTTTCTCAGCAAATTGGATGCACTTGAAGAGAATAGAAGTAATGATTATTATATAAAAATGTATGAAACTTTCATTTACGTCTGATTGTTTGCAAAAGTATGTGGGGCGGCGGATTAAATTTATATTTATATAACTTTTAGTTGTTGTTTGTTTATGTAGTTAGTTAGTGTTTGTAGTTCGCCGTCTTTCTCACGCAAGGCTGGAAACTATTTTTGTGGACAGTTGGAAAACGATGGAGAACATACTGACCATAGTTTCCAGTCTGCACGTCTACGTTCATATCCAGCCCTCTGTAAGAACTGTTTCTATTCTCTTTCTTCTTAGCAGGATCAGGACTATGATTATAAATGAAGGTATAGAGTTCCAGTTCGTACATATATTTAGTAAAATATTTCACATACAACAATTTGAAAATCACTAAGTTCAATTGACAGCAAGTCTTTATATCCTACCAAACTGTCTTTCCACCTAACTACTAATACTCAAAGAAATGTTCGAAATAAATGCTCGCTACAAAAGTGGAAATAATAGCCACCACTTGCCACACGGACTTAAAGAATTCACGAATGGCACACTAACAGATAGTTTAGCAAAATCTAAGCGATCCAGGATGGTGTACAGTCCTAGCGAGTTCACTAACGGAAAATCAGCGTTCTGTCACAGTCCGTCTCTGACCTCATCCGAGGCGGAGCGCAATCCGTCACTTGATGGACGCGGATCTTACAGTGGCGGAGTCCGAAGTCAACCTTTTTCCTGACTCTCGGGCTGTATTTATATATGTGCTGTAGCGGACGGCCAAGGGAACACCAGCTGTCATCCTGTCCAATTTGTTGCCTCGGATTTTAGGGAAAGGATTTTAATGTGCTGTTGGGTGACTGGCTCACCCAGGTTTTAGGTAAGAGGTCCGCCAGTCACGATTACCTACTTGTTTCACTTCGATTTCTGTTCTCTTTTCCTTGTGTTTCCTTTCCTTTTTTAGTGCGTTTCTTCTCTTGTTTTGCCTCTGTATGTGAGGATTTGGAACTGCGTCAGGTCTGTGTCTTTTAGCCATTCTCCTTGTTCGCTGTCCGTCTTCGTCCTTTCACCGCATGTGTTCCTGTTTCTATGCGTTTGGGCGCTGATGACCACGCTGTTTAGCGCCCGAAAACCTCAAACCACACACACACACACCGGCTGTCACCTGCCTTATGCACACGGCAGCAGTCCCTGAACGACCGCTTTCTCGGACATATTATCTTTAATATCAAAGTTATGAAGTAATTTAGAATCTTCTTAATGTTCACCTGCATTCAGGTAAGTTGATTGAAATCTCAAAGTTTCAGCTCGCTTGAATAAAAACTTTGCCTTCTAGAATTTGTAGAGTGGAACTGATGGTAGATCGTTATCTTTGAAATATAACTATAAAAGACTTTGTATTGGTTGTTATTAATATTTGGGCCCTAAAATTTGTTATAGCTCTATTACTTAATACGTATTCTCATGTACTGTAACCAAAATTTTCTAGCATTAGTATTACAGGTACTTAATCTACTACAAATGGGTATGTTTTAGTTACAAATTTGGTCGTCATTAAATTACTCGAAAACTATTAGAGGTAGCTTAACGTGGTCTCTTAGTTATTATTTTTAGGTTGAACTGAAGCATTATACAAATTTTTACATTTCTAAGTCTAATATTTAACGCCTTCAGTTTTTCTTAAAAACGTGGATTCTGACTATAATTTTTATTCTATCCTGTTGAAACTTGCACCGTTTGTTTATGACATGCATTGGCACTTTATGACCAAATTCTGGCTTTATACCTTTATTAATTAGCACCACTTATTTTTGTCCTAAAACGATATTTTATGAACACTATTGATTTAATGACTTTAAGATTTTTCATTTAAAACGTTATTACATTAAAGTATATGTTGAGAAAGTTTGAATAAGAAATTCTGACTTTTAATTTTATGCTTAATTATGGTGCAATACTAGTGCGCTACGCGCAGACGCTTAGGGGAGACGGAAGGCAAGTGGGCTTCAAAAATTCGATTTTTAGATTTTAGCATATTTGAATTGCCTGGTCTTTCCTGCGTGAAACAGTTTTTGGTTTGTATAAATAAGACAATTTTTTCGTGAGACATGATGTTTTCCTGACGCTCTGTGCAAAATCTGGCAAGGCTTATGAGTGGGTATGTGCAGAACAACCCTATGGTCCTAATGTCACGATTTATAAATTAGAGTGTATTGGGCATGTCCAGAAGCGAATGGGGCCAGGTTGAGAAGATTATTGAAGGAAAAGTAAAAAATAATATTGGAAGATGGTAAGAAAGTAGGTGGTAAAGGTCGCCTAACAAATGTTGAAATAGATAGATTGCAGAATTATTATGGCTTGGCCATAACAAGAAATGTAGGAAATTTAGAAAACATGAAAAAAGCTGTATGGATTATCTTCCTCCATAAGCTTTCCACAAATGAAAATCCAGTGCACGGTCTTTGCCCGAATGATCCTGACACTTGGTGCAGGTACAGGAGAAGTTCCAGATATGACCACAAACATTCTTTACCTGCGTCATTAATGGATGAAATTAAACCCATATTTAGAGACCTTTGCAAAGATAACTTGTTCAAGAACTGTCTTCACGGGGAAACTCAAAATTTAAATGAATGTGTGAATTATGTTACTTGGAACCGGTTACCGAAAACTGTATTTGCTCAGCTTATAACCCTCAGATTTGGTGTTTATGATGCTACTTTATGCTTTAATGACGGTGTAATTGGGAAGCTGGATGTTTTGAAATTATTGAGCACAAAATCTAGTGGAAATTCTGCAAAATCCTTGGTGCAAATAGATAAGGAGAGAATCCGCAAAGAAGATATTGCTAATTTAAAATGCACTAAAGAGGACAGACAGGGACCAACAGAATTACAATATTAAACTTTAAATGGATTTTTCTCAAAACTACATTTTTTTACTTTCAGGTACTACTATTGGATAAAGTAATGGGGCTAGAACCATTAAATTTGGTCAATTTGTACTGCAGATGGTAATAAGTTATTACAAGTAAATTGAGAGTAACCAAACAATCTGAAACTGTTTTATAATAATTAATGTACAAAAAAGTTAAATTTTACTAGTGAAAGAATAATTTTTTTTCTTCAAAACCATAAGAGATATTATGTTAATTTTACTTGTAAATTGAGGCATATATGCTATATATATCCAGTAAAAATTTCATTGTTTTATCACTTACAGTTCTTTTGAAATGTGTACCTATTCAAAGGGTAAAATACCATTGGCAGAATAGGGATAAAAATTGCCTTCCGTCTCCCATTAAGGTGACGTGGCGCTACTAGCAGTAATCTGTGGTGAGTCCCGGCACATTCGCTCGCCTCTGCATCTCACAAACGATACAGCCCTTGTTGCGCTTCAGGTACTATATTTTAATTAAATATAGGTAAAAGTTGCTAGGTTGCTAAGCTACTTGTATTGTCCAACATTTAACTAAGAAGTATGCTGGCCTTACAATGTATCACTTTTAAAATTGAAACATAGATTTTTGTATGGACATGAATATCAATTTTAATAGTTTTTCATAGCGCTGTTAATAAATGGTTTTGAATGTTTTGATAATAGAATGTAGACTTTCACGGCTGGTGTTTGAAGGAAAAATCGCGAATGATTTTAACTGTTTTCATTTATGAATCTCACCAGTTCCTGAAATACTACATTAAATAGTAGAAATTCATACGATTCAATGATAAACCTTAATAGCTGATGTGTAGGATTTTAATCTGAAAACGGCTCTATAATGCTGTTTTAGCCAGTTAGTTATCACAGTACCTCCGTTAGGGTGAACACCATATGTTCAGTAAAGAGTGTTATAAATCCGAAGGTTTCGATCTCCTCCAATCGGATTCGCCGTTGTAGTTGACCATTTTGAAATAAATCAGTACAAGAAAGAAGGACGAACTGATATGAAGTGCTGTATTCCTCGAAAGTTGGGAGCGGATCGGCATTTCAAGCAAACTGTTGAAGGGTTTTAGCGAAAATTATTTGCTTCCCTCTAATAACCACAATAAGTTCTCAGAGACAATTAGAGAAGGTACTTCATCAGGGAAGGCATCCGCATTTCGGCTCTAGCTACTTTTTCGGTCACTGGAGAAATGCTGAAGTACCAAAACAAAGGAAGTAAAGTGTTATTAATAACACTTGATAGAGAGGTCTTTCGATCTGGCCGTATGTTTCACACTGTTACGTAAGATAACGTCAAAGCGAGGAAGCTTTTCTTCATTGTCGGGAGTTCGTTCCCTGAAAATAGCATATGGTACATCTATCGCGTGTTGCAAAGGAATGGCTGTCAGATTGCGAATGCGTGAAACTTGCTGTATGCAGAATATAATATGCTGCCACACCATCGACTCAGAGAGAGAGGTGGCAATATTGTCTGCGCGGCAGGTAGGTTCGCTTGTGGCGGCAGGGACTCCGGATATCGCGGCAAGTGCGTCATACGGGGAAGGCCTTTGATGTGCTTCAGTCAATAAATATCCAGCCAGGTGACTCGAGAGGCGCAAGACGTCCTATCTCACCCCCAGCGGGGAAAGTGCGATAGATGCTAAGAATTTTTCGTGACGTCAATCTTGGATGAAACATTTTTATTCTGCAGCTACATAACACACAAAACTTAATCAATATCTAGGAACTGTTATTATAAGAAAAGCTGCTCACATAGTAACATGAAGTTACTGCAGATGACGAAGTAAACGATGATATATATATATATATATGAGGTCTGACCTGGCCAAATACCTCACGAAATAAGCCTCAAACGAAAAAACTACAAAGAACCAAACTCGTCTAGCTTGAAGGGGGAAACCAGATGGCGCTATGGTTGGCCCGCTAGATGGCACTGCCATAGGTCAAACGGATATCAAGTGCGTTTTTTAAACTAGGAACCCCCATTTTTTATTGAACATTCGTGTAGTACGTAAAGAAATATGAATGTTTTAGTTGGACCATTTCTCACTTTGTGATAGATAGCGCTGTAATAGTCACAAACGTGCAAGTACGTGGTGCATTACCCGTGGTAAAATGGACCGTTTACCAATTGCGGAAAAGGTCAATATCGTGTTGATGTATGGCTATTGTAATCAAAATGCCCAACGGGCGTGTGCTATGTATGCTGCTCGGTAACCGGGATAACATCATCCACGTGTCCGGACCGTTCACCGGATAGTTACGTTATTTAAGGAAATAGGGAGTGTTCTGCCACATGTGAAACGTCAACCACGACCTGCAACAAATGATGATGCCCAAGTAGGTATTTTAGCTGCTGTCGCGGATAATGCGCACATCAGTAGCAGACAAACTGCCCGAAAATCGGGAGTCTCAAAAACGTCGGTATTGAGAATACTACATCAACATCGATTGCACCCGTACCATAATTCTATGCACCAGGAATTGCATGGCGACGACTTTGAACGTCGTGTACAGTTCTGCCACCGGGCACAAGAGAAATTATGGGACGATGACAGATTTTTTGAACGCGTTCTATTTAGCAACGAAGCGTAATTCACATACAGCGGTAACGTTAACTGACATAATATGCACTATTGGGAAACGGAAAATCCACGATGGCTGGGACAAGCGGAACATCAGCGAGCTTGGCGGGTTAATGTATGGTGCTGCATTATGGGAGGAAGGCTAATTGGCCCCCATTTTATCGATCGCATTCTAAATGGTGCAATCTATGCTGATTTTCTGCGTAATGTTCTACCGATGTCACTACAAGATGTTTCACTGCATGACGGAATGGCGATGTATTTCCAACATGATGGATGTCCGGCACATAGCTCGCGTGCGGTTGAAGCGGTATTGAATAGCATATTTCATGACTGGTGTATTGGTCGTCGAAGCACCATACCATGGCCCGCATCTGACATCCCCAGATTTCTTTCTGTGGGGAAAGTTGAAGGATATTTGCTATCGTGATCCATCGACACCGCCTGACAACTTACGTCAGCGCATTGTCAATGCCTGTGCGAACATTACGGAAGGCTGATCTGATAGAAGAAGAAACATAATTCGATTTAGAAGAGATGGGGGATCCAGTATTAACATCAGAATTTAAAAGAGCTTTGGAGGACATAAGGACAAATAATGCAGAAGGGATAGATAACATCCCATCAGAGCTTATAAACTCATTGGGGGAAATTGCAACAAAACGACTATTCACATTGGTGTGCAGAATGTATGACTCTGGCGAGATACCATCTGACTTTCGGAAAAGCATCATACACACAATTCCGAAGACGACAAGAGCTGAAAAGTGCGAGAATCATCGCTCAATCAGTTTAACAGCTCATGCATCCAAGTTGCTGACAAGAATAATATACAGAAGAATGGAAAAGAAAATTGAGGATGCGCTAGATGACGATCAGTTTGGCTTTAGGAAAAGTAAAGGCACGAGAGAGGCAGTTCTGACGTTGCTGTTAATAATGGAAGTAAGACTAAAGGAAAATAAGACACGTTCATAGTATTTGTCGATCTGGTAAAAGCGTTCGAGAATGTAAAATGTTGCAAGATGTTCGAAATTCTGAAAAAGTTGGGTACGCTATAGGGAGAGACTGGTCACATACGATATGTGCAACAGCCAAGAGGGAGTACTAAGAATGGACGACCAAGAACGAAGTGCTAATATTAAAAATGGTGTAACACAAGGATATATCCTTTCGCCCCTACTGTTCAATCTGTACATCGAGGAATCAATGATGAAAATAAAAGAAAGGTTCAGGAGCGGAATTAAAATTTAAGGTGATAGGATATCAGTGATACGATTCGCTGATAACATTGCTGTCTTGAATGAAAGTGAAGATGAATTACATGATCTGCTGAACGGAATGAACAGTCTAATAAGTACACAGTATGGATTGTGATTAAATCGAAGAAAGACCAAGGTAATGAGAAGCAGTAGAAATGGAAACAGCGAGAAACTTAACATCAGTATTGATGGTCACGAAGTAGATGAAGTTAAGGAATTCTGCTACATAGTTAGTAAAATAACCAATGACGGACGGCGGAAGAGGCACAACAAAAGCAGACTAGCAGTGGCAAAAAGGACATTCCTGGCCAAGAGAAGTCTACTAACATCAAATACAGGGCTTAATTTGAGGAGGAATTTTCTGACACTGTACGTGTGGAGTACAGCATTGTATGGTAGTGAAACGTGGACTGTGGGAAGACCGGAACAGAAGAGAATCGAAGAATTTGAGATGTGGTGCTACAGACGAGTCTTGAAATTTGGTGGACTGATAAGGTAAGGAATGAGGAGGTCCTGTGCAGAATGGGAGAGAAAAGGAAGATGTGGAAAAAACTGATAAGGAGAAGGGACAGGATGATAGGACATGTATTAAGACATGAGGGGATGACTTCCATGGTACTAAAGTGAGCTGCAGAGGGCAAAAATTATGGAGGAAGACAGAGATTGGAATACATCCAGCAAATGATCGAGGACGTAGATTGCAAGTGCTACTGCAGAGGAATTCGTGGTGGGCCGCATCAAACCCGTGAGAAGACTGACGACAAAATAAAAAAATTCCGGTCTTGCCATCATAACATGCATAAACAGACATAATGAAAAGTATTCGTCAAGGTCCCACCGGACTTGGTCAGTATGTAAAGACTGAGAATGTAACATTGCATAAATTACATTGTGACAGTATTGTACAAATTCTAGTGCAGACTAAAACAAAAGCGAGACCTAGCGTTATAATGATCCATAACCATCACATAATTAATGTTAGTGGCCAGGTCAACTGAGACCTTGCCGTATGCTTTTCATTGTGTCTCTTTCTATGCGTTAGAGTGGCATGATTGTATCAAAAAAAGAAAAAGAAAAAGAAATTACTGTCCTAAACGACGATGGTGGAGATAAGAGTTAACTTTGTTTACGTTATTTTTCATATTTTCTAATTGAATAATTAACATATCGATATATCTTCATAGGTATATCTTCAGCATAGTGACATTTTTGGGCTGTGATACCAAGTCACTTTGTATTTGTTGTTTTCATCTCATTTGAATAGGACGATTGCTGCACTTGTAAATGGTATGAATAAGTTTTTTTATTACGTGTTTCATACATGGCGGTCTACAGCTACAGATTCAACGTAGCAGTATATGAACTTAAGAACGATGTGAATAAATTGTTATAATGATACGTCACCAGCGTTTAGCTAGCAAGCAGACGAAAGCTTTAATCAAGCAAATCGTTACTGGATCGTAGGAAACTATTGAAAATGATCTATCCATCATATGGGAACATTTAACTCCACAAATCTCTTGTTATTATGCTTAAGACATAGGTTGTGTGCCTGCTTAGTGTTAGGCCTAATTTCTTCCCTTCGTTTCTGAAGCCATCCAAACAACAGCCATTGGAAAATAAATCATGCAGAGGAAGCTCAAAATAAAGCACGTTTGTCACCTCCTGACTATGTCGAATCACTAAAAGTGGATCTGACCCCAACAGAAAAATTACAAACCAAGTGTCCTTGTCATAGATCAATTTAAATCTGTATTCCGGCAGAGGCCTGCATACAAACTAGTTGACTAACATTCTGGGTTTCTCAGCAAATTGGATGCACTTGAAGAGAATAGAAGTAATGATTATTATATAAAAATGTATGAAACTTTCATTTACGTCTGATTGTTTGCAAAAGTATGTGGGGCGGCGGATTAAATTTATATTTATATAACTTTTAGTTGTTGTTTGTTTATGTAGTTAGTTAGTGTTTGTAGTTCGCCGTCTTTCTCACGCAAGGCTGGAAACTATTTTTGTGGACAGTTGGAAAACGATGGAGAACATACTGACCATAGTTTCCAGTCTGCACGTCTACGTTCATATCCAGCCCTCTGTAAGAACTGTTTCTATTCTCTTTCTTCTTAGCAGGATCAGGACTATGATTATAAATGAAGGTATAGAGTTCCAGTTCGTACATATATTTAGTAAAATATTTCACATACAACAATTTGAAAATCACTAAGTTCAATTGACAGCAAGTCTTTATATCCTACCAAACTGTCTTTCCACCTAACTACTAATACTCAAAGAAATGTTCGAAATAAATGCTCGCTACAAAAGTGGAAATAATAGCCACCACCTGCCACATGGACTTAAAGAATTCACGAATGGTACACTAACAGATAGTTTAGCAAAATCTAAGCGATCCAGGATGGTGTACAGTCCTAGCGAGTTCACTAACGGAAAATCAGCGTTCTGTCACAGTCCGTCTCTGACCTCATCCGAGGCGGAGCGCAATCCGTCATTTGATGGACGCGGATCTTACAGTGGCGGAGTCCGAAGTGAACCTTTTTCCTGACTCTCGGGCTGTATTTATATATGTGCAGTAGCAGACGGCCATGGGAACACCAGCTGTCATCCTGTCCAATTTGTTGCCTCGGATTTTAGGGAAAGGATTTTAATGTGCTGTTGGGTGACTGGCTCACCCAGGTTTTAGGGAAGAGGTCCGCCAGTCACGATTACCTACTTGTTTCACTTCGATTTCTGTTCTCTTTTCCTTGTGTTTCCTTTCCTTTTTTAGTGCGTTTCTTCTCCTCTTGTTTTGCCTCTGTATGTGAGGATTTGGAACTGCGTCAGGTCTGTGTCTTTTAGCCATTCTCCTTGTTCGCTGTCCGTCTTCGTCCTTTCACCGCATGTGTTCCTGTTTCTATGCGTTTGGGCGCTGATGACCACGCTGTTTAGCGCCCGAAAACCTCAAACCACACACACACACACCGGCTGTCACCTGCCTTATGCACACGGCAGCAGTCCCTGAACGACCGCTTTCTCGGACATATTATCTTTAATATCAAAGTTACGAAGTAATTTAGAATCTTCTTAATGTTCACCTGCATTCAGGTAAGTTGATTGAAATCTCAGACAAAGTTTCAGCTCGCTTGAATAAAAACTTTGCCTTCTAGAATTTGTAGAGTGGAACTGATGGTAGATCGTTATCTTTGAAATATAACTATAAAAGACTTTGTATTGGTTGTTATTAATATTTGGGCCCTAAAAGTTGTTATAGTTCTATTACTTAATACGTATTCTCATGTACTGTAACCGAAATTTTCTAGCATTAGTATTACAGGTACTTAATCTACTACAAATGGGTATGTTTTAGTTACAAATTTGGTCCTCATTAAATTACTCGAAAACTATTAGAGGTAGCTTAACGTGGTCTCTTAGTCATTATTTTTAGGTTGAACTGAAGCATTATACAAATTTTTACATTTCTAAGTCTAATATTTAGCGCCTTCAGTTTTTCTTAAAAACGTGGATTCTGACTATAATTTTTATTCTATCCTGTTGAAACTTGCACCGTTTGTTTATGACATGCATTGGCACTTTATGACCAAATTCTGGCTTTATACCTTTATTAATTAGCACCACTTATTTTTGTCCTAAAACGATATTTTTATGAAAACTATTGATTTAATGACATAAAGATTTTTCATTTAAAACGTTATTACATTAAAGTATATGTTGAGAAAGTTTGAATAAGAAATTCTGACTTTTAATTTTATGCTTAATTATGGTGCAATACTAGTGCGCTACGCGCAGACGCTTAGGGGAGACGGAAGGCAAGTGGGCTTCAAAAATTCGATTTTTAGATTTTAGCATATTTGAAATGCCTGATCTTTCCTGCGTGAAACAGTTTTTGGTTTATATAAATAAGACAATTTTTTCGTGAGATATGATGGTCTTCCTGACGCTCTGTGCAAAATCTGGCAAGGCTTATGAGTGGGTATGTGCAGAACAACCCTATGGTCCTAATGTCACGATTTATAAATTAGAGTGTATTGGGCATGTCCAGAAGCGAATGGGGCCAGGTTGAGAAGATTATTGAAAGAAAAGTCAAAAATAATATTGGAAGATGGTAAGAAGGTAGGTGGTAAAGGTCGCCTAACAAATGTTGAAATAGATAGATTGCAGAATTATTATGGCTTGGCCATAACAAGAAATGTAGGGAATTGAGAAAACATGAAAAAAGCTGTATGGACTATCTTCCTCCATAAACTTTCCACAAATGAAAATCCAGTGCACGGTCTTTGCCCGAATGATCCTGACACTTGGTGCAAGTACAGGAAAAGTGCCAGATATGACCACAAACATTCTTTACCTACGTCATTAATGGATGAAATTAAACCCATATTTAGAGACCTTTGCAAAGATATCTTGTTCAAGAACTGTCTTCACGGGGAAACTCAAAATTTAAATGAATGTGTGAATTATGTCGCTTGGAACCGGTTACCGAAAACTGTGTGAATTATGTCGCTTGGAACCGGTTACCGAAAAAGGTATTTGCTCAGCTTATAACCCTTAGATTGGGTGTTTATGATGCTACTTTATGCTTTAATGATGGTGTAATTGGAAAGCTGGATGTTTTGAAATTATTGAGCACAAAATCTAATGGAAATTCTGCAAAATCCTTGGTGCAAATAGATAAGGAGAGAATCCGCAAAGCAGATGTTGCTAATTTAAAATGCAATAAAGAAGACAGACAGGGACCAACAGAATTACAATATTAAACTTTAAATGGATTTTTCTCATAACTACATTTTTTTACTTTCAGGTACTATTATTTGATAAAGTAATGGGGCTAGGACCATGAAATTTGGTCAATTTGTACTGCAGAAGGCAATAAGTTATTACAAGTAAATTGAGAATAACCAAACAATACGAAACTGTTTTATAATAATTAATATACAAAAAAGTTAAATTTTACTCGTGAAAGAATAATTTTCTTTCTTCAAAACCATAAGAGATATTATGTTAATTTTACTTGTAAATTGAGGCATATATGCTATATATATCCAGTAAAAATTTCATTGTTTTATCACTTACAGTTCTTTTGAAATGTCTACCTATTCAAAGGGTAAAATACCATTGGCAGAATAGGGATAAAAATGGCCTTCAGTCTCCCATTAAGGTGACGTGGCGCTACTAGCAGTAATCTGTGGTGAGTCCCGGCACATTCGCTCGCCTCTGCATCTCACAAACGATACAGCCCTTGTTTCGCTTCAGGTACTATATTTTAAATAAATATAGGTAAAAGTTGCTAGGTTGCTAAGCTACTTGTATTGTCCAACATTTAACTAAGAAGTATGCCGGCTTTTCAATGTATCACTTTTAAAACTGAAATATAGATTTTTGTATGGACATGAATATCAATTTTAATAGTTTTTCATAGCGCTGTTAATAAATGGTTTTGAATGTTTTCATAATAGAATGCAGACTTTCACGGCTGGTGTTTGAAGGAAAGATCGTGAATGATTTTAACTGTTTTCATTTATGAATCTCACCAGTTCCTGAAATACTACATTAAATAGAAATTCATACGATTCAATGTTAAACCTTAAAAGCTGATGTGTAGGATTTTAATCTGAAAACGGCTCTAAAATGCTGTTTTAGCCAGTTAGTTATCACAGTACCTCCGTTAGGGTGAACACCATATGTTCAGCAATGAGTGTTATAAATCCGAAGGTTTCGATCTCCTCCAATCGGATTCGCCGTTGTAGTTGACCATTTAGAAATAAATCAGTACAAGAAAGAAGGACGAACTGATATGAAGTGCTGTATTCCTCGGAAGTTGGGAGCGGATCGGCATTTCAAGCAAACTGTTGAAGGGTTTTAGCGAAAATTATTTGCTTCCCTCTAATAAACACAATAAGTTCTCAGAGACAATTACAGAAGGTACTTCATCAGGGAAGGCATTCGCATTTCGGCTCTAGCTACTTTTTCGGTCACTGAAGAAATGCTGAAGTACCAAAACAAGGGAAGTAAAGTGTTCGTAATAACACTTGATAGACAGGTCTTTCGATCTGGCCGTATGTTTCACACTGTTACGTAAGATAACGTCAAAGCGAGGAAGCTTTTCTTCATTGTCGGTAGTTAGTTCCCTGAAAATAGCATATGGTACATCTATCGCGTGTTGCAAAGGAATGGCTGCCAAATTGCGAATGCGTGAAACTTGCTGTATGCCGAATATAATATGCTGCCACACCATCGACTCAGAGAGGGAGGTGGCAATATTGTCTGCGCGGCAGGTAGGTTCGCTTGTGGCGGCAGGGACTCCGGATATCGCGGCAAGTGCGTCATACGGGGAAGGCCTTTGATGTGCTTCAGTCAATAAATATCCAGTCAGGTGACTCGAGAGGCGCAAGACGTCCTATCTCACCCCCAGCGGGGAAAGTGCGATAGATGCTAAGATTTTTTCGTGACGTCAATCTTGGATGAAACATTTTTATTCTGCAGCTACATAACACACAAAACTTAATCAATATCGAGGAACTGTTATTATAAGAAAAGCAGCTCACATAGTAATATGAAGTTACTGCAGATGACGAAGTAAACGATGATATATATATATGAGGTGTGACCGGGCCAAATACCTCACGAAATAAGCATCAAACGAAAAAAATACAAAGAACGAAACTCGTCTAGCTTGAAGGGGGAAACCAGATGGCGCTATGGTTGGCCCGCTAGATGGCACTGCCATAGGTCAAACGGATATCAAGTGCGTTTTTTAAAATAGGTACCCCCATTTTTTTATTGAGCATTCGTGTAGTACGTAAAGAAATATGAATGTTTTAGTTGGACCATTTTTCACTTTGTGATAGATAGCGCTGTAATAGTCACAAACGTGCAAGTACGTGGTACGTGGTAGATGGCACCCGTGGTAAAATGGACCGTTTACCAATTGCGGAAAAGGTCGATATCGTGTTGATGTACGGCTATTGTAATCAAAATGCCCAACGGGCGTGTGCTATGTATGCTGCTCGGTAACCGGGATAACATCATCCAAGTGTCCGGACCGTTCACCGGATAGTTACGTTATTTAAGGAAACAGGAAGTGTCCTGCCACACGTGAAACGTCAACCACGACCTGCAACAAATGATGATGCCCAAGTAGGTATTTTAGCTGCTGTCGCGGCTAATCCGCACATCAGTAGCAGACAAACTGCCCGAAAATCGGGAATCTCAAAAACGTCGGTATTGAGAATGCTACATCAACATCGATTGCACCCGTACCATAATTCTATGCACCAGGAATTGCATGGCGACGACTTTGAACGTCGTGTACAGTTCTGCCACCGGGCACAAGAGAAATTACGGGACGATGACAGATTTTTTGAACGCGTTCTATTTAGCGACGAAGCGTAATTCACATACAGCTGTAACGTTAACTGGCATAATATGCACTATTGGGAAACGGAAAATCCACGATGGCTGCGACAAGTGGAACATCAGCAAGCTTGGCGGGTTAATGTATGGTGCGGCATTATGGGAGGAAGGCTAATTGGCCCCCATTTTATCGATCGCATTCTAAATGGTGCAATCTATGCTGATTTCCTGCGTAATGTTCTACCGATGTCACTACAAGATGTTTCACTGCATGACAGAATGGCGATGTATTTCCAACATGATGGATGTCCGGCACATAGCTCGCGTGCGGTTGAAGCGGTATTGAATAGCATATTTCATGACTGGTGGATTGGTCGTCGAAGCACCATACCATGACCCGCATCTGACATCCCCAGATTTCTTTCTGTGGGGAAAGTTGAAGGATATTTGCTATCGTGATCCACCGACACCGCCTGACAACATACGTCAGCGCATGTTCAATGCATGTGCGAACATTACGGAAGGCTGTTGAGAGGAATGTCGTTACACGTATTGCCAAATGCACTGAGGTTGACAGACAACATTTTGAGCATTTATTTCATTAATGTGGTATTTACAGGTAATCACGCTGTAACAGCATGCGTTCTCGGAAATGATAAGTTCACAAAGGTAGATGTATCACATTGGAACAACCGAAATAAAATGTTCAAACTTACCTATGTTCTGTGTTTTAATTTAAAAAACCTACCTGTTACCAGCTGTTCGTCTAAAATTGTGAACCATATGTTTGTGACTATTACAGTGACATCTATCACAAAGCGAAAAAAGTTGTGCAACTAAAGCATTCATATTTCTTTATGTAGTACACGAATCTGTAATAAAAAATGGGAGTCCCTATTTTAAAAAATGCAGTTGATATCCGTTTTACCTATGGCAGCGCCATCTAGCGGGCCAACCATACCGCGATCTATTTTCCCCTTTCAAGCTACGCAAGTTTCGTTCTTTGTAGTTTTTTCGTTTGAGTTTATTTCGTGAGATATTTGGCCCGGTCACGATTAATGGATCAGGGAGATTCAGCCGCCACTTCCGTTGTCATTTTTTGCAACCCACAATGCTATATTAGGCCTCGACAAACTACGCACGACATTTTCATGTTCTTTCGCTCGCTACGCGCAAACTGTCAGTCGTACAGAAAAAAATAAAGAGTACGTTTTGCAGGAAATTTGTTTTACTAAAATCTTACACGGGGATATGTCTTCATTAGATGCGTTAGGTTTTCGAGTTGTTCAAGAAAAAAGTATAAAAATGACGTTCAGATGTACCGCGACTTCCGCACTCAGCAACCACTGGTCAGAATTTCTAGTATGTTGTTCATGGGACTCCTTCCTACCACTATACAAATATTTACGATTACACGAATTATTTCCCAAGTTCCGACATTTTTTGCTTTACTACGCTACACGCGCAGTCGAGCACTTAAAAATTATAAAACTGATGTTTATGTAAATTTTACTTGACATTTTTATGAATTTTTACTGGCATAAAATAAACAATTACATCGTGTTCGTCAGGCCATCTGACAACGAAACTACTGTCATGTAAGGCTTAAGTTATGATCGAATTGTCAGCCTAATTAGTTTTAGCGTAACGTTGACAAAATTTGTTTCTCGTTCATGGCCCTCATGGACACGTGTAAATAAATAATGTTATCGATGTAGGAGGCTATGCTGGTGGCGTAATAGCCTAATCAATAAAGACTAATAAAGGTCCAATATCGCGAACATTTCTTCTAGTAGGAAATTTTTGTACAGTGTTAGGAGGGAGTGCCGAGAACAACATATTAATTGTAATGATTGATGACGCATGAGTGTGGGGTGGAGGTGCGTATGCAGATTATTTCTGTACGATTCTCTTTTCTTTTGTTTTCTGAATAACTCGAAAACTGTGGCCACCAGCGAAAACGCATCCCAGTAAAAAATTTAACTACATTACATTTCCTACCAAAATGTCCTACTAAGTTTTTCTGTAGGGCCTATAATTACTGTGTAGCGAGAGAGAGAATATGATAATGTCGTGTTTGGTCTATGCAGGCCATCTGTAACTTTGCTGGTTGTATAAAACAACAGCAGTAGGAACAGCTGAATCACAAGGACAACGAATGAAAATATAAAGAAAGTGAAGGATTCTTTCTCATGAAACATAAAAGTAATGTACAAAAGTACGTAGAATGGAGCAGATGTTATGGAGAATATGAGCAATGACAAACTAGATGATTACTTCAAATCAGTTATAAGTACCATTCACGCCCAGCTGAAATGGTGTGAACACACAAACATATTTGCGAACAGAATGTCACCTTCATGTTATGTCCTTAGCGTCCTTTCATCACTGTGTAACAACCATTGTCTCTTAGATACATACCATTCATACCTACAGTTCATTATTAGCTAAATAAAATGTAAATGTCGTGTGACTAGAGCCTCCCGTCGGGTAGGCCGTTCGCCGGGTGCAAGTCTTTCGATTTGGCGCCACTTCGGCGACTTGCGCGTCGATGGGGATGAAATGATGATGATGACAACACCCAGTCCCTGAGCGGAGAAAATCTCCCACCCATCCGGGAATCGAACCCGGGCCCATAGGACTGACATTCTGTCGCACTGACCACTCAGCTACCGGGGGAGAACATTATTAGCTATGGAATTCTGTTCTTCGTAGCAAATACACAAAAAATGTGAACAAAGTTTTTGAAGTACAGAAAAGGGCAATAAGGATATTAACTAAATACAATCACTGGTCTCGATGTAAAGATCAGTTTAAAATGTTGGACGCTTTTAAGTGCGCCATATGAGCACGTTTATCAATCAATTACTCACATGAAAATAATGTTGATAATTATTTCACAAACAGATTTCGATGACCATGGAGGAAGATATGAACTAAACTCACATTTAGCAAGATAGAATGAACATAACCCTCAGTGCATCATTTTCTGTTACAGATTAAAATTGTATAAGGCATTTAAAAGGTGCCTTCTAGGGAATATAAACTACAGAAAAGAGTTGTATAGGGGACTTAGAAGATAAAATTTTGATGGCGGCCGGGGTGGCCGAGCGGTTCTAGGCGCTTCTGTCTGGAACCGCGTGACCGCTGCGGTCGCAGGTTCGAATCCTGCCTCGGGCATGGACGTGTGTCATGTCCTTAGGTATTCAGGTTTAAGTAGTTCTAACTTCTAGGGGACTGATGACCATAGATGCAAAGTCCCATAGTGCTCAGAGCCATTTGAACCATTTTTTGATAAAATTTTGATAAGGAACCGATTTCCGGAAATGCGCTTTTTGGGAAAAATTTAAGTTTGGAGAGTGGATAATTTTCAGTTCTGCCATTTCACGGTACGTGTACAGCAAAGATTATGAGCCCTGACTTGTGTACCGTACAGTAGCCCATAACGTCGACTCGTCACCGGGTTCTCTTTTTCTTGACGAAAGCGGTCCTCTTTTAAAGTCGAGAGCGCCACAGTCAACCCTTCTACTTGTGAACACAGCAGCTTCTCGCTGCCGTTGTTGCGGTCCGATTAAAATGGTATGTGATGTCGTAATAACAACAGGGACTGACGATAGCAAAATATTGTGAATTTGTTTGCGCACCATGAATGTAAGATTTGAAAGTGATGTGGTCTCCAAACTTATTTTATACCCAGACAGCTCGTTTCAAGTCATGAGTTCCTTATTGGACTGTTGATTTTTTTAAAATATCGGTAACCTGTGTAACGATATTTAAAAAATATCCCAATCGGCGGTCGATACATCGAAGAAAGGTATCGGCATATCGACCGAAAAAGTATCGACGTATCAGCATATAAAAATATCGGCTGCACATTGTAAACATACTGTCGGTTTTAGAGCTATATAAGTATTGATTTATTATTAGATATTCTGTACATCAACAAGGTATCAGCCTACTTATCCTCCTCAGAGCAATAAGTGAAAGGAAAACGATGCACGTTGATGCTTGGTGTAACCACTTTGCTAACGATGGTAACTACATGTAAATGTCATAATAAATTGTAAATTTGTGGTAACATCTTATGGGACCAAACTGCTTAGGTCATCGGTCCCTAAGTTTACACACTACTTAATCTAACTTAAACAATGGACAACACACACACTCATGCCCGAAGGCGGACCCGAACCTCCGACAGGGGAAGCCGCGCGGACCGTGACAAGATGCCTAAGACCGCGCGGATACACCGTGAGGCTAAGTGGCATAGTGAAAGAAATGCGATGGGTCCGTCATTGGGTTTCGTCACATGTCGGATCTGTCGGTAGCGCCCAGCTGGTGTGCTGTTTCTTCACATTCGAAATCTTTCAATTCTACAGACACAGCCACGCCCCGTACCGACTCCCTCCACCAAGCCCAGCACAATCGGACTTCATCGATGTGTCATCTGTACTTGCTTCACACAGTCAGAGAGAAAGACCGGACATGATGAAAGCCCAAAAACTGGCAAGACTCCTTCACGCAGTGGGGGGTAAAATTATGTTCTACAGCAATTTCAAAAGAACAATTTCAAATATTTACCGAAAATTACGAAAAACATAATATATAGGAAGACTATCTGCACTCGCTAGTGCGTTACGATATAGATATATCGGGGGAAAGATGCAGCCGGTGTATATCTATAATTTCTGGACGTAACATCGATAAATCGGTATTTTAACAACAGCCCTAGTTTCCTATCGAAACTTAATGTTAAGTCCCCTATACCACGGCTAAAAGCGTTAACTGGAATTGTGAGGCACCGTTTATAGAGTACGCAAAGGATAAAATAACAGTTAAGTAAAGATATGCAGTTAAAACTTGTCGATAATGCACAACGGACGTGAATTGATGCAGGTGATCAGACAGGATGCTTACGTACGTGTCGCCTGTCAGAGACGTATCTAGATGTATCAGGGGTCCCATATCACTCCAAATACACACGCCCTACGCCATTACAGAGCCTCCACCAGCTTGAGCAGTCCCCTGCTGACATCTATATGCGTACACGACCATCCGCTCACTACTATTTAAAACGAGACTCGTCCGACCAGGCAACATGTTTCCAGTCATCAAAAGTCCAATGTCGGTGTTGATGGTCCCTGAGGGGGCGTAAGGTTTTTTGTCGTGCAGTCATCAAAGGCACACGAGTGGGCCATCGGCTCCGAAACCTCATATCGATGATGTATCGTTGAATGGTTCGCACGCTGACACGCGTTGAACGATTCTCTGCAGTCGTCGTTGGTCCCGTTCTTGCAGGATCTTTTTCCGGCCGTATCTATGTCGGAGATTTGATATTGTACCGGATTCTTAATATTCACGGTACGCTCGTGAAATGGACATACGGGAAAATACCCATTTCAGCTCTAAGTCGGCGATCCTGTGTCCTATCGCTTGTGCGCCGACTATAACACTAGCTTATGTGTTGATAACCCGCCATTGTAGCAACAGTAACCGATCTAATTACGGTGCCAGATACTTATTGTCTTATACAGACGTTGCCGACTGCAGCGCTGTATTTTGCGTGTTTACATATATCTGTATTTGAATACAGATGTCTCTAACAGTTTCTTTGGCGGCTTTGTGTGTATCACACATACGTACATCATGAAAATATCTTCTCCAAATTGAAGTTAGTTCTCACAAGCAATGAGAATTGGTATATCATTCCCTACAAAAGGTTTTTAGAAATGAGCAGTGCCAATTATCCCACTGACTTATTAGTTCGTGGTTTGATAAAATTAAATATCGTTCGTCCTTCGTCATTTTAAAAATAAAAGTGTTTGAAAGAAAATTCGTTTCCATTGTAAACACTTAAGCTTTAACGTTGATGTTGGTGGCGGAGGGGGGGAGGGGAGAGGGTCGGGTAGCTAATAAATGATTGACCTCAAGGGTGACAGTCTCAAAAAGTTTGCAAAGCGCTGTGATAGGATAGGACCACAAGAGAAACTATGGGGAAGGAAATTAGGCTTGTCTTTTTAAAAGGACCAATTCTAGCAAGTACCTGAAACGACTTAGGGGAGACATGTAATACGTAAATGTGGATGGTAGGACAAGGATTTGAACCTCAGTCCGCTGCAGTTTGAGTGCAGTGTCTTATCAATACGCTCTCTCGTATGGTGGATTCTGGATTACATTAAGCAGCTTGGGTGACAAACTCAGTCCAAGTTAATGAATCCTGTCCATATGTTTCCTGGAGGGATGTGAGGGTGGGTGAGGGGGGAGGAAGGGGGCTCATTTAACCACCAGCTTCTGGAATCTGGAACACAAAGATTTGTTCAGTACAGGATTCTCATACACTTCTAGAAGCAATTTCTAGTGTTTCCGTTCCACCTGTCGCTTAGATAATTGTACCTTTACGTGAATAATCATAGTGAGTCAATACTATAGTTTAGTGATTGCATTCCATGGCAGTTCTAGAGTTTTGTCCCCCGCTCACTCTATGCTGGATAATAAAGATTGCTGAGAGCGTAATACGAAAGTGGTCATCACGAGTTCACATCACACTAACAAAGAGAATACGTCTCGCTGGACAACAGATCTCATACGTAAGATTTGGTAGTTTTTATCCCGCCTGCCGGACTGTTTGCGCCATTTTTTTGTCAGAACTGAGGCGGGGAATCCCACGCGCGGATATCCGAGCCGCGTCCTACGGTTCCGCCATTATCTACTTGTGCAGATTAGACGCCCACTCCACCCCCTGGCGGACGCGTGAGTAGTTTGCTCAGCTGGCTGGCAGTTCCCTCTCCCCTGCACTCGCTACTGCCCGCCTTTCAAAGACTTGAGGCCCACGCGCTGAGGCTACGTAGTCGCTGTCCCACTTAGGAGGAGCTCTTGACTAGAGTGAGGGTTGGCTGTCGTGAAAACCTATCGCGACCGCTGGAAAACGCTTCACCCCTCGTTCAGACATTTATTTTTATCTCTTTGTCTAGTCGCGAGTCACCACGCTACCCGTGAACTGTGTCACATTTTGCAACATATACATTTGATGGAAGAAGTTGAAAAATTAATGCCTCGAGTTGTTAAGATGTATAAATGGGTGCAACTAGCTAATTCAGTGACTGCAGAAATTAAATATGAAATGTGCAGAATGTTCCTAGACGGGACGTGTGACGCATTAAAACGGATAATGGCACAGTTAACAGATCTGGAAGTGGTCGAAATATGGCTCAATAACCGGTGCACCAACTACTCCTGCTATAAAACTTGTGAGTGTTTGACACTCGTTACCGCCTTCGTAACTTTTACACCTTTAAAAATAGAGCTCGGTCACTGCACACAACGGAGACCCATCACAATGAAGCACACATCCTGGAAATGCTGCTGTTTATATTTTCTATTTAAGGGTTGCCTAAACATAGGGAAGTTGTAGGACAATGGGGATCAAAAACTGCAAGTGAAATCGAGAACAGAAAACCTTTATTTCATCTGATAAAGTGAACAACTGATAATGAATAATACAGAGTAGTGAGAAATCACGAAGGCAGTCCCACAGGGTTCAATTTTGTGTCCACTCCTATTCCTTACGTATGTGAGTAATCTTCTACTAAACAGTCTACAAGCACAGCTGGTACTTTTCGAAGTCCTTACTAGTGTTATAAAACCCTCTTAGAGTGAAAGGAACAGAAGAAATTGTAAACGATTTTTCGAAAGAATCATGCAGTAGGTGTCTGAAAATGGAATCAACTTAACCTTTGAAAAAAAAATAAAACACTATAGCCGTTCTGCACAAAAGAGTCATATCATCAACAAATGAAGCACGTGAGCTGGAGTCAGTAAATAGCGTAGAATGGTCCAAATCTTTGAGTGTAAGTATTGAAAGAAACTTGAACGGGAAGAAGCATACTATTGAGCTTCTTGAACAGTTAAGTTCAGCTACTTCCGCTCTTCGTTTAATTGCTAATCTTGGAAACAAATTAACAGATCTTCTGACATATTCTTCACATTTTCACTCAATAACGTCTTATAGAATCATTTTCTGGACTAACTCATCATTCAGAAAGAAAGTACTGATTACACAAAAGCGAATCATAAGAATTATATGTGGCGTTCTATCAGGCACGTTGAGCACGTATCTCTTGAACGAGCTGTGCATTTCAACTGCGCCCTCACGATACATATATTTACAATTGAAATTCGTCGTAAATAATCCATCACAATATGAGAAAGACAGTGATATTCATACCTACAACACTAGATGAAGAGCTGTCAGTGGCTCAGAAAGGAGCTCAATATGCAGTAACAAATATCTGTGATCACTTCGCCTACAACAGGAAATTTATGACATGTAGTAAAGCAAGTTTTAAATCTAATTTAAAATCATTCCCCTTCGATAGTTCCTTCCATCGCGTTCATGATTTTCTTCTTAACGCTGGTGGCCAGTAAAAGCAAAAGGTGTAGTGGCATCAACAGGACTCAGAAAATAACGTTTTCTCTACTACATATACTGTAAACTCACTCGTTCTAGATCATTTTGATAAAACTATCACAATTCTGTGCTCAAAACGCTACATTCTTAAAAATTATAGTCTACGTTTGAACCTTGTGACTTCTCTTGGCCCAGCTCCCTTTAGTACCATTGAGGTTATTCTGTGATGTATTACCAGATGTCCGAACACCCTGCCCCTTCTCCTTGTCAGTGTTTCCCATATATTCCTTTCTTCGCCGATTCTCCGGAGAACCACATCACACTTATAGTTTTAAACTTGACTACGTCGTTAGCGACCGTTAGAAAGTAAAATTAAAGCAATTACAGGCCTCGGTCGCGAAAATGAAGTCTTTTTGGCCTAGGTTCAAAAAATGTCTCTGAGCACTATTGGACTTAACACCTGACGTCATCAGTCCCCTAGACCTTAGAACTACCTAAACCTAACTAACCTAAGGACATCACACACATCCATGCCCGAGGCAGGATTCGAACTTGCGACCGCAGCGGTCGCGTGGTTCCTGACTGAAGCGCTTAGAACCGCTCGGCCACTTCGGCCGGCTTTTGGCCTAGGTTTCGACCACTTCTAAGAGCGCCTTCATCAGAAATAAAACATTTAAAGCTGGCATGTCACGCATAAAATAAATATGAAACTATAACGTTTTAGTCACAAAAAAACTGAAGTACATGGCTTACCTTCTATTTCAATAATCTGTGACTAAAGCGTTATCGTTTCATATTTATTTTATACGTGACACTCCAATTTTAAATGTTTTATTTGTGATTAAGATGCTCTTAAAAGTGTCTTAAAACACGGGACAATAAGACTTCATTTTCGCAACCGTGGGCTATAATTGCTTTAATTTTACCACATCATACCTTATCTTATCTGATCACCTAATTTTAAACATTATTCTCTAGCACCAAATCTGAAATGCTTCCCCTCTCTTCTGTTCTGGTTTTCCTACAGTCCATGTTTCACTACCATACAATGCTGTGCTCAGAACGTATATTCTCAGCGATTTCTTCCTCAAATTGAGGACTATATTTGATGCTAGTGGACCTCTCTTGGCTATGAACGCCCTTTTTGCCAATGCTAATCGGTTTATCATCTCCTCCTTGCTCCGTCTGTCATGGGTTATTTTCTTGCCTAGGTAGCATAATTCCTTAACTTCATTTACTTCGTGATCATCCATCCTTATTTTAAGTTTTTTGCTGTCCCCATTTCTGCTACCTTTTACTGCTTTCGTCTTACTACGATTTACCGTCAGTCCGTATTCTATACTTATTAGACTGTTCCTTCCATTCAGTACATCATGTAATTCCTCTTCGCATTCATTGCGGATAACATTGTCATTAGCGAAACTTATCATTGACATCCTTTCACCAAGAAATTTAATCCACTCTTGAGCCTCTCTTTTGCTTGAACCATTGCTTCGTCAATGTACAGATTGAACAGGAGTGTTACGCACTTTATAATTCTAGTACTTAGTTCTTCATCTTCCACTCTTATTGTTATCTATTTGCTCTTCTGCATGTTGTATGTTATCCGTCTTTCCCTATAACTTACCTTTATTTTTCTCAGAATTTCTAACACCTTGCACGATTTGACATTATCGAAGACTTTTTTACAGGTCGCAAATCCTACGAACGTGACTTGATTTTTCTTTATTCTTGTTTCCATTATCAGTCGCAACGTCAGAACAGCTTCTCTGTTCCCTGAACTTTCATAAAGCGAGACCGACCATCATTTAACACATGCTAAGTTTTCAATCTTTTTCCATTCTTCTGAATATTAATGTCGTAAGCAACTCTGATGGTTGAGCTGTTAAGCTGATTGTGGGATAATTCTCGCACTTGTGGGCTGTTCCAATCTTCGGAATTTTGTGGATGATGTTTTCTTAAAGTCAGATGGTATATCGCCAGACTCGTAAGTTCTAACACCAACGTGAATAATCGTTTTGTTGCAGATTTCCCCAATGAAATCGGAGATTAAAATGGAATGTTGTCGATTTCTTTTTCCTTACTGGATGTTAAGTCTTCCTAAGCTCTTCTAAATTCTTGTTCTAATACTGGATCTCCTACCATTCACAATAGACTCCTGTTTCTTCTTCTATCACTTCATGAGACAACTCTTTCCTCTCAAAGAGACCTTCAATGTGCTTTTCCATCCTATCCGCTCTCTCCTCTGCACTTAACAGAGGAATTCCCATTACGCTCTCTCTTGCTTTCAATTTTACCGAAGGCTGTTTTCACTTTTCTCTAGTGAGTCAGTCCTTCCGACATTCATTTAGTTTTCGATTTCTACACATTTTTCTTGCAGCAATTTCGCCTTAGCTTCCCTGCACATCCTATTGATTTCATTCTTAAGTGACTTGTTGTTGTTGTTGTTGTTGTGGTCTTCGGTCCTGAGACTGGTTTGATGCAGCACTCCATGTTACCCTATCCTGTGCAAGTTTTTTCATCTCCCAGTACCTACTGCAACCTACATCCTTCTGAATCTGCTTAGTGTATTCATCTCTTGGTCTCCCTCTACGATTTTTACCCTCCACGCTGCCCTCCAATGCTAAATTTGTGATCCCTTGATGCCTCAGAACATGTCCTACCAACCGGTCCCTTCTTCTTGTCAAGTTGTTTATTTATTTATTTATTGTTCCGTGGGACCACATTTAGGAGAAGTCTCCATGGTCATGGAACGAGTCAATACATGAAATTATAACACGATTGTAGAAGCAGATAAAATGAAATATAAGAAACATATTCAGGCGACAAGTCGTTAGTTTAAATAAAGAAAATCAAGAATGTAACACTGGAATTTGCTTAATTTTTTATCTCTTCCAGGAGCTCCTCGACAGAATAGAAGGAGTGAGCCATGAGGAAACTCTTCAGTTTAGACTTAAAAGTGTTTGGGCTACTGCTAAGATTTTTGAGTTCTTGTGGTAGCTTATTGAAAATGGATGCAGCAGAATACTGCACTCCTTTCTGCACAAGAGTCAAGGAAGTGCATTCCACATGCAGATTTGATTTCTGCCTAGTATTAACTGAGTGAAAGCTGCTAACTCTTGGGAATAAGCTAATATTTCTAACAACAAACGACATTAAATAAAATACATACTGTGAGGGCAATGTCAAAATTCCCAGACTATTGAATAGGGGTCGACAAGAGGTTTTCGAACTTACACCATACATAGCTCGAACAGCCCGTTTTTGAGCCAAAAATACCGTTTTTGAATCAGAAGAATTACCCCAAAAAATAATACCATATGACATAAGCGTATGAAAATATGCGAAGTATGCTACTTTTCGTGTTGAAATGTCACTTATTTCAGATACTGTTCTAATGGTAAATAAAGCGGCATTTAGTTTCTGAACAAGATCCTGAACATGGGCTTTCCACAACAGCTTACTATCTATCCGTACGCCTAGGAACTTGAACTGTTCCGTCTCGCTTATAACATGCCCATTCTGTCTGATTAAAATGTCAGTTCTTGTTGAATTGTGGGTTAGAAACTGTAAAAACTGAGTCTTACTGTGATTTAGCATCAAATTATTTTCCACAAGCCACGAACTTATAACATGAACTACATTATTTGATAATGTTTCAATATTACACACAAGATCCTTCACTACCAAGGTGGTGTCATCAGCAAACAGAAATATTTTTGAATCACCTGTAATACTAGAGGGCATATCATTTACATAAATAAGGAACAGCAGTGGCCCCAGCACTGACCCTTGGGGAACGCCCCATTTAACAGTGCCCCATTGGGACTGAACATCATTACCACTCTCAATATTGCGGAGGATTACCTTCTGCTTTCTGTTCTTAAAGTAGGAGGCGAACCAATTGTAAGCTACTCCCCTTACTCCATAATGTTCCAACTTCTGCAGTAATATTTTGTGGTCAACACAGTCAAGAGCCTTCGTTAAATCAAAGAAAACACCTAACGTTCGCAACCTTTTATTTAATCCGTACAAAACCTTACAGAGAAAAGAGACTATAGCATTTTCAGTTGTTAAGCCATTTCTAAAACCAAACTGTACATTTGACAGCAAATTATGTGAATTTAAATGCTGCAGTAACCTTGTATATACAACCCTCTCGATAACTTTAGCAAACACCGATGGCATAGAAATAGGTCTATAATTGTCAACATTATCCCTGTCTCCCTTTTTATAAATTGGCTTCACTAACGAGTACTTTAATCGGTCAGGAAACCGACCACTCCTAAAGGAAAAGTTACAGATATGGCTAAGTACTGAGCTAACATACGTGGAACAATACTTCAGTATTCTGCTAGATACCCCGTCATATCCATGAGAGTTCTTGGTCTTTAGTGATTTAATTATTAACTCAATCTCCCTCTTGTCAGTATCATGGAGGAGCATTTCAGGTAACAGTCTCGGAACACTTTTTTCTAAGAGCGCTTTATGATTCCCTGTTGGGACTAGGTTTCTATTTAGTTCACCTGCTATATTCAGAAAGTGATTATTAAGTACTGTACATATATGCGACTTATCAGTAACACGGACATCCCCACTACGCACTGATTCTATATTCTCGACCTGTCTCTGCAGACCAGCCACTTTCTTTACGACTGACCATATGGTTTTAATTTTATCCTGAGACTTAACTATTCTATCTGCATACCACATACTTTTTGCCTTCCTAATAACTTTTTTAAGCACCTTACAATACTGTTTGTAATGGGCTGCTGCATTTAGATTTTGACTGTTTCTAACGTTTTGATATAATTGCCACTTTGTTCTACAAGATATTCTTATCCCTTTAGTCAGCCACCCAGGCTGCCTGTTTGTGCTAGTACCCTGTTTTGAACGTTCTAACGGAAAGCAACTTTCAAAAAGCACGAGAAAAGTTTTGAGGAAAGCATTATATTTATCGTCTACTGTATCTGCACTATAAACATCTTGCCACTCTTGTTCCTTGATAAGGTTTACAAAAGTCTGTTTAGCAACTGGATCAGCTTTCCTAAAAAGTTGGTAACTATATTTAACATGTGTTGCAGCACAAAAATCTTTTATACTTAAAATTTGTGCATCATGATCTGAAAGGCCATTCACCTTTTTGCTAACAGAATGCCCTTCTAATAATGACGAATGAACAAAAATATTGTCTATGGTTGTTCTACTGTTCCCTTGCACTCTCGTTGGAAAGAATACGGTTTGCATAAGATTATATGAATTAAGGAGGTCTACCAGCATCCTTTTCCTTGCACAATCATTTATACAATTAATATTGAAGTCACCACATATAACTAACTTTTTGTATTTCCTATAAAGTGAACCAAGAACCTCCTCTAGCTTTAGCAAAAATGTTGTGAAATCGGAGTCTGGGGATCTATAAATAACAACAGTAAGAAGTTTAGCTCCACTAAATTTAACCACACCTGCACAACATTCAAACACCTTTTCAGTGCAGTACTTTGAAACATCAATTGACTCAAATGGGATACCGTTTTTCACATACATGGCTACTCCCCCACACCGCAAAGAGCTCCTAGAAAAGCTGCCAGCCAACCTGTATCCTGTTAAAGGAAGCCTCTGAATTATCTCCTTATTTAAGAAGTGTTCAGATATACCAATAATTTCAGAGTCAACATCTATAAGCAGTTCACTAACTTTATCTCTAATACCTTGTATATTTTGATGAAATATACTAATTCCCTCATTAATCGGATACCCAAGCCTTGTAGAAAGTGATTTCTTTGTTAGAGAGACTTCCCTTAAGCAGAAATACCTATCAGCTGACTTCAATCTAAAAAAGGTACAGCTCTAACACCCACAACTACCGGAATTTTCCCATGAGTGATCCCACCACCCCCACCTATGCTGTCACCTATAAGTTTTGCCAACCTCCCCTTCCCATACCTGTTGAGGTGCAGGCCATGTCTAGTGAAACCCGTCCTACTGATAGACTCCACCGACACCACTGAAATGTGACTCATGCCTTCTGTCATCAGCGCACCCCCAAGTCTCATGTTATTACGCCTGACGGCTGTATTAAGATGAGGCTGATCGTGACGCTGAAACAGTTCCACGAAATGCACATTCGTGTTGCCAGTCTGAGTGGCTATCTTTTCCAGGTCACCATCTATGTCATACTCCCCATCCCTATCAATACTATTACCAGCCCCACCCACAATCACTACCTGATCCTCTTTAGTAAAATTCCTACATAACCCCCCTATGTTAAAAGTCACCTGAGCCAATCCTGCATTAGGCTTCACAATGCTGGTGACCTGGTACTCACTCCCCAAAGCTTCCTGCAACTGCTGGCCTACACCTCTACCATGAGAACTACCTAACAGCAGAACCTTCTTCCTTCTCTTAGACTTTGCAACTGTCCAAGCCACCGTAACTGCTGAGGTCTGCTGCATACTTCCTACATCTACAGCTACTAGAGATTCCTCTCCACTAGACTCTGACAGTTGGTCATATCTATTACAAACACCAATAGTAAAACTATCTGAAAATCTCCTTCTCCTAGCAGATCTCTTGCCAACAGCCAGCTCCCATTCCCCAACCCCCTTCTCCCTCCTCATCCTGCCACAAACTCCTCTTCTCCCCAATTCTATTCAATACCTCCTCATTAGTTATGTGATCTATCCATCTAATTTTCAGCATTCTTCTGCAGCACCACATTTCGAAAGCTGCTAATCTCTTCTTGTCTAAACTGTTTATCGTCCACGTTTCACTTCCATACATGGCTACACTCCATACAAATACTTTCAGAAACGACTTCCTGACACTTAAATCAATACTCGATGTTAACAAATTTCTCTTCTTCAGAAACGCTTTCCTTGCCATTGCCAGTCTAAATTTTATATCATCTCTACTTCGACCATCATAAGTTATTTTGCTCCCCTAACAGCAATACTCCTTTACTACTTTAAGTGTCTCATTTTCTAATCTAATTCCCTCAGCATCACCCGACTTAATTCGACTGCATTCCATTATCCTCGTCTTGCTTTTGTTGATGTTCATCTTATATCCTCCATTCAAGACACTGCCCATTCTGTTCAACTGCTCTTCCCAGTCCTTTGCTGTCTCTGACAGAATTACATTGTCGTCGGCGAACCTCAAAGTTTTTATTTCTTCTCCGTGGATTTTAATACCTATTCCAAATTTTTATTTTGTTTCCTTTACTGCTTGCTCGATATACAGATTGAATAACATTGGGGCGAAGCTACAACCCTGTCTCACTCTCTTCCCAACCACTACTTCCCTTTCATGCCCCTCGACTCTTATAACTGCCATCTGGTTTCTGTACAAACTGTAAATAGCCTTTCGCTTCCTGTATTTTACCCCTGCCACCTTCAGAATTTGAAAGAGAGTATTCCAATCAACATTGTCAAAAGCATTCTCTAAGTCTACAAATACTAGAAACGTAGGCTTGCCTTTCCTTAATCTAGCTTCTAAGGTAAGTCGTAGGGTCAGTATTGCCTCACGTGTTTCAATATTTCTACGGAATCCAAAGTGATCTTCCCCGAGGTTGGCTTCTACCAGTTTTTCCATTCGTCTGTAACGAATTCCCATAGTATTTTGCAGCTGTTACTTATTAAACTGATAGTTCGGTAATTTTCACATCTGTCAACACCTGCTTTCTTTGGGATTGGATTAATTATATTCTTCTTCAAGTATGAGGGTATTTCGCCTGTCTCATTCATCTTGCTCACCAGATGGTAGAGTTTTGTCAGGACTGGCTCTCCCAAGGCCGTCAGTAGTTCTAATGGAATGTTGTCTACCCCTGGGGCCTTGTTTCGACTCAGATCTTTCAGTGCTCTGTCAAACTCTTCACGCAGTATCGTATCTCCCATTTCATCTTCATCTACATTCTCTTCCATTTCTATAATATTGTCCTCAAGTACATCGCCCTTGTATAGACCCTCAATATACTCCTTCCACCTTTCTGCTTTCTCTTCTTTGGTTAGGACTGGGTTTCCATCTGAGCTCTTGATATTCATACAAATAGTTCTCTTTTCTCCAAAGGTCTCTTTAAATTTCCTGTAGGCAGTATCTATCTTACCCCTAGTGAAATAAGCCTCTACATCCTTACATTTGTCCTCTAGCCATCCCTGCTTAGCCATTTTGCACTTCCTGTCGATCTCATTTTTGAGACATTTGTATTCCTTTTTGCCTGCTTCATTTACTGCGTTTTTATGTTTCCTCCTTTCATCAATTAAATTCAATATTTCTACTGTTACCCTAGGATTTCTACTAGCACTCGTCTGTTTACCTACTTGATCATATGCTACCTTCACTACTTCATCCCTCAGAGCTGCCCATTGTTCTTCTACTGCACTTCTTTCCCCCACTGCTGTCAATTGTTCCCTTATGCTCTCCCTGAAACTCTGCACAACCTCTGGTTTAGTCAGTTTATCCAGGTCTCATCTCCTTAAATTCCCACCTTATTGCAGTTTCTTCAATTTTAATCTGCAGTTTATAACCAATAGATTGTGGTCAGAGTCCACATCTGCCCCTTGAAATGTCTTACAATTTAAAACTTGGTTCCGAAATCTCTGTCTTACCATTAAATAATCTATCTAATACCGTTAAATGACTTATATTTCTGTATTACTGAATTTCAATGAACATTTTTGTACTTCCTTCTTTCATCGATCAGTTGAAGCTTTTCTTCGGTTACCAATGATTTCTTCACAGTTAACTTCTTTTTACCTATGTTTTTCTTTCCAACTTCTGCGATTGCCCTTTTTAGATATCACCATTCTTCTTCTACTGAACTACGTACTGAGCTATTCCGTATCGCTTTATCTGTTGCCTCACAGATCTTCCAGCACGTCCTTTCATTTCTTAGTACTTCAGTAACCCACTTCTGTGCACATTGATTCTTCCCGACTAGTCTCTTAACCTTCGGTCTGCTATTCATCACCACTACATTGTGATCTGGGTCTATAACTGGTCCTGAGAACGCCTTACAATCCGGTACATCACTTAGGATTCTCCATTAGTCCATGATCTCTTCCTTGCAATTTTTTAATCTAAGTGGTTCGTTCTTGGTCTTCCAGTCTTGTTGGTCCCTCTCGAATTTGCACTGTTAATATATTCTCATTCTTTTCCTACAGCTCATGGATATTTTTCTCGGATTTTCAAACATCTTGCAACGTTTTACATTGTCTAACGTTTTTTCAGGTCGACAAATGCTTTGAGCCTGTCTTGAATTTTTCTTCAGTCTTGGTTCCACTATCAAAGCACAACAGCAGAGCTGCCTCTCTGGTGCATTTGGCTTATCTAAAGCCAAACCGCTCGTGTAACAGAGTCTAAGTTTTTTTTTTTTATTCTTCTGTACTCTATTCTTGTCAGCAACGTGTATACATGAGTTGTGAAGCTGACTGTGCTATAGTTCTTATGCTTTTCTGCCCTTGCAAACATTGTCCCTAAATCTCAAATGTGTGTGTGAAATCCTGTGAGGCTTAACTGATAAGGTCATCAGTCCCTATGCTTACACACTACTTAACCTAAATTATCCTAAGGACAAACACACACACCCATGCCCGAGGGAGGACTCGAACCTCCGCCGGGTCCAGCCGCACAGTCCGTGAGTGCAGCGCCCCAGACCGCTCGGCTAATTCCGCGCCCTAAATGTCAATACACGCCTCCTCCAAGAACTGACGAAAAAGGAGCGCAGTGTCATTAGGGCAATAACGGGAGTGATATCTCCTAAATATTATCCTAGAAGGAGGTCAGTGAAAAAGTAAATAAATTTGCAGACACAATCCGCAGTAGACGCTTACGATTTTACGGTCAACTCAAATGAATGTCCGAGAACAGAATGACCAGGAAGACCTTCCACATTTTGTTTCAAAACACTAGAATCACAGTGCCCTTAATTGAAAGTTCCAAACAAGTCCTCCATCTTTTGCAAATCAAACATAATGAGGCCCATGACAGAGATCTCTTGTGCAAGAAGAGAGTTGTAAACGGGCTTTACTGAGACAGGCAATCAGAATGCAGTGCCTCTTGGAAAGAGGAGTGTCAACATGTTCACTCAGAAAGAATGAAGGAAATCTGGGCTACAAAGAAAATAAAGTTCACTATCGAATGCAGAAGGACTTATCGTGCTCCTAGATGGTCCCACTAAAATAATCACAATAATAATAATAATAATTCTGTTCAACATCGTTTTAGACAAGATTAGGGAAGAATGGCAGAAAGAACTCAAGAAAAGCGGGTTTTTGAAGCCAATTCTTCCGGGCTTTCCCATAAGCAACCTCTCTCTACATATCATATCTCTCGTTTGGGGACGACCTGGCGATAAGTCCAGAGGACTAAGAGACTGCCATCAATCAGCTAGAAGTGCTGAAAAATGTGCAGAAAAAGTAGGGTTGCAATCTCATTCCGGGAAAATTAATTCTCATATTGTAAACGGAAATCGCGAACTCGAAAAGAAAACGATGAAGTCAGCAGGGTCCCATACTTTAAACACCTCGGAGAAAACATCGAACCGACTGACACTGAAAAAATCTCGTAGCAAAATAGCCCTCAAAAATTCAAAAAAGCATTATGGTTAGCTCAAAACCTCTGCAACAAAAGTCAATGAAAGGCAGACAAAAAAACGGCACTACAGCACAGTAGTAAAATCAACAGTCCTCTACTCAAGCAACACTCTGACACATCACAGAAAAAGCGAACTTGAAGAACCGAAAAATGAAGGGAGAAAGGTCATCAGATAAAATTTATGACCAAGGCATCTCAAAGGCGGTTACAAGTTACAATCAATCAAAACGACAGAAAAGTTTTCAAACTTTGAAACTGACATTAAGAAAAAGCGAATAAAATTATTTGGTTATCTCAACAAACTACCAGAATAGCTAATAGCTACTGACAAAAAGGATTCACCAGCCCCCTTCCCACAGACGGCACTTAAGTGTGCTTCATAAAACATACGGAACACGAGCGTTGTGATACATATTAAATTTAAATATTATTTTTAGAACCAAAGGATATCTTAAATATTATTTTTAGATTAGCAGGAGGTCTGCTGCCTCATATGTGTCTTAAACTTACCGTTTTCAGTTTCAGATTATTGTATCTAGATATAGTACAGAAAGTTGGTGCTATCCATGCTCGTGATTTTGTCAGTTACCCGACCTGCTGCGACAAATGTTTGGTGACCTTTGCGACTTAGCTGAAAGAAATTCCAGAGAACCTAAAGAATAGGAATATAAGACCAGCCGATATTACAGAAAGAGACACCCTCAGACACAAAGCAGACAATGAACTGCATGAACTGGATTTTATTAGTACTACCGGTTTCTGCAGTAAGCCATCATCTGGTACCTAGCAACGCCACTTTCCAATTTGTAGAACAACATTTAAAAAAACACAAATGGGCGACTAGCAATCACATAATAGTATACAGTACTTACTGATAGCCTTAAAAATATTTCATTTGTCGTGGGTATTGAAACACAAATCATTAAATATTTTAATGCACACGATACACGAAACTCACAGCATTTGCAAGTGCAGCAACCATCCTATTCATATGAGATGACAACAACAAATACAAAGTGCCTTCATATCACAGCCCAAACATCTCGTTAGGCTGAAGATTTGCTTATGAAGATATATCGATGTGTACATTATTCAGCTACAAAATGTAACAAATAACGTAAATGAAGCTAACTCCTATCTTCACTATCATCGTGTAACATAGTATTTTTGTCCTTATTTAATGCAGTCATACAAACCCGTGGTATAGGGGTAGCGTCACCCTCGTTCTGCCAACGGCCTTGTCAAAGGGGGTGGAGGAGCGGACAAAAGTTCAGGGCACTCTCTTTACCTAGGGGTGGGAAACTGCCCATAAAGGTGGAAGAATCAGCAATGATCAACGGCATGAGGATGCAGAAGGCAATGGAAACCACTGCATTAAGGACACGTAACGTGTATCCACAGGACATGTGGCCTGTAATCGAAGAAGTTGGCAAAAGATTCCGAAATAGTCTCCCATTCGGATCTCCGGAGGGGACTGCCAAGGTGTAAGTTACCATGAGAAAAAGATTGAATAATCAACGAAAGGATAACTTTCTACGAGTTGAGGCGTGGAATGTCAGAAGCTTGAACGTGGTAGGGACACTAGAGAATCTGAAAGGGAAATGCAAAGGCTCAATCTTGATATAGTAGGGGTCAGTGAAGTGGAAAGAAAAAAAAGTATTTCTCATCAGATGAGTATAGGGTAATATCAACAGCAGCAGAAAATGGTGTAACAGGAGTAGGATTCATTATGACTAGGAAGGTAGGGCAGAGGGTCTGATACTGTGAATAGTTCAGTGACAGGTTTCTTCTTATCAGTATCGACAGCAAACCAATACCAATACCGACAACAATAGCTCAAGTATACAAGCCGACGTCGCAAGCTGAAGATGAAGATATAGAGAAAGTGTATGAGGATATTGAAAGGGTAATGGACTATGTAAAGGGGGATGAAAAGCTAATAGTCATGCGGGACTGGAATGCAGTTGTATGGGAAGGAGTAGAAGAAAAAGTTACAGGACAATATGGGCTTGGGAAAAGGAAAGAGAGAGGAGAAAGACTGATCGGGTTCTGCAACAAGTTTCAGCTAGTAATAGCGAATGCCCTGTCCAAGAATCACAGAGGAGGAGATATACTTGGAAAAGGCCGGGTGATTCGGGAATATTTCAGTTAGATTACATCATGATCAGACATAGATTCCCAAATCAGATACTGGACTGTAAGGCGTACCCAGTAGCATATATAGACTCAGATCACAATACAGTAGTGATGAAGAGTAGGCTGAAGTTTAAGACATTAGTTAGGAATAATCAATACGCAAAGAAGTGGGATACGGAAGTACCAATGAACGACGACATACGCTTTAAGTTCTCTAAGGCTATAGATACAGCAACAAGGAATAGCTCAGTAGGCAGTACAGTTGAAGAGGAACGGACGTATTTAAAAAAAGGCCATCATAAGAGTTGAGAAGGAAAACATAGGTACAAAGAAGGTAACTGCGAAGAAACCATGGGTAATCGAAGAAATACTTCAACTGATCGATGAAAGGATGAAGTACAAAAATGTTCTGGGAAACTCAGGAATAGAGAAATACAAGTCGCTAAAGAATGAAATATGTGAAGACATCGAAACAGAAATGATTGTCGGAAGGACAGACTCAGCATACAGCAAAGTCAAAACAACCTTCGGTGACATTAAAAGCAAGCGTGATAACATTAAGAGTGCAACGGGAATTCCACCGTTAAACGCAGAGGAGAGAGCAATAGGTGGAAAGAATACATTGATAGCCTCTATGAGGTGGAAAATTTCTCTGATGTGATAGAAGAAGAAACATAATTCGATTTAGAAGAGATGGGGGATCCAGTATTAGCATCAGACATTAAAAGAGCTAGGTCAAATAAGGCAGAAGGGATAGATAACATCCCATCAGAGCTTATAAACTCATTGGGGGAAATTGCAACAAAACGACTATTCAAATTGGTGTGCAGAATGTATGACTCTGGCGAGATACCATCTGACTTTCGGAAAAGCATCATACACACAATTCCGAAGACGACAGGAGCTGAAAAGTGCGAGAATCATCGCACAATCAGTTTAACAGCTCATGCATCCAAGTTGCTGAGAAGAATAATATACAGAAGAATGGAAAAGAAAGTTGAGGATGCGCTAGATGACGATCAGTTTGGCTTTAGGAAAAGTAAAGGCACGAGAGAGGCAGTTCTGACGTTGCTTTTAATAATGGAAGTAAGACTAAAGGAAAATAAGACACGTTGATAGTATTTGTCGATCTGGTAAAATCGTTCGCGAATGTAAAATGTTGCAAGATGTTCGAAATTCTGAAGAAGTTGGGATAAGCTATAGGGAAAGACGGGTCACATACGATATGTACAACAGCTAAGAGGGAATACTAAGAGTGGACGACCAAGAACGAAGTGCTAATTTTAAAAATGGTGTAACACAAGGGCTTTTCGCCCCCACTGTCCAATCTGTACATCGAGGAAACAGTGATGAAAATAAAAGAAAGGTTCAGGAGCGGAATTAAAATTTAAGGTGATAGGATATCAGTGATACGATTCGCTGATAACATTGCTATCTTGAATGAAAGTGAAGATGAATTACATGATCTGCTGAACGGAATGAACAGTCTCATAAGCATACAGTATGGATTGTGATTAAATCGAAGAAAGACCAAGGTAATGAGAAGCAGTAGAAATGGGAACAGCGAGAAACTTAACATCGGTATTGATGGTCACGAAGTAGATGAAGTTAAGGAATTCTGCTACATAGGTAGTAAAATAACCAATGACGGACGGGGGAAAGGGGACAACAAAAGCAGACTAGCAGTGGCAAAAAGGGCATTCCTGGCCAAGAGAAGTCTACTAACATCAAATACAGGGCTTAATTTGAGGAGGAATTTTCTGACACTGTACGTGTGGAGTACAGCATTGTATGGTAGTGAAACATGGACTGTGGGAAGACCGGAACAGAAGAGAATCGAAGCATTTGAGATGTGGTGCTAAAGACGAGTCTTGAAATTAGGTGGACTGATAAGGTAAGGAATGAGGAGGTCCTGTGCAGTAAGGGAGAGAAAAGGAAAATGTGGAAAAAACTGATAAGGAGAAGGGACAGGATGATAGGACATGTATTAAGACAAGAGGGGATGACTTCCATGGTACTAAAGTGAGCTGTAGAGGGCAAAAATTATGGAGGAAGACAGAGATTGGAATACATCCAGCAAATAATTGAGGACGTAGATTGCAAGTGCCACTGGAGAGGAATTCGTGGTGGGCCGCATCAAACCTGTCAGAAGACTGATGACAAAATTAAAAAAACACGGTCTTGCCATCATAACATGCATAAACAGACATAATGAAAAGTATTCGTCAAGGTCCCACCAGACTTGGTCAGTATGTAAAGACTGAGAATGTAACATTGTATAAATTACAGTATGACAGTATTGTACAAATTCTAGTGCAGACTAAAACAAAAGCGAGACCTAGCGTTAAAATGATCCATAACCATCACGTAATTAATGTTAGTGGCCAGGTCAACTGAGACCTTGCCGTATGCTTTTCATTGTGTCCCTTTCTATGCGTTAGAGTGGCATGATTGTATAAAAAAAAAGAAAAGAAAAATTACTGTCCTAAACGACGATAGTGGAGATAAGAGTTAACTTTGTTTACGTTATTTGTCATATTTTCTTATTGAATAATTAACATATCGATATATCTTCATAGGTATATCTTCAGCACAGTGACATTTTTGGGCTGTGATACCAAGTCACTTTGTATTTGTTGTTTTCAACTCATTTGAATAGGACGATTGCTGCACTTGTAAATGATATAAGTTTTTTTATTACGTGTTTCATGTGGATTAAAATATTCAATGCTTTGTGTTTCAACATTCATGACAAATGAAATATTTTGAGTGATTTTCGTAAGTCTGTTTTTATATGACTGCTATGCGCCAATTTGTGTTGTCTTCATGGTGTTCTAGAAGCTGAAATGTTGTGTTGTTAGGTACCATCCATGATGGCTTACGGCCGAAAGCGGTGGTACTAATGGAATCCAGTTAATGCAGTTCCGAGTCATGAAATTTTTGAAATATACATTGACTGCTGAATATTGCCAGAAAAAGCCTATGACAACATACACAAATCGGAAGTTACTTCAGAATAGGTAAAAGGAAACAGTACAGACGAACCTGATCGCAAGAATGGAAAAAAAAATTTCGGAAAGAATAAAGACCCGTTGGATCAACAGGATGAACCTAAAGAAAAGCTGACTGAGTTATTTCCTTGACGTCTTTCATTTATTGGGACAATTTGGATATAAAAATAACAAAATAATAGTAATAATAATAAGAAGAAACAGAAGAAGAGCAATAAAAATAATAAACTAGACTGTGTAATTGCATATGCCTGCATTAATTTTGAGTCGCAGAGCTTGTTTCAGTTAGTGATACCTTTGGTAAGGACATGTTAGCAAAAATCATATGGGCTGAGGCTGTATTTTACGGGGAACAAATGATTCAGCTACACTAGTAAATCTCTACAGACGTTGCCCTCCTTCCCTCAGATTGGATAATGGGAAAGACGGCGACGCCCGGCGGCGCCGGCGAAGGATTACAATGAACGGAGAAGTCGGATACGGAACTAAGTCCGGGCGGACTAGGCACTTGCTACGCGGAGCGCCTTTGGAACTGCGACAGGACTTAAGGTCAGGCAGTTAAGACGCCGGATGGCAGTTAGTGCTGGCGCGAGTGACCCATCGAGATAGGACAGCGGCGGCGGCAGCGGCGGCGGCGGGGGCGGCGGCGGCGGTGGTGGACGCTGCGGGCAGCGATGGTATCGGCCGTGGCCGCCGGCTCGTGGCTCCTTCTTCCATTTACAGGGACAGGGACGGGGCCGGCTGGGATAAGCCCAGTCCACCCCCACCCTTCCACCCCCGGCCCCCTGCTCCTCCCGTCCGCCCTCTTCTCCACTTGCCGGCTCCCCCGGTGCTCGCAAAATGTTACGGCGGGCGCGGCCTCTCCAACTCCACCCCCGCTGAGTCCGCACTTTTCCCTCCTCTCGCCGGAGCCACCTCCTCAACTTGGGTGTTGTTCGAAATTTCCGCCAGCACTGGCGAGCCCGGCCGGGAGTGCTGGCAGAGAGAGATTTACCGCAAAGACGTGTGGCTTCCTTATCAGATCCGCGATGTGGCCTCCTGTACTTGTATTAGAACCCTGCAGATAACGGATCGTGGCATACAGTACCGGCGGGTTGTTGTCTGCTTTACGATTCATATGGATGACTTTGTTTCTGGTAACGGTATACAGGGTGTCCCAGGACGAACGATCAATATTCAGAGATGCGATTAATAGGACCGATCATTTGAAGCAAAAAACTTCATATGGACGTATTCCCCATTCCGAATGATTTCGAGACAGAACACATTTCATGTAACAAGTTTGTTTGCGTGGCCATCCTCCGCAGCCGCTACAGAAATATTTGTTTCGTAAATAAAACGCCTTTTCTTGTTGCAACTTAATTAATTTTTGCCACACACTTTTTGCTTTTTTCTTGCTCTAATGCATCTTCAGTGGGATCCAGAACGCCACAGTGCCATTATCTTTAGATTATCAAACAGTCCACGTCGCGTTTTTTATGCAAATAACTAATTACTTACAGTTTGTTGGCGTCTGCGTTTCCTCTCATCTGGTCTGGCATCGCATTACCTCTTCGTTTTCGAAGTATACGCATATTTTGTATTCCGAACATTTTCTTTCACACTGTTCACCAAGTATCTACATCTTTCTTTCGGTGTTCTATTATTCTTTTGCCACTAGTTATAGCTATTTGTTCGAAAACTGTTCTTTTAAAGGCATAAGTATTGAGTCCATTATGTGTTTCCTTCTGTTTGATTTGTTGACCTACGTGTTACCAACCTAACTAAGTATATGAAGAAAACTGCCTTATGTTCATGATGTTTATATCTCTGTGTGTGTTTATATATCTCTGTGTGTAGTGGGGGGAGGCATGTTGGTGGTTTGTGTTGTAGGGTGATTAATATGAATGTAATAGCTGTTAGAGAGTGGCAGTAGGCTTTGCTGATCAGCTGAATTTAGTTTTGGTTTAAATGTTGGGTGCAGGTGTTCATGACAATTGAGTGGAAAGGTGTGGGTGGTATTATTATTATTATCCTGTTTTGGAGTGTTATTCTATTATTTTATCCGTTTTTGTAAATTGTGTCGTTCAACATCCCACTGAATATACCTTAGAGTAAGAATACGGCGAAACGCATCTGGGAAAAGTAAGTTAAGTTGCAGCAAGAGAAGGTGGCTTTATTTACAAAACAAGCGTTTTATGTATTTTGGAATACACTGTCAGGTTTACACATATACAATTGTTAGTAAACGTTACCAAATGCATTCCCAAACTGCGAATACTGTTTGGCGTTAGCTATATATTTTATTAGAGACACATGAAAACCAGGGCCGTACTGGACTCGAGCTTATAACAACATATTAGTAATGTCTTGTTTTTACCTCGTTTTATTAAAATTATTTTTTGAGCAAATGTGATAGTCTGACTGTAAAGTATGCTATTTGTGATGAAGAAAAGACTCATATATATGAAACATATAGTCATAACGTGTAAAGTTTGAGTAATTAGTTTAGTGACTAAGTTATCTTTGTAAAGCAGTATCCATCTTTTGTCTGACATAATTCATTTGTCTTTCCCTTCTTTACCTTCCCCCCTCCTGGCCTCGTACACATGAGACAAGTATGTTAATTCAAGTGCGTATGGCCAGTAGTAATCACTAACTGTATTTCCCACATTGTGTAGTACTTAATTATTTAAAGCTTGTAACATCCCTTTTGTATATTATTAAGTTTGTGAAACGATAGTTCAGTGTTACTACGTAAACGGTAGTAACCAACTTGAACAACGTATATTTTTCCGCAATTACAGCTACCTCATTGAGATAGGTACGAATTGCAGTAATTATTCAGGAGTTGTTTGATGTTTAATTTATGAAGTACAATTGGCTTGTACGAATAGTACTGGGCCGCGCGGAGTGGCCCGCGGTTAAAGATGCCACGTTGCGGATTGCGCAGCCCCTCCCGCCGGAGGTACGAGTCCTCCCTCGGGCGTGGGTGTGTTTGTTGGTCATAGCGTAAATTAGTTTAAGAATTGTGCAAGTTTAGGGACTGATGACTTCAGCAGTTTGCTCGCTTAGGAATTCACACACACACACACACACACACACACACACACACACACACAATAATATTGGCGCATTTAAGATATTCGAAGTAGACACACTCGCGAAAATAAGCAACAAAGCCAGTTATTCCCGAAACGTATAATATTCCTTGAAAATAGAAGATTTTCTATTCACCGTCAATTTATCTTCCCAGTAGAGTTAAAAACCAGGAGATGTGCACGGACAGCCGAAGTTTTTAGGGCGACCGCTAGCGATAAGCAATTTGCGAACCAATTTCGTAACATGTGCAACTGCTTTGAATCGTCAAACAGTGTCTGTTCCTATAGACATGGAAGCATATGCGAAGGATACTGTAATGCATCATACGTAAAAATACAGACATGCTCAAATCAGTTAGTAGACGTTAAAACTTGCTTCTTACAAAGTATCAATTGAAAAATACGTATTTTTGACACATTCACCTCAGAGCGTTATCGTACACATCACACTGCAGCTATTGTACAGTTCACAATAACTGTCTGAATAGCCCTTTCTTTTGGCATGAAAGTATGTGTGAAGGATACTGTAATGTATCATGCAGCCACTGTATAAAGATAGACACTGTGTAAATAGTAAACCTTAATACATGCTTTTTACGAATTAGCAGTTGAAAAATACGTATTTTTAATGGGTTCGCCTCTAAGTGTTATGGCACGTATAGAATTATAGCTGTTAAGAAGTTGGAATATCCCACTGTCAAACAGAGTGTATTTGTGCACTCTTGAAAATAACACGTTGAGTTACTTCTGTGAGAGCCTCTGCACGTTTCCTAATGAAGGCAGCAGCACCCATGATGTGATTAAGCATTTCGCCGCATGTATTCACCTTTCGTCTCATACTTCATCCGACCCCATAAAGGAAAAATTTGTTGGAGGCCAGTTGAATGTACAACAACTACCAATCCGGTGATTAGGGTAGATCCGGTTGAGTTGTTCTCTCATACGTAGAGTAAAATGTGAAGGGGTGCCGTCATGCTGGAAGTACACTACAGTCAGCATCGCCAAAGTAATACCCTCAGGGTGTCCAGCAAAAGAATTTTTTTTTTAAAAAAAATGTAGTAATTCAGTGCCGTTACTCACTCTTCTGAAGTGACTGGACCTGCTAACATGTACACTGAATCGCCAAAGAAACTGGGATAGGCATGCATATTCAAATATGGCAGAATACAGCGCTGCGGTCGACAGCGCCTATATAGTATCTAGCGCAGTATCGGTTACTGCTGCTATAATGACAGGTTATCAAGATTTAAGTGAGCTTGAACGTGGGGGTATAGTCAGCGCACGAGCGATGGGACACGGTATATCCGAGGTAGCGATGAAGTGGGGATTTTTCCGTACTACCATTTCACGAGTGTTCCGTGAATACCAGCACTACGTTACAACATTAAATCTCCGACATTGCTGCGGCCGGAAAAAGATCCTGTAAGAAAGGGACCAACGACGATGGAAGAGTATCGTTCAACATGACGGAAGTGCAACCCTTCGTCAAGCTGCAGCAGATTTCAACGCCGAGTCCTCAACAAGTGTCACAGTGCGAACCATTCAAAGAAACATCATCGATATGGGCTTTCGGAGCTGAAGGCCCGCTTGTGTCCCCCTTGATAACTACACGACACAAAGCTTGACGCATCGCCTGTGCTCATCAATACCGACATTGGACTATTGATGACTGGAACATGTATCCTGGATCCATGAGTCTCGTTTCAAATTGTATCGAGCGGCCAGACGTGTACGAGTGTGGAGACAACCTCATGAACCCATGGACCCTGCATGTCAGCAGGAGCTGTTAAAACTGGTGAAGGCTCTGTAATGGTGTGGGGCGCGTGCAGTTCGAGTGATGTGGGATCTCTGATATGTCTAGATACGACTGTGACAGGTGACACGTACCTCCTGTCTGATCACCTGCATTCTGCGGTGTCCTTTGCGCATTGCGACGGTCTTGGGCAATTCCAGCAGGACCATGCGACACCTCACACATCCAGAATTGCTACAGAGTGGCTCCAGGAAGACTTTCCTGATTTTAAACACGTTAGCTGGCCACCTAACTCCCCAGACATGAACATATTGAGCATATTTCGGATGGCTTGCAGCGTCGTATTCAGAAGATATTTCCATCCCCTCGTACTCTTTCGAATTTATGGGGAACCCGGCAGAATTCATGGTGTCCATACTCTCCAGTGCTACTTCAGACATCAGTCGAGTCAATGCCACGTCGTTTGGCGGTACTTCGGCGTGCTCACGGGGGTTCTTACACACTATTAGGAAGGTGGTTCAGTCTCTTTGGCTCTTCAGTGTACACTAAATGCGTTCTGTCCTGGAAACATTTCCAAAAAAGGCAGATGTCCATATGAAGTTTCCTTACTTCAAGCGAATTACTGTCGTGGTTCTGAATAAGGAACATTCCTCTTGGGACACAACGTATAGGCCATACGGCGATACGTAGCTTCAGTGACGTTGTAAGCTCCAACTGACCCATCGAACTCTTAGTCGCTTCCAATGCGTTGAAGTTCATCATTTCGAATCATTACTGCTTCATTAAATACTGCTTTTTTGTGACTTCAGAATATCACAGTTTCACGGAGAATGCTCACTGTATCAATATAGGGCGTAGCCTTCCCCATACACTAATCGAACTTCACTCTTAGCTGAAACTATTTTATCAGATGGGAAAAGATACTAAATCGAACAACGCAGGTACTCGAAACCGTGTTTGAAGCACAACTCCGTCACCATCCCTTGCTCCACACACACACACACACACACACACACACACACACACACCTTTATAGTGAGTGATGAAAAATTCCAAAGACAGTTCAATGAGTTAGCCGAACTCTTCGGTCGCGTTACATACCACCACCCCCTGAGCGTGCGCCTCCTCCCTACCCCCCCCCCCCCCCCGGTCTTCCCTGTTCCGGTAAACACCGACCACCATTTGGTTACCAGCCTGTTGATCAGTGGCTTTGCAACCGTCTTGCCCGTTGCTGCGAATTTGTAACTGGAACTGGATTCAAACTAGCTAGAGACGTCAGATCCACAACAGTTAGCAGATGGGCTTCGGGCATAATAACCACATGGGCCTTGGGCTCAATAAATAGCAACAGAACATGGTACTTTCACACAGTTCATTAATGTGACCATCGGCCCATGTTCGACATCAATGTGCAACAACCAGTCACAGGTGGCAAGTGGCAGCGCTGGCATTGGAGGGGATATATAGAGCGCTGGCGTGGACACGGAAAGCAGTTAAGTCGTTGTCGCAATGTGGAAAGGGAGTGATTTACCTTCAATTCAAAAGGGAGAGATCATTGGTTTTCGAGTCAAGGGTAGAAGCTTTTCCGAAATGACTATGTTTGTAAACTGTTTACGTGCCACGGTGGTCAAAATGTATCGTGCGTGGCTAAATGGTCCATCGAAAATCAGTGTCGATGCAACTGTGGTGAACGACTGGTCGTAGCTGTCAGGGGTGAACGAAGGCTGTGGACATGCGTACGTGCTACAGATGAGGAACTGAACTGCCCAGATGAACGAAGGACCTACCAACAGTGTCTCCACAGTGACATTTCACCTACCGTTGCTGCGTTTTGGCCTCTGCAGCAGGCGCTCGGTTCATGAACCCAAGATGACTGCTGCTCATCGGGGAATATGGCTGGAATTGGCACTCCAATGCAGCAACTGGACGTCCACTTTGTGACGACAGGTACCCTTTTAAGATGACAGATGGCTGTTGGTGCGTACGGCTTGAAAGGTCTGGAAACTAACACACTGCAACAATCGTCGGAAGGGTCAACGCAGGAGGAGGGGCATCATGGTCTGAGGAATGTTTTCGTGACGTTCTCTGAGTGCTCTCGTCATTATGGACGGCACAGTGGACTAAGGTGTACGCCTATCCTTGGTGACTATGTCCAGCCCTACATGCAGTTTGGTTTGCCGCGGCAAATTGGACTCCAAACTCCGCGGATTTAAACACCATCGAGAATCTGTGGACCACCTGTATCGAGCTGTTCACACCAAGGATCTTCAACCAAGGATGTTGAGTCGTCACGATTCCACATGCCTGTTAATACCTTCCTGAACCTCACAGACCATCTTTCTGTATGTCTGGCAACGGTCCCGGCTGCAAAAGGTGGTTATTTGGGTCATTAATGTGACTTTTATGTAAGAGCATCTCATAACAACGAATTAACCCCCTATTCACCAGACAAACGAATTCCCATGTCTAAAACAGCTTCAAGCTTCTTGTAACTTTAAAAATTACTTAATGTGTTAAAAATCTAACGTTAAGAACGCAAGGGAGAAGATGTTAGAAAATACGCGTGAGGTTCGTTTGAAATCGCTAAATGCTCTGATTATCAAACATTCCGTGAGTAAAATCTTGATATCGTTCGCTCCGTCTAAAGTAAAGAAATAGTTTTATATTTTTTCACACATCTCAATACTTATGACGTCAAATCCCTACGTGTCGTACTATGAAAGAATTTTGCAGGTACATTCTGTATGGACAGTATCGGCAAAATTTGTTGCGAATACAGTTAATAGTAAGGAAGAAATGAGTGAAAGCTTTGTGTCTGATGCGGCAGTTTTACTGCATGAGCAGCGAAAAAATATTATGCGCTAAATTATCAGAAACTTCTTTTGTATCACATGTTATTGTAATGGGAATCTAAGTAACTTATGTCACTGGACAGAGATAAGACATTTTATACCGTACACGATAATACGAGTTGCCATTTATGATGGTGTCTGTGCATGTTGTTTTGCAATAATATGAACATGTATGCCGGTTCCCTGCTACTTAGGGACAAGTCTAAATAGGTAATGTAATTATTTTGTCCCGTTTCTAAAATGAACTGTATTTTTTATTTAAATTATTAAAGGAATCAGTAAACTATTGAAGTTCTCTTTCATTACCTTTAAAACGTATGAGCATGTCTTCAACACGTATTTTATAGCAAACAGTTTTTTGTTGCAGAGTGCTATATTTTTGGAAAATTTTTGGTAATTATGTGCTGACATTCAAGTATTTGAACATTCATGTATAAATTAGCTATGTAAAGTGATTCTGACATTGATCCATTTGGAACATCTGTCTTCTGCAATAGGTTTGCTGATTCACAGCTGTTCTTAACATTAAATGTGTTGGTTAAAGCAAACACTTCTTCAATTTCCTATTTAACATTTTATTAAATACATAGCTGGTTGATGTAATGTTTTTCGCTAATGGACAATTGTTCAACTTTGGGTTTCACTGTTTGTGCTAAGTTTGATGTATTTCCTATTTGTATTCTAATGCATCCCTGTGTTACTTTTAGCTCTAAGCATAGTTTTGTTAAAATCAGTCTGAAGCTACCGTTATGCTACTTTCTGTCCCACTTTAGGTATTTGTTTGAAGTCTCCGGTCACCTAACTAGGCACGTTTATCTTGTTTGCTGACAGTGTCAACATTGGAGACAATTTTTTGGCAACTCTTTCCATGAATCATGACTTGCCGATGGTGGGGAGGCTTGCTTGCCACAGCGATTCAGATAACCGTACGGTAAGTGAAACCAAAACGGAGGGGTAGCTGTTGAGAGGCTGGACAAACGCGTTGTTCCTGAAGAGAGGCAGCAGCAATAGTCTGGATTATTGACTCATCTGGCCTTGTAACATCAACCAAAGCGGCCTTGCTGTACTGGTGCTGCGAACGGCTGAAAGCAAGGGGATGTAACACTTGTAAATTTTTTCGAGGGCATGCAGCTCTACTGTATGGTTAAATGATGATGGCATCCTCTTAAGTAACATTTTCCGGAGGTAAAATCGTCCCTCGCTCCGATCTCCAGGCGGGGACGATTCAATAGGATGTTGTTATCACAGGAAACAAAACTGGATTTCTATGGATCGGAGCGTTGAAAGTCAAATCCCTTAAACGGGCAGGTAGGTTAGATGATTTAAAAAAGGAAATGAATAAGTTAAAGATAGATATACTAGGAGTTAATGAAGTTCGGTGATAGGAGGAACAGAACGTCTGGTCAGGAGAATGCATGGTTATAAATTCAAAATCAAATAGGGGTAATGCAGGAGTAGATTTAATAATAAATAAGAGAATAGGAACGTAGATAATCTACTATGAGCAGCATAGGGAACTCAATATCGTAGTGAAGATAGAAACGAGGTCCACACCCCCTACAGTAGCACACGTTTATATGCCAACTACCTCTGCAGGTGATGGGGACATTGAAGAAACGTGTGATGAGATAAAAGAAATTATTCAGATAGTTAAGGGAGACGAAAATTTAATTTTCGTTGGTGACTGGAAGTCGATAGTAGAGAATAGAAGAGAAGGAAAAATGGTAAGCGAATATGGACTGGGAGAAAGGAATGAAAGAGGAAGCCACCTGGTAGAATTTTGCACAGAACATAATTTCATCACAGCTAAAACTTGATTTAAGAATCATGAAAGAGAGGTGTGTACGTGGAAGAGATCTGGAAATAAAAGAAGGTTTCAGATCGATTATATAACGGTAAGACAGAGATGTCGGAGCCAGATTTTAAACTGTAAGGCTGAAAGTACTAGAGGTTGCAGAGAGTTGCAGAGGGAGCATTAGGGAATACAGTAGAAGAAGAATTGGTAGCCTTGAGAGATGGGACAAAGCTGCAGAGGATTAAGTTGGTAAAAAGACGAGGGCTAGTAGAAATCCCAGGGTAACATAATAGATATTGCATTTTAATTGATGAAAGCAGAAACTACAAAAATGTATGAATCAGGAGACGCGAAATGCAAATATCTAAAAAATCAGCTTGACAGGAAGCGCAAAATGGCTAAGCAGGAATGCCTAGAGGACCAATGTAAGGATTTAGAAATATCTATCACTAAGGGAAAGATAGATGCCCCCTACATGATAATTAAAGAGACACAATTGTGCAGCTGTGTGTGTCCATCTGTGTGTGTGTGTGTGTGGGTGGGTGGGGGTGATTTATGCTTGCGTTTTCGTGTGTGTGTGTGTGTGTGTGTGTGTGTGTGTGTGTGTGTGTGCTTTTGATTGAAAAAGGATTCTCCCAATCGGTAGCAAAGTTTTCAGCCGTCTTTGGATACCTGTCGATGATTCAATGCCTGTATTATTCGATGAGTTCCTACATCTATCCATACATTATTTACATTCTGCCAGAACTTGCGGTAACAGATAAATATCAGCACGATTCAAGGGAGCTGCTCAACTAAAATATTTCCTGAACTCTGTAAGACACCGTAATTGTGATGAAGTCGTCACTAACTGACATAGATTACACACGGTACTCCACTGCAGACAGTTAAGCGGAGGTGCGAGCATACGGAAAAGGTCTCCAGACATTTGAATGGCTTGAAGACTTCTCAAGGAAAAGAACGGTATATTGTTCTTTACGGCTTGTGATCAGCAGACACAAGGGTACTGTCAGATGTGACACAGCGAAATGTGATAGGACCGCTATCATTTTCTGTATATATAAATGGCAGCAGTCTGTAGCTGTAGAGGCATACATATAGCCGTTTTTCTCTCGCTCTGTCTGCCACGCACCGTACGGTGGACTGCGGAGTATGTATGTAGATGTAGGTGTAAATAGTCTCATTTCACAGCTACATTAATTTCAGCGATATCGCCATCAGCTTCACTTTTTCACATGGAACTATAATAATTTCTGCTGGTAGTGTCTTAGCCCTATAGGACGAATTAAGTGGCATTTCTCTCTGCAGATCCCGGTAACTAATTTCCAAGCTATTACTACATTTAAAACTCAAGATTTATGTGTTCTGGGCATGAAACCGACTGCTGTGTTAAGTCACATGGAATTATTAAAACAAAAAGTGGTCTTAGAAAATCAAAAGAAATTGGCTGGCGAACCATGCCCTTCCTATACGTCCACCTGCAATCCTGCCGTCTAGTAACACAGGTATAGTCTGTCTGTAAACTCAAGAGCGAGAAGCGCTTTTGGTGGGGGAAGTGGCTTTTCCCGGAAGAACGCTGCCACCGGACTACAGGGGCACCCAAAATCTGTTGCCCGTTACCTGTCTAGCGGCTTAGATCGGCGTGCAGTGATATACGTCGTTTCTGTTTCTGGTATCTTAGTTGCCAGTGTCAGTTAACTTTGTATACTTACTGATATACTTCGATATCCGGAACTGATTGATAATCGTCTAGCATTGCAAGAAAATGTGCAGAATACGAACAAGAGCAGGTATTTGCGGAGTAACGAGTGTTCGATCGTCTCTAAAGTTATTACAGCATGCATTAAAGAGGCGACACAAAAAGAACTGTTGGCTAATATTAACAGTCCCAATCAAAGGGTTGCAATTAATGCTAACGTGAGCCTCGCTCAATAGGACGCATAAGGAAGGAACGCTAAAATAAGCCGCATGGTTTATTAGTATCGCCACGAAGGAGATCTAATAGTTTTGGGAGGACACCCATCGTTATAGACAGTTTCAAAATCACGTAAAACCTTTATGCTCATGGAACACTAAATCTCTATCTTGGCCACTGTTCACCTGATTCTAAGACATATTGCTTAAAACATGTGCGCAATAGCTATTGTAAAAACTGCTCAAATTTCCTTCGAAATACGTACCCTGATTCAGCACTTCTAAGCAGAAAGCCTGACATACGATGTGTTTACGTATTAATTTTTATGTTTTGGTAAGAACTTTATTTGTTAATCTACAGCAATGTTATACTCTTCAAAATATTCCGCATTACATAACGTACACTTATGCCAATGCTTTTTCCGGTTCCTGAAACACTTTAGGAACTGTTTCCTCGGGATAGTTTATAGGTCTTTTAACAGAGCATTTTTAATCTCATCCATACTAGTAAGACCGCTGCCCTTTAAGGCCTGCTTTGACATCTTTATACCACTTGTATGCCCTTGGTTTTCTCATAACAGACTCACCAAAAGCCATATTTAACAATTCTAAAAATTTCGTACACTTCATTCCATGCTTACAACAAAATTTAATACAGATTCTCTAACCTATTTCTATACAAAACAAATAATCGTTGATGCTAGCAAAACACATGTAATCTTTTTGACATCTCACAACAGAGTGAATACCAAATATGCATAACATTGTACACGTACTTTTGAGACATGTTTACGAAGACAGTGACAAAAAAGTAGTGAAAATCGGACTACTACAACACACAGAACTATAAATTTCTGCTTACTTTTTAAACACTCTTCGTGTTGCAATTATTGTTAAGTTTCAGTACAGTCCTTCAAAGAAAACTTCTACCTTACAGTAGAAACGCAAAGTAAGAACAACCCTTAAATTCTAGATTGATTGCATGACATGGGGTTCGTTTTACGAATAGCAATAGAGGAACATACATTCACATGAAAAGGCATTCGGTTCTATGTATGTAGTTCTTATGTTAATATTATTTACTCTGTAAAGTTGTGTTTCGGAAGAACCTATCGTTTTTTGTATTGTTTGTGGTCTCAATGCATTTGTCTAAAAATAAACGCAGCCGAAATGTATATGTACATGGCTTCGCCACGGATTTGAAGCGCGCGCAGCGGCAGGGCCGGTACTATGTTGTGAAACAGCCTGTAGAAGCACCCTGTGACGTAGCTGGGCTGGCAGAGTGGGGACTCGGTCGCTCGCTCTTCAGTTTACCGACAGACTTCGTTATTTTGTTTACTTAATGCATGTCTTCAACATGGTTAGCTGTCTAGCCACCTACATAATTATTTGATGTACTTACAGTTGCGTTTCTATACGTCACACCCGACGTTTATTGTAGCTCGTAAGTACAAAAAGAATGTACAGTTTCTTTAACAATAAAAACCTTTTTCTTTCTGCGAATATGTTGCAATTTGTAATCGTGTAGCACAAGTGGTAAGTTTTGTTGGAATTCGTCACTGAAGACAAGTAACTAACAGACCAAGGTTGACAAAAGTTCCCAGTTAGTGCAAGAAAGACTACTCGAAAGTTCTTTTTGTAGCTTCAGTTGACCAGTGTTGTTTACTTTGAAGTTGAATACACTACATAGTGTCTGTGCAAATGCTACCCAAGTGGATACTAATAGGCAAGTGACTGTTTCTCGAAAATACTTTCCGATATGGATATGAGGACTGAGTATGATTTGAAAGTAAACCAAAGGGATATGAAAGTATTAGGTTGCAGTAGAAATGAATGTTGCAATGAATATAAAATCAGATTGGAGGATCATCTATTAAAGAAAGCTAAGGCAGTGGGGCATAAGTGGACAAAGTAATTTTTGAGGCTGTATATCTGCAGTACAACTTTGAATGGAGATGTGTTATGTACTGTCGGAAATCCAGAAAATAAGAGATTTGAAGTATGAGAGATATGTCATTATAGAAGACAGTCCTTCGACAAACGAAATTCGTCGTTCATTTTTAATAAAAGTAACTACTTATGAATGATGGCCTATGAATTTTAGGAATATTGTAAGGAGTGTGTCAAAACACTCCATTACATTGAGGACAATGTAGTCAATGCTATTCTTCGTATTGTGTTAACATTCAGGTATCGATAATAACTATCTGGGGCGAAACATGGGAGGGCGATTCTAAGCATTGTTGCGAGACGAGGTCTGTCTGCGAGAGTGGAAGTAGCAGTGTCGGTCGAGAGCTCGGAGACAGAAGACGTGTCATAATGCCCTCACATCGCTGATGGCAAATCTTATCACACTCAAGGCCTGATTTCATTTATGTAGTCAGGAGAGATTTAGACGGCTTATCTACGCTTAAAGATGGAATTCAAGTTAAAATGCGCGAGCATAGTGCAAAAGCTATTGCAGAGCTATGCTCGTGATTGTTAGTCCGAGTCTGCAGTAATCCTATGTCTTGCTTCTCAGTTAAAGAAGCCTCCTTATCCTCCAAATAATAGCAATTATTCTCCACATCTAAACAATATTCTGTACTTATTAAATGTTAATGTAACTTCGAAATTGAAATAATTTGTTAATCTGGCACTCAGCCATTATTGATACCTGTCATGGTAATTATCATTGACTTTATTGTCTGAAGTTTAAAACTGACTTAGTTTATGAAATCCCTTCTCACAAGTTATTTAGTAGTTAGCAGGACCCATACAAACTCCTTTTTATTAAATTCATTCTTGGTAACAATAAGCTTTAGTCGCTGGTGCTGCATGCTGCTGCAAACCACATGGAAAACGTCAGTCATCTGAAGAGGTGAGTGCAAAACTTAGGGCCAAAACAGAGACACTGACACACCACAACATGTCATGTACTCTAATCCAGTAAATTCCGTTGCAAAAGCCTGATTCTGTATTACCTATACATTTTTATTCAAATAGGCAGTCAGATAGCCTATACAGGGTGTTACAAAAAGGTACGGCCAAACTTTCAGGAAACATTCCTCACACACAAAGAAAGAAAATATGTTATGTGGACATGTGTCCGGAAACGCTTACTTTCCATGTTAGAGCTCATTTTATTACTTCTCTTCAAATCACATTAATCATGGAATGGAAACACACAGCAACAGAACGTACCAGCGTGACTTCAAACACTTTGTTACAGGAAATGTTCAAAATGTCCTCCGTCAGCGAGGACACGTACATCCACCCTCCGTCACATGGAATCCCTGCTGCGCTGATGCAGCCCTGGAGAATGGCTTATATTATCACAGCCGTCCACAATACGAGCACGAAGAGTCTCTGCATTTGGTACCGGTTTTGCGTAGACAAGAGCTTTCAAATGCCCCCATAAATGAAAGTCAAGAGGGTTGAGGTCAGGAGGCGTGGAGGCCATGGAAATGGTCCGCCTCTACCAATCCATCGGTCTCCGAATCTGTTGTTGAGAAGCGTACGAACACTTCGACTGAAATGTGCAGGAGCTCCATAGTGCATGAATCACACGTTGTGTCGTACTTGTAAAGGGACATGTTCAAGCAGCACAGGTAGAGTATCCCGTATGAAATCATGATAACGTGCTCCATTGAGCGTAGGTGGAAGAACATGGGACCCAATCAAGACATCACCAACAATGCCTGCCCAAACGTTCACAGAATATCTGTGTTGATGACGTGATTGCACAATTGCGTCAGCCCACACATGTTGATTGTGAAAATTTGCATTTTGATCACGTTGGAATGAAGCCTCATCCGTAAAGAGAACATTTGCACTGAAATGAGGATTGACACATTGTTGGATGAACCATTCGCAGAAGTGTACCCGTGAAGGCCAATCAGCTGCTGATAGTGCCTGCACATGCTGTACATGGTACGGAAACAACTGGTTCTCCCGTAGCACTCTCCATACAGTGACGTGGTCAACGTTACCTTGTACAGCAACATCTTGTCTGACGCTGACATTAGGGTTAACGTCAACTGCATGAAGAATTGCCTCGTCCATTGCAGGTGTCCTCATCGTTCTAGGTCTTCCCCAGTCGCGAGTCATAGGCTGGAATGTTCCGTGCTCCCTAAGACGCCAATCAATTGCTTCGAACGTCTTCCTGTCGGGACACCTTCGTTCTGGAAATCTATCTCGATACAAACGTATCGCGCCACAGCTATTGCCCCGTGCTAATCCATACACAAGTGGGCAACTGCCAACTCCACATTTGTAAACTTAGCACTGACTGCAAAACCACGTTCGTGATGAACACTAACCTGTTGATGCTACGTACTGATGTGCTTGATGCTAGTACTGTAGCGCAATGAGTCGCATTCAACACAAGCACCGAAGTCAACATTACGTTCCTTCAATTGGCCAACTGGCGGTGAATCGAGGAAGTACTGTACATATTGACGAAACGAAAATGAGCTCTAACATGGAAATTAAGCGTTTCCGGAAACATGTCCACATAACGTCTTTTCTTTATTTTTGTGTGAGGATGTTTCCTTAAAGTTTGGCCGTACCTTTTTGTAACACCCTGTATAAATGTTAGTTCTAAGTTTTTCATGTAACGATTTGTTGAGGGCTTAATTGACATTGAAACTGACACTCATACTACACGAACTCAGTGTTATGCAGGTTAGATTCTGTTTTAGTGAAAGCTCAGGTTGCTTATAGAGTCCATTTTCGCTGACGAACATAGGCAATATTGGCTGTAGCTACGTTGTATATTGGTTAAATGTACGTTACAGTATTTCTTTGCAAGGGAGAAGTATTGTGTCTTGAGGATTTTGATTCTAATGCTGGTGATTGTTATTAGTGTTTGACGAACGTCGAGCAATAAATTTAAGCTATAAATTTCATGTATTGAAGCTGTAGGTCTCCACTTTTAAGAAATGAGAGTGGATAGCTGTGATCTCTTTCGCTAGTGCAAGCTTGACGCAAGCTATCCTCACTTGTCGGTGCAGTGTTGGTTGCTCTTACTACGAGGCGTCAACGAAGCAAAGAGAGGACGCACGCAGACGGTGGGAGCCCATTTCCTCTGAGTTGCTCGTGGCGCAGAAAGGAAGCAGCCAGCCAGCCAGTCCCTCTACCACCGGCTCCCTCCTTAATTGAAATCGTCAGTTTATTAATTAAATACACGACGGCGGCGGTTAACTGTTTATGGAATCAACATTAACCTTGAAAACGCGGCGCGCTCGCTTAATTGAAATTACACAAGCGGCTCGCCCGTCGCCTTCCCGTCGACGACTGAATTAGGGGCGGCTGCCGGACGGGCGCAGCGACTGCGCCTGCGCAGTAGCAGAGTGCGACGCGCGCACACTTGCTGCTCCGCCTCGCCGGCCCGGCGATGCAGACAGACCGGGATGGGACGGATATTGAGGCCGCGGCGGCACAGCAGACTTCGCAGCCGCGGGGGGCTTAACCCGCGCGCTATTCCGACGCCGATTAAATTAGATCTCGGGTAAACTTGGCCGCGTGCTATCTGCCTGCCATTACTGGGGACTCGGCGGGCTGGCGGTTATTCGGGCTCCCCTCAGCACTTAAGTTGGCGGGCACTGGGCTGGAGGCGGCACAGACTCCCGCCGCCTGTCATCCCGCTACGTTCGAGTGTCGCACGTGTCGACCGGTAAAGTTGGCCGAATGTCGCCCGCAGGCCTCGCGCTCCGGAATGGGTGCGAGCGTAGGGAAGCGTGTAGAGCTGCGCCCTCAGGGAGGGGAACTGGGGCGTTGCGGGGTTTGTACAGCGATGTGAACTACTGTATAGAGGTCGCCTGCAGGAAGAGGCGCAGACAATACTGCGACAGGTGGCGCGGTTCAGTTATCTTGAATAGGCTGTAGCAGCAACGGGGTACCGAGAAGGAGAGCAAACATTCTGAATTACGAATTTGTTCAAACAGTCTGTGCTGAAGTGATACCAATTTTGAAATATTTCGACGTATTGAAATTGTATTCAAATCCAGGATTCAAATGCGAACCTCGCTTTTCGTGTCGCCTGTCTGAGCTCTCCGAGTGCAACCCGTTCCCACCGCCTCAGCTCTGTTAGAACGTCTACTACCTGGGTATCTGAGTCGATAACAGAACTGTTCGGGAAAGACAAGGTTCTGGGTTCGACGCCTTAAATTTACATAGTTTTTATCTGCCAGGAACCTCAAAAAGGTGCACAATCCGCTACGAAGGGGAAGATTCATTCTGGTTGGTTGGTTGGTTGATTTGCGGGCGGGAACCAAATAGCGAGATCTTCGGTCCCATTGGATTACTGAAGGACCCATCCCGGAATTTGCCCGAAGCAATTTGGGGAAATCACGGAAAACCTAAATCAGGGTGGGCGGCCGTGGGTTTGAACAGTCGTCCTCCCGAATGCGAGTCCATTGTGCTAACCACTGCGCCACCTTGCACGATAATTAATTCCGATAACAGTATTTATGTAGCGAAGAGATATCCTTATTTATATCTCAGACTGGCCGGTTTTGACATTCCCGTCATTCTCAAGCGAAACATGCTGTGCGGTACCGACGCTTTATATGCATCCGTGATGCTTCTCACCCAAAGGATGAAAAGCACGGGGGCATAGGCTGAACACTCTCCAAATGAGCGAAAGTAATTTTACTGTGATTTTATGAATGATAAATGAATTTATGGGCCAGACCGGTGCAATCTTCGTTCCGCCTAAGTCGAGGCACTTGACAAACATGATTCTGCACTGTCAAATGTTCTTCATAAGTCATATGATCAAACGTACCCGCCTACATATTTACGTAGGGGTATGTTCGCGAGGAGACACTATGATTGAGGTGTATCAGTGTCTGTGGAGGAATGGCAACCATTTCTTCTTCAAAAGCGAGAAGCAGATAAGGTAGTGTAGTAGTACGCTGGAGTTTGGAGCGAAGGTGTTCCATTGGTTTCAGATAGGGACACCGGGCAGGCCATTTATATTATTGTCCACACACTATTGCCTTACAGATCCTGTTTTTAGAGGGAACATTGCCAGCCTGATACAACCCACTGTTCTCCTAATGACGGATACCCAATGTTGCGATACGTGTTCATAATCTTCCTCAAATACTGTTGTCTTAAGCACAATAAGATGATACAAGCTCCAAAAACAATCACGTACCCTAGCGCTAACTATTCCTTAGTTCACCGTTTGCGTTACATATGATGGCCGGTGTTGTTTTCCAGGCATTGTCCAAATCAAAGCCTTCCATCAGCATAGCACAGGTGTAGCGTGATTCATCACGTCCATTGAACTGGCACAGGGTACAGCGTGATTCAGCAGTTGAAATCAGTCGTCTGCAGTCATCCACTGTCCAGTGGTATTACTTTTCACACCATCTCAAGCATCGCTTAGCAAAGACCACCTACACCCAGTCATTGCATTGTGCTAGCTGGACTACTGGTAGCTCTTCGAGAGATTAGGAGTGATTTCTTCTGCTGATCTGATGCGACTTCTTACAGACACCCTACACAACGGCCAACATTCCTGTCCGTCAGTATACAGGGTGGAGAAAAATGGTGTCACGCAATTTTAACCTTGGATAGCTGATGGCAGTAGGAACCGAAATTACTAATGTTGTGTAGGTCGACAACGCACAATTTTTAAGCTACGGAAACTTTCTGCTACGTGCTCAGATTGGATGCGGGACTGCCCTTTTGCCGGATGCTCTGGATAAAGCCTGACCGCGAATGCTTTGCCTGCCGGAGATCGCGATGTGACCAAGGCGGCCCACATGCTCGGTGGCAGGGAGCCAGCCTTCCATTCTGCGGGCAAATCCGCCGGTGTCCCGACACATCCATTGTAGTTTCATGATGGGACATATTGGGAACAAACACTTCAACAGCTGTTAGTTCGCGTACAGAAATTCTTTTACAAAGTGTGTCGGCCCAGGAATGGGCCTTTTTTGCAGCTACGACATTGTGCCCTTAAAACAGGTGCTCGAATTGGCGAATCTCTGACGCGACACAAGCTTTGTAACGTCGAACGGTTTTCTGACGAACTCTTTCAAACATTCCTGGCATTTCCCTGATGAGATTGGCAGCATTTTGAATGCGATCCATGAATTCCTTCTCGTTTCTAGGTGGTTCGCGTCCGGGTGGGTGGACTAGAACCTTGAAGAATCCCCACAGGAAAAAGTTCGGTGGCGTGATGTGTGGTCATCGCGCGGGCCATGTCCTACAAGCACCTCTGATAATCACCCGGCCGTCGAAGAGTTCATTTAAATACTCTCGCACAGCACCACTGTTGTTAACGGGCGCCCCGTCATGCTGCAACCACCTGCGTAGCCGTACGTCCAGGGGGAACATCTTCCATCAGGCCGGGTAAAGTTGATTGCAAAAAGTGAGGGTAACTTGCTCCGGTAACTCGTGGAGGTAGATGGACCGGCCCAGTCAGATGGTCACCCACAATGCCTGCCCAAATGTTGAGCGAAAATCGTACCTGGTGTCTGTGGGCGTACATTTCGAGTGTTGTAAAGGCCATCCCGATGGAAGGTAAACATCACAATGGTGGGGAAGTCGGGAGCTCGTGCAACACTTCGCAGAAACCACCGACAAAACTGCAGCCTGTGTTTATTATCCTCCACAGAATTTAGGCTTGGACAGAGTGGAAACTAAACGGATCCCAGCCGTCATCCCTCAAAACCTCCCAGACCAACCGATGAGTGACCCCCATGTACCGCTTGAGTACTTGTAGTAGGTTCTTCCTCGAAGCGCTCGAGAACAGTCTCTTCAAATGCAGCATCCCGTCGTGTTCGAGATCTTACAGCATCACCATGATATCCCGCTAACGAGCCTGATTCGCCAAGTCGCCGGTGAATTGCTGTAAACGTTTGGGGGTATGGACGGCGTCTTACTGGGTACCATTCCTCATACAACCGTCGAGCTTCATGAGCAGTACTGTCGGCTAGTCCATAAACAGAAACCATATCTTCCTGTTCTTAAAACGAATGCTCTGCCGCCATGTTTACTGTATGACTAAATCGCACATGACGTGTGTGTGCTTGTTTGCTGCGAAGCAAAGCTTACGCGTGAATGCCTCTGAAGCGAGGAGGAGACAAACAGCAAGACCCATTCGACACGAGTGCGTATCACACTGGGGCAGTGACGGGACGGGGACGTTTGTGTGAACCGACAACCATAGCGCTGCCTGTCAACCGACGAACAGCAACAGGGCAATCTCACGGCCAATCAGAGCCGTTGGCGCCAAGTTTCTGTAGATTAAAAATGGTGCTTTGTCGAGCTACACAACATAAGTAATTTTCATTCCTACCGGCATCAGCCGTCCAGCGGTAAAATTTCGTGATACAATTTTTCCCCACCCTATATGTGGTATGCCTGGTCATGGTTTAACGTTGATAGCTCCTTGACGTTTTCACTTCTCATTTACACCACCAATAGTCAACTCGGTTGACATTAGAACCGAGCGAAGTGGCGCAGTGGTTAGCACACTGGACTCGCATTAGGGGCGACGACGTGTAAAGCTATCCTGATTTTGGTTTTCCGTGATTCCCCTAAATCGCTTCAGACAAATGGCGGGATGGTTCCTTTGAAAGGGCGTGGCCAACTTCTCTCCCCATCCTTCCCCAATCCGATTGGACCCATGACCTCGCTGTTAGGTACCCTCCCTCGAATCCACCAACCTACAATTTTAGAATGAATAAAATTGATACGAGAGTGGGGATGGGGAATGATTGTCTGGGATTTGGTAGGTTCTAGGAATAATCTTTTATCTAACACAAATATCAGGGTTTACAATTGCCGTGTACTTACAAACTAAGGCCTTGGCCACAAAATATTAATAAGATCCAAATGAACATAAATGATGCAAGAAGAACAACTTCCAACATAATTTTGTTTATATCCAAGTTAAATAGTACTTCAGCAACCCCAGCAGCCACTTATCAGCTTTAATACTAATGACGAGTCACCATTAAATTAAACTGTAAAATACAACACAACAGCAAAATGAAAATAAAAACTTTTAATAAAATTTTCCTTGAACAGGTTAGACAGTACTTCAACAACGTCAGCAGTCACTTAACAATGAGCAGTCACTGTTAAATTAGCGCAAGTAGACACAGTGCTAAAACGGCAAAAAGAGTAATTTCCAAAAAGAATATTTATTTAATTGAATTGTCCTTAAATGTGGAATAAACTGCTTTCTGGAATAATTTACCACATTACATAGTTCTGAGTAATTAAAGCTAAACCGCTCAATACGACACGCCACCAAAATGCCAGTAACAGATTTTTAGTAATTCCTTTTTAAAACTTCATTGAATACCAATCAAGAAATCCATAGAAATGACTTTAAGGGGTACAATTACATAGGGCCAAATATTGACTAGATAATTACATATCTACTTAGTATCAAAATTAAGATTCACCATTACATAAATACCGATCAATAGCACCTCACGGGTTCAGACACTAATTAAATCTGGCCAAGGGCGACTTCCACGGCGGCTCCACAAACCCCTCACAAAACTAGTTCAAGACTCAAGTTCGGTTGACACTGGGCGCTAATACAACAGATAAATCCACCAGTAGATACAAGACAAATATTCAGTCTTAAACAATACTACAACCGAAACTCTTGGCTAGCAGATGAATGCAGCTGGTGAACAGTGACAGAGAATCAGAATTAGATAGTGCATATATACGATTATATACTCTAGCAACATTGAAATTCGTCCACTGACAAGTGACTGCGATCGTTCGTCATGGCAGAGCGTTATAATTCAAGTCAACAGCCACTTCGATCCACACTAGAAGTGTTGGAACGTTGTGGAAAAGGAGAAAATATCCACATTCCCAGGGCGAGTCAAGTACTCAGCTTTTGCCCACTATAAGATTGCTCTCGGCGCCACAAATTCCGTATGGGCAACGAAGGTCGGCCAATACATATTAGGATCCTTCCTCGCTGAAGTACAGATCCCTTCTGCTTTCGCATCAGGTCCTCAAACATTCTACATACACCGTCACCACGTGGCCCTCGCTCCCTGGTTCCCTTCTCACCCCCATCTCGCGGAAACTGGCTCCACTCGCTGTAACACCCTCAACCCAGCTCTCTCGCGGCGACCCACCTTTGAAAATAACTGAACCTGCGCCCTTTCGGCAGACTAGAGAACGTTCTATAAGGATCGGCAACGACAACCGAGCTTTCATAGATCGAGGTAGGGACTCGCGCGGTTGAGAAACGTCCCTGATGGATATAAACTGATATAGGCATACGTATTCAAATATAAATTAAACAGGCAGAACACGGCCCTGCGATCGGCATCACCTGTATAAGATAAATGTCTGGCGCAGTTGTTAGATCGGTTACTACTGCCACAATGGCAGGTTATCAAGATTTAAGTGAGTCTAAACATGGTGTTAAAGTCGGCGTAAGAGCTATGGGATACAGCGTCTCCAAGGTAGCGATATAGTGGTGAATTTCCCGTACAATCATTTCACGAGTATACCATAAATATCAGGAATTCGGTAAAATATCAAATCTCCGACATCTCTGCAGCTGGAGAAACATCTTTCAAGTACGGGACCATCGATGACTGAAGGAAATCTTTCAACGTGACACAAACTGCTGCAGATTTCAGTGCTGCCCCATCAAGAAGTGTCAGCATGCGAACCATTCAACGGAACGTTGTCGATACGGACTTTCTCAGCCACAACCCACTCCTGTACCTTTATGACTGCACGACACAAAGCTTTACGCCTCGCCTGGGCCCGTGAACACTGACATTGGATTGTTGATGACTGGAAACATGTTGCCTGGTCAGGCGAGTCTCTGTTCAAATTGTATCGATCGGATGGACGCGTACGGGTATGGAGACAACCTCATGATTCCATGGACCCTGTATGTCAGCAGAGGACTATTCAAGCTGGTAGAGGCTCTGTAATGGTGAGGGACGTGTGCAGCCGGAGTGATATGGGACCCCTGATACGTCTACATGTGACTCTGACAGGTGAAAAGTACGTAGGCAGCCTGTCTGATCACCTGCATCCGTTATGTCCATTGCGCATTCCGACTAACTTGGGCAATTCCGGCAGGACAATGCGACACCCTAAACGTCCAGAATTGCTACGGACTGGCTCCAGGAACACTATTCTGAGTTTAAACGCTTTCGCTGGCCACCATACTTACCAGACATGAACATTATTTAGCATATCTGAGATGACATGCAACGTGCTGTTTGGAAGAGATATCCATCCCCTCGTACTCTTACGGATTTATGGACAACACTGCAGTATTAATAGTGTCAATTCCCACCAGCATTCATTCAGGCATTAGTCGAGTCCCTGCCAGGACGTATGGCGGATCTTCACCGTGCTCGCGGGGCCCTACGTGATGTTTGGCAGGTGTACCAGTTTCTTTGGCTCTTCAGCGTATTTCTCGGTTAACAACCAAGGGAAATCCCACGTTCCAAGTCTGCTATTAGTGCTTCGCCAGTGACAATATTCCCCGACCTTTTTTATTCTGGTGGATGCTCTTCTCGTCGTTAATTAACTGTGACATAGAGAAGTTCGAACATTTTTGTCACATAGTGTAAGTATGAATATCCCAAGTTTAATGTATGTGTGTATGTACACTGCCGAAACTGAATGCGGCATGCAACAGACTTTAAAGAGGCATGAATGATACGATATATTTGTGCAGAGTCTCTACATGAGCCCCTTCATGATTTTGCTTAGCAATTTTCTTAATGTCCCCATCTCTGGAACCTCATTCTAGCCCAAACTGTAAACTACATAAAAAAGATTGATCAACTGAGTGTATCTACATCCTTTCCTCCTCTCGCCTGATGAATGAGAAGCATGAATGAGGGTGAACAACATAAATTTGAATATGTTGGTCAGTGGGAGCAAAAATAGTCTGCTACTGTGGCAGAATAGCCAGCCCTATAAAGCACGTACAAGGTTGCAAAGAGGTTTCTGTTCACCTTCTACGAAGCTCTTATACAGGTTGATACCACACAATAGTGAGCTGTCTGGGCACTTCTGGAGAAACGGTACACGTGGATTCCCAAAGAGTTCACTCGGCACTGCTCCGAGAGATGTGAGACAGGTGATACCAACAAAGTGTGAGTGTGACTATTAACAGTTAATTCATTATCTTATTTTTGTAGATCTCAGTTCCAGTCAAAATTAACGTCTTGCTCCCATCGGTCATTGCTCATTGAGCGGTGTACGTAATTTTTAGTGCTAATTTCGGAAGATTATGAGCAGTTGCCCCTAGTCAAACATGCAAGCCATTGTTCTGCTCTACCTATGTTTTGATATGTCGACTCGTAACGTATCTTCTCAGTTTAGTCTGATTTAGTTGGTTGGTAATCTCACGAGTGTAGTGTAATTGAACAGATTTCTGAAACTTATTTCGATTTCAGTTCTCAATGTAGTTTCCACATCCCTTTCTTGTCTCAGCACATGTTAAGTGTCAATCTGGCAACCTTATGTTCGCCGATCGTGTCTCATAGTAACGTGTCTTGCCCAATTTCCTTAATTATTCTGAATTTTACCATTCATTTTATCACTTTTGTTTGTGTCGACGACGTGTTCCCGGATTGTGAGAATCGTTACATGCCACAGTAACTGATTCTCGAGGTAAATTTTTCCAAGTTAGTTTCAGGATTTCGTCTATGGTGCAATTATTAACAATTTACTTTTATCCATGAATTCTTGTTCACTTGCTTCGTGCACTCAAGCCCAGGGAACGACCGTTTGCTAAGTACGTGCGTAGTGGTAAAATTTTTCCCTATTCTTGTATTTGCCCTGAATATCTATGACATGTGTATATGTGCATAAAAGTTACCATTGAAAGATTCCTCTGACCCTTCCATAATTAATGATAAATATTGCTGGGGTCTCCTAGACGCAGTTGTAAATGTAATTCTGTAATTCAGCAGAGAGTGTTATGCAGAACAGCAGCCATCAATCATTTATTAGTTGTTTAGTTTATTAATTTGTTCAGTTATTCTTGAGTGGTTCATGTTGTGGGTTCCTGTTGTCATGTCCTAGTTCATGAACCACGGGCAACGTATGATTGGCCAAGTAAGTGGTCCTGACAGTCGGGATGCCAGTTACTTTGGAATAAGGCTGGGCATCTCGGACATACTCTGAGTCGTGGGCACCTTTGTGCTCAGACGGCAAAGACTACCAAATCCACCGGTTAGACACTCAACCGTTAGGGGTAAAACTCAATGGGACCCGTGGCAAGTAAGGCTAGCAACCTGCTTCCCTGGTACTTTAAATATGATGCTGGCAACAATCAGAGAAAAATGCCTCGGACCTTTGGAGGTGACGGAGTCCCAACTTTAATTGACAAACCAGGGACTCCTAAGATACGACTCGGCAAACGAATGGTAACGAGATGGGGAGCTATTAATATCAATGGGGGCTTCTCTGGAAGAAGGTGGAGCTGGAAGAGGCTGCAAGCAAGATGGGGTTGGACGTTTTAGCTGTTAGTGACTTTCGGGTAAGGGGTGAGAAAGAAGAGGAAGTGGGAGAATACAAGGTCTACCTGTCAGGAGTCAAAGCAGGAATAGCACAATGGGGTGTAGGGCTTTACATCATCAAGGAAATGGAACCCAGTGTAGTTGCAATAAGGTATGTAAACGAACGACTGATGTGGATAGAGTTGACAGTGTCTAGCAAGAAAATTAGGATTGTGTCAGTATATCCGCATTGTGAAGGGACAGATCAATATAAGATGGATAGTTTTTACGACGTACTCAGTGATGTAGTTGTTAGAGTAAAGGACAAGGACAGTGTTCTTCTCATGGGTGATTTTAATGCCAGGATTGGAAATCGAACAGAAGGGTATGATAAGGTTATGGATAAATTTGGAGAGGATATGGAGGCCAACAGGAACGGGAAACAACTCTTGGATTTCTGTGCCAGTGTGGGCTTAGTAATCACAAACTCCTTTATTAAACATAATAACATTCACTGGTATACTTGGGAAGGCAGATCACGAATTCAGGAAGGCTGTGAGGGACACACGTGTATTCAGGGTATTCTTTGATGACACTGATCACTATTTAATCTGCAGTGAAATTGGTATTGTGAGGCCGAAAGTGCTGGAGGTCAGGTCCATATGTAGGAGGTTAAGAGTGGAGAAGGATAAGGAAATCAGACACAGGTACATAAAAGTGATCTCAGAAAGGTACCAGTTACTTGAATGTAGTCAATTACAGTCATTGGAAAAGGAATGGACAAGGTACAGGGGCACAGTACTTGAAGTGGCTAAAGAATGTCTTGGAACAGTAGTGTGTAAAGGTAGGATGAAGCAGACAGCTTGATGAAATAACACAGTCAAGGCAGCCTTTAAAAGGAAAAAGAAGGCGTATCAAAAATGGCTACATACTAGAACTCAGGTAGACAGAGAAAGTTATGTTGAAGAAAGAAACAAAGCCAAACAGATAATTGCAGCATCCAAGAAGAAATCTTGGGAAGACTTTGGAAACAGGTTGGAGAGTTTGGGTCAAGCTGCTGGAAAACCATTCCGAAATGTTATTAGCAGTCTTCGAAAGGGAGGTAAGAAGGAAATGACAAGTATTTTGGAAAGGTCAGGAAAACTGCTGGTAAATGCTATTGATGTCTTGGGCAGATGGAGGGAATATTTTGAAGAGTTGCTCAATGTAGGTGAAAATACGATCAGTAATTTTTCAGATTTCGATGTACAATGGGATTGGAATGATGATGGAAATGGGATCACATTTGAGGAAGTGGAGAAAATGGTCAACAGATTGCAGTGCAATAAAGCGGCTGGGGTGGATGATTAAGTCGGAACTCATCAAATACATGGAACCAAAAGATGTAACAACTAAAGAGGTACCTCTTTAATTAGCGTTGTGGGTAAAATCCTCGCAGGTATTGTTGAAAGGAAAGTGCGAGTATTAGTTGAGGACAAATTGGATGTAAATCAGTGTGGGTTTAGGCCTCTTAGAGGTTGTCAGGACCAGATCCTTAGCTTACGGCAAATAATGGAGAAGTGTTACGTGCGGAACAGGGAAATGTATCTATGCTTTATAGATCTAGAAAAGACATATGACGTGGGTCCTAGGAGGAAGTTATTGTCTGTTCTACGAGATTATGGAATAGGAGGCAAACTTTTGGAAGCAATTAAAGGTCTTTACATAGATAGTCAGGCAGCAATTAGAGTTGACGGTAAAGTGAGTTCATGGTTCAGAGTAGTTTCAGGGGTAAGACAAGGCTGCAACCTGTCTCCACTGTTGTTCATATTATTTATGGATCATATGATGAAAACAATAGACTGGCTGGGTGAGATTAAGATATGTGAGCACAAAATAAGCAGTCTCGCATACGCGGGTGACTTAGTTGTGATGGCAGATTCGACTGAAAGTTTGCAAAGTAATATTTAAGAGCTAGTTCAGAAATGTAAGGACTATGGTATGATGATTAGCATCTCCAGAACGAAAGTAATGTCAGTGGGAAAGAGATATAAACGGATTGAGTGCCAAATAGGAGGAACAAAGTTAGAACAGGTGGACGGTTTCAAGTACTTAGGATGCGTATTCTCACAGGATGGCAACGTAGTGAAAGAACTGGAAGCGAGGTGTAGCAAAGCTGATGCAGTGAGCGCTCAGCTACGATCTACTCTCTTCTGCAAGAAGGAAGTCACTACTAAGACTAAGTTATCTGTGCACCGTTCAATCTTTCGACCAACTTTGTTGTATGGGAGCGAAAGCTGGGTGGATTCAGGTTACCTTATCAATAAGGTTGAGGTTACGGATATGAAAGTACACTCCTGGAAATTGAAATAAGAACACCGTGAATTCATTGTCCCAGGAAGGGGAAACTTTATTGACACATTCCTGGGGTCAGATACATCACATGATCACACTGACAGAACCACAGGCACATAGACACAGGCAACAGAGCATGCACAATGTCGGCACTAGTACAGTGTATATCCACCTTTCGCAGCAATGCAGGCTGCTATTCTCCCATGGAGACGATCGTAGAGATGCTGGATGTAGTCCTGTGGAACGGCTTGCCATGCCATTTCCACCTGGCGCCTCAGTTGGACCAGCGTTCGTGCTGGACGTGCAGACCGCGTGAGACGACGCTTCATCCAGTCCCAAACATGCTCAATGGGGGACAGATCCGGAGATCTTGCTGGCCAGGGTAGTTGACTTACACCTTCTAGAGCACGTTGGGTGGCACGGGATACATGCGGACGTGCATTGTCCTGTTGGAACAGCAAGTTCCCTTGCCGGTCTAGGAATGGTAGAACGATGGGTTCGATGACGGTTTGGATGTACCGTGCACTATTCAGTGTCCCCTCGACGATCACCAGTGGTGTACGGCCAGTGTAGGAGATCGCTCCCCACACCATGATGCCGGGTGTTGGCCCTGTGTGCCTCGGTCGTATGCAGTCCTGAATGTGGCGCTCACCTGCACGGCGCCAAACACGCATACGACCATCATTGGCACCAAGGCAGAAGCGACTCTCATCGCTGAAGACGACACGTCTCCATTCGTCCCTCCATTCACGCCTGTCGCGACAGCACTGGAGGCGGGCTGCACGATGTTGGGGCGTGAGCGGAAGACGGCCTAACGGTGTGCGGAACCGTAGCCCAGCTTCATGGAGACGGTTGCGAATGGTCCTCGCCGATACCCCAGGAGCAACAGTGTCCCTAATTTGCTGGGAAGTGGCGGTGCGGTCCCCTACGGCACTGCGTAGGATCCTACGGTCTTGGCGTGCATCCGTGCGTCGCTGCGGTCCGGTCCCAGGTCGACGGGCACGTGCACCTTCCGCCGACCACTGGCGACAACATCGATGTACTGTGGAGACCTCACGCCCCACGTGTTGAGCAATTCGGCGGTACGTCCACCCGGCCTCCCGCATGCCCACTATACGCCCTCGCTCAAAGTCCGTCAACTGCACATACGGTTCACGTCCACGCTGTCGCGGCATGCTACCAGTGTTAAAGACTGCGATGGAGCTCCGTATGCCACGGCAAACTGGCTGACACTGACGGCGGCGGTGCACAAATGCTGCGCAGCTAGCGCCATTCGACGGCGAACACCGCGGTTCCTGGTGTGTCCGCTGTGCCGTGCGTGTGATCATTGCTTGTACAGCCCTCTCGCAGTGTCCGGAGCAAGTATGGTGGGTCTGACACACAGGTGTCAATGTGTTCTTTTTTCCATTTCCAGGAGTGTAGTTAGGATGATTGCAGGTACTAGTAGGTGGGAACAATGGCAGGAGGGTGTCCACAATGAGGAAATCAAAGAAAAACTGGGAATGAACACTATAGATGTAGCAGTCAGGGCAAACAGTCTTAGATGGTAGGGTCATGTTACACGCATGGGAAAAGCGAGGTTACCCAAGAGACTCATGGGTTCAGCAGTAGAGAGTAGGAGGAGTCGGGGTAGATGAAGGAGAAGGTACCTAGATTCGGTTAAGAATGATTTTGAAGTAATAGGCTTAACATCAGAAGAGGCACCAATGTTAGCACTGAATAGGGGATCATGGAGGAATTTTATAAGGGGGACTATGCTCCAGACTGAACGCTAAAAGGCACAATCAGTCTTAAATGATAATGAGTGATATTCTTACAAGAGCACATACTTACCTATTCCCTCGCAAACTTCAATTTTACGTCCTATTGCTATCCGTTGTGCAACAGGTAAATATGGCCAAGTAATTTTTTTAATATTCGTTCAACTTTAATAAACGTGCAGATCCGGTAACTCAGTTCGTTCAAACATCAAATATATACATCCAGATACCACCTCCCCACTTTCCATGTTAACAGCTACCGCATTTTTCACCTTCTTCACGACCACCGATCCTAACGTGATCCATCACGTACAGATACCCCTCATTAGGATGCGCAAATCATTATACGAACGCAACTACAGGAGTAACGCCATCTACATTTATATATAAGGAAAGGTAACATAGTAGGTTTCTCATGAAGGATATGCTTCAAAAGGTTGGTTGCTGTGAGGAAATCGTACGAGGAGGAGGTATGTCTGTTTAGTGATACTGCTTCCTTCATTCGAATGTGGAACCCACTATTTCAAGAGAGATATACTCAATCTCTTGCTGGATGACAATGACGCCTGCGACTAGCACTCAGGAGGACAGGTGTTCGACGTCTGGTCATCGGTAGCCAAGATGCTGACACGCTACCAATTGCCAGCCACTGTGACTGACCAGCTGGCACATGTTTGAAGTAGCATGGAATGGAGTTCCGGTACTTGTCATTCAAGCTAGTCGTACACGAAGGCCAGGTAGAGGGAAACATCACTGGGTTCAAATGTAAACTAGCAAGACAACCTTCTGTTGTAGTAGGAACTGTCTAGATAGTTGCAAATAAGAGAAAACAGAAGAAGGATAAAGACGTTCTCATGTCGCAAACCGTATTATGTGTGTGTGGTTTTCTATAGATTAGGCTAATATAGTAATTAGGTTCCTAGAGATGTGAAGATGACTGCTGCAATCAAATGAAACCCGTAATATTTTATAATCACTTTAAGAACTGTGGGACAGTAAATAAATGATAAAACAATAGTGCTTCCTCTCAATATATAGTCGCATTTCGAAAAATAAGTAAATAAATAAATGAAGAGAGCGACGGAATTGGCATGTTCCACACTGCCATGTTGATATTCTGTGCTTCAGATCCACAATTTGGTGTTTGGTCATTCAGCTAAGGTGGAGCGTTGTCTCACAACTCAGCATCTTCAGATCAGTGAAATCCTTTTATAACTGATTGCTACGTAGAATATTGCTTGTTCGTTGCGCTCAACGTCTGCACGATTCAGTGATCTGCAGTTACTGTGGTGTACAGGACAGATGTTTCGCTGTAACACCTAGTGCATTAGGCTGTATTACTTGTTGCCTGTTTAACGGTTTCTAGGAGCAGTAAAAATCCGATTTTCATTATTTAAAAATGTAAAATGATCCCATAATCTATCCATTAATAGGTATAATCTTACGTTAATGGTATATCACTATGAGTAAAATATAAAGAGTAAGTGTGTGTATGTCTTCCAGTCACCGAAAATCGCAGGGAGCGGACATTTCACACTACTGCCATATCTGAAATGTTCAGGTACAGCAGCACACTTTACCATGAGTCTATTGTACTTTACTACTCGTACAGTTTCCCTCGCTGCCACAGACAACTTGTGTGGTTTACCTGTTCATATTCATACTTTAATTTCAATTATACATGATTCTGATTCATCGCTCCACATAGTATAGGGCATACATCAGATGTGCGTACATACGTAGGATCGAATATCTACACATGAGGTGTTGTCATCTTCGAGTTTTGACTATATATGAGAAGTCTTTAACCATGAACTTATATTTTATTTTGTCTAATAATAAAAATTAGAAGAAAGAAGTGCAGTTTGCAGAAGAAGAAGAAGAAAGAGAGATTTCACACAGTAATTGCTTGGAAATTTATCTATCAAGCTGCGTTATTCCATGGAAATGGCCTCTCACTGTGGTAGCTGCTTCCATAGACACATCGAAGACTTATCCAAAATTTTGTCAGCGGTACTAGATGATCCCACGGAACTCATATATGGAGAAAATTTAATGAAAAATGACATTAGCAGATCGGAGCAAAGACATATCAATTACAAAAAGAGGAGCATCTAACATTAAACTTTAGGAATGTGTAATGGTTGGTAGTCCTAAAGCTTCAACTGTATTGTCATTGATACGTATGTGACTACAAATGGAATAAATGTGCTAACTGTCTTTGATATAGCACCATCTTAACGGTAAAGCCCTTCCAACGTTGCGAATGTATGAGCTACTGAGGCTGTCTCTCCAACTTCTGAACAGTTAAGTTTCATGGTACAAGTGTACCACGAAATAAAACATATTACAACTTGTTAAAAGATATTATTTATTATTATATATTTTACATAAATCTTTTCTACGTTGCTAATACATATTTTGTACTGTGTGAACTGTAAGATATAGATCACTGTGGTGAAATAAAACGTCACACTGATTTTTCTACTTTAGCCATATTTATCACTTCTTCCATATGTTCCAAATAAATGCTTTTCTTATTTGATTTAAATTCAGTATGTATTTCACGCAGTTCAGCTGGTGCACTAATAGACATAAATGCCATCTGTGAACTTTGCTTGTATAGAATTTCTGTTTATAGGAGGAATACTAGCAGACTTATGTTTAGCACATGAGTAGATACCGATGCATCCATTTTACTCATCATCCTCAACATGAATTTCGTGTTCCATAATATATTTGACAATATCACTCAAGAGTAGTTTAATATACCTTTGCCATAGACTAATCTCTTCAGGGTGATCCTTACTCGATTTTACAGGCCAGGCAGGTTCGTAATACTTTGAGACTTTAAATATACACTTTGTGTTACGACTTAAGATGTTAACTTTATTGTATCATCCCCAGGGATGTCGAATGCGATTAAATTATGTTCAGTTTTCGTTCCATAGATACAAAAAGAGATGATTCACGTGGGCGTGGAACTAGTCAGAAAGGATAACATAAAAAGCATAAAACTTTTGAATAAAATAAACACTACCCTGATGACCTGTCAGGAGAATGTCATAATACCTGAATACATAAAGACAAAGTGGAACTGCTAATACTTACAGAATTAATACTTTTTCGAAATGATACAAAGTTATGCACTTTTAATAAATTTATCACACACAAAATACGTAATCTTGACTGTTGTGACCAAGTGTTGTCAAACTGAAATCTAACAAGCACTTTTTTAAGCTTGTATAGCAGTCCTTGTTAAGATATTCATCCATCAAAAAGTCTTTAAAACTGTGTTTAAGCTTTACTTTATCTGAAACCAAGTTTTTAATAGTTTCTGGCAATTTACTGAAAATGTCTGTTCCTGAATACTGAACTCCTCTTTGGGCCAAGGTCTGATTTTAGGTCTTTATTCATATTGTTCTTATTCCTAGTATTGATACTATGTATTGAGCTATTGGTTGGAAACAGAGACGCATTCATTGCAACAAATTTCATTAAGTAGTAAATATACTGAGAGTTCAAAAATTGCTCTGAGCACTATGGGACTCAACTGCTGTGGTCATAAGTCCCCTAGAACTTAGAACTACTTAAACCTAACTAACCTAAGGACACCACACACATCCAAGCCCGAGGCAGGATTCGAACCTGCGACCGTAGCGGTCGTGCGGTTCCAGACTGTAGCGCCTTTATCCGCTCGGCCACTCCGGCCGGCACTGAGAGTTCCTTGAACAGGTTTCTACATAATGTTGTTGAATTTGCACCACAAATGAGTCTTATTACATGCTTTTGCACGATATAAACTTTTCGTCAGTTTGGTGAGCTACCCCAGAATATGATCCTGTATTACATAATAGAATGAAGGTAAGCAAAGTATGCAAGTTGTTTTTTAAAATTAGTACCTCCTACATCTTATGTCATTCTCACTGCAAAAACAGACTTGCTTAGGCGCTTCAGCAATTCTGTGATATGCTCTTCCCAGCTGAATTTATCTCTTTGATCTGCAGGTCTTCATATATTATACACATGCTGGAAAGAAATTTTTATAGGTTCTTAACTGCGTATAGTGGGTCTTTTCAAAGTTGAATGGCAGTGAATTAGCTTTGAACCATTTATTAATGTCAGCGAAAATTTGATTAGCCGCCATTTATAAATCTGTACTTGATTTTCTACTTATTGCTGTGTTTGTATCATCTGCAAAACATAACAAACTTCGTATCTGGCAATATAACATACGAGAGGTCATTAATGTACACAAGAAAAAGCAGTATCTTCAGCGATGTAGCTGCCGAAGATATTGACGTATCAAGAGAGTAGATTGTAATGGTTGTCATGCAAGTTGATGTCACTCCATATCGCTGAACTGCACCTTTGTTCCACTCTGAACGTTCTCTACTTCTATTATAGCTTCAAAGCTATGTCTCGTGCTAAACTAATATTAAAACGCTTCAATACATTGACAGTTAACTGATAAGTAGTGCTGAATAACAATAGTCTGCAACGACTTAGTTGAAACTTGATGAGTGATGAAGGTGTTGAACATAGTGGGAGCTCAAAGTATGGAAACCGTTCTCCATGCTGACTTGATTTCCACTCCAACGTATTAGGATCTCCATGAGGCAGCTTGATGCATGGTGACTTGATTTCTGCTGCTGCTCAAACTTACTTGATTTCCACTCCAGCATTTGAATCAGGGAGCCTTCCTGCATGCCGGCTTGATACCTGCTGCTGCTGCTCAATTGTATCAGGCATTGTATTGTCCACCTCATGGAGCTGTTGAACTGAGTGAGAAATAAATGAAAACCATGAAAAACACGTATATACACATACATAAACATTGAATATTAAGCAGTGAGAAAGGAATGATTTAATACTTAAAATACAATGAGAAAATCATTTTTCAGTGGTGGATCTCTGATGATGCTTCATGGTGATGATCAACCTTTCACTATGGTGTACAGAGCACAGCTGGTGGACCCACTTGATGTCTAATACACTTGGAAGGTGACGATAAGTGGTGTGTGTGTGTGTGTGTGTGTGTGTGTGTGTGTGGGTGTGTCTGTCTGTGTGTGTGTGTGTGTGTGTGTGTGTGTGTGTTTCTGAGAGGGGAGGTTGACGACCACAGTGCCACAGGAATTGGAAAAATTGTTTTGGACTGCCTTTATATCCCGATGTCAACCATATCGGATTCTGATGTCACTGCAGACGTCATGGCTCGCGATCTTGGATTTTAAACTTAGAACCAAGCAGGTTAGAACCTGTAGCGTGACGTCATAGGAATACCATCACCTTGGTGGGTGAGCTCTACACATTATTTTCAAGAGAATCCTATGAAATCAGTACATGCAAGGATATCACAGGCTGGATGGCTTTGCTGACCTGTGTCAGGTTTCTGAAAGTGAAAGCACTTTACGGTGTTCCCATTTTCATTGTTATTGGATCGTTCTTTCACACTGTAATCCAATAACGTTATCAGCTCTTGAGAGATGAACAATGCAGTTATTTACGCTGAGTTCGATATAGCTGAAACCAATCATAATACGACTGCACCACCTTCATGTCAGTAAATTTTTATAAATTAACGCTAAATTGAACTCTCAGTCTCGATGATATTCCTATTACAACACACTTAACGTTGCAGAGAATAACATCCCATTTATTGCTGCTTTTGTCATGCTAGTAATTTAGATGTTGGAGACAGGGAACCCAAAAGTCTGGAAACAGGTGCTCGTGTATCGTGCAGTTAGTCTGGATGCTATTGTGCATGCTGAACCAGTATATTTTTGATGGGTATTAAAGCTGGACGCGCCGGCCGGTGTGGCCGTGCGGTTCTAGGCGCTTCAGTCTGGAACCGCGTGACCGCTACGGTCGCAGGTTCGAATCCTGCCTCGGGCATGGATGTGTGTGATGTCTTTAGGTTAGTTAGGTTTAAGTAGTTCTACGTTATAGGGGACTGATGACCACAGATGTTAAGTCCCATAGTGCTCAGAGCCATTTGAACCAAACCTGCACGCTACAGGTGCGTGGTGGATAGAGATCTGGTAGAAATGTTAGATGTCCCATGTACAAAGTAAAACACAATCTGTTAAAGATTCACTTAAAAATGCAGTGACATCCTAAACAGTAGATCAAATTCTATTTTTAGGAAAGATGGTTGGAGTTCAACTTATCGTCTGCATCAGTATCAAATTTCGACCACATCAAGACATACCTACAGTGGAAATCGATGTTATTTAAAATGTAAAACTGCCATTTATCAAAAAGAGTAGACGGATAGCTGCAGTAAAGCTGGCTAAGAATCCTACAGTTTTTTGGGAGCCTACTGCAATCTGAATTCGCCATGATACCAACTGTCTGAACCTATTTAATTTACTACAGTCGACAGTACAGTATTAAGTGAGCTTCAGCGACCCACACGTCTGGATGAACTATTATAGCACATGTTTCCTGTAGAAACATCCTTACTGTTCATCAGAAATGACTGAGAAGTCCGTTATATACTTTCGATGAGTATGTCAGTCGTTTATGTATATTGAGATGTATGACATTACATGTTATGTGTGAAATTACATGCAACTCTTGTAAGTGCTAGACTTTCACTTTACTTCTACTAAGTTAGAAAGCAAACCACTGGAAAACCAATTTCAAAGTAAAATTCTTTGCTTCTGAACAAAACTTGAAAAATTAGGTCGCATTCCTCCGTCATATGATGATACTTGTGAAGCACACTATTTCCCTGTCACAACTTCGCAGTCACTTTGGATAATGTGATATGTACTGGTAATAGTAGTTTTTTGTAAGTTTAACCGATAGCGAAAGGCTGATAGTTTACCACAGACAATGGTTTAAGCCAAATCATGTTTGAAAAACCACTGAAATACCATTATCGAGACCTAAACAGGTTTGGAAGGTATGTAATCATCGAATCTAGTGCAATTTGCAGCGCTTTTGTGTGCAGATTTTCAGGCTTCTTCTGTTAAGCTAAAAACTGTGGTCTTAGCCGGTGTTCGTCAGAAATAATTTAATAATCCCTCGGAGAGGTCTGAAGTAAATTGCGGTCGTTTGCGTGGATTGAGATGCGGGACATTCACAGTCCTGTATAACGAGAAGAGTTCTGTGAAAAATTACAGGCAATGCTCTACTGTGAAAATCTGTATCAGACTGCTACACAGAAGGGATGGCTGGAGAATTTGGTGTCCTGCAGGCCAGGGCAGTACTGCTCTGTTGATTTTACTTTAAAGTATGGAATAAGGACTGTTAAATGGTATTAAATCATCATTAGCACTTGTCCATTGTGTATTCTCAGCGTCACCTTGTGTGCAAACGTCTGATTCGATAGTAAGCCTTTTCATCTGAATTCATGCCACTCAAGATAAACGATAAATTGTCTACCGGTTCAAAAAATTGTACATTTCATTCCCTATCAAGAGCTTATGGAATCCATGTAATACAGAGTTGCGACACTGTATTTAGGATGTGATAAATGGTGGACAAAGATGCTAGTAAGTAGGCATTCCAACATTTCAAGAACCGCCACCGAGTTGACGTATATAACTAACTGTCTGTATCACTGGCGGTAGTTGGCCGCAAAAAATGTAGTGTCTTATATCCTTCCTGGGGAGAGAATGATATGCATTCCATAAACGTTAGTTGTGCGTGGAATTCAGCTCTCAGTTTGTGCACGAGACCCAGATAACTTCTATTAGTTTTGGGGCAACAATGCATTCAGTCTGAGTAACTGAAAAAGTTTGGGTACATCTTAATATGCTAATTCAATGGATATTCGCTGTGTTCAACGAAAAATTCAGTGTTGTCCGCACAATATTGGTTTTAAAAGCACAAAACTACACTTGGAAACGGTGTTAACACTTTTTGAGGAGCAAAATTTATTGATTTGGCCACGTTATTCTTTGAGTGCTGTCATTCTTTATTGGACATTCAGTAAGTAGATAGGTCAGTGGTGTGTCGCTAACAATTGCCGCAGTTTTCTGCTGTTAGATCGCGTTGCACTTCGTGGTGAAGTTCATTGAATTTTTTTGTCATGAAATATCTCATTTTCAAATGACGTGAATTTTGACTTCCTGTCATTTGGGTTCATGTACAAGCGTGATTCCTGCAATTTTCCAGTTTCCTGTCATTTTAACTCAGTTCATATTTTCTATGGCTGCAGCGCCGCCCCATACCAGCGTTGGAAATCAGAACTTCTACACTCCACTGCACATTAGGTTCTCGAATTCGTAGTACGCTTGTGGTGTCTCTCTGCATGGGGCTGTCACCTTTGCATGGTGATACGACTCCAAGGTGGTGTGACTTCAGTGTCTCAATCGACACTGCCACCTCACCAGCCAACAGTTCGGTCCTGCCCTGCTTTGTGTGAGCGACGGTGGTCCGCTGTGATTTGGCTCTGGGCTACCGCTGAAGGGTTAGTGATTGACTTCTCGACCGGTCTGGTGATCATGAACTTTGTGACTGTGGAATAAGGAGCTGTCCCTCGCAAGTCATTTAAAAAAAAAAAACGAATCTATTTCCACATTTAGGACTTTAAGTTAGGGGAATAAGTCAGGGAGAAAGCATGGAGGTGCGTCTGGAAGGCTCTATCCCTTCCCTGATGTTTGTTTAAATCAAGGCACGTGGATACTTCAAAACTTCAGAGTTATGAGAAGCAGTACACATTGAACACTTCTGAGTGAATAGTAGTCTGCGGAAAAATGTCAAAGTGGACTTGCTTTGCCTAGCAGACAGGCCTGGACATACAGGAACATTTTTTGTCTCAGGAAATCCGACGTCATAGCGTTAGTATTACAGAACTTGGATTCTTGTGTGGTAGAGCCCGTGACACTATAGCAGGTCTTGAATTCTGACTTAACGGAGCCAGCGCCAGTTTTCCAGGTCAGCCATTTTGCTCACCATCTCGGATTTAGAAGTCGTAGAGCTTGAACCAATCATGTACTCTGTTCTAACATCCTAAAACCAGGGCCAGTATTCTGTGTCACGCCTGAGTGCCCTGATCACCATTATTGACCTCCATCTTGTATTCCAACTCATCCGTCTTGGGTTCTGATGTCATAGTGGTTTTCTCAGTACTCCAGGTGTCGGATGCTGATATCATATAGCCGGTACCGGAATTCTAGGACAGCCAGTAATACCATACGCCAGATTTTAGAATTTCCCACCAGTTTATACATGGTCTACATAAAGTCCGGGAATACTTTCAATTATTTACTGCACAAGAACCAAACACTGTACAGATATCGTACGTATGTCTTTTTGAAGAGAAACCTTGAAAGTTTTTTTCATGTATACCGTACAGCGTAGTTTGGTAATTTGCCGATAGTCAGCGCAAGTCGCAAACATGGTGAGTTCAGGTGCGGAGCGAGCTTTCTGCGCACTGGAGTTCCACGAAAATAAGAGTGCTACTGCTGTTAAACGGATGTTTAGAACAAAGGACAGTAAGAAGCCACCAACAAGGAAGGCCATTTACCATTGGCACAACAAATTCGTTACGATGGGTGGCCTTTGCACGGCAAAGAGAAACGGACGTCCCAGTGTGAGTAGAGTGAATGTGGAGCGCGTACGAGGGACATTCTTACGGAATCCAAAGAAATCGGTGCGTCCTGCATCCCGTGAACTCGAAATGGCTCCAATGACAGTGTGGAAAGTTCTGCGACAGAAGCTTTCTATGAAACCATTCAAATAGGAGCTATTGCAGAAGGTCAATGACGACGACAAAGACAAGCGTTTGGAGTTTTGTTCGTATTGAATGAGATTGGGGATGGTACTGTTGATCGCTTAATTTTTAGCGACGAAGCCACTTTTCACACTAACGGGTTAGTGAACAAGCATAATTGTCGAATCTGGGGTACACGAATGCACTGAATTTGAGCGTGATTCCCCAAAAGTAAATGATATTTGGGCCTTGTCACGTCGAAAAATGTACGGGCCATTCTTATTTGCCGAGGGCACTGACACTGGATATTCCTACTTTGGCATGTTGCAGCAATGGCTGATGACTCAAATGCAATCGGACTCTCCGTTCATCTTTCAGCAGGATGGGCCTCCTTCCTATTTTCATCTTGATGTTCGTGGGTACCTGAACACGGAGCTAACGCATCGCTGGATCGGCCGCGCTACAGAAGGGGACAGCTGTTTCATGAAATGCCTCCCCGATCACCAGATCTCACTCCGTGGGGCTTTCTTCTGCGGGGACACGTTAGAGGTATGGTGTACGTGCCGTCTCCACCGCGTGGTGTAGCTGAGCTCGAGAGAGAATACGGGAAGCGACTGCCACAGTCGACGATGCCATGCTGGGACGGGTGTGGCAAGAATTCGATTACAGTATTGACGTCCGCAGGGTCACTCATGGTTCAAATATCGAATGTTTGTGAAAAAAAAAGAAAAACAAAACTTTCAGACTTTCTCTTCAAAACGCAAGACGTAGGACATCTGTCCAGTGTTTAATTCTTGTGCAATAAATAACTGAAAGTGTTCCCAGACTTTATGTACACCCTGTACTTACGACAAAAACGGACCATAATAGGAGTGGGGAAACACACAAGTACAATTGGGCTACATTTTGAACTTCTCGACAAAATTTGGATTTCCCACCACTTTATACAGAGGGCAATTGGCCTTTGTCAGATGTGGCATGGGGGAGGGGTGGAGAAATCCAATGGTTCACCATCGATATCGGTGGCTTCACAACATAAGAAAAGCACGTTGGAATACGCACTATGTACCAACTGATGAATTCTTGTCGCTCACCTGCCCCGTATACGAGGCACCTAAAGAGGCTACGGAGGACTGCTGACGGAACGTCTCATCGCTTGTGTCATTTTTCATAACCTAAAGCACTGGGAATTTTCGAATAGGTACGACAGAGCTTTGTACGATAAAGTGATTTCTCCAGTGTAGGTCGGAGACCCTGTGTAAGTCTCCCAGCCACTTAACAGCTATCTAGGATTCTTTAAAAAGTGGCCAAATATGACTCGTTGTCGCCTCCGTGACACATAATATCGTAGCTTCAGCAGTGGTTATTAGTTCCTTCGACATTTTTACTGCTGACGATCAGACATCTACGCACTCACTGTGCGTGGTCTACAGGGATCGTGGAGCGACGGTTCACGCCGTAAGACACCCAGTTGCCAGTCTATCTCCGCACCAGCAAACGCCCCTTTCAACAAAAGTTATAGCATCTTGTAACAGTTGAGGAAATAATTACACCTATTATAAAAATATATTTGTTTGGATTGTTAACATCGTCCGCCTACCAAAGGTAAAATTAGAATTTTTTTCTCACATTCTCTTATAGTTTTCAACCCAACCGTTTCCGTACTTGTCTTCACTACCTGAAATTAATACATTTGCCCTTCCCAGTGTGCCCTGAGAGTTGTTATCACCGTCGAGGATAACCTTGTATAAAATATCATGCAAGTCATCATTTAGATCTCTTGGTATTCCCTGTGAGAATGAGATAGTATTGGTTACAAAGCAAAGAAAAACAGTGTGAACAATGCAATTTGCTGGGCAACGCATTTGAAGAAACCCTCTGTTAATTGCTTGATGTGTGTTTGTATCAGCTATAAGTCAGTGCGTAGCTAAGTGGACATAAAAATCAAAATAATCTACAGTAATTTATCACTGTCTGTTGAACTAGATCAATTATTTACAAGAGAGCAAACGTTTCTGGTCTTCGACCAGATACGTATGTGATCGATAGTTTAACTTGGGCACAATCACTCATTACACTTAGTTCCAAGAGTAACAACTATTCCAGATCAATTAGAAATCTTCAGTCGCAGTATTCTCTTTTGTAGTACTTTGTTTACTATGATTCGTCAGAAGATAATCTGATCCCATATTCTGGAGCTACCTCCATATGAACTTCGTAATAATATTTTTCTTCGCTTTTCTTTCCCCCTTTCGAATTTTGAATAGGAGAGACATCAATTCAGCGTGAATGACATCCTTTTATCTAGACGCTTCCACTGAGTGTGTACTATCGTTATACGCAGTCCACGCGTTCTTGATCATTTGCTCAAATGGCTCTGAGCACTATGGGACTCAACTTCTGAGGTCATCAGTCCTCTAGAACATAGAACTACTTAAACCTAACTAACCTAAGGACATCACACACATGCCCGAGGTAGGATTCGAACCTGCGACCGTAGCGGTCTCGCGGTTCCAGACTGTAGCGCCTAGAACCGCACGGCCACTCCGGCCGGCTTCATCATTAGTAATGATGCTTCAGTAACAGTAAGGGTCGATACTAAGGCACAAGGCTCTAGTCAAACTTCGACACCGCTAGTGATACTTTATCTCCAGGTAGTACATACATTCTAATTGTGAACGTAACATGAGAACAAGCACAGTTCTACATCTACATCTACATTTATACTCCGCAAGCCACCCAACGGTGTGTGGCGGAGGGCACTTTACTTGCCACTGTCATTACTTCCCTTTTCTGTTCCAGTCGCGTATGGTTCGCGGGAAGAACGACTGTCGGAAAACCTCCGTGCGCGCTCGAATCTCTCTAATTTTACATTCGTGATCTCCTCTGGAGGTATTAGTAGGGGGATTCGATACCTCATCCAAAAACGCACCCTCTCGAAACCTGGCAAGCAAACTGCACCGCGATGCAGAGCGCCTCTCTTGCAGAGTCTGCCACTTGAATTTGTTAAACATCTCCGTAACGCTATCACGGCTACCAAATAACCCTTTGACGAAACGCGCCGCTCTTCTTTGGTTCTTCTCTATCTCCTCCGTCAACCCGATCTGGTACGGATCCCACACTGATGAGCAATACTCAAGTACAGGTCGAACGAGTGTTTTGTAAGCCACCTCCTTTGTTGACGGACTACATTTTCTAAGGACTCTCCCAATGAATCTCAACCTGGTAACCGCCTTACCAACAATTAATTTTATATGATCATTCCACTTCAAATCGTTCCGTACGCATACTCCCAGATATTTTACAGAAGTAACTGCTACCAGTGTTTGTTCCGCTATCATATAATCATACAATAAAGGATCCTTCTTTCTATGTATTCGCAATACATTACATTTGTCTATGTTAAGGGTCAGTTGCCACTCCCTGCACCAAGTGCCTATCTGCTGCAGATCTTCCTGCATTTCGCTACATTTTCTAATGCTGCAACTTCTCTGAATACTACAGCATCATCCGCGAAAAGCCGCATGGAACTTCCGACACTATCTAGTTGGTCATTTATATGTATTGTGAAAATCAATGGTCACGTAACACTGCCCTGTGGCACGCCAGAGGTTACTTTAACGTCTGTAGACGTCTCTCCATTGAGAACAACATGCTGTGTTCTGTTTGCTAAAAACTCTTCAATCCAGCCACACAGCTGGTCTGATATTCTGTAGGATCTTACTTTGCTTATCAGGCGACAGTGCGGAACTGTATCGAACGCCTTCCGGAAATCAAGGAAAATAGCATCTACCTGGGAGCCTGTATCTAATATCTTCTGGGTCTCATGAACAAATAAAGGGAGTTGGGTCTCACACGATCGCTATTTCCGGAATCCATGTTGACTCCTACAGAGTAGTCTCTGGGTTTCCAAAAAACGATATGATACGCGAGCAAAAAACATGTTCTAAAATTCTACAACAGATCGACGTCAGAGATATAGGTCTATAGTTTTGCGCATCTGCTCGACGACCCTTCTTGAAGACTGGGACTACCTGTGCTCTTTTCCAATCATTTGGAACCTTCCGTTCCTCTAGAGACTTTCGGTACACGGCTGTTAGAAGGGGGGCAAATTCTTTCGCGTACTCTGTGTAGAATCAAATTGGTATCCCGTCAGGTCCAGTGGACTTTCTTCTGTTGAGTGATTCCAGTTGATTTCCTATTCCTTGGACACTTATTTCGATGTCAGCCATTTTTCCGTTTGTGTGAGGATTTAGAGAAGGAACTGCAGTTGGGCGTTAAGGCAAGAGAACGTTTCGGATATGAGTTTCCCACGTTCCTGGTGTTCATCTCGAGACCATAGGAGGGGAGCCAACGTCGACCGCTGGTATAAAAAGAATTGGGGGTGGGGGTGAGGGTGGGGGTTGACACCCTAAGCAGAGATGAAAGCGGCACCATTACGCCACCCCTCGTCAGCCGGCACTCACGAGGCCATCGCTGCCGCTGGGAATCACACTAACTAGCGATACACAGAGCAGCGTCTCCCCTACCCAAAGACGTTTCCTTCAGCCACAAATTTTTCGTGACAAATCGCGTAAAGCCGAGACGCTCGGTGACGTGTCGCAGGCCGGGAGCGCGTCACTTCCTCCAATTACCGACGAATATGGAGAAGCTTCCGTCCCCGTCCTCCCCAGGCTGGTCGGTATCCTCGTGGGGGATCGACGATACACGCCCAGAAAATGTACGCTCACTCGTGATAAGATGCGGTAAGAAAGAATTCACAGTGTTAAACCAACGCAAGATTAGAATTTGAAGCCATTTTTACTATTTTTCGACTGTGAAGGTTTTCTTAAATTACCGCTACCAGTCACAAACTTTGTCATTATTGTATAAATTATTTATTTAGCGACATGTTTCATAGGTTATACCTCATCTTCAGGCTAAATGGCATTACATAAACTTATTGTAAAGTTGTTTTTTCTAACGCCATTTAGCCTAAAGATGAGGTGTAACCCTCGAAACATGTCGCTAAATAAATAAGTAATACAATAGTTGACAAAGTTTGCGACTGCTAGCGGTAATTTAAAAAAAAAACCTTTCAACGCCAAATTGAACTGAAGTTAGACCAAGACAAATTTGACACTGTTAAACCAAGACGTACTACATTGGTGTGGAAGGAAAAAGTAAAGAAAATCACTGCCAGAAAAACAGCTCGATGAAACTTGGACCATAAGTAGAAAGAACTGCTACAGAATATTACACAAGGTCGCAATGAGAGGAACACAAAAGACATTTTAAATCAAAGACAGTATGATTTGCAAAATAATGCCCACCGATTGCAGCAAGATTTTACTTTAAGCTCATTTCCACACTGTTAATTGGTATCTCCAGCAGAAAGTGCAAAACTGTTACCAAAGAAAATTACAAAACCAGTAATTACAGCACAATCACGAACGGAATTGTGAGGAGACTACACTCATATGTACTGACAGGTAAATAGATTTCGGTGAAAAATGCGTTCACCTTATAAAATAACTTAATAAGAAGATAATATTTAAACCATATATACATTACAGACACTGGAACTGACATAAATTTCGTAATCGTCATTAAAATTATAGCTACACGAGGTACATCTACATCTACGTCATTACTCTGCTGTTCACAATAAAGTGCCTGGCAGAGGATTCAATAAACTACCTTCAAGCTGTCTCTCTACCGTTCCACTCTGGCAAGGCACGCGGGAAAAACGAGCACGTAAATTTTTCTGTGCGAGCCCTGATTTCTGTTATTTTATCGTGATGATCATTTCTCCCTATGTAGGTGGGTGCCAACAGAATGTTTTCGCAATCACACACATCCATGCTCGAGGCAGGATTCGAACCTACGACCGTAGCGGTCACACGGTTCCACACTGTAGCGCCTGGAACCGCTCGGCCACCCCGGCCGGCAGACAACTGGTGACTGCGATTTCATGAGAAGATCCCCTCGCTACGAAAAACGCCTTTGTTTGAATGATTGCTACTCCAATTCACGTATCGTGTGTGTGACACTATCTCCTCTACTTCGCGATGATACAAAACGAGCTGCCCCTCTTTGTACTTTTTCGATGTCACCCGTCAGTCCCACCTAATGCGGATTCCACACAGCAGACCAATACTCTAGATTAGGGCGGGCAAGCGTAGCGTAAGCAGTCTCCTTAGTGGACCTGTTGCACCTTCTAAGTGTTCTGCCAATGAATCGCAGTCTTTGGTTTGCTCTACCCACAATATTATCTATGTGATCGTTCCAATGTAGGTTATTTGTAATTGTAATCCCTAAGTATTTAGTTGAATTTACAGCCTTCAGATTTGTGTGACTTATCGCGTAATCGAAATTTAGCTGATTTCTTTTAGTACTCATGTCAATAACTTCACACTTTTCCTTATTCAGGGTCAATTGCCGCTTTTCGCATCATACAGATATCTTATCTAAATCAATTTGCAAGTCGTTTTGATCATCAGATGACTTTACAAGACGGTAAATGACAGCATCATCTGCAAATAATCTAAGACGGCTACTCAGATTGTCTCCTATGTCGTTAATATAGATAAGGAACAACAGAGGGTCCATAACACTTCCTTGGGGAACGCCAGATATTGCTTCGGTTTTACTCGATGACTTCCCGTCTATTATTACGAACTGTGACCTTTCTGACAGGAAATCACGAAACCAGTCGCAGAACTGAGGCGATACTCCGTAGGCACGCAGTTTGGTTAGAGGACGCTTGTGAGGAACGGTGCCGAAAGTCTTCTGGAAACCTAAAAATATGACATCAATTTGACACCCGCTGTGGATATCACTTATTACTTCATGAGTATAATGGGCTAGTTGTGTTTCACTAGAACGATATTTTCTGAAACTGTGCTGACTATGTATCAATAAATCGTTTTCTTCGAAGTACTTCATCGTCTTCGAATACCCAAAGCCCCACTGCAAATCGACGTTAGTGATATAGGCCTGTAATTCAGCGGATTCCTCCTACTTCCCTTTTTGGCTATTGGTGTGACTTGAGCAATTTTCGAGACTTTAGGCACGGATCTTTCTGTGCGCGAGTGGTCGTATATAGTTGCTAAATATGGAGCTATTTTATCACAATACTCTGAGAGGAACCTGACTGGTATACAATGTGCACTGCAAGCCGCTAAGGGCTAAGGCCGGACTAAAAGCCCGTCGAGCATGTTTGGGGTGCATTGTAGAGACGTACTGCGGCACGTCCACCTACACCAAAGACCATCCAGCAGTTGTCAAACGCCCTGGTGGAACAATGGAACGCCCTACCGGAAGGTTTCCTTGTCAGCATCGTGATCTGCACGGGGCCACGTTGCAGGGCATGTATTGCCGTGCGTTTTGATCGTACACGCTAGTAATTGCCATGCCTTGCCTTTTGTAATGTTCAGGGAACCATCATAGATCGTGATTACCCTCAGTTTTCTTTGAATTAGTCATTTCTGTTCGTCTAATTGCGTAATCCTTCCGATTACCCCTTCTGTGCTATAACGTAGCAGTTGTTTCTACGTATTGTCCAAGTTCCGTCGAGCTATGTTGCTTGTCACTGAATTTTACTCGAAACTTACTTTCGTCCCGAAGTTTAGTACACCAGTACAGTTCTCTCTTTATGCTGACTGAAAGGCTCCCCCGACAAACACTCGTAACTGCCACACAGAGCTGAGAAAGTCATTTGAATGTTGAAATGGGTACTGCACGATCTTGAATGTGAAAGCCCACACATAAGCATATGAGAAGTACCGGGAAAAGTACGTAGGTAAATCCACATGATCAAACTTAACAGGAGCGCAGTTTCCAAAAATGAACCACAACGATTTTACATTAATATTTTGTGTCTAAAATATTGTTTTATTTTTAAATGAAGATAGCTGTGGGAATAATTTTTCAGCTGTGGGATGCTATAGAACCATTACATAGTAAAAAAGTACAGTGGAAGGTAGTCGGTCGCGACCTGCCTCAGAAACAAAAAGATAATAACAGATTAAATGTAGAATCTGTAGGAAAACAACGTCCACACAAATGCGAAGAACAAAATGGTTCAAATGGCTCTAAGCATTATGGGACTTAACTTCTGAGGTCATCATTCCCCTAGAACTTAGAACTACTTAAACCTAACTCACCTAAGGACTCACACACATCCATGCCCGAGGCAGGATTCGAACCTGCGACCGTAGCGGTCGCGATTTTCCAGACTGAAGTGCCTAGAGCCGCTCGGTCACTCCGGCCGACAATGCGAAGAAAGAAAGGGCAGATAATGTAACAGTTATCCCACGATGAGTCCAACAGCAAAGGTATTCAAGTTGTTGACGAGAATAACATACAGAAAATGAAAAAGATAATTGAGGAGCTCTTACTTTCTGATGGCTCTGAGCACTATGGGACTCAACTGCTGAGGTCATTAGTCCCTTAGAACTTAGAACTAGTTAAACCTAACTAACCTAAGGACATCACAAACATCCATGCCCGAGGCAGGATTCGAACCTGCGACCGTAGCGGTCTTGCGGTTCCAGACTGCAGCGCCTTTAACCGCACGGCCACTTCGGCCGGCACTTTCTGATGAAGACACTTATTATCGGTGCCCAAACCCGGTTAAAGTAAAATCTTGCTGCAACCGGTTGGCATTACTATGAATTAAAATGTCCTTTTTGTTTCTCTCATTGGCTATTTCTGTTAGTTGCCATGTGTAATATTCTGTAGCAGTTCTTTCTACGTATGTTCCAAGTTTCATTGAGCTATGTTACCGCAGAAGCAGTTTTCAGGTTGCACTTGATAGTGGAAGCTAGATCTAAGTTTAACCAGGACACACAAATAGGATTTGTTGGCCTGGAATCATAGTTCGACACTGCCAAATGGTTCAGGAGTCAAAAATTCTCAGAATAATAGTTCGGGAAAAAGGGCCTTCCGCGCAAAAATAAATCTACTAGTATAAAAAAAATCTTAGTTTGAGGAAGAAATATCTGAGAATGCACTTGCGGAACACAGCATTGTATGGAAGTGAGTCAAGGACTATGGTGAAACCGGATAAGAAGAGAATCGCGGCCATCGTGATTTGTTGATATAGTAGGGCGCTCTAACTTAGTGCACCGGTAATAAAAGGAAAAAGCAGTGTCTCCGTGGGCTTGGCGAGGTTACTTTACATGTTTCTGGTTCTGTTCACAGGGTGTATACGACCCGGGACAACCGGGACATCCGGGAAAACTCCGGCAATTTTTTAGAAATCCGGGAATTTTTCGTTGTTTCAGTTTTCAGTTAAATTTTTGTAATTTTGACCGGTAAGAATCGATACTCTAACAAAGCATATTACTGTATCCTGCTACTGCAGAATAATAGTGCAACAATAAAACGTGAACGAGAAAAAAGGGAAAATAAAACATAAATTGCAAGGGAAATGCGCCATATACCACAACAAAACACGGTCCTCATACAAGCTCTTGCCAACAAATGTGTCAAAGGCTATAGGAAGACTCTGCAGTGCTTCATAACAACAAATTGCCTCCAATGAGCGTGACGTCCCTGCTGTTTACATTAGATTCGTTTTAGCAGTTACGCGCAGGCACATGCGCATGCGCAGTTGAGTGTTGTATGAGTGGTACCTTCTTCCGTTTCTGACTACATAAATGTGGCTGTTGCCTGTGTAAGCAGTCGCAGCAAGCAGCTAGATGCAACCGGGAAAAATTTTACTGCCGCGCCCAAGCTGCCAGATTTACGCATGCGCTGCTGGCCCGGATCTATGAGAGGGGAGGGGGGGGGGGGGGGGCGCCATATTCATATTCTTCAGGAGAAAAAACCGTTTCACAAAGCGCCTAGTATCCAGCACACGTTGGTCTATCTATTACTCATATGATTTTGATGCGCATCCCTGTTGGTTTTTGAACACACTGTGTAAGTTGATTTCTGAATGAATCGTAAGCCGCGCAGGGTACCCGTGCGGTCTTGGGCGACATGTCACGGTTCACTGGGCTCCCCGCTGTCGGAGGGTCGAATCCTCCCTAGGTCATGGGTGTATGAGTTGTCCTTATCGTAAGTTAGTTTATGTTAGATTAAGTAGTGTGTAAGCCTAGGGACCAATGACATCAGCAGTTCGGTCCCATAGTTAAAAAAAAAAACATCACAAGTCGATATTTGAATGCGTGTATAGTGTGCGTGATGTCTCTGTCCTCGACGCATGTAGAAATAAAGTTTCCTGCAGGCAAAAGGGGACCGGGCTATTCAGTCTGAGCGGAGTAAAGCCGAACGAGTGAAGGCCAGTTTCTGTCTGATTATGTAGTTGTTTGGGTTTGCGAATGATCAGCGTTGTTATAATTACTAGAGAAATCCATAGATTCAGACTACCAGAGTGGAAATAAACGACTAACTGGAATAAGAGATAAGAAAGATTACGTATTATCTTCTCGGTGGATCCAGGAAAATGAAATTTTGTCCGAAAATTTTTGGCCAGATTGCTACACTAGTAAGGGCCAGTTATACAGTCCCCGTCTAGCAGCCGCCTAAGTTCTTTTCTGGGAGTAGCACGGAAAATGGTTTGTACGAACATAACAACGCCTAACAGGATAATAATCAGTGATAACTAAACCGGTGATTATGACTGGGTTAGTGAAGTTAACCGGCGAATAAGTGTCGACAAAGGCGGGAATAGTTCCAGAATTAGTCATTATAAGATTGTTTGATAGAACGAAGAAGGACAAGAAACGAGGACATCACCAAAATTAGGGAAGAATATGACGATTCCAAATATATAACAAAATCTCTTACTACTACTTTTCGATCTCACGCTCGTAAAACTGGAGCGTATGCATGAAATGTGAAAGTTTTTTCTAACATAAAGCTTTTTGCTTGTAGTAGGCCTAATAGGCATTTTATGTTGGTCCTGGTGAGTTATATTCTGTCGTGTTATAAAAATGACCATTTGTGCCAAAACAGTCTAGTTTATTTGGTGTGTATCACAATTTCTGCAGTGTTAGAAACGCCTATTTTGTTTTACGTGGCAGACAGTGACAAAATAGACGTAATCAGATCGAGAAACCACACCAGTCTTGGGTACTATTTCTATTAACAGCTTACGCAGTATTAGACAACGATATTTCGATTTTTCATGTAGCAAAACGTTCCAAGAACTTTGATGAGGTAACTGATTCTTTCGCAGAAAGGAAAGTGTGGTGTCACCGCCAGACACCACACTTGCTAGGTGGTAGCTTAAATCGGCCGCGGTCCATTTAGTACATGTCGGACCCGCGTGTCGCCACTGTGTGATCGCAGACCGAGCGCCACCACAAGGCAGGTCTCGAGATACGGACGAGCACTCGCCCCAGTTGTACGGACGACATTGCTAGCGACTATACGGACGAAGCCTTCCACTCATTTGCCGAGAGACAGTTAGAATAGAGTCAGCTAAGTCCATGGCTACTACCTAGCATGGCTCCATTAGCCTTACATAGTTTGAGAGCTAAGTTATCGTATGAAATGTCTCATCAAGAACGTTGTAAACCAACAAAGAATTAAAGTTAAGTATTCGAGGAGCTACATACTTTTCTTATTAGCATTCAATACTTATCCTGTTCCAGACATCACGCCAGTCGGCGTGTGTGTACGCGTGCCCTTCTTTCGGCTACCCGTCACTGTGGACTGGCTGCCTTAGCAGTCCACAACATTGGCGACAAGGGAAAAGTGTTCTTTCTGATTGCTTACATTTACTTGTGTCATGGCGTCGCCAGATGTACTGTCCGAATTTTATCGCTTGCAGAATCTGCAGACGCAGGCGTTATTGGATGCCCTTGGACAGCTCGTCCAGGGTCAACGTGCCATTCAAACCGATGCGGCAGCCGCCGCTACATCGCTGCCGCCGCCACAACATGCAGTTGCACCGCAGTTTCGCCAGTTTGACCAAACCCACGAGACCTGGACTGAATGGTCCCGCCAGTTTGGATTTCATCTCGCCGCCTACAGAATTCAAGGTAATGAGCGGCAGCCGTTTTTGCTTTCGTGTGTAGGTGTGTCCACCTACCGTGTGATAGTGAAATTGTTTCCCCGACGCGACGTAGCAACTCTGTCCTACGAAGAAATTTTGTCTGCTTTATATGCCTATTTCAAAGAAACAGTCAATGTCGTTGCAAAAAGGTATACGTTTTTTCGTACAAAACGTACGGCCAGTCAAACTAATAGGGAGTGGGTTGCAATTTTGCAAGGACTTACTAGGGACTGTGCATTTGAATGTGACTGTGGCCTTCCTTATTCAGATAAAATGGTACATGATGCAATTGCACAGAACGTTTCTGATGTTCGCATACGGGAGCAAATTTTGAAACTCGTTAATCCCTCCCTTCAACAAGTGATAGACATATTGGATAGACAAGACACACTTGACTGTGCTCAGGAATCTTTTGAAACTTCACCAGCCGTGTGTAACATTAACCGGCCTGCCGGGCGCGCTGCGCGGCCCGGAACCTGCCCTCGCGCACTTCGACGCAGCTGCCGCGCTCTAAACCAGGTGTGCTGCGCCAGCACACAAATGCAGTGAAATCATGCCCGCGGTGTGCTACTAGACATTCGTGTGAACATTGCCCGTCACGCCAAGCTATTTGCTTTTTCTGTAATAGGAAAGGACATGTTCAAAGTGTTTGCCAGAAGAAGCTCAGATCAGACAATCACAACCATTCCAAGCCCTTTGCTTCACACCAGAATCGAACCAAGGACACTCAGGCTCGTGGACCTTCGCCCATGGACATTCATGTCGTTACTTCCACCCCGTCCAGTGCCACTTTCTCTAACAGTGACTGTGTTTGTCCCACAAAAAGTGTGCGTCGACGTCGCCGGAAATCACGTCAATTAGCAAGTGATGCTGTACCTGTATCAGTTCAAATTGCACAAACCAGTCGCTCTTGTCGTCAGCATGACAATAAACTTTTTGTAGATTTGGACTTTAATGGCAAGGTCATACCATTCCAGCTCGATACCAGAGCTGCAGTTTCATTGCTCAATCACGACATGTATAAACATCTGGGCAAACCTCCCTTGCATGCCGCCAATGTTCAGCTCACTAGTTATTCAGGACAGCTCATCCCTGTGTTAGGACAGTGCACTCTTCTTGCAGCATACAAGCGACAAAAAAACTTGTGTCATTTTACGTTCTTCGTTCTTCTACTGCAGTGAACTTGTTTGGTTTCGATTTATTTCAATTGTTTAACATGTCTATCGTAAATCAGGTCCTATCAGTGAATAAGACTGTGCCTTCGGACAGTGTTTCTCGCTTATGTGAAGAATTTGCAGACATTTTTGCACCGGGCTTAGGTTGCGCTAAAAACTATGAAGCACAATTGGAACTGAAAGTCAACGCGCAACCGAAATTTTTCAGAGCGCGCAATGTTCCTCACGCATTGCGTGATGAGGTCGCAAGAACATTAAACGATTTAGAATCACAAGGTGTAATTGAACGTGTGCAAGCTTCTCTCTGGGCCTCACCCTTAGTAATTTTGCCAAAACCTTCCGGAAAATTGAGACTTTGCGTGGACTTCAAGGCCACAGTGAATCCACAACTAGTGACTGCTACTTTTCCTTTGCCCCGCCCGGAAGATCTTTTTGATAAACTGTGCCCGGGAAAATATTTTTCAAAGTTGGACCTAGCCGATGCGTACTTGCAAATACCGGTGGACGACGAATCCCAGTGCGTATTGGTGATTAACACGCATCTTGGATTGTACAGATTCAAAAGACTGCCATTCGGGTGTGCATCCGCCCCTGCATTGTTTCAGCAATATTTACAAACTATTTGTGCGTCGGTCCCTACTGCAGCAAACTATCTGGACGATATCGTGATCTCTGGACAGACAGAAGAAGATCATCTTGCGAACCTACGAACATTATTTCAGGTCTTGCGACAAAATGGTCTTCGCTTGAGGAAGGACAAATGTGTGTTTTTTGCTCGTGACTTACCATACCTGGGACATGTCATCAATGCCCAAGGCATACATCCGAGTCCAGAGCACCTCCGTGCCATACAAGATTTGCCTTCCCCACAAAATGTGAAGCAGCTACACAGTGTGTTGGGTAAAATTAACTATTATCATCGCTTTCTGCGCAATGCCTCTTCCATTTCAGCTCCGCTTCATCGCTTACGCCGTAAGGGTGTTCCGTTCGTCTGGACGACGGAATGCGAACGCGCCTTTCGCCAGTTGAAATCGGCGTTGCTTTCAAATACTTGCCTTACGCCATTCGATCCCCAGAAACCCCTTTTGTTGATGGTAGATGCATCGGATTTCGGGATCGGTGCTGTGCTTGCGCACAAAGTTGGCTTGCATGATCACCCTATTGCCTTTGCGTCCAAATTGCTCTCGTCTGCGCAACGAAATTATTCACAGATAGAGGAAGAAGCTTTGGCTCTCGTGTTTGGTGTTACTAAGTTCCATGATTTCTTGTATGGTCGTCACTTTACCATCATCACAGACCACAAACCTTTAACATCGCTTTTTCATCCGAACAAGCCTGTACCTCCGCGTACAGCGCAGAAATTCATTCGCTGGTCTATTTTCCTTTCGCAATACCGCTACGATATCTAGTATCGGTCCACTGCTAAGCACGGAAACGCCGATGCGTTGTCCCGTTTGCCTGTTGCTGAGGATAAAGCATTCGATTCTTCTGAACTTGCTTGCATGTTCATTGATTCGGAAACCGATGAAGTGGTCGAATCGTTTCCGATTGATTTTCGTCGTGTCGCTACAGCCACAGCTGCTGACCCGGTCCTTGCTACCGTTTTGCGTTTTGTTGCTACGCAATGGCCCTTGTCAAAGTCACGGATCGAGGATCCGTTGGTTCGCCGATTTTTTGCTCACAAGGAGAGACTTTTTGTTCGACGTGGTGTTTTGTTGTTGCGTTCTGATAATGATCAGTCCAGAGTCGTGGTCCCACGTTCGTTACAGTCCTCTGTTTTACGGCTTCTTCACCAAGGACATTGGGGTATATTGCGAACGAAACAACTTGCTCGTCAGCACTGTACTTGGTTCGGGATCGATGCTGCGATTACGAATATGTGTTCTTCTTGCTTGGCGTGTGCCGAACAACAATTCGCACCGCCGCGGAAAGTCTTTGCATGGCCAAAAGCCACTTCCCCTTGGCAATGCTTCAACATTGATTTGGCTGGTCCGTTCTGGAATGCTCGATGGTTGGTTCTCGTAGATGCCTTCAGTAATTTTCCTTTTGTTGTCCGGATGTCTTCCACGACGTCAACTGCCACCATCCAAGCGTTGTCTGCTATCTTTTGCATTGAAGGTCTTCCGCGGACGATTGTTTCCGACAATGGCCCACAATTCATGTCTGCAGAATTTCAGTCATTCTGCAAGGCCAATGGTATTCAACATCTGACATCCGCTCCGTTTTCGCCTCAGTCAAACGGTGCCGCTGAACGATGGGTCCGGACTTTCAAGTCACAGATGTTGAAGTTGAAAGAGTCGCATTCTCGGGAGGACGCATTGTTGCTCTTTTTGTCTTCGTATCGCTCTCAGCCCCGAGATGGTCGCTTGCCGGCTGAGTTACTCCACGGTCGTCCTCATCGAACCTTGATGCCTTTGCTGCATCCGCCGCATCAGGTTCCTGTGCAGCGGCAGACTCCTGCGTTTGCTCGAGGCGACGTTGTATTCTATCGCAACTATCGAGGTTCACGGCGTTGGCTCGCAGGGCGCATTCTTCGCTGCCTCGGCCGCGCGATGTATTCGGTTTTGGGGGCCTCTGGTGGGATGCGTCGGCATCTCAATCAGCTGCGTCTCTGTCGTCGCACGGGTTCTGCCGCTCCCCGTCTGCTTTCAGCGACGGTGCCGTCCGGTCAGCGCCTTGGGGACCCATCTACTGGCTCGCCTCATCCCCAGGTGTTACCGACGCTGCCTTCCATTTTGCCCCATGGCGACGCGCCGCCGCAGCCGCCGCCGCCGCCGCCTGTTCTCCCGCCGGCGCCGCCCGCAGTGGACGCTTCGCTGCAGCCGCCAAGCGCCTCCATGGGTCACGCGCCGCCGATCGCTTCCCGTGACCAGCCGTCCTCCGCCATGGAACTCTTGCCCGCTCCGGACCCCATGACGTCATCGCGCGTCGGGTACCCCGACGCAATGGAGGTCGACCCTTCGGCCCCTCCTGTCTCTTTACGGGCGCATACACCGAATGTTGACGTGCACCCTGGACTAGGTTTTCAGGCGTTTCCTAGCTCCCCTCGGACCGAATGGCCGGGTGCGGGTGGCACAGCCTCGCCTGTTGTTAGGCTCCCCACCTCATCGCATACGTCAACATGGGGTCCTCCCCACGGCGGGCGGAAGCCTTATAACACGACCGTTCGCCGATTTGCGGGGGAGGAATGTGGTGTCACCGCCAGACACCACACTTGCTAGGTGGTAGCTTAAATCGGCCGCGGTCCATTTAGTACATGTCGGACCCGCGTGTCGCCACTGTGTGATCGCAGACCGAGCGCCACCACAAGGCAGGTCTCGAGATACGGACGAGCACTCGCCCCAGTTGTACGGACGACATTGCTAGCGACTATACGGACGAAGCCTTCCTCTCATTTGCCGAGAGACAGTTAGAATAGCCTTCAGCTAAGTCCATGGCTACTACCTAGCAAGGCGCCATTAGCCTTACATAGTTTGAGAGTTATCGTATGAAATGTCTCATCAAGAACGTTGTAAACCAACAAAGAATTAAAGTTAAGTATTCGAGGAGCTGCATACTTTTCTTATTAGCATTCAATACTTATCCTGTTCCAGACATCACGCCAGTCGGCGTGTGTGTACGCGTGCCTTTCTTTCGGCTACCCGTCACTGTGGACTGGCTGCCTTAGCAGTCCACAACAGAAAGCACGGCATGTAAAGCTGTAGCAGGATTAGAGAGAAAACAATGCTAGGAGCTAAGGATTGAAGAAATGTGTGCTGTGTTGCTTGTCTCTTGTCTTCACTGGTTTCATGTATCCTATATTTAATTTTATTTCACCCAAAACAGAAAGTTATTAGCTAACAGGCAATAAAGAGTGCAAATTTTCTGAAGAGTTCTTGTTATCCCGATTACAAACAATCCCATCCAGTATTAATTGCGAGATTTTTTAAAAGGGGGCAGGATGTCCTAGTACTGTCCCGGTTCGGAAATAACGTAGATTCGAGGCTGATGCGCAGAGCAGTCTGAGTTATAGTGGGCAAGTGTGTAGTCTCCACGTGACCCGTGTTTACATTTAGTGATTTTGCTGTTTCCTCTTCTTTTACTGCTCTCACATCAAATGGAAACAAAATGGATTTCTGTGGCCGGGAGCTATCAAGTGAATTAAAGTACATTCACGTAATTACGGAAGGCTAATATACGTTATTAGATTCAGATTTTATTTTATTTCCATTTTCTGACAGCCATGCATTAATCGCCTTGTAGAATAATAAAGTTACTTTTTCGGTTTCCTAAAGAAATTTGGTTTTTAACAATCTTTTACGCTGAGGCAGTCAATGTGTTTGAAACAAAGTGTTTAGTTCCACACTATTGGCTAATTTCAACTGCTCGCTGCATTTCAAGCGCACGTTTTCATATTCTAGCACGTTTTCATCTTCTAGCACGTATGGCATTATGCCATAAGAAGGAATCAAATATGAGGTAATACAGTACTGGTACTCCAAGAAAATTTATATCCCAAAACCCACACCGAAAACGTTAGTGACAGGTCGAGGCCTACTTCATTGGGAATCTGGACATACGAATGTGCTCTTTAAGTATGCACCTTAAATGTGCCATTTTAGTATGGTTCACGAAATTCCGATGCTCTTGGAGTATCCTCTGATGTCTTTTTTCTCTTATGACATAATGTAAGCTCTTTTAATGTTTTACATGTACGAACATACGGGCTTCCCGTGTCATGGCAGCTGCCAAAGCACGGTGGCGCCTGTTATCTGGCGCTCTCTGACGACTACTGAAACGAACCTATTTCTAACAGGACGCGGGAAAATAATGCGAAGGGTGGTTTGAGAAGCGTTACTTTCAAAGGAAGTTTCCTCTTACACAAATTGAACCATGTGCGAGAATGTACGATGAATTTCGTAAGTCACAGAGCGTTTGTAGACTAGCCATTTGGAAGTATTTCGAGCCAAGGAGATCAGACATTCATCCTGTTATTATGAGCAAATTGATGTAGTGCTACGGGAAGCTCTCTCTCCTCTGCGGTAGCTAGTTATTTGTGGAAAACTTTGAGGACAAGTCACTGGACTTGGCTAAAAATTTTACTCGCACATTTGTGTGATATATCCTAAAGCGTAACACGCGCAAAGAAATATCAACATTATACGTGAAAGATTAGCTTCTCTTGCAGCTTATTAACCTTAGGGACCAATATTATTTGTGGAAGCTTTGCTTTTCTTATAGCAACACTGTGTATATTAATTTAAAACATTAACTTTTCCCGTTTGTGTATCCGCGCTACGTAGCAGTGATGTTGCTATTAGCTGACTACATCACGTGTCCTGTGGTCTGAATATCCACTGTCATCGGCTGGCGAATCACGTGACATGAGCTATGACTGGCTACAATAGTGCGTTGCAATCTCGATTACAGTGGTTCAGAAAGTAACATGCGGTGTTTGGTGGAGTTCAAATTTATACTTTCGTAATACGAAAATATGCAGCGTACACGTTGCTGCACATCAAAAATCTTTCCAAAAGGAGTTTCCTTCCCTGACTTTCGTCTTCTAAAGTGCCGGGAAATTCTACGCCCATGTATAAAAACATAACTATTCAAAGGATTGATAAGTTTTACAGTTCCGAGGGAAAATATACTGTTACTTAATAACACGGAAAAAGTGTGTTTTCATCCGGGAGAGAGTGTATTTTTAACCGAGAAATCCGGGAAAAATACGGGAATTTTTTTTCCTTGTCCGCTTATACACACTGGTTCAGCGCTGACGTCTGACATGAAGCGGAATTTCTTTTGGTCTTTGTCCTCATTTTCAGTTCTCTTAATTTGTTCTGGAAAACTATACAGCGTCTCCGAGCAGTATTTTCATTTTCTAGGATTATTTTCTGCTTCCGTTGTGAACCCCTAGTGTTAAAAAAAATCTGTCTTAGAATTAACTGTGAGGCAGATCCCCCTTGAGGCAGATCCCCCTTAAGAATCAGTGTTGGATTAAATGCAACAAACCAATTAAATAAACTTTTCAGAAGATTGCGGCGCTAGCAGTGAAACTTAAGTTGCCATACCCACAATTTACATCGGATTTGCTAAAAGCACGTTTTGCATGAACTTACTAGGGTTTCAATGTGGAAAAAATGAAGGAAGCCATAATATAGTGGATGAACAGTTAAACATTCATTACGGTGATATTCAGAAATTCAAATAATGGATGGCAAAGTTAATTGGTGAGGAAAGGGATTGTGCTAGACACCATCTCCCTTTCCTAATGAATTTGCGTCCCGCCTACGTATAAATAACAGTCAGTGTTTGGCCTGAGATAAACAGAAGTTATCCATGCAATTGTGAATATACTGTCGAGCATGAGAAGCGTAAATCTAGAAAGGTGTTAAATCTGTAAATTCCCTTCGTCCTAATATACCAATGCTGTAAGTTATTAACAGCATACACGTCAATGTAACGCGAGAAGGCCGCTGTGGAGTGACGTGGAAGCGCTCTGCTATGAAGTCGAATATCGTACTCCGTCAGTCTCCGATGCGGAGGAGAGCTGCTTTCGAAACCTGCCGTTCTCGCTGAAGCGAATCAAGTTTCTACCGTCTCGTTCCACCATAGGAGCACAAGTGCCCATCTCTTTAGAAGCCTCTTTCCTTCGTACGCCTGTAAAATTTCCTTTACCAATCAACAGACAATAACATTTTCACCACTAATGGCGTAACTGTTCGTTGTTACAAATCTCCTACAAGAAGCCGGCAACCACGTCAGATCTAATAAGCTCGATTTCCGTCCCTCTATGCTCGAAAAAAATCAAATCAAATATTATGTCATACTGAAGTCACACTACAGCTACCAAACTGTGATCCTTTTTAATTGCCAGTGCTGTTTTCTCTACTCGTCGGAAAAGAATTAAGAGAAGAAAGTGACTTTTTTGCATGGCAACAGCCTGCCGATCACATGCTACTATTTTTATAGTCCTATTTCCGTGTATTTTAGGGCAGCTGAGAAATGTCAGCACGCGGGGTAGCCGCGCGGTCTTACCCGCCTTGCTACGGTTCGAGCGGCTCCCCCCGTCGGAGGTTCGAGTCCTCCCTCGGGCATGGGTGTGTGTGTGTTGTCCTTAGCGTAAGTTAGTTTAAGTTAGATTAAATAGTGTGTAAGCCTAGGGACCGACGACCTCTGCAGTTTGGTCCCATAGAATTTTCTTGAGAGATGTCTACTTTGTGGAATGTTTCTTTGACACAGGCCCGACTACCGTCCCTTCCTTTGCTGAAATCCTCTCTGCAGAATAAAAGATTTCAGAGCACTTTTCTCTAGCAGGATACAGGCTCTAAACAGCACCTTTCCCGAGATGGACCTCACCTTTTCCAACGTGCCTACTGCCTTGACTCACAGTGTTCCAGAATCAACGCCACTACATCGCGGGCACTGCTGAGTCTGTGTCTGATCGTCTACTTGCAAGTGGACAGTGTGTATGATCCCAAATTCATCTACCAGCGTCAGCTACCTGCCAATTCTCATAACATTTCGTAACTGAGCTGCAGGGTTCCTTTTCACTTGTGTTTCACTCTAAAAATCCAGTTCCACGAACTGCTGCGCCACAACTTGAAAGTACAACCAAAGAAGCAATTATAATAACATGAACTAGACTAAGTAGGCCGGGCGGGGTGGCCGAGCGGACCTAGGCGCAACAGTCTGGAACCGTGCGACCGCTACGGTCGCAGGTACGAATCCTGCCTCGGGCATGGATGTGTGTGATGTCCTTAGGTTAGTTAGGTGTAAGTAGTTCTAAGTTCTATGGGACTGATGACCTCAGAAGTTAAGACCCTTAGTGATCAGAGCCATTTGAACCATTTTGAAAACTAAGTACAATACACTAAATAAATGAAAAGAAAATCTCCCCCTGCAGTCTCTGTAATACGTTAATCCAACACGAAAAATGGATTTGCAAGATCTGCACAAGTTTAATTAAGTTAAATCGAATATACATACCAAAATAAATTAAAAGTGACCATCTGAAACGACATGACGCTTTTCACCATTATCGAATTAACTTTTTCGTTGTCACGGCCAATAATGAAAGGAATCTGTGTTTTAGCATAAAAATTATGACGGTAACTTTGCAGAAAAGGCGTCAGTGTCAAACGGCTTAAAAGAGATTCACAAATAAGCAAATGTGAAACTAAGTTATGCGAACGGAAGGTACTTCTTGACATGTTAAACTGAGTGCCATCTGAGGACATACTCTTACCAGCTGAGCTATCCACACGACTCTCCCAGCTTCAATCTGCCAATATTCCTCTTATCCTTTTCCCAAATTCGTAGGAGTCTTTCCAGCATGGCTGACGGTAGGAGCAGATCTGGGAGTACAGTTTAGTAACACTTAGACCGGGTGTCTCCCCTGCTGGTCGTCTCTAGTGCTTCGCGAGAAACTTGCATTTTCGTTTTTGCAACATGTAGCTGCACTCAGCCCAAGCGAATAAAGCTCGTCGCGCCTCACACACGACGAGCTGCGTCGACAGAGGGCGTCGTTTTGATTCCTGTTACAAACAAAATTTTTCCAAAATCTAAATTGTACGTGATCATTCGATGGAGCGGTCCCAAATTAGTCGAGTAAGTTATCCGTTTTATCGATATGTATTGACAGGACCAGTGAAACACGAAAAATAATCAGTACTCTATAAGCAACTGAGCAGCAGTTCTGCATGGTGGTAACTGTTAGCGTGAGCTGAGGTGGTGCCATCGCTGCTGGAGTACTTGTTATTCTTGGAGTTTTAGTGTCCCTGTTAATACACACGATGAAACGAATATCGCACTAGACTCTGTCCAACGAACACGTAAAACTCCGCTTTAAAAGTCATTCTGTTTCCAACAGGACACAAACAGACGCTTCCCGTTGGCGCTGAACGCCGCATGAAAGACACGATGAGCAGTAATTGTTTTTGCTGACTTCACCTACACACTGCAAAAGCGAAAATCCTAGTATGTACCGAAACACCAGAAACAAATGCGCCTGATTAGCTTAGGAGAGAAACCCTGCATGGCTCGTTTTGTCTCTCACAGTACAGCCGATGTAGGTAGTTTAATTTTACGGAATTTCACAATATCGAACATTCTGCTGCACAATGATAATGAAACAGTGCCAAAACGTACACTGATGAATCAAAAATCATAATTTCAAAAGATAAATAAAGTAGAGTAATTAAATTTCGTGAATACATTTGTCTGGTAACGTTGCAAGATCACAGGTTAATGTAAATGCTAGATGAGCCGTCGCAGATGTGAAATGCTGGTACAACAATAACTGGTTTAACCGCCAGAATGTTTAATGCAAGCACTCAAATGTGCACGCACTTTGTTGTATAGGCACCGGTTGTCAGTTTGTGGCATGGAGTTCCATGCCTGTCGCATTTGGTCGGTCAGTGCAGGGATGGTTGATACTGTTTCTGGTTGACACTGGAGTTGTCGTCTGGTGATGTTTCCACATATGCTCGACTGGAGACAGATCTGGTGATCGAGCAGTCCGAGGCGACACGTCGACACGCTGTAGAGAATGTTGAGTGTTCGACAACACCCCTTGGAATGCTGTTCATGGATGGCAGCTCAGCAGGTCGAATCACCAGACTGATGTACCAATTTGCAGGCAGCGTGCTTGAGGTAAGCATGAGATCGCTCCTGCTGTCGTATGGAATAGCACCCTAGACCATAATTCCAGGAGTAGGTCCATTCTCTCTAGACCGCAGACATGTTGGCTGCAGACACTCACCTGGCCTCCTTCTAACCGACACACAGCCACCACTGGCACCGAGGTGGAACCAGCTTTCATCACAAAACACAACAGACCTCCACCCTGCCCTCCAAAGTGCTCCCGCTCGTTACCACTGGAGTTGCACAACTGCGGCGGTTTGCTGCAGGGTTCCTGGCTCGGAGCTGTCCTTGCAGTAACCGATTTGTAACAGTTTACTGTGTCACAGTAGTGCCAACTGTTGCTCAAACTGATGCTGCGGATTCTGTTACGATTTGCCAGAGCCGCACGCCATTAAATGTCTACTTTCTCGGTAATGCAACTGGGCTTAGTCATCTTGCGACCGTGTATGGTCGTGACGACTGGTGGTAGCAAATATGTACTGTGGCTACATTCATGCTAACTCTTCCTGCAGTAGCGGAGGAGCAACATTAATCTCCTCGTAGCCCTACTACACGACCCTGTTCAAACAGATAATGGCGTCTTTGCTCCTTAAAGGCATTCTTAATTAATATCAGCTCACCACACGTCTACCACGTTTCATTTATGACGCACAGCTCCTTCTTGACTTTTTTCTTCATCAATGTATTTTGGTGAGAGTAATGTAGAGCATTAGTTCTTCGAAAGGCAACGATTCAAAACAAGTCATTATGGTCTTCATAATCTGCATTGTGGACCACGCCATTCTTCTTACGAAATTCCGTTTTCGCCGATTCGACGTCTATTCTGTTGTTTCTGATCGGAGCCTGTTGGCAATCATACAAAAACACTGACACTACGTTAATTTCATAAAATTTCGTTTCATTGTTTCCTCTTGCTTTGTTTCTGAACTTTCCTTCATTTACTTCTCGCCGGCCGGAGTGGCCTTGCGGTTCTAGGCGCTACAGTCTGGAACCGAGCGATCGCTACGGTCGCAGGTTCGAATCCTGCCTCGGGCATGGGTGTGTGTGATGTCCTTACGTTAGTTAGGTTTAATTAGTTCTAAGTTATAGGCGACTGATGACCTCAGAAGTTAAGTCGGATAGTGCTCAGAGCCATTTAAACCATTTTAAACCATTTACTTCTCACGTCTTCCGGTTAGAATCACGATATCAAATACTCCAAATAGTCAATATACTAACTTACTCGCTTATAGTTTTTAAGAATTGCAGTATTGCAACGTTTACGATACTTTTCAGTGAATGCAGTTACTTTAGATTTGTCTGCAGCCGTATCTCGGTTGCATCTTAAAATCGAGTTAAAAAAAAAAAAAATATGTTGCTGAGTTCAGACTTGTTGCCTGGCAGTAAGATCGGAAAATTCAGCAAATAAAATTATATTTGAAATTGTGTTGACAGCTCTTAAATACTTTAATCCCTTGACTACCGACTTTGTATGAAAGATATTAATGTTTGGTTACTGTAATGTTTTACTAACGAGAAAAGAATATTTCACGCTGTTCCCTCTTCTAAGGGTATTGGGGAGCGGACGGCAGGACATAGGTGGTTATTCATAAGTACTTCCGAGTTTCAGACAGCTGCGCAAGTCCTATAAGACACACACATCACTGGACAGAGCATATGTCAACACACTACACGCGCTCAATATGGGCGTCATTTTTGATGTGGTGAGCTTCAATTCGTTTGTACAAATCGTTGACAAAATGTGTCTGAACAGCCCGCTTTGCGAATGTGGCAACTGCATTGCTTATAGGCAATTGCGAACCAATTCGATGTGACAATACAGTGACGAAGATTAACATTGAAACTTAAAGACTGTACCGCCTAAAAATGTAATCAATAACTATAACTATTATGCTTATCTGTACGAGTGAGACACAGCAGTAAAATAGAGCAATAAAATGCACCAAATTCCAACTGGTTCTCTGAAGACCTATCGCTGGCATTCTGAGGGTTAACTAGCGAGTCTATCTTCTACTGTAGCGTCAATACAGACGTTGAAAAATTCGGTCTTTCGTCTCACCCTGGTTAATAATTACCTACAGGAATCCTCCATGTTTCTCTCAACCATCCTGCCCCCCCCCCCCCCCTCCGCCGCACACACAAACGCACAACACAAACACGCGTGAGCACCCTGAGGTGGGTCCTCTTAACGCAAGATGAAATCATGTTCCAGCTTGAGTGGCTGATTCATGTTCTGCATAAGAGACAGACTCTTTGGGCTAAGTTCAAAAATGGATCATATGGCTCTGAGCACTACAGGACTTAACATCGGAGGTCATCAGTCCCCTAGAACTTAGAACTACTGAAACCTAACTAACCTAAGGACATCACACACATCAATGCCCGAGGCAGGATTCGAACCTGCGACTGTAGCGGTCACACGGTTCCAGACTAAAGCGCCTGGAACCGCTCGGCTACAGCGGCCGGCCCGTTAAGTTCGATAGGAACTGACCCATGCAGAAGTTGTTTCCTCAATCATTTCACTCCTACATTTCGTCTTAGATGTTAAGTTGGGCTGGTGACGGAGCAGGGACAGTCTCTCTTCTCCGTCCTGTCCCCCCCCCCCCCCCCAACCCCCTCATCCATTCCGACTTAACTAGCTCAATTGGCGCTCTATCTCTGACTACGATAACATGTTAAACGTAGACATACATTACTAGACTGGCAATGCCGTTTACGCTGTCACTGGACTCATTGAAACCAGCGCTTTAGAATCCTTATAGGAAGTTGATCACAAAGGACGTGTAAACAGCTGTTTATTTATTGAGAAATCACTAGTAATAAATTAGGATAAAGTGATAAATACGTTGCCTCCAGAGTTTTGATGTAGTGATCAATACGTGCGTCGTTTTTGGCTATAATTTTTCATACAGTAGGCGAAAATTTCAAGGAAAGGAAAATGTCGCAATGCTAGAATAACTAGAAATGTGGTACCTAATTTTGTTTTTGTACTGTATGTAAGCCTAAATAATTACGTTGCGGGTTGTCCTCTGTGTAATACCGTTAGTTTTTAAATAATCTATGTATATTTTAAGGGATTTGATAAATCTATTATTAACAGACGTAGATTAATGATGTGATTTCAACCAGTTTCTCTCAACTTTGGCCTTCCTTAGCATGGTATGCTCACTATGAAAATGCTCCTGTAAGTAGAACGTGCTATTTGTCGTTGATGTCAATTGACTATATTTATGTAAGTGTTGTTACGAAAACTACAACCAATTTTAAAAGTGTGTATGTAACCTGACGTTCTTCTCACAATACGATTCTACAATATGTATGTGATTCTACAATATGTATGTTAAACTCATCTAGTTCTCAAATATTTGCTCAACCGCAGAACTTGTTTAGACCGCCTCGTAAAGCTTACAATGCCGTTTGTTTCAGAAAATCTCAGTAGTACCGTACACGAACTTCATGACGCTGCCATCTTACCTCACCAAATTTCAGGCATCAGTCTAGTAATTTACACATCTACGTCTACATCTACATCTACATCTACATCTACATGGATGCTGTGCAAATCACTTTTAAATGCCCAGCAGAGGGTTTATTGAACTACCTACACATTAATTGTATATTATTCAACTCTCGAACAGCACGCAGAAGAAAAAGAACAGCTATATCTTTCCGTGTGAACTCTGATTTCCCTTGTTTTATTATGACGATCGTTTCTCCCTATGTTGGTCGTCGCCAAGAAAATGTTATCGCATTCGGAAGAGAAAGTTGGTGATTGAAATTTCTTGAGCAGATTCCGTCGCAATGGAGAACGTCTTTGTCTTAATTTCCACCTTAAATCCTGTATAATATTCGTGACACTCTGTCCCCTGTTTCTCGACAATACAAAATGTGTTGCCCTTCGTTGAACTTTCTCGATATATTCCATTAATCCCACCTGGAAAACCGGCAGCTGTGGCCGAGCGGTTCTAGTCGCTTCAGTGCGGAACTGCGCTGCTGCTACGGTCGCAGGTTCGAATCCTGCCTCGGGCATGGATGTGTGTGATGTCCTTAGATTGGTTAGGTTTAAGTAGTTCTAAGTCTAGGGGACTGATGACCTCAGATGTTAAGTTCCATAGCGCTGAGAGTCATATGAACCATTTGAACCACCTCGTAACGATCCCGCACTGCCCAACAGCAGTCCATCAGATGCCTGACAAGCTTAGTGTAGACAATCTCTTTATAGATCAGCTGCATGTTCTAAGTGTTCAGCCAATAAAATGCAGTCTTTGGTTCGCCTTCATCACATAATTTGCTGATTGTTCTTTTCAACTTACTTTATTCGTAATTGCAATACCTAGATATTTAGTTCAATTTCCGGCCTTTAGATTTTATTGATTCGTCGTGTAACTGAAGAGTAACGGATTCCTTTTAGCACTCGCGTGGACTACCTCACAGTTTCGTCATTTAGGTTCAATTTACAATTTTCACATCATAAAAATATCTTATGTAAATCTTTTGTCAATCGATTTTGATCTTCTGATGACTTTACTAGACGCTAAACGTCAGCATCATCTGCAAACAACCTAAGACGATATTGGTTTGTAATTTAGTGGATTACTCCTGCTGTCTTTCTTGAATACTTGTGGGACCTGTGCAGCTTTCCAGTAATTGGATATGGATCTTTCGTTGAGCGAGTGGTTGTACATGATGTCACGTATGGAGATAGTGCATCAGCGTACTTTGAAAGGAACCTAACTGGTATAAATCATGGACCAGAAGACTTGTTTTATTAAGTGATGTAAGTTGCTTCACTACTCCGAGGATATCTAGATCTAAGTTGTTCATGTTGGCAGCTGTTCCTGATTCGAATTGTGAAATATTTACCTCATCTTCTTCGGTGAAGAAGTTTCGGAGGGCTGTGTTTGGCAGCTCTGCTTTAGCAGGACTGTTACCGGTAGTATTTCCATTGCTATCGCCCAGAGAAGGCACTGATTGCGTCTTGCAGATAGCGTAGTTTACATACGACCAGATTTGGATTTTCTGCTAGTTCTCGAGACAAGGTTTGCTTGTGGGAACTGTGATAAACATCTCGCATAGAAGTCCGCGCTAAATTTCGAGCTTCTCTAAGCGATTGCCAATGTTGAAGATTTTGCGTTGGTTTAAATGTTGCATGCCTGTTTCACTTTTTCTGCAACAGTGTTCTGGCCTCATTTGTGTAGCTTTGTACACTTATTTCAATTCAAGCCAAATCTGGTCTGCTCATACACTGTTAATTTTCAACGAGTGGAGTTTGTCTCTGAAGAAGGCGTCAAGGGAATTTTTTCGTGCTTTGTGGAATAGACATAGTTTTCGTCTAATTTCGGCGGATTCGGCAGTTACGATATTCAGTCTCGCTACGACAACCCTGTGTTCACTAATGTTTGCTCCATTCTGATGCTCGTTGTTAGCTCAGGATGTTCGAGGGTTGCCCAGAAAGTAATGCACCTCATTTTTTTCCTGAACAATTATTTATTGAACATAATGAGAATTATGCAAAGGAATGGTGTTTTATCTATACACCATATTTTTCCACGTAATCTGTGTCGCGGTCTATGGCCTTCCTCTAGCACGAAACAAGGTCGTTTATGCCCTGTCGGTACCAATCCTTGTCCTGGTGACGGAGTCTGTGAATAATTTGCTAATTGACAGATGCAGTGCCAACTGCTGAGTCTTAATGCGTCTGTCCTCGCGAATGACAACATCAGCTCGCTCCAACAAGTCAGGTGTGAGAGCCGGGGGTGGTCTCCCCGACCGTTGCAAGTCGTGGAGCTCCGCCGAACCGCCTTCTGATGACCTCACCCTCCGTGCCGGGAGACTAACTGTACTTTTGTCGACAGCGGATGCTCCATAGGCTTTGCACAAGTGTTTGTGTACATTCCCTACAGCGTCTTTCTCTGCAGTGAGAAATTCAATGACGGCACGTTGCTTGTAACGTACATCACCTACAGACGCCATTTAGAAACTGTGCTGCACCTGCACTAAGTGTCGGATGTGACGGCAACTTGGCGCGCTCACGTTTCGCATTCGTAGCATTGTTTTCGGCTCCGTTACTTTCTGGGAAACCATAGACCGTATGTCTGCGATGTTAAATGGTCTTCGTATTCTCCAGTAGCTTCTGCATTTGCTGGGAACAGTGACGTATGTGGAAGACAACACGAGCGCCGTGAGCCGCAGCGTCGGCACAGTAGCTGGCGAGCCCTGCAGCAGCCGGGCCGCAGCGTGACGTGGGGGAGCCGGAGGTCGCGGTGGATGACGAGGCGACCACAAAAGGCTTAGGCTGGCCGCTGCTGCCGGCCGGGGCGGGCTTCCGGCCGCCGCCCGCCTGGCCCTTCACCGGGCCTCGTTAATCCCGCGCCGCCTGGTCGGCCGGCCGCTCCATTACGAGGCCTCCGGAGACGGAATTAAGGGAGAGCGGAGCGCGACTAGCCGGGCGTGCAAATTGCGGGCCGCGCCGCGCCGCGGCGCACCACGGCGCGCCAGCCGAGCGCCTCCTGGTGGGCCGTCGCGCCGCTGGGAGCTGCCCGCCCGCACACTTGTCTCTCCTACGCGCGCCGGCAACTTCTCCCCAACTCCTGCCCGCTACGCTACACAAACGCTTTCGTACGCAAGACAAAAAGACGCACCACAAAGGAATTATCCGAATGCGGCTCACATCGAAAGTTGTGATGTACGAGGGCTGTTCAGAAAGTGAGGTCCGATCGCTGACGATGCAGAAACCAATACAAAAATAAAAAATGTTTCATTTGCAAGAGTTAGCTGCACCTTGCAGCTACTTCTCGACAGTAGTGGGACAAAGTTCGTTTCAGAGCATTTTGTTAGTGCAGGTTGCCTACATCAGTAGCAGGTATGCACTCAGGGGCAGACCTAATGTTCTGCTTTGATTGACAGGTCATTAACCTAGTGTTCTGCTTCGATTGACAGGGCCTTAAGCTATTGCCCTGCTAAAAGGATCCTTTCTTTTGATTGACAGGTCCTTACCCTACCATTCCTCCATCCCCTCCTCCTCCCTCCACCCCTCAGGAAAACTCCAACCCACTCCCTTCCACTTGCTGCTAAAGGTACAGTTTCAGGTCAGAGTTATTTGAATAGCGCCTCTCTTATCAATTTTATTGACTACTTAATTAAATTGATCAATTAATTATCTCCTCCCTCTCTGGTAACCCTACCCCTTCCAGAAATTAGCTCGAAAAGGACTCAGTTGATAGGTGATTTGAAGGGAATTCAATTGCCGTGTATGGAATGTTGTTTAAACAATTTAGATACTGTATGGAATATTGTTTAATTATTTATGGCAGTGTAATATAGTTTATTTATGTAGTTAAAGAACTTGTCAGGAAATCGATTGCAGTGTATGGAATATTGTTTAAACAGTATTCCATACACTGCAATCTCCCTCCAAATGACCGATCAACTGAGTCTCTTTCCTGCCAGTTTCTGTGGATGGAGTTTACAGAGGGTGTAATGGATTAATTCATTGTTCAATTTAATCAAGTAGTTAATCAAACAGATAACTGTGAGAGAGGTTATACCAATAACTCAGACCTGAAAGTGTACCTGTAGTAGCGAGGGGAGGGTTGGGTTGGAAGCTTCCTGAGGGGTTGGGGGAGGGGGCAGGGGAACAATAGGTTAAGGATCTGTCAATCAAAAGGAAGGATCCTTTTACCAGTACAATACATTAAGGACCTGTCACTCGAAGGAGAACAATAGGTTAATAACCTGTCAATCTAAGGAGAACAATAGGTTTGCCCCTGAGTTCATACCTGCCCCTGATGTAACCAACCCGTACTTACAAAATACACTGAAATGAACTTCATCCCACTACTCTCGACTTGGTTGCTGCTCTGACTGAGACATTTGTCGTAGCGTTATACCGACTTTTCAATACTCTCGTTATAGAATGCAGCCACCTGTGCATCTGATAATTCTCTACATTGGTCTATAGCTCGTTGTCTATGCCCAAGCATGTTCTCCACATCCAGTGTTACATGTCAAGAGAGAGGATACTCAGGTCGAGCCAGTTAGGGCTGAGTATTTCAGAAAAATGTGGATGATTTATTTGACAGAATGAACTTTACAACCAGAGCAAGTCAAAACGTGTTTGTCTACCTCTAGTCCTCATGCTACAAGTTCTTTGCCTTACTACTATTTAACAGATTCGTTGGATGTCCTCCTGAGCGATATCATGTCAAATTCTGTGCAACTGGTGCTTTACACTGTAAAAATCCAGAGCTGATTGGTGGCCACTGCCCATAATGCTCCACACGTTCTCAACTAGGAGAGATGCGACGGTCTCGCTGGCCTTGGTAGGGTTTGACAAATACAACGACAAATGGCAGAAACTTTCGCCGTGTGGAAGCGAGCATTACCATGCTGAAATGTAAGCCCAGAATACCTGGCCAGCCTGCATCTCGTGGTCGTGCGGTAGCGTTCTCGCTTCCCACGCCCGGGTTCCCGGGTTCGATTCCCGGCGGGGTCAGGGATTTTCTCTGCCTCGTGATGGTTGGGTGTTGTGTGATGTCCTTAGGTTAGTTAGGTTTAAGTAGTTCTAAGTTCTAGGGGACTGATGACCATAGATGTTAAGTCCCATAGTGCTCAGAGCCAATACCTGGCCATGAAGGGCAACAAAACGGGACGTAGGATATAGTCGATGTAACGCTGTTCTGTAAGGATGCCGCGCTAGAGGTATACAAAAACAATAGTTTATGATTCGGTACTTATTAAGGTTTATAATTTTATTTGTCCAACATTGTGCACAGTGCGACGGTACCTTCGGTTAATGCTGTCGAGTTCCTTTTCTAAACAGCATCCCACACAAGGAAAGTAGTTGCATCTTAACCTGTGGTTACTTGTACTTTAGGTACCTGGGCTACGCACACAACAAGAGGTATAACGCTTTTGTGCACGATGGTAACAGTTCATTGTAGGCACCGTCTGTGGTTCGACAGCTATCGAAACGGTACTCCACTTCCTGTCACATGTTGAATGGAATGTCAAGTCGTATGACTGGCCTTTACTGTGGTGTAAATGCGTTGTTTCAAATGTATGAGACCTCGAACGTTTGTTGTGTAAGCGCCGGCCGGTGTGGCCGTGCGGTTCTAAGCGCGTCAGTTTGGAACCGCGTGACCGCTACGGTCGCAGGTTCGAATCCTGCCTCGGGCATGGATGTGTGTGATGACCTTAGGTTAGTTAGGTTTAACTGGTTCTAAGTTCTAGGGGACTGATGACCTCAGTAGTTAAGTCCCATAGTGCTCACAGCCATTTTTTGTTGTGTAAGCAACGTTTTTGACAAACCACCATGCACTGAAAGCCAACCGAGTCAGAGCAGGAGAGGGGGGTAGCTATTTCCCCACTACCTTCTCTAAGAGATTTACGTGGGTTTCTAGCGAAAGCTTAGTGCATACGTTCCAAAGTCTCTTCATTGAAAAGCATTATAAGATATTTTCCAGTCCATCAAATCAAACTTTCCGTTTCTCAGAGAGTTCTCTCACACTGGTAAATGGACCTACATGTGGAAGGATCCACTTTGCATTCTCTTCCTGCATGTCGCTGAACACGTCTTTTAGATTTTCACTCTGCTAACCATATCAGGCACTGCGTGTTTCGTAGTGACGTTCACGTGTTGATTGTTAGGAGTACGTCGGCCTACTGCACATTTGCGCGCATGCGCATGCCTGTGCATTACGACTCACTGCTAGTCCTGAAATGGTGTATCATACAGAGTGTCTGTTTCGACTGCGTGTTTACCCAACAACAAATAATGTCAACTTCTTTCGTTTTGAGCATTTGTTTGTATCTCTGTCCTGGATACCCTATATTTAGGCGGACATTTTGCCCTAAGAGCCGAACTACCTATTATAAATGGAAAGCTAGTCAGTTAGGTATTTTCAGTGGCTTATTAACAATCAGTTACAGTCAGTTTTTGGCGAGACCAACCTTAAAAGTATTTAATCTCAAAAACAAAAAAGAGGAAAAGATCAGTTAACAGCCTTACAATGATAGCAACTAACTACTCAGACGTCTCAGTTGGTATCTTGCTCCAAGTATAATGTTACGTCAAAATAAACCAGAAGTTCTTCAATCAATAAGATTTTTCTGGGTTTGTGACCGCATTCTCAATATGTAAAACTACCGACGTTTCGAAAACTGTAGCAGGTGACCTTCTTCAGGGTAGTTTTGTTTACTGCTGAATAAGAGAACTTTATTTCTTATATAATTGTCTCCGAGGCTATTATCTAATTCTGACAGGCTGTTAAGGATGAAGGGGAGAGATGTTAGGAGTTCGTTATTGACCTTCTAATATCTCTCCCCTTCGTACTTAACAGCCTATCAGATGACAGTCACGTCTGGTGGTAGACCTATATAAGAAACAAAGTTCTCTCATCCAGCAGTAAACAAAAACACCGTGAAGTAGGTCACCAGCAACAGAGACCGAAACGTCGGTAGTTTAACATATTGCCAATGCGGTCACAAAGCTAGAAAAATTTTATTGCCTGTGACAGTGGCCGTCGAAGCCTAATTTTCTACAAAAGTTCTTCATTAAGCAATATGGACAATTACCATCTATTCTTCTGGGACGTAAAACGAAAGGGTATTCAATACCTTTGGTTATTTCCATTAGATTTATAAAAGAACAACGATAATATGTAGTTAAGTATTAATATTTATCATCTGAAACCACTTGGCCATGTTATTTTTCTTGGAAATGAATTCGTCGTATTCTTGACAATATACTGTGAAATAATGCAAGATCAAAAACAGTGTCTAGGTAATGGTGTCGCTATGTAATTTTTTGCTTTCCTTTGCCCATTGTGTGTTTACGAAAGAGAACACCTTTTCAACATTGGCATTACGGTCTTTAGATGCAAAATAATTTTCTGCGAATTTCGATAATTTCGAATAACATTCTTCCTTATCCACATGAGTGTTACAACCATTATGTAGGAGCGAAGCGCGAGCGTGGATTGGAGTGTTGATTTCGCATCAACTAATCTGCACATTCTACTTTGCCTCGCTTGCTCTGCAATTGTCATGTTAGGTTCATTTCGCGTAAGAAGTAGAACGTCGGGGATAACAGTGAACAGAACCAGTTGGTACATACATTAGGTATGTCCTCACGGCGTATCTCCTGCCATTGTGTGCATTCTCTGATTCATTGCTAAAAGCCTAACAAAAGCCGGACAGGCCATACTCGTACATATTAAGCTGCACACGACCGTAACAGCCGGCTATGTCCGGCCATAGCCAGACACTTGGCAGACCCATCTTTGAGCAGTGTCTTTTTTGAGGCGCCCGACTCCAAATGTCCATTCTGCGAGGTTCCGTTTGTAATGATCGCTCAGAAGCTGTTCCAGATACACCTGCATTCACTGATGGCAGAAATACTAGTTAGATTTACAAGTGACTGTCACGAGATTCTCGTCTTCTGTAGGTTGTAACGGGACATCCTCCTCTATCATTACTTTTACTCAACAGTTGGTGTTGATGCCAGTATTATTTTTCGAATTTCGGACAGGTCAGTATCATCTCAGCTGCTTTTCTGAAAACTTTAAAACAAATATATACACAGTATGTTATATTTCAAGCTAAAATTTATGTAAAGGAATTACTTTATTTTGGATGTTATAACCGATAAGTACTACGTTTGAATGTAGAGTTAAAATTATTTTTTTAGAAACATTTGAAATTACGAATTATTTGGCATACTTAAAATTTCTGTTGTTAATTACGCTATCTAGTACTGTTTATTACGTTTATTTCTGGATTAATTTATGAAATAATAACCGAAACTAATAGAGATTCATTTCTCAAAAAAAACTGTGAACGCTTTGGCATACTGTCATTTCATCTGAGTGAGAGAGGAGTAAGCATGCCTCTGCTGTGATCGCTCGTATTTTTATATTTTGCGCCAACAACATAGTTTAGGTTTTGTTAGTGTGAAAAGTCAAAAGACTTGTATGATATACTAAAATTTGACAAAATATATTAACGTAACAACAAAAATTCTGCAATAACAATCTTCAGATTTATATAGATCAGTTCAACTATGCGGACCTAAAATGTGGGAATTTTAGTTTCAAGAATCAGACCCCTAGACACGAAGAGCTGGAGCCACCTCTACGTGAAAAGATAAGTAGACTATAAAGCTTATTGTATTCTTCGCTGCTCTCAAATCTTCATAAAAGTCTAATGTGGACAATAGCTGCATCAAGGAAGGAGGGAGCAGATTAAAAGTTTAGGATCCCTTGTGACCATTGTTTGCATTCAAATTTCATTGCTATTAGTGGAACTCCATTCCTTGTAGACACGTTGGACAGTCCGTATCGAAACTCCAATGAATAGGACCACTTCATTCACTGTGTAGTCATTTGCACCTCCATTCATGCAAGTCTCATCTATATATCACGACTCCCCGCTATTCTCCTTATTGTGCATACTCAGCACTTCACTGCCGTGAGAAAACCTTAGCTGTGAATGGTCACATGGCCATGTGGTGGTACTTCTGCCCCACCTATGGAACTCCAAAGCAGCCAGTGTGCTCTGTTAAGGGATGAGCACTTCGTACTGTGAGCTTATCTACTCCCATTTTGCTACAATAATGCTTGTGAGTAAAGTGTAACGTTGCTGGCATTGCTGGCATGGAAGTAAACAGTGAGTCTTCGATACATCGCCAGAAAAGATTGCCTAGGAAAAGTTTTTCCTGGTATTACGTCCCCCGCCACCCGCCAGGCGACATTCCTTTGTACGGCTCGGTGTCACCGGTTGCATAATAAGCAGGCGTGGCCTTTGGGCAAGGCTGACTGCGCCAGCTATCTCAAAAGGGTACCGCAACCACCGGAACCGTTTCGCCACGCCTTCCATATATGCCAGTCACCCACTGGATGATATCATAATCTTGATCATGTTAATGAGTGAATCAGCCTCGGCTCTATTATCACACAATTATTATATTACGACCGGTTTCTTTCGTCTAACATCTTCAGATCATATGAAGATAGTAACCGTTCTCGAAAGAACAGGTGCAGATACTGACCGTGCAGCCTCTCTAGAATGAAATGAAATTAATCGAAACCCTCAGCGGCGACAGTGAACGGGCAAATATTTACTGGGAACATTACGAATGTACGTTGTGGGCAGTTGGGAATGTGAGTCTCACGGGAAGCGTGCAAGGGATGTCCCTGCAGTCGCTCTGTCTTCTGTGCCCTCTGTGGCTCAGATGGATAGAGCGTCTGCCATGTAAGCAGGAGATCCCGGGTTCGTGTCCCGGTCGGGGCACACATTTTCAGCTGTCGCTATTGAGGTATTTCCACAACACCTGTGGGCAGCTGAGGGTTTCGATTAGTTTAATTTCATCTTAAGATTACTTTAACTTAAACAAAATGGGAAATTAACCTAAAGCTACAGCGTCTTAACGAATAAAAAAGGCGGCCTGCACTTATAACAGCTTTATACTAAATAGCTCTAAGCATTATGGGACTTAACAGCTGAGATCATCAGTCCCCTAAACTTAGAACTACTTAAACCTAACTAACCTAAGGACATCACACACATCCATGCCCGAGACAGGATTCGAACCTGCGACTGTAGCAGCCGCGTGGTTCAGGACTGAAGCGCCTAGAACCGCTTGGCCACCACGACGGGCTTATACTAAATCTTTACCGAGTTGTGCGAACGTCGCGAAACAAATAATCTGGTTGTCGCGTGTAATGTTAATGACCAAATCCGAAATCACTAATCATAAAAGATTCTGCCAACCGCTCGGCGGAAGTATAGCGAACAAGGGCGTCATGTTATGTACAGTAAACTGCCCAGAGAGGGCCGCTCCACAATTGAGTACAAAAGTAAGCATAGCACTTGGCCGAATGCGGTAGTCGACGGTGCGATCATAATTGCTGTAAGCAATGACAACACTTTAAGTACAAAACTAATGTCGAAGAATGCACAATTAATGCAAACATCTGAAAAAGAGGACCGAATAATTGTTAAGAAAATAAATCTTCAAAATAACAAGGGAACAGGGGACAACGCTTACATCAAACAGCATCGTCATTCGACAGCTATGATAGTAAGTGAAAAATTGCAAATTACAGTTGGAAAATAATTGTGTAAAATATATAGAGGAACGACAATTGTGATTTCACAGGACGATCGTAAATTAGAAAACATGCATTGTCTTTGAAAATGTAAAACTGCTGAAGACTCCAAACTGTTGGTTATCGTATACAGTAAATGAAATTACAAGCGAGCTGTGTTAAATTATTTATTTATTTATTTAACCTGATCAGATTAGGACCATCAGGCCCTGTCTTACATCGGACTAGTGTTCCACACGTGCAGCACTTCACACATCAGAGTTACATCATGACAATAGTTTAAATGAGAAAATTAGATTACTCTAGTGACAATATGAATAAAGAGTAGTGACTAAGACCTAATAAAGTAAATGCAGCAGAACAGGTGCTATACATACAGATTATGATAAAAGCAATAATAATAACAGTAAAAAAATCGAATAATAATGATAAACATGGCTAAGGCCTAATAAAGTAAATGCTGGCAGTATTTTACAACAGGTGCTATACATATAGATTATGATAAAAGCAATAATAATAACAGTAAAAAATCAAATAATGATGATAAACATGAGAGAAATTGGCAATTGTAATGAAGATTTGTGCAGATGTACATTAATATCTTGGTGTGTAAAGTAAATGTTTACTAGTATAGCGAGTTTTGGGGAAGGGAGATTTGAGGAGGGGGAAAGAGGGAAGTAATGAGGTGAAGTGCATTCATGTACCGAGGAAGGCATTACTGTTGCTTAAGTAGATACGTCATTAACCGTTTTTTGAAGCCGGACATGTTTTTAAGTTCTCTAACGTAACGAGGGAGGTTATTCCATAGTCGGGTTCCTGCTACTGTAAAGGACTTGGAGAACGTGACTGAGCGATGCAGTGGAACAGAGAGGATTTTGTTATAATGGGAACGTGTGTTTCTGTCATGTTGTTCCGACATAAGCGTTAGGGATGAGGAGAGATATGAGGGACAGTGTACATTTATAAGGCAGTAGATGACACAGAGTGTATGGAAATCTCTGCGTTTGTCTGCACGCTGCCAGGACAATTTTGCATATGCTGGTGAAATGTGATCAAAAAGTCGAACGTCACAGATATATCGGACGCAGGCATTCATGACCAGTTCTAGACTTTGCGAATTTTCCTGAGAGAGGCCTTGTAGGATAATATCACTGTAGTCAAAGATTGGGAGTATAAACGTTTGTACTAATTTCTTTTTCAGATCGAAAGGAAGAGTTTTTTATATTTTTGTAGGACATGAAGGGATGCTGACGCTTTTTTGGACACTGCAGTTAGGTGCTCTGTCCAATTTAGATTTTCATCTATTATTACTCCCAAACTCTTTGCTGAGGGAGAGAAGTTAATATTTGTTCCATTTAGGATAAGAGATGGTACGGATTCCCGATGTTTTGGGTTAATGAGCTTAGAGTAACCAACAAGTACCGCTTGGGTTTCAGATGGGTTTAGTTTTTGACCTATGGCCTGTGCCAATTTTGACAGTGCATCGAGGTCAGTACTGAAATTTTCAATAGCTTTCTTGAGATTGCTTGGTTTCGCACTTAGATACAACTGAAGGTCATCAGCATACATATTATATTTGCAATAGGTCTGAACCGATGACACATCATTGACATGCAGAGAGAAGAGTATAGGACCTAATACTGAGCCTTGGGGAACGCCTGACACTACCTGCCGCCATTGTGATTTTATATTCCCAGACAGGACGCGTTGCTGACGAGACGTCATGTATGAGCGAAACCATTGCACTGCACTTGGTGAGAAATTTAGACCGCTACGTTTGGCTAGTAAGATGTCGAAGTCGACAGTACCAAATGCTTTGCTGAAATCTAAGAAGCAAATGATAGTCGCTTCTTAGGTACAGTTACTTAGAATGGAAGAGAACACACACCAGTGGCTCATTGATAGATTAATTTGTTGCAAAGGGGCAAACAGCGATGTCATTGGTCCCATCGGATTTCGTAAGTATGGAGGAGGAAGTCGGCCATGCCATTTCAAAGGAACCATCCCGGCATTTTCCTGAAGCGATTTACGGAATTTACTCAGAACCTAAGTCAGGATGGCCGGAGTTTGGTTGGAACCGTCGTCCTCCCGAACGGGAGTCCAGTGTGCTAACCACTGCGCCACCTCGCTCGGTCTCAAACCAGTCGTTACACAAAGCTGTACTCCCATTATACTGATAATGCAACACGACATATTGTACAATCAATTGTGAAGTAGTTGCTTGTAATGAAACAGAAGCCGTAATTGCGATCATGCAATGTGATCATGACTACAGAATAGAAGCAATTACAACGAACAACGTCGAATAAGATAACTGAATATAACTAGAATCGATAGTTTTTGTGCGTTGGAAACAAACTAAAAGCGTGCTGTGCTAAATTGTTACGTGTTTTTGCAACAAAGGAGCAGAGACCGAAGCTTACGCAAGGTTGAGCTGACGTAGACTGATAACGTTGTAACTAGTTGCACGAATTAAGTAAGTGAAGTAGCTTCACACAACATAGAAAAAGTTGGTAAATATGGTTCCACAGAGTGTTCGTGATCGGTTAATAAAAGCTATTACAAGAAAACGTGTTGTCGTTGAACGTGTGGGATGAAGTAAGCCTGGTCAGAAAAGGGAATGTCTGGAAGGATTTCTCGAATTTAGACCCGCTATTTTTGAATTCTGAAGGAAAAAGTAAAGTAGGAACGCAAATTAGAACGCTTGGAATGGATTAAAGACTTTGCATTTTAAATGAATTTCACTGCACGCTACTCACAATTTACATTTCGGTGAGAGAAACCACTTATTTCTGATGTCATGGGGATAAACTTAAGAATCGGGTGACCGATAAATCGCTCAAACCTCAAGGCTGTAAATGCAACTAAATACTTAGGGATTACAGTTACGAATAACTTCAACTGGAACGATCAAATAGATAACGTTGCGGGTAAAGCAAACCATAGGCAGCGGTTTACTGGTGGAAGAGTTAGAAAAGGTAACAGGTGTACTATAGAGACTGCCTACACTACGCTTGTCCGCTGTCTCCTGTAGCAGTGCTGTGCGGTATGGTCTTCGTATCGGGTAGGACTGACAGAGTACAGTGAAAAAGTTTAAAGAAGGACAGCTGGTTTTGTACTATCGCGAAAAGGGGAGAGATGAGAATTATCTATCTATCTATCTATATCCGCACCCCGCTCCAGCTATTGCCGGGTCTGGGTGTTGGCGAGTCCTCTCCATTTGGCTCGGTCCTCCCACCACTTTCCTTCCTCCACTTGCTGCCAGGTCACACCTCTCCTTTCTACAGCTATTCTCATTGCCATTTTCGACCGTGTTCTTGGGAACCCTGTAGGTCTTTTCCCATCCATCTTTAGTTCTTCCATAATTTTGGGGAGTCTCTGCCCATGCATCCTCTTAACATGCCCATATCATCTTAATCTCTTTCTTTCAATTTCTTCTCTCATACTTTCTTGTTTAAGGTCCTTTCTAATTAAGAATTATCACCCTAATAAAACGAGAGAAATAAGAGCTCGCACGGAAAGAGTTAAGTATTCGTTAGCTTTTCTTCTACAGTGCTACCTTTATCGTGCTAATCGGTTTTCACCTTTACAAGGCCATATACAGACATTTAATGTCTGTAGATGACCTTGTAAACCGAAAATCGGTTAACACAATGAAAGTAATACAGGAGAACAAAAGCAAACTAGCAAGCTATATAGACTTTGCACGGAGGATTCAGTCAACAGTTTAGTGTTCGTTTTTCCCGCACGCAGTTCGAGAGTAGAACGTAGGAGAAATAGGTAGAAGGAGTAATTCATCAGGCTTTCTCGGCGAAGCGTTGTCATGTTGGTTAATATGGGTTTCTGCCGGTTATTTGCGTCTTTTGCAGCACAATATCTCAACTGCGTGACTCACGGTTTTCTTCAACTAGGAGTTGGTTCGCTGAAAAAAAAAAAAGGTTCAAATGGCTTTGAGCACTATGGGACTTAACATCTGTGGTCATCAGCCCCCTAGAACTTAGAATTACTAAACCCAACTAACCTAAGTACATCACACACATCCATGGTTCAAAAGGCTATGAGCACTATGGGACTTAACATCTGAGGTCATCAGTCCCCTAGAACTTAGAACTACTTACACCTAACTAACCGAAGGACACCACACACATCCATGCCCGAGGCAGGATTCGAACCTGCGACCGTAGCGGTTGCTCGGTTCCAGAGTGTAGCGCCTAGAACCGCACGGCCACTCCGACCGGCATCAAATCAAAGTCACAAGAACTTAAGGACGGGGAGTGTAGTGGATGGTGCAGTACTTCCCTGTCCCATCGACCGAACAGAGCAGCCACTGCTTGCGCTGTATGCGCGCGCGCATTGTCGTGCAAAATGATGGGTGGGTCACGCAGAAAGTGTGGCCGTTTCTTTCATAAAGCTGGTCACAGGTGATGCTCCAAAAACGGACAGTAATACTCAGCATTGACGGTCTGCCGTGGAGGAACGTAATGCGTTAGGATAACACCATCACAGTCGTACACGAGAATCACGATAACTTTAGACTGCTCCATTCGCACCATCAACGGAACAGGCTCTACTAACGGTACGCTACACCTTCCACATTGCTGGCAACGTGTTCTACACAACAATGGTGACTGCTTTGAAAGACAGTAACAGGGGCAAACATGTAGCACTTTTGTACCGGTAGTGAACAAATAGTTGCCACTATTTAAATTCAAATCCTCGTACATACATGTATATGTACATAAGACCAACCATTGTATTTGATATCTATTAAAAATGCTGTAATGAAGTTGAACTGTGTATCATTAATAAGTCTGAATGGTAAATCCAAGCCGGCCGAAGTGGCCGTGCGGTTAAAGGCGCTGCAGTCTGGAACCGCAAGACCGCTACGGTCGCAGGTTCGAATCATGCCGAGGGCATGGATGTTTGTGATGTCCCTGGGTTAGTTAGGTTTAACTAGTTCTAAGTTCTAGGTGACTAATGACCTCAGCAGTTGAGTCCCATAGTGCTCAGAGCCATTTGAACCATTTTTTTTTTTTTTTTGGTAAATCCACTAGTGCACAAATAAACTTCCAGAAGAGATCCAGCTAAGTGAGCGCCATCATTTTCTTGGCTGTGAAGCTTTGAAGCACTGGCTTCCCTTCAGTGTGTTCCAATGATTGTAAATTCGCTTTGCGGTCAACTATAGTTGAATTCTTTTATCTTGGCGGTTCGCGCATGCCCGCCCAGACGCGGGAGATTGCTGCGTTGCCAGTTGCACGCGCCAATAGTTCGCAAACTTACATTTAGGGGGGAGCGCGTACTTTATGAAGTAAAGCCACCATGGCCACATTCAGCCTTTCGCTGCTACAGAGACGTGCTCCCCGCATTCCGCGCTGTGTGCGATTTTGTCATCACTGCACTGCTCGCCTGTGCAGACATTGGTGTTTCGGCTGCTTTGACACACTTTATCATTCGATTTCACAAAAACTATTTGGCTTAAAAATTTGATTTTTACACATCTTCTTGACTGATACCTTCCCCCCATAAACGAATTAAATTTGTTTCGATGTTCAAAGCAGTTATTGTGCAGCATTAGATGTAGTAAACCGTTGCACGAAATTTTGAAGAGTTTTCAGAGGTAAAAGTCCATAGCGTATACATTCCGTATGATCGATTTTAGTTGCCACCAGAGATTTCAAAAAATTACATTCAAACGAATAAAATTCATGAAGTAAGACACTTCCATACTGTTTTTAAATAAACAAAATTTTAAGCACCAAACAAGGTTTCAACTCAGAACCTTTCACTTAGCAGCAATACACTTTAACCATTACGCTAACACAACTTTTTTTTTTTGTGTTCGTTGTTGATCGTTGGGTTTGGTCGTTGCGGACATCACATGACATCCGGTAAGTTCGTTTGTTGATCCTTCCACTCAGTTTTTTATTACAGAGCTATCGTCTAAATTAGAAGGTTTATTGTTTGTTTGGTTTAATTAATTAATAGAATATGAAGCAATTGGTATAAAGAATGCTTTCCCCAAACTTTCTATAAAAGAAAGTCTGCTATCAAGACATTGCCTTTGTTCAATTACTTTATTTATTGCTGAATGTTTCTAAAACTGAAGACACTCGTCCGTGCTCTGCACTGCAGTCCAGCTCTTGCAACGTCGTTCTCTGTTCATTGGCTGACTGTGTTTTGTGACGTCAGATGCGCAGAACGAACCTAAACTCGGCCGTCGTCGTAAATGACGCGCACTTTAGTAAACACAGTAACGCGTTGGCAGGAACGGTGATTGAGACACGGCGACGGGAATCGCGTAATGACGCATTGGATGAGGGACGAGGCGAGCCGGAGGACAGTAAACAAAAGGCGCAGCGCGGGCGGCGGCGCGGACGGTCCATCGCACCGCACCGGAGCGCACCGCCACAGCGGCCGCTGACAAACGGCAGCCCGCGCGTGATGGATGGATGGCGCCCCGGCGGGCCCTCCACCACCGGCCGCGTCTTTCGGCGCAATTGAACAATTACACGCACGACCGCAGCGGCGGACCGGGACCTGGCGGCGCTTTGTGCCTCGTGGTCACGCCCACTTTCCGCCCGCGCTTTCGGTCCCCTCGCTGCGTTCTGCGGAGGGACCTGGATCGCGGCTGTCGAGTAGCGTGATCAGTCTCATTTATCACCCCATCTCGCACTTCTCTAGTCGAATAAGCCACTGTTGGGGACACGGTGGAGGGTATTTCCGGACTGGTGTAACACTGTCCTGTTCCCATGTGTGGATGCAGGAAGAAAGTATTGTGCATATAATGATGGTAGCTGGTGCGCTTCTGTCGCGCGGAACCACATTCTAGCTGCGAATTTTTCGTATTGTATGAACCGATTATAAACTCACTGCATTCGTTCCCATCTTTTACGCAAAGTTTTATGTATAGGATGAGAATATTGTTAGCTGTTTTGTCGCTGTGGACAGACATTTTATTTATGAAATGGTTCAAATGGCTCTAAGCACTATGGGACTGAACATCTGAGGTCATCAGTTCCCTAGACTTAGAACTGTAGTTAAACCTAACTAACCTAAGGGCATCACACACATCCGTGCCCGAGGCAGGATTCGAACCTGCGAGCGTAACAGCCGCGTGGTTACGGACTAAACCGCCCAGAACCACTCCGCCACAGTGTCCGACTTTTAATTATCTTTTGTAGAGTTTTGCCTTTGTGTTTCTCCATACCTATAACTTTCTTTTACGAGCTTATGTCATGCCAGTGAAGCTCCCTTGATAATCTGAAACATGTAAACTCCTAGAACAGTTGACATGACATATATTTTTCTTGAAATTTGTCGTTTTAGAGGAAAAAGTAAGGTACTAACCGATCCTTATTTTCAGTTGACAATCCAACAAGTGCTGTTTCTGGTCTTGCCATTCAGTTTTTCTAGCCGTAATTTTACTTATAGAGAATAGTTTGTTATTAACTACAGAAGCTATTGTATTTCTGTACAAAATTTGAAAGTTACTATTTTATTATTTTCTTACGTCCTGACATTTTATAAACTTGACTACGTGTAAGTCCCCTCCCATTTTCACTAAAAGAAATATGGTAACAGATATCTCCCACAGCTTTAAGGACCCTACTACTGTAAACAAGCTTTCCGGGAAGTGACTGACGCTATTTTGTAAACAATGCGAGTCAAAAAATGGTTCAAATTGCTCTGAGCACTATGGGACTTAACTTCTGAGGTTATCAGTCCCCTAGAACTTAGAACTGCTTAAACCTAACTAACTTAAGGACATCACACACATCCATGCCCGAGGCAGGATTCGAACCTGCGACCGTAGCGGTCGCGCGGTTCCAGACTATAGTGGCTAGGACCGCTCGGCCACTCCGGCCGGCACCGTACACTGAAATATATTCTCTTTATTTTACCAAATTTTCTGTTCTGCTATTTAATGGCAGCCCTGGATGCCCACTTACAAGTCCTCACCGCTCGACCTCATGTACGTTACCGTCATAAGCCGTATGTAACAATTTTCTTCCTTTTTCCCTGCCCATGTACAACATTGTGACTTACAATATCTGTGGGTGTGTAGTGAAATACGCGATAAATAAGAGATCATATATATTGGTCGTATTGTTCTTTGAACAGGTGGATTTCGTGACTTGCGCAAATCAGCAGACTGTAATCTGCTTTGTACTACTCAAACACAATCGATCGCTAGAGACGCCTTCACCTCTGTTTCATTTCTGTGCCCTGTCGCATAACGGACGCATCTACCGCGCTGCCCTAAAACGCCAAAGTCGCACCTTGTTCTCACGCGGAATAAATAAATCCAAGTCAAGAGAAAACTGTTTTTATGAATGTTAACTCCAATAATCGATAGCACGTTTCCTCAATCTACTATTGCTTATTCTGAACCTTCCGCTACAAACCACTGCTTAATTGGGAAAAAGGACGCCAGCGCAGCAAGACAATCGATACACAAAATTTTAGCTGTGTTGTGAAATATCATAGTCAAATCAATCCTGTGTCTGTCGGCCGCACGTGCTCGTGAAATAGCGTTCTGCGTCTACCGGAACTGTGTGCTAGAGAGTGTTGGGAACGATATCGTATCCTGATCAGTTCCCACAACAAATGTTCTTGCCAGCCCGTCGGGGGCCTGTACTTCCCTCCACGTTATTTTGTTCTGTGTTCTTTTTATCCGGCTTTTAAACGGTATTAAAACCTTTCAAGAGGACATCGTTGGGCACTGATTGTCTTTCCCTGTTTGCGTTGAATATAACAAACATTCTCAATGCCAAGCCCGTAGACTCTTGAGTCACTTTACCTTCCAAATGCACCACGCCCCTAGGTTCGACGGGTCAGCGTATTTTGTTGATTGAAAAGCTCAAATGGCTTTGGGCACTATGGAGCTTAATATCTGAGGTCATCAGTCCCCTAGAACCTGCGACCGTAGCAGTCGCGCGGTTCCGGACTCAAGGACCTAGAACCGCTCGGCCACAGTGTCGGCGATTAAAAAAGCGCTGCGATTCGTTTTCACACGCCTGACTATCGATATTCGATGTTAATACCGTTATTTATTAGTTGCAAGGTTAGATGGCGTGAATGTGAGTCTTGTTTCCGCGATATTTCTTTCGTTATGGAACACATCGTTGGTAATCTGTGGAAGAGAAATGGCGCGCCGTGGTTTATCTGATGAAGCAAAGACCAGTGATATGAATCATAGGCCTTAATTTGAGGAAGAAATTTGTGAGAATGTACGTTTGGAGTAATACATTGTATGGTAGCGAAACATGGACTGTGGGAAAACCGAAACAGACGAGGATCTAATTACCTGAGGTGTACTACTGACAAATGTTGAAAACTGTGTGGACCGACCAGATAAGGAACGCGGAGGTTCCCCGTGAAATGTGCGAGGAAAGAAAATGTGGTAAACATTCAAAGAAGAAGGAATGGGATGATTGCACATGTATTAAGAGATCGGGGATTAACTTCCATGGTACTAGAGGGTGCAGAAGAGGGTAAAAACTAGAGGAAGGCAGAGGTAGGAATACGGTCAGTAACTAATTGAGGAAATAGGTGGCAACTGGTACTCTGAGATGAAGAGGATGGTACAGGGAAGAAATTCATGCCGGGTCGCACCAAACCAGCCACAAGACACATGACTCAAAATAATAATAATAATAGTAATAATAATTCCAGGGGCCATACGAGTTGCTATAGGTTGCGCGAGTATTCGTCACACCAGGGAAAACACACCCAAACGAACTTTGGCCTGCATTTCACCCTCCACATACATATAGATTAAACGTTTGATAGCATCTTTGGTGTACCCGAGTCCTTGGACAATGTGAAAAGGGGCAAAAGTGCTTCTCGCCGGACCAGTCTGAGCCATGGAGTTTTGCGCGGTACCCGACTGCAAAAGTGCACTGCATGCAGTTCACTTCGTTCAGTTGTTCGGCAACGGATGAAGTTATAACTGCATTCACTGCACAGTAGAAATTTCCGTCGTGTTTGAGACCGACTGTCATTGGCAAGGTGTGACACTTTTCTCCGATGCCTGTCTGTTAGAATATTTCCACGGTCACTGTTCTCACGCAGTGTAACATGTCGGCGGGCGGTACTCCATTGCTTGCCAATGCTGTGGGAAATTCGAAATGATAAAACAACAAATTTGGCAATTTAATTCACGACCTGATCATGTGCACGGCCAGATACGGCAGATTATCTCTCCTGCAGTCTCATCTCCAGTGTGACCCACCTTTCTCGGCTGATACCAACCTCAATACTGTGGTTCAATAACGAACACTTGTCAAGTGGCGCTAATTTCATATGTAAACCTGTTCACATCCTGGTGATGGATGAAATTTTAATTGCCAGAACTTGGCCGGCAACGGAAGCGGAAGTCGTGGCGTAAAGGCTTTGAGCCAGTTTATTGGATCAATTTCCAAAGCTCTCCGTAGTGTCTTGCGAAGTGGCGGCAGGTGGCAATGATCCGTCCACGAGATAGAAACATTAAACTCGGCGAGCCCCTTGGTGCTATTCGAGAGGAGTCGGCTCTATGCCAACACTGCCTTTGATCCTCTCCCTTCTCTCATCATCATACAACATAAACATAGCACCACACTATACACGTCACCATTACGTTCACTTACACTTCTTGGTTCACACAAGACACAATTCTCTCACATATCTACAAGGAAAGGGACCACTGTGCATGGTTAAACAATAACCTTTCATACTATGCGGCTGTAACTACACCTTGGGGTCTACATCTACAACTACATCTACATCCATACCCCGCAAGCCACCTGATGGTGTGTGGCGGAGGGTATGTTGAGTACCTCTATCGGTTCTCCCTTCTATTCCAGTCTCGTGTTGTTCGTGGGAAGAAAGATTGTCGGTATGCCTCTGTGTGGGCTCTAATCTCTCCGATTTTATCCTCAGGGTCTCTTCGCGAGATATACATAGGAGGGAGCAATATACTGCTTGACTCTTCGGTGAAGGTATGTTCTCGAAACTTCAAACAAAATCCCGTACCGAGCTACTGAGCGTCTCTCTTGCAGTGTCTTCTACTGAAGTTTATCTATCATCTCCGTAACGCTTTCGCGATTACTAAATCATCCTGTAACGAAGCGCGCTGTCCGTTGGATCTTCTCTATCTCTTCTATCAACCCTATCTGGTACGGATTCCACACCGGTGAACAGTATTCAAACAGTGGTCGAACAAGTGTACTGTAACCTACTTCCTTTGTTTTCGGACTGCATTTCCTTAGGATTCTTCCAATGAATCTCAGTTTGGCATCTGCTTTACCGACGATTAACTTTATATGGTCATTCCATTTTAAATCACTCCTAATGCCTACTCCAAAATGGTTCAAATGGCTCTGAGCACTATGCGACTTAACTTCTGAGGTCATCAGTCGCCTAGAACTTAGAACTAATTAAGCCTAACTAACCTAAGGACATCACACACATCCATGCCCGAGGCAGGATTCGAACCTGCGACCGTAGCTGTCCCGCGGTTCCGGACTGAGCGCCTAGAACCGCTAGACCACCGCGGCCGGCAATGCCTACTCCCACATAATGTATGGAATTAACTGCTTCCAGTTGCTGACCTGCCATATTGTAGCTAAATGATAAAGGATCTTTCTTTCTATGTATTCGCAGCACATTACACTTGTCTACATTGAGATTCAATGGCCATTCCCTGCACCATGCGTCAATTCGTTGCAGATCCTACTGCATTTCAATACAATTTTCCATTGTTACAACCTCTCGATATACTACAGAATCATCCGCAAAAAGCCTCATTTAACTTCTGATGTTATCCACAAGGTCATATATATATATATATATATATATATATATATATACATATATATATTCTGAATAGCAACGGTCCTACGACACTCGCCTGCGACACACCTGAAATCACTCTTACTTCGGAAGACTTCTCTCCATTGAGAATAACATGCTGCGTTCTGTTATCTAAGAACTCCTCAATCCAATCACACGATTGGTCTGATAGTCTATGAGCTCTTACTTTGTTCATTAACCCATTGTGGGGAACTATATCACACGCCCTGAAGAACTTAAGAAACACGGCAACTGCCTGGGAACCCGTGTCTATGGCCCTCTGAATCTCGTGGACGAATACCGTGAGCTGGATTTCACACTATCGTCTTTCTCGAAAGCCTTGCTCATTCCTACAGAGTAGATTTCTAGTCTCCAGAAAAGTCATACTCGAACATAATACGTGTTCCAAAATTCTACAACTGATCGACGTTAGAGATGTAGGTCTATAGTTCTGCACATCTGTTCGATGTCCCTTTTTCGAAACGGGGATGAGCTTTGCTCTTTTCCAATCTTTTGGAACGCTACGCTCTTCTAGAGACCTACGGTACACCGCTGCAAGAAGGGGGCAAGTTCCTTCGTGTACTCTGTGTAATATCGAACTAGTATCCCATCAGGCCCAGCGGCCTTTCCTCTTTTGAACAATTTTAATTGTTTTTCTATCCCTCTGTCATCTATTTCGATACCTAACATTTTGTCATCTGTGCGACAATCTACAAAAGGAACTACAGAGCACTCTTCCTCTGTGAAACAGCTTTGGAAAAAGACGTTTAGTATTTCGGCCTTTAGTCTGTCAGCCTGTGTTTCAGTACCATTTTGGTCACAGAGTGTCTGGACATTTTGTTTTGATCCACCTACCGTTTTGACATAAGACCAAAATTTCTTAGGATTTTCTGCCAAGCCAGTACGTAGAACTTTACTTTCGAATTCACTGAACGTCTCTCGCATTGCCCTCCTCACACTACATTTCGCTTCGTGTAACTTTTGTTTGTCTGCAAGGCTTTGTTTATGTTTATGTTTGCTGTGAAGTTCCCTTTGCTTCCGTAGCAGTATTCTAGCTCGGTTGTTGTACCACGACGACCCTTTTCCATCTCTTACGATCGTGCTTGCCACATACTCATCTAATGCCAACTTCGCTATGTTACATTACTTACTTTTACTGGGCTGACGCATACAGCGGACTACACTGCCATGATATCATCATGAAGAGTCGCTTTTCCCCCTGGAGTGTTTGTACACGATTTACAGCGCAGGCGCGGTTGAGGAATTCAGTTTTGGACGGGGTCATATATTGTTCCTAATTTAGGATGATTTTGGAATATGTTTGTCATGGGATTGTCTGTTGATGGGAGGGGGAGAGGGGCAGAAATGACTCACTCATGCCCTACAGAATGTGTTCTACAATGTACGGTTTCTCTGTTTACAGCTGTGAACCCAAGAACAATGTCAGACTTAGCAGCAGGTACAGTAAGGCAGTAAAAGGCCGCCTTTACGTGGATGGACTGTTTTCTGCTACCGATCTGGCCGCAAACCGATCCATGGAGGCATCCTGAGGCAAACCACTGGGAGATCTTCTGTATAAATATATGTTGTCATTCCTTCGTGCTTTCGAGATCTTCAGTTATTATTCATGCAAAGCCAGCAGAGAAATTGGGAAACTGACATACCAAGAAATACAGAGGGATTACTTGATTATGTTGCAAACTTTCAGGAATGATGGAGATGGATACTTGAGGTAAGGTACCATGGTCCGGGAACGACCAAGTCGCAAGTCGTAAGCGGAAATCGTTCTGATACTTCTGATAATGGAATACTTGTACCGCTACTGTTGTTGATAAGATTGTTGGGTAGGAACTTTCAGAGGTGGTAGTATGGACCAAAACAAAAACAAAATGTTTAGTAAATATGGGCTCTAAAATTCATACGGTAAGAGCTAAGGGCATTTGTTCATTAGAAGAGATATGGTTCACTATATCGAAGTGCTCTTTCATCTTAATGTATGTGTCTTACAGCCCATGTTTAGTAGATTTTTTTTCTTGTTTTGATTCATATTGCCACCTCTGAAAGTTACCGACCCTACAGTGTTAGCAACAACAGTGCAAGTACATGTATTCCACTGTCAAACGAGTCACAATATTTTCGCTTATAATTTTTGAAACAATCGTTTCCGTAGCAGGGTCCCTTACCATAATTTGATACATTTACCCTTTTCTATCATCCTGAGGGTTTGGGGCACCATCACGGAATCACTCTGTGTAAGTACTTTTAGTAAACTTATCTTTGGGGTGGGTCATGAACACCCCCCTGCCCCCTCTTGAATCCAATTCAGGAAAAGGACTCACAGCAGACTAGTTTACTCGAGTACGTATGTTACTAGAGCTACCTCAAGACACTAAACTTTGTATCAAGTTTCTTTCCGATATTCTGATCATAAACCATGACCGAAACGTGCCAATAAAGCACTTTTTAAGTGTAAAACTTCATGGCCCTAAATGTCACTAAAATATTCCGTGCTGTTATATCATGGCAGGGTAAATTTTTTGTTGGTGCCCAACGTTTCTTACACATCCGTGGAGGACAACTTGAAAGGCGATTGCAGCTTTTCTGGAGGTCCATCGCACAGACTGGATCGCTTATCGTCATCGTACCTTGGCAATTCTCTTATTTATTTATTGGATAACGTTCTGTGAATATTCCATCAAGACTTGAGCACCCTGGTCTGAAACCGTTCCGCTCTTACGATATTTTAACCTCCATCTCGAATGCTTCTTTTAGTATTCCTCCTGTGCTAATGATGATACACGCTTATACCCTGTTAATTTCCACAGTCCAGTCTGTCCCCTCCCACCCCCCCCCCCCCCCCCCAACCCCCCGCCGTCACGCTACTGACTGTATAGTAGTTTCGGGCCAGTGTCTGCATTGGACCTGCGAAAATGCGGAAGAAGAAGTTCTCGGATGGAGGCAAAACGTTGGGTTGTTGTTGTGGTCTTCAGTCCTGAGACTGGTTTTATGCAGCTCTCCATGCTACTCTATCCTGAGCAAGATTCTTCATCTCCCAGTACCTACGGCAGCCTACATCCTTCTGAATCTGCTTAGTGTATTCATCTCTTGGTCTCCCTCTACGATTTTTACCCTCCACGCTGCCCTCCAGTACTAAATTGGTGATCCCTCGATGCCTCAGAACATGTCCTACCAACCGATCCCTTCTTCTAGTCAAAGTTGTACCACAAACTCCTCCCCAATTCCATTCAATACCTAATCATTAGTTATGTGATCTACCCATCCAATCGTCAGCATTCTTTTGTAGCACCACATTTCGAAAGCTTCTATTCTCTTCTTGTCTAAACTATTTATCTTCCATGTTTCACTTCCACACATGGCTACATCGATACAAATACTTTCACAAACGACTTCCTGACACTTAAATCTATACTCGATGTTAACAAATTTCTCTTCTTCAGAAACGCTTTCCTTGCCGTTGCCAGTTTCAACACGAAATTCATTCGACCAGGACGTAATAGCACGGAATATTTTAGGAAGTGTGAAGTGAGTTCCGTTATTTGGCAACCTGAAGTACGGTTAAGTTAATCGTACAATCGTGCGCGGACTAGGAACTGTGCAGTAAGCGGGACTCTGGAGCGCAGCTTATGGACCAGATGGTGAGGTACTTTGCCACGCCTGTCAGAGCGCCAGTGAAGCGCCGTAGCTATGAGGAGAGCAGTGTGTGAACGAACAGGCGCCCGCCCCTGGGCAGTACATATGGCACCGCGCTGGGGCCTCGTGTCCGCGGCGGCCGGCAGACAGATTGCCGGCCGTAAACCGCCGGCGCGCAGGAATACATCAAACCTCGCACGGAATGAAAGCCAGCCGACTGGCGCCAGCGCAGAGCGTGCTGGCTTTCCGCCCCGGCGTGCCAGCCGCCGGAAGCCGCCCGCAGCTACGGCCGCGGCGGGCGCTGTTTGTCGTTGTCGTTCTTCAGCCGCGCGTGCAGGGGTCGGCCGCAATCATAGCAGATGCCAGATACGCGCGCCAAATGTGATTGCTGGCCACGGTGACGTGTGCGTGCCGCGCGGACCCACGGATTGCGGGAAGTCATTTTCCAGCTGTCCCCATGCGTGAATCCCAGTAATTACAGCGACCGCTGTTAAGTTCGCTGCGGTGCCCGATGGCCGGCCGATCAGAACGCTCTCCCGTGCTCGCCCGTTGTGTCTGCATGCTCGGATTGCTCTCGCATCGCAAACCTGGCCGCGGATGCGGGTCACTGTCAGATTACTGCTCAACAAATACAGTCGCGCAATAGTTCTGCACTTCTCAGGCGTTACAAAACGGAATGACCCCTAGATTGCAGAAAGTGCCTTTGTGATTTCACTCCCAAAAATAATATGACATTGGCAATCGTAATCCATCACCGTAGCGCTGGTGCAGGTGTGATCGGCTGCCGCCGTCCTCTTCTCGTCTGAAAGATATAACATAAATATACAAATTAATCGGAAATTGCCACTTCGAGCAATCTATGAATGATGTGTGAAGAACTCTTGCTTGTGAAAGAGTGAAATGAACAAAAAAAAAAAAAAATGGTTCAAATGGTTCTGAACACTATGGGAGTTAACTCCTGGGGTCGTCAGTCCCCTAGAGCTTAGGTCTACTTAAACCTAACCAACCTAAAGACATCACACACATCCATGCCCGAGGCAGGATTCGAACCTGCCACCGCAGCGGTCGCGCGGTTCCAGACTGTAGCGCCTAGAATCGCTCGGCCACCCCGGCCGGCACTGAAATAAACAGATGTATTTTTCAGTTACCAGTCTCAGACGGTAAATGACATGGAACACCAGTTGAACGATGTGGGTAGCGTCTTGAAAATAGATTTGAAGATGAACATTGATAAAAGTGAAACAAAGGTAAAAAATTTAACCAAATGACATCATAAAAAGGACTTGGAAGTTGAACGTAATGGACAGCATCTTGAACGGAGGTGGTAATATGAGCAATATCAGAACAAGTGTAGTGAAATGCGGAATGAAGCCAGATTCTAGGGAAATTGGATTACGAAACGAGGCCCTAAAAGTAGTGGACGAGTTTTTGCTCTTTTGGGATCAGACTAACTCATGATGGCAGATAAAATACAGACTGGCAACATCAAGAAACGCATTTCGGAAAAAACAAAAATTGTCAAGATCGAATAAAGATCAAAATGTTACAAAGTCCTTTCTAGAGGTATTTTTCTGGATTGTAGTCTTCTTTGGAAGTGAAACTTGGACGATAAACATTTTTGACAGGGAGAGAACAGAAGGTTCTCATGTGTGGCTATACAGAACAACTTTGAAGATCAGATCGTTAGTTCGAATCATAAATGAGTTGGTACTGAATCGAATAGGATTAAAGAGAAATTTATCACAGAAGTTGACTAAAAGATGGAATCTTTTCTAAGCCCTCGTCCCGGTTTTTTAAAGGCCTCGTCGCTACTGCTGTGGAAGCCAGGTTGCCACTGTTGTAGCGATAGGAGATCGTACATGCGGTGAGTTCGTGAAACGACTACTGGCGCAGTACACCGCTAAGACAATTTCTGCCTGGCACTACTACAAAGCGAGTCTCTATGGCACTGGGACCAGATCGCATCTTTGCGCATGTGGTGCTTTTGCCATGGCTGTGTCTTGTTCGGACGACGCAGCAGAATCGGTTGATGGGACATGTTCAAAGGCGTCAAGGAATAGTGGATGTTGTCATGGAGGGACGTAGGGGCCACAGTGTAAAACTGTAGAGGAAGACAACGGCTCGAATATTCTAAGCAGGCTAAAATAAGTGTGCGATGCAGTAGTAACGCTGAGACGAAGGGACTTGCACAGTAAGATCATGGAGAGCTACATCAAACCAGTCTTCTGACTGATTACCGCCACCACCATCACCACAACAACTACCAAACTTCAGTCAGTCAATTAAATATAATAATTGTAAATTCCTTAAACATTACGGTATACTGATAATTTTTCCTATATGCACCGTCTGACTACAACTGAATGAAACACAATTATCTTTCCATACGCGTTTCGCTTTTATTTTCTACAAGGCATCTTCAGTGGCCTGGAATATGTACATATTTCTTGTATTTAGTTTACATTTTGGTCAATGTATCTATAGATTGCAAACAGTTCTGGTGGCTAAAAATGGTTCAAATGGTTCTGAGCACTATGGGACTTAACTTCTGAGGCCATCAGTCCCCTAGAACTTAGAACTACTTAAACCTAACGAACCTAAGGACATCATACACATCCATGTCCGAGGCAGGATTCGAACCTGCGACCGTAGCGGTCGCTCAGTTCCAGACTGTAGCGCCTAGAGCTGCTCGGCCATCCCGGCCGGCTCTGGTGGTTAGTTTTTGCTATTATGTAGTAACATTTCAAACTGTGCTTACAGGTTGCGTGGACGATTTTATACATATGACGCTCCTCGGCATATTTAGTGATGTCCCTCTTCTTATAAACGTCAATTTGCGGTTTTTTTCACATTTCACAGCATGCATTCGTGTGTTTGTGTGTGTGTGTGTGTGTGTGTGTGTGTGTATGTGTGTATACACAAACAGATCACATATACTTCAATAATTACACTGGGAAATTGGCAATAACACTAGATGCTTTGGTTACACAGCTTGAGGCTGCAGTGGATGGCCACCACTGTTGTGGGCCGGCCGTGAGGATCCAACGGACGTCCAACACGTCAGAGTCCTCCGATCGGTACTCACCGGTGGCCAACCCAGTTACTGCTCGCACTGAGGCTGACACCTCACCTGCGGTCGAGTGGGAGATCGCCCCGGGGCGAAGCAGGCGGCGAAAGACTTCCCAGGTGGCCGCACGTAAGGTTTCCCCGGTTTGTCTGACAAACAGGTTCCAAGTGCTGTCTGTGGCTGACACTGTCGCTGAGCCAGATGCTGTCGCCGGTCCTGTTTCAGAGGAAACCTCTCAGCCTGCAAGATCCGGGCAATCTCAGAGGGTGGGATTATTGGTAGTTGGGAGCTCCAAAGTTAGGCTCATTATGGGGCCCCTTAGGGACTTGGCTGACAAGAAGCGTAATAAATCAATGCTCACTCCGTGTGCGTACCGGGTGGTCATTCCAGATGTGGAAAGGGTCCTCCCGGATGCCAGGAAGAGCACAGGGTGCAGCCAACTTCAGGTGGTTGCTCATGTCGGTACCAATGACGTGTGTCACTTCGGATCAGAAGAGATTCTTTCTGGTTTCAAGCGGCTAACAGAAGTTGTAAAGACTGCCAGTCTCGCTTGCAAGATGAAAGCAGAGCTGACAATTTGCAACATGGTGGACAGGACCGATTGCGGACCTGTGGTACAGAGCCGAGTGGAGGGTCTAAATCAGAGGCACAGACGTGACCATGTAGGCTGCAGATCCCTCGACTTGCGCCAAAGGGCGGTTGGGTTTCGGGTTCCTCTGAATAGGTCACGTGTCCACTATACGGAGGAGGCGGCTAAACGGGTAGCAGGGGCTGTGTGGCGTGGACTGGGCGGTTTCTTAGGTTAGAGGGTCTCGGGAAAACGCAAGAAGGGCTTCAGTCACTAAGAGTGCCGGCTAAACACAGGAAGAACGTAGATGCAGGAACCATTGGTATAACAGTTGTAAATATTCGTAGCTGTGTTGGGAAAGTACCATAGCTCCAAGCGCCAATACAAAGCACTGATGCTCAAATCGTTATAAGCATTGAAAGCTCGCTAAAGCCGGAATTTTTACGAAGAACCTAGCGGTGTTCCGAAAGGATAAGCTAAACACGGGTGGCGATGACGTGTTTGTTGCTGTTAGAAGTAGTTTAACTTGTCGCGAAATTGATGTAGATACCTCCTATGAGTTAGTATGGGCAAAGGTCATTGTTGGCCATCGAAATAAATTAATAATTGTATCTTTTTACCGACCTCCCAATTCAGATGATACAGTTGCTGAAAGGTTCAAAGAAAACTTAAGTTTGATTTTAAACACGTACCCGACTGATACGATAAAAGTTGGTGGTGACATTAATTTACCCTCAATATGTTGGCGAAAATACTTGTAATAATTCCGGAGGTACGCATAAAATATCATCCGAAATCGTGCTAAACGCATTCTCTGAAAGTTGTTTCGAGCAGTTAGTTCATAAGCCCACGCGAATAGTAATTGGTTGTGAAAACACACTTGACCTCTTAGCAACAAATGATCCTGAGTTAATAACGACCATCAAAACCGATTCAGGGGTTAGTGAACAAAGGGTTGTCGTAGCGAGATTGAATATTGTAATGACCAATTCCTCAAAACGTAAGCGAAAAATATACCTATTCAAAAAAGCAGAAAAAATTCACTTGGTGCCTTCCTGAGAGACAAACTCCACTCATTCCAAATTAATAATATAAGTGCATACCAGATGTGGCTTAAATTCAAAGAAATAGTATCGGCAGCAATTCAGAGATTCATACCAAATAAATTAACAAACTTCGGAGCTGATCCTCCTTGGTACACTAACATAAACGACGAAAAAGACACGCCAAATTTAAATAGACACAAAATCACCAAGATTGGCGATCTTTTATAGGAGCTCGAAATTTAGCGCTGACTTCAATGTGAGATGCCTACAACAGTTTCCACAACGAAACCTTATCTCGAAACCTGGCAGAAAATCCAAAGAGATTCTGGTCGTATGTGAAGTATGTTGGTGGCAAGAAACCATCAATGCCTTCCCTGCGCGATAGCAATGGAGATACTATTGAAGACAGTGCTGCCAAAGCAGAGTTACGAAACACAGTCTTCCGAAATGGCTTTACAAAATAAGACGAAGTAACTATTCCAGAATTCGAATCGAGAACTGCTGCCAACATGAGTAACGTAGAAGTAAATATCCTCGGAGTAGTGAAGCAATTTAAATCACTTAAGGGGCTCCGGAAAGGCTCAAAATCATGAAAAGTTCAATTTTTAAATTTTTGCGTTTTCTGAATCTGCAGACTATTACCTTTTAATAGATATATAATTTATTCAATTCCGAAGACTACAACTATTTTTAAATTTTTTTTGAAATGTGTTCTACATGGGCGTGACCCACTGTGGCGCTGTTAAACTGCTGTCAAATGGTGTTATTATTAACGTCCGTGTTCATCAGGTACATTTTAGTGATGTGAGATAAAGTATGTGTTGTGGCTAACCTGTGATGGTTCAATATATATCGCTGTTGTGATTGTCGATTGTTTCATGTTTATTTACTCTGTCGAATCTCGAAAATATTCGTAATTAATTCTGTTTCTTGGGTCTCTGTTTTGTTGAAGTATAATAATGAGTAAAAGTAAAGTTATTAGAAATCCTCTGAAGGCTTTTAAGAAAAGGAGAAATGTTGGAAAGCCAAAGGTATGTGTTATTACTGTAAACAATAAAGACGATAACCAAGTGAGTGAACCTAACCTCTCAAGTACACCTGCCTATAGCAGTCAATGTGGGAAAGAAAATACTTCACAGAAGAAGCTTGGATCAATGAGTGAAAACTATGAATGTTTTATGGGCGAATCGGATGTGAATGAAATATTTGATATGTCGGTTCTCAAAGGAATTTTTTCAAACTGTGTAAGATGTATTCATTGTAGTGAAGTTGGTCTGGAACTCTCCATAATAAAGCACGTAGGACTTGCCAGTGAAATACAACTGAAATGTGATAAATGTTCATACATGACCACCTTTTGGAACAGTGTTGCAGTAACTGCAACTGAAGAAAATGGTAGCAAAATCTACGAACACAACAACGAGCGATGCTTGCTTTAGACAAGGAACGCCTTCGGGCTGCAGACAGGGCTGTAAAGAGTCTAGAAATACAAGCAAGAGTAAACAGGAGGAGGAACAAGAGAAAGCTGGAGGAGGAGTTTGCAGAGGATGAAGATAATCCATCCTATGGACCTGGAATGCACTAGAAAGTTAATCCAATCTTTGTCGCTCGATTCCCAAAACTTTTGTTTTCTAATACTAATTACATGTTTTCTAAGGATCTTCCAAACATATTTGTTTCAAACTTTCAGTAAATGTTACACAGTACCTTCTGCATAATTTAACACAGCCTTTTTCCTAAAAACTGTATATTTTTGAATATATAAATAAAAAATTGCAAATAAATGTTGTGAATTTTCATTATAATTGAAAAAAAATCATCTTTAATAACTGAACTAAAATTTTGTAAAATCCCTGTGTTAAGTTGTAGCCCATATTCCAATAAATAATCTGTAAAAAGTTCTACTTCATACCTCAAATACTTTGTGAGGAAAGGTGTAATTTATAAGCGTTATTTTAACATTGCAAGTATAGGGCGTTCCGGAGCCCCTTAATAAAAGACTGTATATCAAGTAAGTTGCTTTGGCAGAATGCTGATGCATTAGCTCCATACATAACAATCATTTACAACCGTTCGCTCGACGAAAGATCCGTACCCAAAGACTGGAAAGTTGCACAGGTCACATCAATATTCAAGAAAGGTAGTAGGAGTAATCCACTAAATTACAAGCCCATATCGATAACGTCGATATGCAGCAGGATTTTAGAACATATATTGTGTTCGAAAATTATGAATTACCTCAAAGAAAACGGTCTATTGACACACAGTCAACATGGGTTTAGAAAACATCGTTCCTGTGAAACACAACTAGCTCTTTATTCACATGAAGTGTTGAGTGCTATTGACAAGGGATTTCAGATAGATTCCGTATTTCTGGATTTCCGGAAGGCTTTTGACTCTGTACCACACAAGCGGCTCGTAGTGATATTGCGTGCCTATGGAATATTGTCTCAGTTATGTGACTGAATTCGTGATTTCTTGTCAGAGAGGTCACAGTTCGTAGTAACTGACGGAAAGTCATCGAATAAAGCAGAAGTGATTTCTGGCGTTCCCCAAGTTAGTGTTTTAGGCCCTTTGCTATTCTTTATCTATATAAAAGATTTCGGGGACAATCTGAGCCGCCGTCTTCGGCTGTTTGCAGATGATGCTGTCGTTTATCAACTAATTAAGTCATCAGAAGATTAAACGAACTGCAAAACGATTTAGAAAAGATATCTGAATGGTGCGAAAATTGGCAGTTGACCCTAAATAACGAAAAGTGTGAGGTCATCCACATGAGTGCTAAAAGGAACTCGTTAAACTTCGGTTACACGATAAATCAGTCTAATCTAAAAGCCGTAAATTCAGCTAAATACCTAGGTATTACAATTACGAACAACTTAAATTGGAAGGAACACATAGAAAATGTGGTGGGAAGGCTAACCAAAGACTGCGTTTTATTGGCAGGACACTTAGAAAATTTAACAGACCTACTAAGGAGACTGCCTACACTACGCTTGTCCGTTCTCTTTTAGAATACCACTGCGCAGTGTGGGTTCCTTACCAGGTAGGACTGACGGACTACATCGAAGTTCAAAGAAAGGCAGCATGTTTTGTATTATCGCGAAATATGGGAGAGAGTGTCACAGAAATGATGCAGGATTTGGGCTGGAAATCATTAAAAGAAAGGCGTTTTTCGTTGCGACGGAATCTTCTCATGAAATTCCAATCACCAACTTTCTCCTTCGAAAGCGAAAATATTTTGTTGACATCGACCTACACAGGGAGGAACGATCACCACGATAAAACAAGGAAATCCAAAACTCGTACGGAAAGATATAGGTGTTCATTCTTACCACGCGCTATACGAGATTGGAATAATAGAGAATTGTGAAGGTGGTTCTATGAGCCCTGTGACAGGACCTTAAATGTGATTTGCAGAGTATCCATGTAGATATAGATTTTTGGGAATACAACTGACAGCCGGCAACACAAAGCAAACGTTGCATGAAAACAAGCGTTCTGTCCCTAGTGCCGTGAAATGTGCGAAAAAACCGCAAATTGGCATATATAAGAAGAGTAACAACACCAAAAATGCAAGAGAAGCGTAATATGTAGAAAATTGTCCACGCAACTTATAAGTACAGTCCAAAATGTTACTACATGGTAGGAAATACCAACCACCAGAACTGTTTATAAACTATAGGTAAATTGCCCAAAATATAAACTAAATAGCAAAAATATGTACATGTTCCAGGCTACTGAAGATGCCTTGCAGAAAATAAAAGCGAAACGCATATGGCACGAAAATTGTTATTCATTCAGTTGTAGGTAAACGGTTCATAAAGTAAAAATTATCAGTCTACCGTAATATTACACGCAACTGAGGAAGGCAGGACGACATAAGTTGAAGATGTTAATACAGCTATGTCAAGGATTCCCTGTCAACATGTACAACAGGTACAAAAAATACATCTGAGATACCATAAGAAGATACAGCACATAAAATTCAACAAAACATGCAAAAAGAACGATTTAATTCCAAGTTACATTAATGTAAAGGTTAAAAACAGTTCTACAGTGGCACAAAAGTCGAAATCAATTGCAGAACAATATTGGTTACTAAATGAAACTAAGATGTTATATTCGAAAAAAATAGTACCTAAATATGTTGCTCTATGAGACTCGTCTAGAATTGGCAGAAAACATAGGAAATGTCACAGTTCTCATGGCACTAAGAGAAACAACTGAACACAATACATACACAGAAGTGGAACATTTACAAAACAGGTATAAACAGAAGCTAATGACACTAACAGTAAAAAAGACACAAAAGTACATTTACGTTTTAAACATGAAACCACAAGAACATCCACATACATTCCATCCACGTTTAGTTAACGTAACATAGACACAACTACACAAAAAGAAAAAATGCTCTTGTAAGAAGTGTTGAAGCACTGTACCAACACGAAAGTAAACAACCAATACAAAGAAAATCTCACAGTAGAAACTGGACACATCCTTACCCGTGAAAACACCATAATAATTGTGAAATAAACATAGGATTGACAAGAAAACTAGTAAAAAAGGAAATAAAAGAAAACAAACGCAGCAGACACACAATAAGAACAACCAAACAGAGGCTATCATCATGAACAGGTTAAAACAAAAGTTAACAAACAACAACATATTAATAACAAGACCAGACAAGGGAAACATTACAGTAGTCATGGACAAAGAACAATACACCACAAAAGCCAAAGAATACATAAACACCAGCACCATACAAAAACTGAAGTCAGATCCAAATACAAGATTTCACGCAAACCTGAAACGAACACTGAAAAACATTGAACACACACTCACAGACAAACAGAAATACTACATAACACAGAAAAACCTACAAGCACCAACACTCCGCAGTCAACAGAAGGTACATAAAGAGGGAATGCCAATGAGAGCTATTATCAACTTCAAGAAAGCCTCAACATACCACATAGCCAAAAACCACCAAAAGTTAATTACAAAACACCATAAAGTAGAAAACAACAGAACAGTGATAAACACAGGAAACCTAATAGATCACATACAGAACATACAGGTACCACACACAGCATCACTGATTTCATTCGACATAGAAAATATGTATACCTCCATCCCTGTCACAGAGACAATGGGAATCATAGAACAAAATCTCTCATACCACAGCAATCTCATTACAGAAGCAATATGCTCAGACTTACAACTGAAGAAAACTACTTTCAGTTTGAGGATTATGTACAAAGTGATGGACTGCCCATGAGATCTAGAATATCAGGAACATCAGCAAACATTATCATCTAGAAAATCAGATATTTGAAAAGATAACCAAAAATGAAAGTTTCGAAACCATATATGAAAAAATAGACAAACTCCATTCGGAAATCAACAAAGCTCTCCAGAGCGTAAAATTCACACTTGAAAAAGAATATCAAATAAATTGTCTTGACATTACAATAAAAAAAAGAAAACGGCAAAAATACATTTAACATCTTTAGAAAACCAACAGCAACAGACACAACAATAAATTCCACATCTAACCATCCCCACAACCAGAAACTTGCAGCACTAAGACATATTGTACATAGATTAAACAGAATCCCACTCAGCAAGACTAACTATGAAAAATAAATGAGTACAAACATGCAAAAAGCTAGGAACAATGGGTATGACACACATGTAGTACACAGGCTCAATCAAAAAATAAAAACACAAATACAAAACAAACACATCGTTTCCAGAATACAAGAGAACACACAAGCTGCAAACTTGCAAACACACTCAGCAAACACACACGATGACAAGACCATACAGAAAAGAACCAGATGGTACACCATGACTTACACACACAAATTAACACGCAGAGATGCAAACATCCTAAAGATACAGGGCTTACAAATAGCATACAAGACTGGACAAACCCTCCAACCACATCTAAGTCAATTACCTACCAAGAGAGACAAATTCCAACAAGCAGGAAAATATAAACTAGAAAGTCAAAGTTGTGATGCAGTATACATGGGCATGACATGCAGGAATTTTAAAATACGATACAAAGAGCATATGAGGAGTTGTAAGTACGAAACAAACCATTCCATATTTGCAGAACATTTAAAACACCGTAACCACCATCCTACAAACATGGAAAAAGAAATGAAAATAATGAGCATAAGCAACAATGACAAACATCTTATACAGATGAAAGAAAACTTACACATTCAAAAAGCCATCACTGAAAACAAACATGTTATAAATGAACAAACACACATCAGCACAGGCTTCCTACTACACTTAGTAAAAGAAATGATGAGATAAAAATCGTCCTCACACAACCAGGAAAAAAAATATTTTCCCATCCCATTCGCCTTCTGGACGCACACACACACACACACACACACACACACACACACACACAGCGAACAAAATAATTGTAGCACACGAAAACACACAAAAGTGCACACACACAGACCACAGATACTTCAATAATGACACTCGAAAATTGGCAATAACATCTGACAGTCAGAACACAAACCAAAACATTGCATCGAAACAAGTGTTCAGTTCCTAGTGCTGCGAAATGTGGGAGAGAAACAGCAAATTGGCATTTATAAGAAGAGAAACAACACCAAAACTGCAAGAGGAGCATACAATATAGAAAATCGTCCACACAACCTTCAAACACTGTTCTAAATGTTACTACATAATAGCACAAAGCAACAACCAGAATTGTTTATAACATATTAGTACATTGACCGAAATGTATACTATATAACAAAGATATTTACATACTCGATGTCACTGAAACTACCTTGCAGGAATTAAGGTGAAACGCGTATGGCACGCTTTTTGTATATTATAATTACACTCAATTGAAGCTAAATAATACACTGATAACTTAATTGCATATATATTTGACAGTGACGTTACAAGCAACTGCGAGAAAGCTGCTTCGATAGTCTCGGTGCGAGAAAAGGTGAGCCAGTTTTAGCCGTTAGTTTTTGCATCATTAGGTTTCCGGACAACCTTGTGCCAAGTACACAGCACACAGGACACACCCACTGCTTTCTAAACTACGTGCCTGTGTCTCACCTTCGGTAAGAGATGCTCAACCTAGCGTTGTTCGAGGTAAATGTTGGGCACGGTCGTCTACATTTGAGTTCTCACGCAGAGCGAGGTGAAGAAACGGCCACTCAGCTGTCGAGTCCGAAAGGCGAAACTGTACATAGCTGCCAGCGTCTCGTTACCTATACAACCTAAGTTGCTCTCATCCCATCTTGATCGCCATCGAAGCAGATACATGGAGAGTCTGGCCAACATATGAGAAACTTTTCCACATGAGGTGTGTCCGTCCACCCATTGTTTTTCTCGCTGCATGTTCCATCCTCTCATTTCTGTTTAGTTCTTTGACACACTACTCTTACACTACTCTTTCTCTCGTGTGACTAGCTGTTGAACACAAATGTTGTGTACCTTCATGTACTGTTCCATTTAAAGGAGCTAGAATTAATATAAAGAAAACCAACGGCCTTGCCTCAGTGGTAACACCAATTCTCCTCACGCTCACCCAAGTTAAGCGCTGTCGGGCTTGGCTAGCTCTTGGATAGGTCACCGACCAGGTCAGCCGAGCGCTGTAGCCAAGTGGGGTGCTCTCAGACATTGTGAGGCCAATGGAGGAACTAGTTGACTGAGAAGTAACGGCTCCAGTCACAAAAAGTGACGACACCGGAGAGAGTGGTGTGCTGACTACGTGTCCCTCCGTATACGCATCCAGCGACGCCTCTGTGGGCTGAGGATGACATGGCGGTCCGTCCCCAACGTTGAGCTTTCCCGAGACCTGGTCGGTCGGACGGAGAAAGAGAGAGAGAATTGGTATAGAGGAGATGTTTCTTGTAGACTAAATTACGTTGTGCTGTCACTACCAAAGGTGTCAGTAAATTCTTTGAATTTTTTGGTTCATACAACTTTTTAGTGTTGACTAACTGAGAAGGATGGATACTGTGTCCTTTGTATGTCACGGTCAATAGCAAAAAATTATCATCAAAAGTACAGGACACGATAGTCTCCTCTAAAAAGGTAAAGAAGTCTACATTGCATTAATTGGTTGTTCCATTGATTTCTGGTGGAATATTTTATATATTATAAACGAAAAGACATACAGCACTGATGTGCTACTGCGAAGTGTTTATTATTTGATCAACTGTCTTTCAGCTGTTACGCCATCGTCAGGTACAAAAATTGCACAGACACACATACTTTTCTTTCAAAATGGCTCTAAGCCCTATGGTACTTAACGTCTGAGGTCATCAGTCCCCTAGAACTTAGAACCAATTAAACCTAACTAACCTAAGGACATCACACACACCCATACCCGAGGCAGGATTCGAACCTACGAGCATAATAGGCGAAACCGGTTTGTAAAATAATGTAGCGGATATTATACAAACATAGTGTGTTTGTTTATTAATAAAGTCTACACTATTTGTGCAAGTGACACATTATACTCTTTCTCACAAGCTGTGACATGGTCGCGAATAAAACAGTGACCCGAATATAGAATAAATTTCCGTTACTTTACGTGTATGGTCAAAAATGTTTTGTATCAGACTACCAGTTTCGGTCTACAGTTGGCTAGCGATGCTACCTCTGGGTCCCAGGGTCCCAGGCTCGATTCCCGGCCGGGTTGGGGACTTTTTCTTCCCAGAGACTTGGTGTTCGTGTTGTCCTCATCATTTCATCGCCATCGTCATCATTCGTGGCAGTGGCTAGATCTGAATTGGACTGCGAAAAAATTGGGACTCCGTACGGGCGCTATTGAAAATAAACAGTAGTGCTGTTGACAATATGATTCTTGCATATGGTGTTATTTATATATTTTTGACGATGCTGGTGCTGTTTTTGTATTTGACATTTGACGATGTCATTGGCTGAAGTACGTTAGGACATGTTTTTATAAAACAGATCTGATGATGGTCGTTGTAGACCTACACTGGTCATGTGATGACAAAAAAATTTGTGATCAGTAAATGAAACTTTTATATTCATTCTCTTTGCCTGTGGATTAGTTTAACCAGCAGAGCTATACCCATGTGGAGCCTTTTCTGCTTCTCTCTAGTCTCCCTGCATTATCGCAACGGGAAATACAACATCACCAAGATCTATTTTGTTGACGTTCACGGATTCTCGGTGTTCAATGGCGTCTTCAGTTCCACCACAATTTTTTGCACAGCCCGTTTCGGCCTTCACCCCATTCTCACTTATTCACAACTGAGTATAATAAACAGATAACAAGTATCTTAAAATGAGGTACTGGTAGCAATATACAGATGGAATAACTTCGGGGATAGACTACAACCCTGTCTCACTCCCTTCCCAACCACTGCTTCCCTTTCATGCCTCTCGACTCTTATAACTGCCATCTGGTTTCTGTACAAATTGTAAATAGCCTTTCGCTCCCTATATTTTATTCCTGCCATCTTCAGAATTTGAAAGAGAGTATTCCAAGCAACACTGTCAAAAGCTTTCTCTAAGTCTACAAATGCTAGAAACGTAAGATAAGTCTTAGGATCAGTATTGCCTTACGTGTTCGAATATTTCTACGGAATCCATCTGATCTTCCCCGAGGTCGGCTTCTACCAGGTTTTCCATTTGTCAGTAAAGAATTCGCGTTATTATTTTGCAGCCGTGACTTATTTAACTGATAGTTCAGTAATTTTCACATCTGTCAACACCTGCTTTCTTTAGGATTGGAATTATTATATTCTTCTTGAAGGATATTTCGCCTGTCTCATAGATCTTGCTCACTAGACGGTAGATTTTTGTCAGGAATGTCTCTCCCAAGGCTGTCAGTAGTTCTAATGGAATGTTGACTACTCCCGGGGCCTTGTTTCGACTTAGGCCTTTCAGTGCTCTGTCAAACTCTTCACGCAGTACCATACCTCCCATTTCATCTCCATCTACATCCTCTTCCATTTCCATAAAATTGTCCTCAAGCACATCGCCTTTGTATAGACCCTCTATATACTCCTTTTTACTTTTCTGCTTTCCCTTCTTTGCTTAGAACTGGGTTTCCATCTGAACTCTTGATATTCATACAAGTGGTTCTCTTTTCTCCAAAAGTCTCTTTAATTTTCCTGTTGGTGCCATCCATGTTTCCCATAGTGACATACGCTTCTACATCTTTACAACTGTCCTCTAACCATTCTTACTTAGCTGTTTTGCAGTTCCTGTCATCCCATCTTTTAGATGTTTGTATTCTCTCTCGCCCACTTTATTTACTGCATATTTATATTTTCTCCTTTCATCAATTAAATTCAATATTTTTTCTGTTATCCAAGGATTCCTACTAGTCCCTATCTTTTTACCTACTTGATGCTCTGCTTCCTACACTACTTCATCCCTCAGAGCTACCCATTCTTTTTCTAATGTATTTCTTTCCCCCATTCCTATCAATTGTTCCATTATGTTCTCCCTGAAACTCTGTACAACCTCTGGTTTAGTCAGTTTATCCAGGTCCCGTCTCCTTAAATTCCCACCTTTTTGCAGTTTCTTCAGTTTTAATCTACAGTTCATAACCAATAGATTGTGGTCAGAGTCCATTTCCGCCCCTGGAAATGTCGTACAATTTAAAACCTGATTCCTAAATCTGTGTCTTACCATTATATAATCTATCTGAAACCTGTCAGTGTCTCCAGGCTTCTTCCATGTATACAATCTTCTTTTATGATTCTTGAACCAAGTGTTAGCTATGATTAAGTTATGGTCTCTGCAAAATTTTACCAGGTGGCTTCCTCTTTCATTTCTTCCCCCCAGTCCATATTCACCTACTACGTTTCCTACTTTTCCTTTTCCCACTACTGAATTCCAGTCACCCATGACTATTAAATTTTCGTGTCCCTTCATTATCTGTTAAATTTCTTTTATCTCATCCTACATTTCATCAGTTTCTTCATCATCTGCACATCTCGTTGGCAAATAAACTTGTACTACCGTAGCTGGCGTGGGCTTCGTGTCTATCTTGGCCACAATAATGCGTTCACTATGCTGTTTGTAGTAGCTTACCCGCATTCCTTTTTCTCCTATTCATTATTAAACCTACTCCTGCATTACCCCTATTTGATTTTGTATTTATAAGCCTGTATTCACCCGACCAAAAGTCTTTTTCCTCCTGCCACCGAACTTCACTAATTCCCACGATATCTAACTTTAACCTATCCATTACCGTTTTTAAATTTTCTAACCTACCTGCTCTATTAAGGGATCTGACATTCCACGCTCCGATCCGTCGAACGCCAATTTTCTTTCTCCTGATAACGATGTCCTCTTGAGTAGTCCCCACCCGTAGATCCGAATGGGTGACTATTCTACCTCCGGAATATTTTACCCAAGAGGACGCCATCATCATTAACATTGGGTTCTGATTTTGGCTAGCATGAGACTTAGGCAAATTTAATACCACCACAAGTATTTATGTAGATCTTGGATTTTCCGCGGTGCGTACGTAACTATTTTTGCAACACAGTGCACGACTCGCCACCTTCTGCGATTAAGTTGACGTGAGTGGCATCTATTATTAATAAAAATTAGCGTATATGGTTATAAAAATTAGTTTTCAGGGGGCCTGATGGCAACTGGTTTCATTATTTACTATTAAAAACGGTCTTGATCCAAATTTACTTAGTACAATGATCGGTTTCGACCACTACTGTGGTCATCTGCAGACCAATGAGTAGGAAACTCCTCCTGCTAGAGGTCACCGTACTAAATAAATTGTGATCAAGACTGTTTTTAACAGTAAATATTAGAAACATATTGATCACTGTCACTCCCATAATGTATTCAAATGTAGTTGGTCACATTATGTACCAATTTTAAAACGACAGTTAGTACATGAGATGTTTCTGTTTTCATGAAAAGTAATAAATTACTTTCATGTTTTTCATCAGCAAGGCAAAACTAAGGAGATACTCGTCATCTGCCGTGAAGCCAATCGAAAATTTACTGAACTCAGTGCAACGATAATATTACTTATTGAAGCTTTAATTTAATTTCACTGGCTTTAGAATATTGTCTGAGAAAAAGAGAGAACTATCATGCATTTTCATTTACATGTAATAAACGATTTAATAAGAATGATTGTTTTCCCGGCGTAATGGCCGACCTATGCTGCAAGAAAAATGGTGGTCCCCTCCGGAGTACACGCTAAAACAACAAATTTACACGAAATATTGATTCACTAATATGAGGGGTACGAGCTGAGCAGAAAGTAAATGTTATGACATGGAAATACTGTTTTGTATTCTGAATAGTTTTGCAGAACTTACACGCAATTATATGCAGCGTACAATGCCTTTTGTCATCCATACAGGAATCGAAGACAGGAGAATGAGTAACATGATAAATGTCTCTGGTCTTTTTTCATTGACCAACAGAGATAAAATAAAGAAGGTTCGATATCATTATCGTTAGTTGTCTAGAACTAATTTCTGTTTCTTCCAAATGTTAATGTTCGTTGCACAAAACACATCGCACTTTTAACACTTCTAGCGTCACATGACGAATCACTTCATTTTTAAAGAAATATATGTGACATTCCGCCACACGGTGTGAGTTTTCTTGAAATTCGTAAACTGGAATGCCATACTGTTATATCACCATTGCACGTATTGTAACCAACGGAATTTGTCTTTGAACTACTCGATTCTAATTTCATCGACCTATAGCGCTTTCACAGCTACTTCTACAAAACCGCAATACAGTTATGTCTTGCTGCTTTTCTTATCCGTTTTTACACTCTCGATGTCTTCTGCGCTCTTAACACCGATATCTGTTTCCCCATACCGTAATTCTTGCACTGGAACTGTCACGTACAGGGTGGCGCACGAAATGTGTTACCATTTTGTTTTTGAATATAAACTTTATTGTCAATACAATCTGAAATGAACATATACAACAATAAAGAGCCGTCCATGGAGATCTGTTCTAACTCAGCACATGCTCAATATGTCCACCATTTCGTTTCCTAACTTCCTTCAAACGAACACTATTTTTTCCTTTAGATACCCCCAAAGAATAAAGTCTAGACTATTGGGGGGCCAATTTTGTCCGTCATTGAAGCGACCTGGAAACCTGAGTGAAATGATCTGCATGTCGAAACGCTCGTGTAAAAATTCCAACACAGTGTTTGCAGTATGTGGCCTTGCTCCATCTTGCATGAACCACTGCGTGTTGAAGGGCAAGGCAGTAGCAAGAAGCTGTGGAATGAAGCTATTGCGAAGCATGCTCAAATAACGCTCGCTGTTCACAGTTTCTTCGAAGAAAAAGGGACCAATAAGTCCGTGACTGGAAATTGCCGCCCACGCTGTAATCCTCGGAGCATAATGTTGACGTTCATGAAGCACTTAAGGGTTGTCAGTGGCCAAAAAGCGTACATTTTATTTGTTAACCACACCGTCTAAATAAAAATGCGCCTCGTCTGAAAATCAAAAGTTGTTGAGAGTTTCTTCCCTATCCTCCGTCCACTGAACAAACAGTAGTCTCTGCTGCTTGTGTTCTTCAGTGAGCTTCTGTGCACAGGTCATCTTGTATGGGTACGTATGGAGGTACTTTTAAGAATGCGTTGAAGGGAGCGTCGAGATATTCCCAGTTGCACTGCTGCCTTTCTACACGACTTCCCGGGGACTTCTCTGTACAGCAACTCGTACCGCTTCAATATCCTCCGGCGAACAAATAGGCTTAGGCTGAGGTCGCTTCGCTTCCAATGCTGTTCCTTCCTGTACAAATTTATCGTATAACCTGTGGATGGTCTTCTTGCAAGGGACCCATCGTGCGTTAAACTGCTGTCGAATACGCCTCTGAGTCACAACAAGGATTTTCGTTTCATGAAAAGTAACACAATAGCCGATCGTTGCTGTGTCGTCGATTGTCAGCCATTGCTGCTTACTAGTCTCCTAGCGGCAGTATTGTGAATTACACGTCATTTCGTAACTCATTTGTTTTTCAAAGCTCTGCTGGTACTACTGTAGATATACTTGCAGGATATCTAATGTGCGTCGTAAATTGCGAAAGAAACAATTGGTAATACATTTCATGCACCACCCTGTATTTACGTAGCAGCGAGCCTAACTTAGCCCAGAATAAGTTGTTGCTCCACACGGGGGACATCTCCTGCTTTCAGATTTTATGGGGTTATTTGTTTCCAGTTTCCTTCGCCTCCCTTGGGACATAAGGTATTCGCTCATTTCTTTAATTTTACGCTCAGTAACAGCTATAATTATTATACCTAACGATCAACTACGAACTATCTCCACGGCTGAGGAGGAGAAGAAGCGCGTCGAACGCATCATTCAGCGCAAGCTTCATTATTACTCTTCCGATTTCCTTTACGTGGCCTTCCGTCCACTTTGCAATAAATCGCGACCTCCGCGATGAAAGGAAAGTTATTTATAGCGACCGCTCGGGCCCGGTGGGCGGACTTCCCGCCCACGCGACGGCCAGATGGATGACCGCCACTAAACCGTATACAGCGCGAACTGGCGCCAGAAAAATACGACTTCCATACTGCGAGCGGACTTCACCGCCAGCGCAGCGCCGGCCAGGCGTCCCGGCCGCCCCGTTCCGGACAATGGGCGGGCGCAGCGTCGGCCGAGGCGCGCGATAACGCCGGCGCTGACGTCATTGCAAAGCGAGCTGGCCGCCGGCGACTGCTGGAAACACTGTGCCGCGTCGTATACCGTGGCTGTTTGCGCGCTGTCTCCCTGTTCGCAGCACGGCCACGCACCATTGGTAGGAATTCTTTGTGAATAGTTGAAAAGCAGGGTGTCAGGAAAAATAAACCAACAAGTTGTATGCGTCCCTACTGCATTTACCAATCTGTTTTCAAAAGTTATGAATATACACTACTGGGCATCAAAGTTGCTACACCACGAAGAAATGCAGATGATAAACGGGTATTCATTGGACAAATAAATTATACCAGAACTGTCATGTGATTACATTTTCACGCAATTTAGTTGCATAAATCCTGAGAAATCAGTACCCAGAACAACCACCTCTGGCCGTAATAACGGCCTTGATACGCCTGGGCATTGAGTCAAACAGAGCTTGGATAGCGTGCACAGGTACAGCTGCCCATGCAGCTTCAACACTATACCACAGTTCATCAAGAGTAGTGACTGGCTTATTGTGACGAGCCAGTTGCTCGGCCACCATTGACCAGACGTTTTCAGTTGCTGAGAAATCTGGAGAATGTGCTGGCCACGGTAGCAGTCGAACATTTTCTGTATCCAGAAAGGCCCGTACAGGATCTGCAACATGCGGTCGTGCATTATTCTGCTGAAATGTAGTGTTTCGAAGGGATCGAATGAAGGGTAGAGCCATCTGAAATGTAACGTCCACTGTTCAAAGTGCCGTCAATGCGAACAACAGGTGACCGAGACGTGTACCCAATGGCACCCCATACCATCACTCCGGCTGATATGCCTGAATGTCGATGACGAATACATGCTTCCAATATGCGTTCACCGCAATGTCGCCAAACAGTGATGCCACCATCATGATGCTGTAAACAGCACCTTTTGCCATTCGTGCACCCACTTTTGTCGTTGGTACACCATCGCAGGCGCTCCTGCCTGTGATGCAGCGTCAAGGGTAACTACAGCCATGGTCTCCGAGTTGATAGTCCATGCTGCAGCAAACGTCGTCGACCTGTTCGTGCAGATGGTTGTTGTCTTGCTAACGTCCCCATCTGTTGAATCAGGGATCGAGACGTGGCTGCACGATCCGTTACAGCCATGCGGATAAGATGCCTGTCATCTCGCCTGCTAGTGATACGAGGCCGTTGGGATCCAGCACGGCGTTCCGTATTACCCTCCTGAACCCACCGATTTCATATTCTCCTAACAGTAATTGGATCTCGACCAACGCGAGCAGCAATGTCGCGATACGATCAACCGCAATCGCCATAGACTACAATCTGACTTTTATCAAAGTCGGAAACTTCATGGTACGCACTTATCCTCCTTACACGATGCATCACAACAACTTTTCACCAGGCAACGCCGGTCAACTGCTGTTTGTGTATGAGAAATCGGTTGGAAACTGTCCTCACGTCAGCACGTTGTAGCTGTCGCCCCGCCGCCAACCTTGTGTGAATACTCTGAAAAGCTAATCATTTGCATATCACAGCATCTTCTTCCTGTCGGTTAAATTTCGCGTCTGTAGCACGTTATGTTCGTGGTGTAGCAATTTTAATGGCCAGTAGTGTACAACAACAGTACCGAGTGTTAAAATTGAAACCAGTAGGATAGCATACAGTATAACTAAATTTTACTTGTTACATTAATGAAGTCCACGAGATGAACCAAAAGTTTACCGACGAACTTTCAGAGGCTGCAGTAAGAAACAAAATACGAAAATAACATCTGGTAAACTTGAGCTCTAAAACGTATATCTTAAGAACTGTGTGCATTTTGTCAGTAGAGCAGGAGAGTGGCCACGACCGGTATTAAAGCATTAATTTCGGAAAGACTACTAGGTGTTTGAGAAAAGTAAGGAGACTGACCCTATATCTACCAAAATTTGCATTTGTTTCAAACAAAAGTAGTGTCCCGTTCAAAGCAGTTGCATTCGGCAGCTGAAGGTCGGCGGAGTCGTTGTCCACAATTTTGGCTTCAACTTGTAGGGTCTTGATCATTTCGGTCACATTCTTTTGAATGTTCCCGAGAGTCCGAAAATGATGTCCTTTTAAGATATTTTTCGATTTGGGGGAAAGAAAACTGTCACAACGACTCAGATCAGGTGAATAGGGCGGGGAGGGGGGGGGGGGGGGACGGGGCTGTGGAACAACAGAAATGTCTTTTCAGGTCAAAAATTCCGTGATGGAAATGGCCATGTTACATGGGGCGTTGTCACGATACAGCATCCACTTGTCGGCAATCTTCCTTCTCATTCGATCCAACCTTTCCTCGACCCTTTCCAGTACATATTGGCAAAACACTTGGTTGACGATTTGTCCTGGAGGAACAAATTCTTTACGCACGATACCTCTACTGTCAAAGTAGCAAATCAAATTGTTTTGTTCCTTAATTTGTTCATAGAGCTTTTTGTCGGTCGAGGAGATGTCTCAGTGTGCCTTCGCTCACTTTGTCGCTTTGTCTCAGGACTGTTCTCAAAAATTTGGATTCATCTGATGTTATCACACGACTAAACCATTCGTGGCCATCGGCAGTCCTCTAAAGAAGATCGACGCACACATTTCTTCGATTGTCCTTCTGCTGAATTGGTAGGTTTCTCGGTACCATTTTCGCACATACTTTTCACATGTGAAAAACCTCGGTATAAATTTGATGTACGGTGTAAGTGTTTTAATAGGTCACGCATCGTTGTTATTGTTAAACGTAAGTCTGAACTCAAAAGAGCACGCACAAGTGCCACGTTTCCGTCGGTTTTTAAACAACTGGGTCTCCCTGAGCGATGTTTATATTCAGTGTCTTCTCGGCATACCAAAAATCATTGTGCCAGCGAAAAGCTTGTTCTCTTGGTAAGGAGTATGCCTATGTCCCATAGCATTGTTTCAACTTTCTGAAGTTCACGCTCGCGGGCTCCCCAAGTCTGACACAAGATTTGATGGCATTTACTTTTCTCACGCACTTCCTATGTTGCAGTCTTAGGATCTGCAAAAGATAGAACCGACATTGACAGGATAAACAGTTAAACAGCATTTTATAAGACTGTACTAAATATTTCATTTAATACTATGTATGGAACCACAACATACCTTACGCTTTATAATTTTTTTTCATCAGTACTGCAAGTGGCAGTACACCACTTATACATATGTCACTATCAAGAAAATCACCAGAAGTTAGCATGTCAAACGTAAAGTAATACTATGTACAATGAGCCCACTACGAGAGCTGACACAAGTTAAAAACTGACATCTAAACTAGAATCAGCGTAAAAATTCTGTTACGTTAGCCCACCACATAACGCTGTGGTTGAGTGAATCGATATTACCGTCTTGCATTGGACAGAAGCGTGGACATATCATTTCATATAATTGGTTTATGTTAAATAAAATCCAATTGTTTCTTAAAACATAGGCAAGCACAAAGAATGTAACAATTTTCAGATTATATTCAAAAAACTTTTTTATAAAATAACCCATTCAAAAAATATTATATTTTTTACAATTTAAATAAAAGGGGCACTGTCAAAAGCCACAAGACATTAGATTTCAGGTTATCAAAGAATGCCTAAGACTGACAGGTATGAGGCTAAAATATTATTATGTACAAGACTACATCGATATCTAAGGACATAATTATCTGTGTCATGATTAAAATTTCGTCATAATTTATTCACTCACAATCAGATGGAGGACGTTAACAATTATTGTAGTGCCTTGTGTAATTTTATTATCACGAAACAATGGATGCTTTAACTGTATTTTTTTAATTTACAACGTGTCACCCAACGTCTAGGTGAATTTGAGTAGGGGTCTTAGATATATCATAAAGGAGAACGTTCTTAATTTCTGTCATATACACAAAATAATTCGTGATTCACGATGAAGACGATTAATCAAAATCTATACGTTACACTTACGTCGTTTTGAAAGTGTTCCGGCGTAGCGACAAGCACCGGCACGAAGATGAAGAACGCAAGAGCAGAGATGGCTGTGAGATGACGACAGCCAATTGTACGCTTACTAGGACCGCACCACGTCTGGAGTGGCCTCTAGCCAAAGAGAATATAAGCGCCGCTCCCGCCAGCCTGACAGTAGGAGACGCGCCCTAGTAGATCCGTACTAGAAGAGAGCACTATAGGAGCCATTACTTGCAAGGACATTCTATACAGCTAAAGACTCTGATTATTTGCATGTCGCCAATAGCTTGCGACACGACATTGTAAACCAAAGTTAAGTACTGTCAATCTAATTTATTGCAATAAAAACAATTAATATGATTCGCTGGAATTGTTGTATAGCTACACGAGAAAGCAGCATCCGTTAGGCGAATGGGCAGGACTCCACAGAAAGAAATACAATGTTTAGGCGCATCTAACTCATCACACGACGTCTAGGTGAAACATTAGTGCAAACATTATTTTAAAACAGTTAAAACCAATTTATTGTGGTTTACGTTATCTATATAAAATAATACAGACTAGCATGTAGCTGAACCTATTACAAACCAACAATAGCTACGATACCTAAGTGTCCATTATTCTATGTTATGATAGAGCTAATGCACATTAACTCTACGTTTATTTTTAAATAACTAACGATCAGAAATTTTTACGCTTGCTGCAATGTTTTATGCGATATCACCGTCAAGAAAAAAGAAGGTATACCAACACACTAGAAAACATTAGGTGACGTCTGGGTGGTTATTAGGTACAAACCATACATCGATAAATGTTCTTCGGCAGATATTATGAATTTGTTGTGCGTAGGTGATCTAAATTAAATTGGCTATCCTTTGTATCGACGTAAAGTACATTGTGGTAAATGGAGCATTTGTATATACTCTTATCTCATGCTAGTTAGTTGTTTATCCTGTCGATGTCGGCTCTATCGTATTGCATGTCCGAAGACGGCAACATAGACCAGTCGAAACTGGTTAAATAATAAATTTTTTACTAGCGATCTTGGTGTTTGAACGATTCTTCTCCACACTATGGCAGATCACACCCACGCTGGTACAATGTCAGAAATATATAGTAACAGATGTGTCTCAGAGCAGCGAAGTTGTACACGTACTCATAGGTCTTACGGAATGCACTTGTGAGCCCATTTTTGCAGGGCAATTTTTCCTTATTTTGATCCACACTATTGCCTCTCAAAGCGTGGAAAGCAAAGAGTTTTCAGTAGAAGGGATGTGTTTCGCAGTAGCGAAGGTGGACAAATGTTCATAGCTTTAAAAGTATGTATTTTAGATTCCACTTTATACTAGATTTTTATCTTCTCTTGGTCTTGTCTGAAAGCTTGTCAGTGGAATTCTTGTTCGTCCTGTATAGTATAATAGCAAGAGAACATGATATAGGGGTGTGCACAGTAAGAAATTTTGCACACAGAATAGCACCTCTGACAGCAACTAAGTTCTATCCAGGTTGGGCATGGAGTCGAACTGTGCTAGGATGACAGATGTGTGTATGTCGTTCTATGCTGCTTCTACTCGATGGTGTAGTGGTTAGTGTTTAACGTCTCGTCGACAACGTGGTCATTAGAGACTGAGCGCAAGCTCGAGTTAAGGAAGGATTGGAAGGGAAATCGGCCGTGCCCTTTCAAAGGAACCATCCCGGCATTTGCCTGAAACGATTTAGGGAAATCACGGAAAACCTAAATCAGGATGGCTGGAGACGAGATTGAACCGTCGTCCTCCTGAATGCGAGTTCAGTGTGCTAACCACGATGGTGTAGTAAGACCTGTCAGCGTACCAGTCTCTCCCCAAGCCACGACCATAACAGAGGAGGCAGAGGTGATTAGTGTTTCATGTCCCGTCGACAACGTGGTCATTAGAGACGGAGCACAAGCTCGGCCTAGGAAAGGAAGGGGCAGGAAATCGGCCGTGCCCTTTCAAAAGGAACCAACCCAGCATTTGCTCGAGGCGATTTAGGGAAATCAAGGAAAACCTAAACCAGGATGGCTGGACGCGGGTGTGAAATATCGTCCTCCCCAATGCGAGTCCACTGTGCTAACCACTGCGCCACCTCGCTCCGTATGACCAGAACGGGTGAGATATCTGGAGAGCGCGCTGTCCATGGCAACACACAATCACGCTATGTATAGAGGTAGGCGACATGTAGTCTTGTTGGAAGATGATGTCACGGAGGCCTGGAAGATTCCGGCTATGCTTACCTGAGGTGGCTGTCTCGTGTACCCAGTGCCATTTCATACCTAAATGCAACTATCAGGTCCGTATGACTATGCGGAGTACAATCAGGAAACCCTCGTTGTGTTGAGAGCCTCCACATACGGATACGTCCGTAGTGATACTGTATGCCGAGCCGAGGCTCATTTGATAACGCTATGTTGTGCCACTCTTGTGTCCAGTGCTGTCATTGGGCACACGACAGTCGTCGCAACTCATTTTGCTGCCGCGTCGAGGAGAGCCACAAAGACAGTCGCTGCGCGACAATATAGTCGAACGCGAAAATATGTAGTTGACCCTAACCAACACAGGGAGATATGATCATTCTAATAAAATAAAACAAATTAGGAGTCGCATGGAAAGATTTATGTGTTCTTCTTCTCTTACGCATTTCGGGAGTGGCACGGCAGAGTATCTGAGTGAAAGTGGTCGAATGAACACTCAGCCAAGCACCCATTTATGAATTCAGCAAGCAAGCCGATTTTCTAACCCAAGGTATATGAGGTTGACGTATGATTCTGCATAGACGAGAGAGCAGCAACTGTCCTCTCGGGGGCTAGTTTAGTAGAGCTGCTGAAAACCAGCATAGCATTAATTTTGAAGTCTCTCAAACTGTCGATGCAATATATACAACATAGTAATGGGATTTCGTAAACGCGAGCAGCCATTTGGCGGGACGATGTACCATAATCTTGACATACAACGATCCTGCCACTCTCAACACTAACTCTTTGATAAAGCATAACGCAATGTTTTCACAGACAACCAACTTTCAGATGTGATTTCTAAATGAGGAATCCAACTCGTCATCTCTCCTTTCATACAAAATGTATATGACGTTACCGCTATCTACTTTACATGATTGGGCTGAAATGCTGATCATTTGCATATCTGAAAGCAATAAGCGAACAATAGACATAGACATCACAGAAATAGAAATACACATATTCACAGCAAAAAGGGACCACGGACATAGTGCACGATGAAACGCATTAACAGACAGCATTTCAAAAGCAACGCATGAAGAGTACCTATGGACAAGACATGACACATACGCTCTATTCACGTAACAACAATATAGAGAGGGTGGACAGCGACATACGCAGTGACTGAGACAACAGTTAACTAAAGAGGGCGGGGAGGAGGAGAAGGAAGATGAGTTAAAAATTAGATATAACATGCCAAAATGCACTGACAAACTGTACATATCAGTCAAACAATAAGGATAGAAAATGCTAAAATCAATGTGGTGTAAGATGCGGCAATATCATTTCTCTAATACTAATTATTAACTATTTTACTGTCACTGGCGGTTAACCGCTCGAAAAAACCATTCCGAGGTATTCACTGCCAGTTACAATAAGTGATGGCACTAACAGATCTCTTCTTTGGTATATCAGACTTTTATATTCTTCTTAAACAACTAAATTTTGTATATATATAAACCTACAATTATTTGTTATTTGTATTAATTAATTTTTCCGCGTCTAATGTTGCAAATAAAAACAAAACAAAAAGCTACAGTAAAGATGACAAACGAAAACTGCAATATGTTTTAAAGTATCTGGTAACAGCTCTTTAAATTCGCAACAAATAATCATCAGCACACCGCATGTAAATTTGGCACTTGTTACAGGCTCCCTTCACGTAGTTGCAATTTTAAAGACTTGCAACGAATCTGAATGACCACCGCTGCTGCACTGCTTGTTGGTCACTTCAAACTAACTGCCATGAACGCGGGAAAACATTTTATCCGATCACAAAACGTATTCTAAACTTGGTAGGAGATTAAAACTTTCGGCAGGACAATGAGTAGATCCCAGAATCTTCCCTCTTAGCGAATGAAATGTCCAGGCGTGACCCGCGACGCATCGTAAGAGCTTTATCTCCGCCAGTACATCTCTTCTGCTTTGATGTAACAGATCTTCTGCATGTCTTGCTGGACCAGAATTTCTGGATGAAAGGGTATGGCGGAGAACTGCGTCTGCTATTTCCTAAGGGAATGTTCCCAGAAGGAATCTTCCTCTCTGGAGTATAGTAAGCTGTTTTCAATCTTCCCATAAGATTAAAATCGTATATTGGATCGGGATACGAACCCGGAACCTAATACTTCGCGAGCAGCAGTAGTACACTGAGGACAGGTCGTGAGTTGCGGTGGGGAGGTTAGTCTGTAACTGCATTTCCCACGATACTCTGGGTTCCAGGTAGGACTGCCAGTCCCGCAAACAGTGTTAACCTGCCAAGTAGCTTCGAAACATCTGCGCCCGGAGATTGCAAGGCGGGACTAACTATATAACTCTAATCTTGACACAGTGGGCCTATTCTTGCATCCTTAACAGCTCCATTCGACGTATTCCCTGCTCAGGAGAAGGTGGACATTATGAATGGGTGAAATGTGCTGGCCCCGGCTTATGCGTTGGTTTAAACCTTCACTGTTACTCTGAGTTTGGTTTCGCGTTGTTCTTGCGGTTATGCCATAGTTCTTCCTCTTTCTACGTTTGGCAGCAGTGGTGTGCATCGATATTCGCACTTTGTACTATCTTTGGTCTGGGGCTTATAGTTTCCAGCTAGCTGGTGTGCGGCAGTCGGTCAGTTGGTGAGAATCAGCCAGGAAATCTCTGCACGGTGCAGTGGGCCGGGCCCGCTGGCGGTCTCTACGCAGCGTCGGAGTGTGTGGGAGCTGTTCCGATTTCTACGAGGTTCGTGGCTCACCTACCCAGGAAATCAAAGTTTAGTGGTGGTTTAATTACCGAAGCCAGTCTGTTCACATTGTGCCGTTGGTTTTCATGGCTGGCTGCTGGGGGTATTCCCGTGAGCCAACAGCGAGTGTTCGAGCTGGCGAGAGTTGGCCACCATCCGGTGGAGTTTAACTGTATTTTGGTTATTTGAAGTCCAAGTTCACCAGCTTAATTTTCTTCCTTGTGGCCGTTAGTGTTCCGGTTACCTGCCTGACCGCTGACGTAAAATCCAGGCAGTGTCCTTTCCTCATCGTGTTGTCGCGGCCCTACACGTGTGTGTAGTTTTGACAGCTTATGCATACTTGGCTGTGGGCGGCTACGTCTTTTACATTTTGGCTTTGGAGTTCCTTGTGTACTGGCCGGGTGGAAAGCAAGTCATCTTGTCGGTGGATTCGTTGACTGTCTCTTGGTTGGGTTGCCGGCGGATCGGATATAGTTGGTCCGACTATCTGTCTCCTCTAAGCGAACGTTAATATTTCAACTGCAGACCGAACCCCGGAAACTTCTGAGCGCCACTGGCCGTACTGCCTTTTCTTATTGGTGTTTGATGGTGTATTTTAATGGCTCACAGCCGATGGTTTGAATTTGTATTTTTTTAGTTGGGTTTTAAATAATGGGCTTCCAGCCATCTTAAAATTAAAATTCCTTACTTGTTAAGTCTTAGATTGGTTGGGCCTTCGGTCTGATTTAAAATATTTTTGGATAAAGCTTTAGGCCTTCTGCCTTTTGAAAATATATTGTAGTTGTGTTTTTCAGTCATGGGCCTTCAGCCATCTTAAAATTAAAATTCCTTACTTGCTAAGTCTGTGATTGTTTCGGCCATCGGTCTCATTTAAAACTTTTTTTCTGGATAAAGCTTTGGGCTTTCTGCCTTGTAAAAATTTATTGTAGTTGTGTTTTGAATCATGGGTCTTCAGCCGTTTTAAAAGTAAAATTCCCTATTGTTAAGTCTTAGATTGTTGGGGCCTTCAGTCTTATTTTTAAAATTATTTAAGGATAAAGCTTTGGTCCTTCTGCCTTTGAAAATTTATTGTAGTTGTGTATTTAAATCATGGGCCTTCAGCTGTTTTAAAATTAAAATTCCTTACTTGTTAAGTCTTAGATTGGTTGGGCCTTCGGTCTGATTTAAAATATTTTTGGATAAAGCTTTAGGCCTTCTGCCTTTGGAAAATATATTGTAGTTGTGTTTTTCAGCCATGGGCCTTCAGCCATCTTAAAATTAAAATTCCTTACTTGCTAAGTCTGTGATTGTTTCGGCCTTCGGTCTCATTTAAAACTTTTTTTCTGGATAAAGCTTTGGGCTTTCTGCCTTGTAAAAATTTATTGTAGTTGTGTTTTGAATCATGGGTCTTCAGCCGTTTTAAAAGTAAAATTCCCTATTGTTAAGTCTTAGATTGTTGGGGCCTTCAGCCTTATTTTTAAAATTATTTAAGGATAAAGCTTTGGGCCTTCTGCCTTTGAAAATTTATTGTAGTTGTGTATTTAAATCATGGGCCTTCAGCCGTTTTAAAATTAAAATTACTTACTTGTCAAGTCTTAGATTGTTTCGGCTTTCAGCCTCATTTGAAATATTATTTAAGGATAAAACTTTGCGCCTTCTGCCTTTTGAAAATTTATTGTAGTTGTGTTTTAAATCACGGGTATTCAGCCGTTTTAAAAATTAAAAAGGTTGTGCACTTAAGCCATAAGATTGTGTGACACATTCAGTCGATAGTTAAGCTCGGAAATTTGCGCTGTAATGTTTGGGCAACTAAATAAAGTTATATGTATTCGAGTGTAACTAACAGCCGCTCAATTTTGGCCCCTTTCCACAATTCCAACTACCTGTTCTGTCTTGCGGATTTAAGCAGGCGTTTCAATGGCATTAAAAGCACTAGTCATGGTAAATCTGGATCATCAATCAACGAGTAAAACAAAGTTATGAATATCTTAGGAGAACAGTGGAAATTAGCTCCTAGTCGCGATTTAATTTAGGATATGAAGTTCCAGGTGGCATTCGATCACTGTATGAAAACTGAGGACGAACAGCAGTAAAAAGGGGTGGAATTACATGTTCAGTTTCTGATTCTTCAACCACATTGTTGAAAAACGATTAATGAGAGACTGTTTTGGCAGTATTTGTGTACGAGGCATTCTTGAAACCACAACTGAAGGTATGGAATGGACGTGACCATTTTATATTCAGCTTTAGTTTCACTTACGTACTTAGCATACACTCGTCTGATTGTGGTAGAGATGCCATGCACCACTAGAAAAAGAAAAAAAAGGCGGGTGCATCCAACTTATTGACGCTTACTCTCATTCTGGAGACGTCCAGTTCGAACGCCGCTCCGGCTGTTGTAAGCTTTGATCTCAGTAGTTTCAGTAACTTACGCCTGGCAGAAATGAGGCATTATTCTTTAGTAATGGTTGTTTACTAGTTGTCCCTCCTCCTCCAACGAAAGATTTAATTCTGATTCTGCAGTCAGGTTGTCTGGGACGGAATATAAAAATCTCATAACAAAAGAGCCACTGTTATTAGGATCAACAGATTAAAGAGAGTGACTCGCTTAATATATTATTAATAACCATTAGAATCCATTAGGCGAGTTACTTTCTTCCGTATTTTATTTATTATATTATTTATTATATTACGCACTGATTTGGGGGGAAGAAAATTATTGCAAAAAATACACTAGACTATATAACTGCCAATAGAGCTTCTCAAATTTTTGCACTTGTGTTTGGTGGCGACTCGCCTCAGTAAGAACTAATCAGTTTGGATCTGCGACTAAAATACACTTCATGTTGTAAAACAGTTTCACATTTGAAAATGTAAAATGACAATAACTGAAGACGGCAGTACACTTTCATCTTTTACAGAAAACTCAAGTTCTCCGTGAGGTAAAAGTAGAACTTATGTCCAAGCTAGTTTTTGATAAGAAATGAAATACTCTAAAACAGATGTGCTGAACGTCATACAAATGGCGGAATTTATCAAATTAATCGTATTTACAAATCGTGTCAACTAATCATTTACATTCAATCCTGTTTACGATTAAGATTTGTACAAAGTGTACTACTATGCTTATAATACCACCTCCAACTTGCTACCCAAGCTACGTTCACGTAAAAGTAAGTAGTTCTTGTCAGTTATCCCGTAACATTATGATTGTAGAAGTCTATGCACTAACAGGTAACAACGGCAATCGCTCACAGCAACCATAACTCCAAAGCAGGTCTACTTCCACCGGAAGACCATACAGCAGCTTGTGGCTGGTTCCCTCCAGAACTGTGTAGTATTTGCACAGAACGTAAGTACCTGTTAAATAAGAGGAATATACAGAAATGACTAAAACTGAAAAAGAAAATCACTTACCAAATCGCTCCCCAAATTAGGAATTTGTAAAACATCATTCAAAATTAGTTTCAATAAAATCTAAGCCTAAGCGGGAGCCGACATCCTACTTAGGTTAAAGAAATTTACAGAGGTATAAGTATTAGACGCGATGTGGATCATGTGTGGGCTATGTTGTCTGTAATATCTTTACAGCGCATACAAGTCTGACAAACTTTTGTAAGATTTTTTAAAGAAACATACTTTTCCCGGAGTTAAGCGCTGTCGGGCTCGGCTAGCAATTGGATGGGTGACGCATCTGGTCTGCCAACCACTGTTGGCAAGCGGGGTGCACTCAGCCCTTGTGAGGCAAACTGAGGAGCTACTTGACTGAGAAGTAGCGGCTCCGGTCTCGTAAACTGACAAACGGCCGGGAGAGCGGTGTGCTGACCACATGCCCCTCCACATCCGTATTCAGTGACGCCTGTGGCCTGGGGGCGACACGGCGGCCGGTCGGTACCGTTGGGCCTTCCAAGGCCTTTTCGAACGGAAAGAGTTAATAGAGATCCTTTACTAATGATCTGTCCAGAATTTTTCTCTATTTCACTTTCTAATTCCGTTGGGAAGGACTTGGTTCGGTGACAAAAAAATGTTCAAATGTGTGTTAAATCTTATGGGACTTAACTGCAAAGGTCACCAGTCCCTAAGCTTACACACTACGTAACCTAAATTATCCTAAGGATGAACACACACACACACACACCCATGCCCGAGGGAAGACTCGAACCTCCGCCGGGACCAGCCGCACAGTCCATGACTGCAACGCCTGAGACCACTCAGCTAATCCCGCGCGGTGATCGGTGACACGACGATTTGTGCACCACACGCGCGCCATTGTATGCTGATTTGTATTCTGTGCAAGTCCAACCTTGCAGTCAGAATTTCTTGCCATGAATTTTGATCAATGTTTTTGTAAAACGAAAAACATTTTCTCACATTACACACCATCCGCTGTCACCAAGATTATCTGCTCCCCAACAACTACATAGAACATGCTTACTATGAATTCAGGATTTACTTTGAACAGTATTTAGTGAATTTAAACAAAACTGAACTCACTATACGATATGTTTCCTTGTTCTGCTCCTGCTGTGGTCAGTATGATGCATCCTAACTTTGAACAATTACTTTTTGGAAGAATTAAGTACGTTAATTACTTTTCAGTCACATTTATTTCTTTATTTTGAAAAGATTACATTACAATAGTTGGTTCCTAGACTTTGTATGGGAAAGATGTGTACTCATATGTCTTACAAGCAGATTTTTCTATAATTCTGTGATATTATTCAGGTTGGGAGCAGTGCGTGATTATGTGTCAGTACTGGTGAAGTCCTAATTGAAGGTAAAACGTGATCTGAATGATATTAACAGAAATATACGTAAAAGAATCCAAGCCGATGTAGGAAATGATCGTATTCCAGGCAACGAAATAGGGAATTGAAGGTAATTATTATTTTTAATTCTGTATAACTCATTTAAGTGATTCTTCAGGACTCTTACAATCACGTGAAGCCCAACTCTACAGTTGCATTTGTATTCTGTGAAGAGTCGTTATTGTGCTGATAGTAAGTAAACTCATCACCCCTTAATGATTCTTTACTCGAAATTAAACATAAATTCTTCGAAGAGTGAAGTATGAAGCCTGTTAGAAGGGGAAGAAGTAGTTAATCAGCCAAATATTATAGGTAATTCAGATAAAGATTTGGAAATGGGAAATATATGGAAAAAAAACGTTCTACTCAAGTCACCCTGCCGGAGTGGCCGTGCGATTCTAGGCGCTACAGTCTGGAGCCAAGCGACCGCTCCGGTCGCAGGTTCGAATCCTGCCTCGGGCATGGATGTGTGTGATGTCCTTAGGCTAGTTAGGTTTAATTAGTTCTAAGTTCTAGGCGACTGATGACCTCAGAAGTTAAGTCGCATAGTCCTCAGAGACATTTGAACCAATTTTACTCAAGTCAGAGGCGGACTATTCGAAAACATTGGACAAGAAATTGCAGACTTCTGAATTGCTCTATAGAATGGTGTTAGAAATGAAGTCAACTCATTGAGCCGTGCTGTGGCTCGCGTTGTTTCTGTTTGTAGTTTTCCACCCTCTGTTGCAGGCCAGATGGTATCGTTTAGTTGGCATAGTTGCAGTTGTTTGTCTTTTTCTCCTGACGATTGACGCCACTCGGTTTTCCAAGCGTCGCCTGTCCTATAGTGGCAGCAGCGGCGGTTATCGATATGCAGTAACTGTTCCCCTATCTTTGGGGTTACGTCGTTGTTTTTCCGCGTCGTGTGAGTGGGCCACTTCGGTTGGGGACTCAGGAGGAGCCAGGTCAACACAGTGCGCTAACACGCCGGGACCGCTTGTGTCACGCATGGACTGCCGGATGGAAGGGCTGTGGTCACGAGGGTGCACGACCTCGTCGTAAATCGGATCTAGCAAGCTTTAAGATGAATGCATTTCAATCCGAGTAGAGAAACCCCAACCATTGCGATATATCGAGATTCAGCAGTGACATGGCTTCGTGGTGCTGCTCGTAGTGTTCCCGAGGTGAAGAGCAGCGAGTGGAGTGCTTGGTGAAGGCGGATCTGATTAGCTAGGCGGATCTGATTAGCTTTCCTCGGCTTCTTATTACTATTTACTGTGTTCAACTTGTTACAATTTGCTAGTGTATGTAATGGCAGTGTACATTTTCTCGCCTTGGCGCTGTTGTCAGGTGAGGTGTGTAGTTTTGACACCTTTCTGGACTGTAGACCGGTTGGTGATTCTTCTCCTCTGGTGGCAGTGATTCCGTTCTCGTTCCAGGCGCTCTAAACACAGTATTCTGGGGACGTAGTGCAGAGTCTCGGTTCCAGCTTTGGCGTATTGTTCCCTCGTTGTATTTGGTTTATCGGACGTCAGGTAGCTTCAGCAAGAATATCATTAGTCATTCGTTGGACTGCCACTAGTCTGAGTTATCATCTAGTGAAGTAAATGCAACTCTTGGTTGCCTATCTCATCGGTCGCGAAAGTTTTAGTTGCTGGACCTTCTCAAAGGTCGATTCCTGGAGCACCGTCCGTGACCGCTTGGTTCTTGTAAGACGTGCGTTGTAAAAGGAGGTCTGATCCTCAGTAGTTCAGTGTAACGCTCCTTCAGCCCACGCCTTCTGCTCGTATAATCTGCCTCAGCACCCTTTAAGGAACCTATGTGCTGGTACTTGTGTTTTATTATTGTATTATTTATTACAATGCCTTGTAATGCCTACATTAAAGGTTATATATGTGTAGTTGATAGTTGTGGCGCCTTCTAGAATAAATCTAGCAGTGTAATGTTCAGTGGATGTTAAGGGTTGTGTTACAAAGTTTACTATCATCTTATTTCACCCGTTTGGTGATCCGTTGCTTGTTTTTTAATATACCTTTGCTATTGTATTTGCTGTTTTACAGCAGTTTTCTAAATTTTTTATATTATTGCCGTTCCTGGCATGTGAGGCCTTCAGCTATGATTGTGGTCATTTGCCTTAACATTCTAATTTGGTATTTGTATTTACGCAGTAAGCCTTTAAAACCTTATTTACTGCCTTTCCTGGAGTCTGATGCCTTCTGCTGTGTTTGTGGCGACTTGCCGTTAATATTTCAAAACCCGTAATTTGTAAGTTGCAGCGAGTTTTAAACAGTTCTTAATTTATTTCCATTCCCGGTGTGTAATGCCTTTAGCCCAGATCACAGTGGCTTATTTTTAAAACATTATCTGTTGTATCTGTATTTAATGGTGATTTGTTAAATTGTAACTCCCTGAAAACACTATTATTTACATATTTGTTTATTCCATCATTAATAACGTATGGTATTTTTTAATTGTTGAGTCTCAAATTACTGGTTTAAAATAAATGTGTGTAACTGTAAAAGACAACCAATAGGAACTGATTACGGCCCCGAATCCTGCCTTCCCTTGACTGCCAGGTTTCACTCATTAAGTGCCAAATTAAAATTTGGAAAATAAAACAGTGAATGGAAAGTGTCCCAGGAAAATAAGAAAGGGCTGTTTATGTAATTACTTGCTGAAGTATTCAGTTACAGTAGTGTGAGTGTGTGTGTGTGTTTGTGTGTGTGTGTGTGTGTGTGTGTGTGTGAGAGAGAGAGAGAGAGAGAGAGAGAGAGAGAGAGACAGAGAGAGAGAGAGAGAGAGAGATCACACATAGTCAAGTACAAATCACCACTTTAAAAACGAAATACTGCTTATGTTTAATGTAAGAGACAATCAAGCTAATTGTCAGCATATTGTATTTTTCACTGAGAAAGTGTCTTAAATTTGCAAAGTAATTGCCTATACTGTACTTAAGAGATGACTGTAATGATTCACGGAAAACAAAAGTAGCAAACTTCTCCTCCTCTGGCCCACCCTTTTTAAGTTAAAATTTCCGTTTTTTTGCACGTGTGGCATAAGATTAGTACAACAATCGTTTCCTGCTTTGTTTATTCCTCACATGGGTCCACGTTTTGGTAGTTTCTAGTTTTAGCTTTCATTGCAAACTCAGGTGCTCTTGGTTTTTCTTCACGAACGGATTGCATTAATGGACATGGCTCAAATGGCTCTGAGCACTATGGGACTCAACTGCTGAGGTCATTAGGCCCCCATTAATGGACATGCTCCATTGTTATCCCAACTGCCTGCAGTTATTTTTCTACCTCGGTGAAACATGACTCTTTGGTTCTCTTCTTCAGAAAGGAGGGGAAAAACCGATGTCTCAGCCTTGTAGGACTAAGAACCGGAACTATGGATCTAGAAAACAATTCTCATCCTACGAATGGTATCAGCGACCTTTCTTACTTATTTATGTACAGGGTCCACGTTTGTGTCGTCTCCTGAATTCACCATTTTATTTGATTTTTGCTTCAAGATCTGCGTTATAGAGTACTAACAATTATTACTCGTTGGGACTTCAGAAAGTAAGTTTTATATTCTCTTCCACATTGAGCCCATAGCGTAACAAGAGGGGCGCATTTTTAGAAGAGAGCAAACTTTCCGGATTTCCTGAAGACACAGTTTCGCTGCGATACTGATAACAGGCACATCATAGTGTGCGATTGAATTGGCACGGCTTCTGGAGAAGTACTACGAAGTTCAAGTACGCGAAATAGAACGTTTTTTGTGGACGCAACGTCTAAATTTGGCACGATTCACATTAAAACTCTAGCGGGAGGACCAAATGCAATGTCGCGTCCAGAGATGATGATGATGATGTTTGGTTTGTGGGGCGCTCAACTGCGCGGTCATCGGCGCCCATAAAAAGTCCCAATTTGTCCACAGTACAATTTTTACACAGTCCAGTCTAGCAACTGTCGCAAATGATGACGATGATGATGAAATGATAAGTACAACACCAACATTCACTCCCGGGCAGAGAAAATTCCCAGCCCGGCCAGGAATCGAACCCGAGACCCCTTGATCCAGAGGCAGCAATGCTAGCCACACGCGTCCAGAGGCACTGAAGTGGCGAAAAAATTTGACTAAAGTCACACAGAAGTGGATGATCCTGTATTAGGACGTCCGATTTTGCACCGTACGGTCTCCATCTTTTCAGAAGCTGAAAGAAGATATGGGGGTGGGGGGGGGGGGGGGGTAAGAGACCTTTCAACGATGAGGACTTTCACACTGCGGTTCTCGAATAGCTCAGTGACCAAGAAGCGGATTTCTATCGGCAAGAGGTTGAACGGTTGGCAGGGCGTCCCGACCGTATTTCAAAAGACTTGGGGATTGTGTTGAAAAATAGTGTCATGTATCTGTGCCGATTTCAAATACTGTGCTGCACTGAAGAAAACTTACTTGTCCTTCCATTATAACGAGTAGCTTACCTTTTTGAGTCCCTTCGATTGTAAAATAGATTATCGGTGATTTTGGAAAGGAAAAGGAAGGAAGATTCGTCCACGTCGAGGTCATTAGGCACCAACATCAGCTCGGAATGTTAAAAGGATGGGGAGGGAAATCGACTGTCTCCTTTCAGTGGAACTATCCAGTCGTTTGCCTGCAGTAATTTAGGGATACCACGAAAAAGCTAAATCTGGATGGCCACACGCAAGTTTGAACCGTCGTTCTCCCGAATGCGAGTCAAGTGTGCTGACCACTGCGTCAGCTCGCTGGGTGAGGACTCTGGATGTAGGACGAATGCGAAGTTAGAAAGTAAATAGGAGAAGGAAGTTGACGATGATGTCACTCTGATAAAGAGAAGTAATGGCAAAAGAAATTTGGAAGCTATTAATGGAAATCAGTATGAAGCATATCTGAAGAAAGTAGGTGGAGAGAGAGAGAGAGAGAGTAGTAGTGACGTCATCAATTTCAGAAACTATTCAGCACAGTTTGTTTTCTTATCAATACAACCGTCTAGATCGTTAAATAAAAGATATTTATTTATTTATTATGACGTTTCATCATCTTCCATCATCAGACTTGAACTTGCGAAAAAGATGTGCAATATTGTAAGAGGTCCAAGAGTAAGGTATTTGTTGCTAGTGCACTCAATCAGATGTAATTTCGATGGATTGCTCACGCGCTGCCTGCGATATGTAAGCTATAAGAGAATCTCAGACCAGAGAGCAGTGTTGTATGCAGTAGGAACTGTGTGGCAGTAGCAGTAGGTAGTAGCTAGCAGTCTGGTGTATCGAGTTGGCTGGGCTGGTCGTGGGGAGCGATGGCGGTGCCTGAGCGTTGTAGTGTAAGGTAAAAGCCGCCTTGCACATATGTACTATTGTTATATCAAGTCCCATGTAAAATGTTTTAAAAAATCTCTTAATAATAATCTTTCTCATAAAAAATTAACTTTTGACACTCATTCATCTCAATTTAAAGAATTAACTAATTTCTCGAATCCATGACCATCCCGATTATTGCAAAGAAAAATCAGTTGTTTGTTTTTATACATGATAAATCTATCGGCCAGCATTGCACTGGGCTGTGGCAGAAAAATTTCATATAGGAGAAGATATATATGCGTTATCCGGCGACCTTACTGAGGTAAGAATTTTCAATTTATTCAAAATGATCTTTCAGGGCCAGGACGCAGCACTGCTGACGTCCAAATTTACCAGTTTAGGTTCACAGTTAGTTAATTATTGAAAGGTTGTAAGTAAGCCAAAATTTTATTGACAGATTAGTCACATTTTATTATTGGTAGGTTACGGAACTTATCTGTTGGGAGGTTTTACCAAATGTGCATGTTATACTTTTTTTTTTGTTGGGAGGTTACAATATCAGGATTAAAATCTATACCTAAATGGGGTGTTAATTGACCCCCAGATTAGGTACAGATTATGGTATCAACTCTCAACCTTGTTTCGCAACTTCACAGATTTTTAATAACTGATGACGCCGGCCGGCCGGAGTGGGCGTGCTGTTCTAGGCGCTACCGTCTGGAGCCTAGCGATCGCTACGGTGGCAGTTTCGAATCCTGCCTCGGACATGGATGTGTGTGATGTCCTTAGGTTAGTTAGGTTTAATTAGTTATAAGTTCTAGGCGACTGATGACCTCAGAAGTTAAGTCGCATAGTGCTCAGAGCCATTTGAACCATTTGAGCCTGATGACGGCAGTTGCCGAAACGTCGTAGTAGATAAAGACAATTTATTTAGCAATGTAGACGGTTTTGTTCGCAAAATATTCAGGGTTATAGTGGAGTCGTACCAGAAGCTGTTCCCTTTACTAACTCTTTGTTTTCATTAAGTTTTAATTCAAGTCATGTTGATATTCTTCCGTAGAATAAAGAATGGTGCAAGTCCTTGTGAATATAGATGCCGCCAGCGACAGTAAAACCCCTACGGTGTTATTGACTCCGTGACCCTTTTCCAGAGAGAGTTATTACAAACGAAATGTTATCACCTTTACTCCGAAATATTATTCGCAGAACAGCCGCCCTCATCGCCACGGCCAGGTTCAAAGGACGGCGGAGCCGGCCGGCACAGCTGAAGAACACAAAGAGTGAGCAGCAGGCGGCGCGGCCAGCGGCACGCGGAGGAATCGCAATATCTTGTTATTGGAGCTTCCGGAATCACGAGCCAGGCAATATGTGCGCCGCTGCCGCCGCCGCCGCCGCTGCTGTCCGGACATTACTGCAGCGACAATAAAGCTGTCCCGCTGCTGCTGCTGCTGCTGCTGCCGGGGGGGAGCCCCCGGCGCAGCACGGCGGTGCCTCTCCTCGGAGGAAGCAAGAGATGGGGGAGGGTGGGGGCGGGGTGGCCGCACAGTGACAGGGTGGCCGGGAGATGAATAGCCGCGGTCACCCCCGGGGTTTCATTCGCACATACCGCCGCACTGCGCGCCGACGCCACACAGAGCAGGCCGCGCCACGGATACCTGCTCGTCCGACAGCGGCATCCGCCGTTGCCGCGTGCTTTACATCTCTATAACACTCCACGGCGCGCGGCCTCGTATTGACTCGCGGTATTCCTCGTCCGCCTAGGTGTCGTGGCACACCGCTGAACGTCCGACAACGCTTGAAGGGGTGCTGACAGGCATCGTGAACGAAGATAGTAAAACAAAACTCCGTGTTCTGGGGCTATCTGAGCTGATCGACAGCCTTGTCATCCTCTACTAATTCGCACGAAGTAATTGCCGCTATCGACAAGGGATCTCAAGTTGATTCCGTATTTATAGATTTCCGGAAAGCTTTTGACACCGTTCCTCACAAGCGACTTCTAATCAAGCTGCGGGCCTATGGGGTATCGTCTCAGTTGTGTGACTGGATTCGTGATTTCCTGTCAGGAAGGTCGTAGCTCGTAGTAATAAACGGCAAATCATCGAGTAAAACTGAAGTGATATCAGTTGTTCCCCAGGGAAGCGTCCTGGGACCTCTGCTGTTCCTGATCTATATGAATGACCTGGGTGACAATCTGAGCAGTTCTCTTAGGTTGTTAGCAGACGATGCTGTAATTTACCGTCTAGTAAGGTCATCCGAAGACCAGTATCAGTTGCAAAGCGATTTAGAAAAGATTGCTGTATGGTGTGCCAGGTGGCAGTTGACGCTAAATAACGAAAAGTGTGAGGTGATTCACATGAGTTCCAAAAGAAATCCGTTGGAATTTGATTACTCGATAAATAGTATAATTCTCAAGGCTGTCAATTCAACTAAGTACCTGGGTGTAAAAATTACAAACACTTCACTTGGAAAGACCATATAGATAATATCGCTGGGAAGGCGAGCCAAAGGTTGCGTTTTATTGGCAGGGAACTTAGAAGATGCAACAAGTCCACTAAAGAGACAGCTTACACTACACTCGTTCGTCCTCTGTTAGAATACCGCTGTCCGGTGTGGGATCCTCGCCAGGTGGGATTGACGGAGGACATCGAAAGGGTGCAAAAACGGGCAGCTCGTTTTGTATTATCACGTAATAGGGGAGAGAGTGTGGCAGATATGATATGCGACTTGGGATGGACGTTTTTCATCGCGGCGAGATCCATTTACGAAATTTCAGTCACCAACTTTCTCTTCCGAATGCGAAAATATTTTGTTGCGCCCAACCTACATAGGTAGGAATGATCATCAAAACAAAATAAGAGACATCAGAGCTCGAACAGAAAGGTTTAGGTGTTCGTTTTTCCCACACGCTGTTCGGGAGTGGAATGGTAGAGAGATAGTATGATTGTGGTTCGATGAACCCTCTGCCAAGCACTTAAATTTCAATTGCAGAGTAATCATGTAGATGTAGATGCTATGACTGGATGCGGTACGAAGGGGCTTGGGATCAGCCCACCGCTCTCCTGGGGCCCTAGTTTGTGTCATTCATATCGATCAGTGCAGTAGGTTAGCCTCGGAAGAGACGTAACTTTCGGTTCTTTATCCGAAGTTACTATTCTGTAAGCATCTGAGACCTGTTACCGTTCGGTCTTCCTGTAGATTTTTCGACAACTGTACCGAGAAGTTTTGGATTTTGTGTGTAGCCCTTTTGCTCGGTTTGTTATTTTAGACATATTCAGCGGTTTAAGAGATGGATTTATTGATTGTGTTACTGAAGAATCCCCAGGACACAATCAGGTGTAAAGTAAGTTCATAATAGACTATTTTCTTTTGTTAGAAATAATGTTTGTATTGTTGTTACTGTGAATAATTAAACACAAGCAACAGTTTCTGTCAACAGTCTCAAAAATACCTTTTATTTTTACATTAAAAGAAAGGTCAGCGTTGGCTGTAATATTGATGGTTTATTCATAGCAAATTCGATTTTCAGTCACATAGTGACCATCGTCAGTGCTGGAAGTTAAAAATTTCACACAGCGACCAGTGAATAAAGAAACAAAAACCACGAATACACCTGAGTATAAACCAACTATTGGAAAGAACATACCTGTGATGTATAAATTAAACTCATAGGCACTGGTAGCAAGTTATCAGTAACCAAAACTGAGAGACGATCACAATAACTGAAGCCGCTGTTTACATTCACCTATACAGCAGACCTCGGTTTGACAGGGTCTGGGAACGCCCTCTATGTGGCGTGTGGCACGTGAAGACTTAACAATACTTTATTTGGCAAGAGACTACCACAAAATACCAAAGAACACATGCAAAATTATTAACTGAATATTTCAATTTTAAAACTGTACATTAAAAAACGCATAGCAAAAAAGAAAGCGGGAAATGGACAGCTTGCCAACATATGCTGGTGTGTTATTTTCAAACTACTTAAAAAACATGTAAGAATAAAAATCAACAGGTAAAATTGTATGGTGTCAGATTACAGGACTAGTAAAGAAGAAAAATATACAAATAACATGACATCAAATATGACAAAATTTGTTATAACACAGTAACCGCCATCTGGCGTAGGGAGTCAGAGATATAAGGTTCTTAATTTACGTAAAATATTACATTGAAACCAAGAAGTCAAATACATAAATAGTGGTAATTATACGATTAATGTCACAATATAGCAGGTCAAAATACCACGAAACATTACGTGTTGTAATATTTCTATTTATTTCATATTATTTTATTTTTTATTGGTGCAGATTAACAGTTATTATCGTATTTAACGACTTGATGATAAATATATCTCATTCGTCCCGTTGGGTCATGTGAACACTTTATATAAATTAAAAATAATCGTAATTATGAAAGCAGAATGTTTTAAAAGCACATTGTTGATGCAGAGATCGTTTAGCGCACTCGAGAGTAAAAGCTACTGTTACAAATTTCAAAGAATTAATTACATGTTGGCTCGAGATAAGTGTACTAAATACGCTAGCTTAGTAGATACTTCCACTATCACACCTATTATTTATGGAAAAATTTCTCTGCTGTATAGGTGAATGTACACAGCGGCTTCAATTATTGTGATCGTTTCTTAGTTTTGGTTACTGATAACTTGATACCAGTGCCTATGAGTTTAATTTATACATCACAGGTATGTTCTTTCCAACTGTTGGTTTATACTAAGGTGTATTTGTGGTTTTTTTATTCATTGATTGCTATGTGAAATTTTTAACTTCCAGCACTGAAGATGGTCACTATGTGATTGAAAATCGATTTTGCTATGAATAAACCATCAATATTGCGGCCAACGCTGACTTTGCTTTTAATTTGACATATATAGTGGTTGTGCACACAGCACTCCACGGAGTCGCCAATCAATGTTATTTTTAGGTAATTAAGAGTTTAAAAATCATTAAATTTCAAAAGGTCAACTCTGCTTACATACATGACATGAGTGTTAGCTGAAATGACTAGTGACTTCGTGTTCATTTTTTCACAAATGGTTTACTTATTAACCATCGAAGCGTGTTTAAAACTTTTAAGTAACAATGCAAAGGAATTTTGTGAGTCTTGATAAAGGAAACCCTCCAAAATTTCATGCATTATCGGCTTACGTCCGCAACATTCAGCAATAAAAACAGTCTGCATCTCTCACGACTGGAATTATGTGGAATAAAGCGTTGCAGACAATGGAGTTATAGTAGCATAGTGGGTAAGGCTGCCGTGTCAAAAGTCATAGGTCCACTACCACTGGATGCCAATATGTTTTTTTTTTTTCCTCTTCATGTTTGTAACACGTTCTGAGACTTCGCTAACATTTTCCAGATATATTCGTTGTTATTGCGAGCGAATCCTTAACAACAGTAGACACAGATGGAAGGTTCCCACCACAATATTTTTAGACTATACCACCATATTTGAAATGCTTTGATTCACAGATGCATGTTATAAGCTACAACGAATTTCTATAGCTGCACTCGCCACATTCTCTCGAAAAGGCGTTTTTTTAAATTTCGTTTTTATGAACCAAATATGTGACGTATCACACAGGGATGTAGACTACTTCAGCATTTGGATCTCTAGTAGCGAGCTACAACCACATTATATGCATGTTCTTATTCTTTGACAAGCTCTTAAAAAATATTTTGGGTTCGTTGATGTGTTCCGTCTACAGAAGTATTTGAAGGCAGTTTGTTTATAGTCATACGGGTTTCGCTTCTTTTATTTGTAAAGCATCTTCGAAAATAGAAGAAGCGAAACGCGTATGGCAATAAACAAACTGCCTTCAATTAGTTGAATAGTCGGAACGTATCTCCATGAATTTTGAAGCAACTAAGGAACGACAGAAAACAGAAAAAATGACGAATTTTTTGGGTGTTACTGTACATATATTTGCACTCTGTGGTACTACGCTCCATTCCTAACTCATATTCCGAAATGTAAAATCCAAAACAAGAGCTCCGTGTGAATGAGAATAAAATAACATAATGTGACATTTATGACATTTTCCAGAATATCGTTATCATACATTCATGGAAGCAAATGGTCAACGAAATTTGAACAGTATTACATACTCTAACCACACTTTTCGGTACTGTGAAGAATAGTGGGCCTGTGTCAGCTGCTAGCAGCTTCAGGTTCGTGGCGCTGCAGTGCGCATGGACAGACTTGAGCAAGATTTACTTTTGATTGGTTAGGGCGAGGAGAACTGACAACAACGCTTCTGTTCAGTAGGACCGTTCGACATCGCTTCCGAAATGCTTACAGAATAATGTTGGGACTCGCCTTCGGAAACAAAACTGATCGGAACGCTCGCATATCGAACCGATCGGCGAAACGGCGGAAAGATACAGAATAGGACCCCGGTCATTGTCAGCCTTCTTGACCTTGGAGCCCTTACTTCCCACTCAAGTAGCCCCTCAATTGACATCACAAGTTGTCGCTCACGACCAGACACGTAATACCAACCATGAATGCATGGAGAGTTCCCTCAGAACTCGCTGGCGAGAGAGACACTGATTTTTCTTGGAACGACCATATAGAGTGGCGACCTTGACAGTGTTAGTCTTGACCACCTGCTGTTTTCTCGTTGGCACCAAGTTTTTAAACACGAGGGCGTTCAGTAATTAACGCTACACCGCTTTTATTGGTCAGTGTCGGTTGCAAAAATGCGAACTTGAAAGTCCAACATTGTGAAATAGTCCCGCTTCAGCTCCCATAGTTTCAGGAAGCTCCAATAGCTGACGACACTGGCCTTCAAACTGGTGTCTGTAATGGAGGTGTGCTCCAAGCAGAGAGCTGTAATTGAGTCTGTTTTAGCGGAAAACCAGAGCATCGCAGATATTTATAGGCACTTGCTGAATGTCCAGAATGTTCAAATGCGTGTGAATACCTAAGGGGCAAACTGCTTCGGTCATCGGTCCCTAGACTTGCTTTATGTATTAAGTAACTTAAACTTATACTAAGAATACCACAAACACAGATGCCCAAGGCTGGAATTGAACCTCCAGCGCGAGGGGCCGCTTGCTGAATGTCTATGGAGACCTGGCAGCGCGTCGTTGTGCCCAGACATCTGGCAGTGAGTCGTGCGACGTGTCTGTCGTCAACGCAACAATGTCGCGCGAATCAGTCCGATTTCCCGTGTACGATCAGGCCGCACTCAGCTGTGACTCCTGCTATGTTGGAACGTGCGTACACTCTTATCCAACGTGATTGACGTATCAAAACCAAAAGTCTCGCTCGTCCACTAGACGTCTCTATTGGCTGTGCTGACACACAAGTCCACCATTCCGGATACTCAAAGGTGTGTGCCCGCCAACTTCGTCACTGCCTTAAAGAAGAGCATAAAGAGAAAAAAAGGACCAACTGTGCGGAACTGCTTGCGAGTTTCCAGACTGACTGTGACAATTTTTTGTTGAACATAGTTACAGGCGACGAAACATGGTTTCATCAGTTCGAACCAGAAACAAAACTGCCAACCATGGAGTGGCGCCACACCAACTCTTCTCCGAGTTAGAAAACTGCTGCGGAACCAAAGGGAACTTCACAGCAAACATAAGCATTGCCAAAGCCTTGCAGACAAACAAAAGTTACGCAAAGCGAAATGTAGTGTGAGGAGGGCTATGCGAGAGGCGTTCAATGAATTCGAAAGTAAAGCTCTATGTACTGACTTGGCAGAAAATGCTAAAAAATTTTGGTCTTATGTCAAAGCGGTAGGTGGATCAAAACAAAATGTCCAGACACTCTGTGACCAAAATGGTACTGAAAGAGAAGATGACAGACTAAATGCCGAAATACTAAATGTCTTTTCCCAAGCTGTTTCACAGAGGACGGCTGCACTGTAGTTCCTTCTCTAAATTGTCACACAGATGACAAAATGGTAGATATCGAAATAGAGGGATAGAAAAACAATTAAAATCACTCGAAAGACGAAAGGCCGCTGGACCTGATGGGATACCAGTTCGATTTTACGCAGAGTACGCGAAGGAACTTAACCCCCTTCTTGCATCGGTGTACCGTAGGTCTCTAGAAGAGCGTAGTGTTCCCAAAGAATTGGAAAAGGGCACAGGTCATCCACGTTCACAGATGTGCAGGACTATAGACCTATATCTCTAACGTCGATCAGTTGTAGAATTTTGGAACACGTATTATGTTCGAGTATAATGACTTTTCTGGAAACTAGAAATCTACTCTGTAGGAATCAGCATGGGTTTCGAAAAAGACGATCGTGTGAAACCCGGCTCGCGCTATTCGTCCACGAGACTCAGAGGGCCATAGACACGGGTTCCCAGGTAGATGCCGTGTTTCTTGACTTCCGCAAGGCGTTCGATACAGTTCCCCAGAGTCGTTTGATGAACAAAGTAAGAGCATATGGACTATCAGACCAATTGTGTGATTGGATTGAAGAGTTCCTAGATAACAGAACGCAGCATGTCATTCTCAATGGATAGAAGTCTTCCGAAGTAAGAGTGGTTTCAGGTGTGCCGCAGGTGAATGTCGTAGGACCGTAGCTGTTCACAATATACATAAATGACCTTGTAGATAATATCGGAAGTTCGCTCAGACTTTTTGCGGATGATGCTGTGGTATATCGAGAGGTTGTAACAATGGAAAATTGTACTGAAGTGCAGGAGGATCGGCAACGAATTGACGCATGGTGCAGGGAATGGCAATTGAATCTCAGTGTGGACAAATGTAATGTGCTGCGATTACGTAGAAAGAAAGATCCTTTATCATTCAGCTAAAATATAGCAGGTCAGCAACTGGAAGCAGTTAATTCCATAAATTATCTGGGAGTAGGGATTAGGAGTGATTTAAAATGTAATGATCATATAAAGTTGATCGTTTGTAAAGCAGATGCCAGACTGAGATTCATTGGAAGAATCCTAAGGAAATGCAATCCGAAAAGAAAGGAAGTAGGTTACAGTAGACTTGTTCGCCCACTGCTTGAATATTGCTCACCAGTGTGGGATCAGTACCAGACAGGGTTGATAGAAGAGATAGAGAAGATCCAACGGAGAACAGAGCGCTTCGTTACAGGATTATTTAGTAATCGTGAAAGCGTTACGGAGATGATAGATAATCTCCAGTGGAAGACTCTGCAGGAGAGACGCTCAGTAGCTCGGTATGGGCATATGTTGAAGTTTCGAGGACATATCTTCACTGAGGAGTCAAGCAGTATATTGGTCCCTCCAACGTACATCTCGCGAAGAGACCATGAAGAAAAAATTAGACAGATTAGAGCCCTCACAGAGGCATACCGACCATCTTTCTTTCCAGGTATAATACGAGACTGGAATAGGAGGGAGAACCGATAGAGGTACTCAAAGTACCCTCCGCCACACACCGTCAGATCGCTTGCGGGATATGGATGTAGATGTAGAAGAAAAAGTTCAAAGCCGCACCCTCAGCCGGTGAAGTCATGGCGACGGTCTTCTGAGATTCTGTAGGGGCTATTCTGTTCGATATCTTCCCTCATAGTACTACGAGCAACTCGGAAGTGTATTGTGCTACTCTCAGGAAATTCAAGATACGACTTCACGGTGTACGTTGCCTCGAAAATCCAAACGAACTTCTTTTCATGGCAACGCAAGGCCTTAAACAAGTCTGCGCACATGAAACGAGCTCACAATTCATTGAACTGTTCTTCCTCATCCGCCATACAGCCCGTATCTCGCCACTTCCGACTTCCATCTGTTTGTCCCAATGAAGGAAGCACTCTGCGGGAAGCAGTACGTGGATGAGAGGGAGGTGGCTGATGCAGCAAGGTGTTCCTCCGACGTCGACCAGCACAGTGGTACCATGCAGGCATACAAGCCCTCCCAGTAAGGTGGTGTAAGGCCGTCGCACGCACGGAGACTACGTTGAAAAACAAAGTCTCATAACCCGAAGGGTGGGAAATAATACGGTGTATTGGAGTCCAGAATAAAAAGAATCTGCTTTCAAAAACTTGCGTATTAAGAAAGTATGCCATTTCCAGGTAATAAGGTATTGGTGGTCCAGCAAAAATGCATTTTTCTTGGTACATTTTATTACAATAAAATTTCAGTTACTAACATATGTACTAGTAAAGCTTTCAGGAGACGGTGAGAAGCAAAGTATGGTGTCGAATTTTTTGTGGTGGGTGTAACGTAATGAGTAGCTTTGCAGACTACAAATATAATGTGTTGCTGGTTCGTATCCCACTGGACCCAAAAATGTTTTTGCTAACCTTAGCGTCTTATAATAGATTCTGATATGTTCTCATCTGTTTAATAGATGAATAATCTATAATATTAGATATTATGTAAATATAACGGCGCTATTTCTGAGGAGTAAGATATTTTGCAGTTTCTTGTTTCGCGTGTTGTAATGATTCTGCTAGTGAATAGGAACAGTTATCAATTAGTGTATTACTGTTAAGTGAGACTGATGAAATAATTTTTGTCTTACGTGGAGTACAAGTGTAAATTTGCAGCACCCTACAGTAACGGAACTTTTAGAAGCCGATGTCGTTACTGACTGGACATGGTACTTCCCTTTTTGTTTCATAGCATGTTCATGGACAGTGAATGTTTTATTTATTTGCGCCTATACTACAGACAGGACAACATGACTAGCATACAGACAATGGCGGAAAGGTGAGTTTTACTAAACCTGATGTAGGAATCTTACGCCCGTTCATTACGTAAGCAGTGTGATTTGCGTGCCCGTTACCAAAGACAACTGCCACTGGAGCGCGCTGTGATATCGTGTACCACGTTGAAGCACATGTATCGTTTGCACAAGTCGCATCGTTTGCGATCGTTCCGCGGTGTGTCGGCACGCCCAAAACAGACGTTCGAAAGCACTTATTTATAGAAAATGACAGCTTAACATGTGTTTAATTTAAATATTCGATTACGAAAAATTATGTAATCCAAGTGGCTACCGGTTTCACTAATAATCCTGATGATTGCCTCCCCCACAGTAGCAATGTTTTCAAATTGTGGTGAATCCCTAATGGGAAAAGAAGTACTAGTTGCGGGGTTGGACAGCAGTGTTCTCACCAGGGACTGATTCCAGAGCTGCCGAATGGGTGATCGGTGCAACACACAACGGCTGGGTTTGCAAGTAAATTTATAAAATACACTCCTGGAAATTGAAATAAGAACACCGTGAATTCATTGTCCCAGGAAGGGGAAACTTTATTGACACATTCCTGGGGTCAGATACATCACATGATCACACTGACAGAACCACAGGCACATAGACACAGGCAACAGAGCATGCACAATGTCGGCACTAGTACAGTGTATATCCACCTTTCGCAGCAATGCAGGCTGCTATTCTCCCATGGAGACGATCGTAGAGACGCTGGATGTAGTCCTGTGGAACGGCTTGCCATGCCATTTCCACCTGGCGCCTCAGTTGGACCAGCGTTCGTGCTGGACGTGCAGACCGCGTGAGACGATGCTTCATCCAGTCCCAAACATGCACAATGGGGGACAGATCCGGAGATCTTGCTGGCCAAGGTAGTTGACTTACACCTTCTAGAGCACGTTGGGTGGCACGGGATACATGCGAACGTTGATTGTCCTGTTGGAACAGCAAGTTCCCTTGCCGGTCTAGGAATGGTAGAACGATGGGTTCGATGACGGTTTTGATGTACCGTGCACTATTCAGTGTCCCCTCGACGATCACCAGTGGTGTACGGCCAGTGTAGGAGATCGCTCCCCACACCATGATGCCGGGTGTTGGCCCTGTGTGCCTCGGTCGTATGCAGTCCTGATTGTGGCGCTCACCTGCACGGCGCCAAACACGCATACGACCATCATTGGCACCAAGGCAGAAGCGACTCTCATCGCTGAAGACGACACGTCTCCATTCGTCCCTCCATTCACGCCTGTCGCGACGCCACTGGAGGCGGGCTGCACGATGTTGGGGCGTGAGCGGAAGACGGCCTAACGGTGTGCGATGCCGTAGCCCAGCTTCATGGAGACGGTTGCGAATGGTCCTCGCCGATACCCCAGGAGCAACAGTGTCCCTAATTTGCTGGGAAGTGGCGGTGCGGTCCCCTACGGCACTGCGTGGGATCCTACGGTCTTGGCGTGCATCCGTGCGTCGCTGCGGTCCGGTCCCAGGTCGACGGGCACGTGCACCTTCCGCCGACCACTGGCGACAACATCGATGTACTGTGGAGACCTCACGCCCCACGTGTTGAGCAATTCGGCGGTACGTCCACCCGGCCTCCCGCATGCCCACTATACGCCCTCGTTCAAAGTCCGTCAACTGCACATACGGTTCACGTCCACGCTGTCGCGGCATGCTACCAGTGTTAAAGACTACGATGGAGCTCCGTATGCCACGGCAAACTGGCTGACACTGACGGCGGCGGTGCACAAATGCTGCGCAGCTAGCGCCATTCGACGGCCAACACCGCGGTTCCTGGTGTGTCCGCTGTGCCGTGCGTGTGATCATTGCTTGTACAGCCCTCTCGCAGTGTCCGGAGCAAGTATGGTGGGTCTGACACACCGGTGTCAATGTGTTCTTTTTTCCATTTCCAGGAGTGTATATGAATGCTCGTAAAAACTGCATGTATCCTTAAAGCATTTCAGTTCACAATCTTTAATCATGAAAACGCACAGAAATACAGATGAACAACTGCAACAGTTAATGATTTTACTCTGGTGTGGAGCCACAGTTATATAAAACCTTTTGAAAGATATAACTGCCATTTGACTGTACAACGGTCTTTATTCCATAATCTAGATTTCGGTCTTAAGCCATTATAAAATGTAACAAGTCTAAAGGTTTTTAATACTTGTAACACGTGAAAATGGCATAAGGCCGAAAACTAGATTGTGTAGTATAACCTGTTGTACAGTCAAATGGCGGTTACATCTTTCAAAAAGGTTGTGGCAGTGTTTTGCTGCACACGGTTTTGCCTTCATACTGCAATGTGGGCTACGGCGGCGCCAGTGACCTCGCTGCCATACAGACCAGACGTCAGGAACAGGGGCTCAGCCATCACAGAGGGGCAGCAGGATACGCCGCCTCTATAACGCTGTCAGTACGCGAGTGGGCTCTTGCAGTTTGTACCACTCTGTAAACCGTTAGCCTTTAAGTCTGATTTCAGAGAATTTTCTGCATTGGCCCCTCAAATGTTGCGCACCAAATTGGTGCAGTTAGTCAGCTCCTTCCACAGGACCTACAGAAAAATTTGTCTGTTACGTTTCTTGCGAGGACGATTTTGCACGAAGTCTGAGACTGACAACATCTCTGTTTCCTCCACCGAGTTGGAACGTAACGACTTCGCTCTCACTACCTGTCACAAGATACCGTTATTGTGCAACAGTCTCTCACCCCACGAACGTGGCCTATGTGCCGCAAAACTGGCGCCATGATATTCGTCTGCCATCTCCTTCATTCACGACACTAATAGTTTAAAAAAAATATATCTAAAATTACCACATTCCCTCAATACCACACGTTTAGTAAGTGATGACGAACCAACGTAATCGTACCACTACAATATGACCTCAAGTTTTTGTCTGGACCTAGAGACTTCTGGTTAAATATGTTTCCTGTTATTGTGAAAAACATAATCCATCATAGGAGCGTATTGCGGCCTGGAGCTGTGCAATTAAAATAATGTCGAAATAAGTGTCATACTGCAACGACAGTGATTTACCACAATGACATTCTACGCTAAGACTCTTCCATTGCTACTGAAATTTCAGACAGTCGCAAACTGTTTTAGTTCTTTTCACAAAGATTCCAACACCAACCACACCTTTCACTTATGCTGTCTTCCTTAATACAAAACCCATATTTCTCTTTACTAATATCTACAAAAATAACTCTAGTTTTCCCATTTGAATTTTTAGAGCCTCCAGTTTTCCTACAGTATTCAAAAATTTAATATTTCATGCTCTGATTCTTAGAAAAATATCTTCATTCACGTTCGTTCTGAGAACCGTGACCTAGGCAGCCCCTATCCGCACATCCAAATATACGGCTAGTCTACCTTTCTTCCGGAAGTCTTTGCGAAGGCAGTGGCCGTCATATAACTGCTTTTGGAAGACTGCATGTCCTGTGGAAACACTTTAAGTGTCTTTAAAGAAGAAGTTCCCTTAGAGCAGGCAAAACAGTTGAAGCGCTTGAATCAGTAACTATAAACAAGGGAAAAATATGCACAACGCTATCTGCAACACGGAACAGAGAAGATATGCTGCTTTAGTCCAGAGACTGCTGAGGTAAGTTGCGTTAGGGCTTCCTAATAAGAGACTCTCTACACCGCTCTAGGTTGGCTAACCAGGACACGAATATATGTGCATGGTTAACAATATTGAGTAATTTAGATGATACTACAACACGTGCTATGGTTTTTTTAATTCAGTACCGCCGTTAGACTGTTGTTTATTCACATTGTTGGCTAATGGCTCTGAGCACTATGGGACTTAAAATCTGTGGTCATCAGTCCGCTAGAACTTAAAACTACTTAAACCTAACTAACTAAGGACATCACACACACACATCCATGCCCGAGGCAGGATGCGAACCTGCGACCGTAGCAGCAGCGTGGTTCCGGACTGAAGCGCCTAGAACCGCTCGGCCACAGCGGGCGGCTATTTACATTGTTACATTTACACCTACACAATCGTGATTTCGGCTTCAAAGTGTCATTATCAAGTATTTTAAGTGTTATAAATGCCTAAGATGGCTTTGTCTAAGACAATGTGTCTAACTGTGTATTTTAATAAGACAGTATGCCATCTTAAGCAATTTATAACACCTAAAACACTTGATAATTTACTACGAAACCCATCTTTGATATTTATCCGTATTTTCCAATGTCGCATCGCTTCCTGTTGACATCAGGAAGCTCTCAGCAAATCAAAATTTAGCATGGTGTTAACTTATTTATCACCACTAAAACAATCTGTCAGGAAGTCTAAATATTCTACATGATACATGTAGAGTCACGTCAGAGAGTTAGAAACGAACACAACGAACACATTAGTTTAAATAATCACGTCTCATCATATAAAGGGCGTCTTAGCAGATTCTGTATGCACTACCAATTTCAAAACAAAGATAATGTATAAGCAACACCACATAACGACAGATAAACCTCTACCACATCACCATTACATTAGTAGATAGCGTGACTTACGCGGTATTTCTCGAAGGAGGCAGCGACACATGCAGACAGGTGTCATGCTCGGCCTCAGTTAACGGTCACTAGAAATTTACCAGCAGTGCATATGTATTTGGAGTTCAAATAAAGATCATCTTATAAATCGCTCTACGCTACTAATAAAACAGCTCTAGGTAAGTGGACATGGCACATATTAGTAAGTTATTGTTCTCCCTATATCCCAACGCAAAGAAGTGGCAGTGTAGGAAGCGAACTCTTGTCTACCAGCTGACATCCTAGTAGAACTCTATAGCTGGGAAGAGAATAGACTGCCGAAGACTCTGTAAATTATGAACAGTATTTACAATGTACAGAGCAGCTGTTATGTTTTCGCAACTCGTCGCATTGTCGCCTTACTGATTCTTTAGAGTATAAAAGGCACAACCAATCAGTATTCTGAGGTACTGGAACGTGTCTAGATCGATACTGTCCAAGTGCTGAATTACAGAGGAAGATAAGACAAAGGGACGAACGCTTTGATTTGTGGTTATTATAGGAGGACCTTGAGAATCTCGTTACTAACATTGCCAATGTAAATTACGCCGGAAACGGTATGCTCCTTACAAGAAGAATTTAAATGTTTTGCGATAACATTATGTTTCTTAAAATCTCTTATCAAGTGGACTGTCAGCAGCAATTAACATGTTATTTAACTATTCTCTACGTAGTAGATTCTCCCAATTCGTTGTTGCAGGTAACAGTGTCAAGGCAAAACTATCGTTTTCCCTACGTGGCAATGACAACGTGGCAGCAAGAGGAATAATGGGCAAAATTGGAAAGAGAGCACAGTAAATCATTTCGCAGAAATATATAAATCCTGTAGCTATACCCTTGAAAGTGGGTTTAACCGACATCAAAATGGACTGTCTAATGGAGGAGCTGCTTGCTAATATTGAAGTAGATTTGAGTAGATCACTGTTACCCTTTGGATTTGGAGGTAACACAAGGTTTAGCTGGGATTTTTAATAAAATGCAGATATGGATCTACCTTATATCAACACATGGCTTCTACAAGGAAAGAGACCTCCAGAGCCACAGAAATGTTATTGTGAGCAATGGTAAGTCAGTTTGGATTGTTTAACTTGGCTAATCTCTAACTTTAATGATGTATAACAAAATTTTTATCACAATTTCAGGAGTGAACAAAGTTAATGTAAGATACTTACAGGTTTTGTAGTGTCCAGACACGCTACTACAAGAAACTTTCACGTCTTCCTTTGCTATATAACGGGATTACCAGGCTGGGGACTACAATATATAGGTAAAGAATGGATCGTTTGTTTGAGCACTTTAAAGTGTATTGAACACTAAAAAACAGTATCTACTTTGTGCAAGTTACTTCGATGTGGTGTCACTTAACGAATATTAAAGGAGGTAAAACCTTTACCTCACAATCATTGATCTTGATCTCCACAATACCATCATATATAGACATTGCCGAATTAGATCTCGTTAACACAAACAATGTTATCCAATAAGTTTTAACAAAAAAAAAAACAATGTGCCGAACAGATGTAAACTATCCCCCAATAAAAAATTACGCCTTTAAGTGCAGTGTTATGAGCACGAAACAGAAAACTGGAAATGGAAGAGAACGATGCAAATAGACTAAAACTGTTCACGTCTAGAACAACTGACGTAAAAGATGAATATAAACTGCAATTGGAAAAAGAGGATGCTACTAGTGATCTGCCAACAAGGTTTACATATGACTTGGTTTACATTTGGGTGGCCACAACTGGGAATTACTAGATATTAGCATTTACTGTAACCAGCAATTGTATGTGTCCATATGTTGGCGTCCTGGACGAAAGCGTAATGGAAAATCTGTTCATAAAACTTCACCCCCACTGGATCTGCTTAAAATGAATGGTTACATTATGTCTGAATGGATGGAATTTTTATTTCTTTGCATTCTGCTAATTGATATGTAGATTAACACTAGCAAAAAAATCCGCTATGAAGATGGTGGTACCATTGCCTGCCATAGTAACCACGAACAGCCATATGCTGGAGTTCTGGTCTAAAATGTTTGGACCATGAACGTTCGCTAGATTAAGGACTCACGGAATGAAATCTGTTTTTAAAAGCTCCCATTCACACCCGGATCTGCCTAAAAAGGTAATTTGTTACATTGCATCTTAGCTGTGGCGAACTTAGTGTTGCACACTTAGTCCTACGCACAAAAGTAGTAGTAGTTTTTAGCAATCAAATCGATGCTTACCAGTTGACGCCACAATAGAATACTGCAGCTGGGAACACAATAGATCGTGTGTTGTCCATGCACCAAGATCCACAAACGGTACTTGCAACTTACCCTACACCACACACACACGAAAAAAAAATCTACTAAATTTGTCCCTTATTATTATCAGCAACAAGAAAATACTTGGGGGCCTTTTGGCAGCATTAGTAACTGTAAAAGGCTATTCCTTGAAGTTCTGTTCAAAAAAATACCGGACTCGGGATCGTTTACTATATTAAGGGGTATACGATGAAAAATGTGAGCTTGTTAATGTGACGAGAATCTTATACCAGGAGCATAATGGATAGTATGTTTGCCCTAGTGCCTTAGTGCAAAGAACAACGAACAGTATTTACAAGTGTACTCACAACCAGTCGAAAAATGTTGGAATTGAGACCGTTTAGTGAGTTAAGGGGAACACGAAAAAAAAGAGAAAACTGCTTGACTTTGTCCTGCTTAGCAAAGAAAACCCACAGGAAAGGTAGAGCATTTTGCCAGCCTTAGCATCCGCATATACCCGTATGTTGTAATACTGTTCGAAAAAATGTCGGAATCGAGACCGTTTGCTGAATTCATGGGATACACGAAAAAATAGTTATGAATTTAAATGTGACGAGAATGCTATAGAGTGGAGGAGAATGTACAGTATTTATGCCCCTCTCCAAAGACAGACAAAGGATATTTATGACTTACTCTTCGCCAGTCCTTCCATGTAGTATCAATTAATGAAAAGCTCACGGAAAAATTACTGTATGATGTTTAACAGTGTCCTGGGGTAATAAGTTCTTATTATGCCAAAAACAGAATGACGAATAACTCAACAGCACAGGTACTATGTGGAGTTTTAACTGCGTTCTGCAGTTTCCCTTCTGAGGTTACAAACACCTAATCCATTACGTACCCATTTATTTTTCCTATTTTACGGTTTTAACAATTAGTTCTGTTCCTATCTTTTAACCGAGAGCATTCAGGAAGTGTAATGTTTCCTCTGTTTCCTGAGTGACATTGTTATTGTAACATCTTCCTGGGTCTTCGTTACCTACTCGTCTGCTGGACATCCATGCTGCATTTCCGTTTAGAACTTTAAGTTTGCAAGTTTAGCAAACGAACTATCATTGATTTTAAGCTCTAATCTGTTGCGAGGCGTACGATATAATGTAACCATCCTTCGTAAACAGATCCAGGTGAGAGTGTAGTTTTATAAATAGATTTGTCGTGTATCATTTAATGTAGTAAACATGCTTCAGTCATTTTCAACCAGGACTCCAATATGTAGGCACCAGCCACTGCTAGTTACAGTAAATGCTGAAGTCTTTTATTCCTCAGTGCTAGCGAGATTTTTCCATACACTGTGTTTAAAGCCTTGTGCAAACCTTGTTTGAATGCCTGCAATAACTTCCTATTTTTCCTAACTTCCTTTTTTTCCAGCTGCAGTTTATATTCGTCTATTATGGCAATTGATCTGGACGTATTCTCCAGTTTTCATATATTTGCTTCGATATCTTCCATTTCCAGGTGTCGTATTAACCACACTTAAAGACATAATTTACGTAATGGAAAGTGACAAAGTCTGTTAAACGCATTGATTCTTTTTCTTAGGACTTGTAGAATTACATTGTTTGTGGGAACCAGGTCTAATTCGTCAAGTCCGCAGCTCGTGGTCGTGCGGTAGCTTTCTAGCTTCCCGCGCCCGGGTTCCCGGTTTCGATTCCCGGTGGGGTGAGGGATTTTCTCTGCCTCGTGATGACTGGGTGTTGTGTGATGTCCTTAGGTTAGTTAGGTTTAAGTAGTTCTAAGTTCTAGGGGACTGATGACCATAGCTGTTAAGTCTCATAGTGCTCAGAGCCATTTGAACCAGCCATAATTCGTCAATGTATATATTTGATGTTATAGTGGAGAGCGATGTCTTTGTTTGCGAGAAATACATTCTCCCTGTTTTAATAGAGCTCTTCTGAGTAATACTTGTATCGCTTTGTTGCAGTCAGTGTCAAGAATGTCCTTGTAGTTTACAGGTAGAGAATTAAAACTGTATGCAGCACGGTTTGCAAGCTTTACTCGAGTCTTGAGTGTCCGATAGATATATTTGTACGACAGTCAGTTTTCGTGTATTCTTATTACCTCAGTGCACACGCTGCAGAACGTTCTTAAACACCACACAACAACAGTTATGAAGGGTATTCGTTAATTGACACCACATAGAAGCAATTGGCGCAGAATAGAGTGGAGCACACTGTATGTAGTGTTTGTTGGTTTTTAATACGTTTACACGGTTTTGCGCTGCGTCAAACACAAGAGCCATTCTGTACCTGTATATTGTGGTCTCCTGTCAGGTAATTCCATGTAATACAGCCAACAAAGCTGTGTCTGGACACTTTATAAAATCTGTAATGATCATAACAATAATTATTTTCAATCCAGAACTCCTGATAAAAATTATCTTTACTTTACATCTAGAGCTTAACGACGTTAAAGAGTCAAACCCAACTGACTTATCATTCTTCAGAATGTCATTTCTGTTTCCGCGGAAGTCTGGTTCCATGGACAAGCAGTGTATTGATATTAGGTACTCCCACATCTGCATTTCATTAAAAATCCCAGCTAAATCTCGCGTTATGTCCAAATCCAAAAGCTGCTAATAGTCTACACGAATTTGCTGCAATATTGGAAGCAACTCTTCCCTTCGAACGTCCATTTTAACGTCGGCTAATTCCACTTTATATGGTATAGCAACAGGATTTCAATATTTCTCCGAAATACTTTTCAGTGCTCCCTTGCCGATATTTTCAAAATTTCCTGTTGCCGAAACTTCGTCATTCTCATGCAGCTTTGCTACAGCGCCATGTCTTGTACTGATGAACTTGGTGAATCTAGGACTTACATAACAGGTAAATGACCTCCAGTCTCCTTCTTTAACATTGCCGACCATACCTTTGCTAATGTAGCTTTCACTGCCAAATTTAGATGTTGGCGTGCGGTGGAGGAACATTGGACGTGGATGGATACTGTCAGGATGAGTGATATTAAAATTCGGCTGTGATCTTCAAGTATTTTATTATTCCCAGCCACAGTGCCACCTTTCCCTCTGTCCATGTCACAGGGCTCCACGATGGCGAGGACGCCACTTCACTGTCTGCAAAACAGCTTGGTACGGAAGGGCTACCTCAGTTACCAGTGCAACGTAATGAAATGTGCCGGCCGTGTACAGCCACGGAGTTTTGACGACGTCAGGATGCGCCAGCAGCCGACTGGGCGGCCTTCATCCCCACTGCCTCAGTGCCACTCGCTGGGAGCTGCAGGGCAGCCCACTGCGTGCTTCCTCACCGTCGAGGTTAAGACTGCGACGACAACAAGCGCCTGCGATCCGACAGCAAATCTGTGACCCTTGCCTCGGGACACCTCCAGCGTGTGTTGAGAGCCAATAAGACTGCCCGTGGTAGCGAGCCGTCACGTGACCCGCCACTGGCTGGCTACAGACCCCGCGTGGGCCTCAGAGGGTAGAACTGGCGACCTGCCGTGGACTGGAATGCTGGCGCCCCACCTGCTGCTGCATGTAACTGGTCATGTGACACACCCAGCCATCCAGGAGAGCTGCCACACTTGAATGCCCCTCGTTAGAAAACTGGCACTTATTTATATGCAGCTGTGCGCCTCTGTCTTGCTAATGCGCCGCTCTGAGTCACGTTCTCGTAATACCTAGGCTGCGTCAGTGGGCCCCTTCTGCCTGTAACTTGTGCCAGGCAGACTGCTATGTTTACTCTTTTCAGTGGTTTGACAGCCCTCCTGCCTCCATTCTACTTCACAACTGCTGGTCAGCGTAACTTACTGTCAACAAGCCTACGCCTGGCTGTAACTTGTGTGCTCAGAAATTTTGCACTGAATCTAACTTTGCTATCTTAAATGGTGATGCTGCTACACTAATTTCTGTTGGCAATCCACTTAAATATAGATTTTAACAAGACGGTTCTGTAATGGGTGTAAGCACGTATAAATTGTTTTTGTTAAGGAGCATAATTTATGTTGTCAGTATTAGTAAGAAGATTGTTAAGGTTCTCCTGTAATAACCACAAACTAAAGCGTTCGTCCATTCGTCTTGCCTTCCTGTGTAATAGCTGAAGGATGTTTAGCACTTAGGAAGAATTGATGTTGACATTTTCCAATACCGCAGAAGACTGGTTGGTCTGTCTAGCCTCCTTTTATAATCTAAAGGAAGAATATGGCGACACTCTGATAAGTCACCAAGACAGCCAACTGCTCTGTACAATGTAAATACTGCTTGTGGTTCAAATGGTTCAAATGGCTCTGAGCACTATGGGACTCAACTGCTGAGGTCATTAGTCCCCTAGAACTTAGAACTAGTTAAACCTAACTAACCTAAGGACATCACAAACATCCATGCCCGAGGCAGGAGTCGAACCTGCGACCGTAGCGGTCTTGCGGTTCCAGACTGCAGCGTCTTTAACCGCACGGCCACTTCGGCCGGCACTGCTTGTAACTTAAACCATCTAGAATAGGGTCAGACACGCATCCATTCTGTTCCTAGGTATAGAGTTCTGCAAAAATGCAAGGTGGTAGAGAATAATTAACTTGCTACACTCAACTTCTATACGTTGGGTTACATGAAGAATAATAACTCGCTGGTGTGTGCTATGTCCCCTTGCCTTGACCTGATTTATTACTCATGTAGTGTAGTCAGTATGATATTCTTTATTGGGATTTGCGGTGTACATTCCCTGCTGTTAGAGTAAAGGTGACAGAAAAGGCTGTGGGTGGCACCTGCTTTTAGGTGTCGCTGCTTTGGTCGTGAAATATCGCACAGCAATTCAGCATGGCCGCAACCACGTAATAACACTTGAATGTGGTTTTTTATATGTACTTCTACATATATATATATATATATATATATATGTTTTATTGCAGTGCTACACACAGACACAGCTTTTTTGGCTCGACGCTTAAGAATTTTACTTGCTGTCACAAAATCTATTACTGTAGTGGTGACTTGGCAGGGGTTTATCTATCGTCATGTCGTACTTCTTATGCATTATCCTTTGTTAGAAACTGGTAGTGCATATAGAATTATCTATGAAGCAATTAATTAAATTATTACAAAAATTTTAATTGTATTTGTTTCTACAAAAGTGTTTGTTTCTATCACGCTACATACACACTAGTGACGGAATGGTGGCTTAACAGTGATAACTAATCAATTCCATGCTCCACTGCAAATGGCTGACAGCATCGTGATGTCTAAATGACACGATTTGATGCGATATGACTGGGTGTAGTATCTGCTGGTACCTCGAATGATGTAACAGAACTCAAGTGATTTAAGTAACTTAAAGTAATTTGTTATTAAATAGGTCCAGCCTAAGACCCTCCCTATGCTGTGCTGCTCCAGATGACCTACACACATACAGCGTTCTTTCAGCTAAATTGTAACATTTACTACCACCGTGCCGGCCAGAGTGGCCGAGCGGTTAAAGGCGCTACAGTCTGGAACCGCACGACCGCTACGGTCGCAGGTTCGAATCCTGCCTCGGGCATGGATGTGTGTGATGTCCTTAGGTTAGTTAGGTTTAAGTAGTTCTAAGTTCTAGGGGACTTATGACCACAGCAGTTGAGTCCCATAGTGCTCAGAGCCATTTGAACCAACCACTACCACCGCAGTGTTGTTGAATGGGGCAGCCATGCAGACAGTCTGCTGCCTGTCACAATTGCAGGGGAGACACCAAATAATAATGCTGCTGCCGTTCACTCGCTTTTCGTTGTTAATCCTCTAGCTCACCGCACAGTTATATTTCCAATTACTGAGTTACACCACGGTGTATTGTCGCTGCTGCTACAGATATACCTACCGCTTTAACTGGGTCGACCGACATATGAGATAATATTTTTTTTTCAGTTATCTTGTTCACAAATCGCAGCATATTGATACTGTTGCTGATCACATTGCATCATGACAGGTAGACCGACATAAGGAAATATTATTTAATGTTTCCGACTACCTGCCCATAGCACTGCATACTGATATTGCTGCTGCTGACATCGCATCACGTCAGGTACACCAACATAAGGACATATTAATTCCTTTTTTCAGATACTTCCCCACACCACTGCGTGCTGGCGCTAAAATTATCTCAGTGGTGGAGCCCCAACTCCTCTCAACATATGCTGGTGAGCAGATATCGAAGCTCGCTTCAACTCTGTGCTTTTTGAGGAAATTTAGGAACACTGCGATCTGGTACTGAAAAAAATTACAAAAAATTATAATAGCACCAATATCAATGTTTGACTGGACACAATTACAAATATATTTGACAGTACTTACTGTGTTGTTGCCTATACCAGTATTTGACAAATACCAATATTTTCAAATATTTGCTGGCTGTCTGCTTCTGCTCAAAATGCCTTTCTTTTGCAACACCACGAATTTACGCTGCTACTGATGCTGTTACCGCTACTGGCAATGCTGGTGGGTGACCGGAGCTGGTTCTCCATATAGAGCTCTCAGCGCCGAGAAGCGGCAAACTCCACCAAAGTATTCAAGCACCATTTGCCACGAAGCATTTGTGGGGGAGGGTAGAGCAGAGGAGGACAGATGGAGAGGTCAATGACAAAAAGCCCACTTACCTGAGATCGGAATTACAGAAGAGCCCAGTTAATAAAATTGCACTTGGAATCAGGGTAAGGGTTCAAGATAGATAAAAAGTCACATGGACATCCAGAACTGGCTCTGATATCCTCCTTCCGGTTTTGCATTGTCATGGTTACCTGCTTCCATTTAAATGTGGGGCTGCATATACTGCATACAGAGGCGAAGTTTGACAGACAAACGTAGGTACAAGAAAAGTAATTGTGAGGAAGTCCTTGCTAATCAAAGAAATAATTCAACTGATTGACGAAAGAAAAAAAGCACAAAAATGTTCATAGACAGTCAGAAATAGAGCAATATAAATCAGTCAAGAAAGAAAGAAAAAGGAAGTCCAGGGAAGCCAAGGCAATGTGGCTACAGGGGAAATGAGAATAAGTCAAAAAGGAATGGTCATATGAGAGGCAGATTCAGTATGTAGAAAAATTAAGCCAAACTTCGGTGAAATTAAAAGCAAGGGTGTCCACACTTTGTATCCACTGGGAATTTCACTGTTAAGTGCAGAGGAGGGAGCAGATAGGTGGAAAGAGTACACTGGAGGTCTCTGTGAGGAGGGGGAATTGTCTGACGACGTGAGATAAAAGAAAAGAGATAGGGAATCCAGTATGAGCTTCAGATTTTAAAATAGTCCTCAAAGATTTGAGATCAAATAAGGCAGAAGGAATGGATTATTTTTCATCGTAATTATTAAAATGAATCGATGAAGTGACAACGAAATCACTATTCCAGTTATTGTGTAGAATATACGAGACTGTGACCGAATCAATGACGCTGGAAACTTACCATCAGATATCCAAAGAAATATGTAATTTTTGACACAGCAAAGGCAAGTAAGTGCTAAAACTGCTGCGAATTCTGCATAACAGCTCATGAATCAATGGTGCTGAGAACAACAATATACAGAAGGATGGATATTAAAATTTAGGCTCTGTCTGATGGCGATCAGTAAGGCTTTCGAAAAGGTGAAGTCACCAGCAAGGCAGTGTTAATAGTGCACTTGATGCACAATGCACGAGTTACCATTTCAATTCCACACTTTATGGGAATGGCCATTAATGGTTGTTTTCGTGAGCAGGATTGGCCAAGGAATACAGAAAAAAATATTTAAAAATAATGCACTAACATTTTTGAAAAATTACTTCGTTTCTACCTTTGGATATTTACATATCTCAAAACTGCGTGTGCGTGGTCGCATTTACCAGCAATTGTTTAGAGCTGTTCCGTTTGAAATAAGCAAAATAATCGGCAATTTTGAAGTCTGATTAACAAGAGAAAAAACCTAGTTCAAAGATGCTGATGTGTAAAGCAGAGTAATGAAGAGCTGTTCATGTTTTTAGGATTTGATGATATACAAAGGCGTTCGGCAATGTAAAACGAGGCAAGATGTTAGAAATTCTGACAAAAAAAGGACTAATCTATAGCGTTATACACTGACGGAAAAAAATCGCACCAACAGGAAGGAGTATTTTGTGGACGATGAGGAGGTGATCCACACAGTGTAGCACTGGCTCCGCCACCAGGACAAGAATTGGTGCCGACAGGGCATCACTCCCTTGTTTCGCGCTGGAGCAAGGCCATAGAACGGGGTGGAGATTAGGCGGAAAAATAGTGTAAATAAAACACCATTCTTTCGTGTGTGTAATTCTCGTTATGTCCAATAAAGAATTGCCCAACATTCGTAGCTATGAAACAACACTGATATGAATAGAACGTAATACTTAAAGTTCGTCGTGGGCTTCTAACACTCTACTAAAACTACAGGAAAGATGTAAAGCCTAGCTGTAATCTAACAGTGACATACCCGTCTGCTGGTCTGCGCAGTAATTCATTTCAAGGAGAATTTGAAAGCCAAAAACTTAAGTTGTTTGAGTAAATGTATTTATTTTGTGTCGGGGTCCGCTAAACCAGAGTAGTAGACGAAATCGTTAGCTTCAGCGTTCCAGGAATACTCTGGAGGAGTGAGTCCATCTGTGTGGCAGACGCAGTACACATGTAGAGGGCTGCAATACGGTGCCCCACCGTGGACACCGACATGTGGCGACAAAAAGCCGTGCCCTCCACTGAAGGCAGCGAGCACGTTTCTAGCATTCACAGGGCTCTAACCACACTGCTGTTGACTCCCACACTCAATTCACCGAAAACGCAGTCGACACAAGAGTAAAGACTACAGGACAAAGAAATTACATTACGAAGATACCCTGAAGAGCCAAAGAAACTGATACATCGGCCTAATATTGTGCATGGCCCCCGCGAGCACGCCGAAACACGACGTGGCATGAACTCGAGTAATGTCTGAAATAGCGCTGGAGGGAATCAACAGGGGCTCTGCATGAATCCGTAAGAGTCCGAGGGGATGGAGATGTCTTCTGAACAGCACGTTACAAGGCATGCCACTTAATGTTCATGTCTGGGGAGTTTTATGGCCAGAGGAAGTGTTTTAACTCAGTGTTGCTGGAACCAGTCTGTAGCTATTCTGGACTTGTGGTGAGTCGCATTGCCCTGCTGGAATTGCCCAAGTCCGTCGGGTTGCACAATGGACATGAATGGATGCAGGTGATCAGACAGGATGCATACGTACGTGTCACCTGCCGGAGTCGTATATAGACGTATCAGGGGTTCCATATCATTCCAACTGCACGTACCCCATACTATAACAGAGCCTCCACCAGCTTGAACAGCTCCCTCCTGACGTCCAGGATCCATAGATTCATGAAGTAGTGTCCACACCCGTATACGTCCAGCCGAACGATACAATTTGAAACGAGACTCGTCCGACCAGGCTACGTGTTTCGTCATCAACAGTCCAATGCCAAACGTGTTGATGGGCCCAAGCGAGGCGTAAAGCTACGTGTCGGGCTGTCACCAAGGGTACAAGAGTGGGTTTTGGCTCCGAAAGCCCCTATCGATGGTTCGAATGCTAACAATTGTTGATGGCCCAGCCTTGAAATCTACAGCAATTTTCGGAAGTATTGCAGTTCTGCCACGTTGTACGCTTCTCTTCAGTCGTCATTGGTCCCTTTCTTTCAGGATCATTTTCCGCCCGCAGTGATATCGGAGATTCTATGTTTTACCGGATTCCTGATATTCACGCTACACTTGTGAAATGGTCGTACGGGAAAATCCCCACTTCATCGCTACATCGGAGATGCTGTGTCCCATCGCTCGTACACCGACTGTAACACGACGTACAAACTCACTAAAATCTTGATAACCTGGCATCGTAGTAGTAGTAACCTGTCTAACAGCTGCGCCAGACCTTTGTTGTGTTAGATAGACGTTGGCGATCACAGCGCCGTAATCTGCCTGTTTACATATCTCTCTATTTGAATACGCATGCCTATGCCAGTTTCTTTGGCGCTCCAGCGTACTTGAAATGACATGAAACGATATCTCATCAACATCTACATGGATATGCGGCAACTAACACTTAAGTCCCTGGCAGAGGGTTCATTGAATCCCTTCACAATGTTTCTCTATTATTCGAATCTCGAGCTGGACGTGGGAAAAACGAACAGCTTGGTTTCCCTTATTTTATTATGACGTTTCTACCTATGTAGGTGAAATTTCGTAAGAAGATTCCTCCACAAACAGAAAACGCCTTTGTTTTAATGATGTCCACTTGCGGTGGGGGGTGTCGGTCGTCTGCGTTCTCTCTCTGAATTCTGGAAAGTCCACCTACCTCGATATTTCTTCCTTCCTACGTCCCTTCACTCTATAGTAGCAGATTGTGCTAGGCAGTGTAAAGTAGCGTTGATGAAACCACTACCTAATACCCATCACACAGAGACTGCATAACTCGAGTTGAAAGTCAGTTCCTGAAAGTTCATATTTTAAGAAATCGGGCTTTCGGAGGATGCAGTCTACTTGCAGAAAGCATTTAAAATTTAGATTGAATCTGATTTTTATTCATATTGGAACACATGAAATGGCTATGAAGTCTGTAATTAATATGGTAAACTTTATCCTTCAAAATTCACTGTCTGTACAACAAATTTTCACTCGGAAAGCAACCAGAATTTTTGCGAGTCCGACCCGAATAATTTTCACGATCTAACAGTCAGAGACCCACCACTCTTCGTGACTTAAACATTCGGTCGTTTCAGTGGTTTTCTTAGTAAGAAGTGCTCACCAAAGTATTCCGTGCAGAGCACGAAATATGCCACGCGGAATTGTTATTACGACCAGAAAGTTCAAACGCTCATAAATCTTCAACCATTTTATTTAGAAACACCAAACTTTCAATAAAATTTTCGTAACTCCACTCGCATCACCCATGACACGTTGTAACCGAAATGAACGCACTAGTTCTTCATCTTACAGACTATTTTTACGGAGCTATCCAAAATACTCTAATCCGTAGGCGAGTTAGCAAGCGACAACCGCGAGCCCATCTACTCTCTGCCCACCTCACAACATTCGCGCAGGAACAGCTTAATTCTGATTGGCTGTTGATCTAAGCGACCAATCAGAATGTTCCTTCCAGATCATTCTCGCGGCAAAACTTCCCTTATCCGATCACTAATATGATAGTAATTAACGTCATAAAAACTTCAACTCCTAGTTATTATTTAATCAAAATAAGCGATGTTCAAAATATTCTCCAAATTGATGAATAAACTTATTCCGCCTCTAACTTTCATTCTGGGTGCTTTTATACAAAAGCAAGCTCACACCGACATGCGTCATCTGAATCGTGGTTGCACCATAATTTTCCCACGGTTCGTTTGTACGAGGTCTTACAGAAAATGACATATTAAGTTTTAGCGTATGTCCCATATACACTCTTTCAATCATTCTCATGCACTCCACAGCAAAATTATAAGAAAATAATAATTTTGAGCGATTTTGTATTACGTAAAGTAACCAAAGTTTCGAAAAGAAGATTCTAATTAATTGATCTTATACTCTGATAACTTTGTAATTGGTTCAAATGTTAATGAAAGCCAATGTGTTACTGTTCCTAACTGGGTTTTAAAACATAAGCGTCGGTTTCAGGACTTTTAGGCAATGTTCATTATTTCCGGAACTATAATAAATAAAAATCTGAAATTTTGGCAGCATCATTCCCTCAATAACAAAAGACTGTGTACCAAATTTGAACAAAGTCGAATAATAACTAGTATGGATTATTTAGATTTGTAGAGGGTATGAATTTTCGTACCGACTGAACGTTACTCTTTGCAGTTCTCACGTCAGGCAGCATCAGCTGCGCTGTGAGCAAAGCGAAGAAATACGTAGCCATCCTGCAGCCACCGTACCAAATCGCTGCGTGTCTTATTGCAACGAATGTCATCTCGTAATAGCTTTCCACGTTGCACACCCAAAATCCTACATTATGCTAGTGACACTCTCTTCTCTCTTGTTGATTTAATTTTCTTGGGCAGTAATTAAATTAATTTGTAATCATGATGATAATATTTGTGAAAAAATTCCTCCATGTTGTAATTTGGAAAGGTAAACTGAGAAAAATACTAATAGTAGAAATGAGTGAGCAGTCTCAGTTGCAATCATGTAGTTGTTTAATTAATTACAATTACGCATTACAGGTGGGTAGTGCATCATTAGACCATAACATTAACGAAATAATCACAGCTCAAATACGTGAAACTAGAGAGCAGCGAACGCGATATGGCTAAAAGTTGAGTAAATTTGAAGAAGTTCAAAACTCACTTGGTTAAAACGCTCAAAGCTCTAGGTATGGGGCGTGGTTGTCATTTGAAACACCCCTGTCATGAAATGAGAGTTAACTTAGGGGAACCATAAAAAGAGCTGGGCGGGCTCACTACAGTTGCACCTCACTCAGTTTTGATGACTGTAAACGTGAACCTGCTGCCACACACTGGCTCTTGCTTCTGCTGTGTTGAGTTTTAATTACTGACACGTTGTCTCTTTATTACTTTTATATTTTATTTGCTGCCCCCGCCCCCTACACTACTTCCTTTATTTGTTGTTCCCAGTGTTTTTGCTATTTATCTGTTTCACCTCTTTTTAGGTTTCTCATCCTTAACTTTTAGCTTATGACGAGTGTGTTTTCCACGACAGTTTTACATGACAACGCATTCTGTGTTTTAACCAAGTCGGATTTAAAGTTTTCTAAATTTACTCATTTCACTTAGATGCACTGTGTGCTAAGTCTATGCTGTGATTTTTCCTTACTGTGCTAGTTTGTTGATGAGCTAATCACGTGGAACGCGTAATTGGAATTAATGAAACAATTGCGTAAATGCAACAGAGACAGTTCACTCATTTGGGTCACTTAAATACTTTTGCCACATCTGCCATTACGGAATGAAATGGAATATACAGGGTGATTTTTTCCACCGTGTGCAAACTCTATGGATTGATTTATGAGAAGGTACAGAAGAAAAAATTTCCAGTAAACTTATATCCGGAAATAGATGGTTTCCATGCTAGAGTCCATTTATTTAATGATACTTCGTTACAGAAGCTGCAGTCTAATGCGTGCTGTACCGTGAAGCCACAGTTGATATCTGTAAATAAAATTCATTAATACGATTTGCTTGAATTTTTGTCTAGCGATCCGAAAAAGCAGGTTTACTAGGCACCCCTTAGCAACGAGTAGGCAGGATACAACAGTTTCCTCCTAGATTGTGATACTGTTCCTCATACGTTACTCCATAGCGCCCTCTCCTGCCTTAGTCATTGGTCATGATGTGACCGACTCACTTCTCTTGTTGACTCACCTTGTAGTGGCTATAATACAGCTTTGTACACAATGATTCCGTATTTGAGTCGACAAGGTGCTTACTTAAGGAAAGGCAAACATCAAAGAACGGCGTACAGCACATTCGTCGATCGAGAGAAATAAACACTTGCCGTGACGAGTGATGCCTTTCAGTAGCGGGGGCATTGCAACGCATTTCCCCCCACACAAGGTGCATGTCACTGATTTTTGCGTAACCGTACCGGTACCGCTCCTTTGTATTACACTGTACGTTTCTGAATAGCTCTGAGTAATTAATGGACCTGTCGTAGATTCATAGTACGTTCCGCCACGGGGCACTGTAAGTACGATGTAACAGAAGTACCTTATGGCATGTAAAGCAAACAAAACCTGCATCATAGATTCCTAGTTATCACATTCACCCTCCTTGATTCCTTCGAGGAAATTTTTATGTCTGCCTGGAGTGGTGAACATAAGTTGGAATTGGTAGCAGGACGTGACCGGGGTGTGATGCAAGACGTGATGGCCGAGAAAAGATTAGTCTCGAAGTAAGGCGCCAGCGGTCAGAGAGATTACTTATCTTTGTTCTCCACACTGAAGCAGGCGCCGTGTGTTGCTCTCATAGCAAGTAGCTACGTAATTAAGTTCACAATAGAATTGACAGATCCACAGAGCAATCCTAATCGTAACTAAGTTCTAAGCCCAAGGTTTTCATATATGATCTACACAATAACACTTCGATATTACCACAGCTAGCGAGCAAGAGCGAGTGGCCGTGGCGTCAGGTCTGTGCTCCCGTTGTGGCCATAGAGGGAGCTGCAGGCAAGAAATATTGAATGGCGCGACGTCTTCAGCCGGAGATAACGCCATGAACCTCCGGCGGCCGCGACGTGAAGCTAAGGCCGACCACCGCGCATGAGCGGTTAGGTCCGCGGACATAGGAGAAATAAAGAATACGTATGTAAATAAATTGAACAGTACGTGTAAAATTGAACGCGTGTTAGTTGTAAATACGTTGGAAAAGAGTAATGCTAAGCAAAGCGGTAGACAAGTTTACTTTCATATCTCCTTAGCTTGCTTCTCCGACCCCAGGTTCCCTACCTCAAGTTGTTCAGTGGAACATTCTCTATGTCCTGTTACATTTTTGCACCATCTTACACAAACACTCCGTATAAAAATACAAATGGTATTTTATTTGGATGCGACAGCGCCCCACTCATAACGATTATTTGTGTAATCGGGCTTCGAAAGTAAATATAGAATGTTTTGTTGGCAGAAGAGCCAACACCGTGTTACTAGAGGAGGCCGAAATGCACGCGTTTTAACTCACGCATGGCGTGAGGAGGGAAGGGCTATACTGACGTGTGGTCTGGAACATGAGAAGGAGTTAGAATTCAGAAAGCGGACATAAGTAGTTTGATAACTAACTTTAATCAAATAATGATGAACGTCGCTCTTGACGGTACATGATTCACAATATTGTCTGTTCAGAATATATCCTGGAAGAATATGGCGCCTTGCTAGGTCGTAGCAAATGACGTAGCTGAAGGTTATGCTAAACTGTCGTCTCGGCAAATGAGAGCGTATGTAGGCAGTGAACCATCGCTAGCAAAGTCGGCTGTACAACTGGGGCGAGTGCTAGGGAGTCTCGACTAGACCTGCCGTGTAGCGGCGCTCGGTCTGCAATCACTGGTAGTGGCGACACGCGGGTCCGACATATACTAACGGACCGCAGCCGATTTAAAGGCTACCACTTAGCAAGTGTGGTGTCTGGGGGTGACACCACAGAACATTTCATCAGACTTTTCAAGTACATCGACAGCGTGCGACGCTATTAAACGAAGAGGCCGGTAACGTTTTAAACGATCTCCAGCACCTCAGATGCATTACAATATTCTCGTCGTTATAGAGCCTATACGTGTTTCAACGTAAAGTGTCACACATGTTTTCCATACTTGTTCCGAGCAGCGCAACTGTAAGCAGTTTGTCTTTGTTTCTGTTTCTTCTTATAGTGACGACCGCCAGGCTAGCGTGGGGTCCCCGCCTGTAGCGGGAGGCCGTTCCGTCGCTGCACGCGCTGAAATACGAGCCCGCGTGCGTCCGTCCTTCCTCCGCGACCAGGCCAGAGCAGAGCCGGAATATTGCGCGCGCCCTTATTGCGTGTCCGCACATGACATTCCCCACCCCACCCCGCTGCCCGGGGCGGGCCCACACGGCGACAGCAGGCGGCCGCTGCGGCCGTCAAATGAAAGACGCGCGCAGCCCTCAGTCCGTGCGCCGAATTAGTCTGCGGGTCGTCGACGTTCCTCCGCTGCAGGCCGTAATTGAATCCGCCGCGAAATTAGGAGCCGTGCGCCACAGCGCGTGGGCGACAGTTTTTTACGGCGACACAGAGGAACAACTAGTCGCTCTTATATAGCCCGACCTCTAAAATACTTGGGTCGCCAGTTTTGGGCCCTTTCGTGTCACGCGGCGTATTGTGTTACAGTTCCTAGAAGAGCGTTGCTGAGGGAAACACTTCCCTGTTTTGCACTGTCGTTAGAACCCATTTTATTTTACAGGGAGAGGCAGAAGGGACGGACATTTTTAGACCAGATACACTACTGGCTATTAAAATTGCTACACCAAGAAGACATGCAGATGATAAACGGGTATTCATTGGACGAATGTATTATACTAGAACTGACATGTGATTACATTTTCACGCAATTTGGGTGCATAGATCCTGAGAAATCAGTACCCAGAACAACCACCTCTGGCCGTAATAACGGCCTTGATACTCCCGGGAATTGAGTCAAACAGAGCTTCGGTGGCGTGTACAGGTACAATTGCCCATGCAGCTTCAACACGATTCCACAGTTCATCAAGAGTAGTGACTGGCGTATTGTGACGAGCCAGTTGCTCGGCCACCATTGACCAGACGTTTTCAATTGGTGAGAGATCTGGAGAATGTGCTGGCCAGGGCAGCCGTCGAACATTTTCTGTATCCAGAAAGGCCAGTACAGGACCTGCAACACGCGGCCGTGCATTATCCTGCTGAAATGTAGGGTCCCGCAGGGATCGAATGAAGGGTAGAGCCCGTGGTCGTAACACATCTGACATGTAACGTCCACTGTTCAAAGTGCCGTCAATGCGAACAAGAGGTGACCGAGACATGTAACCTATGGCACTCCATACTATCACGCTGGGTGATACGCCAGTATGGCGATGACGAATACACGCTTCCACTGTGCGTTCACCGCGATGTCGCCAAACACGGATGCGACCATCATGATGCTGTAAACAGAACCTGGATTCATCCGAAAAAATGACGTTTTGCCATTCGTGCACCCAGTTTCGTCGTTGAGTACATCATCGCAGGCGCTCCTGTCTGTGATGCAGCGTCAAGGGTAACCGCAGCCCTGGTCTCCGAGCTGATAGTCCATGCTGCTGCAAACGTCGTCGAACTGTTCGTGCAGATGGTTGTTGTCTTGCAAACGTCCCCATCTGTCGACTCAGGGATCGAGACGTGGCTGCACGATCCGTTACTACCATGCGGATAAGACGCCTGTCATCTGGACTGCTAGTGATACGAGGTCGTTGGGATCCAGCACGGCTTTCCGTATTTCCATCCTGATCCCACCGATTCCATATTCTGCTAACAGTAATGGGATCTCGACCAACGCAAGCAGCAATGTCACGATACGATAAACCTCAATCGCGATAGGCTACAATCCGACGTTTAGCATAGTCGGAAACGCCTCCTTACACGAGGCATCCCAACAACGTTTCACCAGGCAATGCCGGTCAACTGCTGTTTGTGTATGAGAAATCGGTTGGAAACTTTCCCCATGTCAGCATGTTGTAGGTGTCGCCACCGGCGCCAACCTTGTGTGAATGCTCTGAAAAGCTAATCTCTTGCACATCACAGCATCTTCTTCCTGTCGGTTAAATCTCGCGTCTGTAGCACGTCATCTTTGTGGTGTAGAAAATTTTAAGGGCCAGTAGTGTAGTATTTAGGGTCTGGTGGTAGGAGTGGAGGGACTGATGTTGTCAGGTGTTTCGTACCTCCTGCCATTGGTTTAGTAGCGGTCATGCAGCCGTCGATTATGCAACGTCTTGTATTTGCTTATGATACTTTTGTGCATAGTAATCAGTGTGACACGTCTCCTAAAGAAGTAGCATCCATCGTAAAATTCTTAAAATCTAAGTATTCTAGTGGGTATGATAACAAATCAACAAAGTAAACCAAACAGTGTTCATGCGAGTTGAGTTCTATCCTAAGTTATTTGTGTAATCAATCTCTTATCAGCGGAACATTTCCAGTCTGCCTAAAATATGCTGAAGTTAAGCCTCTTTACAAGAAGCATTCTCAAAAGGGGGTCGAATTGGAGCAGGAGAGGCACCACAGGATATTTTAATTTCGACTGTCTATACTATTATAAATAAATTCATAAAACCTTGTCATCATGACAAGGAATTATTCAGGGTTCACACTCGTAGCAGTGGAAGTCCAAAACCATAAGAAAACAATTTTTTTTGCATGTGAAATTTTGTCATTTTTCAGTTACTATTGGCTGCATTTCATGCTATACATACACTTTTCATCATAAGTAAGTGAGATTTTTCAATAAATTTTGCACAGCATATAAACCATACATACAGATGCATGAAACTCTAGAATTTCCCAAACCTATTATAAACTGGAGTAAAAATTGAGGTAATTAACTACAAATTTTGAGTTTTTTCTAAAAATAAAGTTTAAAATGTAGCAGTTTATTCATCTTTTCATAAATTAGTAAATTATAGCGTTTCATACACCTGTAAGTATGGTTTGCATGCTATGCCAGATTCATCGAAGAATCTATCCTACTTATGAAGAAAAGTGTACCTATAGCAACAAATGCAGCTAACAGTAAGTGAAAAAATTAAGAAATTTCACTTATAAAAACATTGATTTTGCTATGTTTTTGAACTTCCACTGCTACTAGTGTGAATCCTAAATCTTTCCTGATAATTCTAACAATGCTTTGTGAATTTACACTCCGGGAAATGGAAAAAAGAACACATTGACACCGGTGTGTCAGATCCACCATACTTGCTCCGGACACTGCGAGAGGGCTGTACAAGCAATGATCACACGCACGGCACAGCGGACACACCAGGAACCGCGGTGTTGGCCGTCGAATGGCGCTAGCTGCGCAGCATTTGTGCACCGCCGCCGTCAGTGTCAGCCAGTTTGCCGTGGCATACGGAGCTCCATCGCAGTCTTTAACACTGGTAGCATGCCGCGACAGCGTGGACGTGAACCGTATGTGCAGTTGACGGACTTTGAGCGAGGGCGTATAGTGGGCATGCGGGAGGCCGGGTGGACGTACCGCCGAATTGCTCAACACGTCGGGCGTGAGGTCTCCACAGTACATCGATGTTGTCGCCAGTGGTCGGCGGAAGGTGCACGTGCCCGTCGACCTGGGACCGGACCGCAGCGACGCACGGATGCACGCCAAGACCGTAGGATCCTACGCAGTGCCGTAGGGGACCGCACCGCCACTTCCCAGCAAATTAGGGACACTGTTGCTCCTGGGGTATCGGCGAGGACCATTCGCAACCGTCTCCATGAAGCTGGGCTACGGTCCCGCACACCGTTAGGCCGTCTTCCGCTCACGCCCCAACATCGTGCAGCCCGCCTCCAGTGGTGTCGCGACAGGCGTGAATGGAGGGACGAATGGAGACGTGTCGTCTTCAGCGATGAGAGTCGCTTCTGCCTTGGTGCCAATGATGGTCGTATGCGTGTTTGGCGCCGTGCAGGTGAGCGCCACAATCAGGACTGCATACGACCGAGGCACACAGGGCCAACACCCGGCATCATGGTGTGGGGAGCGATCTCCTACACTGGCCGTACACCACTGGTGATCGTCGAGGGGACACTGAATAGTGCACGGTACATCCAAACCGTCATCGAACCCATCGTTCTACCAATCCTAGACCGGCAAGGGAACTTGCTGTTCCAACAGGACAATGCACGTCCGCATGTATCCCGTGCCACCCAACGTGCTCTAGAAGGTGTAAGTCAACTACCCTGGCCAGCAAGATCTCCGGATCTGTCCCCCATTGAGCATGTTTGGGACTGGATGAAGCGTCGTCTCAGGCGGTCTGCACGTCCAGCACGAACGCTGGTCCAACTGAGGCGCCAGTTGGAAATGGCATGGCAAGCCGTTCCACAGGACTACATCCAGCATCTCTACGATCGTCTCCATGGGAGAATAGCAGCCTGTATTGCTGCGAAAGGTGGATATACACTGTACTAGTGCCGACATTGTGCATGCTCTGTTGCCTGTGTCTATGTGCCTGTGGTTCTGTCAGTGTGATCATGTGATGTGTCTGACCCCAGGAATGTGTCAATAAAGTTTCCCCTTCCTGGGACAATGAATTCACGGTGTTCTTATTTCAGTTTCCAGGAGTGTATTTGTAAAAGTATAGACACCGGAATTAAAATGTCCTGCGGTGCCTCTCCTGCTCCAAGTCGGCCTATTTGACGTCCTATCCCTCTTAACTAAATTAGAATATTATGGTGTGCCGGCAATGCTGCAAAATGGTTTGCGTCTTATCTAACTAACAGGAAACTAAGGGTGCTGTTGCGAAATACCCGTGCAGTAAGCAGTTTTCATCTGATTGAGAATTAATTATGTGTGGTGTTCCTTAAGGTTCCTTCTTAGGTCCACTGCTATTTCTTCTCTACATTAAAGACTTCTCATCCGTTACATTGGAAGATGCTAAATTTCTTTTGTTTGCAGATGATACAGACATTGCAATAAGTGGAAAGCCAAGCACACACTTAGAAATAGCTCCTAATAAAATTTTCACTGATATTAATAAATGGTTTAAACTAATTCACAATCATTAAACTTTGAAAAGACCTACTATATGCGGTTCAGAACCTGTAAGAGATTTCCTTCCAGCTTGTGTATAACATATGAAGTGTGGTGTCACCACCAGACACCACACTTGCTAGGTGGTAGCCTTTAAATCGGCCGCGGTCCGGTAGATACGTCGGACCCGCGTGTCGCCACTGTCAGTGATTGCAGACCGAGCGCCGCCACACGGCAGGTCTAGAGAGACTTCCTAGCACTCGCCCCAGTTGTGCAGCCGACTTTGCTAGCGATGGTTCACTGACAAATTACGCTCTCATTTGCCGAGACGATAGTTAGCATAGCCTTAAGCTACGTCATTTGCTACGACCTAGCAGGGCGCCATTATCATTTGCTATTTATCTTGTGATGCATGTACCGTCAGACCGATGTTCACCAATTGTGGATTAAAGTTAAGTATTCCAGCAGCTACGTATGTTATTGGCTATATTAATTACCTTGTCCAGTTCCAGACCTCACGCCAGCCTGCGTGAGCTTAAACGCGTGCCTTTCGGCTTCACCTCCTAGTGGCTTGGCTGTCTTGCCAAGTCACAACATGAAGAAATGCAGATCGGAGAGGCTGACAGTGTTAAATTTCTGAGATTACAGCTCGATATTAAATTCAGTTGGGAAAGGCATGCCAAAAAATGGCTAAATTGCCTAAACAGGTCTGTATTTGCAGTGAGAATGACGTCAGAAGTAGGAGGCATAAATATAAAAAAACTTGCGTACTTTGCTTACTTTCATTCTGTTACATCATACAAGATGATATTCTGGGGTATTTCATCAAACCGAGCAAAGGATTTTAGTGTGCAAAAGGGTGTAATAAGAATTATTGTGGTGTAAATTCAAGTACATCGTGTAGAAATCTGTTCAAGGGACATTGAATTCTAACCACTGCTTCTCAGTATACTTATTCCTTAATGAAATTTGTTGCAAGTAATATATCTCTGTTTCCAGCCAAAAGCTTAATTGACTAGGAATAAGATCAGTCTACGTAAAGACCTAAAATCACTTACCTTGGTCCAAAAAGGAGTTCATTATACAACAACACACATTTTCAATTTACTGTCAGTACTCATTAAAAACTTGGTTTCAGATAAAGCACAGTTCAAACAGAGTTTGAAAGACTTTTTGATAGGTAGCTCCTTCTACTCTATAGATGAATTTCTTAACAGAGACTGTTAGGGCAGATTAAGTAAAACTGCCAGTTTGATTTCAGTTTTGAAAGCACTTGGTCACAACAGTAAGGATTACGTATATTATGAATGGTAAATTTGTTAATAGTGCATAACAATATTTCATTCTGACAGAGTATTAATTCTGTTAATTTTAGCTGTCCAATTTACTGTGTTGTATTCACATATATTGACAATCTCCTGACAAATGATCAGAGTAGTAAGTATTATATTCAAATGTTTTATGTTATACTTTCTGACATATTCCACACCCACGAGATTCATCTCATTTTTTGGGTCTGTGGAACGAAAACTGAATCTAATCCAATATAATCTACCGTTGCAGTTCAGCATGAGTTTCATCGCCATTTCAGTCTTGTGTGACATGATAACGTTCTCACTCGTAACACCATTTTACGATGGGCTGAATCATTTCGTTTACTAGGAACAGTGATGAACAGAAAACCGGCCGGAGCTCCTCGCTCAGTACGCAGTGCAGAAAATATTGAAAGAGTTCGGTAAGCCATACTCTGTAGTCCTGGTCGTCCTGATAGGAGACACTCTGCTGAACTCCGCCTCAGTAATAGTTCAGTAAGGGGTATTTCCATATTGATCTAGGATTACATCCTACAAAATGGCCGTGGTGCAACAATTAAAGTTCGGAGATTATACACAGCGGATATATTTTGCTCGTGAATTTGAGGCCATATTTGAGCAAAAGACCATATTATTTGGTTTATAAGTGACGAAGCTCAATTTCACTTGAAAGACAAGGTAAATCAGAAGAACTCTTGTTACTAGGTCAGTGAAAATGCGAAACTAACACATGAGATAATGTTTAGTGTACTGTAACCAGTACAGATGTTATTAGTCCATACTTTTTCCAAGACGATAACAGGGACACTGTAATTGTAACCTAGGAATGTTACAGACAGATGAAAAATTAAATGCCGTGTGGCGAGGGCCTCCTGGAAGGTAGATCTGATCGCCTTGTGCAAGTTTTTGAGATGGCGTCACTTCGGCGGCTTGCGTGTCGATCTGGATGAAACGGGGATGATGAAAACGACACGAACACCCACTCCCTGAGCGGAGAAAATCTCCAACCCAGTCAGGAATCGAACCCAGGATCCCTGGCATGACAAGATGGAGTGCTGTCCACTTAGCTACGGGGGCGGACTATAGGCAGATGATCACTGAATTCTTCCTGCCTGAACTAAGAAGAATCTGTTTTCTTCATCCTATCCGGCGAGTTTGATTTCAGCATGACGGGGTCACAGCTCACACAGCAAGAATGTCAATGGAGGCTATTCGGACTGCTTTTCGTGTTCGCGTCATTTCCCGGTTTGGTGACATTAGTGGGCCTCCTCGTTCCCCATACGTGTCCATGTGCGACTACTTTTTGTGGAGCTACCTCAAGTCAAGTGTATACGAGCATAAACCACATACAGTTGAAGAGCTGAAGGAGGTAATTCGTGTTGAAGTCGTTCAGATTGATAGAGTAATGATGGACGGAGTGTAAGCCAACATCCGAGATTGTCTTGAGAAGTGTATGGATCAAAACATCCATCATCTGGGGTATGATGTTTTCTAGCATTAATTCTATAAAACAGCAGCATCGTTTGGTCATTACTCTGTAAATAAAAAGTTTTTAAACTGAAGTAACCATATATTGTTTTTTTTAAACATCCATCCTTTATGCCTCATCCTGTATTTATATGAAATTGAGAATGGGGAAAGAAATGGAAGGGTCGGGCTGGATTTGTGAGTTCCAGTCAGCGCTTCGAACACAGATTTATTGCTTCTGACAAGTGGTTTCCTTAACTGGTTCAGCCATCAGGACAAAGTCACTGACTGACTTAAATTTTCAACTTATCACATGCTGCAATGCATCCCTAGTCCATTAACCTCCTGTATGCAAATTATTGATTCCCATAAGAGTTCGGGCGATATAAGTGCATCTGTATTGAAACAGACGTCTAGGAGCAGTAGCATTGTTACACATACATATATATTAGGACGGTGGATGAGGGATGCTGCATTGCAGCACGCGATACGTAGGAAATTTGAGTCTGCCATGTGAGGGTGGCCGAAGAGGTTAAGGCAACCCGCTCATGAGAAGCGGTAAATCCGGATTCAAGTTCTGGTCCAGGACACATCTTCAACTTTCGCCACAGCATTATCACAGTGCATTACCATGAATTCCTACCCTCTCATGCCCTTCATGTGTTAAGTCCATTATCCCCCACAGTCGCCAATTTGTTTATGGACGATAATGAGGACACGGCACTAAAGACGCCATTCTTAAAACCATCTTGTTTTTGGAGATACGTCGACGATATGTTTAGGGTATGGCCACATTGGAGGGATGCTCTGGATCGTTTCCTAGATCATTTTAACTGTCAGCATCCCAATATTAATTTCATGATAGAAGTTCAAAAGGATGGAAAGCTTCCGTTTTTAGATGTCTTGTCTACAGGAGGGATGATGGAAGATTAGAACACAGTTCTGACCAATATCTTCATGCGTCAATTTGTCACCAACGCAAAGGAATCCTACGTACGTTGGATAAAAGACGTTATGCCATCCCAGATGCAGATAGTGTGACACAAGAACTGGATCATCTAAAAGTAGTGTTCAAGCAGAATGGTTATACCAACATACAGATTCGTTGTGCTCGACAGACTGGACCTTCGTGTGAACCAACAGGAGATACAAGCATATCGGTGGCATTCCTGTATTTAGCGGGAAGCAAATCTTCAAGAATAACAAGAATCTTTAGATTTTATATTAAAAATGTATTCCGTCCACCGGCTAAGACTAAGGCGTTGCTTGACTCAGTGAAGGATGATTCGGGTTTGGGGAAGCCTGATGTCTGCAAAATTCCCTGCCACTGTTGGAGAGCATATACTGGACAAGCGATTCGTACAGTTCACGATCGATACATGGGGTACCTTTATTTCAGCCAGAAAAATCTGCACTTGCGGAACACAGTCTTGCTGAAGGATATAAAATATTGTACGGTGCGACGCAAGCGGTTGCCCCTGCATCGCGTTATTTGGACTGCATAATGAAAGAAGCTATTAAAATCTGGCTATTTGAGAATATTAACAAAGATAATGAGTATCTTTTAAGTAAGACATGGAAACCTGTTTTGTTTGACATTAAAGAACTACGGTCTTTCTTTTGGTCGTCAAAAGGTGTCGACTTATCGTTTGCGCCAGTTTTCACCACCAGTGAGCTGTCCTGCTTTGCACTATAGTGTACGTAACGTTCTCGTACTCGCGTTGGACCAACAGGCGGTGTATAATGGGGCCACCGCTGCAGTTTAATTTATTTCCGGGGAGTTAGTGCGACAGCTTACTCATCTGAAGATGGCGACCAAATGGACTACCGAAATTTTGTGCCAAGATGACGTGATGTGTCTGCTGGAGACCCGATATGAGTATCATATTATAACTCATGCCCTTTCTTTCCCCATTCTCAGTTTCGAGTAAATGTATACACTAGCCGCTTGTCACGAGTGCTTTTTGTTCTGTTGGACATGTCTGACAGAACATTCACCACTCAAATTATTAAACTGATTTTAAATTCGGTGCTGATTGAATATGTAATACCACAGGGATCATAGCAGACATCACATGCCCATATGGAGCAGATGCTAAGATGTGAACCCTGTTCAGCTGTATGGCTCAACAGTTCCCATGCCAAATTAATGGATTTTCAGCTGTCTGCACATGGTATTCTGCACGCTTCTACCTACCCGTGTTCAGTGGCTCCCGGTATCAAGGAACATTACGTCGCGTAATGTGGCAGCAAGCTCTCGCTCGATTATAGAGACGAAAACAGAAGGATCAGTCTTTCTTCGTACATGACACCATTCAGCATTGCTCTAAAATCCGTTTTAAATCTCATCAAGGAGACTGGAGGACCGCCGTGAGCCTGGAGTTCTGATCCTTCAAGTGCGTGAAATCAGTGTGGTGGTACCTCAGGGCAAAAATGCTTCTAGCGAGTCGGGAAATCAGCCATCAAACTTCCAATCTTCAGTCTTCATCCTGTGACCTTCTTAAACGTTGAATCCAGTCAGGTGTAGGACAAAGAGAATAGGTGCCATGCCAAACAAAAAGGGGGTGCCGAGACTCGCCAAGGTCTGACTGCAGAGAGGTGGCGCACAAGTGTCACATATCATTGTAGTTTTTGCTTTTGTTTCAGTAACTCGTTGTTTACAAACTCGTCTGTTACCACTGTTAACGTGCAGGGTGTCCATTATGAAAGTTCCAGTTTCGACAGTGACGTCAAATTTGAACACAGTATTACATATATGTGGGGAGGGGGGGGGGGGGGGGGAGTTTCATGGAAAAATAAACGAAAATTTTTACCAATATACACACAGCAAAAAAAGTTTTGCATCACTCCAGTTCCCAGAACTCTTGAAGATAGACGTTGACTGTGGATATTTGACTGTCACTAAACCTGCCCAAAGATGTAAACAACCATGCATGAGCACCGCACATTAGACGGAAGGGGTTCGACAGCCGATCAGTTCCAGTCATTCCACCAGGTAGGAGGTACACGGCTCGAGTTGTCTGTAGTTCAACCATGCCTAGACTGTCAATTCCGGGATCGACGCGTCCATATTGTTACTTTGTGACAGGAAAGACTCTCAACAAGGGAAGTGTTCAGGCGTCTCGGAGTGAACCAAAGCGATGTTGTTCGGACACGGAGGAGATACAGAGAGACAGGAACTGTCGATGATATGCCTCACTCAGGCCGCCCAAGGGCTACTACTGCAGTGCATGACCGCTAACTGTGGATTATGGCTCGGAATAACACTGACAGCAACGCCACCATGTTGGATAACGCATTTTCTGCAGCCACAGGATGTCGTGTTACGACTCAAACAGAGCGCAATAGGCGGTATGATGCGCAACCACTACCGACGTCCATGGTGAGGTCCATCTTTGCAACCATGACACCATGCAGCGCGCTACAGATGGGTCCAACAACATGCCGAATGGACCGCACAGGATTGGCATAACATTCTCTTCACCGATGAGGGTCGCATATGCCTTCAACCAGACAACCGCCGGAGATGTGTTTGGAGGCAACCCGGACAGGCTGAACTCCTTAGCCACACGGTCCAGCGATTGCAGCAAGGTGGAGGTTCCCTGCTGTTTTGGGATGGCATTATGTGGGGCCGACGTACGCCATGTAACGGCTGTACGATAAGTGAATGTCATCCTCCGACCGATAGTGCAGCGATATCGGCAGCATACTGGCGAGGCATTCGTCTTCATGGACGACAATTCGCACCCTCATCGTGCACATCTTCTCAATGACTTCCTTCAGAATAACAACATCGCTCGACTAGCGACCAGCATGTTCTCCAGACATGAACGGTAACGAACATGCCTGGGATAGACTGAAAAAGCCTGTTTATGGACGACATGACCCACCAACCACTCTGAGGGATCTATCCCGAATCTCCGTTGAGGAATGGGACAATTTGGACTAACAGCGCCTTGATGAACTTGTGGATGTATGCCACGACGAATATCGGCATGCATCAGTGCAAGAGGACGTGCTGCTGGGTATTAGAGGAACCAGTGTGTTCCGCAGGCTGGATCATCACCTCTGAAGATCTCGCTGTATGGTGATACAACGTGCAATGTGTCCTATTCATGAGCAACAAATATGTCGGAAATTATGTTTATGTTGATCTCTATTCCATTTTCTGTATAGGTTCCGGAACTGTCGGAACTAAGGTGTTGCAAAACTTTTTTGATGTACAGGGTGTTTGTAAATGAATGTCGGGGTTTTAACGCTTTATAATATTTATTACGTTAAACTTACAGTTATATATGACATGTGAAATGAAAGAGCAACTGAAACAGTAGTGTTAGGCATAGAGGAGTACGCGATTGGTTGAACTCCACTGTAACCAAGCGCTTAATAGTCCGCAAGGGGCCCAATGACAGGGCTTGCTTTGCATGGCCTCCACGTTCACCCGAACTAACGCGATGCGATTTTTTCCTTTGGGGCTTCATCAAGGATCATTTGTTCGCGCCTGCGCTACCAGCAGACCTCCCTGGATTAAGAAACCGGATTCAAGCAGCTGTTGGTACAATCACTTAAGACACACTATCAACATCCTGTGTGTTTAAGCGTCGGGGCCGGCTACAAATGAGAGATGAATCGTAATACGACGCCTGTGGTTTGAGCGACACATGACACCATCTGGACTGTTTACTATGCATAACCGCACTGCTTCAGCAGTCAACAGTTGAGGCACTGTTAGTTAGATACGCCCATCCACAACAGGAAGTCCATACCACATCGGACAGTAAAGGCGGCGTTTAACTATCCTGAGGCCGAAAAAGACATAAGAATCGAAATATCTGTTTAGAATAGTCGTGATACTGGTGCAAGAGATGTTTAATATGCTGTCCAACGTTTTCTGTCACAATTTGGAATCGAGAAACTGAATGTTTATCGGACTGTAGCGAGTGTCACGTTGAAAATGCGTTGGACATTGCGCTCCTTCCATTCAGTTACGTTCGTAATTGGAGCACTGCACGTATCTTTCAGATAACCTCACAACAGAAGTCACACGGAGTAAGGGCAGGTGATCTGGACGTGCGGGCTATAGGGAAATGACGGCTGCCAGTGGTAGCATTTCCGAAATGTCTCTGTAGGCATTGCTTCAGTGGATGTACAATGTGCGAAGGAGCGCCATCTTGCATAAAAATAGTCCTATCCTCACAGCCACGTTGCTGAAGTGTTGGAACGACGTTAGTAGCAAGAAACTCCCATAACATTACCAGTGCAGGTACAGATAACAGTACCCGCAGGACTCATCTCGTCGAAAAGATTCAGGCCTAAAATAAACAATGCTATCAACTCGCACCAAACAGTTCCGTTTCCAGAATGAAGTGGTACCGGTAGATGCGCATGCGGATTGTCCGTTACCCACATTCTACAGTTCTGCTTTCTGACATGCCCTTTGAAATGGAAATAGGCTCTGCCTGTCCACACAATGTCCAATGGCCATTCACTGCCCTCTTCCGTGCTAAAAATAAGCTCCGTAGCGATAGTTTGTCTTGCTGGCAAGTCAGCAGGAAGCTTTCCTGTACATGGGTGATTTTGTACGGATAGCGATATAGGATGTTTCGTAATATTTTATGCACTGTGCCCGCAGGCATATCCGACGTTCTGGAAAGTCACTGTGCACTATACGTGTGCAAACCATCGCTCGATCTCCCCTGCAATGGAGTGGCCACATCTTTGACATACGTCGGATCACTGCTTTCCTCCCTCTGCCACACTGCACTTCAAACGGATCTTTCTTTTCGAATTTTCTAATCATTTTCTCCAGATCCTTAGCAGACTTGGTACTTCTTCCGTCCGAAGCTTCTGTAGGAATACTGGCACGCTGTGAAGGTTGTTGTTGAAGACTTTTACCAGCAGTCGCGATCCTTCAAGGACAGTCACGTTGGATGTCTTGGACGCCAGCTGGGGAACAGACGTATGCCGCGAGTCCGTTAGTGTGCAAATTCCCACACTTACGGAGCCAACTATTGATCTAATTTTTGTTATTTTTTTGTTCCATGACATTTTCCACTGCGTCAAACATATGCTGTTCAAATTTGACGTCATTCTAAATAGTGGTTCTCTTTCTACAGCGTTTGTAAACTGGAATTTTAATTGTGGACACCTTGTCGTTGTCTAAGAGCGAGAAATGACAAATAAATAAATCTGAATGTTTGGTTTTGTAGGTTAGTATTACGTTATTTTTCAGTTTACGTATTTCTAATGGTTAACATTATGTATAGTTTAATTTTCAGGAGTTCAAAATCAATTTAAACACTAAACAATATTTTTTTTGACACACTTTGGTTTCTGATTTGGAAACTAGGAGTGTTTGTGATGTAAAGGACAAATTAGACAATCATATATGCCAGTCACTTTTACTTTTTGATGGGGCATTTGGAGTGACCTACTTTTTCATCTTCAGATGGGTCACTGGATTATGCCGGAAATATCTTGGCTTCAATGCTGCCACAGGTCTCTCTTAACATTCATTTCAAAGTTGTTACAGCAAAAATGGGCGCTACATACACACATCTGTATCACTGAGTAGCACACAAACACGAAATAAAACATTTCAAGGTGCTTTCAGTATATAAATATGCATGTATAGTGTCTGTTCTTTCAAACATCTCCGAACGAACAGACACCATTTTGATCCATCCACTGTGAATGAAGACTAATAGGAATTACAGACATTGGCTGCGAGTGACTATTGATTTAAGTCAAAGGGGGTAGTAGAAAATTTGTTCCGGTTCGCGATTCGAACCTGGGTCTCCTGCTGACTGGGCAGCTACTCTGACCATTTTCTCCCCTTAAGGAACCTTCCCGGGGACGAAAGGGAGGGGTGGGAGCAGTGTGGGCAGGGGTCACAATCCGATGCCTGGCCACCATGCCATTCCCTCACCCCAAAAACAAACGGAAGTGTGGAGAACGTGAAGCAACGGTACAAAGATCATCAATGATTTATTTATTCATTTCCTATTTTCTTGTATTTTTTAAATTACTATTAACACCATCGAAAAACCAGGAGACCAGTGACGCGAGGAGAAGAGAGCGACAAGTCGCCGGACTCGGTGAGACTCTCGACGCATGGTTTTTCCGAGAACATTCCGACAAGCTGAGAATAACCGGTTCTAAGAGTGTAAACGGCGTGGATCAACCCCTCACTACAGAAGCATCCCAACTCTGAGATGGGATAAGAAAGATACTGCAAGGGAAATTGGGGAAAAATGGTTTGTATTTAGTATTTCGGGCAACCGTACAATGCCGTTCATTAAGGAAGTGCCACAAATCAAGAACTTTTTGTCACTGTCAGCAAACAAGTAGGAACTGCGTGCCCACGAATCCACTTCACAGAACTTGTCCAGAAAGACAAGCAGCTGCGGAGGTATATGATGAGGAGTCATACGGCTAATTAGGTCTAGAGTATATCGCATCAAGAACCAGACTTATAGCGCCGATCCGAACACCAGGCGATGCTCGTCCGTTGCCAAAACATCATAGGCGACAAGTAGAGGGGTGCCAGCAATGTGAATCCCATTAAGGCGTGACCGGCATACTTGCTTCCCATTGACAGTAAGGTGTACTATGTGATCGAAAGTATTGGTCTGTACGCGAGATTTCCACACTCCTAATCATTCCTAGGTCCACGGTTTCTTATGTGATAGTGAAGTGGAAACAAAAACGTACTGGCTGACCTCGTCTGTTGACTGACAGAAACAGCCGACAGCTGAAGAGGGTCGTAATGTGTAATGGGCAGACATCTATCCAGACCATCACACAGGAGTTCCCAACTGCATCAAGATCCACTGCAAGTTGTACGACAATTAGCTTGGAGTTGAGAAAACTTAGATTTCATGGTCGAGCGGCTACTCATAAGCCACACGTCACGCCGGTGAATGTCAAACGACGCTTCGCTTGGTGTAAGGAGCATAAACATTGGACGATTGAACGGTGGGAAAACGTTGTGTGCAGTGACGAATCACGGTACACAATGTGGCGATCCGATGGAATGGTGAGGTTATGGCGAATGCCGTCGTCTGTCATCTGACAGAGTGTGTAGTGACAACAGAAAAATTCGGTGGCGGAGGTGTTATGGTGTGGTCGTGTTTTTCATGGGGGGGTTTTGTACCTCTTATTGTTTTCCGTGGAACTACCACAGCACAGGCCTACATTGATGTTTTAAGCACCTGTTAGCTTCCCACTGTTGAGCAATTCGGGGTTGGTGACTGCATCTTTCAACACGATCGAGCAACTGTCCATAATGCACGGCCTGTGGCGGTGTGGTTACGCGACAGTAACATCCCTGTAAAGGACTTTCCTGCACAGAGTCCTGACCTGAATCCTATAGAACACGTTTGAGATGTTTTGGAAGGCCGACTTCGTGCCAGGCCTCACCGACCGACATCGATACCTCTCCTCAGTACAGTGCTCCGTGAAGAATGGGCCGCCATTCCCCAAGAAACCTTCCAGCACCTGATTGAACGTATGCCTACGAGAGTGGAAGCTGTCATCAAGGCTAAGGGTGGGCCAATACCATGTTGTATTCCAGAATTACCGATGGAGGGCTCCATGTAATTGTAAGTCATTTTCAGTCAGGTGTCCGGATACTTTTCATCGCATAATCCAGCAACAGGTTAGTAAGGCACGTGGAACAATGGTGCCACAGCGTCCTTTCAAAGCTGAAGCTGAATAAAAGGGGAATGTCTCTATCAGATACATGATATAGACTCCAAGACGCTACTCCAGGCGGGTGTAAAATCAATGTGCGCAATGCAAAATACTGAACGCGATAATCAAGATTTGGCCCTGTCTGACTACTCCTTGAAGCAGATCTTAGGATCTATTAATTGTGGTACTATTTCCTCCTTCTTTCTCTTTAACATATAAATTACAACCTAGACGTAAATGAATGATTAAGAGAACTAGTAACTACTGAATGATAAATGTTGTTTCTGCTTATACATTTACTGTGGATTAAGAACCCCTTTATATCACAAACGTTTATACATCCTAATTAATGTTACTGATCAATAGTCAAAATCTGCCCTTCTTTATATGGCTACGCAATCTAATATAAATAACGCCGGATGACTGACATCATCTACGTACCAAACACTAGGAGACACTACTTTCAATGATGATCTACAGTGGTGTGCAACCTCAGTTTAAATAGAACTTACGTAATCACAGCTGTTTAGCCTTATAACTCTAATAGAGCGAAGCAATTAGCAGTTAGCAATAACTCCGGTGCGTCCGAGTGATGCTTCTCGTACATGTCTGCGATGATGGAAGAACTCCAGCCACAAAATAAACTCTTTCAAACACTAGGATGGCAGAAGCTGGTCCTCTGTCTAGTATACTCTAATACTGTTTTCTCCTCTCTGTGTTCTACCGATAAGAAACGCGAACTCCCAGCCACAAGGACGGAATTCAGAAAACACCTCTACGAGAGTACGGTCAGAAGAAGTGCTCTCAATCACTGAACGCTGCGTACTCAACGACGACTCCCTACCTAGAGGCGAAGTCTAGAATGGTATAAGCTCGTAACAGTACAGTGCATAACTGTTCCAACTACAAAATCTCCTGAGAGAAAGACAGGAAGTATGCCTGTACCAATAAAAGCTGATACTGAGCGACCGTCAAACACGTATGCACAAGGTGGAAGACTTCTTTCTCTCTGACAGTGGTTTCCCAGCAAAGCTCGGATCCCCTGTCTCGTAACTGCAGAAGGCGAATAATCATCTCGAAACCACGGAATATTCTCTCTCTTTACAGATTCGTTGACCAACCATAGGTTAGTCTTTTGTCGTCTAGCACGGAAAGTTTGCGCGGAAATACCTATCCCCATCAATTAGGAATACATACAATGGTACGCTTCTCATAGTAAAAACCCTCGGAAAAAACTCGGACTATGAGATTTCCGTGGTAGCACTTCCTCGTTCCTCTCTGCCGCTTCCAAGATTTTCCGAGTTTCCGAAGTATTATCCGGTTATCCTACCGTCCCCACTACAACACCGGCCGGCCGCCGCTGTATTGTGCTTTAGTGCTCAGGTGCCCAGACCGTCCGTCTTGTCTACTTCCTGTGTCAAGCAAGACCAACACACTTGCACAGGGTTTTCCACCCAGGGCTTGAGTTACGCCTGCCGTTTCATTTTCACTGGCGTTCGAATCTCTACTAGTACAGGCAATCATTCATTACGCCGTTTTGATAATAAATAACCATTAACAACAATTTACAAGGTGTATGTCACAATGTCAGTCTTCTTTAAACATTCATATACAGGGTGGTCCATTGATCGTGACCGGGCGTCAAATGGAAAAACTACAAAGTACGAAACTTGCCGAGCTTGAAGCGGGACACCAGATAGGGCTATGGTTGGTCCGCTAGATGGCGCTGTCATAGGTGAAACGGATATCAACTGAGTTTTTTCTAAAATAGGAACCCCAATTTTTTATTACACATTCGTGTGTTACGTTAAGAAATATGAATATTTTAGCTGGAACACTTTTTACGCTTTGTGATAGATGGCGCTGTAATAGTCACAAACATATGGCTCACAATTTTAGACGAACAGTTGGTAAAGGTAGGTTTTTTAAATTAAAATACAGAACGTAGGTATGTTTGAACTTTCTATTTCGGTTGTTCCAATGTGATACATGTACCTTTGTGAACTTATCATTTCTGAGAACGGATGTTGTTACAGCGTGATTACCTTTAAATACCACATTAATGCAATAAATACTCAAAATGATGTCCGTCAACCTCAATGCATTTGGCAATACGTGTAACGACATTCCTCTCAACAACGAGTAGTTCGCCTTCCATAATGTTCGCACATGCATTGACAATGCGCTGACGCACGTCGTCAGGCGTTGTCGGTGGATCACGATAGCAAATATCCTTCAAATTTTCCCACAGAAAGAAATCCGGGGTCGTCAGATCCGGTGAACGTGCGGACCATGGTATGGTGCTTCGACGACCAATCCACCAGTCATGAAATACGCTATTCAATACCGCTTCAACCGCACGCGAGCTATGTGCCGGATATCCATCATGTTGGAAGTACATCGGCATTCTGTTATGCAGTGAAATATCTTGTAGTAACATCGGTGGAACATTACGTAGGTAATCAGCATACATTGCACCATATAGATTCCCATCGATAAAATGGGGGCCAATTATCCTTCCTCCCATAATGCCGCACCATACATTAACACGCCAAGGTCACTGATATTCCACTCGTGGATTTTCCGTTGCCCAATAGTTCATATTATGCCGGTTTACGTTATCGCTGTTGGTGAATGACGCTTCTTCTCTAAATAGAACGCGTGCAAAAAATCTGTAATCGTACCGTAATTTCTCTTGTGCCCAGTGGCAGAACTGTACACGACTCTCAAAGCCGTCTCCATGCAATTGCTGGTGCATAGAAATATAGTACGGGTGCAATCGATGTAGATGTATCATTCTCTACACCGACGTTTTTGGGATTCCCGATTCTCGTGCAGTTTGTCTGCTACTGATGTGCGGATTAGCCGCGACAGCAGCTAAAACACCTACTTGGGCATCATCATTTGTTGCAGGTCGTGGTTGACGTTTCACATGTGGCTGAACACTTCCTGTTTCCTTAAATAACGTAACTATCCGGCGGTCGGTCCGGACACTTGGATGATATCGTCCAGGATACCGAGCAGCATACATCAGCACACGCCCTTTGGGCATTTTAATCACAATAGCCACACATCAACATGATATCGACCTTTTCCGCAGTTGGTAAATGGTCCATTTTAACACGGGTAATGTATCACGAAGCTAATACCGTCCTCACTGGCAGAATGTTACGTGATGCAACGTACTTATACGTTTGTGACTATTACAGCACCATCTGTCTCAATGCGAAAAAAGTGGTTCAACTAAAACATTCATATTTCTTTACGTACTACACGAATATGTAATAAAAATGTGGGTTCCTATTTAAAAAAACTCAGTTGATATCCGTTTGACCTATGGCAGCGCCATCTAGCGCGCCAACCATAGTGCCATCTGCTTTCCCCGTTCAAGCTAGACGAGTTTCGGACTTTGTAGTTTATTCGTTTGATGCTTATTTCGTGAGATATTTGGCCCGGTCACTATCAATGGACCACACTGTATACGATGGACAACCTTTCAAAAGTTACCTGATTCCAGTTGTAAATCACGGCAATGTATGTAGATGAGTGCTTGTAAGGTGTGAAATTATAGTCATCTTACAAGACCTAACCCGCCCCCTGCGTCGCGAGAGGATAAGAATCTCATGCCATATCTTGAACAGCAAGCCGTGGAAAATATGTGAAGCCAATATCCACAGAATGCTGCTGTGGATGGCGCAATAGGAAAGGTCTGTGTCACCATATATACATTTACTTATTGAGCCCACTGCAGAAGATCGAAGGCTTGTAAACAATGGTTTAGGAGCTCAGTAGTTGGGACTGTGGGCGGCGGCAGCTGAGAGCAGTCGTGCACCACACGTCACTTGCAAAATAGGGTCCCAAGCATCAAATAGTAGCAGCTACACACAATGGGGCAGCTCTGTCAGCAGGAAGTCCCACACCTGTAGCCATGGAGCTCGATTTTCGGACGCTAAGGTAGCTACCAGAAATTTCGCCATCGATGGCCACCATGCCGGTAACTCTACGAAGAATGATGACGATATCGTCTGCATAAGCAGTGGAGCTTAATATATGGCCCCCGAAAGACATACTAGACAAGCATTGACTGAGAGCAACGGTTCCACAACGAAAGCATACATCAGTGCAGAGAGTGGGCAGCCTCGATGCACTGAATGGCGGATCAAGATGGGAGGAATGAGACAGCCATAGCAGAGCGTACTTGACGTAGCTCCGCGAGAGATATGCCAACGGTAGTATCAAAGTATCCCATACTGCGGAGCGGCCCTTTCAGGAAGTCGTGATCGACCCGATCGAACCCATGGCTAAAGTTAAGAATTGCCAAAAGTCCAGACGTACGATGACCGTGAGCAAGAGCGATTATGTCGCGATAGCGTCAGCGGGCCATTCGGATGTTATTGGCGCCTTCCAAAGAAGTTTCATCACAAGAAATCACGCACGGGGCCATCCGTTTAAGCCGTGCAGTCAACAACAGCGTAAAGACCTTTGTGTTGCTGTTGAGCAATGTAAAGGGGAGGTAATCGTATATCTGTAGGCTTGCGGATGGGAATGAGGAGTCTGTCGAGGAAACAGTCCAAGATTTACGCGGGAGGTGACATAAGATCCCGTTAATTCCGTCCACCCGTCGCCATTAGGGGACAAAATTTGCGATAAAACTCCAATGGAAGGCCTTTAGTACCAGCCAACTGGTTTGCAGAACCCTCCTGGATAGCATCACGGACTTCGTCCTCCGTGACGTCGGCAAGGAGATTCGTCATTGCATCCCCAGAAACCAAGCGAAAGGAGAGTCGAGAGACCGCCGTAATGTTATCAGTGTGGTGACATTGTGCAGAGTACAACATAACACACTATACGTGAGGGGCACACTCTATATCGCACTGGGTAACAAAGCTCCGCCCATCATGTCATAATAACATTAAAGTCCTGCAACGGTGGCGCCGTTCCGCTGAATGCCGGACATTTGCCACGCCGGACATTTGCCACGCCGGACATTTGCCACACTTGCCCCTTCGCCAGGTAGCTTGAGTAGCGATCCCTCAGGTAAGGGACGCCCTTCCTCGCACTTCTTCTGTCCGCTTTCAAACCGCTGTCTCCACATCTTACTCGATACAACCAGTACGTAAGGGACCTTCTTCTTCGACATCTTGGCGAAATACAGAGCTTCTTTTCCGAGATCGAAATATTTATAACTTTTGGGAAACGTAAGCAATACTGACGATTATGACAGTATGTAATTAGTTCTGCCAAGTATAAAAGTAGATCCCTCTGTCTGTAGAGTAGCTTCCTTTCACGCTTATTGATTGCGATAGAAACAGTCAATCGGCATGGGAGCAACAAGAAAGGAACGATGTAAAGAGAATGCGAATGTACGCTAATCATTTCTTTTTGATCACTGCATTTGTGCCTACTGTAATTACTAAACCTGCATACCCAAAAGACAATAAGGAAAGAAGAAATGGGGATGTGAATGTTTGAAAAGAAGAACGACTTACTCCATATTAATTTAATCTGTAAAATCAGATATCCCTTGCGGCGAAACATTAGTTAATAAAGTGTAGCAGGACAATGTTCAAAACATAACTGAAAATACGTTCACTAAATAGAGATAAGAACATCTATGACTGACATGTCGTCTAAAGTCGACGTACAATTTTAAAATGTTAGAAATAAGGAAATGAAGTAATACAGAATGCTATGCTTGTGACGTACGTTGTTGTTCTACATTGTTTAGCTCTGGTATTTACAGGGTCACAGAGAAAGCATCCTAGGTTTTGGAGGGAAAAGCCGTAATTGTAATGATCTGTACTGGAACGGAAACAAGAAGCACAACTTAGGGAAAAATAATGTAACGTGTGTTTCAGCTCACAAGCGACATTGAAGCAGGTAGTTCCTGTGACTTAATATGGGCAGAGGTTATAATCGACAGCCGGAATAAATTAATAACTGGCTCTTTTTACCGACTCCCGGGCTCAGATGAAACAGTTGCTAATGAGTTCAAAGAAAACTTGAGTATCATCACAAATAGGTGCGCTACTCATACAATTGTAGTTGGCAGTGACTTCAATCTATCTTCCGTATGTTGAAAAAAATACATTTTCGGACCGTATTGTAGATACAAAACAACTTCCGTAATTTTTCTAAATGCTTTTTTAAAAATTATTTTGAACAGTTAGTTCACGAGGCCATTCAACTTGCAAATGATTACGAAAACACACTTGACCTCTTAGCCACAAGTAATACTGAGCATCACGACGGATACAGGGATTACAGTCGTACCGAGGCTCAATTCCGTAACAAAGAAATTCACCAAAACTAAACGCGAAATGTATCTCTTTGTAAAAGCAGCTAAAATTTCGGTTGACGTCTTTCTAAGAGACAGCCTCCAATCCTTCCAAACTATGTAAGTGAAGATCATATGTGGCTTAAGTTCAAAGAAATACTATCAACAGAACTCGAGAGATTCATGCCAAATAAATTAATAAGAAACGAAACTGGTCCCCCATAGTACACAAAACACGACAGAAAGCTGTTTCAGGAGCACCGAAAAAGGCAAGTATAAGTTATACGAACGCAGAATCTCCAAGATTGGCGAAGTTTTACTGCGGCTCGAAATCTGGTGCGGATTTCAATGCGAGATGCATTTAATAGTTTCTAAAACGAAGGTCTCTCTAGAAATGAGGCAGGAAATCCAAAGAGATTCTGGTCCTATGTTAAGTAAACCAGTGGAAAGACTGAGTAAGTATCTTTACAGCGCGACAGTGATGAGGAGGAGGAGGGGGAGACAAGGGACCCAACGCTTCGGAGCAGGTAAAATCGTGGCAAATGTCCGGCGTGGTAAATGTCCGGCGTGGCAAATGTCCGTTCCGCTATCACATGATACACAGTCGGCCGCTCCTGCACTAACCCGTCGTGTGTGCGTACCCTGACCATTGATCCTTCAAGGTGGTGGCGAGAGAGTAATGTGAGCCTGTGCCTTGATGTGATTCACTATCGCCTGGCGCTCTGGCGAATACGGTAGCACAGTATACACCCGGAGAACGGTGAAATCGGAATCCTAGTTTTGTCGACGCCACGCCATGACCTTCCTACCACAACCAATCACGGCCTTGAGGAGGCGAGTTTTATGCAGACCATCCACCAGGCGGTGCAGACTGATATGGATTACGGCGTAGGTAACTAGTGTCCACGTGGTCTCGATGAGCTGCCAGCAGTTGAGTGAAGTAAGATGGATCTTGTTCAATTTCCATGGTTCCCAGTCGCACCACAACCTTTGGCGACAGAGATTAATGGCACAGATATAGGCCCCGTTGTCAGAGATCACTACGGACCAGACTTTGCACACCATTGACAATATCGCGGGAGATATTGCCTCTTGCGGCACTCCGTTTCTTGTATGGTCCTCCTGTTTTTCTTTTTCCGGTGGAATTTTAATTGAGAGCCTTTACTAGGTGTCTTTCTCCACACATACGGTCTTAATATTCCACTTGTTTTCTCCGCTTTTCTTTTATAACCTCTTAAATCTTTCCTTACATCTACAGTTCTTTTACGACCTTCTCTTGTATATTTCATCCGATTTCTCCATATTTCTCTCTTCCCTGACCAGGGGTCGGTACTTCTGTGATATTGAAATACTTCAGGTGTTTTTCTTTCCTGGTTTTAACCTGTAAATTTTTGCAGTCGTTCTACATACGGAAATAAGTTTATGTAAATCTCGGTGTCCGTCAAGGTTTGTGTTCAGATGTGAAGTTGAATCCTGGATATTTAAAATGTTTAGCTTGCTGCACGATTATATTAGTCAAGACTATTTTGATATTCCGGTTTGTATGCCCTGAAATGCCACCATTTTCTTTTTATTTCCAGAAAATATTAGGTTGTATTCTGGGGCTATCTCCTCTAACTTATAGCCTCTGATTCAAACCTCATATTCATTCTCTGCAATTAGCGTTAGCATACCTGAAAACAGGACTACATTTATTCTAATGTCATGATTCAAAAGTACTCGTCTTCTATTCAACATTTTCCATTTTTTTAGTTCATCCATGTACAAACTGAAGAGTATTTGGGAAGTACACCATCGTTGTCTTATCCATTTGTCTGTGTTCATTGGCTTTGTGAATATGTTTGCTACATCTATGAGTATTTCGGTAGTTGTATGTATACTCTTATAGCACTTACAAGATGTGATGGGTAACCTATTTCAGGTGTTTCATTCCGTAGCATTTCTCTGTTCACATTACCAAATTCCTTTTCAGATTCTACAGAAGCAAGAAGAGTGTACCAGCTGCATTCTCACCTCTTTCCATTAGCTTGTAAAAACATTGACGAACATTCTAAAACCTGATTGTTAGTCAGATATTAGTTTTTCCGTTATATTTTTTAGTTTTGCACTTAAGATTTTGTCACATAATTTATAGACTGTGTAAGTAGGCTCTTTAGGTTTTTATGTTGGTAACGCCATGTAGCGCTCTATATGAAAATCACTGACTGTGCTGTGTGCAGTCTGTGGCTAGTTTGCATTGTTGGAATTTGCTATTGTAGTGTTGGGCAGTTGGCTGTTAACAGCGCGTAGCGTTGTGCAGTTGAAGGTGAGCCGCCAGCAGTGGTGGATGTGGGGAGAGAGATGGCGGAGTTTTGAGAGCGGATGATCTGGACGTGTGCCCATCTGAGACAGTAAATTTGTAAGACTGGATGTCATGAACTGATATATATATATATATATATATATATATATATATATATATATATATATATATAATGACTTTTGAACACTATTAAGGTAAATACATTGTTTGTTCCCTATCAAAATATTTCATTTGCTAACTTTGCCTATCAGTAGTTAGTGCCTTCAGCAGTTAGAATCTCTTACTTAGCTGGCAGTAGTGGCTCTCGCTGTATTGCAGTAGATTGAATAACGAAGATTTTTGTGAGGTAAGTGATTTATGAAAGGTATAGGTTATTGTTAGTCAGGGCCATTCTTTTGAAGGGATTTTTGAAAGTCAGATTGCGTTGCGCTAAATATATTGGAATCTTCTGATTTTTTCTTGCAGTTTGTGTAATTAGTGTAGCTATTGTTTATTGCTAGAGCGTAATTATAGAGAGAATTTCCTTTGTAGTTGTAGTATTTCATTGTTGTACAGTAAAACAGTTGTGGCGTGATGTAGATTTGCACCAAGTATTTCGCAGCTGCGCTTACAATTAACTAGATATTATTTTCAGTGCTATGTTAATGTGTTTTCTTATTTTTTGCTCTACAAATTGTGCTTTTCTTGTTAACGTGTGAAATACGTGATAATTATGGTGTGCTAAAAACGTAACACTAGGCTCCAAAGTAAATTGAGAAATGATAGTGACGACGAGGGCAGCTTATCAGCAGCTTGCTGTAATGAATTAACAGACATTCAAAGTAGTAATTTGGTAATTGTGCATAGGGAAAAGGAGCGGGCGGCAAATAATGGTGTAGACAGTGAAACAATTAGTGAACAGGGGAGCATTATCGATCGATCGGTCGGCAACAGCTCGCCTCAGGAATCCGAAATGAGAGGACACAATCTTGCAAATACTGTAGATTCACGTTTTGCGTCCTCACCGTTTTCTCATATAAGTCAAGACACATTTTCTGCTTTTCGAAATACGAATATTGCCAGTTCAAATGCACTGCTGAATAGCATTGCGGAACATGTTTCAGACACCGGTGCATTGTTATTACAACTAATGCAACAAATGGGACAAAAGCTTCAAAAGTTAGACACAATGGAACAAAATCTGAGACAAACACAGCAAAAGTTTGACACAATGGAACAATACCTTCAAAAGTTAGACGTGATGGATCAAAATCAGAGACAAATACAGCAACAGCTTCAAAAGTTAGACTCAGTGGAACAAACACTTGAACAAACATGTTAAGGTTTAACTGCTGAGTTACTTAAAATCGAATCGAAACATCAAAAAGTCTGTAATAACGTAAAAACACAAATTTGTGAGCATTTCCAACCTATTTTTTCGCGTCATGAAAATGCATTGCAGAATCACGAAGCAGCCATAAAAGAACTGCAAACTATTGTTCATGAAAATCACGACACCTTGCAAGCTGAAATTGACTCAGTTGCATCTATCGATTCGGTTACCCAACTTGCAAAAAATTAGGAAAACCTAAAGGACACAGTAGATGCGATTTCAACACAAATGGACACACTGAAACTTGGTTCAGAAAAACACACTGAGGAAATAAGTTCACTATCGGATAAAGTAGCCGAACTTTCGGATCAGTTCACTAACTTATCTACAAAGGTAGATGATGATCTGAGTGACACAAGACCTGTAGCATTTACTGACACAGAAGAGTATGAACAAATTAGAAAATTCAAGCAAAATCAAAATCAAATCAATACACAGTACAAAAGAGAAATCCGGGAAGTACAAGATCAGTTGACACAGGTAATACAAGAATTACATATTTCAGAGGACACTCGCGCTCCAATACGGGAAGAGGAACATAGAAATACGGAACAGCCACAAAATAATAACACAGGGCACTGCGGAAATTATAAAAGAAATTCGCAAGGCACACCGAATTTTGAGCTGGAACCGCCGAAACGAAGTAACAATGACCGATATGCGACTCGCCGACATGATGATTTCGACTATAAGCTGTTCATTACTACACATAAATTCAAAACATCTAAGAATTCTGGCAACGACATTCATCCAAAAGCCAGGCTTCATCAATTCTCTCATCGTTTTTCTCCCAACTGGTCATTGGAGCACAGGTTAGAATTTATGTGTGGGTATTTAGAGAATGAACCAGCTGTAAGAATGCGATCGGTCATTCACGATTGTCACAGTGAAGGAGAATTTTATCATTCCTTCCTCTCAGCATATCGGTCTCAAGCTACACAAGACCGAGTAAAACATAGCATCATAATGATGAAACATTTCGAACAATCTGAATTTTCTAGTCCTGTCAAATGTTTCAAAGACATGTTACACAAGAATCAGTATCTTTCAAAACCATACAGCCCCGCAGATGACATCCGCATTTGCTTAATCAAATTGCCTGAACATATACGACATATTATTTTGGCAGGACGTTGCAAAGACGACATTGAAGCGTTTCAAGGACTGTTACAAGAATTGGAAATTGACACTGACAATCGCGGAACGCGACAACAGGAGCACAACAATTACAGGTCACATCCGTCACAATTCCGCGATGACAGAAATAATAACTGGACACGACAAGGCTATTCTCACAACGTAAATCGTGACTAAAACAGACACCACCAGTATAACAACCGTTGGCAGAATAATAGTTACAGAGAAAGAGCGCATGTCCATAGTAATGACTATGGCAGAGACGCTTGGAGAAACAGACAGTATGGGAAACAAAACAATTATTATCAAGGCTGACAGAATAACTTCAGACGCAACAGTTCAGCGCCCAGTTACGATTCAAGAAGAAATTCTCCACCACTTGACCGACAAGAAGGAAACTACGGAATCTACCGACATGACGATAGACGATATAATCGTAATGACAGACCTAATTTTCATCAGAACTGGCGGGATTCAAACAGGACAGGGCCCTCTCGACTACGAGAATTTGTAGAAGTTAGGTCTCCTAATCCTAATGACGCTCACCAACAATGAGACAGACAATGACACGCACTGCAGGGAGCCACATGCGCCAGCTGGCTCAGAGAAAAATAACATAGACACTAACCTTGAGAAGAATTTTAGCATTCTTTACCGACGTATAACGCATCATAATTGCTTTCAAGTAGAAGCTCTGCATACTAAAAAGGGTAAAAGGTTTACACCATATTTCACATGTAAAACCGTTTATTGAAAGATAATCTGCTTTTTAACTTAGTCTTTGTTATAAAATTTTTCACTTCATGTTACTAGTACTCTTTGTCACACTTAGAAACTGTTAACACGCAACTATGTTTTAATGTTAACTATACAGTCAAGAACCTAGGGAACTTATTTAGACAAGTAATTACAAATGCATTGTTATAGTGAACAGAGGACACAGTGTTATTGTGTGTGTACATTCTTGCTTGTTACTTGCATGATTACGTAACGACTATAAGGCTTACATACTTAGAACGTATACTGATAATGAAATTTTATGCAACATTTTGGTTAACTTGAAAAGACATTCTTTATTTGAAGTACTTTCTGTGAGATTAAAGATGACTTAGTATTTGGTTTCTTTAACAGTTACACGATTATATCACGACGCTACTAATGTGTGACACAATTTACATTGTTGCTTTTATGCTGTATCTGTTTTATATCTGCGTAGTTTTTCTGAATTATTCTGGAAAGTAAAACATCTTTTAGTAGTAACGTTTGTGGTATAGCTACAATGGATAGCCTGTTTCGTAGCACAACAATAGGTTACAGTATAGTACTTTCTTGATCACGGTAATGTACGTAATAACTGTGATATCTATATGCATAGCATTTCACTTTTGTTTATCATGAGGTAAGTACATTGACTTCTGCAGAACTTAGCTTCGGAGGACGATAACTACGACACTTCCACAGAATTATCTTACAGCAACACGCACATTTAGCGCTAAAGGACACACACTTGAGTGATTAATTTTGTACTTAAAACATTTATTTTTAAAGACTTTTGAATTACAATAATACAAAGATTTTCTGTGATACATTTCAGTCCGTTGCCGTAATCTATAACACCTGAGGGTGTAATTACTTTAATCCTCAGGGGAAGTACACACTTACATTGTCTACCACGTGTTTGGCAAGCACAAGGAGCCCTAGCTAATATGGTATTTGCTTATATAACTTTACACATCGGTACCATATTTTTCGAATACATATAATACACAGCTATCTGATCATTTAACTGAGAGAGACAAACATTTTTACACTATGTCAGTGATACATGTTTACGCAATTACACAGTTGGATAACTTTACACTTGTGAAATTGTATTTTGTCTGTACTTTGTGAAATCTTCATATTTTTTTGGAACCATTGTTATACTATGAGAGCTTTGAATGTCGTATTTGGTATGGGATCGTGATTTTTAAAGTACGTTTGAGGTAGATGACACTATTTAAATCAGCAGAGAATTTTTTGAGGTTTTGTAATTATTGCAAAAAGCTACGACGTTTTTGAGATTTGGCTGAGGTGTTATGATGTTACTATTATGATGACAATGTGTATTATGCTGTTGATATATGTTTATGATCAATAAGCTGATGCTATATGAGGAATTTGATTGTGCTATGTATTTATTATGATGAAATATTGAAGAAGTGTCGACAAATATGTATATGTGTAATAAGGTAAGGAGTAATGAGTAGAGGTTAGCGACTCTGATTTGTGAAAAAGGATGTTGGAAACCAAGAATCGTACTTTAAGAGTTATGAACTCTGTGTAAATGCGTGAGTGTATCACAATGCCGATGAAAAATTTTTGGACACTATTGTATTTACAGGATTTGGTTTCTACACATTTGTAACGCAAATTCTCGACCTGTGAAATTTTTATGAGACTGTCACTGTAGGGGAAACTGCTGTCGCAAATTTTTGGGTAATAAAGCTAAGTGACCATGATGTAATGCGTTGTGGCGCCCAGCTGCGCCAGCTGCCTGGAAAAAAACCCAACAGGTGGAAAAAAAAGAGGCCATTATCTTCGCTATTGACATTTCTTTGCAGAAAGCATCGCAAATACGACACGCTCGAACTTGAAAACTTATGATTACACTGTGGAGCTGTTAATTTATGATATTTACTAAAATGACTAATGAAATGATGAGAAACATTTTACATCTATTGTCTTTCTAGTTGACAGATTGCTCATTTTGTTTAATATTTAGTTTCTAGATGCAGTTCAGCATTGGTTAAAATAAAATTTAATAGATGTACTAATATAGATATTTTATGCCTACAGATCTAGTAAATAATATTTTTATGATCTACTTGAAAAAAAAAAAACAGGGAGCACAAAAAAGACATTTCCCTTCACAGGAATTGCATACATATTTTTTGTCAATGACTGGGAAACATTTTTTGTAGAGTAAGTCAAGGTGATGCATCACTTTGGTGTTAAGATCTGATATAGGTATTAGACATTTCCTATCTTTAGTGTACTATTTTTTCTGCTTTAGCTTTGTCATGTTTAGATATAAGTTATAGCATTTGCTGCTGCTGTTTGCCAGGCATAGTGCTACTAAATTTCACTTTGAATTACTCTGTTAAGCCAGTTTTATTACTGATGTATTTTTCTTGTTGCTGCGCATTGGCTCATATTAGTTGTCATATTGCAATTGCTTTGCTAATTTAGATATACTGCTGCTTGCTTTGCCAATTTGCATTTTTTGTCATTGCTGTTTGTGTTAATTGTTTTGTGCTGCTGCATTGCCTCATCCCTTAGTACATATATCTGAGCTCAGTAAATTTAAGTTAGCTTAAGAGGGGGTAGACTATATAAAAACTAACTATGAAGAATAGGGAAAGAATGCTTTGAGAAGTTATATGAAAAATATCTGGGCAAAATTGAGTATTGCACAATGAGAAAAACTTATTTAGAGAGAGGATATGAACAAAACTTTAGGGTTTAGGGACAACAGGTACAGATAGGACTTTTTGGGAATAATGATGAATGAAGGGAGATCTCCAAGAAGTAAAGAAAGTTTTGTTTGCAAAATACTGCAGTATAACAAACCCTGTCCTTTCCTTTTGTGTTATTTCAAAATGGTTCAAATGGCTATGGGACTTAACATCAATGGTCATCAGTCTCATAGAACTTAGGACTACTTAAACCTAACTAACCCAAGGACATCACACAACACCCAGTCATCACAATGCAGAGAAAATCCCTGACCCCACCGGGAATCGAACCCGGGAACCCGGGTGCGGGAAGCAAGAACGCTACCATACGACCATGGGCTGTGGACTTTTGTGTTATTTCGCTAGGTGTTTGTGTACTCTTGTGTATTTGTGTTTTTCCTGTCTTTAATTGTTTAGCTGATAAGAGTTATATTGTAGAACTTTTCTAATACTATGTTATTTACTTTGTAAAGATGTTTAGACATTATTTATTCTGTTTTGCTTTAATGCTGATGTGTGAAATTAATGATTCGAAAACTATTCTCATTATTTTACATATTTACTTATGTCATAATTCCTGTAACACTGATGTATATGTCTATTTCTATTCTTTTGTAAAGCCTGTATTACTACAAATGTTATCTGTGTTATTATGTTTTAATGATGTTTTCTGTATCTTTGTAATTGTATTCTCATGTTATAAAATTGTAATGGACACCAGTTCATGAAATTAAGTAACTTGTAAGCATACATTTCACTGCACATGTTCCTGTTGGTCATAGTATATGCACAATATGTGAGAAATTGGGACTGTTAGTGCTTGCACATGTGTTAATAATTCAGCAAGGGACTGTTAACAGCGTTGCTGGCTCTAAGGACATTTCAAAAAAAATTTTTATGAGTGCACAAGTGGTGGTTCTTGGACTTGCTATATAGTACAACACTCTTCGATGGTGATTGTGCACCTACACAGTCACAACAGATGACTGCTGGCCGTCTCTACAAGGACTGAAGTGGGTTTGCATCTTTGATGATCCACCACTGTCCAGCACTGTCTTTCCATTGGAAGGACAACAGTACTTCTTCAAGACTGCATGGAAATCCACTACTCCCGTATGCATTTTCTTTTACTGCTCAGACTTCGTGCAGATAATTGTAATTAATACTGTGATGAATGATCGGGACTGTCTTTATGGACTGTGAGAAAATTTTGGCTTTTGACCAACATTGTATCAATAAGTGTCTGCATTTGATTTCTTTGTTATTGCAATTATGAAAAACTTTTTACAAATCTGTATTGGCCACTGCCCAAAAAATTTGTAAATTTTTTTGTGAGGAGCATGGGGGCTATGTGAGAAGGCTGTTTAGGTTTTTATGTTAGTAACGCCATGTGGCACTCTATATGAAAATCACTGACTGTGCTGTGTGCAGTTGCTATTGTAGTGTTGGGCAGTTGGCAGTTGACAGTGCGTAGCGTTGCGCAGTTGGAGGTAAGCCGCCGACAGTGGTGGATGTGGGGAGAGAGATGGCGGATGATCTGGACGTGTAACCATCAGAGACAGTAAATTTGTATGACTGGTTGTCATGAACATATGTATAATGACTTTTGGACACTATTAAGGCAAATACATTGTTTGTTCTCTATCAAAATCTTTCATTTGCTAACTATGCCTATCAGTAGTTAGTGCCTTCAGTAGTTTGAATCTTTTATTCAGCTGGCTGTATTGGAGCACGCTGTATTACAGTAGTTAGAGTAACGAAGATTTTTGTAAGGTAAGTGATTCATGAAAGGTATAGGTTATTGTTAGTCAGGGTCATTATTTTGTAGGGATTTTTGAAAGTCAGATTGCGTTGCGCTAAAAATATTGTGTGTCAGTTTAAGCACAGTCATTTACAATTTTTCTAAGGGAATATTTCAAATGAATCGAGGAAGCCTTTTAGCGAGTCCGTCGTTAATTTCTGACGTCTCCAACATTTACAAGAAAAGTGGAACAGTCCTTCATGTACAGTAGTAATAATCCATCAAATTTTCCACTGTTTGTACTTCAGATAACTTCTAATTTTTTAAAAGCCACTAAGTAGCTGCTATAAAACGTCACTTAGGGTGTAATTAATTTCAACTATTACGTCATTATCTGGCAGAGTTTAAAATACGAGACGGTATATAGATGTACACTACGCGAATTATTCTTATTTGAGTTGTGCTCCATAGATTTGATAGAAGATGTTTTTATATACAACAACAAAAAAACAACAGTTCTTTATTTTTTACTACTGATGTCGTCTGTTCCGTCTTCATACACGTTGAAACTGGATGATAACCACGCACTGAAAATTAACCCTTCTTTATGATTCCATAGGAAGTTGGAGTATAGTACATCCCAGTAAGAGGTGAACCGTGAAAGCAGAATTTGATAATAGACTGTAATACACTTACGCATAGCTTTGCTTTGGTCCGTGAATGCTTAGTAGTAGGAGATATCGCGATGGGTGTTGGCAAGAAAGGCCTCCAGAACTGAATCCTACAGTCTGATAGTAATTTCCTCAGGAACCGGAATTATTACCAATAGAACTGTAAGAAAATTAGGAAGGAAGGAACGTTAATGTTTATGACGGTGACAAGAGATGAATTATGAGATACCGAAAGGATGGCGAAGAGTATCCGTAATGTTTGTTTCATAGGAATTACAAGCACGTTTTTCCTCATTGCGAAAACTACTCCTTGCTCCTTCACGGCTCTCTCATAGGTTTACAGTTGCTCGTTTTGAACACTCTTGTTAGCCAATCGACATGCTAATATAATTTGCCTCGATCGGTTCCGTTTTCAACACCGCTCTTGGAGACAATATTAATTTCTTGAATCTAGTGGGTGTCCGTATACTATTATTGTCTTATGATTATGAAATATCGTTGCAACACATATAACTCGGTGCAAGTCTAGCTAGAATTGATCTAGAACTCAAAACGGAAACATTGTCCACAGGCACAATTAAATCTGATCGGAAACCGATAGAAGGTGTCATTTATGTCATTCTGCTTAACTACTGGGAATGTTCAACCCAGTAGTCGCTAGGGCAGTGCACAGTACACAAGGCGCAGAAAGGGATTGACATAAAAAATGCAAAGTAGCAACGTCGTAAAAGTTCCAAGAATAACAAAAGTACCGCACGAATGCCCTGCGCGTCCTCTGAGCTGGATGAGGGCAATAAACTTTAGGGTCCCTTGTGAAGGGAAAGCCAGAGGGAATGACCTACTTTCCGATGAAGTTCCGCAGTTCATGTTTTGCGCTTCCCGGTACCCGCTTTTAGACGGCGTCAATAAAAGCAAACGGTCTGTAGCCCATTTTATGGATGTGAAGTGTCACAACATGGTTCAGACAAACAGTGCGCCCAAGGTCCCACAGCCACAGCCATTCGTCTTTTAGGGCGCAAGGAACGTTGACGTCTCGAGTTTTACTGACTGACTGGCGAGTGAGGGAACACTACACATAAGAATCCGCAAATTGTACTGGATTCATCGAATTGGAAAGCAGCTTAACCATCTTTCATATTTATTAGGTTTAAGATCTTAAGCATTATTCTGTTCCCCCTCTCTACAAATACATATAAATTAATGTGAGACTTGCGTAGCGTCTTACGTCTTTCCTTCTGCTTTGTTCCATAGTTGTGACATGGACTGAGAATATACATAATTCTATTTGTGTTTGAAGAGCTCTATAGTGTTCAAAAAATGGTTCAAATGGCCCTGAGCACAATGGGACTTAACTGCTGTGGTCATCAGTCCCCTAGAACGTAGAACTACTTAAACCTAACTAACCTAAGGACATCACACACACCGTACTGGTTGCACGGTCCCAGACTATAGCGCATAGAACCACTCGGCCACTTCGGCCGGCTCTATAGTGTTGCCTTTTCTGCAATCACTAGTCTTTCCACTGGTCACATATCTCTACCTATATTGTATTAAATATGTCATTCCCATTAACATTATTTCATTCAACGTCCGTTACAGTCTGTTTTTAGGTTACGCCGTCTACTATCTTCTTGAAGCATTCGCCTCTTCTGCTTTTCAGCCCGTACCAAATTCGTTATTCTAATACGCTGAAAATGATGTCCCATCAAACCTTTCCTTGACATAGTAACGACTTACGTTATTTTACCCAGTCTTCCCTTGGTAGTTCCTGTTTATCTGTTACGTGTGATGCTCTATAATGGTGACAAGTCGTACAGTTAAATGATATGTGAGGGACGTTAGCCGTTAATTGAATGTAATCCAGATACTGACCGCGTGAGTACCAATGAGGATCCTCATCTCAGAACTACATAGCGATTATTTCAGTGTTTTTTTTAGATCGTATCCGACGATATGGACCACTACAGATTAACAGACATAAGCACAAGCATAACCGTATGCGATGCCAAGCAGTATGTTCGCACATGACACAACACTGCTAGTATGTTCACTGCAGAACATGACACTTCAGTCAGGTGAGCTGAGAGGGAGGAGGCCAAGAGGATATTCCCTTGTAAATGTGCGGACAATGTAGTAAGGTGACAGAAAAATTTTTAATCGTTTCAGAAAGGAAACGAAACGTTATACTAAGAGACGAGGATGCGAAGTCACCTGGACGACCAATGGAAACTAAGAGACCCATTGCTTAATTATGCGATAGCATCCAACGGCGATGGGCTGCAAGAAAACGTTGAGGACATGTGCAGAGGGTGGGTTTGTGTCGCTAGGTGAGCAAGCGAGCAAAGCACCGATGTACAGAGACGGACAAGCAATAAAACTGTTGCTCTGGCTGTCAACCAGAGTAGTGAGCACGCCCTAGCCATTTGTCTTTCACATACGTTTAGCTTGCCGGAAGTTTAAATCCCATCGCCTTAATACAGAAGGATGAGGCAGTCGTCCAGGAGAACCTAGTGGCGGAGAATGGAGCACCTACAGTACATTTAAAAGAGTCTGCTTTTTCACGTTTCGTATGCATTTAACAGAGAAACATTCTCCTTCCTATATCGGAACTGCATAGCGTAAAATTTTCTTACAATCCGAAGGAAAACGAAACAAAGACGCATTTTCTTGCATAATAGCTATAAAGAGCTGTTTAACATTTTCTTTTATTGATCTGCAACTAGTTTAGACGAACGGCCACCCTCAGGTAGAACTTTTAAAATTAAAAGAAAGTACCACATGTTTATAATTTGCCACAGTGCAAATACGTGGTCCTATAAGGTTAGCCGATGGATGTTTATAGGGCCACGTATATGCGTACTGATAAATAAGCATGGATTACTTTCAGAAACTATAAATATGTGGTACTATTTTTAAATTTTGAAGTTCTGCCTGAAGTTGACCTTTGCTCGATACTAGTTGCAGATTAATGAAACAAGAACTTCCAACAGCGTAGTGTGGCCTTTTCTTTTTTTTAAAAAAAAGAAAAGATAAGTAAAGTCGAGTAACTTCGCCGTCCTTGAGCAGGTCGTACTCAGTGTGTCGCAACGTTATCTTTGAGACTTCCGGCGGGGTAAAGAGAGAGCGTGATAGAGAGAGAGAGAGAGAGAGAGAGAGAGAGAGAGAGAGAGAGAGAGAGAGAGACGGATGGACCTATAGTCTGCATCGTGAAGTCCCATCTGAAGGGAAGACTTTCTCTTTCTAAAAATCCTTCCTTAAGGCTTCACGGAATACCTGTAAAACGCAACACCGTTGGCAGATATTTAGGCATTATTATAGACGAGAAAGGAAACTTCCTCGAACATGTAAAATCCGTTACTCATAAAGCAGCTAAAATTATACATACGAATGCTCGTGATGGCACAGCTGTCCATAAATTACCGTTTCATGTGATGCGATCATATCACGAAGTTATCTCCAAAGCCATTGTGGGCCTCGCTGCCGGCGTCTGCACGCATCGTCTGAGACTGCAGTGCTACAAAACAATGTTGTTGTTGTGGTCTTCAGTCCAAAGACTAGTCTGATGCAGCTCTTCACGCTACTGTAATGCGTGCAAGCCTCTTCATAGAGTAACTACTGCAACTTCTGTCCTTCTGAATCTGCTTACTGTATTCATCTTTTGGTAACCCTCTGCGATTTTTACCCCCTACGCTTCCCTCCCGTACTAAATTGAGGATCCCTTGATGCCTCAGAATGTGTCCTACTAACCGACCCCTTATACTAGAAAGGATCTACCACAAATTTATCTTCCCCTCAGTTCTGTTCATTGCTTCTTCATTAGTTATGTGATCTACCTATCTAATCTTGAGCAGTCTTCTGTAGCTTCACATTTCAAAAGCTTCTATCTCTTCTTGACTAAACTGTTTATAGTCCATGTTTCACTTCCATACGTTGCTACACTCCTCTTCTTCAGAAATGTTCTTCTTGCTATTGCCAGTCTACAGCTTATAGCCGCCCTACTTCGACCATCATTAGTTATTTTGCTTCTCAAATATCAAAACTCATTTACTGCATTAAGTGTCTCATTTCCTAATCTAATTCCCTCAGCATCACCTGATTTAATTCGACTACATTCCATTATCCGCGGTTTACTTTTGTTAATGTTCATCTTATATCTTCCATTCAAGACACTGTCCGTTCCACGCAGCTGCTCCTCCAAGTCACTTGCTGTCTCTGATAGAATTATAATGTCATCGGCAAACATAAAAATTTTTATTTCTTCTCTCAGGACTTTTAATTCCTACTCGCAATTTTTGATTTGTTTCCTTTACTGCTTGCTCAGTATACAGACTGAATAACATCAGGCTACAATTCCGTCTCACTCAGTTATCAGCCACTGCTTCCCTTTCGTGCCTCACGACTCTTGTAAGTGCCATCTGATTTCTGTGCAAACTGGTGATTATATAAAACATTGTGTTACCGTGAATATTGAATATGTACGACGTGTTTGAAGTTTCCATGTAACAGGTCTAACATTAGAGGCAATAAATTGAATTGAAATTGAAACTGATCCATTGGTGACTACAGCTATCGTGCACATGTGGTTCTCCGGCTAGGTAAGTAGGCTGGTCAGTACAAATGTAGTGGGCTTCATTTGTTATATCGGCTACTTCTTGCGTTTGCAAATTCGTTCAGATTTATGATCGCATATTTATGTGAGTCCATTCGTAACAATTTTTTTTCGTTTTGGAAACTGGATTCCCATTTTGTAATATTTATCAGAATTGAACATGTATGATTTAGGACACTTCATGGTGCAAATCAAGTACAATGCTATTCACGTTTCGATAAATATACGTGTGCGCCATTATGTTTCTGTAGTACAACTTGATGGGACTTCCCTGTGCTAAAAGCGATGTATCATCCACCGTGTCTGCGATCTTTATTATGCTGAGGCATTTTGTATAGAGTTTGCTGTCCAGATATCACTGTTTAAGTAAATATATCCCTATATTTACTGATATCAAATGTTTTGTTCGTAAATTACACGGGCAGATTTAAATGACAGACTTTCTTATGTTGAACATCAGGATTCTAGTTTAATACATTTTAATATCAGCTTTGTGTCTCTGGTGGACTGCAATATCTTGATGCAAGGATTAAGTATTTCGCTCACTGCTCTTAGAAATGGAACTGTGTGTGTGAGTTGAGTGCTAGTACCTACGCCATATAGCCTCTTATGCTATGAAATATTGTTCTATAATACACGACAACGGTTACCTTAGTTGAAAGATTTGAATTAGAAATTCTTTTCGGATTTAGATTTATGTTTGTTTGTTGTGGTGGATCATAATACAGGAAGACTTCTCATATAACAACAAAAAATCCAATCTTGGATTTTTACTAGAGATAAAGTGTACACGTATTTCATATAGAATTTAGATGCTGTTCGGTCGTGACTTTGTTCATGTCATTCCACATTTCTACCTACAAAAGCCGGCCGCAGTGGTCTCGCGGTTCTAGGCGCGCAGTCCGGAGCCGTGCGACTGCTACGGTCGCAGGTTCGAATCCTGCCTCGGGCATGGATGTGTGTGATGTCCTTAGGTTAGTTAGGTTTAAGTAGTTCTAAGTTCTAGGGGACTGATAACCACAGCAGTTGAGTCCCATAGTGCTCAGAGCCATTTGATTTTTACCTACAAAACGAGGACGTGTGCATCTGACGAAATATCAGCGGTTATATAAGAGGTCACAAGGCTGCATTCCTCTTAACTCTTTGAAAGGGAAGAGGAATAACAACAGAAACGTTAATCTGTAACTGAATATTTCTTTCATAGTAGCTTTTGTAACGTTTATCTGAAGATTTTGCCAAAATGTAAGTTCCATTATCTGTATCTAATCGATATACGATTACGACAAGAGACATAGCATTGCGGTTATCTTTGCGTCACAAGTAGTAAAAAGCATCTCTAAGGGGCGCCGTAGCCAAAGGAAGACTGTTTGTTTGGTGGAATTGCTAGATTAAAACTGTGTCTGTGAAGGAACCCTGCAAATACCGAAACCATTCCGTCAGCCATAAATCTACCAACTTTCACCAGAGGAGGTGCCTTGACGATCTCTCGCCATGCCTTTCTTCCTCACCCTCAGTTTCTCTATGGCTGTTCCGCAGTGCTCAGTTTTATGCAATATTTCTCGCACTGAAAAGTGAAATCGAAATGGCGTAGTTGTTGGGGAACGCAGTCCCATTGACATTTTATTGCTACTGCTCCTGCCATAATTAAAACATTAAAACGGTTTATTCAATTCGAATAAGTTTCAATATATGTTTCGTGTAATCTGAACAGTCTAACCAATACTGTTTCAACCAGTACAAACTATCACCAGGGTTCCATTAGGCATTATGTCTACGTTCTTGTTAGACCCACTTTCAGGTGCTTCAGTATGCCCTCCCTCCTCCTTACGGCCCACTCCATCGTATCCATGCCACGTGAACCCTTGCTAGAATAGTAAGTAGTAGGAATCTCGTGGGTAGTAATCAGTTCCTTTTGTGATAACCTGTTTGCTTATTAGGAACTGACAAGAGGATTTAGAGGCTCAGGATCTCATAAATGTATGTAGAAAACCTTCGAAAACAAAAAAATCGCTGCCTCGTCTACCAGCGTATTCATTCGACAGTTTCTGGCTGACCTTTGTATGCACGAACTTTATCTGAGACGTGTTCTGCAGAAAATATTATCCAACAGTAGATCAGTGTTCAGTTTTGTGACCTGTTGGCAGATGACTTGAGACGCCTGCATCAAGCCGGTGGGCAAACAGCTGGCACGTGACTCTCTTTCCACTAGTGTCTTCTTGGGTACTGTACAACGACAACCCGCAATTCACATTTGGCACGGAGCAACCTGATTATGTTTTCCTCCGTTTCGTACGGTCATAAATCGAGTTATAAGGCGTTACGTCCATACATTTCTAGCGAGAGCTGTAATCCATGAGGTCTAGACGCAAGTATAAGATTGAAATGCGTTGAAGTAACTGGTAATACTGTTCTAGTGGTATCGTCCACGTAAAAGTCGCAACGCGAATGGAAACTACAGGCATTAGCAAGGGCTCGCTGCAACCCCAAAAGACATATAGAAAGGGCTGCCTCTCATCAATAGCAGTGCCCTTATGCTGAGGCCAATATATGCAGAGCATATACACTACAGTAGTTCACTACATCATAGTATAGGACCAACGTGATAGTTGAAGTTTATGATAGACTTGTTTTTCTTTTTTTAATGTGGAATATTGTACTGCAAGATAACAGTATGTTAATCTACGCATCAAGTGATATCTTGGTAGTCAGTAGTAACTTAACAAGCAATTATGTGATAAGGAAGCGTGTGAAAGTTAAGTAAATCTTTTATTAATTTATGTAATAAAATGAAGTAATATTTCATGTGTTCTAGTTTGATGAGTCTTCTACCAGAGCAGTCACAGAACCCACAGTTGTGGCCAAATGAAAGTAGCTTCGTCTGCTCACAAAAGTACTCATCCAGGAAGTCTGAACATTCTCAAGCGGGACTCTACACTGAAGGCATTGGCAAAGTGTTTCAAACTATGTGAATAACTGCAGTTATTGTGTATCAGGTTATTAATTTGAGCAGTTCGCTGTCTTACATTTTCATCGGCATTGTGAGTACTTCATCACAATCCGATGTTCATATACTCGTATGAAAATGGTTATGTGGTAACGTTTCGGTTAGGACTGGAATGAAGTCGAGACATGTACAGCTAATTTCGGAAGCGTTGAACGTCCTTTAATGTTTGCAATTTATTTTAATGATAAAGTAGATAATGTTAGAGGCTTTCTGTGTTTCTTTCTCTCTCTCTCTCTTTTTTCCATCAGTCTTTTCATTGGTTTGATGCGGCTCGCTATAGATCAAAAATTCCTCTCGTGCACCAAATTCTTCGTCTCACTCCGAGTAGCACTTGCTCTCTACATCCTCAATTATTTACTCCAACCTCTGTCTTCCCCTAGAGTTTCTATCAGTTTCTATCCGCTACGGCTTCCCCCCCTCCCCCCCCCCCCCCCCAGTACCATGGACGTTATTCTCTGATGACTTAACATACATCTTATCATCCTGTCCCTTCTTCTTATGAATTCTTTCGATATATTCCTTACTTCTTCTGCGGAGAACCTCCTCGTTCCTCACATCTACATTTTAACTTCCTTCTGTAGCACCACATCTCAAACGCTTCGATCCTGTTCCGTTCCAGTTTTACCATTTTCCATGATTCACTACCAAGCAATTCTCTGCTGCAAACGTACAGTTCTGGGATTTTCTCTTCAGATTAATGCGTATGTTTGAAACGTCTCTTGGCACGGGATGCTCTCTTTGCAGTGCTAGTCTACATTTATGTCTTCCTTGCTCCATCCGTCATGGGATTTTTGCTGCCAGGGTATCATCTACATCATTATTCCCAAATATGATGCCAAGTTGTGCTCATTTCTGCTACTTCTCATTACTTTTATCTTTTTCCTGTCTACTCCAGTCCTTATTCTGTACTAATTACACCGTTCATTTCATTCAACATAGCCTGCAATTTTTTCTCACCTTCACTGAGGACAGTAATGTATCAGCAAATTTAATCACATCATTTCACTTTGAATTTTAATCCCAATCTTGTACCTTTCTTTTCTTTCCGTCATTGCTTCTTACATTAACACCGTGGGCGAAAGACTGCACCCCAGTCCCACAGTCTTTTTAGTCCTAGTACTTTGTTTTCGGTTTTACAATCTTTCTATCCCTTCATTGTTCTTGCACAGGGTGTGTATTACCCGTATTCTCCCATAGTTTACTCCTATTTTTCTCACGACTTGGCGAACGCTATTTGTAAGTTGGCAGATCCTATAAGCGCACCTTGAATCTGTTTCAGTCTTGCTACCGTCATCGAGAGCAACGTCGTAGCTGCCTCTCTGGTAGCTTCACCTTTCCTAAAGCCAAAATGATCACCATCTAACAAATTCTTAATTTTATTTTCCGTTCCTCTGTTTATTATTCTAGTCAGTTGCTCTGATGTAAGAGTTATGGAGCTGATAGTTTGATAGTAATCGCTCTCTTCAGAAATTTGTGGATGATATGTTTGCGAAAGTCTGATGGTACGTCACCAGTCTCATACATTCTACAAACGAAAGTGAACACTCGTTAGGTTGCCACTTCCCCCGACGATTTTAGAAATTCTGATGGACTGTTATCTATGCCTCCTGCCTTATTTGATCTAAGGTCTTGCCGAGATCTTTTAAATTCTGATTCTAATACCTGGTCCTCTATGTCTTCTATAACGACTCAAATTTGCCTTGCTATCACATCATCAGACAGTTCTTCCCCTCATAGAGGCCTTCAGTGTACTGTTTCCACCTATACGTTCTTTCCTCTGTGTTTGTCGGCAGAATTCCCATTGCACTCTCAATGTTACCAGTCTTTGTTTTAATTTCACAGAAGGCTGTTTCTCTATATGCTGACGATCATTCTTTCTCGATTTCTTCACTTTTCAGCCATTTTTCGTTAGCTATCCTGACCAATTTAACTTTATGAAATCATTCTAACTAGCTGCACAGTGCTACAGTGCTACATCAAAGTTGTTCTCTTCAAAAAATAACATTATTCAAAATTTATATACTTTTCGCCTTCAATATACACTTCATATTCATCCTTGCTGTTCTTTACAACAAATCGTTCTTCATCTAACAGATAAAATCGCAAATCAACACAGCACTGCTGAATAAGTCCATCACCTACCAGAGTTCAACTAAGAATGTATCAGGCTGCACAGACGCAGAAACTGCGCCACAACATGACCAAAGCTTGTTTAACGGTAGCATAACTAGCTCTCTGTTTCTCTGACATGTACATCGATAACTTACAAAAATCAAAATGACGTGCCCACCTTATAAATGCTGTTGGCCGAACGAGCATGACTTCTTATGCTCGATCTCTGTAGGTCCATCTTTATACAGATGGTTGGAGGGACCTCTGCTGTTCAGTATAAAATGTCGAATCAAAATACCTTCAGTAGTCTAAATTTCCAGTTGTTATTTTATTTGGGCGGTTAGCTTCAGCGCTACATTACGCCATCTTCAGACCCCCTGACGACGTGTAAGAGGAATCTCACCTCTAGTCCAGTCAAACCAGGGGCCAGCATTCAGTGGTATCCATAGACTTCTTCATGAGACGGCGATCCCTTTTATCATCCCTTGTGCCAGAAGTCTGTGGCCGACGTTGGGGATAGTTTGTATTCAGAATTTAAGCAATGGCTGGGTTCGAACTCGGGACATATATAGCGTTTCGGTGTTCAGTGGAAGTAAGCGTAGAAGATTAGCAGTGGCGTTCAAGGGGACAAAGTACCCTAGCAGGTCGCTCGCCTGTGGATCTTCTGTCCCAGGCGTCGGAGCTCGTCTCTTGCGTAGGCGTTTCGTAGCCTACTAAGAAATTGATTTAAAAAAGAGACATTAGGGTTGTCACAGACAATGACAGTCAGGATAATCTGGTGAAACATGTATTCAGGAATGAACATACAAATTCAGACGTAGCACTGTCACTAGTATTCATAAATTGTTACACACAGAATGTAGCTACTGGGCGAGCATACGTGCTGTAGGACAAGTTGAAAGTATGCAAGATCACTCACAAACCCATGTTCAGTACGAAGACCAGTCCACAGAGATTGCACAGAAATGAAAAAGCGGTTGTCACTATAACCAGAGAATCTAACCATAGGTTACGCTACCAACAACAGGGGAGTGCGGAGTGCTTTAGAAAAATCACGAGTGGTCCCCGGGTGACTAAACCTAAGCATTTTCCAAGGCAGTGTGAAGTACTAGCCATTAAACGGCGGTAACCGCTGTACACTGAACTTCACGATGTTGACTCCTCTAGAAACTGCAACGGAATGAGGCTGGAGAGCTGCTCTCCAGGTTATTTAAAGGCGCGGTCGATAAGCTACAATGCACCTCAGTGGTATGCGAGAAGGTCCTTGTAGCCAACCAAACAGGGGTGAGAGGTGGAACCGTTCGTGCTGTTCTGGCAGCCTGGAGAAGTACAATTCCGTCCCTTACGTTGGGTGCTCTGAACTGGCGAGAATTCTCAGAGGGCGAGAGAACCGTTTGTGCCTCCGCCACCGCGTGGCTCCGACGACGACTTGCAACAACGACCAGAACAGTAAGCTAGATTACGCCATCTTGGGCGTTCTCTACATTAATTATAATTAATGCGAAAATTATCCTGCCCGCTCCAACCGAAGGTCCCGTAGTAGACAATACCTCAGTTGTGTCTGTGGACTTGGGAAATTGGTGTTAATTAAATGATCAAACTTGGTGAATTGCTAGTTAATAATTCGAGTGGTCGGAGTTAGGTATCAGTTTACTTGGAATATCATGTGGAGCTCGAGTCTGTAACCAGAATTAAAGGAATAATATTATGTCTCTCTCTTCATAGAACAGTATCTGCAGTAAAATAATTTTAATTAGCTACGCAGAGTGACGTAAAGAGGGATACACTGAAGGAAATATACCTTATCTACGAGAGAAGTGGCTAACAAATCTCTTATTCGGGCTGTTTCTGGTTTTGGTCTTTAGTCTGTGAACCTTACAAAGTGGAATTAATAAAAGATAGGGAAGATCAAACAAAGAGCGACGCGTTTCGTCATGGGATCATTTAGTTAGCTCGGAAGCTCTGTAGGAGCTTTGTTGGGCACCACGGAAACGTTCATTCTTCACATTCACAGAGATAATGTTCCAAGATGAAGTAGGCAACGTGTAAAATCCTCGCACATACACTAACCTCGAGCTAATACGGGTCTGAGAATTGTGACATTTCGGTGATCTATCCCACATCCTAAATGGCGCACAACAATGATATTCCTGCGCAACAATGTTGTTACTGAATTACCGTGTTAGACGCTGCTATACATATTTGAAATGGGGTCACTCTTTGCAGTTCAGAATCATCTCTTCCAAGGGAAACGCGTTACGTTATACCTCAAGCAGGTCTTTGGATATAGTTAAGTGTATCCCCTATGTTTTAAAATAAGTTTCAGACATTCTCAATAATCCAACACTTCTACTAAACCGGCACGTATATGAGCAAAGACTGGCAGGATTAGCGAGAGTCTAGTGTACTTCTATCGATGTGATTAAGACGAGACAACGTGGAATATTAACGTTCATGCAGAGATTTATTGCCAGGTGTTCGTGCATTGTACCATTCGTGGAGGGAACTGGGAAAAGTGTAACTGCTGGTGGTGCCAGAAATTTCCCCCACAACTCACCGTAAGGATTACTTAAATGCCGTTGTGAAATGAACATATTCATCGCTTCGCTATGCAGCCTCTGTAAGACGTTAGATGTACTACTATAATGGGTTCCCTAGGTTTTGGGTCCTAAAATGTATATTTAACGGCATTTTTCTGATTCACGTGCCTGAACGGGGATGTTGGGTAATTGCAAAATTACGTAGACTGTTTTTTGAAGGAGGCTGTGTTATGTGACTGAAAACCACAACACCCAATACTCTAGAAGAATATTTAATGTCTGTGAATTAAGTCCGTGAAACTCGTGGTCATAATACCAAAAAGGCTAAAGTCTGAAAAGTAAAAAAAAAAAAAAAACAGTTCTGCAAGCCTTATTTTAATTTGGAACCCAAGATAGTCCCGCCGATTCATTGAGCCTAAAAAATTGACTGCCAGCAGGAATTTAAGTGGCTACATTGCTTCGACATGAACAAGAAAACTTAAACAACAGTGACTTCAAGCCATGGAAGCGAAGACAGACATGGATTTATCCCTCTTTTCGTCTATGTGTCGCTTATCATCATCGAGATAACATGTAGGATTGCCTCGTTGTTCGATTTAAAGATTTTTGTAAAAAAATACCAGATACGTAATTCTGTTTGAGCGTACAATATATTCAAGCCTTTCGATAAACATAGATGAGTGACTTCGGCACATCACACGGTCATTTATCTCACGCAGTATTTTCTACACGGATCAGTCAGCACAATAAAAATTCAACAATGTAATGGCACTTCGCAATAAAAACATCAATACCATAAATAATGGAAAGATATTTTATATTACACACGAATATTGTACGCTGTAAGATTATGATAAGATACTAAAAATACGGGATTACCTTCCGATGCCATACAGTACTTACGTAAATTAGAAGCGCTGTGAGCAAAGAGCTCTTGGGAGGCATCCAAAACCATATGTCAGTTTCTAGCAGTTCCTTTTTCAATGTTTTCATTGAATCCGCCAATGTTTTCATTGAATCCGTTTGAGACGGATCTCCATTCACTGGCAAAAACAATTCCTGGACGGCTGTTTGACAATGCGTCAGAGTGGACTCGATCCCAGTTTCGTTACGATCTTGCTACGATTGCGCAGCTGCGAGCGCTACACGAATCCTTGTAGTCATATTTGATTACACCAGCAAATGAAGGCAACGTCATGCAGGGCGTGGTCATGGGGACGTCGAAACACTGTAGACTTTTTCTGGCACTCTGGCACATCTCCATATCGAAACATCTTCCTGTGTTGATTCCATGCGACCGATTGGCTCCAACCTACAGCTTCACTACCATGACCAAGATCAGCGAGCACCTGGCACGGGTTGTACACCTTGTACAGTGCTCCAAAAGGACCAGTGTCCTAAGATGGTATGACCAGTGAGCTTCTACCTCGTACATCTACATACATGTGTCACAAGTGACAGTAAGGTGCGTGTCCGTACCACTGCCTGTCGTTTCCTTTCCTGTTCCATTCGCAGACAGAGCGAGGGAGAAACTACTCTCTGTACGTCTTCGTATGAGTGGTATATTAGCTTCATGGTAGTAATATGTATAGTATATGTATGTATGGTATGGTAGTAATATGTATAGATGAAAGTAGGATCGTTCTTCAGTCAGCTTCAGATGCCGGTTCTGTAAATTTTCTCAATAACGATCCTCGACAAGTACATAACCCTCCCTCCAGGAATTCCCATTTGACTTCCCGTACCATTTCCGTAATACTTACGTGTTGCTCGACCTATAGCTAAAAAATCTAGATGCCCGCCTCTGAACTGCGTCGATGTCTCCCTTTAATCTGACCTGGAGCGGATCCCAAACACTCGAACAGTACTCAAGAATAGGTCGCAATAGCTTAGTATATGCGGTCTCCTCTGCAGATGAACCACACTTTCCTAATATTCTCGCAATAATCTGAAGATGACCATTCGCCTTCCCTATCACAACACCTACATGTTCGCTAATTTCATTCGCAACGTTACGTCCAGGGAGTTAAACGACATGACTGTTTCAAAAAGGACACAATTAATGGAGTATCTGAACATCATGGGTTTGTATTTCCTACTCATCAGCATTAAATTATATTCTTCTGTATTTAGAGCCAGCTGCTATTCAACTCACCAACTATAAATTTTGTCTAAGTCATTTTGCATCATGTTGAGGTCACTCATCTTCGACACCTCCCCTCACACCAGAGCATCATCAGCAAAAAGCAAGATACACAGATAACAACAGCGGTCCTATCACACTTCCTTGGAGCACTCCTGACGATATGGTTCAAATTGCTCTGAGCACTATGGGACTTAACATCTGAGATCATCAGTCCCCTAGAACTGAGAACTACTTAAACCTAACTAACCTAAGGACATCACACACATCCATGCCCGAGGCAATAGTGGTCGCGCGATTCCAGACTGTAGCGCCTAGAACCGCTCGGCCACTTAAGGCCGGCTCCTGACGATACCCATGTGTCTGATGAACACTCGCCGTCGAGGAGAGCATACTAGGTTCTATTACTTAAGAAGTCTTCAAGCCACTCGCATATCAGTGTCTGCAGATTGGTACCGCGTGAAATGTTTTTCCGAAGTCTAGAAATATGGAACCTAACTATTGCTCTACATCAATATTTCACAGCATATCATGTAAGACGTGCTGCTGACTATGGTCATGACTGTGCTCCTGTGAATGAATACTATGGACTGAAAGTGATCTCCGTTTTCTTCAACCTGTAACGTATATGCTACAAACATGCAGCAGCTAAAACTTATTGTTACTAAGAATGAATTTAATAGAAAGAAGTTTGCTTGGGTCCTGTTAACTGCTAAATAACTTGTGAGAAGGGATTTCATAAAGTAAGTCTATTTAAAAACTTCATAATCATCATAACCCACAACCAATAATAGACAATGACAGTTACAATGACATAGGTATCAATATTCAGATTAACAAATTATTTCAATTTCAAAGCTACATTAACATTTAGTAACCTCTGCATATTATTGAATGGGATGTGAAGGACAATTACTATTATTTTGGGGATAAGGGGGCTTCTTTAGCTGACAAGGAAAACATGGAATTATTACAAATTCGGACCAACAATGACAAGCCTAACACGGCAATTGCTTTTGCACTATTCTTTCGAATTTTACCATGAATTCCATCTTCAAGCGTTGTTCATCTTCATCTTCTCTTCAGGTATTAGGCAGGAATTGCCTGTTACGGAACCCATCTCTGTCACGGTCTTCCTCTGTCTCTTCTCCCATAGCACTTATAATTTCTTGCCTTTAAGGGAAGTCTCTCAGTCTCTATTCGTTGTAGATGTTCATTCCGTTTACTTCTGTAATTTCGAATTTTATCATTGAGGCTAAAGATTTGCAGTTCTTCTATAATACCTTGATTTCTTTGCCTGTCTTCTCTTGTGTAACCTTTAATACCTCAAAGGAATTACATTTATTGTGCGTGAATCCGTCCTTCTTCCTTCTTGGTAACCACTCAAGTCTCATTTCCATAGAGCAGTGTGGGAACTGCAATAGTTTTGTAAAATTTAATATTAGTGTCTTTCCTAGTTTTATTTTTAGGTTCCTGTTGATTGTTCTGCATACCCAACTGAATTTACTAAGCTTAATTTCAATATCTCTGCTGTAGCCATATGTCATTTCACATCTGAGGTAACTGAAATGGTTTACTTGCTCTAAAATCTTCTGATGTATCATTGTTTTGGTTCTGATTGGTTCTTTCCCTATGAAGGCCATTCTCTTACTTTTTCTTCTGAAATTTCCATGTTGAATTTGCACTTGTTTGTTTCAGCAAGTAGATTCCTTTATGAAGATCGTCTCCCTTACCTGCTAGGATTACTGCATCGTCAGCATATAGTAAATTATTGAAAAGAAGATTCCTGTCTAGGTAGATGCCGTCTTGATATTCTGATTTCCATATATGTATTATTTCATTAATGTAGATATTGAACAAAGTTGGAGAGATGCAGCAGCCTTGTCGTACCCCTTTGTTAGTTAGTACCTCATCAGTTTTTTTACCATTGAGATCTAGAGTGATATTTGTGTCTTGATATAAATTTTTTATCGCATTAACTAGATGCTTTGGATATCTGCGATTCGTCATTATTTCCCAGAGTTTCTGTCTATTTACATTGTCAAAGCCTTATGAAAGTCAATAAACGGAATGTGCATTTCTTTGTTATACTCTCTCCGTTTTTCTATTATTTGCTGTAGAATAAAAACTGCATCTATTATAGAGCATCCTTTCCTAAAACCCATTTGTTTCTCATGAAGTTCTGCTATGTTTTTAAGTTTTGCATTTAAAATCTTAGCACACACCTTGTATGCTGAGTCCAGTAAACTTATTCCTCTGTAATTACTACATAGGCTTTCATCATCTTTTTTTAAAATTTATATCACTGTAGTTGTTTTCCAGTCTTTGGGAATACTCTTCTTCTTCCAGCATTCGTTGAAGAGATGTAGCAGTCGTTGGTGTAGCATGATTCCTCCATATTTTAACAATTCAGCATTAATGCCGTCTTTTTCTGTTTCTTTTCTGTTATTAAGTATTATTAGTGCAGATGTTAATTCGTCAGACTATATTTCATCGAATCCTTTCTCCTCTAGTTGATCAATTTCACTTTCTTGTGCCGTATGATCATACCACAATTCGCTGTAATGATTTATCCACTGATCTTCTTCAATACTAATTATTGGTATCTTCTCTCTTTCTGTTGGTTTTAAGGTTTTAAGACCTTATATGCCATTTGTTGCCTTCCGTGGATATCATGTCCGACATTAGAAATGAACCTATCCCAGTGTGCTTTCCTTACTACGCATTTAGCGTTATTTCTTTTCTCTTTATTGTATTATTTGTTCTCAATAGTGGGGTTGATCAAGTGCTTTATATATGCATCCTGTTTTTCTTTGACAGTTTTCATTATATCCTCATTCCAAATATTTAGGCCTTTTCTTTTCCGTATTCTCTTCTTTTTACCGAGAGCGTCTCCTGCTACTCTGCATACACTGTTCTTCAGAGTTTGCCATTCCTCTTCCATATTTTCTTTAATTTGTAAGTTTGCTAGTTATTCATTTCATCTCCTTTGGTACAGGTGTCTGATACTGTCCTCTTCAAGCAGGTATACGTTATAAACGCTTTGATCTTGTTGGTTTGTTACTTGTTTAGTTATTTTCTTCCATTCTGTAAAAGGATCTATTGTGGAGATTAGTAAGAAATGCTCTGATCCTACATCTTGTCCTCTTTAAACTCTTGTATCACTTACTTGGCCCACTAGCTTATAGTTTACTAAGCTGTAGTCAGTTATTGATCAAAGACCTGTGCTGGACCAAGCATACTTTTGTATATCCTTTTTATTAAAAAGTCAATTTGTGGTTTTTAAATTGATCAAAGACCTCTGCTGGCTCAAGTATACTTGTGTATATCTTTTTTATGAAAAAGTGAATTTGTGATTTTTAAATTGTTGTAAGTGGAAAAATGTCTTAGTAATTTTCCATTTCCATTACATATTGCTTCTCCAAACGGACCTATAACGTTTGTTACTGCGATATTTCCAAGTCTGGCACTGAAATCACCCATCATAATAATCTGATCAGTAGCACTGTATTTACTCAGAATCTTCTGTAGTTCTTCATAGAAGCTTTCAGATTTATCTTTTTTCCCTTCTTCAGGTGCATATCCACTTGTATAGGTGGCGTTACCCCTTATTAGTTTCAGCCTGACTGTAATTATTCTTTCACACACGTATGTACAGTCTTGAATATCTTTTTCCTATTTTTTATGCAGGAGTAGTGCTACACCTTTGCTTGCTCTTTTATGTTGTTCAACACCTCTACACAATATAATTTAATCCCCTACACATTTATTTCCTCTTAATTTCTTTTTAGTTTCTGTAAGTGCTACAGCATCGATATTCATGTCTCTTAGTATATTTACTAATTCTAGCTCTTTTTGGGAAATTCCTCTCACATTCCAGGTTGCTACTTTGATGTGTCCATGTATCAATTTCCTTTGTTCTTTTTCATAGCCTTGTCATTTACCTTTGAGACCATCTTGTTTCTGAGGCTCTTTTGGGTACTGGGAGTAGTCTGTGTTTTCTGAGGGTTGATTACTAGCCATCTGCTCAACCCCCTTCTAGGAGGACCAGGACTTTCTTTCGGGGTTACTTCCCTTAGGCGACATGTTCCGATTATTTAAAGGCTCCGGAAATAAGTTCGCCTTTCATCCTCTCCCACTGGCTTTGTAGCCTGTGTCCACTGTGTCATACATTGTCTTGGGGTCTCACGACTCATGCTCGTAGGATGTGAGAGTAGGGTTTGTTGGCAAAGCTGCATTGAAATCCTTGAGGACTGATTGATTTCTCTAATTTCAGTGGACATTTCCCAGAGTTTTGTTTCTGCAAACAAGTATCGGCAGCCTGAGCAGACTCCAGGGACCTTTGCCAAACTTTGATTGTTGGAGAATAGAAAAGAGAAATGAAAGACAGCCTCAGGCCTCGAAACATAATACCAATGGGGTCGAAAGAGTAAGAGTTGGTGAAGGGAGGCCGATAGGAAAGAAAACAGAAGAATCCTGACATATGTAAGTGGAAGTAATGTCATAATTAGCTAAGGGCCCATTGTTGTTGCCACCCACATGCTCCCAAGACAGGAGCCCCCTGGGGGACTACTCTTTGTCTGGAATCTCATCAACTGACCTGTCTGGCATTGGTGACCCTACCGGGAGCACAGCTCCCGCCAGCATAGCTCAGTGGATCAGTGATGCACACAAACCTCCCCACCAACGTTAAGGTGGTAGTCCATGAGGAAGTCAAGCGGAGTTAACTCACTTAAATCTCTCCTAGCTGTATAAGTGAAATCAGGCATTGAATGTGGTAAGATTTGCCATCACCGACGTGAGGGCAGCGTGGCACGTTCTCTGTCTCCGAGCTCTCGACCGACACTACTATTTCCACCCTCACAGACAGACCTCGTCTCAAAACAATGCTCAGAATCGTTCTATTATGTTTCGCCCTTAGATTGTTACTGTCGATATCTGAGTGGTTATTTATTTTCAATTTTACACACTGCAAAGAAAAGCGTTAAGTTGGCTACATTGTTTTCAATGTAATGGAGAGTTCGAACACACTCCTTACAAATTAGGCTGTGAGGTAAGGAGCGTTACAGCGTTAGTTAACTTTATATAGCCTCCAGCTGTCGATCAGGACCGCAGCGGTTTTATCGGGCACTATGGTGGCACAGAACTGCATTAAGGGTGCAGGACTCTGACCCAGGAGAAATGGCGGCGGACACGGTGGCGGCGCAGTTGTTCGGTCAGCCGTTACCGTCCGGACCGAAACGCAGTCCCTCTTCGGGACAATCCGCCCGACGTCTGGGAGCGCGGGTTAATCCGGGCTCGCGGGTCTGATCCCTAGGGTATTAACGTTGGCGGTGTGGGCGGCGGGGCGGCGCTGAGCAATTCCCCGGGCCCCGCCAGTAATCAAACTGCTTAGCCGCGCGGGCCGCGCCAGACTTAATATCCGTCCCCGCAGGGTACCCCAGACTCGACAACGAACAATAGCGGCCCTCAACCGCCGCGACTTCTTCGGAACTCGCAAACCAGCCACTCGCACTCGTCGACTCAGCTCGCCTGTATCTCGACATTTACGCCATTTGTCTCTGTCTTTTCCCGAATTTATCTTAAGACGAGAGAAACCACTTCCCAAAAGTATTATTGGATTGGTGCACCAGTGCATAGCGTTTTTCCACAAGCTTAATAAACACAAAAGATACACGTAACAGTGACTTTAGTTATAATACCATTAGGGCTGTTCGCAAAGTGAGGTCCGATCGGTCGCCAAATGAAAACCACATTGAAAATAAAAGAATTTTTTATTCGCAACAGTTAACCAACCCTTCCTGCCTTTCGTTGTTCGTGACAAAATGTTGTCTTCGTAGCTAACGGTTCACGTGAGCAGAGATGAACAACGGAGAGAGACAATTAAGGGCTGCTTTGTGGGTGATCAATCAGTTCCTATCGAAAACGCTGCAGGGGCTTTAGTCCGCAGCTCGTGGTCGTGCGGTAGCGTTCTCGCTTCCCGTGCCCGGGTTCCCGGGTTCGATTCGCAGCGGAATCACGGATTTTCTCTGCCTCGTGATGACTGGGTGTGGTGTGATGTCTTTAAGTTAGTTAGGTTTAAGTAGTTCTAAGTTCTAGGGGACTGATGATCATAGATGTTAAGTCCCATAGTGCTCAGAGCCACTTGCTGCAGGGGCGTCTTTGAAACGTCCCCTTTGAACAATTATACAAGACTGTGCTTAAACTGACACACAATATTTTGTTAGCGCAACGCAATCTGACTTTCAAAATTCCCTACAAAAGAATGGCCCTGACTAACATTAAACTATACCTTTCACAAATCACTTACCTCACAAAAATCTTCGCTGCTCAAGCTACTGCAATACAGCGAGCGCCACTACTGCCAGCTAAATAAAAGATTCAAACTATGGAAGGCACTAACTACTGATAGGGATGGTTAGCAACTGAAAGATATTAATAGAGAACAAACAATGTATTTACCTTGATATCATCATATATAAATATAGCAGTTCATGACAAATTTCAAAACTCCGCCATCTCTCTCCCCACATCCACCACTGCTGGAGGCTCACCTCCAACTGCGCAACGCTACGCGCTGTTCACAGCCAGCTGCCTAACTCTACAATGGCGAGTATTACAACAATGCAAAGCAGCCACAGACTGCACACAGCACAGCCAGTGATTTTCATACAGAGGTGGCGTTACCAATAAAAAAACCTAAACAGCCTACTTACATAGCCCCCATGCTCCCCACAAAAAATTTTACAAAATTTTTTTTTGGGCAGTGGCCAATAATGATTTGATAAAATTTTTCATAATTACAATAACAAAGAAATCAAATGCACACACTTATTGATACAATGTTGGTCAAAAGCTAAAATTTTCTCACAGTCCATAAAGATAGTCCTGATCACTCATTATAACAGTAATTACAGGTTTTTTTCACAAAGTCTCATTAGTAAAATTAATTGCACACAGAAGTAGTGGATTTCCATGCAGTCTTGAAGAAGTAGTGTTGTCCTTCCAACGGAAAGACAGTGCTGACTCTTGACATGCTGACAGGTAATGGGCCACAATGGAGCAAACCCACAGCAGAGTCATTCGAAGTTTTGAAGAATATTGGTAAGTAGGTCATCACAGAGCAGACCCACTGTAGTCCTGGTAGAGATTGTGGTATTGGTGGGCCACCAGAGGTGCAGACCCACTGTAGTCCTTGTAGAAATGATGGTACTGGTGAGTCAGCAAAGGTGTAGACCCACTGTAGTCCTTGTAGAAATGGCCAGCAGCCATCTGTTGCGACTGTGCAGGTGCACAATCACCATCGAAGAGTCTTGCAGAGAATATAGCAAGTCCATAAACCACCACTTGTGCACTCACAAAGTGTTTGGAATTGTCCTTAGAACCAGCAATGCTGTTATCCAGTCCCTTGCTGAATTATTAACACATGTGCAAACACTAACAGTCCCTACTTCTCACATATTGTCCATATACTATGACCAACAGAAATGTGTGCAGTGAAATGTAACTTAATTTGAAAAACTGGTGTCTGTACAATTATAAATTTACAACATGGAAATACAGTTACAAAGGTACAAAATACATCATTAAAGAACATAACAATACAGATAACATTTGTAGTAACACAGGCTTTACAAAAGAATAGAAATAAACATATACATCAGTGGAATTATGACATGAGTACATAGATAAAAGATCAGAATAACTTTCGAAGCATCAACTTCACACATGAGCATTAACATAAAACAGAGTAAATAATGTCTAAACATCTGTACAAAGTAAATAACACATTATTAATGCCAATTGTATTTGAGGATAACAGTATTCCTCATCATAGTGAATGTAACTTAGTATTAGAAGAGAAAAAAGTTCTATGAAACAGTACACAGAGACAGGAAGAAAACAAATACACAAGGGTACACAAACATATAGTGGGATAACACCAATAGGAAAGGACAGGGTTCGTTTTCAGTGTAACATATGGTACTGCAGTCCAACCCAAAACTTCATATATCTTTCCTCTTATTTCATCCTTTGTTTCCACCAAAAAAATCCTATCCAAGCATGCTTTCTGTATTTATTTCACATATTTCTTACCTCATTATTTATTTCCAAGAAAATCCTACCTATACCTGCTTTCTGTACGTTTTTCGTATAGGTTCTCAATGCATTTCTTCCAATTCATCGCAACTCATTCTCTTCTTTAGTCTACCCCCTCTTAAGCTAACTTAAATCTACTGAGCTCAGATGCTAAACTAAGGGACGAGGCAATGCAGCAGCACAAAACAATTAATATTAACAGCAATGAAAAAAATAGAAATGGCAAAGCAAGCAGCATAAATTACAACTAATATAAGGCACTATGCAGGAAACAAGAAAAACTAGCTTAGAAGAGTAACACAAAGTCAAATTCAGTAACACTATGCCTGGCAAACAGCAGCAACTTATACCTAAACATGACATAGCTCAAACAGAAAAAATATTACAGTAAAAACAACGATGCAGATAAGGGAAATGTATATTCACATCTTAATATCTATGTAATTAAAGTGGTGCACCACAACAACTGATTGTAAAAAGAAATATTACCATGTACTTGAAAAGAAAATTATGTGTTACTGTTACTAGTTCCTTCTTATTGTTCTTTCCTTTCCAAGTGCTCCTTTTTTTAAAGAATGTGGATTACAAAATTATCATTTAATAGATCTGTTGACAGAAAGTGTTCACATTAGCAAATGCATCTAAGTTTATTTTATAAAACTAATGCTGTAACACAGCTGGAAAACAGGTATCAAATGAAATAAGCAATTACACAAACCAAAGCATAAAAATATCATTCAATAGTCATGTGACATTTCATAAGTTAGTAGCTCTCAACTCTCATAGAAAGACACTTGTCATAATCAGGTGTGCAGATGTACGAATATTTCCCATCAATTCATAAGCATTGCAGTAATTAGCACAAAGTACGAGTAATCATATGTTTTCAGGTAATGAGCGTGTAATATTTGCGATGCTTTCTACAAAGGAATGTCAATAGCAAGGTTAATGGAAGTAATGAGGGTGTCGCATTTGCAATATTTTCTCTAAAGGAATGCCAATGGCGAGGATAAAGGCCTGCCTTTTTTCTTTTTTTTTTCTACCTGTGCTTCCGGAAAGGCACACCCTAATGGCTTGTTCTCCAGGTGTTTGACACAGCTGCGTGCCCACGACGCATTACGTGCAGGTGGTCACTTAACTTTCTTACGGAAATATTTACGACACCAGTTTCCGCTACAGTGACAGTCTCACATAAAAATATTTCACAGGTCAAGAATTAGCGTTGCAAATCTGTAGAAAGAAAATCCTATGAATATAACGTTGTCCAAAAAATTTTCGCCGGCATTGTGATACATTCACGCATTTACACACATTTCATAACTCTTAAAGTACGATTCTTGGTTTCCAACATCCTTTTTCACAAGTCAAGAGTCCCTACCCACTATTCATTACTCCTTACCTTATTACACATATATGTATCCATCGACACTCGTCAATATTTCGTCATTATAAATATGAAGCATAATCAAATAACTCATATAGCCTCAGCCTATTAATCGTAAACATACCTCAGCAGCATAATACACATCGTCGTCGTAAAAATAACATCATAACACCTCAGTCAAATCTCAAAATCGTCGTAGCTTCCTCCAATAATTAAAAAAATTCTCTGCTCATGTCAAAAGTGTCATCTGCCTCAAACGAACTTTAAAAATCATGAATCCATACCAAATACATCATTCAAAGCTCTCATAGTATCACAATGGTTCCGAAAAAATATGAGCATTTCACAAAGTACAGACAAAATACAATTTCATAAGAGTGAAGTTATCCAACTGTGTAATTGCGTAAACATCTGTCACTGATGTAATAAAAGAAGTTTATCTCTCAGTTACATGATCAGATAGCTGTGTAATTTGTGTGTTAGAGAAATATGGTACCGATGTGTAAAGTTGTATAAGCAAATACCATATTAGCTAGGGTTCCTTGTGGTTGCCAAACACATGGTACACAAAGTAGGTGTATACCCCCATGAGGATTATTGTAATTATACCCTCAGGTGTTACAGATTACAGCAATAGAATGAAATATATCACGGAAAACTTTCTTTGTAATTCAAAAATCTTGAAAAATAAATGGCTTAAGTACAAAATCTCTCAAATGCGTGTCCTGTAGCGCTAAATGTGCGTCTTGCTGTAAGATAATTCTGTGGAAGTGTCGTACTCATCGTCCTCCGAAAGCCAAGTTCTGCAGAAGTCAATGTACTTACCTCATGATAAACAAAAGTGAAATGCTTTATGTATAGATATCTTAGTTATTACGCTTATTGCCGTGATGAAGAAAGTACTGTGCTGTAACGTATTGTTGTGCTACGGAAAAGACAATCTCATTGTTGCTGTACCACAAAAGTTACTACTAAAACATGATTTACTTTCCAGAAGAATTCAGAAAAACTGTGCAGATATAAAACAGAAACACTGCAAAAGCAACATTGTAAATTGTCACTCATTAGTAGCGTCGTGATAAAATCGTGTAGCTGTTACATAAACTAACCACTGTGTCCTCTGGTATCTCACAGAAAGTACTTTAAACCCAGAATGTATTTTCAAGTAAACCAAAATGTTGCATTAAAATCTCATTAGCAGTACCAGTATGTGTCCTAAGTATGTAAGCCTTATAGTCGTTCCATAATCGTGCAACTAACAAGCAAGAATGTACAAATACAACACTGTGTCGTCTGTTCACTATAACAATGCATTCATAATTTCTGTTTAAAAATGTTCCCTTGGTTCTAGACTGGATATTTAACATCAAACATTGTTGCATGTTAACAGATTATTAAGTCTAACACAGCATACTAGTAATGTAAAGTGAAAAGTTATATGGCAAAGACAAAGTTAAAAAGCAGATTATCTCTCAGTAAGCGGTTTTACATGTGAAGTGTGGTGCAATCCTTTACTCTTCCTAGTACGCAGACTTTCAACTTCAAAGCAATTATCATGTTGTTTACATCGGTAAAGAATGCTAAATCTTTTCTCAAGGCTAGCGTCTTTGTTATTTTTCCCTGAGCCAGCGGCCGCACGCAGCTGCCTGCTGTGCGAGTCATTGTCTGTCTCTTTGTTGGCGCGCGCTGTTATTGGGATTAGGAGACCTAACTTCTACAAATTCGCCTTGCCGAGAGGGCCCAGCTCTGTTAGAGTCCCGCCAGTTCTGATGAAATTCACGTCTATCGTTATGATTATATCGTCTGTCGTCATGTCGGTAGTTCCTGTAGTTTCTTTCTTGTCGGTCATGTGGTGGAGAATTTCTCCCTGAATCGTAACTGCGCGCTGGACCGTTGCGTCTGAAATTATTCTGTCTCCCTTGATAATAACAGTTCTGGTTACCATATTGTCTGTTTCTATGGTTATCTCTGTCATATTCATTTCTACGGAAATGCGATCTTTCTCTGTAACTATTATTCTGCCAGCGGTTGTCATAAGGGTGGTGTCTGTTTTGGTCACGATTTGTGTTGTGAGAATAGCCTTGTCGTGTCCAGTTATTACTTCTGTCGTCACGGAATTGTGACGGATGTGACCTGTAGTGATTGTTTTCCCGGTTTCGCGTTCTGCGATTGTCAGTGTCAATTTCTAATTCTTGTAAAAGTCCCTGAAATGCTTCAATGTCGTCTTTGCAACGTCCTGCCAAAATAATATGTCGTAAATGTTCAGGCAGTTTGATTAAGCAAATGCGGATAAGTTCTGAGGGGCTGTATGGGTTTGACAGGTACTGATTCTTGTGCAACATGTCTTCAAAATATTTCATAAGACTGGAAAATTCAGATTGTTCGAAACGTTTCATCATTATGATGCTTTGTTTTACTCAGTCTTGTGTGGCCTGAGACCAATATGCTGAGAGGAAGGCATGGTAAAACTCTCCTTCACTGTGGCAATCGTGAATGACCGACCGCATTCTCACAGCTGGTTCATTCTCTAAGTAGCCACACATAAATTCTAATCTGTGCTCTAATGACCAGTTGGGAGGAAAACAATGAGAGAATTGATGGAGCCATGCTTGTGGATGAATGTCGTTGCCAGAATTTTTAAATGTTTTGAATTTACGTGTAGTCATGAACAGCTTATAGTCAAAATCATCATGTCGGCGAGTCGCATATTGGTCATTGTTAGGTCGTGTCGGCCGTTCCATCTCAAAATTCGGTGCACATTGCCAATTTCTTTCATAACTTCCGAAATGCCCTGTGTTATTATTTTGTGGCTGTTCCATATTTCTATGTCCCTCTTCCCGTATTGGGGCGCGAGTGTCCTCTGAAATACGTAATTCTTGTACTACTTGTGCCAACTGATCTTGTACTTCCCGGATTTCTCTTTTGTACTGTGTATTGATTTGATTTTGATTTTGTTTGAATTTTCTTATTTGTTCATACTCTTCTGTGTCAGTGAAGGCTACGGGTCTTGTGTCATTCAGATCATCATCTACCTTTGTAGATAAGATAGTGACCTGATCCGAAAGTTCGGCTGCTTTCTCCGATAGTGTACTTATTTCCTCCATGTGTCTTTCTGAACCAATTTTCAGGGTATCTACTGTGTCCTTTAAGTTTTCCTGAGTTCTTGCAAGTTGCGTAACCGAATCGGTAGATGCAACTGAGTCAATTTTAGCCCACAAGGTCTCATGATTTTCATGAACAATGGTTTGCAGTTCTTTTATGGCTGCTTCGTGATTCTGTAATGCATTTTCATGCCGCGAAAAAATAGGTTGAAAATGCTCACAAATTTGTGTTTTTACGTCATTACAGACTTTTTGACATTTCGATTCAATGTTATGTAACTCAGTAGTTAAATCTTCGCGTGTTTGTTCAAGTGTGGTGTCTAACTTTTGAAGATTTTGTTCCATTGCGTCTAACTGTTGCTGTGTTTGTCTCTGGTGTTGTTCCATTGTGTCTAACTTTTTAAGATTTTGTTCCACTGTGTCTAACTTTTTAAGATTTTGTTCCACTGTGTCTAACTTTTTGAGATTTTGTTCCACTGTGTCTAACTGTTGCTGTGTTTGTCTCTGGTGTTGTTCCATTGTGTCTAACTTTTCAAGCTTTTGTCCCATTTGTTGCATTAATTGTAATAACAATGCACTGGTGTCTGAAACATGTTCCTCAGTGCTTTTCGGCAGTGAAGTTGCACCGGCAACATTCACATTTTGACAAGCGGAAAGTGTGTCTTGACTCATTTGAGAAAACGGTGAGAACCCAAAACCTGAGTCTGCAGTATTTGCAATATTGTGTTCTGTCATTCCCGATTCCTGAGGCGAGCTGTTGCCGACCAATCGATCGATAACGCTTCCCTGTTCACTACCTGTTTCACTGTCTTCACCATTGTTTGCCGCCCGCTCCATTTCCCTATGCGCAATTACCAAATTACTACTTTGAACATTAGTTAATTCATTACTCTGCGGCGCTAACACACTGCTTTCGTCTTCACTGTCATTTCTCAGTTTACTTTGGAGCCTAGTATTACGTTTTTCACACGCCATTATTGTCACAGTATTTCACACGACAACACAGAAAAACACAATTTGAAGAGCAAAAATAAGAGAACACATTAACATAGCACTGAAAATAATATTTAGTTAATTGCAAGCGCAGCTGCGAAAAACTTGCTGCAAATCTACATGCATGCCACAACTGTTTTACTGTACAACAATGAAAATCTACAACTACAAAGGAAATTCTCTCTATGATTACGCGCTACCAATAAACAATAGCTACACCAATTACACAAACTACAAGAAAAAAAAAATCAGAAGATTCCAGTGAGGTATCCTCGGCTAAGGGTCGACATATGAAACGTCCCCTTTGAACAATTCTTACAGGACTGTGCTTAAACTGACACACAATATTTTGTTAGCGCAACGCAATCTGACTTTCAAAATTCCCTACAAAAGAATGGCCCTGACTAACATTAAACTATACCTTTCACAAATCACTTACCTCACAAAAATCTTCGCTGCTCAAGCTACTGCAATACAGCGAGCGCCACTACTGCCAGCTAAATAAAAGATTCAAACTATGGAAGGCACTAACTACTGATAGGGATAGTTAGCAACTGAAAGATATTAATAGAGAACAAACAATGTATTTACCTTGATATCATCATATATAAATATAGCAGTTCATGACAAATTTCAAAACTCCGCCAACTCTCTCCCCACATCCACCACTGCTGGCGGCTCACCTCCAACTGCGTAACGCTACGCGCTGTTCACAGCCAGCTGCCTAACACTACAATGGCGAGTATTACAACAATGCAAAGCAGCCACAGACTGCACACAGCACAGCCAGTGATTTTCATACAGAGGTGGCGTTACCAATAAAAAAACCTAAACAGCCTACTTACATCTTCTTTGCCATTGCAGGATGCGGCTGAGAATTTTCTTGAAGAAAGAAATGCATGACATTTATGTTATGTGGGCTGCATACCTTCGGACGAAGTCTCTCACCAGATCCACATACTTGGCGGGAGACACTGTTGTTTTAGGCATTTCTACGTGATCATTTTTCGCTCTGAACTGAAAAGGGTGCCGTGAAGCGAGTGACAGGCACACCAAAGAACCTGCCCAACACATCTGTGAAAAATTTCACCACATTTCACAGTTGTTTCCATTTCGCGCTTAATCGTACCTTACTTTCCGAACACGCCTCGTATATTCTCATTTTTATTTACAAAACCCTGTCAACGATGTGGTTTTGAGGCGAAGAACTCGTCGAACCATGTTCGGAGCGTATTTTCATCCGGAAATGAAGTTCCTTGAAGGTTGTTCGATAGAGAGTGGAAAAGATGAAAATCCGAGGGTCCAAGATCAGGTGAACAAGGTTGGTGCGGCACAACTTCCTAACCCAACTCCTGTATGATGGTTTTTGTCAGTCTAGCAGACTGTGGGCGGTCGTTATCGTGGTGTGGCGTCACTTTGCGCAGTCCTTCTAGTCGTTGTTCGTGAATTTCGTCTGAAAAACGTCTCAGTTGTTGTCAATAAATGTTTGCAGTGATGGTTAAACCTCGGGGAAGCAATTCACAGTACACCATACCGTCGCTATTCTACCAGATGCATAACAATATCCGTAGTATACGTGAGCGGGACTTTGTACAAGGAGTTGCTGCTTTGCCTAGGAGCAAACATTCTTTTCTTTTCCATATGTTGGCGTAAAGATACCATTTCTCGTCACCAGCAACGATACAGCATAGAAATGGCCGGTGTTGTTGACGAGTCAACTGATGACGAGCAAGCGGAGATGCACATATGGCCGTTTGCTGATTTCTGCGACCTTACCCTATATCGTGCGGTATCCATACGCATGATTTTTTAACCTTCCCCATTGCATGAAAATATTGCACAGTGGTGCAATGATCACATTCATCGTATTTATCATTCTCGACTTTACTGATATGGATCATAGTGAATTAATGCGTTTCAACAATCTTAATCAAAACCTTAAGGCCTTCTGAGACCGGAGAGTCACTAATGTCAAAAATACCCTCCTTATGACGGGAAAACCATTTTCTTACCGTGCTTTGTCCAGTGGCATGATCGCCACACACGGCGCTAATGGTTCTGGCTGCCTCCGCTGCTATCACCACGCTATTGAACTCAAAGAGAAGAATGCGCCGGATATTCCGCTTTCTCCAAAAATGGTTCAAATGGCTCTGAGCACTATGAGACTCAACTGCTGAGGTCATTAGTCCCCTAGAACTTAGAACTACTTAAACCTAACTAACCTAAGGACATCACACACATCCATGCCCGAGGCAGGATTCGAACCTGCGACCGTAGCGGTCGCGCGGTTCCAGACTGTAGCGCCTAGAACCGCTCGGCCACCACCGCTTTCTCCGTTTGACACTTCATCTTCTGCGGTCCACAGCTCCGCTCACTATCTCCAAATGACAAACTGACAATATGTAAACTCAAACAGCAGCAGGTGACTACAAATATAAAAATGACAATCGGTAAGTAAATCCGTAGCAACGGGAATACCAACATGCAAAACAAAACTGCTACGAACCTATACACAAAAGTAATGTTAGGATCAAATGGTTCAAATGGCTCTAAGCATTGGCGGCTTATATACTGAGCGCATTACCTTGACTGCATAAGAGCGCTGATAACGGACTTAGAATTCTTAGCGTCGCCAGCGGGAGCAAAATGGCGTACGCGCGCTGTAGCCGTACTATGTGCGCGCATACCCGCTGGCGAGCCGGTCTAAGCGGGTTGCATCATGCAGCCTCGCAGGCGCTCCTAACAAACAACTGTCTGAGTATCAGCCAGTTATACTTACAAATAACGAACTTATTAACATTTCAATTTTTCATAGTTAAAGTCCCATAGGCTTTCCAATGTATAAGAACTTTAACTTTTGTCCCTTAATCTCTGATCGATGACGTCACAAACCTGTAGACGTACATCGCGAACCAGGGCTTAAGGATGCTACAAATGGATAACATTATACTATACTCATCCTATAAAATGGTTCAAACGGCTCTAAGAACTATGGGACTTAATATCTGAGGTCATCAATCCCCTAGACTTAGAACTACTTAAACCTAACTAACCTAAGTACATCACACACATCCATGCCCGAGGCAGGATTCGAACCTTCGACCGTAGCAGCAGCGCGGTTCCGAACTGAAGCGCCTAGAACAGCTCGGCTAATGTTAGGACTATGGAGGAAAACACAGTTCTATTTAATACGCGCCCTCACACTCTCTCCGTACCACACTTTATTACAACCATCGTTACGAGGCTGGGCGTGTACAAAGGAATAATGAAACAGGAATAAGTCTGTACGCCTGTTTGAGCTGTCGAACTCTGTGCAACGGATGATTTATTACGCAGTCGCCTTAAGAATTTCGTGTGCTAACATCATTCTCACGGACTTCGATATATTCCATTTTCGTGCTGGCACTTAAGATGGTTACGTATGAGAAAAACAAATAAATAAAACCGGTAAATCCTAAAATGCGTTCCATCATGATAGTGAGACCACACTGTATCAATGTACGTGAGTTCCTGGCACTGAGTAAGAAATTAGACAAAGCAGGAATACTATGATGGGCTTTAGATAAATAATTCAACCAATTTTTTTCTTGAAATGTGCTTGCTTTTATTGAGGGTTTCAGCATACCATGTTATTCCCCAATCTTTTGGTTGTTTCCCATGGAGTGCATACTTCATTTGGTAAACGACTGAAAATCTGTCTTCTGTTAGACGTCGAGGAACCTATCGGGAACCCACCTCTCAGTACCTTGAAAGGTGGATGAGTGTATCAGCACTACCAACAGCGAGGAGTTCGATAGTGACACGTTGATCATCTCAAATGAGAGGTCCGCACGTTCCAACAATGCAGTTCTCACACCTGTGCGCTGCCAAACGATATACAGTGCTTTCATTCGCAACCAGATTTCCATAGACATTCTGCAAGAGCGTATGTACATCTGCGATGCTCTGTTTTTCCTCCAAAAGAAACTCATTGACAGTTCTCTGCTCGGAACGCACATCCGTAACAGATACCGTTTTGAAGGCTACGTGTGCTGCCACCATCGGAACTTTATGGAACTACAGGGGCTGAAGCGTGAGTATTCCACGTTGTCCCCGTGATGTGTGGTGTATTTGCCAGTGCGTTGTCTTGTACAAGTTCAGCAAGATTACAATAAAATTAGTTACGTATTATTAATGTAACATGATGCTTTATTTAATCACTGCTTCTCCCAGCTAAAGAACGTTATTTTGTTAAAGAAATCTCCACCTGGGAACGTGTAGCAATGTTGTTAGTCAAGCAGTGTAAATGTCACTAAGTTCATTCACAAATGTAATCATTTATAACCAGCAAAGAAGCTAAATGTATGATAGGTAATCTGAACTAAACCAGATTAATGATTATTAGTAATTTCAGCGCGTTTTCTTTTAAAGACTCTTTGCTAGTTGCAGGTTGTTTACCAAATTTAACGCTGCTGTTGTTCGATGTGGCAACACTTTTCTTTAAGCAAAGTGAACGGTTTCGTCTCACAATACTTCACGTACACGACACTAATGCATTTACCTGTCAAAATATTTCATAAAAGTTGTTGCGAAATTGCCAGGCTTCATACATTAGCAGATAAGAATTTATATCAGGTCAGATGATGTTTGCATTCATAGAAGTTCGATGTATTCACAGTCTAATCCTCAGAGTGGGTACTCGGCCACTAGTACACAATTATTATTGAAATTGAATATATTTAAGGCTGTATAGAAAGTCAGTTTAAAACTGCCGCTGCAATATTTCTCTAAGATGGCGGCTAACATAAGACAATCACTTATCCATTCTCCTTCAGCCTGTGTTTTAATCGTAGTACATAATATATCTTATCCCACCTTCACTATGTGCATGAACATTTGAAAATATTTCTCAGTGTTACAAGACACATTGGTATTCACCATTTACTAATAAACTCCGCTGTAGACCAATAGCGCTAATGGCTGCGCTCTTTGTTAGCTGAGGAGAAAACTTAATACTTATATAGGAAGAGAATTACAGTGAAATAAAGCTCCAAATAAAGAAGGAAAGTAGATTCATTTCAGTAATACATAAACTCTCTTTTCAAATATGGGTTAGCAACATAATACGGTTTTGTACAGACTTCTGTGTTGCAAGACATCAATCACATCCTATGAGTACAACAGTTCGAACAGATGAATTTCTCTACTAAATCATAGATAGCAAAAGATTGAGATTTTCATTATCTTTTTACGTGGGTAATGTCTCAGGTATATTTTTTTTACAAACTATTAAATTATGTCGTTGACAGTGGTTATTTTATTAACGATGAAGTCCTTTTTATTAATATTACGAGAACATGATGAAAGTTCAATCATATTCCACATTCAATGCTGTCTTGAATATTATTCAAATAAAATATAGGCTTGGATACTAAATCCCACAGCAAAATTCGCATGTTTTCAGTAGGAAATGGCCAAGAAAAAAAAGTGCTGCATTAACAAAAAATAAGTTACTCTCTCACACATTTATCGCATACGGAGAACTATTAAAGATTTTATTGCAACCTGGTGCACCTTGAGCGAGACTCTAGAAAATTAACGGCCTGAGCAGACGCTGATGGAGCCTGGTAGGGCGCTAAAAACATGACGTATTTTTATGATTGTTAGCTTGTAGAAATCGCTTGTTGGGAGATGAAAACAATTTGAGGCAAGTCCATCCCTTAGTAAAACTCGTTTAACAGGCACACAGCCATACAATACATACAGGGCAGTCCCTTGACGAGACAGGGCTCCAGCAGAAGTATGACACGATACATGCCGTGGCGCCAGCAGAAGCCTGGTCTGGGGCGACGGTCTAAAGCTACACATCTACACAGTGGAGTCATAAACCGAGCATTGTGTGCAGAGCCACGCATAATAAAAATTCACATGTTATCGTATTTGCTGATAGTGCAAATAGGTCAGTGTACTACTTCCCTCAGCCGTCTCAGTTGTATAAGAAAACTCCAGCGTCTGAGAAACATTTAGACATAGAATGTTTATTAAGACTTATAGCTACGACTAACAAGCACCAAGGCACAGGCGATTTAGATAAAGATCTTGAGATTGTATCGTTTACTTGTTGCCGTGGGAATAGACACGACTATGGAAAAAAATCATCTCTTCCCCCTCTTCGAAAACTTAAAAAAGCCAGTAACTGGCAGTTCCTTTATCTTCAGAGAAGCAGGTTTCTTAACTTTGCCCCTGGTTAAACATGAGTTTGTGCTGTCATGTGGGGGCGGAGATTTAGCCCCTCTAGAGCCTTGTGATTGGCTCAGGACAGGCTGAAGGCGGTGTCATTCGTGCATTTTGCGGGAAAAGGGATTTTTTTTTTCAGGAGAGAGGCACAGAGCACTCAGTAGCGTCAATTTGGTCTGGTAAGCACTTCTGGTCGAAGCTCAGACACGTGTGGTTGGCACTTGAGACCTGTCCTGAGACTGACTTCACCTGCGAGTAGTTCGAACTGGGGAGCCTGTGGTGAAGTTCTTAGTGTATCGACTGTGTGGCTTCAAATGCCTCATACTACTCGTTTGCCAAGGGCACACTTATTCATTTTTAGTCTACCAGTGTTGACGTTTGGTATCCTTGTGCGCCCTGTTGTATAAGTCAGCCAAATTGGTCCTTGGTGCGACCAGCGATCGGGTGTGTCACACACTGAAATCTACCGTGATTTCGGGGATCTGGTAGAGAGTAAATAGCGATCCGTGGGCCCGATCGCTACACCTTGAAGTTTTTGCATTTCTTTCGTGGCCGCAATCGATTCAGAGGTGCCGCCTTCACGCCTCACCCCCTCCGCCACACACATCTCGCCAGCTGCAAGTCACATGGCTGCATGAAGTAAACAGGGTAACGATCTGCGGCTACAGCATTGTCAAGGCGTACAGATCGCAATCGCCACTTGCTCTAAGCCGCACCTATGTAGAGAAACTTCAGTAGGTATGATGTCAAGGTTTGCTCAGCCTCAGATGAATTCAGCTCGCGTTATCCACGTTGTTAGGGCCAGAGTACTTGACTTACAAATCACCTATTTAAACCCTTTGCCAACCAGGATCCACCAGTGAAATATTATAGCATCTGTTAGTTGTTTAGAGAATCAAGTCCATAACTTGTTTAGCATAATTTATGTCCGCTGTAAAGAAATAAACGTTGTTAGTACACTAAATTTTGCCAAAATTCTCAATCAACTAAATAGTTCCACCTGAGATACCTTTCAACATTACGTATTGAGAGCGCCACGTACACTTGACAATATATGGAAAATTTGGTTGCGTAAGAGGAGCAATAGCGTGGAAAGTAAGTGTCAGTGGTGAAATACGAGACACAATAAAAAAAAAAAAAAACGGCAAATAGGGAAAATCCAAATGTCTTGTTGTGGTTTTTGCAGGATGAATGATAAAATGTTCTTTAAAGAAATTTCGGGCCTGCAGTTGGTCATTGTTAACTACACCGTGCGATACTTTGACTGGGCACCTGCCTGTAATCTCAGGTTATCCGTCTGAAGCTGTCGAAGACGTCGCCCGTTCCACGCTTTATTAGAGCTCTGTTGAGTATTCCGCACATGCATCTAGATAGGGGAGACGGACTGACCGCACTAAACGGCGAGCAGCGTCCTCGCCTGTGCAACTGCCAAATTCAGCTGTGACAGTCATCGGCGCACTCCGTCATCTTCGATTAGAGCAAGTAGTGGGGATGATGGAGTCCACAAATAACTGACAGGTAGCGGCTATCACGGTTCTTCAGAATATCTGTCAGGCATATTTCCACAGAATCTATAATAATGGAGTCCCCCCCCCCCTCCCGCCAAAAAAAGTCTTCCTGCTTGCCAAAACTACTTATTTGTAATACTGCATTGAATGTTCATTCGAGATACAATGTTCGGCAATAGCAAACGTCCTTGTTTGCTAAAGGCGGTCGCAGAGTTGATGCCCAGTACCGTAATCTTCAGACAGGTTGCTTACGTACGTGTCACCTGCCAGAGTCGTATCTAGACGTATCAGGGACCCCATTACATGCCAAATGCACACGCCCCATACCATTACAGAGCCTCCAAAAGGCTCTGAGCACTGTGGGACTTAACATCTAAGATCATCAGTCCCCTAGAACTTAGAACTACTTAAACCTAACCAAGCTAAGGACGTCACTAGCAATGAAGTGCCAAATAAACTTTCATAGGCATGTGTATCCAAATACAGGAATATGTAAATAGGCAGAATACGGTGGTGCTGTCGGAAACGTCTATATAAGACAGCAAGTGTCGGGCGCAGTTGTTACATCGGTTACTGTTGCTACAATGTCAGCTTATCAAGATTTAACTGTGCTTGAAAGTCGTGTTATAGGTAGAACACGATCGATGGGGCAAAGTATCTCCGAGCTAGCAATGAAGTGGGGATTTTCCCGTACGACCATTTCAGGAATGTGTCATGAATATCAGGAATCCGGTAAAACATCAAATCTCCGACATCGTAGCGGCCGGAAAAAGATCCAGCAAGAACTGGATTTACGACGATTGAAGAGAGTCTTTTAACTTGACAGAAGTGCAATCCTTCATCAAATTTTTGCAGACTTCAATGATGGGCCATCAACAACTGTCAGCATGCGAATCGTTCACCTAAATATAATTGATATTGGCTTTCGGAGCCGAAGATCCACTCCTGTACCCTTGATGACTGCTCGACACAAAACATTACGCCTCGCCTGGGCTCGTCAACACCGACATTGGACTTTTGATGACTGGAAACATGTTGCCTCGTCGGACGAGTCTTGTTTCAAATTGTATAGATCGGATGGACGCGTGCAGGTATGTGGTCAACCCCATGAATCCATGGACCCTACATGTCAGCTGGAGACTGTTCACGCTGGTGGAGACTCTGTGGACGCCGCGGTGGTCGAGCGGTTCTAGGCGCTTCAGTCCGGAACCGCGCGACTGCTACGGTCGCAGGTTCGAATCCTGCCTCGGGCATGGATGTGTGTGATGTCCTTAGGTTAGTTAGGTTTAAGTAGTTCTAAGTTCTAGGGGACTGATGATCTTAGATGGTAAGTCCCACAGTGCTCAGAGCCTTTAGGAGGCTCTGTAATGGTATGGGGCGTGTGCATCTGGAATGTAATGGGATCCCCGATACATCTAGATACGACTCTGGCAGGTGACACGTACGTAAGCATTCTGTCTGATCACCTTCATCCATTCATGTTCATTGTGCATTCCGACGGACTTGGGCAATTCCAGCAGGACAATGCGACACCCGACACTTCCAGAATTGTTACAGGGTGACTCCAGGAACATTCTTCTGAGTTTAGAAACGTCCGCTAGCCACCAAACGCTCCACATATGAACATTATTGAGAATATCTGGGATGCCTTGCAACGTGCAATTCAGAAGAGATCTCTACCTCCTCGTACTCTTACGGATTTATGGACAGCACTGCAGGATTCATGGTTTCAGTTCACTCCAGCACTATTAGTCGAGTACATGCCACGTTGTGTTGCGGCCCTTACGCGTGCTCCTGGGGGCCCTACACTGTATTAGTCAGGTGTACCAATTTCTTTGGCTCTTCAGAAGGTTGTAGGTTGCCATAGGTACTGGGAGATGAAGAAACTTGCACAGGATAGAGTAGCATGGAGAGCTGCATCAAACCAGTCTCAGGACTGAAGACCACAACAACAACAACTTCAGTGTATATAAGCCATACTACAGATTATAGCTAGTTTATCCAGGATTAATTCTTTGGTTTGAAGTGGGTATAATGAGAAACAGACTGAGGACTGGACTCCAAATATGAAAACATCATCCAAAGACACTGCAGAGCGTCTACGTCGCCGACGTCAACGCCTTCAAGACACAGAAAAACTCAGAAAAGCAGGTGTCAGATCCTATGCTCCTTGCCTACTTTTTAAAACAGAGTAGATATCAAAATATTGATGAAATGCTCCTCACATAGAATGTGCAGACTCATGATTTATGAAGAAACGTGACTACAATATTTAGAAAATAATACCTATAACATGAACAACTTACTTGGCACAATAGTTTTACAACAGTCACAATAAATTGTTAACAAATTTTCGTGTAGGTTACTACTCGTAGCATATATCTATGGTTTCTTTAAAAACGTGCAAACAACGACGCTTGTTGCACCGTTCGATCGAATGGGCTTTGCGTACCGATATTGTCCCCATCACTCACAAATTCTAGACACCTCGGTTTGCTCCATCACACACCCTCTGCTATGAAAAACGATGCAAACAAGGACGGTACGTAACGCTCACCTGTATTGGTGAACAACCTGAAAGTGTTTGTCGACACAGTTTAAAATAAATGATATTGTCTTCACTGACGGCACTATGTACAGTGTAATTATGCTTTCTGGAAACTCCGTGTATACTTGATCTTATGGGAAAGTGGTGGCAAGGAAATTCAATTGCCGGCCGGTGTGGCCGAGCGGTTCTAGGCGCTACAGTCTGGAACCGCGCGACCGCTACGGTCGCAGGTTCGAATCCTGCCTCGGGCGTGGATGTGTGTGGTGTCCTTAGGTTAGTTAGGTTTAAGTAGTTCTAGGTTCTAGGGGACTGATGACCTCCGCAGTTAAGTCCCATAGTGCTCAGAGCCATTTTTTTTTTTTTTTTTTTTAAATTCAATTGATTTAGGATATACACTCCTGGAAATTGAAATAAGAACACCGTGACTTCATTGTCCCAGGAAGAGGAAACTTTATTGACACATTCCTGGGGTCAGATACATCACATGATCACACTGACAGAACCACAGGCACATAGACACAGGCAACAGAGCATGCACAATGTCGGCACTAGTACAGTGTATATCCACCTTTCGCAGCAATGCAGGCTGCTATTCTCCCATGGAGACGATCGTAGAGATGCTGGATGTAGTCCTGTGGAACGGCTTGCCATGCCATTTCCACCTGGCGCCTCAGTTGGACCAGCGTTCGTGCTGGACGTGCAGACCGCGTGAGACGACGCTTCATCCAGTCCCAAACATGCTCAATGGGGGACAGATCCGGAGATCTTGCTGGCCAGGGTAGTTGACTTACACCTTCTAGAGCACGTTGGGTGGCACGGGATACATGCGGACGTGCATTGTCCTGTTGGAACAGCAAGTTCCCTTGCCGGTCTAGGAATGGTAGAACGATGGGTTCGATGACGGTTTGGATGTACCGTGCACTATTCAGTGTCCCCTCGACGATCACCAGTGGTGTACGGCCAGTGTAGGAGATCGCTCCCCACACCATGATGCCGGGTGTTGGCCCTGTGTGCCTCGGTCGTATGCAGTCCTGATTGTGGCGCTCACCTGCACGGCGCCAAACACGCATACGACCATCATTGGCACCAAGGCAGAAGCGACTCTCATCGCTGAAGACGACACGTCTCCATTCGTCCCTCCATTCACGCCTGTCGCGACACCACTGAAGGCGGGCTGCACGATGTTGGGGCGTGAGCGGAAGACGGCCTAACGGTGTGCGGGACCGTAGCCCAGCTTCATGGAGACGGTTGCGAATGGTCCTCGCCGATACCCCAGGAGCAACAGTGTCCCTAATTTGCTGGGAAGTGGCGGTGCGGTCCCCTACGGCACTGCGTAGGATCCTACGGTCTTGGCGTGCATCCGTGCGTCGCTGCGGTCCGGTCCCAGGTCGACGGGCACGTGCACCTTCCGCCGACCACTGGCGACAACATCGATGTACTGTGGAGACCTCACGCCCCACGTGTTGAGCAATTCGGCGGTACGTCCACCCGGCCTCCCGCATGCCCACTATACGCCCTCGCTCAAAGTCCGTCAACTGCACATACGGTTCATGTCCACGCTGTCGCGGCATGCTACCAGTGTTAAAGGCAGCGATGGAGCTCCGTATGCCACGGCAAACTGGCTGACACTGACGGCGGCGGTGCACAAATGCTGCGCAGCTAGCGCCATTCGACGGCCAACACCGCGGTTCCTTGTGTGTCCGCTGTGCCGTGCGTGTGATCATTGCTTGTACAGCCCTCTCGCAGTGTCCGGAGCAAGTATGGTGGGTCTGACACACCGGTGTCAATGTGTTCTTTTTTCCATTTCCAGGAGTGTATTTGAGTAGTACAGCGAATAATAATATCCAAATCGTAGTTAAACCACAATTCAAACACAACTGTAGTGTTCAGAACACATGGTGCAGAAGGTGACAAGATGTGAAAATTTGATATACTGTACATATGTTTTTGAATAGGGTCCGCTTTTAGCAAACCACAATTTTGGTTTTTAACTCAAACATGTTTCTCTGAAGTTGTAGCATCTTCAGTGGGCTTTTATTATATGGCTGTTAAATATAAAGAATGTTCTTTACTGTTTGTATAAATGTAACTATTAGTTTTTAAATCGTAATCACAGATATTTGAAAAAACACTTAAAATTATGAATTCATACCGTTTTATCACATGGTGTGGTTTTTCTAAAGTATTGTGTTTCTACAGTGACCGTTTTGTTTCACAGTTTGTCATCTGCAACCACTACACCTTAAAATAGGTAACTTATTTAAGCCAAAATTACGATTAGAAAGTTGTTACTTCTATACCTGAAATTAATTAATTCTGTTTGTATGTGTGTGTGTGTGTGTGTGTCTATCTACATTATGTTTCACTTAAGTTTCCTATTCCCTCATCTTCATCACTGTCAAACGCTATATATTGAGCAGTCACTGTCAATGTCACTGTTTCACTGTTTACCAGCTGTAAAAACAAACATGGTGGACAGTGGACAGTTGAAGGTGTAAAAACAAGATGTCTGACGATGAAACAGTTGAAGGTGTTCCTGGTGGTTGTTCTGAATCTTTGAGAGGTGTTTATGCATTTTGTGTGTTTGTTTGTGTGTGTGTGTGTGTGTGTAAGTACTTTTGTGTGTGTGTGTGTGTGTGTGTGTGTGTGTGCGTGTGTGTGAAAAGATAAGAGAGAGAGAGAAAGAGAGAGTGACAGTTGGTTTGAGGATTCTTTTTGTTTGGGATGGGTGGTGGTGGCCGTGGGGGAGGGGGGGTGGCTGTGAGAGCTCCATAGGTTGGTCTTGTCTAGTAATTCTTTGAGGGCAGAGAACAGACTTCCATTGTAGAGAGCTGTGTATTCATTTGTTTTCCTTCCACCATGGCTTTTTGTATCTGATAATTTTCTTCAATTATTAGTTTTTGTGTGTGTGTGTGTGGGGGGGGGGGGGAGTGGGGGGGTGTCTGTTGCAGCATTTGAGAATTTTCAAATCAATATTAATGTTTGCTGGGTTATGTTCCTTGTCCATAAGGTGTTCAGCAAATGTGGAATGACAGCTATTATTTCTTATTACTCTTCTGTGTTCTGTATATCTGGTATTAAAGTTTCTGCTTGTTTGTCTTATATAAACTGATTTGCAGTCGTGACATGTTAGTTGGTAAATACCATAAGTGCTGTGTTTGACTTTTCCAGGCACAGACAAACATAAGACATGTATACAAACAGTAAAGAACATTCTTTATATTTAACAGCCATAAAATAAAAGTCCACTGATGATGCTGCAACTGCAGTGAAACATGTTTGGGTTAGAAAACAAAATTGTGTTTTGCTAAAGGCAGACCCTATCCAAAAATATATGTATTGTTCAAGCAAACACGGAAAAAAGTGCTTCAACTCCAACATGATTATATTGATATACTGTATATTTTGGTCGCGAAGGTGACAAATTTAAATGCTCTACTGTTTGTATGGGTTGATAGCAGACCGATCCAGTACCGTACACTAAAGACCACAGTCTTCCAAAGGGAAAATTTAACATCTGCACACCGGAGATGCACTTTGAAATCATAAACCATTTCCATAAATTCTCCACGCTAAACCTCGCATTACGAACGAGAATAAGCAGTATGTATTAACTACACAATATCTGTGGTTGAGTAACGCACTAGGATTGTAAAAGTACTCCACTTCTGCTCAGTCATGTAACATCTTAGCAAAACTGTGGTTTCCCATTGAGCGACCGACGCAGGCAGCAGGAACACGAAACGAGACTGGACACGCCATTGTCTCTTGCAGACCCACCTTTCCACAGTTCGCTACCAGGTTGACCCGTGGGACGAGCCTCAGAGGGTCCTTCCGTCCACCTTACAGATATACCAAAGACAACTATGTTTGCAGCAATCGACAGCTTTGAAGAGAATGAATTTTTGCATTGAACCTACAAGTTACAGCACGCGAAATAATTTAGCAGAAAAAGTTGCAAACGGGTGCCGGAGAACTTTCAAGCTGCAGAGAAAGAAGGATAATACACAATATGTATGAGAATGAGAAAGGAACAGTAATAACTGAAGACCAAGAATGCCGTGTGTAACGTGACAACTTACATTTGACTAAAAAATTTATTCAAATTTTTCGATTAAAGTGTAACTCTAAAAATCGACACATAAAGGTATAGATGTTTTCAAACTGTGTTAAATGCATAAATGATTTATAACTATGTTAAACGTCTTTGACAATCTGTTAAAAGTAATAGAAGTCATTGTTTGAAGAAACGAAAAGCATAACAATGAGTGCTTTTTATAATTATAGAGACTGAAATTTTCGTAGGTTAATTGAAAATGTATATACCTTTTGACAAAGGAAATAAGACAATCAGGAATCCACTTTGGATTTTATGTCCACAGTTGTGTGGATGGCCTTGACGCTAAGTGGCGCAGAAAGATAGGCTGGTGTGTGCAATTAGCTGTGCCGCGTCTGGCGATATCAAAATGTTGTGGGTGCTGAAACTGATCACCATCGAGTGAAAATTGGTGTGGCAGCAGCAACTGCGTCATAAATCCGTCTCCAGCAATTGCAGTTTTTGGGCAGCAGTAACATCCAATATTAATGTAAGATGGAATGTGGAGCTAACACAACTTCTAGGAACATTTTTATTGCAACAAAAATGAAAAATGGAAATGAGCGTTTGGCGTCATTGGCAGGTAGGCCCCTTGCGGGGCGGGCCTTTCTACATTCGACGTCATATTGGGCGACCTGCGCGCCGGATGGGGATGAAATGATGATGAAGGCAACACAACACTCAGTCCCTGAGCGGAGAAAATCTCCGACTCAGTCGGGAATCGAACCCGGGCTCGGAGGACGGCAATCCGTCACGCTGACCACTTTTATTTTTAAACGTCATTTTGTTCGTTTTCGTTCGTTGCAGCTGCTCGTGGCGGAGGTTGCAAGATACCCGTTTCAGTTCGTCGCTGTTAAGGTCGTTATCCTAAAGTCCAATATTGAATCCTGACTTCCTTGTCATTGTGTTCAAACAATTTGGAATAAAACTAATAGGTCGATAAAACCAGTTCAGGATTACGACAATGCAAACTTGTCGCAGGTGTGTTTGGCTGGAAAATACAGTTTTAGCTTAATTTATGTGGTTTCTTGGTCGCCCAGCAAATTCCCTTAACACTACAAATTTTGAGATTACTTACACTTAATCTTGAGTCATTCAGTTTTCATTAATACATAAGTGCAGACTTTAAAGATGGTAGCCAGTGAGCAATGTCAGAATCTCACAGCTGTCTTCATTGCAAGTAGGACAATGAATATTAACTGTAATAACGTATTAACTTAAATTCATTTCAGCAACAGTTACATATCTTCTGAAAGAATAAAGTTAAATTGTTCCTTCAGAGCTGGCGCCCGCAAATCTTAGAGAATTTATATCTTGTTTCAGTGGGTTTGTGGTAGAGTAAGATTATACTAGTCCACAATCGGCATGTTACTGTAATGAGTGTAGAACTGTAGGGTAGGAAGGTAATATTCTCTGTTGTGTGCCGAAATCATCGAAACCTGAGTCCCGTTATCCTCATCGCTCTTTGGAGAGAGTTTCAATAGAAACTAATAACCAAAAATTAATATATTCCGTTAGGTTACATGTGGTCAGATTAGTAGCTAAATATTGTTAGAGTCAGCAAAAGTAGTAACAGTTATATAGTGCAGATTACGTGTCAATGCTCACCTGAGTGAATAAAAGGCGTTAGTTTCCTGGGAAGAGAAACAGGGTGTCAAATGAGACCGTCTTTTGGACGATACAATGGGCAGCGGTTATGTCGGGAGATGCGCTGCCATAAAACATTCAAAACAGTCCGATACAGCGATTTGTTTTTTCATGGCTCCGTAAGCGCCAAAGCATTTTTCTTCTATTAACTTAAAACACGTTTCCGTACCATACTGAACGTCATAGAAAGCAAACACACCTATTACAGTAGCTATAAATTACTAGTTTCGAAGTTAACAAGAAATATTTCCCCTGCCACTAAAACACTAAATATTTCGGTAACTGACGATTCTTGTACTTTAAAAATAAAAGACGAATCGGTCGCATGTAGAATCAGCGGTTTCGGTTACGCGTGGTGACTGTGACAGGATCTTTAATACTTCCCTGACGAAAAATGACTTCAGTTCTGTTCATGTAAGAACGAAATACCACAATTCGTTAAAGTGCGTGTTATCGACAACTTGGAAAGTAGTGGAACGAAAGCATTTCAGGACCATACGACAGTTTGCGTTAGAATGTATGAGGATAGTAGAGAAAAAAAAAGGAGTTAAGGAATATGGCGATCTTAATAATAATCAGGGACCACAAAATATCAAGAAGGAACCAGAAAGTGTCAGCAATGACGAATTGGCTCCAAATGGCAGATTAGCAAGTAAAGAGAGTGAAAATAATAGCCAACAGATAGAACCACCATTAGCTAATGTCACCGTGTTTGAAATTACGTGCCTGTTTTGCAAATCCACTCCAGCAGTGAAGGAAACAAAACTACGTGAATAGAATCGACCCACGTGAGTAGAACAGCAACCTCTTATCTCCGAAATCATGGAAATGTCGGAAAATATGGGCACGAGTATAACTGCAATTAACAGTAATATGGGAAAGCTACAGGCTAATATTACAATTCATGCAAAAACTGAAGTTCAGAAGTAGGAAACTCAAATCACGACTCAGATCCAAACCGATAATAAAACTGAGAACCAGAAATGTGAGACGAAAGTCAAGCCCAACTCTGTGATCTAGATGAGAACTTAACGAATAAGATAGAAAGGAATTTGGCTGCACCGAATACACGCAGCCAAAGAATTACTGTACTCAGTACGTCCATTCCTTCAGTGAAAGTTGGGTAACCAAAGTCCAGAACCAAGTAACTGTTATCAACGAAAGAATTGACACTCAATTACAAAGAATAGCAGGAAGCATAGAACAGATGGTATGGAATTAATTACGGGTCCTCATTGCGGTAGTTAAGACGAAACGAAGGTTGAAGTTGTGGCACTCAGACATACAGTCACGATAGTACAATCCGATTTTACGAAAGTGCAAAACGGTATCAGTGATCTGACTACACAAATTCGTAATGAAATAGAGCCATTATGCTTAGAGCTGCAAACTAAAGCGAGTAGTATTCCTCTGGTTGTGAAAATAGCTGAGGAATTGAGCAACGAGGAGAAGTACCACCCTCAAAAGAAACAGGGAGGCTGGCATTTGGAGGATTTCATATAGAACTGCGACAGAGTACTATCAAAGGACACGAAACATCAGGAGAAGATTAATTTATCTTAATGATGCTATGTCGAGTAGTGCTAAGACACGGGTTTGATCTTGCACAAATCGAACATGACGTTCTCGGAGTTAAAAGCCAAGTCTTTTAGAGGAGCTTTGGTCTGTGCAAAAACAGGATAAGCTGTGGTGAGAGTTTGCTGTCGCAAAAATGTCAGAGAATCATGACATAGTATCATGAAAGACTGCTAAGAGACCGGGTTTAAAAGGTTAGAATAATTGACACGTAGGCACTCAGAATCAGAGACAATGTTACTGACAGGTGATTCAAAACGTTACGCCGGCAGCAATCAGAAGAAAGTCGACGATTTCTTTGGCAAATAGAGTCGGAGATCGGTGGTGTGGAACACGCGACCAAAGATCTGTCAGGAACCAAAATATACCGGAAAGAGAAAGCGGCAATGATCACCAAATAAATATAGAGAGAGGATGCCGTAGAGGTGGTTTTTTTAATCGTGGTAGAGGTAACTTAGACAACTGTAAGGGTCATGGAAATGAGGAAAACTAATGTCTGCTCATATTTCGGGTCTGTCGCACGCGGAAAAACGAAACTGTCCCATGAAAAAACGACAGCAGAATTACTGGAAGTGTAAAGATATGATCGTGTTGGAAACACGTTCCACAACCGAGACAGCAAAAGGGATACAGACTCATGTAGTTGGAGAAGAAACGATCGCAAGGGAGGTAGATAAAATCGTAGAAAGGGTGCAAAAGAAAAAGCTTTGCGCACCCTTACTTGCCCAAATAGATTCTGATGAGATGATCCCATTCCCGAAACACGAACAACCGTTAGAGAAGACAGTTAAAAAGTAGGTGACTTTCGAAGGGGAAAATGAAGACGATGATCCTAGAATGAAATTCATTGAAACCGGTTGACATTTTGATGTATATTCTGTAGAGGCGGAAATTCACCAGGACGCAAACGACTACGAAGATAGTAATGATATCTTAAGATGTGTATTCGATGACATAGAAGTTTATGAGACCTATAGAGTTTTTGCTCGAGTCGAAGAAAATCAGAAAGATTCTGTGTTAATGAAAGATGAAAAGGAAGATGACATATATAATTCGGATGGGAACTTTTTGGAAAAGGACGAAGGTGACAAAGGCGTTTATCGATCAACAATGAATTTTCTAACAACATATCGAGCTGAAAAGAATAAAACAGAGTTACATCAAGTAAAGACGCTACTGAAGGAAATAGCGATGATGACTTTATCTTTCCGATCGAAGTAATAAATACGACGAGCAGTAATAACCTATGTGAAGGCAATAGTAAGAAGAGAGCGTTAGGGAAAAATGCCTTGATTGAAGTTACTGAAACACCACGTGATACTAGGGATTACTTTTATTCTTTTGTGTCACCTGCAGTATAATTACAGGCTATAACGGGTGACAGTATTTCAGTTATGTTCAATATGTGCAAGAACCAGGAGGAATTAATGAGTCTGGAAGACAGAACGAAGTGCTCCGATTTAAAACGGTATAAGTCGGGGATGCAGTCTTTCACTCCTACTGTTCGATTTGATTGCCCTCGCAAAGTTTGGTCAACTCTTAATCGCATCAGAACCAACTGTGGGAGATGCGCCGACTCCTTACACAGATGGGGTAAACTTCCTTCGGCCGCTTGCGACTGTGGCGCTGAGAGACAGACGGTCAAACACATCGTGCAGGAATGCCCACTAAGGGCATACGAGGGTGACCCACAGGATTTCCTAATGGCGACCGAAGAGGCAATCGACTATTTACTATCTAAGCTGGACCTCTGCTTGTGATTGCTCTTCTGTGAGTGTAAATTTACAGTTGGCGGTGTCCTTATATACAAACTGTTATTTATTGCTCTGTTTATACATATGTGATTTTTTTAAAATATCGTGTTGTTTCTGTAATTTTTACTGTGATGTTGTGAGCCATACGCTAAATAAATAAATAAAACTGTTCGATCTGTGCATGGAGGGAGAAACGAACGAATTATAAGAAAAGTTCAAAGTGGGATTAAATTTCAGGGTGAAGTAATATCAGTGATAACATTCGCTGATGAGACAGTGAAAGTGAAGAAGAATTACAAAATCTTCCGAGTGGAATGAACAGTCTAATGAGTACAGAATATGCACTAAGAGTAATCCGGAAATGACAAAAACAATGCGAAGCAGCGGAAATGAGAATAGCGAGAAACTTAACGTAGAAATTGGTGATCACGAAACTGACAATTTAAGGATTTCTGCTACCTTGTAAACAAAATAACTCATGACGCACGAAGCAAGGAAGACTTAAAAAGCAGACTGGCCAATAGTAGTCTACTGGTGTGAAACAAAGGTCTTAATTTGAATAGGAACTTTCCGAGAATGTACGTTTGGAGCGCAGCATGGGATGGCAGTATATTAGAGACTGTGGGAAAGTCGGAACACAGGAGGATCGAAGCGTTTGAGTTCTGGTGCTACAGAAAAATGTTAAAAATTGGGTGGACTGATAAGACAAGGCTTGAAGGAAGAAAGGAGCGTATGAGAAACACTGGCGTAACGAAGGGCATTATGACAGGACTTGTATGAAGGCATCAGGGAGTAGCCTTCAGGGTACTGCAGGTACAAATAGTTGGGGAAGACAGAGACTAGAATACATCCAGCAAATGAATGACGACGTAAGGTGCAATTACTACTCTGAGATGAAGAAGTTAGCACAGGAGAGGAATTCATGGCGGGAGCAACAAACCAGTCAGAAGTCTGACGTCTCAAAAAATATTTAGTATAAGTAACAAACATCTGAAATCAGAGTGCATCTGTATTGCTTTTTTTCATTATTGTAACACTTTCAGGCAAGGCTTAGAGTCTCTGTTCAAACACGGTACAGTTTAACACTACAAATATTTCGTTAGCTTCCTGAAAATGTAATTTTCTTTCAGATGAAATATGTAACAGTAAGTGTACTGACTTCTGTCCCTGAACGTGTTGCTGCACCGTGCGTAAACTTTTCCGGGTGGAATGGTTTGCAAGTAAGAAGCGTCTAAACCAGGGTTGTGCTCCGATATAGAGCCATACTGTACTGCGTGTGTTTAAGTCTTTAGAATATCATCGCCTTATGTTGAGTGTGAAATGGAACTGAAATTTTGCAATATGAACCACATTGTGTATAGTTAGTGCATTAATGTGTGCAAATAATTTTAGTCTTATTAAAGTGTAATTTTTAAATGTTATTGTACTAGATATGCATAATGAACGCTAATAGGTTTCCGGTTATCAGGTTTCTTGTGCATCCACTGAATGGAGTAGTACGTGATAAGTGGAAAATAAAAAGTGAGTTAATGTACATAAATACTGGATGATAGGTTAGTGTTATGCAAATGAAAACTTCATTCAATTCAGAGTGTAAAAGCAGAACAACTATGCAAATTTACATAAACACTATTGGGAATATTCGTACGTCTTCTTTCTGATCGTTTCGTGCCTTACTCGTCCCTCATTTGAAAGAGTAGAGTATTGTGCAATGGATCTGCAGCCTTCATGTACTTTCCCCGTCTGACAGTTAGTATTACTTATTTACTCAAATAACAGGAAGGAGGAGAAAGAAATGAAATATGAAGGACAATGAACTGCTACAAAGGTACACTGAAAAAACTATACTCAACCGTCAGGCGGTATTTTACCTTTACTTTCCTGCTACTCGTTTCTGCCGCTTTCATGTGCTAGTTGCCCAAGGACCCAAACGCTCCCCAACAAATACACACGGTATGGTACTCCCTCATGCAGCCACGCAGTTTTCATTTTCGAAAAGTAATTTCCACGCAGAGTGGAGATGATTTATAGATTACCTGTCACGCGAAATGAAACTTACCGAAAGATATTTTTGGGGAGAAAATAAACAGCAGATATGTGACATTTTGCCAAGGGCTATTGATTTTATTTGTCCGCGCGTATGAGAGAATCGCAGTGGTCTTCCACTCCCTTCAAACATTCTCATTTCTCGACCCGGCTCCCCAACACACACACGCACGCACGCACACACACACACACACACACACACACACACACGGCCTCGAGAACGTCTGGCTGGTGACAAATGCCTGCGGATATTGAAATCCGCTAAATAAATCCACGGCACGGCCCAATAAAACTCAAACCGTCCGCGTTTAGCACTCTGGTCCCTTCCCCGTTAAACATAATTTACTGTTGGATGCTGGCATTAAAATCCTGCACGTGAAGGCAGTACCTCTACGATGAGCAGAACATTCGTCTTCGATTTACCAATTATTTCACATCTAAGCCCTTCTGTTTACTTCCTAGCCTATAAAGTTACAAGTAAGGGGCGATTTACCTCTATCAATGTTTTTGTACTCAACGAACTTCTGGTTGGTCTCATTTTTCTCATTTCTGCAATTTTCTGCCCATAGCGTCACTAATGATCTGTGCGGGAGGGTTCTTGTGTTCCCCAACAGTTCTTACCTTCTGTGTATTGCCAAAGTAATTGGTGCTGGATTGGGTGCGTTGGTACAAATTCCTCTCAAATACATATTCTTCTTCTTCTAAGGGGTCCCAGTGGAACATCTTCCTTTCCTGTTTTCTTACGTATGTACATGCAATATATAACGTGTACCTATCTATCTGAATATTCTGGACTTTTACTTAATCTTTTCTTAAGGCAAACACCAGAATAAATCCGTCGAAAAAGACACGACATGCTTCCTTCCCTGTCGTTTCCCCTTGTGTTCCAGTGACTTGGTCGACGATGGAAAGTTAAACGCTAATATTTCTATTTGTCTTCAACGTCCTGTAAAATCTCTTCTACATGTTCTCTTGCCTTTCTGTCCCTATCTTTGATCTCAAGCATTGCCCCTCCTCTACACCTGGACGTCATAAACATCTGTTTTATTAACTTCTTCCTTCTCCTGCTTATTTAACACTTCCTTTTTTCCTCGCTTAATCTTTTAGATCCTTTTCAGTTCCTACCTTACCTATCCACTAAATTCTTAACGTTCTTCGACATCGTCGTGTATCAATTATTGTCTGCAGTTTCCTCATCATCCAATTCCTATGTTCCATGCTTTATCTTCTCACAATAGTGAGTGTCACAAGAACACTTCTTGGAACTTCTCTCTTTTAGCAAAACGACGTACTTATCCTGACGAAAGCTTTCTTTGCCAGAGGCACTCTACATAAATTATCTATCCTAAGTACATACTACACCTACTTCCGAGGTGGAATAATGTTTGCGCTTCTTCTAGTACTGTGCTATTCCCAGTTTTGATGCTCCGAAAACTTCTTTTCTATTCTCAGCTACACTATATCACTTTCCTATCATCTTTGTTTCTTCTTACTTCAGTTGTTTTTCAGCGTGGGCTGAACCACTCCTTTCAGTAGGCAATAGGGAACAGGGACGGTTGTGATATTTCTCAGCTGCAGCTTATCCTAACGGTTTGTACTAAAATCAGAACATGATCTCAAAATTCTGAGTAGAATGTTCACAGTTTCTAGTACCTAGTAAGAGTTTTCTGGGTATTTGTGTTTTTAGGTGTTTTTATTTTTGTGAGCATTCATTTATTGAGATAATTAACTGACATTGTTCTCTCTGTATTCACTGAAGTCTATATCCCAACAATTTTGTATTATTTTATAGCAGTTGCACAGTGTTATTCTGTATCAACATGGAAGCTAGATTTCTGTCTGAGCTGTGTGGTCAGGGTTCTATAGCACAAAAACTATGGGAATTGTTGTCACATATGATAACCTCTCCCAACTAGTAAATGTACTAATTTCATGATTGTTTCAGGTAAGGATATTGAGAACAATAAAAAATTCTAACCAAGGAGAAGTTGCTACAGACGTCATGTTTGCAGTAATGAGGCAAGAAAAAGGAGGGATTTTCCATTTGAAAATCTGCTGCTGGTTATCAGATCACCTATTGTCGAACACCGAGCAAGGTGGTGCAGTGGTTAGCACACTGGACTCGCATTCGGGAGGACGACGGTTCAGTCCCGCGTCCGGCCATCCTGATTTAGGTTTTCCGTGATTTCCCTAAATCGCTTCAGGCAAATGTCGGGATGGTTTCTTTGACAGGGCACGGCCGACTTGCTTTCCCATTCTTCCCTAAGCCGATGAGATCGATGACCTCGCTGTTTGATCTCTTCCCCCAAATCAGCCAACCGATTTATCGAACTTCAGCAAGATACTGTAAGAAAAATTCCCCAAAATTAAGTTGTGGATGAAAAGAAAATTCGTCCTACCACCAGAAATGTAGCATTTCTGGCGCACAGGGGCCACTGCTCCCCTCTTATAACCTGTGCCAAAGGTCACGACAGCAGTCAATGTCCTCTGGGGTCAACGCCCTCCGCTCAGAGGCAGTTGTGTGACTTATTTTCAAAATCATCGGTCAATTTCCTCTCTGAGGAGTATTACACAAGTCAGCTACTTGACTTATCACTTTGACATGTCATAATTTATTGTCCACTTAGTGAATTAATTACCTATTGATTTGATCACTTTCATTTATTAGTTAATTATAACGATTTATGTTCCTAAAATCCACGCCTATGATTTTGGGTCAGTTGTGTGAGTCTCGTCTTCTGTTCACCATAGCGAAAGGTTGACGAGTAATGGTCCAACAGTCTACTTACTCAGGTTCTGCCTGTCTGCACACCTGAAATGTTCCTCACCCCATTACGTGATTTTTTTATCTTTTTCATAATTTGCATTCGAGTATTGTGACCAGTGAAATTCCTGAAAACACTCCACCACTTTCCTCCACACGGCTATCAGCAGTGTTAGGGCTATTTGTTACAATTTTGCAAAATACACTTTTCAAGCCAATAAATACGGTACTTCAAATGTTTAGGACTCGCCCTCTCTCATATTCCGCCTAGCACCCTAACTACACACTTGACATGTGCATTAACTTTCAATACATTGTTACGACCAGAAAAAAATGGCTGTCTCCACCTCTCCCTTTCCCGCAAACTTCTGCGACCTCTTTAAGTCGATCGGTAAGCTTCATATATATATATATATATATATATATATATATATATCAGTGCACCAGAGTATTATGCCGAAACGCATTTCTTCAAACACTGCAATATATGATCTTATGTTAGCAATTTTTCGGGTTATTCTTTATAATTTTGCTGACTGTTTCCTTTTTTCCAAAATACACACTTATTAAGTTTCGAAACATGAGACTGTATGTGTTTAACAATTACCACATTGTATTATTTAAATACATTACACTTATATCCTATGTTAAAACAGTAGGCTTACTGTGGTTCTTGCTAGAGCTATTTTTACTATTTTGGCGATTTATTTCCAAAATGCGCACAATTAGAGGTCGTAAATATAAGACTTTAAGTTTGCAACAAATACTACAGTACATTATTTAAACAATTTACACTGGTATTCTACGTTGAAATAACTGAAAGCCTACAGCAATCTTGAAGTTCAATACTTAACATCTACTAGATGTGATCTAACGTGGAACTTAAGGGTGCTAAGAAACAGCACACTATTACGCCACTGTCACACTGCAATACAAGACTCTGACACTGTAAGTTTACACTGGACTTGTAAATAACGATGAGCAATTCAAGTAGAAACATTCCTACAGACATCTTTTTTCACCTCTGAGCTACACTAACATTCCGCGTTCAAGCTGGATCCCGCGGACCTGATGTGCCGTTTCACATTTCAGGATCTGGCCTACCATTGCCGCAATTACCTCCCCATCCTGGCTGGAGATCACGAATGTAAAATTATCCTCTTCACAGCTTGTCCAGCAGCAGAATCATGTTCGGGGTGGAGGAATGATCGAAGGCTTGTACCTCACGCGAGCAGCCGCTGAAACGATGAACCCATTGTGTCAGTACCCTCCTTCCTGGTAACACATGTCGCTACTTGCTAGTGAGAACTCTGCAGAGATTAAGGCGAGGTCGGTGGACATTTCACAGATGTCGGCAGTCTTAAACTCGAAGAATATTATAATCCAATTTTTTACAGGAATGAGGGGTCAATAACATTCCATCATACTGACATATTTGTTTTTCCGTAGCAAGATGAGTACAGTAGCCAGAATTTACATCACCTGTACTTTGTCGAAAGGAGTAATGCTGGTCATTCCAATATTATTGCAGTAGCAGTAATCTATCCTCTGCACGTCTTTCCTTAAATCGCTACAGCCTACTGCCATTCCAAACCTTACTATATAGAACAGCATCGTCTGTGAACAATTTACATCTAAACACAAGTTTTAGCTGCTTTCCAAGGTTATCCAACAACTCACTATTTAGAGATGATGAAGGAATTATTTTTAAAAGTGTAAGGAACTTTTAATCGCAGTAAACGACGCTATTAGCACTGGTGAGAGCTATATTTATTGTTTAGATGACTGCCACTGCTACTGGGGCAGGACAGTGTGATGTGTTGGCTGAGCTATTTAGCATGTCCTTAAGCTGCTGTACATCCGTTCGCTGGTGAACTACAGGCAGAGGAAGCTGTCCGTAAGACGACGTAGATTTAATAAAAAAAAAAAAAAAACAGTGTTGTGCAACAGAAACGTCTTATTGAATGAAAATTACTGGCGGTGGCCCAATTAAGCATGGAGGTAGGGGTACAAAATTTCACACATATATATTAATGAAGGGGCTCATTTAACTACAAAGGAAATTAACAGTGTCAGAATTTGATTTATTACTATAAAACATGAACCAAATAATTTCCCCAATGAATCAAATTCATTAACAATTAACTAGTCGGCAAAGGGTTGTAATTATGAACTACAGCCTTAGAATAGGTGGGATTATACAAGAAAGCATTATATGAAACTATATCATGAATACGGATAGTGACTGTCCAAGTTATTAGTGATGTGAAGAAAGAACCATGGAAACCTAAGTACGACCACTAAATAGATGGGCAAAAGTGCACGTTACTAGCCACTAGCTGACTGCAAACGTGATAATGCGCAACTAAACCTTGATTTCAACTAATTAGCTCCACGGACCCCTTCACTTGTGACTGCGCCAACACGCTTGTCGCTTTTAAACGGTGTGAATGTGGAAGACGGCAGCAGTAAAGAGCGGGCGTTCTGAGTCCAGCTCCACCCCTGTTATCTGCTCTAAGACACGCCCTTCCCTGCGGATGTCCAAAATAATCCTTTGATCTCCTTGACACAAGAGCTTGCTTAGATTTCCCGGCACCAACTGTTTTCCTTCCGATCTGCCTGTAACAAGTACCCGCTGACTTTATTTTCCGTGACTTAGCTGTACCTGCCAGCGTAGATACATCACCGGCCAACTGCAGAAGACCTTGTGAGTTCCGATGTATAATAATTTTAAAAATAAGGTTAATAAATGACTGTTCACCATGATTTAGGGGTCTCCCACAACACAGGTATCCAACTCTGACGAACGAAAACGTTTACATACAGACACGTGCAGTAGAACGCACCTTCGGAAAAAATAATTTTTATGAGCCAATAATGTCTGCACCCACGGTTTAGGTGTAGCGCCTGTGATTAGTAATCTCAATCATCCTAGGTCCCAGGTTTGAAACTTCGAAACATGCCACCGCTTAAATTTTCATTAATAATCAGCATTGGCGGCCGAGGACCTCCGGCATAGAAAGTCATCCTCATTCTGCCCACGGCTTTGTCAAATGAAAGCGGACGAGCGAACAGAGTTTCAGGGCACTCTCTTGTCCTTGGAGTGGAAAACTGCCCCTAAAGACTGAAAAATCACAAATGATCGACGGCATCAGGCTGCAGACGGCATTGGAGAGCACTTCATGAAAGACACATAGCGTGTATCCAAAGGACATGTGGCCTGTAATTGAAGAAGTGTCATGATGATCTTTCCATTGGCAAAAGAATCCGGAATAGTCCCCCATTCGGATCTCTGGGAGAGAACTGCCAAGAGAGATGACCATCAGAAAAAGATTGAGCAACCAACGAAAGGATAATGTTGTACGAGTTGGGGCGTGGAATGTCAAAAGTTTGAATGTGTGGGGAAGCTAGAAAATTTGAAGAGGGAAATGCGAAGGCTCACTCTAGCTATAGTAGAGGTCAGTGAAGTGAAATGGAAAAAAGACCAGGATTTCTGGTCGGATGAGTATAGGGTAATATCAACAGCAGTAGAAAATGGAAAGGACTAGGATTCTTTATGAATAGGGTGGTAATACAAGAATGTTCAGAGAAATTCAGGAATATAGAGTTACAAGTCGCTGAGGAATGAAATAAATAGGAAGTGCAGCGAAGCTAAGATGAAATGGCTGCATGAGAAATGTGAATAAGTCGAAGAAGGAATAAGTGCAACGGGAATTCCACTCTTAAACGCGGAGGAGAGAGCGGATAGGTGGAAAGAGAATATTGAAGGCTTCTATGGGTGGGAAGATTTTCTGGTGTGATACAAGAAGAAATAGTATGCGATTTAAAAGAGGTAGGGGAGCCAGTATTAAAACCAGAGATTAAGAGGACTTTGGAGGACTTAAGATGAAATAAGGCAGAAGGGATAGATAACACTCCATCAGAGTATCTAAAATCATTGGGGGAATTTGGTATGTAGACCCGGGCGACGTATCACCTGACTTTCGGACAAATGTAATCCATACTATTCCGAAGACTGCAAAATCTGACAGGTGCGAGAATTATCGCACAATCAGCTTAACAGCTGATGCTTCCAAGTTGCTGACAAGAATAATATACAGAAGAATGGAAAAGAGAAATATTGAGGATGTGTTAGATGACGATTCGTTTGGCTTCATGAAAGGTAAAGGCGCCAGAGACGCAATTCTGATGCGGCTGATAATGGAAGCAAGGTTAAAAAAAAAAAAAAAAAAAAAAACAAGACAAATTCATAGGATTTCTCGGCCTGGAAGAAGCCTTCGACAACATAAAGTGGTATAAGATGTTCAAAACTCTGGGAGAAACAAGGTTAAGCTATAGGGAGAGACGGGTAATATACAATATGTACAACAGCCAAGAGGGGGTAACGAGAGTGGCCGATCAAGGACGAAGTGCTCGGCTTAAGAAGGGTGTAAGACCGAGATACAATCTTTCGGTCCTGCTGTTCAATCTGTACGGCGAAGGAAGAATAATGTAAATAAAAGAATATCTCAGGAATGGAATTAAAATTCAAGGTGAGAGGATATCTGGAACATGATTCTCTGTTAACATTGCTATCTTGAGTGAAAGTGAAGAAGAATTACATGATCTTCGGAATGGAATGAGCAGTCTAATGAGTATAGAATATCGACTGAGAGTAAATCGAAGAAACACAAAAACAATGAGAAGTAGCAGAAATGAGAACAGTGAGAAAAGTAAAACCAGGATTGATGATGACGAAGTAGATGGAGGTAAGGTATTTTACTACCTAGGCAGTAAAACTACCGTTGACGGACAGAGCAAGGAGGACATCAAAATGAGACTAGTGTTGTCAAAAAGCGTATTCCTGGTCAAGAGAAGTCAAGTAATATCAAACATAGGCCTTAATTTAAGGAAGAAATGTGTGAGAATGTACGTTTGGAGCACAGCACTGTATGGTAGGAAGACGTGGAATTTCGGAAAACAGAGGGGGTAGTCCAGAGAATCGGAGAGGAAAGGAATATGTGGAAAACACTGACAAGGAGAAGGGGCAGGGTGGCAGGTCATCGGTTGAGACATCAGCGAATAACTTCCATGATGCTAGAGGGAGCTGTAAAGGGCAAAACTGTAGAGGAAGACAGAGATTTGACTACATCCAGAAAATAATTGAGGGCGTAGGTTGCAAGTGCTCTGTGAGATGGAGAGGTTGGCACAGGAGAGGAACATTTCCTGTTACTAGCATTTTAACATACATTCCATCTTGGCGTGGTAGCAGATAGCGATCGACCCCACGGGTTCAAGATCTGCATGCTTCATAACGCTTTCAGATCTTACTTTGCCGAAAGGATTTGATATAGGGTCTCACACATCGCAGTTTCTACAGCACACAGGCCCTCCTCCTATGCACTTTCTGGGCGGACACACCAGACAATGACTTTCCTGTCCTGTACCTGCCAGGGGACAGTTTTCAGCGCTGAACAAGTGTATGAAACTAGTATTTTAAGTCAATTGTTCTGTTGTGAGTCAGCTCAACAAAGCTCCCAAGGCCGCAGAAAATAACAGATGTCCCTCAGCGTAATAAAACGAGAAGAAAAGTGGCAGTAGTGCACATTCGCTGCAATTTCTACGCAACATTGAAGAATCGACTATACTGACTATTGTGATGTGCATATCACATTATGAAGTAAGTTGTGTGTCAGTTTGCTTATGAACTGCCGTGTAAAAATAAAGTCTTTATTTAAACAAACACCACACCGTGGGCTGCTCCAGCACATGTAGAAAAGTGACGCACCACCTCTCAGTGCAGCACTGTTTTCCTGTCTGCACACTGGCGCTAACCGTGTAGGCAACTCGTATCCGGCTGCTGTATTTATACAGCTCAGTTCCAGTTACTACTAATTGGCGCCATTATCACCAGACCTCACCTCCGGTCATGCCTTGTACCTCTCCTTTCATTGGGAGCATTATTGTTGTTTCTTGCAACAGGTCTATTTTTTTTCTCCTGTGCCTACAATTTCCTCCCGGAGTAGCACTTGCATGCTACATCCTCAATTATTTACTGGATGTATTAAAATCTCCGCCTTCCTCTGCAGTTTTTACCTTCTACAGCTCCATCTAGCACAATTGAAGTTATTCAGTTTTTTTCTTAATAAAAGTCCTATCATCTTGCTGCTTCTTCTTTTCGGTGTTTTCCATACATTTTTTTACTCGCCGATTCTCTCGAGAACATGCTCATTCCTAACATTATCAGCCCACCTAATTTTCAACATTCTTCTGTAACACCACATCTCAAACACTTAGATTCTCTTCTTTACCGGTTTTCCCACTGTCCATGTTTCACTATCATACAATGGTGTGCTCCAAACGTATATTCTCACCAATTTCATCCTAAAATTAAGACCCTTTTTTTTTACTAGTTGACTTCTCTTGGCAAGGAATGCCCTTTTTGCCAGTGCTAGACAGCCTTTTAAGCCCTCCTTGCACCATCTGTCATGGGTTGTTTTGCTGCCTGGACAGCAGAATTCCTTAACTTCTTCTACTTCGTGATCACCAATCATGAAGTTAAGATTCTCGCTGTTCTCATTTCATATACTCCTCACTATTTCCGTCTTTCTTCGATTTACTGTCAGCCCATATTCTTTGCTCGTTAGATTTTTCACTCCATTCAGCAGATCCCATAATTTACTTCATTTTCAGTGAGGATAGCAATGTCATCAGCGAATCTTATCATTTATATCCTCATCCCCGTCTGACACCATTTCTAGTCCTACCACTTTGTAGTTCGTCTTTCTCTCTTATTGTTCACTCTTGGCTGCTGTACGTATTTCATTTTATGTGTCTTTCTCTACCGTTTACCCGAACTTTTCCCAGAAGTCGAACATCGAGCACCATTTTACATTGTCGAACGCTTTTCCAGGTCGACAAATCCGATTAAAGTATTTTGATTTTTCTTTCCACTTGCTTCCATTATCATCCGCAACATCAGAGCTGTCTCTCTGGTGGCTATACTTCTTCTTCAAGCCAAACAGATAGTAGTTTAACACATCCCCAGTTTTCTTGTCCATTGTTTTGTATATCAGTCTTGTCAGCAACTTGGATGAATGAGCTGTAAAGCTGACAGTTCGATGTTTCTCACACTCTTCTGTTCTAGCACTCTTCGGAATTGTGTGGACGACCTTTTTCCGAAAGTCAGATTAATACATTCCACACCAAAGTGAACAACCACTTTGTTTCAGATCCCTCCACAACCTTAGAAATTAAGTTGGAATGTTATCTATCTCTTGTGCCTTATTCGATTTTCAGTCTCTCAAAACTTTTGTAAGTTTTGATTCTAATACTGGATCCCCTACCTCGACTCCTGTTTTTTTCTTTTGTCACATCATCAGACAAGCCTCCTCCCTTACAGAGGCCTTCAAAGTAGTCTTTCCTCCTACCCACACTCTCCTCTGCATTTAGTAGTGAAATTTTCATTCCACCCTTGCTTTTATTGTCATCGATAGATATTTTCACTTCTGTGTGTGCTGAATCATTCCTTATGATATTCACTTCTTTTTCAATTCCTTTATGTTTTTCGTGCAACCATTACGCCTTAGCTTGCTTGCACACCCCATTTATTTAATTCCTACGCGTTGTGTATTCCTGTATTCCAGTATTTCCCTGATCCTTTTTGTACTTCTTACGTCCACGGATCAAATGAAGAATTTCTTCTGTTACCCATGGTCTCTCGCCAATTACTTTCTTTGTGCCTATGTTTTCGTTTCCAACTTCTGTGATCACCCTTTTTTAAGATTTACGTTCCCCTTCAACCGAACTGCCTAGTGAGTTATTTCTTATAGCAGTATCTATAGCTTCTGAGAACTCCAACTGTACCTCCATGCCTCACTTCTTTACACATGGATTCTTCCTGACTTGTCTCTTGAGCTTCGCCCTGCTCTTCATCACTATTTAATTGTGATCAGAGCCTATGTCTGTTCCTGGGTACGCCTTACGATCCAGATCTGATTTCGGAATGTCTGCCTGACCATGATGTAATCTAACTGCAGCCTTCCTGTGTCTCACGGCCTCTCCAAGCATACTCCCTCTTCTTGTGACTTTTGAACGGAGTATTCACTGTTACCAACTGAAATTGGTTGAGGAACTCAATTAGTGCCATATTTTCCTGTAAATCGTCTTCTACTCCTTCTCCTACGGCCGCATTCCAATCTCCCATGGCTTTTAGATTTTCATCTCCCTTTACGTACTGAATTACCCCTTCAATACGTACTTTCATTTTCTGTCTCCGTTCATTTTCGCCTTCTGTGGTCGGTGCGTGTATCTGAACTATCGTTGTCGGTGTTGGTTTGCTATCAGTTCTGATGAGAGAAACCCTATTACTGATCTGCTCCCAGTAACTCACCCTGTGTACTACCTTCCTATTCATTACGAGTCCTGCTCCCTATACACCATTTTCTCTTGCTGTTGACATTATCTTGTACTGATCTGACCAGAGATCCTTGTCTTCCTTCCGTTTCACATTATCCTCTCGTTGGTTATTCACTCTTTTCCTCATGGTCACCTCCCCATCGGCAGTCTTCTCCTGGAAATCCGAATGGGGGACTAGTCTGGAACCACACTTTTTGAATCACAGGTGACATGTCATTCGTCTTTAATGCAGTGCTTTCTATTGAATTCTGAATCCTCACGATCACTGCTAAATCTTCCGTCCTTGGGGTAGTTTCCCACCCACAAGGGCACTTCCGTCCGTTCCTCTGCCCTCTTGTTTAAGCCCGTTGGCTGCACCAGGGTAGCTTCTTACGCCTGAAGTCTTCGGCCACCATTTCTGTTGAATTTTATTCAAAACTTAATAGGTGTTGATGCTCGAACCAGCTACCAAGGACGTAGTGAGTACTAATCAGACAAGAAACCCCTTTGTTACAGGTGGCAGCTAGCCCTCTGACTGACCATGCTGAGATACTGTGCCAGTTCCACTAGACCACGGTTACCGTTCGCCAGTTTCGTCATGAATCGTATATCACTCTGTAATCTATATTTCGCATATGGTATCTGATCCAATATCCCGACATCTACTAATAATGCTACCACCATCTTAAATATTTGAAATACAGCAAATCCCTTGAAATAGTCAAGTGTATTTTCTCAGATTTTTCGGTGTATGTTTTTAATCATGCCCTTCATGCGTCATTTTGTTTCCCATCACAAACAAAATGATTTTACATAGTTATTCGATAGAACAGTTTCAAATTACTGTGGTCTGATATTGTTTTAATCAGTATGTGTTAACAGGGACATTAAAAACACAAAGATTATCCAGAAATCAACAGATTAAGAGAAGTCTCTGTACGCCCGTATTCTCAGAGATTCTTGCGGGACCTCAGCAGTTCAGTAAAAATGTCAAATCAAACACTTTTCAGACGCCTCAATTTTCAAACTGTTATTTTGTTGGTCTACCAGTTTTGTCGATACAGCACTCCATCTTCAGGCCACTGTGTACAGACAACAATGGTAAAGATATGAAATAGGTTACGCAAGGTGGTGGTACTAGTCGTATTTGCAGTGGTGGTATATAATAACATAACAATACCAAACTGTACAGGAAGTTACATCAAAGTTACAGATAAATTAAGGAATAAAATAAGGGAGCAGTTGCGCTCTGTAATTAGCATAAACTAGGGAGCAAAATTTATACGTCATATAATCGTAAAAAAGAACCTAGTAAACGGAGGACAGTATTGCATGTTATGTACAGGTAATGTTAATGCAATGCCCGTGAAACAACTGGAGTAAAACAATTATGTAATTTTCTGATGAGTACAGACTAAAGTTTAACATTTGATTACATGTTGTCATATGCTGGGAGGCCAACCCAGTAACTATCTATATCATCATGTTCCATATTATACTAATAATAGCTAATCAAACGAGAATGCAAAGCTAAATCACTGCTATTTATCAATCACCGGCTCATACATACTAGTTATTTAATAAATGATTTTCAATAAACCGAACTATTCATTTATTGTAGTATACCGTAACGAAATCCCACTATGCAATAAAAATTGAAATTGTGGAAAAGGGCATAACCAACATTACCATGAAAGTGATCAGTCTGCTGATAAGCAGCGTGGCTGGGTGATATACCAAACCATAAGCCATGAAATAAGCCTAAAGAAGAGAACTGCAGTCCATATGCACTAATTTCAATCAGAATAACCAAGGACATGTATCTTTATATGACATGTAACCCTTAACCAGGCGAAAACTAAAGGACAGTGTGACCTACGACAGAAAAACCACCAGAAAACATGTGTCAGATTATACCATACAATGTCTTATATGTCAGCTGGTACCATTATGAGTAGATGGTTAATTCAGAACGTGGATGTTAAGAAATATACTAGAACACAGTGTCGGGTATTGTCAAGGCATTAGAGGCACAGGTGTGGAATCTGAATAAACACACATGTCAACTAAGAAAAGTAGTAGTGGCGTGAAAACGAAAATCCGTCATGTACCACGAAAACAAAGTAAAGAGGGAAGAACTCACAACACAAACACCGCAATGCCAACAACTGTAGTGCAGTAACCGTTGTGCTTGCATGTCGAAGAACAAAGTTAAGCAAATAATTAGGTAAGGGCAACGTTAACTCACGTCATACAGGACTTGTGAAAAAATTAGGAAGGTACAGATAATTAACATCTGTGGTATTTCAAGAATACTAGCTGCACGATGCAGTACAGTCTAGAAACATAATTCTACAAGCCAAGTAAGGAATAAGTGTAAAGAAATATTCCTGTACATGCTGAAGACAAGTCAGACAATGTTGTGTGTCGTTATGCGTTTGTTGTACGAAATTGTTAGCAAGAAATACAACAATCATAAACTACAATTATAAATTCCTCATAGAGTGGTGTCTCGTATAACAGTACACATGACAGCGTTGAAATCAGCACTGAGTCATAACCAGGAATCTTTGTTAATGTATATTAATTGGCAAGCAAACACAATTATAATGTGGTACCCCTTTTTAATTATCAATGAACAAAATATCAGAAATTTAAAACTTCCAATCCGTTGTACATTAGTCTACATCCATACTTGGGAAAACAAGCCCTTGTATTTCAAGTAGATCACTCCTAAAAAAAGAAAAAAAAGACTCGTTGCACGAGCCATATTCTGTGTTCATGGTGTAGAAACACCTTATGTGAATGAAAGCTTAACACACTGGCATGAGCTAAACAAGGGGGTGGGGAAATCGAAAAAGGAAAGTACAGCCATGTCAAATTGAGATCGACATATGTTATCAGGATTTCCGTGTTGTAAACCATGAAAAATAAACTATTGGAATGTGAAACCGTTAAACCAAGAAATGAGACACCTGTCATCGAAATACGTGATCAAAGCTGTTGTGGTGGTTTCGAGCAGGTATCGCCCATTTTCTTGACAGTATGCACCTTCATAGCATCGATATTTTGTATTTTTCCTCTTTGTTCTTCTTTCCTTTCTTCGTTACAAATATAACAAATATAGTTCATTGACAGTGTGCACTTTCGTAGTATTGAGTTTTTCGATTTTCCTTCTCCCATCTTCGGCAGAAGTATGACGTGTGAGATTATAAATATCAGATAACTGCATTCAAATTCTCATTTCATGTAATTAGGGATGGAGCAACGTTTGCATACTTGAGTACATACTCCCCTTGCAACAATCGTATGTTCCGACCGTAGATAAGCATTTGGCGCTATCTTCCACTGTGTGGCCGTTTTTGTGGTTTTTGTACTGCATGGTCTTTGCCTCTATCATATATACATTATCATTCAGTTACCCACTTATTGTTGTGTTCCCACAGATACAGTGCCATAGCGTTAATTCCTTTGAACCATACCTAAAGTTATCGTTAATGCATGTGCTTCTTTCATTAGCCTTTTATGCCTTACCCGTATTGCCCATACTGCTGCGACGAGTTGTTACACCTTCCTTTAGGCACCAAATGTGATTAGTAATGACATGTCCGCAGCCGTTACTGGTTCCTTAAGGTTGTGGTGGTCCTATGGGGCTTGTTAGATCTAACACTATTCCGCTAGATTCCACTACTTTACAACTAACCTGACCTACTGGTATTGACAAATTTCTTTGATGCTGATTTGGATAGGAGCACTGAAATTGCTTACGTTTTATTAATACGCTTGTTTCCATACCTTTGTTCCATATATGTTCGTGTTGAGTTTCTAGCAATTTTAGTTTATGGGTGTGAGGATGTCTTGTTTCTGGTCTTTCAATTGTCAGTTCTTTGCTTTGAACATTGACACTTGTACATTGCGCACCTTAGATATATACAACTATGTCCCCTTTTTATGAGAATATAGGTTATGTACTTCGGTGTGGTTTTAATTTTAGTTTTAGTGGTCTTGTGTATGTTGGATTTGTATGGCTATGGTACCTCTATGGGTATAATAAGGTACATGCAACAGTGGGGCCTATGTTCCCACACGATTCTCAGATCATTAGGCGTGCTCGGTTTTGAGGATTTTCGACAGATTATATCAGTTCCATGACGTTATTTCACATGACGTAATGGAATCAGTCTTATCGACTCCATAATCTCCACTAGTTGATTACGTTGTTTCTCTCCTTCAGTTCTGTACTGTAAACCCAAATATAAATTCATCTCTCATGTCGTATGCTCCCTCATCACCAGGGTTTCCACAGATTTGGTTGCCTTAGCTTTTGCCGGTTACAAAGCATTACGGTGTCTTTAGCCGTTCGTGTGTTCGTGACATGAGTCTCATTTCTTATTTTAATGCTTTCAAATGCTTTCAGATTGCAACGGTATACTGTCATGGTTTATAACGTGGGAATACTGATAACACTCGTTATTCTGAATCTCATATGGATATGCTTTTTCCAGGTCCCCCCCCCTTCCCACCCTCCCCCCCCATCCTAGCCCCCCACCCCCCGGGCGAGCCCTGTTTAGTTCACGCCATTATATTAAGCATTCATTCACAAAAGGTTTTCCTATACCAGGGCAACTGTCGATAGCTTGTGCAAAGTTTCTTTTCTTTTAGGACTGATCCACTTGAAATACGAGGGATTGGTTTCCAAGTATGGTTGTGGACTAATGTACAACAGACTAGAAGTTTTAAATTCCTGCTCATTTTGCTTACTGATATTAAAAAGGAGTTCTAATTTACCTTTGTGTTTGCCTGTATATTAGAATGCACTATCATAGTTCCCTGGTCGTGACTGAGCTCAACACTGTCATGTGTAATGTATATACGCTAGGAAGACATAATTGTAGTTTGTGATTGTTGTGCTTCTAGCTACAAATTTCATACAATAAACATGTAACAACAAACGATATTGTTTTACTGGTCTTCAACATGTACAGGAATATTTCTTTGCACATATTCCTTACTTGGTCCATAGCATAATGTTGCTAGACTGCACTATAATCTTGCAATTACTATTAGTGAAATAGTACCGATGTTGTTAATTATTTTGCACCTTCCTATTTTTTCACAAGTCCTGTATGACATGGATTAACGTTTCCTTGACCTACTTATTTGTTCAATTTTGTTCTTCGACATCTAACCACGGTGGTTGCTACGCTACATTTGTTGGCATTATGGTGTAATCGTTGTCAGCTCTTCCCTCTTTAGTTTGTTTTCGTGGTATTTGATAAGAGTTCGTTTTCATTAAACTGCTGCTTCGTTTTCACTCGACTACTGCTTTTATTACTTGCCCGCCACCGTAGCTGAGTGGACACCGCCCCGGCTTGTCATGATTTGGGGGGGGGGGGGGGCGGCCTGGGTTCGGTTCCCACCTGGGTTCTACATGTACATCTAGGTGATTACTCTGCTATTCACAACAAAGTGCCTGGCAGGGTTTTCAATGAACCAACTTCAAGCTGTCTCACTACCATTCCGCTCTCGAACGGCTTGCGGGAAAAACAAACACTTAAATTTTTCTGTGCGAACCCTGATTTCTATTATTTTTTCGTGATGATCATTTCTCCCTATGTAGGTAGGTGCCAACAGAATGTTTTCGAAATCGTAGGGAAAAACTGGTGATTGCAGTTTCATGAGAAGTCCTGCCGCAACGGAAAACGCCTTTGTTTTAATGATTGACACTCCAATTCACGTATCATGCCTGTGACACTATCTCCCCTATTTTGCCATAATGCAAAACGAGCCGCCCTTCTTTGTATTTTTTCGATATCATCCGTCAGTCCCACCTGATGCGTAACCAACACTGCACAACTATACACCAGAGTAGGGTGGACAAGCGCGATGTAAGCAGTCTCTTTGGTAGACCTGTTGCGCTTTCTAAGTGTTCTGCCAATGTATCGCAGTCTTTGGTTTGCTCTAGCCACAATACTATTTATGTGATCGTTCCAATTTAGGTTATTTGTAATTGTAATCCCTAAGTATTTAGTTGAATTGTGTGACTTACCGCGTAATCGAAATTTAGCGGATATGTTTTAGTACTCACGTGAATAACTTCACACTTTTCTTTATTCAGGGTCAATTGCCACTTTCCGCACCCTACAGATATCTTATCTAAATCAATTCTCAATTCGTTTTGGTCATCTAATGACTTTACAAGATGGTAAATGACAGCATCATCTGCAAGCGATCTAAGATGACTGGGTGTTGTGTGACGTCCTTAGGTTAGTTAGGTTTAAGTAGTTCTAAGTTCTAGGGGACTGATGACCATAGATGTTAAGTCCCATAGTGCTCAGAGCCATTTTTTTTAAGACGGCTACTCAGATTGTCTCCTAGGTCGTTAATGTAGATCAGGAACAATAGAGGGCCTATAACACATCCGTGGGGAATAGTGGATATTACTTCTGTTTTACTCGATGAATTTCCGTCTATTACTACGAACTGTGAACTTTCTGACAGGAAATAACGAATCCAGTCGCACAACTGAGGCGATACTCCACAGCCACGCAGTTTGGTTAGAAGACGCTTGTGAGGAACGGTGTCGAAAGCCTTCTGGAAATCTAAGAATATGGAATCAATTTGACATCCCCTATCGATAGCACTCATTACTAAATGTGTTTTTTGCAAGAGCGATATTTTGTGAATCCGTGGTGACTAAGCGTCAATAAATCGTTTTATTCCGGGTACTTCATAATGTTCGAATACAGTATATGTTCCAAAACCGTACTGAAAATCGACGTTAGAGATATGGGCCTGTAATTTAGTGGATTACTCCCAATTCCCATTTTGGGTATTGGTGTGACTTGAGCAATTTTTCAGTCTTTAGGTACGGGTATATCTGTAAGCGGGCAGTTGTATACAATTTATAAATTTGTAACTGTTGTATCAGCATACTCTGAGAGGAACCTGACTGGTACACGTTCTGGACTGGAGGCCTTGGCTTTATTTAGTGATTTAAGCTGCTTTGTTATGCCGATGATATATATGTCTATGTTTCTCATCTTGGCAGTTATTCTTGATTGGAATTCGGGAATATTTACTTCGTCTTCTGTGGTGAAGGAGTCTCGGAAAACCGTGTTTAATAACTCTGCTTTAGTGGCACTGTCATCAGTGACTTCACTGTTGTTATCGCGCAGTGACGGTGTTGATTGCGTCTTGCCACTGGTGTGCTTTACGTATTACCAGAATCTCTTTGGGTTTTCTACCAGATTTCGAGATAGAATTTCGTTGTTGGAAATTATTAAAAGCATCTTTCATTGAAGTAAGTGCTATATTTCGAACCTCTGCAAAACTTTGCCAATCTTTGGGATTTTGTATTCTTTTAAATTTGGCATGCTCTTTTCGCTGCTTCTGCAACAACGATCTGACCCGCCTTGTGTGCCATGGAGGATCGGTACGAGTATTTATTTCTCAATTTCTGTCTATACCATCCCTTTGAAATCACTCCACCACTTTTCTACGCTTACATGATTGGATCAGAAGGAGTGAAGTCTGTCTCTTAAAAATGTGTTAAGAGCATTTTTATCAGCTTTTTTAAAATACATATACATTGCGTTTCTATTTGATGGTTGTAGGTGTTACGGTATTCAGCTTAGCAGCCAGTGCTTTGTGGTGGCTAATCCCTGTATTCGTCACGATACTCACTATTTGTTCCGGATTATTTGTTGCTAAGAGGTCAAGTATGCTTTTGCATCCATTTACGCTTCGAGTGGGGTTGTGAACTAATTCTTCAAAATAATTTTCTGAGAAAACATTCTGTACAATTTCGGATGACGTTTTATGCCTGCTGCCAGCTTTAAACGTATAATTTTTCCCGCATATCGAGGGTAGCTTGAAGTCAGCACCGACTATAATTGTATGAGTGGGATATCTATTTGAAATGAGGCTCAGTTTTTCTTTGAACTAATCTGCAACTATGTCTTCTGAGTCGGGAGGTCGGTGAAACTCTCCGTATGTAATCTATCCTTTCTGCGCACTGTTGGATCGTTTGAAAAAACTTAAACTGAACTTATCTCCGTCTTTAACCAGCTTTCTGTACCTATAACTGTTTGAGCTTCAGTGCTTTCTATTAGGGCTTGGAGCTCTGGTTCTTTTCCAACACAGCTACAACAGTTCACAGCTACAACACCGACCGTTTCTACAACTTTTTTACTGTGTTTTGTGTTTTACCTGCCCCTTTTTAGGCGGACGACCTTTCTGTGGTTCCCTGAGGCCCTCTAACCTAAAAAACCGCTCAGTCTCTTCCACACAGTCCCCGCTACACGTGTAGCCGCCTCCTGCGTGTAGCGGACTCCTGACTTATTAAGTGGAACCCGGAACCCACAACCCGATGGCGCAAGGCAAGGAACCTGCAGCCTACACGTTCACAGAACCACCTGTGCCTCTGATTCCCACCCTCCACTCGGCTCTTCGCCAAAGGACCACAGTCGGATCTATCGACGACCTTGCACATGGTGAGCTCCACCTTATTCCCAGAAGCAAGACTAGCACCATTTCCGCTAGCCGCCCAAACCAGAGAGGATCTCCTCTGATCCAAAGTGACACATGTCATTGGTACTGACGTGAGTCACCGCCTGCATATGGCTCAGGTGGCTGCACCCTGTGTTCTTCATGGCATCCTGAAGCACCCTTTCCACATCTGGATTGACTCCCTCAAGTGTGCTCACAGAGTGCACACTGGATTCCTTCCCCTCCTTGGCACCTATGTTCCTAAGGGGCCCCATTACACCCCTAACGTTGGAGCTCCCAACTACTAGCAAACCCACCCTCTTTGAATGCCCTGACCTTGCTGGCCGAGAAGCTTCGTCTGGAACCGAATGGGCGACTGCAAACAGTTTAGAGACATCGTCAGCCACAGATAACGCCCAAAACCTGTTCGTCAAAGGAACTGGGGTGGCCCTATGATCGGCCTCTCAGAAAGCTTTCACTGACTGCGATACTTTGGAAAGATCTCCTACTCGACCAATGGTCAGGTGTCAACCTCAGCCAGGCAGTTCCTGGGGCTGCCACATCAGTGGACTGATCGAGGGACACCTGAGACGCGCTCGACAACATCCCTGCATCTGACCCCCCACAGTGGTGACCCTTGGTAGCAGCCTCAAGGTGTGTGACGGAAGCCAACACAGCCTGGAGCTGTGAGTGAAGGGTTGCCAACTCAGCTCGCAACTGTACCCAGTAATGACAGTTTCTATCCATTACTGCAGTGGCTGCTGTTTGAAGCTCGTAAAAATATGTAAACAACGAATGGTGTACTCAGCTAATTAGCAGCAGGATATCGAAGTGCTCTCTCACTGATGGTCTAACTGACACTGAGCTAACTAGCGAAAACAAACTAAAGCATATACAATATGACGGTGTATAACAATGGCGTACTATATGCTACGCTGTTATTAAAATAAAAATAAACGGTTGTATCTAGCAAGCACTCGAACGTCCAAGAAATTACAAAAATAATCTAGTAACTACACAGGTATCTGCATATAAGTCGTTCCTGTTGGAACCTCGTAAAAATATACAACAAACGAATTAGCATCAGGAACACAAAGTGCTCTGCCTCTGGCAGTCTATCCGACACTGAGCTGTACTAACCAAAACAAGCAAAAGCCTGTACGATACGAAGAGATTTTTTACTGCTCAGGTACTGGGTGTTTGTGTCATCTTCATCATCACCATTTCTTCGTCATCGACGAGCCAGTCGCTCAAGTGGCGTCGACTCAAAAGCCTTGCACCAGCCAATCAGATCTACCCACCGGGAGGCCCTCGCCACATGACATTTCTTTTCAGTTGGCATGAGTGTAAATTCGGATTATACACCTGTAACTAAAAGATAATACCCCACACAGTGTTCAGGTATATTACTTGACATTCACATTCTCAATTAACCATCTGCTCACAAAGGTACCAACTGACATATTACACATTGTATTTTATACCCTAAGCATGTTTTCTGGTGCTTTTCCTGTCCTGGGTCATACTATCCTTTGTCTTCACTTTCTTGAGGCCTAGATGACATATAAAGGTACGTGTCTATGGTTTTTCTGATTAAAATGAGTGTATTGCAGTATTATTCTTTAGTCTTACTTCACAGCACATTGTTTGGTATATCACACAGCTCTTTTCCACATATTTCAATTTTTGCTGCTTAGTGTCAGTTCATTACGGTGTATTACATTAAATAATAGTTCGGTTGATTAAAAAAGTTTTATTAAGGAACTTGCATATTATGAGCCCATGACTGATAAATTGCATTGATGTAGCTTTGTATTTTAATTTTATTAGTTAGTATTAGTATATGGAAAATGATGATGATGCAGATAGTTATGCGGTTGACCTGCATTAAGTGGTTTACGTTTTACTGGTGTATGACATGTAATCAAATATTGATCTCCAGTCTGTACTCATCAGTATACGACTATACTATTTTACTCCAGTTGTTTCATGGGCATTGCGCTAGCATTACACCGTTATTATCAAAGCATAACATACAATACTGAACTCCATTTGTTAGGTTTTTTTATGATTACATGACATAAAAATTTTGTTCCTAGTTTATGTTATTACACTGTGCAGACTTGCACCACCCTATTTTGTTATCTGTTTTATTTTGTTACCATTGTTGTCTGTACGCAGGGACCTGAAGATGGTGTAATAGATCACTGAAACCAGCAGTCCGATAAAATACCAGCTTTGAAACTGAGATGGCTGAAAGGTGTTTTGATTTGACACTCTGCATAAGAAAAGGGTGGTGCCATAATTTTTGTTTAATCACAATCAGAAACTGCATATAGTTGTCATAGGAATAGAATAAGAAGATTAGAGAGAGTGAAAAAAGTCACCTTTCCTTTGTTGAGTGTGGGCATAGGACAGAGAACCACCCAAATCTATGTTGAACACCCTCTGCCACATACAGTGGTCTATATGCCTCGTGTGTGCATCGCACTCAAGGTTGCTCCGTATGTTGTTCCAAGGTATTTTATCATAGTCAGTGATTTGTCAACAACAGGGCAGAAGTGGGTCTCTTCACCTATTTACGTGTGGTGGTTACGTTTAAATGCGTCAAGGCTTTTTTAGGAATCGGTCGTACTCTGCAATTCGTTACAGCTTTCCAGCTTTCCTTTCTTCTTACAGACAGCAACATTATCTACGGCCCTGCACAATAAAGTGTTACATATTGCAAGTCCTCAGTAAACATGCAACATATTAAATAGTTGTTACCCGTCCCAGGAATCATTGACTGCCTGACAAAGCTAGTTTCTGATGGCTCCCAAGAGAAGCATATTCTTACCTAGTCCATGTTTACACAACCTTATGCGATGTCACCTTCCTCTTATACTGCTGTGTAGTCTTTTTTTTTGACAGCATGTGCCTACATAGTTTTTCGATCCATACATTACACATGTAATACTTAGAATGCTTCATCATCTCTCTATTAAAGTACGCACATTACACACTGAAGAGCCAAAGAAAGTGCTACACATGATTAACAGCGTGTAAGTTAAGTCCCCCCCCCCCCCCCCCGCCAGCACGCAGAAGTGCCACAAACACGACGTAGTATGGATTCCACTAATGTGTGAAGTAGTGCAGGAGATAACTCACACCATAAATCCTGCTGGACTGACCATAAATACGTAAGAGAACCAGGGGATGGAGATCTCTTCTGAACAGCACATTGCAAGGCATCTCAGATATGCTCAATAATGTTCATACCTTGGGAGTCTGATGGCCAGCGTAAGTGTTTAACCTCAGAAGGGTGTTGCTGGAGCCACTCTGTAGCAATTCTGAACGTGTGGCGTGTCGCATTGTCCGGCTGGAATTGACCGACCCCGTCGGAATGCAGAATGGACATGAATGGATGCAGGTGATCAGACAGGGTGCATGCATACGTGTCACATGACAGAGTCATATCTAGACGTATTAAGGGTCCCATATCAGTCTGACTGCACACCCTCCACATCATTACAGAGCTTCCACCAGCTTGAAGAGGCCCTATTGACATCCAGGGTCCATGGATCCATGACGTTGTCTCCATACCCTTACACGTCGATCCGCTCAATACAATTTGAAAGGAGACTTGCCCGACCAGGAAACGTGTTTCCAGCCATCAACAGTCCAGTGACAGTGTTGTGTGTTGACAGGCCCAGGCGAGGCGTAAAGCTTTGCGTCCTACAGTCATCGAGTGGACAGAAGAGTCGTTCGATTCCGAAAGCCCGTATCGATGATGTTTCGTTAAATGGTTCGCACGCTGACACTTGTTTATGGCCCAGCACTGAAATTTGCAGCAATTTTTGGAAGGGTAGCACCTCCGACACGTTGAACGATTCTTTTCAGTCGTCGTTGATCCCATTCTTGCAGGATCTTTCTCCTAACGCAACGGTGTCGGAGATTTGGTGTTTGACAGGATTCCTGATATGCACGGTACACTCCCGAAATGGTCGCACAGGGAAGTCCCCACTTCATCGCTATGTCAGAGATGCTATGTCCCATCGCCCGTGAGCCGTTTAAAACACCTTCAAATTCACTTAAATCTAGCAGCAGTAACCGATCTAACAAATGCGCCAGACACTTGTTGTCTTGTTTGGACGCTGACGACCACAGCGCCTTATTCTGTCTGTTTACATGTCTCTGTATTTGAATACGCATGCCTATGCCAGTGTCTTGGCGCATCAGTGTATGTAGAACTCATATAATGCTTCTCAGCTTCTGTTACAAATTCCAGTTGCTTCTTGTGTATATTGCTTTTTATGACTGTTTTTACAAATCACTGTAATATGACATACAGGAGTATGCAACGAATTGTAGTTGGAATGTTACAGGTGTTAAACCTCGAGCAGGCGTGCTGGAGTATAGAGTACACCATGTTTACTTTTTCGCTGGTGGATAAACCACTTTTTTCAGAGATTACTGGCACAGTAACTGTGTCTCTATTGCTGTCTCGGCTACCGACTGTTGTAGTTAATTTTAATCTGTCGCTTTCTTTGTACCTGTGGTTCTGTGAATCTGTCGGCAGAACGCTGCTGTGTAATGAAGTTTCCCATGCTCCTTTGTCCTGTAAGTAAATATATATTTATGCCAGAACAATAACTTGAAAAAAAACTGATGAGTTTGTTACTTATTCAGGAGAATGACGCCAGGAGAAATAACGAAAATGCAGCAGTGGCAGTGGGTAATCAGACGAGGAGGTGGACGTAATTCAAGAAAGTGAGCGTGGGAGTGATTCTGAACAAGACGTCGTGTCTGTTACTGAAACTGACTATAGAGATTCGTGTGGACATGGAAATGCGGCGTTTTTTATTGGCGCAGATAACGTTACGAAGTGGAGAAAAACTGAATGCTGCAATCAGAGTTAAGTAAGAAGTAAGAATATAGTGAAAGTGTTTCCTCGTCCTAGAAGCTGTGCAGATGACCTGAGTACCGAAATTTCTGCTTTTCATAAAATAACAGACACCAGTATGATAGATAATATTGTCACTCTTACGATTTAAATATCTAGAACAGAAGTGAATCATCACAGTATTCCCATGATAGAGATGAAAAGGAGACATCACGAACTGAAGTACTTGCTTTACTGGGATGTTTATATCTGAGTGCAATAAAGAAAGGATATCAGGCTAACGCGCACAAGCTATGGAACTCGGACGGAACGGGAATGCAAGTTCTAAGATCATGTTTAAGTTACAAGAAATTTTTGTTTTAACTCCGATGCATGCTATCTGATAAGAAGAACACACGAGCTGAAAGAAGAAAAACAGGCAAACTAGCTACCATTCTGCCTTTCTTGCAGCCGTTTGCTGTCAGTTGCAGAAATTCGTACAACCTTAGGCGCTGTGTGACTATTGATGAGAAATTGGAGGCTTTCCGTGGGCGCTACAGTTTCATACAGTATATTCCCAATAATCCCACAAAATATGGAATCATGATCTTTTCTATGACCGACTAAAAACATTTTTTACAGGTAACTTGGAAGTACACTATGGAAAACAAGAGGAGGGCCCATATCAGACCTAAGAAAAGTCAAACGACATAGTGATAATCCTGATAGCTGACATCGAAGGTAGCAGTAGGAATGTCACATTTGATAACTAGTGCATGGGTAATTCTTTGGCGACATCTCTCCTAAAGAAGGAGCTCACTTGTACTGGCACGCTGAAAAAGTACAATTCGAAAAGCAAAATTCGAAAAGTTGAGTCTTCAATTTTAGGATTTCAGAAGGACGTCACTCTAACATCATATTAACAAAGAAAAACAAATCAGTGATATTGATATCAACGATGGATGAGCTGTTAATGCCGGCCTTTGTGACCGAGCGGTTCTAGGCGCTTCAGTCTGGAACCGCGCGACTGCTAAGGTCGTAGGTTCGAATCCTGCCTCGGGCATGGATGTGTGTAATGTCCTTAGGTTAGTTAGGTTTAAGCAGTTCTACGTTCTAGGGGACTGATGTCCTCAGATGTTAAGTCCCATAGTGCTCAGAGCCATTTGAACAATTTTATATGCTGGTAATACTTGAGGATAAAACAAACAAGTCTGAAATAATAATGGACTACAACGTAACGAATGGGGATTTCCAACTGTGGATCAAATATGTAATTCGTACCCTGCCTCACGCATAAGGAGGCGATGGCCAATGTGTGTCTTTTAGTCTCTCGTGAGTAAAGCAGGTGTCAATGGACAAATTTTGGATTCATCACATACAAAAAATACACAGGCATGCAAGAAAAATTTTTGGAAGAATTTAGCAATGGTATTGATGAAGCCCATCCGACTGAAAGATCTATAATAATGTGTCTGCCTTGTGACTAGTCGGCTTTCTTCATTAAATATGGAGAAACCTTGGCTAAGTCATTTTCACAAGTGTGGTTTATATTCACGAAGCTTAAATTGTAGGGGACTTGTACAAAACAGAATAAGAAAGTAAGTAAACCTCAAATGAAACATTTTGTACTAAATTTTAGTGAAATATTTAAATTTTACCCTAACGAAGATCAAATACAATCACATTCAATAAATACAGAATTAAAATGCTCAGTTACAGTACTTACTCAATGAACGTCATTTTCCAAAATGTTTGAGACTGCATGCGTAAGTTATATACTAGGATAAAAAATGCTCCACGCACCTGCTTCTCTATAGAAAATGTGGTACGCCTGCTCCATGGTTAATTAGAGCTGGTATTTTCCATGGAATGCAGCCCAATACAGTATCGAGTTTCTCTGCGGTGCTATTCCCAATATTTCAAAGAACACTTGTTCATGGGTGATATGGTACTGTACGCTGCTGTATAGAAACTGCAAAGATAATAGCTGTCATATTAAGAGCTGACCTGCATGTAAATTAATTGCCTCAGTGTACAGAAAGCTAATTTGTGATGTCTCACTTTAAGTATGTCGCAGTATACATAAATGCTACTGTCATCAGTATGTATAACCAGAGCTTGATTAGTGACATTACGTGCTGGTATGCGTAGCGGTAGCCCTGAGAAAGAAAAAAGACAGTCAGAACCATAGATTTTTGAGATGTATTGTGATATCACTTTCAGTGCAGTTGAATCGATGTAAAACAAATGTTGCATTCACACATTCAAAACACTCACAAAGGCGTTAACGTAACGTTAAATTTCAAAAATATTCTCTGGAGGTCACAGTACGAGAATCTCATTTTTTACAAATCAAGTAACGTGTATAACAGTAACTTGCATCTCTTGAGTAGTGATAATGCTACTGGATTACTATCCAGAGTGTGAAGGGCTACTCAAGAATATCGAAAATATACAACAAAGAAAATATGTGAGCTAATTTTTTCCCACAACTAGGTCTATATCCCGGATATTCAAAATAACAGCCCTTCCCATCACTCCACTCATCCAACCTGCCTACCTTGGAACGACATGTTTCAACTCGATGGCCCTCTTCACCACGTCACACAGATGTGGACTATCATGAGTTGTTAACAGCAACTGGTGGGAGTATAAGAACCCACTGGTTCACCCTCCTAGTTAGCTGACAAAACAGTATTGCTCTTCACCACTGTGAATCACTTGACCACCAAACGGTTAGTGTGTGTTAATGTTGTGAGGCCACCTGACGCAGTGTTCTAAATAATAGGAGAATAGAAAACGAATAGGATGTCAGAAATGTGACACTCGATGATAAGTAGTGGGACCAACTGTGCAGCAAACTAACATACATGGTGGAACAGCTAAAAATGCAAATATTTCTATCGGTGACGAAGAACGTTGAACTGAGCACCTATACATCAGTATTTAGGTCATTTGCAGATTAACAATGACAGCGTTTCAAGTCATACAGCAAGTTGTCCCTTGCTTTAATCATTAATATTCGTCTGAGCGATGCTAAATATTGTTATTTCTTCGTAAATAAAAGTCTTATCCTCCCAGTAAACTTCAAATTGTGAGCTACACCTTTAATTTTTATACATGAATCTGCTGAATGAATTAACGGACATTTTGCTGTCTACGCCTGCGGTCACTTTAAGACCCAAATTATTGATCAAATCAATTAATTTAATAATAGTGAAAATTAAATTGCTGGTGTACCCATGTACCACCATAATAAAATAAAAAACAGTGAATAATTGAGGAGTATGAATGAGAACAGTGACGTACTTAAGTTTACTAAGAAAAGGCAACTTTTACTAATCCTTTTAAAAGTTCCTTTACAACGAACTGATAAATCTTATACAAAAAGTGACAAAAACAAATTGGAAAAGGGACGGTGTTAGATTGGCAAAGCATTCGTTGGGGTGGAAGCTATACAAAGTCTCCCCTGGATTAATCCCTTTTACAACGCAACCTGATTTTGTATACATGAATCCACTACGAAGCCCGATTCTATCCAAATGGAATCAACTAAAACCAGGTATCCCACAAACTATGATTCACTTGCGAACAGGCAGCAGCGAATATTTCTTAACAAGCCTACGCCAGTGCAGCAGTATTCTACCCTTTCACCTTTATTCAGACGGCAGCAGTAAAAGACGCACCGTGTGCGAGGAGTGGCACTGTAATGTTCTGACAGGTCAACGAAGATTGCAAACTACGCGGTGTGGTGTTCTCGTAATCACAACGCGGGAAAATTCCCTATCACAGCCCTGAAATCCCGGCTGATTTCAGTGTGAGGGCTACACGTCTGGTCTGGCCAAACCAGTTTGACTCACAGGTACGACAATGATGGAATTGTTAAACGTCAGGCGGCCCATTCAGGACGAATAAGTTCACACTCAAGACACGCAATATGTCCAAGATGATATGCAGTTCCACTGCCGGTACAGTTGGAAACTGCTACTGGCTCTTAGTCCACCAGATGTCGCAGACCACAAGTCCCACACACTAGGGAAAGACCCGATGTTTTCCACCAGGAGAGAAGACGAAGAACGCAAAGAATGACTACCATTTGCGACCAAGCCTCGGTACGGGAGCCGAATTAGCAAACACGAGATCGTCTCCACTTTGCACAAATCAATCGAACTATCCTCTGCTCATTGAATCTGCCCTATTGACAGTTCTGTTGGGCTGGTAGGCAATCCAGCCGCAGCACCTGGGTTTCCACGCTGGGGGAGCAAGCCTGTGCTTTGCATATCCTGAGAGGAGGCAACCAGTGACTCCAAATCTCTCTTGGATGAAAAAACAAATTTAGAGTAGGGAGACGTCGTTCACAAAGTAAGCATGGTCATGTTTTGGCAAGAAACGTCTACCTAGATGGGACCGCGGTCCCTCATTTATGGAGAGGTTTCATCTTCCTGGGATGACCAGATCCAATTTTTGAAAAAGGCTGTTAAGCCTTCCAGACGCTCGTGACCATGAAGTATATCTTTTTGCATTTCGCTAAAAGAACTTGGCGAATTTTCGGAATCAGTGGAGTTACATGTTGGCTTCCACTAAGCACTTGCCCCAGTCACTCTGTGCATTTTGTCCGAGCTTCCCACATGAGAATACATGGAGTTTTATAATCTGCCCACCATCTGCGCAGAGACTCGGTTTACAGCAGTCCCTCTTAAATTGCTTACTCCTCTCACTTTCCGCCAACTGGTTGCCTTCGTGATGGACTGCCATCTGGCCCAAGTAAAATGTTTTGCAAACCAGAGCCCCCTTGTCCAACCTTAAAAAGAAGGAGAAGAGTGCTACGGCCAGAAGTCCTGCTTGTACGATCCACTGCGTCCTGCTTGCCAAAATCACTCACACAGACTAGTCGCTGCTCTCAGAATTTATGGTCTCCAATCCATCTCTGTCCTTGTTCTCCTTGGCCTCCACTACAGCCTCTCTACTGGTTACATGTGCAGTAATAAGAACATTATGTCCACAATTTCCTTATATGGAAAATAGTGATAAACAACATATACCAAATGGACTACTGGGGAACTCCGATATAGTGACCTAAAATATGAACGTTAATCTGACTGATATTGTGTGTACTGGGAGCTAAACGTTGTGATGATGATGTCGAATTAGGTCTCTGTATAACTGTGTGCATAAGAAAATCAGTACAATGCGGCATACCTAGTCTAATAGATTTGAATATAACACAGTCAGAATTCAAAGCACGCAAAACAAATTGTTTGTGAAATCTGACATTTTGTGACCAGAGCCGATGTGAAAAAGGACCAATAACTATGTTTCGAAATTGCACAGCTCTCGTGCCTGAAGTATCCTGTAAATTAGTGTGTATTGTCTTATTCCACAGCAGTCCTGTGATTAATTACCAAAACACTTAGAACAAGATGTGGGAAATATGCTAAAGAGAACACACACTAAATTTACCATTAACGCATACTGACACATGTTGGTTGGGAAGGGCTAGATGCGTTTTTTAAACTCATTATTCTTAATAGTTAATGATATAAGTCTGTTCGAGACATTGGCTCTTTTTCCTAAGACTTTGTAGGAGTCAGTCCTAATTCAGTAGTAGCCTATATGCACTTGACTGCATTGTTGCGCACAGTGTTCTAGATTGAGATAAAATATGTTTCTCCCAGTTTAATATAACTCCCCTGTATCACTAGAATTTAGAACAGTCCTTTACAAAATCAAACGGGAACAATCCACTCCACAGTTATAAATTATAGCTGAAATGTATATTTAACTAAGCATTCAGTGCTCCCTCGCTAATTTTTACGACTTTGCATCTTGCTGCCACGGTATTGTGGTGATTTTGCCATGAAACTCGCCATAAACTCGTCAGAGATCACAAATATAGCTTAGGACTGAGGACTCATATTATTGCTGCTACATGTCCAACAATTGATTACGAAGATGTGTCAATACAATGACTGACCAGTAGCTGTGAAGATTGTTCTGTTTATATCTGTGGATATATATATATATATATATATATATATATATATATATATATATATATATATATATACAGTCGCCGTCGTGCAAGACAGACAATCTACAAAACAATTGAAGACGTGGAAATGACTACATCTGCTGCTGACAAGAAGAAGAATACTATAAAATCTGTCGCTGCACATTCACTACTAGATGGACCCGCTGTCTTTTGTGGATGTAGACTGAACTTCAGTATTGATCTTAATGATACATTTTCCCATGGTAATGGCTGGTTAACTGTAGCCATTGTAAGAGGAGGTACAGGAGTACCCAATGTATCAGGACGTGAAAGCTTCGACCGTGATATATATATATATATATATATATATATATATATATATATATATATATATATATCTGTGTGTGTGTTTGTACATATATACGATATGTATATCTGATGTACGTATTTACATATGTACGAATTGGTATGCAGACATGTATGTACAGATACATGATGAAGTTTTAAAGGACTGTTGTAAATTTATTTTCGTATTTAATCTCTTTTCAGAGACTGTCTAGCAATTACGTTAAAATACACACACTTTCGACGCGTTACCGAGTTTGTGGTACCAGTGCAAGACAACAAGACATGAGAGTGATATCTATTCTTTAAATGGTAATTGGGTGTTAAAATAAATTTACAGCAGTCTTCCAAACTGCTACATAAATGAATGATATGCAAGACTATTCGCTGTTAGCCCATAAATACAAGTTGCCATGACCTACAGAATGTATAAGTAGCATGCTTTACTGGTCGCACGGGCGTAACGATGACCTACTCTGTGGCCAAGTTCGTTTAACAGAAAACATATGTTTTCTCATGGTGGAGGTGGAATAAACAAGAATACAATCATTTTGTTTCCCCTGAATGAGCATTGTACTCGTATGCTTTACACCTGAAGAGTGGACTGCTTTATCATCGAACGTTGTCTACACATTGCTGTTTCTCTGATGGAGCACATTTACAATTGTATACGTTGCATCACTTAATTTTAGTCCTACACCCTCCACAATCCCACAAAACAGAAATTTGTTAGAGACCATCCGATTCTGATACTCGATCATTTCATGATGTTTGTGCACTCGACATCCCTATGAAGTCACGACTACCCTTACACTATTTCAGGCAAAAATGAGAGGGAACGAGCTGACTGGTATTAACCGACTGCAGCGCCTTCGTTCTCAGACTCTTCGTACTTGGAGAACTACAGTGCGAAGAATGGAAGCTGGTATCGCAATGACGCAACAGGGGCACCTTGATGTTCAACATATGCAACCCTCAATGTTAGACATGTACTCAGTACATTTCTGAACTACAGGAGATGCACGACTTGGCAGATTAGGGGAATGGTTACTTCAAAATGCGATTGTAAATCAAAACATTTCGCAAAGAACGGAAGATAAAGGAAATAAAAAGAAATTGTGAATGTAGACCGTCTCTTTTCAAAACGAAAGACAACAGTAACAGTGCTCTGACCACTGACAGCTTCAGCCGGCCGAAGTGGCCGAGCGGTTCTATTCGCTTCAGTCTGGAACCGCGCGACGGCTACGGTCGCAGGTTCGAATCCTGCCTCGGGCATGGATGTGTGTGATGTCCTTAGGTTAGTTAGGTTTAAGTAGTTCTAAGTTGTAGGGGACTGATGACCTCAGATGTTAAGTCCCATAGTGCTCAGAGCCATTTGAACTATTTTTGAACTGACAGCTTCATCATATAGCCACGAGAGGTGATCCATTCTCCCTCTGTTTCTGCTTAGATGTTTTCCTTTACGGTTACCTCTGTTTTTCAACTTCTTATTTCGACAGCAACTGACTTCGTCGTCAACTGTTTTTTCTTCTTCCCACTTCGCATTTTCCAGCTGTCTTTCCGTTCGCAACATGATGTGGAGGCACATGATAATTCATTGTACGACCTCTCCAATCATATTTATTTTGGATATTTGCTATAACGGGTTTCCTTTCTCCGACATGCTTCAGTGATTTTCCTTTGCCCTTTTTGCTGTCGATGTTCACGCGTCTCTGACATGACATTTTGAAAGCAGCTGCTAATGGCGTCTTCCATGCTATAAACTCAGACGCATGTCGACAAGCATTTGCATGTATCAAAGAACATACAGTCAGCTTTCCGTCTGCTAGAGCAGCTTATCTTTACTTGAGATCCCAATGGCATGTCTCAAGTGCACTGCATAAACTCTGAGTTTGGTTGGGCAGTAACATTGCTTCGAGCGAAGACTGGTTAGTGTGGGCCCGCCTTATTACTACCTCCTTCTGTGAACACCCTCTGCTTTCCTTCTTGTTGGATGTGCAGAACTAATTGGAACACATATATATGTCTTGTGATACTGAGGTGGATATATGGAAGCGACATCATCCAGGACTTTAGGGAAGTGGTGGTTAGTTTGCACTACTTTTGCGTAATTATCCACTGCTTCGTTTTGTCCGCCCCGATAGTTGAGTGGTCAGCGCGATGGATTGTTGTCCTAAGGGCTCGGGTTCGATTCCAGGCTGGGTCGGGGATTTTCTCTGCTCAGGGCCTTGGTGCTCTGCTGCCTTCATCATCATTTCATCCCCATCCGACGCCCAGGTTCCCCAATGTGGCCCCCGCAAGGGGCCCCCCGGCCGATGACGCCAAACGCTCATTTCCATTTAAAACAAACTTCGTTCTCAGATTTATTCACACGAGATACTTTTGAGCTGCACTTCGTTTGAACACAGTTAGTTCTTTGTTCAGCAACACAACTTTGATGGAACACATGGGAATCGATGTCCATCTTCTATACATTCATCCAAGTCTTCAAGGAATTCATGTGGGACAAGTTTTCTTTATGGAATATAACATGACTGAACCGAAATCTCTCGTTAAAGAGGTACTTTGGGAGCATATATGAAGATTTAAATGCAGATCAGAGTATATACACTATGTGATCAAAAGTTTCTGGGCACCCTCAAAACATTCGTTTTTCATATTAGGTCCACTGTGTTGACACCAACTGCCAGGTACTCCATGTACTCCATATCGGCGACCACAGTAGTCATTCGACATCGTGAGAGAGCAGGATGGGGCGCTCCACGGAACTCACGGACTCTGAACGTGTTCAAGTTATTGGGTATCACTTGCATCATACGTCTGTACGCGAGATTTCTACACTCCTAAACATCCCTAGGTCCGATGTGACAGTGAAGTGGAAACGTGAAGGGACACGTACAGCACAAAAGCGCACAGGCCGACCAGTCTGCTGGCTGACAGGGACCGCCGACAGTTGAAGAGGGTCATAATGTGTAACAGGCAGACATCTATCCAGACCATCACACAGGAATTCCAGACTGCATCAGGATCCACTGCAAATACGATGACAGTTAGACGGGAGGTGAGAAAACTTGGATTTCATGGTCGAACGGCTACTCATCAGCCACACAACACGCCGGTGAATTCGAAACGACGCCTCGCTTGGTATAAGGAGCGTAAACAACGGACGATTGAACAGTGGAAAAACGTTCTGTGGAGTGACGAATGACGGTACACAATGTGGCGATCCGATGGCAGGATGTGGGTACAGTGAATGCCTGATGAACGTCATCAGCCAGTGCGTGAAGTGCCGACAGTTAAATTCGGAGACGGTGTTGTTGTGGTGCGGTTGCGTTTATCATGGAGAGGGGCTTGCTCCCCTTGTTGATCGCGTGGCACTTCGGGGATGGCGATTGCATCTTTCAACACGATCGAGCAACTGTTCATAATGCACGGTCTGTGTTGGAGTGGTCACACGACAATAACATCCCTGTAATGTACTGGCCTGCATGGAGTCCTGACCTGAATCCTACGGTACACCTTTGGGATGTTTTAGAACGACGACTTCGTGCCAGCCCACACCGACCGACATCGATAGCTCTCCTCAGTGCAGCACTCCGTAAAGAACGGGCTGTCATTCCCCAAGAAACCTTCCAGCAGCTGATTGAACGAATGCCTGCCACAGTGGAAGCAATCATCAAGGCTAACGTTGGGCCAACACCATATTGAATTCCTGCATTACCGATGGAGGGCACCACGAACTTGTAAGTCACTCTAAGCCAGGTGCCTGGATACTTTTGATCACATAATATAAATGGTTTTATAATAATTTTTGCTTTCATTACAAGTTCTTCAAATTTATTTTGCAGTCGTCATCTACTAATGTTGTATCATATATGTATCTTTGGTGATAATCAGTTTATACAGTTCATGTAATTCGATAAGTAATACGCGACTGCTACGGTCGAAGGTTCGAATCCTGCCTCGGGCATAGATGTGTGTGATGTCCTTAGGTTAGTTAGGTTTAAGTAGTTCTAAGTTCTAGGGGTCTGATGACCACAGAAGTTAAGTCCCATAGTGCTCAGAGCCATTTGAAATCGATAAGTAATACCAAGAAAGATACCAGTTCCTCACGTTACACTAGAAAAAGGTGAAGTAGGAAGGACGCAAGTCCTAAAAACAACTGAAAAGAGCGTTCATTGAAAGAAAAAATGGAAAAGTGGAGTTAATGGAAAAGCAACACCACTAATCAGAAACAGGAGTAGAATGGAAGGTCTCTCCTGGGTGTATATGAATCGATCAGTGATAGACAATTCAGAACAGCAGACAATTCTAAATTTTACATATGATATAAATCAATTTTCATCAAAGATGTAAATTTAATAAAAAAAGTATGTCTTACACAAACAGTTTTTTGGTTTCTTTTTCTCAGTTATTCTGAGAAGAACTAAGCGTTAGAGAGTGGAGTTGGTTTGAAATTGGGGTCTCTGAAGTTGAAGCACTAACTTAGGAGAACAACAGTGTGTGCGGTGTGTGAAGAGACTGAATGTGCTCTTGGCATTTGCCTGATTTGGTGAAACACAGGACCGTCCCATACTGACCGAACGGCGATTTGAACCTGCTCCTCGTAAGTCGATATACAAGACGCCACCAGGTTTGGCAATTCTGTTGTGAGTTACGCAGGCACTGTCATTTACAAATGTGCTTCTGTTCTATTAGTAAATGGTTAGTAATTTGACGATGCCCATTCAAGTATTTCACATTTAAAGAGACCCAAAGAAACTATTGGCAACTTGCCTATCCTTATTACTGTTTGTTCTTCGCCTTCTCCCTTGCAAGCTCCCCCCTCCTCCCTAATTCCAGGTATTGTCCACAATAAGCAAAGTCTTTCGTGAATAATTTGAGAGGAGCGAAGATAACAATAAAGTTCCTAGTTTACTCAGCTTTTCGTGTAGAGTTGGCTCCAGATTTTCTTGTCTAGTTGTCTGACTCTTGAAGCTGAAATTCTCACATTTTAGGTCCTCACCGTGGAATTCGGTAAATAAATTTGAAGATTTTGTTGCAGAAAGTTTGCTGGTACGTTAATATACAGGTTGGTCCATCGATCGTGATCGGGCCAAATATCTCACGAAATAAGCATCAAACGAAAAACTACAAAGATCGAAACTTGTCTAGCTTGAAGGGGGAAACCTGATGGCGCTGTGGTTGGCTCGCTAGATGGCGCTGCAATAGGTCAAACGGATATCAACTGCTTTTTTTTTTTAAATAGGAAGCCCCATTTTTAATTCATATTCATGGAACACGTGAGGCAATACTGACCTTACGACTTATCTTAGAAGAAAGATTAAGGAAAGGCAAACCTACGTTTCTAGCATTTGTAGACTTAGAGAAAGCTTTTGACAATGTTGACTGGAATACTCTCTTTCTAATTCTAAAGGTGGCAGGGGTAAAATACAGGGAGCGAAAGGCTATTTGCAATTTGTACAGAAACCAGATGCCAGTTAGAAGAGTCTAGGTGCATGAAAGGGAAGCAGTGGTTGGGAAGGGAGTGAGACAGGGTTGTAGCCTCTCCCCGATGTTGTTCAGTCTATATATTGAGCAAGCAGTAAAGGAAACAAAAGAAAAATTCGGAGTAGGTATTAAAATTCATGGAGAAGAAATACAAACTTTGAGGTACGCCGATGGCATTGTAATTCTGTCAGAGACAGCAAAGGACTTGGAAGAGCAGTTGAATGGAATGGACAGTGTCGTGAAAGGAGGCTATAAGATGAACATCAACAAAAGCAAAACAAGGATAATGGAATGTAGTCGAATTAAATCGGGCGATGTTGAGGGAATTAGATTAGGAAATGAGACACTTAAAGTAGTAAAGGAGTTTTGCTATTTGGGGAGCAAAATAACTGATGATGGTCGAAGTAGAGAGGATATAAAATGTAGACTGGCAGTGGCAAGGAAAGCGTTTCTGAAGAAGAGAAATTTGTTAACATCGAGTATAGATTTAAGTGTCAGGAAGTCATTTCTGAAAGTATTTGTGTGGAGTGTAGCCATGCATGGAAGTGAAACATGGACGATAAATAGTTTGGACAAGAAGAGAATAGAAGCTTTCGAAATGTGGTGCTACAGAAGAATGCTGAAGATTAGATGGGTAGATCACATAACTAATGAGGAAGTGTTGAATAGGATTGGGGAGAAGAGAAGTTTGCGGCACAGCTTGGGCAGAAGAAGGGATCGGTTGGTGTGACATGTTCTGAGGCATCAAGGGATCACCAATTTAGTATTGGAGGGCAGCGTGGAGGGTAAAAATCGTAGAGGGAGACCAAGAGATGAATACACTAAGCGGATTCAGAAGGATGTAGGTTGCTGTAGGTACTTGGAGATGAAGCAGCTTGCACAGGATAGAGTAGCATGGAGAGCTGCATCAAACCAGTCTCAGGACTGAAGACCACAACAAACGTAAAGAAATATGACTGTTTTAGTTAGACCAGTTTTTTCGCTTTGTGATAGATGGCGCTGTAATAGTCACAAACATATGGCTGACAATTTTAAATGAACATTTGGTAACAGGTAGGTTTTCTAAATTAAAATACAGAACGTAGGTACGTTTGAACATATTTATGTCGGTTGTTCCAATGTGATACATGTACCTTTGTGAACTTATCATTTTTTAGAACGCATGCTGTTACAGCGTGATTACCTGTAAATACCACACTAATGCAATAAATGTTCAAAATGATGTCCGTCAACCGGCCGCGGTGGTCTCGCGGTTCTAGGCGCTTCAGTCCGGAACCGTGTGACTGCTACGGTCGCAGGTTCGAATCCCGCCTCGAGCATGGATGTGTGTGATGTTCTTAGGTTAGTTAGGTTTAAGTAGTTCTATGGTCTAGGGGACTGATGACCTAAGATGCTAAGTCCCATAGTGCTCAGAGCCATTTGAACCATTTTTTGATGTCCGTCAACCTCAATGCATTTGGCAATACGTGTAACGAGATTCCTCTCAACAGCGAGTAGTTCCCCTTCCGTAATGTTCGCACATTCATTGACAATGCTCTGCATGTTGTCAGGCGTTGTCGGTGGATCACGATAGCAAATATCCTTCAGTTATTCCCACAGAAAGAACTCCGGGGACGTCAGATCCGGTGAACGTGCGGGCCATGGTATGGTGTTTAGACGACCAATCCACCTGTCATGAAATATGCTATTCAATACTGCTTCAACGGCACGAGAGCTATGTGCCGGACATCCATCATGTTCGAAATACATCGCCATTCTGTCATGCAGTTAAACATCTTGTAGTAACATCGGTAGAACATTACGTAGGAAATCACCATGGGTGGCACCATTTAGATTGCCGTCGATAAAATGGGGGCCAATTATCCTTCCTCCCATAATGCCGCACCATACATTAACCCGCCAAGGTCTCTGATGTTCCACTTGTCGCAGCCATCGTGAATTTTCCGTTGCCCAATAGTGCATATTATGCCGGTTTACGTTACCGCTGTTGGTGAATGACGCTTCATCTCTAAATAGAACTTGTGCAAAAAATCTGTCACCGTACCGTAATTTCTCTTGTGCCCAGTGGCAGAACTGTACACGACGTTCAAAGTCGTCGCCATGCTATTCTTGGTGCGTAGAAATATGGTACGGGTGGAATGGATGTTGACGTAGCATTCTCAACACAAACATTTTTGAGATTCCCGATCCTCTCGCAATTTGTCTGCTACAGACGTGCGGATTAGCCGCGACAGCAGCTAAAACACCTACTTGGGCATCATTTGTTGCAGGTCCTGGCTGACGTTTCACATGTGGCTGAACACTTCCTGTTTCCTTAAATAAAGTAACTATCCGGCGAACGGTCCGCACACTTTTCGATGATGTCGTCCAGGATACCGACCAGCATACATAGCACACGCCCGTTGGGCATTTTGATCACAATACCCATACATCAACACGATATCGACCCTTTCCGCAATTGGCAAACGGTCCATTTTAACACGGGTAATGTATCACGAAGCAAATACCGTCCCCACTGGCGGAATGTTACGTGATACCAGGTGACTATTACAACGCCATCTATCACAAAGCGAAAAAAGTAGTCCAACTAAAGCAATCGTGTTTCTTTACGTACTACACGAGTACGTAATAAAAAATGGGGGTTCCAATTTTTAAAAAAACGCAGTTGATATTAGTTTGACCTGTAGCAGCACCATCTAGCGGGCCAACCATAGCGCCATCTGGTTTCCTCCTTCAAGCTAGAAGAGTTTCTTTCTTTGTAGTTTTTTCGTTTGATGATTATTTCATGAGATATTTGGCCTAGTCACTTTCAATGGAGCAACCTCTACTTTGTCACATTTTAGTGTATTAGAATTTCCAAAGCTTAAATGACATTGTTGGTCCAAAAAACAAAAATACGTCAGAGCACATCAGAGGCATGCTGACTACTACTTCACTCTGCCGTAATAATCATATTCCAAACAGTTCACAATTTTTCTTGACAAATGGATCTATATTATTTTCGATTATTATTTCATAAATGAATTCAAAAATAAACATAGTAAACAGTACAGAATTGCGTAATTAATGATAGAAATTTTAAGTCTTCCAAATAATTCTTTGTAATTTCAAATGTTTCTAAACAAAGTAATTTTAACTGCACATTTAGAGATAGTACTTATTTATTGTAACATCGAAAAGTATAGTAACTCTTTTTCATATTTTAGCTTAAAATATAACATATTGTGTATAAAATCATATGAAAGTTTTCAGAAATGCAGCTGAGACCTATCCAAAATTCGTAAAGTAATATTGGTATCGACAACTACTGTTGAGAAATAGTAATGCTAGTGGAGGATGTCCCGTTACTCCCTTCACATCTAGTTTGCAGTTTGAGATGCTATCACGTCTAGCTTTAATTTTTCCTTTAGTAACTTGGGCACCTTTCAAACACAAAGTCAACTACCCTTTTTACTGTATATCGTGATCTCCGATTGAGATAGGGATTTCTGTTGTTTTTCGGAATTCTTGTGCTCGTGACTAATGACGTATATTCTTAATCTACTATGCCAGTTTCTGTTCCATGAAAATTTTTTTAGGCAACAACCTTCCGGATGGTCAGCCATTAGACAGTGAAAGCAGATGAATAATGGCGTCTTAGCGAACGGAGACAGCAGTGGCCACCAAAGGCTCGACTTGGCAACGCTGCTGCCTTCTAAACCTCTTCGTGCCCTCCGAAGGCGAAGAGCAGAAAACGAACTTAAAACCCTTCTCATTAAAGAGCATCAGCTCGGAACGCAGGGTCGCGGAGGATTCGGTGGCCTGGGAAATCATTAGGAGCCGGAAATGGCAGGTTTTCCTGGAGGAGAGTCCGGGTGTGTGATGGGGGTGGGGAATAGGGGGTGGGGGTGGGGCGGGGGGTTGGGAGGCGGTCGTCGCGTTGGCGACGTCGTCTTAGGCGCCCTCTGGAGCCTCCCCCGTTGTGACCGCAGTCTCCCGCAGGCAGTGTTTCACGCAAGCGACGCGTACCAGGCTCAAGAGACTGCGCGGGTCAGGTAGGTCTACAGAACTCGAACCACGTGGTGATAGGAGGGGTGGCGTCATCACTTGATACTGTACATGTACAGCCGGTTTAAGGCACAAACGATTGAAGCAGCCTCGTTGGACGTCAGGTAGAAAGGGGCGCTAGAGTTCAGACCTTTTGTTTTTTGTTGTACAGTGGTCTGGTATGAAACTACGTTCACCATCAACCAGGTCATCAAAGGTCTCCAATTAGTTTTTGTAAGAGCTGCGAATCTAGTTGAAAGTGTTGGCAGGATTTCTGAGATCAGAGGTGGGTTTTAACAGTGTGATAACGGATGCAAAAGTTGCTGGCAAGCTTGTACCTCATTCAGTCTTCAAAAAGGAAGGGAAAATTCCTCAGGATGGTGGAGAAGCACTTTACCTACTTTTATAGCGGTTATCCCACTGATGAAGGTGGAGTAGATTGCCTCTTGAAGGTAATTTTTCTCTCTACGTTACTATAAATACAGCTATCGGCTGACTAAAATTAGATTTGAACTTATGGACATGGGAGCTTCAGTTCCCTGCAGAATATTCGCGATATGTAGAAAGCTACAAAGCTCCCGAGACCGTCTTATGTGATGCTGATGAATGTGACATCAATGGGAAGAAACTAAGCGATGCTATTTTGACCTTAGCGTCTGTTATTCCTGCCTGAAGTTCTCCACAAAGCTCGTCGTCTTCTATTCAAAAAAGAAATTTTACTGTTATTTTCCGAATACATTCGTAAGCTTACGAGTACCTCTTCCTTTTCCTACCTGCTGAGCTAGTTTGCAATAAGTTTCCAGAAATGATGTTTTTAGAAACATAGCTTAGTTCTACATTTTCTTATGAAGGAATGTGCAGGTTTCAACAACTGAATGCGATATCTTGAAGTCAAATGATTCAGACTGTATTCTGAAAGATTTTGCTAAGTTAAAGTTTGGAAAGATTTCAGTACTATGTTCTTATCCAAGGGAAAAATTGTCGCTACATAAGATGTACATATTTAGAAATTATTCATGTTTTTATTACTAGACTCAAATATAGATCTGTTTCCCTTTTCAGTAGCAAACATAAAAAAAAATTGACTGACGAAAAAAAAAATTTCAACATCAAAAAGTAATAAATGTACCGTAATGAAATTTCGTTAGTGCATTTGTCTAGGTAACATACGTATGTGATTAACATTGCACGATTATATGTTAATGCAAGTGCGAGATAAGCCATAGCAAATGCGAAACGCTGGTGCATTAATTACACGTGTAACCGCCAGAATGGTGAATGCAAGTTTCGAGACATCAATGCATTGTGTTGTACAAGTGCCGGATGTCAGTTTGCGGGATGAAGTTCCATGACTCTTGCACTTTGACAGTGCTGGTTGCGGATGGTGCTGGAGTCTCGTCCGATGAGCTCCCATATGTGTTCGATTGGAGACAGATCTGGTGATAGAGCTGGCCAAACAAACAAGTCGACGCTCTGTATAGAATCTCTGGTATGCGGGCGAGCATTATGCGGTTGTAAGACACTCTTGGAAATATTCTTAAATGGCGGTACAAAAGGTCGAATCACCAGACTGACGTACAAATTTGCAGCCAGGGTGCGTGGGATAGCAACGAGAGTGCTGCTGTTGTCATACGAATCGTACCCCAGACCTAACTTCAAGTGTAGGTCCAGTGTGCGTAGCAAGTAGACAGGTTGGTAGCAAGCCCTCAACTGGCCTCCAGCTAGCCAATACACGACCAAATGGTTCAAATGGCTCTGAGCACTATGGGACTCAACTGCTGAGGTCATTAGTCCCCTAGAACTTAGAACTAGTTAAACCTAACTAACCTAAGGACATCACAAACATCCATGCCCGAGGCAGGATTCGAACCGGCGACCGTAGCGGTCTTGCGGTTCCAGACTGCAGCGCCTTTAACCGCACGGCCACTTCGGCTGGCAATACACGACCATCACCGACACCAAGGCAGAACAAGTCTTCATCAGAAAACACAACAGATCCCCACCCTGCCCTCCAATGGGTTCTCGGTCGACACTGTACTGAAGTAAGACATGGCGGCGGTTACGGGTCTGGCTCGGAGCTATCCTTGAAGTAACCGATTTGTAAGAATTCGTTGCGTCACTGTGCCGCGAATTGCTGTTCAAATTGCTGCTGCAGATGCGGTACGATGCGCCAGAGCCGTACACCGAACACGGTGGTCTTCCCTCTCGGTAGTGCCACGTGGCAGTCCGGAACTCGGTCTACTTGCGACCGAACGTTCTCGTGATCCCCGCAGCCAGCAATCATGTACTGTGGCTACATTCCTGCCAAGTATTTCTACAAATATGGCAGAAGGAACATCCAGCTTCTCGTAGCCCTATTGCACGACATCGTTCAAACTCAGTGAGGTGTTGACAAAGCTGTCTTTTTCACCTTAAAGGCATTCTAGACTAACATCAATTCACGACGTTCACTCTCAAAGGTAACTAACGCTCACGACCGTTAGAGCGTGTATTTAAAGCAAATCTGACTTGCGTCCTCACAGTAGCCACTTTTATACAGGTGGCGTGAAGTTTTCTTAGGCGTCATCTTCCAGAAGTAGAAATACGTCTACTAACTTTCTTTTACGTCGCACAGTTCCTTCCTCGTGTTGCAGTTTTTTGGCGTCAGTGTATATCAATGATCTGCCAATAAACATGCTAGATCGTTAAAAAAGTTAACACTGTAGATGAAACAAGCATTATTGTGTGAAACTCGAGGAATGTAATTTAAATGATCTAGGTAACAGGGTAGGCAATGACGTTAGCGCGTACCTTTCAGAGAAGAGATTAATACTTAATTGCAACAAAAGGCAGTACACACTTTTGTTATTAGATTTTATAGTCCAATCGTGATCAGTCAGTATAGTTGATAATTGTAGGTTCTTAGGACAGAGGGTAGGTGAGAAACTTCCTTCGAAGTACCACGTAGAAGACCTTGTTTAGAAATTGAATGCTGCCACGTTCACTCTAAGAGTGTACAGTTCGCCTGACACTCGAATGTGAAGACCTGCTTACTCAGCTTACTGTCGCGATATTACTTCTTACGGCATAACATTTATCGGGGCCATTTTGTGCACTCTGCGAGAATGTTCTTAGTCCAGAAAAGAGCGGTCAGGCACTTGTGCGGTGCCAGTTCGCGCAACCGTGAGGGCCACAGTTCAGGTGATTCGCATTTCAAATTCTGGCTTTTCTGTTCACATTCTGTGTCATGAAATTTATTCTTGACAATGCTATTTCATTTAGAAGGACCTACAACTATCTTTCAGCGTACATTTGGCGAAAAAACGATACGACATAAATGACATTTCCTTAAGCGTTGTACAGAATGAAGCGCAGTATTTAGAAATTTTCATTTTCAATACACTTTCAGAAAACTAAGAAAACGGAGCGATATGCACCGCGTCATCAAATATAGCTTAAAAGCTACCTTGTGGCATGGAATTGCTGGTTCTGTAGCAGCACACAAGCTGGCCAAAGTTACTACTTACGCCACACAGAGAGATTATATGGAAGTTCAAGCTGAAACAAGTGATTGGGAAGAAGTGGAGTCAATGATGGCAAGTGTCATCCGATTACAAAGCAGGGTGAATGCCAACATTAAACCTGTACTGTTGATCAATTGTTGGCACGAGGGACATCAGTGCTACAGAACATTCAAGAACATTATAACGCGCCTCACATTCAATGCCCGATGCAGAAGACTAATACATCACAATGGTTTGGTGGCATCCCCACTGTGCAACCGCAGTGGAATCAAGGGTATCAACCACACCTTCTCTGGTTTGGAGAACAACTATAACTGCAGGACTGCTGTACCTCTTTAGCATGGCCTGCCGCCTGAAGTCTTCTATGACCGTGCTGTTGTGCATAATTGATTTCAGTGTTCAACACTGTTTTTTCTTTATTGGCTTTCAATTCCCCCAATCCCACTCAGAGGGGGGGGGGGGGGGGGGGCAGGCCGGCAGCAGCGTAATATGCTGCTCTACAGCCTACAGAAAAGTTAAAAAACATCATGAGAATAGAAACAGACAAGAAAAACAGGCGATAAAACGGTGACATTATAAAACACTGTAAAATTGCGCTAAGGTGTGGAATTTAAAATATAAAAACACTGCGGTGACGATGCGGATGAAGAAGTAGACAGCCACAATTAAAATACGATGCGACTGTCTGGTTTCCGTTCGCATGAGATATAAAACACAACTAGCGACAGTATGGCGGCTGTTTTCAACACTGACAGGGGACGCACAACACTGAACACTCACTTGTAACAGCACTATACAGGTGACACAGCGACAGATGAGAGGGAAGACCGGGACCTATGACAGGTAAAAGGGTGAAGGAGAGGAAAAGAAAAAGGGGGCAGCCGATGGAGGGGGGGCATAGAAAAGAGGGGGCTGGGCGGACGCGAGAAGGAGTGGGAAAGGCAGCAGGAGGAGAGAACAGAAAGGACTCGGGAGAGAGAAGGGAGGAAGAGAGAGGGTAGGCAGGGAAAAACAGGGTGGCAGGGGGGGAAGAGGGAGCTCAGGGTAAGGACAGAAGAAAAGAGGGGGAGGTGAGGATCAGAGTTGATAGGAGGGATAAATGGAGGGAGAGAGGGCATCATCTGGGAGGGGGAGTTTGATGGTAGCCACCTTGGGAAAGGAGATGAAAGGTGCAGATGAGGGGTAGGGAGGACACAAGAATAAAGGTGCGGCAGAGGATAGGGGTTGGAGAGGAGAGGAGCAACCAAGGGATGAGGGGGATCAAGGAATAGGAGCAGATCAGGGAAATGAATCAAGCCATAGAGGATCCACATGGAGGACGGGAGGCATATACGGAAGTTGAGGCGGAGGGCATAGCACGTGAGGATCTGGAGGGACGTATAGAATTTCGGAGGAGGCAGATAGCCAGGAAGGACTGGCATAACAGAGGATGGAATGGATTAAGGATTTGTAGGTGTGGAGGATGGTAGAGGGGTTCAACCCCCATGTCCGGCCAGAGAGAAGTTTGAGGAATCGAAGGTGGTTATGGGTTTTGGATTGAATGGAGCGGAGATGAGGGATCCAGGTGAGGTGGTAGCCAGTGGTAAGGCCAAGGTAGGTGAAGGTGAAGGAGAGGTGGATAGGACGGGCGCAGATGGTAAGGGAGAAATCAAGGAGCTGGGAGAAGTGAGAGGTTAGACCTATGATGATTGCCTGGGTCTTGGAAAGATTGATTTTCAGGAGCCACTGGCTACACCATGCGACAAAAAGGTCGAGTTGATTCTGAAAAAGGCGTTGGGACCGTTGGAGGGTAGAAGTGATAGCAAGGAATGCGGTGTCATCACCATACTGCAGGTGGTGTACCAGAGGAGGGGGGTTGGGGCATATGTGCTGTGTACAGGAGGTAGAGGAGAGGAGAGAGGACAGAGCTCTGGGGCACACCTGCAGAGGGGTAGAAGGTGCGGGAATCGGCATCATGGATGGTAACATAACAGGGGTGGCGGGAGAGGAAGCATGCAATCAGATGGATGTAGCTGACAGGAAGGGTGTAGGTCTGGAGTTCAGACTGGGATGCCAGACACGTAGGCCTTTCCGAGGTCGAGGAAGACAAAGATGGCGGAGCAATTGGAGTTAAGCTGGAGGGAGAAGAGATGAGCGAGGCGTAGAAGTTGGTCACTGGCAGAGAAGGCCACATTGGGTGTTGGGGAGGAGGTGGTGTAGGAGGCGGTGTTGATGGATGCGCCAGGTAAGGATGGATTCCAAGAGCTTGCTGACCAGCGAGGTGAGACATATAGGGCGATAGGAAGAGGCATCAGATGGAGGCTTGTTGGGTTTGGAGAACATCAGGATATGGGAGGTTTTCCACAGGTCGAGGTAGGAGAATGTGGCAAGGATTATGTTGTGGCAGGGATGGCACGAAAGGAGGGAGGGCAGTGTTTGAAGTGGTGGTAGGTAACGCGGTCGTGGCCGGGAGCAGTGTTGCGTTTAGTGCGGAGGGTGAGGCTGATATCCTGTGTAGTGATGGGAGTGTCAAGTTCAGATGGTGGTGTGAGGCCCAAGTACTGAAAGCTAGGAGCAAGGGGAGGAACAGAGGTATTCGTACGGTCGATGACGTCAGGGAAGAGCGTCCTTCACCTCAAATATATACAGATATACAGATGTATACGTCATATCTGTGTGTGATGCTGGTGTTCTTTCGCCTTTAAGTAAAATTTGATAAATGTTGTACAAAAAGTGTATCTGTGTGTGTGTGTATGTGTGTGTGTGTGTGCGTGTGTGTGTGTGTGTGTGTGTGAAAGAGAAATTGCGAGGGGCGTCCAATAAGTAAGTAATCTAACACACATATTTTCTCAGACCACTTCAGTTGAAAAAAGGTGGAATTTGTTATGAGACGTCGTGGAATATACCCTCTTCAGCTCCTGTAATTTCATGAACTTCCGGTAGGAGACAGCGCTGTACGAAGCCTGAAAATAGCATCTATAACGGAGATGCGTTCTAAGCAGAGAGCTGTAACTGAGTTTCTTTTGGCAGTTAACCAGAGAATCGGGGACATTCATAGGCGCTTGCAAAATCTCTACCGAGACCTGGTAGTGAACCAAAGCACGGCGTGTCGTTGGATGACGCGCCTGTGATCATTGCAACAAGGTTGTGCAGACCTGTCTAGTCTTTAGCGTGCCGGATGGCCCAACACAACTGCGACTACAACAATGTTAGAGCACAACCCACGTATCTCAATCAAACATCATGCTGCAGAACTGAACGTCTGTCGGTAGTACTGACACACTAGTCCACCAGTTGGGGTACTCAAAGGTGTGGTCCACTGCTTTCTTTACCGCTTAACGGAAGACCATAAAGGGCAACGAAGGACCATGTGTGCACTCCGTGGGAAGCAGTGCGCGGATGATGGAGAGCTTATTGATGCAGCAAGACGGTGGCTTCGACGTCGACCAGTACAGTGGTACCTCCCAGTAAGGTGACATATGGTCGTCGCACTGAACGGATATAATGTGGAAAAATAGGGTTTTCCAGCCAAAAGAGAGGGGAATAATACAGCATATTGGGATCCTGAATATAACGAACCTGCTTTCAGAAAAAAATGTGTTCCATTACTATTGAAAGCCATAGTACAAAGGCCTGGCAACTGTAATTATATCCTTACATACATTCTGTTCCAGAATGTATAGGTTGATGACATGGTTCCCTGCTATGAGGGAATCTTCAGACGAACAAAAGTAAGAAACAGTTGTACCACTAGATGAATTCACCAGTGTCTAGGAATGGTGATGGTATGTTTAATATTCCTCGTGCCTTCACGCTCGAGGGAATTACTACTGCATGAGAATGGTCGGAAGGCAATACAGAGTCGTACGTTCTCTCACTTGTGATCGCTAGAATCTATCCCCTAAAGGCAAGTCAGACCGTTACCGTCACATGCGCAACTTCATTAGGAATCGGCTATAAACTCAACTGAACAGTAACGACGGACGAAACTGACCATCACTTGCATAAACGAACTCTTCAGAGATTAAATGCAGCCGGCCGCTGTGGTCGATTGGTTCTAGACGCTTCAGTCCTGCTACGGACGCAGGTTTGAATCCTGTGTCGTGCATGGTTGTGTGTGATGTTCTTAGGTTAGTAAGGTTTAAGTAGTTCTAAGTTCTAGGGGACTGATTACCTCAGATGTTAAGTCCCATAGTCAGAGTCATTCGAACCATTTTTGATTAACTGCGAGTGAAACAAAGGAATACATGTAACTGGTCAGCCAAAAAAACATTTGGACAAAACTTAAGTTTTTCTGGGTTTGATACGGTTACAGATGAATTCCTGCAACAAATTAGGCCACTGCTTAAGAGCTGCATCCAGCGTGTCAATACACTAGGTACAATAAGTTTTCCATCCTGCCTCCGGCATGGATGAGTGTGATTTCCTTAGGTTAGTTAGGTTTAAGTAGTTCTAAGTCCTAGGGAACTGATGACCTCAGAAGTTACGTCCCATAGTGCTCAGAGCCAATAAGTTTTCCGAGCACATCCAGACATGTCCAACAGTTTTCCAGTTTGGGTGTACAATGCCACAGTACTGGTGTGAAGCCCTGAGTCTTTGTCGTGTGGTTTACCCACGCGGGCGTTCCCAGTACTTACGCAGTGCCTTTTGGAGATGACGGATGAAATTACAAAGAAAGGCGGTAAAAGCAGTAATTTCTGCTCAGGAGTCGAAAGCTACGAGTCTGGCACTCTACCCGGGAAGCAAATTTGAATGCTGCACGCCAGGGGATGGCCTGACAATGTTACGTGGTTCCGAAACTGGTAGCCAATAGCCAGCACGGAAGTGTGACGATAGACTAAAGTAAATAACTTACTCTGGGTGTGCTGGTCACTGTTCCAACCGAAAGCACGTAGGGAATATGTAATGAAATGATTTATCATATGATTAGCTTTAACACTGTAGAGTAGGCAACTTCGTTTAGTTTAGTTTAGTTTAGTTATGTCATTTTCCGTAGATCATTTTCACTATTATTTTATCGATTTGATGTGGAACAAGTCAGACTGCAAGATATACCGGGTGATCAAAAAGTCAGTATAAATTTGAAAACTGAATTAATCATGGAATAATGTAGATAGAGAGGTACAAATTGACACACATGCTTGGGATGACATGGGGTTTTATTAGAACAAAAAAAATACAAAAGTTCAAAAAATGTCCGACAGATGGCACTTCATCTGATCAGAATAGCGACAATTAGCATAACAAAGTAAGACAAAGTAAAGATAATGTTCTTTAAAGGAAATGCTCAATATGTCCACCATCGTTCCTCAACAATAGCTGTAGTCGAGGAATAATGTTGTGAACAGCACTGTAAAGCATGTCTGGAGTTATAGTGAGGCGTTGGCGTCGGATGTTGTCTTTCAGCATCCCTAGAGATGTCGGTCGATCACGATACACTTGCGACTTCAGGTAACCCCAAAGCCAATAATCGCACGGACTGAGGTCTGGGGAGCTGAGAGGTGGATGACGAAAGTGGCGGCTGAGCACACGATCATCACCAAACGACGCGTGCAAGAGATCTTTCACGCGTCTAGCAATATGGGGTGGAGCGCCATCCTGCATAAACATCGTACATTCCAGCAGGTGTTTATCTGCCAGGATGGGGACGATGCTATTCTGTAACATATCGGCGTACCTCTCACCCGTCACGTTAGCAGTTACAAAAGCAGAATCACGCATTTCCTCGAAGAAGAAAGGCCGATAACGGTAGATGTGGTAAATCCAGCCCATACCGGGACTTTCTCGTCGTGCAATGTAGTGTCCACGACAGTTGCAGGATTTTCGGTAGCCCAAATTCTGCAGCTGTGGGCGTTGACAGACCCTCGGAGCCTGAAATGAGCTTCGTCGGTTCACAACACGTTACTCAACCCATCTTTATCTTGCGCCATCTTTTGATACGCCCACACCGCAAATGCCCTCCGCTTCACTAAATCACCAGGTAACAGTTCATGATGCCGATGGATTTTGTATGGATAGCATCGGAGGGTACGCCTAAGTGCCAACCAAACAGTAGTGTATGAAATTACGGTGCAACGTGCGATTGCACGAGCGCTGACTTCCCCGTGCATAGACGAACCCGCTACAGTCTCTATATCTTCCTCAACTGTCTCAGCAGCATTTCGCCTTGTGATCGGTCGGTCACTATGGGGTCTATCGTCTAAATAACCCGTGGCTTCGAACTTCGAAATCATTCTCGCCAGAGCTGCATTTGTCAACGGACCTTTACCCGTTCGAATCCCCTTCCTATGGCGATAGGAACGTAACGCTGAACTAGCACATTCCCCATTCAGAAAACACAGCTTCACTAAAAGCACCTTTTCAGGTAACGTCAACATGCTGTGACTGCTGATGCATCTGATTCTCTCTCTCATCACAGCTCCCTTTATACACCATTGTCATACGCAGTCACTGACGTTTCGTTGTCCAGCGCCATCTGTCGGACATTTTGAAAACTTTTTTTTGTTATAATAAATCCCCATGTCATTCCAAGCATGTGTGTCAATTTTTACCTCTCTATCTACATTATTCCGTGGTTTATTAAGTTTTCAAATTTATACTGACTTTTTGATCACCCAGTATATACACACATGAATAGTGCTAATATTAATGTTACTGAAACTTTTAGTTCTACACAAGCGACTACATTTAAAGGTACTACTTTTTTACCAGCCTTGAAACAGAAACTGTCCAAAAGAAATGATTTTAAGCTATATTTAAAACTTGATCTGTTACCTGTCAGAAACTTTATGATATTGGGAAAATATCAAGATTTTTGTTGTTGAATAACGTACTCCTTATTGAGCAACTGACAGCTTCAATAACGGAAAGTAAAGGTCATTTTTCCATCTAGTGTTGTACGTATGAACATCACTGTTCTTCGCGGATTGAGATTTATTATTTTTAACGATTTTCATTAGCGAATATATGTACTCTGATGGTGCAGTTAAAATATCTAACTCCTTGAATAGGTGTCTACATGATGTCGGTGGGTGAACACCACTAATTATTGTTAATGCTCTCTTTTGTGCAATCAATACTTTATGTCTAAGTGGTGAGTTACCCCAGAAAACAATTCCATAATACATTATTGAGTGTAAATACGCAAAGTACGTTAGGAGGCTGAACTGTTTATTACCAAGACTAGCGATTATAGAAAATAGCGAAAGAAGCTGAACTTAATTGTTTGAGAAGCTCAGTAATATGCTTCTTCCAGTTCAAGTTATCATCAACGTGAACACCCAAAAAACTTTTACTGCCTCATCAAAGTTTTCCGGACATATACTACTGGACATTAATATGCGGAATGCCCACCCTTCACCTTTATGAGGGTCTGAACTATGCTGGAGACATTTTGAATGTGATGTCTGAGTGTCAGTGGAGGTATGGCGACTGGCAACCCTTTCTTCCTCAGCAGCCGAAACCAAAGATTATAGTCATATTGGACGCATAGTGACTGAGCTGGCTGAACTACCGGTAGCTCTTTGGAGTTCATGAGTGACTCCCTCCGCTGATTGCATGCGGTTATCTGCGTCCTCACTCCGAAAGTCTCGGCGGTCCCTGTCCGTCAGTAGGATGAGGGCCACCTGGTCTTCATTTAGCTCTAGCTATTCCGTCCCGTTTCCGCTTCACAGTCACATTACAATTTAGTAAAGTTAGATTGCTTTAGAAGGACTGAAATACCCTGGTGTAATAGTTGTTCATGTGACATCCAATTACTAGTCCATACACCAACTCATCGAGTTCTCCTTAACGACATATTCTGCTGTTAGCTTCTCTGCTGACAACACGATACTCCCCCATTTACTTTTATGCTGACGTGTTTATCTCTCTTGGTATCTACTGGCCATTTCCGCAATACATAATTAGCTACTCATGCCATAAATAAATTTTGAACGATTCTGTTCTCGAAATGAGGTGGAAACGATTCAGGTTACAGGATATGTACACATGATTACTGTTAAGTTTCATAGTCATACTAATTTTTAGTCCTACTTGTGCATCCATGAAGAAAAACAACAAACTTTTAGCAGGCCGCCAGTTTTTAAATAGAAAGTCGTCCAGGAAATAGAAGGAGTTGTGCAGGAGCAGTGATTTCAGGTTAGATTAAAAATTTTTTTTTTTTACTGTCTGTCAGACATTTTACGTTCTTGTGCAAATGATCCTAAATATTGAAAGGGTACAGTACTGCCCGACATTGAAAATAGGTACAACATACTTCATTATTTTTGTCAGAACAACACATTTTTTTTTGTAAAATAACTCAATTTCAATTAATACAGCGAAGCCGGATATCAGTGTGGGAAAGAATGACAATTTATTTATTTAATTGATCACGTGTGCACTCCCTCAAAATAAATCCCTTCATCCAGTTTGGTGAGGTCTATGAAATGAATGAATGTATGGTCGTCTGCTAACCGCAGATAGTGAATGTGAATATATGATCATCTTTGAGATGACCCTTTGGCCACCTTTGGTGGGACCAAAGAGATGAAATTTACCTGAGTTTTGAGCGCCTGAAATGTGGCTGACCAATACGGTAGCATGGTCTTCCCCCACCTCGACAGGTGCGAGATGACCTGAAGAATGGCCATGTTTCAGCACTCTGCCGCTGGATCTTGTGCTGTTAAGACCTGTCTTAGTTGTGCTCCGTAAAGACAAAAGAGTGGAGACATGGTATGCATGTGGAATATTTAAGAGTAGTTTGAAATAATAATTTCTCTATTTCAGGAACTTTTGTGGGGAGAATTAAACGTCAGGCAGGTAATATTATTGGGATTGTAGTAATCTTCGGAAGTGACCAACGGTCACAATGAAACCACGTGTAGCAATAAGTTGAAATACTTCCGTGTGCTTAAGTTAAGCTGAATTACTAGCGTGTGTACAATAAGTTGAAATATTTAAGAAATAGCGTGTGTACCATAAGTTGAAATATTTAAGAAATGGCGTGTGCAGGACTTGAAATTAGAGACGAGTACTTCCACGTGGTGAGTACTGTGTGAGTCTCAAGCTGTGTATGAGACAAAAGATAAAGAGAAGTACTCGTCCACGGTATCAGTTGAAGACTCGAGTGTGTGATGAATACGTTCTTAATATTACTTTGCGTGATATGATTCCGTGTGACGCTAGATTCAAACTCTGAGAGAGAAGCAAGGTGAGTCGGCCGTCTATCCAGCAACGCCACTTGGCTTGCATTGCACAGGAAGACGTGCATATATCTCCAGAGCTCATAGTTGTTGTTGTTGTGGTCTTCAGTCCTGAGACTGGTTTGATGCAGCTCTCCGTGCTACTCTATCCTGTGCAAGCTTCTTAATCTCCCAGTACCTACTGCAACCTACATCCTTCTGAATCTGCTTAGTGTATTCATCTCTTGGTCTCCCTCTACGATTTTTACCCTCCATGCTGCCCTCCAATGCTAAATTTGTGATCCCTTGAGGCCTCAGAACATGTCCTACCAACCGATCCCTTCTTCTAGTCAAGTTGTCCCACAAACTTCTCTTCTCCCCAATCCTATTCAATACCTCCTCATTAGTTACGTGATCTACCTAACTTATCTTCAGCATTCTTCTGTAGCACCACAGTTCAAAAGCTTCTATTCTCTTCTTGTCCAAACTATTTATCGTCCATGTTTCACTTCCATACATGGCTACACTCCATACAAATACTTTCAGAAACGACTTTCCGACACTTAAATCTATACTCGATGTTAACAAATTTCTCTTCTTCAGAAACGATTTCCTTGCCATTGCCAGTCTACATTTTATATCCTCTCTACTTCGACCATCATCAGTTATTTTACTCCCTAAATAGCAAAACTCCTTTACTACTTTAAGTGTCTCATTTCCTAATCTAATTCCCTCAGCATCACCCGATTTAATTTGACTACATTCCATTATCCTCGTTTTGCTTTTGTTGATGTTCATCTTATATCCTCCTTTCAAGACACTGTCCATTCCATTCAACTGCTCTTCCAAGTCCTTTGCTGTCTCTGACAGAATTACAATGTCATCGGCGAACCTCAAAGTTTTTACTTCTTCTCCATGAATTTTAATACCTACTCCGAATTTTTCTTTTGTTTCCTTCACTGCTTGCTCAATATACAGATTGAATAACATCGCGGAGAGGCTACAACCCTGTCTCACTCCTTTCCCAACCACTGCTTCCCTTTCATGCCCCTCGACTCTTATAACTGCCATCTGATTTCTGTACAAATTGTAAATAGCCTTTCGCTCCCTGTATTTTATACCTGCCACCTTCAGAATTTGAAAGAGAGTATTTCAGTTAACGTTGTCAAAAGCTTTCTCTAAGTCTACAAATACTGGAAACGTAGGTTTGCCTTTTCTTAATCTTTCATCTGAGATAAGTCGTAAGGTTAGTATTGCCTCACGTGTTCCAACATTTCTACGGAATCCAAACTGATCTTCCCCGAGAAACCGCTTCTACCAGTTTTTCCATTCGTCTGTAAAGAATTCGCGCTAGTATTTTGCAGCTGTGACTTATTAAACTGATAGTTCGGTAATTTTCACATCTGTCAACACCTGCTTTCTTTGGGATTGGAATTATTATATTCTTCTTGAAGTCTGAGGGTATTTCGCCTGTCTCATACATCTTGCTCACCAGATGGTAGAGTTTTGTCAGGACTGGCTCTCCCAAGGCCATCAGTAGTTCTAATGGAATGTTGTCTACTCCCGGGGCCTTGTTTCGACTCAGGTCTTTCAGTGCTCTGTCAAACTCTTCACGCAGTATCTTATCTCCCATTTCGTCTTCATCTACATCCTCTTCCATTTCCATAATATTGTCCTCAAGTACATCGCCCTTGTATAAACCCTCTATATACTCCTTCCACCTTTCTGCCTTCCCTTCTTTGCTTAGAACTGGGTTGCCATCTGAGATCTTGATATTCATACAAGTGGTTCTCTTCTCTCCAAAGGTCTCTTTAATTTTCCTTTAGGCACTATCTATCTTACCCCTACTGAGACAAGCCTCTACATCCTTACATTTGTCCTCTAGCCATCCCTGCTTAGCCATTTTGCACTTCCTGTCGATCTCATTTTTGAGACGTTTGTATTCCTTTTTGCCTGCTACATTTCATAGTAGGAAAGTAGAATTACGAAATAATAATTGAAGTGGGAAAGCTGAAAGTGATAATGTTGTGACTATTCCCTGTGTAGTGTTTCATATTGTAGTGTGGTGTATGTCATATAATTTGGGTATGTGTGGTTTGCATGGGAGAGTAGCGAGGTAGTTTCAAAAGATTAGTGGGTTATGCGTGTTCCTTTTGTACTGCTCGGTCTGGAGGAAAGTGTCTTGATGATGATTGTGAGAGTCGAAGTGTGAGAAATAATAAAAGATCCACCATCCTATCCAGAAAGTGCACTGTAGCGTTAAATAATTACGAGACCATAAGGTAGAGAATCACCAATGTTAAGCCATGCCCACTGGGCGGATTTTCTCACGTGTTATTGTTGTAGGTTATAGAATTTGTGTGTTTAGGTTATAGAATTTATCGGAATAAATAAAAGAGTGAAAAGAAAAAGATTGATGGCCTTTTCCTTCGAATTGTACGTTGTCATGATATCCAAAATTTATAATGTGTGCGCCACTCATATTCAGTGCGATGGCCACGTGTTGATAAAAGCCGTTAAATAAAAGACAAAAAGAAAATGTGGTATTGCCAGTGCGTAGTGAACAGTCAGTGTTCTGTAAATTACTGATAGTCAGATGTCGTTTCCGTTGCGTATTATTCATACTATCAGTAATTCTTATGTTCGATTTGCCCCTGCACAACGTTACACACCACAAATAAATACACTGACTATCTACCATAAATTGCCTACTTTCGATCTATCCTTAACTTTTCCATAATTTGCTGTTAGAAATGTGATGAAGCCCACACGATTGTTTTCCCTTGATCGTCTCAATCAGTACAGCATTTTCATGGACAATCCGCCTCATTCTGAATGGTCCACTATACACAGTAAAGAATTTGCTAGTTAAGAATCTAAGCTTACATGAAAATTAAATGTGTGCAGAGAATACAAGCTGGAAGAGATGGGACAGCCCATGTGTTAGAAACTTTGGTGCTAGTGGCCACTTTCACTAACACCAGATTCCGAACAACCATACACAGCACCTCATTATAACTGTCACCACGACTATGACATACTATAGATCAGATGGCATCTAATTTAAAAACTTCGATCACATTACTGATGTTACCTGTAACAGCAGTATAAACGTACCCTATTCCATACAGATCACAATGTTTCCTTTTTACATTACGTGTTAAGTACCTGCAATAGTCAAATCACACTAATTAAACTGGACTCATTGGCATTAACCTAACATTTTTAGCAACTGGTTTTTGAGGAAACAGTCCTTTTACTTTAGTGTTCCAAATCAAAATTTGCAAATTTTGCTCTGAGAGACCAGCCTCACGGATTCCATTACTGGTGTTTTATTCCGTGATCAGTAGTATGGTATTTGCACTCCTACATATCAGTAGAGTATGTCTGCTACATAGACAATTTTCAGTGCCAACGGCATGTGTTTTAAGGCAAGATGCTAAGGGCTGATATGTTGGATTAGTTTCTCCTATTCATCAATCTACACTCCTGGAAATGGAAATAAGAACACATTGACACCGGTGTGTCAGACCCACCATACTTGCTCCGGACACTGCGAGAGGGCTGTACAAGCAATGATCACACGCACGGCACAGCGGACACACCAGGAACCGCGGTGTTGGCCGTCGAATGGCGCTAGCTGCGCAGCTTTTGTGCACCGCCGCCGTCAGTGTCAGCCAGTTTGCCGTGGCATACGGAGCTCCATCGCAGTCTTTAACACTGGTAGCATGCCGCGACAGCGTGGACGTGAACCGTATGTGCAGTTGACGGACTTTGAGCGAGGGCGTATAGTGGGCATGCGGGAGGCCGGGTGGACGTACCGCCGAATTGCTCAACACGTGGGGCGTGAGGTCTCCACAGTACATCGATGTTGTCGCCAGTGGTCGGCGGAAGGTGCACGTGCCCGTCGACCTGGGACCGGACCGCAGCGACGCACGGATGCACGCCAAGACCGTAGGATCCTACGCAGTGCCGTAGGGGACCGCACCGCCACTTCCCAGCAAATTAGGGACACTGTTGCTCCTGGGGTATCGGCGAGGACCATTCGCAACCGTCTCCATGAAGCTGGGCTACGGTCCCGCACACCGTTAGGCCGTCTTCCGCTCACGCCCCAACATCATGCAGCCCGCCTCCAGTGGTGTCGCGACAGGCGTGAATGGAGGGACGAATGGAGACGTGTCGTCTTCAGCGATGAGAGTCGCTTCTGCCTTGGTGCCAATGATGGTCGTATGCGTGTTTGGCGCCGTGCAGGTGAGCGCCACAATCAGGACTGCATACGACCGAGGCACACAGGGCCAACACCCGGCATCATGGTGTGGGGAGCGATCTCCTACACTGGCCGTACACCACTGGTGATCGTCGAGGGGACACTGAATAGTGCACGGTACATCCAAACCGTCATCGAACCCATCGTTCTACCATTCCTAGACCGGCAAGGGAACTTGCTGTTCCAACAGGACAATGCACGTCTGCATGTATCCCGTGCCACCCAACGTGCTCTAGAAGGTGTAAGTCAACTACCCTGGCCAGCAAGATCTCCGGATCTGTCCCCCATTGAGCATGTTTGGGACTGGATGAAGCGTCGTCTCACGCGGTCTGCACGTCCAGCACGAACGCTGGTCCAACTGAGGCGCCAGGTGGAAATGGCATGGCAAGCCGTTCCACAGGACTACATCCAGCATCTCTACGATCGTCTCCATGGGAGAATAGCAGCCTGCATTGCTGCGAAAGGTGGATATACACTGTACTAGTGCCGACATTGTGCATGCTCTGTTGCCTGTGTCTATGTGCCTGTGGTTCTGTCAGTGTGATCATGTGATGTATCTGACCCCAGGAATGTGTCAATAAAGTCTCCCCTTCCTGGGACAATGAAGTCACGGTGTTCTTATTTCAATTTCCAGGAGTGTATTACGACAAGAAAGAAATGCCAGGATTCCATGCTCTCCTGTCATCCTGATGGTTTCTGCCGTTCCTATCCTCGACTCTGTCTGACCTATGAGTCGTGTCTCCGTTCACAATGTTGCTCTCATTACCCAGTTCCTGTAACAAGTGCTGAAATGACGCGGAATCGTCTAAGCCTCTGCCTGCTATCACTATATTTCTGCGCAATCTCACTGGCAACTTCGTTATACAGATTCTAATGAGCTCCCCAGTTTCTTATGGCACATCCAAATACCTATTTCGTCTCAGCATTTCCTGATAGCACGACACTGGCTCTCTTATACCACCTTCGTTACAATTTGGCATCATCAATATGCTTTGCTTAACCTGGTCCTGCTTACTTTTCGACTAGAATTCATTTAAAAACTTGTCACAAAATATCTTGTAGCTACTACAGTCTTTAATAACTTCCTGCATTTTCGCTCTAGCCTCGTCCCTCAAATGGTTACACATAAACTTCATTTTGAGGAGTGGTCCCCACGATGAAGGTAATGATTCTTGAAATTGAGACAGCCACAGGCATGGATGTTGGTAATTATCAGGATCCGGAAAACAAGTGTACGTTTGTACCGACACGAACTGCCTCCTACATTCTTCTTCCACATTTACGTTTTCCGACCTTCGACTATACCCAGTTGGGTTTGCCACCTGTTTTATCTGACACAACCGTTCTTCTAATTCTCTGAGTTCAGACTTCCTCTTTCTGCCTATTTTCGTTTTTTGAATTTATCTCACTCTCCCTCTGCAGTCTACCTGGTGGTGTTTCACCTTCGCTTCTGCACGCTAATTGCAACTGTGCTAGTTCTTCCCTATGTTTCCTATTTGTTTCTAATTGTGCCTCTTTAAACTGTAATAGTGATTGTATCTCCTCCTGGTCGGCATAAACCTCTCGTTGCGCACTGTCAGAGCCTGTTTCGCGTCTCATACTGATCTTTTCCACATCTGCGCTAATCGTATTCATTCTGACCACTACCTCCGCAACTTCATCCCTGTGTTTATTTAGCGCCACTTCCTGCCGGGTGACTTGAGCTTCCACACTGTCTAATGCCCCTTGTTTATCTGCAAGTAAGTCCTCCACTATCTCTTTGATTCGCTCATCCGGCAACATGTCCCTACGTTTTGTAATATCGCTCTCTGTTGCACTTATTCATACCTCCAAATTATTGGCTTTTTCTTTCACGGCAACACATACTTGCTTCAACGCATGATTCTTCTCCCCCTCATCTAACCGATTATTAACTGCGGACAGATGCTCATCGATAACTGGGTGTAGCTTCCTCATTGCCTCTTTATTTCCCTTATCCATTGCCTCCAATCTTTCCGTATTTGCTTCCAATCTTTCCTTAGTCTCCCTATCTCTCTCCTTATTATCTCTGTCCATCGCTTCCAATCTTTCCTTATTTGCTTCCAATCTTTCCTTATTCTCCCTATCTCTCTCCTCATTATCTCTATTCATCGCTTCCAATCTTTCCTTATTATCTCTATCCTTCCTCTGTAAAAACTGCAGTAGCACATTGTCATTTGCTACTTTCGGTGCACTCACCTTGTTCGCCTGAGAAACCGTAGCTTCGCTAAGGGTAGCTGCACTTTCACTGCATACCTGACCTAGTCCTGGCTCGCCCGCGTCGTCGGGAAAAGCCCCCGTTTGTGGACAAAGCCCGCCGCATAAAGGATCACCTAGCCGCGATCCGCTGAACAATTCAGCCCCTTCCGAGTGTTTGCCGTTCCTGCTCATTAGCCCATGGTCGACAGCTACTTCCTGCCACACTGCTACGTTCACGCCAGAATCACTATTCTCCATGGTGACTACACTTTTCGACTGCGACCTAGTTACTACGGACATTACGCAAAAAGAAATTATGCAACAATCTTCCAGCCTTGGACGATATAGCAATTAATTACATATAAAAATAAAAGATCCTCACCAATCCAGAAAGAAATTGCAAACAAAAAGAAATTTTACTTCTTAGCGCTATCACAAGATATTCCATCAAATAAAAAAATCTCAACAGCAAACCCTAACAGCAAAATATCCTGGCAGGGTCAAAATGATGAGAGGCACCCACATGCCTAGCTCATACTGTGGCATCAAGCAGTCAGGCCTGCAAGATGAGTGGTCTGCCAAGCGAGTGGATTCATTCTTATTTATCGAGTACCATGAACTCTCGTACTCATAATTAAGTTACAAATTGTGCTTTTCATGCGGTGCATCAGTTGCTGGTATGTCTATTTCTTGAGTAGGACTTAACGTAGTACCTCTTCTCAAAAGTTAGGGACAGCTCATTTTCAGAAAACCAATGAATAATTAAGAATTTTTGGGAACACTATCGTTGGAAAACAGCGATAAACTATGATAAATATCTTTCAAGAAAAGCAGTCTTGATCACATATGAGTAGCTCATTTGGTGACCGGTTTCGGTGTTTTATAAGATCATCATCAGACAATTTGCTTTGCGAAAAAACGTAATATACATTCTCAGACGTCATATGACTGGAATGTAATCGTAAGAATAACATAATATTAAAATTTTGCTTACTTACCGTTATTGACGGCAAGAGACGATAGCGTGACGCAGAAGGCTCTGAAGTCGTGAAGAACACTGCTGAGTGAGGCTCGGTCGCTGGTAGTATAATAGCGAAAGCTCTGCCCACCGCTTTCGGCATGTCACTAGTAGCCATAGTACTGAGAGATGAGTACGTTCCGCGGACGCCATTCATGAAATACACAGTTGTTAAAAGTTTTGTCGAACTATGAAAAAGGTAAACGATTGTTTAAGTATTGTGTGAAAAACTTGCATTACAATAAGTTAAAACATCTAAGACCTAATCATCCAATGCCACTGGCTTACTGAAACGTAACACGCCCTCTCTGGAGACTTATCGTAAGCATAAGAGAATGAAGAGAGCTGGTATGGCGCCATGTGGTAACCATGCAATGGAAATGTGTTCCATCATAAGTCAAAGATGTTGCGAAACACAGTTGGTAGAAATGACGCCAATTGGTTTTTTTATTTTATTTATTTATTTATTTATTGTTCCGTGGGACCACATTTAGGAGAAGTCTCCATGGTCATGGAACGAGTCAATACACGAAATTGTAACACGATTGTAGAAACAGATAAAATGATATATAAGAAACATATTCAGGCGACAAGTCGTTAGTTTAAATAAAGAAAATCAAGAATGTAACACTGGAATTTGCTTAATTTTTTATCTCTTCCAGGAGCTCCTCGACAGAATAGAAGGAGTGAGCCATGAGGAAACTCTTCAGTTTAGACTTAAAAGCGTTTGGGCTGCTGCTAAGATTTTTGAGTTCTTGTGGTAGCTTATTGAAAATGGATGCAGCAGAATACTGCACTCCTTTCTGCACAAGAGTCAAGGAAGTGCATTCCACATGCAGATTTGATTTCTGCCTAGTATTAACTGAGTGAAAGCTGCTAACTCTTGGGAATAAGCTAATATTGCTAACAACAAACGACATTAAAGAAAATACATACTGTGAGGGCAATGTCAAAATTCCCAGACTATTGAATAGGGGTCGACAAGAGGTTTTCGAACTTACACCATACATAGCTCGAACAGCCCGTTTTTGAGCCAAAAATACCCTTTTTGAATCAGAAGAATTACCCCAAAAAATAATACCATATGACATAAGCGTATGAAAATATGCGAAGTATACTACTTTTCGTGTTGAAATGTCACTTATTTCAGATACTGTTCTAATGGTAAATAAAGCGGCATTTAGTTTCTGAATAAGATCCTGAGCATGGGCTTTCCACAACAGCTTACTATCTATCCGTACGCCTAGAAACTTGAACTGTTCCGTCTCGCTTATAACATGCCCATTCTGTCTGATTAAAATGTCAGTTCTTGTTGAATTGTGGGTTAGAAACTGTAAAAACTGAGTCTTACTGTGATTTAGCATCAAATTATTTTCCACAAGCCACGAACTTATATCATGAACTACATTATTTGATAATGTTTCAATATTACACACAAGATCCTTCACTACCAAGGTGGTGTCATCAGCAAACAGAAATATTTTTGAATCACCTGTAATACTAGAAGGCATATCATTTACATAAATAAGGAACAGCAGTGGCCCCAGCACCGACCCTTGGGGAACGCCCCATTTAACAGTGCCCCATTGGGACTGAACAACATTACCACACTCAATATTGCGGAGGATTACCTTCTGCTTTCTGTTCTTAAAGTAGGAGGCGAACCAATTGTAAGCTACTCCGCTTACTCCATAATGTTCCAACTTCTGCAGTAATATTTTGTGGTCAACACAGTCAAAAGCCTTCGTTAAATCAAAGAAAACACCTAACGTTCGCAACCTTTTATTTAATCCGTCCAAAACCTCACAGAGAAAAGAGACTATAGCATTTTCTGTTGTTAAGCCATTTCTAAAACCAAACTGTACATTTGACAGCAAATTATGTGAATTTAAATGCTGCAGTAACCTTGTATATACAACCCTCTCGATAACTTTAGCAAACACCGATGGCATAGAAATAGGTCTATAATTGTCAACATTATCCCTGTCTCCCTTTTTATAAAGTGGCTTCACTACCGAGTACTTTAATCGGTCAGGAAACCGACCACTCCTAAAGGAAAAGTTACAGATATGGCTAAGTACTGAGCTAACATACGTGGAACAATACTTCAGTATTCTGCTAGATACCCCGTCATATCCGTGAGAGTTCTTGGTCTTTAGTAATTTAATTATTAACTCAATCTGCCTCTTGTCAGTATCATGGAGGAGCATTTCAGGTAACAGTCTCGGAACACTTTTTTCTAAGAGCGCTATAGGATTCCCTGTTGGGACTAGGTTTCTCTTTAGTTCACCTGCTATATTCAGAAAGTGATTATTAAGTACTGTACATATATGCGACTTATCAGTAACACGGACATCCCCACTACGCACTGATTCTATATTCTCGACCTGTCTCTGCAGACCAGCCACTTCCTTTACGACTGACCATATGGTTTTAATTTTATCCTGAGACTTAGCTATTCTATCTGCATACCACATACTTTTTGCCTTCCTAATAACTTTTTTTAAGCACCTTACAATACTGTTTGTAATGGGCTGCTGCATTTAGATTTTGACTGTTTCTAACGTTTTGATATAATTGCCACTTTGTTCTACAAGATATTCTTATCCCTTTAGTCAGCCACCCAGGCTGCTTGTTTGTGCTAGTACCCTGTTTTGAACGTTCTAACGGAAAGCAACTTTCAAAGAGCACGAGAAAAGTCTTGAGGAAAGCATTATATTTATCGTCTACTGTATCAGCACTATAAACATCTTGCCACTCTTGTTCCTTGATAAGGTTTACAAAAGTCTGTACAGCAACTGGATCAGCTTTCCTAAAAAGTTGGTAACTATATTTAACATGTGTTGCAGCACAAAAATCTTTTAGACTTAAAATTTGTGCATCATTATCTGAAAGGCCATTCACCTTTTTGCTAACAGAATGCCCTTCTAATAATGACGAAAGAACAAAAATATTGCCTATGGTTGCTCTACTGTTCCCTTACACTCTCGTTGGAAAGAATACGGTTTGCATAAGATTATATGAATTAAGGAGGTCTACCAGCATCCTTTTCCTTGCACAATCACTTATACAATTAATATTGAAGTCACCACACATAACTAACTTTTTGTATTTCCTATAAAGTGAACCAAGAACCTCCTCTAGCTTTAGCAAAAATGTTGTGAAATCGGAGTCTGGGGATCTATAAATAACAACAGTAAGAAGTTTAGCTCCACTAAACTTAACCACACCTGCACAACATTCAAACATCTTTTCAGTGCAGTACTTTGAAACATCAATTGACTCAAATGGGATACCGTTTTTCACATACATGGCTACTCCCCCACACCGAAAAGAGCTCCTAGAAAAGCTGCCAGCCAACCTGTATCCTGGTAAAGGAAGCCTCTGAATTATCTATTTATTTAAGAAGTGTTCAGATATACCAATAATTTCAGAGTCAACATCTATAAGCAGTTCACTAACTTTATCTCTAACACCTTGTATATTTTGATGAAATATACTAATTCCCTCATTAATCGGATACCCAAGCTTTGTAGAAAGTGGTTTCTTTGTTAGAGAGACTTCCCTTAAGCAGGAATACCTATCAGCTGACTTCAATCTAAAAAAGGTACAGCTCTAACACCCACAACTACCGGAATTTTCCCATGAGTGATCCCACCACCCCCACCTATGCTGTCACCTATAAGTTTTGCCAACCTCCCCTTCCCATACCTGTTGAGGTGCAGGCCATGTCTAGTGAAACCCGTCCTACTGATAGACTCCACCGACACCACTGAAATGTGACTCATGCCTTATGTCATCAGCGCACCCCCAAGTCTCATGTTATTACGCCTGACGGCTGTATTAAGATGAGGCCGATCGTGACGCTGAAACAGTTCCACGAAATGCACATTCGTGTTGCCAGTCTGAGTGGCTATCTTTTCCAGGTCACCATCTATGTCATACTCCCCATCCCTATCAATACTATTACCAGCCCCACCCACAATCACTACCTGATCCTCTTTAGTAAAATCCCTACATAACCCCCCTATGTTAAAAGTCACCTGAGCCAATCCTGCATTAGGCTTCACAATGCTGGTGACCTGGTACTCACTCCCCAAAACTTCCTGCAACTGCTGGCCTATACCTCTACCATGAGAACTACCTAACAGCAGAATCTTCTTCTTTCTCTTAGATTTTGCAACTGTCCTAGCCACCATAACTGCTGAGGTCTGCTGCATACTTCCTACATCTACAGCTACTAGAGATTCCTCTCCACTAGACTCTGACAGTTGGTCATATCTATTACAAACACCAATAGTAAAACTATCTGAAAATCTCCTTCTCCTAGCAGATCTCTTGCCAACAGCCAGCTCCCATTCCCCAACCCCCTTCTCCCTCCTCATCCTATCTAGCTCCTCCTGTGCGTTTTTCAACTGCACCTGAAGGGCACAGATCTTACGCTCCTGCTCCTCTATCAACTTACTCTTGCTACATAACCTGCAGTTCCAGGAGAGGATCTCACCAGAATGCCCACTGGCTTCCCCACTGCATTCCCCCTAGCGAAAATACTTCGAACAAGTCTCGCACCGCAACCAAGGAAACGATGTGGAAATCGGTAAATACAGTCATCCATCATGAAGGTGGCACGGTTTGTAATTCTTCCAAGTATTGTTTGTTTCACTATTCCTTATTACAGATATTAGCGACGTTTATCTGCTATTACTTTGTATGTGATGTAGGTATAGTACCTAATGGTTACAAAAGTCTTTAAAAGCACTACGAAAGTATTGTTATCTATTTTGTTGTTATTTTTTACTTGGATTAGAGTATGATCGAAGGTTATTTGATTTCTTGATGCATACATGTATAAAACATTTGCAAACACTTACTTCTTTAATTTGTACATTTTATGCTACATTGTACTGATAAACAGTGCCTTGGCCTTTTAAACGATAACATTACTTTAACTTTTACAAATAACAGACTGTTAATTATATGTATAAGCACCTGTAAAAGGTGCATGTTAAAATGTAGTTTCATGTAACCTTACCTGGTGGATGGCTAGTCTCATCGATTCCTGTACTGTTTCCTTAGTTACCAACTGACGTCTATTCTCTCAGAAAGCGATGAACGAAGGTTTCGCTATTAAACTGTCATCGGCTGAGCTTTATTGAGCAGTGTTTTTAACATGTCTCAAGAGTGCCCTGCACCTATCCACAATCTGCTGCTGTCTTCAAGTGTATATCGGCCACTCTGTAAAATCATGTTATACTTAGCCTTATACTCTAATCGTGTATATAACTCTTTTTCACAAATTAAAATGATTTTTTGGTAGTCTTGTAACAGATTGAAGCCACTCGTCAAATAAACAACTTACATGCAATTAAGACAGCTTGTACAGAAATAATTCGTATCGCTTAATAATCCTTTCAAAAACATAATGAACAATCTCTTCTGTTGCTTTCCCTCTGTAATAGAAGTCGTTATAACACTTATCGTCTGCATAAAGTACCAGTTATGCATCTAGAAAACTACATGGAAGGTCATTCATGTTTATAAGGAATGTGAGTTAACCAAAAATTTAGCCCTGTGGGACTCCCTTTACGATTCCCCCCCACCCCCACCCCCCCTGGTGTTAAAATTTGTTACCCTTTAGCACAGCTTTTTGCATTCTATTTGCTAACTATGGTTCAAATGAATTGTGCATAAAACGATCAATACTTTGCAAGTTAAGTTTATCTGAGAGGGATTAACCTGATACTTCTGATGAGGTAGTGTATATGTAGGTGCTTATCACTAAAACTGGAGACAGGACTCTTCAGTAATGTACTACAAATGGCGTGATTTATATGTTTACCATATATCTATGTACAGCCAGCCGTGGTGGCCGAGCGGTTCTGGCACTTCAGTCCGGAACTGCGTGACTGCTACGGTCGCTGGTTCGAATCTTGCCTAGGGAATGGATGTGTGTGATGTCCTTAGGTTAGTTAGGTTTAAGTAGTTCTAAGTTCTAGGAGACTGATGACCTCAGTGCTCAGAGCAATCTGAACCAATCTATGTACACCTCTACTCCGCAAACCATATTATGATTCAACATTTGCTTCCTCCTACGTCCTGTTCCGTTCGCGAATGTTTCATCGCAAGAAGACAGTTGGTAAGCTTAGATATGCCCTTTAGATTTTCTAATATACCAGTCGTGGCCAGCCCCGTGAGACGCACATCTTTGGAAGTTATATTCCTCCTGATTCTTCTTAGAATGTAGGGCCGGGGAATGTTAACAGCAGTCTTCTTCATTCATGGTAATTAAGCAGCTGAATACGTCGTCTGGACTGTCCTGGCACAGCAGCGAATCTCGGCTGCTGCGTTTGTGCGGAGGGCGTTTTGAATTGGTGTGAGGAGTGGCAGAACCCACTCGACGCCCACATATGTCATGTTCAAAACCTCGTGCAGTGTGTTGATTATTGATCCATGAACGAATTCCAATTTTTCAACTAGCTCCTCGATTGTGATAGGTTGGTCTTCGAGCGCAGAAGCCTAGACTTCTCTAATTATTCCACGTTCTTCACTGAAAGATGGTCTGCCACTCTGTTCTTTTCTTTTTTTAATTTGTCAGGATTCGGGAATTGCCCATGCAGGCAGCATGGCACTGGAATGTCAGTTATGACGAAAGGAACGTAAGGACATAGCGACATACAGTTACTAAAAAGAGAAAACCTCCGACCTGACCGGGAATCGAAGCCGGGCCTCTTCGCTTTGCAAACCGCAGCGCTGAACCCGTTCCTACCAAGGCGGACTGCACGTGAATGTCAGGGATCACGTAAAACATCAAATCTAGGACATCGCTGCAGCCGGAGAAATATCCTGCCAACACGGGACTTAACACGACTGAAGAGAATCGTTCAACGTGACAGAAGTGCAAACCTTCCACAAATTGCTGCGAACAATTCAACGAAACATCGTCGATACGGGCTTTCGTAGCCGAAGGCCCACTCGTGTACCCGTGATGACTGCATGATACAAAGCCTTACCTCTCGTCTGTATCCGTCAAAAATGACGCTGGACTGTTGATCACAGGAAACATGTTGCCTGGTCGGACGAGTCTCGTTTCAAATTGTATCCGAGCTAATGGACGTCTACGGATATGGAGACAATCTCATAAATCCATGGACCCAGCATGTCACCAGGGGACTGTTCAATCTGGTTGAGGCTTTATAATGGTGTGGAGCGTGTGCGGTTGGAGTGATACGGGACCCCTGATACGATTAGATACTACTCTGACAGGTGTCACGTGTGTAAGCATCCTGTCTGATCACCAGCATCTATTCATGTCCATTGTGCATTCAGACGGACTTGGGCAATTCTAGCAGGACAGTGCGACACCCCACACATACAGAATTGCTACAGAGCGATTCCAGAAAAGCTCTTCTGAGTTAAAACACTTCAGCTGGCCACCAAACTCCCAGGACATGAACAGTATGAAGCATAACTGGGATGCCTTGCAACATGCTGTTCAGAAGACATCTCTACCCCGTCATACTCTTGACGAGCTATGGACAGCCGTGCAGGATAAATTGTGCCAGTTCCCTCCAGCACTACTTTAGTCATTATTCGAGTCCATGCAACGTCGTGTTGCGGCACATCTGCGTGCTCGCGGGGGCCCTACATGATATTAGGCGAGTGTACCAATTTATTTGGCTCTTCAGTGTTTTTTATGAACCATCTACAAAATGTGAACTGAATAAAGGTGAGCCTATAGCGCAGGCCCACGACTGGGCTACTGGCCTGAGTACAGTTGGAGTACAACCTTTCGGCGCAGTGGTGTTAAGAGGGGGAGGGTGGCCGGCCTTGCGTCACGGCCACCTTTCACCCCAGGGAAAGATACCCAGCACTCATTTGATAGCACGCTGTATGGGTGTGGAACGAAGAAAAATACATGTCTCTTTCTGGGATTGAACCCGGGCCTCCCTTAGCCACAGCCTGGTTGTATACTCACTGGACCAACACAGCCACAAAACTGCACCAAATAATATACTAAAAATATTTATTCTGCATACACTTAGTATTGGAGGGCAGCGTGGATGGTAAAAATCGTAGAGGGAAACCAAGAGTTGAAGTAGATTCAGAAGGATGTAGGTTGCAGTAGGTACTGGGAGATGAAGAGATGAAGAAGCATGCACAGGATGGAATAGCATGGAGAGCTGCATCAAACCAGTCTCTGGACTGAAGACCGCCGGCCGGTGTGGCCGAGTGGTTCTAGGCGCTTCAGTCTGGAACCGCGCGACCGTTACGATCGCAGGTTCGAATCCTGCCTCGGGCATGGATGTGAGTGATGTCCTGGGGTTAGTTAGGTCTAATTAGTTCTAAGTTCTAGGGGACTGATGACCTCAGCTGTTAAGTCCCATAGTGCTCAGAGCCATTTTTTTGGAGTGAAGACCACAACAACAACAACAACTTATTTGATTCCTGCGCAACTTTAAACAAGTAATCTAATACTTTAACCATAAGAGAAAGGGTTGACTCCGAACTGACGTTCATTAGTTTCTATCAACACAGATCACTACGAGTATAATATTACGCAAGTGGTAATAATTGTAACAGTTCAAAGTGGTAGCTACTAGAATGAAATTTTCACTCTACACTGAATTGTTCGCTGATATGAAACTTCCTGGCAGATTAAAACTGGGTGCCGGACCGAGACTCGAACTCGGGACCTTTGCGTTTCGCGGACAAATGCTCTACGAACTGAGCTACCCAAGTTTGGAAGGTAGGAGACGAGGTACTGGCAGAAATGAAGCTGTGAGGACGGGGCGTGAGTCGTGCTTGGGTAGCCACAGTTGGTAGAGCACTTGCCCGCGAAAGGCAAAGGTCCCGAGTTCGAGTCTCCGTCTGGCACACAGTTTTAATCTGCCAGGAAGTTTCATGGTAGCTACTGATTGACTGGGAAACGACATCAGACTTTGGGACGAGGTCCTGAGACTACATTCCAAATCACGCTGTAGTTTCACGCGTTAATGTCACTCTACTGATGATGATCTATCTGCTGTAAAGAAATCCGCCTTAAAGAAACGTCAAGCTTAGCCTTACCTTTTTTGTATGAAGCTAAAAGTATCTTTCGGAAAGTACAAAGAGTGATTCCGGAAGTCTGGATTCCGCTTCAGGCAGGTCTTCAATCATTTCATTGCGATACCTCTTGCACTGATTCCCTTAAACGCCTTTACAGTCTAAGATACATGATGTATACCAGATGTGCTCTACGTGGTTACTTGGTACTATAGAAATTGTTAGTTTCTCCACAAATTCATATTGCTATCCATGCTCTAAAATCATATTTACAAATTCTACAGACAACAATAACATCGTTTGTCGTTCCATGATACCGTGCAAGGACTACGACTTTGTTTCGAAAGCCTACACTATCACTCTACTAGTGCTTTTTGGCTGTTATCTTCAAAATGGGAAACAAGCATATGAGCGAAAGTTACTAACTTTTAATTTTCACTTTCATAAAGTAATGGTACGAAATTACTTATTGTTTTTCCATGTATGCCTCAATGCAGAAGAATCGTCAATGATCAACGGCCTGAGGATGCAGAAGGCAATAGAAGCCGCCTCATTAAAGGCACATAACGTCTATCCAAAGTACACCTGGCGTGTAATTGAGAAACTGTCATTATGATCTCTCCTTTGGCAAAACATTCCGGAAAAGTCCCCCATTCGGATTCCTGGAGGGACTGCCAAAAAGGAAGTGACCATGAGAAAAAGACTGAATAATGAACGAAAAGATAACTTTCTACGAGTCGGGATGTGGAATGCAGGAAATGTAACGTGGTAGGGAAGCTAGAAAATCTAAAAAGGAAAATTCAGGGGCTTAATCGAGTTGTAGTAGATGGCAGTGAAGTGAAACGGAAAGAAGACAAGGCTTTCTGGTCGGATGAGTACAGGGTAATATCAACAGCAGCAGAAAATGCTATAATGGGAGTAAGATTAGTTATGAATAGCAAAGGAGGGCAGAGAGGGAGTCACTGTGAACAGTTCAGTGAAAGGGTTGTTCTTATCAGAATAGACAGCAAACGAGCACCGACAACGGTAGTACAGGTACAGAAGCCGACACGCAAGCTGAAGGTGAAAAGATAGTGGAAGTATATGTGGATATTGAAAAGGGAACACAGTAAGTAAAAGGACCTCAAAATCTAATAGTGGTAAGAAACTGAGATGCAGTTGTAGGGGAAGGAATAGAAGAAAAGGTTACAGGAGAATATGGGTTTGGGATGAAGAATATGAGAGGAGACAGATTAATTGAGTTCGGTAATAAATTTCAGCTAGTAATAACGAATGCTCTGTTTAAGAATTACAAGAGCAGACGATATACTTGGAAAAGCACGGTGATATGGAAAGATTTCAATTACGTTACACCATGGACAGGTAGAGATTCTGAACTCAGATACCGGATTGTAAGACTTACTCAGGAGCAGATACAAACTCAGATCGCAATTTAGTAATGATGAAGACCTTGTTGCATTTTAAGAAATTAGTCAGGAGGAATCAATACGCAAAGAAGTCAGACACGGAATTACTGAGAAATAACTAGACATGCTTGAAGTTCTCTCAGGCTGTAGATACAGCAATGAGGGGCAGCTTAAAGGCAGTACAGTTGAAGAGGAATGGTCATCTCTAAAAACGCCAATCACAGAAGTTGGAAAGAAAAACATAGATACAAAGGAGGTAACTGCGAAGAAACAATGGGTACCAGAAGGAATACTTCGGTTGTTAAATGGAAGAAGAAAATGCAAAAATATTCAGGGAAATTCAGTAAAACAGAGCTACAAGACACTGAGGAATGAAATAAACAGGGAATGCAGGGAACCTAAGACGAAATGGCTGCATGAAAAATGTGAAGAAATTACTGTCGGAAAGACTGACTCAGCATATAGGAAAGTTAAAACAACCTTCGGTGAAATTAAAAGCAAGGGTGTTTAAGAGTACAATGGGAATTCCAATATCAAACGCAGAGGGAAGAGCGGGTAAATGGAAAGAGCACATTGAAGGCGTCTATGAGGGGGAAGATTTGTTCAAAAATGGTTCAAATGGCTCTGAGCACTATGGAACTTAACATTTGAGGTCATCAGTCCCCTAGAACTTAACTACGTAAACCTAACTAACCTAAGGACAGCACACACATCCATGCCCGAGGCAGGATTCGAACATGCGACCGTAGTGGTCACGCGGTTCCAAACTGAAGCGCCTAGAACCGCTCGGTCACACGGGCCGGCCGAAGATTCGTCTGATGTGACAGAAGAAGATATAATAGTGGATTTAGAAGAGACAAGGGCTACAGTATTAGACTCAGAATATAAGAGAGCTTGGGAGGATTTAAGATCAAATATGGCAGAAGGGGTACATAACATTCCATCAGAATTTCAAAAATCGTTGGAGGAAATGGTACAAAACGACTATTTGCGTTGCTGTGTAGAATGTATGTTTGTTGCGATATACCATTTGACTCTCGGAAAAATATCATCCACACAATTCCGAATACTCCAAGTTCTGACAAGTGCGAGACTTATCGCGCTATTAGCTTAACGGCTGAACTTCGTAACTTGCTGACAAGATACAGAAGAACAGAAAGCAAAATTGAGGATGTGTTAGAAGACGATCAGTTTGGCTTCAGAAACAGTACAGGTACCAGAGCGTCAATTCTGACGTCGCGGTTGATAATGGAAGCAAACTAAAGATAAATCAATACACGTTCATTGGATCTGTCGACCTGGAAAAGCGTTCGACAATTTTAAAATGGTGCAAAGTGTTTGAAATCCTGGGAAAAGCTATAGGGAGGGACGGGTAATACACAAGATGTACAAGAGGCAAGAGGGAATAATAAGGGTGGGTGACCAAAAAGAAGTGCTCGGATTAGAAGGGATGTATGATATGGATGTATTCGTTCGCTCCTACTGTTCAACTGAACATCGAAGAAGCAATGATGGAAATAAAACAAAGTTTTGAAGTGAAATAAAATCTCAAGGTCAAACAATATCTCTGATAAGATTCGCTGGTGACATTGGTATCCTGAGTGAAAGTGAAAAAGAATTATATGATCTGCTGAATGGAATGAATAGTTTAATGAGTACAGAATATGGACTGAGAATAAATCGAAGAAAGGCGAAAGTAATGAGAAATAGCAGAAATGAGAAAAGCGAGAAACTTATCAGGATTGATATGAAACAGATGAAGTTAAGGAATTCTACTACCTACGCAGCAAAATAACCAAAGACGGACGCAGCAAGAAGAAAATCAAAATCAGACTAGCACTGGAAAAAGGGCATTCATGGCCAAGATAAATGTGCTTGTATCAAACATACGCCTTAATTTGAGGAAGAAATTTCAGAGAATGTACGTTTGGAGCACAGCGTTGTATGGTAGTGAAACATTGACTTTGGGAAAACCGGAACAGAAGAGAATCGAATCAGTTCATATTCTTGAAAGTAATTCGGACTGATAATGTAAGGAATGAGGATAGGAGAGGAAAGGAATATGTGGAGATCACTGACAAGGAGAAGGGACAGGATGATAGGACATCTGTTAAGACATAGTACTAGAGAAGGCTGTAGAGGGCAAAAACTGTAGACGTAGCCAGACATTTGAATACATCCAGCAAATAGTTGAGAACATCGGTTGCAAGTACTGCTCTGGGATAAAAAGTTTGACACAGGAGACAAATTCGTTGCAGGTCGCATCAAACCAGTAAGAAGACTGATGACTCAAATACCCACTTCATCGCTACCTCGGAGATGTTTTTGTCCCATCGCTCGTGCACCGACTGTAGCACCACGTTCAAATTCACTTAAATCTTGATAACCTGCCATTTTCTCAGCAGTAACCGATCTAACAACAGCGCCAGACCATTGTTGTCTTACATAGGTGTTGCCAAGCGGAGCGCCGTATTTTGCCTGTTTACATATCTCTGTATTAGAAAACGCATGATTATACCTATGGAGGATGCTGGAGTAGATGAACCATATGTACTTACAGGCTCCATACCACGTCGATCACAGGAAATGAAGCTGTAATTGCCTCGGGATTAATGGCAATTAAAGGAACTACAATACATTTGAGTAGTACATAAATAATTACACAATAGTCTTTTTTCTCTGTTGTAATGCAACAGAAAGCGTCAAAGATCGATTTATGTCAAATAATTCTTATACACCCTCCTACTTATTGACGTACATCAGCTACAAGTTGGAACGCCATAGTTTCTGCGTCGTACAGTCTTTCCTTAACGGTTTTGTCAGACAGATGTCCACTTGGTAGGCTTGCCTAGGGTGAATGCTGCTTTGTTCCGTTGCGATTTATTCACTTCACTGAATCTCCACATTTGCACTTCGACGACGCATAAGGGAACTATGACAATACAGAAGCTTCAATTCTCTGAAATACAACTCAGTAAGTAGTGTATGTGTTAACACATGTAGTTTCAAGAAACTGTTGCCTTTTGAACAATACTTCCTCGTTTATCACTCTTTTTTTAATTACACGCTGTATTTTCTTCAGCGACGCATTACTTTGCATTCTTTAGATCCGTTAACACTGAAACACAACTGCACAAAAAGGCAGAACATTACAGATAAGTGATATTAATGGGCGGTAGATCAGTTACATCGTATATTGAAACAATGTCTTTTTTTTACTTTTGGGCGATCACTCAGACATACTTCCCTTGCTAGTAGTTATATAGCTGAAATGGACATGAAGTCATAAGAAATAGCAAATGTAACATAACAGGTGTAATAATGTAAGGTGCAATATATAAAGAGTGTCACTACATTTAGCAGGCCAAATTGGAGTGTCTTTATAACAATATACATCAGAATAAATTGATGTACATTCCCTGACAATTCCATTACAGCGTGGATACCTGTTTAGGCATTAACAAATAAAAAAAATAAGCTATCTAAGGACGTGGACCTCCACAAACACAGGAACAGTTAACTGATTAATAAGTATCGTGTGTCGTTGCTTGGAAAGTCAGTTCAAACCTACAGATGAGTAGCTAAAAAAAATATGAATGTTGTATATTCATGACTGTTCTACATTCATATTTTTATGGTTTTCATTTTTAAACACAAAAACAGTGTTGAGTGTAGCGCGATTTATCGGGATGCGTTTAATTAATGCCAAAGCATTAATTTATGTAAATGTGGTATGGAAATTGTTTCGACAATTTCTGCGGTAAAGTGCATGGAAATAGGCAGACAGTCAGTTAATTGACCCCTGTTAAATTATAGCCGGATAGCAAGCAAAATCATTTAGAAGCGGTAGATAGCAGTGAGGTTAAGTTACTGATGTGTACATTTGTACAGAAGAAAGTGGTGGAGATGAGTTCCTGATGTTTGGTGGACAGAAATTCCAAGCAATGAAGACTTTGGCGACTGGTTGTTTCAATTGCTGCTGAATCTTCAGGGTTGGCCTTCTTCAGAGGTATTCCTGGACCCGTTGAGTCTTGCCAATCGGTGCGCCTAGCGGGCCCCGAGGAATCATGACGTCATATCATGACGTTATCTCTCACACAAGCCAAGATCGCTGGTAGTTTCCCAACCGGGGCTATTCTTTTAACCATGCCACTCTTTGCTGATGTCTTGTGCATTGTGAGTGTATGTATAATGGCGGATTTCGTGTTTTGTGTGCGATAAAGCCCTCCAGTTACGTAAAACTTTAATGGCACATATCAGGAAAAGTGCATGATACAGAGCCAAATACGGAAGGTGTGGTGAAGTGAAGTGCCGTAGGACGACTGCAGTTTTCTGCTCAACGTCTTGGCTTTTTTGAGTACACATGAGCAGCAAAAGCACATGATTGCAACGGAGAAAGGGAAGTTTATTTTCCATACAGTGCACAGTAAATAACTCCGTATTATAATATTATGATGCGCAAGAAAAGTAGAGAGACTGGTAAGTGTACAGAATTTCTTTCTTTGTGCCTACACTATTCTGATGCAATGTTAGACTGGACGTTTCTTTCATTTCATCTATTTGTATTATTCGTGGTTATGGCATATTCTCATAAGAATTGGCATCGTTGTATAAGTCGCAGTCATCTTAACATCTTGTTGGTCGGAAATTGCGGAGTAACTGTATTCTGACTTTAGAACCACCCAAATGTTTGCACCGAGTGAGGTGGCGCAGTGGTTAGCACGCGTATTCAGGAGGACGACGGTTCAATCCCGCGTCCGGCCATTCTGATTTAGGTTTTCTGTGATTTCCCTAAATCACTCCAGGCAGATGCCGGGATGTTTCCTTTGAAAGGGCACGGCCGACTTCCTTCCCCGTCCTTTCCTAACCCGATGAGACCGATGACCTCGCTGTTTGGTATCCTTCGCCAGTCAACCCCCTCCCCAAGTATTTGCTTTCGTTGACATGTTCCTGCACACATGAAAACTTGTGAATCTTTAAAATTACGTCAGTGACCGTTGTCAATACTTTTTACGGTAAATTATCTATGAACTGCAGTGACAAAAACCAGACTTGTGAGTCGTGTAATCTACTTTTGTAATGGATGTTTCAGACTTTCTGAAATCAAAGTCCAAAGAATAGAATACAGCGAGAAGTAGCTTTTTGTATGCCTCATGGTTTGTTGGCCTACTGGAGAACCTCGTTACGTAAAAAAAAAAACGAGTAACGCATTAAGCTTGATATCTCAATGCTGATGTGGAGATCTGTGCATTGTTAATAAAGAAATTAATCCAGTGTTTGTCTGTCTCTTTTGATTAATTTATCCTGTTATCTACAATGGACAAAATTTAGTTGAAGTACCTGGCTGATAATTTTAACATAAATTGGAGTATGTGCATAGCTGTTTCTAATGGCTTTGCTGCTTTTCATGGTTAAAGAAGGAGTATTTACAAGTCCTCCAGTATGCACGTTTACTGCTCAGTTGTGGCAAAAGAAATTACTGACCCAAAGCATTACTTTCTTGGTAGATATAATTAAAAATTGCCTTTTTACTTGTGATTTTACCATTTTACCAGTAGATTATAATATTCCCTGAGGGTTTATCTTGTTTGCTTTTTTGGCCTTAGTTTTCTACTTAACAAGTTTACTGACATGGTTAGTGATGGATGTTTCGCTGCCAGGTCAGGCATACAGCAGTATGCTTGCTTCTCTGCTGGAGCTGCCAGGGCCCACACCAAGTCAAGCGTGTGGTTCTACTGTCGCTGGTGGGAGCAGCATGGCAGTCAATGTGTTAAGCAGGCTCTTAGGAACCTGGAGCATGAAGTACTGTAAGCCACAGTAGAGCTATCTGCTGTGACCACCAGCACCTTTGTGCCAGCCAACGGCTTAACACAAAAAAGACGGCACTTCAAGACTTAGTCCCTGGCTCTCTTTCGTCGAAGCAATTAAAATTAAATTTCTGCGTTATACTGGAGCTATGTTATCACTATATCTCCCAGCATGATTTATAATGTGTGCACTGAAATGGCACTGACAGTGCTTAATATATTTGGCAACTAAAAATAGATACTTAAAAACTGATGCAGGAATATATTTACCCTCCAGAATCAAACCTGACAATTGATTTGATACACAAGTAAACCCAACTGAATGGCACACTAGGTTACACAAGTATTAGCTGTGGGTACAGAACAGGTAATTTACTCAGAAAACTTTTCATACAAATTTTATTGTAAAGCCTACTATGTTAAGGGAACGATGCAGTGCATAGATGAGATACTTGGGCAGCCAAGAACTGGTTATGTTCAGATATATGGAGAATGAACTAGTATTATACGGACATATTGGTGCAGTTTCCTGCAATACCAACAAATCTGAGGTCCAAATTTCTGGGAGAGATTACACAGAACCTGTCATGTGTACGGTGCATTTATTGTTGCAATGCGGCGATGGTGAGGTCGTCTGGATCTCAAAATTAGGGGTCTACAAATTAAACCCTTTTCACTTTTAATATTTCAAAATGAACTCACCTGAAAATGGTACCTGAATTAGGACTTTCAAGTAAACTGCAAAAATTATCTTGTTTGACACATAAATAATGTGAATTACTAAAATGAGCAATTAAACAAATCTACATAGCTTTTAACACAGTCATTACACATACTTCTAAGTCACTGAATATTTGTGTGCTACAGCTAATACAGCAACCTTTTGTTTTCCCTTCATTGTTCTACACATGTTGCAGCTTACTCGTTTTGCTACACCAACTCTGTGTTTACAAGATCCCCATTTAAGAATTCTAGTAATTGGTAGTCCTACCTCCTGTGGAAAGTTTGGATTGATAGCTGTCTCTTCAGATATGATCTGATCAATTGCTGTTGTAGGGACTTCAAGCAAAAATTTGACTCTTCAATTTTCTGTCAGTGATGAATATATTACTAATGTGTTTACCACACAAATATTCATGGTTGAGTGGGAGGTAATCTTCTGAAACACCTGCTGGTAAAGTAAATTGGGCACTTCAGATCCAGTGCATCAATTTCTTCTGAGGCAGTATAACAGTATTCTATTATCTCAGGCTTATTTGTTTATATGCACAATGAAGCAGCTTTATGCCTTGAAGACTTTTAACTAACAGTCTTCTTAAGGCTTTGGACGAAATATGTCAGTAAGTAACGTCTCAAGGGACAAATTAGTTTTACATTTAGCTGTCAGGAACACCTTTGGAATCTCTCTTTTAATTATTATTTTTTACATGTATAGCCTTTTTGTGTCCTCTTACCAGTCTGACTAGTACACCTGCTTTGTTTAATGAGGATATTTATGACCTCAAACAAAGAAGAGAAAAAAATTGTGACCATGCAGCCTGCAAACTTACTTAATACACAGGTTGGACTTAAATCTGTAGATACGATCCACCAATTCAAATACAGTTTCAAGATTATCCACCAATATTTCACAAGCCTATGAAATAAGCACAATGATTTGGATATCATAGCATGTGTTAATAAATCAGATGATTCTGTTGATACTGAGCACTGATATACCAAAGAATAATCTTGTTATGCACCTATTAACAAATAATTTCTGCTCATCTTTCAGTGGGAAGATCAAGCCTTAGGGTGGTGCTCCAATACTTGGAAAATGGTAATAATTAGTGCCCCATAGATGTAATGCCTTTAAATGTTGAAAGTGTCACTGAACTTTCTGTGATAAACTATAGATGGGGAAGGAAACATATAATTGTGAGTACAGGCAGACCATCATCAGAAAGTATAGATATCATTTTGAGCTAATCGCTATCAACTGCTTATAGAGAGATATAGAAAAAACTCTGGGAAAATGGCTGGGTAATTATTCTGAGAAATATTCACAGTCTAATAAAATATTATCTAACAGAAACCAGTTTTTTATGTGGAGAATGGTGAGTGGCACACAATCTATCATTACTGATATGTAATAACACAGGGTACTCAGGGTCCTGTACTGGGATGACGTCTTTTGTTGATTTATGTAAATGACGTAAACTACTGGTTCCCAAATTCAAAGATATTTCTATATGCTGATGCTACATCTGTTGTGTGCAAGCCTTAACGTAATGAGCACCTACAAATAGTGTGAAACTGTGTTACAGATGAAATAATTCAGTATTTCAATGGAAGTCTTCTTACTGTCAGCACGAACATGACAGCAATAATGGATTTTAACCCACAAGACAGATTTTGATATTCAGTTGTGCACTGGAACTTACTACATAAATCCTGAGAATAGCAATACTGGGATACGCATGTTCACTCTCTGACAAGCCAACCAGCTTAAAATATATTTCCAATAATTATGCAGAGCAAATACTTAAACAATACCTTTGTACTGCGTCCTGCTTATGCTATGTCAATGGATTCTAGTATAGGGTACAGAACAGAAGTATGGAATGCCACAACAAAAGCAAATCTTCATAAGGTTTTAAAGCTACAGAAGAAGGCTGTAAGAATAATTTGTGGTGCAAAACCAAGAGCCTCATGCTGTGTTTTGTTCCCTTAAGTTGGGATATAAAATGTTATAAATATGTACATTGATTAGTCAGAACATTATGACCACGTACCTAACACCCAGTATGTTCACCTTTGGCATGGATAACAGAGTGCAGCTCATGGCATGGAAGTAATGAGCCATTGGTAGATCGTGGGAGGGAGTTGGCACCACATATGCACACCCAAGTCATCCAATTCCCATATATTCTGGAGAGAGGGCGAAGAGCTCTGGCGCCACATTCAATCGCATCCCATATGTGTTCGATGGCGTTCAGATTTGGCTAGTCATGGGGTCAACACATCAATTGGAACTCGCCACCGTGTTCCTTGAACCACTCCATCACACTCGTGGTGTTGTCACAAGTCGTATTATCTTGCTGAATAGTGCCTCTGTCAGAAGCCCTGCTCAGACACACAGCATGATTGTCATGATGGGATGTACGTGTGCAACCAGTGTATGATAGTGCTTGGCCGTCATGGTGCCTTGCACGAGCTGCTTTGGATCCGCCAGCTTGTCTGCATCTTGCAGTGCAGGTATCAATGAGGTGTTTACCCTGGAGGACGACGGATTCGCGCCATCCCATATGCATGATGAAGAAGGCGTCGGTATTCATCAGACCATGCAACGTTTTGCCAGTGCGCCAATGTCCGGTGACGATGACTATTTTAGTCGCAGTCGTCAATGTTATGGTGCCAAGATTGGCATATGCGGAGGCTGTAGCAGCAGAGGCCCTCCGGTTGGAGTGTTTGGTACTCTGTGTGTTCAGACACACTCGCACTCTTCCCAGCATTAAAATTTGATGTTCGTTCAGCCAGTTTGCCACCTTACTGTTTTACCAGTCTACACAGCCTACAACGTCCAAAATCTGTCCGACTGAAGGATGGCTGCCCAATCCTATGACGTCTGGACTTGGTTTCTCCACCTGTTGCAGACACTCACCACAGCACTCCTCGAACACCCAACAAGGTGTGCAGCTGCCAAATTGCTTGTGTCAAGTATCCAGGCCATCACAATCTGCCCTTGGTCAAACTCAGACAGATCACGCACCTTCCTCATTCTGCACATGGGCAGCACACTCACTGATCCTACAATGCACTGTGCGTGTGTCTGACTAGCAGTCATTCCACAGAAGGTGACGCTGCTATTGCCTGGACGGATTTATATCAACAATAAGCCGGTGATATAATGTTGTGGATAATCAGTATATATTTTTAAACGAATTGTGTTGCCCGAACACTTAATGTGAATATAAACTCCCACCAGAACAGTTTCGTATAGGCTTCGTTAGGTATGTTTTGTATCATTTAATATAAAAGGTTTATCACCTAGTATTAGTTTTAAGTTATGTCTTAAACAACTAATGTAAAGTAGATCTTAGTTGAAATCAAAGAATGGAAACTCAAGGTTGGAATGTAAACAATGTAAGGAAAAGATGACACAGTGAGTTATAGGCAGGCATAATGAAAAGAGACTAAACATTGCCTTTCTGCCAAAACCTCCTTCAGAAAATGAAACACAGAAGTGAATGGAGTGTTTTTTTTTTTCTTTAAGAGTCTTTTCGATAAGCCTGGCCTCTCTGTAACACAGTGTCTCATATTTACAGTGAGTAATAATCTATCTTTTTCTTATATTGTTGATACAGCTCTCAGCTTCTTAGGTGAAATGCTCTCTTCCCTCAAATCAAGCCTCACCTATAAGTAAATTACTTGCAGACCTGTGCCTTATTCCATTGCAGTTTGTTGTAAGAAATGTGCATATGTGTAGCCATTTGATGTGCACTGACAAATTCAGCAAAATGATCCTTGTATCATATGATGTTGAATAAAGTTCTTGTCACTATAATAATAATAATAATAATAATAATAATTATTATTATTATTATTATTATTAGTTTTGAAGAGAATCAGTTATCCTCTGTCACATTTCTAAATGACGAAACCATTTTGAAAACCACTGTAGGATGTCTGTTTTATGATGTAAGGTGACTTTATTGCATTACTGGCCAGTTTCAGTCTTTTGCCAGTTTAAAGTTGGTGAAGTGGGAGTCACAGCCTGTAACAAATTTCATGCTGTGTGGACATGCATTTAAAACAACTCACATATGTAAAAACATTACTAATAGCAAGCTTCCTGGTTCTCACAAATTCATGTAACAGCTCAGTGTATACTTTTGCATCCTCATACATTAAGATATCTCTCCACTTACTTTCATTTCTGTATGAGAATGTAATACTACTTCAGTCCAGGAGAGAAATCTCTTAAGTAGTAGGTTGACATCAATTTTATACTAGTTAAAACATAAACTGATGTTGTCACAAACGTCCCAGCTGTAAATATGATCAATTGTTTTGACAGTTCATGGCAGATAGACTGAAATGTACTGAGATTGTAGTGCCACAGTGTTACAAACATTCAAATAAAGCAGAAAACAAAATTCCTTCCAGCCCAGAGGACATGACTGTACTAGTTACAGGTTGAATAGGTTAGGTCTGATGACCTGGCAAGAATTTGCCAAAACAATAAAATACAAGGAAGTTAACTGGGGCAGTGAAATTAAAGAATCAAGTGAAAATATAGAGTAAGTATAACTGAAGTAAAGATGCACTAGAAAATCAAGTATAGGAAATAAATTTTCTCTGTTAATAAGAATATATCTCTAAATCTCATGTATTCTAGAAACCACTGAACTTTCAAGTTAAGTCAGTAATATATTTGCCTAAATAAATGCTAGCAAAATATTATACATAAGTTTTCAATAAAAAGGTTCCAGATTCCAGAACCTTATAAAGGTCCTTGCATCTCACAAAATGGAGTGATAAATTGCAAACTGAGAGTTTAAATGACTGTTTTGAGAGTTATCTATAAGTTATCTTAACCACAGTATTAACTCAGTCCATAGAATTTCTGGGAGTGCTGCAGCTAAACTCTTCTTAGTGTTTAAGTGGCTTGTATGAATCATCTGCTGTGTATTTTTAAATACACTAAGGGTAGGAAAAAATTACAAGACGATTCAACTAAAAAAATATAAAAACTTCAACAATGGCAATAATTTGAAATAGAACAAATAAACATGAGCTTTCCAGAAACGACATATCGTTATTTACGAGCTGGGAGTATTTTTAATTATTTTTTTAAATAAAAACCCAAGGAAATGAGGTGGAGTGTAAAATTTTAATGGGTGGATCACCAGCACTGATGTAGATATTTGACTAAATGTGAAACAAGTACAACAGCTAAATGGTAGTTAAATATTGTAACTGTAACACAGTAACTCTTCTGAGGTACAACATATTTATTTATACTGACACGTTATTGCAGTTTGTAGGCCCTATTTGGTCAAGGTTCAAACTGAAGTCATGGAAGAGGCCGACAACAATTATACAAGTAACTGAGCATGTTTCTGTAACCACTTCAAGTCCCTAAGAACAAGAGTCCAATGGATATTGGAACTTTCCTATTAATCCATTTCAGGCAATGTCCACCTTCATAATATCTGTCAAAAAACATCATAGGTGCCATATTAGCACAAATTATGTATGACACATTAAGAGCAAATGTATGGGTTCATTAACAAAGAAGTTTACATACAACAGAAAAACCTTAATTCAGAATATTTATTGTAGCTCTGGCGTTTAACTGACAGTGCTATGCCATTACATAATTGGCTATCACAACATACCACTAGGTAGCATGATTTTAGGGGTGCTGGGAGCTTGTGTCAAATTTTGATGGACAGTTGCTAACAAAATACAAAATTGACTAGGAAACCATATAATAACTGTAAACCATGATAAAGGGTTTTTTCCTTTATGAAAACTAAGAATCATAAAAGTGTGAAAGATCACATTCAAACAAAAGCTCATCATTAATGCATGTGATGTGAGCAAGAGATGATGGGATGGGAAGGGAAGGAAAGAAAGACAAGAGAGACACAGTGGCAGGTGTGCAAAATGATCTTGACTTTTATAAATGGCAGCCAGCAATTACCAGCATTGGAAAACTTACAATATGGAAGACAGACTTACTGTAAGTGTATTAGGTGTTGAAAAAACACATAATAAGGTGAAAGAGAAATTTTTCATAGTGCATAAACATGTCATTAAACTACCACAGCCACATACAGGGTGATTCATGAAGTTACGCAAATATTTTAATATGTCATTCTACAAGTAAAACTAAAGAAAACAGTTCATATAAACAAAGGTCCACAAATTTTTAGTTAGTGAGTTATGGCTAATAAAAGCTTTTGCCTGAAATTTAGCAACTTCGCTGACATGAAGCCATTGCAAAACTGTATGAGGTTAGTGGAAAGCATAATTTCCATTTATTTTGTTGTTACTGATCTGTTGAATCTAATAAAATATGTCCCAGAAGTGTATCTAAAGTAATCTTCCAAATCATCCAGACAAGCACAGAAGTAATTTCAAAAATTTTTAATTTATTAACTATTTGGACCAATTTGTTTTTAAAATTTCAGACAATCGTACAAAGTTTTCAACAGATGTTGTGGAGAACTTAATTTTGGTAAAATTAACAACATTAATTGAAACTGTATGAATGTCAGATAATCAGCTTTCATTAATACCATAGCACATATGCATTCATGTTAAACCATAAAAAACAAAGCAATTTCACAATACATTCACTATAAATGTTCAAAAACGTCTCCACCAAGTTCAATGTATTTAGCTGCATGTGTATGAAGAGATTTTGTTGCTCATTTCAGTTTCACGGGTTTTTTCTTAATTTCGTCTAAAAATTACAGCAGATACATGTCTGGGACATGGTTTATTAGATTCGCCAGAGCAATAACAACAAAATAAATGGAAATCGTGATTTACTCCAGCCTCTTACAGTTTTGCGATGACTTCATATTAATGAAGTTGCTAAATTTCAGGAAAAATCTTTTATTAGCTGTAACTCCATAACCAAGCATTTGTGGGCCTACGTTTGTATGAACTTTTATTTTAGTTTTACTTGTAGAATACCATATTAAAATATTTGCGTATCTTTGTGAATCGCCCTGTATATATGAGCAGGTAATGTATTCTATATAATGTTATTTAGATTAGGTGAGTAAGTAGTGACCGGAAGAAACATGGGTGAATATGCACCAGAATGGATAGGAGGATTGTGGAGGAGCATAAGGCATATGGAAAATTTATTTTTATTGATTTATAATGCCACTGCACTAACAAAGTCATAGTACAATAAAATATCTTAAAATTTACAAACACCAACAGAGCAATGAAGAGCAGCAATAGTGTTCACCAGGCCTTAGAAGAGATCATGTACTCCAACACTAAACACAGGATAATGACATGTATTTGAATACAGTACGAAGAGCATTAACATTACAGAACTGTTTTTCATATCTACAATGAAATCATTTATTCTGTCAGTTAGAGACAAATCACTCACCTGTGGTTAAAAAACCACGCCAGTTTATTTTTACAGTAATTACTCATGGGATGCATAAGTGAGGGAAGCGGAGCAAGAAAAAAAGGTGGGGTTGATTATGCATGATTAAATGGGAAAGGATCATGCATGATAAAAGGATGATGTAAACAGAAAACAGATTAAAGCTGTGGGATGAAGGGGGTGTTTGGGCAAGGAGGCACATGAAACAAGAGAAGAAGAGAATGGTGCTCTGGTTTGATTGTGGAACCACAGGCAAACACACCGTTTTACTGTTCCTGGTACTGGTAAATGTGAATGTCAACACTAACAGGTGAAGGTAGTGTCATCTTACAATGACTGGTAGTGATAGTCATTAAGTGTGGGTGCAGTAGTATGGTCTTTGTGAAACTGGTCTGACCTGTGCTTTAGCAATGAGATGAAGGCTTTCATTCTTCTCCCCATGTTGGGATACTCTTTATTGTTTTGTATAATTAATGGCTTGTTGTTCATCTTCATGGAGTTATATTAAATTGTTTGATGTGTCTGCATATTCAGCCAAGCATGAAATGGTTTATAATGTTTGCATTGTTTTTGATATTATGTAATATATGTATTCGCTATCTAACAAATTACCACATGAAAGTGGGCTGCTATTATTTCGTATAGTGCACTGCTGTAAAAATTGCAGTTTGGCATTAGGACATCTGGTCCACAGTCTTATCTGAATTTACGATATAATCTTCGATGGATTTGTACACCTCATCACCCCAAGCCTTCACCCTCACCTCTTTATTTCCTATTTAGCTCAGTTCTACCATTGCCCGTGTCAGTTCACCTTTCTGTTACTCATGCAAAATCTCTCCTACCTTCGCCCCAGACCACAATGCATATCCTGCCTGTTTAATTACGTCAGATCTGTCAAGGAAACCAAGACATGATACCACTCAACCGAGCGATGTAGAACGACTCACATTCTGTGGTGCAGCAACGATTAAGATAAGCAGAGACTAAACTGACAAAGGAATCAGACCAGACTTCTGGCCACCCAGAAAAACAGGGAACATGATCTGTCAAAGGTACTCTCAGCCTCCGAGTACCATGGATTAATAGTATTCCTTGCAAGTGTGGCATCAGTTATATAGGGCAGCTATACAGACTGTTACTAATGGCTATGTTGAGCATTGCCACCTAAAGTACAGATGTGGGGCAGTCTATACAGACGGTTACTAATTGCTGTGTTGAACATTGCCACCGTAAGTACAGAAACACAAAAAAGAGCAGTTTCTGAAAACAGTCTAATGAATAAACACAAGATTGTTTGTACAGACCAGGATTCAGGCCCACAATTCCAACTGTTGGGAGTCTGTGATTAGGGAAGCAGTAGAAATTAGACTGTGTGGTCACAACTTCAGGAGACCCTGATAACGCACTTATCTGTTTATTTATTTATTTGCTATTGTTTTTAGTCCTAGCTAGATACAACACATCAAATGTCAATCGTAAGTTAGTATATATGAATATAAAACATAACATTTTAACACGATTTTAAATTAGGAAGTATAACTAAAGCAATGCATGGAAACATGCGCCAGAGGAAGAACGTTTGCAGAGGAAAACTTTAGATGCTTTTACGTCTACAAACATACTCCGCAAGCCACCGCATGGTGTGTGGCAGAGGGTATCTTGTACTACTACTAGTTTTCAAATTGGTGTTTTGAAATTGATGTGGTTTGAAAACTGAGAAGAATTTATTCATTTCCTTTTCTGTTCCACTTAGAAATAGAGCGAGGGGAAAACGACTGTCTACATGCTCCTGAATTGTTTCGACATTTTCCTTTAATACTGGTGGGGGTCCTAAACACTCTATGAGTACTCAATTATGTGTCACACTAGTGACCTATGTGAAGAGTCCTTTGCAGAAAAGTCACACGTTTCCAAATTTCTCGCAATAAACCAAAGTCGACCATCAATACCTTATGTACTACAACCATCACATGCCTGTTCAATGTCATATTGCTGTGCTACAATACGCCTACATGTTTAAACAACGTAATTGTAATGCTGTACTTCGAACATTACACAACTGCTGATCCTACTCATGGTTACACACGTTTTTCTACACGGAGCTAACCGTCATTCACCACAACATCTGCCAGATCATTTACAATGCAGAGAATAATAGCAGTCCTATCACACTTTCCTGGGGCACTCCTGATTATACCCCTGTCTCTAATGAATACTCTCTATCGTGGACAATGCACTGGGTACTATTACTTAAGAAGTCTTAGAACCACTCACATATCTGGGTTCCTATTCTGCATAATATTCACCATACCATATAAGTGATAGTGCTGCAAGCTATGCTGGACAGCGACACATATGTAGCCTATGAATGGAGAGATCTGTACCTTAGCATACGCCATCTCCATGATGTCATCATGGTGCAATTTAGCCAATGATGTGCCATCTACTGGGCATAAAAGTGTGAGCCACGACAGTTTTGTGGCAATCACACTTAGTCCCTGCTGATGGTGATGGAGGCTGTTATTAATAGCTTGGGATTTCATAAAAAATTTAGGTTGCAAGTTAATAGAACTTTTTATTCATGTGAGTAAAACTATTGAGTAAAACTGATAGCTGACGATCTTAAAGAAATGTGTTCAGGGTCCCTGGCAGTATCACACTTACATGTCAATACATTTACTCCCTAATAGTATTTGTTGGTAATAATAGGTGTATTTTACTATGTTCACTGAAATAAGATTGTAAAATACTGGAAGTAAAAATTATGTCTCTGTATACTATGCATCCCTGGCTATGATTCACAATGGAGTTTTACATTCTGATACAAAAGTCTTTTACAGGTTGCTGCTAGACATCAGGCAGAAAACTGGAAACCCCAAGATATTAAAGAAATACAAAGTAAAAGATTATTTTATTAGCTACTCCTACTATAATTAATTATGCATAATGTTTGGGCTCAAAGATGCATCTGCTGGTTAACACCAAGGTTCGTATTAAACAGAATTTTAACGTCGTTGTTATATGTAAGGTTGATAGTGCTCGTTGTAAAATCATCATATGCTTTGTGTAAAGTATGAGAGAAAGACGACACTTCAGTAAAAGCTATCTCTAGCTTTGAGGACTATTAGTTCCTTCTTCTGGGAAGACGGGTATGGTTTGGAAGACTGGGAATGAGGGGAAGAGCACTTAGATCACATGTCTAGAACAATGGTGTGACCCATTGATGAATACTAGTCAAGTGTTTCAAATCCTCACCGGGTCAAATGAAACGGACACACTGAACCAACTCAGAGATAGGCTGCTAGATAGCTTACCACTGTATCCAAACATTATGAAGGTGCTTCACAAACTCGTAAGAGAATCCCTGAAGCGAAGACAATGTTCTTTTCTGTGGAACACTATTAAGAAAATTTAGAAGATATGAGGAATTTGGGCTCGTATGGAGGCATATAGGTTTCCTTTCTTCCCTCATTCCATTTGCGAGTGGAACAGGAAATGAAAAGATTTGTTGTGGTACAAGGTACACTCCGCCATGCACCATTTCGTTGCTTACGTAGTATGTATATATATGAAAATACGGAAGAAAATTCTGACTGCCTACTACGTTAAAAAATCTTAGTTGACATTAACACATAACTTCGAGATTTATTTCTAATGTTTTTTTCCACATGTAACTTACCTGATACAATCCAATAATCAGTGATTTGAATCTGTAACAGTCTTACAATTTTGAGTTCTGAGTGTGGCTAAGATCTTGTAATAAATCCTTATTTAGTGCTTTTCATCAAATTGCCACAAAAAATGAACTGTATTTTGAGAAACTATACATAGGAAGATGAGAATTCCATATAGGTACTTGAGAACAGAACAACGGTCATAATTTGAGCATATCGTTAACACAGATTGGGCAAGACCACATATTTGGGCTAGAGTACTGTATTGGATTTCATCCTCCCCCTTCCCCCTTCCCTAGAAACTTGGGGTGGAGTAACAAGCTTATCTGTAGCATAGTCTGAGGTCTACATTAGCCTGAAATGTGACAATTTTATTGACAGTTGTGGAACTCAGCGAACAGGAAATGAAGGTTGTGGTAACAGACAGATGTGTAGCATTTCCTAATATTTAAATGCATTTTCCCATGTTAACGCATTTTTCATAATAAAAACTAAAATCACTGGGTCATGCCCGAAAACATGTATTAGACAATGAACAAGCATCCGACGTGTGTTTTGATGGATAATACGTCCATATGTAGCACAAAAAGTGCAAAAATGCAAGGGGCGTTCCATTACGTATCTTTCACTGCTATTTTATCCATTTTTCGTATTTGCTACTGCCAGTATGGATGCAAACACAAATCTTATTTAAGTATTGCAAACGTCTGAGTGGTACTTATTTTAGTAAGCTGCACTCAATATCTTAAAAAACATTTAGAGGCATTGTGCTGAAGGCGTAATATTATGTGTTATGCTGTAAATCACTTTGACATTCAACTAATAATTCGTAATCAATTGGCTTCAATCAATCACATAACACTTTAATCTGTAACTCTGACTACGCTATGGATTATTATGTCACCATAATCGAAATTATTCGCATTCGAACCTTGTTCCTACATTTAATTCTCAAAACGGAAGCTTCACTCAAGCACTGTAATATACACATTGACTTGACATTTCATAATGACAGCTGTGGGCAGGTATATATTAAGACTTGGGTCAACAGGTGACTGACGTCACTTCTGTCAATAGAGCTGCTTACAGGTCTAGTCTCCTGGCAGCGTTCTCACGCTTTAGGCATTTCTGATGACGTCATGAAGCAATTCCTCGGTACCCGGGACTCGGACGTCTTGCCGACACAAAGAAACGAGGAGGATCTGTGAAAACGTCAAACGCAGTTATGGACGGAACTTAGGCCCAAAACAGATTCATGAAGCACGTCCATCCACGCGGAATATTCACTAGCAACTAGACCGATATTTGTTTCTGATATAGTCAATTACAGTAAGTAACAAACAGAGAGGAGAAACTAAATGGGATATTTGTATTTTGCAACACCAATATAGCCGTTCTGTCACACATTATCACTTACATGTATACAGAATATCAGATGAACAGGCTCTGTGAACACTGCATTTAGGTAGTACGTTTCAAGAAATGTATTTTGTTTGCACTGTGTGATTTATAACCACCACAGTATGGCTGTAGCCCATACAACATGGCAGCAAGTAGCCAGTGGCGGGAAAGGAAAATTTTGATAACTGAAACTTTATTTCAGCAGCATTACGATGCCTAGAAATAATAGCAGGGTACAAAAAGGAAACAGGATACGGATGCTATCGTACGGCATGGCTTCCCTCAAAAATTCCGAACGTACATGCTGTAAACTCCTTGCATTCACTCTCCTCGTAGCTGTGACCGAATTCGCTGTTATTCAGAGTGCAAAATTCAAACAATGGCCGAGATACGTTTCTGAACGCGGCTAAATAAGGAACGCTGTGCGATAAAGGTGCAAGATTTTAATTACGATAGTACAGGTGTTGGGCTCGCAGCCAGCGCCACATCCGCTGCGGTGGCGGCGTTTGTAAACTAGATGCTATCGCTGGTTTCACTGCCGGGCGTGACGTAGCTCTGGGTTTGCGGAGCAAATTGAAAACAACGCCGTTCACAGGTAGTCTCCTGTGGACGTAAACGGTAAAAGAGAAACCAGCAACCAGTGGCTCTTTCTTCACAGATCTCAGAACAATTTCTGATCTCCCATCATTTCACCAAAATACACTTCCCGTTCACATGTTCCTGTTAGTCATAAAAACATATCAAGTTGCACGTGAAGAATGACAGTGAGATTTGGTTGAATGACTTGGAAATTTTGTTGACCTAAGGGTATAATACACTCATTTCATTTCAATTGCTCATCTTATTCACCAGCTCGGCTTCTGGAGTATCTTCTCTGTTAATGAAAACTGTTGTACCACATATATTTAAACAAACCAGCTCAATAATCATCAATCTGGCGTTTACAGTGATGTAGGTCACGAGAAACATTGTATTCTATTTCCCTCAAACTCCGGACAGAGATGGCTAATTGTACCTACTTCACTGTACAGATTGTCGTCAGTCGAACACACTGTCTCATAATTGATGGATGGAGGTAGTTGCATATGTACCGCAGTGTATCGTTTTCACGACTTCTCTACTCCTGTACACTGTGATAAACCCTAAATGTGTCCCCAGATGTGACAGTACATCCTTCTTAGTGATCTGTCCTGCCATACACAAATAACAAAGGTCAAACCGGATAAATCTCATACATTTCACGTCTTGCTATACCCACTGCTTCCTGCAGCCACTGGCTGCTTAAAGTAACTTTCGAAAAGCCAGGAATAGATGAATCACCCTCAGCTGCCTCTGCATTACCACTTATCATTACGTTATCAAATAAACTAACAATCCGACTGTAATTCAACCTTACTTTTGACTATGACATTTTACACAACACCTGACTAAACAAAATAAGGCCATCAATATGTCAAACGTACAAGCTGCTGGAGAATGTAGATTATAGTAGATAATTAAACTGTTTATTTTCTTTCTGAGATTAGAGGGCTGTTTCAATCCCACTGATTCTTAAAAATTGATTTCTTCCTGTAAACCGTACCCTAAAAAGTTTCTACAGGTATCAGAGTAGTGCTTTTTGCTAAAGAGGACAAAAGAGGTCGGGCTGTAAAGGATCTTGGGACTGAAACACATCTTCGGTTTGAGAAAAACAATTGAGCGGCATTATTCTAGCATATGGCATCACTACAAAAACTGGTAACTGAAAAATGTCAGGAATCAACAGAAATTTTATTTCCATCAAATAATATCTTAGTGTGAACTATCACCTATAATACTGAAGGTCTGATGAGTAAATTTAATAAACCATCTACTGGGCTAATCAGTTAGAGCTGTCAAATCCAGACAACATGATTTGCTTCTTTGCACATCATTTGAATGATGCAGGATTTTGGGTCGGCATTTTACTTCTCTAAAGTAGAAATTAACGATGGAGAAGTGGTTAGATTCACCAGAAGCTGTGATAAATTTAAGAATATAGGCATTCATAAAGTATACTTGGAGCAGCATATGCACGCATTTGCCATATAAAAGGAAATTTATAATCAGGTCTTTATAATACTAAGTATACAGAACGACTGCTGGTAACACTCATTTCTCCACAAATCTCTTTGAAGAAGTACTGGTTGTTGTTGATTTTGATATAGATTTCCTCAGAAACTCATCCAATAAGAATTTATTGCAGTCACCAACATTACAGTTCAACCTAATTTCCACTGTACATTTCCCAGTTATGGGAGCTGATTGCTAAAAAAGTAGTTACTGAAAATATCTGTATAGGAACATCGAATTATCAACTTTATACTTCAAAACTAAAGGCCAGTAGCCACTCAAACCATGATATGCAGTTTGATATGTTAAACCGAAATAATGAACAGGATACAAAAAGTACTAAATCTGCATTCAGGGTGATAGTCGCTACATCAAAAATTTTTTGTCATAGGAAAATCGTCAAAGGATCAACTGACATCATGTATACAGCGTTAATGATATCAATGTATCCAGTGATTTCTTGACATGTTTAATCAGCGCTTATAATAACAATGAAAATTTTTTAACATGAAAACAATGAAAAATACAATGTTTTGTAAAGTCTTTAAGTTATTTGACAGCAGTTTTTCACCAAAGTTGATTTATCAAATGGCTCTGAGCACTGTGGGACTTAGCGTCTGAGATCATCAGTCCCCTAGAGCTTAGAACTACTTAAACCTGACTAACCTGAGGACATCACACACATTCATGCCTGAGGCAGGATTCGAACCTGCGAGCATAGCGGTCGCACGGTTCCAGACTGTAGCGCCTAGAATCGCTCGGGCACCCAGCTCGGCAAACTTGCGTTACTTAAACTAATAACCTGTATATAATATAATTAAAATTTAAATATAATATAATTATAATTAAAAGAATGATATTTTAGTAACTCAGATTAGACCGGAGTACACAAATAAAGCTATGGCCTGCTCGAGGGACAAAAATATCTATAAAACAAAAAGGAAACTGGATCTGAATCTGTCACTCAGAAACAACTCTAGTGCTGATGCTGTAGTTTATTACTGGATATGCTCTGAAATATGGAAGAGAGTAATACAGACATATAAGGAAATGGATTACTGGGTAGAGATAGTCCCATAAGGTAACAAAATAAGGACAAATGAGATTTAGTTAAAAAAAAAGAGGCTGGTAGAATCAGAGAAGATGAGCAGACGGCATAAAGAGTCAATAACACATTGATAAGAGATGTCTGAATGTTTTGTAGACTCTTTAGCAGTGAGTTCATAATTGTTAGTGAAAATTTGAGGTTGTCAGATTCAAAATATGCTACTGCACGATATCTCAGGCTATTCATTACATATAACTTCAGTGAAGAATATGCCTAATTCTCAAAAGTTCTAGAAGACTTAATGCAGAAGCGGAATTTTGTACATCTGGTTACAGATAACACATTTAGAAAGTCATGGCTTGGGTCAGTAAGGGGTTCTGACACTGAAAAGGCTATTCAAAGAAATGGGTTCAAATGGCTCTGAGCACTATGGGACTTAACATCTGAGGTCATCAGTCCCCTAGAACTTAGAACTGCTTAAACCTAACTGACCTAAGGACATCGCACACATCCATGCCCGAGGCAGGATTCGAACCTGCGACCGTAGCGGTCACGCGGTTGCAGACTGAAGCGCCTAGAGCCACTCGGCCACACTGGCCGGCAAGGCTATTCATACATACACTGAGCGTATATCAAATTCAGTTAAAAAAAATTATACACAACGAGCATATTTTGTGATCTGCGAATGTCACCTGAATGTGTCATGAATCATGAAGCTCTCCTAAGTAAATTTGAATCTTATAGTGTAAAAAATAATGCTACAAAACGAATCAAATTGTATCTGTTTAGCAGAAAACGATGTGTTGGTTTCCCCGGCCAGGTTTTGTTGATGGAATTCGCTGAACATCACGGACTGAATTCTGTTTCATCTGGACACTGTCGTCAGGTGATTAATGTTATAGCTGAGGTGGTCTTCTCCCAACTGGTCCTGGCTCTGTATATTATGGTGCTCAGGATAACTCTCTTCTGAGTTGGTTGATGAAACCAACAACCTTTAAGTATATGTCTGTAAGCACCTGTTTTGATACACAGAATGGCAGAGTCATCCACCTGCTTTAGGCTCGACTGACACATCAAAAAAAGGCAACTTCCTATGCTTCTCCACCTCCACTGAAAATCTTGTATTTGGATGTATACCACTCATAGGGCTGCAATGTGGCCGGTTTAAAAATGTATCATCAACATATCTAGAGAAGGTGGGTGGATGATCTTTCTTTGAAGATTTTCATGAAAAAAATTAGCTTAGGCTGATTTCAGTTTCCAACTCATCAGTCGTCTCCACCACACAAAAAGTATGTGAACATCATGATGAATCAAAGCACTTTTAAATTTTCAGGGGAGACATCATCAGCCAATAGTTTAAATGTTTCTTCTATTAGTACCTTTCTACAAACGAAGACCACATGGAAGCTGACAAAGCTTGTACTTTGGACTGTCTTTATCTGCTTTATGATCCCTCAAACATTTGAGAGTTCCTAATATACTGTCTACAGTGGTCACTATAACTGCCAATAACTTAATTCCATACTTTGTCGTAGGAGACCTGATAGCACTAACTACTGTTCTATGTGGAACACCTTACTTATTAATTTAGGCAGCCACTATAGCCTGGGTGCCATAAGTGGTGGTGGCCTTAAATTACTCACATGTACTTTCAACATAAATATTTTCACAGTTTCACACGGTTTCTGCCTACACTACTATTTAGCACTATCGGAGACTACGTTATATTGAGGTAGAGATCCCATCTTCTGAATATGGATGTCAGAGTATACAGAGATTCGGGATGTGGCACCGACCCTCCACTGTTAAAGACGAAAATTATATTTTAACATGAAAACTAAGAAACACACAGCATTACAAATACAGATTATTATGGACAAGAAGACCTATAATGTATCCCAGAGCTCGTCAACGATGAGTCTACCTAATCAACGAATTACTTTTAGCAGAGAATATAAGTATTATAAAGGAAGGCTCAGCAGAAGTTGTGTGTGAAGAGCTTGAAACTGTATTACACAAGACAGCCTATAAAGCATTGTGTCTGATCCCTAATATGGGTACCACAACAGCTGGTGATACCAGAAGGTGTAAGAACAGATGCTAGATAAACGGAACGCATATGAAGAATGATCAGCAACCAAAGACTTGGATGATGGGAAACTGTATGTTGAAGCCAGAAAAACGGTAGTAATAAAGATAACAACAGTTACAAATGATTCCTGGGGCAAGAAATGTACAAAAGGATACAGATATATTGAGAAACAAAATAAGAAATGGGCCGGGAAATAGTAAAGAACCTAAAAAAAGGGAAGAGCAACAACGAATATATACCACTGATAAAGATATGGGAATAGGTGGAACACTGTTATGAAAATATGTTAACAAAACGTCGAGAGGAGTTTCTAGAGATATAATCATGAAGGATCAAGGAAGGGATAGCACCAAGTGTGTCCCTAAAAGAATTAAAAAAATCAGTAATAACAATTAAATTGGAAAATCCATAGGAGCAGGAAGAATTCCCACTGAGCTGATAGTATGCTGCAGAAGACATCCTAAAATATGTTAACTTATCTTTAGTAAGAGTCTGATGAAAAGAGATGAACCCTTAAAAGAATGGAAGGAAGCATACTTGATATCAAAAAGAGACTGCAGCTACATTGGGGCATCAGCCGAATGGTCGAATTATAAAAGAACCCCTTTAGAACGAAATTATAATAGGATAAGAACACACTCGCCAAACACGGATTCGACCATGATGATGCTGTAAACAGAACCTGGATTCATCCAAAAAAATGACGTTTTGCCATTAGTGCACCCAGGTTCGTCGTTGAGTACACCATCGCAGGCGCTATTGTCTGTGATGCAGCGTCAGGGGTAAACGCAGCCGTGGTCTCCGAGCTGATAGTCCATGCTGCTGCAAACGTCGTCGAACTGTTCGTGCAAATGGTGGTTGTCTTGCAAACGTCCCCATCTGCTGATTCAGGGATCGAGACATGGCTGCACGATCCTTTACAGCCATGCGGATAAGATTCCTGTCATCTCGACTGCTAGTGATACGAGACCATTGGGATCCAGCATGGCGTTCCGTATTACCCTCCTGAATCCACCGATTCCATATTCTGCTAACAGTCATTGGATCTCGACAAACGCGAGCACCAATGTCGCGATACAATAAACCGCAATCGCGATAGGCTACAATCCGACCTTTATAAAAGTCGGAAACGTGATTGTACGCATTTCTCCTCCTTACACGAGGTATCACAATAACGTTTCACCAGGCAACGCAGGTCAACTGCTGTTTGTGTATGAGAAATCGGTTGGAAACGTTCCTCATGTCAGCACGTTGTAGGTGTCGCCACCGGCGCCATTCTTGTGTGAATGCTCTGCATATATGCTTTGCATATCACAGCATCTTCTTCATGTCGGTTAAATTTCGCGTCTGTAGCACGTCATCCTCGTGGTGTAGGAATTTTAATGGCCAATAGTGTATTTCCTTTTGAAAGAAACTCCATTAATTAGATTAGCTTGAATTGGTGTCTAGCGATCCGAGAAAGCAGCTTTCCTAGTCATCCTATATTAGAGGAGTGGTCAGAACATAACAGTTTGTGGGGCCAATGACACAGCGGGCTAGTAAGCCTTGGGTGGTAGAGTATAATGCGAGGCTCGTGAAGATGATGAGGGAAAGCGGATCGGAAATCCTAGCTGATACACAGCTTACAGTGCCTGGTTGCCTTGGGATCTGAAGGATCAAAGGGGTACTGAACTTCATTCGTCGCACCAACAGTGAAACGCCCCCTTGGAAAAGTTATCAATGACTGCTTAAACTGACACACAACGCAATCTGACTTTCAAAAATCCCTACAAAAGAATGGTCCTGACTAACAGTGACCTGCACCTTTCATGAATCACTTACCTCACAAAAATCTTCGTTACTCAAACTACTGCAATACAGCGTGCGCCAGCTGAATAAAAGATTCTAACTACTGAAGGCACTAACTACTTGTAGGCATAGTTAGCAAATTAAAGATTTTGATAGAGAACAAACAATGTATTTACCTTAATAATGTTCCAAAGTCATCATATATATCAGTTCATGATATCCAATATTACAAATTTACTCTTTCTGATGGACACACGTCCAGATCGTCCGCTCTCAAAATTCTGCCATTTCTCTCCCCACTTCCACAACTGCTGGCGGCTCATCTCCAACTGCGCAATGCTACGCGCTGTTAACAGCCAACAGCCCAACACTACAATAGCAAACTCCAACAATGCAAACCAGCCACAGACTGCACACAGCACAGTCAGTGATTTTCATACAGAGCGCTACGTGATGTTACCAACATAAAAACCTAAATAGCCTACTTACAACAGGTTTTAAAATATGTTTTCTGACAATGCGTCAATAAAATCAGTTAAAACACTAGGATTTCCTCTACAATGAATGAACGGGCTGACACAATACAGATCTCAAATACAAAATGACGAAAGTGTATTTCACGTCAAATCGCAAAACCCATGCTTTGATTTAAAGCAGTTATTGAAGTAAAGTTATTCAAAAGGTTATCACTTGCATGAACAACTAGTGTTCTTGACATTTGCTTAAGGAAAATTACTGAATACGTTACTAGTCAAAACAAGTTGTCGAACTTAGTAAACCAAAGAGCAGAAACAGGAAAAATAAGTACATAAGTAAACTTTGTTTGTCACTAAATGGTTAATAACACGCCCCGGCGTCGCCAGTACTTTCGGGTCGTCTTACTGTCACTCCCAGTACCCAAGCTCTACCTCTCTAAAACATAAACACCAACTGATCACATATGTGGATCCGTCCCGTGGTAGATTTAGTTTTAAAACACAACATGCAATAAAAGCCCAAACGTCGGCTACTTTTCTTACGCTCCAGACCGGAAGAAAACAATTATTTCCGACCTAATTAAATGTGTCGAAGTTATTTACAGCGACAAGGCTTCCACTCTAAACATTACTGATTTCATTATGACCTAATTAACATAACAATCGCACATAATAAACGCAAAATGAAATAGTAACTATTTCAAAATGTAATATCTATTTAAACAAAGGCGGGCTCAAAGATCGGCGCAACATGCACCCAAAATGTGAGATCACGGCAATAATAATTAACTTAAGCCTGTGTAATTTTAATAGCTGAGCTATGGGCCACAAATCGTTATTAATTCATGTCAAAGTTTACAGTCTTAAATGGTGACGTAAGTGCTGGCTAGCGAACAAGGCAACACGAGGAAAATTGTTCAGTCAGAGGCTTAAACCATCTATGAACTACTCTGTACAAATCCGCGAATGGCGGCATGCTTGATAACCAGACGGGTACCAAACTTGAGCTCTGGCATGAGTAAGAAAAACTCAAGATTCTTTGCAATTAATTGGTGAAAAATTGCACGAAGAAACAACTAAGCTTTGTCGCCTTGTGTTGACATCATCACATTTTTTTTAATGACAAACTGGCGGAGTGGCTACGGGGGTCCATTGTCTCCCACAATCGCCCATTTGTTTATGGAAGATTTTGAGGACATGGCAATGAATACGGCTTTGTTAAAACCAACTTGTTTCTGGAGATAAGCCAACGACACGTTTACGGTATGACCACATGGGAGGGATCGTGCTCTGGATCGTGTCTTACATCATTTTAATTTTCTGCATCGTAATATTAACTTGACGATGGAAGCTGAAAAGGATGCAAAACTTCGGTTTTTTGATGTCTTGGTGTACATGAGGGATGATGGGACAATAGGACATAGTTTTTATTGTAAGCCCACGCATACGGACTGATATCTTTATGCATCAATCTGTCATCCATCTTACCATCGCAATGGGGTCCTACGTACATTGGTAAAAAGAGCTTACCTCATCTCACATGCAGATAGTTTGATGCAAGAATTGGATCACCTAAAAGCTGTATTTAAACAGAATGGTTACACTGACTATCAGATCCGTCGTGCTCTACAGATTGGATCTTCGCGGGAACAGAAGATGCAAGCATATCGATGGTGCTCCTAGCTTTTACGGGAAGCATGTCTTCAAAATTAGGAAGAATTTTAAAGAAATTTGATATGAGTATTAGGAGTGTATTCCGTTCGCCAGGTAAGGCCAGAGCTCTGCTGGGCTCAGAGAAAGATGATTTAGGTTTGAGAATGCCCGGGGTGTGCAAGATGCCCTGCCATTGGAGGAAAGCCTATATAGGACAAACGATTCGTATGGTCCAGGATCGATGCCTGGACTGTCATCGCCACACGCATTTATTTCAACCAGAACAATCTGCAGTGGTGTAATATTGTCTTACTGAAGGACATTAAATGTTGTACGATGAGACACAAGTGTTTGCCTCTGCGTCGCAGTATTGGGCCTGTGTAGCGATAGAAGCCATTGAAATTCCTCTATCGGACGATGTTATAAACAGAGATAATGGGTATCCTTCAAGTAAGAGTTGGGACTTGTTTTGTTTGACATTAAACAACAACGGTTTTTGTTTCGGTCATCAAAAGCTGACAACAGCGTTTGCTATCGATTTATCGTTTCCGCAAGCTTTCACCACCGGTACGCGGTTGTGCCTTGCGGTAAAGGGCAGTTACGTTCGCGCGCGTGCCGCCGCTGCGTGCTTTATTTCAGTTCCGGTGAGTTAGTGCTACGGCCTACTCACCTGAAGATGGCGGCCAGGCAGACTGCCAAAATAATTTGTCCAGACGACGGTATGTTCCGGCTGGAGACCCGACATGAAAATCACAAATATTTACGTCAGGGAAGTCTACGGAGCCACGAGACCAAACCATGTTTAGTAACCGCCACTACATATAATTGCCAGCGAGGTCTCACAAGACTTTAGGTACCCAGGAAACGCCTCCAGAGATCAAACAATCGGCCAAAATACACAACCCAAGTACCAACGGGCCGTCTTTTAAAAAGGGAAAATCGAAAACTAACGCTCTGTAAGTATGTACATCAATACCACTTCAGAAAACTGGTGCTTTTCATTAATTATAATGTTGTTCTACCAAGAACCGATTGAAGATCGGTTAACCTAATACCACTTCAAGTTAGGAAGGCAGAGCACTGATTGTAATTCGACCATTAATGTTGTTACTCTCAGGCTCTAGGTAGCACGGAATCGACAGTTCCAAAACTGAACGGAAGATACGTCGTGGTAATGGTACTGCAAATTACATCTTGCGAAGGAATACACACACGTGAGCAATGACACCGCGTCAGACGGCTTAACGCCGACCACGTAAATTTAAAAGAAAGAATTTTTCCGAAGTTGCTCACCCAGTGTAATGCAGAAAGGTGACGGTGGAGACGAAGAAGCTTGCAGAGGCCAATCGGGCTCCTATTTGCTCGGGATTAAGCATCCCATGAAGAATTCCTGCCGCGCGGGATTAGCCGCGCGGTCTAGGCGCTGCAGTCACGGACTGTGCGGCCGGTCCCGGCGGAGGTTCGAATCCTCCCTCGGGTATGGGTGTGTGTGTTTGTCCTTAGGATAATTTAGGTTAAGTAGTGTGTAAGCTTAGGGACTGATGACCTTAGCAGTTAAGTCCCATAAGATTTCACACACATTTGAACTTTTTTTTTGAAGAATTCCTGAAAACTACCAGCGAATGTCTCCCTGCTGACGGGACGGTCTCAACTCAACCCGTTTAGGTTGCGTTCCTTAACCGCCAGCGCAACAAGGCCTGCATACCTGGACCAGTACCAGCAACGATCCCACGGATATAAAGACGAGGCCCACATGGACACAACACTGGCCGACTCGACCGTTACTGTCTCCGTTAAGTCGTTTCCACTCTCTCTGCGCACCACGCCCGTCACTGCCCAAGTCCTTCGCTCCCTCTCACGATTCACTCCCGCCACGCCTCGCGCCCGAGTCTCTGGACAAGGATAACGAGCGCGAGAGCGTGACGCGAGATATCGAATGAGGCACGAGTCACCAGCTGTATACCGCCAACCGCAGCGCCTGCAAAGTCGCCTACAGCGCCTTCCATAGAAGATGCAATTCGCTAACAAGTAGCAGCCGTACGTTGATACCGTCAGTGAAGCTATGCGAACGAAGCTCCCCCGCTACTTGACCTGGTGATGCGTGTACTTACGACCGTAGTCCGTGACGCGGCCAGACGGAAAGAGAAGCTGGAGCGTGGGCTTGCTGCTGGGCCCGGTCACCATTTACGGAGTGCAGTAGAGCGGGACCCACAATAGTGCATGGTACGGCCGCATGGCGTCGGGCTGACGTCTTTATCTACATCTACATCTACATGGCTACTCTGCAAATCACACTCAAGTGCCTGGCAGCGGGTTCATCGAACCACCTTCACAATTCTCTATTATTCCAATGTCGTATAGCGCGCGGAAAGAATGAACACCTATATCTTTCCGTACGAGCCCTGATTTCCCTTATTTTATGGTGGTGATCGTTCCGCCCTATGTAGGTCGGTGTCAACAAAATATTTTCGCATTCGGAGGAGAAAGATGGTGATTAGAATTTCGTGAGAAGATTCCGTCGCAACGAAAAATGCCTTTCTCTTAATGATTTCCGGCCCAAATCCTGTATTATTTCAGGCACACTCTCTCCCATATTTCGCGATAATACAAAACGTGCTGCCTTTCTTTGAACTTGTTCGATGTGCTCCGTCAGTCCTACCTGGTAAGGATCCCACACCGCGCAGCAGTATTCTAAAAGAGGACGGACAAGCGTAGTGTAGACAATCTCCTTAGTAGGTCTGTGTTATGAAGAACAGAAGGTAGATCCATTGCAATGATACCCATTATTAATAAACTAAAGCGCCAAAGAAACGGTATAGGCATACGTATTTAAATACAGAGATATGTAAACAGGCAGAAAAAGGCGCTGATGTCTGCAACATGTGTCTGTCGCAGTTGTTAGGTCGGTTACTGCTGCTACAATAGCAGGTTATCAAGTTTTAGGTGAGTTTGAACGTGGTGTCATAATCGAGAGACGAGAGATGCGACACAGCACCTCCGAGGCAGTGATTAAGTGGGGATTTTCCCGTACTACAGTTTGACGAGTGTACAGTGAATATAACGAATCAGGTAAGACATAGAATCTCTGACATCACTGCGGCCGGAAAAAGATCCTGCAAGAACGGGACCAACAACGACTTAAGAGAATCGTTCAACGTGACATAACTGCAACCCTTCCGCAAATTGCTGCAGATTTCAGTACTGGACTATCGAAAAGTATCAGTGTGCGAACAATTGAACGAAACATCATCGACATTGGCTTCCGGAGTCGAAGGCCCACTCGTATACCCATGATGACTGAACATACCAACCTTTACGCCTCGCCTGAGCCCGTCAACACTGCAATTCCACTGTTTATGACTGGAAACATGTTGCCTGGTCGGACGAGTCTCGCTTCTAATTGAATGGAGCGGATGGACGTGTGCGGGTATGGACACTGCTTCATAAATCCGTCGACCATGCTTGTAAGCAGGGATCTGTTTAAGCTGGTGGAGGCTCTGTAATGGTGTGGGGCTGGTGCAGTTGGAGTGATATGGGACCCTGATACCTCTAGATACGACTCTTACAGCTGACAATTACGTAAACGTCCAGTCTGATCACCTGCATCCATTCATGTCCATTGTGCATTCCGACAGACTTGACAAATTCCAGCAGGACAATGCGACACCCCGCATGTCCAGAATTGCTACAGAGTGGCTCGAAGGACCCTCTTCTGAGTTTAAACACTTTCGCTGCCCACCAAACTCCCCACAGATGAACATTATTGAGCATAGGTGGGCTGCCTTACAATGTACTGTTCAGAGGAGATCTCCACCTCATCCTACTGTTACAGATATGGACACCCCTGCGGGATTCATGGTGTCAGTTTCCTCCAGCACTACTTCAGACATTAGTTGAGTCCATGCCATGTCGTGGTGCGGCACTTTTGCGTGCTCGCAGGAGCCATACACCATATTAGGCAGAATTACCAGCTTTTTTCTTTTTTTTCAGTTTAAATCGTACCCTTGTATGATCTATCGCAGACAGCAAACGAGCTCGCTACTGCTCTTACTACCGGTCCTAACTGTCTAAGAGTATTTTTCCCTTCGGCGTTAGCTATGGCACTTTTTTAGCCTCTGCCCTTAACGAGTAACTGTTCATCTTTCTCCAACTGTTTCGCTCGTTCTTTCTCCATCCTGCTATTATCGGTGTTTGGTTGTCGCTAAATTTTTACTGTTGTTGATATTACCTATTCAGTGAAAATATATTTCAGTTTTTAAGTATTTATTTCGGTCTTATTTATTTGTTACTGGTGCTGTTTAAGACTTTCCAGACGTAGTAACTGCTTCCTTTATTCACGGGCATCGCGTCGGATAATGTACTGGAAGCAGCACTATATTTCGATGAGACAGCTGCTCGTTATCTTCAGGCGCTGATTGCTTGACTCGCCAGTATATACGCTGGCTCGCTAGAGATGCCCAGGCACCAAGTGTTAAGGCAATAACGTCATCCTAGACGAATCATAGAGCACGATGACCTCCAGTTTTTGACTCCCAAAATTCGTTTCTTTGAATTAATCGAAAGTTATCTATATCAGCATACATACACACACGAGTATTTTACATAAAATAAAAACGTACATTAAATTTGCCCGATTCTGACCTATATCATTACCCTTATATGCTATACATAAGATAAACTGTTTACTGATATTATATTGTTGTGATTTCATTAACTAGCTAGCTACGATATTGCATACATTTATATCCATAACATATAAAGTGTCTCAGGAAGAATAATTAGTATTAAAAGATAAGATATAAATGGTCGCTCAAAGCAAAAAAGTGTATCAAAAATGGGCTATAAGATACATGCCTTATGTGCTACAAGCACTTCTTCATTTTCGATACTTTGAAACGTATCTCTGCAAGATCTTAGCTTTTCACATTTTGAGAGGTGGTAGTAAGAATCGGAACAAGAAAATAATTTATAACCTGTCGTTTATCTACGGTAATATGAAACACATCTCTTCTACCTCCTCTTAATGTATGCATTTGATGGCCCGTATGTTTGCTAGACAATTTTTCCTTGTTTTGGTCCACACTACCTCCTCCCAAAATACTGAAAGCAAATAATTTGCGTTAGAATAGTTTTGTTTCACAGGTGAAGATGAAACAGTGTTGGTAGTTCTTTAGATATGCACTTTGCAACCATGTTTACTAGACTTCTTTGGTTCGAAAGATAGCCCTTGTCATATCCCTAAATACTGACCATTTCGCTTGGGACACTCTGTATATTGCTCACTGATGAAACCTAATCTTTATTGGCTTTTGCCGATCTTTCACTGCCGACAGTCAGTACCTGGTAAATACATCGAAGTTCCGTTTCAGGAAGAACGAAATCATCGTTCTGAAAGCTCTATATGCCCATCAGAAACGGTGCAGACAATATCCACTCTATTTCTTACTTTTTTCCATCCAGTCGTATTATTCAGGTTGTATAAATACGACGAAATCATCGTTGGATTCCATGACATCACCTGCTTCCCGATACATTTTTCGCTTGCGAGTCTCTCTCCAACCGATACTTAACTGCATACTTAGTCTGAATCAGTGCCTTGCTTCTCAAGTGCTGTTCTCGGAGATTTAATTGAAACAGAGTGAAAAACTTACTCAAAAACTGTGAATTCCAGCGAAGTATTAATTGAGAGTCTATCATCAATTATGTAGGTCTGTTCATAGCTTGGAAGTGTTACAGTATAGGCAAAGTAATCCTACAGATACATTAATAACTTTTACATCGGTTGGTCTAACCCACAGTAGAACCATGTCTTTTTTTTCAGCCTGAAGAATACAGGAAAAAACTGTTTTACAGAAGTAGTATGGAGCGCTTGTATTGCTTCGACATGAAACATGTAACATAAAGTGACTCACTCTCTCGAATCATTTAACGAATTTTTGAAAAAAGTATATAGGTATTATTGCCCACCTCCTAACGGATTTGTCAGCGCGTTCACTGGCTCATAGAAAATCCTGGCTCAGCTCCTGATACTGAAGTGGGAGAAGTAGCACCGGTGTACTCTGCCTCGTGATATCAAATGAGGAGCTTCATGACCGAGAAGTGTTGGCTTCAGGTCACGAAAACTGACAACGGCTGGGAAAACGGTGTGTTGACGCCTTTGACGGTTGGTGCTATGGGCCAGCCAGAGTTTGTGGACAGAGTGTACGCTTATGTTACAGATTTTAGTGGTTCTTTCGCACAACTGAAGACAGCAGAATGAACAATGTAAATGAGCCCTGCATGCAATACTAGCAACTCAATTCCACTCTGCATTCGTTCCTGTCAGCTGACGTGTACTCATCAGGCCTCTGAAAGATGAGTGACGAAGAGTGCGTCTTATACAATGAACAGCAGTCGGAAACCCCCAGCCAAAGAGGATTCTAGAGTGGCTCTCACCTCAAAGAAGTTAACATAACCTAAGGAATAATGAATGGGCTAACTCCACCAAAAGAATTCTACAAAAGTATCGAACTGACGAGAACGGAACCTACTGTTTTTTTTCTTTTTCTATTCCACACGGTGGACTGATTGCAGAAGCAGAATCTTTGAAATGAAATACACAGAACCTTATGTCAGCACCTATCAGCTACGTCACCCATGTGACAAATTATTTACTAGACATGTCGATTGTTCAACAGGCAACGGCGTCAACAGCCAGTTACGATACGCTTACATAGAAAACGAAGGCTGCGGTAATCTAATTGGTAGAACATTAAGGCCTGGCCCTGGGGTGACGGGATCCAACTCAGGTAGAGGCGGGAATCTTTCTTCTTTACAATCAATTCAGGACGACCAGCGACCATTCACCCTTCTGTCAAAATGAATATCGGGCGTAAACAACGCGGCCGCTGAGAAAGGACCCTCCTGCCGCCCCCCCCCCCCCCCCCGCCGCCCTTCTTGCTCCCTCCCCCCCTGCCCCCCTCTTCTAAGCGCCTCGGCGGGCAGATGGATTGCACTCTGCCGGCAGCAAGGTTGATAGTTAACTCATGGGCTTCCGCCACAGACTTCGTATTTTCCTTGTAATAAGAACTCTGTGAAATACAAAATTTGTTTACCATGTTACTACACGTGTTCAAATGGCTCTGAGCACTATGAGACTAAACTTCTAAGGTCATCAGTCCCCTATAACTTAGAACTTCTTAAACCTAACTAACCTAAAGACATCACACACATCCATGCCCGAGGCAGGATTCGAACCTGCGACCGTATCGGTCTTGCGGTTCCAGACTGTAGCGCCTACAACCGCTCGGTCACCCCGGCCGGCTACACGTGTTCTACATGTATTATAGCTAAAAACATATGTAATAGTTATGTCGATAGTTTGAGAAATTGAGATCCAGACTCTTTTTGAGACCGACTATACCTTTTCCACTAAAAAGTTTGATGCTAACGACCAATTTCCTTGCGACGAAAGAACTCCTGGTATGGGTGTTAGTATATAAAATGTGTGAAAGTGCCGTTAACATGGGAAATATTGAGTGGTTAAATGTGTAATTCCTCACATACCTAAATGAAAGGGCATTACCAATTTAAAAACATAAGCAGAGAAAAAAGAAAGAGGAATATAATGCCTTCAACACTGGACTAGCAATCTGGACTCAAAGTCTCTATCTATGTATCCGGATTAATTATTCCGTGGTAACCTTAAATGACGAAACTGTCTACATGATGAGGTTTCCTACCACATCCTTGCAAAGAAGAAAAAAAAGAAAAAAAGGCCTGATTTGTAATGCCTTCTCGTGGACGGGACATAAAAGCGAGACTTTCCTTTTCATTAAACAGTGAAGCACAGGGAATACGATTTTACTGTCGGTGACCTGATTTTTCCCTAGGTATTAACGAATACCCCGTCCTGCACAAGAGGCGAAAAGAATCCTTTCGAGAAATATATTTTTGCTGTTATCTGTCCAGAAACGCTGTGAAAGAGTTCTGCAGCTGGTACAACAATATACTACGGGATATTAATTTCTTGCGGAAGGCGGGACGGCTGAAATTAATTAGGCCGGTTGCGAAGATGACCGGCGTCGCTTGTAGAGAGGGCTTTAATCCGTTGGGGAGAATGCCGCTATGAATTTAAGATTATCCTACCACCCCAATAACAAGATTTATGGGCTCTATATAGATGCAAATTGAGGAATGTGGACTTAATTGCTCCCAAGCTGATATCTGATGCAAACAAAAGGCGATCGACTGCGTTGCGCCAGCTTAGAATTCTCATGGGCACTTCCCGCTTCGGAGAACTACGCCTCCACAGTGTGCACGTATTTAGAATGAACGGCGGGATTTGCATTACAGAGGTCACTTAATACGTAGCGGCACGGTCGAACGCACGTGTATTTAAGGTTGTCTATGTTCACGGCACGTTCAGAAGTTAATGTTGTAAATCTATTTTAGCTTACCACGGAGGCAAAAGAATTTTTACTTATATGCTCCAGAGCTCTACTGACTACACTGGGTATGTGCAAAAGAGGCGTCCGACTTCAGAAGACTATATCCTAAAATATAATTGAACGAACTAACGATTAGAAGAGTCTTAGTAATGAGATATCTTGGTGTATTCGTGAATGAACGCCGTTAAAGTGCATATTATGTAGTGAAGGCGGACAGAAACAGTACAAATATGAAGCATAAAATCACTACCATCATAGACAGACAATTCCGACATCCCTTCAAAACGATCAAAGCATATTACCAATGTATATTACAATCAGTTTGTAACGTCTCCTGGCGAAACACTTATGTGGTAAAAAAGGAGAAAAGATGAATTGAACTGGATTGTGTGAACTTTATGTAATAAAGAGAAACCATTATGTGTCACGTTTCATACTTGTATAGAATTATGTACCGATTCTTTTAAAGATAATATCTGTGTCAGCGAGTTCTGAAACCACCACAGACGATACTTATTACATATCAAACAAAGATGAGGATATGTCAGAACGACTATAAACAGTAGTGACCGAGCATTAATTTCTCTGTCGTCTTCTTGGAGAGGAAGAGCCTGTGACGCAATATTGTATGGCTGTGTAGCATTCTTTTGTCAAGATTGAGAGAAGGACGCCATTAGGTATTGATTTGTAAAGGTGTGTAAGAATTTAATCTGTCTAAATGTTTTGAATGGAATTACTTAGTGAAAACTTGCATTATGATTTGTAATAAGCGTGCCTGGTATTTTATCCCATCCTCTTAAGACATTTTCAGGTGTTTAAATATTATTCGTGGTGCAGAGCTGCGCTACGAACGAACGAGCCGCTGCCGCGGCGCAGTCAAACTGTGTTAAATGAAACCAATCATACCGCAAAGAAGCGGACAAGTAATAGTGAACTAAAATTATTTCTTTTAGCTTTCGGGATTGCAGGGCTGAGCAGCAGATTTTATGGTGTGTTTTACACGTGGACGCGGGCTGAGGATGATATACACTCCTGGAAATGGAAAAAAGAACACATTGACACCGGTGTGTCAGACCCACCATACTTGCTCCGGACACTGCGAGAGGGCTGTACAAGCAATGATCACACGCACGGCACAGCGGACACACCAGGAACCGCGGTGTTGGCCGTCGAATGGCGCTAGCTGCGCAGCATTTGTGCACCGCCGCCGTCAGTGTCAGCCAGTTTGCCGTGGCATATGGAGCTCCATCGCAGTCTTTAACACTGGTAGCATGCCGCGACAGCGTGGACGTGAACCGTATGTGCAGTTGACGGACTTTGAGCGAGGGCGTATAGTGGGCATGCGGGAGGCCGGGTGGACGTACCGCCGAATTGCTCAACACGTGGGGCGTGAGGTCTCCACAGTACATCGATGTTGTCGCCAGTGGTCGGCGGAAGGTGCACGTGCCCGTCGACCTGGGACCGGACCGCAGCGACGCACGGATACACGCCAAGACCGTAGGATCCTACGCAGTGCCGTAGGGGACCGCACCGCCACTTCTCAGCAAATTAGGGACACTGTTGCTCCTGGGGTATCGGCGAGGACCATTCGCAACCGTCTCCATGACGCTGGGCTACGGTCCCGCACACCGTTAGGCCGTCTTCCGCTCACGCCCCAACATCGTGCAGCCCGCCTCCAGTGGTGTCGCGACAGGCGTGAATGGAGGGACGAATGGAGACGTGTCGTCTTCAGCGATGAGAGTCGCTTCTGCCTTGGTGCCAATGATGGTCGTATGCGTGTTTGGCGCCGTGCAGGTGAGCGCCACAATCAGGACTGCATACGACCGAGGCACACAGGGCCAACACCCGGCATCATGGTGTGGGGAGCGATCTCCTACACTGGCCGTACACCACTGGTGATCGTCGAGGGGACACTGAATAGTGCACGGTACATCCAAACCGTCATCGAACCCATCGTTCTACCATTCCTAGACCGGCAAGGGAACTTGCTGTTCCAACAGGACAATGCACGTCCGCATGTATCCCGTGCCACCCAACGTGCTCTAGAAGGTGTCAGTCAACTACCCTGGCCAGCAAGATCTCCGGATCTGTCCCCCATTGAGCATGTTTGGGACTGGATGAAGCGTCGTCTCACGCGGTCTGCACCTCCAGCACGAACGCTGGTCCAACTGAGGCGCCAGGTGGAAATGGCATGGCAAGCCGTTCCACAGGACTACATCCAGCATCTCTACGATCGTCTCCATGGGAGAATAGCAGCCTGCATTGCTGCGAAAGGTGGATATACACTGTACTAGTGCCGACATTGTGCATGCTCTGTTGCCTGTGTCTATGTGCCTGTGGTTCTGTCAGTGTGATCATGTGATGTATCTGACCCCAGGAATGTGTCAAAAAGTTTCCCCTTCCTGGGACAATGAATTCACGGTGTTCTTATTTCAATATCCAGGAGTGTATTATTAACAGTGTGAAAAGATAATTTACCTTCATGACATACAAGAAATCTTGCTGTGCGTAGTTCTGGTCTGGCAAACATGATAGTAGAAACATTTTTTCACTGATAATAGTCTCATGCTCTCGTGTTACTCGTAGTACTTATTGATGTTTTACTGTTAAGAAAAATCCATTGCAAAGTTTTGATGTTGAACAAACATTGCGTACTGTAACATCAGTATTCACAACGAAACAATTTTCAGTAACCTTTTCAATAGCTGTAAAGTAAGGAAGATATGTTGAACTTTATAGCGAGTTACAGTAACGAAGCAATGTTCCTTTAATAGAAAGCCAGATTCAGAATAATAAGAACATAATGTATTTTGTTTTGTTGAAAATTAATGTTCCAAAGAAAGTCACAGCACAGCATCCCTAAAAAGTATTTCAGGGCTCTTTTCGTAGCAACATATTAATCACATACATTTACTAATATATTAGTTGCTACGTGAGCAATAACAAAGCAGAAAAGAGACAGCGAAAAGTTGCAGGATATGGTGAGAGCTTGCGAAGCCAGCTTCATTGGTCAGAAAATTTCAACGAGGAGTGCAATTTCGATTAGCGGGCGCCTGCTGTACCAACCCAACTGATACGTTGTTAGCAAATATAGGAATATGTCCTCTGGATTTGGAAGTCAGTAAAAGGTGACCCCTTCATTCGTTAAAGAAATTTAATGAAATCGAATAACCGTGTGTCATTATTACCCGGAAACACTTTCTGGGACTGTTCTGATGTCTGGCCCAAGTGTCTCTATTTCACGCAACTTCGACGATTTGTTTGTCTGCGTGACGAAGGTGAGAGTAAATGATTTGGACGACACAAACACTCAGTCCCCGAGCGAAGGAAATCTCTGACCTAGTGGCAAATCAAAAGGGAGACACTGCGGTCAACAAGAAGCGAACCTAACCACTAGGCCATCACCCGGGCACTAAAACTCCAAAGGAAAAGCGAACGATACTTGGAACTGAGGCCAATACGAATAAGACAATACATGATTGCGTATTAAAACTGTTACGAAATGAAAGGGATTCTTCAAGTGTACGGAGAGGAACGTATGAATTTCTCCCTGATATCGGGCATACCTTAAAGAGGAGAGTTCTTCATCCTTCGAGCGGACTCATACATTACTGAACGGCCATGGCCGGTACGACGTGTATCTATACAAAGCCCAAAAAAAGATAAATGATAGTCTCCCCTGCGGCAATGCTGGCACCCCAGATCACACGTTGTTGGATTGTGCGCGCTTCAAAGATGCAGTGGGTAATAGTCATCGAGTATTAAGCATGATTGATCCCACAGTAGCACTGAGGAACGAGTCAACCTGGGGCTCTTGGACGATACTGCAGCTGCAGTGGAGCCCAAGGACAACTTCAAAAGGCGCATGATGGATCCCACAGTAGCATCGAGGAATGAGTCAACCTCGGGATCTTGGACGATACCGCAGCTGCATCATTATCTAGGTAGGCCAAGGACAACTTTAAGAGGAGCTTACGACACGTCAGCACGTTGCCGTCCTGGATAAACTACATTCTCTACAGACTGACAGAAGGTATCCACTGAGAGAAACAGCTTTTACGACTTTCCATCGCACTGGTACAAGTGATCACCCAAGTGTGGGATTCTTAACCCTTTACAGTAGACTGTGGAATCACTCGTTACAGCGGAAGTGCTGCTGAGGCGCTGCACTGTGTCCTAGGAATCCAGCAATCACTGGCTGTTGACCTGAGTAGTATAAGGGCGAATCTAGTGCCGGTGACGTCATTTGAAGTTTAGAAGCACCATAATAAATAAATGTAAACAGAGTAGAGCCTGTAGTGCCAACAATAATATTAGTAGTTGGGTAATTGGTTTACATTAGTTCTGTAGCGGTAAGAAGCAGCTGTAGTGTTAGAATTTCTGTAGTATTTGCATTTCTTTTTGTAAAGTTCATAAGGACTTGGTTAAATTATAAATTGTGTAACGGATATAAGTGAAAATATGTTTTTTTATATGAGATACCTCAACACATACACACATCAATGTGTTGGTTGCTTTCTGTGTGTATCGAACAGTCTCCCCATAACTCGTGACATAATTTACTATCCGATGTTTTGTGGACGGTCGTAACTGCACCACTAAGTAGACTACACCTGTAGTAGAGATTAACCGTTTTTGCGTCCACGTGTTCACACTTGAGCACCTGATCTACTGTCCAGTGGAGACATTCACTAAATCCTAAATTGTGGTAGCCTTGAAAAGAATCCCATACGATTGAACAGTATTCAGAATCATTTCTCGTTAGAGTATTGTTCGCGGTTTCACTTGGAGATATGTAGTGATCCATTCCATCCATCTGCTGTAGACCATTTGTAATCTCCGTGTAGCAAGGAGAAATGAAGGAGTTCTGCTACCATGGAAGATCTCCGCCACCAAGTAAGACGAATATGATGTGTATAAGCCGTTGTTGTTTTATACTATTCACAGAATGTTAACGAGATGTCTTTGAGGCAGCAGTTATTAGTTCGTTCTGGGAACAGTAACTTCCAACGTAACGTTTAACGCTTTCTGAATGTTTGTGAGAGTATACAGATTTAATTCGAACCAGTCTAGGTTTTATTTAAGTACAGAAGCAGTGTTTGTTTTATAGCCACTTCACTTATAACAATCTGCACTGAAGAAATAATTTGGATGCCGTGGAAGAACAGAGCACAGCATAGGTGGACCCTGACGCTAAATCACAAGACTGTTAAGGTGGCGGTGTTACGTGTAGCGGCATGGAGTAATAGGTCTAGAACAAATGATACTCAAGCAGTCAGAACATCGCCAAACAAGCTGAATAAAGCACTCATCGGCCATTAATAAACACTACAAGATGAAGTGCAACTTCCTATCGTTCTTTAGAAAATCGGTTTTCACCGCCACTACAGCATTTCATACATTCGTCCCATTCGACATTATTCGTGTCATTATCATAAGATATTTGGTCGAGTTTACAGAGAACCATAACTGACGCTGGATCCCCGTTTGTTCCAAATGTATGCAAACAAATCTGTCCGTAATAGTGCGGTTCTAGGCGCTAAAGTCTGGAACCGAGCGACCGCTACGGTCGCAGGTTCGAATCCTGTCTCCGGCATGGATGTGTGTGATGTCCTTAGGTTAGTTAGGTTTAATTAGTTGTAAATTCTAGGCGACTGATGACCTCAGAAGTTAAGTCACATAGTGCTCAGAGCCATTTGAACCATTTGTATAAAAAATGGGCTAATATGCACCTCTCAAAGCATGCTCGTATGAATGCTGATAGAAACTCATTCGGCAGTTGGGCATGACTCTCAGCAAAATATCTACAAATGTGCGAAAGAAACAATCATTAACGAAAGACATAAGAAATTATACAAGTAGAATTAAGATCTTAAGTGGATTCCGAAAGATAAAGAACTAGGAAGGCGATGTTCAAGTAATCAAACGTGGAGAGATGGCGTATTGATCCTCTAACTCTTCTGTCTTCTATCGATGAACCGCAAATTACCGGTGAAATGTTTCGGTAACTGTCGGTTTGTAGCCGAAGTTGGGCAGTATTGAAACTCCTTGCAACATTAAAACTGAGTTACAGTGGGATCTGAACACACAAGTGCCGCTTGTAGTCCACCATGTTAGACAGTTAAGTTGTGTAACCACTTCGTAGTTTTGACTCAAGCTGTAAAAATTTCCGTCTGAGTTCGATTCAGAGTGAGAGTTTTGCTCCACATTAAGATGTAAGATTCTTGGAAATTTCCACAAACATTAATGCTGAGTCCCGGACACATTTTTTACTGGCGAGAGCTCTTGACGAATTGCTCAAGTGCATTAAAAACATGAATTGAGACGTACCGCATGTTGTCCCAATCTGTAACTTTAAGTCGTTGTAGCAGTTTTTCGTTACTATCTTACGTAGAGAAAAAATGGTCACAAAACGTATACAATCTTCAGCAAAAATCAACATGTAGTGTAGCTGTGCAGGGTGTACAAAAAGGTAAGGCCAAACTTTCAGGAAACGTTCGTCACACAGCAAGAAAATGTGTTGTATGGACATGGGTCTGGAACCGCTTTTTTACGTTATAACTTATTTTCTACTTTCGTTTCAACGTGATCAGATGGGAAATTTTCGCATTCGACAGTTATGGGTAGTCGGTAATCCTGAGGAAATTGTTCAACCATGTCATCAGCAACGATTTTCTGTAGACGCTTGGGCCGGCGTTGTTGGTGGCTGTTAGGGCCTCATTAAAACCCACCCAGGCTCAACGAAGAAACTTAAATGCTCTCTTATAGGACATATCTTTACAAGTAAGAAGGAACATGTACTTTATGCACGATGGAGATCCTCATCACTTCAGTGATAATGTTCGTAGATTTCTTAATAATACATTTCGTGATAGATGGATAGCTAGAGGTGGATTGGTTACTTTCCCTCTTCGCTGTCCGGACCTAAATCCATTAGGTCAGGTAATTTTAAGCTCTTGTGTACGGAACTCCGGTAAAAGACGTAGAATCTTCGTGAACGTATTGTGGAAGACTGCGAGACAGTACGCAGTTCTCGGGGGATAAGTCAAAGTATCGGGGGTATGATGCGACGGCGGGAGGAGAGCATTTTGAACATTTCATTTACGATACTGCCCTGATACGTCCTTTCCTGTGTGTTCCCATGGCTAATATAATTACGAAGAGAAGTAGGGTCAGAACTCTAACATGGAAATAAAACTTTTCTGGACACATGTTCATATAACATAAAATGACGAAAAAATGCAACACTCTTAAGGACAATGTTATTATACTGACAAGTCACGTGGCAGGTATTTCTTCTTTGTATGAGTATATAGTTCAGACCAAATGAAATGCACATCTCACGCTAAAGAACGCCCAAACATTCGCGTTAGTGCATCGGTAGCAAAGCAGGCTTGTATCCTCAAATGCAAACGACCTCAAAGTTGCCGAACAGCATCCTGCGACAGGATGTCGCAAGCATCTTGCGGCTTTCGTTGCTGTTCAGCAATGGTTCCTAGACGCCCTGGAGAACGAACAAAGAGAGGTGTGATCTTGAAGGCCAGGTCAGTTGTTGTACACCTGCTGCAGAAGCACACCTCCCAGTCGAACATTTGGCAGTAGCACGGGGACATAGACTGTACAACGAAGCAGACACTGGTTACTTTGCCTTGCAGAAACACCATGTGTGAGAAGTCTAGAATGGGACCTGTCTGTCGTGTGCGCATGCACTCTGGAAAAGGCCGGTCACAAGGGTCTACGCCATAGACGTCTATATCCATCACTCGCAGGCTAAGAGAAACTGCTCTCTTCGCCAAAGGCAACAGAGCGCCATTCCATTTTCCAGTCGACTCTTTCAGAATACCGGAGTAGCCGTGCTTGTCGGGGTCTTGAGGTTAGTCGTAGACTGACTTGAGGCACACGTGATATTAATCCTGCTGCAAGTATCCGCTTCCCATTGGTTCCTGACGACACAGCAGCCAACTTGCGGCCATGTTTTGTCGCTGGATGATGGTCGGTCGGCCCTCGTTGCTCCCACAATCCGTCGACCATGACGCGCGGCTGAACTAGGCGGACGTCCAGAACCTGATCTACAGGTGTAGGAATGTTCCGCAGTCCAATGTTGAAAACAGCGACCCGCCACAGACACACTGTAGCCAGTGTGTGCAGCAATCCGCCCACACCGTCGTCCAGGTTCCCCCAGGCCCACGATGCTACCCCGTTCAATAACTGAAGCTGCAGGCCAAGAGCACGTAATCGTGCACTGTTGCATAGTTGAATTATAGAATGAGTGTTGCAAACACTATTAACCTGTACACTCAGCACAGTTACTGCCTGCCGAGAGAAAACAGTAGGTGCACATACGAGCGTCCTGAGCGCCATTTTCTCGCCGAGGAGCGCGACAAATGAATCACTAACATCGGAACTCCTCACTCTGCACATATTATACTCTGGTGGCTATGAACACGTCTGCATATTTTCTTCCTCTAGGTGCGAGAAATGTTTCCTGAAAATTTGTCAATACTTGCTAGTTGCACCCTGTTCATTAATTGATAAAAATTACTACCCATATTTATGTAGTTGTTATTGAATTGACAGTAATTTCCTAGAGGAAGTAAGCACATTCTAGAAAAATTGGCATTATACAGTTTCTGACAGACTATGATGTCATAAATTTAATAACAAAAAAGTGCTTGAACTAAAACTGAGTAAAACATTAGTTTTAAGAAGTAAAGACAGACATGCGTCCAGAGGAGTTAATACGTATTAACCATAACAATAAATATGAATAGCTACACAGATAATTAAAAGATGAAAATAGGCTAATGTCTCGCAGGAGCAAGTTTCAAATCCACCTCCTGATGTTGTCAATTAGGTTCCGCATGGTTTCACTTCAAGTTTTCTCCGTTAACGAAGTAGCGGCGGATTTCCCGTTCCATTTCTGATGACATGGCAATGAGATTATGGAGACTATCATTTCATTTTTTACTGTTTGTAATTTACCATTTCCCGAGAATTCCAGACATTATACAAGTAGTGAGTGTAGTAGGGGAGAGCATTGTACCTGGAGGATAGTGTACCTAGGAACACAAGAAGTTTCCTGACTGGCGTTTCAGTGTAGTGACACACACACAGGAATGATCTCCAGAGACAGTTGCCCTCATTTTCTGCTGTTTTTGTTGTTATGAGACAAGCAGTTTTGTTTTGTGTAGCGTTTGTAAATATTATGGGGTTCGACATATTTAGGTGCTGTAAAATACGTTTTAAGACTAAAAAGGAAAAGAAAGCGCTCCAAGAATTAATTCTTCAAATGGAACGGGAATCGGCAGATGTAATGTACACGTTCAGACAAACAAATGATTACAATAAAAAAATGGATGATTTATTCAAGAGAAAGAGCTTCACAAATTGTGCAATTCAATAACGCATTGGTCCACTTCTGGGCCTTATGCAAGCTGTTATTCCACTTGGCATTGACTGACAGAGTTATTGGATGTTCTCACGAACAATTCTGTCCAATTGGAGCGTTAGATCGTGAAGATTCCGAATTGGTTGCAGGGCCCTGCCGATTGCACTTCAAACGTTGTCAACTGGGGAGAGATCCGGCAACCTTTGTGGCCAATGTATGGTTTTGTGGATCACGAAGACAAACTCGCTGTGAGCGAGCGGGCATTATCTTGCTGAAACGTAAACCCAAGATGGCTAGCCATGAAGGGCAAAGTGGACCAACGCGTTACTGACTTGCTCAGTTTGTCAAACTCTTTCCCTCGAAAAAATCACTCAAGTTTTCCTGAAATTATAATTATGTTTATCTGCACATGTATATTACATGTATCGATTTCCGTTCCATTTGGATAAGTCCTTCACTTTGCGTCGGTTTTTCGTTTTTCTAACTTTTTTAGAGATTAAATAATTTGTAAATGGTTTTTGATAATACTTCTTCTTATTCTGATTTTACTTACTGTCGTACAGTAGAGCAATAACGTAACCAACAAACAATTACATACAGTATTGATATGATTTCCTTCATTGCAACACTTTTAAAACTGAACGGAATAGATGTCTCCTCACACACGTTGTACTGTTGAAATGTTCTTCACGATTGGAGAATCCATAATTTTCCATAATAATTTCTGTAATTTGACTAAAAGACTGCCGCTCATATAAAGTGCTTGCTGTTATTTCAATATGGTACTTTTTATGAGTCTTCAGTCTTCTGAATTATTTGATGCGGCCCGCACCGAATTCCTCTCCCGTTCCAACCTCTTCGTCTCAGAGCAGGACTTGCAACCTACATCCTGAATTATTTGCTGGATAGTAATCCAACCTCTGTCTTTCTCTACAGTTTTGTCCTCTACAGCTCCCTCTTGTGCCATGGAAGTCATTCCCTGATGTCTTAACAGATGTCTTATCATCCTATCCCTTCTCTTTGTCAGTGTTTTCCACATAATCCTTTCCTCTCTGATTCTGCGCATCCTCATCCCTTACCTTATGAGTCAACCTAACTTTTAATATTCGCCTGTAGCAGTATATCTCAAATGCTTCGATTCTGTTTTGTTCCGTCTTTCCCACAATCCATGTTTCTCTTCCATACAGTTCTGTGCTCCAAACGTACCATCTAAGAAATTTCTTCCACAAATTATGGCCTATGTTTGATACTAGTAGTCTTCTCTTGGCCAGGAATGCCCTCTTTGTCAGCTCTAATCTGCTTTTGATGTCCTCCTTGCCCTGTCCGTCGTTGGTTATTATGCTGCCTAGATAGAAGAATTCCTTAACTTTATCTACTTCGTGATCATCAGTCCCGATGTTAAGTTTCTCGCTGTTCTCATTTCTGCTACTTCTCATTGCTTTAGTCTACCTTCTTTCTACTTTCAGTCCATATTCTGGACTCATTAGACTGTTGATACCATTCAGGAGGCCACGTAATTCTTCTTCACTTTCACTCAGGACAGCAACGTCGTCATCGAATTGTATCATTGTTATCCTTATAGCTTTAATTTTAATTCTCCTCCGCAACCTCTCTTTTATTTCCATTATTGCTTCTTCGATGTACAGATTGAACAGTATAGGCGAAAGACTACATCCCTGTCTTACACCCTTCTTAATCCGATCAGTTCGTTCTTGGTCGACCATTCTTACATTCCCCTCTTCGCTCTTGTACATACTGTACTTTACGCTCTCTCCCTACAGCTTACCCCTATTTTTCTCAGAATTTCGAACACCTTGCAGCAACTTAAATTGTCGAACGCTTTTTCCTGGTCCACAAATCCTATGAATCTGTCTTGATTTTTCTTTAGACTTGCTTCCATTATCAACCGCAACGTCACAATAGCATCTCTGGGGCCTCTACCTTTCCTGAAGCCAAACTGATCGTCATATAAAACAGCCTCAATCTTCTTTTCCATTCTTCTGTATATTATTGTTGTAACTAATTTTGATGCATGAGCTGTTAAGCTGATTTTGCGATAGTTCTCTCAGTCTTCAGAAATGTGTGGCTGACATCTTCTCGAAGGTCAGATGGTATGTCGCCAGACTCATACATTCTACACACCAACGTAAATAGTCATTCTGTTGCCACTTACCCCTCTTAAGTCCTCTGATTCTAACACTGGATGCCATATCTCCTCTAAATCTACGCCTGCTTCTTCCTCTATCAGACACATATTCCCCCTCATATAGGCCATCAATGTACTCTTCTCATCTGCTCGCTCTCTCCTCTGCATTTAACAGTGGAATTCCCATTCCACTGTTAATGTTATCACTCTTGCTTTTAATTTCACCGAAGATTTTTTTAACTTCCCTATATGCTGAGACAGCGCCGACAGTCACCTTTTTTTCGATTTCTTCACATTTTTCATGCAGCCATTTCGTATTAGCTTCTCTGCGCTTCCTATTTATTTCATTTTTCAGCAACTTGTATTTTTGTTTTACTGAATTCTATTTCCATGAACATTTTTGGGATTCCTTCTTTCTTCGATTAACTGAAGCATTTTTTCCGTTACCCATGGTTTCTTCGCAGTTACCTACTTTTTACCTATATTTTACTTTCCCACTTCTGTGATTGCCCATATTAGAGATGTCCAGTCCTCTTCAACTGTACTATTGAGCAATTCCTGATTGCTGTACCTAGATCCTTAGAGAAGTTCAAGTTTATCTCGTCATTCCTTAGTACTTCTGTATCCCACTTCTTTATTATGGATTCTTCCTGACGAATCTCTTAAACTTCAACTTAATCCTCGTCAGTACTACATTTCGATCTGAGTGTCTATCTGCTCCTGGGTACACCTTACAATAAAGTATCTGATTTCGGAATCTTTGCCTTACCATGATGTAATCTAAATGAAATCTTCCCTTATCACTGGTATTTTCCAAGAATACCTCCTCCTCTTGTGATTCTTGAATAGAGCATTCCCTATTATCAGTTGAAATTAATTGCAGAACTGGATTATTTTTTTCCCTCGGTCATATCTTGTCCCAAGCCCGTATTCTCCTGTAACCTTCACCTCTGCTTCTTCTCCTACAACTGCATTCCAGTCACCCATGACTATTAGATTTTCATCTCCCTTTACGCACTGTATTACCGTTTCAGTATCCTCATATACTCTCTCTATCTATTCGTCTTCAGCTTGAGACATCGGCTTGTGTACCTAAACTATCGAGGTCCATGTGGATTTGCTGTTGATTCTAATAAGAACAACCTTATCACTGAACTGTTCACATAATAATTCTGCCCTGCCTTCCTATTCATAAAGAATCCAAGTCCCGTTATTCCATTATGCTGCTGTTGATTTTACTCTGTAATCCCTCCACCAGAAATTTTTGACTTCTTTCCATTTCACTTCACTGACCCCTAATATGTCTAGTTCGAGCCTCTTAATTTCCCTTTTCTGATTTTCTAGCTTCCCTACCACGTTCAGGCTTCTGACATTCTACGGCCCGACTCGTAGAATGTTATCCTTTCGTTGGTTATTCAATCCTTTCCTCATGGCCATCTCCACTTTAGCAGTCCCCTCCCGGGGATCCGAATGGGGGACTATTCCGGAATCTTTCCCCATGGTGAGATCATCATGACACTTTTCCAGTTACAGGGCACATGTCCTGTGGATACACGTAATGCGTCTTTAATGCAATGCTTTGCATTGCGTCCGCATCCTCATGCCGTTGATCATTGCTGATTCTTCCTCCATTAGGGCAGTTTCCCACCGCAAGGACAAGAGAGTGCCCTGAACCTCTGTTCGCTCCTCCTCCCTATTTGACAAGAGCGTTGGCAGAATGAGGGTGACTTCTTAACCGGCAGTCTTGGGGTGCTAATGCTCATTATTAATCGAAATTTAAACGGTGACAGGTTTCAATTTCGGGACCGAGGGCGTTTTCGTTACTAGTCTAAGATGCTATCGCTAGACGACGGGAATAATAAAATTTATGAAACCTCTTACATGACTGGCTAGAACCAAATGTTTGATAAGTCTTACAAACTACAACACACTCGCCTACACTATGTATAAACTACATTCTTGACCGAAAACATCTGCTGAGCACGGGGTGAACAGCACGTTGGGCTACCACTCGGACGCAGCACTACAGCGATTCTACATTTCATGGCTTCACCTCTTTGACAGGGTTGCGGTGGTATGTGACCCCAATTGTCTATTTACAGGTCTCGCTATTCCCGTAAATTACGGGCTGGTGATGGTGGTGGTGGTGGCGGCGGTGGTGGTGGTGTGTGTGTATATGTGTGTGTGTGTGTGTGTGTGTGTGTGAGTGTGTGTGCGCGGACACGGCGATCAGGCGGATATGTTAGCCAGATCTTCAACGTACGTTCACTATCATGCTCGTCGATCTACTGTAACATGATGTTCGCCCTGTGACACTGACAGTTATCTCCCTGGGAGATGCTATCGCCGTCGAGAAAGGCATAAAGAAATAGTGTTCACGTAGTACACAGCTGCCATGGTGCCTCCGATTACTACCAATGGTCCCATGGAATGTCTTTTAAATGTTCCCTGTGGCAAGAAACGGGCTACACATTCCATGGTGCAGCGCATGTTTCTAACATTATTCGTCTGGATGACTACGTATCCAGACATCGCTACAAACCTGCTGTAGCAAGAAACGTGATTTATCGACCAGGTGTCAGGTTCCATAGATCCGCGGTTCACTCACAATGATCTTGTGCATTTTTAGACGTTACTAACGATGTGCTTAAGTCAACATGGAAACAGGGACGGGTCCTTAGCTGCGGAACCTCTTGACTGCTCAACGCTGTGCTCCTACACATTTGCTCGTGCACGAGCGTTGTAGTGTATCTTCCCACGTGTAACAAATCGCCAACTGGCCTACAGAATGACAGTTGTTGAACTATATGAAATAAAGTCGTCATAAATTCTGAACGGTTTGCGTTAGTCTGTTCAAACTGCACGTTTGGCCGCGGGGCATGATAAGGAATTAATGTGATGTGAATATGGTTTGGCTTAGGGACAAAGCCCACTTTCATTTACATGGACTCGTCAATAAGCAAACCTGCTGCATTTGGGAGACTGAGAATCCGCATTTCGTGATAGAGAAGTCCTTCACTCTCAACGGGTAACTGTGTGGTGTGAAATGTTCAGTCACAGAATAATCAGTGTAATATTCCTTGATGGCACTGTGACTACCGAACGGTACGTGAAGGTTTCGAAAGATTATTTTATCCCCACTATCCATTATGACACTGATATCAACAAGATGTGGTTCATGCTAGTCGGAGCTAGACCCCATCGAAGAAGCAGGAGAGTGATGTTCTGGAGGAGCACTTTAGAGACAGCATTATGGCTCTGGGGTACCCAGAGGATACTGGCATGGGCCTCGATTCGCCGCCATATTCACTGTATTTGAACACATCCGACTCCTTTTTGTGGGGCTATATTGAGGACAAGGTACGTAGCAATAGCAGCAAAACCATTGCTGAGCTGATAACAGCCATTCAGAATATTATAACAATATTCGTTTATGGTTCATTTAATTTTTTCTATAATTACTTTGTTTGAAAAAATTTTTGCAGAGTGATACTAAATTTTCTGTATATGTAAAGTATATTATACTGGAGGTTGAAGTTCTTTATATTGTATTTGAGTAACGTAACTAAAATATTATGTAAATTGTTTATTACGTTAAATAATTTTCTGATGACCTTCCGTATTTAAAAATGTTTGTATGTACACTGCTGGCCACCGTAAATGCAACACCAAGAAAGACAAGAGGTAGCACAACAAGATTTGTTTTGTAGATAACATGTTGACCAAGTATCAAATGTTTACATTTACAGACGTCTGTGACATGTGGTTCCTGCCAGAATCAGTAGCCAGAGTAGCCGCCATTGTTGGAGATCACCGCTGCCACACGTCTCGGTATTTAGTCAAAGAGACGTTGGATGTGTTCCTGAGGTACAGCAGCCCTAGCAGCTTCCACACGTTGCCAAAGATCATCTGGTGTGGCAGCTGGGGATGCAATCTGGACACTCGTTGGGCAACCATGGACCATGTTTTCTATCGGCGAAAGATCCGGAGAGCGAGCCGGCCAGGGAAGCAATTCAATCTGGTTACTGACGAAGAACCTTTGGACAATGCGTGCCACGTGTGGTCGCGCATTATCCTGTTGAAATATGGCTGTGGCCGAGCCCTGAAGGTAAGAAAGGACAACTGGCTCCAGCACCTCGGATATGTAGCGCCGGCTATTTAAAGTACCGGCCATGCGTACTAGAGGCGAGCGAGAGTAATATCCAATACCGCCCCATACCGTAATACCCGGTGCAAGACCAGTGTGGCGGTGCATAATGCAGCTGTCCAGCATCCTCTCTCCACGGTGTCTCCACACTCGAATCCGACCATCGTGGTGATGCAGACAGAAGCGTGCCTCGTCAGTAAAGACAACGTCATTCCATTCTGCCGTCCACATCCGTCAGTCATCACACCATTGGCGACGGAGTCGTCTGTGGTTCTGCGTCAATGGTAGACGAAGCAATGGACGACTTGCGGACAGACCACTCTGCAGTAAACGGCGTCGAATGGTACGCGCAGACACTGGATGATGCGTTACAGACGCAATGTGCTGTGCTATGGCTCGGGATGTCACTGAGCGATCCGTCACTGCCATGCACACAATTTGCCTATCAGCACGTGCAGTGATGCACCGAGGTGAATGCGATCGACCACGTCGGTCCGTCGTACCCTCCTGCATCCAACGGTCACATATCCGCATTACAGTTGTTTGGTTTCGTCCAACACGACTAGCGATTTCTCTGTATGATAATCCACAATCTCGGTAAGCCACTATCCTTCCTCTGTCGAACTCGGATAGTTGATCAAAAAATGTTCGCTGTTGTCTACGAGGCATAACTGATCGTCTTGTGAAACAACCACAAGGTAAACACACGTGCCGAACGTACACTCGTCGAAATCGCCAGGCCTTAAATGGCGCTATGAGGTGGCGCCACAGGCGCGCGTGATGTGCGTCTGCGCTGAAATTCTAATCAGTTGCATATCTCATCGCTGCAAACCCATTGTGTAAAATTCACTTGAATCGGATGCTTCCATCAGGGTGTTGCATTTACGGTGGCCAGCAGTGTATAAATTGTTCGTGTTAATGTAAATTTGACAGTTTTAGAAATGGTCTCGCTTAGCAATAAATATAAAAAATAGGTGTTATCTAAAAGCTAGTGTGCTTTTGTTTAAAAAGAAAGTGGGTCTTGGGAGTAAAAAAGATGTGAAGGTCGAATTGGCGCGCTACCTAGAGCAAGCCTGGGAAATATGTCACACACAGCCTGTAGGCAGCAGTGATTGAGGCAACACCTTTGCCGAGCGGGAGAAGCTTTGTCTGCCTATTTGCACAAAAATGCCTCGGATGGAGACTGCACAGGGCTTACGGCATAGCTGCGAATTGTATGTAGAATAGAAACAACGCCAATAAGAAAAATTAAACCCATACAGTACGAGACTTGCAGGCCGTACTGTGGGTAGTGTAACCACCATAATCGTTCACCACACCCAAGCCTACAGCAACCAGGTAAGACTTTTTTATAATAAAATTACTTTTGTACAACGTGAACCATTAATTTAAACCATGTTTTAATAATCATTTTTGAACTTTAAAGAATATGGTTCACACTGTTACTTCATCTTAATCATACAACAATATGGGGTTCCTTCCTGGTGTGTGATGAATACGAGTATCGCACTTTACAGGTTTATGAAGGGCCTAGTTAATATAAAGAGGCACCATATCAATTGTTTTGTGTTTTCCTAATTATTGCCAAGTGTTATAGTAAAAGTTTGTTTACGTAAAATTCAATCAGAGTGTAGCCAAGTTACCAGAATCTGGTAAATGACTATACAGTGCTATTTCAAAGAGTAACAGATTTTGAAAGTAAATTCGAGTAAGAAAAAGGTTTTCTTGAAGTGAAATGATCAGTATAAAAAAGTGTGCGCTTTAGTATGTAAGTATTTTAGCATTTAACGTATTGTATTATAGAAAATGATTTTTTATATGTCCCCTGGCCAATATTTTTTTTTAGCTTCCCTGAAGTTATCTACTGGGCCTTTTCTCTTGTAAACGTAATCTGTAAGGGTGTAGTAGTCAAAAAGAAATTCCAGTGTGTACACCAACATTATTTACGTGGAATAATATTTATTTGAAGAATGAGATCCGACAGTAGTAAGAACGTTGGCAAAATTCATACTTCTGCTTTTCCAACACTTCACTGTTTCATGGCCTGGATACGTTGGCCACCATTATTACATGTTTTAAACCACTAAATGAACTTGGAACTGAGTTGTCCCTGCTTCAATGTAATATTATTCGTACTGCGTTTCAGTTTAGCCACAGGGTAAAATCTTAGGAAAGGAATTGAATAATGTGATTCACTTACCCATTAGAAACAACGCGAGGTCATATCCTCTAAGAAGGGTAACTCTATTGACTATCTTTTCCTCTTAACAGGACTGTCCTCCCATAGTGTACTGTACCTGAAAACCAAACTAAATTTTAGTAAGAGGGTTATACGTGGCTTATCTCGTAACAGGACTATTTGTTCTGTTGGGGTATAGCATACATGACAACATACACAGAGATTTTTCTGCTATTTAGGTAAACGCATACTACATTACAATAGTAAAGGTAGGGTTGTTAGGTCATCGACAGCATCGGTATTCCGACACTTCAGCAGGTCATACAGAATTTCGCTATTCGTGTGCACCATATCACGTCAACGATGAGAGGCACATCTAACATGTCGTAACCTAAATACAAATATCTGTAGTGTCGTTTACAGGTGAATAAAGTGGGGTGCATTCCGAACTTTTTAAGTAATTTACATTCTTTCCATATAGTTCAATAACTGTCACCCTTTTCATTGCATATCGAGCAACCCTCTGCCCTCCAAGGTTTGTGTTGCGGCGTGGACGCCTACTTCTTGTTATCCACAACTGGTTTCACCGCCCTTCAACCACTTTCTGTAGATGCACACGACAAAAACGTGAGAATAGCCTACCAGCTTCGTCGTTTCCAATATGTTCGCTCTCACATGCCGAGTCATAACCATTCGATCTTTGTCAAAGTCGCCTGTGTCACTAAATTTCCCAATTTGTCGAACATATCGGCAGTAAAATTAACGCGCATATACTCTGATTACAATATTTCCTTACTGCTGTATCAGGCAGCACACAACCTCGCTATAAGCAGTGTTCATAATGTTTCAGCAGCGCTCTAAATATTTTGGTATAAGTGTGTATATTAGCTACAGGAGAAGGCAAATGTAAAAGAATCAATGACGAGGGAAAGAAGCAAGTATTTCTCTCCGAATAAATGTGCATACTGTAAGTAAAGGATTCTACTACCTCTCCGCAGCCGTCTGCCTCAATTCCAATAAGAAAATAATTCACTGTGAGACTATTCGTTTTATAGGTATTCAAGAACTGGAGCTACATGCGTTAATGACGAAAGTTACAAATATGGTGCGTTATGTGAAAGACTTTTTGCTTGGTTTCATTAGTGTGACATATTTGGATTTAAACGTTTTGCTTTCATTTGTGTTTCTTCAGAGAAAAAAGCCTCCTCCTTCATTTAATGATGGCCGACAGAGTAGATGCAAGAAATTTTTTAATTTGCACTGTGTTCGCTACCTACTATCTGCACACTCTCTGTATTGCTACTGACAGATTGATTCGAAGTCTCTTCAAAATACATCACGCACCGCTTTGACACGAAACGTTAGTTCCAGTATATTTTAACATCCATTAATTTCTGTATCACAGTAAATGATGCGTAAACTGATAAATGGTTTCCTGGAAACGCAATTAACGCGAGTACATCACCGCTGATAGGAGGAAAATTGAAATTGAAAAATTATGACGTCACAAGAATGCTAAAACTACTTGATGCGATATGAAATGCAGACATTCCAATCATATTTTACGAAACGTAAGACTTGTTGTTAAAGCGCTTAGTTGTCTTTGTTGGAACGAAAGAAAATTTAGGTTAATGTTAATCGACGAAGAAGTCATTGCAGGGAGAACGTAGGATCGTCTTGGGAAAGAACAGAGAAGGAATTTCGGAGTACCTTTTGCAAAGGAACCATTCAAATATCCACGTGAACTGACAGGTGCAAGTGTTGACAGTTTGACGGGAATCGAACTCCAGTCATCTCAAACTAGAAAACGATGGCTTTCCTTTGGGATAGTTCGCTCAGTCTTGGCATTTAGCTGTTGAGCTGTGTTGCAACAATACGCTTATTACTACGCTGTTCATCCTAAAGTACAGAAGCCGAAATGTATATCACAAAGTTCAGATATTGCAGAAGAGGGTGAAGGAAAATGGCCGCGACCATTCCAAGGAACCATCCTAGGATTTACCTTCAGCTGTTTGCGGAAACTTAAATCTGAACGCCCATCCGGAAATATGAAGTGCAGTATTTCCCAATATGAGTCCAGAGTGCTAACCAAATATCACCTTGATGGATAATGAAGACATAGAACTCTCTCTCCCTCTCTCTTTCCTGGCATTTATTCTGTTGTAAGAGGTACTCCGCTTTTTATGATTTCACAAATTTCTATTATATTAGCTAGAGGATCAGATATCTTTTCTGTAACCATTTAACCAATGCACATGTACACTTCTGACACCGTTAGCGTGGAGACAATCTGTAGTATTATGAACACTGAATAACTTTTCAAGTAGCAAGAACGCTAAAATTATTTATTCAAGTAGATTACAGTTTCGCAATACTCTGCAGCCGTCTTATGATCTGAAAAAGATGGGATCGAAAATGCTAGGATACAGCAATGAGCAAAATGTCACAAATAATTATGTCTAATATTTGCATAACATGTAATTACGATATACCTGTATTTCCATCATTACACGATCTTCTCTTTCAGTACAGTAAGTGAACGGTGTAATATCCGACATTGGTTGTATTAAACATTAGAAGAGCGTTCACCTCGATATCAGGTGACCAGATGTACAGTCGTGGACAAAACGAGCGAGACCCCTCGCCTTTTCGTTATGCTGATCCGCACAGCTTTAAAGTCTGCTACGCAGCATACAAGGCAAGGTGACGAAGTGCTACCAACATACTATGCACAGGTGTGAAATTGAAAAACTATCCGAACTTTGTCAGACAGTTTCCAGTCATGCGTAAAACTATATTAATGCTGGTTAGTGTGTTAAACAACACGTAAATATAAGATATAAATGAAAGAAGAAACGATAATTACTATGAACTGTACTAATAACAATTAATTTCTTACACCACCAAGGGACCGTATGCCGCAGGAAGTGCTGCACATTTCCGCTTATTAGGCCTACCTGTAGTCAAGGTAAATGGGTTTTAAGGGTTGGGTAGAAAGATGACGGTCAAGAAAGTGAGACTAGTAGGGTTCCATTTTTACCGATTTAGGTGACGAAATCCTAACAACGAAAGTAACAACAAGAGTTATTGAAGATGAGGTCCGCATAAATAATTCCCCCTACTCTTTATTCGAAATCATGTACGAAAGGTACTACGGAAACAAAGAAAGCTTCATCATAGGTTTAAGAGTAGTCGAATCATAGCTGATAAGGAAAAGCTGAACGAAGCGAAAAAGAGCGTAAAGAGAGCAATGAGAGAAGCATTCAACGAATTCGAACATAAAACATTGGCAAACAATCTAAACAAGAACCCTAAAAAGTTTTGGTCATATGTAAAATCGGTAAGCGGATCTAAATCCCCTATTCAGTCACTCGTTGACCACGATGGCACCGAAACAGAGGACGACCGAAGAAAGGCAGAAATACTGAATTCAGTGTTCCGAAACTGTTTCACTGCGGAAAATCGTAACACGGTCCCTGACTTCAGCCGTCGCACGGACGCCAAAATGGAAAATATTGAAATAAACGATATCGGAATTGAAAAACAACTGCTATCACTTAGTAGCGGAAAAGCATCGGGACCAGACGAGATACCCTTAAGATTCTACAGTGATTATGCTAAAGAACTTGCCCCTTTTCTATCAGCAATTTATCGTAGATCGCTGGAAGAACGTAAAGTACCTAGCGACTGGAAGAAAGCGCAGGTCGTTCCCATTTTCAAGAAGGGTCATAAATCAGATGCGAATAATTATAGGCCTATTTCGCTTACGTCAATCTGTTGTAGAATAATGGAACATGTTTTGTGTTCTCGTATTATGACGTTCTTAGATAATACAAATCTCCTTCATCATAACCAACATGGATTCCGCAAACAGAGATCATGTGAAACTCAGCTCGCCCTATTTGCCCAAGAAATTCACAGTGCCGTAGACACTGGCGAGCAGACTGATGCCGTACTCCTGGACTTCAGGAAGGCATTTGATACGGTTCCGCACTTACGTTTAGTGAAAAAAATACGAGCTTACGGAATATCGGACCAGGTTTGTGATTGGATTCAGGATTTCCTAGAAGAAAGAACACAACATGTCATTCTTAACGGTTCAAAATCTGCAGATGTAGAGGTAATTTCGGGAGTACCGCAGGGAAGCGTGATAGGACCTTTATTGTTTACAATATACATAAATGACTTAGTTGACAACATCGGTAGCTCCGTGAGGCTATTTGCAGATGACACGGTTGTCTACAAGAAAGTAGCAACATCAGAAGACTCGTACGTACTCCAGGAGGACCTGCAGAGGATTAATGCATGGTGCGACAGCTGGCAGCTTTCCCTAAACGTAGATAAATGTAATATAATGCGCATACATAGGGGCAGAAATCCATTCCAGTACGATTATGCCATAGGTGGTAAATCATTGGAAGCGGTAACGACCGTAAAATACTTAGGAGTTACTATCCGGAGCGATCTGAAGTGGAATGATCACATAAAACAAATAGTGGGAAAAGCAGGCGCCAGGTTGAGATTCATAGGAAGAATTCTAAGAAAATGTGACTCATCGACGAAAGAAGTAGCTTACAAAACGCTTGTTCGTCCGATTCTTGAGTATTGCTCATCAGTATGGGACCCTTACCAGGTTGGATTAATAGAAGAGATAGACATGATCCAGCGAAAAGCAGCGCGATTCGTCATGGGGACATTTAGTCAGCGCGAGAGCGTTACGGAGATGCTGAAAAAGCTCCAGTGGCGGACACTTCAAGAAAGGCGTTACGCAATACGGAGAGGTTTATTATCGAAATTACGAGAGAGCACATTCCGGGAAGAGATGGGCAACATATTACTACCGCCCACATATATCTCGCGTAATGATCACAACGAAAAGATCCGAGAAATTAGAGCAAATACGGAGACTTACAAGCAGTCGTTCTTCCCACGCACAATTCGTGAATGGAACAGGGAAGGAGGGATCAGATAGTGGTACAATAAGTACCCTCCGCCACACACCGTAAGGTGGCTCGCGGAGTATAGATGTAGATGTAGATGTAGAAATGTTCTAGTTGCAGTCGATTCATCAGCATATTAATCGTAGCTACGCTTTCGATCCAAATCACGTTTACGGGAATGCAAATAAAATACATTTGCCTACACACGTGGTAATTCAGATCCCAGTATTAATGCCACCGCGTTTTCGAAGTGCGAGCATTCCCATTGCTATCTAGCTTAAGAAACATTTCGGCAAATGAACATTTTCTGGCTGTGGCGAGTCTAATGGAGAATTCGAAACATTGTAGAATACGTTTGGAGCTATGCAGCCGTTTATTTCCTGGGGTGGTGCAGAATTGTCCTACTAAATTTACTCGCTAATAACAGTATTTTGTTATTTCGACAAACATCCCGAATGATTGTCACATAAGCGGTGACTTAAAGGTAGAAAATTCATGTTTTTGACTCCAGAAAGCTCTATGCAACAGAAACTGCAGATCATTTTGCCATTTTCAGTGCGAAATTTCCGGCTTATTCATGTGTGGGGTAATAATAGAGAGCTGTTTGGCTGGGTTGTCTGCTAGCGTAGTGGAAGGTGTGTGCTACTGCAAGGGAGGTCTGGTTCGTTTTAGGTTCAAATCTAGATGGAGGCAGATAGAATATCGGTAAAGGAATTGTAGGAAATTCTCGTGCCCCCAATACGTTTTATTGCTACCTTTATTATGTACCGGCGCCCTGTGGATGTAAATATAATAATCTTGTAGAATTTCATACTTCTTACTGCCTACTTTTTCCTTTTCTGTCAATAAATGAATTGACTTAATTGTGGCAATGAATAATTTTTAACTGAATTTCGTTATGAATCTTCACGCATTGCTAAATTTGCAAACTTTCATGGTAGGTCAGCAACGTTAATCCAGTATGACTGGTCTGAAAGTTGACACAGACCGTTTTGCGGCCAAATGCGCGTAATATTTTGCTAATTCGTAACCATCTGGGGAACCTTGTCTTACTAAAACAGTTATGTTATCTCGATAAGCTGAAATTCATTCTTATTAGTACAGTTCATACTAATTAGCGTTTCTTCTTTCATTTATATCTTACATTTACGCGTTGTGTTTAACACACTCATCAGCATTAATTTAGTCTTACACATGATTGCTAACAGTCTGACAAAGTACAGATAGTTTTTCAGTTTCACACCTGTGCATAGTATGTTGGTAGCACTTCGTCGCCTTGCCTGTTATGCTGTGTAGCAGACTTTAAAGCTGTACGGATCAGCATAACGAAAAGGCGAGGTGTCTCGCTCGTTTTCTCCACGACCGTACATAGACGCCAGGTGACGGGATTGCACTTAGCCTTCGAGCGACGTGTTGTCATCGATAAGTTCATGTAAACATCGTAGTTGATAGCAAAAGTTCAAACATTAAGTAGTGATGACCTATATACTTCGAATGTATTCTTAATGAAATATCGTATGCCTATTGCCATCTAGCTATTCCTGGATGTTTTTAAATCAACCTCCATATGATACCATTCTACCCCCAAGAACCATGGAACTTGCCGTTGGTAGGGAGGCTTGCGTGCCTCAGCGATACAGATAGCCGTACCGTAGGTGCAACCACAACGGAGGGGTGTCGGTTGAGAGGCCAGACAAACGTGTGGTTCCTGAAGAGGGGCAGCAGCCTTTTCAGTAGTTGCAGGGGCAACAGTCTGGATGATTGAGTGATCTGGCCTTGTAACACTAACCGAAGCAGCCTTGCTGTGCTGGTACTGCGAACGGCTGAAAGCAAGGGGAAACTACGGACGTAATTTCTCCCGAGGGCATGCAGCTCTACTGTATGATTAAATGATGATGGCGTCCTCTTGGGTAAAATATTCCGGAGGTAAAATAGTACCCCATTCGGATCTCCGGGCGGCGACTACTTAGGAGAACGTCGTTATCAGGAGAAAGAAGAAAGAAAGCTGGCGTTCAATGGATCGGAGCGTGGAATGTCAGATCCCTTAATCGGGCACGTGGTTAGAAAATTTAAAAAGGGAAATGGATAGGTTAAAGTTACATATAGTGGGAATTAGTGAAGTTCGGTCAAGACTTCTGATCAGGGTTATAAATACAAAATGAAATAGGGGTAATGCAGGAGTCGGTTTAATAATGAATAAAGAAATAGGAGTGCAGGTAAGCTACTACAAACAGCATAGCGAACGCATTATTGTGGCCAAGATAGACACGAAGCCCATGCCTACTACAGTAGTACAAGTTTATATGCCAACTAGCTCTGAATATGACGAAGAAATTGAAGAAATGTATGATGAAATAAAAGAAATTATTCAGATAGTGAAGGGAGACGAAAATTTAATAGTCATGGGTGACTGGAATTCAAGAGTAGGAAAAGGGAGAGAAGGAAACATAGTAGGTGAATACTGATTGGGGTTAAGAAATGAAAGAGGAAGCCGCCTGATAGAATTTTGCACAGAGCAAAACTTAATCATAGCTAACTCTTGGTTCAAGAAGCATAACAGAAGGTTGTATACATGGAAAAAGCCTGAAGATACTGACAGGTTTCAGATAGATTACATTATGGTAAGACAGAGATTTAGGAACCAGGTTTTAAATTGTAAGATACACTCCTGGAAATTGAAATAAGAACACCGTGAATTCATTGTCCCAGGAAGGGGAAACTTTATTGACACATTCCTGGGGTCAGATACATCATATGATCACACTGACAGAACCACAGACACATAGACACAGGCAACAGAGCATGCACACTGTCGGCACTAGTACAGTGTATATCCACCTTTCGCAGCAATGCAGGCTGCTATTCTCCCATGGAGACGATCGTAGAGATGCTGGATGTAGTCCTGTGGAACGGCTTGCCATGCCATTTCCACCTGGCGCCTCAGTTGGACCAGCGTTCGTGCTGGACGTGCAGACCGCGTGAGACAACGCTTCATCCAGTCCCAAACATGCTCAATGGGGGACAGATCCAGAGATCTTGCTGGCCAGGGTAGTTGACTTACACCTTCTAGAGCACGTTGGGTGGCACGAGATACATGCGGACGTGCATTGTCCTGTTGGAACAGCAAGTTCCCTTGCCGGTCTAGGAATGGTAGAACGATGGGTTCGATGACGGTTTGGATGTACCGTGCACTATTCAGTGTCCCCTCGACGATCACCAGTGGTGTACGGCCAGTGTAGGAGATCGCTCCCCACACCATGATGCCGGGTGTTGGCCCTGTGTGCTTCGGTCGTATGCAGTCCTGATTGTGGCGCTCACCTGCACGGCGCCAAACACGCATACGACCATCATTGGCACCAAGGCAGAAGCGACTCTCATCGCTGAAGACGACACGTCTCCATTCGTCCCTCCATTCACACCTGTCGCGACACCACTGGAGGCGGGCTGCACGATGTTGGGGCGTGAGCGTAAGACGGCCTAACGGTGTGCGGGACCGTAGCCCAGCTTCATGGAGACGGTTGCGAATGGTCCTCGCCGATACCCCAGGGGCAACAGTGTCCCTAATTTGCTGGGAAGTGGCGGTGCGGTCCCCTACGGCACTGCGTAGGATCTTACGGTCTTGGCGTGTATCCGTGCGTCGCTGCGGTCCGGTCCCAGGTCGACGGGCACGTGCACCTTCCGCCGACCACTGGCGACAACATCGATGTACTGTGGAGACCTCACGTCCCACGTGTTGAGCAATTCGGGGGTACGTCCACCCGGCCTCCCGCATGCCCACTATACGCCCTCGCTCGAAGTCCGTCAACTGCACATACGGTTCACGTCCACGCTGTCGCGGCATGCTACCAGTGTTAAAGACTGCGATGGTGCTCCGTATGCCACGGCAAACTGGCTGACACTGACGGCGGCGGTGCACAAATGCTGCGCAGCTAGCGCCATTCGACGGCCAACACCGCGGTTCCTGGTGTGTCCGCTGTGCCGTGCGTGTGATCATTGCTTGTACAGCCCTCTCGCAGTGTCCGGATCAAGTATGGTGCGTCTGACACACCGGTGTCAATGTGTTCTTTTTTCCATTTCCAGGAGTGTATTTCCAGGGGCAGATGTGGACTCTGATCACAATCTATTGGTTATGAACTGTAGATTAAAACTGAAGAAACTGCAAAAAGGTGGGAGTTTAAGGAGATGGGACCTGGATAAACTGAAAGAACCAGAGGTTGTTCAGAGTTTCAGGGAGAGCATAAGGGAACAATTGACTGGAATGGGGGAAAGAAATACAGTAGAAGAAGAATGGGTAGCTCTGAGAGATGAAGTAGTGAAGGCAGCAGAGGATCAAGTAGGTAAAATGACGAGGGCTAGTAGAAATCCTTGGGTAACAGGAGAAACATTGAATTTAATTGACGAAAGGAGGATATATAAAAATGCAGTAAATGAAGCAGGCAAAAAGGAATACAAACGTCTCAAAAATGAGATCGGCAGGAAGTGCAAAATGGCTAAGCAGGGATGGCTAGAGGACAAATGTAAGGATGTAATCTCACTAGGGGTAAGATAGATACTGCCTAAAAGAAAATTAACGAGACCTTTGGAGAAAAGAGAACCACTTGTATGAATATCAAGAGCTCAGATGGAAATCCAGTTCTAAGCAAAGAAGGGAAAGCAGAAAGGTGGAGGGAGTATATAGAGGGCCTATACAAGGGCAATGTACTTGAGGACAATATTATGGAAATGGAAGAGGATGTAGATGAAGATGAAATGGGAGATACGATACTGCGTGAAGAGTTTGAAAGGGCACTGAAAGACCTGAGTCGAAACAAGGCCCCGGGAGTATACAACATTGCATTAGAACTACTGACGGCCTTGGGAGAGCCAGTCCTGACAAAACTCTACCATCTTGTGAGCAAGATGTATGAGACAGGCGAAATACCCTCAGACTTCAAGAAGAATATAATAATTCCGATCACAAAGAAAACAGGTGCTGACAGATGTGAAAATTACCGAACAATCAGTTTAATAAGTCACGGATGCAAAATACTAACGCGTATTCTGTACAGACGAATGGAAAAACTAGTAGAAGCTGACCTCGGGGAAGATCAGTTTGGATTCCGTAGAAATATTGGAACACGTGAGGCAATACTGACCCTACGATTTATCTTAGAAGCTAGATTAAGAAAAGGCAAACCTACGTTTCTAGCATTTGTAGACTTAGAGAAAGCTTTTGACAATGTTGACTGGAATACTGTCTTTCAAATTCTGAAGGTGGCAGGGGTAAAATACAGGGAGTGAAAGGCTATTTACAATTTGTACAGAAACCAGATAACAGTTATCAAAATTGAGGGGCATGAAAGGTAGGCAGTGGTTGGAAAGGTAGTGAGACAGGGTTGTAGCCTATCCGCGATGTTATTCAATCTGTATATTGAGCAAGCAGTGAAGGAAACAAATGAAAAATTCGGAGTAGGTATTAAAATCCATGGAGAAGAAATAAAAATCTTTGAGGTTCGCCGATGACATTGTAAGTCTGTCAGAGACTGCAAAGGACTTGTGAGAGTAGTTGAACGGAAAAGACAGTGTCATGGAAGGAGGTTATAAGATTAACATTAACAAGAGCAAAACGAGGATAATGGAATGTAGTCGAATTAAGTCTGGTGATGCTGAGGGAATTAGATTAGGAAATGAGACACTTAAAGTAGTAAGGGAGTTTTGCTATTTGGGGAGCATAATAACTGATGATGGTCGAAGTACAGAGGATATCAAATATAGACTGGCAGTGGCAAGGAAAGCGTTTCTGAAGAAGATAAATTTGTTAACATCGAGTATATATTTAAGTGTCAGGAAGTCGTTTCTGAAAATATTTGTATGGAGCGTAGCCATGTATGGAAGTGAAACATGGACGATAACTACTTTGGACAAGAAGAGAATAGAAGCTTTCGAAATGTGGTGCTACAGAAGAATGCTGAAGATTAGATGGGTAGATCATACGAGGTGCATTCAAGTTCTAAGCTTCTGATTTTTTTTCTCCGGACTGGAAAGTGATAGAGACATGCGCATTGTTTTAAAATGAGGTCGCGTTCATTTATTGATTTATTTATTGTTCCGTGGGACCAAATTAAGGAGAAGTCTCCATGGTCATGGAACGAGTCAATACATGAAATTTTAACACGATATTACAAACAGATAAAATGAAATATAAAAAAACATATTCAGGTGACAAGTCGTAAGTTTAAATGAAGAAAATCAACAATGTAACACTGGAATTTCCTTAATTTTTTGGCTCTTCCAGGAGCTCCTCGACAGAATAGAAGGAGTGAGCCATGAGGAAACTCTTCAGTTTAGACTTAAAAGTGTTTGGGCTACTGCTGAGATTTTTGAGTTCTTGTGGTAGCTTATTGAAAATGGATGCAGCAGAATACAGCACTCCTTTCTGCACAAGAGTCAAGGCAGTGCATTCTATATGCAGATTTGATTTCTGCCTAGTATTAACTGAGTGAAAGCTACTAACTCTTGGGAATAGGCTAATATTGCTAACAACAAACGACATTAAATAAAATATATACTGCGAGGGCAATGTCAGAATTCCCAGACTTTTGAATAGGGGTCGACAAGAGGTTCTCGAACTTACACCACATATAGCTCGAACAGCCCGTTTTTGAGCCAAAAATACCCATTTTGAATCAGAAGAATTACCCCAAAAAATAATACCATACGACATAAGCGTATGAAAACATGCGAAGTAGACTACTTTTCGTGTTGAAGTGTCACTTATTTCAGATACTGTTCTAATGGTAAATAAAGCAGCATTTAGCTTCTGAACAAGATCCTGGACATGGGCTTTCCACAACAGCTTACTATCTATCTGAACGCCTAGGAAGAACTGTTCCGTCTCGCTTATAATATGCCTATTCTGTCTGATCAAAATATCGGTTCTTGTTGAATTGTGAGTTAGAAACTCTAAAAACTGAGTCTTACTGTGATTTAGCATCAAATTGTTTTCCACAAGCCACGAACTTATTTCATGAACTACATTAGTTGTTACTGTTTCAATATTACACACAAAATCCTTCACTATCAAGCTGGTGTCATCAGCAAACAGAAATATTTTTGAATCACCTGTAATACTAGAAGGCATATCATTTATATAAATAAGAAACAGCAGTGGCCCCAGCACCGACCCTTGGGGAACGCCCCACTTAACAGTGCCCCATTGAGACTGAACATCACTACCACTCTCAATATTGCGGAGAATTACCTTCTGCTTTCTGTTCTTAAAGTAAGAGGCGAACCAATTGTAAGCTACTCCCCTTACTCCATAATGGTCCAACTTCTGCAGTAATATTTTGTGGTTAACACAGTCAAAAGCCTTCGTTAAATCAAAGAAAACACTTAGCGTTCGCAACCTTTTATTTAATCCGTCCAAAACCTCACAGAGAAAAGAGAATATAGCATTTTCAGTTGTTAAACCATTTCTAAAACCAAACTGAACATTTGAAAGCAAATTATGTGAATTTAAATGCTCCAGTAACCTTGTATATACAACCTTCTCGATAACTTTAGCAAACACCGATGGCATAGAAATAGGTCTAAAATTGTCAACATTATCAATGTCTCCCTTTTTATAAAGTGGCTTCACTACCGAGTACTTTAATCGGTCAGGAAACCGACCACTCCTGAAGGAAAAGTTACAGATATGGCTGAGAACTGGGCTAACATACATACAACAATACTTCGGTATTCTGATAGATACCCCGTCATATCCATGAGAGTTCTTGGTCTTTAGTGATTTAATTATTAACTCAATCTCCCTCTTGTCAGTATCATGGAGGAGCATTTCAGATAACAGTCTCGGAACACTTTTTTCTAAGAGCGCTATATGATTCACTGTTGGGACTAGGTTTCTATTTAGTTCACCTGCTATATTCAGAAAGTTGTAACCTCCCCCTCACTTATCGACCGTAATGGCAGTGAAAAATTAAACCGCGTGTACCTAATGGAAATTTGGGAAAAGCAATCGTCACCAAACTTAATCTGTCGGTAAAGAGGGAGGAAAGGGCTACATCTAAATGAAAGGAAAAATGCAAATGAAACTGGTGGAAATTAATTTTGAAAAGGGGCAAAGTTAATAAAGAAAGTAAATGTGCGGCCGTTACGCTAGCAATTAACTAGCGGTAATTAGATATTTGAGATTTGGGGGAAATTACGGTCACCAGTCGTATGGACAATTACTGCAGTAACTGAAAAAGAAAGGTTATTACACATATAATTAGCACTAGAAGCGTGGCAACTGAACGTTGACACGTGTAGTGTGAAAACTGAAAGTTTGTCAGAAGTAATAAATTTCGCCACACTCTGACTTAATTTAGCAAAAGAATTAATAAAACCGGAAAATCGAAAGTTAATTTAGTGACTGAAGTTAATAGTGAGCTTTCTTTCTGAAGCACATCGAAATTCAGTAAAATACGGTTAGTCTTGGACTATCTCAACAATCATTTGAAAAGCTACTTGAATCTAAACTACGAGGGCAGTTCAATAAGTAATGCAACACATTTTTTTTCTCGGCCAATTTTGGTTGAAAAAACCGGAAATTTCTTGTGGAATATTTTCAAACATTCCCGCTTCGTCTCGTATAGTTTCATTGACTTCCGACAGGTGGCAGCGCTGTACGGAGCTGTTAAAATGGCGTCTGTAACGGATGTGTGTTGCAAACAACGGGCAGTGATCGAGTTTCTTTTGGCGGAAAACCAGGGCATCTCAGATATTCATAGGCGCTTGCAGAATGTCTACGGTGATCTGGCAGTGGACAAAAGCACGGTGAGTCGTTGGGCAAAGCGTGTGTCATCATCGCCGCAAGGTCAAGCAAGACTGTCTGATCTCCCGCGTGCGGGCCGGCCGTGCACAGCTGCGGCTCCTGCAATGGCGGAGTGTGCGAACACACTCGTTCGAGATGATCGATGGATCACCATCAAACAACTCAGTGCTCAACTTGACATCTCTGTTGGTAGTGCTGTCACAATTGTTCACCAGTTGGGATATTCAAAGGTTTGTTCCCGCTGGGTCCCTTGTTGTCTAACCGAACACCATAAAGAGCAAAGAAGAACCATCTGTGCAGAATTGCTTGCTCGTCATGTGGCTGAGGGTGACAATTTCTTGTCAAAGATTGTTACAGGCGATGAAACGTGGGTTCATCACTTCGAACCTGAAACAAAACGGCAATCAATGGAGTGGCGCCACACCCAATCCCCTACCAAGAAAAAGTTTAAAGCCATACCTTCAGCCAGTAAAGTCATGGTTACAGTCTTCTGGGACGCTGAAGGGGTTATTCTGTTCGATGTCCTTCCCCATGGTCAAACGATCAACTCTGAAGTGTATTGTGCTACTCTTCAGAAATTGAAGAAACGACTTCAGCGTGTTAGTAGGCACAAAAATCTGAACGAACTTCTCCTTCTTCATGACAACGCAAGACCTCACACAAGTCTTCGCACCCGAGAGGAGCTCACAAAACTTTAGTGGACTGTTCTTTCTCATGCACCCTACAGCCCCGATCTCGCACCGTCGGATTTCCATATGTTTGGCCCAATGAAGGACGCAATCCGTGGGAGGTACTACGCGGATGATGAAGAAGTTATTGATGCAGTACGACGTTGGCTCCGACATCGACCAGTGGAATGATACCGTGCAGGCAACAGGCCCTCATTTCAAGGTGGCGTAAGGCCGTAGCATTGAATGGAGATTATGTTGAAAAATAGTGTTGTGTAGCTAAAAGATTGGGGAATAACCTGGTGTATTTCAATGCTGAATAAAACAACCCCTGTTTCAGAAAAAATTGTGTTGCATTACTTATTGAACTGCCCTCGTATTTAGAAAGAAGATATTTAACTTTGAACTTGAATTAAATGATTCTGAACAATTAACAATAGTAAAATTTAGTACGTACCAAGCTGAGCTGGAGTCACAGGTAAGCTAAAATATGAAAACAAAACTCGCACTCTTAATTTGTGCTTGTGTAATCTCAATATTGTAGCCAGCTATGAATACCTTAACTGAACTTTGAAATTAAGGCAGTGAAATCGAATGCTTTTACTTTAATGCTGGCGTTTGAATTTCAACGACACTCGGGTTCATTCCGGAAAAGGAAGGGACCCTGCTTGGTAATGCAATTGGGACAATGAGCAACAAATGTTTATGCTAAGATGCTGTAATTATATTTACGAAAATGGAACAGTTTGAAAAGCTGAGGTCTGCCATACAGTTCTAAAAGTTTACGTGCTTCCAGTCTTCCTTGTTGGTTGATTGAAGGTTTGAAGCCGTCGATCGAGGAGGTGGCGACTGTCACTCATTGTCGGCCGTCGCTGTTGCAGAAGCTGGATGTTGGCGCGCCTTCTTCTCGACACGGTCACCAGGCGAAACGGGCTCTTGATGTGCGCCAGCTAATGCTTCCCGTCCGCGACACCGTGTCAGAAACTATCATAGCAAGTCGAGCGTAATTATATGCTACCCAACCCCGAAAGCGTGGCAACTCGCGGGAGCGTCACACAACACACCTGCTCCACTGCACCACCCCAGCCAGAGTCTCTCTGCTCTGCCCGCGCTCCCCACGGCAGAGTTAACACTACCAAAGATCCTAAACACTTTGGTTCTCCACACGACCTATCGATGTAATGGTTCGATAGCATAGTTTCCCTAGGCCAGATCCAGCGTAAAAATACAAATAATCTTTACACAACAAACCAAGTATACATCGACATAAATGCATATATATACAAATAGTAAAACGATTACAATATACAAAGACACAGAAACGTCATATATTCAGGTAACAAAATAAGGAGAAAAAAAGTTATAGTACAATAGATGGAAATACGAGGATATACATTTCCGGCGTTACACGTGCCCCACATTGTCTGACGATGTTCGTGTAACCTAAACAGACTTAGAAAATGTCCCAAAAAAAAAAAAAAAAAAACAGGTGAAATGCATATATTCAAAACATCAAGAAATTTTAGCATTAGGCTGATTAACCTTAAACCAATTTTTAGACCATAATAATTGAGTGGAGACACTCCTAATCTTATTCCACTCTGTCACTCTGTCATCTTACAAAAAAGAAAACAGGTTGACAACATTAAAATTCATAGAAAACATAGAAAATGGTTTAGCTATTCTAAAATCGTCAAAATTCCTAACAGTATCAAGAAATGGAATACTATTTACAAAATTAATCAGAGTACATGGTCATAAAAAACGGGTATATCAAAATACGCAAATTAATAATTAATTACATAGAATACACATTTTATATAACCTTTATATAATTAATATTCTCGTCATGAGAGTCTACTTAACGCTAAACAAGAAAATAATATACAGCAGATCGAAAAAACATAAATATTGACAGCAGAATTCTTTCACATCAGCTGTCCGGGAAGAAAAACAATTCCGCCTTCCATACTCGCAAGTGCAAAGAATGCCGACAACGGCACATGAGCCGACAGCGGCTCCGCCTCGCCAATATTGTTGCGCCCGCCTGTGCGGCACGCTTGATCTCACTCGCCTGTGTAACGGCATTTTCAGAACGTCCGTTTCAATGCATTCTTTTGGAAAAACTCACTCCCGAGTAATCTCAAGGAGTCCATTAATACTATCACAGTGGATAACTCAACACTGTCCATCATCACACGCATGTACTAGCCTGAAACTTAAAACAGCGTCTAAGTACATTGGCAGTTACTAGTAAATCACATATTCATGAAATCTTACAGCTAGTTACAAAATCATATTTACATTCCTTAATCTGCTGTGACTCAGCTGAAAACTTAAACTAGCAGCTTGGATTTTTCAATTGATTATTAATCAATTCCTCTTAAATCATTTAGTCAAAATTAATTACTTATTAATTACAGCTTCTTTACTGTCCTCTTGGTCAGGCAAAAGCATGGCAAGCTAGCAAACCTTAAATCTTACACTCTATATTTACATATTGTACAAATTACCCATTGTGTGGTATTAATCGATCCTAGGTTGGTACAATTTCAAGTCCACAATATTCCGTATACCTAATAGTTTTCCAGAGCTTGGATACTCTAAGCAATAAGCATTTGTGTGAGGTATATCAATGACTTTATATGGTCCATTATAAACAAACTTAAATTTAGAGATTTTATTGTCTATCTCGCTCGATTCCTCATGAGCTTTTACAAGTACTAAGTCTCCGATTGCAAACTTAGCAAAACGCGCTTTAGCGTCATGACGACGTATGCGACCATCGGTTTTTAGCTTCATTATATCTGGCAAACGATCTTTTTTCACACCAATACTCGCTTTGTCTGGAAACACACTCTTATTCCTCATTATTACTTCATACAGGCCTTGTCTTTGTTCGTGTGTTACGTTTGACACACCGTCTACAATACTTTCCAATTCACTTTCTACACTATTGGCAATGCCGAGATTCCTCACGTTACAGTAGTTCAAATTCATACCTACGTCAGCCCGCATCTCGTGGTCGTGCGGTAGCGTTCTCGCTTCCCATGCCCGGGTTCCCGGGTTTGATTCCCGGCGGGGTCAGGGATTTTCTCTGTCTCGTGATGGCTGGGTGTTGTGTGATGTCCTTAGGTTGGTTAGGTTTAAGTAGTTCTAAGTTCTAGGGGACTGATGACCACAGATGTTAAGTCCCATAGTGCTCAGAGCCATTTGAACCATACCTACGTCAATAGCATCCGGCCACTTAACAATGTGTATAGGCTGGTATTGCCTATGCACACCGTCTCCTGCCTCGTCAAAACTAAGTACTATTGTTTTATCTTGTGACGCACATGTCAAAGTTTTGCTTTCGCGATTAATCACCGCACGGTACTTTAGTAGCCAATCTAACCCGATAATTACTTCCGTAGTTAAGTCTGGCACGACGACAAACTCTTGTTCAAATCGTGCCCCACATATCTCGAAGTCGACAAAAATCTGTTTTGTGACCGGTTTACTGGCCTTCCCAGTAGCACCGATAATTTTCACTCCTGTTACTGGCATAACCACGATACCAGGTCTGTCTTTCAGTAACTCAAATATTTTCCCAGATACAGAACTCAAATCTGCACCGGTGTCAATCAACACGTTTAGTTGTAGGTCGTGCATATTAACAGACACTACTATCTGTCTACACTTGTCCTAGACTGTTTCTTTATTTTCCCACAGTAAATCCTCGTCTATATCCAGGTCATTCCGAAAAAACCATCCGACCTTGATCCTAAATCCGGCTTATCTGGCGGCTTTTTAGCCTCTGTTCACATACAGTTTTAATTTCAACACGTTTGTCCTGAGTCTTAGTCTGTAGCTTCGCCTCCAATACCGAAACCTTTTCCTGTAACTCGTCAACTAGTGAGTGTTGCTTTGCTATCAATTCACTAATTGTCACCTTCGTTGATTCCTCTTTGGTCAGATTGATCTCATCTGCCAATCTTCCTGGAGAAATGTGCCCAGTAGTATCTGCAATTACTTCCTCTAGATCTGCGCAACCCACACAGCTATCGTCTGATCGTATAATGTCAGCTCTAACCTCATACACGCTGTAATCTATGTGCTTTTCTACCAAACGTGTCCGGCTATCACTAAAATTTTCGTAATCTTTCTTCTTAATACTCTCGCAATGTTTAAACTGGTGGATGGCGTCGGATGGGTCTGCTACTTCTACCACTATAACTTTCGGTAAAGTCTGCCGGTTAGGGCCAAAACTTTCCGTTACTACTTGAACATCCAACTCCTGCGGGACGAAACACGACGAATCTTGCTCGTGCTCCCCATTAACATCAACTATTTCTAGTAAAGTCTGCCGGTTAGGGCCAGAACTTTCTATCACTTCACAAATACTATCTTCCTGTGGGACGAGACGCGGCAAATCCTGCACGCGCTTCGCATAAACACTTCTCCCGTACAGGCCCCTATAATCTCTTAGTTCGTCGTATAAGCGACCGAACTACCTTAACCAGACCTCATCCCTCTCTGCATCCCCTCGCTCAATGACGGACGTGTTATCCGACATCTGATATTCTCTCAACACTTGCGAATCATTCTTAAACTCAATCTCCAGTTCTGCTGTGGGTGTTACAGCTGCCACTTTATAATCTATTTACGGAACACTACTTACATTGTTCTCACTGACAGTGAATGTATTTTCTACTGCCGTGTCTACAGCTGATCTACTACTTGTGGGCGCACTCCTTTCTCTTAACACTGGCACACACTCAAACCGTTGAATATTCCATACGGAATTTTCGTAACGACGACACCTCGGTATTCTACTGTTATTGGGCCGCCAAAATTTCTCCACGCCCGGTCGGCCCCTCACCGGCGCGGCTAATGGTTTCCCTGTCTCGTCCCAGCAGATACGGTCCCCGGATGCTGCTGAGGCATCTTATCACACCCTCTGGCGTTATTACTATTCTGTGAAGCCCGTATCACGTTAGTATGATACTGGTTTCCGTCATTCCTGTTATTATTTGCATTGTACCGATTGTTATTACTGTCCGAACCATTATTGTTATTGCTGCCATGGTTGCGGTATGCATTATTCCCATGGTTATCGTTGTTGTGGTTGCTGTGGTACCCGTTGTTGTTACCACGGCCTCTACCACTGTCGCGATTATTGCGCCAATTGTCCTCGTCATCAACTCTTTCCAGGAAATCATTGATTGTCCTGTAATTGCTTCCTACGTAGCGTTTTGTATCATCTGGAAGCTTCTTGTAGAGTTCCCAGACTATTTCGGATTCCGTGCGGCGATCACGCAAATATTCCAACTTGCGGATCCAGCCCTCACAAAACTCCTTCATCGAACCGCGCGAATTCGCATCGAAAGGCCTCGATACGACAAATTCGCGCCAGACACTTTGCTGTTTCTGCTCTGACCAGTATTCAGCCAGAAACAATTTTTTAAACTCTCAAAAGTCAGGTTCGTAATGTTGAGGTTTAAGCCCCAACGCTTGGCATCACCAGCCACCACATCAATAAAGGCATTAATTTTTCTCTCATTAGTCCATGATCTGGGTAAAACTCTTTCACAATTTTTAATGAAATCCGTCGCGTGTACACCGCCTTTTTTCAAGGGGTCGAACCGTTCCTCTTTCGTCAACAATTCCGAACTATGTGCACAGATTGGCACATAGCTCCGTTTTTCGTCAAGTTCCTTTTCTAATTCCGAAACTCTCGTAATTACTTGGCAAGTGGTTGTCGCAAGCGTTTCTACTTCCCTTATTTTCTCTTCGCAGGTATTAGCCTGCTTCGTCACATTAGCATCAACCTCGGACACTAAAGCCTTTAAAGCTTCCACCTTCTGTTGATCCTCTTTTTTCACTAATTGAATTAGTTCCGTCACCTTATTCTCGATGATCAGAGCAACTGCTTCTCCTACACTTTTCTCGATTCTGCTAATTTCGGAATTAAAACGAGTATTTATGCTCGCAATTTCTGCCTGAACGCTTACCATTTCCTTTTTAAGATTACCGATTTCGGTATTAATTACAACAATGTCTTCTTTCATTTTATCAACTTTTGTGTTAACAACTCCAACATTGTTGTTAACAACATTAATAGCTTTGTTCTGATTGTCTAGCTTCCGTTCAATTTTTTCAGCCTGAGCTTCTTGCTTGGCAGCCTGAGCTTTAATTTCTGCCGATTGAGTCTTGATCTCATTAATCAAAACATTCAATAAATCAGTTAAATTCCCGGAAACTACCGGTTTTACTTCCGTAGCGGCTTCCTCTTTAATTGTCCCCCCGTATTCGTCATCAAGGGGTTCAGATTTGATTTGCACTTCCGATTCCGAAACATTTTCTAAAGTTTGGAATTCCATTTTTACTCTTTGTTGGGTTTCGGCGGTCGCGTCTGCCCCCTGAACAATGGGTACCGCGGTGCGCGTTTCCCACTGTTCGACCGATTGTTCCGTATCCAAGTCTACCAAATTTTGGTAATTGTTGACTTCACTCATTTTAATAATTTTCGATATAAATACCAAATCTCAAATCTAATTAGAATTCCTCCCACTACTTAATGTCGCTGACGTAACTATCTGTTCGTAACCAATACTTTGTTACGACATTTGCACCATACAAAATTCGTGTCCAAAACAACCTCAAATATGAAGATTGTCCTGTCACCAGGTCGCCACGTGTAACCTCCCCCTCACTTATCGACCTTAATGGCAGTGAAAAATTAAACCGCGTGTACCTAATGGAAATTTGGGAAAAGCAATCGTCACCGAAGTTAATCTGTCGATAAAGAGGGAGGAAAGGGTTACATCTAAATGAAAGGAAAAATGCAAATGAAACTGGTGGAAATTAATTTTGAAAAGGGGTAAAGTTAATAAAGAAAGTAAATGTGCGGCCGTTACGTTAACAATTAACTAGCGGTAATTAGATATTTGACATTTGGGGGAAATTACAGTCGCCAGTCCTATGGACAATTACTATAGTAACTGAAAAGGAAAGGTTATTACACATATAATTAGCACTAGAAGCGTGGCAACTGAATGTTGACACGTGTAGTGTGAAAACTAAAAGTTTGTCAGAAGTAATAAATTTCGCTACACTCTGACTTAATTTAGCAAAAGAACTAATAAAACCGGATAATCGAAAGTTAATTTAGTGACTGAAAGTTAATAGTGAGCTTTCTTTCTGAAGCACATCGAAATTCAGTAAAATACGGTTAGTCTTGGACTACATCAACAATCATTTCAAAAGCTACTTGAATCTACACAATTTAGAAAGAAGATATTTAACTTTGAACTTGAATTAAATGATTCTGAACAATTAACAATAGTAAAATTTAGTACGTACCAAGCTGAGCTGGAGTCACAGGTAAGCTAAAATATGAAAACAAAACTCGCACTCTTAATTTGTGCTTGTGTAATCTCAATATTGTAGCCAGCTATGAATACCTTAACTGAACTTTGAAATTAAAGGAGTGAAATCGAATGCTTTTACTTTAATGCTGGCGTTTGAATTTCAATGACACTCGGGTTCATTCCGGAAAAGGAAGGGACCCTGCTTGGTAATGCAATTGGGACAATGAGCAACAAATGTTTATGCTAAGATGCTGTAATTATAGTTACGAAAATGGAACAGTTTGAAAAGCTGAGGTCTGTCATACAGTTCCAAAAGTTTACGTGCTTCCAGTCTTCCTTGTTGGTTGATTGAAGGTTTGAAGCCGTCGATCGAGGAGGTGGCGACTGTCACTCATTGTCGGCCGTCGCTGTTGCAGAAGCTGGATGTTGGCGCGCCTTCTTCTCGACACGGTCACCAGGCGAAACGGGCTCTTGATGTGCGCCAGCTAATGCTTCCCGTCCGCGACACCGTGTCAGAAACTATCATAGCAAGTCGAGCGCAATTACATGCTGCCAAACCCCGAAAGCGCGGCAACTCGCGGGAGTGTCACACAACACACCTGCTCCACTGCACCACCCCAGCCAGACTCTCTCTGCTCTGCCCGCACTCCCCACGGCAGAGTTAACACTACCAAAGATCCTAAACACTTTGGTTCTCCACACGACCTATCGATGTAATGGTTCGATAGCATAGTTTCCCTAGGCCAGATCCAGCGTAAAAATACAAATAATCTTTACACAACAAACCAATTATACATCGACATAAATTCATATATATACAAATAGTAAAACAATTACAATATACAAAGACACAGAAACGTCATATATTCAGGTAACAAAATAAGGAGAAAAAAAGTTATAGTACAATAGATGGAAATACGAGGACATGCATTTCCGGCGTCACAAAGTGATTATTAAATACTGTACATATATGCGACTTATCAGTAACACGGACATTCCCACTACGCACTGATTCTATATCCTCGACCTGTCTCTGCAGACCAGCAACTTCCTTTACGACTGACCATATGGTTTTAATTTTATCCTGAGACTTAGCTATTCTATCTGCATACCACATACTTTTTGCCTTCCTAATAACATTTTTAAGCACCTTGCAATACTGTTTGTAATGGTCTGCTGCATTTAGATTTTGACTGTTTCTAACGTTTTGATATAATTACCACTTTGTTCTACAAGATATTCTTATCCCTTTAGTCAGCCACCCAGGTTGCCTGTTTGTGTTAGTACCCTGTTTTAAACGTTCTCTACAGCAACTGGATCAGCTTTCCTGAACAGCTGATGACTATATTTAATACATGTTGCAGCACAAAAATCTTTTAAAGTTAAAATTTGTGCATCATGATCTGAAAGGCCACTCACCTCTTTGCTAACAGAATGCCCTTCTAGTAATGAGGAATGAACAAAAGTGTTGTCTAAGGTTATCGCTTGCACTCTCATTCGAAAGAATACGGTTTGCATAAGATTATATGAATTAAAGAGGTCTACCAGCATCCTCTTCCTTGCACAATCACTTATACAATTAATATTGCAGTCACCACATATAAATAACTTTTTGTATATCCTATAAAGTGAACCAAGAACCTCGTCTAGCTTTAGCAAAAATGTTGTGAAATCGGAGTCTGGGGATCTATAAAGAGCAACAGTTAACAGTTAACATTGTCAATACGTCCTAGAGATGGCAGCACCGTACGGCAGATGGAATTTTACCGCCAGCGGCGAGAATGAGAACTGTTTTAAATACTCAAAATGGCGTGCAATCATTCGTTTTCTGAATTTGCTTGATGTGAAACCAATTGAAATTCATGGACAGTTGAAGGAGACATGTGGTGATGGAGTTATGGATGTGTCGAAAGTGCGTTCTTGGGTGCGACAGTTTAATGAAGGCAGAACATCGTGTGACAACAAACCGAAACAACCTCGGGCTCGCACAAGCCGGTCTGACGACATGATCGAGAAAGTGGAGACAATTGTTTTGGGGGATCGCCGAGTGACTGTTGAACAGATCACCTCCAGAGCAGGCATTTCTGTGGGTTCTGTGCACACAATCCTGCATGACGAGCTGAAAATGCTAAAAGTGTCATCCAGGTGGGTGCCACGAATGCTGACAGACGACCTCATGGCTGCCCGTGTGGCATGTTGCCAAGCAATGTTGACGCGCAACGACAGCATGAATGGGACTTTCTTTTCGTCGGTTGTGACAATGGATGAGACGTGGATGCCATTTTTCAATCCAGAAAGAAAGCGCAAGTCAGCTCAATGGAAGCACACAGATTCACCGCCACCAAAAAAATTTCGGGTAACCGCCAGTGCTGCAAAAATGATGGTGTCCATGTTCTGGGACAGCGAGAGCGTAATCCTTACCCATTGCGTTCCAAAGGGCACTACGGTAACAGGTGCACTCTACGAAAATGTTTTGAAGAACAAATTCCTTCCTGCACTGTAACAAAAACGTCCGGGAAGGGCTGCGCGTGTGCTGTTTCACCAAGACAACGCACCCGCACATCGAGCTAACGTTACGCAACAATTTCTTCGTAATAACAACTTTGAAGTGATTCCTCATACTCCCTACTCACCTGACCTGGCTCCTAGTGACTTTTGGCTTTTTCCAACAATGAAAGACACTCTCCGTGGCCGCACATTCACCAGCCGTGCTGCTATTGCCTCAGCGATTTTCCAGTGGTCAAAACAGACTCCTAAAGAAGCCTTCGCCGCTGCCATGGAATCATGGTGTATGCGTAGTGAAAAATGTGTACGTCTGCAGGGCGATTACGTCGAGAAGTAACGCCAGTTTCATCGATTTCGGGTGAGTAGTTAATTAGAGAAAAATCGGGGGTCTTAGAACTTGAATGTACCTCGCATAATTAATGAGGAGGTACTGAATAGGATTGGGGAGATGAGAAGTTTGCGGCACAACTTAACTAGAAGAAGGGATCGGTTGGTGGGACATGTTCTGAGGCATCAAGGGATCATCAATTTAGTATTGGAGGGCAGCGTGGAGGGTAAAAATCGTAGAGGGAGACCAAGAGATGAATACGCTAAGCAGATTCAGAAGAATATAGGTTGCAGTAGGTACTGGGAGATGAAGAAGCTTGCACAGGATAGAGTAGCATGGGGAGCTGCATCAAACCAGTCTCAGGACTGAAGACCACAACAACAACAACATGATACCATTAAATGTACAAAGAGAGTTTGTAAGTGGTCGCATGTTGTCATATTGTTTGTGATTCGGTACAAAAAATCGTAAAGGATTTTTATAAAGTGTTTTTAAAAAATTTCTAAAATGTTTTAAAATGGTTTGTGTATAAATTATGTTTTTTGATTTTACAAACAATTATTTTAAACTGTATAACACTGACTTAGCTTAAATGTTACGATATTATTTAGGCTTATATAATTGTATGGGATAGTAGCTCCAAGCCTTAATCTAATGTGAGATGATAATGTCGATTTGTACTACCACTGCGCCATTGATGTACTTACACTTACGCTGGGGTCTCTCAGTTGTGATGGTGATGAATGTGAGCGCTTATGATCGGCGCAATAACGAGTGTGCACAGAACTGTTATTTTAATGTTGACATGCTGACTTCCAGTACAGCTGGCCGTGGTGGTCGAGCGGTTCTAGGGGCTTCAGTCCGGAACCGCGCGACTGCTACGGTTCGAATCCTGCCTCGGGCATGGACGATTGTGATGTCCTTAGGTTGGATAGGTTTAAGTAGTTCTATGTTCTAGGGAACTGATGACCTCAGATGTTAAGTCCCATAGTACCCAGAGCCATTTGAACTCCCAGTACAGCTCGCGATGCTGACATGGACATGCACTGTATAGCACCACTTTACCTCAAGGAGAAACATGGGTATGTTGTTATTCCATGTACTTGGATACAATCGTGTGAGCTGTTATGTTAGTTGCTGTACCCTAACATTTTCAGACCCAACTTTTCAAAATCCAAAGATGGCTACAGAGAGTTTCCCGAATCGGTAACCCTTATGAATAAATGTTTTTAGCGATATTGGCAGCTCAAAAATTATTCAGAGTTTACGTAATGAAGGAAGGTTGTTGTGTACTCGTGAATCGTGTACATTCTATTCTCTACCTTGCTTTACTTTCTCGTGCCTAGGAAGTTTTATTTAAGGTTTGACAACCCAATATCGCGCGGCGTCCAGTGCTTCGCTCTTGTAAAGCCATAGATCGTCAACGGTATGTCTTGTGGGACCGTGGGGTCATTGTAGAACATGTTCCATGTCCTGGACTCCACTAAGTTATTTTTGTTGTCTGATTCATATGTGAGACTTCATTGAACTATATCTGTATCGTTGATAAAACAGGCTGTGACTTGATCCAATTATAAACAAACAGCCAAATAAACTCGTACTTGGTCATGAGCATGCACTAATATGGCGTACTACTGAATGTAAACACTGACGGCTGGTAAGATTCAAAATTCCCCGCGATAACGTGCCTTGCACCAATAACGATCTAGCAACCTTGTTTTGATTCATCAGCGCTCAGATTCTAATGGAAAATGCCACAACTTACGCGAGCTACTACATACACCAAAATAAATAAATAAATAAATAAATAAAAAGAAAGAAAGAAAGAAAATTGTGCCTGATAAAAACATTGCCCGCACCATAAAAACACAACCCTCAAAAAGACACCTTAAAACACATGCAACAACAGCTATGATAAAACAAAGAGAAGAAGAGAGGTGGCAAATAGTGCTAATCGTGGTGTCAACAATTTCAAGACATTTCTTTGGAGTGAATGGGACTTTTCACAACAAAGACTTCCCAGGGAGCCGAAAGTATGGTGTCCACTTTTAGTCTGAAAACTGATTCCATGTGCTGTTTCACTGACGCTGTCCATCAACCACATGCTGTCACTTGTCCTCTTTCAAAGAAAACCTCTCATCCTGCAAGATCCGGGCAATCACAGAGAGTGGGGCTATTGGTCGTATGCAGATGCAATGTGAGGCGCGTAATGAGACCCCTTACGGGCATGGCTGCCAAGGAGGGGAAGAATACCAATGTCCACTCCGCGTGCCTACCGGACGGAGTCATTCCAGAGGCGGAGCGGGTCCTTCCCAATGTCATGAAGAGCACAGGGTGCAGGGAACTGCAGGTGGTGGCTCACGTCGGTACCAGTTGTGTGTGCCGCTTTGAATCGGAAGAGATTGTCTCTGGCTTTGAGGAGTGTTGAAACCTGCCACTCTTGCTTGCGAAATGAAAGCAGAGCTCATCATTTGCAGCATAGTCGACAGGACCGATTGCGGACCTCTGGTACAGAGCCGAGTGGAGGGTCTGAATCAGAGGATCGGACGGTTATGCGACGGTGTAAGCTGGATACTCTTTGACTTGCGCCATAGGTCTGTTGGGTTTCGTGTTCCGCTACACGCAGGGGGCAGATACACTGGTAGTGGGGACTGTGTGGCGCAGACTGCTCGATTTTTAGGTTAGAGGTTCTCGGCGAAACACAGAAAGGGCTTCACTCTCAAAGGGTGTAGGTCGAACACAGGAAGAATCGGTAGAACACTTCTAAATTGTCGTAGCTGTGCTGGGAAAGTACCAGAGCTCCAAACGCTAATAGAAAGTACAGATGCTGAAATCGTTATAGGCACTGAAAGCTGGCTAAAGCCGGGGATCAGTTCAGCCGAAATTATTGCGAAGGACCTAACGGTATTCAGAAAGTATAGGCCAAACACAATTGGCGGTGCCGTGTTGTTTGCTGTTAGACGTAGTCTATCTTGCAGCGAAATTGAAGTAGTTCCTGTGAGTGTGGGTATCAGTCATTCTTGGCAATTGGAACGAAATTATAACTGGATCCATTTACCGACCTCCCAACTCAGATGATGCAGTTGCTAAAATGGTTCAAAGAAAACTTGAGTCTAATTTAAAACACGTACCAGATTCATGCAATTTTATTGGTGGTGCCTTCAATCTACCCACAATATGTGGACAAAAATACATATTCAAATCCGGAGGTAAGCATAAAACGTTGTCCGAAATTGTGCTAAACACATTCTCTGAAAATTATTTCGAGCAGATAGTTCAAAAGCCCACTCGAATTGTACACGGTAGTGAGAACATACTTGACTTCTCAGCAACAAGTAATCTTGAGCTACCAAGCAGCTTCAAAACAGGTACAGAGATTAGTGAACAAAGGGTTGTCGTAGGGAGAATGAATATCTTAACTCCCAAATCCTCCAAAAAGAAATGAACAATGTACCTATTCAACAAAGTGGACAAAAATTCACTTGACGCCTTCCTGAAAGAGAATTTCCACTGTGTCCAAATTAACATTTTATTGGTAAGTGTTGACAAGATGTGGCTTTAATTCACAGAAATAGAATCGACAGCAACTGTGAGATTTATACCAAAGAAATTAATTAACAACATAGCTGATGTCCCTTGGTATACAAAATAGGTCAGATCATTGTTGTAGAAACAACTAAAAAATTATGCTAAATTTAAACGAAACCTAAATCTTCAAGACGCAGTCTTTTACAGACTCTCGAAATTTAGAGTGTGTTTCAATGCGAGATGCTAATAATAGTTTCCACAACGAGACTCTATTTCGAAACCTGGCAGAAGATCCAACGAGATTATGATCGCGTCCGAAGTATGCTAGCGGCAAGAACAGTCAATACCTTCTCTGCCCGATGCCAGTGCAAATATTGTCAGTGAAAGTGCTTGTAAAGCGGAGTTACTGAACACAGCCTTCCGAAATTCATTCACCAAAGAAGATGTAAATATTCCAGAATTCTGATTAAGAACAGCTGCCAACAAGAGTAACGTAGAAGCAGATATCCTCGGAGTAGTGAAGTAACTTAAATCACTTAACAAGAGCAAGTCTTCGGGTCCAGACGATACATTAGTTAATTGGCTTTCAGAGCATGTTGATGAAAAAGCTCCCTACTTAACAACCACATGCAACCATTCGCTTAACGAAACATCCGTACCCAAAGACTGGAAAGTTGCACAGGTCACACCAGTATTCAGGAAAGGTAGTAAAAGTAATCCACTAAATTACAGGCTCATATCATTAACGTCGATATGCTGCAGGATTCTGGAACATATACTGTGTTCAAACATTATGAATTACCACGAAGGGAACGGTCTATTGGCGCTAAGTCAACACGGATTTAGAAAACATCGTTCTTGTGAAACACGACTAGCTATTTACTCACACGAAGTGTTTAGTGCTGTTGTCAAGGGATTTCAAACTGATTCCGTATTTCTGGATTTCCAAGAGGCTGTTGCCACTGTACCGCACAAGCGGCTTGTAGTGAAATTGCGTAATTGTGGAATATCGTATCACTTATGTGGTTGGACTCGTGATTTCCTGTCACAGAGATCACAGTTGGAGGTAACTGACGGAAAGTCACCAAGTAAAAGAGAAGTGATTTCTGGCGCTCCCCAAGGTAGTGTTATAGGACATCAGCTCTTCCCTATCTATAGAAACGATTTAGAAGCCAATCTGAACAGCCGTCTTAGGTTGTTCGTAGCTGAGGCTGTCGTTTATAGTCTAGTCAAGTCATCAGAAGTTCAAAACAAATGCAAAACGATTTAGAAAAGATATCTGTGTGATTCGAATATTGAAAATTGACCCAAAATAATGAAAAGAGTGCAGCCATTCAGACGAGTGATGAAGTAATTCTTTAAACCTCGGTTGCACCATACCTAGGAATTACAATTACGAACAGGGTGAAAGAACCCATATAAAATGATGTGGGGAAGGCGAACGAATGACTGAGTGCTATTGGCAGAACACTTAGAACATGCAACAGATCTATTAATGAGACGTTTGTCCGTCGTCTTTTGGAATACTGCTGTGCGGTGTGGGTTCCTTACCAGATAATATTAATGGAGTACATCGAGAAAGTTCAAAGAAGAGTAACACGTTTTGTATTAACGAGACACAGGGGAGGGAGAATCACTGACGTTGTAAGTAGGCTGTTTAGTTTTTTCTGTTGGTAACGTCACCTAGCGCTCTGTATGAAAATCACTGGCTGTGCTGTGTGCAGTCTGTGGCTGGGTGGCATTGTTGGAATAGTCGCTATTGTAGTGTTGGGCAGTTGGATGTGAACAGCGCGTAGCGCTGCGCAGTTGGAAGTGAGTCATCTCTCTCCCCACATCCACCACTGCCATCAGTCGCCTAGAACTTAGGACTAATTAAACCTAACTAACCTAAGGACATCACGCACATCCATGCCCGAGGCAGGATTCGAACCTGCGATCGTAGCGGTCGTTCGGTTCCAGACTGTAGCGCCTAGAATCGCACGGCCACTCCGGCCGGCCTTTCTCCTCCGAATGCGAAAATATTTTGTTGACGCCCATCTATGTAGGGAGAAACGGCCATCACAATAAAATAAGAGAAATCGGAGCTCGTACGGAAATATAGTGTCCGGTATTCTTCTCGCGCTCTGTTCATAAGTGGAATAATTGAGAATTATTGTGAGGGTGGTTCGATGAACCCTTGACAGGCACTTAAGTGTGTACATGTGTGTAATAATCATTATGTCCAATGAAGAAATGTTGAGGAAAACCAATGCGGTACATTACTTTCTGAGCAACCCTCGGATGTATATGTAGATATAAATGTTGTGAACAATAATGATCTTATAGTTTTCACTGATTTAAATGGAGAAGTGGTTATAATTGTGTTTCGAAAGGTTTGGAGAACAGGATAACTTTCAGTGATTTATGTGGAGCAGTGCTCATATTTGTGATGAGAAAGCTTTGGAGAACAGGATGAAGCAAGACAAGAGACGAGACCAGGGAAGAGCACAGCAATACCTGCGGTGACCGGCCTCTTACTCAGCTGCGGTCGGCAGCTGAACCACCGGGTGGTCGACGCTGCGTCGCGTCGCACGGAGTCGGCACAGCAGCGCTGTTTGCTTTCCTTTCCCTTCCTTTCGCTTCCTTTCCTTGCGCCGCCTCCCTCTCCCGGCAGAGCGGCTGGTCTCCATTAAGGCCGCTAATGTAATTACCAGGGTGACCGCAGGCGCACCGCGGCGCTGCCGCCGCCGCCGCGCTCTTTTAATTGCGTCCGTAAACAAAAGCCAGCGAGCAGCCAGCCAGTGCCGTGGGCCTAAGTACTGCGCCGCTACCAGGCTGCGGCCGAATGCTGGGAAGATAGCGGGCGCCACCCACGGCAAACACGGCCGTCCCTAATCTCCCGCGAAAGAAAGCGGGAGCTATTTGTTGTCCATTACGGCCAACCCGCTTACAATATTTCCTCCGAGGTTGGTTCTTAGAGGGACGTTGTGAATGTTATCAAGGCCGCTCGACTGTTAGGCGACTACCTGACTGGTTTACAAACAAAATAGGTAGAATAAGCTATTACATTACATTCAGCAAAACTCTCAAGACCATGAAAATTACTTACACCACTATGCCACCTAACAATAGCTACTGTAAACCTACCAGTGCCATGAGAAAAAATTATCATCAACATCCGAATTGAAATTCAGATTACATTCTACAAACAAGAGTGGACCATCAAGTATAGGACGATCAGCTGTTGATTAAACAGATATTTTATTCTTCTTATCGCCAGGTGAGGTAGTAAGCTCAATATCGTCTGTTTACTTATTTACTGTATGTCCTGAACGACGACGATATCTTGTCTGTGGAGGCATGTTGGCGTTCAGTCCAGTTACCTGTGCAGCAGCTCGATCATGGCTACTCCAAAGTGGCGAGTGCGGCTCGCCTTATACAATAAAACGCCAAAGAAACTGGAACAGGCATGAGTACACAACAGATATGTACACAAGTAGAATACGACGCTGCGTTCGGCAACGCCTATATAAGACAATAAGTGTCTGGCTCAGTTGTTAGATCCGTTACTGCTGCTACAATCGGAGCTTCTCAATATTTAAGTGAGCGAACGTTGGGTTACAGTCGACGCACAAGCTATGGGACACAGCACCTTCGAGGTAGCGATGAAGTGGGGTTTTTCCAGTGCGACCATTTCAAGAGTGTACCGTGAATATCAGGAATCCGATAAAACATCAAATCTTCGACTTGGCTATGGTCAGAAAAAGATCCTGTAGGAATGGGACCAACGACGACTGAAGAGAATCGTTCAGCGTGACGCAAGTACAACTCTTCCGCAAATTGCAGCAGATTGCAATGCTGAGCGATCACTAAGTGTCAACGTGCGAACCGTTCAACGAAACATCACCGCTACGGGTCATTCGTGTACCCTTGGTGCCTGCACGACAAGAAGCTTTACGCCTCGCCTGGACCCGTCAACATCGACATTGGACTGTTGATGACTGGAAACATGATGCCTGGTCGGACGGGTCTCGTTTCAAATTGTATAGAGCGGATTGACGTGTATGGGTATGGGATCAGCTTTTGAATCCATTGACCCTCCATGTCAGCATGGGACTGTTCAAGCTGGTGGAGGCCCTGTAATGGGGTTAGGCGTGTGTAGTTAGAGTGATACGGGACCGCCGATGCCTCTCGATATGACTCTGACAGGTGACACGTACGTAAGGATAGAGTCTTATCACCTGCATCCATTCATGTCCATTGTGCAATCCGACGGACATGGGCAATTACAACAGCACAATGCGACACCCCACACGTCCAGAATTCCTACAGATTGGCTCACATGAGTTTAAGTACTTCCACTGGGCACCAAACTCCCCAGGCATGAACATTACTGAGTATATCTGAGATGCCTTGCAACGTGCTGTTTACAAGAGATCTCCACCCCCTCGTACTCTTACGGATTTATGGACAGCCCTGCAGGTTTCATGGTGTTAATCCTGTCCAGCTCTACTTCAGACTTTAGTCAAGTCCATGCTACGTCATGTTGGGGCACTTCTGCACTGCTCGCGAGAGCCATACATGATGTTAGGCAGGTGTATGAGTTTTTTTAACTCTTCAGTGTGAATCCATAGTTGACTTAGAAAAGTTCAAGGCAGAGCATAAGCCTAAACTATGTGGGCGATAGGACCTCTAGCCGCCCGCGTACGCCAGAGTCCAGCCCATGTCACACCAAAAGTACATGCATGACTCATGCCTCTTTATCCAGTGGAGCATACGCGCTGCAGGTCAGGCAAAATCGCCTTGATCATTGGGAACGTCATGACATCAACAGACCATCTTCTTCTGCGTGAAGAAGTCTCTACTGCATGCCGTACATCCTCGCCTGACAGAACTCATCGACTTCTTAAGGTCTTTCTTATGGGACTGAAGCCGTGATAATCGCATGGGGAGAGATCAGGACTACGTGGCAGGTGCTAGTGTCTCCCACTTGAGTTGGGGTACCTTCTGCTGGGGTCCCAGATCGACCGACGTCTTGTGTCATGAAATATTCCTGTTCATAACCAAATAATAGCCTCAGTTCTAATTTCTATGTGCTTGTGACCTAACAAATAAGTACTAATCATGGTTTGTCTCTTTTGGCAGTCGTTTTTAATCTGAATACTGCTGCTCAACAATGTTAAACACAATGTAGTTTTCTTTGGAATAATCAATTTCAAGGAATTTAACATTATTTGAGTGATATATTCTGGTTAGACACAATGCGGTCTCTTCACATGTCAGTACTTTGATATATCGTCACACACTGTAACAATAGTTAGCACACATAGTCCTCACAGGAATTGAAAGTGTGGCCAGGGCGGATATTCGATACTTCAAAAACTTTTTGAACACTCGTCAGTCTCGTATATGGCTGGTCCCAATTCGGTATAATGTTTTATTAAGGTCAACCCACGGCAGTGGGGACACTCTCAGCCGATACATCGCAGGATAATTTCTCTCATGATTCGAACCATTATATGCTCACTGGCTGTTCGTTGTACCCAGAATACTATAACATTTACTCAATTAGCACGCGTGGCACGCGACAATCGATTCTGCTTACCTGCTCAACCTGTGTCTGGGAAAACGCGTTGATCTCTGAGTAAGATATGGCGGATCCCTTGCAGCCGAGTCACGACAATCACGGAACGCTATGCATCATATCGCAGCTGTAGTTTTCGACAGACACACTGCCCCTTACACATTCTTTACATTCGGATGGACGTGTACTAGTGTTCGTCCTTCGGCAGCCAAGTGCAGAATAACACCACGTTGATAGTGTAGGCATAATTGATGTGTTCAGATTTACTGTACGCTTATTGGAAAGACACGAACGACACACTAATCCCTTGACTACACGTCAGTGATTTTATACACACATCAGAGTCCGACAGCGTCGCATATACACTGCAGTAATGCCTGCATACGGAGACTGATGGCCACTTAAAATTTAAACAGCCAAACATCAGTATTTATATGTTATTAACAAAGGGGATTTTTTTGGAATCTAATATTAATTTCAGTAAATAGAAGGTGGAGGGGAGAGAAAGGAAAGGAAAAGGTTCATTGATGTCAGCTGCACCAGGAATCAACGGCGACGAGTGAAATTGTGTGGCAAACCAGAATTCGAACTAGTTATCTCCTGCTTATTAGGCAGTCGCGTTAACCACTGCATCACATGGACACAGTGTTTACCTCAATCGTGCGAACTCGCCCTTGGCTGACCCACATTCCTACCAAGCGCCACCTATCAGCAGTCTCCCGTCATGAACCCCATCCTCGTTACTTTGAGGAGGTCAGGCGAAATTGTGCATCTATATTGAAGGTGGTGGAATTGCCCATCGATGCAAATCAATTGTGTGAAGGTATGGTGTCTGCTCTTTCAGACATGCCCAAAAGATGGTATACCACACAGAATCTGCAGCTGAGATACATATTATGCAAATTGAAAGTGGACGGGAAATTTTTTCCTTTATTGTTACATCATACCCCTCACCACATTTGGGGTGTGAGCTGTGAGTGATACATTCTTCACTCTTCAGCAAAGCGAATTAAAAAAATTATAATGACAATTAGAAAGCACATTTGGTGCTGTGTTTCTATTTTCCATTAAAAATCAAAGACAGGCTGTTAAAACGAAAGTGTATACATTTTAAAGACAAATTGCAAGAAGCTTCAATTCTTCTGATAAAAAGTCTGAAGCACCGGACTTCCACTTAAAATCATAGGACCTACACTGGGTTAAAAGCGTTGTTATAGGAGAGAGTATGTTCCATAGGGTTGAGGGGAGTGGGTAAAACGATAGGGATCTATTAGGTAGGACTATGGATACGATAAGAGTTGATGTGGATGTGGGAAACACAGAGCCCGGGTAGTAGTGTGCTTTGTGTGTAGAGCTGTGGTTACAAGAGGAAAGGAATGGGGATGGATGGAGAGGAAAAACGAGAGGGGGCCAAGATGTAGAGTTCGATAGATGGGGAAGAGCTAGATTTGGTAGGAATTGTAAATATCAGGGTGGATCCCGTTGTGTGGGAGGGTGAGTTGGTTGAAGTTGCATTGGGACAGGATATGGAACGTATATAGGTGTAGGGACTGAGCAATGTGTCTGTAAAAGTGCAGCAGTATACTAGGATTGGTGATCAGAGTGGAATCTAGTCTGCGAATATTACTGGAGATGTGGAGTCGATCGACGTGGGCGAGGACAGGTGGCCATTTGATAAGATGGTAGATGATCCATGGCGGGAAGGTAAATATATGTGGAAATCAAGATGGAGTGCATGGCATTTGACAATTCATAGGATCTTATAGAACTTTACAGATCAATGCAGTATTTGAATAGCTGAGAATGGTCACATCATGGTTTTGTAGGTGTGAAGAGTAGTGCAGCCGTGTAACTCCAAAATACTTTTAGTAGCTTTTATCTATTGTGGGCTTCCTGCAGGATGGCTATTAGGTGAGGTTTCCTAATAGCTGCTGGTGGACAGTTGGTCCAAGATATTTTAGTGTGTTAATTAGGTATATAGGATGGTTACAATTTGTAGAAGTCATGGAGATAGAAGGTGTGAGTGGTTTGTCCTATAATTGTAGACTGGGTTTTGGAGAGGTTGATCCTGGTGAGCCAATGGTTACACCAGGAGGTAACCTGATTGAGGTGGATTTGGAAGGATTAGGACTAATTAAGTGTAGGGCAGAGGGCAGGGAAAATGGTCATAACTGTAGTGTCGGTAGCTGGACCGACACCGGGATGTTGATTGCTGAAAAGGAATGCTAAACTAACGCTGTGGCCGATAGTGCACGAACGGCAATAAGCAGACGGGCGTGAAGTCGGGAACATGAGAACTTATAAATGAATAAGAAGAAAAGTATGTAGATGCTTTTTACTTATCTTTTAATAATTCCTTGGAATACATCTCTCTTGAATACTCGTAAACTATAGGCACTGATACAAAGGGCTCCTTGCTAGTTCGTAGCCATTAACTTAGCTGATGGCTATTCTGTCTCTCGGCTAATGAGAGAGAAAGGCTTCGTACAACTGGGCGATAGCTAGGTTCGCGTACAACTGGGCAGTAGCTTGGTTCTCGTACAACTGGGGTCGAGTCCACTCTCGTATCACGAGACCTGCCTTGGTGGTGGCGCTAGGTCTGCGATCACAGTGGCGACACGCGGGTCCGACATGTACTACATGGACCGCGGCCGATTTAAACTACCACCTAGCAAGTGTGGTGTCTGGCGGTGACACCACATTCCTCCCCCGCAAATCGGCGAACGGTCGTGTAATAAGGCTTCCGCCCGCCGTGGGGAGGACCACATGTTGACGTATGCGATGAGGTGGGGAGCCTAACAACAGGCGAGGCTGTGCCACCCGCACCCGGCCATCCGGTCCGAGGGGAGCTAGGAAACGCCTGCAAAACTAGTCCAGGGTGCACGTCAACATGCGGTGTATGCGCCCGTAAAGAAACATGAGGGGCCGAAGTGTCGACCTCCATTGCGTCGGGGTAGCCGACGCGCGATGACGTCATGTGGTCCGGAGCGGGCGGGCATTCCATGGCGGAGGACAGCTGGTCACGGGAAGCGATCGGCGGCGCGTGACCCTGGGAGGCGCTTGGCGGCTGCAACGAAGCGTCGAATGCGGTCGGCGGCGGCGGCGGCTGCTGCTGCTGCTGCTGCTGCTGCGGCGGCGGCGGCGCGTCGCCATGGGGCAAAATGGAAGGCATCGTCGGTAACACCTGGGGATGAGGCGAGCCAGTAGATGGGTCCCCAGGGCGCTGACCGGACGGCACCGTCGCTGAAAGCAGACGGGGAGCGGCAGAACCCGAGCGACGACAGAGGCGCAGCTGATGGAGATGCCGACGCACCTCACCAGAGGCCCCCAAAACCAAATACATCGCGCGGCCGAGGCAGCGAAGAATGCGCCCTGCGAGCCAACGCCGTGAACCTCGATAGTTGCGATAAAATACAACGTCGCCTGGAGCAAAAGCAGGAGTCTGCCGCTGCGCAGGAACCTGATGCGGCGGATGCAGCAAAGACATCAAGGTGCGATGAGGACGACCGTGGAGCAACTCAGCCGGCGAGCGACCATCTCGGGGCTGAGAGCGATACGAAGACAAAAAGAGCAACAATGCTTCCTCCCGAGAATGCGACTCTTTCAATTTCAACATCTGTGACTTGAAAGTCCGGACCAACCGTTCAGCGGCACCGTTGGACTGAGGCGAAAACGGCGCGGATGTCAGATGTTGAATACCATTGGCCTGGCAGAATGACTGAAATTCTGCGGACATGAATTGTGGGCCATTGTCGGAAACAATAGTCTGCGGAAGACCTTCAATGCAAAAGATAGCAGACAACGCTTGGACGGTGGCGGAGGACGTCGTGGAAGACATCCGAACAACAAAAGGAAAATTACTGAGGGCGTCGACCAGAACCAACCATCGAGCATTCCAGAATGGACCAGCAAAATCAATGTGCAAGCGTTGCCAAGGGGAAGTGGCTTTTGGCCACGCAAAGACTTTCCGCGGCGGTGCGGACTGTTGTTCGGCACACGCCGGGCACGAAGAACACATATTCGTAATCGCAGCATCGATTCCGAACCAAGTACAGTGCTGACGAGCAAGTTGTTTCGTTCGCACTATACCCCAATGTCCTTGGTGAAGAAGCCGTAATACAGAGGACTGTAACGAACGTGGGACCACGACTCTGGACTGATCATTATCAGAACGCAACAACAAAACACCACGTCGAACAAAAAGTCTCTCCTTGTGAGCAAAAAATCGGCGAACCAACGGATCCTCGATCCGAGACTTTGACAAAGGCCATTGCGTAGCAACAAAACGTAAAACAGTAGCAAGGACAGGGTCAGCAGCTGTGGCTGTAGCGACACGACGAAAATCAATCGGAAACGATTCGACCACTTCATCGGATTCCGAATCAATGAACATGCAAGCAAGTTCGGAAGAATCGAATGCTTTATCCTCAGCAACAGGCAAACGGGACAACGCATCGGCGTTTCCGTGCTTAGCAGTGGACCGATACAAGATATCGTAGCGGTACTGCGAGAGGAAAATAGACCAGCGAATGAATTTCTGCGCTGTACGTGGAGGTACAGGCTTGGTCGGATGAAAAAGCGATGTCAAAGGTTTGTGGTCTGTGATGATGGTAAAGTGACGACCATACAAGAAATCATGGAACTTAGTAACACCAAACACGAGAGACAAAGCTTCTTTCTCTATCTGTGAATAATTTCTTTGCGCAGACGAGAGCAATTTGGACGCAAAGGCAATAGGGCGATCATGGGAGCCAACTTTGTGCGCAAGTACAGCACCGATCCCGAAATCCGAAGCATCTACCATCAACAAAAGGGGTTTCTGGGGATCGAATGGCGTAAGGCAAGTATTAGAAAGCAACGCCGATTTCAACTGGCGAAAGGCGCGTTCACATTCCGTCGTCCAGACGAACGGAACACCTTTACGGCGTAAGCGATGAAGCGGAGCTGAAATGGAAGAGGCATTGCGCACAAATTTATTGTAATAATTAATTTTACCCAACACACTCTGTAGCTGTTTCAGATTTTGAGGGGAAGGCAAATCGTGTATGGCACGGAGGTGCTCCGGACTTGGATGTATGCCTTGGGCATTAATGACATGTCCCAGGTATGGTAAGTCACGAGCAAAAAACACACATTTGTCCTTCCTCAAGCGAAGATCATTGTGCCGCAAGACCTGAAATAATGTTCGTAAATTCGCAAGATGATCTTCTTCTGTCTGTCCGGAGATCACTATATCGTCCAGATAGTTTGCTGCAGTAGGGACCGACGCACAAATAGTTTGTAAATATTGCTGAAACAAGGCAGGGGCGGACGCACACCCGAAAGGCAGTCTTTTGAAGCGGTACAACCCAAGATGCGTGTTAACCACCAAAACGCGCTGGGATTCGTCGTCCACCGGTAGTTGCAAGTACGCATCGGCTAGGTCCAACTTTGAAAAATATTTTCCCGGGCACAGTTTAGCAAAAAGATCTTCCGGGCGGGGCAAAGGAAAAGTAGCAGTCACTAGCTGTGGATTCACTGTTGCCTTGAAGTCCACGCAAAGTCTCAATTTTCCGGAAGGTTTTGGCAAAATTACTAAGAGTGAGGCCCAGAGAGAAGCTTGCACACGTTCAATTACACCCTGTGATTCGAGATCGTGTAACGTTCTTGCGACCTCATCACGCAATGCGTGGGGAACATTGCGCGCCCTGAAAAATTTCGGTTGCGCGTTTACCTTCAGTTCTAAATGTGCTTCATAGTTTTTAGCGCAACCTAAGCCCGGTGCAAAAATGTCTGCAAATTCGTCACACAGCCGAGAAACACTGTCTGGAGGCACAGTCTGATTCACAGATAGGACCTGATTTACAATAGACATGTTAAACAACTTAAATAAATCTAGACCAAATAAGTTCACTGCAGAAGAAGAACGAAGAACGTAAAATGACACAAGTTTTGTTTGTCCCTTGTATGTTGCAAGAAGGCTGCACTGTCCTAACACAGGAATTTTCTGTCCGGAATATGTAGTTAGCTTAACATTTGCGGAACGCAACGGAGGTTTGCCCAGTTGTTTGTACGTGTCGTGATTGAGCAATGAAACTGCAGCTCCGGTATCGAGCTGGAATGGTATCACTTTGCCTTCAAAGTCTAAGTCCACAAAAAGTTTATTGTTCTGCTGACGACAAGAGCGACTGTTTTGTACAATTGGAACAGACACTGGTACAGAATCACTTGCTAATTGACGTGATTTCCGGCGACGTCGACGCACAGTTTTTGTGGGACTAACACAGTTACTGTTAGAGACAGTGTCACCGGACGAAGCGGAATTAACGACATGAATGTCCATAGGCGAAGGTCCACGAGCCTGAGTGTCCTTGGTTCGATTCCGGCGCAAAGCAAAGGGCCTGGAATGATTGTGATTGTCTGATCTGAGCTTTTTCTGGCAAACACTTTGAACATGTCCTTTCTTATTGCAGAAAAAGCAAATAGCTTGGCGTGACGGGCAATGTTCACGCGAATGTCTAGTAGCACACCGCGGGCATGATTTCACTACATGTGTGTGCTGGCGCGGCACACCTGGCTTAGCGCGCGGCGTCAGCTGTGCGGACGGCCGCGAGGGCAGTTGACCGGGCCGCGTTGCGCGAGCGCGCCCGGCGGGCCGGTTAATGTTACACACAGCTGGCGAAGTTTCAAAAGATTCCTGAGCACAGTCAAGTGTGTCCTGTCGATCCAATATGTCTATCACTTGTTGAAGGGAGGGATTAACTAGTTTCAAAATTTGCTCCCGTATGCGAACATCAGAAACGTTCTGTGCAATTGCATCACGCACCATTGTATCTGAATAAGAAAGACCACAGTCACATTCAAAGGCACAGTCCCTAGTAAGTCCTTGCAATGTTGCTACCCACTCCCTATTAGTTTGACCGGCCGTACGTTTTGTACGAAAGAACGTATACCGTTTTGCAACCACATTAACTGTTTCTTTGAAATAGGCATCTAATGCAGACAGAATTTCCTCGTAGGACAAAGTTGCTACGTCTCGTCGGGGAAACAATTTCACTATCACACGGTATGTGGACACACCGACACAAGAAAGCAAAAACGGCTGCCGCTCATTACCTTGAATTCTGTAGGCAGCCATGTGAAAGGCGAACTGACGAGACCACTCTTGCCAGGTCTCATCGGCTGCCACGTATGGTCGAAAGGGAGGTGCAACAGCGTTTAGTGGCAGCGGTAGCGAAGAAGCGGCGGCGGCCGCATCGGTTTGAATGGTACGTTGACCCTGGACGAGCTGTCCAAGGGCATCCAGTAACGCCTGCGTCTGCTGATTCTGCAAGCGATAAAATTCGGACAGTACATCTGGAGAATGTGGCGAAGCCATGACACAATTAAATGTAAGCAATCAGAAAAAGTTCACTTTTCCCTCGTCGCCAATAATTGTAGTGTCGGTAGCTGGACCGACACCGGGATGTTGATTGCTGAAAAGGAATGCTAAACTAACGCTGTGGCCGATAGTGCACGAACGGCAATAAGCAGACGGGCGTGAAGTCTGGAACATGAGAACTTATAAATGAATAAGAAGAAAAGTATGTAGATGCTTTTTACTTATCTTTTAATAATTCCTTGGAATACATCTCTCTTGAATACTCGTAAGCTATAGGCACTGATACAAAGGGCTCCTTGCTAGTTCGTAGCCATTAACTTAGCTGATGGCTATTCTGTCTCTCGGCTAATGAGAGAGAAAGGCTTCGTACAACTGGGCGATAGCTAGGTTCGCGTACAACTGGGCAGTAGCTTGGTTCTCGTACAACTGGGGTCGAGTCCACTCTCGTATCACGAGACCTGCCTTGGTGGTGGCGCTAGGTCTGCGATCACAGTGGCGACACGCGGGTCCGACATGTACTACATGGACCGCGGCCGATTTAAACTACCACCTAGCAAGTGTGGTGTCTGGCGGTGACACCACAATAACCATATGGAAGGAGGTGAATTGCTGGGGCTGGTATGGGCACAGTGGCAGTGTAGATAAGATAAAGGTTAGAAGAGAGGACAGAGCCTTATGGAAATCCTGCAATAGAGTGGAGGTTCCAGGAATTGGTATTTTTAACAGTGAAAAACGATGGGCGATTAGGTAGGAAGGGTGAACAGTCAAAATGTGGGCCATGAGGGATGGAAAATATGTCAAACAGATAAGATCCAAAATGGTTAGATTTGCTCAGGTTGTCAAGTAAGGGATGGTTATCATGGAGAACCTGGTATTGAGGTACGTGGTCGACAGAATGCTTTCCAGTACTTAGAAAAGTCAATGGGAACTGTAGGATTGGTTCTGAGACATGTCTGACGGCAATCTCAGTGTTTTGTTTTTCTCCCCTCTTTCTTGCATTTAATAACTCTGTATTTGCCATTGGAGTGTGAGGATATCACAATCATGATTCTGCAAGGAGGAGCGGTGCATACCATGGGATACTTGTAGGAGTTGGAGGCCTTGTACAGCGAGGATGGCATAATGAAGATGTGTGATCTTGGTGGGAAGGTGGGAGGTTATAGCGTCTAACAAGATCTGATGCAAGAAAGATGTGGCATAAGGATGCTGGAAGGACAGGGAGTTGTTTCAAATCTTAGTTTCTATAGATTCCCAGTAGGCATTCCAGTTGGCACAGGAGTAATCCTGGATAATACATGGATGGAGTTTGGGAGGGAGTGCATGGGGATGAGATGGTGTGTAGGAGACAGGAGAATTACAGGTGGTAGTCAATTTCAATTGGATCGAAGACTTCTGCAATGAGTCATCAAAGGATGTTGAGAGATGCTAGGATAACATTTGGGATTGTGTTGCTTTCAGGACAGGTGTGGTATGGGATGGAAACAATGTCACCTTGCTGGGAGTTCATAAATTGACAGCACCACTGGAGTCCTGTGGGGAATCGATTGTGGATGGTGCTTCAGTGGCAATAATAGGCAGTAGATGGGAAAGGTACAGTCTATCAGTGTGATTATGTTAGATATAGATTGTACCACAGGTAATGGTTATGTTTTGGAAAACGAGCGTAAAAATAAGGTGTTTTGTGGGAGTGTTGTACAAGGATGTTGGTTGAACAGGGATATTCTTGTTGTGACCAACTGCAAGTCAGCCTCAGATCAGGTTGAGGTCGTTAAGTCTGGAGGGAAGGATACAGAGGGATGTTCAGATGATGTTGTAGGGTTGAGGGAACGTTTTATTAAGGGTAAAGGGATGGTCGCTGTGTTAAGATAATGTATGTATTAAAAGATGTTGGTGGGGAGAGAGCAGATGTTTTGTGGTATGAGATTTTGTAGTGTAGTCGTGCCATTGTAAGAAGTCAGTCGGTTTTTGAGAGTGAAGTCTGAGGAAGTTTAGACAAGGGTGTTGAGGCCAGTGAAGACAAAGTGGACCTGGTTGTGGGAATAGGTGGCTTGGGTGATGAGATGGAAGATGGAGTGGGTAGTAAGGGAAGTTTTTTAGAGAGTATTTGGACGTTTGAATGGATGGATGTTTAGAAGCACGTTTGTAATGAATTTGACAATATATTCAGCAGTGGGGATTGGACAGTGGAAATTGTTGGGGTGTGGGTGAGTACCAAAGGGACAGATTCGGGCAATGAGCCCAGGTTTGGTACATTGTGGCTGAAGTTTGCGTTTCATAGTGTAGGTGTGGTGGGAGTCATTGCAATTGTTGCAGTAAAAACAGATTTTAGGTTAGTGTACTGTTTAAGAAAATGAGGGGCTTTGCAGTGTGGAACAGTTAGGTGCGTTTTTACAATCTGCAGTAAGTTGGTCATTGAAACAGGGGCAGTTTTGGCAGTGGTAGCGCTGAGGATGGGAGTTTTAAGGTTGACCTTGTGGTGGTGGTGGTATATCAGGGCTCCCTCTTTAAGGGGAAGGTCTATGCTTGTGGCAAATTCAAAGAAGACTTGAGTGACGCTAGTGGGGCTAAGGTCATTATTGATTCTAAGGTATTTTAGGATTTGTGAATCTAGATGGTTGTTCAACTGAGTTGCCACTACCTCATCCATGATCTCAAGGTCGACCTTCATGATGATCACAGAAAGGGTAGGAGGACGGCAGGGAGGTTGGGGTTCTTGGGACCTGGGCGTGGTTGTGAGAGGTGCTGCGAGAAATTTTGGAGAGATGGGCAGAATGGGAGCTGAGGTTCAGGAGCTTCAGTTAGACATAGTTTTTTCTAGGAATCATTTGTTTAATTTAGTGGTCTGGAAGGTAGTTTTTGATTTCGAGGCTGAGGGAGGGTTGAAGAAGATGAAGGTGTGAGTGGTAGGGGAAGAAGTTGGAGGAGGAGGAATGGTATCCATATGTGGAGTGTTGTCAGATTCAGTTGGCGGTTTTTAAGATGTGGGAGTGACAGATATCAGTGTTTTGACGTTTTGTAGGTTGCTTAACGGCAGTTGGATGGAAGGATGGTTGTGGGATGGGGGGGGGGGGGGTGAGAAGTGGAGAGATATAACGCTCATGGTTACCCTGGCGTTGTGCAGGTCCTTGCTGCATACAGTATACAATAACATAAACAAGTACTAGTTCAAAATTCGCGCCTACGGTTTACTTCCTTTTTCCAGAAAATACGCAAAAAATGTGAAACCTTCAATTATTAGCTTACAGTAGGTACTGAAGTGGATTTTAGGCTATTGTTGGGGTTACTGAAATGTAGAGTAGAAGGCGTGATATATGGTGTCATCAGCCTATGGAAGGAGGTGAACTGCAGGGGAGGAGACTAGTGAAGACGAGCAACAGAGTAGAGGAGAGGAGAGAGACCAGATCCTTGGGGCGTTCCTGCAATGGGGTGGGAGGTACAGGAATTGGTACTGTTAACAGTAACACAGGATAGGCGATTAGATAGGAAGGATGCAATAATGTGGACATAGTTAATTCGAAGTGCTTACGTCTGGAGTTTGAAGAGGAGATTGAAATGCCATTTACAGTCGGTTTTCCTATATCGAGGGAGGCAAAAATTATGCATTTATGTGAGTTGAATTGGTAAGATAGGAAATGGGTGAGGTTCAGGTGGTGGTCATCAGAGAAGAAATTGGGACAGAAGCCATGTAGGTTAATGGAAGAAGGTGGGGTTGGTTCAAGTGTTGATGGGGTTTTGGGAGATAATGCATTCGAAGAATTTGCTAAACGCTGAGGCGAGGCAGATGGAGTAGTAAGAGGACATGTCAGTAGGAGGTTTGTGTAGTTCGAGGAAACATAGCATTTTGGATGATTTCCACAGTTGTGGATAGTAACCTGTGGAGAGGGTAGTGATGTAAGAGGCTGCAAGTGTGATGAGAAAGGAGAGGGTGTATTATTTGAGGTTTACGTGAATGATTATCTGAAAACTTGGGGTCTATTCTTTTGGACATGTCTGAAAGAATGGAGACAAAGCCAAATCCACAGTTGTGAAAAACTTTATGTAAATTGAAGGTGGATGGTGGAGAAAGGAAACGAAAAGGAAGGGGCTATTGAGATTAGCTGCATCAGGATCAACACCGATGAGTGAAAGTGTGAGCCATACCAGGATTCCAACCCAGTCCCACATGCTTACTAGACAGTTGTGTTAACCACGGCACCATCCAGACACAGCGTTCCCTGAAACTGTGTGGACTATGTTGGCATGCCTCTGAGCTTCACAGCCAGCCCACTCTCCCGCCTAGTGCCACCTATCCGCAGTCCATATCCATATCCTCCATTCCTGCTATTTAGAGATTCCCATAAGAGCTCGGACGTTACTGTGCATGTGCTCTGAATGTGTTGGTTATATTGCCCATTGCGGGGAATCAGTTATATAAATGTGTGGTGTCTGTTCTTTCAGACATAACTGATTTGCCCTGATGCGAAATGAATCCACCACATTAGGTGCAGATGCACCGTTATGTCTGATCTCCTATGGGACTCTCTAAGTAGCAAGCATGGAGGACTTGGACAGGGACTACAGATAGATGGCAATCTGTGGGAATGTGGATCAGCCGAGAGGCGTGCCAACATAGTCCATGCAGCTGCGATAAACACTGTGTCTGGTAGGTGAAGTGGTTAATGCAATCGCCTAGTAAGCAGGAGAGCCTGGATTCGAATGTGGACTGTGGGTGGTTACAACGTCTGAAAGGGTCTAGTGCAAGAAGCATGTGCTGTGAGGGACATCGCCAGGTTGTTGGGCTGACAGAGATGGCTTCCAAACTGGATTCCTATGTATTCCCAGTAGTCATTCCAGACACCACGAGAATAGTCTTGGATAACTCTTGGATGGAGATTTGGATAGAGTGCACGGAATGAGGTTGTGCGTAGGAGATCGAGAGCAGTGCAGGTAAGTGGTACTTTCCAATCACATCGAGGACTTATGCAGTGGGGAGTCAAGGGAAGTTTAGAGATGCTAGGATGAGGTAGTGGATGGTACTGCTGACAGCACAGGTGTGATGAATGATGGGAACAGTGTCACTCACAGGCAAGTCGGTAAACTGATGCCACTGCTGGAGCTCTGTTGGGGATTTACGATGTATGTTGAGGTCAGTGGCATTAATATATGTGGAAAAGATACGATCTTTCACATGAGGAAGTCGTTGGGGTTGGCGTGATTAGATTGGAAGTAGATGGTGGCACAGGTGATAATTGGAGTTTGGAACAAAAGGGTAAGGATAAGGTGCTAACTGGGAGTATTACATAAGTCTTTTGAATGAACAGGGATGTTCTTGATGTGACCAATTGCAACTCTGACTCTTTCCAGGAGAAGGAGGTTATCTGTGTGGTGGAGGGTATTGGGATAGTTTAGGATGGTGTGGTATGGCTGGAGAAACGTTTCATTAACGATAAAGGTGTATACGTTGGTATGTATTAAAAGATGTTTATTGGAGGAGCTGAGATACTGGTTCCTAATCTATAACCCAGATGTCGACTTCTGTGATCACTGCCGTGAGGGTTGAAGCACGGTGGGGTTATTTGCCCCTGCGTGTGCGAGTAGTTTTGGAGAGGAGTGCAGCATGGAAGTTAGGGCTCACGGAATTTAATAAGATGAAGAGGAGATCTGGCAGGTATTTTTTGACTTCAGTGTCAGGGAATTGCGTGTAAGGAATTTTTGTTCAAGGTTGAGAGGATGAAGGCGTGAATGGAAGGGGAAGAGACTGGAGGAGGAGGGTTGTATCTATCTGTGGAGTGTCATCAGATTCAGTTGGTTGTCATTTAGTTGTGGAAGTAAGTCAGGGTTCAGTATTTGGTCATTTTGTAGGTTTCTTAACAGATGTTGGTGGGAAGCAAAGTTGTGGAGTGGGTGGTAGCCGACATCTTCGAAAGAATATACACCACGTATTGATATAGTTGTTCGACCTTGATAGGTAATGAATCCACCATTTTCAGAGCACATGCACAATTGCGACCAACCTCTTGTGGGAATCTTAACGTAAGGAATGCGAGGGACATGGGCAGAGACTGCAGTATAAGTGATCGTAGGTAGAAATGTGTATCAGTCGAGAGGCATGCCAAGATAGTACACGCAAGCGTGATAAACAGCAGTGATTAACAGAATCGCCTAGTAAGCACAAGATCCTGTGTTCGAAACTTGGCCCCACCAACTATTTCACTCCTCGCTACCTACTCTGCACAAAGTCGTGATGCAGCTGACATCGATAGTCGCATCCGTTTTCTTTCCTTTCTCCGTCGTCCATGGGCAATGGGCATTGGATGTTTGGAACCTCTCATCCTCTCAGTGCAGTTTGTGTTGTTAGTGTGTTCTTACATGCAACCCATTTGATTCTCTAGTAAGTAGGCGAAATTGAAAGTTCCAAAATAAGCGTACAGTTTGTCTATTGTAGCCTGAGTTCGCTGTTTACTTTTTGTTTCATCACGTAAACAATATAGGCTTAATCGGTTTTATTTCTGGGGAAGTTTTGAATTATTATCCAAACTTTAGGCATAAACTTTCAATAAATTTAATATATTAGTTGTGTAGCCTAAGAAGTTATTCTTGTTTAACTTGAAATAAAGCTAAAATTGGTTTTCCATGAGTAAGAAGTGTATGACTTGCCACAGGATTATTAGTTCTGGGGTGTGCTGTAAGAGTTGTTGCAGTTTCTTTTATGTGGGATGTGGGTGACTCTAGTGGCGTGGGAATACAGGAAATAAACAAGGCTCATTAGTTATGTAGGATTTGCTGCAGAGATAGGAAGACAGGGGTACAGGAGGAGAAGACTGCCAACATTCAGGTGGAACTAGATAAAGCAAAACAAAACTGGAAAGGTTAAGGTGGGAGAACGGGAAAGAGAGGTAGGAAGTGGTAACAGGTTATAGAAGAAATTGGGGTAGGACTTTCTCAGGCAGTGTCGTTGTGAATGTGGAGAACAGGTTTGATCTGTTGATACGGTCGGAAACTGATGAAACACAAGTAAATGTAAGAGTAGACATGACTCAACAAACTTTCAAAAAGTGTTTGAAAAGTAAGAAGTCAGAAAAAGTTGTGAAGAAGAAGGAAGTTTTGTTACGTAGTTAATATGGTAGAGGTCCTGGACAACAGTTGTAGGATAAACTAGGGTCAAGTTACCATATTAGTAGGTTTTTTAAACGTGGTGCAAGTCTGTGTCAGGAGATAGAGGGTGTAGGTTTACCTTGCAAAGACTTCACAAAGGAAGACAATAGTAGGTGCGGCTGGCAACAGCACAGACAGGAACCCTAAATATTCAATTGAGAATGACCTGGTAAAGATCCATTCAGCAATGAGACACACTGGTGTTGGGCTTGGATGTGTTCTGAGGCGCCATACCCGTCTTCAATTAAAAACTTGTCTGTTAGGAGAATTAATTTAGAGGTGGAATGGTTGCTTCGATAGGTATGGGGTCTCATATCGGTTTGGTTCCTGTTGACTCTGTCAACAGGTGGGACTATATTAGACATGGCCTTCACCTCAACCGGAAATGGAAGGGCAAATTGCTGGGCTAATAGCAAATAACTCAAGGCCGGACACTATCACAAGTGGTAATGTATCAGTGGTTACAAGTGGCAACGGCGGTTTTTATAGCATAGGGATGGAGGAAAGAAAAGATGTTCAGAGACAAGCTGAAAATGACACTCATATTGATAAAACAGGCAGCAAGAATACAAATTTTAATGTACACAGTTTATACAGACAGCCTCTGATTGAAACTAGAGATACTCAAAATTTGATAGAATAATTACATTCATTACGTTGTAATTCAACCACTGCTCAAAATCAGTTATCCTTATTGCATCAAAATATCCGAGGACTAAGGGGTAATCTTAATGAGTTGCTTAATTGTGTTTAAGAGTTGAACAAACCAGTTGTTATAATCTGCCTCTCTGAACACCATATGACCACTGGTAATAGGTATGTTAAACGTTGCAGGATGCAAGTTGCCACCTTTGTTGCCACCTTTTATCAGAAACTGTTTTGGCTTCAAGATTACTTATATTAATAAATTTATTATCAGAGCAGCGCTTAGAAGTTTGTGCAAGAGAAGTAGTATTTCGTAAAACGTTCTTTATAATAGTAAGTGCGTATATACAGAGCAGCTTCAGAAAAATTTAACGTCTTCGTGAAAAGTATGCAAGCTCTAATGTTCCATCTCTCAGTAAAAGAAAAGGAAATAATGGTTGCTGGTGATTTGAATGTTGATTTAATGAAAAGCTCTGTCAGTGAACTATTATTGAAATCAGTAACACTGTCATTCAATTTAGTTCCTACCGTGAACTATGCAACTAGGGTATGTAAATGTTCTGACACTGCTATTGATAATGTCTTTGTACATAAATCTAGGAAAAAAGTCTTATGATAACAACAGTAGTAAATGGGCTATCTAATGATGACATGCAGCATCTTGTTTGTGTGTAGCCACGAGGGCTCCTCGAGATCGATCTCTCCAAGACCCAGGCAGTAATGGTACGAGCAATGACCCACACTTTCTGTCTCCAAGACTTCTACGTTACAATTTATAACCGTCCTATCCAGTTAACTAACACATTAAAATATCTTGGACTAAACCTCGACATGTAACTACCTAGGAAACTTGCTACTAACCACCCAAATGAAATCCAACAATAGATTAAAACCATTAACAGGCCCGACTTGGAGAATATACCGTTCCACTATTTTCCACATCTATAAAACCCTGATCTGACCCATCCACTGCTATGCAAATGTTGTTTGGATCTCTGCCCCAACAAAGTTCTGTAAGTCCCTCCAAATCCTCAAACGCCATGCACTCCTTCTGGCTTTCGACATCGGTTTACCTTCCTCCAAATCCACACTCTAACATTTCATCAAAATCCTACCCCTCCTCATCAACATCTAACGCCTCCACCTCTCCTATATAAGGACAAGCTAATTTCCAGTAATCCCATTCTCTCCCTCTGATCATCTACAGCTACAGCTACATACGTACTCTGCAAGCTACTGTACAGTGCGTGGCAGTGGTTATCCTGTACCACTACCGGTGGGTATCCTGTCATTTCCCCTCCTGTTCCACTCACAAATAGAGCGAGGGAAAAACGACTGTGAGAACTCTAATTTCTCGAATCTTATCTTCGTGGTCCTTAAACGCAATGTATGTTGGAGGCAGTAGAATCGTACAGCAGTCAGATTCAAATGCCGTTTCTCTAAATTTTCTCAACGTTATTTATCGAAAAGAACGTCGTCTGCCCTCCATGGATTCGCAGCTGAACATCTCTGTAGCACTTAAGTGTTGTTCGTACCTACCGGTAAGAAATCTAGCCGATGGCCTCTGAATTGCTTCGATGTCTTCCTTCAGCCTGATCTACTACGGATCCCAAACACTCGGGTAGTGCTAAAGAATAGGTCGCACTAGAGTCCCATATGCGGTCTCCCATAGAAGTGATCAACTCTTTCTTAAAATTCTAAACCCTGGTTTGCTTTTGCTTTCACACCTTCACCGCCGGCCGCTGTGGTCGAGTGGTTCTAGGTGCTTCAGTCTGGAACTGCGCAATCGCTACGATCGCAGGTTCGAATCCTGCCACGGGCATGGATGTGTGCTATGTCCTTAGGTTAGTTAGGGTTAAGTAGTTCTAAGTTCTAGGGGACTGATGACCTCAGATGTTAAGTTCCATATTGCTCAGATCCATCTGAACCATTTGAAGCACCTTCACAAACACATCGCTCAATCCCTACACCTACACACACTCCATACCCTATCCCGACACATCTTTAGCCAACTCCCTCTCCCAGACAATGAGATCCACCGAGATATTTATTCTTGGTACCAACTTTAGATTCTCCCGACTCCATATTAGGTTTCCTATCTCCTTTTCCATCTGCATCCATCCCCATCCCTTTCCGCTTGTAACCATTGCACTACTCACGCAGCACAGTATTGCTCATCTTCTGTTTTTCCCACCGACTGTATTTCCCACTGTTCTCCACAATCCCTATCTACCATCCGTATAGTTCTTCTACCTAACAGACACCTATCTCTGTATCCGCATATATCAGCCCTATGGAACGTAATCTCTCCTCTAATAACATTTGTATCCAGTACAGGCACTTCGATTTTAAGAGAAAGTGCCATGCTTCAGTGTTTTTATCGCAACTATTTCAATTTCCGGCAACCTATTTTTAAAACGTTTATATATATATATATATATATATATATATATATATATATATATATATATATATATATATATAAACTGTCCGTCCTTGATCTTTAATTTAAAATAGAAGAACTGCCGCAAATATGGTTTTTTATTCCCATTAAAAATTTCTTTTTATTTCGCTAGGAAGAAGAGCAGAAAACTGTACTGCTGACAGCCCACCCTCAACCATATGGGGCGAGGGGGATGAAATAGCAATAAAGGAAAAAATCCCTCATCCACTTTCAGTTCACATAATATTAGCACAGATTCTCACTCCGCTTGTTATCTGGTCTTTCGGACATGTCCGACGGAGCAGACACCACGGATTCATATAAATGATTAGCCTCGATGGGCAGTGGCCCCACCACCTTCAATGTGGACGCACAATTATGTCCGACCTCTTCAAAGTATTGAGCAGGGGGTACATGGACGGAGACTGTGGATAGGTAGCGCTAGGCGGGAATGTGTGTGTTGGCCGAGAGATGTGCAGAGATAGTCCGCGCAGTTTTGATAAACACTGTCTCCTGGTTGGCAGTCGGACGGAATAATGAAGATACAGTTTGTGGGATCCTGCCACTCGTCTCTTATACGGCGCCTAAGGGATGCCGCTTTCTCGGTTAGCTATACAACAATTCAAGCAAATCACATTAATGGTAATTATTACAATAAAATAGATTGAGAATACTTAGGTTTACAATGGCGTCGCAAGCAAAATAGAATCTAGACGTCGGTTGCGGAAAAACATTAATTTCACTATAGTGGTTTCAAGAGATTAGTGTGTCATCTTCGGAAGTTCAATACAGGTTTAAATCCTAGTCAAGCGAACTTCAGACTATAATCGGAAGATAAAGATATACTTCAACAACTGAGATCTTTATTGTATGTTCCCTATTTGTTGTTGGCTGATCTATGAGTTTACCTGCACTGGACTCTAAGGATGACCAATTAATCTAAGGCTGTCATGTTGTCTATCCATGTATGCTTAAGGCGTTGGTCATAGTTGGGTGTCCTTGTGCAACTTTTTTGACTAGTGTCTGTTGATGAAGGTTCTTCTCAGTGCCCCTTTTTTAAAGTTGATCTCAGTGGGTTGAAGTACTTGTTTCAAGACTTAACTGATGTGGAAAACTGGATCTAAACTCCTCCATTTTTTGGTATTATGCATGCCCTCTGTAATTTTGCGGTTCGGACTGTCAGTGAAATTAAATTACAGTTGGGTAAGTGTCCAAGAATGCATAGCCCCCAGCCAAATTCCCACCGGAATACTGCGCCACATATAGTGATGAGTTAGAGCTTTATGACCAATGACCTACTATCGACATAAACCCATTCAGGCGATGGCAGCGTCACCTGACGAGGAATGACTGCTAGTCTGACCATGTGCGGTGCATCAGTGAGCGTGCTGTGCTTGAGTAGAATGGAAAAGCCCCGTGATCTACCTACGATTGACCGGGGACAGAGTGTGGTGGCCTGGAGGCTCTTCGCGAGCATTTCGGAAACCGCACGACTTTTTGGGTGTTCGAGGCGTGCTGTAGTGAGTGTCTTCAACACGTGGCGAAACCAATGTGGAGCCACGTCCCGACGTCGTGGGCTTGAGTGACCACCTCTCATTGTAGGTGCCGGACGTCATGGGCTGAGCAGGTTCGTAAAACAAAACAGGTGGCAAACTATAGCGGAACTAACATCAGACTTGGATGGCGGGCAGAGTACAATTGTGTGTGAACACACAGTGCACCGAACGCTCCAAACGATGAGCCTCCGCAAACGACAAGCCATGAATGTTCCAACGTTAACACCACAACATCGGCAACTGCCACTGAATTGGGGACGGTGTAACCTCCCCCTCTCTTATCGACCTTAATGACAGTGAAAAATTAAACCGCGTGCACCTAATGGAAATTTGGGAAAAGCAACCGTCACCGAAGTTAATTTGTCGGTAAAGAGGGAGGAAAGGGTTACATCTAAATGAAAAGAAAAATGCAAATGGAATTGGTGAAAATTAATATTGATAAAAAGATGAAATTAATAAAGAAGGTAATTGTGCAGTCGTTACGTTAACAATTAATTGGTGTTAATTAGATATTTGAGATTTGGGGAAAATTACGGTCGCCAGTCGTATGGACAACTACTATAATAACTGAAAATGGAAGATTAATGCACATATAATTAGCACTAAAAGCGTGGCAACTGAAGGTTGACACGAGCTGTGTGAAAACTGAATGTTTGTCTGAAGTAATAAATTTCGCTACACTCTGACTTAATTTAGCGAAAGAATTAATAAAACCGGAAAATTGAAAGTTAATTTAGTGACTGAAATTAATAGTGAGCTTTGTTTCTGAAGCACTACGAAATTCAGTAAAATAAGGTTAGTCTTGGGCTACCTCAACATTCATTTCAAAAGCTACTTGAATCTACGCAATTTAGAAATAAGAGATTTACCTTTGAACCTGAATTAAATGACTCTGAACAATAAACAATAGTAAAATTTAGTACATACCAAGCTGAGCTGCAGTCACAGGTAAGCTAAAATATGGTAACAAAACTCGCACTCTTAATTTGTGCTTGTGTAATCTAAATATTGTAACCAGCTATGAATACTTTAACTGAACTTTGAAATTAATGCTGTGGAATGGAATGATATTACTTTAATGCTGGCCTTTGAATTTCAACGACACTCGGGTTCATTCCGGAAAAGGAAGGGACTCTGCTTGGTAATGCAATTGGGCCAATGAGCAACAAAGGTTCATGCTACGTTGCTGTAATTTTTGAAAAGCTGAGGTCTGCCATACAGTTCTTAAACTTTACATGCTTCCAGTCTTCCTTGTTGGTTGATTGAAGGTTTGAACTCGTCGATCGAGGAGGTGGCGACAGTCTCTCATTGTCGACCGTCGCTGTTGCAGAACCTGGGTGTTGGCGCGCCTTCTTCTCGACACGGTCACCAGGCGAAACGAACTCTTGGTGTGTGCCAGTTAATGCTTCTCGTCCGCGACACCGTGTCAGAAACTATCATAGCAAGTCGAGCGCAATTACATGCTGCCAAGCCCCGAAAGCGCGGCAACTCGCGGGAGCGTCACACAACACATCTGCTCCACCGCCCTACTCCAGCCAGACTCTCTCTGCCCGCGCTCCATGCGACAGAGTCAACACTACCAAAGATCCTAAACACTTTGGTTCTCCACACGACCTATCGATGTAATCGTTCGATAGCATAGTTTTCCCTAGGCAAGGCCCAGAGTAAAAATTCAAATAATATTTTTAAAACAAACCAATTATACATCGCCATAAATGCACACACACACACACACACACACACACACACATATATGTATATATCTGGACATTGGCGCAGTGGCAGAGCGTTGCATGGTCTGATGATTCACGATACCTTCTTCATTATGCCTATGAGAGGGCGCGAATCCGTCGTCTTCCAGGGAACAGCTTCTTGATACCTGTACTGTGGGACGTAAACAAAATGGCGGCGGTTCGATATACTCTGGGGAACATTTACGTGGGTATACGTGTGTCAAGTGGAGCTCGTGCAATGCACCATGAAGGCCAGGAAGTATCGTACACTGGTTGCAGACCACGTACACCCCTTCATGACGATAGTGGTTCCCGATGGCAGTGGCATTTTTCAACAAGATAATGCGCCATGTCATAAGCTAGGAGCGTGATGGAGTGGTTCGAGGAACACAGTGGCGAGTTCCAATTAATGTGCTGGGCCCCCAAGCTAGTCAGACTCGAACCCGATCGAACACATCTGGGATGAGACTGAATGTGGCGTCATAGCTCATCACCCCTTTCCCTGGAATTTAACGGAATTAAGTGACTTATGTGGGCAGATGTGGTGCCAACTCCCTCCAGTGTCCTACCAGGGCGTCATTGCTTCGATGCCACTATCTATCGCCGCTGTTATTCGTAGCAAAGGTGGACATATAGACTATTACGTAGTTGCTCATAATGTTCTGGCCGATCAGTGTGTGCTACAACATTATCTCGTGTTACGTCTGAAGATTTCTCTTCTTTAAGAATGACATGTAGTGCTCTATTTCCCGGGAACTACTCAATCTAATCAGCAGCTGTGACATTCCGCTCGCACGTTTGTGCATTAGGTGACAATGCCGAGCTGTTTTAAAGATCTTCTGGAACTCAAGGAACACCATGTAAACCTGTGCGACTGTATCTATTGCTTTCAGGATCTCGTGGACGAATAGAACGAGCTGGAATTTCTACAATCATTGTTCACTGTAACCGCAAAGTGCAGGGTGTGGGTTTCCTGCCATAACAGCGATGAGAAAACGCGTACCTAAAGTCGACAACATACTCACTCAGCGGTATTGGTCTATAGTTTCGTGCATCTGTTCGACGAAAAGGGCAATGAGCTACGAATTTTCCCAGTCACTCATATGGGATCGCTCCTCCATAACCTACGGTACACTACTGCTAGACGAGGAGATAGATCTTTCACATACAATATGGAGAATCATATTCGTATCCCATCCTATTCAGTGGTCTTTCTTTTGCTGGGTGACTTGTGTGGATTTTTCTTCCCACCCACGTTTCGATCTGTGACATTTTTATAACACGATATTTTAATGGAGGAACGTCAGTACGATATTCTTTAGTGAAACAATTTTCTTCCTCAATGAAACCATTTTGGCATTTCCATCTTCTCTGTGTCAAACTCCTAAACCTGGTTACGTGGCTCTGAACAAATTACTGACTTAATATCAGACCAGAACTTCTTACGATTTTCTGTCCGAACGGTCGATAGAATTTTACTTACAAATGCGACGAACGTTTCAGGCTTGTCTCTCATTAAGTTAATTTCGGTTTCATGCGCTGGAATCCAAAATTAAAGCAACAAACGGGAATTTTGCAAGATTGTATTTATTTTGTCACAGGACAGTATAAACAGGTGACAGCAAAGTAGAAACAGTGTAAAAATACAGAAGGTAAACAAATGCTACATGCATAACGTTTCGTTCTTTCCAACTTGACGGATTTGCACACACGTTCCGACAGTTGCTTAACGGATGACGTGTGACCATCTCTGGCAGCATTAAGGGCCTGATACCAACGAGACATGCTGTGAATAACGTCGTCAATTTCATGTTGAGGAAATAACGCCCATTCTTCTTGCAGAGCTGCTTGCACGTCTTGGAGAGTGGTTGGTAGATGCTGAAGTAATGCATGCCTAGCGCATCCCAGACATGCTGTATTGGATTCACATCGGGAGCGAGAGCAGTCCACGCCATGTGTGCAGTATCTTCGGTTTCCAGAGGACCTGTGCTCTTTGAGGTCGAGAATTATCGTTCATGAATATGAAATCTGGGCCCACAACACCTTGTAGCAACCGCAAATCAGGTACTAAGGTCTAATCACTATAACTGAAAGCAGGTAGACGATACCGATTCACCGTAAAATTTCATGGAGATGTGTTCGAGTGGTCAACATAATCCCTGTCCGCAATCTTAGTGATCATTCTCCAGATCGGTCTCTTTCCACAATGATTGGCTCCCGAAATCGTATTCCTCTTTCCCTTCAGATGCGAATCCGTCGAAAACCACTCTCCGGACCAAATCGGGACTCATCTGTGAAAAGAACATTAGCCCACTGTTCGACCGTCCGCGTGGCATGTAGATGACTCCACTCTAGATGTTCCCTTCTGTGAAGACGCCTCAGAGGTACACCTACAGCAGAACTCTGACAATAGTGGTCACTCTGCCTAAGCCTTCTGTACATCGTTTGCCTCGATAAAACACGTCCAGTGGATGCTGCGAGGTCAGATGCCAGTTGCTCGTGCAGTACTAAGGCGAAATCGTCGTGTCGTTGCAGATTCGGTCTCTATAAACCGTCGCCACATCCGAGAAACTATGGAAAAATTCGCATTAAACCATCCACGAAGCACTAGTTTACGACTGTGCTGCTTCCGTTCTTCCCACGGCCCTCCGCTGCAGAGTGTGCGGTTGGCCTCTTCTCTGTGCTATACCGCACCGCCTGTGACTGCATACAGCAAATGTGGATGTGGAACTACCCGGTAAACACCACCCTACTTGTCAGGTGCCCTTACGTCATCGTTGGAATGGTTTTCCATTGCTCGGAATGCCATCTTCTTTGCAGAAGACGATATTGACAGTTTGTATGATTATATCGTTAATCGTGAATTAGACACAATAAGGGGAAACAGCGGTTTGTTGATTTTAATTTTGAACATGAGAGCAGTTATTGCTTACCTTTAATGCTATGGCTACGTTAAAATCTGTAACGAAACTCTGTTTGCCTTCAGAGCACCATTCTAACACGTCTGTCGACCCATGATAGATCATTCCCATTCCTCACTACTTTACTAGGCACACACCTGTCCAGGGCGTATTGTATGGTACTCTTGAACTTTTCCCCGTTACACCCAACATTTCATTCTCAAAGGTGAATCCTTCATGCTGACCACTCAGATAATCTGAGACCTGTTCTGTCGTGAATGACATTACTTAGAATGACTGCAAGTTCTCGTCCTTGAAACCTACTTAAACACATATTTCTCACTCTCTTGCTCTTCTGTGACCATGCTCATCCCTACATGGTACGAGAGGTCTTCAAAAATTAAGTTACACATATTTATGGTAGGTCAAGTAACCATTACTCATTTGTGCACCACATTTAAGTCACACAGAGACAACTCATTATTTTTCTACATAGGTACGGAGCCCCTCTCGACAGCGTTCTACATCAACATAGATACTCAGCAAATCACATTTTAGTGCGTGGAAAGGGGTTCATCGAGCCAACTGCACACTAATTGTCTGTTACTACAAATGCCGTACAGTGCGCGGAAAAAACAAATACCTGTATCTTTCTGTGCGAGATCGGTTTTCCCTTATTTTATTACGATGATTGTTTCTCCCTATGTAGTTCGGCATCAAGAAAATATTTTCGCATTTAGAGGAGAAAGCTGGTGACTGAAATTTCGTTAGAAGATTCCGCAGCAACGAAAAACTCCTTTGTTTTAATTATGTTGAAAGAGGACAAGTTACTCTGTCACCTATTCTCCACACACGGAAATTTATTAAAGATTTTATTACAACCTGACACACCTTGAGTGAGACTCTAGAAAGTTAACGGCCTGAGCAGACATTGATTGAGCCTGGTGGGAGGCTAAAAAAAATGTTCAAATGTGTGTGAAATCTTATGGGATTTAACTGCTAAGGTCATCAGTCCCTAAGATTACACACTACTTAGCCTAAATTATCCTAAGGACAAACACACACACCTATGTGCGAGGGAGGACTCGAACCTCCGCCAGAACCAGCCGCACAGTCCATGACTGCAGCGCCTCAGACCGCTGGTCTAATTTCGAGCGGCTATGCTAAAAACGTGAGGTAATTTTATCTTTCTTAGCTCGCAGAAATGGCATGCTGGGAGTTGATAGCTATTGGCGTCGAGCTCATCCCTTAGTAAATCTTGCTGGACAGGCCCACAGCTGTAGAGGGCAGACATGGCATCCCCTCGTAGAGACAGGTCTCCAGCAGAACAATGCCGCGACACCTGCCATGGAGCCAGCAGAATGCCAGGGCTGGGGCGACGGACTGAGGGAACGCATCTACAAAGTTGGATCGTAAACTGGACATTGTGTGCAGAGCCATGTGTAATAAAAATTCACATGTTTTCATGTTCGTCGACAGTAAATAGGAAAGTGAACAGCTTCCCCCGGCCGCCTCGGTTATAAAAGAAAAATCTGGCATCTGAAAAACGTTAGGGGATACTATATTTATCATGCCTCATAGCTAGGACTAACAAGCTCCAAGGCACTGGCGATTTAGATAAAGGTCTTTACGATTCTATCTGTTTGCTTGTTGCCATGGGAAGCGACACGACTTCAGAGAATATAGTCTCTTCCCCTCTGTAAAAACTTAAAAAAGCCGTTAATTAACGGTTTTTTTTTCAGAGATGCAGGTTTCTTAATTCTTTCCCTGGTTCGACATGAGTTTGTGCTGTCGTGTGGGAGGTAAGACTTAGCGCCTCTATAGCCATGTGATTGACTCAAGATGGCATGATGGCGGGTCGTTCATACACTTTGCGGGAAAACGTATTTTTTTTCCGGAGAGGTGCGAAGCACTCGGGTGCAGAGATTTTGGTCTTGAAGCACTTCTGGTCGAAGATCTGGCATGTGTGGTTGGTACTTGGGACCTGTCCTGAGACCGACTGCACTTGCGTGTAGTTTGGACTGGGGAGCCTGTGATGACATTCTTACTGTACCAACAGTGTGACTATAGATGTCTCGGACTACTCATTTTCTGAAGGCACATTTATTCGTTTTTAGTTTACTAGTCTTTACGTTTGGTATCGTTGTGCGCTCTGTCGTATAATTGAGCCATATTTGTCCTTGGTACGACCAGCTAACGGGTGTGTCACACACTGACATCACACTGACATCTACCATGCTTTCAGGCCTCTGGTAGAAAATATATTGCGAGCCTTCTGCCTGATCGCTAGACCGTGAGATTTTTGCATTTCTTTCGTGGCCGCGGTCGGTTCACAGGTGCCGCCTCCACGTTTTACCTCCGCCGCACACATCTCAGCAGCTGCAAGTGCACGAAGCAGTCAGGGTAGCGTACTGCCGCTCCGGCATTCTCAGGGCGTACAGATCCCCATCGCCACTTGGTCTCAGCTGCACCCATGTAGAGAAACTACAATAGATTTGATCAATCAAAGTCTGCTCAGCGTCGGACCGATTCAGGTTGCGTTATCAACATTTTTAAGCCCAGAGTACTTGACTCATTCCACTAGCTATACCGTCTCTGCAACCCAGGATCCTTGTCCAGTGTTGTCTGGAATCACCTGCTAGTCGTTAACGGTATTCAATCAATAACTTCTTTTGCATAACTTATGTCTGTTTTTCAAAATAATAAATGTTAAAACACTACAATTATGCCAACATTCTCAACCATTTAAGCAGTCCCCTTCTAGGGTTACCTTTCAATATCCACCCCAAATGTTGTATTATTTCGGTGACACTCTCTCCTCTATTTCGCGATAATACAAAACATGCTGGCATTCTTTGAAATTTCTCGATGTACTCCGTCAAACCTGTCTGGTAAAGATCCCACTTTGCGCAGCAGTATTATAAAAGATGACGGACAAGCGTTGGGTAGGCAGTCTCTTTAGTACATCTGTTACATTTTCTAAGTGTCCTGCCAATAAAACGCAGTCTCTGGTTAGCTTTCCCCACGACATTTTCTGTGTGTTCCTTACAATTTAAGTTGTTCCTAATTGTAATTCCTAGGTGTTAAGGCTTTTAGATGTGACTAATTTTTCTTGCAACCGAAGTTTAACGGATTGTGAATGACCGCACACTTATCATTATTTAGGGTCAATTGCCAGTTTTGGCACCATAAAGATATCTTTTGTAAATCATTTGCTATTTATTTTGATTTTCTGCTGACTTTATTAGTCTATAAACAAGTGCATCATCTGCAAACTACGTAAGATCGTCTCCTAAATCGTTAATGTAGATAAGGAACAGAAAAGGGACTATAACACTACCTTGGGGAACGCCATAAATCACTTCTCTTTTGCTCGAAGACTCTGCCAATTACAATGAACTGTGATCTCTCTGACAGAAAACCACTGTCGGAAAGTTTTACAAATTGTTCAGTTCCTCCGCCTTCCAAATACGCTCCTTGTCCACGAACCCATTCGAGAACCGCAGTGTGAACATCTTCATGTTTAGAAAATCTCTTTGCTCCAGATGTTCTTTCAGTTCGCCGAAACGATGTGAATCGCATAGTGAACGTTCTAGATCTTACGATGGAAACTTCCAAATCTCCCACCCGAAACGCTGAAGAAAAGATAGTGCTGTGTGCACCGTATGCGATGTTCCATTGTCGTGCAGGAGAACAATTATTTGCCTAATTTTCCACGCTTCCTGTTCTTTACGTGTTGTCCACAATAATCGTACTATTAAGCTTACTTCGATTTAGGGATACGTTTCTTGTTGCCGAGTCATTGCTCTCGCATCCTGCGATGCACATATGGCCCTTACCGCAATAGAGCGCGGCCTGCAGGATTCCCAAAACATGTAATCTCTACTGAGTATGCGCAACTCTTGTTAGAGAGTGTTCTTAGAGTGATACTACAGGTGGAACTTACTTTCTGAAATACCTACACATACAGCATATATCTTCACTGTTCGACGTACAGTTTCAAGAAAGAAAGGAGACTAAATAATCATAGTGTCTGTTATAACTAATTGGAAACCAGCTTTGCACGAAGTACTTGGAACTCTTTTTCACTCTGCAGCTCTACCAGTCCTGGAAGATGAGGAACAAGGTACGCGGCTTATCCATCCAGCAGCAGCTGGAAACTCGCCGCTATAAGAAATCATTATATCTCGTTGCCAAAGTGTTAAGTGTACTATACTAATTTTATCTCTTGTACATATTCAACAACATGTGGAATTATCCTTCTTCTGTTATTTCAAACTACAAGAAAAGCGATGTACAATTCGCTCCTGAGCTTCATCGTGTTAGGGCTTTCATCTGAGACGGTTCTGCATTTTTTGTTATTATAATTACTAATGAAATAATAAGTAATTGCTTAGAAATGCATCATATTTTCATGCACCACGCTGTAATAATGCAGAAAATTTTATGTATTTTTATCCTGTTAATTAGTCGAAAGTGACTGTTCTGCTGGCGCAACGATTGTGCACCATAAGCGAGCAGTCGTTTTCAAATTTCAACGTGCATCATTCGAGACTGCAGTATATCGTGTTAACGTAGTCGGATCATTGTTATTATTATCACGCAAATCATTCTTTGCGTTGAAACCTAACGTAAAACTCGATTTTGGGCCACCTAACTTTTCTACTCCCCAACAACGGTTCTGTGCCTACAAACTTTTCATCTCTCCAATAACTTCTCTGCACCTAGGCAATCAGTTACATAAAGATAACAGGTATTTAATCAATTCAAGTTATTCGATGAAGAAGGATAATTTTACTTCAGCCCCTTAATTCCAAAGCTTACGTTTTCATGATCTTATCATTGCCTTGCTGTCGTTAATGTGATGCGACCTTGTTTCGTTACACTTTTACATCTGATTCTAAAACGGTTAACCAATCCACACCCGTCGGAATAAGGCAGCATTATACCATCAACAAGAATGCTAACTTGACTCTCACATCAAAGAAGTTCGTACAGCACAGCAACCAACGACATATTTGACACATAATTTAGTGAGCAGGAAATTCATCAAAACATCCCTCCATATATATTGTATAGATGTTCAGGTTTATGAAAGAAGTAGAAACTGGACTAGACATCAGACAAGCAGTTCTACAACAGCATTAGTCCGGGAGGGACAGGATACTGTTATTTTCACTCAATGGATTGACTCTAGGAGTAGAATCATCGAAAACGTGCACTACGGGATTAACATCGTATGTGCATCCATCAGCTGATTATGCAATTATTTATCAGAATCTTATGGTATTTTCTTAGTCAACGGTGTGAATGTCCATTTACAATGTATTCATATCCAATATTATTTGAAATACACAGCGGTTTTTTAATGTGTTCATATCATTCATACCTGCTCTATATCTAAAGCAGTTAAAAGTATTTGTAATCTTTTGTTCATAATTTTTTAAGGTAAATTCCACGTGCTCTTAAATAAAAGGGTCGACTGCACAGAATTTGTGCTGGTTAACAGCTTGTTGCGGTGTTGTAACATAACCCAGTATGGGTTTTCCTCGATGGCGAGTGTTCATCAGAGTTATGGGTATCGTCGGGAGTGGCGCAGGGAAGTGAGACAGGACCGCTGATATTTTCTGTATACCTAAATGATCTGGCTGTCGGGCTAAGCAGAGGTCTGCGGCTGTTTGCTAATGATGCTATGGTTGACACAGTTACGTCGATTAAACATATAGGTATAACGTTGCTAAGATATAAAATGGAATGAACCTGCAAAGATTGTAGCAGGAAAGACGATTGGTCGACATCTGTTTATTGTGAGAATTTCAGAAATGAAAATGAAATTTGTGTAGAGTTCCTATGGGACTAAACTGCTTAGGTCGTCGGTCGCTAGGCTTACACAATACTTAATCTAAGTTTAACTGATTTACGAGAAGGACAACACACTCACCCATGCCCGAGGGAGGACTCGAACGTCCGACGAGGTGAGCCGCCCGAACCGTGGCTAGTTTCCTTAGACCGCACGGCTACCCCACATGACACAATTTCAGGGAAGTGTGGTTCATGTGTAAGGGAGACCGCATGTAGGAAACTAGTGCAACACATTGTTGGATACTGTTTGGGATCCGCTGCAGTCATGGACTGTGCGGCTGGTCCCGGCGGAGGTTTGAGTCCTTCCTCGGGCATGGGTGTGTGTGTTTGTCGTTAGGATAATTCAGGATAACTAGTCTGTAAGCTTAGGGACAGGTGACCTTAGCAGTTACGTCCCATAAGATTTCACACACATTTGAACAGTTTTTGGGATCCACACCAGGGCAGATTATAGGAAGACTTCGGAGCAATTCAGAGACGGGATGCTATATTTGTTACTGGTAGGCTCGAACAACCTGCAAGCACTGCGGAGATACATCGGGTAGTCAAATGGCAGTCAATGGAGGGAATTCGAGGTTGTATTAGAGGAGCAATAGTGAGGAAATTTAGAGAACTGTAATTTGAGGCTGACCGTAGTGCGATTCTACTGCTCTCAACGCACATTTAGCGTAAGGATTACGAAGATTAGAGAGATTAGGGCTTCAACAGAGGTAAGCAGACACTCGTATTTCCCTCACTCTATCTTCGAGCTGAAGAGTAAAAGAAATGAGTAATAGTGGTACAGGATACCTTTCGCCATGCAGTATATGGTGGCTTGTGGAGTATCTGTGTGACTGTAGATGTTGATCAATAAAAACGCCTTTACTTCATTTTTATTGTGTACAGCTACACAAGTCGAATAGAGTCATTTTACTAGGTCCTTGATTGCAAATGTACTTAGAAAGAACCTCCTTTTAAAATCGACATAATGTAGCCCTTTTATTTGAATCTACTCAACTATATACTTTAATCGAGACAATGAAGAAATCTGTTTAGCTGCTGTAAAACATTTTACTCGAATTTAGCACCATTGCAGAGGAGTGGAAGAGTGCTGGACACGTCTGCCACCAGTTAACGGATTAGGTCCCTAATGTAGGATATGGTACACTAAAAAGTACCCTCGCATGCAGACTTCATAGTGATTCACAACGCATAATAGTAATGCAGAATTTCGTGTGTACACATCCCTAATACATCTTATACAATGAGTAAAACGCCTGTAGAATACTTTCTTTCCGTAAACTTACGTTATCAGAATTAATTTACTGTTGTTGTTGTGATATTCAGTCCAAAGAGTGGTCTGACGCAGCTCTCCATGCTACTGTATTGGGTGCTAACCTCTTAATCTCCGAATAACTACTGCCGCCTACATCCTTCTGAATCTCTAAGTCTACAAATGCTATAAGCATATGTTTGCCTTCCTTAACCTATCTCCTAAAATAAGTCGTAGGATCAGTATGGCTTCGTATCTTCCTACATTTTTCCGGAATCCAAACTGATCTTCCCCGAGGTCGGCTTCTACCAGTTTTTCCATTCTTCTGTAAAGAATTCGTGTTAGTATTTTACAACCGTGACTTAGTATGGTAACTTTCAACTTTGTCAGCACCTGCTTTCTTTGGAATTTGAATTATTATATTCTTCTTGAAGTCTTAGGATATTTCTCCTGTCTCATACGTCTTGCTCATCAAATGTACGTGTTCTGTCAAGGCTATGAACTGATAAATAATATTTGTTTAGGTTTACTTGGTCACTAGAGGCTGCACGTTAGCAAATCATACAAAGTTTAACACAATAAAGGTGAAGGGCTGATGATAACTACTATCGTATTTAGCTTAAGAAGCGTTTAAAGAATTCTTCAGTGGTGACCTTCTACATTCCGTAATCGTGGTCGAAAAAGATGATCGATGGTTGTGACAACTGATTTCTCCTAGATGTTCGGGATGTTGTCACAGCACAAAACCTTTTAGGAATACCGTCTAAAAGAAATCGCAATTAGTGGGACACCATTTCAGATTCAGATTGATTTAACATTGATTGATGACCACTTTAGCTTGTGAAAGTAATTTACGTATAGTATCCGGCACAGTTACACTAATTTCAAACAAAGTAATGGTTTAAAGTCAGCATCGGGCATCATCACATCATTAAATTTTTGTATGTGTTGTGGTTCAGTCCCACCAACGCGGAAACCAGTTCGCCAGCCAGTCCCAGGTCGACTAAAAGGTTCTTTCTCGAAGTTGACTGTGCACCGTGTACTGTTTCGTCTAACCGTAGCTCAGCTCCGCCTTGGCGTCAGTTTCGCCTTACACGGAAAGCAACCCCACAGGACGCAGAGTCAATTGTAATGCCGTCCAACGAGGCGTCAGTAAGGTGTCTTTAAACGTCTGGACTCAAATATTCCGCTGGTAATTTTGATAAGCCATGAAATAAAAGCTCCTGCTCGCATCGGAGTTTTTGAGAGACATGCGATAAAATTTTTGGGATTTCGCTCATATATTAACATTACCATGTTAAGGTACAGGGAAGCACATTACGGATGAACAGGGACTATAGAAACACTGTTCAGTAAAAAGGACCAAAGAGAAATAATATCTCCAGTAGCACATACTTCATAATGGAAAGCTTTTCTCTCATATCACCCTTCGTTTAATAATGGTAATGGAGTATGGGTAACGAAATGGATCCCATAATGAAGACCTCGGCTATAAACAATGGTAATGGACAGTTGATAAGAAACAGAATTCTTCGATGCAGAACATAGACTACGATGTGCATTATTCATATCATCTGACTGCTTTACTATAATCCGAAAAACGAGAGTTCCATCTCTAATTTCAGATTCTAAATAACAGCAAGTTTGTTAGGGTTGCGCTTATGAGCAGTGGTAAGAGCCAGAGACAAGTCTGTGACTAGCAGTGACGGGTGAAACGTTCGTGCCATGAAATTATTTTCCGGGAACGATCTGTATAAACCTGACAATTATGAGGATAACTACGACTCAGATAAAGACCCTGAATTTGTTCCTGAATGCAACTGCGCTTCCAAAGCTGTCGCTAACCAACTGAGAGCGAATAATTATTTAAGCAAATAAATGACGATATGTCCATTGCTGTAGTTCACGGGAATTTACATGACAGTGTGATAGCAGAAATGTTGAGCGATATGCTTAACATTGTGTACGTGCAGTGGTAAGTTAATAATAAAATTAATTTTATTTTGTGCTGCATCATTGATGAATTATTGAGGTTTTCAAACTGTAATACTGCAAAATTTTGCTATACGAATTTTAGTATCAGAAACTGGTGTCCAATGTCGTGCTTTTGCTCCACGACAGAAGACAAGCTCATTCTGCAATAGACGCCGTCACACAAGCTCCTTCTTTTGGGTATTAAATATTATCTGATTCTCCTGACATGGTCCTATCTTCCTCGCATGAAGAAACTATTTTAGGAAATGAAACTTTCTGGCAGATTAAAACTGTGTGCCGGACCGAGACTCGAACTGGGGATCTTTGCTTTTCGCGGGCAAGTGGTCTACCAACTCAGCTACACAAGCACGACTCACGACCCGTCCTCACAGCTCCAATTCTGCCAGTGCGCCCCCTACCTTCCAAACTTCACAGAAGCTCTTCTGCAAACCTTGCAGAACTAGCACTCCTGGAAGAAAGGATACTGCGGAGACATGGCTTAGCCACAGCCTGGGGGATGTTTCCAGAGTGAGATTTTCACTCTGCAGCGGAGTGTACGCTGTTATGAAACTTTGTGGCAGATTAAAACTGTGTTCCGGACCGAGACTCTAACTCGGGATCTTTGCTTTTCGGGGGCAAGTGCTTTACCAACTGAGCTACCAAAGCACGAATTACGACCCGTCCTCACAGCTGTGGCTAGGCCATGTCTCCGTTATATCCTTTCTTCCAGGAGTGCTAGTTCTGTAAGATTTGCAGAAGAGCTTCTGTGAAGTTTGGAAGGTACGAGACGAGGTACTGGCAGAACTGAAGCTGTGAGGACTATTTTAGGAAAGTTTTTTTTAGACTAATGGCATAGTGATTTTGGAGGAGAAATATTTCGTCAACAGGCAAAACGAGTCTCCACCACTTCGGCCATAGTTGGAAAAACAGCATCGCATTGGAAGCTGATTTTTTTAAAATTTTTTTTCTTAAAACTAAATGATTCCCCCTCGTATTATTGTGTGGCGCATACCTGAAAATAAGTACTTAAGGAATGAAGATTTGAAATTTCCATATACGATTCAAGGCTAGGTGACCCTCGACAATTATGATTCGCTGAAATCACTAACTTGCGGCACAGATGAGTGGGTCTTTGCATAGTAAATATTTCAGGCGTGATAGTGCCACAGTTCGATACTGAACGAAACAGTGCACTATAGATCAGTGGTAGCGAGGACGGTAGCAGAGACAGATTCTCGCCGGCAGGGTGCAGGGGGCGGGCCGGACACGGTGAGGAAAGCGCCGTAGGCGTCGCCCGCCGAAGTGTGTGTGCGCAGCACTTGATGGAGGGCCGCCGGGCCACTTGCTGCTCTCGCACGGATCGATAGCCGGCTCTAGAGAGCTGTCGATAGCTTCGATAGGCACCCACACGCCGAGGGCCGCCTGCCATTTCGGGAGCCGCTGCCGCGTTTCACGTTTCAGTAGCTGCAGCTCAAGTGTTCTGATTCACAAGGGCTCGCTGTGAATGTGCGCAAGGTCGAGTAATAGGAGCGCATCTATCGTTAAATTAGAACGATTGGCTATGCACCAAGTATGTTTGCATTCCAAAAGGAATGTTAGAGAATCCCCTCACGTCGGAATTTGGATCAGAGGCCTCTAGTTCAACTTGAGAACTTACCCACATAAGCATGAATTTACTTACTTGTTACTGATACATACATATTCGTACTACTTTGAGTGTAAAAAAGTCTCAGTTTTGGATAACTGTACGTGAATTTCGCTGCCTGATGAAAAGAGTGAAGAACTCAGACGCGGAGCAGAAAGTAAAACGAAACATCAGAGACTGAGATCGCAAGTGACGTTATTTTGGTGATTACAAAATCGATCCAAATTTACTTATCAGTATGATGTTGCACCCCACCTGTCCTGGATACACCCAGTGATTCAGTTGGGAAGGGTGTTGTGAAGCCCTTCTATCGTCTGCTGAAGGAAACGGGCCTGCAAATGTTTAAAATAGTATGGACGTTGGCGCTAGAATGGATTTTACGCCAGAGCCACTCGCACAGATATTCTGTCACCGACTGTGTAGGGATCTTGCCGGCCATGGGAGTACCTCAACATCATGAAGGCAGTTCATACACTGAGTTACGTGCCATGTGAGGACGAGCATTGTCCTGTTGGAAAGTGACAGCACGACGCAGTATTAGAGGTAACGTATAATGGTCCAAAACTTCCATAATATACTATTGTGCCGCTAGAGGCGCATCAATCATTACCACACATTACTGGAAGTCATAACCAAAGGCAAGCAAGGAGTAACATTGCTGTGCATCCGTAAAACATTGGAGAAATAGAACCTGTTACCACGTCGTACACATATTCTTAGACGATGATCATTTATGATAGTGCAGAGGTGCGGTTCTTCATTGAACGCTGTGCGGTGCCATTGATTGGAAAGTAGGAGTAGCTTCCGTCCTTGCAACAGTACAGCAATGCACACCATATCGTTTCTACTCAGAATTATTGTGATTTATCTACTTTCTTTTCGGTTTAAATTCTTAAATTTATTGCGTGTTTTGATATCTACTAGGAACAACTCCGTATTTTAACAACTGTACAGTATATCGTTCCTAAATTTCCGTCATGATTGGCGTTTGTTTTTATTTGAACAGGCAGTTACAGTTATAAGGCACTACCGTTTGGCCCTACTTCCCGTTCCCGAAGCGCCACATCAAGGAACACAGTTTTGTTTGCGATGTTTTGTGAGCTTCTGAGGAGAAACGACTTATATTGATTTTCCTGTAGGTTTTTAGTTTAAATTTTAAATTTATTGTATGTGTGTGTGTGTAGCCCAGGCACGGTCCCATGTTTTAGTAAGTGTGAAGAGTATAGTACCGCCGACTTTGGTAAGGATGAGAGCTGCGATTATTGTGTTCAGATCTGGCCTGCGTTGGTGACCCTTCGCTCACAGTTTCATGCATTTCTGGCCTGTCACACATGTTGTGGCTGTTGCTAATGCGCGTCACTGTGAGGAGCGAGATCTGGGGATCGAAGAGACATCCGCCATGTCGCATATGTGGACTGATCGGTCCACTACTGTGGCCATCCCAGTTACTGCTCTCATTGAGTTTGAGCTCCCACCTGCAGTGGGGTGAGAGGTCTTTCCAAAGCGTGGCAGACAGGAAAAGCCTTTCTGTGGAGGCGATAAAAAGATGTCCCCAGTTCATTTGGCAATAGGTTTAAAGTGCTGTTCTGAGAGAGAGCCTTAGCCAGGAAGCTGGTCGGTCTGCAAGATCTTGGCAGAGACAGATGGGATACTGATAATTTGGAGCTCCAACGTTACGCACGTAATGGGCCCCATTACAGACATGACCTCTAAGGAAGGGACGAAGTTTACCGTGTGCTCTACGTGCATGGTGTGGAGAGTCATCCCAGATGTGGAATGGGTGTATCTGGATGTCATTAAGAGTGATGGTACAGCCAATTGCAGCTGGTGGTTTATTTCAATGCAAACAATGTGTATTGCTTTCGATGAGAAGAGATTCTCTCTGATTTCTGGAGGCTATCTGACATAAAGACTGCCAGTCTTGTTTCCAAGACGAAGGCGGAGTTCACCATCTGTAATAGTGTCGATTGAATGTACTGTCGGCATCTGGTACAGAGCCGAGTTGAAGGTATGAATCGGAGGCTTAGGTGATCCTGCGACCATGTTGGCAGCAGAATCCTCGACTTGCCTCTTAAGGTAGTGGTGTTCCAGGTTTCGCTTGATAGGTCAGACGTCCATTACACACAAGAAACATCTACAAATACATATATACAATGTACACACACACAGCTTGAAAATTCTCAGAGTAGTTACCGTCAGCATCTACACGTTTTTCCCAGTGCTTCACCCATAAATGGTAAACAACCTGGAAGGCCCGGACCGAAACCATGTAGAAGAGGTTTGTCACAGTCTTTTGGATGTCCTCAATGCTCTTAAAACGGCGTCCTTTGAGCGCGGATTTATTCCTGGGGTACAGGAAGAGGTCCGATTGAGAAATGTCGAGACTGCAGGGCGGCTGCTGCAGCGTTGCCAAGTTGTTCTAGGCCAGGTTCTCGAGGAAGTCCCGAGATGTGTGGCTGGGCGTGTTGTTGTGATACAGGATTCCAGGTAGGGGCCACGTCTTTTCTCACTTGGAGGACACTTTTCCCTAAATTTTCCACGACATCACGTAGTAAAAAGCATTAACGGTCCATTCTTTGGGGTACAAACTCTTTGTGCATCGTTTTCATCTTGGATTAGCTCAGTCTCGCCTTCTTGTGTTTTGGGGATGCTGAGGTGTGCCATTCCGAAATTTGGCGCTTCGCTTTCGGGTCGCAGGCGATAGTCCGTGTCTCGTCATAAGCAATAATGCTGCTCAAATAATCCAGTTTATTGTTCACACGTTCCAACAGTTCATTCGTGATGAACACTCCATTGACCTTTTGTTCGTCTGACAGAATTTTTGACACCAGCTTGGAGGACATCTCTCTCATATGGAAGTCCTCGGTTAAGGCGTTGAACACGGAATTCTAGGATTGTTCAGAGTGTCAGATGAAAACCCAACTCTCAGTCGGCGGTCAGAATTTAACAGTTCACGAACACAATTCACACTGTCTCCGCTTCTGCTTGCTGATGGTCTTCCAGAGCGACGGTCATCGTTCAAACCATCCTGGCCGTCCTTCAAGTTCTCCACCCACGTCGCACCTTGCACGTAACTCATCGCAGACTCCCTGCAGGCTCTGCTTAACATTGCGTGGGTCTGGGAAGGTTTTCTATCGAGCTTTGTGCATAAATTTGTTGGCCAACGCTGATCGACTGCGCGTCGTGACGATGTAGTGAAACGGAGACGCACTTTTTCAACCATGCTGATGCTACCAGTGCTTAGAGCAGACAGAGCTTTTGTATTCTATAAAGCTGTCAAATGGTGACGGGGGCAGTGGGGAAAGGGTTGGGCGATTTTTTAGCTTACAAGGTGTTGGGGAATTACACAGTGGGCTTCAGTCTCAAAGGGTGCCGGGTGACCACAGGACAAGTATAAACCGACCAATGGTAGTTATTGTAATTGTAAATTGTCTTAGCTGTGTTGCGAAAGAACTAGAGCTTCGAGTGCGAAAAGAAAGTACTGTAGCTCAAATCATTATAGGTAGTGAAAGCTGGATAAAGCTGGAGATAAGTTCAGCCGAAATTTTTGCAGAGGACGTAACAGCATTCTGAGTGGATGCATTAAAATCAGTTGGAGGTGGAGTGCTCCTAGGAGTAAATAATACTGAGAAAATAGGCAGCATAATGATTGATACAGGGTTTATTGAGCACAAGATTATTGTAGTAAGACTGAACAATTTAACAACCAAATGCATCAAAAATAAACGCAAAATATATCTATTTAAAAAAGTAGCGAAAAATTCACTTAACGCCTTTCTGAGAGACAGTCTCCATTCCTTTCAAGTTAACAGTGCAAGCCTAGACAAAATGTGGCTTAAGTTCATGGAAATAGTATCGACGCCAAATGAGAGACATGTAGCAAATAAATTAACAAGAGCCTGTACTGAACCCACACGGCACAAAAAGAACAGTTCACAAAACTGTTGCAGGAGCAATGAAAAAGCATGCTAAATTTAAAAGAACACAAAATGTCCAAGGCTGATGATGTTTTACTAAAGCTCGAAATACAGTGCGAACTTAAGTGAAAGATGCCTTTGATAGTTTCCACAGCGAAACTCTGCTTCGCAGCCTGGTAGAAAATCCAAAGAGTTTCTGGTCGTACGCAAAGGTACAATCAATGCATTTACTGCACGATAGCATTTGTAATGTTGCTAATGACAGTGCCTCTAAATTGGAGTTACAGAACACGATCTTCTGAAATTCCTTCACCACAGAAGACGACGTAAATGTTCTTGAATTCGAATCAAGAACAATAGCCAACCAGGTTAATTGAAATGTAGGTATCTTCGGAGTGGTGAAGTAGCTAAAATCGCTTAAGAATGGCAAGTCCTCCCGTCTAGATTGAATAGCAGTTAGCTTCCCTTCAATTGTTTGGATTTAGAAAGAGTCAAAAAAATGGTTCAAATGGCCCTGAGCACTATGGGACTTAACATCTATGGTCATCAGTCCCTAGAACTTAGAACTACTTAAACCTAACTAACCTAAGGACATCACACAACACCCAGCCATCACGAGGCAGAGAAAATCCCAGACCCCGCCGGGAATCGAACCCTGGAACCCGGGCGTGGGAAGCGAGAACGCTACCGCACGACCACGAGATGCGGGCTTAGAAAGAGTCACTCTACTGAGTTAGCTATTTACGTCTTTTTTGTGTTTTTCTTTTGTTTTGTTTTGAGTCGTCAGTCTTCTATTGGTTTGATGTGACCCGCCACGAATTCCTTTCCTGTGCCAACTTCTTCATCTTGTGACCTACGTCCTCAATTATATGCTGGATGTGTCCCTACATCTCTCTTCCTCTACAATTTATACCCTCTACTGCTGGCTCCAGTACCATGAAAGTTATACCCCGGTGTCTTAACAGATGTCCTATCATCCTGTCCCTTCTCCTTGTCAGTGTTTTCCATATATTCCTTTCCTCTCCAATTCTGCGCAGAACCTCCTCATTCCTTGTGTTATCCGTCCATCTAATTTTCAACATTTGTCTATAGTACCTCATCTCAAATGCTTCATTTCTCTTCTGTTTCGGCTTTCCCACAGACATACGTTTTCAGAAATTTCTTCCTCAGATTAAGGCATATGTTTGATACTAGTAGACTTCTCTTGGCCGGGAATACCCTTTTTGGCTGTGCTAGTCTGCTTTCGATGTCCTTCTTGCTCCGTCGATCAAGAGTTATTTTGCTGTCCAGATACCAGAATTACATAACGTCATCTACTTTTGTGACCATCAGTCCTAATTTTAAGTTTCTCGCAGATCTCATAGCTGCTATTTCTCCTCACTTTCGTCTTTCTTGGATCTACTCTCATTCCATATTCTGTAATCAATAGACTGTTCATTCTGTTCAGTAGATCGTCTAATTGTTCCTCACTTTCTCTGAGGATAGGAATGTCATCAGCGTATCTTATCACTGATATCCCCTCACCTTCGATTTTAATTCCCCCTTGGATGTTTCTTTTATTTCCATGATACATTTACAGAACACATAATAAAGGTTTTGAAAGATGAAACATCACCAACTGTGAACTTCTGCGATTTATCTAAGGCATCTGATTGTGTAAATTATAATAATCTTATGGGAAATTTTTACAGAATACATAACTCAGCAAATAACTAGGTTAGCTCTTATGTAAGAAGCAGAATGCTGGAAGTTACCTTAGGCTCTGTGAATAATACATAGAGGAACGTCACATCATCTCCATGTGGAATAATTACAGTTGAAACCCACAGGATTCAATCATTGACCACTGTTATTTCTTTACCTTACGGATCAGCCATATTATTTGAATCAGGAGGCATAACTATTCCTGTATGCAGATGAAACAAGCGTTGTTGTGAAGATGAGCTAAGAAGCATCAACAGAGAAATTAATATATGTTACTTTTGTGAAGGTTGCTGAATGCTTTGCAAAAATGAGTTAGATCGAAACTTTGAAAAAACACAGTTCAACCAGTTTAATGCTGTCGGAAATATGTTACCTCTCGTTAACCTGTATACCAACTCGAAATAATAAACAGTGTACAATATTGCAGTTTTTCAGGTGTAAATATTTATGAAAGCTGAAATACGGAAAAACCGTTAAAATGATTAAGTTAGGCTACCTTTACCATAAGAATATCGCCAGCTTCCGGAATATAGAGATTAACATATTTTGCATTTTTTCGTTCATTGATGTTTTTTGGGGATAATATTATGGATTAACTCCTCGTTTAGGCAAATAACAGTCCTTTCACAAAAGACTGCAACTACAATTATATGTGAAGTTTTCACATGTATATATTGCAGGTATCTCTTTAAGCAGCTGGAAATATGATCCACAACTTCACAGTAAACTCACTCACTTGCCAAATCTGTTTTCAACTATCAATCTAGGTTTGAGATCAACAGACATATTCACAAGCACAACCATAGAAGTAAAAATTACCTCCATGATCTCTTAGTCCATCTAGCTTCGACACAGAATGGGATAAAATGTGCAGGTATAAGACTCTCTGACAATCTACTCATGGAAATTCAGTGTCTGGTAGACAGCAGAAATGTATGGAGCCTGCTCCTTAACAATTACTTCTATATTACGGATGAATTCTTGATTAAAATATATATTGTTTGTTGTTGTGATCTTCAGCCTCCATGCTACTCTATCCTGTGCAAGCGTCTTCATCTTCCAGTACATACTGCAACCTACATCCTTCTGAATCCCTCAACGATTTTTACCCTCCACGCTGCCCTCCAATACTAAATTGGTGATCCCTTGATAACTCAGAATATGCCCTACCGAACGATCCCTTCTTCTAGTCAAGTTGTGCCACAAATTTCTCTTCTCTCCAATTCTATTCAGTACCTCCTCATTAGTTATGTGATCTACCCATCTAATCTTCAGCATTCTTCTGTAGCACCACATTTCGAAAGCTTCTGTTCTCTTCTTGTCCAAACTATTTATCGTCCACGTTTGACTTCCATACATGGCTACACTCCACACAAATACTTTCAGAAACGACTTCCTGACACTTATGTCTATATTCGATGTTAACAAACTTCTCTTCTTCTGAAACGCTTTCCTTGCCATTGCCAGTCTACACTTCATATTCTTTCTACTTCGAACACCGTCAGTTATTTTGCTCCCCAAATAGCAAAACTCATTTACTACTTTAAGCGTCTCATTTCCTAATCTAATTCCCGCAGCATCACCCGATTTAGTTCGACTACATTCCATTATCCTCGTTTTGCTTTTGTTGATGTTCATCTTATATCCTCCTTCCAAGATACTGTTCATTCCTTTCAGATGCACATCCAGGTCCTTTGCTGTCTCTGACAGAATTACAATGTCATCAACAAACCTCAAAGTATTTATTTCTAGTCCATATATTTTAATTCCTACTCCGAATTTTTCTTTTGTTTCCTTTACTGCTTGCTCAATATACAGATTAAATAACATTGGGGATATGAATATATTTATTTATCTCTATTTCTGTCTTCCTTTCCTTTATTTAGATAAATCTAAGTCTTCTTTGTCTTATTTTTTCATACACTTTACATCATAACATTTATTATGAATTTAATTTATGTATCAAATAATTAACTAGCTGAATGATAGTTTATTGTGCTGAGACTTTCATGCTTTAACTCATTTCTAAAATCAAATCAAGAGTAATTGAAAAAGCAATTAAATTCTCATGTATGGGAATTTGATTGATATTTTGGTTTCTGTCCATGCTTTAGTTGTGATCCTTTGTTTGAAGGCATGCCACGCAATACTGTAGTTGATCAAAGTTGACTCCTCAACTATTTTACAGAAAACATTGTAGCCACTAGCGACTGGATTTACACTCATGTTCAGAAAAAAACATAACATCTTGGAGGACTAGGGATAGGACCTTCATGTTGCAGGACATGTACATTAGTATTTTCTGCTGAAATGATTACCATTTGAAGAATGTCAGACCGCGTGTTCAAGATCAACATCGATATCGCGGCGTAACACCACCGATCGGTAAAATGTGCCTGCGGTTCTCGTTGTCGCTAAAAACCGAAGGTAACGGATCAGCGTGACTTGAGGAGACGTGTAGGATGCCTGGCAGACGTATGTGCGAACCGTGCCGTTACCTCAGTGAGTTTGAAAGAGGGCGCATTATTGGCATGAAAGAATGTGCTGTATCCATCCGGAAAACTGCTGCTCGTGTAGGAACAAGTGTTTCGGCACCACAAGAGGTGTGTGCAGAATGGTTGACGGAAGTCCGTAGAACATTATGAGATGAGTCAGGTCGTACCACCCACATTATCCCCCGAGAAGATTGACACCTCATCGTAATGGCATTTCCGGACAGATCTGTGTTCTCCTAGGCTCTGGCGCAACGGTGGAAAACAAATCCTACACTATTAGAGGTGACAGTCCGACACCGTTTATTACGAAACGGCTTACCTGCTCTTCGTCCACTTCTCCGCCTGCCTTTGACGAATGTGCGGAAATATACTAGACGGCAATGGTGTAAGGAACGACGCCACTGTGGACAGGAATGGCATCAGAGTGTGTTTTCCGACGAATCTAGGTTCTGTTTGTTTGAAAATAATGGCCGCCTTTTGTTTCGCCACAGAAAGGGAGAGCAGAATAATGGCGACTGCATTCGTACAAAACATATAGCGCCAACTCGCGGCCTTGTGGTGCGTGGTGTTACTGGGCAGAACCACAAATCACAGCTGGTGCGTGTCCAGGATATTGTGACCAGTGTGACCTACGTGAATGACGTCGTGCGACCCGTAGCCATACTGTTTCTGCACAACACCCCAGACGCCATTTTTCAGCAAGACAATGCACGACCACATGCTGCTGCACGAACACGTGCCTTCTTGGTATCACAAGATGTCAGGGTTTTTGCCTTCACCCGCCACATCACCAGACTTATCACCTGTCGAAGAGGTGTGGGATACGGTGAAACAACGGGTGCAGCGCCGTGACTCAATGCTGACCACTGCAGATGAACTTGGGAACCAAGAAAACACAGCGTGAATGACCGTACCACAGGACGCCATTCGCGCCTTTGTGTGGCGATGTCATCACGCATGAAACAAGTTATCAGGCCTCGTGGCGGACCCTGTGCCTACTTAGCAACAGGACACATGTTGAACTGAGTCCTAATCGTTTCTGCAGGAATACTAATGTACATGTTCTGTAAATACGAATGTCCTGTCTCTAGTCGTTAAAGTCGTTAAAGGTATACTGTTTTCTCTGAACAAGAGTATTTTTTTTTGCGGACGCTTCTCCGACTCACTGTTATCCGAATTTCTGGTTTTAGTTCACTACTGGAGATAGTAGACCCAAATATCCGCACTCTCTTCATCTTATATCCAACAAGCCGCACTGTACTTAATGTTACAGTACATAAAATTACTAACCGAACGAGTCCCATTTAGAGGATTGAACTGGTATTTGACCAAGAGCTCACCCTGATTTCATCCTAGCCAACTTTGTTCGTAGTACTAGAACCTCGGTAGGCGCTGTAATTCTGTTCTTGAATCCAGGAATGATAATTACCATTACCAATCTCTGTGCCACTATCCCTATTCATTGTGAATATAAAATAAACTGCCCCTGCGTTAGTATTCCCATAATAATTACTTTAGAGAGCAATATGTTGAACCACGGACCTTGCCGTTGGTGGGGAGGCTTGCGTGCCTCAGCAATACAGATAGCCGTACCTTAGGTACAACCACAACGGGGGGGTATCTATTGAAAGGCCAGACAAACGTGTGGTTCCTGAAGAGGTACAGCAGCCTTTTCAGTAGTTGCAAGGGCAACAGTCTGGATGATTGACTGATCTGGCCTTGTAACAATAACCAAAAAGGCCTTGCTGTGCTGGTACTGCGAACGGCTGAAAGCAAGGGGAAACTACGGCCGTAATTTTTCCCGAGGGCATGCAGCTTTAGTGTATGATTAAATGATGATGGCGTCCTCTTGGGTACAATATTCCGGAGGTAAAATAGTCCCCCATTCGGATCTCCGGGCGGGGACTACTCAAGAGGATGTTGTTATCAGGAGAAAGAAAACTGGCGTTCTATGGATCGGAGCGTGGAATGTCAGATCCCTTATTCGGGCAGGTAGGTTAGAAAATTTAAAAAGGGAAATGGATAGGTTAAAGTTAGATATAGTGGGAATTAGTGAAGTTTGGTGGCAGGAGGAACAAGACTTTTGGACAGGTGACTACAGGGATTTTTTTTTTGGTCATCAGTCTACTGACTGGTTTGATGCGGCCCGCCACGAATTCCTTTCCTGTGCTAACCTCTTCATCTCAGAGTAGCACTTGCAACCTACGTCCTCAATTATTTGCTTCACGTATTTCAATCTCTGTCTTCCTCTACAGTTTTTGCCCTCTACAGCTCCCTCTAGTACCATGGAAGTCATTCCCTCATGTCTTAGCAGATGTCCTATCACCCTGTCCCTTCTCCTTATCAGTGTTTTCCACACATTCCTTACCTTATCAGTCCACCTAATTTTAAACATTCGTCTATAGCACCACATCTCAAATGCTTCGATTCTCTTCTGTTCCGGTTTTCCTACAGTCCATGTTTCACTACCATACAATGCTGTACTCCAGACGTACATCCTCAGAAATTTCTTCCTCAAATTAAGGCCGGTATTTGATATTAGCAGACTTCTGTTGGCCAGAAATGCCTTTTTGGCCATAGCGAGTCTGCTTTTGATGTTCTCCTTGCTCCTCCCGTCATTGGTTATTTTACTGCCTAGGTAGCAGAATTCCTTAACTTCATTGACTTCGTGACCATCAGTCCTGATATTAAGTTTCTCTCTGTTCTCATTTCTACTACTTCTCATTACCTTCGTCTTTCTCCGATTTACTCTCACACCATACTGTGTACCCATTAGACTGTTCATTCCGTTCAGCAGATCATTTAATTCTTCTTCACTTTCACTCAGGATAGCAATGTCATCAGCGAATCGTATCATTGATATCCTTTCACCTTGTATTTTAATTCCACTCCTGAACCTTTCTTTTATTTCCATCATTGCTTCCTCGATTTACAGATTGAAGAGTAGGGGCGAAAGGTTGCAGCCTTGCCTTACACCCTTCTTAATACGAGTGCTTCGTTCTTGATCGTCCACTCTTATTATTCCCTCTTGGTTGTTGTACATACTGTATATGACCCGTCTCTCCCTATAGCTTACCCCTACTTTTTTCAGAATCTCGAACAGCTTGCACCATTTTATATTGTCGAACGCTTTTTCCAGGTCGACAAATCCTATGAAAGTGTCTTGATTTTTCCTTAGCCTTGCTTCCATTATTAGCCGTAACGTCCGAATTGCCTCTCTCGTCCCTTTACTTTTCCTAATGCCAAACTGATCGTCACCTAGCGCATTCTCAATTTTCTTTTCCATTCTTCTGTATATTATTATTGTAAGCTGCTTCGATGCATGAGCTGTTAAGCTTATTGTGCGATAATTCTCGCACTTGTCAGCTCTTGCCGTCTTCGGAATTGTGTGGATGATGCTTTTCTGAAAGTCAGATGGTATATCGCCAGACTCATATATTCTACACACCAACTTGAATAGTCGTTTTGTTGCCACTTCCCCCAATGATTTTAGAAATACTGATGGAATGTTATCTATCCCTTCCGCCTTATTTGACCGTAAGTCCTCCAAAGCTCTTTTAAATTCTGATACTAATACTGGATCCCCTATCTCTTCTAAATCGACCCCTGCTTCTTCTTCTATCACATCAGACAAATCTTCACCCTCATAGAGGCTTTCAATGTATTCTTTCCACCTATCTGCTCTCTCCTCTGCATTTAACAGTGGAATTCCCGTTGCACTCTTAATGTTACCACCGTTGCTTTTGTCACCAAAGGTTGTTTTGACTTTCCTGTATGCTGAGTCTGTCCTTCCGACAATCATTTCTTTTTCGATGTCTTCACATTTTTCCTGCAGCCATTTCGTCTTAGCTTCCCTGCGCTTCCTATTTATTTCATTCCTCAGCGACTTGTATTTCTGTATTCCTGATTTTCCCGGAACATGTTTGTACTTCCCCCTTTCATCAATCAACTGAAGCATTTCTTCTGTTACCCATGGTTTCTTCGCAGCTACTTTCTTTGTACCTATGTTTCCCTTCGCAACTTCTGTGATGACCCTTTTTAGAGATGTCCATTCTTCTTCAACTGTACTGGCTACTGCGCTATTCCTTACTGCTGTATCTATAGCGTTAGAGAACTTCAAATGTATCTCGTCATTCCTTAGTACTTCCGTATCCCACCTCTTTGCGTATTGATTCTTGCTGACTAATGTCTTGAATTTCAGCCTACTCTTCATCACTACTATATTGTGATCTGAGTCTATATCTGCTCCTGGGTACGCCTTACAATCTAGTATCTGATTTCGGAATCTCTGTCTGACCATGATGTAATCTAATTGAAATCTTCCCGTATCTCCCGGCCTTTTCCAAGTATACCTCCTCCTCTTGTGACTCTTGAACAGGGTATTCGCTATTACTAGCTGAAACTTGTTACAGAACTCAATTAGTCTTTCTTCTCTTTCATTCCTTGTCCCCAGCCCATATTCTCCTGTAACCTTATCTTCTACTCCTTCCCCTACAACTGCATTCCAGTCGCCCATGACTATTAGATTTTCGTCCCCCTTTACATACTGCATTACTCTTTCAGTATCCTCATACACTTTCTCTATCTGTTCATCTTCAGCTTGCGATGCCAGCATGTATACCTGAACTATCGTTGTCGGTGTTGGTCTGCTGTCGATTCTGATTAGAACAACCCGGTCACTGAACTGTTCACAGTAACACACCCTCTGCCCTACCTTCCTATTCATAACGAATCCTACACCTGTTATACCATTTTCTGCTGCTGTTGATATTACCCGATACTCACCTGACCAGAAATCTTTGTCTTCCTTCCACTTCACTTCACTGACCCCTACTATATCTAGATTGAGCCTTTGCATTTCCCTTCTCAGATTTTCTAGTTTCCCTACCACGTTCAAGCTTCTGACATTCCACGCAACGACTCGTAGAACGTTATCCTTTCGATGATTATTCAATCTTTTTCTCATGGTAATCTCCCCCTTGGCAGTCCCCTCCCGGAGATCCGAATGGGGGACTATTCCGGAATCTTTTGCCAATGGAGAGATCATCATGACACTTCTTCAAATACAGGCCACATGTCCTGTGGATACACGTTACGTGTCTTTAATGCAGTGGTTTCCATTGCCTTCTGCATCCTCATGTCGTTGATCATTGCTGATTCTTCCGCCTTTAGGGGCAATTTCCCATCCCTAGGACAAGAGAGTGCCCTGAACCTCTATCCGCTCCTCCGCCCTCTTAGACAAGGCCGTTGGCAGAATAAGGCTGACTTCTTATGCCGGTAGTCTTCGGCTGCCAATGCTGATTATTTATCAAAAATTAGGCAGTGGCGAGGATCGAACACGGAACCGAAGACGTTTTGATTATGAATCAAAGACGCTACCCCTAGACTAGGGTTATAAACACAAAATCAAATAGGGGTAATGCAGGAGTAGGTTTAATAATGAATAGGAAAATAGGAATGCGGGTAAGCCACTACAAACAGCATAGTGAACGCATTATTGTGGCCAAGATAGATACGAAGCCCACACCTACTAGAGTAGTACAAGTTTATATGCCAACTAGCTATGCAGATGACGAAGAAATTTAAGAAATGTATGATGAAATAAAAGAAATTATTCAGATAGTGAAGGGAGACGAAAATTTAATAGTCATGGGTGACTGGAATTCGAGTGTAGGAAAAGGAAGAGAAGGAAACGTAGTAGGTGAATATGGATTGTGGCTAAGAAATGAAAGAGGAAGCCGCCTGGTAGAATTTTGCACAGAGCATAACTTAATCATAGCTAACACTTGGTTTAAGAATCATGAAAGAAGGTTGTATACATGGAAGAACCCTGGAGATACTAAAAGGTATCAGATAGATTATATAATGGTAAGACAGAGATTTAGGAACCAGGTTTTAAACTGTAAGACTTTTCCTGGGGCAGATATGGACTCTGACCACAATCTATTGGTTATGACCTGTAGATTAAAACTGAAGAAACTGCAAAAAGGTGGGAATTTAAGGAGATGGGACCTGGATAAACTGAAAGAACCAGAGGTTGTACAGAGTTTCAGGGAGAGCATAAGGGAACAATTGACAGGAATGGGGGAAAGAAATACAGTAGAAGAAGAATGGGTAGCTTTGAGGGATGAAGTAGTGAAGGCAGCAGAGGATCAAGTAGGTAAAAAGACGATGGCTAGTAGAAATCCTTGGGTAAAAGAAGAAATATTAAATTTAATTGATGAAAGAAGAAAATATCAAAATGCAGTAAATGAAGCAGGCAAAAAGGAGTACAAACGTCTCAATAATGAGATCGACAGGAAGCGCAAAAGGGCTAAGCAGGGATGGCAGGAGGACAAATGTAAGGATGTAGAGGCTTATCTCACTAGGGGTAATATAGATACTGCCTACAGGAAAGTTAAAGAGACCTTTGGAGATAAGAGAACCACTTGTATGAACATCAAGAGTTCAGATGGAAACCCAGTTCTAAGCAAAGAAGGGAAAGCAGAAAGGTGGAAGGAGTATATAGAGGGTCTATACAAGGGCGATGTACTTGAGGACAATCTTATGGAAATGGAAGAGGGAGTAGATGAAGATGAAATGGGAGATACGATACTGCGTGAAGAGTTTGACAGAGCACTGAAAGACCTGAGTCTAAACAAGGCCCCGGGAGTAGACAACTTTCCATTGGAACTACTGACGGCCTTGGGAGAGCCAGTCCTGACAAAACTCTACCATCTGGTGAGCAAGATGTATGAAACAGGGGAAATACCCTCAGACTTTAAGAAGAATATAATAATTCCAATCCCAAAGAAAGCAGGTTTTGACAGATGTGAAAATTACCGAACAATCAGTTTAATAAGCCACAGCTGCAAAATACTAACACGAATTCTTTACAGACGAATGGAAAAACTAGTAGAAGCCGACCTCGAGGAAGATCTGTTTGGATTCCGTAGAATCACGTGAGGCAATACTGACCTTACGACTTAACTTAGAAGAAAGATTAAGGAAAGGCAAACCTACGTTTCTAGCATTTGTAGACTTAGAGAAAGCTTTTGACAATGTTGTCTGGAATACTGTCTTTCAAATTCTAAAGGTGGCAGGGGTAAAATACAGGGAGCGAAAGGCTATTTACAATTTGTACAGAAACCAGATGGCAGTCATAAGAGTCGAGGGACATGAAAGGGAAGCAGTGGTTGGGAAGGGAGTAAGACAGGGTTGTAGCCTCTCCCAAATGTTATTCAATCTGTATATTGAGCAAGCAGTAAAGGAAACAAAAGAAAAATTCGGAGTAGGTATTAAAATCCATGGAGAAGAAATAAAAACTTTGAGGTTCGCCGATGACATTGTAATTCTGTCAGAGACAGCAAAGGACTTGGAAGAGCAGTTGAATGGAATGGACAGTGTCTTGAAAGGAGGATATAGGGTGAACATCAACAAAAGCAAAACGAGGATAATGGCATGTACTTGAATTACGTCTGGTGATGCTGAGGGAATTAGATTAGGAAATGAAACACTTAAAGAAGTAAAGGAGTTTTGCTATTTGGGGAGCAAAATAACTGATGATGGTCGAAGTAGGGAGGATATGAAATGTAGACGGGCAATGGCAAGGAAAGCGTTTCTGAAGAAGAGAAATTTGTTAACATCGAGTATAGATGTAAGTGTCAGGAAGTCATTTCTGAAAGTATTTTTATGGAGTGTAACCATGCATGGAAGTGAATCATGGACGATAAATAGTTGACCTTCTTGTGCGAACGCACATGCTATGCCCGAACTCGTACGGGACTTGGTAGATTAATCTGCCACGAGTAATGAGTATGATGGGCAAACATCTATTAGGCGCACTACGAATGTAGTGCTGTGGACATGTTGGGAATGTGGATCTCACGGGGAGCGTGCAAGGGATAAGTCCCTGCAGACGCAGTATCCTCTGTGCCCGCGATGGCTCAGATAGATAGAGCGTCTGTCATGTAAGGTGGAGAGCCAGGGTTCGAGTCCCGGTCGGGGCACACATTTTCAACATGTCCCCAATTAAGTGTATCAACGCCTGCTTGCAGCTAGGGTGTCCATTTAATTATCATTTCATTATTAAGCCACCCTTCAATGATGAGACAGGCTTCCTTTAGTTTTTGCATCATACTAACGGGTATTGTTTTCAAAGAAATTTCCGTGAATGTATTCTGTTGGCTGCAACAAAAATCGTTTGCCGCGAGAGCCTGTCAAACACTGTATTAGCAGTTTCATAGGATTCTTAAATTTTAGGTGAAACTAACTTCGCTATTACGAGAGATTCTGCAACAGTACTGGAACAATAGGTATACTGAAACATAAACTTCCCCCACTGAATAAGGATTTTAATAGTTGTGGCAGATGTTACGCTGTGGTGAGTTGCAGTTACGATGGGTTTTTCAGTAAGGTTCCATGCGACATGACGGTGGTTCATAACGTAGAGCTACCACACTGCAGGAATGGTGTCCGCTGCGTTTCACCCGCAGTTGCTAACACAACCAAATATTTTCTGTGATATTAAGAGATGGTGATTTAACGCGCTAGTCCACGTGTGACAAGGCGATCGTTTCTAAAATCAGTAATCTATGCATGAAACCACAGGATACTCATCATGAAGAGGAAGAAGAAACGGCATCACGCCGTCAAGGACGATGTTGAAATAAACATCGTGCTTCTTGTTCACGGTAACTCAAATGAGTGCTCCTAAGTCAAGCTACAAAAGACCCCTCCAAAACATCGCTGAGTACAATCAATATATTATAAACATCAATTTCAGAAGTGGTAAACCTAGAGAGTGCCTGTGGTCTCTTTTGAGCCTCTGAATAATAATGTAAATTTTTCTCTGATGTTATTGAGAATTAAACAGCTTACAATTTTATTCATAAAATAATTCATAATTGGCCATTTGAGCTCTGTAATGGCTCTGGCGTTCTGCAGTGCCGCGGTCTGCTGTAGCGGTGGGTTGGATTGCAACATACTGTAGCACTAACCAACATTCGACTGCTGCAAAATGACTGGACCAGAGGTTCTGTCACCCGGCCAGCGCCAGTAGGTGCATACACCCTCAGTTCTGCTGGAAGGTTCGTCCCATCCTCGCAGATTCTACCGCTGCAGGCTCCACGCTAGTGATCACTCGGATGTCCAGGAAAGGAGCTGTCCTGACAGTTCCATCATTCGAACCGGTACTGCCAAGGCCCCTCGTTGGGTGCCATCGCCTGACACGTTAGCCAGCCTTCGAGAGTCCAAGCCTCGACTTGTCGCGTCTGCACACCCGAGCCAATTGCCTTGTACCGCGGGCAGACTGTAAACCCGCTGTGCTGCAGGGTAAGCAGCTGTTTTGTGTCAGCAAGGCCGATGTCGCCGCCAGCGCTGACACTGGTTCCCAGCATTATGTAGCCTCAGAGCGGAGTCACAGGTCCTGCTAACCATAGTCATCGCCTGGGTCGCAGTCCTTGAGTATTGTGATGAGTGTCTCATTCAGCCAACATTGTTGAATCCGGGCCCCCCAGTACTGGATGATCCCATCCCTAAACATTCCATTCAGGTGCGCGAATTGGGCAGCTTTAACACTAGTATCGGCACAGCCGCCAACAAGAACACGACACTATTGCAATACTGCATGGTGGCAACACTTAGAACAAATTGATATTGACTTCAGGAGCCTTAGTCCATGCTGAGTAAGTCCGTGGAATAAGAGGTCACTTGCTGTTCGAAAGTTCGTACTTGCAGACGCGTTTCGGGCACAGACCATCTCAGAAAAGGAAAGGAAAGGTTTCATACATAATTAAGTACTGATGCTGAAGGTGGCACATACCCGCCAGGTTAGCCGAGAGCGCTAATGCGCTGCTTCCTGGACTCGGACAGTCGCACCGGCCCCGGATCGAATCCGCCCGGCAGATGACCGTCGCCGGTGAGTGCGCCGGCCAGCTTAGATGTGGTTCTTAGGCGTTTTTCCACATCCCGCTGGATGAATAGCGGGGTGGTCCCCAAGTTCCTCCTCAGTTGCACGACTCGCAGACATCTTAATACGCTTGCACTATTCCTTTAATTACACTCGACGCAGGCAGTAGGGGTACACTAATTCCGTCCTGTGAGGGGGGTACGGGGTGGCGGCAGGAAGGGCATCCGGCCACCCCTTTCCACTAACCTTGCCAAATCCGTTCCTAACAATGCCGACCCCGCGTCAGCGCGGGACATCGCACCAGTGAAAGAAAGAAAGAAAGCTGATGGCGAGATATCTGACTCCATACGTTGAAAGATCACATTTCTCTTTGATATTCTGATGATGGGCTCTGCCCGAGACGCGTCAATAAATGAGAATTATCGAACAACAAGTGAACAGTGTGTGCAGGGACATGTTGATCAATGACAACAGTGGCTTAATTCTCCCCAGGTTTGCGTCATGGTCGCATACCTCCTGCCCGACTTTATGCCACACCTTAAGCCAGCACCATTTTGAGGCGGAGCTGTTTCTGTTTGTTTGTTGTTTACAAATTTAAAATCACCTCAGGCAAAATACGAAACCATGTATCTGCAACCCGTGGACATACCAACGATCTCAGGATAATTATATTCACAGCAATTGTAGGTTTGAGAATCAGCGGATGAAAGCTATCGTTTTATAGGAAAAACAATGAAGTGTAAGTAAATCTCAGTCTGTGGCCACGTTACGGTAGCTTATGAAGTTGCAGTGTGACAACATACACAGTGAGACGACAAAAGTCATAGGATAAGTCCTCATATCGTGTCAGACTTCCATTTTCCAGGCGTAGTGCAGCGATTCGACCTGGCATGGACTCGACAAGTCGTTGGAAGTCCCCTGCAGAAATCCTGAGCCATGCTTCCCCCCATAGCCGTCAATAATTTCGAAAGTATTGCCGGTGCACGGTTTTCTGAATGAACTGAACTCTCAATTATGTTCCATAAATGTTCAATGAGATTCATTTCGAGTGATCTGGGTGGCCAAATCATTTGCCCGAATTGTTCAGAATGTTCTTCAAAGCAATTGCAAACAGTTGTCACCCGGAGATACGGCGCATGGTCAGACCGAAAAATTCCTTCGTTGTTTCGGAACACGGAGTCCATACTGAGTGCAAATGTTCTCCGTGTATCCGAATATAACCGTTCCCAGTCGGTGATCGGTTCAGTTGGGCGAGATGACCCAATACTTTCCATGCAAATACAGCCCAAACCATTATGGGGCCACCATCAGTTTGCACAGCCTCTTTGACAACCTGGGTCCATGGCTTCGTGGTGTGTGTGCCATGCTCAGGCCCTACCATGAGCTCTTGCCAAGACTACGCTACGGTTTTCCAGTCGTCTACGGCCGAACGATTGGGCTGCAGGAGATTTTTTGTTGTTATCAAAGGCACTCACATCAGTCTTCTACTGCCATAGCTCATTAATGCCAAATTTCTCCGCACTGTCTAACGCATACAGTCGTCGCACGTCCCACATTGATTTCAGCTGTTGTTTGAGTCAGTGTTCCTTATCTGTCAGCGCCAACAATGCTTTGCAAATGCGTCTGCTTTCGGTCGTTAAGTGAAGGCCGTCGCCACTTCTTTCTCCGTACTGAGCGGTTATGCTTGAAATTTGGCACTCTCGGCACACTCTTGACACCGTGGATCTCAGAACATCGAATTTCCTAACGTTTCCCGAAATGGAATGTCCCCTGCGTCTAGCTCCAACTACTATTCCGTTCCCAAAATACGTTGATTCCCATCTTGCGGCTATAATTAAGTCGGAAAACTTTTCACATGGTCACCTGAGTATAGGTAACAGCTCTGCCAATGCTCCGTTCAAAAATGGTTCAAATGCCTCTGACCACCATGGGACTTAACTTCTGAGGTCTCAGTCCCCTAGAACTTAGAACTACTTAAACCTAACTAACCTAAGAACATCACACACATCCCATCACGAGGCAGGTTTCGAACCTGCGACCGTAGCAGTCGCGCGGTTGCAGACTGAAATGCATAGAACCGGTCGGCCACCGCGACCGGCGCCAATGCTCCGTCTTTTATATCTTGTATACGTAATACTACCGCCATCTTCATATTTGCATATCGCTATCCAGTGACTTATTCACATAAGTACATTTTATTTACGGCAGTGCATTCTATCTTATAACATTGTTGGAATGTCGTTGTAACAGTGTTGCGCACGTCTTGCGGTGTGACCTTCGCACCCGCACATGTTCTCCACACTTGGGCGTGAATCACTCCCTAACCGCAGCAGCTGATTCGCAGAGATTAGAGAACTCGCTTATGATGACCGTCGCGGGACGAAACTGCCGAAAACGAGGGCGACGCGTTAGTGCCGCAGTGGCAGGGGCGGCGGGGGCGGCGGCAGCCAGTTTAATGGTGACCTGCCGCGGGACAGGGGCGCCCGTTACGGCTCCCGCAGTATCGAGGCCGCTCGCGGCCGCGCTTGATGCGAGGCATAACTCCGCCCAAAACAGGTCGTAAAGGGGCGCCTCGCGCACTGCGGCGCCTGATTTACGGCGGAGATGCCGGTTATGTAGCAGAGAAACACCCCCCTCCCCTCCTCCTACTCCCTCACCAAGCACCCTCTCCCCCTCAATGCCGCAGCTGCCTCCGCGTCGAATAGCGGCCGCCGATTGAAATCGCGGTCGACTGCACGTGGCTCCAGAGGCGCGAAGGCATCGCGGCTTTCGACCTTCGTACGCATTGCAGACACCCCTGTTTTCCATCCCGTCCTCCCATTACGGATTCTTACGTAGAAACTTTTCTATAGTAGCTCATACTCGTCGTTCCTCGCAGAGACAGTGGCGCAACAAGAGTGGTTCATCGTCAGAAGAGAGTACAATTACACTACTGGCCATTAAAATTTCTACACCTAGAAGAAACGCAGATGATAAAAGGGCACTCAATGAGCAAATTATTATACTAGAACTGACATGTGATTACATTTTCATGCAATTTGGGTGCATAGATCCCGAGAAATCAGTACCCAGAACAACCACCTCTGGTCGTAATAACGGCCTTGATACGCTTGGGCATTGAGTCAAACAGAACTTGGATGGCGTGTACAGGTACAGCTGCCCATGCAGCTTAAACACGATACCACAGTTCATCAAGAGTAGTGACCGGTGTATTGTGACGAGCCAGTTGCTCGGCCACCATTGACCAGAATGTGCTGCCCAGGGCAGCAGGCGAACATTTCCTGTACACAGAAAGGCCCGTAAAGGACCTGCAACATGCGGTCGTGCATTATCCTGCTGAAACGTAGGGTTTCGCAGGGATCGAATGAAGGGTAGAGCCACGCATCGTAACACATCTGAAATGTAACGTCCATTGTTCAAAGTGCCGTCAATGCCAACAAGAGGTGACCGAGACGTGTAACCAATGGCACCCCATACCACCACGCCGGGTGATAAGCCAGTATGGCGATGACGAATACACGCTTCCAATGTGCATTCACCGCGATGTCGCCAAACACGGATGCGACCATCACGATGCTGTAAACGCAACCTGGAAAAATCCGAAAAAAAATGACGTTTTGCCAGGTCCGTCGTTGAGTACACCATCGCAGGCGCTCCTGTCTGTGATGCAGCGTCATGGATAACCGCAGCCATGGTCTCCGAGCTGATAGTCCATGCTGCTGCAATCGTCGTCGAACTGTTCGTGCAGATGGATGTTGTCTTGCAAACGTCCCCATCTGTTGACTCAGGGATCGAGACGTGGCTGCACGATCCGTTACAGCCATGCGGATAAGATGCCTGTCATCTAGACTGCTAGTGATACGAGGCCGTTGGGATCGTGCACGGCGTTCCGTATTACCCTCCTCATCCCACCGATTCCATATTTTGCTAACAGTCATTGGATCTCGACCAACGCGAGCAGCAATGTCGCGATACGATAAACCGCAATCGCGGTAAGCTTCAATCTGACCTTTATCTAAGTCGGAAACGTGATGGTACGCATTTCTCCTCCTTACACGAGGCATCACAACAGCGTTTCACCAGGCAACGCCGGTCAACTGCTGTTTGCGTATGAGAAATCGGTTGGAAACTTTCCTCATGTCTGCACGTTGTAGGTGTCGCCACCGGCGCCAACCTTGTGTGAATGCTCTGAAAAGCTAATCATTAGCGTATCACAGCATCTTCTTCCTGTCGGTTAAATTTCGCGTCTGTAGCACATCATTTTCGTGGTGCAGTAATTTTAATGGCCAGTGGTGTATGTTGGGTACCTGCACACACAGATCCGGCGGTACGTACACTTTGTGATTACAAGTATCCGGACACCCCCAAAAACACACGTTTTTTATATAAAGTTCATTGTGCTGCCACCTACTGCCAGGTACTCCATATGAGCGATCTTAGTTGTCGTTGGACATCGTGAGAGATCAGAACTGGGTGCTCCGCGCAACTCACGCTCTTAGAAAGTGGTCAGGAGATTGGGTGTGATTAGTGTCACACGTCAGTACGTGAGATTTGCTCCCTCCTAAACCTCCCTAGGTCCACAGTTTCCGATGTGATAGCGAAGTGGAAACGTGGAGGAACACGTACAGCACAAAAGCGTACTGGCTGACCTCGTCTGTTGATTGACAGAGACCGTCGACAGTTGATGAGGGTCGTAATGTATAATAGGCAGACATCTATCCAGACCATCACACAGGAATTCCAAACTGCATCAGGATCCACTGCAAGTACTATGACAGCAAGGCGGGAGGTATGGGAACTGGGATTTCATGGTCGAGCGGCTGCTCATAAGACGGTAAATACCAAACGACGCCTCGCTTGGTGTAAGATGGAGAAACGTTGTATGGAGCGACAAATCACGGTACAGAATGTGGCGATCCGATGGCAGGGTGTGGGCATGGCGAACGTCCAGTGAACGTCATCTGCCAGCGTGTGTAGTGACAACAGTAAAATTCGGAGGCGGTGGTGTTATGGTGTGGTCGTGTTTTTCATGGAGAGCGCTTGCATCCCCTGTTGTTTTGTGTGCCACTATCAGAGCACACGCCTACACTGACGTTTTAAGCACCTTCTGCCTTCCCACTGTTGAAGAGCAATTCGGGGATGGCGACTGCATCTTTCAACAGGATCTAGGATGTGTTTGTAATGCACGACCTTTGGCGGAGTGGTTACTGGACAATACCATCCCTGTAATGTACTGGCCTGCACAGAGTCCTGACCTTAATCCTATAGAACACCTTTCGAATGTTTTCGAACGCCGACTTCGTGCCAGGCCTCACCGACTGACATCGATACCTCTCCTCAGTGCAGCACTCCGTGAAGAATGGGCTGTTACTCCCCAAAAAACCTTCCCGCACCTAATTGAACGTATGGCTGCGAGAGTGAAAACTGTCGTCAAGGCTGAGGGTGGGCCAACACCTTAATGAATTTCAGCATTGCCTATGGAGGGCGTCACAAACTTGTAACTCATTTTCAGCCATGTGTCGAGATACTTATGATCGCATAGTGTATATAAGCCTGACACACGCCCTTTAGGGAGCTAACATATGCCAATATTTAGAAACCGGGGAACTGTATTCTGTTCTGCCACAGAGTGCGCGGCAACTCGAAACATGATTCAAAGTTGAAGTACACTGAAGGGTGCGACTTGTTGACAAACCGCCAAAATGTCATACGGATTCATACTGAATTCTCTCTGGATGTGTAGCAAATCCAATACCACGCGTCCCGCCGAAGCGAAATGTGCTAACAATTTGACCCAGGTAGCAAAAACGTGTCTGATGCTGACTGGTAGGTCCAGATGTTGCACCACGCGATTCAAATTTTATTGACAAGCTGAAAGAACTTTTCAAGTCATATGCCAACGATATCGATTTTATGAAATATTAAAATTTGTGTGAATTCCTAAGGGGCCAAACTGCTGAGGTGACCAGCCCCTAGACTTTTACACCCTACGTAAACTAACTTAAATTAACTTTTGCTAAGAACAATACACACGTGCCCGAGGGTGGACTCGAACCTCCGGCGGGACGGGCCGCAAAGTCCGTGGCATGGCGTATCAAACGGAGCGGCCATTCCGCACGGCAATCTTCTGAAGAAGTATAACAGTATAACAGAATCAGTTAGTCTAGATCGCAGTAATACTCTCTAAGACAAAAAGGAAAAACGACACACCACTAAGGAATTATCCGAAACGGAGATTGCCAGATGTGATAGACATGCAAAGACAAACGAATGGTTTCAATTTCACAAAAAAGTCGATGATCTATTGAAAAGGAAGAGCTTCACAAATTGAGAAAGTCAACGACGCGCTGCTACACCTCTGGCAGTTATTCGGCGAGGTAGAGTTGTTGGATGTCTTTCTGAGGGATATCGTCCCAAATTCTGTCCAATTGGCACTTTAGATAATCAAAATACCGAATTGGTTGAGGCAGCACTCATGATGCTCCAACCGTTCTCAACTGGGGAGAGGCACGGTGACCTTGCTAGCCTCTGTATGGTTTGACAAGCACAAAGACAAGCGGTAGAAACTCTCTCCAGGTGGAGACAGCGTTGTCTTGCTGAAATGTAAGCGCTGCCATGAAGGGCATCAAAACGGGTCGTAGAACAGCGGTGACGTGCCGCTGTGCTGTAGGGAGCCGCTGATGACAATATAACGGGTCTTGCTCTGAAAGAAAATAGCACCACAGGCCAACACTCTTGGCTGTCGAGCCGTATTGAGGTGGTTAGTTAGACTGGTATCCTACCACTGTCTGGGGCGCCTTCACTCTCGTCTTCGCTGATTATCGGAACTCGATTCGAAGAAGGACTCATCACTGAAGACTATTGAACCTCACTCAGTGAGATAACAGGCCGAATGAGCCCGACCTTACGCGCTTGTTCATGTACAGAGTTCACTGCCAGTCGGTGCATGGGGCGCTGTGAGCTAAGCGCCATTCTGTCAGCCACCTGGTAACTGTCCTTCTGTCTACTGGAGCACAGGTTACTCTTAGGATCCACGATAATCATCAATCCGGGGTTCTGAGTGCCTCTGTGACAGCTGCTCTGTCTTCACGTTCTATTCTCTCTCTTGGCCGACCACTTACTTCTTGACGCTGTGTTGGGCGGTGGTTCACCCTTTCCTGCTGACATCGTTGAATAATATCATCGCTCCTATTCAAATGTCGAGCGATTCGCCTATTACTCCAACCTGCTTCTTTGAGCCCAACTACATGTCCTCTCTCAAATGCTGACGTTGGCATATATTGTTAACGTGTCTGTCTATGACGTATAGTTACTGTCCAACACAGCACACGGAATGAATTTCTCAAAGACTTTAAGCCCCTTTATCGACACACCCGTGTTTGCTATCTTTGCCTTCCGGGTGTCACACATTCACTTATCGGCCGCCGAAGTTCATAATTTTGGGGTTTCCATCGGTAACTGTTTGATTATCAGTTTGTGATTTATTTACTCGTACATAACTCCTTCACTGTTCGGTTTTCTTTTCTTTTTTGGGGTGGGGGGTGTACTTATTTTAATTAAAATATGATTAAAAGGACTCCTTCCGAACAGGCCACGAAGGCATAAAGGTACCAACCGGCCGCCGTGTCATCCAGAGCCCACAGGCGTCACTGGATGCGGATATGGAGGGACACGTGGTCAGAAAACCGCTCTCGCGTCCGTATGTCAGTTTCCGAGACCGGAGCCGATACTTCTCAATCAAGTAGCTCCTCAGCTTGCATCACAAGGGCTGAGTGCACCCCACTTGGCAATAGCGCTCGGCTGACTGGATGGTCACCCATCCAAGTGCTAGCCCAGCTCGACGGCGCTTAAATTCGGTTATCTGACAGGAACCGGTGTTACCACTGCGGCAAGGCCGCTGACAAATATCACCATCTTCAGACATTTAACATCTTGGTCACGTGTGGAGCCAGTACACACAGTTGATGTACGTCCCACAGGGATTAGCGTGAGCAGTTTGTTAACTGGTACTTTATGGTACATACATCAGGTCCGTTTACTACCTCCACACATCACCAAGGAGTTAGTGGTCTAAAGATGATCATTTTCGACTGAAACCGTTTACCGAAAGAAAGAAATATTAACTGCGATGTAGACTGGCAGCTTTCATTACATGCTTAAAGAACATCTTCTGGGGAGGGGGAACAGATTTTCCTACGATGAGAACGTCGCGGTTCTTGAAAGGGTCCATAGTCAAGGAGCTGATTTCGGTTGTAGACGAACTGAACGGTTGGTAGAACTTTTCGAACGTTGTTTGCAGAGACTTAGTATCTTTGTTGGAAAACAGTGTCAGATATCTGGGTCACTTTCACGTAAACTGTAGCGTTCAGTAAAAGTTACCTGGTCTGCCACAATAGTGTGTAACTTCCTTTTTGAAGCTCTTTGTACTATTTTACTAGACATGCTTATAAATACTTAGCAGAGATTAGCAGAGAGAAACGTACTGTGAGAGGATTTTAGTCCTTTGAGAGACGTCAGTCCATAGTCGAGGCTGCTACCCACGCTTGAGTGTTGGTGCTCATGGAAGCAGCCCGTCAGAACTCTGGCTTGTGGAAAGAATTTTAGTCGTAAGTTGTCGGCCAACGATGTCTGGCCACCATGTCTCACAGACAAAGAACTAGGACACACAACAAAGTTCATCTATATCTACATCTACATGGATACTCCGCAAATCACACTTGAGTGCCTGGCAGAGGGTTCGTCGAACCACCTTCAAAATAATTCTCTCTTGTTCCAATCTCGAATAGCGTGCGGAAAATACGGGCACTTATATCTTTCCGTGTGACCTCTGATTTCCCTTACTTTATTATGATGATCGTTCCTCCCTGTGTAGGTCGGCGTCAAAAAAACATTTTCGGATTCGGAGGAGAAGGTTAGTGATTGAAATTTCGCGAGAGGATACCACCGCAACGAGAAACGCATTTGTGTTAGTGATGTCCAGCCCAAATCCTGCACGTCAGTGACACTAAATCCCCTATTTCTCGATAATACAAAAGCGCTGCTTTTCTTTGAATTTTCTGGATGTATTCCCTCAATCGTATCTGGTAAGGATCGCATACCGCGCAGCAGTACTCAAAAAGAGGACGGACAAGCGTAGTGTAGACAGTCTCTCTAGTAGATCTGTTACATTTTCTAAGTGTTCTGCCAATAAAGCGCAGTCCTTGGTTTGCCGTTCCCATGACATTTCCTGTGTTCCTTGCTATTTGAGTTATTCATAATTGTAATTCCCAGGTATGTAGCTGAAATTATGGCCTTTGGATTTGACAATATTCCACAAGCACTTGTGAGGTACAGTGTCAAAAACCTTCTGGAAATCTAGAAATACAGAATTAATTTGAAATCACTTATCAATACCATTCAACGCTCCATTAGAATAAAATTATTCATTGTCTGTCAATAGAGCGTTCTCTTCGAGGTAATTCATAATGTTCGAACACTATATATGCTCCAAAATACTGCTGCATATCGGCTTTAATGATATGTTAATGATGATCGGTCCGTCGTGTAGGGACGTTAAGCTCTGCGATATCCTTAATGGCAGTCGAAATGAGTAACCAGCGTAGTAGCACAATATCCTTCTCCCCTTTGCCAGTCAACAACAAAAGCAAGACATAAAATTTGCACCTTAAATGATCACATTCGGTTACGCTCATTCACTTAATGTACAACCTGCGAAGGAATATCGCGCTTGCTGTGAATAAGGCAAAACCTTCCAGTAATGCTATTATATTGGTCTCCGAGTCAATGATCAACCAAGAGTTTTTACCCTTAACATAATGTGTACTAGAAACGATAAATGAGAATTATTACCACTGGGATGATTTTGTACCTGAATTATTCGGAGGATCATAATAGCCCGTCAGTCAAAATAGTTTCGAAACTGGATTAATGAAATAGTGAGAAAAGATGGTTGTTTTAATGCTTCAGTTGTTCTACATAGTTCCCGTCCCCCTTCCCCTCTCGTACGTCAGTACAATGCACAGAACGGTCACTTAAACATGTGAAACGGTCAGAAAGTCCTTCTTTGTGATGTCGTACAACTCGCTTGTCAGATTGGCTAGACTGTCGGTTACGTCCTGTAACTGAGTACCCTTTACCAGTGTGTGTGTGTGTGTGTGTGTGTGTGTGTGTGTGTGTGTGTGTGTGTTTTATTGTAAATACAAACCTGTGAATGTGAACTCACAACCTAAATGTGCTACTGAGCACAAAACCACATCACTTACATGAAACTGAAAGGAATGCCGAGTGTGCGAAAACCGATATGATTCATAAGCAAATAAATAAGCAAACCAATAATTTTACGCTTAGTAGACTGCGTCATTGCGAACTGTTTGAAAAAAAAACTGTATAAAAAACTGTTATGTCTACTTGTATACGAATGTAACCTGAAACACACGAAAATTTCTGCACTTATATATGGCCCTGGTAAAATAAGGAAACTGACAGAAGGTACATTGCGGAAACATACGAAAACATCTGCACTTATATATGGCCCTGGTAAAATAAGGAAACTGACAGAAGGTACATTGCGCAAAAAAAAAAAAAAAAACAAAAAACAAAAAAAACAGTCATGTATTATGAACGTCACCTGCAAAATGAAATACCGGCAGAAACAGCAACACAGCAACTCTCTGCAACAATTAAAAAAGTATTGCCAAAAACTGACTACAGTTGGTCCAGGGAAATTGCATTCATAATTTTGACGCAGAATGGCAATGAAACACGTGAGTCAACCTTCAGGTACTGAAATTTCAGTAAGGGAGGAACTTATCAAAGAAAAGACTTATAGAAAATAATTGTATAAAAGTTCATTTAATCTAAAATCTTTCATTGTACAGAAATTAACTCAGATGATCAATGAATAGAATAACTATCAAAAACTCGCCTGCGACGAGGGTGAAGTGGACCAACTATACAAGTCTACAAGTATAAAAATAAAATTTTACTTCAGCAAACAATATCTTGTTCTTCATTTCAAAACCTTTTTCATGTCCGTATCCTATCCAACCATTGTTCTGAGTCATCATTACTCCGTGTAATAAATCTGCAACTCACATAGTTCCCAAAGTGCGTCCATGCATTGCACTGTACACCAAACGAACCCCGCCCGCTGCACACCGCAATTTACTGACTGACTGTCAAAGATTCTACGACTCCACGGTGCAGCTATTGTAGATAGAGATACTGTTGCGTAACAACTGTTTCTCTGGCCACACTTCTTCAGATATATCATTTTCCTTTACTATTATTAACACGTGCAATAACATCATAAGAAAGCCATCTTACAGTCGTCAAAGCGATGACTATTCATATAAATTTCTGCACATTGTCGTTTTGTGGTAGTTTCGTATTGATAACATCAAGTCCCATCACCCGTGACGGCATTTTCCACAAAATAATTGTCCACGTGTTGCACTCAGCCAAGTCGGGGGCACGCGCGCAGCCGTCGTTGTTTTCGTTCAGTAGTCAGGACGTGTTGCGCGAAGCGCGGACACATTTTTTTCCTTTTCAAAACATGCTGAAAATCATCTTGAACACTTGATTTAGAGATGTAACTACATTGTGATTTTTGGCACAACAGCCTTGACACAGTACGATAGAGCGTCCACGTCTTAATACTGCCTGCTCGAAGCTGACTGGTTGGCTGGTTGTTTGGGGAAGGAGACCAGACAGCGTGGTCATCGGTCTCATCGGATTAGGGAAGGATGGGGAAGGATGTCGGCCGCGACCTTTCAGAGGAACCATCCCGGCATTTGCCTGGAATGATTTAGGGAAATCACGGAAAACCTAAATTAGGATGGCCGGACGCGGGATTGAACCGTCGTCCTACCGAATGTGCTCGAAGCTGACTGGTCGAATACACATCTGTAGTTTGTAGTTTTTAGTAGTAGCTGTCACAGGAGTTACTGCGCTTATGTCGCTTGTACGCCAGGAACAAAGTCAGTCTCGAGAGTTTTTGCACGGATGTAGTATCGTTGTCTGAAAATTGAAATTGTATGAAGTGTTCGGCATAGTATGTCCACAGATCTTCTCCTATCTAAATTGTTCGGAAAACGCTGTGCGCAGCTGATATGACTAGCATGGTTTGTATTATTATAACCGGGTTCCTCTTTCTCAAATACTTTTCTAACTACAGATCACTACATATATTCACCTGTGTGACAGAGGTTAATGTAAACTTGCTTTATTCATTGCATCTCACTACTGCTTCGTTGTCGTTAGACAGAAAACAAATGAAAGTCCGCATCGTAACTGTCGCTTAGAATTGACAACAGCAGCTGAAGATTACTATCCAAAAATCAGGGCACATAGATACATCTTGGGAAAGTGCAGAAGAATAACAGACTGCCTCTCGACCCACACAGTACTTAAACGTCTCAACTCGTTCAATTTAGCTTGTAGGTGCCCGCTACTGTAACATTGCAAAGACCACAATACCATGGTTACTTAGTTATTTGTATGTTCAGTGGATAGCAATCGCAACATAGTTCCACCTCTCGCTGCGATGCGAAGTCAGACAAATTTTTAGTCATAGCACGTATTTTGACTATGAATCGTTAAGGATGGTGGGAGCACAGCAGTGCATAATTAGTGATTACAAATAAAATTGCCTCTGTCTGCAAGGAAGTTTTTATAAGTTTTTATTACATGTTTGATTTCGGGGCAGCAAGTCGCATTATCTGATGCACCAGTACCCATACCGAAATTTGCCAAAAAGTACACTACGGTCCTAATTTCTTCTCTACTTTGACTCATTCCGAATTCATCGCTGCTGTTGGGTTAAGGTTGTTTTCATAAAAACGTGAAGTTACTGTCATCCAGCAACGTGTTCTACAGGGGTTTCACATTATCCTCAAGGAAATACGCAGTTGTCACCATCCCTCACCTTGCCTATTATCTTGTAATATCTGAAAGCTCCTTACTGCAGTTACCCCGTGGAAGTTCTGTGGCAAAACGTTCACCACGTCGTAAAAAAATGGTTCAAATGGCTCTGAGCACTATGGGACTTAACATCTGAGGTCATCAGTCGCCTAGAACTTAGAACTACTTAAACCTAACCAACCTAAGGACATCACACGCATCCATGCCCGAGGCAGAATTCGAACCTGCGACCGTATCAGTCGTGCGGTTCCAGACAGAAGTGCGTAGAACCGATCGGCCACCGTGGCTGGCTACCTCGTAAACTGTTACGATTAAAGTCCCATGTATCTGATGATTTGATCGAACCATACGCAGACTATTTCTGTCCTGGTCTAATATTTGTCTCATATTCTCTAGTAGATAGCGTCCATCTCTATGAAAGACTGACTGGGATACGGCTCGCAAACACACTTCTATTACATACAAAATAAAGACATGTAAGTGAGGCAGAAACAGGTAAAATACGCACAAATATAATTTTATAAGCGCTGTTGTCACAGTAAATAACTTTGGGTTACTGTTTGATAATGAAGATATATATATGGTATGGTAAGCAGTGTAAAATTCTTGTACGAAAACGTCTTTCACCAAATTTATCAATTTGATGCCTATTGCCTTAATACTGTTAGCTACTTAGATTCGTTATTATTTAGGAGGTCTTTATTGGGAAGCTTTGGTTATTAACAGTGCAATCAAAAAACAAGTAAATAATCCCCGATTAGAAGAAGAAACGTCACAGCTGTTAACGGTTTCGGCTTTAAGTCGTTGTTAATCGGTTATAAATGTCTCTATCGCTTCACAGGCACTATCTTTAATAGTGTGAGTTGACAGTTTGTGTAGTGTGATACCAAAGTGTCAATAAAACAAAATTGTTCTACCTTTCGCCGGGCCAGGGTGGCCGAGTGGTTCTAGGCACTACAGTCTGGAACCGGATGACCGCTACGGTCGCAGGTTCGAATCCTTCCTCAGGCCTGGATGTGTGTGATGTTCTTAGGTTAGTTAGGTTTAAGTAATTCTAAGTTCTAGGGGATTGATGACCTCAGAAGCTAAGTCCCATAGTGCTCAGAGCCCTTTTTTTGTACTACCTTTCTTCCTAGTGTCTTCAAAATATCGTTAACTAAATTATAGTTTTGCTGTTACCACTAGTTAACAAAGTACTAGAGAACTAATGTCCTCTGCATCACAGTTATGTCAATAAATTTTGTGAGATGACAAGTGCGTAAAGTTCGGACTTTGAAATAGCCCTTAACAGCACAAATGTAATTTTAATTCAGGGTGTTAATGCAGGAGATCTGTTGAAAGGTAAATCGAAAACGGACTTTGGGATCTATGTAATATACTTCAATAACGTTTGTTAATAAGATTTTCCTTATATTCATGCCCAGCAGCAATGATGTGTGGGCTAACAGAGGACATGATGATAGCAGAGGTGTGCGTGCTGCAGTTTCCTACCTCAGACGACTGCTGGACGACATCTGGTGCCGACGCTCCGTTGTCTCGTTAATGGCTGCTCCGTCAAACAACGCCATAATAAGGTTTAAATGGAATGGAACGGGACCAGTTGGGTTAATGTAATACTGACATAAACTTTCAGAATCAGCAGAGGACGGCTGGTCGAATATCAAACCTGACGTGCAGTCCGTCTGTTTGTTTGGACATCATCAAAATCAATCTGTTCAGGAGCGCGGCCCTCACATTAATTCCGGTACAGTTCTGGGGATACCCAATCACACAGCAAGCAGTTTATGGCAAGAGTCTGTTCTACTCGTGGTAACCACTCAACTCAAAATTACTGCTCTACATCGCTCACCATTGCTCCTCATCTGTCTCTCCGTAACATTACTGAGGGACATTAATTTTCCTAAAATTACAACTGAATTACTTAAATACAAGGAAATAAAATTACACAATAAACAACAATATCGCGTTTACATAATACATTACTGTGCATCTCTACACACAAAGTCATTAGAATCTAAGATAAGCAACATTAACATCAAAGGAAAAAAAAAGATACAGAGGAAAAAATACCTACATCATCCACTAATGTTTCACAGAACTCTAAAGATTAGTAGTAGCAGATGTACAATACAATGACATATGTGACACGAGCCCGCTACAACATTCATCGGTATATGTACGACATAACAGCATCTCGCGTAAAGTATTTTTTACATGTCGGCAAACCTACCGGTCATGACATCAGATTAAAGTTCTTGTGCTTAGGTCAGGATATATATTAAGCCAATAATATTTTCTATGTGTCGAATGATAATTTCATTAAGCACTGTTGACAAAAAATTTGTAGGTGAAAGGAAACCACTTATAGCGGGAGTGGGTAATCACTCTCTACAAGCAGGTATTATTTATGGCATTGACAACAAACCTCTCCACTGAACACGAGCATATATTAATTTGAAAGGTCACTGAGATACTAAAAGGACTATTTTATGCCACATAAGCTACACAAATCGTGGCATTAGCCAAATGTTCACCTGTAAGAACTTCTTACAATGTAATATAAGTTGTAAAATCACTGGCATTATCTTGTATGAACCATGATGTAAATATTAATTGTGATGTAATGTTTTGCAACCAGCTTTAAGTTTAAAATTAAGTAACACTTACAGTAGGAATTATCATCTCTAAAATCATAAACCATTTATGTAACTGAAGACCATTACGATAAAACAAAATGTACATTACTCTGATAGAGAACAGAGACAATTCTGCGTTTCCTCGATCGCGTAGTCATATGCTAAAAAATATGTGACTACGAGAACGTCTAAAGTAGAATGGTAGTTACTAGATTAATATATATACAAAATTACAGCGTTTCTCGTAAAATATATTGCCAGCTGGCAAGCCTACCAGTCATAAGTTCAGGTATAAGTTCTTTTGTTTAAGCCAAAATATACAAAATTACAATTGTTTATAGCCAAAACCCAATTATGAGCCAACAATGGTTTCTGTCTTTGTAGTGTTAATGTCTTTACGTATTGCTGGGAACCAATTTACGGTTGAATTTTAACCAGTTCTATTGAAAGTGTTAAACAACCAATAAATGTTTATGGCGTTGACAACAAACCTTTATACTCTACCGGAGTAGATATTTATGTGAGAGGACACTGAGATACTACCCAACATATTCTGTTATAGCTCATAGGCTTCAAAGGAGTCGTCCCAAGGGAGCTACATAATACATGTACGCCCCCGTCTAGATCATTTCTAAACCTGTATTATTTATCAGACCTAGTCTTTTGCCATATGCCATAGACTTGTTTGTAACTACGATACTACTTACGGGAAGTAGGCAGGGCCTCTCTATAAATTAACACCACTGGGGTGCAACACATGCAAAATGTTTAGAAAAGTATGACCAATTCAAGTTTAATATAAAATCCGCGGAGTTTCTATTAATATTATACATTTCACACGACTAGCAAGGCAGTGAGAGTTGTGAAATTCTGTATACATATTTCAGGCAGTCAGGGAGAACGTAAAGAAATGGTGAAGAGTGAATGCTTTCCACTGAATTTGACACTTATTATTAGAATGTCAATGAGCGATAACATGAACAAAAGTTGAAAACATAGAATAATGCAATGACCAATAAATGCAAACACAAGTGAAAAACTATACTCACTGTCGCTGGACAGGACTAAACGAATGATCAGTTGATTGCACTAAGCTCTGGGGATGCTTCGATACAAGAGGAAAGACTACCATATCACAAATCATGCACGAAGATGCCTGGTCGAGGTGGGCACACGTTGATTGCTCTTATACGGACAGAGGGGAGTAGGTTTACAGCGTGAAATAATATAAGTTGCCTCTACATTTACGAGTCCTGGTTCACGAAGTCAGTACGTATGAACCGCGGTACTAATAGCTTAACACAGCGCCCTTACACACGCCTATCAGTTCTCATACCTTACTCGCCTGTGATGTCAAATCTTACCAAAATTTATAATTCGGAAGAAAGCAACTGTGGGCGATGCGATCGCTGCACTGGGACGAAGTCCAAAGTCCAAGGTCGAAGACTGAAAAGTTCTCTTCACGCATCGAAGACTTACTGCATACCGAAATTTCACTCAAAGCCCGTACTTCGCAACCGCCATGTAAAATTCTCGTCTGCCAATTGGAGAAAATTTTCCCTCTTCCTCAACAAAATTACTTTTTGTTAACAGTTTAATTGCCCTCCTAAAAGGAGGCAGCCTATTTCCTGTCTTATGAGCAATACTCTGGAACTGGCATCCAAACTCCTACTCCTCCCCACTTTCTAGGAACAGCCAATGACATCCGTTCCCAGTATTTTTAAAGACACGAGATCATTCACTTCGCTTGACCTAGCATCAGAAAGTCGGGGCATCGGTTCTTACACGGAGTGGAAAGTTTTTCTACTGTAACCGAGGCCTCACGGTACGAGCATAAATTGCCATCTCGAGTCTGTCCTCTTACACTATCGCCTTGCGGCGAGGGTGCTCATCCAAGGAAGAAACCGTTTCAGAAAAACCGTATCTTGACGAAAATCGTAAAATACCCAACATTCGGTGTAGGTCCAAGGCTCTCCTCACGGTTCGTTATCTGGGCGATTTATTTGGAGCCATGCCTCATGTCCTGTCCACCACCCACAGAAGGCCTTCACCTCCTCCACCAAGCTGCCAGAGGCCTCACAATGCGCACGCTCCACTGGGTAACTGATGTGGATGAGAATGGTTCCTCGCCCAACCTCCTGTCGGTTTCCGTCTATACATGTCCGGGTCCACCGTGCCAATCCAGCTTCCGAGCCTCTCCCTTCATCTTCTTCCTACAATAGCTCACCACGATTTGGCTCACGCAACCAGCACAGTAGGGACATGGAAAATTATTATTCGGAATAAAGGAATTTTCATTACGGAAGAACGGTTTCATCTTTTCGAACATTGCGTCACCCATAATTAGTATTAAACGTTTTATTATTCAGTATCAAAAGATGACACAAGTGCTGATCTATTGAAATAATCGTGATAAAAATATTATCCATGAGGTATGTAAGTTCACCCAAAGACTGTTGACCAAACCACGGGACATCTCCGTCGCCCCTAAGACTGATGCTTTTCAGCCTACATGCTCGGAAGATAAATTTATGTGAATTATATACAATAACGTAGAAGTAGCAAAAACCACTAGATTATCTTGTTTGAGCCATGGTGCAACTAACTATCCACAGTCATAGACGAAATACAAAACAGAAAACAAAAGAGAAGCCACGCAGGAATTATCCGAAACTGTAGATGTGAAGTACTTGTACAGCCAAACAAATAAACACAATTTCTGAAAAGTTTGATGATCTACAGAGAAAGAGCTTCACAACTTGAGAAAGTCAGTAACGCATTGGTCCACATCTGTCCCTTACTCAAGCAGTTATTCGGCTGGGAACTGATTGATACGGCTGTCGAATATCCTCGCGAAGGATATCGTACCAAGTCCTGTCTAATTGGCGTGTTACTTAGTCAAAATCTCGAGCTGGTTGGAGGATCCTGCCCATATCTGCTCCAAATGTTCTCATTTAGGGAGAGGTCTGGCGACCTCGCTTCCCGAGGTGGTTTGGCAAGTACGAAGAAAAGCAGTAGAGAATCTCCCAGTGTGTAGGTAGACATTATCTTGCTGAAATGTAATCCCAGGATGGTTTTCCATGAAGGGCTACAAAATGGGGCGTAGAATACTGTCGACCCACCGCTGTGCTGTAAGGTTCAAATGGTTCAAATGGCTCTGAGCACTATGGGACTTAACTGCTGTGTTCATGAGTCCCCTAGAACTTAGAACTAGTTAAACCTAACTAACCTAAGGACGGCACACACATCCATGCCCGAGGCAGGATTCGAACCTGCGACCGTAGCGGTCTCGCGGTTCCTGACTGCAGCGCCCAGAACCGCACGGCCACTTCGGCCGGCTTGCTGTAAGGTGCCGCTGATGACAACCAAAGGGGTCATGCTTTGAAAATAAATGACAGCCCAAACCATCAGTTCTGGTTGTTGGGTCGTATGGCGGGCGACAATCACGTTGGTGTCCCACAGGCATCTGGCGCCTCCCCAGATACTTCCTCGTTGGTTATCGGGGCTCATTTAGAAGCAGGACATCACCGAAGATAGTTACACTCCATTAAACGAGATTCCAGGCCTGAGACGAGTCGGGAGACTATCCGGAAAGCAGTGGGGTGGGGTGCTGATGAGACCGTCGCATTCCATACGGCCCGGCAAACGGAAGTTTTCGAAATTTGTGGTAAGAACCGATGGGACCAAACGGCTGAGGTCATCGGTCCGTTAGCTTACGCACTACTGAACCTAACTTAAACTAACTTACGCTAAGGACAACACAGACACCCCTGCCCGAGGGAGGACTCGAACCTCCGACGGGTGTAGCCGCGCGGACCGTGACAAGACGCCCTAGACCGGGCCATTTCTGTTCATAGCAGGATCCCTTTAGTTGTCATCCGCAACACCCTACAGCACAGAAAAACGTCGACGATATTTTGCTCATCATTTTTGTCTTAGACTGTATTAATACAGTAGCATTTTTTACCTTATGTATGACTTAACATCATGTAATATTGGCAAACAACTTTGCGTTTGATACTAGAGAGTGCATATTAGGGAACAATGGAGATATCATCTCTCACAACAAAAAGCATTTATGTAATTGAAAACTATTACGATAAAAATGAGTCGGCGTCATTCTGTAAAGGCACCGAGACGGAGTGAAATGCATTTTTGTGTCCCCTGGGCTGACACACGGTAAAGTGTATGTAATAAGAACATCATAATTAGAATAACAGTTACTAGAATCACAAGGAACTAATTCTTAATGTGCAGTATAGTTATTTTATGACTGTATTCAATAAAGTGTATCGTAGTTGAATTTGTACACAGATAACCGTCAGTCAGAAACACATTTGCGTTACACTGCTGAGGAGTTGCCATTGCGGTTTTATAAGTATGTTGATATGGACACTGATACGTCAAATTAGAAAGACCGGATTGGTACCCACTGAACGCAAATATCCATTACACTTTATAGCACTTCACACCTAACCTGTCTGTTGATATCTAATAAAAAAGTTATAAAAGCACGCTTGGAGTCGGAGGCTACTTCGCACGTGTGGCGCGTGAAGTATTTATGGCCAGACGACGTGACTGTCGTAGCGTAATTTCTTTGGGGGCCACGAATAAAATACGGAGAATGACGTTAAGTAAGTCATCATCACTCAACATCACTACATTCAGATAGCCTACACGATGTAGGCAAAGCACACCAGAAAAGCTGTCTAGAGGTATGAATGTTGTGTGTTCCAAACTGAATTAGCATTTGCAGTGACATCTCATGACAATGGTGAGAGCACAGCGTGATGTAAGTAATACGACTGCAAGAAGTGTAAGTAATGTATGCGAATAGTAGATATAAGTGTATCACAAGGTGGCTGAAATGGCACGAATGAAACGAAAAGTAAGTGGAAACACGTGTGATCTACGCTGAAGAGCCAAAGAAACTTGTAAACTAGCCTAATATCGTGTAGGGCTCCCTCGAGCACGTAGAAGTGCCGCAACACGACGTGGCGTGTTGGAGGGAATAGACACCATGAATCCTGCAGGGTTTCCATAAATCCGCAGGAATACGAGGGGGTGGAGATGTCTTCTGAACAGCACGCTGCAAGCCATCCCATCTATGCTCAATAACGTTCGTGTCTGGGGAGTTTGGTGGTCAGCGGAATTATTTAAACTCAGAAGAGTAGCCCTGAAGCCACTTTGTAGCAATTCTGGACGTGGGGGGGGGGGGGGGGGGGGGGTCGCATTGTTCTACTAGGACTGGCCTAATCCGTCGGAATGCACAATGGACATAAATAGTTGCAGGTGATCAGAAGTACGTGTTACCTGTCAGAGTCTTATCTAGGCGTATCAGTGGTCCCAAATCACTCCACCTGCACAAGCTCTACACCCTTACAGAGCCTCCACCGCCTTGAACAGTCCCTTGCTGACATGCAGGGTCAATGGATTCATGAGGTTGTCTCCACATCCGTACACGTCCATCCGCTCGACACAGTTTGAAACGAGTCTCTTCCGGCCAAGTGACATATTTGCAGTCATCAAAGTTCAATAATGTCGGTGTTGACGGCTCGGACGAGGCGTGAAGCTTTGTGTCGTGCGGTCATCAAAGGTGCTCCTTCTGTTCCGGAAGCCCATATCAATGATGTTATGTTGAATAGTTGGCACGCTGAGACTTATTGATAGCCCAGCATTGAAATCTGCAGCAATTTGCGGAAGGGTTCCACTTCTGTCACGTTGAACGATTCTCTTTAGTCGTCGTTGGTCCCTTTCTTGCAGGATCTTTTTCCAGCCGCAGCGGTGTCTGAGGTTTGATATTTTACCGGATTCCTGATTTTCACTGTACACTCGTGAAATGGTCGCACAGGAAACTCCCCACTACCTCGGAGATGCTGTGTCCCATCGCTCGTGCGCCGACTGTAACACCAAGTACAAACTCACTTAAATCTTGATAACCTGCCATTGTAGCAGCAGTAAGCAATCTAACATCTGCGTCAGACGCAGCACCGCACTCTGCTTGTTTACATATCTCTAAATTCGAATCCTCATGTCTATACCAGTTTCTTTGGCGCTTCTGTGTACGTGTGTAGGTTCGTATAACAGCACTCCTCTTTCGCAGCATACTACGTAGTGAGATGCGTTGTTGAGGCTCATAGCTGTAGCCTTTTGTCGTGGTCTGTTTATGGTAGACCTCTTCGCCGTCATGGGTAAAGACACGTATTCACGTCTAGATTTGATCCGAGGAAAGCAGAAAGATGAAAGTTGACTCATTTGCTGCGCTGCTGAAAGGATTTATTGTATGTGAATGAAACGACGATGTTTTCCGGCCAACTTTTAAACTGCATCATAAAAAAACCACTTGTTTCGGATTCGCGTGTTTTTCGCAATGCAGTTGCTCTCAAACGTTTGTAGGAAATCTATTGGTTAAAAATGTTTTATTATTTCACGTTGTAAGCGTCACATCGGAATTTGATAATGAGATGATTATCTTTTCGTTAGTGATCATATTTATTAGGATAATTCAAAGTTGAGTAACTCACTGCCCGTTTTTGGAAGAATTTGCAGTGTACTAAGACTGTGAATTGCGACTCGTAGTATGGGCGAAGCAGAAACTGACAGTCTGAAATTGTCGTGATATTTTGAAATGCGTCCCTCAAACATCTGTTGCAGCATTTCGAAAACTTGTGTATTTATCCGCAAGAATTTTCTAAAGCATCTTCAAGAAGATCGTGGCCATGTTATCATGACCTTTAAAAAGACCTAAATTTCATTGTAGCCAGTAGAGATTCGTTTACCAGTCTTCTGCGTAATTTGAAATTATCCATACAAATAGTCTTTTTGTCTCAACAAGCATAGAATTATGTTGGCATCTATGTTAGAGTCAAGAAAAGCAGAAAGCTGAAACTAGAGTCATTTGCTATACTGCAAAACTTTCTTTATATAAACGAAATAAAGTTGCATCCCACGATGCTTTTTACTCTATGCATCAATAACTGAAAACCACAGGACTTGCATTCGCGTATTTGTTTTCGCTATGCTGTTGTTCTGAAACGCTTGCTGCCAGTTGGACGTCACTTAGGCGACTTGCATATCCCTAACCCGTTGTTCAGCCGGGAAATGAGGAGCTACTGTGCGACGTGGAATCGGAGCCACGTTTCGATTGCTACCAAACGCTCTACCACGGGCCCATCGCATCAGTTATCAGTGTGGTCACGCTTTCTGCTATCTCAAACCACTGCTGCTCCATCGAGTTACGGCAGCCGTCTGCTAGGAAGCAGGGCATCTTCTCCACAACTTTAATATCTGTATATTGAGCAAGCAGTGAAGGAAAGAAAAGAAAAATTCGGAGTAGGTATTAAAATCCATGGAGAAGGAATAAAAATTTTGAGGTTCGCCGATGACATTGTAATTCTGTCAGAGACAGCAAAGGACTTGGAAGAGCAGTTGAACGGAATGGATAGTGTTTTGAAAGGAGGATATAAGATGAACATCAACAAAAGCAAAACGAGGATAATGGAATGTAGTCGAATTACGTCGGATGACGCTGAGGGTATTAGATTAGGAAATGAGACAATTAGAGTAGTAAAGGGGTTTTACTACTTGGGGAGCAAAATAACTGATGATGGTCGAAGTAGAGAGGATATCAAATGTAGACTGGCAATGGCAAGGAAAGCGTTTCCTAAGAAGAGAAATTTATTAACATCGAATAGAGATTTAAGTGTCAGGAAGTCGTTTCTGAAAGTATTTGTGTGGAGCTTAGCCATGTATGGAAGTGAAACATGGACGATAACTAGTTTGAACAAGAAGAGAATAGAAGCTTTCGAATTGTGGTGCTACAGAAGAACGCTGAAGATTAGGTCGGTAGATCATATAACTTATGAGGAGGTATTGAATAGGACTGGGGAGAAGTTTGTGGCACAATTTGACTAGAATAAGGGATCGGTTGGTAGGACATCAAGGGATCACCAATTTAGTACTGGAGGGCAGCGTGGAGGATAAAAATCGTAGAGGGAGACCAAGAGATGAATACACTAAACAGATTCAGAAGGATGTAGGTTGCAGTAGGTACGGGGAGATGAAGAAGCTTGCACAGGATAGAGTAGCATGGAGAGCTGCATCAAAACAGTCTCGGGACTGAAGACTACAACAACATGAACACAACTTTAATTCATCATATTTCACTCAATGTGTACGAAATATTTATAAATAATATACAGAAACTTTCCTTGTGATCCAGTGTATTTATTCAAACCGGTTCAAAATCCCTACAGCGGTTTCTGAGACTAGCATGAATACCAAGTCTTCTCAAATAATTCCAGAACATTCATAATTATGCGCCAATGGTGTGTTGGAGCGAAAATTGATTCGGACCCAAGAACGTGCTTGTTTTTAATGTGTAACTGCAGCAAGTTTCGTTGTCGTATGTCTGTTGGTTAGTGTACAGTGCTATATGGAGTAGATGGTTCAAATGGCTCTGAGCACTATGCGACTTAACTCCTGAGGTCATCAGTCGCCTAGAACTTAGAACTAATTAAACCTTATTAACCTAAGGACATCACACACATCTATGCCCGAGGCAGGATTCGAACCTGCGACCGAAGCGGTCGCTCGGTTCCAGACTGTAGCCCCTAGAACCGCACGACCAATCAGGCCGGCTATATTGAGTAGAACGTTGTGTAGCACAGTTTGCGAATTTCACGATTAAAAAATTAGAGAAGCAATGCATCTGCATTAAATTTTGCGTGAAGCTCAAGAAAAGCTTTAAAGGGTAGTGACTCAACAGATCACTGCAGCAGTTGAAGCTATAGTGAAGGAAAACCACCGAGTGACACTGAATGACATTTCAGTATGTTTACAGATTACTTATAGGTCAGCACACCACGTCCAGTTTCACAAAGTGTCTGCAAGATGAGTGTCACGGCAGCTGACTTCTGAAATGAGAGACGAACGCTTTGATGCCTGTGAAGGCGCTTTGAACGAGAAGGTGATGGCTTCCTTGGTAGAATCGTTACTGGGGACGAAACCTGGGTTCACTTCCACCAACCAGAAACGAAGAGAGCGAGCAAGGAATGGCGCCATTCCTCATCACCAAAACCAAAGAAATCTCTAAGAGAACCATCAGCGGGGAAGGTTATGCTGACTCTCTTTTGGGACAAAAAAGGCGTCATTTTGGAGCATCACATGCCTAGAGGGACCACTGTCACCATTGTATCATACACAGATCACCTAAAAAAATCATCTGCGGCCTGCAATGAAATCAAAGCGACGTGGATTGCTGTCAGCAGGTGTCCTTTTGACACATGACAATGCAAGACCCCACACTGCCCGTACGACAGTTGCAACAACCACAGACCCGCATTTGGAGTGTCTTCCTCATCCACCATACTCACAGACCTTTCACCAAGTGATTTCCATATGTTTGGACCACTCAAAAGCGCAATGTGAGAAGTTCCGTTCTGATGAAGAGGTACGCCACGCAGTGCGTGAGTGTTTGCGTGGACTACCAAAAGAATCTTTTTCTGAAGGAATTTATGCAGTTTGTAAGCGCTGGAGGGGTTGCATTGAGCGTAGGGGAGATTATATTGACAAACGATACAGATTTGTACCACTTCTGCACAATAAATAATATTTAAAAAAATATTTAAGGTTTTCATTTGACTCACCTTGTATGAAGAACGAAAGGAGACGCACCATCGTGATATACCTGCAGTGATAATTCACTATTATGTAGAAGTTGTTCAATTCTGTTGGTATCATTTTAGTTATATATGAAGTAAATCAGTTTCTTATAGTTTCAATTCTGTTCACTCCCTGAGTGTGTATCTAACAGTTTGCATTATTTTAGTTAGATATTATGTGAATCAGTTACCTACAAGACCCTTTATACCAGTGGTTCAGAACCTTTCTTAGGCCATTACCCCTGTGTGCAATCGGACATTAGCTAGTACCCCCTCCCTCGTCCCACGCTGCCATTTCCCCAATATTATTACTAACTATGGTACCTAACTAAACTATAGAATGCAAGACTTTCCTTTGAACAGTTTTAGTTTTAAAACGATGAAAGATAAATGATTTGTAGTTTTGTGTATGTGTGTGTGTGTGTGTGTGTGTGTGTGTGTGTGTGTGTGTGTGTGTTAGAATGAATGACGAAGGAACTCGTGGTGCATCGCAAGTGCCACCCACAACTCCTTCTCAGAAAAGAAAGCTAACTATTCACAGTGAGGGTACACACTTGTTACAAAACATGCTTTCCCTGCATTACTCTTCTCCATTGCGGTGCTTGTTTGACCTGCACGCTGCAACCCCTTTTGAAATCAAACAACTTCAGATGTATACTCTATACGTACTGGCTGCTGCAGTCCTTACTACTGAACTGGCAGAAATTGGACATCAGGCTGTTAATGCTTTGTGTCTAACCACTCCACTAACAAAAATGATGATAATAATAAATCTATGTACAGTACTATAGTAGTCCTTATCTAGTTACTGCTCTGTCGTGCTGTCAGTTAATTCATTTATTTGCTTCGAAGCGCGTAACGAAGCATTTTCTGGACAACTACTATCTACAACTTAGAGCAGACATTTACTTGAGGTATTTAAAATTGATTTCGTATATGTATCATTTTTATCATCCGCGACGTACGGGACAAAGCACAACATACGTTTGTAGTGGCGGGAGTATCTGGGGAACCTGTAGCCTCCGCCATATTAATGCTACTAACTAAGAACAAGTAATTATTGATAAGTTACGTAATCAGTCTTAGAATCTTGCAAACAATAGTAATGATCTGATGAAAATAATTTAGTTTCGTGACTGAAAAGAATCGAACCGTTTAGTTTTTACCCCCCCAGAAACTTTAATTTTACCCCTCCGTTGGTAACTGCTAGCATGTTGGCAATCAATGCTTTATACCACAATATTAGATCTTCTATAGGAGAACTGCACAACCAAAGGCGTTTGAGAAGTCACAGAAAATATCAGTTGGTAATATTTTGTATCTCAGTATTGTGTAATCTGATGTGCAAGTGAAAAGTAGTATCTTCTGTAGAGAGACCATCTCAGCTACATCATCGTTGCTTGTTCGATAGTGTGTGAAATTCAAGTCCTTACGTTTCAAAACCAAGATATTGTTCTTCCTCGGCCTCATTTAACGGGTATCTTTCCCTGAAGAAAATTTTTTAGCTTTTTCCATTTCTCATTATATGCCATAGGCACTGTAGATGCGAATAACGTTTTCGCTAGTGTACTGCAATACTTGGACTAGAAAAAACCTCTGCAAAAACTCTAATGTTTAAACGCTTCAGATATTTGTAACAGTCGTCTTTCAGTTCAACGTTGCACTGCTCGCTGGATATTCCAACGGATTTCGTCATCCTGGTCGCCACAACCATGTAAAACGTTCTATCATAAAGATGCACTGGGTAACTAGCACTATAGCGCTTACATATATCCTATAGCTTAGCTTTACATTAGCGTATAGACTGTTCTTCTCTTTCCGCTAATAACTTGTCTACTTGCCTACGACTTAATATTCACTCACTCCAGCATCATTTGCAGCAGAGTGAAACATTTTTTGGCAATCATAATTGTTTAATAGGGTCGGATTTATTGGTTTATTTTTTAAAGTTACCGTTAATACAAGCTGATGACCACTAAAGTGTGGTAATGAACGTAACTGTTAGGCGAGTGATACTACGCTTTAAAGCTCGTCAGATTTGCCTGTTAATTAGCACCATAATTAGTTCCATGAACAATGTGATCCGAAAATTAATTAAAACTATGAGTCTGTAAGCATGTGGCTGCTTCCAGTTCAGTTGGCATTTATTCCAACACGTGTCCCACTCAACTATTATTATTCTTTTTCAAATAAACAGTAGACCACATCATATGTCCGATTTGATTTTGTTTCTTTTAAGATAAATGCAAAGGAAACATCCATTGCAAAATTTATCTGAAACTCATGTGTAATCAGAGATCGGTATATCCGAGTTTCGACAGGAAACTTGTCTCAAAGACAAAAGAGGATTATGTATGTCATTGTCGTAAACTATCGGCGTCTGTTTAACCTGAAAATCACTCGTTTAAAACGCTAACAGTCCTAATTTAATGTAACTGATCATTTGCACTGACTGAATTACTTGAGATTTACGATGAATTAGGAAGTCACTTTCCAAATCTATCTTATTAATTGATTGGGCGATAAATGTGACAGCCAGACTGCAAATATGTTCCGTTTACCTTAATGTATCAAAGCAATTCTCACTAAACTAAATTTATCTTTTCGCTCAACAACACTATTCACAAACAATTTTGATCAAATTAATTCTGTCACACTCCCACTTTTCGCTCAAGACAATCGTGAGTCTATTATTGTCCAGTCAGCCGAATTGTTACTTGTAAAAACAAGGAATCAGGGTCAAAATAATGACAGTTTGGAGGATGCTGTGCTACTGTGAATACTCGAGCCACTATTCGTAAATAATCAGAACAAAATCTCGAATGAAGTTGTAGAACTTGGTCGCAATAAATATATGTCTACAAAGTTCGCCTCAACGACTTGTCACTATTAGCGTTCCGTTCCAATTTTACACAGGTTGTTTTCCAAGAGTCAAGGCCAACACACGCCAATCCAGCGCCCTACCCCCCCCCCCCCCCCCATTTTTTAGTCACAACGTCTCCCTTGCATCATCTGATACTTGAGCAACACACGGCTCTTCGTTGAAGCTTGTCTACTATCAGTCCAACACGGTAAGGGTCCCAGAATGATGGACAGTGCTCAGTACTGTGTAAGACACGTATTCTGTAAGCTACTTCTTTCATGGAAGTTTCACATTTCCTTAAGAGTCTTCCTATGTACACCAGCCTGACATCCGCTTTGACTTCTATTTGTTTTTTGGTCATTTCACTGTATGTCGCTCTAGATGTCTAGTCCTACGTATTTTGTGGTAAGTACTGTTTCTCAGCGAGTTGTCACTAATAGTGCAATTGTAATTAATTTCTTCGCCTATATGAGTGCAACTTTTTATGATGTTTTGAATCCTCAATACAGCGACTTTAGATGACGATGCCCAAGAGTTTCTCTCTTCTGTCAAACTCTTCATTTCTACATCTCTTCATCTTTGCAGCTCCCTGCAGCACGATGGAAATTATCCTGATATCTTAAAACATGTCCTCTGACTTTGTCCCTTCTTCTTGTAAAAGTTTCAACATATTCCTTTCTCCCCCGATTCTGCGGAGCACTTCCACATTCCTTATCATACCAGCGAAATGACTGACCTTTTCAGTGGTACACACAAGTAGGATACAAGAATTCGGTTATGGAAAGCCACTGGGTCGGACACATCAAATAACACTAAACATTTTACATATTCTCCGAGTTATAAAACGAAGCTTTCTCAGCAACAACCAAAGTCTCATGAAAACTTATTTACCCTAAAGAAAAGAAAAACCAGTTAGTTAAGAGTTTTGGAAATAGGTGGTGGATATGGATGATTACAGGGACGACTACTTCATTTTATTACATAACCTGAATACGGCAAAAGATTCATGAGATTTACAGCAAACCAAAGAGATCGTCACGTATCCCTGAATTATACGAGTTTACTTGAGCAACAGTCGATAAGCCGCTCTACGTATTATTCAAGAACCTTGAGGGTTTCCAGCTTTTAATAAACTCTAAAACAGTTGTCACTCTGAATACAACCAAGGCATTAAAAACAATTCTCGCGTTAGCTGGAACATAAAACATGACCCGATCATAAAACTTTTAGTTTCAAATCATTTACTATACTAGCAAACTTTTAACAACTGGCAAAGGGCAATTGTTTCACGGCGAGTTTTTTACAATATCTGCTTCTGACCATTGGCACCTGACGGACACAACATATTCAGCAACTGCAGCTGGTTCAATATTAATGGTGCACACAGGGTCCTCGCCAGCTTAGTGCGGTACACACATAAAGCAGCACTCTACTTTACAGCAAAACGAACAAGTAGAAATACACAAGCTGTCGCATGGGAAAGCAATCATGCATGACAGTGTACTTCATATAATCTTGCAAGTAGTTGAAGCGTTAATAAATTCCAAACAACTGACTTCAAAATGCTAAACCCGTTGACAGCAAATGCAGCCATCTTGGCATGCCCACACTAAAGTCCAAGCGTGGCAGGAAGTACTCCTACACATCAGAATTCATAGTAAACCTATTTAAACCCACGGACTGATACATTAGCAGAGCATACATTAACAGGGAATTCTCCAAGGAATACCAAGGATCAGACAGTATAGTTCAGTGCGTCAGTAAAAAAAAAAATAACAGTCGCTACGAAGATGATGCACCTTCCGTAAGTCACCTTTGATGTCAACGTACCATAGCTCCGTTTAAACAGCTAGGAACGGAAGCTCACTATTTATCCGAACAAACAGAGAATTAAGGCAACCACTATACATGCACAGCACGATGCGGCACTTGCTCCCTCCACCACGACCTTCTATGCCAATAACAACACTCTACGTCCTCGCTTGTACGTTACGCTCGCCTCTCGCCGTTTGCTGACTGTTGTAATAGTCTTGCTGTCTGTCCACACCCGTCAAAGTCAACAACGGCGTAGCTTCGTTCAGATGGCCCCGGCTGCTCCAATAAGGGAATATTCCGAAATGTCAACAAACGGTTTTCATGAAACTTGGCAGATGCGTGAAAGGGGAAAAGTAGTGCAATACCTTTGTCTTAGGTTGGTGCCCAATTTCACTTTTAAGGGTTAAAATACACTCCGAAAAGGAATTGGCAGTTTTCCACTTAGGTGTATTTTGCTAACTGAAAATAATAAGTGACTCATCATTTTGATAGAAAATAATGCCAATGATGATAATCTGTAAGGAAAATGAATGAAATTTCTTCACGTAATATACACGACGGAGAAGCCAATATAAAACAAAATTCAGCAGAATATCGAATTCTCACGGATGATCTCCAAATACCGTGATTTCTATCATACATATTTCAGTACACTGGTAAGTCTTTTGACAAAGAGAACTGATTATGCACTAGTGACTGCAGCTCAATTGTATTGTTTTCCAAGCGGAGATTGACATCATAATCATTCTGAAAGTCTCGTCACAAAATTTGACCAATACAGAAGGCCGCGTACCTTACACGGCTGTACGTGTGTTGTAGAGCCCTTTGGGGCCACCAAATGAACAAGTTCCCTGTCCTCTGGTACGATGCTGTAAATTGTTCTTTAACAATGACCACTGCAAAAAGCTTACAATAAGACAGAAATTGCTCCAACACTGGGAAACGAAACGTCTTCCAAGTACCTTTTGACCTGGTCAGACGTTTATATCGCAGATTTCTATGCTGTGACAAGGGTTTTTGGGGATTCAAAAAGAGATTCCTGCATTCACGCTCCAAATTCAGTATGAAGAGGCCACCGTATAAAACCGTTTTTAGGGACAAAAAATGGTTCAAATGGCTCTGAGCACTATGGGACTTAACATCTGTGGTCATCAGGCCCCTAGAACTTAGAACTACTTAAACCTAACTAACCTAAGGACAACACACACATCCATGCCCGAGGCAGGATTCGAACCTGCGACCGTAGCGGTCACGCGGTTCCAGACTTTTAGGGGCATATCCCAGGGCAAGAAACATGTGGTGACCTAGGGCACAGGTACGACTGTGTAACGTATACGGCTTTCGATGTTGGAAGAACTTTGTGAGATGATTTTCAGATCTAAATCTGTTGAAAGAGTATGATGTCAATCTCCGCTTGAGAAACAGTACGGTCAAGCTGCAGTCATCAATTCTCTTCGCCAAGGCTTACCAATATACCGAAATATGCCTGATACAAATCAGGGTATTTGAAGGGTCACCCGTGACAATTTGAAATCCTGCTGAATTTCGTCTTATATTGGCTTCTCCGTTGCATATACAACGTGAAGAAATTTCATTCGTTTTATGCGAATGGTGTAATGAAACTATTATGTTTTAAGCACTTCCTTACAGATTATCATTATTGTTATTGGTTTCTACAATAATAATGAGTTACTTATTATTTTCTGTTAACAAAATGCACCTATGTGGAATGATAAACTAAAAAACAACAAAAAATGAGTGTAAAACGTAAAGTAACAATTTAAAACATAAAGCAAATAATTATAACAATGATGAAAGTTCAAGTACCTTTAGCAGGTATGTTGAAAATACTCAGACAATATTTATTTTCCAAAAACGGTATTGCGGAAACTAGCTTTATTACACTATGATGTATGTGGTTTGAAAGCTTCTTTAATTTCTGCTGTAACAAAAGGTTCCATTTTTCAAAATTAATCAAAGGTCGTACAGTATTTTACAAAATTTCAAATTACTCCAGAAATTAGTAAAGGCGTTTTCAACAACATTAATTACATATAAACTTTTATTTGGAAAATATTTTTTTATATAACATCGTTTCGTAGACATTCTCTGTAAAAGTAAAGTGCCAAATTGCGTTTCGGGTCCTGTTTTAGCCCTTAAAAGTGAAACTAGGCACAAACTAAAAATATACGTATCGCAGTAATTGTTTCCCTCTACACAGCCGCCGAGTTTCATCAAGATCGTTTATTGACACTTGAAGTCGATTCTTTGTCAGACTTCCTAGCCCGACGTTCTCTAAGAGCCCAATGTCTCCATTTCGCATTCGCGCATCGCAATGACATGGTCTCTTGGTGTTGCGCGCACCCTCTCGCCACCTCTGGAGGAGCGAAGTTGATGCGCCAACTGTGTTGGGTGGCTCGGGTATCATTCAGTTCACCTTCTATGGCACCACATCTCAAACGCTTCGATACTTTTCTTTTCCGGTTTTCTTACCGTCCATGAGTCAGTGCCTTAAACTGCTGTGCCAAATTAAGGCCAATGTTTGGTAGCAGTAGATTTCTTTTAACAACAAATGTCTTTTTTACATGTGCTAGTGTGATTTTTTACTCCTCTTTGCTTCATCCATCACGTGTTATTTTACTTCGAAGGTAAGATAATTACTTCACTTTGTCTAGTTAGTGGTCACCAATTTGATGTCAAATTTATCGCTGACCTTATTTCTACTAATCATCATTACTTTCGTCTTTCTTCAGTTCTCTCTCAGTCCATATTCTTTACTCAATAGACGATTCATTCCGTTCAGCAAATCCTGTAACTGTTGTTCACTTTAACTGAGGATAGCAATGCCATGAGCTAATAGTGTCATTGATCTCCTTTCACCGAGAGTTTTAACAGCACTATTGAATCTTAATTTTATTTCTGTCAGTGCTTCTTCTATGTAGAGATTGAACAGTAGGAGCGAAACACTGCATCTTTGTTTTACACCGTTTTTAATCCGGACACTTCGCTCTTCGTCTTCCATTCTTATTATTCCCTCTTGACACTTGTATAACACCCACCTCGCTTAAAGCTTACTACTCGTATTTTTATCGGAATTTCGAACATCTTATACCATTTTTATGATGTAACTTCTTTTATAGGTCGGAAAGTAATATGAATATGTCTTTTTTCCTCTTAAATCTTCTTTCCACTGTCAAACCCAATGTCTGTCAGAATTTTCTGTTTTATATCTCTTCCGAAAGCCAAACGGGTGGTCATCCAGTAGCTCCACAGTTTTATTTTCCATTCTTCTGCACACTCCAACATGAATGCACGATCTGTTAAGCTGATTATGCGGCAAACGGTTCTCACACTTAACTCTCCTTATGTTTTCCAAAATAGGCATCAATCTATGACTGTGTGGAGTTGGTTGTTTGAACATGTTGCATCCTGACCTTCGAACCTGCTACGTGGTTGAAACGCCACAGCAATAAAACGTAGTTTCACCAACTGTGTCAATAAGATTCTCATGTTATTATGTGCTGTAATTCAATTTTTGAAACGAGAAAAATGAAGGGATGGTCGGAATGTATCATTTCATTGACGCGCGTATGTGCTAGTTCTGTTCTCTAATGTGTGTCCGGAGCCAGGCTGCGGCTACTAGGGAAAAATAACTTTTGTTCCTCCTGGAGATACTGACAGGTCCTTCCTTCTGATGACGACAAGTGTTTTCAAACAGTCGTTGGAAAGATTTTCCGAACGGGCTAAACGTTAAATAATTTCGCGCAGCAGTTTGGAACCCGTGAAGCGAGGAATCAGCCGGAAGCACGTGTGCAGTTCAGACAGCTAGTCGTGGAGTTGGCATGTTAAAAGCGGTTAACTGAAGTACGGAGTTTGTGATCTACCGTGATCCACAAAGTTACTTTTCAAACACGTAAACATTTAAAGGGTCAGAAATGTGTTCAGTATCTGGACGTGGAATTCTCCTTATTCTTTTATCAGTAACGCCCCACCCCTCCCCCCGCCCACCACCAACGCAAAAAATCACGTATTTCTTGCTGAGTCACTTCAGCAAAAGCTTGTTTTTCGGGCGTCTCAGAGGTTGTGACATCGTCTCTCCAGAACTGTGTGTGAAGCAACGATACAATTTTGCATGTATAATAAGACACGTGTTGGGAATAGAATTAGTAGCAGAGAAGTAATAAATTGAAAAGTAGTGCCTCATGCTGAAAATTTTAATGCATGAACAGGGAAAACGTAGCAAGCGCTAGGCTATTTCCCTTTCTTTGACTTGTGAGAGGTGCCACCGACGAAAAGTTTCGAAAAGATTTAAGATTACGGTTAAAGTTAGTTACAAGTCGCTAAGTGATCGCATTCTCAAATAGTGGAGAAATATATTCTGAATTACACTGGCTCAAGATATATACACAGTTTCTAACTGTAAGACTTGACTTATTGTCTTAAACTTCTAACGTAAGTTTATACTTCTTCATCAGAACATTATGACAACATTTTAAACTTCTACATTCGGCCAATAATCAGATGAAGTACTGATATATATATATATATATATATATATATATATATATATATATATATATATATATATATATATGCTCGTGAAAGCCTTTAGATAGACTACTTTCGACTAAGAACGAACGACCGTTTTAGTCGTTTAGAAATATACAGAGTGATTGCGTGACGATGTAACAAACTTTTCAGGCGTGATGGAGAAGGGTCGAAGTATCCATTTGAGGCAGCGGAAGCTGGGGCATAAACGACCGTGTCGAGATCACTCTGATGCCCCTGATGTGGGCCTCTTCTACTACAAGCTCTTAGCTTTCCCTATTTTTGGAGGCGGTAATGGACAGAAACCAGGAGAAGTAGTCTATTTAACATGTAAACACTGAGGGCTAGGAGCACTTGTTCGGCACAACAGATGTGTATTACAGTCGCAAAGATGAACAAGTGCTTCTAGAGCTGACATTTACTGCATATTTTTCCTTGTTTTTTTTTCATCCTGTCTCCTCCCAAAATTTAGAAAACAAAGAGCTTGCAGTAGAAGCGGTTCCTTAAATTGATGCATTTACCCTTCCCCATCATTCCTGATAGAATCACCCTGTACATCGGTTTTCTAGGAGAGTGATACCTATTAATAAGTATGCAAGTTACTATTTCACATTGTCACTGGGGGAGATACGCGATCTGTTGCTCTAAATCAACATCCTATATTAAACACGCACATTTTCTTTACTGGTTACCGGTTTCGGCTCGTTACCCAACCAACTCCAGATTTAAAAATCCGCTATTTTCTCTATTTTTTGATCTGAAAATGGTTCGGTAATGGGACGAAACTGTTAATGAGTAAAGACAATTTGCGATCTTGACTAGGATTTTTACGCGTGCGTGAGAACGTAAGTGACGGTTAGGAGGATGCATGTTGGTTGGGTGGTTGGTTGATTCCGAAGAGAGGATCAAACAGATATGTCATCGGTCTCATCGGATTACAGAAGGAATGGGGAGGGAAAGTTGGCCGTGCCCTTTTAAAGGAACAATCCCGGCATTTGTCTGAAGTGACTTACGGAAATCATGGAAAACCTAAATCAGAATAGTCTGACGCGGGTTTTAACCGTACTCGTCCCGAATTCGAGTCCAGTGTGCTAACCAAAGCGCTGACCCGCTCAGTATAAATTTCGTTTGTTTCCATGAACATTTAAGTGTGTTTTGTCCTACTCTCGTCGCGACGTATTTCTGTTTTGATGTTGTGGAGATTACCTACAGAAATTATGAGGAGCCAGTCGGACGTGGTGAGTAACTGTTCGCCGGTGCACATATTCCACTCCAATCGTCTGTCTCGGAAGCTACAGTTACATGGTTTCCAATTACAAATCTTGGAGAAGTGAGGCATTTATTCCTATTCCGCTGGTCAGACGAAGCTGCTGACTCTTATCTAGACTGAATTTACGTGTTCAGCCGTGTACCCGGCCGGGGTGGACGAGCGGTTCTAGACTATACTGTCTGGAAGCGCGCGACCGCTACGGTCGGAGGTTCGAATCCTGCCTCGGGCACGGATGTTCGTGATGTCCTTAGGTTATTTAGGTTTAAGTAGTTCTACGTTCTAGGGGACTGATGACCTCAGCAGTTAAGTTCCATAGTGCTCAGAGCCATTTGAACCATTTTTCAGCCCTGTACAATTAATCGGTGGCCACAAGCAAGCGTTTACAATTGGATCTGCGGAGAAACATGTCTCATAATTTTTATCGTCCACCCCACAATGCCAGGAGTGCTTGGGTAGTGACCGTGACCGGTTGTGCAATTCCGCGCTACGCAGCTGAGGCTCTGAAGCACAACCGAAAAGAGTAATTCAGCATTTTTTTAACCACCCATATACCTAACCACGGTTAGGACAGTGATTTTTGTGGAGGGGGGGGGGGTATCGTCCGTTTTCTTCCCAAAGGATAACACACTCGTGTAGTAGACTACTCAGCAAAATATGAGTATGACATACATAGAGTACCATAACAAATTAACTACTCCAAGAAAGCTAACAAAATTGCAGAAGGACGTTGCTTGAGGTCTCCCAACCGTCAGCAGAAAGTCAGACCTCACATGGCTTACAACTTGAAGTTGATAGGTAGCTCTGGTGGGACTTTTTAAATGATTGAGAATGTAGGCAAAATTTAGTGCACTAACAACATTTATTTTTTCAAACAAGACCTAAATAATACTAAACAAGTTATAGATTGAATACCCTTAACAACTAACATAACAGGTGATTTAATTCGTCACTGCAGGGATCCTGGTTGGCAAAGACAGTTTAACTAGTTGATCAGCGAGTCAAGTACTCTCGCCCCAAGGATGTGGATGACGCAAGCTGAACTGATCTGACGCTGAGCATACTTTGATTGATCAAATCTACTGACGTTTCTCTACATAGGTGCAGCTGAGAGAAAGCGGCAACCGACAATTCCAGAGCGGCAGTCCGTTACCCCGTCTTTTCTTTTTAATCCTTATTCACCAAAACAATTATTATGCATGATAACGCACCACCTAAAACCGTTACCCTGTTTGCTTTGTGCAGCGACGTGGCTTGCAGCTGGAAAGTTCTGTGCGGCGGAGGAGGTGAGACGTGGAGGTGACACCTGCGAATCGATCGCGGCCACGAAATAACTGCAAAAATCTCACGGTCTAGCGGTCAGACAGACGTATCGCATTTTGCTCTCTACTAGGGCCCAGAAATTACGGTAGATTTCAGTATGTGACACATCCGTTCGCTGGTCGTACCAAGGACCAATTTGGCTCACTTATACAGCAGAGTGCACAAGGGTACCAAACGTCAAGACTGGTAAACCAAAAACGAAAATGTGTGCCCTCGGGAAATGAAGAGTGCGAGACGTTTGGAGTCACACTGTCGGTACAGTAAGAACTTCACCACAGGCTCCCCAGTCCAAACTACTCGCAAGTGAAGTCAGTCTCAGGACAGATCCCAGACACCAACCACACTTGGCAAAGGATCGACCAGAAATCCTTCCAGACCGAAGTCCCACACTCAAGTGCTTCGCACCTCTCTAGAAAAAAAAAAACCTTTTTCCCACAAAGTGCACGAACGACACCGCCTCCACCTCATCTTGAGCCAATCACAGGGCTCTATAGGCACTAAATCTCCCCTCCCATACGACAGCACTAACTCATGTCGATCCGAGGCAAGAGTTAAGAAACCTGTGACTCTGAAAAACAAACCGGCAATTACTGGCCTTTTTTTTAAGTTTTCGCAGAGGGGAAAGTGTTGATATTTTCCGAAGTAGTGTCTCATCCCATGACAACAGGCAAACAGATACAATCTCAAAGATCTTTATCTAAACCACCAGTGCCTTGAAGCTTGTTAGTCCTAGCTCTGAGGTGTAATAAAGATTGTATCTCTGAACGTTTCTCAGACGCCAGAGTTTTCTTATACAACCAAGGCGGCCAAGGGAAGTGGTTCACTGGCCTATTTGCACTATTGGCGAACGCGAAAACATGTGAATTGTTGTTACGCGTTGCTCTGCACACAATGCGTGGTTTACGACTCCCCTATGTAGATACGTTCCTTTAGACCATCGCTCCAGCCCAGGCTTCTGCTGGCGGTGTGGCGTGTATCGCAGCATTGTTCTGCTGGAGTCCTGCCTTGATGAAGGGCTGTCCTGTCCCTGTCTACCCTGCACTACGAAGTACTCGTAGTCTTTCGCCCCTACTGTTCACTCCGTACATCGAGGAAGCAATGATGGAAATAAAGGAAAGGTTCAGGAGTGGAATTAAAACTCAAGGTGAAAGGATATCAATGATACGATTCGCTGATGACATTGCTATCCTGAGTGAAAGTGAAGAAGAACTGCATGATCTGCTGAATGGAATGAACAGTATTCTCACAACAGAGTATGGATTGTCAGTAAATCGAAGAAAGATGAAGATAATGAGAAGTAGTAGAACTGAGAACAGCGAGAAACTTAGAATCAGGATTGATGGTCACGAAGTAGAAGAAGTTAAGGAATTCGGCTACCTAAGCAGTAAAATAACGAGTGATGGACGGATCAAGGAGGGCATCAAAAGCAGACTAGCAAATGGCAAAAAGGGCATTCCTGGCCAACAGAAGTCTGCTAATATCAAATATCGGCCTTAATTTGAGAAAGAAATTTCTGAGAAAGTACGTCTGGAGTACCGAATTGTATATTAGTTAAACATGTACTTTGGGAAAACCGGAATAGAAGAGAATCGAAGCATTTTAGATATGGTGCTACAGACGAATGTTGAAAATTAGATGGGTGGATAAGGTAAGGAATGAAGAGGTTCTACGCAGAATAGGAGAGGAAAGTAATATGTGGAAAACACTAACAAGGAGAAGGGACAGGGTGATAGGACATCTCTAAAGACATGGGGGAATGGTTTCCATAGCACTAGAGGGACCTTTATAAGGCAAAAACTGTAGAGGAAGACAGAGATTGGAATACATCCAGCAGGTAATAGAGGACATAGGTTGCAAGTGCTACTCTGGCATGAAGAGGTTGGCACTGAGAGAAATTCGTGGTGGGCCGCATCAAACGAGCCAGAAGACTAATGTCCCAAATAAACAATATGAGGGGAGTTCAAAAAGAAACGAGCCGGTCGCATAATTACAGAAACCAATACCCATATGTTAGAAGTATTGACCTTGGCTGTGTCAAGGCGGTGAATGGCTGTTTTATAAAATTCCCAGGGCTGCGATGTTCACCAGTTCTGCACATACAGCTGGACGTCGTCGTCTGGGATGAATCATTTGCCCCTCCGAGCCTTCTTGAGGCGACGAAGGTGGCCCGCATCTGATTCACTTCGCGCAGCACGGGACAACAGTGAACGCACAGCGTTACACGGAAACCTTGACCACCCTTCACCAAACGATCAAATCAAAACGACCATGCAATCTCACCCATGGGGTCATTCTGCTCCACGACAATGCAAAGCCTCATACAGCCAACCCAGTCGCGGCGCTCCTGCAGAACTTCAAATGGGAGGTTTTCGGCCACACTCCATACAGTACGGACCTCTCTCCCTCTGGTTATGCCATTTTTGGTCCCCTTCGAAAGGCTCTGAGGGGAAAACGATTCACCTTGGACGACGACGTCCAGCTATACGTGCGGGACTGGTTAACACAGCAGCCTCGGGAATTTTATGAGACAGCAATTCACCACCTTGTGTCACAGTGGCACAAGTATCTCAACAGCCATGGTCATTACTTCTAACATACAAGTTTCTTTGATTGGCGATTCCATGTTGTCTTGTGCACTACGACCAGTTAACAGGTATACTTGAAAAAAGAGACAGCATTGGTCGTATATTTTTTACTATTGCAAAATCGATTTTCTGTCACTGAGTGACCATCTTCAGTGCTATATTGTATAACTTAAATTGGGATGCACTGTTGTCACTAAGCTTACGGCAATCACAGTCTGTGATATACGACCAACGCTGTCTCTTTTTTCAAGTATACAAGTTTCTGTAATTATGCCTCCGGCTCATTTCTTTCTGAAAGCCCGTTATACCATCAGGCACAGTGGGTTGTCCTCTCTATAAAAGAGAACAGAACCTACAGAAATAAGAAATATTCACGTTAACGTAATTTTGTTGAGTTCTCAGAAACAAAACTCAAACTGACATAACTAGATTTTTTTCAATTTCATCAGTCTTCTGACTGATTTGATGCTGCCCACTGCAAAATGCTTTCCTGTGTCAATCTCTTCTTTTCAGAGTACCATTTGCATCCTGAATCCTAAATTATTTGCTGGGTGTATTTCGATCTCCGTCTTCCCTACTGTTTTTATCCTACAATTCCCTCGAATGCCTTGGAGGCTACTCCCTGATGCCTTATCACATGTCGTATCATCCTGCCTTCTTGTCCGTACGTTCCTTTCTTCACCGATTCTGCCGAGAACCGCCTCATACCTGGTTTTCAACGATCTTCTACAATACCACATCTCAGACTCTTCGATGACCTTCTGTTCCGCTTTGTCGATGATTTACCACCGTACAAAGCTGTGTTCCAAAAGTACAACGAATGAGATGGTGCAGTGGTTAGTACACTGGACTCGCATTCTTGAGGACGACGGTTCAAACTCGTGTCCGACCATTGGGTTTTCCGTGATTTCCCTTAGTCGTTTCAGGCAAATGCCGTGATGGTTGCTTTGAAAGGGCATGGGTGCCTTCCTTCTCCATCCTTCCCTATTCCAGTGGGACCGATGACCTTGCTGTTTGGTCCCCTCCCCTGAATCAACCAGCCTACCATCCAAACGTACGTTCTTAGAAATTTCTTCCTCAAACTAAGTCCTATGTTTGATACCTGCAGACTTCTCTTGGCCAGGAATGCCCTCTTTGCCTGTGATAGTCTGCTTTATGTCCTTTTCGCTTTGTTCGCCGTGGTGTATTTTGGTTCCAACGTAGAAGAATTGTTTAACATAAAGAATTGTTTAACGTCAAGAAGACGAGAAGTGTATTTATCCAAGAATGAGCAGATAAGAAGTTTTTAGTGTCTCACTTAGACAGTGAACTGACATCACTTAGTTCCAGTAAGATGGACGTAGAGGAATGATGGGCAATGTTTAAGGAGATTGTAAATCGTGGTCTAGAGATATTTGTGGCCTAACAAGTGGATTAACGTCGGAGAAATCCCAGCATCGTTTAATAACGGGGTTCGGGAACTGCTGAGGAAGCAAAGGCAGTTGCACTCTCGATTCCAAAGAGAACGCACAAATGACAACAAGCGAAGGTTAACAGAGATTCGTGCGTCTGTGGAAAACCTCTGTGCGAAGCACACAACTACTCCCACCGTCGTACCTTAGCAATGTATCTGGCAGAGAAAATACTGCTCGTACGTAAAATCACTAAATGGGCTAAGGCTTCCTGCTCGTCACTTATTGACCAGTCTCTTCTGGAAGTTGAAGATAGCAAAGTGAAAGCCGAAGTTTTAAATTTCACGTTCAAGAAATCGATCACGCAGAAGAATCGTACAAACACATCGTTCATCATTTTACCATCGAATAGACTCCAGTATGGACCACATAGCAATAAGCATCCTTGGTGTGGAGAAACAACTGAATGAACTGAAGACAAATAAGTCAGAAGCTACGGATTGAATCCCATTTCTATTCCACAAAGGCTTTGGTCTCTTAGCTTGCATTTCTCGCGAATATCTCGCCCAGAGGAAAGTCCCTACAGACTGTAGAAAAGGGCAGGTAATTTCTGTGTACAAGAAGGGCAAAAAAAAAAACAGACCCGTAAAGTTACAGACCAAAATCCTTAAAGTCGGTCTTTTGCAGAATGCTTGATATATCCTTATTTCGAAAGTAATACGTTTTATTGAGAGAGAGAGAAGCTTATGTCCACGAAACAGCATGTATTCGGAAAGCATTGCTCGTGTGAAAAATAGTTTGTCCTTTTCTCACGTGCTATAGAGGGAACTATGGATGGACGGCAACAGCCAGGTTCCATATTTATAGATTTCCGGAAAGCGTTTGACATTTTGTGCCATTGCAGGCTGTTAAAGAAGGTATGAGCATATGGAACGGGTTAAAACATACGTGAGTGGCTCGGAGATTTCTTAAGTTGTAGAATTCAGTACGTTCATCACAGACAATGGTATCATCAATAGCGCCCCAGGGAAGTATGATACGACCACTGTTATTCCCTATATACTTAAACGATTCTGCGACATGGTGGGCAGCGATCTGCGGTTGTTTGCTGATGATGCTGCGGTGGATGGTAAGGTGGCAGTAGGTTGATACAAGACGACCTACACAAAATTTGTAGCACACTCCGTCGTCAGGCCACAAGTGGCACATCGGGACCATCCGACCGCCGTGTCATCCTTAAACGCAGGATGCGGATAGGAGGGGCGTGTGGTCAGCACGCCGCTTTCCCGGTCGTTGTGATGGTTTTCTTTGACTGGAGCCGCTACTGTTCGGTCGAGTAGTTCCACAATTGCTATCACAAGGCTGGGTGCACCACGAAAAATGGCAACAGCACATGGCAGCCTGGATGGTCACCCATCCAAATGCCGGCCACACCCGACAGCGTTTAACTACGGTGACCTGATATGAACCGGTGTATGTACTGCGGTAAGGCTGTTGCCGATATTAATCTGATTGTTCGATAATTTTCGCACCTGTCTGCCCCTGCTATCTTCAAAAGTGTGTGAACGATGTTTTTCCACAAGTCTGATGGTACGTCGACAGCCTCTCAGATTCAAAACACCTACTTGAGTAGTCGTTTGGATGCCATTTCACCCAACGATTTTTGAAATTTCGGTAGAATGTTATCTTCCCATTCAACTTTATTTGATCTCAAGTATACCGGCGTCTAATAAAGGTAAAATGTGAAAAAATGCCTCTTAAGCAATAACAAACTTAGAAATACAACACCTGCAACAACAACACAATGTAGAAAAGTCTTAAAGGGTGGCTTCAAGTCCACAACAACCTCACACATTCTCTGAGAAACACTGAGGTAAAGTTTTCACTCACCGAAAAATAGGATCGCCAAAAGCACTTCTCTATAAAAGCTCTTGTAATATCAATGGTCCAACATGACCTGTACAGGTCACCTTATGATGCGGATAGTGCATAAGAGAGGTAAATTCGAATCACTGGCTGTAGCTGTATATTGCCCTACTGAGAAAAATACCTCTAGTATCCAGTTAACGTACACTTAACGCCAAATACTAGTTGGTTCAAATGGCTCTGAGCACTATGGGACTCAACTACTGAGGTCGTTAGTCCCCTAGAACTTAGAACTAGTTAAACCTAACTAACCTAAGGACATCACAAACATCCATGCCCGAGGCAGGATTCGAACCTGCGACCGTAGCGCTCTTGCGGTTCCAGACTGCAGCGCCTTTAACCGCACGGCCACTTCGGCCGGCCCAAATACTAGTGCTACAGGCATAGTAACACGAAAAACACGTAACTGTCATACAAAGATGACTATTGAAAGAACCTATAAAAATCGAAGCATATCTTGAGATGTGGAACTGACTGACTTAAAGACATTAATATATTTCCATTGGTAGTAAAGAGAAATGAAACATCCTCATAGTGCCAGTAGCTCACCCGTAATAAAACAAATAACACATAAAATAAAAACAACACCGTCGTGTTCAAGTCAGAAGTGATACCTGTATTACTCAGTGCATAAAAAATACATATAAAAGGTTATGTCTATTGCTGTAATACTTCCAACGTGTTAAAATGAGTGAAATGCCAGTGGTCATAAAATGATCACCATGTTACCCACAGTAGAATACTGTCGTATAGTCCTAAAGCAATAATACGCCAGTATTGCCAGCAAAAAGAAGTGAAAATATTATCATAGTGCCCGTAGGCCAGACATAATAAAACCAGTCCGGCATTAGGCAGGTAATACTGGCAATATGTAAAACGAACGCTGCATCGTTTAGTACAGATCAGATATACTAATTGGATGCGACAAAAAAATTAAAAAGTACACGGAAATGGAACTCATGTAACCGTTCCTGCAATCCTTCACATGAGCTTCAATGAAAACGTCTTGAGGCACGAAATTTACAACGTGTTACATAAAGTAGCATCTGCCCGTATCAAGAGGTGCAGTCACGAGATTACACATGTCTCCGGCGTTTAGTACGCCACATGCAGTAATACACTGGAAAGCCAGAGAAACTGGTACACCTGACTAATAACGTGGAGGGCCTCCGCGAGCACGCAGAAGTGTCGCGACGCAACGTGGCATGGACTCGACTAGTGCCTGAAGTAGTGCTGGAGGGGACTGACACCATGAATCCCGCAGCGCTGTCCTTATATCCGTAAGAGTATGAGGGGGTGCAGATCTCTTCTGAACAGCACGTTGCAAGGCATCTCAGGAATGCTCAATATGTTCAAGTCTGGGGAATTTGGTGGGCAACGAAAGTGTTTAAATTCAGAAGAGGGTTCCTAAAGCCAGTCTGTAGCAATTCTGGACGTGTGGGGTGTCTCATTGTTCTGCTGCAATTGCCCAAGTCCGTCGGAATGCACAACGGACATGGATGGATGCAAGTGATCAGACAGTAAGTTCGTATCTAGACGTATCAAGGGTCCCACATCATTCCTAGCGCCTCATTTGATCTTTAGTCTTCCAAAGCCCTTTTAAATTCTGATTCTAATACTGGATACCCTGTTCAGTATCGACTCATGTTTCTTCTTCTATCACGTAATCAGACAAGTCTCCTGCTCAGAGAGGCCTTCACTGTACTTTCAATCTATACACACTCTCCTCTGCATTTAAGAACGGATTCCCATAGCACGCTTCATGTTACCACCCTTGCTTTCAATTTCATCGTAGGTTTTTTAATTTCACAAGCTGAGTAAATCCTTTCAACAATCATTTCTTTTTAGGATTCTTCACATTTCCAGTGCAGTCATTTATATAGCCTTAGCTTCTGTACACTTCCTGTTCATTTCGTTCTTAGGTTTCTTTAATTCTGTATTCCTTAATGTACCTTAACAGTTTTTGTACTTCCTTCTTTCGTCGATCAGATAAAGTATTTTTTCTGTTACCCATGATTTCTATGCAGTTACAGTTCTTGTATTCATGTATTCTCTACATCTTCCGTGACTGCTCTATTTACAAACGTCCATTCCTTTCTTCTGAACTGCCAATAGAGCTATTCGTTATAACAGACTCTACGTCATCAAACGAGCGTACCTCTTCATTCCTTATTATTTTCGTATTCCATTTCTTCGGGCATAAATCCTTTCTGACTAGTCTGTTAAACTTCAGCCTACCCTTCATCATTACTAAATTGTGGTCTGAATCTATATCTGGTCCTGAATACATCTTAAAATCGAGTTTCTTATTTCGAAATCTCTGCCTCCGCCATGATGTAATGTAACTGAAATCTGGCCATGTCTCCCGGCCTCTTCCCAGTATATCTCCTACTCTCGTGATTCTTGAACAGAGTATTCGCTATTACTAGCAGAAATTTAAATCCGAAATAAAATAGTCTTTCTCCTCTCTCATTCCTATTGCCAAACCAATATTCTCTCGTAATCGTTTTTTTATTCCTTCCCCATAACCGTATTCCACTCTCCCGTGACTATTACATTTTCATCTTCCATTACGTACTGAATAGCCCGTTCAGTATCCTCGTATATTGTCTTTATCTCTTTATCTTCTACTTGAGACGTTGCGTCTCACAGTAACTCACTCTCTGCCCTACGTTCAAATTCTCTGGGAGACCTACTCCCGTTAATAAATTTTCTGTTGGTATTCGTACTATTCTATACTTTTCTGACCAGAAATCCTTGCCTTATTTCGATTTTACTTCACTAACCACCACTATATTTAGAGTGAGCCCTAGCATTTCCCTTTTCAGATTTTGTAGCTTCCCCACCACGTTCAAAATACTGACATACCATGCCCCAGGTCATAGAACATTGTCCTTTCGATGGTGACTCCATCATTTCCTCACGGTCACCTTCCCATTTGCAGACCCCTCGTGGAGACCCGAACGGGGAACTAGTTCGATAGCTTTAGCCTTTAACTTTTCCTTAACGTAGTTGTTTCCATTGCCTTTTGCATTGTCATGCCATTGATCAGAGTGCTACGACAAGCCTAATGTTCAGGGTGGAACAAATAAAAATCGCCCGGACGAGTGGATGCGTTTAGACGTGAATGTAAGCACACAGTCACACCCCGTGACACGCACACCACGTGTACACCAGCCACGTGATCCACACCAGTTCATAGCGCCGTACAGGCTGTGTCAGTAGGAGTGGAGCAGTGCAAAGGGGACGATGGTACTCACGGTATAGCAGCAGGTGTTCGCTGTGGAAAGTTAGGTAACAAAAATGTCGTGGAATCTGCGTGGTCGGTTCTTTGTTGAGATGTTTAAAGATGTCAAAGTGCCAGCAAAGACTGCCATGCAACGCTTATTCTGAAAATAGCGTCAGGCCACAATTGTTTTGAACAAGTCAAAAAAACATTCCGGAATGTGCCTGCACACCAGAAAATGTGGATACAGTTCACCAGAAAATGCTTCAGAGTCCTACAAAATCAACCCGGAGCCTGTCGCAAGAGACTGGCATATCACGTCTATCATGGGGACGAATACTCCACCTGGACTTGCACATGGATCCCTATAGAGTGTCTGTTGTACATGCGTTAAAACTAGCAGATGCTATTCACCGCCTCCAGTTTTGTGAGTGGCTCTTCACTGACATAATAATGGATGGCTTGGATATAGATCTGTTCAGTATATCTGACTATGCCTGACTTCACCTGAGTAGTTATGTCAACTCAAAGAATCACAGGTTTCGGGCCGCGGTGAAACCGCTTAACTTCCGCGAAACACCATTGTATGACCACAAGGTTGGGGTTTGGTGTGCAGTGTCTACACTCCACGTTATTGGTACCATCTTCTGTCATCAGGCACTGACTTCTTCACGTTACATTGCCAACATTTTGGAACCATTTGTGGCACCATTAAAGGAGGAGGAAACACCTACAGTTACTTCCAACACGATAGAGCAACTGCCAATAAAGTCTGCCAGACGCTGAGCACATTTACACAATCTTCAGTTCTGACAGAGTATAGGAGAGGTCAGTGTGGTCGCGACACTTGCTGGCCAACCAGGTTACCTGAGCTGTCAGCGTGCGATTACTTTGTGTGTGGAGCCCTCAAGTCTAACGTATGTCGCAACAACCCTCTCAGCCTTCAAGAACTGCAGCAAAACATTTCGGATGAGATTGCAGTATTTCGAAACGTCCAGCTTCGATCCGCCTTTGCAACTTCCTGCCCAGGTCCAAAAGTGCCAAGAGACGAATGGTGACCACTTTCAACATCTTATGTAGTTAGGTTAGTACTGTATTATTTCCTCTGTTGTGTTTCTTTGTACCTCGGAACTCTGTTCTCCAGGCCACTTTTATTTGCCTCACCTGTATATTTGAGTAGAAACAGAAAGTGGTGGGTAGTCACTGACAATGTGCGTAGTTCCAATAACATCATTCCGCCTGAGGCTTTAAAACATTTGACAACAGAGAAGCAAGCGTCTTGTTTTATTAGTTTTTACTTGTGAGGATTACTTGCTATGCCCTAGCAAATTAGTCATGACTTACTCGATACATCGTAGTGAAAACGACACGAGCCTATAAAACAGCTGCATAAGCTTACACGAGAAAATCAAAAAACTGCTTTCTTATTTAATCCTAGGTCCTGAAGAAGTATGGCCGGTTTACTAATGTTTGGTATGTTTTGCTGCTTTCTTCAAAATTTTCCAAGAAGACTGCTTCAGAATCACGGTATTTGTCCTGCAGGTTTGAAATTTCTTTGAAAAAGAAAATCATATTTTGCTAGTGTTGGTTAACTTTTTCTGGTTATGATTGGAGTTGATTAGTTGACAATTACTCGTTCTTACGGAATACGAAGTATGTAACCTGCTGTACTGTAAATCACGAAAGTTATCGTTGTCTCTGTTAATCAATGTTAGCATAACGAAAAGTGAAGTTTGGCATAGTCGGAAAACACAATTTTCGTATTACACTTCCATATTTTAGTGTTGAATATTCGAGTCGTTCAATTTGATATTTTCATAGCAGTTCTCCTGGGATTTAATTAGTTCGGTGTATAAAAAAATAACGTTCTTAATTAAAAAAAACTATTACATGCTCTATGCCTACAGTTCCTAGATGTACCCTTGTCCGGTTCTCAGCTACGCTACAGATTAGTTTCATAGGACAAACTATCAAACTATCCTATGAAACTAATCTGTAGCGTAGCTGAGAACCGGACAAGGGTACATCTAGGAACTGTAGGCATAGAGCATGTAACAGTTTTTTTATTAAGAACGTTATTTTTTTATACACCGAACTAATTAAATCCCACTTAACTAATTAAATACCATTTCTTATCAAATAAAGCATTCATTAATTCTAACGTAAACAATGCCATCCATCTTATATTATGTGTTGAAGGTCAAGTTCCTAGCAGTTCAGTTGTTCCTTTTATACCAAATGTATCATCCAAGCATTATACTGTAAATTATTTCATGTACGCAACAGCATGTTCCATTTCCTTCAATAACAGAGGTGTTTTAGTTTTTATTTATTTTTTTAACTTGGACGTTAGGCTTTAGCTTAAGACGAAAATTAGTTCCAAAATACTGTTTTCCTTTCTTTTTTCTTTAAAAAATGAAGAAGTCTTAAGAAAAGACTTCACAGGTATTCTTCTTGTTGTATACAAATACTTTAGATGAAATTATCTGACAGACGATGAACAAGCCTGGCGGTTCCCAAAGGGGTTGAAATACTCTGAATAGTTTGAAACACGAAAAACATGATTTAAAAGCTAGAGCTTTAAAATCAGAAAAATGTTTCTTAGAGGTAGAATTCATGCATCGTGTGAATGGGTAGGGACTACAAATGGGTGGTACTCGATGGGAGTGTGGATCGGCGGTGAGGCGAGCAGAGATAGTCCGTGCAGTTGCAACAACACTGTGTCCCGGATGGCCCACTCGTTATCGTACTTACCTCGTAAGCAGAAGATCCAGTTTCGAACCCCGGACCGGTACACATTTTCACTCGTCGTCGCCGATTCCGTGTAATGCCCCAAAGCAGGTGACAACAGTGATCCCTCCCCTTTCCTTTTATTTCTTCCCGTCTCCACCTTCAACATACGTATACGTGCATAAGTTACAGTACTGCTCAATCTTAACTGCCTTTCGAGGCCCACTTAATTGTACTGGTCACGGGGCAACGCATGAGGAGCAGCCCAGACGGCTTAGAAAATAAGTTCCTTGTACAACACACCAACCGAACTATTAGAAGATGGCCCGTTTTACACCAACTGTGAAACCAGTGAACCTTTTGCATGCAAGATGTTAAATCAGATATTAACGTATAGCCTTGCAAACAGCCAATAAGCCCGACGTTGTTAAAGCAAATTGCAATATTTTAAAGCGTGTAAGACATTTTCATTGCAACATTGACCATCAAATGATTTAAGTAGGAAGTTTACTGAAATACTCCAGCAGTGCGCAAAGCAGTAAACGCACAGGACGCACGGGCCGGCCGCTGTGACCGGGCGGTGCTAGGCGTTTCAGTCCGGAACCGCGCTGTTGTTACGGTCGAAGGTTCGAATCCTGCCTCGGGCATGGATGTGTGTGATGTCCTTAGGTTAGTTAGGTTTAAGTATTTCTAAGTCTAGGAGGTCTGATGACCTCAGATGTTGAGTCTGAGCCATTTGAGTAATCGCACGGTTCACTATAGACGCAGTGGACCAACAAATGGCTAAAATACGCAATCTGTCGTGGTTGCTCGTCGACCATTGCCCATATCACTACCATTGGTTTGCGACCAGCGAACGGTTGTGTTCTGGGGGAGCACAGTCGACTACGTGGGCATTACCAACACTTGGAAGTAACATACTGATAACCTCTCTCGACCGTTCTGGAACACTCGCACCACGCTTACAACTCAGTTGAGTGTTGCAGTTTACGGTAACCGAGGACGGTAACCGACACCATTGGCTAAGCAATCTGAGTGTTGTTCGATTGTGAAAACATAAAGAGGATCTACAAGCGACCTCCGAGTGAATTCATAAAACCGTATTCGGTTGAGAGACTCATCATTTCAAGAAAATCATCAGTAATAATTCCGTACAAACAAGGGAAGCAGTGCGCAGTTTTGTATACGCACTTCCTTAAAACAGTAACCTCCTGGCTGACTGATGTACGAACCCCGTGTGCGATCGTTGTAGTGTAACGACGTATTAGTTTTTCGTTTGATATATGTATGACCATGTGCAGACTTCGTCACCTACGTCAGTTACAACCCACTTCATAAATGATTCATATTCTTTTAAATTGTCATAGAATGGTTCTTGAACGAAACTATAAAACATCAGTTGAGTCGTGTGCAAAGAATTACATCACTTGGGCCAATTGGTTTTTGTAACTTTTTCGATTTAAATTTCGTTTGTTTCTCCTCAGAAATTATATTGACACACGTTATCTTGATCTAATCGATATCAGAATCACACATTAAATAAACTTTTGAGATTCAAAGTTTCGGTGAACGCGGTAAGAATCATTAATCTTGTCAAATAAATTATTAATCCGTTCACATAATTCTTCATAAATAAATCTTCAAGACACGTGTTTCAACTTTGGTATCATACACTATTTTATTAGCTTCCTACATATACAGATGTGAACTTGAGCGTTGAGAGTTAGTGACTGACATTTCAATAAGATTAAGCTCTATATGACGTCATTGTTGTACAAAAAGGGTATAAAAATTCATTTTTAATTTTTAGAAGCACGACGCAACAACTCGGCTCCAGGATCTTCTGTTGCTCCTTGGCTGTCGACCCGCGACGTATAGCGGCCAGCAATTTCCTCTCTGGTCGCGGCAACGAAGATGCTGTCCCCGTTCGTTGCACCGCCCTCTCCGTACATGAAACACATAAAAAAAATACAAAACTTTTGAATAATTCACATCTATTACAAATAATAAGAAAACACATAAACAAAACTAAATTAAACTTATAGTCACCTGCAAACTGGGCTGACTTTGGTGGATGGGTGACGCTTAATTTCGTCGCACTACATACCCCACCCACAAGCTCAGTTTGTCAGGTTTTAACCAAAAATAAAACTTTTCAATATACAATAGTTAACTGTTAATACATTTTCCTCACATTTTACGTAACCTAGAGTCCTTGCTCTTAGATAGATTTAATCCTTTTAATACGATAATGTTGTGACTATTTGTCATTTACTCTTAATTGTGCTATTATGGTAATTCGTAACCGAATGTAGGGAGATTGCTCCTCTTCAGTTAATAGTTGCTAATAAATACCAATTTAGTACGTTCTTTAACGTTGTTACATTAGGATAGAGCATTCAAATTGTGATAGATTAGTTTCAGTTTCATTTATTTACTAGAGTTATTCTTTCCAAGAATGTATATTACTAATAAGTTTCTCACAATAACTAATAGCACTATTTACTTTACGTCATTCTTTTCCCTAGTGCCTTATTTATGCCTGAGGTCAAGAAGAAATCAAGCAAAACTTTCTTTAGAATCTCGGCACGGCTTTCTTTACCTTCGGACACCTTGTTGGGTAATGGCAATTTATTTAGGAGAAACAAGCGAGAGAGCCCCGTTTGGTGTGTTCTATATTAACACTATTACAAACCTCTATTAAAGGCACTCTGCTATGTTCTCGTGAGCCATATAGCTCTGGACGCCCATGGTCCCTAAAACTATTTACCATCCCCTTTGGTTCCTACTATCCGAGTAAATTTAAAATATGCAAAATTTCTTTTGACCTAAGAGCAAAATTTCTTCCATATCAATCCCCCTTTTGGTTATCTTTCTCTTTTTGAAGTACCAGTAGATTATTGTAGAAAACTTGTTTAAGCTTTCTGTTTCATTCTTTAAAATAATACGTAACTATCACGAAAAACTTCACATGAATAAACTATGAATGCTCTTCCGTGTGTAACATATACTAATTATTAACTTATTTAGGAATGAAGGGTTTCATTTGATCAACACTATATAATCCTTTAATTACACCTGATGAAGGTTCCATAAGAAGTAATGCTTTGGGATGTACAATCTTATGTACAACATATGGACCTTCAAAGATAAAGAAGAATTTCCTACATTTCTTATCGATCTTAGAACTTTTAGGATGAGATCGTACTAACACAAGATCTCCTACCTGAAATGAGGGTTCTATAGCCTGTTGATTATAACTTTTAATTCTCCGTTCGGCATTTTTTACAATCTGTTCGCAAACTTTTTCGTCTGAAATGCATTGTTGGATCTCATTTACCGGTGGCCAAGGTAGAGCAGCTAGTAAAGGCTCACCTATAATTCGTTTGCCTAAAATTTCTATAGGTGATAATCCCGTCGTTAGGTGAGGCAATTCATTTAATATCTTTTCGAATTCAGGCATTAGTTTGGCCCACCGAGTATGTTTATGTGCACAATAAGTTCTACATAATCGTCCTAATTCTTTCATGACTCTTTCTACTAAATTACTTTGAGGATGATATTTCGAAATTAAGATATGTTTGATTCCATATTGTTTTATCATATCTTGAAATCTTTGACTAATAAAGGCACTACCGTTATCAGACATAAGTCGTTTAGGAATGCCCCAGTTAACAAAGTAATTTCGGGTGAGGCAGCGTATAACGCTTGCTGTATTCGCTCGTTTCAAAGTATATAGCTTCACATGTTTGGACCAACATTCCATTACAACAAACACATAAGTTAATCCTCCTGAACTACGAGGCAGAGGGCCGAAAAAATCTAATGACAGTAGATCCCACAAACCTCGAGGAATTACAGCATATAATTTATAACGCTTAGATTTGTTATTAACTTTAACCTTTTGACAGGTTTCACAAGCCCTAATAATACTTCTCACAATACGGGACATATTTTTGAAATAATAATACTTCATTAGATGTTTAATACATTTATGAATTCCAAAATGCCCGTAACCTTCATGAATATAAGTAATTAACTCGTCCACAACAGTTTTCGGAATGCAGATTTTCCATCTCTGGTGTTCCCTCTGTGCTTTCCAATACAACAAGTCGTTAAAATATAACCACACACCCCGGGTGTTAACTGTTTCGTCCCCATTATTAAGGTTTTGTATAAAGTCCCTATATTGATCGTCATTTCTTTGATTGCATGTAACAGCGGTTACTATCCGTTTAACCTTACATTCGTTCTCCTTAGTTAAAAGGAAATAAACATGGTAATTTGTTCCTGGTTCTTCTGCAATATTAATATTCTCCATTCCTACGGGAAGCCTCGACAAAGCATCTGAAACTACATTCTGAGATCCTTTTATATACCTAATTTCGTACTGAAATTCCTGCAAGCATAATACCTAACGTAATAGCCTACGGTGAAGTAACCGGCAATTGTTCAAAAAGATTAAAGCCTGATGATCAGTATATACAATTGTTTTTCTTCCCATTAATAATCCTCTAAATCGTTGAAATCCCCATACCACTGCGAGAGCTTCCTTCTCGGATACAAAATAATTTCTTTCATGTTTATTTAAAGTTCGACTAGCGAATCCAATAGGACGATATAATCCCTCTTCATTGGTCAGATCACCTTGGAATATTACACAAGACACACCATAATTAGAGGCATCCGTACACATACAAAAGTCCTGATTGAAATCTGGGTGGTATAACATTTTGGCTTCGGTTAACGCTCCTTTTATCTTATTAAAAACTTCCTCTTCCTCTTGTCCCCAGAGCCATACTGACTTCTCTTTCAATAAATCTAGTAATTTAGGATTAACAATATCCTGCTCTGGAAGAAATCTTCTCAGGAATCCTACCATTCCTAAGAATGACTTCAATTGTTTCCGATTTCTAGGACTCGGGCATCGAGCAATAGCTTCAATACGTGCTGGGTCTGGCCTAATACCTTTACTGTCCACTATATGCCCCAAAAATCTCACTTCGTCCTTTCCGAAGTCAGACTTAGATAATTTTAAAGTAACTCCTCTGTCAATTAAACGGTTAAACAATTCCCGTAATATCGTTACGTGTTCTTCCCACGTTTTAGTAGCTACCAAAATATCATCTACATATAAAATAATCTTTTGTAACAATTGCTGACCCAAAGCAGAATCTAATGCCCTAATGAAAGTTGACACTGATACATTAAGTCCAAAAGGTAGAACTTGGAACTGATATGATCTGCCTTCAAAAAGAAAAGCCGTATATTGCCGTGAATCCGGGTGTAATGTTACTTGATGGTAGCCGGCGGTTAGATCCATTGTACTCATATAACGAGAACCAGCAATCTTAAGAAGTACGTCCTCCATAGGAATAGGTCTGTCTCTTTCCATCTCTATAATTTTATTTAATTCCCGGGCATCCAGAACTAGTCGTACCCCACCAGTGGCTTTCTTAACTACCCACAACGGACTATTAAAAGCGCTACATGATCGTTCGATAATGTTTTGTTCTAGCATCTTACTTATTTCTCTACTAGCCGGTTCTTTGAATTGTGCTGGAATGGGATAAGGTTTCTTAAAGAATGGTTTTTGATCTATAATCTTAAGTTTACAAACGTAATCTTTAATCCTCCCCGGTTCATCTGAGAAGACGGCTCTAAATTCTAACATCAAAGATTCCAACTCTTCTTTTTCTTGTTCGGATAGACAATTCGTAGAATAACATTTTTCTTTCACTTCAGTTTCGATACTATTACTAGCCTGACATTGGTATACTGCATACTCAAGATCACTAAAATCTGTTAATACACTCCTGGAAATTGAAATAAGAACACCGTGAATTCATTGTCCCAGGAAGGGGAAACTTTTTTGACACATTCCTGGGGTCAGATACATCACATGATCACACTGACAGAACCACAGGCACATAGACACAGGCAACAGAGCATGCACAATGTCGGCACTAGTACAGTGTATATCCACCTTTCGCAGCAATGCAGGCTGCTATTCTCCCATGGAGACGATCGTAGAGATGCTGGATGTAGTCCTGTGGAACGGCTTGCCATGCCATTTCCACCTGGCGCCTCAGTTGGACCAGCGTTCGTGCTGGACGTGCAGACCGCGTGAGACGACGCTTCATCCAGTCCCAAACATGCTCAATGGGGGACGGATCCGGAGATCTTGCTGGCCAGGGTAGTTGACTTACACCTTCTAGAGCACGTTGGGTGGCACGGGATACATGCGGACGTGCATTGTCCTGTTGGAACAGCAAGTTCCGTTGCCGGTCTAGGAATGGTAGAACGATGGGTTCGATGACGGTTTGGATGTACCGTGCACTATTCAGTGTCCCCTCGACGATCACCAGTGGTGTACGGCCAGTGTAGGAGATCGCTCCCCACACCATGATGCCGGGTGTTGGCCCTGTGTGCCTCGGTCGTATGCAGTCCTGATTGTGGCGCTCACCTGCACGGCGCCAAACAAGCATACGACCATCATTGGCACCAAGGCAGAAGCTACTCTCATCGCTGAAGACGACACGTCTCCATTCGTCCCTCCATTCACGCCTGTCGCGACAGCACTGGAGGCGGGCTGCACGATGTTGGGGCGTGAGCGGAAGACGGCCTAACGGTGTGCGGGACCGTAGCCCAGCTTCATGGAGACGGTTGCGAATGGTCCTCGCCGATACCCCAAGAGCAACAGTGTCCCTAATTTGCTGGGAAGTGGCGGTGCGGTCCCCTACGGCACTGCGTAGGATCCTACGGTCTTGGCGTGCATCCGTGCGCCGCTGCGGTCCGGTCCCAGGTCGACGGGCACGTGCATCTTCCGCCGACCACTGGCGACAACATCGATGTTCTGTGGAGACCTCACGCCCCACGTGTTGAGCAATTCGGCGGTACGTCCACCCGGCCTCCCGCATGCCCACTATACGCCCTCGCTCAAAGTCCGTCAACTCCACATACGATTCACGTCCACGCTGTCGCGGCATGCTACCAGTGTTAAAGACTGCGATGAAGCTCCGTATGCCACGGCAAACTGGCTGACACTGACGGCGGTGGTGCACAACTGCTGCGCAGCTAGCGCCATTCGACGGCCAACACCACGGTTCCTGGTGTGTCCGCTGTGCCGTGCGTGTGATCATTGCTTGTACAGCCCTCTCGCAGTGTCCGGAGCAAGTATGGTGGGTCTGACACACCGGTGTCAATGTGTTCTTTTTTCCATTTCCGGGAGTGTAGATTCATGGTCGGTGCGTACTTAATCTGTAAGGATTCTTAGCAATTTTCAGGTACTTGATTATTAGACAACTTCACTTTAAAAGCACATGCCTACTTATGGATAGTTAAGGAAGAGTCTTTAAAATCTAATATAGCTTTATATTTACACAGCCAATCTATACCTAAAATTATGGCCACATTTAAGTTGGCTACGACGAGTGCAGAGTGAGCAATTAATTGTTTAGCAATTTCAAAAGTTACATAAACTTCCTCAGTAATATTTTGACTTCTTTTACCAGTAACTCCGATAATTTTCACCCCAGTTACAGGTAATGTCGGGAAATTCCAATATTTTCTTTTAAGCTGAAATAATTCTTTGGATAAAATACTTACTTCGCTACCCGAATCAATTATAATATTTACTTCGGTATCTTTAATATAACCTTTAATAACGGGTTTATAAGTTATATTCTCCCTTATCTGATTGTCTTCCTGAAGTAAATCTTGTTGCCAGTCACCGTCCTTTTGGCAGCTTAATGATAAATTGCAATTGGGTCTTGTATAATCTTGACTAACAGTTCCCTTTAGTTGACCCGTACTAAAGGACTTTACTAGTTTTCCGAACTTTCTATGATGACGTCACCTACCACTTGACCTTCATTAATTACTTGAGGATGATTTATCTCATGATCGTTATTGTGTAATTTCCGCACTTTAGAGTTATTACCACGATTTTGTTGGCTCTCTTTATCTTGAGATTGACGTTCTATATAACAGAACCGGCTATGATTGTTGTTATTAGCTTTTCGTGGTCCTGAATTATTATTATTATTTCGAGGATTGTCATTTCTACCAAATCTAAACTTCTCGTCTTCCCTTTCTCTATTAAGTGTATCTAACTGCTCTAAATATCCTAACAATTCGCACGGCTGTGACCATTCTCTTTCTATCATTCTTTCCTTTACATAATACGGTAACCTACTAATTAGGACTCGTATTAAATGACTTTCAATAATTGGTTCCTCAATTAATTTAGCACGGTTTAAATGCAATTCAAAATAATTCCTATAACCTCCCCACCGCTTAGAATATGGAGGAGGGTCTAACAACTCTAAAGTTAAGTGTTGTTGTTTTCCTCTTGACCAATAATTTTGTTTAAACTGCTTAACAGAATCATCCCAATCCCTGAATTCAGTTCTATGCAGTGCTGCCCATTCCGCAGCTTCTGCTTCTAAATGTCCTATTACAAATTGAATGCGTTTTTCATTACTCCATTTAGGAGATAATGATGTTTCAAAAGCTTTTATAAAGATTATAGGGTGAAGTTCGCCTCCTGGTTTGAATACAGGAAATCGACTTGCTGCATTTGAATTTGTCGTTATGTCATCCAGACATTCTGCGAGAGAAATAGTCGGATTTTGTTTAGATTGCAGAGACGGAGTTGCATCGGATTGGCTTGCCGTGATTGCTTTATTCATATTGTTGTCGTCCGAGCTAGCAAATTCGATGCGACTGTTGTCTCTGATTATGTTATTACCTCTGCTACCTGAAATGTTCTCGTTATTATCTAATTCCGATAACCGTTTAGTAATTTCCTGTATCCGCATTTCTGTATTGGGTACGCGATTAGCTAATATCGATTCTTCACTGTGTTCACGATGTGAACGCTCTATACCTTCGTCAATATTATTATCTTTGGCAGTCTCAAGGTTACTGCATATTTCAGTAATTAAAAATTTCATGTTTTCGATTTCGGTATGGTCCTTTTCTACTTGATGAGTTAATGTCTCTAATTCTACATTATCTATTGAAGAAATCTCTACAGGTTTGGTAGAGACCTCTTTAATAGATTCCAATAATTCTCTACGAACAGTTTCCGTTTGCATAGAAAATTCATCTCGTAACATATTGTTATTTTTCTGTATTTCATTTACAACTAAGATATTGACACTATCTAGTCTCTCGGTTAAGTCAGTAATATCGTTTCGCATGCGAGCTTTTTCCTCGCGCGATTCCTGGATAAGTTCTTCTAACCTTTTACAATTATCAGCAATCTTATTACTAAGTCCTACTAATTTTTCCTGCATTTCAACTTTAGAAGACTCTACTTCAATAAAATTCTTCAGGGTATCAGACCGCATCGTCATAATTTAAAATGCACCAACGTTTCGGCCAGCGTTGCAGCTAGCCTTCATCAGGGCCTTACGTTAAAAAAAAAAAAAAAAAAAAATGTAAGCGTAGGCTTCCGCGGCCGTTGTCTTCTTCAATAAAATTCTTCAGGGTATCAGACCGCATCGTCATAATTTAAAATGCGCCAACGTTTCGGCCAGCGTTGCAGCTAGCCTTCATCAGGGCCTTACGTTAACTGATACCCTGAAGAATTTTATTGAAGAAGACAACGGCCGCGGAAGCCTACGCTTACATTTAGAAGACTCTATTTTATCACTTAATTCTCGACTGGTTTCATTAAGATATTCCTGTAACCTGTCTGTAGATTTGGTTAGCTCCCCTTTAAGTCTAGCAGTAGATTCCTCGTTAGACTGTTTTAACTCCTGTTTTAGTTCCTCTTTCAATCTAGCAGTAGATTCCTCGTTAGACTGTTTTAATCTAGCCATAGATTCTTCGTTAGACTGTTTTAATCTAGCCATAGATTCTTCGTTAGACTGTTTTAATCTAGCAGTAGATTCTTCGTTAGACTGTTTTAATCTAGCAGCAGATTCTTCGTTAGACTGTTTTAATTCAGCTAGAAAATCCCCGTTAGATTGTTTTAATTTAGCGATCGCCCTAAAAAGGGATTTCATGTTCCTATCGGACATAGATTGCTCTTCATCTGCCATTTCACTTCCCGACATTATTGTAAGATATTAACTATTTACACACGCAGACTTGTAATCAACAATCCTATAAAAGCACACTCCCTATATACAACACTCCACTTCCAACTTGAAACAAACTCACCGGACACTTAATATTGTAATTTGTAGTTCTCGATGATCAGAGTGCTGCTATGGGCTGCAGATGTAACCGCCGTCGATGCAGCCGCTCGCTGAGATGCTGCGACCCCGCTTCCGCAACCGGCCAGGACGCTGAGTCGAACACCGGAACGTCACCGGCTGCCACCACGCCCGGCACCGCCGTAGACAGGCGAAGCCCTCAGCAACACCTCTAATACCAGCCGGAGGAACACCCCGCAGCTGACGTACTGGGCCTATTAGTTTAGTGAGAAAAAAGGTTGTCGGGTTTTGCAGCGTTCAGCTGCTGCCCAACAGACGCGCCTGCTCGTGGAACAACTGCGTGACCGTACTGCTTGGCTGCGCTCCGTCAGATGCCCACACCCGCGAAGTCGCCGCTGGCTGGTGAAGGCTCCACGAAAACTCGTGTTGACTTCCGAAGGACTCTTGATGCTTTGTTTCGTACCTGTGTGCCTTAGTTCCACACAAGTCCTGTTTCTAAGGTCGCCACGGTGTAGTGTAACGACGTATTAGTTTTTCGTTTGATATATGTATGACCATGTGCAGACTTCGTCACCTACGTCAGTTACAACCCACTTCATAAATGATTCATATTCTTTTAAATTGTCATAGAATGGTTCTTGAACGAAACTGTAAAACATCAGTTGAGTCGTGTGCAAAGAATTACAACACTTGGGCCAATTGGTTTTTGTAACTTTTTCGATTTAAATTTCGTTTGTTTCTCCTCAGAAATTATATTGACACACGTTATCTTGATCTAATCGATATCAGAATCACACATTAAATAAACTTTTGAGATTCAAAGTTTCGGTGAACGCGGTAAGAATCATTAATCTTGTCAAATAAATTATTAATCCGTTCACATAATTCTTCATAAATAAATCTTCAAGACACGTGTTTCACCTTTGGTATCATACACTATTTTATTAGCTTCCTACATATACAGATGTGAACTTGAGCGTTGAGAGTTAGTGACTGACATTTCAATAAGATTAAGCTCTATATGACGTCATTGTTGTACAAAAAGAGTATAAAAATTCATTTTTAATTTTTAGAAGCACGACGCAACAACTCGGTTCCAGGATCTTCTGTTGCTCCTTGGCTGTCGACCCGCGACGTATAGCGGCCAGCAATTTCCTCTCTGGTCGCGGCAACGAAGATGCTGTCCCCGTTCGTTGCACCGCCCTCTCCGTACATGAAACACATAAAAAAAATACAAAACTTTTGAATAATTCACATCTATTACAAATAATAAGAAAACACATAAACAAAACTAAATTAAACTTATAGTCACCTGCAAACTGGGCTGACTTTGGTGGATGGGTGACGCTTAATTTCGTCCCACTACATCGCCCAATAGTCGTAACCCTGAGTGAACCTAGTCCTAGAAACCAAAGAAACAAAAAAGTCAAATGACCATATAGCATTACTGACCTGCAGACCACATCGCCCACATGCGTATGGAAGGCGATGAAATGAAAAAATAACGAAAAAACGTACACGCAGTCGCCGAGTGGAGAAAATGACCGAGCTGCCGAGAATCGAACCTGGGACCACAGGATCTGGAGACAGCAATAGTACCAACTACAGCACGAGATGGAAACTGAAATCAAAGAAGGGAAATGTTACACTCTGCTCTGTTCACTATTGAATCTCTTAATAGTAGCCACTCTTCTCTTAAAAACTTTTCCGCCGTTTCAGCCATTCGGTGCCTATTTCTCGTATTGTTTCACGCGTACGGTCAAATGGAAAGGTCCAAATGTGACAACCAGTCAAGAGCACTTTGATTCACTAGGTTTAAAGTTCTCAGATCACCGTGACATGCCTGAAGTGGGCACTCCTTAAAATTGTGCTCTATTGTTTGCTCCTCCGCTCCGTAGTAACGTTCAGCAGATGGACGGATGTCGTGTCCTGACACAGGATAGAGAGAAAGCAGGGGGTTTAAGGTCAGCCTGCAATTGCCGAGCGTTGAGGGGTAAATACAGAAAGACAATTCCCCAGTGCTAGCAGACTGATGACCTGGATCAGCAACAACACTTGCACTGGGCATCTACGAGAGATGCGGATTTTGGGACTCGGTAGGATTCTTGCAGCAGGAGACTCGTGGAATTCAGGATTCTGATTAGCACATTTTATTTGCGATCAGACTAACTACTTCACTGAATGCTAATTCTAAACATTAGAAAACAGAAGTCAGTGTCTGAGGTCACGGGGGCGGATGCTAACCAAAGTAGCGATCGCTAGCAGCACGTTAAGTAAAAACTTGAGAGCAGCGCTCCAAGTGAGAAAAACAGACATGTCGGAGCTTACCAAGACTGGCCACAAGCGACACGGAGTCGGCGCGACAGCGATCTGGCTGAGAAATCCCTCTGAATATAAAAACATGGTCTTCTAAAGAATCGTGGCGACGCAACGTTTCTCCCTTCCTATAGTCGACCCACCAATCCACTGCCAGTTAACAATCTTCGGCCAATCTGGTAACTCATTCTGCACCTCCAGGGCGTCTCTGGCCAAGCACATTTAGATTCCTCCCCTATTCCATCTCGGTAGGTAGGGATGCTTCTGGATTTTACATTAACGAACTCCAAGATTGGTATCGTCAGCGTTCGGCTGAAAGCTAAACGTCGCTGCCACTCCTATTATGGCCAGCAACAACAGAATTTTACGTCATTTGGCCCCGCCCATCGTATTTCTGTGGGTGGGAACTGCTGTAGTAGCGCTCCAACCTGTGTAAATCCAATGACGTCGCAGTTCCAGGGAGCAAGTGTCAAGCTTGTTGCCCCTGCTTAGACGTGCCTTTTCATGGGCATCTTCTACAGTGACGTCTTACGACGGCGTTCAGGTGGCGGATAAAATTACAAGTTGATTCTATGAAGTGAAACTTCTGCCCTGGGACTGGTGCTCAAAGCGTCTGAGATTTGTACGGCTCTAGTGTTAGTATCTATCTCCGGTAATCCAAACCCTACCACTTTTCACTGCTATCTGCATTGTGTCTTTGATTTCCTAACTTGGAGTGGTCATGATGCCTCTGAGTAGCCTTAAGCAGAACAATGTACAAGTCATTATGTCGTCAATATATGACAGAAATCCCACTTCTTCATTATGTAACCACACCTGCGTTGGCCAGTCCTCATGTGATTCACTCTCGACCTTATTTGGCGTGGTATTTCGAATCCCTCGAAAGTCTTTGTTGGATCTTCAACCAGGCGAGTGTTGTTGGGCGGATGTTCGTTCCAGCAATGTCACCATTTAGAGGTCACGTCAAATACGGTGCCTAATGATTCCTTTGAAACCCTCAAATGTACATGGTTGTGTCCCTTAATTTTCAACCTTTCTACAAGTTTTACATTGCAGTTCGTACCAATAAATGATGGGCCGACTCCAGATGAGCCCTAGGCATGTTGTTGCCTTTTAATATCCGGTTTGTGCTTGCCTCGTGCGTCCTTTATTGACATTTTCGTACTCTTTCTCTGTACGTACACTATTGACCATTAAAATTGTTACACCAAAGAAATGCAGGTTGTGGTGGCACCGCCAGACACCACACTTGCTAGGTGGTAGCCTTTAAATCGGCCGCGGTCCGTTAGTATACGTCGGACCCGCGTGTCGCCACTGTCAGTGATTGCAGACCGAGCGCCGCCACACGGCAGGTCTAGAGAGACTTTCTAGCACTCGCCCCAGTTGTACAGCCGACTTTGCTAGCGATGGTTCACTGAAAAATTACGCTCTCAATTGCCGAGACGATAGTTAGCATAGCCTTCAGCTACGTCATTTGCTACGACCTAGCAAGGCGCCATTATCAATTGCTATTTGTCTTGTGATGCATGTACCGTCAGACCGATGTTCACCAATTATGGATTAAAGTTAAGTATTCCAGCAGTATGTACCTTTTTCGCTAGTCTCAATTCCTTGTCATTTTCCAGACCTCACGCCATCCTGCGTGAGCTTAAACGCGTGCCCTTCGGCCTCCCGTCCTCGTGGATTGGCTGTCTTGCCAGTCCACAAAACAGATGATAAACGGGTATTCATTGGACAAATATACTAGAACTGATATGTGATTACATTTTCACGCAATTTGGTTGCGTAGATCCTGAGAAATAGTACCCAGAACAACCGCCTCTGGCCGTAATAACGGTCTTGATACGCCTGGGCATTGAGTGAAACAGAGCTTGGATGGCGTAACAGGTACAGCTGCCCATGCAGCTTCAACACGATACCACAGTTCATCAAGAGTAGTGACTGGCGTATTGTGACGAGCCAGTTGCTCGGCCACCATTGACCAAACGTTTTCAGTTGGTGAGAGATCTGGCGAATATGCTGGCTAGGGTAGCAGTCGAACATTTCCTGGCTCCAGAAAGGCCCGTACATGACCTGCAACATGAGGTCGTGCATTATCCTGCTGAAATGTAGGACTTCGCAGAGATCGAATGAAGAGTAGAGCCACGGGTCATAACACATCTGAAATATAACGTCCATTGTTAAAAGTGCCGTCAATGCGAACAAGAGGTAACCGAGACGTGTAACTAATGGCACCCCATACCATTACGCCGGGTGATAAGCCAGTATGGCGATGATGAATGCGCGCTTCCAATGTGTGTTCACCGCGATGTCGCCAAACACGGATGCGACCATCATGATGCTGTAAACAGAACCTGGATTCATACGAAAAAATGACGTTTTGCCATTGGTGCACCCAGATTCGTCGTTGAGTACACCACCGAGGTGTGATGCAGCGTCAAGGGAAACAGCAGCCATGGTCTCCGAGCTGATAGTCCATGCTGCTGCAAACGTCGTCGATTTGTTCGTGCAGATGGTTGTTGTCTTGCAAACGTCCCCATCTGTTGACTCAGGGATCGAGACTTGGCTGCACGGTCCGTTACAGCCATGCGGATAAGATGCCTATAATATCGACTGCCAGTGATACGAGGCCCTTGGGATCCAGCACGGCGTTCCGTATTATCCTCCAGAACCCACCGATTCCATGTTCTGCTAACAGTCATCGGATCTCAACCAACGCGAGCAGCAATGTCGCGATACGATAAATCGCAATCGCGATAGCCTACGATCCGACATTTATCAAAGTAGGAAACGTGATGGCACGCATTTCTCCTCCTTACGCGAGGCATCACAACAACGTTTCAGCAGGCAACGCCGGTCAACTGCTGTTTGTGTATGAGAAATCGGTTGGAAACTTTCCTCATGTCAGCACTCTGTAGGTGTCGCCCCCAGTGCCAACATTGTGTGAATGCTCTGAAAAGCTAATCACTTGCATATCACAGCATCTTCTTCTAGTCGGTTAAATTTCGCGTCTCTAGCACGTCATCTTCGTGGTGTAGTAGTTTTAATGGCCAGTAGTGTACTTAAAATCGTCTGTATCGTGTAATCAGAATTATTGATTTCTTCAGCCAATATCGTGACAAATCACTCTGGGGAAAAGCTTCGTGTGGTGCCGACTCCCCTTCCGTCCTGAGGACGGCCACCGCGTGCCTTCGGAGGGGGCCCAGTGCTAGGTGGGCGTCGCACGCGAAAAGCCACGCGGTGCACCCAACGGGGAAATCGATGATTATTTCCCGGAATTTTAAGTGCTCTCGCTCCGTGAGTAGACTTCCTAATCTCTTTAGGCGGCCGTGAGGGAGAGGGTCGCCACTTGGCACGGCGTCCGCCTCTCCCCCTCCACTTCTCTTTCTCTCACCCCACTCCCAGCCGCCACCCGGCGAGTTCTCCACAGTCACTCAGACGGCGCGAGGAGTGCGCAGAACTTTCGCATGCTAAATGACCCTTAATTAGAGCGCACGCGTGCGCGAGTGCAGGAGGCGACCAACTCGTGCTGCGCTGTTGGGTGGGGCGTTGTAGAACTGTGCACGGCGGCGGTGGAGGAGTCGCGGGCTGCAGTGGCTCTGTTAAAACACTAGCAGCCGCGGAGTTTCTCAGTACCGACAAATTAGGACTCACAAACGAAATTTGTTGTTTTACATAAATTTTGTTGTAATTGCAAAAGTAACAGCATTTGCAAGAGGAAGTCTAGGACAGTTAACACTGAGATTGAGTACGTTGTTACTACAGTAGACCTAGCACGAAACTGCCATTTAAACAAAGGGGACAGAAACTTGGTCACCCCTTCAAATGAGCAACCAGGTCTCTTTGGAGCACTTTATGTGGTATAAAATCCGTACCAGGCAGTCATCTGACCCTCAAATACCAAATACTGACGTAAGCCATGTATTCGAGGTGCGGTGTGTGTCCCGGTCGTTCGAAGGGAGCCAGCGCTGTTAAGATTGGTCGACATGAATTGAGATAACAAAAGTCATGGGGTGTCGTGTACACAAGGTGTAAAAGCATACTGCATTGTCGGAACTATCATTTGTACTCAGGTGATTCAAGCAATACTTTATCGTCCTTTTTCTGGCTAGAATCTGTGAATGGAACTAAATAATAATGAAGTGTATCAGTCTTTGGACAGTGTACTACAACGTAGTGTGTAAAATTGAAAATCGCGGGAAGGAACAATACCTTTTGAACAGTAGAGTGCAACAGTTCTTGTAATAGTGAACAGACTATTTTCGGCATTTCAGCCATTAGAAATGGTATCAACAAACTGTCGCAACAGACAAAAGCAAAATTCGCGTGATAAACAGTGAAAACTGAATGCTACTGAGAGACACGCGTGAACATTATCGCGACACAATAGGCGAAATATTCATCACGACAATATCAGAGAAGTATTTTCCAGTGACTCCAGCTTAGAATTGCCTTTTAAACGATTAAAATCTATCGCTTCTGTGTCGACCCATAAAATACGGTACGGACGATAATCCAAATTTTTGACGTGACTGTTGAATGAGATCATGCAGACTTGCGTAGCAGCCACACCAAAGAACTTAGAACAGCAAGGTGATTCTACATGAAATCATAGCAGGCTGCGCAAGGAACGTGGACAGCGCAGAGAAACTACACTGAAAGGTTACCGCAGCAACATGAAGTGGGGACGTTGGTAATAGAGAAGCTGCCGAACTCAACATCTCGTGGCTAATCTCCCAACTGTCTACGGCAGCTCCACCTGGCCGCCTACCAGCTGGCTACTATGACGACAACTTCACTCATCGGCAGACTGCGGAAATGCGAGGACGAGACAGCGAATGCACACGACCCCACAGCACGCCACAGGCAAACAGCAACCGCGTTTATCCAATTGACTGTGTGGCCTACCGTTTATGAATACAGAGGCTCCCGCGCCAAACGTCAAACATCTCGACATGCGGTAGCGTTGAGAGCTGACTAGAAACTATCTGCTGGCACGACAGAAGGCATTGTTACGTTGTCTTCAGAGCAATTAAGTAGCTTCGCATCACAGATTGTATTAATGCAAATAACTGTAATAGTAATTTTGACATTTTGCGAAATTTTTGCTGTGAAGCATAGTGTGCATGCGTATGCAGATTTACATCAATGAAAAAGGTACTAACGGCTTCAATGCAGGTACTATCTCCATAGTTATTAATTTTGGGCATACATGTACAGTAATCTATGATGTGTATCCTGTTTTGGTGTTTTGTATAACCTGGTGGATGTTGACATTGATATCTGATTTTGATACGCTTGTGTGTTCTACGTATTCAGTGGTGATAAATATTGTGTTAATTTGGGTTAGCAGAGGTACTACAGTCGGTATTCATTTCATTTGCTGATAAGTAGGAGCGTCTCAGTTACCCAGGGATTATCTTATACTATTTGCCAGTGTGCAGTACATAACCAAAAATGTCTACTGGGACTAAGCCAGAGGCTGAGGAGGTAGCGTCTGAGAAGAAGGATGTAGTGCAGGAGGATAGGGATGATTCAGGAATCACTGTGTGAGGATTGCCAGTTGACAGCCCTTTAGCTCATTCAACTGCTTATACTGAGACACGAATAAAACCAACAGTAAACAAACGACATCCAGAAAAGGAGAGATGGGGAAAATGTAATCAATCATGGCAGTGATTTTGCAAAGCCATAAAGAGTCTGATCAGAAGAATAAAGAAGGATTGCACAAAATGGACCAGAAAAAATACGATATGTTACGAGAAGTTGATCAGAAGAATGAAGAAAGTTTTCAGAAGGTATTACAAGAAAAAGTTTGACCTGAACGAAAGATTACAAGAGTTTAAAGAAAAGATGAAGAGAGAGTTTGAGGAAAGAGATAATAAATTGCACTAAAACCTGGGCAACATGACATGTAAAATCGAATAAGATGTTATGGAAGTCAAGGAAAACTCGGAGAGAACTATCCAAGAAGAAAAGTGACACAGAAGCAATGGCAATGTGAACTGCTATTCAAGGACTTGGGGCAAAGCAAACTGAAGTGCTTGTATATATAAATAATGCTACAGCAATGCAAAGGAGAGGAGATAATCAGAAGATTACACAGGATATCTGGCACTTACAGGCAGAAATCCAACAACTGGAAACGAAAAGTGAAAAAAAAAATTGGTAAGTGCAGTGATAGCAGCGAGGGATAGTAAGGTTGTTATGGTGGTGAATGGTGATAACAGGTACACTCAGGTTCATTTTGGACAAAGATGTGAACCAAACGGAACCTTGAACGCAGTGATATTTAGGAAATGATTAAATGACATTTACCCACACATTTCTAGGATAAAGACAAGCTTCAGTTGGAGCGTTAAGCTTTCAGAAGGGTGGGGAGGGGCGGTGGGAAGTAAGGGAAAAAGATTAAATTACCAGTTATGACCAATTTGAAGGATAATTTATAAAGAACTAATGGTTGAGGGGTCATCAGTGCGCAGGTTTAGAAGACCCGCTACTCAAATCACTTTGTAATTGAAGAGGTACTGCCAAGTAGTTTGGTGAACATTTGTAGGAGCTGAAGAAACTTTAAAGCAACCATTAGATGAGGATATAACGATATCTGCCATTAAGAGAAGATTGAGTAGAAGAATGCAAGAGAACCTATCAGTAAGCCTGATCAAGGATGGAGACTCAGTGATGAAGGTAGCTGAGCAGTTAGAATCAACACATGCGGTGGAAGATAGTTGGATTAATGAGCAAAACCAAGAAGGCCATAATTGCCAACGAAATCACTCTGGTGCCCAACCATCCCTCTGAGGCAGGAGAGCTGGTCATGACTACAAGAATTGGTCACCAAGTTAACAATGATTGCAGAAGAGATGAAGACAGAGGTAACCTGGATGAAAGAAATGACCAAGACTGTTCAAGTGTAAGAAAGAGACAATTCTTTTGCCTGTATACCGAGTGGAGATTGTTATCCTCTCACCTGGATAAGACTTTTCGTCCTTTTTCAGGTCTCGCACCTCTACTGTCTGTCCTGCCCATAGATTTAAGAGGTTTTTAGGCATTAATTCATTGGATGATTAGCAAATCCTGGCGAATACGAAGAAACAATTAAGGAAATAGTGGGGTTTACTCATTAGGTAAATAAATAGATTAAATGGTGTTATTCAGATAACATCTAGAAATAGCAGGAGTTTCTTTTTTATTTATGGTGTTGTCATAGTCACTGTGGTTGTCCAGGTATTCCACTCAAAACCAATTAGTAATACTTAAGGGATGTGTCATTATGTTAATAGGAGGTAACTAAGAATTGTTGAAGAAGTAATGTTTTATATAATTGTTTGGAAATTAAATTACAAAATAGTAGTTCCAGACCTGAAGAAAAATACTGTATTTGTTTAAATGAGGAAAAGAGCTTATTAATATCAGTATGGAGTTTTGTGTAAGTTTGCAGTTTTTTCCTTGTAAGTAATGAAAGGGTAAGCAAACTGTAAGGTATTGTAATTGAATAACAACTGATGGATATGATCGATAGCAGAATGTGTACAGTGGCATATAATTGGCAAGTAATGGACTATGTGAATAATATTGAGATATTGAGATAGAGACAGATGTGGCGTTATGACATGAATTTAATGAGGATTATAATATGCAAAGAGTTAATGGAGCATTGCAGAGTTTTTGGGTATTTATGGAGATTAAAGAAAGTGATTAGTGGATGATGAAGGAATGTGTATTGGAACTAAAGGTGGTATTGATTTGAGATGTTGAACTGAGGTAAATATGTATATGTTCAGGGAGGTTTTTATAAAGTGTAAGATGCCTGCAGTATGGGGCATGTAATAGCTAATATTTGAAAGTGATTTATGTTCACACAACTTACCTTTTTTATATCAGTATGTATTTAGAATTTGTAATGATGAAATAGGTATGTTGATGATAAGTGGAGAGTAACTCATGAAAAGTACACAAATAATGATTCAATAATCTAATTAGACATTAAGGTTATTGAGGTTATTTAATTTTTGTTATCTGGTTGAGCACAAAGGTAGAACGCTGATAGTATGTGGTAGGTGATGAGAACTGATATTTAAAATTTTGAATCTATATAACAACAGGTATTCACCATCCTATATGCGATGTTAATAACAATTGTTCAAATTCAGTAAAAATAGTCTATGGCAGCCATCTCTTAGGAAGCTGGTTCTGAGAAAACCACATTCTCGGTAGACTTACATTTGCATAGTCAAGCGTTTTTGTGATGTGCTAGATAATAAATATCTAGCCTTTTATGGCAAACACATACTGTTGAAGAGATAAATTTTTTGTGCATAATGTAAAGAACCTGTGTAAACTATTGCCTATTTTTCCAATAAGACATGTTGAATATTTTGCGTAACACTTCCTGTAGAGGCAGTTTACTATCACAGTCAGTGGGAATTCACTCGATATTTTATAATTGCGGTCTGTACTTGAATTTAATGTTTTAATTCTTTTTCAGTCTGTATAAACTTTTCCTGTCTTCTTCTTCGCCTCTGACTACCAAGAAGCTTTTTTGGGCTGGGATGTAAAGGGTCCTGAGCCTCATACATAGACATAACTGTAGTTATCCCTGGCGCAGATCTCCGTAGGTTAGATGTCGATAGCCGAGCGCCACAATCCCTAGAGAAATGAGGCAGTTATAAGTAAGTGGAGTGCAGGAAGTTTGCAGGGGTAGAAGCCACTAAGAGAGCTCTAAGTAAGCAGGATATGCTGCAATGGCGGAAGACCGCCCACAGTACGTGTTGTCGACCGAGTATGTCCGTCACACCACAGGTTGACCCCCAGCAGCTTCCCATTTGTGACAAAAAAGTTTATGTAGGAGTGTTTTATTAATTGTCTACATCGTACCGCAATTACATGTTCCGCGTTGACCCCGCAGACCACCTAAAAATGGGTTGCTGTGATGACTGTGGTGTGGTTGTGCTACTTAATCCTGTAGCATGGGAAAATATCAAAAGAGTCACCTGTGATGAGTACAGACATCATTAAACTTTAAGCCAAAGAGAGTAAGTGTATAACAATTACAACAGAACACTGTAGTGATTATTATTACAACATAACCTTGTTGATTGTGTTAATGTATTATGCAGCAGCCGAAACACTGATATAAAATAAGTCCCACAGTAGTACAGGTCAATCAGCCCCTTATCATTAGGACTCATTCGGTATAACTCGTACGTTAGGCTGCTATTCGTGATCAATAAATCCCAATCAATCGTCTGCTTTTCTTTTTAAAATTAAAAGTGTTGCAAACGATAAAATCTTCTCAATATTGTATTTCACACCCTTCCTGTTACATTGTACTTCATTACACTCCAGTTACCAGTAAGTGAAATCAAGTAGAAATGTTATCAAGCACCTGTTACAATCCGAATACATTTTCAAACAGAGGCTGTTATGAACTTATCAAATTTTCCATCTTAACGACAGGTGAAATTGTTAAGACATTAATAAATTCAGTTAATCTGAAACATGTTCCATCATCGACGAGTTTCTTAAATGGTGCATGATGACAAACTATGGCTTAACCTTCCACAAATTTTTATAGCTACTTTTTAAAAAAAATATAGGATTGAACTCACGATAAAATTCTGCAACTGAAGAACAAACAATATTCTCAAATAGTTCAATTCATTATGAAGCACTTGTGTGTTTAAAACTCAAAAGCATTACAAAACATATAAAGACGTGTCACAAAAAATTCATGATAGAAATATCAAATAGGTTTGATGCTCTCAGGACACACGAAGATCAAGACGAGGATGTAAATAAACAGTGGATCACTGTGAGGATTAATATCAAAGAGGCAGCGAAGGTCACAATAGGTACAATTAAGAAGAACAGGAGAAAACCGTGGTTTGATGAGGAATGGAACAAATTGGTAGAGGAAAGGAGAGAAACGCGATCAGACTGGGATAGAATGGGAGACAGAAAACGAGAGGGGTTCTTAAACTTGAGAGGGGAAGTTGGTCGTAGGCTACGGGCAAATTACAAAAATGGAAACAAACAGTAAAACAAAAAACATCAGGGAATTTTACCTAGACATAAATAGGTATAGGAAGGGCTTCAAGGCTAGAAAAATGCACTTCGAGGGGATGCTGGGGGAATACTAACAGACCCTAGTGCTATATTAAGTAAATGGAGGGCGTATTTTGAGCATCTATTAAATGTACACCAGAAAGCAAGAAATGAGCAGGCGTACGAAATACATACTGCAGAACCCCAGATACCTGAGCCAACGTTAAATAAGTAAGAGATGCAATCAACAAATTGAAAAACCATAAAGCACCACGATCAGATTGCATAACTCCAGAATTAGTTAAAAATGGGGGACAGAAATTGGTGGAAGTAGTTCACAAAGTGATAACTAAAGTATGGAACTCAGAGATGATACCTGAAGAGAGGCAGGAGTCGATTCTGATCCCAATTTTTAAGAAAGGGTAGTGATTATAGAGGGATATCGCTATTACCGGTATGTTCCAAAATTTTCTCGAATATTCTGCTAAGCAGGCTTACACCATACGCAGATGAAATTGTGGGGGATTACCAAGCCGGCTTTCGGAGGAACAGATCAACTATAGACCAAATATTCACCCTGCGTCAAATTTTAGAAAAGAAATGGGAATACAATAAACCAGTTCATAATCTTTTCATAGATTTTACAAAAGCATATGATTCAGTATTGCAATCACGCATATTGTCTAGGAATTTAAAGATTAAAATGTACAAAACTATTATTCCACCAGTTATGCTGTATGGGTGTGAGACTTGGTCTCTCGCTGTGCAAAATGAAAAGCCGTTTCGAGTATTTGAAAACAAAATTTTGAGGAAAATTTTCGGAGCAAAAAGGGATGACATTAGCGGAGAGAGGCGAAAACTGCATAACGAAGAGGTTCACGAACTCTATTCAAGCCCTGACATAATCAGTAATGTTAAATCACGTAGGCTGCGATGGGCGGGTCACGTAGCTCGAATGGATGAGGGCAGGGCAGCGCGCAGAGTACTGGTAGGGCACATAGAGGGAAAACGTCCTGTGGGGAGACCGAGGCGTAGATGGGAGGACAATGTGAAGGCTGATTTGAGGAGCCTAGGTATTGAAGGTGAATGGAAGGAAATAGCCCAAGACGGGGACAGATGGCGAAAATACGTTGCTGCGGTAATGGACTCTCGAGTCTGGTATGACCAGTGAGTAAGTAAGTAAGTAAGTCACAAAAAATTACTCGTGTGGGATAGACATAGGTAGATGTGATGTACACATACAGACAAATAAATCCATACAAATAAAAAAAATCGATGATTTATTCAAGCGAAAGAGCTTCGGAAATTAAGGAAGTTAGTAGCGCGTCCACCTCTGCTCCTTATGCAAGCAGTCATGCGACTTGTCACTCATTGGCTGCGTTGTTGGATGTCCTCCTGATGGAAATCCTGCCAAATTCTGTCCAACTGGCTCCATAGATCCACAAAACCACGAGATGGTTGGAGGGCCCTGCCCTTAATGATCCTAACGTTATCAATTGGGGAAAGATTCCTCGACCTTGCTGGCCACGGTAATTTTCGGCAAGTATGAAAACAAGCAATAAAAACTCTCGCCGTGTGTGCGCAGACATTACCTTGCTGAAGACCAGGATGGTTTGCCATGATGGGGCAGCACAACATGTCGTAGATTATCGTCGACGTACCACTGTGCTATAAGGGTGCCGAACCAAAGGGGTCCGTTTACGAAAAGAAGTGGCACCTCACACCATCATTCCTGGTTGTCTGGCTGCATGGCCGCTGACGGTCAGGTCGGTATACCACCTCTGTCTGGGGCTTCTCCAGACGTCCACTGACTTGAGTGGAGCTGCCTTCAGTGGTGGGTCATGTTTCGAATATAGTCCTGACGATGGAAAGCTATGAGACACAAATTTGACGGTCGTCATGTGGCGTGACGATACGTAGTGATGGTTTGTGATACCGTTTCTTTTCATAGTAGGACCCATTTCGTGGTCATCTGCAGCACCCTTACAGTAGAGCGGTACGTCGACGATATCCACGCACCATTTTGTTGCCCTTCATGGCTAGCATCCTGTGCTTACTCTTCATCAACATAATGACAGCCCTCGTAAGGCGAGATTTTCTACTGACAGCCTTCGTGCTCGTCAAATCCTATCTTGGGCAACAAGGTCGCCATTTATTCCCTCAGCTGCGAAATTTTTGAGCATTATGGGCAGAGCCCTCCAACCAGCTTAGGATTTTGGCGATATAAGGCCCCAACTGGACAGAATTTGACACCATTTCCCTCAGGAAGACATCTAACAATCCCACCAGTAAATGAAATGCCGAACAACTGCTTGCGTAAGGGTCAGAGATGAACCAATCCGTTATTTACTTGCTCAGTTTGTGGAACTTCTTCTCTTATACGGATCATTACACTTTTCTGAAACAGTAGTCATTGTTTGTATATGTACATCACATGTGTCGACTTTCGTCTCATTCAGAGAACTCCTTCTGGTTCGTCGTTTCATCATTTTTTGGTCTTACAGCTTCTTTATAAATGCAGTACAAAACAGCCTTATATATATCAAAACAAGAAAAACAGGAGAAAATGCCGGAAATCGATATGGACATTTATAGTGCACGTTCATTCATGTGGTTGTAAAGTTGTCATTAAATTGGAACACAGTACCGGAAACATCGTGTGCTGCTGTGTACACTATTCTCAAGGAGCAACACTTTCTCCTATCAGAAGAGCATGTAACTACAATTCAGTACGAATGCGGACGATGTCAAGATCTGTATAAGAAATGTTTCCATGAGAGGAGAGGACTCTGTTACGAATCATTCGGGTGGAAACAGAAAAACGACATATTCGAGAGCTATAGACATATCTGAAGTTAAAAGTTCAGATGAAACGTGGTCACAACTTACTTCACTTTTACACCATTAAACACTTCTTCCGTCTGATCAGAAGTACATTCCATATCGTGTTTGCAAGATAGATGTATTGTCATATGAGGCTTAATCTTTCATTTTGCTCTTGTAGATACTGTTCAATAACTCTAGAGATGTTTATGAACGGACATGAGTTCCTTGTCATAAGACAAACGGATCTATAAAGGAGCTGTTTCGTCTAGAATTGTAAAAAAAGTTCTCATTCGGTTCATGTTACACCTGCATTCCGTGCAGTCGTAGTTCATCAATAATACACAGTCCGACTATTACAGACCACACGCTTCTTCATGTTGAAGGACTGCGCTTGCTATAGAGTGTGTCCTTTTCAGATTACTTCGTATCGAAAACCTGTGAGAAATCAGCAATTTCATTCCAGAACCAGTTCACTAAAGATCTGTGAGTAAAACTGAAAGAATTAACTTTTCATTCAAATAAACGATAATAGATGACTCCACTAGCAAAATAAATCTGTCTCAGAGACAGCATCGTTAGACAAATCTTAAATTACGTGTGTTTCCCATTTTACAAAGTGAACCCTCGTTCACACAGTCCATTAGGATTAATAATCTGTCATACAGACAGTCCCATTTTACCAAGAGATGTTGCGATCCTTCGTTCACAAAGTCCATTAGGATTAATAATCTATCATTCAGACAGTGTTCCAACGAATCACAGGTGTAGCTGCCAGGAGAGACATAAGGGACGTTGTAACCTCCCCACAAAATTTATTCACATTTAGTGTAACCTAAAAACAGAAAAGTTCCTAAACTTCTCAACAGTAAAAATTATAATTATGTCGTTCATATTCAGTGCAACGTCCCAACAAAAAATAAATTCAGTAACCTGGTAAAAATACAATGTAACTAACCTCTCAGTTAAATTGTGGCTCACTTGTAACTTTTCAATAATTGACTGTGTATTTAACCTGGTAAATTTTGGACGTCAGCAGTGCTGCGTCATGGCCCTGAAAGATCATTCTGAATGAAAAAAAAAAAATTCTTACCTCAATGAAGTCGCCGGATAACGCATATATATCTGCTCTTACAATAAATTTTTCTGGCACAGCCGTGTGCAATGCTGGCCGATAGTTTAGTCATTTATGAAAGGAAACAACTGATTTTTCTTTCGCAATAATCGGGATGATCATGGATTGGAGAAAATAGTAAATTCCTTAAGTTGAAATGAACGGTTGTTAAAAGTTATTTTTTATGAGGAAGATTATTATTAGGACATTTTTTAAAACATTTACATGGGACTTGAGATAACAATACTACTTATGCGCGAGGCTGCTTTTTTACCTTATACAATAATGCTCAGGCTCCGGCATCGCTGCACCACGACCGGCCCAGCCAACATGATACACCAGACCAGACCAGACTGCTCGCTAGCAACAACTTACTGCTACAGCTACACAGTTCCTACTGCAGTCAACACTGCTCTCTGGTCTGAGATTCTCTTATACCTTACATATCGCAGGCAGCGCGTAAGCAATACATCGAAATTACATCTGCTCGGACCTCTTACATAACCCTCCACTAGGGAGGGGGGGGGGGGGGGCAAAAATTTGACAGCAATGGTGAGTCAATTGGACTTGCCATGAGCAACAAATTTTTCTAAAATCTATTTAGTTACTAAGCCTACAGTCACAGAGTATATACATTATTGATAAGTGCAGAACATATTAAGTAATGAAATAGAGTGCACACACACTGAGTACAGAATATATCAAGAAATGACAAAAAGTATACGCAATGAGTACAAAAGATATTAACAAATTACATAAAGTGCACACGCACTGTATATGTCTTTAGCATATCTAGGACAACTGATCATATTAACAAATGAAATAATGTGCACACACACTGTAAAAATCTTTAGCATTTTACAAGAACTGATTACCCTAAAAATGAAATAAAGTGCACATGCACTGTAGAAGTCTTTAGCATATTTACAACATATCATGGAGTGAAATAAAGTGCACACGAACTGTAGAAGTCTCATTAATCATTGGCATTCATTGGCTATTTACTCAGCATACTGTAGAAGTCTTTATCATATTTACAAGAACTAGGAAAGGAATGGGAAGGATTGCATCATGGTTGTAGCACAGTAGGTTGCATGTAGCTGCACTGAAAGTCCATATCTTTCTACAGAAGCACAACACCAAGTGAGACAATCTGAAGTTCTCTTCCCTGAAGTATTTATCAGTGTAGCCAAGACACTGAAATATTGTATTAATATTCAATGTTATCATTTTGGTAGTACATTAGGTACACCAAACAGTAGGACCATAATAACATCTCCATCGTTGAAGGTGGTGGACAGCATGATGTGTCAACACCACATTCTTGTAGAATCCATACTCTTTCAGCAACGTAGAATTAGTGCAAAAACCAAATATAGTGCTCCATGATCATGAGGATAGACAGGACAAATGGATATTTCAGAAATTTCTGGTAATTAGGTCAGAAGGTGAAGGACATTAAGTCTTATGCTAGTCATCATTGAGAATTACACTAGTCTATCTACCGAATTGAATAATTGTTGGCACTCATTGCCTAGTTACTAAACATTTCTGTACAATGTATGGAGTATTACAGAACATTATTCATAAGTCATCTGATTACAGTAAATATTGGCACTCATTGGCCAGTTACAAACCATTTTTATCCATTATTCAGAAGTCATCATTCAAAGCAAGAGTTAATTAATGGCATAGCATTTATACATAATTCATCTAATTATAGTAATCATTGGCATTCATTGGCCAGTTACTAAACATGTAGCAAGTATTGAATATTACAAAACACTATTCATAACTCAACTGATTGCGGTAATTATTGGCACTCATTGGCCACTTACAAAGTATTCGTATAGTTTTACAAAACATTATTCAGTATTATTCAGAAGTCATCATTCAAAACAAGAGTTAATTATTGGCATAGCATTTATAGAGTATAACAAAAATACTATTTATAGAAATTATTGGCATAGCATTTATGCATTATTACAAAACATCATACAGTATTACTCAGAACTCATCATTCAAGTGACATAGGACATATTTAAAATGTAACACATTGTAACTATTACTCAAGGTCTGTGGTCCAATAATACATAGATATAATGGATTCAGTACATCTGAGAAATTTGCATTATATTTAGAACTAGAGATATATCTTAAACTGGTAGCATTATTTGGTTGTGAACTGGTAATAGTTGGGACTGGTAATAATTTTTCTTTTTTTTGTTTTGGGATCGATAATTAAATGCTGGGGCATGAAAATATTTGCTTTTGACCTATTGCTAGAAATAAGGATTAATAACGTCATTCGTCATGAGTCAGCTGTAGCAAGGTTATGACACAAAGACAGTATATGTGATCACATTCATAAATGATACACACAAAAGGGTAAAAAAAATGCAAGTACTAGAACAGGTTTAATGACTAACTGCTTACAGCACATTAATTTCATGAATAACTTTTCCTGGAAAAAATACAAAATGGATTATTGAGCTGAAAGAAGAAATGCACATTACGTTGAAAAGTAGTGAACTTCGAATTAATAGGTAATGAAACGTGTACTCTATATGTATGTACTCTAGCTGTCCTTTCCAAAAACATTCAGTCATTACACCATGCGACATAAGACATACTGTCAAAAGGAACTGCAACAAATACTTAAATAATTACATAGCATCTCTTAACTAACAGTAAATATATAAACGTCATCATTATCGTCACCTGCAAAGAAAAACTTCATTATTCATATTACCATAACTTCATATAATTATTCATCATCATTTATTATTATCTGCAAACAAGGACACTTCATTATTCGTTATTCATATTACCATTTACTTCATACAACTATTCATACTACAGAGTTTCTTATTTCTAGCGTATTTCATCACTAAAACTAAGATGTGTAGTTCTGTCTGACAGCTTGCATCAATCGCCTCGTATTCTGAAAGAAAAATTATTAGTCAAGACTGCTATCATACGATGTGTATAGTATATTCTGGTTAATGCTTGTTAATTCTGATCCATTTACTCTTCATGACAAGATATTGCATTTTCTTTCGTTCATTCCGAGGGTTAAATTCCCATTGCGTAGTAATCCACTGTGGTTGGTTTAATTTATTTCTTGTACACGTTATTGCTTTCTGAAAATGATGAATAAGGATTAATATCTTGCATTTAAATCATATACTCATTAAATAAAAACTTTTTTATAATGGTATAATTAAGCATACAGCATAGCATGACAGAAAACGTATTAGGTCAAAAACATAGACAGTTTTCAAGTGCAAAAAATGTACACACAGTATCATAATGTAGTGGCAAAAAGTGTAGAATAGTCAAGATATTGAGATATCATAAGAAAAAATGTCAAAGTCAACTGGTGTTTGTTATATCTTAAAGATTACATACTGCATTCAGACAAAACTTCTACTTTCGATAGGAAAACAATCATACATACACAAAAAATGGAAAATGTGCACGGTCTGATGTCTAACGACAAGAAAAGCGACCTGCTAACCTTACCTTGCCGGGCACTTGCCAGGAAAAAATATGTTCATCACCAGTAAGTGTTCATATAAATATAATTGCATAAGAGGTCATATAAAATTCAGGAAATGGCATTACAGTGTGATAAATCATAAAGTATATTCATTCAATGAAGAGTTTAACATTGGAGACTTGTGATTGCCTTTGCTTTTTCTGGTTCTCAAAGTTTCGACGTGTACTACATTGGGGTGAGGAATGCTGCGAATTCGATATGGACCTGCGTATAGAAGCTCAAATTTACTGCATATACTCTTTCCTCTGTTGGATAAATAATGTGTGCGTACTAATATCTTCTGTCCAATGTGAAAGTCACGGCGTGTACAAACCTGTTTTAGCTGCCTCCTCCGGCGCTCTGCGGCACGTTTGATGTTGCTCAGCGCAATGTCAATTATTTCATGGTGGCGTAGTCGACGAGATGTAGGAAAAGATACTAATTCTTTAATTTTGTTAGGTGGTTCAACACTTTTCACTATAACAGTCGGAGAGAGCATAGTAGATTCATTTGGTATGGAGTTAATTACATCCTGGAATGACAGTATGTGTGTATCCCAATCAATATGTTTTTTATGGCAGTATATTCTACATAGTTTACCAATTTCCTTCATTAGTCGTTCACAAGGGTTCGAAGAAGCGTGATACCTGGATATATAGATCGGAGAAATGTTTCTAGCTCGTAACATACGTGTTCATATAGCAAATCGAAACTGTGGTCCATGTCGGAAATTACTTTCAATACATGCCCTACATGAAATAAAAAATGTTTTACAAATGTATTCAAAATAGATTTAGCAGTAGCTTTGCGTAACGGAGTGAAGGTCACAAATTTCGAAGTGAGTTCAACAGCGACAAAGATGTAGCAAAAACCTCTATTAGTTCTGGGAATCGGTCCAAAAATGTCTACAGCAGCCATGTGTCTCAATTTAACGGGTACGATGGGATGTAACGGAGGAATATGTGAAGTCGTGTCTGACTTAGCTTTCTGGCAGATTTTACACGACGCTAAAACTCGTCGAATACGTTTCTCCATGTTCGCAAAATAACAGTTCTGTCTCAGTATAAGAAAACATTTTTTGGCTCCATAATGTGCATAACTTAAATGAGTATACCAAATTAATTTGTTAACAAGTTCGTCAGGAACGCATAATAACCAATTGTTGCTGTCAGGGTGAGAGCGGCGAAACAGATTGTTATTGCGTACAGTGTAATGGTTTCTGATGGTAACATTATTCCTATCTTGCCAAAGGTGATTAATTTCTTTCCACGCGTTGTCTTTGCTCTGCTCTTGTGCTATGTCTCGTAATTATGCCGAAATAAAATTTTCGAATGCAACTTGTTGAATATACACGACGCTAAAATTTGCTTGGCAGAAGTTGGTTGCAATGTCTTGCTGATTGTTGCTGAGAGAACGAGATAGTGCGTCTGCTACAACATTTTGTGTACCGGTAATGTGAACAATTGTAAAATCAAATTCCTGTAAATACAGTTTCCATCTGCTTAACCTGTCGTGTGTAAATTTTGCGGAAAGTAGAAACTGTATCGCTCTATGATCTGTGTAAACGGTCGTATGTCTTCCATAAAGAAAATGCCTAAATCTCGTAAATGCCCATACAACACATAATGTTTCAAGTTCTGTAACAGAATAATTGCGTTCAGCAGGTGACAGAATGCGACTTGCAAAGGCGATGTTTTTAATTACTGTAGTACCATCTTCTTCAATTTCCTGAAAAATGTGTACGTCTAAAGCGGTGTTAGAACTGTCGGTGGGAATGGAAAAATTTCTAGTAAGATCTGGGTGTGATAAAAGTGGTGCATTCAACAAAGCATGATTCAGATTAGCAAATTCAGACTGTGCTTGGCTATCCCAGGACCAAATAGTGTTTTTACCCGTCAACTGACATAATCTAGGGGTGTCTAAAGCAGCGTAATGAATAAACTTACGGAAAAAGTTATTTAATCCCAGAAAGCTGTGTAATTGTTTCTTCGTCGTAGGAACAGTAATGTCACGTAAGGCTTGAAGTTTTTCCGGGTCAGGCGCAATACCTTCTGCTGAAATTACATGTCCAAGAAATTTTATGGAAGTTTTACCAAAGTGCGATTTGAAAAGATTAACTGTGAGTCCTTGTGCACGAAAAGTTTGTAACAGTTGTTCAAGAATCAAATTGTGTTCAGACCAGTTAGCTTCTGCAATGAGAATGTCGTCTACATACGTTGTGATTCTGTCTTTAAGTTCTGTCGGAAGTATACTATTCAAACCGCGAATAAATGCTGCTGAAGAAATTGTTAAACCGAACGGTAATTTGCAAAATTGATAACAGTCACCAAAACAGAGAAAAGCTGTGTACTTTCTGCAGTTCGGATGGAGCTGAATTTGCCAAAATCCCGATTTCAAGTCTAATGTGGAATAAATAGCAGTACCATGAAATTTCTGTAGAAGTTCTTCTAGTGTCTGTGGGCGATCTGTTTCATTAATAATAACGTCATTGAAGTGACGCGAATCAAGTACGAGGCGAAGTGAACCATCCATTTCCTTAACAATATGGAGCGGGTTTTATATACGGACTAAATGCCGGTTCAATAATTCCTTGGTCAAGCATAGCTTGCAATTCTTTCTTAACTTGTTCTCTGTGAATATACGGAATGGGATAATGTTTACCTTTAAATGAGTCGTGCTGTTTAACTTGAAATTCATACATAAAACCGGACATAGTACCAGGGATTTTCTCAAAAACTGGAGCTTGCTGTAAAAGAATATTGCGTAGCTCTGTGCGTTCGTCGTCTGTATTTGCACTGCTCTGTTTAACTTTATCAGAAATCATTTGCATAACGTCATAGTCGGCTTCGTCTGGTGTATTGTAGTTGTGAACATACGTATCTGTGAACAATGTCAAATGACAGTCTATGTAACGCGATGTAGAAATGACCTCTGTTCGATTAATTGTTTGTTCTTCTACAGATAAAGAGTGCTGAAATTCTAATGCCAGTTGTACATTTTCATCCTTTAACATTACATAGGAATTTTGAAAGTCAATAATTGCGTCATGATGTACCAAAAAATTCGTACCTAAAATAATGTCTGTTGTCAATAAGGGAACAATCCAAAAATTTGAGTGAAACGTATGACCTGCAATACAAAATGATAAGTGTGTCTGTAACTTTACATCTACTCCTTTACCAGATACTGCTCCTTTTACTTTAGTTTTGCCTAATGGTATCGTAGGATAGGTATTTTCTTTGTTACATTCGATGAACGTTTCTTCATTTATAACTGACATAGGTGATCCAGAATCGATTACTGCTGAAAATTTGGATGATCCAACCCTTACTTCAAAGACAGGGTGGGAAATGGTTTTTTGAATAACTGGTTTTTCATGAAAAAGTGTGTCTCGGATGTCGTCAAAAGTAATAACATTTTCGTGAACAAGATTCTGTGTGTCAAAAGTAGTGCTTACGTTGCTGAAAGACTGAGTCTGTACTGTATCTAGTCAAATTCTTTTTGACGTGCTGTTATTTGCGGGAGGATGCTGTGGCATTTCCACTATTTGTACTGTTCTGTTATTTCGTCCTGACTTATTACGTTCGGGATGATACCGACTGTCATTCATGATAATCTGTTGTTGCGGACGATTCTGCTGCTGATAGGACCGACTGTTAGGCTGAAAACTGTACTCATTACTTTTACGTCTGTCACAATAATCATTGCTATACGGCGCATTGCGAAAAGAGTTGAAATGACGTGTTTTCTGTACATAGTGATTTCCTTGTTGCTGTGCGTTACTATTTGGTGGAGCCGACGCTATATGTGTAGGCGGCGAAACATTAAAGCTTGGTTGACCTTGCAAACCACATTGTTGGTTAGGTATGCTAACCGGCTGGTTTTGATGCTGTTGCGAGGAAAACCCTCTACTGTTGCCAAAATACGTCTGTGATAGATGTAAATTTTGTACATACTGATGATTACACTTCTGTCTTTCATTAAAATTACGCTGGTAGTTCTGGAGTGTCTAACGAAAACTGTCACCTTCGGTAAAACTTGTCATATTGGGTTTTCTTTACACGTTTCTAATCCTAGATAGATCGATAATTGAAGAGTTGTTTTGATAGATATAAATGATAGTAAAAGAGAAGGCAGCAGTCCAGAAAACTAAAGATAAAATAGCACTACTACGGCTCGGGGCCCTGTGCACGCTACGGCACATATTCATCGAAGTGTAATGAATCCCCTGAGGTCACTTACGCGCTGCAAATTAATTTTAGTTTCTGCGTTACAGGCAATGCCGGTGAAAATTCAAACGCAAATTGTTGTATCCAGTCAATAGGGTGAATCTGTGTTCTGTCACTCTAAGAAACCTTAAATTTTCTAACAGATAGAAAATGTTTGTAATCAAAATTATCGTATCTGTATGTCTGAACAGGTTCAGGATTGAATGATAATCTGTTTGTCTGTGACTGTTCGGAATCTAACTCACGTGCTCTCTGTAAATTACCTAAATTTTACTGGCTGTGTGACTCTGACAAATGTTCGGAGACTGGCGTATGGCTCTGAGCACTATGGGACTTAACATCTCTGGTCATCAGTCCCCTAGAACTTAGAACTACTTAAACCTAACTAACCTAAAGACAGCACACAACACCCAGCCATCACGAGGCAGAGAAAATCCCTGACCCCGCCGGGAATCGAAACCGGGAACCCGTGCGTGGGAAGCGAGAACGCTACCGCACGACCACGAGATGCGGGCAGACTGACGTATGCTGTGATGTGTTAAAGACTGAAAAATTGTTCATCTCCGTCACTTCTTGCTGTAAAGATGACAATTTTCTACGTAATGTATTATTGGACGAACCTATCTCACTGATCGTCTGCTGTAAATTTTGGAATTCGGGTGTTTGATTAAACGAAACTGGTGGCGTATCGTCTGATTTGGTGCCATTATTATTTTCGATAACATCAATACGACTGGCCAATTCATCATATTTTTCAGTCAGTGCTTTTACCTGATCATTGTTTTTAGTATCACAAGCATTAATTTGTTTTTGTATTTTACGTGTGGTTTTGTTTAATTTCTTAACGTCTGCTTTGATGGCATCGGGATCCTGTATTAATTCCAACTTTTCAAGTCTGTTGGTCATTGTCTGAAAGTCTAATGTGTGTGTGTCTGTTTTTGTTTTAAGATCGGAGATTTCATCATGCAATTCGCTGTTCAACTGTTTGATTTCGTCTGATACTGTAGCAATATTGTTGTCTACGTATGTTTTTGCTTTCGTAAACTATTTACGCTTATCTTCCTGTTTCTGTGCGGTAATTGTTTCCATAACTTGTTTCTTCACTTTGTTCTGTTCCTGTACAAATTTATGGCAAAGCATTTCACTGTTTTCTAGGTAGTGATTAAAACGTTCGTCAATTTGGCTGTTCTGTTGGTCAAATTTCGTGTCTACTTTCGCATCCAGTGTGCGTGAAGGTTCTGATGACATTAATTTAAACTCGTCGCGTAACTGTGTTGCATTTTCAGAACGTTGTTTAGCGACTGCACTAATTTCATCTCTAAGTAATTTGGTTGTGGCTGCATGTGTACTACTTAATCCTTGTGCCACAGATCTAATTTCTTCACTACTGTTCCTAGCACAAGCCTTAATTTCCTCACGTAATTGTTCTTTAGTATCATGACATTGCACGGCAACGGCTGTAATCTGTTCACTAAGCTGTTTGAAATTGTTGTCTTTTGTTTTTCATTCAAGTGTTTAGAATTGTTGCCTAGTTTTTCATTAAGTTGTTTGAATTGCTGTCTAGTTTTTCATTAAGTTGTTTGTTCGATTCGTTAAGGTTGTCGTATTTTTCATTCAACTGTTTGGAATTTTCATTAAGTGGTTATTTGAGATTTTCATTAATTTGTTGCTTGAGATTTTCATTAGGTTGTAGCAATAATGCCATAAATCGATCCATGCCAAAATTAGCTGCTGTATTATCTGTGCTGTGTGATGGTGTATCTGCAGATGTCACGTTTTGTGTACCAGTAACCATTTGGTCATTGTCTATTTCACAAAAAGTTTCGCCAATCGGATGTGCACTGTTGGTCACTACATCAGAATCAAATAATTTTGACGTGGTTTGTGTATATTGTTCACTTTCGTTAGAAAAATTACCTGTTCACTGTGTAAATTTTGCAAATCAGGTGTGTTAAACTGGGCAGCGTTCATTGTAACAGAAAGTGCCACGTCATCAATTGTCGTTAAATTAACAGAGGACACAATTGAATTTGTTTGTTCATCATTAGCATTAAAATCATTACTAGTGATTGGCATGCACTGATTATCTGTAATTAGAGGATTATCACTATTACACTAACTGTCGCTAGTATGATCGGTCAAATTATTCGAGTCAGCTTTTTCACTCATTGCACATCGCGATGTACTGTTAGCAGTTTTTCGTGGCATTTTTCACAAATCAAAATTAAGCACAAAATGAAACAAAGACAGAACAAAAATGGAACAAATACAATTACAACAAAGAGCAATAAATTGCCGATGATCTGTGAAGGAAAGAGTGACAAATTAGTAAATGCGTTGCGCCAGATGCAAACTACATTTAATATTAAGTAAATAAGAGCAGGTATATAACTGACTACCTCTCAGAAATTCACAAAAATACGATCCTGGCACGGTCGCCAAGTGTAACCTCCCCACAAAATTCATTCACATTTAGTGTAACCTATAAACAGAAAAGCTCCTAAACTTCTCAACAGTAAAAATTATAATTATGTCGTTCACATTCAGTGTAACGTCCCAAGAAAAAATAAATTCAGTAACCTGGTAAAAATACAATGTAACTAACCTCTCAATTAAGTTGTCACTCACCTGTAACTTTTCAATAATTGACTGTGAATTTAACCTGGTAAATTTTGGACGTCAGCAGTGCTGCGTCATGGCCCCGAAAGATCATTCTGAAATTAAAAAAAAAAAAATAAAAAAAAAATTCTTACCTCAATAAAGTCGCCGGATAACGCATATATATCTGCTCTTACAATAAATTTTTCTGGCACAGCCGTGTGCAATGCTGGCCGATAGTTTTATCTTTTATGAAAGGAAACAACAGATTTTTCTTTCGCAATAATCAGGATGATCATGCATTGGAGAAAATAGTAACTTCTTTAAATTGAGATGAATGGTTGTGAAAAGTTATTTTTTATGAGAAAGATTATTATTACGACTTTTTTTCTGAACATTTACATGGGATTTGAGATAACAATACTACTTATGCGCGTGGTCGCTTTCTTACCTTATAGAATAATGCTCAGGCTTCTGCATCGCTGTACCATGACCAGCCCAGCCAACACGATACACCAGACCAGACCAGACTGCTCGCTAGGAACAACTTACTGCTACAGCTATACAGTTCCTACTGCAGTCAACACTGCTCTCTGGTCTGAGATTCTCTTATACCTTACATATCACAGGCAGCGCGTGAGCAATACATCGAAATTACATCTGCTCGGACCTCTTACAACGTGCCATCCTCAATATTTTTGAAAAACAATTTCAATTTTTTGTGTTTTAGTTGACAAAAATGACACCATGGAAGGAAAATAATAGAGATTAACTAGTTACAAGCCGGCCGAAGTGGCCGTGCGGTTAAAGGCGCTGCAGTCTGGAACCGCAAGACCGCTACGGTCGCAGGTTCGAATCCTGTCTCGGGCATGGATGTTTGTGATGTCCTTAGGTTAGTTAGGTTTAACTAGTTCTAAGTTCTAGGGGACTAATGACCTCAGCAGTTGAGTCCCATAGTGCTCAGAGCTATTTTTGAACTAGTTACACATGCTAAAAGTTCTTGTGCATTAAGAATTAATCGGTTGCTGGACTTACAAGCGTAGAACTACATCAAATTTTCTTATATTATTTACCAAAAGGACAATATCTCGGGTTTTCATTAACTGTGTTGGGACGACTACGAGTGGTGAAGGAGCAAGGCACAATAGCGTGCATATGCTTGATTTTGATGTAAGTGCGTAGGTGGGGTGGCAAGGAGGCCGACAGCTAATCAACAAACGCAGCACTACAATTGGAGACCAGTTTTGATATAAAAATATACAGTGCTTGTGTCAAGAGCAACTGCTATGAAGAGAGTTCAAGTTAATTCATATATTTTGTCCGTTTTTAAAAGGAAAAGCGATGATGCTAAGTAAATATTTGTTGCAAAATATATCAAAATTTTCTCAATTATACCACTACAAGGTAATAAAACGCCAAGTTTATAGGAATTTATCAATTCTTTTAAAAATGAATCTGTTCTAAATATAGCATATAGACTATTAAGTTCTGCGAGTATTATTTTTTCTTGATTCATTCTTACAAAGAGGTTTCTAATAAACTAGCAATTTACCTGACGCAGCTTCCCCCGCATAACACGGTAAAAGAAGGCTAAACACTGTGAATTTTTGGAAGGTGAAGAAATAGGTTTCCAGCCTTCTCCGTGTTTTAAAGGCATAGGTCTGTACTTTAAACTTCGAAATACATAGTGTTTTGAGGTGGCTTACTTTCGCATATTTAAACTGGTTTTAATATTGAAACTAATACTACATTCGAAAATGTGCCGAAATCTTGCATGAACGAAGCCTTTATTTAGTTCGAAAAAAGGTTCAGTTTAAAATAGTTTCCATGGTTGTTTGGGCTGTAGTACAGAGTAATCATACACGCACTGTCGATAACTGTAAATGTAAATATCACATAACCTTTTACACTCGGTAATCCCGAAATACGTTTTAATCCAGGCTTAAATTGGAATGCAGTAAGAGTTTTAAGTGTCACTGAAACATATGGTTTGAGGTACACAGAAGTGGTTTTAGGGACTACTTTTTTTGCCTGTTTCAAGGGGGTCTACCATTTACATCCCTCTTATTATCTATACCCTGTCTACTGAATCGTATCCCCCCTCCACCACTCCACCAATGCCCCCACCGAAAGTAATGATGACGCCTCTGTGGTGAATTATGATAATGCTTCACCTGGAACTTCTGTGGCGGGTAGCACGCTTCTCTGTGGTATTGTAAAATCTTTCTGAGAACTGCCATCACAGAAAAAAAGAGATGCGAGGCTCTGACTCGCACGGCACGGCAGCATCATTCCGGTTCACAATGCTCTCGCCAGGGGACTCTAGGGCGCCTCACAAGTCTACCTCAAGTATAAGCCAGTCTGGCTGGAGCTGCGCCCGGATCGCGAGAACGCAACCAGCCATTGGCGCCACTCGCGGAGGCCTTCGGAGATCATAAAACCGAATGGCTCGTAAAACACAGAAGGGCCGCGGGGGAGGCGACGATCAACTGGCAATAACACGGAAATATAATATTCGCATTCTTCTGTTTCTTTCATTGCAGGGCGTCGGCGCCGGAGGAGCTGCCGTTCCGCTCGTAAGAACGCGCTGTATTTCCCTGAGGCAAGCAATTTGTCGACTCGAGTGTGCACTGTGGCCCGCACTGTTTGTCAGGGGGCGAAGGGCTTCGAAGTCGGCTAACTGCAACACAGTTCCCGTGTTTTGGACAACCTCTCTGGCCTGGGTATGAGAGTATCACACTTTCGGGTATACTCAGAGTGTTATGAATAAAGCTACCTCGCAATAAAAGTGCACGAGCATTCTCTTCTTACTACACTGTGCAAAGGAATTGAAACCATGTCACTTTTCCCCACTGCGACGCCGGAGTTTTAAACTTGGCTCAAACGTAATGGTGCCACCCTGCGACGTAACCCCCGCGCTCGTCGACGCTTGAAACTACAAAGTGTACGCCATGCGAAAAACAAAACAGTCACAGCTCAGAGCTTCATATGAGGTGCAAGGTGGGTTAATGATCTCACACTGGCAGCAAATTTCATCACAGTTCTGCTCACGCCAAAGTGAACGTGTCACACGCTGTTGAGGTCCTCATCCACCCCCCACCCACCACCCATTTACGCACAGCTCATTCCTGCTCTTGACGCCCATGCAATGGAGATTATGAACGCGACGCCCAGCACTGAAACAACGCAGTTTTCTTATGGATGACTGATGAAAACATTTCAGACGCACCACTGTTCGGAATCGACATTAAAAGGGCTCAGCGGGTGACACAAAGGGCGCAATGAAACCACTCCTTCAATTGGGACATTCATTCATGTACATTATGTTGTTGAAAACGACAATTTGCTGAGTGATGTCCAACAGAGCGACGTTCCTGACACTGGCGAGGCCCCACATGAATCAACACTTTTCCAACGACTTGGAGGTGCAACCCCACTTATTGTGACATGTGCTCTTTGGAGAGTCTCTGTTGATCCTTCGTGTATACGTGACAGCAGAAGGTCAACTGTTTACCAAAGAAAGATCGTCAAACAGCCGTATGGTTTCAGAAGTCATTTATTTAGATAACCAGTTTCGGCATCTCATTATTGCCATCATCAGGCCCCTATGCACTGGGCCATCAATATCAGCATTCCTTGAATTCGTTTTTTGCATGTTTACTTTTCAAAATATGCCGATGTTGGTCACTCTTTCTTTGGTAACCTTTGGAGTGAACTGCGAGAGAGGATTTTACTCTGGATACATGGTGGAACCACTAGGGACCGTTCAAAACCATTCAACGAAATATGAACGTGATCGAAAACTGAAATTGTCTTTATACTTTTACAGTCGTACTCTATCATGGCATCCTATGGCTACATTACGAAGTGGAGAGAGGGGGTCGACATTGACACAGGCACGAATAAAATTGTGAAGTGTCCTCTTAAGACCCCAATTTCGGCAGAACCCTCAGTTCTACCATCACACCCTTGTTGACCGCTTTTTAAATGTACTTGGACACCACATTTAACCGATTCCTAAGTACCTGCAGGCAGGTAGTCAGACACCTCTCAGTGCTCTTATGCCCTAACGCAGGCAGTAGAGCATTCAGCTGCGTGGTTATGGAGAGGTTCTCTGGCTGCAAAAGCCTGGGAATCAGTCTATGGCTGTCGCAGAACATTACTCTCTTCAAGCGATCAACAACAGTGTGCACGTGGAATCGAGAGTGTTGCCACACTGGGAGAACTTAGAAGAATCCATCGCCATTTTATTCACGTGTGTGTCAATTTCATAGCTCCTCGTGATCACGCCACCATAGAATGTAAAACAGAAGTCCTGAAAAAGCATAACGCACCTTTCTGCATTGGATCAGCTTCAGACTGCGTCAGATCGGTTAGAATGTCCCTAGTTCTTCCTCCCTGTCTACCAGAGCACAACCTGTGGTCGCAATACACTCCAAAGGGGTCAGATTATGTCCAGTTCAGTTGCAGCTTGACAATGTTCTTAGAGAGTGGTAATCATCTCAGGAGAAGAGGGGGCTGTGGGAGTAGAGGTGAAGGAAGAATTGGTCTCGAGAGTGTCGAAGATTGTCAAACACGTCTCTCTGTTGCACATTTCGCTGCTTTTTTTTTTTTTTTTTTTTTTTTTTTTTTTTTTTTTTTTTTTTTAGCAGTCAACTGACTGGTTTGATGCGGCCCGCCACGAACTCCTTTCCTGTGCTAACCTCTTCATCTCAGAGCTCAGAGTAGCACTTGCAACCTACTTCCTCAATTTTTTGCTTGACGTATTCCAATCTCTGTCTTCCTCTACAGGTTTTGCCCTCTACAGCTCCCTCTAGTACCATGGAAGTCATTCCCTCATGTCTTAGCAGATGTCCTATCATCCTCTCCCTTCTCCTTATCAGTGTTTTCCACATATTCCTTTCCTCTCCGACTCTGCGTAGAACCTCCTCATTCCTTACCTTATCAGTCCACCTAATTTTAAACATTCGTCTATAGCACCACATCTCAAACGCTTCGATTCTCTTCTGTTCCGGTTTTCCCACAGTCCATGTTTCACTACCATACAATGCTGTACTCCAGACGTACATCCTCAGAAATTTCTTCCTCAAATTAAGGCCGGTATTTGATATTAGTAGACTTCTCTTGGCCAGAAACGCCTTTTTTGCCATAGCGAGTCTGCTTTTGATGTCCTCCTTGCTCCGTCCGTCATTGGTTATTTTACTGCCTAGGTAGCAGAGTTCCTTTACTTCATTGCCTTCGTGACCATCAATCCTGATGTTAAGTTTCTCGCTGTTCTCATTTCTACTACTTCTCATTACCTTCGTCTTTCTCCGATTTACTCTCACACCATACTGTGTACTCATTAGACTGTTCATTCCGTTCAGCAGATCATTTAATTCTTCTTCACTTTCACTCAGGATAGCAATGTCATCAGCGAATCGTATCACTGATATCCTTTCGCCTCGTATTTTAATTTCACTCCTGAACCGTTCTTTTATTTCCATCATTGCTTCCTCGATGTACAGATTGAAGAGTAGGGGCGGAAGGCTACAGCCTTGTCTTACACCCTTCTTCGTTCTTGATCGTCCACTCTTATTATTCCCTCTTGGTTGTTGTACATATTGTATATGACCCGTCTCTCCCTATAGCTTACCCCTACTTTTTTCAGAATCTCGAACAGCTTGCACCATTTTATATTGTCGAACGCTTTTTCCAGGTCGACAAATCCTATGAAAGTGTCTTGAGTTTTCTTTAGCCTTGCTTCCATTATTAGCCGTAACGTCAGAATTGCCTCTCCCGTCCCTTTACTTTTCCTAAAGCCAAACTGATCGTCACCTAGCGCATTCTCAATTTTCTTTTCCATTCTTCCGTATATTATTCTTGTAAGCAGCTTCGATGCATGAGCTGTTAAGCTGATTGTGCGATAATTCTCGCACTTGTCAGCTCTTGCCGTCTTCGGAATTGTGTGGATGATGCTTTTCCGAAAGTCAGATGGTACATCGCCAGACTCATATATTCTACACACCAACGTGAATAGTCGTTTTGTTGCCACACCCCCCAATGATTTTAGAAATTCTGATGGAATGTTATCTATCCCTTCTGCCTTATTTGACCGTAAGTCCTCCAAAGCTCTTTTAAATTCCGATTCTAATACTGGATCCCCTATCTCTTCTAAATCGACTCCTGATTCTTCTTCTATCACATCAGACAAATCTTCACCCTCATAGAGGCTTTCAATGTATTCTTTCTACCTATCTGCTCTCTCATCTGCATTTAACAGTGGAATTCCCGTTCCACTCTTAATGTTACCACCGTTGCTTTTCTTAATGTCACCAAAGGTTGTTTTGACTTTCCTGTATGCTGGGTCTGTCCTTCCGACAATCATATCTTTTTCGATGTCTTCACATTTTTCCTGCAGCTTGTCTTCTATGAACGTAAAATGGATGTAAATGAAACCACCAGGGAAGGGATGGTTTCACTGACATCCTTTGTCCCACTGTCTGAGGGCTTTTTATGTCGATTCTGAATTCCAGTGTGTCTTACGTTTTCCTCAGTCACTCATTTGAGAACAGCGTGAATTCGACGCTGGTTACAATACTTCTGACCTCAATCACAGAGGCGTCAAGAGAACGGATGAGATGTGCTTGGGACGAAGGGAAGGGATTGTGACAACCTATTCATCCTGTGACACTTCTACAACGGTGTTCTATAAAACTGTCGTGCATTCTGTTGCCGATGTAGCATCATTAACCCACTCTACACATCAGATGGTGTTCCGTTTTCTGGCCTTTTTTTCAAGCGCGATGATGACGTTGCAGGGCAGCACTGTCTTGTACCATTACAGAAGAAGATTAAAATACCTTTGAGCTAAATTTCCGATTGTGCGTCAGAATGGGGGAAAATGACAGGGTATTTTACTTCTCTAGCCCAGTGTAGTTAGAAGTCAGTGTATCTCGTTCTCTCCGATCATAAACCAGTGCTTTGAATTCTGTAGATTCTGAGACTTGAATAAAGAGTTTTCCATGTCCAGTTTTGCAATTTTATTCATTATTATTTGTTGTTTCTTAGAGGCGAAACCGAGGGTCTCTTTCTAAGGAATGAGACCCGTGTTCAGTAATAAAATGGATCATGTCCATGTGTAAGTAGGCTGTTTAGGTTTTTTATTGGTAACGCCACCTCTGTATGAAAATCACTGGCTGTGCTATGTGCAGTCTGTGGCTGCTTTGCATTGTTGTAATACTCGCCATTGTAGTGTTAGGCAGCTGGCTGTGAACAGCGCGTAGCGTTGCGCAGTTGGAGGTGAGCCGCCAGCAGTGGTGGATGTGGGGAGAGAGATGGCGGAGTTTTGAAATTTGTCATGAACTGCTATATTTATATATGATGATATCAAGGTAAATACATTGTTTATTCTCTATTAATATCTTTCATTTGCTAACTATCCCTATCAGTAGTTAGTGCCTTCCATAGTTTGAATCTTTTATTTAGCTGGCAGTAGTGGCGCTCGCTGTATTGCAGTAGCTTGAGCAGCGAAGATTTTTGTGAGGTAAGTGATTTGTGAAACGTATAGGTTAATGTTAGTCAGGGCCATTCTTTTGTAGGGATATTGAAAGTCAGATTGCGTTGCGCTAAAAATATTGTGTGTCAGGTTAAGCACAGTCATGTATAATTGTTCAAAGGGGACGTTTCACATGGTGTGTTAAACGTGACAACTGATGTGTGGTTCCGTCTACTGCTATTTAGTAGATGACGAAAGAAAGTAAAAGCGCAAGAGTTCCTTATATATTTCCGTACTCCTATTAAAACACAAGATTATGTTGCATACGAGGGTTGCCCAGAAAGTAATGCACCGCACTTTTTTCTCCAACAATTCTTTATGGAACATAAAGAGAATTACGCACACGAAAGAATGGTATTTTATTTAGACACGCTATTTTTCCACGTAATCTCCATCCCGTTCTATGGCCTTCCTCCAGCGCGAAACCAAGGCGTCTACGCCCTGTCGATACCAGTCCTAGTCCAGGTGATGGAGGCAGTGATTCACTGTGTGCATCACCTCCTCATCGTCCTTAAAACGTCCCCCACGAATGGTATTCTTTACTGGCCCAAACAAGTGGAAGTCGGAGTCAGCTGAGTCAGGTGTGACAGTCGTGGATGGTCTCCCCGACCACTGCAAATCGTGGAGCTCCGCCGAACTTCTTCTGATGACCTCACCCTCTGTGCCCAGCGACTAACTATACTTATGTCGATAACATATACTTCGCACAAGCGTGTGCGAACATTTCCGACAGTTTCTGTGAAGTGAGAAGTTCAATGACGACACGTGGGTTGTATCTTACATCACCTACAGACGCCATTTTGAAACTATCCTGCAGCTACGCTATCTGTCGAAAGTGACGGAAACTTGGTGTACCTACTCAGGAGACGTCAAAGAAAATATATATATAACGTTTCGCATTCGTAGCATTGTTTTCGGCTGAGAAATAAATGCGTTGTGTTACCTACTGGACATAACTCATATTTCTGTACTCCATTTCTTTAAGTTAAAATTTAGAGTAATTAGGTATGAAGGTAATTTTAGAATATCACTCTATATAGGATCCAACTTTTTGACTGCATCTTCGTTCAAGTACATATATTTCATATATATGTAACATGTTTCGCAAATATTTCATCTGCATGCTTTTAAAGTATTAGAAGTAAACTAAATACAGGAAGAATTACCAACATACCGTTTTCGAATGTTTACATGTCACTCTTTCTCATCCCCATCCCCCCGCCCCGCAAACCTCATCCCCCTAGGTATAAGGTGTAGCTCACTCCCGAGTTATGCTCATACCGGTAACGCAAAATATTGTATGCAAGAAGTTCTGTTGAATTTCTTCAGCGATTCCTGAATGAGGGTTTTCTGTCACCCTGTTTCACCCGTACCCTCCACAATAAGGGTGCTAAGGTAGTCTTCCAAGACATCAAATGATAAGTGGGCGAATGTTGCTAAGACTTGATTCTGACATTAGAGAGGTAGTTGATATGCCACTGTCCTTGAACCCCCAAACTTCCGCCTACCCCGTCATTGCGGCTGTCACTAATGTGTCTAGTGACACTGAAAACTTCTGATTAGACATTAATATCGTTATCGAATAATTTTACATCTCGCAGGTTCTTACACCTAGTCCCACCCCACACCATTTTTGTGCATATCATTGCCAAAGTAATGCAAATAATGAGACATGTATAATCAAATTTGGAATGAAGTTGCTTAAGATGTTGATGAGACGCTTCTAGCACCCTTTTCCACCCCCCAGTCCCTGCCCTTAGGGTAGTAGGTAGTTCGTCCTACGCTCTGAAGCTTTTTAGAAAGCGATATGCATACCACTAAATCACTGGCTTAGGAGGGGATGTAGAATGTGCATACGTACTTTCTAACATTCTGCGTGGTATCTGTTTGTTCTAAGTCGTGTCTCCCTACCATTTTCGGGAAACGACGCTCTGAGCGTGTTTTTTAGGGAATTGACTAGTTTGAACCTGGGACCTGTTGCTGGTAAGGAGACGCCAGACCACACATGACATGTAGAGTTCAGAAGAGTTCAGTAAGACTAGTGATGATATAATCAAATACTTAATGATTTCAGCGTCAGCTCCACTGCACTCCCTGTAAAAGAATCTTAATACTAACTAAATTAAGTGGAAGGGGTTCAAGGCTTTCTTATTTTTAGTTAGCTGGTAAAATAACGTCGAAAAAGCAGTTAAGTTTTCATTGGAAATTTTATTCTACTCACAAAGCATTGTTTATAAATTGTGCTATTGATAAAAGGAAATATTTTAATACAGGATGATAAAAACCAACTGCGTTCAACAAAATTGTGAACGAATATTCCCTGAATGGGTTTCCAAGTTCTACAATGGATCGAAGGATGACCTATGCCATATCACATCTATAATCTAGATTTAAGTTATGTTACATAAAAGAGAAAACTATCAAAATGGTCTACAGTGACCCTCAATTATCTTTAATTACTTATCGTAAATTACAGTGGCTGATGTGGCTTCTCAATAATTATATAAAAGAAAAATCATCGCGTTTCAGATTTTTACTTCAAGTAGCAAATGTGAACACCATGAGATTTAATTGTCGATCGACATTAGTATTACGTAAAAAGAGGATGTAACAGATGAGACTTCTGCAGTTCTGAGTGAAGCGTTATGCGCTGTTATGCGGCATCGCGTGCGTTCATTACCTTGACGGTGTTTAAGCAGCGTCAGGGGACGGCGGGCGCCGCAGCGCCACACAGCTCGCCGTCTCGGAAGCAACTCTCTCCTAAGTCCTCCTTACTACAATTTACTGAAGTTGGTTTTAGGAAAGCTATCTGGCTGTGTTTTCAACTGACCAATCAGGATCTCAATGTTAACCTTAAGCTCCGCCTACTTCTGTCTATCCAATGAGAAACGTTATGCTTTTCGTGGTGTGGCAATGCTTTTAATGTTTGCTAAATCACAGAGACGTGAAAAAGTCTCACTCTAAAACTTGCAGCTGGTGTAGCCCTTTTAGTGTTATTGTAAGATCTATACTGTTCTTCTGGAGGGCTCTATCTTTTAGCATGGGCTGGAGGGCTCTATCTTTTAACATGGGCTGGGGGTGATCTTGGCGGTCGGCTGGCGACGTGGGTGTCCATCCCTTATCGTAGGGCCTTCTCGCTTACACGACTCTGCTCTTGGCTTCTGATCACGTTTCTCCCCTCGGAACTGCGTGGGTTTCGCGGTGGGAAGTTATGACATGCATTTAGGCGTTCTTGTGTTAGTCTGTGATATTCCATTTGCTCACTCGTTGATCGTATTACTTTGGTTAATTTAATGTCAGGATTTATTTGGAGCTATGTCACATACCGCCGGATTTGCTATCATGTCAGGGTTTTCATGGAAGGTGTTGGATTTGTGTGGCACCTTACAACTTATACATGCCCAGAGTCTTAAAAAGAGTGAATGCAACAACATTTAGGAAATTTACATAATTAGTCGTGGCTTATGGTGCTGAGGTCTCCTTGTTTCCACTAACTTCGCCGAATGTAAAATTTGAACGCTGAGAACATGCTATGCTGCTGGTTCCATGAAAATATTACAGATATGCAGCGGTAACCCAATTTTTGGTAATTAGCATACTGCTTGATTTTCATAGGTGTACATATGTACTGTTATAGATATAACTAAGAATATTATAGTCTATAGTCATCAGTGCTACCGAAATATCCCACATTGTACTTATTTAATGTTACTGAAATGCAAGAATAAGTAATTTTATCTATGTTCCTAGATGTCCACCAGCAGATGACCCCTTTTTTAGTAATTAATAACTGTTCCTTTAAAATCCATGCGCCTGTGACGTAGAAATAATAATTCTGCTACATTTTTCTTCTTTCATTGTATGCGATCGAAATAATCATAAGCCCTCTGAAATAGTCAATGCAGAAAACGATAAAGCAGCACATGTAAACAGCTTGACAATTTGCGAAAGTCACTTGAGATCTCTGGAAACTCATATACAACTAAACGTGGCCCACATGTTGGAGAAAAACATTTTTCTGATCCATTCAGAACTAGTACATCGAATGATAATAATCTAAAGGCAGTTTACAAATTATTTTAGGTTGTGGGAATTATGAACAGTTTCAATGATCGCTCTGTTCAGATTAGAGCAGTAGCTCGCGATAGGGGAACCTTTTCTGTCAGGACAGTCGATTACAAGTGTAATTTGAACCTAATTATAAATTTGTAATGTTACTCATATTCTGATGAACATAGAAATACTGTTGATATTCATTTTTGTTCTTTGCAATATTAGCAATAAGGAAAGGAAAGTATAAATGTGTGTTTTTCTAGAAAGTCAGAGTACGGAAACATCCTAATTTCCTACTCAGACTTTCAATTCGCTTGATGGAGGTCACATCTGTCGCCTGAGGAGGCCATTACGTTTTCAGTATTATGGTACTCGTAGTTCCTTCACCCGTGGTCTACAGTAGCGTCTTTGATTAGCAATCAGTACGTCCTCGGTCCCGGGTTTGAAACCTGCCACTGCTTAAATTTTAATAAATAATGTGAATTGACGACCGAAGACTTCCAGCGTAAGATGTCAGCCTTATTCTGACAACGGCCTTGTGAAAGAGGGTGGAAGAGCGGGCAGAGATTCAGGTTACTCTCTTCTCCTTTGGGTGAGAAACTGCCTATAAAGGGAGACGAAACAGCAATTACCAATGGCACGAGGATGCAGAAGGCAGTAGAAACCACTGCATTAAGAACACATAACGTTTATCCACGGGAGATGTGATCTGTAACGCAAAGAGTGTCATGATGATCTCTTCATTGGCGAAAGATTCCGGAATAGTCCAACCTTCGGATTTCCGGGAGGGAACTCCCAAGGGGAGAAAAAGTCTGAATAATCAAAGAAAGGACAACGTTCTACGAGTCGTGGCGTTGAATGTCACAAGCTTGAAAGTGGTAGGGATGCTAGAAAAACTAAAAAGGGAAATGCAAAACCCAATCTAGATATAGTAGGGGTTAGTGTAAAATGGAAAGAAGAGAAGGGATTCTGGTCAGATGAGTATAGGGTAACATCAAAAGCAGCAAAAACTGGTGTAGCCAGAGTAGGATTCATTATGAAGAGGATAGTAGGGCAGAGCGTGTCAATAGCTCAGTGGTAAGGTTGTTCTTACCAGAAACAAATGAACACCGACAAGAATACTTTAGGTATACACGCCGACGTCACAAGTTGAAGGTGAAGAGGTAGAGAAAGTATTGAGTATACTGAAAGGGTAATACAGTATCGTGATGACTGGGTGTTGTGTGCTGTCCTTAGGTTAGTTAGGTTTAAGTAGTTCTAAGTTCTAGGGGACTGATGACCATAGCTGTTAAGTCCCATAGTGCTCAGAGCCATTTGAACCATTAATACAGTATGTAAAGAGAGATGAAAAGATAATAGTCATGGGAGACTGGAGTGGAGCTGTAGGAGAAGGAGTAGAAGAAAAGGTTAATTGAGAATATGGGACTGGGACAAGGAATGAGAGAGGAGAAAGACTAATTGTGTTCTGCAATAAATGTCAGCTAGTAATTGCGAATATTCCGCTGAAGAATCACAGGAGGAAGAGGCATGCTTGGAAATCCCCAGATGACACGGGAAGATTTCAATTAGATTACATCATGGTCAGACAGAGATTCCGGAATCAGATACTGGATTTTAAGGCGTACCCAGGAGTTGACACAGGCTCAGATTACAATGTAGTAGTGATGAAGTTTAGAGATTACTCATGAAAACTCAATATGCAAAGAAGTGGGATACGGAAGTACTAAGGAATGACGAGATACCCATGAACTTCTCTAAGAATAAAGATACAGCAATAAGGAATAGCTCGGTAGGCAGTACAGTTCAAAAGGAATGGACATCTCTACAAAGGGCAATCACAGAAGTTGGAAAGAAAAAATTGCGTACAACGAACGTAACTGGGAAGAAATCATGGATAAAAGAAGAAGTACGTACTTCGGTTGATCGATGAAAGAAGGAAGTACAAAAATGTTCAGGGAAATTCAGGAATACAGAAATGCAAGTCGCTGAGGCATGAAATAAATAGGAATTGCATGAAAGCTAAGACGAAATTTCTGGAATAAAAATGTGAATAAATCGAAAAAGAAACGAGTGTCGCAAATCGAAAACGAAATGATTGTCGCTTGGAGTGACTCAGCATACAGGAAAGTCAAAACAACCTTCGGTGGAATTAAAAGCAAGGTGGTAATATTAAGAGTGCAATGACAATTCCACTGTTAAATGCAAAGGAGAGAGAGGATAGGTGGAAAGAGTAAATTGAAGTCCTCTATGAGGGGGGAGATTTGTCTGACGTGATACAAGGAGAAACAGGAATCGATTTAGAGGAGATAGGGACCCAGTATTAGAATTAGAATTTAAGAAAGCTTTGGAAGATTTAAGAACCAAAGAGACAGAAGGGTCAGATAACATTCCATCAGAATTTCTAAAGCCATTGGGGGAAATGGCAACAAACGATTATTCACGTTGGTATACAGAATGTATGAGTGTAGCGACATATCATCTGACTTTGGGAAAAGTATCATCAACACAATTCGGAAGAATGGAAGAGCTGACAGGTGCAAGACCTATCGCAAGATGATCTTAAAGCTTACGCGTCACAGTTACTTACCAGGATAATGTACAGAAGAATGGAAAAGGAAAATGGGGGTTTGTTATATGACGATCAGTTTGGAAGTGGTAAAGGAAACATAGAGGCAATTCTGATGAGGCGGTTATAATAGAAGTAAGACTAAAGGAAAATCAAGACACGTTCATATGATTTGTCGACTTGGAAAAGGGTTTCGACTATGTAAATTGATGGAAGATGTTCGAAATTCTAAGAAAAATAGGGTAAATTATACGGAGAGACATGAAATATGCAATATATACAAGAGTCGTGAGGGAATAATAAGACGGATGGCCAAGACGGGGATGTAGTCTTTCACCCCTACTGTTCAACTTGTACGTCAAAGAAAAAATGATGCAAATAAAAGAAAGGTTCGGTAGTGGAACCAAAATTAAAAGAGAAAGGATATCAATAGTACGATTCGTTGATGACTTTGCTAACCTAAGTGGAAGAGAATAAGAATTATATGATCCGCTGAATGGAATAAACAATCTAATGAGTACACAATAAATCAAAGAAAGACAAAAGTAATGAGAAGCAGCAGAAATGAGAATAGCGAGAAACTTAACATCAGGGTTGGTCGTCACGAAGCAGATGGAGTTAAGGAATTCTGCTACCTAGGCAGCAAAATAACGGAGCAAAGAGGACATCAAAAGCAGACTAGCACTGGAAAAAGGTCATTCCTGGACGGAACAGAAGAGAATCAAAGCATTTCAGATGTGGTATTACAGACGAATGTTGAAAATTAATTGGGTTAATAAGGTAAGGAATGAGGGAATTTTGCACAGACTCTGAGGGGATAGGAGTATGTGGAAAACACTGGCCAGAAGAAGGGACAGGATGATAGGGCGTCTGTTTACACATCAGGGAATGACTTCTATGTCACTAGAGGGAGCGGGAGCTGTAGAGGCCAAAAACTGTAGAGGCAGACAGAGGTTGGAAAATATGCAGCAAGTAATTGAGGATGTAGGTTGCAAATAGTACTCTGAGACGTAGAGGTTGTTACACGAGAGGAATTTGTGGCGGACCGCATCAGAAAACTGAAAAAAGTTTATTCAGTAATTCTCATGATCACATTATTTTACAATCGGCAAAAATGAGATTTATTAACCATAAGTAGTTCTCTCTCTTTCCTCAAAGCATGTAATTTCTCTTCAACGCACAGGCGATTAAATGGGAGCTTAAGCAAAATACCATGAAAGTCCAAATCTTAAAATTATCATTATAAACCCACACTGAATATGTAATTATTTCTGCGAAGTAGTCACTATAATGAAAAATTACGAGCTTAAAATGGAGAGCCAACGTTGTGCCTTCTGGACGAAATGTTCCTTAACCCTGAATTTCTTCTCGAATATTTTGTATTCCAGCCTCCGACTAATAGATTGTCAACAAGATGATAGTTCCTGAATAATGAAATCTAGTCATAGGGCAGGCGTGCAACACGTTACTAGAAATTATATCTTTTAGCAAGTAATCACAGAAGTTTATAGTGAAAAATAGATTTACACACAACTAAGATGAAAAAGGTGCCGGAGAAGTTTGGGTGAATCGAAGAAAAGCCATTTAAACTGGAAATGGTACTGCCAGTTCTATAGAATAATAAACTAACCAGTTACCCATCCGTGTAGTAACGAATATCAACACTCAGAAAAACAGCACCAGTAACAAACAAAAAGCTGACTACCTGAGACTATGCGAGAGAGGAAATTAGGACCACCCGATTCTGAACACAACAGTGCAGGGCAGACTTAACACTCTTTTGTAATGAGACAACGCTTAGTAACTTCACTTAGGGATGACACAAGAACGCATTTCGGGCTGCTAACGTTCTATAAAGGAACGCTCTGAAGTTAAACATTAAACTAGACAAGAGCAGTGACAGACTTGGATAATGAGAGCAGGTTGGTACTCATATGGTAAGCGTCACGTCATCGAAAGCCTTCCTTCCACTCTTTTCCAGAGCCTGGCCACTTGATCTGCACGACCGGTAGCGGTGGTAAGCCAGCACTGCGAGCTCCAGAATGACCTGGTAAATACGACGAAGTGTCAGCAGCTACTACTGGCTTGAGTCTACTACTACAAGTCCACAGCCGTACAGCTGTGGAGGAAACGTCAACTCTGCAAGCTGCCTTCTGCGTTACTACCGTTCCATTAAATAGTCCTTGCCTTATTTGTAATGTCCTGCATTTGACCGTAAGGCATCGGGCTCTGGAATGATAACGATAGCGTCCAGTAGCTGTCCAGTAATTAAGTTTACCAAAGTACACTCTGTTGCACCATTGAGATCGCAAGTTACCACACCAAAACTGTAATTAATTAGAATTCTAGTTATCTAGAGGACGAAATGCTGATTGAGCAGTTTCTTGTTTCGCCACTCTGAGATGAATAATTGTGGGATCTTAGCATGTCCTATCACATAGCTCATCATAAACACTTGAGTCTGTCTGCCCGGAAGACTATGGACCATAAAATCATGTAAAACACTTCAAATTGCACCGTGCTTATATGAAAATAACACTCAAAAGTTAGGTAACTGATTAAACTGCATGGGCTGGAGGCTCAGTACGCAGTGTGGTGGCCGGTGTTAAAATACATTGCTTTCTTATATTGCCTGCTTCATTTACTGCATTTTTATATTTTCTCCTTTCTTCAATTAAATTCAATATTTCTTCTGTTACCCAAGGGTTTCTACTAGCACTCGTCTTTTTAACTATTTGATCCTCTGCTGCCTTCACTATTTCATCACTCAAAGCTACCCATTCTTCTTCTACTGCATTTCTTTCCCCCATTCCTGTCAATTGTTCCGTCATGCTCTCCCTGAAACTCTGTACAACCTCTGGTTCTTTCACTTTATCCAGATCCCATCTCCCTAAATTCCCACCTTTTTGCAGTTTCTTCAGTTTTAATCCACAGTTCATAACCAACAGATTGTGGTCAGAGTCCACATCTGCCCCTGGAAATGTCTTACAATTTAAAACCTGGTTCCTAAATCCCTGTCTTACCATTAGATAATCTATCTGAAACCTGTCAGTATCTCCAGGGTTCTTCCATGTATACAACCTTCTTTCATGATTCTTAAATCAAGTGTTAGCTATGATTAAGTTATGCTCTGTGCAAAATTCTACCAGGTGGCTTCCTCTTTCATTTCTTAGCCCCAATCCATATTCACCTACTATGTTTCCTTCTCTCCCTTTTCCTAATCTTGAATTCCAGTCACCCATGACTATTAAATTTTCGTCTCCATTCACTACCTGAATAATTGCTGTTATCTCATCATACATTTGATCAATTTCTTCGTCATCTGCAGAGCTAGTTGGCATATAAACTTGTACTACTGTAGTAGGCGTGGGCTTCGTCTCTATCTTGGCCACAATAATGCGTTTACTATGCTGTTTGTAGTAGCTTACCCGTACCCCTACGTTTTTATTCATTTTAAACCTACTGCTGCATTACCCCTATTTGATTTTGTATTTATAACCCTGTATTCACCTGACCAAAAGTCTTGTTCCTCCTGCCACCGAACTTTACTAATTCACACTATATCTAACTTTAACCTATCCATTTCCCGTTTTAAATTTTCTAACCTACCTGCCCGATTAAGGGATCTGACATTCCACGCTTCGATCCGTAGAACGCCAGTTTCCTTTCTCCTGATAACAACGTCCTCCTGCGTAGTCCCCGACCGCAGATCCGAATGGGGGACTATTTTACCTCCGGAATATTTTACCCAAGAGGACGCCATCATCATTTAATCATACAGTAAAGCTGCATGCCCTCTGGAAAAATTACGGCTGTAGTTTCCCCTTGCTTTCAGCCGTTCGCAGTACCAGAACAGCCAGGCCTTTTTGGTTAGTGTTACTAGGCCAGATCAGTCAATCATCCAGACTGTTGCCCCTGCAACAACCGGAAAGGCTGCTGCCCCTCTTCAGGAACCACACGTTTGTCTAGCCTCTCAATAGATACCCCTCCATTGTTGTTGCACCTACGGCACGGCTATCTGTATCGTTGAGGCACACAAGCCTCCTCACCAACGGCAAGGTCCATGGTTCATGGGGGGGGGGGGGCGTATTGAACACCTATGAAAACATATAAAATAAGGTTCTTGAGTTTCCCGTTCATAAACAACAAATTTATTTGTATATGTTTGAGTTTCAGAAATATAGACGTGCCAAATCGGTTGATTCTCTTTGATACACCCAGTATTACATTACGCAAAAGTTAGCAAATATTCACTTGGTCGTAATTACGTGCAACTTGATAGTTAACTGGACGCAATCTGAGCAACCTGTACATCTACTTTAAAAACGCTTGAATTCTGTCACATGTGAAGAACCTAATATTTTCAATTACTTTATTCAACACAGTGCCTATGCTGTTTGATAGAGATATTGGCACATTACCTTTCTGAAGTCAGCTTCTTGGCGTAGTTCACAGCTAGATGGTGTCTGCTGTAGTAGGATGAATAGTTATAAATAGCATTCTTTGATGTTACGAATTGTTGGCTTTAGTAACCATGGAATATGGAAAACAACTTCAGCCGTAGCAACCACAAACTTCAACGCACTCACGATTTGTGAATTGAAACAGTTAACACAAGTCTCCTTGAACAAATCAATAATTATAGACGAATGACTCATCACACTGGAGAGAGATTGGCTTTACATAAAAAAAGACTTAATTTTTGGTAGTGGCTGCCTGATAACGTATCTACTCGATTCACCACACTCACAATCAAAACACTTAAATGTTCAATTGCTTCTGTTAGCTTTAAACTTGACTGCATCGTACATGCTACATAATTTCCACGAAACTGTAATAGTTTAACGTTTGGCTGCAAATATTAGTTTGCAACACATACAAGCTGCTGAATCCTTTGTATTAAATACCAGTCCGAATCAGCAGTAAGCCTTCCGATGGCTTTACATAACATTCCAAAACACAGCTAAAATTACCCCGCTCAGTTGAGAAACAGCTTTTATATACACATCTTCTTCACAAGTAGCATTTTCATACAATTTTTCGAGGCACAGTACCCGCACGAGTCCTCAAACAATTTCTGAACAACAGTCTCTTAAGACTAAAACAGATTAATCAAAAAGGCGATATCACATTGCATCTTTTGTCCCCCCAGTACATCCCATAAACGACATCAGAGTCATTTATTTATAGCTGTTGCTCTCTCATTAAATATATGACGTCTTACAACGCTTTTTACCGTATGGTTCCGTTGTTTCTTCAACATATACAAAATATAATTATTAAACATTTTAATAGTTAATACATTTTCTATACAACACATAAAAGAGTACATTTCATAACTTCCATTCTTTGGCGGTAGGTGAGAGAATCCTTCAGTGCAGTTCATAGCCCATCTCACGCAACCTGATATTTTATCAAGTCACAAATATTGCCGGAAAATGTCACAGGCACACAAAAAATCTCGTCACTGCCTTCGCGTTGCGCATTCAGACAGATCGTACAGTTGTGGCCGAGCGGTTCTAGGTGCTTCAGTCTGGAAACGCGCAACCGCTACGGTCGCAGGTTCGAATCCTGCCTCGAGCATGGATGTGTGTGATCTCCTTTGGTTAGTTAGGTTTAATTAGTTCTAAGTTATAGGGGACTGATACCGTCAGATATTAAGTCCCATACTGCTCAGAGCCATTTGAACCGTATGAACAGATCGTACAAGCTAAATAGACGTGTTGCAAAATCATGAAGCGAAAACTGATATTGATGTAACGATAGCGGTAGTAATATGTGTATCGTTAAAACTCCTCATCACAACTCTGACTGTCCTAAGTGACGGCCGGGCCAATCTTCTGTGAATGAAGAACCGATCTGCCCATCCGGGAACTGTTCCACGTCTGAGTACTGTGCTTCTGCCGCCGCTGATTAGCCGCAGACAAGTGTAATGTGCTGCGAATACATAGAAAGATAGTTCCCTTATCATTTAGCTACAAAATAGCAGGTCAGCAACTGGAAGCAGTTAATTCCATAAATTATCTGGGAGTAGGCATTAGGAGTGATTTAAAATGCAATGATCTTATAAAGTTGATCGTCGGTAAAGCAGATGCCCGACTGAGATTCATTGGAAGAATCCTAAGGAAATGCAATCAGAAAACAAAGGAAGTATGTTGCAGTACGCTTGTTCGCCCACTGATGGAATACTGCTCAGCAGTGTGGGATCCGTACCAGATAAGGTTGATAGAAGAGATAGAGAAGATCCAACGGAGAGCAGCGCGCTTCGTTACAGGATCATTTAGTAATTGCGAAAGCGTTACGGAGATGATAGATAAACTCCAGTGGAAGACTGTGCAGGAGAGACGCTCAGTTGCTCGGTACGGGCTGTTGTTGAAGTTTCGAGAACATACCTCCACCGAAGAGTCAAGCAGTATATTGCTCCCTGCTACGTATATCTCGCGAAGAGACCATGAGGATAAAATCAGAGAGATTAGAGCCCACACTGGAGCATACCGACAATCCTTCTTTCCACGAACAATACGAGGCTGGAATAAAAGGGAGAACCGATAGAGGTACTCAGGGTATCCTCCACCACACACCGTCAGGTGGCTTGCGGAGTATGGATGTAGATGTAGAAGTACTGCCTTACACTCTCTATGCTGGTACAACCTCTCGGGCCGCCCTTTACCTCGCTATTATGCCGTCTGCCTAGACACCATCTTCACAACCGACAACAGGGTCACGCAGATATCTGGGGCCGAGCCTTCGTGAACGTTCACTCAACGAGAGCGCTGAGGTTCCAACAAACTTCCACACGATGGCAGACTATAGCAATGCGCCGCCTGCACTACCCTCCTACGACGGGGCCACTGCACTAACCGCAGACAACGCTAGAGCTGCGCCATCTGACTCCTCGCCGGGTGGTGATGCACGAATCTGCCCTTATGTACGACGCGGACTCATAACGTCGGTTGCAGGGAGCACTGGAAAGAGCACAGAGTGGTTGTGAAACTCTCCGGAATAAATGACTGTTACGGAATGATGTCTCATCACCCCCCAATGCACTAAAGGATCACACCACTGCACCTCCGTTAGACTCCCCTATAGATAGAAGGTTACATGTCGTAGGCTGCTACATCCCAGTAATGGCACATGCGCATTGCAAAAGAATTTCAGATGTGTGCTCTAGTCACAAAAAATTACGTAATCAGAGGCAAAGTTCACAGTGTTTCACAAAATCCTTACATACTACATACAGCAAAAATGGCAGGTTATCAAGATTTAAGTGAGTCTGAACGTGGTGGTATAGTTGGCGAACGAGCGATGGGACTCAGCACCTCCAAGGTAGCGATGATGGGGGGATTTTCCTGTACGACCATTCCATGAGCGTACCTTATATTTCTGGAATCCGGTAAAACGTGAAGTCTCCGATATCGTTGTGGCCGGAAAAACATCCTACAAGAACAGGAGCAACGACGATTGAAGAGAATTGGCCAACGTGACAGAAGTTCAACCCTTCCACAAATTGCTGCGGATTTCAATGCTGGTTCATCAATAAGTGTCAACGTGCGAACCGTTCAACGAAACATCAGCAACATAGGCTTCAGGAGCCGAAGGCCCACTCGTCTACACTTGATGAGTGCACGAGGCAAAGCTTTACGCCTTGTCTGGGCCCTCAACACCAACATTGGACTATTGCTGACTGGAAACATCTTGCCTGGTCGGACGAGTCTCGTTTCAAACTATATCGAGCGGATGGATGTGTAGGGGTATGGAGACAACCTCATGAATCCAAGCACGCGGCTTGTCTGCAGAGGGCATTTCAAGCTGGTGGAGGCTGTGTAGTGGTATGGGGCTTGTGCAGTTACAGTGATATGGGGCCATTGATACGACTAGATTGACAGGTGACACGTACGTAAGATGCTGTCTGATAACCTGCGTCCATGCATGTCCATTGTACATTCCGACGGACTTGGGCAATTTCAGCATGACAATGCCACACCCCACACGTTCCGAATTGCTACCCATTCTCTCCAGGACCACTTTTATGAGTTTAAAGACCTCCAATGGCCACCAAACTCCCCAGACATGAACGTTATTCAGTATATCTGGGATGCCTTGGTGCTTGTTGTTCAGAAGAGGTCTCCTCCCCCTCGTACTCTTAGCGATATATGGACAGCACTGCAGGGTTCATGCTGTCAGTTTCCTCCATCACTACCTCAGACGTCATTCGAGTCGATGCCACGTCGTGTTGCGGCACTTCTGCCTGCTCACGGGGTCCTACCAGATATCAAGCAGGTGTGCCAGTTTCTCTGGCTCTTCAATGTATTAGGGAAACATAGAAAGGGCGATACAAAGTAGAAATACCACAAACCAAACAGAAAAATTACAAACTGAGAAACACATCAGACCAAGAACTTTATTGATCAAAATTACTTTAACTTACATAGTTGGAATCACATTAAATCCCGAAGATAGCATCGAGAAAAATTCGTGTATGTTAACTTTCAATGGATGAGTGTAAACTTAAAGGGTATCTCAAAGCTATAATGGACTCTATAAAAAATCCACCAAAGTCGCAAGTTGTGTGGTGACTACGATCTCTAATTACGCATTTCGACTGAAACATCAGCGGATTAATCAAAGATAAGGAGAACACGTCATATACCGGTATGGAATCAAGTATCGTATCCATAAGACAATGCAAATTGACTCCATACCTATGATGACGTGATTTCTTTAATTGATTACTCTGACGATGTTGTAACTAATCTGTTTCTACGGGTTATTACGTTAAGATTAGGGGCGCTACCGACTATAACCATACAACTAAACAAAGATTTGGCCGAGTCGGAAAATAAATTAATTTGATCACAGACCAAAAACTCATAAAAATGCATACGTTGTGATATCGCTCATAGGGGATGCGATGTAATTAAAAACACTGCCCGTGCACTGCTCATGAGAATCAAACATTTAAAATAAAATAGAAAATGCATGAACACTGTGCATAAGATCAGCTCCCAGCAACACACCAGAAAATAAGACTTAATCTAAAGCATTTGCTTTAAAATAAAAGGGGAAACTGATCACTGGACCTGTGCGTAAGAAAACGCGTTGGATGTGCTAACGGGAAAGCTATGAGGTGAGTGGCTTAGGTGCAAAACCGTAACCTCGGAATACAAAAGAAAATTGTGGATAAAATCATGTATTCCTAATATATGGATGTGAGGCATGTACACAATTTCTAATAACATTAATTCCTAAAACATTAAAGAAAAGCATCGACACATTCACCATTATAATCTACACCTAAAATCATTGGTGTGAATCATTTGTACAATTGCTGTTGCCTGATAACTGATAGCAATAACTCGTGAAACGGTACATGTTTCGCAGTACACCCGCGTGCCCACGTGGTTTGTGGAGACGCAATTTCTAGGTATCGTGGCGAAGTTGCAACAATATCGCACCACGCAATCATGAACAGTTAACATTCTTTAAAACAAACATGAGATCGGACAGTTAGTGATGACGGTAGCCCTACAAACTCTAATGTTCAATCACGTGGTTGGCTCCCCATGGATCAAAGATACATAAAGCAGGCAAAAAAAAATTACGAGAAGACAAAGCTATTAATCTTTAGAAAAATGAAAGCTTATACAGGCACAGCTGAAGCCAAACAGACATTCATACGAAAACGAGTGCTCACTTCTTATCGACACATTTGCGTGGCGCTCTTCCGCCGCGTCCAAGTCTGCTATGGAAATTTACTATAAGAAAAATCTGCATTCCTTGCTGTGACAAGGCAAAGCAATTTTTCAGAGTTGAAGAGCGAGACCAAAAGCTAACAGCTCTCCTCTCGCCAAGTAACAACGAGCCACGCGGTCAGTCCAACTCACTCTTCTTCGACTGGAGCACAGCTGTGGACGCTTCCCGTACCGGCGGCAGACTGCCTCCCTTTTTCATCTCCAGCGTCTTCCACGCTCCACGTGGCCCGGAAAACCCAAAGATGCCATTTCCGCCACCAACCTAACGCAGGTGGATTTCTCACAAGTAGCGCAAATCTCTTTGCCTACTTGACCACTGCCAGAGTTGGCTATTTTGTACAACTGCTGCTGAATCTGTGTGACTATCGCAGACTTTCTGCAGCAGACTACGCCACCGTCTAGCAGCGTGACACACAACCACATTCATTCAATCACACCACTATGAGAGTTATGAGAAAAGATAAACAAGGAAAAGAAAGAGAAATGCTAGGGAAAATGGGCTACCGGACTAATGAAAGGTGGCTATAGGGCCCTTTCAATGTGTAAATCGAAAGGGGTTACTAAAGGAAGTAGTCACCATACACACCTGTGCCCTTCTTGTATTTTTACGGCGTCCATTATGGCGCTGATACAACTTCCAACTATAAAATCTCGATTTAAGATTAGGTTAAGTGAGGATCACATATGCACCTCGACCTGCCATATTATGTATTGGCTTCTGTAGACGATGTGTATCTACTTTCTAGTGACTTCGAGTTCGCCATTAGAGAGAAGCGAACGCAAATGATAGATAGTCGCCATCATATCGAAATGCACACTTAAGCTGATCTAGCCGAAATTCATTGAGAGTCATTGAATTAGCTATGAGTAGACCTGAAGCCGTGAATATTACAGACGTTATTTAAAAATTAAATATTACTTATTCAGACGTTCTTGTGCGAATCTTGGAAAACAATAAAATGGAAAAGATATATAAAATATTCCTGATATTATCTTAAAAATGGTACTAATCCTACTTAAAATTTTTTTCAAGATATGCCAACCAACTGATTTCTTTTCCTGGTGTGCACGGATTGTAAATTATAATGTTCCATGGTAGCATGTGTGGATCTTACACTTGTGACCATAACGGACATTAATTTTGTGTATCCATTAACTTGGTCAACCAGTAACCGACACTTAAGCTTCATGAGTAAAGATGTGTAAAAACCTACTGAAGGCCTTAATATCGTTGCTACATGAAACAGGTTATTAAAGTGACTGCAGCTAAATCACTATAATGCCTTTCACAGGCTTCTGGTATTCGACGATAAACGTACTCGAATTCCTATGATTGTGTCGCATTAGCCCAAAAAGTCTGTGGACACACTGAATTTGTGCTGATGGCTTCTGGATTTGATTTTGTGAAGCGAACCTACCGCTCAAAGTTGTACCTCACTGCCGTATTCCGTTGTCTCAAAACTGCTAATGCAATGTCATTCGGTAAATGTAAGGCCCATATTGTGTCTCATTGCGCTGAGGCCTCTCTGCTTCCACTAACTTCAGCAAATGTACAAAATGGACGCCGACAGCAGGCTATACTATTGCTTAAGTGACACTTCAAAAGTTATTGAGAAAACAATACACTTTCGAATGTGTAGCGCATAGCATATTGGCAGTGTTTATTCCGTTCATTATTTTATCTGTCGTAGATACACGTAGCGTCTGAAACAAAAATGAGCTGTTTTGTTTGTTTGTTCACATCTTCACATTCCGTTTAACTCCCACTCTACACTATAAAAGAGCGTGATTGGGTGAATGAGAACGTGAGAGTATTTTAAAGATCCGCCAGTATGCACAGAACTTGCAGAGCTGTGGGATAATATTACCAACGCAGTTTTGTAGATGGAAAGTGCTGCGACCAGAGAGTTTTGGTCAGTAACAGGGGAGGAAGTTAGCCTCCTGTATCACAGGTATGTGGTTAGTATATGCGTCTGCTGCAGCAGGAAATCTCCCACCGCTGAAGGCGGGGGTGGACGTTTCGAATGAGAGCGCCTTCTGGCACTCTTTCGTTGGGCTCTGTAATTTCCAGACGCCTCTATAAATGGTCTTCTGCTATTACAGATAAAGGTATTAGTTTTGCGTGGTTTAAATAAGGACTATGATCAATTCTTCCGATTTCAGTGCCAGCAGATACATAGTCCCAAGAGCCCCTTTTAATAGCACTTTACTATAATTTACTGTGTTTTTATGTAACACTGAATCATACACTTTGTTCCGGTAGAGAAGCCACTGAGTCTGTGCTTTTGCCCAAAATTTTAAAGTGTTATAAACGACTTTATTTGTGGGGTGGTTTTGTTTTTTTCATAGGGCGATGTGTGAGTCAAGATTTTCCAACCTCTTCAGGGTGCCACTTTTGTGTCTGCCGCTTTAACTGAAGACGTTAGCCCCCCACACCCCATAGAGTTGGTTGCTGCTGTAGAATGGTATTCCTCAAATTGTAGCAATGAATTGAATGAGTACCCATACGTTTCCGATTGCCATGAGGATTTTTTTTCGGTGATCAAGGCAATGAGTCCAGTGAATATGTGTGTACCGGATTTCCGAGTGTTTTCCCATTTTTTACTAATAAGATAATTGTTTGCATTCAGACCACCACATTTCTTGAATCTGGTCATTATGAGTACGTATTACAAATCACTTTAAGCGACGTGTAATAATGAGTACAATGGAGCCCCACTAGCGCGGAAAATTTCTCTTAGTTTCTGATGTCTGCATTTTCGATTCCTTCTATATGATGGACGTAGATACAGCTCGACAGGCCTGACGTATGCTCCTGACGTTCCAAATTTCTCCCTGATCAACTGAAAGATAGCAAATTGTAAATGTAGATGTTGCTGAGTTCCTGTATGCATTTGCAGACAAGTCGGTTGTGAGTTCTCCGCTTCCCTTGACATAATTCCTATCACTTCTTGAAACTGTGCTGTGTTCAGCTACGTTTACTAGTACATTTTCTGATTTCCCTTGCCTAAGTGGGTATTGAGAGACTGCTTGGGGAATAATTTGCCATTCAAATCACGCGTTGTTGAACTTTGTACTCAACGTACCATGATGTGTAGAGATGTGTCCTTTGACGGTTTATTGATCCGAATTCTTATTCTTGCTGAATAAATTCGCATTGTGAGTGATAAATCACACTATACCTTAACACATCCCACATTGCACACTTTCGTTTCCCAATTCGTCCGATATGATACCAGAAAATGCTGATATGAATGATGCATGTGTGTGTGTGTGTGTGTGTGTGTGTGTGTGTGTGTGTGTGTGTGTGTATCATGGGTTGGAAAGAATCACGATCAGGAATGAATTAAATGAACTTATAATAACGTTTCGTCCGTGACGTTACCTTCTTTTCGCATCATACACCTACCGAAGAACCAATTAGTTTGGTCCTTGTTATCCGTTGGCTCAATAATAATAGTAATTATAATAATCAGTTTAATTACTGGGCCAGTTCAGCAACGTGAAACTAATTAACGTGGTGGGCGTGCAGACTATGAATGTGAAGTAGACGAACGTAAATGCGATTCCAGACGATCATAGAGGATCGAGCAGAGATAAATACCCATCAACAGAAATTCTAAACAGCCCCTTTTCACTGCCAATGAGTGCAGTACTTCCTATTACTACATTTGACATTGTCTGGTAATAATAATTAGTAAAAATCATTGAAACATTAGACGTAATTTTGTATAGTATATAAAAAAGAAAGGATTGTCATATGTACTGTTGTCTTGTTGAGCTTGATACAGCTCTACGCGCTTGGCCAAGTCTCTTTTTCAAGTCTCTTGACCTATGAGATACCACTGCTGTCTACATCCACTTCAATCTGCTTAGTACCGTCATTAACCCGGTCTGCCTCAACAGTTTTTAGTTCCAGACACTACTTCCCTCCTCCCTCCCCCTCACACTCTCCCCATGCCGCAATTTAAGTCTGTTCACTTTTCTACTGGTTGTCATCCTCATTTTGCTTCCACATGATGTTGAATGTAATGAACAGTCGAATGAGTAGCTTGCATACTATCAACAGAGATGAAATCGAAGGAAGCCGATATTAATAACGAATAGCACAGATGAGGTTAGCGATTAACTTAGGGAAATCAGGTACCATGGAAGAAAATTAACCGATTGCGGTCAAAGCAAGGAGGACATAAAATGACACTACCACATATGAAAAGGGCATTCCTGACCAGAAATATTTGGGGAAGAAATTTCGAAGTATGTACATGTGGAGCATAGGCTTGCATGGTGGTGAGTAATGGACTGTGGAAACCCCGGAAAAGGGGAGAATGAAAGTGTTTGAGATATGGTGCTACAAAGGATTGTTAAAAGTTACGTGGACTGATCAAATAAAGAATGAAGAGTTTCTCTGCAAGTTTCTCTGCATAATCGTCGACTGACAAGAAGAAAGGATAGGACACATTTTAAAACATCAGGGAGTAATTTCCGTGGTACTAGAAGGAGCTGTACAGGTTGGAAACTGTACTGCATGTCAGAGGAAATGACTCAGGCTGCTGTGAACAATTGCTTATCTGAGACGAAGGGGATGGAAGAAGAGAAGAATTCGTGGTGAGCCCCTAAAACCAATTATAACGCTGATCACTCAGAAAAATGGGTCCTTGGGGACTGGACGTGTTTTCCAACCTTAGCAGACTAGTGATTCTGCGTGTTTCAAATGTGACGGAAAGACTCCAACCTGAACACCTCTTAGAAGGCCACGACGGTCGGCATCTGTTTCAGTAGCTGATTCTTCGCATGATTGTGGAATAGAGATCCGCAGTTGCCTGTTGGCCCCTTCTGCTGAGGTGAGGGCGCCGGATCTTGCCCCCAGTCTGCAGCAAAGTCGTGGCCACAATATTATTATGAGGCGCTGTGTTCTGGTGGATCCGTCGACTGGAAGCACAACTTGACTTTCAGCGACAAAAATACTACACGCAATGCAGCTGGAAGGATCACTTAGTCTTCACTAAAATGTTTTTGTACGTGACTGCGACGTAAGAGAAAGAAAGAGCGTCAGGCTGTCGTATGAAATGGTACAGTGCTCGCGGATTCGTTCCACTCAAGATCAGGGAAGACTTGCTTACGTCATCTGGGGCTTCACACACGTGCAGTAACTCGACATCTGTGAAACGTGTTCACTCGGGTGCAAAAACATACCAAATAGAGGCGTGAAAGGCTGTCAGCGCTAACCAGGAACCCTTTGAGTGCGGGGTTCACAAAGGGCCAATGACGTTTGCGGCTTTCGACCCCTCCACGTTTATCTATCATGCAGTCACAGTATTGACTGCTAATGGCAGCAGGCGACATGACTTGAGGTATCCAATGACGAGCACAGCATGAGGCTACGAAGCGTAGTTGCTCAGTCGACGAGGAACTCATGATCGTGCTGCAGTGCTAGTGGTGTTGATACAACGCAGAGAAATGGCAGCAATAAACAAAGGAAACACTGCATTATACACTCATGTTCAGAAAAAACGGAAAACCTTGAACGACTAGAGATAGGACGTTCATATTCACAGGACTTGTACATTAGTATGTTCTGCAGAAATAGCATTTGAACCATGTCGGCCCGCGGGTTCAAGGTCAACATCGATATCGCGGCGCAAAACCACTTACCGGTAAAACAGGCCTGCCTCTCCTTCTCGCTATATATCGAAGGTAATTGATCAGTATGACATGAGCCGACGACTGGTATACCTCGCAGACGTATAAGCGAGCCCTACCGACGAATCACTACGCTTGAAAGAAGGTCCTTTATTGGTATGAGAGAATGTGATGCGTCCATCGGGGAAACTGCTTCTCGTGTGGGACGAAGCGTCTCTGCAGTGCTACGAGTGTGTTCACGGAAGGCCATAAAATAGGACGATATGGGGCAGGTCGTACCATGCAGGCCACCCCTTAAGAAGATCTACAAGTCATCCTAACGACACTGCAGGACACATCTGTGTCCTCCTCGGCTCTGCTGCAACAGTGGAACACATCGTACACTATCAGGGGTGACAGTCCGTCGCCGTTTAATACGGCAGGGATTACGTGCGCGCTGTCCACTTCGCCGCCTACCTAGATGTATGATCAGAACCATACTAGATGGCAGTGGTGTATGGAACGACGTCACTAGGGACAGGAATGTCATTAGAGTGTCTTTTGGACGATCCCAGGTTCTGTTTGTTTGAAAATGATGGCCGCATTTTGGTTCGCCGTTGACAGGTGGAAAGGCATCACAGTGACTGCATTCGCAGAAGACATACAGCCGCAACTCAGGGCCTTATGGAGTGGGATACTTTTGGGTACAACCACTAATCACAGTCGGTGCCAGTCTAGGGCACTGTGACTAGTGTGACACAAGTGAATGACATCCTGCGACACATAGCCGTATCCTTCTGCACAACAACACCCCAGCGCCATTTTTCAGCACAACAATGTACGACAACATGTTGCTGCACACGAACACGAGCCTTTTAGGTGTCAGCAGGATGTCAGCTTTTGGCACTGGCCCGCCAGAGCACTAGAATTGTCGCCAATCGGAAAAGTGTGGGATGTGGTGAAACGACGGGTCCAGCGCCATGACTCTGTCCAAATCACCACAACTGAACTCTGAAGACAGGTGAATGCATGATGGGCGGCTGTCCAACAGGACGCCATTCGCGCCTTATAAGCGTCGTTGTCGTCACCCTTGTAACAATTTATTAGGGCTCATGGCGGACCACAGTCGAGCCACGTAGTTCATCATCCTTGTCGGACAGGGAGCCACAAATCCTGTCCTCAGTAGAACGTAGTAAAGGACAATCCTTGTCCAAAGTGGGGGCACTGAACATAATATGCGCCGGAGCACAATAAAAAAAAACAATCATGGACAGATTTTTAAAAAAAATGCGGAAGAAAAACTACGGACATTCAAGGCAAGACAAGGCGCACTTGTTACAAAAGCTGATGTTCGAGCGTTTCAGTGATGTTCGATAGGATTTACAGGATGTACATGATAGTGATCTACTTCATTACGCTCATCAAATTGCGTGCGACATAGATTATAATGATTTCAAGGAAGCGGGGGATGGCTACATAATTCCAAACAGTGTTACAGAATTGGAAGATGTAAGATAACGAAATTTCAAACAAATTGTTGACGTCGCGATGCACAGGAAACTGTGGAATTGGTCCAAAAATTTGTAGATGAGATGAACCAATCCCTGCCATAATTCAGTAAGGAATTACTTGTTTTCAACTTTGACCAATCGGGAGCTGAAGAGGAAGTGCATATGAAAAGAACTCGGGAGATTAGAGATGGCAAGAGAGTTGTATCAAGATCAACCAAAATCAATACTTTAAGGCACTCGTATACAATTATGTCGACTGTTAATCTGGGTGGTAAATTATCTGGAAAGTTTTTTTATTCTGCTGTCAAAAGTTGGAGGTGCTCTGCCCTATACTAGTCTCTCTCGTATTTGTGATCTTGCTAGGGCAACAGGGAATATTTACGTTATAGCAGCTAGGAGTAAGAAAATGTGCGTAAGAGAGCTATAACTATGGTATGAGCGTTGATTTACACCACTAGCTGGTTAAAATACACTACTGGCCATTAAAATTGCTACACCAAGAAGAAATGCAGATGATACACGGGTATTCATTCGACAAATACATTATACTATAACTGACATGTGATTACATTTTCAAGCAATTTGGGTGCATAGATCCTGAGAAATCAGTACCCAGAACAACCACCTCCAGCCGTAATAACGGTCTTGATACGCCTGGGGCCGGAAGGTGTGGCCGAGCGGTTCTAGGCGCTTCAGTCTGGAACCGTGCGACTGCTACGGTCGCATGTTCGAATCTTGCCTCGGGCATGGATGTGTGTGATGTCCTTCGGTTAGTTAGGTTTAAGTAGTTCTGAGTTCTAGGGGACTGATGATCTCAGATGTTAAGTCTCATAGTGCTCAGAGCAATTTGAAGCACCTTCACAAACTCCTGGGCATTGGATCAACCAGAGTTTGAATGGCTTGTACAGGTACAGCTGCCCATGCAGCTTCAGCATGATACCACAGTTCATCAAGAGTAGTGACTGGTGTATTGTACGGGCCAGTTGCTCGGCCACCATTGACCAGACGTATTCAACTGGTGAGAGGTCTGGAGAATGTGCCGCCCATGGCTGCAGTAGAACATTTTCTGTATCCAGAAAGGCCCATACACGACCTGCAACATGAGGTCGTGCATTATCCTGCTGAAATGTAGGTTTCCGCAGGGATCGAATGAAGGGTAGAGTCACGGGTTGTAACACATCCGATATGTAACGGCCACTGTTCAAAGTGCCGTCAATGCGAACAAGAGGCGACCGAGACGCGTAACCATTGGGACCCCATACCATCACGCAGGGTGATACGCCAGTATGGCGATGGCGAATACACGCGTCCAATGTGCGTTTACCGCAATGTCGCCAAACACGGATGCGACCATCATGATGCCGTAAACAGAACCTGGATTCATCCGAAAAAATTACGTTTTGCCATTCATGCATCCAGGTTGGTCGTTGAGTACACCATCGCAGGCGCTCCTGTCTGTGATGCAGCGTCAAGGGTAACTGCAGCCATGGTCTCCGAGCTGATAGTCCATGCTGCTGCAAACGTCATCGAACTGTTCGTGCAGATGGTTGTTGCCTTGCAAACGTCCCCATTGTTGACTCATGGATCGAGACGTGGCTGCACGATCCGTTACAGCCATGCGGGTAAGATGCCTTTCATCTCGAATGCTAGTGATACGCGGCCGTTGGGGTCCAGCACGGCGTTCCGTATTACCCTCCTGAACCCACAGATTCCATATTCTGCTAACAGTAATTGGATCTCGACCAACGAGAGCAGCAATATCGCGATACCATAAACCTAAATCGCCGTAGGCTACAGTCTGACCTTTATCAAAGTCGGAAACGTGATGGCACGCAACGTCTATCATCAGGAGTTCTGGGAACCAGGGTGATGCAAAAAATTTTTTGATGTGTGTATTATAGCGCTTATCATTCGCATACCCAATGAATCACATAAAAAACCAGCGATTGGTATTCATCCGTTCGGGTTTATTCAGATCAGGTTTTATAGGCCCGTCACCTTTTGTCTGAGGAAAGTTTTTTTTTATTTCTTGATGTGCTGGAGATTCCCATAGCAGAGAGAACACTACACTATGTACGCATTCAAAAATCAACTTATCATTCGTTCAGAAATCAATTTAGACTGTCTCCATAAATATTTAAAAACCAAGCCACGAAATTACCGCCCTGGGCGATACCCGAGTTTGTATCCCCCTCCTCCCTATTCCCTATATGCGGTCCTAAAGGGATCACATACCTCTCCATGTGATCTGATATCCCCAAGATTTTGCGGGAACGTTTTCCAAAACTGTTCGCACTTGTTATCATTTAATGATAAATCATTTTGATAATTCACTTTGTTTAAAAGCTCTCACTGAACGATTGAGTATATTAACATTACATATAAATGTGTTTGTGTCTGCTATATTACTTGTTTATGATAAACGTGTTTATCACTCAACCACAAATCTTGTACCTTCCGTAGTGTTTGAAACAGCTATATGCCTTGCTTTTTTATTAACAGTCATAAAGTATTATGCAGGGATTTAATTTTTTGAACCTAAATGCCTGACTTTTTGAAATATTTTCTTCAGAATTCTTCTATTTCATTTGCAGCTACTTGTTCAGCTTCGTTCAGCATGTGCATGTGATATCAGCGCAGCGTATGTCTACATACACTCCTGGAAATGGAAAAAAGAACACATTGACACCGGTGTGTCAGACCCACCATACTTGCTCCGGACACTGCGAGAGGGGTGTACAAGCAATGATCACACGCACGGCACAGCGGACACACCAGGAACCGCGGTGTTGGCCGTCGAATGGCGCTAGCTGCGCAGCATTTGTGCACCGCCGCCGTCAGTGTCAGCCAGTTTTCCGTGGCATACGGAGCTCCATCGCAGTCTTTAACACTGGTAGCATGCCGCGACAGCGTGGACGTGAATCGTATGTGCAGTTGACGGACTTTGAGCGAGGGCGTACAGTGGGCATGCGGGAGGCCGGGTGGACGTACCGCCGAATTGCTCAACACGTGGGGCGTGAGGTCTCCACAGTACATCGATGTTGTCGCCAGTGGTCGGCGGAAGGTGCACGTGCCCGTCGACCTGGGACCGGACCGCAGCGACGCACGGATGCACGCCAAGACCGTAGGATCCTACGCAGTGCCGTAGGGGACCGCACCGCCATTTCCCAGCAAATTAGGGACACTGTTGCTCCTGGGGTATCGGCGAGGACCATTCGCAACCGTCTCCATGAAGCTGGGCTACGGTCCCGCACACCGTTAGGCCGTCTTCCGCTCACGCCCCAACATCGTGCAGCCCGCCTCCAGTGGTGTCGCGACAGGCGTGAATGGAGGGACGAATGGAGACGTGTCGTCTTCAGCGATGAGAGTCGCTTCTGCCTTGGTGCCAATGATGGTCGTATGCGTGTTTGGCGCCGTGCAGGTGAGCGCCACAATCAGGACTGCATACGACCGAGGCACACAGGGCCAACACCCGGCATCATGGTGTGGGGAGCGATCTCCTACACTGGCCGTACACCACTGGTGATCGTCGAGGGGACACTGAATAGTGCACGGTACATCCAAACCGTCATCGAACCCATCGTTCTACCATTCCTAGACCGGCAAGGGAACTTGCTGTTCCAACAGGACAATGCACGTCCGCATGTATCCCGTGCCACCCAACGTGCTCTAGAAGGTGTAAGTCAACTACCCTGGCCAGCAAGATCTCCGGATCTGTCCCCCATTGAGCATGTTTGGGACTGGATTAACTGGTCAATATACACTCCTGGAAATTGAAATAAGAACACCGTGAATTCATTGTCCCAGGAAGGGGAAACTTTGTTGACACATTCCTGGGGTCAGATACATCACATGATCACACTGACAGAACCACAGGCACATAGACACAGGCAACAGAGCATGCACAATGTCGGCACTAGTACAGTGTATATCCACCTTTCGCAGCAATGCAGGCTGCTATTCTCCCATGGAGACGATCGTAGAGATGATGGATGTAGTCCTGTGGAACGGCTTGCCATGCCATTTCCACCTAGCGCCTCAGTTGGACCAGCGTTCGTGCTGGACGTGCAGACCGCGTGAGACGACGCTTCATCCAGTCGCGAGTCGCGAGTCGAGCGCAATTACATGCTGCCAAACCCCGAAAGCGCGGCAACTCGCGGGAGCGTCACACAACACACCTGCTCCACTCGCTACTCCAGCCAGACCCCCCACAGCTCTGCCCGCGCTCCACGCGGCAGAGTTAACACTACCAAAGATCCTACACACTTTGAGTCTTCACACGACCTATCGATGTAATCGTTCGATAGCAGTTTTCCCTAGGCAAGACACAGCGTAAAAATACAAATAATATTTACGAAACAAACCAATTATACATCGACATAAGTGCATAAATATATATATACAAACAGTAAAACAATTACAGTATGTAAAGACACAGAAATGTCATATATTCAGGTAACAAAAATAAGGAAAACAAATTATAGTACAATAGATGGAAATAGGAGGATATGTATTTCCGGCGTTACAACTTCCTTTCCGGATGAAAATGAGCTCCGAATATAGTTCGACGAGTTATTTGCCTCGAAAACGCGCGATTTCTACAGTTGACGAATCGAAAAGTTATCCCAGATTTGGGAGACTGTTGTAAATATCGATGGAGAATATGTTGCTGGTGATTAGTCTCTGTTATGGGCATTAGTTGTGTTTGTTAAACTTATGGAGAACTATTGTGAACTTATGCACCAAGCGAATACGCTATTTAGGTGGTGTCTGTTCTTTCGGACATGCCCGAAACAACAGACACCATGTATGGGGTATGGCGATGACGGCCAGTAATCTGTTCAGTGCAGAAGGACACCATGCTCGGACTGTAGAGGGAATAAACGCCTTGGTTAACGAAGATAGTGGGCAGTAGTGTGTAGACGAAGCGAGAATGTGGGTCTGACGGGAGGCGTATTATGGTCATTTGTGCAGTTGCGATAGCCTCGGCGTCCGGATGACTTGGTCGTTGCCGGTACTGTAGCTCAGCCAGTTCCGTCAGGGGGCTGACATAAAAAAAACAACAAAGAAGCGGATGAACGATAAAACTGAGCGAGTGTTATGTGACGCCCACCCTTACCAAACGCAACACACAACAACGAAAAAATTGTAAAGTGAAAGAGAACATCTACTTAGTGAGAGGGAGATATGGGTTCGATTGCCAATCCAGCACAAATTTTCATCTTTCTTCTACATCTACATCTACATTTATACTCCACAAGCCACCCAACGGTGTGTAGCGGAGGCCACTTTACATGCCACTGTCATTACCTCCCTTCCCTGTTCCAGTCGCGTATGGTTCGCGGGAAGAACGACCATCGGAAAGCCTCCGTGCGCGCTCGAATCCCTCTAATTTTACACTCGTGATCCTCTCGGGAGGTATAATTAGGGGGAATCAATATATTCGATACGTCATCCAGAAACACACCCTCTAAAAACCTGGACAGAAAGCTACACCGCGGTGCAGAACGCCTCTCCTGCAGAGTTTGCCACTTGAGTTTGCTAAACATCTCCGTAACGCTATCACGCTTACCAAATAACCCTGTGACGAAACGCGCCGCCCTTCTTTGGATCTTCTCTATCTCCTCTGTCAACCCGACCTAGTACGGATCCCACATTGATGAGCAATACTCAAGTATAGGTCGAACGAGTGTTTTGTAAGCCACCTCCTTTGTTGATGGACTACATTTTGTAAGGCCTCTCCCAATGAATCTCAACCTGGCACCCGCCTTACCAACAAGTAATATTGTATGATCATTCCACTTCAAATCGTTCCGTAGGCATACTCCCAGATATTTTACAGAAGTAACTGCTACCAGTGTTTGTACCGCTATCATATAATCATACAGTAAAAGATCCTGCTTTCTATGTATTCACAATACATTTGTCTACGTAAAGGGTCAGTTGCCACTCCTTGCACCAAGTGCCTATCCGCTGCAGATCTTCCTGCATTTCGCTGCAAATTTCTAATGCTGCAACTTCTCTGTATACTACAGCATCATCCGCGAAAGGCTGCATGGAACTTCCGACATTATCTACTAGGTCATTTATATATATTGTGAAAAGCAATAGTCCCATAACACTCCCCTGTGGCACGCCAGAGGTTACTTTAACGTCTGTAGACGTCTCTCCATTGAGAACAACATGCTGTGTTCTTCGTTGATGTAAATCAGTCTCCACTGGCAGCTAATGTCATCGTTAATCTCTTTGTGTCGAATACTTCCATTTGTACAGTCAGTACTTCACGTTTAACTGAGGCGCTATCCCAGAATGTTATACAACTAGGTATCAGTGAATGAAATACGAAAAACAGGTTACAGACTGCTGCATCCCTAAAATTGGTAATTATTCTTATGGCTAAAGTAACCGAAGCTAAATGTTTTAGAGGGATTAAGATACAGATTTTCCCGTGTAAGTTTCATCAGAACGTGCAGCTTTGCCGCGCGCTGCAGCGTGGGAAATTGCGCCATGCGTCTGCAGCTGCGCTCGCCATCCGAAGCAGCGTTTCCACTCCGTGGCCCGGTCGCCGACGTATCTCCTTGCGCGATGTTTGCCAGACAGCGGCGAGCGCCGCCAGCGGTATGAATGCCGATGCGCGTTTGCGGCGCGGACGCGGCTGGTTTTACGGTCGTCTCGCAGCCAGCAGCCCGCGAGGCAATCCCGATATTGGCCCCGCGCCCGCTGCCACGTGTTCCGCACGTGTAAACACAAGCGCTCACCCTCGTGCGCGTCCGCGAACAACTGCCGGCCGCGGACGCTGTCGCCAACCTCCCCTTCCGTGCTGGCTGTTTCCCAGGCAGGAGTACCAACATCACCACGACTCCTATTGTTTACGTTTTCGATTTATGCTACTGCAAACCGGACATACTATGATCGATCTTCAGATGCAAATGTGATTATCATGAATGTCTTTTAACTTTCGTGATATTCAAGTTAGTAAACATAGGTGCTTACAGTAAACAGTCACGTGCTCATTAGGACAATACACTTTCTAAAATGCAGCGACAGGAATGGAAAGTGAGGAGGTGGTCAAAGTTAGCACCGATTTGGGGATGCATTGACAGGCCCATAGTTCCACCACAACTGTCAGCTACCATTCTACTCGCGGTCAGTGAAACTAGGATAACCCGAAAATAAATACACTAATCTACAGTTTTCTTAAGTGTTACGACGTAAAGTGAAGCACCGGCACGTCAGTCACGAACGACAGAGCAGAGAGATCTGTGAAGAAGACGTCAGCGAATTGCACGATGGCCGACCCCTCTCCAGGACGACAACGCAACAGCAGCGCCCTCTACGCGAAGAGGACGTGAGCGCCGCGCCGACTGGTCGCGGCCCAGTTCTACGAGTTCTATAGAAGCGACAAGACAAGCCACTTGGATAGAGGCATCCACTGTATTACTTCACTTGTGATGGAATCGTTATACTGAAGGACACTGATATATTGTCTCTCGCTCTTTCCTTGCGACACATCTACGTCATTCTCAAAGTTAATTATTGTCATTGAATCATTTCGTAATAAATCTCTTTAATACGATTTGCTTGACTTGTTGTATAGCGATCCGAGAAAGCAGGTTTGTTAGACACCCCACGTGTGATGAGTAGGCAGGCTTCAACTTTACCAACTATTCTTTTGCTCATAAATTAAAGATAATGAAGATACAAGTTGAAACAACGCTCTGGTGGGCTGTTTGCGGGTTTAAATCACCTCGTCGTATGACCATGCGGTGCATTTGACCTGCAGCTGTTGTAAGGTGTCAGGCAAATCCAACACCTTCCACGAAAACCATGACATGATAAGCCAATCCAGTAGTATGTCACATAGCTCCGAGTAAATCGTGACATTAAATTAACCAAAGTAATACGAGTAACGAGTGAGCAAATGGAATACCACAGACTAACGCAAGAATGCCTAAGTGCATGTCGTACCTTCCCACCGTGGGACAGACGCAGTTCCAAGGGGAGAAACGAGAACAGAAGCCGAGAGCAGAACCGTGTTAAGCTGAAAGGCCCTACGATAAGGGACGGACCAACACCCACGTCGCCAGCTAACTGCTAGGACCACACCACCAGCAAGTTTTAGCGTGAGACTTTTTCGCGTCTCTGTCACGTTAGGACCACCCCCCAGCCCATGTTAAAAGCTAAAGCCCTCCAGAAGAACAGTATAGATCTTACGATAACACAAAAAGGGCTACACCACCCGCAAGTTTTAGCGTGAGACTTTTTCGCGTCTCTGTTATGTTAGGACCACCACCTAGCCCATGTTAAAAGAAGAACAGTATAGATCTTACGATAACGCTAAAAGGACCACACCAGCTGCAAGTTTTAGCGTGAGACTTTTTCACTTCTCTGTTACGTTGCAAACTTTAAAAACATTGCCCCAACATGAAAAGTATAACGTTTCTCATTGGATAGACAGAGTTTTTGTAGGCGGAGCTTAAGGTTAACATTGAGACCCTGATCAGTCAGATGAAAAGAGAGCCAGATAGTTTTTTTAAACCAACTTCGGTAAATTGTAGTAAGGAGAAGTTAAGAAGAGTGGCCTCCAAGAGGGCGAGCTGGACAGAGGTGCGCCGGCCGCCGCCCCCTGACGAACACCGACAAGGTAATGAACGCACGCGATGCCGCATAACAGCGCATAAAGCTTCACTCAGGACTGCAGAAGTCTCATCTGCTACATCCCCTTTTTGCGTAATACTAGTGTCGATCGTCAATTAAAGCTCATGGTGTTCACATTTGCCACTTGAAGTAAAAATCTGAAACGCGACGATTTTTCTGTTATATAGTTATTGAGAAGCCACATCAGCCACTGTAATTTACGACAAGTTAGATAAGTAATTAAAGATAATTGAGGGTCACTGTAGACCATTTTGATAGTTTTCTCTTTTGTGAAACTTAATTTAAACCTTCGATCCATTGTAGAACTTGGAAACCCATTCAGGGAATATTCGTTCACATTTTTGTTGAACGCAGTTGGTTTTTACCATCCTGTATTAAAACATTTCCTTTTTTCAATAGTGCAATTTATAAACAATGTTTTGTGAGTAGAATAAAATTTCCAATGATAAACTTAACTGCTTTTTCGACGTTATTTTACCAGCTAACTAAAAATAGGAAAGCCTGGAACCCCTTCCACTAAATTTAGTTAGTATTAAGATTCTTTTACAGGGAGTGCAGTGGAGCTGACGCTGAAATCATTAAGTATTTGGTTATATCATCGCTAGTCTCACTGAACTCTTTTGAATTCTACATGTCATGTGTGGTCTGGCGTCTCCTTACCAGCAACAGGTCCCAGGTTCAAACTAGTCAATTCCCTAAAAAAAAAAAAAAAAAAAAAAACATGCTCAGAGCGTCGTTGCGCGAAAATGGTAGGGAGACACGATATAGAACAAACAGACACCACGCAGAATGTTTAGAAAGGTGAAACAACGATCTGGTGGGCTGTTTGCGGGTTTAAATCACTTCGGCGTATGACCATGCGGTGCATTTGACCTGCGGCCGTCACTCGCTGGCGCTGGCAGCAGCCCACATAAGCAGAAGCGTGTGTTGGTGCAAGTCAGAGTACGGTGCAGCGAGTAAGTGTGCAGACGTTTTCAGACGTGCTAATGGTGACTGTGTGTTGAAAATGGTTCAAAGAACACATATTGATGACGTTATGAGGGGTAGAATACTAGGGTGACTGGAGGCTGGTCAAGCACAGTAGGTCGTAGCACAGGCCCTTCGTGTGCCACAAAGTGTGACCTCAAGATTATGGCAACGACTTCAGCAGACAGGAAACGTGTCAAGGCCCTACATTACGGGATATCCACAAGGAGACCGATATCTCAGCATCAGTGCCCACAGACGGCCACGGAGTACTGCAGGTAGCCTTGCACGTGACGTTGCCGCAGCCACTGGAACAGTTGTCTCCAGACACACAGTCTACAGACGACTGAACAGCCATGGTTTATTCGTCCGGAGACCTGAAAGGTGCATTCCACTGACCCCTGGTCACAGGAGAGCCCGTAAAGCCTGGTGTCAAGAACACAGTACATGGTCTTTGGAACAGTGATCCCAGGTTATGTTCACGGACGAGTCCAGGTATACTCCCAACAGTGATTCTCGCCGGGTTTTCATCTGGCGTGAACCAGGAACCAGATACCAACCCCTTAATGTCCTTGAAAGAGACCTGTATCGAGCTCGTGGTTTGATGGCGTGGGTTGGGATTATGATTGGTGCACGTACACCCCTGAATGTCTTTGACAGAGGAACTGTAACAGGTCCGGTGTATCGGGACGACATTTTCCACCAGTATGTCCGCCTTTTCAGGGGTGTAGTGGGTCCCCCCTTCCTCCTGACGGGTGATAACGCACGGTTTCACCGAGCTGCCATCATGGAGGAGTACCTTGAAACAGAAGATATCAGGCGAATGGAGTGGCCTGCCTGTTCTCCAGACCTAAACCCCATCGAGCACGTCTGGGACGCTCTCAGTCGACGTATCGCTGCACGTCTTCAAACCCCTAGGACACTTCAGGAGCTCCGACAGGCACTAGTGCAGGAGTGAGAGGCTATACCCTAGCAGCTGCTCGACCACCTGATCCATAGTATGCCGACTCGTTGTGCGGTCTGTGTACTTGTGCATGGTGGTTATATCCCATATTGATGTCGGGGTACATGCTTAAGAAACAGTAGCGTTTTGTAGCACAAGTGTTTCGGGACGGTTTTCTCAACTTTTCACAGATACCGTGGACTTATAGATCTTTGTCGTGTGTGTCCTCTATGTGCCTATGCTATTAGCGCCAGTTTTGTGTAGTGCCACGTTGTGTGGCACCACATTCTGCAGTTATCCTTAATTTATGACCATGAGTGTAGATAGGAAACAGCATTAAGTGCTTTACTAAGACTCATAAAAAAGAAGCTAGTAAATCAGTGTCATCAATCATCGAAATTGTAGATGTAATGAAAGATTCTTACAGAAAGAACCACACAAATACCTCCAAATTTATGTGAGCACAACATCTTCAATTTCTTCTATCGCAGACTTAAATCCCCGTTTCAAAACAGCAGTTGCAGTCGGAATTGAGGTTATCTATTTTTTGTGGCCAAAAGAATTTCCTTCCTTATTTGCGATGGTATTCGACGTTACATGCCTTAACTGAATCACTGCGTGACCCACAAAAGCTTGCAATTTGAGCAATATATGACATTTGGGGTAGGCATACTAACAATTACTAGTGAGCCTTCGTCTCCATATCGATACTTAATGTTTGAATTCCTTAGTTCCACACGGTGATTGGCAACAACACTGGTCAGTAAATTGTGCATCTGTATTTCTGGGGTAACAATGACCAGTGGTCAAAGTAACACCACAACAGAGAAATCATGAACGTGTCCTCAGAAAACGTAATATACTGGCAGATATATACACGTGAACAAAAAACTAATCAGAGGTCTGTTTCAAGAACTGATACAGATGAAAACACCAATCGCTTGGCAGTTAAATGATATCGGTGGATTTTGAAGAACCTCATTTTAACACATTTTTGCATATACAGGGCTATTACAAATGATTGAAGCGATTTCATAAATTCACTGTAGCTCCATTCATTGACATATCGTCACGACACACTACAGATACGTAGAAAAACTCATAAAGTTTTGTTCGACTGAAGCCGCTCTTCAGGTTTCTGCCGCCAGAGCGCTTGAGAGCGCAGTGAGACAAAATGGCGACAGGAGCCGAGAAAGCGTATGTCGTGCTTGAAATGCACTCACATCAGTCAGTCATAACAGTGCAACGACACTTCAGGACGAAGTTCAACAAAGATCCACCAACTGCTAACTCCATTCGGCGATGGTATGCGCAGTTTAAAGCTTCTGGATGCCTCTGTAAGGGGAAATCAACGGGTCGGCCTGCAGTGAGCGAAGAAACGGTTGAACGCGTGCGGGCAAGTTTCACGCGTAACCAGCGGAAGTCGACGAATAAAGCATGCAGGGAGCTAAAAGTACCACAGCCGACGGTTTGGAAAATCTTACGGAAAAGGCTAAAGCAGAAGCCTTACCGTTTACAATTGCAACAAGCCCTGACACCCGATGACAAAGTCAAACGCTTTGAATTTTCGGCGCAGTTGCAACAGCTCATGGAAGAGGATGCGTTCAGCGCGAAACTTGTTTTCAGTGATGAAGCTACATTTTTTCTCAATGGTGAAGTGAACAGACACAATGTGCGAATCTTGGCGGTAGAGAATCCTCACGCATTCGTGCAGCAAATTCGCAATTCACCAAAAGTTAACGTGTTTTGTGCAATCTCACGGTTTAAAGTTTACGGCCCCCTTTCCTTCTGCGAAAAAAACGTTACAGGACACGTTTATCTGGACATGCTGGAAAATTGGCTCATGCCACAACTGGAGACCGACAGCGCCGACTTCATCTTTCAACAGGATGGTGCTCCACCGCACTTCCATCATGATGTTCGGCATTTCTTAAACAGGAGATTGGAAAACCGATGGATCGGTCGTGGTGGAGATCATGATCAGCAATTCATGTCATGGCCCCCACGCTCTCCCGACTTAACCCCATGCGATTTCTTTCTGTGGGGTTTTGTGAAAGATTCAGTGTTTAAACCTCCTCTACCAAGAAACGTGCCAGAACTGCGAGCTCGCATCAACGATGCTTTCGAACTCATTGATGGGGGCATGCTGCGCCGAGTGTGGGAGGAACTTGATTATCGGCTTGATGTCTGCCGAATCACTAAAGGGGCACATATCGAGCATTTGTGAATGCCTAAAAAAACTTTTTGAGTTTTTGTATGTGTGTGCAAAGCATTGTGAAAATATCTCTAATAATAAAGTTATTGTAGAGCTGTGAAATCGCTTCAATCATTTGTAATAACCCTGTACAATTATAAGTCGTAACAAGTTCACCTACTATTGGGTAAGAAAATCGACAATACATGGCACCATTTGGCGGATATTGACGGAATTCTATCACCAATCATTACATACTAAACACCCAAGTCAGAGCGAGGAGAGAGGTTAAGGCTTTTGGTGTATAAGAGGTCAACGTAACCACGGCCGTCAAGGTATACCCGGTTAACGGTACCTAAAACCATCTGAAGTCGCGCGGTCATTGTCTCATTGTCCATGACGACCAGCAAGGATTCCGAAAACTTCAGTCACATGATACTCAACTTCTTCTTTGCGATAAGCCGTGCCGAATGCTATAAATCAATGCAGTCAGGTAGCTGCAGTATTTTTTGGCTTCCGAAAAGCATTTGATTGATAATACGCCAATGATTATTAATGAAATTACGAGGCTGTGAGATATTAAACTATATTTGTGACTGGATTGAGGACATCTTTTGTAGGCACGGTCAACGATAGATACAGAAGTTAACTTCACACATGTCATAGGGAAATGTGGTGGGATCATTGCAGTTCATTTTGAATATTAATGACCTGCAGATTATATTAGTAGCTATGTGATCTTTTAGCAAATAAAGCTATTATTTGTAAAAAAAATGGCCAACTGCGACTAGGACTCGAGCACAGAGCGTTCTGACAAAACCAATTACGTGTATTCATGTATTTTAGGGAATTGGTTTAAAAAATTTTATTTCAAAGGCTCCAGTCAAATCTCTACAAGTTTTCTCCCAGAGCAACTTCCGCTGTGTCTACGTGACAGAAGTTGCCTGCCTGTTAGAACCGAGGCAGTTCTGTCCAGTTAACGCTGCTGACAAGAGACGCCTTAAGCCCTCTGGTGAAATCGCCAGATAATTCACGCCATCGAACAGCGTGCTGGGATACAGGTCACGTGTGTGGAGGCTGGAGGATTCTGCAGTGCAGAACACAGTTGGCTCTTTCTCTTGTGATCCAGACATCGAGCAGAACAGATATCTTTCTGTATTTCATAACCAGCCACCAACATAAATTACCATGAACCGCTTCCCGTTCCGTTGTCCACTCTTTAAGTTGTTCGTCCTCCTAGACTAGCCTCCACCTGGAAACTTCCTCCCTAGGCGCACCCCTTGAGCAACGTACATTCAAATATATTATCTTTATTTTATCTATTTTTCTGTTCTGTAATTTAATGGCAGCCATGGATGCCCATTCACAAGTCCTGACCGTTCGACCTTGTAATGGGACACCCTTCTCTAACATTGCCATTTTTTTTATGGGAGTACGATGTTGATATGTTTGTTTACAGTGTGCTTGTGTTTTCCTTGAGTGTATTGCGACTGGCTAGTCAGTGTGTGACAGTCCAAACAGTAGGTCGAGAATGGACAGTTAAAGTTGCCAATCAGAGAAAGCGACATGCACATGGTGTATGGAGAGTGTAGGAAGAATTTGGTTCGTTCTTGTACGGTGTATGCAGCAAGATATTTGAATAGACGTCAACCGTCTCTGCAATTATTTATGAGCGTCTTCAACCAGTTACGTAGACATGTTAATGTAAATAAAGTAACAGAAGGAAGCAAATTACACCAGAAGGGAGGGGGAGGGGGGGGGAATAAATGTTCTCGCTGCTGTGGCAGTTGATCCGCACGTTAGCTCCCGCGCAGTTGCGCGAGGAAGTGGCATGAGTCAGGCAAATGACCTATGCATTCTTCATCGACATGGGCTCCAGCCCTTCCATCCCTATCACATCTCTCTCCATTAGGAGTTGTATGGAAACGATTATGAGAATCGTGTTAACTTCTATACATGGGCATTAAGACAGGATACTACAGGTATATCACGTATTTTCAGTGATGAATCGACATTTACCCGTCACGGGCAGGTAAACCGCCGAATAGGCACTAGTAATCTGTTGACAATCCCCGCTGGCTTCGTCAGCGTCCAAGGAGTGTAAACTCGTGGTTTGGTATTGTGAACCATCAGCTCGTAGGTGAAACGCTGATCACGCACCAGTCTCTCAGACTCCTAACAGACCATCTTCCACTGATGCTAAAAGACATTCCTGTGCAGACTACGAGAGGATTGTGGTACCAGCCTGTTTGCTGTCAATCCCACAGCGGAAGAAGTACTGTAGCATGTCTTCACGAATTGTTTCCAAGTCGTTGGAATGGACGCAGAGGACCTGTACCTTCGCCGGCCCGTTGCCCAGATTTTACGCCTGTAGACCTTTTCCTGCGAGGAAAGCCGAAAGACACTATCTACAAGAACACTGCAACTAGACGCGTATTGTTGCAGCCTGCGCGGCTGAAATACCAGCATGTGTGCAGAGTGGAAGCGTGTACTGCCGATGATAAGAATATACGTAACTAGTGTATGCAATTGTGTCGTTCTTAAGTGTGTGCTACTAAAGGCATTGTACGAGTATCGGTGTGGAAACTTCAATATACGATATATCGTAAACGACTCGCGATAGAATCGTGCAAGAAACAACGCTGACAATATAATTTATCCCACTTTTAGTTTGTTGATGTCAAGAAGCATTGTTCTCGTTCGTTTGCACAAAAATACGCTTTCTAAGTATTATTACAATATGTTGATTCTCTAACAAGACGAGCCCATGAGTACCAGTCCATTCTTTGAAAACTTTCAATTTCCGCAATATTCGTAGTGCAAGTTTTAGATGATTCATCCTGTATGTAGTTCATCGATCCTGGGATTCGAGAAACGGTTTTTGCCTGTTATCGATATCGATACTGGCAAGATATTGGTCCTAGGAATTGTAAAACCATATCAAAAACTCTACAGCAGTTTCTCAGACGGGCCCGGACATACTAAAAAGAAGCGAGTACGGGGCTTTAGTGAACACAAAGTGTTTATTTTAACTGAAGACATTGAAGTCTCTCTAAAACCAAACATTGGATTAAGGAGGTATGATTCCAATTCTTTTGTCTCGGAGGGTGATATCCAACGTTACCACACTCGACCCACCGCCCCACCCTGTGCTTAGGTGGCTCGAGGTAACTTCGAAACCCCTGTTTTTTATTACAGATTACGAGTCTACGGCAAACTGTACATACGTTTTGTCTGTAGTATTTCCTTCCTTTGTTGCCACAGATAGCGCTGAAATCGGAGGAATAGAAATGATAATTTACGACATGTTACTCAGTGGCCTTTGAACATCCAATGGCACGTAGGACTCCACCACCATTCTGCGAGGGCAGGAAAAGCCAGTACTCTATAATCTGTAATTGGAGATCCCATTCGCAGCGTTGGATTCTTCCCACATATGTAACTCGACTCGCCACCGTGACCGTGTAGCGAAATATAACGTATCATGACATGCATTACACTGCCACTGGGGCTCACGTATTGTTCACAGATGGCGGCGCCAAACATTAGAATACTTGTGCAGTGTTTACTGTCTGCACACCTACCTATCATTTGGACAACAGACGTGCAAGTGGGCGATGAAAGTTGCTACCACAGAAGAAAAAAAAATTGAGATGAGACTAATTTTTTGGAGTATGTGTTGCCTTGTATACCGAGCGTTTCCCACACAAAGCTCGCTCTCCTTCGTTCTTTTACGGGTTTGTGAATGCCAGTATGTGTGACGCTAACGTACAGACCGGCAAAAGGAAACGAAGCAAACGTGCTACAGGACAAGCTAATGAAATAGCTGTACTGGCGGCAGAGAACCACAACCCAAGGATAAGCACCCGGCGATTACGCCGTGGTCGCGGTATGTCGGTAGGTAGTATTGTCACAATACTGCATCATCATAAGTATCATCCATAGCACATGTCACTACATCAAGAAGTTCATGATGCTGATTTCCATTACCGGCTAGTGTTTTGTGCATGTCAACAAATCCAAACGACTACTTCGTGCTTTGCAGAGTCTACATTCACAACCCATGGTAGCATTAAACGGCATAGCATGCGTTACTGGAGTATAGACAGCCCCAAATGATTGCGACAAGTTGATCATTAGTGTCCTCGATCGATTAACGAGTGAAAATCTCATTCTGGAAACATCCCCCAGGCTGTGGCTAAGCCATGTTTCCGCAATATCCTTTCTTTCAGGAGTGCTAGTTCTGCAAGGATCACAGGAGAGCTTCTGTAAGGTTACGAAGGTTAGAGACGAGGTACTGGCACAAGTAAAAGTTGTGAGGACGGGTCGTGAGTCGTGCTTGGGTAGCTCATCTGGTAGAGCACTTGCCCGCGAAAGGCAAAGGTCCCGAGTTCGAGTCTCGGTCCGGCACACAGTAACTGGAACTCACAACATGCTTAAAAGGGCTGGAAACCAGTGATAACAGAGCCCACCAGCTTCTACAACATCATGGAAACAAATATAAAACTTACAGACAGCTGGTTTTCTTGCATAAGAATTTTAAAACAAACCATTTCTTTTTTAAAAAAAAGAAGATATGGCGAATGCCCCAGATATAGTTATGCGTGAACGTGGCTACATTACATAACCATAACAACATTAACCATAGCAGATTTAATGAGGCAGAACGCTGGCCAGCATATTAAGACAAGTTACTTCAAAATCACACAGAGCAGACAGGGCAGTAAGCTATTCCTAAAATCACAGAACCAAATAAAAAGGCGTGCATGACGACTCAATGAGTATAAACACGAACATCTGTTCAAACAACTCGCGGAGCGGGAAATCGGTGCACAGAGCTGAACAATTAGTTACGCACAACATAACCTTTTCCTTCTGCCCAGTCCTGGCTAAGAAGAGCAAACGACGACCCGGGAAACACATCGTGCCGATACACACAGCTTATTTGTTGCTCCAAGCACTGCTGCAGCGACCGGCTCCACACTGTGCGAAAACTACCCGCCATCTGCCTCCGTCGTGCTCTTCGGAGGCCTCCCGCCCGCTCCTGAAGACTGGGCGAGGCAGCGATAACCGCCCAAGGGGGTAATCCGAGAGCAATGGTGAGAAGCCAGCTATAAGGTATCTATACTGAACTGAGCCGCCAAGGCTCAGTGTTGTGCTATAGGTATAAAGGCGGATTAGAGAAGCATAAATTACCAAACAAAAGGCAGCATTCAAAATGTAGTCGATAGACACGATATATTGATGAAGATCTAAGGGATGATAGTTTGAATCTGGCTTCTCGCAATTCCAAGTTTGGTGTTTTAACCACGTACGCTACATTGCACGGTCATTCGGATGACCAGTTTTGTGTTGTAAGTGTATCGCCAACGGTTTGATTTGCCTGGGAGGTAGCACGTTTTATCATCTCTCAAACGTCCGTGAAGCGGGCACCTTCTAACATAACATATGTCACACCAGCCTTTAGGCGATACACGGAAACTACGTAGGTAGAGCTGTAGAACCGATGTTATATCTGCGTGCATTCTGCAGGCGAAGCAAATTCAGAATGTTTCACGCTTAAGGACTAGAACAGGTCAACACAGAGGTTTCTGTTGTGTGCGACCTGTAACAGCAAAGAGTTCGGCGCATCGTGGTCTCCCTTCTTTTATCCCATACAGCATATCTGGGACACTCTCGACAATTGTGTTCTATTTCGGTCAACCCACCGGGGATTAAGGGGGGGGTGGGGGGGAGAGATCAGCAAGAGGGAATACTTCTATCTCGATTACACAGTTTTTATTCATTACAGAACTCTCATACAGTTCTAGAAGTAAGTGGATAACCATCAGTTCATTTTGTGTCACTTATAGAATTTAGTTCTGATGGCATGTCACGTCTCGAAACGAGCCACCTTATTTATATCAAAAATGGCAATTTTAGTGTTGCAGCAGTTATACTGGGATGAGATGTACCGGGAACCTAACACTAATTTAAAATATAACTTTTTTTTACTATAGGGTTGTGAGATTTTTGAAAACTGTCCCCCTAAGGAAACAATGAAATAAAATTGTAAGGAACGGTGTAAAAACCCCATCGATTACTAAAGGGGTAAAAAAAATCTGGTAACTGGGATAGGCAAGTTTATCTGATATCAAGAAAGAGGGTTGGGGTTGGGTTGTTTTGGGGAAGGAGTCCAGACAGCGAGGTCATCGGTCTCATCGGATTAGGGAAGGAAGTCGGCCGTGCCATTTCAAAGGAACCATCCCGGCATTTGCCTGGAGCGATTTAGGGATATCACGGAAAACCTAAATCAGGATGGCCCGACGCGGGATTGAACCGTCGTCCTCCCGAATGGGAGTCCAGTGTCTAACCACTGCGCCACCTCGCTCGGTATATCAAGAAAGAATACGCTGAAAATATTACAAAACTACTATACTATGTTAAGGCAAGTTATTAAAAGTTGAAAAGTATGTGTATTATGTATGAGAGCAGCAACTATGATAGTAAAATTAAAACAATTTTGAGTATTGTTGAAAGGGAAACAGAGCAAACAAAAGCACAAAAGACTGTATTACCATGAAAATGTATGAAAAGTTTACTAACGAAAAGTTTGCGGTTGAAAATACTTTTAATAGTCATTATTTAGATTTATGGAGGAAATGCGATCCAGATGTTCAATAGAAAAGACAAATATATATGAGATGTAACTGGTAACCTAATGCTAATTTAAAATATAACTTGTTTTAATAGAGGTTTGTGATTATGTAAGGGGCAATACCTGTGCAATTTGATAAAATTTAAATTCTACCCACCTCTCATTCTGGAGTTAGGATAATAATAAATTCACTCAAAAGTAATAGCTAGCTGAAATTAGTGGCATATCCAAGATAGCAGTTAGAGCTTGTTTCCATAAGATAAGTAGGATTCTTAGCTACATACGTAATAACTCACTGGAACAGGTCATTGTTCCTCATAGACTGAAATATGCTACTGTTAAACCACTGCATAGAATGGGGTAAAGGTCTGATGGCAACAACTACTGTCCAATCTCACGTCCGAGAATTTTGTCCAAAATTCTGAAAAAAAGTAATGTATTCAAGCGTAACTTCACATATTTGTTAAAATAAAACACTAACAATACGCCAATTTGGTTTTCAGCGAGACTTTTAAACAGAAAATGCTATAGTTGCTTTACTAATAAAATATTAAATTCTCTGTATAACCGACTATCACCATTTGGGATTTTCTGTGATCTCGAGAAGGTTCTTTCTTGTGTAAATCATGGAATTCTTCTAAATAAATTTAAGTGTTATGGTATGAGTGGGACACTGCAGAAACGGTTTAACTCATATTTAACTGGAAGAGTACAGAAGGTTGAAGTAAACAGTTCACATAACCCGAAAAAATCTGCAGTGCCCTCAATCTGGAGAGCTATCAAGAATGGGGCCCCAAAAGGTCCAATCTTGGGTCCCTTATTGTTCTCGATATATCGTAATGACTCGCCACTCTATATTCACGAAGATATGTAGCCAGTTCTCTTTGCTGATCATATAAGTAGATTTATTTAAGGAACTAGGGATACTCACAGTAGCTTCGCAATAAATATATTCACTTAATAAACTGGTTATTAATAATCCAAGTGAATCTAAAAGTAATAGCAATGTGCATAGGTACAACACTAGGAGAAAAAACTGATCTTCCTACTTTGGGTTAAATGTAATTTTTGCACAAAAAGGTAGTATTATGCTGCCACAAAGATCTTTGCTCGCTTACTAAATAGCATCAAACGTCTGAAAGACAGCCAAGCATCATTTAAAAACATATTAACAGAATTTGTGAATCATAACTCCTGTTACTCAGTAGATGCATTTTTAGATATAAATTAGTAATCTTACAATTAAAAAACAAAATGATTATAGAAGTAAAAATTTAAAATATGAAACTTGAATTATGACATGTAAAGAACTCTTGTTAAACTGACAAGGTCCACATCATTACAGAGTTTCACATTTATGATTTGTGGAACAAGTATTAATCTAATGAAATGTAACGGAATTCCACAACTCATTTAAAACAAATATAGAAATACAATAACGAATGCATTCAGTGAAAGGTTGGACAAAAATGTTTTAAATGTCAAAGCCGGCAGTAGAGCAAAGTTTGAACCGTTCCCCAAGTTTCGTCTTTCTGAAAATGCATAGCTCCAATAAAAATGGCCGTTCATCATATTCCTCAGTAGATAAGTAGTCAATAAAATCCACAATTATTTTGTGTGTTATCACCTAGCTTGTCATTGGATGAGATATAGTCGTTAAACGAGTTCGCAATTATACCTACAATGTACAACATAATGTTCCGTCTTGATCACTTTTTTACTATGTAAACTTTACTATTTCCCGGTTTCGGGTTTAAGCTACGTTCAGAAGCGGTGAGATAAAAAGACACAAATGAGAAGTACTTATCTTTGAGAACATATGGCCATGGTCTCTGAGTGCTCGTTAAAGAGTTACTGCATTTGATTTGGTTTCTTACTCCCGTTAGCTCTGAAGCTCTGAATCTTGATTGCTCTGAAAATGGTGTGCAACAGTGTCAACGTCGTGGGTTTTGCATTGCGTGTCTTGTTTGTGTTCGCTCACGGTACGGGTATTTCACAATATATGTGGCTTCTTGTAGACCTCAAGATTGCATTCAGTAGTGCTCGATTGTGCCTGGGATTTTATTTTCCAGTAATGTCAGTTGTGACTAAACAGTGATTCACAGCAGTACAATTTTGAAACTGAGGGTTGTTGCATTTCTATGTGTCATTGCATATTACGGGTTTTGTCACTGTTGTGAAGGTAATTTCACAGAAACAAGGGTGGCCAACCGGATAAATCGTAATTACATGATATCTCTGTTCTGAGACACGGGAGATGGTTGGTCCCTTGTACGAAATTACTGAGAAGGTATAGAACAATCTCAGGAAGCTTCTCGGTGGAGTTGTGTTTCAACCTGTGTACATAATGGATGTAGAAAAATGAGAGGGCTGGTGGAGTGGGTCACATAAAGTATATTTCCCGTTGCCACCCATGTCCACATCCCTTAGAGCACGGCGTTGTGCGTCATTGAACAGCGTCGCATGCCGCCAAGAGGGTGGGCCACAATACGCCTTTGGAGCCGTTGAGGTAGCATGTCTGCAGGGCAATGATTTCAGTGTATTTGTTACATCAAGGTAAAAGAGGTGTCAGGTTGAAGTTTTATAACCTTTATTTGCAAACGCTGTACTCATCATAGTAGCGGATATTCCAGGTGGGACAACACTACGGTGTTTCCGCTCTTACTGGAGCGTGAACGCGTTGCTTTGGCTGTGAAAATGCCTGTTTCATAGGTGTTACACAGATGGCTGCGGAGTTTGGTTCTCCCTGCGTCAGTTTGTCATCAAACGGCGACACTCCAGTGTTTGTTTCTGTGTGGAAAATTTTGGAAATTTGTGGTAAGAGCCTATGGGACGAAACTTCTGAGCTCATCGGTCCCTGAACTTACACACTACTTAATGTAACGCTAAATGACTTACGCTATGGGCAACGCACACACCCATCCCCGAAGGCCCGAAGGAGGACTCGAACCTCCGACTCTTGTGACCAAAATGGTACTGAAACAGAGGACGACAGACTAAAGACCGAAATACTAAATGTCCTTTTCCAAAGCTGTTTCACAGAGGAAGACTGCACTGCAGTTCCTTCTCTAGATTGTCGCATAGATGACAAAATGGTGGATAGCGAAATAGACGACCGAGGGATAGAGAAACAATTGAAATCGCTCAAAAGAGGAAAGACCACTGGACCTGATGGGATACCAGTTCGATTTCACACAGAGTACGCGGAGGAACTTGCCCCCCTTCTTGCAGCGGTGTACCGTAGGTCTCTAGAAGAGCGTAGCGTTCCAAAGGATTGGAAAAGGGCACAGGTCATCCCCGTTTTCAAGAAGGGACGTCGAACAGATGTGCAAAACTATAACGTCGATCAGTTGTAGAATTTTGGAACACGTATTATGTTCGAGTATAATGACGTTTCTGGAGGCCAGAAATCTACTCTGTAGGAATCAGCATGGGTTTCGAAAAAGACGATCGTGTGAAACCCAGCTCGCGCTATTCGTCCACGAGACTCAGAGGGCCATAGACACGGGTTCACAGGTAGATTCCGTATTTCTTGACTTCCGCAAGGCGTTCGATACAGCTCCCCACGGTCGTTTAATGAACAAAGCAAGAGCGTATGGACTACCAGACCAATTGTGTGATTGGATTGAAGAGTTCCTAGATAACAGAACGCAGCATGTCATTATCAATGGAGAGAAGTCTTCCGAAGTAAGAGTGATTTCAGGTGTGCCGCAGGGGAGTGTCATAGGACCGTTGCTATTGACAATATACATAAATGACCTTGTGGATGACATCGGAAGTTCACTGAGGCTATTTGCAGATGATGCTGTGGTGTATCGAGAGGTTATAACAATGGAAAATTATACTGAAATGGAGGAGGATCTGCAGCGAAATCATGCATGGTGCAGGGAATGGCAATTGAATCTCAATCTAGACAAGTGTAATGTGCTGCGAATACATAGAAAGATAGATCCCTTATCATTTAGCTACAAAATAGCAGGTCAGCAACTGGAAGCAGTTAATTCCATAAATTATCTGGGAGTAGGCATTAGGAGTGATTTAAAATGGAATCATCATATAAAGTTGATCGTTGGTAAAGCAGATGCCCGACTGAGATTCATTGGAAGAATCCTAAGGAAATGCAATCAGAAAACAAAGGAAGTAGGTTACAGTACGCGTGTTCACCCACTGCTTGAATACTGCTCAGCAGTGTGGGATCCGTACCAGATAAGTTTGATAAAAGAGATAGAGAAGATCCAACGGAGAGCAGCGCGCTTCGTTACAGGATCATTTAGTAATCGCGAAAGTGTTACGGAGATGATAGATAAACTCCAGTGGAAGACTCTGCAGGAGAGACACTCAGTAGCTCGGTACGGGCTTTTGTTGAAGTTTCGAGAACATACCTTCACCGAAGAGTCAAGCAGTATATTGCTCCCTCCTACGAATATCTCGCGAAGAGACCATGAGGATAAAATCAGAGAGATTATAGCCCACACTGAAGCATACCGACAATCCTTCTTTCCACGAACCATACAAGACTGGAATAGAAGGGAGAACCTATAGAGGTACTCAAGGTACCCTCCGCCACACACCGTCAGGTGGCTTGCGGAGTATGGATATAGACGTAGATGTAGATGTACGGGAGGGGGGGGGGGGGAGGTGCGAACCGTGAAAAGGCGCCCTAGACCGCGCGGTTAGCCCGTGCTGCTTTACTGTGTGGATAGGACAGGAAATGGAGCTTTATTCTTGGGAGGAAAGGACAGGTATAGGCTGTGCTTATGGGGCGACGGATGGAAAAGCTGACGCTGCCCAGCGTTTATACGTTCGGCAGTTACCAAATCGTCGAGTGCTAGATCGACGCACATTTCCTGGCATCCACTGATCCCCACGAGAAACAGGTTCAGTTGTGGTACGTGTTCCACTGGTACCTTCCCGTAACTTGGTGTACTCATTTTGTGTTACAGGTGTGAAGACCTCACGGTCTCTGTCGTCAGCGCACACTGCGTACACCAGCGCTTGAAGGCATACCCTCAACAAGCTTGCGGTGTGTTGCACTGGAAACGGGCGTAAGCCATTCCACAATTTGGCGTGTGTGCCATGAACATCATTTGCAGCCCTACCGCTCTCAGAAGGTTCACGCCCATAACCCAGACCATTTTCCACGCCATTCTGCCTCCGGATTTTGCAATGATATGCCCTTCAAGGGAATTTTCCGAACCGTGTACTTCTTACGCAAATGTCGTCATTTACACGAGAGGGTACGTTCAACAGCCACAATCAACAGGCGTGGACACGGAGAAATCCGCACGCCGCCTTTGTTCTTGGTCACCAAGATCGCTTCGCTGTCAGCATTTGGGACGGCATGTTAGGCGATAATCTGGTCCGTCCGTACATGTTCCCCCGGCGACTGAACATATACAGATACTGTTTGCGAGAAACTCTGCCAGAGCTGTTGGAACATGTTCCACTCAACGTGTGACAACGAATGTGGTGCAAACACGATGGTGCACCGGTGCACTTTGCACATGCAGTGCAAATGCTTTTGGATGAACGCTTTGGTGAAAACTGGATAGGGCGCGTTTGGCCGGTGGCGTGACCTGCACGTTCCACGACTTGACGCCCATTGATTTTATTCTTCGAGCCCCACTTGAAAACTGTCGTCTAGAAGCACGCATTGAGACAAACGCCACCTAACGGCCGCTTTTTTTTTTTTTTTTTTTTTTTTGAGCCATCAGCCTACTGAAAGGTTTGATGTGGCCTTCCACAAATTTCTCTCCTGTGCGAACCTCTATATCACAGTAGACTTGCATCCTACGTCCTCAACTATTTGCTGGATGTATTCCAGTCTCTGTTTTCATCTACACTTTTTAGCCTTTACATCTCCCTCTGGTACCATGGAAGTTATTCCGTGATTCCTTAATTTTTGTCATTGTTTTCCATATATTCCCTCCTTCTCCGATTCACCAGTGAAACCTCCTCATTCCTTACGTTATCAGTCCCCCTAATTTTCAATTTTCTTCTGTAACACCACATCTCAAATGCTTCGATACTCTTCTTTTCCGGTTTCCTCACAGCCCATGTCTCATTACCATACAACTCTTAGCCCCAAACGTGTATGCTCACAAATTTCTTCCTCAAATTGAGGTCTATGTTTGACACTAGTAGCTTTCTCTTGGTCAGGAATGTCCTTTCTGCCAGTGCTAGTCTGCTTCTGATCTCCTTCCTCCGACCGTCATGGGATGCTTTACTGCCTAGGTAACAGAATTCCTTAACTTCATTTACTTCGTGATCACCAATCGTGATGTTTCTCGCTGTTCTCGTTTCTACTACTTTTCAGTACAGTCATCTTTCTTCGATTTACTCTCAGTCCACATTCTGTACTCATTAGCTGTTAATTCCATTCAGCAAATCCTATAAATCTTCTTCACTTTAGTGACGCGCCACGATCCTCGCGGCTCCCTCCGTCGATGGTTCGAGTCCTCTCTCGGCTACGAGTGTGTGTGTTGTCCTTAGCGTAAGCTAATTTAACTTAGATTAAGTAAGCCTGCGGATCGATAACCTCAGCAGTTTGGTTCCATAGGAACTTACCACGAATTTCCAAATTCTTCATCACTTTTACTGAGGATAGCAATGTCATCAGCGAACCTTATCACTGATATCCTTACCGCTGGAATTTTAATTCCACTCCCGAGCTTTTATTTCCATCACCGCTTCTTCGATGTACAGCTACAACAGAAGGGGTGAAAGACTACATCAATGACTTTTATCATCTTTTAATCCGGGCACTTCGTTCTTGGTCTCCCCCTCTTACTGTTCCCTCTTGGTTCTTTTACGTATCGAATATTATCCATCTTTCCCTGTAGGTTAATCCTATTTTTCTCTGAATTTCGAGCATCTTACACCATTAGACATTATCGAATGCTTTTCCCAGATCTTCGAATCCTATGAACAGCCGCGTAATGTTTTAATTATGGAAGTCTGTGTCCTGGAACAGTAACATTAGACCATGGTACAATGGAATTTTTATCAAGATACAATGCATCGATGTACTCTTAATATGGTGTCTAATCTCTTCTATGCGTATTCTGAAGGTAGCCTAAAGTCTAAATGTGTAAAATTCTATAGTTTATACAGTAAAAAAAAGCCATCAAGCCAGACCGTTGCATTGTCAACTATCGTTCGTTAGTTTTTTTTTTTCATCTCGACGACTTTTTGATGCATTATAAAGTGAAGGATACTTGAGTTTCCTTTGTCAGAACTTCGTGTTCCTATATTCTCAGTTCTGCTCATAGATCAAGCGTTATAAATAGCGAGAAACAAAGAATATTCTCCCGAGTGCCAAATCGCGCTGCCCTGAAAACAACGAGCTGCAAACTCGCAGCGCTCCAGCTGCTCTCTATTGTGTTTCAATTAGCGGGTGCGCCCGGAGCGGCGTTTGCCTGCGTCACACTCAGCTTTCGGTGCCGTCCGTAACGACAGGCAGACCCGACCCGACGCAACGCAACGCGACGCGGTGACCACGCGAACGCCGCCAGCTGCGGCGACAGGTCACACCTGGACGTTGGCCGACCAAAGGGCACGGGGGCAGCCGGGAAGCCGACGCCGATGGGGCAGCCGTGCTAAGCGGAACTCCACCGCAGCAGAGTGCCGCGGCACTACGCGACCAGATATTAAATCATATGAGACAGGATGCACGACGCGGAGGCGGAGCTGCGAGGCGCAGCACTGCGGGGCAAAGTTGACCGACTGGCCAACTATGACGCACCGTGCGGCATCGCGCAGTTCCGATGCCCCTACTGCGGTACAGCAAGTGCCGCGACACTGCACATTATTCAGGTCGTAGCTCTTTTGAGGTGCGAAACGGATGTTTGTTTTTATATGATTCTGTTGGTATCTGGTTTTTCGGACATGTCTGAAGGAAGAGACACCATGCTGAATCCGCAACTTTGCTACATTACATGTAAACTGAAGGTGGAGGTGGAAGAAAGCAAAGGTGCGAAATGTGGGTGCGATAATCGCCGTGTTGGGGTTGCGCAATGGTTAAAGCCACTGACCAGTAAGCAGGAGATACCGGATTTGAGTCACGATCCGGCACACATTTCCGCTTGTCGCCATTGATTCCGGATAAAGTCCGAATCCAGCTGACAACAGTTGTAAGGTGGCTACAATTTCGCACCTTACAAGCATTCATCTACATACTTTGCCGTGATCTACAACCACAATTAGGTATCATTTGATAGGTTGTACATCGTATATATGAATGTTTAAAGAGACTGACATTGTCACGTACGCCTTGTAAATAATTGTTAACGCTTTTGCACGAAACGTGACGGAGGGTTTTTATTATCAAAATGGCATAATGAATGATTGCCTATACTAGCAGAGGTTGGAACTCCAGTGGAAATGAAACGGCAGGCGTAACTCAAACCCTGATTGGTATCGTAGCTAGGCCGGAAGGATTATACTTCGGACACTATGAAAATCTTGGACGCAGTTGAGAGGAACGAGGAAGCGTCTTATCGGAAATCACGCAGGCTGGGTTATTTCGAAGGATTTTTTCTCAGAAGCATATCATGGTACGAGTATACGTAATTCTAAAAACGGTTCAAATGGCTCTGAACACTATGGGACTTAACATCTGAGGTCATCAGTCCCCTAGAACTTAGAACTACTTAAACATAACTAACCTAAGGACATCGCACACATCCTTGCCCAAGGCAGGATTCGAACCTACGACCGTAGCAGTCGCGCTTTTCCGGACTGAAGCTCTCTCTGAGCTCTATGGCTCGGAGCACTATGGGACTTAACTGCTGAGGTCATCACACACATCCATTCCCGAGGCAGGATTCACCTGCGACTGTAGCGGTCGCGCGCTCCAGACTGTAGCGCCTAGAACCGCTCGGCCACTCCGGCCGACCGGACTGAAGCGCCTAGAACGGCTAGGTATTTCCTCCCAAACTTTCCGCGCTGGCGTTCGGAAGAATCTGTAGAGAGGGAGAATATTCCGTGATTTCGTGAAAATGATTCGCCTTTTGAGTTACGAGGGTGGGACAAGCCAGCGGTGGAGAAACGAAGTCTTCCGTTTTGAGCGGCCATGTTGGACAGTCGCTCAGTATCAGCTTTGTTGGTACAGACGGACTGTATTTGCTCTCAGGAGATTTTATAGTTAGCACGGATAGGCACTGTACTGTTGCGAACTTATACGATTCTGGACTTCGCCTCCGGGTTGGGAGCCGTCGTTGGGTACGCAGCGTTCAGTGATTGAGAACACTTCTACCTATATTAATGTTGAGGCATTATCTGAACTCCGTCCTTGTGGCTGGGAGTTCGCGTTTCTCGTCTGTAGACCACAGAGAGGAGAAGACAGTATCCGAGTGTATTAGTCAGATGGCCGCCTTCTGCCGTCCTCGTGTTTAAAGGAGTTTATTTTGTGGACGGAGTTCTTCCATCGTACAGACGCACCAGACACAGTACATACGGATGTATTGCTAATTCATTCAGCTTATTAGGGCTATAAAGTTAAACAGCTGTGATCACGTAAATTTCATTTCCACTGAGCTTGCACACCATTGTAGATCATCTTTGAAAGTAGTGTCTTCTAGTGTTTGTATGTAGATGATGTCAGTCATTTTGTGTTATTTATATTAGACCGCGCAGCCATAAAAATGGCAGAGTTGGGCTACTGGTCTGTAATTTCAGTTAGGAAATATAGACATCTGTAACAAAAGGGTTGTTTTTTAATCTACAATAAATGTATAAGCAGCAACAACATTTATTACTTAATAGGGCTCTTTCCCTTAATCATTCATTTATGTTTACGTTGTAATTTTTATGTTAAAGAGTAAGGAGGAGAAAACAATATCACAACTAAGAGATCCTAAGATCTGCTTCGGGGGATAGTCAGACCGGATCAAATTTTCATTTTAGCGTTCATTATTTTCCGTTGCACACATTCATTTTACACCTGCCTGGAGTAGCATCTTGGATTTGGCTACCCTGCCAGGATCCTACTTACAGTCTTCTGAATATGGTCATAAAGTGGTTTGAAACCTCGGAAATTTTCAAACTTTTTTATCCCATTTAATGTTTAGGTGTTACTGATAATGATCACCAGCTTGCGTGTATAGTTTGCAGTGGTAAAGCCACGCGATAACATTAAAATATAATATTTGTTTATTTTATTGTATTTATTTTCAGAGGCGTTGCGCTTCAGACTGCTGGCTGCAATTCATTGATATTTATGTAATGTTATTTATTGTTGTATTTTGCTTTAATTGTATCGACACTACTCGTTCACGTAGTTGCCATCAATTTAGCTTCTTTGTTGTACATATTTTATCTTACATGCCCATTACATGATAAATGTGTGTACTTTTAAATGACTCTGAGCACTACGGGACTTAACATGTGAGGTCATCAGTCACCTAGAACTTAGAACTACTTAAACCTAACTAACCTAAGGACATCACACACATCCATGCCCGAGGCAGGATTCGAACCAGCGACTGTAGCGGTCACGCGGTTCCAGACTGAAGCGCCTAGAACCGCTAGGCCACACCGGCCGGCTGTACTTTTAAGACAGATCTCTTATCAGGCATCAGTCCATGATTAGGGTGAAAGCACACTTAGTAGCACCACAGACCACTAGTTGTAACAATATAGAAATGCCAGATACTCGGGGTAGTCAAGAAAGCCTATGGAATGAGAAAGAGTTAACTATGTTAACAGCACAAGACACAGGTGAGGAGAATACTGATCCAAGGGAATTTTTTGAGGTTGATAGACACAGTCAAGCCCGTAGTGGGCAATCTGATAGCGAAGATGAGGAACAGAGACACACTGAGGCAATCATAAAGATACGAGAATATAATGTAAGGAGTCCAAGTGAACATGAAACAAATAAGATTCGTAGTAGATCATCGTCAGTGACCTCGTCACGAGGCAATATAGGAGCACGCAGTGATGACTTTCTTGAATACGAAGAAACGGAAAGGGAAAAGGCAGAAAATCGCCTAAGAGTAGAGGAAGAGAAAGTCTTAATAGGAGAGAAGATTTTGACAACATAGGTGTGTTCGACATCCTTGCATACCTAAAAGAATTGGGAGATGAAATAAAAAAGGGGAATGATAAGTGCGCTCTGAAATGGGAAGCAAAATTCAGAAGGTCAGTTTAGAAATGGGAAGTAAAATTCAAAACGTTAGTGCTGAAATGCAGAAGGTCAGCATTTAAAAAAGGGCAATGATGAAGTACACTCTGAAATGGGAAGTAACATTCAAAAACTTAATACCGAAATTCAGTCGATGAAACATGAAACGAGGGAAGTGAAAAATGAGGTAGTGACGCTCCGAACAAAATAGAACGGGAGGTAGTGGAAGTCAGAAGAACCACGAACGAGGCACGATTTCTAGCGAGGGGCACAAAGCGGATTGCTCTTGAAACATCAGGGAAGACAGAAAATACGAAAAAGATAGGTAGAAGTGCATTAACAAAGTTGCAGAGGCGCGTGAAACAAACAGAAATAACGCAGCTGCAGAAGACAGAAATTGCACCAAAGAAGGCATTGACCGCCGAGCTCTCCCAATTCAAACAGAACATAGAAAGCGAAATTAAGCAATTATCTCCTTAAGTCAGGTCACAACCAAGACATGTGTCCGGAAACGCTTACTTTCCATGTTAGAGCTCATTTTATTACTTCTCTGCAAATCACATTAATCATGGATCCCTGATGCGCTGATGCAGCCCTGGAGAATGGCGTATTGTATCACACCCGTCCACGATACGAGCACGAAGAGTCTCTACATTTGGTACCGGGGTTGCGTGGACAAGGGCTTTCTAATGCCCCCATAAATGAAAGTCAGGAGGGTTGAGGTCAGGAGAGCGTGGAGGCCTTGGAATTGGTCCACCTCTACCAATCCATCGGTCACCGAATCTGTTGTTGAGAAGCGTACGAACACTTCGACTGAAATGTGCAGGAGCTCCATCGTGCATGAACCACATGTTGTGTCGTACTTGTAAAGGCACATGTTCTAGCAGCACAGGTAGAGTATCCCGTATGAAATCATGATAACGTGCTCCATTGAGCGTAGGTGGAAGAACATGGGGCCCAATCAAGACATCACCAACAATGCCTGCCCAAACGTTCACAGAAAATCTGTGTTCATGGCGTGATTGCATAATTGCGTGCGGATTCTCGTCCGCCCACACATGTTGATTGTGACAATTTACAATTTGATCACGTTGGAATGAAGCTTCATCCGAAAAGAGAACATTTGCACTGAAATGAGGATTGACACATTGTTGGATGAACCATTCGCAGAAGTGTACCCGTGGAGGCCAATCAGCTGCTGATAGTGCCTGCACACGCTGTACATGGTACGGAAACAACTGGTTCTCCCGTAGCACTCGAATCGAGGAAGTACAGTACATACTGACGAAACTAAAATGAGCCCTAACATGGAAATTAAGCGTTTCCGGACACATGTTCACATAACATCTTTTTTTTATTTGTGTGTGAGGAATGTTTCCTGAAAGTTGGATGTACCTTTTTTTAACACCCTGTATTAGATCGGAGAGCCATAAAAAGGGCCGAGTTGGGAAACTGGTCCGTAATTTTAGTTAGGAAATATAAACATTTGTAATAAATGGGTTGCTTTGTAATGTACAATAAATGTATAAGCAGCAACAACTACTTTGATGTAATAGCGCTAGTTCCCGTAATCATTCATTTCTTTTGGGTTGTAATTTATATGTTATAGAGTAATGAGGAGAAAACAATATCATAATTGAAAGACCCTAAGATCTGTATCAGGGGGTAGTCAGACAGGGCCAAATCTTCATTTTAGTGTTCACTATGTTCCGTTACGCATATACATATTACACCCGCCAGGAGTAGCATCTTGGATGATAATCGCTTCCCTTTTCCTTGCTTTCTCTCTCCCTCCACCTTCAATTTGCATAGAAAGTTTGTTTACCGAGCTGTCGTCAGACAAGGAAAAGTCAACTGTACGTGTAAATTGATATCCAGACTATTACGACTAAAATGTATCAATAGTGCCAGATGAAGGGTCATTTGGAAAGATATTGCCAAGGGCCTAGGTGAAAAAATATAACGAAAGAATAACTGTAAATTACATTTTTCTTATGTAAGTTCTTATTTTTAAGCCTACATGCTTATTACCCTGAAGAGCCGAAGAAAGTGATACGCCTTCCTAATATCGTGTAGGGTCGCCGCGACCAAGCAGAGTGCCGCAACACGACGTAACATTGAATCGACTAATGTCTTAAGTAGTGCTCGAGGGAGCTGACTCCATGAACTCAGCAGGTCTGTTCATAAATCCGTAAGAGTACGTGGGGGTAGAGTTCTCTTCTAAGCACGTTGCAGGGCATCCCAGATATGCTCAACAATGTCCATGTCTGGGGAGTTTGGTGGCCAGCGGAAGTATTTAAACTAGTAGAATGTTCTGGAGAAACTAAATAGCAATTATGGACGTGTGAGGTGTCGCACTGGCCTGCTGGAATTGGTCACGTCCTTCGGAATGCACAATGGACATGAATGGCTGCAAGTGACCAGACAGGATGCTTACGTACATGTCACCTGTCAGAGTTGTGTCTAGATATATCAGGAGTCCCATATCACTGCAACAGCAAAAGTCCCACATCATTACAGAGCCTCCGCCGGCTTGAACAGTCCTCTGGTGACATGCAGGGTCCATCGATTCATGAAATTGTCTCCATACCATACACGTCCCTCCGTTCGATGCAATTTGAAACGACGCTGGCGCACCAGGCCACATGTTTCCAGTCATCAAAAGTCCAACATCGGTGTTGACTGGCCCAGGCGAGGTGTAAAACTTTGTGATGTGCAGTCATCAAGGGTATACGAGTGGGCCCTCGGGTCGAAAGCCCATATCGATGATGTTTCGTTGAATGCTTCCCACGCTGACAGCAGCTGATGGCCGAGCATTGAAATTTTCAGCAATTTGCGGAAGGGTTACAATTCTGTCACGTTGAACGATTTTCTTCAGTTGTCGTTGGTCCCGTTCTTGCAGAATCTTTTTCTGGCCACAGCGATGCCGGAGATTCGGTGTTTTGCCGGATTCCTGATATTCACAGTACACTCGTGAAATGGTCGTACGGGAAAATCCCCACTTCATCGTTACCTCGGAGATGCTGTGCACCATCGCTCATCCGCCGACTATACACCACGTTCAAATTCACTTAAATCTTGATAATATGCTATTGTAGCAGCAGTAGCAACTGCGCCAGACACTTATTGTCTTACACAGGCGTTGCCGACCGCAGCGCCGTATTCTGCCTGTTTACATATATCTGTATTTGAATACGCATATGTGTAACAGTTTCTTTCGCGCTTCACTGTATTACATTTACTCACTACTTATTTTCCCTTCGACGACGACACCTATTTACCACGACGTTTTGCCCGACCAAATTACCTTGCAGCGAACTGAAATAACCTTCGAATGTATCCCGTATTTGGATCGCATTATTTACGAAACTGTCTCCAGTATGGGTAAGGTCTCGTACTTGCATCTCTTCGCATCTGCGAAAACTGTGCTACAGACAACTGCGAAGTTTTTCTGTGTCCATTCTCACGATTGGTGTTCTGCAGGACTTGGGTCGTTCACTTGTGTGTGAAAATGAAACACCTACATGCGTCCTTACGATGTCATTTCTTGTGTGGCTACCAGTTTCAGTGCTTCAGTGGACCATTGTCAGGTCTTAGCAGATGCTTAAGGGGTTGACATCATCCGTATACATGATGCGTCAGTTGCCAACGACTACAACTGGTTTACGCAGACTATCTGTAACCGCGATGTTGTCTGTCCAACCATCAACTATCAACTGTCTGCGTAAACCAGTTGCAATAAATGACATCGTAAGGACGTATATAGGTGTTCCATTTCCTTACATAAGTGCTAAGGGTAACGCTCTGTACATGTTGCGGATTTGTTACAGATCTCGCGATACTACATACTAACTTCTGGGCACAATATTCCAAAAGCGTGTTCTGATACTCCTCGGGCAATGTTATGCATGTAACCGTATACTGTTTTCGATTGATCTGTGTACCAGGATAAGGTCTCATCAAATAGGTTTTTAATGAAAAGTTTGGTCTTCTATAATGAAATGACGCAGTTGAATTCTCGTGAATGGTAATGCTTTTGGTTCCGATATGTTCACGGTGTTTGTTTCCAGTTTTGTTGCTAGATCCGGTCGTCAAGAGATCACCGCATCGTTACGCTTTGCAAGATCACTGACTTTTCAACACATATATTGATCATCCCAGAACATTATGGCCACCTAGCTAATAGCCGATATGTCAACAATTGGCATGGATAACAGCTACGACGCGTCATGGGATGGAAGTAATGAGGCCCTGGTAGGTCTCTGGAAGGATGTGGCACCACATTTGCACACACATGTCACCTAATTCCCGTAAATTCTGAGAAAGTGGGCTATGAGCTCTGAAGCAGCATTCTATCGCATCCCAGATGTGTTCCATCTGGTTCATATCTGGTGAGCTGGGGAGCCAGCACATGAACTGGAACTCGTCATTGTGTTCCTAGAATCATTCCATGAAACTCCTGGCCTTGTGACACTGCGCTTTATCTTGTTGAAAAATGCCACAGCTGTCGGGAAACATGATCGTAATGAAGAGGTTGCGTGATCTCCAACCAGTGTACGGTACTCCTTGGCCGACATGGTGCATTGCAAGAGCTTCACTGGACCCATAGATGCCCACCTGAATTTTCCACAGACCGTAATGGAGCCGCCACCAGTTTGTCTCCGTCCTGCAGTAGATTTGTCAAGGAGCTGTTCCCCTGGAAGACGTATTCACTGCCTTCCATCGGCATGATAAAGATGGTATCAGGATTTATCAGACCGTGCCTAGTATGTGTGAGACTGGCCCTGATCTATCTTCCTATTACAGTTGCGCAAGGACGCTCTGTGAGTGTTTTAGGAATTTGGTGTCGAACCTATGGCCTACAAGGTAGGAAGGTACCATCTCTTGCATGCAGAGTTCAGAAGAGTGCAGCAGTACGGACAGTAATGTAATCAGATCAATTGATCTCAATGTCGGTTCCACTGCAATCCCTGTAAAGGAAATGTTATCTCTAATAGAAATTAGTATACAGGTTCAGGCGTAACTATATGTTAGCAAAAAATGAAAATCCTAGAGTTTCATTATTGTTTATATTTAAGGATGACTTTATGACATATCAGTCATAACTGTAATACGTACAGGATGGTAAAATATTGATATTGGGTACTCACAGCTGTGGAGCGAAATTCCTAACTATTCTAAGGTTCTTTAATAGTAGGGTGGTTGATGACCATGTCAGGGGGTCGATAAAATACAAAAAAATTAAATACAATTGGGGGCAGAGATATCAATTAAGCTAAAATGCACAAATAAAATAACCAAATAATGGATGGGGGTCGGTAAAGAGCAATGAGAAACAAGTAAACAATGAAAACAATTCAATATCTTCAGAGTGTAAAGCACTCTCCAGTGGCTGATCAATCCTTTTCGTTAGATCCGATATATCGTGTGTTTTCCTTCCAATTACGCTCGAAAATCGTGAACATGTTTAAATACTGGTCATGGCTGGATGTACAAAAGAAACAGGACAGACGGAGACGACCGCTGTTGTGAGTGTCACTTGAATATCACTTGCTGGCATAGCGCGAGCGCGCGTGTTTACCTTTCGGCGGCGGCGGAAGCGGTTGCTGTCAGCGCGAGCTGTGAAAATAAGAATTTGTTCCATATCTCTCTTGACCGTTAAACACCAGTCTGATACTTTTCCTACGTCTTCGGTGAAGCCGAGACTCCTAGTTGCTCCCTAGCTAACTGTCATGATACACGCTGTTTAGCTGGGACAGTGCGTACGTCCTTGCTCTCAAATCGCTCGTAAGCGTCAACTGTCAGTGCTTGGTGCAATTCTCTGTACTAGGAGACTTTGCAGTTTAACACCTCAAGAGTTAAGATGAGCCCCACAATCGTGTCAGCGCAGCGTGAGTCGCCCTGCTGAAACACTCGACGATTTTCTGCAAGAGAAAGAGCGGATTTCTCTGTCTACAATTTGCCTATATCAAAGCAGGTTCAAATGGCTCTGAGCGCTATGGGACTCAACCGCTGAGGTCATTAGTCCCCTAGAACTTAGAACTAGTTAAACCTAACTAACCTAAGGATATCACAAACATCTGTGCCCGACGCAGGATTCGAACCTGCGACCGTAGCGGTCTTGCGGTTCCAGACTGCAGCGCCTTTAACCGCACGGCCACTTCGGCCGGCTCAAAGCAGGTGACCACACGTTTTCTTTATGGCCAATCAGAGCGTTTGTACTTGTTATAACTCGACCCACTGGAGTTTCTGCAGCCTATCACAGGCGCCGTTTCTTTTGTAGGGCAGAGTTTAAATTCTGCCACATAATGCTGAGACGAACCGCTTTTTTCCACGGGGGGTTTTACGCAGGTTGTAACACTACCGCCCCGCTCGGACGTAGGTTAGCTCTATAAAGCCTGTACTGTAATAAGTTCACCGGCTTCACCTTATAAACAAGGATTTTAGTACATTAGTTGACCGCGTGTACCTAATAGAAGCAAGATCGGACTTATACTCAGTCAATAACTACAGTGATGCATCAAGCAAATGTACAGTATAATTATTCTTTCGCATGGACAAGAAGTACACACAGTAGATGCTACCTATAACTAACAATTCGGTCGCCAGCCTACTTAAGCAATTAGTGAGTTTTTCCTTGTACAAGTGGGTGCATGTACAAGCATAGTAACTCGTAGTAATGAAGCGTTATATGACAAAGTTTGAAACCGGAAAAATCCACGGAACTAAAGTTTTCTCTTTTTGTTACTAATTTGGACGAGCTACATTTACACAACACCACACAGTAATGATTACTACGAACTACATTTTGTATGTTGAGCAGACTGAAATCGGGCATAGATTGCCCTAGCGTCGACAATCTTAAAAGTACACACGCAATATCACTATGAATAATGGAAAAACACTAATACATTTAGGATTAATATAGAATTTAGCTTTACTGGTCAAATTTGATCAGTACACATCAAGGTTTGAACGAATGGACAAGAGCAAAAGGGGGAGGGGCCCTGAAACTGTTATAGTCGTTATACTGAAACTATCTAGTACTGAAGGCAAATTAACACACAAATTTATCAATCTCTGGATAACTACTCCTTTGTCTTACTTCTGAATAATTTAACTGTCATTATTTCTGTCTCAAATTAATGAAATAACATCGCTAACTCAATCCAACAAAAACTCTTTTGTTCTTTACCAATATTTGCAACAGCACACAGAACTATAGATTCATTTATGGCATAGATTAATCTGCTGATAATTTTCATTAACACAAATATTAAACTTTCAGTTTAGGATACTCGGATTGCACAATACGAGGTAAGGATCCTGTCTAGGTCAGTGATCAGGATAAGTCATGGCTAAAGCAACTCTGGTAAAAGTCACGTTATTATTGAACCATTAGAAACAGTTTCGACACTGGTCCACACAGATACACTTCTAAAGATGAAATAAATGTTTGACCTGTGCAAGTCGGTGCGGCGGATGGCGGGCAGCGAGATAGCGGGCAGCACGGCACACATACAAGCACGGCTAAGGCTCACACAACATCGGCACTTTCCATCTTCTTAGCGTCGTAATTTTTCCAATTTTGTGCCTCAGAATATAGCCATGCCAAGTAGTCGTCGGAATCGGTTCATCCGAGGCTCAATGGAATCCACTTTTCCTGGGTAGCCTCCTCGGTACAGTACGTGTACTTCCGACTGTTGCTCGCCTCCGACTGTGTTACTGAGCCCGTTGTGTCGAACCGCGCCAGTGTGCGTTTTCCCGCCTCGCCTGCCTCCACCTTTTCCCGCTCCCCGACAGGTAGGGTATTCACCACAGGTTTTCTACTACACATATCCTAATGCATTACCTACGTATGGACCAAGTGTACAAATTACAATTTTCACATCTTACAATAGTTTTAACATTAAATACACTTTCCTTTGATTACCACATTATTTGAAATCTAACATAAATAATATTCGTTTCAAAAGTTACTCACAGTTTCTTTAACATAACGCGAAAAGAATCGAAAAAGAAATTCAACACATTGCTATTATTAATTTATCTAAATTCATAAAGAAAAAAATTTTTATACGTATAATTCTCGTTACACATGCCCCTGTTTCCAGAAAATTTTCTTAAGTCCAAATTTTATGGGAACACTAAATCTTACAATTATACAGTGGTTCCGAATCTTTACTTAATTGCCCAAAAAGATTTACACTACATATTTCCTTTTACTCACTGTATATAAGTTTACATTTTTTAAACACTTCAAGAACAACTACTTGTCATTTACTCGAGTGCCTTTTTGAACAGTCCAACTTCCCATCATAACCTCACTAAAATAGCAATTTACTTATTTTTTCTAAATTTCTCAAAGAAATAATTTAAAATTCTGGAATACAAACATTTAACTACAAAAACAATTTCATATTTTGTATACACCATAAGATAATTTGTCACTGCTTGCTTTGAATAGCAGTCCATTTTCTTACTTACTAAACAAAACACACACACACATATATTCAGAACATTAATTACATATATTTGCTGCCTATTATGCGGATTTGGGCAGTCCTTCTCACTTCATATTGTCACATCTCCTGGATCACATTTGCAATTTTCCATCGATTATTTATCTGCCCTCATTGGTATTTGGCAGTCCTTCATATTATGGTTTATACACTGCCCATTTTCGTTTTTGACAGTCCCATCTTTTATCTGGCTGATAGCATTTATCCTTTCTTTTCAGTCCTTTTCTCCATACATTTTTACAGTTACAGTACAATTGGTAATCTGAAACTCACATAACTACATTAGCACACTTTCAAGGGTATACAGACATTTACAAAGATTAGAAACATTTAGAATAACTTGGGTTCAGCATAAGATACAGCACATTAATCGTTCCTAGGAACATACAGTTTCAGGTCCACAATATTTCTTACACCTAAAGGTCTTTTGGATTTTGGGTAGATCAGGTAGTAAGCATTGTCGTGTGGAATATTTTGTATTATATATAGTCCATTATAAATATATTTAAATTTTGAAATTTCATGGTTTAGTTCACTAGACTTTTCGTGGGTTTTTAAAAGAACATAATCTCCAATTTTAAATTTTTAAAACTTTTAAATTTTTATTGTGTCTTTTAGATCTAGATTCAGCTTTTTGCTTTGCCCTTTTTATCACCAATTCTTTCTTTTGATCCAATCCCAAACTTGTACAAGGTGGAAACTCTAGTTTTTCTTCAATTAAACTTTTACTACTTCTGCCTAACAAAATTTCTTCCGGTGGAAATCCTGTAGTTTCATGATGCAGTGTGTTCATGACATTCTCAAAATTCAATATAAATCTGCCCCAGGCTCTAATTCAACAAACAATAATTCACTTTCAGATAAAACTGAGTTACAGTAATAATAAAGTCATGCATAATATTAATAATATATAAAAATACAACATCCTGCCCCCTAATCTCTTTATTAACAAGGCAGTCTTTTCTGGTTCATAAAACAGTCACTTAAGTCTGGTGGCTTCTTAGGCTTCTGGAGTTCAAAGTCTTTGCTTACTTGAACTCTTCGCAAAATAAACACAGAGTCGTCAGGTGGCTCTTTCTTTCTTTGTTCAGTTTCAACGTCTGGATTTTGTTTTGATACGTCGTCATCGTTAGGTACAATATCGCAATTAACTGTGTCCCCTTTATTTTCACTGATTTTCTCATACCCTCTTTCAGTAAAAGTATATTCATTTTCCTTTACACCTGAAAATTCATCTTCACTAGAGTCATCACTACACTCTTCCTCAACATCAGATTCACTTAAGCACGCTACTTTTGCACAATAGGGAGCGTTAGTACATTCATTTTCGTCTATATTTATGTATCTTTCATCATCCGAACTATCGTCGGAATCCGACCATTCCGGATCGCTTTCAGGTTCTAACATAAAAGCTTTTCTGAGACAGGCACTAAGTTCTTCCTCTGTATTGTCGTCAGGCTTAGATCTTAATTCAATCTCCTCCTTTGGCAAAACGACCTCATCCTCAGCTTTATTCACATCCACTGTGACTTCATATTCGGTGTAATTCTCGTGGACTTTAATTACTTTCAGGTAATCATCTACCCCTTCTACACGGTGCCTCTCGGTAGCAGCTTGTACTATTGGCGGACTGTTAGCAGAAGTTATTTCTTCGTCAATGCTGAGGATTTCATCCTCCAAATCCTTCCTATCATTAACCTTCATCCTATTGGCGGCACGCGTACTTTGCGCGGCGCTATTTATTCTCCCCTCTTCAATTTTGGGCCACGTCACTTTATGGACGTCACTACTATCTTTCTTTCCACCAACTAATTTCTTCGCCTCATACTCCCTTTTAAAATCCTCCCACTCACATTGCTTTAGGCCCTTGTACAGATCGTCGATCTGCACACGCCAATCAGTAACTTCTGCTAATTCATTATCGCTTTTTACCTCATTGCAAACACTGCTAACCGCACCTCTCTGTGTATTCACAGTTTCAATTATTGTTTCCTTTGCCACGGAATTATCACTCGTAAAATTTTCCTCAGCTCTTACGGCTACGTTCGTACCTACTGCTGCCGTATTGCTAGCGGCTTCTTTCCGAACAGATGTTCTGCTAGGCTGGGCCGTTGCCCTCTGATGCTCCACTCGCCTGTTAACATGTAGCGCTCTGTGCGGTAGAGATGACTCATTCTGGCTCGCACCTGACGCTTGATTCGCCACAACATGTCGCGGCGTTCCATGATTGTCCCTGTCCTGTCTCGTTACATTACGGTCGGTCCGATATCTTTTCTTAAATCTGGGCCGGTATGTATTGTCCGCTTCCGTCTGGCCCGCAACGTTCGCGGAAATTAGTTTCCCGCGTTGTTATTATTTTGCTCGGTATACCCTCTACCGCGACCTGAATTATTTCCTCTGCCTCTTCCTCTGCCTCTTCCTCTTTGTATTACATTGACGCGAAATCTATCGCCGTCGTTTCGTTCGTCATTGTGTCGGTTATTACGGTTACCAAAATTTTGATAATTGGCACGACTTTCGCGCCAATGGTCTTCATCTTCGACCCTTTCTAGAAATGCTTGGAAGCTACGATGATTGCTTCCTACGTACCTCTTGGAATCCTCCGGAAGCTTTTTATATAGCTCCCAGATAATTTCTGAATCTGATCTTCTACCTCTTAAGTGTGTCAATTTTCGGTACCAATACTCACAGAAATCTTTCAAAGAATTTCTGCCCCGGTTATCATGCTGTTTGGCCATGATAAACTCGCGACATAAATGGTCCTGCTTTTGTTCAGACCAATATTCTTCCGTAAATCTTTGCCTAAATTCTTCGAACGTCATTCGTTCGGTATTTAAATTTATTCCCCAGCGCTTAGCATCACCCGCTAAGGCGCTAATTACAACGTTTATCTTTTCCTGATCAGATAAGTGCTCAGGAAATACTCTCTCGCAATGTTTGATAAAATCTAACGGATGCCACCCGTTATGTTTCTTGGCTGGATCGAAGCGTTCCTCGCCTTCTAGCAGCCTCGTAATTGGTGTGCCATTACAGACAACACCAGACCTATCTTTAATTTTGCTTTCCAGATCGAAAATTTTGCCCTGAATTTTCGTAGTATTTTGTTCACAATTTTGAACACATTCGGATACTTTTTTACTTAAATTACTTTCAGTGTCCAAAACTACCTTTTTCAATTGCGATATCCCGTGTTGACATTTGTTTACGACCTCAGTTTTAAGACCGAAAACTTTTTCGTCTACCTTAGTTTCAACCAGAGGTTCTACTTTCTCTTGGATGTTGAGAATTTCAACATCAAATCTACTATTAATGTTTCCAATTTCCTCCTGCATAGTATCCATATTTTTGTTAATGGTATCAATTTCAAATTTCAGAGTATTTACCACAGAAATTACCCACTTTTTGTTCTACCTGTTCTATTTGTTTACTAATTTTAATTCCCTGTCTTTCGACCTGTGCTTTAATTTGATCCACCTGTGTTTTGAGCTGCTCGTCAACATGTGTTTTAAGCTGATTAACCTGATTGCCGACTTGTTTTTGAAGTTGCTCATTTTGTGTTTTGAGTTGCTCGTCAACGTGTGTTTTGAGCTGATTAACCTGACTACCGACTTGTTTTTGAAGCTGATCATTCTGTCCCGCAATTTGTTTGGTTAATTGTTCAAATAAGTCGTTCATACTTAAAATTTTTATACTGTTTTGTTCTACAGGATCGATGTGTTCCGATTCTACTTCAGAAGTTTGTTTAGGTTCTTTCTTTATCTGTGGTGAATCAAATATGTCAGTGGATTCGTTCACATACCCACTATCATCTACAAAGTCACCCTCTGCTTCCTGTTTTGTCCCTTGCTGTGTCCGAGGCGATCTCAACCTTTCAATCTGTTCATTGACGTGTTCGTGGTATTGTATGTACGCCAACTGTCTTTCGCTAACGCCATCTGTTATCTGGCCGCGTAAACTCCGGCTACTGCCAGCCGCATTCTCCATTTCGCTTGGCGCAATTACCCCGTCTACGTTTCTGTCCATACTAAATACCAACTACACCACACTATTATACTTGGCTCACACTGCAGTTTCTTTTACTGAACTTTATTGCTATTCGTGCCACTGAACATCCACTGTTCGATCTTTACATTAATTTGTAACCGACAACAGATGGACGTCCTGTCACCGGGAAGCCACTTGTAACACTACCGCCCTGCTCAGACGTAGGTTAGCTCTATAAAGCCTGTACTGTAATAAGTTCACCGGCTTCACCTTATAAACAAGGATTTTTGTACATTAGTTGACCGCGTGTACCTAATAGAAGCAAGATCGGACTTATACTCAGTCAATAACTACAGTGATGCATCAAGCAAATGTACAGTATAATTATTCTTTCGCATGGACAAGAAGTACACACAGTAGATGCTACCTATAACTAACAATTCGGTCGCCAGCCTACTTAGGCAATTTGTGAGTTTTTCCTTGTACAAGTGGGTGCATGTACAAGCAGAGTAACTCGTAGTAATGAAGCGTTATATGGCAAAGTTTGAAACCGGAAAAATCCACTGAACTAAAGTTTTCTCTTTTTGTTACTAATTTGGACGAGCTACATTTACACAACACCACACAGTAATGATTACTACGAACTACATTTTGTATGTTGAGCAGACTGAAATCGGGCATAGATTGCCCTAGCGTCGACAATCTTAAAAGTACACACACAATATCACTATGAATAATGGAAAAACACTAATACATTTAGGATTAATATAGAATTTAGTTTTACTGGTCAAATTTGATCAGTACACATCAAGGTTTGAACGAATGGACAAGAGCAAAAGGGGGAGGGGCCCTGAAACTGTTATAGTCGTTATACTGAAACTATCTAGTACTGAAGGCAAATTAACACACAAATTTATCAATCTCTGGATAACTACTCCTTTGTCTTACTTCTGAATAATTTAACTGTCATTATTTCTGTCTCAAATTAATGAAATAACATCGCTAACTCAATCCAACAAAAACTCTTTTGTTCTTTACCAATATTTGCAACAGCACACAGAACTATAGATTCATTTATGGCATAGATTAATCTGCTGATAATTTTCATTAACACAAATATTAAACTTCCAGTTTAGGATACTCGGATTGCACAATACGAGGTAAGGATCCTGTCTAGGTCAGTGATCAGGATAAGTCATGGCTAAAGCAACTCTGGTAAAAGTCACGTTATTATTGAACCATTAGAAACAGTTTCGACACTGGTCCACACAGATACACTTCTAAAGATGAAATAAATGTTTGACCTGTGCAAGTCGGTGCGGCGGTTGGCGGGCAGCGAGATAGCGGGCAGCACGGCACACATACAAGCACGGCTAAGGCTCACACAACATCGGCACTTTCCATCTTCTTAGCGTCGTAATCTTTCCAATTTTGTGCCTCAGAATATAGCCATGCCAAGTAGTCATCGGAATCGGTTCATCCGAGGCTCAATGGAATCCACTTTTCCTGGGTAGCCTCCTCGGTACAGTACGTGTACTACCGACTGTTGCTCGCCTCCGACTGTGTTACTGAGCCCGTTGTGTCGAACCGCGCCAGTGTGCGTTTTCCCGCCTCGCCTGCCTCCACCTTTTCCCGCTCCCCGACAGGTAGGGTATTCACCACAGGTTTTCTACTACACATATCCTAATGCATTACCTACGTATGGACCAAGTGTACAAATTACAATTTTCACATCTTACAATAGTTTTAACATTAAATACACTTTCCTTTGATTACCACATTATTTGAAATCTAACATAAATAATATTCGTTTCAAAAGTTACTCACAGTTTCTTTAACATAACGCGAAAAGAATCGAAAAAGAAATTCAACACATTGCTATTATTAATTTATCTAAATTCATAAAGAAAAAAATTTTTATACGTATAATTCTCGTTACAAGGTGACCACAGTGAGTCACTATTGTTTTGAATTGGATTTCCCCGGACGTTTACCTGCTATCTTCAGCTGTGTTGCTGTAGAAAGGCATTCCGAAGGGTCGTGATTAGAAGCAGGGACAAGGCCGGCTTTTGTAATCTGTTGGTCCACTTCTGGCCTCTACGCAAGCAATTGTTCGAGTTGATATTGATCTGGAGCGGTGTAGAATATTCTCCTGAGGAATATAGTGACAAATTCTGCCCAACTGGAGAGTCAGATGGTCAAACTCCCGTGCTAGTTGGAGGACCTTGCCCATAATGATCCAAACGTTCTCGTCTGGGGAGAGATCCGGCAATTTTGATAGCTGAGATAGTGTGTGGCAAGAACGAAGACAAGCAATAGAAACTGTCGCTATGTGTGGGTGGGTATTATCTTGATGAAATGTAAGCCTTGGTTTGCCGGTCGGGGTGGACGAGCGGTTCTAGGCGCTTCAGTGTGGATCCGCGCGACCGCTACGGTCGCAGGTTCGAATCCTGCCTCGGGCATGGATGTGTGTGATGCCCTTAGGTTAGTTAGGTTTAAGTAGTTCTAAGTTCTAGGGGACTGATGACCTCAGATGTTAAGTCCCATAGTGCTCAGAGCGATAAGCCTTGGTTGGCTTCCCATGAAGGGCCACAAACTGGGGGTAGAATATCGTCGACATGTTGCTATGCTGTAAGGGTGCCGTATATGACAACCAAGGGGTCCTGCTATGAAAAGAAATGGTACACCAGACCAACACTCCTGATTGTCAGGACGTATGGTGGGCGGCAATCAAGCTGGTATCTCATCAGTGTCCAGGGCGTTACCAGACACGTCGTAGTCTTGACATCTCATTGGCTGGAGTAGAATTGTCTTCAGTGGTGAGTTCCCCTTCGAGATGATCCCCGATGACCACCGGAGACATGTGTGGAGACGTCCCAAACAGCGGTGCGGTACGAACCAGACTAACGCCCACCATACAGACTCACAACCAGGAGTGATGGTTCCGGAATGCCACTTCATTTTATATCAGATCCCCCTTGTTTGTAATCCACGGCATCCTTAGAGAACAGTGCTACATTGACAGCATTCTGCGCCCCGTTTTGTTGCCCTTTACTGAAAGCCATATTGGGCTTGTATTTCAGCAAGACAACGCCCTCCTGCATAAGATGAAAGTTTCTACTGTTTGTCTTAGTGCTTACCAAACCCTATCTTGAGCAGCAAGGTCGCCGAATCTGTCACCAATCGAGAACATATGGAACATTGTGGGGAGCCCCGTCCAATCAGCTCGCGATTTTGACGATCTAACGCATCAGCTGGACAGAATTTGTCAGTATATCCCTCAGGAATACTACCAAAAATTCTGTCAGTCAATGCCAAGATTAATAGCTGCTTTCATAATGGCCAGAGGTGGACCAGCTCGTTACTGAGTTGCTCAGCTTCTGTAGCTCTCTCTCTTGAATAAATAATCCAACTTTTCTGAAATTGTAATGATTTGTTTGTCTGTACTTGTACATCACATTCCCCGACTTCCGTCCAATTCGAATAATTCCTTCGTTACGCATAGTTTTTTGCTTGTCTTACATTGTATATACAGTGGTTGTAAAGCGTTCTGAAAGAAATCTGAACTCGGTGAAGTTAAGCTTCCAAAGTGCGCCAAAAAAACTTTAAAAATTCGTAAAGGTTTCACCACCAAACAACAACGAAGACAAAATTAACCATTTGGTAGCACAAAAAACGTAAAAACTAATACTCTCTCTCTCTCTCTCTCTCTCTCTCTCTCAATCAATCAAGTTATGCATGCGCTACCCAATTTTCAAGATAATACTCTTGCGGAAAAAAAATTAAAATAACCACCGTCATAGACGTTGAAAAACGTTTTGTGACGTGCTTGGGTTTGCATATCACTGCCAAGTTTACTATAATTTCTCAGACTCAACCTTACACAGTTCGAAAGACGAGAATCAGTGAGTTTATTTCTGTAATATGTTCATCGTCAAAAACGCTGCTCACATGATGACTTGATCCAAAAAACGATCAAACTTTTACAATGTTAGGGTAGGTATTTACATACTCTAAATTCCGGAAGTTATCTTCATTCTATTCTGACTTTAATGAAATGTCATTTTGAAATCGAAATATTTTCTTTTCAAGTTGAGTCTCACTGCAAGAGAAAAAGACACTCATTTTAGGTCCACTTTTTGGAAGTGGTGAGCTACGAAAACTAGAACAGGATCCATTGCTTTGAAATGTAATACTCGCTTTTCTCACTACGTCTTCTGTAGTGTCAGGCTGGCCATATACTTCCCCCAGCTCCTTGGTCCAGCGATTTTTGTTGATCTGACAGTCCTGGCTGTATTTGAGGAAAGTGTTTCACATTAAATTTCCGTGACTGTGCTATCCAAAGGTAAAGTCCCGCAACAAACCCTGAGCGCTCTTCCCGCTCACCGCAATCCCCACTCACAGCGAGCAAGTTTACCGCTTACGAGGAGTAACCTCACCATGAAGGTGGAAAGACTGTTGCTTGGCGCGAGCGTTAAAGTAGGCGAAATGCAGGTGGAGACGGAAAAGGAGGCACCGGTGTTGTCAGACTTAACATCCTTAAATACCGTACGAAACACTCATTCTTCACAAACTTGTATTTTACAAAAACATCTCATATAAACGAGTTTCGGACATAGGCTTTGGAAGAGAGACTCATATACCTATGGTGATCGTCCGATTGAACACCCTTGCTCTAGAGCGATCTTAAAAGAAATGACCACATAATCGGTAGGAAAGGTAGATGCTAACACGGAACCTCTTGAGTATGAGGGCGCAAAAGGCCAATGATGTTTACAGTAATCGACGTCCCAGAAGCTGTTTACCACCAACCACAATATTGTCTGCTGATGGCAACAGGGGGAGGAACAGAAGGTACCTGATGGTGAGCACAGCATGAGGCTCCGGAGCGTAGCTGAACTGCTTAGTCGATGAGAAACTACGATACCAGTGGTGTTGACACAAAACAGAGCAACGGGAACGGTAAACAAAGCATATATTGCATTATATCGACGACAACAGGTGCCGAAGTCGAAATTTCCTCAGAAAGAAACCTAGGGAATTTCGCAGAGTGAGAAAGAAGTGGCAGATAAAATAACAAGATGGAATCAGTGGAATGCGTGGTGTCGTGTACCCTCCACTGTGCAGTCAATGTACATGAGGAGTACAATGATAACGGTATGTGCTCAACAACTGAAAGTGATAATGAAACAGGTGTCGACCTATTTGGTTCATCATTCTTGTCAGACGGGGAGCCACGAATCCTTTCTCCAGTGAAACATATTAAAGGACAGTCCAAGGAGCGGGCACTAAATATGATTACGTACATGGAAGATCATCGCAGCATAGTTAAATAAACAATTATGAACTAATTTCGAAACAATACGACCGTATAGTGCAAAAGAAAAACTACAGGTGCTCTTAGGGAGGACAAGGCGCACTTGTCACAAAAACTGGTGTTTGTGTGTTTCAAGGATGCTCGATACAGTTTACAGGATGTGCATGATAGTGACCCATTAAGTTACGCACATCGAATTGCATGCGACACAAATTACAGTGATTTCAAGGGAAGCGATGGATGGCTGCATAACTTCAAAAAGCGCTACAGAATTCTAAGGCGTAAGGTATCGAAATTTCAAACGAACCGTCAACTTTAAGATACACAGCAAACTGCGGAATTGGCCCGAAAATTTGTTGAAGGGATAAACAAACTTTTCACATCGTTCAGTAAGTGATTTGTTTTTACCTCCGATCATTCGGGATTTGAAGAGCTTGGTTCAAATGGTTCAAATGGCTCTGAGCACTATGGGATTTAACATCTGAGGTCATCAGTCGCCTAGAACTTAGAACTACTTAAACCTAACTAACCTAAGGACATCGCACGCAGGCATGCTGGAGCCAGGATTCGAACCTGCGACCGTAGCGGTCGCGCGGTTCCAGACTGACGCGCCTACAACCGCTAGGCCACAACGGCCGGCCATTTGAAGAGCAAATATATATGAAACGAACTGTGGAAATTGGCGATAGCAAGGGACCTTATAACACTAACGTGCCGTAAAACACGCTTATGTTACTCTCTGAGAGGATTTCAAAGTTCGACCGTGCGTGTGTCTAATGGTTAAGGGTATTCGATAATAATTTCGAATTTTGTGAAGTTGACAGGAAAACCAAACGGGCTTTAAACTTGGGGGTTAATAGAACTGTTAAAATCATAAATGAATGAAAAGAGTGAACTGCCGCCAGCCTAATTAGGAGCATTAATTTGGAAATACATATTTGAGAAAATTGGATATTAATTATTGAAGTTACTTTTGTTGATATTTCCCTTTGAATGGCAAACAGGATACAAACTGACACAGTGCACTCTGTGCTGTGTGTAGCAGCAGTTACCAAAAACGCACACACCAGTAAATTATGGGGTTGTAAAATTGCACGAGCTCATACAAATGACAGCCACACTCAAGAACATTACTTACTCATATAATGAGGCATCACTGAATGAAGTACAAAGAAAGCTAATTGTGGAACATGAGAAGCTTTTATCTTGGCTGACATGACATACACACATAAAGACGAATAACATCCTAAATACACTGTTTAAGCTCCTCTGCATATAGCAGTGTTCCTTACTAACAGTAATAGTTCAGTTCTTTCTTAGTAGGCGGTGAATATGAAGGAGACCCATAAATTTGTGTAGTTTCACTAGTCAAGAATCTTTGATTATTTCTATAGTAGAAACTAACTCTAAAAGCTAATCATTCACTTAAATTACTTTGCAAGGCAATAAAATACAACACTGGGCTTAATTAACTTCAAAAGAAACCATTCATAATGGGCATCAAAACTACACTATCTTCAAAAATGTGCGTAACTTCACTTCTATCAGTTCAAATGGTTCAAATGGCTCTGAGCACTATGGGACTTAACATCTATGGTCATCAGTCCCCTAGACTGAACTACTTAAACCTACCTAACCTAAGGACATCACACAACACCCAGTCACCACGAGGCAGAGAAAATCTCTGACCCCGCCGGGAATTTCTAACAGTACTACCGTAAATCTGTTCATTAAAGATTTATGTGTACTTGAAGTTTAATCACCTGTGAAGCATGTATTCTTGGCAATAATGTTTACACAATCTCTCACTGTAATCCTACAAAACTATATACACTAATGGCAATTAAAATTACTACACCACGAATATGACGTGCTACAGATGAGAAATTTAACCGTCAAGAAGAAGATGCTGTGATATGCAAATGATTAGCTTTTCAGAGCATTCACAAAAGGTTGGCGCTGGTGGCAACACCTACAACATGCCGACCTAAGGAATGTTTCCAACCGATTTCTCATACACAAACAGCAGTTGACCGGCGTTGCCTGGTGAAACGTTGTTGTGATGCCTCGTGTAAGGAGGAGATATGCGCACCATCACGTTTCCGACTTTGGTAAAGGTCGGATAGTAGCCCATCGCGATTGCGGTTTGTCGTAGCGCGTCATTGCTGCTCGCGTTGGTCGAGATCCAATGACTGTTAGCAGAATATGTAATCGGTGCGTTCAGAAGGGTAATACGGAACGCCGTGCTGGATCCCAACGGCCTTGTATCACTAGCAGTCGAGATGACAGGCATCTTATCCGCATGGCTGTAAAGGATCGTGCAGCCACGTCTCGATCCCTGATTCAACAGATGGTGATGTTTGCAAGACAACAACCATCTGCACGAACAGTTCCACGACGTTTTCAGCACCATGAACTATCAACTCGGAGACCATGGCTGCGGTTACCCTTCAGTTTTGTGGGTTTAGCTTTTAAATAATTAGGGTTTTCACTTTTCTATTAATTGGGCTTTGAATTTTGGTACTTATACTTCCTACCTTAAAAATATCACTTGGAGTAGTTCGTTAATGAAGCATCTAATTGTTACTCTTACTTCAACTTTTGCTACTCCTTTTACTTTAGACAAAAAATAAAATTTAGGCACATGAATGCAAGAATTGTTCATTTGTATCATGATACTCGGTTTTAGCAGCACTTAGGTGAGATCCCTGCGCAGGTTCGTGATTAGGATTGAAGTTATGGTTTTGAAGACGAATTGACTTTTTATGTGATTATTATTGGTATCATCATCATCATTTAATTCAGCGTTCGGTCTGGAGCATAGCCCCCTTATAAAATTCCTCCACGATCCCCTATTCAGTGCTGACATTGGTGCCTCTTCTGATGTTAAACCTATTACTTCAAAATCATTCTTAACCGAATCCAGGTACATTCTCCTTGGTCTGCCCGACTCCTCCTACCCTCTACTGCTGAACCCATGAGTCTCTTGGGTAACCTTGCTTCTCCCATGCGCGTAACATGACCGCACCATCTAAACCTGTTCTCCCTGACTGCTACATCTATAGAATTCATTCCCAGTTTTTCTTTGATTTCCTCATTGTGGACACCCTCCTGCCATTGTTCCCATCTACTAGTACCTGCAATCATCCTAGCTACTTTCATATCCGTAACCTCAACCTTGTTGATAAGGTAACCTGAATCCACCCAGCTTTCGCTCCCATAAAACAAAGTTGGTCGAAAGATTGAACGGTGCACAGATAACTTAGTCTTGGTACTAACTTCCTTCTTGCAGAAGAGAGTAGATCGTAGCTGAGCGCTCACTGCATTAGCTTTGCTACACCTCGCTTCCAGTTCTTTCACTATGTTGCCATCCTGTGAAAATATGCATTCTAAGTACTTGAAACCGTCCACCTGTTCTTTGTTCCTCCTATTTGGCACTCAGTCCGTTTATATTTCTTTCCCACTGACATTACTTTCGTTTTGGAGATGCTAATCTTCATACCATAGTCCTTACATTTCTGATCTAGCTCTGAAATATTACTTTGCAAACTTTCAATCGAATCTGCCATCACAACTAAGTCATCCACATATGCAAGACTGCTTATTTTGTGTTCACATATCTTAATCTCACCCAGCCAGTCTATTGTTTTCAACATATGATCCATAAATAATATGAACAACAGTGGAGACAGGTTGCAGCCTTGTCTTACCCCTGAAACTACTCAGAACCATGAACTCAATTTACCGTCAACTCTAACTGCTGCCTGACTATCCATGTAAAGACCTTTAATTGCTTGCAAAAGTTTGCCTCCTATTCCATAATCTCGTAGAACAGACAATAACTTCCTCTTAGGAACCCGGTCATATGCCTTTTCTAGATCTATAAAGCATAGATACAACTCCCTGTTCCACTCATAACACTTCTCCATTATTTGCCGTAAGCTAAAGATCTGGTCCTGACAACCTCTAAGAGGCCTAAACCCACACTGATTTTCATCTAATTGGTCCTCAACTAATACTCGCACTTTCCTTTCAACAATACCTGAGAAGATTTTACCCACAACACTGATTAAAGAGATACCTCTGTAGTTGTTACATTCTTTTCTGTTTCCATGTTTAAAGATTGGTGTGATTACTGCTTTTGTCCAGTCTGATGGAACCTGTCCCGACTCCCAGGCCATTTCAATTTTCCTGTGTAGCCATTTAAGACCTGACATTCCACTGTATTTGATGAGTTCCGACTTAATTTCATCCACCCCAGCTGCTTTATTGCACTGCAATCTATTGACCATTTTCTCCACTTCCTCAAATGTGATCCTATTTCCATCATCATTCCTATTCCATTCTACCTCAAAATCTGAAACATTACTGATCGTATTTTCACCTACATTGAGCAACTCTTCAAAATATTTCCTCCATCTGCCCAAGGCATCCACAGGATTCACCAGCAGTTTTCCTGACCTGTCCAAAATACTTGTCATATCCTTCTTACCTCCCTTTCGAAGACTGCTAATTACACTCCAGAATGGTTTTCCAGCAGCTTGACCCATAGTCTACAACCTGTTTCCAAAGTCTTCCCAAGATTTCTTCTTAGATGCTGCAATTATCTGTTTAGCTTTGTTTCTTTCTTCAACATAACTTTCTCTGTCTACCTGAGTTCTAGTATGTAGCCATTTTTGATACGCCTTCTTTTTCCTTGTACAGGCTACCTTGACAGTGTCATTCCACCAAGCTGTTTGCTTCATCCTACTTTTACACACTACTGTTCCAAGACATTCTTTAGCCACTTCTAGTACTGTGTCCCTGTACCTTGTCCATTCCTTTTCCAATGACCGTAATTGACTACATTCAACTAACTGGTACCATTCTGAGATCGCTTTTATGTACTTGTGCCTGATTTCCTTATCCTGGAGTTTCTCCACTCTTATCCTCCTACATATGGACCTGACCTCCCTCGCTTTCGGCCTCACAATCGCAATTTTACTGCAGATTAAATAATGATCAGTGTCATCAAAGCATCCGCCTTCCTGAATTCCTGATCTGTTATTATATAGTCAATGACAGATCTGGTTCCCCTGCCTTCCCAAGTATACCGATGAATGTTCTTATGTTTAAAAAAGGAGTATGTGATTACTAAGCCCATACTGGCACAGAAATCCAAGAGTTGTTTCCCATTCCTGTTGGCCTCCATATCCTCTCCAAATTTACCCATAACCTTTTCATACCCTTCTGTTCGATTTCCAACCCTGGCTTTAAAATCACCCATGAGCAGAACACTGTCCTTGTCCTTTACTGTAACAACTACACCACTGACTGCCTCATAAAAACTATCCATCTTATCTTGATCTGTCCCTTCACAATGCGAATATACTGACACAATCCTAATTTTCTTGCTAGACACTGTCAAATTTATCCACATCAGTCGTTCGTTTACATACCATGGGTTCCATTTCTTTCCTGATGTATAGCCTTACACCCCATTGTGCTATTCCTGCTATTATTGGTACAACACACAAATTAACTGGCCCATGCCCATATACATTACTTAACTGAATGTATGAAGTCTGTGAAGCAGTGGCGAAGATTGGTTCAAAATATGGTTCAAATGGCTCTTAGCAGTATAAGACTTAACTTCTGAGATCAACAGTCCCCTAGAACTTAAAACTACGTAAACCTAACTAACCGAAGGACATCACACACATCCATGCCCGAGGCAGGATTGTAACCTGCGACCGTAGCAGTCGCGCGGTTCCGGACTGAAGCCAAGATTGGTGGCAGGCGAAATCGCGCTTAACTATACTCACGACTCTCGATGTGCAAAAGCTCTATAAAATCTCTTCTTGGCGTCGGATTTTCAATGTAGTAGAACCACTCCATTATTCCGTGAACACCAAATAATAGCCAGATCCACATCCGACGCAAATCCCTTCTCATGCAGCTTCCAATTGTCTGTCTTAGCATCGTCGAGGTGTACCGTGCTAAGGCTGGCTTCACACTGCGTGCCGTTCACATAAATGAGCCGCTCAGTTCGACCGCCAAACCCACTTTTTACATCGCGCCATGCCACTTTCGTTGCGGAGGGACTTCCATGCAGCGTTTACATGTTACAAATACAAGTGCCCTAAGCCTGAACCAGATTTTAACAAACATACCATTTGCATAAAAATATTCATATTATAATAATTTAAAATTTAAATATATTCTTTTACTTTCTTCATATATACATTACAAAACTCTAGTTTTCTTGCCATAGATCGAGGAGTTCAAACATCACAGAATGCACACTTCATAAATTGCAGTTACACAGTTACTTGAAATAAACCCATTCCCAATCGATATAAGTGTTACAAGCTCTATCGAGATCAATGAACAACATTGACTTAACCCATTCGTATACAATTATGCGGACTGTTAATCTGTTGGTAAATTTGCTGGTACTATTTTTTGCCTCCCCCCCCCCCCTTGAACAATGGACCTTGCCGTTGGTGGGGAGGCTTGCGTGCCTCAACGATAAAGATAGCCGTACCGTAGGTGCAACCACAACGGAAGGCTATCTGTTGAGAGGCCAGACAAACGTGTGGTTACTGAAGAGGGGCAGCAGAGTTTTCAGTAGTTGCAGGGGCAACGGTCCGAATGACTGACTGATCTGCCCCTGTAACACTAACCAAAACGGCCTTGTTGTTGTGGTACTGCGAACGGCTGAAAGCAAGGGGAAACTACAGCCGTAATTTTTCCCGAGGGAATGCAGGTTTACTGTATGATTAAATGATGATGGCGTCCTCTTGGGTAAAATATCCCGGAGGTAAAATAGTTCCCCATTCAGATCTCTGTGCGGGGACTACTCAGGAGGACGCCGTTATCAAGAGAAAGAAAACTGGCGTTCTGCTGATCGGAGCGTGGAACGTCATATCCCTTAATCGGTCAGGTAGGTTACAAAATTTAAAAGGGAAATGGATAGGTTGAAGTTAGATATAGTGGGAATTAGTGAAGTTCGGTGGCAGGAGGAACAAGACATTGGTCAGATGAATACAGGGTTATGAATACAAAATCAAATAGGGATAATGCAGGAGTAGGTTTAATAATGAATAAAAAACATAGGAGTGCTGGTAAGCTACTACAAACAGCATAGTGAACGCATTATTGTGGCCAAGATAGACACGAAGCCCACGCCTACTACAGTAGTACAAGTTTATATGCCAACTAGCTCTGCAGATGACGAAGAAATTGATCAAATGTATGATGAGATAAAAGAAATTATTCAGGTAGTGAATGGAGACGAAAATTTAATAGTCATGGGTGGCTGGAATTCAAGAGTAGGAAAAGGGAGAGAAGGAAACGTAGTAGATGAATATGGATTGGGGGATAAGAAATGAAAGAGGAAGCCGCCTGGTAGAATTTTGCGCAGAGCATAACTTAATCATACCTAACACTTGGTTTAATAATCATGAAAGAAGGTTGTATACATGGAAAAACCCTGGAGATACTAAAAGGTATCAGATAGATTATATAATGGTAAGACAGTGGTTTAGGAACCAGGTTTTAAATAGTAAGACATTTCCAGGGGCAGATGTGGACTCTGACCACAATGCATGGGTTATGAACTGTAGATTAAAATTGTAAAAACTGCAAAAAGGTGGGAATTTAAGGAGATGGGACCTGGATAAACTGAAAGAACTGGAGGTTGTACAGAGTTTCAGGGAGAGCATAAGGGAACAATGGAGGAAATAAATACAGTCGAAGAAGAATGGGTATTTCTGAGGGATGAAGTAGTGAAGGCAGCAGAGGATCAAGTAGGTAAAAAGATGAGGGTTAGTAGAAATCCTTGGGTAACAGAAGAAATACTGAATTTAATTGACGAAAGGAGAAAATATAAAAATGCAGTAAATGAAGCAGGCAAAAAGGGATACAAACGTCTCAAAAATGAGATCGACAGGAAGTGCAAAATGGCTAAGAAGGGATGGCTAGAGGACAAATGTAAGGATGTAGAGGCTTATCTCACTAGGGGTAAGATAGATACTGCCTACAGGAAAATTAAACAGACCTTTGGAGAAAGGAGAACCACTTGCATGAATATCAAGAGCTTTGATGGAAACCCAGCTCTAAGCAAAGAAGGGAAAGCAGAAAGGTGGAAGGAGTATACAGAGGGTCTATACAAGGGCGATGTACTTGAGGACAACATTATGGAAATGGAAGAGTATGTAGATGAAGACGAAATGGGAGATATGATAGTGCGTGAAGAGCTTGACTGAGCACTGAAAGACCTGAGTCGAAACAAGGCCCCCGGAGTAGACTACATTCCATTAGAGCTACTGACAGCCTTGGGAGAGCCAGTCCTGACTAAATTCTACCATCTCGTGAGCAAGATGTATAAGACAGGCGAAATACCCTTAGACTTCAAGAAGAATATAATAATTCCAATCCCAAAGAAAGTAGGTGTTAGTAGATGTGAAAATTACAGAACTATCAGTTTAATAAGTCACAGCTGCAAAATACTAACCCGAATTCTTTACAGATGAATGGAAATACTGAAAGAAGCCGACCTCGGGGAAGATCAGTTTGGATTCCGTAGAAATGTTGGAACACGTGAGGCAATACTGACCCTAGGACTTATCTTAGAAGAAAGATTAAGGAAACGCCAACCTACCTTTCTAGCATTTGAGGACTTAGAGAATGCTTTTGACAACGTTGATTTGAATACTCCCTTTCATATTCTGAAGGTGGCAGGGGTAAAATACAGGGAGCGAAAGGCTATTTACAATTTGTACAGAAAGCAGATGGCAATTGTAAGAGTTGAGGGATATGAAAGGGAAGCAGTGGTTGTGAAGGGAGTGAGACAGGGTTGTAGCCTATCTCCGATTTATTCCATCTGTATATTGAGCAAGCAATAAAGGAAACAAAAGAAAAGTTCGGAGTAGGTATTAAAATCCATAGAGAAGAAATAGAAATTTTGAGGTTTGCTGATGACATTGTAATTGTGTCAGAGACAGCAAAGGACTTGGAAGAGCACTTGAACGGAATGGACAGTGTCTTGAAAGGAGGGTACAAGATGAACATCAACAAAAGCAAAACGAAGATAATGGAATGTACTCGAATTAAGTCGGGTGATGCTGAGGGAATTAGATTAGGAAATGAGATACTTACGGTAGTAAACGAGTTTTGTTATTTGGGGAGAAAAATAACTGATGATGGTCGAAGTAGAGAGGATATAAAATGTAATCTGGCAATGGCAAGGAAAGCGTTTCTGAAGAAGAAAATTTTGTTAACATCGAGTATAGATTTAAATGTTAGGAAGTCGTTTCTGAAAGTATTTGTATGGAGTGTAGCCATGTATGGAAGTGAAACACGGACGATAAATTGTTTAGACAATAAGAGAATAGAAGCTTTCAAAATGTGGTGCTACAGAAGAATGCTGAAGATTAGATGGGTAGATCACATAACTAATGAAGAGGTATTGAATTGAATTGGGGAGAAGAGGAGCTTGTGGCACAACTTGACTAGCTGAAGGGATGGGTTGGTATGACATGTTCTGAGACATCGAGGGATCACCAAATTAGTATTGGAGGGCAGCGTGGAGGGTAAAAATCGTAGAGGGATACCAAGAGGTGAATACACTAAGCAGATTCAGAAGGATGTAGGCTGCAGTAGGTTCTGGGAGATGAAGAAGCTTGCACAGGATAGAGTAGCATGGAGAGCTGCATCAAACCAGTCTCAGGACTGAAGACCACAACAACAACTACTTTTTGTGCTGTGAGAAGTTGGATATGAGCTGCCACCTCGTGTGTGGTGTTTTGAAAGGGTATTTAGGAATATTTACATCAAAGCAATCAAGAGTGGGGAAATGTACGTAAGAGAACTATAACTACGGTATGATCACTGCTTTTGGCCAATAGGTGGTCAAAGTACCTTGCGTTTGCTTGATTCCTGGACTGCCTATAAGAATCACACTCCTTTAGAGCCAACTACATCCCCTGAAAAGTGTGTGACATGACAGTTCATACCACCTGGAACCATGGAACCACTGTACAAATTCCGCTTCCGGATGTTTGTTTCTCTGTGCCTCAAAGACATGCAATCCACTCTCTGCAGTTACACCTTGAAGGATGATCAGTTTCACGATAAGCTCCACAACAGACTGTTCCGCATTCGGTTGCATGCCATCACATCCCATCAGTTTCCATCACCCCTTTACAGCAATATAATTCTATGTACATTATTTAAAAGTGAATACTCAGTTGAACATCCTGCACGCTTTGTAATTCCCTAAGAATTCGTCTTCGATCTTGTTGGTGTGACCCTGTCTCATAAGTGTAGCGCGCCATTTTTCATTCGGTATTCAAACTACAAGCTAATGACTTGTTTTGAACATTTCTTGAAGGTCGACGACGACCATATCGTGACTTACATACAGTCCATAGAAGGTTGATCTCTGCACCTCCAGGACATTCGTTTTCTGCCGCCTTCTGATGCAACATCGTGTGTCATTAGAATCTAATATTTTTCCTGGCACATTAGTTAACACAACCCTTTAAAATGAACCTTACTAAAAATTCAACTTGCGAGCTCGCACCGAAGGCGTAAGTATGAGGACTTTGGGGTGCCATTTTTCATTCGGTGTGTAAGTAGGCTGCTTAGATTTTCTTATTGGTAACGCCACGTAGCGCTCTGTATGAAAATCACTGGCTGTGCTGTGTGCAGTCTGTGGCTAGTTTGCATTGTTGTCTGCCATTGTAGTGTTGGGCAGCTGGATGTGAACAGCGCGTAGCGTTGCGCAGTTGGAGGTGAGCCGCCAGCAGTGGTGGATGTGGGGAGAGAGATGGCGGAGTTTTGAAATTTGTAAGACTGGATGTCATGAACTGCTATGTATATTGTGAGTTTTCAACACTATTAAGGAAAATACATCATTTGTTCTCTATTAAAATCTTTCATTTGCTAACTATGCCTATCAGTAGTTAGTGCCTTCCGTAGTTTGAATCTTTTATTTAAATTTTTTTGTCATTACTATTTGTGTTAATTGTTTTGTGCTGCTACATTGCCTCGTCCTTTAGTTTAGCATCTGAGCTCAGTAGATTTAAGTCAGCTTAAGAGGGGTAGACTATATAAGAGAATGAGTTGCGATGCATTGGAAGAAATGCATTGAGAAGTTATACGAAAAAAGTATAGAAAGCAGGTATAAATAGGACTTTTTGGAAATAATGAAGAACGAAGGGAGATCTCCGAGAAGTAAAGAAAGTTTTGTTTGCAAAATACTGCAGTAAAACAAACCCTGTCCTTTTCCTGTGTTATCCCACTATGTGTTTGTGTACCCTTGGGTATTTGTGTTTATCTGATGAGAGTTATGTTGTAGAATTTTTCTGATAATATGTTATTTACTTTGTAAAGATGTTTAGACGTTATTTATTCAGTTTTGTTTTAATGCCCATGTGTGAAGTTGATGTTTCAAAAGTTCTTCTGATATTTTATATATTTACTTATGTCATAATTGCTGTAACACTGGTGAATATGTTTATTTCTATTGTTTTGTAAAGCCTGTATTACTACAAATGTTATCTGTATTATTATGTTTTTAATTATGTATTTTGTACTGTTGTTATTGTATTCCTATGTTATAAAATTGTAATTGATACCAGTTAATCATATTATTAACTTGTAAGTGACATTTCACTGCACACGTTTCTGTTGGTCATAGTATATGCACAGTATGTGAGAAGTTGGGACTGTTAGTGCTTGCACGTGTGTTGATAATTCAGCAAGGGACTGGATAACAGCATTGCTGGTTCTAAGGACATTTCAAAAAAAAAAAAATGTTATGAGTGCACAAGTGGTGGTTTATGGATTTGCTATATTGTCCACAAGACTCTTCGGTGGTGATTGTGCACCTGCACAGTCGCAACAGATGGTTGCTGGCCGTCTCTACAAGGACTACAGTGGGTCTGCATCTTTGATGACCCACCAATACCATTATTTCTACAAGTACTACAGTGGGTCTTTGCTGACTCACCAGTACCATTATTTCTACAAGGACTGCAGTGGGTCTGCACCTCTGGTGGCCCACCAATACCGTAATCTCTACCAGGACTACAGTGGGTCTGCTCTGTGATGACCTACCTACCAATACTCTTCAAAATTTCGACTGATTCTGCTGTGGATTTGCTCTGTTGTGGACCAATACCTGTCTGCATGTCAAGAGTCAGCACTGTCTTTCCGTTGGAAGGACAACACTACTTCTTCAAGATTGCATGGAAATCCACTACTTCCGTGTGCATTTTCTTTTACTGCTCAGACTTTGAGAGAAAAAAAAAACACTGCAACTTTACTGTGATGAATGATCAGGACTGTCTTTATGGACTGTGAGAAAATTGTAGCTTTTGACCAACATTGTATCAATAAGTGTGGGCATTTGATTTCTTTCTTATTGTAATTATGAACAATTTTTTCAAATCTGTATTGGCCACTGCCCAAAACAATTTGTAAAATTTTTTGTGGGGAGCATGGGGGCTATGTAAGTAGGCTCTTTAGATTTTCTTATTGGTAACGCCACGTAGCGCTCTGTATGAAAATCACTGGCTGTGCTGTGTGCAGTCTGTGGCTAGTTTGCATTGTTGTCTGCCATTGTAGTGTTGGGCCACTGGATGTGAACAGCGCGAAGCGTGGCGCAGTTGGAGGTGAGCCGCCAGCAGTGGTGGATGTGGGGAGAGAGATGGCGGAGTTTTGAAATTTGTAAGACTGGATGTCACGAACTGCTATGTATATTGTGAGTTTTCAACACTATTAAGGTAAATACATCATTTGTTCTCTATTAAAATCTTTCATTTGCTAACTATGCCTATCAGTAGTTAGTGCCTTCCGTAGTTTGAATCTTTTATTTAGCTGGCAGTAGTGGCGCTCCCTGTATTGCATTAGTTCGAGTAACCAATATTTTTGTGAGGTAAGTGATTTGTGAAAGGTATAGGTTAATGTTAGTCAGGGCCATTCTTTTGTAGGGATTTTAGAAAGTCAGATTGCGTTGCGCTAAAAATATTGTGTGTCAGTTTAAGCACAGTCATGTATAATTTTTCTAAGGGGACGTTTCAGGTGTTCATATTGCAAGTAAGTGGTTTCTTTAGAATATTGCTTGAATGTGTAAGATGACCATTTTGTGAAGTATAATACGAGGGTAACTCCAGAAGAAATGCACTCTATTTTTTTTAAATCCATCTTTTATTCTACATGTTTGAAAGTTTTACAGCGTATAGATACATCCTTTAGGAACAATATTTTCATTTCTCCACATAATTTTAGTCCCTCCCAACACCCTTACGCCATCTTGGAACCAGCGCCTGTATACCCGCACTGTAAAATTCTGGACCAACCTGTTGGATGCACTGTTTGGCAGCGTGCACAAGGGAGTCATCAACTTCAAACCTTGTTCCAAGAAGAGAGTCTTTCAGTTTACCAAAGAGATGATAGTCACATGGAGCCAGGTCAGGACTGTAAGGCGGGTGTTTCAATGTTGTCCGTCCGAGTTTTGCGATCGCTTCCATGGTTTTTGACTGACATGTGATCGTGCATTGTCGTGCAACAGCAAAACGTCATGCATCTGCCGATGTGGTCGAACACGACTCAGTCGAGCTTGAAATTTCCTCAGTGTCGTCACATATGCATCAGAATTTAGGGTGGTTCCACATGGCATAATGTCCACAAGCAAGAGTCCTTCGGAATCGAAAAACAGGGTAGCCATAACTTTTCCAGCAGAAGGTGTGGTTTAGAATTTTTTTTCTTGGGCGAATTTGCATGATGCCACTCCACTGATTGCCTCTTCATCTCTGGTGAAAAATTATGGAGCCATGTTTCATTATCTGTCACAATTCTTCCAAGAAATTTATCTCCACCATTCTCGTATTGTCCCAAAAGTTCGCTGAATACCGTTCTTCTTGTTTCTTTGTGAGCCACTGTCAACACCGTGGGAACCCACCTGACACAAACCTTTTTTACCGCCAACGCTTTCAGTAGTCTGCAAACACTTCCTTCCCCTATCCCAACGAAGCGTGACAATTCGTTCACTGTGATGCGTCTGTCAGCAGTCACCAATTCGTTAACTCTCTGCACTTTGTCTGGAGTGTGTGCAGTACGAGGCCTGCCGCTGCAAGGACAATCCTCAATATTGCCGTGCCCGCTTTTATCACGTAACCACCTTGCCCACCGACTAACTGTACTGCGATCGACAGCAGCATCTCCATACACCTTTTTAAACCTCTTGTGGATGTTTCCCACTGTCTCGTTTCCACAGCACAGGAATTCTATGACAGCACGTTGCTTCTGATGAACGTCAAGTGTAGCAGCCATCTTCAAGACATGCTGTGACGGCACCACTCAAACTAGTTTGAAAACAAGCGGGAAGGATGTATCTACACACTATAAAACTTTCACACATGCAGAATGAAAACTGTATTTTTACAAAAATAGTGTGCATTTCTTTTGGAGTGACCCTCGTACATACGTTTCATAAAAGGTTGGTTTCTAACCTCCAGGACAATGACTTTTTGTCGCCCTTACGGTGAGTCACTAGGATCCAATATTTTTCTTATCATAATTGTTAACACAGCACTTTAAAATGAGATTTACTAAAGATTGAACTTGCGACCTCACACTAAAGGGGTTACTTGTACATACCAGAAGTATTTATATCAATGATGCGAATTGGTAGTACACTAAAGCACCAAAGAAACTGGTATAGGCATGCGTATTCAAATACAGGGTTATTACAAATGTTTGAAGCGATTTCACAGCTCTACAATAACTTTATTATTTGAGATACTTTCACAATGCTTTGCACACACATACAAAAACTCAAAATGTTTGTTTAGGCATTCACAAAATGTTCGATATGTGCCCCTTTAGTGATTCGGCAGACATCAAGCCGATAATCAAGTTCCTCCCACACTGGGCGCAGCATGTCCCCATCAATGAGTTCGAAAGCATTGTTGATGCGAGCTCGCAGTTCTGGTACGTTTCTTGGTAGAGGAGGTTTATACACTGAATCTTTCACATCACTATGCGTGAAACTTGCCCGCACGCATTCAACCGTTTCTTCGCTCACTGCAGGCCGACCCGTTGATTTCCCCTTACAGAGGCATCCAGAAGCTTTAAACTGCGCATACCATCGCCGAATGGAGTTAGCAGTTGGTGGATCTTTGTTGAACTTCGTCCTGAAGTGTCGTTGCACTGTTATGACTGACTGATGTGAGTGCATTTCAAGCACGACGTACACTTTCTCGGCTCCTGTCGCAATTTAGTCTCACTGCGCTCTCGAGCGCTCTGGCGGCAGAAACCTGAAGTACGGCTTCAGCCGAACAAAACTTTATGAGTTTTTCTACGTATCTGTAGTGTGTCGTGACCATATGTGAATGAATGGAGCTACAGTGAATTTATGAAATCGCTTCAATCATTTGTAATAGCCCTGTACAAAGGTAGGTAAACAGGCAGAATACGGTGGTGCATTCGGCAACGCCTGCAAAAGACAAAAAGTGTCTGGCGCAGTAGTTACATCGGTCACTGCAGCTAGAATGGCACGTTATCGAGATTTAAGTGAATTTCAACGTGGCGTTACAGTCGACGCACGGACGATGGGATACAGCATTTCTGTGGTAGCGATGAAGTGGGGATTTTCCAATACGACCATTTCACGAGTGTACCGTGAATATCAGGAATCCGGTAAAACATCAAATCTCCGACATCATTACGGACGGAAAAAGATCCTGCAAGAACGGGACCAACGACGACTGAAAAGAATCGATCAACGTGACAGAAGTGCCACACTCACGCCAACTGCTGAGATTGCAACGCTGGGCTACCGACAAGTGTCAGCGTACGAAGCATTCGATGAAACATCATCCATATGGGCTTTCCGAGCCGAAGGCTCACTCGTCTACCCATAATGACTGCACGACACAAAGACTTACGTCTCTCCTGGTCCTGTCAACACCGACACTGGACAGATGACTGGAAACACGTTGCCTAGTCGGACGAGTCTCGATTCAAATTGTATCGAGCGGATTGACGTGTACAGGTAGGGAGACAATCTCAAGAAACCATGGACCCCGCTTATCAGCAAGGAACTGTTCAAGCTGGTGGAGCCTCTGTAATTGTGTGAGGCCTGTGCAGTTGGAGTGATATGGGACCCCTGATACTTCTAGATACAATTCTGTCAGGTTACATGTACGTAAGCATCCTGTCTGATCACCTGCATCCATTCGCATCCATTGAGCTTTCCGATAGACTTGGGCAATTCCAGTAGGAGAATGCGACGCCCCACACGACCAGAATTGCTGCAGAGTGGCACCCCTTCCTGCAGTTACGGATTTATGGACAGCCGTGCAGGATTCATGGTGTCATTTCCCTGCAGCACTATTCAGGCATTAGACGAGTCCATGCCATGTCGTGTTGCTGCCCTTGTGCGAGCTCGTGGGTCCCTACATGATATTAGGCAGGCGTATTAGTTTCTTTGGTGTATTACTATGAAGAGTCTGATTTCAGATGTCGCATATCCAGGATGGAGAAATGTGAAATAATTTGGGTGAAGGTTACGGTTAAAGCAGGCTCAAACATGGTAATTGGATGTCTCTATAGGCCCCATGCCTCAGCAGATATTGTGGCAGAGCACCTGACGGAAAATTTGCAAAATATTTCGAGTACATTTCCCGACCATGTTATAGTTCTGGATGGAGATTTTAATTTTCCGTATATAGACTCAGAGACTCAAACTTTTATAACGAGTGGCATGGACAAAGAATCCAATGAAATTTTTTTAAGTGCATTATCTGAAAACTACCTTGAGCAGATAAACAGAGAACCGACTCGTGGCGATAACATATTATACCTTCTGGTGACAGACCAGAAATAATCAGCGATTATAAAGCGGTTACTGCATCGATGATTTCAGCCGTAAATAGAAATATTAAAAAAAGGTAGGAAGATTTTTATGTTTAGCAAAAGTGACAAAGCAGATTTCAGAGTACTTGACGGCACAACATAAAAGTTTTGTCTCAAGTACAGATAGTGTTGAGGATCAGTGGACAACGTTCAAAACCATCGTACAATATGCGTTAGATGAGTATGTGCCAAGGAAGATCGTAAGAGATGGAAAAGAACCACCGTGGTACAACAACCGAGTTAAAAAACTGCTGCAGAAGCAAAGGCAACTTCACAGCAAACATAAACATAGCCAAAGCCTTGCAGACAAACAAAAATTACGCGAAGCGAAATGTAGTGTGAGGAGGGTTATGCGAGAGGCGTTCAGTGAATTCGAAAGTAAATCTCTATGTCTTGACTTGGCAGAAAATCCAAAGAAATTTTGGTCTCATGTCAAAGCGGTAGGTGGATCAAAACAAAATGTCCGGATACTCTGCGACCAAAATGGTACTGAAACAGTAGTTCCTTCTCTAGATTGTCGCACAGATGACAAAATGGTAGATATCGAAATAGATGACAGTGATAGAAAAACAATTAAAATCGCTCAAAACAGGAAAGGCTGCTGGACCTCATGGGATTCCAGTACGACTTTACACAGAGTACACGAAGGAACTTGCCCGCTTTCTTGCAGCGGTGTACCGTAGGTCTCTTGAAGAGCGTAGCGTTCCAAAGGATTGAAAAAGGGCACAGGTCATCCCCGTTTTCAAGAAAGGACGTCGAACAGAACTATAGACCAATATCTCTAACGCCGATCAGTTGTAGAATTTGGAACACGTATTATGTTCGAGTATAATGACTTTTCTGGAGACCAGAAATCTGCTCTGTAGGAATCAGCATGGGTTTCAAAAAAGACGATCGTGTGAAACCCAGGTCGCGCTATTCGTACACGATGCTCAGAGGGCCATAGACACGGGTTCCCAGGTAGATGCCGTGTTTCTTGACTTCCGCAAGGCGTTCGATACAGATCCCCACGAACAATGTAATGTTGATGGATTAATTTGTTCTGAAAGCGGTGCTGATATTCAAGACAATAAAAGCGGGTTAAAAGCTGTGAGCTATCTGCCGAAGTTAACCTTGCATTACTGAGCAACTGTTTCACCAGGTATCCAGTCTAGTTTACCAAATTGCCAACCAAACTATAATCTTTTAATAGTCATCTTACGACAACCGGTTATATATATATATATATATATATATATATATATATATATATATATATATATGTAGAATTTAAATAAAAAGATATAAATCTGTTTATATTTAGACATTATTTTAACATTGATCATTGCTCCATTAAATTTTCAGCATATTAAACTTGATTCATAACTAAACTGGTGCTTTATTTAGGATTGTGAAAATATGAGTTTGTAATCTTATGGAACACATCAAATATGGAGCCAAGATTGGGAGACTGCATACAACACTGCATTCATAAAATAACACACAAAGAACATTGAAACACATGCAAGAGGAAATTAACCACAACCAACCGATTCAATTTTCACCCATAGAAGTTACGTTTATAGCGCAATCCTGTCCATCATGAAATTACCACACACTGGTATATTAAATTCAAACTAACTCTCTGTGAAATCTTCCCGAAAAGAATATCTGAGGGCTGCTTTGATGATTACACTACACACTACACGTGGTCAATTTGGGTTACACAAAGAGCGTAACTCCACAATAATTTTGATAATTAAAATAAATTACATCGAAACGCAATTTACAAAAGAAAAACCTCGAACTGGTTACTATCGTCTCACTACTAACCTGATGGGTCAAACAATTGTATAAGCACGTGGTACTGGTCTCACAAAGTACACCCCACGCGGGTTGAACATAAAGAAAAGTTGCTATATTGAAAGATATTGTCAAGACGAGACGTTATAATCTCACACACATTCGCTTTTATGATACAGGGTGTTTCAAGAATGACCGGTATATTTGAAACGGCAATAAAAACTAAACGAGCAGCGATAGAAATACACCGTTTGTTGCAATATGCTTGGGACAACAGTACATTTTCAGGTGGACAAACTTTCGAAATTACAGTAGTTACAATTTTCAACAACAGATGGCGCTGCAAGTGATGTGAAAGATATATAAGACAACGCAGTCCGTGGGTGCGCCATTCTGTACGTCGTCTTTCTGCTGTAAGTGTGTGCTGTTCACAACGTGCAAGTGTGCTGTAGACAACATGGTTTATTCCCTAGAACAGAGGATTTTTCTGGTGTTGGAATTCCACCGCCTAGAACACAGTGTTGTTGCAACAAGACGAAGTTTTCAACGGAGTTTTAATGTAACCACAGGACCGAAAAGCGATACAATAAAGGATCTGTTTGAAAAATTGCAACGTACTGGGAACGTGACGGATGAACGTGCTGGAAAGGTAGGGCGACCGCGTACGGCAACCACAAAGGGCAACGCGCAGCTAGTGCAGCAGGTGATCCAACAGCGGCCTCGGGTTTCCGTTCGCCGTGTTGCAGCTGCGGTCCAAATGACGCCAACGTCCACGTATCGTCTCATGCGCCAGAGTTTACACCTCTATCCATACAAAATTCAAACGCGGCAACCCCTCAGCGCCGCTACCATTGCTGCACGAGAGACATTCGCTAACGATATAGTGCACAGGATTGATGACGGCGATATGCATGTGGGCAGCATTTGGTTTACTGACGAAGCTTATATTTACCTGGACGGCTTCGTCAATAAACAGAACTGGCGCATATGGGGAACCGAAAAGCCCCATGTTGTAGTCCCATCGTCCCTGCATCCTCAAAAAGTACTGGTCTGGGCCGCCATTTCTTCCAAAGGAATCATTGGCCCATTTTTCAGATCCGAAACGATTACTGCATCACGCTATCTGGACATTCTTCGTGAATTTGTGGCGGTACAAACTGCCTTAGACGACACTGCGAACACCTCGTGGTTTATGCAAGATGGTGCCCGGCCACATCGCACGGCCGACGTCTTTAATTTCCTGAATGAATATTTCGATGATCGTGTGATTGCTTTGGGCTATCCATCCAGAACCAATTGAACAGCTGAAGCAGTACATCTCATCTGCATGTGAAGCCATTCCGCCAGACACGTTGTCAAAGGTTTCGGGTAATTTCATTCAGAGACTACGCCATATTAATGCTACGCATGGTGGATATGTGGAAAATATCGTACTATAGAGTTTCCCAGACCGCAGCGCCATCTGTTGTTGAAAATTGTAACTACTGTAATTTCGAAAGTTTGTCTGCCTGAAAATGTACTGTTGTCCCAAGCATATTGCAACAAACGGTGTATTTCTATCGCTGCTCGTTTAATTTTTATTGCCGTTTCAAATATACCGGTCATTTTTGAAACACCCTGTAGATGATCTTAGTTAGAGTTACGGATCCTCAACACGTGGTTCCACTTTACTCACAAAGTAGTGACAAAGCAACTACTGGAAGATATTCTGAACTTCACACTCGAATTACACTGCATTGCAATTTAAGATAACATAAGATATTTTACATCTAAACCTGAAATAAAGGTGATTAAATTTTCAGTTAGGCTGAACTTAAGAAATCCATTGTCCTACGGACTTCGCAGAGCCGCACTTAGCCGGAGATCTTACCAGTTTAGACGCTCGCCGTGGACTGACTGGCCTGGGCCCCTACCAAGGGTGCTTAACTGATACAAACGGAAGTGACCAGAGAGGCAGCTTCCTATACCAACATGACAAGGGACGGACAGGACCATAATAAGAAGAGAAACCTCTCTGCTTTCAGAAAGCGTAGCTACCTGTTGCGACGTTGGTCCTACTGTTCTCTAGCAGACAGGCTTGTCTGCTACCATCAAGCATGCGACTAGAAATACATTGGCTCACTCATCCTTTCACATGGAAGGGAAGGGGGATAACAGTATATGAAAGAAACTGTATGTAGGTTCCGTATGAGACTGTAAGACAAGAATTACATATAAACTGTGTTTTAAAGTGTAGTAGTGTGACAGATCGTTCTTGTTTGTGTGTAAAAGTAACACATTCCACTGCTCAGTCTCCTCCTAGATAGTCAGAAACACCACAGTAAATTTAGAAGAGGAATTTATGCCGTAAATGACAACAGATTTAAGAAGTTCTACATATACATCTACATCCATACTCCGCAAGCCACCTGACGGTGTGTGGCGGAGGGTACCCTGAGTACCTCTATCGGTTCTCCATTCTATTCCAGTCTCGTATTGTTCGTGGAAAGAAGGATTGTCGGTATGCTTCTGTGTGGGCTCTAATCTCTCTGATTTTATCCTCATGGTCTCTTCGCGAGATATACGTAGGAGGGAGCAATATACTGCTTGACTCTTCGGTGAAGGTATGCTCTCAAAACTTTAACAAAAGCCCGTACCGAGGTACTAAGCGTCTCTCCTGCACAGTCTTCCACTGGAGTTTATCTATCATCTCCGTCACGCTTTCGCGATTACTAGATGATCCTGTAACGAAGCGCGCTGCTCTCGGTTGGATCTTCTCTATCTCTTCTATCAACCCTATCTGGTACAGATCCCACACTGCTGAGCAGTATTCAAGCAGTGGGCGAACAAGCGTACTGTAACCCACTTCCTTTGTTTTCGGATTGCATTTCCTTAGGATTCTTCCAATGAATCTCAGTCTGGCATCTGCTTTACTGACGATCAATTTTATATGATCATTCCATTTTAAATCACTCCTAATGCCTAATCCCAGATAATTTATGGTATTAACTGCTTCCAGTTGCTGATCTGCTATTTTGTAGCTAAATGATAAGGGAACTACCTTTCTATGTATTCGCAGGACATGACACTTGTCTACATTGAGATTCAATTGCCATTCCCTGCACCACGCATCAATTCGCTGCAGATCCTCCTGCATTTTGCCCGCATCTCGTGGTCGTGCGGTAGCGTTCTCGCTTCCCACGCCCGGGTTCCCGGGTTCGATTCCCGGCGGGGTCAGGGATTTTCTCTACCTCGTGATGGCTGGGTGTTGTGTGATGACCTTAGGTTAGTTAGGTTTAAGTAGTTCTAAGTTCTCGGGGACTGATGACCATAGATGTTAAGTCCCATAGTGCTCAGAGCCATTTGAACCATTTGAACCTCCTGCATTTCAGTACAACTTTCCATTGTTACAACCTCTCGATACACCACAGCATCATCCGCAAAAAGCCTCAGTGAACTTCCGATGTCATCCACAAGGTCTGTTGATTAAACGACTGTGGGGAACTGTATCGAACGCCTTGCGGAAGTCAAGAAACACAGAAGGAATCGAACAGATACCTTTCAACAATACGAGACTGGAATGGAAGGGAGAACCGATAGAGGTACTCAAAGTACCCTCCGCCACACACCGTCAGGTGTCTTGCGGAGTATTGATGCAGATGTAGATTTTGTAGGAGGAAGTCGGTCCCGAATTGTTACGTACGAAGGATTGGACGCCATCGGCGATGACACTGCGACGGTAAATGGCAGACGGAGAAGGTCGGCGGAGAAGGAGACAGGATTTGTAACCTGAGGAAGAGCGTCCCGCAAGTGTAGCCGGGAGGGAGGGGCGCGGCCCGTCGCAGCGGGCGGCGGCGACGTCGCAGAGCAGCCATTGCCGCTGCGCCGAGACGGAGGGCCGGCGCGATAAGATAGCGGCTACCTTTCTGGCGTTATTTAAGTGTCGCCCGCAGCCTGCGTGTCGCGTAAGCGCCGCGGCGCGCGACCGTCGAGGCACTGTCTGCTGCGGGCGGTGTGGAGCCCGCGCCAGAGATACTCTTGTGGCACAGGCCGCGGGGGCACTTTAGCCACCCCCCAGCGCCCACCCCTCCCCCCTCCTCCGCGGCTGCTGCTGATACAGCGATCCCCCGGGCCGAGGCGGCAGCCGCGAGCTGCGACGCACCCAAGTTTCTTTCCCGCCCGCGGCGCCCGATAGCGGCGAGACGACGGAGGTCGCCGCTTTCTATGGCACGTCGCTGAATCGTTGATGTAACCCCGTGAACACCTACTACTCCGCCGCTGATAGGTACGCTTATTCAGTCGTCGCCTTGTGTACGTGGATGGAAGAGTCGGTGGACGAACGGAAAGGAGATGGGAACGCAAAACACTGATAACTGTTCCATAACACACGTGATGTTAAAGAATATTTTCACATCTTCGCCATATTTCTGTTGCTGTAGGCTGTAGCTACTCTAAGGTACATGTAAACCACCATGTACCATTTATAATTGTTTTAATTTTCAATACTAGTTGCGTTCATCAGTCATAATCATGTGGAAATTTACTGCTACTTTGAGACCAGGGCTAGTTGTTACAATTTCTTTAATTATATTTTATACAAGAAGCTTTTAGAGATACATAGTACAGAATACTGTACTTTACTCTGCACTGGATTCGCATTCGGGAGGACGACGATTCAATCCCGCGTCCGGCCATCCTGATTTAGATTTTCCGTGATTTCCCTAAATCGCTCGAGGCAAATGCCTGGATGGTTCCATTCAAAGGGCACGGCCGACTTCCTTCCCCGTTCTTCCCTAATCCCGTGAGACCGATGACCTCGCTGTCTGGTCTCCTTCCCCAAAACAACCAACTTTACTCCGTAGCATCGTTCTTATTGATTCACCAGTTAGGTTTTTTTCCTTATGATCATCCCTCAGAAATATCACTGACTTCTCATTATCTCTGGTCATGGACATTGTAACAGTTACTCCACTGTTTGACATATCGTTGCAGTGGATGTGGTACGTTGTTACAAATATTTTACCTTATTAACTACTATTCAAAGATGTTACAGTTTAGCATTATTTCTTCTTTTTCCCCTCATTTATAATCTGTCAATAAAATAAAACAGTCTATTTTGTTCTATAAAAGTTACTGGTAATCTGACCCTACTTATTTTGCTGTTTCACTACAGGTCTCTTTTGGTGCTGTGCCACTATTTGTCCGTCCTTTTTGCAATTTCTCACGTTGTTTTCATCCGAGAAATTATTTCAAACTGCCTACTAGATCGTCACTTCATATTCGGTTACAGATAAGCATCAATTTTCGAAATCAGAGCAACTTCAAACATCTTATCGCGCACCTGAAGTTAGGATATCCACATAATACAGTACTTCCACTGATATTACAATAGGCTGTGCTTCTACACACATCAAAAAATGTTTTGAGCCATCCCAGTTCCCAGAACTCCTGAAGGCAGACGTTGACTAGGGATATTGTATCACAGACATAATCCATTTGACTGTTCTGAGATGTCACTAAACCCCCCCCCCCCCAAAAAATGTAAACAACCATGGATGAGCAGCGCCTGTTAGACGGAGGGAGTGCGAAAGTCGATCAGTTACAGTCACTCCAGCAGGAAGGAAGTACACGTCTCGTGTTGTCTGTAGTTCAACCATGCCTAGACGGTCAATACTGCGGTTCGATCGCGTCCGCATTGTTACTTCGTGCCAGGAAGGGCTCTTAACAAGGGAAGTGTCCAGGCGTCACGGAGTGAACCAAAGCGATGTTGTTCGGACATGGAGTAGATACAGAGAGACAGGCCGCCCAAGGGCTACTACTGCAGTGGATGACCGCTGCCTAAGGATTATGTATCGGTTGAACCCTGACAACAACGCCACCATCTTGAATAATGCTTTTCGTGCAGCCACATGACGTCGTGTTACGACAAAAAACTGTGCGCAACAGGCTGCATGATGCACAACTTCACTTCCGACGTCTATGGCGAGGTCCATCATTGCTACCACGACACCACACAGGGCGGTGCAGATGAGCCCAACAATATGCCGAATGGACCGTTCAGGATTGGCATCACGTTCTCTTCACCGATGTGTCTTGCATATGTCTTCAATCAGACAATCGTCGGAGGCGTGTTTGGAAGCGACACGGTCAGTCTGAATACCTTAGACACACTGTCCAACACGTGCAACAAGGTGGAGGTTCCTTGTTGTTCCGGGGTGGCAATATGTTGGTTCGACGTACGCCGCTGGTGGTCATGGAACGCGCCATAACGGCTGCACGATACGTGAATGCCACCTTCCGACCGATAGTTCAACCTTATCGCCAGCATATTGGCGAGGCATTCGTCTTCATGGACGATAATTCGCGTCAACATCGTGCACATCTTCTCAATGACTTCCTTCAGGATAACACCATCGCTCGACTAGAGTGGCTAGAATGTTCTCCAGACATGAACCCTATCAAACCTTTGTACAGAATGAAAAGGGCTGTTTATGGACGACGTGACCCACCAACCGCTGTGAGGGATCTACGCCGAAACGCCATTGAAGAGTGGGACAATCTGGACCACCAGTGCCTTGATGAACCTGTGGATAGTATGCCACGACGAATACTGGCATGCATCAATGCAAGAAGACTTGCTACTGGGTATTAGAGGTACCTGTGTGTTCAGAAGTCTTGACCACCACCCCAGAAGGTGGTACAACATGTAATGTGTGGCTTTCATGAGCGATATAAAGAGCGGAAATGGTTTTCATGTTGCTCTCTATTCCAATTTTCTGTACAGGTTCCGTAACTCTCGGAACCGAGGTGATGCAAACCTTTTTTTGATGTGTGTATTAAACAAACACTCAGGTTTTTCTTTTTTTAAGAAATTTATTGTCAATTTCCTATTTATCTTATGCAATCATGTCTTCAGCATTTTAGCCATTCTGAAGAGCATATTAAAAAGTTAAAATATTTCTGACCTGTTTGTGAAATATTTAACTTTTCAACATGTACTTCAGAATGGCCACAAAGCCGAAATCATGACTGTAAAATAAATGAGCAATTAATATTTTTTGGAATATTGTTCCAGGCAAAAGCGACTTAATAGTGAGCCGTGCTGCGGCTTGCGTTCGTGCTGTTGTAGGCCAGACTGTAATGTTTAGTTGACAGGGTTGTGGTTGTTTGTAGTCTTCTGTTTTTGACTGGCGCCAACTGGTTTCGCAAGCGTTGCCTGTCCGCTAGTGTGGAAGTGGCGTTATCGATGTGTAGTACCTGTCGCCCCACCTTTGGGGTGACGTCGTTCTTCCAGGTCGTGTGAGTGAGGAGTTCGGTTGGGGACTCCATAGGAGCCAAGAGGGCAGTTCGATAGCACGCCGGGGCCGCTGGCGGCATGCATGCACTGCTGGATGGAAGGGCTGTGCTTGCGAGGGTACACGACCTTGTCGTCGACCGGATCTAACAAGCTTTAAGTTGAGTGGATTTTAATCCTAGCAGTGAAACTTCCACCATTGTGAGATCACGCGATCCTCCAGTGACTTGGGTCGTGTTGGTGCTCGCAGTGTCGCCGAGACGATGAGCAGCGAGTGGAGTGCTTTAGGAAGGCGGATCTAATTAGCGTTCCTCGACTTCTTGTTACAAATTGCTGCATTCTCTGTGTTACCATTTGTTAAGTTCAACCAGAGGTATTTTTCCTGCCTGGTGGCCGCAAACGCCCCAGTGACCTGCCCTGGAGGTTAGTCTATGTAACGGCAGTGTACGTTTCCTCTCCTTGCCGCTGCCGTCCTGTAAGGCTTGTAGTTTTGACAGTTTCCTTGATTTGTAGGTCGGCTGGTGATTCTTCTATTCTGGTAGTAGTGGCTCCTTTCTGATTTCGGACGCTATAAACACAGCATTCTGAGGACGTAGTGCTGACTGCTGGTTCCGGCCTTGGCGTGGTGTTCCATTTTTGCATTGGTTATCGGACATTAGGAAGCTTTAGCAAGATTATCATTAGTCACTCGTTAGGCTGCCACTAGTCTGAGTTACTATCTTGTGAAGCGAATGCTACTCTTAGCCGCCTTTCTCATCGTTCGCGAAAGTATTTTTGGCGTGACCTACTCAGAGGTGGATTCCTGGAGCACCGTCTGTGACTAGCCCTTGTGTTTTATTATTGTGTTATTATTTTATTATTGTATTACCAAGTTACCATCATTTGTCTAACCTTTTTGGTGATCAGTACTTGTCCTTTCGAATTAACCTTTTTATTATGTTTGCTGTTGTATGTTTCTACTATTTTTTAATATAATTGCCATTCTTGGCGTTACAGAAAGTTTAAACGGTTGTTCTACCAAGTTTACTATCATTTTGCCTCACCCATTTGGTGATCAGTTGCCTGTCTTTTAAATTAACTTTTGCTATTGCCTTGCTGTTTGACTATATATAAAACAATTGAAGACGTAGAAATGACCACATCTGCCGCCGACAAGAAAAAGAATACCATCAAATCTGTCGCTGCACACTCTCTATTGGACGGACCTGCAGTGTTTTGTGGTTGCAGACTGAACTTCAGCATCGTCATCAATGATTCGTTTACCCACGGTAACGGATGGTTAACAGTCGCTGTTGTACGTGGTGGTACAGGCGAACTCAATGTATCGGGACTGGAAAGCTTCGTTGATCGTGACATCATAGCTTATCGAACATATCATGTTACCGAAAATGCAAATAAAGACTTTGGGAAATCAACATATATGTCACCCTCACCCTTTTCCTTGTATACTCGTAGTAGACGTAAGATAACTGTTAATGAAACTGTTTTTATATGGATTAAAGGTAAAGGTACTTGTGAATATGTTAAATTTGTAGGAGATTGTACATTGTATTTTCACAAAGGTTTTTGTACTTGCCATTCTCGGCGTTAAAGGTCTTCAGCCGTGACTGTCGCTACTTCTCTTAAAATTTTAATGTGGCAATTGTATTTTAGCAATTAACCTTTAAGACCTTGGTGATTTGTTTTCAATATTTTAATAACTGTAGTTTATAAGTTTCAACAAGTTAAACACTTCTTAATTTATTGCCATTAAGTCCTTCAGCAGTGAAACAATTCTTAATTCAGTGCCATTAAAGCCTTCAGCCGTGAGTGTCTTTCCGTGTCTTAAAATTTTAATTTGGCAGTTGCATTTTTGCAGCGGGCCTTAAGACCATGGTCAAAAAAAATGTTCAAATGTTCGTGACATATTATGGGACTTAATTGCTAAGGTCATCAGTCCCTAAGCTTACACACTACTTAACCTAAAGTATCCTAAGGGCAAACACACACACCCATGCCCTAGGGAGGACTCGAACCTCCGCTGGGACCAGCCACACAGTCCATGATTGCAGCGCCCCAGACCGCTCGGCTAATCCCGCGCGGCTACGACCTTGGTCATTTGCCTTTTATATTTTAATAACTGCAATTGTAAGTTGCAGCAAGTTCAATCAATTCTTAATTTGTTGCCATTAAGGCCTTCAGCCATGAAACAATTCTTAAATTAGTGCCCTTATTTTAATTTGTTGTTGATTTTAAATAAACTATGTGTGATTAAATGAAAAGCCAGCCAATAGTAACTGATTACGGCCCCGTCCACAATCGTAACCAAATCCTGCCTTCCTTGGCCACCAGGTCTCAAATAGTAGCAGAGCGTGGTTACGATTGTAATTTTACATTTCAGTTACTATTGGTTTGATTTGTTAACTGTGTTAGTGTTATACAATTTCTGTCTTTGGGACTGTGTTCTGTTTTAAGTCATCAGTTTTGTAATGGTGGTCAGGCAGTGCCCCGGGATCGGCCTATTGAGGAAGGACCACCTCACTTACGAGCCGGCGATAAGACGCCAACCTATTGAGGGTAGTGTTCCGAACTTAGCAGCCTGCTTGCGTGCTGCCGTGCTTTAGCCGATTGACGTCACGCCGGATGTTGTGGGTGAGACAAAGGCAGCCATTGAGTTTTTGTTTACAGCCGTTAGGAATCTTGAGGACAACATCGGTTTATTAGAGGGCACTCAACCCAGTGGTAGTCAGTTAGATAGGGTGCGGGCACAGTTGATACATTTAACCAACCGGATATCTGATTTAAGGGGATTAAAGTTAGAGTGTTTAGTAAAACACAGTCGTGGTCGCTTGAGGTTGTTTCTTTTTATTTGTCGATTACCGGTTTCGAGTGATCATCAGATCATTGGTGGTAATAGGAATTTCTGACACCATAATATCTCTGCCATATCCAATCCACAAAAGTTACATTTGTATTGCGTTGTATTATCCTCACCTGGTCTTTAAAGACCTGACACGTGATACTGCGCCTGATTCTGTCCAGAGTCTTCACGAATCCCAGATGTCAAGATGCTGGAGCGTCGTGGAAATACTTGGTGACTGTTGGTCGTAGAGTAGCTGGGGTAACAAGCAACCCATTTCCTCCTCATTGCATCATAGTTTCTCTCGTACAAAACTCCGTTTATTAATTGGAGTACTCATTTGATTAGTTTCTCTTTCTTCAAGGCCCATACGGTTTTCAGCTGCGCTGGATCTTAGATCTGTTCGATAGCAATGTCATTTAATGCAGCGATCGCTGAAATTTCGTTAAAGCTGCTGCGTTACGCCGAAGGATTCCTTGAATGGGAGTCAGCTTACTTTTGTTTGTATCCTCCTTTGTTTTGGAAGTTACAATTAAAAGGCAAAGTGTTTGCGCGGTTGGCAGCTGAGCGATGTAATGCAATGAGTCTTCCCCATGCCATCATCGGTAGGAAGAAAGAGCAAACATTTCCAGCTTATTCAGCAGGCGCAGTTGCTTCAACTGTTCACTCTTTCTCCTGCCAGTGCCTTGGAGGAGACGCGTTACACTACACTACTTAGCTGCCAGCGGTGCGAACTCTGATATCATCTTGTAAACTACCAGAAATGATAGTAACTAAAAGTAAATGATTTCTTCTACTTGTACGTGAATTTGAGAACTGCATCGAGCCAGCCAGAGGCAGTGTCCACGACACCACTCTGTGTGCATTGCATATAGCGGCAGGTATCTTTTACTTGTAAGTTCAATTCTATCAACAACTTTTCTATGCATATGGCACGTAGGTTATAGTTTGACTATAGCATATTACTGTTAAATGTATTTCAACTCACCCATTTTGTGTGCAGAGTTACTGACGATCCCAGGTTAACATTAATATTATATTAATATCGATTTACAGATCTATCCTGGGAACTTGAGGGAATGTAAATTCGGTGAAATTTGCTTAGAATAAGATTATTTTTCCGACAGGGCTTTAAATTTCCATAGTGAACTACATTTCTTTCACTATGGCCTGTTGTTGCTTGGTGGTGACACCGTTTTCTCTGGATGTAATGGTAGAACAGAGTGAAGTTTACGGATATGTAATGCATACTCAAAATCTAATTCTAAAATGTGACATATGAATCATCTCGTACTCTCATTAATTCAGAACACTCTACAGAGAGCAACGCAAAATCGTATAGAATATTACATCATTCCACATCTGCAGCGACTATTAATATCGCTGTATAAAATACTCTGATGGAAAAAAAAAATCGCTACGCCAAAAAATAATTAATATAGAATAATGAACTTTTGGGAATAAATTTGTCTCGGTAACATATTTAAGTGATTAAAATTACAAGATCACAAGCTAAGGTAAGCACGAGATAACCCACAGCAGATGTGACATGCTGGTGCGCTAATAACCGGTATAACAGCCAGAATGTTGAATGTAGCCACGCAAACGTACAAGCATTGGGTTGTAAAGGTGTCGGGTGCGGGAAGTCAGTTTGTGGGATGGAGTTCATGCCTGTTACACGTGGTCGGTCGACGGCCGCGGTGGTCTAGCGGTTCTAGGCGCGCAGTCCGGAACCGCGCGACTGCTACGGTCGCAGGTTCGAATCCTGCCTCGGGCATGGATGTGTGTGATGTCCTTAGGTTAGTTAGGTTTAAGTAGTTCTAAGTGCTAGGGGACTGATGACCACAGATGTTAAGTCCCATAGTGCTCAGAGCCCTTTGAACCATTTGAACACGTGGTCGGTCAGTACAGGAACGGCTAATGCTTTTTTTGGATTACGCTGGGGTTGTCTTCCGATGTTGTGCCATATGTACTCGATTGAAGATAGATGCAGTGATCGAGCAGGCGAGGCCAGGCGTTGATACCTTGTAGAGCATGTTGGCTTACGACAGTGGTATGCAAGTCACAAGGACTTAATTCCGAGGCGTATGGTGGATGGTACAGTACTTCCCAGTCCCATTGACCGAACAGAGCAGCCACGGCCTGCGCTGTATGCGCCCGCGCATTGTCGTGCAAAATGATGGGTGGGTTGCGCAGAAAGTGTAGCCTCTTCTCTCGCAAAGCTGGTCACAGGTGATGCTCCAAAAACAGTAATACAACTTAAGTCCTTGTGACTTTTATTTGATTCCGAAGATGAAAGAACCACTTTGCGGCGTTCGCTTCAGAACTGTTCCAGAGATTCGACAGGCAGCAGACCGCTCCATTCGCACCATCAACAGAACAGGCTCTGCTAACGGTGTACTACGCCTTCCACATCGCTGGCTAGGGCTCTACACAACGCTGGTGACTACTTTGAAGGACAGTAACAGGTGCAAACATGTAACTCTTTTGTATCCGTTGCGAATAAATAGTTGCCACTATTTAAGTTCCAACCGTCGTACGTGTGTAGGATGACAGAAACAACACTCAGTACTCAATAAACATTCAAATTATCATAAAAGCTGTAAAAATTAAAAAGTCAAGAATGATGAAGTGTTTCCAAAAGCGGTATAGCTGTATTAAGGTGCGTCATTCCCAAATATCAGTTTCAAATTAGTACACACGAATCTTCAAGTTAATGATGGTTATATTTCTATAACGCAGATGGATAATTACGGAGTCACAGCTCCGTAATTGTCTGTCTGCATTATGGAAATCTAATCATTCTGAAGTTGAATATGCGTTGATACTGAGCAAACCTGAAACTACAGCTGATTGCTGAGTGTTGTTGTGCTTATTCATAATGTCTCTGAGCTGTGGTTGCCCTCCCGCAGGAAGGTGATTATGTGTGTTGGCTTAGAAGCTCTCTGACTGATCGGTTTCCAAGAAAGGGGGTATGGCTTGAGAAGGAGTTGAGTTAACCTGACTGGCGTGTTTGATTTTTTCAGCAGTAAAATACTGAACTGTGATTGGGAGAGCCAAGTATGTGTATTGGAATAGAGAGCCCCTTACAGGTCTAGTGCCAAGAGATAAGGTGCGACATAAATAGGTGTTGAGAAGTGTGATTGAACTGTTTCATTTTCCTGGAAATAACGTGCTGAACTGTGATTAGGATAGCTCAACATATGCACCCCCTTTGAAATTCTCTGACTGACCCATTTGCAAAAAGAAGCATGGTTTAAAAAATGGAGAGGAGTGGAATGGTTGTGGCTTCGGAATGGCAGAGCAGAGGAGATCGCATGGAGAGGGGTGGGGGGCAGAGTGGAAGTGGATTGAACCGCAAACTGAGGGAGTAGGAAGTACAATAGAAGATTGTATTTTATTCTAAGTCGTCATTTCATTCCTTCTGTGAAGTTAGTTCGCCTCCACGTGGTGCACCCTGGGTAACGCTAAATGAACTAACACAACTGGCGGCAGACCGAACGAAGAATTCCTGCCCCACATCACCGTGAAACAGAACGACAGACAAAGCGCTATGCAAGATACATACAACGGTCCTTTTAGGGACCAACTGACAAAGGATCTCGGACCATGCATCCGAATCTGCCATTTCAACATTGAGGGCATAAGCAGAGCAAAATGTCAAGTATTGCAGAGAATTTTACACGATAACGACATTGACCCGGTAGCCATAGAGGAAACTCATGCTGAAAATAGAGTCCAACTTGAAGCTAGAGGAAGGATACTGGGATATGATCTACTTGGAGCCACGTATGACAGACACTATGGCGTTGCGACACATGTGCGTGGGGACATAGAGGACGCCTTTCCAGTTGAAGCCTACATTGCAAATGATATCCATGAAGTTGTCATCAAAATAGGAGAAGTTACAGCAACTAACATCTATAAACCTCCTGCTACTACATGGCCAGCTGAAGTGATAAAGATCCACCCACACCCAAGCGTATACGTTTGGGACTACAACAGTCACCACGAAATGTGGAAATATAGTACGAATGATAGCAATGGAGACATGCTGGTCGATTGGTCCAAGGAAAAAAATACATATCTGGTCTTTGATGCCAAGGACCGAGGGACATTCACATCAACCGCATGGAACTGCGACTATAACCCGGATCTGTGCTTTGTTTCGAGGGATACAAACGATAAACCACTGACAGCCTCTAGAAGGGTCCTGACGGCCTTCCCTCATAGCCAGCACCGCCCTGTGCTTATTAATATCGGTATATCCATCCCGATAATAAGGTCTTACTCTCGACCAAGGTGGAATTTTACAAAATCTGACTGGGCAAAATTCTCTGTACAACTTGATTTTACCTTGAGCTGGATCCCTCCAACCAGCAAGAGCTATGAGAGGTTTGTGGGAGCGGTCATTAGCTCTTCGAAAACAGCGATCCCAAGAGGGTACCTCAAAAAATACATTCCCGGTTGGACTGGGATCTGGGACCTGCGATTCCTCAAGAATGGGGACCGGGAAATAGCGGATGAGCTATTATATAACATCGACTTTGTTAGACGGCAAAAATGGGAGAATACCGTTGAAGATCTAGACTTTTCAAAGTCAAGCCGACAAGCCTGGTCCCTACTGCGTAAACTTGGAGGCGCAAATCCACCTATGGGTCGGAAGTTCCATGCGGCTTTTCGCGGATGATGCTGTAGTATACAGAGAAGTTGCAGCATTAGAAAATTGTAACGAAATGCAGGAAGATCTGCAGCGGATAGGCACTTGGTGCAGGGAGTGGCAACTGTCCCTTAACATAGACAAATGTAATGTATTGCGAATACATAGAAAGAAGGATCCTTTATTGTATGATTATATGATAGCGGAACAAACACTGGTAGCAGTTACTTCTGTAAAATATCTGGGAGTATGCGTGCGGAACGATTTGAAGTGGAATGAAAATTAATTCTTGGTAAGGCGGGTACCAGGTTGAGATTCATTGGGAGAGTGCTTAGAAAATGTAGTCCATCAACAAAGGAGGTGGCTTACAAAACACTCGTTCGACCTATACTTGAGTATTGCTCATCAGTGTGGGATCCGTACCAGATCGGTTCGACGGAGGAGATAGAGAAGATCCAAAGAAGAGCGGCGCGTTTCGTCACAGGGTTATTTGGTAACCGTGATAGCGTTACGGAGATGTTTAATAAAGTGGCAGACTCTGCAAGAGAGGCGCTCTGCATCGCGGTGTAGCTTGCTCGCCAGGTTTCGAGAGGGTGCGTTTCTGGATGTGGTATCGAATATATTGCTTCCCCCTACGTATACCTCCCGAGGAGATCACGAATGTAAAATTAGAGAGATTACAGCGCGCACGGAGGCTTTCAGACAGTCGTTCTTCCCGCGAACCATACGCGACTGGAACAGGAAAGGGAGCTAATGACAGTGGCACGTAAAGTGCCCTCCGCCACACACCGTTGGGTGGCTTGCGGAGTATAAATGTAGATGTAGATGTAGAACATAGAAAAGACGAAATATCTCCCAACAAAGTTGCATCCCGCATAGTTTCTGCGTCTAGAGCCCCACGAAATAGAAAGCACACAACAAAAGTGAAGAAAGAATTAAAAACATTAAAAAGGACCCGTGCAATGGACTCAGAATATTCATCAGATATTCGCATCGAGGAGGTTACCAATGCCCTGAAGAAGGTTAAATCAGGCAAAGCTCCGGGTTTCGATGGTATCCACCCTGAGTTCCTCATACATGTCGGAGCCTACACAAATCAATGGCTGGCTAAGTTCTTTACGGACATTGTCCAAGTGGGTAACATTCCTCCCTCACTTAAACGAGCAAAGATCGTCGCAGTCCTGAAACCTGGTAAACCAGGCGATAGACCAGAAAGTTACCGCCCCATTGCCCTTCTCAGTATGGTCTATAAATTACTAGAAAGACTGCTCCTCAACAGAATAGGCCAGACTATACTCAAAAAAATCCCTATCGAACAAGCAGGATTCCGTCCATATCGCTGCTGTACAGATCAAGTCCTATCTCTGACAACATATATAGAAGTGGGGTTCCAGAAGAAACATAAAGTAGCTGAAGCATTCATAGACCTAACAGCAGCCTATGATACAGTTTGGAAACAGGGGCTCATGTACAAATTAATCTGTGTAGTCCCCTGCAAGAAGATAACCAACCTCATTGATGATATTTTGTCAAATAGAACCTTCCAAGTAATAATGGGGAATGAGAGAAGTAAACAGATGAAACTCAATAATGGACTCCCACAAGGCTCTGTCCTTGCGCCCCTTCTTTTCAGCCTTTACATCGCTGACATGCCTGCAACCAGATCGCGCAAATTTGGTTACGCTGACGACTGGGCTCTAGCAACAGCCCACAGAAATATAGAAACTGCCGAAGATATCCTTACGAGTGACCTAGGGATTCTCAGCGAGTACTTTAGAAAATGGAGGCTACAACCTAGTGCTACAAAGACGGAAGTATCTGCCTTCCATTTGAACAACCAAATGGCCAACAGAGAACTACAAGTCTACCTAGACGGGAAATTACTAAATCACAACAAACACCCAAAGTACCTTGGGGTTACCCTAGATAGGACACTAACATTCAAAGAACACCTGACGAAAACTGCAGCGAAACTTAAAAAACACGCAGCAACATATTGCAGAAGCTCTGTGGCACCACTTGGGGCTCCACAGCATCTACCTTAAGAACATCCGCACTTGGCTTGGTGTATCCAGTGGCAGAATACTGTGCCCCAGTGTGGCTCAACAGCAAACACACACACATGGTAGATAGCCAACTTAATGCATCAATGCGTATTATATCAGGCACAATCAGGCCAACTCCTACAGTGTGGCTGCCCGTTCTCAGTAACATAGCCCCTCCTAACCTGCGCCGTGAACACGCTCTGGTTAGAGAATTTCAAAAAATCATGACCAACCCTCAATTACAAATCCATGAAGATACTCACGACATTCAAGGAAACCGACTCCGGTCTAGGTCTCCTCCACTAAAGACCGCACAGGCTCTGCACCAAACCAACTTTAAAATAAATGACCGATGGAAAGAGGAATGGGAGAGCAGAACAGCAGTAAACTGCCACAGTATGCCATGCATCTTTAGTAAACCAAAAGGATTTGATTGCCCTCGCAAAGTTTGGTCAACTCTTAATCGCATCAGAACCAACTGTGGGAGATACGCCGACTCCTTACACAGATGGGGTAAACTTCCTTCGGCCGCTTGCGGCTGTGGCGCTGAGAGACAGACGGTCAAACACATCGTGCAGGAATGCCCACTAAGCGGATACGAGGGTGACCCACAGGATTTCCTAATGGCGACCCAAGAGGCAATCGCCTATTTATTGTCTAAGCTGGACGTCTGTTTGTGATTGCTCTTCTGTGAGTGTAAATTTACAATTGGCGGTGTCCTTATATATAAACTTTTATTTATTGCTCTGTTTATACTTATGTGATTTTTTTTTTTAATCGTGTTGTTTCTGTAATTTTTACTGTGATTTTATGAGCCATACGCTAAATAAATAAATAAATTCCTTCTGGATATCAATAATAAGATATATGATGACATTTAAGTCCGCACATGGAGTGAAGAAGAAATACAGGATCTTGTTCCGAACTCAGTGATTGTTGGTAATGGCGACTTTGTGGCTTTAAAGCCATTATTGACTAATATCACCTCAGTAGTACGTCCAACCTCAAATGTAATTTCGCTCACGACCGTTACAGCATGTATTTAAAGCATACCTGATCTGCATCCCCATATCGGCGCTTCTAACGCCACTGTCATGAACTGGCGCGAAATCTGAATAGACATCATCTTTCAGATGTTGAAACACGCCTGTCTACTTCCGTTTCAGTCTACTTTATGTTGCGATTTTTTTCCTGTCATCGTAGGTGCCAGCTCAGTCCCAGTGGAGACTTGACAAGTCATCGCCACCTTCTTTGTAGTCTATAGAGTACATAGAAGTCAGCTATCGGAAGAAAATCGGTCTCTTTCAAACTACAGGAAGTACATCATTGCCAGGGACCTTAATGCAGGCCATACCTGTGACACTCCAGGACGACAACACGCAGCGCCCACAGCCTATGAATAAGGATGTAATTCATGTAGCTATTCCACGGTTAACATACTAACAGTAATTTTTTCACTTCTTAAGGCTCTCCATTTAATTAACAAAACTTGTTTGCATATCAGTCTGCAAACAGTGAATCGACAATCAATTCGTCAACAGTTTATGTGTAATGTCCGTGAGGTAGCATCATCGCATTCATATTTATCACTTCGTGTTTATTTCAGGAGTATGATTCAGATGTCTGAAGCAAATTTTGAGTGACTGATCTAAGAACCATCTCGTTCTTAACTCTTTCGGTGCATACATCCAGTGTAGTGGACAATATTATTTTCAGTCGCTATAGGTATTCTAAAAGATTTGTAAGGCACCAGACATAGTGTACTTTGTAGTGGACATTCTCTCTAATCCTCACGAAATTATATGACAACAATTCAGTGACTTTAGATTCGAACTTTAAAGCCTTTAGAATCAATAATATATCTGAACGTTGGAATGAGAAGAATAAATTGTATATGGATGTTCTCAGAACTGAGATTGTGTAACTGTACAATATTGTCATGGGTGATGTTCACATGTACGACTTTTTGATTTCAATTTATATACTATTTGTTCGATTACCAAAGCGGGCACAGTCCATGTCTGTTCAGGCCATTGGTATGGCTGTAAGCATAATCAGTTCATGGCTGGAGAATGTACATGAGGCAAAATGTCGTGCATCTTGAAAAGAAAACTTAGGAAGCTTTAGATCTACACAGTTTTCTTCAGTATACTTCAATATCCTGAATTAAGAGACGAATCTGGATTGTAAAGAAGTGAGACATACGTCCAAATGAAACTACCCAGTATGTGTCCCGTGAACGGTAGAACTGAACAGATAGAGGCTATCAGATAGGATTCTGTGGAGTATTTACCACGCTTTGATCAGCAGAAATCGGAATCTAGGTGCAAAAATCATGAGCTCAAAGCTAACACGCAAATTCAGTGTGCCAAATGTAAGCACTATCTTTGTATGCCAAGAGGATAGGGCTGCTTTCTACAGTTGCATACAAAGTAAACTTTTCATGAAAAAACCGTGTCACCAGCATCATTTCACTTTTCTATACCTTCTTCTACTACATTATCGTAGCTATTTTCACAAGTATTTTTTAAATGTTCCATTTATTTAATACCCATGAGGGGTTGCAGGTCCATCATCAAGCACCTCCCCAAGTGGGGGATAGGGAGATTCTCGGCCAGACAGATGTGTGATGGGTACCGGATAAATGAAATACGCAGGGTGAACGATAACCAGTGAAGAGTATGTCTACAGTTCGGATGACGGTAGAGAACATTCATGACATTCCACCGGCATAAGAGGCGGAGGACGTCTCTACAGGTCAGGCAGAGCTCGGTGTCTGAGAAAGGCATTGTGCCTAGTAAGTGGTAGTCCAAAACATCACGCAGCAAGCTTGGAAGCTGTGAGATGGTATCGCCATCACCAAGCTTATCCTGCGCAGCGCTCGTAACGCGGCCAGGGGATTTTATACGTATTGGCTATCAAAGATATGCCTAGGATAATGCATTTAAAGGAAAAGACTTAGGCTGTGGAACAGAAATTCACGAATGGAAACAAGAAACTGGGTTTCACATTCGGGACATGCAAAGTGCTGCGGCAGCGACTTTGGTATCAGAATTAAAAATGAACAAGACAGACAGTGTAGCACCACAGGAAATTAGGTGGTTGGAGAAGGTATCACACGGAGGATGATTTCTTCATTTTTTATGGGGAAGATGAGAAACAGCATGAATTTGGTACTGGCTATACTGTCAAAAACAAGACTGTTAATGTGGTTAAAGAATTGTATCCCATTTACAGAAGAATGTCTTACACCACAATCAAACACCAGTGGCACGATATAACATTCATAGATGTTCAAGCACCGTCTGACGATGCAGCTGAGAATGAGAAAGGTGAGTGCTATGAAGAATCACACACGGTAGTCGAAAGCATTCCAACAAGGGATATGAGAATTGTTCTAGGAGATTTTAATTGAAAAGTAAGTGAAAAGGATATGTTCGCCCCCTCGATAGGAAAACATAGCAAGCATTCCACCACAAACGAAAATGAGTAAACATTATCAACTTCGCATTGTTAAAAAATATGAGAATTTGCTCCACGATGTTCCCTAACAGAGAAATTCACAAAGGAACATGGTGCTCTCCAGATGACAAAACTGTAAATCAGATTGACCAAGAGAATTTAATATACCCAGGAAAGTCATTAGGATGATACATCAGTGGATCGGTGACTCACAGGCAATAGTGAAGTTCAGAGGATCCTTATCCCTCAACTTTTCAACGAAAACAGGCTTACGACAGGGAGATGCTCTTTCGTGTGTTCTCTTCAACGTTGGAATAGAGAAAGTGGTTCTAGAGAGTAATTTACAGCTATCCAATGGTCTCTGATTCGAGCACAGTGAAGTAAAACTCTTGACATACGCAGATGTTATAGTCTTACTCATTGAAAGAGAAGAGGAGCTGAAGGACATGTACAGATCCCTCAGGCATAGTGCCAGAAAATTGGGACTTTTCGTAAACCAAGAAAAAAATGAATATATGGAAATAGGTCGATCCATATTCCCAAACTTTGAAATTGACCACCATTCCAGATTCAGAAAAACTTCATCGGTTTAAAAACCTTGGATCGCGCTTCAGTGGTAAAAATATCATAACTCTGGACATAAAGCAGTGAGCAACCTCAGGATCAGGATGTCTTTACACTGTAAGTAGCCCACTCAAAAGTAAACCTTTGTCAGCCACCACTAAGATGAAGATATATAAAGGCCATCACCTGCCCAGTACTACTGTGTGGTTCGTAAAACAGGACGCTTACTAAAATGGAAAGATGAAAACTGAATGTTTTCGAAAGAAAAGTGACGAGGAAACTCTGGGGACGTGTGTTGGAGAATGGCGTATGGACAGTTAGGAAGAACACTGAAATTTATCAGTTAATGGAGCAACGCATTATCGTCCAGAAGTTATAAACTTGGAGACTGTAACGGGCTGGGCATGTAGCTAGAATGGAAACCAACAGAATTCCTAAGAAGGCATTTGAGGGCACGCTGCAAGCAACAAGACCATCTGGGCTATCTCTCACACGGTGGAAAAGTGACATAGAGAAGAACGTCGCAGCATTAGGAATCCCCGTAGGATGGAGTGAGGCAGCGAGAGATAGAAGAAGATAATTGATGGAGCTGGTGGTCTACAGGGCCTGTGATCGCTGAAAAGAAGAAGAAGGGGATTTCTTTAAAAACGTATGTCACAATTAAGGTTACCACCTTCTGCCGGCTGAACTGCTAGGAGCCTTGAAAAATCATCACGGGGAAAATGTGTGTTCTGTATGACTTAGTGTAGTGATTTCACAAATTAAATGGTTGATTGAAGTTATTGCAGAAGCAATGCTGTTACATGTTTAAGAACTGTCAGACTGACAAGGACTTAAGACGAGCTTCATTTCTGTATACTTCTGATAATTTCTTTTGTATGATAAATACAATATTAATCTTAATAGTGGTAAAGGGTATATGAATTAAAAACTGTTGGAATTTTGAGTTGATAAGGTTCTAGATTTAAATCGGCATTGGGAATGAGATTCCTGTATAAAATACAGGAGCAGCACAATTTGATCTAGGAAACTGAAGACTGCCTTGATTGTTGTTGTTGTTGTGGTCTTCAGTCCTGAGACTGGTTTGATGCAGCTCTCCATGCTACTCTATCCTGTGCAAGCTTCTTCATCTCCCAGTACCTACTGCAACCTACATCCTTCTGAATCTGCTTAGTGTATTCATCTCTTGGTCTCCCCCTATGATTTTTACCCTCCACGCTGCCCTCAAATACTAAATTGGTGATCCCTTGATGCCTCAGAACATGTCCTACCAACCGATCCCTTCTTCTGGTCAAGTTGTGCCACAAATTTCTCTTCTCCCCAATCCTATTCAATACTTCCTCATTAGTTATGTGATCTACCCATCTAATCTTCAGCATTCTTCTGTAGCACCACATTTCAAAAGCTTCTATTCTGTTCTTGTCCAAACTATTTACCGTCCATGTTTCACTTCCATACATGGCTACACTCCATACAAATACTTTCAGAAATAACTTCCTGACACTTAAATCTATACTCGATGTTAACAAATTTCTCTTCTTCAGAAACGCTTTCCTTGCCATTGCCAGTCTACATTTTATATCCTCTCTACTTCGACCATCATCAGTTATTTTACTCCCTAAATAGCAAAACTCCTTTACTCCCTTAAGTGTCTCATTTCCTAATCTAATCCCCTCAGCATCACCCGATTTAATTTGACTACATTCCATTATCCTCGTTTTGCTTTTGTTGATGTTCATCTTATATGCTCCCTTCAAGACACCATCCATTCCGTTCAACTGCTCTTCCAAGTCCCTTGCTGTCTCTGACAGAATTACAATGTCATCGGCGAACCTCAAAGTTTTTATTTCTTCTCCATGGATTTTAATACCTACTCCAAATTTTTCTTTTGTTTCCTTTACTGCTTGCTCAATATAGAGATTGAATAACATCGGGGAGAGGCTACAACCCTGTCTTACTCCCTTCCCAACCACTGCTTCCCTTTCATGTCCCTCGACTCTTATAACTGCCATCTGGTTTCTGTACAAGTTGTAAATAGCCTTTCGCTCCCTGTATTTTACCCCTGCCACCTTTAGAATTTGAAAGAGAGTATTCCAGTCAACATTGTCAAAAGCTTTCTCTAAGTCTACAAATGCTAGAAACGTAGGTTTGCCTTTCCATAATCTTTCTTCTAAGATAAGTCGTAAGGTCAGTATTGCCTCACGTGTTCCAGAATTTCTACGGAATCCAAACTGATCTTCCCCGAGGTCAGCTTCTACTAGTTTTTCCATTCGTCTGTAAAGAATTCGTGTTAGTACTTTGCAGCTGTGGCTTATTAAACTGATTGTTCGGTAATTTTCACCTCTGTCAACACCTGCTTTCTTTGGGATTGGAATTATTATATTCTTCTTGAAGTCTGAGGGTATTTCGCCTGTTTCATACATCTTGCTCACCAGATGGTAGAGTTTTGTCAGGACTGGCTCTCCCAAGGCCGTCAGTAGTTCCAATGGAATGTTGTCTACTCCGGGGGCCTTGTTTCGACTCAGGTCTTTCAGTGCTCTGTCAAACTCTTCACGCAGTATCGTATCTCCCATTTCATCTTCATCTACATCCTCTTCCATTTCCATAATATTGTCCTCAAGTGCATCGCCCTTGTATAAACCCTCTATATACTCCTTCCACCTTTCTGCTTTCCCTTCTTTGCTTAGAACTGGGTTTCCATCTGAGCTCTTGATGTTCATACATGTGGTTCTCTTATCTCCAAAGGTCTCTTTAATTTTCCTGTAGGCAGTATCTATCTTACCCCTAGTGAGACAAGCCTCTACATCCTTACATCTGTCCTCTAGCCATCCCTGCTTAGCCATTTTGCACTTCCTGTCGATCTCATTTTTGAGACGTTTGTATTCCTTTTTGCCTGCTTCATTTACTGCATTTTTATATTTTCTCCTTTCATCAATTAAATTCAATATTTCTTCTGTTACCCAAGGATTTCTACTAACCCTCTTCTTTTTACCTACTTGATCCTCTGCTGCCTTCACTACTTCATCCCTCAGAGCTACCCATTCTTCTTCTACTGTATTTCTTTCCCCCATTCCTGTCGATTGTTCCCTTATGCTCTCCCTGAAACTCTCTACAACCTCTGGTTCTTTCAGTTTATCCAGGTCCCATCTCCTTAAATTCCCACCTTTTTGCAGTTTCTTCAGTTTTAATCTACAGTTCATAACCAATAGATTGTGGTCAGAGTCCACATCTGCCCCTGGAAATGTCTTACAATTTAAAACCCGGTTCCTAAATCTCTGTCTTACCATTATATAATCTATCTGATACTATTTAGTATCTGCAGGGTTCTTCCAGTATACAACCTTCGATCATGATTCTTAAACCAAGTGTTAGCTATTATTAAGTTGTGCTCTGTGCAAAATTCTATCAGGCGGCTTCCTCTTTCATTTCTTAGCCCCAATCCATATTCACCTACTACGTGTCCTTCTCTCCCTTTTCCTACACTCGAATTCCAGTCACCCATGACTATTAAATTTTCGTCTCCCTTCACTATCTGAATAATTTCTTTTATTTCATCATACATTACTTCAATTTCTTCGTCATCTGCAGAGCTAGTTGGCATATAAACTTGTACTACTGTAGTAGGTATGGGCTTCGTATCTATCTTGGCCACAATAATGCGTTCACTGCCTTGATAGATCATCAGATTAGTCAGCAGCGAGTAGGACTCCCGCAATGGAGGTTCCGTACAGACTTAATTTTGTAAAGATTGAAATATATGTGAAATTCTAAGGGACCAACCTGCTGAGCTCATCGGTCCCTACACTTACACACTACTTAAACTAACTTTAACATATGCTAAGAACAACACACACCCATGTCCGAGGGAGGACTCCAACCTCCGGCGGGAAAGTCAGCGGAATCCGTGACATGATGCCTCAAACCACGCGGCCACAACTAACGGCTTACTTATGTACATAGACAGTTTATCAATTCCGGGAATCGAGGATGCTGATGGTTTTAGCCTGTTATCAACGTTGATACTAGCAGCATATCTGTCCCAGGGATTCCAAGACTTTCGAGAATGTTTTAATCTCAAGTCTGAACTCGGATAACAATTGAGAAAGGAATATTGTTTTCGTGTGACACAATTACAAATTAACAATTTTGAATTTTTCCATTTCCTTGCACTGCGAAATCTAGCTTCTTGCCAAATTTCACGATTCTGGGTCAATGGGAGGCTCCCTACGGGTTCTGATGAATAAGTTTTCGAGTTTCAGAATATTCAACATAAATGGCCGTTTCTTTTCTTTGAATTGACTTAGAAAGCAAAATTTTTTTAGTTAAGGAACCCACGAACTTAGCATCTGACACAAATCTGAACCTGATACGAGAAACTGTTACAGAGAACTAGGGTTTTAACAAATGGACAGACAGACAAACAGACAAAGTTAAGAAAAGGCAAAAACCTTTTTCGTGTTATATAACTATAAATAAATAACTTCCAAATTTTTTTCTTTACTTTTACTATGAAACCTTGCATCTTCAGATATTTCGTGATTCTAGGTTAACAGTAAGTACCCTGTAAGTTTTGATGAGTGAGTTTTCGAGTATCAACATACAGGGTGATTCACCAAGATATGCAGATACTTTAATACGTTATTCTACAAGTAAAACTAAAGAAAAATGTTTATATAAACATAGGTCCGCAAATGTTTAGTTACGGAGTTACGGCTACTACAAGATTTTACCTGAAATATAGCAACTTCGCTAATATGAAGCCATCGCAAAACTGTACGAAGTTAAAGTAAAACACGATTTCCCTTTATTTTGGTTTTATTGGGCTGGTGAATCTAATAACATGTGCCAGACGTGTATCTGCAGTAGATTTCCAGAACATCCATGGAATCAAAGAAGTAATTTCGTAAAATTTTTAATTTACTAACCACCTGGCCCAACTTGTTTTTTAAATTCCAGAAAATTGCAATAAGTTTTCAACAGAAGTTGAAGAAAATTAAATTTTGAAAAAATGATGTTAATAACGTTAACTGAAACCGTAAGAATGTGTCAGATAATCTGATTTTATTAATACCATAGTACACGTGAATTCATGTTAAACCGGTAAAAAACAAAGCTCAGTGTTAAGGAAGTTATACAGTATATATAAAATTTCAGAATACTTTCACAATAAATGTTCAAAAGTGTCTCCATGACTGAAAACACACTAACGGTTGCCGACAATGACATAAACGTTTGTACATTCTAAATAGAAAGAAACCGAATTTACTCGTATGCTCTGGGACGTGTTTTATAAATTCACGAGACGACTAACAACAAAATAAATGGAAATCGTGCATTTCTTTAACCTCGTACAGTTTTGCGATGGATTCATATTAGCAACATTGTTAAATTTCAGGCAAAATATTTTTTTAGCCTTAACTCCGTAACTAAACATTGACGGACCTATGTTTATATGAACTTTTTTCTTTAGTTTTACTTGTAGAACAACATATTAAAATACACTCCTGGAAATTGAAATAAGAACACCGTGAATTCATTGTCCCAGGAAGGGGAAACTTTATTGACACATTCCTGGGGTCAGATACATCACATGATCACACTGACAGAACCACAGGCACATAGACACAGGCAACAGAGCATGCACAATGTCGGCACTAGTACAGTGTATATCCACCTTTCGCAGCAATGCAGGCTGCTATTCTCTAATGGAGACGATCGTAGAGATGCTGGATGTAGTCCTGTGGAACGGCTTGCCATGCCATTTCCACCTGGCGCCTCAGTTGGTCCAGCGTTCGTGCTGGACGTGCAGACCGCGTGAGACGACGCTTCATCCAGTCCCAAACATGCTCAATGGGGGACAGATCCGGAGATCTTGCTGGCCAGGGTAGTTGACTTACACCTTCTAGAGCACGTTGGGTGGCACGAGATACATGCGGACGTGCATTGTCCTGTTGGAACAGCAAGTTCCCTTGCCGGTCTAGGAATGGTAGAACGATGGGTTCGATGACGGTTTGGATGTACCGTGCACCATTCAGTGTCCCCTCGACGATCACCAGTGGTGTACGGCCAGTGTAGGAGATCGCTCCCCACACCATGATGCCGGGTGTTGGCCCTGTGTGCCTCGGTCGTATGCAGTCCTGATTGTGGCGCTCACCTGCACGGCGCCAAACACGCATACGACCATCATTGGCACCAAGGCAGAAAAGACTCTCATCGCTGAAGACGACACGTCTCCATTCGTCCCTCCATTCACGCCTGTCGCGACACCACTGGAGGCGGGCTGCACGATGTTGGGGCGTGAGCGGAAGACGGCCTAACGGTGTGCGGGACCGTAGCCCAGCTTCATGGAGACGGTTGCGAATGGTCCTCGCCGATACCCCAGGAGCAACAGTGTCCCTAATTTGCTGGGAAGTGGTGGTGCGGTCCCCTACGGCACTGCGTAGGATCCTACGGTCTTGGCGTGCATCCGTGCGTCGCTGCGGTCCGGTCCCAGGTCGACGGGCACGTGCACCTTCCGCCGACCACTGGCGACAACATCGATGTACTGTGGAGACCTCACGCCCCACGTGTTGAGCAATTCGGCGGTACGTCCACCCGGCCTCCCGCATGCCCACTATATGCCCTCGCTCAAAGTCCGTCAACTGCACATACGATTCACGTCCACGCTGTCGCGGCATGCTACCAGTGTTAAAGACTGCGATGGAGCTCCGTATGCCACGGCAAACTGGCTGACACTGACGGCGGCGGTGCACAAATGCTGCGCAGCTAGCGCCATTCGACGGTCAAAACCGCGGTTCCTGGTGTGTCCGCTGTGCCGTGCGTGTGATCATTGCTTGTACAGCCCTCTCGCAGTGTCCGGAGCAAGTATGGTGGGTCTGACACACCGGTGTCAATGTGTTCTTTTTTCCATTTCCAGGAGTGTATTTCCATATCTTCGTGACTCACGCTACATATGACATAAATGATTGCATTGGCTTAGAAGCTTAAAATTTTTATACCGCCAAGGGTCCACAGACCTTAATATATGACGTAAATTTTAAGTTGATACATCTGCTTGTTCCTGAGGCAAAGAGTTGTTAACAGTCGGACAGACAGACAGAAGGACAACAAAGTGATCCTGTAAAGGGTTCAGTTTCTACAGACTGAGAAACGGAATCATGAAAAAGCCTAGACATTCAGAAGTTACTAGTCCTAGTTACTCTCACAGCTACTGTTCATAATTTAAAGTGCTCATGGCAGGCCGAGTAAGTGTGATATACTCGTAACTTTGAATATACAATACATTAGTGCCCAGAATGAAAGTTTCACTCTGCAGCGGAGTGTGCGCTGAATTGAAACTTCCCGGCGGATTAAAACTGTGTGCCTGACCGAGCTTCGAACTCGGAACTATTGCCTGTCGCGAAAAGTGATCTACCTCCGCTAAAGCCGTGAGGACTGGTATTGAGTCACACTTGGGTAGCTCAGGTGGGAAAGTACCTGCCCGCGAAAGGCAAGGGCCGTGACTTCGAGTCTCGGTCAAACACACAGTTTCAATCTGCAACGAAGTTTTATATCAGCACATACACCGATGCTGGGTGAAAATTAACTGTGGAAACATCCCCCAAGCTGTGGCTAAGCTATATCTCAGTAATATGCTTTCTTCCACGAGTGCTATTCTTGCAAGTTTCGCAGAAGAGCTTCTGTGAAGTTTGGAATGTGCACTGAAGAGCGAAAGAAACTTGTACACCTGCCTAATATCTTGTAGCGCCCCCACGAGCACGCAGAAATACCGTAACACGACGTGGCATGGGAACTCGATTAGTGTCTGAAGTGGTGCTGGAGGGAACTGACACCATGAATCCAGCAGGGCTGTCCACAAATCCGCAGGAGTACAGCAAGCTGCAAGGTAACCGTAATATGCTCAATAATGTTCATATCTGGGGAGTTTCGTGGGCATCGGAAGTGTTTAAACTCAGAAGAGTGTTCCTGGAGTCACTCTGTAGCAATTCTGGACGTGTGGGGTGTCGCATTGTACTGCTGGAATTGCTCAAGTACGTCGGAATAGACAATAGACATGAATGCATGCTGGGGATCAGATCAGACGTATTACCTATCAGAGTCGTATCTTGAAGTATTAGAGGTCCCATATCACGTCCATCCCTCGGTACAATTTGAAACGAAACTCGTCCGACTAGGAAATATGTTTCCAATCATCAACAATCCAATGTCGATGTTGATGGGTCCAGGCGAGGCGTAAACCTTTTTGTCATGCTTGCATCAAGGATACACGAGTGGCCCTTGGGTTGGGTTGGGTTGTTTGGGGGAGGAGACTATACAGCGAGGTCATCGTTCTCATCGGATTCGGGAAGGAAGTCGGCTGTGCCCTTTCGAAGTAACCATCCCGGCACTTACCTGGAGCGATTTAGGGAAATCAAGGAAAACCTAAATCAGGATGACCGGACGCGGGATTGAACCGTCGTCCTCCCGAATGCGAGTCCAGTGTGCTAACCACTGCGCCAGCACCCTCGGTTGGCCCTTGGGCTCCGAAAGCCCATATCGATGATGTTTCGTTGAATGTTGTACAAGCTGACATTTGTTGATGACCCGGCACTGAAATATGCAGCAATTTGCGTTGTACGATTCTCTTAATTCGCCGTCGGTCGCATTCTAGTAAGATCATTAGCCGTTGTCACGATTTCAGAGGACTGATGTTTTGCCAGGTTCCTGATATTCACGGCACTCTCGTGAATTGGTCGTACGGGAAAACTTCTACTTCAGCACCACCTCGGAGATACTTTGTCCGATCGCTCGTGCGCCGACTATAACACCACGTTCAAACTCACTTAAATCTTGATAACCTGCCACTTTAGAAGCAGTGACGGATCTGACAACTGCGCCAGACACTTGTCCTACATAAGCGTTGCCGGCCGCAGCACCGTATTCTACCTGTTTGCATATCTCTGTGTTTGAATACGCATGCCTATACCAGTTTCTTTGGCCCTTCAGTGTAAGAGACTAAGTACTGGCGGAAGTACAGCCGTGAGGATAGCTGGTCCGTAGTTGGATAGCTCAGCCGGTAGAGTACTTGCCCGCAAAAGTCAAAGTACTCGAGTTCGAGTTTCGGCCCTGACCAAAGTTTAAATCTGATTGGACATCAATACATGGGTTGCTTCAATTATCTGCTCATTTCTTTTTTGACCTATACAGCTGTATTTCTTGCATGCTTTCTGCAATATTAAGTGACTGCGGGCGGCCACCTGAAGAAAGAGAGATATCTTTTTGGGTTGGGTATGGGGAGAGAGACAGGGAGAAAGAGAGAGAGAGAGAGAGAGAGATATTGTCAGGGACCCGGGGAAGGTGGGGGGGGGGGGGGGTGCAGTCAGTGGAGCTGGTACATCGTATCCGCATCGCTAATTAATAACAGTCAGATACATCAACAGCGGCGATCCCGTGGGGCACGTTAAGTGCCTGCCGAGCTGTCTGTGGACCTTCCGGCTCGCTCCCAGCTCTCAGGCGTGCCTGCCACGAAACACAGTACTATGGAGAGACCCGGTAACAGCGCCGGAATGCCTTGTCCGGACGTGAATGTATTGGGGTAAAAAAGGGAACCACGGTCTTGTAAAACGAAATGCGGAATGCTGTTGGGTCGTTACTATGGCTTTGCTTGGGAGATGCAAGAACTCCATAGCGGCCTGCTCGACAGGAACTGCCCATATTTTATCTTTGTGATGAATGTCTGTAGACTATAAAGTGGATTAACGAGTAGGTCAGAAAACAGAGCAAATATCCCAGTGTTAGAGTATGAAACACTGAGAACAATAGAAATGGACTGAGCCCCTGATTGCTAGCAGATGATGCTGAAGTGTGGAATCTCACTCTGCCTTACTTGTTCTATTTGTTGTCCACATTAAACAATGCCCAATCCAACTAATTAATAAACAATACTTTTATGAAGATTAGAGATGAGCGAAGATTACACTAAACTTGCATGTTTACTTAGCTTCTCATGTTGAGATGGATCAAGTTCTTTTTGTCCAGGGGTCTTATTGTTGAAGCTGAAAATCTAACATCAAGTCCTCACGTTTGGTGGGAACTAAATAAATTATGAGATTGTTGCTGTATACATTTTTACATAAATATATTTTCCATTGACTCTCTAACAGTTTAGTATATCATACAGTCTTTGTATTTTTCACATTAAGAAAGCCGAAATTAGATTGTTCGCACCTATTACACAAAAATACGTCCGATCACGTCAGAGACAAGCTTACGACTCTCTCACACTCAGCGGAAATAACAATATTCCAAGGAGCTTACAGTTTTTATTAACAAATGAATTCCTACTGCTTTTCGGTACATTATTAATTTCGATTATTATTTCATAAATGAATCCAGAAGTAAGCATAGTAAACAGTACATGATTGCGTAATTAATAATAGAAATTTTAAATGTGCAATTTCAAATGTTCCTTAAAAAATAAATGTCACTATACGTAGAGAACTATCACTTATCGATTATGATATCAAAACTAAAATATTTTATAAAGTAATTCCTTTTCATAAATTTTAGCTTGAAATATAGCGTACTGTGTATAAAATTATATGAAACTTTTCAGAAAAGCATCTGAGATAATACTGACCTGTCCGAAATTCGGAAAATACTGGTATCGACAGCTACTGGTGAGGAAAAGTAATGCTGGAGTAGTATGTCCCGTTACAGCTGGACCAGTAGCGTTTACTGGGTTATTTGTAAGATTACCGGTTTTGCATACAGTGCGTACCATAGTTTACAGCAAACTCTTACACAGGTGAAAGTGTACGATACTAAAAATAGAAAAGTTTCAGTAAATACATGCCCACAAAATTAGTTTGTAGAAATTTGAACCAAACAGTACAAAAACATTTGAAACGTTAGCTTTTCTGTTATGTCCATATACCATTACGGCCTACTTTAACAAGAAATTCACTGATAAGGCAAATGTCGTGGGACAGATGTTCAAATGTGTGTTAATTTTTAAGGGACCAAATTGCTGAGGTCATCGGTCCGCAAGCCTGCATACTACTTAACCTTACTTAAACTAACTTACACTAAGGACAATACACACACCCATGCCCGAGGGAGGGCTCGAACCTCCGACGGAGGGAGCCGCCCTCGTGGGACAGCGATATGCACACATACACATGGTAATATTATAATAATACCGCGTACAGGAGTTATAAAAGGGCAGTGCATTGGCGGAGCTATCGTTTGTACTTAGATGTTTCATGTGCAAAAGGCTTCACACCTGATTATGGTTGCACGACAGACTCGGAACTCGTAATAGTAGTTCGAGCTTAACGCATGGGACATTCCATTTCGAAAATCGTTACGGAATTCAATATTCTGAGATCCACAACTTGTAGAGTGTGCCGAGAATACTAAATTCCAGGAGAATACTAAATTCCAGGTATTACCTACGATCACGGACAACTCAGTGGCCGACGGCATTCACTTAACGACCGAGTGCAGCGGCGTTTGCGTAGATTGACAGTGCTAACAGACAAGAAACGATGCGTGAAATAACTGCAGAAGTCGGCGTGGGACTTACGACGAACGTAGTCGTTAGGACAGTGCGGCGAAATTTGGCGTTCATGGACTATGGCAGCAGACGGCCGACACGAATACCTTTGCTAACACCACGACATCTCCTGCAGCGCCTGTCCTGGGCCCTTAACCATATCGGGTGGATCCTAGACGACTGCGAAACCGTGACTTGGTCAGATGAGTCCCGATTTCACTTGGTAAGAACTGATGGGCAGACCCTCACGAACCCATGGAGCCAAGTTTTCAACAAGGCACTGCCCAAGCTCGCAGTACTCCCATAATGGAGTGAGCTGTGCGTACCCGGTTCAAATGGCTCTGAGCACTATGCGACTTAATTTCTGAGGTCATCAGTCGCCTAGAACTTAGAACTAATTAAACCTAACTAACCTAAGGGCATCACACACATCCATGCCCGAGGCAGGATTCGAACCTGCTACCGTAGCGGTCGCTCGGTTCCAGACTGTAGCGCCTAGAACCGCACGGCCACTCCGGCTGGCTGTACCCGGTCCTCTGCTTCAACTGAACCGATCATTAACTGGAAATGGTTATGTTCCTCTACTTGGAGACATATGCAGCTATTCATGGGCATCATTTTTATGCATGGCAGTACGCCATGTCACCGGATCACAACTGTTTGCGATTGTTTTGAAGAGTATCCTGGACATTTCGAGCGAGTGATTTGACCACACAAAAGGCCCTATACGAATCACATCGAACATTTATTGTACGTAATCGAGAGATCAGTTAATGCACGAAATCCTGCAGCGCAATCATTAGCGGATATAGGGCAGCATAGCTCAGTACTTCTCCAGGGAACTTACAACGACTTGTTGAATCCATGGTACGTGGAGTTACTGCCCTGCGCTGTGATGATTCATGCTGTCCTTCTGTGTATATGTTCAATATTCCCTGTTAGTCCTATTTGGTACAGGTTCCACACACTTGATCAGTATTGTAGAATGGTTCACATGAGTGATCTGCAAGCAAACTCCTTTGTACACTGATTGCAGTTCCCAGTATTCTACCAACAAACAGATATCTACCACCTGATTTACTCACGACTGGACCTATGTGATCATTCCTTTTCACATCCGTGCAAAGCGTTACAGGTATTTGTATGAATTGGGCGATTTCATCTATTATTAGTAGGTATCCAACGTCTTTTGTGGTGTTGCTGTACTATTATATCTATATATTATCTTTCCCCGTTAGATGTTTCAATTTACTGTAGACCCATACTTGCCAGAAGAGGTGTCGCACATGTCCTCCTACCATTTTGATGGAAAATACCACGACAATCTCCATGGGTACGAATGTCCTTGAACAATTCCGGATCTCCTCGTCAGTTTTCGCGAGACAAGGCAATTCCTTGCTCCATTTGAGCAGCTTGGAAAACATTGGCAACCGTTGAATGTTACCTTACATCTGCAGTTAAGCGTGCCGGTACACCGTCTTTACAAGATTGATCAACGGTGGGTCAAGGCTGAAATTTAAATCTAATTACATTGGGGCTTAATAGAAAAGTTTACATTTTAAATATATCTGCACTACCTAAGAGAACATTTAATGATGAAGACAGTGGTGGCTCGTAACCACACAGAAGTAACTGACCAGAAGCAGCTCGTTTACAGAATAATGGTTATTGCAAGGTTTTTCCTCTGCTATCCTGCTGGGCTGCTGCATAAGTTCGTAGCGTTTCTTCATAAGTTTAAAAAACACAACAGGCTAGGCTAAGAGGCTCTCTGCGATCTCCTTACGCAGCTCCCTCACTCCTTCATCCTCTGGAGTGATTTTGTCGCACACAACATGGTTTGGAGCTTTTCAGTCATCGGCTCCAAGCATCTTCAAGTACGTGTCTGTTGAACACGGAGCCGGAGCTTGCATCTCAGGACTGCGAAAGAGTCGTTTCCTGCTGTACATCTATCGATATGCTCTCCAGCCCTCGCACCGTAACGTGCCGAGTGGCGATACCCAAGATCGAACTTACAACGACAATGGATCGTACTGCACCAACGTCGCTATGCCGCTAATGTATGGCTTCCTGCCGCGCGAAATACTTGGGCGAACCAATCGACCACTACAGCTTTAATTAGGTACATTTTTTAATGTCACTGCGGGTCGCTATCTGATTTTAGATGATTCCAGTCGTAGTGAGCGCCTGGCGACTACTCGAAGACTAGCTCGTACCGCAATCACACGCTCAAGGAACAAATTGAAGACAGGTCACCCTTAGTATAATTACTACTGCGGCAACTTCAACCACTGACTATGCAGCCGGCTCGAATATCGAATAATGAAAGACAGCACCCTTACTTTACACAACGTCGAGATCGAACAGTGACACGATTACACTACGAATAGACACATCCGAACATTCTAATGACAATGATCACCAATATCAAGCAGTAATTACGAGACAGGCCGATTTAGATAACAACTTTCGTTATCTAAGCTACCCGTTGAATCCAAGCATCAAATCTCTTTAAATACAGTACCTGTTTACATTATATCGAAATAAATGCCCGAACTAGCTTGCAGTAGTTCTCCCACACAACTAAATTCTCACAACGCAGTACATTGTCTCTGGAAAAGACTCGTAACTTTTCAATTACTTACAAAATTTCTATTCCATATACCGCTGTGTTCCAGTTTGTATTACGACGCTTCTACCATTATCGATTAGAATTGAAATAGTTTATTCTACCACTAAATCTCTTTCCACTTAGCCCAGTGCAGGGCGGAGTGACGGAGCGGCTCTAGGCGCTACAGTCTGGAACCGTGTGACCGCTGCGGTTGCCGGTTCGAATCTTGCCTCGGGCATGGACGTGTGTGATGTCCTTAGGTTAGTTAGGTTTAAGTAGTTCTTAGTTCTAGGGGACTGATGACCTCAGAAGTTAGGTCCCATAGTGCTCAGAGCCGTTTTTGAAGTTAGCCCAGCGTTGCTATGTAAATAATACGACGTCACGTACTTCACAGATTTAATAATCATTGTTCTTGGTGTAATCGTTAACCTTTCCGTAATAAATTACGACAACTTCAATTCTACTTGCATTTACTTATACACTCTTTCCATCAATGAAAACTTTTTAACTTTTTAGAATATCTGCCATCTGTAGGTTTATCGTAGATCCACTCAATCAATGAACTTTTGATTAAACAAACTTACAAATGCCAGCGTATACTTGTGTCTTGCAACGCGGTATTAAGATCTCTGGAATTCACCCGTTTCTTTTCTCGTAAAATATATATACACACACCTGATACTAATTAAATGCACTTAAGATTTATGTTAACCCAAGAAAACTTGAATTTATTTTCTCTAGGTATTTCAATACAATTTCATTGACGTATGTGAGCGAGTGCCACCAAAGACTTCACCCACAACACGGAAATTCAGTAATAAAAAAATTAAAAAAAACATACGTGCCACTGCCACGTCAAATCTAACCTTAAGTGACAATTTAAAAAATTCTGAACCTCTTCAGGCGTTGACAATACGCGACCCGCTAAGTTCCCTACTTGAATTCGGCCACTCGTGACTTTGGCTAATCAAGTTTTTGTTTAGCTGCGTGCTGCTTGTAAAATGGTTCCTTTATTTTCTCGTCGCTTATCCACTCAACTGCTGGTGCACTCTATCACAATATAGTGAAACAGTTCGTATTTATTCGAGCCAGTTCTCGGTCCGTCGCAAAATAGTGGTATTTAAACAACAACTACCAACTTGTGTTCGAGGCTTTCCCTTCTCGACACACACACAAACACCAGCCACTGCCAAAACACTTCAACAAAACATCTAACAACTCAATTACCTCTGGGCGAGCCGCAACCACTAATCGTACAACACGTAGAGGACATCGGTTCCACCGATTCCCAAAAACTCAGCACCTACAATCTACTTCTCTCTCTAACCAGGCTCACGCTTGATTTACCACAACAAACTTCACGACCGAAACTGTCCACAAGACGACAATCTATTGATAGCTCGTGCACCTAAATTCGCCAAAACTGGTGTATCATAAGCGACTATTCAGATAATCCCACAGAATCTCTGTATATTCCGTTGCTCACCTTTGGGAGGAAAGAAATGTCACAGCCACGTATATGAGCAGGGGCCGAACAGACTAAATAGCCACGCTGCCTCCCCGAAGTGTACCCAAATTAAAGTAGTGGTACTATCAATCCAAACTCCTTTCCCTCTCCCAAGCCTTAACCGCCAGCTGCGGACCAAGCGAGGTGGCGCAGTGGTTAGACACTGTACTCGCATTCGGGAGGACGACGGTTCAATCCCGCGTCCGGCCATCCTGATTTAGGTTTTCCGTGTTTTCCCTAAATCACTCCAGGCAAATGCCGGGATGGTTCCTCTGAAAGGGCACGGCCGACTTCCTTCCCCATCCTCCCCTAATCCGATGAGACCGATGACCACGCTGTCTGGTCTCCTTCCCCAAACAACCAACCAACCAACCAGCTGCGGTGCCTCACTACCCCTCGAAGTGGGTCGCACTACTATCGGACCTAGACGCACACTGATATATCCACTTAGTGAGAGGTCTACATGGGAACTAATTCTTTATGTAATACCATAGGAACCATTTAAAACGAACAAACACGCAGCGCCACGCCAACTTTTGACAATTAATTAATTATTCGCTGCTGCTGTCGGTTCTCTACGACAGCGGCCGGCTACTGCGCGTCGCTCAGGCAGCATCTCTGGACACAGTGAAGGCGAGTTGTTGCATCGCTCACCACCTGTTTTTTCGTTGACGTTCGCGGTTCATCTGCAACATTTTTTTCCCCTTAATACATCGTATACGTATATTTACATTAACCACTAGGTGTTATTACTAAGTTATCGTGTAGGATGCTCAGTACTAGTAAGGGCGAATGTAACCCGTGCGTTTTGACACAGCACAGCACACATCGCTCAATGTGAAGTGGTCGATGACTTACATTCAAGTGATCACTTTCCAATCTGGATCCCCCTGCCAGACGGACGGTTTCCCGAAAGAAAGCCGCCACAATGAGTGCTAGTATGGCACACTGGACGCTCTACAGACAAATTCCTGCGTTTGAGCACTGTGATAGTGTCCGGGAACGAGTGGACAATTTTACCAAAATGATACATTACGCCGCTACAGCCCCATTCCATTGCCTTCAGGCCAGCTGAAAAGGTAACCTGACCCTTTGTGACGCTCTGTAATCAGGACCAGGTAGGCACCCATGTATATGTTCAAGCGCCAGCCAACTACAGAGAAAATAACAGCCTTCTGGGTATTGAAGGCGAAATGGCGTCGAATTATTAGAGACATCAAGAAGAGATTTTAGCAACACTTCCCGACCATCATGAAACGTTCCACTAAAAGTACAGTCTTATGGCTGTTTTTGCAGACTTTCTGGGAGAGGAGAGAGTTACCCAGTGGCTTCTGTGATGGGGGATGGAGATCTGCAGACCGACGCACAAGAAATTGGCCAGACTATGGTGACCTACCTTGTCTCTGCCAGATTCAGATTTCTGATACTAGAGAGTAGCTGCTGAGAGGACCAGTTGGAACTTAAGTTCCAGCACTGCTGCCTCTTTTCCACATGGCAGCTGGTTTCTGAGTAATCTGGTCACAATAGAGTCCGTAAGAGTAAGCTATGGCATTTCACTGGGCAAAACAAGAAATCCTCCGCGTCATTTTTCTAACTCATTTGGGATCAGAACTTTTCCCCCACTCATGGCGCGAGAGAATTTTAATTCCACTTTTAAAACCTTAGAAGAGCCATAAAAAATCAGAGCAGTTGACGTAGTACTGCCCTCACTAGCTATATGGTAATGATCTTGGAGAAAGTTGTCAAACACAATGTGTATGCAAAACTAAAGTATTTGAGCAAGCTTCAGGTGCACACACACACACACACACACACACACACACACACACACACACACACACACACAAACACACACAGACGTTATTATTTTAAGTATTGTGTCTATAAAAATATGTTGTTTTGCATTTTGTAGTGTTTTATGAGTTGTTCAGCTCTATGTTGCGAGAGTAATATCTCGAATTTGTACCATCGGGGAGCCGCTTCTTGTCACTTGCCTAAAAGGTATTGCCCGTAGCGTGTGTCTTTTATTAAGAGGATTCGGTAATGAGTAATTTGTTCTGATAAGTCGGTAAGATCAGTCAGAACTAGTGGTAGACACCACAAGGTGTCCACTACTCCATTGCCTTACCTTTTACGTGCATCATCTCAAAACTATATTCATGAAGAAAGGATCTACATTTTGTGATTCAAGCATGAAGTAACTCACAAATAATAAAAATCTCAGAGTCTGGTGGTCACAAATTACCTAAACGTGTCTGCTGTAAATGTAATAGTTGAATTCCTTGATCGCCCATATTACACCTAAAGCATCCAGTTCAGTAGCCGAATATGCACTCTCACATTCTGAAACTGTTCCACTTGCAAAACTAATCATGTTTACTTCGTTGTTATTGTCCTTTCCAGGCATTTGAAATAGACAGACTCCATGTCCAGGAGTCAGCAGCTAGTGGCCTCGCGGTAGCGTTCTCGCTTCCGAGCACGGGGTCCCGGATTCGATTCCCGGCGGGGTCAGGGATTTTCACCTGCCTCGAGATAACTGGGTGGTGTTGTGTCGTCTTCACCATAATCATTCATCCCCATTACGGTCGGAGGAAGGCAATGCCAAACCACCTCCAGTAGGACCTTGCCTAGTACGGCGGTGCGGGTCTCCCTCATCGTTCCCCTACGCTCTGTCAAGGAGTATGGGACTTCATCATCATCATCAAGTCCAGGAATGATGCATCCATAGCAGTACAGAAGTCCAGAATCACGCCGGAATAACACGGGCTTTCAGAATTTACAAAAGCATTTTTTTCTTAACAAATTAACGATGTTAGGTCACTGAGCAATTGTTCCAGTACAAAATGCCCAAAAAATGAACAGAGAAAAATGGAAGCCTTTAGATGCTACTGTGTCTTAGGAGTTGGGAAATTCCTTAGGGCACTTATTTCGCCGGCCATGGTATTCCTGAAGGAAAGATCATGTTTCCTATTTATTTAATTTCTTCTCTACCAAACTTTACCTCTTGAAGGCTGGCTGTGACTCCAGCCAGTCAAAATTTACCTAACTTCCTATGAAGTAAATCAGGATGTACCTCACAAGTAGTAGTAGCAATTAAAATGTCGTCTACATACAGTGTTACCTTACCAGCAGGTCACGTTCAATAACTGTATTTAGAGCAGAAATGAACACTGTAACTTGCTTGCATTGAGTTCCACTGGTAATACACGAAAATGATAGCTCTTGCCAGCATGGTGCAAAGCCATCTGCTTTCTAGGTTCTTTGGACAACAATGCAAGATCTGAGATCAGCGCTAGTTAGAAATTTCACCCAATGCAATTCCTGAAACAACTCGCCTAAACTTCAGGGTTGTTAGCAAACTGATGCAATTATTTTATTAATGTCACCACCATCAAAGGATAAACGAATTTAGACACTAGGTCTATCTATCACTAATAATGGACTATAGTATAAAGAGTAGAATGGTTCAATAACATTCCAACAAATCATTCATTTTAATCTTCTGGCAACAGCGTCTTTCTTCACCAGTGGGAAGTAGAATTTTCAGCAAAAAGTGTCATGTAGCATCACGTTCCTGTGCTACACATACATATCTGTTACACTGGTTTCTCGTCAAATACATATAAATACTTCGTAATTACGTTCCATAATTTTTTTATTGCTCTGAGCAGAGATAGGTGGATTCCGATATTTTGCTATGCATGTAGGCTCCACTGTCTTCATTCTTACGATAGAGACTTCAAGATTTACTCATACATGCACTCTTCATTGTCAGGAATTAAACGTTAATACCCTGCTAATATTTGCCAAGTGATACTGTTGTTAGCATTAAATCAACTGTGATATCATCAGAATGAGATTTTCACTCTGCAGCGGAGTGTGCGCTGATATGAAACTTCCTGGCAGATTAAAAATGTGTGCCCGACCGAGACTCGAACTCGGGACCTCTGCCTTTCGCGGGCAAGTGCTCTACCATCTTTTTTTTCCATCTTTTTTTTTTTTTTTTTTTGACCACTTTTTATTATAAGAGTGTTCAGATATGGGTAGGTGGAGACAAGGCGGGCAGGGGTCGAAATCCGAGGCCTGGCCGCGATGTCTCCCCCCTCCCGTCCCTGAATCACTCCCTCAAAGTAGCTTTTTGATTTTTTATTTATTTATTTATTTTTTTTTACCAGGAAAAGGGTAAACGAAAAAAAGATCTTTATTGGTACAAACTTAAATACAACAGAAATGCCATCCTTCCGGCGAAAATATCACGAGACAATATACTCGTACAAGGCGAGGAATTTTTTTTTTTTTTTTATGAAGATGGTGTAGGGAAAAAAAGTATAATAAGTCTGATGTAATCTAAGAGGTGTGAAGCAATATACAGTGGAGTAAGGGAAAGACCAGTGTTGTCTGGGGTAGTGCATTAAAGAAAGGAGGCGCGTGTCCATGCGCCTATTCCACTGTGGGTTACAATGTAGAAAGTAGCGCGGGGAGTCTCAGATGTCAGCAGGGGGGGCGGGAGTGCTGTCGGCGTGTGGCACCATCCAACTGAGCGGGGGTGAAGTAAAGATCGCGTGTAGGTAATTGGCGAAGAAGGCGCGGTAGCGCGGTTGCTGTTCGACTTCACTGTGGGCGGTTTGTAAGTACTGCCAGAAATCAAGGCGTGATTTGTCGCCACCATTATACATGTAGGTGATCGTCCATCCCTTGACCCATACAATCGCATGATTTTTGGAGGCGGGGAAATAAGTATTCTCAGGATGGATAAAAGTCCGTGGGTCAATCGAGTCCGGCAGAACGCGGAGGTAATAGGCAACGAACTGTCGGGCAAGTTTCCAGACGTCACTGGTGGCAGTACAAGTCAGTTGATGGACATCGTCATCCGCGAGGTGGCAAATGGAACAAAGTGGAGAGTCCTGTAGTCCGATGGCGTGAAGGCGATGATTTGTGGCGAATTTTTCATTTGCGACTTGGTACCATGTTGCCCGGACGTTGGAGGGAAGAAAAGGCTGGTGGATGTGACGCCAAACCGTTGGCCACCGCGTGGACGGATGTCTCAGTTCGATATTGTTGCTGGATATGGAACGAAGGAGAGGGGTGTAAAAATCTTTAGGTCGAGGAGAACGCGTGGTCGGTAAGTGTGTGTGAGCATAACTGAAGTCGACGATGAAATCAGAAATGTGCGTCAAATGGTGTTTGATGTGTCCGACTGGTACTGGTGGTGTTATGGTCGCGGGCACAAGAATTTCCAGCAAGCTGCGCGTAAGGGAGGTGCCCCCGTGCCACTGCTTGTGCATGGTGGACATGTACAAGGACGCCGCTCGGAGTCGCACATTGACAAGGCCGAGGCCTCCTGCTCGCGGGGGAAGGGTGAGCGTGTCGCAGCGGACCTTAAAGATCGTACCGGCCGTAAGGAAGTATCCAAGGGCAGCCTGGAGGCTGCGTCCAATAGTTGATGGCAGCGGGAGGACCTGTGCGATGTGGACCATTCTGGCCACCACATGTTGATTGAGGTATTGGACACGTTGTAAAGAATCGAGTCGTCGGAGAAGATTTTGTCGCACCGTCGTGCGGATAGTTTGGAGTGCACGCCGAAAATTGATGGCAGCGGAGCGGCGCACGGGGGGGGTGAAGATGATACCAAGATATCGTAGTTGTTGTACACACGGGAGAGGTGCTAAGTCTTCGTGTGAGAGGCCGCGTCCAATGGGCATCGCCGCGGTTTTAGCCACATTCATGTTACTGCCCGCTGCAGTGCCGTACGTTGATATCAAATCAAGTACCGTGTGTGTTTCACTCCGTGAGCGGATCAAGAGGAGGAGGTCGTCCGCATACGCACGACATCGAAAACTGTGCTGTCGCAAAGTGAGACCAGAAAGGTGGCTCGTCAGACTCCCGATGAGTGGCTCCAGGCTTATGGCATACAGTAGGGTCGAAAGTGGGCAGCCTTGCCGTACGGAACGCCGGATCGCCACTGGTCCCGCCACGCGGCCGTTAACCTGAATCAGAGATTCGGCGGTGCCGTACAGGCGCCGGATCACGTCGATGAAGGCTGGTGGAAAACCCATGCGGTTCATCACTGAGAACAGAAAAAGATGCCGCAATTTGTCGAATGCGCTGTCAAAATCAATGGCAACCACTGCGGCGCGAAGTCTGCACGCCGCTGCCAGTGCAATTAAATCGCGACATTCTCCAGTGGCCGTTTGTATGTTAACTGAGCCGCCCGGAGTTGTCTGTGCCGGGGATAGAATGCTAGGCAGGATCTTGCGGCATCGCGTTGCCAGTAGGCGTGTAAAAATTTTACAGTCTGCGTTAAGCAGAGTCAGGGGACGGTAATGTGCTGTCGTCACACCTGATGTCGGTTTGTGGATGGGTACAATAATTCCCGTGACGAAGGACGGCGGTACGGCGATCCCTATCGTCAGCAGTTCATGGAACATCGTTGTCCACCGTGATGCCATTAGTGTGAAGAAAGCGCGATAAAATTCTATCGGCAATCCGTCGACACCAGGTGACTTATTCAGAGCACCTTTTTTGATTGCATCGTGGATTTCGTCACGCGTAATGGGCTCCAGCAGCTCGTCCGCTTCGTAGCTGGTGAGGGTGCGAGTTACGTGTGGTAACACAGACTCCTCAGCGTGGTTGTTGGTAGTCTCCTCCTGGTACATTGTGCGGTAGTGGTCGACAAAGGCACTGACGATTTCGGCCTGGCAAGTGACGTGCTGGCCGCGACAGGTGGTGATCTCGGTGATGAGTTGTCGTCGTCGATGTTTCCTATCGGAGGCGATATGATGCATAGTCGGATGTTCTTGTTCCGCCGAATCTTGACGTCGGGTTCGCACCATAGCCCCCTGCAGTTTACGGCGTGTCAAAGTTACAATTTGCGCCTTAATCCTGCTGCGTTCCCTCTGGGTGTCGGGGGTGGGCGGTTGGGCGTCCAGGTCGCGGAGAACGGCGTAGAAATAGTCGGTAGTGTGCCGGCGCCACATAGCAACTTCCTTTCCATACTGAATCAAAGTACGTCGAATGGCAGGTTTGGCACATTCTAGCCACCAGGTCAAGGTCGTGCAGTATTTAGGTAAGCGACGTTCACAGGTGGCCCATGTCTCGGTAACACGTTGAAGACATTCGGGATCATGAAGATGGGAGGTGTTTAGCTTCCACGGTGCACGACTACGCCAGACCACTTGCTTGGGGAAGAGAATGTTGCAGATGTAGGCACAGTGGTCCGAAAAGGCCAGGGGCCAAAGTTCTGCACCTTGGACTGCAGGTGTAAGTTCCCGAGAGACGTAAATTCTATCAAGGCGGCTCGCGGAGTGACTCGTCTGGTAAGTATGTCCAGGCGCGTCGCCGTGCCGAACTTCCCAAGTGTCGCGGAGCAACAGATCTCGGACGACAAGACGCAGTTCTTGACAGGTGTTGTAGTGGGGCACTTGATCTTTAGGGTGCAAGACACAATTAAAATCACCCCCAAGCAAGTAATGGTCGCAGCGTCCAAGAAACAAAGGAGCGATTTCTTCTGAATAGAAGAGGGCCCTGTCGCGTCTGCGGGTGGAGCCTGACGGAGCGTAAATGTTGATGATACGCGTCCCCATGACGGTGACGGCCATGCCTCTGGCAGATGGAAGGTATGTGATATCGGCCACTGGAATGCCTTCTCTGGCGTAGATGGCTACGCCGCGTCCCAGGTGGTCACCAGGAGAAGGATAAGTGTTATATCCCGCGACGTCTGGTAGTGTGGCCAGGTGTACTTCCTGTAGTAGTGCGATATCGACGTCCGACGCCCATATCATCTCTCGCAGCAGTTGAAGTTTCACGGGTGAGGTAATGGTGTTAGTGTTGATCGTCGCTATTCGGTAGGTTTGGAGCCGTAACCCGCCGTGGAGGGGAACTCCACCGGCGGAGGATGAAGAGGGACGAGGCAACGGTGAGTCGTGCCGTACGCCACCTGACGGCATTATCAGCGGCGTAACGATGCTTCCGTCTGGGGTAACTCTGTACCCAGCGTGTGGTCCGGCTCCTCATCGACGTCCTCACTCCACACCATTGAAGGCGTTGTCGTTGTGATGGTCGTACGTTCCACTTCGGTCGTAGGGGCAGAGGACGTCTCGGCTGCAGTCGCATCTGTGGAGTCCATTGGTTCAGGAGCACCTGAGCGAGCCAGTAGAGTAGGCATCGACGTATCCACAGTCGGCGTCATGTTGTCGTCATTCATATCGTCGTGTAGGTTCTCCGAGGCCTCGTCGGGTCGGACGGCCTCTGGAGCATCGGGGGGTGGTGATCCGTCTCGTTCCGAGACCGTACGGCGCCTCCTCTTGCGCCTCTTAGGTGAACGTTGTTTGCGGGTTCGTCCCTCCGTGTCGGAAGACGGGAGGGAATCGCGTCGCTCTGAGAGGAAGGCCGTCGCGGGAACGTCAAATGAAGGGGCGTCCATATGTTCAGGCGGATGGGTGTCGGAAGTCGTCGCTGTTGGTAGTGGCGCCGGAGTAGCGTCAGGCTTTGAGCGCGACGCGTCGGCCCCAGCGGTATCCGTAGCAGCTGGAAGGGTCACCGGTGCATGGTCCGATGGGCGGCGGCCGGTGGGAGGAGAACAGAGCGCCGATGCGTAGGTGATCGGTAAAACCGTCGTCGGAGCCGGAGGTGCCACGGTAGCGGCTGGCAATTGGGTGATTCGTCGCTGAAGACACTCAGATCTGAGGTGGCCTTCTTTGCCGCACCCGGAACAGGTCTTGGGTTGGCCGTCGTATATGACAACCGCGCGGCACCCGCTAATTTGCAGGTAAGATGGCACGTGGCGATGGAGGTCGATGGTGATCTGCCGTACACCGTTAAGAACGGGGTACGTTTGGAATTGCGCCCAGCGTTCGGCAGTGTGGCCATGTACAGTGCCATAGGGGCGGAAAGCCGCGATAACGTCTTCCGCTGGAAGCTCGAACGGGAGTTCGAAAACTCGTATGGTGCGCATTCCTAAGCCAGCATGGTCGACAGTGACCGCTCCGACATTGCCGTCGGCGTGGCAAAAGCGTAATCCATGGTTGGTGTCACGAAGTATTCTTTCACATACCGCGTCATTGACGACTTTGACGTACACAGTACTGCTTAATATGGACAAATGAATGCCCAAGATGTCAGAAGCTGGGATCTTAGCAACGTCGCGTAGGAAGCGTTCCACTTCCAAGGCCTTTGGTCGTGCGTAGTCGTTGCAGAAGTTGAAACGTAAAGTTGATTTTCGAAAACGGTTGGCCATGATTCTAGTGCACGTAAGCGACACGTAAGTGACGGCCGCTGAAATGTAAACAACAGCGAGCGCGCGCGCTCCGCAGGCGGAAATAACAACACGTCCGCACTGCACGGCGGCGAAAGCCGGACTGCCCATCTGAGCTACCGAAGCACGACTCACGCCCGTCCTCACAGCTTTACTTCTGCCAGTATCTCGTCTCCTACCTTCCAAACTTTACAGAAGCTCTCCTGCGAACCTTGCAGAACCAGCACTCCTGAAAGAAAGGATACTGCGGAGACATGGCTTAGCCACAGCCTGGGGGATGTATCCAGAAAGAGATTTTCACTCTGCAGCGGAGTGTGCGCTGATACTGACAGAAGTAAAGCTGTGAGGAGCGGGCTGACTCGTGCTTCGGTAGCTCAGATGGTAGAGCACTTTCCCGCGAAAGGCAAAGGTCACGAGTTCGAGTCTCGGTCGGGCACGCAGTTTTAATCTACCAGGAAGTTTTATATCAGCGCACACTCCGCTGCAGAGTGAAAAATCTCATTCTGGAAACATCCCGCAGGCTGTGGCTAAGCCATGTCTCCGCAGTATCCTTTCTTTCAGGAGTGCTGGTTCTGCAAGGTTCGCGGGAGAGCTTCTGTAAAGTTTGGAAGGTAGGAGACGAGATACTGGCAGAAGTAAAGCTGTGAGGACCGGGCGGGAGTCGTGCTTTGGTAGCTCAGATGGTAAAGGACTTGCCCGCGACAGGCAAAGGTCCCAAGTTCGAGTCTTGGTCGGGCACACAGTTTTAATCTGCTAGGAAGTTTCAACTGTGATATATTTGTCTTTGATGCACAAACAGCATTTACTCGAAGAAGAAGCCTAATTTTGTATCCTTCTCTCTGGAAAACTCCATGCCAAGCAAGCAAACGTAATTCCACTACCTACTATGACATCTACTTGTGTCTTCCACCTGACGGGTTGCAACTTTGCACCTAAGGCTCCACTTATATAGCAGTTCTGTGCCGTGTAGGACTGCACTTTTTTATCGCCTTAATCTTAGTGAATAAGTTCTCTGTGTAAAATAATTAAGGTAGGAATTTTTTCAACTGTAGCATCAATTAAAGCTTCAAAAATACGTGTATGTTATTGGAACATGTGTGTTGATTTGTATTCGCTTCACCTCTTATACCTACACCTTCATTATTACTTAACAGGTTAACAGATCGACTTGATTGTCCCCACCCCCTGAAACAACCATTATCGGAGAGTTTAATGAGGTTGGAACGTATTTCATGACACTTTGTTATTGTTTGTCGCTTGTGGCTGATTGGTTGCTTCAGTGATATGTACCGATGGACCATGATTCTGCCAGTTAATGTCAGGTTGACCATCATATATCAAAATATTCGGCTGTTGAGTTTCATTCACATTTTTTTGTTCTCATTTTCATTCTGCGGGTTACAGTAACTGTTGCCATTATTGCTATAGCATTCCTGTCCCATTACCTTGGTAAACAGGGCGATATCGATTATTATATTTTCTCTTGCTATCATGATTCAAATTCAGTGGGCGATAGTAATTATGTCGTGCATCATACCCGGGTAATGAGGGAGCTTACGTCATGTTTGCATCAAGATTATCATTCGACCGAGCGAGTTGTGTCTCTGGATGCACAGATCATTTGACAGCAACGTTTCATTGTAGCCGTTTCCTTTATTATTACTGACCTTTAGTATCAGGCCCATGGAGACTAGTATTGACATAAAATGTTCTAAGTCACCACCTGAGCTGTGTACCGATTTTACGTGAATATCTAAACGCAACCTTGCCTTCATAATTCTTAACACATCTTTTTGAGAAGTAGGCTCGTCCCATTAGTGAGTCTTGTTTAAGTATTTCTCAAAAATCTACAAAAACTACCCTGTTCCGTATGGATCGGCTCAGGACTGAATACCTATTTCCTGACTACTGCATTGATCAGTACTTAGATACAAACGCTCTTTCGAATTGTTCGTACGCTTAAGGCCACCTCCACTCTGAATATATTATGTTATAAACGGATCGTTTGTTGTTCAGTCCAGAATTGGTGTAGCACACAACTGAAACTCCTTGTGAACACAATGACCTGTGGTACAAGTTTATCTGAAAAAATAACTTGGAACTCTCTCTGCTTAGATAAACATTCTTCTAGCAGTACTGGAGATAATGAAGGCGTTACTTTAACTTCATACAATGTAAGGCTTGGCAATAAATCACTGAAGTTCAGTCCGTTGCCATACACCGCATGGTATGCAACAGAACTGATGTAACTGTCACAAACTTTAGCGGCTGATGACGGGGTGCCTTCAACTACGCCCCTAACCGCAGACAATTCCTGTTGCACTGTCGTAATTTGTGCAGTCATTTGGCCATGCCATTCCGGCATATCTTTCCTGAAAGTGATATTTATTTTTACCAATTCTGACTTTATGGATTCGCCAGAATGGTGTTGCCTACATACAGTTGCTGTATAAGTTTCACGTACAATTCGTTCTAATTCTGAACGTAATTTATCATTAATCTCTGCTTCTTTTTAAGGGTGCCACTCTGGAAAGTCAGCAACATTGCACCAGCAGTCATAATTAAATTGCTTCTGTATTTTAGCCACCCGTTCTTCCACAAAGGTATCGACTTTATTTTGTAACTTGAGGGATTTTTTTAAACTGTTTGTGCTCTTCAGATTGAGTCTCTGTGGTTTCTAGGAGACCGCAGGAAGCCTTATTTAACTGTGGAAAAAGTCATCTGCTAAAGTTTTATACTGGACTGACGAAGAGTTAAATTAGCCATAAATTCATCTACGTCACTGTATTGTTTTCGTAAATCATCTGTCATTCTTTACTCTTGTGTTATTAACTGCTTAAAGTTCGATTGTTGTTCATTTCTAAGACATTTCGTGTTTTCTTCCATTGTTTAAAGTCTTAGTAAATAACATGTTCCCGCATCAGTTGGTTGGTTACGTATTTGCACGTTCGATTTGCGTAAAGTGTCATCCGTTGCAAGATTTGCTTCACAAGAAGCGTCATCCAGCTAAACAATTACATTATCTACAGGGCTGCCTAGGTCAGCATCAGTTTCACGTCACAGATTATCAGTTGAAATACTTGCATCATTTTGAGAGCTCGATTTCAAGCTCCGCATTAGGGAATTCGCTTTGTTCAGTGTTAAGTTCCACGCTACTGTTTTCTTCCATAGCCATTTTTGTGTTCTTTCCTATTTTTACCATACCACTAAATTTAAATAAAAATGTTTAAAATAATTTTAAGTGAGTTATGATTTCGAAACGTTTCTGGCTGGTGACAGTGCTTAACATTCATTTTTATCTAGATCAACAATGAAGCATCGTGCGTATAGCAATGTAGCGTGACTTCGCCATTAAATGAGGCACGTCACCAAATTGCCCATCTTGTGACAGAAAAAATTGTTGTATGATAAATTTTACCTTATTATAGTTATGAATTTTTTATTAACAATGGAAAGAAAGTGTCAATGTAAAAAGGTGTAGGCACTTTAGGATAAGGAAAACCATTCTACTGTTCTTGCCTTATGTAGTGGCCTGGTATAATTCTGTCACAGTCCCTGTTAATTTTATTTACTTAGTTTCAAATCATTCTATATTTTGTTTTAAGGATTGTTTCCTCTCATTTCCATTGTAAGAATTTTCACGACTCCGTTTATACTGTATATTGGACATGAAAGATAAAAGAAAGAAAGTAAAACATTTACAAGTTGTATTGTAGTCTCGACATTATAATATCTCCTGTCTTTAGTAAATCATAATATGTTATTTGTTATCTTATTTCTTTCACATGATTATCAAGGAGAAAAGACGGAATTACTTCAATGACGGGAGCGGCTCATCCAGTGATTGTTAGTCCACTAATAAAGAGTGATGCATGACTTTGGAAAGTATTTTCTTTGAGTAGCAGTGTTTTCGTATATCATTCAGACTTCGAAAACCCTGTTTTGTAAAAACGAGAAATCGTTTCATTGGTCATGCAGTGTGCATTTACGGTTCCAGCAATGGCTGCCGATCAACAGTATCATCATCGTTTTCGCTGCCCGATTACAATAATGTAAAGTACATTCAAAAATTAGTCTAGGACAGGAAATATTAGCAATATTTAACAAAGTGAGCTGCGAATTATATGTAATTTATCTAAGTTGTGCATTGAATTATGTCTCCACCTTCTGCTTTCCATGCAAGCAGGAGAGACTGCAGGAAGTGAGTTGTACGAAAAGAAGTCAGTGAGAGCTACCTGTTGTTTTGAGACAGAATCATAGCTAAAAAGTTTCAGGCAGGCTATAGTTTCTATTTCATTTCAGATCTCACCACGACGATATGGATTTTCTTTTACAATGTTCGATGACAATACGGTGCTATTCTGAATTAGCGAACATAATGATATTAAACACGATTTTCATTCCTTGGTATAAGCAGGTTGGTGGTTTCGAGGAATGAGCTCCACACAGAACCAAGTTAAAGTTTGCTCCTGCTCCGTTAGAATTATAGCCTTCAGCGGTTGGTTCGTAATGTCAAAGTGATCTGCGTGCTGTGATTGGGAGATCTGAATTTCGTTCCTTTATCATTCGAGTGATGATTTTCGCACAACCTGACTGCTGTGTGTTGTAAGTAGGCTGTTTAGGTTTTTATATTGGTAGCGCCACGTAGCGCTCTGTACGAAAATCACTGGCTGTGCTGTGTGCAGTCTGTGGCTGGTTTTCATCGTTGTTTGCTATTGTAGTGTTTGGCAGTTGGCTATTAACAGCGCGTAGCGTTGCGCAGTTGGAGGTGAGCCGCCAGCAGTGGTGGATGTGGGGAGAGAGATGGCGGAACTTTGAGAGCGGACGATCTGGACGTGTGTCCATCATAAAGAGTAAATTTGTAATATTGGATATCATGGACTCATATATATATTATGACTTTTGAACACTATTAACGTAAATACATTTTTTATTCTCTACCAACATCTTACATTTGCTAACTATGCCTATCAGTAGTTAGTGACATCAGTAGTTAGAATCTTTTATTTAGCTGGCAGTAGTGGCGCTCGGATTATTGCAGTAGTTCGAGTAACGAAGATTTTTGTGAGGTAAGTGATCTGTGAAACGTATAGGTTGATGTTAGTCAGGGCCATTTTCTTATAGGGATTATTGAAAGTCAGACTGCGTTGCGCTAAAAATATTGTGTGTCAGTTTAAGCAGTCATTTATAATTTTTCTAAGGGGACGTTTCAGTGTGCTCAAAAGAAAGGTACCGCGTGCTGGGTGTTTATTAAGGAGTGGCCAAAATAATTCCATGCAGAATGATCCCCAGATTTTATAACGAATGTCAAACGCAACGGAAATTAAGGAATTTATTAAAATAGGTGGGAAAGATTAGACCTCGACGTACGTCCATATTTTTCTCTAGTGTACTCATTCGTGGAGGACGAAGTTTTATAACTTTGTGTTACTATGAAGTGTTTGTCTGTTTTCGTGTTTACAAAGGATTATTCTCATCATTTTGTATGGATTCCAAATTTTAATGTCATTACCTTTGACATCATTCGTGGTGGTGCTCCTGTGTAACTTCATTTAAGCCAGTTTCTGCAAACGAGGGACTGAATGAACTGTACTATTAATCTGTGCATTTGTTAATTTATGTACTGTTAATCCATGTATTCTATTTGAATTATCACTTATAACAACTAATTTGCACTCTTAAGAAAAATTGCATTTAAAATGTTTCCCCTCATCATACACACTCACGTACTCTAAATGTCCCCCCACTCATGAAAATTTGTAGACTTTCTGTCAGTTAGTCAATCCCTAATCACATTTTATGCACAATGAGTGTGTCTGGGGAGTACATTTGCTCACTATGCAGTCGAACCGTATTACTGGGAGGTAACTTCCGAGATTTAATATTAGGGCTTCGATAAAGTTTTAAAAGCATCTCCGACGGTCGATATTGCATGCATGATGGCAGACAGCGAGACGAAAGTATCATTAATTACTTGCTTCCTCATTTCGACACCTCAAAACGAGTATCATCTTCCATGATGTGTAATAACTTGCGTGACTATTTTTGGACAGTTGTGGGCACTTCTCTGGAACTGATTGTCTCTTGTAAAATGAGGACAGATCTTTGTGAAAGTTTTGTTAATAGGAGCCGTAGCACTGCCTACTCCTATCGAAGATAAGTAACAATCTTGCCATGTTAAGAAATTCAATGGAAGGGGAGCTTTGCCTGGTGTAGATCCTGTGCTACCTTTCCTTCCTGCTTCCTTTTTCTACCAACGTTACTTTTTGATGGTACAGGTAATGACTTCTTTCCTGATACATGTTGCAGGGATAAATAAAAGATTTCAGGCTTGCGACTGAATCTCAGTTTAAAATGCTGTCACCATGACAGCGTATACTATCAAAACTGAAGCAGTTTACATTATGGATCACTCACAATATCATACAATATTTATTGAAGCTAAGGATGCTTACATTAGTGTTTTCTTTCAGAGATTATTGGAAAATAAAGTACCTTTTACGAAAGCATATACCACTATAAAATTAAATTGAGTAGTAGATTAAATTCCAGAATGAGATTTTCACTCTGCAGCGGTGTGTGCGCTGATATGAAACTTCCTGGTAGATTAAAAGTGTGTGCCGGACCGAGACTCGAACTCGGGACCTTTGCCTATAGCGGGCAAGTGCTCTACCAACTGAGCTATCCAAGGACGACTCATGCCCCTCCCTGTAAAGTTTGGAAGTTAGGAGACGAGGTACTGGTAGTAGTAAAGCTGTGAGGGCGGGGCGGGAGTCGTCCTTGGGTAGCTCAGCTGGTAGAGCACTTGCCCGCGAAAGGCAAAGGTCCCGAGTTCGAGTCTCGGTCCGGCACACAGTTTTAATCTGCCAGGAAGTTTCAGTAGATCAAATTCTTGGTTCAATAATATTTATTAAATACGAGATGATGATGTATCGACTGATAGTGAAGGTAAGTGTTGCAGCTGTGGAAGACGTTGATCTGAATGTCGGTGCACATCATTTCATCCCCATCGACGCGCAGGTCGCCGAAGTGGCGTCAAATCGAAAGACCTGCACCAGGCGAACGGTCTACCCGACGGGAGGCCCTAGCCACACGACATTTCCATATAACGAGTGAACGCTCTGGTACTGCTTGCGTAGACATTAAGCTACAATTGTAAAAAATGTTTTGTAAATGTTAAACGTGGCGTAACCTCTCAAGATACGCGCTATGTATCTATGTGTATGGTCTCTAAGCTTCTTCATCAGCTTTCAACTAGTATTTCACTTATTCATTCGAAAACAAACTACCGGCCGGTCCAATTTGAACACGTCTGTAAATGGCTTTTCAGAATACTTTTGCAAGAGAGAGAAGTGCATGCTCCATTCCTTCTCTCAAACTTTTTTCGTGATAGACTGTGAACCCTAATGTTACTTTTATTCATTACGCCATGCAGGGCGTAGAGTGTTTCATGGTTATTATTCTTTAGAAACCATAGAATTGGCTAAGTATGGTGTCGTCATACTGATTTGTCTTTGTCTCTTCGCTGCACAATGTCACGGCGTACAACAAGACAGGCTGCGCTGCCTGGCATACATTAAATAAGACACAAGCATTTATTTTGTTTCTTCCATTAGTTCATTTTTGCGTATATTCCACTAGGAATATGCTGGAGTGCATAGGCTTGCGGCAGTATTTTGTTACAATTAATTGCGTGCACTATATCAGTTGTTCCTTTGTAATTGTAAATAACAATTATTACCACATTTCCGGAGGTGAAATTTGCGTCAGATAGAATAACACTGTTAACTGCACTAAATTCACAGAAACGGTTTATTTTATGTTGGATGGAGCCAACAACTTTCACGAACACAGCCTGTGTATATGCAATTTGTATTCGAACCTCAGGGCTAAAGCCGCCCCCGGTAGCTGAGTGATCAGGGCCCGGGTTCGATTCCCGGCTGGATCGGAGATTTTCTCCACTCAGGGACTGGATGCTGTGTTGTCCTAATCATCATCATTTCATCCCCATCGACGCGCAGGTCGCCGAAGTGGCGTCAGATCGAAAGACTTGCACCCGGCGAACGGTCTACCCGCCTGGAGGCCCTAGTCAGACGACATTTACATTTTTATCTGTCTTCATCATTACTCTGAGTCGGGGTAGGCTCGTGGATACGCCTTACAATGCAATATGGGAATTAAGAATCTGTATCGGACCTTGATGTGATCCAGTTGGAGTCTATTCCCGCGTCTCTGGGCATTTTCCAAGTTTGGCTGCTCTTCTTGTGATTCATGGATGGTGTATTCACTATTTCTAGCTCAAATTTGTTGCGGAGATCAATTAGTCTGTTTCTTTTCTCATTCCTATTTGCATCTCACTTTCTCCTGTAGTTCTTTTATCTATTCCTTCCTCCTGAACTGCATTGCGGTTCCCCACGCTTATCAGATTTTCAACCTTCTTTACATAATTAGCCACTAAGTATCCTCATATGCCATCTCTACCATTTCATCTCTAGTTGTAATGTCGGCATGTATATTTGAACAACTTTTGTTGCAATCATTTAGTTGCCGATTCTAATGACAACAACGCTATCAATGAACGTATTCACAATAACTCGTTCTCTGTTCTCCCTCCGTGTTCGTAACTAATCGGACTCCCGTTACACCGTTCTCCTGCCATAGATATTACCGTGTATTTGCTTTGCCATAAATCTCCATCTTCTCTACATTGCACTTCACTGACACCCAGTATACCTTGCTTGAACCTTTGTGTTTCTCATTTCAGGTTTTCTAGATTCCCTATCAAGTTCAGACTCTGACATTGCACACTCTGACTAGTAGAATATTAACCTTTCGTTGGTTATTCAATTTTTTTCTCATGGTAACCCCCATCTCTCCCGTTGGCAGTCCCATCCTTAAGGTTTGAATAGGGAATAATCTAAAATCTTTTGTGAACGAATATATCATCATGACATTTATTCAATTAGGGGCCACTTTGTACACGTTATTTTCCTTTGACGTGATGGTTTCCATTGTCTTGAGCTCCACATGCCATTGATCATCTATGATTCTTCCGTCTCTTAGGACCATTTTACGAGCGTTGGAACTTAAATAGTGACAACTACTTATTCACAACCGATACAAAAGAGTTACATGTTTGCACCTGTTACCGTCGTTCCAAATAGTCACCAGCCTTACGTAGAACCCGCTGCCATTGATGTGGAAGGCGTAGTATTACGTAGGCAGAGACTGTTCTGTTGATAGTGCGAATGGAGCGGTATACTGCCTGTCGAATCTATGGAACAGTTCTGAAGCGAATGCCACGAAGCAAAAACTGAAACGCCAGTCGAACGAATGGCGTCATTATGGATCGCCGCGAAAGTCGAAAGTGCGTCAGAGCCCCAATATGGTAAAAGTTATGGTGATTCTCGTGTACGACTGTAACGGTGTTATCCTATCGCATTAGGTTCCTCCACGGCAGACAGTCAGTGCACATTATTACTGTTCGTTTTTGAACATCACCTGCGATCAGCTTTGCGAAAGAAGCGGTGACACTTTCTGTGCAACCCACCCATGATTTTGCACGATAATGCGCGGGTGCATACAGCGTAAGCTGTGGCCGCTCTGTTCGGTCGATGGGATTGGGAAGTACCGTACCATCCACCACACTCTCCGGACTTAAGTCTTTGTAACTTTCATTTGATGAAGGAACCACTTCGTGGAATTCGCTTCACAACTGTTCCAGAGATTCGACAGGCAGTAGACCATTCCATTCGCACCATCAATAGAACAGGCTCTCCTAACGGTATACTACGCCTTCTACATCGTTGGCAACAGGTTCTACACAACGATGGCTACTACTTTGAAGGACAGTAACAGGTGCAATCATGTAACTGTTTTGTATCGGTTATCAGTAAATAGTAGCCGCTGTTTAAGCTCCAACCCTCGTACCATTCAAAGGGAAAGAGGTTGCCTGAATCTACATTCAGTCATCGTCACTTTTTGACATCGCCGGTGGCTGAACGTCGGTGCCTCTTTATATGTCGAGAACGTGTTTCCATGGCTGCCAATGGTAGTGATATTTATTCAGGATTTAAGCAGCGCTTAAGATCGAACTGTAGAGTCAGGACTCTTTGATGACCAATCAGAAACACCACCCTTAGTCTCTTACACGTGAGTCGCCATCCCCCAGCTCCAGATTAACTGTAAGAAATTACTAAATAAGTAAATAATTTTCTTCTAGCTTTCTCGAATCGCTGGTATCAATACGCACTTGTAATGATGGGTTTAGCCATTTGCTCTATAAGTAATCCACTATTCAGGTAAACAAGGATAAGGTGATTGCCAGATTTTCATTGCTGCTGTTGGTGTTGTGTTCGTGAACCTCATGGTGGTGGGTGGGTTCAGCTGTTGGTAGGATAGAAATTACAGTCCACTGCAGTGGCGTGATCTGCAGTGATGGTGGTGATGGGATTCGAACTACCGTTCAAGAAGCCTTCTATCAGTAACAGTTACATTGACAGAATCGAACATAGGAGAGTTGCCTGTTGTCGTGTGGTCGGCCTTAGTGGCTGCAGCAAGCCGGCGTTAGCAGTGGTCTGCCAGGTAGGCGCTGCGTGCCAATGGTGGCTGCCAACCTCTTGCTGTAGTCAACACAGCTGAAGAACTGTGACGCAAAACAGCGAAAACAGCGGTGGGTACTGGCGATAGGTAGCAGAAGGCAGCATGGGTTGCCGGTCTGCTTCCCTAGTGGTGTCTTAAAGCGTAGACGAGCATGTGGGGTTAAGCCGTCGCCTCAAGTATTGCTGATGACGATGGCGCGCTTCTGCTTTCGGCAACTGACAGAAACACTGTAGGCCCACATGGGTCTGCGGATAGTGATAGTGCAGCGGGGCAGTTAGGATGCTCAGGATCGAACCCACAGCTCACCAGGAAGGTGGCTGCGAAGGCATCAAGTTGACTGCATACTAATTGAATTCAGACGCCTGCAGCAATTAACAGTGAAGTCTGTCAGTGGCGGCTGGCTGCTTCATCTCGAACTGCAGGCGGTCTTTTCTCGCAGGTGTCGACTGGCATCGACTGCACCACTGGGGCATACTGTACGCAACTCATGCTTTAACTTAGATGGTATACAGGGCGATTATAACTAAAGTTCAACTTTCTAAACGTTGTAGAGATAACACCACTGGTCAGAATGACGTCAAATTGTAACGGAATTTAAACGTACGGCAAAAATAAGTGTGAAAAATTAATCAATAGTTGGTGCTGTATATGTCAGAATACGTAAGCGAAGACACCAGTCATGCAAACGACTCATTCAAGCTGGTATGAACACCCCTGGTACACGGCCTTTCCTCCTTTCGAGTCTGCGATGTTCGCCTTGGCTGTCTCAATGCAGGATCGCGCTCTGCTTTGTAAAGCTGTGTAACAAGAAAGATGACTGTGCACACGTCGCTCTACTGAAGTTCCTTATACTGAAGGGTTTGAAAAAAGGCATTGGTCCGATGGGTCTGAAGAAAATGATTCGGAAATTCGAAAAGACGGGTTCTTTTGATGTGCAACCTGGTAGAGAGAGGAAACGAATTGATTCGGCGTCAGTGGAAGCAGCGGTCACAGCATTGCAGGAGGGTACGAGTGGTGGTGTACAAAAGTTTGGTGCATGGAAAATTACCCGAACATTGGACATATCCGTGAGCATGGTGATTAAAATCCGACGAAACATCCTTCTTTACTATCTATTGAAAAGACAGGTTTGCTTTACAATTTCTTGCTCGCATGATAGACGTCAATGACTGGCCGTGGAAGATTTTGTGGACAGACGAAGCCCACTTCCATCTGACAGGATACGTCAATACACAGAATTGTCGAATATGGGCAACGGAAAATCCCCACGCAAATCAACTAGTACCACTTCATCCTGAAAAGGTTACTGTGCTGTGCAGGTTTACAGCATCAATTATCACAGGCCCATATTTTTTCGAAAAGACAGGTGCTTCCAGACCTTTTACCTGTACCGTCACCGGTAAGCGCTATGAGTGTCATTTGCGCAACCACGTCATTCCAGCTCTCCAACAGCGTGGATGTTTGGATGGGATCATTTTTATGCAAGACTGCGCACCTCTGAACATTGTAAATCCAGTTAATAATCTGCTGAAACGCCATTTCGGAAATCCTACAACTATCAGCCTCAATTTCCCTACAGCCCGGCCGTCCCGATCACCTGATCTTAATCCGTGTGACTTCTGGCTGTGGGGCTATTTGAAAGATGTGGTCAGTGTTCCGATTGCAAACTTAGCTGCACTGACGACACGCATTGCCCCACACATTCTGAACGTGACCCCGGAAGCATGCTGTTTCTTTATTTCAACCTGTTGCAGAAAACGCTGGACAGCAAACTGAACACATTTTGCGCCAGTCACACGGAAAGTAATAAATGGTTCAAATGGCTGTGAGCACTATGGGACTTAACATCTATGGTCACCAGTCCCCTAGAACTTAGAACTACTTAAACCTAACTAACCTAAGGACATCAAACAACTCCCAGTCATCACGAGGCAGAGAAAATCCCTGACCCCACCGGGAATCGAACCCGGGAACCCGGGCGTGGGAAGCGAGAACGCTACCGCACGACCACGAGACGGAAAGTAATAATCCGATTTTATTTTTATAGATGCTTTTATGCTGTTTTTGGCTTCAGGACAATTAAAAACCGATTTTTTTCATCCGATGTGATATGACCTTGCCGTGTTGGATGGGCTTATGTAACTAACAGTATCACACCTATACACCCATGCACACCGAGTAGTACAGTTTGTTTAACGTCAGATGTACAGCTTAGGCATTGTTGTCTGGTTCATATGTCATTTGTAGTCGACCACTATTAAATTAAGATGTCTACAGCGCCAGCTATTGCTACATTTTGTAACTATTTATTTTTCCCCTTCTCCCATAATATTCCGTTGCAATTTGACGTAATTCTGACCAATGGTGTTGTTTCTACAGCGGTTTGAAAGTTTAATTTTAATTATATCACCCTGTATATAAGCATCGTATCAGCACCCCACTGACAGTCATACCATTTGACAATGATTAAGGTATGCTTGGCCCTAATGTTGTGTGGTTTTAATTACTTGACGCGCCCTGAAACCCGTCAACTTGTTACTCAATGTTACTACCGCGAGACTATGCATTCTTACATCCTGGCTGGTATCTCCCGCGTCGTCATCACACTCAGTAAGAGTTCTTGCAGACTAAGCAAGCGATATTTCTCATCGCCCTATGACGTCATTCTGCTGAATCACTACTGGAGCAGTTCGTTAGACCAATCTAAGATGTGGCGCAACACTCCATATTGTAAATCATAGGCCGTTTCGAGTATGTTGCAAGCAGACCTATCTCAGATTGACATTATGCTACGTGATGCTACGTATTCTCAGTGAAAAGGCCGAAGACCACCGGCAATGTGTTTTACTTTTCCGCTGATCGCTGCTGTTGGCAATTCGTTAGCGTTAGCCATAGCAAGCTGGCTATGTATAGAGTAGCCAATGAGAACCGCTAAATCTAATGATTTCTATCCGCTGAAGATGACTGATTTGTTTTGCTTTCGACACGGAGAAAACTCGATTATGTATTACTGATCTAGCTGTTCAAATCATTTTCATAATGAAAGTCGTAAGTATGAATTATCAGCTACAGTATGATGTGTAGTTTGAATGGAGTTAGCCATTAAAGATTTATCAAATCCACATTGTCTTTCATACTATCCATTATAAATGAATGTCAGTTACATGTCGGCAGTTAAAGACTTCAGGACATCGTAACATCAGAACTTCAAGTTGAAGAACAATCGTTAATTATGCTGTCGTAGATGAAGCGGGAATTATTATCCAAGAGATTGCTGGTTCGCGTCTGGCTCTCTACAAATATTTCTTTAATAACCTTCGGTGTTGTTGTTGTTGTGGTCTCCAGTCCTGAGACTGGTTTGATGCAGCTCTCCATGCTACTCTATCCTGTGCAAGCTTCTTCATCTCCCAGTACCTACCGCAACCTACATCCTTCTGAATCTGTTTAATGTATTCATCTCTCGGTCTCCCTCTACGATTTTTACCCTCCACGCTGCCCTCCAATACTAAATTGGTGATCCCTTGAGGCCTCCGAACATGTCCTACCAACCGATCCCTTCTTCTAGTCAAGTTGTGCCACAAACTTCTCTTCTCCCCAATCATATTCAATACCTCCTCATTAGTTACGTGATCTACCCACCTTATCTTCAGCATTCTTCTGTAGCACCACATTTCGAAAGCTTCTATTCTCTTCTTGTCCAAACTAGTTATCGTCCATGTTTCACTTCAAAAAAATGGTTCAAATGGCTCTGAGCACTATGGGACTTAACATCTATGGTCATCAGTTCCCTAGAACTTAGAACTACTTAAACCTAACTAACCTAAGGACAGCACACAACACCCAGCCATCACGAGGCAGTGAAAATCCCTGACCCCGCCGGGAATCGAACCCGGGAACCCGGGCGTGGGAAGCGAGAACGCTACCGCACGACCACGAGATGCGGGCATGTTTCACTTCCATACATGGCTACACTCCATACAAATACTTTCAGAAACGACTTTCTGCCACTTAAATCTATACTCGATGTTAACAAATTTCTCTTCTTCAGAAACGATTTCCTTGCCATTGCCAGTCTACATTTTATATCCTCTCTACTTCGACCATCATCAGTTATTTTACTCCCTAAATAGCAAAACTCCTTTAGTACTTTAAGTGTCTCATTTCCTAATCTAATTCCCTCAGCATCACCCGATTTAATTTGACTACATTTCATTGTCCTCGTTTTGCTTTTGTTGATGTTCATCTTATATCCTCCTTTCAAGACACTGTCCATTCCGTTCAACTGCTCTTCCAAGTCCTTCGCTGTCTCTGACCGAATTACAATGTCATCGGCGAACCTCAAAGTTTTTACTTCTTCTCCATGAATTTTAATACCTACTCTGAATTTTTCTTTTGTTTCCTTTAATGCTTGCTCAATAAACAGATTGAATAACATCGGGGAGAGGCTACAACCCTGTCTCACTCCTTTCCCAACCACTGCTTCCCTTTCATGCCCCTCGACTCTTATAACTGCCATCTGATTTCTGTACAAATTGTAAATAGCCTTCCACTCCCTGTATTTTATACCTGCCACCTTCAGAATTTGAAAGAGAGTATTCCAGTTAACATTGTCAAAAGCTTTCTCTAAGTCTACAAATGCTAGAAACGTAGGTTTGCCTTTTATTAATCTTTCTGCTAAGATAAGTCGTAAGGTTAGTATTGCCTCACGTGTTCCAACATTTCTACGGAATCCAAACTGATCTTCCCCGAGGTCCGCTTCTACCAGTTTTTCCATTCGTCTGTAAAGAATTCGCGTTAATATTTTGCAGCTGTGACTTATTAAACTGATAGTTTGGTAATTTTCACATCTGTCAACACCTGCTTTCTTTGGGATTGGAATTATTATATTCTTCTTGAAGTCTGAGGGTATTTCGCCTGTCTCATACATCTTGCTCACCAGATGGTAGAGTTCTGTCATGACTGGCTCTCCCAAGGCCATCAGTAGTTCTAATGGAATGTTGTCTACTCCCGGGGCCTTGTTTCGACTCAGGTCTTTCAGTGCTTTGTCAAACTCTTCACGCAGTATCTTATCTCCCATTTCGTCCTCATCTACATCCTCTTCCATTTCCATAATATTGTCCTCAAGCACATCGCCCTTGTATAAACCCTCTATATACTCCTTCCACCTTCCTGCCTTCCCTTCTTTGCTTAGAACTGGGTTGCCATCTGAGCTCTTGATACTCATACAAGTGGTTCTCTTCTCTCCAAAGGTCTCTTTAATTTTCCTATAGGCAGTATCTATCTTACGCCTGGTGAGACAAGCCTCTACATCCTTACATTTGTCATCTACCCATCCCTGCTTAGCCATTTTGCACTTCCTGTCGATCTCATTTTTGAGACGTTTGTATTCCTTTTTGCCTGCTTCATTTACTGCATTTTTATATTTTCGCCTTTCATCAATTAAATTCAATATTTCTTCTGTTACCCAAGGATTTCTATTTCTTTTTACCTACTTGATCGTTTTCTGCCTTCACTACTTCATCTCTCAGAGCTACCCATTCTCCTTCTACTGTATTTCTTTCCCCCATTCCTGTCAATTGTTCCCTTATGCTCTCCCTGAAACTCTCTACAACCTCTGGTTCTTTCAGTTTATCCAGGTCCCATCTCCTTAGATTCCCACCTTTTTGCAGTTTCTTCAGTTTCAATCTGCAGTTCATAACCAATAGATTGTGGTCAGAATCCACATCTGCCCCTGGATATGTCTTTCAATTTAAAACCTGGTTCCTAAATCTCTGTCTTACCATTATATAATCTATCTGATACCTTTTAGTATCTCCAGGATTCTTCCAGGTACACAACCTTCTTTTATGATTCTTGAACCAAGTGTTAGCTATGATTAAGTTATGCTCTGTGCAAAATTCTATAAGGCGACTTCCTCTTTCAATTCTTCCCCCCAGCCCATATTCACCTACTATGTTTCCTTCTCTCCCTTTTCCTACTGACGAATTCCAGTCACCCATGACTATTAAATTTTCGTCTCCCTTCACTACCTGAATAATTTCTTTTATCTCGTCATACATTTCATCTATTTCTTCATCATCTGCAGAGCTAGTTGGCATATAAACTTATACTACTGTAGTAGTAGTTAGCTAAACGATTATAGACGTTAGAAGCAGAAAAAAAAATGTACCATGCTTCCATAGTAAGATAATTTGCTAAGTACGTCTGTTTTACTATTAAAGAGGATGTGCACTTCTATATATCTTTTGGAGATTTTTATGTGAACTCTACGCAGAATCGGAGCGGAAAGGAATATGTGGAAAACACCGATAAGCGACAGGATGATAGGACATCTGCTGAGACATGAGGGAATGACTTCCATGGTACTAGAGGGAGCTGCAGAGGGCAAAAACTGCAGAGGAAGACAGAGATTGGAATACGTCAAGCAAATAATTGAGGACGTAGGTTGCAAGTGCTATTCTGAGATGAAGAGGTTAGCACAGGAAAGGAATTCGTAGCGGGCCGCATCAAACCAGTCAGTAGACTGATGACCAAAAAAAAAAAAAAAAAAAAAAAAAAAAAAAAAAAAATAAGAACTCAAAGACAACTTCTCTCTTCGTATCGTAGATTTGAAGATGTCTGCTACTCATCCGAATTCGGTCGTTATCTTGTTACTGCTGGATTGTGCTGCTGTGAAGTTTATTAGAATTTGAAAGAAATATGGAAATATCAAATGACGTACTGTTTTCTGTTTTATAAATATGTATGTTGAAATACTTATTTTATTTTAGCTACTTTATTTACCACTAACTGCAGTTGTTACTAGTCACAAATCAATAATTTTCAAAATTACGGATAGTGACAGAATATGGTATCAGAAATATTATAATGAGGAATGAAAGGACGGTTGTGTCATCCTGTTTTGCCTTTGTGAAGATTTCTGCAAGACACCGGAGGTTGCGTGTTGACTGCTAGAAGTGTTCGTTTTCCAGCCAAGTCAACGTATGTCGGAATCTTTCTCGATGAAGCTAGAATGCAACAGGGCATTCGTCATGAGTGTTTAGTAGCCGATGTTTTGAACCTATCTCGCGATTCAAGGCTCACTGTTCTTCACTAATGAGACTATCTCAGAGGTGATGGAATATAAAGGACTATCTGGGTCCGCTGAGAAAGATGTCAGTTACAATCAGTGGTACAGCACGTTGCGTAATTTGTCTCACACCTCGCACAAGAACGTTAGTTGCGGACACAGACACAAAAGGGACCTGTTGCGATGTCATGATATACCGGAGGAAGGAATTTTTGCGACTGGTGAAAAAGATGGCCGATCTTATTTCAGCTGTGGAACGTCGATAAACCGTTAGTCTTCGGTGGAAAATATAACTTACAGATTTCTTGAAACGTTGGAGGTTTCATTAAACATCTTTCGCATTATGCCATGAAGAGGCGACATTTTACATGTACGTCGAAAGATTTGCTTGTTTAAACAAATGGACTGTACCCTAGAAAATATAAGTAAAGATGATTACCAGTCAACGAAGGTAGACGCTCAACTGCCTCTCGTAAATCTACTGATACGTTACCTGATGAAAAGTACACAAAACACTATACAACGGGGATCTGACCACCAGATGCCACCAGAGACGGACCCACCAATATAAAGGGTGGGAACGGGTATTGCTTTTTTAGTACAGTAGCAGTGGCAGCAGAGTGGGTCAGGCAGGGGTGCTCAGTTACTTTAAACGTGGAGTAGTCATTGGATGTCGTCTGAGTAACAAATCCATCAGGGACCTTTCAACCCTTCTAATACTACCCAAGGAGACTATTGCGCCTCTGATTTCAAAACTGAAATGGGAAGGAATGATCACAGTGAAACCAAAGTCAAGTAGACCTTATGTGCACGCAGACAGGGAGAGTGGTTAAAAAAAAGCATGATAGCAGCGGAGATTACTCGTGAGTTACATAGTTGCTATCGGTAGTCCACGTAGTCGAATGACTGTAGGTAGGTGAGAGTTAAAAGGAATGGATCACAACGGTCTAGCAACGCCCCATAAGCCACATATGTCCGTTGTTAATGCTAAGCGACGCTTGAGGTGGTGCAAACAGCAACGCCTCTGGAAAGTGGATGACTGGATACGAGTGATTTTGGGTGATGAATCACGCGATACCCTGTAGCAATACGACAGAGAGTTTTTGCTTTGGCGATTATCCACAGAAAGTTATTTGCTCTCATGTGTGATGCGAATAGTGAAATACAGAGAAGGTGAGTTACGGTATGGGATTGTATTTCGTACTTAGGGTGCGGTCCTCTTGAACATCCGCTTATTGAGCTTAAGGAAAAGCTAAATACAGAAAGATACGAACGAATTTTACAGCATTGTTTCTGTGTACAGTAGAGGAGCGGTTGAAAGATGAGGATTCTTTGTGCCAACATGGTAATGCATCCTGTCATAAAGCAGCATCGGTGAAGCAACGATTTGTGGACAATAATATTCCTGCCATGTACTGGTCTGACTAGAGTGCCGACCTGAACACGCTGAACGTGTTTGAGATGAATTACAAAGTCAACTTTGCATCAGATCCCGTCATCCCACTTCACTACCTTCTCTGGCTTTGCCGTAACGGCCCCTTATCAGTTAGAGGGCTCGCACAACAGCCAAGCAAGGTGTTCTGCCTACCTCCCTTCAAGAACTCAAATCAAAATATCGCCAGTGAATGTAAACATCAACAAACTTTCGGCATAAACATGGCACTACTTCGTGACAATCCATGTGATAGCCTGCCGCCGTGGCCGAGCGGTTCTAGGCGCTTCAGTCTGGAGCCGCGCGACCGCTATGGTCACAGGTTTGAATCCTGCCTCGGGCATGGATGTGTGTGATGTCCTTAGGTTAGTTAGGTTTAAGTAGTTCTAAGTTCTAGGGGACTGATGACCTCAGATGTTAAGTGCCATAGTGCTCAGAGCAATTTGAACCAATTTTTTTTCCATGTGACAGAGATCGACCAATTGGAAATAATGTGACTAAGTGTAGCATTCCGCAGAATCGGTGTTATAAGGACGCCAGCAGAGTCAGACTGGACAGTGTGAACCTACAGATAGGACAGCTCCGGCCAATACCTGCGACAGGTCCAGCCCAGTGTCCACCTGCTTAGCTGGGTGGTACCGTTCTTGCCTCCCATGCACTGCACCCGGGTTCGATTCCCGTCTGAAGATTTTCTTCGCTTGTGAACTGGGTGTTGTGTTGTCTTCATCATTATTTCACCCTCATCAATGGCCGCAAGTCACCCGATGTGGCGCTGACTGAAAAAAGACCTGCACTTGGCGGGCGAACCCTAATGGGACCTCCTGGCCAGCAATGCCATATGATCATTTCATTTAAAGCCCAGAATTCACTCGCCGTAGTCTTCTGTAGAATATTGTAGGGAGTTAACGCCACTTTGGAATGGTGTAGCGTAGTATTTCTGTTGTTATTATTTCTTTTCATTGTCTTCTAACTTTTATCTAATTTTTGCCACCACAAGAATTTTTGTGTTTCTTTTTGTTCTTGAGTTTCGAAACTAGAGCACGCCAAGAAAGTGTCTTCAGCTTGATCGCTAGTTCTTTCCTGCCGACCGCAGGACACTACAGGATTCTACTCTTGAGGATGAATGGTCTGCCATTTCTCCACAGACATTCAGCCACGTAATTGAAAGTGTTACCAGAAGAAGGGTTCAGACCGTCATAAAGGCGAATGGTGGATACACCCCATATTAATGCCCACTAATATGTGTCCAGGCACTTATGATCCGATAATATATTTTAAGGTAGCTTTAACGTGACGTGACTGTCACCTCCTTACACTGTGCTCGCACTGACCGGGTAGGAAGCGGTAATTTTCTCCTAGTCTGTAAGCACTACAGATTGAGGACGCAGTTTACTCAGTAGGCTGCACATTCAAGGTGAGCCGAGAGATTCATCCTGAACAAGAGGAACATTGATTCTCGCTGCTTTACATTCTGCAGACGACATCCGCAGGTGGTGATAGATTTTGTTCTTTAGAGTATCCAAATACAACAATAGATCTTAAAGAAATCAATGAACTATTTTCAGAATATGAGGAACGAAAACTGCTAGATGTGAAGTTCTGTACTCTGTTACTTGTCACATCTGGTAAATCGCCCTCCCTCTCCTGCTCCTCTCCTCCCCACCCAAACAGCGAAATACTCACTCAAAAACATAAAAGGGACATCTCAGTATATTTGCCTTTTCAAAAACTTACATATAAGATCACATAGTCAACCCAAAGGAACAGCAGGTGAATGCCATCTCAGATATCATTTTTTTTTGAGTCATCAGTCTTTTGATGATTTAATGCGGCCCACGAATTTCTCCCCTGTGGCAGCCTCTTCATCGCAGAGTAGCAGTACAGATACCTCTAGCACCATGGAAGTTATTTCCTGATTTTATAACAGACGTCCTATCGTCCTGTTCCTTCTTCTTGTCAGTGTTTTCCATATATTCCTTTCCACGCCGATTCTGCACAGAATTTCTTCATTCCTTACTTTATCAGCAGACTTAACTTTCAAAATGCGTCTATAGCACTACATGTCAAATGCTTCGGTTCTCTTCTGCTCTGGTTTTCCCACTGCTCATACTTCACTACCACACAATGCTCTGCTCCGAACGTACATTCTCAGAAATTTCATCTTAAAATTATGGCCTATGTTTGATACCCGTGCAGTCCTCCTGACCACCTTTTTGCCACTGTTAATCTGCTTCTTGATGCCATCCTTGATCCTTCGAAGGTTATTTTGCTGCCTATTTAGCAGAATTCCATACCTTTATCTGCTTTGTGACCATCAGTCTTGTGTTAAGTTTCTCGCAGTTCCCATTTCCACTACTTCTCATTATGTCAGTTTTTCTCCTATTCATTCTCAATCCATAATTTCTTTATTTTCTTTATTTTCACTGAACATAGAAATCTCGTCAGTTAGTCTTATCATTGATATCCTTTCACCTTGAAGTGTAATCCCACTCTTGAACCTTTCTCTCATTTCCATCATTGCTTCTTAGATGCATAGATCCGACATTATGGGCGAAAGACCACATCTCTTTCTTACACCCTTTTTAATCTCAGTACTTGGTTCTTGGTCTTCCATTTTTATTACTCCTTCTTGGTTCGTGTAAGTGTTGTATATTACCCATCTCTCCCTATAGCTTATACATATTTTCCTCAGAATTTTGAACATTTTGCACCCTTTGACACTGTCGAATCCTTTTTACAAGTCGACAAATCCTATGAATGTATCTTGATTTTCCTTTGGTCTGCTTCCATCATCAGCCACAATCTCAGAACTGCCTCTCTGGTGCATTTAACTTTCCCAAAAGCAAACTATTCGTCATCTAACACATCCTCAATTTACTTTAACATTCTTGTGCATATTATCCATGTCAGGAACTTGGATGCATGAGCTGTTAAGCTGATTGTTCCATAATTCTCGTACTTGTCAGCTCTTGCTATCTTTGAAATAGTGTGGATGAAGTTTTTCCGGAAGTCTGATGGTATATAGCCAGTGTCATACATTCTACACACTAACTTGAATGATCGTTTTATTGCCCCTTTCCCCAAGCGATTTTAGAAGTACTAATGAAATGTTATCTACCCCTTCTGTCTTATTTGATCTAAAGTCTTCCGAAGCTGTATTAAATTCTGATTCTAGTACTGGATCTATTTTGTCTTCTATATCGACTCCAGTTTCTTCTTCTGTCACATGATACAAGCCTTTTTTTCTCAAAGAGGCCTTCAATTTACTCTTTCCACTTATCCTCTCTCTCCTCCTCATTTAGCAATGGAATTCCCATTTCGCTCTTACTGTTACCACCGTTGCTTTTAATGTCACCGAGGGTTGTTTTGACTTTCCTGTATGCTGAGTCAGTCCTTCCGACAATCATCTCTTTTTGGATTTCTTCACATTTTTATGCAGCCATTTCATCTTAGCTTCTCTGCACTTCGTGTTTCTGTTTATTTATGTTCAAAGAGATTTGTGTTTCTATATCCCTGAATTTTACTGAACAATTTTGTACTTCCTTATTTCACGGATCAGCTGAAGTATTTCTTCAGTTACTAATGCTTTCTTCACAGTTACCTTCTTCGTATCCTTGTAAGACAGCATCTAGCCTTGACAATGGACTTCATTCGGCGAGAAGAGGTCCAGACGGTTTTTCAGTTACTCTACATTCAACTGAAGAAACTCATCGACAAATACCATCAAGCTGCCAAATCGTTGCGATGTTCACCGCAACATTTCAGCAGTTGTTCGAAATATACACTTTCTGTCGAATATATATCAAGGCAGAGTGCAAGTGAGTCTAGAAGCGATAGCGCACCTTAGAGTTCGACACATCAGGGACGGCGTTCTGCAAGGTACTAGACCTCGCATTGTTCGCTCGGCAGCTTCTTGAGATGGATCTGTGAGCTCTGAAAACTGGAATTACTGGTGGGTTTGAAAGCGTTTGTTACTGATAACGCAACATATTCGTCGTCTGTTCCTCTTCGTATGATAACTGTTGCATGTGGTACACGTTTCCTGGCAGACACTTTGGTCAGCTCTCAACAAATCGGCCACCTACATTCACAGTGGCATTAGAGGCACATTCAGTCATGACAGCTATTTCTGCCATAGTGTTTCGTCACCAGGTCGATCCACCTGTGCTCACAGACCACCGACACGTACAAACAACTACACTGCCTCGATTAACGTCAGTGGTGAAGGAGATCATCTGACTGTCTGGTTCCAATTATACACCACCTGCATCGATCCAAAGCGACCAGTGTGCTCTTTAAGGAGGTAAATAATCTTTGGTACTGGGCCAGCGGTCTAGGGATATCGCCTTTGACAAGTAACCAAAAGTACTTTTGTCCTGAGTTTGATCTCAGCCACTGCTTAAATATTTGATAAAAATCATCACCAATGGTGGTAGTAGAGCTCCACCAGGAGAAGCCATCCTCGTTCTGCCAATGGCCTTGTCATACATGGCGGAGAAGCGGACAGAGGCGTAAAACTACCCATAAAAGGCGGAAGAATCAGCAGTGATTAACGGGAGTAGAATGACTTATGAGTAGGGAAGGACGGCAGAAAGTGAGTTACTGTGAGCAGTTGGGTGACAGGGTTGTTCTCATCAGAACTGACTGCAAACCAACGCCGACGACGTAAGTTACAGTATACACACAAACGTCGCAAGCAGAAGATGAAGAGAGAGAGAAAGTATATGATGAGTCTGAACCGTAATTCAGTATACAAAGTTAGGTGAAAATCTAATAAGCAGGGGGGACTGGAAGGCGGTTACAGAGGAATGACTAGAAGTAGAGGTTGCAGGAGGACATGGCCTAGACAGTAAAAGTCCGAGAGGAGAAATATTTATTGATTTTGTAACACTTATGTTTGACATCGGTTGTACCTACCACATGTAACTTTTTTGTTTTCTTATGCTTAATGTGGCATCTTTGTCACGGAGTTCTTTGATTCACCCTCTAGATATATGTTTATTCGTACTTCCTGATACATTATCTCACTGTAATTAATGTACACATGTAATTTTAAAAACTATATTTTGCTAGAACAGTGTTATGTTAAAATAGTATTTGTAGAACTGGTTCCAGCGTAGGGAACTTAGGTTTGTACTTACATAAAACCTGGAAGGAGGACCCTCCACATGGCGGGAATAGAAAAGGTGTCTTTGTGGCACAGTCAGTAGAAGGGTAGCTTACGATATGTTCATATCTAGCGAGCTGAATGACGCTAGGTAAGCAACAAGACTGCGTAATAGTGCCTTGGATGTGGAAGAGTACAGGCTAATAGTTCATGGCATTTTTTGGTTGGCTCTGAATCACAAACATCCGGCTCCAAGACGGTTATTTTCAGAGCATTTATACATCAAGACCCAGGAGGATGTTGTCGTCTTTATTTCAGCCGCAGAAGATACCCAAAGTCACGAACAACGTATTGCGTGAAAACATAAAATTGTGCACATTTGCGTGGTCCAATAATCCACTTCAAATGCAAATAATGAGAGTTTTCCTTTCAAATGTGTGAATATAAGGTTGACACAATCCTCAGACATTTTACCCAGACGTGATCTTTCTCCGAATGATGCAGTATATTCTTGTGTCCTATTTAAATGAACGGTAAAGTACTTATTGGATGGATAGTGCTCATTAACGTTTTTAGTAAATTTCTTAAGTTCTCAGCTGGTTCTGTTCTGAAGTGCTCTGCGTAAGTTTTCAAATGTGAATGGCTAAAGTTTTGCAAAAGTGTAGATGCAAAGAGAAGAACTAATTTAGTTGCTTAAAAGTCATTCTTATTAAAATCTCTATTCAGCATTAAGAGTAGCTAAATGAAACAGTCATCGTAATAAGTGGTTACTGCGTAGTGCAGTTTAAAGGTGTACTTGATGCATACCTGCTTCACAGGTTTGCAGCAGTGTTAATATTCATGTGTTTGTGTTATAAAGTGCTTCCATGTTTTGTATTGTAGTGATGGTTCTGATGTCAGTCAAGTTATAGAATAGTTTCTGGGTATCCATGTTAGATGTTGAGCCAGAATTGCAATCATTATTATAATAAAAGGATTGTGAAGTGCAGCAATCATACTAATATCTTTCATGTTATTTAAAGGGTAACTGGCTCCGCTGTTCTAACTATAACAAATTCAGGGAAACCTTGTTTTATATATTCTCTATTTCATGCAAAGAATTAAATTCTCCCTAAGGAAACATCTAGCAACCAGATCGTTTCATATGACCATTTAAAGGTTAATTCTATGTCAGTGTTTTCCCATCATGGGCGGAAGATCCCCGTGTTCATATTATTTGTGGTCCCCCCCTTATTAACTGATTTTGTATAACGAACCTTAGCTTGCTTGTGTTAAATACAGAAGGTATAAGTTAGTGAGAGACACTTTGTTGCCAGAACCTATCAACCTTTCATCTGTGTTGATCACGAGAAACTGCTGTCCCACTACTTGCTAGAATGTGCTGCTGTTTCACGTCCTACTTGTGAAACAGATTAAGTACCGAACAGAGTCATATATAGTAGTCAATTTCCTTAATGAACAATGTAAACAGTTGGTAAAACTTCGCCTAATTATACTGAGAACTGTTTTTTCACTTACGCTATTACACTTTAGTTTAAATCTTGGTTTGAATCCAGTTAGTTCAGCTACTGCTCCATATCTAAATATAATATTTCGGATAAAGAAATACTTTACGATACTTTTTCCATTAACATACGATCATGGTCATTCTAAATTCCTTTCAGAGGAGTAAATTACTAGTGATTGCTCTCGTAGCAGTACCCGATGGTGTTGTAAGTTCTGTAACAAACAGCGCATAGCCTGTCTAAGAATGACAACAGCAGGAGGTATACTAGGAAAAGACCCAGAGACACGGAAAGATTCCAGCTGGATTACATCACGGTCAGACAGAGATGACGAAATCAGATACAGGACTGTAAGGTCTATCGAGATGCAGATATAGACTCAAATGGATCTGAGCACTATGGGACTTAACTTCGGAGGTCATCAGTCCACTAGAACTTAGAAGTACCTAAACCTAACTAACCTAAGGACATCACACACATCGATGCCCGAGGCAGGATTCCATCCCGTGACCGTAGCGGTCGCGCCGTTCCGGACTGTAGCGCCTAGAACCGCTCTGCCACTCCGGCCGGCGATATAGACTCACCTCACAATCAGTAACAATGAACAGTTAACAGAAGTTTGAGAGAATCGTCCAGAAGAATCATAAGAGAATGAAGTCAGATACTTAAGTAATTAGGAATGAGGCACTTCCGAAGTTCGCTAAGTATTTGGATACTGCAGTAAGGAGTATCACACTAGGCAGTTCAACTGAAGAGAAGTAGACGTCTCTAAAACGGGCTATCACTGATGCTGTTCAGACAAACATAGGTACAAGGCTAATAGCTGTGAAGAAACCTTGGCTAACAAAAGAAATACACTCCTGGAAATTGAAATAAGAACACCGTGAATTCATTGTTCCAGGAAGGGGAAACTTTATTTACACATTCCTGGGGTCAGATACATCACATGATCACACTGACAGAACCACAGGCACATACACACAGGCAACAGAGCATGCACAATGTCAGCACTAGTACAGTGTATATCCACCTTTCGCAGCAATGCAGGCTGCTATTCTCCCATGGAGACGATCGTAGAGATGCTGGTTGTAGTCCTGTGGAACGGCTTGCCATGCCATTTCCACCTGGCGCCTCAGTTGGACCAGCGTTCGTGCTGGACGTGCAGACCGCGTGAGACGACGCTTCATCCAGTCCCAAACATACTCAATGGGGGACAGATCCGGAGATCTTGCTGGCCAGGGTAGTTGACTTACACCTTCTAGAGCACGTTGGGTGGCACGGGATACATGCGGACGTGCATTATCCTGTTGGAGCAGCAAGTTCCCTTGCCGGTCTAGGAATGGTAGAACGATGGGTTCGATGACGGTTTGGATGTACTGTGCACTATTCAGTGTCCCCTCGACGATCACCAGTGGTGTACGGCCAGTGTAGGAGATCTCTCCCCACACCATGATGCCGGGTGCTGGCCCTGTGTGCCTCGGTCGTATGCAGTCCTGATTGTGGCGCTCACCTGCACGGCGCCAAACACGCATACGACCATCATTGGCACCAAGGCAGAAGCGACTCTCATCGCTGAAGACGACACGTCTCCATTCGTCCCTCCATTCACGCCTGTCGCGACACCACTGGAGGCGGGCTGCACGATGTTGGGGCGTGAGCGGAAGACGGCCTAACGGTGTGCGGGACCGTAGCCCAGATTCATGAAGACGGTTGCGAATGGTCCTCGCCGATACCCCAGGAGCAACAGTGTCCCTAATTTGCTGGGAAGTGGCGGTGCGGTCCCCTACGGCACTGTGTAGGATCCTACGGTCTTGGCGTGCATCCGTGCGTCGCTGCGGTCCGGTCCCAGGTCGACGGGCACGTGCACCTTCCGCCGACCACTGGCGACAACATCGATGTACTGTGGAGACCTGACGCCCCACGTGTTGAGCAATTCGGCGGTACGTCCACCCGGCCTCCCGCATGCCCACTATACGCCCTCGCTCAAAGTCCGTCAACTGCACATACGGTTCACGTCCACTCTGTCGCGGCATGCTAGCAGTGTTAAAGACTGCGATGGAGCTCCGTATGCCACGGCAAACTGGCTGACAGTGACGGCGGCGGTGCACAAATGCTGCGCAGCTAGCGCCATTCGACGGCCAACACCGCGGTTCCTGGTGTGTCCGCTGTGCCGTGAGTGTGATCATTGCTTGTACAGCCCTCTCGCAGTGTCCGGAGCAAGTATGGTGGGTCTGACACACCGGTGTCAATGTGTTCTTTTTTCCATTTCCAGGAGTGTACTTCAGTTGTTAGTGAAAGAAGTACAAAAATCATCAGCGGTAGAGAGCAATGCAGTGATATAAATCCCTTAGAGTTGAAATAAGCGGGATGTGCAGAAGGGCCAAGGTGAAGTAGCTGCAGGTAAAATGTGAAGAAATCAAGAAAGAAATGTTCGGCTGGAGGACTGACTCAGCTTGTGGAAAAGACAGAACAACTTCCGGCGAAATTAAAAGCATGGGTGGTAGTATCAAAAGTGCAACGGTAACTCCAGCGTTAAGTTCAGAGGAGACAGCGGATAAGGAGAAACAGTACACTGAAGGTATCTATGAGGGTGGAGACTTGTCTGATGGCGTGATAAAATAAGAAATTGAAGTCGATTTGGAAGAGGTAGGGAACCGAGTGTTAGAGCCAGGAAGCAAGAGTAGGCAAGTGCGAGAACTACAGCAAAAATCAGCTTAAAATCTCACGCACCCAAGCTGCTTGAAATCCCTGGGCTAGCAAGACATAGCGGATGAGGTTACATTTGTGGAAAGGGGCCAAATTAAGTCACTGTCAATTACACTCAAGATATAAAATTTATTTTTTGAAACACACTATCACACAAGGAAGAATCAAACTCTCAAGGTTTGAACGAAATATCTCTTTTGACATAATTTAGATTGGCTGAAGGCCACACCAAAACTCCAAGGTACAATGCCTAAGCAAGGAATTGAGATACAGGAGTTCTTCTGAAGGTTTTACTTCTTCAGAAAAAAATTTTATCTTCAATATAAATAGGCTAAAAGCATTAGCTTAAATTTCCCCATAGAACTCGGCTGAAGGCCTCGCATTAATCAAGAACAGTGTTACAGCTTAAGGCCGAGACAAAGATTTTCATAATCTAAATAGGCTGAAAACTCGGCTGAAGGCCACATATCAACAAAACAATTTAACGGCTTAAGGCCTAGGAAGAAGAGCTTTCAATTTGAAAAGGTTGAAGGCCATATCTTAAAATATTTCGTGTAAAACTCTGCTGAAGACCTCATAATAAAGGATAACAATCTTATGACTTAAGGGCAAGACAAGGATTTTGAACTTTTAATTCAAGAGAGATTAAAGCTCGGCTGAAGGTTGTAACCTCCCCACCGAAATTTTAAAGATATTATTTTAAATGCTAATGCACATTGAACTAAGTGTAAGCTCCCCAGAGAAATTTTGAAACACAATAGTTGAATGTTAACAAGAATACAACCTAACGTAACCTCCCAGCAAATAAATTCAATGACAATGACAATTAAACAAAAATTAGCAATCTGACCCAAGTATAAATTCCTCACAAAAAAATGAAAGTCAATTCAGTGATAATAAAACCTCAGTGACAATGAAAACACGAACAGATCGAAATGTCGATGTTAAGCCCTGTTCATTAATTAAACTGAAATTCTTACCTTAGTAAAGCTGCATCTGCTCTTATTATTTTTGCCATAGCTTGGAGGAAATTGATTGCAAAATTTTTGAATTTAAGGGAAGCTTTTCTTTAAGGAATATCAAGGGAATATTTCTTTCATTAAAGAATTCTTTGTTAAAAAATTGCTTTGGAAACCAAAATTATTATTGGGGCGATTATTGCACAAATTAGTTACAGTTAATTTACATTATTAGCTGAGCGCATTTAAAAATAATATACCTCATCCTGAATCTTGACCGGAGTGCCATGTCGACGCCCGCCGACTCCTCACACACAACTGCACTGGGCTGCTACTACCGACAGACTGCACTGCTCACAGACTGCCCACAGACTACTGTTCGTAACACTCGCGCGGTCAAGCGCAGACTAGGAACGACAAATAGCTCTCTGGTCAGAAACTCTGCAATGCCTCGCCATCGCCGCCACAGAACATACGTGTTTCAAGGTCACACACCATGCATAAAACAATTTTACGGCTTAAGGCCTAAAGGAGGGAGCTTCTAAATTTCAACTAGAATAGGCTAAAGACTTAGTCCTAAAATGCTTCACATAAAACTTGGCTGAAGGCCATGTACGAAACCCAAACAGTCTCACGACTTAAAGCCCAGACAAAGATATTTCCAATTTTTAATTTAAGGTGGAAAACTCGGCTGAAGGTCACATACAATCTACAAAATATTTCTTACAGCTTAAGCCCTAGACAAAATTTTTCAACTTTTAATTTGAAAAGGCTGAAAACTCGGTTGAAAGCCACATACCAAACAAGAAACAATTTTTTTTTTACGGCTTGAACCCAGAAGGAAAGCCTTGCAATTTTAATAATCTAAAAGTCAGCTGAACGCCACACAGAGTACTTAAGACTAAAAGAGAAATCTCTGTGTAAAACACAAGGAGCGGTGCTCAGAAGGTTCAAAGGATCGGTCTGGGAAGGTTACACTAACATACTCTTAGGTGAGACAGGCAGCCAGACCAACAAACTCTTAATCGGAAGGCAACCCAACTGAAGGCCTGCCAACGAACCAACCTACAAGATCAGTTCTGATCCACCTGACCAGCAAAACGACGCAAGATGTCTATAGCACATCGTTCTGGATACTGGTACCCAATCCAGCCAAGTCAGAATAAACACCCAAAACTACCAACGACGCCTCAGCCGTCGAACTACGTGCCATGCTCGACAGCATCAACACGACGAGAAAAATACACTGTGGAAAACTACGACAGCAACCAGGGCAGGTCACCAGAACGTCAACGGCCACAAGGCAGAAGATACCGCTGGTACACTTCATTAATGAAGGAATGAATTATATTAAGTTAAACACGACACAGGAAGATGGCTGCAATTGTAGCCAACTTCAATGCACACACGTTGTTGTTCGTGGGTTGGTTCAAATGGCTCTGAGCACTATGGGACTTAACAGCTGAGGTCATCAGTCCCCTAGAACTCAGAACTACTGAAACCTAATCAACCTAAGGACATCACACACATTCATGCCCGAGGCAGGATTCGAACGTGTGACCGTAGCGGTCGCGCGGTTCCAGACTTGCTCGTGGGAATCTCCCAGAAGGCGACAACCAAGATCAAACGAAGAGATGTGATAGCAGTTGAGGCTTGATAGTATGTTAAGTGAGCACTCAAAGTAACTGTCCAGAATCGGTGGGCGACGAACTTCGTAACCCCCTCAAGAAGAGCTTCACAACTCCAACCGCGCGTGCACGCCGCCAGCGGCTCCATCCTGACTACACGCCTCGGAGACTTCCTCACTGCGCTGCCCCAACCTACCGACTGCTTACACTGACTAGGGAACCTCCCCATCGCACCCCCCTCAGATTTAGGTATAAGTTGGCACAGTGGATAGGCCTTGAAAAACTGATCGATCGAGAAAACAGGAAGAAGTTGTGTGGAACCATGAAAAAATAAGCAAAATACACAAACTGAGTAGTCTACGGGCAACATAGGCCACATCAAGGATGATGTGAGCACAGGAGCGCCGCGGTCAGTCTCACCGCGTCAGCCATGCTGTGCGGACGTGTGCTGAGTTTCGTGCGCCGCGGTCTGCTGTGCTTCCGCGTGGTAAGTCGCAGTGCTTCTTGCATCGTTGCAGAAAGTCTACGCATATTGAAATTTGAAATATGAATTCGTGATGGCCCACTTGAACAGACAAGTTACTTTGAAATTCTCATTTGATTGTAATTACGCCCGACCTAAACTGCACGAAATCGAAGATTGGTTGGAATACGAAGTGAAAGTTGATTCAGAGGATGTCACTGGAATGCATCTTTCGATAGTGAGCAGCGTTGTATTTGTGAAATTGAGGAATGCTGACTTATGTTACAAAATAGTTGAGTCTTGAGGAGGAATTATGAATTTAAACATTGTGATGGAAACGTAGGCGAAGTCACCGTAACACATGCAGGGTTTGGAATACGAACAATCAGGATATTCGAACTACCATTCGAAGTACCGGCGGAACAAATAAACGCAGTGATAGCGCCGTACGGTAAAGTTCTCAGCAATGTTACCGAACGGTGGTCCAACGCACGCAAATTCCAAGTTCTCAACGGAGTGAGACAATTAAAGGTCGATTTGCACAAGCATGTACCGTGATACATCAGCTTATGTGGATACCGAGGTATCGTTATATACGACGGCCAGCCGATGACGTGCGCGGCGTACAACTCTCCTGGCCACGTCCTCGCTGAGTGTTTACAGCGGCGAGTGGCGCAGCTGCCGGCTGGCGAGGCGCCGCGACCGCCGGCTATGACTGCGCTGCCAGCAACTTACGTTACGGCTGCCCGCGGCCAATTCCTGACCCCAAGCCCAGATGTGAACACGGAGAACCATCCACTCCGAGAAGAAGCCCAGACTGCCACTACTGACACAACAGAAGCTAGACCACCCGAACCTACGGAAATCGTGACAGCTGTAACGGTTTCAACACAACAGACACCGAAAGATATTGGGAGCCACAGCAAATTCTCCGAATCCTCCGCCGCTGAGAATGACATGCAGAAACCATCCCGGAATGAGCAGCCTCATAGTGAACCGATTTCTCTATTGACACCATCATCCACCAAGAGCACGGTCGACAATTTGGCTCGAAACACCACCCGCTTAGAAGACGTGAAGCATGCTGAGGAAGGCAACATCAGACAGCAGCCGGTGAAACCTAAACGGCAAACACGAAAACAGAGCCCTGAAGAGGTTCAAGAACTGGAAAAAAACTCTCCCGTACCAAAAAAATTCTTAAAACAGATCGAAACGGAAAGCAAGGCGTGGCAGGACGTACAGATCACCCTCGCCCCTCCACTTGAAGAACCAATGGACACTGTTGACCGCTGTGGACCTGATACGGGGACAGCATGGTCTGACGACATTGAATGCGCTTAGTTGGACTACCGAATGACGCAGGCGTATAAAATCGCTACGCTCAATGTAAACAGAATAGTTTCGGAAGTAAAGTTACAATCTGTGAATGACTACTTATATGCCGCCGACATTGACATAGCGATGTTACAAGAGGTAGTTACGACCAAAATAGCGGATGTGTACGGATATGAGGAGATCTTAAACATAGGCAATGAATGTGGAACGGGAATATTGTTCAAACACGGCATACCATGTACAGCAAAAGCAATACTTGACTCTGGACGAGCCATCACTGCACAAATATATGATCTGCTTCTTGTTAATATATATGCTCCCTCTGAAACCAGCGGAAAACGAGCAATGGGCAAGCTGTTCCGGGACGAAACTGTCCCATTAATAACGGATCCTCGACTGCACATAATTTTGGGTGGAGATTTTGACTGCGTACTGCGTCCAGAAGATCAAGTCCCGAACTTCAACTTTTGTGAGGAACTGTTGTTGTTAACTAACGGACTAGACATGATAGATGCTTGGTGCCATCTTCACCCGCACACCCGAGGATACACGTACGTATCCAGTACTTCGGCAAGCAGACTAGACAGGCTGTATGTAACGAAAGGTTTTATCCATAATGTAACTGACTGCGAAATTTGGCATCTTAACTTCTCGGATCACTGCGCATTTCATATAACCGCGCAGCACACTAAACAAAAAACATTCATGGGAAGGGGCGTATGGCAGCTAAACGTGTCACTTTTGGAGGACGCAGTACTGAAACAGCAGATCCATGATACATGGCAGCGTTGTCTTCGGACGCAATCCAGATATCCAACACGCGTCATGTGGTGGCTACAGTCTGCGAAACCACAGATAAAAAAATGCATCGCACGATATGGTCGTATGAAAGCGTACTGGTGAAAACGCACCTTGGAGTATCACTTTCTTTGCCTCCGCGAACTATATGATGATCCCATGGGATTAGTAGCAAACAGCTCTCGAATAAGACGCACTAAAGCAAGAATAACGGCGTTGGTACGACAATCACTGGAGGGGAAAAAAGTTCGATCACGTCCTCCGATTGAACTGACATCACATGATACGGGAAGCCAAGAGAGGTGAACAAAAGTTAATCAAAAAAAAAAAATGGCTCTGAGCACTATGGGACTTAACATCTGTGGTCATCAGTCCCCTAGAACGTAGAACTACTTAAACCTAACTAACCTAAGGACATCACACACATCCATGCCCGAGGCAAGATTCGAACCTGCGACCGTAGCAGTCACGCGGTTCCGGACTGCGCTCCTAGAACCGCTAGACCACCGCGGCCGGCAAAAAAAGTTAATCCACACTCTCAGTGATGAACAGGAGAACGAATACGATCAACAAGTCACAGTGAAAAACTACGTGGTGCAACATTATACAGATTTTTACTCCGCGTCGGCGACTGATGCGACTGCAAGTGAGCCGCTTTTATCCAACATTCAATCCACGGTCCATCCGACTGACAACACCGAGCTTGTAGCCCACATAACAGAGGAAGAAGTATGTGCCATAATCAAAGATTCGCCTACAAAGAAATCTGCTGGTTTAGACGGCCTACCCACAGAATTTTATGCTTGTTTTTGGCACATCATAGGACCGGAATTCACCAAAATGTGCAATGAATTATTGGGAGACGTGCAGATGCCGTCTCAGTTTACCGAAGGACTGATTGTCCGGATTCTCAAAAAACCACGTAGCACTACGCTGAAGGATTTTCGACCACTAACAGTGCTCAATTCCGACAGTAAAATCTTCACCCGACTCATCAATTGTAGACTGAAGACGGTACTGCCGAAAGTACTTGGCCCTTATCAAATGAGTGCTGTCCCAGAGAGATCAATGTCGAATGAATTATGTGAGTATAGGGACATAATATATTTGTCGTGGCTATGTAAGTGCAATGTTGGTCTCATGTTTTTAGACTTCGATAAGGCTTTTGACCGCATCAGCCACCACTTTCTACTAACTGTAATGCAACGGATGGGATTCAGTGCTCATTTTATTCAGATCCTACGCAAATGTATAGTCGGAACTTCCTTTCGAATCAAAATTAATGGTCAGCTAAGTTCACCAGTCCCGATCAAGCAATCAGTGAGACAAGGCTGCCCCCTTTCTATGGCACTATACGCAATCGCCGTAGAACCGTTACTGTTAACCCTGCATCACAGGTTACAAGGTCTACAGGTGTTGGGTACAAAAACCGTGTGTCACGCTTATGCTGATGACATCAGTGTAGTAGTTAACACGCACTCAGAAATGGAAGTCGTTCAACAAATAATCCACGCTTCCGCCACTTCTTCCGGAGCCAACTCAATGAACACAAATCGAAAATTTTACCTGTCGGACCCTATATGGAGACAATTCAAAGAACATGGTTACAAAGGACAGAGAAGACGAACCACTTAGGTATGATTCTAATGACAAACCCAAGAGAGATGACAGTAGCCAACTGGGACCATAAACTAAATATATTCAGGGCTATTCTCCGTGAACACAAAACCAGAACGCTCAATCGGATACAGAGAGCTCTCTTGATTAACAGCTATGCGCTAAGCAAAATGTATCACATCGCAGCAGTGTTACCAGTACCCCAGGATACAGCGCAAAAGCTTTTACCTGCAGGGTATTGGTTCATGTGGAGCGGAAACATCTTTAAAGTCACCATGCCAACCATTGTGTTAACCCGCGCCGCTGGTGGTTTGGGCGTCAAAGACATCAAGAAACAATTCATTGCCATATATATGGACCGAATCCGCAAAATGCTGCAGACACCCCACCCGACAATTACGAAAACGTTATTCAACAGGTTAGCCCCAACGAGCAAAAGGGCCCCAGTCGATGTTGGTCGCATCAGCGCTCACCTCGATCACGTCCGGACTTACTACCTGGAAATGAGCTACATTCAAGATACTTCACAGCTGTTTAACACCAGAAGGACCTATTACCACCTCACGAGACACCATAGGCAAAACCCAATGGAAGCGAAATATCCAGCGGTCAACTGGAGTAACGTCTGGAAAAACATTAACAATCCCATCCTCCACTCGAAAGTAGTGTCCACATGGTATGACATTGTAAACGAGAAGGTCCCCACAGGTGAAAAGCTGCACAATATCAAAATGAAGCACAGTCCGTACTGCGATCATTGCCATACTGTAGATACCTTGGCACACATTCTCATTTGCCGAGACCAGTACCACATATGGAACTGGACTAGGAAAAAACTCGCAATAATTATTAGAACTACAGACTCTGCTATAACACTTAAAGATGTACTTCAACCAGAATGGCATTTCTTTCCTGAAACAAAGCACAATAGCTACACTTGGATCATCGGCCAGTTTGCATATTTTGCAGTTACGAATACGCATATGAGTATAGACGAGTACATACAGTATATAATGGAAGAGCACCACAACCTTAAAACAAGTCGAAAATACAAAGTTTTGTTTCAAAATTTCTTACTTCACACTTTGCCATAATGAAGCGGCAATTTTGGTTGATGCACAACACTACAGCGAGTCGATACTAATTTTGCTTCATTATAATTAAGTTGACATTTATTTATATATTTATTTTTGTAGTATGGCAATCAAAGTGTCTCAGGGAAACTAATTTTGCCAGAAGCTGTAACATAAAAGAAATCAGAAGTGCTTGCTTGATTTCGTGTTCTTCTGTTTTACGGGTATTGGATAGTTTGTCACGGAAAGAAGATTTATGCAGTTTCTTTATATATTATTTAAAAACAATTTCAAAAAAAAATAGTAAAAAGAGAGTAGGTTAAGTTAGGGTGAAAGTGGCGGTGGCAACAGATTGTTTTTTTTTTATGTTAGATAGGACTTTGGGGGTGATAAGGGTTATAGGAGCCAACGCCTGAAGTGGAAGAGGTCAGGAAAAAAAAATAGCGAAATGGTAAGTGTCGTACACAGTAGATAAGATGTCGAAAAAAAAAATAAAAAGATTGATGATAGGTTGCTATGCTCTTTTCTGGCTACGCCAAGTGAAGAAGGCATAACGGCATAAAAAAAAAGTGGTTAGCGTGAGCAGCTGCGGAACGAGAGGCCCTTGGTTCAAGTCTTCCCTCGAGTGAAAAGTTTAAATTTTTATTTTCAGACAATTGTCAGAGTTCAGGCGCTCACAAATAATCAACTTCGCTCTCCAAAATTCCAGGACATGTTCAGATTTGCTTGGACATATGCAGGATTTGACGGTCTACACAAGGAAAAATTTGAAAACGTTAAAATGTTTTGACTGAGCACAGAGAAAACTGTGCGACTGTGAAACTGTTGCATTCATTTGTTGCAGTTTATGTGACACACTCTTATGTTTTCATCACTTTTTTGGGAGTGATTATCACATCCACAAGGACACCTAAATCGGGCGAGGTAGAAGAATCTTTTTAACTATTCGCCAAGTGTGCAAGTTAGGTGGGCCGACAACATATTCTTGTCATGTGACGCACATGCCGTCACCAGGGTCGTATAGAATATATCAGACGTGTTTTCCTGGATCAAATGTATTCGGTTACCATTGGAGAGGCACGTCCTTTCGTCTACTAGTCGCACGGTTTTGCGGTGTGGTCGCAAAACACAGACACTAAACGTATTACAGTGAATAGAGACGTCAATGAACGAACGGACAGATCATAACTTTGCAAAAATAAAGTATGTAAACTTTTCGCTCCAGGAAACACTTGAACCAAGGACCTCTCGCTCCGCAGCTCCTCACGCTAACCACGGGACCACGGCGCTCTTCTGCTCACATCATCCTTGATGTTGCCTATGTTGCCCATAAACTACTCAGTTTGTATATTTTGCTTATTTTTTCATAGTTCCACACAACTTCTTCCTGCTTTCTCGATTAATCTGTGTTCATTTTTTCAAGGTCTATCCACTGTGCCAAATTATAACTAAATCTGAGGGGGGTGCGATGGGGAGGTTCCCTTGTCAGAAACGGTCAAAAGACCAAATACACGTCGGCCGATGAGACGACCAACCGAACGACCAATCAACGGTCGTCCCGCTACATTCTCCTTCCGCCCGACAATTCATGTGTGTCGCCAGCGGTCGGTGAGCACTGATTATCCGCGCTTCACCGGTGCTCCGTCCCCGAGTTCATTGCTGCTGCGTCCCGACTTCACTCCTCGTCCGTATCCAACTGGCTGCCAGACATACGACGAACCGGAAATACTATCGGTCGCCTGAGAGATGGTACGACAGTGCACTTATCGATAAGCGCTGCATCCCCCACTCACGGGAAAGTAAGGCAGGAAGATAGTGACGCCAGTAGATGGAATAAGAAAACGAGGCGTCAGTACCGTAACAGAAGATGACAAACAAAAAATGGCATGAACACGAGCCGCGCATGGCTCACTGCACAAAAAGAAATTTGAGAATCTCTTAGGTGACGATCAGTTTGGATTTGGGGAAGGTAAAAGCACCATAGAAGGAGTTCTGACGTTTAGCTTGATAATGTAACCAGGACTGAAGAAAAATCAAGCCACTCTCTTAGAATTCGTCGCCCTAGAAAAAGCATTCACCAGTGTAACATGGTGGAAGGTGTTCGACATTTGGAGGAAGATTGGGGTAAGCTATGGGGAAAGACGGTTAGTATGCAATATGTACAAGAACCAAGAAGGAACTGCTCGAATAAAAAAGGATGTACTAAGGGATGCATTCTTTTGACCCTACTGTTAAATCTTTACATAGAAAAAGCAATGACCTAAGTAAAAGAAAGGTTCAAGGGTGGGATTAAAATTCAGGATGAAACGATGACAATGAAGAGATTAGCTGATGACATTGTTATTCTCAGTAAAGAAAAATTTTAGGATATGTTCAATGCAGCGAACAGTCTAATGAGTGCGAAATATGGATGCAGAGTAAACCGGAAAATACAACAATAATGAGAAGCAGCAAAAAATGGAAATAGCGAGACGCCTAACATCAGCATGATCATCACAAAGTAGACGAAGCTGAAAAATTCTGCTTCCTTAGAAGTTAAATAACTCATGATGAGGGACGTAAAAAGCAGATTACTACAGACATAGAGGCCACTCCTGGGCTAGAGAATCCTACTGATGTCAAACATAGGGCTCAATTTGAAGAAGAAATTTCTGAGAATGTAGTTTTCGAGCACAACATTGTATGGTAGTGAAACATGGATTGTGGGAAAACCGGAACAAAAGAGAGTCGAAGAGCTGGAGACTGGTGCTACAGAGGAATGTTGAAAATCCCGCGGACTGTTATGTAAGGAAAGAGGAGGTCCTCCGTAGAAAGGAACAAATGGAAAAACTGACAAGAAGAAGGAATAGGTAGATACTATACGTGTTAAGACATCATGGAATAACCTCATAGATACTAGAGGGAGCTGCAGAGGGTGAAACCTATGGGAGAAACCAGAGATTGGAAGACGTGCAACGAATAACTGAGGTTGGAGGATGCAAGTGCTACTTTGCCGTGATGTGATAAGCAAAGAAGAGGAAGTCATGATGGATCTATGTATCACACCATAACAGACAAAAAAATCTAATATTTGTTCTTGGGGGGGAGGGGGTCTTACGTTTAGAAAGTTCTTAAGTGTATGAAAGACTACAGGAATTTTCCCTGAAAATGATACTGTGCACACTTATCACTTTCCTTCCAGAAAACCTCTCAAATCTTGAACCACTTACGAGGAGTTAGAGGCGTCCACAATACTTGGGATATAAGCAGTATAAGTATAGGGTACAGGAGATGGGTGTACTCTAATCGTATGGTCTCGTAATGTAAAATACACCAACGGGTTGGAAATTACTGGAGGTGCCATTCATCAGGCTGATAGGATATATGTGAGAAATTTGAACAGGACACGAGAGAGGTTCTACATCTTTTATTCTTCGGTAGTACGTGGTATTGATACCTTTCACGTTTTTATAAGGGGAACTGCTTTAACATTACATAGAGGGTGTTTTGATCAGAAGTATCCTGAAACCCATTAGTAGACATTAATACGGGGTGGGTCCACACTTCTTCATTAAGACAGATTGAACTCTGTTGCGGAATAGTTCTGGAGGAATGGCAGCCCACAGGAGCGGCTGAATACTTCTGATCAGGCTGTGTATCTACAGAATGGTTATCACTAAACTTTCGCTATTTTGAACAGTGTAAACGGAAAACTGTTTACCGTATGGGTAGCCGACTTTATACAAATGATGTTCAGACTGTGCGTTGCAGGACTTGCTTTCTTAGTAGCGTTAGCGGCATGCCTTGCCGTTACGCGCCGCTCCTGGTAAGGTAGCGAAGGATTGAAACACGAGGAACAGTTTGCATTACAGTTGCAGACAGTCAACATGTCTTTGGAGAAGGTGACCACAGCCTTACTTGTAAAGCTTTTTTATCGAAACAACAGCAACGATGCCGCTGCCCTTCGTGAATATCGAGGCATTAATGGAATACGGAGAGGTTCTCTTTCCGCACCGGATTTGAGGAAGTTCAAATTAACTGGCGATTTGTGAATTACTCCTCAGAGGGTCCGACGGGCAATTGCACCACAAGTCGATGAAGAAGATGCCAAGGATGAGAATGCTGGAGGCAAAGTTAGATTAGATCCTTAAGCAGTGTACGAGCGTAGTCACAACAGCTGAACGTTCTATGGGCCACCGTTCGGAAAGTGCTGCGAAGAGTTGTGAAGTGGTATCTGTAGTGCGGTTCCAAACCGTCGTGGATGCAGACAGTCATCACATTGAGCAACGACTGTAATGTGGAACGTAAACACGGTACTCAGCTGACCAATGTTACCCACTCCTGAGGAAAGTAAAATGTGTTTCTTTCAATTTTTTTTCGTTATTTATCTTCTGCATATCCTCACAAATATACCCACGAAGATTCTTTGTCCTACTATCACTCGTTTTTCAAGGGAACCCTCTGAAGTTCCGAAGTTTTTATTATAGCGACTCAGGACATCAGCAAGCAAATAAAGACACGTCACCTGCAACAGTAGCCACAACACGCTGAAACACAAATCACACTTCTTTGTCCGCCTGTCTGCTGTCCGAAAGTTGAGATCCCTTTTGCTGAGGAATGGAAAGAGGTGTCGAGTTCAAATTTATATCTCTTGGTGATGTAAAAATTTTAAGTTCCTGTAGTCTAAAGACCTTGAGAAAAATATTGAGTAATCAACGAGAGGATAACGTTCTACGAGATAGGACGTGGAATGTCAGAAAGTTGAACGTGGTAGGGAACCTAGAAAATCTGAAAAGGGAAATACAAAGACTGAATCTAGTAGGGGTCACTGAAGTGAAATTCTAAGAAGACAAGGATTTTTGGTGCGTTGAGTAAAGGGTAATATCGACAGCAGCAGAAAATGGCATAACAGGACTCGTTATGAGGAACGAAGTAGGGCAGACAGTGAGCTATTGTGAACAGTTCAGTTATAGGGCTGTTCTCATCAGAACCGACCACAAACCAACACCGACAGCCCCTCAAGGGAGCCGCGCAGGACAGCCCCGCAGTCCCAGGCGCCTTGCCACGGTTCGCGCGGGTGCGCCCGTCGGAGGATCCAGTCCTCCCTCGGGCATGGGTGTGTGTTTTGTCCTTGGCGTAAGTTATTTTAAGTTATATTAAGTAGTGTGTAAGCCTATGGACCGATGACCTCAGTAGTCTGGTTCCACGGGAACTTATCACAAATTTCCAAATTTTCCAAACACCGACAACGAAAGTACTGGTATACGTGCTGACGCCGTAATCTGAAAAGATAGAGAAAGTATATGAGGACACTGAGAAGGTAGTACAGTACGTAAAGGGGGATGAAAATCTAATAGCCATGGGGGATTGGAATGCAGTTGCAGGGGAAAGAGTAGAAGAAAAGGATACTGGAGAATATAGGTCTGAGACAAGAAGTGTAAGAAGAAAAAGATTAATTGAGTCTGTAATAAATTTCAGATGGTAACAGGGAATACTCTGTTCAAGAATCTCAAGAGGAGAAGATATACTTGGAAAAGGCCGAGTCATAGGAAAAGATTTCAGTTAGATTACATCATGGTCAGACAGAGATTGCGAAATGTGATATTAGAGTGTAAGGCTTACTCAGGAGCAGACATAGTCTCAGAACAGAATGTAGTCGTGAAGAAAAGTACGTTGAAGTTTAAGGGATTAGTCAGGAAGAATCAATATGCAAAGAAATGCAAGTTGCTGAAGAATGAAATAAATAAGGAATGCAGGGAAGCTAAGACGAAATGGCTGGATAAAAAATATGAAGAAATCGATAAAGAGTTGATAGACAGAAGGACTGATTCAGCATGTAGGATAGTCAAAACAGCCTTCCGTGAAATTAGAAGCAAGGGTGGTAACATGTAGAGTGTAACGGGAACTCCTCGGTTAAATGCAGTGAAGAGAGGGGATAGATAGGTGGAAAGAATACATTAAAGGCCTCTTTGAGAGGGATGATTTGTCTTATGTGATAGAACAAGAAAGAGGAGTGAATTTAGAAGAGATAAGCGGTCCAGTATTAGAATCAGAATTTAAGAGAGCTTTGAAGGTCTTACTAGGAAATACGGCACAAGGGATAGATAACATTCCACAAGAATTTCTAAATTCATTGAGCGAAGCGGCAACAAAATGACTATTCACGATGGTATGTAGATGGTATGTAGAATGTATGAACCTGACTTGCGGAAAAATATCATCCACACAGTTCGAAGACTGCAGGACCTGTCAAGTGTGACAATTATCGTACAATTAGCTTAACGGATCATGCATGAAAATTACTTACAAGATTAAAGTACAGACGAATGGGAAACAAAATAGAGGATGTGCTAGATGACGATCACTTTGGCTTCAGAAAAGGTATAGGCACCAGAGAGGCAATTCTGACATTGCGGTAGATAATGGAAACAAGACTAAAGAAAAATCAAGACACGTCTATAGGACTGGTGCAAGATGTTCGAAATCATGCGAAAAACAGGGGTAAGCTATAGGAAGAGACGAGTAATATACAGTTTTTACAAGAGCCAAGAGAGAATAATGAGAGTGGACCACCAAGAGCGAAGCGCTCGGATAAAAAAGAGTGTAATACACGGATGTAGCCATTCCTCCTATTGTCAAACTGTACATCGAAGAAGCAATAATGGGAATAAAACAAGGATTCAGGAGTGGAGTTAAATTCATGGTGAAAGGGTATCACAGATAGGATTCGCTGATAGCGTTGCCCTCTTGAGTGAAAGTGAAGAAGAATTACAGGATCTGCTGAATGGAATGGGCAGACTAATGAGTACAGAATATGGACTCAGAATAAATAGAAGAGAGACGAAAGTAACGAGATGTAGCAGATATGAGAACAGCGAGAAACTTAATATCAGGACTGATGGTCACGTAGTGGATGAAGTTACGGAAATCTACTACCTAGACAGCAAAATAAGCAATGACGGACGGAGAAAACATGAAAAGCAGACTAGCACGGGCAAAAAGGGCATTCCTGGCCAAGAGAAGTGTACTAGTAAGGCCTTAATTTGAGAAAAAAATACAGAGAATGTCCGTTTGTAGCAGAGCATTGTAAGGCAGTGAAACATGGACTGTGGGAAAACCGAAACAGAAGAGAATGGAAGAATTTGAGGTGAGGTGCTGCAGACGAATGTTGAAAATTAGGTGGATTGATGAGCTAAGTAACGATGGCGTTCTGCGCAGAATCGGAGGGGAAAGGAATATGTGGAATTCAGTGACAAGGAGAAGGAACAGGATGAAAGTACATGTGTTAAGATATCAGAGAATGACTTCCATTGTACTAGAGGGAGCTGTAGAGGAGACACAAACTGTAGAAGAAGACAGAGAGTGGAATATATCCAGCAAATAATTGAGGACAAAACTGATGGCTGAAAAAAAAAAAGAAGTACGTACATTTTCGATACACACAAATTCACCCATCGAAGGTTTTTGTATATGATTTACAAATAATTCGTGCTAACTTTATGAACTATGAGAAATCCTCTGCCGCTGTGAAAACCTCAGCAGTTAAGTCCCGCAGTGCTCAGAGCCATTTGTACCATTTTTTAAAAACAGTTCCTTTGGAATCTGGCGGTGATAGGCATAAGGGCACCAGACTACTGAGTCAGGCCGACGTTAACGTAGCAGGTCTTTTACCAATTGCTCATTCTACATACGAACATTCCCCGACAGTCTGTGCCAAAGAGACATACACATTTTTTAATGTTTCAGCGTGCAGTTGTACTGGCAATTGTTGAAGGATTCGAATTCTATGTTTGCGAGGAAGTTCGGATACCACATATAATAAACACTGAATCATTCCACGGAACTATTCGACATTTGCGTGACAATAATAGCTCTGAGGCCGACAGTACGGTTTCTTCTCTAGAGACCTCCATAGACTTTTAGCACCAATTGTATCAGTGACTAGAACAGACCAAGTTAACGCATTTGCAATTGCTAGTCAGAATAGCATGCCAGTACATCCCTAAAATTAATAAAATAAATGAAAAATTACGATATCGAATATGGAATTATACCAAAAATTTTAAGCTGCAACTTAGAAATAAGACATTCTAGAAAGTTATGCGACTGCACGGACCGACATCATGCCAGCACCGATATCAATAACCGGCAAAAATTGTCAAGATTCTCGATTCCCAGTATGAGTGTACTGTCTACGCGTACGTATACAGGGTTGTCATAATCAGTCTTAAAGGCTTGTAAGGATACTGCAGGAGAGGTTGTGCTGAGAAATAAATGTTCAGAAAAAAAAATCGATACGTTGTGCCGTTTCCGAATTACTTAGCACTAAAATTCAATCAATAGCACGTGCTAAAATCCGGTAATCCACAGACATTTGTGCTCCAGTAGCTCCACACTTTTAAAATGCGCATTACACTAACAACAAATTTGAAGTGAAACTGTGTAAATTGCATGATTTTGAGTTATTTATGTTTATTTCAGTATAAAATTACCCAAAATCATCATTTTCATAACCATTTAGCTCTAGTTTTCTTTTTTTTTTTTTTTTTTTTTTTTTTTTTTTTTTTTTTTTTTTTAATCTACATTTTTCTGTAAATAACTCACTACCTTAATATCTATTCATGTTCCAAGATTCACGATAACAAATTTTAAGTGAATACTTACTTGAATTATATTATGTGTTATGCATTGATAAAATTGAGTGACATTCTGGAAGTACAAAAGTAAAACATTAGGAAAAAGTGAAGATGATATTATATGAATGAAAATACTTTGTAAGTCTACTTTGCAACAGAATCATGAAAAGCACGAAAGAAAATATATAAATTAACTGCTCACAATTGTATATAAAGGATTACAAATGTTAAATGTACATATCTACAGTACATACACTTGCATATTTTGTTTAGTGATAAATTCAGAATTAAGTCAGAAGATGACCGTTTTCGCTTGGCTTCACGTTTATACACATACTCGGAAACATCCCTTACGACAGTGCCGGCCGGGGTGGCCGAGCGGTTCTAGGCGCTTCAGTCTGGAACCGCGCGACCGCTGCGGTCGCAGGTTCGAATCCTGCCTCGGGCATGGATGGGTGTGTCTTCCTTAGGTTGGATAGGTTTAAGTAGTTCTAAGTTCTAGGGGACTGATGGCCTCAGAAGTTAAGTCCCATAGTGCTCGGAGCTATTTGAACCTTTTTTTTTTTTTTTAATTGCTCTGAATTTGCACCCAAAAATTAGTATGCCCTATGTTGTTGCGTAATTCACCTACATGGTAGAGTGGCTGTGACAAGTCGGATTATTATTACACCAAATTACCATCCGTTAGGAATGTGGAATGCACTCAATGACTGGGACTTGACTTTCAAAATGTTGGAGGGCAGCAATCAGTCATCTCATTTCTGGCTTTATTAAAGAATATCCAAATTGCAGCTAGTAACTAGCCATTGTCAATGCCTAGTACGTCAACCCCTGTTGTTTGAGTTCCTGTGACAGTTCATTCAAGACTCAATGAATGAAGTCTGACAGGAGCCTGAACAGCAGGGGTTGACATACTGGAGCACTGAAAACTATTTACTGTTTTGAGACGCCAATGTCTCTTCTCTACACACATAGCAAAATACGTCAGCACTCTTAACACAAACTCGTGGATATTTTGTTCACTTCAGTACGGAAAAAGAGCAACTGCAAATTAACAAAGTGTCACGTTTAAAGGGCGATTAGCAGTAGACTTGAACAAATGGTAGTTAATCTGGAGACAAATATACAAAAATTATTACATGTATTAATAAAGCCACTTAAGTTGAAGAGGTGGGAGTCAAAAAGATCACTAAAATTTGTATCAAATTGTTTATATCCAAAATATTGCACACAAATAAGATCAGGGACAATAATATAATCCATTGTTACTAGTTACTATGACCTTGACAAAACATTATAATATTTGATTTTAAACTGAATATAAAAATCCGTGTATAGTTATCTCACCGTAACAAAACAGTGTAAAACGCAAACTAGAGCTACTTTTGAATTGTCTTTGTGATATTCACGATCGGCATATTACAATAGATAGGAATTGGCTATTTTCATTCGATTTACATTTTCGTTGTTGCACAGTGTTATCAGTTACAGTGTCCTTATTTCCGAAGTGATAAATTTAAGATAGGTGGCACCGACTCTGGCAGGTCTGAATTTGCGCGTGCGGCGACCTGATCGCCTAACTTCCTTAAATAGCTTGGAAGTGGCACAATATGTTCATATTCTGTTTTAAATTATTTCTCAGCACAACTCCCCTACAGCGTCCTGTTTCTGACCACCTTTTCGAACTTTCTGAGCGGGAGTCCTACTCGCACTTGTTCGGTATTTCTTCTTCTTTTTTTTTCCTTCCTTCAGAGTTCCAGGGTGCCACCATCTTTTACACTGATGATTCTAAGACAATCGATACCATGGGATACGTTTTAACGTCTCCTATTCGCTTCGAACGCTATTTAGTGTGAAGTGTGTTCACAGCAGAGCTTCTAGCCATTCCCAGGGCCCTCCTTTTTGTTTCTCAGGCCTCCCTCCACATTGTTTTAATTTGTTCAGACTCCATGAGCAGCCTGCTGGCTATCGACCGACGCAACTCTCGTCACCCTTTGGTCTCTGTTATCCATGACCTTCTTTCTGGCCTTGAGTGTGCCGCCTGTTCAGTCGTCTTTCTCTGGGCCCCAAGTCGTGTGGGCATCCCAGGGAATGAACTGGCTGATCGTTTGGCTAGAGAAGCAGATACTTACCCCAAATATCCTTTCATTATTCCAGCTGCGGATACACAGATCTTCGTCAAATCTCTCTTTGCCCAAAAGTTCAATACCATCTGGAGCGCTACCGCTTATAGCCATAAACTCCGCACAATCAAGGAGTCTACTGCAGTTTGGCGCCCTTCCTTCCGCTCCTCTCGAAAGGAGTCAACTCTTTTTTAGCATTTACGCATTGGTCATACCCGTCTCACCCCCTCCTACGCAACGACCCACCCCCACAACGTGATAGTGGACCCAGACTGACGATATCTCACATATTGGTGGAATGTCTCCTTCTTTCGGCCCTCGTATTAAGTATAATCTTCCTGACCCCTTGCCGGCCGACGTGGCCGAGCGGATCTAGGCGCTTCAGTCTGGAACCGCGAGTCCGCCACGGTCGCAGGATCGAATCCTGCCTCGGGCATCGATGTGTGTGATGTCCTTAGCTTGGTTAGGTTCAAGTAGTTCTAAGTTCTAGGTGACTGATGACGTCAGATTTTAAGTCCCATAGTGCTCAGAGCCATTTGAACCATTTGAACCTGACTCCTTAAATTTCATATTAGCAGACGATCCACAGATGGTTGAACTGGTCTTCAGTTTCCTCTGTCAAAGTAATTTATATTTCCAGATATAAGGTTCTATTTTAGTCTTGGAGCAAGGGCATGTTGATTATGGTTGGGACTTTTTTGCAGTCTAGTCGGTCTGTGACCCCATGACATTTTTTTCCAGTTTTTAGATTCGGTCTCACCTTTCATGATTTTACTGTGTTTGAAACTTCCTGGCAGATTAAAACTGTGTGCCGGACCGAGACTCGAACTCGGGACCTTTGCCTTTCGCGGGCAGGTACTCTACCAACTGAGCTACCCAAGCACGACTCACGCCCCGTCCTCACAGCTTTACTTCTGCCAGTACCTCGTCTCGAGTCTCGGTCCGGCACACTGTTTTAATCTGCCAGGAAGTTTCATATCAGCGCACACTCCGCTGTAGAGTGAAAATTTAATTCTAGACTTTACTGTGTTTGTTTAATGTTCATTATTTTATAATTTGACTTCCCTGACTGGATCCATCCACTTTTACCGAACGCTCTTTCTTGAGTGACTACCTCCGGAACTGCGGGACTGATGACATCCCCATTAGGTCCCATAACCCCTCTCAATCAATCAATCAATTCTTTTCTCTTTTTTGGAAATGACTACACCGCTGTCTGATACAGTTTTGTTTGGAGAGAAGCAGGTCCAAGTAGGTCAGCCAGGTCGTGGCAGGCCAGTTTACGACGCGTGCCGCGAGACAATGCGACCCGAGCAGTGGCAGGCGTCGGGTCCCCCGCTGTTCATTTCCCGCGCCCGGCGTTCTATCTGAGGCGCCTCGCTGCGCCGCGACGCCACGCAGCGCCACGCGTCATTTAGCCGGCAGCGTCGCGACGGCCTCGCCCCCTTCCCCTCACCTAAACACAATGCCGCCCACCGCCCGGAGTTTTCCCAACTCGCCCGGCCGGAATATCAACATCACTTTGTCCGGGAGCGGGCCCGCTGTTTGTCACGCTCAGACCATCCCTTTCCACCCCCCCCCCCCCTCCCCGCCTTCCACTCCAGGTCGAATTTAAGAGAAGGAGAGCTTCTCTCGGTTCCGATGGAAACTCGAGAAAAAAAGAAAAAAAAAAAAAGCGGCGGCCGCTTCCTTGACATGCGGAGGGAGATCTACCGTCTTGCGTCGACGATAGCTGAACTTTGTAGAAAGAGGTACACGCGACGTGTCGCAGAATACAATACTGGGAAGAGCTTAGAAACCACGCTGCTACTGGCGAACAACTCTCATTTTCATACCTACTGCCTAGCCGCGTGATCTAGTTTCTGCAGTCTCTCCCCAAGGAATTTTCTGGAAGTCTAACGAACCGCGCGTTTAAGCGGTTTCCGCTTTTGCGCCAGAGTATTTATCGCGTTACTAAACCGTTTCTAAACAAGAGCTTTGCATATCGACGATCGTCCACCGGAAGTGACCGAGCGGGTAGCCCTCTGGTAGGACTCGGAACTGGACGATAACAGTCCAAATACCTGTCCAATATGACTTCCCTAAGTAATTTAAGTGAAATGCTGGAATGATTTCTTTGAACCACACTCCTTACTCCAAAGCAAGTATTTATTTTCCTTTGTCACCCTGAGAATTGTGTGGATGATTATCTTCCAATGGCTGCACGGAGTGTCACCAGTAGCATAGACTCTACACAATAGTGCGCCGCAGCGGTTAGCACGCTGGACTCGCCTTGGGTAGGGCGACGGTTCGTATTCCCGTCAAATCATTTCTGTGATTTTCCCAATTGGCTTATGATAAATGCCGGAAGGGTTCCCTTGTAAAAGGCAGGGCCGATTTCTTTCCCCCAATTGTGTCCTAATCCTAGCTTGTGCTCCGTCTGTAGTGACCTCAATGTCGTCAGGATATCGAACACTGGTCTTCCTTCCTTCCTTCCTTCGTTCCTTCTACAGGCTATTTTCAATAATAGTTTGGTTACCATATCTCCCTACCATTTTAGAAGTTCCGCAGAAGCGTTTTCTATTCTTTCTCCGTTATTTCATAGCATGTCTTTCCAAGCTCTTTGAAACTCTAATACCGTATCCGAAATGTCTTTCAAATCGAAACCCCGTTGAAGCCCTCAATGTACTCTCACCACCAATCCGTCCTCTCCTCTACTTTTAACAGAGGAATTCGTATTGCACTCCTAAAGTGGACACCTTTGACTTAAATGAATCCAGAATTTGTCATTTCCATTTCTACTTCTTTTTGATTTCTTCTTTTCTTTCTGCAACCATTTCGCTTCACCTTCTTTGCACTTCCTACTGCTATCATTTCATACAAAATTGTGTATTCCTTTCTATTGCTAAACATTTTTGTAAATACTGTTTTTCATTTAATGTATTTCTTCTGTCATCCGCAGTTTCTTCAGACTTGCTTGCAATTTCTGAAATTGCAATTTACAGGAAGCAATTCTTCTTCCACTGAACTGCCACTGTGTTATTTCATATCACAATATCTACAACGACAGTGAAATGAAATACCCATCATAACTCCTCAGTGTTTCAGAACCCTGATTCTGTAAACACTGAGCCCTCATGACGCTTCTCCTAAACGTCAACCTACTCTGCATTATTGCTAAATTGTGGACTCATATTTTGTGCCATGTTCTTAGGCCTTATAGTCGACTATTTCATTTCGCAATCTCTGTCTCACCACGTTGTAATGTACCTTCCTGTCCCTGTAAAATTTTTGGCAAATATACTGCTCCTCGTTTAATTCTAAAACATAATTTGCTATTACTAGCTGAAATTTCTTTCAGAGTTCCTGGAGAATTTCTCCTGTCTCAGTCCTGCCGCCAGGACCGTTGTTGTTGTTTTGGCCTTCAGTCAAGATGGCTCTGAGCACTATGGGACTTAACATCTATGGTCATCAGTCCCCTAGAACTTAGAACTACTTAAACCTAACTAACCTAAGGACAGCACACAACACCCAGCCATCACGAGGCAGAGAAAATCCCTGACCCCGCCGGGAATCGAACCCGGGAACCCGGGCGTGGGAAGCGAGAACGCTACCGCACGACCACGAGATGCGGGCCTTCAGTGAAGAGATTCGCTTGATGCATCTCCCCATTCTGCTCTATCCTGTGCAAGCCTCTTCATCTCCGATTAACTACTATATCCTACATCCTTCTGAATCTGCTTAGTGAATTCATCTCTTGGCCTCCCTCTACGACTTTTAACCTCCACACTTCCCTCCAATATTAAATCAGTGATCCCTTGATGCGTCAGAACGTGGCTTACCAACCGATCCCTACTCCTAGTCAAACAGCACCACAAATTCCTCTTCTCCCCGATTCTATTCAGCACCTCCTCATAACTTACGTGGTCTATCCATCTATTCTTCGCCATACTTCTGTAGCACCACATTTCGAAAGTTTCTGTTCTCTTCTTCTCTTCGTTATTTATCGTCCATGTTTCACTTCCATATGTAGCTACACTCCATACAAATAGTTTCATAAAAGACACTTAAGACACTTAAAGCTATACTCGATGTCAACAAATTTCTCTTCTTCAGAAACGCTTTCCGGTCTACATTTTATGTCCTATATTTTTCGACCATCATCAGTTATTTTGCTCCCCTTACAGCAAAGCTCATTTACTACTTACAGTGTCTCATTAATTAATCTAATTCCTTCAGCATCATCTGATTTAGTTCGGCTTCATTCCATTATCCTCGTTTTGCTTTTGTTGTGTTCATCTTATATCCTCCTTTCAAGACACTATCCATTCCGTTCAGATGCTCTTCTGAATCCTTTGCTGTCTCTGACAGAATTGCAATGTCTTCGGCAAACCTCAAAGTTTTTATTTTTTCTCCATGGATTTTAACTCCTACTATAAACTTTTCTTTTGTTTCCTTTACTGCTTGCTTGATATAACTGACATCTGGTTTCTGTACAAATTGTAAATAGCCTTCCGCTCCCTGTACATGTCTGCCTTCATTGCCACCTTCTACATCTACATCTACATCCATACTCCGCAAGCCACCTGACGGTGTGTGGTGGAGGGTACCCTGAGTACCTCTACCGGTTCTCCCTTCTATTCCAGTCTCGTATTGTTCGTGGAAAGAAGGATTGTCGGTATGCTTCTGTGTGGGCTCTAATCTCTCTGATTTTATCCTCATGGCGTCTTCGCGAGATATACGTAGGAGGGAGCAATATACTGCTTGACTCTTCGGTGAAGATATGTTCTCGAAACTTTAGCAAAAGCCCGTACCGAGCTACTGAGTGTCTCTCCTGCAGAGTCTTCCACTGGAGTTTATCTATCATCTCCGTAACGCTTTCGCGATTACTAAATGATCCTGTAACGAAGCGCGCTGCTCTCCGTTGGATCATCTCTATCTCTTCTGTCAACCCTATCTGGTAGGGATCCCACACTGCTGAGCATTATTCAAGCAGTGGGCGAACAAGCGTACTGTAACCTACTTCCTTTGTTTTCGGATTGCATTTCCTTAGGATTCGTCCAATGAATCTCAGTCTGGCATCTGCTTTACCGACGATCAACTTTATATGATCATTCCATTTTAAATCACTCCTAATGCGCACTCATAGATAATTTATGGAATTAACTGCTTCCAGTTGCTGACCTGTTATTTTGTAGCTAAATGATAAGGGATCTATCTTTCTATGTATTCGCAGCACATTACACTTGTCTACATTGAGATTCAATTGCCCTTCCCTGCACCATGCGGCAATTCGCTGCAGATCCTCCTGCATTTCAGTACAATTTTCCATTGTTACAACCTCTCGATACACCACAGCATCATCTGCAAAAAGCCTCAGTGAACTTCCGATGTCATCCACAAGGTCATTCATGTATATTGTGAATAGCAACGGTCCTATGACACTCCCCTGCGGCACACCTGAAATCACTCTTACTTCGGAAGATTTCTCTCCATTGAGAATTATATCCTGCATTCTGTTATCTAGGAACTCTTCAATCCAATCACACAATTGGCCTGATAGTCCATATGCTCTTACCCAGTTCATTAAACGACTGTGGGGAACTGCATCGAACGCCTTGCGGAAGTCAAGAAACACGGCATCTACCTGTGAACCCGTCTCTATGGCCCTCTGAGTCTCGTGGATGAATAGCGCCAGCTGGGTTTCACACGACCGTCTTTTTCGAAACCCATGCTGATTCCCACGTAGTAGATTTCTAGTCTCCAGAAAAGTCATTATGCTCGAACATAATACGTGTTCCAAAATTCTACAACTGATCGACTTTAAAGATATAGGTCTATAGTTCTGCACATCTGTTCGACGTCCCTTCTTGAAAACGGGGATGACCTGTGCCCTTTTGCAATCATTTGGAACGCTACGCTCTTCTAGAGACCTACGGTACACCGCTGCAAGAAGGGGGGCAAGTTCCTTCGCGTACTCTGTGTAAAATCGAACTGGTATCCCATCAGGTCCAGCGGCCTTTCCTCTTTTGAGCGATTTTAATTGTTTCTCTATCTCTCTGTAGTCCATTTCGATTTTGTCATCTGTGCGACAATCTAGAGAAGGAACTACAGTGCAGTCTTCCTCTGTGAAACAGCTTTGGAAAAAGACATTTAGTATTTCGGCCTTTAGTCTGTCATCCTCTGTTTCAGTACCATTTTGGTCACAGAGTGTCTGGACGTTTTGTTTTGATCCACCTACCGCTTTGACATAAGACCAAAATTTCTTAGGATTTTCTGCCAAGTCAGTACATAGAACTTTACTTTCGAATTCATTGAACGCCTCTCACATAGCCCTCCTCACACTACATTTGGCTTCGCGTAATTTTTGTTTGTCTGCAAGGCTTTGGCTATCTTATGTTTTCTATCCCGGTTGTTGTACCACGGTGGCTCTTTTCCATCTCTTACGATCTTGCTTGGCACATACTCATCTAACGCATGTTGTACGATGGTTTTGAACTTTGTCCACTGATCCTCAACACTATCTGTATTTGAGACAAAATTTTTGTGTCGAGCCGTCAGGTACTCTACATCTACATCTACATCTAAACTCCGCGAGCCACCTTACGGTGTGTGGCGGAGGGTACTTATTGTACCACTATCTGATCCCCCCTTCCCTGTTCCATTCACGAATTGTGCGTGGGAAGAACGACTGCTTGTAAGTCTCCGTATTTGCTCTAATTTCTCGGATCTTTTCGTTGTGATCATTACGCGAGATATATGTGGGCGGTAGTAATATGTTGCCCATCTCTTCCCGGAATGTGCTCTCTCGTAATTTCGATAATAAACCTCTCCGTATTGCGTAACGCCTTTCTTGAAGTGTCCGCCACTGGAGCTTGTTCAGCATCTCCGTAACGCTCTCGCGCTGACTAAATGTCCCCACGACGAATCGCGCTGCTTTTCGCTGGATCATGTCTATCTCTTCTATTAATCCAACCTGGTAAGGGTCCCATACTGATGAGCAATACTCAAGAATCGGACGAACAAGCGTTTTGTAAGCTACTTCTTTCGTCGATGAGTCACATTTTCTTAGAATTCTTCCTATGAATCTCAACCTGGCGCCTGCTTTTCCCACTATTTGTTTTATGTGATCATTCCACTTCAGATCGCTCCGGATAGTAACTCCTAAGTATTTTACGGTCGTTACCGCTTCCAATGATTTACCACCTATGGCATAATCGTACTGGAATGGATTTCTGCCCCTATGTATGCGCATTATATTACATTTATCTACGTTTAGGGAAAGCTGCCAGCTGTCGCACCATGCATTAATCCTCTGCAGGTCCTCCTGGAGTACGTACGAGTCTTCTGATGTTGCTACTTTCTTGTAGACAACCGTGTCATCTGCAAATAGCCTCACGGAGCTACCGATGTTGTCAACTAAGTCATTTATGTATATTGTAAACAATAAAGGTCCTATCACGCTTCCCTGCGGTACTCCCGAAATTACCTCTACATCTGCAGATTTTGAACCGTTAAGAATGACATGTTGTGTTCTTTCTTCTAGGAAATCCTGAATCCAATCACAAACCTGGTCCGATATTCCGTAAGCTCGTATTTTTTTCACTAAACGTAAGTGCGGAACCGTATCAAATGCCTTCCTGAAGTCCAGGAATACGGCATCAATCTGCTCGCCAGTGTCTACGGCACTGTGAATTTCTTGGGCAAATAGGGCGAGCTGAGTTTCACATGATCTCTGTTTGCGGAATCCATGTTGGTTATGATGAAGGAGATTTGTATTATCTAAGAACGTCATAATACGAGAACACAAAACATGTTCCATTATTCTACAACAGATTGACGTAAGCGAAATAGGCCTATAATTATTCGCATCTGATTTATGACCCTTCTTGAAAATGGGAACGACCTGCGCTTTCTTCCAGTCGCTAGGTACTTTACGTTCTTCCAGCGATCTACGATAAATTGCTGATAGAAAGGGGGCAAGTTCTTTAGCATAATCACTGTAGAATCTTAAGGGTATCTCGTCTGGTCCGGATGCTTTTCCGCTACTAAGTGATAGCAGTTGTTTTTCAATTCTGATATCGTTTATTTCAATATTTTCCATTTTGGCGTCCGTGCGACGGCTGAAGTCAGGGACCGTGTTACGATTTTCCGCAGTGAAACAGTTTCGCAACACTGAATTCAGTATTTCTGCCTTTCTTCGGTCGTCCTCTGTTTCGGTGCCATCGTGGTCAACGAGTGACTGAATAGGGGATTTAGATCCGCTTACCGATTTTACATATGACCAAAACTTTTTAGGGTTCTTGTTTAGATTGTTTGCCAATGTTTTATGTTCGAATTCGTTGAATGCTTCTCTCATTGCTCTCTTTACGCTCTTTTTCGCTTCGTTCAGCTTTTCCTTATCAGCTATGATTCGACTACTCTTAAACCTATGATGAAGCTTTCTTTGTTTCCGTAGTACCTTTCGTACATGATTGTTATACCACGGTGGATCTTTCCCCTCGCTTTGGACCTTAGTCGGTACGAACTTATCTAAGGCGTACTGGACGATGTTTCTGAATTTTTTCCATTTTTGTTCCACATCCTCTTCCTCAGAAATGAACGTTTGATGGTGGTCACTCAGATATTCTGCGATTTGTGCCCTATCACTCTTGTTAAGCAAATATATTTTCCTTCCTTTCTTGGCATTTCTTATTACACTTGTAGTCATTGATGCAACCACTGACTTATGATCACTGATACCCTCTTCTACATTCACGGAGTCGAAAAGTTCCGGTCTATTTGTTGCTATGAGGTCTAAAACGTTAGCTTCACGAGTTGGTTCTCTAACTATCTGCTCGAAGTAATTCTCGGACAAGGCAGTCAGGATAATGTCACAAGAGTCTCTGTCCCTGGCTCCAGTTCTGATTGTGTGACTATCCCATTCTATACCTGGTAGATTGAAGTCTCCCCCTATTACAATAGTATGATCACGAAACTTCTTCACGACGTTCTGCAGGTTCTCTCTGAGGCGCTCAACTACTACGGTTGCTGATGCAGGTGGTCTATAGAAGCATCCGACAATCATATCTGACCCACCTTTGATACTTAACTTAACCCAGATTATTTCACATTCGCATTCGCTAATAACTTCACTGGATATTATTGAATTCTTTACTGCTATAAATACTCCTCCACCATTGGCGTTTATCCTATCCTTGCGGTATATATTCCATTCTGTGTCTAGGATTTCGTTACTGTTCACTTCCGGTTTTAACCAACTTTCCGTTCCTAATACTATATGCGCACTATTTCCTTCAATAAGAGATACTAATTCAGGAACCTTGCCCTGGATACTCCTGCAGTTTACCAATATTACGTTAACTTTTCCTGTTTTTGGTCTCTGAGGACGGACGTAATCTGCTTTTTGTCACTTTTGCTAAACAGAAAAATCTTCCTACCTTTTTTAATATTTCTATTTACGGCTGAAATAACCGATTTATGGTCGCTGATTCCCTGTTCTGCGTTAGCTTTTTCAAATAGTTCGGGTCTGTTTGTCACCAGAAGGTCTAATATGTTATCGCCACGAGTCGGTTCTCTATTTAACTGCTCAAGGTAGTTTTCAGATAAAGCACTTAAAAAAATTTCACTGGATTCTTTGTCCCTGCCACCCGTTATGAACGTTTGAGTCTCCCAGTCTATATCCGTCAAATTAAAATCTCCACCCCGAACTATAACATGGTGGGGAAATCTACTCGAAATATTTTCCAAATTATCCTTCAGGTGCTCAGCCACAACAGCTGCTGACCCAGGGGACCTATAGAGACATCCAGTTACCATGTCTGAGCATGCTTTAACCGCGACCTTCAACCAAATTATTTCACATTTCGGATCTCCGTCAATTTCCTTCGATACTATTGCACTTCTTATCGCTATAAATGTGCCTCCCTCTTCACTGTCCAGCCTGTCTCTGCGGTATACATTCCAATCTGAGTTTAGGATTTCATTACTGTTAACGTCTGGTTTCAGTCAACTTTCTGTCCCTAGTACTATATGGGCGTTGTGACCGTTTATTAATGAGAGCAGTTCTGGGACCTTTCCTTTACTATTAGCACCTTCATTATATGAAAGAGAGTATTCCGGTCAACATTGTCAAAACCTTTCTCTAGGTCTACGAATCCTTGAAATGTAGATTTGCCTTTCCATAATCTATTTTGTAAGATACGTCGTCGGGTCAGAATGGCCTTGCGTGTTCCAACATTTTACGGAATTCGAACTGATCTTCCCCGAGCTCGTCTTCCGACAGTTTTTCCATTCGTTTGTAAAGAATCCGTCTTAGTGTTTGGCAAACATGACTTATTAAACTGATGGTTCGGTAATTTTCGCACCTGTCAACATCTGCTTTCTTTTGGATTGGAATTATTATATTCTTGTAGAAGTCTGAAGGTACTTAGCGTGTTTCATACATCTTGCTCACCATATGGAGGAGTTTTGTCAGGGCTTGCACTCCCAAGGCTATCAGTAGTTCTAATGGAGTGTTGTCGACTCCCGTTGCCTTTTTTTGACTTTGGTCTTTCAGTGCTCTTTCAAATTCTTTTCGCAGTATCATATCTTTCACTTCATCTTAATCTACGTCTTCTTCCATTTCCATAATATTCTCAGGTACATCGCCCTTGTATAGACCCTCTATGTAATCCTTCCACTTTTCTGCTTACCCTTCTTTTCTTAGGACTGGTTTCCTCCCTGAGCTCTTGATATTCATACAGGTGGTTCTCTTTTCTCTCTCCAAAGGTCTCTTTAATTTTTGTGTAGGCAATATCCATCTTACTCCTAGTGATATGCCTTTATACATCCTTACATTTGTCTTCTAGCCGTCCCTGCTTAGCTCTTCTGCGCTTCCTGTCGATCTCATTTTTTAGACGTTTGTATTACTTTTTACCTGCTTTATTTACTGCATTTTTTAAATATTTTTTCCTACCATCAATTAAATTCAATATCTCTTCTGTTACCCAGGGATTTATACTAGCCCTCGTCTTTTTTACGAACTTTATCCTCTGCTGCCTTCACTATTTAAAATTCACCAAGACCGTATACTCCAGTAATTCTGTCCTCTATTCGTTCACCTATTATGGCATCGCAATCCTTCACGATAATTACATCTGTGCTTCCCGTTACAGACTGAATTACCCGCTTAATTCCCTCATGAACTCCCACTATATCCTCATCATCTGCCAATTTTTTCAGCATAAGTACCTCAACTGTAGACGCTAGCGTTGATTTTTTTTTCAAATCTGATGACGACAATCCTGCCGTTGATGTGTTCACTCTTTGACCATTTTCCATCTTATGACGACCTCGGCTCCCTTTATACTGTTTGCTTATTTTTTTGGTATTATCCTATAATAATCTTTGTATTTCATTTCACTAACCCCTACTACAACTAAGAGGGTAATCCCAAAAGTAAGGTCTCCTATTTTTTATAAGTAGTAGATCTGTTTATTTCTACAATGGTTTACATCAGTTTACAGCTTGAAAAAATGGTTCAAATGGCTCTGAGCACTACGGAACTTAACTTCTGAGGTCATCAGTCTCCCAGAACTTAGAACTACTTAAACCTAACTAGCCTAAGGACATCACACACATTCATGCCCGAGACAGGATTCGAACCTGCGACCGTAGCGGTCGCGTGGTTCCAGGCTGTAGCGCCTAGAACCGCTCGGCCACCCCGGCCGGCTACAGCTTGAACATTTAGCTATTTTTAGACGTAAACACCATTCATGTCGATGCATCTTTGTAGACGCTGTGGCAGTTTTTGTATGCTCATGTCATACCAGCTCGCCGCCATGCTGTTCAGAAAGTTATGAACCTCTTCTTTCACTTCGTCGTCGGAGCTGAATCGCTTTCCGGCCAAATGTTCTTTTAACCTAGGGAACAGCTAATAGTCACTGGGCGCCAAGTCAGGGCTGTAGGGTGGGTAGGTGATTATGTTCCACTGCAACTGTAGCAGGAGAGCAACGGTTTGCGGAGCGATGTGTGGGCGAGCGTTGTCATCGAGAATGTGTACGCCCTTGCTAAACATTCCTCTTCTCCGGTTCTGAATTGCCTCTTTGAGTTTTTTCAGTCTCACAGTACCTGTCAGCCTTAATGGTGGTCCCAGTGGGCATAAGGTCGACCAACAATACCCCTTTCCAACCCCCAAAAAACGGTTGGCATGACTTTACCGGCAGACTGTGCTTTGTTTGAATTTCCGCGGCGTTGGCGAAAAAGGATGCCGCCACTGGCGTGATTGTTGCTTGGTCTCAGATGTAAAGTGGTATGCCCAGGTTTTGTCACCCGTGACTACTGAGTTCAGAAAGTTGCACTGTTCTGCTGAAGACGGTGAAGAAAGCGCGGGAAGCATCAGCTCGTTGCCGCATGTGGTCCTCAGTCAGCATAAGTGCCACCCATCTTGCGCACACCTTCCGGTAGTTCAATGTTCCCGTTAAAATGCTGTGAGCAGTGCTTCAGGAAACCTCAGGAACCAAGGTGCAGAAATCATCGAGGGTGATCCGCCGATCTTCACGCAAGCTTTGCTCAACCTTCACCACTGTCTCCTCAGAAATTGACGGTCTCCCGCTCCTTTTGTTCGTCGTGAATTTCGTTCCGACCAGCTGCAAACTCTCTACACCACTTACGAACATTTTTGACATCTATGCACGAATCACCATACACTTCCGTCAATTGGGGATGGATTTCAATTGGCGCAGTGCCCTTTGGTTTCAAAAACCGAATAACTGCGCGCAATTCGCACTTGGCGGTAATATCCAACGGGAGCTCCATTCTCGACGGCTGCCAAGCCAAGACTGAGCACCTCAGCGCGGTGTGCGCTTGTTTACACACAGCGCGTGAAGCACTCTTCGTAACAGCGTGACCAAGTGCCAGAAACAGATTTCTGTACTTATCAAAAATAGGAGACCTTACTTCTGGGATTACCCTCGTATAATTCACTCTTTCATATTTTTAGTGCCCTTATAACACTATGACTAGCTACATTCCATGTTCCGATTTGTAGAATGTTACCGTTTCATGGTTTTTTTTTTTTTTACATATTTTCACGGTCCCCTGGCAGATATTCGAATGGGAGAATGATACAAAATCTTTTTCCCCTGGTGAGATAATCGTGACATTTTTTTACCTGCACGCCGAATTTCCTGTGGATACATTCCGTCTCTAACGTTGTAGTTTCCATTGTCGTCTGCATACTCCTGCCGTGAATGATTGCTGATTTTTCCGCCAATAGAGGCATTTTACTCCTCTCAGGATAAGGTGACCCCAGAGCCTACCTCTTCTCCTCCGCCCTCTGTTGACAAAGCCACTGACAGAAACAGGGTCATTATATCTACAGGAAGTTCTTGGCCGCCTCAGCAGATGCTTTTAAATTCAAAATTTAATAAGTCTGTGGGACCGAAACCTGATCCACAGGCTTTTTGACTGGAAGTCCAAGACGCTACACCTAGAGCACTACTGTAAATGTTTCGCTTAAGCACATGAATCAAGAATGCCAAAGTAATTATTCATAGTGACAACACTACTAACAAACGTCCGCATGACGAACGTCAGTGGGAGCGCTCACAACGTATTGCAAGCTTTCTGTCAGGAGACACACTGCTGACACAATTAAAGCTGAATTAATACTATCCAACTCCTAATTTGCTGGTAGATGTCAGCTGATGTACTCGGAAATTGTGAAAGCTCGGTCATAGTATGAGAGTGATAAGAAAGTTCATAAAATTAGATTTCAACGATTCTTATCCAAGCGATGGTTGGCAAGTTTTTCGGTAAATTGCATGAATCTTTGAACATCTGAAGTATGTGGGGTGTCGAGAATACTTTCCCAGTAGCCTTTCGTAGTGGCCATCGTGAGATCGCCTGTATAAAAATAGTGTGGAAAGAGGGGGAGGGGGGGGGGGGGGGAACGGCGGCTTGAGAATCTATCCTGATTCCGAACAGTTCTTTCATGACAGGGAGTTCATTTTTGTGCTAACTAATGACCTTGTTTCTGTGCCGAGTGGGTTTCTCCTGCTTTACCGGTGCTTGCCTCTCTAAAATACAAATTCGTTACGCCGGTTCAATGATTATTGTGAATACCTTAATAATAAAATAATATCGTCATCTCTGTTGTTGCCCGCTACAAGCGGTTAAATGTTTTCCCATTACTTAATGTGACAGCAAAATAATAACGTAGCCCTCTTTTGTCTTTTGTAACATGGCTGCGTTACAGCAACAGTGCATCCCAAAGTTTAAATGCATTCGAAACATCAGCAAACCAGTTGCTAAATACAAGTTTATTAAACTTTGACCACAGTTTCGACGATATTAATGTAGGAACTTTTAACAATATTGCCACGTTACGTGCAGAACAAAGATAGTAACATTACAATAAACAAAATTACAGGAATGTTACAGATTTATTTTCCTTCAGGGAACCATACACACGTAAAATCACATTATCTGTAATGAAACCTGAAGTTGCTGACTTTGTGCGGAAAAAAATGGCTCTGAGCACTATGGAACTCAACTGCTGAGGTCATTAGTCCCCTAGAACTTAGAACTAGTTAAACCCAACTAACCTAAGGACATCACACACATCCATGCCCGAGGCAGGATTCGAACCTGCGACCGTAGCGGTCTCGTGGTTCCAGACTGCAGCGCCAGAACCGCGCGGCCACTTCGGCCGGCCTTTGTGCGGAACATGTCATTTGGTTCAAATGGCTCTGAGCACTATGGGACTTAACTTCTGAGGTCATCAGTCCCCTAGAACTTAGAACTACGTAAACCTAACTAACCTAAGGACATCACACACACACATGCCTGAGGCAGGATTCGAACCTGCGACCGTAGCGGTCGCGTGCTCCCAGACTGTAGCGCCTAGAACCGTTCGGCAACACCGCCAGGCTGTATATGTCATTTAATTAACCAGTATGTATATACATTATATGAAGGTAGTAGCCATCTGCCGTAGGGTTTTGTCTTAGAACTTTAGCTTTTCTGACTTTTTGATTATTTATTTTTTTTTTAACTTGTGGTTAGATCCCTTAGAGTGTCAGTATGTTACGTTTAGAGCTTGTGACATGGGCGGACTGGGTGAAGAGTAGCGGCACCAGCCTTGTGTTACCTCTGGTATATGCACGTACCTGCAATGAGCAGCGCGTATGGTTTTACTAGTACACTACTGGCCGTTAAAATTCCTACACCACGAAGATGACTTCCACAGACGCGAAATTTAACCGGCTGGAAGAAGATGCTGTGATATGCAAACGATTAGTTTTTCAGAGCCTTCACACAAGGTTGGCACCGGTGGCGGCACCTACAACGTGCTGACATGAGGAAAGGTTCCAACCGATTTCTCATACGCAAACAGCAGTTGACCGGCGTTTCCTGGTGAAACGTTGTTGTGATGCCTCGTGTAAGGAGGAGAAATGCGTACCATCACGTTTCCGACTTTGATAAAGGTCAGATTGTAGCATATCGCGATTGCGGTTTATCGTATCGCGACATTGCTGCTCGCGTTGGTCGAGATCCAATGACTATTAGCAGAATATGGAATCGGTGTGTTCAGGAGGGTGATACGGAAGGCCGTGCTGGATCCCAAAGGCCTCGTATCACTCGCAGTCGAGATGACAGGCATCTTATCCGCATGGCTGTAACGGATCTGGCAGCCACGTCTCGATCCCTGAGTCAACAGATGGGGACGTTTGTAAGACAACAACCATCTGCACGAACAGTTCGACGACGTTTGCAGCAGCATGGACTATCATCTCGGAGACCATGGCTGCGGTTACCCTTGACGCTGCATCACAGACAGGAGCGCCTGCGGTGGTGTACTCAACGACGAACCTGGGTGCACGAATGGCAAAACGTCATTTTTTTTCAGATGAATGCAGGTTCCGTTTACAGTATCATGATGGTCGCATCCGTGTTTGGCGACATCGCGGTGTACGCACATTGGAAGCGTGTATTCGTCATGGCCGTACTAGCGTATCACCGGGCGTGATGGTATGGGGTGCTATTGGTTACATGTCTCGGTCACCTCTTGTTCGCATTGACGGCACTTTGAACAGTGGACGTTACATTTCAGATGTGTTACGACACGTGGTTCTGCCCTGAATTCGATTCTTGCAAAAACCTTTATTTCAGCAGGATAATGCACGACCGCATGTTGCAGGTCCTATACGGGCCTTTCTGGATACAGTAAATGTTCCACTGCTGCCCTGGCCAGCATATTATCCAGATCTCTTACCAATTGAAATCGTCTGGTCAATGGTGGCCGAGCCACTGGCTCGTCACAATACCCCAGTCACTACTCTTGATGAACTGTGGTATCTTGTTGAAGCTGCATGGGCAGCTGTACCTGTACACGGCATCCAATCTCTGTTTGACTCAATGCCCAGGCGTATCAAGGCCATTATTACGGCCAGAGGTGGTTGTTCTAGTACTGATTTCTCAAGATCTATGCACCCAAATTGCGTGAAAAGATAATCACATGTCAGTTCAAGTATAATATATTTGTCCAATGAATACCCGTTTATCATCTGCATTTCTTGTTGGTGTAGCAATTTTAAGGGCCACTAGTGTAGATATTGCGATTTCATGTGATTATGGTTGACGAGAAAAAATCTGTAATATACTTCTAATTTTGCTTATTGTAATTTTACTGTCTTTGTTCGAAACACAGTGTCTTCTGAAGAAGACGGTTTTAAAACAGTCGAAACTATGGTCAAGCTTTAATAAACCTGTATTTAGCAGCTGGTTATCTGTTATATGGATTTGTAGGATTATTATGTTGATGATTAAGTTCCTAGCGTTTTTCTTTTGCTTGTTGGTATTTCGGTTGCTATCTAGTTATTTTTCGATTGTCGCTTTTTATTTGTAGTTGACTGTTGTTATTTGAGTTTACAAGCTGTCATTTGGAGATAGTGAATAGAGCTGTGAACTCTAGAAAGTGGAGTGTCAAGTTGAGGAATCTCAACGTCTCCGACATATTTTTCTGTCTGAGATCAGTTGAGGGGTGACAGCAACGTACGCAGCCAGAAACATTAGCGCCGTGTATGGGGATAATGCCATTGGACAGATCACCGCACGAAAATGCATTTCTCGTTTTAAGGACGATCGTTGGACATTAAGTGACTCTTCACATTCAGGAAGAAGTTCGGGGTTTGATGAAGATCGTTTAAGCACATTAATGCACAATTATTCACGACAGCTCGAGAACTGGTAGGTGTGATGAACGGTGATCATTCCACCATCGTGCGACATTTGTATGCAGTGGTTTGCGTGGAGTGTGTGTGTGTTTGGGGGGGGGGGGGTTATAAACCGTGTGTGGGTTCCGCATCTCTTATCCAAAACCACAAAAATCAGCGTTGATCGTATGTGCAACTCTACTCGTTCGTTATCAACTGGCTTGTGAACGATACCGACCATTCTTATACTGTGCTGTTAGTGGTAACGAGGAATGCTAATGTGAGGAAAAGAAAGGAATGGTTCAGCCCAAGCAAAGCACCAACTGCCTGTACAAAGACCTGCGCGCATTCACAAACGTTAATGTTACGTATCTTGTGGAACAGAAACGGTCTGGTGTACCACGATTTGCTTCGCCGAGGTGTAACCATCACTGCTGACATTTATTGTCAACAACTGAGACGTCTCGCGGACGCAAGTAAAGAACTACGGTCAGGAAGAATGTGTAAAATGATGCTGCTCCACGATAACCTTGTGCTAGACTGACAAGAAAACTAAATACAGTAGTTGCGTTGGGATGTCATTCCGTAGCCACCTTATTCACCTTATCTTGCGCCCTCAAATCTCTATCGAACAGCCATAAAGGACCTGCCATTCGCGATGAAAATGCGTTCCGAATATTTCTCGACAAATTCTTCACCTCAAAACCACCTTAGTTCTGCAGCCGTGAAATCTAAAACGTACTGCAATGTTGGGAGACTGTTGTCAACAGTGAAAGAGAGTACATTATTAATGACTAAACTCTCTGTTATGTGCATCTTTTGTGTTTATTGAACTTATGGAAAAAACTACGAGCTTATGCGGCAATCAAGTAAATGTTTGACGAGGAGGATTAGGAGTTCGCGATATATGAACATAAATTATTTTTGTTTATATGGCAGGGTACAGACGAGGCAAAGAGCGACACCACTGGACAGTAGATGATTGAAAACGCTATACCCAGTGGCAGTCGGATGGAAGAGTTTGGCGAAAGCCTGGAGAACTTACCCGTCATCATGTGTAGCGCCAACACTGACGTATGCAGGAGGTGGTGTAACGGTACAGGAACAGTTCGGAGATGACGACTGTACCAGCATGACAATCCTGCTGTAATAAGGATCACCTGTAAATCAATGGTATGTGGGCATTAACATTCCTGAAATAGACTGGCCTCCCAATACTTCCGACCTGGATCCAACGGAACATCTTAGGGATGAGTTATGACGTCGACGTCGCTCGAGACCCCAGCGTCGAACATTACTACCATCTCTAGTTTCGACTCTTGGGAATGATTGGGCTGCCAATCCTGCGTTTACATTCTGACACCTCACTGAAAGTGTCTTCGTCAGAGACAAGCCATCATAAAGTCGTAGGATGGACACGTACCGCGTTTAATATGTAGCTGGATACCTTTGATGAGATAGTGCACTTGCTACATTCTTACTACCTGCTGCTGCTCTAAGGCACCATGGCAAGCACAACTGTAGCAGAAGCCCAAATAACCTGTCCTTTTTACTTGTACGGATTCCCCCCCACCCCGTCTGCTCTTTTTGGTATATTTCCACTCTGCATCAGATCCGCCGACTTAATAACGTTCTCCTTCTTCGGATCTCCGATGGTGCACATCTCACTTTCATTCAGTCCTGTATACCAGACGTAAAGATTCAATAAATTCTCCTTCCGTTCCATAGCAATATATTGGTAGAACACTTTCAAGGAAGAGGATTTTCTTCTACGGTGCTGCACTTCTTCTTTTGTTTTATGTCCACCGGCCAGTCTGTGAAATCTTACGCCGTAGAAAGGACAATTGTTTCACACTTTCCACTTTTGTGTAGTTCCCAGTATTGGTGATAATAAAGTCGATACTTTCATTTCTACTACGCTTAAGCGGCATTCTGTGCGAATTATGCAGCTCACTTACTTCAATTGGTTTCCAGTTCCTTACAGTCAGCCTAAAGGGATACCTTGTCTGCGAAACGTGACATAGGTATCTATTACCCGAGTTCTATCATTTCGCTTCTAAAATATTTCTCTTCCTTCATTGCTTCTTCGAAGTACAAGCTGAGCCCCGCGGCAGTAAACTACAATCAAACCCTACGTAACTAAAAATCTCTTTCGTAGATTTCCTTTTTTGTTGCTCCCATGTACTTACTGTAGTTGTAGATTATCCGCCCATCAGTACTTTAGTCTTCTAAGGAAAACGAACGTCCCTTTTTACCTTACATTGTTGACGACTTGTTCTAGGTCCACAAATTGTTCGAAGGTAGCAACATTTTTTTCAATTCATCCTTGATAATCAAGCGGAACATCCCAATTGCATTACTAATATCTTTTTTTTTTTCACTGAGCTAAACTGATCTTTGCTCTGTAAATGGACAGTTTTTTGATCTTGTATCTGTCAATTTTATCAGGGTTCCTTCAAACAACAGAGGTTGTCGTCTGACAATGTCACATAACGCCCATGTTCAGTAATGATTGAGCACATACAACACAATTTCTGGAGGCTCTACTTTGTCTTCCACATCAACAGCTACTTGACCGCTATTCACACTGAAGTATTGGTAGAGGGCTCACAAAACCACTGTCCGATTATTTCTTGCCCGATCTACTTTCCATTCAACTCTTCCTTCTACTCTCGAATAGCACGTAGAATAAATGAACATCTAAAGTTTTCGTGCCAGCCCTGATTTCTGTTATTTTTTAAGACGACCATTCATCCGTATTTTGGTCGGAAGCGAGCAGATACACTTCCTGACAAAAAAGTCAAGCGCCCAGAAGACATGGTAGAATTGTATACACTATGTGATCAAATGTATCCGGAGACCTAATTGAAAATGACTTACAAGTTCGTGGTTCTCTCCATCGGTAATGTTGGAATTCAATATGGTGTTGGGCTACACCTTTCCTTGATGACAGCCTCCATTCACACAGGTATACTTCGAATCAGATGCTGAAAGGTTTCTTGGGGATTGGCAGCCCATTCTACAGACTGCCGCACCGAGAAGAGGTATCGATGTCGGTCGGCGAGGCCTGGCACGCAGTCGGCGTTCCAAAACATCTCAAAGGTGTTCTAGAGGGTTCAGACCAAGACACTGAGCAGGCCAGTCAATAACAGGGATATTATTGCCATTTAACCAGCCCGCCAGAGACAATGCATTATGAACAGGTGCTCGATCATGTTGAAAGATGCATCCACCATCCCCCAATTCTCATCAAGAGTGGGAAGCAAGAAGGTGCTTAAAATATCAATGTAGGCCTCCGCTGTGATAGTGCCACGCAAAACAACAAGGGATGCAAGCCCGTCCATGAAAAACACGACCACACCGTAACACCACCGCCTCCGAATTTTACTGTTGGCACTACACACACTGGCAGATGACGTTCACCAGGCATTCGCCATACCCACATCCCGCCCTCCGATCGCCACATTGTGTACCGTGATTCGTCACTCCACACAACGTTTCTCCACTGTTCAATCGTCCAATTTTTACGCTCCTTACACCAAGTGAGGCGTCATTTGGTGTTTACTGGCGTGATGTGTGGCTTATGAGTAGCCGCTCGACCATGAAATCCAAGTTTTCTCACCTCCCGCCTATCTGTCGTAGTACTTGCAGTAGTTCCTAATGCAGCTTGGAATTTCTGTATGATGGTCTGGATAGATGTCTGCCTATTGTGCATTACGACTGTCTTCAACTAACAGCGGTCTCTGTCAGCCTACAGACGAGGTCAGACTGTACGCTTTTGTGCTGTACGTGTCCCTTCACGTTTCCACATCACTATCACATCGGAAAAAGTGGAACTAGATAAGTTTATGAGTGTGGAAATCTCGCGTACAGACGTATGACACAAGTGACACCCAATCACCGGACCACGTTCTTAGTCCGTGAGTTCCGCAGAGCGCCCTATTCTGCTCTCCCACGATGCCTAATGACTACTAAGGTCGCTGACATGAAGTACCTGGCAGTAGGTGGCAGCTCAATGCACCTAATATCAAAAACGTTTGTTTTTGTTGGTGTCCGGATGCTTTTGATCACTTAGTGTACGTAAACACCATGGGCTGGTATGTAAACGAGCTGCAGTTCCTGGTAACAAGTAGAGCATCCACTTGAATACTTCAGCACTGTCACACGCCTGGTAGGGTACATGAGGGGGCGATAACAAAGTCAGATGTGGAGTGGTCATTCTGGAGGACATGGAGGAGCCACGTACTTGTGTTTGTCAGCGTCGTCAGAGCCTGATAAGAGTTTAAACGTGGTGTTATTGTGGATCTCCGTTTGGCAGGCCAGTGGAATCTTTCAATATCCAGAGTTCTGAGGTACTGCGATCTGACTGGGATTCTGATGGCAGGCAACCGTGGTCAACGCTCTGGTCCACCGTGTATGACTACTACAAGGATGATCGCCGTACTGTGCACCAACCACGTCGTAACCACTCTACAACCGCACCTGCCATCCAAAAACCCAGGTGCAGTCCCTGCAACATTTTATGTTATCCTGCACCGTAGGCCAGAGACTAGCGGCAATCGGGCTAGAGAACTACTGTCCCAAGCGTAGGATGCTGTTAACCTCACAACACATATGCCTGCATTAGGAGACAGGCAGTGACAGGGAACATCACTGCTGATTAATACTATCGTACTGTGTTCAGTGGTGAGTTGCGGTTCTGTACTACACCAGATGACCGTCACTGGCGAACATGGCTACGACCTGGCCAGAGGTCCCCATCTTACAATATTTTGGAGAGGCACAGCAGTTTTAATCCTGGCGTCATCGTGTCGGGTGTCATTGGGCATGACTTTGGCTGATGGCTGGTAGTAATTGAAAGAACCCTGTCGACAATGTGTACGTCACGTACACCCTGCCTTCTCATGTGTTACCTCTACATCTACAGCTAAATACATATTCCTCAGACTACCGTACCGTGCATGGCGGATGGTACACTTGACAGCAAAGAAAGGGGGTCACTGCCGAATACAATCAACATAACGTAGCTGTGTTGCAGGTCCTCTAAACACCAAAACCCCCTGGGGTACAGTCGTTTGACTACACACAATGGGTACCGCAAGAGACTACTAAGAGACCAAAGGACTTTATGGCAGTCAGTCTAAGCATCAGCTAATATCGTCATACAAAACATATTAGAAAACACTTCTTAGCGATGAAACACCCCACAACACGCATAAACTAACCTTAATTACAACAAATGACATTCCAAAAGATCTGAGAAAACGGATTATTTTATATATATCGTACAGTACTCCTTAGTCAAAATTAAATACTTACGACAATATATGGAGTTACAAAGCTGTACGGCAACTGGAAAAAAGTTTTTCGCTCTCTAAAAGTTTTTCCAACCCCGTGCTGAAGGTCGCTCAACGGCGAGTGGCTCTGGAAACTGGATATTGGACGATCCAGTAGAAAAACGCGATTAACAGCAACAAGCACTCTAAGGAAATCTCAACATCAACAGCGAATCACCAGTAATATCATTGTTCTCGTAACACATCAACAGCTACGTATACACAAATTTGAACTTTAAATGACATGACCAACGTCGTCGTTCTGGACCTGGATTCAAACCCAGCACCTATAGCCATTGCTAACTAAGCTAAGCTTTGTTTGTGCGTTATTGAGACCGGATCACTAGGCATAAAGAGACGTGAACTATAGACGTTTGCACCAGTATCAGTTATCAATTCAGATCCTGAAAATAAATGACGAAAATGTTTGTACTGAACTGGGAATCCTGTCGAAAATGTTTGTACTGAACTGGGAATCCTGTCATAACAGTTACCGTCCTGGGAACTACCCCCAACGACGTTTATATGGTGTCATTCACAAGGAACAAGGTATGCTCATGTTTAAAATTGAAATGCCATCATATAAAGCTTGTGACAGGGATGCGAACCCAGCACCTAATTAGATTGTTAACGAAGTACAGTCATGCTCAAAAGTATCCGAACGACCTGGATTGCATTTTGCCTGATTCCCATGCAACCCACATAACGCAACTGTCTTACAGGTCCTCTAATCGCTCCTTGATACAGTCGTTTGACAATTGAAAATGGTTCCAACAAGTCACCACTAGAAAACACTGCTCTGTATCGCAATAACTCAGGATGTAAAGTATTACCACGATACTAAAAATATCAGATAATACCTCATCACAGATAAGACTAGAATTTATTGCAATAACTGACATACCTGAAATGTTAGCACTCTCATTAATACGTCAGATAGGTAATGCACGTAGTAAGTTCGTCGTATTCATGATTTCCTCTTCAAAGTAACATACCATACTTGTTATTTAACACAAAATGTCATTAAAAATTTACGTTATTCACGAGCAGCTAGTTGAGAGTATGTATGAACTTCAAATGACACGACGAACCGACTCGTTCTGCATCTGGATTCAAACCCAGGTCATGCAAACTAAGATTTCGTGACTGACGGAAGTTAACAGTTATTCCTGACTAGGCATAAAGAGAGTGATATACCTGGATTTGTATCAGTTAACAAATATCAACTTTAAAGTACATAACGTAAACATTTTTAACGGTCGCGAATTCCTACCCAGCACCTATTGTCCCTGTTAACGAACTACGAGAGATGTTAAATACTGCTTCTTCACAAGTAACTTACTAGAAATGCAGTGTGGTAAAGCTTTGTGTTGGACAGGGATTCGAACCCAGAACCTAATCGGATTGTTGTCGAAGCACAATCAACTTTGACATATCGGATTTTCTCGGTAGTAGCTAGATGTATTAACTGAAATGACGCCGGCCGGTGTGGCCGCTACGGTCGCAGGTTCGAATCCTGCCTCGGGCATGGATGCGTGTGGTGTCCTTAGGTTACTTAGGTTTAAGTAGTTCTAAGTTCTGGGGGCCTGATGACCTCAGATGTTAAGTCCCATAGTGATCAGAGCCATTTGAACCATTTGAACTGAAATGACGAGACGAAACATTAATTTTTTCCTTCCCAGGACTCCGACCCGGCACGTATCGCTGTTATATTCTAGAGAAAAGGAACGTTAAGTATGGGTTTGTTACACCAGCAGCGACATGTGAGCATGTTTGAACTAGAAATAATATGACGAAGTGTTCAGTGCTGACTGAGAATCGAACCGCAAACATATCGTTGTTGACTACACACAAAGAGACGTCAGCTACCGAATTTTTCTCCACCAGCATCTCGGAATAACATCCTTGAACTTACAGTGATCTCGCAAATAGTTCTGTGTCTCACTGGGAGTCAAAACGTCATATATAGTTAGTGTTGACAACGAATGAAAATGCATTAAAAATAAAAATTATTATCCACCACCTGGTAGGTGTTCTCATGCTACAGCTTGATAAAACATAGTGAAATTTTAGTGCTGGGCCAGGATTCCAACCCATTCATGCGCAATCTGCGGAGATGTTGAGGAATCTGCAGTTTTGAACAAACAACAAGTTGTAGTCGAGCTGTACTGTCACGAAGATATCAAATTCCGCGTTAAGGGCGGTCTGAGTGGCATCCCCAATTCAGAACCAGTTTTATCGACATACAGAAGCTCAAATAAAAGACGGAGTAATTGTCCTGTGACCATTCACAGGGTTTGTTTCGTCACTAGAAATAAATAACTAGTATAAGAAAGGTTAATGGTGATAGGGCTTCTACATGTCGCCACTCCTTACTTTATTGTGGTTCCACCTAACGTCTAGAGAAGGAATCTCATGTTTAATGTGGTTTCCAGACCACAATGCCATTATACCTTCTTCACTTGGCGTAGCCATTAGAGAATAGAACCTGCCACTCACTATCAAAAAACTTCGGCAGAAGTTGGAATCGAACCGAGACCAGCAGCATATGAAACCATCATCAGTCCAACAGACCACCCAACTCTCTGCTCTACGACTCATTTCTCTATCATAACACTGTTGCAGCACGCAGGCTCCTTGCAGTGGTTCGCAGGATGTTCAGTACATTCATTTACTTGGTTGACCGAATCGCCATGAACTAGCTGCCTTGGCTACCCAGTGCATACATTCGACTCTATTTTGTAATTACCGAAATAAAATAATGTAACTGAACGGTGCTGATATTCAAGACCATAAAAGTCGGTTAAAAGCTATCTGAGGAAGTTAACCTGCATTACTGCACAACTGTTTCACCAGGTATCCAGTCTAGCTTACGAAATTCCCAAACAGACTAACATTAATTATAATCTTTTAGTACTCATCTTACGATAACCGGTGATATATATATATATATATATATATATATATATATATATATATATATATATAAAGACAATTTAAATAAAAAGAAATAAATCAGTTTATATTTGGACATTTATTTTAGCATTGATCATTGTTTCGTTAAAATTTCAGCATATCAGACTTGATTCATAACTAAACTTGTGCCTTATTTAGGATTGTGAAAATGTGAGTTTGTAATCTTACGGAACACATCAAATACGGAGCCAAGATTGGGAGACTACATACAACACTGCATTCATAAAATAACACACGAAGGACGTTGAAGCATATCCAAGAGGAAATTAACCACAACCAATCGATTCAATTTTCACCCAAAGAAGTTGCGTTCGTAGCGCAATCCTGTCCGTCATGAAATTACCACACACTGGTATACTAAATTCATACTAACTCTCTGTGAAATCTTCCCGAAAAGAATAGCTGAGGGCTACTTTGATGCTTACACCACATGCTTCACGTGGTCAACTTGGTTTACACAAAGAGTGTAACTCCACAGTAATTTTGATAATTAAAATAAATTACACCGAAACGCAATTTACAAGAGAAAAACCTCGAACTGTTTACTATCGTCGTACTATTAACCTGATGGGTCAAACAATTGTATAAGCACGTGGTACTGGTCTCACAAAGTGCACCCCACGTGGGTTGAACATAAAGAAAAGTTGCTATATTGAAAAATATTGTCAAGACGAGACGTTACAATCTCACGCACATTCGTATTTAAGATTGATGATCTTAGAGTTACTGATCAACACGTGGTTCCACTTTACTCACAAAGTAGTGACAAAGCAGCTACCGGAAGATATTCTGAACTTCACACTCGAATTACATTGCCTTGCAATTTAAGATAACATTAGAAATTTTAGAGCTAAACCTGAAATAAAGGTTAGGCTGAACTTAAGAAATCCATTGTCCTATGGACTTAGCAGACACGCGCTTAGCCGGAGATCTTACCAGTTCAGACGCTCGCCGTGGACCGACTACCATGGGTCCCTCCTGAGGGGTGCCTCACAAATACAAACGGAAGTGACCAGAGAGGCACCTTCCTATACCAACATGACTAGCGACGGACAGGACCATACTAAGAATAGAAACCTCTTTGCTTCTAGAAAGCGTAGCTACCTGTTCCGACGTTGATCCTAATGTTCTCTAGCAGACAGGCTTGTCTGCTACCATCAAGCATGCAACTAGAAATGCATTTGCTTATTCGTTCTTTCACACAGAAGGGAAGGGGGCTGACAGTATCTTATCATATACAGTATATAAAAGAAAGAGGATTTAGGTCCCGTATGAGACTGTGTGACATGAATTACATATAAACTGTGTTTGAAAGTGTATTAGTGTGACAGATCGTTCTTGTTTATGTGTTTCCTCCCAGATAGTCAGAAACACCACAGTAAATTTAGAAGTGGAATGTATGCCGTAAATGACAACAGATTTAAGAAATTAACATGAAAGGAATCCAACAGAGACCTTTCACAGTGTAGGAAGCAGAAATTTAAATAGGAAGTGTTCCTTTCCATTTGAGCTACTCTATTGCGCTATCTGTTTGTTGAAACCATCGTGCAGTGCAAATCAATTAGTCGCATGTGAAAAAAAAGCTAACTTCTCCGTCATTTTGTTCTTTTCAGGTTTAATAGACGGCCAGGCAGCAGATGCGCTCGAAGCTTTTGTATTATGTATGGGGAGAGCGCATCGTGCCAAATTAGTCAGAAAAGTATTTTCTTCATTAGCTGTCGTCTGGTAGTGGCATTTCATTCTTCTTCAAACCTTGTTTGACAGCTTTAACTCAGAACAAGTTTTCTATATCCATGTAATCAATAAACTGCATGTGCATTGTCAGACTGTTATAGATAACATCAGAGAATTCGCATATATCGTTGATGATTAATTTCTCTCTCATGTTTAGTATTGTTTTATCAATACTAAAAGAAACTTTACGAAAACTGTGCACTGTATTGTAAGAAATGAAATAAAACTACCCACGATAACCTTACGACGAAAGTCTGTTTCAACAAAACTGAGTATCTGTACAGAAGCGTGCCTCTATCAGCAAGAATTAGTAAAACACTATTCACTTAGATTTCGATTGGGCCTGTGTTTAAATGGTATGCTGTGTCATATTCAACAGGTATGCAAACGTGGCATTTCATAAATAAAGTTACGTATTCCTAGAAACCCAAAATTTGCTTGTCAGCAGCGGAAAGAGGCGTTACCAGTTGTGCAGCATAGTAAGTTTTTCACCATTGCACTATGAGTTGAAAGTATTTTCTTACGATTTGCTTATCGATGTTTGATACACAGAAGGGATAAGAACGTTACATTCAGCGAGGCTGGAACCGCGAACCATAACAGTCGCCTTTCCACAGGTCAGCACGTCAACACAGAGCTAGCGGATAGATATGGTTTGTGCCTTCCTCTTACGAGACCAGTAGTGGCCAGAACTCGTAAACCGCTATTTACATTACGAGATTAGTTGCGGTTGCCACGTTCAATGACTTTGCTGGGCTGAAAACCGTAAATTTACAATCTTCTGTTACAGATCAAGCGATAACAACTCAGGGTATTCAATGGAAATGACACGAGAAATCAAGTGAACTTTGAGGCTTAATTCCGTGCACACCAGGAAGTAACTCGTCGATCACAGAGTTGCCAAACATACCTTGCGTTGTTGCCAAATCTCAGTTACATTACCAGCAGGAAGAAGGCGCACCGATGTGACCCTACAGCGGGCTGGGAAGTGACCATAGCTGGCGCCTCAAAGACGCGGCTGCTACGGCCTGGAATACGTTATGCGTCTGATTCGCATTTCTGTAACTAGGTTTAGGGACTGGAGCTTAGTTGCTAATAATACTCAGAAGTGACTGCTACCAAGCATCATAGCTCCCATAGTTGCTTTTATATTTCTTTCGTAACTATACTCAAAACTAAGAAACTCATTCACGGACGTTTTCGTGCCTCGCCGATAGTCGAACACAACAAACAAATAAAAATAAAAAGATAACGTGTGTGTGTGTGTGAGAGAGAGAGAGAGAGAGAGAGAGAGAGAGAGAGAAAGATGGTAAGAAATTGTTGTAAAGAAATTGAATACCGGTATGTAAAGAAATCTTTCATTAAAATGACTCGTTCCACATCATTACGAAATGTCGTATTCATGATCTATAGAACAAGTATTAATCTAATCTAATCTAATCTAATCATATTGCTGACTATCCATGAAGAGTCATGAAGTACCGAAACTTTCGTCTATATCAGTAACCAAATCTAAACTTGAAAATGAAAGACGACAGTTTTTGTAATAAACCGGGACTCGTATCAAGACCCTTTCATCCCTGTTAACTAACCATGAAAGATGTCTGATATACCTCAATTCAGAAGTAACGAAGTGTGTATGAATTTAAAGATGAAGCGCATGATGTGAAGTTCTGCGACGGAGATACGAACCAAAGACGTAATCGTATTGTTGACTAAGTAAAATCAAATATTACGTATCGGTTTTTCTTGCCAGCTGCTAGGTTCTTAATCTAAAATAAGGACACAAATTTTTGTGCCTGAGCGACAATCGAACCGCACTCCCATCGTTCTTCTTTATTGTCCACGAATATTGCTGAAGTATCAATTGCGTACTCACCAACAGAAAGATGTGTGCGTGTTTGTCCAGAAATTGTTGGCAACATGAACAGACATTAAAAATGCACGTTAATTTTACTAGCAGGCCGGTGCGCACGTGATAGGGCTTGAAATGAAATTATGAATATTTTTGTACTGGATTAGGATTCGGACCCACATATTTACTTTTGGAGGACACCTAGAGAAGACTGCAGTCTCGGGAAAGGGAATGAAATGATTGAACTATACTGTTCCGACAGATTCAGAACCTCGAAAGAGAAGATACGAGTTCGAATCACAGTCCAGCATCAAATTTTTCAACGTCTCTAGTTCAATCAAGTACAAGTAAAATAAGAGCCCTGTTCCTTTGGACGGCTATCAGTTCATCAAATAAAATAAAATTTTCTAATGTAAGTAAGTTTACTGGTGACAGTATTTCTGTGTACCCTGACCTCCACCTATGTCATTTTCCAACGTAAGCCGGCTCTGCCCAGTTTGGAATGAAGGAACGTGATGTTTAATGCGGATTCTGGATTATAACAGCTTTATCTTGAGGTTACCAGAGGTGAAGTAAATCTGTTTGTGCCTCTTAAAAGTAAATGCCTAAATCCACGCATTGCACTTGTGATAGTTCGTACCACCAGACCATTGTGGCCACATTTCCCAGCCACAGGAGTGTGCTGTAATGGATGATGTACTTAGCTTACTAAACTAGTCACGGTGGAAAAAAACGCGAGTCTATTAAATGGTTAACTAGAAGAAAGCTTCTGACGTGGAGATTATGCTATTCTCATGTCAGCAGGATGTAAAGACTCTTCTAGGCGTCATAGCCAAGATTTGAAGCCATCTTGAAATTTTCACTAATTCAGTAAAGTTCGAGAATATCCATTGTGAAGCGTGAAGTTAGCTGATAATTCGATTATCACCGTCAATATTACTATAATTTTCTTCATACCGCTGCTGGAACACATGTGCTTGAAGATCATTTAAGTCCTTTTGGTCATTACAGAAAGAGTTGCCCAAGAACAAGTTCTTTCCCTGTCTACGGAGTCCTTTTCATGTTAATATCAAACATCAGCAATTACTCGTAGATCACATTAAAACTAAAGTAATTGATAAAGACGTTACTTGATAACGGAAACGCGCTGCCTTTCTTCATTTACTTGCGCCTAGAAATGGCTGTCGAATACTGCCAAACCAAAAGTCAAGGGATCTTACTGCCTTCCAATATACGTCGCTGTCCTGTTCTTCCATATGATTTGGAAGACGTGACCTGTTTCAAGTTGTCTATGACACAGAATGTTTTAGAAAATCAATTGTTTTCCTTTGCAATAAACAGAAAGATTTTCATTCTAAGCTATCCATGTCCAAAATTTTTGCAATAATAGATCAAATTCAATATTCGCTTCCATAATGTAAGGAAAATATTTCACAGTTGCAAAACCCGCATCCGACTCATTGTCCTTACACTTAAGTGGCTGGCCATAAATTCTAGCTCAAAGTGACGCCAGTTTAAGTAACCTAATGTAGCGAAGACAGTTTTCCAGTGCTCTTTCTCACCGGAAAATATGCAATTCACTCATTGGGCTCCATAAATACACTGTAACAGTAACTTCTGTGTGTATGCAATGCATACGGATTGTAGAATTTAGTGGTGCTCTCTCTTCCACTTCTGTGTACAATATGCCAGACATAAACGGGTCCTTTATCATTACAGGCCCTGGGCGGTGCGACATCGTATTGGCAAGAGTAATGTGCTTATACTGACAACCTCATTGTTCGTTTTACCCGATTTTGTAATCATTTAAGTAAAACAACATGACTTTCGAGTGGGAGACATTTCGTTCACCTTTTCCTTCTGTGAAATTTGTCAGTAAGCTTTTTGCCTTCGAACCAGCGAAATGCGGCAGAGTACGGCTGGTAAACGATATACAAACCACGATTTAGTGCCGATAACACGATTTCTTTAAACACTGGCGTAGCTGAAGGAATTAAGTTTCTTCTTAAATAGTCTTATGCAGCAACGTTCACAGATATCTCAAATAGGAAAAGCTCTTTATCCAGGTACGAAGACTGTAAAACAAACTTCCCACAGTTTGTGTCAGGTTGATCTTCTCGTCTGATAGCACTGCTTAAGTATTTTGTGTACGAGGTATTAAAGTAGTGTTCCTGTAGCTGTGGGAATCATTGGTAGAAAACAAGTTTCACACCAATGGGTACAGTACTGATAAATATTCAAAATGATTACCAACCTAAGTCTGCGTTCATCCACAAACAGAGGCGTATTTCTAATATTGAAGCTAGACTAGGTATCCTTGTCTTCCTTGAGTGGGCATTGGAAGGCGTTTACATGCACGTATACAAGGGTAATACCAAAGGCAGGGTCTCCTAAGGGACACGCAAGTGCCAACGCAGGCACAAACGAGAGATCCTTAATTTTAATGTCAAGCAGAAACCACGGTGTTGGCTGCATGGTGGCAAGGTGGTAAAGAGCAAGACTATGGATACGAAGGTCTAAGGTTCGATCCCTCACCAGTCACACGATTTTTATGTGCCGTTTTACACATATTTCCCCTGGGACAGTGTTTGTTGATGTGAAAAATGCCGAGTTGCACTGTGGTCCGAAAGCGACGTAAAACTGTAAGTTCCCCTATTAACTGGCTAAGTAAGTGTGGTGTCACCGCCAGACACCACACTTGCTAGGTGGTAGCCTTTAAATCGGCCGCGGTCCGTTAGTATACGTCGGACCCGCGTGTCGCCATTATCAGGATTGCAGACCGAGCGCCGCCACGCGGCAGCTTCCTAGGACTCGTCCCAGTTGTACAGCCGACTTTGCTCGCGATGGTTCACTGACAAAATACGCTCTCATTAGCCGAGACGATAGTTAGCATAGCCCTCAGCTACGTCATTTGCTACGACCTAGCAAGGCGCCATTATCAGTTGCTATTGATCTTGTAATTCACGTACCGTCAGACCGACGTTCACCATTAATGGATTAAAGTTAAGTATTCCACCAGCTACGTCCGTTTTACTAAAGTCTAATTTCCTTGTCCTGTTCCAGACCTCACGCCAGCCTGCGTGAGCTAAAACGCTTGCCTTTCGGCTTCCTCTAGTATTCTTGGGTTGGCTCTCCTGCCAATTCACAACAGTAAGTCAACTCAAAGGTCGGATGAAAGCAACAGCGTACCACCTCCAACAAGTCCGTGCCTATTGAAGCACTGTGGTGTTCAAGCCACTCTTGCGACTGATGACTGCTTTACTTTCTATGGGTTCCAAAACTAATGATCTTCAGGTTATTAACATTTTTGTGTTTTCATGCTGTAGCTTTGATACCAGTAAACGTAAGTAACCGGCCGAGCACTGTCACCTTTCGAGTTGTCAATGTGGTAGACGACGATGCTGTCGACACCAGTTACAATTTTGGTCATGGCTATGTTTCAGTCGAATACCTCTATGGGCCTTTCTGCGTATTTCAAGATATACTTTTATAGACGTGGTACGCTTCCAAATTGATATCTGATAGAGCTGTATTTAGCAACATGAATCAGGTATGTTTTCCGTGCAATATATCAGACAACACGTCAGTGCAGAGAGATTTCGTTTATGTGTTGCGCATGGTGCAAGAAATATTTGTATTTTGCTTACTTCTGTGATAGGTTTCACCCCACTGAATGCGAGCAAGCCCACGAATAGACTGTCAATAACTGGAATTACGCAATAACACACTTAAAAGTTGTAGTTTTGCATTATGTATCCCGATGAAAATAACTGTAAACAGGTTATATGCCTACTTGCTTATTATCGCGCTTCTCGATGCTTTCCTCAAAAAATTAAAATAAAAATAAAAAGAGAGAGAGAGAGACAGAGAGGGAAAACAGAAATTTATTTCAAATATCAGCTCAGTGAGGCCATGTTCGTCTAGTGATGTAAAGGAAGGATAGTTTATAGGCAATATCTCGTTGTACTAGCGATATGTATGGCTACGGGGTTCTTTGTTTTCTCTCTGCAAACAACTAGAACAGAATTCAGTAACAAACTGGTAAGAACACCTACTCAGTGCGCCAATTAAACACTCAGCCATTCTTGGTTATTTTGTTAATCGTCTGTAATGCAGTAAACATCCTTGATTATTGATTTGTAATTACTATCATTGTTATTGTTATTCGTCACCCCACAACAGCTTTCCTATCACTCATTACCGCCGATGAACGTAACGAATGGATCAGGATGAATGGAATGTGGGATGTTTCGTCACGGGGAATATACACATTTATCTCGGCGTCTTGTGTCAGTGTAATATGAAAATCTCAATAAGAGAAGACGACAATAACACCCAACAATTTCTGTCCACTTAACACCATGACGACAGACAAATTGGCGTCTCACTGTATTTTGATTATAATTCGTTAGCCTTTTTGCTACCTCATTTTAATACCTCGTGGGAGCAGGCATAATATTTTGCTTTTTGAACACCGAACAATAACACACAAAGATAGTAGATGGAAGGATACAAAGAAAAAATCAGACTCATGGGTGTGGATCCAGTTCATCACAAGAAGACTAAACAAGAGGGAAACATTACGAAAGCAATGAATACGCTGGTTACTATACATTATTTGTATAGATCTGAAGATGAAAAAGCGCAGATCTGCACAGTGCCCGCGTCTGCACTTTAGTTTCTGTCTTAATGGGCATAATTTTTAGTTTATTCTCTTCTGAATTATCAAATGAATTTATTATTACGTGGTACAGAATAATTAGGTAACTGTGTTTCTTACAGCTTCCATTCGCACCAACATTTTTCTACATTCTCGTGCAATTCATGAAATTCTACTTGTGTGATCACAAGACTGCACATAGATGCAATCGATTTCGAGGTGCAAAGTGTTTGTTATCTTACTTTTCGTGACAGGTTGGCAAAGTTGATTTCCAAAGACTTTCTATTGTACTGAAATAATCTTTTGCAACGAAGTAACAAGGTAAGTGTTTTATTCGTATATATTTTGTGGGAACTGTAATCGTGATGGAAGGTTACACAACTGAATGCTTGACACAGCTGGTAGGAGGAAACGCTGCATGTTAACCAAACCCCGCGCCTCCTCTCCATATCCTCCTATGACACCAGCACAGGATTCTCCTCCTAATAACGCTACAGAGCTGTTCCTAGCACAGCTGATAATTGGCAACATCGTCACAAACATTTGGCAACACCGTGACAGTGCAATCACTTCTGCGTATGGTACTGAGCTGACTCGCTAAATTCACTTGATATTCCCTTTCCATTTGAATGACTCGTGGTATATAATCATCACGTAAACTAAGACACTGAGCCAGAAATTTCAATTTTTTGGCTAAAGAAATGCTATTCTTCACATAAGTGAAAACTTTTAATATCTTTCACGATGCGTTATGAGGCTGAGCGACCAATACCATGACGAGAGTGGCGTGCTGGCAGCAGTGTGTCCGTAGCCCCTTGGTACCGCCCGTGTCTCGTGTTCCAACGGTTAGGAAAATCTTCAGTTCTAACCGTGGTAGGGGCAGCGCGTGCGAGATTTTTTTGTGTATTATTTAATGGAGCTGCAAATTCCCAAAAAAAATACTATAACAAAATCAAAATAAAACCTTTACACATCAAATCCTCTTGGCAGCTCGACTCAGTAAGTTGTGTTAATGGTCGTAGATCTCGGCTTTCTGACTGCCAAGCTGATATACAATACAAGCGTCTCTGAAGAACTTCGAATCGACCGTCAACGATACGAAATTCAATAATGTTCTTCACTTAAGACTCCCACGCCAGGGTGATATGTATGAAGCAAATAAATTGACTAGCAAATCGCAAGAAAATACTTTCAGCTCAGAGTGCAATGGTGAAAAACTTACAATGCTGCACAACAGGTAACGTCTCTTTCCGCTGCTGACAAGCAAATTTTGGGTTTCTAGGAATGCGTAACTTTATTTATGAAATGCCACGTTTGCATACCTGTTGAGTATGACACAACATACCATTTAAACACAGACCCAATCGAAATCTAAGTGAATAGTGTTTTACTAATTCGTGCTGATAGAGGAACGCTTCTGTAGAGATACTCAGTTTTGTTAAAACAGACTTTCGTCGTAAGGTTATCGTGGGTAGTTTTATTTCATTTCTTACAATACAGTGTACAGTTTTCGTAAGGTTTCTTTTAGTGTTGTTAAAAGAATACTAAACATGAGAGAGAAATTAATCATCAACGATATATGCGAATTCTCTGATGTTATTTATAACAGTCTGACAATGCACATGCAGTTTATTGATTACATGCATGTAGAAAACTTGTTCTGAGTTAAAGCTGGCAAACAAGGTCTGAAGAAGAATAAAATGCCACTACCAGACGACAGCTAATATAGAAAATACTTTTATGACTATTTTGGCAAGATGCGCTCTGCCCATACATAATACAAAAGCTTCGAGCGCATCTGCTGCCTGGGCGTCTATTAAACCTGAAAAGAACAAAATGACGCAGAAGTTAGCCTTTTTTCCACATGCGACTATTTTGGGTTGAGAAGTGAAGAGAAATATGTTCAAAGTTCCACTAAATTGTTAACTTCAGCAGACAGCAGAATTGCGTTTTAAAAAAATGTAGTAGCGAATGTAATAGAACGCGCGACGTTTTATCAACAGTGCGCGAAGCTTACCATTACGCTACTAGCTGTGATGTAGCTACAGCACCTCTGGAAGTTAAAACAGTTCCTCCAGAACTTCGGCATTCCACAGTGCTGTGAGATAATGCATATGGCCGGATCTAGACTTCTGAGAGAAAGACAGTTACAGCAGTTCTTTTGCACTGTACGAGGTTTCAACAAACAGATAGCGCAATAGAGTAGCTCAAATGGAAAGGAACACTTCCTATTAAAATTTCTGCATGCTACACTGTTGGCAGTTCTGTGTAGGCGGCAGTTACATTATTTTATTTCGGTGGTTACAAAATAGAGTCGAATGTATGCACTGGGTAGCCAAGGCAGCTAGTTCATGGCGATTCGGTCAACCAAGTAAATGAAAGTACTGAACATCCAGCAAACCACTACAGGGAGCCTGTGTGTCAGAATTCTCATCTTGTGTGCCGCAACGGTGTTATGATAGAGAAATGAGTCGTAGAGCAGAGGGTTTGGTGGTCTGTTGGACTGATGACAGTCGTGTTCCGGCACTCGGCCAGTGCACATCACGCGGTGACCGGCGGTAGCGCGGGCCGGTGTTTACGTCGCGAGCAGTGCTGAGGTGGAGAGCTGAGCAGCGTGTGCGAGCGCTGTTAACGTTTATTTCTGTATAACTGTTGTAAGTAAGATGTCGACAATTAACAGAGCGAACAGCGTTCAGTGTGTTTTCGATCGCGCTGCCTTGCGACCGACGGCTTTTGAAATTCATGAGTGGATCTTTGAGGATCTGAAATAGCCTGAAGATATAGTCGACGCGTTCCAGTTGGACATTGTGCAGTACTCGTTATTTATCATATTTATTTCGAGTGACACTTACGAGAAATTCGTTGAGGAGCATGCTGGTGTGAGACAATTTCGTCATACTGATGGCAGTATTAGTAATGTCCAAATCGTGCCTTCGGGATACGGAGTGAGAAACGTCAGGGTATTTAATGTGCCACCTGAGTGCCCTAATGACCTGATTGCACATTCTCTGTCACTGTACGGGGCTGTTTTGTCAATTACAAATGAAAAATGGTCGAGTGCATATTGCTACCAAGTTAACAGCGGGGTGCGAAGTGTACGTGTGGACTTAAAAAAGCGGCTGTCGTGCACAGGTAACTTACATTGGACAACCCCCTACCTGTTAGATCTGCCATTCCACAAAACATCTGCGGATGAACTGTACACGTCGACGTCCATTTCAACTTCCACGGCATCGTCCTGCAGACGGTAGTGAAAAGCTTGTTCCGCTATTGAGTGAGGTAGTCGCGGGGACTGTACTACCATCCCGGCAGCCGGAACGTGTTGGCGAGGCGGAGATGCCAGTTCAGGTGGAATGCAGTGCCAAAGACATTCGCGGTAGGGCGGACGTCGATTCGGCACCGTCATCCTCACCGGGGCAGTTACCGCTGGATAGCAGCAATGCGCCAGCCACCTCTGAAACTAAGCCGTGTGATATACAGGAGCGGGTGCAGATCAGTTTGCCTGAACCACCCCTATCGGTAGAGACTGCAGCAGAAACGAAGAAAGGCCGCCGAAGGAGAAGCAAAGGGAATAGTAGCAAAGAGGAAAAGTCGGATGATTTGAGGCCCGTACACATGTCAGAAAGTGGCAGCGAGACTGAACCTCAATCTTCTTGCTCCGTGCGCTGCGAGGACACCGCGAGGCAAGAACGCATTCGTGAACAAACCAAACACCTGAAGGCACTACTGAGCGCTGAGAGGCAACAGAGCACCGTAACGGCTATGAGGAAGAGCGAGAAGAGCAGCGAGCAGCTGCAGCAGCGCTCCCGCAGGAACTCGACGTCCGTCGCAGCGCCGCGTGGTGGCCAGGCGGACGCGACCACGTTGACAGACTCAGCCGGCGGTGGCGGGCAGGGCGGCGCGCGCACCGCAGAGCACCCCGACAGCAATGACCCGTGGTGGCGGCAGGATGAGGAGATGCAGCAGTAGCTGCTCTCGCGCATGTCCATCGCGCTGCGACGTTTCCACTCCCTGACCCGTTGTTGGTTTTGACATTTCGTTTCGTAATCCAGACATTCCCAACGTGTTTGGTTCAAAGCCGTCGAGACGGACGATCCAACAATCAGAGCTCATTGTCCTCTGAACCATCATGTGCGATAGCCAAACCTACAACGTTACCACACTTAACGTCAATAGAATTCAAAGTGCGGTGAAACTCCGTTCGCTAACTGATTTCTTGTATGGTACCAGCGTTGACATTGCCCTCCTACAGGAGGTAGTCACAGTCTTAGAAGTGCCCGGTTACGTTCTCATTAATAACATCAACCTCCAGGATGCTGTAGGCACTGCCATACTTCTGCGTGACGGTATACCATTTACGGATGTGCAGCGGCTGCCTAATGGTCGTGGCATTTCTCTTCGAGTGAATGGTGTGCAGATTGTTAACGTGTACGCCCCCTCAGGTAGCACTCATAAGAGGGATCGTTCAAAATTTTATAAAAACGAGGTTCCCATTCTTCTTAGCGCTTATCGTGCACATCTCATCCTTGGTGGTGACTTCAATTGTGTGCTTAACGACAGAGACCAAACTCCCAACACGAACAGATGTATCGAACTTGAACATATAATTCATGGCATGCGTCTTCACGATACATGGCAACAACTGCACGGTTAACGGGTAGCGTACACCTTCGTAACCAGCCATTCGGCCAGTCGGCTGGATAGGATCTATGTGTCCGATGCCATCCAGCGACACACTGTGAACTGTGACATAGCTCCTGTCAACATCTCCGACCATTGTGCATATCAGCGTTACAACGCCAGCAAATATACCGCGGGAAAGGCTACTGGAAATTGAATGTCAGCCTTTTGCAGGATGCCCAACTTAAAGAGGAGGTGAACATAACGTGGCAACAGCTCCAGCGGCAACGAAGTCGTTACGAGAGCGTTCTCCAGTGGTGGATTCAGTGTGCTAAGCCTAAATTACGCCTCACCCTCATGAGCTACGCCCGACAAAAAAGCTTTTGGCAGAAACAGACTATTGAGTTTTATTATCGCTGTTTGAGAGAACTGTACAGTCGCACTAACAATCCTTCTCGCGATATCGACGTAAAGATCAAACGATATAAAGCGAAAATCACGGCGATACAACGCCAACGAATGCAAGGCCTCATCGTGCGAGCGCACCCCAAGGACGTTGCCGCCAAAGAACGGGCCTCTCTGTACCACATCCTGAGAACGACGAAACGGTGTAAAGCCATGTTGATTGAAGCCGTCGTTGATGACGCTGAGAATGCCATCACGAAGCAACGTGACATCATCTCGCACGTCTACGACTATTATAGTCAACTTTACAAGAAGCAATTCGTTGATGGCGACGATTTTCTTAGGACCTTGAGCTGTCGCTTGTCACAACAGGATAATGCAAATCTGGAATCTCTTTTCACAGAGGACGAAATCCGACTGGCGGTCCACAGTGCAAAGAAAGGGAAGTCACCGGGACCCGACGGTCTCAGCGCTGAGGTTTACCAGCGTTACTGGAACCTCCTCGGTCCGACACTCCTTGAGATAGCGAATGAACTCTGGCACCTGGAAGTTATACCCAAGGCATTTACGGAAGGTATCATCCTGCCCTTACCGAAAAAAGAGAACAGCAGTAAGGTCGAAAACATGCGACCCATCACACTCCTGAATGCCGATTTCAAAATCATCACCAGATCGATTAAGCTAAGGATGCAAACCGTTATATACAAGGTTTTAGGCAGTTACCAGTACAGTGCTGTGCAAGGCCGAAGTGCAATCTCAGCTGCCTGCGATTTGAGAGACATCATCTGTTCATATGCTGAAAGCAAAGGACAGGGCGCTCTGATCTTTCTAGATTTTGAGAAGGCTTATGACCGTGTATGTCATGACTTCCTCTTTAAGAGAATGAAGAAACTAGAATTTGGGCCTCATCTCATAGAATTAATTCGCAAACTTACTACAAACGCCTCTTCACGGATTCTCATTAATGGCCATTTTACAAAAGAAGTTTCCATTGAGCAATCCATCCGCCAAGGATGTCCTCTGTCAATGATTTTGTACGCCATTGCAGTAGAGCCGCTACTGAACAACTTAGCGCATAGCGGTATCGGGATTAGCGTCGAGTCTGTCACTATCCCATGCATTGCGTATGCTGACGGTATATGCGTAACTGTGTCATCATCGCAACAACCTCTGTCAGCGGAAACTCTTTTACAAACATTCACATTTCTTTCAGGAGCAATACTAAATAGAACTAAAACCACAGCTTTGCAGATTGGTGGCGGTATCGGAGACATATCCCATGTTACCTGGTGCAAGGTCAAGGATTATCACACAACCCTCGGTGTTACCTTTGAGGCCAAACCAGACAAATTCCTGACGAAGAACTGGTCACACATGCTTAATAAATTACGTGCTGCCTTAATACTTCACTCCGACCGTGACTTGAACATACTACAGAAAGTTAAGACCATCGAGATCGCCATTACGAGCAAGATGAATTATTTGGCGCAAATTCTTCCAATCTCCGACCATCTAGCCAAGAGTATACAACAAGCGTTATGTTGGTTTCTTTTTAGGGGGCACATTTTCAAAGTTCAATTCGATACCTTACCCTTACCTTCATTCAAACGTGGCCTTAACCTCATTAAAGTACACAAAAAATGTGTCACCCTGCTCCTAAATCGCATCAGGAAGGAGTTTCGTACCCGGAGGACCAGTATCATCTCAAACCTCATTCAGCGGTGGAAGCCTTATAGCCTTGACCCACCAGTTAATATCGCCGGCATTCCACTTTCTTACCGACATGTGCGACTGTACTACATGGAAATGAGCTACATTCGACACAACATCGTCGATAACGGAAGCCTGACGAACAGGAAGCTTTATGGCCTTCTCATGACAACAAACCGCAGGAATCGTCTCGAAGAAAAACATCCACATACACATTGGAGTATAGTATGGCGGAATGTGCACAGCGACGTGTTACCGTCACGCGTCATAGCCGACTGGTATCTAACAGTCAACGATAAAGTCGCAACGAATGAAAAGCGACATAAAGTAGGCCTTCATCCAACGCCCAACTGTGACGCATGCAGAAGAGTCGATACGCTTATTCATAGGTTCACGTGCGGACATGCAGAAGAAATTACTACATTTCTTCGTCAAAGATTGTCGGTGATAGACCGTACGACGCCCTGTGGTATAGACCTTTTAGAGATCATTCAACCACAAAAACTGAGATATCCACGAGCAAAAGACAACGCTGCAACGTGGATCATGGGCCACACAGCGTCGTTTATTATGCAGAATAGGCGTGCTACTTTCCTCGACTATTATTCTTACACAGAAATTGAACACTTCAAAATGAGCCAACATTGTGACTACAGGAGGATATTTGGAAATATGCTGAAAATCATAATTAACGGTTAAATGCTTCAAATACAATATTTCGGATAGCAGAGGTTCCCAGTGACCTGTATGTATGAATCCTATTTGCTTCCTGGGACTTCAGTTCTTGTCGGAATTTTACGATGCTATTCAGATGCTCACCAATGCAGAAGGCATTTTTTCTTTCCCATAATACAAGAAAAATAAAAAAAATAAAAATGATGGTTTCATATGCTGCTGGTCTCGGTTCGAGTCCAACTTCTGCCGAGGTTCTTTTATAGGGAGAGGTAGGTTTATTCTTTTCTGGCTACGCCAAGTGAAGAAGGTATAATGGCATTGTGGTCTGGAAATCACATTAAACAAAATATTCCTTCTCTACCAAGTAGACGTTAGGTGGAACCACAATAAAGTAAGGAGTGGCGACATGTAGAAGCCCTATCACCAGTAACCTTTCTTATACTAGTTATTTATTTCTAGTGACGAAACAATCCCTGTGTATGGTCACAGGACACTTATTCCGTCTTTTATTTGAGCTTCTGTATGTCGATAAAATTGGTTCTGAACTGGGAATGCAACTCAGACCGCCCTTAACGTACAATTTCATCCCTTCGTGACAATACAACTCGACTACAACTTGTTGTTTGTTCGAAACTGCAGATTCCTTAACATCTCCACATATTGCATATGAATGGGTTGCAATCCTGGCCCAGCACTAAACTTTTCACTATGTATTATCAAGCTCTAGCATGAGACCACCTATCTGCTGGTGGATAATAATTTTTATTTTTAACGCATTTTCATTCGTTGTCAACACTAACGACATCTGACGTTTTTGACTCCCAGTGAGACACAGAACTATTTGCGAGATCACTGTAAGTTCAAGGATGTTATTCCGAGCTGCTGGTGGAGAAAAAATCGGTAGCTCACGTCTCTTTGTGTGTAGTCAACAACGATATGTCTGGGGCTCGATTCTCAGTCAGCACTGAACACTTCGTCATATTATTTCTAGTTCAAGCATGCTCACATATCGCTGCTGCTGTAACAAAACCATACTAAACGTTCCTTTTCTCTAGAATATAACAGCGATACGTGCAGGATTGGTGACCTGGGAAGGAAAAAATTAATGTTTCGTCCCGTCATTTCAGTTAATACATCTAGCTACTGCCGAGAAAATCCGATATGTCAAAGCTGATTGTGCTTCGATAACAATCCGATTAGGTTCTGGGTTCCAAACCCTGTCCAACACAAAGCTTTACCTCACTGCATTTCAAGTAAGTTACTTGTGAAGAAGCTGTATTTAACATCCCTCGTAGTTCGTTAACAGGGACAATAGGTGCTGGGCAGGAATTCACGACCGTTAAAAATGTTTACGTTACGTAATTTAAAGTTGATATTTGCTAACTGATACAAATCGAGGTATATCACTCCCTTTATGCCTAGTCAGGAATGACTGTTAATTTCCGTCAGTCACGAAATCTTAGTTTGCATGACCTGGGTTTGAATCCATATGCAGAACGAGTCGATTCGTCGTGTCATTTGAAGTTCATACATATTCTCAACTAGCTGCTCGTGAATAACGTAAATTTGTAATGATATTTTGTGTTAAATAACAAGTATGGTATGTTACTTTGAAGAGGAAATCATGAATACGACGAACGTACTACGTGCATTACCTATCTGACATTCGGGAGGACGACGGTTCAATCCCGCGTCCGGCCATCCTGATTTAGGTTTTCCGTGATTTCCCTAAATCGCTCCAGGCAAATGCCGGGATGGTTCCTTTAAAAGGGCACAGCCGACTTCCTTCCTCATCCTTCCCTAATCCGATGAGACCGATTACCTCGCTGTCTGGTCTCCTTCCCCAAAACAACCAACCAACCAACGAACCTATCTGACGTAATAATGAGAGTGCTAACATTTCAGGTATGTCCGTTATGGCAATAAATGCTAGCTTAAAAGCCTTAAGGACAGTCTTATCTGTCATGAGATGTTCCCTGATATTTTTAGTATCGTGGTATTACTTTACATCCTGAGTTATTGCGATACAGAGCAGTGTTTTCTAGTGGTGACTTGTTGGAACCATTTTCAATTGTCAAACGACTGTATCAAGGAGCGATTAGAGGACCTGCTAGACAGCTGCGTTATGTGGGTTGCATGGGAATCAGGCAAAATGCGATCCAGGTCGTTCGGATACTTTTGAGCATGAATGTACTTCGTTAACAATCCGATTAGGTGCTGGGTTCGCATACCTGTCACAAGCTTTATATGATGGCATTTCAATTTTAAACATGAGCATACCTTGTTCCTTGTGAATGACACCATATTAAACGTCGTTGGGGGTAGTTCCCAGGACGGTAACTGTTATGACAGGATTCCCAGATCAGTACAAACATTTTCGTCATTTATTTTCAGGATCTGAATTGATAGCTTATACTGGTGCAAACGCCTATACTTCTCTTTATGCCTAGTGATCCGGTCTCAATAACGCACAAACAATCGTGGAGAGCCGCTGCTGAACAAATGCAGACTTGTGAATGGGAGAATGGTCCTCTTCCAATGTGACGGCCCCTTCTGCGTACAGCATTCGCACTGACGGAAGCATCACATTTTCGAATATGTGGGCATACTGTGCGCTGTCCAGAGTTCCTTCTATCCTGTGAAGAATTCCCGCCCCCTCTCGCAGAATACCAACCCCATCAGGTAACAGGTAGCCGGGCACTTCTCGTCGTGGTTACATATTCGCGTCGATGGCGAGTCCCTTGCGGCCTATAAACGATTCGTCTACCGTCGTTATTGGTGTAAAATACCTTCTCATCAGTGAAAATGACGTCGTCCTACGACGCCCTCAGATGGAGCTCCGCAAATGCCAGCCGGTATAAAACGTTGTCTTCGCTGAGCTCTTGTTTCACGTTGGATCGTCGTGCATGCAGTCCAGCGTCCCTCAGCCTTCGGCGAATCGTGTCACTGGAGCCGGGGAAGTTGGTCTCCCGCCGTAACTGCTTCGCGTTCAGAAATGGATTTTCTCTGCTCCTAGACACTAGGTCCCTGTCTTCCTGCTGTGAGATCACTCTCTTCCTGCCTGAGCCAGGAGCCCTGTTGGTGGTGCCTCTTTCAAGGCAGATCCTCCACCATCTCGTTGCAGTGGTATGTGATACGCCATACCGTCTGCCAGCTTCTCTGATGGAACATTCTCCTTCCTCAATGAGAGCGACGACTCTACCCCGGCCGGCCGGTGTGGCCGAGCGGTTCTAGGCGCTTCAGTCTGGAACCGCGCGACCGTTAAGGTCGCAGGTTCGAATCCTGCCCCGGGCATGGATGTGTGTGATGTCCTTAGGTTAGTTAGGTTTAAGTAGTTCTAAGTTCTAGGGGACTGATGACCTCAGATAGTCCCATAGTGCTCAGAGCCATTTGAACCATTTTTTGACTCTACCTCGAATAGACCTCTCCCAGTGAGCCATTACGGCAGACAGCCTGATGTGTACTTCTGCTTGCCGCTCTTATACTGATTCCAGGAGAGGAGGTAAACATATTTACGTCAAACGGAGCGGCAGAGGCAGAGACATGCGGCGCAGCCGTGCTGGCTCGTCCCGGGCTGTTGGCCCACCAACGCCACCGCCAGCTCGCTCACTTGCGTCTCGCCTCGGCCAGCCTGGCTGGCCCGTAGCTCGCGAGCCGCGGCTAGTACAGACCCAGGCCGCATGGCCACGATCACCCCTTGAACGATCAAAAGTTACACCTAACCTACCCAAGTCTGTAGCACAAACTAACGCAGCTACAGCTATTACGCTATAACATGTGCAGGCACACCTACAGTTCACGATTTATTCAAATATTTGACGAACAATACTTTCAAAAATACATTCATTTTAAAAATAGCTACCAAAAAATATTTCACCTAGCTAGCAATAGCATGACGCAGGAAACAATACTTTCTTGTAAGCGCTGTGCATTAGATGTAGCCTTAAGAAAACCTGTATTCAACCACGACAACTAAGCGGAATGTAAAAGTAAACAGGTTCGGCTGCAGCTTTTCCAAATAATCGTATATACTTAGTATATAATACACGTTTTGTGCACTTATAACATGTACTCAGTGTCTCTGAAACAATACGTGCTGCACGACGGAAATTGCTTTCTGCTGAGACACTTCATTTACATCTCAATGATACACGACTACTAGAGAACATTGCTCTTTACGGCAGTCAATCCACTTGTAAATTAACAACAGGATATGGCAAATATTAGGCAACACGTAACTAGGGATGAGAAAGGCCTTAAGGTTTGCAACTAAACATGCTACTCCTAGCTACTACTGAATATGAAGTTGATTATTAACGTGTCTTCATAACCATGTGTGCGGCGTTGACTCTCAGTCAGCATAGACGTTTTCGTCACCTTATTTCTAGTTAAACGTGTGCACGTCTCGCTGATTGTGGACCAACATTTGAAATTTCTCGTCTGTTCCTGGTTAGACAACGACGGCGGTAGGCGCCGGGTTCGAATCCCGGTCAGGCAATACAACATCAGTCGTCATTTAAGGTTCCAACCCCACTACTAGTGACAAACTGTGATATCTACATTCTGATTTTACGTACTTATTCAACAATCCGATTAGGTGCTGAGTTCGCATCCTTGTCCCCAGCATTACAAGATGGCATTTCAATTTTAAACATGTGCATCCTTTATGTCTTGACAATGCAACACTATACAACGTCTTTCGAGGTTAATTACCAAGAAGGTAATTGTCATGTTAGGGTTCCTGCTTTCGTACAAACATTATCGTCATTTACGTCCAAGTTGAGAATTGATAACTGATACTGGTGCAAACGTCAATATTTGACGTCTCTTTCTGCCTAGTGATCGAGTCTCGACAAGGCAGAAAGCTTTGCTTGGTTAACAATGGCTTTACGTTCTGGGTTTGCATCCGCATCCAGAACGAAGACGTTGGTCATGTCATTTAAAGTACAACTTCCTGTACAAGTTACTGTTGATGAGTAATGTGAACAATGATATTACTTGTGATTCGCTGTTAATGTTGGGATTTCCGCAGAGTGGTTGCCGCCGTTAATCACGTTTTCTTGTAACTGCTTAGTATTACATAAAGTTGATGCGCATCCACTCCCCGTTGAACGTTGAACGACGTTCAGCATGTGTTGGGTAAACCTTTTAGACAGCAAAGAACTTGTTTCCAATTGTCATACAACTTTATAAATCCATGTACTGTCTCAAATATTTAATTGTGCCTAAGGATTACTGAACGATTTATGTGACAAAACTAGTTGTCCCATAACATTTGAAATGTCACTTATTGTAATTAGGTTTAGTTTACAAACGTTAAGGACTGTCTGATCTCTTCTGTACTATCGTGGTGTTACTTTACATCTGGACGGACTGTCATAAAGACCGGTGTTCTCTAGTAGTCTCAAGTGGTACCCATTGTGTATCTTACAACGACTGTACTGTGGAGCGTTACGACTATGTGCAACACAGAAATGCTATGTTGGTTGCATACATTCAGGTGCAGCCTATACGTTGGAATTCAGGGGTGACCCACTTTTTTAGCTGTCGAGTGTACCTTGTAACACAACTAGTCATTTCTTTTCCTGTACCAATCGCAGATAGAGCGAGGGAGAAACGACTGTCTGTACATCTCCGTATGAGCCTTACTTTTTGGTATCTTATCGTAGTGGCCCTGACATGACATGTATGTTGGTGGCCGTAGAATCGTTCAGCAGTCAACTTCAAATGCCGGTTCTCTAAAATTTACTCTGTATCGGTTTCCCTGCTGGGACTTCCATTTGAGTTCCTGATGCGCTTCCGTAATACCTTAGTGTTGTTCGAACCTACTGGTACCAAACCGAGCAGCACATCTTTGAATTGCTTCGAAGTCTTTCTTTACTCCTGCCAGTTTCATGTGAGTGCCGTGGTGTCGTTCTTCAACAGGAGAATGCACGTCAACGCATAGCATCTACCATTGTGTATGATTTCAGGTAGCAGTCGGTAGTGATTGAGGGAACTGCGAATAACGTGTATGTCAGGGACATCCTGCGTTCTCGTGTGTTAGCTCTCATGTGACAGTATAATGCTGCCATTTTTGACAGGATAATTCTGGTCGACACAATGGACTGTCTTGATGATGAGGTACTCCAAGTCCAGATATGCCCACGGTAGAACATCTGTGTGACCAGAAGGAGGTCAGACTCATCCTAGTACCAGTATACAAGTTACCATAGAGCAGTTACAACAGCTGTGGGCTGGCTTGCCTCACGGGAAGATATAACGGCCTCCGAACCGAGTCGGTGCCAGCATCCAGACCAGACGGGTGCAACGACGTATCATGCAGCAATCAAAAATGCCTTTATTTTAATGGTTGTCATCCCCAATTGCGTATCTTATCCCAGATACTATGTCACCTATTTCGCGATAAAGCAAAAAGAAAAAAAAAACTATCTTTCCTAGAAATTTTTTGACGTTCTTCCTTAATCCTATCTGGTAACGATCTCATAACGCACAGTAATACTACAAAAGAGAGTGGACATGCGTTGTGTATGTAGTCTCTTTAGTAGCAGTGTTGCACCTTCGCTTCTGCCAATAAAACACAGACTTTAGTTCGCTTTTCCATCAACATTCTCTATTTGATGCTTCCAATTTAAGTTGTTCGTAATTTTAATGCTTAAGTTCTTTTTCCTTGAAATTACAACCCTTTAACTTGTATGTTTTTCACGTAACAAAAATTAATTTTTTTTTAGAAATTATGTGCTAAAACACGTTTTTGTCTTATGTAAGGTCGGTTGCCACGTTTTGCGCCATGCAGGCGTATATTGTTTAAATCATTTTGCAATTGGTTTTTGTTCTTGTGATGACTTCACTTCACGCAGAACGACACCGCCGTCTGCAAACATTTTTACAGTGCTGCTCAGATTGTCTCTTAAATCGTTTATATGGATTAATAACAGTAAGTCTATCTGTTACACATCCTTAGGTAGCCTCTATAACTCTTAGGTATCATGAGATTACTCCCCGTCAAGTATTACGAACTGTAATCTTTCTGGTAGGAAATCAGGAATCCAGTCGCAGAACTGAGACGATACTACATGGCAACGGAATTTGATTACAGGCCGCTTTTTGGGGACGGTGTAAAATGTTTTGCAGAGGTTGTGGTGTGTCGTGTATTGCGCAATTTCAGCAAGACTACAACATAACCAGTAACTTATTACAAATGTGACATGACGTTTTATTTAATCACTGCTTTTGCAGGCTAATAGTTCAAATGGCTCTAACCACTACGGGACCTAACATCTGAGGTCGTCAGTCGCATAGACTTAGAAACTAATTAAACCTGACTAAACTAACGACATCACACACATCCATGCCCTAGGATTCGAACCTGCGACCGCAGCAGCAGCGCGGTTCCGGACTGAAGCGCCTAGAACCGCTCAGCGACAAAGGCCGGCTCCCGTTATTTTGTTAAAGAAATCTCCACCAGGAAAAGTGTAGCAATGTGGTCTGTCAAGCAGGGTAAATGGCACTAAGTTCATGCACAAAAGTGATCATATATAACCAGCAAACCAGCTAAATGTATGATACGTAATCTCAAATAGATAAGAGTAATGGTTTTTTTAAGAAATTTGAGTGCTGTTTCTTAATAGTTTCATTAGTAGTTGCAGATCGTCTATCGAATTTACCGCTACTGTTATTCGAGGTGTAACACTTTTCATTAAACAAAATAAACGGTTTTGTCACAGAATAGCACGTGCACATAACACTAATGTATTTTTTCCTGTCAAAATGTTTCATAAAAGTTGCAACGAAATAACCAGGCTTTATACTTAAGCAGATAATTTATATCACGTAAGATGCTGTTTGCGTTCTTAGAAGTTCATTATACTTAAAGGTTATTCACAGTTTAACAGGAATTTGTTACTTCTGAGTGGGTTCTGGGCCACCAACACACAATTATCACCGCTATTATGACCAACAATTTTATGCCTGTATAAAAATTCAATTTAAAACTACCGCTGCAATATTTCACTATGTTGGGGGCTAACATAAGAGACCAAGTTAGATTCCATTAGGAAAGTGGATGCACTCAGCGACTGTTATGTGATTTATAAATTATGGAGCGCAGCAATCAGTCGTCCTTTTTTTGCAGGTTTTATTACGCAAATCCAGACTTCGGGCTAGTGCTTAGCCATTATTAATGCACTACTTTCTAGTCTCTATGCATGCTGGTTCAATATTGTTCGGGCGTCAGTCACAGTTCGCTGAATACTGCTCCCAGTAGTGGTAGTATTCAAGGAACTGTGATTGACGCCCGAACAACAGGGAACCGACCGCATAGAGACTAGAAAATAGTGCATTGGTAATGGCTACGCACTACCGGAAATCAGGATTAGCGCAATAAAACCTGCAAAAAAGGACGACTGATTGCTGCGCTCTATATTTTATAAATAAGAATCATCTATCGAATCTCCTTCAGGCACTGTTTTACTACTAACAAATAATATATATTAAATCTTTTTTATACCTTCACTATATGCATTAACATTTGAAAATATTTGTCAATGTTAATCGCTTATTATTCAGCATTTAGCAATAAATAGGGCTGTATCAATAGCGTTAATGGCTGCGCTCCTTTGTAGCTGCTCAGATAAACTTAACGCAAATGTTGATGGTGTTAGGACAGCAACCAGCCACAAATTTACTTTCAGTTCCTTTATTCAAAGAGTAGCATTACCGATTTCGAATCGTTGTGATTCATCCTCGGACGGTTTACACGTTTTCTTTATAACCAGTGGTGTGTTTTTTACAGATATCAAAACGTGTGGTGCGTGTTAGAAATCTTCTCAGTGACAAATCTACAGTGTTGATCGAGAAAAATTTACGTGTGCAACAACAATAATGCATTCACATCTGCTGGACGAATGTTATGAAAACAAACACTCCAAACCTACGTTTCACGACAGTTAATCTGAAAAAAAAACACAACACATGTCATAAAGAAAGCGTGTAAACCGTCTGAGGGTGAATCACAACCATTCGAAACCGGTAACGGTACCCTTTGAATAAAGGAACTGCAAGTAAATTTGTAGCTGGTTGCTCTCCTAACACCATCAACATTTGTCTTTAAACAACAGCCACGGTCTCCATCGTGTCATCATATGACAAAATTGCATTAAGCGTAACACATATATAGTACGAGAATCATAATGAAATAAAACTCCAAACAAAGAAGATTGATTTCAATGACACAGAAACTCTATTTTTCAAATATTAATTAAGAACATAATACAGTTTTTTACAGACCTCTGTGTTACGAGACATCAATCATACCCAATTAGTACAACAGTTCGAACAAGAAGAAAGATTATTCTAGAAGGATCATAAATATCAAAGTATGGAGATTTTAACTGTCGTTTTCCATGGGTATTGTTTGAGATATAATTTCTTACAGAGTATTAACTTATGTCATTGGCAATAATTATTTATTATTTTAGTAACGATGAAGTACTTTTTATTAATATCATGAGAATGTTCATTTGGATTCCACACACAACGCTGTCGCGAATGTGATTCTGAATAAAATATAGGCGTGGATATTACAAGGTCTAGAAACAAGGAATCAACCGGAAGCTCTCTGTCGATACCATTCATTTCTTCGTGTGAATAAAGAGTCAGTTGTGTTTCTGAAGAATGATACTGAATTCAGAGTCCGACTCCCATACCCACCCAACCTTCCACCAGGGTATGTACCGGAAGTAGAAATACCAAAGCGGCTTTCAGCACCAAAGGTGGTCTGTGTCTTGCCTAATCCTGCCTGCCACGCATTTCTCTTTTGTATCTCCTGTGCCGATATCTCCATCGCAGAGTACCACTTGCACACTATGTCCGCAACTACTTGCTTGATTTATTGCAGTCTCTTTCTTCCCTTACAGTTTTTACCCTATACACCTCCCTCTAGTATTACTAGTTACTTTTCAACTCTTAAAACATGTTCTGTCATCGTGTACCGTCTTCTGGTCAGCGTTTTGTATATATTTCTTCCTTCGACGATTCTTTGGTGGACCTCTTCATTTCATAACAGTCCAGTTATGTTTCAACGTTTTTCTGTAACACCACATTTCAAGCACTTTCATTTTCATCTTTTCCTGTTTTCCTGCGGTCCATGACTCAGTACCATAGAATGCCGTACTACGGAGATACATTCTCAGAAATTTCTTCCTCAGAGTATAGCTTATGTTTGATAGACTTGTATGGGCAGAAATTCCCTCTTTGCCTACGCCACTCTGCTCTTTATATCCTCCTTCCTTCGGCCGTCAGGTGTTATTTCGCCTTTATGGTATCATCAATCTAGTATCTGGTTTCGGAATTTCGGTCTGATCCTAACGACATCCAACCGGAATCTTCCTGTAACTGTGGGTATTTTCCAAATATACCACCCCCTCTCGGGGTTTTGCACGGTGTATTTGCTATTACTACATGAAGTCCGTTTTAGATCTCTGTTAATAATTCTAGTCTTTCGCTCCTACTAAGAAGCCAACTTTCTCCCATTACTCAGTGCCATCCTAATTTAGGTTTTACGTGATTTCCCTACATCGCTTGAGGTAAATGTCGGGATGGTACCTTTGAAATTGCGTGGCCGCTTCCCTTCCCTATCCTTCCCTCCTCGAACACAAATGTAATCGTTTGGTGATCAATTCGCGCCTGATCCCAGTGAATATGTAAATGCAACGGAAATTAGTGTGTTATTTAAATAAAAATATGCACACAGACGCCTCGTGACTCCATCGGAAACAATGCCGCAGTCCGACATCTTATATCTTTATTTAACCGCATATTAGGTATTTTAGTGTGCGTGTAGAGAACAGACACAATTAGTACTCATTTGTGACACTCATCCCAGCAACCTTCTTACAATAAAAGGATTAGTAATCATTCTAAATGCATTGCTTTACTAGGTAATCGAAAATTTTAGAAAGTTTAGAGGAATGAGAAAGGATATAGCAAAGTTAAATACTAAGACTAATTTTAACAAGAAATTTCTTGCAATAATTTCATTCCAAAGTATGTCAAGAGTAATTTCGAGTCTAACTCTCCCGCCATTAAAGAAGAGTGACTTATTCGGTATCAAAACGGAAATTAAGAAAGCTTTTAAAAAAACAGAACTTGAACCATAAAATGTATAAATTACATTTTTATGAAGCGGTTAACTTTCGCCATTAATATTTTAAAACTTGCTATTTTCTGGTAGACGAAAAGCTATTGCACACTAACATCATAAAAATTAAATCAGTTGCTCAACAGTATAAAATTGCTTCTGATTGTGCCAATTATGTACCTTACCAATATTAATTTTAATGCTGCAGAAAATGTGTTGCTGAATAAAGATTTGAAATGTAATTTAACTCCTTGACCTCCTTGACCAAAAATATTTACAACAAGAAATGTATATCTAGAAACACAAATCTAAAACACTACACCACAGTGGTACGACCAGAATGTTTATATGGATTTGAATGCCAAATGATGAACTATAAGATGGAAAAACTAGAGGCACTGGAAAGAAGGATTATTAGAAAAATAATGGGTCTAATGCAAACTGCAGATGGTAGGAAAATAAGAAGTAATGAAGAAATCTATAAAAATATAAACAAAATATCTGAAGTAACAGCCAAATGAAGATTAACCTTTTTTTGGCACCTCAGCCGAATGGATGGAAATAGACTAACAAAACAAATACTCATATATTTCTGGAAGAAGTATCGAAAATAGCATGGTTTATAGAAGTAGAGAAAAATCTAGAACAGAACAACATCAAAGAATCAGAAACAGCTGAAAGAAACCATTGTAGAAATAAAATACTAAATTTTGAAGACTTTCGAAGCAGAAGAAATAAAAATTCGGAAACAACATGGACAGAAGAAAGGAAGAGACTTCATGGGGAGAAAATGAGGGAATACTGGAAAAACAGGAAACAATAACAAAGGAAGAAGAGGAACTGAAGTTTCTGACATGATCCTTGTTCGTCAATATGATTGTAAAAAAAAAAATTAACTCCTTCTCTTAACTCTTCAAATGTTAACCATCTTATTGTGGATGTCAGAGTAGATACTGAATAGGCTAAATGTAAGAAATCAGAGACCTGAAAAACAACACAGAAACCTAAAGACGTCATTTCACAGGAACTAAGCAAAATAAAATAGAGATGAACCATGCATCTAAAATAGTTAAAAACAATAATAATAAATTGACTACAATCCAGGCAATAACTACAAAAACAGATTAAGTTAACAGCTTGTTTATTGTTGATGAAAAAGATTAAATCTCAAAAATTGTAGACATATTTGAGAAGAATGCTCTTGCAGAAATTAACAAGGACCTGATTCCCTAATTTAAGGCAATCTGGGAAAGGTTCTCGATTGTAGTACCATTCTGTTCTTAAAAAAGAGGAAACACCACTTAAGATCACCAGTCCCAATCATCAAAATTAAGATCACAGACTAAGTTACATGTGCTTTCCATCCTATAGCGAGCAACAAGAATTGTCCATCCTACAAACTGAATAGAAAATTATAAAATATGCTTAAAATTTGTATGTTGTGGAGAAAATTTAAGAAAGAAGAAAATTTTCGAACCAATGGAACAAATCTACAAATTCAGTATTTAAGATGGTGTCTCTTCTCGATCTCAGTAACCATTGTAGTAATATACCAACTTATGAAACTATTAATATTATAAAAGACAATTTGGTCAGATGCAAAATAATGAGACCAGGAGATATTGCAGAGTTTACTGAATTACTTGAAACATGTAATCCTTCAGTTATTTCTCATTTATTGCAAAAAAATATACTTCCGAATAGATAATCTTGCCATTGTAAATTCCTTAGCAGGCACAATTGCCGACGAATTTATAAATTATACAGAAACTCATTTTCTTAAAAACAGCCCAGATAACACTAGTAAGGTAATTTACTATAAAAGATATGTTGGTGATATCCTGGTATGACATAATGTACCTAGAGAACAAATCGACTCATTAACAACTGTGTTAAATAGCATCCATCCTAAACCGCTAATTACAGCTGAATATGGGGTTCATATATCAATTGCTGAGACATTATCGTCACCAATCACAATGGCAAACATCAGTCTGCAATTTACCAAAAACCTCGACAATGTATATTATTTTCAGTGACATTTCCTGTCATCCCAAGAAATACAGAAAAATCATTCATTTCGTGATTAACAAATTTTGAAGCTTTCATTAGAACCAACTGTTATTCAGATAGAGATTTATGTCCTGAAGCAGATCACAAAATCCAATGGATATAAAGCTAATAATGTAGATCGTTTATTCAGAAAATTACAGACATCTATTACAAATTGCTTCTATCTAGTGATAATAGCAATTACAAATTTACTAAAATGCCTTACTTAGGTAGTATATCCTATGAAATTAATAAATTATGTAAGAATAGAGAATAAACTGTAGTCTTTGCAATGAATAATTCATTTCACAACAAACATACCAGAGGAAACCATAACAATAAGTACTTCAATTCTGCGTTATATAAAATACATTGTGATATCTGCAAACACCTATTGATTGGACAAGAGGCCAGAATTTGCATATCAGATTCCATGAACATACATCAGAAATGGCGAAAAGTGAACCTATTTTTTTCCAATACATTGCACACAGCAATCAGTCTGTAGAGTCTGTTTCCAATTACCTAAGAACTCTACACATATCCCAAAAGGTTTACTTCGTAATACTCTAGAAGAATTAGATGTTACCATTCACCATAAAAGGGAACCATTATCACTCCTAAAAAAACTGTACGATTTCTGGGAGGAATTCTTTTTCAATTTCATTGCACTTCTGTTTTCGTTACATTTACATGTCTTCAGTTACAAGTATTTTTATCACGTTCTCATACTCAGTATAATATTTTAATCTAGCCATAACCTTTTTGGTTCAATTTCTAGTGTCACTTCTATTGTAATTTTAGCATATTGAATCCATTATATACAGCCTCCAAATTTTTCTCAGTTCTTACTTACTGATAGCTAATCAAATCACACACTTGGTTCCTAAGCAAAGTTTTAGTAACAGTTCATAACACTACCGTCTGCTTCTGCTATACCATAACCCTAAAGTACGAGGCAGGTCGTGAAATAAAACTATCTTCTTAAAGCAATTATGGTATAAAGCAACAGAGCAGTGTTATCCTCTGAGAGGAATTTTGTTATGTTGACCGTGTTGTGCCTAATGGAGGTGGCTTATCGGAAGTGAAAGTCAGAATTACGTAAATAATTGAACAGTAACAAACAAAATGTTTGCCTATCTGCACTGTTTAACAGATAAAGAAAACGGTCGCCAGCCTAATTAGGCAAGAGGATGATTAACATTGTCGTTTAAGAAAGTAGGTATGCATAACTTCAACGGACAAAAACAACCTAGACTTGACCACACGCGAGTGCAATGAACTCTGACACCTGCATATGTTCACGGTAAGATTGGAGCTGACAGATCAGAACAAACTATTTGCACAAATATAACAGATAACAATAAACAGTATTATTTCAGAGCTTATTCATACTGAATGGTCTTTATAACATTACTATTAACATTCACTGTAGAATCATAAATTGTACATAGGTTCAGTAATACTTTTCACACATTTTCCTAGATGACATAAAATTGTAAATGTAGTTCACTGCAAAATTATGAACTGATCACAGGTTAACTCTCTCAACTAAATACTATTCTATTTAGAATGAAAGTTAATTGTAATTCACTAACAGGTTACTTCTCACTGGCTTTTGAATAAAGAAATTATTGATTTCATAAATAGTGGTATTTCTATTAATTGTTATTCATTATGAGCGTAAAGGATAACCTGTGGATCCTATTACATTATTAATATGCACTTTCAACACCCAAAAGAAACAAGCGCTTAGCAAGCATGAGTGTATAACTTTCCACTATTGCACTTTTCCGCTTTTACTACAGTGAGACACAAAATTAACATATTTGTAAGATACTGATTCACCTTTTGCGATCTACAATAGGTAGCACTGTGATCATTTACTAAGCAAAACTTTGTAAGCCTTAGTCTTAAGAACGTTTAATTTTGAAGTTGGCAACAACATATTTTCTGCAAGCATCATTTACTTTTGTTTGGTCTCTTGCCACATTAACTTTAACTTTCTTTTTACTATGTTCAAGAGACATTAACTAGTTAAAACACTAGGCTTTAATATTCTTTCACTAAGGATACTCGGTAATCACTTAAGTTCAAACGGAGAGGAACCTGAGAGGTGTTATGATAAGGAAAAAAATCGAGGTAGGTACATAAATTGAGTTATAAATTACCTTATATTTTGAGCGCACTAACACATCCAATAAGCCGATCCTTCACTGTACATTATAATATTTTCCATGACAGTGATTACGCAATGTGCTGGCGATAGCATGTTGGTAGGTGGATTTGCTGGTAGAATTGCTGGACTCTGTCATTTCTTGGTGGCGATGATAGATACCAATTTCAGAATAATTCCAGTTCTTTATCCATCCAACCGAGGCATTGGAAAGCGTCAATAAAAGCCTCTCTCGGAACCAGCAGAATGTACAACTTTTACATGGGCAGCTCACAGTTTGGTAACTCGTACCCGACTGACTCTTAGTTCCACCTTCTCTACCTAGGCCAACCAAAATTTGTGCGTGCTACGCAGTTCCGTTACCGAGCGGAACCACAACGCCTTTTACATACAAAATAACTAAGAGCCCTAAATGAAGGTCAGCAGTTTACGTAACAGCAAACAAACATTTTAAATAAAACAGGACATTTGCATGTATTGGTAGTTCTACACAAAATTATTTAAATAAAATTATTTAATTTTAAAGATAATCAAGGAGATTATATGAGGAAGACAAAACATAACATTACAGAGATTATACTTCATTACAGTATCGAATTAATCGTACGCTAATTACAGAAGTTCAACGATGGGGGTGTTGAACAAAATAGAAAGCTAAATGAATCAACAATAGATAATGGTGTTACAAGTTCACTTCTCTTATCTGAACACATTTATATTCTTTACATCATTTCTAAGGTAGTAGCTATATCCATGATGGATTCATGCTACACTAACCATTATGTTCATTAACTTTTTGCGTTTGAAAGGTAAAATAAGTGGACAATATTATGTTACTTATAAAATGACGTATATGGTCCAAGTCAGTACTACAATGACTGGCCATTAGTTTTATATTCTGTGACGTGGCAGGAATGCATCAGTTATTTGCAGTTGCATCCCATCTGAGCCATCGCTGCTCGACGTACGTTGAACAGAAGCCCCCATAGACGGTGCCTTGTGTTTCCATTTAGTTTTAGTGGCATTTGTTCTAATACATGTAGTGTACCCATTATTTTTGCTGTATTTAATAATGTTACGGTGTATATACTGTTTCGAAAGAAACAAAGATATAGTAACAAGCCACTCCCTACTGCTGCTGTGACGTGTAATCGTAACATATCGATCTTTACGCTGTTACCACGTTTACTGGTGCTGTCTAGGGGTCTCTTTGAGTCATTTTTGCTTTGCATATATTACGTGCTAGTCCCCACATAGGGCACCTTGTGTCTAATTTCAGTGTTAATGGTTTATTGCTTCATTGCCCTATTGTAGTTCTTTCATACACTCTTTAGCGTCAGTGATACTCTTCCTGTTGTATCTAATATATTTGTTATCTCCTCTGTATATAATTACGATGGTACATTACGTTCCGAGACAAAAATAGTTCAGGCATACTTCTGTGTCTTTGACTCGATATAGGATCATACCCATCTTCGTACCATTACTATTGTTTCTGGTGGCGCTCTTTTGTGATATCTCTGCTCTATGTATGCTACACACAAATACCGATAGAGTTCGCTCTTGTGGCCGAGTCTAATGTTGATTGGTTGGTTGGTTGGTTTGGGGAAGGAGACCAGACAGCGTGGTCATCGGTCTCATCGGATTAGGTAAGGTTTGGGAAGGAAGTCGGCCGTGCCCTTTCAGAGGAATCATCCCGGCATTTGCCTGGAGTGATTTAGGGAAATCACGGAAAACCTAAATCAGGATGGCCGGACGCGGGATTGAACCGTCGTCCTCCCGAATGCGAGTCCAGTGTCTAACCACTGCGCCACCCCGCTCGGTCTAATGTTGATGTTTATTTCTTTATTATGCTTCATTTACACGTTCTTTTATTATATTTTATTAAAAGCTGTTGCTATATTTACATGACTGTGGACGTGATCTAAATATTTCGTTCTGAAATTGTATTTATAATGATTTTATTCCTATTTCACGATAATTGGCTATCATTGACCTAATACTGGAGACTGTAGGCGGAGATGTCGCTATTTATGCGACGGCAACTACATGTCATGCTGCAGTTGCTCCTCACGCCATGCTAGAGCAGTACATACTCTGCACAACCATCTGAAGAAGACAGCAAGGGTATCTCCCCTTGTACTGTAGTTATATTATTTTTATTGCTTTTTTTACGTTTCTATAATAGCTTTGATGTTACTCCGTTTTTAGTATAGTAGTATTATAGGCCCTCTGCTGTTCCTTATCTATATAAACGATTTAGGGGACAATCGGAGCAGCCAGAAGTGACTTATGTTTTACTCGATGACTTTCCGTCAGTTACTACGAACCTCTCTGACCGGAAATCACGAATCCGGTCACATAACTGAGACGGTATTCCGTAAACACTCAATCTGACTACAAGCGCCCGGCGGAGTGGCTGAGCGTTTCTAGGCGCTACCGTCTGGAACCGAGCGACCGCTACGGTCGCAGGTTCGAATCCTGCCTCGGGCATTGATGTGTGTGACGTCCGTAGGTTAGTTAGGTTTAAGTAGTTCTAAGTTCTAGGGGACTGATGACCTCATATGTTAAGCCCCATAGTGCTCAGAGCCACTTGAACCACTTGACTACAAGCCGCTTGAGAGGTACGGTGTCAAATCTATAAATGCGGAATCAATTTGATGTCCCTCGTCGATAGCGCTCAGCACATCGTGTGAGTAAAGAGTTAGTTGTGTTTCACGAGCACGGTGTTTTCTAAAACCGTGTTGAATAGGTGATAAGAAATGTTTCTCGCAGTTACAAGCCACATGTCCTGTGAATACTCATTATGCGTCTTTAAAGTAGTAGTTTACACTGCCAGATTCTTCTTCTTGCTGTTGATCATTGCTAATTCTTCCGCCTTTTAGGAGCAGTTTCCAGAAGCAAAGACAATAGGTTGCCCAGATACTCCAACCGCTACTTCGTCCGCTTTGACAAGGCCATTGGCAGAACGAGGGTTACTCCGTATATTGGGACCGACGTTACTGATGACCTTTTTCCTAAAGTTAGACAGTGATTGAAATCGAACCTGAGAACCAGGATGTTCGATTGTAACTGAAAGATACTTCCGCTACACTAGGTGCGGTCTGCTTCATGTAATGCAGTCGTTGTATGCAAAGTGGATGTCCGATGCGTTTATTCCCGCCACCGTAGGTGCCAAGACAAAACTAAGTTTTGTTAGCACACTGAACGTCAACGGGAAATGCCAAAAGAGGTGAGACGCTCAAGCACTCTACGACTGTCGTCACCTCAGTGTCGGATGCTTTGACGTATTGTTGGTGTGGCTGCGAACGATTCCGGCCGCCCATCAGAGGGAGAGGCGAGCGACAGAGTGCGTGACCGGCTGGCCGTTTGCCGCGCCGTCGGAGGCCCCTGGCGTTTTCGTCGCGGCGGCACCAGCGTCTGGTACGGCGTCGGTGCCGCCGCGGAGCACCGGCGGCCAGCGTGGGGCGGCGGCACTCTGGCAGATTGGCCGCAGCTGCAGCCAGCCGGAATCCGATTATGGCGCCGCGGTGTCCGGCCGCGACGCAGCCGCCCCCACCCTCCCGTCCACGACGCCCACGCTCTGCCGACTGCTGAGCCACCGCCCGGCGTCGCGCGCACGACTCTGCCCCGGTCCTAGTCCAGCCCCCCCCCCCCTTCCCCTCTTCTCATCTTACATCTGTTTCTCATCCTGACGGTCCCTGCAGTGTGTCGCTTCTCGTGGGTGGCCTGTGAGGAAAGAAACCAGTGTCATAGACACTTCACTTCATTGTAAGCTGCGAAAAGTTTCACGGCATTTCAAAATAAAGCAACTAATACAGTGTACGTAAATTAAAGGTTGAGATGAGAATAAAGGAAAGGAAAGGGAGGACATGACTACGGTCAACTGCCTCAAAACATTACGTGAAATCAGAGGCGACGAGTAAAAATGCGTACCAGACGAGGATTCGAACACGGGATCTCCTGTATGCTTTTTTTTTTTAAATTCTTTTTGTTCGCTTTTGTTCGTAGCATCCGCTCGGGGTGGACGTCGTAAGACATCCGTTTAAGTTCGTTGTTGATCCATTAACTCAGTTTTTTTTTTCATTAAAGAGGACAGCTAACCCTCTGAGCGAACAGTATGCTAGGCAGGTGCGTTAACCACTCCGCCATACGAGAGACAGTACAGTAATACCTGCGCGGACTACCGCATCTCGCCTCACGGCCGATGCACACTCCTATAGAGCGCCACCTATCAGCAGCCCCTGTCCATTTCCCCCATGTTCTCTGCTCTGAGATTCCCATATTTCTTTTCTTTATTGATTTTCGGTTCCCCACCACCTGGGGAGGGGCGGGCTGACAGCAGGTTAATACGCTGCTCTACAGCAGAGAGAAAGTTAAACAAAACAACGGTGAGAGAACAAACCATATATAAAAAGGCGATAAAATGGTGACTTTGTTAATAACAGTAAAGTGGCGGGAAGTTGCTGAACTTATAACAGAAACACGGCGTTGACAGTACGGTTTAAGACACACAGGAAGGACGCATGCACAATTAAATAAACACGCCGACAATCTGGTTTCTGTTCGCACGAGATAAAAATACAACTAGCGACAGTATGGTGGCTGTTCGCAACTCTGACAGGGGACACACAACACTCAACACTCACTTATAACAGCACTATACAGGTGACACGGCGGTAGATGGAGGGGTGGGGGGAGATTCGCACAGGAGGTCGGACGAATTTGTTCATCTGCGCTGAAGAAAGTGGATTCATTGTCCAGCTAGGCGCATCAGTAATATGAATGTGTGGGTCTGTTCTTTCGGACATGTCCGAGATAACAGACACGATGCAGAATCTGCAGCCGTGATAGATCGAGAAAGGAAAGGAAATGGAGGGGATCACTGCTGTCAGCTCCATCTCGAATTACACGGAATCAGCGTGAAAATTTGTACTCGACCGGTTTCGAAACCCGGATATCCGATTTACGAGGGAGGTGCTTTAACCATTGTGCCATTTTTCATTCTTACCACTGCGCCACATTTGTTGTGAGAGTGCCTGCCAGGCTGGTGGCGGCAAGGTGGGCAGGTATAAAGAACTTTGAGACCTGGACACGATGCCGCCCCATACCTGTCACACAACCAAAATTTTTGTAGCATAGTAACTGGGTAACCTCTTTTAATGCTAGTCAATTGTCAGGATGACCATTACTGCAAAGGTAATTTGTTTCTAAACCATTATGTCAGGATGAAAACACTAAATAAATTACTTTTTCTCTCTTAACAACATGTGGGCAGGGTGGGTTCTTCCTTGGCTCGGGTATGAGGTAGAATGAAACAGCATTTTTATACATAAGATAAATTTTATTGAAAGATTTGTACAATGATTTTCTTACTGGAGTGTTCTGGCTGGGAGAGCGGCAGCTGTGTCGTTTGCAAAGCCTTCTGCTGCGTGATCGGCGGCGTCTGATTATGCCTGGCGGTGTGTATCTCTTATCGCTGTTTCGCCCAGTTGACTGGAGACGCGCATCGTGAGGTGGCCCATTTAATTATTGTGAACGAAGTCGTGAATCGGATGGCGATACCTTGGATGTGGCGTCTCAGTGTTTCTCTTCTCTATGCGATTGCGTGTGTCAGTGAGATGCGTTGGCCAGCGGAGCGGCGCGGCAGGGGAAGGCCAGTGTCCCGGACTCGAACAACGGACTCCAGCTTGCCAGTCTCCGGCTGTCAGATCTTCATCACCAGCTGACAGGTGACTGCTGAGCTGAAGCCGTCTCCTTCCTGTCCTCACGAGTCACCCGGGTACGTAAAAATCAGTCCTCAAATACCTTCTAACTTCTGTCGTCTGGCGGCGAGGCTGCTGCTTGCTATTCCATTACAGCGGTGGATTTGGTGCTTCTGTGTACGATGTAGTCTCTTCCTGCATGACGGTCTTCAGCACCGACTGAACTGTACTGGAACTGAACTCGAACCCAAACTGAACTGAAAACTACTGTTGGGCCCACTGCATCTCGTGTACTTATTTACTTCAGTTCACTGGAGGTGAACGACTTCATGGTCATTGCCTCTTCTGTCACGTTGAGAAGCTTCTCGAAGAATCTTTTTAACGTCAGTCATTGGCTCTTGGAATGTAGGCGGGGGTCTCGATCACATGTGACAACTGAGAAAGCTGTGTGCCAGTCAGATGATGCCCTGGCGGCTGAATCGACAGCTTCCGCTTATGTGGGGAGGGCGATGGCTTCTCCTGAATGTGCTGACTTGCAAGCGGGGGCCGTTGCCACTGCTGCTCTGCCCGCTGTTTGCCAGTGTGTAACTCTTCTAAACTAAACTAAGTTTTGCATTTATTTTCTAATTTCTACTTCACTTCACATTGATTTCACTAATTTATTTACCTTTCTTAAGTACCACTCAACATCCGTCCACTCTTTGGAGAAATTCGCCCTCGAAATTACCACTCGACAATCCTCCACTCTTCACACGGCAAAAGCACTATCACAAGCAATGAAAACTCTCGACTTAGACGATTACACATACTTCACATGAAGTATGTTGAAAATACTTTATCACTTTAGTAAAGCACTGTACGCTCATGAATCACATAGTTCACACATAAATCGTTATAATAAGTGTAACAAATCTTGATGACAATGAATAAAAAAAGTAGTATTTTTACTTAGAAAATTACATAGAAACACCTGTTTAATCTACCCTATATTAATGCAAGAATATCTATTCTACAGTATTCTTTATTTTAACATGAGACTGTTTAATAAAGTCTGAAGTACAACAAACAAAATTAATACACTAATGCTCATAAGTAACCACTGAAGTACACCAGTTAAAAGTATGGTATCCTGTTAACAGGGATTTGGTGAAGTGGTGTATTACTATTTGCCTTATTTTTTCGTCTTAAATAAAACAAACTACAAAGCAGAAACACCAACACGAAGGTTCCACATATACCCGTTCCCTAGCATTATAATTTTAGTTTTGTGTTCACTTTTTAACTTTAAGACATGTTGCATCATGACATTGGCATCAATTTTGCCTTGCTGTGAGTTTATGAACATATCTAATGACTTCAGAAGGGAACTGTCAAGGAAGTCATTGAGGTAGGATAGGTTTTGTGTAGGAAATGCTTGCATGGAGTTTTCTGAAAAAAGCAAACAGCATGGTTATGGACCTACCAACTTAGTAAAAACAAAAACAAAGGAAGGAAGGTATACATTGTTAACTACAAGATATTCATGTTTCTATGTTCAACTTTTGTTTTTTTTCTTAAAACATAAACCATTATCATTTATTAATTATTTACATTTGTGTACTATCCAGAGTCTACTATGATTCGACTAGAACATTCGCACCCTTGGTGGAAGAGACATGGTCTGAAGATGAATTTTGATAAAATCGAAACTGGTTACGATGTTGAAGTGTGATTTTTAGTTTTTTTTTAAATCATTGCGTTCTAGGCGATACAGTCTGGAACCACGCGACCGCTACGGTCGCAGGTGCAAATCCTTCCTCGGGCATGGATGTGTGTGATGTCCTTAGGTTAGTTAGGTTTAAGTAGTTCTAAGTTCTAGGGGACTGATGCCTTCAGAAGTTAAGTCCCATAGTGCTCAGAGCCATTTGAACAATTTGAAGCCAAATCATTGCGATCAAGACTCATTAGCAGTTTTCATCTCCTGCAGTTGTTTTTCTCACTGACACCACTACTTCATGTGCTGTGTTTCATTATACAACCTAACCTATGTGCTCCTCACATAAAGTGTAATCGGTATCACTTGATTCCATATTACAATTATACAGTTCAATAGTGATTTTCAGTCAGCAGGAGTATAATTGTAATATGGAATCAAGTGATACCGATTACACTCTATGTGAGGAGCACATAGGTTTGGTTGTATAATGAAACACAGTACATGAAGTAGTGAGGAGTTGGGTGACGATCTTCCATGGGCTATAGGTGTACGATGGAAATGCTTGACAGGCATTAATAAAATTACGAATATTGCCTGGTATTCTTCCTTAGTTGCTACTTCATTTACTCTTGTCATATTGATAAGAAGCCATAACTAGGGCTAAAATCAGAACAAATAAAAAGCGAAGTTAGCCAGTCAATAAGGCGACTTGCAATTTTCTAGTGGAGAACATTATGCATTAAAATGATCTCCTCGTTCGTGATGAAAACGCTTATAGACAAATTTCTAAATACATCAGGTAAGCATACGTGATTTCATTGTCCATGAACATTATTTGGAATAACAGATACTGTCTCCTCTCATCCCAACCTCATCGCAAATCAACACAATTGTCAAAATTCAGTGCATGTTACGTTGAATGTAGTGATTTTCTAGCTAAAAACTGCAGTATAAAACAAGTAAACAAACCGTTTTAAATTTTGCTCACAAATAGGCATTTTTTTCTTTTTGGTGATCAGTCTTCTGACTGGTTAGATGCGGCCCGCCACGACTTCCTCTCCTGTACTCCTGTGCTCAGAGTAGCACCTGCAACCTACGTCCTCAGTTATTTGCTGGATGTATTCCAATCTCTGTCTTCCTCAAGAGATTTTGCCCTCTGCAGCTCCCTCTAGTACCATGGAAGTCATTCCCTCATGTCTTAACAGATGTCATATCATCCTCGCCCTTCTCCTTATCAGTGTTCTCAACGTATTTATTTCCTCTCCGATTCTGCAGGAAACCTCCTCATTCCTCACCTTATCAGTCCTTCTACTTTTCAACATTCGTTTGTAGCACCACATCTCAAATGTTTATGTTCCTGTTTTCCCATAGTCCATGTTTTACTACCATACAATGCTCCAGATGTACATTCTCAGAAAAGTATTCGTCAAATTAAGGCCGAATTTGATATTAGTATACTTCTCTCGGCCAGGAATGCCCTTTTTGCCATAGCTAGTCTGTTTTTATGTCCTCCTTGCTCCGTCCGCCATTGGTTATTTTACTGCCTAGGTAGCAGAATTCCTTGACTTTATCTAATTCGTGACCATCGATCCTGGTGTTAAGTTTCTCGCTGTTTTCATTTCCGCTAGTTCTCATTACCTTCGTCTTTCTTCGATTTACTATCAATCCGTACTCTGTACTCATTAGACTAGTCATTCCGTTCAGCAAATCACGTAATTCTTGTCCACTTTCACTCAGGATAGCAATGTCATCAGTGAATCGTATCACTGGTACCTTTTCACCTTGAACTTTAATTCCACTCCTGAACCTTTCTTTTATTTCCATCATTGCTTCCTCGATGTAGAGATTGAACAGAAGGGGAGGATGTTTCAAATAGCTCTGAGCACTATGGGACTCAACTTCTGAGGTCATCAGTCCCCTAGAACTTAGAACTACTTAAACCTAACTAAACTAGAAAATCACACACATCCATGCCCGAGGCAGGATTCGAAACTGCGACCGTAGCGGTCGTGCGGTTTCAAACTGTAGCGCCTAGAATCGCTCGGCCACTCCGGCCGGCAGGGGAGGATGCCTACATCCTTGTCTTACACCCTTTTCAATACGAGCACTTCGTTCTTGGTCGTCCACTCTTATCATACCCTCGTGGTTGTTGTACATATTGTATTCGATCGTCGGACGGGGTGGCCGAGCGATTCTAGGCGCTACAGTCTGGAGCCGAACGACCGCTACGGTCGCAGGTTCGAATCCTGCCTCGGGCCTGGATGTGTGCGATGTCCTTAGGTTAGTTAGGTTTAATTAGTTCTAAATTCTAGGCGACTGATGACCTCAGAAGTGAAGTCGCATAGTGCTCAGAGCGATTTGAACCCTTTTGTATTCGATCCGTCTCTTTACAGTTTACCCCTACTTTTTTCAGGATTTAGAACATTTTCACCATTTTATATTGTCATATGCTTTTTCCAGGTGGACAAATCCTATGAACGTGTCTTGATTTATCTTTAGTCTTGCTTCTATTATTAACGTAACGTCAGAATTGCCTCTCTCGTGCCTTACGTTTCCTAAAGTGAAACTGATCTTGTATTAGTATGTAAGCAACTTGGATGCATGAGCTGTTTAGCTTGTCAGCTCTTGCCCCCTTCGGAATTGCGTGGATGGTCAAAAGTCAAATGGTATGTCGCCAGACTCATACATTCTACACACCAACATGAATAGTCGTTTTGTTGTCAATTCCCCCAATGATTTTAGAAATTCTAATGGAATGTTATCCATCCCTTCTTTCTTATTTGACCCCAAGTCCTACAAAACTCGTTTGAATTCTGATACTAATACTGGATCCCCTATCTCTTCTATATCGACTCATGATTCTTCTTCTATCACATAAGACAAATCTTCCCTCTCATAGAGGCTTTCAATGTATTCTTTCTACCTATCTGCACTCTCCTTTGCATTTAACTGTGGAATTCCAGCTGCACTCTTAATGTTACCACCCTTGCTTTAAATGTCACCGAAGGCTGTTTTGACTTTCCTGTATGTTGAGTCTGTCTTTCCGACATTCATTTCTTTTTCGATGTTTTCACATTTTTTCTGTAGCCACTTCTCCTTAACTTGCCTCCACTTCCTATTTATTTCACTCCTCAGCGGGTTGTATTTCTGTATTGCTGAGTTTCTGGAACGTTTTTGTACTTCCTCCTGTCATCAATCAACTAAAGTATTTCTTCTGTTACCCATAGTTTCTTCGCAGTTACATTCTTTGTACCTATGTTTTCCTTCCCAACTACGGTGATGGCCCTTTTTAGAGATGTCCATTCCTCTTCAACTGTACTGCCTACTGAGCTATTCCTTATGGCTGTATCTCTAACCTTAGAGGACTTCAGGCGTATCTTATCATTCCTTAGTTCTTCCGTATCCCACTTCTTTGCGTATTGAATCTTCTTAACTAATGTCTTTATCTATGGTACGATAAAAATTCTAATATTACCGCACTCTTAAGGGGGTTAGTAGTCAAACGGGCCGACTTGGAGCAGGAAAGGCACCACAGGACATTTTAATTGTCATTATCTATGCTTTTAGGAACCAATTTATAAAAATTTGGCAGCATGACGAGGAAGGACTGAGGAGTCACACTCATAGCAGTGGAAGTTCAAAAACAGAAATAAATAAATTTTCTTTGCGTGTTAAATTGCATCATTTTTTCACTTACAACTGGCAGCATTTGTTGCTATCGGTACACTTTTCATCATAAGTAAGAGAGACTCTTCAATAAATTTTGTACAGCACACAAACCATACTTACATGTATACGAAACTCTATAATTTTTCGAATCTGTTAAAAACTGTGGTCAAAATTGAGATAATTAATTATAAAATTTGAGTTTTTCTAAACATGAAGTTTAAAATGTAACCGCTAGTTCTTTTTTTCATAAAATAAATAAATTATAGAACTGCATACACCTGGTATGGTTTGTATGATGTGCAAAATTTAACGAAGAATCTCTCCTACTTATGAAGAAAGTGTAGCTATAGCAACTAATGCAGGCAATAGTATGTGGAAAAATGATGATATTTCACATATAAAAAAATAATTTATTTTGTTATGTTTTTAATTTTCCATTGCTATGAATGTGAATCCTGAATCCTTCCTGGTCATGCTGACAATGTTTTATGAATTTATTTGTAAAAGTATAGAGAGTGGAAATTAAAATGTCCTGTGGTGCCTCTCCTGCTCCAAGTCGTCCCGTTTTACGTCCTATCCCCCTTAAGAAATGAAAATAGGTTACTGATTTAAGTGTGAAGATGACTCTGACTTGAAATCTTTTCCCTCAAAAAGTCATGGTTTTAAACCAATTAAAGCATCTGCTTACGACACTCACAAGATCAGCACACACAATATTTTGACACATACACCAATAGGTGTAATGGAAACAAAATCTGGCAAATTAAGCCAACAGTATCTCCCTAACCACTTGTAAGTGAATTGTCTAGGAATATGATACACTCGTCTACGTAAAGCTTCCGTATTGACCGCGACTACAAGGCCAGCCCAATTACAGTGCGCATAGAGGCTTTTGAGTAGCCGTCACCGCCAGCCGCTGTTTAGCTGCCTCAGCGGACCCACTGCCTTCCGCTAGTCATGATCGGCAGCTGTGCCCCAGACGCCGACCTACTTTATGAGAACTGTCGAATAACAAAGAAAGTTCTACTGAGGCTGCATTCTTTACTGCGTGCTTGCTTCAGCAATGGTAGATCGCACCCCACTGCCTCCATAACACGCCGATCTGGAGGTTGAAATAGCCATCCTGCAACACCGTTGTCGGCATTACAGTGTGTTTGCGGGTGATGCCAATCCATGTTACATTCAGCTTCCAGTTTGCTGATTAACGGAAGATGGAAGGTTGTTTGTTTCTTGACGTGATTTGAACGCACCCTGATATCAGTAAGTATAAAGTACAGGGTGGCTGTAATTCAACTTCCGTTACCTGAAACAGTGTGGACAAAAAATCATTTACCGTGTGGATACATAACTTCATACGGATGGTGTTCAGACTGTGCAGTGCAGGATTTGCATTGTGAGCAGTGTTAGTCTCATGACGTGCAGTTAGGCGCCCGCACTGGTAAGGTGACGTAAGGAGGATCGTTCAAATGGTTCAAATAACTCTGAACACTATGGGACTTAACTTCTGAGGTCATCAGTCCCCTAGAACTTAGAACTACTTAAACCTAACTAACCTAATGACATCACACAGCCGGCCGGTGTGGCCCTGCGGTCCTAGGCCCTTCAGTCTGGAACCGCGTGACCGCTACGGTCGCAGGTTCGAATCCTGCCTCGGGCATGGATGTGTGTGAGGTCCTTAGGTTAGTTAGGTTTAAGTAGCTCTAAGCTCTAGGGGACTGATGACCCCAGACGTTAAGTCTCATAGTGCTCAGAGCCATTTGAACCAATTTTTGACATCACACATATCCATGCCCGAGGCAGGATTCGAACCTGCGACCGTAGCAGTTGCGCGGTTCTGGACTGAAGCGCCCAGAACCGCTCGGCCACAACGGCCGGCGACGTAAGGAGGAATTTTGACGCCGAGGACCGAGTACATGAAGCGTGAACGGCATACGTTACTGTGCTCTGCTTCGCCAACATGTAATCCCCACTCTGCGGGAAAGAGGTACTTTGAACTCAAATGTTTCGATGCATAATGGAGCTCCGCCTCACAGTGGTCATGATGTCACTCGGTTACTCCGAGACACATTTGGAGAATATCGAAAAACTGACCGATTGTTCGAAACTATGTGGCCACCGTGATCACCAGATTTGAACCCGCGTGAATTCTGGCTGTGGAGTTACCTGAAGGACAGGGTTTATCAACGAGACACTAACACACGTTGGAAGTAGAAGACGATCATGGGGCGGAATGTAGCCAACATCCCACCTAGTGCGGTTCCAGGCTCTCGTGGATGCAGAACGTCGTCAAATCGAGCAACGTTTGTAAACTGTAACGTAAACACGGTACGCAATTAAGAAACCTTTCTCTCACAGGTGGAAATTAAAATTTGTTTCTTTCAATGATTTATTCGTTATTTCTCTTTCGCATGTCCTTACACATTTTACCGCCATGTTTCATTGTCCTACGGTCACACGCTTTTTCGTGGGGGCCCTCTCAAGTGGCGAAAGATTAATTATAACCACCATGCATTACCTAGAATGCTAGGATGTACGACTAAAAGAAATTTCTTTGTCTTTTTTTCACATCAATCGGAAGACTCGTATGATTCATCCCTCTACGAATTCCTCTCCTCGACTAACCTCTTCACCTGAGAGTAGCACTTAACCCTACGTTTCTTGGATGTTCCTCTACACTTTTTGCCCGCTAGATGCCCACCTGGTACGATGAAGATTACTCCGTCAGGTTGTAACGCATTTAATAACATTCTGTCCCTTCTTCCTGTCAGTGTTTTCCATAATTACATTGTTTTCCTCGCCGATTCTTCGGAGAATCTCTTCATTCCTTACCTTATCAGAACACCTAATCTTCTTCTGTAACACCACATCTCAAATGCTTCCATTCTCTTCTGCTCCAGTTTTCCTGCGGTCGATGTTTCACTACCATGCAGTCCTGTGCTCCAAACGTACATTCTCAGAAAGTTCTTCCTCAAATTCGGGCCTATGTTTCACTTGGCGGGGAATACCCTATTTGCCTGGCTGGTTTACTTTTTACGTGACCTTTCTTCATCCGACACGGGTTATTTTGCTTTCAAAGTAGCAGACTTCCTAAACTTCATCTAATTCGCCATTTTTATGTTAAATTTCTCGCTATTCTCATTTCTGCTACATGTCATTATTTTTTTCTTTTTCTGGTTTACTCTCAGCCCACGTTCTGTACTCATTAAACGCTTCATTCTATTAGATCGATACTATAATTCTTCCTTACTTTCACTGAGGATAGCAGTATCATCAGCGAATTCATATCATTTCAGCCAGAGGTATCATCGTTCCCTTCAAGGTTTCTTGAAGATGATGGGTACGAAACCCTTCGAAACCTTGCGAGAAGACGACGCCTTTACTCGGCTGATCACCCGAGAAGATTTCACGAATGGAATACGCCGAGAAAGTCTCAAATCACATTTAGCTGTAATGTATCTATCTATATAACCTATTAATGTGTGTGTTGTATTATTTAATTTTATTCAAATTTATATTTTACTTTAATTTTCTTAGGTTTTACTGGCACAAAAATGTAGCATGGGATCCTGCATAATTATTAAAATTACTTAGAAGAATCCATGCTCAAAAACAGTTAATCATTAGGCTACATACACATAAAAAATGTATTTCACCATTTTCAATACGTAAGCACCTACGTGTGATTTAATTATGTCTTAGTGCAGTCCAAACTTGTGTCCTTTTGCACATACCTTAAACCGTCTCGGCAACTAAAATTCTTTTAAAAATGATGGAAGAAGCAAACAGGATATGTGGTGTAGGTTACAGTTAAAATTAATAACAGAAACATCTTAGACGTATATTAGAGCTCACTGCTCAAATAATAAAACACCTTACTATGTATATGGCGCACAACGGCGTCCTATCCGAACAAGAACAAGCGAATGAGAGTCTGACGCTTTTTGTTTCATGTCGATACCGAAAAGAACAAAGACGATAATAATAATACTTGTGTTACAGATAATAATTTATCTTTGTAATCGCATTACTCCTTGATTTTCAGTAGAGTTTCTTTTGCATATGACAAATATAGTTGCTCAGTACCGTGGAAAAATATTTAAGAAGTTATAGTTTGTCTCATCTGGGCCATAGGACCTCATGCAGCTCCCTGCAACCTTTGCCGTACGTGAGTCTAAACGGATCCATCATCTGACTGATCATCAGTTTTATTTTCCATTGTTCTGTATATTTTTCTGTCTGCAGCTTTAATAGATGTGCTGTTAAGCTGATTGGGCTGTAGTTTTCGCACTTATGTCCCTTTGCTATCTTCTTAATTGTGCAGATGATATTTTTCCAGAAGTCTTATAGTACATGTCCCTTCTCATGGAGTTTATGCGCCAACTTGAGTAGTCGTTTTGTTTCCACTTTCCCCCAATATTTTAGAAATGCCAATGCCTTATTTGATACCAAACCTTCCACAGTTCTTTTAAATTCTGATACTAGGTCCACAGCCGGCCGGGGTGTCCGAGCAGTTCTCGGTGCTACAGTCTGGAACCGCACGACCGCTACGGTCGCAGGTTTGAATCCTGCCTCGGGCATGGATGTGTGTGATTCTAGGTTAGTTAGGTTTAAGTAGTTCTAAGTTCTAGGGGACTGATGACCTCAGAAGTTGAGTCCCATAGTGCTCAGAGCTATTTGAAACATCCTCCCCTTCTGTTCAATCTCTACATCGAGGAAGCAATGATGGAAATGAAAGAAAGGTTCAGGAGTGGAATTAAAGTTCAAGGTGAAAAGGTATCAGTGATACGATTCACTGATGACATTGCTATCCTGAGTGAAAGTGGACAAGAATTACATGATTTTCTGAACGGAATGACTAGTCTAATGAGTACAGAGTACGGATTGAGAGTAAATCGAAGAAAGACGAAGGTAATGAGAACTAGTGGAAATGAAAACAGCGAGAAACTTAACACCAGGATTGATGGTCACGAATTAGATAAAGTCAAGGAATTCTGCTACCTAGGCAGTAAAATAACCAATGGCGGACGGAGCAAGGAGGAAATAAAAAGAGACTAGCTATGGCAAAAAGGGCGTTCCTGGCCGAGAGAAGTATACTAATATCAAATTCGGCCTTAATTTGACGAATACTTTTCTGAGAATGTACATCTGGAGTACAGCATTGTATGGTAGTAAAACATGGACTATGGGAAAACAGGAACATAAACATTTGAGGTGTGGTGCTACAAACGAATGTTGAAATGTAGAAGGACTGATAAGGTGAGGAATGAGGAGGTTTCCTGCAGAATCGGAGAAGAAATAAATATGTTGAGAACACTGATAAGGAGAAGGGCGAGGATGTTATGACGTCTGTTAAGACATGAGGGAATGACTTCCATGGTACTAGAGGGAGCTGCAGAGGGCAAAATCTCTTGAGGAAGACAGAGATTGGAATACATCCAGCAAATAACTGAGGACGTAGGTTGCAGGTGCTACTCTGAGCACAGGAGTACAGGAGAGGAACTCGTGGCGGGCTGCATCTAACCAGTCAGAAGACTGATCACCGAAAAGAAAAAAAGACCTATTTGTCGCAGGTTCGAATCCTACCTCGGGCCTGGATATGTATGACGTGCTTAGGTTAGATAGGTTTAAGTAGTTCTAATTTGAAGGGGACTGATGACCTCAGAAAAGCCCCATAGTGCTCAGGGCCATTTTTGAACTAGATCCACTCTGTCATCCACATCGACTCCAGTTTCTGCTTCTGTCACGTCATCAGACATGTCCTCCCCCTCAAAGAGGCCTTCAATATACTCTTTTCTACCAAGAACACCTCTCTTTTGCGTTTAACATTGGAATTACCATTGCACTTCTAATGTTAGCGCCCCTGATTTTAATTTCACCGATGGGTGTTTCGACTACGCTGTCGTTAGTAAATCAATATTCTCTTGCACGCTTCCCACCTGACGTAATACAAATCAACGACGAAGGTAAACTAGGCGAGTGGAGGAACGGAAGGCTCCTAGCGAACTGGCTCTACAGCCGCTTGTGTATGTTGAGGCTTGTGAACAGCGTAGAGGCAACAGCGTGACGAGAAACCAATGAAACACGTGTGGGACCACGGGCCGGCGGGCGACAAGTCGCTCTGCCCGGGCCCCCGCGTGATCCGACCCAGGCGGCGGTCATTAAGCGCCACCTGCCGGCGACGAAACTGTTATTGCGCCGTGTTTGCCGTAGCTACAAGCCAAACATTTACCCTGGCCGCTGTTTGTGCGGACTGCTCCTTCGGCCGGATTGCACAGTACACAACGCAACGCGCGCGCCGCGCAGCGCAGAGCTGTGGCAGTGCGTGTGTCCGACGCTGCCATCCCACTTACGAGGAGGGCTTAACTCCGACTGCGCGGCGTTCATCGCTGCTGCATCGCTCAGCTTTAAGTGCCTCGTATTTGTACGGGCCGTAACCGATTAAGCCTTCTGAAATTTACAGCTGTGCAGCAGATACCATGATATCTGTCTGGAACGGAGCTGTCCATAGTGGCAACGTCGGATGCCGGCTGGTGACGTTGGGGACAGTTGACGCGGTAACATAAGTACGTAAGCGGAGCATACACGGACGGTGGATCGCCCTAACGAAGATATGAGCTGCAAATGCGGATATCCATTGAGATAAGCGACTTTGACAAGTACCTCGAGAAATGCGAAGCTGATCGAATGTTCAAGTGCTACTGTTGTGATAATCTACCATAAGAGGTGGAAGGACAGTGAAACTACCACTAGGCGCTAAGGGTTCGACGTTCTCACAGAAAGTGGTGATCGGAGACTTGTCTGCTATTAGCAGTATTTGCTTACGGTTCATCTATATTTTATGTAATATTCTGCTTTAAAATTTTCGTACACCACAAATTAAAATTTCTACAGCACGAAGATCTGCTACAGATGCGAAATTTATCCGAGAGGAAGAAGATGCTGTGATATGCAAATGATTAGCTTTTCAGAGCATTCACACAAGGTTGGCGCCGGTGGCGACACCTACAACGTGCTGACATGAGGAAAGTTTCCAACCGATTTCTCATACACAAACAGCAAAATTGTTCAAATGGCTCTGAGCACTATGGAACTTAATATCTGTGGTCATCAGTCCCTTAGAACTTAAAACTACTTAAGCTTAACTAATCTAAGGACATCACACACATCCATGCGCGTGGCAGGATTCGAATCTGCGACCGTAGCGGTCACGCGGATCCAGACTGAAGCACCTAGAACCACACGGCCACACCGGCCGGCCACAAACAGCAGTTGACCGGCGTTGCCTGGTGAAACGTTGTTGTGATGCCTCGTGTAAGGAGGAGAAGTGCGTACCATCACGTTTCCGACTTTACTAAAGGTCGGATTGTAGCCTATAGCGATTGCAGTTTATCGTATGGCGACATTGCTGCTCGCGTTGGCCGAGATCCAATGACTGTTAGCAGAATATGGAATCGGTGGGTTCAGGAGGGTAATACGGAACGCCGTGCTGCATCCCAACGGCCTCGTATCACTAGCAGTCGAGATGACAGGCATCTTATACGCATGGCTGTAACGGATCGTGCAGCCACGTCTCGATCCCTGGTTCAACAGATGGGGACATTTGCAAGACAACAACCATCTGTAAGAACGGTTCGATGGTGTCTGCAGCAGCATGGACTATCAGCTCGGAGACCATGGCTGCGGTTACCCTTGACGCTGCATCACTGACAGGACCGCCTGCGGTGGTGTACTCAACGACGAACCTGAGTGCACGAATGGCAAAACGTCATTTTTTCGGATGAATCCAGGTTCTGTTTGCAGCATCATGATAGTCGCATCCGTGTTTGGCGACATCTGGGTGAACGCACATTGGAAGCGTGTATTCGCCATCGCCATACTGGCGTAACACCCAGCGTGATGGTATGGGGTGTCATTGATTACACGTCTCGGTCACCTCTTGTTCGCTTTGACGGCACTTTGAACGGTGGACGTTACATGTCAGATGTGTTACGACCCGTGGCTCTACCGTTCATTCGATCCCTGCGAAACCCTACATTTCAGCAGGTTAATGCACGACCGCATGTTGTAGGTCCTGTACGGGCCTTTCTGGATACAGAAAATATTCGACTGCTGCTCTAGCCAGCACATTCTCCAGATGTCTCACCAATTCAAAACGTCTGGCCAATGGTGGCCGAGCAACTCGCTCGTCACATTAAGCCAGTCACTACTCTTGATGAACTGTGGTATCGTGTTGAAGCTGTATGGGCATCTGTACCTGTGCATGCCATCCAAGCTCTGTTTGACTCAATGCCCAGGCGTACCGAGGCCGTTATTACGGCCAGAGGTGGTTGTTCTGGGTACTGATTTCTCAGGATCTATGCACCCAAATTGCGTGAAAATGTAATCATATGTCAGTTCTAGTATAATATACACTCCTGGAAATGGAAAAAAAGAACACATTGACACCGGTGTGTCAGACCCACCATACTTGCTCCGGACACTGCGAGAGGGCTGTACAAGCAATGATCACACGCACGGCACAGCAGACACACCAGGAACCGCGGTTTGGCCGTCGAATGGCCCTAGCTGCGCAGCATTTGTGCACCGCCGCCGTCAGTGTCAGCCAGTTTGCCGTGGCATACGGAGCTCCATCGCAGTCTTTAACACTGGTAGCATGCCGCGACAGCGTGGACGTGAACCGTATGTGCAGTTGACGGACTTTGAGCGAGGGCGTATAGTGGGCATGCGGGAGGCCGGGTGGACGCACCGCCAAATTGCTCAACACGTGGGGCGTGAGGTCTCCACAGTGCATCGATGTTGTCGCCAGTGGTCGGCGGAAGGTGCACGTGCCCATCGACCTGGGACCGGACCGCAGCGACGCACGGATGCACGCGAAGACCGTAGGATCCTACGCAGTGCCGTAGGGGACCGCACCGCCACTTCCCAGCAAATTAGGGACACTGTTGCTCCTGGGGTATCGGCGAGGACCATTCGCAACCGTCTCCATGAAGCTGGGCTACGGTCCCGCACACAGTTAGGCCGTCTTCCGCTCACGCCCCAACATCGTGCAGCCCGCCTCCAGTGGTGTCGCGACAGGCGTGAATGGAGGGACGAATGGAGACGTGTCGTCTTAAGCGATGAGAGTCGCTTCTGCCTTGGTGCCAATGATGGTCGTATGCGTGTTTGGCGCCGTGCAGGTGAGCGCCACAATCAGGACTGCATACGACCGAGGCACACAGGGCCAACACCCGGCATCATGGTGTGGGGAGCGATCTCCTACACTGGCCGTACACTACTGGTGATCGTCGAGGGGACACTGAATAGTGCACGGTACATCCAAACCGTCATCGAACCCATCGTTCTACCATTCCTAGACCGGCAAGGGAACTTGCTGTTCCCACAGGACAATGCACATCCGCATGTATCCCGTGCCACCCAACGTGCTCTAGAAGGTGTAAGTCAACTACCCTGGCCAGCAAGATCTCCGGATCTGTCCCCCATTGAGCATGTTTGGGACTGGATGAAGCGTCATCTCACGCGGTCTGCACGTCCAGCACGAACGCTGGCCCAGCTGAGGCGCCAGGTGGAAATGGCATGGCAAGCCGTTCCACAGGACTACATCCAGCATCTCTACGATCGTCTCCATGGGAGAATAGCAGCCTGCATTGCTGCAAAAGGTGGATATACACTGTACTAGTGCCGACATTGTGCATGCTCTGTTGCCTGTGTCTATTTGCCTGTGGTTCTGTCAGTGTGATCATATGATGTATCTGACCCCAGGAATGTGTCAATAAAGTTTCCCCTTCCTGGGACAATGAATTCACGGTGTTCTTATTTCAATTTCCAGGAGTGTATTTGTCCAATGAATACCCGTTTATCATCTGCATTTGTGCCTACAAGCTATTCATATTGACGTAAATTTGACCGTTGTAAGTAACGATCACGCTTAGGAACAATGTAAGAAACAGGTATTATGTAAAAGGTAGTGTGCTTTCGTTTGAGACCAGAGTGGCTCTGGGGAGTGGAAAAGGTGGCAAGGGTAGAGAGCCTGTATAGGGAGAGAGTGGCCATAGGTGAAGTTGCCCGTGATTGGTTGATTAGCTTTGGCAGAAAAATGGCTCCAAACGTCTCTCGCGCTTCCTATGTCCACCGTGCTTTTGAGTTGAATTGAAGTTCAGAGGACTTTTGGAAACGATTAAAAGGTATTTGAATTATTGAGAGAAGTGCTATGTGTTGTGTATGCATGTTCGATTTAGATGTATATCGTTTTTAGTACGTAATTAGCGTTTGCGATCTTAAATACGAGTTGAAATAATGAAGCGTTTTGTGATGAAGTCGGTTGGCATACATGTTTGAAGTAAACACGTTAGTAATTGTACAGTATTGTTTTTGACATCTGTAATTCGTTTTTCGGACGTTCGTAAACGATGCCAGGTTGTGCTACATTTAGTTATTCCAAAAGAGGCGAAGATGGATTTCGCATGTTAGCACTTCCATGCAATGAAGAAAGACGAAATCAGTGGGCAATCGCAGTCAACAGGGCTGACATAAATCAAGCAGGAGCCTTCTGGAAACCAACCAAGTTCTCTTATCTATGCGAAGTAAGTCGTTTTTGCTGGTTAATACATATAAAAGAGCTTGCAATATACATAGTTAAATTTGAAAACTGACCCGTAAATTGGTTGTGTGAAAATTATTATAACACATTATTCTTATAAACAAGGGCATTTAACGAATGATTTCGCCCTACTGTCTTGTGCTTTTGATTCGGTGAGTGTGTACTCCACTACTCCATTACTGGCCATTCGAAAGTCCCGCCCGCAGTTTGGTAGAAAAATGGCCGCCGTATCGTCCGGTTGGCCACTCTCTCCCTATACAGGCTCTCTGGGCAAGGGTGAACTGGCGCACCATCTACAGCAAGCGTGGGAACTAAGTCTCACACTCTGTAGGCAGCAGTGACAGAGGCAACCCACTAGAAGAGCAGAGAAGCTATGCCTCCAAATATGCAGAATAATGCCTTGGATGAAGACTGCAAACAGCTAATGACATAGATAGCTGCGAGATGCTGGGCGTTTTTTTTTTTTCTTTTCGTCAGTCTTCTCAATGGTATGATGTTGCCTACCACGAATTCCTCTCCTGTGCTAACCTCTTCCTCTCAGAGTAGCACTTGCAACCTATGTCCTCAATTATTTGCTGGATGTATTCCAATCTCTGACTTCCTCTACAGTTTGTACCCTCTACAGTTCCGTCTAATACCACGGGAGTCATTCCCTCATGTCATAATAGATGTCCTATCATCCTCTTCCTTCTTCTTGTCAGTATTTTCCACATATTCCTTTCGTCTCCGACTTTGCGCAGAACCTCCTCGTTCCTTATCTTATCAGTTCACCTAATTTTCAACATTCGTTTGTAGCACCACATCTTAAATCCTTCAGTTCTCTTCTGTTCCGGTTTTCCCACAGTCCATGTTTCACTACCATACAATGCTGTACACAAGATGTACATTCTCAGAAATGTCGTCCTTAAATTAAAGTCGATGTTTGATATTAGTAGACTTCTCTTGGCCAGGATTGCCCTTTTTTGCCATTGCTAGTCTGCTATTGATGTCCTTCTTGCTCCGTCCGTCATTGGTTATTTTACTGCCTAGGCATCAGAATTCCTTAACTTCATCTAATTCGTGTCCATTAATCCTGATACGTTTCTCGCTGTTCTCATTTCGACTACTCCTCACTACCTTCATCTTTCTTCTATTTACTCTCAATCTATAGTGTGTACGCATTACACTCTACATTCCGTTCAGCAGATCATGTAATTCTTCTTGACTTTAACCCACGATAGGAATGTCATCAGCGAATCGTATCACTGATATCCTTTCACCTTGAACTTTAATTCCACTGCTGGGCCTTTCTTCTATTTCCATCATTGCTTCCTCGATGTGCTGATTGAACAGTAGGGGCGAAAGACTACATCCTTGTCTTACACCCTTTTCAATACGAGCACTTCGTTCTTGGCTGTCCACTCTTATTTTTCCCTCTTGGCTGTTGCACTTATTGTATATGACCCGTCTCTCTCTGTAGCTTACCCCTACTTTTTTCAGAATTTCGAACATCTTGTTCCATTTTGTATTGTCATACGCGTTTTACGCTGTGAATAGTCATTTTGTTGCCACTTCCTCCAACGATTTAAGAAATTCAGATGGAATGTTATCTATCCCTTCTGCCTTATTTGACCTTAAAACCTCCAAATCTCTTTTAAATTCTGAATCTAACACTGGATCCCCTCTCTCTTCTAAATCGACTCCTCTTTCTTCTTCTATCACATCAGACTAATCTTCCCCCACATAGAGGCTTTCAATTTATTCTTTTCACATATTCGCTCCTCCTCTGCATTTAACAGTGCAGTTCCCGTTGCACTCTTAATGTTACCACCCTTACTTTTAATGTCACCGACGATTGTTTTGACTTTCCTGCATGCTGAGTCTGTCCTTCCGACAATCATTTCTTTTTCGATGTCTTCTCATTTTACCTGGAGCCATTTCGCCTTAGCTTCCCTGCACTTCCTACGTATTTCTTTCCTGAGCAATTTGAATTTATGTATTCCTGAGTTTAACGGAACATTTTTGCACTTCCTCCTTTCATCGATCAATTGAAGTATTTCTTCTGTTACCCATTGTTTCTTCGCGCGTACCTTCTTTGTACCTATGTTTTCCTTCCCAACTTCTGTGATGTCCCTTTTTAGAGATGTCCATTCCTCTTCGACCTTAAAGTTTACAGAGCTATACCTTAATTCTGTATCTATAACCTTAGAGAACTTCAACCGTATCTCGTCACTCCTTAGTACTTCCGTATCCCACTTCTTTGTATATTGATTCTTCCTGACTAATGTCTTAAACTTCAGCCTACTCTTCATCACTACTATATTGTGATCTGAGTCTATATGTGCTCCTGGGTACACCTTACAATCAAGTATCTCATTTTGGAATCTGTGTATGACCATGATGTAATCTAACTGAAATCTTTCCGGATCACCCGGCCTTTTCCAAGTATACATCCTCCTCTATTTAATCTTGAAAAGAGTATTGGCTATTACTAACTGAAACTTGTTACAGAACTCAATTAGTCTTTCTTCTCTCTCATTCCTTGTCCCAAGACCAAATTCACCTGTATCTCTTCCTTCTATTCCTTCTCCTATAACTGCATGTAAGTCTCCCACGACTATTAGATTTCCATTTCGCTTTACATACTGTATTACCATTTCAGTGTCCTCATACACTTTCTCTATCTCTTCATCTTCAGCTTGCGACTTCGACTTGTATAACTGAACTGTCGTTGTCGGTGTTGGTTTGCTGTCGATTCTGGTAAAAACAACCATATCACTGAACTGTTCACAGTAACAAACTCCCTGCCCTAACTTCCTATTCATAACGAATCCTACTCCTGTTATACCATTTTCTGCTGCTGTTGATATTACTCTACACTCATCTGATCAGAAATCCTTGTCTTCTTTCCATTTCACTTCACTGACCCCTACTATATCTAGATTGAACCTTTCCATTTCCCTTTTCAGATTTTCTAGTTTCCCTACCATGTTCGAGTTTCTGACATTCCACGTCTCGGCTCGTAGAACGTTATCCTCCCGTTTATTCAATCTCTTTCTGAGGGTAACCTCCCCGTTGGCAGTACCCTCCCGTAAATCCGAATGGGGAACTATTCCGGAATCTTTTGTCAATGCAGAGATCATCATGACACTTCTTCAGTTATGGGCCACATGTTCTGTGGATAAACGTTACGTGTTTTTAATGCAGTGGTTTTCATTGCCTTCTGCATCCTCGTGCCGTTGATCATTGCTGAGTCTTAATCTTTTAGGGGCAGTTTCCCACCCGTAGGACAAGAGAGTGCCTTGAACCTCTGTCCGCTCCTCCGCCCTCTTTGGCAAGACTGTTGGCAGAAGGAGTGACTTCTTATGCCTGAAGTCTTCGGCCGTCAATTATGATTATTAATCAAAATTTAAGCACCTGTGGGATTCGAACCCGGACCTAAAAACGTTTTATTTATGGATGAGAGATGCTATCCCGAGTCCACGAGCTACTGTATGTAAAATTGAACGACGCCAAGAAGAGAAATGGAGCCCACACAACAAGATACTTGCAGGCTGCACTGTGGGAGTGTAGCCGCTATAATTGTTCGCCACTTTCAAGCCTACAGCCACCAGACATGATTTTTTGGTATTTTACTTTTGTACAGCGTGAACCATTAAGTTAAACTGTGTTTTAATAATCATTCTTGAACTTTAAAGAATCAGATTCACCCTGTTATATCATGCTAATCATACACCCGTATATTTTTACTTCCTGATGTTTGATTAGCACGAGTATCCTGTTGTACAGACTTATAAAGTGTCAAGTTAATATAAAGAGGCACCATTTAATTTGTTTTTGTGTAAATAATGAGAAAGTTTTCTTAACTATTGCGAAGTATTATAGTAAAAGTGAAGCCAAGGTACTAGAACATATTAAATGACTATACAGAGTTAGTTCAAGGAACAATAGCTTTTGAAAATAAATTACATTAAGAAAACGGTTTTATTGAAGTGAAATGTTTAGTATAAAAAGTGTGTGCTTTAGTATCTCAGTATTTTAGTGTTTAAGTTTGTTGATTATGGAAAGTGCTTTTCTAAAGGTCTCCCTGTCTATTTTCTTTTTTTTGCGTCGTTGAAGTTATCTACTGGACTTTTTCGCTTTAAAAACGTAATGTATAAGGGTTAGCAGTCGAAAAGAAATTCCAGTGTCTGCACCAGCATTGTTTACGTGGTGTAATATTTATTTGAAGAAGCAACTTAAACAGTAGCAAGAAAGCAGACAAAATTCATACTTATGCTTGTCCAGTACTTCACTGTTTCATTGCCTAGATAGACTGACGATCGTTAGTATATATTTAAACTACTAAATGAACTTGACATTGAGTTGCCGTTTGTTTCTAACCGCTGGGTAAGATCTTAGGAAAATAATGGAATAGTTTGACTTATTTATCCATTAGACACAAAACGTGGTGAAATCCTATTAAGAGGGTAACTCTAGCTTTTCCTATCAACGGGACTATCCTCCCATAGTGTACATTATGTGTAAACTAAACTAAATTTAGTAACAGGGTTACATATGGCAACATAGAGACAGGCATAGAGACAGGGTTTTCTGTTATGTAAGTAAAGGCATACTAAATTACAATAGTAGTTGTAGGGTTATATGCAGTACAAAGTAGGATAGATTATGATCTGTGGCATCTCTGCCATATCGCACAATGTTGGGGCACACACAACTGTCCCGGAGCACACCGTTAATCGTACATTGTTGAACACAGACCACCGCAGCAGATCACATCTACGTGTTCCCATGTTGACACAACGACATCGTCAATTACGATAGCAGTGGGCACGAGGACAACGAGATTCGACCGTCGATTAATGGAAACGTGTCGACTTTTCGGGAGAATCACATTTTTGCTACACTACGTCGATGGTCGTCTCCAGAATGGCAGCTCGAAACGTGTACCGCACCACGGACGCAGGCATGATGGGAACAGTAGTATGCAGCGGGAGATATTCTCTTGCGCTTGCATAGGACCTGCGGTAATTTAAGACACGCCGATGTAGTCCCCGACGTCGATGTCACCCTTCAGCAGAATAATAGTCCTTGCCTCGTAGATGAAACCGTGCCACAGTGGTTTGAGGAACATCATAGTGAACTCACGTTGGTGTCTGGACTACCAAATACCCTTGATGCAAATACAAACATCAAAAAAAGGTTTGCATCACCCCAGTTCCCAGATCTCCTAAAGATAGACGTTGACTCTGGATATTGCATCACAGTCACAGTCCCTTTGACTACATTTGAAAACGTTCGCACTATTCCATGGCTTATACTAGGCGCAGGCAGGTGTGGTACGGGGTGGCGACAGGAAGGGTATCCGGCCATCCCTTCAAATTAACATGCCACGCCCGTTTAACCGTAACAGCAGACCCCTCCACGTCGGGATTAATACTTGGAAAGAGAGAGAGTCACAGTCCCTTTGACTGTTCAGGTATGTCACGAAACCCGCCCAAAGATGTAAACAACCGTGAATGAGCAGCGCCTATTAGACGGAGGGGGTCCGACAGCCGATTGGTTCCAGTCATTACACCAGGAAGGAGGTACTCGGCTTGTGTTGTCTGTAGTTCAACCATGCTTAGACGGTCAATACCGCTGTTCGATCGCGTCCGCATTGTTACTTTGTACCAGGAAGGGCTTTCAACAAGGCAAATGTCCAGGCGTCTCGGAGTGAACCAAAGCGATGTTTTTCGGTCATGGAGGAGATACAGAGAGACACGAACTGTCGATGACTTGGCTCACTCAGGCCGCCCAACTACTGCTGCAGTGGATGACCGTTACCTACAGATTATGGCTCAGAGGAACCCTGACAGCAACATCACTATGTTGAATAATGCTCTTCGTGCAGCCACAGGACGTCGTGTTACGACTCAAACTGTGCGCAACAGGCTGCATGATGCGCCACTTCACTCCCGACGTCTATGGCGAGGTCAGTCTTTGCAACCACGACACTATGCAGTGCGATACAGATGGTTTTAGCAATATGCCGAATGGACCGCTCAGGATTGGCACACCTTCTCTTACCCGATGAGAGTCGCATATGCCTTCAACCAGACAATCTTCGGAGACGTGTTTGCTGGCAACCCGGTCAGGCTGAACACCTTAGACACACTTTCCAGCGAGAATACCAAGGTGGAGGTTTCCTGATGCTTTGGAATGGCATTATGCGGAGCCGACGTACGCCTCTGGTATCCATGCAAGGCACTGTAACAGCTGTACGATACGCATATCCCATCCTGCGACCAATAGTGTAACCACATCGGTAGCATAAAGGCGACGTATTCGTCTTCACGGACGACAACGCAGCGCCCCCATCGTGCATGACTTTCTTCAGGATTAAAGTGGCCAACATGTTCTCCAGACATGAACCCTGTCGACAATGCCTGGGATTGATTGAAAAGCGCTGTTTATGGACCATGTGACCCACCAACCACCCTGAGGGATCTACGCCGAATCGCCGTTGAGTAGTGGGACAATCTGGAACAACAGTGCCTTGATGAACTTGTGGATAGTATGCCACGACAGATACAGGCATGCATCAATGCAAGAGGACCTGCTATTAGGTATAAGAGGTACCGGTGTGTACAGCAATCTGGATCACCACCTCTGAAGGTCTCACTGTATGTTGATACAACATGCGATGTGTGGTTCTCATGAGCAATAAAAAGGTCGGAAATGATATTTATGTTGATCTCTATTCCAATTTTCTGTACTGGTTCCGAAACTCTCGGAACCGAGGCTATTCAAAACTTTTTTGATGTGTGTGCTATTGAAACCATCCGGGTCACTATCGGACGCCATCATCGTTTACGCAAAACAGCGCTTCCTTATTTACGCGAATTACATGACCTGTGAATAGACACCTAACACAAAGCTAACAACAAACTTTCGAATGCGTGATACATAGAATCAGTGACGTATTTCGTTCCAAAGATGAACAAACAAGCTATTAAGCATGTTGTCATGATGTTTCGGCTTATCAGTGTAAATGTTCAGTAGTGCTATGAGATTTTTCTTGAAAGATCACTTTGGATTCAGGAGAAATGTAACAAAATACAAGGCTCTATTGAGTCTACGATTTATCTTACGTGTTAAAGAAAGGCAAACGTAGGTATATAATTTTTGTACACTTGTAGAAAGAACAGGCGAAATGTATACTGTAGAAGACAAATGGATATCTTTGAGAAATGAAATAGTGACGGCGGCAGAGGATCAAATGGGTAAAACGACAAACGTCCGCAGCTCGTGGTCGTGCGGTAGCGTTCTCTCTTCCCACGCCCGGGTTCCCGGGTTCGATTCCCGGCGCGGTCAGGGATTATCTCTGCCTCGTGATGACTGGGTGTTGTGTGATGTCCTTAGGTTAGTTAGGTTTAAGTAGTTCTAAGTTCTAGAGGACTGATGACCATAGATGTTAAGTCCCATAGTGCTTAGAGCCATTTTTGGTAAAAAGACAAAGCCTAATAAAATACTTGGATAACACAGGGGATATTGAATTTAAGTGATGAAAGAAGAAAATATAAAAATGAAGCAGGCGAAATGGAACAGAAACTTCTAAAAAATGAGATTAACAGGAAATGTAAAATGGCTAAGCAACAGTGGCTTGAGGGCAAATGGGAGATTTTTGAAGAAAATATCATTAGTGGAAAGATAGATACTGTCCGCAGGAAAACTAAAGTTGACTTTGGAGAAAAGAGAAGCACCTGTACAAATATCAAGAGCGCCGATGGAAAGCACGAATATCAAGAGCGCAGATGGAAAACCAATTCTGGGCAATGAAGGGAAAGCTGTAAAGTTACGGAAGGTCTACTATACAAGGGACATGAACGCAGTATTATATAAGATGACGAAGTAGATGACGAAGGGATTGGAGATATGATACTGCGAGAAGAATTTGGCAGAACACTGAAAGACCTAAGTCCAAACAAGGCTCCGGGAGTAGACGATATTCCGCCAGAACTACTCATAGCTTTGGCAAAGCCAGCCATGACAAAACTAATCTGGTGTGCAAGATGTGTGAGGTAGGAGAAATACCTGTACTTGAAGAAGGGTATAATAATTTCCATTCTAAACAAAGCAGGTGGTGGCAGGTGCGAAAATTACCGAACTATCATTTTATAAATCTCGGCTGCAAAATACTAACACGAGTTGTTTACAGACGAATGGAAAACCTTGTAGAAGCCGATATCGGAGAAGATGTTAGAAGATAGGTTGTGGACAGTCGAACCTACGTTTATAGCGATAGCAAGCTTTTCAAAATGTTGACTGGAACACTCTCTTTGAAATTCTGAAGGTAGCAGGAGTAAAATAAGGGGAGCGAAAGGCTATTTCTAACTTGTAGGGAAACCAGACGGCAGTCATAAGAGTTGAGGGACATGGAAGGGAAAATATGGTTGAGAAGGAAGTGAGACAGGGTTAAAGCCTACCCCTGACGGTATTCAATCTGTACACTGAGCAAGCAGAAAAGAAAACCAAAGAAAAATTTGGAGTAGGAATTAAAGTTCATGGAGAAGGAGTAAAAACTTTTGGGTTTACCAGAGACTCTGTAATGCTGTCAGAGACAGATAAAGACTTGAAAGTCAGTTCAACGGAATGGATGGTGTCTTGAAAGGAGATATAAGATGAACATTGACAAAAGCAAAGTAAGGACAACAGAATATAGTCGAATTAAGGCAAGTGATGCTGATAGAACTAGATTAGGAAACGAGACAGAGTAGTAGATGAGTTTTTTTATTTCGACAGCTAAATAATTGATGCTGGCCGAAGTAGAGAGGATATAAAATGTAGACTATTAATGGCAAGAAAAGCGATTCTGAAAAGGAAGAGATGTTTGTTAACATGGTATATGTGTTAGGAAGTCATTTCTGAAAGCATCTACCTGGAGTGTAGCCTTGTCCCGAAGTTAAACGTGCACAATGAGCAATTCTGGCAAAAAGAGAATAGATGCGTTTAAAATGACCGAACAGCTCTCTCCTACCTTCCGAAATTCACAGCATTCTCGAGCATACCTTTCGGGACTAGCGCTCCTCGGAGAAGAGGTCTACAACATGAATTTAAATTGCATCGATGTCAAAGGGAGCAGACACTTTAAAGCAATTTTCTATCTTCATGAAAGCGGGGCGCTGTAGTGTCTACCTGCAGCAGACGTTACTTGCCACGACAACGTAGCAATTTCGGACCTTAACGGCCACATGCTAGCTAATTTAGACTGTAACGTTCAACACTAAAGAAGGTCCTCGCTTAACATCCCTTTCGCATCGAAACAGATGAAGACAGAGCACCAGCTCACCAACGCAGAGATGGTGAAAAAAATTAACTTTTTTCCTATTGATCGTAAGAATTGAACAGTTACACGTTTCTCTTGCGACAGTATCAGGTCTAGGAATATCAAGAATGAATAATAACAAATTTTATACTAAAAGGTATTTACGTGTATAACCAAAATCCTGCCAAACATACTAAAAAAATTTAAGTTTGAGCAGTATGCCAAAATTAAAATGTTGTTATGATTTTTCGAGGTTTCATCTACTCGACGTTTACTGCCCAGCACGGTATTTTTATTGGATGTTCGTATCTCGAACTGGACATGCTGATCTCCAAGAACTCTTTACTAACTAACTCACCAAAAGATTTTTTTTTTTTTTTTTGAACAAGTATTACTGTTTTATCATATTCCGCTGAATCGTGGTGGAGATAAAATACTAGGCGATGTAGGATTGCAAAAGATCAGTGTTGCACTTACGTTGACTGATACACACATCTATAGTGCGTGCTGAACTCTTACTAGTGACTGTTACAAACGACCATTACTAGCCGTGGCACACTCACATCCTATAAAATCCAGACTTCCGCAATAACTAATCTTCACCGATTCAAGAGTGGTTTAAGTCGTGGACAAAAGACAGAAAATCCTAGGATTGGATGTTTCGAGCTGATTTTTGTTATCTTGGTTAAAAACTATTCATACTACTGGACAGCAAATAACTACAATTGTTGTTTCCAGATGATTTTGGTTATCCTGGATAAAAATTATGCTTACTATCCTCCTTATGGAATGACTGGCTTGTGGCTTTTTTGAAAGCAGTGACTGTTAATCAGCATTCATTTTCTCTTAATACAATTTCTAGATGGGTTGGCTCCACTGTATTGTTGGAAAAGAAAGCCAACTAGCTAAGGAGTTCAGTGTAGCATTGGTAAAGAAGGTAAAACCAGACACCAGATGTAGGGGGACAGTTAAACATTAGAACACTATATACATCGTATAATAAAACGGTACCCATAGACGTGGATGGTTTGTACTAGGTATCTTGAGGAAGAAACTGAGAAAACAACCTCTTATCCAGAAGCGTCATTCGCCGACGCTAAAGGGTATCGAAGCTATAAGAGACCAAGACAAGTCCACAAGATAGTGGTCTGCAGTTGTCGTGGTGTTACGACTATGTCTATGCTTCTTATCTTTTGGAGTTAGGATGAAGCACGATTTTGGGTTCTTGTAATGTAGTTAATGATGTTCAAATGTTTTACAGTGTAGCTGCAATGACTAGAGAGATCGATAAGTATAAACTGTTTCCAGTTTATCATGTAAATGCCCCTGCTCCTCTCTTTCCACATTTTGAAAAAAAATGGTTCAAATGGCTCTGAGCACTATGGGACTTAACGTCTATGGTCATCAGTCCCCTAGAGCTTAGAACTACTTAAACCTAACCAACCTAAGGACAGCACACAACACCCAGTCATCACGAGGCAGAGAAAATCCCTGACACCGCCGGGAATCGAACCCGGGAACCCGGGCGCGGGAAGCGTACATTTTTAAAGTTTTAAGTTTATTGACCTATTTATTATTTTGGTTTTGCCATGTACTGTTGGTTTTCAATACATTGCTGGGAACAGATGTAGTATTCCATTTCAGAGGCTTCCAATGTACTCAGTGTTTATTGTTGCAAAGTTATGTATGGATTACATGAAACGATTACATTTAGAGATCAATATCACAAGCGCTACTGACCCACGCTGAAACATAAATATTAGTAAGTGTTGTGTTGTTGCCTCCACGGGCGGAAATACGAGGGTTACCCAGAAAGTAAAAACATTTCTTTATTGAAGATAATGAGAATTAAACACACGAAATACTGGTGTTTTATCTACACACCCTATTTTTCCGCGTAGTTTCCATCCTGTTCTATGGGTGAAGCTATCCATACTTTTAGTTCATATCAGATCATTTATAAGCACGTGATCTATGAGTAATTGGTTATTTCAGATGGAAAGCTCTGTATTCATCTTAACTTAAATTTTCACATGGTAAAATGTGGTTATGCTGTAACATAACACACAGTTTCGGCTAAAACATAATATTTCTTGTAACTCTGTGTCTCTTTTCATTTCATCCAATTCACTCACATTAACTCTATCACCTCTCATCATACAATTCATGTTTTCACTTTTGGTTCATTTTAGAAGTCATACTAACATCTATCGAATGTGTGAACTACCTCTTATTCGTAGTGAGAAGGTTGGTTTTGAGGAGAATATCTCCCAAAAACGAAGTTTGATACAAGATCACTGCACGACTTATTTTTGACATTTTCTGAAAATGAAAGCACTTTCACGCAATTTAGATTTGTCAGTCAAAATAGGAGTCAGAATACCTCGATTCAGTAACTACTTTCATCTAAAAACGATGTTTTATTTAGCTGAATTGGGAATGTATGGCTTTCATGGCGTCATTATAATGACATCACAGGTCACCATTGCGAAAGAAGCTGCCTCTGATGAAGGTGGGCACTTAATGGTGGACAATCAGAGAGCGTCATTCAAGGGACGTCAGTGTTTGGTCTGGATCCTACAGCTGATGTGACTTCTGGCATTTCATTATCGTTTTTGAGAAACGATATGGTGCCAACATTGATATCTGCCTTACTGGAAATCATCAGGTATGCATTTTTGTTTGTGCTGAATACTGATAACTTTCATGTTCATTTCCACATGAACGTCTTTCAGATCACATATTCGTATGCCACGTGTAAGCTTCTTGACTGCTTTGTAAATGGTTCAAATGGCTCTGAGCACTATGGGACTCAACTGCTGAGGTCATTAGTCCCCTAGAACTTAGAATTAGTTAATCCTAACTGACCTAAGGACATCACAAACATCCATGCCCGAGGCAGGATTCGAACCTGCGACCGTAGCGGTCTTGCGGTTCCAGACTGCAGCGCCTTTAACCGCACGGCCACTTCGGCCGGCCTGCTTTGCAAAGGAATCAGTAAGTATGTATGTAAATGCAGCAAGCACAGAGAAGCTGGCCAACTGGAGCACACAGTGCATATATTTCGTTTTGAATGCTTCGTGCAACTAAGAACAAAGCATTCTTCTTCCTGGCTGCTCAACAAATAGGTGTGACCCAGAGATGTATCTTGCACAATACGACCAGAACCCTACAAGCGACGTGAATTAGGGTCTTCAGGTGTTGTAATTCCTGCATAGTGGTCCTTTTCGTGTTACGTTGTGCATTCGAACTTGCCATGAGGGACATTTTATTCCTGTCCTCTCTTTTGATCTCATCAGAAGACATTATCGTCTGTTTCTTATCTAACCATCCGTGGGTTCACGCAACTTAGAAACAGTTTCTCTCATTCGTAGCGTCGTGCTTAAGAAGCTTGTAACATTATTTTGAATTTTATTTGTGCTATGATGTTCGGTGAGTATATTAAAATTTCTGATCTGATGGAGACCTTATGTATGTTGCCTTTTTTTTAACGTTACACTTTTTTATATGCTTGGTCTTCGTGAAATTCTTATCTTGCACCTCTTCCTCAGTTCACAAGCCTACCATGTTCCGAATCTCTGCATGTATATATTTAACATTTGCTTCCTAAAATGTGCCCTTCTCACCGTCAATGCATTTACTTCAAGGGTTATGGAGATTGAGCTTATGGGTGAAGGGTTATGGAGCGTATGTATGTGGCCCTTGCAGTTACATTTCCTAAGAAATTTACAGCACTACAGGTAAGACTACATGACGCAGTAATTGGAGACTAGAAGCGGAAGGGACGCCGTCATCGGAACTTGTTGAAGGTTCATATATAACAAACGCCTTTTCAAAACTGGAATATTGCCAAGTTGAAGTATGCGACCTTTTTAAACGATAGTATAATAATTTAATACGTCACAATTGCTTAGATACACATTGAAAAACAAAACTGAAGGATCCCTTTTTTGAAACCCGGTAACTGTCTCCCATTCCTTCTCGTAAGTCTGAAATTTACCCCGTAGTGCTGCAAAGCGGTGGTTCGCTGCGACGTCGCGAAGTTGATATGATCTGTAAGGCGGATTTATGATTTCATACAGTCACCAAAGATCTGACCGTGGACGTGCCACACGATAGGAAGGGTGTCTCAGACCCTCTTACCCACTGTCATCCAGTCTCTTGACGACACTCTGCGTTGAAATCTCGCTGTGTTCTTAATAATGGCAGAGGGAAACGTTTCAGACACAGAGCCGATCACAATTGGCACGAAAAGGCCTTCGGAGGTGGTACAAAGGGTGTCACTGAAACCATTGGTGCGTTCATTCCTACACACTTTTCGCGCTCAGAAACGACGTATCGCAGTGCGGCGAGCAATGGGACGACGCTATTCACAAAGTTCGATACTGCTGACAACCCCTATGCATTTCAACCTTACCATAAAGACATAGTGAGGATGGAACTCCATCGAACATGATCTGACCCCTTTGGTAGGAGCAATTTTATAAGTTTCGAAGCATTCCAGTGAAACCTTCCCGTCTCCTCTATATCTCTTTTTTTTACGCAACCTTCCTTTCTACAATAACCTATGAAACCTTTCCTTAGGATTTCTATCTCTTGCTTAATAATAACAAATGAAATCTTCCCTTTGAAATTTATTCTCTTTCTCAATGTTCGTATACAAATTTAATTGCTGCTTATTAATACTGATTTTCTGATTATTTCGACGAAATATAGAATGTGTCGTCGTCGTGGCCCTCGGTCGTTATCTGCAATAACCCAAAACTGTTCCTTACCTTTTTTACTGTTACTGGATCGCCATCTGACTGCTACATCGAACTGAGAAATGAATATACTTACTCTGGTTTTCTATACTCTGTTAACTGCTGGTGGGCTGTCATAATAAGTGGCTGTATTTATTACCAAAGCTGACGTTATTCTTTAATAGCAAAGCTGACGTTGCTCTTTAATTAATTTGACTGAAGTTACGTAATTCATAGTTACACTTTTTCTTTACAACAATAAAATTTTTGCAAAGTTTTACTTTGATGGTTTTTGGGATGGATTACAATCAGTAATGCAACATTGCTGGCAAAGATTAATTATATTCTGAAAAGGCTTCAAATATTTACTGTTGGTAATGAAATGATTTTACAAACGTTCAAATGGGACTTGCCTTTTACAATAATCTTACAACTAGCATTGCGCAAATATACCCTCAGTAGTCTTGAGTTTCGCAAAGAAAATAATTCAATAATATTAGTTCCCCTTATGATAATAGTTAGTTGATGTCTCTGTACATCCGTTTATCATCTCTTGTAAATCATAGCTGGTGGCTGGCAGGCACACTGTTCCTCTCAACCTCTCGCTTCAGACCTGCTACCAACTAGCTTCACATCTCGCTTACTACTGGCTTCCTACGAACACTCAAGTGCCGTCTCTCCTGCCATCAATGCTTTCTGGCGCAGACAATCCCTGCTACCATTACAAAATGTATCAATGCGCTGTCTTTCCTGTTCTTTTCTTAAAATGTATCCATACGCGGTGTCTCCCGCCCTTTTTAAATTTATATCAATTTGCGATCTCTCTTGTCAACAATACTTTGGTCCAGACTCCCTGCTATCACAATTATTTACATATTTACAACATGACAAATACTAATAATTCCTATTAATAAAATATAAACATCTTTGATAAATTGTGGTTCGACAATAGAAATATACACGTCTTACACCAGCTCTACTGGTTCGCGATCCCTTATATTATTATTATCATATGCGTGAATCAAACGGCAAAGGGTTCCCTCTAAGCCCTTCATGTTCGTCAACACCCTCGGCGCCACCCACGCATCTTAGTCGAGCGTGATAAAAATGGACATACCCACCTGTCAGCAACTTCGACACACTGATGAATGAAATCAAATCACAGCAGACGCAGTACATGACCCGCGCTAGCGTCCTATTTGCGAAGAGTTGGTGAGTGGTCCCAGCAGTCCATGCAGTACTGGAGGTGGCTGACCTGCGAACTATTGCTGCAGCAACTGCAGTAGCCCTAGCCATTTCAGTCAGTAGTCACTGGGTATGGGGGGGGGGGGTTAAATTACCACCTTTTTTTTCAAAAAAAAGAAGGTTTCCTTTTTTCTTGTGTCGCTCTTTAGCAGTATTTGAAAAATAAATTTTGATAAGAGGACATTAACTGGAGTGTTGTTAACTAAAAGAGGCAGCCAAGTAAATAAGGAAAAAAAAGACATGATAAGATTAAATCATCACACGGCACAGATAAATTTACCAGTAAGAGAGAGAAAATTAATAATTGAAGATTTTGTCAAACCTGCTTTGATACCGTGAAGCGGACTGACCGTGCACAACGTTTGTAGGCCGTATGCCGATTATTAATATTACGCGTTATGCGCAGAAGTGCTGCCCGGAGACTGCGTTTACAGATCGGCTTAACAGATCTCAGGGACGCGCGAGTGGCTGCTATAAATTCGAACATCAGTTACGTCGCCATTCTTGCAGTTCTCCTTACTAAAACATAGAAAGGTTGGCAGGCAAGGTTAATGAAACATTCATAAAAATAAAACATGCATTGAAATGAAACGTTCGTAAAAGTTACAGTTATTCATATACTGAAGATACTTTTACATAGATAAATACTTTACACACCTTGAAAATATCTTTCAAGTACATGCATGTTACAGAACCATTCGAGGGAGCGATCATTAAGAGAGAGCGATCTACAAAAGCGGAGACATCAGTGGAGAGAGAGACAGCGAGAGAGAGAGAGAGAGATCGAGAGAGAGCTAGCCAGACGCCTCTCGCGTTTATATATAAGTAGGCAACTGAACGCAACTTTACTCTCAATTTTCCTCACTCTCTTCCTGTCTTGGAAGCCTCTTGCGTGGAAAAATGTTCGACAGACGCACTGCCTTCCAGCGCAGCTGAGCGGATAAAATTTGGTTGTTCGCGCCGCTGTCGCTGCGTCTGATGCATTATTTGGCAATAAAAAACTACAATTGTTCTCTCACATTTAAGAATTAATTACAGTTTTATATTATAAGACAATTCAAAGAGAATACGCGGAATTAATATAAAAAAATATAGCGTTTCGTACGTAAGTTTACATAAATTATTTTACTTTTTGGGCTTAAATTTAGTTACACATGAAAAGTAACGTTTCACGAGTCCAATCCTTGGAGGAGGAATGTGTTGTACTAAAAGAAGTGGTCATATTAAATGGTTGACATAACCATGATGGAAATGAGTTTTATAAGAACAGTAACATTAGCGAAAAAAATAAGCTCGAAAGAGTCTTTATCATACAAAATTGCAAATGTTATGTCTGTGATAAAAAGAGCGCAAACAATTACTAAAACTTGTTAAAATGAAATTAAATTTGCACTGGATAGTAATGGCCATTCAGTAATGTTTTATCGCTGGTGGCCGCACCGTCGCTGTGTTTAAAATACGACAGTAGTTGACATGCATAAGTTTTTGATTTTTCATATTATTCTAATTTTACTGCTCTTGAAATACATCCTTTTATTTTAAATTTTTATAGCTTTAACTATTTGAGTTCTTGTATATGTTCTTTAAAATACCAGTTTTACGTGACTGACAACAGGAAACATATATTGGTGCAGATCTGCACACATCGTCTGTGTTTTCGCTCTCCTCCTGTTAACTAACCCCCCCCCCCCCCTGTCCTCATCCTTCCTTTTAGTGCCTCTTTGCCAGATCTATACACAAAAGCGCATGGAAGGAGACATTTTAATTTCAATCCTTTTATCGCGTGGCGATATGATTCAGGCACATTCTTCTTCTTTCACTTGTGTCTTTGTCCCACATCTGCATCTACATCTACGTCTATAAACATACTTCGCCAGCCACCGTAGAGTGTGAGGTGGGGTACCCTGTACCAGAAGTAGTCATTTTCTTTCTTTTACCATTTCGTCATAGAGCGATGGAAAAGTGACTTTCTGAATGCGTCCGTATGACCCCTAATGTCTCGTATCTTATCTACGTGATCCCTACGCGAAATATATGTTGGCCGCAATAAGATCGTTCTGCAGTCAGCTTCAAATGCCGGTTCTCTAAACTTTCTCAGTAGTGTTCTTCGAAATGAATAGCTTCTTCCCCCAGTGATTCCCACTTCAGCTTTCGAAGCATATCCGTACCACTTGCGTGCTGATCAAATCTGCTGGTGACAAATCTAGAAGCGCCTCTGATGTCTTCTTTCAGTTCAATCTGGTGCGGGTCCCAAACACTCTAACAGTACCCCAGAATAGATTGCACCCAGCGTCCTATATGCTGTATCCTTTACAGATGACAAACATTTTTCTAAAATTCTCCCAGTAAACCGAAGTCGGCCTCTCGTATTCCCTACCACAATCCTCACTTGCTCGTTTCATTTCATATTGCTTCGAAACGTTACGCCCACAAATGACGTGACTGAGTCAAACAGGACACTACTAACGCTATATCCGAACATTACGGATTTGTTTTTCCTACTAATCCGTATTAATTTATATTTTTCTACATTGAGAGCAAGTTGCCATACATCACACCATCCGTAAATTTTGTCTAGGTCATCTCTCACCAACCTACAGTTACTTATCTTCGATACCTTCCTGTACACACCACAGCATCATCAGCGAATAACCGCAGGTTGCCATCAACCCTGTCTGCCAGATCATTTTAGTATATAGAAAACAGTAAAGGTCCTCTCACCCTTCCCTTTGCACTGCTGATGTAATCCCTGTCTCTGATGAACGCTCACCGACGACAACACATTGGGTTCTATCACTTAAGAAGTCTTCGAGGCAGTCACGTATCTGGAAGCCTATTCCGTATGCACGTACCTTCGTTAACAGTCTGCAGTGGAGTACCGCATCGAATGCTTCTCGGATATCTAGAAACATGAAATATGCCTATTGCTCTTCATCCTCAGTTCGCAGTATATCATGTGCAAGTTTGGTTCCGGAGGAACGATGCTTTATAAAGTCGTGCTGGTTCGTGGACATGAGCTTTTAGGAACTCAAAATATGCCCTAAAATTCTTCAGCAAACCGATATTAATGATATTGGTGAGTAATTTTTCGGGTCCCTTCTTCTATCCTTCTTATACACAGGAGTCACCTGCGCTTTTTTCCAGTCGCTTCGCACTTTTCGCTGGTCGAGAGACTCGTGATATATGCAAACAAAATAAGGGGTCACTGACGTAGAGTACTCTTTTTGACACCGAATTGGGATTCCATTCGGACCTGGTGACTTATTTGTGTAACATCCACGAGATAAATTTTAGCTACAGTGCGACGAGAGAAAATTATGCCTCTAACAGTTATAAACATTATCTATTCTACGTACGAAAAAACAGTAAAAACGAATGAAAACGATGATAAATATTAATTTTTTATATAATATTCTATGATGTAATTGGCCATATCGATATGTATCATACAAAGACAATGATAATTGTAAATTCCTTTTATGATCTGCGTTTGTTTTCCTTTGTTTTTACCTTTTGTTGGTTGGCTTTTGTACGTTGCGGACGCATATCGAACTGAGGTCTGTTAAGAACTTGTAATTATTTGTTAATCATTACGTGGAAATAGAGTTCATTATTATTATAACTATGAGTGAATAATTATTTGTAACTTTAATTCCTCTCTCAGTAAGCATTATCTGTGTTAATTATTTCTTTTCGCTGCAAAGAGCGCAGCCATTGATGATAGCGATTTGTATCGCGTTTTTGTCTGTGTATTCCGTAGAAACAAATCAAATGTTTGCCTGATGAAGTCTAAATAGTGCACAATACGAAAGTAGATTTTATAGAGTTCAATAAGCATTTTAAATATTTACTTATTTGCTCTAACAATAGAAAGTCTCTATCAATTGTCTGCCGCCATCTTAACAATTATCTCAGCGGCAAATTAAAATTTAAATTACGCAACTCTGCAGAATAAATGCCGAAGGTGATTCAAATGTGTAAAAATAAATGTGCACCGCTGGTCCCGAACTCATTTTAATGAAGACGATTCGAATCAGATTGGTTCTTTAAAAACAGTGCTCATAGCACGATTGTTATTACAAACTCTTCTAGCTGATGTATGGAGCCGAAATTAATTACGCACGAGTTGCGAAGAATATTGTTTCAGGTAACATACGTCAGTGTTGTGCGCGGCTGATATTCGGTGGTTTTAATGATCATTGTCCTGTTGATAACTGCTTCCATCTTAATCAATAGTTGTATAGAATCTGTTGTATGAACTAAGAATATTGTTTCAGGTAACATACGTCAGTGTTGTGCGCGGCTGATATTCGGTGGTTTTAATGATCATTGTCCTGTTGATAACTGCTTCCATCTTAATCAATAGTAATTAATCAATAGTTGTATAGAATCTGTTGTATGAACTGTGATTTAGTGACACTTAAACAACTTACAGACAACACTTTAACACGACGTTAACTTGAAGTTCTTTAGCCGCTGGTGCGAGACACACGAATAACTTCATATAAGCAGTGCAGTTCACTGCTGTCTATCAACTCAGGTAGGAACAGATGTTCACATTTAGTCGTTATACGGCAGCACGCTACCAACAATCGCTACCTGTGCAACATTAAATTAAAATCGGTGCCTGCAGCCATAAGTAGTATTAATTGAACATTCTGGCTGCGAGAATAATATTTTTAAGTGTTATTTGTGTATATGTGTTAGTTATAAGATTAATTTGTGTCAATTGGTGCTTGTCAGTGATTTATATATTTGTTGTGCTATATTGGTGATAGAATGGATAAACAAAAGAAAAATAAACCGAATGATCATACTGATGCAGAGATGACATCAGAGTCTCAGGTAGAACAATCTACCTATATTTCTGTCGAATTATTAGAAAATTTAATTATGAATGATAATTTAGAAACTGATGTCCCGAGTGATAGTAAAACCGAGGAGATGCTAAAACAAACTGACACTCCTGCATTCAACCAGTTAGGAATTAATGACAATATTTCTTCTCGGCAAGGGGCAGAAGTTGGTAATGCTCAAGCTATGTCCATACAGGATATGCTAACAGCATTATTTGAAAAGTTTACTATTAAAGAGCAGGAGCGTGAAAAACAATGCGAACTTAAAGAGCAGGAGCGTGAAAGACAACGTCAGCAGGAAAAGGAAAAACGTAGACAGGAAAAGCTTATAGAAAAGCAGCAACAGGAGCTCAGGGATCAAGAAAAGGAAAAGAAATTTATGGAAAATATAAACAATATTTTTCTGGAAAGAGATAAAGAAATTGTCCGTAGGATAAATTAATTGTTGGTCGATCGTGATAATGCTATTACTACCCATTTTAAGCAGGAGATCGATGCAGTAAAAACCACTATTGAACCGTTAACAAACATTCCAGTTCAGGTCAATAGTCTTCAAACTGAAGTAGATAGACTAGAGAACCAATTCAAAGCCTTGGCTACCGCTGTGGAAACAATGTAGGAGGACATTCCCTCTGAAATCCGAAATCAAGTCCGAACAGAAGTAGCAAGGGTAGCTGAGCTCTGAAAATCAAAACTTTGAAAACCTCACAGTATGCAGTAATGACAACACTGGTACTGACAGGGAAAAGATCGTAGATAATCTAATGGCGAATTTTAATGCACCAGAAGGAAGACCAAATTTTGGTAATCAACCGATATTACCAGAGCAATATGTGACACCAAGGGACAATAATAGTGGAATAGAATGTACTTGTAATAAAGTAACCACATTACCTGCGAATGATAGCAATTCCATGCACTTAACTACTTTGATGCATGAAGAAAGCCTACTTAAGCATAGACAGTTTCAAATATTTAACGAAGAAAGCAAGAAAAACATACATCCAGTAGTTTTCATTCGAAACTTCAAAAGTGTTCTTCCAAAATCATGGTCGGAAGAACAGAAAATACAGTTTGTGATTTCACATATTTCTGGTGATGCGTCGCTCTGGGCATTAAATGCAGCAGAAACTTTCAAGACTTTCCACGACTTTGAGAAGGCGTTTCTTGTTCAATTCTGGTCAGCGTCTACCCAAGAGCGACTCCGTAAAATTGTTTACGATGCAGAAATGTACAATCCGAAGTCAGGTTCCTTAAGAAAGTACTTTGATAAATTTATTAACATGACCCGGTACTGGGATGAGCCAGTAACCACCAGAGACTTATTGCGAGTGTTAAAAGCTGGATTACCCATACATATCAGAGAAAAATTATTTAATGTTACAGACACCGATCTGAAGGAATTTCTGTCTGTAATTGATTCTCTGGATCTAGTGCAAGAAGACGCCAGAAGAAATTCTGACGTGATCAGAAATACCAATAGTCCTAATAGACAAAATTCATGGAATGGAAATAATGGAAATAGGGGCGAAGGTAGTCCAAAGAAAAATAAAAGTAATTCTTATAGTAACGGAAAATACAATAATAATAATAGTAGTAGGAAACCCTACAACCAAAATTTTGGTTATCCTAATAATAATAACAGTAATTATCAAAACGCCGAAGAACACCAACAACTGAATGGCAATCAGAGGCCGTACCACAATGAAAACCCAAACAATAACAATAGCATCCGAAAGAGACGAAATGACAACAGGTCAGACAGTCCGTATAAAGACAAGCCTAAAAATATGCGGGGTGACAGTGAATATTGGCGACAGCCAGGCCAAGTCACTGATAGCCGCAGCAAAATTCAATCAATTCAGGTCAGCCAATAAATTATGTACAGGCTATACCTATACCAATCAATCAATATCCACCGTGGTGGGATCCAAGCAGGCCTCCTCCGACTGAAAACTCACAAAATGTTAGAATAGTGGAGGTACCCTCGGAAACAAAACAAAATACTCAGAAGCCAACAAACTAATTTCGGTCCCTGTAGGCCTTCGCCAGGTGACCGAGGCCAACAATGAAGGCAATAGGTCGACGGAACAAAAAATAAACATGATACGCTATCAGGATGGCAACAGGATCGAAGATGAGCTATATCAGGAACCTGCTGTCTCTGATAAGTCACAAGGGAAAATATCCAAGCAAGTGTCACCGGAGCTGTAAATGGTGTGGCAACTACTATTCTGCTTGACACAGGTGCGAATGTATCAGTTATGAACACGCAGTTTTTCAAGAAGGTATCGGAGATAAGAAGATTGCCGATTTTTCCGGTTGAAAATTGTAATGTTATAGGGGCATTGGGAAAAAAGGCACAGAGTATAAAATACCAGACACAGGTGAAAGTTTCCTAGGGAAATGATCGTTTATTATGCACGTTTCTACTAATGGATAACTTGTCAGTACCGGTGCTTCTGGGTCTTGAGTTCCATCGGGAAAGGGAAGCTATAATTGATCTCGCCCGTGGGACATGTGCACTTAAGTACCAACAGCGACCCATAACATTAATGCTGAATCGGGAGTTCGGTGCGAACCTTCCGCTGATGAGAAAAATGAATCTTTCAGTCAGCAGTCAGAAGTTGTTAGTGTTGGATCATAAGCACCCACAGATGTGTCACAAAAATCGAAATAACGATGCACCCAGCAACGTGAGTGACATCGTCACAACAATAGAAGAGAAAGTACAGGAGGCAACTTGCATTAATGTTTCAGAGGCTAGACAATTAACAGAATTATTATCCGGATAGCTCGAAGTATTCACTGAACGCCCTGGAATCATAAAAGATTACCAGTATAATACGAAAGTATATCCGCACAAGACCTATTGCAGAGCATCTTACTCGGTCCCCTGGACTAAGAAAAACAAAGTGATACAAGGGACCAATCAGAAGTGTAAGTTCACTATCCCATAACTCCAAATATAATGTTTATGGTAAAATAATTAGCAGTAATAATTTGATAATATTATGTATGTATTAGTTTATAAGCTTTTATATCAAGTATTACACTGTAATGTTGTTGAATTATTTGAACAAGGAATAGAGAATCCCCATAATAAATGTATTTTTTCTCTAAAAGGGATAAATAACTTGATAAACATTTGAGTGTTGTTGCATTAAATGTGAGGAATTTTACCTTCCTATACGTAGGACAGAAATGATTAAAATGCTGAACTAATATATTTGTTCGTGTGTAAGAATGGATATAACAAAAATATTTTCATAAGACGAGTCATGTAGTCCCACACACGTAGTGAGTGTTGGTGGTGTGTGAGCTGTGTGACTGAAAATAAATAAATAAATAAATAAATAAAAAATAAAATAAAATGCTTTCACCATTAGTGAAGCGAAATCTGAATGTGTACTGATTTACGTACACGGTTTCATTACGAAGTCATTTAAAATGCTCTTATGAGCAACATTCCGGTTAGATAAACCGAACATGGACATCTGTCCTAAAAACGTGGTAAATAACAATTCCAATAAAAAATAGAAATATATAAATATATGTATCTGTAATAAAAATGGAACTGTACTGTTATCTGGACAGTTCAGTAATGATCTCATGGTCAAGATAATGTAGCAGATTCTGAAAGTTTTATATTGTCTCATGTTCATGTGACAGTGTAAAATTTTAAATTTTGTTATTCAGTCATGGTAATATGAACTTATGTGCAAGTGTACCAGACCTCATTACTTGAAAAGTTTCATTTGCATATAGATTGTCTGTTAAGTACTGTGGAAAACTACTGACAGCAATCAGAACAGTGAAACGTGTTTCGCAGGAACTTGTGGAGGCGTGAGGAACTGTGATTTACATTGTGAATAATGATGAACAGTGATAAAAACTGTGATCACGTAACCTTATGAACGCTCTTGGAGTGTCAAACTTAGCAGCAACGCTATGAACGTTGAGTACTGTTGACTGTATTGATAATTAATTTGAACTGATGACCTTTAGTAGTTTGATATGTAGCGTCTCCGCGTGCCAAATTTAAAGTGACAGACTGTACTGCCAGCCGCGCGGCAAAACAGTAATGCATCGTTGGCTACGCAGCGCTTCGCGAAATTATTTACATTCCGCTTAAGTAAACGAAGCACACTACGGACACTTGTATGATTAACGGTGCAGTGTTCAAAATGTGCATATTGAGATAAACTTACTTGTGAATCACTGCATTGTGTTGAACAGTGTCAAAATACAGAACATACTCCAAGAACAGTCTAATTCCATCCGTGTGAATGCAAGTGAAATGGACACTAATAGACTTTTCCACAGGCTGAGAATAGTAATTATCTCGTCACTGATGCTTATATTCTGACATTTCATGTACCCGGCTTAAACTGAGTGACGTGGGAAAGTAGAAACAAGACCTGATGCAGCGCGACTTCTAGCCAGCAGCAGATTCAAACCACGATGCAGCCGACGGCAACCGACGCCCCACCGACTCGGCCGGGGGCGGTCCAGCAGCAGCCACTACCTGTCTGCGGTCCAACGGCTCGACACGAGGGCGGTCTTACGACGTCAGCAGCAAATTCTTATGACATTCGATAAATGAGTGACTTTGGAAATTGTTATGATATACCACAATGAAAAAACAATCATTATCTCAGATGCTTACAACAGAGTCATAAATTTGCATTTTCCAGCATATTTTATTACAGTCATATCAAGCCTGACTGTTAAAAGTAGGTGTCTGTATTTTCTTGAAGCCCCTTGGACGGTTTTATTCCCGGTTTTCCGAGTCCAGTGAACCCAAATGGGGGGAGGGGGGGGGGGGATAAGTAAATCCGGGAAGTATCCGCAGCAATTTCCGAGATAATACAGTCCCTGAAGTCATTTATAGTACTCGATTCACTATAATTTTATCATGTCTAAAACAACATTGAAACTAAATATTTGCATCTTGAGAGTAGCAAATCTACGTGGATTACGTGGACCGATAAAAAAAATACAATAGATAAACTAATATTTTTTCTCTCAGCCCAAGGGGCATTGTAACATCCACGACATAAATTTTAGCTACAGTGCCACGAGAGAAAATTATGCCTCGTACAGTTATAAACATTATCTTTTCGACGTATGAAAAAACAGTAAAAACGAATGAAAACGATGATAAATATTAATTTTTTATGTAATATTCTATGATGTAATTGGCCATATCGATGTGTATCATACAAAGACAATGATAATTGTAATTTCCTTTTATGATCTGCGTTTCTCTTCCTTTGTTTTTACCTTTTGTTGGTTGGCTTTTGTAGGTTGCGGATGCATATCGAACTGAGGTCTGTTAAGAACTTGTAATTATTTGTTAATCATTACGTGGAAATAGAGTTCATTATTATTATAAATATGAGTGAATAATTATTTGTAACTTTAATTCCTCTCTCAGTAAGCATTATCTGTGTTAATTATTTCTTTTCGCTGCAAAGAGCGCAGCCATTGATGATAGCGATTTGTATCGCGTTTTTGTCTGTGTATTCCGTAGAAACAAATCAAATGTTTGCCTGATGAAGTCTAAATAGTGCACAATACGAAAGTAGATTTTATAGAGTTCAATAAGCATTTTAAATATTTACTTATTTGCTCTAACAATAGAAAGTCTCTATCGATTGTCTGCCGCCATCTTGACAATTATCTCAGCGGCAAATTCAAATTTAAATTACGCAACTCTGCAGAATAAATGCCGAAGGTAATTCAAATGTGTAAAAATAAATGTGCACCGGTGGTCCCGAACTCATTTTAATGAAGATGATTCGAATCAGATTGTTTCTTTAAAAACAGTGCTCATAGCACGATTGTTATTACAAACTCTTCTAGCTGATGTATGGAGCCGAAATTAATTACGCACGAGTTGCGAAGAATATTGTTTCAGGTAACATACGTCAGTGTTGTGCGCGGCTGATATTCGGTGGTTTTAATGATCATTTTGCTGATGATAACTGCTTCCATCTTAATCAATAGTTGTATAGAACCTGTTGGATGAACTGTGATTTAGTGACACTTAAACAACTTACAGACAACACTTTAACACGACGTAAACTTGGAGTCCTTTAGCAACTTGCTCAAATCTTTAGCCGGGACAAAAATTATTTAGTAATTACTCAATGTTATAACATAAGATTATCATTTCCATTTACAAATTAGTTAAATATCAAACCAATGAATAACACAACGAACGCAACATTGGTTTTGAACTCTTCATTCGGCTCTCTACGCCAGGGATGCTTATTACTAGGTTACCCATGTGGTAGTCTGTACGATGGTCAAATGACGGTACGTTTGGACGATTCTCCTGCGTTTCTTAAACGTGGAATTTATAACTTCGGCCTTTCTTTCGCTATTTTCTACTGCCAAACCACACTGCTCAACGAGAGATTCGAAGGAAGCCTTATACCCAAAGGGTTCGACTTGTCATATACTTATCTGGTGTAGTTAATGGTTAGTTTAAAGAATGGCATAATGACATTCCTGTCACCACTCCATTAGCCCCGCTGTTCAAATTCCCTAACTGTATTTGATTGTATATACACCACTGGCCATTAAAATTGCTACACCAAGAAGAAATGCAGATGATAAACGGTTATTCATTGGACAAATATTTTATACTAGAACTGACATGTGATCACATTTTCACGCAATTTGAGTGCATAGATCCTGAAAAATCAGTACCCAGAACAACCACCTCTGCCGTAATAATGGCCTTGATACGCCTGGGCATTGAGTCAAATAGAGCTGGGATGCCGTGTACAGGTGCAGCTGCCGATGCAGCTTCAACACGATACCACAATTCATCAATAGTGACTGGCGTATTGTGATGAGCCAGTTGCTCGGCCACCATTGACCAGACGTTTTCAGTTGGTGACAGATCTGGTTCAAAAAATGGTTCAAATGGCTCTGAGCACTATGGGACTTAACAGCTATGGTCATCAGTCCCCTAGAACTTATAACTACTTAAACCTAACTAACCTAAGGACAGCACACAACACCCAGCCATCACGAGGCAGAGAAAATCCCTGACCCCGCCGGGAATCGAACCCGGGAACCCGGGCGTGGGAAGCGAGAACGCTACCGCACGACCACGAGATGCGGGCGACAGATCTGGAGAATGTGCTGGTCAGGGCAGCAGTCGGACGTTTTCTGTATCCAGAAAGGCCCGTACAGGACCTGCAACATGCGGTCGTGCATTATCCTGCTGAAATGTAGGGTTTTGCAGGGATCGAATGAAGGGTAGAGCCACGGGTCGTAACACATCTGAAATGTAACGTCCACTGTTCAAAGTGCCTTCAAAGCGAACAAGAGATGACCGAGACGTGTAACCAATGGCACCCTATTCCATCACGCCGGGTGATACGCCAGTATGGCGATGACGAATACTCGCTTCCATATTGCGTTCACCGCGTTGTCGCCAAACACGGATGCGACTATCATGATGCTGTAAACAGAACCTGCATTCACCCGAAAAAATGACGTTTTGCCATTCGTGCACAAAGGTTCGTCGTTGAATATACACCACCGCAGGCACTCCTGTCTGTGATGCAGCGTCAAGGGTAACCGCAGCCATGGTCTCCGAGCTGATAGTCCATGCTGCTGCAAACGTCTTCGACTGTTCGTGCAGATGGTTGTTGTCTTGCAAACGTCCCCATCTGTTGACTCAGGGATCGAGACGTGGCTGCACGATCCGTTACAGCCATGCGGATAAGATGCCTGTCATCTCGACCGATAGTGATACGAGGCCGTTGGGATCCAGCACGGCGTTCCGCATTACCCTCCTGAACCCACCAATTCCATATTCTGCTAATAGTCATTGGATCTCGACCAAGGCGAGCGGCAACGTCGCAATACGATAAACCGTAATCGCGATAGGCTACAATCCGACCTTTATCAAAGTCGGAAACGTGATGGTACGCATTTCTCCTCCTTACACGCGACATCACAACAACGCTTCACCAGGCAACGCCAGTCAACTGCTGTTCGTGTATGAGAAACCAGTTGGAAACTTTCCTCATGTCAGCACGTTGTAGGTGTCGCCACCGGCGCCAACGTTGTGTGAATGCTCTGAAAAGCTATCAGTTTGCATAATACAGCATCTTCTTCCTGTCGGTTAAATTTCGCGTCTGTTGTACGTCATCTTCGTAGTGTAGCAATTTTAATGGCGAGTAGTGAGTATAGAAAGTACTTTAATGGATTAGGCAACCTGAGGATGGAGAGTAATTGCCGAAACCGGCGATGTGACTGTTTTCTGCCTATCTAAGTAAGCTTGACGTAATAAATTATTATACAGACAAAACGTATTCGTCCCGCACAAGATGAATCTGTAAAGCAGAACTCATAACACCGAGCGAGGTGGCGCAGTGGCACTCTGGACTCGCAGTCGTGAGGACGATGTGTCAAAATCATCGTCTGGTTAGGTGTAATTTTCCTACATCACTCCTAGCGAATGCCGGGATGATACCTCCGAAAAACTTACGATCATTTTACTTCTTCATGCTTTAGTAATCCGACCTTGTACTCCGTTTCCCCGCTGTCGACGGGACGTTAGGTTTTAATCCTGCTTTCTTCTTTTTCAACTCATCACACTCGAAACAGTATTGTTCGATCTTTGAAGCCAATGTTCTAATTTAAATTTCGTAAGAAAATGAAACGCCTACAGGTGCCCTTATGATGTCATTTATTCTACGGCTACCAGTTAAGGCGCTTCAGTGCATCATCTTCAGGACTTAGATAGTTCTCAAGGTGTTAAAACCGTCCGCATACGCGATGTATATGTGGCCAACATAACTAGATTACACAGACTATAAGTGTGGTGATGTTTCTCCGATCATCAACTGCGTAATCCAGTTATGTTGTCTACTGATACATCGTGTATACGGATGGTGTTAATCCCTTCAGCACCAGCTGCGGCCTGAAGATGGGGCACTGAGGCGCCGAAACTGGTAGCCGTAAAATAAGTGATTTGACATGGACGGCTGTAGGTATTTCAATTTCTTATAGTAGTGAATGGCCTTAGTCCCACAGAGATACGGTCACAAGGAGGGACACACAAAATTTAAATTCCTTCTGTGCTTTTCCGAGTAAACCGGTCCTTTTCGCTTCACTTTGCGAAAGTTTTATCATCTCCGAAACGTCATCGTAACAGTCAGATTGTGTTACCAGTGGGTCATGTCTTGGTGCCTGGAAGGGGTATTTCAGGGCAGAAACAAGGTTGATATTATTGTATGAAAACAGAGGTCCGGTTTCAAAAGTAGAGGCAAATTCTGAAGATGTTAATGGTACTGAAACTTCAATATTAGCTCAGATGTATAATGAAGTCGTGGACCAGAACCATTGACGAAAGTAGTTCACCCAAATATATACCTGGGTGTTGTGGATTTGGAGGCCGGCCGAGGTGGCCGAGCGGTTCTAGGTGCTTCAGTCTGGAACGGCGCGACCGCTACGGTCGCAGTTTTGAATCCTGCCTCGGGCATGGATGTGTGTGATATCCTCAGGTTAGTTAGGTTTAAGTAGTTCTAAGTTCTAGGGGACCGATGACCTTAGAAGTTAAGTCCCATAGTGCTCAGAGCCATTTGAACCAATTTTTTTTTATTTGGAGCTGATGGGGGCTTGATTATAAGTCAGAAAAAATGGCTACATCTCAGCTGATCAGTCATGGTAGAAGAACTTCAGAAGTGTCTCAAATGACGGAAGTATCTCACTAGACTAGAAGTAACTGCCTCAGCTGGTTAGTCTGGTATTACACTACCATATTTCTTTGTCAAAGTTGACATGACACATAATAATGTCAATGAATTAGTGTAATTGCGAACTTCATCAAATCTCGCCTTCCGTCAAAGAAATATGATCAAATCTAGAGCCTCGCCATGGATTTGATCATAAAAGTCGTTCGTCCTCTGTTTACTGGAATGTGAAATGTAACCGCTTGGAGCGCTGGCTTCGTTAACAGATATTTGACTTTTCTGTAGTTTGTTTGTAAACAGGGCTTCGAAGTTGTGAGCAGCATTGGTTGGGTCAGTTATTGCTAACCATGCTTCGACAGGGGTGGGTGAGCAAGGGGCGCAATGCGTGCTATTAATCGTTATGCTGATGGGCAGATAGAAAATGCTGCAGGCGTCTTCCTATCTACAACCATAGCTACAACCATCCACCTCTACATCCAGAAACATCCAGGCAGCCTTTCAGCGAGCCGGACTAGAGTGGTGACACTCTAAAATAAATAAATTCTTAGCTCACTTTTTTAATTATCTATTTTTCAATAGACAAGTTAAAAAAGCGCCAGCCTATTTCGTTCTTATTATTAATTTTGTAGTGGTTGAAACACTAATTATATACATTAAATTACTCAAAAATAAAAATAGTTCTTATTGCCTTTTAGTGCACCAAACATTTATTTATCTTCAAATATTCCCCCTTCAGTGCTTTATAAATTGCGTCACGCGTTTCTAGAATTATTTGCGGTTCATGTGCTACTAGAAAGCTCTGTCCTGTATAAAGAAGTGTGAAGGTGAGCCTGCCTTCTGCACATACAGATTTTCGCAAGTGAGTATTCTGTTTTGTAATATGAACAAGCCACTTAACTGGACAAATACCGAAATACACTTTCGTCCATTCGTATGTAATTTATATAAGACCTGACGTACTCCACTTGGCAACTCTCGTAACAAATTTTGCTGAATGCTTTTACTATCTCATGGCTTCACCTAAGCATGTTTCCTTTTTCTCCACCGCTCTTTTTCCAAATGCATACACAATGCAGTTGTGGAAAAAGCAACTGCGGCTCATAATAACAGGTAGATGTGGTCCGCCATCTTGAAATTTCACAAAAAACATGACTGTAACAGCCTGTTTCAGCGCCACGCCAATGTTCTATGCGAAAGAAATTTTACGAATACTTGATCATATTTCTTTGTCAAGGAAATATGGTAGTGTAGTACTGTCTTTAGTTGTTCGGACAGGTGGTGTGCCTCAGGGCAGCTGTAGCCGCGCCGCCTTGTACGCGTTGACACGTCAGCTGCATTCTTGGCGGTCCGGGTAGCGCAACGGCGCGAGCCGGCTCGCAGATGGTTGCCAGTTAAGACGCCGCCCCTCTCCATTAGGTAGAGTGGGGAGCTACATGGAGGCTCACACGCTGCAGCTAACTTAAGGGGCCAGCCCCTCCCGCGACGAAGGGGAAGGTGCACCTGAGTGTACAACGTTTTCCCGTGCTGGATGAAACCAACATTCAGAGATGACCGAGAAGTGAAACATGATCACAGAGCAACAGCGAAGCTCGGGTTGTAAAGGTCACAATGATAAATCAATTGGAGCGAATAGCTCAAAATTTACACAGAATAAATGTGAATATTTTCCGTGTGGCCTTTATTAGATGTGTTTATTTACGAGCGCGACTTCAAGGAACAGCAGTAAAAACATAAATCACTTAAAGACCAGTTACTGAATAATGTATTCTGAAAATTGTTATGTAAAATATATTACAGTTTTGAAACAATCAGGTCTTTCTTCTTCTCCATGAAGAGGGTCCATGAATAGACATTCCATTTAAGATGGCTCACGAGGTCCCACGTTCGATTCCCGGCCGGGTCGGGGATTTTCTCTGCCCGGGGACCGGGTGTTCGTGTTGTCCTCATAATTTCATCGTCACCATCATTATTCGTGAGAGTACCTGGATTGGACTGAGTAAAAATTGGACTGTGTAAGAATTGGGAATTTATACGGGCGCTGACGACCACGCAATTGAGCGCCCCACAAACCAAACATTATCGTCTACAGGGTTATTACAAATGACTGAAGCGATTTCACAGCTCTACAATAACTTTATTATTTGAGATATTTTCACAATGCTTTGCACACACATATAAAAACTCAAAAAGTTTTTTTAGGCATTCACAAATGTTCGATATGTGCCCCTTTAGTGATTGGGCAGACATCAAGCCGATAATCAAGTTCCTCCCACACTCGGCGCAGCATGTCCCCATCAATGAGTTCGAAAGCATCGTTGAATCGAGCTCGCAGTTCTGGCACGTTTCTTGGTAGAGGAGGTTTAAACACTGAATCTTTCACATAACCCCACAGAAAGAAATTGCATGTGGTTAAGTCGGGAGAGCGTGGAGGCCATGACATGAATTGTTGATCATGATCTCCACCACGACCGATCCATAGGTTTTCCAATCTCCTGTTTAAGAAATGCTTCTGCTTTAGCCTTTTCCGTAAGATTTTCCAAACCGTCGGCTGTGGTACGTTTAGCTCCCTGCTTGCTTTATTCGTCGACTTCCGCGGGCTACGTGTGAAACTTGCCCGCACACGTTCAACCGTTTCTTCACTCACTGCAGGCCGACCCGTTGATTTCCCCCTACAGAGGCATCCAGAAGCTTTAAACTGCGCATACCATCGCCGAATGGAGTTAGCAGTTGCTGGATCTTTGTTGAACTTCGTCCTGAAGTGTCGTTGCACTGTTATGATTGACTGATGTGAGTGCATTTCAAGCACGACATACGCTTTCTCGGCTCCTGTCGCCAGTTTGTCTCACTGCTCTCTCGAGCGCTCTGGCGGCAGAAACCTGAAGTGCAGCTTCAGCCGAACAAAACTTTATGAATTTTTCTACGTATCTGTAGTGTGTCGTGACCATATGTCAATGAATGGAGCTACAGTGAATTTATGAAATCGCTTCAATCATTTGTAATAGCCCTGTATTTAAGAGGACACTGCCCTCGCGCCAACCAAGTTTACATGTTCCATATTCATACTGATTCGATATAATTGTGTAAAATAACGTAAAACTTCACTAAAACGGGGAAATAAATCGCTTCAATCATTTGTAATAGCCCTGTATTTAAGAGGACACTGCCCTCGCACCAACCAAGTTTACATGTTCCATATTCATACTGATTCGATATAATTGTGTAAAATAACGTAAAACTTCACTAAAACGGGGAAATAATGACAAACGAGATGTCTAAGTTTGAAATGACTCAACAACTTCACAGTTGCATTGCTTACCGTAAGAAATACCATCAAATTCGTGTTACATGCGCACTTAACTTTCACTGTGCGTCCACCAGGGGAGAGACGTTTGACAACTAAACTTCTATGAACGTGCTGGATACCTCGTACTACCAAAGCTCATATCTGTAGTGTCATAGAAACATTTATTTCCTAATTTCTATGTTATATATTAAATTATTTCACTGTAGCGTAAAATTTTCTTTAAAAACTGTTCCACTTCTGAGAGGGAACGAAGGGAAGGACTACAAGACATATATTTTATGAAACTACTGACACCAATGATTAGACTCGTTCATACATATTCTTTGGTGCAGGACGATTTAGCATCTTGTTTATGAATATGCGCCTCAATGGCATAGTGCAAAATCTGTGAGCGTAAAATGCAAACATTCGTTACAAAATCGAAACATGTGTATCAGTAAAATCCTCAATTAAAACTGTAAAACAAAGAATTGAGAAAATTGTTTCATGAAGCTACTTGTCTAATGATACGAAATAGAACAGATTAGAGAAGCGTTGGACGCGCCTTTTAAAGATGCTCGATATCATGTATAGCAAATGAGGTGCCTAATTAGAAGTTTTATACTTCTTGGTGTAGATGATAGAAATATATCAAGGCCACAATTGACTGTACGTTCTGCATTTTCAGTCAAAACCCCCTACTACCCCTTAAAATTCTAGTATTTTAACTTGAACATTGAATAAATTTCAATCGGCACAACATTTCCTGTACATGAAGTCGAGTAACTTCAAACGTACGTCAAAATTTTCTTTATCTATTTTATTTCTTATACGTAGAATCATTTCAAAAACATTTTGGACTTCGCTAGCATCTGCCGATCGCTGTTCCAAAACATTTGACTAGTCTTTTATTTTCATTTTTTTCAGTTTGCTTTATTTTCATATTTTTTCAGAAATAAAGTAGCCGAGCTGTTCTAGGCGCTACAATCTGGAACCGCGCGTCCCCTACGGTCGCAGGTTCGAATCCTACATCGGGCATGGATGTGTGTGATGTCCTTAGGTTAGTTAGGTTTAAGTAGTTCTAAGTTCTAGGGGACTGATGACCTCAGCAGTTAAGTCTCATAGTGCCCAGAGCCATTTGAACAATTTTTTTTCAGAAATAAAAGAATGAAAGGATAAATTTTTTACACCTCACTTGTCTTCCTGTGGTCACTGCTCTCTAAATGTACTACATTTAGTACCTGATTCAAAGGAAGGCATTTAAAAAATCGAATATCATACCAGTGCAACTTTTTGTACGCAAAATAACAACACCTGAAAGCGATGAAGTTTTTTACACCTCACCTCCGTAGCTCTTTGCGAACTATTACACATTTCCCTCAAATCACTAATCACACTTTTCTTGATTCCACTGACTGCTTTCAAGCAAATAAATCTTTTTTTGCTAGGCTACACTGCCGGAAAACGAAATTAATAAACCTTTTTAGAGGTTTCCAGTTCGCTCAAGATTTATTGTTGCAACAATGCATATCGAGTACATGAAATGATTAAATTTATAGACCAATAGCGTAAGAGGTTCTGAGGTACCAGGCATCGACCCTTGATGAAACAGCCATATTAGTAGGTGGAGTAGCTTCCACGGGTGGCAGCGCAGCCTCTGACTTTGGCATCCAGTCGAAGTTAGGGATGGTGAATGCTTTCCTGGGATACGTTATACCACGCATGCGCGACCTGTTCACGTTGTTCCGTAAGAGTTGTTGGTTGACGAGTCGCACATGTCACTTCTCGTTCCTTCATATCTCACACGTACACAACTGCAGACATATCCGGGGATGGTGCTGCTCAAGGAAGTTGCTTCACGTTCAGTTTCATGGGCAGTGTGTGAATGAGCATTATCCTGTTGGAACAACACATCACCTTCCTGTCGCATAAAGGGCAAAAGTACAGGTCTAAGAACGTTCTGAATACAACGATAGCTGGTTAGCACCCCTCCAGAAACACCAAAAATGAACGAAAGTTGTAGCTTATCGCACCCCACACCCTATAGCCTGATGTTAGACGAATTCACTCTACGAGACAGCGCTCACCAGGTCTACGTAGTACGAGCAAATGACTACCACTTGAGTGCAGGCAGAATCTGCTTTCATTGCTGAAGACCACGGGGCGCCTTTCCATGTTTCAAGATATCCTCTGGCGCCAACGGTCGAGTCGTGCACGTCGATGCTGTGGCGTGAGTGGAAGACAGGCCAGAACTGTGCGTGCCCGTAGTCCCATTGCTAATAACCGGATCACAACAGTTCGTGTTGGCATGTCTGGGCGCACAAGCCCTCCTATCTGTGCTGTGGTAGCAGTGCGAGCTGCCACTACTTCTCTTGCTGTACGACGATCCTGATGGGCATCTGTGCTCTGTGACGGTCAAGAACCTCGTCTACGCGTGGTGATAATGTTAACTTAACCACTGATTCCAGCAACGTTGCACAACTGATGCAGCACGTCAAACCTGTGTGCAATTCCAGAATGAGATTTTCACTCTGCTGCGGAGTGTGTGCTAGCTTCCTGGCAGATTAAAACTGTGTGCCGGACCGAGACTCGAACTCGGGATCTTTGCCTTTCGCAGGTAAGTGCTCTACCAACTGAGCTACCCAAGCACGACTCCCCCCTCCCCCTTTCCTCACAGCTTTAATTCCGCCAGGACCTCGTCTCATACCTTCCAAACCCCACAGAAGCTCTCCTGCGAACCTTGCAGAATTAACACTCCTGGAAGAAAGGATATTGCGGAGACATGGCTTAGCCACAGCCTGGGGGATGTTTCCAGAATGAGATTTTCACTCTGCAGCGGAGTGTGCGCTGCAGTTGCCCGCGAAAGGCAAACGTCCTGACTTCGAGTCTCGGTCCGGCACACAGTTTTAATTTGTGTGCAATTCGCGGAAAGGATTATCCCGCCAGTTGGAAGGCCACAATTTGAAATCTTTCAAACTCTCTCAGTTGGCTGTAGGAAGCACGAGTGTGCCTATGTGACATGGTTGCCTGCTTCATTCATACCTTTGCATCACACTGAGCCTTCTGGCTGTGAGTATTCCCTATTAAAGGGCAGACACAATGCCGCGCTGTTAGCTGAGCCACTACTTTATCAATAGTCCCCCAGGTGTCATATCACGTCACCGGGTCAGGATCAAAAACGTATTTTCAGCTGTGCTAATTTTTTATCCCAGCAGTGTATGTGCTGGTCAGTTTGATGCTTCATTTGCCCATTCCCCACTTTTCGTTTGGTGGTGAGAAATCGGACAGAAATCCATTCTATAGCTACTGGAGAGTTTTGACTTCAACAATATATTTAACTAAAATAATACATTATCTGAAAGCCTGTCAAATTGAGTCGACGTATGTGGTGTTCGGCACCGAAATTACAGTAGTAGAACTACTTCTTTTTATTGTAATTTACACAAATTGTCATGAATGTCAAAATGGAGAAATTCAAATAAAGGTTTGGAAACAGTACCATTGAGGCTGAAGACAACAGTTGACGTTGGGTGCTATGTGTCCAGTGCCAAATGATCAGAAAATTTTTTTGTATATTTATTGTTGAGACCTACTGCTACTCTTCAATCTGACTGTAGTCAGAAATATTCACAAAGTTCTGTACAACTTTCTAGGTTCGGGTGTCGTCACTCAAGGTTGACGTGAAAGTGGCACACCCGTAAAGGGTTGCTGCATCGACTGTCTTCGTCCGTGAGTCCTGGAGGTGCCTAAAGCCTGGTTATGGTTGTGGAATGTGGCGGAGTTTATGCCACTACATTTCCCCCCTGCTTAGAATAATCCAACCCACTCAATTGCTTTTTAAGACTCTAGATGCAGCTGATACATTTACCACTGTTTCTACACTTTCATTCTACTGCACGAATTTGGAGTAAACATTTCTTGCGTAATTTTTCTGCTTCCTGTTTCCTTCTTCTTTTATTGCATTATGTACACAATCCTACTTTGTGATAGAGCTTCTGGTTCCCGTCCTTTACTTCCCATTTGTGTAACTTTACTTCACTCAGTGAGGGTGAATCATTTCTTCACTGAAGGGAGCCGACCGGTATGGCCGAGCGGTTCTAGGCGCTTCAGTCTGGAACTGCGCGACCGCTACGGTCGCAGGTTCGAATCCTGCCATCCTGCCTCGGGCATGGATGTGTGTGATGTCCTTAGGTTAGTTAGGTTTAAGTAGTTCTAAGTTCTAGGGGACTGATGACCTCAGATGTTAAGTCCCGTAGTGCTCAGAGCCATTTGAACCCCAAAGGGAGATAAGGGTGGAATTTGGACACATCTACGTCGGAGGTGGTAGTACATGATTCATACCGTTATCAGAATTAAGGAGGACGCTGATGTGGAAACTACTATGATGATGAGTCAGTGCTTACATTCGGTCTGATATTTTTTCACACAGTCAAGCAGGTGTTCCACCATCAAGCGGCTATTTTGTACAACTATCGCCTGAGACAGCTAAGCAAGAATAGTCAAGTCTAGTGAGTGATTTAAGTAAGTTTGGTTTTCCTCGGGCAGTATCTCAAAGGGTACCTCTGGCTGGTACAGTAAAGACTAGCTGGCGTTTGAGGTCGTGGTTCAGTGATAGTGGTGGGTAATTGCAAAGGAGGTCCTGAAATGTCGCATGTGGTACCGTTTATCCCTGAATTTCTGTTCACGGTACACAGCTAAAATGACCTCGATTGTAGCAGGAGTTACTGATGTCTACCGGTTTTAGTACTGAAAGCACCCACTGACCATACCTTTCTGAAAGAATTCGGCTTCACTTGCGAACCTCCGTGGGACGTCGGTCACGCCCTTCTTGCAGTGAGACAGACTGACTCTGTAGCCCTGTGTATCCGTTTTGTGGTGCAGACAGTGACTTGCCCAGTTCGGCACTACAGTAATCCTATTTTGGGCAACAGTGCTTGAGACTTCCTCACATTCTTGACCATTCTGCATGAGTGGATCGACATAGACGACGTCGCAATAAGGCTTAACATACACGAACTCACTCTTTTTACCACTTAATGTTGCAAGACAGCACAACTATTTCTGCACAAAACACGTACTTATACAAACAATAAATGTACTGGATCCGGTAAATCGATGTTTCCTTCTAAACAAAATTAGACGCACTAAGATTCCACTAACATTGTACATTATGTTTCATCTAAAAACTCTTTCAATCTCTCACCTAAGCAAAATATTTCCATTACACTCACTTGTGACAGCAAGACACATACCATAATATATTGTCACAAAGGTCACCTCGTTTCATTTTCGTCGTTTTACCCCTGAAGTAAGGCGCTTTCGATCGCTACTGCCCACCTGCCCACTAATCCTCAATAACTAATAATAAAACACAAAAATTCGCTCGAAAACTCATCTCTTGGTCGCAAGATGTGTGCATATATTGGAACAACTGTCGGTACATCCCGCTTCACTTTCTGAGTTTTACCTTTCTTTTTCGTATTTTGTCCAGTCACTTACCTCGCACCTTTAGAAGGTGCTTCCAGAAATTGAGGCACTGTTTCCAGTTCGCCCTGAAATTGAGGAATTCTCCCTGCATGCACCACTCGGCTTCAGGTTGGATATTGCGGTCGACGTTAATCAGAGATGTAATTTCCACTGCCTGATAAGGCCCTTGGTAAATTTAATTATTAGTTTTTCTTTTCAACACGTAACTTTTAGATAACATTACCCACTGTCTGACGTGGCATTTAGGCAATTTTTCTATGCTCTTGTCGGTTCCTTCATGCTATTCTAGAGCCATTTTGTTAATCTTTTTAGCCTGGTACCATGTACCTTTTAAACTTTTATCAAAAGTTTCGAATGGAGGACATATCTCTTCCTGGGGTAGGTTGCACAATTCGAATGGCAGGGCTTTACTGGGCCATAAACAACCTCATATGGTGATACACCCACATTTTCGTGGATCTTCGAGTTACACGCTGCTAGTACCGACGGATAAACTGATAGTACCTATGGTAGTAAGGCGTTCCAGTCTTTCTGGCTAGTATTGAAGTAATAATGGAAAATTTTCCTTACTATGTGGGCATCTGTTTGTGGGTGTAGTGCGTTATTTCGTAACTCCTTTATGTGTAATAGTCGATAAAACTGGTTCAGTAACTCGGACATAGAGTTACTGCATTTGTCAATTATTGTGACAACAGGTCTTCCAAACTTCAATAAGCAGTGGTTATCAAAAACCCATGCCACCATTTGTGCCCGATGGTTTGGTTTGGTGGGAGGAGCAAGTAAACGTCAGAAATGATCAATTACAGTGAATATACATCCATTCCCTGCTGGTCCTTTTGCAAAGCGACCAAAAATGTCTGTTAAGATCATTTGGAGTGACCTATCGACATTAGGTAATCTTTGCTCAAGTCTCATCTCGACTCTCAAATGTTTACATAATGCTCTACATGTTGACTCCTTTTCAACTACCAATAATATTCCAGGATGCAGTGCAGAGTGGCACATGGTCCAATGTGCTCAGCCAAAATAGAGTCGTGAGCCTGTCTCAAAGCTTCGTTATGCAAACTTGCTGGCACCACTATGAGATGGCTTTACCTAGTTTGGTTGTACAGCACACTGTGTTAAAAGTTGAACTACGTTTGTCTTATGAACTGCTGACAAAACGGGCCAGTGGCCTGAGCTCTGTGTTGTTCTTTTACATCTGTACTTCCGTGGATTTTTTTGGACGATGTACAACCTCAGAATCAAATTTACTTATCTTTTGAGTTCAGCAGGTCAAAGAACTAGTGGGATCTTTTAAACTCAGGAGCTACTTCACTGCTCCGTCATCCGCTATGACCCTAAAAAACGTCACGCATCCAGATATCAGTGAAGTAGATGATGCCATAAATTAGCATGAGCATTTCCTGCCGGCCGGGGTGGCCGAGCGGTTCTAGGCGCTACATCTGGAACCGCGCGACCGCTACGGTAGCAGGTTCGAATCCTGCCTCGCGCATGGATGAGTGTGCTGTCCTTAGGTTAGTTAGGTTTAAGTAGTTTTATGTTCTAGGGGACTGATGACCTCAGAAGTTAAGTCCCATAGTGCTCAGAGCCATTTGAACCAGTTGAGCACTTCCTCATTTCCTTTTTGGTAGTTAAATAGTTCTTTTCCGCCTTATTGCGCTGTGTAAAAGAATAGGCCATTGGTTTGTAGACCCCATCTTTGTTTACAAAGTGTGGCGTATATTTGTAATATAGTATGACAGAAAAAGGAACTTTTGGCCACTGGAGTCAGCCTAAAGTCGAAACACAACACACACGTCACATTAGCACAAATAAATTCAACTAATGATGGAGGTTTCAACCTTTGAAACACATTGCGGAAATTTATGAAATGTTGACTGATAACAGTAAACTTGTTGTTTAATTTACTATTGATTGTTATGGCCTATATATCTGTTGGGTCAAAACACAGCCTAGATCATGGCCGCTTGAGTCGCACACTAATGTAATCTGTCTTCGATAGTCAGAAAAAGTGAGGATGGGACCGGTGGCCTATAAATTTTTTAATCGCTCAGATGCTGCTTTACGATCTGAAGTCCAGTGAAACTTTACACCTGTTTTTAATAAATGTATATATGTGCAACGGGTTTTGCTCCATCCACAAATTTAAAATTAATTTTCTATAGAAGTTAATGATCCTGAGATATGCATTGCGAAGTGTTCAGAAATCCTTTACGGCTTGTGCAAGTCGTGAATTGGTTAACACACCATCCTGACCAATATCATGGCCTAAATAGTGGACCTCCTATAACACGAAGTGGTACTTTTCTAATCAAAGTATCAGTTGTGCTACAAGTATCCGATCAAAACCCCCGACAGACGCAGCATGTTCTCTTACATGCCCTTGGAGAATGCAGTGATGTTGTCCAGATAGACCAATCATTTTTTCGGTTTCCGACCGCGTAGCACTCCATATAACAAGAGTTGGAAAGTCGCTGGTGCATTTTTCAATCCTACTGTTATCCAACGACACTGGTAGCGACCAACGATGTTGGTCGTGACCGTATCGAACGGAAAACCTTGTTTTATGTCGATCCTCCATTGCTACCTCTGATTGATGGTATCTGCTTCTTAAATCGTTAGTAGTAAAGTCACAGCGTTGCCCAGATTGTTTAAGGTCTCTATAATGTTTGGCACTAGGTAAGCGTCTGTGATAGTCTGATGGTTGACAATCAATAGTCGCAGTATACCGTATAAGCCTTCTTACCATCTGAGAACTTCTTTGGAACGATGATGACAGATGCTGCCTAGAGACTGTGCTTTCACCTCTAACTCAGTCCCCGACCTGTTGACCAAAAGACTCCTCTCTCACTACTTGTGTACGATTTGGGGCTTGATATGGCTTTTGTGCACAGGCAGTTTGTTCCCTCTAGGAATTCTGTGTTGCATCAGTGGTGTAGCAGGTAATGGTGCAGGTAAGTTAAATAGTTTCGCATATTCCTCCAATAATCTCTCCATGACCTTTGTATCACGTCCTTTCAGGTGCAACATCTTTTCCCTTAGTGCTGGTAATCGACAGAGTGACCTGGCTTGAAATATTCTACCCTCGAAACCCTATTCAACTAATGCTTCTAACACCTCTAAGTTAGCCGTCAGTGCGTCTTTTGATAGCCTCAAGTCTTTTAAACCAAAACTGGCTACACTGACGGGCATCACTCAGCTTCAAAAAATTTCCTGCGTAAAGGATACACTACTTCATATGAAATGTAGTGTCTGAACCAGTTCTTCATTCTCTGGCAAGGGCTCTACTATACATACATAATTAACCAAAAGATCATCTCCTACGTTCATACAGAGCATTCGCCCAGGACCTGTCAGTATTATATACCGTGAGTTAAGTCTAAAGGATTGTGTATACAGTTTAATTGGTTCACCTGACGTCTCATTTGTTCGTTGTGACAGTTCGGAAATTTCAGTAGTAAAACCGTGGTGGAGTGACGTCCCACTCAGCTTCACTGTGCGCTGTTGCATCTCGACTTTGGTGTGATGTTTACTCAGGTCGAAACAGCGTCTATCATCATCGTTCCAGAGAAGTTCTCAGGTGGTAAGAAGTCTCATACGGTTTACTGCGTACGATTATTGAATTTTAAACCAAGAGCCTGCCACAGACGCTTACCCAGTGCCAAACATTACAGAGACCTTAGACAACATGGGACAATACCGTCAAGCACTTACGAAGCAGGTACCACAGATTAGAGGTCATAATGGAGGATCGACATAAAACAGCGTTTTTCGTTGGACATGGGCACAACCAACATCGTTGGTCTCTACCAATACCGTAGGATGGCAATAGGATTGAAAAGTGCAACAGCGATTTCAGACTCTTGCTACATGTAGTACTATGGGATCTGTAATCGAAAGATGTATGGTCTATCTGGACAGTATCACTGTATTCTACAAAGACATGTAGGAGGAGCACATGCTGCGTCTGTATGATGTCTTTGATCGGTTACGTGTGGCACGACTGATATTTAGTTGCGACTTTGCATTACAGGAGGTCCACTAGCCCAAGAGTGTCATAGCTTATACTAATGATATTGACAACTTACACACACATACACACCCACACACACACACACACACACACACACACACACACACACACACACACACACAACTAGGAAGTCACTCCTCCCCACTCGTAAATCCAATAATGCTAAACCAAGTGGATGAACACTATTACCATCCGCACCACCTAGTCAAGAACGTGATGGTTCAAATTTGTGATACCAAATACACTCGGATTCGACAAAGATTCCTATGATCCTGCAGCCACAAAAACTTACACAACCTTCCCTTCGCACAGACGGTTACACAAATAACTGCCATTGTTTTTGCGCAAAGGTGTCCCTTGGTCACACTTACTGGGAGTGTTGTGTAGTGATCACACCGCCCCGTATTCCATTTCATCTAGAGGCACGAGAGTTAACCCTCATTTCACTTTCCACATGGCTGTGGACATTTTCTAACCGAGCGCCCCACCTGCTTGCACCTTTCACAGTATGGCTTCCTACAAAACAACTGAAAGTGGCCTGGAATCCGAATGTACAACATATGACCTCTGTATTGAAAACCACTCGTTTGTTTAACAGCCTAGACATTAAGTCAGTTTCAGCCAAAGCTACTGCAGTTGCTGGTATTTCGCCCAAGGTCTTCGGAAATTCGGTGTGCCATTTTCGTGATATTTCAGCCAGTGGTTCCCACAAAAATGCATCAATTGCCCGTTGTTCTGCTTCCTATATAATGACCTTACTGACATAATCACATTCTGTCCATTCATACATACCAGTACGATTTCTCCGAAAAAGCGTAGTATCTATTCCACTTGTTTTTGAAGTATATCATTAATTTGTTCCCGATAACCGCTAGAAATATTCTCTCTTCTGTAATGACCCACCAACTCTTCCCGAAAGTTCGCGAAGAATTGAGCATGCCGCAGCTTCTCACTGCGTATGTTCTAGCGTCCCCTGTTAATTTTAAAAGTACCAAATCAAATGGCTCTAAGCACTATGGGACTTAACATCTGAGGCCATCAGTCACCTAGACTTAGAACTACGTAAACCTTGCAAACCTAAGGACATCACACACATCCATGACCGAGGCAGGATTAGAACCTGCGACCGTAGCAGCATCGGGGTTCCGGACTGAAGCGCCTAAAACAGCTCGGCCACAGCGGCCGCCTTAAAAAAGCCACATTTAACAACTTCTCGCTACTCCAGTTCCCCAACTTCGCAGCCGTGTGCCAGTTATCAAAAGAGAGAGAAACTTCTTCTTCAGATTTATAGGATGGTAGGGCTACCAGTTACGCAGTACTAGCAACAAGTGTGCTGGTTACTCACTTCTCCGGAAATATGAATCAGCGCGTTTATGCAGCCTGGTGCCACACCAATAGCGCCGCTCTCGGGTGGGAACTTCTCGTGTTCACACACGAGCGCTCCTGGCCGAGGAGTCGCCCTCAGCCGGTGGTTCGCTTCTGTTGGACGCCTGGTATGGTACGGGATGTTACGTCTGCAGGACAAGGACACTGTGTGGTTCTGAGTGCCACAGCCGGCTTTGTTGGACCACTAGGTCTTTTCAGTTCGAATGCCGCGTAGGCGATTGTATCCTTGTAGTTGCGGAACATTTTGGACAATATTGAGGCTTGCAGTGACTTCGTAGGCGAGTTGAATGAGAAGCGAATCGGAAGCGTGGGTGTTGTTTTAGTAGCTTGTCCTTCCCCTTGGATGTTGCCTGTGTACATTACTACTGACCTTTCTCCATAGTTAAATTGAGATCTGATTCAAGATATCGGTTGTGTGGGTCACCCACTCTCAGGGTCAGGCATCAGGTGTGTTTGGCTAGGTTCGTGGGTGTCTTGCTGAGCAAATTTCTGCATTGGTCAGTTGCTCGTTTAACCTTTAGTTAAATTGTTTACTGTGTGTGGTACAACTGTGTTTTTAAAGTGAATTCCCGTGTGATTTCTACATCATTATGTCTTGTGTATTTCTTCGTGGACAACGCTGACCACTACATATGTATAATTCTTCTTGCTTATTGAAGTTTGAAGGCTTAAGGAAATTTAAGTTTCAGTATCATTTCGCGATCTTATTTGCTTTAAGCCATAGAATTACAAGTTGTATAACTTTGCCTCCGCTGTTTGTCGATAGGTGGCGACAACGTTAAGTAGAGGTCGAAAGAAACAGATCGCAGACATCAGGCAGTTAGCTTCGACCTCGGACAATATAACCTCATTCAAACATTAGTCGATTTGTGTCTGCATCATAAAGTTGTTCTTGATTGAAAATGTCAATTCACGAGCTTACTTCTCGTCATTCAATATGAAGAAAACAGGGGCTGAGTCACATCGAATGCTCTCAAGTATGTATGGTAAGGACGCTATTAGTGAAAGAACGTGTCGTGAGAGGTTTCAACGCTTGAAGAACGGTGATTTTAACGTCGTAGACCGGCATAGTGGTGGAAGAGAGAATGTTTTCGAAGATGCAGAATTCGAGACATTTCTGAGTGAAGACTTGCGTCAAACTCAAGAAGAATTGTCACGATTAGTGGGAGTGACACAGCAAGCCATTTCAAAACGTCTCAAGGCTATGGGCATGATTCACAAAGAAGGAACTTGGGTCGCGTGTGAGATAAAACCAAGAGACGTTGCACGGTGTTTGTGCGTTTGACACAGTTGCTTCAGAGGCGAAAACGGAAGGGATTTCAGCAACGCCTTGTGACCGGGGACAAAAAATGAGTTCACTACGATAGCAGTAAATGCAAAAAGTCGTGGGGATATCCCGGCCATGCTTCCACGTCGACGGCCAAACCGAATATTCACATCTCCTAGATCATGCTCTGCATTTGGTAGGACCAGCTCGGCGTCGAGGCACGATAAAGTGATTTTGCAGCACGACAACGATCAACCCCACGTTGCAAAAGAGATCAAAACGTACTTGGAAACGTTCAAATCGGAAGTTCTACGCCACCCGTCGTATTCTCCAGACATTGCTCCCTCTGTCACCTGCGTAGATCAATGGCGCATGGCATGGCTGACCAACACTTCCGATCACATGAAGACATTACAAATTGGATCGATTCTTGGATCGCTTCAAAAGATGAACAATTCTTTCGACGCGGGATTCGTACACTGCCCGAAAGATGAGAGAAAGTAGTGGCCAGCGATGAAAAATACTTTTTATGATACATGTGTAACCAATTTGTTTCATTAAAGCCATAGATGCTGGGGAAAAAACGGCGGAAGCAAAGTTGAACACCTTGACCTTGTTTAAATTATTTTAGCTTTTAAAGATTTGGAGTTCATCTTAAGGTAATAAATTTTCGCAGACTATTAAAACTCGGAATTAAATATGTTAAGCAAGTTGGAAGTTTATGTCTTACAATTGTAATAGACAGTTGTTTCAATCGTTGTAAACAGTGGGCTTTGTCAAATCGCTTTGCCTTGGGCCTGCTATGGTGGGTTCCAGAGAATAAACTGTTATCGGCGCAATTATAGGCCGGCCATTTATACTGATCTCTGTTTCAGAATACGTTGCTGGTCTTTCACGTTAGCATTTATTACAGCTGACTGCGCATGGTGCAGTGACGTCCTTTCTGCATAAGACGAAGCTGCGTCCGAAGCCCTGCCGCTTCCTACTGGTCTTGCTATATTCAGATTAAGAAAGTTCGGTGCAACTGTGTCCGTGAAACTAACTCAGCTCTCCACTCCTCAACCATGTGCACAAGGATAGGTGGAGACACACTCTAAGTTGCCTCCCCACCCCGTCACCCTTCAAACGATCTACTTCTCTGAAATGCTCAGTCGTCTTCTTGGGTAGTCGGTCTCGTATCAACAAACATTTTATATATTACTACCGTCATAAGAGAAAAATGTACTCAAACGGAAAAGAAAGAAAGGAAAAAAACTGTAGCCACAGAGGCCAAAATTCCTCAAGTCGGCACTTATTTGAATTCTTGTGCTGACTGCCACTGCTGCTGCATAGTTTTCATTACTGCCCTCCTTTACTCCATCATTACAAATCTCCAGCAGTTCTTCTGACACCAAATGTAATAAGTTTTCGTAGGAAAGTGTGGTTGAGTGGCTGCCTGCTCGAGGCGAGTGGTGGTGCAGACGATGTGAACAGTTAGCTCGTTGCAGCAATCATATATGGAGACATAGAGCAGTGTGTCTGTAGCAGGTAGACAGTAGGTTTTGGGCAATGACAGCATGTTTGGATAGGTGTGCCGCCACAGGCATTCTTTGAAGACGACATACACAATTTTCTGTTACCTCTGCCTGTGATCGCTGATGTTGGGTACGTCACGACGACAGGATGGCGGTGTAACCACCGGTGATCAGGGACATGCGGACTGGCGCCATCTTGTTGGACCTCATCGCATGTCTCAGACCATGTGGAGGCTGGCTGCCAGGAGCCCAGGCAGTCAGTGGTCAGTGGTTCGCATCCCTGAGACGGAGGCTGCATCAGAGGTACGGCACTGCCCGGCAAAGACTGGACGTCATACTGCTATACTGCTACTCAATGCTGACGGGCTGGTCTTGGGGCTACAAATACAACTTTCCAGTGCCGATTGCTATGGAAGAAGCGATATCTCGAATAGAGCCAGACAAGGAGGTTGATGCAATGTGTTCCCAACAGTTTAGGGATGCTGCATCAACAGGTCTTGATCCATGTTTGCTGGAGGTGATTGTAGCCGATTTATGGCTGTGGACCATGGTGGAGGTTTATACCATTATGCATGTCAGCAGAGAGATATGGGTTGGGAACTATTGAAGTTTCCTTGCGTGGTATGGTCTACAAGATTGGTGAGTGAAAGATGGGTGAAGAAGAGGGAGTGTCACGTTGAGATTGGCTTTAGGCAAAACCTGCGTAGAACTGAAGGCTTTGTTTTCCAATTTTACTGCATGCATGCCATTTGCAACGATGATTGAGCCTAATTCTTTATTTTGGAGAAGTAATAAATGGCAATGTAGAACATCTAAGAAGATTGATCTTCAAGAAATAAGAGTACGACGTGACAAACTTTTCAGTCACGACACTTGTTCACAGCGTTACCTGATACATTGGTGAGTGAAATATGCGACCTAAAATTTTACCATTGATAGCTTAATGTCTGTAGGGGTTCTGGTCATGCACAATCGCTTTTGAGCCCAAATATTTAAACAATTATTCATCAGAACCTTTTAATAGCAGCATAACATCTCAGCCAAGGGGATAAATCCATTATAAAGTCGTTAAGCCAGCAGCTAAAAACGTAGATACATAGTAAAACGTCACAATTAACACGAAGTACGAAGCGCAAAATAAATTCACACAGCAGAAAACTAAAAAGCATGTAGTAAAACCATCATATTCTTCGGCTAAATCTTAAAATTCATCATCGAAAAATCTAACAGTTGCAGCAAAACCTCAAGTTCATTAAACTTCAGTAGTATCAATGACAACCGTGGTCTAGGGGTAGCATCATTGATTCATAACCAAAACGTATTCTGTCCCTGTTGTAATCCCGCAGCTGTTTAAATTATGGTTAATAAACAGCATTGGTGGCCGAAGACTTCTGGCATAAGAAGTCACCCTTATTCTGCCAACGGCCTTGTCAAAGTGGGCGGAGGAGCGGACAGATGTTCAGGGCACTCTCTTGTCCTAGGGGTGAGAAACTGCAGCCAAAGGCGGAAGAATCAGTGATGATCAACGACGTGAGGATACAGAAGACACATAATGTGAATCTATAGGACATGTGGCCTGTAATTGAAGAAGTGTCGTGATGATCTCTCCATTGGCAAAAGATTCCGGAATAGTTTCCCATTCGGATCTCGAGGAGGGGACTGCCAAGGGGGAGGTTACCGTGAGAAAAAGATTGAATAATCAACTGAAGGATAACGTTTTACGAGCCGGGACTTGGAATGTCAGAAGCTTGAACATGGTAGGAAAACTAGAAAATCTGAAAAGAGAAATGCAAAGGCTCAATCTAGATATAGTAGGGGTCAGTGAAGTGAAGTGGAAGTAAGACGAGGATTTCTAGTCATATGAGTATAGGGTAATATCAACAGCAGTGGAATACGGTATAACGGGAGTATGATTCATTGTGAATAGGAAGGTCGGGCAGAGAGTGTGTTAGTGTGAACAGTTCAATGATAGGAATGTTCTTACAAGAATTAACAACAAACCACTGTCGACAACGATAGTTCGGGTATACATGCCGACGTCGCAAGCCGAAGATGAAGAGGTGGAGATAGTACATGAGGATATTGAAATGGTAATACAGTACGTAAAGGGAGATGAAAATCAAATAGTCATAGGGACTGGAAGGCAGTTGCAGTGGAAGGAGTAAAAGAAAAGGCTACATGAGAATATGGGCTTGGGACAAGTAATGAGAGAAGACTAATTGAGCTATGTAATAAATTTCAGCTCATAATAGCGAACACTCAAGACTCACAACAGGAGGAAGTTTGCTTGGAAAAGGCCAGCTATACTGGGAGATTTCAGTTACATAACGTCATAGTTAGGGATTCCGAAATCAGATACTGGATTGAAAGGCGTACCCACGAGCAGATATAGACTCAAATCACAATGTAGTAGTGATGAAGAGTAGGCTGAGGCTTAAGAGATTAGTCTGGAAGAATCGATACGCAAAGAAGTGGGATACGGAAGTGACGAGATGCCCTTGAGGTTCTCTAATGTTATAGATACAGAATAGCTCAGTAGGCAGGACAGTTGAAGAGGAATGAACATTTCTAAAAAGGGCCGTCACAGAAGTTGGGAAGGAAAACATAGGTACAAAAGAGGTAACTCCGAAGAAACCATGTGTAACAAGAGAAGTACTTCAGTTGGTTGGTGAAAGAAGGAGCTACAAAAATGTTCCGGGAAACTCGGGAGCTCAGCAATAAAAGTCTGTGATGAATGAAATAAATAGGAAGTACAGGGGAGCTAAAACGAAATGGCTGCAAGAAAAATGTGAAGACATCGAAACAGAAATGATTGTGGGAGGACAGAATTAGCATACAGGAAAGTCAAAAAAACTTTGGTCAAAATGGCTCTAAGCACTATGGGACTTAACATCTGAGGTCATCAGTCCCCTAGATTTAGAAGTACTTAAACCCAACCAACCTAAGGACTCACACACATCCATGCCCGAGGCAGGATTCGAACCTACGACAGTAGCAGCAGCGTGGTTCCGGACTGAAGCGCCTAGAACCGAAAACAACTTTCGGTGACGTTAAAAGCAAGGGTGATAACATTAAGAGTGCAACGGGAATTCCACTGTCAAATGCAGCAAGAGAGCGGATAGGTGGAAAGAATACACTGTAAGCCTCTATGAGGGGGAAGATTTGTTTGATGTAATAGGAGAAGAAAGAATCGATTTAGAAGACGTAGGGTAATCAGATTTTATAAGAGCTTTGAAGGTCAAATATGCCAGAAGCGATAGATAACATTCCATAAAAAAAATTGTTCAAATGGCTCTGAGCACTATGCGACTTAACTTCTGAGGTCATCAGTCGCCTAGAACTTAGAACTAATTAAACCTAACTAACCTAAGGACATCACACACATCCATGCCCGAGGCAGGATTCGAACCTGCGACCGTAGCGGTCACGCGGTTCCAGACTGAAGCGCCTAGAACCGCACGGCCACACCGGCCGGCTAACATTCCATCAGAATTTCTAAAATCATTGGGGGGAGTGTCAACAAAAAGACTATTCACGTTGGTGTGAAGAATGTATGAGTCTGGCGACATACAATCTGAGTTTTGGTAAAGCATCATCCACACAATTCCGAAGGCGGCAAGAGTTGACAAGTGTGAGAATTATCGCACAGTCAGTTTAGCAGCTCATGAATCCAACCAAGTTGCTTACAAGCATAATATACCGAAGAATGGAAAAGAAAGCTGAGGATGCGTTACATGACGATCAGTTTGGCGTTAGAAAAAGTAAAGGCGCCAGAGTGGCAATTCTGACGTTGCGGTTAATAATGGAAGCAAGACTAAATAAAAATCAAGACTCGTTCATAGGATTTGTTGACCTGGAAAAAGCGTTCGCCAATGTAAAATGGCGCAAGATCATCGGATTTCTGAAAAAAGTAGGGGTAAGCTATAGGGGGAGACGGGTCATACACAATATGTGCAAATCTAAGAGGGAATAATAAGAGTGGACGACTAAGAACGAAGTGCTCATATTAGAAAGGGTGTAAGACAAGGATGTAGGCTTTCGTCTCTACTGTTCAATCTGTATATCGGGGAAGCAACGATGGAAATAAAAGAAGGGTTCAGGAGTGGAATTCAAATTCAAGGTGAATGGATATCAATGATGAGATTCACTGATGAACTTACTATCCTGAGTGAAAGTGAAGAAGAAGTAGATGATCTGTCGAACGGAATGAACAGTCTAATGAGCACACAGTATGAATTGAGAACAAACCGAAGGAAGACGAAGGTAATGAGAAGTAATTGAAAAGAGAACAGCGAGAAACTTAAAATCATGATTGATGGTTAATAAGTAGATGAAGTCAAGGAATTCTGCTACCTAGACAGTAAAATAACCAATGACGGACGGAGCTAGGAGGACATCAAAAGTAGACTAGCTACTGCAAAAATGGCATTCCTGGCCAAGACAAGTCTACTAATATCAAATATTAGCCTTAATTTGAGGAAGATATTTCTGACAATATACATCTGGATAACAGCATTGAATGGTAGTGAAACATGGGCTGTGGGAAAACCGGAACAGAAGAGAATTGAAGCATTTAAGATGTGGTGCTAATGAAGAATGTTGAAAATTAGGTAGAGGGATAAGGTAAGGAATGAGGAGGGTCTATGCAGAATCTGAGGGGGCAGGAATGTGTGGGAAAGACTGATAAGGATAAGGGACAGGATGACAGGACATATGTTAAGACACGGGGAAATGGCTTCCGTGGTACTAGAGTAGCTGTAGATATAGATGAAGACAAAGATTGGAATACATCCAGCAAATAATTGACGACGTAGGTTGCAAGAGCTAGTCTGAGATGAAGAGGTTAGCACAGGAGAGGAATTCGTGGCGGCCCGCATCAAACCAGTCAGAAGATTGATGACCAAAATCACGCAAAATTTTTGTGTCGTGACAGACTTCAGAAGCCAGAGGTGGTTTCCACGATACAATTCTAAGTCCTGAAAATTTTCTAAGTATTCAGCTCGAGACCACAAGAAATTTATTAACTGGAACAAACGCTATCCTAAGACATACGGCATTCTGGCTGCTCAAAGACTTTACCATTCCCGCACACTGAACAATCACCAACGAATGACCGCTAGTACTGCTCTAAATTCCCGTTCAAGTAATTAGTCAAATAACTCCTATTGAATTCAGTACATGCACTAAATAATCACAACTCAGTTACAAGCAGTAATATGCTACATACATACCTCCTGGAACATCTATTATATTCCCACTGCCCGTTACGAAATCATATTGAAACATTATTTCAATAGATATGAATAAATGCACGAATATTTCCCTATATCTAGCCATGTAAGTTCACGACATTTAAACTACAAATAAAGGGGTTTCTTAGATATGGATCCAGGATGGTAATGCTGATTTCGTACTACATTTTTAATGTGGGGAAATCGAAGTTATGGCATAATTTTCAAATAAATTCTGTGATCTGTTTGCAATTCTTTATATGTCATGCAGAAGAATGGAAAATAAAACTGAAGTCGGTTAGATGACGATCGGTTTGGCTTTAGTAAAGCTAAAGGCACTAGAAGGCAGTTCTCATGTTGTGGCTGACAATGGAAGCAAGTTTGAAGAAAAAGCAAGATACGTTCGTAGTATTTCTCGACCTGGAGAAAGCTCTGGAAAACGTAAGGCGCTCGAAATTTCGAGAAAAACAAGGGTTCGCTCTAGGGAAGGAGCCGTAGTATACAATGGGTGGAAGATCCAATAGTAACAGTAAGATTGGGAGACCAGGAACGAAGTGATCGGTGTGAAACTGGTGGAAGACAGGCATGTAGTCTTTCGTCACTACTGTTCAATCTATGCGCAGAAGAAGCAGTGACGGAAATAAAAAAATGTTCAAGAGTGAGATTAAAATTCAAGGTGAAAGGATATCAATAATAACATTCGTTGATGACAGTGCTATACTCAGTGGAAGTGATGATGAATTACAGGATTTCTTGAACGGAATGAACAGTATGTTGAGTAGGGAATATGGGCTGACAATAAATCGGAGAAAGACAAATGTAATGAGAATTTGGAGAAAAGAGAACAGCGAGAAATCTAAAACCAGGATTGAAGTAAAGGAATTCTATTACCTAGGCATCAAAATAACCAATGATGGACGGAGGAAGAAGGACATAAAATGCAAACTAGTGCTGGAAAATGGGCCTTCCGGGCCAAGAGAAGTCTGTCAGTGTCAAACACAAGTCTCAATTTGAGAAAGACATTTTTGAGATTGTATGTTTGGAGCACAGCACTGTATAGTAATGAAAATGATAATGTGGGGCAACCGGAACAGAAGAGAGTCGAAGCACTTGAGACGTTGTGCTGCAGACGAATGTTGAAAATTAGGTGGACTGATCAGGTAAGTAATGAGGAGGTTTCCCGCAGAATCGGCGAGGGAAGAAATCAATGGAAAAACTGGCAAGAAGAAGGGACAGGTTGACAGGTCAACTGTTAAGACATCTGGCAATAACTTTCTTGGTAATGGAGGAAGCTGCAGAGGATAAAAACTATAGAGGAAGCCAGAGATTGAACTACATGCAGCAAATAATTGAGGATGTAGGTTACATTAGCTACTCTGAGATGAAAATGTAGGCGCAGGAGGGGAATTCCCGAATTCGTGGTGGGCCACATCAAACAAGTCAGGAGAACGATTGTATGATCGTAAAAGAAACATTTTGTTGTTATTACTGACGACTCAGCGTCCCCATGCTGTATCATAAGTGTATATTGCATGTTCGTTCCATTAATTATAATTTTTATCAGCTATAGTAATTGAAATTTCAATAAGCTTTAAAGTGTTAAGTTTATAGACAAGCTTAAGCTCTTATCAACGCTGCAATTCATTTGGTGTGTCTGATTTTCTCGTGAAATGTCAGTAAGGCATTTTAGGTATGTTTCATAGATTACTACGAATCGTCATGCCAGTTTCAGCGTACTAGTGCCTTCATTTTTGTGTTCCTCTAGCAGCAGACCAGACACATTCACACCGACTCGGGAAAACGCTAATCTGCTGTTTACAGCCATCGGCTGCCTGCACTGTCTCGCCTCATGTTTCCTCACCCGCCTCGGTCAGCTTGTTCAGCCTTGGCTACGACTTGACTACGTCTTACAACACCCTCGCACCTCGCGAAACAGCTCGTCGTAATGTTACAAGAAGCAGTACAGCGTTTTGTACCAGTCACTCACATTCCCCGCCCGGCCTGATTACTGATACATACTCGTGGTCAGACATCCTCTAGACGTGTAGCCGTCGATATGATGTGTGGTCCCACGGAAGGCACAGCTGACAGCGACTAGGCTGCCGACGCAAGGCAGCTGGCAAATACTGCGGATACTCGCTTGTCACCGATTTCTCGTGTAGTCTGTGAAGACTTGATGCATATATGCAGACTGAAGTCACTAGCGAAAACTTGTACTAAGGCCGGTATTTGAACCCACGTCTTCTGTTCAGCAGGCAGGTGCGCTAAGCAGTACGCCACCCTGACACAATGGGTGTGCACAACTGCAGGGAATAGTTAGCACGCCTAACCCCTCAATACAAATTCCCGTTCACGGCTCAGCCTACTTGGTACTCTCCTTAAACTCGATTTAGAGTCTCTTCAGCTGTATTGAAATAATACCTTAGCATCGAATGAAATGGGGGAGCCTACTTGAATACCAGACATAGGTGCCTTAATGAAATGAAACTATGTGGTTCCACGGACCTTTTCAAGTCTCCAACATCTATGAAGTGTGTATGCAGACTGAAGTGATGAATGAAAATTTTTACCAATGCCAGGATTCTAATCCGAGTCTCCTTCTCATTAAGAAGATATGGTAACGACGATTTGAATCACGGCCTTGGCAGAAATTTTCAGTCGTCGTTTCAGTCTGCTTACATACATCACAGATGTTTGAGACTTGAAAAGGTCTCTGAGACCATACAGCTTCATTTAATATGAAGACTTGGTTTGTGCACCAAACCATTGCTCTCATCTCTATCCTCCGTATCTACCTATTTCGATTTGAACTACCCTCAGGACAGCTTTATAGCACTTAACAACAACTGTAGAAGTGTTCTGCTCAACTATTTACTGCGAGAGCTCTGAAGTCTACCACGCAGAGCTTCCCGCTTGTTCCACCGGTCTCCACGTCAGCTTCTAGCAGAGTGATCAAGAAATTTGTTTATACCTTTGTCCATGCTGGATAGAAAACCAAGAGGCAAAGGTGACTTTTTAGTAAGTTGTATGTCTGGGTGGATTCCAAGGAATGCGTGTTTTTTTGGCATGTTCGAAGACATGCATAGGGGTATGTGGCTCGTCTCAGCCGTGGAGGAGAGTGGAGACACGACCGGTATTTGGATCACTCCTCTATAAGAAGGAAACATAACCTGATTGCGCGCTATTGAGGAGATATGAAGCTATAAAAGCGAGATAATTGATAAGTAGCACATACATTTTTCTTGGAAGAGTAAACTTTAATGATATGCTCCGTCAAAAACTTTTTAAACGTCTTGGATCTAGGGAGTAGAATGATGTTTCTTACGTTTAACGGGAAGAATGAGATTGAGATGATTGTCTGCAGGGTATCTGGGACGGAAGGCACTTTTGGCATTAGGAAGGCTACCAGAACCGAGCTTAGGGGATCCGTATCCTGGAATGAGATCTAATGTTGCCATCTGGTAGCTGGAGCAGGAAACTGAGCAGAAATTTTTAACCGTGTATCATAGAATGAGTGAACTAATCTGGAAACGTTCTTTTCTAGAAGTAATTCACTTTTCATGTTTCTGTATGGTAAATACTGGAAAGGAACGCCAAAGGAATTTTGGGCACGATGGTATAAAAGTGAATCACTAGCATTTTTTATGTTTCTACTTCAGCTTGTCGCACAGCCATAATAAAAGTTATAAAGACTCCATTGGTTGTAGGGCTATAGTAGTCAGAATAATGGATGACCACTTGGACTGAAGACCCAAACAATGACTCCTGAAGACCGGTACATAATTTTTCTTAAGGGGGAAATTACCGAATTAATTATTTGCAAAATTTTATTTAGCAAATGGAAAAGCATTTCATTGATCGAAAACAGCGGGAACCGTTATACCAGCAAGAGGCATGATTTTAAAAGTAGACCCAAAAACAAAACCAACATCAATTCATGGTCGGTTTGGTTCACTAAGGTTTGTTACATATTCTATAATCTTCTATGGCCAGTAACACGGCATTAGAAGTAGATGCCTCTGGAATACCTGTATGAAGTATAACGTGTACTCGCCTCGCCGTTCGTCCTGCGTCGGGCTCTCGTAACACCCCATGCCGCGTGCGTGCCCTGCACAACATCATATGTTGGTTAGCGAATTGAACAACCAACACATCACATTCCTCGAACGAAGCCTATGCAAATTCCACTCTGCAAAAATGTTGATAGATGCTGTAACAGTCGATCTCAAAAGGCAGGAAGATGACAAGTGTGTATCTGATAGGCAAACAATCGTCTTCTGCTCCAGAATGAGATAAGTTAAGAATTGTGCAATGTTCAGCCCCCTTACCATCTGTGTCTCCAGTAATCCTCAGTTTACACTGTCTTTCCTCTGGCAGCAAGATAAAACGCACGCCACTGAATGTTAGGATTTTCAGTAACAGAATGATTTAACAGGATAACCTTTTATTTTAATGACAGTTACCTAATCAATCAGATCCTGCTAGGAGGCTTTTTTACAATCATATTTTGCTGCATACCAATACTATACTCAAAAAATAAAGGTTTTGTAGCAATCAAAGTCAAAACTGTTTCAACTCTGTAAGATAATATACACTACTGGCCATTAATGTTGCTACACCAAGAAGAAATGTAGATAATAAACGGGTATTCATTGGACAAATATATTATACTAGAACTGACATGTGATCACATTTTCACGCAATTTGGGTGCATAGATCCTGAGAAATTAGTACCCAGTACAACTACCTCCTGCCGTATTAGCGGCCTTGATACGCCTGGGCATTGAGTCAAACTGAGCTTGGATGGTTGTACAGGTACAGGTACAGCTGCCCATGCAACTTCAACACGATACCACAGTTCGTCAAGAGTAGTGACTGGCGTATTGTGACGAGCCAGTTGCTCGGCCACCATTGACCAGACGTTTTCAATTGGTGAGAGATCTGGAGAATGTGCTGGCCAGGGCAGCAGTCGGACATTTTCTGTACCCAGAAAGGCCTGTACAGGACCTGCAACGTGAGGTCGTGCATTATCCTGCTGAAATGTAGGGTTTCGCAGGGATCGAATGAAGGGTAGAGCCACGGGTCGTAACACATCTGAAATGTTGCGTCCACTATTCAAAGTGCCGTCAATGCGAACAAGAGGTAATCGAGACGTGTAACCAATGGCACCCCATACCATCACGCCGGGTGATACGCCAATATGGCGATGACGAATACACGCTTCCAATGTGCGCTCACCGCGATGTCGCCAAACACGGATGCGACCATCATGATGCTGTAAACAGAACCTGGATTCATCCGAAAAAATTACGTTTTGCCATTCGTGCACCCAGGTTCGTCGTTGAGTATACCATCGCAGGCGCTCCTGTCTGTGATGGAGCGTCAAGGGTAACCGCAACCATGGTCTCCGAGATGATAGTCCATGCTGCTGCAAACGTCGTCGAACTGTTCGTGCAGATGGTTGTTGTCTTGCAAACGTCCCCATCTGTTGACTCAGGGATCGAGACGTGGCTGTGCGATCCGTTACAGCCAAGCGGATAAGATGCCTGTCATCTCGACTGCTAGTGAAACGAAGCCGTTGGGATCCAGCACGGCATTCCGTATTACCCTCCCGAACCCACCGATTCCATATTCTGCTAACAGTCATTGGATCTCGACCAACGCGAGCAGCAATGTCACGATACGATAAACCGCAATCGCGATAGGCTACAATCAGACCTTTATCAATGTCGGAAACGTGATGATACGCATTTGTCCTCCCTACACGAGGCACCAGGCAACGCCAGTCAGCTGCTGTTTGTGTATGAGGAATCGGTTTTAAACTTTCCTCATGTCAGCACGTTGTAGGTGTCGCCACCGGCGCCAACCTTGTGTGAATGCTCTGAAAAGCCAATCATTTGCATATCAAAGCATCTTCTTCCTGTCGGTTAAATTTCGTGTCTGTAGCACGTCATCTCCGTGGTGTAGCAATTTTAATAGCCAGTAGTGTAAATTGACGGAAAGAAAAATCACAAAATCAAGAAGGAGCTGTGCGACATACCCGAAAGTTGGTAGGTGTGTTTGTACATTTGAAGGCTGATGCCTATTCATATTTCGCGACAGTTGACGAAGAGCAGCGGCAGTAGCGCGGCTACGTGGAAGCCAATCAAGTTTGCTTCAAACACATGCAGTAGCGGTCGTGAGCGTTAGTTACCTTTGAGATTGAACGTGCTGCGTTGATACTAGTGAACAATGTCTTGAAGGTGAAAATGCGCCATTATCAACACCTCACTGAGTCTGAAAGTGGTCGTATATTAGGTCTACGAGAAGCTGCATGTTTGTTCTGCGATACTGCAGAAAGACTTGGCAAGAGTGTAGACACTGTGCGTAACTGCTGGCAGCGGTGGTCAGCAGAACGCACGATCGTAAGAAGACCGCGCTCCAGACGGCCACGTGGCACTACCGAGAGCGAAGACCATCGTGTTCGGCGTATGGATCTGGCGCGTCGCACTACATCTGAATCAGCAGTTTGAGCTGCAGTTGGCACCAAAGTGACACAACAAATTGCTAAAACTCGTTCACTTCAAGAACAGCTCCGAGCCAGGTGCCCTGTAGCGTGCAGTCCACTAACCCCAAACCGCCATCATTTGCGAATTTAGTAGTATCTAGCGGGAACTGACTGGAGGCCAGTGCGGAACTCTGTCGTGTTTTGTGATGAAAGCTGGCTCTGTCTTGGCACAGGTAACGGCTGTGTGTTGATTAGGAGGATGCCAGTAGGGGGAGGGGGGGGGGGGGAGAAGAGTTTTAGTAACCTGTGAGTGAGACGAACTCGGTCTACTTCTGTGAGTTATGGTCTGGGGTGCAATTTCATGAAACAGCAGGAACAGTCTCGCGGTTATCCCAAGCACCCTCACTCCAAATTTGTGCATCAGTCAGTCGATTCGACTTGCTGTGCCGCAATTCATGAACAGAATTCCAGGGGATGTCTTCCAACAGGGTAACTCTCGTCCATGTACCGCTCTTGTAACTCAACATGCTCCACAGAGTTTCTACATACTGCCTTGGCCTGCTCGATTATTCTGTCTGTGTCCAGTCGAGCACGTATGAGACATCATCGGATGGGACATCATAGGACGACAAGCGCCATCCATAAACAGCATTAACTAACTCTTTTGTTGTCCAACCAAGTGCAACAAGCTTGGACTTTCATCGGTCAGATTGACACCCGGCATCTGTACAACGCAACGGATGCGCGTATGCATCCTTGCATTCAACATTCTGGCGGTTACACAGGTTATTAAGGTATCAGCATTTCACATTTGCAATAGCTTATCTCGCGCTTACATTAACCTGTGATTTTTCAATGTCAATCACTTAAATACGTTACCTAGACAAATGTATTGCAGAACTTTCATTACTCTCCATTAATTATTTTTTGATGTAGGGATTTTTTTCCCCGTGAGTGTATTATCATAAAATAGAGGGGGAGATATTCGCTACATTTGCCACGCACTTCAGCTCATCACTAGTTGCAACACAGGTCCAGCATGTCGAAAGACTGTCGTACGCTGTTATACTAATTTTCACATATGATCGCCACAGCTATCTATTGGACGGAGCGGCAGACTTGTACGCTCATTATAGGCACTCCGTAACTTTATAATCACTTTTCTGTCAGTAATCTGTTTAATTTTAACGGTTTACTGAGCATCAGCCTACGGCGATCGGGACGCACTCAGCTGGCACGTTTACATCACCTGACCTCCCGCTACGCCGTTGCAATAACCACAGTGCTCACTGACTGACTCTGACACTCGACGCTTCAAAATCGATTCTTGGCCTATTCTGGACACGCACGAAGACCATAGGATTGTAAGTAATGGAGCGTGGATCCCTTACAAAGACCAGTAAACTGAAATTAAGGAACCGGGCAATTTTCAGGCTGGATCCCTGTGTCCCTGACATACAGGGTATTCAAAAATGGTTCAAATGGCTCTGAGCACTATGGGACTTAACAGCTGTGGTCGTCAGTCCCCTAGAACTTAGAACTAATTAAACCTAACCAACCTAAGGACATCACACACATCCATGCCCGAGGCAGGATTCGAACCTGCGACCGTAGCGGTCACGCGGTTCCAGACGGAAGCGCCTAGAACCGCACGGCCACACCGGCCGGCAGGGTATTCCTCATGAATATTTTATCAGGCTCTCATAGCACAATGACATCGTGTTTTCGTGAACATATTAACCAATGAGAGCCACGCAGCCATATGGCGAGTTGAGGTCAACATATTTCTCTGTGTGTTCCAAGACAGCTGAGAGTCTGCGCGACTTCGACCATCGCCGCCACTCATCTGACACTACGGAACATTTTTTGCTATTTTGACTACACCAGTAACAAAAATACTAGCTAACATTTCTTGATAGCCAAGTACTATATGTACTGCTAATGCTTTTCTCTGATACCCAATGGCTTCCCCTGTACTGCGTAGTGGTATTTCAACCGAAACAGCTGTTGGTTCCATTTCACTGAGACAGAATCTGAAGGCGGTACATAGGCAATATGAAACAAGTTTTTTTTTCTTCCTTTGTTCTTGCCTTTAGGTCACATAGTCATCTCTCACAAAGGGACAGACAGTATTAACTTTCCCTCACCGATGTTATTCGTGTTGACGTGGTGTGTAGGGCACGAACAGGACTTCGACGTGTGTGACGAGGAAGACGATACGCTCAACCGGTTTAGAGAAACTCCAGTTTCAAAATTTTAGGCTTATGTACTTTGTATGGTCGCTAGTAACGAACGTGTTCCCAGCCGAGAGAGTAAGCTCTTAGATTCACACGCACCATGTCTCTTGATCGAATTTCGCTGCTGGTACTACTTTTTTGTGCGTTATCTGCATCAGTATTCGATGCTATGCTTCTATATGCGTGTTGCGCCGCGAAATTGTGTAAAGACCCAGAACCGCTTATGAATCTAAACCAACTTTACTTTGCAACCGACACTTTGAAGAAAGGAAATAAAACATGGACATACAAATATTATGCTGTATGTAGCGACAATTATTGTTTTCAATGTTCCTATGATCAGTATCATCCTGATTAGTGTACTTCTGCACGGGTTGCACGTTAAACATGTCACACATGTAAACACAATAATATAAAAAATCGCTATACTGATTTGATTGAATATTCTCGTGTATCCTTTCTTCATTACAAAACTCCTTAAGAAAACAAACTTTTTCTCTTTTTTTCGTGTTAAAGTTAGAAAAATAGTAAATGGGTGATCAGATATTTATATTTTTCACGGTCATGATAAAAACGTTGTTAAAATTACGTGGAAATCTAAAAGAAATTAGCGGCAACGAGATTCGATCCAGAGGCATCGGACCTATGAAATTAAGCGCTTACTCTTTTTTTAAAAAAAATTGTTTGTAAGTTAGTGGACGCATTTCGACCTAACGAAGCGTATGTAATAAAATTACAGTACAAAATGAAACCTGTGGGACACCATCGTAATTTATTAGTAAACAATGTACAACAAAATACAACCAAACTGAGACTACCATTCCCGTAGTACAATATTAGAGAGATAGCCACTTGAAAACACCGAAAAGTAAACGCTCTCTGGTCCCAACCCACTCGGAACAGAGTCTTGTTCAATTGTCCGTTTCGAGATTCAAATGATTGCCCACCAGAATCAACTTTTCTTACCAAGTACTACCCAGATGTGGGAGTGCTGTTTAAGCAGTTAGAAAAAGGTCGATAGATGAATGCAATTGATTGTGTCGTTCATGCAAGAAAGTCCTAAAGTCAAGCACATCTTTAAGACCATACCGAAAAAGGTAGTATACAGAAAGTACTTTGATCCGGTTAGTTGCATGTCTTTGGGAAAGTAGTCTTAACCAGGTGAAGGGGCATTCCAGGCTCGATCTCGTGAGGTGACACTAGGAGACATAAGGCACGCATCTTCTGAATTAGAAGTCGAACGTCCACGGGAGGTCCACATCCAGGTGATATTCATCGGTGTCTATCACATGATAAACACCATGAATTTTGGGGAATCAACTAGAGCACTTATGTGTAGTCTACGTCTCGTCGGAAACTTTTCGTTGGTTGCGAGGTACCAGATGACACAAATCTCCTTCGTAAACTACTTTTGTTGATCTCTCCGCCGCGCACTGCGGGAACACTAGTGCCCCTACAAAGCTCACATCGTAAACACGCCCATAATTTTCAAACTCGATTTTCTCAAAAACGTTTGAAAGTTGCACTTTACTCTCTACGTAAGTTAAAGTCCTAGTCGTGCCTTACACACTTTGTCTATATGACTTAAATCGATGAGGGGAAGATCGTACTTTCCCCTTGTCAGTGTTTTAGGAATTTTCTACATTGTACGAGTAATAACGGTAGGATTACATTTACTTAAACTTTCATATTTAGTTTTAATATTTATATCTTATTTTGATGAAAGGGAATTGCTACATTTCTGATGGTTTGTGTACGGTTTATATTCGAAAAAAGCGCGATTGATATCTCTGACTGTTAGTCCATGGCATTAAGAATAACGATAATCTCGAATTTGTATTCGGAGAAGATGGCTGAGGAATGAGCCTTGATCAGATCTCATGTGAATTATTTATTTACGAGGATGGTTTGAAATGTTCTCGGAACGGAATAGAAAAGAAGTACTTACATCACTGAAACTCTTTTTATTTTTTAATGCAGTCTCCTTGTAGAATAATACACATGGTCCAACGATGTTCCATCTTGAAAATGAGTTTCCTCCAGGCCTGCAAAATAGTTGTCAACTCCGGCTATCAATTCTTCGTTTCAAGTGAATCTTCGTCCACCAAGAAGAATTTTCAGTTTTGGGAAGAGATAGAGGTCTGACGGATCCATATCAGGTAAATAACCCAGGTGTGGGAACACTTCATATCTTATTTCGTGTAATTTTGCCATGGCAGTGGTATACGTTTTTGATCCAGCGTCAGGAGTCACGGAAACCATTTTGTAGATAATTCTTTTCTTTTCTATTTCTTCAATCAAAATATGATACACTCTTTCAGATGACATCTGGAAAGCGTGAGCAGTTTCACGCACTGTCAGTCAGTGATCCTCCATTACCCCTTTGTGCACTTTTGCAATGATTTCTGGAGAAGTGACACATCTTGGCCGACCACTGAGCGGATCATCATCTAAGCTCTCCCGACCAAACTTAAATTCATTTGTCCACTTGCCAATAGTTGAATATGAAGAAGCAGAGTTCCCCAGTGTATTCTGGAAATCTGTATGAATGTCCTTTGCCTTCATACCTTTCTTTACGAGGTATTTAACCACTGCTCGAATCTCGATTTTTTCTATCTTCACAAGTCACTACGAGGGAACAACATCAGAGCCACGTTCTGCCACAGCTCTCTGGCACGTGTTTACAGGCAACAGTCCAATGAATATCACGTGAAAAACTTTTTGCGCTGACCTCTCGGGGTGATTCTGAGAACTTTTCAAACCACCCTCGTACTTTATTTATTCATTTATTTATTTTATCTGATATGATTGGGGCCATAAGGCCCTCCATTACATTGTACCGGGGTTTCATACATACAGTACATTTTTTCATCACACTTACCTAAAGAAACGTTAGTCTTTCCTGAAGGGCCGCAAATACAACGGCTCCGTGGACGAACTCAGCCGCCATCCAGGACACACTATTGGTGCTATGGACCTTTCAATTACTCTGTTTTATTTATTTGCCAAGGCAATTGGGCCTCTGTGTTTTATAAATGAGAGTGTGCTCTCGTCACATGGCTGGCTGATCTGGGAGAGGGGACCAGACAGACAGCGAGGTCATCGGTCCCATCGAACTAGGGAAGTATGGGGAAGGAAGTCGGCTGCGCCTTTTCAAGGGAACCCTCCTGACATTTGCCTAAGCGATTTAGGGAAATTACGGGAAACCTAAGTAACGGAGGTCGGACGCATGTTTCAACCGTCGTCCTCCAGAGTGCCAGTCCAGCGTACTAACCACTGCGCCACCTCGCTCGGTCTCGTTATGGTTGACCGATTCACGTACAGTAATATTATTTCCATTAGATCCGAAGATGACAGCTAGACCTGTCAAAACCAATCGTTGAAGACATAAAGCTGGCCGTTGTGGCGGAGCGGTTCTAGGCGCTTCAGACTGGAACCGCGCGACCACTACGGTCGCAGGTGCGAATCCTGCCTCGGGCATGGATGTATGTGATGTCCTTGGGTTTAAGTAGTTCTAAGTTATAGAGGACTGATGACCTCAGATATTAAGTCCCATAGTGCTCAGAGGCATTTGAACCATTTTTGAAGACATAAAAATGTTCCAATACACAAGCTCGGCTTCAAAAACATCCATTGATCAATACAATAAAACTTGCTTGCAGTTACTCGGTGTTTAGTGCTTCTCCTTGAAAGCGTGTGGACTAGAGAGCTTTGTGACTTTTTGTTGATTTTATCTACGTGACTTACTACTCGTATATTTCCGTTAGAGAGAGTGCGGAAGGCTGTTAACTGCCCCTGCGGCCGCAGCAGTCACGGAACATCTCAATACGGGGCCCCGCATCACGACACAGGTTGTCGTGCGCGGTGGGGCGGCAGCAGACAGGTAGTTGAGTTTCCCGTGAGTCACGTGACGGCGTGTGGGCGTGGCCGCCCCGTGAAATACGATGCCGCGACAAGTGACGGGCGGGGCGCGTGCCGGCAGCATTTGTTTCGCCTTGCCACTCAGTCTAATTGTGTTACGCATCAACATTAATGACGAGACAGCGCCGTGTTTGTTCGTGAGGAATGGAGTGGTCAACATAGCTGGATACCGTTCCTGGGCTGTTATTACCACAACAATTGGTGGCCGAAGAGAACGGTGGATGTGGTGACTGATTATGAAATGCCTACGGATGAACTCAGTGTTGTCCGAAAGCTACTCTCCTTTACGTCTCTCTCAACCAAACACTGATCTTGGGCACTCTCTGACAGGGCATAGTCCACATTCGGTTTACCTACACTGCCGAAATTGAAAAGAGTGCGTCACACTCGAGGGCAAAGTCACTGCTTTGACAGGTGGTAGTGACAGATGCTTCGCCACTGTTGGGTTACTCGGTAACAAATTCCGACTAAATGAAGCCTAATGTCAGAGTAAAGAGTGCACAAATAGTCGCAGCAACGCAGGGGTGTATCTCGCGTGCAGATGATCATGAAGGTGCTGAACGGCATACTGCGATAAGTTCTGCTGAACATCTTGCGACTTTTGTTGCAATTCAGCAATCTAGTTGACCCTGAAGAGCGAGTAAGTTCCCACTTCATGACGCCCCATACATGCTCAGTTGACAAAGGATCTTGTAATCTTACTAGCCAGGGCAGGTTTTTCTATTACATCACGAAGAGAACTTTGAGGCGCAGGAGCCTTATGAGTAAGTGCATTGACCTGCTGAAAAAGCACGTCGATGAAACGGTAGTGTGCTTGGGGATAACTACCTGACCTGTACAGTGTTGCGAGCACAGGTTACTTCACCCTGTGTGAACACTAAATGTTACCGCGAGTTGTAACTGATTCCCACCCCCTCCCCACATAATGAAGCCTGGGATGGAACATGTGTGTCGTGGGCGAATGTTTTCTGGAATGGGCCGCTCAGCATGTCTACATAGTAAACGTGTACGCTCATCACTCACATAGAGGTACAACCTACTCACATCAATGAAAACAACAGAGTACTATCCCACTATGCAGTTAACTCGTTCAAGACACCAGAGTAGCCATGCTCTTCGGTGTCGTGGCGTTAGTGCGTAGCCTGACCACAGGCACACGTAATGTTAGTCCTGCTGGATGCAGACACTTCCCATTCGTCCCCATGACTCACCCAGTGAAACACGAGCCCGGATTTCGTCCCTGGATGATGTTCGATCGACCACCACTGCTTGCAGAATGCGTCGGTCCTGATGTGTCTCTGCACTACTCGAACGCCCAGTACCTGATCTACAAGTTTGGGTATGTTTCGCAGACCACTAGTCAAAGCACAGACACATTGTGCCCAACATGTGTAGCAGTCCATGAATATGTCCATCCAGCTTTCAGCAGGCCCACAATGCGACCACGTTCAAATGTCCGAAGCTGTTCAACTGGAGTACGTACTCGTCGGTGGGGTATAGGTGTATCCTACAATGAACGTTGCAGGTACCGTTCACCTCTAAACTCAGCTCAGTTACTGTCTATAAAGTCAAAACAGGCCTACTGAGCGCCATCTGATCGCTGATGACCGTGACAAATGAATCACTAACACATAATTTGTCCTGGTACCACTGCACACAGTCCTGTAGAGTGTTCCCCTTCGTACGGCAGTGTACATGGGGTCTGAAGACAAAGACAACCTTCTTTGACTGGGTAACACTGGATAGTACGACCACGTGCTCATGGACTGAATCAATGATCCACGGCTCAGAAACGGGCAGTTGGAGCAACACATAGTACTCGTATTATTTTGCGAACCTTTGTCGACCCCTGTTCAGGTCCCTGGGAATTCTGACATTGGTCTCTCAAAATACATTTTCCTTAACGTCTTTTGGTGTTAACAATATGATCTTATTCCCAAGAATTAGCAGCTTTCCCTCAGTTAATACTAGACAGAAATCCCTTCTGCACCTGTATCGCATATCCCTTGACTCTCGTCCGGAAAGTCATTCAGTATTCCGCTATATCCATTTTAAGTAAGCTACCAGAAGTATAAAAAACATCATAGTAGTAATCGACGCCCTTTCAAGTCTAAATTCAAGAGCTTCTTCATGGATGAATCCCTTAAAAGGAAATTTAGATAATTCCAGTGTGTTATTGTTCATTGCAGTTTTATAAGTATGTTGTCTGCGTAGGTTTCGTCTACATTTTTTATCTGTTATTACCTTTCTGTTGTTAATTTCATGTCCTAACTCGCTCCATGACCATGGAGGTTTACTCCTCAATTTGGTCTTAAGGAACTAGACTGCAAAATAAAAAAATAAATAAAAAATGGCCAAAGGAAGACAACAGCATTGAGAGATTCGTGTTCACCGTGCCGTACGTATTTAAATGAAATTAGACGTCGTAAGCTATTCACATTAACTGTCGTCATGTACAGCCAGAAGGCAACATGAGGAGCAGATACAGATTGCCCTGAGAACAATAAAATAACGTGGCGTGGTGAAGTGACGTTATTGTGTTCTGATGCAACTCTTGCTGTTTTAGAACTTTTGTGGGTCAGTCTTGAATACAACTTTTATTCGTTTTTTTATATACTACTTTAAATGGACAGACGAATCTCATGACGATCTAACTGATCATTAAGTAAAGAAAAAAATGTTGAACTGTTTCCTCTCCCCCCCCCCCCCCCTTTTTCCATCAGCATGATGGAACACTAAAACATAAAACATTTATGTGACTAAGCTGTGTATCTGTTAATTTACCACTAAACTTCAGACAGCTGAAATGCAGCCCAAGTCCAATCATTAACACAAGAGGAAGGACAAATTACGTTCAAACTAGGGAATACTAGATACATAACGGAGTGAAACAAAATTTTGAATTCACACCACTTTATTAGAAAAAAATTACGTAACTTAAATAGCTGCAACCGAAAAACATTACTAACTACAAAGCTGTTCCGTTATCTGTTACAGAATGGGGACAACAGGACCACACTGTCCATATTATAGTGACAGCGGCTGTCTCAGTATGATAAACAGTCTGGTCACAGGCTGCTAAAGGTAACTTCTATAACAGGAGACACACGTACATATAACAATAAATACAATTATTTTAAAACGCTACAACCCTCCCCGAGCACTGGAATTGTAATAAACCATTATAGCAATTATTGTTAATGAATATTTTCATAGATAAGAAGAAGCTTTACATTTATTTAAGAACCAACTTTAAATAAAGACACACGGCATCGGCTAATGACGCTCCAATAACTATTCAACAGTTAATTAGTAATAAGAAATGGAGCTCTATTAGGAGCCGCCCAATAGCAAAACAATTTTCGAACGGTTACTGCTATAAGGTAATCGGACAATGACTGCAAATTGTAGCAGCTAATAAAGAGTCTCTTTCAATGAACTCAGAACCGCTTAAGATACCTTACTAAAATCTAGACCACTAATAAAAAGAACAGAACCGTCTGACACAAGTCTTGCAGGCCCAACGAGACCGACCGGACGCCGTGTCATCCTCTTAGCTCTAAGCCGTCACCGGATGCGGATACGGAGGGTCAGATGGTCAGTACAGCGCTCTCCCGACCGTTGTCAGTTCTCGCAACTGGTGCCGCAATTTCTAGGTCAAGTAGCTCCACAATTCGCCTCAACGGCTGAGTGCTGCCCTCTTGCCAACAGCGCTCGGCAGACCTGGATGGTGATCCATCTAAGTGATAGCCAAGCCCGACAGCACTTAACTTCGGAGACCACTAAAAGACTTAAAACAACTTTAACAGACTATATAGTATTGAAATACCTGGTTTTCAAGTTCAATCAGCACATCAGTTGTGAAGACACACAAAATTCACATAAAACTAATAGAAGTCAGTTTTGCTGAGTACAGAGTGAAACTGACTAAAACAATTAAACTATGGGCAATGGACAATGTTTTACAAATTTGCAGAGGCTCACCCGTATTACGGCGAAGTGGAGTTCGCCTTTACTGAACGTCACAGAATAACTTTCCTGTCATCAAAACGACGCTCTCCCAGTGTGACACCAGCTAAAGACACTTAGCATACACCGTACACCACTTCTGCGGACCACATAATGTCACCGCGCAGTGCGATTTCAACGGCGGACTCAGATCGCAGCAGCGTGGAGCTTCTTTCCAGAGGAAGCCGTGTCTCCAAGCAAGCCCGTACACGATGCGTGAACAACATTCCACGCTGAGAAGGTACCCTGCCGCTAACGTAGCTTCCAGATGACATTTCCAACCCTATTTTCATCAGATACGAGTGCTTACACATTACTCGATCTTCCCTGTTGTCCACTACAAGCATTAAAGTACACTATCGCACCACACCCCCTAGTGCCTGCCGCTGTCTCAAATTCGAGCGGTGCATAGCAAACGGCTCGGTGTGTCAGCCGTCACATTCCATTCGGCTGCCCGAGCCACAAAAGTCCAACACCCTCCCGGCTGTCTTTTACTCCTTAAGGTTTTGTCGATGCACGACCTCTACCTACCGGCGAGCGATACATCGCTGGCGGAAAGCGCTTTCTGGTATCGATTACGGATCGGCTCATTGTTTTTACGACGGTTTTGAATTTCATACGTTCTTAATTATTGGATTGCCGTATTTGTCAACGTGATTGTCTTACGCTTGTCTTTATGGCTTTTTCTTCTGCTAAAATTTAAAAAGACATATTCACTGAAGCTCTCTGTATTCGCAACTTCGTACTACAGGTAAAGGAGGTTGTTCCTGGACGGATACAGGTCGTTTTACAGAGAATGCTTTTAATAGAAGCTTAAGGTGTAGTTTCTGAAAGGAAGTAGGTCTCGTAAACCTTTAGCTTGCCGTAGTTTTCGAGATCCTGTTGTCTTCGGATATGAAGCCGAATGTCGGACAAGACTACCACATAGATCCTGAAACAGGAAATATTCCAATATACATTCCATTTGCTTGAGGATACACGAAACTTTTAACGACAGCGCGAGAAGGAAACTAGATATTCAATGCCCTAGCCACTGAGATTACTTAAGGCCACTCAGGTATTGCCATATTACTTCTCACCTCCTCCGCACGTCTTTGAAGTAATAGATTTTTGCGTAAAATATTTGTGGACATTTTGAACATTTCTTGAGTAAAGAACCTTTGAGTATAAATGTTAAATACTGGTTCAGATTTGTGGATGATGTACTTTTCACGTCAACAGGCAGTAATAGCGCTTAAACACTCAACACAGTGTGATATCCACGCATATATTTATTCATAAAATACATAATTCTATATGGATTATAACATTTTCATGATATTAATAAGAAAGAACTTCAGTGCAAACAGCATCTTACGTGATAAAAATTTTATTTCGTAAGAACTTTCATGAAATATTTTTGACAGGAAAGAATACATTTGTGTTGTGCGCGTGTGTTATTGTGCGTAAAAACTGCTCATTTTGCGTAAGGAAAAGTGTTGCCATGTTGAATAACAGTAGCGGTAAACTGTAACAATATTAGAGAGAAAAGTTGCCATTCATCATTTACCGGAGATGCTGGGTCGCGATGGGCACTACAGAAAGATTCACACTACTATAGCTTTCGGCCATTAAGGCCTTTGTGAGCAATAAACACACATACATTCACGCAATCGCAACTTGCACGTCTGGCGTAAGGTCGGTCGCTTGACGATGCGTTCGTTGCGGCCCTATCCGTTGCCGGCGCGCCGTAAGGCACGGAGGGTCGCACTAGGACGTATCGCTTCTAGTCGGGCGTGCCGCTGCAGTCCTCACAAGGGGAGGTGATGCGTCTCTCATAGCCTCTTCTTCCCAAGTGGTTCTTTCTCACCTTCCCGTGGTGCCAGACGTTAAGCTCGGCATTTTCCGGGTTCGCCCGAACGCTGCCTTGAGACAGAAGGGAGAGCTGCGACCCAACCTGATGCGAAAGCGAAGGGTGCGTGGCACAGGGGGAGCTGTGTCTGAGGGACCTAAGATCCGTCCATCTCTCTTTTCGCAGGGCACAGACCAGCTGGTGCTCTGCATGCCGGCGACCCCGTTTGTCGGCGTGGGAACGCGGTGCGAGTCGGCAAGGGTGTTTCGCCGCGCCCCTGGGTAACCGGGACGTGTTCTGCTAAACCCGGGAGGTGGTGACATCACCTGGGGCAGGTTAGATGTGAACGACTGGGTGATTGGCCCACCACCTGAGTGGGAGTGGGTCCTTATCCGAGAGGTGGAAGCTCGGGCTAGTAAGCGGCGAAGGGCGAGAGGTGCATCCGCCTCTCCAGAGTGCGGGGTGCAGTTGCCGAAGAGCGTCGTGTGAAATCGTCGCTGACGGAGCCACCGATGGGGACCAGTGCGTTGGCGACGGCGCGCTGAACCCTGCAGTTCCAGAGTGCCCTTGGCCTTGGGGCGAGGCCGGTGGGTGAGCTGCGTTCTTGTCCGTCCCCCCCCCCCCCCCCCCCCCATGCCAGAGCAGAGCCGGTCCGGGGTAAGAGACGGGCTCCCACCTTTTATCACTCGTTTACTAAAGATGGCTACAACTGAGACGAGTGATTCGAGTGCGCCCAAGCGTGCATGCACGATGCTTCTTCCCTCTCCTCAGGACGAGTTGGGACAGGCAGATGATGAAACCATAACTCAGAGGCATGCACAAGTTACGTTGCTCCTGGAGCAAAATATTAAAAAATGGAAAAATCAGTCAAGCGGCATTGCCAATCATTAAAAACGAGTTGGTTGCATGGGGCATTGCCCACGCCAAACTCGAAGGCCGCGTAGAGGAGATAGAAAAGGAAAATGATAGATTGAGAAGGCAACCAAGCAAGACCTGGGCGGGAATGGTCGCGCAAGCACCACCCAAATCGCAAAATAAAAAAGAAACGATCGCCAAGTTTACTAAGCGGTCAGATACAGCGGTCTTTCTCAGAACATTACCTGGCCAAGACACATGTGTGAAAAAGATTCAGGAACTATTGACCACAACCATTGACATGCTAACGGACAAAATTAAAATTAACAAAGTCAAACCAAGCATGAACTCGGTGGTTGTTGAGGTTGCCACCATGGAACACAAAGAAAAATTGTTAAACAACACCAAGCTGAACTCGGTGGTCAAGTGTGAACCACTGAGAAAAAAAAACACTGATCATCCTAAATGACGTTCCTATAACTCTGACAAATGAGAAACTTTATGAAACTGTCAAAGAATAAAACATCGACCAAATGAATAATGAGGAATTCAAAAACTCCTTTAAGCTCAGATTCAAAACGGGGCCTCGGGATCGCGATGTTGCACACCACGTTGCCGAGGTTACCGCACCCATGTGGAGGAAAATAATAACAATGGGCACACTATATGTCGGATTTCATGCCGTAAATGTCAGAGACTCTCTCGTGGTACCTCACTGCCACAATTGCGGAGACTTGGACCACATTCTGAGGCATTGCACCAGGGGCTCGGCGTGCTCCAGGTGCGGCGAAGACGGTCACACTCGAAAAGATTGTAAAGTTGCAAGTGCCTGTATCCCATGCAAGAGACACGGTAAGAAATCCTGAGGAGCCACAGGACGAAATTGCCCTACATACCGTATCCTGTAACAAAGATTGATCTCCAGAATCGACTATGATTGAGTACGTCAAACAAAACAGGATGCCAAAGCGGAAATCCCCGAGCAAAAGGAGGAACTGACCGATCATCAGCTGAGGGGAAAACCCGAAAGCGGCGTTAATAATCACAAATAAAGCCCTGAGAGCAAGAATACTTTCACAACACACGACTAGTCACTGCAATGTCGTGGAGCTGCAATCTCCCGTCGGAGCAATAATATTAATTAACATGTACTTTCAATACGGGGACAATATTGGAAACCACCTCACCCATCTGACCACTGTAACCACGGCATTGCAAGGACGGAAAATGATAATTATTGCAGATATTAATGCAAAATCCCCCCCCCCTGTGGTACAGCAGTACAAGGGACACAAACATAGTGAAGGATGAAGACTTTATCATGGCCTTGCAACTAGTGGTGGCAAACAAACCCGGCAACCTTTCTACCGATGCTGCGGGAAGAGGACCAGGCACAAACATTTATGTAATTCTAGTAACACCTAATGCAGCTAATATCATACAACAATGGAAGGTCGAAGAAAATGCCACTACTAGCGACCACAATCTTATAAAATTCACCCTAGGAAAATAGAGTGTCCCGCTGGGCCATGGGGTGGGAGAGTAATTCAACTACAAAAGGGCTGATTGGGAACGCCAAGCGAGGGAGTGCGACATTCCTGCCTTGCCAGAGGGTGGCGCACACCTGGACATAGACATAAATGAGAGAGCAGAGGAACTGGTGAGCGCAATAACCAGAGATGTGAAAGCAGCCATACCAACTAGGAGGAAGGCCGCGGCGGCCTCTCCGTCAGCGTGGTCGCGCGAACTTGAGGAAATGCGCCCGTCTATCAGAAGGTAGAGGAGGCGCTACCAGCGCATTGTCGTCTGGCTGGAATGGCAAAAGTGGCTGCGGCAATATCGGGAGGCTAAACTTAGGTTCCAAAAGGAACTACAAGCTGTCAGAACATGAAGCTGGGAGAGCTTTGTTCAGAACCCCTGGCGCACACCATACAAATTAGTCAGAGAGAAGATCCGCTTGCCTCTGGAATTGTCATCAGTCAGGCATGGGGACAGGATGACGGAATCCTCGCAGGAGACTGCTGAGGTCCTCTTCCAGTCCCTGCTGCCTGATGATAGCGTGGGTGGGGAATCTGAAGAACAGCAATAGCTACGACTTGATGACCTTAACGAATACAGTAATAACATGGCAGTGTACCCTTTCTCAGAGGAGGAGGTGGCTGCCCACATAAAATCACTCAAGAGGAGTAAAGCTCCCGGGCCAGATGGCATTGTAGCGGAGGTGGTGCAATTCCTAGCTCCCCAGCTAATTGCACCACTCACTCACCTGTACAATGAATGTCTCAGCCAACGAAAATTCCCTAAGATCTGGGAGACAGCGAACGTTGTAATCATCCGAAAAGGACGCGATAAAGACCGAACGAACACGAAATCATACAGACCAATATGTTTATTGGATATACTTGGAAAGATACTAGAAAAACTACTAGCTGACAGACTGGTGGCACACTGAGTGCTGTGTGGGATGAGCAGCAGGCAGCTCGGCTTCAGGCCTAGGCGATCGGCATCTGATGCAATCGCCCTGGCGGTCGAGGTCTGTGCCTCTACCCCGCATAAGTACGTAGTGGGCATCAGGGTAGACATCAGTGGCGCCTTCGACAACCATTGGTGGCCTTCGCTCTTTTCCTGCTAGCGGGAGAAGGAGTCCCCAGAGCCGCTATATGGCTGTCTGAGGAGCTATTGCGAGGGGCAGGATGTCTGGTTATTATCCCCTAGCGGGAGAATTGGAAAATCAATAACTAAGGGATGCCCCCAGGGTTCCGTCTTAGGACCTCTGTTTTGGGACATCCATATGGAGCCGCTATTAGATACTTTACAACAAAGTGAAGAAGTGCTAGAGGTGATAGCCTACGCAGATGACCTCCTCCTGTTGGTTGGCGGCCGTAGCCGCGAGGACATAGAGCCCAAAATAGAAGGTGCCTTTAACAAACTGCAACTATGGTGCCAAAACACTAAAATAAAAGTATCATCAAGTAAGTCCACTTACCTATTACTAAAGGGACAATTAATCAGAAACCCTACTGTGAGAATTGAGCACTCACCGGTTCTTCGGCGACATGAGACACGGCATCTAGGAATCATCATTGACGAAAGGTGGAACTTCGGGAAACACATTGACAACGTAACCCAGAAAGCCCTTCAAACATTAACCAATCTCGTCTTCATCGGACACAAAAGATTTCATCTTCCCCCTCATAAAGTTATATCACAACAGTATTTTAACATCAATAGTGGGTTACGGCTAGGGAGTCTGGGCACACAGGCTCACGAGGGTTGTGCCCGCCATGACAGTGAGAAGGGTTCAGAGAAATATGATACTCAAATCTGTGGGGGCCTATAGAACATCTCCAGGGGGAGCCCTATTAGTCATAATGGGGCTCTGCCCCTGGACATCAAAATTAGAGAGCAGGCTGCGTGGTTCTGGGTCAAGAAAGGGAATATCACGAAGACAGATATTAGGCACTGGGGTTGAGGATAAGGGTGAGATATGGCAAAGAGGCGAGCAATTGTGGCAGGAATCATGGGAGGCGAATGAAACAGGGCGCAGAGGTTTTGAATTTCTTCCGAGCGTTAGGGAACGACAGGAAATGAGAAACTTTGAACCCACTCCAGGACTGATCTATTTTCTCACTGGACGTGGGCCATACCCGACATATTTATGTCGGTTCGGGAAAAGGGCCACACCCGCATGTGCATGTGGTGCATCAGAGGGTACCCCCGATCATGTGGTCTACGAGTGCCTCCTTTTCAATGATGTTGCTTCTACATCACGCGACCGATTACCTGACCGCGACACATACCAGTTACTAAGACAATGAACCGTGATTTATTTTCAAAGAATATTCTTAAGAATATATTTTATTTACTAGCGATTCATCAAGAACATTAACACATTTAATCACACTATGTAATCATGGAAGTAGTTGCCTGGGAGTAGCTGATGAAATCATAACCAAATTCCTTTTAACAAATGGGAATTTTATTCACCTTAATAGTGCCTAAATGCATTTTTCTTAAAGAAGCAGATTTGAAATTAAAATCAGAAAGCACCCTCCTAATATCAAAGTTACAATTCATTCAGAGGCAGAAAGAAACAAGTCTTAACTGTATGAGCTTTCGGGCAGAGAACCTTGCCGCTCCCTTTTGACACGGCCGTAGTTACGACCGCTCACAGCAGCGTCTGAAAGACTACACTGGTGCAAATCTGCAACACACCAGATGATTTTAAACTGAGAGTTTCAACAATTTACACAAGCACACTAACTATGCACCCCATCCCCCCCCTTCATAGGAGGGATGGAAATGGTACAAAACACTAACAATTAAAATATAACCTTGCCACCGAAAGTGCAACTTGATTTTAACTTCTAAGAAAAGTCTTACAGTGTAAGGGTGGCAATTTTATATACTAAAATGATCATTTAAATAAAAGCCCATGAAAGGCAATCTTATATAAAATTCTACAAGGTTGGCCAAACAATAGTTAAGATGCTGTACAGTACACAGATACCACCTCTCAAGATCATAGGCAATAATATCAAAGTTTCCAAAGTTCAAAATATCTTTCAGGTATTATGCCATTACACTCCAAGCACTAAATTCGTTAACACACCAAATCCGACAAACATGACAGAGGCAGCTACTAACGTACAGTAGATTGATAGGGAGATTACCGAACAATCAGAACCGCAGGTTGCTCTTACCTGCCCCTACTCCACAAGGGAAAAACGGCCCACCCAATTTATAAACAACCACCTTCCGGCGGGTGGGCAAACGGAGAAGAATGGTGGGATGACCCCAAAGCAAACGGCTCGTGACCTCACCAAGAAAACAAGTAGAATTTAACAAGAGTAAATGAAACAAGATATCACCAGTCACTTAACTTCTAACAAAACTATGATTTCTCGAGAAGACCTGGCGCAGCACCCCCACATCGCCCTCCCGAACCGTCCGCTGCCAGCCGCTTCAACGGATGCAGGAAGGCGCGCCGATCTCCCGTCGCACGGCGTCAAAGCTCGCACCGGCCAGACTGATGTCGTGGGTTGACTCCTGTTGCTCTCGTGTCGACCGCGAAGTCACTACCCGTCGCTATGCGCCGCGGCCCACTGGACTCACGTGGCGACCTCACACGCGCCGACGCTCAAGACGGACAAGTCATTTTGTGTGTCAATGCACGACCGACAAACCGATCGATACAACCGCCAATGACCACTGCCTGAGCAACTCGAGCAGACTGGCGGCCTAACACGCAGACTCAGATGCAGGAACTAAGCCCCGACCGGGCGTCCCCTTGCTGAGTTCTCTTACTGGCGGAGTGGAAGGACTTTCATTTTGCCGGCTTTAAATGTTGTTCCGAACGACAGACATAGTAGCACTCCGAACGACAGACAGACACTAACTGCCTAACGAATGCGGACGAGAGACAGACTAGCAACCTGGAGACGAGAGACTGACCAAGACTGAACGTCTGGCGAGCTCATAGCGCCCCTTAAATGCACGTGAACAGGCAACGTTTCCCCTTTCCCACCAGAGGGAGACTCCAAAGCTGCGATTGCCACAGTGGCGCCACCACCAGAAACGGAGGGCGACTGCTTCACACTACGCGCTGAGGCGCGCTCTTCAAAACAGCAATTTTTACCACAGCTCAGACAAGAAAACACTTTTCCGACTTTCAACAAATTAGCACATGAGGTATCACGAAAAGTGTTAAAGGAATACCTGAGGGACATAAACTAACTTAAAGATTGGGACATAATAAATACTAAATGCGCGCCCTACTCCTATACCGCCTGCGCGTGGATAGGCCGACTTTCCTCGTAGTCTGAAATCAGCCACGTACAGGACTATGGGGAGTGGGGAACAACATCACTGATACTAGACAAAAGCACCGGACTTGACTTAGGTTAGAACTAGTTAGTAGGACTCGGATTAGGAAATTAGTTATTAGGAGCCTGCAGCGAATAACATCTTTGGCCTGCCCAGTGTCAAGGCGCGTACCCATCGGGATTAGCTCGATGGGCAAGTCTTTAAAGTAGGTTTATATATTTCTGACACAACTGTGACGCTGCAGGCAGTAGAGTTTTAGTTAAGAAAATATACATTAAATATTAATAATAATAATAGTAGAAATTTAGCTGCCCATTGTTATCAGTTATAGCTGTAGCTCACACATTAATTAAACGTAAAACTATCTGCAATTGATGTTTGAACAAATTAGGAACCACTAATCATATAAGGAAGTGGGTTATGTTTGCATAATTATTATTATTATTGAAATAATGAAAAAACGCAACTTGCACACACTTCTGCAGTCTCAGACAACTGAAACCACGGTAAATTTTATGAGACCACTCTAGTGCATGAACTTAGTGCCATTTACACTGCTTGACAGACAACATTGCTACACGTTCCCAGGTGCAGATTTCTTTAACAGAATAACTATGCTTAGCTGGGAGAAGCAGCGATTAAATGAACCCTCATGTTACGCTAATAATAGCAAATTGGTTTTGTGATAGTCCTGCCCATGTCTTGTAAATTAGGGCAATACACTGCACAATGCATTTGCACCCAGAGTGACGTCAGATTACATATTACTATTACAGTTTATCACATTCATTTGAAGTATCAATTCCGAATGAAGACAGAACCGCACAGAGCTATCCAACGTCTCTACCACCGCAGAAATAGTGACAGCAGCATTAAGTAGCAGTGTTTCAGTATTCCAGCTGCGAGTGTAATATTTTCAAAGTATATTTGTCTTGTAGATATTTTGTGCACACATTCACCGTTTTTGCTATTGTTATTTGTATATATATATATATATATATATATATATATATATATATATATATATATATATATATATCACAGACAATAACAATATTTCCCACAAAATACCTTACAGCTAACACATACACACATAACAATAGCAAAAAGGGTGAATGTGTGCACAAAATATTTACAAGACAAATATACTTATGGTTAGACCAAAGAAGCAAGTAGAATCAAAAATCAAATGAGCATGCTGATGCAGAAATGGCATCAGACCGTCAAATGGACCAATCTTCGCACACTTCAGTGCAAGTCTTTGAGAATGTAATTATAGATGACAATTTCTTACCTGATATTCCAAGCGATAATGAAACTGAGGAATTGTCAACATTCCTGCAGTCTTTAGAAGTGAATGATAATATTTCTACCGGGCAAGGGGCAGAAATGGGCAATTCTCAAGCTATGCCACTACAGGATATGCTAGTATTATTATTTCAAAGTTCAATGACATGCAGAAGGAAAAGTGTAGACAAGAAAAGGCTATAGAAAAACAGCAACTCGAGCGAAGGGTACAGGAGTGTGAACAAGAACGCTAGCGCAGGGAGCAGGATCGTGAAAAGGAAAAGGAAAAGCGTTGACAAGAAAATGCGATAAAAGAACAACAATGCGAGCTCAAGCAGCAACAAGAAAAGACTATAGAAGAAAAGCAACGTGAGCTCAGGGAGCAGCAGCCTGAAGGAAAGTAATGGAACAAATAAACAATATTTTCGCAGAACGAGATAAGGAAAATGTCCAGAGAATTAATCAGGTGTTAGTCGATCGCGATAAAGCAATTACGACTCATTTTAACAAAGAAATCAGTGCAATAAAAACTAGTATTCAACTGTTGCCAAACGTACCAACTCAAGTGAATAACCTTCAAACAGAAGTAGATAAGTTAGAAACCTAGTTCAAAGCTTTGACTACTAGTGTGGAGTCAATATAGAATGACATCCCCACAGAAGTGCAGAAACAAGTCCGAACGGAAACAGCCAAGGTATTGAACATGGAAAATCACCATCTTGAAACAATGTAAGCACACAGAAACGAGGACGCTAGTGTTGACAGGCCAGGGAACAATGAAAATTTGCCGACAACCTCTATTGCAGTGCATAAGAGACCAAGTTTCAGTAATTAGTCTGCATTATCTCAGCAATTTGTTTCACCAAGAAACCAGAATAATGAAGCAGAGTGTACTTGCGATAAAGTCAGTACACCGCCTGCTAGTGACAACTCCATGCACTTAAGTACCTTAATGAATGAAGAGAGCTTAATTAAACACCGTCAATTCCAAGTACTCAACGAGGAGAGTAAAAACAATACTCGTCCCGTAGTTTTTATTAGAAACTTTAGAAGTTTTCTTCCAAAATCTTGAACGAAGAAACAGAAAATTCAGTTTGTGGTTTCACACATTTCCGGTGACGCATCGCTCTGGGCGTTGAACGCAGCAGAAACATGCAAAACATTCAAGGAATTTGTGAAGGCGTTTCTCGACCAGTTCTGGTCAGCGTCGACTCAAAAAAGACTAAGAAAGATTTATATAATGCAGAAATATATAACCCTAAGACAGGGTCATTGAGAAAATACTTTGAAAAATACATGAATATGACACGGTACTGGGATGAACCAATAACTACACAGGACTTGTTACGAGTACTGAAGGCTAAATTGACAATAGATATTAGGGAGAAACTGTTTAACGTCACAGATACTGATCTTAAGGAAATTTATCTGTGATAGATCCGTTAGACTTAATCCAAGAAGACGCCAGAAAGAATTCTGACGCAAAAATTAATGCCAACTGTTCTAATGGAAATAGGGGCGAAGGGATTCCCAAGAAAAACAAAAACAAAACCCATGGCAATGGAGAGTATAGTAATACTTAAAATCCTTCAATAAAAAACATGATTACTTCTGTAATAATAATAATTACCAGGAAATCAATGACTACCAGCATCCGAATGGTAATAAAAGGCAGTATAATAATGAAAATGTCAATAATAATAATAATAATAGTTCTAAACGTTAAAGACCAAATGAAAGGAATTCGGAAAGGCCGTACAAGGTTAAACCAAAAAACATGCGTGGTGACAATGAACATTGACGACCACCGGGGCCAAGTCATTGGCAGTCGTCACAAAATTGTATGAATTCGGGACAGCGAGTAAATTATGTGCAGGCTATACTTATGTCGAATAACCATTATCCACAATGGTGGGACCCGAGTAGACCACCTCCGACTGTAGAATCACAAAATGTGAAAATAGTGGAAATATTCTCGGAGCCGAAACAAAATAAACCAAAGTCAACAAACAAGGCGCTACAGTCTGGAACCGCGTGACCGCTACGGTCTCAGGTTCGAATCCTGCCTCGGGCATGGATATGTGTGATGTACTTAGGTTAGTTAGGTTTAATTAGTTCTAAGTTCTAGGGGGCTGATGACCGCAGAACTTAAGTCCCATAAAGCCAAAAAAAAAAATCTCCGTCCCTGTAGGCCTTCGCCAGGAGACGGCGACTAATAATGAAGGCAATAGGTCTAATGTTAATATAATTCGCTATCAGGATGATAAGAAAATAGAAGATGAAATCTATCAAGAATCCGGTGTCGCTGATATGGAAGAAAAAGAAAGTATTCAGGCAAGTGTCAATGGAACCATCAACGGTGTAGCAACCATTATCCTTCTCGACACAGGTGCGAGTGTATCGGTGATGAGCGCACAATTTTGCCTGTTACGATTTGCAAAGTTATACGAGCGCTGGGAAAGAGGACATAAATTATAAAGTACCAGACACAGGTAGAAGTTTCATTTGGAAATGATAGCGCTATATGCACGTTCCCATTAATTTAAAACTTATCAATACCGATGTTACTCGGCCTTGAGTTTTTACGGGACAGAGAGGCTGATATAGATCTCGCCCGGGGAACATGTGTACTGAAGTACCGGCAGCGACCAATAAGGTTGAAACTGAAGCGGGAGTTCGGTGCGAGCCTTCCGCTGACAAGAGGATTAGATGTATGTGTCGGCAAACAAAAATTGTTGGTGCCAGGATATGATCACTCACAAAAGTGTCATACTAACCGAAACAATGATGAACCCAGTATCGTGAGTGACATCTGCGCAACTATAGACGAGAAGGTGCAAGAGGAATCTTGCATTGACGCTTCACAGGCTGGTCAATTAATAAAATTGTTATCCAGATACAATGAAGTATATATAGATCTACCAGGTTTCATAAAAGATTATGTTTATGATATGAAAGTCTATCCCCACAAGACCTATTGAAGATCTTCATACTCGGTCCCCTAGACAAAGAAAACGGCAATTGTTGTATGAATGAGCGTTTAAAATAATCTCAATCTCACATGACGGATGTTATGTACTAGAAGATGTACTAGAAGATGTCAGTACAGGGGGCCGGCCGAAGTGGCCGTGCGGTTAAAGGCGCTGCTGTCTGGAACCGCAAGACCGCTACGGTCGCAGGTTCGAATCCTGCCTCGGGCATGGATGTTTGTGGTGTCCTTAGGTTAGTTAGGTTTAACTAGTTCTAAGTTCTAGGGGACTAATGACCTCAGCAGTTGAGTCCCATAGTGCTCAGAGCCATCTGAACTTTTTTCAGTACAGGGAACATAAAAGGACTGTATTGTCATAGAGACATTAAGAAGCATTTGCAGTAGGAACTGATTTTTATGCCTATGTAAGGAAGATGATATGTCCAGTGCAAATGCACAATTACACAAATGTAAATATGTAAATGGTAGTTAGAGGGAAATTGTTATCATAAGTAATTTCATGAATATATATGTACTAGTCTGTAAGCTCACATGCCAGTAGTTACACTATAGTATTCATGAAGCATAAATCCCAAAAAGGGAGTATGTTTCTTATGATAGGAATTTTAATTATTCTGAAGAGGTCATTTACTCGACACAAGTTACTGCAAATCCTATATTAGTAAACACAAATTTTTTATCTCTTCTACGTAGGTTGTATAAATTCCCAATATTAATATATATATGGACAGATACTCTGTTTACTCATGTACGAGGGTAAATGAGTCATGAATGTTTCTATGAACGTCAGCTACGTAAACGCACACACTTAGCGAAAGGCGCATGTTAATTGTGTGTGAGTTGCATGCCTGTCTGTATCCGAATTCACTGTTCATGGAACATTTTCCTGTTCTTTACCGTTGAGGGTACGTTTTCCCTTACGCAGTTACATTTGCCGTTTGCTCTAATGAGCTTTTCTCTGGTTAGGTGAACCGAACAAGCACATATGTCCCATAATTTGGTTATAATTCTAACAAAACTACGAATGAATGCGTATGCAAATGAACATAAATAAAATGTATGTCATCAAATACGGAAATGTACTGGTATCTACACAGTTTAATGATGATCCTGTGGTCAGAAGAATGTAGAAGATTCTAACAATGTTGTCTCATATTTTTTTAACGGTATATGTTCTTTGTTATCATGTTATTAAAATATGAAACAATGTGCACATGAACAAAAATTCATTATTTTGTTAAGTCCCATTTGTATAGAAGACTGTCTGTTTTGTGGTTTATGAAACACTAGCAGTAATCAGGACAGTGAAGCGTGTGTCACAAGAACGTGGAAGTCTAGTACACGCGTGAAAAACTGTGTTTTCTTTGAAGAAAAGTAATGAACAGTTATTATTAAACATATGAACGTTCATAGAGTGTTAATATTAGCAGCAACGACATGGACGTTAAAAAAATGTCAACAGTATTAAAATCGATGTAAAACTGTAGACCTCAAATAACTGTGTTACGAGTCATCTTCGCGTGCCAAATGTTATGAGACAAACCGTACAGCCAGCCGCGAGGCAACAATATAGCGCAACGCTGGCTACGCAGCGCCGCGCAGGGAAGTTTGCTTACCGCAGGAGATAAACAGAGCACACGATGGACATCAGAATGAAAAACGGTGCAGTGTCGTACATGTTCATAGTTAATTAAAGTTGACTATGAATCATTACATTCAAATGAACAGTGTCGAGATGCTGGGCATCGTCCGAAAACAAACTGTATGAATCCGTGTGAATGAAAGGGAATTTGAGACTAAAACTTCTTCCACAAGATAAATATAAAAATTACGTTGTTACTGACCCCTTTCCTATATTTCATGCACCCACGTCGTACGAGAGGTACGTGGAAAGAGAGAAGCAGGACCTGCTGCAGTAATCAGATCCAGACCAGGGTGCTGCCAATGGCAGCCGACGCTCCACCACGCGCTCGGGGGCGTTCCAGCAGCGGTCTCTACCTGCCTGCGATCCAGCGACTCGACGAGGGGGCGGCTACGCGATGTCGTCGGGAAATCGTTATATGAAATTTGTTATTTGAGCTACATGAACTTTTAATTTTCATGTTAAACTTCCGTGAAAGACTCCTGACCTCTGATACGACTAAACAGAAATATAAATTCGCGTGTTCAAAATATTTTCTGTTATATTCATGTCAAGCCTGGGGGGGGGGGGATAAGTTAATCCGGGAAGTCTCCACCGCATTTTCCAAGATTTTACAGTTACTGAAGCCATTTTCATAATCACATCAACATTAATTGTGTCATTTGTCACTCAATGCGTATTACAGCCTTTGCATGATGAGGACAGTGTGTTAATGAAGTGAACTGAAACGATGAACAACGTGGATATGATACACATACAGGGTGGTCCGTTGATCGTGACTGGGCCAAATATCCCACGAAATAAGCGTCAAACGAAAAAACTACAAAAAACCAAACTTGTCTAGCTTGAAGGGGGAAACCAGATGGCGCTACGGTTGGCCCGCTAGAATGCGCTGCCATAGGTTCAAATGGTTCAAATGGCTCTGAGCACTATGGGACTTTACTTCTGAGGTCATCAATCCCCTAGAACTTAGAACTACTTAAACCTAACTAACCTAAGGACAGCACACAACACCCAGCCATCACGAGGCAGAGAAAATCCCTGACCCCGCCGGGAATCGAACCCGGGAACCCGGGCGTGGGAAGCGAGAACGCTACCGCACGACCACGAGATGCGGGCTGTGAATATTCTTTAAATATAATGCAAACAGCATCTTACGTGATAAAAAATTGTTCTCTGCTAATGTATGAAGCATAATAACGAGGGTAATCTCAAAAATAATGTCTCATATTTTTCTATAAGTACAGAACTCTGTTTGTGTGGCAGTTGGTCACACTTCTATGAAGAATGCTTCACGCGGTGTGTGTAAACATGCGCATGCCGCGCTGAGGCGCTCAGTCTTGGCTTGGCAGCCGTTGACAATGTTACTGCGGTTATTCGGTTTTTGAACGCAAAAGGTACTGCGCCATTGAAATCCATTGCCAACTAACGGAAGTGTATGGTGAGTCGTGCATGGATGTCAAAAATGTTCGTAAGTTGTGTAGAGAGTTTGCAGCTGGTCGGACCGAAATTCACTACGAACAAAGGAGGAGACCGTCAATTTCTGAGGAGATAGTGTTGAAGCTTGACCAAAGCATGCGTGAAGATCGGCGGATCACCCTGGATGATCTCTGCACGTTGGTTCCTTAGGTTTCCCGAATCATCGCTCACAGAATTTTAACGGAAACATTGAACTACCGGAAGGTGTGTGCAAGATTGGTGCCACGAATGCTGACTGAGGACCACATGCGGCAACGAGTTGATGCTTCCCGCGCATTTCTTCATCGCCATGCAGCCGTACAGGACAACTTTCTGGACTCAGTTGTCACGGGTGACGAAACCTGGGCATACCACTTTACACCTGAGACGAAGCAAGAATCACGCCAGTGGCGGCATCCTTCTTCGCCAGAGCCGCCGAAATTCAAACAAACACAGTCAGCCGGTAAAGTCATGACAACCGTTTTTTCTTTTTTTTTGGGATCGGAAAGGAGTATTGTCGGTCGACTTTATGCCCACTGTGACCACAAGTAATGCTGACAGGTACTGTGAGGCTCTGAAAAAACTCAAACGGGCAATTCAGAACCGGAGAAGAGCAAGGGCGTACACATTGTCCATGACAACGCTCGTCCACACATCTCTCGGCAAACCGTTGCTCTCCTGCAACGGTTTCGGTGGAACATAATCACCCACCCACCCTATAGTCCTGACTTGGCCCCCAGTGACTATCTATCACCTGTTCCCTAGGTTAAAAGAACAATTGGCCGGAAAGCGATTCAGCTCCGATGACGAGTTGAAAGAAGAGGTTCATAACTTTTCTGAACAGCATGGCGGTGAGCTGGTATGACATGGGCATACAAAAACTGCCAGAAATGGTGATTATGTCGAAAAATAGCTAAATGTTCAAGCTGTAAACTGATGTAAGCCATTGTAGAAATAAACAGGTCTATGTATTTATAAAAAAATAGGAGACCTTACTTTTGGGATTACCTTCATATATCGTAAGGACTTTTATGAAATATATTTGACAGGAAAGAATACATTAGTATAGCGCGCGTGTGGTATTGTGAGTAAAAACTGTTCATTTAAAAAATAACAGTAGCGGTAAAATGTATAAGATCACTCTTGGGCATGAACTTAGTGCCATTTACACCGCTTGACAGACAACATTGCTGCACGTTCCCAGGTCGAGATATCTTTAACAGAATAACTATCTCTATCCGGGAGAGGTAGGGATTAAATGAAACCTCATGTTCCGCTAATAATAAGTAATTGGTTTTGTTGTAGTCGTGCCCACGATTTGTAAAATACCGCAATCCACTGCACGCCACAACAAAATCATTCAGTTCACAATACAGATTGGTAATAAATCCATTAACTTCCTAGATATAACCACTGACATCAGCACATAAACAGATCGTTTCAAAAGTTATAGAAAAACTATAACTACTTGCACAGTAACACCTTCTTGCTTGCAACATTCAGTAACACACAAACATGGAGTTTTCGAATAAATGGAGCATTGGCTCTTAATTGTTTCCACTTTCGAAGAAGATATTAAAACAGAGATAAAATAAAATTTATTACCACAGCAAATGGCTACAGCTCGATTTGAATGACTACATGCATAGGGTAGCAAAACTAGAAGCTATATCCCTCCCCTGTGCTCCATCTGCTGTTCGTTTCAATGTGTACAGGAAGTAGTGCAGTATCTCATACCTAGGACAGATACCACAGAGTCTGTCCAGACACTGAAAACCCAGGAATAGGATTTCCTACTATCTGTGCATCACCAGAGTCCAATGCATTTTGATAGTAAAGATAAGCACCAATTAATATCATACTGAGGGGTGAATAAAATTATGTGCCCTGTATTGTTCAGTCAGGCCCAGACGTAGAAACTCGATTGGCTGAACATGATTACTGTTGGAGGTTGCAACATTACCACTCTAAATTTGCTGAGTGTGTACCAAATGAGGACCACATTTACCAGCAGCCTGGTGGGGCCGCGTGGTCGAAGGCGTCTTGCACGGTTCGCGGGGCTACCCCCATCGGAGGTTCGAGTCCTCCCACGGGCATGGGTGCATGTGTTGTCCTTAGCGTAAGTTAGTTTAAGTTAGAGTAAGTAAGTCTAGGAACTGCAGCTATTCTAAGTAACTCGGCCAGCCCAGTGTCAAGGGCACGCCCACTGGGATTAGCTCGGTGGGCAGGCCATAAAGAGTAGGCTTGTAGCTTAACTGGCACACCTGTAACGCTGCAGAATAGATTAGCATTAGTGTAGCTTAATAGACTAGATTAACATTGTCCACCGAATTGTGTCAGTTTTTATAACTTAAGTAGAAGCTGCATTTGATATTGTAATAACTAAAAACCCACTAATTAGTTTAGGTGGTGGGTTATTTTGTATAATATTATTGTATTGTATTATAAAGAATTAAAAAAATAGTACTGTGTAAACCTAGTTACCGATGACCTCAGCGGTTTGGTCCCATGGAACTTACCACAAATTTCCAAAATTACCACAAGTACCAGCCACAGCCCCAAGTCCTCCAGTAACTTAATCTGTTGGATGACTTAAAAATCAGCGCCTGATCCAGAGTTCAGATTTAGTGTTAATGACGAAACAGCATACTTTCCACATTCTACGTGTTACTTAATTTATTTTTCAAGTCTTCCCACACTCTGTGTTCAATTTTATTCTTCCATAACTCTTGTATTTATTTTATTATGACTGCCTATGTATTCTCCGTCTTCTGTTCTTATAATTACCAGTTCTATCTTTTACGCTGTTTCTGTAACACATTCTGTATTAATATCCCTTCAAGCTACTCTTGGTTTTGTTGTTGCACATTAATTTTATTTTATAGGAATTTTTATTTAATTTAAATTGTTATGCATGTATCGTTTATTTGTTTTAGGTTGGATATATTTCTGATTTCTGTCATTAAGATTTTTCGTATCTAACTTTGGCGTTTTAATTACTTTACCACTACACTGTCGAAGATGACATTTAATCCGCGTTTGTACTCCTGATGTGTAAAATCTATTTCTATGTTCTTCACGAATAGTGCACCTTCATTGGTGACGATAGTCAGTAAAAGACTGATGATGACCTTGTAAGCTGAAAACTGGTTAGCAAAAGTAGATTTACACGGTATGGTATATACAATATTGTGCCTCTCATTTATAACAAATGTCTTCCTTTCTTTCTCCTTCCACTACTTCTTTCTTTATTCCTTCTCTCTATTTATTATTATTCTTGATTTCTTGTAAAGTGGAAGGCAGTTTTAATAGGTAATTTTGATGGCTAAGTTATTAATAGCTTACTTTTAGGTAGTACTTGGAAGAAGTAAGTGCAAAGAAACGCATACTGCCGAAACGGTCATCCACCGGCACGTAACGAGCTCACCAGAATAAACCTGATACTTTAAGAAATATATTTTCAAAGAGCTTGTTTCAAAATGTAAAGAATAACCACCAATAACGATAAATAAATGTAAAATAAAAATATCTCAGTCATAAGCATGCAAGCCACAGACTGAAAGCGAGTAAGAAACTGGACCTTTCACAAGAACGATGGAACGGATCTGAAAAAGGAAGACAAAGCTGCAACTTCTTCCCAAATATCAAATAAAGATTTGCAATTCGACACGCAAAACCCTCATGAGGGCACACACAGTACTTGATGGATCTCAGTTATCACGCCGTGTACTTGCATCGAATCAGGTGAAAACACTCTGGACAGATCTTGAAAAGTACTTTTGAAACTAATATCAACATATTAAGAATGGATGAAGGACAGTAGTGTAATTAAATGAAGTGGCGCTAGGTAAATACATTAGGAAACGTGGGAAGTAGTAGATAACATTTGCAGTTTCAACAGGACAGTAATTAACGATGGCCAAAGTAGAGAGGACATAAAATGAAAACTGGATACAGCAAGAAAAGCGTCTCTAAAAAAGAAATCTGTTAAAATCTAATGTAAATTAAAGTGCCGTAAAATTTTTTCAGAAGGGTATTTGGTGTGTAACCTTATACAGGAAAGGCATCATCATTTCCTTTTGGGTCTTTGTTCCACTCCGCCATGGGGTCGGAGGGTAACTATGGAGTTCACAATGTTAGTGTCAGAGGGTAGCTGGATGGTCTACCTGTCGCTACCCCATACCCCCCAGGACGGAATTAGTGTACCAGCTGTCTGCTGTGTCTGCTGTCTGTCTGCTGTAAGCCATGAAATAGTGCGATTGTTTTGAAATGTCTCCGAGTCGTGTAACTGAGGTGGGACGTGGGGACGAGCCCCATAGTCACCTAGTGGGATGTGGAAAACCTCTTAAAAACCAGTTACAGGCTGGCCAGCACACTGTCCTCGATGTTAACCCACCGGGCGGATTCGATCCGGGGCCGGCGCACCTACCCAAGATCAGGAAGAAGCGCATTAGCGCTCTCGGCTACCCTGGCGGGTCTTATACAGAAAAGAGTCGAACGCTAAACAGTCCAGACTGGAAGAGAGTAGAAGTTTTGTAACCTGGTTCCGTGGTGATTATGTGGGTAGGTTGGATAACTAAGCCGCCCGTGGTAGCCGAGTGGTTCTAGGCACTTCAGTCCGGAACCGCGCGACTGCTACGATCGCAGGTTCGAATCCTGCCTCGGGCATGGATGTGTGTGACGTCCTTAGGTTAGTTAGGTTTAGGTAGTTCTAAGTTCTAGGGGACTGATGACCTCAGATGTTAAGTCCCATAGTGTTTAGAGCCATTTGAGGCATTTGGTTAACTAAAGAAGAGGTCTGAATCAGAATGGTGATATATTTATAGCACAGTGTAACCGGGAGAGTGATCGGTTGACAGGACTCATTTTGAGGCAGCAAAGAATTGTCAAACTAGGTAAAGGAAGGGTGTGAGTGTCTGTGTGTGTGTGTGTGTGTGTGTGTGTGTGTGTGTGTGTGTGTTTGTATGTGTGTGTGTGTGTGTGTGTGTTTGTGGCAGTATATATTTTTCACCTTAATAACTGCGTGGTCAAGATGTCTGACAGCCAGGTGTTACGGCACAAAGTTTTCGAACAGTCACGCAACGGAAGTAAATTCACAGTAGTGACCTACCCTTGACTTGAATAATTAATAACAATTGGAGAAATGAATTTATATTAAATGTCTTATCTGTGTATGTAGTGACAGATTTGCATGTCAGATGGAAATGAGGGTATGTTTTGGAAGCAAACTGGGCATCATGGATGGAGAGACAAGCGCCGGATCAGTCAAGGACCGTGTTGAGTGTGTCTTCGAAGACCAGCGAGGAGAGGCTGTTATTGACACGGCCAAGCATAGCACAAACCTTTGTGAGACCACACGGCGCCCCGTGCGGGTGGTCCCCAGCTGAATGTCCCGTAGCGATCGCTCGCAAAACGTTTTTACGAGGTGTAGTGAAGAGAACGCTGTTGTTAGCCGAACGTAGAAGGCTGACCTTTGGATGGACGCTCGAGATAGCTATCGCGCAGTAGATCCCCACGCTACACCTTTGAAAACCATAACACGGCGCCAAACGTGTAGCTGCTTTGATCTAATGAAACACGTATGCAACGCAGCAGCGATGGCGAGGCATTGTAGCATCTGTGACCAGAGAGTATGCGCTTGACCGCGCGAGTGTTGCGAGCGGTCCTTAGCAGTCAGTCAGTCGTTGCGAGTCTGTAGCTCTGTCTAGTTGAGAGCAGTACTCAGTCTGTAGTCGTCATGCAGAGCGGTCGGTCAGTAGTAGCAGCCCAGTGCGGTTGTGTGATGTAGGCGGTCGGCAACACTGGTCAAGATGAGGAATAAGGTATACTGTTAATTAATATAATCATTAGATAATGAAAAATTTTATTTATTGTAATTATTCTCCAACAAGTCTCCCAATAATAATTTTTTATTTCAAAAGTATTTTCTCAAAAATTTAATTTTTTATTGAACTCAAGATTTCGTTGCACTTCCCATTTCATTCCACTTCTTTTGAAGAAAAATTCCACTAAAATCACAAAAAAAGAGAATATTATTATTTGCAATGCAGTTCCTCCAAGCGGTGCGCAACAACAAGAGCAGATATGTGACATCCATTTATTCTGAGGTAAGACTTTAATTCTGATTGTTTTACACAGGGCCAAAGACCGATATTTCGGTTTAATTGAATTTTCTTGTCACTGAATGGACTTTAATTTTTTGGAGGATTTATATTTGAGTCAGATTGCGAATTTCACATTTTTGTTGCCATTGTCAGTACATTTCATTGTGGGCAGGTTACGCATAGAGCCATGTCCATCAGCATTTCTAATTAGTATCGTCCTTTTTCTTTTAAAATTTTTGTGGGCGAGGTTACACTTGGCTCCCATTTGTATTAAGTATTGTCATCTTTTTTCTTTTAAATTACGGTGGGGAGGTTACACTTGGCGACACCCAGTCCAGGATCGTATTTCGTTGTGAGTCTTTTGAACAACAGTCAGATATCTGCTCTTGTTTGCTTAGATATAATTAGGATTTAGCGCAACGCTTTTAATAATATTGTGACTTTCTCTCTACAGGTCAACGGCAATTTGTTGCTTTGTTGTATTTGTGTGTTGCTTTTGCATTGTGTTGATTTGTTTTGTGAAAAATTTTGACTATTGTAAAAATGCCGCGAAAGACTGTGAATAGTGTATCGCGAAGTATTGTGAATGAAATTACCGACTTAAACAGCGTGACCGATAGTAATTATGACACGCAGTGTGATGATGACAATCCTGCGTCCACTAACAATCAGTGCATTATAACCACTAGTGATGACTTTTATATTAATGATGAACAAGCGAACTCAATTGTCTCGTCTGTTAATTTGACGACAATTGATGACGCGGGACGCTCTATTGTAATGAGCGCTGCCCAGCTCAACACACCCGATTTGGAAAATTCAAGTAACATACAAACAAATTTTTCGAATGAAAATGGTCAGTGTAGTGAAAGTACGACGGATTTATTTAATTCCGAAATAACGTCTGACAATGTACATCCGACTGACAAACCTTTTTGTAAATCTCAGAATAACCAAATGGTTACAGTAAGCGAGAGAGTTCCAGATCCACCACTAAACAGCACAGAGAGTATAAACGCTAACTTTGGCTTTGAACAAATTATGGTAAGATTGCTACAACAACAGAGTGAAAATTTCAAACAGTTTAATGAAAGATTTAATAAAATCGATGAAAATTTCAAACAACAGAACGAAAAACTTGACAATAATGACAAAAAACAAGACAAACTTAGTGAACAAATTAGAGACGTTGCCGCGCAGTGCCATGACACTAAGGAACAGTTGCGCGTGGAAATTGAGGCTTGTTCACAAAAAAATAGCGAAGAAATAAAGTCTGTTGCACAAGAATTAAGGGAAATGCAAACAGCCGCAACAGAAACACTCAGAGACGAAATTAGCGGAGTCGCTAAACAATGCTCTGAAAAAGCTACACAATTACGGGACGAGTTTAAAGCAATGACGGTAGAACTTTCGCGCTCAGTGGACGCAAAGATAGACGCGAAATTCAAACAGCAGAACACTCAGATTAACGAGCGCTTTAATCAGCACATACAGAACAGTGATACGCGTTTCCGCAGATTTATTCAGGATCAAAACAAAGTAAAACGACAAGTCATGGAAACAATCACTGCACAAAGACAAGAGGACAAACGTAAAATATTCGCGAAAGCGAAGACGTATGTAGACAATAATATTACTACAGTGTCTGACAAAATTAATACCATAGAACAATTGAACGCCGAATTACGGGATGAAATTTCTGACCTTAAATCAAAAACAGATACTCACACAGTAAATATTCAAACAGTGACAGATAGATTCGAGCAATTAGATCTAACACGGGATAGTGATGTTATCAAAGGTGATGTTAAAAAACTGAGCGAAACTACGCGCAAGTTGCAAAAACAGATTAATGCGTCTGATTCTGAAACCGATGATCAGGTTAAAATACTGACTGAAAAATGTGATGAATTGGCCAGTCGTATTGATGTTATCGAAAATACTAATGACAATAAATCAGACGATACTGCACCGGTTTCTTTTATCCAAACACCTGAATTTCAAAATTTACAGCAGACAATTAATGAAATCGATTCATCTAACAACACGTTACGTCGGAAGTTATCAAATTTACAACAAGAAGTAACAGAAATGAAAAACATTTCTGTTAATAATACACAACAGACGCCACTTTATGAACATGTGTCAGACTCGCGCAGCGCGTATAATTTGGGTAATCTACAGAGAGTACGGGACTTAGATTCCGATCAACCACAGTTCAATAGATTCTCTTACGATCCTGAACCTGTTCCATCACACAGAGATGATAATTTCGACTACAAACATTTTCTGTCAGTGAGAAAGTTTAAAGTTTTTAAAAACGATAGAACGCAGATTCACCCACTGGATTGGATTCAACAATTTAGCTTTGCTCTTCCACCGAATTGGCCTGTAACACACAAACTTGAATTTATTTGCAGTTTTTTGGAAGGCGAACCGGCAACCCGTATGAGACCGATCGCGAGGCAATGCTACTCAGTAGAGGAATTTCAGAATGCTTTTCTGTCAGCGTACTGGTCGAAGACGACACAGCGCGGAATTAAAGACCAACTAATTAGTTTGCCGAATTACGAGAACTCAAATTTTCCCAGTGTGACGCAATTTTTTGAGCACATGGTCCAACAAAATCAGTACCTAAGTGAACCGTACAGTGAATCTGCACTTATACAATTATGCATTTCCAAATTACCACGGTCATTACGAGTGTCACTTCTAACGGGCCAGCAAAAAGAAAACATTTCAGCATTCAGAGATCTTTTACAGCTCTTGGAAGTACAGCAATCCGATTATTCTTTTGTAAACAAAAACTTTTCGAGTAACAACCAAGGTCAACAACAGTACTGCAATTATGATCAGGGACGTAATTCCAATCGGAAAGATAACAGACGTTTTAGGAACGGCAACTACCAAAACTTTAATAACAGGCAAAATTCTAATTATCAATACCGTCAAAATTTTCAGCAACAGGAACAACACTTTAGTAACAATAGAGGTGTTTCACAACAACAACATCAAAACCAGCCGGTTAACATACCTAACCAACAATGGAATACACAAGGTCAACCAGGCTTTAATGTTTCGCCGCGTGGACGTATAGCCCCTGGTCCAATAAATAGTAACGTACGTCAGCAAGGAAACAACTACGTACAAAGAAGACAGTATTTCAATTCCTATCGTAATGCACCGTATAGGAATGACTATTACGTCAGACGTAAAAATAATGAGGACAATTTTCAGCGAACATCTAACAACAGTCGGTCATACCAACAGCAAAATCATACGCAAGAACATTTTCTCATGAATGAACCCGACAGTAGGTACCATCCAGAGCGTAACACGCCTGGAAGAAGTAATAGAACAGTTCAAATAGTCGAAATGCCACAGAATCCTCCTAATAATAATAACACGTCAGATAGAATCTGACTAGATAATGTACAGGACGCATCTTGCAATAATACAAGCACTACCTTAGACATGCAAAATGTTGTTCACGAAAATGTAATTACTTTTGACGACATCAGAGACACTCTTTTACAGGAAAGACCAGTTATTCAGAAAACCATTTCACATCCTGTTATCGAAATTAAAATTGGTTCATCGAAATTTTCAGCAGTAATCGATTCCGGATCACCTATATCAGTAATTAATGAGGAGACTTTCAACGAGTGCAACAAAGAGAATACTTATCCGACGTTACCTTTAGGCAAAACAAAAGTGAAAGGAGCAGTATCGAGTAAAGGTGTAGACGTTAAATTACAGACGCATTTATCATTTTGTATTGGAGGTCATACTTTTCACTCTAATTTTTGGATTGTGCCTTTATTGACAACAGACATTATATTAGGTACGAATTTTCTGGTACAACACGACGCAGTTATTGATTTTCAGAATTCTTATTTAATGTTAAAGGATGAAAATGTACAACTTGCTTTAGAATTTCAGCACTCTTTATCTACGGAAGAACAAACAATTAACCGCACAGAGGTCATTTCCGCAACACGTAACATAGACTGTAATCCCACAATGTTCACGGATACGTACGTACACAACTATAATACTCCAGACGAAGCTGACTACGACGTAATGCAATTGATTTCTGATAAGGTTAAAGAGAGCAGTGCAAGTACAGACGACGAACGAACGCAATTACACGAAATTCTTTTACAGCAAGCTCCAGTTTTCGACAACATTCCTGGTACTATGTCCGGCTTTATGTATGAATTTCAAGTCAAACCGCACGACACATTTAAAGCAAAGCATTATCCCATTCCATATATTCACAGAGAACAGGTTAAAAAAGAATTGGAGGATATGCTTAATCAAGGAATTATTGAACCAGCAGTTAGTCCGTACATAAACCCGCTACATATTGTTAAGAAGAAAGATGGCTCACTTCGCCTTGTACTTGATTCACGTCACATTAATGACATTATTATTAATGAAACAGACCGACCACAGACATTAGAGGAACTTTTACAGAAATTTCATGGTACAGCTATTTATTCTACATTAGATTTGAAATCGGGATTTTGGCAAATTCAACTTCATCCGAACTGCAGAAAATATACAGCTTTTCTCTGTTTCGGCGACTGTTATCAATTTTGCAAATTACCGTTCGGCTTAACTATTTCTTCTGCAGCTTTTATTCGCGGTTTGAGCACTATACTTCCGACAGAACTTAAAGACAGAATTACGACGTATGTAGACGACATTCTTATCGCAGAAGCTAACTGGTATGAACACAATCTGATTCTTGAACAACTGCTGCAAACTTTTCATGCACAAGGACTTACAGTTAACCTCAGTAAATCGCATTTTGGCAAAACCTCCATAAAATTTCTTGGACACGTAATTTCAGCAGAAGGCATTGCGCCTGATCCAGAAAAACTTCAGGCTCTACGTGACATTAGTGTTCCTACGACGAAGAAGCAATTACGCAGTTTTTTGGGCTTAATTAACTTTTTTCGTAAATTTATTCACCACTCTGCTTTAGACACACCCAGATTATGCCATTTAACAGGTAAAAACAGTATTTGGTCTTGGGATAAGCAAGCACACTCTGAATTCATGAACCTGAAACATGCTTTGTTGAATGCACCACTTTTATCGCACCCTGATCTTACTAGAAATTTTTCCATTGCCACCGACAGTTCCAACACCGCTTTAGGCGTACACATTTTCCAGGAAATTGAAGAAGATGGTTCAATAGTAATCAAAAACATCGCATTTGCAAGCCGCATTCTGTCACCTGCTGAACGAAATTATTCTGTTACAGAATTGGAAACATTATGTGTTGTATGGGCTTTCACGAGATTTAGGCACTTTCTTTATGGCAGACATACCACCGTTTACACAGACCACAGAGCGATACAATTTTTACTTTCAGCTAAATTTACTCACGACAGGTTAAGTAGATGGAAACTTTATTTACAGGAATTTAATTTTACGATTGTTCACATTCCCGGTACGCAAAATGTTATAGCAGACGCACTATCGCGTTCTCTCGGCAACAATCAGCAAGACGTAGCAACCAACTTCTGCAAAGCAAATTTCAGTGTCATGTACATTCAGCGAGTTGCATTTGAAAACTTTATTTCATCGTCATTACAGGACATAGCGCAAGAACAAAATAAAGACAATGTGTGGAAAGAAATTAAACACCTTTGGCTAGATAAGAATAATGTTACGATTAGAAACCACTACACTGTACGCAATGACATTCTGTTTCGCCGCTCTCATCCTGACAGCAACAATTGGTTATTATGCATTCCTGACGAACTGGTTAACAAATTAATTTGGTACACTCATTTAAGTTACGCACATTACGGAGCACGAAAATGTTTTCTTATACTGAGACAGAACTGTTATTTTGCCAACATGGAGAAACGTATACGACGAGTTTTAGCGTCTTGTAAAATTTGCCAGAAAGCTAAATCAGACACCACTTCACATATTCCTCCTTTATATCCCATTATACCTGTGAAATTAAGACACATGGCCGCAGTAGACATTTTTGGCCCGATTCCGAGAACTAACAGAGGTTTTTGCTACATCTTTGTCGCTGTTGAGCTCACTTCAAAATTTGTTACTTTCACTCCGTTACGCAAAGCTACTGCTAAAACTGTTTCAAAGGCATTTGTAAAACATTTTCTATCTCATGTAGGGCATGTAATGAAAGTAATTTCTGACAATGGATCTCAATTTCGTAGTAGTGTATGGACACGCATGTTACGAGCCAGAAACATTTCTCCGATCTATATATCCAAGTATCACGCTTCTTCGAACCCCTGTGAAAGATTAATGAAAGAAATTGGTAAACTGTGCCGAATATACTGCCACAAAAGACATATTGATTGGGACACACACATATTCTCATTCCAAGATGTAATTAATTCCATTCCAAATGAATCCACTATGCTATCTCCGACTGTTATACTGAAAAACGTTGAACCACCGAACAAAATTAAAGAATTAATAGAATTTCCCAAAAGTCGTCGCCTACGACACCACGAAATAATTGACATTGCGCTGAACAACATCAAACGTGCCGCAGAGCGCCGGAGAAGACAGCAAAAACAGGTTTGTACACGCCGCGTCTTTCACGTTGGACAGAAGATACTAGTACGTACACACTATTTATCCAGCAAATTAAAAGGTAAGTGCAGTAAATTTGAACTTCTATACGCAGGTCCATATCGGATTCGCAGCATCCCTCACCCCAATGTTGTACACGTCGAAACTTTGAGAACCAGAAAATCGAAAGGCAATCACCATATCTCAAACATTAAACCGTTTATTGAGTGAAACCACTGTATGATTCAACACACTATGATGCCATTTACTAATGCAATTATTTCACGTGACTAATTACTGATGATTATCGTATTTTTTCTTGGCAAGTGCCCGGCAAGGTAAGGTTAGCAGGTCGCTCTTCTTGTCGTTACACATCAGACCGTGCATATTTTTCCAGATGAATTTACACATTTACGACTATTTCTGCAATTATATTTATGTGACTACTTATTGATGATTATCGTATTTTTTCTTGGCAAGTGCCCGGCAAGGTAAGGTTAGCAGGTCGCTTTTCTTGTCGTTACACATCAGACCGTGCACATTTTCCATTTTTTTGTGTATATGACTGTACTCCAGTTTTGTTTGTATGGACTATGAAATAGTTAAGATATAACACACACCAGTCGACTTTGACATTTTTTTTTGCCTTATGACATCTCAACATCGTGACTGTTTCACATTTTTTTTGCTGCTGCATTGTATTATTCTGTGTACATTTTTTGTTTTTGAACACTGTCAATGTTTTTGACATATTACGTTTTCTGTCATGTTATGCTGTAGGGTTAATTATGTTACCATAAACCAGTCATTATCTAGGGGGTATATGATTTAAATGCAGGACATTAATCTTTGTTCATCAATTTCAGAAAGGAATGATGATTCTAAGAAATAAATTTAACATAAATGGGAATTTCACCTACGGAATAAACGAAAGGAGATGCAATAACTTTATGAGGAAAAGTAAATGGATCAGGATTAACAAACATTAACAAGAATATACTATACTCATCACAGAATAGCAGTCTTAACTAATTTTTTCTTTCAGAATACAAGGTGATTGATGCAGGCTGTCAGACTGAAGTACACATCTTAGTTTTAGTGATGAAATATGCTAGAGATAAGGAATAGTTGTGTAATGAGTAATGAAGTGATTTTTTGCAGATGATAATGAATACTGATGAGTAATGATGAAGGAAATGGTATTATGAATAATGAAGTTTTTCTTTACAGGTGATGATAATGGTGAAGTTATGATGATATGGATAATGAAGTTTTTTTTTTTCTTTACAGATGAGGATAATGTTGAAGTTATGTATTTATGCTACGTAGTTATTTAAGTATTTGTTGCAGTTTGCTTTGACAGCAGGTGTTACATTGCATAGTAGGATGACGGAAAGTTTTGGAAGGGACAGCTATGGAACACATTTTATACACATTTCACTACCTGTTAATTCGAAGTTCACTACTTTTCAGCATAGTGTGCGTTTCTTCTTTCAGGTCAATAATCCGTTTTTGTATTTTTTCCAGGAGAAGCTTTTCATGATACTTGCTAAACCTGTTACTTATTATACCTGTTCTAGTACTTGCATTTATATTTTTTACCCATTTGTGTTTATCATTTATAAATGTGATCACATGTACTGCCTTGTTACATAATCTTGCTACAGCTGACTCATGACGAATGACGTTACCTATCCTCATTTGCAGCAATAGGTCAAAAGCAAAAAGTATTATGCCTCAGCAATTAATTATCGATCCCAACGCAATGCATTGCTAACAAAAAACATGTATTACCAGTCCCACATAATGTCACTAGTTTATGATAATTCTGAATAATACTGATCAACTCTGAATAGCATGTCACTTGATTAATGACCTCTTAATGAGACTATATTCAAAATGATGCTTTGTCACTAGCTAATAACTGCCACTGTTTATTGTAATGATACCACTTATAATGCCTGTGATTATTAATGATTTGACTGTAATTAACTGATTTTTAATAATGACTTCGTAATAACCTGAATAATACTGAATGATGATTCTATTCAATACTTGCTGGCCACTGAGTGCCAATAATTGTCACTTGAAGAATTGTGATTAATTATGCCATTGATTAGCTCTTGTTTCCAATGTTGATACTTTGTAATTTGAAATGAATGTGACTGTTTAATAATGCTTTGTAATTAGGAGAAGGCTAATAATTCTTAATATATTGGAATTTCAAATGATTAATTAACGATGCCATACTTTGTTGTTGGAAATGAATGTGACTGTTTCATAATGCTTTGTAATTAGGAAAAGACTAATGATTCTTAATAGATTGGAATGACACATAATTAATTAACTATGGTACTGTTTAATAATGCTTTGTAATTAATTAAGGCTAATAATTCTTACTATATTGAAATTACAAATGATCAATTAATTAACTGTAATTAGACAAATGATGAATTAACGACAAATGATTAATTAACGGTAATTAGACAAATGATTAATTAACTGTAATTAGACAAATGATTAATTAACGACAAATGATTAATTAACTGTAATTAGGAAAAGGCTAATGATTATTGGAATGACAAATGATTAATTAACTGTAATTAGGAGAAGGTTAATGATTCTTAATTATACTCTGTAACTGAAAAGAATGCGATTATTTCATAATGCTTTATAACCAGGAAAAGAAGGCTACTGATTCTATGTACAACAATTAATGAACATTTTTCTGTAATACTACATACTTGGTACAGAAATGTTCAATAACTGGGCTATGAATGCCACAAACTGCTAATTAAGTCTGTAATTGTCAATATTATGTGACTTGATGTCCTTCACCTCATAAGCTGACTACCCTGAATTACTGCAATGTCCATTTGTCCTGTTTATCCTAGTGATCATGGAGCACTATCTTTGGTTTTGCACTAATTCTACGTGGGTGTGCCTTGTAAGAGTGTGGTGTTGACACGACATGCTGTCCACCACCATGAGCGATGAAGACGTTATTATGGTCCCACTGTTTGGTGTACCTAATGTACTGCCAAAATGAAAACATGGAACATTACTACGACAGTTCAGTGTCTTGGCTACACTGATAAATTCTGATGGGAAAAGAACTTCAAGTTGTGTCACTTGGTGTTGTACTTCTGTGGAAAGATATGGACTTTCAGAGCAGCTGTGTGCAATCTAAAGTGCTACAACCATGATGCAATCCTTCCCTTTCCTATCCTGATTCTTGTCACATAAAGAAAAAATTTTTTGGTAACATCATTTATGTTCATAGGTTATACATTTTTCGATTCGCTGAACTCCAATGCGAGTACACTTATGTCACTTGTCAACATAATATTTTTTGCCAGTCTGTTTATTTGTTCTGAATATGCTAAAGAATTTTCAGTGCCTGTGCACTTTATCTGTCAAAAAAATTTGTATATACTTTTCTGATTTGCTACTATGTTTTGTACTCACATTTTGTCTTTGTCTGATATATTTTGTACTTAGTGCGTGTGCACAACATTTACTTTATGTACTACATCTAATTATTCTTGCCATTCTGTTTATTTGTTCTGCATATGCTAAAGAATTTTTTCAGTGCCTGTGCACTTTATCTGTCAAAAAAAAATTTGTATATACTTTTCTGATTTGCTACTATGTTTTGTACTCACATTTTGTCTTTGTCTGATATATTTTGTACTTAGTGCGTGTGCACAACATTTACTTTATGTACTACATCTAATTATTCTTGCCAGTCTGTTTATTTGTTCTGCATATGCTAAAGAATTTTTTCAGTGCATGTGCACTTTATTATCTGTCAAATAATTTGTATATACTTTTTTCTGATTTGCTACTATGTTTAGTATTCACATTTTGTCTTTGTCTGATATATTTTGTACTTAGTGCGTGTGCACAACATTTAAATATTCTGTAAGTTGTAGAATTTTGTTAATTAAAGAAAAATTTTGCCGCGCTTGGCAAGTCCAAATGACTCACCATCGCTGCCAAATTTTTGCCCCCCCAGTGGAGGGTTATGAAACACGTATGTAACGCAGCAGCGATGGCGAGGCATTGTAGCATCTGTGACCAGAGAGTATGCGCTTGACCGCGCGAGTGTTGCGAGCGGTTCTTAGCAGTCAGTCAGTCGTTGCGAGTCTGTAGCTCTGTCTAGTTGAGAGCAGTACTCAGTCTGTAGTCGTCATGCAGAGCGGTCGGTCAGTAGTAGCAGCCCAGTGCGGTTGTGTGATGTAGGCGGTCGGCAACACTGGTCAAGATGAGGAATAAGGTATACTGTTAATTAATATAATCATTAGATAATGAAAAATTTTATTTATTGTAATTATTCTCCAACAAGTCTCCCAATAATAATTTTTTATTTCAAAAGTATTTTCTCAAAAATTTAATTTTTTATTGAACTCAAGATTTCGTTGCACTTCCCATTTCATTCCACTTCTTTTGAAGAAAAATTCCACTAAAATCACAAAAAAAGAGAATATTATTATTTGCAATGCAGTTCCTCCAAGCGGTGCGCAACAACAAGAGCAGATATGTGACATCCATTTATTCTGAGGTAAGACTTTAATTCTGATTGTTTTACACAGGGCCAAAGACCGATATTTCGGTTTAATTGAATTTTCTTGTCACTGAATGGACTTTAATTTTTTGGAGGATTTATATTTGAGTCAGATTGCGAATTTCACATTTTTGTTGCCATTGTCAGTACATTTCATTGTGGGCAGGTTACGCATAGAGCCATGTCCATCAGCATTTCTAATTAGTATCGTCCTTTTTCTTTTAAAATTTTTGTGGGCGAGGTTACACTTGGCTCCCATTTGTATTAAGTATTGTCATCTTTTTTCTTTTAAATTACGGTGGGGAGGTTACACTAAGGACGTGAGACCAACGAACATCGGTTCATCTAGTTTCTGCAGTGACAGTGCCAGACTGAAGTTGCCTCTATGGCTGAGGAGAAATGAATAGTGAGGAACGACTCTCTCATAGGAGAATAGTAGAAAGGGAAACATTAGTTAAATGAGTTCATCATAAGTCGGAGATGGTGATCCACGCTCTCGAAGGATTATTTTGATAGGTAAGTTCTTAGAAGATCAGTGCCCAGCAAATCAAATGGCTCTGAGCACTATGGGACTTAACATCTGAGGTCATCAGTCCCCTAGAACTTAGAACTACTTAAACCTAACTGACCTAAGGACATCACACACATCCATGCCCGAGGCAGGATTCGAACCTGCGACCGTAGCGGTCGCGCGGTTCCAGACTGAGGCGCCTAGAACCGCTCGGCCATACTGGCCGGCAGCAAATCAAATTAAGCAGATTTCCTTGTCAGACGCTCCCACACAAGAGTTACTTCTCCTACTCGTTTCTCGTTAGTGAACTTCAGAACTTGTCATTTTGCCTCTAATCTTGAAGCACAGCTACCGCTCCGACGTCTTTGTAAACTTCAGCCACCAGGTTATCTGATGCGTTTGGAGGACTCAGAAAATTTGCGGGCCATCCAACACTTAGACACAGGAGAGGGCCGCTGGTGGTGATCACAGTACTGAATCACCAATACCTACACTATGGTGAGAGCTAGCTGCTTCTGAGTGAGATGTACGGAATTCCAATTTATAATTTTAAAATCTCAGAAGCTCCGAAGATTTGCCTGATTAAGCCGTGAACAGTTGGCTTCTAAACTCCACAACAGCTGTTACGTATTACCACGAATATTTCTACTTACAATATTATCTTCAGTATTTCTATTCTACGCTAGCCAATTTCCTTACGATCACTCAGTACTCGCGCGATAGTTTTTCTGCTGACCCTCATATAAGATCAGATTTGGATTCGCATAGGTTGCCATTATTAATTGTTATCAAGAAGTTGTCACAGGTTACCATTATCGTGTGAGAAGCATTTACTGACAATGAGAGTATTTTAATAACGTTCACTTTAATTGTTAGTTGTCTAACCTTTGATATGCAAATAAACACATGTAATTAGAATACGTGCATAACGTAGCATTTTACCATTCCCTTATCCACCTTATAGAGGCAAAAGACAGAGATTTTTTTCCCTACACTGAGAAGTAGTAAGCTTGGCGGGAGGGGTGCACTCAGCATTCTGGCGCTAATCGGGGTGATACGTGAATGAGTAGCAATTTCTTTTTAGGAAAGATGACAATAGGTTTGGGACCAATGAGCTGATTACATGGTCCTTCAAATCGCATCTAATGACAGCGCTGGCTAGTCACCAGAGCTTGGTTTTGTGGTCTCCGCATAGCGGACTTACCTTATGTTAGCGCGTCTTATTACTCCGCAGAAGGCGATGATGAGTCTTGATAGGCATTCTGACGGGCGTCTCCCATTCTCATCAGAAACTTACCATGGTACACCCGGTGATGGTGCAACCTCATGATTAGGTTGCTACTTTTACGTACTGCGATCGTCATGCGATCACGAATAGTTACTCGTCTGTTGCGGTAGTCCAGACGTAACCCTACTCGCTGCTGCTGTTCGAAACAAGAATGACCATGAATTTCATCGCAAGTGATCGATCACCATCTGTACGCGTCATCTCTGGACAGTCAGTCACGTAAAAGACTTACTTCATTCACATCCCTTACGCCCAAAGTATGAATTTTTGGTATCGATGATTATGCGTGAGGCTTGCAGTTTAGTGTTGGTAATGACAAAAGAGAAAAGAGAGGGAGAGAATGTAAGGCTCAATGCCAAAATCATAGCCTAGTACGCTTGAAGAGCACGAAGGAGGCGGTAAAGCTAACGCCTTTGTCCGACGAACTGAGTACAATCGTCGGTGGCACAAGCCGATTCTTCATGAGTAACTATGTCGAGATCTCGAGTGTAATACAAGACACTGACGTGGTAAGGAAATACGCAGCACTAACTCTCCTGCTCTTGTCAGGCGAATAGCTGCGATCACTCCTCTGGATGAGATCTATATGGTCGAGACATGGCTTTCTGACCAACACCAACCACACGCCAGTTGATGTCGATGGAGAGCACCTGTGTATGGTGCCATTTCCTATGCAGCCAGTGGTAATACATCCACTAGCCCAATGATAAAAAACTTAAGATGAGATTTTCTGGGTCTGACTGACAGCTGCAAAGATATAATTCCTACGCCGACGCAGTAATCATTTCTAGACACAAAATTAACCATGATCAATTTTCAAGTTAGCCAATAGTGCAAAAGTAGTTGGTCTGGAATTTTGTTATTTTGAAACGTATAAACATAATAAAAATTTGGCTGTGGTATACAGTGATCCATGGCATATATGAATCTACGTGAGGATATTGTGGGTAGTCGTAAGACTAGGGACGTCTAATCTCAACAAACATTTAGAATGATGACTCAAATGCTATTATAATAATTAATGAACACTCAAAAATCCCATCTTGTAGTATAGAAATGGTTCTCGGAAAGACCGGTTCAGAGTATACCAAAGTCAAAGCAAATTTCGACGAAATTAGCACAAAACGTCAACATCAAGTGTGCAGTCGGAATTCTAGTGTTAAACGCAGGGGATAAAGCGGATAGATAGAAACGGTGCACTGAAGTTGCGTCCTCGGACGGAAGGAACTGTCTGTCGAAGTGGTAGAACAGAAAAAAGGATTCTATATGGAAGGTACCGAGGATCTAGTTTAAAAGGGTTAGAGGAGTGGAAGACCTGCAAACGAATGACGGCAGATGCGATATACAACATTCCTTCGGTACTCCTAAAATCAGTTGGGAAAGTGGCAACCGAATTACTGTTCAAGATTATATGTGCGAACATACTAAAAGACTCCATGCTTATTTTAATTCGCTTATGATGTATGGTACTATATTTTGGGGTTACTCTTCGCATTCTCAAAGGATACTTTAGGCTCAGAAACGGGCAGTTCGATCAATAAGTGCTCTTGTCGCCCCTGTTCACTATAGTCTGGGTACGCGGACACTGGATTCTCACTACTTATATTCTTTACTGTCGTTTCTGGTTAACAATAGCAACTTATTTCCAGGAATTATGTTTTCACCCAGTTATTATTAGGCAGAAATCCAGTCTGCGTTTCAATCGCACTTCCTTGACTCTTCTACAGAAAGGCGTACAGTATACTGCTGCGTCCATTTTGAAGAAGCTATCACAAGAATTCAAAAATCTTAGCAGTAATCCATGCGCTTTCACATCGAAACTGAAAAGTTTTCTCATGGGTCACTCTTTCTATTCTGTCCAGGAGTTCCTTGAAAAATTAGGCTGATTCCTGTATTGCACTGTTGACTGCGTTTACATAAACTTATGGCTTGTCTTTTTTTCGGTTCACAAACATTGTGTAAAATAAAAATAAAATAAAATCATCAACACAACGTCTTAATTGTTTCAAATTGTATTCGTGATGTCTTCTAGGGAAGTGGGTGTTACAAATAGAAGCGATTTCTGGTACAATCTTCTTCCTATTTCCCTCCCTCAGCTGCTTCGAGAAAAAGCATTTTTATTTTTATTTATAGCAGTAAAAAAAAAGCAACTGATAAATTCCTGATTGTGCTGAAGCTTGTTTCGGCTTTTTACGACATCATCCGAAAAACTTCAGTCGCTGAAGTGGTGTGTACCAGATGTACATTATTGAGAGATATAAAACAGCGCTCATTAGGCGTTAAACATATAAACAGCACTAACTACATATGTAACTATTTTACAACACTACACTTGTAGTGTTCACCACCGTAAACGTTGTAGATCGCCAGCCCCTGATATAACTTATTGACACGAATTGCAGTATAACAAAGATTTGAGCAGCTTCTTGGTGATATACATAAGAATAAAAATTATTTCTACTAAGCCTCCATCAGATGCGAGATATGATCGAGACAAGGCACACACAACCATATAAGTATTTGGTGGCAATATTACGAGGGTTCCCCAAAAAGTAATGAACCCCATTTTTTTATCCGAAAACAATGCTACGAATACGAAACGTTACGTATGTATTGTTTGATGCCTCTAGAGTGAGTGCGCCAAGTTTCCATCACTTCCAACAGATAGCGCAGCTGCAGGACAGCTTCAAAATGGCGTCTGTAGGTGTTGTACGTTACAAGCAATGTGACGTCATTGAATTTCTCACCACAAAGAAAGAGACTGTCGGGAGTTTGCACAAACGCTTGTGGAAAGCCTATGGAACAACTGCTGTCAACAGAAGTACAGTAGGTCGCTGGGCACAGAAGGTAAGGTTATCAGAAGGCGGTTCGGTGGAGCTCCACATCTGCAGCGGTCGGGGCTGTCACACCTGACCTCGCCCCTAGGACTTCCACTAGTTTGGACCATTAAAGGATGCCATTCGTGGAAGACATTTTGATGACGATGAGGAGGTAATTAACACAGTGCGGCACTGGTTCCGCAACCAGGACAAGGATTGGTGCCGATTGGGCATATGTACCCTTGTTTTGCGCTGGAGGAAGGCCATAGAATGGGATGGATATTACGTGAAAAAAAATAGGTGTGTAGATTAAACACCATTCTTTCGTGTGTGTAATTCTCATTACGTTCAATAAAGAACTGTTGACGAACAAAGAAATGCAGTGCATTACTTTCTGGACAAGTCTTGTATGAAAAGGACAGATTGCTACCCACCATACGGAGGAGGTATTAAGCCGCAGACAGGCACAACAGAAAAACAGCTAAACATTCAACCCTTTGGTCAAAAGGTCCTCTTCTAAAATAGAAAACACGGACACATTCACACAAGCATAACTCACACACTCACACATGACCACTGTCTCTGGCCATTGGTGAAAAGCTCTAGATAATTCTACTCTTTAATAGTTACTGAAACGAAATTTCAATTTTCTTACGTTGATCAGTCTTAATCCAAAACTTTTGCTGTCTTGTAATCTTCAATTATATTCATTCGTGTACTACTTGAATCATCCTTGATTCTTGATCCGCAGAAACAGTACTTGGCGTGTACTTCCAGCTAGCCACGTGCTGAATCCTGACTCACTATTCCCCCTGCTGCATCTCTGTTTCCATACAGATACCAGAGTGAGGTTGGATCATGAGTAAAGTTAGGAAAGGTTAGCCTATGAGAGGTAAGGATGCAGATTGTAGTTCTGGTCCAGCACACAGCTTTGATCTTCCAGGAAGTGCCAGTGAGCTAGCTTCGTTCTCTTGGCTACACTCTGGTCTGTGTTTCTGTGGTACCTAGTGGTTATAGTGGGTGGTCCGGTAAATAGCATTGACAGAGACTCTGAATATTCCATAGAGAGTGACCTGGTGAAGATAGCATCAGCAACGAAGCATACGAGTGTGGGATTTGTGTCTGTGTTGAGACGCCATGATCGGCCTCATTTGAACTCTTCCGTAGGGAGGGTGAACTTGGAGTTGGAGTGGCTGCGTAGGACGGATATAGGGTCCCATATTGGTTTGATTCCTGTGGATGCTATCAATAGGTGGGACTATACTAGGCATGGCCTTCGCCTCAATAGGAAATGGAAGGGAAAACTGTCTGGGTTGATTGCAGAAAAATTAAGGGGGGACACTGTCACAAGTGGTAAAATACCAGTGGTCACAGGTGTCAGAGGGATGCCTTTTTTAGAATAGGAAAGGGGGAAAGAAAACGAGTGTTAAGAGAGATTGGCAGACACACTCAGTTTGAGAAAACAGATGAACAGGAGTCAGATTTTAGCATACAGCCTCCATTTAAACAATGTCTAGCAAAAAGTAATCAGAAACTGCTGTTCATTTTCACCAAAGCAGTTATAATCCCATCAGTATGCTGTATCAGTTATCTTTATTACACCAGAACAATCCGGGACTCAGAAATAAAGTTGATGAACTATTCATATGTATCAATGAAATGAATTCATCTAAACAAATTGACATAATCAGCCTTTCAGAACATCAAGTGACCACTGGTATAGATGTGTTAGACATTTCAGGATTTAAGCTAGCTTCCTACTTCTGTAGGGTAGATATGGAGGAGGAGTTGCCACATTTACTAAAATGTGCAATAAATTCAAGAACATTGACATCAATAAATTCTGCTTAGAGCAGCATATAGAAGAATGTGCAACAGAAGTAGAGTTCCATAACAAATCCTATATAATAGTAACTATTTACTGAGCACCTGCAGGAAATTATAATCTATTCATAAATCATCTAGAAGCTCTTTTGAGTTATTTAACAGGAAGAAACAAAGAAATTTTGATTGCTGGTGACTTTAATACAGATTTTTTAATGCAATCTTCGAGTAAACATTCACTGCAGTTAGTAATGTTGTCTTTCAATCTAACTCACACTGTAAACTTTCCAATTAGGGTCACTAAATCCTAAAGGACAGCCACTGCTAACATTTATATAGACAAATCAAAGGAACAAACTCATATCATAAAACCTGTTATAAATGGACTATCAGATCATGACATGCAGCTCCTTGTTTTAGATAAAAATTCTAAGCAGATTATCAAGACTGCTAAATCTGAGTACAGGAGAGTAGTCAATCAACCAAAAATTGAGTGTTTTAGCAAACTGCTCAAAGATATGAACTGGAAAGATGTTTATAGTGCTCATGACATGAATGATAAATATAACACATTCATCAACAATGTCAGTACCATGTTTGAAAACTGTTTTCCTCTAAAAGTTACTCAAATTAAACATAAGTCTATAATAAAACCATGGATTACACAAGGAATAAAGATTTCCTGTAAGACAAAAAGGAAAATGTATCTGTCGACCAAGAATAGCTCCAGTGCTCATGATTTAGTTAAAGACAAGGAATACTGTAAAATATTTAAAAAAGTAATTGAGACATCTAAACAAATGCACTACGAGAAGAGGGTAGCAATGTCAGGGAACAAAATAGAAACAATAGGAGACTGGTAGAACCAGAAAGGAACAGGAGAAAATAGCACTAAGGGTAGATGACACATTACTAACCGATGGGCATAGTGTAGCAAATCTGTTTAACAAGTACTTTATATCCGTTACTGATAGAATGGGACTGTCAGGGCCAGTAAATAATGCCCTTGAATATCTGAAACTAGCCTTTACAAATACCTTCAGGTACGTGAATATGTCATTCACTTCACCAAAAGAAATAACTTCCATAATAAAATCTTTAGAAACAAAGCATTCTAGTGGTTATGATGAAATATCAACAAAGTTAACTAAGGCATGATCTTGTGAGTTTAGTACAATTCTAAATTACTTGTGTAACCAGTCAATTATAACTGGGACATTTCCTGACTGGCTAAACTATGCAGATGTTAAGGCTCTGTTCAATAAAGGGGATAAAGAGATACCATCAAACTACAGACCCATTTCACTTTTGCCAGCATTCTCAAAAATTTTAGAAAAAGTAATGTACAGGCAACTTCTCAACCATCTGACCACAAATAACATATTATCAAGAACACAGTTTGGATCTCTGAAGGGTTCTGATATCGAGAAGGCTATTTAAACCTACAGTGAAAATGTACTTAATTCATTAAATAACAAATTACAAGCAGCAGGTATTTTCTGTGATCTGTCAAAGGCATTCGATTGTGTGAACCACAACATCCTTTTAAATAAAGTAGAATTCTATGGTGTCAGAGGCAGTGCTTCAGAATGATTCAAATCATGCCTGGCTAACAGGAAACAAAGGGTGTCAGTGCAAGGGACTAGTGAATTAAGTCATCAGTGTCCCACAAGGATCCATTTTAGGGCCATTGCTTTTTCTTGTGTACATTAATGATCTCTCATCAGTTACACTGCCAGAAGCAGAGTTCGTTTTGTTTGCAAATGACACAAGTATTGCAATAAATAGTATGTCGAGCATAGTTCTAGAAATATCTGCTAATGATATTTTCTGGGATATTAATAAATGGTTTAAAGCCAACTCACTGACATTAAACTTCGAAAAGACTCACTATATGCAGTTCAGAACCTGTAGGAGGTTTCCACCCAGCATATGGATAAAGAACGAAGAAGAGCAGATAGAAGAGGTTGGCAGTCTTAAATTCCTGGGATTACAACTTGATAATAAATTCAGTTGGGAGGAGCACACCACAGAACTGCAGAAACGCCTTAACAAATCTGTATTTGCAATTCGAGTGTTACCAGACATAGGCGACATAAAAATGGGAAAGCTTGCATACTTTGCCTACTTTCATTCCATAATGTCATATAGTATAATATTTTGGGGTAACTTTTCAAGTCAAACAAACGTTTTCAGAGTCCGAAAGCGTGTAATATATATTATTTGTGGAGTAAATTCGTGGACGTCCTGTAGAAACCTCTTCAAAGAACTGCATATTCTAACTACTGTCTCTCGGTATATTTACTCCTTAATGAAATTTGTCCTAAATAATATATCTCTTTTTCCAACAAACAGCTCAGTTCGTACATACAATACCAGAAACAAAAATGATCTGCACAAGGACTTAAAAGCACTTACTTTAGTTCAAAAAGGGATCCACTACTCAAGAACACTCATCTTCAATAGTTTGCCAGCAAACATAAGATATTTAGTTACAAATAAAGATCAGTTTAAAAGGAGCCTGAAAGACTTACTAGTGGCCAAAGCCTTTTACTCCATTGACGAATTTTTCAATAGAAACAAACGATGCATTGTATATATGCATACTACTAGTATGTTATTTCAGCTTAAAAAAATAAAAAAATGGACATCTTCCGCATCCATGAGGATCTCCTCAGCATGGATCTATGGAACGAAAAAGTAATCTAATCTAATCTAATCTAATCAGAACACGTCATCTGGCATTTCAGAACCTTGTGATCGATGTCCATTACTTTGTAGTTGGAGACATTAAGTTCATGTGCAGTCTACCTCACATGCATGCCACGATCGACTTAAGTCATACCTTCGTTACACACTGCATACCAAAGTGGATGTACTTGTCAGCATTGGTTTTACTGCCTACAAACATAGTCTTCATCAAATTCGTGGAGCCAGACCCATATGTTTGTTATAATGTTCACTGTTTAATCTTCCACCAGGTGGCGATTAGTTACGTCTGAGGACCTTTATTTTAAACATAAATTATTACAACCTTTTTAGCTGCTGCCGACCATCCATCGAAAACTCCTCATTGATACAATATTTCGGAGACTAACAGCTCACCTACCTCGTTATATCGGCGGAGTTTGATAGCTTTTCATTATGTCTTCCACCACAGGCAGGTAATTAACATTCCACTAGTTCAGAGGGATATTTACCTTACGTATTGAACTACCATCGTAAGTCCACAGGAGACTTGTACTGGCCAATATTCAGGGGTACAACTAGGGGACTTTGTAGAAATTAAATGGGAACTTATTATGGTATACCATGTCAATTTTTAAACTACTACACTAAATTCATGGAGACACAGACATAGATAGTTTGTAAGGTGTCAGGCAAATCCATCACCTTCCATGAAAACCCTGACATGATAAACAAATCCAGTAGTATTTCACATAGCTCCAAATAAACCATGACATTAAATTAACCAAAGTAATACGAGTAACGAGTGAGCAAATGGAATACCACAGACTAACACAAGAATGCCTAAATGCATGTCATACCTTCCCACCGTGAGACAGACGCAGTTTCGAGGGGAGAAACGAGAACAGAAGCTGAGAGCAGAACCGTGTTAAGCTGGAAGGCCCTACAATAAGGGACGGACAAATATCCACGTCGCCAGCTAACCGCTAGGACCACACCACCCGCAAGTTTTAGCGTGAGACTTTTTCGTGTCTCTGTTACATCAGGACCACCCCCCAGCCAATGTTAAAAGCTAGAGCCCTCCAGGAGAACAGTATAGACCTTACGATAACACAAAAAGGGCTACACCACCCGCTCCCAGTCAATATTGTAATTGATAGTGGAAGTGAACTGACTGCGATCTCAGAAAATTTATTCATGCAGTGTAATGCCAATGCGGAATTGCCAGTTCTGAAAACACATAAGGTTAAAGTAAGAGGTCCTATTAGAAACAATGCTGCGGAAGTTACGAGACAAACAACGTTAACTCTTTCGTGTCAAGGTTAAAAGATCGAAGTCAACTTCGTGATTATACCTGAACTAACTGTAGATTTGATTATAGGTGCAGATTTTTTAAATGAGAGATGAGCGGTAATAGATATGGGGAAAGGTAGCGTAACATTGGGGAATGTCACACTTCTCTTTGAGCAAAAGCTAAAATTAGAAAAAATACCGGTTATAAACAAACAATTAAGAATGATGCGAGATAAAGAGGATGAAGAATTAGAATGGTATGCACAAAAGGGTGAATCGCCTCAACTCATGTTAGAAGTCCATAAAGAAATCGACGAAAAATTGCAAGAAGTTCAAGGTATTTCAGAACACAGTAAAAGAGAATTAGAGGGTATTTTACGAGATAAAGCAGAGATATTTTTACCTAAGACTTGCAGTATTAAACACTTTCAGTACAAGTTTGAAGATTAATTTTATTACTGGTAAATAATCAGCACAATATTTCAAGATTATGTTGCAGATAAGATCGTCAGGAGAAAGAAGAATGAAGAGAGAGGAAGGTGGAAAAAAGACAGTAGTTTCAATAAAAAACAAAAACAAAAATAACACCAATAGTACCATAGATTGAGGTGAAGTGATAAAGCTTAGATAGTCTAACAGCATGAAATACTAAAATGCTATACACCACGACACTACACAAAAATAAAAAACGAATTTGAGGTTTCTTGTATAAGTTAAGACTCAAAACATCTTAGAAATGTAACATGGAAAGGGCACCGAAATTTGTAAAGCTTTTTAAGAAGGTGTAAAACAATGTAGGTACTAGACATACGTTAGATGATTATAAGTAAAACTTTTTGTAAGAACCATTGTAAAAACTCCAGCAAGGACAAGATGTAACGACCCACAAGTTGCAACGCAAGAAGTATCAAGAAAGAAAAGGACGTAATTAGCAAGACACGATTCCTACAAGGCAGAAGCGTTGAGAGTAGGGAAAGGACAGCGAGACCAACAGAGGGACCTTCTTGTATCGAAAGTGGGCAGTAAATAAATCTGCTGCCAAGCGGAACCACAGAGTGCCGGAGCCCTGCAGAAACGCGACGGGACGCCGAACGCCGGAAGGGTCTCCGAGCGCCCCGACTCGGCGGAGCGAGCAAAAAACGGCCTGACGAGAAGACGGCTTGGGCAAGCCACCACTGGCAAAAAATTTGAGTAAAAGTCACACTGCCACTATTAAACAGCACGTTGATGCATGAAACTGAAGAAAACGTCCACAAAGTAGAAATGACATGCCCAAACTATTTATCAAACTGTTACTAGGAGGAGAAATTCAAAGCGATTAGTTATCAATAAATATTTCCACATCCTGCCCAGAGAAGAACCAAGAAGCAAGTAAGAAGTGGAGAAAAAGCAGGAAGAACAGAAGTTTAGGATTCACAAGATTGAGACCAAGAAAGAAGATGGTTGAAGAATAGACGACATACCTTCGCAACTCCCTATCCTATTGTAAACTAGTCGTCTACGAAGTATTACAACGAAAAACGACCACTTTCAGCGACACATAACGATGACTTTCACGCATCCAAAGCCAGTAAATTCTGCATTCACAGCTCCATTCCATTATGAGACCTCCACAACAGCAACACACACTTGCAAAGCCAACAAGGAATGACAAACGAAGCTGTACATCAAATACTTGCCCACATCCATCTCGCTCAAGTCCATCACCTTCGTGCAAAAACATTCGCCAACTTCATGCATAAACATTTATAGGATTGTGTGAATGTGTGAAATCAAATTATGTGATGTTGGAATTGTGCAAAAGAAACGTGTGAAAAACTAAATAAGTTAAGCACACCAGACAGCTAATAAACTACAAAATAACAGTCACTGACTATATACTTAAGTAAAATAAGTCATTAGTTCTGAAATGGACAATTAATAAAAAACAAAAGTAAGGCATAATAAACACTAAAACTATATGCCACTTACTTTCTCGTCATAAAAATAAAAGAATAACTACAGTTTACTTATTTTCTCCATATAAAAACAAAGAATAGAAAATTATCTTGTTGGATGTTTTCCCTTTTTTCTAACATTTGAAACATTTGTTAGGATAATATCTCAATACTTGTGTATGTATATTTCTTTGTCAAAGCAATTCTTGGAAATAATTCTTATTTGTTAGTGTAATAATGTTGAAATGAGTGTTTAGAAACAAAAACATTTTAGTTGTACATGATATTTAGAAAATGTGTTAGGAATAGATTTTACTTAATTACTACATTTATAAAAAAAATATATTTCTAAGAAAATCGATGTGGAAGACTTCTCACTTTCGATAACAAACTTCCTAAAAACAAACTTCATACTTAAATAAAGAAAGAAAATAATAAAAAATTAATAACAGCATAAAAATATTCTTCTCTTTTGAGAATAATGTGCAAGAGTATAAAAATATAAATTAGTAACACAAACTAGCATAGAACCAGAATAACATGGCTGAACAGTAAGCAACAAAATTTAGATAACGGAATAATTTTTGACTGGCTTAGACAATGATTCAATTATTGCCTAACTTTAGTACAAAAATTGAGTTCAAAGGGTGGTGATATGTAAGGTGTCAGGCAAATCCAACACCTTCCATGAAAACACTGACATGATAAGCAAATCCAGTAGTATGTCACATAGCCCCGAATAAATCATGACATTAAATTAACCAAAGTAATACGAGTAATGAGTGAGCAAATGGAATATCACAGACTAACACAAGAATGCCTAAATGCATGTCATATCTTCCCACCGTGAGACAGACACAGTTCCGAGGGGAGAAATGAGATCAGAAGCCCAGAGCAGAACCGTGTTAAGCTGGAAGGCCCTACAATAAGGGACGGATGGACACCCACATCGCCAGCTAACCGCTAGGACCACACCACCCGCAAGTTTTAGCGTGAGACTTTTTCGCGTCTCTGTTACGTCAGGACCACCCCCCAGCCAATGTTAAAAGCTAGAACCCTCCAGAAGAACAGTATAGATCTTATGATAACACAAAAAGGGCTACACCACCCACAAGTTTTAGCGTCTGACTTTTTCGAGTCTGTGTTACGTCAGGACCACCCCCCAGCCCATGTTAAAAGATAGAGCCCTCCAGAAGAGCAGTATAGATCTTACGATAACGCTAAAAGGACCACACCAGCTGCAAGTTTTAGTGAGAGACTTTTTCGCGTCTCTGTTACGTTGCAAACTTTAAAAACAGAATTTTCGTAGGCGGAGCTTAAGGTTAACATTGAGACCCTGATTGGTCAGATGAAAACACAGCCAGATAGCTTTTTTTTAAATCAACTTCGTTAAATTGTGGTAAGGAGAAGTTAGGAGAGAGTGTTGCTTCCGAGACTGCGAGGTGAGCAGAGCTGTGCTGTCTGCCGCCCCCTGACGAACACCTACAAGGTAATGAACGCACACGATGCCTCATAACAGCGCATAAAGCTTCACTCAGAACTGCAGAAGTCTCTTCTGTTACACCCCCTTTTTGCGTAATACTAGTATCGATCGTCACTTAAAACTCATGGTGTTCACATTTGCAACTTGAAGTAAAAATCTGAAACGCGATGATTTATCTGTTATATATGTATTGAGAAGCCACATCAGTCACTGTAATTTACGACAAGTTAGATAAGTAATTAAAGATAATTGAGGGTCACTGTAGACCATTCTGATAGTTTTCTCTTTTGTGAAACTTAATTTAAACCTAGATTATGGATGTGATATGGCATAGGTCATCCTTCGATCCATTGTAGAACTTGGAAACCCATTCAGGGAATATTCTTTCACATTTTTGTTGAATGCAGTTGGTTTTTACCAGCCTGTATTAAAACATTTCCTTTTATCAATAGTGCAATTTATAAAGAATGTTTTGTGAATAGAATAAAATTTCCAATGGTAAACTTAACTGCTTTTTCGACGCTATTTTACCAGCTAACTAAAAATAGGAAAGTCTTGAACCCCTTCCACTAAATTTAGTTAGTATTAAGATTCTTTTACAGGGAGTGCAGTGGAGCTGACGCTGAAATCATTAAATATTTGCTTATATCATCGCTAGTCTCACTGAACCCTTCTGAATTCTACATATCATGTGTGGTCTGGCGTCTCCTTACCAGCCCAGCAACAGGTCCCAGGTTCAAACTAGTCAACTCCCTAAAAAAAAAAAAAAAAAAAAAAAAAAAAAAAAAAAAAAACACGCTCAAAGAGTCGTTGCGCGAAAGTGGTAGGGAGACACGATACAGAACAAACAGACACCATGCAGAATGTTAGAAGTTTTCAACATTGAAAGTTGTCTGTGACGATGTGGGTAGGAACTAAGGAAGCTGTTGCTATATGTTTCATTATAAGGGTCGCTAGATGCCTCAGCATTAATGATCAATGTCCTGAAGGCTGGTCGGAAACTGTCTGTTATTTGAAAGATTAGCACCACAGAACTGTAATAAGAAACAATGTCCAACAGATGTAATTATTTCTGATGCCCTTAAGTCGATATTCAAGCTGAAACACTCCCTTATCACCCATATTGATTAGTGAATTATAGCCTAACAGTTTAGAATAGTTTGACATTGTGCAACTGATAAAGGCAGGTCGCATGATATTTGTTTGGGAGTGGTTTTGTATCAAATCCAATAAAACTAATTAACATCTCAGGCGGCAGTAAGAAATGCATACTTTGTTGTTAATGTTCTATATCTACTGTTTAAACAGCACGAATGAGGCAGTTACTCCCTTTTCCTAACAAAGTAATAATGGTTAACTAATCACAGGTCGCCTATTAATGTCGTCACACGCCATTATTCCTCATGTAGCACTGAATGCACAATCCTCACTGCAATCCAAATCGTGGGTGCCCAGTGCAGTTGTTGCGTAATCACAGTGCACAAATGAACACTTAAATACATCAACTAATGACTCAATTAATGCCATTTACGTACTAGCTGCAGTTCATGCCCAAAGTAGTGGGTGGCACACACAGCCATTAAACAGTTGTAAGCGCCATCGGCCGTCCTGCCCAATCCACCATGCTTGCTTAACAGCCGCCAGCTTACTTACCTGGAGTCCCAATACTGACTATTTTGGCGTACCGGGCACTCAACTATCGATAGTACCTACTGCGACCTGTGTGATATATTGTTCTCGATACACAAGGGGCAGTTGACCCCTTAAATCCCCCCCCCCCCTCCACCAATAGGACTACTTTGAAACTGGAGGTGGAAAAGAATATAGACAGAGTTCACAGTGATAGAAAGAGAGTAAACATACAAACTGAAGTACAATGTAATTTACAAATTGAATGACTCTAGTTGTAAGCTACATCTACAAAACAGATTACATATAAATTACAAACCATCCTGATGATACAACTCAAAATTATATGTTGAAACATTACTATCACATATAGACCATAATAAAACTCCTCTCTACCGCAATTGATGAACTATGCAACTATGGATATGTATCGAATAATATTGTAACAAAAGTATTTTCATTTCGTTCATCTCAGTGAGGTTTACCGTCCAGAACAGAACCAGAATCCTACTACAGTATCTCCACAGATCACAGGAAATAACTGTGTATAATTAGACTAATACCTGTATGAGATTTTCACTCTGCAGCGGAGTGTGCGCTGATATGAAACTTCCTGGCAGATTAAAACTGTGTGCCCGACCGAGACTCGAACTCGGGACCTTTGCCTTTCGCGGGCAAGTGCTCCACCAACTGAGCTACCGAAGCACGATATGCGGATATGCGGAGACATGGCTTTCTTTCAGGAGTGCTAGTTCTGCAAGGTTCGCAGGAGAGCTTCTGTAAAGTTTGGAAGGTAGGAGACGAGGTACTGGCAGAAGTAAAGCTGTGAGTACCGGACGTGAGTCGTGCTTCGGTAGCTCAGTTGGTAGAGCACTTGCCCGCGAAAGGCAAAGGTCCCGAGTTCGAGTCTCGGTCGGGCACACAGTTTTAATCTGCCAGGAAGTTTCATTTAGACTAATACCTGCTTAACCTTATACATCAATGACCAAAGACATAGTACGTAACAAATAGCACTTAATACAAATGCAGATAAATGACAATAATTTACTCCTTACTCCTTACTCCTCCGCCACACACCGTTGGGTGGCTTGCGGAGTATCAATGTAGATGTAGATGTAGATGAATGATGGATATATGATTCTATCGTCAGTGTAGTCATTACAAGACTAATCTCTAAAGAAATGGTTATTGGTTACAAACTGTGTTTCCTGCTTTTGAGCATGTATTATTAACACAGTGCACAGAATGGTCCATGTCTAGGTCATCTTAATACACACAACAGTATTCTAGATACTAATACATCTAACACTATAAAGGGTAACTATATCTCAGTCCTTATTTGCAATCCATCTTTTAAATGTGGTTAAGTCTTTTCTCACCTTGAGCTGGCCAGAGTGGCCGTGCGGTTCTAGGCGCTACAGTCTGGAGCCGAGCAACCGCTACAGACGCAGGTTCGAATCCTGCCTCGGGCATGGAAGTGTGTGATGTCCTTAGGTTAGTTAGGTTTAATTAGTTCTAAGTTCTAGGCGACTGATGACCTCAGAAGTTAAGTCGCATAGTACTCAGAGCCATTTGAACCATTTTTTTCTCACCTTCAGAACCCATAATCCTAAACAACTACAAATATAGTGACTAACAAACAACTGACTGACACTTGAACAACAGTTCTTATGATCTTTACTCTCCAAATACACATAATAACCCAAAAAACACAAATACACATTTTTTGTGCCTGGATAGGCCCTACTTCATCATCCAGATTACCTCTCTCGCTGCTCGGTGTAGCTTCTCTATTTTGTCGAAAGTCTCAGGTGATTGGAACTGCTGCTGTGTTGAATTACTTCGTGACTGGTGTTCTTTGCACAATCCTTACTGCAGTCCAAATCGTGGGTGCCCAGCATGGTTATCGTGTATTCATGGTGTACAAATGAACACTTAACACATAACAAATCACTCAGTTAATGCCATTTATGTATTTGCTGGAGGTGATGCCCAAGTCGTAGGGTGACATAGACAGCCATTAAACAATGTTAAGCGCGGTCAGCCGTCCTACCGAATCCGCCCTCCTTGCTTAGCATCCAACAGTTTACTCGGAGTTCCAACACTGACTACTTTGGCGCACTGAACGCTCGGCTATCGATAGTACCTACTCCGACCTGCGCGAGGCAAAGCTATAATGTTCTCAGTATGTAACGAGCGGTTAACCCCTTACAGAGTGACAGAGAATTAACTAACTACCAAAATGACATCAAGAGGAATTCAATTACTACACATTCATTTTACAAAGATATACACACATGGGAAAACTAAACATGGACTAAATCTTCATTCATAATAACAAGAAATGCGTGATGCATTAAACTGTCTCACAAGTAATGCACCAACGAATCTTCAAGGTATTGGGGAACACAGTGTAAAAGGGGTGCTATTTACTGAGGTGGCGACTGAATCGACTTTAAATGATGTGGCAAAAATAATGTAGTGCTCTTAGTATTGACGAGATGTTGGACATGCACCAGAATTAATACGCGCACAAGGAAGTTAGGGAGCAAATCATGGTAGCTAAAGATTCACTCTAACATACTTTGAGCCCGAATCACGAAAGAATTAGAATGATAAACTGAACGATCATGGCTGAGCCTGTAAAACGACTCTCAACTGGTCGCAAGGTTCCTAAACTTCATGTGATACTAATCTCAGTTGAACCCTAATACTGCAGCAAGAACATTAACCACTGTGGCTGCTCCTTAGAGATCTCAGAACCAGAATGCATCTGATGTACCCGTCTCTGACACTGTATGTTCTCTCACCACTCTCCCAGACAGAATCTTCTCTCTGCCATTCTCTGAAACCGAATATCCTCCGTATTTTTCGTTTTTCTTGCTCTGGAATCTCAACAGAATTAATGACACTAGAAACTGTGTCAGCCAAACAGACCTATCGAAGAGAGAAAATTTCCCACACGAGTCCGCTCCTCTTGTCTTATGTGTCTCAGAAAGGTGCACGCCACATATTATCAGCCAATATGAGCTGTAGTCTTGGCGTTAGCCTACGATACATGAGCAAATTCTCGTTTCTCCCTCTATCATTGCGATCATTTTTTAAAAGCGTCTTAAGTCCTCCCACAGATTCACAGTTTTAATAACACCTTTGGCGTCGGTTCGTCGGCCGGAGGCGTGGCTTTCTACTTAGATTGTCACCTCTCAACTGGCGACAGATTGCCGCTTGAGGGTGTAGTTGTATTCATTTTCTCAGCTGTCTCCTCTGTACTGGTGAAATGGCGTCTGCAAGTGGCGCAACATCTGTTAATCTGGATAAGGTCACCCAAGTTATAGTTTTCTCAGCTGTCTCCTCTGTACTGGTGCAATGGCGTCTGCAAGTGGCGCAACATCTGTTAATCTGGATAAGGACGCCCAAGTGATAGTTTTTCGTGGGAGGGTGGGGAGGGGGGGGGAGGGTTCGTCGAGACCTGGGGGGATGGAGTATTTTTAATATTTTGGAAGACGAATGGCGAATTCTAAGAAGCGATAAAAAAGTTCCACCTCCAGCGCTCTTAAAAACCAGCGTAATACCGGCTTTTAAGTCCTTTTTTTTTTAAAGAAAAGCGCCTGACCAAACTATTTCCGAGCTGTTGAGAGGTGTCCTGCTTGACCCCGGATATAGCACCCTGGAACAAGAAGGCTGTCCGACGCAGCACGTTTGAATCATAGCGGAAGAGACCCCTGAGGCGTTCGAAAAGCGGCCGCCGAAGACAGAGCTTCATCTGAATACGTTACTGTCTGACGGTCACAAAGAGGGCCGCCTTTCCCTAAGAGGCACAGAACGATTATTTCAGTAAAATCTGACTTGCTTGTTCCTTGACCTATTGAGAGGAGTATCAAATTGTCTATCTATATTCTATAGAAAGGAACTAATTATGAGGCTGACTGCAATTGTTTCTGCTTTGCTTAGGCTCTCGCTGAAGTTACTGGTGGAAACCAACCTCTGCAGCATTTTAATCACATCAGGCGGAATTCTCGGTCAAAGGGCAAGTAGTGAGACAAATTGGTTCAAATGGCTCCGAGTACTATGGGACTTAACTGCTGAGGTCATCATTCCCATATAACTCAGAACTACTTAAACCTAACTAACCTAAAGACATCACACACATCCATACCCGAGGCAGGATTCGAACCTGCGACCGTAGTGGCAGCGCGGTTCCAGACTGTAGCTCCTAGAACCGCTCCGCCACTCCGTCCGGCAGTAGTGAGACACACGGGAGCGTCTTCGCATGTTGTTTTATTCCTCTACTTCTTTGTCATTTGTTGTCGGATTGGATTTTCGTATTAGTTGTATTAGAAAAGGAGACACGAGTGCGGACCCATCCTGTCACCTATCAAGCATGTAAACCTAAGGAAAGCAATGGCACCACTCTTTTCGACAGCTCTCAAACATTAAGCAAATGGCAAGAGTCAATGAAGAGTTTCTAAAACCAAAAGAATATGAGCGGGATGTGACAGACGTCTGTATTTTGTTCACGAAGTCTCTATAAACTTCGGTGGGAACATTCTACAAATCTTTCAATTCCTCCTTGGTTCCACAACTATTCAAGAACCACCGTGTGAACGTCCTCAGCGTTGAAAAATCTCTTTCCCTCGAGATGTTCTTTCATCTTGGGATAACACGGATTTCGCATAGTGGAAGATCTGGACTGTATGGCAAATCCACATCTGGTCTAATAGATTGTGGGGCGTCGGTTTGGTTGGCGTATTAATAATAACACTTAGTCAGGGGAAACTGGAATAGTAAATACTGTTCGCCGTCTTTTACGAGAGCCTGGCAACAATTTCTGTGGCCAGCCCGAAAGCGATAGAGAACATACTGCCCATAGTTTCCAGTGTGCAAGTCCACATTCTTGTCCAGCACACTATATTTGCTCAACGGGATCAGGACTATGATTATAAATGAAGATTAAGTTTAACTGCAGAACATTTTAATCTTCATTCTGTTAATGCTTACAATAAATCTCTCCATCCTAAACAGCATTATGAGCAGTTTGGAGGCGACTTCTGCGGCAAATTCCTTTTAAATTTTCTTTAGCCCTGACTTCTGATAATTAAAATAATTGCTTGCGACAAAAGTGAAGAATAATTGTCACTACTTGCCACGCGGATTTGTGGCTCACTAACAGTTACTTCTGTGAAATCTAAGCGATCCAGGATGGTGTACAGTCCTCGAGATTTCATGTCCTATTTGCACCGAAAACATGAGTTTGATTGCAGTCTGGCTGTGACGTAATACGAGGCATCGCCTACTCCGGTGTTTGACTGACGCGGGTCGTACGGTGCCTGGGTGAAGACTAGTCTTGCCTCTGGGGCTGTATTTCTATACTGACGCAGCGGATGGCCAAGGGAATACCTGCTGTTATCCGCTGCAAGCCAACGGTAGCAGCCTATAAACGGCCGCTTTCTCAAACACGTGATATTTTATCATTGCGATGAAGCAGTTTAGAATCTTCGAAATTTTTGTATGCATGTAGTTAAGTTGGTTAAAATCAAAGAAAAACTTTTAGGTCGCTTACGTATAAACTTTGCGTCTAGAATTTTTAGAATGCAACCGACAGTGCTACATGACCTCTGAACTTCAACTTTAAGAGACGTTGTATTGATTGTTATTAACATCAAGGTCTTAAAACTCGTTATAGTTGTATTATTTAATAAGTTTCAAAAGGTGCTGTAACCAAAACTTTCTAGCATTAATGTAACAGACACCTAATCATTTACAAATAAGGACTTTCGTTCCAAATTTAGTTTTCATTAAATTACTCGAAAACTTTTAGAGGTAAGGTAATGGTGTCATGCAGTTATTATTTTTATGTTGAACTGAACGCCGACCGCTGTGGCCGAGCGGCGCTAGACACTTCAGTTTGGAACTGTGCTGCTGCCACGGTCGCAGGTTCGAATCCTGCCTCGGGCATGGATGTGTGTGATATTCTTAAGTTAGTTAGGTTTAAATAATTCTAAGTCTAGGGGACTGATGATCTTGGGTGTTAAGTCCCATAGTGCTTAGAGCCATTTGAACGATTTTTGAACTAAAGCGTCATACAAATTTTCATATTTCTAAGTCTAATATTTAGCGCCCTCAATTTTTCTTAAAACCGTGGATTCTAACCAAAATATTGCTTTAATCAAGTTGAGACTGTAAGTAGGCTGTATATGTTTTCTTATTGGCAACGTTACGTAGCGCTCTGAATGAAAATCACTGGCTGTGCTGTGTGAAGTCTGTGGCTAGTTTGCATTGTTGTCTGCCATTGTAGTGTTGGGCAGCTGGATGTTAACAGCGCATAGCGTTCGGCCGTTGGAGGTGAGCCGCCAGCAGTGGTGGATGTGGCGAGAGAAATGGCGGAGTTTTGAAATTTGTAAGACTGGATGTCAATTATGACTATTAAGGTAAATACATTGTTTGTTCTCTATTAAAATCTTTCATTTGCTAACCATGCCTATCAGTAGTTAGTCCCTTCAGTAGTTTGAATCTTTTATTTAGCTGGCAGTAGTGGTGCTCGCTGTATTGCAGTAGTTCGAGTAACGAAGATTTTTGTGAGGTAAATGATTTGTGTAACGTATAGGTTAATGCTAGTCAGGGCCATTCTTTTGTAGGGATTATTGAAAGCCAGATTGCGTTGCGCTAAAAATATTGTGTGTCAGTTTAAGCACAGTCTTGTATAATTGTTCAAAAGGGGATGTTTCATATGTCGACACTTAGCCTATTGTACCTCACTGGAATCTTCTGATATTTTTATTGTAGTTTGTGTAATTAGTGTAGCTATTGTTTATTGCTAGCACGTAATTACAGAGAGAATTTCCTTTGTAGTTGCAGTCTTTCATTGTTGTACAGTAAAACAGGTGTGGCACGCATGTAGATTTGCACCAAGTGTATCGCAGCTGCAATTAACTAGATATTATTTTCAGTGCTATGTTAATGTGTTCTCTTATTTTTGCTCTTCAAATTGTGTTTTTCTGTGTTATCGTGTGAAATATTGTGACAATAATGGCGTGTGAAAAACGTAATACTAGGCTCCAAAGTAAACTGAGAAATGACAGTGAAGACGAAAGCAGTGTGTTTTCGCCACCATGTAATGAATTAACTAATATTCGAAGTAGTAATTTGGTAACTGCGCATAGGGAAATGGAGAGGGCGTGAAACAATGGTGTAGACAGTGAAACAGGTAGTGAACAGGGAAGCATTATCGATCGATCGGTCGGCAACAGCTCGCCTCAGGAATCGGGAATGACAGAACACAATATTGCAAATACTGTAGACTCAGGTTTTGTGTTCTCACCGTTTTCTCAAATGAGTCAAGACACATTTTCCGCTTGTCAAAATGTGAATGTTTCCGGTGCAAATTCACTGCCGAAAAGCACTGACGAACATGTTTCAGACACGAGTGCATTGTTATTACAATTAATGCAACAAATGGGACAAAAGCTTCAAAAGTTAGACACAATGGAACAAAATCTTCAGAAGTTAGACACCACGCTTGAACAAACAAGTGAAGATTTAACTACTGAGTTACATAACATTGAATCGAAATGTCAAAAAGTCTGTAATGACGTAAAAACACAAATTTGTGAGCATTTTCAACCTATTTTTTCGCGGCATGAAAATGCATTACAGAATCACGAAGCAGCCATAAAAGAACTGCAAACTATTGTTCATGAAAATCATGAGACCGTGCAAGCTTAAATTGACTGAGTTGCATCTACCGATTTGGTTACGCAACTTGCAAAAACTCAGGAAAACTTAAAGGACACAGTAGATACTCTGAAAATTGATTCAGAAAGACACATGGAGGAAATTAGTTCATTATCAGAGAAAGTAGCTGAACTTTCGGATCAGCTAAATAATTTATCTACGAAGGTAGATGATAATCTGAATGACACAAAACCGGTAGTCTTTAATGACACAGAAGAGTGCGAACAAATTAGAAAATTCAAACAAAATCAAAATCAAATCAATACACAGTACAAAAGAGAAATCCGGGAAGTACATGATCAGCTGCCACAGGTAATACAAGAATTACGTATTTCAGAGGACACTCGCGCCCCAATACGGGAAGAGGGACGTAGAAATACGGAACAGCCACAAAATAATAACACAGGGCATTTCGGAAGTTATGAAAGAAATTGGCAAGGCACACCGAATTTTGAGATGGAACCGCAGAAACGACGTAAAAATTACCGACATGCGACTCGCCGACATGATGATTTCGACTATAAGCTGTTCATTACTACACGTAAATTCAAAACATTTAAGAATTCTGGCAACGACATTCACCCACAAGCATGGCTCCATCAATTCTCTCATTGTTTTCCTCCCAACTGATCACTAGAGCACAGATTAGAATTTATGTGTGGCTACTTAGAGAATGAACCAGCTGTAAGAATGCGATCGGTCATTCACGATTGTCACAGTGAAGGAGAATTTTACCATGCCTTCCTGTCAGCATATTGGCCTCAAGCTACACAAGACCGAGTAAAACATAGCATCATGATGATGAAACACTTTGAACAATCTGAATTTTCCAGTCTTGTGAAATATTTTGAAGACATGTTGCATAAGAATCAATATCTTTCAAACCCATACAGCCCTTCAGAACTCATCTGCATTTGCTTAATGAAATTGCCTGAACATTTAATAAATATTATTTTGGCAGGACGTTGCAAAGACGACATTGAAGCTTTTCAGGGACTCTTACAAGAATTAGAAATTGACACAGACAGTCACAGGATGCGAAAACAGGAAAACAATCACTACAAGTCACATCCGTCACAATTCCGTGACGACAGAAACAATAACTGGACACAACAAGTCTATTCTTACAACGCAAATCGTGACCAAAACAGACACCACCCATGTGACAACCACTGGAAGAGTAATAATAGTTACAGAGAAAGATCGCATTTCCGTAGTAATGAATATGACAGAGATTACCATAGAAACAGACAATATGCGAACAAAAACAATTATTATCAAGGGAGACAGAATAACTTCAGACACAGCAGTTCAGCGTGCAGTTACGATTCAGGGAGAAATTCTCCACCACGTGACAGACAAGAAAGAAACTGTGGAATCTACCGACATGACGACAGACGATATAATCATAACGAAAGACCTAAATTTTATCAGAACTGGCGGTATTCAAACAGAGGAGGGCACTCTCGACAAGGTGAATTTGTAGAAGTTAGATCTCCTAATCCCAATAACGGCGCGCGCCAACAAAGAGACAGACAATGACTCGCACTGCAGGCAGCCACGTGCGCCGGCTGGTTCAGCGAAAAATAACATAGACGCTAACCTTGAGAAAAATTCCAGTATTCTTTACCGACGATACCGCATGATAATTGCGTTCAAGTTGGAACTCTGCGCACTAGGAAGAGTAAAGGTGTACAACACATTTCACACGTAAAACCGTTTATTGAGAGATAATGTGCTTTTTAACTTAGTCTTTGCTATAAAATTATTCACTTCACGTTACTAATATGCTTCGTCAGACTTAGAACCTGTTAACATGCAACTATGTTTTACAGTTAACTATCCAGTCTATAACTTAGGGAACATATTTTGACAGTAATTATGAAAGCATTGTTATAGTGAGCAGATGAATCAATGTTGTTATTTGTACATTCTTGCTTGTTAGTTGCACGATTATGTAACGACTATAAGGCTCACATACTTAGAACATTTACCAGCACTGCTAATAAGATTTTAATGCAACATTTTGGTTTACTGAGTTTATGTGACAGCTACACGATTTTATCATGACGCTACTAATGAGTGACAATTTACAATGTTGCTTTTTCAGTGTTTCTGTTTTATATCTGCACAGTTTTTCTGTATTATTCTGCAAAGTAAAACATGTTTTAGTAATAAATTTTGTGGTATAGCTACAAGGAGACAGCATTTTCCATAGCACAACAATGCGTTACAGGACAGTACTTTCTTCATCACGGCAATAAGCGTAATTACTAAGATATCTATACGCAAAGCATTTCACTTTTGTTTATCATGAGGTATGTACATTGACTTCTGCAGAACTTAGCTTTCGGAGGACGATAACTACGACACTTCCACAGAGATTATCTTACAACAAGACGCACAGTTTAGCGCTACAGTACACGTATTTGAGTGATTAATTTCACTTAAATCATTTATTTTTAAAGACATTTGAAGTACAATGATACAAAGTTTTTCCGTGATACATTTCATTCCATTGCAATAATCTGTAACACCTGAGGGTATAATTACATTAATTCTCAGGGGGGTACACGCTTACTTAGTGTACCATGTGTGTGGCAAGCACAAGGAGCCCTAGCTAATATGTTATTTGCTTATACAACTTTACACATCGGTACCATATTTCTCCAACACAAAATTACACAGCTGCCTGATTATATAACAGAGAAACAAACATTTTTTTACTACATCAGTGACATGTTTACGCAATTACACAGTTGGGTAACTTCACACTTACGAAATTGTATTTTGTCTGTACTTTGTGAACTGTTCATATTTTTTCAGAACCATTGTGATACTATGAGAGCTTTGAATAATGTATTTGGTAAGGGAGCATGATTTTTACAGTACGTGTGAGGTAGACGACACTATTGAAATGAGCAGAGCCGGCTGCGGTGGTCTCGCGGTTAAGGCGCTCAGTCCAGAACCGAGCGACTGCTACGGTCGCAGGTTCGAATCCTGCCTCGGGCATGGATGTGTGTGATGTCCTTAGGTTAGTTAGGTTTAAGTAGTTCTAAGTTCTAGGGGACTGATGACCACAGAAGTTAAGTCCCATAGTGCTCAGAGCCATTTGAACCATTTTTTTGAAATGAGCAGAGAATGTTTTTAGGTTTTGAAATTACTGGAGGAAGCTATGACGATTTTGAGAGTTGACTGAGGTGTTATGATGTTATTATTACGATGACTATGTGTATTATGCTGTTGCGGTATGTTTATGATCAATAAGCTGATGCTATATGAGTTATTTGAGTATGTTACGTATCTGTTATGATGAAATATTGTAGGAGTGTTGATGAATAAGGTAAGGAATATTGAGTAGTGGTTAGGGACTCTGGTTTGTAAAAAAGGTTGATAGAAACCAAGAATCGTACTTTAAGAGTTATGAAATGTATGTAAATGCGTGAATGTATTACAATGTCGATGAAAATTTTTTGGACACTGTTATATCAATAAGATTTTGTTTCTACACATTTGTAACGCAAATTCTAGACCTGTGAAATTTTGTATATGAGACTGTCACTGTAGTGCAAACTGGTGTCGTAAATATTTTGGTAAGAAAGCCAAGTGACCATGACGTAATGCGTCTTGAGCGGCCAGCTGTGTCAGACGCCTGAAGAAAAAGCCATTAGTGTGTGCCTTTTCAGAGGCACAGGTAGAAAAAAAAAGAGGCCATTATCCTCGCTATTGGCATTTCTTTGTCGAAAGCATCGCAAATACGACACGCTCAAACTTGAAAACATATATTTACACTGTGGAGCTCTTAATTTATGATATTTAATAAAATGCCTAATGAAACGATGAGAAACATTTCACGGCTATTGTCTTGCTAGTTGAGAGAAATGCCATATGGCTTGCTTTATGTATTTATTTACTCGTTTTGTTTAATATCTACTTTCTAGCTGCACTGCAGCATTGGTTAAAATAGAATTTTATGGATGTACTAATATAAATATTTTCTATCTACAGATCCAGTAAATAGTAATTTTGTAATACACTTCCCAAGAAATGAGTGAGCACAAAGACATTTCCCTTCACAGGAACTGCATACATAATTTACTTTTCAAGTACTTGGTAATTTTTATGGTAGAATAAGTTGTGGTGCACCACTTTAATTACGTAGACATTAAGATGTGAATAGACGTTTCCCTTATATGCATTGTTGTCTTTAGTGTACCATTTTTTCTGCTGCTGCTGTTTGCCAGGCATAGTGCTACTGAATTTGACTTTGTATTACGCTGTTAAGCCAGTTTTACTACAGATTTATTTTTCTTGTTTGCTGCACAGTGCCTTATATTAGTTGTAATATTGCAATTGCTTCGCCAATTTGAATTTTATGTCACTGATGTTTGTGTTTTTTGTTTTTGTTTTTTGCTGCATTGCCTCGCCCCTTAGTTTAGCATCTGAGCTCAGTAGATTTAAGTTAGCTTACGAGGGGGTAGACTATATAAGAGAATGGGTTGCGATGAATTGGAAGAAATGCATTGAGAAGTTATACAAAAAAAGTACAGAAAGCAGGTATAGATAGGACTTTTTGGGAATAATGATGAACGAAGCGAAATGTCCAAAAAAAATTTTGCTTGCAAAATACTGCAGTACCAAATGTTACACTGAAAACAAACCCTGTCCTTTCCTCTTGTGTTATTCTGCTATGTGTTTGTGTACTCTTGTATATTTGTGTTTTTCCTGTCTTTATGTGTTTAGCTAATAAGAATTATGTTGTAGAATTTTTCTGATAATATGTTATTTTCTTTGTAAAGATGTTTAGACATTATGTATTCTGTTCTGTTTTAATGCTCATGTGTGAAGTTGATGTTTCAATAGTTATTCTGATCTTTTATGTATTTACTTATGTCATAATTCCTGTAACACTGATGTATAAGTTTATTTCTATTCTTTTTTAAAGCCCCTATTACTACAAAAGTTATCTGTATCGTTATGTTCTTTAATGATGTATTCTGTATCTGTGTAATTGTATTCTTATGTTATAAAATTGTAATGGACACCAGTTCATCAGATTAAGTAACTTGTAAGTTACATTTCACTGCACACGTTTCTGTTGGTCATAGTATATGGACAATATTTGAGAAGTAGGGACTGATAGTGTTTGCACGTGCGTTATAATTCAGCAAGGGACTGGATAACAGCATTGCTGGTTCTAAGGACAATTCCAAAAACTTTGTGAGTGCACAAGTGGTGGTTATGGACTTGCTATATTGTCTGCAAGACTCTTCGATGGTGATTGTACACCTCCACAGTCGCAGCATATGGCTGCTTGCCATCTCTACAAGGACTACAGTGGGTCTACACCTTTGATGATTCATCAATACCATTATTTCTACAAGGACTACAGTGGGTCTGCACCTCTGGTGGCCCACCAATACCGCAATCTCTACCAGGACTACGTGGGTCTACTCTGTGATAACCTACCTACCAATATTCTTCAAAATGTCGACTGACTCTGCGGTGGGTTTGCTCTGTTGTGGCCCATTGGCCCATTACCTGTCTGCATGTCAAGAGTCAGCACTGTCTTTTCGTTGGAAGGACAACACTACTTCTTCAAGACTGCATGGAAATCCACTACTTCCATGTGCATTTTCTTCTATTGCTCAGACTTTCAGAAAAACACTGCTATTTTACTGTGATGAACAATCAGGACTGTCTTTATGGACTGTGAGAAAATTCTAGCTTTTAACCAACATTGTATCAACAAGTGTGTGCCTTTGATTTCTTTGTTATTGTAATTATGAAAAATTTTATCAAATCATTATTGGCCACTGCCCAAATTAATTTGTAAAATTTTTTTGTGGGGAGCATGGGGGCTATGTAAGTAGGCTGTTTATGTTTTATTATTGGCAACGTTACGTAGCGCTCTGTATGAAAATCATTGGCTGTGCTGTGTGAAGTCTGTGGCTAGTTTGCATTGTTGTCTGCCATTGTAGTGTTGGGCAGCTGGATGTTAACAGCGCATAGCGTTCTGCCGTTGGAGGTGAGCCGCCAGCAGTGGTGGATGTGGCGAGAGAAATGGCGGAGTTTTGAAATTTGTAAGACTGAATGTCAATTATGACTATTAAGGTAAATACATTGTTTGTTCTCTATTAAAATCTTTCATTTGCTAACTATGCCTATCAGTAGTTAGTGCCTTCAGTAGTTTGAATCTTTTATTTAACTGGCAGTAGTGGCGCTCACTGTATTGCGGTAGTTCCAGTAACGAAGATTTTTGTGAGGTACGTGATTTGTGAAACGTATAGGTTAATGTTAGACAGGGCCATTCTTTTGTAGGGATTATTGAAAGTCAGATTGCGTTGCGCTAAAAATATTGTGTGTCAGTTTAAGCACAGTCTTGTATATTTGTTCAAAAGGGGACGTTTGAAGACTTGTACCAGTCAAGTTTGACATACATCTACACATTATGATCAATTTTTGGCTTCCTAGCTTTAGTATTTAGCGCCACTTATTTTTTTATGAAAAAAACATATATTTTGGTAAACTATTGACCTAATCAACCTGATACTTTACAGTTTAAACATTATTACACTAAAGCATGTGATCACAAAGTTTGAAAAAGCAACTTTAACCTTTAATTTTATTCTTCATTATGATGCAATACTCGTGTGCTACGAACAGACGCGTTATGGCGGCGTGGTGTTACTAGCAGTGAACTGGGTAAGTCCTGGCACACTCGCTCGCCTTTGTATCTCTCAAACGATACGGCGCTGGTTTCGCTACAAGATGGCACCAGCTCACTACAGGCGGACGCGACATTGCATTTAGTCCGTATGACACTAGAATATCACGGTGAATCTTTGTGCAATTTAGACATTTTGTCCACGAGAATCGTACAGTCTCACGTGCTTCGAACTTTGGATTAGGCTACGTTTCTATCTGAGACGCCGTTTCAGTCGCGCAGTGTGATGAACCTGTTATCTGTACCGCAGCAGACCAGTGTATGCAGGAAGCCCGGAATATGTACTTATCAGTGTTCTACTCCTGTTGTGCAAATGTCTTCACGTGGGGCGACGTGTGTTATAACTTACTTTCCGACATATCTCGAAAAAGTCCTTGAGCCTTCAGTGTAAACTGAGTTTTCTTCTCGATATTTCCCGTGCAGCTGCATCCCAGTCTCGTAGTCATAACGAGCTACATGTGTATCCACACACTCTTTCATTTTGACACGACGTCTGTCCACTATACTCCACATTTACGACAACCTAATCTGGCATCCTCTTCCAAGCAAATGTTGCACCTAATAACTATCAGTCCCTAGAAATGTTCGTACTCTATACACTCCACCTCACTTTCCGCATCCGCTGCCGCTCTCCACATAAATCCTTTACCATCTCATATAATTGCCACTTCTCCTCGATAACATTAAACGCCTTTGAAGAACTCCACTCCAATAATGTCATCGTCTCCCCTTTAATTTTCAATCTAATACGCTGCCGAGTCTGTACCAACATGTTTCATCAACATTATACCTACAACACACCCTCTGCCAACGAAAATTCAACGCCTCTCTCTTTCAGACAGTGAAATCCACAGCGTCATCTATACATCGTACTTGCTGTAATTTCACACTGTCCTTCACACCTTATCGGTACTCCAGCGACTTTTCGTTGGTAGGAGGACTAGTATGAGTCTCACTGAAGTCTCCTCAGACGTAATGAGGAGTTACTAGACCGATTAGAAGCGATTCCAAAGTCAAGGAATCCGACTTTTCACATCGCATCCAACAAAACCATTGCCAGAGGATGAGAGGACATCGGTCGGGGTCGATTCGCCTGTCCAGTCCAGAACGGTGTAGGGTACCACCTCATCAGCGCTCTGCCCTTCCCCCTTCCTCCTGCCAACACCACTTTCTGCTTCATATTTTGACCCTACCCTTACTCCAGTCTACTGCTCCCTTCCTGTCTTCACAACACTCCCTGCAACACGTTCTCAATCAATATGATTCTACCTTTCAGATATCCCTGTACCGATACCCTCCTACCCTGTCAAATTCGTCACTGCTCCCCTGCAACAGCAGACACCCTGTTTTTAGAGCACCGCATATATCGTGAGGTTTCTATGCTATGTATCTACATGTGGGATACTGAATATTCTTTTTCCTAAAACTTTCTAACGTGTGCTTTAGATATCGTATTCTCCTGCAAAGCAACACTGACTGTTGTTTGACCCCATGTTGCTTTTGTGAACAGTATCGTGAAACAAATCTTCAATGTTAGTGAAATACTGAACTTGAAATAATGAAAATGAATCTAATTGAATCCCAAAATAAACTTATTGTGTACTCAGAGAAAACTATTTAACAAAAACTCGATACTGAAGTACGTCATGAAAGCTATGTAACATGAAACGCAATGTCTGACTTGAAACATTCACAAAATAGAATAGTACTCAATTCGGTAGTAAATAACTGTTTCAAATAACCCACACTGTTCACTGTAAATTAACCCTCTCACTTAGCACAACATCTGGAAATTCTGTCTATGTACTGTTTACTCACAAGAATGCAAAGTGAGATTTATCTTCAAATAAAAATAACTTACCTCATGCTCAGCATACTGTTTTCTGTCTGGTGTACTGACGTTCGCGAAAGTGAATTGAAAACAGCAAATGCAGTGGCTGAAGAAAGATTATCTACTCTAAATTTTTCTTTGCTTGTCGGAAATAACTTTTGTCTGTCTGAAGCGTAAGGTACAATGCAAGCACGACAAAATATTCGAGACTACTAAGAATAATGGAGGAGGGTTTTGCTTTAAAGAAAGTCGTTCATGAAAAATTAAACTCTCATTATTGTCAAAAAAGATCGTACAACATGAGAGGACTCTAACATATACGTAATTCTCTCACGGCAAAAATTATACACACTTTAACAAATTGTGTAATTTGTTAGACAATGAAAATAATGAGATAAAATTAAAGGAAATATTGGTTGTTACTAGTTATCTAAGGCACAAAGATTTCCTTCGATTATCAGTTCTGACAAACAAACTTTAATTCTTGCACGTGCAATGGTTACCTTGAAATATTGCTCCAAATATCTTCTCCATCAGTACAATCAATAAAATAGCTTTATAAACAGTTTGTCATCTCCATAGTAATGTATTCCTGATAGTTTCTCCCAGATTCACAAATACCGGATCTCCCTATAAGAAAATTTAATAGTGCGCTACTATGCCTCTAATAGTGGAAGAATGCCCCAATGAGAATGCCGCATTGCAGCACAACTGACTGGCAAGCAAGAGCACCAAAGATTACATTAAACACTCAGTCATTGATCTTATCCACTACTCGTGCAGCTCACTCGTGCATCATTGTCCCAGTAGACCTTTTTTTTCCTTTATTGAATTTCTATTGCCCCCGAAGGGGGCGGGCTGGCAGCAGCTTATTACGCTGCTCTACAGTCTACAGAATTTTTAAAACATAAGAAGATAAGAAACAATAAAAGCAAGCGATAAAACGGTGACTTAAATTGTAAAACGGCGGAAAATTGTGGAAAGTTAAAACATAAAACAAAGGGTGGGCGACGCTAATAAAATAGACCAGAAGCAGACAGGTAAAATATTACACAGACAATTAACAAACACGGCGACAGTGTGGTTTCTGTTCACAACAGGTATAAAAATGACACCTGGTGATAGTGTGATGTCCGTTCGCAACACTTTGGAAAAGAGGCACAACACTTAACAATCACTGAAAACACTGCACTAAAAAGTCGGTGTGAAGATGACACGCCACAGCGAAGGGCAGGAGGGGGGGGGGGACCTGGACAAATCAGGGGGGAAAAAAGGGGAGCAGAGGAAAAACGAAAGGGGGAGGAACCAACGGAGGGAGAGGACTCATAAGGGGGGGAGGAGCAGGGCAGACACGAGAGAGAATGGAGAAAGGCAGAGGAGGGAAAGGCAAAAGGACTCGGGGAAGAGAAGGGTGGCAGAGAGAGGGTAGGCAGGAAAAAAAAACAGGATGGAAAGGGGAGAGGGAGCCCAGGAGAAAGGCAGAGGAGGGGAGGGGTAGGTGGGGATCAGAGTTCATAGGAGGCATAAATGGAGGGAGAGATGGCATCATCTTGGAGGGGGAGTGACAGAAGCCACCTTGGGAAAGGAGATGAAGGGTGTAGAGATGGAGGACGCAACAGTGAAGGCACAGCACAGGTTTGGAGAGGAGAGGAGCAAAGAGGGGATGAGGGGGACCATGGCAGCGGGAGGTGTGGACTATACTGATATGTTCGAGGAATAGGAGCAGATGGGGGAAAGGAATCAGGTCATAGAGAATCCGTGTGGGGGACGAGAGGGGTATATGGAAGGCAAGGTGGACTGCATGGCACTCAAGGATCTGGAGGGACTTAAAGAATTTGGGGGAGGGCGGATATCCAGGTAGGACTGGCATAACAGAGGACAAGATGCATTAAGGATTTGTAGGTGTGATGGATGATAGAGGGGTTCAACCGCCATGTCTGGCCAGAGAGGAGTTTGAGCACTCAGAGGCGGTTGTGGGCTTGGGATTGGATAGAACGGAGATGAGGGATGCAGGTGAGGTGACGGTCAATGGTGAGGCCAAGGCAGGTGAGAGTGGGGGAGAGGCGGACAGGATGGGTGCAGATGGTAAGGGAGAAATCAAGGAGCCGGAAGGAACGAGTTGTACGACCTACAATGACTGCCTGGGTCTTGGAAGGATTGATTTTCATGAGCCACTGGTTACACCAGGAGGCAAAAAGGTCAAGGTGATTCTGGAGAGCCGGTCAGTGTGGCCGATAGTTTCTAGGCACTACAGTCTGGAACCGAACGACCGCTACGATCGCAGGTTCGAATCTTGCCTCAGGCATGGATGTGTGTGGTGTCCTTAGGTTAGTTAGGTTTAAGTAGTTCTAAGTTCTAAGGGGACTGATGACCTCAGCAGCTAAGTCCCATAGTGCTCAGAGCCATTTTTTTTTATTCTGGAGAACGTGTTGGGACCCTTGAAGGGTATGTGCAAGGGCAAGAAATGCAGTGTCATCAGCATACTGCAGGTGTTGTACTGGAGGGGGAGGTGGGGTTGGGGCATGGGGCATATCTGCTGTGTACAGGAGTAGAGGAGAGGGGAGAGGACAGTAGGAGATGACAGAGCCCTGGGGCACACCTGCAGAGGGTTAGAAGATGTGGGAATCGGAGTTATGGATGGTAACATAGGAGGGGCGGTGGGAGAGCAGGGAGGCAATAAGATGAACGTAGTTGACAGATAGGCCGTAGGTGTGGAATTTAAACAGGAGGCCTTTTCGAGGTCGAGGGAGACAAAAATGGTGTAGCGATGGGAGTTAAGTTGGAGACAGAGGAGATGAGTGAGGCGTAGGAGTTGATCATCAGCAGAGAGAAGGAAGGTCGAAAAACAGATTGGGTATTGGGGAGGAGGTGGTGTCAGTGGAGGTGGCGATGGATGCACTGGGTAAGGATGGATTCCAAGAGCTTGCTGAACACCGAGGTGAGACATATAGGACGATAGGAAGAGGTATCAGGGGAGGCTTGTTGGGTTTGGAGAACATGAGGATATGAGAGATTTTCCACAGGTTGAGGTAGAAGCCAGTGACAAGGATTACGTTGTAGAGGGTGGCAGGGACTGCAAGGAAGGAGGGAGGGCAGTGTTTGAGTTGGAGGTAGGTAACGCGGTCGTGGCCGGGAGCAGTGTTGTGTTCAGTGAAAAGTGTGAGGCTGATGTCCTGTGTAGTGATGGGAGTGTTAAGTTGAGATGGTGGTGTGTCGCCCAGGTACTGGAAGCTAGGAGCAAGGGGAGGAACAGAGGTATCCGTACAGTCGATGACGTCAGGGAAGAGGGAATATCAAATTGGTGGTCATCTGGGATGGAAAAAACATCGGATAGGTGAGAGGCAAAGTGGTTGGCCGTACTGAGGGGACGGTCATCAAGGAGGAGAGGGCAGTGGGGAGTGGGGCAGTTCCCAGTAAGACAGTGGAAATCAGACTAATACTTGGAAGAGTTTATTGGGAGCACTGTGGTGAGTTGTGCACACGTCTGTCGCCATGTGTGGCGTTTCTTCGCGGTAAGCATCCCAGTAGAGTAAAGAAGAATTATTTACACTAACGTAACAGAAAACACATAAAAAATTTACAAATAATTGTTACCGTTTTTATTTTGAAAAATAAAGAAAATGAAGTTTTTTTACGTAGAAGCATTTCTTTTCTTTTCTTTTTTTTTTTATAGATCCCGAAACCATTTGTAAATGCATCAACTTTCAACTTTACTGTCTTTCGTCTTTGTGTATGTTACCTTTACTTTGGATGAAGAGCGAGTTGATTGCCCCTGACAGCTCAGCTCACCCACACCCTAATGAGACAGTGGACTAGTAGTGCACGAAACAATAACAAAGAAAAAAAAAATTACACGGCGCTTCACTGGGTTCCGGAGCGGCAGAGGACTGGAAGAGGTTATCCGAGGCGCTGTCCTACCAGCGGCGCACGGCTGGCCTTGTGGTCAGCTCCGCGCCACGAGAGGCAGCCGCCGCGCCGCCTTAAATCAGGCTAATGCCCGTATAAACGTCGCCGATTCAAAGCTGCCCGCGGCCCGCGACAATGGAGGCGCCTCTCACGCCGGCGGGCTCTCTTTCTGCGGCGCCAGCAGAGGTCTCTGCCGTCACCGGGGGCCGCGGTCGTTACCTGTCCGCCGCCCTGATGAACGGCCGCACTATATTTTAACGCCCCACCAGTCGGTGGTCCGCTGCATCCACACAAGGGGGGTGGTGGCAGGGGGTGGGGCGGCGTCGGCCAGAGTAAATGCCACCCTTTTTCCTCTTTCCCAACGTTTTTGCAGACGAGGACAGTGTGGACGTTGAAGCTTCGTGGTCCACGTTTAAAACCCGCTCAGTCACGATGTGGCAACAGCGTCGGACAGAAATTATTGCACCTGTTCCTCAACATCACGACAATGTCACGCACCTGCGTCAGCCCTGAAAATTGTACTTAACCCTCTTAATACCAAGGAGGAGGGGGTACCATCTACATCTACATGATTACTCTGCAATTCACATTTAAGTGCTTGGCAGAGGGTTATCGAACCACAATCATACTATCTCTCTACCATTCCCCTCCCGAACAGCGCGCTGGAAAAACGAACACCTAAACCTTTCTGTTCGAGCTCTGATTTCTCTTATTTTATTTTGATGATCATTCCTACCTATGTAGGTTGGGCTCAACAAAATATTTTCGCATTCGGAAGAGAAAGTTGGTGACTGAAATTTCGTAAATAGATCTCGCCGCGACGAAAAACGTCTTTGCTTTAATGACTTCCATCCCGACTCGCGTATCATATCTGCCACACTCTCTCCCCTTTTACGTGATAATACAAAACGAGCTGCCCTTTTTTGCACCCTTTCGATGTCCTCCGTGAATCCCACCTGGTGAGGATCCCACACCGCGCAGCAATATTCTAACACAGGACGAACGAGTGTAGTGTAATCTGTCTCTTTAGTGGACTTGTTGCATCTTCTAAGCGTCCTGCCAATGAAACGCAACCTTTGGCTCGCCATTCCCACAATATTATCTATGTGGTCTTTCCAACTGAAGTTGTTCGTAATTTTTACACCCAGGTACTTAGTTGAATTGACAGCCTTGAGAATTGTACTATTTATCGAGTAATCGAATTCCAACGGATTTCTTTTGGAACTCATGTGGATCACCTCACACTTTTTGTTATTTAGCGTCAACTGCCACCTGCCACATCATACAGTAATCTTTTCTGAATCGCTTCGCAACTGATACTGGTCTTCGGATGACCTTACTAGACGGTAAAGTACAGCATCATCTGCGAACAACCTAAGAGAACTGTCACCCAGGTCATTCATATAGATCAGGAACAGCAGAGGTCCCAGGACGCTTTCCTGGGGAACACCTGATATCACTTCAGTTTTATTCTGTTTAAAAATATTGCAATCTAGTCAGTTGCTTCATATTTTTAAATTCTGAAAAAATATTTATTGTTTATAATGAATTGTACTGCCTAATTCCATTACTGTTTAAATTTTTCAAGTAAACGTAACCCAAAAGATTTGAGTCTTACTAGTTGATCTCATTTCCCCCACAAATGTGATACTCAACATTTTCAGGCCCATTATCTACTTGCACACTAATATCTCTTTAAGAAATATTTTGCAAGTAAAAGTCAACAACAGTTAACGAATTTTGACTTTTTATTTTTTTCTTTTTTACAGTGGCCATGAAGCACTCCCGCCCTGCCCCCCTTCCAGAAAATGTTCAAATGTGTGTGAAATCTTACGGGACTTAACTGCCAAGGTCGTCAGTCCCTAACCACCCCCTCCCTTCCCCCCATCCGAAGTGCATGTTACTGGAAGTTCGCTGACATTACTAAGAAGGTGTGAAAAGATATTATCTGGTTCTGGACCCTAATTACACAACAGTACCTGTTCAAGAAGTACGTTGTTAGAATAAGGATGGCCACGCAAACAAACGCATAAGTCAACAATAGTTAACGAATGTTGTTTTCCTTTTAATTTCCTTTTAGGGTAGGTGTAAAGTATTTTTCTTTTTAAAATTCAGTCTTGATCGCACCACGTATGCTACAAGAACATAGGTGACCGGTTTCGGTCCTATCACATGACCATCATCAGACCCATGGCATCCTTCGAAGATGGTAGCAGCTGAGAAGAGTCCTCCACCTACCATATTCGAAGGATACCGAGGGTCTGCTGATGGTCTTATGATATGACCGAAACCGGTCGCCTATGTTCTTGTAGCATACGTGGTGCGATCAAGACTGAATTTTAAAAAGAATTTTTTTTTAAATTTTTCGACCGCTGTTCTAAAAATGTTTATTAAAATTGTTAGGTATAAAGTATTCTCCCCTCCGTTGGTAAAGCGCGGCGTGGAAAATACGTTGGTACTTCTGGGGTTAATATCGGGGCTAAAAAATGTTCAAATGTGTGTGAGCTCTTATGGGACTTAACTGCTAAGGTCATCAGCCCCTAAAGCTTACACACTACTTAACCTAAATTATCCTAAGGACAAACACACACATCCATGCCCGAGGGAGGACTCGAACCTCCGCCGGGATCAGCCGCACAGTCCATGACTGCAGCACCTGAGACCGCTTGGCTAATCCCGCGCGGCTAAAATCTTGATTTACTGGCTATTGTATCCACCAAACACTCTTGGCATCCCATACAATGGAGTTGCTAAAGATTCCCCTACCGCGAGACCAGTGGCTGTTACTTAGTAAGTTTGTTTGCCCGCAGGAGCCGTATAGCTTAGTCACAGAATCACAGTGCCAGATACGTTCACAACAACTGTGATAAATTTGAGGTGAGCAGATTAGCAACAAATTACTATAATTTATTTAAGGAAGGTACACATTTTGTAACTAGAGCGTAGAATTGGAAAGCAAGGATACAATTAACTATTCATTTATATTGATCAGTGTTTCAACATAGTACTGAATCCAGTAAATGATGACTACTGTAACTAATAGAATGTCTAACTGGATCCTGGGGGTTTCGACTGCATATAGTTCCTCATGCTGTCTTGAGGCATAGTGTTGTGTGTGATTTCGTACGCAATGGTATGGAGAGATGGGCTATAGTGTGGTGTGGCAACTGTCTTTGTAGGAAAGCTGGACAAGAGCAGAACTGATTACCAAGCAAGTTAACACAGCAAACAGAAAATTTATTTAATTTCTATTTCTCTACGAAATGTATTCATAGTTGCGATAAATACGATACTCCAGTGTCTGTGGTACTCTGATTACGATGCAAAGTTCCTTTGAGCATGTATGCATGTCCAATGGATCAGGCACTGCGTCGACAACACCCGTTACGAAACATTTCAAATGAATTCGCAGCTGCGAATAAGGACGGCCTTCAGCTGTATAATGGAAGGACAACAGCGAAAATTTGTGCTCGACGGGAACTCGAACCCGGCATCCCCACTTATTGCTAAGCGCTCGCCTTACCAATTGTGTATCCAAGCACGACTTACGAGCAGGCCCAAACTCACACTAAGTGATCAAAAGTATCCAGACACCCAGAAAACATACGTTTTTCATATTAGGTGCATTGTGCAGACACCGACTGTCAGATACTCCACATCAGCGACCTCACTAGTCATAACAAACAGTGAGAGAGCAGAATGGGGCGCTCCGCGGAACTCACGGACTTCGAACGTGGTCTGCTGAATGGCTCTGAGCACTATGGGACTTAACATCTATGGTCATCAGTCCCCTAGAACTTAGAAGTACTTAAACCTAACCAACCTAAGGACAGCACACAACACCGAGTCATCACGAGGCAGAGAAAATCCCTGACCCCGCCGGGAATCGAACCCGGGAACCCGGGCGCGGGAAGCGAGAACGCTTCCGCACGACCACGAGCTGCGGACGTGGTCTGGTGACTTGGTGTCTCTTGTGTCATACGTCTTTACGCTAGATTTCCACACTCCTAAACCTCCCTAGGTCCACTTTTTCCGTTGTGATAGCGAAGTGGAAACGTGAAGGGACACGTACAGCACAGAAGCGTACAGGCCGACCCCTTCTGTTGATTGACGGAGTCCGCCGACAGTTGAAGAGGGTCGTAATGTGTAATAGGCAGACATCTATCCAGACCACCACACAGGAATTTCAGACTGCATCAGGATCCACTGCAAGTACTATGGTAACTTGGCGGGAGGTGAGAAAACTTGCATTTCCGAGCTGCTGCTCATAAGCCACAAATAACGCCAGTAAATGCCAAACGACTCCTCGCTTGGTGTAAGGAGCGTAAACATAGGACGATTAAACAGTGGAAAAACGTTGGGTGGAGTGACGAATCACCGTACACAATTTGGCGATCCGATGGCAGGGTATGGGTATAGCGAATCCCCGGTGAACGTCATCTGCCTGCGTGTACAGTGCCAACAGTAAGATTCGGAGGCGGTGGTGTTATGGTGTGGTCGTGTTTTTAATCGAGGGGGTTTGTATGATTCGTTGTTTTGCGTGGCACTACCACAGAACAGGCCTAAATTGATGTTTTAAGCACCTTCTTGCCTCCCACTGTTGAAGAGCAATTCTAGGATGCCGATTGCATCTTCCATCACGATCGAGCACCTGTTCATAATGCACGGCCTGTGGCGGAGTGGTTACATGACAATAACATCCCTGTAATGGACTGGCTTGCACAGAGTCGTGACCTGAATCCTATGAACACCTTTGGGATGTTTTAGATGTTTTAGAACGCCAGGCCTCACCGACCGACGTCGATACCTCTCCTCAGTGTAGCACTCCGTGAAGAATGGGCTGCCATTCCCCAAGAAACTTTCCAACTCCTGCGAGAGAGGAAGCTGTCATCAAGGCTAAGAATGGGTGAACGCCATAATGAATTCCAGCATTACCGATGGAGGGCGCCAAGAAGTTGTAAGTAATTTTCAGCCTGGTGTCCGGATACGCTTGATCACATAGTGTACATATGTCATCAACTTGTACCTCTATTATTTATATTCCCATACTTTATGTGAAAGTCATTTGCCCAGTGTGGCGGGCAAATATGATATTGCAATGGCTGTGGTAGTCCAAATCACTAAGGAGTGTTCCTTTGGACATGCATGCATGTCTAGAGGAACACTGTATCATTATTCGAAAATAAACACACTGCAACATCGTATTGTATTTCTCCAAGGGTACAAAGAGTCATTACAAATAATGCACCAAGAAATAAATGCAGCTATCAGTGTCAAGAAGGATGAAACAATCTGAGCTAAGTACAAACAATGGACGCAGAGCTGTGAATATACGGCGTATTCGTAGCATCACCTAGGAGACAGGCTCCAGGTGTGAGTGGAGAGTCTGGCTGTAGCTGGTGATCCTACATTGCGGTAGCACAGGGTGCTCGTGGTACCGAGCTGATAGAGGCATGGCTCAGTAGGTGTGCTCCATTAGATCAGCCAGCGTGATGGAAACTTGTGGCTCCATATCAGACTTTGATACCCATAGGGTGGTACTGATGCGTGATACCACACACAGCGCTGATAATGTCGAACTAGCCGTCAGTACACTCTGAATGGATCTGTTAGTCCGCTTATACCCGCACTTTGTGGATTGTGTCCATTTGGGAACAATTTGACTGAATTGTAGCAGAAACATAATGTAGTTATTTTTGGTTTGTCATCTACGACGTCTGATGGTAACTATGTTGCATGTGTCCTGAGCTAGGTCTTGCGGTTTGCCATCCTCTCTTACCTTCTTGAATTCACTGCATCCCTCTCCAGCCCTCCACCCTTTGGACGGGGCATAGGTTTGGAGAGCAGATGATGCTAGCTCCATTAGCATGAAAGTGAACACATATTGCTGGTCCTGGCTTTATCCCAGGGCACCTGAGAGGAATTACATCCAGAGCCTGGGCAGGAGGGGGGAGAGGAGGAGAGGGGACGGTCTATCAATATAATTCGCCTTGTCAACGTCCATATCTGTAGGGTGAGGCATTATCTACACGTCCTTTGGGATGTCATCAAAAAAAAAAAAAAAAAGAAAGGTTCAAATGGCTCTGAGCACTATGGGACTTAACATCTGAGGTCATCAGTTCCCTAGAACTTAGAGCTACTTAAACCTAACTAACCTAAGGGCATCACACACATCCATGCCCGAGGCAGGATTCGAACCTGTGACTATAGCAATCTCGCGGTTCCGGACTGAAGCGCTTAGAACCGCTCGCACACCGCGGCCGGCTGGGGGATGTCATCATTTTGCTGCAACTTTACCCTGCTACTGGTGGCGAAGATGTAGGCGACTTCTAACTGCAGCTGTAGGTCCTCTAGAGAGCTAAGCACCTTGGGTTTTAGAGTTTCCAGAAGCACCAGTCCTGTCCTTGACTCTGAGTGTACCAGAATGACAGATTTGTAGACAGTGAGAGCATGTCTCATGCGCCTGTGTGATTTTTTGCAGTCCACTCCACTTAAATGTATTGTTTTATCTAGAATAACATTGTCGAACATGTTTAATCCTCTCTTGTTAAAAATTAATTGGATTTAGATCCTTTTGGTGCAATCAGAATAATATATGTCGTTTTACCCCTAGAGGAAATGAATGTCAGATCCTAATCAACAAAGAACTAAGGAACCAACAGCCTGTACCAGCAAGCTGGAGCACAGCTGGGGTGCATTACTGAGTTGCAGCACAAACCTACCTGTTTGCACTGCATCGTCGAAGTCCATCCACAAGCGCTCGACATGTTGATCTCACCTACCCTTACCTGTACTGCAGTCATTAGTACAGTGCACTACAGCAGATGAACAGTGTTGACGGTGTACTGTAACATAACAACATTCTGGATGAGGCTAGTACAGCAGCAAATGAAGCGGAAAGAAATCTGCAAAAACTTTTATAAATTGTTGAGGCCAACTGTCCTCCACTGTGACACGTGTACAGTCGTTAGAGCAACTATGAAAAGTTATGAACGTATTTAACAGAAACTGTGAGGTTCACATGAGTGCACCTACTTCCGAATCAACTTGGCTCTGCCGCCAAGAACGGAACCATTATTCAGATATGAACTTACAATTCGAAGCCACTACGACACTCTGCTATGCAGTGTGGCATATATTTTGTGTCCTGTGCCACGGGGGACTGAAGACCACTATTTCAGGATAGTTTTGGACGTCCTGGAAACAAGATAAACGATGTTATAGAAGACGCAAGATGACCGTTGTGACCAAGAGGCCGTCAGTGACAATACAGTCAAAACACAGAAGCAGTACACAGCTAGTTGGTCCAATCGTCGCACTTACTGACGAGCACTGGAGTGATGGCGTACTGCATGACATAACCTAAGCTTTTTTACCTATCATGATCTAACGGAATGTAGGCTGTGACAATCACGATTTACTTTATGAACACCAATCAGAATCAATGCCTACGCAGCTATACTTGATTGAACTTCGTTGACTCGACTTGAGCAACAACAAGGATTATTGTGCCATACATTTCGAACTCCAGTTGTCCACAGGTGCAGCCTCGTCCAACAACTGGCACGTTACCTCTGAACAATGGATTGACACCCTCACACCTAACTTCTCTGTGCTGCATTGACGTCAGACAACGCATCTCAAAAATAGAATCGTTTCTTGTTTTTTCAGCCATGAGTCTTCTGACTGGTTTGATGTGGGAAAAGAGGAATTCCTCTCCAGTGCCAACGTTTACATCTTCCAGTAGCCCTTGCAACCCATGTCCTCAATTATTTGCTGGATATTCAAATTCAAATGGCTCGGAGCACTATGGGATTTAACATCTGAGGTCATCAGTCCTCTAGAACTTACAACTACTTAAACCTAACTAACCTAAAGACATCACATGCCCTAGGCAGGATTCTAACCTGCTACCGCAGCGGTCGTGCGGTTTCGGACTGAAGCGCCTACAATAGCTCTGCCACAACGGCCGGCTATTTGCTGGATATATTCCCATCTCCGAATTCTCTACAATTTTTGCCCTCTTCGGCGCTCTCTAGTACTATGTAAGTTATTCCTTGGTGTCTTAACAGAATATGTCCTGTTAACCTGTCCCTTTGTCTTGTAAGTGTTCTCGATATATTGCTTTCCTCGCCGATTCTGCGGAGCATCTCTACATTCCTAACGACATCAGTCCACATTTAAGCTCCACATTTCAGATGCCTTTAGGTCCTCTTCGGTTCCAGTTTCCCCACAGTCCTTGTTGCATTACCGTACAAAGCTGTGCTCAAGACGTACATTCTCAAGAACGATGTTTGATACCAGTAGACTTCTCTTGACCGGGGATGCCAGTTTGGCCTGTGCTAGTCAGCATTTTATCTCCTCCTTGCTCTGTTCATAGTGGGTTATTTTGCTGCCTCGGCAGATTTCCTTAACATGGTCTACTTCGTGATCCTCAGTTCTGATGTTAAGATTGTCGCTGTTCCCATTCCTGCTACTTCTCACTGCTTCCGTTAGTCTTCGATTTACCCTCAATGTACATTCTATACTCATTAGAGTGTTCATTCCGTTCAGCAGATCATGTAACCCGTTTCACTTCAGCTCAGGTTGGCAATGTCTTCAGTAAATCTAATCCTTGATATTTTTCACCTTGAATCATAAAATCACTCTTGAATCTTCTTCGATGTACAGATTAAATTGTACAACCGTTTTTCATCCCAGTCCTACCAAGTGAGATGGTGCAGTGGTTAGCATTCGGGAGGACGATGGTTCAAACCCGCATCCGGCCATTCTGATTTAGGTTTTCCGTTATTTCCGTAAGTCGCTGCAGGTAAATGCTGCGATGGTTCCTTTGAAAAGGGCACGACCGATTTCCTTCCCCGTCCTTTCCTAATCCGACGGGACCGATGACCTCGCTGTATGGTCCCCTCCTCCGAATCAACCAACCACCAACCATTCGAGTCCTTCGTCCTTGGTCTTCCAGTCTTCTTGTTCTGTCTTCATTCTTGTACAAATAGTATACCACCCTGCTTCCCCTATAGGTTACCCCGCTTTTTCTCAGAATTTCTAACATCTGGTGCCATTTTAAGCTGTCGAAAGTTTTTTCCATGTCGACAGATACTTTGGCCATGTCTTGTTTTCCTTCAATAGTGCATTATCAACCACAAAGTCCTATCACGCTGTCCCTTCTTCTGGTCAGTGTTTTCCATATATTCCATTCCTCGTCGATTCTGCGGAGAGTTTCCTCATTGCTTACCTCATCAGTCCACCTAATTTTCACCATTGTTCTATAGCACCACGTCTCAGATGCTTCGGTCCTAATACTGAACCTTTCCTAAACCCAAGCTGATCATCATCTAACAGATGCTCAATTTTTCATTCTTCCGTTCTTCTGTATGCTATTCTCGTCAGCGTCTTGGATGTATGGACTGTTTAGGTGACTATAATTCCCGCACTTTTCGGCTTTTCCTATCTTCGGAATTACACTCCTGGAAATTGAAATAAGAACACCGTGAATTCATTGTCCCAGGAAGGGGAAACTTTATTGACACATTCCTGGGGTCAGATACATCACATGATCACACTGACAGAACCACAGGCACATAGACACAGGCAACAGAGCATGCACAATGTCGGCACTAGTACAGTGTATATCCACCTTTCGCAGCAACGCAGGCTGCTATTCTCCCATGGAGACGATCGTAGAGATGCTGGATGTAGTCCTGTGGAACGGCTTGCCATGCCATTTCCACCTGGCGCCTCAGTTGGACCAGCGTTCGTGCTGGACGTGCAGACCGCGTGAGACGACGCTTCATCCAGTCCCAAACATGCTCATTGGGGGACAGATCCGGAGATCTTGCTGGCCAGGGTAGTTGACTTACACCTTCTAGAGCACGTTGGGTGGCACGGGATACATGCGGACGTGCATTGTCCTGTTGGAACAGCAAGTTCCCTTGCCGGTCTAGGAATGGTAGAACGATGGGTTCGATGACGGTTTGGATGTACCGTGCACTATTCAGTGTCCCCTCGACGATCACCAGTGGTGTACGGCCAGTGTAGGAGATCGCTCCCCACACCATGATGCCGGGTGTTGGCCCTGTGTGCCTCGGTCGTATGCAGTCCTGATTGTGGCGCTCACCTGCACGGCGCCAAACACGCATACGACCATCATTGACACCAAGGCAGAAGCGACTCTCATCGCTGAAGACGACACGTCTCCATTTGTCCCTCCATTCACGCCTGTCGCGACACCACTGGAGGCGGGCTGCACGATGTTGGGGCGTGAGCGGAAGACGGCCTAACGGTGTGCGGGACCGTAGCCCAGCTTCATGGAGACGGTTGCGAATGGTCCTCGCCGATACCCCAGGAGCAACAGTGTCCCTAATTTGCTGGGAAGTGGCGGTGCGGTCCCCTACGGCACTGCGTAGGATCCTACGGTCTTGGCGTGCATCCGTGCGTCGCTGCGGTCCGGTCCCAGGTCGACGGGCACGTGCACCTTCCGCCGACCACTGGCGACAACATCGATGTACTGTGGAGACCTCACGCCCCACGTGTTGAGCAATTCGGCGGTACGTCCACCCGGCCTCCCGCATGCCCACTATACGCCCTCGCTCAAAGTCCGTCAACTGCACATACGGTTCACGTTCACGCTGTCGCGGCATGCTACCAGTGTTAAAAGACTGCGATGGAGCTCCGTATGCCACGGCAAACTGGCTGACACTGACGGCGGCGGTGCACAAATGCTGCGCAGCTAGCGCCATTCGACGGCCAACACCGCGGTTCCTGGTGTGTCCGCTGTGCTGTGCGTGTGATCATTGCTTGTACAGCCCTCTCGCAGTGTCCGGAGCAAGTATGGTGGGTCTGACACACCGGTGTCAATATGTTCTTTTTTCCATTTCCAGGAGTGTATATGGGTGACGCTTCTCTGAAAGTCTGATGGTATTTCTCCAGTCTTATAAACTCTACACAACAACGTGAACATTCGTTTTTTTGCCACTTCCCGATGATTTTAGAATTTCCGATTCTGATACTAGTCCTAGATCGTCTGTCAGTTTCCTGCAGACTCCTGTTTCTTGTATCTCTTCACCAGACGAGGCCTCCCCCTCATAGGGGCCTTCAATTTATTCTTTCCACCCATGCGCTTTGTCCACTGAATTTAACAGTGGAATTCCCGGTGCCCTCGTAACATAATCGCCTGAGGCGTTGCGTCATAGATCGTGCGTGTTGAGATCGGAACGGCAGCTAACAGAAGTGCAGTATTGAGTCACGCGTGACGTAGTTTCTATGCGATCTGCTGACGTACATTGCTTGAGTGCAGGAAAAAGTAAAGTCATTTTTATTTGTAGTTTTGTTTATTAATTACTGTTATAATGCTGCTTAGTCATGAGGGTGAATGAAGGTGTGAATGTGAAAGAATGTTTACGAAGTTCTTATACTGCTCTTTTTTGTAATTTGTCTCGAGATTAATGTTCGAGACCGACGATTGTGTTGGTGATTGATACTGGGGAATTTGTTATAAATTATTTCGTTAGTTTATGCAACTGTGGAAATGAGATTACGATCTCGGTAAAGTAGTTTTGTTAATAGGCAGTTAATTTCATATTTTTGGGCTTTCAAAATTTATTTATGTTAATTTACTGTTCTGATTCAGTGAAAAATTATGATTGGTTCTGTATACATGCGTGTGCCTGTACGGGTTTGATGTTGCTTTCCGATTTGCTGTGATGTTTCTCTGCCAATCAGAAACTAGCATATTCGTGCGTGTTTTACGATCTAGAAACTTCTTTTGTGTAGAGAGGTGAGCAGAGTTCGGGCTTGGATCTCGTAGTGATCAGACCTACTGATAGGTGCACCGATAAAAATTATTAATATTGTGACATTACCGGACCAAATTTTTCAAAAGAGCGGTAAAGAGTGGAAGAGAATTCGATTTGACGCACGATGTGAAATTCAGTGCATGTGGACTATTCAGACTTCGTACAGCTTAGAGGGAGGTATGGTAGTAGTTGGTGACTGCAAGCTTATCGTAATAGAGTGAAATTTTGCCCATATAAATACTTCTATTCAACTGTTACTAACATTCCACCGACAAAGCAATGTTTAGAGCGATTCGTGGCTTAGAATGACATTTCAGTAAATTCAAGGAGGTCTGCTTGTGAGAAGAGATTCAACACATGCTAAGGGAACTACATCTGCAGCAAAATCACACCGCGCCGCCGCACCCTCTTGCATTTCCTTTCGCCCATGATTGTTTCGAATTTTCTAGATTCTGAGTCACTCCTTCCGACATTCACTTTTTCGATTTCTTCACATTTTCCATGCAGCCATTTCGTATTAGTTTGCCTGAACTTCTGATTCATTTTATTCCCAAGTGACTTGTATTTCTGTATTTCCGAATTTACCAGAACGTTTTTGTACTTCCTTCTTTCTTTCATCGAGAGAAGTATTTCTAATTTCTTCGCAGCTACCTTCTTTGTACGTATGTTTTTCATCCCAACGTCTGTGATTTCCCCGTTTAGACATGTCCGTTCCTCTTCAACTGAACTGTCTACTGAATTATTCATTATTGCAGTATCTATAGCCTCAGACATATTGAGCATATCTCCTCATTCTAAGTAATTCTATATCACACTTTTTTGCGCACTGACTCTTCCTGACTAGTCTGTTAAGCTTCAGTCTACACTTCATCATTACTAAACTGTGATCTGAGTCTGTATCTGCCCGTGGGTACGTCTTAAATCCAATATCTGCCTGACCATGACATAATCTTACTGAAACTCCTCTTGTGATTCTTGAACAGAGTATTCGCTATTACTAATTGATATTCATTGCACAAGTGAATTAATCTTCCTCCACTCTCTTTCCTGGTACCAAGCCCGTATGTTCCTGTAACCCTTTCTTCTACTCCCTCCACAACTGCATTCCAATCGCCGATGACTATTAGATTTTCTTCTCCCTTTACGTACTAAGTTAGGCTTTTATGTTGGTAACGCCACGTAGCGCTCTGTATGAAAATCACTGTCTCTGCTGTGTGCAGTCTGTGGCTGGTTTGCATTGTTGTAATATTTGCTACTGTAGTGTTGGGCAGTTGGATGTCAACAGCTCGTAGCGTTGCGCCGTTGGAGGTGAGCCGCCAACAGTGGTGGATGTGGGGAGAGATGGCAGAATGTTGAGAGCGGACGATCTGGACCTGTGTCCGTCAGAAAAAGGAAATTTGTAAGACTGGATGTCATGAATTGATATATATATTATGCCTTTTGAACACTATTAAGGTAAATACATTGTTTGTTCTCCATCAAAATCCTTCATTTGCTAACTGTGCGTATCAGCAGTTAGTGCCTTCAGTATTTAGAATCTTTTATTTATCTGGCAGTAATGGCGCTCGCTGTACTGTAGTAGTTAGAGTAACGAAGATTTTTGTAAGGTAAGTGATTCTTGAGAGGTATAAGTTATTGTTAGTCAGGGCCATTCTTTTGTAGGGATTATTGGAAGTCATATTGCGTTGCGTTTTTGAGTACGTTCAGTTTTGCTCAGCTGTTTGAAAATTAAATGACGTAAGAGGTTTTTTTAAGGGGACGTTTCAACCTGTCCTAGGCTTTCGGATTCCACGCCTGCCTGGATTTCCATGCCTTCCTGGATGCATCGACTCTCGCTGCATCTAGCTCCCAGGAATTCCATGGCACCGCCGCCAGTCCTGGTCCCAATGGAAGTCGACACAATTTTATGGTCGTCGTCCTCTCTGTAACTGCAATACATGATCTGAAGATGGGCAGCTAGCCTGAAAGCGGTCACTGAAAATAAAAAATAGCGAACAAAGACTGAAATGCCATGTTTTTATTTAAAGCACGATCGCGGAAATTCCGTCAAGACAATCATGTCTAGTTTTGATAAATCGGGTTGTACTTAAATACACTGTAATACAGTCAAATGGCGGTGTGTTCCTTCAATGAACATGATTTGATTGCAACTGATGATGTCGCTAAAATGCTACGAAACCGGTCGTCGTTACAAATAAACCACTTAGAGTTGAAGAAATTTAATCTTCAGCCTGATATATTCTGCCTATGGTTGCCCTGGATACAGAGTCTTCTGCATGTTAAGAAATTATTAAGGTAATACATTGTAACGTGAATGTCTTTTGAATGACAATTGTGAAATTTTGAAATATGGAAATCTGTTAACTCTTTCGTAACTGTACTGGCAGAGATGCGTAGCGCGGCTATTGCCGCTCTCGTGGGGGGGAACTGAAAACTGTAACTCCCATCAGTAAAGATCTGAAAGTTATTAGTCACTGCTTCTTTTATAAAATTATATCTCTATTTATGAGAAGTAGGCGGGGAAGTACAGATCTGTGTCTTGCCCGAGCTGATTAGATAAAATGTATGGGCAGTAGCACTGGAGGTATCAGTGCTCGTAATACCCGCTCGCGCCGCCCGGACAACACCGGGCGGGTATTAGGGAGTAAGCTGGCGGAGGACCACACGGCGGTAGCGGCACAGACTAGCAGAGGCACGGCGCGGCCAGCGCGGCCAGCGCGTGATGTATGGCTCCCTCGGCGGCAAATGCTAGTGCTTTATGTGGCCGCGCTGGAAATGGCGTATGTGTGTGGGCGGGGGAAGGAGCAACACACGGAACTCTCATAAATACTGCGCCTTATCCTCTCACAGAAGATCACAGCGCCCCGGGTGTCTCACACAGAACGTGAGGTCGCTGTTGCGTCTTTGTACGAGCGCTGCCGCCTCTTGGGACCTACTGAGTCGTCTTTCACCAACAGACACTTCCGCCTTTTTGATCTAACCGAACCAGAGTAATATGGTAGCGGGTAACGATCTTAAGCCAAACGAGATGTTCGAACGTTGTAAGAGGTCCATGACTAAGGAATTTATTGCTAGCGCACTCGAGCAGATGTAATTTCAATGGACTGCTCACGCGCTGCCTGCGAGATGTAAGGTATAAAAGAATCTCAGACCAGAGAGCAGTCTTGTCAGCAGTAGGAACTGTGTAGCAGTCGTAGTAAGTAGTTTCGAGCAGTTGTGTGTACCGAGTTGGCTGGGCCGGTCGTGGGGAGCGATGGCGGAGCCTGAACGTTGTAGTATAAGGTAAAAGCAGCGTCACACATATGTAGTACAGTTATATCAAGTCCCACGTAAATGCTTTTAAAAACAAACCTCTTAATAATTTTCTTTCTTATAAAAATTAACTTTTGACACTCATTCAACTTAATTTAAAGATTTTACTAATTTCCGCAATCCATGGTCATCCTGATTATTGTAAAGAAAAATCAGTTGTTTCTTTTTATACATGACAAATATATCGGCCAGCATTGCACTGAGCTGTGCCAGAAAAATTTCTTATAGGAGCAGATATATATGCGTTATCCGGCGACCTTATTGAGGTAAAAATTTTCAATTTATACAGAATGATCTTTCAGGGCCATGACGCAGCGCTGCTGACGTCCAAAATTCACCACTTTAAATTCACAGTCAATTATTGAAAGGTTATCAGTGAGCCACGACTTTATTGAGAGGTTAGTCTCATTCTATTATTGGTAGGTTACGGAAGTTTTCTGTCGGGGAGGTTACAACGTTTGAAGTTTTTTTTTTTTTTTTTTTTTTTTTTTAAGTCGATTTATTCATTCATTCGGTAGTATCCAGACACCACTAGTAAAATTTTCTTATTCTTCACCGTTTATCTCCTAACAGAATCTAGTCACAATTCGTTTTTGACAGTTAAAAGGAAGCTCTAGCATAGTATACGGTTCTTAGAGATGAACCACTTGAAGAACGCTTCATCACTGTAACCAATGATATAGAAAAAGTCCTGTATCTCAATCACCCTGCTCTGCTGTTAGTCGTAGTAGCATATACGAAAAACTAAACAACTAAAACAAAAAGTAAAGGGCTGAGTGTACTTCTGCCAATGAAGACAGCACATCTCTTTTTACATGAGGCTTCGACCACCAAGGCGTCAACGTAGGAAGAATTGTCAGGTAATAGTCCTCTCGCCAACGCTTATGACGGAAGTCAGCAGCTAAAATTTGTCGTAAGTGTTGATTCAGAAGTCGTCAACATAATGCAGAAGTCTGTGTTCTCTGGCAGCTTTACAATACTCTACGCAGGGTGTGATGGTTCAAATGGCTCTGAGCACTATGGTACTTAACATCTGAGGTCATCAGTCCCCTAGACTTAGAAATACTTCAACCTAACTAGCCTAAGGACACCACATACATCCATGCTCGAGGCAGGATTCGAACCTGCGACCGTAGCAGCAGCGCAGTTCCAGACCGAAGCGCCTAGAACCGTTCGGCCACAACGGCCGACCTACATAGTGTGTGATATGCATTGATATGGCGACCTTGCCTAATCCCCTTTTTTATCTAATTGAGATATTGTCAGCTGTGAGCATGCGACCTTTCTAAATGAATCGTGAAAGAAACTGCTATAGCCATGCGAATTCAAATACAGAGATATGTTAGCAGCCATAATACGGCTCTGCCGTCGGCAACGCTTATATAATACAACAAGTGTCTGGCGCAGTTGCTAGATCGTTTGCTGCTGCTACAATGGCAAGTTATCAAGGTTTAAGTGAGATTGAACGTGGTGTTATAGTCGGCGCACGAACGATGGGACACAGCAACACTACGGCCATTTCACGAGTGTACAGTGAATAACAGGAATCCGGTAAAACATCAAATCTCCGACATCGCTGCGGCCGCAAAAAGATCGTGCAAGAATGGGACCAACGATGACTGAAGAGAATCATTCAACGTGACCGAAGTGCAACCCTTCCGGAAATTACTGCAGATTTCAATGCTGGTCCATCAAGAAGTGTCAGCGAGCGAACCATTGAATGAAACATCAATGATATGGGCCCTCGGAGCCAAAGCCCATTCGTGTACACTTGATGACTGCACGACGCAAAGCTTTTAAGCCTCGCCTGGGCCCGTCAACACCAACATTTGACAGTTGAAGACTGGAAACATGTTGCCCGATCGGACGAGTCCCGTTTCAAGTTGTATCGAGCGGATAGACGTGTGCGGGTATGGAGATAACCTCATGAATCCATGCACTGTGCATGTCAACAGGCGACAGTTCAAGCTGGTGGAGGCTCTGTATTGGTGTGGGGCGTGTGCAGCTGGAGTGATATGAGATCCCTGACACGTCTAGATACGACTCAGGCAGGTGACACATACGTAAGCATCCTGTCTGATGCTGTTCAGAAGAGATCTTCACTCCCTCTTACGAATTTATGGACAGCCCTGCAAGATTCATGGTGTCAGTTACCTCCAGCACTACTTCAGACATCAGTTGGGTGCATCACACGACGTGTTGTAGCACTTCGTGCTCGCGCGTCCTAGACTATATTAGGCAGGTGTACCAGGCTCTTCACTGTACTTTCAGATGCGATAAAATCCACTACAGACCATGTGTTAAAAAATGGTCGAATATTTCTAGAAGTGGTAGAAACCACCAAAGCAAGCAAAGAAGTCCTGTAAATATCGGCTCTAAAATGCATATCTGAAGGGCTATAAGGTAGTGTTCAATTGCAGAGATGTGTTTCACAGCAGCGAAGATGATTAACCAGTACTCAGAGCACTTAAGGCATCCATTTCAGAATCTTTGTTTACTGGAATTTTATCTTTTTTTATTTTTTTAATATTACTTCCTCCTAAAATATGGAAAGCAAAGAGCTTGCACTACAACACACGTATTTCACAGTATCAAAAACAAATAATCTGTCACAGCTCTTAAGGTATGTCTACACATTTTAGAGCACATGTTTATGGAATTTTTTTCTTGTTATGGCGGGTACTACCACCTCTCAAAATATTTCATAATTTTTTACACCCTGTATAACAAAACAGGTTGGGCACTTTTAAACATCTTGTAATCAATCAAAATATTTCAAGGAATGCACATCAAATCGTCACACAACGATCTAAGTTCGTAATTGTTTTTAATACATATGTTCACGTAGCATTCTAGTCGATTTTATCACGTCTGAAGATGGCAGCTATTGCCGGAACCGGTAATATTAATATTTTATATATTTTTAAGTAAAACAATAAAAGTGAGATTTCGCTTTCTGGCCCCAAACAGGCCAATCACGGCCGCTGTGTTGTCGTCCGGCAGTGGAGTCACTGAATTCAGTATGGAGCTGCATGTGGTCAGCGCACCGCTCTCCCAGGCGTTCGTGGGTCTGCTGACTTTAGAACCTCTGCTGATAGTCGAGGAACTGCTCAGTTGCCCTCAGAGAGGCTGAGTGCACGCCGTACCAGTCTTTCCGCCAAGGAAAAATCCCTGACTATTCAGGAAGTCGAGCGCTGGTCCTCCGCAGGACAGTCAAACGAGCTGACCATTCAGCTGCGATGGGTGGATGTGTATTTAAGTGACTTAAAAAATTATTATTCAGGCATTGTCTCCTCAGTCACTCTAATCGAATTATTAAGTTGGACAACCTGCATCGGAAATGCATCTCATAAAAATGTTTTCCCACGGCCAAAAATGGTTCAAATGGCTCTAAGCAATATGGGACTTAACATCTGAGGTCATCAGTCCCATAGAACTTACAACTACTTCAACCTAACTGACCAAAGGACATCACATACATCCATGCCCGAGGCAGGATTCGAACCTGTGACCGTAGCGGTCGCGCGGTTCCAGACTGAAGCGCCTAGAACCGCTCGGCCACCCCGGCCGGCACGGCCAACATATTTCTCCCGGGAGCAGAACTTGGGGTTATTAAGTTTACAGTGCGATGGGACTGGAGTTCCGGCCCGCCCAACAGTGTGCTCATCAACGCCCGTTGAGATTGTAACCACAGCATTTAATTCGGGGCGGCTAGCTGCAGTCGCGGTTTGCAATGCGTTTACTGTGTCCATTGTGTTGCGGCATCTGCGCTAGGCTGGTCTTCGCAAGCAGTCAAAGTGCATGCAGTATAACAATCGACTCTTGGATGATTTACTAACGCTTCATGCATGCATTTACAGTGATTATCACCAAGTATTTATTATTTAATGCCCCACGATAAGATGTTATACTTAACCTACTTTGGCGTCAACGTATAGGGGATGTTTCAGATAAGTTTTGGTTATAACAAGTATCATCTGGAAGACCACAAGGCAACAAATACGAACTGCAGAAAGACTGGTTCCGAACTCCCGACTGATTATAATTTAGTACACTGGCCGTTGGCTCATTCGGCACGTAGTCACGTGCATATATCACAGCATTGTTTTCCATAATGGCCTATATGGTGTGTTGCCTTAATAATTTCTTACTGTGGCATCCGGTTTTGTAAACTGGAATCATGTAAGTATAAATTTTATCTTTTTTTAAATACAGGGGGTGATTAAGTAATGAAACTCATTTTTTCTTAGCTAGTTTCGTTTAACAAATTACGGGATTTGTTACGAGACATCACAAAATATTCCCTCTTCAGTTCGTATATCTTGATGAAGTTACTACTGCTGGCGGCACTATTCGTAGCCTTTAAAATGCGGGTTCCCGGGTTCGATTCCCGGCGGGGTCAGGTATTTTCTCTGCCTCATGGTGACTGGGTGTTGTGTGCTGTCCTTAGGTTAGTTAGGTTTAAGTAGTTCTAAGTTCTAGGGGGCTGATGACCATAGATGTTAAGTCCCATAGTGCTCAGAGCCATTTGAACCTTTAAAATGTCAGTAACGGAGGTGGGTTCCAAGCAGAGAGCTATTATTGAGTTTCTTTTGGTGGAAAGCCTGAGCATCGCACATATCCGTAGGTGGTGAACAAAAGAACGATGAGTCATTGGGCGATGCGTCTGTCATGATCGCAACAACGTCGCGAAAACCTGTCCAATCTCCTGCGCGCCGGCCGATCGCACACAGTTGTGACTCTTGCAGGTAATCGACGGATAACAACGAAACACCTCGCTGCGCTACTGCACGTCTCCGTTGATGATGCTCGCACTGTCGATCACCTGTTGGGGTACTCAGATGTGTGTGCCTGTGGATCCTCGCCGTCTAACAAAAGACCAGAAACAGCAGCGAAGGACCATCTATGCGGAATTTCTTGCGCATTGCGAGGCTGATCGTGACAGCTTTCTGTCGAACATCGTCACAGACGATGAAACATGGGTCCATCTCTTTGAACCGGAATCAAAATGGCAAATCATGGCGTGGCGACGCACCATCACTCCTCCGAAGGAAAAGTTCTAAGCCGCATTTTCAGCCTCCAAAGTCATGCCGACAGTCTTTTGGAATTCTGAAGGGGTTATTTGTTTGATGTCCTCCCTCATTGGGCAACGAGAGTCTCTGAAGTGTATTGTGCTACATTCAGGACATTGAAGAAACGACTTCAGCTTGTTGCTGCCACAAAAAGGCAAACGAACTACTCCTTTTTCATGACAACGCAAGTCATCACACAACGCTGCGCATCCGAAAGGAACGCACAAAATTTCATTCGATATTCTTCCTCATCCACTCTACAGCCTGGGTCTCACACCTTCCGACTTCCATCTGTTTGGCATAATGAGGAATGCGCTCCACAGGAGGCAGTACGTGGGTGAAGGGAAGGTAGAGTGGCACCTCGTGGCCAGAGAGACCCTTCACATTGAACCGAGAGTTTGTTGAAAATAAGGTTTCCTAGGCAAACGAGAGGGGAATGATATAGTATACTAGAATCCTGAATGGAATCAACATCCTTTCAGAAAAAAAATGTGTTGCATTACTTACAGAATCCCCCCTTGAGCAACAGTGGTTCTTTGTCTATTGAGGAATGAATTTCTGTTTGCTATTGCTAAAATTAAATTTTGAAAATATCCAAGTCCATGGCATTTGTTATTAATGATACATAGAACTGAAAACAGATTTCATTTCTCATAGACACACCATCTTTTGACTACAACTTTTTTTAATGTCAGAGATATATAAGGATCAAATTCACATAATAGTTTGCAAAAATGTGTCATAGTATAACACTGATGAGCTAAGGAAACTGGTGCACCCGCCCAATATCGTGTAAGGCACCCGCGAGCAAGCACAGGTGCCGCAACAAGGGGTGGCATGGACTCGACTAATGTCTGAAATACCGCTGGAGGGAAATGACACCATGAATCCTGCAGGGCTGTCCATATATCCATAAAGCACGAGGGGTCAAGATCTCTTCTGAGTAGCACGTTGCAAAGCACCCCAGATATACTCAAAAATGTTCAAGTCTGGGGAGTTTGGTGGCTAGTGGAAGTATTTAAACTCAGAAGAGTGTTCCTGGAGCCACTCTGTAGCAATTCTGGACGAGTGGGCTGTCACATTGCTCAGCTGTAATTGCCCAAGTCCGTCGGAATGCACTATGGACATGAATGCATGCAGGTGGTCAGACAGGATACTTACGTATGTGTCACCTGTCACATTCGTGTCTAGGCGTATCAGGTGTCCCATATCACTCCAGCTGCACACGCCCCATACCATTACAAAGCCTCCACCAGATTGATCAGTCCCCTGCTAACATGCAGGGTCCATGAATTCACGAGGTTGTCTCCATAACCGTACACATTCATTCCCCTAGTCCGACCAGGCAACATGTTTCCAGTCATCAACAGTTCAATGTCGATCTTGTCAGGCCCAGGTGAGGCGTACAGCTTTGTGTCGTGCAGTCGTCAAGAGTACACGAGTGGGCGTTCGGCTCTAAAAGACCATATCGGTGATGTTTCGTTGAATCATTCGCACGTTGACACTTGTTGTGGCCCAGCATTGAAATCTGCAGCAATCTGCGAGAGCTTTGGACTTCTGTCATATTGAACGATTCTCTTCAGTCGTCGTTGATCCCGTTCTTGCAGGATCTTTTTCCGGCCGCAGGGATGTCGGAGATTTGATGTTTTACCAGATTCGTGATACTCACGGTACACTCGTGAAATGGTCGTACGGGAAAGTCGCCACTTTACCGCTGCCTCGTAGACGCTGTGTCCCATCGCTCATGCGACGACTGTAACAACAATTTCAAACTCGCTTAAATGTTTGTAGCCTGCCATTGTAGCAGCAGTAACCGATCTAACAACTCGTTGTCGTATACAGGCATTACCGACGCTAGCGCCGTATTCCGGCTGTTTACATATGTTTGTATTTGAATACGCATGCTGACACCAGTTTCTTTGGCGCTTCAGTGTATAAAAAAATATGGAACTAAATACAATTTCGTAAATATCTTAGAGTGTAGCGTACTTATGTAAAGACCATGAATCACTGACTTTAAAACCGAAATCAGATCGAACATTGCCGAAGAGAAAGGTGGAATCGCAGTTTTCCGAAAGCTCAGGATGGTACATGTCCTATGCGTGTGGTAATTTCCGTCGTGCGGCCATTATCACGTCGGAAGCATGTTCTCCTGAGTATATATATATATGGCGCGGTAGTATCGCGTACACAAGGTACAAAAGGGCGCCGCTTTGGCGGAGACGTCAGAATATATATATATATATATATATATGGGCACATACAGAGAATGGACAACAACCGACTTACAAAGAAAATTTTTGATGTAGTAAACAGCTCAAGCAAGAAAACAAAATGGTATCATGAAATGGACGAAGACTTAAGGCAGATAGGGATCAACAGGCAAATGATAGGAGACAGGAAATACTTCAGAAACAAAGTTAGGAGTGCAAAATTTATTGTAAAGGAGAGAAAGAAGAAAGGAACATTATGGACAGAGCAAAGGAAACAGGAGCACAGCCAAAGGATGAAGAGATTTTGGGAAGAGAAGAGGAAGAAAGGAAAGAAGTGAAAATTGTGTCATCATGTGATTTCCGAGTTCAAACACTGACACTGTCCATAAGGGCAACAACGAAATGAATGAATATATATATATATATATATATATATATATATATATATATATATATATATGTGTGTGTGTGTGTGCGCGCTTATGTGTGCGTAGTGCGTGTGTGCCTTAAACAGCTATCCGCGATTTCTGTCACCCAACTGTACGTCACTCGCTGCCTCCTAGCCTGGTCCACCTCGTGGGGCACTGACATTGGAGAGCTGCATGAAAGGCTACTAACAAATGGTCCGTTCGGGACACTACATGGTACTGATATGTTCCAAAGGCCCGCATGCGAAAATTCAGTTTTTCAAGGGGGCTTGTTTCGGGTTATTTTAGCACATATATAAGAGATCAAGCGTTTTGGATAGTCCTTGGCCTAGCGACCATTTGTATGCCTATTGGAAGACGGGAGGTGTTGCAGGTATCCTAAACTACAGGATCGAAATTTGAACATTACACACTTCATCCTGCAGCCAGGAAAATCGAGCAAACCGGTTTGTGACTTTGCATTAGGTGTGTTCTAGGATATATTTTAGGCGTCTTGTAAATGCACCATTTGTTCGCGGGCACTTCACGCCTATGCAAATGCGCACAAATCTGTACAGCAGTGACACAAAAGATGCCCTAAAATGGACGTGTATATTTCTATTGTCTATTGTCAAACCACAATTAATGAAAGATGTTTATATTTTATTAACTAGCTGACCCGACAGACTTCGTCCTGTCAAAAAGATTTGTAATATGGCAGTTTTTTTGCCTACGTATTTAAAAAAATTCTCCTGAACAGAACCGTCACCCTGGTGATAGGGCGTTGTGAATAAAAAATAATTAAATAAAACATATATAAGGATTTAAAAGTAAGTAATCGCTTTATTGTTAATCATGTGAATCATAATTATTATTATTATCATTGTAGTGCTTTGTGGTATACGATGTTTTTTGTTTGATTACCTGGCGCATAGATAAACAAATCTGATGGTTTTCCAACACGGGAACAGGCAACATACAATTGACCATGTGAGAAACATGGGTTTTCTAGATTAATACCACAAACACTTAATGATTGCCCCTGGGACTTGTTTATAGTCATAGCAAAAGCAAGCCGCACTGGAAACTGTAGTCGTTTAAACTCAAATGGCACATCAGTCGGAATCATTGGGATGCGCGGTATGAGAACATCTTCTCCTTTATACTTTCCTTTGAGTATAGTTGCTTCTATCACATTGTTTAGTAATTTTTTTATCGCTAACCGTGTACCGTTGCAAAGACGCGGTTGGTTGATATTTCGCAACATTATAACCACCGATCCAACCTTTAATTGAAGATTGTGAGGTGGCAATCCTGGCAAATCCAGCGAGTTTAAAAATTCCGGTGGATAGTTGACTACATCATCTTGATTAGTAGCCGAATCAACTGATTTATATATCCTCAATTCGCCTGTAATTTGTTCTTGAATTTTGAAATTTAATTCATTTACATCTATGTTTTTTGCAGCCAGTATAGCTCGTTCGCTCAACCAATCATGGTTTCTGTAATTTTGAGAAACATCTGGAAACACCTTCTGGATAAGTTCATCTTTTGATCGAGTTAACTGACAAAAACTTTGAGGAAAGTTAATGCAGCCAGTCGACATGTCTATAGGAAATTTGCCATTACCAATGTCAATGAGTTGTTTAGAGAATATGTTTCCAGATTGGTCATTTCGCAACTCGACACGCATATTCTTGCTTAAATGAAGTACTTTGACATGTTTCCATAAATTGGAGGACTTTAGACATGCATTGAGTTCATCAGCTGGCGTTGATCGTGGAATCACTGGCAATGTTTGACGAAAATCTCCTGCTAATAAAATCATTGCACCACCAAATCGGTTATTATTGCTCCGTAGATCTTTTAAGGTTCTGTCTAAAGCCTCCAAAGATTTTTTATGTGCCATCGTGCATTCATCCCAAACAATCAATTTACATTGCTGCAAAACCTTTGCCATTGCAGAGTTCTTCGAAACGTTGCAGGTTGGAGTTTCATTGCTTTGCATATTTAATGGCAATTTTAGTGCTGAATGGGCTGTTCGACCACCTTCAAGCAAAGTTGCTGCGATTCCCGACGAAGCGAGTGCAAGTGCAATTTTATTTTGTGAGCGAATTGTTGCTAATATTAATGAAATCAAAAAAGTTTTTCCTGTACCACCAGGTGCATCTAAGAAGTAAATCCCTCCAGTTTCATCATTTGTTACTTTCATAAGAGTTTCAAATACATACTTCTGTTGTTCAGTTAACAGTGGAAGATTTGTTTGAATTAATTCTTTCAAAGCGTTGAGATCATACAGTTTTTCTCGATGCAACTCTTGGTTAAAAGCGTCATGCATTGGACGATTGGGCGCGGTCAGGCCTAATTGAATTAATAGTTTGTTTGACATTATCAAGCACATGTCCTCAATTGAAATCAATGCTTCATTGTAAATTTCTTCACTGATTTGTATATTTGGATTTCCCATTCTATTCCGTATTTGATACAAAATATCATCACACATATAATCTTTGTACTTGATCCACAAATCAATTGGGTTTGATGGGAAGCATGTAGATATGATTATAGAAAACAATGTTCGTATTTGATGAGCGTGTGATGATATTACAGCATCATTGAGAGTTTGCTCCCAATGAGCGTCATTTTCAAGCAATTGCAAACGTTGACAGGCTTCTCTGTAGGATCCACACAATTCACCATGAACAGTTCGTAACTGTTGGAATGATGTTGGGCCACGTACATTGACTAATAGCAGTCGTAAATAAAAACATTCATCATTGCTTGGATGTACTGAATAAATCCGGCCAATCGCATCGGTGGAATATACATCTGTATATCCTGGAACTGGTTTTCCTTGTTTCCGTCGTATAAATCTCCTTGAGGATTGATTCCAGGTATAATATTTTGGCATTTCAGAATATAGCAATGTTTGTGCGAAATGATCGTTTTCGCATGTCTCAAAAAAACTGGTTAATGTAGTAGATGGTGGCTGAGGAGCTCTTTGTACTGCGTTCTGTGCTGTAAAATACACTCTTTGTCCATTTTCTAAATGCAAAGCTAAGTGAACAACAGAAGGGTGTCTCTCATGAATAGGAAAAGAAAATATTCGCCAAACTGCTTCATTACTACTGACATAGCGGCCCATTTGGTATTGGGTAACTTCATCATTGGAATTCTCTGCACCAATTCCAATCACAGCCATATCACTCCCTTTGGTTACATATTTGCAAATGTATTTAATAGATTTCACTGAATGGCAAGATTCAACATTGATGTGTGCTTTGAATGTCTTTGATAAAATGGGTGAATATGGAACAATCCAACGATTATCTATTTCAATATCTTGTTGATTTAATTTGACAATTGTTGATTTTCCATTGTCTGCTGTCGATCTGCGACGATACAATGGATAAGCGTCATTACCAGTAATTGTTTCCGATATTAATGTCCGTGGATATCGTTTTGAACATTTACCATCCATCATACACGGTGAATTTTGATTAAGAGTTCCACAGGGACCATGTATCATGTTTTTGATAACTACCTCATGCAATCCAGGATCTACTTGTACATTAGGGATTTCAGCTGATATCACTGCATCAACTTCATTTGGCCTTATCTTTTCAACCAACCAAATCAAAATGTGTGCATGTGGCAATCCTCGTTTCTGCCACTCCACAGAATACATCCAGCAGCGTGTCTCACCAAACACATTATGTTTTACGATGAAATCCATTAAAGATTTCAACTTTTGTCTAAAGACTCTGGCTGTAATATCATGACGATCAATCGGTGATTGCCCAGGGAATAACTCCTGCTTGATTTCTATCCATTGCGGATTGCATGTAAATGTGATGAACAAATCTGCTGTACCATAATGACGAACATACGACATGGCATCTTGAGCATATTCGTGCATATGCCGAGGGCTTCCGATGTATGTTGCTGGAAGAATAGTCATCCGACCGACATTCTGTGCATTTCCATCAGTATTAATCGCATCTCGAAGGTGAATATACTCTTCAGATCGGAGTTTGGTTTGATTCAACCTGATGAATGTTAATCTCTCCGTTTCAATTTTTACATACATGTCAACAACATATTTGTGATATAATCGCCGACATTTCAATATGTGATTTTCTTCATTTTCCCGAATCATTAGGCGGTATGAATAATAGTTCATTGAACTGGCTTTTTGTTGGTTTCAGAACCTGTAAATAGATTTTCTTTTAATAACATTCAAATATAAAATTAAAATACATAATATAATGACTGAGATATTATCGCCATAGCTAAATTAATATTTTAGTTACCTGTAATGGGATTTATCATTTTTATTGAGAAATCGTAGCCATCTTCACCTTGCCAAAATATAATGGGATATTGCAGTGCATCATATGAGCGGTGTGTTTCCTTTATACGTTGTAATTGATCATTCCGACGATGTAAAACAATATCACGGGATTCCAAGTTTTCTCCAACTACAACGATAGCAACTTCATCAATAGTTGGTGCATTAAAACGTCTTGTATGTTGACCTGCAGGTGTTTTATCAGCTCTGATTACAATTTTGTGATTATCGGATGGCATCAGATCCAGGGCAGTTTTAAACAATATAATCAATTGATTGTGTTGATGAAATAAAGTTTGTAATTGTTCTACAATAGACCTCTTTACTAAATTGTTATGTGCACAACGCAGATCAATTTCTTGTGGTGAATTGCCCATAAAATAAATTTGCAGGAATTTGTTGTCGCTATCTGACACTGGTAACAGTGAACCTGCTCTGTGATATATTTGCCCTTGTATCTGTAAATAAAATTAAATATTATGGTGTGGTATAAATTAATGGATTGTCAGTGATCAAACTTAAATAATATTTGATCTTAAAAAGTATATATTTAGTTTGAACTAATATCTATCAAATATAAAATGTAATAAAAGTGTCACTGAAACTGAATCACCATATAATATGATGACTAAGTGATATATAAGTGATTAAGAAATTGAAGATTAGTGACACATCTTAACTTTTGTGACAGAAAATTTTGTTTGCTAAAATAATTATGAGTAACTGCTATAATACATACCTTGAAAGTTGGCATAAAATTTTCCCGAACTACATTTGTTGCCCCAAATGAAGTCATTTGAAAGCAATTGTTATATTGTTGGATATGTGTCAAAAAGTGTATAGAATCTGTTCCTATTCCTGAAACCAATGAGTACAATGGTTCTGGTGGTGGGTCCAATGGTATCAATTTCACTTTACCATTTGCGCAACACAATCCATTGGCTTCGTTTTTGTATTTTAATGCCTTACAGTGTGAGCAAACCGAGTTCATAGAACCAATAACAACACATTGGTAGTTACTGTAGTCAATTGACACATCGTAACTGAAAGCAGCTCGATTCAAACTTGCGCGATTATTAGTTGAATGTCGCGCTCGCGCTTCACGCGTTTGTGATATCCGAATTCTTTCACGTTCATTTACGTCGTCACGTTCTTGTGCCGTACGATTAGATCGGTAATTAGCTTGGTTTGTAGCATTTCTGGTTCTTCTACCTAAATTGCTTCGTCTTATAGGAGGCATATCAAATATAAATTAGTTTTTCACTAATCACGAACTAAACAAACACTAACTAAGTAAACACTCTGCACAAAACACGAATTTGTTTCGTGTATCAGTTGACAAAAGCAAACTCAGTAGATTAGGTCACAGACAACTTTTTTTTTTTTTTAAATTTTATATGACTTGAAGTCAAATCCTTTTAAGCCGTACGAATTGTAACGCGATTTTTGTTTGACTGATGTAATGACGTGGAAACTGATGCATTTTATCTCGCGTGCCGAAACTAATACAAAAGAAACGCGAGTTTCGGAACGCGACATTAAACTTCTCCAACTATGTATTCTGTGCTCCAACGCACACACGCACATTGTTTTGATAGATATGATCTTTGACGTTAGGAACACACCTACATTGCTTAGACAACAGTGAGTGCTTGTAATTTAATATGAACTTTATACCATAGCAATAAAGCTCAAATTGACTACGTTTTAGTTACAAATCATTTGTATAGGAAAAAGAAAAGGGCTATTTTTAGGGTTTTTCCAGCAATAATTCTAATTTTTCTCGCCGTAAAAACCATCCTTGAACTTCAACGAACATTTTAAAAAAAGATTTGGCCAAATTGGTCGAGGCGTTGTTGAGTTATGCGCTTACCAACACATTTTGCGATTCATTTTAATATGAACTTTATACCATAGCAATAAAGCTCAAATTGACTACGTTTTAGTTACAAATCATTTGTATAGGAAAAAGAAAAGGGCTATTTTTAGGGTTTTTCCAGCAATAATTCTAATTTTTCTCGCCGTAAAAACCATCCTTGAACTTCAACGAACATTTTAAAAAAAGATTTGGCCAAATTGGTCGAGGCGTTGTTGAGTTATGCGCTTACCAACACATTTTGCGATTCTTTTTTATATTATAGATAATTCAATAATTGTCACCATGTAGTTGGAATTACAATAACAGGTTGCGCAGTCACGAGATATCAGAAGTCCTCGGCAGTTTATATGCCGCGCCAAGATGGGCGAGGGTCCCAATGGAACTTGGCGCCGATGAGTGCGGTCGTGCGGCACGCTGGATTATTTTTAAATAGAGGTGGAGCCCCTCCACGCCCACATAGGCATGATGGCCAACACAAAAGGTCTACTGCCATCTCTGCATAAAGGTCAGTATTCACTAAAGTGAGGTGTCGCAGGATGTGGGTACTGCGATGTTTGCGTACGTCTGGTTAGGATTAACCATTAATACGCGCTCATCTGGAGATAGATTGGTCGAAATCTGACGAAGGGTAGCGGTTTGTAGGGCAGAGGAAAAAAAGAGCCAAGGCAAGAGCCAAGGGAAAAAAACCTCTGCGAAAATTAGGTCGGGTGGCAAGAGCAGTAGCGGTTGTCTTGCTGCCTGCGATAGGTTGTGCAAGGATAGGGTTTGTTAGTAGTGGGTATCATGCATGTCGATACCTTGACGTTGTGCGTTTGTGCTGCTCGGCGGCTGGCGCTGGGTGCTGGTACAGAGTCCTCGTTCAGCGTCAGCAACCTGCAACAGTTAGGTTTGTTATCTATCTTGTGTCCGATAGGTCATATACCGGAGGCACAGTGTAAGGGAATGTTGGCAGCTTGTTTGTGCGTCTGTGGGCGAGCTCGTCGGTGTCCCTGCTGTGGGCTGTTGGTCGGCACTAATAGCAGCTGGTAGTTGTCATTCAGTGTTGCTGATATGCAGGGGCTTGCCGACGTTTGTCGCTGTTTGCGTATGTTAGTTAACCATAGGTGGTTATGCTCTAGCTAGCAGTGTCTTTGGCCGCTTGTGTTTCCACTTGTGGTTGTGATCGTAGTTTCCCAGAGTGAGGATGAAAGGATTGTTCGAGTGTCTCGAGTTCCTGTATAGTCTTGTGGCGTGTTTTTTGAATACTTCCTTGAGGGTATCAAGGCGGTATTCATGGTGAAGATCCACGGTGCGTGTGTAGCGTGGAGCATTGCTAATGATTCGTAGCACCTTGTTCTGCATGATCTGCAGGCGGCGCAGTCGTGTGGGAGCTGCATATCCCCAGACGAGAGCTGCGTACGTCATCAGAGGTCTAATCAGTGTCATGTATAAGGACCTCGACACCCTCCTATTCAGTGTGCTTTCCCTGTTGAGCATTGGGTAGAACTGTTTGAGCCTCGCGTGCGCTCGGTTGGCAACGTATTCGATGTGGTCCCCCCATGTAAGTTTCCGGTCCAGCCAGACACCAAGGTACCTGACTTTCTCACGGAAACGTATTGGGCGTGTATGTAGTGTTATTGGTCTACAGTGTTGGTGTTTGCGCAGTAGTTTCGGTCTGCGTGTGAACAGAGCTGCTTCGCTCCAACCAAGGCTCAGCTGTTCTGAATGCTGTCTGTATTAGTGAATTGATGTTCGACGGTTTCCAGTCTTGCGGGAGGGTGGCTGTGTCATCCGCGTAGACGGCTAACGTCGTGTTTTGTGTCGCTGGGAAGTCATTAATGTACAGGTTAAACAAGATAGGCCCTAGGATGCTCCCCTGGGGTACTCCAGCTTGGATACCGTGTTGTGTTGATTGTTTATCCTGCACGTTAGTATTGAAACATCTGTTCGTGAGATGTGAGTGTATGAGACGTACGAGTCCGTCTGGGAAACCAGCTTCGCTTAGTTTGCGTATGCGTCCGTTGTGCCAGAGACGATCTAAAGCCTTTTCGATGTCTAGGAACACGTCCCCTGTGGCTTTGTTCATGTTGTAGCCGTGTGTTACATGTTCGACTACGCGGAGGAGTTGTTGTGTTGTCGAGTGGTGATTCCTAAAGCCGAATTGCTCCGGTCTTAGGGTGTCGTTGGCGATGCAATGCCTAGTGATACGTTTCAGTATTACCTTCTCAACAATCTTGCTGAGCGAACACAGCAGACTGATGGGTCGGTAATTTTGTGGGAGGGAGTGGTCTTTCCCTGGCTTCCTGAACATCAGGTCCTTGGCCGCCTTCCAAAAGTCAGGGAAGTGTTGGTGTGTCAGGATGGCATTCGTTAAGTGTGTGAGGTGTTCTACGGCTTTATCCGTGAACTCTTGGAGGACACGGTTTTGAATGCCATCAGGCCCAGGGGCTAGCGTTGGTGTGCTTGATAGCCCATGTGATTTAATTTGTCCTAGTACGTCTTATTTCGTTGCGCGAGGGCTGGGCTACAAGTCGTGTAACCTCCTGGTCCGTTTCAAGTGTGAATGCTGGGTCTGAAGGAACCAGATTCGGCATGAAGGACGCTGCAAGTGTTGTGGCCATAAGCTCTGCCTTTTCCGTCGCGGAGTAGGCCGGGCCGTCTGGTCCTTGTAACGTGGGAATGTAATGTTTCTCCTTGGTCAAGTGTCTGGCCAGCTGCCACACGCCAGGACGTGTGGTATCCAGCCCAGCGAGTTTCTGTCCCCATTGCTCGTTTCTGAATGTTTGTATGTTATTCCGTTTTATGCCCTGAAGTCTGTTGACGTGCAGTTTATAGAACGGGCGCCTGGTACGCTGCCAGTATCTCCTGAGGCGGTTCCTCATTGAGATAAGGCCCAGGATTTCCTGGGGCAGGGCCGTCGAGTGTTGCCTTGGTGTTGTAAATGGAATGGCGTCAGTCATTGCGTCTTGGACGGCAGTTGTGAGAGCCTCCACAGCCTCATCGATTTGCTGTGTGTTGTTAATTTCGTGAGTGTCAGGAATGCGACTATCAAGCGTTTCCTTGAACAGTGTCCAATTCGCACGCTTGTAGTTAAGCATCCTGCGTGGTTCGATGTCCTGCAGTGTCTCTTCCATGTGCAGTATTACAGGCATGTGGTCCGAGTCCAGATCGTTTTCAACCGTTAGGCTGAGTGTGCGTGTGATGCCCTTTATGAGGGCTATGTCTAACACGCCTGGCCTATGTCGAGCCTGTGTAGGCACGAACGTGGGAATGTCCGGCCCAAGTATAATGTAGTTTCGGCCTAGTGCGTGTTCGTACAGTTTCTTGCCGTTGGAGGTTCGTATTCGTGAGTTCCAATCTGGGTGTTTTGCGTTGAGGTCTACAGCGGCTGTTACCCGCGGTGCTATGTTGAGTACTGTGCTGATATCGCGTGTTACTATGTTTTTAGGAGGATTGTACATCGATACCAGTGTGGTGTAGGCTCGGTTGAACTTAACACTGACGGCTGTGGCCTCTAGTCTTTCAAGCGCTGGGAGCTCGATGTTCGTGTGTTCTATGTCTCTGTGTATGATGATTGCCGTGCCACCCCCCCCCCCCCCCCCCTCCTGCCATCCGCTCGGTCGGTACGATAGACGCAATACCCTGGGAAGTTTAGTTGTTTGCGAGGCGTAAGCAGTGTTTCGTTCACAAGAGCGATTCGGATGCCCTTTCGCTCCATGAACGCGGCCATCTCGGCTTTTTTGCTTGCGATCCCGTTGGCATTCCAAAACAGGATCTGTGAGATTGTGTTTAAGTCTGCGTTTCGGGGCTGGTGTGGTGTATTATCCATGTAGTAGTGTAAAAAGCGGTGTGATAGTGGCTTGGAAGCTAGTTGAGCGTACCCGACATGAACTGCATGAAGAGTTGTGAGACACACCCCATAATCTTCGTGACTATTTCAGTGGTCGTGCGTCCGGGGAATAATGTTTCCATTATTCTCTGGAATGTTGTCGTAATGTTGGTCATGTCGGCCTGCGAGTTATTGGTCGTGTTAGCGGCCGCTTGTTCCAGTGTTGGCGTTTGGTGAGGGCTGGCCTGAGAGTCGGCTGTTCGTGTGGCAGTTGTGGGCGCCTGTGTATTCTCTGTGGTGAGTGGGTGTGTTATGTGGGTTGTTGAGTTAGTGTCCGGGATGTGTTCGTGAGTGTTGGTGTCCTGTTGTCTGTGTACTTGTTGTGGTGTGGTCGTGTTCCTCGTGCTGCGACTGTTTCTCCTTCTCCTCCTCCTCTGGCGCTGTGGTCGTCCCTGTGTAGGTGCGTTTTCTGTAGCCTGTGGTGGGCTGCAGTTCGCGATCTCAGGGGGTAGGGTGGTGTTGTTGCTGGTTTCGTGTGGTGTGCCCGGTGCGGGTTTGGTGTCAGGTGTTGTGTTTGTCTGTTGTGTGTCTGTTGCTGGGGGTGTTTGCCGAGCGTGTTCTGAGCTCTGTGGCTCCTCTGACCGTCCCGCGCTGCTGGGGCTGCCAGCGACCACTCCAGCGAAGGATATTCCACTTCTTACTGGGCGCGGGGGCGGTTTTGGAACTGTGATGGCGGTAGGTTTCGCATGTTTCGCGATTTTGCGCCTCAGAGCTGCTTTGTAAGCAATGCACGCTCTGTAGTTTGCCGGATGGGCAGCACCACAGTTGGCGCACTTGCGAGGTGCTGTATGGGGGAGTTTGCAGCGTTGGGTCGTGTGACCGCCAGCGCAAATGCGGCAGCGGGGTGCGAGACCGCATCTGATACCCGCGTGCGCAAAGCGCTGGCAGTTGTGGTATGGTTGGGGGGTGCGCGGCATGTTGTAAACCTCTACATTGATGACCATGTGAAGAAATAGCTTTAACTTCAGCAGGTCGCGGGACGTGGCCGTGTCGGCCAATTCCGCCATGTAATTATGAGACGGTCTTGCTGTGCCGAACTCTGACATTCGGTTTACCCGAATGCACTCCCACCCGAGAGCAGAGAGTTCATTGTGTACTGTGTCCGTCGGGGTTCGTGAGTCTATCCTCTTTATCACGTACTGCTGTGTTTTTTTCCAGGACTGTCCTGTACGTGAAGTGCTCTACCTTCCTTTCTTTGAGAAAGTCCAGTAGATTTGTGCAATCTGCCTTGTTCGCCACGTACAGTGCGGCGTGTTCCCCGGTGAGCTTAGAGTAGTATGTTGTGGGGCTGTGCTGATTGTTAAATTCCTTGTTTAGGGGACTTAGGTCTCCGTAGTTGTGAATGATGACCGGTGGAAAGGCAGTCGCCGTGTTGTTCGTGTTCTGCGTAGCTGCTTGTATATTTGTGGTTGCTGCAGTCGCAGGGTTGTTTGTGTTGGTCCCTGTGTTGTTTTTGTTGTTTTTTCGCGATGTTGATGGTGTTGGCAACAGCGCTCGGCCGTTGCCTCGTGAGTTTGTGGGCTCTTTTGTTTGCGTATTTGGCTGCTGTTTGCGCCTTGGGCCGACCTGCTGCCACGGCCCGTCTTCGTCTGTGTTTGTTGTGTCCTCCGTCGGCTCTGGATCCGGTTCCGTCGGTGCCTGGGCCGCCAGAGGTGAGATAGGGGGCATGTCCTTCTGTTGTTCAGCAGGTGCCTGTGTGTGTGGTGTGGGTGTTTCTGTCTGTGTGTTTTCACTGCTCATTAGCTCTGCGATCAGCTCCTGCTGTTCCGCGATCCGTTTGTCCTTCAAGGCAACCTGCTCTTGGAAGGTGGACAGTGGGACGGAAATGATGGCGGGAGTAGCCGGCATTACCGCCTCTTGTGCTGCAGCTTTGCTGCGGGTGAGTGGTGGGGAAGCACAGGAAAGATTGGACATCTTTGCTGTTTCGGGAGTATTTATTTGGATAGGGAAGGATGGATGCACGACAATTTTGCTCTTTTCACGAAGCGACAATATTTGCTTTTTAGCGAAAGCGCTGTGTATCGTGTTCCTACAGAAGAGGGGTATCCCTACGACCTATCTGCGCGGAGTGCAATGCGCGGCGCAAGAGAGCGCGGGTTGAAGAGAGCGGCCTACAGTGCGCGGGGTTATCCGACGTGAACGGGCCCCTGACACTGAGATTACCCTACCAAAGAACGGGAGAGTCCCCCTGGGGAGATTTGCAACCGAAGTTGCAGGAAGTTGAGCCGCTGGAAGAACTCGCCTCCAGTAGTGGGCTCCTAAGTACAGGGGGACGTAGAGATGCGCGACGAGCACTGTGCAGGACCGCCAGGCGTCAGCTGCGCCATTGGGAGGACTACGATTCGACGGTCGCAACGTGACACCGGAGGCCTGTAGGAGGTTGATCTTTTGCAAATCGGGACTACAGTATTGTGTGGCTATCCTATGGGGTCGGTATATTTCACAGACGGCCGAACAACAGTGAACGTTGACGGTTAATCGAAATATTCTTCTACGGAATATTAAATGCTACCGGATAGCGTTTCTGCCTGGAGCGTGGGTTTAGATCGAGCCAGCGCAAGGCCAGTAGTGATTCTTTTAATGAGTATCGCTGTGGTCAGCACCTAGAAAACGTTTCTACAATTACTCAATGTTGCTAAGGCTGACTCGATTTGGTCAGCAATTTTAAGGCTTCTAATCTATGACTGGCAGGTTGTTCGCTTGCGAATACAGTGATATTTAAGTGACGAGATGAATTGAATGATATTGCAGTGAGTGTTTTATTCCGTAATTACAATACAATGCCCACATGTCCGGAGGAATAGGCACTGCGGCGACAAAGTCGTCGTGAAATACATAAATTGTATTCGCAGTCGCGAATGAGGACTACCATCAGCTTCATAACGGAATGACGGCAACGAAAATTTGTGCCGGACCGGGACCCGAACTCGGATTCCCGGCTTATCTCGACCGGTCGCCTTACCATTACACTATCTATTTTTTTTAGACGCTACCCCGTTTTTTTATCTCCTGATTCCATGGCAGCCTTTTTTTTCATTTTTAGTTTTTTTTTTTCGAAGACTGTCAGCACCTGGCAGGCGGAGGCAAATAGGGCAGGGGTCGAAGATCCGAGGCCTGGCCACAATGCCTCTCCCATACCTGTCACTGAGTAGCTCCATTATTTCCATGTATTCCCATAAATGCCTTAAACTGTAGGACAAAATTGAAGCAATGATTAAAGTAAATAAATAACAGATTGCCACTTCCAATGGCGTGAGCGCCTTGTAGGACATAACTCATAACAGGCAAAAACGTGATGGAAAAATCCATAACAAAAATTCATTCAAAAACATTTCACAATGTAAGTTATTATGCACTGGAGACATATGATATCTTTAAGGAAGCTATATATTTTTCAGCAAATGAAAGTAAATTCGGAGTCGGAGGGGTTTGCCAAACTAGAACAGTCTCATTTTAGGGCCAACATAAAAAAAAGGTCGCAGGAATAATAGAAAAGAAAGAATAAGTATTCTGCTTCTAATCAATAAAACTGTCCTCCTCTTTGTAGCTCACACAAAGCAATAGATAAAAACTTTTGAAACCAGTGCTCATATTTGTTATTCTTCTTCAACTTGAAATGTTCTTCTGCAATACAAAACATGTACTCTTCTAAGTTCGAAGTATTGTTTGTTAACATGTAGAATACAAACTGTCTTTGCGGACGGATACAATTTCCAGTCGGATTGTAAAGCTTCAATTATCGGTATATGACTTCCTGCGGTTCAGTTGATAAGTGCTAATTTCTTCCTAGTCCAGTTCCAAATTCTGATTTTATTTCCATATAAGAACATATGCCCTACATTTTGTACAAGCTGACATTTTTCGCAGTATGGAAATGTTCTTAAGCTGATATTTCATAATCGTTCCGTTGAGGGTATGGTTTCGTTTACGACGACTTACCATACGGTACTAACCCTAGTGGGTAGAATTCTACTGTTGATATTGTTCCAAATGTTCATCCAGTTTTCAGCAGGATATTTTGCTTGAACTGGGTTGTGAAATCGATTTCTGGTAATATAGCCATAGATGGCTCTAGTGTTGGTTTTTGCTGGTGGAAGTCTCATATAGCTCGAATCGACGTAGTACTTTCGGACGTAATCTAGGCTGGCATCTATATCTGCTACATTAACAGGAGCGTTCCTGTCCCCAAGATCTAACGAGAGGAATAGAAGTTTCGTATTGCCTGTCGTAGTGGCATGTATCAATTTAAAAACACGAGTTAGAAACATGCGTCACATCTAGTTTTAACGTCTTTAATTCCAAGTCCCCCCGTTGTGCCTCTGCAAAGTGGCCGTGTGGAAGGATACCTTGAAGATATTTTGTTTCCACACATACCAACACGCTGTAGTTTGTATTTTTTGAGCGGTGTCGGTAAGACTGCTGCGACACATATTTTGCTAAGTATGTATGTATTTATAAACTGAACTTTCGGCAATCGGTCTAGCGATTGCATGTTATGGTCCTTCAGCAAGGCTCTGATGGCATTAAGTTTCCGCTCCCAATTGATCATAGTCATGAGCTTGGGATTCACCACAATCCGAGTTGGAGTCTCTCTTCAGTTACATCCAACTAGTGTGCACCTGTTGCAATACTGTAAGAACCGACATGCATTATTTTGGACTTTTGAAGATTCAATTTTGTGCCAGAGGATCGTCAGTACTGGTGTAACAAACGTCGCCCTTTATCAGCCTCACTATACGAATTTAAAATAACACTTATGTCGTCAGCAATACCGTGACAAACTGTCTTTATATTTTAGACCTGTAGTTCTCTCAATTTCTGGTGCATTGTCGAAAGCAGAGGTTCCAAAGCGATAGCGTATAATGTCATAGACAGTGGATATCCTTGACGCACTGACTGTTGAACTGGAAATGTTTCAGTTGTCCATTGATTTTAATCCGTAAAAAAACGCCACTGATACATTTACGTATGACAGTTATAAAGTGGTATTCGAAACCCATTTCTGCATGATGCTAAATAAGAAGCCATGACTGATCCATCAAAGGCTTTATCAAAATTTAAAAATAATAAGGACAGACTATTGTCACTTAACCAAGTAAGGTTTATGACGTCCCTATACTCATATAAGGTATCTAGCATTGATATACCCTTTATTACACTCGTTTGGTAAATACCTATGACATTTATTAGGAGCGGTCATCCTTCTATTTAGGATGCGAGTGAGAATCTTAAAGTCAGTGTTGAGTAAGGTGAGTGGTCTTAAATCGTGAATACTCTTGCTGCTTGGTTTTTTAGGAATGAGCACAATCATTCCCTCCGTAAATACAGGAGGGAACGCCTGATCAGTTAATAACTCACTGTACATATCCGTGAGCTCATGCACTACTACATCCCACATGTGAACATAAAATACGTCCAGAAGGCCACCGGGACCAGCTGTCTTGTTCGTTGGAGAGATGTAAATTATGGTTTTTATATATGGTGAAACAACGCTCTGATGGGCGCTTTGCGGATTTAAATCACCTCCGGGTATGACCATGCGGTGCATTTGACCTGCGGTCGTCGCACGGTGGCGCTGGCAGCAGTCCACATAAGTAGAGGTGTTTTAGTGCATGTCAGAGTACGGTGCAGGGAGTAAGTGTGCAGACGTTTTCAGACGTGCTAATGGTGACTGTGTGTTGAAAACTGCTCAAAGAACACATAATGATAACGTTATGAGAGGTAGAATACTAGGGCGACTGGAAGTTGGTCGAACACAGCAGGTCGTAACACGGGCCCTCCGTGTGCCACAAAGTGTGATCTCAAGATTACGGCAACAATTCCAGCAGACAGAAAACGTGTCCAAGCGCTACAGTACGAGGCGTACACAGTGTACAACACCACAAGAAGACCGATATCTCACCATCAGTGCCTTCAGACGTCCACGGAGTACTGCAGGTAACCTTGTTCGGGACCCTACCGCAGCCACTGAAACAGTTGTCTCCAGACACACAGTCTGCAGACAACTCAACAGACATGGTTTATCCGTCCGGAGACCTTCAAGGTGCATTCCACTGACCTCTGGTCACCAGGAGAGCTCGTAAAACCTGGTGTTAAGAACACAGTACATGGTCATTGGAACAGTGGTCCCAGGTTATGTTCAAGGATGAGTCCAGGTACAGTCTGAACAGTGATTCTCGCCGGGTTTTCATCTGGCGTGAACCAGGAACCAGATACCAACCCCTCAATGTCCTGGAAACGAACCTGTATCTAGGTCGTGGTTTGATGGTGAGGGGTCGGATTATGATTGGTACACGTACACCCTTGCATGTCTTTCTCAGAGGAACTGTAACACGTCAGATGTATCGGGACGTCATTTTGCACCAGTATGTCCGCCTTTTCAGGGGTGCAGTCGGTCCCACCTTCCTCCTGATGGATGATAACGCACGGCCCCACCGAGCTGCCATCATTGAGGAGTACCTTGAAACAGAAGATATCAGACGAATGAAGTGGCCTGCCAGTTCGCAGACCTAAACCCCATCGAGTACGTCTGGGATGCTCACGGTCGACGTACCGCTGCACGTCTTGAAACCCCTACGACACTTCAGGAGCTCCGACAGGTACTGGTGAAAGAATGGGAGGCTATACCCCAGCAGCTGCTCGAGCACCTGATCCAGAGTATGCCAACCCGTTGAGCGGTCTGTGTAGATGTGCGTCGTGATCATATCCCATATTGATGTCGGGGTACATGCGCAGGAAACACTGGCGTTTTGTAGCACATGTGTTTAGGGACGGTTTTCTCAACTTATTACTAATATCGTGGACTTACAGATCTGTGTCGTGCGTGTTCCCTATGTGCCTATGCCAAAAGCGCCAGTTTTCTGTAGTGCCACGTTGTGTGGCACCACATTCTGCAGTTATCCTTAATTTATGAGCATGAGTGTACTTCCGTTCCAGCGTAAAGATTCCTTTAATACTTCGCCACATATTTTTTTACGACGGTCTGAGTAGTGTACTCTCCTCCGTCATCGTCCGCCAGCGCGGTTATTATTCTCTGTTTCTCCCTACGTGTCTCCCTTATTACATGGTATAACGACGTACGTTCCTGCATAAGATCGTCCTTGCCTCGAGCTCGAGCAGACAAACCATCCATACGTTGCCGGTCTAGGGTGGTTATTTTGGACTTAAAGCGTTTCAGTTTGAGTATGTTTTCAGTTTGAGTGTGTTAGCCGAAAGGCCATCTGGTTGTTGATAAAGGTCTCACAAACAGGAGAAATAATATTCCGCATATTCCGCATATCTCCCCAATATGCTTGGGGTTCTGAATACTGTAGAATGCATTTACGAAGTACGGGTTTGCATATTCGGTGCAGCAAATGATCCGCTCCCGATACCTCATTTGGGAGCGTAAGCATTTGTGCCAAGTATGTCGAATACGCTGCTTAAGTTCAACATCCTGCACTAGTTAAGCTGCCATACCCCACGTCCACGAAAGATTTTTTGTCGGATATACCTCAATGAAATACGGTATTCACAATGGTCGGAGAAGTTTGTAGGCGATATTTCACAAGCATCAATACTCCGCATGAATTCTTTGGTGACATAGATTCGATCTAACCTACTTGTTGACGTGCTACTGATATAAGTATATCCGGTATGGTGGGGATTCAAGTACGTCCAGGTGTCTTGCAGTTTTAACTCAGTCACCAATGTTTGCAGCTCTTGACAAGTGTTAAAATTGGGCGTCTGGTCTTCGCGGCGCAACACACAGTTAAAATCTCCGGCATGCAAGGCAGGGGCTCCAACGTTTTTTAGCAGTCCAACCATCCCATTCCGATAAAAGCTACTTCTGTGTCATCTTTCATTAATCCCAGATGGCGCATATACGTTAGTTAAAGTGAGGTCATCAAATTGGACAGTTATACCCCGACCAGTCTCTAAAATAGTTTCAGCTCGACATGTGATACCCTCTTTGAATAAAACCGCTGTTCCTCCTTCATTTCCGATGTTGATGATGGCTTCATTACCTCTGATGTCCGCTACTTTAGTTGTGACAACCTCTTGTAAGATGGCAACATCTATGTCAGCGATATGCGGATAATCTTTCAAACATTGTAGCATTACCGCCTTGCTTGTCCGAGAGACATTGACGGTAGTCATCTTGTAAGTCTACATATAACTGTTTACTACTGCTCAGTATCTTCCGACCAAAGCGTGCTCGGAACGGGGTGAGACTCGGAAGATGCCAACACGGCTGCATTTACGTGGTTGTTTAACTCCACTTGAATGCCCTCATTCCGAATAGGAACCATTACCCTACCTGCATCGGCCACCACCGTTTACCCTGTCCATCCGCATACTACGCAGGTTCTTGGTTGGCCATCATAAACAACTAAGGCTCTGATGCCTTGAACCATAATATACAACGGGATGTGTTTATGAAGATCAATTCTAACATTTCGCACGCCACTGTCAACATTAAAATGTTTGTTGCCCGTCCATTTCTCACCGGTAACCTGCAAAACCGTTCCATAAGGCGTTAACGCTTGTTCAAAGAGATCGAACTTCATTTCAAATGGGAGGTTCAATATGAACACAGATCGCAACCCTAAACCAGCGTAACTGATCGCGGTTGAACTTGATTCACCATTGAAATGAAGAAAGTTCGCCACTCCGCCTGTTTCTGTCATAATCCGGGTACACGTTTCAACATGTCGCACTTTAACATACACTGTATTGTCAAGGAAATCATACGCCACACCGTGAACGTCATTATCTTGTAATCCTATCTTTTCGAACAACCATTCGTCGATTTCATAAACTTTCGGCCTTTCAACGTAGACTTCGGAATCTGAGCTTCCATAACAGGATGGCTATGCTGTACTCACAAGCTGCAGCGACATCCGGCCGACGACGTGTTCCATTCGCGGTGAGGTCCGCACACGGCGGTGGTTAGACCAGCACGACTGTCTCAGCACGACTAACGCGCACACCCAAACACCAATGCGTCGTCAGCCGTAGTCATTGTATTTGTTCTGGACTGATCAATATACAATGAAGAGCCACAAGAACTGGTACACCTGACTAAGAACGTGCAGGGCCCACGCGAGCACACAGAAGTGCCGCAACACGAGTGGCATGGACTCCATCGATGTCTAAAGTAGCGCTGGACGGAATTGACACCATGAATCTTCCAGGGCTGTCCATAAATCCGTATGAGTACGAGGGGGTGGAGGTCTCTTCTGAACAGCACGTTGCAAGACATCCCAGATATGCTCAATAATGTTCATTTCTGGGGAGTTTGGTGGCCAGCGGAAGTATTTAAACTCAGAAGAGTGTTCCTGGAGCCACTCTGTAGCAACTGTCGACGTGTGGGGCGTCACATTGTCACGCTGGAATAGCCCAAGCCCGTAGGAATGCACAATGAACATGAATAGATGCAGGTTATCAGACAGGACGTATACGTAAGTGTCACCTTTCAGAGCTGTATTTAGATATATCAGATGTCCCATATAACTCCAACTGCACACGTATCACACCATTAAAGAGCCTCCACCAGCTTGGAAATTCCCATGCTGACATGCAGGGTCCATGGATTCATGAGTTTGTCTCCATATCCGTACACGTCGATCCGCTCGATACAATTTGAAATAATGCTCGTCCGACCAGGCAACATATTTTCAGTCACCAACAGTCCAATGTTGGTGTTGACTGGTCCAGGTGAGGCATAAGGCTTTGTTGTCGTGCAGTCATCAAGGGTGCACGAGTGGGGCTTCGTCTACAAAAGCCCATATCAATGACGTTTCGTTGAAAGGTTAGCACGCTGACACTTGTTGATGGCCCAGCATTGAAATCTGCTGCATTTTACGGAATGGTTGCACTTCTGTCATGTTGAAAGATTCTCTTCAGACGTCGTTGGTCCCGTTCTCGCCGGATATTTATCTGACCGCAGCGATGTCGGAGATTTGACCTTATACCGGATGCCTGATATTGATGGTACACTCGTGAAATTGTCGTACAGGAAAATCCTACTTCATCGCTCCCTCGAAGATGCTGTGTCCCATCGCTCGCGCGCTGACTATAACACCACGTTCAAACTCACTTAAACCTTGATAACCTGCCATTGCAGCAGCAGTAAACGATCTAAAAAGTGCGCCAGACACTTGTCTTATTTAGGCGTTGTATTGGAATATGCATGACTACAAATTTCGTTGGCGCTTCAGTGTAGAATTACGTCACGGCTACTGCAGTTATCTTTGATATTCTTCAAGGAGTCGTATGGTGTTACTTCTTTGACAAGCAATGCCTTTAATATTATTTGAAAAATGTACTGTGCTCTCAATTCTGTGGTCGATGCGACATCCTACATAATGAACTGACTGAAATGATCAGCAGCTTTTTTTTAAAAAAAAGGAATCTGCGTTTATCCCCTCTTTCGTTTATCATTTTATGTTGATTTCTTCTGCGAGAGACGCTAGATGCAGTGGAACGTTTTTATACGTTCGGATATTGAACTAGTTCTAATTTTTATACTGATAATTTAGGTTTTCCAGTCCCCTTAATGCGATGGTACACCCGAGCTTAGGCACAATGGCAACGCTCGGAAATGCAGGAAAATCGTAGCATGATTTTATAAAAATTCTCACTTTTAAGAAAGGTTGCGGCCTAATTTGTATGGCAGCGTTTTTAAGGACTGGCTCTACGTTAGAAGTATTCAAAAGACACCAATCTGCAGATATTTTCTGCGACTTTCCGAGTCATGTTGTTCGCCATGACAAAGTTGGATTTTGAACAGTTGTGTCTCCAAAGAGAAACAAATGCAAAATACCGAATTACAATGGAAATCCATCAATTACCTGCGAAACGTGTAATGTTCATTTATGCACTGAAACACAAACTGTTTTCTGAGTTTTATAAGATGCACACACAATCGATGACCAACCTATAATAATAAAAAAATAGCATTATTTTGCACCATGAATAATAATAATAGTAATAATATTGTATGGCTGCTGTATGTTTACGTAAGTACTTATATTTTACCGAGCGAGGTGGCGCAGTGGTTAGCACACTGGACTCGCATTCGGGAGGACGACGGTTCAATCCCGTCTCCGGCCATCCTGATTAAGGTTTTCCGTGATTTCCCTAAATCGTTTCAGGCAAATGCCGGGATGGTTCTTTTGAAAGGTCACGGCCGATTTCTTTCCCAATCCTTCCCTAACCCGAGCTTGCGCTCCCTCTCTAATGACCTCGTTGTCGACGGGACGTTAAACACTAACCACCACCACCACCACTTATATTTTGGGATGGCTGCTGCCGTCCAGGGGTGGTCTCAGTTTCCGCAATATCTGAAATTAATTGGTACGGGTCCTCATCTCGGAATGACGGAGAACGCTAGTGTCATTTTAAAATCGCTGACTTATTAATAATATCTTATATCACTTTCAAACCCAATTCCATGAAATATGCCTCTGGATCTTACAATCTTCTAACAGTTATCAACTGCAAAGTGATATCTGCAACTTCCTTCTCTTTTGAAAACCAAATTCCAAATAACTACTCGCGGCAATGGCACGAATAACAACTCCAAACACTCCACAAGTGAAATGTATGAACCTGAGTATTTTCAGTAAAATAAATACTATCTCTATGTTTGATGACATAGATTTCTGATATCAGGTGATAGTTTTTTACATTAAAATATATTTTTCCCTCATAAAGTATCATCTCTTTCATTTTTGTTCTATCTACATCCGGATCCCGCTCCAGCTACTGCCGGGTCTTGGTGCTGACGAGTCCTCTCCATTTGGCTCGGTCCTCCCACCACTTTTCTTCCTCCACTTGCTGCCATGTCACACCCCTCCTTTCCACAGATATTCTCACTCGCATTTTCCACCGTGTTCTTTGGCACCCTCTAGGTCTTTTCCCATCCATCTTTAGTTCTTCCGTCTCTGCCCATGCATCCTCTTAAAATGCCCACACCATCTTAATCTCTCCTTTTCTATTTATTCTCTCATACTCTCTTGTTCAAGGTCCTTTCTAATCTCTACATTCCTTACTCTGTCCATTCTTGTTTTTCCCTTAACTGCTCTGAGAAATTTCATTTCCGCTACTTGCAGTCTGCTCCAGTCCCTTTCATTCCTTGTCCATTTTTCTCCACTATAGGTGACAACAGGGAAGTAATAACTCGTATACATAAGGAGTTTTGCTTTTTCTGAAACTTCTTTATTCCAGATCAGGTGTTTTATTCTTTGGTAAAAACTGCCTCCCTTCTGTAACGCCGGCCGAAGTGGCCGTGCGGTTAAAGGCGCTGCAGTCTGGAACCGCAAGACCGCTACGGTCGCAGGTTCGAATCCTGCCTCGGGCATGGATGTTCGTGATGTCCTTAGGTTAGTTAGGTTTAACTAGTTCTAAGTTCTAGGGGACTAATGACCTCAGCAGTTGAGTCCCATAGTGCTCAGAGCCATTTGAACCTTCTGTAACCTCCTATTAATTTCGTTAGTTATTCTTCCATCCCTAGATATTTCACTCCCTAAATAAGTGAAACTCTCTAACACATTGAGGGGTTCTCCATTCAATTTAGTATTTCCGTTGATCCCTTTCTCTCTTCCAAATACCATTACTTCACTCTTATCTTTATTTATTTTTAATCCATACCTTTTCATTATTTCCTTCCACGCATCAAGTTGTAACTGTACATCTACCTCTTTATCACCCCATATTAACATATCATCTGCCAAAATCATATTTTTGTCTTTTCCTTTTACTATATCTTTAACTGCCCTATTCATTCCCTCCGTCACAATATTAAAAAGTGCAGGAGATAGAATACTTCCTTGCTTAAGTCCTTGTCTTATTTCGAAGTATTCAGAGTTCCCCAATGGTGTTCTAATTCTACAATTGTGTCCTCTGTACAATATCATTCTTACATTAATGTATCCATCTTCTATATCTATCTTCTTCATTTCTTCCCTGAGTCTTTCCCTGTTAACTGAGTCATATGCCTTTTCTGTGTCTATGAAAACCACTATCACCCTTTTTTACACTCCCAAGTTTTTTCCATCAGTTCATGGATAGAAAATATCAGATCGATCGTGCTTCTTCCTTTACTAAACCTATGCTGTTCTTCACTCTGCTCCTTTTCTATCTTTTCACTTATTCGATTTAGTAAAATTCTTTCAAAAATCTTGTCTGTATGACTCATAAGAGTTATTCCTCTGTAGCTTTTACAAAGTCTTTCATTGCCTTTTTTGAAGATGGGAACAATGCCTCCTCTTCTCCAATCGTCAGGTATTGTTCAACTTCTCCACACACTTGATAGTACTCTATACAGCCACTACATTCCCACTGGACTTGCTGCTCTTATCATATCCACTGATATTTCATCAGGTTTCCCCCCATCCATCTTCTTCACAGCTATTTCCATTTCTTCCAGTGTAATTTGTCCTAATTCTGCTTCCCAACTTCTTTCAGTTCCTCCATTATTTGTTGTTTCCTCGTGTACCTGCTCCTCATCGTTTAACAGTTTCTTAAAATGTTCTTTCCAGAGATCTTTTATATTCTCTGGATCTTCAATCACGGTACCGTCTTCTGCATCCATCTTTACTGGTATTTCAGAAGCCTTCCTTTTATTTTTCATCTTTTTATGGAACATTTTCTTATTGCCCTTCACATCTTCTTCAACTATTTTTGTAAACTTTTCCCATGCCTATTTCTTTGCTGTTTCCACTATTTCTAAGCACTTCTTCTTTTCCTCTATATATCTTTTATGGTCTTCGTCATTTTAGTTTTCCACCACTTTCTCCATGCTCCATTTTTTCTTCTAACTGCTTGGATTATGGTATCATCCCACCAGCTTATCTACCTTACTTTTTCCTTTCCAGATGTTCTACCACATGCTTTTTGTGCTGCATCGACTAAAGTGTCTTTGAATAAACTCCATTCTTTTTCTACATCGCTGAAAACTTATTTTGGATATTTTTGTGTGATTAATTCTCTGTACTTCTCAGCACTTTCACTCTCCTTCAGTTTCCAAGCCCGTATCCCCATCACTTTCTTCTGTGTTCTATTTTTTACACACTGCTTCATTTTCCATTGTCCCACCAGTAATATATGGTGTCCATCTCCACTCACACTTGGAATTACCTTCACCATTGTTACTTCCTCTCATTTTTATTGATCGTGATAAATAAAAAGATCATTAAATTTTTGGAGTCAACCTATCTATAATGTAAGTCATATTAAAATGTTTTTCATAATGTAAGAAACGGACATTCAAGTAGCAAATCAGGTCGAAAGTAATGAAAAACTGAGTTTCTGATCCGAAATTCATAATCGCAAGAACTGGATCAAAAGAATATCAGTCGATTCATCGACCAACAATCCCATATTTAACTTCCTGGCAGATTTAAACTGTGTGCCGGAGCGAGACTCGAACTCGAAAGGCAAAGGTCCCGAGTTCGAGTCTCGGTCCGGCACACAGTTTTTATGTGCCAAAAAGTTTCATATCAGCGTGCTCTCTGCTGCAGAGTGAAAATCTCATTCTGAATCCTATATTTAGTTTAAAAGAGTGGGAAGCGTTGGGTTGTTTTAACTTCCACAAGGAATAAGTATTATACAGCTCAAAAGTATCATTTTTATGTATTTTCATGCATATACTATGTATTTATGTATGTATTTTCAAAAGCTACTTTTTATGTAAATCATATTAAATTGTTAAATTGTTTTCATCATTTATGAAACCGAGAACAAAATAGCCAATGAAGCCGGAAGCAATGAAAAATTGAGCTTCTGATGAAAAATTCAAAATTGCGAGAGTTAGACCAAAAGTGGTATCGGACGATTCATGTACCAAGAATCCTGCATCCAACGATTTAGTTTAAAATAGTGAAACAGTTTTGGGTTTTTATAACTTCGTTACCCAATAAGAATTACACGGGTTAAAAGTATCCTTCTTATGTACTTACGTGTCTTACAAGATTTTGTCTGTCATTATCCACAACCCAACATTTAATTTACCTGTAGCCTTAAAATCCAACTGCAACAATGGTGTAACTCAGTAAAATGTATTGCACAGAAATGACGTATGTGTATCTTTCATCTAAATTTTATTGTAACCCTTATGTAACACAAATATAGCGTTTATATTTTTTTGTCTCTACTGGCTAATAATTCTGTTTCGGTACGGGATCCACACAGAATCCCACTTCTGTATTATTCTCGAGGTGTTGTGCAGATACAAAGAAATCAGTGACTCATTGCCTGCTCGCGGGGCCCGTTTCTGTAAAACCTTCTGCTTCTGGAGTCTAGAACTCAAGGTAGGACGCCGGGCCAAGTTAGTCGCGCAGCAGCATTCGCTTGTTTCGCCACACGTCGGAGGCGCTGCCTGGCGGGGGAACTGGGAGTCGGGTCTCTGGGCCGATAAAGCTCCAAGATGTAATTAAGATAATACATATTAACCTAGCTGTTTGTCTCTTTAATTTAAGTCAATTTAAAGGTTAATTTGGGCGGGATCGCGGTGTGCGCTCGGTGGGGTGGACGGTGGGGGGGGGGGGGGGAGGTAGGGGAGGAAGTTGGACCGCAGTTTGCAGCAGCTAATGCCAGACCTCGCCGTCTTCCCTGGCCCCTCCTCTCCCCCCCCCCCCCCAAACCATCACCAACACCCCTCGCCCTCACCCCTCAAACGGCGCTACTGACGCTACCTCCGCACATCGATCTGCGGAGTTCCGCGCATAGTTCGTCCCGTGGACCTCTTTCTGCCGCCAGGACGGATGCTCTGCCACTAGAGAGAGACAGCAGACGTCGAGGGGCAACTGCCGAGTTACGTGAAGAAGAAGTTTTTAATTTGGTATTTCGTCTAAAGTCAAAAACATTTTCTTGTCAGTGCTTCTAAAACATAATCCGGTGATACAGCTGCCAGTATTTTTTGTTTTGTTTTATTTGTATATCTATTACCTAATAATCAATGTGGTGACTGTACTAAAAAGTACAGGACGTAAAATGAACAAAAGATACAGTGTGTAACACGCCCGGGAGCACGAATGGGTGAGGGGTACCTTAAATTGACTTCTCATTTCGTGACCGTGCGCCCCGTCCACACCACGTACCTGGTAATCCCGCGGCGGTCATTCTGTTCTGCTCCACACTGCTGTTGGCCTGCCTGAAATTATGTATCGAAACATGCAAGCGGGTTTAGGGGAGCCACTCAACGTTAAAACACAACACTCTCCTATGTCTGGTACGAACATCTGTATTCTGAGACGATATGGAAACCACAGATTGCACTGTTTACACTCTAAATCGTAAATGTTTATTCAATTAACAATCTTGGTGATTAACAGTCCAAAATATAATTCAGACGAGCGTACGCGTAACAGAGACAACGCAGGTGATTGTTGATGATGCGGAAGCCGAATGATCGAACGAAAATTCTTACGCTCATCACACATACAGATATCTGGTAATAGTCCTCCATGTCACGAGTAATGATATAACACTGTTCGTAAAGTTAATTTTTCAGTTCTCAGTTCTCACTTGTACGAGCGTGCGCGTAACCGTCGCGGCGCGGCTGGTTGTTGATAATGCGGAAGGCGATGATCGAACGCACGTTCTCACGCTGGCTACAAATCACTGGCACTTGATTGCACTCTTTTGTGGTAAATAGTATTACTGATTCACATTTGTTCATTGCTGGAGACCGAACACGGCGCGGATGATCGATGTTATGCGACACGCAACGAGAGGATACATAAATACATTATTAACGCCACTGCTCATTTTCAATTACTTCTTGACGCACTTTCCTTTGAACCATTTCCATATGTCATCACTTTACTATAATAGCACTTGTAGCAACACTTCAACCTGAATACTAACAATGCTTCTACTTGCAGAGCTACACACAACGCAACATAAACGTTTCGTGTCCCGTGCTCGACTCCCTAGACGCAACTGCTCGCAAAGATATTCCACAACTAAGAAAGCGATATGACAATACGCTTACAAATGAGCATGTTATTACCAACAGGAATAATCAGTGGACATTTATCATGTATCTTAATGATGAATATCACTCCGTAGCTAGCGTGAATGTCGAATAAATAAATTCTTGCCGGGAGGACTGACTCGGCATGTAGGAAAGGTAAAACAGCATTCAGTGCAATTAAAAGTCAGGGTAGTAACATTAACATGCAGAGGAGATAGTGGATACGTGGAAAGAGTATACTGAAGGCCTCTATTAGAGGGAAGGTTTGTCTGATGTAATAGAAGAACAAACAGTCGATCTAGAGAAGATAGGGGATCCAGTATTAGAATCGGAATTTAAGACAGCTTTGGGATACAGAACGTTATATCAGAATTTGTAAAGTCATTGGGGAAGTGTCAACATAACGACTATTCACGTTGGTGTTTAGAATGTATGAGTCTGCCGACGCACTATCTGACATTCGGAAAAGTATCATCCACACAATTCTGAGGACTGCAAGAGCTGACAAGTACAATTATCGCACAATCAGCTTAACAGCTCATGCATCAAAGTTGCTGACAAGTATAATACACAGAAGATTGGAGACAAAAATTGAGAATGTGTTAGACGACGGTCAGTTTGGCTTTAGGAAAGGTAAAGGCACCGAAGAGGCGTTTCTCACATTGTGGTTGATAATGGAAGCAAGACTAAAGAAAAATCAAGACTCTTCCATAGGATTACTCGACCTGGAAAAAGCGTTTGACGATGTAACATGGTGCCACACGCTCAAAATTCTGAGAAAAATAGGGGTAAGGTGTAGGGAGAGGCGGGTAATAGACAATACACGAGACAACGGGGAATAATGAGAGTGAACGACCAAGAACGAAGTGCTCGGATTAAAACGTATGTAAGACACGGATGTACTCTTTCTCCCGTATTCTACAATCAGTATATCGAAAAAGCAATAATGCAAATGAAAGGTTCAGGAGTGGAATTAAAATTCAAGGTGAAACGATATCATTGATTCGATTCGCTAATGACATTGCTATTATGAGTGAAAGCGAAGAAGAATTACATGATCTGCTGACTGGAATGAATAGTGTAATGAGTATAGAATATGGACTGAGATTAAATCGAAGAAAGACAAAAGTAATAGGAAGTGGCAGAAATGAGAACAGCAAGATGGATTGATGGTCCCGAATTAGATGAAGTTAAGGAATTGTGCTATCTAGGCAGAAACATAAACAATGACGGAGGACATCAAAAGCAGACTAGCACTAGCAAAAAGGGTATTCCTCACCAAAAGAGGTCTACTAGTATCAAATATAGGTCTTAATTCGAGGAAGGCATTTCTGGGAACGTACATTTGCAGCACTGAGTGGTATGGTAGTGAAACATGGACTGTGGGAAAAGCGGAACAGAAGTGAATCGAAGCATTTGAGATGTGGTGCTACAGACAATTGTTGAAATTGGGTGGACTCATAAGGTAAGGAATGAGGAGGTTCTGTGGAGAATCAGAGAGGAAAGGAATATGTGAGAAACACTGATAAGAAGAACGGACAAGGTCATGGGACACCTGTTAAGACATCAGGGAATAACTTCCATGACACCAGAGGAGCTGTAGAGTGCAAAAAACTGTAGAGGAAGACAGAGATTGGAATACATCCAACAAATAATTGAGGATATAGGTTGCAAGTGCTACTCTGAGATGAAGAGGTTGGCACAGGAGAGGAATTCGTGGCGGGCGGCATCAAACCAGTCAAAAGACTGATGACTCAAAAAAAAAAACAAAAAAAAAGTACACAAGGTGGGAAAGGAATGGCACATGGATATATTGGAAGAAATATACGTACATTCATAAGTAAATTTTGAAAACTAGAAATGACGTACTGAATGATCGGATTGAATTGAGGAGTAAAAAATTACCGACGGCTTCAGTGATATTCTCATCGCGTCGGCAGTCCTTGTGCTGTTTTCTTTCTCTCCTGCTGTTGTTTTTTTTTTTTTTTTTTTTTTCATGAACCTTAACTGAGTCCCGTAACAGTTTATGCTTGTGTCCTGACGCCATATTCACTAATACAATAAACATTCTAATAGAATGAACCAATATATATAGCCTGGTCTCCTAGTCTATAGGTTCTCATTATACCTATACTTTACTGCATTAGCATCAGGTCAATGGGTATTTCTCGCTTTCTGCATTTCCTAATCTGCCGTGGAATCTTTTCTAGCAATTTAATTGTATTTTACGGACGTACGTATGTACAATGCAATTTTGTAAATTGAGATACTGACAATTTCAGGTGCAATGAAGAGGTAAGGCTAGTACCTGCATTTTCTATTTCAGTTGTAACACAAAGAGGAGACTAAAGACTTGCTTTACTGCGGCAACTATATTATTACGATTCTTATACGAGGATTGACTGGAAAGTAATGTGTCCACCTTCGTAATTCTTCAACAGTTGGCAGAATTGGTAAGTGGCAGGTACTAACTTGTTCCGTAACAGAAGTTCAGAGACTGAATCTCACCACCGTACGGCATCCTACATACAGTCCAGATTTAGCACCGTATGACTTCCACCTGTTCCCGATAATGAAAGACGATCGGCGGGGACATCATTATGCTTTTGGTGAAAACGTTGAGAGAACAGGGAGACTGTGATTGCGGAAACAGAGTGTCGACTTCTTCCGTGACGGCTTCAGAAAACTTGTTCATCGTTTTTAGAAATGTATCCAATTGGCTGGTGATTGTGTGGAAACGTGAATATTGGTCATTAAAGATCACATTCTAAGGATGATATCTGAGTTTGATTTATTAAAATATTCCCATCCAAACCTAATAAACGAAGGTGGAGTCATTTCTTTTCATTCAACGTTCGTATTATCTACATTTGCAATAATAAAACTGAGGCCACTCTGAAATGGTTCTTCGTGTACGCGTTTTATTCCAATTAAATATGAAGGAAGAACTGAAAATTATGTTCACCTTTACAGAATGTAAGAGTGGAGTAATATTGGTTTAGAAGACTATACTCTTATACGTGATATAACCAGTTTCGTACACCACCTGTTTTTATGATGTTAGGAAACTAGTGTCTGCATTGCTGTGTTTATGTAAATATTTTGTAGATTATCTGACATGTCAGACTATAATATCCCAGGGGCTGTATAGTGTAAATAATAATAGTTTGTTGATAACGATATCATACGTCTACAATCTAATACAAAAGGTAGAACACATACAGAGTAGGTAGTAACAAAACCGATAAAGTGCAGGGACAGGTTTCTCTTTGGAAATGGAAGAAAAAAGTTCCCCTGAACGTGTGTCCGGAAACGCATCGTTGCCACGACGATGACGAATCACTGTTCCTGTGAACACGAGCCGTAAATTCCTTTTGTGTTTGAGGCTGTGCGGATGACGTATTGTACCGTAAGCAGCAGAATGGTCCGGTATTCACGTCAGAAACAAGCCGAGAAGTTACTTATGTACGGCCGAGCATATAGAAACGGCTATACCAAAACAAATACCCTCACAGACATCAACCACACCAAATAACATTTAAAGCTCTTTTTGGCCTTTTGTGTGATGTGATCATGGGTCCTTTCGGGTAGACGAACGTGCGGGGAGGCGGCGAACTTTGGGTACTCCCGATCTGGAGAACCGGGTTCTCCAGGATATTGAGACGAACCCCAGTACAGGCTCCAAGCAACTGGCCCGCTGACATGGTGTACGCCGAAATACGATTGCTGAATGACAACCACTGCTATCCCTATCACCTGCAGTCCCTTGGAGACCACTTTGAACATCTATAGTGACGTGGATGCGATGCAGCTCTGTACTGTATTCCAGGACGATTTGTTGCTGTTGCACACAGTCCATTTCTGGACACGTGTTCATAGGACTTTTCTTTCCTCCATTTCCATTCAGGAATCAGTCCCAGCAGTTTGACAGTTTTATTAATGTTCACTCTGTGTATGTCTTAGGCTACCCTAACGTTCCGAGATGGCAGAATCACTATCGCCAGTTCCGTATGTAAACAAGTATCAGCTGATCCAATCTCTAGGACCGTTGCAATTATCATATGTTAGTACTCACTTGGTAGCAGTAATGTCTAATGCAAGTGATGATATTAACACACAGTCACTTTGTACAAGCGACATGACACGATTTCATTGGTATAACACTAAGATTCTTTCATTTTTTGGCTCCAAGGATATCATATTACAAGCATCGCAGGAAAACTTCTTATTTATAGTAGTAACGGGTACTGTTTCTTTATATGCATTTAATGCAGCGGTTTCGATTGCCTTCTGCATCCTCATCCCGTTCATCACTACTACGTTTTCCGTCTTTAGCGGCAGTTTCCCGCCCAGAGGCGAGAGATACGAAGCCCACGCCTACCAGAGTAGTAAAAGTTTACGTGCCAACAAGTTGCGCAGATGACGAAGAGATTGATGAAATGTATGATGAGATAAAAGAAATTCAGATAGTCAAGGGAGACGAAAATTTAATAGTCATGGGTGACTGGAATTTGATAGTAGGGAAAGGAAGAGAAGGAAACGAAGTAGGTGAATAAGGAATGGGGGTAAGGAATGAAAGAGGAAGCCGCCTGGTAGAATTTTGCACAGAGCATAACTTAATCATAGCTAACACTTGGTTCAAGAATCATAAAGAAGGTTGTATAAATGGAAGAATCCTGGAGATACGGACAGGTATCAGATAGATTATATAATGGTAAGACAGAGATTTACGAACCAAGTTTTTTAATTGTAAGACATTTCCAGGGTCAGATGTGGACCCTGACCACAATATATAGGTTTAGAACTGTAGATTAAAACTGAAGAAACTGCAAAAAGGTGGGAATTTGAGGAGGTGGGACCTGGATAAACTGACTAAACCAGAGGTTGTACAGAGTTTTAGGGAGAGGATAAGGGAACAATTGACAGGAATGGGGGAAAGAAACACAGTAGAAGAAGAATGAGTAGCTCTGAGGAATAAAGTAGTGAAGGCAGCAGAGGATCAAGTAGGTAAAAAGGCGAGGGCTCGTAGAAATCCTTGGGTAACAGAAGAAATATTGAATTTAATTGATGAAATAAGATAATATAAAAATGCATTAAATGAAGCAGGCAAAAAGGAATACAAACGTCTCAAAAATGAGATCGACAGGAAGTGCAAAATGGCTAAGCAGGAATGGCTAGAGGACAAATGTAAGGATGTAGAGGCGCATATCAGTAGGAGTAAGATAAATACTGGCTACAGGAAAATTCGAGAGACCTTTGGAGAAAAGAGAACCACTTGCATGAATATCAAGAATTCAGATGGAAACCCAGGTCTAAGCAAAGAAGGGAAAGCAGAAAGGTGGAAGGAGTATTTAGAGGGTCTATATAAGAGCGATGTTCTTGAGGGCAATATTATGGAAATGGAAGAGGAGGTAGATGAAGATGAAATGGGAAATACTGCGTGAAGAGTTTGACAGAGCACTGGAAGACCTAAGTCGAAACAAGGCCCCGGGAGTAGACAACGTTCCATTAGAACTACTGATAGCCTTGGGAGAGCCAGTCCTGACAAAACTCTACCATCTGGTCAGCAAGATGTAAGAGACGGGCGAAATACCCCCAGACTTCAAGAAGAATATACTAATTCCAATCCCAAAGAAAGCAGGTGTTGACATTTGTGAAAATTACCGAACTATCAGTTTAATAAGTCACAGCTGCAAAATATTAACACGAATTCTTTACAGACGAACGGAAAAACTGGTAGAAGCCGACATCGTGGAATATCAGTTTGGATTCCGTATAAATGTTGGAACACGTGAGGCAACAGTGACCCTACGACTTATCTTAGAAAATACATTAAGGAAAGGCAAACTTACGTTTCTAGCATATGTAAACTTAGAGAATGCTTTTGACCTTCCAATTCTGAAGGTAGCAGGGGTAAAATACAGGGAGCGAAAGGCTATTTACAATTTGTACAGACACCAAATAGTAGTCATAATTGTCGAGGGGCATGAATGGGAAGCAGTGGTTGGGAAGGGAGTGAGACAGGGTTGTAGCCTCTCCCCGATGTTGTTCAAACTGTATATTGAGCAAGCAGTAAATGAAACAAACGAAAAATTTGGAGTAGGTATTAAAATCTAGGGAGAAGAAATAAAATCTTTGAGGTTCGCCGATGACATTGTAATTCTGTCAGAGGCGGCAAAGGACTTGGAAGAGCAGTTGAACGGAATGGACAGTGTCTTGAAAGGAGGCTATAAGATGAACATCAACAAAAGCAAAACAAGGATAATGGAATGTAGTCGAATTAAGTGGGGTGATGCTGAGGGAATCAGATTAGGAAATGAGACGCTTAAAGTAGTAAAGGAGTTTTGCTATTTGGGGAGAAAAATAACTGTCGACGGTCGAAGTAGAGAGGATATAAAATGTAGACTGGCAATGGCAAGGAAAGCGTTTCTGAAGAAGAGAAATTTGTTAACATCGAGTATAGATTTAAGTGTCAGGAAGTCGTTTCTGAAAGTATTTGTATGGAGTGTAGCCATGTATGGAAGTGAAACATGGACAGTAAATAATTTGGACAGGAATAGAAGCTTTCGAAATGTGGTGCTACAGAAGAATGCTGAAGATTAGATGGGTAGATCACATAACTAATGAGGAGATATTGAATAGTATTGGGGAGAAGAGAAGTTTGTGGCACAACTTGACTAGAAGAAGGGATCGGTTGGTAGGCCATGTTCTGAGGCATCAAGGGATCACCAGTTTAGTATGGGAGGGCAGCGTGGAGGGTATAAATCGTAGAGCGAGACCAAGAGACGAATGCACTAAGCAGGTTCAGACGTATTTAGGTTGCAGTAGGTACTGGGAGAAGAAGAAGCTTGCACAGGATAGAGTAGCATGGAGAGTTGCATCAAACCGGTCTCTGGTCTGAAGACCACAACAACAACAATGCAGCGGTTTCGATTGCTTTCTGCATCCTCATGCCGTTTATCACTACTAAGTTTTCCGTCTTTAGCCGCAGTTTCCCGCTCAGGGGCGAGAGGTTGCACCGAACTTCTGCCTCACTACCACACTCTTTGACAAGGCCATTCTCAGAAGAGGATGTTGTCCTCTTATATTGGGAAGTATTCGGACAACTTTCTGAGTGTTTTTATTCAAATTTCAAACAGTGAATGGACTAGAATCGGAACCCATGATGTTTTCAGTAGTTTTCAAATACGCTACCCTGAGACTATAACGGTAAGCAGCATACAAAAATCGTGCACTCAAAGATTATCGTGCGGCATGACGAATCCCACATTCGTTATACCATTTTCAGCTACTGTTCATCTGACTCTCTACTCGAATGACCAGACCACTGTATCTTTCCCCAAATCAGTGCCCCCACCCTCCTCCCCACTTTCCAATATCTAGGTCGAACCTTTACGTTTCAATTATTATTATTACAGGATGTATTAATACAGAGATTATTAATAACAATATTTTGTTGTGTTCCTGTTATATTCTGCCAAGCCTCTCTGTTCAGTTCCTCCTCCTTGCGTATACCGCGATGCTCCATTATTCCGTTTATGTGATCATTGCAAGAACGTCGTGGACTCCCGCGTTTACGTCTGCCGGGTGGTTTACATTAAAAAATGTTCTTTTGCCATCGATGATCCGCCATTTTTCTTTCCATTCTGTCTGTCTGTTTCATCCGCCTTCATGGGAGGTCTCACTTCGTCATTAGTTCTCGTTTCGCTTGTTGACATTCTGCCACTCCTTTGTAAATAATCAATTTCCCTCTGTTATTCTTCCTTTGCGGTCAACATTTAAAATCCATAATTCTGACCCATAGCATAGAGCAGATTTAACCATTAGCCTACCCACTCTTTTCTTATTGTTATTAGAGATGGGCTTGTCCGAACAAGAAGAATTCATACACATTATTTCTTTTCTGCTTTGTTATATTCTGAATTTTATTTCTATGGTACCCAGTCCGTTTCTGTCAATATATTCCCCTAGATATTTAAATTTTTCAGTTTTTTTTATAACTGCTTCTTCACAGATATGAACTTCACTATTGACTGAGCGATATTCGGTTTCTGTCATATTCATTTCCAGTTCCTATTTATCGTATTTCTGATACAAACGCCGTGTAATGAACTCAAGATCAAATTCATCTTATGCTAGAACAGCTTGATTATCAGCAAAACTTAACGGAAACAGCTGTACGTAGTCAGTAATAATTTCCATTCCTCCACGGCAGTTCATCCACCTTCGGATAGCCATTTCTACATAACAGCTGAACAACATGGCTGACATACTGCAACTTTGTCAATCAGCCCTTTTGTGACATTGACATCTTCACATAGTTTTGATCCTCTTTTAATCTGTACCTTATTATCTCCGGACTTTAAGTAATAATCTGTAAAAAATGGTCATCCATAACTAAATTTTTGAAAGCTTCCCAGAGTTTTTCTCTCGGAACCGTGTCATAGGCTTTAGCTAAATCTACAAAGGCGATGTGTGGCTACTTCCCTACTACTATGAATTTCGCCATGAGCTGTTGTAAAATAAAGAGGTTATCTGTACAGGATACGTTCTTTCTGAACCTGTTCTGGTCTTCTCCAATACGGTATCCAACATTCTGCCTTATTTCCTCACACATAATTTTGCCAAATAAGCGGCTCATGGTGGAGTTCACACTGACGCCTCTGTAGTAACTAGTGTCTCTTCTGTTTTCCTTCTTGAAAATGGATACTATTTACGATCTTTCCCTCTCCGTTGGAATTTCAATCCGCTGATAGCAGTTTTCCATAAGGCGTAGTATTCTCTTCTTCAAATGGTGACCTCAAGCTTTCAGTAATTCCACTGGAATAGTTCCATTGCCCAGGTAATCGGCCACTCTTCATTTTAGCTAATTCACTGTGTACATCTGGTCATATTTCGAACTGTTTCTTCAGTCATACCTTCTACGTCTCTAGTGTACTGAGATCTGTCGTCAGTTACATCTATATTATGCTTTTTACATTCGCTTAAAGGAATTAAATCGTCTACTGCTTTGTTTACTGGTGTTTTCTTCATACCGCTGACTGTTCGCCATACTTCTGTCGTTTGTGATCCATCTCTTAAACTCTCAATTTGGATCCATTTCTGTTCCCACATCTTGTTCTTTTCTGATTTAATTCTGTTTCCTTAATCCAGAGTTATTGTCTTGTAATTTCGTTTCTTGATGTGATTTAGCTGATAGCCATTTCCGTGTAAATTTTTCATTTCCAAAATGAACTTCGTAAGTTTGACATGTATGGAGTATCATACTGTCTGCGTCGTTACTCTCAGTCCCCAGTACCTCTAGAGTAATTCCGAACTGCTTGTTTAATATTCTCATATTCCCTTTCAACATTGTGTTTTCTCGTACCAATTGTAATCCACATTCTAATATTCCTTGAAATAAATACTTTATGCTGAAATACTTTAGGAGAAAGAGCTTTTACCATGTCTGTTCTAGTTCTTTTCATAGCACTGGATAGCCACTTGTCCTGCTTTTGATGACATCTTTGATAAAACTAAGTATCGATTAGATTCACAATTGGTTTCTCGCATGGCTCCACAGTCTTGAACTGTCATCTTGGATCTTTGCGTAGTCATGATCTAATCGATTAACGATTTCTGTCGTAATGAGGGTTTTTTTCCACATACATCTGTGAATATATTTATGTGAAAACTGTTTTTTCAAATTTCGTAAGTTTTACTGGTTGGAGATTTCTATAAGAGTTTCTCCAGAACTATTAACAACACTTTCTCCTTACCTTTTTATCACTGCATCGTTTACTTGTGAGCCCACTCTTGGATTAAAATCTGCTTCTGTTGTTATTTGTTGGTGGCTTTTAACTTGGCTGAGTAGGTGGTATAATTTCTGGTAGAAATGATCTTTGGTTTTCTGTGATATACTCCTATTATGGCCGTTTCAGTTCCATATACTTACTGTTGACAGTGAGAGTTCTTACATATAAAAAAGTGTAGTTCTTGATGAAAGTGCTTAGAGTTTTGTTAATTAGAATGTAAAACCCTGCTTTTTCCCGTTTATATCTACAACTCCGGACGAAAAGTAAGTAAAATTTCCAAATTAAGACAAAAACAATTATGTCCATACTCAGTCGATACAGTTCATTCCCTGTTTCAGTGAATCTTTTGTTATGGTCTGAACGTTCCATGTACTCACTTTCATTGTCCGTTTCCTTGCCAATAGTTGTCATCCAAGTAACGAGGCTTCGCTTTAGATTCTTGAGAATTGGAGAGTTTTTATGGGTAGTGAAGTGCTGACCCATTTACCTAACCCCCAACCTAGTCGACCAGGATTAGACATCAGGGTTTACTCAACTAGGAGGGTTGGGTTCACTATGCCTATGATAAGGTTATAGAGTGAAAACGAAAGACACCTTCGGGGCTCACAACCTAATACCGTCAGGGTCGAAAGAGCAAAAGTTGACCAAGAAAGGCCGACAGGAAAGATGACATAAGAAGTCTGAGACAAGCAAGTCGAAGTAATATCACACTTAGCAAAGGTTCCATGAGATTGCTATCGACATACTGCCAAGAAGGCAGCTCCCTGAACGACTTCCGTCTGGTTTCCCACCATCAGACTAATCTGGTATATATGGCTCTACCAGGAGCACAGCTCCCTCCAGCATAGCTCTGTTGATCATTGAGACACACTAATCTCCTCACCAAGGTAAAGTGGAAATCCAGGAGAAGTGCCTTAGCATTTCCGTTTTCAAATTTTCTAGCTCTCCTACCACATTCAGACTTCATATATTCTACGTAGCGATTCATAAAATGTTACCCTTTCATTGATTATTCAATCTTTCTTTCTCATGATCACCTCGCCCTTAACAAGACATCCGAAGGGGAAACTAATCCGGAATGGTTTGCCAGTAGAGAGATCATCATGACAATTTTTTTTTCAGTTACCACATGTCCTGTGGATACAAAGCGTGTGGCTTTAATGCAGTAGGTTCCACTGTCTTGTACATCCTCCTGCCGTTGATCCTTACTAATTACTCCGCCTTTTAGAAACAGCCTCCCACCCCAAGAACGAAAGATTCCCCTGAAATTCTGTCCGTTCCTCTGCCCCCTCTCAGCAAGGCCGTTGAAAGAACGAGGTGGACTTCTTATACCGTATATCTTTTGCCAGCATTGCTAATGATTTTTATTCAGTATAAGCACTGACGTGGTTTGGACCCGTGACATTTAGATTATGGCCGCGGTGGTCTAGCGGTTCTAGGCGCTCAGTCCGGAACCGCGCGACTACTACGGTTGCAGGTTCGAATCCTGCCTCGGGCATGGATGTGTGTGATGTTCTTAGGTTAGTAAGGTTTAAGTAGTTCTAAGTTCTAGGGGACTGATGACCACAGCAGTTAAGTCCCATAGTGCTCAGAGCCATTTAGATTATTTGCCAGAGACAATATCTCTTTTTTATGTTTCTTTGTCGTTTTCTGGTCAGTGGGTCGGTGTGGATGTCGCATACCATATTTCAGATTCATCATCAGTGATAAAATCACGTACAACTGTAAACGTTTTCTATCTCTAAAAATGGAAAGCAAAACCCGATTTCATGCTTCAAATGGCTCTGAGCACTATGGGACTGCTGAGGTCACCAGTGCCCTAGAACTTAAAACTACTTAAACCTAACTAACCTAAAGACATCACACATATCCATGCCCGAGGCAGTATTCGAACCTGCGACCGTACGGTAGCGTGGTTCCAGACTGTAGCGCCTAGAACCGCTCGACCACTCCGGCCCGCCCGATTTCATGACCTTTGTCCCATCTTCAGGTGCATATTAACATGTGAGTCCAAAAAGAATTTATAAATGAGGATAGGCTACAGTATGTTGAAACAGTACGTCCCTGGAACATGGCATGTATCTTTTAGATTCTGTTGAGGATGAGCCGACAGCGGTGGTCTAGCCAGAGGTGGTGTTCTACACAAAACGGTTATTTTCAATTCATTTCGAGTGCGTAGGAGGTTAAATTGTTGTTCCTTGGTGGCACTTTACGTGGAGGTAAAGGGTTCGAGCCCCATGTACTTTCACTGCTAGAACGTCCCTTGTGAATGCCACAGCACTCCAGGACGGTATCCGATTTTTATCTATCGGTACACTAGGTATAGCGAATTGTGTCATGTTTACTAATTACCAGACTCTAATTCAAGCATATCCATACATTCCAGCTATCTTGAACGAAGCTTAGCGTCCTGTCAGTTATTTGAAGTCTGAAGTATCTAGTCATGCGAAAGATCTGTACTGCTTAATAACTTCGAGTACTTGTGGCGCCGATTCTCCTCACTCGGGATTCTGCCTGTACGTCCTTTTAATTCTCTCTTTGTATCTATCGCTTTCACCTTCCTTTCGTTTGCCGCTCTCGTTCCCTCGTTTCCTGCTGCTCTCCTGGCAACTCGCGCACTCAAGCAAAGCCCTCTGACCGCTGTTCGCTCGTCAGATGCGCGCCAGCGAATTAATTGATCGATGAGCAGCGCCAACGCACGCGGACAAAGGTAGTGTTTAGTGTATTAATTTGTATGTAAATCAGCAATGCGTTACGTTAACAGGCCGTGAATTGACGGCCCCGACGGCTGTCTGCGCATGTCCGTGCGCGGAATGAAAGCGCCACCCTCCAGCGCGCGTAATGCACGCTAATTCGGGAACAGGTTTCATTACTTGCTGCGCACGCCACAGAGAGCAGCTGAGTGACTTCCGCGTTACGTTTCGGAGTGTAATTACTGCGCGAGGGTCGGTGAAGCAGCCGATTGTGCTGATGAATGACTGTTATGCACCATATTTGTGGATATTAACGGGCCATCGAGGCTGTTACTCATTTCCGTCACAGGGGACGTTAAATCGTTGTGATATAGTGCTGCTACACGTGCAAATAAAATGTTTTGAGTTGCAGTACTTGAAGAAATACTAGTTTATGGCGTATGGGCGAACAAATGAGCGAGTGCTGCTATTGTTTGATTTCGGATATAACACTGATTTCCGATGTTTCCAACGGAATTTCGGAATTCTAAGGGGTAAGAGCATTTGACAGATTGGTAATGATTTATTCTTCTGGGAGACGTCATAAACGATACCGTACTCCAGGCGGGACAATGATTTTGCGTGCCCTGGTGAAAGGCGTCAACCGATCCCGCTTAACGTCGATGTGCACCACCAAGAAACAGAACAGTACAATAGTTCAATGCACCATCTAATGAGGTCCTTTTTTGAAATTTCTAAATACGTCTGCAAAACACTTTTGAAAATGGTTGTGAGCCAGCAACCATGCAAGAATATGATTTGAATAAAACAGCCAACCAGTTGCAACAAGACTTATCTCGACCTAGTTTGGGAACCGACAATCAGTACCAGCATTAGAAGAAGCGAAAAACAGTTGTCTACAAAAGATTACAAAACCACTTACATAGAGAAAAGACCGAGAGTAGACGGTTAGTTTACTGAACAAATTTATGGAGTGATTATATTCACTTGTCTTCGTACATCCATAGGAAATGGAGGACAGTGGGACGTCAGCTGGTATAAATTTATATTAAAAATTAAGAAATTCCTCCAGCTGTATTTAAGGTGTTGATTTTATTTTGGAAACCAGTTTCAACGTTGTAACAACGTCATATTCAGGCCCATACACTTGTCGGCAACTAGTTTCAACGTTGTAACAACGTCATCTTCAGGCCCATACACTTGCTGACGTCAACTGCGTGCGGCTGATACTAGAAGTCAGTGGTGAGATATGGACGTGCTCCGTGTGGAAGGCGGTTAGTAACTAGCACGCAGTTGACTTCAACAAGTGTATGGGCCTGAAGATGACGTTGTTCAAATGGTTCAAATGGCTCTGAGCACTATGCGACTTAACTTCTGAGGTCATCAGTCTCCTATAACCTAGAACTAATTAAACCTAACTAACCTAAGGACATCACACACATCCATGCCCGAGGCAGGATTCGAACCTGCGACCGTAGCAGTCGCGTGGTTCCGGACTTAGCGCCTAGAACCGCTAGACCACCGCGGCCGGCATGACGTTGTTACAACGTTGAAATTAGTTGCCAAAATAAAATCGACACCTTAAGTACAGCTGGAGGAATTTCTTCATTTTTAATATAAATATATTCACATGTAGCGACAGTTGAAAACGGATTACAAGCAAAATGCTCCCGTCGTATAAAATAGCTTCTTAATACTATATTTACAAAATTCAAATAGTTCAAATGGCTCTGACTTAACTTCTGAGGTCATCAGTCCCCTAGAACTTAGAACTACGTAAATCTAACTAACCTAAGGACACCACACACATCCATGCCCGAGGCAGGATTCGAACCTGCGACCGTAGCGGTCCCGCGGTTCCAGACTGTAGCGCCTAGAACCGCTCGGCCACCCTGGCCGGCCCATATTTACAACAATATGAAAATTACAGGTGTTGGAACTGACGTAGCAGAGGCAGCGTCAGAAAAAAGTAAAGTTACATGACGTACCACACCTGAAGTCCCCGTTTTGTCGTACGCCTCTTAGCGGCGTACAGTGTGTTTGTTAGTAAAACTTAAAGCTACATGACGTAACTCACTGATGCCATCTCCAGTGTCTGTTTCCTCGTACTGCCTTTAATAGTGTACATCGTGCTACGTCATGTAGTTTCAATTTTTACTAACAAGTAAAATTGTCATGTCAGTTCCAATACCATTAATTTTATATGGTTTAAGTATGGTTTTAAGAAGATATTTTATATGATGAGAGCATTTTGCTCGTAAGTCCATTTTAAAATATGATGTTCATCTTATATCCTCCTTTCAAGACACTGTCCATTCCATTCCACTGCTCTTCCAAGCCCTTTGCTGTCTCTGACAGAATTACAATGTCATCGGCGAACCTCAAAGTTTTTATTTCTTCTCCCTGGATATTAATACCTACTCCAAATTTTTCTTTTGTTTCCTTTACTGCTTGCTCAATACACATATTGATTAACATCGGGGAGAGGCTACAACCATGTCTCACTCCTTTCCCAACCACTGCTTCCCTTTCATGCCCCTCGACTCTTATAACTGCCATCTGGTTTCTGTACAAATTGTCAATAGCCTTTCGCTCCCTGTATTTTACCCCTGCCACCTTTAAAATTTGAAAGAGAGTATTCCAGTCAACATTGTCAAAAGCTTTCTCTAAGTCTACAAATGCTGGAAACGTAAGTTTGCCTTTCCTTAATCTTTCTTCTAAGATAAGTCGTAGGGTCAGTATTGCCTCACGTGTTCCAACATTTCTACGGAATCCAAACTGATCTTCCCTGAGGTCGGCTTCCACCAGTTTTTCCACTCGTCTGTAAAGAATTCGTGTTAGTATTTTGCAGGTGTGACTAATTAAACTGATACTTCTGTAATTTTCACATCTGTCAACACCTGCTTTCTTTGAGATTGGAAGTATTATATTGTTATATACAAGTGAGTATAGCCATCTAATCTTGGTTCAAATGGTTCAAATGGCTCTGAGCACAGTGGGACTTCACTACTGTGGTCATCAGTCCCCTAGAACTTAGAACTACTTAAACCTAACTAACCTAAGGACATCACACACATCCATCCCCGAGGCAGGATTCGAACCTGCGACCGTAACGGTCGCGGGGTTCCAGCTGTAGCGCCTAGAAACCCTCTGACACTCCGGCCGGCCCATATACTCTTGGTCTTTCCTCTATACAGGGTGGAGAAAAATTGTGTCACGAAATTTTAATCCTGGGTAGCTGACGCCAGAAAGAACCGAAATTACAAAAGTAGGTCGACAACGCACAGTTTTTAAACTACGAAAACTTGGCGCAACTCGCTTCGATTGGCCATGGGATTGCCCTGTTACCGTTCGTCCGTTGACGGGCAGCGCTACGGTTGTTGGTTCACGCATTGAAACGTCCCTCGCCCCGTCACTGCCTCAACGTTAGACGCACACGTGTCGAATAGGTCTTGCTGTTTGTCTCCATCTCACGTCAGAGGCAGTCACACGTAAGCTTCGCTTCGGAGCACACACACGTCACCTGCGATTTAGTCATACAGTACGCATGGCGGTACAGTATTCGTTTGAAGAACAACGAGATATTGTTTTTGTTTATGGACTAGCAGATGCTAATGCGCATGAAACTCGACGATTGTATGAGGAACGGTACCCAGCAAGACGCCACCCACACCTGCAAACCTTTACAGCAATTAACCAACGACTTAGAGAAACAGGCTATCATGGGATATCATGGTGATGCTGTAAGATCTCGAACACGACGAGATGCTGCAAAAAATGGTTCAAATGGCTCTGAGCACTATGGGACTTAACTTCTAAGGTCATCAGTCCCCTAGAACTTAGAACTACTTAAACCCAACTAACCTAAGGACATCACACACATCCATGCCCGAGCCAGGATTCGAACCTGCGACCGTAGCGGTCGCGCGATTTCAGACTGTAGAGCCTGGAACCGCTCGGCCACCCCGGCCGGCCGCGATGCTGCATTTGAAGAGACTGTTCTCGAGCGCGACAAGTACTCGAGCGGTTGCACACAAGATGGAAGTCACTCACTGGTTTGTCTGGGAGGTTTTGAGGGATGACAGCCAGTATCCATTTAGTTTCCACCCTGTCCAGAACCTAAATCCTGTGTCGGACTATGAACACAGGCTAGGGTTTTGCCGGTGGTTTCTGCGTCGTGTTGCTCGAGATCCCGACTTCCCCGCCATTGTGTTGTGTATCTTCCCCTGGGATGGCCCTTACAACACTCCAAACGTACGTCCACGGACACCTGGAACGATTTTCGCTCAACATTTGGGCAGGCATTGTGGGTGACCATCTGACTGGGCCGGTCCGTCTACCTCCTCGACCTACTGGCGCAATTTACCTTCACTTTTTGTAAAAAACTCTACCCAGCCTGCTGGAAGATATTTACCTGCACATACGTCTCCGCATGTGAGACACCCGCACGTAACAGTCATGCTGTGCGCGGATATTTAAAGGAACTCTTCGACGGCAGGTTAATTGGCAGTGGTGCTCGTAGGACATGGACCACCATCACCAGACCTCACGCCACAGGACTTCTTCAAGGTTCTAGTTCACCCATCGGGACGCTAACGACCTAGAAACGAAGAGCAATTAATGGACCGCATTCAACATGCCGCCGATCACATCAGGGTAATGCTAGGATTCTTTGAAAGAGTTCGGCAAAATACGGTTCAACGTTTCCAAGCCTGTGCCGCCTCAGAGTGTCGCCAGCTCGAGCACCCACTTTAAATAAACAATGTCCTAACTAAGAAAAAGACCCTTTTCAGGGCCGACACAATTTGTAAAAGACTCTCTGGGTGGGAGCTAACAGCAGTTGATGGGTTTGTTCCCGGTACGTCTCGTCATGAAACTACAATGGGTGTGTCGGGAGTCCGGCAGATCCGGCCCCAGGCGCTTAGAGTAGAATGCTGGTGCGCTACCATCGAGCGTTGAGGCCGCCTTGGATACATCGTGATCTCCGGCAGGCAAAACATTCGTAGTCATGCGTTGTCCAGAGCATCCGGCAACAGAGCATACTCGCTGCCAATCGGAGGGCGCAACGCCAAGTTTCCGTAGTTTAAAAATTATACATTGCCGACGTACACAACATTAGTAATTCCTACTGGCATCAGCTATCCAGGGTTAAAATTTCGTGACAGTTTTTCTGGGCGCTTCAGTCTGGAACTGCGCTGCTGCTACGGTCGCAGGTTCGAATCATGCCTCGGGTTTGGATGTGTGTGATGTTCTTAGGTTAGTTAGGTTTAAGTAGTTCTAAGTCCCATAGTACTTAGAGCCATTTTTTGAACAGTTCTTCTACACCCTGTGTAAATGGTTTTGTAATCTTTTTTTGGTAATTGTTTTTGCTGTCTTTTTCCTGATGAAGACACTCATTGTCGGTGTTGAAACCAGGTCAGGTTAAATCTTCTTGGAACTGGTTGGCCGCATTGTATAAAACACGGATATAAGAAATTGTTTTGTGTTTCCTAGCTTCGGATAAATTTTTCTTCTATAAATTTACTCACAAGCGCATTAATATTTGTGTGCGTTAATAAAACTGAACTCATCAGAAAGTACTTTTGGTGTCTGTAGTTTTTACAGTCTCATGATGCCTTTAAGCGATTTAGAAATCTGCTTGCGTTTTTTCCTTGATAAAGTGGATAAAAGGCCAGGTTACAGAAACAATCTTCATATCAGCAGAGAAATCGAGCTTAATTTGTAGTTATACAAATATTTTGATCCGTTACCACGAAGCTGGACATGTGAAACTGATTAAACTGTAACGATGTTAGCTGGGGCTATGACAGAGGCGTACATTTGACTACATGTGGGTTACGATCGAGTGGTAGGGCAGAGGAGTGGGGAGTGTTGTAGAACGTCGGATTCTTGGGACAGGAAGTGGAGCGAGGCCGGTATACTCACAATCGGTGGAGAAGACATTCCGCCGGTCTCCTGTCTCGTGCAAGACCGACCTTACCAGTAAACTTATTATATGGCGTAAGGACCGTTTCTACCATTATGTGAGATTAGGTGACCGCATAGGGCGGCAAACATTTTACAGGTGGCAAAGGGCGGAAAAAAAATATAATTCCAAATGAAACAAAAAAACTGAGCAAATGTGGAGAAAAAATGAAGAAGAAGAAACTTTAAAACACCAAATTGATTTCAAAAGCCTACGGAACAGTTAGTTAAATAAGGCTTTACATTCTTTGACGAAAGTGAAGGTATGGCCTCTACCTATCTCAAAACTGAAGCAGCCGGCACTGAGTACGAAACGGAAACAATCATGACTTCGATTCATCTCTGTCAAGCGCTGGAGCGGGCATGTCCGCTGTCTTGTGATGATGTTGCGACTTCAATACCATGTCTCCTTTACTCCCTCTTTTGTTTTTTCCACTGCAGATTATTTGTCAAGTGTCAGGTGTATTGGGAAGTTATATTAATGTATTTAGGTCTACTATTATTTCCTGTGAATCATGCACCACATATTCACAAGTTTCTCTTTCAACATAACTAAAAGGTGTACAAGGTTAAGAGCACTTCGTCATACCAATCCATAAAACTGAGTTGGTGTGTGTAAGTCTATCTGTGAGTGTCTTAAACAACATTGCCTTTTCTCAAACGAATCCCATCCAGCATGTGTGCAATGCGTTGGGGAAACTTACTACAGCACGTCCACATGTGCCTCCTACCATCCAGCAGTTCTCAGCTGCTCTCGAGGACGAATGAAACACCTTACTACAGGAACTCCTTACCAACATTGTGGCCGGCATGGGAGCACGTTGAGGAGCATGTTTTGCCATCCATGGTAACGACACATCCTATTAAAAACCATGTCCCGCCTTATGTAACGTTCAAGTGACCATCATAAATCTGGTTACTTCAGTGTAATTGTCGTCTTTCAATAAAGGTGTAATTACCGTTCATCTCGCTGCGTATTTCTTTCAGTTTCCATCCATACCACATTCACATCTGTACTGTACAGTAGCAGTTCTTTCTCTGCATGGTCAATGTTTCATCCAGCTACGTTACTTGACAGTCACTCGTCATGCGAAAGTTGCTTTCGTTCTTAAGTTTCTTACATCAGTCTATATTGTGGACAATGAAGTCCTCCATAGGGATTTTTGACGACCATTTCGCCTAGGTAAGAAAATATGTTGCGTTCTGTCTGTCACACTGTTCCGCATGACCATACATTGTTCACTAGCAGACATTAGGGAACTTTCAATTGAAATGAGTTGGTATGTCGGTATTGTTGACGGTCAGCACAAACATGACCAATCATCAAAAGTTTGAGTCAGTAAACATCGCTTCTGAGAGATTCAAAATATTATCAGGCCGCTCAGTGTTTCACCTCCCAATACAATGTAATAATCACAAAAAAGAGTTTAGAGAAACCAACATCGACAACAACAGTAATACCCATTCTTACGCTCCTCAGAATAAATGTCCGCATAAAAACCCACAGGGTGAAGCAGAACTCCACCGACAAACTTCAGACTCTTCAGGGTTACCGGACTGTTTAGGTATAAACAACACATGATTCCAGAGAAATGTAGGGTTGTCCAAAAATATATTATCACTTTTATTTTACTTTATTGTATTTATTGTTTATTATTATTTTATTCTTATTGTGCATACTTTATTTATTTCAATAAAAAACACGCTATGTACACAAGCCGAAATGAAGCTAGTACGCTTCGTATACCTGTTCTCCTTGGTTTTCAGTGCATGTCCAATGTCTTTTCCTTACACAGGCCATAGCTCATTCACACTGTTCCGTAGGTACAGAGCGCCCAGCCCCTTATTATGTGTTTCTAGTCATTACTGTCTTCTAGCATACACGCGTACTTTCAGGACTCCCCATTTCCAGAAATCATTCCCCATATCCTGGAATCATTTGTAGTAAAATAGGGTGAAGGTGGTGGTCACACCAAAGGTCCACCTCTTCCAATATAGCGTCTACCAAATGGTTCAACCATTTAATCTCGAACCTTTAAGGAATAATGCGGTAGTGTGCAATCTGGCTGGAAGTAACCTGATATTAGGATACGGAGGAAAGGATTACCAACAACAGAATTCTGCAACACCTCTAGATAAGAATCACCTGTTAAAGTCCAGCCGGCCGGGATGGCCGAGCGGTTCTAGCGCTACAGTCTGGAACCGCTACGGTCGCAGGTTCGAATCCTGCCTCGGGCATGGATGTATGTGTTGTCCTTAGGTTAATTAGGTTTAAGTAGTTCTAAGTTCTAGGGGACTGATGACCTCAGAATTTAAGTCCCATAGTGCTCAAAGCCATTTGAACCATTTGTTAAAGTCCCATCATTAATGAAATATGGACCAATTACTCCAAACTTCGAAATGCCGCACCGTATGTGCTCTCTTAGTCTATGGCGACTGTCTGTGCCCAAAATGACGCAATTATGCTCACGCACGGTGCTTCTGACATTAATGTGGCTTCATCGAATATAAAGCACACAACATTACAATCTATATGCGTCATTTCTAATGACACTTCAACAGCTACTAGCTGAGAAGTTTTATCGGTGCCACACAGTGCCTTCATCACTTGAATGTGGTACGGCTTCATTCCCAGAGATCGAAGTGAAGTATTCTGAAGCCACCTGTCCGCTCGATTGCGGTTTCCCATGCTAATGTCGTACTTGAGTTTTCTGGAATGCTAATCATCGTTCCTTGAACATTTGTGATGTTATCTTCATTTCGAACACAACTTCGGCGTGCATTGTTTCCTTTACCGTCACTGGTCAGTGACCCGGTGCACACACATTTCTTATGCACTCGACTCAGAGCTAACCGACTTGAAGGATCCTTAGGGGAACCATTGCTGAATTTTTTTTCTTACCTTTGAGGGTTGTAACCTTCACCTTCCTAATCTGTCTCCTGGATTGCGATACAACTGACCGTGATCGCATATGCCTAATGAAATTTTATAGTGAGTAAGGGTGTCGTTACCGAGGGAAAATAACACAGGATAGTTGGAGGAAAATGTGCAACAGACCATTCTGAAGAAGAATCTATTCTAAATCCAATCTAAATACAGATGATAATTTTGAAGTGGGTGGAATATACTGCAATCGCTCACGAACCACACGCGAGGGAAAAGGATACCGCGTAATATTTACTACAAAAATTACTGATAGTAAAAAGAAAACACTGATTAGCTAAAAAGGGGCTAATTAAACTGTCGCCAGCCCACCAGAGCAATGAATTTCCTTTAGCTCAAGAAAGGTAATGGCAAAGAAATTTAAGCAAATAATCACTGGCGTGGCAACAAAAGGTTGTCACGCTTCCCACAACACAACAGCTCACGAAAAAATAAATAAATCAGAAAGCACTGATTTTACAGTTACTTATTCTGAAATACTAAATTTTGAAAGTAAACTTAAATGGAGTTATTGGTTAAATAAATCTAACTGTAACTTCGTTATGTAAAAAACTTTACTTTCAGTAACCTCAATGGAACGTAGTCCAAAATTTAGGAAAAGGCAAGGAATTTATTTTTGATTGTTGAAAGATTGAATTAAATTTTACTTTGAACAACTGATCAACTGATTTTACTTTTAATATAACAACAATAAGATATATAACATGCCAGCGAAATCACTCGATAAGCCAAATACAGAATAAATGAAATGTGCCCTCTCACTTTGCGCAGTATCTCTAGTTATTAGTTCTGACACTGAAATTTTACGTCACTTTAAGTGAATGAAGTTAATAGTCGAAATTGCAAATTAGTTAAGCCACTGTTGAGCAATACAAGAATGAACAGTTACTGAGGTATGAAAATTTGGACGGAATCTGGTCATAAGTAAATACACAAAACTGGCAATAAATGGTTAATCAATTTTCATATTCTTAAGACACTCGGTTATTGCATGAAAAGGGACCCTGCCTGGTAATAATGTCTGAGGACAATGTGACAACACAGGTGCACTATAAATTTTAACTATTGCACGTTTTTATTCAAGTTAGTCCATTTTGTGAGAGAAATTTCTGCATCTACATCTACATACATACTCCACAACCCACCATACGGTTCGTGGTGGAGGGTACTTCGTACTACAACTAGCATCTTCTCTCCCTGTTCCACTCCCAAACAGAACGAGGGAAAAATGACTGCCTACATGCCTCTGAACGAGCCCTAATCTCTCTTATCTTATATTTGTGGCCTTTCCGCAAAATGTAAGTTGGCGGCAGTAAAATTGTACTGCAGTCAGCCTCAGATGCTGGTTCTCTAAATTTCCTCAGTAGCGATTCAAGAAAAGAACTCCTCCTTTCCTCTAGAGACTCCCACCCGAGTTCCTGAAGCATTTCCGTAACACTCGCTTGATGATCAAACCTACCAGTAACAAATCTAGCAGCCCGCCTCTGAATTGCTTCTATGTCCTCCATCAATCCGACCAAATAGGGATCCCAAACGCTCGAGCAGTACTCAAGAATAGGTCGTATTAGTGTTCAATTTAACTGGGTAATGCCTACGTAAGTTTATAATTGTTCACTTTTACTGTCTTACGACGTCGAAGTTGTGCGGACGACGAAGAATGTAGCTAGCGACAATACTGAGCTGCCATTGTTGCTACTTCTCTCCAGAGCCAAGGATAATTGTGGGAGAGGCAATAGTTAGAACTGCAGCTTCCTCCACCTGTCCACTCTTAGCGTGCTCTCAATACTCGCGAGTTAACGAATTAGGCGCGTCTACACTGGCGCTATAATAGCTGCACTCCGCGTCTGCTGGAGTCTCCCAACAAACACTTCCGCACTCTTTCATCACTCAAGCTGCTCTGCCTCCTTTCTGCTCGGAAGGCGTCAGAGACTCTCCATACGTAAAGATAAGCAACGGCACAGCTACTGCCATCTCGTCTTTGCTATCGATACATTTAAATTAAGTTCCCATGGTTTTTATGCGTCAATTTATGATGTTGTCATTATATTTACAATCAAATACATACAGTCAGAAATAAATTCACTGTTACATGATTATGTATTAAATATAGTTTCTCTAATAAAGCTTACAGATTCAGAATTAGAAGTACAGTACAAGTTATCAACGGATATTAACCGACGAAATATTTTGAATGGTGCAGAAGGTATTTTATGTGCATTTTCGATGTTACAGGGTGATTCAAACACTTCCATCCAAGCTGAAACCTCCTTTCTCTCTTCGAAAGTAAATCGGGTGGCTATCTCTAGTCTGTAACAAAAGAAAATATAAATTTATGTTGTACCACATGAGTGACAACATATTTTTGGACAACGGTATAATGTAAATACGATTTATTTAGTTTGTTATGCGGCTTATCTTTGTTTCCGAGAAAATATATTAAAGACAGTGGAAACTCATGTAATATGTACTCGCCGAAACGCACAACACTAAACACAGGATTTGGTGTCTCGTAGGCGGCTTCGTACAGTTGACGTGGTCCTTGGTTCCGCTATAGGGGCAGTGCTAATTTGCGTCGGTGTGTCGCTCTTCGGTTGCATTCACTGAACCCATACACCAGGTGCGTATCGGCCAACTCGTCATTGGTAAACCTATTCATAGTGTTGCTGTTAGTACACAACTAACACTGCTGGAGAACAATACCCTGGAGAGAACAGGGCAGTGCTGAATGCAAACTTCAGGGCAACGAATGAAACAGGACATTGCTGTTGGCAACGGCAGGTACTGCGAGCGAGTGGAAGCACGAAATGCAGCGCGTACCGTCGACATTTGCTACGCTGTGCATTGTTTTCTGTGAAATATGAATACGAAGTTCATTGGGGCAAGAAACCAAACGAAATGAAATAACTCAGTGATGATTCTCCGAGAACTGAGAGACCATAATTCCAAAATTCTCTGAATGTATCCCTGACCACCTGAACTGTTGACGGAGTACTAGTTCACCCTGTATACTGCTTCAGTAGCTTACCCTCTCAGAATTAAGTAAGTCAAATATATGCTGAAACTCACCCCACTTTTCGTCTTGCTGATAGCGTATCACAGAAATAGAATTAAAAACATCAGGACCAATTTCTAGTGTTTCGTACGATAGCAGTCTTTCAAGTTTATCCCTCAAGAAACAAATGCGTAGCCGCATATGTTGTATTGTAGTACAGTATTAGGCAGCCAGTGGTTTCTGTAACCGATGTCAACAGATATATAGCAGCTTGTAAGTTTCGATCACAGATTCAATCTTATATTGGGATTTTTCACTTGCCAAATGTTTACTTGTGATGAAAATGTTATCTACATTTAGCATCGGTGCTTGACAGAAGGTAACAACAATATTAAACAAGAAACACGTTCCCGGTTTCCTGTAAAATACTATTTCTCTCGTCAGGAACCGGCTTTCGGTTTCGTAGGCAATCGTGATTTCATCTGAGTTTGCATCCTTGAGTAATCACCTGCAGGTGGTTAAGAACACGAAAGCCGGTTCGTCACCCGATAAGTAGTCTTGTTCCAGAACATCACGAAACAGTTTCTATTCAATATTATTATGAAAATAGTGCTTCCCGAATGTGTCTCTTACGTTAGGTGTCGGGACACAGATATAGTAACAACTCTGGTTACACACACCATAAATTAGACATTCGAGAAAAAATTAACACTTTTGAAAATTAAAGACATATTACTCTGTCACCGCGGAGTCCTAAACGTCAAAGCCTTTCGCTATGCTACAACAGTCCAGACTTACCCACTGTGCTGGAAGGTGTATACTGTCTCTTCGAAATTGCCCTACTTTTGCTACCAGCCGCGATTTCTCAACAGGATGTATTGTAATCGTATATCGTTACTGAATCACTTTATTCCTTAATCTGGTTATCACGTAATCGAAGAGCAGCTTTATTAAAGTCCCAGATCGAACCGAACTACTTCCATTATCTTTCACAGTATCTTGAATCTACCTAGTTCATTTGATTACTTATCGCTGTATTGTTAGAATATCTACGGCGGAGATGAAAGAGGATACCGTTTGCAATCACTCGTGAGTTCCTTACTATTGGTTTTACTGTAAGCCCAATCTAAGAAGATCAACCAGATGTGAGAACGTATTTTATTGTGACGACATTCTTGGATAAATGTTTCTCGGTTTTCATGACGCGTTAGATTTGTTTTTATACTCATGTTTTCGTCGACTTCCTCTGTCGGTATCGTGAAAAGTGTTCATTCTGATTGGTAGGGCCTGCAAAACGATAGTTGTGTTCAGATTTTCCCAATACACTGAAATCCCGCTGCATTATCGAGTACTGCTCGAACCACCACATGACATTTGATTCGCAAGCGCTATTGCAAGGGTTACTCGAGAAACGACGAACTAATAACAAAAGACTATAGCTCTATTAAAATCTGAGAATTTCTGGAAACACAGGAGGAGATAATATTCAGTCCTATCAACATGGAAACTCCGTCGCATTTCAATAAATTTTCAATAAGAGTTCTCATGTAAAACTTACTATCTAAAACTTCTGGGGATTTTTGCGTGACGCTGACAGTCAAAGCAAAAACGCTATCTCAGAAAATATATTACTTTATTCTCAGTCCTGTACAATACTTTATTTGGTTATTAGAGACTATAAATATTTACCAAATGGAATGAAATGGGCGTTTCGACAGTTATTCACATAACAGAACAGCAGATAAGAAGTTACCAGCTTTTAATCAGGTTGCGGCTGCCCCCCTCGGAGGTTCGAGTCCTCTCTCGGGCATGGGTGTGTGTGTGTGTCTGTGTGTGTGTTGTCTATAGCCTAAGTTAGTTTAGGTTAGATTAAGTAGTATGTAGGCTTAGGGACCGATGGCCTGAGTAGTTTGGTCCATTAAGATTTTACCACAAATTTCCAAAATTTAATCAGGTTGAAAACAAAAATTGTCACTCAGAAGAAACAAGAAAGAAAATTAGAGTGAGTTACTTGTCTAATAAGCAAAGTGAATTATAGGTTACTAAGGAGACTGTATTTCACATTCGTCAAAGTAAATTACAGCAGCAAGATCCGACGTGGAGATAGTATGGACTGGCCTCACCTTATCATGGGATAAGTGAAAACTCAAGAAGTGGACTCGAAGTTTTCATCATCCTTTATTTATATATTGGATGCTGTTTTCACGATTGCCTTGCACCCTCAAAATATTGCAGTCCGTGTTTCAGAGATACAACGCGCTGTTTGGAATATGTCGAGCTTACGCAAATAATTGTGTTATTGTGCACCGTGTTTCTATGATGCAACAAGGAACTGTGAGGAATATGTATATGAACATAGCTGGTGCTCAAAGTGCTTTATGATTTTAAACATTTTAGCAATGACGAACCTTTTATAATGTGCTACTTTTATCCACCTGACATCGTATGCGTGGCGTCAGCGTAAAATGAACGTGGTTCACAACAGAAGTGTTAAGACCTGAAGATGACAGTGCATTCTGTTGAAACTGGCTGTCTTGAATAAAAAAAAAAATGTATGCGATCTTGGTTGAAGAATGGTTTTTAACAATTAAACAGATCGCCCTTCAGTTCTCTCAGAATGAGAAAATTCAATAACATTTGGGATGTACATTGCCTACCTCTGTCTCCTTATTACTACAGATCTGAATTGCATTTAGAAGTAACGGCATGCACGTAGCTTTACATCCCACTGTAACATGAAACAGGTCACTGCGAGCCGTGCTGAATATTCTTTCGCTAACCCTACGGACCTCTCCCACAACATATAATAAATATAGAGAAATACATGTGACAGCGCAAGCAACCGGAAAGGTCGCATTTCTCGGTAAGGATTATGTTTTCATTTTTTCGTCACACGCCAGAGCAATTCCTTCTGCCGCGTATACCAGGAAACGGAAGCGGCCGAAATTAAATTGCAGTTCAACGTAGCTACTATCAGCGCTCGGGGAAAGGGGTGACGGGTTAGGGGTGTGCAGGGGTTGAGGAGTGATGCTTGTGGGGGGAGGGGAAGGCGAGTGGGTTTGGCTCGCACGCGTCGGAAGCTGTGACAGTTCCCCCCCCCCCCCCCCCCGCCCTCCTCACGCGCAGACGTCAGCCGCAGACACAGCCGGCAAGCGGAGCGTGCGACGCGGCTTGGAGCGTGCCGCTAGTTCCACGAAATGCCACCGGCGGCGCGTCAGGACGCAAGCATATCCACGACTGCGCCCGACTTCTACGTTACCAGCTACGACGCGTGCTTCCCAAAACGAATATATCACTGACTGCGAATAACTCGTTCGGCACACAGACTTCTAGTGTGTGAAACTTAATTGAAGCTATTCCAGATCCACAACTGCGGAAGGAAAAGACGGGTAGTGTAAAACTATTTGTTCACGGTTAATCTAAATTTTTATAATTTTTTGCCTTAAAATTTTAACATCTTGGTACTATATTTTCTATACATGTAAAGTAAAGTGTGCTGTACTGAAGGTTGTTCTTTGCATTGCATGTGAGTAACGTATGTAAATTGTTTATTATGTTAAATAAATTTCTAATGACATCTTGTATTCAAAAATATTTGTGTATACAGGGTGTTACTAGAAGGTACGGCCAAACTTTCAGGAAACATTCCTCACACACAAATAAAGAAAAGATGTTATGTGGACATGTGCCCGGAAACGCTTAATTTCCATGTTAGAGCTCATGTTAGTTTCGTCAGTATGTGCTGTACTTACTCGATTCACCACCAGTTGGCCCAATTGAAGGAAGGTAATGTTGACTTCGGTGCTTGTGTTGACATGCGACTCTTTGCTCTACAGTACTAGCAACAAGCACATCAGTACGTAGCATCAACAGGCTAGTGTTCATAACGAACGTGGTTTTGCAATCAGTGCGATGTTTACAAATGCGGAGTTGCAGATGCCCATTTGATGTATGGATTAGCACGGGGCAATAGCCGTGGCGCGGTACGTTTGTATCGAGACAGATTTCCAGAACGAAGGTGTCCCGACAGGAAGACGTTCGAAGCAATTGATCGGCGTCTTAGGGAGCACGGAACATTCCAGCCTATGACTCGCGACAGGGGAAGACCTAGAACGACGAGGACACCTGCAATGGACGAGGCAGTTCTTCGTAAAGTTGACGATAACCATAATGTCAGCGTCAGAGAAGTTGCTGCTGTACAAGGTAACGTTGACCACGTCACTGTATGGAGAGTGCTCCGGGAGAACCAGTTGTTTACGTACCACGTACAGCGTGTGCAGGCACTATCAGCAGCTGATTGGCCTCCATGGGTACACTTCTGCGAATGGTTCATCCAACAATGTGTCAATCCTCATTTCAGTGCAAATGTTCTCTTTACGGATGAGGCATCATTCCAACGTGATCAAATTGTAAATTTTCACAATCAACATGTGTGGGCTGACGAGAATCCGCACGCAATTGTGCAATCACGTCATCAACACAGATTTTCTGTGAACGTTTGGGCAGGCATTGTTGGTGATGTCTTGATTGGGCCCCATGTTCTTCCACCTACGCTCAATGGAGCACGTTATCATGATTTCATACGGGATACTCTACCTGTGCTGCTAGAACATGTGCCTTCACAAGTGCGACACAACATGTGGTTCATGCACGATGGAGCTCCTGCACATTTGAGTCGAAGTGTTCGTACGCTTCTCAACAACAGATTCGGTGACCGATGGATTGGTAGAGGCGGCCGATTCCATGGCCTCCACGCTCTCCTGACCTCAACCCTCTTGACTTTCATTAATTGGGGCATTTGAAAGCTCTTGCCTACACAACCCCGGTACAAAATGTAGAGACTCTTCGTGCTCGTATTGTGGACGGCTGTGATACTATACGCCATTCTCCAGGGCTGCATCAGCGCATCAGGGATTCCATGCGACGGAGGGTGGATGCATGTATCCTCGCTAACGGAGGACGTTTTGGATATTTCCTGTAACAAAGCGTTTGAAGTCACGCTGGTACGTTCTGTTGCTGTGTGTTTCCATTCCATGAATAGTGTGATTTGAAGAGAAGTAATAAATTGAGCTCTAACATGGAAAGTAAGCGTTTCCGGACACATGTCTACATTACATATTTTCTTTCTTTGTGTGTGAGGAATGTTTCCTGAAAGTTTGGCCGTACCTTTTCGTAACACCCTGTATAAACTGTTCATATTGTGGTAAATTTGACAATTTTAAGAAATGATCAAGCGTAGGAACGCTGTAAGAAATTGGTGTTATGTAAAAGCCAGTGTGTTTTTCTTTGAAACGAAAGTGGCCCTGGGGAGCGGAAAAGGTGGCAAGGGCGAATTTGCGCGCTACCTACAGCAATGGCCGAAAGTATGTCACACAGTCTGTAGGGAGCAGTGATTGAGGCAACATCATTGTGGAGCAGGTGAAGCTTTGTCTGCGCCGGACGCGATGGACGAACAGTTCTAGGCGCTGCAGTCCGGAACCGCGCGACTGCTACGGTCGCAGTTTCGAATCCTGCCTCGGGCATGGATGTGTGTGATGTCCTTAGGTTAGTTAGGTTTAAGTAGTTCTAACTTCTAGGGGACTGTTGACCTCAAATGTTAAGTCCCGTAGTGCCATGTGAACCATTTGAAGCTTTGCCTGCAAATTTGTACAACAATGCCTCGGATGAAGACTCCAAACGGGTTAAGGCATAGCTGCGAGTTGTTGGGCCACTGTATGTAAAATTGAAGGACATCTAGAAGAGACATTGTGCCCATACAGCAAGATACTTCAAGGCCGTACTGTGGGTAGTGTAGCCGTCATAACTGTTCGTCACACCCAAGCCCTCTCCCACCAGATAATTTTTTTTTTTTTTTGTATTTTACTTTTGCACAGCATGAACCATTAATTTAAAGTGTGTTTTACTAATCATTCCTGAAGTGCCAAGTTAATAAAAACAGACGCCATTTAAATTGTTCTTTTGTAAACAATTAGATATATACACAATGAGGAAATCAAAGAAAAACTGGGAATGAACTCTATAGATGTAGCAGTCAGGGCGAACAGGCTTAGATAGTGGGGTCATGTTACACGCATGGGAGAAACAAGGTTACCCAAGAGACTCATGAGTTCAGCAGTAGAGTGTAGGAGGAGTCGGGGCAGACCAAGGAGAAGGTACCTGGATTCGGTTAAGAATGATTTTGAAGTAATAGGCACATCGTCAGAAGAGGCACCAATGTTAGCACTGAATAGGGGATCATGGAGGAATTTTATAAGGGGGACTATGCTCATGACTGAACGCTGAAAGGCATAATCAGTCTTAAATAATGATGATGATGATGATGAATTAGATATATGTGAGGGACTAAATTTTGCAGTAATGACATTACGTCTCAGTAGTGGAAGGGTGTAAATTGATTAGAGTGAATTTAAATGTAATTTTGCATCATAAAGTGAAGGAGTTTGTAAGTATTTTCACCTAGAGCAAAATTTTGCTTACGTGAAATTCAGCGTGAAGCAAAGTTACTAGAAACTGTTAAATGACTGTACAGAGTTAGTTCAAAGAGTAACAGCTTTTGAAAGTATATTCCAGTAAGAAAGAGCTTTTCTTGTAAAAGAAAAGTCTGCTTTAGTATCTAAGCATTTAAGTATTTAGGTTTTTTTGTTATGGAAAGCGTTTTTCTAGAGGTCCCCTGGGCCCAATTTTTTTTAGCTTCCTTGAAGTTATCTATTGGGCATTTTCTCTTTTAAAAACGTATTGCATAAGGGTGTAATAGTCAAATAATTCCAGTGTCTGCACTAACATTGTTTAATCGGAGTAATATTTACTTGAAGAAGCAACTTAAACAGTAGCAATAAAGTAGGCAAAATACATACTTGTGCTTTTCCAGTACTTCACTGTTTCATTGCCTAGATAGGCTGACGAGCGTTCGTACGTATTTTAAACCAATAAATGAACTTGGAAGTGAGTTTTCCTAGCTTCAGTATATTACTATTCATACTGTGTTTCCTTCTAACCGCTCTGTAAGATCTTAGGAAAAGAATTAAATAGTCTGATATACTTATCCATTAGACACAACACACAGTCAAATCCTGTAAAAAGGCTAACTGTATTGATTAGCTTTTCTAATTAATAGGGCTATCCCACCATAGTGTACTTTATTTAGAAACTAAACTACATTTAGTAAGAGCGTTATAGGTGGTAACATAGAAACAGGGTTTACTGTTAATTAGGTGAAAGGACGCTAAATTACAATAGTAATTGTGGGGTTATAGGAGGATCTAATAATTCGGAGTTCTACGTCTTGTGAGTTGGGTGACGAAGCACTATAATAAAACTGTTGGCAATGCTGTTTCATGCAGTTACGAAGGATATTGCCTCGGTTGCAGAGTGATCTAATCAACCTGTGCTTGGGGCTTCATTCCTATTCTTCGTGATGGTATCGAACATCCGTATGTATTAATTCAAGCATTACCTTTCATCTCGTAAATTTCTTAGTATCAGGAAGAATCCGGCAAGGCTTTTCTATCAGGTGGTGATCAGACTTGAATATCAGACCAATTCATTAAGGGAGTTAATTCTTTCTCGTTATAAATCATGAAAACGGTTCATGTGAAATCTGACTTATAATGAACTGGTTCATGGACTATAAATAATGTTAATATACAGCTACCGTGTGACCAATTAATTCCATCTTACCTCTACCATGATATAAAGGCGAGAAAATAAAAATGCATTACGCCAATATACTTCCTTGTTTTCCTTAGGACGAAAATTATCAGAAGTAATAAGCTCCCAGAAAACTCCTGAACTAGCTGGATAATAACAATAATATTTTACAGCGGACGGCTGCTTCACTTACGTCTGTTACCATTACCGTGGAAGCTGTTAATATCAACATATTTCGACCTGGTGACGATAATGTGATGTGAATAATGTGAGTACTGAACACCACGTGTTCTAAAGAAATTGAAAGTACAAAATAATACCTAATATTGAACGCCAGTTCGACTGCGAAAATATTGCAAAAAACCACACGGTTCTGCACGATGTGAAAGGAAATGTACACTCTAAAAGTAACAACTCACAAAAAGTAACGACTCACCACAGAGTTATTCGCATAGGTCGGGAATCGGTAGGTGTGATGTATTATTTTTGTGTACAAACAAACAAATGATTACAACTGCATGAAAGTTGGATGATTTATTCAAGAGAAAGACCTTCACGAATTGAGAAAGTCAGTAACGTGTTGGTCCACCACTGGCCATCTGAAATTAGGTGTTCGGCATGGCATTGACTCAGTTTCTTTTTTTTTTAATATTCTCCTAGGGATATCGTGCCAAATTCTGCCTGATTGCCGGCCGCGGTGGCCGTGCGGTTCTAGGCGCTACAGTTTTGAACCGCGTGACCGCTACGGTCGTAGGTTCGAATCCTGCCTCGGGCATGGATGTGTGTGATGTCCTTAGGTTGGTTAGGTTTAAGTAGTTCTGAGTTCTAGGGGACTGATGACCTCAGATGTTGAGTCCCATAGTGCTCAGAGCCATTTGAACCATTTTTTTCTGCCTGATTAGCGCGTGATGTCATCAAAATCCCGAGCCGATTGGAGGGCCCTACGCATAATGCTCCAAAGATTTTCAGTTGGTGCGATATCCATCTAGCGGACTTCAACATAGGTCGAATATGCCCAATTTACTATTTTGAGACAAAGCATCAAATGGTTCAAATGGCTCTGAGCACTATGGGACGTAACAACTGAGGTCATCAGTCCGCTAGAACTTAGAACTACTTAAAACTAACTAATCTAAGGACATCACACACATCCATTTCCGAGGCAGGCTTCGAACCTGCGGCCGTAGCAGTCGCGCGGTTCCGGACTGAAACACCTAGAACCGCTCGACCACCGCAGGCGGCGACAAAGCATCTATACTAAGAGCCAATTCTACTCGTAGCTGACACGGCAGCGCGAGCGGCCACTGGTATTGCACAAAGAAATATACCATCCGGCATTCAGACCAGCCGAAGCCTGTCAAATCTCGCTCGTTCCGTTAAAGAGACGCATACAATTCCTGCCCAGAGATAAACGATACTAACAGGCAGACGGGACGAGGAACTCATATGAGTTGGTTACAAACGGCGTTCGGCCGAACTGACCGACGAAATATGGCGTCAACGTACAGGGTGACAGTTATCGAGTTATATTAAATAAAATCGTTATAAGTTCTGAACGGTTTGCATTTGAACGTACAACCTGCACGGTTGACCGTGGGTCGTGATGGGAATAAATGTGCGCATTATGGTTTGGTTCAGCGACAGAGCCCACTTTCCTTTGGATGAGTTCGTCAATAAGCAAAACTGGCACATTTGGGGATCTGACAATCTTCATTTGGCGACCTAGAAGTCTCTTTACTCTAAACGGGTCACTATGTGGTTTTCAGTGTCCAAGTACGGAATAATCGGTGCGATATTCCATGATGGAGCAGTGTCTACCAAACGGTACGTGAAGGTTTTGGAAGATGATTTCATCCCCATTATCCAAAGTGATCCTGATCTCAACCAGATGTGGTTCACACAATACGGATCTCGCCCTATCGAAGCAGGAGAGTGTTTGAAGTCCTGTAGAAACACTTTGGGGACTGCATTCTGGCCCCGGAGTATCCAGAGGCTACTGGCATGGGCCTCGATTGGCCGCTATATTCTCCGGATCTGAACACATGCGCCTTTTTGTGGGGATATATTAAAGGTATCGTGTACAGTAATAATCCCAAAACCATAGCTGAGCTGAAAACAGCCATTCAGAAGGTCATCGACAGCATCGATGTTCGCACACTTCAGCGGGTCGCTATTTGTCTGCGGCACTGATTTGTCAATGATGGCAGGCATGTCGAACATGTCATAACCTAAATCCAAATATCTGAAATGACGTTTACACGTTGAATAAAGTGTGTGTACGCCGTGGTTTGTAACTAATTTACGTTCCTTTCATGTAATTAAATAACTGTCACCCTGTATTAATTCTCTTAGGACGTTTATTGTATTAAAGGTAAACATTAGGCTATGCTACAAGTCCATCACCTACCAAAACTTCTACTCAGCATTCACTTTCGTAATTGTAGCCATATCACAATGAAATTTGCCCCTTTCAACCTTACGTAGACTTCCGGCTGCCCTACTGATCGATCTGTCACCACAACCAATTCGACTGATATCGGAAGAACGACAGTTACGCATTACTTATTTTAGTTGGTTGTCTCAGCCTTCTCAGGAAGAAGGTAATACTCCGTCGTCGTAAAATATTCAACTCCACAATAATCTAATATCAGTTTCTCCAATTTTCGGGGCGGATAACTCGAATATCTGAGTCCTCCAAATTTTAAGGGGATACGGAATCACCTATCCCCACAATGTTAATATATGCCTACTATAGGGAACATTTTCTCACAAACTACTGGAGACAGAGAGGTAAAAATTTTACTGTATGTGCATTCATATGTTACAACAATACTGAAACAACAGTTTATTGTCAAAGTATTTTCTTACAGAGATATTGTACATTTATTTTTAAGTAAATTTTTTCCATCGCTTTTTACTAGACTATCACCCCTAAGTCTTTTGTAAATCAAGTAATTAAAAAATCGTTGTTTCAGTATGTAATAGGGACCTATGTCACTACGTCATAAAAATTTCAGACTTCTAGGTTGACCAGTACCTGAGATAATGTTCCTAGATGAAGTAAAAAGTAAACTTACGGGAAACGGAGAAAGAAGATTAAAACATTCCTGATCCGTAGCTAATACCCCCTTCACAGTCTTCATAATCATCTTCAAGTCTTCTTTTGGCACCCCTCTGCACCTGTCTTGCTTTTTTCACTAATGTCTTGATTATATTATCAGCATGCCTTAGTCTGTGCTGATCTAAAAAGAACATAGCACGTACCGTACGGGAACCAACACACATACCCAACTTTTGAAGGACCTGGCATTTAGTTATATTTCCAAGATTGAAGGTTGCCACAGCATCATACACACCAAAATGTAGTGTATTAATTCCGACAAACACTGTTTTTGGGAGACGATGCCATATCACACTATTCAAGCACTCGTTGGGGTTCTGCGTTTTTCCGTGAAGACATTTCATCAGAAGACTTCTGTCAGCCAGATCTCTGAAAATGGGCTTTATTTCTGCCATGATGGCTGATGGTAGACTGTGGTGGTGAATGTATTTCTCTCCTGTTGTTAGTCCCCTATTGTATTTACACCAGCTGTTTTCACCTTTGGGGCACAAACCATGTTGTGGATGCTCATCCGTGGATGCGGTGTGGAAATATAAAGCCCATATAGCTCTCCTCATTTCTTCAAGATTGCCTGTATTTTGCCTGATTGCAAGGCCATAGCAGTTCTGAATGTGGTCTATTATGGAATCAGTCAATCTTCCTCTGCCATCCAAGGTTTTCCCATCATCTAGTTTTTTCCCTTTCATAACTGATTTTAACCTTCTCAGCCTGGCACCCATTCTCTTCTGCACATGTCCTATACATTCAAGTTTGCTTATATTTACACTGTTCCCATATGGTTTGCTTTCCAAAACTTCTTTGAATGCTTTAGAGTCACCATCTCCCAGATATTTGACATAGCGAACATTATACCACTGTGAAGAGCGATGAAAAATTTTCTTCACCCCAGCAACCTCCATGCCACCACTACTACCATAATAATTAGCAATACAGTCATCACTGTGTTCATTTTTCAGCCTGCCTGTGCACCTACAGTATTTAGACATTATTGCAACATCAATAACCTTGCCAGTATCAACACTAGTTGCTGTTACAACACCATTGTTGGAGGTGTGGCCCCTTTTCTGCCACGTGCCATCAAACGCCACTGTGAGGTCACGACTGCCGTCATTTTCTTCCACTGCTTCTTCCACAGCAACCTGCATTGACTTCTGTGCTACATCTTCAACTGCAGATCCTAGTACATAATTGTAAGCTTCAAACTTTGAAGGTGCACTTGGAAGATTTAGAACACCACATAGCATATCACCAGCTGCTTTGCCCTTACCAATTGCTCGCAATCCATAAACTAACCTAATATTTACACTATAAAGTTCAGTTTTCTTGTATCCATTGTTTACAGTTACTGAAACCGAACTTGGAAACTTACAGCTGTATTTACAAACACTGCATATTAAATTAAACTGGGCAGCCAGGCCAACATGGGATTCTACTTTCAGAGAAACGTTTCCATGACATTTTTTGCAGCACAAACTGTTTTCAAGAGCTTCACACAATATATTCGTATCAATGAGTTCAAAAACTTCATTCCCTCTATCAAGTAAATTATATTTCTCTTCCAAATCTCTTAGTTTTTTATGAGAAGCACTGTTTTCATTTGGTGTAAGTTCGTTCGGCAAATCAGTAATAAGTGGATTCACATTTTCCAACAGTGATGATGATGAACTGCTTTGCTTTGCTAATGAATCATTATTTCTTTGCTTTTGCCAGTTCACACGCTTTTTAAATACTTTTGCTTTAGCTCTAGGCATTTTCACTGCGAAAAATGAAGCACTAAATACGAAATAACTCAACAACAACTACTTTCTTATATCACACTGTTTACAAAACAGTCCCGCCACAAAGTCAAAGAGTAACTTGAGGAAACCAGAGAGAAACATTTTCGGGCAACTAGTGTATAAATAGTCGCTGGAAACCGGGATATTTGAATTCATGTCACTTTAAAGGTACTGCCAAAAAGTTCATGGTCAGCCACGACAGACGTGTATAACTAAAGCGCAATACCCGATCTCACAAATATATAAAAATAAAATAGTTATAATTGTAGTAGAGCTATGTATGATACGTCATTTTAAAGAGGAAACATGGCAGAATATAATACGCCAATAAAAAAAAATCGATTTTTTAACCCAAAATCCGATTCCGTATCCCCTTAACTTGTTGTTATAGTGTTGAATTTATGTAGCAGAGTTTTTTTCCTTTATTGTGTTTCAGTGCCCCATCTAGGGCGGGCTGGCAGCAGCATATGCGCTGCTCTTCAGCCGAAAGACAGTAATTATACAAAGAAGATAATTAAAATAACAGAATGGAGAAAATATGGCGTACATTAATACAAAAAATGGGGAACAGTACGGAAGAGAACAAAAGGGGATGTCTGTAAAATGGAGACAAAAACAGTAAAAAAAAGTAGTGCATACAAAAAACCACACAATGGGACAATTAAAGAACACAAAGTGAAGTTACAAGTGAAAGAAAAAACAGCCATCAGTCACTATTTTTAACAAATTAACCTGGTTTCAACACTGCTAGGAGTGTCTTCCTCATAATTTAAATCAAAGAATGGACTTTATTCTATAATATGGTCACAGAATTATGACTAAAAACGTATGATATGGTGTAAGTACGGAATCATCGTGAAAGACTGGCAGTACGTATATGTCATATATAAAATAATAAATATGCAAAAAGGGCATTAGTCACAAAGATATTTAAGATCAAGAAAACTGTGATGGCGAGCCACTAAGGGTGCTCTTTACTTGCGTGCTGCAGGTTGCAAATTGGACAGCGCTGAAGAGGGCCAGGGAAGGAGTGACATGAGAGGAAAGCAGTCGAGGAGGGGGTGCAGGGACTCAGGGAGGGAAGGAGAAAAATCCACTATGGGAGAAGGAGGGGAGAGGAAAATGGGGCCCTGGGGAGGGGTGGGGGGGAACAAGGCCAGGTTACAGTTGGAAGGAAGGGTAGATGTCACAGCGAAGTTCCACATCTTGGAGGGTGATGTGCTGGAAATTGCCCTGATGCAGAAGATGGAGGGTGTGGAGTTGGAGGGATATAGCGATAGAGGCACAGCAATGGACGGGGGGTGGAGAGGCAGGAGGAAACCAGGGGGCAGGGCGACCGAGGCTGCAGACAGTAAAAAGGAGGCAGAGATGTTGGTCAAAAAGAAGGAGGTATGGGAGGGGAATGAAGTCATACAGGAGTCATGTGGGGGAATGAAGGTGGATATGGAAGGCAACGTGAAGCACATGGCATTTGAGGAATTGGAGGACCCTCTAAAAGTGGGGAGGGGGTTGGAGATCCAGGCAATGCTAGCATAACAGAGGGATTTGTAGGTGTGGAGGATGGTGGAAGGATGCATTCCCCATGTCTGACCAGACAGGAGTTTCAGGCGGCAGAGGTGGAAATGGGCTTTCTGCTGAATGGTCAGGAGATGAGGGTTCCAGGTGAGGTGACAGTTGAGGGTGAGGCCAAGATATCTCAGGGTGAGGGTGTGCTGGATGGGACAACCATATATGGTTAGTTAGAAATCGTGGAGACAGAAGGAGCGGCTCGTGCAGCCTATGATGATTTCCTGGGTTTGGGAGGGGTTGGGGCCTTCGCCTGGTTACACCAAGTGGCGAACTGGTCAAAAAGGGTTTGGAGGGTGCATTGGGACCGCTGAAACGTAGGATAGAGAGCCAGTAAGGTGGTGTCATCAGCATATTGGAGAAGGTGGACAGGTGGGGGTGGCTTGGGCATGTCAGCACTTTACAGGAGATAGAGGAGAGGGGAGAGGACGGAGCCCTGTGAGATGCCAGCCATGGTGTAAAAGAGACAGGAGTTGTTGTTGTGGAGGGTGACTCAGGAAGGATGGCATGAGAGGAAGGAAGCATCCGGGCGGACAAATAGGCAGGGCGTAGTTTTGGAATTTAAAGAGGAGACCGGGATGCCATACGTGGTCATTGCATTTTGTATGCCGAGGGAAACAAAAATGGTGGATCGATGGGAGTTAACCTGAAGGGAGAGAAGGTGGAGATGGTTAAGGACTTGGTATCTGGAGGAAAAGGAGGATTGGAAGCCACACTGGGTAAAGGGGAGGAGGTGGTGTTGATTTAGGTGCTGATGGATATGATGGGAGAGGATGGATTTGAATACCTTACTGAAGATCGAGGTAAGGCAGATGGGGCGATAGAAAGACGCAATGGAAGGGGGTTTGTTGGGTTTGAGGAATAAGAGGATGCGGGAAGTCTTCCACAGGTCAGGGTAGAAGCCGGTAGAGAGGATGATGCTATAGAGATTGGCAAGAACAGTCAGGAAGGAGAAGGGGCTTTCTCTAAGATGGCGACAGGTGACACAGTCATGGTCAGGGGCCATGCTGTATTTGGGCTGGAGGATAAGTTGCTGTGACTGGAGTGTTGATGTCAGAGGGGAGCAACTGCTCCAAGAACTGTAGACAAGGAGCAAGTGGTGTGACTGAGGTATTGGCACTTTCCACGACGGTGAGGAAAAGAGAATAATCAAAGTGGGGATCATCAGGGACAGAGAAGACCTCGGAAAGGTGGGAAGTGGAGTGGGTTCAAATGGCTCTGAGCACTATGGGACTTAACATCTTAGGTCATCAGTCCGCTAGAACTTAGAGCTACTAAAACCTAACTAACCTAAGGACATCACACACATCCATCCCCGAGGCAGGATTCGAACCTGCGACCATAGCAGTCCCGCGGTTCCGGACTGCAGCGCCTAGAACCGCACGCCCACCACGGCCAGAGGGGGAGTGGTTGGCCTTACTGAGGTTGTTGGAAAGGGGGAGGTCGTTATGGAGAAGGGGGTAATGAGGTGTGGACTGGGAACCAGCAAAGCGATGGAAGGCAGACGAGCACTTGGAGGCGTTGATAGGGAGGGTGGCGTCGAGTTGTGTACAGGCTGACGCCAGTCCCGGCGTTTCTTTGCTGTAATAAGGTTCCATATTTGTCGCTGTATTTGCCGGTGGTGTTGGAATGTATCACTGTCACGAGTGCGCAGGAGGGAGCGATAGAGGCCGTGTAATTCGCAGAGGAGGAGGACAGCCCGTGCAGGGAGAGTGGGACGATGGGGGTGGATGGTTTTAGTAGAAACATGGGCCTCCACGGCGTTAATAAGTACCTTCTGAAGGAAGGACGAGGCGTGGATGATATCATCAGTATGGTGATAGGTAAAAGGGTGGCTTTAGACCTGGGTGGCGATGGATTCCCGGTAGGCATCCCAGTTGGCACAACAGTAGTCATGGACGGCCTTGGAAGGAGGTGCAGGGTGGGGAGCCTGAGAAGGGCGGTGAGAAGACGTGACAGTGAGAAGGATGGAGAGGTGGTCGCTACCTTTGGGGTCAAGGATGTCGACGGCGATACGCCGAAGGAGGTTGGCGGAGACCATAACAACATCGGCGGTGGTGTCACTTTTGGATGGTGACACCACCTCCGTGTTCTGGGGAAAGGGAACAAGACCACCTTGGATCGTGGAGAGCAACTGACGCCACCGCCGAAGGGCGGAAGGGGAGCAGCTATGGATGCTAATGTCGGTAGCAATCACATAGCTGGAGAAGGTGCAGTCGTTGTGGGAGATGAAGTCATAAGGAAGAGGAGCAGTGGAGCGGACATAGGTGGTGGTGCAGGTGATGATGTGCCCCAGATGTATAGCGAAATTCTGCATTACCAGCTGTTGATGACCTCCTGAATGGCTGTTTTCAACTCAGCTTGGTTTTCGGTTTGTTGCTGTACACCTTGCCTATAATACGGCCTCACAAAAAGGAGTCGCATGTATTCAGGTCCGGAGAATATGGCGATCAATCGAGGCCGACGCCAGTAGCCTCTGGGTACTCCAGAGCCAGAATGCCGTTCCCAATGTGCTCCTCCAGGACATCACTCTCCTGCTTCGAAGGGATCGAGCTCCATCTTGCTTGAACAACATCTTAGTGAAATCAGGGTCACTTTGGATAATGGAGATAAAATCATCTTCCAAAACCTTGACGTATCCTTCGGTAGTCACTGTACCATCAAGGAAATCGCACCGATTATTCTGTGACCGGTCATTGCGTACTACGCTGTCAGCCGTTGAGAGTGAAGAAATTTCTCGATCGCGAAATGCGGATTCTCGGTACCTAAATGCGCCAGTTTTGCTAACCGATGAACCCATCCAACCCATCCAAATGGGCTTCGTCGCTAAGCCAAACCATACATGCGCATACTAATTCCCATCATGCCCCGCGGCAGGCCGTGGTGGCCGAGCGGTTCTAGGCGCTACAGTCTGGAACCGAGTGACCGCTACGGTCGTAGGTTCGAATCCAGGGCATGGTTGTGTGTGATGTCCTTAGGTTAGTTAGGTTTAAGTAGTTCTAAGCTCTAGGGGAATGATGACCTGAGAAGTTGAGTCACATAGTGCTCAGAGCCATTTGAACCATGCCCCGTGGCCAGCCGTGCAGTTTGAATGTCCTAAGGCAAGTCGATCAGAAGTTATGACGATTTTATTTCATGTAATTCAATGTTTGTCACCCTGAATGTACAGTACTTATCCGGAATTCATTCAAAAATGATAGAAGAATGTATTTCGCTACCTACCTGATAAAACGTTCCTTTCACTACATTGGTGAATCTTACTCTGCATCGTTTAACTACGCAGGTATCAATGATGTATTATTGTAAGCGGGTATTGCTATTTCTGCTACATTGGTTGCTCACTGGCAACCTTATGGTGGAAGACGTGGAATGACTGTTCCTACTTATTGTGGACTTCCAATAGTCCTCACAGGTGACCAATAGCACAATGTCGCCATCCGACTGCAGTCTCCGTTACAAATAAACCTACCAAAGTGATACAGTTCGATTTTCATCGACTTTGATTAAGTGGTAGTGTAGATTAAAACAAGATACACATACTTTTTTTATACGTAATAATACTGCAGTTAATGTGGTGAAACTCACATCCCCCCCCCCCCCCCCCACATTTGCAAAAGAACTGAGTTTAATATTTCTAAATGAATAGCGTTGAAAGCATAAGAGATTTTAAAAAATCCAAATAAAAGTTCTGTGGGTTTTAATGTAAGTTACAATGGTGCACTCAGATTTGTCGAAGAAATAACTTTTTTCGAAATCTCCTCCTGTCCACTTTGTTTCTCATTTCGATATTTGACTAATAGCAAAACGCATAGCGTGGTTAATACCAAATTCAGTTACGTATGATGAAGTGTTACTCCAAAGAATGACTCCTGTCATGAAACTGTTGCTGTCAGATGTGCTAGGTGGTAAAATAAAATTGCACGCAGCATTCTTGTCCCGAACAGTTCTGCACTTCCTCATTGTTTTAAAGTTTTACAGTAATGTTAGCGTACAACATAACGTAGCAGCAATTACAAATATAACGTAACTAAATCTGAAAAGGTTAGAACGTAAAAAATGAAAAAAAGTGCACCAAATGTAAAAAGAAAATGCCACTAGAACACAAAATATCATAAAATTTAAAGAAAAAATATATATGTAAAAGAATTTACGTAGGATATACAATTATAACATATTTGGCTGGGAAAGACATATTAAACAACCCAACATGATAACTGGCATTGAAGCGGAAACATATCGAACGTGCATACAGTGATGTAGATATATTGCTAGCTTCTTTCTGAAAAATGCGTCTTTGGAAAAACACTTCATCATATATGACTGAAATGCTAATAACGATGTTATGCGTGTTACCATTAGTCAAATGTGGAAATGAAAAACAAAGTAGTGGAAGGAGGGGATTTTGAAAAAAATCTACCTTTTAGACAAATCTGGATGCACCGTTGTAGCGTGTACTAAATGCCACAGAACTCTTGTTTGAAGTTTTATTTTATATTTGTTAGCGTTTCAACGGTATTCATTCAGAAACATTAAGCTCAATATTTTCAAGGGGATTTTCCGGCCCCTTGACGGCGGTGTGGGTACGTATAAAACAAATTGTATCTCTCATTATGCTCTACATTACATCATATTCATCCCTGATCAAAATCAAAGAGTGTCCGGTGGATAGGTTTAACTTTTAGTATCTTTCATAACTTTGACTCAGTATTTTTGTATGGGTTTACCTCCAGCCCACCTTCTTCCATCTCAGCACTAACAATAAGTTCCTTGTTCCTGTGCTGTGCTACTACTGCCGTCGTTGGAATTACTTACAGCAGTGCTTCTGAAGAATCCACCGACAATTGCGATGCAGTCAGAATAGAGATCTTTCTGATGGTCGAATCTAAAACTGCACAAAGGCGAACATGAAACATGAAACTCGTAAGTTGGATGTGCCACCGGAGTGAGTCTTGCATTACACTTTGACAAGCTAAAATTTAAATACGGAGACTTCACAATTACCATGAACGAAATTTTAGTACCGACGATGTCTGCAGATGTCTTCAAGAGTACCCTGGAGCCAATGTTTTCATTATAATCTGTTATTCTACCCTGTTTGGCGGTTTCCGTTCCTGGTACTACAATCCACAGCAGCCGATCTCCTTCTCCTCGCTTCTTCCCTTGCCTCCTAGCTCAAAGAGGGGTCGAAGAAAAACGCAGCTCTCCCCTCGTTATTACTTTATTATTCTACTGTTTGTGTAGCAAATTGCTTTTCAGAATTATAGCCATATGTACAACGAGAAACGTAACAGCTTGCTGTTGTAGGGAGGAAGGGCTGTTGCAGACGTTGTTGATGCAGTAGGGGGGATATTACTTTTGCCGTTACAGATGTGATATCAGCACAGTCTCCCTCTGTGGTAGTTAAGACAGAAATGAGCTCATGGGTCAACTAACAGCGATGAATATTGCGTTCCACTTCGGAGTGGCAGTTACAAGTATTTCTGAAACGAGGTTAATGACCTATTCTTGCGAATAAAATATTCTGTTGCTAGAAATATAACGAGGTATAATCCAGCGATCAGTTCATTTCATCGGTTTAAACTTATTCATTATGTATTGTAAGTTGACAGATTCTGGTGCGGGCGGTTTCCATGCTGAGGCGGTGAATTCTAATAATATTGAAACAGATGGGAGTACCCGGTTGGACGGCGTGTAACTGCGAAAGGAAAGGAGGCAACACTAATAGGAATGACGTCAAGGAAAAATTTTTGGAGACCATTATTCTGCAGGTGCGAAACGGCTTCAGTTCTGAGCTTGGGATGGTATGGCAGAAGATGTACAATGCACATGTTGAGGGACTAGGTAACTATAGGTGGCAGACGAATTAAGAAATAGACAATTACACAAACATGATGATAGTAAACGAACACAATAACGAGAACATCTTCAGTTTGGAGCTATTACTCTAAAAGATGTCCTACGAAAATTACACTGTCATATATAAACTTTGTATCTTCTTTAATATTAATATCAATGCGACAAACAGGATGTCGTTGATTAGATCTTGTTAAGAGCAATTTATTTAGCTGCACAGAAGTTACACGCCACACCCGACACAGGCACGAAGCGCATGGTAAAGGAATAGCAGATTAGTGTATAGACATTCAGAAGTAATATAAAGACCGGCACACAGGAGTATGCCTTCCTAGGATCACATTAACAGTATAATTCAAGATCAAAACAAACAATGACGCATAATTTGGTAGAAAAGTTGGTGGTTAACTACGACACAATTAAAAAAGGAAGTTGGGAGAAAATTATGAAATCCAATGGATTATAAACAGGAGAAAATTTTCATTCAGGACAATGGAGATTACTTATGCATATCTTGTCATGTACGTCATTTGTTTTGTACTGTAAATTAGGTAACTTAAAAGCAAAACAAGATGCTTGTTCTGGCTGAGATGGGCTAATCCAGATCGACCAAGTACTGTGTCATTCTCTGCCAATAAAATCATTAATGAATTATGAACAATATGGGTACGAGGGGAGTTCGGTAAGTAAGGAAACACTTTTTCTCAGCCAGTTTCAGTTAAAAATATGCAGAATTTATTGTGGGCCGTTGTGCAATATTCCCCCACCAGCCCTTAAACTTTCATGAATTTCCTGTATCTGCCGGTGCTATAAGTGAACTTTCTCAGTCGCATGACTACGGAGCATGGCAGTGAACAGAACTACGGTGAGTCGTTGGGCGAAAAATATGTTATGACCGTAACAAGGTAGCCATGCCTGCCCCATCTGCCGCCTGCCGGCCGACCGCTCACAGCTACAGCTCCTGCAGTTTTGGAACGTGCTGACACTGTCACTCGATATATTCGACGGATCGCAATCAAACACCTCGCTGCAGAACCAGACGTCTCTGTTGATAATGGTGATACTCTCGCTCACCGCTTGAGGTGCTCAAAATGTGTGTGCTCGTTGCATACCTCACCGCCTAACGCAAGACCATAAAGGGCAGTGAAGGACAATCTGTGCGGAACTGCTTGCGTGTTACGATGCTGAGTGTCACAATTCACTGCGGATCATCATCGCAGGCGATGAAAGATGCCGTCATCACAACGAACTTCAACCAAAACGGTAGACTATGGAGTGGCGTCACACAACCTCTCTTCTGAAGACAATGATCAAACCCGTATGGGACTTTGAAGGGGTTGTTCCTTTTGATGTCCTCGCTCATGGTGCATTATGCTACATTCAGGAAACTGAAGAAACGACCAGAGCATGTTCAACGCCACAAAAATGCAAACGAAATACTGCTTTTTCATGACAATGCAAGGTATCAGACAAGTCTGTGCACTCAAATGGAGCTCACAAAACTTCATTGGCCTGTTCTTTCTCATCCACCCTACGGCCTGGATCTCGCACCTTCCGACTTCCATCTGTTTGGCATAATGAAGAATGCACTCCACGGGAGGCAGAACGTAGATGATGCGAAAGTACCCCGTGACCAGACAGACCTTCCCACTAAGGTGGTGTAAGGTCTTCGTGCTGAAAGAAGAGTTTGTTGAAAATAGGATTTTTCAGCCAAAAGAATGGCGAATAATATAGTGTACTCGAATCATGTATAAAACGAAGTTCCTTTCACAAAACATGTGTTTTTCTTTACTTACTGAACTCCCCTTGTAGTTTACTTTGTACTTGTGAGATACGTTCTGATTTCGATTTCTGACGTTAGGGGCCAAGGACACGAGTCCATAGAAGATAAGGAAACCAGGAGCGTAGATAGTGGAGGTTGTGGGGCAGTGAGCGTAGTTGCTCGTTGATGACGAGTCATGTAACTGGAACGGTCAGTGGTTCTATTTGACTGAAGTGGCGGCAAGGAAGAAGGACGGAAGGAAGAGTGGCTTTAGGGCCCCGTCGACATCGAGGTCATTACAGAAGGACCACAATCTCCGGTTTTGTTGAGGATGGGGAAGGGAACCGGCCATGCCCTTTCAAAGGAACCATTGCGGATTTGCCTGGAACGATTTAGGAAAATAACGGAAAACCTAAATCTGGAGGCCCGAGCGAGTTGGAACCGTTGTCCTTCCGAATTCAAGCCCAGTGTGCTAATAACTGCTCCACCTCGTTCGGTGCAGAACTGGCGGTTGAGTAGCATGTGGTAGCCAGCAACTGTCGGACAGCATCTCTAGTGGCGGATCGGCTGCAGGAATAAATAGCAGGAAATTTAACACAGTTATTTAATTTGAACCTCGAAGGGAACCTCGAAGGGAACGATCTATTGATACGTAATCAGCATGGTTTCAGAAAACATCGTTCTTGTGCAACGCAACTAGTTCTTTATTCGCACGAAGTAATGTCCGCTATCGACAGGGGATCTCAAGTTGATTCCGTATTTCTAGATTTCCCGAAAGCTTTTGACACCGTTCCTCACAGTGACTTCTAATCAAGCTGCGGACCTATGGGGTATCGTCTCAGTTGTGCGACTGGATTCCTGATTTCCTGTGAGGAAGGTCGCAGTTCGTAGTAATAGACGGCAAATCAACGAGTAAAACTGAAGTGATATCAGGTGTTCCCCTGGGAAGCGTCCTGGGACCTCTCCTGTTCGTGATCTATATAAATGACCTGGGTGACAATCTGGCCAGTTCTCTTAGGATGTTCGCAGATGATGCTGTAATTTAGCGTCTAGTAAGGTCATCCGAAGACCAGTATCAGTTGCAAAGCGATTTAGAAAAGATTGCTGTATGGTGTGACAGGTGGCAGTTGACGCTAAATAACGAAAAGTGTGAGGTGATCCACATGAGTTCCAAAAGAAATCCGTTGGAATTCGATTACTCGATAGATAGTACAATTCTCAAGGCTGTCATTTCAACTAAGCACCTGGGTGTTAAAGTTACGAACAACTTCAGTTGGAAAGACCACATAGATAATATTGTGGGGAAGGCGAGCCAAAGGTTGCGTTTCATTGGCAGGACACTTAGAAGATGCAACAAGTCCACTAAAGAGACAGCTTACACTACACTCGTTCGTCCTCTGTTAGAATATTGCTGCGCGCTGCAGGATCCTTACCAGGTGGGATTGACGGGGGACATCGAAAGGGTGCAAAAAGGGCAGCTCGTTTTATATTATCACGTAATAGGGGAGAGAGTGTGGCAGATATGATACGCGGGTTGGGATGGAAGTCATTAAAGCAAAGACGTTTTTCGTCGCGGCAAGATCTTTTTTCGAAATTTTAGTCACCAACTTTCTCTTCCGAATGCGAAAATATTTTGTTGAGCCCAACCTACATAGCTAGGAATGATCATCAAAATAAAATAAGAGAAATCAGAGCTTGAACAGAAAGGTTTAGGTGTTCGTTTTTCCCGCGCGCTGTTCGGGAGTGGAATGGTAGAGAGATTGTGTTACTGTGGTTCGATGAACCCTCTGCCATGCACTTAAATTTGAATTGCAGAGTAATATGTAGATGTAGATGTCGATGATTGATACTGGGAGTAATGCTGAGGTTTGCCGCTGGTACCACTGGTGAACTTGGACAACGGAACCTTAGAAACAATAATTATCGGTTCACTGAATAATCTGGGCTTGCAATTGAATGATTCGTGCCTATTTTGAGCTGCCCCCGCTCTAATATAGATCAATCATCCACAGAATAAAGGGACACGCAGTTGTAAGGGGCGAACACGCACAACAGCGAGACCATGGAATGGTTCGATTCAACATGGGAGACGAGATGATGAGTTCCTGTTTCGTAGAACTCGGTCGACCGTTGACAGGTCCACAACCGCACCACCTATTACAGTTCTTCGCCCGACTGAAACCGACGTTAACGCATGCCTTTATTCAGGTCACCAACGATATGAAACTCATACGGTGAACGATTCGTGCTGTACAGGGGATGGTACTGTGTTTCCCAACCAAATCCCAGAGGCGTAGCCTTCGTATTATTGCCAGGTTGGGAGCGAGTTTTATTATGCAAAAGCATGATTCTCTCCGACAGCATTCCTGAATGTTCTGACTTTATGGTGCGGCGCAGTTTCTGCAAAGCGTGTACGTAACACTGTGCGTTGATTGTGGTCACATTCTCGAGGACCCCTTCACGCAGAGGGCCCTTGCAGTCGAATTTCCACGATAATAAATCGGGCGAAGGCTATACTTCAGCGATTTGGTTGCGAAACACTTCAACATCCTCCGCACATCTCGGATCGTTCAGGGTGCGATTTTCAAATCGTTGACTCCTTGGAGGGAGCTGTGCGTGGGCGGTGGTGTCTGTCGGCCGAAGAAGTGCAAGAGTGGGTGCCAGTGCGGATCCGTCAGTGGCCGATCGTTTCCTACGAAACAGGAACTGGTCATCTCGTTTCTTACAAGGATGGCGTGTGGTGATTACTTTTGAATGGAACCATTCCATGGTCTCGTTGTAGCGGGTGTTCGATATTTCATTAGACTGCCCCTCGTAAGATCAACTTTAAATTGGCACAATAGACCTATATTGAAACGTAGACGATGTCGTGAGCCAATTAAATTATATTTTTGAACTGGTACACATCTGTAACGATGTGTACCTGTACTTCAATGCAACAGTTACTTACGGCGATGTGCAAATGCCCCTAAAAGCCATCGTAGTATTCAGCGGACTTACACGTACCAGTCGATCTGGTGTGTCGTCTCGTAGTACCGATCTGTATCATATTTAGATCATTTATGGGTCTGCGACGTAAAATACATAACCACAAAAACGAGCGTTTTTTTCAGAGAGATGGGGTTCTTTTGTGTAATTTGAAAAGTTCAAAAGGGCTTAGCACCATCTGCGTATATACGAACGCATTTGAGCTCAGATTCAGGGGGAGTTATTAATGAAAGGATAAGCCTTACTAAACTAGAAATAGCGGTAATTGTACTATAAAATAAATGGAAACAACTAAAGTAAGCCGGCCGGTGTGGCCGAGCGGCTCTAGGCGCTTCAGTCTAGAACCGTGCGACCGCTACGGTTGCAGGTTCGAATCCTGCCTCGGGCATGGATGTGTGTGATGTCCTTAGGTTAGATAGGTTTAAGTAGTTCTAAGTTCTAGGGGACTGATGACCTCAGATGTTAAGTCCCATAGTGCTAAGAGCCATAACTAAAGCAAAGGTAGTATATTCGGAAGATCATCATGTTCGCATCTGTAAAATTCAAATCTGCTGTCAGTTAATACCTAACACTGTATTATTCCACCCCGCGCATGTTTTCTCCTTGGCACGTTGTTTCCATCTTAATCCCATAAAAAATATTTAAGAATGTAGGCTGAAGCGTAGAGGTCAACATCCTCGCAGGCTGGTAACTCAATCGGAGCTATTCAATGAGTGTCTCAGCCTGGGAATATAATGCTTGAAGATACTTGCGGGCTCCCTTCCTCACCGAATACGGAGAATAGTCGTGTTTCTTCTGGGAGTGGCTAATGTTTGTCAGGCGTGATTAAAAAACTCAATCCGAAGGTACTGTGTCCAACATAACCGCAACTTTTCCAATTAGTAGTCCTCAAAATATGGTCTCAGAGAATTATCATTTCGTGGATGAGGAAGTAAGATATGTCTCTAAAAATTGGTGCTTGTTTGTGTTATAGGACCAGTAATATAGAAGTTGATGTGAGGTGAAACAGTGAACTAAACCGCACTTTTCTACTCCGAAACTAAACAGTGGTAAAGATATTTGTTTCTCCACATGTAGCTGCTGTACATACATCTCATTATCCGAATATCTTGAGGGAAGTTCAACAACTTAAGCAGCACATTATTTTATCCCCAAATTTCAGTTAAAAATAATGCGAAATTTGTTGTGGGACGTGTTGGAATATTCCACGTTCAGCCTCTGTTCTTTCATGCAGTTCCTGAAAGTGGCGAGTCTATATGGGAGCCTCAAAGTGGCATCCATGAGAGAGTTGCATTCCAAACAGAGAGCTGTCACTGAGTTTCTTTCGGCGGAAAACCAGAGCGTTGGAGATATTCATAGGCGCTTCAATGTCTACAGAGACCTGGGAGCGATCAAAAGCAAGGGTAGTCGTTGGGAAGGCGTCTCATCACTGTAACAAGATTGCACAGATCGATCTCCCACGAGACGGTTGATCGAACACATATGTGAATCCTGCTATGCTGGAACGTGTGGACACTCTCATTCGAGGTGACTGACAGATTAGAATCAAACGATTCGCAGCAGAACTAGACGTCTCTGTCGGTAGTGCTAACACACTCATCCAGCATTTGGTTCTTCACAGCCTAACCGAAGACCACAAAGAGCAACGAATGGCCATCTGTGCTGAGTTGCTTGCACGTTGCGAGACTGATCCTAACAATTTTTCGTTGATCATCGCCACAGACGATGAAACGTGGGTTTAACACTTCGAATCGGAAACCAACGGCAATGTATGGGGCGGCGCCACACCAGCTCTCTTCCAAATGAAATGTTCAAAACACTCCCTCATCCCATAAAGTCATGGCGACGGTCTTCTAGGTCTGTGAAGATTTTATTCTATTTGATGACCCCCCTCAAGATGCAATTGTCAATGCAAAAGTGTATTATGCTGCCCTCAGGAAACGTGAGAAAGGATTTCGGAGTGTTCGTTGCCACAAAAGTGCAAACTAACCTCTCCATGACAAAGCAAGCCTCACACAAGTCTGCGCAACTGGTATGACCACACGTAACTTCAATGGGTGGTTCCTTCTCGTCCACCCTACAGCTCGGATCTCAAGCCTTCCGACTTACATTTGTTTGGCCCTGTGAAGGACACACTCCGCGGGAAGCAGTACGTGGATGATGGGGAAGTTACTGATGCGGCAATACGTTGGTTCCGACGTCGAGAACTACAGAGGTACCACCAGGAAGGTGGCGTAAGCTGTAGCATTCATCAGAATGTTGAAGAATAGAGTTTTGTAGCCAGAAGTTTGGGAAATAATATGGTGTATTGACATCCAGAATAAAACCAACCTACTTTCAGAAAAATGTGTTGCATTACTTATTGGATTCGTCTCTTGTAAAAAGCATTAAATTCAGGATATAATAGGTTTAGAAAATAAAATGTTTCCCCGTTATGCGTCTCACTTACCCTAAACTTTATACCGGAGAGGGGTACTACTTTCCTCGTTGAAAAAAAGTATCGTGTGCCAGTGTAGAATGCGGAACATCGAAAGCTATTTTCGGCTACCTAGCTGTACATACGAAGTGCTAATCTTTCCTTTTGGATGTTCGAGTTCTTTAGTGTTTCTTTTGATTCTACGCCTCTGTACAACTTTTATACTCTCTCTCTCCCTCGTCCCCCCCCCCCCTCCGCAACCTCTCTGTCTGTCTGTCTCTCTCTCTCTCTCTCTCTCTCTCTCTCTCTCTCTCTGTGTGTGTGTGTGTGTGTGTGTGAGTGTGTGTGTGTGTGTGTGTGGGTGGGTGGATGTATGACACAGGTGAAGAAGGAGCGAGAGAGGGAGAGAACGGTGAAACACAGCGCGGTCTTGTAGACCGTTCCTCTTAACTCAGCAGCAAGTTTGCATCCGACCCTGTTATCTCAAGCTGACGAACAGATCACCATCAGCACCATCCACAGGTCTTCACATCATAACGGGTTGAGGAGATGTTAGCATTTTAATCTGGACTCTGGCCTCAAGCCGGCCGGTGTGGCCGTGCGGTTCTAGGCACTTCAGTCTGGAACCGCGTTACCGCTACGGTCGCCGGTTCGAATCCTGCCTCGGGCATGGAAGTTTGTGATATCATTAGGTAAGTTAGCTTTAAGTAGTTCTAAGTTCTAGGGGACTGATGACCACGGATGTTAAGTCCTATAGTACTCAGAGCCATTTGAACCATTTTCTGGCCTCAAGCCTGCTGAACAGGAACTGAATACCACCTCCTCTCCTCCTCTCCACCAGAAAAAGCACCTGTGTCCAGTACCTCTGCACATGCATGAGTCAAATCCGTCGGATATGGAGTCAGATATTTGATACATTGACAGTCTGTCATCACTCGTAGTACACCGACCAAGGTGACACATTATCCACATTTAGGTTCCCGGTGATTATTCAATGACATTAGGTAAATGACAGGATAGATTCTTTCGAAATACAAAACTGGCCATTAAAATTGCTACTCCACGAAGATGACGTGCTACAGACGCGAAATTTAACCGACAGGAAGAAGATGCTGTGATATGCAAATGATTGGCTTTTCAGAGCATTCACACATGGCTGGCGCCGGTGGCGACACCTACAATGTGCTGACATGATTAAACTTTCCAACCGATTTCTCATACACAAACAGCAGTTGGCCGGCGTTGCCTGGTGAAACGTTGTTGTGATGTCTCGTGTAAGTGGGAGAAATGCGTACCATCACGTTTCCGACTTTGATAAAGGTCGGATTGTAGCCTATCGCGATTGCAGTTTATTGTATCGCGACATTGCTGCTCGCATTGGCCGAGATCCAATGACTGTTAGCAGAATTTGGAATCGATGGGTTCAGGAGGGTAATACGGAACGCCGTGCTGGATCCACCGGCCTCGTATCACTAGCAGTCGATATGACATGCATCTTATCCACATGGCTGTAACGGATCGTGCAGCCACGTCTCGATCCCTGAGTCAGCAGATGGGGACGTTTGCAAGACAACAACCATCTGCACGAACAGCTCGACGACGTTTGCAGCAGCATGGACAATCAGTACGGAGACCATGGCTGCGACTACCCTTGACGCTGTATCACAGACAGGAGTGCCTGTGATGGTGTACTCAACGACGAACCCGGGAGCACGAATGGCAAAACGTCATTTTTTCTTACTAATCCAGGTTCTGTTTACAGCATCATGATGGTCGCATCCGTGTTTGGCGACATCGCGGTGAACGCGCATTGGAAGCGTGTATTCGTCATCGCCATACTGGCGTATCACCCGGCGTGATGGTATGGGTGCCATTGGTTACACATCTCGGTCACCCCTTGTTCGCATTGACGGCACTTTGAACAGTGGATGTCACAATTCAGATGAGTTACGACCCATGGCTCTACCCTTCATTCGATCCCTGCGAAACCCTACATTTCAGCAGGATAATGCACGACCGCATGTTGCAGGTCCTGTACGGGCCTTTCTGGATACAGAAAATGTTCGACTGCTGCCCTGACCAGCACATTCTCCAGATATCTCACCAACTGAAAACGTTTGGTCAAATGGTGGCCGAGAAACTGGCTCGTCACAATACGCCAGTCGCTACTCTTGATGAACTGTGGTATCGTGTTGAAGCTGCATGGGCAGCTGTACCTGCGCACGCCATCCAAGCTCTGTTTGACTCAACGCCCAGGTGTATCAAGGCCGTTATTACGACCAGAAGTGATTGTTCTGGGTACTGATTTCTCAGGATCTATGCACCCAAATTGCGTGAAAATGTAATCACATATCAGTTCTAGTATAATATATTAGTCCAATGAATACCCCTTTATCATCTGCATTTCTTCTTGGTGTATCAATTTTAAGTGCCAGTAGCGTATCTTGTCAGACTCCATTCCTTATACAATCTGGTCTTACAGTCTATTGAATATAGATGTGGAAATGGATTAATAATTAATTGAATAACTGGAAAAATTGTTTGGAAGGAGTAGTTGAGAAAATTTCAAGGTAATTTATGAATCTGTGCACAATCTTGGGTGAATTTGAACTAATACCATTATCAACAGACCTCCAATATCATTACATTCAAGGCCAATAAACATAATTTGCATTACGTACTGCTGCTTCCAGTAGTGTCAGGTACCAAATAATCAGGGACCGATGGCCTTTGAAGTCTGGTCCCTCAACCCCCCACAAACCAATCAACCAACCAAATAATCACCGCAACCGACGAAATTCGCGATCTGTCTACAAGTTCTTAAACACACGAAGCACAATATTTTTAGTGTACGTAAACCAAGTTGAGTAGTTGCCTATTAAGTCATTACCTTCACATTAATTCCATTGTGTTTAGTCTTGTGCGTCACAATGTCGATGCCCGGTCGCTCCTCGACACACGGCGTTTATTATTCTAGTCGTCACCAAACCTCCTGATGCAGGATCACGGTGGTGAGTAAAACGATGAACAGATAGGAGTTGAACTTATAACCGTGCGAATAAATATTCCTTTTCTAATAACATTTTATAATACTTTTCACGAACGTTTGAAATAGACATTTTCAACAATGCTGGTACGACGCGTCCAAGCATACGTCCGTAAGCTACCACTCCCCGAAGCAAAAGAGTGAAGATAAATAAATTACCAAATTGAAGAGCATATTTCTTATTTGTTTCATACTGATATTTAACAATATATGAAAATATTATCGTTACCATAAAACAACTCGTTTATTTACTTTTGGTGGTGTCTTCGGTTTGCAGCTCATGAAGTTTACATATAGCTCATATATAAGAAAAGAAAAGAACGGAAAATAATATGATTCAATGCACTGTGCTGTTACACTTCCACTTGGTGGATGCCTGGGTTGGGTCCGCTGCAGTATTGCCCATCATATAGTGAAATCCACTGAACAGCTACATTTTTTTTATAAATTTGCTTTCAGATCAGCTACGAAGGGTCGTACAGCATTGAAAATGGAGATAAACTTTGCGAAACGGTCAGTAGATAAAGTTCAAGGGAAAGTTTCAGCTGTTTTTTGAATTATTTTCCTCTACAGAATGTTATATTCTGTTCTTACTGACAACATTGTCGGAGACACATTAACCGCTAACATTTCTTCTTTCAACTTTCCCACCATTTCCCCTCCAAGACATCATTAGCCCAAGAGAATCGGTCACTGTCCACTACTATGAAGTAAGCATAAATTCACTCCGGCTGGTAGATCGATGTACAGGCCTTCAGTTCGTAGTAAGATACGTATGAAAGAAATAACTAGAGAAAAATGTTCTGGTGTTAATAAAACAACACGTCGGTTCCCAGATGGAGATTTTTTTGGAGACTGAGAACAATCACTGGTTGGGAAGGTATGGCGTTAGAAACTGTTTCCTTTGATTAAGTATTAATCGCTGTAGGCCATTCACACAGACAACCAAAACTCTTCATAATGATAAGCGGACGGGTATAGAAACTGTTGAAAGTTTATAGCAAGATATTGGTTTGACAGTGTTGTTCTGAACACACTGAAGCCTAATTACGCTTTCGGTCGTGCCTGAATACTCCAATCTGTGACAACATTGCCGGTGAAAATCAAATATCCAAGTCTGAGAAATGATTCGGCGAATAGTTTAATTCTGGTGGGCAGTTTTATAATTATGGAAGTACGTAGTCAGACTGCTGACTATTTACTCGTCTTCGCCGAAATTAATATTATGAAAATGTTATTCATAAATTATTTTTAACAAAATTTAAGTATCTGATTTATTTAATATTAACACGATGACTGATTAGTGTTTACTTAGCAGTCTGGGACCTTTCCTGTTAGAGCTAATTGAAGATACAGGAATGATATGGTCACGAAATGACTTAGTTAGTGTGAAAACGCCATGGAAGTTTATTCCATGCCCCATTTCGGGTATCTAACACAGCGTCGTTTACTTATAGAATTCCTTACAGTCCACACATTCGTCATGAAAAGAGCAAAAATCAAATTCCAGTTCACATGTGAGTCCGGTGTCCTACTCTCTGCACCAGAAAACTCGATATCTTATATATAGCAACTCAGCTTCGACAGTTTCTACCCACATTACCCTACATGACGAATTTGCGTATTCTCGTGGCAGAGTCAACTTCGTATCTCCATTTATGGTTGTTGGGGCAGAATAAAGATAAATATTTTCTCCGTGTTTAATTGCCCAACATGAAACCTTGTATTTAGAAATTTATGATAGACACAACATTTCTAGTAGAAACAAAAGATATAAGCTGCTCCATTCATCCGAAAGCCTCAATTAAAACGTTTTGATGTCATGCAGAAACTTCTACCATTGTACATGATTAAAATTATCAAGCCAAATCGAATTTATTTTTGATCTTCCAGGGGTGCCCGGTTTGCGGTTTAACGTTCATCAGACCAAGATTCTGAAATATAAATGTGGGTCATAACAGTGGATGAGATACTACCAGAAAGATTGAATCTTAAACATGAAACAACCTTAGTGCAAATTATATAATAAACTTCCCCAGGATCAGACGTGGAGCTAATGCTCAGAGCCGCTGTTTAATGCCACAGTTTCTCAGCAACAGCTGCTGAGAAGCCATGGAAGGCTAGGGATTTTAAGAGCTATAAAAGCGACACTCTGCCCATCGTTCATCAAATGATCTGTATGTAAAATGATCAAACACTACAACCTATGTCTGTTTAAACCGAAACTGGTTAGCTCCAGTAGAATGAAAATAAACTGAGATATAATGCATTTTTTTGAATTTTTATATTAAATTTTAATTGCAATTAATCCAATCATACCGCTGGAACCTAAGACTCTTGCACACATGACGGTTAGCCAGCCGTTTAAAAAAGTAATAGCAACACCTAGTACAGAGTCCCCATCATAGCACCTTCATTCGCAAGAGGGAATTGAAATGACTTTTTCGTCCCCAACCAAATGTCTTGTTACTACTCATACATGTAGACATGTATACTCAGCAAAGGCAAGTTAGCTAATGGTCGTTAGTTTGGACTATGTCCCATATATGTAACCCCCCTTTTTCGTGTTTATTGGGTTATTACATTACGTTACTTGGATTACAGTTACACCACGAAGAGTGCTCTCTGGGATGAGGAAGGAAACGAAAGATATATATTTAATTTTCTCATGTGCAGAACAGTGAAATAACACTACACTGCTGTTTTAAAACATAATTCTAATTATAAAGTAACCTAAAAAATTTAATTGAATACTTTCTGTGAAAATGTTCTTCAGTCGTGTAGAAGTTACTAAACAAAAAGTTCTTTAACTGTCGGCCGCGGTGGTCGTGCGGTTCTAGGCGCTGCAGTCCGGAACCGCGTGACCGCTACGGTCGCAGGTTCGAATCCTGCCTCAGGCATGGATGTATGTGATGTCCTTAGGTTAGTTAGGTTTAAGTAGTTCTTAGTTCTAGGGGACTGATGACCTAAGATGTTAAGTCCCATAGTGCTCAGAGCCATTTTTGTTCTTTAACTCTAACTTAAACTCTACTACATTATCTACATAGCATTTTATGTGGTCTGGACTCCTGCTTACGTAAGCTGTCACTCGCTTTAATCACAAATATATGTCTGAGTGGAGCTACTCATGTACCTTTACAATCATATAAAAACAGTGAATAGTGAAAGGAGTGCGAATGGGAACAGTGGCGTTCTTAAGTTTACAAAACAATGACAAATTTTGAAACTTCTTGGCGGAGTAAAACTGAGTGCCGGACCGAGATTCGAACTCGGGACCTTTGCCTTTCGCGGGCAAGTGCTCTACCAACTGAGCTACTCAAGCACGACTGACGCCCCGTCCTCACACTTACTTCTGCCGGTACCTCGCCTCCTGTGAGGACTGGGCGTGAGTCGTGCTTGCGTAGCTCAATTGGTAGAGCACTTACCCGCGAAAGGCATAGGTCCCAGGTTGGAGTCTCTGTCCGACACACAGTTTTAATCAGCCAGGAAGTTTCATATCAGCGCACACTCCGCTGCAGAGCGAAAGTCTCATTCTGAACGACAAATTTTATTAAACATTTCCTTACTACAGTTAGCTGGTAAACCTTATCCACAAATGACAAACACACATCAGAAACGGGATGGTGCTTAATTGGGGTGGGAACTATAGAAGTTCTCCCCTGAATTAAACCATTTTACACGCAATCTGACTTTGTCAATATGAATCGACTGTGAGGTGCAATTCTATTCAAATGGAATCAACTATGGGCAACTACACCACAAAGTATGATTCGTTAGAGAACATTTAACAACACTACGTCGGTGCAGCAGTGCTTTAACCTTTCACCTTGACTCAGGTGGTAGCAGAAAACGGAAAGCTGTGGGAAAGAAGTGGTCGCTGCCGCAGCTGAGTTCTGAGCATCCACGATAATACACAAACAACGCGGTATGGGGTTCGTTCTGATTATCAGAAATTGGGGAAACTTCCCTACCAGGGCCCTGAAAGCCAGGCAGATTTCAGTGTGAGATGCACCTGTTTGCTGGTCTGACCTAAGCAATTTGACTCACAGGCACGACAGTGCGTGCTGGATTGTCAAACGTCAGGCGACCGACTCAGGACGAACAACTTCAACCTCATGGCACACGATATGTCCGAGATGTCGCTACAGTTGGAAACTGCCACAGGCTCTAAGCCCATAACAAGATACAGACCACAAGTCTCACCCAACAGGGAAACACCTGTGGTTCTCCACCAGGGAAGGACCAGAAGACGAAGACCTCGAAAAACCACACCACTTGCCATCAATCCTCCGTATTGGACTGAATTAGCAAAACGAAACAGCCCCCACGTTGCACAAACCAATGGATCTCTCCTCTACACATTGAATCTCCGCTTTTGACTGTTCTGTTGGCCTGGTAGCCAATCCAGACACAGCTTTGGGGTTTCCCAATTTCAGAAATACGTGTCATTATTCCACAATCCTTCCTTGTTTGTCTAATAATAGGAACAAAAATAGAGAGTTATTGATTATCGTACATCCCATTTCTAACACTTCTTGGGCTGAGGGAGCTAGCCTCTACTTTACATATCCTGAGGGAAGCCAGTCAGCAACTCCAAATCTCTCTTGTCAGAAAAAAGAAGATTTCTGACTAGGGAGATGTCGTTCACATGGTAAGCATGGCCATGTTCTGTCAAAAAAACCATCTACCTAGATGTGACCAGAGTCCCTCAATTATGGAGTGATTTAATCTTTCCAATTGCTGAAAAAAGGCCGTTTACCTTCCCAGAAAATGTTCAAATGTGTGTAAAATCTTACGGGACTTAACTGCTAAGGTCATCAGTCCCTAAGCTTACACACTACTTAACCTAAATTATCCTAAGGACAAACACACACACCTATGCCCGAGGGAGGACTCGAACCTCCGCCGGGACCAGCCGTACAGTCCATGACTGCAGCGCCTGAGACCGCTCGGCTAATACCTTCCCAGAGAATGGGTCGGTGAAATATATGTTTCTTACAATAATTAAAAAACCATGCTACTTCCGGGACTCAGGGGGCTACAGTCCTACATCCGCTAGATACGTACGCCAGCTACTCTGTCCGTATCGTCCCAGCTTCTAACATGAGGGCGCACGGAGTTTTATGACCTTCCCACTACTTTCACCAAAGCTCATTTTACAGCAATCTCTCTTAAATGGCTCCATCCACCCACTTTCAACCATCTGACCACCTTTGTGTGATGGTCTGGCGCCTGGCGTAAGTAAAATGTTTGGAAAATCGGTGCCCCTCCGTCCATCCCTAAGCAGACGTCCCTCTGCACTTGAGAACCACTGAACATTGTTTCCCAGAATCACTCACACGGCCAGGCTGCTGTGCTCTTATTTTATGGCCCCAGTTCCACTCGTTCCCTATTCTCGGTCATCTCTGCTATGGCCTTCCAGGTACAAGCTCTCTACAGGTTACACATGCAGCTACAAGAATATTTTGCCCCCAGTTTCCTCATGTAGAAAAAGTCGTTAAGCACACATGGGAGAGCATGTCCTAAATATGAATGTTAATCTCACCGACAATGTTGTTTAAGTGAGGGAGTGGCATGCCACCTCTCATTGAATACGATGTGTATTCCCCCATCTCATTCCAATCTTTAGCAATGTTAAACACTTGCAGCCTTTGTAGATGTCGTTTATAGACCTAGTGCTATATCTGTGAGTTTTACTTTTCTTCTTTTGGTGAATCGAGCTATATTAGTTATGGTTTAGTTCATTAATGAATTACATGTACTGTGAAGTGGTGTCAAAATATCCAGTTTCCTGAAGAGGCATCTGCAGGATTTTCTGTACTGAACACCAAGTGTAATTCTTCTACCGCTCTTCTCTATTCCGAAAATGATATCTCTGTCACTTAAGCTTACACGGAAAATGATTCTATAACTAGTTGGTGAGTGGAAATCTTCAGAGTAAACTAGTTTTTTTCTTTTCTAAATCGTCTATAGCAGCAGTCATGCGTACTTCGAACATAGTTGCACCAAGGTGCTTCATTAACTATTGGCAGTGGGTTTTGCAATCGAGATTGTAATTTGTATGTTGTCTCAAAAACTTAACACCTCTTACTTTTTGTGCCTGTTTATTTTTTAACTTATTTTTGCAGCTTGTTTAGTTCTGTGGAACGTAATGAAGTGTACGCACTGAGTCTTGTCAAAATTCAACGACAATGTCTTTGCCATCTGTTGAAATTTTCGGATATTTCATTAGCAGCATTTTCAGTAAGGGAACTGGTACTATTTTAAATTCCCAAACATGTATCATCTTCAAAAAGTACAAAATTTAAGACATATGAAGCCGCAAGTGGAAGATTACTTAGGTATATTACAAACACTAGTGGACCAAAAGTTGATCCTTGGGGTACATTAGGTCTGAAAGCTTTAATTTCTGGGTGCCTATAGTAACGTGGTTAACACTGAACTGCTATACGTTGTTTTCTGTTCTACAGACAGGATAGAAATCATGAACCTTCTGTGCCTACTATTCTGTAGTAATTTAACTTTTGTATTTGGATATCATGTTACATACAACCAAAAGCCTTCCCTAACTCACAAAATATTCCTGTTATTAATTTTTGATTCCTTGATTCCAGTATATCATCTTTGAAAATAAATATAGCCTGTTCTGTGGACAGTCTTTTTTGATATCCGAACTGTTTGCTGCTGAGCATGTCTTCCTCCTGTACTAAGTGTGAATAAAGTTTATTGTACATTATGTTTTCAAAAAGCTTGGAAAATACTGACAGCAATGAGACGATTCGTCGATTATTTACTAATGATTTGTCTCCGTTTTTGTGAAGTGGCTGAACAGGAATATTGTAACAAAGTATCTAAATCCTGACGAAACTTTCGTTGAGTTTTCCCCAGTTACTACTGTCAGTACTTTCTGAGTGCTAAACTAGACGACTATAGTCCCGTCGATGTACTAACAGCACTGGGCTACAAGTTGAAACGTGGATTCGCTCCGTTCCGGCTTGCGTACACACTCGGAGCACCGGCCGAGTCACGTTCTCTGCGGAGCAAATAATGTGGCAAATAGCATAATAATGGGATTTTGGTAGGGGATAACTTGAATTATAAACGCCATAATTGGCTTCGTTTAATTACGTAGTTGGAGCGGCTACTATTTGAATAACAACAAAACGGAACGTGCCACAGCATAAGGGCGCGCCCGAGTAACGATTACAGCGGCGTTAATTGTACATTTACAGCTCCCTATCGAATCGCACGACATCCATAAACTACTATTGCCATGAATGCTGAGTTTGCACTCGGAAACATTTACACGCAAATGAACAAGCCGTAGGCAGTGCGTTTGAGTACCTTTCGATCGAAAGAAGGGCATCTGTTACTACAGCAATTCGCACGCGACAGACACTGTACGGCGAAACGTCGACCAGTTATTCGAATTATTTTGAGAAAATGGAGCACTTGTACAACGAAGGTTTTGACGACTGGTCTTTACTTTACTTCAGACTTCCAAGGTGAGAGGCCGTGGTCGACATACAAAATTATTCTTTGAAGTTCCGTCTCCCGCAGTCGAAGAAGAATCTCCAGGGAATCTTTTACAACCAGTTAACCCCCGATTCTTTAAAGAGTCGAACTCTCATGTGTAAAGCAGTTCCACATGTCTGATTACTTTACAAACGAGTTAACTTTCTAAGCATTTGGCGATAAGCAAGTAAACTAGAAAAGGTTTAGAAAATAGGCGAAATTATGCTTAAAATTTGTTGGAAGTCGCTAAGTGCTCTCGTTATGAAACATTGCGTGGATACCTTGCGCTCTGTTCTAAGCAAAAGCTAATTTCTCACACATCTCAATGTTTGTGACGTTATATTTCCTGAACTATGTTTCGGATAATGGTATAATTAAGCAGATAAATTCGTTGGCATGTGAGAATTCTGTCTGAAAACTATACTGCAAACAGAGTTGGTTCTAAGGAAGTAATAAATTAAAATGTCGTACCTGATGTTGAAGTTTTACTGCGAGAACAGCGAAAATATAGTAAGCGATTTAAGTTTTTCCTTTCATCATTTTGTAGATGGTGTCAACGAGAAAGAGTTTCATTATGTTGTTGTTGTTGTTGTTGTTGTTGTTGTGGTCTTCAGTCCTGAGACTGGTTTGATGCAGCTCTCCATGCTACTCTATCCTGTGCAAGCTTCTTCATCTCCCAATACCTACTGCAACCTATATCCTTCTGAATCTGCTTAGTGTATTCATCTCTTGGTCTCCCTCTACGATTTTTATCCTCCACGCTGCCCTCCAATACTAAATTGCTGATCCCTTGATGCCTCAGAATATGAACTACCAACCGATCCCTTCTTCTAGTCAAGTTGTGCCTCAAATTACTCTTCTCCCCAATCCTATTCAATACCTCCGCATTAGTTATGTGATCTACCCATCTAATCTTCAGCATTCTTCTGTAGCACCACATTTCGAAAGCTTCTATTCTCTTCTTGTCCAAACTATTTATCGTCCATGTTTCACTTCCATACATGGCTACACACCTTACAAATACTTTCAGAAAGGACTTCCTGACACTTAAATCTATACTCGATGTTAACAAATTTCTTTTATTCAGGAAAGCTTTCCTTGCCATTGTTAGTCTACATTTTATATCCTCTCTACTTCGACCATCGTCAGTTATTTTGCTCCCCAAATAGCAAAACTCCTTTACTACTTTAAGTGTCTCATTTCCTAATCTAATTCCCTCAGCATCACCCGACTTAATTCGACTATATTCAAAAGGTTCGAAATCATGTATAATATTTTTTGGAAATTACTAAGTGCTCTCATTCTTAAGTACAGATGAATAAAATCTCGATAACTGGCGTACTGTGACTTACGTTACCTCAAAAATTATACACAATTTCCACTGTGTCTTACTGCATGTAAGATTATACTTATTAATTAGTAGATTACGATAGCAATTGAATGAAATGTAACATGACTGTTCAAGCACACTTTCATCTTCCTTGCGCGTGTTGTCAGGAAACTTTCTTTGTGTGTTACACTGATTCTTTTTATATTCTGCGCTATTAGGAAGAGAATACGTATGGTATGCCAATATTTATTTTTCTTTTAATAACCAGCTTTCTTTTCCGATTCACTTGTCAGTAAAGAATAATCTCTATGACTGTGTGGGTGTAGGTAGTTTTAAGTACGCCGGTTGCGCTTTCTGGTAGTGTAGTGTAGTATTAATCTCGCTAGACTTCTCCAATCAGGTAGAAAAGTGCTTGTTTTCGAGCCAAACCATTCTCGTCTGTTTCTTTCCGAAATATTGGTAATGCATTCTACCTCGTCTTCTCGGCGACCGCCGCTGGCTGTCCTGTTTGACCGACTGGCGGAGAGGCTTCACTGCGATCGAGAGCTTTCCTCGCTGTTTTGTCCCACCGAACCATTGGCTGTCCAACCCTGCCCTCTTCAAACAAAGGGATCCTAAGGGCAATAGTCGTGGGATGTTCAGTCTGGGACTGGACGCTGATGGGATAAGCGTGCATGATGCTCTTCGGTGCATTTCGTGTTTCTGTTACTGAAGACAGATACTTGTCTTTAGTTAGGTAACTGCTTCCCGGATTCCGTTAAGTGTTCGATTGTGTTTTACTTTTAGAATCTCGGAGTTTGTTCGTGTATTTTGATCTTCGTGTGCAGTAATGCTAATGGTCTTAATAGAAGTACTAATGAAATGCTTTCAGCGTACAGATGTAGTTAGTTTATTTCATATCGTTAGTTGCAATTACTCTGATTTTGAACAATAATTGAAAAAGTAACATTTAAAGGATATATACAAGTTTTTAATTATTAATTGGTGTGGCCAGTGTACCAAACTTCATGGTTAAATTGACTACTACGATCTTGCAAAGTTATGGTAAAACAATACAATTAACAATTGATATCGTTTCTCGTTGAATAAGTTCTGCAGAGTTAGTGGCAAAAGTAGAAAAGCAGATTTGTGCTTGCTGGCTTTATAATTTCACTGAAGTATAGTAATAAAATTTTAACAAAAATTCCTTTAATGATTTCGAGTGCAGATAAAATCATAATTCTTCTATATTTCTTTCTGGACTGGTGATCGATTTCTTTATCTAATGGTATTGAAAAAACGAGAAAAGCATAAGGTAATGTTGTACTGATTCTCTTTCCATTGCTGAATACAAGCACTGTGGTTCAGAAGACGTCTTAAATTCATCTGAATAATGAATAAGTTGCAGAGTGCAGTGTGGGTGTGTAAAGTAAAGAGCGTGCTGTAAATATACGACTAACAAAATGACGGATCGGAATGTGTCGTTCAGTACCCGTTAGTGTTAAAAACGCAGAGTGTACTGTATAATTATTCATTACTAATTGGCCTGTAATAAGTACAACCATCTTTTGAAATCATTCTTTTGGGACATTTGTTAGAAGCCACTAACTAATTTGTCGTATGCATTGTGTCACGCTTATGTGTCGTAGCATCCCCACTATTTGCCTCTTATATGTGGGCGTTTCATTGTGTTACCTCATCAACGGTTTTCTGTTTTCCACTTAATATTGGCAATATATTTTCAATTTCTATTGTTTTCGACTCCCTTTTTATTCGAATAGAACTGAGGTAAGATTAGATTAGATTAGATTAGATTAATACTAGTTCCATGGATCATGAATACGATATTTCGTAATGATGTGGAATGAGTCGAATTTTCCAAAACCATGACATAATTAGGTTAATTTAACAACATACTTAAGTTAATATAACAACTTTATTTTTTCTGTGTTTTTTTCCTTTACTTTTTTTTATTTTTTTTATTTTTTTATGTTTTTGTTTTGTTTTTTTTTTCTTTTTTTTCTTAATTTATATCTAAAAATTCCTCTATGGAGTAGAAGGAGTTGTCATTCAGAAATTCTTTTAATTTCTTCTTAAATACTTGTTGGTTATCTGTCAGACTTTTGATACTATTTGGTAAGTGACCAAAAACTTTAGTGCCAGTATAATTCACCCCTTTCTGTGCCAAAGTTAGATTTAATCTTGAATAGTGAAGATCGTCCTTTCTCCTAGTATTGTAGTTATGCACACTGCTATTACTTTTGAATTGGGTTTGGTTGTTAATAACAAATTTCATAAGAGAGTATATATACTGAGAAGCTACTGTGAATATCCCTAGATCCTTAAATAAATGTCTGCAGGATGATCTTGGGTGGACTCCAGCTATTATTCTGATTACACGCTTTTGTGCAATAAATACTTTATTCCTCAGTGATGAATTACCCCAAAATATGATGCCATATGAAAGCAATGAGTGAAAATAGGCGTAGTAAGCTAATTTACTAAGATGTTTATCACCAAAATATGCAATGACCCTTATTGCATAAGTAGCTGAACTCAAACGTTTCAGCAGATCATCAATGTGTTTCTTCCAATTTAATCTCTCATCAATGGACATACCTAAAAATTTGGAATATTCTATCTTAGCTATATGCTTCTGATTAAGGTCTATATTTATTAATGGCGTCATACCATTCCCTGTACGGAACTGTATGTACTGTGTCTTATCAAAATTCAGTGAGAGTCCGTTTACAAGGAACCACTTAGTAATTTTCTGAAAGACAGTATTGACAATTTCATCAGTTAATTCTTGTTTGTCAGGTGTGATTACTATCATCAGCAAAGAGAACTAACTTTGCCTCTTCATGAATATAGAATGGCAAGTCATTAATATATAATAAGAACAACAAAGGACCCAAGACTGACCCTTGTGGAACTCCATTCTTGATAGTTCCCCAGTTTGAGGAATGTGCTGATCTTTTCATGTTATGAGAACTACTTATTTCAACTTTCTGCACTCTTCCAGTTAGGTACGAATTAAACCAATTGTGCACTGTCCCACTCATACCACAATACTTGAGCTTGTCTAGCAGAATTTCATGATTTACACAATCAAAAGCCTTTGAGAGATCACAAAAAATCCCAATGGGTGGTGTTCGGTTATTCAGATCATTCAAAATTTGACTGGTGAAAGCATATATGGCAGTTTCTGTTGAAAAACCTTTCTGGAAACCAAACTGACATTTTGTTAGTACTTCATTTTTACAGATATGTGAAGCTACTCTTGAATACATTACTTTCTCAAAAATTTTGGATAAAGCTGTTAGAAGGGAGATTGGACGGTAATTGTTGACATCAGATCTATCCCCCTTTTTATGCAAAGGTATAACAATAGCATATTTCAGTCTATCAGGGAAAATGCCCTGTTCCAGGGAGCTATTACACAGGTGGCTGAGAATCTTACTTATCTGTTGAGAACAAGCTTTTAGTATTTTTCTGGAAATGCCATAAATTCCATGTGAGTTTTTGCTTTTAAGCAAGTTTATTATTTTCCTAATTTCAGAGGGAGAAGTGGGTGAGATTTCAATTGTATCAAATTGCATAGGTGTGGCCTCTTCCATTAACAGCCTAGCATCTTCTAATGAACACCTGGATCCTACTATATCCACAACATCTAGAAAATGATTATTAAAAATATTTTCAATTTCTGACTTTTTGTTCGTAAAGCTTTCATTCAATTTGATGGTAATACTGTCTTCCTCTGCTCTTGGTTGACCTGTTTCTCTTTTAATAACATTCCAAATTGTTTTAATTTTATTATCAGAGTTGCTGATTTCAGACATGATACACATACTCCTGGATTTTTTAATAACTTTTCTTAATATAACACAGTAGTTTTTATAATTTTTGATAGTTTCTGGGTCACTACTCTTTCTTGCTGTCAGATACATTTCCCTTTTCCGGTTACAAGATATTTTTATACCCTTAGTAAGCCATGGTTTGTTACAAGGTTTCTTACGAGTATATTTAACTATTTTCTTGGGGAGGCAGTTTTCAAATGCATTTACAAAAATGTCATGAAATAAATTATATTTTAAATTGGCATCAGGTTCACGGTACACCTCATCCCAGTATAACTGCTGTAGGCTTTCCCTGGAATTTGCAATTGTTAAATCGTTGACTGAACGTACTACTTTGGAGGACTGTTTAGTATTGCTGAATGGAGCTATGTCATATATTGTAACTAGCTGTGCACCATGATCAGAAAGACCATTCTCAACAGGCTGAGCATTTACCTGGTTAAACTTACCTTGGTCTATAAAGAAGTTATCTATCAGTGAGGTGCTATCCTTTACCACCCAAGTAGGAAAATCAATAACGGGTGTCAAATTGAAAGAACCGAGTAATACTTCAAGGTCATTTTTCCTATTACCCTCTTTCTGAGAATCTACATTGAAGTCCCCACAAATAATAATTTGCTTCCCCCTGTCTGACAGATAGCACAACAAGGAGTCCAAATTTTTCAGAAATAGATGAAAATATCCTGATGGGGACCTATATACAGTTACAATTATAAATGTGCCTTTATTTAATTTAAGCTCACAGGCACATGCTTCTATATGTTTCTCTACACAATACTTTTTTGTTTCTATACTTTTTGAACAATGATAACTTTTGACATACACTCCTGGAAATGGAAAAAAGAACACATTGACACCGGTGTGTCAGACCCACCATACTTGCTCCGGACACTGCGAGAGGGCTGTACAAGCAATGATCACACGCACGGCACAGCGGACACACCAGGAACCGCGGTGTTGGTCGTCGAATGGCGCTAGCTGCGCAGCATTTGTGCACCGCCGCCGTCAGTGTCAGCCAGTTTGCCGTGGCATACGGAGCTCCATCGCAGTCTTTAACACTGGTAGCATGCCGCGACAGCGTGGACGTGAACCGTATGTGCAGTTGACGGACTTTGAGCGAGGGCATATAGTGGGCATGCGGGAGGCCGGGTGGACGTACCGCCAAATTGCTCAACACGTGGGGCGTGAGGTCTCCACAGTACATCGATGTTGTCGCCAGTGGTCGGCGGAAGGTGCACGTGCCCGTCGACCTGGGACCGGACCGCAGCGACGCACGGATGCACGCCAAGACCGTAGGATCCTACGCAGTGCCGTAGGGGACCGCACCGCCACTTCCCAGCAAATTAGGGACACTGTTGCTCCTGGGGTATCGGCGAGGACCATTCGCAACCGTCTCCATGAAGCTGGGCTACGGTCTCGCACACCGTTAGGCCGTCTTCCGCTCGCGCCCCAACATCGTGCAGCCCGCCTCCAGTGGTGTCGCGACAGGCGTGAATGGAGGGACGAATGGAGACGTGTCGTCTTCAGCGTTGAGAGTCGCTTCTGCCTTGGTGCCAATGATGGTCGTATGCGTGTTTGGCGCCGTGCAGGTGAGCGCCACAATCAGGACTGCATACGACCGAGGCACACAGGGCCAACACCCGGCATCATGGTGTGGGGAGCGATCTCCTACACTGGCCGTACACCACTGGTGATCGTCGAGGGGACACTGAATAGTGCACGGTACATCCAAACCGTCATCGAACCCATCGTTCTACCATTCCTAGACCGGCAAGGGAACTTGCTGCTCCAACAGGACAATGCACGTCCGCATGTATCCCGTGCCAACCAACGTGCTTTGGAAGGTGTAAGTCAACTACCCTGGCCAGCAAGATCTCCGGATCTGTCCCCCATTGAGCATGTTTGGGACTGGATGAAGCGTCGTCTCACGCGGTCTGCACGTCCAGCACGAACGCTGGTCCAACTGAGACGCCAGGTGGAAATGGCATGGCAAGCCGTTCCACAGGACTACATCCAGCATCTCTACGATCGTCTCCATGGGAGAATAGCAGCCTGCATTGCTGCGAAAGGTGGATATACACTGTACTAGTTCCGACATTGTGCATGCTCTGTTGCCTGTGTCTATGTGCCTGTAGTTCTGTCAGTGTGATCATGTGATGTATCTGACCCCAGGAATGTGTCAATAAAGTTTCCCCTTCCTGGGATAATGAATTCACGGTGTTCTTATTTCAATTTCCAGGAGTGTATATGGCAACTCCTCCTTTCTCCATATTTTCTCTCATTACATGTGCAGAGAGCTTATAACCACTTACATTTACCTTATCCATATCGGTAACACTGGTCACACGTCCTCACGTTACCAGCTCCAACAATTATATTTCATTCTCTTAACAACGCTTGCCACATATAAAAGTTTATTCCTAATTTTACAGTTTGAATGAATACTAGACATTTTACGTTCCACAGGTTACTTCAGTATCCATTCCGTTCTTTGCTATCTTATTACAAAAATACATCTCCAATTCAATTCCAAGTTTAATGAGTGACCTTGTGTAAAAGGTGAACACGAACTCAACCGACAAAATTTCGAAGTTCAAATGGTTCAGATGGCTCTGAGCACTATGGGACTCAACTTCTGAGGTCATTAGTCCCCTAGAACTTAGAACTAGTTAAACCTAACTAACCTAAGGACATCACACACATCCATGCCCGAGACAGGATTCGAACCTGCGACCGTAGCGGTCTTGCGGTTCCAGACTGCAGCGTCTAGAACCGCACGGCCACTTCGGCCGGCTTTCGAAGTTCGTTCAGAGATCTTTTATGAGAATTTTCGTGTGAAAGACCCCTGATCTCCGGTGGTTCATTACCGAGAAAATGTATTTCGTTTTATTTCTTACCCGTATTTACCTGTGTTTCAGTACTGTACATTAGAGTTAAAGTCACTGACATGTAAAGTATTCCTCGCTCTCAAGCTCGCATTGATTCATGCTCGGTTCTGTCTCGGATATGCTTTTCCAGCACTGTTAGTTATATGTTAACGGTGAGACACAACAGTTATGGGACGTTTATTGATGGAGAATTGGCTGATACACATTCCTTGAATGGGTTCAATGACCTCAGTAAAATAGCAGCACTACTACGTTATGCTGATCTGTTCCCACGTCACAGTACATTTGGATGTGTACGACAAACCGAATCCCTCCGTGTCATGGTACTACAGGCTCTTTTCTTTTTCTACTGTTATGGAGGTATTTTCACAAAAACAAAGGTAATTTATGTTCGAACTGAATAAAACATAAAACTGCATTATAAATAATACTCATTAACGGATCACTTGAGGGCACAAGCTCTTTATACCTAAACCCCGATAATATACTTGAAAAGCCTCCAAACTTTTGTCTGTGGAGTTCTGGTACAGAGTGCATATAGACTTACATGTAGTTCACGTTGTTCTTTTATACACGAGAAAATATTAGAGCTATAAATAGTTCCCTAAAAGAATTAAGACAATAACAGCACGAATGTGAAAAATATTGTTTTCATTACACGAAAAATTCGACATAATACTCCTAGTTTGCAGTTACTCATGGTAGTTTACTCGTACAACAGACTGTGAACCAATCATTGAGAAATTTAATCACTACAAGTGGTTCTCTCCTTTTCCAAGTCTCTTGTTCAGACCATAACCTTGTTGTCGTAATTTCAAAAGAACACTTGCCCATCAAATCGTTCTTACTTTTGCATCCCTTAAAACCTCTTATTGCAATCTCCACGTTATACATCTTTGGGGAGTTGCTCCGTACTAGTGTGATGATCAAGGCATCCTTACCACTGTACACCGAATTTGCAAGTAGGCAAAAACAACGAATTCATGTGAAGTGTGCTAAGTTATCCGCCGCAGGCGGTTTAAAAGTAAAGGCCCAAATATAGAATGAACACAATGTTTATTTGACTGAAGACAACACAAATTTCCTTCCGGGAACTATGGTGTAAAGGAAGACTGCATACTCGGTTCGCTAGACAAAAATTCAAACAAATCGTATTAATGTGTTTTATTAGAAAAAGAAAATTACAATACTTAACTTTTCCAACCTCCCCCCATGAACCATGGACCTTGCCGTTGGTGGGGAGGCTTGCGTGCCTTAGCGATACAGATACCGTACCGTAGGTGCAACCACAACGGAGGGGTATCTGTTGAGAGGCCAGACAAACGTGTGGTTCCTGAAGAGGGGCAGAAGCCTTTTCAGTAGTTGCAGGGGCAACAGTCTGGATGATTGACTGATCTGGCCTTGTAACACTAACCAAAACAGCCTTGCTGTGCTGGTACTGCGAACGGCTGAAAGCAAGGGGAAAATACAGCCGTAAATTTTCCCGAGGGCATGCAGCTTAAATGATGATGGCTTCCTCTTAGGTAAAATATTCCGGAAGTAAAATAGTCCCCCATTCGGATCTCCGGGCGGGGACTACTCGAGAGGATGTCGTTATCAGGCGAAAGAAAACTGGCGTTCTACGGATCGGAGCGTGGAATGTCAAATTTCTTAATCGGGCAGGTGGGTTAGAAAATTTAAAAAGGGAAATGGATAGGTTAAAGTTAGATATAGTGGGAATTAGTGAAGTTCGGTGGCAGGAGGAACAAGACTTCTGGTCAGGTGACTACAGGGTTATAAACACAAAATCAAATAGGGGTAATGCAGGAGTAGGTTTAATTATGAATAGGAAAATAGGAATGCGGGTAAGCTACTACAAACAGCATAGTGAACGCATTATTGTGGCCAAGATACATACGAAACCCACTCCTACCACAGTAGTACAAGTTCATATGCCAACTAGCTCTGCAGATGCCGAAGAAATTGAAATGATGAAATAAAAGAAATTATTCAGATAGTGAAGGGAGATGAAACTTTAATAGTCATGGGTGACTGTAATTTGTCAGTAGGAAATGGGAGAGAAGGAAACGTAGTAGGTGAATATGGGTTGGGGGTAAGAAACGAAAGACGAAGCCGCCTGGTAGAATTTTGCACAGTGCACAACCTAATAATAGCTAACACTTGGTTCAAGAATCATAAAAGAAGATTGTATACAAGGAAGAAGACTGGAGATACTGGCAGGTTTCAGATAGATTATGTAAAGGTAAGACAGAGATTTAGGAACCAGGTTTTAAATTGTAAGACATTTCCAGGTGCAGATGTGGACTCTGATCACAATCAATTGGTTATGAACTGTAGATTAAGACTGAAGAAACTGCAAAAAGGTGGGAATTGAAGGAGGTGGGACCTGGATCAACTGACTAAACCAGAGGCTGTACAGAGTTTCAGGGAGAGCATAAGGGAACAATTGACAAGAATGTGGAAAAGAAATACAGTAGAAGAAGAATGGGTAGCTTTGAGGGATGAAGTGGTGAAGGCAGCAGAGGATCAAGTAGGTAAAAAGACGAGGGCTAGTAGAAATCCTCGGGTAACAGAAGAAATATTCAATTTAATTGATGAAAGGAGAAAATATAAAAATGCAGTAAATGAAGCAGGCAAAAAGGAATACAAACGTCTGAAAAATGACATCGGCAGGAAGTGCAAAATGGCTAAGCAGGGATGGCTAGAGGACAAATGTAAGGATGTAGAGACTTATCTCACTAGGGGTAAGATAGATACTGCCTACAAGAAAATTGGAGAAAAGAGAACCACTTGTATGAATATCAAGAGCTCAGATGGAAACCCGGTTCTAGGCAAAGAAGGGAATGCAGAAAGGTGGAAGGAGTATAAAGAGGGTCTATACAAGGGCGATGTTCTTAACGACAATATTATGGAAATGGAAGGGGATGTAGATGAAGATGAAATGGGAAATATGATACTGCGTGAAGAGTTTGACAGAGCACTGAAAGACCTGAGTCGCAACAAGGCTCTGGGAGTAGACAACATTCCATTAGAACTACTGACAGCCTTGGGAGAGCCAGTCCTGACAAAACTCTACCATCTGGTGAGCAAGATGTATGAGACAGGCGAAATACCCTCAGACTTCAAGAAGAATATAATAATTCCAATCCCATAGAAAGCAGGTGTTGACAGATGTGAAAATTACCGAACTACCAGTTTAATAATTCACGGCTGCAAAATACTAACGCGAACTCTTTACAGACGAATGGAAAAATTAGTAGAAGCCGACCTCGGGGAAGATCAGTTTCGATTCCGTAGAAATATTGGAACACGTGAGGCAATACTGACCCTACGACTTATCTTGGAAGCTAGATTAAGGAAAGGCAAACCTACGTTTCTAGCATTTCTAGACTTAGAGAAAGCTTTTGACAATGTTGACTGGAATATTCTTTTTCAAATTTTGAAGGTGGCAGGGATAAAATACAGGGAGCGAAAGGTTATTTACAATTTGTATAGAAACCAAATGGCAGTTATAAGAGTTGAGGGGCATGAAAGGGAAGCAGTGGTTGGGAAGGGAGTGAGATAGGGTTGTAGCCTCTCCCCGATGTTATTCAATCTGTATATTGAGCAAGCAGTGAATGAAACAAAAGAAAAATTCGGAGTAGGTATTAAAATCCATGTAGAAGAAATAAAAACTTTGAGGTTCGCCGATGACATTGTAATTCTGTCAGAGACAGCAAAGTACTTGGAAGGGCAGTTGAACGGAATGGGTAATGTCTTGAAAGGAGGATATAAGATGAACATCAACAAAAGCAAAACGAGAATAATGGAATGCAGTCCCATTAAGTTGGGTGATGCTGAGGGAATTAGATTAGGAAATGAGACACTTAAAGTAGTAAAGGAGTTTTGCTATTTGGGGATCAAAATAACTAATGATGGTCGAAGTAATGAGAATATAAAATGTAGACTGGCAATGGCAAAGAAAGCATTGCTGAAGAAGTGAAATTTGTTAACATCGATTATAGATTTAAGTGTCAGGAAGTCGTTTCTGAAAGTATTTGTATGGAGTGTAGCCATGTATGGAAGTGATACATGGACGATAAATAGTTTGGACAAGAAGAGAATAGAAGCTCTCGAAATGTGGTGCTGCAGAAGAATGCTGAAGATTAGATGGGTAGATCACGTAACTAATGAGGAAGTATTGAATAGGATTGCGGAGAAGAGAAGTTTGTATCACAACTTGACTAGAAGAAGGGATCGGTTGGTAGGACATGTTCTGAGGAATCAAGGGGTCACCAGTTTAGTACTGGAGGGCGGCGTGGAGGGTAAAAATCGTAGATGGAGACCAAGGGATGAATACACTAATCAGATTGAGAAGGATGTAGGTTGCAGTAGGTACTGGGAGATGAAGAAGCTTGCACAGGATAGAGCGAAACGTCCCCTTAGAACAAATTATACACGACTGTGCTTAACCTGACACACAATATTTTTAGCGCAACGCAATCTGACTTTCAAGAATCCCTACAAAAGAATGGCCCTGACTAACATTAAACTATATCTTCCAGAAATCACTTACCTCACAAAAATCTTAATTACTCGAACTACTGCAATACCGCGAGCGCCACTACTGCCAGCTAAATAAAAGATTCAAACTACTGAAGGCACTAACTACTGATAGGGATAGTTAGCAAATGAAAGATATTAATAGAGAACGAACAATGTATTTACCTTGATATCATCATATATAAATATAGCAGTTCATGACAAATTACAAACCTTCGCCATCTCTCTCCCCACATCCACCACTGCTGGCGGCTCACTTCCAACTGCGCAACGCTACGCGCTGTTCACATCCAGCTGCCGCTGCCCAACACTACAATAGCGAGTATTACAACAATGCAAAGTAGCCACAGACTGCACACAGCACAGCCAGTGATTTTCATACAGAGGTGGCGTTACCAATAAAGAAACCTAAACAGCCTACTTACAAGAGTAGCATGGAGAGCTGCATCAAACCAGTCTCAGGACTGGAGACCACAACAACAACAACAACAACAACTTTTCCAATGAGACAGATGTGTCGCAAGCAAAGTGTGACATACAAAATAATCGATCTTCCTCAGTATACATAGATGAGTACAAGCGAAGTGATATATCGTTGACGCTGCTATCCAAGTCACTAGTCTTGAAGCCGCTATTGAACCGGGCCGTCACCAGTCGTTCGCGGCGCTTATGTCCTCTTCACATAGGGGCCTCTCCTGCCGCGTTGTCGTCCTGGAAGGAAGTCCGGTCAGAGTTTGATTGGCTGACTTCTTCTCACAGCCTTATCTTCCCTGTCAGCCCGCGCGGGATTAGTCGAGCGCTCTTAGGCGCTGCAGTCACGGACTGTGCGGCTGGTACCGGCGGAGGTTCGAGTACTCCCTCGGGCATGGGTCTTTGTGTTTGTCCTTAGGATAATTTAGGTTCAGTAGTGTGTAAGCTTAGGGACTGATGACCTTAGCAGTTAAGTCCCATACGATTTCACACACACACACACACACACACACACACACACACACACTCACTCACACACACACACACACACACACACACACACACACTCACACACACACACACACACACACACACACACACACACACACACACCATCTTCCCTGTCATTCCTGGCTGCTGTGCCGGCGCTTGACTTCGCGCCGTAGCAGAAACAAATATGAAAAATATAAGTCTTGGGGTCTGAACAAGAACCAGGATTTTAGGCGAACAGCCTGGGTGGATATTAACCGACCACGGAGAGAAAAAATCTCTAGGAAATCGTATTTCAGCCAAAATCCGAAATAAACTCTTTTTTTGGGAATTTTAATTCTAACGATACTTCGAGGACAAGGCAGGGTAACGGAAATACGGAAAGTTAGAATTACGGTTGATGAGTGTTACCCGACAATGGGCAAAACAAAAGTTCAGAATTAAAGTTCTTAGCATACTTAGGGCATAAGTAAAGTCCGTTCAGAAGTTGTACATATATCTGGTATAGAAACAAAGTCCGATTACAGATCTTGACACTCGTAGAACAGAGTCCTAAGTGCCCAATGATAAAGTTTCTGAGTCTGAGGAAGCTGAATAACGACGAACAGAGAAATACTACACGTTTGCCCCTCGGTTACTACGCGGGGCAGCGTATTCTTTTGTGTGGCTACGTTACAGTATCCGGAGCGAGAAGGCTGGCTTCGACAGAAGTGACGGCGTAGTGACGGCTCCGGAGTAAGCTCCTGATTTAAGAAATACATAAGTATTTGGCTTCGGGCTCAGGAAGACCGCTTGGAGTGAATTGCTTTTCAGGGTCTGGGAGCCCGCCTAAGAACTGCCTTTGGCGCCAGGATATAGTCTGTCACGTCGTCGGCTTAAGAAGAGTTGCGTGATACGAGCGATCTCCGCTGGCGTTTTTGTCGCCGTCTGGTGGTCGAATATGTAGTGGCAGCCCTCGAATATCTTCTGTAAGAAAGCAGGCTACCTGCGTAGCTTGAGTGTCATGCGTGTTGCACGCAAAGTAGGCGTAAGCCAACGATACTGCTTATGCACCTGAGAGAAATCGTGCAAGGCAGATACGAGCAACATCAAGTTCTTTCACTATATGAGAAAAGATTACGTAGTCGGTTTCTCACTCACAAATTTCCTTTGAATGCTCGTTGTTTGTTAGAAGGTGGTATTATTTCTCGTGTAAGAAGCAGATACTTATACTACAGTCGGTTTGAAATTACTTGATAGTTGAAATTCACGCGATGTAAATGGTTTCCTCCAGTCAGAGCGCTCAAAGTCACATCCGAACCGTTCGCCGTTGCCAAGCTATCACAATAGTTAGTCAGTTCACTTTGAATTCCTTGTCTGGCTTTTTTTCTTGATGTGTTTCGATCCCGATTGCTAAGTCTGACCCTTTTGTTACGTATTTCATAACACAAGATAATCACACACACAACGATGATAACGAAATACACACGCTTCATACACAGACTTACTAAACACTACTAGATCCTTTCGCACAAGAATCGATTCAGCATCACATATATAGTTCTTATTATCAGAGTTATTATTGGCTTGCATTAGACTAACTTCGTTCGACATTGTGTGGAGCCGAATTTTTGTAGGCTGCTATTAACTGTTGTGTCTCGGTCACCTGAGTCATAAATACAATACTTTTCTGGAGTGTAATGGCGTATCATAATTGTTAGGGCATAAACCTGACGTGTAGAAGGTGGTAGGCTCCAAGCTCGTCAAATGTAGTGAAAACACTTATTTTCCTAAATATAATCAGGACATTGATTATAGTTTCCCTTCAGTTAGTTGGTTAAATGTAGTTCTTATATTTCTAATACTTGGCCGCGTCATTTTCATCATCGTATTGACCTTTTTTTTTGCTGTTATTTTTCTTCCTGTCATTTTTTTCTAGTTTGGAATTTTCTTGTGCCGCCTATAAATATGCAACCAAGTGCCAACCAGAACGGCTCATCGGTTGGTAAAGGTGTATTCTGTATAGTCAGTATGAGGGTAGTTTCAGGTAACCAGTAGCAGCGGGAAAGTGTAGTTTTCTTTTACTGCTGAAACTGAAATTTTCCTGCATACATGTTATAAAATTTTTCTGTCTTGAGTTTGCTGTGAGAGGTTACCCTGAAGCGCCATGAACAAGCGATCGTGGTTGTAGTTCTAACGCAGATTCCTCAACGCCACTTTCTCGGATACACTGCACATCACGAGACTGTGGTCGTCGTAGTTCAGACGTTGGTCACTTAAAATCAGGTTCCAACATGGCTCCGTGTTACACATTAACGGCTTTTGTGAAGTGAGTCGCCATGTTTGTGTGTCGCCTACAACCGAGTGGTAGTCGGCAGCGGATGTGGCAACACTGTGGTGGCAAGTGACAGACGTCAACTACCAAGTAATTTTAATCGGCCTCTAGCAGTCGTTCCCAACCTGGGGGTAATTACTGCCTGAGGGGTAAAATGAAATTTTCTGAGAGGTAAAAACGGAACAGTGCGATTCTGCTTCAGTCACAAAACTAAGCTATTTTCAAAAGATCATTAGTACTATCAGAATTTTTCAAGACTTTAATATTGATTATATAAGTTATTAATAAGTACTTTTTCTCAATTAGCAGCATAAATTCGACGGAGGTTACAGGTTCCTCACATAGGTCACCCACTAAACACACATGTTGTGCTTTTTCCCGTACATCGTATACGATAAAAGTGAGACACATACGTAGCAAATACTAAATATCTCAAGAAAATGTCTTGCCTAAGTTGCCAATAATACCTGCAGTAATTAAGAAATTGCTTCGTTACTCGTTTTAGAACTGATAAATTGATTAATTGACATCACGACGCAGCAGTAACTACATTAGGGCTACTAAGTGCTGTATATAGTATTATTATTATTATTATTATTATTATTATTATTATTATTATTATTATTACTACTAGAATTACTGTTAGTGGCTGAAGTTTTCCAGTTTCTGCCGGAACAGAAGTAAGGAATGTAGCAATCAAGTGATTTACCAAAAGGAAGTTGAGTGCACACATTTTGACTTGGTTGATTTTAAATGTGATTGAAATGTGCAGGTCAAGCAAGTTCCGCAATGGAGAGGAGTAATGCTGCGGAAGTATGTTTTGTAACAAGTCTACCCTCACTGTGGATAGTTAGCTTTCTTATCTGAGAAGAAGTTGTGAATAGCGCTTGGGACGCACCAAGAATACACACTCACACAAACATACTCAAACTAAATATCATTTATCTTTCATCATTTCAAAAACAAAAGAGTTCCAAAAAAAGTATTTAATTCTACAGTTTAGTTAGGTGCTAAAGTTGCTGACAACAGACACGAGAGAGGGGGGGGGGAGGGGATGCGTAGGGCAGGGGTACTAGCTAATGTCTAATTGCACTGAGGACTGATGGTCTAAGAAAGGATGGGAACCACTGGTATATAGTATGTGAATTCCACAGTGACTGGATCGCGATCCTTCGAGCATGTGGCTTATCATACAGAAATTTTGCCGTTCAACTTGGTCAAGTTTCCACTATTGTCGTGGGAATATGGCATTCATGAGTTCCGGAGGTTCTTAGTCAATAGTCAGTCAATAGACAGCAGTATAGCAAAGAGTGTTATATCTCGGAACACTTTCCACTCTTCTGCCTCTCACAAGTTGTGTATGAGAACATTTTATCATTCCATTTTTTCATGATGGCTTTTTCTTTTAGTGTACTGCAGTCTTTTTTTCTGAAATTACAAAAACTACCCTGGAATATTAAGATTTTTACCAAATGTAGTGATCAGCAGCCTCACATGACTAGCGCCTGAGAGGACGAACATACAGTTTGTTCTGCCGTGAGGGTCCCTACAGCCACAACAGTTACCTTGAATTAGCAAATAGGTATCTACAGCGGCATTCCGACTAATTCTGGAGCGCTGGAGACTGCAGCGCAGCGAGTATTTTAGCGGCAGCGAAATGATGTACACCGACATAGGTACACCCATCGGCAACACTGGACACAGGATTGCCACGACGTGTTCTTTTCAGACGAGTTCTTGTTCCGCGTAGAGCATCACGATTGACATAGCCAAATGGGGAGACTACGAGAAAATAACGAACGTAGCTGGACTGGACTCGTCATCATGAGATGAGCCCTGCGCCTGGTGAGATAATGTGGAGTTCCATTGGATACACAACACGATCACCTTCGCTTCTCATAGTCGGTAATACGGACAGCAGTCACTACATTTATGATGCGTTAAGGCAGTGAGATGCGCTATGTCTTCGAGATGTGCGTGGCGTTATATTTCAATAGGATAACGCAAGCCTGACTGTTGCTCTTGCTGTCCTGAACTACCTCTATATAGCGTGTATGCGGCTGGTGCCTTGCCTCGCAAGTTCTTCAGGTCTCTCACCCACTGGAGACATCTAGTCATCAGTTGCCGAGAATGGCACTCCACAAATCGCCAGCCACTATGACGGGTAGCATCTAGCACAGAGTGAAGGCTGCACTGACATCTGCCACTAACGCTCAATTTGACTCAGTCCCCAGCAAGGTTACAGCCGTTGCTGCTGCCAGACATAGAAGCTATGTGTAATAAATGGCGCAAATTCACATCCCAATATCACCTACAAATTAAATCATGTATTCATCTTACTATACTGTTTACGTATAATAAGTAAAATTTCGTTATTTTCAGTGCTTCCTAATAATGAAAATTTAATGGTCAGTAGTGTAGGGGAGAGTGTTCTACCTCCAAATGTTTTTCAGTCTTTCACCGCTTGTCAGCTCTGTTACAAATGTTTAGTGCACGTTCTTATTCCATTTTCAAATGATGGCATTCCTTGTACGTGTGATGCAGTCTTCTTTCTGAGGTAACAAAAAGTACTCTGAAAGAGTAAGGTGTTTCCAAACGTGAAAAAAGTGTTCTAAGGTACACCATGGCCCGCATCTCGTGGTCGTGCGGTAGCGTTTCGCTTCCCACGCCCGGGTTCCCGGGCTCGATTCCCGGCGGGGTCAGGGATTTTCTCTGCCTCGTGATGGCTGGGTGTTGTGTGCTGTCCTTAGGTTAGTTAGGTTTAAGTAGTTCTAAGTTCTAGGGGACTGATGACCATAGATGTTAAGTCCCATAGTGCTCAGAGCCATTTTGAACCATGGTCATGTACGTCCGAACAAATATTCTGCTAAAATTTAGAAGTGATCCAGTTGAGAATATATTCTTAGTACAGTATTTAATAATCTACCTGTTACAATATTAATCTAAAACCTACCAGTAACATGTAAACGAGATCAAATTATGAGCAACGGCTGGAGGCTCAACATACAGAAGACTGAGTTTATCACCAATATCAAGCAGGCTTCTTATACAATACCACTAGGAAACAATACTATTTGTAAAGTTCCTGCAGTCAGTTACTTGGGAGAATGGATCTCAGCAAGAGAGAGCGAAAACTGTCCATATACGCCAGGTGCTCCAAGTTAGATAGGGCCTATCATTCCTGTAAGAACATCTTTATCTCCAAGTACCTACCCAAGAACATAAAACTGAAGCACTAAAACTCGATAGTAAAACCCTCTGCACTCTATGCTCAGAGTGCCTCTTGATGCATCGAAAGGGGTCACCCAGGAAACTAGAACTTAAACAGAGGAAGATTCTGAGGAGAATACTAGGACCCATAAGAGAGGAAGACGGTACCTACAGAATGAGGCACAATAAAGAGCTCTACGAACATCGTCAAGACATCGTCACGTGTATGAGGAAAAAGCGATTGACCTTATATGGACTCATGACCCGCCTGAATCTCTCCAGATTCACCAACAGGTTCCTCACAGTGACAAGTAGGCGAAAGGCGTCCAAAGCGAAGTGGATCACATCTGTTAAATCAGACTTAGAGGAACTATAGATCCCATTAAAAACAACTGAGAATCGAACTCAATACCGTGAGGACATACTGCAGGGAGCCTTCCCAGTGTCTCTCACAAAGAAGAAGTGTACAGCCACCACCAGACTTAAGTGAACGGATGAGAGAAATCAGGTTCACAGCCAGAAGATGAAAGCATACTGACCAAGAAAAAGCAGGAGACCCTAGCTGAGAGTTAAGACGAGCCCTGTGGTCCCTAGTAGGCCGAAATGAATTTAAAAAAAAATGTAATAGAAGATATTGGTAACTCAGATTTGCATTCTGAAGCCAAGTAAAATTGTTAAGACGTTAAAGAGACTCATTTCACTTGCCAGTTTCACATAATCAATGGTAGAAGGCCTTCTTCCGTTTCAGGGTACAAGATGGTACACGACCGCCTACTCTTCATACAACTGGTTTTAACAATATCTGCAATGTTGCCAGCCATAACATCATGTAACAGAAGAATTAACAATATCTTCCAAATAGTTTTAATCTATTACGCAGCACTTAAATCAGTAAACCTACTTAGCCGCAAATGCTGCCCGAAATACAATCTCATGTCTCACAGCAACAAAATCAGTACAAAATGTCAGAAACAGCTTGCAGTGATCACTAGTGTGCATTCCTTCACGTGATTCTAAAATCGGCCGCTAGATTGGAACACCAGCCAGGAAACAACCCGTGTTACGCTAACTTTGATACTCTCCTCCATATATGCTCAAAATGATTCCTCAGGATGATTTCCTTAGCTTTTGGAACGAACGAGAATGAATTCACGTGGTGCCATATTTGGGTTATAAGGTGTAAGCAGAGTTGTATGGAATCAGTAATTCTCAAGAAATATTCGTTTATTTGGCCTAATTTGAGCAGAGATATCGATACAATGGAACCCAGTATTAGCTACGTGTCTCAAACCGAGGTTTGGTTTCAACTCTGTACTGCTTTGTTTGGCGTTCTCGTAGCGGATGTGGTACGCTCTGGCTTTGTACGCTCTCGCTTTCTTCCGAGCTTTGAACCGGTTTACTCAGACAGTTATAGAGGAATCTTCGGTTTAAAGTGAACTCCGACTCATAGTGCAACGTGAAATTTTTCATATTAACAAATCATTATGAGAGGTGGAAAAACAATAAGTAAGAAAAAAAATCTAGGTTGGACCACTTAGCAATGTACTAAGCACACGCTGTACGTCGCCAAATGGAAAAGGTGGAGGAAGATGTTAAGGCAGATTTGTCTAGCTTATGGATCAAAGCAGCATAGAAGTAAGTGAACCACCATGGAGATTCGAGAGGTTTTCTATTTTCAAATGGCATCGTGTCCGACGAAAACTTGTTTGCAGGTATGTAAGTAGTAGACAGTGAGTGGTTGCTGTATCAAATTTTGTGTTGAATTTGCGGATCTGCTAACGTAGATGCTTGACAGTCTGACGCTTCAATGATATTATCTGGTGATAGTGAAGAATTCTCCAAGTCGTTGCTGCATTTGCACTTCATTAATTCAGCCGTTTTCACTTTCGGATCATGTTTAAAAAATGGTTCAAGGACCTAGTACGGCATTGGGGAGGTTGACAGTCCAATGTCCTGTGACATGGCATCTGAGAAAAAGCGTTGATTGTCGATGGACCCGTTCCACAGGACCAGTAACAGAGGGATGGTAGGCACAAGTTAGAATTCGGTTTGTGCCAAGCAATACTGAAAGTGCTTTAAAGAAGCCTGACTGGAACCGTTTGCCGCCATCGGTAGTGGCACTGAGGGGAGCTCTGAATCGCCCAATGCACTCACGAAAGAGGTCGTGGCTGCAGTTGCTGCTGTTGCATCTTACATTGGATACGCTTCAGGGAAACGGAAAGAGGGATCCGGTGGCAAGGGTCGAGTCTTGTTGATGATTTCATCCTCCAGTCCTTGACTCGATGTGCTTTAACGTGCAGAGCTATTTTGTTGTACTAGGCAGTATTCGCTCAAGGACAAATACCTTGAAATCCATTTCGGTATTTAACTTAACAACTGCCTTTGTTACTAGATTATAGTGGACCTTGATGAGATAGAGGTCGGAGGACAGAAATTGCTTGGTGGCAAAAATCTGCTGTAGCAAACAGTAGCACTTGCAACGTTGATGCAGTGTGTGTAGCATTACGTTAGAGCGTGTTATCTGAGTATGTCGGAGTTATAAGCTTAATGATGCTTCTAAGGACACCTTCAGTTCGTCGTCTCCTTCCTGAGAGTTTTGAGGTGATATGACGTCAAGTTCTCTCTTAGTCGACTCAGAGCAAGATAGTTCATGTACCAGTCCAACCTGTTTACGATTTTTTTTTAAAAAAAAAAAAAAGCTCGAATGGCTCTGAGCACTATGGGACTTAACTTCTGAGGTCATCAATCCCCTATAACTTAGAACTACTTAAACCTAACCTAAGGACATCACACACAACCATGCCCGAGGCAGGATTCGAAAACCTGCGACCGTAGCGGTCGCGCGGTTCCAGACTGTAGCGCCTAGAACCGCTCGGCCACCCCGGCCGGCTATGATTTACTAAACGAATGAAAGTTTAATTACTTAAAATTATTATTGTTGCAACAGACATACGGAAATGTGTAAAGAACTGTCTGCCGGCCGCGGTGGTCAGCGGTTCTAGGCGCTCAGTCCGGAACCGCGCGACTGCTACGGTCGCAGGTTCGAATCCTGCCTCGGGCATGGATGTGTGTGATGTCCTTAGGTTAGTTAGGTTTAACTAGTTCTAAGTTCTAGGGGACTGATGACCACAGATGTTAAGTCCCATAGTGCTCAGAGCCATTTGAACCATTTTGAAAGAACTGTCTCTTACAATATTATCGTTATCTATTCCTTTTCTCTAAAGCTTTACTAAGCTGTCTAGTGAAACTATTATCGCTACCATAAAATCTGATGTGTAGCCGTACAACTTGTATTATGAGTACCCTTATCCTGATATGTCTGTATTCAAACATTTTGTCAAACTTCCTACTATCGGACATGTCAGTGTTCTGATAGAGAACAAACAACGGAAATTAACTACTCCTCCTATAAATTATGAAAAATCAGTTCTCTCGTACCTGGCAGTGACTTTTAAAATATTCTCTAACGTCTCCTAACAGGTACACTTCAATACTCCTGCACGCAACAAACTAATTACCTCGTCTTTCCGCTGCAACTGTATGAATATTCTGCATCCAGCAACATGCTAAAATAATTCAAAAGAAATAATGCGACCCATGAAGATTCCTGGTCACTACTACTGATGCAACTTCGCCTCTTTTTCTTTTTTATAGAAATTAAGTGGTTAGGAGAGGTTTAGTCAACAAGCCTCAAGCAGTGTAAAGAATGAAAGGAATCAATAAAACCTTTAATTTACTGCATTCTGAAAATTGACGATTCACACACTGACAAACTCTACTCAGGCTTTCCTTTTCCTCTCAGGCTTTCCTTTTCCTTGGACGGTTCGATTATCAAAAACTGAAATTGTTCCACAATGTCTTTAATCAATAATCGCGTATCTGGTCACAACAAAGATACGAATTTTACTTTCAGTGTATGCATATGCAAATCCGACAAAACCCCTCCAGTGCGCAGGCAAGCAACACCTACCCCGCAGCAAAAAGGAAAATTACCAGAAATCCTCGACTAATACATACATCTCCTCTGACGCCGCTAGCACGGTGAGGGCAGGCTACGACAATTATTCGCTCGCTATCACTCGCGATAATAATATCTCAGACTCAAGGAGTTTGTATATGAGCGCAACAGCAGAATCAATAGCCACTTTCCAAAAAAGGATATGAACGTCCAGGTTTCACGAACATACGTAATCACGCACTGAATCCCAAATTCCGCGCATTGCATGTCCATGCCTTGGTTGAACTCTGGTGGCAGCTACTTTTTTTTACCAGTGCACTACAGAGTGTCTCCAGATTTAGGTGAATCTTTTAGGAACTCATTCAGAGGCTTTGCGAGCAAAGCATTACTACACACAGGACATCTATAAAAATTTGCGAAGCCCAAGAAATGTGTATTTCACTTTTCACTTATAGTTGGTGGGTTGTTCGTTGAAAAGGTACTACAAGAATTTTACACACGTTACCCAAAAGACACATTTCGACCAATTAATAATGAAGGTGTGTTCTCATCGTCTAGTGAACAGCTGCTGCAATTGACCTGGATATTCTGCCTCACTGGACAAGCAGTTCGTCGATACATATTTAACAGAAGTCTCTAATTATTTCGTTCATGAATTACTGAAAACTCTGGGCGGCATTGTACTCTCCGAATGGCTTTGCAGGAATTTGCATACTGTATATTTGCCTGCGACATTAGATTTTCGTTACATTGTTAAGGTGTCTGAAGGTGTTCACAAATTTGAAAAAGAGTTTCTTTGCGGTTACACTACTTACGGGTTATGAACCAATGCATTAGACACAAGCAGAAAATGCAGCTGCAGAGGCCATTGGACACAACGATGAACTGGAGAACACTGTTTTATTTTTAAGAGATTGTGTTCCCAGGGACGAAGAAATCTTAATCCTGAACCCACTTAATAAGTGTATTAACATTATTGAAAACATAATTTTTTCATTGTTTTGTTTGAATATAATAAAAGAACCAAGTAGATCGTACTTCCAGTTCCTCCACGGTAAATGATAACAGCCAGACAGTTGCAGGATAAAGATTTATTAAAATCTTTGAGTACGGTTTCGGTATATCTAAAGATACCTTCATCAGAAGCAAAATACACTAAAATCACATCCTGCAGTGGAGATACATAAAACAATCGTGCGAAGTTCCGATGCTATGCCGTATGACGGTTTGAGAGGAGTCTGCCTTTGTTTCATGTCTGTGCGTGCTGCTTTGGAGCTACTGCAATGATGAAGCAGAATGGGTATGGTCTTTTCAATTGCATGCCATGGTGAACATTAACAGAATTTTTAGGACATTGCGGGAGTGTTTTCTAAATTTCTCCACAGTTTACTTGCGATTACTCTGCATTTCGACTTGCTTGGTGAAATGAAAGCTTGGTGAAATGAAAGCTGGGTGAAATAAAAGCTGGGTGAAATGAAAGCTTTATGAAATGAAGGCTGGTAAGTTGCTGAACTCCTGTTAACTGGAAATTGGTCATAAGAGTGAACATTATCTTTTCAGTCCGTCGTTCTGTGGATTCAAAATTATCACCCTCATCTCAGTTAAGTCAGCTGCTGCCTTAATAAAGTTATGGAATGAGAACATATTATTACGATTACAGTATGGGAGATTTACCTTTGTAGACTCTAAGAGAAGAAGAAGAATGACGCTCCACGAGGGAGTTATCCGAAAGGAACTTAAATCGGTAGATGTTATGAGCATATACAAACAAACAAATGATTCCAATTTTCGAAAATTTGGCTCATTTTTTGAAGGGAAAGAGCTTCCCATATTGAACAAGTCAGTAACGCATTGTTCCAGATCAGGCCCTTATGCATGCTGTTATTCAGCTTGGTATTCAGTGATAGAATTGTTGGACGTCCGCCTCAGGGATATCGTGCCAAACTCAGTCCATTTGGTGCATTAGATCGTCAGAATCCCAAGCTTGTTGGATGGCCTTGTCCATAATGCTCCGAACGGTCTCAGTGGAGCTGCCATTCGGCAATCTTACTGGCCCAGGCAAAGTTTGGTAAACACGATGACAAACAGTACAATCTCTGTGCTAGTGGGCTTTACCTTCCTGCAATGTAAGTTCAAGACGGCTCGCCACGAAGGGCCAGGGCGCAGAATGCCGTCGACTGACCGCTGTGCGGCGGATGACAACAAAATGAGTCCTGTTATGAAAAGAAAAGTCACACTTGGCCATCACTAATGGCTGTCGGGTTGGCACGGGGTAGCTGCGTAGTCTAAGGCTCCTTGACACGGTTCGTGTGGCCCTCCGTCTGAAGTTCGAGTCCTTCCTCGGGCATGGGTGTGAGTGTTGCACTTAGCGTGAGTTAGTTTAAGTGCCTCTTAAGAACAAAATTGATTCTGTTGTTCCTCTGCCTTCCCTAAATACAATTCTGTCTTCCCTTTCATCCTTAACAACATTAATGAGCTTTTTGGAGGTACAATGGAACCTCAATATTGTTTCATAATTGGTTCAGTCTATAATGTACCTATTCCCTTCGGTGTATGTAAGGTTTTATTGTGACACTTCCACCTAATAATCCGCTGCTAGTGGAAACGAAGCATCAAATCCGAAGATCAATGCTTACCCGTGATCGCTGTTACACAAGCATTTGTTTTCTACGTGCAATCACGATCAAAGTATAATAAGAGGTAATAAAAAAAGTTTGACGGTAGTTTGCAGTAATTCTGAATGCCGAATTTTGGCTTGAATGAATTTAAATTGCAAAATAAGACAGTCTCCAGCTCCAAACGAGGAAAAATTAATTTTCGTAAATGCTTGTAATGATTCTGGAATCACGTAAATATCGTGTGAGAAAACAAAGAAGCAATTGGAAAAATGCGCACAAGCGCTAACTTACATGTAAAAGACATGAACACAAAATACATAAATTTGAATCCAGTAGTGTTAGTTACGTAACGATCGCCAGTAGTAAGCAACGCTAGCAAAGCGTTATGGACATTTCGCTCTGTTATGTAACTCACAATAATGCTATCTGTCTCAAATATGCTTAATCGTGATAAAATCTGATTGTTATTATAGACTTATTGCTCTGAAAATAATACAGTAAAAACGTTCATTCATGGCAACAATTGTTTTCAGAAGCAACGTTATATAAACATATGCACTCAGCATCACTTACAAAATACAACATGAATTAATAAAACTACTTTGATTACAAGAAAGCCGGCACACATTTGTCATAGAATATATAAGTGCCGTTGTGCCATAGGTAGCGTCTTTGATTACTAATCAAAACGTCCTCCGTCCCTGTATGGAAACCCACCACAACAATTTCGATTAATAATCAGCATTGGCAGCCGTAGACTTCCGGCATAAGAAATCAACTTCATTCTGCCATCGGCCTTGTCCAAGAGCGCGAAGGAGCGGACGGAGATTCAGGGCACCCTCTTGGCCTTGGGGTTGGAAACTGGCCCTATAGGCGGAAGAATCAGCAACGATCAACAGCATGAGGATGCAGAAAGGAATGGAAATCACTGTATTAAAGACACATAACGTATATTTACAGAACATGTGCCCTGTAACTGAAGAAAGACGATCTCTCCATTGGCAAAACATCCCTGAATATCCCCCATTCGGATCTTCGGGAGGAGACTACCAAGTGGGAGATGACCATGAGAAAAAATTGAACAACCAACGAAAGGATAACGTCCTACGTATCGGGCGTGAAATGTGAGAAGCTTGAACGTGGTAGGGAAGCTAGAAAATCTCAAAAGAGGAATGCAAAGACTGAATCAAGATATGGCCGGGGTCTGTCAAGTAAAATGGAAAGAAGACAAGGATTTCTGGTCGGATAACTAAAGGATAATGTCAACAGCAGCAGAATGTGGAATAACGAGAGTAGGATTCATTATCAAGGGGAAGGAAGTGCCCAGAGCATGTTACTGTGATCAGTTCATTGATAAGGTTGTTCTTAATCAGAATCGACAGCAAACCAACACCAACAACGATTGGCTTGGTTCAAATGGCTCTGAGCACAATGGGACTTAACATCTGTGGTCATCAGTTCCCTAGAACTTAGAACTACGTAAACCTAACTAACCTAAGGACATCACACACATCCATGCCCGAGGCAGGATTCGAACCTGCGACCGTAGCAGTCGCGCGGTTCCGGACTGCGCGCCTAGAACCGCTAGACTACCGCGGCCGGCCCAACAACGTTTGTTCAGATATACTTGCCGACGTCACAAGCTGAAGATGAACAGATAGAGAAAGTATATGAGGATACTGAACGGGTAATACAGTACGTAAAGGGAGATAAAAATCTAATAGCCATGGGGGTCTAGAATGCAGTTGTATGAGAAGGAGTAGCAGAAAAGGTTACAAGAGAATATGGGCTTGGTACAAGGAATGAGAGAGGAGGAAGACTGAGTTATGTAGTATATTTCAGCTAGTAATAGCGAATACTCTGTTCAAGAATCACAAGTGGAGGATGCATACTTGGAATAGGCCAAGTGATACGGGGAGATTTCACTTAGATAGCATCATAGTCAGACAGAAAATACGAAATCAGGTACTGGATTGCAAGGCGTATCCAGGAGCAGATATTGAGTCAGATCACAATGTAGTAGTGACTAAGACTAGCCTGAAATTTAAGAAATTAGTCGGGACGCATCAATACGCAAAGAAGTTGGATACAGAAGCAATAAGGAATAACGATATATGCTTGAAGTCCTTTAAGGCTACAGATAAAGCAATAAGGATTAGCTCAGCAGGTAGTATAGTTGAAGACGGCATCTCCATCACAGAAGATGGAAAGAAAAATATACGTACAAAGAAGATAACTGCGGAGAAACCATGGGTAAAAGAAGAAATGCTTCACTTGATGGATGAAAGAAGAAAGTGCAAAACTGTTCAGGGAATTTCAGGAACACAGAACTACGAGTTAGTGGAGAATGAAATAAACAGGAAATGCAGGATGGCTAGGGCAAAATGGCTGCATGCACAATGTGAAGACGTCGAAAAAGAAATGCCTGTCGGAAGGACTGACTCAGCACACAGGAAAGTCAAAACAGCCATTTGTAAAATTGAAAGCAGTGGTAGTAACATTAAGAGTGCAGCAAGAATTCCAGTGCTAAATGCAGGGGAGATACCAGATAGGTGGAAAGAGTACACTGAAAGCCTCTATGAAGAGGAAGATATGTCTGACGTCATTGAAGAAGAAACGCGAGTCGATTTAGAATACATACGGGATTCATTATTAGAATGAGAATTTAAAAGATTTTTGTAGGACATAAGATAAAATGGGGCTGAGGGGATGAATAACATTCCATCAGAATTTCTAAAATCATTGGTGACTTTGGCAATAAAACGACTATTCACATTGGTGCGTGGAGTGCATGAGCCTGGAGACATACCATCTGACTAAGACTGCAGGTACCGACAAGTGCGAAAATTATCACAAAATCAACCTAATAGCTCATGCAGCAAATTTGCATACAAGAATAAAATACAGAAGACTGGAAAAGAAAATTGAGGACGTGCTAGATGACCATCAGTTTGGCTTTAGAAAAGGTAAAGGCACACGAAATGCAATTCAGACGTTGTGGTTGATAATGGAAGCAAAACTAAAGAAAAATCAAGACACTTTCATAAGATTTGTCGACCTTTAAAAAGCGTTCGACAATGTAAAATGGTGCAAGATATTCGAAATTCGAGGAAAAATAGGGGTAAGCTGTAGGGAGAGACGGTCAATATACACTGAACAGCTAAAGAAACTGGTACAGGGACGGATATCCAGATACGGACATACGTAAACAGGAGAATACGGCGCTGCGGTCGGCCACGCCTATATAAGACAACAGTTCTTAGATCGCTTACTGTTGCTACAATGGCAAGTTATCAAGATTTAAGTGAGTTTGGACGTGGTGGTATAGTCAGGGCACGAGCGATGTTATACAAGATTTCCGAGGTAGCGATGAAGTGGCGATTTTCCCGGACGACAGTTTCACCAGTGTACCGTTAATATCAGGAATCCGGTGAAACATAAAATCTTCGACATCGCTGAGATCGTAAAAAAATCCTGCAAGATCGTGACCAACGACGACTGAAGAGAATCATTGAATGTGGCCGAAGTGCAACCATTCCGCAAATTGCCGCAGATTTCAGTGCAGGGCCATCAACAAGTGTCAGCGTGCGAACCATTCAACAAAACACCACCGACATGGGGTTTCGTAGCCCAAGGCCCACTAGTGTACCCTGCACGAGACAAAGCTTTATGCCTCGCCTTCGCTCGTCAACACCGACATTGGACTGTTGATAACTGGAAATATGTTGCCTGGTCGGACGAGTCTCGTATCAACTTGTATCGAGCGGATGGACGTGTACAGGTAAGGAAGCAACCTCATTAATCCATGGTCCCTACATGACATGACGTCAACATACTTTGTTCAAGCTAGCGGAGACTTTGCAGTAGTGTGGGGCGCGTGCAGTTAGAGTGATATGGAAACCCTGATACATCTAGATACGAATCTGACAGGTGACTCGTACGAAATCATCTTGTCTGATCACCTGCATCTATTCATGTCCATTGTTCATTCCGACAGACTAGAGCAATTCCAGCAGGACAACGAGACACCCCACACGTCCAGAACTGCTAGAAGAGTGGCTCCAGGAACACTCTTCTGAATTTAAACACTTCTGCTGGCCACCAAACTCCCCAGACATGGACATTATTGAGCGTATCTGGGATGCCTTGCAACGATCTGTTCACAAGAGATCTCCACCCCATCGTACACTTAGAATTTTTATATACAGCCCTGTAGGATTTATGGTGTCAATTCCCTCCAGTACTACTTCAGACATTCGTCGAGTCCATACCACCACGTGTTGCGGCACTTTCGGGTGCTCGCGTGGGCCCTACAAGATATTAGGCGGGTGTACCAATTTCTTTGGCTCTTCAGTGTATAATACTTACAAGAGCCAAGAGGGAACCGTAAGGGTGAACGACCAAGAACGAAGTGCTCGGATTAAAAACTATGGCTGTAGTCTTTCGCCCCTATTGTTCAGTAGAAACAATGATGGAAATGAATGAAAGGTTCAGTATGAGATTAAAATTCAAGTTGAAAGGAAACAATGATACGATTCGCTGGTGACATTGCTATCCTGAGTGAAAGTGAAGAAGAATTACATGATTTGCTGAATGGAATGAACGGTCGAATGAGTACAGAATATGGCCTGAGAGCAAATCGAAGAAAGACAAAAGTAATTAAAGGTAGCAGAAATGAGAACAGCGAGAAACTTAACGTCAGGACTGATGTTGAAGAAGCAGATGAAGTTAAGGAATTCTGATACCTATGCAGCAAAATAAACATTGACCGACGGAGCAAGGAGGACATTCCTGGTGAAGAGAAATCTACTAGTATCAAACCGAGGCCCTAATTTGAGGCATAAATTCCTTAGATTGTACGTTTGGAGCACAGAATTGTATGACAGTGAAACATGACTGTGGGAAAACTGGAACAGAAGAGAATCGAAGCACTTGAAATGTGGTGCTACAAAAGAATGCTGAAAATCACGTGTACTGATTAGGTAGGGAATGAAGAGGTGCAGCACAGAATCGGAGAGGAAAGGAATATGTGGAAAACACTGACAAGGAGAAGGGGCAGGATGAAAGGGCCGGCCGGATGGCCGAGCGGTTCTAGGTGCTACAGTCTGGAACCGCGCGACCGCTACTGTCGCAGGTTCGAATCCTGCCTCGGGCATGGATGTGTGTGATGTCCTTAGGTTAGTTAGGGTTAAGTAGTTCTAAGTTCTATGGGACTGGTGACCTCAGAAGGGTTGGGTTCTTTGGGAAAGGAGACCAGACAGCGAGGTCATCGGTCTCATCGGACTAGGGAAGGACGAGGAAGGAAGTCGGCCGTGCCCTTTCAAAGGAACCATCCCGGCATTTGCCTGGAGTGATTTAGGAAAATCACGGAAACCTAAATCAGGATGGCCGGATGCTGGATTGAACCGTCGTCCTCCCGAATGCGAGTCCAGTGTCTAACCACTGCGCCTCCTCGCTCGGTGATGATTTCAGAAGTTATGTCTCATAATGCTCAGAGCCATTTGAGCCACTTGAAGGATGAAAGGACATCTGTTACGACATGAGGGTATGACTTGCATGGTACTAGAAGAAGGAGGTGTAGAGGACGAAAACTGTAGAGGAAGACAGAGATTTGAATACATACATCAAATAACCGAGGACGTAGGCTGCAAGTTACTCTGAGATGAAGAGCGTGGCAAAGGAGAGGAATTCGTGGCGGCCGCATCGAACCAGTCAGATGACTGATGACCCAATAGAAAAAAAGACTCTCTTTTAAATCACTTTTAATATGAACTGATTGTGTGCTGCAGTAGTGTAATACTATTAGATCCACTGCTTTTGAACACAATGTGTACTTGACGGAAAATCAACTGTTAATTAAACTAGACTTGCCGTGTTTTAACTATTCATTTCACTTCTAAATTTCACGGAATTTACGTTGAAAGGATAGACCCTGCTGACGGTTAACGACTCTGGTCAATGAAGGTTCCCTCGAGAAGTTTGTTTTTCCATTGAACACACTGTAATGCTCCAAAAAGGTGCCTAGACGTGGGCGTGCCTACTGCACACTACAAAAATACTGGCTGGTCCTTACTTTACGATGCGTTGCTTTTGGTGCGAAATATGAGATCCATTATTGGCAAAAGGCTCTTCTCGATTAGCGATCAGCTTAAATAAAATTGGGCCCACACTATTCTTGTTTACTTTCAAAATCTTCTTGAGGCCATACACTCTGCCCACATACTTACTCGTCCACTTATAATTTGACTGGCCACATATCGTAACATTTTCAACAGAAAACACTTGAATTTGCTCGTCAACACTTACGTCTGTTCCACACCACACTTGTTTCGCAACTCCTTCTCTGACATCACCTCTTGTTAGCGGTGCTACTGTTACACGAAAGATTTTCTCTGTGCTTTATACAATGAAAACTTTTCTGACATGGCCAGTGTGCTTAATACAGTGATTTGACATTATTAATTCTTACTTTTTCTATCAGTATACTTTATATTTTCAAAATCATTAATTACTAACAGAATTCATTAATATATGTATTTACAAGAAGTTTTTATAAATCCGAGTAGCTGAAAAATGTGTGAGGGACTCGACTGCAGTCTGCTAATCAATTTCATTTCCTATTTTAGATACGGTGCTACTTCTGTATTGCATGAAGCCTTGTGGTATGATTCTGCTTTCGTAGCAGTGATTTATTACTCATAATAATTGGTCTTTGATGTAATTACCTAAATTTTTCAGCAATTCTGCACGAATGTCGCCAACAATGATTTCTATTCTTTCTTTGAACTTTGAAGTGCATGTTCAGATTCATGTCTTATTATTGTAGGGCCTTGTATTTCTCTCTAACACTCACTAAACAATTATCAACTATCAGTAAACCCAAGATTCATTAAAGAATAAAAGACTTTCAAATGTCTAATTTTACAACTAAGTTATCGTGTTAAATATTTGAGGACAAGCATGAATATCAACAAAAGCAAAACGAGGATAATGGTATGTAGTCGAATTACTTTGGGTTATGCTGAGGGAATTAGATTAGGAAATGAGACACTTAAAGTAGTAAAGGGATTTTGCTATTTTGGGAGCAAAATAACTGATGATGGCCGAAGTAGAGAGGATATAAAATGTAGACTGACAATGGCAAGGAAAACATTTCTGAAGAAGATAAATGTGTTAACTTCGAGTATAGGTTTAAATGTCAGGAAGTCGTTTCTGAAAGTATTTGTATGGAGTGTAGCCATGTATGGAAGTGAAACGTGGACGATAAATAGTTTAGACAAGAAGAGAATAGAAGCTTTCGAAATGTGGTGCTACAGAAAAATGCTGAAGATTCGAGTGGTAGATCACATAACTAATGAGGAGGTGTTGAATAGAATTGGGGAGAAGAGGAGCTTGTGGCACAACTTGACTAGAAGAAGGGATCGGTTGATAGGACATGTTCTGAGACATCGGTGGATCACCAATTTAGTATTGGAGGGCAGCGTGGAGGGTAAAAATTGTAGAAGGAGACCAAGAGGAACACACTAAGCAGATTCAGAAGGATGTAGGCTGCAGTAGGTACTGGGAGATGAAGACGATTGCACATGATAGAGTAGCATGGAGATCTGCATCAAACCAGTCTCAGGACAGGAAAAGTTTGGAAAAGTTTTGAAATTATGCTTAAAATTTATTGGAAGTCGCTAAGTGTAGTCCTTATGAAACACTGGACGAAAATACTTCGGATGCTTTGGGTTCCATTTTAAGCATAATCCAGTTTTTCACGCATCTCACTATGTTTGATTCTCATGTCCTGAACTACACTGAAAAGCCAGAGAAAGTTATACACCTGCCTAATACGCAGAAGTGCCGAAAACGACTTGGCATGGACTCGACTTATGTGTGAAGTAGTGGTGTGGGGAACTGACACCATGAACCCTACAGGGCACTCCACACATCCGTAAGAGTACGAGGTGCTGGAGATCTATTCTGAAAAGAACGTTACAAGGCAAAAGATATGCTCAATAATTTTCATGTTTGGAGAGTCTGTTAGCCAGCGGAAGTGTTTAAATTCAGAAGAATGTTCCTGGAGCCACTGTGTAGCAATTCTAGACGTGAGGGGTGTCTCATTGTCTTGCTGGAATTGCCCAAGTCCGTCGGAACGCACAATGGACATGACTGGATGCAGGTGATCAAACAGGATGCTTACGTACGTGTCAAGTCGTATCTGGACGTATCAGGGGTCCCATATCACTGCAATTGCACACGCCCAACACCGTTACAGAGCCTCCACTAACCTTAACAGTCCCATGGGTTCATGAGTTTGATGAGGTTGTCACCATACCCGTACACGTCCGTCCCCTCTATACAGTTTGAAACGAGACTCGTCTGACCGGGAAATATGTTTCCATTCATCAACAGTCCAATGTCGGTGTTGAGGCATAAAACTTTGAGACGTGCAGTCATCAAGGAGACAGGACTGAGTCTTCGGCTCCGGAAGCCCGCAGAGATGGAGATTTGATGTTTTACCGGATTCCTGATATTCACGGTACACTCGTGAGATGATCGTACAGGAAAATCCTCACTTCTTCACTACCTCGGAGATGCTGTGTCCCACCGCTCGTGCATCGACTATAACACCGCGATCAGATTCACTTAAATTTTGATTACCTGCCACTGTGGCAGCATTATCCGATCTAGCAACTATGCCAGATTCGTGTTGTCTTATGTAGGCGTTGCCCATCGCAGCGGCGTATTCTACCTGTTTATACACACACATAAAAAAGAGTTTAGCATCATCTCGTTTCCCAGAACTCCTGACGATAGACGTTGACTGTAGATATTGTACCACAGGCACAGTCCTTTTGACTGTTCAGAAATGTCCCTATACTCGCCCAAAGACGTAAGCAACCATGCATGAAAGCGCCTATTAGAATGAGGGGGTCCGGCAGCCGATCAGTTCCAGTCATTCTACAAGGAAGGAGGTACATAGTTCGTGTTGTCTATAGTTCAACCACGCCGAGACGATCAATATCGAGGTTCGATCGCGTCCGCATTGTTACTTTGCGCCAGGAAGGGCTCACTGCAAGGGGAGTGTCCAGGCGTCTGGGAGTGAACCAAAGCGATGTTGTTCGGACATGGAGGAGATACAGAGAGGCAGGAACTGTCAATGACAGGCCTCGCTCAGGCTGCCCATGGGCTACTACTGCGGTGGATGAACTCTGTCAGCCACAGGACTGCGACGCAAACTGTACGCAATAGGATGCAAGATGCCCAGCTTCGCTCCCGACGTCTATGGCGAGGTCCATCTTGCAACGACAACACCATGTAGCGCGGTGCAGATGGGCCCAACATCATCCCGAAAGGACCGCTCAGGTTTGGTATCACGTTCTCTTCACCGATGAGTGTCGCATATGCTTTCAACCAGATAATCTTAGGAGTCGTGTTTCGAGGCAACCCGGCCAGACTGCCGCCTTGGACACACTGTCCAGCGAGTGCAGGAAGGTGGAGGTTCCTGCTGTTTTGGTGTGGCATTATGTGAGACCTACATACGCCGCTGGTGGTCATGGAAGGCGCCATATCAGCTGTACGATACGTGCATGCCTTCCTCCGGCCGATAGTGCAACCATATCGGCAGCATTTTGGCGAGGCATTCGTCTTCATGGACGACAATTCGCGCCCCCATCGTGCACATCTCGTGAATAAGTTCCTTCAGGATAACGACCTCGCTCGACTAGAGTGGCCAGCCTGTTCTCCAGACATGAACACAGAAAAGGGCTGTTTATGAACGACGTACCCCAGCAACCACCCTGAGGGGTCTATACCGAATCATGTGGGGTATTAGAGGTACCAGTGTGGTCTTTCTGTGAGGTGACGCAACAGGCAACGTGTGGTTTTCATGAGCAATAAAATGGGCGGAAAGAATGTTTATGTTGATCTCCATTCTAGCTTTTTGTACAGGAACTTTCGGAACCCAGGTGATGCAGAACGATTTTGATGTTTGTATATCTCTGTAAATGAATACGGCACTTCGGTGGAAGTGTCTTACAATGAAATGTTCTCGCAGGTAAATTTAGCCATACACGTAGGTACTGTCTGTATAGCGAGTTACAAATGGAGTTAGTACCAAAGAAGTAATAAATTAACATGTTCTGCCTTTTGTTCAAGTTTTACTGCGGGTCGCTGTAAATGGAATCCATTTTTCCACGCATCTAAATGTCAATGACGTCATATCAGATGAATTATCTGTCGTAAAATGATATAATTTTGCTGGTTCATTCAGTGGCACATGTGGATAGTGTATGAAAACTGCGTTACTAGTAGTTGTTGGTGTGGTCATCAGTCTGGTCTGATGCAGCTCTCCACGATACTCTGTCATGCGCAAGCCTTTTCATCTCCGAATTACTGCCACATACATCCTTCTCAATATGTCTATTCTATTCATCTCTTGGTCTCCCTCAACTATTTTTACCCGTACACACTCCTCCAACGCTAAACTGTTGATCACTTGATGTCAGAATGTATCCTTTCAACTCATCCCTTCTTTTAGTCAAGCTCGGCCACAAATTTCTTGTCTCCTCAATTTTGTTAAGTATTTCCTCGTTAGTTACTAGATCTACCCATCTTACTCGCATTCGGGAGGACGACGGTTCAATCCCGTCTCCGGCCATCCTGATTTAGGTTTTCCGAGATTTCCCTAAATCGCTTCAGGCAAATGCCAGGATGGTTCCTTTGAAAGGGCACGGCCTATTTCCTTCCCCATCCTTCCCTCACCCGAGCTTGTGCTCCGTCTCTAATGACCTCGTTGTCGACGGGACGTTAAACACTAATCTCCTCTTTAAGGAGTAGATGTTGACAGCATTTTAAACTAAGTCAATGATTACCTTAAGGGGGGTAGGACGTCAAACGGGCCGACTTGGAGCAGGAGAGGACCCACAGGACATCTTAATTTGCACTGTCTATACTTTTATAAATAAATTCATAAAACTTTGTCAAAAATGTCAAAATGTGTGTGAAATCGTATGGGACTTAACTACTAAGGTCATCAGTCCATAAGTTTACACACTACTTAACCTAAATTAACCTAAGGACAAAAACACACACACACACACACACACACACATGCCCGAGGGAGGACTCGAACCTCCGCCGAGACCAGCCGCAAAAATATTGTCAGCATGACCAGGAAGGATTCAGGATCCACACTCATAGCAGTGGAAGTTCAAGACACGAAAAAATAATATTTTTTAAAAGTGAAATTTCATGATGTTTTTCACTTACTGTTAGCTGCATTTCTTGCTATAGGTACACTTTTCTCCATAAGTAATACAGATTCTTCGATGAATTTTGTACAGCTTACAAACCATACTTACAGGTGTATGAAACTCCAGAATTTATTTAATGTATGGAAAAATGAATGGGCTGTTGCGTTTTAAACTTCGTGTTTAGAAAAAACTCGAATTTTATAGTTAATTATCTCAATTTTTACCACAGTTTTGAACAGATTTGGGAAATTCTAGAGTTTGATACACCTGTAAGTATGGTTTGTAAGCTGTGCAAAATTCATCGAAGAATCTCTCTTACTTGTGAAGAAAAATGTACCTACAGCAACAAATGCAGCCAATACCAAGTGAAAAAATGATGAAATTTCACATGTAAAAAAAATTTGTTTTGTTATGTTTTTGAACTTCCTCTGCTATGAGTGTGACTCCTGAATCCTTCCTGGTCTTGCTAACAAAGTTTTATGAATTTATTTGTAAAAGTATAGACAGTGTAAATTAAAATGTCCTGTGGTGCCTCTCCTGCTCCAAGTCGGCCCGTTTCATGTCCTACCCCCCTTAAATACAAGGTGTTTCAAGAGAAGGGTAAATATTTTATGAGGTGGCAATATAGACAAATTGCAATAAAAAGTGCCATATAGCACGTTGCCAATTGTTATCAAGTACAGAGATACAGCTTTCAATGCATTTTTGTTTCATGTGTTGATACACCGGCTGTTATTGGTTGCTATGGGCGTACTTATCGAATATCAGCAGTAGAGTGTTGATGGCCACATTGTGATGCAGTGCTTTAGCTTACATTGAAGTTTTCGTGGTGATTTGTTGGCCATGCCCACTGTGCTGTACCTTGCAAACATGCTGCACGTATTTACACATGCTGAGTATCCCAACATGGTATTTGTGTAAGGGTTCTGTAATGGAAACGCAACTGCTTCTTGTAAAGAATACGGCGTATGATTTCCTAACCGCAGACTACCAAATTCAAGAGTGTTTAGTCGTGTGTTCGATACTCTGTGTGACATAGGTACAGTGCCCAACAGTCATATCGCATCCGAACGTGTAAATCAAAACAGACTGTGGATGAAGTAGAACACATTACTTAGACTGTAGAACACAGTCCATCAACAAGCACGCGTAGAATTTTTGTACGTATCAGTATTCCACATACAAGAGTATGGCGGACATTACGAATGCAGAGGTTTCATCACTATCATTTACAGCTCATTGGACGCCTTCGAGCAGGAGATGAAGACAGACGATTGGAATTTTGTCTTTTGATACATGAAAATCGCCAGATAATCCCACTTTTGCTCTTCACTGATGAACCCACTTTCACTCGGAAACCACATCAGTTTGTCTGAATAAAACCAAAATTCCGGCCTGGAGACACATTTTCGAGAACGCTTCTCTGCAAATGTGTGGTGTATTTTGATAGACAATCAGTAGATTGTGCCTGTTGTGTAACCGCATCATCTTACAGTACCCCGTTATCTACGCTTTCTTGAAAATGAGCTTCCAGCATTACTGGAAGAGATTCCTTTAGCTACATGAATGCGTATGTTCATCCAGCGTGACGTGCCTCCTGCAGATTGTAGTCATAATCTAAACCTAACGTTGCAGGTAAATGGATCGGTAGATATGGGCACCGTTCTTGGCCACCAAGGTCCCGGACCTTACCCCATTAGTTTTTTGCATGTGGGGATGGTTGAAAGGCGAAGTCTACAAAGAAAATGTAACTACAAGAGCCGATCTGATCGTTCGGATAATCAGTAGTGCAGCCATCATAAAAGAATGCAAGACGACCTCAGTAGAACTACACGTGGTGTTATCAGGAGAAGTCAAAAGTGCATTGAAGTCGGCGGTGGAATTTTTAAAAATGAACTGTGGACGTCCTCATTTACCTTTGTTTTATGTTTGTTTGTGTTACATACTGCCAGCTGTATATCTGTGATCAATAAAAATTGAACACCTGTCATATGGCTTTTTTTATGGCAATTCGTCTATATTACCACCTCCTAAAATACGAGCGTTGCCCAGAAAGTAATGCACCGCGTTTTCTTCTTCAACAACCCTTAACTGAATATAATGAGAATCACACACACGGAAGAATGGTGTCTTATCTACACACCCTATCCTTTCACGTAAACTCCATCCCGTTCTATGGCCTCCCTCCAGCGCGAAACGAGCGCGTGTATGTGTTGTCGGTAAGACTCCTTGTACTGGTGGCGGAGCCAATGCTTCACTGTGTGAATCATCTCCTCATAGTCCTATCAGATGCCATCATCTGTCGCAACCCGGGACAAGGAGGGCTCCCCCTCAGCATGAAAACGTTGCAACAAATAAAGACAAAAGTTATTTCTGTGCGATTTGTGATCCACCGTTAGACACCGCGGTCCCACCTTGCACACACTATTGAATACGCTTTGCTACTGACAAATGCAGCGCCAAATGCTGAGTCGTAATGCGTCTGTGCTCGCGAGTGACAGCATCAGCTCGCTGCATCGTGTCAGGTGTAACAGCCGTGGATGGTCTCCCGGACCCCTGCAAATCGTGGAGCTCCACCGAACCGTCTTGTGATAACTTCACCCTCCATGCCCAGCGACTAACAGTACTTCTGTCGACAGCAGATGCTCCATACACTTTTCACAAGCGTTAGTGAATATTCCCCACATTTTTGTCTCTGTAGTGAGAAATTCAATGACGGCATATTGCTTGCAACGTACATCATCTGTTGTTGTTCTTGTGCTCTTCAGTCCAGAGACTGGTTTGATGCAGCTCTCCATGCTACTCTATCCTGTGCAAGCTTCTTCATCTCCCAGTACCTACTGCAGCCTACATCCTTCTGAATCTGCTTAGTGTATTCATCTCTTGATCTCCCTCTACGATTTTTACCCTCCGCGCTACCCTTTCGGGCGCTGATAACCGCGCCGTTGAGCGCCCTACAAACCTAACATCATCATCATCCGCGCTGCCCTCCAATAATAAACTGGTGATTCCTTGATGCCTCAGAATATGTCCTACCAACCGATCCCATCTTCTAGTCACGTTGTGCCTCAAATTTCTCTTCTCCCCAATTCTGATCAATACCTCCTCATTAGATATGTTATCTACCCATCTAATCTTCAGCATTCTTCTGTAGCACCACATTTCGAAAGCTTCTATTCTCTGCTTGTCGAAACTATTTATCGTCCACGCTTCACTTCCATACGTGACTACACTCCATACAAATACTTTCAGAAAAGACTTTCAGACACTTGAATCTATACTCGATGTTAACAAATTTCTCTTCTCCACAAACGCTTTCCTTACCCAGTCTACAATTTATATCCTCTCTACTTCGATCATCATTAGTTATTTTGCTCCCCAAATACCAAAACTCATTTACTACTTTAAGCGTCTCATTTCCTAATCTAATACCTTCAGCATCACTCGACTTAATTCGACTACATTCCATTATCCTAGTTTTGCTTTTGTTGATGTTCATCTTATATCCTCCTTTCAAGACACTGTCCATTCCGTTCACCTGCTCTTCTAGGTCCTTTGCTGTCTCTGACAGAATTACAATGTCATCGGCGAACCTCAAAGTTTTTATTTCTTCTCCATGGGTTTAATTCCTACTCTGAATTTTTCTTTTGTTTCCTTTACTGCTTGCTCAATACACAGATTGAATAACATCGGGGATAGGCTACAACCCTGTCTCACTCCCTTTCCAACCACTGCTTCCATTTCATGCCCCTCGACCCTTATAACTGCCATCTCGTTTCTGTACAAGTTGTAAATGGCCTTTCACTCCCTGTATTTTACCCCTGCCACCTTCAGAATTTGAAAGACAGTATTCCAGTCAACATTGTCAAAAGCTTTATCTAAGTCTACAAATGCTAGAAACGTAGGTCTGCCCTTCCTTAATCTATTTTCTAAGATAAGTCGTAGAGTCAGTATGGCCTCGCGTGTTCCCACATTTCTACGGAATCCAGACTGATCTTCCCCGAGGTCGGCTTCTACCAGTTTTTCCATTCGTCTGTAAAGAATTCGTGTTAGTACTTTGCAGCCGGTACGTCATCTACAGACGCTATTTTGAAACTGTCCTGCAGCTACGCTATCTGTCGGAAGTGGCGGAAAGTTGGCGTGCTCAGTCAGGATCCTTCGGATAATACGTACATACGTAACGTATCGCATTCGTAACATTGTTTTCGGCTGAGAAAAGAAAATGCGGTGAATTACTTTCTGGGCAACTTTCAATTTACTATTCCTCCTGAAACACCTTGTACTGAGTATCAAGTTTTGTTTCCACTGGAAGCCTGTAGATAGGCAACCTGTAAATGGTAGTAGTTCCAAGGTTTCGGGTTTCGGGATGATAGCTTCGTAGCATGGAATAGGTACGTAGCCTTCAGGACATTAGAAACACGAGATACTCAAAATTCTACGTTTGTGTCGCAAGTATTAGCGGAGAACACTACACTGGTAGAGGTCACTGTGGCGCGAGATGGCGTCAACAATGTGGCAGCCTGTAGATAGGCAACCTGTAACTGGTGCTAGTTCCAAGGTTTCGGGTTTCGCGATGATAGCTTCGTAGCATGGAATAGGTACGCAGCCTTCAGGACATAAGAAACACGGGATAGTCAAAAGTCTACGTTCGTGTCGCAAGTATTAGCAGGGAACGGTACACAAGTGGGGATCGCTGTGGCCCGAGATGACGTCAACAATGTGGCACGTCGCGTAAACCCGCTACTCTGGACAGAGGGCGGACGTGCCGCTTTCAGATTTATGATCACGACCGGTCCCCAGTTCCAGCCGCTTATTTATATATTTGCCGATACGGCCGGCTCGCCGCCCGGCTGTGTTTGCGCCTGCGCAGTGGTGCGTTCGCACCTCGCCCTAGTGGCCAGCGCCAGAATTTGGACGCGCCGTCGCCACCGCCGCCGCCAGCGTAATGGATGACAGCGCTCCGCGTCAGTCAACCAGACTGATGCGGCTGACAGTCCATGTTACGGCTACACCAGCGCAGCAGCTGCGGCCGGCGCGACGCCGCGCCGCGATAATGGCTCCAGCTGGGAGATCCATCAGCAAATGAGCCCCCGCCCGGCTAAAAGAGATTTCTTTCAGCGAGGCTACTGCACTTGCGATACCTCTATTTAACATTTCCATCGCACTGCCGTAACCCAGATACCGATTACTCCAGATACGTTGACAGCGGTGACTACATCGGTGATGCAGGGAGTTCCACAGAGCCGTGATGCAGGTGGGTCTCACTTTGAACATTTTCAAAGCTTCATCAACATAAACTCCACCGTAGGGGAGGGTGTTATACCCCGGTACTCTTTTCGAACTGTCTAGCTTATTTTTGTATTCAAGAAAAGTGATGGAAAATGGAAATGAGCGTTTGGCGTCATTGGGCGGGAGGCTCCTTACGGGGCAGGTCCGGCCGCCTTGGTGCAGGTCTTATTACATTCAACGCCGAACTGGACAACCTGCACGCATCATGGGGATGAAATGATGATGAAGACAACCGCAATCCGTTGTCACGCTGACCAATCAGCTATCGGGGCGGCCAAGAAAAGTGATGTAATCTCTATTTCAGTTCATGTTTCATACTGAATATTTTTCAAACAGAAGTTTTCAGTAGTCGATATTTTAGGGCGGCAAGGAAATAATTTGCGGATGTTTAATTTTGGGAAAGTGATTTGGAAAAGATTAATAGGAGAAGTGAAGATTTTCAGATACTATTCCCACTGCACAGCTTGCTTGGGAGTAATTTGTCATGTTTTTGAATAATGGAAAGTTTTAGCGGAAATTTTCTTGAACGGTTCAGGTTAGCTACTTTCGTTGTTCAGACGTGATTAAGCAAACTGATATATTGAAAAGCGAAAGAAACAGGTACACCTGCCTGATATCGAGGACGCGGAAGTGCCGCAACACAAAGTGGCGTGGACTCGACTAATGTCTGAAGTAGTGCTGGAGGGAACTGGCACCACGAACCCTGCGGGGCTGTTCATAAATCCGTAAGAGTACGAGGGGCCTAGATCTCTTCTCAACAGCAAGTAGCAGGGCATCCTAGACTTGCTCAATAATGTTCATATCTGAGGAGGCTGTTGGCCAGCAGAAGTGTTTAAACTCCGAAGTGTGTTCCTGCAGCCACTCTGTAGAAATTCTGCAGGTATGGGGTGACCCATTGTCCTGCTGGAATTGTCCAATTCCGTCGGAATGCACAATGGACATGAATGGATGCAGGTGATCAGACAGGACGCTTACGCACACCTGTCAGAGTCGTATCTACACGTTTCAGGGGTCATATATTACTCCAACTACGCAAACCCGCACCATTACACCATCCACCAGCATGAACAGCCCCCTGCTGACATGCAGGGTCGATGGATTAATGAGGTTGTCTCCATACCCTTACACGTCCATCCGGTCGATTCCATTTGAAACGAGACTCGTCCCACCAGGCAACATGTTTTCAGTCATGAACAGTCCAATGTCGGTATTTATGGGCCTAGGCGAGGCCCAAATCTTTGTGTCGTGCAGTCATCAAGCGTACACGAGTGGGCCTTCGGCTTCGAAAGCCCATATCAATGATGTTTCGTAGAATGGTTCGTACGCTGACACTTGTTGATGTCCCAGAATTGAAATCTGCAGCAATTTTCGGAAGGGTTGCACTTTTGTCACGCTGAACGATTCTCTTCAGTCGTCGTTGGTCCCATTCATGCAGGATCTTTCTCCGGCAACAGCGATGTCGGAGATCTGATGTTTTACCGGATTCCTAATTTTCACGGTACACTCGTGAAATGGTGGTACGGGAAAATCCCCACTTTATCGCTACATCGGAAATGCTCTGTCCTATCGCTCGTGCGCCGACTGCAGCACCACGATCAAACTCACTTAAATCTTGATGACCCGCCATTGCAGCAGCAGTAACCGATCTTACTCTGCGCCAGGCATTTGTTGTCTTATAAAGGCGTTGCCGAATGCAGCGCCGTATTCTGCCTGCTTACATGTCTTTATATTTGAATTCACATGCCTATAGATGTTTCTTTGGGGCATCAATGTATTTCGCATGGCTTGCACTCAAAGTTATAGATTTACTAGTTCTTTAAAAAATGTTCAAATGTGTGTGAAATCTTATGGGACTTAACTGCTAAGGCCATCAGTCCCTAAGCTTACACACTACTTAAATTATCCTAAGGACAAACACACACACCCATGCCCGAGGGAGGACTCGAACCTCCGCCGGCACCAACCGCACAGTCCATAAGTGGACTAGTTCTTTACTATGTCAGTAATTAATCTCATGGCTGAGTAATATTTGTTATTTTTTGTAATTTTCTTTTAAAGATCATTGTAAACGTCAAAGAATGTGTTTCAGTATTCATAGTATAGGGTTTTTTTAAGTTAATTTCCCTTCTGTCATTTAACAAGATTAAATTGTACCATCGTCTCGTCATGAAAGTTTAATTTCTGTCTATGTGTATCTCCTCAGTGCACTGAGCGAAAGACAGTGGCTAAAACTAAAGAATGAACTACTCAGAATAGTGGTTCGTATTTGCAGTGCACTACACAAGGCTTTGTTTCCTTCAGCTATGCACTTTCTTTTTCTTTTTTTCATCACTTCGAACAGTACCGAATTTCCGTTTCCACAGGTAAGACATGAAAAATTGTTATGGCCAGTTACATTATATTCAAGATAGTAAAATCATTCACATTTTGGAGTTACATTTTAAAATTATTTTCAGACTGAGATTCCCTTTCATATGCAGTTATTTTCAAAGCGCAGTGTCATTTGTGTGGTTATTATTTAATGTTTGGAATTTTCGTGACCAGTTTGTGCACGTAAAGTCACAAGGGATTTTTCCTAAACCTTTTGGTTACCTAGTCTTTCAAAATTCATTTTGTAGTTTTGTGTAGTACTTTTATTCTGTGTGTTGGCCTGCAAGTCACGCAATGTGACGTCACACGTTCTAGCACTGCGTATTACACTGTACAACACAGAGTTTCACAGCACAGATTTTTTGATAAACAGTTTCCAAATTTCTGATCGTTTTGGTGAATGTTAATTGAAATAATGTTATACAGTTTCAGGTAGTTTGGTGACTCGCTTTATAAGAGAGCATTTCGTAATTATACATCTTCCGTTGTTAAGGACAACAACAACGACACCACCACCAACAACAACAAACACACACACACACACACACACACACACACACACACACACACACTCGAAATTTATGACAGAAAACCATTCCAGCCACAACAACTAACATTTTTACTCAGAAAAGTTACAGTTTCTAGCAGCCCAGCTCAATAAAGCGTAAAAGTTCAAAATATATCTTCTTAGTCCATTCTTAAATGATGGCAGTCACTTTTTATATACTGCAGCGCTTTTCAGAAATTACAAAAATTGCTCCAAAGTATGAAGGTCTTTCCATACGTGAAAACATGTTCTAACGTACAACTTGGTCATGTACCTAGGTACAAAAGGTTCCAATCGACAAAATCTTACCAGTTTTGTGTATTTCATAGTTTGTTACATTATTGCTCTATTACGCATCAGTAATCAGTAAGAGAAATAAAATGAAGCAAAGTAGGAGGGCTGTTAGGAACGTAAGGCCCGATCGGTCAGGAAATGGGAAACATTGTGAAAATCAAAAATGTTTTATTTGCAGCTGGCAGCTACACATTCCAACTAACTATCTACATAGTCACTGCTCCGACTTAGAGATTTCTGGTAGCGTCTACAGCTCATTGCCTGTGTCAAAATGTTGTCTTCTTAGCCAGAGGTTCGTGTGAGCAGAGGTGAAACTCAAGGGGAGCCAGTTAAGTGCTGCATTATTGGTGATCAAACACTTCCCATCGAAAACGCTGCTGGAGCATCTTCATTGCCCCTGCAGAGTGCGGCCGAGAATTGTCACGAAGAAGAAAACGCATGACAGTTCTGTTATGTAGGCTGCATGACATCACTCCAAATCTCTCCTTAGCCCTTCATACATGGTGGGAGAAATTTTTTTTATCTAGGCATCCTTAGGTCCCCACTGTGGCTAGAGAACTGAAAAGAGTGAAGTGACGCTATCGACGAGCATACTACAGACACTGCCCAACAAATATGTGCACAACTTAATCTGATTTTTCACTGTGGTTTTAATTCCGCGAGCAAGTGGACCTTACTTTGAGAATAACCCTCGTATTATCAAGACCCAGTTACAAGTCAAACACATTTTGAAACAAAATGGCTCTAAGCACTATGGGACTTAACATCTGAGGTCATCAGTCCCCTAGACTTAGGCCTAATTAAACCTAACTAACCTAAGGACATCACACACATCCATGCCCGAGGCAGGATTCGAACCTTCGACCGTAGCAGCAGCGCGGTTCCAGACTGAAGCGCCTAGAACCTCTCGGCCACAGCGGCCGGCCATTTTGAAACAGAAGTTATTGGAATCCAACGTAAATTTCCATTTTCAAGACAGGTAAAATAATTTACACATTAACGAAACTCATTTCCAAGTATCACATAGTCCGTGGTCCGTCGTAAAAGACCTTCTGTTCCAACGTAGAAATGGTGCACTAGCGACGAAGTATGGCTTAATTAGCCGTATGGTATACAAATAATTCTAAAATATGTACCATTTTATTCTACATCTACATGGACACTCTACATATCACATTTAAGTGCCTCGCAGAAGGTTCATAGAACCACCTTCCCAATAATTCTGTATTATTCCATACCCGTACAACGCGCGGAAAAAACTAACAATTGTATCATTCCGTGCCAGCTCTGATTTAACTTATTTTATTATGATGATCTTTCTTCCCTATGTAGGTCGGCGACAACAAAATATTTTCGCATTCGGAGGAGAAAGTTGGTGATCGAAATTTCGTGAGAAGATTCAGCCCGAACGAAAAACAACTTTGTTTTAACAATGTCCACTCCAAATCCTGTATCATTTGAGTGACACTGACTTTCCGTCAGTTACAACAAACTGTGACCTCTCTGACAAGAAATCACGAATCCAGCCGCATAACTCAGGCGATATTCCATAAGCACGGAATTTGGCTACTAGCGGCATGTGCGGTACGGTGTGAAAAGTCTTTTGGATGTCTATAAATATGGAATCAATTACAGATAACCTGTCAATAGCACTCAGCACGTCGTATCACTGAAGAGCTAGTTGTTTTTCACAAGAACGATGTTTTCTAAATCCATGTTGCTTGTTGACTATGTGTCAATAGACCGTTCTCTTCGAGGTAATGTGTAATTTCTAATAGAATATATGTTCGAAAATCCTGCTGCACATCGACGTTAATGATGCGGGCCCGTAGTTTAGTGGATTACTCCTACTACCTTCCTTGAATATTGGTGTGACCTGTGCAACGTTCCAGTCATTGTTTACTGATGTTTCGTCGAGCGAACTGTTGTATAAGATTGTTAAGTATGGAGCTATTGTATCAGCATACTCTGTAAGTAATCATCACAAAATTCTTTACCCAAAGAATTAACGATGTATTCTAAATCGCTTTAATATGTTATGCAGAAATTAAATACTTTCAATGCGATATATTTACAAAAATCTGCACAAAAGCACAACCTTGTCTGCAACAACAACAAAATCTGTACAAAACAGCGGAAACAGCTGATGGCGGTCTCCAGTGTGCGTTCCTTCACGTGACTAAGTCTGTCACTAAACCAAACTACCGAACACATAGTCCTAGGTAGAGTGTCCTGTAACACTAAGTATAGCACTCTTCTCTATATAATAATGTCTTCATTGTTCTTTTTCCATAATCTTTGATTTCATTTGTTATTTTAATGAACGAGTTTTATCGATGTGAAAATGGCACATCACGTTTGAAAAAAGGGAAGAAATAATTTCATTCTCACTTAAAATTTAAAATTGTTACCAGAAATCTCTAATAGTCATGTCACTAAGAAATACTCATTTAGTGTTAGATGTCCACAAAGATATATGACAATTTGTTGAACATTTATGAGTAGATCGATATGCAGCAAACCAGTATTTACACTGCGGATGTCGGCAGATACACATGACGTGCAGTAAAAGAGATATCTTACTTTGTTTGCTTTCGTTCTATAATCTCATAAGGGGTCAATATTTCTGGCGTAACTCATGAAGCCAGTCTAAAGTTTCCAGAGTGCTAAAGATTATAACACAAATAGTCTGCGGTGTGACTTCAAGAACGTCCAGGTGAGGCCTGTTCAAGGATCTTTGTATATTAACTATCGATTCCCAGTATACGGCCTGTTTATAAATTCCTGTTACTGGCTCCAAGGGATTGCAGAGGGGAACTGATAAAGTCGTGGTAACGTTTTAACAAGTAACCCGTATCCGGAAGTGTTCCGTTCGGACATAAAATAAGTTTGAAGACTGAATCATTTTCAAATCTTCCACTTCATGGTACCCAAACACTCGGAGAAGTGAAAGCCGTCGCCAGTTCCTGTAATTGCGACATCACATACCATTCTCGTCCAGCTAATCTCAAATTTGAGGTGGACGTCACGTAGAGGACAACCCGACGACGAGATTTCGAAAATCAGCCTTGCCTTGTAGAGCAGACATGAGTTCTACATCAAAACTTCATCTACTGACTCGCCTCTACAACCCCTAGAAGCCTGTAACAGGCATCGAGAGCAATCCTTTTTTGTTTCCAAAATAAAATTTTCACTCTGCAGTGGAGTGTGCGCTGATATCAAACTACCTGGCATATTAAAACTCGGTGCGGCACACAGGAAGTTTCCTATCGTTGTTGATCGGATACATATAACTCACTACAGCAATATGCGTTTTTGAGTGCTGGAGAACCTATATCTCGTATCTGTGTAGTGTTAGTGGAGAAAAATTCCATGGATCATAGAGTGGATATACAGAAGGCTGTGAATGATCAAATGGGCCGGCGTTTGTTTATGGGTGGCACAGTGGACTTGTTTCAAGAAAATCAGATCGAATCACCACCTCATCCTTTCCAAGAATGTCTGAAGCGACTGACTGTGTTTACTTCATCATCATAGACATTGTTTCAAACACATCTAAGTACATCAGTAATTCTGCGGGTTTGTTCATTATTTGTAAGTAGCGAAACGAATGTGGAAAACATTGGTGTGTGATATGTCAAAGACATGTTCGAATGTTATGTTGAAGACTTGTGAGTAATATTATATGTTTTTCATTGTCAGGAGACTAAATGGGCTTTGGTACCGATTTCCTATACTTTTTTATAGGTTTCCTTGAAAACATGTGTCTAGTTAGGTTTGTGGGTCACATGAGTTCCACTTCACTGAGTTTCAAAGTCGTCAGTTTAAAATTTTTTTGTAGTGAAAGTGTTATCGCAAAGGAAGGCTGTTTGTGATCTTTTATTTTTAAATATATGCAAAATAATTTTTACCATGAAAGAGTTAATAAAATTTGTCATAAATGATATACTCCTTCTTCAAACCAACAGTGCAGGTCATGGAATTTATACAAAAAATAAGATTACTTACATAAAGATTTGAAGTCACTTGCATTGGTCCAGAAAAGGGAACAAACATGTTCAGTAACTTATCAGCATCTGGTAAATTTGTTAGGTGCCAGTGAATATCAGTCGTAAAATGGCAGACTCTAATTCCAAAGGCCTCGGGTTCAATACCTGGATAATCCTAGGACTTTTATCAGTCATTCACTTCTTCTTTCGTATCTGACAGTGTTTGTTGACGTGAAAAAGAACAACGAGTCGCAACGCAGTTAGGTATCTCATTTAACACCTGCGACCGAACCGTGCCTGAACTGTGTTGTTCAATATTCGAAATGATGACTGCTCTCCGTCTCTATTTTTCTTTTTTTCTATAAATGGTGAACCTAAAGTATTTCTTCTTGGCCAGTTCCAACTACTGCAATGACAAATTTCATAGTAGAATCAATTGAAGTATATATTATCAATAATATCACATAGGCTTACCTTCTATGCTCACGTAACACGATTGATCCCAGCAAGGATATTTAAAAGGATTTTAACCGACTTTCGAGATAAAAAAAAACCAAAGGAAGGCGTGGATCCAAGCGAGAAAACGACAACGGAAATGAATTCAATAACACTGAGTGGCAATTAATGGTCGGAAAAGAGACAATTCAATTGGCGTGGTCCCTAGTTGGCCGAAATGAAGAAAGAAGAAAAGAAGAATATCAAATGACGTGAGTGGTACATAAAATTTGACTTTTGCACATCATCAATGCACTAATGTGAACAAAGTCAACTGATTTGATTATGCTTCTAAGAATCACCATATGAAACTTCATACAATATAAATTGCCACATATTCTGACAAGTTTGCTATTAGCTCTTAAACGAAAATGCGGTACATTTCCGATGTACTATTTCACTTAATGTCTGTGGAAGCAACAGCAGTACATCACTTTTCATTTTTAGATATGTGTTGTGTGTTTTTGTGGTATAACATGTTTTACTTCCTTGAAGATCTTCTCGCAGTGGATCTAAGAAACAAAAACCGTATCCGATCATCTAAAGAACTGAGAATTACCAATTTCATTGTATACACTACCCACTGATAAAGATTTAACCGATTGGAAGGTCGCAGTTAATGTTGCACAAATTGATGACCGAGTTTGGTTTTTCCAAACGGCGACACAGTAAAGATGTAAAGTTCAATTCTCAGTTTGATCAGTATTTCAGTATCCAAAATATTTTCTGTTGGCTGTTGTTTGCATTTTTTGATAAAATTAAGAGAAGATATCATGAAACACCGTAAACTGCCAATAAAGGTATTCTTAAACATCTTAAATAAGCGACCGTTTTCCAACACCTGTAATAAAGACGATATGGATACAGAGAAAACAGTTGACAAAGTATGATTCAAAACTGTAGCAAAATACAAGTAACGCTTACACTTTGTCTTGACAGCAACAGCTACGTTGCAACAAATTTGTCTAATGCTGCATAGTGGAGCATCATGTACCTGTGTTCATTGCTACTGGGACAGTTTATGCTATGTGGCACGTGGTGATGTGCTCTCTCCTGGTTGGTATCATGTGTATAACGCCACTCTGCACGAATAAGGCTCTGAAATGTTTGAGACTACGTCTGCTTCTCGTTTGTTTATCTTTTACGTATTCCATATCATATAAGCATGTTTCATTTCCCTGTAGAGTTAATGTAAAATGTTTAATTATGACACATCACACATGTTATGTTATCTTTGGGCCTTTGGACTGCACATTCTTGTTTACTGGTCTAGTGTTCAAAAGGCCTTTTGTGTATCGTTGTATTCCAACGTAACTCTCCATCTCAAACCAAATCGTAAATATGCCTTGAATTTAAGCTACGATTTCGAAACGATGTTTTATTTCATCTAAATTTTCTGTATTCATAGCGTTGAAAATCATCTAAGAACAAAACGGACAGTTCATTAAAGAATTCTTTTAATAGTGGATTAAGGTGTTACATGGCGTCACTTCCAAACCCGTGTATGCGCCTTGATTCCAGTGCAGTAAACAAGCATTGTCGATTCCGGTATAACATTAGCACCATCAGATGTCTGCCTGACACAGACCAATACGAAAATGTTACAGACCTACGTGATATAACAAACGTAGTACATGTCTACACTGGAAAGCCTTTTATGTAATTATGGAAGTGACACACCTACGCATGTGCACTATAAACACCGTGCCGCGATACGCTCATGCAACACAACAGGCCGAGAATGAAACTTCTGTGAAGGCTTGTTCGTCAACAGAAATACTAAGCGGGAGCGGCTGCTAAGTGCCTCAACAGCGCTCACATTTGCTGATTCTGATCACTAAATGCTCAGTTACTGAAACCGTGGTAAAAACAAGAGAATCAAAACTGTCTACACGTTCTAATGTAACTACTGCTAGAAGAAAAAAAATGGGGTACTGCGACTGTGAACCGATGTATGTCAACAAAAATGCTTTCCTTCCACAGCAACGATTGTAGACACATAGAAATACATGAGGCACAGTTAATATGGGTGGGCTATTTGTTTGCGAGTAAGAGAAAGGGATTAAATGCTATGTAATAGCATCTCCGTAATGCCAAAAATATTAAATGTTGATGTTCGTGCAGATTATAAAGAACGTAACCATTGTTCGTTAGTCGACAAAGGCACGTGAGGCAGACATGTGATTCTAATGCGGACGCCTTTGTTCACAGCGTATCAAATAAAAATGATGACAGAATAGTAATGAAGCAGCAGAACGGATTTTAATAGCTTGCATTTGCATTATGTACGAGAAAATACCTAAAACAAGTAAAGAAAAAATAAATCGGTTTTTAATAGACAGTGACATTTTGCTTTAGCTTAATAGACCAAGAAAGTATATTAGCCGAGGAGCTAACAACAAGTCGAACATGGTAAAGTCTGTAACCAAGCCCGTGATTGTCTAGCAGTGTGCACCTCTAATTAGCCAATGGCACTGTTTTTGTTGAAATTGGGCTAGTTACGATGGTGGTGGTGGTTAGTGTTTAACGTCCCGTCGACAACGAGGTCATTAGAGACGGAGCGCAAGCTCGGGTTAGGGTTGGGAAGGAAATCGGCCGTGCCCTTTCAAAGGAACCATCCCGGCATTTGCCTGAAACGATTTAGGGAAATCACGGAAAACCTAAATCAGGATGGCCGGAGACGGGATTGAACCGTCGTCCTCCCGAATGCGAGTCCAGTGTGCTAACCACTGCGCCACCTCGCTCGGTGGCTAGTTACGAGAAACATTAATTATGTAGATACAGATGTTCTACTACTCAACTAAAACTAAACCCCTCTCGAACGGGCCATGAAGACCCAACGCTACCAACCGGTCGCCATGTCATCCTCAACTACCTGGCGTTCACTGGATGCAGAAATGGAGGGGCTTGTGGTCAGCACACCGCTCTCCCGGCCGTATGGCAATTTGCGAGACCGGAGCCTCTACTTCTCGATCATTTAGCTCCGCCTCACAAGGGATGAGTGCACCCCGCTTGCCAACAGCGCTTAGCAGTCCAGATGGTCACCCATCCAAGTGCTAGCCGAGCCCGACAGCGCTTAACTTCGGCGATCCGAGGGAACCGGTGATACCACTGCGGCAAGGCCTTAGGTAGATGTTCTATCAGCTATAATAATTAAATGACTCACATCTTAATTTATAGCGCTCTGTATATAGCGCTTCACTGAAAGAGTGAGAAAATCGGCAGCCGTGCGTTGTCTACCCAACGTTTTCACTACCGTACAAGTCACTGGCGTGGTCAGTGGTACATGGAATACGTCATCGTTCTTAAATCTTTGGTCTCCACCTGATCAATACGTTTCTAATAGTTATCAATTTACGCAGAGTGCGCTGAAGCATGGCCGGGAACACCGCTGATGCTCTTTGGATGTGACTAATACTTGAGCCGGCCGTTGTGGCCGAGCGGTTCCAGGTGCTTGAGTCTGGAAGCGCGCGACCACTACGGTCACAGGTTCGAATCCTGCCTCGGGCATGGATGTCGTGTGATTTCCTTGGGTTAGTTAGGTTTAAGTAGTTCTAAGTTCTAGGGGACTGATGACCTCAGATGTTAAGTCCCATAGTGCTCAGAGTCATTTGAACCAACTAATACTTGGAAACATCACTACGATGAGCTTTCAGTAAAGCAGTAAGTTGTGTAGTATAACATCAGAACGTAAGTACTTTCGTGCATTACCACGAGAGAAAATGTCTATCAAGTATGTGCTTCATTCAAGAGTCGTAAAATGGTGACTTCTTTTTCTTTTTTTAAAAAAGGTTAAGATGTATGGCATATCTTACAATTTAGGTCAAAGTTTTCGATCGGTCTCCATTTCGATGGACTGCTCGACAATATAATTGAATACTCAATTCAGGCATAATGCATTTCACATATTTTGTGGGCTGACGGTTGAAGAAATCTAAGTGGTACGGGAAATCAAAGCAAAGACTTCTACTTACATCCCCAGTTACACTCAACACTACACCACGAGCAACCCATAAATTTTGTATAATGTTGTAGCTTAACGTCGTTTGTGATAAACTCGTAACAGATGTGAAAATGTAGATTGATAATAAGCATGAAAAAGCTGCTAAAACAAAAATAAGTCCATTTAGTAAGCGATTCAGGTTACTCGCAAAATTGTAACTTTCCAACCCTTTACAACAAAAGTTCTGAAAACTGTAACGTAGTTAACTATTGAAGCAAAAGGTAATGTAATGGCCACGCGAAGAGAATTTCGCAACCTAATATTAGAAGGGCAGTGTCTGATACCACAACGAACACAGAATGCTGAATGATAAAAAAATAAAAATGAGTGGAGAAATATAAACATGTAGTTAATGATGCAGGTGAAACGAAACATGATACTGAAGGAATATGAAACATGTCTACCAGAAACGGCTAGACACATGCAAGGCTCTGGAAACATGCATGCCAGATAGCTGCCACGTATCTAAAAATCGGATATACCCTTGGAAAAAAGAGAAGCTACTACATGAGTATCAAAAGCTCAGATGGTAATTCATTATTAAGCAAAGAAGGGAAATCTGAGAGGTGGAAGGAATTTGTAGAGGATCTCTAAAAGGGAAAAGACGTTGATGGTATTATCATAGTATTATCATATAAATAGAAGAGTAACTGGGCGAATATGAGATGGGAGATGTTGTCATACCTAACCACACTCAAGTCCAAACTCGAAAGCAGAGTCTTCGATGAAATATAACACTTAGCACTGAAAGTACATTTATTACAAACACCGAAGTGCAGTCAGAATGGATTTCCTAGTCGGAGAGTGGAGATATTTAAACAAACATCCAACATTCCACAGCATACACCAGGGGATCAGTACGAAAATTTCGCGCTTTTTAAAATTCAAATAATGGAATTAATGAAATAAGTGTAGTCGCTGGGATAAGGACAGCTGTGGGAATGAAGAGAATATCTTTAAATGACCCATACGACGCGAAATAACAGTCATGAGTTTATGATACATTCTTGTAAACATCTTTCCATGCACATAATTGTGAACAAAATTCAATTATAGTGAACACCTTATTCCATAGTAGCAATAGACAAATCACAGTTCAAGGCGATAATGACCTATATGTTTGCCGTTTCGGAAAATATATTCGTTTAGAAATGTCAACTTGTACGATGAGCAGAGGTAACGGAATACCCCAGTAGTCACGGTTATTATATATTCACAATGCTGCACAGAAATTATCTAGTTAAAAATTACTGTAAAACAAATAAAATGGTATTTGGGGTAATAAGATGATATGAAAAGGCAGTCTCTTATTCGTAACTAGTAAGCTAGCTTCGTAAAATATAGGTCTGAAGTTGGGCTCCATGTTGCTCTTTTGCCTATGACAATTACATGTCTCTTTTATGTTAAAACTTTCCGCAAAGAGTAAGTTTCAGCGCTAAATCGGTACGCACCGTTAGAAGTCCCTTAAAAAACCATTCTAATTATATCAGATTCATCCCTGTACGAGTAACGGTGTTGACCTGAGAAATAATATACAAAATGATATTTCAAGAATCTTCCAGAAATTTAAAATACTGCATAACAATTGCTGTCGGTTGTGGAGTTTGAGGGGACAATATGCCACCATTACAGCTCAGGGCAATATGATACTGTAGAGAGCGCGTAGAATTTCCCGATCTGACCCGTAAGAAACGAGGAAATGAGAGGAAGGCCGCAGATCCACTATAGTATTACGGACAGGACGGAAGAAAGACAGCTAGGATGGTTAGGAGATGTCAAAAGAATGGAAGAAGACGGGCTGCCAATGTGGTGTCACCGCCACACACCACACTTGCTAGGTGATAGCCTTTAAATCGGCCGCGGTCCGGTGGTATACGTCAGACCCGCGTGTCGCCACTATCAGTGATTGCAGGCCGAGCGCCGCCACACGGCAGGTCTAGAGAGACTTCCTAGCACTCGCCCCAGTTGTACAGCCGACTTTGCTAGCGATGGTTCACAGACAAATTACGCTCTCATTTGCCGAGACGATAGTTAGCATAGCCTTCAGCTACGTCACTTGCTACGACCTAGCAAGGCGCCATTATCATTTGCTATTTATCTTGTGATGCATGTACCGTCAGACCGATGTTCACCAATTATGGATTAAAGTTAAGTATTCCAGAAGCTACGTACTATTTTTGCTACTATAAAGAGCTTGTCCTGTTCCAGACCCCACGCCATTCTGCGTGAGCTAAAACGCGTGCCTTTCGGCTTCCTCTCATAGTGGATTGGCGCTCTTGCCAGTCCACAACAGCCAAAGAGAGCATTTTCGTGGTAACTTCGTGGAAGAACAATAAAAGGAAGACCACGAATAGGATGGGTAAGGGTTATCTAACAAGCGACCGAGAGAGGGGATTAGAAGAGGGTGTGGAAGAGGGACTATATCGAGGTGTTTGCGATAGGGATGCGGGATGCGGAGACAGTTGTAGGACCTCCATGACGACAAGAAGGGTTTGACAAACCACAGAGCAATAGAAAGAAGGCCCTGTAGCAGACGTCATTGCCACATAATTATGGGGGTCCTTGAGAGAACCTACCATAATAACTATTCTATCTCTTTTAAAAACTCACGATAGCAAAATATGGATACGGAATATTCAAAGAAGAATGGAAAAACTGAGAGAAGCCGACCTCGAGGAAGATCTATTTGTTTTCCGGTGAAATGTGGGAACGTGCGAGGCAGTACTAACCCTATGATTTCTGTTAGAAGATATCTTAACCTGTCTTCTAACAGAAGTCGTAGGGTCAGTACTGCCAAACATGTGGGACCGAAGCTTGAATACATTAACTTGTAAGTATGTCCAAATGGAGGAAGGCTGCACTAATTAACCAGACGTGAAGAGGCCAACCTATATCCATAGCATTTGTAGACCTAAACTTTGAAAATGTTGACTGGAACGCTCTCTTTGAAATTCTGAAGGCAGTATCGGTAAAATACAGGGAGCGAAAAGCTATTTGCAGCTTCTACAGAAATCGGACGCCAGTTATGATCGACGGCATGAAAGGAAAGCAGTGGCTGAGAAGGGAGTAGGACTGGATTGTAACCTGTCCTTAACGTTATTCAAGCTTTACACTGAGCAAGCTGTGAAGGAAACGAAGGAGAAATATGGAAATACAATTAAGGTTCAAAAAGGAGAAATAAGGAGAAGTTTTTTATTTGGCGATGACATTGCAATTGTATCAGAGACTGCAAACAAGTAGGAAGACCAGTAAAACAATGATAATGGAATGTAGTCGACGCTAAGGGAACTAGTAAACGAGACATTAGAAATGGTAGATGACCAACAAAATGAATAATAGCCGAAGTAGAGAGAATACAAAAGCAAAATTGCTTTAGAGAAAAAGAATTGCTGGAAAAGAAGAATTCGTTAACAGACCTCCTGGACATTCTCCCAAAAAAAGGTTTTGGGATTTCTTCCCTGTAAGTGGCGCCGGGGCACTAGTTCCAGTTGATGGCTTAATGAATTCAACCAAATACATGGAAATCTTTAGGCGCACCATTGTAGCACTCCTACAGACCTTTGGAGGTAGTGAACGAACACTTCACTATAATCCGTGCTCATGTCACACTGCTAAAGCAGTCAAGCCGTTCATGGAAGGAAACAACATTAATGTTCTTCAATGGCCTAGCAATTCACCAGACTTAAATCTAATCGAGAATTTGTAGAGTATTGTGAAAAGGCGCCTCGGTAAAATGGACTGTTCAACAAAAAAATGCACGTTAGTAATTGTACAAACTACCAAACACTTTCCCTAACCTGATCGAATGTATGCCACAACGTGTTCAGGGACACATTAGTTACTTCAGGGACACATTAGTTAATTCAGTAAGCTACTAACTGTATTATACATATAGCAATAAATGTGGACTGTTAAAGTTTAATCTTCTTGTCGCTATGAATTTCCACACTACTGTATTCTGTCATTGACTTAATTAGTTAGGGAAATCGCAAGCAACTTATTTCATTATGACTGCAGTTGTTTCTGGAAACCGTATAACCACAGAATTTTTGCACCTTTATAGAAACAGAGCAAAAGGCACGTTCGTCTTCCTGAAGTATTAACGAATGTCGTTTCGAGAACGTTTCATCGTATTTGACCTTGTGCGAAGGACGGTCGCACAAAACGCAAGGCCGCGAGAAGACATTGACTTGGCGTAGCTTTGTTGGCACAGTGTTCGCTGCAGCAGGTTACACCCATGAGAGGGCAGGGCGCTACTTCGAAACGTGTAACGCCCTCATCTAGGCACGGCGGCTCGTCGGCTTTTAATAACTACCTTCATATTTCAAAAGTAGCTATTTGCATACAAACCTGGTAGATGGTTACGGGGATTGTTTTTCTTGGAAGTGTACATAGTAATGAACCAGAAGCATTCCGTATTCTTCTCGCGGCAAATGTCTGTCATTCTTCACAGTTGTTGTCTTTTCTTTTCCTGTGCCGTTGTTATTGTCTCCCCTGAGCAGACATTTTACAGTTAGTGATCTTTTGACCCCTACGGCTGGAGCGGCCTCCGAGATGACGCAGTAAGTCAAATGCTTAACGCATTTCACCTTTCGTAATTATGCGGCGGAAATGGCTAGAAAGCAACTGGGATGTGGTTTGGATCTCGTTATAGCCTGTTCCGTTACGTCACTCGAATATCTCCTTGCTCAACGCCCAGTCGCCTCATTGGAAAGGTGCCAACATAATGAGCAGTGGACACTCGTGTTAATTGAGAAAACGGTGGAGGAAGGGCAGGGACAATAGAAGTGGCTAAACACGTCATTGTTCCCAGTTATTGATCTTGTGCAGTGAATGGTTTCCATCTTAGTGTCAGAGGCTGTAATTACCTAGTGTACAGTCCACCGTATTTCAGTGGTATTGTTAGCGTAAAACTCGACTTCATACTGATTAAAGAATATATGAGCAGTACGCACATGGAATTGGTACATCCGTGTCTACACTCGCTAAAGACATTTCCTGTCAGTATGGCTTTTACTCGATATACCTTTTGCTGCGAACTTTTAAAACTATTACTTACATGTTTTAGTTTGTATTCGTCAGCTACTGATAGATAACGTACGTAGTTTGTTAGACGAAGAAGAATGCTGGATAGATTATGGGAAATGTAATAAATCACAGAAGAAATACCATAGTTTAATACTGCCAGCTTAGTAAGCTAGCGAAGACGATTGCTTCCACCACCCTACTTGTTAATACGTATTGATTTGGTCCTAGACGTGACAGTGGAATATTTGTAATATTCATGGATGCTACATGTTATGAATTTTATTGCTCTAAAAATCAGACCTGACCACCAATGCAATTTTGCTATTTTAATTGATTAATGTGATAGTTGTCACCTCAAGGGCTCCAACAATGTGGGAGAGAAGCGAATAAAATGACCTCTTTTGACAGTGCAGCGCAGTTTAACATCTTCGAAATCCCGTAAAGAATGGGGATCAAGTACAGAAACAAAGAATATCAACAAACATTAGCAGTGACAAAGAGTGAGACCAGCGAAAATAAATTTCGTTTCAATGAAGCTAGATCTCACCTTTTTACCACCGTCGTACACGTAATTCCGCAACGAAACTTTGTCTCGAAACCTGGCAGAAAATCCAAAGCGATTCTGGTGGTATGTGAAGTATGTTAGCGGCAAGAAACAATCAATGCCCTCTCTGCACGATAGCAATGGAAATACCATCGAAGACAGTGCTGCCAAAGCAGAGTTACTAAACACAGCCTTCCGAAATGCCCTCACGAAAGAAGACGAAGTAAATATTCCAGAATTCGAATCGAGAACAGCTGCCAACATGAGTAACGTTGAAGTAAATATCCTCGGAGTAGTGAAGCAACTCAAATCACTTAATAAAATCAAGTCTTCTGGTCCAGACTGTATACCAACTATATTCCTTTCGGAGTATGCTGATGCATTAGCTCCATACTTAACAATCATATACAACCGTTCTTTCGACGAAAGATCCGTACCCAAAGACTGCAAAGTTGCACAGGTCACACTAATATTAGAGAAAGGTAGTAGGAGTAATCCACTAAATTACAGCCCCATATCGTTAACGTCGATATGCAGCAGGATTTTAGAACCTATATTGTGTTCGAACATAATGAATTACCTCTAAGAAAACGGTCTATTGACACATAGTATACATGGGTTCAGAAAACATCGTTCATGTGAAACACAACTAGCTCTTTATTCACATGAAGTGCTGAGTGCTATTGACAAGGGATTTCAGATCGATTCCGTATTCCTGGACTTCCGGAAGGCTTTTGACACTGTGCCACACAAGCGGCTCGTAGTGAAATTGCGTGTTTATGGAATATGCTATGTGATTGGATCTGTGATTTCCTGTCAGAGACCTCACAGTTCGTTGTAATTGACGGAAAGTCATCGAATAAAACAGAAGTGATTTCTGGCGTTCCCAGAGGTAGTGTTATAGGGCCTTTGCTGTTCCTTATCTATATAAAGGGAAATTGGGAGACAATCTGAGCAGCCGTCTTCGGTTATTTGCAGATGACGCTGTCATTTATCGACTAATAAAGTCATCAGAAGATCAAAACAAACTGCAAAACTATTTAGAAGAAATATCGGAATGGTGCGAAATGTGGCAGTTGACGTTAAATAACGAAAAGTGTGAGGTCATCCATATGAGTGCTAAAAGGAACTCGTTAAACTTCGGTTACACGATAAATCAGTCTAATCTAAAAGCCGTAAATTCAGCTAAATACCTAAGTATTACAATTACGAACAATTTAAATTGGAAGAAACACTTAGAAAATGTTGTGGGGAAGGCTAACCAAAGACTGCATTTTATTGGCAGGACACTTAGAAAATGTAACAGATCAACTAACGAGACTGCCTACAATACGCTTGTCCGTCCTCTTTTAGAATACTGTTGCGCGGTGTGAGATCCTTACCAGATAGGACTGACGGAGTACATCGAAAAAGTTCAAAGAAAGGCAGCACGTTTTGTATTATCGCGAAATATGGGAGAGAGTGTCACAGAAATGATACAGGATTTGGGCTGGACATCATTAAAAGAAAGGCGTTTTTTGTTGCGACGGAATCTTCTCACGAAATTACAATTACCAATTTTCTCCTCCGAATGCGAAAATATTTTGTTGAGTCCTACTTACATAGGGAGGAACGATCACCAAGATAAAATGAGGGAAATTAGAGCTCGTACGGAAAGATATAGGTGTAATTCTTCCCAAGCGCTATACGAGATGGGAATAATAGAGAATTGTGAAGGTGGTTCGATGAACCCTCTGCCAGGAACTTGAATGTGATTTGCAGAGTATCCATGTAGATGTAGACGTAGATGTAATTGCTGAGGAAGTGAATGAAATGTTTCAAAAAGACAAAAAAATTGTGATGGCAATGTTTGCAGACTATGTAGTCAATTTCCACAATTAGTTTGAAAAGCTGTGTGGACGTAACAGGCTAAACCGGAAGAACTTGTTTTGTGGATGAAAAAATCATTTTATTGACGCTGCAGTGCGAAAACTGGGAAATGGACGGGCATAAGCGACCATAAGTACTGGCAGGCTGTTATAGCACTTCGACAGGGGAACAAACATCTCGGAAACGGTGAATTTGGTCAACTGTTCTCATAAGGGGATGGAGTTACTGATGACAGTGTCTCTAAAACAGAGTTACTAAACGCGATTTTCAGAAATTCCGTCACCAAATGAGACGAGTAAATATTCCAGAATTCGAATTAAGAACAACCGTCAAATTGAGTAACTTAGATGCAGCTACCCTCGATGCAGCGAAGCGGTTTAAAACACTTAAGAAAGGCAAGGCCGTCGGTCCAGATTAAATATCATTTAAGTACCTTTCAGAGTATGCTGATACAATTGCTCCATACTCACAAGGAGAACCCCCAACCCAACCCCCTCATATTTAGTACTAAGGTGCCCCAGTGCATAGCCCGCCGAAAACGGAACACAGATCAATCATGAAAACAGGAAGAAGGTGTATGGAATTGTGAAAAAAGTAGAAAAAGTGAACGGTCCAAGAACAAGGAGTGCAATAAACAGCAGCCTGAAACAGTACGTAGTCGTGGGGAAGTGGTCATGGTGTGGGACTGCCAAGCGAGCGAGCTGTGTTCCATTTTTTTAAACTACATTATGAACTGTCCGTCCGGTCACTTAAATATTTCTTCTCTTTCTGTAGTCCTTACAGGTGTCATATTAAACATTGGTTACGGAATATGAGTCATGTGGAAGAACACGTTAACGTCACAAGCAAATGTGATTACCAGTGAGAGTAGGCGAGATAGCACACAAACTTCTCATAGTAATGAAAACAACAAATAAACGGGTGTGAACTATTTTAGAACAAAGAAATTCAAGAGTCACGACTTTCAAAACGGAACGCAACTTCAAAAACGTTAAAGACATATGTTTTGACAGAGCCCCTGAGAAACTGTGCGATTGTGAAACTTTTGCGTTCATTTTTTCAGCTTATGTGACATTCCTTGGGAGTGATCACGGTAATGCTGAAATTCAATATGGTGTTGGCCCACCCTCAGCCTTCCACTCTCGCAGGCATACGTTCAATCAGCTGCTGGAAGGTATCTGGGGGAATGGCAGCCCATCCTTCACGGAGTGCTGCACTGAGGAGAGGTATCGATGTCGGCCGGTGAGGCCTGGAACGAAGTTGGCGTTCCAAAACATCCCGAAGGAGTTCTATAAGATTCAGGTCAGGACTCTGTGCAGGCCAGTTCATTACAGGGATGTTATTCTCGTTTAACCACTCCGCCACTGCCGTGCATTATGAACAGGTGCTCGATCGTGTTAAAAGATGCAATCGCCATCCCCGAATCGCTCTTCAACAGTGGGAAGCAAGAAAGTGCTTAAAACATCAATGTAGGCACACAAAACAACAAGGGGTGGAAGCCCCCTCCACGAAAAACACGACCACACCATAACACCACTGCCCCCCCCCCCCCCCTGTTGTCACTACACACGCTTGCAGATGGGTATTCGCCATACCCACGATCGCCACATTGTGTACCGTGATTCGTCACTGCACACAGCGTTTTTCCACTGTTCAATCGTCAAATGTTTACGCTCCGTACACCAAACGAAGCTCGTTTGGCATTTACCGGCGTGATGTTTGGATTACGAGCAGCCGCTCGACCATGAAACCCAAATATTCTCACCTCCCGCCTAACTGTCATAGTCCCTGGAGTGGATGCTGATGCAGTTTGGAAGTCCTGCGTGATGGTGTGGATAGACGTCTGCCTATTACACATTACGACCGTCTTTAACTGTCGGCGGTCTCTGTCAGTCAACAAACGAGGTCGGCCTGCACGGTTTTGTGCCTTACGTCTCCCTTCACGTTTCCACTTCATAATCACATCGTGAACAGTGGACCTAGGGATGTTAAGGAGTGTGAAAATCTCGTGTACAGACGTATGACACAAGTGACACCCAATGACCTGAGCACGTTCGAAGTCCTTGAGTTCCGCGGAGTGTCCCATTGTGCTCTGTCACGATGTCTAATGGCTACTAAAGTCGCTGATAGGGGGCACCTGGCAGTAGGTGGCAGCACAATGCACCTAATATGAAAAACGTATATTTTTGGGGGTGTCCGAATACTTTTGATCACATAGTGTATATCGGGCAAGGAGGCATATGTCATTCACTAACCAGTCGTACAAATTAGGTGCGCCGGTAAGAGAATCCTATCATTTGACACACGTACTGTCACTAATGCCGTGAATGAACGGCACACCAGACGTGTTTTTCGATGGGGGTTTCGGTTGACTTGTCGCCTTGTTATCAAACGTTTGTGGTTTCCCATTCGAAAGCCACTTCGTTTCGTCTGCTAATAGAGTAGTTGGGCAGAGTGAACCGTCATTATAGGTCCCTATCTTACAAATCGTTGTTGCAAAAGTACATTACACCACGACACAGACACAAATTTGTAAATATGGAACAGCGGGACACAAAAGGACGCGGCAGGTTTTAACACTGTTTGTTCTCTTGGCAGTCTAACACAGTAACCGCTTAACCGCGACTTTATTGTACTTTCCGCTTGCTCAGTATTGCATTTCTTTTTCTTGGACAGTTCACTTTTTCTATTTTGCACATTTTTTTTTCACAGTCCACTGCACCTTCCTGCTGATTTCATGCTCGACCTGTGTTCAGCTTTTCACTGGCTGTCTACTGGGCCCTCTAATCGCTAAGTCTGCGAGGAGTACTATGGGTGGTTTCCGTTGTCAGCAATAATATACAACCGCTCCCACGTCGGAAGATACGCACCTATAGACCGGAAAGTTGCCCGCCCAAGTCACTTAATATCCAAGAACGGACATAAGAGTAACATGCTGAATATCACCAACGTGGATGTGGAGTGAAAAATGGTACAAATGGCTCTGAGCACTATGGGACTTAACATCTATGGTCATCAGTCCCCTAGAACTTAGAACTACTTAAACCTAACTAAGGACATCACGCAACACCCAGTCATCACGAGGCAGATATGGAGTGAAATTTTGGAACATACACTCCTGGAAATTGAAATAAGAACACCGTGAATTCATTGTCCCAGGAAGGGGAAACTTTATTGACACATTCCTGGGGTCAGATACATCACATGATCACACTGACAGAACCACAGGCACATAGACACAGGCAACAGAGCATGCACAATGTCGGCACTAGTGCAGTGTATATCCACCTTTCGCAGCAATGCAAGCTGCTATTCTCCCGTGGAGACGATCGTAGAGATGCTGGATGTAGTCCTGTGGAACAGCTTGCCATGCCATTTCCACCTGGCGCCTCAGTTGGACCAGCGTTCGTGCTGGACGTGCAGACCGCGTGAGACGACGGTTCATCCAGTCCCAAACATGCTCAATGGGGGACAGATCCGGAGATCTTGCTGGCCAGGGTAGTTGACGTACACCTTCTAGAGCACGTTGGGTGGCACGGGATACATGCGGACGTGCATTGTCCTGTTGGAACAGCAAGTTCCCTTGCCGGTCTAGGAATGGTAGAACGATGGGTTCGATGACGGTTTGGATGTACCGTGCACTATTCAGTGTCCCCTCGACGATCACCAGTGGTGTACGGCCAGTGTAGGAGATCGCTCCCCACACCATGATGCCGGGTGTTGGCCCTGTGTGCCTCGGTCGTATGCAGTTCTGATTGTGGCGCTCACCTGCACGGCGGCAAACACGCATACGACCATCATTGGCACCAAGGCAGAAGCGACTCTCATCGCTGAAGACGACACGTCTCCATTCGTCCCTCCATTCACGCCTGTCGCGACACCACTAGAGGCGGGCTGCACGATGTTGGGGCGTGAGCGGAAGACGGCCTAACGGTGTGCGGGACCGTAGCCCAGCTTCATGGAGACGGTTGCGAATGGTTCTCGCCGATACCCCAGGAGCAACAGTGTCCCTAATTTGCTGGGAAGTGGCGGTGCGTTCGCCTGCGGCACTGCGTAGGATCCTACGGTCTTGGCGTGCATCCGTGCGTCGCTGCGGTCCGGTCCCAGGTAGACGGGCACGTGCACCTTCCGCCGACCACTGGCGACAACATCGATGTACTGTGGAGACCTCATGCCTCACGTGTTGAGCAATTCGGCGGTACGTCCACCCGGCCTCCCGCATGCCCACTGTACGCCCTCGCTCAAAGTCCGTCAACTGCACATACGGTTCACGTCCACGCTGTCGCGGCATGCTACCAGTGTTAAAGACTGCGATGGAGCTCCGTATGCCACGGCAAACTGACTGACACTGACGGCGGCGGTGCACAAATGCTGCGCAGCTAGCGCCATTCGATGGCCAACACCGCGGTTCCTGGTGTGTCCGCTGTGCCGTGCGTGTGACCATTGCTTGTACAGCCCTCTCGCCGTGTCCGGAGCAAGTATGGTGGGTCTGACACACCGGTGTCAATGTGTTCTTTTTTCCATTTCCAGGAGTGTATACTGTGTTTAGACATTATGAATTACCTTGAAGAAAATGATTTATTGACAACCAACCAACACAGATTCAGAAAATTTCGTTCTTGTAAAATACAGAAGCAATGAGTGCAATAAACAGGGTTTGTCCGATTGAATCCACTCGCAAAGTCACAAACAGGCTGCAACCAGATACATCCTCAGAGGCGCACCTCCGCTGAGTCTTGCCGACTACAGCAGGCAAGACTCCGCGGAAGGGCACCTCTGAGGATATACAACGCAGTCCTGGATGAAACGTCGGGAACAGAAGAGTTTCTTGGAGCACGACCTCACATCTCGAAAGGCTTACCAGCAGCTATGTCGAGGAGCTCCCAGTAGCCTCAGATCTCTGTAGTGAGTGCTAAGATAGTCTTCGAAGTGGGATAAAGAGCGACACCACTACACAGCTGATGATCAGAAACGAATGATTTGGAGTGTTAATCGCGCTATACCCATTGGACGCTAAGTGTCAAAACGGTCTAGCCAGCAGAATACTGAAATATATGTCAGTATTTTCTCTTTGAGAATATAAATCAGTAAAACTGCTCAATTATGTATTTCTATGTCCACCACGAGTTATGTGGTGGTAAATATTCATAGCAGTGACTCAGGAGCACAAAGTCATGCGCTGTACTTTCGCTGGTAAGACAGAAAAACTCGGAAAAAAATATCAGTTTCAACTCCTGTTAGTATATATGTCCTCAGGCGGAACGCATGTTCCAATGTAAAGGGGTTCATAATCATCTGAAGACCATTCAAGAAATCTAAGTTTTCAGTCACTTCAGTATCAAAGTCAGTTTCAGGACTGTCGTAAACGGCTTTTTCAGCCCTAGGCATACAGTCTACACTACCTGCTGAGTCTGTATTAGACGTTTCACTCACAGGTTTACCTTAAACTGTGTTACCCAGGCTAACATCAGTTCCTGTAACAGTTTTTAAAATGGTAGAGGTACCAGCTACTAGCTACATCATCTGTAACAGAGACAACTTCGAATTCTGATCTTTTGCCTGTTCTTCCGAAAGCAATTCCCAGTACTTCATTACACGATCTGCCAGAACTTCATCGGCCATGCACTTACGCCACATCCGTAACTTCATTCGAATAGATCTAAAAGAAACATTGACGGATGCCAACATTACTACTTTAACTATAGAAACTAGCCAAATATGTGTAAGTAGTATGTCCATTACAGTAAAGTGATTACACAAATTTTTTGCGCCGTGTTACATATTTTCAGCAATCACCCTATATGTGCACTGGCAGCGGAAATAATTTGTATTGTCACAGCCGATAACGTTTTCGGGATAATTTGTGAAACAATGTTATCTGCAAGGTTCATTCCTTAGCAGAAGCAGCATTTCACAACATACAATCAGAAAAATTGGGTGCAGCTAGGAACTGAATCCATGACAGTCTATTTGCTTACCTGTAGGGCGCGGAAGACAACAGGTTGTAAATATGCGTACAAACGACTCCTGTACCGATTTCATACATTATAACGTAGGAAATGTTCCCGTGAACTACACGTTCCGTTGTTTATATCGGTATATGTCAGAAGAGGCATATCCAAAGGCGACAGATGCTAGCAGAACACAAAATCCGCTTTAAAGATGCCTCAAAGACTATCGGCAATTATTCGTACCATTTCTCACTTGTTCGCTGATATCTCACGCCTAAGGACTTGGAAACGTGCAAATGGTATTCATCCTTATCAGAGACCCTACCGTGAACATACTGATATCAATAATATCTATTTAGTATAGTGAATAGACTAATAAGCACCGTTTAAGGCCAGTGGTATATACACCGAAGAGCCAAAGAAATTGTTACACCAAGCTAATATCGTGTAGGGCACACGCGAGCTCACAGATGTACCGCAGGACGACGTAGTATGGGCTCGAATGAAGTCTGAAGTAGTGCTGGAGACAACTGACACCATAAATCCTGCAGGCTGTCCATAGATCCGTAGGGGTACGATCGGGTGCAAATCTCCTCTGAACAGCACGTTGCAAGGCATCCCAGATATGCTCAATAAAGGCGCAGCATTGAAATCAACAGCAATTTGCGCGAGAGTTGCACTTCCGTCACACTGAACGATTCTCTTCAGTCGTCGTTGGTCCCGTTCTTGCAGGATCGACCGCAGCGATGTCGGAGATTTGACGTTTTACCGGATTCCTGATATTCACGGTACACTCGTGAAATGGTCGTACAGGAAAATCCCACTTCATCGCTGCCTCGGAAATGCTGTGTCCCGTCGCTCGTGGGCCGACTATAGCACCACTTTCAAACTCACTGTAGCAGCAGTAACAGTGCAAGATGCTACTCCAGGCGGGTGTAAAATAAATGTGCGCAACGGGAAATACTGAATGCAAAAATGAAGATTTGGTCCTTAAGCAGATCTTAGGATCTCTTAATGGCGGTATTATCTCCTCCTTCTTGATCTTCAACATGTAAATTACAACATAAACACAAGTGAATGGCTAAGGGAACTAGTGACTACAAAATTATAAATACTGTTTCTGCTTGTACGTTTATTGTAGATTAAAACCTCTTTCTATATTATAAATGTTTATATGTCAATGTCCAGTGGACATTAAGAGACACAAATGAATTTCCTAACTAATATTAGCGATCAATTGCCCAAATCTGTCCCTTTTTATGGCTATGTGATGTAATGTAAATAACGCGAGATGACTGACATCATTTACGTACCGAACACTAACAGACACTATTTTTCTAAGATGATCTACGATGGTGTGCAACCACAGTAGAAATAAAAGTTACGTGTTCACAGACGTTTAGCTCTTGATAGCCGTAATAAGCCGAAACAATTAGCAATATCACCATATGTACTGCGTCCGGTGCAGCGGAGTGATGGTTCTCGTACACGTCTGAGACGAAGGAAGAACTCCAGCCACAAAATATAAAAAAAAAACTAATTCAAACACTGGGACGGCAGAAGGCGGTCCTCTGACTAGTATAATCTAATACTGTCTTCTCCTCTCTGCGTTCTACAGACGAGAAACCCGAACTCCCAGTCACAAGGACGGAGTTCAGATAACGTCTCAACGTGAATATAGGCAGAAGTGCTCTCAATCACTGAACGCTGTGTACTCAGCGACAACTCCATACCCGGAGGCGAAGTCCAGAATCGTATAAGATCGCAAGAGTACAGTGCCTAACTGCCCTAATTATAAAATCTCCTGAGAGCAAAGACAGCAAGTCCGTCTGTAGGAACAAAGGCGATACTGAGCAACCGTCAGACACGGGCGCTCAAAACGGAAGACCTCATTCTCTCCATCGCTGACCTCCCAGCAAAGCTCGGCTCCCCTCCCTCGTGTCTGCAGAAGGCGTATCATATCCTCAAAACCACGGAATATTCTCCCTCTCGACAGATTGTTCCGAACACCGGCCAACCACATTTTAGTCTTTTGTCGTCCAGCGCGGAAAGTTTGAGAAGGAATACCTATCACCGTAAATTAGGAATTCATACAATGGTACGCTTCTCAGAGTAAAACTCCTCGGAAATAATCCAGCCTGCGTGATTTCCGAGGTAACGCTTCGCTTCCTCGTTCCTCTCAGTTGCGTCAAAGATTTTGAGAGTTTCTGAAGTATTGTCCGGATATCCTTCCTGCCCCGCTGCAAACCGGCTGGCCGCCGCTGTATTGTGCTTCAGCGCTCAGGTGCCCCGACCGTCCGTCGTGGCTACTTCCTGTGTCAAGCAGAACCAACACACCTGTGCAGGCTTTTACACCCAGGGCTTGAGTTACGCCTGCCGTTTCATTTCCACTGGCCTTCCAACGTCTACTAGTATAGGCAATCATTCATTACGCCGTTTTGATAATAAAGACACTTCATCAGCTTTCATGCAATAAGCGTTAAACAACTACTTATAAGGTGAACGTGACAATATCAGTCTTCTTTAAATATTCATATATACGATGTACAACCTACCCAATGATACCTAATTCCGGTTGTAAATCATGGCAAAGTATGGTTCAAATTCAAGTGGCTCTAATCACTATAGGACTTAACATCTGAAGTCATCAATCCCCTAGACTTATAACTACTTAAACCTAAATAACCTAAGGACATCACACACATCCATGCCAGAGGCAGGATTCGAACCTGCGATCGTAGCAGCAGCGCGGTTCCGGACTGAAGCGCCTAGAACCGCTCGGCCACAACGGCCAGCAAAGTAAAGTATGTAGATGAATGCTTCTAAGGTGCGAAATTATAGCCACCTTACAACCGATCTAACCACTGCGCCAGGCACTTGTTGTATTATATACGCGTGGCTGACCACAGCGCCGTATTCTGCCTGTTTACATATCTCTGTACTCTGTATTTGAATATGGCAGAATGGCAGAATTATTTGCACATCTCTTGCATGAAATGAATGCAAGATACTGTAAAAATATCGGCTTTCAACCTCAGGGTTGGTTATTGCTGTGGGAAAGAGCGCCCCATACGATAGTTTGTAGGAGGGGACAGGAAAGGAGGGGGGGGAGGGAGGGAACAAGACGTGGGAATATGGAGAATTTTGGAAGACGAATGACGACTGCAAAGCAGCAACAAAAAGTTCTAGTTCCGACCCAGTTGAAAACCTGGGTAATACCGCCTTTTAATTCATTTTCTTGAAACAAGAACACCTGATTGCGGTATATTTTTTCCTTCCCCTGAGAGATAGGGTACGGGGCGCTGTACCCATTACCCCCAGGTAAGGCCACCCTTGGCTATGAGCAAATACAAATTAATGACCGAACACGAGCGCGTTCGGTCACTGAACCCTGGTAGTCAAGTGAAGACAGGATTCGGTTACGATTGTGGACGAGGCCGTAATCAGTTACTACTGGTTGCCTTTTACAGTTACACACAATTTATATTAAATCAGTAATTCCAGACTCAACAATAAATAAAAATACCACATGTTATTAATGATGGAATAAACAAGTGTGTAAATAATAGTGTTTTCAGTGAGTTACAATTTAGCAAATCACCATTAAATACAGATACATCAGATAATGTTTTCAAAGCAAGCCACTGTGATCTAGGCAGAAGGCCTTACACACCAGGAATGGCAATAAATTAAGAATTGTTTAAAACGCGCTGCAACTTACAACTTACAGGTATTGATACATTAAAGGTAAGTCGCTAGAAACACAGCAGAAGGCATTTGACGCCAGGAATGACAGTAAATAAGGTTTTAAGGCTTACTGCTAAAATACAAATAGCAAATTAGAATTTTAAGGCAAGTGACCACAATCACGGCTGAAGGCCTTACACGCCAGGAACGGTAATAATACAAAAAAATGGAAACCTGCTGTAAAACAGCGAATACAGTAGCAGAAGTTAATTAAAACACAAGTAAATGATCACCTAATGGGTGAAATAAGATGATGGTGAACTTTGTTACACGACCTTTAACATCCACTGAACACTACACAGCTATATTTATTCCAGAAGGTGACCAGAACTATTAACTAGACATATATATATCGTTTGATGTAGGCATTAAAAGGTATTGTAATAAATAATACAATAACAAACACAAGGACCCGTACATAAGTTCCTTATAGGGTGCTGAGGCAGATTATACCGGCACAAGGCGTGGGTAGAGGGAGCGTTACACTGAACTACTGGCCATCAGACCTCCTTTTAGAACACACATGTCTTACAAGAACTAAGGGGCCACAGACGGTGCTCCTGAAATCTACCTCTGAGTAGATCTGGCAACAAACACATTCGCGAGCGATGAGATAGACAGCCAAGAGTTGCATTCACTTCACAAGATGGTAACTCAGACTAGTGGCAGTCTAACAAATGACTAATGATAATCTAGCATAACCTACCTCACGTCTGATAAACCAAATGTAACAATGGGACAATACACCAAACCCGGACCCGGCTATCTGCACTACGTCCCCGGAATACTGTGTTTAGAGCGCCCGGAACGACAAAGGAATTACTTCCACCAGAGTAGAAGAATCACCAACCGGCTACAATCAAGAAAACTGTCAAAACTAGACGTCTTACCGGACAGCAGCGGCAAGTCGAGGAAACATACACTGCCGTTACACACACCAACCCCTAGGACAGGTAACTGTGGTGCTAGCAGTCACCAGGCAAGAAAAATTACCACTGGTTGAGATTAACAAATTGTAACAAGTTGAACGCAGTAAATAGTAATAAGAAGTCGAGGAAAGCTAATCAGATCCGCCTTCCCCAAGCACTCCACTCGTTGCTCTTCGCCTCGGCAACACGAACCCAAGTCACTGGAGAATCGCGAGTTATCACAATGGCGGAGGTTTCTCTATTGGATTGAAATGCAGTCATCTAAAAGCTTGCTGGATCCGGTGTACGATGAGGTCGTGCACCCTCGTGACCACAGCTCTTACGTCCAGCAGTCTATGCGTGCCACCATCGCTCCCGGCGTTCTCTCGCACTGTGCGGCGGACCTGGCTCCTCCTTAGTCCCCAACCGAACTGGCACACTCACACGTTCCAGAAAAACAATGACGTCGCCCCAAAGATGGGGAAACAGTTACTACATATCGATAACCGTCGCTGCTGCCACTAGCGGACAGCTAACGCTTGCGAAACCGAGTGGCGCCAGTCAACACGAGAAGAAGACAAACGACCGCAACCATGCCAATAAAACGATACCGTCTGGCCTCCAACAGAGGGCAGAAACCTACAGACAGCACCAACGTTAGCCGCAGCACGGCTCGGTCACTGCGTCTCTTCACAGTGATCTGCTGATTCCGCTAGATCCAGTTCGTAACAAATTATTCAATAGCAATAAAAATGTTACTATCTGCATTGGGAGTAAGTAGATATAAAATAATTAAAACAGTTCTAAACAAATGTCACAGTTAATTATTCTAAACTAACAAACATACATAAATTCACCACAACATGCATGGTGTGTTTTTTCGCTACGACGGACTACCAGAGAAAGGCAGAGTAAGAGTGACCGGACACTGGGCTTTCAGCCTTACAGGAAAAAAGAGAAAGCTGCTCCCTACTCTGTTCTGTTTTGCCGCGCGGGATAAGCCGAGCGGTCTGAGGCGGTGCAGTCATGGACTGTGTGGCTGATCCCGGCGGAGGTTCGAGTCCTCCCTCGGGCATGGGTGTGTGTGTTTGTCCTTAGGATAATTTAGGTTAACTAGTGTGTAAGCCCCCCCTCCCCACCCCCGTGAACCATGGACCTTGCCGTTGGTGGGGGAGGCTTGCGTGCCTCAGCGATACAGATAGCCGTACCGTAGGTGCAACCACAACAGAGGGGTATCTGTTGAGAGCCCAGACAAACGTGTGGTTCCTGAAGAGGGGCAGCAGCCTTTTCAGTAGTTGCAAGGGCAACAGTCTGGATGATTGACTGCCGCCTGTTTCACGTCTGTTGTGCAGCGAGCTACCTTAGTTTAAGTATTAACTGTATTTTTCTTGCTTGTCACTTCTTCTTCCGTGTGTTTCTGCTTTTAGGAAGCTTTAATTGTCGAGTGCTAGTAATAGTGTTCCATAGATTTCGTGTTTGTTTTGAATACAGTCAGAGAGAGTCCCTTTACTCAGCCACAGTGCCAGTAGTGCTAGTGTTTGTTTTGAATACAGTCCAGAGACAGGTAGTGCTATTTTCATTGTTTTCTACAAGAAGTGGCTAGCAATCACAGTTAAGGCAATAATCAGCCGCCTTTAGTGAATTAGCAGTCTAGTTAAAATTTGATTAACTCTCTACAGCGAATTGATTCCTTAGGATGGATAGGATGTGTGACTGCTGTGTACGGACGCAGGAGGAGCAGGCCACTGCTCGCGAACAGCTGAGCGTGTTGATGGCCGCGGTCAGCCGCCATCAGGCTGCTGCCTCGGAGAGTAGCGGCAGTGGGGAGTCTGGTGCGTCGCATGGTACACCCCAGGTGTTCACCCACTGTCCCTGCTGTCGAGACATCTTCGCGGGTACCGGGCGCCGTTGGGCCACCCTCTCCCCAAGGCGAGTGGCGGGTTAAGCGGCGTTCGCGGCGCACGAGGCGGAGGGTAAATGTGGAGGCTGGCCGTGTGGCATCGCCCGCTCTGCCTGTGAGTGGACATGTGGCTGCTCCTTCAACAAGGTCCTAGCAAGCACACGGAGAAGGGGTTTATTAGTTATTGGGAGCTCCAACGTTAGGCGGCTGATGGAGCCCCTTAGGGAAATAGCGGAAAGGTCGGGGAAGAAGGCCAGTGTTCACTCTGTCTACTTGCCGTGGGGCCTCATCCGAGATGTGGAGGAGGCCCTGCCGGCGGCGATAGAGAGCACTGGGTGCACCCGACTGGAAATTGTTGCTCATGTCGGCACCATTGACTCCTGCCATCTGGGTTCAGAGGTCATCCTTAGTTCGTACAGACGGTTGGCGGAATTGGTGAAGGCGGAAAGTCTCGCTCGCGGGGTTGAATCAGAGCTAACTATTTGTAGTATCGTTCCCAGAACCGATCGCGGTCCTCTGGTTTGGAGCCGAGTGGAAGGCTTAAACCAGAGGCTCAGACGATTCTGCGGAGATGTGGGGTGTAAATTTCTCGACCTCCGCTATCGGGTGGAGAAATATAGGGTCCCCCTGAATAGGTCAGGCGCGCACTACACGCCGGAAGCGGCTACAAGGGTAGCGGAGTACGTGCACATGGAGGTTTTTTAGGTTAGAGAATTCCCTCCCTAGGCCCGACAAGACGCCTCCTGAGACGCGGCAAGGTAAGAGTAGGCAAAATGCAACAGGGAATAACAATATTAATGTGCTAATAGTAAACTGCAGGAGGTCTATAGAAAGGTCCCAGAACTGCTCTCATTAATAGACGGTCACAACGCCCATATAGTACTAGGGACAGAAAGTTGGCTGAAACCAGACGTAAACACTAATGAAATCCTAAACTCAGATTGGACTGTATACCGCAGAGACAGGCTGGACAGTGAAGGGGGAGGCGTGTATATAGCGATAAGACGTGCAATAGTATCGAAGGAAATTGACGGAGATCCGAAATGTGAAATGATTTGGGTGAAATGTATGTATAGGCCCCCTGGCTCAGCAGCTGTTGTGGCTGAGCACCTGAAGGATAATTTGGAAAATATTTCGAGTAGATTTCCCCACCATGTTATAGTTCTGGGTGGAGATTTTAATTTGCCGGATATAGACTGGGAGAGTCAAACGTTCATAACGGGTGGCAGGGACAAAGAATCCAGTGAAATTTTTTTAAGTGCTTTATCTGAAAACTACCTTGAGCAGTTAAACAGAGAACCGACTCGTGGCGATAACATATTAGACATTCTGGTGACAAACAGACCCGAACTATTTGAAACAGTTAACGCAGAACAGGGAATCAGCGATCATAAAGCGGTTACGGTATCGATGATTTAGCCGTAAATAGAAATATTAAAAAAGGTAGTAAGATTTTTCCGTTTAGCAAAAGTGACAAAAAGCAGATTACAGAGTACCTGACGGCTCAACACAAAAGTTTTGTCTCAAGTATAGATAGTGTTGAGGATCAGTGGACAAAGTTCAAAACCATCGTACAATATGCGTTAGATGAGTATGTGCCAAGCAAGATCGTAAGAGATGGAAAAGAGCCACCGTGGTACAACAACCGAGTTAGAAAACTGCTGCGGAAGCAAAGGGAACTTCACAGCAAACATAAACATAGCCAAAGATTTGCAGACAAACAAAAATTACGCGAAGCGAAATGTAGTGTGAGGAGGGCTATGCGAGAGGCGTTCAATGAATTCGAAAGTAAAGTTCTATGTACTGACTTGGCAGAAAATCCTAAGAAATTCTGGTCTTATGTCAAAGCGGTAGGTGGATCAAAACAAAATGTCCAGACACTCTGTGACCAAAATGGTACTGAAACAGAGGATGACAGACTAAAGGCCGAAATACTAAATGTCTTTTTCCAAAGCTGTTTCACAGAGGAAGACTGCACTGTAGTTCCTTCTCTAGATTGTCGCACAGATGACAAAATGGTAGATATCGAAATGACGACAGAGGGATAGAGAAACAATTAAAATCGCTCAAAAGAGGAAGAGCCGCTGGACCTGATGGGATACCAGTTCGATTTTACACAGAGTACGCGAAGGAACTTGCCCCCCTTCTTCTCTAGAAGAGCGTAGCGTTCCAAAGGATTGGAAAAGGGCACAGGTCATCCTCGTTTTCAGGAAGGGACGTCGAACAGATATCTCTAACGTCGATCAGTTGTAGAATTTTGGAACACGTATTATGTTCGAGTATAATGACTTTTCTGGAGACTAGAAAGCTACTCTGTAGGAATCAGCATGGGTTTCGAAAAAGACGGTCGTGGAAAACCAGCTCGCGCTATTCGTCCACGAGACTCAGAGGGCCATAGACACGGGTTCACAGGTAGATGCCGTGTTTCTTGACTCCCGCAAGGCGTTCGATACAGTTCCCCACAGTCGTTTAATGAACAAAGTAAGAGCATATGGACTATCAGACCAATTGTGTGATTGGACTGAAGAGTTCCTAGATAACAAAACGCAGCATGTCGTTCTCAATGGAGAGAAGTCTTCCGAAGTAAGAGTGATTTCAGGTGTGCCGCAGGGGAGTGTCATAGGACCGTTGCTATTCACAATATACATAAATGTCCTCGTGGATGACATCGGTAGTTCACTGAGGCTTTTTTCGGATGATGCTGTGGTGTATCGAGAGGATGTAACAATGGAACAATTGTACTGATATGCAGGAGGATCTGCAGCGAATTGACGCATGGTGCACGGAATGGCAATTGAATGTCAATGTAGACAAGTGTATTGTGTTGCGAATACATAGAAAGATAGATCCCTTATCATTTAGTTACAAAATAACAGGTCAGCAACTGGAAGGAGTTAATTCCATAAATTATCTGGGAGTACGCATTAGGAGTGATTTAAAATGGAATGATCATATGAAGTTGATCGTCGGTAAAGCAGATGCCAGACTGAGATTCACTGGAAGACTCCTAAGGAAATGCAATCCGAAAACAAAGGAAGTAGGTCACAGTACGCTTGTTCGCCCACTGCTTGAATACTGCTCAGCAGTGTGGGATCCGTACCAGATAGGGTTGATAGAAGAGATAGAGAAGATCCAACGGAGAGCAGCGCGCTTCGTTACAGGATCATTTAGCAATCGCGAAAGCTATACGGAGATGATAGATAAACTCCAGTGGAAAACTCTGCAGGAGAGACGCTCAGTAGCTCGGTACGGGCTTTTGTTAAAGTTTCGAGAACATACCTTCACCGAAGAGTCAAGCAGTATATTGCTCCCTCCTACGTATATCTCGCGAAGAGACTATGAGGATAAAATCAGAGAGATTAGAGCCCACACAGAAGCATACCGACAATCCCTCTTTCCACGAACAATACGAGACTGGAATAGAATGGAGAACCGATAGAGGTACTAAGGGTACCCTCCGCCACACACCGTCAGGTGGCATGCGGAGTATGGATGTATATGTAGATCTGGCCTTGTAACACTAACCAAAACGGCATTGCTGTGCTGGTACTGCGAACGGCTGAAAGCAAGGGGAGACTACGGCCGTCATTTTTCCCGAGGGCATGCAGCTTTACTGTATGGTTAAATGATGATGGCGTCCTCTTGGGTAAAATGTTCCGGATGTAAAATAGTCCCCTATTCGGACCTCCGGGCGGGGACTACTCAAGAGGATATAGTTATCAGGAGAAAGAAAACTGGCGTTCTACGGATCGGAGCGTGGAATGTCAGATCCCTTAATCGGGCAGGTTGGTTAGAAAATTTGAAAAGGGAAATGGATAGATTAAAGTTAGATATAGTGGGAATTGGTGAAGTTCGGTGGCAGGAGGAACAAGATTTTTGGTCGAGTGAATACAGGGTTATAAATACAAAATCAAATAGGGGTAATGCTGGAGTAGGTTTAATAATGAATAACAAAATAGGAGCGCGGGTAAGCTACTACAAACAGCATAGTGAACGCATTATTATGGCCAAGATAGACACGAAGCCCACGCCTACTACAGAAGTACAAGTTTATATGCCAACTAGCTCTGCAGATGATGAAGAAATTAATGAAATATATGATGAAATAAAAGATATTATTCAGGTAGTGAAGGGAGACGAAAATTTAATAGTCGTGGGTGACTGGAATTCGAGAGTAGGAAATGCGAGAGAAGGAAACATAGTAGGTGTATATGGATTGGGGCTAAGAAATGAAAGAGGAAGCCGCCTGTTAAAGTTTTGCACAAAGCATAACTTAGTCATAGCTAACACTTGGATCAAGAATCGTGAAAGAAGGTTCTGTACATGGAAGAACCCTGGAGATACTAGAAGGGTATCAGATAGATTATATAATGGTAAGACAGAGATTTAGGAACCAGGTTTTAAATTGTAAGACATTTCCGGGAGCAGCTGTGGACTCTGACCACAATCTATTGGTTATGAACTGTGGATAAAACTGAAGAAACTCCAAAAAGGTGGGAATTTAAGGAGATGGGACCTGGATAAACTGAAAGAACCAGAGGTTGTACAGAGTTTCAGGGAGAGCATAAGGGAACAATTGACAGGAATGGGGGAAAGAAATACAGTAGAAGAAGAATGGGTAGCTTTGAGGGATGAAGTAGTGAAGGCAGAAGAGGATCAAGTAGGTTAAATGACGAGGGCTAGTAGAAATCCTTGGGTAACAGAAGAAATATTGAATTTAATTGATGAAAGGAGAAAATATAAAAATGCAGTAAATAAAGCAGGCAAAAAGGAATACAATCGTCTCAAAAATGAGATCGACAGGAAGTGCAAACTGGCTAAGCAAGGATGGCTAGAGGACAAATGTGAGGATGTAGAGGCTTATCTCACTAGAGGTAAGATAGATACTGCCTACAGGAAAATTAAAGAGACCTTTGGAGATAAGAGAACCACTTGCATGAACATCAAGAGTTCAGGTGGGAACCCAGTTCTAAGCAAAGAAGGGAGAACAGAAAGGTGGAAGGAGTCTATAGAAGGCCTATACAAGGGCGATGTACTTGAGGACAATATTATGGAAATGGAAGAGGATGTAGATGAATACGAAATGGGAGATACGATACTGCGTGAAGAGTTTGACAGAGCACTGAAAGACCTCATTCGAAACAAGGCCCCCGGAGTAGACAACATTCCATTGGAACTACTGACGGCCTTGGGAGAGCCAGTCCTGACAAAACTCTACCATCTGGTGTCAAGTTGTATGAGACAGGTGATATAGCCTAAGACTTCAAGAAGAATATAATAATTCCAATCCCAAAGAAAGCAGGTGTTGACAAATGTGAAAATTACCGAACTATCAGTTTAATAAGTCACAGCTGCAAAATACTAACGTGAGTTCTTTACAGACAACGGAAAATCTAGTAGAAGCCGACCTCAGGGAAGATCAGTTTGGATTCCGTAGAAATGTTGGAACACGTGAGGCAATACTGACCCTACGACTCATCTTAGAAGCTAGATTAAGGAACGGCAAACCTACGTTTCTAGCATTTGTAGACTTAGAGAAAGCTTTTGACAATGTTGACTGGAATACTCTCTTTCAAATTCTGAAGGTGGCAGGAGTAAAATACAGGGAGCGAAAGGCTATTTACAATTTGTACAGAAACCAGATGGCAGTTATAAGAGTCGAGGGGCATGAAAAGGAAGCAGTGGTTGGGAAGGGAGTGAGACAGGGCTGTAGCCTATCCCCGATGTTATTCAATCTGTATATTGAACAAGCAGTGAAGAAAACAAAAGAAAAATTCGGAGGAGGTATTAATATCCATGGAGAAGAAATAAAAACTTTGAGGTTCGCCGATGACATTGTAATTCTGTCAGAGACAGCAAAGGACTTGGAAGAGCGGTTGAATGGAATGGATAATGTCTTGAAAGGAGAATATAAGATGAACATCAACAAAAGCAAAACTAGGGCAACGGAATGTAGTCGAATTAAGTCGGGTGATGCTGAGGGAATTAGATTAGGAAATGAGAAACTTAAAGTAGTAAAGGAGTTTTGCTATTTGGGGAGCAAAATAACTGATGATGGTCGAAGTAGAGAGGATATAAAATGTAGACTGGTAATGGCAAAATGGCTCTGAGCACTATGGGACTTAACTTAGGTCATCAGTCCCCTAGAACTGAGAACTACTTAAACCTAACTAACCTAAGGACATCACACACATCCATGCCCGAGGCAGGATTCGAACCTGCGACCGCAGCAGTCCCACGGTTCCGGAATGAAGTGCCTAGAAACGCACGGCCACCGCGGCCGGCGGCAATGGCAAGGAAAGCGTTTCAGAAGAAGAGAAATATGTTAACATCGAGTATAGATTTACGTGTCAGGAAGTCGTTTCTGAAAGTGTATGTATGGAGTGTAGCCATGTACGAAAGTGAAACATGGACGATAAATAGTTTGGACAAGAAGAGAATAGAAGCTTTGGAAATGTGGTGCTACAGAAGAATGCTGAAGATTAGATTGGTAGATCACATAACTAATGAGGAAGTATTGAATTGCATTGGGGAGAAGTTTGTGGCACAACTTGACTACAAGAAGGGATCGGTTGGTAGGACATGTTCTGAGGCATCAAAGGATCACCAATTTAGTATTGGAGGGCCGCGTGGAGGGTAAAAATCGTAGAGGGAGACCAAGAGATGAATACACTAAGCAGATTCAGAAGGATGTAGGTTGCGGTAGGTACTGGGAGATGAAGAGGCTTGCACAGGGTAGAGTAGCATGGAGAGCTGCATCAAACCAGTCTTAGGACTGAAGACCACAACAACAACAGTGTGTAAGCTTAGGGACTGATGACATTAGCAGTTAAGTCCCATAAGATTTAACATACATTTGAACATTTGAACATTTTCTCTTCTGTTTCGGCAACAGGCCATATCAAACTCGCTGATCATTTATAAACTTTCACTACAGTGTCCAAGAGTACATAGTCACTAGAACTACGTTTATCTGAACAACCACACTGGAGCGCGACAGAAACAGTTATAGGCAGTTGTTTAGTTGGGTTGGGTTCTTTGGGTGAGGAGAGCAAACAGCGAGGTCATCGGTCTCATAGGATTAGGGAGGGAACTCGGCAGTGCCCTTTCACAGGAACCGTCCTGTCACTTGCGTGGAGCGATTTAGGGAAGTCGCGGGAAACCTAAATCAGGATAGCCAGACTCGGAATTGAACCGTCGTCCTCCCAAATGCAAGTCCACTGCGCCACCTCGCTCGGTAAACACGTATACGCACACTTACTCAAATACAGAGGTATATAAACAGCCAGAATATGGTACTGAGGCCGGCAACGCCTATGTAAGACAACAAATGCCCGGCGAGTTGTTAGATCGGTTACCGCTGCTACAGTGGCAGGTTATCAAGGTTTAAGTGAGTCTGAATGTGGTGTTATAGTCGGCGCACAAGCGATGAGACACAGCATCTCCGAGGTGGCGATGAAGTGGGGAATTCCCCGTACTATTATTTTACGAGTGTATCGTGAATATCAGGAAAACATCAAATCTCCGACATTGCTGCGGTCGGAAAAAGATCCTGCAAGAACTGAAGAGAATCGATCAACGTGACGTGCAACCCTTCCGCAAATTTCTCCAGATTTCAATGCTGGGCCATCAACAAGTTTCAGCGTGTGAACCATTCAACGAAACATCATCGATATGAGCTTTCGAATATGAAGGCCCACTTGTGTCCGCTTGATGCCTCGACTGGGCCCATCGACACCGACATTGGACTGTTGATGACTGGAAAAATTTAGCCTGGTCGGACGAGTCTCGTTTCAAATTGCATCGAGCGAATGGACGTGTACGGGTCTACAGACAACTTCATGAATCCATGGACCCAGAATGTCAGCAGGGGGCTGTTCAAGTTGGAGGAGACCCTGTAATGGTGTGGGTTGTGTGTAGTTGGAGTAATATATGACCCCTGAAACGTCTAGACACGATTCTGACAGGTGTACGTAAGCGTCCTGTCTGATCACCTGCACCCATTCATGTCCATTGTGCATTCCGACGGACTTGGGCAATTCCATCAGGACAATGCGACGATCTTTACGTCCATAATTACTACTGAGTGGCTCTAGGAACTCTCTTCTGAGTTTAAACACTTCCTCTGGCCACCGATCTCCCCAGACATGAACATGATTGAGCATATCTTGGATGTCTTTCAACATGCTGTTCAGAGTAAATCTCCACCCCCCTCGTACTCTCACGGATTTAGGACAGTTCTTCAGGATTAATGGTGTCAGTTCCCTCATGTTTCAGACATTACTCGAGTACATGCCACGTCGTGTTGCTGCACTTCAGCGGGCCTGCGATGGCCCTACACGACATTAGGCAGGTATACCAGTTTCTTTGGCTCTTCAGTGAAGATATACAGAAATTACTAAAGAAAAACCATATGCACAAGAGACTGGCTCCTTACAAACATTAACGAAAATGTAAGATTTTACCGAAACAGCACTTGCCTCAAAGGGGTGACAGTCTTGACACATTATTTCGAGGCTGACTTAGCATATTGACAATTCGCTTTTTGGGAACACAAAGAACTAAGTTATACTTTGCATTTTACCTGTATAAGGGGTAGTTTTTCACGCCACGAAAACAGGTCTATTATGTTGTTCGAATACTTGTTCAAAAATGAAAGAGTGAAGCACGTGTTAATACTTAAATTAGTGAAATTAAATTATATTTGACGTTACCTTCACATATCCTATGTAACTAAAATGATACGATAAAGAAATATGACTATATGTTACTGAATATTAGCTCCAGAGTTCATCAGTGCCGAGGGCCGCTGACTGTGTGGTGTAAAGAGCACTACTCGTTTTGACAGCTCAAATGCGTCGCGTGCTTTCTGAATTAGTTCCTCTACTAGGTTACTCAGTTCAGACTAGCGTGTTTCACAAAACTACTGTCGCAAAAATGTATCAATACCAGGTGTGATGGTTCACAGAGACCACACGAATTGCACGTTATAACGACGATTACTTATAGTATAATAACAATGTTATCTGAATAGTTACCTGCATACAGTCACCTGAAACCGTTACGGCGTTACCTAGCATCTACTCCAGTTCTGTATTACACTCCCCAGTCGCCTCTTAGGAGACAGAACGTCAAATAATTGACAAAAATTAACTTTTATATTGTTTTATAGGCAGCCAATGGCCACGGTCTTTATTAAACTGTCGTATAGAGGCTCAAGTAAGCTGCTCAGAAGTCGCTATGGTACGTACGAAACTCACCTCCTCCTCCTTCATATAGAAAGCTAGAAAAACCAATAAACAGTAGATGATTAGCCCGCTTCTCAAGTATGACTTCTACTTTTTAATACGTATACTGATTACCCACATAATCACCCTCGTTCAATCAAGCATACCAGAAGCACTTCTGACTAATATATTATGAAAAATTATCTACTGGAAAGAGTATGTCATAAGCTACGGACATCTGTAGATATCAAAATTAAAATATGTGTTTAATGTTAATAGTATGTTAATAGTGAAACAGCTTATTTGTTGCTCAGACTACAAAGAGAAGAAATTTTTATTTAGTTTAATATATTCTGTACGCCGAAGTTAAGCAAAAATATTATGTGAACTTTTCTTCCGGCTGGTCCCGGTCGAGGTTCGAATCCTCCCTCAGGCATGAGTGTGTGTGTTTGTCCTTAGGATAGTTTAGGTTAGGTACTGTGTAAGCTTAGGGACTGATGACATTAGCAGTTAAGTCCCATAAGATTTCACACACATCTGAACATTTTTTTTTTAACTTTTCTTCCTCTGTCGAACACAATAAAAGTTACATACTTTAATTTTAGAGTTATCGTGAAAAAATTAATTTAGAAGTTTATAAAAGTTCTACATATGAGACAGTTTTACGTTTTCACTATGCCAGAATAAACACCTCAGTTCATTACGGTAAATTTCGATGAATATTGTAAAAACCTCTCTCCTTGATACCTGAGTTTATCTCATTAAAATACAGTGTGCCCCACATAAAATCAGTACGCCTCACATCCGATATTCAAGTAACAACGAACTAACTAAAAGAGAATACGTAGTAGTGACGTTAAAAATCATGCAGTTACATGTTATAAGAGAAGTTATGGTCACGGGCGTCCAGGCATCGCTCACTTCGTGTGATAATGTTACCGGCAACACACTGATATTCTGCGGGCTTCACGTTGTTTATTTCTCTAGTAATATTCTGTACAATACCGTCTGTTGTGCAAGGGTTATCAGTACATACTTTGCTTATTAATGTGCCCCGAACATTAAAATCACAAGATACTAAGTCCGGGTACTTTGGGAGGCCACAGGTCCCTATTGACAAGTCTGTCTTCAGGGAACACACTCGTGATGTGGACCATACGTTGGTTCGATGTATGAGCGGTTGCTCCATCTCATTGGAATACTGCTTGCGCCTTCTCTGCATCTGTTAATTGTGCAGAGAAAGGGTCAACGATCTCTAGATACCTGGACTGACTAAGGTGTGATTGAAAACTGTGGGGCCAATAATGAAAATGCCGGGAAAAGCACACCAAACGCCTACCTCCTCTGAATAGAGAGAGAGAAGGTGGACTGTCCTGCGACCAGTATCTGCCATTCTGGGAGTTTACATAACCTGACAAATGAAACCAGGCCTTATCTGACATGAAGTAAAGCAAGATGTCCGAGTAACCGTTAGCAGTTGATGTAAAAAGACAATTACAATAGTTAACTCTTTTTCGCTGAACTCTAATTTCAGCTCCCACCCCATTTCTTCTATAGATCTTGAATAGTGCTAGTCGTCGGAGGATTCCCACCATGTTACTTCGCTTGAATAATTATTTTTTTTACTTTATTTGATGGAGCCTGTCTTTACGTGACCTTCCACAATACAAACTTCTTGGTAGATTTAAACTGTGTTCCGGACGACGACCCAACTTCGGACATTTCCGTTCAGTTGTAAAGTGCTCTGAGCTACGCAAGTGCTCCCTGCGAAACGTCCCCACAGCCCTAATTCTACCAGTACCTGGTCTCCAACCTTCCAAACTTCACAGAACCTCTCCTGCGAGCTATGCAGAACTAGCACTAATGGAAGAAAGGATACCGCTTGGGCATGCCTTAGCGACAGATTGCGGCATGTTTTCAGAATGGAATTTTCTCTCTGCAGCGGGTTTTGTTACAAAACTCAAATGTTTGCGTGATGTTTTAATCTTCCCAGGGACACAGGTCGCTGTCCATGCACATGTTTGGTCTCTCAGTAAGAAGATTAGGTAAGAAGATTAGTAATTCATGACCGTAATTTTTTCTTCACGTCTTTTCCATCCGTACGTCTTAAGTCAGTATCGATGAGTCACTAAACTATTCGCACTTTACTCACACGATTTCACCACTCAATGCTTCCACATTACCTACGACTCTTGTGTTCTTGCTCATGGATTTCATCAGCAAATATGTCTTTCCACTATTCACTTTTCAATCCTCTTTTCTGATTTCCTTCCAGACAGCCATAGTCACTGTATTCTTTAAATAAACAATGATTCATTGCAAATTGCACCAGGCAGCTCTAACACACCGCCATCGCGCATCGATATATCAATTAGTCTTTATCACTCCACTGCGTCTCTCTAATGCAACTCCATTTTATCCTATATAGTGAAAGAACTTCTTTTAAACTCTTCTGAACAACTCACCGCCCGGATACCAATCCACAACAGTTCCTCCCCATAAAATGTTGTAAACCATCCACTCTAGACTGTTTCCATTCTAATCATCATCCTTCCTCTCAATTAAAAGCACAAATTACATTTATTTATAACTGGGTAGAACAAGAGGCAATTTATAATAATTTTCACGTCTTGAATTTTACATAAGGGGTAGTATATTTACAAAAATTTCTTATTTGTGTGAAAAGAAAATACACCAGTAAATATGAGTAAAAATTTACAACAACTCAGAAACAAATACTCAACAGGGTGTAGCAACTAACTAGAACAGAAAGTACACAACAACACCTGGTACAACAAAATAGAGGGCACCACCAAATCAAAGAAGTAGCATCGTTGAAAATCTCTTCATCTACGTTTGTATGTAGCGTAACGTAAAAGCGGTTTGGAGGAATGTGGAGAAAAGCTACTTTTTAGAATTTGTCCTCCAAGAACCACATTACGAATCAGATATGGTCCATCTAGTTACATAGGATGCTATTCTGTGCTGATTTTCATTATGCACATATGTACACGCGTCCAACTAGTTGCATAACATTAATGTTCACTAGATGTTTGCAACATTGTATCTTCTTATAAATTTTACTACTGCATCTGTGCAGGGCTATATCAGTCACTTCTGTTATGGACAGGCGATGATTAAATCGGAGATGACGTCTTGCAGTAGCCTAGCATATTTACTTCTATTTGAAGCAATATAGATTTATGTTTCTAGTCCAGTAGCGAAGAATATATAACATGTGCCGGAAGACGTAAACCAAAGGAGAGATGCTGGAGATCATTACATGCAAAATCTACATTCCTCTCCTGTTAAGACATCCCATGCGAGTGTTGTTATTACGACAGCATGAGATATACTTCAGAGTCAATGTCTACGACGACAGTACATAATGGCTTATCACAAATCTGACCTCTTAGATTGCAGAACCCAGTATATAGTAAGAAAAAGACATCTTGGAGGTTTTTCTACCTAAATATGTTTGAGAACGTAGGGTAGACAACGATTTAAAGACAGCGTAGAGCTGATTACCTTTGACCAAAAGAAATGAAATCATGGTTTAGCATGATGCAAAAGGACAAGTAACATCCGTGGACTGTTTTCACATCTCAGACAAACTCTGGGTTAAATAAACATACGCTACCAAGTTGCGCAAGGATATTGAGAAGGAATGAAACGAGTAAAGAGATAAAACACATTTTTTCTCGTAAAATGAATAGTAAATAGTTATCAGAAAATGGAAAAATTAATTTATGTGACTTACCTTGAATAGACCAAGCGTTTATTAAATGGGAAATGACAGACTGCAGATGCTTGATCTCTTATGTTTTGTGTGGAAGAATTGAATTTAGTCTCACGAGAGAATTATTTTACTAATGTTAATACTTTGTGAAAACTACAACTTTATAACAGATCTGCAAGTAGCTATATAAGATGAGTTTCCCAACATCTTTCATCTATGTTGGGGGACGGGAGGGGAGGGAGATCTGTAGTGCACTCGTTACGTGAGATTCTCCCGAGTAACATGTTCAAGTACTATCCCGTTAGGCCGACGAGAGATGTTCGTGAAAGTTGAAATCGTATGTTAGATAGTAGATGAAGAACATGCAACTGCACGCTCTTCATTTTGATACACGTGCAGAGATGATGAAATGAGCGCATACAAAGAACATCGGCAAAGCCCGATAGCGATCGAGCATCTCCGCCACCTGTAAAGGAGTGCTTACGCCTTAGCGTCACGGCTTCGTGTTGTTTTGGATGCAGAGGAAAAGGGGCACTGTCTACAACGCCTACGCCGAAGAAAACCACTGATAAGTTTTAAGTGAAGAGCTTAGAGTGGCTCTTACATTATTGATGAGTCGCCGTAGGTATTCGTTGAAGTTGTTAACCTAAAGCGTGTGATTGCTTGCTGCCGGCTGAAAACCAGGGCAATATATGCGGATAAAGTCAATACAAGTGTGTCACTGTGCAACGATACCGTGAGCCCCATTTCACAATATTTGTCGTTTAGTATTTCCGAACTCTTCATTATCACTTGGGTCTCATTCTTCTACTGGTGTGTCGAGTCTCTGGAGGAAGGAGGAGAGGGAAAACGTGTTTATTTGTTAGGTAAAAACATGTTTTTGATGTACCGTCCTTCCAGTAACCATTGGAAATCCTTGGAGGGAAGGCAACACTCTTTACGAGAAACACTATTGACAAAATTTAAAGAACCAGCATCTCAAGGTGATTGCAGAACGATATTACCATCGCCAACATAAATTTCGCTTAAAGTCTACGAAGACAAGACACAAGAATTTAGGACTCACTTGGAGGCATAAAGCAGTAATTATTTCAACGCTCTATTTTGCGGGAGGTACAGGATAGGAAATGGCTAGTAGTGTTACAGTGAACCCTCCGCCACACACCATGCTACGCCTTGTGGAGTGTGTGTGTGTGTATGTGTGTGTGTGTGTGTGTATGTGTGTGTGTGTGTGTGTGTGTGTGTGTGTGTATAAATGCAACCAGTCGAAGTCCATTCAGAGTTTCTTAAACTGAAATACCATCGCTCTTAGCGATCTAATTTAGTGATTCTGCATTCTTCCTTTCGGAACAGTTTTATAAGTTTTCCTTCAGTACTGAACATAGCTGTGGTGATCACACCCTGTCACATGTTCTTGATCTTATATCTAGTGACCAATACAGTGATTCGTATTGCAATGAGTGAAATTACCGACAGGACAGGTATCAACGTGCGTAACAATATTTTTCTCGTCCTGCATTTATAGAATTTAACCTATTTTCCGCCGTTTTGGTATCTGAAGAGTAACATGTCTGTGTTCCTCCTGCTTTTACTCAATGGGTTTGATTATAACAGATGAGCACCCTCAGGATCCTGGCAACTTCACTTCTGAAGCCTAGCAAGCTGATTTATGCGAGTTCTGCGTGAACTATTTCTGTGGCCTTTTTCCCACACCACCCTCCATACCTGAGAATACAGGAGGCGAACTATGTCTGTAATACGAGGTTAGGCTACAATCCTGTCTCACTCTTTTCTTAACCAATACTTCCCTTTCATGCCACGCGAATCTTATAACTGTTGTTTGATTTGCGTACAAGTCGTAAACAGCCTTTCCCTCCCTGTTTTTTACCCCTGATACCTACAGAATTTCAAAGACAGTATTCTAGTCAATTATACGAATGCGTTGTCACTGTCCTTTTGTACCACGAATTCATATAACTGATTCTCCCCGAAGGGAAATGAATCCACCACCTTCACTGCGGATGTACAGTTACGTTCTGCCTCCTGTGGAAATCTCAAAGTAGCGAGCACGGACAGAACATGGACGAGGACTGCGAATAGAGGCACTAATTGGGAATGTGCGTCAGCCGAAGGGTGTGGCGAGATAGTCTGCACAACTGCGGTAAACTTTGTGTCCGGGTGGCGCGGTGGTTAACTCACGTGACTAATAAGTAGGAGCTCCCGCACTCGAATCTTGGTCCGGACCACATTTTCACTCATCGCCGCTAATTCCAAATGGAGTCTCAATGCAGCGAATATCAGAAGTTCCTTCCTTTTCCTTTCATTTCTCTCCCTTCCCCCTTAAGTTTCCATGATATTTCAGTAAACATTGTCAAAAGTTTTCTCTGTCTACAAATTTTATAAGCATAGGCTTGTCTTTCCTTAACCTATCGTCTAAGGTAAACTCGTTGGGTCAGTATTGCCTCGTGTGTTTGAACATTTCTCCGGAACCCAAACTGTTTTCCTCAAAACAGCCCTGCTTCGTCTTGCATCTGTGTTAGGGATGTTTTTCGCTCGACAGCAGTAAAATGTTCTCAATAAATTAATGATGGTATTGTTAAGAGTTGGCGAAAAGAGAAGAGATTTCAAGGACAAAAATTGTGTATTCACACCAAATTGGATGAACAGAGACGATAATTTCAGGAGGTGAATAAAAACCGAAGAGATAGGTAAAAGATTTACAATAGCAAAACGAAAGATTCTATGAGTTAGGAATTTTATGGATTCAGTTGCTGTGAAGTGTCCCAGTACTGCAGAATAGAACTGCCACAAGGTTGCTAGCGTTCAATTAGAATGGAAAAGGTTAATGAGATTCAGGAAAGCCAAGAGGAAGTAGCCAAACGACTTGAGAATCGGGTAACAACGAATGAGTATGATTTCACAGAGGCCTTTTGATGGTTAAGTCGTGGATATAGATCGAATCAAAGAAATGATGGGCAAGTTTTATTTACAGCAGGAAAAGGCATTAGAACGCGTCTGCCAAAATGGGGAAATTTTCCAAAAGTTTTGCCTGAAGTTAGCAGGGTCACTGACAAACTTGAAGTAGTTGCAAATGCAGTAGGACATATTTCCTTGGGGAGTTAGGTTGTCTCAGATAGTAACCAACCAGTGGCTGTCGGTGGTGGTAATGCGGTGCAGTAACTACTGTCGTTCATGAAGATGCAACAAAAAGTCGCCGGCCACCGTGGCCGAGCGGTTTTAGGCGCTTCAGTCCAGAACCACGCTGCTGCTACGGTCGCAGGTTCGATCCTGCCTCGGGCATGGATGTGTGTTTCCTTCGGTTAGTTATGTTTAAGTAGTTCTAAGTCTAGGGGACTGATGACCTCAGATGTTAAGTCGCATAATGATTAGAGCCAGTTGAACTAACGAAAAGTCTACAGACTCTGTATTGAAGCGTTGCTAGAATTGTGGCAAACAAACGTGGACAGGGATGAACGGCAAATGCATGCGGTTGCAGAATTCGGAAGCATTGGCGATAATAATAAGCAGAAAGGACGGAATTGGAAGAACCGTGTTACGAACAGAGATTGCGCACTTTGCACTGCTATCCGTGGCACGCAGCGCCAAGTGCGTGGTTAAAAGTATCGAGACTGATGACGGTGAGTATAGACCTCATTTTGTCTCACAAGGTACCTGCAGGTGGCGACTATTGGGAGGCGTGTCAGATGGATGGTGTGTCAGGAGGCCTTCTCCAAGCTCGACACTTGCCGGTTCCTCAGGGAAGAGGAGGTGGTTGTAACCTGTGTACGCCGGTGAGCGCAGTAAAAGAAGAGTGACTTTTAACCATTTATTTCTGCAAATACATCTCTCCTTACTGATGCTACGGCGGTCCTTTGCCGCTGCTTGTCCGGTTGCGCCGCGAGCGCCCGACAGCTACTCAGGAAGTGGATGGTGTGTCTGCATCCTCCGCACTCGAAGAAGATGGCGCGTGCGTGTCTGGCTTACACACGCCGGCCTAGGAGATCCATGATCCCCTCCCGCAAATGTGGCTCATGCCTGCTCCCTGAACTGCGATGACGGCTGCCGTGCGGTCGAGAAGTGCGCCAACCCTGGCCTGCCGTGAAGGTAGGAACCGTGGCACCGCTGCAGTGTCATGAGCACTGGTGCCCTGGCCTAAATCGACACGGTAGACTCTCAGGCCTTCCCATCTGCATTGGAAGCTGTCAGCAGTGCCGAACTCGTGACTGGTGCTTGCGGAGAGGAAGACATATCTCCGGCGGCTGTTGGCGGTGCTGAGTGCGAGCAGGAAATCTACAACAGTTCATACAGTGCCAGGGAATCGAGTATGCGCGTCCTGTACCCTGTAGATCCTTCTGACCAACTCCCGTATGAACTCAAATGCTCAGTAGTTATAGCTGAAATATTGGCTGCTGTTGACCCAATGTCACTTGTAATGACCGCGTAGGCTTTCATAATACGAATGTATCAGCGATTCATTGCGCGTACTATATGCTTAACACATTTATTATACCAAGACACTAGTCCGTAGAAATATTCAGTACGAAATCTTGCGTTAGCGGCACGTCCCCTTACTTCATGTGTAAGTAGGCTGTTTAGGTTCTTATATTGGTAACAACACGTAGCGCACTGTATGAAAATTACGGACTGTGCTGTGTGCAGTCTGTGGCTGGGTGGCATTGTTGTAATATTCGCTATTGTGGTGTTGGGCAGTTGGCTGTTAACAGCGCGTAGAATTGCGCAGTTGGAGGTGAGCCGCCAGCAGTGGTGGATGCGGGGAGAGAGATGGCGGAGTTTTGAGAGCGGGTGATCTGGACGTGTGTCCATCAGAGACAGTAAATTTGTAAGACTGGATGTCATGAATTGATATATTTTATGACTTTTGAACACTGTTAAGGTAAATACATTGTTTGTTCTTTATCAAAATCTTTCATTTGGTAACTATGCATATCAGTAGTTAGTGCCTTCAGTAATTAGAATCTTTTATTTAGCTGGCAGTACTGGTGCTCGCTGTATTGCAGTAGTTTGAGTAACGAAGATTTTTGTGAGGTAATTGATACATGAAAGGTACAGGCTAGTATTAGTCAGGGCCATTCTTTTGTAGGGATTATTAAAAGTCAGATTGCGTTGCGCTAAAAATATTGTGTGTCAGTTTAAGCGCAGTCATTTATAATTTTTCTAAGGGGTCGTTTCATATGAACAAACAATGTATTTACCTTAACAGTGTTCAAAAGTCATAAAATATATCAATTCATGACATCCAGTCTTACAAATTTACTGTCTCTGATGGACACACGTCCAGATCACCCGCTCTCAAAACTCCGCCATCTCTCTCCCCGCATGCACCACTGCTGGCGGCTCACCTCCAACTGCGCAATTCTACGCGCTGTTAACAGCCAACTGCCCAACACTACAATAGCGAATATTACAACAATGCCACCCAGCCGCAGACTGCACAGTGATTTTCATACAGAGCGCTACGTGGCGTTACCAGTATAAGAACCTGAACAGTCTACTTACACATGTCGTGATACCTGTCAGTGGTATTGCTTTAGTAAGCTCCTGCTGATGCTAGCTACCCAGATCGCGCAAAGCGATGATGCCCTGCTTTCCGGCTGACCTGCTAACTTGATAAAACGCTGCCGTTTCGTTTCGCGCGTGTTACCACTCTCGCTAGAAACAGAAGGTGAGCGGCCGGGCGTGGTAGCCGAGCGGTAGTCCCGCTTCGAGCGCCGAGCCTGAAGGTTCTTGTTTATTTCACTTGCCGCAGCGTCGCTTGTGTGAACTTTTAATCGTTACTGTTGTTCTGGCTGCCGAGTGAGTCGTAGCGCCCCCGCTCCACCTTACCATCTGTTTGTGTTCGTGTACTTGCAACGGCGTCGGCCGCTTCGCCACGGCTACTACGGTTTCCACGTGTGTTCTACCAAAAGATTGTGTGAGCTTTACTTTCGATAAAACAACACGACACGTGCAGCGCGGGTCTCTAGAAATCCACGATTGGTTTTTCGATGCAATTCATGTGAACTCTGAACAGGTCCACACAGCATACTTTGATGCAGTCGAGTACGTGTCTTACGTGCAGTTTATGGGTCCCCTTCACGTTGAAATGTTACTGTCTCGACATGGTTCTCAAGTCCCGTTCAAGCATCGCGATAATTCCGTTAATATGGTGTCACTCGCAGATGCTGAAATGGACTATACCACTGTTCGAGTCTTCAACCCCACGCCGCAGGTTGATGATAACTTCCTACAGGACATATTGACTCCTTATGGTAACGTAAAAAACGTTTGTCTCGAACGTTGGTCTACTCAACACAGATTACAGTAGTGGAATTCGTTCCGTGGAAACGCATGTCAAACGCAATATTCAATCACATTTACTAGTATGTGGTTATCGCTTTCAGGTCAAGTATACTGGTCAAGAGGGAACCTGCTTCCTATACAATGAAAATGGACACATTCGGTCTAATAGCCCGCGAAGAGTTTTTGTACTAAAGCCGTCATTAATGCGGCGTCGCAAATTGACGGTTTCTGATCTTGGTACTGCCACTCCTGACGATGGACCTACTTCTGACTCAGATCATGATGATCGTACAATCGGTTCTGATAATGGTGTCAATGGCTTGCCGCCATTACCTCCGCTACAGGTTCAGAATCCTATTCCGCCTAGGAGAGAACCTGTAACAATGACAAACAAGCGACGTCGCACTCAAGATGGTGAGCCTGGGGATTTGGCTGAACCTTCTGCCCGAACCTCCTCCGCATCGATTGTGTCCCCTGCTCCTCTCGATGCTACGATACTTTCTATCTGTGGTACGGTGAGTGGCGAAGAAGTCTCCAGCATCCCACCGGCTCGCGAAGTGACTCCTTCTGAGCTGCCTGTGTGTGGAGAGGGAGTAGAGTCCACCCCTTCGTCTTTGTGTCCTCCGTTACAGTCTGAGACAACGCAATGTTCTCCTGATCCTTCGTCTTCAGACGCCAACGGTTTCCCGAATTTTCCGCCTTTAACAACGCCTGAGGAGAATGAAATTAGCGACCAAGTATCAGCTGTTGCATTAGATGCTTTCGCCTTAGTGACTGGAACAGCATTACGTGACCCTAATTCTGAGGGGCAGGAAGCCGTGCCTATGACATCTCCGACACCTCCGCCTGCAGTGGCCGCCATGCCACGTAGCCGACAAAAACAGCGTATACAACCTGAGGTTGCGATAGCACGTAAGATATCTAAGAAAAAAAGGTTATGATGATGGGGGTTTGATTCGTCTGCGGACTCCGAAATGGACCTTGACCCTCAGCTGTCTACCTGATTCTGCCCAATACGTTCCGTACATCCCTGTATAGCTGCGATCAATGACCCAAGCTACACGTTCCTTTCCTTACAGTTAATCGTGTGGAATCAGAATTGCTATTGGCTTCGCTGCGTCGGTTCATTTATGATTCATGTGCAGACATAATCTTCTTACGGTAAGTGTTATTTGGTTTTTTCCTCCTTACCTGGTTTTCGTATAATCTTTCAAGTAGCACCCGCATATTTTATGGTGACCGACTCATTCTTTATAATTATTTCTTCATACCTTTAGCTGCTGACGGGTGTTGATATATATCAACGGAGACAGGTGAAAATGTGTGCCCCGACCGGGACTCGAACCCAGAATCTCTTGCTTACATGGCAGACGCTCTATCCATCTGAGCCACCGAGGGCACAGAGGATAGTGCGACTGCAGGGATTATCCCGCACACGCCTCCCGCGAGACCCACATTCTCACCTTATATGTCCACACACTGCATTCCTAGTGTCCCTACCCAACACACTCATTACTCGTGGAAGACATTCTTACCAAGTCCCGCAAGAGTTCGGGTAATATGTGTGCATCCGCACAGAAGAGGAAGGGCATGACCGGTATTGCCAGAACTGTATACTTAAATGGATATGAAACCATATCCATATAAGCCTTATTCTTTGGCGAAGGCATTCGTATCGGTGAGGTGTAAATGTTGGATCTTGGCAGGGGCATATGTTGTCAACTTTTTAAACTTACCTTGATTCTTTTATGTGTCCCTTCTGGCACTGGTCGCACAGTGGATCGTTCGCCTTTTTATAAAGAGGATATTGTTTATTTGTTGCGTAAAGGTCCTCCGAGTTTTCTGTTGGGTGGTGGTTTTAACTGTGTATTGCGTGCTGCAGATCGATCTCCAAATTTTAATTTCTGTCGTGAATTACATGAATTAATCAGCCCCTTACACCAACATCACGTCTGGATATGTAAGTACCCGACATTAATTAAATTTACGCACTTTACTGCGATTTGTAGTAGTAAATTAGATAGGTTTTACTTGTCAGACTGCTTGAGCGATAGTGTTCTTAATGTTGAAGTCATCCCAGCTTCCTTTAGGGATCACTGTGCTGTGGCGACAACTCTCCATCTTGAACTGCAACAGGTCAAATTGTTTCGCCCTCCGTGGATGTTAAACGTCGCTCACCTAGCTGACGCCTCTCTCGATGATGTGATGCGAGTCGTGTGGGATCGTACTTAATGGTACACTGGGAAATACTCTTCCACCCTTGACTGGCGGATACAGCTAGCAAAACCGAGGCGTAGGCAAACTCTGATACTTTTCTTTGCTGCCAAAGAGCGAGACTTTCGGAGAACTTATGAATATTACTATTCCATCCTGAGTTAACTTTATGCTGCTTCGGATCACGCCCCTCTGGGAAATGCGGTTGTAAGGCGTGTAAAGGCAGAAATGTTGAACTTGAAGAGAATACAAATGGAAGGTTTGAAAATCCGATCAAAGCCGCGTTCATAGGTGCCAGAAGAACTGAATTCCTCATATCATTTGCTTCGACATGAACGCCTTGCCCACGCACTTGTATTCATTCTCTCACGACAAATGATGGACGTAACGTAATGGCGCAAGCTGATACAGTGCGTATCTTACACCAGTACTATGTAGATATCTCTGACATCGACGAGTCCAATGAAACCTTTTACGACCAACTTGTCAGCAACTAGGACACGACAATTACACCTGAACATAATGCAACACTCTTAGCTGCCTTTCAGCCTGAGTAAATTTACAAACTTCTTGTGGGATGGCCTTCTCAAAAGTCTCCGAGTCTACAGGGACTTCCCAAGGAATTTTACGCGCGCTTTTGGCCGTTGTTGGGTGTTACCTCTACTTTCATTTTGAATGAAGTGTTACAGAGTAGAATAATGCCGAACTCATTCAAAGAGGGAAAAATTATTTTAATCCCGAAACGCACTGGACCCTCTGCCACTGATAGCTTTCACCCATTTACTTTGTTAAACTTTGATTATAAGACTGTCGCGAGGGGAGTTAATAGTAGGATGTCAGCTGTGATGAATATTATTGTTGCCAAACATCAAAGCTGCGTACCCCGTCGTACCATTATTACCCCTATAGTCGAGTGTCGAGACGTGGATTCGGTTTCTGCTGTAACGTCCCTTCTGCCCTTGCTTTTCTAGACCTCGAGATGGCATTTGATCGTGTTAATCACGACTTTCTGCTTCGGATTCTGCAGGCAATTGGTTTCACTGTTGACACACAGAGAGTGCTCTCAAATCTGTTTACGGGTATTTCGGCTCCGGTGGTTATTAATGGCCAACTGACGCACCCGATAAATATCTGTCGGGGAGTGCCTCAAGGAAGCCCGCGGTCAACAACTCTGTTTCTGTTGTCTCTGGAGCCCCTGCTTCAGATGCCAGCATCCCAGCTGATACGTTGGACGCTTTCCGGCGGAATTACAGTTGTTCATGGATACGAGGATGACGTGGTGGTTCTACTTCGCAGTCCTGCTGAGATAAATCGACTAACGGCTGTAATCGATGATTTTTGTCGGAGGTTAGGTGCAAAACGTAATGAAGATAAATGCAAACTTCATCCCTTGCGAGGTTTTGATGACGCGGTTGTTCCATGGGTTACCGCGGTGGATCGGCATACGTCTCTCGGTATCATCATTGATGGTTGTCCACTCAAAATGGCGGCGCTCAACTGGAAGTCTGTTACGGAAAAAATTCATGGAGCGATACTAGAGCAAGAAAGGCGCTGTCTTACTCTGCTCCAGAAAGTCCGAATACTGGATACATATGTCTTATACAAAGCTTATTACGTGGACCAATTTTCTCCGAAGAACCTACAACAATTGTCTGGTCGTTACTTATTGAAAAGACATATATTTCCCTTACAATATGACGTGATCACGAAGCCTCTTTCTTTTGGTGGGCTGGACCTGACTGATATACGAAGGACGACGCAGACGCTATATGTGCGTCTTACTGTTTTGGCGATGCCTCAAGAAATTCACACGATCACGTCTGGTTTATTTCTCTGAGTCCATCCTGCTGGGCTTGCACCCCCCGTTGACGGTGGTTGCATAAATTATAAGTTAAAACACAATAGTGACTTCTACCATGCGGTGAGATACTTGAGCGCTGACATCTAACAGAGACCTGTCCTCACAATGAAATTCCTAAAGACTCGTTAGGAAGCAGTCTCTTGCCTGAACCTCGTTGAAAGAGAACCGCCACAAACAACCTGGATGACAATTTGGTTCAATATCAGTCTTCCGATTGTGCCAATGCGCGTAGCGTCCTCGTGGCGAAAGATAGTAAATAACTTGATTCCAAGGAACGAACGACTTTCCCGTATTGGGCTCAGTAACACGGATTTATGTAGTCGTTGTACGTCTCTAGACACAATACGACATCGCTTTACTTGTGGAGATCATGTGGCAAACTGGTCTTGGATCAGGACTTCCTTACTCAATCTTCTGAGACTGCGTTCACTACGGACATCTTATTGCGCCCAGATTCTTCTTTCTTTCCGCGGTTGAAAACCCATGTCGTTTTGTGGTCGCTGTGGCACTTCATTCATTACGTTGTAGAAAGCGAGCGGGAAGATCACATGAACTTCATGCAGTACATGATCACTGCCTATTGGACAAACTTGCGAATGCTTCGATATCGAGACCTCTTCCCCAACATATTGGATCTTGTTTTCCGTCGGCAAGGTGTTGGTTAATTTATTTTTTTCTAATCATATGTGTTTTTCTCTGTTATGTATGTTCCCATTTGATTTGCTACGGTTTGTCCTCTCTTGGTTTCCCTGTTCGTTTTGTTTTATGTTTTGGCTCAGCATCGCTCCAGTTCTATTGTAAAATGTGTATTCATGACGCATAGATACGGATGAGCGTATACAATCCTTGCAATCAATTTGGGAATTTTCTTAGTTTGCTGTTTCGAATTTAAGCTGGTTTCGTTTTCCTTCTACTTTTAGATTCTATTACAAACTATAAAAATACATAAACAATACAAAATAAAAAAAAATTACTACGAAAACCTTTTATAAATATTTGTTGATACGTATAATGTGAGCTTGGTGGTGGTTTGTGGGCTACGTTCTCGTTTTCCCCCCTTTCTCCTTTAATTTATTTTTCTCCCATTTGCAGCTTATATTACATGAGGATCTGACAATGGTCTTCTGAAGTGTCACGATAGTACCATGTCATTCTGATAAAAGAAAGGACGGCATAGTGGTTCACCTGCCTGGTAAATAGGAGATCCTGGGTTCGAATTCCGGTCCAGTACACATTTTGACTCGTCGCCGTTGATGACACGTAATGTCAAATGGTTCAAATGGCTCTGAGCCCTATGGGACTTAACATCTGAGATCATCAGTCCCCTAGAACTTAGAACTACTTAAACTTAACTAACCTAAGGGCATCACACACATCCATGCCCGAGGCAGGATTCGAACCTGCGACCGTAGCGGTCGCGCGGTTCCAGACTGAAGCGCCTAGAACCGCTCGGTCACACCGTCCGGCACACGTAATGTCCCGATGGAGCTGACGGCAGCGATCCCCTTTAATTTACATGTAATGTTTCATAGCTCCAGATTCCTCGTGTTTTTTCGGACATGCATTTATATAAAAGCTCTGCAATCATATTACTGCGTTAATTACGTAGCCATGGTTACTGAATAGCCACTAATATGAAGTTTACCGCTTAGAAGGGCATGAGGACGATTAGATTATTAAGTGAAGTTGTGAGGGAGTGATTATGATTGGTGAACATGGTTATGGAATGTGACAAAGGAATATTGTTAAGATGTTAATCGAAAATACAGAACTGTTGTTATGCAGAGAGTAATCTCGAGAACCCACACTGAGGAAGCGTTGTCATTATGTCGGTAGCAGGAAGCGCCAAGTTCATTCATCGAACGGAGGATTTTTTTTTTTGTCCACATCCAGGGACACAGTGTTCTAGTGAATTACAATAAAAAATTAATTCACATATGATTTAAGCTGCCCGAGTAATATCTATAAGTTGAAAATAGCATAGGGGAATGATCTTACATAGTTTTACCAGAGGAGACGAGTGCATTTTTACCCCTGCCTTAGCAAAGTGTAAATCAACTGACCTTTTCAAGAGAATGCAAAATACGGAGGTGAAACAATCACGACGAACCATTTCTATGAGAAAGGAGTGAAGATATACCTACCTATAATCAGGATTATCAACTGTTATTATTAAGAGTGAGGAAGAAGCAAGTACTGTTTTCTCAGTAATGCATGCCAAATTGTGTTACTGGTTTCTTTATTATTAAGCTAGGGATTGCGGATTTTGAAAAGGGAGCTTGGAAATCAATGGACTGTATGAAATTGGATAAATTTTGTGATGTAATATAGGTGAATTTCTCAACAGATTCGTGATTCCAGCAGACAAGGAGCCCGGAAAGTGTGTCTCAGCTACCAATATGTGACCGCAAATAATATTTTGTATTGCTTTAGATTTACTTTCTGCGATCAAACATACCTGTGATGAGTTATTCAGACGCCTCTCTATAGCTGCAGAGGCCAGCATGCAGCCACGGCTTTATAAGTAACCATGTATGTGCTGTATTTCTTAGTATGTTTCTTCAGTTTCTGATTAAGTTACTGGACCGCGAAAATATCTGCTGTTCTATTTTTCAAACATACGGTAAGAAAACCTTTATTGCAGAATACAGAAATTAACGTATGAAGTTGTCAGCGGAGGAATTTGTGTATATAGTTTTTAGTAATTTTGCGTTAGCAGAGTAGTTGTTTAGAGATCAAGTCAAAATTGTTAATTAGACTGAAACATAGCAACTGATTGCAGATGGAAGAAGTGAAATGGTAAATGTAGTCACAGAACTTATTCTATTGCTTACAAGGAGTGAGGCACTAACTGCACAAAATGTTATGTCAGAATGGTGGTAAATACAAGGTTCCCTATAAGCATTGTTGACTAATAACAAATTAGAACTCTGCAGTGCACTGAAGACAGCAACCATACGTGTCCGATAAACTTCTGTTTAGTAACAGAGTGCGTTGTCAAGATGGGTTTCAGTACATGGGTTGGTTTGTGCGTACAGCAACTGAGTACATGTAGTTTACATGAGCCCGGCTGGCATTCTTATACAAATTCTCGTCTTGTCCGTTGTGTGGTGACGTAATGTCTTATACTTACCCTTACTTTGTTGTCTCTCAATTCTTTATATACTCCTGTTGATAGCAGATTCGGTAAAACACCGGTAGTCATGCTTTAAGGTAACATTCTTTAAATTGCTGTTTTAAAGCTTGGATTATTTCCTTGTCTGCCCCTGGGCTGCCTAAGTTGGTCGAGTCCATCATTATAAGAAGTATATATCCTCACATCTTCGGTGCTGGGCGTTCGTCCCATGCGATAAAATTCCTCTGCGTGAAGCATAAATGTAAACAAACCTACATGAGCACAAATAACCTCAGTAATTAGAGCGTGCAAACCTTAGATTGAAATAATATCGGATAGAGTGAAGGCAATGTTACTGAAGCAATAAAAAGTTTCACAGATCAATTCACTGAGAAGAGTGCAGTCTTCTAGTTTCTTATCTGCTGTGGATAAACTGAATTGAGCTTCTTACACCGAACTGATTGAAAGGACCTATCAAGTCGCATTTTGTGATGCTATTGGAGATGTAGAGACAAGTGAAGCGCAACTGTTAATCGTCATGATCAGATATGAAAATGGAAAGGAGAGATTACTGCACCCTACATTGTCATGCACATTGAGCCTCGTTCCTAACAGTTTTATGAGAAGTATTTTCTCAAATAGATTTTAATATTCAGTGTGATATCTGTTCACAACTGACGAGAAAAATTCGTGACGGTAATTACTATGGAATATCGTTGTCATATGTAGATTCACTAATTTTCTGTAAAAAAAAAGTGATGTTCAGTATAGGGCTGCCGACATCTCAGATAACCAATTACTCACAGATTCATAATGTGGTTTTGCAAATTACTGCGACATCAGTCTATCAGGTAATATATTTTTCTTACACGTAAAATGGGAGTTTTGGAACTGCTTCCTAGTATGGGTATAGGAAGCTATTAATTGGAGAACACCATATATATGACATAAAATTTTGACGATAAGTTGCTAAATAACTTAGAGTTTTATAAACGTGGAAAAAGTACCTTAGTTGGTTTTTGTCTTAAATGAGCAGTGTAAAGTGAAGTACTGCTTTATACTGCTACATAATAGGAACAACTGTAAGGAGGAAAGATCTGAGAACTACAGCCTCGGACACGCTAGAGGTTCGAGTCCTCCCTCGGTAATGGATGTGTGTGTTATTCTTAGCATAAGTTAGTTTAAGTATAAAGCAGTTTTGTCCCTTAATAATTCACACACATTTGAACTTTTTTCTGAAACTTCCTGGCAGATTGAAACAGTGTGCCGGCAAATTACTTGGTTTGGGTTCTGCTTGAGCACACAATATTAGCAAATTTCATATCAGGTGCAGAGTGAATATTCATTCTTGGATTTCCAAAACTGTTTTGTGTTTAGATCTGTAACTGTTACAAGCTGAGACCACAAAGTGAATAACATAGTAAGGCACATTCAAGCGGAAGCAGCTCGTCAACCAAGAAGAATACATCGATCCTTTACTTTTATAAATCAGAGTACATGCAGTTCTTTTAAGTTTAGGTAAAGTCTCATGACATGACTACAATAACCATTACCGATTACTGTAACACGCTGTAAATCAAAATCTATGCGCCATAGGTGTCTTTCGTTGAACAAAGCATTATCGTACTAAATGTAAGAACTGTATGTGTAATATTATCATAACAAATGTGACTGTGTCCAAAATGAGAAAGAATTTAATGACAGATCGATCACGTCAGGCGCCGAAAAATCTCCAGTCTATGGCACCGCCATTTGTAAATGCAGTCCTGCCAAAATCGTGCTGCCGGTTTCTCTGGAGACAGACCGAACGATATTACGTGCTCTCAGTCGTTCACGTAGCCGTGTTTCAGGTATCACTGAGCAAAAGGGAGGGGAGGTATACAAGATTAATCTCTGTAGAGAAATCACCTGTCGCCAAAAGTGCAATTTGATTTAATATACAAAAAAGTGTCATGTCTGAATAACTTCACTCGGTTTCTTAAGTTGTACTCGGCGACTAGTGTTTACCAGAAACCAGAATAACGTCAGGTGTGCCCCAGCAGAGTGTGACAGGACCGCTACTATTCTCTGTACACAAAAATGATTTGCTGGATCGGATGGGCAGCAATTTACAGCTTTTTGGTGGTGATTCTGTTGTTTACGGTAAGGTGTCGAAGTTATGTGATTGTAGGAGAATACGAGATGGCTTAGACCTAATTTCTAGTTAGTGTGCCGAATCGCAGCTAGCTCGAAATGTAGAAAAATGCGGATGAGTAGTAAAAACAAGCCCTTAATTTTCGGATACAACACTGGTAGTATCCTGTTTGACACAGTCACGTCGTTTAAATATCTGGGAGTAGTGTTGCAAAACGATATGAAATGGAAACAGAGTGCAAGGATTGTGTTACGCAAGGCGAATGCTCGACCGCGGTTGACTGGAAGAATTTTACGTGTGTGTGTGAAATCTTATGGGACTTAACTGCTAAGGTCATCAGTCCATAAGCTTACACGCTACTTAACCTAAATTATCCAAAGGACAAACACACACACCCATGCCCGAGGGAGGACTCGAACCTCCGCCGGGACCAGCCGCACAGTCCATGACTGCAGCGCCTCATACCGCTCGGCTAATCCCGCGCGGTGGAAGAATTTTACGCAAGTGTGGTTCGCATGTATAGGACACAGGTGTTACCTAGTCTTGAGTACTTCTCTAGTGTTTAGGATCCTTACCATGCCTGATTAAAGGAAGAGATCGAAGCAATTGAGAAGCGGGCTGCTAGATTAGTTACTGGTAGGTTCGAGCAACGCGCAAGTGTTACGGGCCGGCATTTGAAGCTGACTTTAGAACAGTTCTACTACGGCCGCGAACATACATTACGCGTAAGGATCACAAAGGTAAGATACGAGAAATTAACGCTCATATGGAGGCATGTAGATAATCGTTTTTTCCTCGCTCTGTTTGCTAGTAGAACGAGCAGGGAAATGACTAGGTAGTGGTACGGTGTAACCTCCACCACGCGCCGTATGATTGATTGTGGTGCATCTATATAGATATAGATGTAAGTGTCGATGTATATTTAAGCAGCAAGCCAAGTTACTCTAAATTTCATTTCCTTTACGCTACTACTGGGATAAACCAAGCCAGTATTAACTTAAGGTAATCATAGATGTGAAAATATTGCAGTTTATACCCTCCAAAATATTTCTCCATGGCAAACGTCGAGAGTGTTATTGAGACTGCAAACACTATTAGCAGTGTATTGTTTGGAATGTGGAAAAAAGAGCTGAAATGAAGTGAGAAAACTGTTCGTATTCCAGTATCACTCCCTATCATCCAAAAACTAATGACTGTACTTGAAACTTTTATCGAAACACACTGTGTGCCGTCACATGGTCAAATGCAATCAATTACAGCGCGATGTGTATGTACTCTCTGCAATACCACTGCACCCAACATCCTATGCCGAAAGTGCAGTTAAAAACTAGGAAGGATGTGTTCCACGTTTAGTATTTCAATAATCAGTCAGCACAGATAATGCTCTGAAACTTGTTTTCTTTCCATTCGTTCAATCCACGATATCATAAGGGTTTGCATTTGGAAGCAGCCTACTTCAGGTACAAAGAACTCTTTTAGTCTTGTAACACCAATGATAGATATATATTTATGTATATTCCGTATACGTTCTCTGCTGACATTATACGCTAGTGAATCTGCGTAGTCAAGATCTTTGGTTGTGTAAATACGTAACAGTTATGTTAATGATTTTGGTGTTTTAGGAAATTAAATTTTAACGGTACCCTTGGTTTTATTTGTAATACTCTTTGAATGTAATGATTTGTAAAAAGTCTGTATATTTTACTGGTCCATATGCAGGGAAGCTAAATGTAAAGCCTATAGTAAAGCCCCGCCGCTACGAAAGTAGTTTGGCGGGACTGAATAATGGGGGCCTGGCGCGCAGGGCTCTTGATTCCTCAGTGGCGAGGGGATATTCGAGTTCTGACTGTGATATGGGGTTGTCAGTGGATATTCTAGTTCGACTGTGGTACTGAGTTGTCAGCGGCGGCCGTGGTCAGCTATTGTGGTTCATATGGGTATGAGGCAAGGAGAGCTTTCGAGCATGTAAATTAGCCTCAGATGGAATGCAAAGTGGTCTGTCGACCGTGATAGTATAACTGGCGCTGTTTGGTTAAATTTACGACGCCAAGAAGAGTTACATGAGGGCGTGGCTAACGTTAAGAGCCGTGGACCCTTTACCGTCAATTTTATAGCCACTGTAATTTTCCACAAGCGCGACCACCTTCTGCGGAATTGTTATCTAAATATGTACATCCAATGGACCAGGTATTATGTGTTGAATAATAACTTTTTGTGGGACTTTTAAATTAAGCCTGCACACCCGCGATTGTTCCCAGTCACATTCCTAGACAGAGTTCTTTCCAAGTGAATTAATTCCGAGTATCCTGCTTTTTATTAAACCGACAATTTTGCAGTGAAACGTATTGCAGTTTCGTTACCTTTGTGGAGTATGGAGTTCGGTTAGTTTTCTGTACAATAGTAAAAGATTTATTCCACATGAATTTTTCGTCTTAAAATTTCCTAAAGTGTGTTCTTAAAGAAAGCTTTTATTAAGTAAAAAGCTTCCATTAAAATATTCAGTGACAGTAATGTACAGTGCTTACACCAGTCTGTAAGTGAAAGTTATAAAAAGACAGCTGTCCTATTTCAATTTGAGCAGGTTTTTTAAAGTTGTAATTGTTTGCTTCTTTTTAAGTGGTTTTTCAAGTTGTGCAGTCATTTAAAAAGCCAGTTTGTCTTTGAGTCCAATGAGAGACTAGTTGCTAGTTGTCCGTGTTAACTGTTGAACTCCTTTTGCATTATTTCTTATATTTAATGTTGTTACTAAAGGTATCTGCTATTGTTTTAATTTTGTGTGTTACCATTTACTATTGCTTATGGTTCTTCAAACGATACCAATTTTGGAGGCCCCGTAAGCTACTTCACTCATGTGATAAATGAAAGTAAAGACGCCCTCTGAGCAAGTGTAGCAATCAGTACAATCATTTATTCTGCTCCAAACCTATTCTTATAATTAATAAGTATACTGCCCATTTATGCAAAGAAACTTCATGTACAAATTTCTGAGGCCCATAGTAATCAGTACTGTTTCGAAACATGATATTTTGTGTAATAGTTAATTAATATAATTTTAGTCCATCTTACTGCTAGTCAGACTTTGTTAGCAGGTTTGTATGCTCATCTGCATTTGTTCATTGTACACCACAGTAGTTTTTACCATTAGGAAGCGTTATTGAGAGCCAGCGTGTACTGATGTATATATATTTATTGGCCATTCTGTGTTATGAACAAGCGTTAGCTGTTACGTAGTTTGCTAGAGCAAGTTACTGTATAATATTGAGTGTAACTGTGTTGGAAGAGATTAGCCAAAGAATAAAGTGAGGTTAGTTCTCTTAAGTCAAGTTTAATACCACTTTTCCATAAAACGTGGCTCCACATTGCCTAACTAGGCTATCAACCTCATGTAAATATAATTACACTTTACTTTCGTATTAGTAGAACGTAAATGCAAAACCCATTTGTTGTGCTGCTGTTCTTGTTTCACTTTCTTCGCAATTACGAAATCATAGCATGGTTTTTTGTCATTAGGTACAGTCGCGGTCTGGCTAAACCCTTTACAAAACGTTAACATTGTCTGTGACTGATAAGATTACAGTCCAAAAGCATACTACTAGGGGCACTAGGGGATGGGTGGTGAGGAGGTGAGGGGGGGTGGGGGGGTCCTGGAGCTGTGTTTATTCACAGCTGAATAAACTGTTATATTTAAGATTAATCACTTGTTTGCCGTCCAAAAGACAGTTCAGCCATGACTTACTTCTATTGCTAGAAGTCACAGATTAGATATTTGCAGATAACCAATTTCAGCAACGTACTGCGGCTGTGAATGGTCTGGTCACGTCTTAACAGTCAGCGAACTACATGTAACCATCGTGAACACATATTGTTACGTCCAAGTCCTATCAAGCTGCCAAACAATGTCTCATTATACAGTGCAAAATTTAATATCACTGACCGTCACATAGCAGTGTACAAATAAAAATAAAGTGAATGAAACTTTGGATATTTTGTCACTTATATTACTGAAGATTCTAAGTATTAATCTTACAGTTTCATGACGCTGCCCTATTCGAAATATTATGCAGGAGACGATCTGTGATGACAGTGGTCCAGAACTGCTCCATATCTCAAGTTAGCGACAATTCATTAATTTTGTGTAATGCCATAAACTGTTGGCAGAGGTTGGTTCCCTGCCCGCTGCAGCGCACAAGGGTCACAGCTGCTAGCGCTGTTATATCGTCCCTCACAAACACAGGAGAGCCCAGTTCGTTTCTTATGAGTCTGGCCTGCTGTCAACTACGTGTCTACAGGTTCAAATGGTTCAAATGGCTCTCAGCACTAAGGGACTTAACATCTGTGGTCATCAGTCCCCTAGAACTTAGAACTACTTAAACCTAACTAACCTAAGGACATCACACACAACCATGCCCGAGGCAGGATTCGAACTTGCGACCGTAGCAGTCGCGCGGTTCCGGACTGAGTGCCTAGAACCGCTAGACCACCACGGCCGGCTGTCTACAGGTGGAACCTCTCTGCCAGCATGGCACATTCGCAAACGCCCAGTTTCAAAATCATTTAGAGAGACAGAGCAATCATAAGCTTTACAGTTCTCTTTGCTGTGACACATCCGAGTGACTAGAATTGTTTCGTATTAACACTGCAAGAATCGATTTTTTAAAATAAAGTGTACTTCGTGCAAAATAGACAGAGAAAAATAAATCTACGTTGCTTTTTATTTGTTGTTGTTGTTGTCTTCAGTCCCGAGACTGGTTTGATGCAGCTCCCCATGCTACTCTATCCTGTGAAGGCTTCTTCATCTCCCAGTACTTTCTGCAACCTACATCCTTCTGAATCTGCTTAGTGTAATCATCTCTTGGTCTCCTTCTACGATTTTTACCCTCCACGCTGCCCTTCAATACTAAATTGGTGATCCCTTGATGCCTCAGAACATGTCATACCAACCGATCACTTCTTCTAGTCAAGCTGTGCCACAAACGCCTCTTCTTCCCAATTCTATTCAATACCTCCTCATTAGTTATGTGATCTACCCATCTAATCTTCAGCATTCTTCTGTAGCACCACATTTCGATAGCTTCTATTCTCTTCTTGCTCAAACTATTTATGGTCCATGTTTCACTTCCATACATGGCTACACTCCATACAAATACTTTCAGAAACGACTTCCTGACACTTAAATCTATACTCGATGTTAACAAATTTTTCTTCTTCAGAAACGCTTTCCTTGCCATTGCCAGTCTACATTTTATATCTTCTCTACTTCGACCATCATAAGTTAATTGCTCCCCAAATAGCACTACTCCTTGACTACTTTAAGTGTGTCATTTCCTAATCTAACAGCCTCAGCATCACCCGATTTAATTCGACTACATTCCATTATTCTAGTTTTGCTTTTGTTGATGTTTATCTTATATCCCCCTTTCAAGACACATTCCATTCCGTTCAGCTGCTCTTCCAGGACCTTAGCTGTCTCTGACAGAGTTACAATGTCATCGACGAACCTCAAAGTTTTTGTTTTTCTTCTCCATGCATTTTAATTCCTACTTTCTTTTGTTTTCTTTACTGCTTGTTCAGTATACAAACTGAATAACATTAGGGATAGGCAGCAACCCTTTCTCACTCCCTTCCCAACCACTGCTTCCCTTTCATGTCCCTCGACTCTTATAACTGCCATGTGGTTTCTGTACAAATTGTAAGCAGCCTTTTGCTCCCTGTATTTTACCCCTGCCACCTTCAAAATTTGAAAGAGAGTATTCCAGTCAACATTGACAAAAGTTTTCTCTAAGTCTACAAATGCTAGAAACGTAGGTGTGTCTTAGGAGTTCAGCGTGACCAGGTTGCCCCCATACACGTTTCCCACGATTGTCTGGTTGAAGGCATATGTGACACTCATCGGTGAAGAGAACGTGATGCCAATCCTGAGCTGTCCATTCGGCATGTTGTTGGGCCCATCTCTACCGCGCTGCATGGTGTCGTGGTTACAAAGACGGACCTCGCCATGGATGTCGGGAGGGAAGTAGCCTATGGCGCACTGTTTGAGTAGTAACACGACGTCGTGTGGCTGCACGAAGCATTATTCGACATGGTGGCGTTGCTGTCAGTGTTCCTCCGAGCCATAATCCAGAGATAGCGGTTATCCACTGCAGCAGTAGGGCTTAGGCGGCCTCAGCGAGACAGATTCTATCTCTCTGTATCTCCTCCATGTTCGAACAACATCGCTTTGGTTCTCTCCGAGACTCCCGGACACTTCCCTTGTTGACAGTCCGTCCTGGCACAAAGTAACAATGCGGATGCGATCGAATCGCGGTATTGACCGTCTGCGCATGGTTGAACTACGGACAACACGAGCCGTGTACCTCCTTCTTGGTGGAATGACTGGAACTGATCGGCTGTTGGACACCCTAAGTGTAATAGACGCTGCTCATGCATGGTTGTTTATATTTTTGGGCGGGTTTAGTGACAGCTATGAACAGTCAAAGGGACTGTGTCTGTGAAACAGTACCTACAGTCAACGTCTTTCTTCAGGAGTTCTGGGAACCGGGTGATGCAAAACTTTTTTTGATGTGTGTATATGCTGTACAATGGGATCATCTTGCATTTATATCCATTGTCATATGTGAACACTGCCTGAAAAATGTGTCGTGAGTACAGTTAGGAGTAAAGAAGTAACAATTCAAAACGTCATGACTGATGGGGCAGTTTTATTGCATGAACTGTGAAAAAGTGGTAAGCGACAGCCTTTTTTTTTCCTTGCGTCATTTTGCGGGGCGTTCTAAGCCTGAAAAATTGTATTAAATGTTTGAAGCAGTGTGTAGCATTTTTGCAAGTCACTAAGTGCTTTCGTTCTCATATACTGGATGCATAAAATTTGTGTGTCCGCGAGCGTGGCGTACACTTCTTTTTCACCCCGGCCCTTTTCGCTTTGTAGGTATGTGGGTCTTGCACCCACAGCTACTCTGTCCCAAAAGCCCTTGACAGAGTACCAACTTTCGTTGAAATCGTTCCAGTGGTTTCGGAAGAGATTTGGAATATACATACACTACCGCCCATTAATTTCAATACACGCAAATAAATGACATTTACTTCTCTGTACATAAGGTCTAATACCGTGGGTACGATTGAGGAAGTAAAGGAATAGTGCAACAGTTGTATATATGTCATGATTTTTGTTTGTGGTCATCGAGACAAAATAGTATCCAACAACAATTTTGTGTACATAAACGTTATGTACCTATCTGATATGTTTCTTAACCTCTTTGCCGACGGACGCCAGATTCGGTGTACCTGTGTTGTTCCCTGTAGTGATGTGATGTCCGCTGCGAACAGCAAGCATCGCTACGATACATAACATCTGGTTCCTGCACGTCAGCTCCTTCGTGACATTGAGGTGTGCAGATCACTAGTATGGCTCCACGAGTGGAGATACCCATAGAAAAACGTACTGCAATTGTAGCACTTAGTCAAGCAGGTTTATCTATTTGACAACCTCGTAAAACACCTAAAAGTGATGATAAATGTATCAGTATTACCAGTGAGAGAAACAGATTCAAAACAGCGCCCCAAATTCGTACAGAATTTGTAGAAACGAACACAACAGCAGTATCTGTTGCAACAGTAAAATGGGGACTGACTGAAGCCGGCTTGAAAGGATGTGCCACAGCTAGAAAACCCCCTATGAGGTCCATAGATAAACAGAAGAGACTTGAATGGGCTAGAAAACATCGTAATTTGACATCGGAAGAGCGTACGAAGATGTTACTCGCCGATGAAGTGAAGTTCGAGATTTTTGGAACCAGAAGTAGAATATATTTTCGCCTATTTGTAGGGGAAAGATGGATTGCCCTTAATAGGAAAAGGTTCACCTTACGACAGGATAATGATCCAAAACATCGGTCGGCATACTGTACGAACTACATTACATCAAAGGAAAAACAAAAAGTAATGAATGATATGGTATGGCCATTCCAAAGCCCCGATTGTAATCCCACTGAAATGGGCTGGGATGACGTGGACAGACTTATCAGGGAAGTTAATATATCTAGCAAGGAACATCTCCTACAAAAACTGACTGACCGCATGCCTCGAATTTGTGAGGCAGTCATTAAATCCAAAGGAGGATGCTCTGATGAAAGTGAAATATAATGATTGTGATTGTATTCTATATGTGGAAGTTAACACAATTATATTTTGTGAGAAATATCGTTTGACTTGTGTTGCAAATACGAAATACCAGGGCGTGTTGAAATTAATGAACGGTAGTGTAATTACACACACTTTTCTAGTATGTGTGAATGTGTTGTTTTCGTGATCTGATTTTGATGAAAATATATAGCCTGTACGGTACCCCTGAAGCTACCAGTGAAAAGCCCACAAAAATCTATCTCGTAGTTTTTGAGATTAGTGTGTTCAGAAAGGCAGACAAGAAAGTTTTAGTAAAACTTCAAATCACGATATAATTTTTTTTGTCGCCAAACGATTTCGTTAACTATAGCTCGTACAGTGCTCTAACCTATCCTCAAATTGCCGGCGAAAAACCCATGAAAATTCGTCATGTAGTGTTGGAGATTAGTGTGTTCAGTGACAAACAGACACGACGATTTTACAGATTTATTATTAATATGCATGATATATTACAGTTTCTGAATGGAAATATACATAATTCTGTTATTAGTTGAAAACATAAATATTTAAGTAGTTATATTCTGCAAAAGAATTGCATAAATACTATATTTTTCATTCCATGTATTCGACATTTGTATGAGCAAACTTTATCTCAGTCCATAGGAAACTGTCCTTTAGCATGTTTTCTTAGATATGCCCCACGTGACCACATCTCATCACTTAATTTTGCACCAGGTTACCTCCATCTACCATTTATTATGTCACTGAAATGGCATTTCTTATCACAATTACTGGATTACTCACAGCGGCCAAAGACAGACTTTTTCACCTATAGCTTGTACAGTTGTCTGAGTATATAACCTTTTCATTCACAAAACATATAAAATTTCTTACTCTTAGGCATCCATCAGCTACATCTACCCCTACAGCATAATATTTCTTTAAACTAATGCTTGGTGTGATCATTTAACGTCTGCTCAGTACACAGTAAAGAAGAAGAAATAGAAAAACTAAACTTGGTTTCGTTGCAAATAAGAACTACATAGGTAATGTTTACTATAGTCAGAAGAAAAACATCGTACACTACTTAGTAATAAAACAAGACGATAGAAGAAATGTATCTAATTTCTTACATACTCACACGCTCTCACATTTAATGCCTGTCCATCAGCATCATATCTATATCACTGTGTATCTCAAGTATTCTACCTCACTTCGGATACGGCAAAAGTTAAGCGCTCTTGTGCTGTGCGCCAAAATTTGAAATATCTTTGGAAAACAAATTTGAACTTCGAGATTTCGTTACCAGTTCGTTCGATTTATTATGTGTCATGATCAATATGTTGTACCCTTTCCTAAATTTAATAAGTTTTGTCTTAGGATCCTGATGATGTGTCATGACCTCGCTTTACTTTTTCATGTATTCTGTTAAAATCTGCTTTTTCTGGCCAAGGTCCAGCTCCTGGGAATATAACAACTTCTTCCACCAAAGTTTTCAATTTTTTGTTTTCTTGATTTCACTAAACTCTGTGGATTCGTGAACCAATGCTGTTAATATATGCTTCAGTTCGGTTATTTCTTTGCCTCATACCCTTTAGTTGTGAAGACAATAATCTCTACTCGATCTCATTCTAGGTTCGAACATCAGTAACTTGCCACAATGACTGGGGGTTGTTACACTTTTTGCGTGTTTCACCATACCCCCTTCGATTAACTTATCAATTTCATTCTGTATCACTACCATCGGTGCTATGGGTACTGGATTAGGTAGTATGAAAAATGCTTCATTGCCCACTGCATCTCAAAAACACTTGCAACCATACAGCAAACCGGCTTCTTTGTTCTATTGTAATACGTTACTCGGTATGTGATCAGAAACCAGTATGTTTCCTCTCTTCTTACAAAGTCTCTGAATTACAAGGGATGATAAATACTGACTTACTCTGGTGAATAGGATTTTGAATAGATGTACATGCCGTTTCGTTTACCATTCTCCAGCTCATATATATAAATATATAAATATATATATATATATATGTATATATATTGTCAGACCATAATACAACAACGTTTCATATGCAAACACTAGAAGTATCGGTTACTCACATTGCAAGTGATCCAATGCAATATCCTATTCATCTTATTCAACTCTATCGAAACTGTGCTAATCGTCACTGCTCTCTCTGTTGGTTACGTCTCGTATTAAATCGTTAATATGGTCACTGTAGCGCTTAAACACATTGATTACGTAATGAACAAATATGTTTGTCATATTTATACCTTGCTGACGGTTAAAACTGCGGTCGTCCAAGAAATCTCCAACTTTTTGCGCAATCCGTTTACGTTCTTCATAAGCTTTTATCTTCTGACCCGTAAGGTTAATGACATGCTTCCAGATCAGTTTCCACAATCGCACGAAATTACTACGGCTGTCATCGTATATTCGTATGGTGAGTTCGTCCACCACCATCACTACCAACATGACTTCAATGTTGCCAACGCGAATTTCCGGGAAGAACTGCTGTAGCTGACCAGTTAGGGCAGCAACGGCCACCGTCGACTGGTCGCTTGCTTCGAACGCTGGGCTGCCACTGAAGACCCAGCTACCGGTGCGCGCGGCCTTCTGGAGACGGGAAATGAGTGTCATTTCGGAAATAGTACCCTGGACTACTTGTCTCGCCATTGTTAGCAGTTCTTGACTCTGTTGACCTCGTAGGTTATAGGATTCCACCGAATCGATCTCTGCCCTTTCATTGACAATAATATTCCCATTTTTTAAGAAGATGACTGTGTAATCTCGGAGATCTCTTCTCGTTCTGACCATTCCGGCGAAAAAGTCCTCCTTGTTCTCTACGTTTCTGACGTTCCTGATGACTTTTGATCTCTCGTTCACCACAGACTCGCTCGCAGCTACGGCATCTCTGACTAATTTCCGAAACTCTTTTCTGTTCTCATTGCTTCTGAGGGCCTCTTGGTAATCTTGTAGCACCCCATGCCGCACCTCCTGCATTATACTTACGGCCGTCCTGAAGTTTATTGATGCGTGCATGAAGAAGAGGACTGACGAGGCGAACGGGAAGACACCCGGCGCAGAAAGAAAGCCGAAGCGGACACCTGTGGCCGTGACGTTGAGTCCATTGTAGGTGAGCTGATGAAAGAAAGAGAAGAAGTGATAAGAGTGCATGGTTAAATTGTCGTCACTGGTAATATTTTTTGCAAATAGTAAACGGAATTTTTTTCCAGGACCTGAAAAATGTCATCAAGAAGCCGACTGAAGTTAGTTATGTGGCTAATACTCTTTATTGAAACTGTCAATATTGGAAAGCTTGTATATGTTGACATAAAAATTTTCTGGGTTTGGTACCGCGTCATAATGTAAAGACTACTGATGCTATGGAAAAGCCAACGTTTCGGCCACGATTGCAGCAGCCCTCTTCTGGGTATAATGGTGCGTTCTAGCTATGTAGTGTCCTTTATATTTTGTTGTTAGTGTTCACTGCGCATGCCATTACGTCATAACTTTAAAAAGGTGGTTAGTTTATTGGTCACTTAAGGAAGATGGAGGGGGAACTTTATTTTAATAGGTTATTGTGGTGGAGGGAGAACGTGACCTCTGTTGTCCATTGGCTCCTGTGTCATGTACCATGGTTGGTGGCCAGCGTCGAATGAGAAGTTCTCTGCTGTTTACCAACTGCTGGACGTCGGCCGCGCGGCGGCAGTTACTCGCCGGTAGTGCTCGTGCCTCGTGTTGACAGTGCGGTCTGTTGGACTCTGATTGCTGGCAGCCAAGATGGGGCAAGCCTGAGTCCATCCTCCCTGTTCATGTTGTTAGGGTGTTTAAGTATTTCGATGGCCTCTCTGATTTTGCGTTTCGTCATAATTGGCTGCTTGACCAACACACTGGCTTCGCTGAATTTTTATCTTTTCCGCAGTCATGGTGATGTTCTGCCACTGAGGATTTGTTGTGCTGCCCTAGACGAATATAACGCTCGCGCTCCCGAATGCGCGTTGCTATTGGCCTACCAGTCTCTCCGATGTATGCCTCTCCACATTCCATTTTCCACCTTGTAAACGCCTGCAGAGTGTAATGCATCCACCTTGTCCTCAGTGGAGCCTAGCACGTCCTGGATCCTACGACCACTATAGAAGAAGGCTGCACCCCAACGCGGCGTTGGTGTTTGCCTATTCGGTCAGTGACGTTTTTCACATAGGGTAAGCGTACTGTTGGCTGCAGTTTGTCTATTTCCTGCTTATCTTTCTTGCTTGTGTTCGTCGACAAGGCTGTGTTTATCGACTTATGACTGTAGCCTTTGGCTAAAAACGTACTGCGTAACCTTTTAAGCTCAGATGTGATGTCTTGAGCATCGCTTAGGCGCTGAGTACGGATTGCCAAAGAGCGGATGACAGAGTTCTTCTGCGCTGGGTGGTGGTAGGACTGGGCGTGCAGATACCTGTCAGTATGTGTAGGCTTACGATATACTCTGTGCCCCAGTGTGCCCTCCGTTCTCCTGTACACTTCGACGTCTAGAGCTTAAAAGGTTACGCACAACGTTTTTAGGCAATGGCTGCAGCTATAAGTCGATAAACACAGCTTTGTCGACGAACACAAGCAAGAAAGATAAGCAGGAAATAGACAAACTGCAGCCAACAGTACGCTTACCCTATGTGAAAAACATCACTGACCAAATAGGCAAACACTTTCGCCACGTTGGGGTCCAGCCTTCTTCAATAGTGGTCGCAGGATCCAGGACGTGCTAGGCTCCACTAAGGACAAGGTGGATGCCTTATACACCGCAGGCGTTTACAAGGTGGAATGCGAATGTGGAGAGGCATACATCGGCGAGACTGGTAGGCCAATAGCAACGCGCATTCGGGAGCACGAGCGTTATATTCGTCTAGGGCAGCACAACAAATTCGCAGTGGCAGAACATCACCATGACTGCGGAAAAGAAATAAAATCCGGCGAAGCCAGTGTGTTGGTCAAGCAGCCAATTCTGACGAAACGCAAAATCAGAGAGGCCATCGAAATACATGAACATGAACAGGGGGGATGGACTCAGGCTTGCCCCATCTTGGCTGCCAGCAATCAGAGTCCAACAGACCGCACTGTCAACACGAGGCACGAGCACTACCGGCGAGTAACTGCCGCCGCGCGGCCGACGTCCAGCAGTTGGTAAACAGCAGAGAACTTTTCATTCGACTCTGGCCACCAACCATGGTACATAACACAGGAGCCAATGGACAACAGAGGTCACGTTCTCCCTCCTCCGCAATAACCTATTAAAATAAAGTTCCCCCTCCATCTTCCTTAAGTGACCAATAAACTAACCACCTTTTTTAAAATTATGACGTAATGGCATGCGCAGTGAACACTAACAACAAAATATAAAGGACACTACACAGCTAGAACTCACCAATAGACCCAGAAGAGGGCTGCTGCAATCGTGGCCGAAACGTTGGCTTCTCTACAGCAGCAGTAGTTTTTACATTATGACGCGGTACCCAACCCAGAAAAGTTTTATTATACTTGTATATGTTGTTGTGGTCTTCAGTACTGAGGCTGGTTTGATGCAGCTCTCCGTGCTCTTCGATCCTGTGCAAGCTTCTTCATCTCCCAGTACTTACTGCAGCCTACATCCTTCTGAATTTGCTTAGTGTATTCATCTCTCGGTCTCCCTCTACGATTTTTACCCTCCACACTGCCCCCCAATGCTAAATTTGTGGTCCTTTGATGCCTCAGAACATGTCCTACCAACCGGTCCCTTCTCCTTGTCAAGTTGTGCCACAAACGCCTATTCTCCCCAATTCTCTTCAATACCTCCTCATTAGTTATATGATCTACCCATCTAATCTTCAGGATTCTTCTGTAGCACCACATTTCGAAAGCTTCTATTCTCTTCTTGTCCAAACTAGTTATCGTCCATGTTTCACCTCTATACATGGCTACGCTCCATACAAATACTTTCAGAAACGACTTCCTGACACTTAAATCTATACTCGATGTTAACAAATTTCTCTTCTTCAGAAACGCTTTCCTTGCCATTGCCAGTCTACATTTTATATCCTCTCTACTTAAGTGTCACATTTCCTAATCTAATTACCTCAGCATCAGTATAACTATGGGCAAAGTGCATTAAAAAGCAGGGTTATTGCATAGAAAAGCTGATTTGATAGCATATTTTATATTCTTGTAACAAACCAGGAAAATGTTCAAATAGTTTTATTAAAAGCTTCTGAGGTTGTATAAGTAGGCTGTTTAGGTTTTTTATTGGTAACGCCACCTGTGTGTAGTCTGTGGCTAGTTTGCATTGTTGTCTGCCATTGTAGTGTTGGGCAGCGGCAGCTGGATGTGAACAGCGCGTAGCGTTGCGCAGTTGGAGGTGAGCCGCCAGCAGTGGTGGATGTGGGGAGAGAGATGGCGGAGTTTTGAAATTTGTCATGAACTGCTATATTTATATATGATGATATCAAGGTAAATACATTGTTTGTTCTCTATTAATATCTTTCATTTGCTAACTATCCCTATCAGTAGTTAGTGCCTTCAGTAGTTTGAATCTTTTATTTAGCTGGCAGTAGTGGCGCTCGCTGTACTGCAGTAGTTCGAGTAATGAAGGTTTTTGTGAGGTAAGTGATTTGTGAAAGGAATAGTTTAATGTTAGTCAGGGCCATTCTTTTGTAGGGATTTTTTAAAGTCAGATTGCGTTGCGCCAAAATTATTGTGTGTCAGTTTAAGCACAGTCGTATATAATTGTTCAAAAAGGGGACGTTTCAGTTGATCATTAGAGAGAAGGAAGATGACGAAACCTGATGTAGGCACATAGCTGACTCCTCTCGAATACCCCCAACAGAGCCAAACGTCCCGAGCCAACAGAAGCCTCACAGTCAACACTGACACTTACATTCACTTCATGAGACAATGCAGAGAGATTTGAGGTTTAACTCATGATGCTAGCGATTAGGACACTTAGAATACCATTTCACCTCCTCTCACCGACCATATAAGAGTGAAGTTTTTTTTTTTTTTTTTTTTTTTCGGTAGACATCTTCCACCGCAGGTGTCCGACCCAATGCAATATGGTGGAGCAACAAAGCACAAGCGTGCGTCTTTGATCTGATGCTGTGGCGGGTTGTCATAGCAATGGAACAGTAGCAGAAGAGGAAAACCGCCGTTGGTCTGGTATGTAATTTGGAAGATACGGTAAAATAAAGAATGTTACAAATTTTCACGCGCTTTTCGTGTTGCATTCTATTTTATGTATTCCAATGGCATTTGAGCTGTTACATTAAGGCATTATCAGTAGATTTTTTTGTTTTTATATGTGATATTTATACCGTGTGGTCCATTGATCATGATCGGGCAAAATATCTCACGAAATAAGGGTCAAACGAGAAAACTACAAAGAACGAAACTTGTCTAGCTTGAAGGGGGAAACCAGATGGCTCTATGGTTGGCCCGCTAGATAGCGCTGCCATAGGTCAAACGGATATCAACTGCGTTTTTTTAAAAAAAGGAACCCCCATTTTTTATTACATATTCGTGTAGTACGTAAAGAAATATGAATATTTTAGTTGGACCACTTTTTTCGCTTTGTGATAGATGGCGCTGTAATAGTCACAATGATATGGCTCACAATTTTAGACCAAAAGTTGGTAACAGGTACGTTTTTTAAATTAAAATACAGAATGTAGGTACGTTTGAACATTTTATTTCCGTTGTTCCAATGTGATACATGTACCTTTGTGAACTAATCATTTCTGAGAACGCATGTTGTTGCAGCGTGATTACCTGTGAATACCACATTAATGCAATAAATGCTCAAAAAGATGTCCGTCAACCTCAATGCATTTGGCAATACGTGTAACGACATTCCTCTCAACAGCGAGTAGTTCGCCTTCCGTAATGTTCGCACATCCATTTACAATGCGCTGACGCATGTTGTCAGGTGTTGTCGGTGCATCACGATGGCAAATATCCTTCAACTTTCCCCACAGAAAGAAATCCGGGGATGTCAGATCCGGTGAACGTGCGGGCTATGGTATGGTCCTTCGACGACCAATCCACCTGTCATGAAAGATGCTATTCAATACCGCTTCAACCACACGCGATCTATGTGCCGTACATCCATGTTGTTGGAAGTACATCTGTCATCGTCCCGTAATTTCTCTTGTGCCGAGTGGCAGAACTGTACACGACGTTCAAAGTCGTCGCCATACAATTGCCGGTGCATAGAAATATGGTACGGATGCAATCGATGTTGATGTAGCATTCTCTACACCGACGTTTTTGAGATTCCCGATTCTCGCGCAATTTGTCTGCTACTGATGTGCGGATTTGCCGCGACAAGAGCTCAAACACCTACTTGGGCATCATCATTTGTTGCAGGTCGTGGTTGAAGTTCCACATGTGGCTAAACACTTTCTGTTTCCTTAAATAATGTAACTGTCCGGCGAACGGTCCGGACGTTTGGATGATGTCGTCCAGGATTCCGAGCAGCATACATAGCCCACGCCAGTTGGGCATTTGGATCACAATAGCCACACATCAACACGACATCGACCTTTTCCGAAATTGGTAAACGGTCCATTTTAACACGGGTAATGTATCACGAAGCAAATACCGTCCGCACTGGCGGAATGTTACGTGATACCACGTACTTATACGTTTGAGACTATTACAGCACCATCTATCACAAAGCGAAAAAAGTGGTGCAATTAAAACATTCATATTTCTTTACGTACTACACGAATATTTAATAAAAATGGGGGTGCCTATTTAAAAAAAGGCAGTTGATATGCGTTTGACCTATGGCAGCGCCATCTAGCGGGCCACCATAGCGCCATCTGGTTTCCCTCTTCAAGCTAGACGAGTTTCTTTCGTTACAGTTTTTTCGTTTGATTCTTATTACGTGAGATATTTGGCCCGGCCACTATCAATGGACCACCCTGTATATTAGAAAACAGTTCACAATAAAATATTTACATGAATAAATTAAAGCTCAGAGCTATTCCTTTTCCAGTCCGAAATCTGCATTTCCTCTTATCTCGTCAGACATTAGAGGTAGTAATGTCACTTCACTTAAAGAACATAGAAACATTTACACATGACAATGTTTTGTTTTGGAGTTTTCATATTTCGTAACCTGACTGCTGTGGACCACAGGTGCTACTCTGGCACTAGCTGTGCATTTCTCTTACGAGGCCTGTGAGTGAGCTCTGTGCAGTCCTAAGGCATCGACTGCACACCAGTCAGCGCAGCGCCGCGATCAGCATCGAGAAGGGGCTGACCCACGCGCCAATGGAAAGAGCGGGCAGCGCCAAACCTCAGATAAGACAGAGATCAGGGCTCGCTGTCAACGCTGATTTAACCAGCCACCCATCGCGGGTCGGGGCCTGTCCAGCTGCAGACTCGAGGCATCGACGCTGTGTAACAGGAAGACGATACTTAGCCGGCGTTCTGCGAGGAGTAATAGTGTGTAAAAGTACTTGCACAGGGTGCTGCAGTCATGGACCGTGCGGCTGGTCCCGGCAGAGGTTCGAGTCCTCCCTCGGGCATGGGTATGTGTCTGTTTGTCCTTAGGACTATTTAGGTTAAGTAGTTTGTAAGTTTAGGGACTGATGACCTTAGCAGTTAATACTGTGTCCAGACTAAGCGCCTGCAACTCTCGCTTCCCAATACTGTGTCCAGACTAAGCGCCTGCAACTCTCGCTTCCCGCGAAGTAGACCGGTACAGCGGGCCCCGGACCGAGTAGGGGTCAGCGTGGCCGGTCGTCCCGGAAACACAGACGCTTCCCAGAGACCACCAGGCGGAGTCCACGTTGCCATCATCTGAGTCCGAGGACGAGTGGAGGCCCTGCGGGGATGGATCGGGTACTCTGGCGGCGGTGGACGATGACCCCAGTGGGCTCGCTCGGCATGAACTGCCACTCCAGCTTTTTTTTTTTTCTTTATTGAATTTCAATTCCCCCCGAAGGGGGCGGGCTGGCAGCAGCTTACTACGCTGCTCTACAGCCTACAGACTTTTCTTTAAAAAAAAGGAAGAAGAAAGAAACAAGAAAAAACAGGCGATAAAATGGTGATTTAAAGTGGAAAACGGCGTAAAAACGCGGAAAGTTAAAACAGAAAGCAAAAGGGGACAGCAATGTTGATAAAATACACAGGAATCAGACAAGTAACATAGTAGACACACAATTAAAAAACATGGCGACAGTCTGGTTTCCGTTCGCAAGTGATAAAAAGCACACCCAGCGACAGTATGATAGCTGTTCGCTACACTTCCCAAAAGACACAACACGGAGCACGCACTGGAAAAACACACTGTAAAACACTGCATGAAAAAGGCGGCACAAAGATGGCACTCCCGATCCAAGGCAGATAGGGGGGGGGGGACCTGGAGTAGGGGGAAAAACAAGGAGGGAGGAGAGGAAAAAACGAAAAGGGGGGGGGGAACCAAGGAGGGAGAGGACTAATAAAGGAGGAGAAGGGCAGACGCGAGACGGAATGAGAGGAGGCTGAGGAGGGAAATGTAAAAGGACTCGGGGGAGAGAAGGGGGCAAAGAGAGGGGAGGTGTGGAAGAAAGAGGATGGATGGGGGGGAGAGGGAGCCCGGGAAAAGGACCTCTCCAGCCTCCTGCGCCAGCCTAAATACCGCTCGGCACATGGATATGGCTGGCTCTATTTGCAATCACGTGTCGAGCGGAAGGAAAGAGGTCCGCTGCTGTAGCGACCTCTTGCGGCGCCGCGGACGCCTCCTGGAAGTCTCTGGGAAGCGTCTGTGTTTGCGGGACGACCGGCCAGCCTGACCCCTACTCGGTCCGGGGCCGGCTGTACCGGTGTGCTTCGCGGGAAGCGAGAGTTGCAGGCACTTAGTCTGGACACAGTAGTTAAGTCCCATAAGATTTCACACACATTTGGACATTTGCACTTGCACAGGAAGCACATCAAATCAGCTCATAACGAGATCTTAAGTTATGTTTGTTTCCCTTTCAGAAATAATATATTCTATTAATCTGGAAGTGTTACGTCCTGTGTTACCTCTCTTTCAAAAACTCGTTTACAGTAGAGGACTGCAGCACCATTCCTCCTTTCAGTTATCGAACAAAGGAAAGGATGGCTGACATGGTGTTTAGTGTTTCTGGGATTGTAAAACAATTAATATCCGTAGACGCCAGGAAGGCATCTGGCCCAGACGGTACCCCCGTAAGGTTTTATGTTGACTATGGTACAAATATAGCACCGTTCTTATCCATCATCTATCAGAGATCATTGGAACAGTGGAAAGTTCCAAGGGACAGTGCGATGGCGCGGTTCTTTCCGTCCCTTTACGACGGACCTGCACCTGCCTGTGAACATTGTCTCAGCAGATCATCAGTAGGAAAGCCGAGTTAAACCGACTGTACTTCGATGTGAACCAGGCTGCAATTGAAGTCAGTAATCTGCGTTTCGGGAGAAACACGAAATGAAAGGTTGGAAATTTTGTCCTCAATTAATATATTCTCAAAATTAGGTGAACAAGTATCACTGCCAAGCCCGTGCTAGTCTTAACACAGTCACTCACAATCCTTTTCACTCACGTTAGTCGCATCTCGTGGTCGTGCGGTAGCGTTCTCGCTTCCCACGCCCGGATTCCCAGGTTCGATTCCCAGCGGGGTCAGGGATTTTCTCAGCCTCGTGATGGCTGGGTGTTGTGTGCTGTCATTAGGTTAGTTAGGTTTAAGTAGTTCTAAGTTCTAGGGGACTGATGACCATAGATGTTAAGTCCCATAGTGCTCAGAGCCATTTGAACCATTTGCCAACTCACGTTAGTAAGTTTATGGTGTTGCATTTCCCGAAAACGTAATAGCGGCAAAACTACTGATGGTTTTTGACTGAGAATGCTCGCCAAATATTAAGTCTGTCGGTACCAAATGCAGTCACAGTTTTTAGCCACTGACCTGCTTAATACGCCAGGCGGAATATATGTCTTTTCTCGTCACAAAATTCACTTAAAAATTCCGAAATTTCTACACACACACCGGAATAATTATGCCGTCACTTTCCAAGACTTTTGATGTATGAAACTCTGTAAGATCCGGCAGCTTATCATTTCCATCGGAACTACTACTGCACACGTCCGATCTCGTTCATGGCTAGGCTTCGACTCCTCTCTAGAATACTCGAAGTCTTCTCTACCAGCAGAGAAAGGCGCGCGAAGAATATTGCTTTACCATTGGTCAGTTTACTCAACAGTCAATAGAAAAACAACATTCTCCCGCGTCAGTCCGCGGTTTTCATCAATAATCAATCGCAAAATAGTAAACCTAGCGACTGCACTTTTTACCGACGTAATTATCTAATATGCTGAAGTTTTGCTTATGCATAAAGTTATTTACTATTGTTATTTATACCTGAATTAACTTTCCCTTTGCCATAAACTTACTTTACAAAACAATTCTACAAAAATCCCCTTTGTCCATATCCATACTTCTTCTAAATATTCCCACACTAAATCCTACTACATAACTCGTTAAACAATTATCTTCACATTAACCTTAAACCGCACTCACGCATCATTCATACTGCTAAAACACATTTATAACATTTTACATACACAAAAAGACATAATAACACTTCATTAAAATACTAGAACAGTTTATGAAAAACATTATTTTACTTTAGTGCACTCTAGTGGGCACAATCGAAACTAAAATCACAGTCCCCCCATCCAATATTGTCCTCTATCGGCTGATACATAAACTACGTGTGCGTCCAGTCTCGCGTCACCATCTGTCACTTTCCACCTCTGAGACACATCTCCCACTTAACTGCCTCCAAGGCAGGATCGTTATACGGCGCTACGCCTCAACTGGAAAAAAGGCCCACGTCATAGAAATCTATAAAAAGGGTAGAAAATCGGATGCACATAATTACCGGCCAATTTCACTGGCATCGATTTGTTGTAGAATCATGGAATATATTTTGTGTCCAGACATTACGACCTTTCTAGACCCTGAGAAGCTCATCTGCACACACCATCAGCTGGTCCTCTTTGTGCATGATATACAACAGGCTCTAGATACCGGCTCCCAGGTTGAAGCCATAGTTCTCGACTTTCGAAATGCGTTCGACTCAGTTCCGCACTGTCGCTTGCTACATAAAGTGTGCGCATACGGTCTATCCGATGACATATGTGGTTGGATAGAAAGTTTTCTAACAGACAGGGAGCAGTCTGTCGTCCTGAACGGGGTGACTTCAACAGAAAGAAGCGTAACTTCAGGTGTGCCCAAGGGTGCCGTAATACGTCCTCTGCTTTTTACGATTTACGTAAACAATCTGGTTGATGGTATTGACAGAGGCCTTAGATTGTCTGCCGATGATGCTGCAGTCTACAGGAAAGTAGTATCACACGAAAGTTGTGAACAAATAAATGAGGATTTGCCGAAAATAAATGCGTGGTCTAATGACTGGCAGTTATCTCTCAATAGTAGTAAGTGTAACCTACTGCGTATAACAAGGTGATAATCCCCATTAATATAAGGGCACAAAGTAAATGCCCAGTCTTTGGAAGCGGTAATATCCGTCAAGTATCTGGGTGTGACCATTCGAAATGATCTCAAATGGAATGACCAGATTACACAAGTAACGGATAAGGCAAACTCTAGATTGCGGTTTATTGGTAGGATCCTGAAGCAATGCAGTCCTCCAACAAAGGAAATAGCTTACAATACGTTAGTTCGTCCAGTCTTCGAGCATTGTTAGTTTGTATGGGACCCTTACCAGTTGGGTCTGATTCAGGAGATTGAGAAGGTCCAAAGAAGAACGGGAAGATTAGTGACTGGTACATTTAGCCATCGCGAGAGCGTTACAAATCTCATAGAAAGTTTGAAGTGGGACACACTTGCAGGTAGACGGCTCGCTAAACAGAAGATGCTGCTCACTAAATTCCGAAATCCGATCTTCACCGAAGATGTAGAGCATATATTATTACCACCAACTTTCAAATCGCGCAATGATCACCATTCAAAGATAAGGGAATTAAGAGCTCGTACTGAGGCGTTCAGACAGTTGTTTTTCCCTCGCGCGATCCGCGAGTGCAACAGAGGGGGGGGGGGGGGGGGGGGGGGAATACGACTTTGGCGCGAATTGTGCCCTCCGCCACACACCGCTTGGTGGCTAGCGGAGTATATATGTAGATGTATATCATTTTGGATTCCTGCCACTGGTCATCGCAACTTCTCACCTTCTTTGTGTCCGTGCTAACTCCCTTAATAACCGACACAAGTTACATCTGTGTTTAATTAGTGTCTCTCTTCTTTTACTTGTTTCGGCATATGTTGCCAAAATAATGAAGTACATCATACAAACCTAACGACTGTTCTTTTCTGATCTCTCTCTCTCTGTATCTATCGCGGTGTTTGTGCCTGTGTGTGTGTGTGTGTGTGTGTGTGTGTGTGTGTGTGTGTGTGTGTGTGTGTGTGCCAACCGGGGTGGCCGAGCGGTTCTAGGTGCTTCAGTCTTGTTCAGTCCCATAATGCTCAGAGCCATTTGAACCATTTTGTGTGTGTGTGTGTGTGTGTGTATGTGTGTCTGTCTGTCCGTCCTTGTTTCGTTGGTCTGCACAAATGTCATAAATGTGTGTTTGAAACCGATAAATTTCTTTAAGATCTTAAGATATGTTAAGACATTTGGGATTATGGGATTTTTACTAGCCAGAGAGCGGGTTGTACAAAGCTTAAGATGGATTGAACGGCTGTCATACAACGAGTAAAAAGTTTTAGGTATTCGGATGTTCCATATTTTGCTTTAGAGCAGCGACGGCCACTGAGGTATTCCACTGGTGGTCCCAAAAAGAAATTAGTTTAGTAGCATCGAACGTATTACGGAATTCTGCCAATAATTCATATATTTTATAAGACATTATACCAGAAAAAAGGTATAGGGAAACAGAAATAAACATTTATTACAAGAGCACCCTTTTTATGCGCAGTAAGAGTGGAGAACATGATAGCTAGGGTCTATATAGGAGAGAGAGAGAGAGAGAGACAGAGACAGAGTGGTTGCTTTAGCTATGTTTATCGCATGTGTGCACGAGACATAAAACGCATCACTAACTGCGAAAATCTCTCTCGCAAACACAAATGTACGCATGAGCACACATGTCAATAGCACAGTTCTTCACTGTTCACGGGGTATGTGCATCCACTTTTTCGTGGAAGTTCTCAGTAGAGGGTGTTTTGATGGTTGGTTGCTTAAGATCCCGGTGGAGATCGGGCCTGAACTACCACGTTAACGACACTGCCAACAGCAGCTAACGGCAGCTAGCCGTTACCGAATGATATATGTGCTCCGTTTTGCTCTGAGTTGTGCTTGCTGGTTGTTTCCTTTCCTTATTTTGAAATGAGTGCAGACAACAGTCTAGCTCTGTCACAGGCTTCGAATGCGACTCTCACAACACCAGATGGAATCAGCGATCCATATATTCATTATTATATCGGTTCTGCCTTCCCAGGAGCACAGAACACGGACGTAGTCTGCCAGCCATGTGAGAGGGAGGCGTTGCTTGTCCCTCCACTCCACTCTTCTCCCCTCAACAGCCAGAACTCCTCGTTTGTTTTACGTTAGCGGCCGACTGCCATAAAAGTGTCCGATACAACACGAATGCCAGTACGAGAAATAATAGAGCATGTATAAACTATTCGAACTTGTAATCAAATTACCAACATTCAAAACTAAAAGCATTGTACTCACCAAAAGCACCAACTCCATGACTTTGGGAAGACCGCTTCAAAATAATTATTAGGAACGGTATTGGAAATCCATTCGTCGCTCCTTCTTGTTGGAAAATAAATCTGTCACTCTTAAACTGAAATCTTCAACATTACACACGAATGACTTTTCACAAGGTAGCATCGCTAAGGCACTCAGACGTTCTTAATTCATGGCGTTTTGTAGGAACGTTTTAATTCTCTTGAGCACTGCAAAGCACTGCTCAGCTTCTGACGTCGTTATAGGCGTCGTGATAAGCAGTTTCAAAATCTTAACGCTCTCGTCCAGTGTGTCACAAAGTTCATTCTCTAGAATCAGCGAAATAAATGAAACTGTGCCACCAGAAACTGTTCTCAACTCAGGCTAGCATAGAAGACTTGAAGCTCACCCTTCTTCTTTCTTCCAGAAATGTGCATGTGTGTGTAATTTCAAGGTATTTGTGTGGAAAATTTGTGGTGTATTTCTCAAAATGATTTATATCAGATACGTTGGCTGCAATGAGGTATCCAGTAAACTGAAAACGTAATTTCATTTCAAAAAGGATGGCTTGGCACCCTTCCAAGGCAACTCTTTTTCTTATACCCATCAAAAATACGTGGCCTCTTGGCAGGCATCGTTTTGTTATTTTCGAAACTAATCTCATTAAGGATTGAGTCAAGGTCATCTATGGTGTTTTGCATTATCCCTCCAAAGTTCTGGATGTTTTGTTAAGCTTTGCTCGGTTCGGTTAGCTTCTTCTGTTCCTGTTTTCAAATAGTAGCGAAGTGGAGATCAGTAGCATCTTGTCGTTTGTACACAGATTGTATATATCATTTATTTTAGTGATATTCTACTTACTTCTGAGTAGAAGTGAACAGTAACTCATTATTTAGTATTGTTATTTACTTTGCGTACTTTTCAGTTCGTTCTGTTAATTCCTAGTTCAGGGGTATATTGCCTGTGGTTCAGAAAATAACTGATTAAATATGGATAAAGACAGCGTTTTTTGTGTGTGGGCGCGAGGTACTTTCCCAGTGTATATAAGCAGTTGGAAGCTGTGTTGGCCACAGTCGAGGCGTTGGGCGTCTGAGACGAATGATTTGGCGTCTGTGGAACCTCATGCCGCTTCATTTTCCGATTCACACTTCCTTGCCAGTTGGTACATGGCGACCATTTGGGGAGGAGGGGGGGGGGGGAGAGGTGTCGCGAATCGAATCTCTGGGTGGGAGAGCCAAGCGAGAAGTTTTCAACGAATTCGACAATAAAACTTTGTCTACCGACTTGACTGAAAATGCAAAGATATTTTGACCTTACGTTAAATCAGTAAAGGGGTCGAAGCCATCTGACCAGACAATCTGTGTCCATAATGGGAGTGAAATGGAGGACGACACAGAAAACACAGAAATACTGAACCTTTTTATCCAAAATTGTTACATAGAGGAAAGTCGCACTGTAGTGCCCCCATTAAATCGTTGCATGAACCACGAAGTGGCTAATACAGAAATAAGTCAACCTGGGACAGAAAATCAACAGAATTTGCTCAAGGCAGGGAAGACCACTGGATCTGATTGGATACCAGTATGATTCTACTTACAGTGTGCGAAGAAACTTCCCCCCTTCTAGCAACGGCCTACCGTAGATCTTTGCCGGAGTGACGTGTTCCTGGTGACTGAAATAAAGCATAGGTGATTCACGTGTTCAAGAATGATCGTCGAGCAGAGCCACAAAACTATAGGCTTATATTTTTGAAATCAATTGGATATAGAGTTTTGTAACATGCTTCACGCCTGAGATCTTAAAAGAACGATCCTGTGAAATATAGCTGTTCGTCCACGAGACACAGAAATCAATAGACACAGGCGTCCAGATAGATGCCGTGTTACTTTATTTCCACAAGGCATTCAATACAATTCCGCAGTAATGCCTAACGAACAAAATACGAGCGTATGGCAGTAATGCCTAACGAACAAAATACGAGTGTATGGCGTATCAGACCAACCGTGTGATTTGATTTAAGAGTTTCTAGCAAGCAGAACACAGCGTGTCGTTCTGAACAAACAGAAGTCCTCAGACGTAAAACTAACTTCGGGCCAGCCGCAGGGGAGTGTTATAGGACCGTTACTGTACATGATCTAATAGGTAACTTTGGAAGTTCTATGAGGGTTTTCGTGGATGATGACGTTGTATATAGAGAAGTCGCGAGGATAGCAAATTGCAGCAGAAGGTAGGGAGGGTCAATTGAGCCACAACATTAATGTGGCGTACAGTAAATAGATAGACACAAATACCCTTTATTGTATGATTACACAATTGGAGAACGATCACTGGAAGCAGTTAGTTCCACAAAATATCTAAGAGTGTGGATGACCACATCCAATTAATCGCGAGTAGTTGATTAGATTAGATTAGATTTACTTTCATTCCAATTGATCCGAAGTGAGGAGGTCCTCCAGGACGTAGAACATGTCAGAAAAACAATAATACATGATAAATATTTACAACTCAAACAAATAAGTTAATGTACCATTCCACAGGTCCCAAGTGGAATGATCGTCATTTTTTAATGAACACTATATGAAAGAATCATTTTACAAATACTAATGCACTGAATTTAAAATAAAAAAGTTTTATTTATTTATTTATTTATAAGGTAATAAACGTGTAATACAACTACTATAAAACTTATTTACAATGAACACATTACTGCACTGAAATGGTCCAGAAGTTAGATTGTACGCACACACACACACACACACACACACTTATTTACACTTTTCACAAATGTAAACAACAGAATTAAAAGAAAGGTAACGACAAAAGTACAAAACCACAGGCAAAAACACAATATAACCCAAAGCAAATACATACACTCAGTGAAATAACAAAATCACAAAATAATCTGGAAAATATTACAGAAATCACAAGATAGTGCACTGTGATACACGTACATAAACGTAGGATCACCATCATTTCAAAAAGGCCAGGCATAAAAATAGCATACACATCAAACAATTATGTCCAAAAATACATTTCCAAACTGACAAGAGACATAGAAATATGTTTGAAAAGGGGTATATTTCTCAGAATATATCACATATGATGGCAGGAATGTGTGGTGAACAGGTGGAAAGTTCGATGCCAGATACAAAGAACATATAATTAGAAGTATGTGATAAACCATTCCATATTTGCAGGGCATCTCAAATAATTAAAGGCCAACCTGTAGAGAAAAGACAAGAAAGCATTCACAATTAACAACAAAAGGTGCCTTCTATCTGCCTTCTATTCAAGCAAGAAAATGATCGTATACAAACAGACCATAGTCAAAAACAAAACATTTATGGATGATCAAGTGTATGTCACAAATTTACATTAAGGGATAAATTAACAGAATAATACTGCAACAGACGATCGTCAAAATAATGCCACCATATCACTTGCCCGTCACTCTTGCATGATCACCTCCAAATAATATCAAAAATTTCTATCATCTGAGCACCTACAACTTATTTCTCACTCTCTGACAGTTATTAAATCCACACTCAAATTTGTACAACCCCCTTCCCTGGTTACGAACAATCCGAGCCTCAAAAAGGTCTTAACATAATCTTAAGATCTAAAAAAAAAAAAAAAAAAAATAATCAGCTGCACTCACACATCAGGAACAAAGTGAGGTAGAGGGAGAGAGAGAGAAATCTGAAATGAACAGTAGTTAGGTTTGCATTATGTACTTAGTTAAGTTGGCTACACTTGCGTGAAAAAGTAAGAAAAGTGACACCAAGTAAACACAAACTTAAGGCAGAAAACAATCACAGGTCTCGCAGGAAATATGTGTCATTAGTGCCAGACCAGTAATGGTGTTCCACAGCAGTTAGATTACAAAACATGTGATACACAAAGCGAAAGATCGTGACGTGAATTGTATCCATATTTAAGTGATGCATGACCTCTGACCTATGTCCAGATGACAAGAAGGGCCGATTTCGGCCAGAAAAACCACTAATTAGAAGTAGTAATCTATTTACGGGAAAAATATGACATGAACAGTCTTCTAATCTGTAATATTAAATCCACTGAAGATGCCATAATGTAAAACGAGAATTCATCTTTAACGAATAAAATAACCTGCAGCAAGAAAAAGTAGTTTGAATTTATGAAACGTATACTTACATACTTGCTGCGGATTGTTGTCCATGTAAACAACCCTGCTATATACGCCATGCTTGGTGTTTCGCTGTCGCTCCTACCCGAAATTCAGAAGACTACATCTCAACATTCGTAAAGTCAGAGATCACATGAAGTTCTATGCCATAAACCAATCTAATCGTCCTGTATGAAACTAAGTGAATGTAATGATTAAAAACAGTTCACCTAGATTTCAGGAAGGAATGCATTCTGCCAAGAAAATGTGATTAAAATTCGACGTCAAATTGCTTTACTCTAAACAACAACAGTTAAATTACCAGTTATATGATACACATCTGTAACTTACACCATTAATATATACGGCAGCTTTGTCCCTTTTGGTTAACACGTTTGATAGTTACATAATAAGTTCCACGAAAGGAATGGAAACAGTGGGTAAAAGAAAGGTAAGTCAACTGAAAACACTCCAATCACAAAACGGCAACTGTAAACACAACCACAAGAAAAACGCAAATTCTACCCAAGACGGGTGAACATTACATACAAGCAAATAAGCATTAAACAAAGCTGTTGGAAGAAAGATTACAGATTAAAATGTAATGTAAATGCAGGATTAGTTTTGACAGCGGAAGGCAGGAAATAAGATGTCAACGTTGGACTAACTAGAGCACCAGTAAAATAAGAAATCAATAGTATAACAACAGATATGAAAAGATAACGAAACAGAAACAACACAAGAACACAATCTACAACAGTCAAAGAGCTTAAGAAAAACCCTCAAAATGAGAATGTCATTATTTCAAAAGCAGAGAATGGAAACACGGCAGTACTATGGACAGAGGAAAATTAATTGATAAAACACAATAATTCATTTCACAAAATAATACTACAAAACCTAAAACAGGCCCACCAAAAGATGGCAGACAAAAACTTAAGAGAAGAAAAAGATCTGAAATACGCTAACGGAAAAAAATCGCTGCACGAGGAAATAGATGTGTTTCTACATCAGAAAGATGAAGTCTATTTATATTTCGCGCCAGTCACCTAATAGGGACGCTAGTAGTACCACTGTGAGGAGGTAAATCTGGTTTGCGTTGAATACATGCTCTAATGGTCGTGTATGTTAGTTATTTTTGAGATAGTTATCTTTGAAATTGGAAGTGGTGAGTTGATGTTAGTCAAGAGTGCCTTTAAGGCAACGAAGACGCCATTATCAACACGCCACTAAATTTAAATGAGGTCGTGGAACAGTATTATGAAAAGCTCGATGTTCCTCCTGCGACACTGCAGGAAGACTTGTCAGGAATGCATCCACTGCACATGACTGCTGGCAGCGGTATTCACGACAATTTGCGGTTGAAATAAGACAGGGCTCTGGGTGCGCATGTGGCACTCCCGAGGTGGAAGACCATAACGAGCAGCGTATGGCTCTGGAGCATCGTACAGTATCTTTAGCAGCAATCTGAGGACCAGTTCGCACTATAGGGACAGAAGAAATTGTTACAAGTCTATTACTACGACAGCTCTGACCCAGACGCCCTGTAGCGTGCATCCCACTGACCCCAAAGCACCGCCATTTGCGACTTAAGTGGTGTAAAGCCGGAGCTCATTGAAGGGCAGGATGGAGGGTTGTTGTGTTTTTGAAAGCTGGTCCTTCCTCGATGCCAGTAATTGCTGTGTGCTGCTTAGGAGGAGGCCAGTTGAGGATCTGCAACCGACCTGTCTGCAGGCTAAACGCACTGCACCTAGACCTGGAGCAATGGTTTAGGGTGCGATTTCATATGACTGTACGAGCGCTCTCGTCTTTATCATACCCATCCTGACTGCAAAATAGTATGTCAATCTGGTGATTCAACTCTTTGTGCTGCCATTCATCAACACTGTTCCAGGATGTGATTTTCAACAGTATGGCGCTTAACCACATACCGCTGTTGTAACCAAACATACTCTACAGGTTGTCGTCGTCTTGCAAGGCATGCTCGATCGCCAGATTTGTCTCCAATCGATGACATACGGGACATCATTAGATGACAAGTCCGGCGTCATCCACAACTAGCAGTAAGCGTCCCTGTATTGACCGACCAAGCGCAACAGGCATGGAACTCCATCCCACAAACTAAGATGCGGCACCTGTACAAAACAATGCATGTTTGCATTCGAATTCTGGCGGCTATACCAGTTATTAGCGTACCAGCATTTGACATCTGCAATGGCTTATCTGGCAATTACATCAACCTGTGATCTTGCAACGTTAATCATTTAACTATGTTTCCTTGACAAATGTATCCCAGAATTTCAGTACTAAACACTAATTACTTTTTTGGTTTGGCGGTTTTTTTTCTGTCTGTGTATATCAGTATACATAGATGACGTATAAAAACGAAAACTGATGCAGGATAATGCCACTACATGAGTCCTCCAATACCAACCAGCAAGCTGCAAGACAACCGTTCCAGTCACAGTAAACTTCAGAAATGCACCACTTATAGGATAAATGTTGAAATTACTGTATGAAAACATTAAACTACAAGACTATAGAATCATTAAAAACAGTAAACAGCTACTATTACACACAAACTATGTAAAATTTACAGACACAGCAACGCTCCCCTCATTTAATAAGCTTATATTCCAATATGCCAACAACAAAAACAGTAGACGATTTATTTAAAAAAAAATATGGAAGTATAGTCAACTCTCTGATTAAGGAAATAAATGAAATGCTCAAATTAGTTATGCTTATAGTGAAAAACTCTTCCCAATTCAACAAAGAGTTTTATTTAGAGGAGGATAGGTTACCAATAAGTTCCCCAGTTTCTAGGGCATTAGCAAATTTACTTGAAAATTGTGTTGAATAAATCATTTTCAAAAAATTAGCTGAAATGGAATACAGAATGTAATACTAATTCAGATATATGGATGACATTATTTGCTTAATAGATAAATTACAAACTGATGTTTATAAATGTCAAACTGATGTCACGAAAGTACATAAAAGGATGAAATTCATAATTGGAGAAGAACATGGTAATCAAATTAACTTCCTTGCAATAACTATCGAAAACCAAAACAAAATGCACGTATTCAAAATTTTTGTAAACACCCAACAAGTGGCACATTCATAGATCAAACATAAAACCAACCAAACAAAATGTTTTTACTCACGGAAACAATCTACACTTCAACATTACTCCATACTCAAATACAATCAAAATCAACAAAGAAAACTAGCAAAAAGAACTGAATGTTACGATGCAGACAGCCACAAACATTGGCTTCAGTAGTAATATTGCACAAATTTAAACAACAGAGTTAAGAGAAAAACCATGATAGTGGAAACAAAACTGCAAACAACAACACAACCCACGACAAACACATACACTCAGTACCATACCAACAACCCTGCATAATCTGGACAATGTGAGAGAAGACACAAGATGATGTAGTGAGATACACAGACAAAAATTCACACACACTATCACCAACATTTTAAAAAGACAAGGCATAAATGTAGCATTAGCACACACAACAAACAAACGTATCCAAAATACATCCCAAAACTGAATCGAGACCTTGACATATACTGAGTATACTGGAAAGTAGGTACACAATTACGATGTAACACATATGATGGTATAAATGTGAGGCAACCTGGTAGTACATTCATTGTCAGATACAAGGACGACATGAGTGCTTGGAATTATGGGAAATCACCCTGGATTTGCAGAGCATTTCAAAAAAGGCAGTTAAAAGTCAACCTGTAGAGAAAACACAAGAGAATATTCAGAATAAACGATATAAGATGCATTCTATCATTGCAAAAAAATTATCATATACAAAAATCTAAAGTCTAAACCTTTCCGAGTGAACAAGTGTATCTCACAATCAACACACTACTTACATTAATAAATAAATTAGTATAGTAACACGGTAACAGACAGTCATCAAATCAATGCCACACTACCCCATTCTTCACTCTTCCATGATGATCTCTAAACAACCTCAAAAGGAAAAAAAATGTAACATATGAACACCTTAGGCTTTTACCCACTCTTTCTATTAAAAGCCACACTCAAGTATGCCTCACTAGGCATAATCCCATCTTCACAAATATCTTACCTTAATACTAAGACAAATCACAAAACAGTTAATCACTGTCACAAACGCTTACACACACACACACACACACACACACACACACACACACACACACACACACACACAGATAGATGAGAGATTTTAATAACAAACCATCATTAGGTTCGCATAACGTTCTTCGAGATTTGAATAACGAACCATCATTAGGTTCGCATAACGCTCTTCTCTAAGTTAGCAACACTTATGCAAACAAGTGAGAAGAGAGATACTACACAAGCACAGTCATGACACTAATCAGTCATAAGTCTCGTACGTAAAATCTGCAGTTAGTGCCATACTAGAAATGGTGTTCCACTGCAGGTAGCTTACGAGATACGGAAACTACAAAACGAACGATCGTGACGGTGTTCCATAAGTGAAGTGACAGTGTAATAACTAATGTACGACCAGATGAGAGGAAATGCAGATTTCGCCCGTAAAAAGGAATAACTATGTAATAATTCATTTATTTGGGAATTATGATGTTAACTGTTTTGTAATCTATAAGCATCATAACTAAAAGATAAACTGTATTATTGCGGATATATCCACTGTAGATGCCTTAACGCAAAGAGAGATATGTGTCTAGGACAAATGAAATATGCTTTATTAAGCGAAATAAGTCTGAATTTCTAAAAACGAATATAAATATATTTGCTGCGTATGATGGCCACGCACAAAACACTTGTGTTAAAATAAGTACAAGTATTTCGGTATCTAAGACTTGGGTCAAATAAGGAAGGTTCAAAAATGGTTCAAATGGCTCTGAGCACTATGGGACTCAACTGCTGTGGTCATAAGTCCCCTAGAACTTAGAACTACTTAAACCTAACTAACCTAAGGACATCACACACATCCATGCCCGAGGCAGGAGTCGAACCTGCGACCGTAGCGGTCGTGCGGTTCCACACTGAAGCGCCTTTAACCGCTAGGCCACTCCGGCCGGCAATAAGGAAGGTAGAGTAAGCTAACATTCCTTTGGAATTTCTAGACCGATTAAAGTAATTGGCAAGCAGACGAATGTCAAAGGTGAGGTACAGAATCCTAGAGTCTGGAGATGTAGCATCAAATTTCCTGAAAAATATCATCCATACAAGCACCAAACAGCGCAAGGCAGATAAGTGCAGTAACTATCACATTGTGGCTATGCCATATCATGCAGCCATGGTACAGACAACTATTTCAGGAGAACAGAAAAGACTGTTAAGGATATGTCACATGACAATCAGACCGTCCTTAGGGAAAGAAAAATCAGCTCTGAAGTAGAGTTTTACTACTGAAGAAAGATTTTTTTAGGAAAATCAATACACCTTCACAGGCTTCGTAGATCTAGAAAAAGCATCTGATGAAGTAAAATGGTGCACTATTTGCAAAATTTCTAGAAAAATAGGTGTAAGCTGTAGCCAAATATGGATAATATACCATGTGTAGAATAACAAAGAGCAAACAACGAGAACGGAAGACCAAGAACAAAGCACTTAGATTAAAACAGTGCATGACGCTGAAGCATTCTTTCGCTCCTACTCTTCAGTCTATACGTTGAAGATGTAATGACAGGAATTAAAGGTTTAGGAGTGCAATTAAAATTTAGGATGAAAGGATATCATCCATATGATTTGCTGTTGAGATCCTAATCCCGGTGAAGGAGAAGATTGACAATGCCTGTTGGACTTAATGGTCTCGCGAGAATAGGAATAATGCAGGCTTTTGGAAATCTTATTAAAACTTCTAAAAGTAGTAACTGAGCGAGGATGGTGATTCCACCTTTCCACACTACCCATACCCATGAATGAATACACTGAAATACTGATGTAACATGGATTTCTTGTCCCCAATATTCTATCAATTCTTATACGACCTACAATGCTACGGACTCCTCCTGCCGTTTTGGAAGAAATATTGAACACCTACAAACATCTCACATTTCTCACAGACTTTACACTCACCTCCACTACCTCACCACCTCCCGCCCTCCTCGTCCCCCCCCCCCCCCATCTCCACCCCCAGGACCTCCTTCCAGTCCTGCTCGCCGATCCTAGCACCCTACCACATTTGTACCAACACATTCCCCCAAAACTGCAACTTCACATTGTCAAAGATCTTTCCCAACGAAAAATTAATCGTCTCCCCTTACCTGACCATGAAATCCGCTGTCTTACCAGATCCAGCAGAATGTGCCATTCCATCCCTTGTCAGAGCTAACATCCTCACCAGTTCTGTCCAATTACATCCCTAACCCTCTTCTTGGGGACCTATCCCTCATCACTGTCATGCCTGAGCCAAACACCTACCCACACAAATCGAACACTGTAAACCACCCAAAATCCAAATTCCATAATTTCTATATCCCTGGAAGCCTACGTCAACTCTTCACTATTTCTCCTCTGTGTAAATATATTAAAGAATCAACAAAATCAGCTTTTCGTCGTAACGATCGCAACTGATCATCTGTACTCTAAGTAATGCAGAATTGACCACTAGAAGTCACAAGACACGGATTCGCCAGTATAAAGCCAGACGGAGAGTACTGTGTTGGCACTGGAAAGGTAGTAACAGCAAAATGGATGGGTGAGGAGGGCACAGTGCCTTAGAACGAGAGCTAGTCGTCGGACATCGCTTGAGTAACATATTCATCGGGGACATCCCAGAACTTCTAAAGCTGTCCAAGATGACTGTTGGTCAAGCGATTGCCTAATGGATACACGAAGGAACAACCACAGGGAACACAAGCCTCAGGTACTGACAGACAGTGGACATAATGGAGGGTGCTTGTAAAACAATTGGTCAGTGGAAGACTGGGAATGAGTGATTTGGACTGATGAATCACACTGTACATTTTAGAAATCCGATGTTGGAGTTTGTGTTTCGTGGATGCCTGGAGAACTTTACCTGTCTTCAGGTGTAGTGCCAACAGTGAAATATGAAGGAGATGGTACTACTATGGTGTGTGAGTGTTTATGAGGATTAGGGTGTCAAACCCTTATTGCACTTAAGAAAATGCTAAATGAGGAGGGATATGAACACATTTTGTCGGTTTGCGTACCGCATACATTAAGAGAACAGTCTGGAGATCATGAACATTTGTGTCAACATATGGCCACGCACCCTGTCTTAAAGCAACATCCGTGGATTCGATTGAACTGTATTCCTGAACGGAATGGAACAGCTTAGTCCAACATCACTACCTTCCCTGGTTTTGGCTGTTGAGTGAGAATGGCCTGACATTCTTCCACATGGCCTTATAGCCTTCCGCAGACTTTCACACACCTTACTGAAAGGGTCTGAAACAGAGTTCAAGCGGTCATAGCGGCGAAGGATGTACACAGTGCACAGTGCATGTTTGATGAGACAGTGTATTTCTGTTTTTGTCAGGACATTCAGTTTTTCATAAAAAATTTTACTGTATTTAAATTTTTAACATCGTTTGGCTCAAGAATGCCCACTGTCACCCCTGAGAGTTAACCCACACCCCTGTCTGTGTGAGACATTGTGTATGAGACAGTTATAAACGAAAAAAAATCTTACATTGTGTCATACATCCGAGAACGTTTTCTCTGGGACCAGAAATGAAATGGAAGTACTGAGTTTCTCTAATTTTTTTAGCATGTCACCTTCTTTAATTTCTTCCATGTGCATCTTTGTCTCCGTCTTGCATATATTATTGTCGAGACGCCTAGGAGGCCACCTAAGACAAACGGCCCTGAGGCGTTAACGTTAATGAGGCCTACCTGCTGATCGCGCAGCAAGCTGGAGACCGGCTGGTGCCAATGGCTGTCGACAGGCGTCCGCCCGCTCCGTACCGCTGAGTATAGCCCTGACACGGTAGCGGCTGCGCCAGCCACCGCCATCACTGGCGCCGAGACTGGCACCACCAACGCCGCCACGAAGAGGGCCGAAGTTCCAATGGCGGCCACCGCACTTACAATGTCCACCGTTTCCAGTTCTGGCAACCGGACCTGACGAAAGGTACCGAGCACATCAGGTAATGCAGAGCTATCCAATAATACAACCAATAGTTCTGAGACTAATAAACAACAGATACCTGTCAGTAATAATAATCTGTCACTAACACTGCTCTAGGCGAGGTAGGTACAGGGTGTTTCAAAATGAATATAAGGGTTTTAAGGCTTTGTGGAATTATTGCTTGTATATTCAACTTAGAATTATACACTAATGGCCATTAGAATTGCTACACCACGAAGATGACGTGCTTCAGACGCGAAATTTAACCGACAGGAAGAAGGTGCTGTGATATGCAAATAATTAGTTTTTCAGAGCATTCACACAAGGTTGGCGCCGGTGGTGACACCTACAACATGCTGACATGAGGAAAGTTTCCAACCGATTTCTCACACACAAACAGCAGTTGACCGGCGTTCCCTGGTGAAACGTTGTTGTGATACCTCTTGTAAGGAGGAGAAATGCGTTCCATCACCCTTTCCGACTTTGATAAAAGCCGGATTGTAGCCTATCGCGATTGCGGTTTATCGTAACGCGACATTGCTGCTCCCGTTGGTTGAGATCCAATGACTGTTAGCAGAATATGAAATCGGTGGCTTCAGGAGGGTAATACGGAACCCCGTGCTGGATCCCAACGGCTTCGTATCACTAGCAGTCGAGATGACAGGCATCTTATCCACATGGCTGTAACGGATCATGCAGCCACGCTTCGATCCCTGAGTCAACAAATGGGGACGTTTGCAAGACAACCATCTGCACGAACAGTTCAACGATGTTTGCAGCAGCATGGACTTTCAACTCTGAGACTATGGCTGCGGTTACCCTTGACGTTGCAGCACATACAGGAGCGCCTGCGATAGGTACTCAACGACGAACCTGGGTGCACGAATGACAAAACGTCATTTTTTTTTTTCGGATGAATCCAGGTTCTGTTTACAGTAACATAATTGTCGCATCCGTGTTTGGCGACATCGCAGTGAACGCACATTGGAAGCGTGTATTCGTCATCGCCATAATGGCGTATCACCCGTCGTGATGGTATGGGGTGCCATTGGTTACACGTCTCGGTCACCTCTTGTTCGCAATGACGGCACTGTGAACAGTGGACGTTACATTTCAGATGTGCTACGACCCGTGGCTCTACCCTTCATTCGATCCCTGCGAAACCCTACATTTCAGCAGGATAATGCACGACCGCATGTTGCAGGTCCTGTATGGACCTTTCTGGTTACAGAAAATGTTCGACTGCTGCCCAGGTCAGCACATTCTCCAGATCTCTCAGCGATTGAAAACGTCTGGTCAACGCTGGCCGAGCAACTGGCTCGTCACAACACTCCAGTCACTACTCTTGATGAACTGTGGTATCGTGTTAAAGCTGCATGGGCAGTTGTACCTGTACACGCCTTCCAAGCTCTGTTTGACTCAATGCCCAGGCGTATCAAGGCCGTTATTAGGGTCAGAGGTGGTTGTTCTTGGTACTGATTTCTCAGAACCTATGGACACACATTGCGTGAAAATGTAATCACATGTCAGTTCTAGTATAATATATTTGTCCAATGAATACCTGTTTATCATCTGCATTTCTTCTTGGTGTAGCAATTTTAGTGGCCAGTAGTATAAATAGTATTTCAAGTGAAATAGCATCTCGAACAGTTGGTTTGTATAAAAGGCATTCAAATGAAATCCAGTCACTAGTGTAAATGTCGTTACACACAGTACACATACTCAAAAATAGTCGCCAAAACTGTTGGCACATTTATCCCATTGCGACACTAGCCGGTCCACGCCTGGACCCAGTCACAGACTTCGTCATCCATTGCTACTCAATGTCTGCCAATAGCTTTTTTTAGAGGTCCAAACACACGAAAGTCACACGGTGAAAGTTCGGGACTATACACTGGACGTTGCAGAGTTTCCCACCAAAACTGCTGCAATGTCATCATCACCACATTGGCCATGTGCGGGTGGGCAATATAATGCAGGAGGATAACGCCATTGGACAACATGCCTCGTCTTCGGATCTCGTCCACGGTGATTCTGTGATTGTGCAACACTAGAACATTCTCTTACGCAACCATTTCCGGTGTGATGCCACGATCAGCCTGTCCAGGACGAGCACCGCCTTGGTCTTATAGTGACTCGTACCCCTCAAGGAGTAGTTTGCGCACTCTGCCTCCAAAAATCGAATCATTCCTCATTCCTGCTTACTCGCCTGCATGTTCGGTAATGGACGATAACTTGTGTGACTACCTTCTCTTCGGCGTGAAAACTCCCTGGCACTATGCAAAATCAAATGGTGTGCACACTTCAGTCTCTCTACCAAGAGATGGCGCCACCATACACGCAGTTACGTGGTACCACCTTACGTGTAAGGCAAAGGTGGACGCACTGGCCAGGTTTCACTAGAATGAACCTCATATACCTGTGTTAAAGGATTTTTGTTTTTTTGTTTGTTTTGCTCTGTTATCAATCTTGTGATTGGATTGATGCGGCCCACCACGAATTTTTTTACTTCTGTAAAAGTTAACGCCCCTCCCCCCCCCCCCTCCCCCATGAACCATTGACCTTGCCGTTGGCGGGGAGGTTTTCGTGCCTCAGCGATACAGATAGCCGTACCGTAGGTGCAACCACAACGGAGGGGTATCTGTTGAGAGGCCAGACAAACGTGTGGTTCCTGAAGAGGGGCAGCACCCTTTTCAGTAGTTGCAGGGGCATCAGTCTGGATGATTGACTGATCTGGACATGTAACAATAACCAAAACGGCCTTGCAGTGCTGGTACTGCGAACGGCTGAAAGTAAGGGGAAACTACAACCGTAATTTTTCCCGAGGGCATGCAGCTTTACAGTATGGTTAAATGATTATGACGTCCTCTTGGGTAAAATATTCTAGAGGTAAAATAGTCCCCCACTCGGTTCTCCGGGCGGGGACCACTCAGGAGGACGTTGTTATCAGGCACTCTATGGGTCGGAGCGGGGAATGTCAGACCCCTTAATCGGGAAGGTAGGTTAGAAAACTTAAAAAGGGAAATGGATAGGTTAAAGTTGGATATAGTGGGAATTAGTGAACTTCGGTGGCAGGAGGAACAAGACTTCTGGTCAGTTGGATACAGAGTTATAAATACAAAATCAAATAGGGGTAATGCAGGAGTAGGTTTCATAATGAATAAAAAAATAGGAATGCGGGTAAGCTAATACAAACAGCATAGTGAACGCATTATTGTGGCCAAGATAGATACAAAGCCCATGCCTACCACAGTAGTACAAATTTATATGCCAACTAGTTCCGCAGATGACGAAGAGATTGATGAAATGTATGATGAGATAAAACAAATTATTCAGATAGTGAAGGGAGACGAAAATTTAATAGCCATGGGTGACTGGAATTCGATAGTACGAAAAGGAAGAGAAGGAAAAGTAGTAGGTGAATATGGAATGGAGTTAAGGAATGAGAGAGGAAACCGCCTGGCAGAATTTTGCACAGGGCATAACTTAATCATAACTAACACATGGTTCAAGAATCATAAAAGAAGGTTGTATACATGGTAGAAGCCTGGAGATACTGGAAGGTGTCAGATATATTATACACTCCTGGAAATTGAAATAAGAACACCGTGAATTCATTGTCCCAGGAAGGGGAAACTTTATTGACACATTCCTGGGGTCAGATACATCACATGATCACACTGACAGAACCACAGGCACATAGACACAGGCAACAGAGCATGCACAATGTCGGCACTAGTACAGTGTATATCCACCTTTCGCAGCAATGCAGGCTGCTATTCTCCCATGGAGACGATCGTAGAGATGCTGGATGTAGTCCTGTGGAACGGCTTGCCATGCCATTTCCACCTGGCGCCTCAGTTGGACCAGCGTTCGTGCTGGACGTGCAGACCGCGTGAGACGACGCTTCATCCAGTCCCAAACATGCTCAATGGGGGACAGATCCGGAGATCTTGCTGGCCAGGGTAGTTGACTTACACCTTCTAGAGCACGTTGGGTGGCACGGGATACATGCGGACGTGCATTGTCCTGTTGGAACAGCAAGTTCCCTTGCCGGTCTAGGAATGGTAGAACGATGGGTTCGATGGCGGTTTGGATGTACCAGTGGTGTACGGCGTGTTGGCCCTGTGTGCCTCGGTCGTATGCAGTCCTGATTGTGGCGCTCACCTGCACGGCGCCAAACACGCATACGACCATCATTGGCACCAAGGCAGAAGCGACTCTCATCGCTGAAGACGACACGTCTCCATTCGTCCCTCCATTCACACCTGTCGCGACACCACTGGAGGCGGGTGCACGATGTTGGGGCGTGAGCGGAAGACGGCCTAACGGTGTGCGGGACCGTAGCCCAGCTTCATGGAGACGGTTGCGAATGGTCCTCGCCGATACCCCAGGAGCAACAGTGTCCCTAATTTGCTGGGAAGTGGCGGTGCGGTCCCCTACGGCACTGCGTAGGATCCTACGGTCTTGGCGTGCATCCGTGCGTCGCTGGGGTCCGGTCCCAGGTCGACGGGCACGTGCACCTTCCGCCGACCACTGGCGACAACATCGATGTACTGTGGAGACCTCACGCCCCACGTGTTGAGCAATTCGGCGGTACGTCCACCCGGCCTCCCGCATGCCCACTATACGCCCTCGCTCAAAGTCCGTCAACTGCATATACGGTTCACGTCCACGCTGTCGCGGCATGCTACCAGTGTTAAAGACTGCGATGGAGCTCCGTATGCCACGGCAAACTGGCTGACACTGACGGCGGCGGTGCACAAATGCTGCGCAGCTAGCGCCATTCGACGGCCAACACCGCGGTTCCTGGTGTGTCCGCTGTGCCGTGCGTGTGATCATTGCTTGTACAGCCCTCTCGCAATGTCCGGAGCAAGTATGGTGGGTCTGACACACCGGTGTCAATGTGTTCTTTTTTCCATTTCCAGGAGTGGATAATGGTAAGACAGAGATTTAGGAACCAGGTTTTAAATTGTAAGTCATTTCCAGGGGCAGATGTGGACTCTGACCACAATCTATTGGCTATGAACTGTAGGTTAAAACTAAAGAAACTGCAAAAAAGTGGGAATGTAAGGAGTTGGGACCTGGGTAAACTGTAAGAACCAGAGGTTGTAGAGAGTTTCAGGGAGACCATTAGGCAACGATTGACAAGAATGGGGGAAAGAAATACAGTAGTAGAAGGATGGGTAGCTTCGAGAGACGAAATAATGAAAGCAGCAGAGGATCAAGTAGGTAAAAGAGGGCTACTAGAATTCTTTGGGTAACTGTAGAAATATTGAATGTAATTGATGAAAGGAGAAAATATAAAAATGCAGTAAATGAAGCGGGCAGAAAGGAATACAAACGTCTCAAAAATGAGGTCGAATGGAAGTGCAAAGTGGCTAAGCAGGGTTGACTAGAGGACAAATGTAAGGATGTAGAAGCATGTATCAGTAGGGGTAAGATAGATACTGCCTACAGGATAATTAAAGAGACCTTTGGAGAAAAAAGAACCACTTGCATGAAAACAAGAGCTAAGATGGAAATCAGTTCTAAGCAAAGAAGGGAAAGCAGAAAGGTGGAATCCCTGACAAGGGCGATGTACTTGAGGACAGTATTATGGAAATGGAAGAGGATGTAGATGAACATGAAATGGGAGATACGATGCTGCATGAAGAGTTTGACAGAGCACTGAAAGACCTGAATCGAAACAAGGCCCCCAGAGTAGACAACATTCCATTGGAACTACTGACAGCCTTCGGAGAGCCAGTCCTGATAAAACTCTACCATCTGGTGAGCAAGATGTATCAAACAGGCGAGATACCCTCAGACTTGTAGAAGAATATAATAATTACAATCTCAAAGAAAGCAGGTGCTAACAGATGTATAAACTACCGAACTATCAGTTGAATAAGACAAGGCTGCAAAATACTAACACGAATTCTTTACAGACGAATGGAAAAACTGGTAGAAGCCGACCTCGGGGAAGATCAGTTTGAATGCCGTATAAATGTTGGAACATGTGGGGCAATACTGACCCTACGACGTATCTTAGATAATAGATTAAGGAAAGGCAAACCTACGTTTCTAGCATTTGTAGATTTAGCGAAAGCTTTTGAAAATGCTGATTGGAAAACTCTCTTTCATATTCTGAAGATGGCAGGAGTAAAACACAGGGAGCGAAAGGCTATTTAAAATTTGTACAGAAACCAGATAGCGATTATTAAAGACGAGGGGCATGAAAGGGAAGCAGTGGTTGGGAAGGTTGTGAAACCGGGTTGAAGCCTATCCCCGATGTTATTCTATATGTATATTGAGCAAGCAGTAAAGGAAACAAAAGAAAAATTCGGAGTAGGAATTAAAATCAATGGAGAAGAAATAAAAGCTTTGAGGTTCGCCGATGACATTGTAATTCTGTCAAAGACAGCGAAGGACATGAAAGGGCAGCTGAAAGGAATGGACAGTGTCTTGAAAGGAGGATATAAGATGAGCATCAACAAAAACAAAACGAGGATAATGGAACGTAGTCGCATTAAATCGAGTGATGCTGTGGCAATTAGATTAGGAAATGAGACGTTTAAATGAGTTTTGCTATTTGGGGAGCCAAATAACTGATGATGGTCGAAGGAGAGGATATAAAATGTAGACTGGCAATGGCAAGGAAAGCGTTTCTGAAGAAGAGAAATTTGCTTACGTCGAGTATAGATTTAAGTGTCAGGAAGTCGTTTCTGAATATTTTTGTATGGAGTGTAGCCACGTATGGAAGTGAAACGTGGACGATAAATAGTTTAGTCAAGAAGAGAATAGAAGCTTTCGAAATGTGGTGCTACAGAAGAATGCTGAAGATTAGATGGGTAGATCACATAGCTAATGAGGAGGTATTGAACAGAATTGGGGAGAAGAGAATTTTGTGGTCCAACTTGACTAGTAGATGGGATCGGTTGGTAGTTCATATTCTGAGTCATCAAGGTATCACAAGTTTAGTATTGGACGGCAGCGTGGAGAGTAAAAATCGTAGAGACCAAGAGATGAATACACTAAGCCGATTCAGAGGGATGTAGGTTGCAGTAGGTACTACGAGATGAAGAAGCTTGCACAGGATAGAGTAGCTTGGAGAGCTGCATCAAACTAGTCTCTGGACTGAAGACCACAACAACAACAACAAAAGTTAACGAGGTGCACCTTTCCTTATCATTCAATAGCCAGCTCATTATAGTAACTGTTTCACCTTCTCATACACTCTCCTCACATTGTAGTGTATTCAGTTCTTTCTCTAGTGTATTTGTTTAAATTTCTTCAAATGCGATAAATTTAATTATGAAAATGTGAATACTGTAGTGTCCCCTAGCAGATGTACGTTGGTCCTTATCTTAAATAGCAGCATCCTAGAACACAGAGTTTTAATGACTCAGTATTCGACGCTTCAGCATCTGAAGTGTTACAGTCTATATCGTAATTTTTGCTATATTCTCTGTCACTTATTTTTTATATACTGTACATATTGTAAGAGTGTAGTGAGCCGTGCTGCGAATCGATAGGTCGTGTCACGCTCTGAAGTGTATTTACCTTTGGTCAGAGGGTTTGTCCAGTGGCCTGACACGCCGCGCAGGCAACGGGTTTGCCCTCTTGACGTTCGGCCGTCGGACAGAGAGGTTCGCTGAGGAGCAGAGCACGGGGTGGGCCACAGATTTACTCTCTGTTGGCTGACCGTTAACCATTTGCTTTTCCGAAGCTCGACAAGTGGTTTTTAAAGTGATAAATTTGTGTGTGGTGTAACTCAGCCACTCTTGAAGTGTATTTCGGGCTTCTGTACTTAATATGTTTGCTAAGTAGCTCTCCCAGATAATGTGGTAGTTCGTAAGAGATTTCTGTGATTCACTCTCCGCCTGTGCTTCTTCTGAATGGACAATTTAGTCAGGATAACTCGTAAAAATTGGGTGAATAAATTCTGCTCGGTTCCTTCGTGAGCTGACGGGAATTGCCCTCCTTATTTCGGACAATAACATACGATCCTGTAAGCCTCAACCATTTTTCAAACGAAGAAGTAGGTGTGCGTATCCAATTTCCTGTTTACTGCCTGTGTTTGAATTTAGTCCTTTTGTTAAAGAACTGGACCCTTCTTTAATTCTAGGTATTTACTCTAATGGCTGCTTCGGCGCCTGTGCATTGGTTATTTGAGTCTCTTGAGAGTCGTGTTTTAAACCAATTGAGACCATGCCGTACACTTCTTGTGAGAGCGCAGCTGTTTTCATTACAATCTCTTAGGTTTTATATCAATTTCAAGTTAATTTCCCTCTCAAGCTTGCTGAGTAATCAGAAGCGAGCTTTGTAACTCTTGTTTGAGCGTATATGCGTTCGTGGGCTTATGAAATTGTTGCTGTTAAACGTTTGCCACGCGGAGTGGTCGCGCGTTTGGAGGCGCCATCTCACGGACTGCGCGGCATCCCTCACCTCAGGTTCGAGGCCTCCTTCTGGCATGGGTGTGTGTTGTTCTTAGCATGTGGTGTGTAAGTCTCTAATGACCGATGACCTCAGCTGTTTGGTTCCTTAGGAATTCACACACATTTGTCCTTTCTGAACCTTTTAACAACTCATGTAAGATGTCTGTCCCGATCACCGTTTTGAACGCACGTAAGTTGTCAAACTTCTTTGGTTTTGATTGTTTTCGAGGATAAATTTCGTTCCTTTTTAAGAGAAAGAGACTCTTGTGACCAATTTCAGCGTGCAGCGTCCATTGCTGTTGCATGCGTTTCAATGTTGTTTTGTGTATATGTTTTAGAGTGAGGTAGTGTTGAGCTACTTGGTCAGCTTAACTTGTGAAGCATCTCAGTTAGCCGGAGGCGACGGGAATTAAGGTTATTCTCTCCAATTTCCGCTGACATTGTTCATTTGCACTTCTAATTTTACATTTTAAAATTTGTGTCACAAATGGAGTTCAGTCTCTGTCTACCCAGTCCTTCCATCCCCAGGATAACCAAGCACCTGGCCGAGTTTCAGAATGGTAGGTGGTCTCTGGAACTCGGGCTAGCAAGCTTATCTTAACTGAGCGTCATTCATGATACACGAAATTATTTAAGTTCCCCTTTTGGAGTACAAATATTTGTCCTGCCTGAGTTTACTTGTGTGGTGTATTTGCAGATCCGCTCTGTGGTACCGTGGTGCCTAGGATTCTGGTGGTCGTCGGTTTCCCGAAGAAAGACAACTGAGATACGAGCTACGTGTATGTCGTAGGCTGGAGGAGGGGACATGGCGGAGATGTACTTTCAGCTGAGTGGTGCGGCTGCATGTACGGTACAGGCAACTGCGTCCCGGATTAGCCGGGTGAGTGCAACAGTTGAGCGCTGAACCGCTTCTCTCTCGGACGTGGAAAAGAACATTGTGTTTTTAGAAGGAAGTCACCCTTCGCGCTCAGTTATGTAGGTCACGGATGTAGATTAAGCACTGTTTGCTCTGGGTTGGAAATTTTACTCTCATAGTTACGGATCCGCAACAGAAGCCAATTGGTTAGTTACAGGCCAAAGTATTGCAAATGTAAATGAAAGTGAGTGCATTAGAATGAGGTGAGAGCCCAGGGGCGAGCGAAGAAAACTCTTTGGTAATAGAGGCTGCAGACGGATGTCCTATTCAAGTTAGATGGAGTGTTGGCGGGATGACGTGCCCATTTGCGAAATTTCCAAACTGTCTCTTAACTGAAACTTCCTGGCAGATTAAAACTGTGTGCCCGACCGAGACTCGAACTCGGGACCCTTGCCTTTCGCGGGCAAGTGCTCTACCAACTGAGCTACCGAAGCACGACTCACGTCCGGTACTCACAGCTTTACTTCTGCCAGTACCTCGTCTCCTACCTTCCAAACTTTACAGAAGCTCTCCTGAAAACCTTGCAGAACTAGCACTCCTGAAAGAAAGGATATTGCGGAGACCTGGCTTAGCCACAGCCTGGGGGATGTTTCCAGAATGAGATTTTCACTCTGCAGCGGAGTGTGCGCTGATATGAAACTTCCTGGCAGATTAAAACTGTGTGCCCGACCGAGACTCGAACTCGGGACCCTTGCCTTTCGCGGGCAAGTGCTCTACCAACTGAGCTACCGAAGCACGACTCACGTCCGCTACTCACAGCTTTACTTCTGCCAGTACCTCGTCTCCTACCTTCCAAACTTTACAGAAGCTCTCCTGCGAACCTTGCAGAACTAGCACTCCTGAAAGAAAGGATATTGCGGAGACCTGGCTTAGCCACAGCCTGGGGGATGTTTCCAGAATGAGATTTTCACTCTGCAGCGGAGTGTGCGCTGATATGAAACTTCCTGGCAGATTAAAACTGTGTGCCCGACCGAGACTCGAACTCGGGACCCTTGCCTTTCGCGGCCAAGTGCTCTACCAACTGAGCTACCGAAGCACGACTCACGTCCGGTACTCACAGCTTTACTTCTGCCAGTACCTCGTCTCCTACCTTCCAAACTTTACAGAAGCTCTCCTGCGAACATTGCAGAACTAGCACTCCTGAAAGAAAGGATATTGCGGAGACCTGGCTTAGCCACAGCCTGGGGGATGTTTCCAGAATGAGATTTTCACTCTGCAATATCCTTTCTTTCAGGAGTGCTAGTTCTGCAAGGTTCGCAGGAGAGCTTCTGTAAAGTTTGGAAGGTAGGAGACGAGGTACTGGCAGAAGTAAAGCTGTGAGTACCGGACGTGAGTCGTGCTTCGGTAGCTCAGTTGGTAGAGCACTTGCCCGCGAAAGGCAAGGGTCCCGAGTTCGAGTCTCGGTCGGGCACACAGTTTTAATCTGCCAGGAAGTTTCATATCAGCGCACACTCCGCTGCAGAGTGAAAATCTCATTCTGTCTCTTAACTGTCCTGCGTCGTGTGGAATGCATTTCTATCGACTCCATGTGTAATACCACAACTGTGTGGATGATTATACATTTTATTCATGTTTTACGAAGTTTCTTTTACTGTTGTTGTTGTAGTGTTCAGTCCTGAGACTACTTTGATGCAGCTCTCCATGCTACCCTATCCTGTGCAAGCCTCTTCATCTCCCAGTACTTACTGCATCCTACATCCTTCTGAATCTGCTTAGTGTATTCATCTCTTGGTCTCCCTTTACGATTTTTACCCTCCACGCTGCCCTCCAATACTAAATTGGTGATCCCTTGATGCCTCAGAACATGTCCTCCCAACCGGTCCCTTCTTCTTGTAAAGTTGTGGCACAAACTTCTCTTCTCCCCAATCATTTTCAGTACCTCCTCATTAGTTACGTGATCCACCCATCTAATCCTCAACATTCTTCTGTAGCACCACGCTTCGAAAGCTTCTGCTCTGTATTTATCGTCCAGTTTAAATTTCCATACATGGCTATACTCCATACAAATACTTTCAGAAACGACTTCCTGACACTTAAATCTATACTCGATGTTAACAAATTTCTCTTCTTCAGAAACGCTTTCCTTGCCATTGGCAGTCTACATTTTATATCTTCTCAACTTCGACCTTCATCAGTTATTTTGCTCCCCAAATAGCAAAACTCCTTTACTCCTTTTAGTCTCTCATCTCCTAATCTAATACCGTCACCATCACCTGACTTAATTCGGTTACATTCCATTATCCTCGTTTTGCTTTTGTTGTTGTTCATCTTATATCCTCCTTTCAAGACACTGTCCACTCCGTTCAGCTGCTCTTCCAAGTCCTTTGCTGTCTCTGACTGAATTACAATGTCATCAGTGAACCTCAAAGTTTTTAATTTCTTCTCCATGCATTTTAATACCTACTCCGAATTTTTCTTTCGTTTCCTTTAGTGCTTGCTCAATATACAGATTCAATAACATCAGGGAGAGACTACAACCCTGTCTAGCTCCCTTCCCCACCACTGCTTCCCTTTCATGCCCCTCGACTCTTATAACTACCATCTGGTTACTGTACAAATTGTAAATAACCTTTCGCTCCCTGTATTTTACTCCTGACATCTTCAGAATATGAAAGAGAGTATTCCAGTCAACATTGTCAAAAGCTTTCTCTAAGTCTACAAATGCTAGAAACGTAGGTTTGCCTTTCCTTAATCTATTGTCTAAGATAAGTCGTAGCATCAGTATTGCCTCACACGTTACGACATTTCTACGGAATCGAAACTGATTTTCTCCGAGGTCGGCTTCTACCAGTTTTTCCTTTCCTCTGTAAAGAATTCGTGTTATTATTTTGCAGCTGTGACTTATTAAACTGATAGTTCGATAAGTTTCACAGCTTTTAACATCTGCTTTCTTTGGGATTGGAATTATTACATTCTTCTTGAAGTCTGAGAGTATTTCGCCTGTCTCATACATCTTGCTCACCAGATGGTAGAGTTTTGTCAGGACTGGCTCTCCCATGGCCGTCAGTAGTTCTAATGGAATGTTGTATACTCCTGGGGCCTTGTTTCGACTCAGGTCTTTCAGTGCTCTGTCAAACTCTTCACACAGTATCGTATCTCCCATTTCATGTTCATCTACATCCTCTTCCATTTCCATGATATTGTTCTCAAGTACATCGCCCTTGTATAGACCCTCTATATACTCCTTCCACCTTTCTGCTTTCTCTTCTTTGCTTAGAACTGGGTTTCCATTTGAGCTCTTGATATTCATTTATTAGTTGCGCTACATATTATTCTTGTAAATATGTTGCCAAGTTACAATTGCTATTTGTTGTTTTAGAAAGAGAATACGCATGCAGTGTTAATATTTTGTAAGTAGATACGCCCGCCTAGTCAGGGAAAAACTATTGACAAAGACTGTATTAAAGTGTAAATGCATTATCGCTAGGCATGCGAACACGCCAAAAAAGCTGAGGTTCGGAGTGGCGAGGAGACTGTTGTTGCCGTTGACTGTGTGTATTCGCCGGTCTGGTAATGCAAGAGTGCGGTGATAAAAAGTCTGTTTCGGAAGTGCGGAGCAGCGAAAACTGAAATGATTGTTTCGGCTGATGTTTAATATGGGCAACCTATGTATTGGTTGATTTGGGAAAGACCAGACAGCGTGGTCATCGGTCTCATCGGATTAGGGAAGGATGGGGAAGGAAGTCGGCCGTGCCCTTTCAGAGGAACCATCCCGGCATTTGCCTGGTTTGATTTAGGGAAATCACGGAAAACCTAAATCAGGATGGCCGGACGCGGGATTGAACCGTCGTCCTTCCGAATGCGAGTCCAGTGTCTAATCACTGCGCCACCTCGCTCGGTGGCAACCTATGTGTATGGCATTTATTGGGTATAGTACAAATGCAGCAAGAGTAATTCACGTAACATCGAGAGTACTGTGGGCCCTTGTTATTGGCTATGGTATGGCAAGAAAATCAACCTGTGCATATTTTACCGCTAAATGAAGCCACTCGACAAACCAACGCCATCTTAAAGTGAAGTAAGGTCTAGACTTTTTATAACTAGAAGTGTAATAGCCTGACCAGCGTGGCTGCCATTTTATTACTTAAATAACATTGCTTTCGTGCATATTGTCACGTAAATAATTTTCCTAAGTCGTTATCCAAGTAGTAGCCATCCTATTCCTTTGTACGAACTGTGATAATCAGAAAATGAACTGAAAATGAAGTGAACATTAATTTATTAGATTATCAAAAGATAATTTTTCCAATTTGTGGACAATTACGTAATAATGAACCCTTTGGCTGCAGTATGAATAATGTCTGAAATAGAATGATGCAAAAACATTGGTAGTAAGAATTTACGTAACTTGGAAACTGAATTTCACTGTCAAAGCAGCGTTTCTGATTTCTAGCTTGTGGAATAGTTTATAACTTATATTAGAAAAAAAAATCAGAATAACTGCTAGGTAAATGACAGTCTTTACCAATGAGTAAACTCAATCTTTCTGCATCCTACAATTACGACAGTCAGTGTTATGGTGAGTAACGTAACAAAAAGTTTCTATCCACAGCCAGTAAAGAATCTTATTTTAATTGATCTTTGAAAATTAATATAATATGTTATATGTGTTTGCTATTTGACTATTATCTGACTACTGTGACATGTATGGTGTGAAATACTTGAAAGTCTGCTTTAGGTTCTGTTCCTATGTAATGACGCCAAAAACTATTCTTACGTAAGACTGCTTACGGGTATAAAGTTAAGCTTCATTTTAATTATCCTTCTTCCGGGAGGAACTGGCGACCGTTGTTTATTTTCATTAATGACATACTTTGAAAACCTTTTTTCCAAAATTTCCGCTAACTACTGTTACTTAAAAATTTGTTTACCTAGTAAAAATATAAAAAAATAAACCGAACATTGTTTCTAATCCTCTTTGCTAAAGTACCGAGCACTGGAGATTTGCTTATAACCTCATCTATTTCTCTCCGTTTTGCATTATTCTTCGGAGTAGATGCCTTTTTTCCCCACAGATTAGGGACTTTGGGTACACGGTCATATAGAAAAGCTTAATTAGGAGATGCAGGATGGTTTTAAATCAACAGTTACAAAATTTCTTGTGGTTTTCATTTTTCTTGGAGAGACAGATAAATGTGTTTAACATTCTTTGGGAGGTGATTTTACAACTTCTGTACCCTTTCTGTGTGTTGTGGCTCCTTAGCCTAGATGGTGAGCGTGGTCTTGACGGAGCAAGGTTCCCTGTGATAATTGGATGAGAGAGATTGTCAGCTAGGAATAAAATGATTTATTTACTTAATATTTCTTCCGGGTTCAACGTTTGGGGGAGTCTCTGATCAAGTATATAGACGAGATGCCCATGGCTGTGGTATATTTTGTAGTGTAGTTTCTGGAGTGCGCAGTCGTAGCTTTTACCTTACAGAGGACGAAACCAGATAGCTCTCGTGTTTTGTTCGTTGAGAGGTTGGCGTCATTCTTGAGGATGGTTTACCATGTTTTGTTAACAAGTAGAGTTAGCTCTGCTGGACTCAGGAATCTGTATTTCATTGCTGAATTATGAGTGGCATCTGAAGTACCGTACATTTGTAAATTTTCGGTTTTTTTCCTTTTACTCGGATTCATAGTACCGTTAATGGTAAACCACTTACATCGGGTTAATTGTACAACCAGTGATTTCCCCTGGCCTTTAGATTTATTTATGGCAAATGGGTTGCGTATTAAGCTGTAGTTGCGAGACGATTTTGTTAAAAATATCGGGCTAGTCTTGGACTGCTCGTGTAGGTTTTTTAAATTTGGTTTCTGTCAATTGCAAAGGTTTAGGTTATGCCAACATTCCAAGTTATTGGGCATCTGCAAAGTGGAGACTGAATCTGGGGGTTTGAATCGCACTATTATTGGCTAGCGAAGCACTAGAGGTACTAACAGATAGGTTGGGTGTAACTAGTAATACACAGTATAGCAGTCAGCTTACGGATCAGGTGCCAGTTCGGAGGTCGCGCTATGGGTTCTACCCTCCAAAAATGAAAGTCTTACGGTCGTGGGAAGTATGTTAAGTGACGGAGTTATTAAACCTGCCTCACTTTATACTTCTCTCATCTTTCTTGTAGCCAAGGGCAATGGTAGGAGCTATGGGCCGGTGGCTGATTACCTTAACCTAAATCAAAAGGCTAGTTGAGTCAGTTCCTCTTCCTGACTTATAACACTGTCTTATCTGGTTTGTTATGGTCCGGTTTTTCACCGTGCTTGATCGCGATAAGGTCTGTTACCAAATCTTGCTAATGGGACTCCAAGACAGTCACAGCGTTTGTCGCGGACTTGAACCTTTATGATTTTAATTAGGTGCTGTATGGGTTATCTAATGGAGCCACTACGCTGTCTAGCTTCTCGACTTTGTTCTTGCCGATGTTAAATTCAAGGTCGATTATTATTACGTCGATGAAGTGGAAGTTTGTAATAAGTCGGCCGTGGTGACCGAGCGGTTATAGGCGCTTCAGTCCGGAACCCGCACGACTGCTACGGTCGCAGGTTCGAATCCTGCCTCGGGCACGGATGTGTGTGATGTCCTTTGGTTAGTTAGGTTTAAGTAGTTCTAAGTTCTAGAGGACTGATGACCTCAGATGTTAAGTCCCATAGTGCTCAGAGCAATTTGAACTATTTTTTTAAAGACGATCAACAGCTTCCAGCCGCCTAAAATAGCCCGGCTGACGGCATGGAAAATTTGTTTTGGGAAAATTTTGCCTAAATTGGCAGAATTAGCTGCACCCTGGGAAAAGATGCGGCACAAGGGTGAGCTGTTCACGTGGACAGTCATCAACAGTTGGCGTTTGAGGCACTAAAAACTGCCCTCAGGAACGCTACCTTGTTGATGGTGCTGGACGGAAAGTGTCCGTTCGCCGTCAAGACACACGCTTCAAACGTGGGTGTCATTGCTGTACTACTGTAGGAACGAGATGGTAACCATAAGCCAGTAGCTTACGCATCCAGATCGTTGTCCCCAACGGAGAGTAGTTAATCCACCTAAGAGCTAGATGTTCTCGTAGTACTTTTCATACTTGAAAAATGTAAATTGTATCTATGGATGTCCATCCTGCTACATGGCTGATATGTACGACAGCTGTATCTTGAGACAACGTCCGTGGTGGTATTTTTTTTCATAAGAATTTTTGGTCGAGACGTAAAATTAGGTGCTCTCTTTGGTCTTAGCGCGTCCCTCTAAGACTAGTCGAATTTCGTGCCGGGCTGAAAACATTTTGGTGTTCCATTTCTGTGTTAGACATATAAGAGGGCCAGAGAAAGTGGTGGATAATATCCTCAATCACATGTTTCAAGAGGAAGGTGTGGGACGTCTCCACAATGAGAGTCCTGAAGGGAAAGAGGAGGTCTGTGTTGTCGTCATTGAGGACTTAAATCATATTAGCGAGACGCGCCAAGGCACAACAGCCATCTGACAGCAGTGAGGAGACGATCCTCGGAGACTGCCAGGAAGGACTTCCTGAGACCCTGACAGCCATCTCCCAATCTCTACACCTTGGGTGGCACAGCAGCACAGCACCTGAGAATCCTGAGTTGCACCTCAGTGCGCCGGTGATAGCCATCGAGACTAATGAGAGATCCAGCTTGGTTCTGATACCAAGTATAGTAGTTTAATGTCGTGTACTGTAGCGCTGTGTAGTATAATGTTGTTGTAGTATAATCCAGAAATATAAGTTACAAAATTTGTGATCTATCAATGCCGCATAGCGTAATAGTCCATAGTGAGTGCCTTCAGTATTGCAGATGAACAGATATCTCTGCACCGGGTGTGGAAATTGTAGTACACAGAATTTTTTCTTGGTTGTTATTATTATTATTAGTAGTATTTTTGTTTTAATGTAGTTATTCTATGTAGATTCCCCCCCACCTCCCCATAAGTAGCATAATGCTGAAGTTATTGCTACATATTTGAAATTATGTTAAAACTTTATATTCATGTGCAACATTCGGTCTGTTCTTTTATGCAAATAACAGACTAAAAGAAAATAGCAAATAAATAATGTTATTGAGGCGCCGTACAATGGGGGTTAGAGTTATCAGGTAGGAGGCCAAGCCATGCAGTGAAACGATAGGTCATGTAATGCTCTCAAGTGTATTTATCTTTGGCCAGAGGGTGTGGCTGCCGGAGTGATACACTGTGTGGACAGGAGGCTAGCTGTCTTGACTTTCAGTCGTCAGTGAGGTTCGCCGAGGAACAGAGCTGGGAGTGGGTCATAATTTTACTCCGCGCTGGCTGGAGTAGCCTCGTATTGTGGGTCCGTGGTTCATCGCCAAAATCCATCCAGGTACTTGTCGTGGCTTCTTACCGTCGGGAGTGTGGCCAACTGAGTGGAGCAACTCGCTTGACGTTTAACGTCGTAGCAGCGTTCTTGTGGACATAGGCTAAAAGAGAGGAACTCCGACCACTGGGGCGTGGGGGAGGGTGGGGGCGGAAGGGGGGGGCAGCAGCGCCTCTCATACCTACGTCAACCTGTGTTCCCTAGCAGTTTGTTTCGAAATTTTACTCTAGTTAACTTCGTTGTACCACACTTTGTGCTCTAGGGGCAAGAAAGTTTGCTGTGCGACCAGTTATTTCAGTCTCCCCAATGGCTTTAGCCGACGTTGCTAAATGCTTATGTATGAGTCCGGCTCCCTGGTGGAGACTGTTCACGTCTCCAGAGCGGAAGATTACGTATTTAGCTGTTTCTGTCTTTTTATAATACACTGCTGGAAAAAGGGTTAGTACACCCTTTTAGAGGTTTCCAGATCTTTCAGTACATATGGAGTACACAAAATGACTACCATTACAGATCGACAACACAAGTGGTTCTGAGGTACCAGGTATCGACTCTTGCTGAAACACCCGCATGTGGTGTGGCCCCCACGGGCGGCAATGCATGCGCTGGCTCTGGCATCTGGTGAATCCTGTCCTGGGATACGTTATGCCACGCATGCTCGACCTGTTCACGTAATTATGTAAGAGTTGTTGGTTGACGAGTATCGCGAATCACTTCTCACCCCATCATATCCCTCATGTTCTCGATTGGAGATATGTTCTGAGATCGTGTTGGCCAGGGATATTGCCGCATGACTTGAAGAGGTCGTTGAGTTTCACGGGAGGTATGTGGGCTAGCGTTATCCTGTTGGAACAAAGCATCACCTTCCTGTTGCAAGAACGGCATGAGATTAACAACATTCTACACATACCGAGCGCTGGCTGTCGACCACTCAAGAAACACCAAAGGTGAAGGAGAGTTGCAGCATATCGCACCGCTGACCATAAAGCCTGGGATGGGACCAGTGTGTCCTGGAGGAAAGCACTCTAAGACAGCACTCACCAGGTCTATGTCGTAAGCGCAAACCACACTCACTTGTATACAGAGAGAATCTTCTTTCGTTGCTGAAAAGCACGGGGCGCCATTCCATCTTACAAGTCGACCCGTGCGAGTCGATGACGTTAGTGAAAGACGGCTTAGACGTGTGTTTGCCCGTACTCCCATTGCTAACAACCAGTTGGCAACGATTCGTGTTGACACGTGTGGTCGCACAAGCCTTATCTGTGCTGTGGTAGCTGTAAGATCTGTCACTGCTGCCTTTAAAATACAACGATCCTGTCGGGTACCTGTGCTGGGTGGAAGTCCAGAACCTCGTCAACGATTGTGAGAATGTTCGCGTGATTACTGATACCAGAATAGTTGCACAACTGGCGAAACCGCGTCCAACTTGTGTGGCAGATCTCCGAAAGAACCATCCCGCCACTCGGAAGGCCACAATTTGACCCCTTTCAAAGTCACTCACTTAGCTGTAGGAAGCACTACGTCTCTGTGGCATGACTTTCTGCTTCCTTCACACGTCTGCACCACACTGAGTCTTCTGGGTGTGAGTATCCTATATTAAAGGGAGGGCACACATCTAGCTTCGGTAAGTACGTCACTACGCTCTCTGTTGGCGGACGATGTTGAAATCAGTATCAGTACATCTATCTCCCCGGTGTCATATGCCATCATCAGATCGAAATACACGTCGTCTTACCTGGTGCACAAATTTTTTTTCCGGAATTCTCGTAAATATCTTAATTTTCAAGCTTGTTTTTCTATTTAGAGGTGTAATCTCGCATTTTTAACTGCATATATAATTTCAGGCAGTCTGTAGCGCATAGGGACGGATAGGAATACAGCAATCACTCGCAGTGTCACTGGTTTGTTATTACTCTTACATATCCAGAATAGCCTTCTTAAGGTTATTTGAGTCAGTAATACACAAAATTCCCAACAGTACATGCGACCATACGACTGTATTCGTCTACAGGAGGGAGAAATCTCAATGAGAGTCAATGGTCAGTAGCACCGTAAATACCCGGATTATGCAATACTTCTCGGAGGCGACATTAACCGACCATTGGGATGCCTATGGACTCATCACACAGGGTACAGACAGACAGTCATGTGAAATACATTTGAACACGTTTCCAGAAAACTTTCTTGAGCAGCTATTTCGGCAGCCCACACGCGACGGAAACATCTTAGATCTTGTAGCTATGAATACGCCTGACATTATCGACAACGTCCGTATAGAAACGAAATTTAGCGGTCATGATGTTATTATACCAACTATGACTAACAAAGTTAAAAAATCGGTCAAGAAGGCTAGGGAAGTGTTTCTGCTAGACAGAGCAGATAAGCGTTGGTTAGGATCTCAGCTAGACTGTGAATTGACATCATTTAGTTCCAGTAAGATGGATGTAGAGGATATATGGTCAAAGTTTAAGGAGATTGTAAACAGTTTTCTAGAGAATTATGTGCCTAGTAAATCGGTAAAGGACAGAAAAGACCCACCATAGTTTAACAACGAAATTCGAAAAATGCTGAGGAGGCACAAGTTCTTACATTCTCGGTTCATAAGACAAAGGTTATTTGAGATTCGTGCGTCTGTGAAAACATTTATGCGCGAAGCGTACGACAACTACCACCGTCACACCTTAGCCAAACATCTGGCAGAGAATCCGAGACAGTTCTGGCATTACGTCAGAACACTAAGCGGGCCTAACGCTTCCTTTCGTCAGTCACTCGTTGACCAGTCTGATTTGACAGTAGACGATAGCAAAATGAAGGACCAAGTTTCAAACTTCGCTCTTAAGAAATTATTCATGCAGGAGAATCGTACAAACGTATCGTCTTTTGATTATCGCACAGACTCTGACATAGTAAGAAGCACAGCTGTCGTAGAAAAGCAACTGAAAGAGTTATAAACAAATAAGTAGCCAGATCCGGATGCAACTACAGTTCGGGTATCCAAAGAGTTCTCTACGGCTTTGGCCCTTTACTTAGCTTGTATTTATTGCGAATGTCTCGCGTAGCGCAAAGTCCCAAGCGACTGGTACAAAGCGCAGGTGGCTCCTGTTTAAAGGATGGTAAAAGAAAGGAAAATTACATACAAATATCCTTAAATCGGGTTAATGCAGAACTCTTGAAAGTGTTCTCGGTTCCAACATAACAAATTTCCTTGCCACAGCGAAGTTTATGTCCAAGAATCAGCACGGTTTTAGATAGCATTGCTCGTGCGGAACTCAGCTTGCCTTCACATGATGAACTGCAAACTACGGATGAACGGCAGCAGACAGATTGAATATTTATAGATTTCCGAAAAGCATATGAAACGGTGCCCCACAGCCGGCTGTTGAAGAAGGTACAAGTACATGGAAAAGGTTTACAAATATATGTGTGGGCTCGAAGGCATTTTACGTAATAGATACCAGCATGTTCTCACCGACGGCGAGAGTTCATCAGAGACAGGGGTATAATCAGGAATGCCCCTGAGAAGTTTGATAGGGCCGCTATTTAACTGAGCGCCAAAGAAACTGGTATAGGCATGCGACAGAGATATGTAAAGAGGCAGGATACGGCACTGCGGTCGACAAAACCTATAAGAGACAACACATGTCTGGCACAGTTGTTAGATCGGTTACTGCGGCTACAGTGGCACGTTATCAAGATTTATGTGATGTTGAACGTGGTGTTATTCTCGACGTACGTGCGATAGGACACAGCATCTTCGAGGCAGCGATCAAGTGGGATTTTCCCGTACGACCATTCCGCCAGTGTACCGTGAATATCAGGAATCAGATAAAACATCAAATCTCCGACATAGCTGTGGCCGGAAAAAGATCCTGCAAGAACGGAAGCTAAGACGACTGAAGAGAATCGATCAGCGTGATAGAATTGCAACCCTTTCTCAAACTGCTGCAGATTTCAATGCTTTGCCATCGGAATGTGTCAGTGGGTCGAACCATTCAACGAAGCATCATCAATATGGGCCCACTCGTGTACCCATGATGACTGCGCGACACAAAGCATTACGCCTCGCCTGGGCCCGTCGACACCGGCACTGGAGTGTTGATGATTGGAAACATGTTGTCTGGTCGGACGAGTCTCGTTTCGAATTATATCGAGCGGATGGACGTGTACGGGTATAGAGACAATCTCACTAATCCATGTCAGCAGGGGACTGTTCAAGCTGGCTCTGTAAGGGCTGGGTCGTGTGCAGTTGGAGTGATATGGGACCCCTGATACGTCCAGATACGGCTCTGACATGTGACACGTTTGTAAGCATCCTGTTTGATCACCTGCATCTGTTCATGTCCATTGTGCATTCCGTCGGACTTGACCAATTCCAGCGGGACAATGCGACACTCCACGCGTCCAGAAATGCTACAGAGTAGCTCCAGGAACACGCTTCTGAGTTTAAACATTTCCACTAGAAACCAGTCTCCCCAGACGTGAGCATATCTGGGATGCTTTGCAAAGTGCCGTTCAGAAGAGATCTCCACGCCTTTGCATTCTTTATAGACAGCCCTGAGAGAATCATGGTGTCAGTTCCCTGCAGCACTACATTTTTCGAGTCGTACAACGTCGTGTTGGGGCACTTCTGCGAGCTCGCGGAGGTCTTACACGATATTAGGCAGGTGTACCAGCTTATTTGGCTCTTCAGCGTATTTTCTATATACATAAACGCTCTGGTGGACAGGGTGGGCAACGGTCTACGGTTGTTTGCTGATGATATTGTAGTACACGGGACTGTATGTGAGACGTAGCGCCTTTTCTTTATCTTTGGCTCTCGCTGTGTGTCTGTCGGCTCTGCCATTTGGCTTACCTTTGCTGCGGTGTGATTGGCTGCGTGACGCTTTAATGAAGCGGGCTAGGATGATTGGTGATGATGTTTGGTTTGTGGGGAGCTCCACTGCGCGTTCATCAGCTCCCATACAAAGTCTCAATTTGTACGCAGTCAAATCTAACCAGTGTCACGAATGAGGGGAGGGATGGCAGGTTAGGGGTGGGGGAGGTAAAGTGTTACTGGCAGCAGCACCCCTAACTGGTTGCCTCTTCCATAATGTGCAGCTGCTTGCAGTCAGGCTCCTGGTTGAAGAGACTGTGGTCGTGTGTTGACTTCTGGATTTACGTTTTTATGCATTAGATGATTTTAAATTTTTGTGGGCTAAGAGCTCGCTGTTACCAATGTGTAATGCTATCATGTTCTGCTAAATAAAGAATATTGTTACATTATATCGCCAACTGCGTTTGATCCCTCAGCTGTAGCAGTCCTGTTCCTTGCTGTAACCTGTCAAGATCGAAGATGAGTGCGGATACAGGATGACTTAGGCAAAGTCCTAGTTGGTGGGATGAACGGCAGCTAGATCTGACCGTAGAAAAATGTATTAATGTGGGTGAATAGCAAAAACAAATCCATAATGTTCGGTTATAGCATTATTAGTGTCCTCCTGGACTCAATCACGTCGTTTAAATATCTGGACACAATGTTGCAAAGCAAAGCAAAATATCAAAACAGAACCAAAAGGTAGCTTTCAATATTTACAGAAAACCTACTGGCCCTGACACCACTATACCAAACTCCTCAACACATCCCTCCTCCCACAAAAAAGCTGCATATAGATCAATGCTGTACAGAGCACACAAATTTCCACTTCAACATACAGAACTCCTACAAGAAATGGAAACCATAACATATACTGCAATAAACAATAGACATGACCATTCTCTCATTAACACCATGTCACAACAGATAAAAAATAAACTGAACAAACGTCGACCTGCAGTCACAACTGACAGTGCCACAGCAGTCAAATATGTAAAAATGCCATATCTTGGAATAGTATCTGACAAATTAGCAAGACTATTCAAAAACACAGAAGTAAAAATCAGCTTCAGCACCAATTGATTTTCACATAACCAATTGTTTTTCTAACAAGTTTGCCTAACCGAAATGGAAGTGTCAAGTAACACTATGTGATAAAAAGTATCCGGACACCCTCATAAACATAGGTTTTTCATATTAGGTGCATCGTGCTGCCACCTACTGCCAAGTACTCCATATCATCGACCTCAGTAGTCATTAGACATCGCGAGAGACAGAATGGGGCACTCCGCGGAACTCACGGACTTCGAACGTGGTCAGGTGATTGGGTGTCACTTGTGCCATACGTCTGTACACGAGATTTCCTCACTCCTTAACATCCCTAGGTCCAATGTTTCCGATGTGATAGTGAATTGGAAACATGAAGGGACACGTACGGCACAAAACCATGCAGGCCGATCTCGTCTGTTGACTGACAGGGACTGCCGACAGTTGAAGAGGGTCGTAATGTGTAATAGGCAGACATCTATCCAGAGCTTCACACAGGAATTCCAAACTGCATCAGGATCCACTGCAAATACTGTGACAGTTAGGCGAGAGGTGAGAAAACTTGGATTTCATGGTCCAGCGGCTTCTCATAAGCCACGCATCACGCCGGTAAATGCCAAACGACGCCTCGCATGGTGTAAAAGAAGTAAACATTGGACGACTGAACAGTCGAAATACGTTGTGTGGAGTGGCGAAACACGTACACAATGTGGCGATCCGATGGCAGGTGTGGGTTTGGCGAATGCCCGGTGAACGTCATCTGTCAGCGTGGGTAGTGCCAACAGTAAAATTCGGAGGCGGTGGTTTTATGGTGTGGCCGTGTTTCTCATGGAGGGTGCTTGGACCTCTTGCCGTTTTGCGTGAAACTATCACAGCACAGGCCTACATTGATGTTTTAAGCATTTTCGTGCTTCCCACTGTTGAAGAACAAGTCGGGGACGCGCCCGCATCTCGTGGTCGTGCGGTAGCGTTCTCGCTTCCCACACCCGGGTTCCGGGGTTCGATTCCCGGCGGGGTCAGGGATTTTCTCTGCCTCGTGATGGCTGGGTGTTGTGTGCTGTCCTTAGGTTAGTTAGGTTTAAGTAGTTCTAAGCTCTACGGGACTGCTGACCATAGATGTTAAGTCCCGTAGTGCTCAGAGCCATTCTCGGGGACGCGACTGCATCTTGCAACGCGATCCAGTACCTGTTCACAATGCACGCCCTGTGGTGGAGTGGTTACACAACAATAACATTCCTGTAATGGACTGACCTGCACAAAGTCCTGACCTGAATCCTATAGAACACCTTTGGGATGTTTTGGAACGCTGATTTCGTGCCAGGCCACACCGACCGACATCGATACCTCTCCTCAGTGCAGCACTCAGTGAATAATGGGCTGCCATTCCCCAAGAGACCTTGCTGCACCTTATTGAACGTATGCCTGCTAGAGTAGAAGCTGTCATCAAGGCTAGGGGTGGGCCAACACCGTACTGAATTCCAGAATTAACGATGGAGGGCGCCACGAACTTGTAAGTAATTTTCAGCCATGGGTCCGTATACTTTGGATCACGTAGTGTATCTTGGTTTGGAATACATTAGTTATTATGCTATTCAATTATTTTATATTTATGTTAATCCCTCAATACAAGGATTGAAAATTTGCATCATATCTAAAGGACTCTGACAAATAGGTTATTTGTTTTTGGGTTGCACTGACGGTAGGTAAAGATTCCACACAAAGCTAACGAAGGGTCTGACATGTGATTCCGTCTTCTGCGTGTTTCGTATACTTGCAGGGTGTCTTTCCGATCGCACATGATACATGCACGAAAATTTATCTTCAATTTTTGGACAAATACAGCTAGACGAAAAGAGAAGTTCAGTCCTGAAGTTTATTTATTTCTTGTATGGTATGTAAGACGTGACGTAAATTACAGTTTGATATAATAAAGTAGATGCACGCCGAAGTTATTTCGAAATACTTTGTGTAAAATACACATCAGTAGGATGTTGTACCTTTGTTGGTACATGCAAGATGTGAAAGCAAATGAGGTGCAAACAAATATTTCCGTTAATTTGTAGCACCATACTACTACAGTGACCAGCTGTGTTCATAATACAGTGTATGTATCATCCGGGGAGATGGTCTGTGAGAGTTTCAAAATTCCCCGTAGTGAACAAAATGATCTACGAGAATTCAGATCCACAGTTGTAGGGCCACTCTGCTAGCACAGAAAATGCGTGACAAATATGAAGAGAAATAGAGCTTGAACCAATATATGGCAGAATTATTACCCAAGAAGCATCAGGATCCTACATCCGATTAGAGTTTTGTCCACGCGAATTAATGCAGTTGATATCTGGTCTCACACTACGGACACAAGATCAAATTGTAAAGGATAGACAGTATTCATTTGTTGTAAGTGTAACGTACATGTGTGTTTTAACTAGAGAGTAAACTGCTTCCGAGTATTTTACGATTAAGACTATATTGTATTATACAGTATTATGTAAAATGAATGCCACCAAGTATTTTTTTTTTTCAAATCATATAAATTCTACACACCTATTATGAAAATTTAAGTCAAATCCTGTTATATGAATTGTTGGCAGCGTTCAGTTTTTCAAAGCCCTGTTGTCACAAATAAGCGACATATACAGTTATACCTGAAATGTATAGCATATCTTAGATTTGACCTTATGTGCTCTGTAACATTTCATTACTGGTTACAAAATAACATTTTTTTTTTCTTTCTTCTTTCATGCAGTAATTTACCCAGGTATAAAGCGATAAGAAGAGGATTTGGCCAAACAAGCAGCTAAACGATTTCTTCCATCAGTCGCTTGACGTTAGTATGAGAATACGACGTAGCCTATGTAAGGTTTTGGTTTTCAACGAAAGTTATGTGTCATGCTTCATATTTGGACACTACATATTTTTTCAAACTGAAGTCTTCAATAGTCGATATCTTACGCCCGCGGAGGTTCTGAGTATAAGCAGTGTGATCTTAGGATGTCGGCAACAGTGTCGTGGCCAGTAGCATTCATTGATAAATAAGTAAAGGAACCGGGTGTTGGTTACGCTGCTGAGTGGTCTGGACATAACTAGCAGAACACATGTATGCAAATGCAGAGGACGCTGCGTTTTGGAAATATGATTTTGTGGAGACTGATTTCAGAAGCGTGAAGATATTCAGGTAAGGTTGCTGCATCGTTTACTCGCACGTTATTTATCATGAGTTTGAGATAGATAAATACTAAGCAGTTTTCTTTTTATTGGCTACTGTCAGTTACTTTGACTGTCCAGACGTAATTAAACAAAATTATATGTTCACATTGCCTACATTCCGAGTTAGTTCCACCATTCCTTACCTTCTAAGTAATGTATTACACGGCAGAGTAATATTTTTTAACAAGAAGTGATCTCTGTAAAGCTGCTAAGAGCCGCACCATGTATCTTATAGGGTCCCGAGATGAAACGTCCAGGAACATGAAAACACTTGTACTTTAACCCAAGTGACAGAGAAGGGGTAGATGCAGGGGAGTGAATAAGGAATGTGGGGATTGAGAGGCACTAGATTGTTTCTGTAGCCAGATCTCAAAAGGGAATGAGAGGACTACTGACGTAGCTAGTGAGAAGTATAAGCCAACACAGCTACATTCCGGATGGAAATTTAAAGTCTAGAGAGGCACATTCGTCCTCCAGACGGCAGATACTCGTGCGCCCTCTTTTAAGCGGGAAACAATACTTCGATTCTATGATTGCAAAATTCATCACAATAATAAATCGTATCTAGAACGGATGGCCGATGTTTACCAACAATAACATAACCAACATTAGAGAGTTACCGACCATACGAACGTATATGTGGAAGCCATGTAGCATCAACATTTGAGAATGAAACACGCTTATACGTTATTTTGTCGAAAGTCGACATGTTGAGAAACGTGGCTGTTGTACTTAAGGTTTATAATTTATATAAAAAACAGCTACCAGCCACATGTATGGTTTAAAAAGTTTTATTATCTTTATGTGGCTGGTTGATGTTTTTTATATAAATTATAAACGCTTATACGTATTGACAATTTGAATCGTACCCATCAAAAATGTGGTAAATATAGGCAATGAAAAAGACTGAAATCTTAAAAGAGTAATTTTCTGCACCATACTTGTACAAAACATTTTGAGACGAGAAACTAAACTGCCATGACCAGTAGACTGCTACGTCGACTAGTGACTGACGACTGTAGTATTGCCCAGTAACACAGCTCAGGATTTCAGCGGCCGTGCGGGATTAGCCGAGCGGTATAGGGCACTACAGTCATGGACTGTGAGGCTGGTCCCGGTGGTGGTTCGAGTCCTCTCTCGGGCATGGGTGTGTGTCTTTGTCCTTAGGATAATTTAGGTTAAGTAGTAAGCTTAGGGACTGATGACCTTAAGTCTCATAAGATTCCACACACACAGGTTTTTGGCTCCGTTTCAATAAGGAAATACAAACGCAATAACTCGATAGTGGTGTCAGGAGTGAAATTGACAGCACTCTGGAAATATGTTGTGGATCATACACGAACTTTTATCGTGCATACTTCAGATCATCCGCCTCCATAGGATTTCTAAATGACGACAGGTATCATACATGCAACAAGTCATTGAATTTCCACGTCAATTTTAGCATGAAATCAGCTCCCTCATGAAGGTAAATAGCACTGTGAATTTCCCACCAAAATTTGAATTTGAACCATTTTATACATAGGGCGACTGGCTTATGTCTGATGAAGGTAGAGGTGGGTGTGACAGTGGAGTTGGGGATGGGGTTGGTGTTGGGGGTGCGGTTAAGATTGGAGGTTGACAGTTGGGGTGAGGAGATCCCATGACTTATCGATGATGTCATCAGTGACGTGATTTGCCTGACAAACTGCCCTGTTATACTACTCTAACACAGATCTACAGTTTCAGTAGGATTTGGCGATTCTTTTCATCAGATAACGTTTATGTGAACACACTGCCTGCGTTGTTCTGGTTAACATTGCAACACAAACATGAACGAAAGTTTAAGAATGGGAAACCAGTTAAGTTATAACAACAACATAAAACAACAAAATAAAATTTAACGGTTACATATGGCATGAGACGCTCACTTTGTGGTGATTACAATGCAGCGGCCGATTCCGGTTGCTTTGTCTTTAAATTTCATCACATGTCTGGGATAATTCTACAAAACGTTCAAAGCTGAGATATGAAAATGTGGCGATGGGGCGAAAACCCTCTTTCACTCTGAGCCATTGTGTGGGATTTGTATCCAGTCACATAAAAATAGTTAATATTACGTAACGATTTTCTTCCCCTGACGAGAACCCACATCCAGTCGACTCTCGTCAAAGCAATCATATCACCTTGAGGTATCCAATAGTGTAAATCAGTAATTAATATTAATGCAACAAATAATAAGGAAAACAGGGCAATCAGAAAAGAAGGTTAAAATGCTGTGTACCTGTATTTCATTAGTTGCTGCAGGTGTGACGCCCCACTCCACTTGTACGTTGCCCTGCGCGTCGCCGCAGTAGACGCCGCCGAGTGGCCAGCAGCACCTTCCCGGGGGCAGCTTATTACCTTCCAGAAAGTTGTTCCACGTAGAGTACACACGGCAGTTGGCGTCGACGAAATTGCAGTTCGACTTTGAAATGCGCACTCGGAAGACGGGGAACTGCAGTACCTCGTCTCTGTAGTCTACAAAGACGAAGACAATGGCCATATCCAGTTGATCTCTGTTTCCAGATGTCTTCTTCCCGTTCAGCTCTATTAAGCAACTAGCTACGGCTTTGACCGTCCCGAGGCGGTTCCCGCTGTATCCGGTGTAGCCGTTTCTGAGGTCTGGCCCCTCTGTCGGTCGACCGTACAAGGCATAACCCACTTTCCTGCGGAGGATTGTCAGTCCTTCCTCCGTGTGTGGCTCGTACCGATCGAAATCCGTGTACGACAGCAGCTCATAATGCGACTGCTGACGCGGATATGGATCCTCAGTCCAACCGGATGCCATTGGTAGTACTGTGTCAGTGGTGAACACGATGCGAATCGTTAATCTGGAAAAAAATTATCTGTGCTAGATTATTATAATACAGGGTGCTTCGAAAAGATGGTATGGATTTTCATTTAAGAAATTAAACATTTATTTTAGCAGCAGTCGGAAGTAGCAGTTCAGTAGGTTGCCAGTAGGGGTCTCAGTCATGCACCTACCTCGCTAGCTCACTCGCTCGCAAGTTTATTACCCAGTGAGTATTGACTCGAAATGACGATAATAAACGAACAAAAGGCACCTTGTAGTCCCCGTTTCAAAGGGTGTAATTCATTATTCGTTTCTCCGAGTGCTGATTCTGCAAGGCCGGCCGCGGTGGCCAAGCGATTCTAGGCGCGAAGTCCGGAACCGTGCGACTGCTACGGTCGCAGGTTCGAATCCTGCCTCGGGCATGGCTGTGTGTGATGTCCTTAGGTTAGTTAGGTTTAAGTAGTTCTAAGTTCTAGGGGACTGATGACCTCAGATGTTAAGTCCCATAGTGCTCAGAGGCATTTGATTCTGCAAGTGTTGTTCAATTAATTCAAATCCTCCCCACTTGCATAATTGTAATTTATTAATTACACACGGCCACTTTCTGTCTTTATCGAGTGCATCTGAAACCACCATTTTAATATACAATGTGATGGGTATACAAATAGTTTATATAACGGGAAATGCATATGAAAGGTGATTCAGCTGCCCTTACTGCTCGGTTTTATGCAACCAGCAACGCTGTCGAATACAATGTGCACGGTTTTCATGTTCTCTCGCTCAGTATGCGCAAACTATTAGTCCTACAGACCCCTTCATAGTAAATTTAATACACACATCAAAAAAAGTTTTGCCTCACTCCGGTACCAAGAACTCCTGAAAATAGACGCTGACTGTGTGTATTGTATCACAGGCACAGTCTCTTTGTCTGTTCAGAGATGTCACCAAACCCGGCGAAAGATGTAAACAACCATCCATGAGCAGCGCCTATTAGATGGAGGAGGTCCGGCAGGCGATCAATTACAGTCATTTCACCAGGAAGGAGGTAAACGGCTCGTGTTGCCTGTAGTTACACCATGCCTACACACTCAATTCCGATGTTCGGTCGCGTCCGCATTGTTACTTTGTCGCAGGTGGGGCTCTCAAAAAAGGAAGTGTCCAGGTGTCTCGGATTGAACCAAAGCGATGTTGTTCGGACATGGAGGAGATACAGAGAGGCAGGAACTGTTGCTGACGTGCCTCGCTCAGGCCATCCAAGCGCTACTACTGCAGTGGTTGACCGCAACCTATGGATTATGGCTCGGAGGAATCCTGACAGCAATGCCACCATGTTGAACAATACTTTTAGTGCAGCCACAGGACGTCGTGTTACGACTCAAACTGTGCGCAATAGGCTGCACGATGCGCAACTTCACTCCCGACGTCGATGGCGAGGTTCTTCGTTGCAACCTCGGCACCATGCAGCACGGTACATATGGGCCCAGCAACATACCGAATGGAACACGCAGGGTTGGCATCACGTTCTCTTCACTGACGAATGCCACATATGCCTTCAACCAGACAATCGTCGGAGACGTGTTTGGAGGCAACCCAGTCAGGCCCAACACCTTAGACACACTGTCCAGCGAGTACAGCGAGGTGGAGATTCCCTGCTGTTTCTGAGTGGCTTTTGGGGCCGACATATGCCGCTGGTGGTCATGGAAGGCGTCATAACGGCTGTACGATACGTGAATGCCATCCTCAGACCGATAGTGCAATCATAGCGGTAGCATATTGCCAAGGCATTCGTATCATGGACGACAATTCGCGCACCTAACGTCCACATCTTGTGAATGACTTCCATCAGGATAAGGACATGGTTCGACTAGAGTGGCCACCATGTTCTCCCGATATGAAACCTATAGAACATGCCTGGGATAGATTTAAAAGGGCTGAAAGGGCTGTTTATGGACGGCGTGACCCACCAACTACTCTGAGCGATCTACGTCGAATCGCCGTTGAGGAGTGGGACAATCAGAACCTACAGTGCCTTGATGAACTTGTGGATAGTATGCCACGACGAATACAGGCATGCATCAATGCAAGAGGACGTGATAATGGGTATTAGAAGTACCGGTGTGTACTGCAATTGGGACCACCCCCTCTGTAGGTCTCGCTGTATGGTGGTACAACATGCAATGTGTGGTTTTGATGAGCAATAAAAAGGGCGGAAATGATGTTTGTGTTGAACTCTATTCCAATTTTCTGTACAGGTCCCGGAACTATCTGAACCGAGGTGGTGCAAACTTTTTTTTTTATGTGTAGTTAAATTTTGTACCTTGATGCGGTTTTGCTAGAGGTCATATTTTTCGAACAGTTCAATAAAAACGTACAACAGTGACCATCAAACAGGTTTTTTGTGAATAACCCAAAAACTGTGGCATACAGCAAAAACGTATCCCAGTATAAAATTTAACGACATTGACTTTCCCACAAAAAAATTCAGTGCATTTTTGGCTGGAGGCATAACATTTTCCACTTAGCAAGCGAGAGAATATGAATATCTTGTGCAAGGAATTTGAAGGTATTGCATACCACTTTAAAACCCAGAAGCAGCGACAGGTGAATAATGTTGTGTATGTAGAGTACACGTACAAAAATAATTTATAATTTACTTTATGCTGTAGAGTTTAAATATGAAATTAAAGCACGTTTGTTGATGGAATCTAGATTTTCATTATTTGTAAAAGGAATCATTTGACGTAAAATGTGACACCACATAAAAAACACTTTATATCCTTTCATTTCAATGGCCAGGTCATGTATAGACTAAGTAATCTCTATAAAGAACCATGTATGAGGGTGTAATGAAAAGTAATGTCTCAGACCATTTTGTGTGAAAGCTCTTAAGAAACAGCATTAACATTCAACATACTGGGTGATGAAAAAGTCAGTACAAATTTGAATACTTAATAAACCATGGAGTAATGTAGATAGAGAGGTAAAAATCGACACACATGCTTAGAATGACATAGAGTTTTATTAGAACAAAAAAAATTCACAAAATGTTCTACAGATGGCGCTGGACAGCAAAACGTCAGTGACTGCGCATGACAATCGTGTATAAAAGGAGCTATACTGAGAGAGGGAATCAGATGCGCCGGCAGTCGCAGCATGTTGACGTTACCTGAAAAGGCGCTTTTAGTGAAGCTGTATTATCAGAATGGGGAATGTGCTAATTCAGCGTTAGGCTCTTATCGCCGTAGGGAGGGGATCCGAACGGGTAAAGGTCCGTTGACAAATGCAGCTGTGGCGAAAATGATTTCGAAGTTCGAAGCGACGGGCTGTTTAGACGATAGACCCCGTAGTAGCCTTATTTCTTCGAGGAAATCAATTTTGCTTTCTCTTACTTTGTTATGCTAATTATTGCTATTCTGATCAGATGAAGCGCCATCTGTCGGACATTTTTTGAACTTTTGTATTTTTTTGGTTCTAATAAAACCCCATGTCATTCCAAGCATGTGTGTAAATTTGTACCTCTCTATCTACATTATTCCGTGATTTATTCAGTTTTCAAATTTATACTGACTTTTTGATCACCTGGTATTTGTTCTTCATGTCTACATATTTTTATCTCAGCATAGTCACCCACGGGCAACGGCCTTGCCACAGTGGATACGCCGGTCCCCGTGAGATCACCGAAGTTAAGTGCTGTCGGGCGTGGTGGGCGCTTGGATGGGAGACCATCCAGCCGCCATGCACTGTTGCCATTTTTTGGGGTGCACTGAGCCTCGTGATGCTAATTGAGGAGCTACTCGACCGAATAGTAGCGGCTCCGGTCAAAGAAAACCATAACGACCGGGAGAGCGGTGTGCTGACCACACGCCCCTCCTATCCGCATCCTCACCTGAGGATGATACGGCGGTCGGATAGCCCCTAAGGGCCGTTTGTGGCCTGAAGACGGAGTGCATCATGTGCATAGTCACCCAGGCGACGAACATATTTCCCCAAACGAGAGACCGGTTTGCCGATACCGTCACTGTAGAGTGTGTGGTTCTGTTGACCTAGCTACAACCCAACCTCTGCTCGCACCACTTCATCCCTTTCAGTGAGGCCCTCAATGGTGGTCTTCAATTTTGGAAAACAGATGAAAATCGGCTAGGGCCAGGTCCGGACTGTATGGAGGATGCTCGATGACGGTGAACACAAGGCGTCCGATTGTTGCAGACATTGCAGCGCCCAGGTGTGGATTGGCGTTCTCATGCTGAAGGAAGGGGTGCCCCATGTGCGGACGAACTCTTCGAAATCGAAACTCTGTTTCGGCATGTTGTTTCTCACACACCGACATAGTTAAGTTACACACAGCCATATTACGCGCTGCAAATAGGAGTCCTCTAGGAGCCTTAGAGAGCTCCAAATCTATAGACACCAAGAATGAAGATGAAGAACATTAGTAAAGTTTCTTTCATTTAAAAAGCTTCAAGAGTTTTCCAAAAAAAAATTGGTGTCACTGCTTTTGAGCACGTTCTCATACGATGCTGTAGTCATCCAAACAAAGATGAGTAGTTTCCGAAACACTTACCATACTCAGACCAAGGTTTACGGTCAGTGGTATGTAAAACTTAACGACTAATGGAAGAAACATACACGCGAGGTTACAACAACAGTGATAGTAATGTCTACAGCGCAGTCGCCCAAATTTTGCTATTCTGCATCTGAACCATCGCTATTAGAAAAGATAATGTAATTGCTGATAAACAGCAAGTAAGCTCAGGATACGTTAAACAGCTGATATTTAAAGATACGCTCTAAGATAAAAAAATGATGCACCCTGAGAGAACTACAGGAATGGGGCGGAGATCGGTAGATGTGTTGCATGTGTCTAGATAAAAATAATATTACGATTTAAGAAAAATTCGATGAATTATTCTAGATACAAGCAGCTACACACCCTCCCCCATCCCAACCCCACCTCCGTGAACCAATGACCTTGCCGTTGGTGTGGAGTCTTGCGCGCCTCAGCGATACAGATAGCCGTACCGTAGGTGCAACCATAAAGGAGGGGTATCTGCTGAGAGGTCAGCCAGACGAGTGGTTCCTGAAGAGGGGCAGAAGAATTTTCAGTAGTTGCAGGGGCAACAGTCCGGATGACTGACTGATCTGGCCTTTTAAAATTAACCAAAACGGCCTTGCTGTGCTGGTACTGTGAGCTGCTGAAAGCAAGGGAAAATTATAGCCGTAATTTTTCCCGAGGTCCTGCAGCTCTACTGTATAGTTAAATGATGATGGCGTTTTCTTGGGTAAAATATTCCAAAGGTAAAATAGTCCCCCATTCGGATCTCCGAGCGGGGACTACTCAGGAGGACGTCGTTATCAGGAGAAAAAACTGGCGGTCTACGTATCTTATCGTGGAATGTCAGGCCCCTTAATCGGGCATGTAGCCTAGAAAATTTTAAAAGGGAAAGTTATATATATTTGTAATTAGTGAAGTTCGATGGCAGAAAGAAAAGATGACTTCTGGTCAGGTGAATATGGTTATAAATACAAAATCCAACAGGGATCATGTATAAGTGGGTTCAATAATGAATAAAAAATAGGAATGCGGATAATCTACTACGAACAGCATAGTGAAGGCGTTATTGTAGCTAATATAGACACACACCACAGTAGTACAAGATTATATGCCAACTAACTCCGCAGGTAAGGAGCAAATTGAGGAATTTGTAGGAACAGATGTGAACTGTGACCACAATCTATTGGTTATTAACTGCAGATTGAAACTGAAGAAACTACAAAAAGGCAGGATTTTAAAGGGATGGGGCTGGGGTAAACTTAAAGAACCAGAGGTGAGGGAGAATTATGGGACGATTGACAAGAACAGAGGAAAGGAATACAATAGAAGAATGAGTAGCTTTGAGAGACGAAATTGTGAAGGCAGCGGAGGATCACGTAGGTAAAAAGACAAGGGCTAGTAGAAACCCTTAGGTAACACAAGAGATATTGAATTTAATCGAAAATTGCGATAAATAAAGCAGGCGGAAGGAAATACAGAGGACTAAAAAATGACGGACAGAAGATGCAAAATGGCTAAGTAGGAATGGCTAGAGGAGAACTGTAAGGATGTAGAATCACATATAACTAGTGGTAAGGCAGATGCTGCCTACAGGACAATTAAGGGTACCTTTGGAGAAAATAGAACTCATGTATGAATATCAAGTGCTCAGATGGAAAATCAGTCCTAACCAAATAAAGTGGCAGGAGTATATAGAGGGTCTGTAGAAATGAGATGTCCTTGAGGACAGTACTACGGAAATAGAAGAGAACTTACACAAAATAAGAAGGGAGCTATGATACATCTTGAAGAATTTGACAACGCACTGAAAGACTTAAGTCGAAACAAGGCCCCGGGAGCAGACAACAATTTGTTACAGCTACAGATAGCCTTGGGAGAGCCAGCCATGATAAAACTCTTCCATCTGGTGAATAGGATGTATGTGACTGGCGAAATACCCTCACATTTCAAGATGAATATAATAATTCCAATTCCAAAGGAAGCAGGTGCTGATATATGTGAAAGTCACCGAACTATCAATTTAGTAACTTAATAAGCTACGTTTGCAAAATACTAACACGAGCCCATTACAGAATAATGGAAAAACTGGTAGAAGCCGACCTCGGGTAAGATCAGTTTGGATTCAGGAGAAAAGTAGAAACACGCAAGACAGTACTGACCCTACGACTTCTCATAGAAGATAGGCTAAGGAAAGGCAAACCTACGTTTGTAGCTCTTGTAGCTTTTGTAGGCGTTGAGAAAGCTTTTTCCAATGTTAACTGGAGTACACTATTTCAAATTTTAAAGGTGGCTGAGGTAAAATACAGGGAGGTTATTTACAGTGTGTACAGAAGCCAGATAGCAGTTCTAAGACTCGAGCGGTATGAACGGGAAGCAGTGGTTGAGAAGGGAGTGAGACAGAGTTGTAAACTATCCCAGAGTTGTTTAGTCTGTATATTGAGGAGCAGTAAATGAATCAAAAGAAAAATGTTGCATGGCAATTAAAGACCAGGGAGAAGAACTAAAAATTCCAAGTTTGGTAATGAGACTGTAATTCTATTAGAGACAGCAAAGGACCTGGTAGAGCATTCAACAAAATCGACAATGTCTTGAGAAGAGGATATAAGATGATAACCAAAAAAAGCAAAACGATGCTAATGGAATGTAGTCCAATTAAAGCAGGTGATGGTGAGATAATTAGATTAATGATTAACACAAATTACTCGATGAGTTTTGCTGTTTGGGAAGCATAATAGCTAATGATTGTCGAGTTAGAGAGGATATAAAATGTAGACAGGCAATGGCAAGAGAAGCACTGTGGGACTTAGCATCTGAGGTCATGAGTCCCCTATAACTACTTAAGCCAAACTAACCTAAGGACAAGAATGAGATTCTCACTCTGCAGCGGAGTGTGTGCTGATGTGAAACTTCCTGGCAGATTAAAACTGTGTGCCGGACCGAGACTTGAACTCGGGACCTTTGCCTTTCGCGGGCAAGTGTAATTTATTAATGTATGAAAGTGTGGGGGGTAAAAACCGTAGACGGGGCGAAGCAGATTCAGAAGAAACTAGGTTGTAGTAGTCACTCAGAAATGAAGACATGGTAGCATGGAGAGCTGCATCAAACCAGTCTTTAGACTGAAGACCACAACAACAACAAGCACTTATTCGGCTTGGCATTGATTGATAGAATAGTTGGATATTCTCCAGAGGGATATCAAGAAAAATACTGTCTGATTGTCGGATCAGATTGTAGTAGATCACAACTGGTTTGGAAGCCCTGTCCATAGCACTCCACGTGTTTAAAATTAGAGAGAGATCCGGCGAACTTTCTGCCCAAGACAGGGCTTGACAGGTACCATGGCAAGCAGTAGTATCTGGGAGGGCATTATCTTGTCGAAATGTAAACCTAGGATGGCTTGCAAAGGGCAACAAGACTGAGTGTAGAATACCGTCGATGTACTGCTGTGCTGTAGGGTGCTATGGATGACAACTAAAGGTTGTCGAACCGTCTGGCGTGTGACTGTCATACTGGTGTCCCACCACTATCTGGGGCGACTCTAGGGACGCCTTGCAATGTTGGAGCTCAGTTCGAGGCGGGATTCACCGCAGAAGACAATTCTACACCAGCCAACGAGATTCCAGGGCGAATATACCCGACACCACTACAGACGGGCTTGTTGGTGTGCAGGGGTGAATGGTTGGTGGCGAAACGGGTGCCGTGAACTTAGCTCCTTCATTGTAAGCCGCTTATTCTTCATCCTTGTAGTCACTGAAGCACCATTAATGGTGAATATAAGGCTCTGAGTGCCTCTCTGACGGTTGCTACGTCCCTTCGTTGTGCCTTCGTCTGCTTCCATCTTGACACTGTTCGGCCATTGTTCACCAATTCCTGCCAATATCATCGAATAGTGCCATCGCTCCTATTAAAACGCCGAGCTGTTCGTCGATTACTCCAACGGGCTACTTTAAGCCCAACTACATTCCTCTCTCAATGATAACATCTGCGTATATTGTACACACACACACACACAGGTCCTGGTATCTACCTGTCCACTGTTTACTATCATTGCCAGCTGCGTGGTGAAATTGCGCTTCACTGCAACACATTCGTCCATCGGCCGCCAACGTTTAAAATTTTGCATTTTCTACCGGTGCCTGCATAAATAAAAATTTGTGACCTATCTGCATAAGTCCCTAGGGGTGTGTCGGTTTTTTGTCTTTGACTGTATTATAGAGGTGGTATACCACCTAGCTTAGTGAACAGTTGAACACCCTACACCAACAATATGGTCAATTAGCAGCTTTTTCAGACTGGCTCCAATATTCGATGGTGAGATCTCTGCAAAAGACAGAATACATGCTACTATATTGCCTTCATTATGGATTCTCGATAAAACATTTATATACAATGCAAGAAAAAACTGATAACTTTCTGTTTCACATCTCATATCTCACGACTATTTTCTTAAGTTTCTGTTCCGAAGATGTCACTCATACTTTCTGATGTACAATGAAACAATCAACCTTCAGCTGCCCAGGTGACATATCTAAATACTTCGAGAGTTTACAGAATACAAAAAGACATTAATTAATTTTGTTATGTAAGATAGTTACTTTCTTGACATGAAATATTAGACGACAAATAAAAAAACTAAGTCTGTCAAGGCCGTCATCAAATTTTAGGTCGTGATCACGCAGCTTTAGCTTTCTCACCACTTTTGGATAGTGGAAAAGTAGTTAGAAGAAAACCTAGTTGGTCTTTCCCTCTCTCCGCCAGCCAGTGCTATTTAAGTTAATATTTGTACGAAAACCTCATGCTTAAATACTGTGAGAATAATCGAATATCCTTGACTCTGCTCAATGATAAATACTGTTAATTTGTTGTAGGGTGAAACTACGGATTTAATCCGTAATTTCATTTAAATATTGAACTATCAGTAACTCATAATTATTTTCTGTCATAGTGGATACATTTGTGAACCGTGACTGTGAGGTATAATTATTTGTTTCTAATTTCTGCTACTAGTCACTTTTATTTTTTGTTTGTTTTATGTTTAATTTAAGATAATACAACATGTTTCTATCTTGTTCTGTTCATCATCAGGCGTTCATACATACAGAGAAATGTTATTTAAAAATAAACTGTCTCGAACTAAATCAACCTAGAAATTTTTGTCCAATGTTCGTTACTGTAGTGGCTGATGTGGCTTTTTTTGGGGGGGGGGGGGGGGCAGGGTGGGCTGGTCGATGGCCAGAAATCGATGTCAGTGATGAGCTTATAGATGTACTTAATGTAATACTCTCACATAATTACTTCTCTTTCGACAAAAAATTTATAAGCAGGACGTAGGACAAACAATGGGGAACCCTCTCAATGGCATAAAAGCTGAAATACTTACCAACTACGTAGAAAACAAAATACTGACACTAAATGATAACATCACAAGCAAAGTTAAATTCTATAACAGATACGTACATGACAGCCTAATATTATTTGATGGCACAGTAGATGAAGTGACAAATATTTTTAACATTCAGTAACCCACATAAAAATATTATATTCACCACAGAGCAAGAAGAGAATAACACCATACCGTTCCTTGACATGAAAATATCAAAACAGAACCAAAAGGTAGCTTTCAACGTTTACAGAAAACCTACTGGCTCTGACTCCACTATACCAAACTCCTCTATACATCCGTCCTCTAACAAAAAAGCTGCTTATAGGTCAATGCTGTACAGAGCACACAAATTTCCACTTGAACATATAGAACTCCAAGGAATAGAAACCATAAAATTTACCGCTATAAACAATGGATATGATCCTTCACTAATTAATACCATGTCAGAACAGATAAAAAATAAACTGAAGAAACAACATCAAACTACACTCACAACTGACAGTGTACCAGCAGTCAAATATGTAAAAATGCCGTATCTCGGGATCTGACATTTACAAAATTACCTGCAGCCAGTGCAATAAATACTGCCTATGCCAAACAGGCAGAAATATCAGAGCTCGATTCAAAGAACATTTAAACTGCTACAGACTTGATAAATGTAACAAATCAGCAGTAGCAACTCACATTAAAGATACAGGCGACCATTTGAAAATCGAAGACAAACTCGAACTTCTGCAGAAAAAAGGAAAAATCAGTTTATTTGAATCAGCTGTGGGTTCTTGCTGAAACATTGTAAATTATCTAAACATACACTGGTTTTTAGCCTTGTTAAATTGTGAAACAAGGCACAAAACAGTGATTGTTTGGTTAAACAGGAAAAGTAACAGAATCGATATCATGGAAGAAATGGAAACTTTCATTCACAATACAAAACATGGAGATAAAATTCTTAATGAGACAACCGAATATAAAAACTTTAAATTCTTCATCAGTCTTAAGCCAGTTCTAACGCAATATATTCAAGATGTGTCAATGTAAATAAACGACTACAAATCTGTTAGTACCAAGAACATCGATACAAACTCTCGATAATCGATACTGACTCGCTTGCTACAAGTACTCCATCTTTTATCAACTGCATAATTTTTACATGTATCTTGAATTAATTTGCTTAGTGAATTACGTCGGAAAACAGTGACAAAATACGAAGTGCAGTAGTTTAATGTTACTTCACAGCTCCGCCATTGCGCCAGTGGTGGAAGTGAAGCTACAAGGCAATAAAATCGTAAGTGATCAAATGTCATATATAAGCCTTTCAACCACTTTCGCAACACGCTATAGATGCAAAACTATCTGCATCCTATACAGGCTGTGATGTCATACATAACCAACAACAAGAAAAAATCACTGCCATCGATTTCTGGTCTCCCACCGACCCCCTCCTCCCCAAATGCCACGTCAACATCAGACAAAATGTTCTAAGGTAATTTAATAAGACAATTCATTTTTGAGTAACATTTCTCTGCATGAATGTATAAACGACTGATGATGACCGTAACACGTTTGAAAAGCGTTTTATTATGTTAGATTAAACATAAAACAAATAAAAATGAAAGTCACTGGTAGCAAAAACTACAAATAAATAATGAGTGACTCATATTACGTAAAATTTAATTTTTTGTGGCGTGTATCCAGCATTATGACTTAATTTCGTTGAATGTTGTAGATTCTTCATTTTATAGTGCACCAGATGGCTCGAATTGCATCTTTGACAAGGGGTTTAGGAGCCCAAACTTGTGTTATGTGACATAAAAGATTGTAAAACGAAGTAAAAGTAATTTTTCTTTTGTAAACACACTGTTTAATAATGCTGGCCATTTATTTTAGTTACTTGTATGCTGTGCTGGTACTGCGAACGGCTGAAAGCAAGGGGAAACTACAGCCGTAATTTTTCTCGAGGGCATGCAGCTTTCTGTATGGTTAAATGATCGTGTCCTCTTGGGTAAAATATTCCGGAGGTGAAATAGTGCCCCATTCGGATCTCTGGGCGGGGACTACTCAGGAGGACGTCGTTATCAGGAGAAAGAAAACTGGCGTTCTACGGATCGGAGCGTGGAATGTCAGATCCCTGAACCGGGCAGATAGGTTAGAAAATTTAAAAAGGGAAATGGATAGATTAAAGTTAGATATAGTGGGAATTAGTGAAGTTCGGTGGCAGGAGGAACAAGATTTGGGTCGGGTGAATACAGGGTTATAAACCAAATCCAAATAGAGGTAATGCAGGAGTAGGTTTAATAATGAATAAAAAAATAGGAGTGCGGGTAAGCTACTACAAACAGCATAGTGAACGTATTATTGTGGCCAAGAAGACACGAGGCCCAAGCCTACTACAGTAGTACAAGTTCATATGCCAACTAGCTCTGCAGATGATGAAGAAATTGATGAAATGTATGATGAGATAAAAGAAATTATTCAGGTAGTGAAGGGAGACGAAAATTTAAGTCATGGGTGACTGGAATTGGAGAGTAGGAAAAGGAAGAGAAGGAAACATAGTAGGTGAAAATGGATTAGGGGTAAGAAATGAAAGAGGAAGCCGTTTGGTAGAGTTTTGCGAAGAGCATACATTAATCATAGCTATCACTTGGCTCAAGAATCAAGAAAGAAGAACCCTGGAGATACTAAAAGGTATCAGATAGATTATACAGGGTGTTACAAAAAGGTATGGCCAAACTTTCAGGAAACATTCCTCACACACAAATAAAGAAAAGATGTTATCTGGACATGTTTCCGGAAACGCTTAATTTCCGTGTTAGAGCTCATTTTAGTTTCGTAAGTATGTACTGTACTTACTCGATTAACCGCCATGATTTCATACGGGATACTCTACCTGTGCTGCTAGAACATGTGCCCTTACAAGTACGACACAACATGTGGTTCATGCGCGATGGAGCTCCTGCACATTCCAGTCGAAGTGTTCGTACGCTTCTCAACAACACATTCGGTGACCGATGGATTGGTAGAAGCGGACCAATTCCATGGCCTCCACGGTCTCCTGACTTCAACCCTCTTGACTTTCATTTATGGGGGCATTTGAAAGCTCTTGTCTACGCAACCCCGGTACCAAATGTAGAGACTCTTCGTGCTCGTATTGTGGACGGGTGTGATACAGTACGCCATTCTTCAGGGCTGCATCAGCGGCTCAGGGATTCCATGCGACGGAGGGTGGATGCATGTATCCTTGCTAACGGAGGACATTTTGAACATTTCCTGAAACAAAGTGTTTGAAGTCACGCTGGTGCGTTCTGTTGCTGTGTGTTTCCATTCCATGATTAATGTGACTTGAAGAAAAGTAATAAAATGAGCTCTAACATTAAAAGTAAGCGTTTCAGGACACATGTCCACATAGCTTATTTTCTTTCTTTGTGTGTGAGGAATGTTTCCTGAAAGTTAGGCCGTACCTTTTTATTGGTTATGAACTGTAGATTAAAACTGGAGAAACTGCAAAAAGGTGGGAATTTAAGGATATGGGACCTTGATAAACTGACTAAACCAGAGGGAAAAGTTGACAGGAATGGGGGAAAGAAATACAGTAGAAGAAGAATGGGTAGCCCTGAAGGATCAAGTAGTGAAGGTAGCAGAGGATAAAGTAGGTAAAACGACGAGAGCTTGTAGAAATCCTTGGGTAACAGAAGAAATATTTAACTTAATTGATGAAAGGAGAAAATACAAAAAATGCAGTAAATGAAGAAGACAAAAAGGAATACAAATGTCTCAAAAATGAGATCGACAGGATGTGCAACGGCTAGGCATGGTTGGCTAGAGGACAAATGTAAGGATGTAGAAGCATGTATCAGTAGGGGTAAGACATACTGCCTACAGGAAAATTAAAGAGACCTTTGGAGAAAAAGAACCACTTACATGAATATCAAGAGCTCAAATGGAAAACCAGTTCTAAGCAAAGAAGGGAAAGCAGAAAGGTGGAAGGAGTATATAGAGGTTCTATACAAGGGCGATGTGCATGAGAACAATATTGTGAATATGGAAGAGGAATTAGAAGATGATGGAATGGGAGATACGACACTGCATGAAGAGTTTGGCAGAGCACTGAAAGACCTGAGTCGAAACAAGGCCCCAGGAGTATACAACATTCCATTAGAACTACTGACGGCCATGGGAGAGCCAGTCCTGACAAAACTCTACCATCTGGTGAACAAGATGTATGAGACAGGCGAAATACCCTCAGACTACAAGAAGAATGTAATAATTCGAATCCCAAGGAAAGCAGGTGCTGACAGATGTGAAAATTACTGAACTATGTTTAATAAGACACGGCTGCAAAATACTATCACGAATTCTTTATAGACGAATGAAAAAACTGGTAGAAGCCGTCCTCGGGGAATATCAGTTTGGATTCCGTAGAAATGTTGGAACACGTGAGGGAATACTGACCCTACGACTTACCTTAGACAATAGATTAAGGAAAGGCAAACCTACGTGTCTAGCATTTGTAGACTTAGAGAAAGCTTTTGACAATGTTGACTGGAATACTCTCTTTCTAATTCTAAAGGTGGCAGGGTTAAAATACAGGGAGCGAAAGGCTATTTACAATTTGTACAGAAACCAGATGGCAGTCATAAGAGATGAGGGGCATGAAAGGGAAGCAGTGGTTGGGAAGGGAGTGAGACAGGGTTGTAGCCTCTCCCCAATGTTATTAAATCTGTATATTGAGCAAGCAGTAAAGGAAACAAAAGAAAAATTCGGAGTAGGTATCAAAATCCATGGAGAATAAATAAAAACTTTGAGGTTCGCCGATGACATTGTAATTCTGTCAGAGACAGCAAAGGACTTGGAAGAGCAGCTGAACGGAATGGACAGTGTCTTGAAAGGAGGATATAAGATGAACATCAACAAAAGCAAAACGAGGATAATGGAATGTAATTGAATTATGTCGGGTGATGCTGAGGGAATTAGATTAGGAAATGAGACACTTGAAGTAGTAAAGGAGTTTTGCTATTTGGAGAGCAAAATAACTGATGATGGTCGAAGTAGAGAGGATACAAAATGTAGACTGAAAATGGCAAGGAAAGCGTTTCTGAAGAAGAGGAATTTGTTAACATAGTATAGACGTAAGTGTCAGGAAGTCGTTTCTGAAAGTGTTTGTTTGGAGTGTAGTCATGTATGGAAGTGAAAAATGGACGATAAATAGTTTGGACAGGAAGAGAATAGAAGCTTTCGAAATGTGGTGCTACAGAAGAATGCTGAAGATTAGATGGGTAGATCACGTAACTAATGAGGAGGTATTGAATAGAATAGGGGAGAAGAGGAATTTGTGGCACAATTTGACAAGAAGAAGGGACCAGTTGGTAGGGCATGTTCTGAGGCATCAAGGGATCACAAATTTAGCATTGGAGGTCAGCGTGGAGGGTAAAAATCGTATAGGGAGTCCAAGAGATGAATACATTAAACATATTCAGAAGGATGTAGGTTGCAGTAAGTACTGGGAGATGAAGAACCTTGCACAGGATAGAGTAGCATGGAGAGCCGCATCAAACCCGTCTCAGGACTGAAGACCACAACAACAACTTGTATTCTACAACTTTTTTGAAAAGTTAAGCAACACACTGAAGAATTCGGTGGTCGGAGCTCAGTTGGAAGCTGGACTCATTCCTGAACACAGTTCTACTCCAGTGAATGAGATTCCAGGCCTCGATGGCCAGCGAAAACGTGTCTGAAGGAGCCCCAAACTGTAGTGGGATACCAACATGACCGTCACCCGCCGTACCGCTCGACAGTCTGGATTTATGGTTCAAATGGTTCAAAAGGCTCTGAGCACTATGGGACTTAACATCTGCGGTAATCAGTCCCCAAGAACTTAGAACTACTTAAACCTAACTAACTTAAGGACATCACACACATCCATGCCCGAAGTAGGATTCGCGGGATTACATTTAAACAAGAAAACTGCCGCCCTGAAACGGGGATCGTTTCTACTGCGTGTCTTCGTGCTAACCAAACACCACCATGGCCAGGAAGATCTCCTCAATTAAGAACTTTGGGAATTTTATAGACAGAGCAGTCCAACCAACTCTGGAGTTTGACGATCTAACGCGCCAGTTTGACAGAATTTGCGACGATATCCGATAACTCTATTTCTAGAGAGACATTAACGCGTTGTTGGCATACTCAATGTGTGAAGCTCTTTCTCATTAATAAATCATCCAATTTTTCTGATTTGGTATTAATTTGTTTGTCTGTACTTGTAGGTCACATCTACCGCTTTCCGTCCCGTTCGGATAACTTCTTCGATGAGCGTCGTCTTTTTTTTCCTTTCTTTCTTTTTTTCCTCGGCGTGTATATAATGTGATTTGCAGTAAACGCTACAATATGAAGATCGTTGTGTGTATATAAGATGATCTGTAGTACACGTTGCAATATGAGGACGGTTGACGACCGTGCTGTGCACAAATACGCATGGCATGTAGTTTCCTGACGAAATGAAGACCATGTGTCCAACTATAAATGCATTTGAGAATGGACAGTGCCCGAAACAAGTAAAGCAAATGAAATTATTTAAAACAAGGCCTGATGGATAATGTCCGTTATTCAAAACACCACCACTTAACAATAAATAACTCGCAAACACAGAATATAACACTATTTGTTTATGGTTCATCTAAACTTTTTTATAATTCTTTACTTTAAGATGTTCGCATATTGGTACTATATTTTATGCATATGTAAAGAAAAGTGTACTATACTGGAGGTTAAAGTACTTTGCATGGTGTGTGAGTACTGTATGTAAAATACTATGTAGATTGTTTATTACGTTAAATAGTTGTCTGATGAAATTTTGTATTTAAATTATTTGTGTCTATAAACTGTTCATATTGATGTAAATTTGACAATTGTAAGAAATGGTCACTCTTAAGGAACAATATAAGAAAGAGGTCTTACGTAACAGCCAGTATGCTTTTGTTTGAAACGGAAGTAGTTCTGGGGAGTGGGAAAGGTGGTAAGGGCGAACTGGCGCGTTACCTAAAGCAAGTGTGGGAAGTTGAGGCACACAGTCTGTAGGCAGCAGTTCAAATTTCGAATGTGTGTGAATTCCTAAGGGACCAAACACACACACACACACACACATACACACACACACACACACACACACACACACATACACATGCCGGAGGGAGGACTCGTCCTCCAGTGGGAGAGGACGCGCAATCCGTGACATGGCGCCTCAAACCATGCGGCCACTCGGTGCGGCTGTAGGTAGCAGTGATTGAGGCAACTCCCTTGTGGAGCAGGAGACGCTTTGCCTGCAATTTTGTACAAAAATGCCTCGGATGAAGACTGCAAATGGCGTACGGTATAGCTGCGAGTTGTTAGGATACTGTATGTAAAATGTAACGACGCCAAGATACTTCCATGCCGTACTGTGAGTAGTGTAGCCGTCATAGTTGTTCGCCACACCCTGTCCTACAGCCACCAGATGAGATGTTTCCAATATTTTACTTTTGTACAGCGTCAACCATTAATTTAAACTGTGTTTTATAAGAGAATAACCATTCTTGAACTTTAACGGAACTGGTTCACCCTGTGAAATCATCCTACTCGTACACATATAAATGGTTCCTGCCTGGTGTTTGATAAATCCGAGTGTCCTTTTTTACAGACTTATGATGTGCCAAGTTAGTATAAAGAGGCACCATTTAAATTCTTTTTGCGATAAAGTTGTCTTTGTTGTAGTTACAGTAACAACACGTCCATGCAATAGTACATTACAGAGAAATATAGTGAAACTTTTCTTGTTTCATAAGTTTTCTTAACTAATGCAAAGTACTATAGTAAAAGTTTGCTTACATAAAATTCAATCAGCGTGAAGCCAAGTTATTAAAATATGTTAAATGATTATACGGTGTTAGTTCAAAGAGTGATAGCTTTTGATAGTAAATTCCGGTAAGGAAAAGGTTTTCTTGAAGTGGACTGTTCAGTATAGAAAATGTGTGTTTTACTATCTAAGTGTTCTAGAATTTAAAATATTTTCTTTTCGGAAGAGCTTTTCTAAAGCCTCCAGCTTTCTTGAAGTTATCTACTGGACTTTTTCTCTGTTAAAAACGTAGACCTAATGTATAAGAGTGTAGTAGTCAAATAGAAATTGCAAGAAACTAGGCAAAATTCATACTTCTGCTTTTCCAGAGCTTCACTGTTTTATTGCCTGGATAGTCTGAGGACCGTTAGAACATGTTTTAAACCAGTAAATGAATGTGGATCTGAATTGACCTGGCTTCAGTACAATACTGTTCATACTGCGTTTCTATCTAACTGATAGGTAAGATTTTTGGGAAAGTATCGAATAGTCTCACGTACTTATCCATTAGACGTAACACACGGTCAAATCTTGTAAAAGAGGTAACTCTATTGATTAGTTTTTCCTATTAACACTATGTCCTTCCGTAGAGTACTTTATTTGGAAACTAAATTTAGTGAGGGAGTTACATATTATATTCGATTAGTACTTGTTCCATAGATCATGAATATGACACTTCGTAATGATGTGGAACGTGTCAGGTTAATAAAAGGTATTTATACAAGATATTACATTAGACAAAATATTACATGACACTGAATATTTTTAATTTTTTTGTGGGGGTTGGTGAAATTACCTACTTACTATATCCAAAAATTCATCTAATAAGTAGAACGAGTTGCCATTAAGAAATTCTTTTAATTTCCTTTTAAATGCTATATGGCTATCTGTCAGACTTTTGATGCTATTAGGTAAGTGACCAAAGACTTTTGTGGCAGCATACTTTACCCCCTTCTGAGCCAAAGTTAGATTTAACCTTGAGTAGTGAAGATCATCCTTTCTCCTAGTGTTGTAGCCCTGTACACTGCTATTACTTTTGAATTCGTTAGGATTGTTAATAAGAAATTTCGTAAGTGAATGTATATATATTGTGAGGCTACAGTGAAGATCTCTAGCTCTTTAAATAAGTGTCTGCCGGATGATCTTGGATGAGCTCCAGCAATTATTATAGAGACAGGGTTTCTGTTATTTAGGTAGAAGCATTCTAAATTACAATAGTAGTGGTAGGGTTATAAGAGGTTTTTGGTATCGGAAATTAATTGCAGATGTTACCAGATAAAATTTCAGCAAGGGCATGAACAAGTTTCTACCAGCTTAATATTAAGGCGTCGCATCTGGTGACAGTCGCGAAACAAAAGTAATTATTACATCAATAGGACCATTTCGAACAACAATTGATCGGAAATACAGGCAACCAGCAACGAAGAGCCCAACAACATTTTATGGCAACGTCGCTGGCACATGCAAGTGAGCAGCGTCGAAGCTTCAGCGACCCGCGCACCTATCAGTCGCGCCTCGGTGTAAGGATGCCGCCATGCTTGTTGCTATCACTCAGACTCCGCACAAGAGGACTACATGGGCGGAGCAAACCCATGTACCTGACCCAAGGCCGTGATAAAAGCACCCTCGACATCGCTGACTTGCCTCGCTCGGTATCGCTGTCAGGAGATTGAAGTTGAACTGTGCCGTACCCATCACGGGCCAACAATCGGACAAAAGAAAGGCATATCTGTCTGAAGCGTAGTAGTAGACGGCATAGCGCCTACAATACCGACGTGTTTACGTTACTGCTACATAGCGAAGACAATAATACAAAAACAAACTAAAGATATCTCTGAAGGTAAGCAACGTAATGAAATTGGTGCAGTGGTATTTCTCGACTGAGGGATGTATGGAAAACATTAAGGGATTGGACAACGAACAGGACGGAATAGTTGACGACTGAGACAACAGACATGCAACAGCGGGAGCATTACTTATAGGCCGTAAATAAGTGCTGATGATAAGCAACTGTAAAATATATTGCTGGAGCCCAAAAGAAAATAACTCGAACGGTCCAGGAGGTATAGCTGTACAGCTCTACAAATAAGCACCTACAATGGTATTACAGTCATTATATATTTCTCAGATGTCTACATATAAAATCAATAACATCAAGGCGGAAATCGCTGGCGTAAAATCCATCTAAAATTGGATCAACATATTTGCGGATTATACAGTAATTAATGCAACTGCTTCGTCTTCCACAGCGTGATTCACGAAGCATGCAGACATTTTAATATATTTGAAACATAGCTGCACAACAGCAACGGCTTCACGTAATAAAATAATAATCATCCGACCAGTTGCAATGGTCGGCTCTTTATAATTTTAGTACATTTTAATATGTTATTCTACAAGTAAAACTAAAGAAGAAAGTTCGTTTAAACATAGGTCCGCAAACGATTAGTTAGAAGCTACGGCTAATAAAAGATTCTGCACGAAATTTAGCAACTTCGCTAATACGAAGCCATCGCAAAACTGTACGATGTTAAAGTAAAGGAGAATTTCCATTTATTTTGTTGTTATTGGTCTGGTGAATGTAATGAAACATATCTAAGACGTGTATCTGCAGTAGTTTTCCAGAGCACAAAGAGAAGCAAAGATTATTACACAAGTAGTTTTGTTTACTTTCCATGAAAACGTAGAAACATTTATGTCATTGTTGGCAACCGTTAAGGACCTGTTTCAGTCGTTTCCTAACCATTAAAGGAGTAAGTTTTCTGTACTGTTCAGTGAAAAAACATAATAACAACAATGTATTTAAGTAAAACCACATAGTAACTGTTGTAGTATGTAGATTACTTATGAAATAGGTATTCACACAGTTTCAGTTAATGTGATTACCATTATTTTTCCAAAATTAAATTCTCTACAACTTCTGCTGAAAACATTGTGCAGTTCTCTGGAATTTAAAAAACAAATTGGGATAAGTAGTTCATAAAATAAAAATTTTACGTAAGTACAGATTTGCTTCTCTGGATGTTCTGGAAAACTGCTGCAGCTACAAACCTGGGACATATTTCATTAGATCCACCAGATCACTAACAACAAAATAAGTGGAAATCGTGCTTTACTTTAACCTCGTACTGTTTTGCGATGGCTTCATGTTAGCGATGTTGCTGAATTTCAGGCAAAGTCTTTTATTACCAGTAACTCTGTAACTAAATATTTGCGGACCTATGTTTTCATGAACTTCTTTTAGTTTTACTTGTAGAATAACACATCGAATTATTTGCATATCTTTGTGAATCATCCTGTATATGTTATGAATGATTTTTAAGTTTTAGAATTGAGATTAGAGAAGTTTTAGATGATCATTTGTATGTCATCTGTTTAAAAAACTAACAGCAAGATACGCATAATACCTAACCAAAACTGTGTGATGCTCTACAAAAACTAATTCGTGAGCAGAAAATGAGCAAAATTTTATGCTTGCAAAAGATATCAGTTTCTTGAATAGCTTATGTAAGCGGAATATATCTAAAACTGGGATACACACAAGTATTCCAATTGAAATGAGATGTTGGAGATAAGGTCCATGGACTAAGTTGTCAACTTTCACGAACCTTATTCAAAACACATTGGCTGACAGAAAAGTGAAGCACACAGGAGACATGGTCGGATGTCCGTGTAATATTGCTCACGTACACACCATGGGCGGTTTTGTAAATTATTAGAGTTGCAAATGTTTGTGACAGGTACAGCGGCCACCTGAGAGCACTAGTGTTCTTCGTCTTTAGTGTTGTTGAGTGGCCTGGTAGGATATATTGTAATGTTTCTTTTAAATAGGAAAACTTTACGATTACGTAGAATAAATGCCTCAACTGCAGAATGGATACATAATTTGAATTATTGTTGTAGCGTGTTGAAACTGCAAGGGGTGTGCTTACTCCGTGTTATTGTTAGCAAAACTTTTCACGAATTGATTGGGCAAAACAGCTCCCAATACCAGTAATGAAATATAGTCACTGCAAAATGCATTCAGCCCCTTAGGCACTGACTCCTCTAGCCCTGTTCAAATCTGATAACTTTGGTCCCTGTGCACATAACTAATAAATTAAATTGTCTTAGCTCTAAAGCAGCAACGGTGGAAGGCGATATATTCTGGTCTCTTAGTAAAAAAAAATACAAATATGCTAGGTACTGGCTCAACGATTTGCAGTTCTGGCTGTAATACTTTGAAATACATATGAAATTATTTTGGCTGATAAGTGAAAACATTTATGAAAATTCCAACTTCTCTGAAAAACATGACTTGGACAGGAAGGTGGTACCGCTTGTGGTGAATTACAGAGTTTTTTTAGCAAAATTATGTTCCAAGTTATCTTTTCAAAAACATCCGCAGCCGAAGTTACATTGCTTAGAATAATATATAATATTTACTAATTGATCCACAAACAATGTGATTTATACAGCAAGTATTATATACCCTCACTAATTGAGTATTTATGCAATTCATCAAATTACATATAGCTCTGTTAGGAAATCTTAGAAGCATTACAGAAGTGATATATCTTACTAGCCTTTTTATCAAATCACTTTACTTACATTCTGGGGTTACTCAACAATTACAAATCATCAGACAAGACAACTCACCTATACTAACACGCTGTCAAAACTAAAATCATAATTAACATCTTTACATTGTTTGCATGAAGACTTCTGCTTCCATGTTCGACAATATTGACATACCTTAGTTAATCTAACACTTGGTGGCTTCACAGAGCACACCACAAAAGCTGTCCACACTACCCTCTTTCGCTCACAGACAGCTACCTAGAACTGTGTGTCTCGCGCTCGCTTGCTCCAACACTACAATCTCAGACCAGAAACAGTATCTTTGGCTCTGTTGTCGTACACAGTCAACGATCCGCGCTATAAAGCCTATCAGAGAGATATATATCGATTATAGTAGTATAGTAGTTTCATTTTAATTTACATTAATATTATTGTCATATTCGGATGCCACATACAAGTGTGTTCAACAGCGCCAGATCTTGAGTTATCGCTTTTAAGCATACGGAAATACCGCGTACACTCCTGAGACACCGTTTTCAGCACATCACAGAGTTTGCAAGGTACCTCATTGTACGCGTTCTTTTGGCGTCTAGTCTAATCGTGCAGTATTCAGATTTTTCACGGATTCAGATGTGACAGAGACCCGATTTATAACCGTCGAGACTTGCGGGCAGATATACTTAGTGTCAATGTTCTGTTGCACCATGTCAAGGAGTGTGTCAGAACTCTCCATTACATTAAAAACAATATAGCCAACTTAACGCTGTTCTTTGCATGAGAGCGAAACATAGAAGCACGAGTCTAAGCATTGTTGTGAGACAAGGTCTGTCTGCGAGAGTGGAAGTAGTAGTGTCGATCACGACCTCGTCTCACAACAATCCTTAGAATCGTACTTCCATGTTTCGCTCTCAGATTGTTGCTATCGATAAGCGTGCTTGCGCAATGCAAAGAAAAGCGTTAAGTCGGCTATATTCTTTTTAATGTAATGGAGAGTTCTGACACACTCCTTACAGAGCACATCGTAACCCCTTCACATCTGCAACGTGCCATCTGAGGGAAAGTAACGCAACATTTTGTATTATCCCACATCACTGGTCAGAGACTAGCAGCAGCGTCGGCTGCCGTTAGTACCACAACACAAACGGCTGCGCTAGGAGCGACACTGTGGGCGGGGTGCCTAGACTTCTGATGAATGACGTCACACTGTACTCATAGATGAAAGGCTTTGCAGCACTACCCTGGAGGACTATCGTCTGCGACTATGACGACGACCAGTGGAGGTGTGCCATTCTTCTAGTGCTTCTGGGAGGCATACTTCCTCTGTTAATCCCGGCGTCATGGTGTGCATGACTTTCGGCAACAGCTGGTAATGATCGAGGGAACTCGGACGTTGCAACAGTACGTCACGGATATCTTACCTCCACGTGTGTTATCTCCCATGTGGCAGTATCGTGGTAATATTTTTAAATAGGACAATGCTCGTCCACATACGTCACGGGTCTGAAAACTGTCTAAATAATGCTGACGTACACCTGTGGTCAGCAAGGTCCCCAAATCTGGGCTCGATAATGTATGTGTGTGATCAGTTCGGCATCGGCTCTGGCGTGGAACCAGTATCCAGGATATGGAGGACAAGTGGCAGCAAGTGAGGGCCACATTGCCTCAGGAGATAATGCCATGTCTTTAAGGCACCATTTCCGATCGAATCAGTGTTAGTGTCTAGGCCAGGGGAAGTGCAACATCATACTGATAAATGGACTGTTACAAAAAGTCCTCTGTAAATTTGATCCGATTTTGCAATCCCTGTAATACCAACACATACCCTCTCTGACGGTAAATTTCCATTTCGTTCCCCGGTCTCCTTCGCTGTGCTTCGCTTTTTTGTGGGTAGTGTACATATTAATAAAGCATAGAAATAGTGGTAAAAACTGCATAACAAAGCTGGGGTCCAGATATAACAATAATTCATCGTTTCCTGGCTACGAGGTTGTCCTATCTGAATATACAGAAGTTTTCAACAAACACAAAATCCACATTGACAGAAAAGAAAGCGTCATGCTCAACAACAAGTTCATTTTACTGACAATTGAGGTGATAGGTAGTTCATCGTTGCAGGAGTGTTGTTGTTGTTGTTGCTGTGGTCTTCAGTCCAGAGACTGGTTTGATGCAGCTCTACATGCTACTCTATCTTGTGCAAGCCTCTTCAACTCCAAATAACTACTGCAACCTACATCCTGGTAAATCTGCTTAATGTATCCTTATCTTGATCTGCCTCTACGATTTTTATCTTCCATACTTCCCTCCAGTACTAAATCGGAGATCCCTTGATGCTTCAGAGCGTGTCCTACCAACCGATCCCTTCTTCTAGTCAACTTGTGCCACAAAGTTTTTCCGAAATTCCATTCAGTACCTTCTCATTAGCTATGTGATCTACCCATCTAATCTTCATAATTCTTCTGAAGCACCACATTTCGAAAACTACTATTCTCTTGTTTTCTACACTGCTTATTGTCCATGTTTCACTTCCATTTATGGCTACACTCCACACAGATACTCTCAGAAAATAGTGCCTGACGCTTAAATCTATACTCAATGTTAACAAGTTTTTCTTCTTCAGAAACGCTTTCGTGACCATAGCCAGTTTACATGTTATATCCTCTCTACTTGGACCATCATCAGTTATTTTGCTCCCCAAATGGCAAAAGTAATTTTCTACCGTAAGTGTCTCATTTCCTAATCTAATTCCCTCAGGATCACCTGATTTAATTCGACTATATTCCAATATCCTCGTTTTGTTTTTGTTGATGATCATTTTACATCCTCCTTTCAAGACACTGTCCATTCCGTTCAGCTGCTGTTCCAGGTTCTTTGCTGTCTCTGACAGAATTATAATGTCCTCGGCCGACCTCAAAGTTTATATCTCTTCTCCATGGATTTTAATTCCTACTACACATTTTTCTTGCGTTTCCTTTACAGCTTGCTCAATATGCAGATTGAACAACATCGGGGATAGGTTACAACTCTGTCTCTCTCGCTTCTCAGCCACTGCCCCTCTTTCATGCCGATCGACCTATGTAGCTGCTATCTATTTGCTGTACAAATTGTAAATAGCCTTTTGCTCCCTAGCTTTTACACCTGCCACCTTCACAATTTGGAAGACAGTATTCCAGTTAACATTGTCAAAAGGTTTCTCTAAGTCTACAAAAGCTAGAAACGTAGGTTTGCCTTTCCTCAATCTGTCTTCTAAGGTAAGTCGTAGGGTCAGTGTCGCCTCGTGTGTTCCAGCATTTCTACGGAATCCCAACTGATCTCCCACGAGGTAGACTCCTACCAGTTCTTCCATTCGTCTGTAAAGAACTCATGCTAGTACTTTGCAGCCATGACTTATTAGACTGATAGTTTGGTATGAGTGTACCATAACAAATTCAGACCAAATGAAACTTACGTGTCAGTGAGAAAAGGGTACCCAAACACCCGCATTAGTACATTTTGTATCCCCTCCCCCATTCGGGCGGTAACGCAGAAGTGTATTCTCGGATTCTAGCTATCATAAAGGTGCCGTTTGGCACCCTCGATAGATTGTCCGAAGCCTTAGTTAGTTAGTAAGGTAGTTAGTTACGTGTTCCATTGATCAATGTTACGGTAACTGTTATGATGTAGAATTTGTCAAGAGGTTAAGAAATGCATACATGAATCAAAGCGTCTTTTTTTTAAGCTGAGAATTTTTATTACGTACCCCTTTCCCTTAAATGGCACAAAAAGCAGATAAAATACCTATCTTGCTCCTTTTGCTGCAATTTGACAGTGGTTATTGCAGGACTAGAGGACGACTAAGTTCCTACTTCATCGTGTACCGTACGAGAGATCTAGTAGGACAGGCAGTTGATGCACGCAACGAAGAGTATGTCGTATCGTAGCAGCCGTATGTATACGTGCACTGTCCTGCTGAGAAAGTACTTCATCTACTTGTCGAAGCCACGCGGGATTAGCCGAGCGGTATGAGGCGCTGCAGTCATGGACTGTGCGGCTGGTCCCGGCGGAGGTTCGAGTCCTCCCTCGGGCATGGGTGTGTGGGTTTGTCCTTAGGATAATTTAGGTTAAGTAGTGTGTAGTCTTAGGAACTGATGACCTTAGCAGTTAAGTCCCATAAGATTTCACAAGCATTTGCACACTTTTTTTACTTGTCGAAGAAATGCCAGTGATACGGGGAACCATCCTGTGCAATGTAGCGGCCACTGGTTACCTTACCCTCCAGAAACAACAAATGTAACAGCGAGTTGTAACTGGTGGCTCCCAACGTCATGAAGCCTGGGATCGGACATCTCAAGCTCTTTTACGAGACCCAAGGAACCATGCTTGGCTGCGGCGCGGTTTCAATCGTAGCCTGGCCGGAGGAACGCGTGACCTTAATCCTTCTGCAAGCAGACGATTACCGGTGGTCGCTGATGACCAGCAGGTGCAACGAGTGACTGGATTTCGTAGCTGGATGTTGTTCGGTCGGCCACCGTGTGTCGATCATGACTTGCGTCTTTAATACGCAGACATATGGAACCTGGTGTTCAAGTCTGGGAGTGTTCTACAAGCCACTGTTGCAAGCAGCGACACACCACGGGTACGTTGTGCCCAGCTTGTGCAGCAGCCCGCCGATGCGTCCATTCAGCTTTCCGTACGTCCACGGTGCGACCTCATTCAAATGGTTCAAGCTGTTCAACAGCCAACAGACAGCCAACAGCTGCATGTATTCGTCAGTGGGTCATGGTTGTATCGCAGAATGAATGTTGCAAACACGACTTACCTAAAAGCACAGTTACAGTATCGCCGACGACGATGACAAATGATTCAGTAGTATTACAACCCCTCAGTACGCACATATTACACCCAGATGCCGCTGAACACAGTCCTTTAGGGCGCTGCACTTTTTTTCTTCAGCTGCATAGTTGCTTTTAGATTTGCTATATTACACTACTCAGTTCGTTCTTTCGGTTAATCCGCGCTAGAGGCAAACGGTAAAATGTTGGCAGCAAACTCACTTATACGAGGCCTGTTCAGAAAGTAAGCTCCGATTGATTGCCAAATTGAAACCACAGTGAACATCAGAAATGTTTTGCTTGTAACAATTAGCTACACCTTTCAGCTACTTCTCTACGTAGTCGCCGTTCTGACTTAGACTTTTGTCATAGCGTTGTACCAACTTTTCAATAGCCTCATCATAGAAGGCAGCCGCCAGTGCTTTCCGCCAATTCTCCACGCTGGCCTACACCTCGTTGTCTGTGTCAAAATGTTGTCTTCAAAGACAGCGGTTCATGTGACCAGAGATGAAACTCAGGGGGAGACAATTGCGGACTGTATTGTGGGTAATCTCACATTTCCATTTGAAAACGATGCAGGAGCATCTTCATTGCCCCTGCAGAATGCGGCTGAGAATTGTTTTGAAGAAGAAACAGCACGACAGTTATGTAATGTTAGCTGCATAGCTTCAGGCGAAATTTCTCATCAGGCCCTCGTACTTGGCGGCAGACACTATTTTCTAGACATCTTTACGCACTCACTGCGAGCTCAGAAATGAGAAGAGCGACGTGATGCTAACTGGGGTTATACTAGAGACACTACCCAACACATCTGTGCAAAGCTTTATCGGATTTTCATAGTCGTTTCCATTTCGCGACCGATCGGAGCTTACTTTCTGAACGCCCCCCGTTTTTCAGATATGACCCATTCTTTCTTCGTCTCCTTAGGGTGTGCGTGTGAAAATTTACTCTGAGAATGGTGATAGCAGTTTCGGTTGCCTGAAGCCTCTGAGAGGTTCTTGTTGACCTGATGCAGCCATATGTTTTATTTATATCATTTATACAAAACTGGTGATGGCACCTAGAAACCGAAATCGATTATAAGCAGCTGAGCAATTTCACAATTGAAATGGAAGCAAATTAGCTGTTTTAACTCATTACTAGTTGCTATAAATTTCCATTGGAGTGATCCATGACTTATAAATCTTTTTTCATTACATATTTCTGGAGAAAATCCGTCTGTAATTTCCACAGAGAAGATGCATACAGGAATTATGAATTATTAGCTTTTTATCAAGTATTACTCCAACATCTCTGAGGACATGAGAGAAATTAGTGTAAAACTCAATTTGCGGTAGACAAGTACCATTTAACACACAAATAACACACTTACAAAGTGAGAGTTGGCAATACTCTCTTAGGATGGAAAGGTTGGCTACAGCGCGCATACACAAGCTCTGGAATCTAAGATATTGTTGTCGCTCATCGCAGCGCACAGATTAACTAGTGGCAGTTTTCAAGCCAGTGTAGGAGCCCACCTGCTGTGGTGCGCACGTGTGTTGGGCGAGGGGTCGTCGCCGAGCTGCCGTACTGCCGTGTCCGCCAGCAGCGACACAGGATTTGGTATTTAGTTGATATTTTTTATAATTTGCAGCGCGCTTATTAATTTAAAGAAAAGGGTTTGTGTATGTGCGTAGCAGCAGACGGTAATTTTGATAATGATAAGAGTTGAATTCTTAAGGGGAAACCATTGTTAGATTAAGTATTGATTTCTTTTGTAATTGTCAGGGAATTGTTTCACTATGTATTCAATTGAGAAGTATTTCAGTCTGTCTCAAGAGTTTGATTAATTTGTAATATTGCTTTAATGCAACTGGAGGCAGATTTACGAACGAAGCGGTTGTTCAAAGAGCTTCTAGCGTTTTGTTAATTGAATGAGAAAGAATCGCTTTCAGAACATAGTTTTTTGTTTGGGTTATCATTTATCGAGTTTAGATTTGACCAAACCCTTTCTCTTGAATTATATGTAGTTGTAGTGAGCAGCAGCAGCCGCAGCAACAGCAGGAGCCGCCATACAGAACATGCATTGCACTCAGCATGAATGATAGGTTCTTTTTATGTTTTTGTTAAATAACGGAATGCAGCAGATCAAGCAGTGGCAGCAGAAAGACCAAGTAAGTTATTTGTTGCGCACAGGACCAATAACAAAAAAATAAAGTTTTGGCGATCTCTGTAATAGTAAAGTAAGAGTACAAGCACGAGATTTTCAGTAGAAAACACGAGATAAGAAGATAAAGAGCTCACAACTTTCAAAAGGTCAGGTTCGATAAACGATTCCTCCCCTAGTTGTTCTCATAACAGGAAAGGATGACGTTTCTCTTGTTTGTAAAACTACAAATGTCTACCAGAGGATCGAATAGTACCATTATTACTCTGAAGCAACTTACAGAATTCGATAATTTAAAATCTGAAAAGATATAAGGAAAGATATTAGGCTGGGACGAAATCAAAGAGAAGGTCCCCCAACAGGTCGAAGGCGTTAGTGATAAATTCTCCTATCTGTAACTATACGTCGAGAGAAGAGCTCTGACAGTTTAAGTGGAATTGCCGCACGTGCTTCGGAGTCCACGACGGCCAATCAGATCATGAGGTTTTCTTTACGTTAACGTGACAACGCCCGAATGTTGCCATAGTGCTAGATGATTCCTGCTCTCAGTCAGTAAGTAATGCGGTTGACAGCGTGGTAGAAACACTAAACATGTCTACAGCGACAGTGAACAGTATCACAAGTGATTCAGAGGCTGAAGATTCAGCTTGGAGTCCTTTTATTGTGCCTCCTGGAAAGTCAGGGAAGAGATCATACCATGTGACTGAAACAGACAACTTTGAGTAAAGTGCTATCAGGCAACATATATACGCGTACTACATCAGGAAGGAGTAACAACATTTAAAAATTTCGTGGCTTCACTGTCGGACAGTGGTTTGTTCACAGCAGAACGACAGGTCTTTCCATTGTTTTACAAAAATTGCCTTCCGGTGGGAAAATTTTTCAGATGTAAAGGTTCTAACGAATGGTGGAGGCATTATGGCATGGAGATGTCGTTTCCTGCTTGAGCTGCTAACAGCGAAACAGAATATTGTAAGGTGGATTGACGAAACACTGGTCCACTTGGCACGATGCGTCACGTGGGAAGACGAAATGCGCCACGGAACTAAGAGTGTGCTAACTGGTAAGAAAAGGCTGACTCATTATTTTTCAGGCTGGCTCTAGGGACAGTTTTGTGCTATGATGATGTTTCAGTCAAAAAAAATCTGTCCATTAGCACGGGGAAATGAATGCAGATACATTCAAACACTGGTTCGTTACTCATTTGCTACCACATGTAAGTTCTGGTAGTGTTTTGGTAATCGAACGTGTGCAGTACCATTCTGTACAGTTCAATAAGACGCAAACGCCTGCTTCAAACGGAGACGAAATAGTCAGCTGGTTGAAAGGTAATAAAACAAGCTTTGAAGAAAACATGCGAAAAGCGAAATTTCTGGAATAAGTGAAACAATGTGAAGCCACAGAAGACGCGGTATGTAATTGTTACGTCAGCAGAGATCCACGGCTACAATTTTGCACGTCGCCTTTCACAGAGCCACTGCCATTACGTCAACATAGAAGTTGTCTAGGCAAAAAAAAAAAAAAACACACACACACACACACACAGAGAGAGAGAGAGAGAGAGAGAGAGAGAGAGAGAGCGAGAGAGCAATATGTCACGGAGTGAAATAAAATCTTTGAACTGCAAGTCACAGGCAGGCTAGTAAATGAGGCGGTCACACGAGTAACGCCATAAAATTTTAAGAACGTCGTGAAACATGTGTGGGAAGAGACTACAAGATCGAAGATAGAAGAAGGTCAAAGAGAAGAATGCATAAAAAAAATATTGTAATTTCGTTGTCAGACGACGAGGACAGTTGCAGCGAAGATACCGAGGCCTGTGTGGTCGTGGCGAGAGATGATCAATCAGAAGACGATGATCTTGGGGTTTCGTTTCTCTCACACGAAAAATACAGGTAAGGTCTTCATTAATATTTTACGCTTTAAGATTGTGGATTTTGCTGTGCCTCGTTAATGTCGAATATCTGTCTGGGTGTGTTTGTGTAAGGAGGCAAGTGCATGATAAAGACATTTGATCATGGAACACATTCCTCAGTACAATTCTGCCAACAAGAATGCAGCAATGAATCGTGCGGCATTGTTAGCCTCTATAATCCTGGCTTCCGTGGGGCCGAGGCCTGGCACCCCACTCCCTCGCCCGCCAGTCACTGGCCCACTGCATTTACATGTCGAATAGTGGCAACTGTGCACCACATCTCTTCTCTCGCCATACGGAGTACAGGAGGGTGTGACGACGGAGACAGAGAGATACTGCCACAAGTTACCGTAAAGAAGGGTTAGGATTTGATGTTCCGTTGATGAAGAGGTTATTAGTGACGGTTTTAAAGCTTGGGTCGGACTAAAATGAGGAAGTAAGCCAGGTGCACCCTTCTTGGAGAAGCCATCTAGGCATTTACCATAGTATATTTTGAAGGACTGCGGAAGTTCCAATTCTGAAATGTGAGTCCTGTATCGTATACCACCTTGCTTGATGTACGCTATTGAGAGAGTCTGTAGACCAGCGACTTTTTTCTAACCTATCACAAGACGTGCAGTAAGAACACTGCTGAGCAGTCCAACCTTCCTGACGAAAAGAGAGTGTTCCAGTAAATCATAATTTGCATTTCCGATGGTACATTCAAACTGAATGTAAACTTATGAATCGTTATACAGGGCCGAATAAAATCTTCCCGTTAGGAGGCTGTACAATCCAGAATCACTACGCCAGCAAGGCAAAATCTCCACGATCATTGAGGCATTCATCTAACTGACAAACGAGGTTTTAAGATACGCTTAGGTAAAACACCAGGCTTGGTGGGTGAAGAAGTCTGTTGCACACCCTCGTCTGGCTGGAATCGTCCAACCTGCAAGGCGTTCCTTAACCGACCAAATGCGTGGTAATTACATTGGGAGAGATCAGAACTGTAGAACGGGTGCTCGAGTATCTGTCACTTGAGTTGCTGTAACTTCTGTGTTACGGCTTTCCATATATGAGTGCGGCTATCGTGAAGCAACAGCACCCGTTATTCCAGTTCTCCCGGAAGTTTCGCCGCAATTGCCCTATACACGTTCTTCATTCTCTACCGGTGTTTTTCCTTAGGTAACCACGAAAAGGTTAACTGCGTGTTGGTAGTGTTTCGACGCATTTGGTAATAATGTCACCATAGTTCACGTTTCCGCATTTTCCGCACGCACATCGGAAAGATACGAATCCATACTTGCTGTGGGCGCCCACTTCATACGTCGTAGCCCCTGCTGCGTCGGCATTCCACTTCACGTCCAACCAACGTGAGATGCCTGCATTACAGGGCGTATATTTATCAGGAAAACCTACGTCGTCTGTGTTGTCATCAGAAATATTTACCGGAGGCCACAATACAACACAACACCAGGTTTCCACCAACGGCCGCCAGGGACCGCTACGCGTTTGCGGAGCCTGAAGAATATCTTCACCAAATATCGCAGCTAGCCCAGGAACTACTTTGACACTCCAGGCACGTGATCGCAAATTCCGGCAGATACATCCGCCAAAAGGGCTTTATAGGGCGGCGCACCGCTTTGAAGTAAACAGAGATGCCACCTTGGCAGCCACGGCCAGACGCCTCTTCTAGCTAACAGATCTCTCGCACATGTACTTGGTATAGTCGACGAACGTCTTGGCATCGTAAAATTCTTTTATTGTGATCTCTAACCGTGAATGCGTGTCTTTTCTACTATTATTAGTTATTTTATATTTGTAACGATCCGCATTTGGGATCGGGTCTGTTGTTCTCTTGGAGATTGTATTATTGTTTCGTTTTGGTGAATCCAATAAATTGTTTTCAGACTTACGTTTTCCGCATTTCTATTCTGCTAGCGCAGATATTTCAATACTAATCCTAGCAGGTACTGTAGACCATCCCGACCTTTCCCTGAACTACCACCAATCGAGGAAGCCTAGTCTCTGAACCGCGAGACGTGGCCTTATTGGCCGAAAGAAATCCTAACTTTCACTCCGTATAGGTTGGGCACGGGCGGCTTTCTCTGCCGGAGGACGCATAATGAGACGTAGTACCCTCGGTAACAAAAGTAACAGAACTGAGGAGTTTGCACTTTTTGGTTTGTTCGGTAACAAAACTGTCGAGGGACGCCTTCTTGTCCACGGTCGTATGTACTTTTTGGTTGGAGTTGGTTCCTTACCTTCAAAAGCGCAGTTTTGCTATCTTTTATCTGCCCAGCTGCATGATTACTCCTCTTAGTGGTAGCCGTTTACCAGATAGCTTGTGTTTGCGCTGTTTCGCTTGCACTAGAAAGCAACTGCGATTATTTCAGTCGTGTATTCGTAGAAGTGCAACGATTTGTATCTCAGTCGGCTAGCACGACGACGCTAGCCAGCCCCTTCCTGAGTTTGAGTATCCTCAATTTTTGTGGCTATTAATCTTCTCGACGAAAGTACCAGTGTACTCTCTCTGTCTCTGATCAAGGGCTGTACGAGTTAGCAAACCGCTCGTTTTTGTTGCAAGTCTTGCCAGCTGTACTTGGGTAAGTCGTAATTAAACTTTATTTTGGGACATTTTAGAAGTACACAAGTTCTTATCATCTATGCCCGATTTCCGATCTGCAGAATTCTCCTGTTTCCTCCTAGAACAATTTTCTTTAGCAATCAGAAAATCCTGCTAGACGAAATGGGGTCCGCTGCTGGACGCAGTAGAGGCCGCAGTAGGTTAGCAGTTAAGGCTAAAGGTATATTTTAATTGGGATCAAAGATCCGGAAGTTTCCATCATGTCTGTGTTCAGTATCGCCACGTCCTTGTAACAGAGCATAGCAGATTTCCATACATCGTATGTAGGTGGTGTGAGGCATGAAGACATGACAAATGTATTACATCCTATTTCAGATAAAACGAAATTGGTGTCGTTCTGATGCTTATTACGGGCACTCTCCAGTGCTGGAAAAATTGGATGCGGAACGAAGAACTGAGCACCAATGGCTTCATTCTTGTTTCACTTACATGTACTTGTCCCACTCTTTCGGTAGCTAGTCAGTTAGTTAGTCTCATGTTTCGTGTATAATTTGCACGATCAGTCATAATGCTTTGTAAAGAGTAATTTTACATACACATCACAACTCATTCTGAAATACGGCTATATGATGAAAATTTATAAAGATCTTTTTTCTCAATATCTGCATATTTGAATTAGTAATTCCTACCCATCACCTTTTAGACGTTGCAATAATAGAAATTTTCCACAGAATAGATGGAGTTTCTTTGTCACCTATCAAACATTTCACATCCCTACATAACTCGCGACCGCTACGGTCACAGGTTCGAATCCTGCCTTGGGCTTGGATGTGTGGGAGGTCCTTAGGTTAGTTAGGTTTACGTAGTTCTAAGTTCTAGAGGACTGATGACCTCAGAAGTTAAGTCCCATAGTGCTCAGAGCCATCTGAACCGTTTTGAACCTACATAAGTTATCACACACATTTTTGTTGCAGCATTGTGCACCCCTTCCTGTGCTAAAGCCATCCTCAATGTAGAGTAATGAACGTCATTTTTCCTTATAGTATTGTAACTAAGCACATCATTGTTCCTTTTGAACTGCATGGATTACTTACAATAAACTTCATTATGGAATAAATATACTTTAAAGCTGCACTCAAAATTACCAAATCATTAAAATGGTGTCTACAAGATGATTGTGTGTATGCACCACATATTACTCTTACAGCACATTTTCCACCAATGAAGACTCACTTTCTTAAAGGTGATTTACCCCAGAACATTATACTACATGACGTTTTTGAATGCAAAAATGAAAAATATGTCAACTTAGTGATCTGTCTCTCCCCAAGATTGAAACGATTGTAAGTGCAAATTATCACGAACTAAGTTGCTTTAGGAATTCCAAGATGAACTTTCCCAATTTAAATTTTCATCAGTGTGACAACCTAAAAGCCTAAGTTTACATCCTATTTATCATCTCCTTACCATGTCTTACACATCTAGTATCCCTAGGTAAGTAGAATTGAAGGTTGTGTGCCTTTTTAAATTTGAGGGAGATACCATTCGCAGAAAACCAGTCAATGGATCAGTTTAAAAAAAAAATTCAAATTTGTGTGAAATCTTATGGGACTTAACTGCTAAGGTCATCAGTCCCTAAGTTTACACACTACTGAGCCTAAATTATCCTAAGGACAAGCACACACACCCATGCCTGAGGGAGGACTCGAACCTCCGCCAGGACCAGCCACACAGTCCATGACTGCAGCGCCTAAGACCTCTCGGCTAATCCCGCGTGGCGGTACAGTTAAGAACATCGTTTACTATCTCTTCTGTTTCTGTATGTGTGAACAAATCGACTACAGTACTAATGTCACAGGGAAAAAGAACTAATTCTGGTTGTTGCATTTTAGATGGAAGATAGTTTACTTCTGTCAGGAATAATAGTAGACCTAAGATAGAGCCATGTGGAACGCCAAACAACATTACTCCCCAGTCAGAATAATGTACCCAGACAATATTGGTGGAATTACTAAGACCAACTTTCTCCATTCTTTTGGTTAAATGTGACAATAGCCACTGGTTGGCTAAAACATTAATTCCATGGAACTTCAATTTATCTAGGAGAATATTGTGATTCATGTAGTCAAATGGCTGAGACAGATTGTACAAAACCATGACTGGCGTTATTTTATTAACTCTTCTGAAAGGCAAACTGTTGTTTGCTGAGGATCTTATTGTTGATTAGTTGAGATACTATCCTAGAATACACTACCTCCTCATAAATTTTGGTAAATGATGTCATCAGAGAAAAGGCTAGCAGTTTTGGACTTCTTTACAACCATCTTTCTTATGGACAAGTTTTACAATGGCAGATTTAAGTCTCTGGAAAAATGCCTACCATTGGTGATACAGATTTCAGATAAGACAGGGCTTATTATATGTAAAAGAATCTTTAGCACCCAACTGGAAGCACCGCCAAAACCAGATTAGCTTTTTTTATGAAAGAATGTATTTTTTTATTTTCAGAAGGAGAAATTGGTGTTACTTTCTTTTGGCTATATTCTATTAGTGTTTCTTTTTCAACATACAGATGTAATTTTTCTCTTGAGTTCTTTGTCTTTATACATTTCGCTATATTTAAGGAATGGCTGTTAAATACATTTGGTACCTGAGACCCATCATTTATAGTCTTACCATTCAGTTCAATAGTAATGTCCTGTTCTGTGGCTGGTTGTCTTGCATCTCGTTTCACTACATTCCATATAGCCTTAAGTATATTGCCAGAAATATTCATTTCTGAAATAATGTACATGTCCCTTAATTTTTAATAACATTTTAGTAATTTTGAGTAGCTTTAGTGTTATGCAACTACTGGAGTGTCTCTGCTTCTTCTTTCCAACAGATACATTTCATTTTTCCTTTCACGAACTATTTTAATCTCTCTAGTGATTCACGATTTTTTTATGTGGCGGTTTAATTTAATGTCCTTTCTGATTAGCTTTTATGGAAAATTTTAGCATTTCGTTCATTATAATTTTCACCACAGGTCATCTCTTATAAACTATTCTCAAAATCATTTCTCCTGCAGTCATTAATTATTCTGATTTCCATTAAGTAGTATCCATTTTGTAAGGCACTATGTTATTTATTCTAGCTAGCTGTGCATCATGATCAGAGAGAGCATTTATTAAAGTACAAACAGTTGTTTTCTTGCTTTGAGCTTCATCAAAGAAAATATTACCAATGAGGGTCCTACTGTCTTTATCCCCTTGTGTAGTAAAGTTAATTTCTCAGATCAAACTGTAGGACCAAATAAGGTTTCCAGATCATCTATTCTTTCATAATCCTTTAGTGAACCTGCTTAGTAGTCCCCACAGACTAATCACTGCTCGCTTCTGTCTGACAGACAGCATAATAAGAAAGCAAGATGCCTCACAAACTGCACAAAATTTCCCAATGAAGATCGGTACACAGTCAGAATAGAAAGTCAACTATTTCTCAATTTTAATTAACAACCACACACTTCATTGCGCTCAACATTTCAAAAACTACTTGTCTTACTGTTTTTGAACCTGTGATCTATCTTAATATGTCTAACGACTCCTCATTTTCCCACCTTAGATCTCTATGAGTTAGCTGCTAAAAGTGTAATCTTTTACATACAAATTATTTAGTCCTGTGGTCATGTGGTACTCAGGTAGGCACAGAACGTGCAACTTAGTTTCTAGCTGCTAAATCGAATTATATGTTTACAACATCCTCTCAGCCTCTAGAGGACCAAGCAATGATACCATCAGAAAATAAGAAAGAGAACTTTGTATGTAACAAGGAATCTGGTAAAGACATGTTGACATGAAAGCTATTTCGCACTTTTTTCGAATGAAAAATGAATGCTGCACGAAATATTCCTTCATGCCGCTGAAAGAACTTCATATGAAGTAAAACGTTCTTGAAGGATGCGACTAATGAAATATTCTTGGGTTATCAGCTGTGTAATAGCGACCACAGCCCTCTAGGCTTTGAGGCTAGAACAGGTTTGACGTATTCCTGCCTGTTGTAACGGGCGACTACAAGGAGTCTCCTACTTTCCGGCCTTAAATATAATGGTACCCTTTTAGGGTTTGACCTCCTCGTTTTCAAATTTTTCATAGGTTTGGGCCATTTAGGGAAGGAGGCCTTACGTGGTGCATCACATACCCATCGTGAGCTGAGACCTTCTGCAGCTAATATTGTCATGCCTCTCCAACTCCACCTGTCATCCAGCTATTTGGGCGAGGACACTTTATATGGTTCATAATCTACATCAATTGCCCGCAGTCGTCTTCTACAACCAGGTTGATCTTTTCGCACTTGATAAACTGTTTGGTAGACAGTCGGTCGAGGATGGGTCGGCAGGCACCCTCTCGGTTGTAGCCCCCTGACAACACAGAGATTGCACTGTTGATGCCTCAGCTGCTAACTCCCCACGTATGCCTGGAGTATTTGTCTGTCTACCTGTGGCATGAGCACTACCGACAACGTCCCTCTTCCCAGATGGACTCTGGAGAAGCTGGGTGACACCCTTAGGGACAGTCTCAGGTCAGTGTGGGTGGCATCTGGGCCGATGACCCATAATGAAGCTGACCAAGTCGTCTTTTTCTGATGGCAAATGGCCCCTGCAGTCTCTAAGAAAGGTAGGCTAGATTTCAGTGCTGAGAAGTATGGCCACAAATCTTCCCCATCCCTACCTACACCAGGGGAGGAACATAGGGCTACAGAAACAAGAGCCCCATATTTGCCTTACTACTTAGTTTGCAGTAGGACCGATCGAGACTTCTTTCTGGCTACATTGGTTCTATTTTTGGTTGAACACCTAGAGCATAAGTTTGGGAATGTGGCAGTGCAGTCCAAAATGAGAAATGGATCAGACCTGATTAAGACAGCATCCCCAGAAGATACGGATTAGTCACGATTAAGACACATTTACTTTGATCTATAAATATCAAAATATTTTTTTTTTACAAGACGGTGATTTCATCAAACTTTCGTGGGGAGCTGATATTTTTCTTACTTTCTTGTCAATTTTGAGCTCGATGTGCTTCAATATATGTTAACAACATAAACTCAATCACTTGAAAACGGCAAAAACGGCCAAAACCAGGATCATAATTAAATGGCGGTGTGTTCATTTAAAAACTATGTAGATTTTGAGGTAGAATCGAAATCTCCTGTAAAAAACGGACGTTCCCATTGAAAATTTCAAACCTGCCCCCACCAACTCCCACCAGCTCACGGGGTGGCGTGAGGGTCGAGTGTGGTATCATTGCATGTCCCCCTCTGAGACAAACAATTTGGAATTATAATTTTTTTGATCCGATTTGTAGTGTTCGAGATATTTCAAGTCTTGACTTAAAATGAACACCCTGTATATTTTTTAAATTCATGGGCGAGGTCAGACCTAACAGTTTTTTACGTTTCTGGAAACGTCGTTGTTTCATGTACACACTAGCTTGAACACCGCCACCCCTTCTTTCCCCGGTTGCCCACTCTGGAATCAACATGGTTATTATCATTCTTCATTTTTCGACATGGTTTCTGGTAGAAACTGAGATGTACATTTCATGATCAACAGATTTAACAATAAATTACTCCTAAACATATTTTTTTTATTTTAGTGGTGTGCTCTCAAAAAATACGTAATATATATGTTGAGGAAGAGAGTATGGATGACTAATAGAAAACTACAAAGTGTCCCTCACATAGAGTGTGAGGGAGCTAAAAATATTTTTCGCAGACATAAAAGAAAAAACATTGTTAAAATAGTGCTGTGGAGGTAGGACACCAATAAATGTGATCTAACTGAAGCGACTGAATTCATATACCTAGACCATCGCCTATTATACGTTATAGATAATGTATATTAAAGAAGTGAATGCTTGAAGAGCAACATTTAAAAACTGACAAGCAGATTCTCTGTCATGAAGCACTGACAGTCGTATCACATTAAGTACAGACAGGGTCCTTCATCCGAAGAAATAATTATGCATGTCGGGTAATACGTTTAAGTCACTAGTGTATTCACCAACACAGGCTGCCTGATCAAGTTCTGAAACAGGTAGTAATTAACGTATGGATGATCTACAAACACGTATACTTAATATTTCTGAACTGCAGTAAATAAATATTGGCAACTTGACACTCGTAGTTTCACGGTTGGCAGACCGCAAAATCAAAGAGACGAGTTTCATTTTCTGGTTGAATTTAAGATGTTCGCTGGCAGTTAATTCGTTTTCTCCGACAGCGCACTGTGGTAATGCAGTCATTTAAAGTTGTGTAACTAGACGTGTTAGTGCATTCACTTAAAGTTGTACAACTAGACAGTTGGCCTCGTCCCATGCCGGTGGACGAGAAGGATGTACCATCTCACGTGGCACCACGCTTAAGACAGCTTCAATAAAGCAATCTGAAAGCAATACATGAAGAACCTATTTGCTTGCAAATAATTCACTAGATAAAGAAAAGAAATTTAAGTCACAGTTAATCTAATACAGACGTTGGGAGAGTAGAAGTATCAGTATGTTGTAAGCCAAAACGGGAGGCGACGTACTTCACCGTTGTAAGCCATTGTATACGCTAGAAAAGCCGATTTACAAATGCACTGTCGTAAATGTACATACGACAAAGTGAGTAGCGTTTCTTTAAACTGGATAACTGATTTAAACGTATTGTGGTCAAAGATTTCTGCGAAATACGAATATAGCAAATTTCGGACTGTTGAAATCTGTATAATTATGAGTTCAAAACTGCATGTACTTACCTCAAGTAAATAATACGGAGCTCAAGTCGTATGACAATAACGCAATGTCCCTTCTTTCAGAAACGCGAAGGCTGATACTGCTGTTTATTGCCTTACAGAACGCTTGCTCTACTGATATAAAGCAGGCAGCAGTTCTTCCCCGTTTCTTGTGATGATACCAGTGATAAAACGTAGCCCTTTAACGGGCGGTATCTCTGTTATCTGTCTTCGTACGTGAGGCCGATAAAGCTCTGAGGGACGAACACGTCATTGTAACTCCGAAACGTAACGACAACGTGGTTGATGTTGCAGCTTGTTTACCGAACTCGAAACATCATCGGTTCATAGCCAAGAAGTGACCATGTCTTACTCGTAGCAGTATATACCTATTATAGTCCTTAAGACTTCTTTCATTGCAAAGTATCTGTACTATTTCAAAGCTTCATGCAGATCCGTGGGTGAACTATAGTACATCGTGGTGGATATGCTTGAATTTCGACACGGAATGAGTCACAAATTCTAAGTCAGAATTCGTTCATATAGGAGAATATCAACGTAGTTTCTTTCCATCACAGGTGCTCCGATTTCGCCTGCCCACACAATGGCATGAATTTTTATATGCACGGCAACAAATTAAAGAAGGTGGAAATGAATAGCACGAGCGAGCTGCATTGTCCATCTTGATATCCTGGTTTATCCGCTACGGCACCTTGCCTTGTGTCCGTGCTACCGTGTTCTCTTTGATCCTAGATGGCTTGCTCTTTGAATAATCATCTAGTCAATCATTCACCCGCAATGGACGTTACTGAGCCAACACCTCGGACTAACAACTAAGTAACGCAAGGAGTGCCAGTCCTGCAAATTTCGCAGGAGAGCTTCTGCGTACTTTGGAAGGCAGGATACGAGACGCTGGAGGAAGAACAGCTGTGAGGGGTCGTGAGTCGTACTTGGCTACATCAAACGACAGAGCAATTGCCCGCGAAAGACGAAGTTCCTGATCTCGAGTTTTGATCCGGCACACATTTTTACTCTGTCAGGAAGTGTCATATCAGCGCACTCTTTGCTGCAGAGTAAAAATTCCATTCTACTGACACATTGATAAGGTCCCCACGTGAAATTCCATAGGCATGAATCGTGGCCAAGGAGGCACCACTGAAGCGCCTTATTACTGCCATTACTTGTCAATGGCAGTTACCAATTATGGTAACTCACACGCCTAATAATCGTCCGAAGTTGGACATTTGGTTTGTTGTGCCCTACGAATTTCATTGTTTTTATTTTGGGATCTACTGACGCTGTAGCGCTTATCTTCTTCACCCTAGTCCGAGTAAAATAACCTGTGTCAGCTAAATTCGCTACGAAACCGTGGACGCGGAAACTTCACGTAAAAAAGCGTTTTCCGTATTGATTATATCAAATCACGAGCTTTCGTTGTGATATATTGTGTATTTCAGAACATTACATGCCACAAAGAACTTCGTGTTTCACCATAACCTGCTTTCTGAATCTATACTTTATAGAATTTTGATGGAAATATCATCGTTTAAAAATTCCTTCACCTAAAATTTCAGTATATATCCATGTGAATAGTACTGTTTTTGAGACTTTTTGGAACTTACGAGATATGGAAGTTACGAATGTTGGTCATGACGTATTATATTTAAACTGTGAGCGGGATGAGGACTTGGGTCTGGGACGATTTCTTTTCGAGGGCAACTGCTCTTCCGTCTGAGCTATCCGAGCACGGCCATTACTTCCGCTAGTACCTCTCCTATCTGACAAACTTCCCAGATATTCTCCCAGCGAAGCTTGCGGGAGTAGTGCTCCTGGTAGAAAGGATATTGCGAAGAGGTGGTTTTAACCACAGTCTGGGGGATTGTTTCCAGAATGAATTTTCACTCTGCAGTGGTGAGTGTGACGACATGAAACTTCGTGGCAAATTAAAGCTGTATGCCTATCACATCGAGTTCTAATTAGTTGTGTCATCCATATTTACTGTAATTTAACGCTTTTTTGAGTATATTACTTGAACTGGTTGCTGAACATAACCTCTAGAACGAAACAAGTTACAATTAGCTTCACAGAATCAGTAAATTTTATCTCAGGTTTCTCTCTTGTCACAACAGGAATCTCTTTGCTAGTTGTAAATCACTTCAGTTCTTACAGAAAACTTTTAGTATTCGTATCATAACAGTTCCGGAATTTAAAACACAATAAACAAGCTTAAAGTCATTTGTTTATTGGGGGGGGGGGGGTTACCAGGAGACATGTACTATAGATACCAAATGATGTAACTCGATTTAATAGTGTCAAACAAAACCATGTTGAAACTGATATCGGTAACCACGAGGCTGTTGTAGTAACATTGGTTACCAAACTACAAACGACAAGTAAAATAAGCAGGAAAGCAATCATACAAAGGGAACTGGACTAAAATATGAGTGCGAAGTATTCTAGAATATTGCTCAAAATTGGGTGACACATACAAAATAGGACTAACGAGAAATATTATAGACAAAGGACAGCACGAATGATCAGTTTCGGTTGACCGTTTGGGAGTGCATCAAGGAGATGTTGAAAGAACTGAACTGACAGACTCTTGAAATGGTAAATTATCCCGTTAAAGCCTACGTGAAACGTTTGAAGAACTAGTTTTAAGTGAGGGATCTAAAATTGAGAGGAATCTAGAAATATACTGCAACCCTGTACTTATCCTTCCCGCAGGGATCGCGAAGACAAGATTAATTACACATTCCTCCCGCACTCGATACGCGAAACCCTGCAGTGGGAAGTGGACTGTGCAGTTCATAGCAGTTTGCAGCTTGTACCTGCAGGGTACACATGTTGGAACAAGTATTTGCTCATAATACGCATTTTCGTTTTTTATTACGTGCTGCATGTTTTAACTAATGGTCATGAGTATTAAGACATTCCAAACAGAGAATTTGGAAACGATCGATTCTTAAACACTTTCGTCATACTGTTTCTGTGTAATAACTGTAATTTATCATTAATGTGGCTACAGAAATGGACTTAGAGTTTATGCTATAAAGGTACTTTCTCCATAAACATTCTGACGCTTCTTTTGCTTTTACAAACTTTTCAGGATACATGGAAGAACATGGTAGGCGGAAACTAAGGAAAATAATTGCAGTTGAGTACCACAGTTAAGCGACATAATTTGACATTGTTGTTTTGTTACTATTTTGCGGGTAGTGCACAACACCTATTTCTTTTTACAGTAACGAATAAGCAAAAATACCCACTGGATAAATACTCTACCATCAATAAATCTAGTGTTGAGTAGAACTTTGTTCATATTGACGATATCTGAAGGAACTTGTAAGACAACAAATACTACAAAGAAACATTAAATGTACAAACGGCACAGATAACATGTCTTTCAGTGTCCAACACTAAAGTAGAAAAATCGTTAGCAAGCTTTAGTATGATGTCGGCAACACATTTAGAACAGTGAGTACTGTGTCTCTCCTAGAGCTGTAGAATATTATAGAGTTGTAGAAGCATGATTTAATAAGTAACTGAAACAATAACAATAAACAATGCAAATAGAGTTTGTCTACTGTATGACGTACCTGTATGTCCAGCCAAAATATGAAAGGTGCTTTTAGTAAGAATGATAATCCAAAGCATTCGTTAAAAGGCAAAACTAGACTGACAAAATTTTCCAGTATGTTCAGAGAAGCTTTCTAAATATTTTGGTAGGTGAGACGCGTGGCATCGTCTGCTATTGGAAGACAGTGGCAGACGTCTCGAGGCCCCATTACAAATTATGGTATTGGCTATTAAAATAGCAGCGGCAGAGAAAACAACAAATAACTAAGTTTTACCTCTTGCTTGCATTCGGTATAGCAGAAAGAACTTATGATTCAGTTCAGTTTGATTTAGTGTTTTGCCGGGTGTTGAATTTAGAGCGCTGAAATGCCACCTCTTGCAGCAGCAACTACCCTGAAGTGGCTTGGCACCGAGTTGAACTGAGCCCAGGTGACAGACAGACACTGGGTGTGTCCTCCCAAACCACAGTTCGTTAATCGTAATGGCTGGACAGTGCTGGTGTTCCAGTGTCTTGCAACCCATGGCCAAGCAGTAGGTGAGAGTTTTTGCCCCGTCAGTTCATGATTTCTCTTCTTTTACTACTATGTTCATGTCTCTCTGAGTAGATCTGAGTCACCGACCGGTGTGGCCCAGCGGTTCTAGGCGCATCGGTCTGCAACCGCACGACCACTACGGTCGCAGGTTCGAATCCTGCCTCGGGCATGGATGTGTGTGATGTCCTTAGGTTAGTTAGGTTTAAGTATTTCTAAGTTCTAGGGGATTGATGACCTCAGATGTTAAGTCCCATAGTGCTCAGAGCCATTTGAACCATTTGAGATCGGAGTCAACACAAATATTTTGGCGTTCGGAGGAGAGAAGTTGATGACTGAAATTACTTGAGAAGATCTCGCCACTACGAAAAAGGTCTTTTTAGTGATTCCCACACCAATATAACATGTGGGACACTCTCTTCCCTCCTTGAACTTTTTCGGTATCCTCCACCATTCCTCTCCAGTAATGATCTTAAACGACGCAAAAGTAGTAGGGAAGTGGATAGATAAGCTCAGTGTAGGTAGTCTCTTTAGTAGATCTGTTGCATCTCCTAAGGGTTCTGGCAATAAAATGAAGTATGGTTCGAACTCTCCACAATCTTATTAGTACAATAATTCCAATAATTTTTTTTGGTAGTTGTAGTCCTTAGGCATCCAGCGAATTAAGATGATTTTTAAATTTGTGTAATTTGTGGTGAAACCGAAATTAAACATTTTTTACTCATTTAGAAGTCCTCATATACATACAGCAGAATGGAATGTGGGAGTAAGAATGTGCTAGTACTTCAGTCACAATTGCCTGCGCTATAAAATCAATTACAAAGCAGAGAATTGAGAATTACTCTGAACAAATTAAATATTCTATTAGTGCACTGTAACCAGAACCGAATGGATAACGCCAAGTGGGCAGCAAAAGCATATTTAGTAACTACATAGTGGCACATAATTACAAAAGGTGGTCAAATGAAATTCAGTATGCCATCTTCTGGACTTTTACATACAAATACATTAAAAGTTAGGCAAATAGAGCGCTAACTAAATTACTATATTACACACGTAATTGAAACAACTTACTATTTGTGCGTGTGTGTGTGTTTGTGTCCAGGATCTCCTCCCAAACTCCTGGATCGATTTCAGGGAAATTTGGCACAAAAACAGCAGGCCACAAAACTGTTAACACTGAGAGGTTTGTCGGCCGGAGTGGCCGTGAGGTTCTGGGCTGTACAGTCTGGAGCCGAGCGACCGCTACGGTCGCAGGTTCGAATCCTGCCTGAGGCATAGATGCGTGTGATGTCCTTAGGTTAGTTACGTTTGATTAGTTCTAAGCTCTAGGCGACTGATGACCTCAGAAGTTAAGTCGCATAGTGCTCAGAGCCATTTGAACCAACTGCGAGGTTTATAACTACCTAGCTCCTATTGGAGCAGAAATATATGCAAAAGGAAATTGTCCAGGCCCCTGGCGTATTGGCTGCCCTGCATGACAGGCATGTTGTGTTGGCACAGTATCGTAGGAAGCAGGGCAGGATGAGATGGTGAAGGGGAAGAAGGAGAGTTATAGAGAGAAATGAGGGAGAGAGAGTTGATGGACAGAGAGGGCAGTACAGACAGAAACTGCTGCAATTCATCTTTACGGGAAACAAGACATTGTGCTATCAGTTCGTTCCAGATTTTGAATGACAATGGAATGATGTCCGCTCTTCTCCACTGGCCTAAAATGAATCATCTGTTGAAGTCAAATATGAAGATTGTTTTGCGAATCACTTCGTTTACAAAACTTAGTCCACTAGAAATTCGTGCATCAACCCAATCTTCAGTGCAACATTTTATGAGGAAGTTTGCAAAAATTTTCAAAAATTCTGCGCGTCCGACCATAGTTGTACGCGGAAGGAAAGTGGTGTTTGTAGCACGCCGACGAATATCTCAAAAGTGAGACCCGTGTGTATGATTTCGTGGTTAAGCGTGGGGCAGTTGTTGGAGAACGTCCGTCATATTCTCCAGATAGGGCCTAGAGTTTTATTTATGTTTCCCTGCGTTAGAGGAATCCTGCCAGCACTCATTGGATGGACATTCCGGACTTACAGATCTGTGTGACAACAATGCTTCTGTCCACTATAGATACATCCTTGAGTGGGATGGCTCAGCAACATCTTGATTGTTTACAATAGTACGTTGCTGTCAATGCAAAACTCCTTTGAGTACAAAATTTGATTTGTATCTGGTGTTTTTTGTGTAATACCAAAAACGTTCCTTCTGTCTCTACTGGATATACTGCTTAACAAAGAGAAGTACGAAAATAAATGTTACTGTTCGTTTCACTTCAGAAAGTTGTTCGAAAAGGCAACTGGGCAAATGAGTGAAAAATATTTGACTCGTCAGACATTTTAATATTGTCTTTAACTGTTACGGCGTAAAGTCAAGCGCCGGATCGCCAGTCACGGACGATGCAGCAGCGAGGGCTGGGAGAAGAGGTCAGCCAATTGTATGCTGTCCAGGACAACAACGCGGCAGCAGCGGCCTCCAGGCAAAGAGAACATAAGCAGTGCGCCCGACTGGTCGCTGCCCAGTCGAAGAGAAGGTTCAAGACTATCGACCTGATTAGGATCGTGTAACTCTATTACTTTGCTTGTATTAGGATCGTTTATACTGGAGAACGTTTTATTTTGCATTTCGCTCTTTGTTTGGGACAAATCTTTCTAATATTCAGGGTTCGGTATTGTCATTTATTTTTTCGTAATAAAACTCATTAATGTGATTTGGTTGAATTATTGTCTAACGGATCCAACAAAGCAGGTTTCTTAGACACTCCATATTCGACGACTAGGCGGGATTTAACATTAACGCTACACTTGTTATTTCAGAAAAGCAAGTGGACAGCTGTAAGCTGCAGATAACGCCAGCAGATAAAGACAGGGATCACATATCACTCCCACATTATCTCTCGACACAAGGAATGCTGTGGTACTTACCGCGTCCGACATAAATCCAAGAGACCGAGCGAAATAGTTACTATGTGCGCAGCTGGGAACGTTTCGCAGTCCTGTATTTGCCTTCTAAACCTTCGCCTTGACATGACGTAGTGGAGCTAATATTTTTCAGTGTTTTCCGGTCATTTCTAAGATTATATTTCCCCTAGTGATTTCGTGAGATCATGTTTGCTACAGTGAGATGGATCCTACCACCGAACACCAACTTTTATCGTTTCTCTCCCCTCGCACAGATCCTCCCAGCGAGTGAGGCGCTTCAGGGTTCCGGCAGTATCCTCACGTCCGGGAAAGCGGTGCTCAAAATCACGTCAGGCCATCCCGTTTAATGGCTTGCATTGTTTCATTGTAGCGATTCAGGTGAATGCCAGTACTATTCTTTCGAAAAGAACAAATTCGATTCCTTATCCCATTCTCATCCAATCCGTTCTTACGTCCTTCTCTAATAATCTCATACTCGACCTGATGTTAAACCAAGTCTTCCTACTTAGCTACGAGATCAGTATGTAACGTGGCAAGTTATTACGAGATGACATTCGTTCCAGTAAAGCAATCAGCCGTTTGGTACGGTGTCTGCAGGATGGCTACGTTTTGTTGTCGCTTTGCTCATAGCGCTGCTAACGCTGCCTGCCGTCAGAACTGAATACCGTAACAGTCAGTCAATACAAAGATTCGTACCCTCTACGAATCTAAATAAGCCGTATTAGTTATTAACGCATTTTGTTCAAATTTGGTACGCAGCCTCTTGTTATTAATGGAATGATGCTGTCAAAATTTTATTTTTATTTATTATAGTGCCGGAGACAAAGAAAATTACCTGGAAGACGTATTCCCCATGATTGTTTTTTAAAACCGTATTATGAACAAATACAGAGTGACTTGCATTATCATTTGAAGCCATTACGAAATTACCAGTACATAAAAATCAATTACACTACTGGCCATTAAAATTGCTCCACCAAGAAGAAATGCAGATTGTAAACGAGTATTCATTGACAAATATATCATACTAGAACTGACATGTGATTACATTTTCACGCAAGTCGGGTGCATAGGTCCTGAGAAATCAGTACCCAGAACAACCACCTCTGGCCGTAATAACGGACTTGATACGTCTAGGCATTGAGTCAAACAGAGTTTGGATGGCGTGTACAGGTACAGCTGCCCATGCAGCTTCAACAAGATACCACGGTTCATTAAGAGTAGTGACTGGCGTATTGTGACGAGCCAGTTGCTCGGCTACTATTGACCAGACGTTTTCAATTGGTGAAGATCTGGAGAATATGCTGGCCAGGGCAGCAGTCGAACATTTTCTGTATCCAGAAAGGCCCGTACAGGACCTGCAACATGCGGTCGTGCATCATCCTGCTGAAATGTAGGGTTTCGCAGGGATCGAATAAAGGGTAGAGCCACGGGTCTTAACACATCCGAAATATAACGTCCACTGTTCAAAGTGCCGTCAGTGTGAATAAGAGGTGGCCGAGACGTGTAACCAGTGGCACCCCATACCATCACGCCGGGTGATACGCCAGTATGGCGATGACGAATACACGCTTCCAATGTGCGTTCACCATGATGTCGCCAAACGCGGATGCGACCATCATGATGCTGTAAACAGAACCTGGATTCATCCGAAAAAATGACGTTTTGCCATTCGTGCACCCAGTTTCGTCGTTGAGTACACCATCGCAGGCGCTCCTGTCTGTGATGCAGCGTCAAGGGTAACCGCAGCCATGGTCTCCGAGCTGATAGTCCATGCTGCTGCAAGCGTCGTCGAACTGTTCGTGCAGATGGCTGTTGTCTTGCAAACGTCCCCATCTGTTGACTCAGGGATCGAGACGTGGCTGCACTATCCGTTCCAGCCATGCGGATAAGATGCCTGTCATCTCGGCTGCTAGTGATACGAGGACGTTGGGATCCAGCACGACGTTTCATATCACCCTCCTGAACCCACCGAGTCCATATTCTGCTAACAGTTATTTTATCTCGACCAACGCGAGCAGCAATGTCGCGATACGATAAACCGCAATCGTGATAGGTTACAATCCGACCTTTATCAAAGTCGGAAACGTGATGGTAAGCATTTGTCCTCCTTACACGAGGCATCACATCACATATCACCAGGCAACGCCGGTCAACTGCTGTTTGTGTATGAGAAATCGGTTGGAAACTTTCCTAATGTCAGCACGTTGTAAGTGTCGCCACCGGCGCCAACCTTGTGTGAATGCTCTAAAAAGCTAATCATTTGCATATCAAAGCATCTTCATCCTGTCGGTTTAATTTCGCGTCTGTAGCACATCATTATAATGGCCAGTGGTGTAGTTAGAATTTTATTTTTAAAAACTTTGGTAACTGTGCATTCCGTAATACAAAAACCCGTCAAAATTATTATTTCATTATATTTTGTTGTGTGAGTGCGTGAGAATGTCTGAGAGAGTGTATGTGGGACATATGTTAAAACTTAATATGTCATTTTTCATAAAACCTAGTACAAATAGACCGGAAAATTATGGTGCAACCATGATTCAGATGACGTATGTCGGTCTGCGCTTGCTTTTGTACAAAAGTAGCCAGAATGGAAGACGGAATACGTTTATTTCAAAATTTGGAAAATGGTTCAAATGGCTCTGAGCACTATGGGACTTAACATCTGAGGTCATCAGTCCCCTAGAATTTAGAGCTACTTAAACCTAACTAACCTAAGGACATCATACACATCCACGTCCGAGGCAGCATTCGAACCTGCGACCGTAGCGGTCACGCGGCTCCAGACTGAAGCGCCTAGAACCGCTTGGCCGCAGCGGCCGGCTATCAATTTGGAAAATATTTCGTACTTAGCTTATTTTGATTAAATAATATACCAGAGATTTAAGTCTTAATGACGTTAATTACTGTCATATTATTGATTGGCTAAGGTAACTGCTGCCGCGAGAATGATCTGGAAGGAACATTGTGATTGGTCGCTTAGATCAACAGCGAAACACAATTAAGCTGTTCCCGCACTAATATAGTGGACTGGGCAGTGAGCAGAATAGTTCGAGATAGTCACTTTTTAACCGGCCTATAGATAACCCCATGTTACATTGCACAGTGAAAATACTCTGAAAAATTAAGAAATGGTGAGTTAATTGCGGTTCGAATACCTCGTGACTGAAGCGACTGGAGTTACGAACATTTTAATGAAAGTCCGGTGTTTCTAAATTAAGTAGTTTGAGAGTTATGAGTATGCGAACTTTGTGGTAGTAGTAAAAATTCCGCATGGCATGTTTCGTGATCTGTACAGAATACTTTGGCGAGCACTTCTTATGAAGAATACCACTGAAACGACCGAATGCTAAACTCTCGAATAGTCGTGGGTCGGTGACTGGTAGAATGAAAATTGGTCGGGTCGGGCGTGCAAAAATTCTGCTTTTTCGAGTGAAACTATGTTGTAAACAAAGTGAACTTTGAATGATAAAGCATTACCATATTAAATACGGACTTGATAGCCATATTAATGAGTTTCCATATGAATAACAAGCAGACTCCATATAATTTTAAACGCTTCCTGCAAGTAGACTGCATCCTCCGAACGCCCGATTCTTTAAAAATGATCTTTCAGGAACTGACTTTCAACTCGAATTACACGGCCTCTGTGTGGTAGGTATTACACTACTGGCCATTAAAATTGCTACACCACGACGATGACGTCCTACAGACGCGAAATTTAACCGACAGGAAGAAGATGCTGTGATAGGCAAATGATTAGTTTTTCAGAGCATTCACACAAGGTTGGCGCCGGTGGCGAAACCTACAACGTGCTGACATGAGAAAAGTTTCCAACCGATTTCTCATACACAAACAGCCGTTGGCCGGCGTTGCCTGGTGATATGTGATGTGATGCCTCGTGTAAGGAGGACAAATGCTTACCATCACGTTTCCGACTTTGTAAAGGTCGGATTGTAACCTATCACGATTGCGGTTTATCGTATCGCGACATTTCTGCTCGCGTTGGTCGAGATAAAATAACTGTTAGCAGAATATGGAATCGGTGGGTTCAGGAGGGTGATATGAAACGTCGTGCTGGATCCCAACGTCCTCGTATCACTAGCAGTCGAGATGACAGGCATCTTATCCGCATGGCTGGAACGGATAGTGCAGCCACGTCTCGATCCCTGAGTCAACAGATGGGGACGTTTGTAAGACAACAACGATCTGCACGAACAGTTCGACGACGTTTGCAGCAGCATGGACTATTAGCTCGGAGACCATGGCTGCGGTTACCCTTGACGCTGCATCACAGACAGCAGTGCCTGAGATGGTGTACTCAATGACGAACCTGGGTGCACGAATGGCAAAACGTCATTTTTTCGGATGAATCCAGGTTCTGTTTACAGCATCATGATGGTCGCATCGTGTTTGGTGACATCACGGTGAACGCACATTGGAAGCATGTATTCGTCATCGCCATACTGGCGTATCACCCGGCGTGATGGTATGGGGTGCCATTGGTTACACGTCTCGGTCACCTCTTATTCGCATTGACGGCACTTTGATCAGTGGGCGTTACATTTCAGATGTGTTACGACCCGTGGCTCTACCCTTCCTTCGATCCCTGCGAAACCCTACTTTTTATCAGGATAATGCACGACCGCATGTTGCAGGTCCTGTACGGGCCTTTCTGGATACAGAAAATGTTCGACCCTTGCCCTGGCGAGCACATTCTACAACTCTTTCACCAACTGAAAACCTCTGGTCAATGGTGGCCGAGCAACTGGCTCGTCACAATAGGCCAGTCACTATCTTGATGACCCGTGGTATCGTGTTGAAGCTGCATGGGCAGCTGTACCTGTACACGCCATCCAAACTCTGTTTGACTCAATGCCCAGGCGTAACAGGGCCGTTATTACGGCCAGAGGTGGTTGTTCTGGGTACTAATTTCTCAGGATCTATTTACCCAAATTACGTGAAAATGTAATCACATGTCAGTTGTAGTATAATATATTTGTCCAATGAATACCCGTTTATCATCTGCATTTCTTCTTGGTGTAGCAATGGCCAGTAGTGTAGGTAGTGGTTTCATCAACGCTGCTGTACACTGCCTAGAACGTATCTGCTATTACAGAGTGAAGGGACGTTGCAAAGAAGTATATCGAGGCAGGTGGACTTTCGATAACTGTAAAAGAGAGACAATGCAGACGAACGACGCCCTCCCCCCCCCCCCCCCCCCCCCGCCGCAAGTATACTGTGAACGCTGTGTCAACCAAGGTTTTCTCATAGCACTTAGCACTCTTTGTCCATTAAGCCAGAATCTCATTATGCAAACTACATTATAATACCTAATTAAGCTCCTTCTCACCTGTTCGATTAATATTTACTCATATACTGTCAGTTACTGGCGGCCGAATTGCGGAAATGTCGTAGCCGTGTGACACCAATACAGGTGATATTTTTAGCCTTCTGGTTTAATCTGACACGGTTGCAACATTTCCGTTGCTGCCGAAAACAAATTAACGCACGATAGTCAAATTTAAAATGGGGTGCGCCACTTCGCTTTCGCTTTTCTAGTAGTGTGCTGCGGTACGGTGGCGCTGGGATTTAAATGTGTACCGGGACTGCAGACATTTACCTGCAAAGTCAGAATTTATTTCGCTACTCAGTTTCTTGAAGGTGACAGTTAGGCCTTTTTTATTCCTGCTCGTATGGATCCACTTCTCACTTTAATGTCGCGTTGGTCCGACTCTCTGATTCTTGAATTCTCGAAGTCAGAGATCATGAAATGTAATGTACTGTTAACAGTGTGTAATCTGCTATATAAAATCCATACATCCTGCAGTTTTCAGGAAAAATTGTGTTTTTGAGGTGAGTAGTTGACTTGCGTCATCTGCTATTATATAAAGTTCAATTCTGCCCACCTTTTTAATGAAATGTGTTCCTTGGCATAAGAACCTTATGTAGGAATTTTCACCGTCTGTACTGGGCAAGCAATTGTGCTTACGTATGAGCCTGTGGGTTCCTTAAGATGGAGTCTTTATAATAACATCGCTGCTAATTAGGGCAGTGAATAATGGTGTTCGTCATCTTGGTATTTAGGCTGTTGCCACATGTCCCCCCAAGACCTGACACGAGGTAAAAAGTAAACAAGTTTCTAAAACACTGTCTGAAATCTTAAAATTTTTCTTACGGATATTAAAAGGGAAGGCCCCCAACTGTATTAAAGATTGAAATCTACACGAGAAAGAGCTCTTACAGTACAAAAGTATAGTTCACAACAATCCGTTAAATGTCTAACTTGCCAAGAACTGAGACAGCCATCTTACCACGCCGTAAATCTTATTGTATCAGTATGTATGGCGTTATCTGGTACAACAGAGCCGGCATAAGACTGTGGCTCCACCAACCCGAAAAAAGTTACTTGCTTTACGTGATGAAGATATTAGTGGTTACAGAGAATATTTGTTGAGTCATTTAAAAATAATGAAGAATCCGCTATATAATGAAGTGAATTTTAGATTTTTGTACTGATTCAGTGATAAGTACTACACATACTCTGAAAGTTATTCAGCAAAAAAGATATGGAATAATTACAGAATGAAATCATTTATCGTTTCAGAAGTAGATATGTGCATAGGAAGCAGCAGTTAAAGCATTCCATGAATAGAGCTCATAAATAAACATAGATATACAAACAATTGCATAGGAAACAGTCGAAATAAATTGCTGAGGAAAGACGTCACCGACAATTTGAGCCTTATGAACAAATGTGAAGATTTTCAACAGACATAATTTCAGGAACGATGGAAAATAAACATTGAGAAATTAAACAGACTTTTGGAGACATGAGAAAGATACGGATGGAAAATGACTCTTCCGCAGAGAGCTAAATTTGTTGGGTGCCTTAAGTGTCATGAAAATTTTTAGAAATGAAAAGATCTGGTCACTAACATAGCAGACAAAGAGGTGGACGTTGGTATAGAATGTTTGTGAAGCCGTGCATATAATGATCTGCAGTGACGTCAAAAGTGTGGATAACATTCTTCTAGATCAATGCAATAGATCATTTCTTTGTAGCATACGCTTATCTTATCACTTACTTTCTGTGTCCGAGATAGAAAATTTAAACTCTCTTCTTCCTATCGACCTTATCATTGCTTAAAAATTGATCTTCCATTGCGCAAACAAACTCCATTGTTGTGCATGGCAGCCAATGTTCAATCGTATGTGTTGCTAAGCATTCACACAGCGTAGCCCTACTTAACTTGTCCACTTTGTGTTTTGAGGGTCCTGCTCTTAATCTATCCACTGCTCTCCATGTAGTTGCTGCCTTTATACCATCTTCTCTTTGGGGTACAGGTTCGAACAGTGCAGAGATACCGACTATAACAATACACTGCGAGTCGACGATCGTCCTTCTAGCGGTACTGTGCGTTGGATAATGGTCTTCCTTCACTTAAGACGAGTCGGAATTGTTTGGTGGTTTTACACACTTTTCGTCTGATTTTCGGTGCTATTATCGCCGCAAATGGGGAAGGTGTAGGCCTCAGGCATACGGTGACAATTCTGACTGTCTCATTTACACCGTCGTCCACTTGTTTGGAGTGGCAAGATGCCTCCCATATCAGTGCCGCATATTCTCCTACTGCAAAACAGCGTCTTATTGCTGGTGATCGAAAAAGTTCAGGCTGAACTCCCCAGGTTGATTCAGTTTACGAATAATATTCTCCTTTGCACACATTTTTCCTTTTAGGTCAGTGTAGTGTTTATTAAATGATAGTTTATGGTCCAGGCTGATTCCGAAGTATTTTTCTTTGGTGCAGTGGTGTAGCCTAATCCCTCTCCGTTCTTTTTCCAGCTATCTTTATGTTTCTCTATGACTCAGGTCCAATGCACTTACTTAATTTTTTTTCTGAATTAGGTTGGAGGTAATTTTTTTCGTAGTAGGTCCCCAAGATATCCATAGCCTTTGTCAGTTCTCTTTCAACCTATTCAAATGTTCTTCTTTCAGTAGTGTGGCTGGTCATTTGAGAACACATTTCGCCAACTTTCGGCTTGCGAACGCGACTGTTCTGTGTTCTTTATTTTTTCCTTCTCCTACCTCTTGAAACTATTCTACTCCTAAGCCATAATTAGATGAGTCCGTTCCCATATGGAAAATAATACCAGGCAAGGCATTCCACTTGACAATATACACACCATCCCATAGACCCTCGAACTTTGTCATACAGTGAGGATTACTCTACAATCTTTTGATGCACTGTCGCTTCCTGGATGATGGCTGAACTGAATCCTGTTTAGCAATCCACGGAGACCATCAAGAAAATTGTTCAAATGGCACTGAGCACTATGGGACTTAAGTTCTGAGGTCATCAGTCCCATATAACTTAGAACTACTTAAACCTAACTAACCTAAGGACATCACACACATCCATGCCCGAAGCAGGATTCGAACCTGCGGCCGTAGCGGCCGCGCGGTTCCAGACTGTAGCGCCTAGAACCGCTCGGTCACTCCGGCCGGCCCATCAAGAAAGATGCATAAAACTTCGACCCAATCCGGCCAGTGTGAATGTATTGGGAATGGAGGTTTAGCAGTCGTCGATCAGGACGGTTCTCTAAGATTTCGTTTTCTTGCAGTGTCCATGGACCCTCATAAGGGCGAAATGTTGGACACGAAAACACTAGATAGGTTTTTCTAGTCAGCTGATTATGAGTGTCTGCTAGTAACATCATGGTCATGGCCACACAACTCATCCTCGGGATCAGAGAGAGAGAGAGAGAGAGAGAGAGAGAGAGAGAGAGAGAGAGAGAGAGAGAGAGAAGGAGGGAGAGGGAGTGGTTTTTAAAGAGGATTGGGAAGGGAGAATGTTGTTTATTAGTCATCTAACTGTTTTGGTGTGACTCACCACGACTTCCTCTTGTGTGTCAACCTCTCCATCTCAGAGTAATGCCTACAATCAACATATTCAGTTTTTTGTTGACTAACAAAATTTTTGTCTTCACCTCCAATTGGCTTTGAGTTTTAATGCAGAATTGTGAATTAACATCACATGTCCTCACTGGAGGGCGAGACAAGCTAGAGTCGACCTACAATCCTTATGTACTGGGGTGTCAAGAATAATGTGACTTTGAAGCAAACCATAGGAGCATTATAATAATTGTCTGGTTTTAAATAGTAATAGATATTTTTCTGGAATCAGTGAATTGGGATTTGTTGACTCAGAATTTGAACCATATAATAATCTCTTCGTGAAATGACACCCATTCACAAACACAGTATAACAGCACAGAAACGTTTACTTAACATCTCTTGATTAGTTGGGCATCATCTATTTTCTACCCTCTTCCCTTTCACAGTGAGACAAATTGCCTACAATAATACTTCAATATGAGGCATCAGTTTGCTAGGTTGTATGTTCTACAATATTTACATTAAAAATATCATGACAAAATAAAAAACTTTTACTTCAAATTTTTTAAATCTTGTTCACAATAGAAATACAAAATTTTCTGAGTAAGCAGTAGAGATCATCACACTGGGAGAACTACAAACACATGAAGAATAAAAGTCAGGGGTGATGGGAGATACAGTGTCGTTTGAGTGCACCTCTGACCAGAAATGCGTCATTATTAGTAGGGCTTAACTGACAGAAGCCATGTCATTCTCCAGCATTACAGCCTCAGAAGTGGAATAACCATTTTGACACAAATTACAATTGAATTGTTCTTGACAGTAGGATTTTGACACTTACTAAAATAGAAGAAGAAGAAACAGGTGAGAGGTAAGTCAGAAGTACTGTAGACTGTAGCAGCAAACACTACATTTGCTGGAGAGTTCAACAATGTGTTGAGAAGAAGGGGAAAAGGAGCCTACAGAAAGTAATTAGCAGGTGAGAAATACAGGCCGGTCCAGTACGAAACTGGTGAAAGTGGGGTAGAGACATAAGAAGAAACTAGGTAGTAAGGATATGTAATGGAGAGAAGTAGCAAATGGGTAACAACTGAAATTTATGGCCATAGGAATTTTATGTGGAAGAGAATATTGTACTTGTTATATGAAACTAAATTTTCACAAAATTGTTTAATAACAGTCCTTTGAATACAGAATTTCAGTCAATGATTACATGTGTGAACATACACATTCATAAATTTTTGAAGCACTGAGATGCGAACAGATGTGTCCCAGTTTTACTGCACTTACATGAACATGAAATGCACAGTATGAAAAAGTGTATATGAAATTACGGAATTTAACACAAATGTTGATGTAATTATAGTAAATGTGCATTTCAGAGTTTGTAACTACCTTTCTTTCCCATTATCCTATTGGAAGTCAGCTCTTATTCATGATGTTTGATACTATCTGTTTTTACGTGTTAACTGCCCTTTATTAATGTGATTAATGAGGATATGAGGCTTCCCAATCTATCAGGTAATACTTCCTGTTACTTCCCAATCCCAAACAGAAATACCAGTCTATATGAACTTATGCACTGTTTAGATATCAACGATGAAGTTCTGTCATATACCAGAATGACTAATGTAATTGGGTTTGAAAATGATTAAAAGACTACAGTGGATAATATAATGACATCACACAATAATATATTTATTTAAATTACTCAGAAGTTTGCTTAGCTACATTCACATACATTTGTTTGAAACTGCTAACTGCAGTCAAAATTCGATCCCACTCTCCATGGTCTCTCTACAGACTTACCTCCATTACCAAAATGACTGTCTGCTGACGATTCCAAATGTGAGATACTAACCTCTCCATTTCCTCGTCTGGTTGTCCTGTGAAGCACAGTTCTCCCCAGTTTTATGTGGTGTATGAAAACTTACTGATCATCAATTGTAAAACATATATTTAAGTACTCAGAAGCTGTAGCAGAAAACATGAAATAAGGTGATAAAACAAGGTGACAACTAACCTACATGAGAATATATTAATTGGTCATAAATCAGGTAAATACTTTTGAGGAAAATCTTATCTTTAGGAAAATACTAGCACTATTGTCTACATAAAATAACGTTGGAAGTTTACCAAAAAGGTAAACACATAATCGTGTACATTAAATGAATATATATTCACCCTAGCAACATTAATGTTGATCTTTAAAGGAAACGCCAATGTAATCTCTGCTGTCTGTTTGTTGTGCATTTAAGCATTATTTCACTGCAACACCATCTTTAGGTGCACATCTATCCAGATATGATCCATCATGACTAGTAATGACTTTTTAACTAACCACATAATTTTAGTCAGCACCAGAGGAACAGGAAAGTCATATGTTACTTACTTATCTCTTTCAGTTACTCAAGACTTTCAACAATCATAAATCGTAGCACCTATATAACTGAGAACAGTCTGCCTTCAGTCTCTTATTGGCAAAAGTGGTTAGAGCACCCAAAAGTTCTCAAGAAAAAATACTGATTTCTGCTCTACCATATGTTACAAGAACACTAATCAGCATGCACAGTAAAGTTCGAATACTGTAGTTATCAGTAATGTCGACAATGATATTGTGTTGGTAGTATATCTCCTATAATAAACATGAGAAAATTTTTCATCAGTATAATCCAAGTACATTTTGTTTCACATGTAGTTTTATAAACGATTGCATGTTCTATCGTTGATCAATGAATATACCAATGTCTGCATGATTTTTTTTTATTTACAAGATTAATTATGTCTTAGATTTAACACAGTCAAAACGTGATTTAGATATGCAAAGTGCATTAATACTCATAACGATGTGACAACTGTGACTCAACAAGCCACAAAATAAAACAGCTTTAACAGTAAGAGTACTTTTAATACAAAATGGAAGTTAATATTAAACATATAAAAAATATGTCATCTTGTGTGAAAATTGTAATAAGTAAGAAAAAGTTTTCTACAAAGTAACAGAGTTTCTCAAGATAACCAAACATTTTTATTGAATCAATCTTATGAGTGGTTTCAGAAGAAGACATTGATTCTCAAGTGAATTAAGGGAACTGACTTTTTCTTCTGAACTGCACAGATATCTCATATGCATAATTGTCTCCATTGGATCCCATATCGTCTGTGATGCCTTTTTACCCCTTAAGACTTTTCGCTGTGTTCTCTCCACTATTTAGCTTAGTATGTGACTCACCGTCCTTTCTCTCAGCGGTATAATATGCAAACCACCTCTTTCTCTCTGTCACGTACAAAGTCCACTCATTCCTTTCTCTATATATCCACATAAGCACAACAAAAAATTAATCATTTCTTTTGCTGCAAATTACAAATAACAAGTATTACCCAAAAATCAAAAAGTAACAAAAGGTAATCAGTAAAAAAAAGATTGATAATAATACACTCATGTTAAGAAATGACAGAACACTTTGAACGACTAGAGATATTACGTTCATATTAACAGGACATGTACATTAGTATGTTCTGTAGAAAATATTGGCATTTCAACCATGTTGACACGTGGGTACGAGGTCAACACCGATATCGGAGGAGGAGGAGGAGATTAGTGTTTAACATCCCGTCAACGACGAGGTCATTAGTGACGGAACGCAAGCTCGATTTACGGAAGGATGGGGAAGGAAAGCGGCCGTGACCTGTCAAAGGAACCATCTCGGCATTTGCCTGATATGATTTAGGGAAATCATGCATCGATTTCGAGCCACAACTTCACCTACCGAGAAAATGTGCCTGCATCTCTCATTGTCGCTATAAACCGAAGCTAAGGGATTAGTGTGACTTACAGGGTGGCAATTATTAAACCATGATAAATACAATGGTCATAACTTCTGAACGGTTGGCGTTAGGACGTTCAAATTGCACGGTTGGTCGCGGGGCATGATGGAAATTGTTGATTTGAACATAGTTTGGTTTAGCCACAAAGCTCACTTTCATTCGGATGTATTCGTCAATGAGCGAAAGCCCAATCACAGAATAATCGGTGCGATATTCCTTGAAGGCACAGTGATTACAGAACGATACGTGAAGGTTTCGGAGGACGATTTCATCCCCATTATCCAAAGCGTCCCTGATTTTGACAAGAATTGGTTCATACAAGACGGAGCTCGACCCCATCGAAGCAAGAGAATGATGTCCTGGAGGAGCACTTTGGGGACAGCATTCTGACTCTGGAGTCCCCAGAGTACCCTGACAAGGGCCTCGATTGGCGGCATTATTGTCCGTATCTGAACACATGCGACTCCTTCTTGTCGGGCTATATTAATGACAAGGTATACAGAAATAATCTCTGAGCTGAAAACAGCTATTCAGGAGGTCAACGACAGCAACGGTGATCCTACACTTCAGAGGCTCATGCATAATTTCGCTATTTTTCTGCGCCACATCATCGCCAGTGACGGCAGGCATATAGAGCATGTCATAAGCTGAATTCGAATATCTGTAGTGACGCTTACATGTTGAATAAAGTGCACGCACACAGTAGTTTGTAACTAATTTGCGTTTTTTTCATATGGTTCAATAATTGTCAGCTATAACCGACACGCAGGATTCTTCGCAGACGTATGGCGAACCATGCGGTCAAATCAGTCAGTTTGAAAGAGGGCGCATTTTGGGCATGAAAGAATGTGATGTATCCATCCGGAAAGCTGCTGCTCGTGAAGGACTAAGTGTTTCGGCAGTGCAACGGGTGTGTACAGAAGGATTTGTGGGAAGCCGTAGAGCACGACTAGACGGGTCTGGCCGCACCACCCAGAAATCCCCCGTAAACATCGACATTTCATCCGCACAGGACAGATCTGCGTCCACTTCGGGTGTGGCTCAACAGTAACACTGTAACACAACGTACACTATCAGGAATGACAGTTCGTCGCCGTTTATTACGGCATTTGTTACGTGCGCGTCGTCCACTTCTCTGACTACCTTTGACGAATGTGCAGAAACATGCTTGACGGCAGTGGTGTATGGAACGTCGTGACTGGGGACAGGAATGGCATTAGGTATTGTTTTCGAACGCATCCTGGTTGTGTTTGTTTCAAAGTGACTGCCATATTTTGGTTCACTGCAGACAGCGGGAATGGCATCACAGTGACTCAATTCGCACAAGACATACAGCGCAACTCAAGCGCTGACGGAGTGGGGTGCTATTGGTTACAGCCACAAATCACAGTTGGTACACGTACAGGGCACTGTGACTAGTGTGACCTACGGGAATGACATTCTGTGAACCGTAGCCATATTCTATCTGCACAACATCCCAGGCGCCACTTTTCAGCAAGAAAGTGCACGAAAACATGTTGATGGACGAACACGTGGCTTCTTGGTGTCACAGGATGTCAGCCATTTGCCCTAGCCCACCAGATTACCAGACTTGTCACCAAATCAAAAATGTGTGGTATATGGTGAAATGATGAAAGCAGTGCTATGACGAAATGCCACCTGCCACAGATGAACTTTGTAATCAGGTAAACGCAGCATGAAAGGCTATATCGCCGGCCGGGGTGGCCGAGCGGTTCTAGGCGCTACAGTCTGGAACCGCGCTACCACTACGGTCGCAGGTTCGAATCCTGCCTCGGGCATGGATGTGTGTGCTGTCCTTAGGTTAGTTAGGTTTAAGTAGTTCTAGGTTCTAGGGGACTGATGACCTCAGAAGTTAAGTCCCATAGTGCTCAGAGCCATTTGAACCAAGGCTATATCATAGGACGGCATTCGCGCCTTATACTAGTCGATTGCATCATCCACGGAACTAGTTACCTGGGCCCACGGCGGATGCATGTTGAACCGAGGTAACTGAAATGCGTATCATTTCTGCAGAACACGCTAATTTATATGTCCTGTAAATATGAACGTCCAATCTCTACTCGTTTTAGGTGTTCTGTTGCTTTTGAACATGAGAAGGAAACAAATAAAGTGAAACTGTAGCTATGCCATATTACTGTGCAGCAAGTTTGACAATACTGAGCTAATCTAAGTAATATAGTACCAAACTTGTAGTGCTTTGATTGCAACACTGGCTTCCAAACACTGCACAAATCTTGTGTTACAAGGAACACAAAGCTTTGTTGAACACTTCATGTACCATGAACTGAACCTCAAAATTGTGAGGTACTTCTACCTTGCATAAACATGTAACTATACCTTATACACAATATCACAAGGTAAAATTGGTGAAGTCCTTTATAATAAAAACACATGTTACATTTACTCTAAAACAATTGTGTTACGGAAACTGTTGCAAAAAAAAAAAAACAATATTTTGTCTTTCACCATTCCAGTTCGGAATGCACAAATTCCCTAAGTACACCGTTTTTATTTATCACATTGCCTGTTTACAGTATGGACAAATTGTGTCCTGTTTCTCTACGGCATTTGTCATCAGTTTCTCTACATCATTTATCAGTTCCTCAATGTGATCTTTGTACCGATGATATACCTTATGAACATAACGAATGAAGGCTTTGGACATTTGAATTCCGTGTTCCAGGTTGAAACGGTCGTTATCTACGAACTTATGAATCTGTCTTTCAAGGTGCAGAGTTTCATCATATGTAGCCATCATTTCCCTAACAAGCTTGCTAACGTGGTACCAGATAAGCTGCCACCATTTTGCGTATTTATTGTTGGTCCTCGAGCACACCAGATGTGTGAGCTCATCCACAACTGACATCATAAGCACAAGCTCATTTCTGCCTATGGTTATCCCTTGTATTCCCTGCTGCAGCTGTGACGTAAGTGCATTTATTGCCTCCGTTGCGTCACTGCTCAGCGACGTGTTTCTACCAGAGGAGCCTGCAGTGTTAGAATTGAGTACTGCCCTAATAACTTTTGCATTGCCGTCCACCAAATTGTCACCAGTAGCTGCGGTGTTTCTTGCCAACTTCTTGAACGCTCTCCTGTGTCTGTTGCTTCTCAGACTCTTCTCGAAATCTTCTATTACTCCCTTTTGGGTGTCCTTGATTATCTGTGAAGCTGTCTGGAAGTTGACAGTTGCGTGGGCGAAAAATAGCACCGAGGCACTGAACTGGAGCACTTCGAGAGGTGTTGTCTCGCCCTCCTTGATGCGCTCACCAAGGCTGAAGGCTCCGATACCAATACCCGTCGCGTTGACAGCCAGCGAGGTGACGTTGAGGGCGTTGCACGTTATTTGGCCCGTCCTGCTCATCACTTGACCGTTCCTGGCCAGAGCTGCTGCACTGCTGGTCGCTGTCCCTGCAGCCACTCCGACCGCGCTTCCCGCCACGGACAGCCAGGACAGAGCCGCCTGTGAAGCAGAACACGAGGTCAGGGCGCTGTCCACAGAAAGTTGGAAGCAAACATAAAAACGTTCCCTCTGCCTGCAATGACATTCTCGCCGCTGGCACATTTCTCCCGCTCTCCCTCTCTCTCTTTCTTTCTTTCTTTCTCCCTCCCTCCCTCTTTCTCTCTCTCTCTCTCTCTCTCTCTCTCTCTCTCTCTCTCTCTCCCTCTCTCTTCCTCTCATCCTTAGTATGTCACTGAAAGATATGAGGAATTCAGCCATAAATACACTGCGGTCGAAAATAAAGGCAACAAACCGAAATCTTGCAAGGTAACATTTACACTACTGGCCATTAAAATTGCTACACCACAAAGATGACGTGCAACAGACGCGAAATTTGACCGACAGGAAGAAGATGCTGTGATATGCAAATGATTAGCTTTTCAGAGCATTCACACAAGGTTGGCGCCGGTGGCGACACCTACAACGTGCTGACATGAGCAAAGTTTCCAACCGATTTCCCATACACGAACATCAGTTGACCGGCGTTGCCTGGTGAAACGTTGTTGTGATGCCTCGCGTAAGGAGGAAAAATGCGTACCATCACGTTTCCGACTTTGATAAAGGTCGTATTTAGCCTATCGCGATTGCGGTTTATCGTATAGCGACATTGCTGCTCGCTTTGGTCGAGATACAATGACTTAGCAGAATATGGAATCCGTGGGTTCAGGAGGGTAATACGGAACGCCGTGCTGGATCCCAACGGCCTCGTGTCAATAGGAGTCGAGATGACATGCATCTTATCCGCATGGCTGTAACGGATCGTGCAGCCACGTCTCAATCCCTGAGTCAACAGATGGCGACGTTTGCAAGACAAAACCATCTGTACGAACAGTTCGACGGCGTTTGCAGCAGCAGGGACTATCAGCTCGGAGACCATGGCTGCGGTTACCCTTAACGCTGCATCACAGACAGGAGCGCCTGCGATGGTGTACTCAACGACTAATCCAGGTTCTGTTTACAGCATCGTGATGGTCGCATCCGTATTTGGCGACATTGCAGTGAACGCACATTGGAAGCGTGTATTCTTCATCGCCATACTGGCGTATCACTGGCTCATCACGATACTCCAGTCGCTACTCTTGATGAACTGTGGTATCGTGTTGAAGCTGCATGGGCAGCTGTACCTGTACATTCCATCCAAGCTCTGTTTGATTCAATGCCGAGGCGTATCAAGGCCGTTATGACGGACAGAGGTGGTTGTTCTGGGTACTGGTTTCTCAGGGTCTATTCATCCAAACTGCGTAAAAATGTAATCACATGTCAGTTCTAGTATAATATATTTGTCCAATGAATACCCGTTTATCATCTGAATTTCTTCATGGTGGATCAGTTTTAATGGCCAGTGGTGTATTTTGCCACAAAACGGTATAAAAAGGTGATAGTAAAGTAGAAACGACGTAAAGCATACAGATATAATCAACTGCTACATGCATAACGGTAGATAAAAATGTTCTTCGTTTTTTTCTGAACTTAATGTGTTCTGCTCATACAATCTGACAACTGGTAAATCTCTTTACTATGGAGTGTGACCACGTCTGGCACCAATACACGCCTGACAACGATGGAGCATGCTGCGAATGGTGTCATCAACCTCATGTTGAGGCAATAACGCCCATTCTTCCTGCTGAGCTGCTCACTAGTCTTGGAGAGTGATTGGTGGATGCTGACGTGATGCAACCCGTCTCCTTAGAGCAGCCCCGACGTGCTCTATGGGATTCAAATGGGAGGTGCGAGCAGGCCATGCCATGCATGCAGTATCTCCGTTTCCAAAAAATCATCACCCTCCCGCACCCTATGAGACCGAACATCGTCGTCCATCAGTACGAAGTCTTGGTCTACAGCACTAAGCAACAGCCGCAAATTAGGTCTCACGATGTCGTCACGATACCTAACAGCAGTTAAACCTTTCCGATTCACCTGCACTCCACACAAGACGGTCCTCCCTTCTGAAGTTACACGTGGTCGGCCGTGCCTTGGTTTTTGGGATACAGTTTCTTTCTCTACAAACTTGTCGCCTCATTCGAGAAACAACAGAACGATCCACACTAATCCATCAGTTTACGAGTCCCCTGCTTCCAGTCATCCTATGGCTTCCACAGCAGAGAGACGGTAGGCGTCTTCTCTGTGCCATACTGCACCGTCTGCGACTGTTTACACAGCGATTGTGTACGTGGTACTGGCCTGGAAACATTACCCCGCTTGATAGGTGCCATGACGTCATCGTGGGCGTAGTTTTCCGTTGACCGAGATGCCATCTTCCGTGCAGAATACGATCGTTGAATGCTAGTGTGACTGTACCGTGAATGAGACACAGGATGGGGAAACAGCAGTTTGATGCTTTGATTTTGGACACCAGTGTATCTGACCAACTACTCAATGATCTAAGAAATAAAGTAACAGAATGAACCTCATCAACTAAAATCTTATCTTCTTGACTCTTCACTGAGAAAGTACAGTGTATCTAGTATAATTCGTGTGCCACTTACTTGACCATCCACTGCCAATTAAGCTGAAGTTGAAGAAAGTACCTTTCCACGTAATATCTAAATATCTTTGTCATTCCAAAGACTGCTTCGTCTTCAATCGCAGGAGCTTTAAGTGTACAATTTACGGTACTATGTTGCAACCTGTGATTCTAAAATGTCAGGGTAGCAGCTTTGTCAAACTTTTTCACATTATTTTTCACTATGTTACTTGTAGCAGACAATCTTCACTCTTTATGGTCCGTAATGTTCTGCTACACACTGAAACATTTACGTTTATGCTCGCATTTTTAAATTTTTTCCTTCATCTGAAAAGTTTAATGGTGGTGCACTGATACACAGTGACGAAAGCAATAGCTCAAGAACGGAACACTGAAGCATCATCCGCTTTACAAGACTCTAATCAGATATAAATTTGTTTCTTCTTCATAACATTTGGAGGTAATCTACCTATACTCGTAGCTAGTCTGTGAATGGTAGAATACCGTTATCGTTTGGTGACCCTCCCATTCTATTCACAGACAGTGTAAGCTAAGTTTCTTTGTGATGTGGTGTCTGTAATAATTATCGTTATCTGGCATACAACGACGAAGGGAATTGACAGCCAAAAATATACATAGGACAGACCAGATTGGAGTCGGTCAGTACCCGGAAGAAGCTCGTTCGTTAATCCTGAGCATGGCAGCTGCTCGGGAGTGGGGGAGCGAGTAACTCGTAGTTTGAGCACAGGCGCTCACGAGCTAGGCAACTGACTCATTATTTAATCTTCATAATATTTTCATCTTTGCATTTCCGTTCTACTATGTTTAGAAATATTGTACAAGGTGTACAACTTGGCTTCGGCCGTTTTTTCCCCAACATTTGAGGCTTTAATGAAGCTAATTGGTTACACATGTATCATTCAAAGTATTTTCCATCGCTAGCCACTACTTTCTCCCATCTTTCGGGCAGTGTACGAATCCCGCGTCGAAAAAGTTTTTCATCTTTTGAAGCGATCCAAAAATCGATCCAATTTGTGACTTCCTCATGAGATCGCAAGTGTTGATCAGCCAGGCCATGCGCCATTGATCTAAAAAGGTGAAAGTCAGAGGGAGCAATGTCTGTAGAATACGGCGGGTGGGGTAGGACCTCCCATTTTAACGTTTCCAACTACGTTTGGACCTCATTTGCAAACGCCGGGTTGAGCGTTGTCGTGCTGCAAAATCACTTTATCGTGCCTCTCGCTGTATTGCGGCATTTTGTCTTTTAATGCTCTGCTCAAACGCATTAATTGCGTTCGATAACGAGCACCTGTTATTGTTTCACTTGGTTTTAACACCTTATAGTACACGACGCCGAGGTGGTCCCACCAAGTGCAGAGCATGATCTTGGAGCCGTGAATGTTCGGTTTGACCATCGACGTGGAAGCATGGCCGGAATATCCCCATGATTTTTAGCCTTTAGGGTTATCACAATGAACCCATTTTTCGTCCCCGGTCACAATGCGATGCAGAATTCCCTTCCGTTTTTTGTCTCTGAAGCAACTGTTTCAAACACACAAACGCCATTCAACGTCTCTTGGTTTCATCTCACACGGGACCCAAGTTCCTTCTTCGTGAATCATACCCATAGCCTTGAGACGTATTGAAATGGCTTGCTGTGTCACTCCCACTAATCATGCGAATTCTTCTTGAGTTTTACGCAAGTCTTCACTCAGAAATGTCTCCAATTGTGCATCTTCGAAAACATTCCCTCTTCCACCACTATGCCGGTCTACGACGTTAAAATTACCGTTCTTGAAGAACTCCTCCCGCAAATAACGAGATTTATTCTCGTAAACTGACATTTTCAATCAAGAACAACTTTATGATGCAGACACAATTCCACTAATGTTTGAAGGAGGTTACGGTGACGGAGGTCCAAGCTAACTGCCTGATGTCTGCGATCTGTATCTTTCAACCGCTACTTACCGTTGTCGCCACCTATCGGCAAACGGCGGAAGCAGAGTTGTACTCCTTGTAGAAATAGGAAATGGTCACACGATTTATTCGTTGAGCACGTGGCACGAAGTAAAACTTTTTCCCACTATAATCAAACGCATTTCGTGACTGTTTAATGGAATAAACAATATTATTTATACTTAAATAAAAAAATAAGATTAAAACTACTAGAGTAATGAATGATCAAATGAAGTCAGACTATGAAGTAGAGATTGAAGATAACGTAACACAGAACAAAATATGTTGGTAACAGGAACTTGTGAGTACAAACCTGTATACTACACTTATATTACAGAAGTGGAGGCTATTTAAAACAGATTGTTTGTGTTCCATCTCGCGTGATGTTACTGTCTCTTCATACAATCATTTCCTTGTCCTTCTTACTGTTATGAATTAACAAAACGTCATTGACACGTTCTGGATCGATACAGCAGCGCTTCTCCGATGCACTTAAGCCTGCCCTGGTAAAATTGTTTTCGCTCGCTGCGCTACGAGCGGAAATGCAGAGGATTTGTTTCGCCACATTTTAAAGAGCTTGGGGAAGGCAGAGGCGTTTGCCTAAGACAGCGACAAAACATTCTTGACGTCATTGCCTAGGACGTCCATGTTCAGATATTTCTCCAGATCATCTTTGCGTTTAGGTGTTGATGAACGCCAGCTTCACAAGTTTTTTACGGGAGAAGGAATAGAATCTTCTTCCACGACTACACTGTTTCAGTCCTGTTGAAAAATTTTATAACTATTTTCTTTCCTCTTTTCAATCAGCAGTAAACGTTCCTAGAAATAGGAATGAAAAACAGTAGCCATGTAATGAGAATCCTTTAGTTCCTTAACGGCTTTCTCTTTTAGGTAGCTTTCTGCACGTCCTTTCAGCGATTTGACTACTGCATTGCCATCTACGCTTTGGTATGTACCTAGTAAACTAAACGCCCACTACACCACAAAAGGCAGTGACTGTTCTGTCTCACCGTCAAGGTCACTTCCCGCATTTTTAAAAGTTTCAAGAAATTTTATTTTCCCCTCTACTACATCAGTTTGATACAGAGATATCATTTCCTGATTTTTTTTTCAATTTAATTATTTGTGACTGAAGCACATCCAACATCATGTACATGCTGTTCCCTCTCGTTTCAACATCTTGATGTAATGTTTTTTGAAAAATTGCCACCAAGCCGGGGTATTTCATATACCCTACAGTTCTGCGCACTGCCTAGATGGATTCATAAATATCAGGCAATTCCTGTCTAAGGAAATTGTAATGGAATGTGTGCCTTAACGCTGTGTTGAAAGAGGTCACTGCGCATGGCAGACGTTTGTGGCGTTGAAGAGCTTTCTTTATGTTCGGTCCTTGACCCGTTACAAATGTCACTTTGTTTAGTTCCAGAAGACATATATCTATCTCAGACAGTTTTTCGTATAATTCTGTAAGAATACTTTCACTCGTTTTTGAAACGTTCAGAAACTTCGTTGTGAGGAGCATATTGTTTCTCAGTTGAAACCAGTCCTCAGAGTTTACAATAATAGTAGGATGTGACAGTCAGATTGTCAGACAAACGATTGCACGTCATATAACACTCATTCTGGTCAACAGATTTTTTTTACTTGCGGCAAGATCTCACTTGTCACTCCATCGGCAATATCTTGTATATGTCGAGAGACAGCTCTCGGAGAAGGCAAAATTTCTTGCGCTCTGACTATCCCGCACTTAACAACATCGATTAGCTATTCTCAAAGGCTAATAAACCCCTCCACACTAACTATGTTAAATAGCCGTAGATCCGACGCACACATTTTCACACAGCTGTCCCTAATTGACTCTTCATCGCTGTTCGAAACTGTTGTAGATGTGGAATGTGTGATACTTTTGCTCTCTATGTCTCTTCATGGTCGTGGTGCTTCTCTTTGACACGAGTAGGGTTTTGCATGCCTCTCTTCGGCACTGTGGGCAGACCGCGGGATCACACGCATCCCTTTCAGCTACCATATAGAGTTAAAAATGGCATTAATAACCATCTGTTCGGTCGAATACAGCTCCTAGTTTTTTCCCGTATTCCTTAGCATAATGCAGCAATTTTTTTCGGAAACTATGAAGCAGCAAAAAAGCAAAGCGTAAACTATTTTTGTTGATATTCCCACAATGTCCCGAGTTGAAATCTGGGAGACAGTGCCTTCAGTACATTATAAATATCATTAGGATCTCGGGGTAAAGTCGAAGGAACCCAATTCCGTTCGCAAAAAGTATTTTCCATTTTATGTCATCTTATTTTTATCAGTGACCTTTGTCCGTGACTGAGTTTTTCAGTTTTATGTGGAACTGAGTTAACTTAAGTTAGACTATGACTGAAAGAAATGTATCAGTTTTTCTAGTTTGTAGCGTGCACGTCCAACCTTCGGTCTGTCTGGCGTTAATTGTGTTAGCCAAAGCTGTGAATAAAATTTAAATAAACTGGGCATTGCACACGTGAAACTACGCCAGATAACGAAACGATATACTACATACAACACTGTTATTAAGCCATTAGAGCAGAAGGCACTTCAGGATATTACACTTTAATATGTAGAGGCTGTTCGACAAACTTCCCTTAGGTGGTGCTGATAGCTCTTCGAATCAACGCGCTTTCAGCGGCTGTGTCGCTTATTAACGCAACTTATGTGATAATGTGACAATTTAAACCAGGCATTCAAAATATCTGGTAGACACCGATTTATTTCCACTATTAAATACAGATCGTACATTTGCTAGAAGTCTTAGACAGACGGAGCGAACACTAGAAGTAAGCACGAGATCAATTAGAATTTAGTTTTACTAGCTTTTTCGGTCAGCAAGTGGAAGCAACTAGCAGCACGGAATACAATAGTTTTAACTCAACAGAGCGTCTATGATTCACTTACCGGCAAAGCGTAACTGTTACGAGCCCAAGAAGTCCACATTCGTAATAACATTCGCAAATAAGCAGAACTCTCTAATAATGTACAACTAGCCTTAACCAGAAAGGAAAAGAGATGTGAATATAAATCTTGAGCATTCTTGTTTTACATGGCTCTAAGAGCAAACTTCACGAAAATCGGACAGCATTATCGTGGGCACCTCGTTCCTCTAACACTAAATGACGCAAATTAGTAAAAAAATTAAACTAGTACTTTACTTTTTGACGGGTGTTCCGTTTTCATCTGACTGCCACTATAACGAGGCTATATGATGCAGACCGGCAACAGCAAGAAATCAGAGAAATTTATCTTGTTTGGTTTTTTCGTGGATAATGCATTAAACCGCGAGATCATTAGTCCCTTGGTCAACAAGTAGTTCATCTGGAATTAGTGACGCATACCAGAAAGCTGACTGGTTATAGAAGTACAAGGTACTTATAATTAAACCAAAGGTGTTGTAAGTGTTGCAGTGCGAGCTGTATACATCACAAGACGCTGAAATACCGTAGATATTAACAGGTGCACTCGCGGTGTATGCTGAAAAAAGTATTAGTTCTACTTTCTGACACCATATGAAAATATGATAGTGTAGGCAATCAGAATTTGGTGTGGGTGCAGGAAAAGGGGAGGAATGATCGAACACATGACATCGGTGGTTCTGGCACGTTTGTTAGGATGCGGTCACAAGTTACAAAATATGTTCAACACGGTCTGCCGATTCAGCAACTTGCTGCATCTGTAAGAAGGTATAGTTGACATTTGCTCACAGAGCGCTCGGAGTAATCAGCGCCAAATGTCAGCGTATATTATCCTTCAGACCAGAAAGAATCCGTATACGACCTTGATAACACGATCTTTCAGATACACCCACAACCAGAAATCACACGATGTTAGGTCGGACAGTACTGAAGGCCATACAGTTAGGTCGTTACCTAAGGTTTATCGAAGCAACTCTTTGGCCTGCTAAGTGACAAGTGATACAGCTCCATCTTGCATGACAGTGGTGCTGTAGCTGCAGTTGCGTTCTTGTAAGGCTGGAACCACGTGTTGCACAAGGACGTTCAGATGTCACTGGACACCAGCAGGTCCTCAAAGGGTAATTTCCTTGAAGAAAAATTCGGGAGGAGGACGGTTCAATCCCACGTCCGGCCATCCTGATTTAGGTTTGCCCAGATTTCCCTAAATCGCTCCAGGCAAATGCCAGGATGATTCCTTTGGAAGGGCACGGCCGACTTCCTTCCCCATCCTTCCCTAATCCAATGAGACCGATGACCTAGATTTTTGGTCCCTTCCCCCAAAACAACCCAACCCCCACGAAGAAATAAGGACGAGACTGAAGCAACTTGTGAGACCACGCCACAGTCACGTAAATTCAGTGCAGTTCCTGCACAACATGTGGCGAAGTAGAACACCATACGCAACATTTCTGGGCATTAACGGCACAGTGCAGAGTGAAATGTACCTCGTCCATCCAAAGAATGTTCCTTGGCCTCAATTTATCCTTGTCACGGCGTTGTAGCCTTTCTTGGGGCTACATTTGGTGCACATTCTGAATCTTGTAGGGATACCAGTGTAATCCGAAAAATCTTTTTAAATGTTGATCGGGGAGAAACATTTCCCATGACTCAAATCGAGCACCGGCTAAGGATTTTGAGACATGTACTGCACGGTCGGTTATAACTACGGCAGCTTCATCAGCAACTGCCATGGAAATGGGCGGCCTCCATCTCCCTGCTGCACCACCTAATTCATCTGTTTCTTCAAATTTCTTGATCATGTGCTTTAGCCCACATCTTTGGAGCGATATTCCTGCAATGCAGGGCTATAATTGCTGCCGTTTTGAAAAATTAATTTTGCAAGCAGAGGACGGCCTTTCTTCTCAATAGCCGTTGCGTTTCGCACGGAAAACTTCAACCCTTTTAACTCTTAACACCAACGGTCACTTCACAAACGAAATCAACACGCGTCACCACGTGACAAACAGCATACTGATATCAAAACCGGAAAGTTTCACATTCTGACTGCTTAGAGCGCCATACTTGCAAGTGGTGGCAGAAATTGGAACTATTATTTTTTCAACACACTCCGCTAGCGCACCTATTAATGAACGTATATACCACGTCTTAGTTTTCTGCGATGTATACTCCCCACACTGTAGCTTTCGAAACAGTGTCGGTTTACTTATTACCATACCGTATGTAGGAGTGGTAAAATCAAGGCACTGAAAAAAATATTGATGCCACATCTTAGAAATTAAAGTATCTGGGTAAGGTCACTACGTGGGTCATGGCAGACAATACGTCTCCCAGGACTCATCTGTTGCAAGAAAAATCCCACACCATCCGAACCCCAGCCAACTCTATTAATGGTAAAGGTACTTGAAGAGTGAAGAATGCCTTTTAGCCAGGAGAGTCGTAACAGTAAAACTGAGAAGGCTAAAAATGTAAAGGATATCAGTTGGATAAGACAAGGTGAGAGAAATAACCAAGTCAGCGGATAAGGTATATACGAGTATCACCCAAGAAGGCTCTGCTTGCTTGTGGCGTAAGCAAGTTGTTAACAGTATCTAAAAGCAGAAGTAAAACAGGGGTGACCGAGACAGCTGGCGAATGAGATTGGGTTGAAAGTCACCCAGACTCAGCATGTAAAGAGGAACATCCCAAGCCCAAATACACTACTCCTAAAATATTTTTAAATGTTAAGCTTAGAATAAAATCCATTTTCATAGAGGTAGAGAAAACCAGTTCAACTGTCAATGAGTCGTCGTCTATATTAGAGGCAAAGAATCCTGAAACTATGCTTAGGAGGCAAGTTCAGATGGAAGAGCATTCCACCAGGATGTGATCTACTATCTCTAAGGTTCCGCAACCCCATTGTGGGGGTTGCTCGTTACACAAAATAAAACTAAGGGGCTTATCTGATATGACCAATGCAGGTATGACATACGACAGTAAATTGGCTTGAGCGCAGGAGACGTACCTGTTACGGCGCAGTCTAATGCAGTCTAAAACATGGCTACACACACCAATTAGAAATTCAATAATAAGCCACAGCTCAACAATAGAGCAAATCTGAAGACATCTGAGATCTCAGGAGAAAGACTCGCCTTCAGTGAGATAACAATATTTTCAGTATCTTGAAAACTGCAGAAGTCAGTAATTTATAATGACTAAATATTTTCACAGTGACCTGCGAAATTAATAAATTTTAAACCGTTCATGCCATTTCAGCAAACAACATCGTTGATGAAACTTCCTGGCAGATGAAAAGTGTGTGCCATACCGAGACTCGAACTCGAGACCTTTGCCTTTCGCGCGCAAGTGCTCTAACAACTGAGCTACCCAACCTGCTTGTGCATGGGTAGCTCAGTTGGAAGAGCACTTGCCCGCGACAGGCAAAGGTCCTGAGTTCGAGTCTTGGACCGGCACACAGTTTTAATCTGCCAGAAAGCTTCATATCAGCGCACACTCCGCTGTAGAGTGAAACTTTCATTCTAGAGACAATATCGTTAATGATAACATTGCACTCTATCACCCCTGGAAGCTACATATCTGTATCTATTTTATCTACTGACTGTATCTGTTGAGAGGCCTGACAAATATGTTGTTCCTGAAGAGGGGCAAGAGCCTTTTCAGTAGTGACATGGGTAATAGTCTGGATGATTAACTAAACTGATTTTATAACATCAGCCAAAATGGTCTTGATGTGCTGGTTCTGTGAACAGCTGAAAGCAAGGAAAACTACAGTCGTAATTGGAATTTCGACGGTTGGAGAGTGGCATGTTACATCCGTTAATCAGGCAGATAGGTTAGAAAATTTGGAAAGGAAATTGGATAGGTAAATGTCAGTCATTGCAAAGTTTGTAAAGTTTGATGGCAAATGGAACAGGACTTCTGATCAAGAGAGTACAGTGTTATAACTAAAAAATTAAATATGGGTATTTGCAGGAGTAGGTATAATAACGGATAAGATATAAGAATCTGGGTAAGATACCATAAACAGCCTAGTGGAAGCATGTATGAAGCCAACACTCACCACAATAGTACGAATTTGTATTTCACCTTGCGCAGCAGATGAAGAGATTGAATGAATGTATAATGATATAAAAGAAACTGTCGAGATAGTTATGATGGTGGACTGAAAGTCGATAGTAGGAAACATAAGAGAAGGAAAAATGGTAGGAGAATACAGACTGGAGGAAAGGAATGAAAGAGGAAGCAGCTTGCTGGAATTGTGCACAGAATATAATTTACCTACCGCTAAACTTGACTGAACGATCATGAAAGAGCGTTGTATACGTGGAAGAAACTTGGAGACACCGGAACGTATGAAATTGTTTATATGAAGAGAAGTCAGAGATATCTGAACAAGATTTTAAACTGAGACATTTCCAGGGGTAGATATGGATTCTGACGTCAGTTTATTGGTTATGAACTGTAGATTAAAACTGAAGAAATTGCTAACAGATAGGACATTAAAGAGACGGAACCTGGATAAGTTGGTGCAAACCATAGCTTATTTACAGTTTGAAACGGAACATTAGGCAGGAATTGACTGAAACTGGTAAAAGTCTAGAGAAGAAGACGAATGGATAGCTTTGAGAGATGAAATAGTGAAGGCAGCAGAGGATCAAACAAACGAAAAGACAAGGCCTAGTAGAAATCCTTGCATATAACAGGAGATACTAACTGGTGAACTGGTGAAAGGGGACGATGTAAAAATGCAGCAGTTGATAAAAAAGGGAACATAGATCTCCAAAAAATCTGATTGACTGAAAGTGCAAAATGGCTAATCAGCAAAGACTAGAGGATAAATGCAAAGCTATACAAGCACATACTAATAGAGAAAGAACGATATTCCCTCTAGGAAAACTAAAGAGGCTTTTGTAGAAGAAAGAAGCAGCTGTCTGAATATCAAGACAGCAAATCAGTCCTAAGCAACGAAGGGAAAGATGGAAAGTAGAAGGAGTAGGCAGGGGGTCTACGCAAGTAATATGAAATTGAACGCAATATTATAGGAGTGGAAGAGGATATAGATGAAAATGAGATAGGGGATATTGCGAGAATTTGACAGAGAACTGAGAGACCCAAGTCAAAATGAGGTACTTGCAGAAGTCAGCATTCCTTCAGAAGTACTGAAAACCTTGGGAGAGCTAGTCATGACGGAATTATTTCACATGGTGTACAAGATGTATGAGATAGGGGATGTACCATCAGAGTGCAACAAAAGTGTAGTAATTTGAATTCCAATAAAGGCAGGTGGCGACGGGTGTGAATATTATCTAAGTTTCAGTATAATAAGTCATCGTTGCAAAATACTGACAGAAATGACTTACAGAAGAATGGAAAAACTCGTAGAAGACGACATCATGGAAGATCAGTTTCGATTTTGGAGAATCCTAGGAACAAATGAGACAGTACTGACCTTACGATTTCTCTTAGAAGATATGTTAAGGAAAGGTGAACCTACGTTTACAGCACTTTTAGTCTTATAGATAACTTGAGACAATACATTTGTGAAATACACTTTTTGAAATTTTGAAACACTGAAGGTAAGCACTCCGTTTTCTGGCCACGAGTGGCCTACCGGGGCCTCCGACCGCCGTGTCATCCTCTGTGGAGGATGCGAATAGGAGGGGCGTGTGGTCAGCACACCGCTCTCCCCGTCGTTATGGTGGTATTCTTGACCGAAGCCGCTACTATTCGGTCGAGTAACTCCTCAATTGGCGTCACGAGGCTGAATGCACCCAGAAAAATGGTTAAAGCTCATGGCGACCTGGATGAACACCCATCCAAGTGCCGACCACGCCCAACAGCGCTTAACTGTGGTGATCTCACGGGAACCGGTGTAGCCACTGCGGCAAGGCCGTTGCCATGAAATACCGAAGGTGGGGGGGGGGGGGGGGGTAATATTCAGGGGGTGAAAGGTTATTTACAACTTGCACGAAAACCATATGGCTGTTATGTTTCGTAGGGCCTGCAAGTTAGTCAGTGAATGAGAAAGGACAGACTGCGTTGTAACCAGTCCCCGATACTACTCATCTATACGTTGAGCAAGCAGGAAATTAAAACAACGAAAAAATGTTCAGTTAACATCGTAAATCTGTCAGAAACAGCAAAGGATATGGGAAATCAGTTGACTGAAAGGTACAGTGTCTTGAAAGGAAGATATAAGACGAACATCAGTAAAAACGAAACAGGGGCAATGGAATGAGGACTAATTAAATAATGGAAGTAGATTAGGAGATGAGGCACTACAACTTTTGCTATTTAGACAGTAAAATAACTGATGATGGTAAAATTAGAGAGGATGTCAAATTTCGACTGGCAGCGGCAAGAAAAGTGTTTCTGCTGAAGATGATTTCGTTAAACTCGGAGATAAATTTGTCAGGGAGTCTTTTCTGTGGGTATGTGTGGAGTGTGGCCATGTATGAAAGTGAAATGTTGACGTTAAGCAGTTCAGAAGAGGAAGAGAACGGAAGGTTTGAAATGAGATGCTACAGAAGAATGGTAAAGATTAGATGGGTAGATCACGTAGCAGATGAGGAGATACTGAATAGAATTTGGCGAAAAAAAATTTGTGGTATAACTTGACTAAAGAAGGGATCAGTAGATTCGACACATTCTGGGACATGAAGAGATCAAGAGTTAAGTTTTGGAGGGACGTATGGGGTCAAAAATGATAGTGTTTATTCGGAGATGAAGGTGTACAGGATAGAGTAGTAAGGAGAACTACATCAAACTATACCCCGGAATGAAGCCAAGAACTACAAGAAAAATAGGAAATCGCTATTCACCTTAATATCGGACTTAGCGATTAACATGTTATGTTGGTTGTGCTTGTGTCTTTCTGAGGAAATCCAAAGCCTTCGATTTTACTAACGTAATTGGGCATTTACCTATTCATTTTTTTATGACAATCATCCAGAACTGCCGATATATTTGACAGGGCTCATCAGAATCACTAGAAATGTAATCGTCATTTACCAAGAAAGAGATCAGTGTCTTCGTTCAACAGTTATTTACGAGTAAAAATCTGGGAGGTCCAGAAAAGCCATTTCGGACTGAAAATGGTGAAAGCCAGAATTGCAGAATATTGCCACTCTCGTCCAATTTTTAAAATGACGATGTGAGTCTGTCACAAAAGCTACTGCAAGGTCCGTTAGATTTCTGAGCCGTCGGTAGCAAATGGGACTGCACACGCACCAGGCAATGCTAGGACGGCAGTATTCCGGTAGCCCTCCACAATGGCAAGGGGCTGCGTTGCAGGTCACTTGTCATGTGAAGTCAATCGTGCAAAGATCTCCTATCGCTCCAACCTAGCAACCAACAGGGCAGAGCCATAGTAAAGCTCCATGCTAATGTATAAGGCGTGCCCCACGTGTGAGCTGGCAGTCAGTTCCGCAAACAGTTCTGAAGTGCAGTTCCTGAGAGCTGTTCTGGCGTTCAGAATTGGACAGTTCCCCAAGAGAGATTTCAGCAGATGTTCAGTAGGTCCACAGCCAGCCACGACAGCTATAGACGCATCGTGTATCGAACCGAAATGCGACACACTTCGATGTAGTTTACAGAGATCGCCTTGTGAAATTGGACTTACTCTCTGACAGTACTGTTACGACTTGTGTTGTATACTGCACTTGAAACTGAGTATTTCTTTGGACCAGTGTGCTGCTTTTCTTTCTTGGAAGGCGTGCCTGACATGAAGTTGGGAATTGATACTTACCTCAAGCGGTAGCTTGATGAAACAGACATGTTAGAGGGGACATGCAGTGAAGTAAGTGAAAGGAACTTTCGGTAGAGAAGTAAATACGCGAGGCACCGGATACAAGCACTAAAGTTAGCAGGCTTTAGGCAGGATTAAGGAAGACAAAAAACCCGTCGAAAGGAATGAAGATTATACTTTGCGTGGGCGAAAGGTGGCTTCAGGACAACAAAGAGAAAGGTTTTTAAGAGTACTCCAAAATATAATTGATGTTTTCTAACCATCCAAATTGAGTTTGACACAGTGATGAAAGAAGCGAAAAAACTACTTCTGAGAAGCAATATTACACAGAATAGTCAAAGCAAGAAAGATGCCAGAAATAGAAAGCTTTCTTCTGCTGACAGACTGATATGGTAATAAAGATGCTCCAGAAAGTATTATGTGGAGGTAGATCATGGATCATCGGAAACGTGTGGAAGAAGAAACTGGGAAGTTTGAAATGTGGTGGTATAGAAAATTGTTTAATATGAGATACGCAGACAAAGTACAGAAGGAAGAAGTTCCAATAACTGTAGTTGAGAAAGAGCGTTACTTGAAGATGGGACTCGTTAGTGAGGAATCCATTGTGCCATGCATGAACAGTAAGGGGAGAAACAGCAGAGGCAGCAAAGAGTAAAATATGAAAAACAGATTACAGAAGACGTAGGGTGCAATATTTGCATTCGAAAGCAAATGTGAGCGTAAGAAGGAACAGGATAGAGTGCAATGTCAAACTACGCGAAAGACTGCCGATTTTAAAAACATATATAAAATTATGTTCTTTGCCTTGTGAGCCCAAACGTCGGAATTTACCGTGTCGACGAGAGGAATAGCGTTAAATATCCATGTGCCATGTGGTATGTCGAAATACAGACTCGTAAATGTGCTGAAGAGACTATTCCACCATATTTCGAAACATGGTCAGTTCTCTTGGAAATACTGGCAATTCTGAGAAATCACATCTAACGAACACATATTCTTCACCACCTCTGCCATAACACAAGTCACGTAATAAATAAGATGTGTCTAATAATGTTACCTCTCGCTGACACATACACAGTTAATCTTCTGTCTTCGTAAACCGAGTCAACTACAGTTCCAGTAAATACTTTAAGAAGCTATGAGTGGCGTTGTTCCGAATTGGGGCCATCATGATAGGGCTAACAGTTATGATGCAAATCGCCACAAACACTGCATAAGTCGCGGCTTCAAGATACTGACAAGAATTTTTAGCAGTAGAATGGGGATCTGGTACAAGCCCACCCTGAGAAAATTAGGTTCGGTTCCCGAAAAATGTAGATACGTATGAGGCGTGTTTCAGTAGATATGTTGAAGAAAGGTTCTTGCTGCCGTTATTCACAAGAAGTACGATAGTAGTACCTAATGGAGTATGTATGTATATATATATATATATATATATATGTGTGTGTGTGTGTGTGTGTGTGTGTGTGTGTGTGTGTGAATGTGTGTATCTGTGTGTCGAAATTTGTTAACTAGAACCTTAAAACCAGTGTTTCACGAAAAGTACGCGAATCTAGGACGGACTTCTTCACGCAGCGTTGGTGGAATGTCAGAACATAATTATAACTCCTTATGCGGTGAAGCTACTGTATTCATGGAGATTTATCATGAATGATTACCTAAAGAAAAACAGTGCCAAAAACACTATCTGTGAGACAGTCTTCTGACTGTTTCGATGTAGACCACCACGAATTCCTCACTTGTCCCAACCTGTTCGTCATAGTAGCACTTTCACACTACGGCCTTAACTATTTGTTGGATGTGTTTCCATCCGTCTCTTCCCCCACGGTTTCTGCCCTCTACAGCTCCGTCTAGTACCAGGGGAGTTGTTCCCTGATGTCATAACACATATCCTATCATTCTGATCTTTCTTCACCCGCTGTTTCTACGGAGAAACTTCTCATTACATTTTTAGTCCACCTGTAGGAGGACACAAGTCTACGATTTACCACAGATAAATTACCTGACGATCGTTCAAGGGGTTGATAGTTTGGCCGTGAGCACCACGGTCGACCAGTGTTGAGCTACTGCGTATTGCGTTGTACATGCCAGTAACAGCAGTACAAGTACTAGCTGCAGCCATCAGCGGACCCAAAGGCGTAAACAGACCGATGACGCACACAGCTGTCCCTGCAAGGGTAGCCGCACCACTGACCTTATCCACAGCCTCAATCGCCTGTAAGAAAATGAAAAAATTGCACAAGTTAAACACCTGGTGCAGTCAAGGGAAAGGTAACTAGGTCTATTTTTCAGACAGAGAATACAATGACATTTTTCTGTAGATGTCTTTGACGAACAATAATTTGACAACTGTGAGTCCAAGTCGTAGCTTCTACAGAATATTACTGGTCAAGGTTATATATAAAAGCACTGAATTTTTATCCAGTGCGTATGTGTAATAAATGCAGATATCAGACAACTGACTTCGATTTGCATAAATAATAACTACAGAAACATTTTAAATAACATTACTGGTAAATCATAACATTCACCGTCATGAATAAGCGGAACTTAACTGTATAGTGAACACTTACTATCTTAGCTTGGCTGAAATTTAACTAGATCCAGCGTATAGACTATTTCATCGAAACCACTGTATTAAATTTACCAAAATCAAATATAGCCGAGAATCACGCATGTCAAGAGAAAAACATATAAATCGGTCTTTTTTAAAGGGGTTTAAATTAGGGAAACCACCTTAGCGGATAAATTAAAAAGAAAACTATGTTCGAAGAGAAATACCAAGAAATAAGAAAGTCTGCTCACATGAACTAGTAGTAAATGTCCCCTTGATTGGTGTATATTTTAACTGTTACATAAATTGCAATATTTGCAACGTTATGGACATTCAAAACATGAAAATATCAGCCCCGTTTTCTTAAAAAAAAAAAAGACGACTGGTGTCATAGGAAGAAGACATAGAAAAAAATGTTAAGATTTGGCCACATTAGTGAATTAAATGTTACAAAGAGGACTCTGAGCCATAGAAAAGGAAAGTAATACTTTTAAACTTGCAACAGGTCGCAAGTGACCCATCGGGACCATCCGATCGCCGTGTCAACCTCAGCTGAAGATGCAGATAAGAGGGGCATGGGGCCAGCACATCACTCTTCCGGTCGTTACGATGGTTTTCTTTGACCGGAGCGCTACTATTTGGTATAGTAGCTCCTCAATTGGCATCACGAGGCTGAGTGCACCCCGAAAAATGGCAACAGTGCATGGTGGCCCAGATGGTCACTCATCCAAGTGCCTGCCACGCCCGAGAGTGCGTAACTTCGGTGATCTGATGGGAACCAGTGTATCCACTGCGGCAAGGCCGTTTCATTGCAAAAGGAAGATGTGAAAATGTTGGTAAAGGCACATAAAACTCAAATCTTTTCACTTATGAAGAGCTGTTCCTCAGTAATTATGATATGCAGTACTACTGTCGGTAGTCCAGCTCAAAAGTTCTTCGTAGAATTGCTTGTGGTTATTTGGAATTAACTGCTCCGTCTTTTCTAAGTCTTGGATTTTTTGCGCATTAATTGACGCTCGTCCTATTTTAACATGTGGCGAAATCGAGGTGAGACCACGTCCAGATGGCGTGGGGCTGGCCGGCTACCCCTCGTCACAGATGTCGGACGTCGTATCCCGGGCGGTAAAACAGTGCAGGCGGCGCACTGCGGCGGAAGTAACATGAACTTTAACGTTGGGCAGTGTACAAGTGTGTGTGAACACACAGTGCAACAACACTCCTCACGATGGGCCTCCGCAGCCTACGGCTCATGTGTGTGCCAGTGTTGATACTATGACGTCGGCAACTGCCACTGGAAGGGGCACGTGATCGTCGGCACTGCATGTTGAGCAGTTGCAGAACGTTGCATGATCTGATGAATCCCGATACCTTCTTCATCATGCCGATAGGAGGGCGCGAATCCGTCGTCTTCCAGAGTAACAGCTCCTTGACACCTGTATTGCGGAGCGGAGACAAGCCGGCGACGCCTTCATTATGCTCTGGGGCACATTAACGTGATATCCATGGGTTCAGGAAGCTCGTGCAATACACCAAGGAGTATCGTCCACTCGTTACAGACCACGTATACCTCTTCATGACGATCATATATCACGACGGCAGTGATACTTTTCAACAAGATAATGGCCCCATATCACAAGGCCAGGAGTATGAAGGAATAGTTTTATGAACATAGTGGCGAGTTCCAATGGATGTGCAACCCCCCCCCCCCTCATCCCAACTCGCCACATGTGGGATGTGACTGAACGTGGCGCCAGAGCTCATGGAACCCCTCCCTGGAATTCACGGGAATTGGTGGGCTAGTGTGAGCAGATGTGGTTACAGTTCCCTCCAGTGACTTAGCAAGGTCTCATTGCTTCCATGCCACGACGCGTCGCTGCTGTTATCCGTGCAGAAGGTGAACATACCGGCTATTAGCCAAGAGGTGATAGTAATCTGGCTGATGAGTTACATTACTGTAATCCCCTTAGCCCCTTCGCCACTGTGTTGACTACATTCATTATCTTTTTGTTTCCACAGAATTTTCAATAATTATATTTGACTGAATGTATTAATTCGGTAAATACTGCAATGTGATCCGAACTTCATTTGTGTAAATAAATACTTACCTGACAAAACCTACTGTAAACAGCTGATGCCGTTACCAGGACATATGAACAGCAGTCCACCATTATGATTTTAGAGTCGCTCTTTGTCTCTACAGTCGTTCCCTAGACCGAATCCCAGGAAATCCTAGTGTTAATATGAGAACGTTGACGGAACACATCTTGATAAATGACTTTGGACGCCAGCTTGCTTTTCGACAACTAACGGGTATATTTGAGAATGTGTTATATTCGAGGGCCGGCCGGTGTGGCCGTGCGATTCTAAGCGCTTCAGTTTGGAACCGCGTGACCGCTACGGTCGCAGGTTCGAATCCTGCCTCGGGCATGGATGTGTGTGATGTCCTTAGGTTAGTTAGGTTTAAGTAGTTCTACGTTCTAGGGGACTGATGACCTCAGTAGTTAAGTCCCATACTGCTCAGAGCCATTTGAACCATTTTTGTTATATTCGCTGATGTATTTCGTGCATTAAGTCAGTCAATCTGAACACTTTCTATGAGCTTGAGTTACTTCTACAAGACGTACATTGAGTATGTCATTGGAACATCTGCCGATTCCAAAGTTCTCCGTTTACGTTCCCTTACCAACATTACCAACTTAAAAGATTCGGGACATGCTGTATAGTGAAACATTTATTTTCCAGAAAACATCGGTAACAGGGCGGAACCTGCATTGCATCCGCAAGGTTTTCAAAACTAGAGGATGTTGCATTGCCATTTTGCACATATAATCACAGTGTGATGAACATAGTAAGAATTCGGAACAGAAAAAATAATTTTATTTTGATTGGTAGCCCAAAGACGGAAATCATCAAGTATGCGGAACTAGACACCTGAAGCGTTTCGCTTTAATTTGATCCTTACGCGTCTCTTCACACGAGAAGCTCAAAGCTTCCACTTCGCAACACAGTAGCCATCTTAAACTGCCGCTTCAGTGAGTCGCTTTCCGTTTACAGTCGCTGCTTATAACCCTTAGTGTGTAGTTTTGCTATACACTGTCTAATAGTTAGCTCAGAAATAAAATTGTTTTCTTGTGTTTTTTGTTCATAAGGTGGTCAAAGTGTTTTCCTTAAACAATATGCCAAGTCCAAGTATTGCTTGTGCCATTGTCGATCACAAGAGCATAGTACAGAAAAGGCACTATGTATCTTACGATAGAGAAAACCGAATTTGGTATACTGACTTCCAATGCTGAGTGTAGAGTAGGTAACTAGTGTATGACCATTCTGCAGTTGATCATTCGAACCAATTAGAAAATATGAAGACATAGGATAACATAAGCAGGAAATGTAACAGGAATTTTGACACTTTACCGTAACAGGAGTAGAAAATATCAGGAGGAGTCACCCGACGCCTCCCCATCCAGATTATAATAAAATATGGAGAAAATCAATTTTTTGTTATTTTCGACTGCTAGTTTTATTTACAATTATTTTACATTTCCAACACATTTTCCTTGTTTTTGCAACGAATAAATTTATTTTATACTCACTTCAGAGCCACAGCCTCAATCTCTTCCATAGTCGTGTATTTTTCTGTTTTTTCTTTTTCTTGAGTTCTCTGTCTCCAAGAGTAGCACTTGCAACTTACGTCATCAGTTTTTTGCTGCATGTATTCCAGTCTCTGTCTTCCTCTACAGTTTTTGCCCTCTACATCTCCCTCTAGTACTGTGGAAGTCATTCCCTGACGTCTTAACAGATGTCAATGTTTTCCGCATATTCCTTTCCTCTCCGATTCTGCGTAGAACCTCCTCGGTCCTTGCTTTATCACTCCACCTTCAAATGGCTCTGAGCACCATGGGACTCTTAACATCTGAGGTCATCAGTCCCCTAGAACTTAAAACTACTTAAACCGAACTAACCTAAGGACATCACACATATCCATGCCCTCGGCAGGATTCGAACCTGCGACAGTAGCAGTCGTCTGGTTACAGACTGAAGCGCCTAGAACCTCTCGGCCACAGAGTCCGGCTCACTCCACCTAATTTTCAACATTTGTCTATGGCACCGCATTTCAAATGCTTCGATTCTCTTCTGTTCCGTTTTTCCCACAGTCCATGTTTCACTATCATAGAATGATGTGCTCCAAAACGTACATTCTCAGAGATTTCTTTCTCAGTTTAAGGCCTACATTTGATACTGGTAGACTTCTCTTGGCTAGGAACGCCCTTTTTGCCAGTGCTACTCTGCTTTTGATATCATCCTTGCTATGTCCGTCACAGGTTGTTTTGCTGCCTAGGTGGTAGAATTCCTTTACTTCATCTACTTTGTGAGCATTACTCCTGATGTTTAGTTTCTCAATGTTCTCATTTCTGTTACCTCTCATTACTTTGTTCTTTCTTCCATTTACTCTCAATCCATATTCTGTAGTTATTCGACTCTTCCTCCCATTCAGCAGATCATGTAATAATTCTTCACTTTTACTCACGTTAGCAATGTCATCAGCGAATCGTATCACCTATAATGTGTCACCTTGAATTTAATCCCACTGCTCAATCTTTCTTTTATTTTCATTATCGCTTCTTCGATGTACAGATTAACTGTAGGGGCAAGAGGCTACATCGTTGTCTTACGCCTTTTTTAGCCAGAGCACTTTGTTCTTGGTCGTCCAGTCTGATTATTCCCTCTTGGCTCTTGTACATATTGTATACTGCCGGTCTGTCCCTATAGCTTACCCCTGTTTTTCTCAGAATTTCGAACATCTCGCACCATTCTACATCGTCTAACGTATTTTCCAGATCGACAAATCCTATGAACGTGTCTTGATTTTATTTAGTCTTGCCTCTATTATCAACCGCAACTCAGAATTGCCTTTCTGGTGCCTGGTCGTTATCTAACACAACCTCAGTTTTCTTTTCCAATCTTCTGTATAAAATTCTTGTCAGCAACTTTGGTGCATGAACTGTTAAGGTGATTGTGCCATAATTCTCGCACTTGTCAGCTCTTGCAGTCTTGGGAATTGTGTGGATTACGTGAATAGTCGTTTTGTTGTCGCTTGCCGCAATGAATTTAGAAATTCTGATGGAATGTTATTTACCCCTTGTGCTTTGTTTCATCTTAAGTCCTCCAAAACGCTCTTAAATTCTGGTTCTAATACTGGACCGCCTATCTCTTCTAAATCCACTCCTGCTTCCACACTATCACATCAGACTAATCTTCCCCCTCAAAGGGGCCTCCAGTGTATTCTTTCCGCCTATCCGCTCTCTCCTCTGCATTTAACAGTGGAATTCCCGTTACACTCTTCATGTTACGACCCTTGCTTTTAATTTCACCGAAAGTTGTTTTGAATTTCCTATATGCTGAGTCAGTCCTTCCGACAATCATTCTTTTTAGATTTATTCACATTTTTCATGCAACCATTTCGTCTGAGCTTCCATGCACCTGCTGTTTGTTTTATTCCTCATCGACTTGTATTTCTCTCTTAGTGTCATACCACCACACTCACAATAAGGATTATCTTGAATGTGTATTCCGTGACGATCGCTAGCGAATGATCCATGATTAAATTTCATGCGAATTGTGGAACTTATAAACTTTTTATTTGCTCTGATTGTGTGGATCCATAGCTTCCGAGATTCACTGAGTGGGAATTTGGCTTGGTGCGCCTCACTGTGAGGAAAGCCCACACGATGGCCGCCGTTTCGCCGCTTGACAGACACAGTTCTACGAGCCTAGCTGGTGCGAATAGAGAATGCTTGACGTCCCGGCAGCCGCACCAGTACAGGTCAAAGGTCAGCGCACGGTGGCTGCTCTGCGTACTTTCTTGACGATTTTAATGAAACCACATGGTAATAAGAATTATTATTTCGTATCTTATACCCTCACTTATTAACTTAATAGTGAACTGGCTATCTTTTCGTTAGTGGTCATAGGTGTAGCGAAATTTAGAAATTATGTAACCTACTGCACGAAATTACAATGATTTGCAATTAAAAATGGAGGTCGCTATTATTCTACGGCTGGTGCACGTTACGTCATTTGAAAGGGAAGCAGTGCTTGGGAAGGGAGTGAGACAGGGTTGTAGCCTATCCACGATGGTATTCAATGTGTACTCTGAGCAAGCAGTAAAGGAAACAAAAGAAAAATTTGGAGTCGGAATTAAAATCCATGGAGAAGAAATAAAAACTTTGAGGTTTGCCGACGACATTGTAATTCCGTCGGAGACAGCAAAGGACCTGAAAGAGCAGTTAAACGGAATGGACAGTGTCTTGAAAGGGAGATATAAGATAAACATCAACAAAAGCAAAACGAGGATAATGGAATGTAGTCGAAGTAAATCAGGTGATGCTGAGGGAATTACACTCCTGGAAATGGAAAAAAGAACACATTGACACCGGTGTGTCAGACCCACCATACTTGCTCCGGACACTGCGAGAGGGCTGTACAAGCAATGATCACACGCACGGCACTGCGGACACACCAGGAACCGCGGTGTTGGCTGTCGAAAGGCGCTAGCTGCGCAGCATTTGTTCACCGCCGCCGTCAGTGTCTGCCAGCTTGCCGTGGCATACGGAGCTCCATCGCAGTCTTTAACACTGGTAGCATGCCGCGACAGCGTGGACGTGAACCGTATGTGCAGTTGACGGACTTTGAGCGAGGGCGTATAGTGGGCATGCGGGAGGCCGGGTGGACGTACCGCCGAATTGCTCAACACGTGGGGCGTGAGGTCTCCACAGTTCATCGATGTTGTCGCCAGTGGCCGGCGGAAGGTGCACGTGCCCGTCGACCTGGGACCGGACCGCAGCGACGCACGGATGCACGCCAAGACCGTAGGATCCTACGCAGTGCCGTAGGGGACCGCACCGCCACTTCCCAGCAAATTAGGGACACTGTTGCTCCTGGGGTATCGGCGAGGACCATTCGCAACCGTCTCCATGAAGCTGGGCTACGGTCCCGCACACCGTTAGGCCGTCTTCCGCTCACGCCCCAACATCGTGCAGCCCGCCTCCAGTGGTGTCGCGACAGGCGTGAATGGAGGGACGAATGGAGACGTGTCGTCTTCAGCGATGAGAGTCGCTTCTGCCCTGGTGCCAATGATGGTCGTATGCGTGTTTGGCGCCGTGCAGGTGAGCGCCACAATCAGGACTGCATACGACCGAGGCACACAGGGCCAACACCCGGCATCATGGTGTGGGGAGCGATCTCCTACACTGGCCGTACACCACTGGTGATCGTCGAGGGGACACTGAATAGTGCACGGTACTTCCAAACCGTCATCGAACCCATCGTTCTACCATTCCTAGACCGGCAAGGGAACTTGCTGTTCCAACAGGACAATGCACGTCCGCATGTATCCCGTGCCACCCAACGTGCTCTAGAAGGTGTAAGTCAACTACCCTGGCCAACAAGGTCTCCGGATCTGTCCCCCATTGAGCATGTTTGGGACTGGATGAAGCGTCGTCTCACGCGGTCTGCACGTCCAGCACGAACGCTGGTCCAACTGAGGCGCCAGGTGGAAATTGCATGGCAAGCCGTTCCACAGGACTACATCCAGCAGCTCTACGATCGTCTCCATGGGAGAATAGCAGCCTGCATTGCTGCGAAAGGTGGATATACACTGTACTAGTGCCGACATTGTGCATGCTCTGTTGCCTGTGTCTATGTGCCTGTGGTTCTGTCAGTGTGATCATGTGATGTATCTGACCCCAGGAATGTGTCAATAAAGTTTCCCCTTCCTGGGACAATGAATTCACGGTGTTCTTATTTCAATTTCCAGGAGTGTAGATTAGGAAATGAGACTCTTAAAGTAGTAGATGAGTTTTGCTATTTGGGGAGCAAAATAACTGATGATGGTCGAAATAGAGAGGATATTAAATGTGGACTGGAAAAGGCAAGGAAAGCGTTTCTGAAGAAGAGAAATTTTTTAGCGTCGAGTTAAGATTTCATCGTCAGTAAGTCTTTCCTGAAAGTATTTATATAGTGTGTAATGTAATCCATGTATGGAAGTGAAACATGGACGATAAATAGTTTAGGCAAGAAGAGGATAGAAGCTTTCGAAATCTGGTGCTACAGAAGAATGCTGATGATTAGATGGGTCGATCACGTAACTAATAAGGAGGTACTGAAGTGGAATTTGTGGAAGAACTTGACTAGAAGAAGGGATCGGTTGGTAGAAGGAATCACCAATTTATTATTGGAGGGCAGCGTGGAGCGTAAAATTCGTAGAGAGGGACCAAGAGACGAGTACACTAAGCCGATTCAGAAGTATGTAGATTGCAATAGTTACTCGGACATGAAGAAGTTTGCACAGGGTAGAGTGTCATGGAGAGCTGCTTCAAACAACTCTCTGGACTGAATACCACATCAACAACAACAACAAACTGTCGAAGACATAAAAACAATTGTATATTAGATAAGTTTATTTCCCCATACCGTGATATGACAATTAGTTTCAGCAAATTAAATTGCCACCTTCAAAGCTGAAGAAGTGTTATAAAAATTGTTATAGTCTAATAATAGTTATTCAGTAAAAAAAATTTAATACATGAATTTCATATCGACTACATACATAAATCGTTGTACCACCCTAATTGTAACAGCTAGTTGCTGACTGTTTTCAGTAGTCTAGGTCTACTGTACATATAATGCCTACAAGCAATTGTGAACCCTTCTTTTATTTTATCGCTATACTTTCGATGTAATTCACAAACATTTTAAATATTTGCCTGTGTTACGCTTTAATGTATGGTAATCTTTCGTTGTTCATGGAGAGGAACCGCCTTCTGACAAGTTCCTTGTTTCCACCTGCATAGTCCATGGAGAAGAAATAAAAACTTTAAGGTTCGCCGATGACATTGTAATTCTGTCAGAGACAGCAAAGGAGTTAGAAGAGCCGTTGAACGGAATGGATAGTGCCTTGAAAGGAGAATATAAGATGAACATCAACAAAAACAAAACGAGGATAATGGAATGTAGTAGAATTAAATCGGGTGACGCTGAGGGAATTAGATTACGAAATGAGACACTTAAAGTAGTAAAGAAGTTTTGCTATTTGGGAAGCAAAATAACTGATGATGGTCGAAGTAGAGAGGATATCAAATCTAGATTGGCAATGGCAAGGAAAGCGTTTCTGAAGAAGAGAAATTTGTTAACATCGAGTATAGATTTAAGTGTCAGGAAGTCGTTTCTGAAAGTATTTGTATGGAGCCTAGCCATGTATGGAACTGAAACATGGACGATAACTAGTTTGGACAAGAAGAGAATAGAAGCCTTCGAAATGTGGCGCTACAGAAGAATGCTGAAGATTAGGTGGGTAGATCACGTAACTAATGAGGAGGTATTGAATAGGATTGGGGAGATGAGAAGTTTGTGGCACGACTTGACTAGAAGAAGGGATCGATTGGTGGGACATGTTCTGAGGCATCAAGGGATCACCAATTTAGTATTGGAGGGCAGCGTGGAGGGTAAAAGTCGTAGAGGGAGACCAAGAGATGAATACACTAAACAGATTCAGAAGGATGTAGGTTGCAGTACGTACTGGGAGATGAAGAAGCTTGCACATGATAGAGTAGCATGGAGAGCTGCATCAAACCAGTCTCAGGACTGAAGGCCACAACAACAACAACAACAACAGTCCACGTTATCCTGTGATTCTAATCGTCAGATTTCTTGGAATGATAATGTTTTGAGTAACTTGTATTGCTTGTACAATACTTTCAAATCGTATTCCTACTGTGTCTGTTTGGTACTGTCACTTCTTATCTTTTAACAGAAGGATAGTGCGTGTGCCTTGTTTGTAATCATGAAACATTTTAATTGTTGATTTTCGCCATCTTTTTGTGTTTTATACAAAAGCTGAAAACATTTATTTATTATGTTTCTAAGTTATCGTGTACAAGAATGCTGGCACCTGATACTATCCCTGAACACCATATAGTCCGTTCGACTACTGCTTGGCATTGTGCTGTCAGCAGTGAACATGGACTCATCAGGCAATATCCTATGAGCCATATACAGTATACTTTACCAGAAATTTTTGTGCGTGTTTGGCACAACCATGGTTTTTTGTATAACGTGTAACGTTACACTGGAGCGTTAACGTACGTTCATCTCAGACATGTTACGTTTTATATTTTTTAGTTTGGATTTTCCCTAACCGTTTTTATCTTCATTAGGACTGTATACGCCCATGACTAAATGACCATGCTCTACACAGAGAGACACAATGGTCTATGTAGGTATGTAATATGTGTATTACAATTTCTTTTTTTAATGAACAACGATTATTAGACAGTAAAAATTTTTCTAATTCTTTTTAGATTAGTATTTTGCCATGTGGTTAATATGCGAAACCGTGATAGCTCTGAAACAACACAATAACTGTGACCATTAACGGAAACATAGGAAGTTCACAGTGAATCTTACATATGAGCCAGTAAGATGCGTAAGAATGAATCTCTTCCTCTCATTGGTTTGTTTAAAATTACTTGAGAAAGACTGCAGAGCAGCCGGCGTGCGAGCGCTGGCGTTAATCGTACAAAGTGAGTCGGCCACCAGCCATGATGGAGAACACTTCGTTAATTTCAGCCAGCGTTCCGCCACCTGCCCACTGTTGGCGGGAAGAATGGTATTCCTTGCCCTCCTTCAAGTTGACTCATGCTTGCTTCCAGTACGGGGGTAACCTGCTTCCTTTGAGCACATTTTTAAGATTGCCTGCAGGAAATTGCTCACTGCACTCAAGTACACAACCCCCTGGCAGACAACTTCGCTGCTACCTGTGGCCTGCACTAAATTACCAAATGAGTATAACATGTCGCTAGCAGTACGATCCTAAAAACTCACACTGCTCTCACATCTCTTCCTGCTGTAACAAAGCACCAGGCAATTTAAAAAAAAGTATTGTCCATTACCAACAGTAACAGATGGCCAGCTAGTCTCTCAGTTTTTGCTAAACGAGAGAAATGGAAACCCATACCCGATTTTCTTCTTACCACCAAGATACTCTCGAACCAGACAGAGATCGCATGACTCAAGAAAATCATTTAGATCAAGTAACCAGAAGAAAATTAGTATTATTACGAACAATCCCTTTTCGATCACAAATAATCGTTTGTCAGTACACATTGCTTCAAAAATGTTCAGATGTGTGTGAGATCGTATGAGACTTAACTGCTAAGGTCATCAGTCCATAAGCTTAGACACTACTTAACCTAAATTATCCTAAGGACAAACACACACACCCATGCCCGAGGGAGGACTCGAACCTCCGTCGACTACACATACCTGTCTGCAGAGTGCTGTAATGAAGTAGAGCTTAAAAACAGAATCCTGATTACGGGAAAGTATTGACGCCATTTTTATTCTATCTTATTGGCTGGCAGGAGCTTTCATCGTCCACGTTGGTCGGAAATTTCAGCCACTTCCCACTTTACGATATGAAACACAATAATACAACCCACTACATCAAGAGCACTGAAGCACACCGACCATATTTGGTCAGAAATGCCAAGTAGGAAGCAGATTACAGCAGAGCCACCTGCAGCCAAGCACAGATGTTATGCGGTACAAAACATAACTTAACCATTGCACATTACGAGGCGAACTGGCCAGGTGAGGAGATAGTCGACGTAGTAGCAGCTATGCAGAAGAAGGTGGAAATATTTAGTATACGTGCCGTGCCACCAGGCACAACAAAATGGCTCTGAGCACTATGGAACTCAACTGCTGAGGTCATAAGTCCCTAGAACTTAGAACAACTTAAACCTAACTAACCTAAGGACATCACACACATCCATGACCGAGGCAGGATTCGAACCTGCGACCGTTGCGGTCGCGCGGTTCCATCGTGAGGAGTGTTGTTGCACTGTGTGTTCACACACACTTGTACTCTGCCCAACGTTAAAGTGTATGTTAGTTCTGACGCAGTTGGCCGCCTGCTCTGTTTTACCGCCCGGGATACGACGTCCGACATCTGTGACGAGGGGTAGCCGGCCAGCCCCACGCCACCTGGACGTGGTCTCACCTCGATTTCGCCACATGTTGAAGACACTCTCCACAGCGCTCCTCGGATGCAGCTTTGCGAAATGCTCGTGCCGAGCCTCTGGGCCATCACAATCTGACCTCGGTCAAACTCAGATAGATCGCGCGTCTTCCCCGTTCTACACACGGACAGCACGTTCACTAATATTAATTGCGCCGTGCGTCTGTCTGATTAGCAGTCATTGCACGCTATGTGACGCTGCTATCACCTGGACGGGATTATATCGATAGTAGGATGGTGGTCATAATTTTCTGCCAGATAGAAATAAACACGGTAGCCCTACATAAAATCGTAAAATTCACTGTTTTCACATAGATGTTAAAGAATTATGATCGCAACTAACAATAAGTGTCGTAAATATTGCGCAAATAGCGAAAAAATATTTGGCAGTAGCTAAAAGCAAACCGAAAGTCCAAGTCCCAGTATGTGCTAATCCTAAGTTCCTCATTGTTGATTCTGCCTAAAGTACGTAATGAAATAGATCAACTCTGCTGCAAAGTCAGACTTTCAGTCGCGAAAACATACAACAGTTGATAGAAAACTAAAAATATCTAACTCCCCACGTACTGCCCAAAATTCTATCACTTGTAAGATTTTTAAAGCGTTGGAACGTTGCCGCTGGATTGCCGCCCAGGCACTGAGTTAAGCGCCTACAGAAAACTACCGAGTGTCATCACCAACTGCCCACCGGACCTATCCGTACCAAACAGCCTGCCACAAAAATGGTTCAAATGGCTCTGAGCACTATGTGACTTAACTTCTGAGGTCATTAGTCTCCTAGAACTTAGAACTACTTAAACCTAACTAACCTAAGGACATCACACACATCCATGCCCGAGGCAGGATTCGAACCTGTGACCGTAGCGGTCGCGCGGTTCCAGACTGTAGCGCCTAGAACCGCTCGGCCACTCCGGCCGGCCCAGGCACAACAAAATCCAAGCAAGCACAGCCCGTGTTCAAATAATAAGCTAGCCACTTTTACACTGAAATCATCTTGTATTGGTTATCGCAGCACCACCGCCTTGGTTCTGTGACGCCTGAGGCGCCATTAGGAATATTGTATGGGGTCCACAGTTCGACTACGCTTCAAGGCGGCCTGGTCTGAGACACTAGACACGGAACCGTGACTGCTTCAGGGACAGCCGAGCCCTGGGATATAGCACGCTGGACATAGCGTGCTGGCCACAGCATTACTGCAGTGGGTCGTGGGAGATGCATCACCTGTTGCTGCCAGCCAGGCCAGCCAGGCAGCGCTGGAGGTAACAGCTGCCGCCTTAGCTGCTGAGTCTGCGGACATCTCTAACAGAAGCTGTGGCGTTACGCTACCATTCAGCCTCTCTGCCGTCAGAACTGCTGCAGGCCACTCACACACACGCAGAAGGCATCTGGACGCCCCAATTACTGTCACTGCTTGTAAAGAATCGTAGCAGAGATCTGTAATAAATGAATCTAAAAAGCAGGAAAAACCTCTGACTCAAGCCGTCTTCACTGGTGTCATAATACTGACGCCGCCTTTCTAGAAATTCAGCCTACGCTATGGTAAATCAATAAAACGTAATTTTTGTTGAGTGTTTTAGTCATGTAAAAGAAGCTCGACTGTTGTGCGTTTTGTAAGGTAAATTTTATTACAAATAAAAAGTCAATAGACTTGCCACACTTCAGAGATAGTGGGAGTCACAAATGGCTACTACCTGTTAGATGTACGCAGTGTAATGAAGAACGTCATCAGTACTGTGTACAGAATCAATAGCAGTGTTATGTTTCACGCGTGAACGCTTTGGGCATATGGCTAGGCTGTGCCAAACTTCAAAATGATGAATGATTGGACTTATAAATTAGGTTAATAGATTTTATTTTGTGTTTCTTAGGACGATTGGTGTTTCAAAATGAGTGTCGGGAAGGACAAAGCTTCCAGAGGGTCAGTGACGCAAGGAGCATCAGAATCAGAAGCAGTTCATGTATTATTGGAAAGGTTAGCATCTACACCTACATCTTTACTCTGCAAACCACCGTGAGGTGCATGGCAGAGCACAGTTTACAACACTTAATAAGGAATTACTTGGCCCAGTGGACTCGCAATCGTAACAGTGAGGTATAGATTTGTCGGCCCCAAGTTTCGTTGCTCCTTTCTCTGGTAAATCAATTGAGGATGTGCAAGTATTTGCGGAAGATCTTGCTGATTCGACAGAAATTGAAGGATGGTCCGATGAGGAGCTTTTAAGGGTAGCTAGCTTGAGATTAATGAGAGAAGCAAAGACTTACGTGTGATATATAAAGGTTCTGAAGGGAGCTACAACGATTGAGGAATTGAAGAAGGGGTTAGTCCAGATGTGTATGAAGCAGAACATTAACAGACATTTTAGGGAACAATTGGGCAAGGTAACGAAGAAGCATGCAGAGGCCGTGAAAGAATTTGCAGGTAGAATAAAGAAGATCGATGGCTGACTTACAAGTTTGGACATAATTCTGTGTACAATGAGGAGATTTGACTATCATTTGAGCAGAGGGCACTTGATGCATTTTTAAGAGGATTACCTACAGAGATTTCAATTAAATCAAGTAATTAATCAATTAATTAATTTAAAAGTGCTATGGTAGAAGCTACAGTTTCTGTATGTGGAAACACAAGTGACGGAAAACGGTGGAAGGAGGCAGCGTGGTGGAATGAGAGAGTCAGGGAAGTAATAGGAAGGAAAAAGAAGGTCTTCAGGCTGTGGTTTTCATAGAGGATCGAATTAGCAAGAGACTGGTGTAAGGAAAAGAAGAAAGAGGCAAATAAGACAGTACCTGAGGAGAGAAGAACGTGGATGGAATAATGGACGAAGATGATGGAGCAACTGAAGTTAAAATGATGGAGTAAGATAGCAGGGGCACCAAGACAGTACTATATGGAATGGTCAAAATCAAGAGGAGAAGTTTCAGAGATGATACAACAATGATAGATAGAAATGGCAATGAAGTTAATAACAAAGAGATACTAAAGACAGCGTGGAAGGAGAACTTTGAACTTTTGCTAAATCTGATCAGACTTGGAGATGACGACAGTAGACTAAAGGGGGCAGAAGTAAACTCTGGGGGGAAGGGGATCAAGTATAGAAAGAAACTGAAATGACACTGGACAAGATGAAAGGAGGAAAGGAACCAGACTTGGACGAAGTAAGTGTCGCAATGGTGAAGGCAGTGGGCAGGACAGAAAACAGTGGCTGTATCGTGTGATGAGGTTGGTGTGGAATGAGAAAAATATTCCAGAAGATTAGAAGGGGACACTAAATGTTCCTATTTTCAAGAAAGGGAGTTCAAATGGTTCTGAGCACTGTGGTACTTAACATCTATGGTCATCAGTCCCCTAAAACTTAGAACTACTTAAACCTAACTAACCTAAGGACATCACACAACACGCAGTCATCACGAGGCATTCCCTGACCCCGCCGGGAATCGAACCCGGGAACCCGGGCGCGGGAAGCGAGAACGCTACCGAACGACCACGAGCTGCGGACTAAGAATGGGAGTGGGAAGGATTGTAGAAACTACAGGGGAGTACAATAATACTACACTGTGCGAAGGTATACGAAAAGATCCTGGAGAGCAGAGTGCTAACTAGGGTCAAGAACAAATTGAGAGACGAACAGCATGGCTTCAGACATGTTAGGTCAAATCTTAGTCTCATATTTGCAGTTAGGCAGCTCTAAGGGCACAACTATAAATTTTGGGGAAGACTTCGTGATGGCCTTTTTCGATACAGAAAAGGCATTTGATAGCGTCTGTAGAAGAAAGGTCTGGGAAGCACTATGAGTGGAAAAAGAGACAACAAGGAGAATGGTGGAGATTTACTGTGAAAGTCTGAGTTCTGTGTTTTCCAGCGTAACGACGAACGCCGGCGTGATGATCAAGAACGGAAGAGCTGTGAGATGACGTCAGCCAGTAGTACTCCAACGATAGCCTGTCTAGGACGACACCAAAACAGGAGTTGCCTCTACACGAAGAGGTACTGTGAAAATCCTCTATATATTGTCCCAGCAGGAAGTGCAGTGTTCAGACACACTCAGAAGTTATTTCCTAACTCCACTCCGAGTGGACTTTCGTATGATCAGGTTGTAGATTCACTAACTAATTATTATGACCAACAAGTGAATGTGGTAGTAGTTAGGTATCAATTATTTAATTGTAAAAAACAGTCAGAACAAACTTATTTCTAGGGGGTAACGTACGATGAGGCAATGCAAATTCACTTGTGCTTGTGGTGCTTTCTATTCAGATGCCATGTTATGTGATGCGATCGTGTACATTGTACCCGATTTCAGACTCAGAGAACAGATTTTGAAACAGTCCAATCCATCATTTCAGCAAGTAGTGCAAATACTAGATCAGTACGATAAAGGTGCCCTGTTGTCCGCCCCAGTACCTGAGTGGTCAGCGCGACAGAATGACGGTCCTAAGGTCCCGGGTTCGATTCCCAGCTGGGTCGGAGATTTTCTCCGCTCAGGCATTGAGTGTTTGTCCTTCTAATCACCATCATTTCATTCCCATCGACGCGCAAGTTGCTGAAATGGCGTCAAATCGAAAGACTTGAATCCGGCGAACGGTTTACCCGACGGGAGACCCTAGTCACACGACATTTTTAAGGTGCCCTGTTGGCTGATAAATTTGAGCAGCCAGCTATTTGTCAGGTTGAATCCCTTGTTTGTGACTGTCCGATTCGGGAGTGGCAGCTTGCGCTCGCCACACCACATAAACAACTCTCCACGACGTGTAAGCAGATCGCTCGAAAGGCGGCTACACAGGTGAACAGAATTAAGTCATGCCCATGGGGTTATTCACAGCACAACCACTAAGACTGCCACTCCCAACAAGCACAGTCTTACGCTTGTGGCAAGGAAATGCACGTACAATCTTACAATCTGTATCTTTACAACACAACAAGCGCAAGAATTTGTCGCACTCACAAAAATCTAGTCACAAGGCCCATGTCATTAATCCAGTATATTCAAAGTCTGCACCAGGAATTAACAAAACTAACAAGCGAGCAGTTTTTTAGTGCTACACCAGTCCAACAAACTTTTTCTTAATTTGCTTCTTTGTGGGAAATTTCAGTTGGACACGGGTGCCTCTGATACCCTCCTGAATCGCGACACATATAAAATGTTAGGTTCCCCATGCCTGTCTAAAACAACCATGCACCTGACGGCTTATAATGGACAAGACATTCCCATTCTCGGAAAACGTACTTTGCCTGGCCTGTATCGCTCGCATATGTGAACAGGGACTTTTACGGTGCTACAATCACGTGATTGTGAGAGCACATTTGGTATTGATTCATTTGATTGGCTTTGCTTTAACATTCAGGGCAATGTGTTGTCGGTGTCTGGATTCCATGCAAACGATAGTGTAGCTTGAATTCCCGGAACTCTTTTCTGATGGTTTAAGCAAGGCTAATAATTTTTTTGCACATATTACTCTGAAAGACAGTGTTCAGCCGAAATTTTGCCGGGCCAGAACTGTTCCCATTGCATTACGGGGAAAGTCACTGCTGAACTTAAAGAATTGCAAGATAGTTTAGCTATTACGCCCATACAAGCTAGTCAATGGACAAGTCCACTGGTTTTGCTCCCCAAGCCTTCAGGTCGCACTCGCATTTGTGTTGACTTTAAGTCTACTGTCAACCCACAAACTGTGATTGATACTTATCCATTGCCACACCCAGAGGATCTCATGGACAGATTAGGCACTGGTCGCAACTTCTCAAAAATTGATTAGCGCAACGCGTATCTTCAAATACCGCTCGATGAAGAATCTCATATAGTGTGTGTAGTGAATACTCATTCGGGCTTGTTTTAATACTTGCGTTTGCCTTTTGCCAGTGCTTCCACACCCGCCATTTTCGAACGGTATTTGTAACAGCTGACTGCTCAAGCGCCAAACTGTGAAATTACTTGGACGATATTGTCGTAGCAGGTCGTACACATGAAGATCATATTACAAATTTGCATGCTTTGTTTCGTGTACTATATGATGCAGGGCTAAAGTGTATATTGTACAAATGTGTTTTTATTAAACCTGAAATGCAATATCTTGGTCATGTCATAAACAGTCAGTGTGTTTATCCCCTTCAGTCGCATTTGTCAGCCATACGAGATTTGCCTGTTCCTTGCAATGTTCCAAAATAGCAGTCAGTCTTAGGGAAAATGTGCTATTATATTCGGTTCATACTAAATCCTGCACAAATCTCAGCTCCATTGCATGACTTGCGTAGCAAGAATGTTCCCTTTGTTTGGACAGATGAGTTCCAAGTCCAGAGACTGGTTTGATGCTGCTCTCCATGCTACTCTATCCTGTGGAAGCTTCTTCATCTCCCAGTAATTACTGCAACCTACATCGAATCTGTTTAGTGTATTTATCTCTTGCTCTCGCTCTACGGTTTTTACCCTCCGCGCTGCCCTCCAGTACTAAATGTGATCCCTTGATGCCTCAGAATATGTCCTAACAAGTGATCCCTACTTCTAGTCAAGTTGTGCCACAAATTTCTCTTCTCCCCAATTCTGTTCAGTACCTCCTCATCAGTTATGTGATCTACCCATCTAACCTTCAACATTCTTCTGTAACACCACATTTCGAAAGCTTCTATTCTTTTTTTGTCTAAACTATTTATCGTCCACGTTTCACTTCCATACATGGCAAAACTCCATACAAATACTTTCAGAAACGACTTCCTTACACTTAAATCTATACTCGATGTTAACAAACTTCTCTTCTTCAGAAACGCTTCCCTTGCCATTGCCAGTCGACATTTTATATCCTCTCTACTTCGACCATCATCAGTTATTTTCTCCCCAAATAGCAAAACACCTGTACTACTTTAAATGTTTCATTTCGTAATCTACTTCCCTCAGCAACACCCGACTTAATTCGACTTCATTCCATCATCCTCGTTTTGCATTTGTTGATGTTCATCTTATATCCTCCTTTCAAGACACTGTCCATCCCGTTCAACTGCTCTTCCAGGTCCTTTGTTGTCTCTGACAGAATTACTATGTCATCGGCGAACCTCAAAATTTTAATTTCTTCTCCATGGATTTTAATTCCTTCTCCGAATTTTTCTTTTGTTTCCTTTACTGCCGGCTCAATATACAGATTTAATAATATCGGGGATAGTCTACAACCTCGTCTCACTCCCTTCCCAACCACAGATTCTCTTTCATTTCTCTCGACTCTTATAACTGCCACCTGCTTTCTGTACAAATTGTAAATAGCCTTTCGCTCCCTGTATTTTACCCCTGCCACCTTCAGAATTTGCAACAGAGTATCCCAGTCACCATTGTCAAAAGGTTTCTCTAAGTCCACAAATGCTAGAAACTTAGGTTTGCCTTTCCTTAATCTATTTTCTAAGATAAGTCGTAGGGTCAGTATTGCCTCACGTGTTCCAAATTTCTACGGAATCCAAACTGATTTTCTTCGATGTCAGCTTCCACCGGTTTTTCCATTCTTCTGTAAGGAATTGGTGCTAGTATTTTGCAGCCGTTGCTTATTAAACTGATAGTTCGGTAATGTTCACATCTGTCAACCTCTGCTTTCTTTGGGATTGGAATTATTACATTCTTTTTGAATTCTGATGGCATTTCGCCTGTCTTATACATCTTGCTCACCAGATGGTAGAGTTTCGTTGAGGCTGGCTCTCCCAAGGCCGTCAGTAGTTCCAATGGAATGTTGTCTACTCCGGGGGTCTTGTTTCGACTCAGGTCTTTCAGAGCTCTGTCAAACTCTTCACGAAGTATCGTATCTCCCATTTCGTATTCACCTACATCCTCTTCCATTTCCATAATATTGTCCTCAAGTACATCGTCCTTGTATAGGCCTTCTATAGACTCCTTCCATCTTTCTGTTTTCCCTTCTTTGCTTAGAACTGGGTTCCCACCTGAGCTCTTGATGTTCATGCAAGTGGTTCTCTTATATCCAAAGGTCTCTTTAATTTTCCTGTAGGCAGTATCTATCTTACCTCTAGTGAGATAAGCCTCTACATCCTTACATTTGTCCTCTAGCCATCCCTGCTTAGCCATTTTGCACTTCCTGTCGATCTCATTTTTGAGAAGTTTGTATTCCTTTTTGCCTGCTTCATTTACTGCATTTTTATATTTTCTCCTTTCATCAATTAAATTCAATATATCTTCTGTTACCCAAGGATTTCTATTAACCCTCGTCTTTTTACCTACTTGATCCTCTGCTGCCATTACTATTTCATCTCTCAGAGCTACCCATTGTTCTTCTACTGTATTTCTTTCCCACATTCTGGTCAATCGTTCCCTGATGCTCTCCCTGAAACTTTCTACAACCTCTGGTTTAGACAGTTTATGCAGGTCCCATCTCCTTAAATTCCCACCTTTTTGCAGTTTCTTTAGTTTTATTCTACAGAGTCCACAACTGCTCCTGGAAATGTCTTACGATTTAATAGCTGGTTCCAAAATCTCTGTCTGACCTATATATAATGTATCTGAAACCTGTCAGTATCTCCAAGCTTCTTCCATGTATACAACCTTCTTTTATTACTCTTGAACCAAGTGTTAGCTATGATTAAGTTATGCTCTGTGCAAAATTCTACCAGGCGGCTTCCACTTTTATTCCTCACCCCCATTCCATATTCACCTACTATGTTTCCTTCTCTTCCTTTTCCTACTATCGAATTCCAGTCATCCATGACTATTAAATTTTCGTCTCCCTTCACTATCTGAATAATTTCTTTTATCTCATCATACATTTCATCCATCTCTTCATCGATTGCAGAGCTAGTCGGCATGTAAACTTATACTACTGTGGTAGGCGTGGATTTCGTATCTATCTCGGTCACAATGATGCGTACACTATGCTGTTTATAGTAGGTTACCTGCATTCCTATTTTTTATTCATTATTAAACCTACTCCTGCATTACCCCTATTTGATTCTGTATTTAGAGCCCTGTATTCACCTGACCAGAAGTCTTGTTCCTCCTGCCACCGAACTTCACTAATTCCCGCTATATCTAACTTTAGCCTATCCATTTTCGTTTTCAAATTTTCTGACCTACCTGCCCAATTAAGGGATCTGACATTCGACGCTCCGACCCGTAGAACGCCAGTTGTCTTTCTCCAGATAACAACGTCCTCCTGAGTAGTCCCCGCCCGGAGATCCGAATTGGGGACCATTTTACCTCCGGAATATTTTACCCAAGAGGACTCCATCGTCTTTTAACCACACAATAAAGCTGCATGCCCTCGGGAAAAATTACGCTTGAAGTTTCCCCTTGCTTTCAGCCGTTCGCAGTACCAGCACAGCAAGGCCGTTTTGGTTAGTGTTACAAGGCCAGATCAGTCAATCATCCAGTATGCTGCCCCTGCAACTACTGAGAAGGCTACTGCCCCTCTTCAGGAACCACACTTTTGTCTGGCCTCTCAACAGATACACCTCCGTTGTGGTTACACATCCTAAGAAATTTTGGACTTATGTCAAAGCGGTAGGTAGATCAAAACAAAATGTCCAGACACTCTGTGACCAAAATGGTACTGAAACAGAGGATGACAGACTAAACGCCGAAATACAAAATGTCTTTTTCCAAAGCTGTTTCACAGAGGAAGACTGCACAGTAGTTCCTTCTCTAGATTGTCGCACAGATGACAAAATGGTAGATATCGAAATAGACGACAGAGGGATAGAGAAACAATTAAAATCGCTTAAAAGAGGAAAGGTCGCTGGACCTGATGGGATACCAGTTCGATTTTGCACAGAGTACGCGAAGGAACTAGCCCCCCATCTTGCAGCGGTGTACCGTAGGTCTCCAGAAGAGCGTAGCGTTCCAAAGGATTGGAAAAGGGCACAGGTCATCTCCGTTTTCAAGAAGGGACGTCGAACAGATGTGCAGAACTATAGACCTATATCTCTAACGGCGATCAGTTGTAGAATTTTGGAACACGTATTATGTTAGAGTATAATGACTTTTCAGGAGACTACAAATCTACTCTGTAGGAATGAGCATGGGTTTCGATAAAGACGGTCGTGTGAAACCCAGCTCTCGCTATTCGTCCACGAGACTCAGAGGGCCATAGACACGGGTTCACAGGTAGATGCCGTGTTTCTTGACTTCCGCAAGGCGTTCGATACAGTTCCCCACAGTCGTTTAATGTACAAACTAAGAGCATATGGACTATCAGACCAATTGTGTGATTGGATTGCGGAGTTCCTAGATAACAGAACGCAGCATGTCATTCTCAATGGAGAGAAGTCTTCCGAAGTAAGATTAATTTCAGGTGAGCCTCAGGGGAGTGTCATAGGGCCGTTGCTATTCACAATATACATAAATGACCTGGTGGATGACATCGGAAGTTCACTGAGGCTTTTTGCAGATGATGCTGTGGTGTTTCGAGAGGTTGTAACAATGGAAAATTGTACTGAAATGCAGGAGGATCTGTAGCGAATTGACGCATGGTCCAGGGAATGGCAATTGAATCTCAATGTAGACAAGTGTAATGTGCTGCGAATACATAGAAAGATAGATCCCTAATCATTTAGCTACAAAATAGCAGGTCAGCAACTGGAAAGCAGTTAATTCCATAAATTATCTGGGAGTACGCATTAGGAGTGATTTAAAATGGAATGATCATATAAAGTTGATCGTCGGTAAAGCAGATGCCAGACTGAGATTCATTGCAGGAATCCTAAGGAAATGCAGTCCGAAAACAAAGGAAGTAGGTTACACTACTCTTGTTCGCCCACTGCTTGAACAGTGCTCAGCAGTGTGGGATCCGTACCAGATAGGGTTGATAGAAGAGATAGAGAAGATCCAACGGACAGCAGCGCGCTTCGTTAGAGGATCATTTAGTAATCGCGAAAGCGTTACGGAGATGATAGATTAACTCCAGTGGAAGACTCTGCAGGAGAGACGCTCAGTAGCTCGGTAAGGGCTTTTGTTAAAGTTTCGAGAACATACCTTCACCGAAGAGTCAAGCAATATATTGCTCCATCCTATGTATATCTCGCGAAGAGACCATGAGGATAAAATCAGAGAGATTAGAGCCCACACAGTAGCATACCGACAATCCTTCTTTCCACGAACAATACGAGACTGGAATGGAAGGGAGAACCGATAGAGGTACTCAGGGTACCCTCTGCCACACACCGTCAGGTGGCTTGCGGAGTATGGATGTGGATGTAGATGTAGATGTATATGTACGGCTATCTGTATCGTTGAAGCACGCAAGCCTCCCCGCCAATCTCAAGGTCCATGGTTCATGGAGGGGGGAGGGGGGGGGGGAGTAACAAGTAACTTTTCAAAAACTTAAAGACGCTTTGCTCAGTGATCGACGCTTAGTTCACTTTGATCCCGACAAACCAGTTGTATTGCAAGTTAACGCTTCTTCTTACTGAATCGATGCAGTGCTTTGGCATTGAATTGTTGATAAAGACAGGCTTATTGATTTCTCATCAGAAGTGTTGTCCCGAGTAACTTAATGACGGATCACTAGGCATCGCAGTCCTTGTTTCATCCGACGAAGCCAGTTCCTGTACGAACTGCCCAAAAATTGCGAATATGGGCTTTGTTGTTGTCTCAATACCAGTACGAGATTGTGTATCATCCGATAGCTCAGTATGGCAATGCGGACGCACATTCACGTTCAGATTGGCCCTGATACAGCCTTTGACGCTTCTGCTGCATCTTATTGTCACATCGATACTCAGGTATCTTAATTGGTTCAATGTTTTCCTCTGAAATATAGGAAGATTGCACAGGCCATGGAATCTGATTCAGACTTGAACATTTTGCTTCCATATATTCGTACATCTTCACCTCGTTCCTAGAATAGCATAAAGAACTTTGTATTGCTGCGATACTTGGCACATCGGCATAGCCTCGCTGTACAGAAAGTTGTGATTCTTGTACAAACTGGAAGTGGACAGTCACGTGTGTTGATCCCTAAAGTTTTGCAAAAAGAAGTGTTGCAGTTACTTCACCAAAGACACTGGGGGATTGTTCGTACAAAAAAGTTAGCGCGTCGACACTGAACTTCGCAGGGTATGGACGCCAAATTAGAGCAGATGACGCCACAGCGTCATATATGTGTGGAAAATCAGTCTGCTCCACCACAAAAGTTTCCTCTTTGGCGTAAGTTGCAATCACCATGGCAACGTCTGCACATAGAACCTGTGGGACCTTTTTGGAAGACTCGACGGTTGATTTGCTGCGCCAATGAACTCGGCGGCCTCACGTAGCACAATTCAGGTGTTGTCCACTATTTTTTTGCCTCGAAGGTCTACCTGAAGTCATAGTGTCGGACAACGGCCCCCAGTTCTCGTCAAAAGAATTTGAAATATTCGGTGAACGCAATGGCATACAGCATGTAACTAATGCACCGTTCCATCCACAGCCAAACGGCCAATCTTTGCGCCGCACACACCATGGATCAAGCATTGCAACTGTTTCTAGCCTTCTATTTTTCGCACACACGAGATGGATCATCCCCGGCGGAATTGTGTCAGGATGGCCACCCTCCTCAGCATCCGGTGCCGAAGGAAGGCCGCAAGTATCGCTTCGCGCCGTGTGATACTGAGACGGTAGGGGCGAGGCGAGATCGTCCGTCGAATTGGCGCTTCCATGTACTTCATTTTAGATCCAGACGGACTGCAGCGTCGACATCACAATCAACTTCGCCACTGTTATGTGCACGGTGATCCTTCTGTATTTCCTCAAATGGTTCAAATGGCTCTGAGCACTATGGGACTTAACATCTGTGGTCATCAGTCCCCTAGAACTTAGAACTACTTAAACCTAACTAACCTAAGGACATCACACACATCCATGCCCGAGGAAGGATTCGAACCTGCGACCGTAGCAGTCGCGCGGTTCTGGACTGAGCGCCTAGAACCGCTAGACCACCGCGGCCGGCTCTGTATCTCCTCCCCCAGATTCACGGATCCCGCGGACACCGCAGCCGCCAGAAGGTGTCATCATGACAACGCCGGATAACCCCATGGAGACGGAGCCTTCGCCTCCTCCGCCTCATCTCGTCTACATCTAATTCTACATTTCACTCCGCAAACCACCCAACGATGTGCCACTGTCATTACCTCCCTTTCCGGTTCCAGTCGCGAATGGTTCGCGGGATTAACGACTGCCAGAAAGCCTCCGTGCGCGCTCGAATCTCTCTAATTTTACATTCGTGATCTCCTCGGGAGGTATAAGTAGGGGGAAGCAATATATTCGATACATCATTCACAAACGGACCCTCTCGAAACCTGCACAGCAAGCTACACCGCGATGCAGAGTGCCTGTCTTGCAGAGTCTGCCACTTGAGTTTGCTAAACATCTCCATAACGCTATCACGCTTACCAAATAACCCTGTGACGAAACGCGCCGCTCCTTTTTGAATCTTCTCTATCTCCTCTGTCAACCCGACCTGGTACGGATCCCACACTGATGAGCAATACTGAAGTACAGGTCGAACGAGTGTTTTGTAAGCCACCTCCTTTGTTGATGGACTACATTTTCTAATGACTCTCCCAATGATTCTCAACCTGGTACCCGCCTTACCAACAATTAATTTTATATGATCATTCCACTTCAAATTGTTCCGCACGCATACTCCCAGATATTTTACAGAGGTAACTATTACCAGTGTTTGTTTCGCTATCATATAATCATACAATAAAAGACCCTTCTTTCTACGTATTCGCAATACGTTACATTTGTCTATGTTAAGGGTCAGTTGCCATTCCCTGCACCAAGTGCCTATCCGCTGCAGATCTTCCTGCATTTCGCTACAATTTTCTAATGCTGCAACGTCTCTGTATACTACAGCATCATCCGCGAAAAGCCGCATGGAACTTCCGACACTATCTACTAGGTCTTTTTTTTTCTTGTCATCAGTCTACTGACTGGTTTGATGCGGCCCGCCACGAATTCCTTTCCTGTGCTAACCTCTTCATCTCAGAGTAGCACTTGCAACCTACGTCCTCAATTATTTGCTTGACGTATTCCAATCTCTGTCTTCCTCTACAGTTTTTGCCCTCTACAGCTCCCTCTAGTACCATGGAAGTCATTCCCTCATGTCTTAACACATGTCCTATCATCCTGTCCCTTCTCCTTATCAGTGTTTTCCACATATTCCTTTCCTCTCCGATTCTGCGTAGAACCTCCTCATTCCTTACCTTATCAGTCCACCTAATTTTCAACATTCGTCTATAGCACCACATCTCAAATGCTTCGATTCTCTTCTGTTTCGGTTTTCCCACAGTCCATGTTTCACTACCATACAATGCTGTACTCCAGACGTACATCCTCAGAAATTCCTTCCTCAAATTAAGGCCGCTATTTGATATTAGTAGACTTCTCTTGGCCAGAAATGCCTTTTTTGCCATAGCTAGTCAACTTTTGACGTCCTCCTTGCTCCGTCCGCCATTAGTTATTTTACTGCCCTAGGTAGCAGAATTCCTTAACTTCATTGACTTCGTGACCATCAATCCTGATGTTAAGTTTCTCGCTGTTCTCATTTCTACTACTTCTCATTACCTTCGTCTTACTCCGATTTACTCTCAAACCATACTGTGTACTCATTAGACTGTTCATTCCGTTCAGCAGATCATTTAATTCTTCTTCACCTTCACTCAGGATAGCAATGTCATCAGCGAATCGAATCATTGATATCCTTTCACCTTGTATTTTAATTCCACTCCTGAACCTTTATTTCCATCATTGCTTCCTCGATGTACAGATTGAAGAGTAGGGGCGAAAGGCTGCAGCCTTGTCTTGCACCCTTCTTAATACGAGCAGTTCGTTCTTGGTCGTCCACTCTTATTATTCCCTCTTGGTTGTTGTACATATTGTATATGACCCGTCTCTCCCTATAGCTTACCCGCACTTTTTTCAGAATCTCGAACAGCTTGCACCATTTTATATTGTCGAACGCTTTTTCCAGGTCGACAAATCCTATGAAAGGGTCTTGATTTTTCTTTAGCCTTGCTTCCATTATTAGCCGTAACGTCAGAATTGCCTCTCTCGTCCCTTTACTTTTCCTAAGGCCAAACTGATCGTCACCTAGCGCATTCTCAATTTTCTTTTCCATTCTTCTGTATATTATTCTTGTAAGTAGCTTCGATGCATGAGCTGTTAAGCTGATTGTGCGATAATTCTCGCACTTGTCAGCTCTTGCCGTCTTCGGAATTGTGTGGATGATGCTTTTCCGAAAGTCAGATGGTATGTCGCCAGACTCATATATTCTACACACCAACGTGAATAGTCGTTTTGTTGCAACTTCCCCCAATGATTTTAGAAATTCTGATGGAATGTTATCTATCCCTTCTGCCATATTTGACAGTAAGTCCTCCAAAGCTCTTTTAAATTCCGATTCTAATACTGGATCCCCTATCTCTTATAAACCGACTCCTGTTTCTTCTTCTATCACATCAGACAAATCTTCACCCTCATAGAGGTTTTCAATGTATTCTTTCCACCTATGTGCTCTCTCCTCTGCATTTAACAGTGGAATTCCCGTTGCACTCTTAATGTTACCACCGTTGCTTTTAATGTCACCAAAGGTTGTTTTGACTTTCCTGTATGCTGAGTCTGTCCTTCCGACAATCATATCTTTTTCGATGTCTTCACATTTTTCCTGCAGCCATTTCGTCTTAGCTTCCCTGCACTTCCTATTTCTTTCATTCCTCAGCGAGTTGTATTTCTGTATTCCTGATTTTCATGGAACATGTTTGTACTTCCTCCTTTCATCAATCAGCTGAAGTATTTCTTCTGTTACCCATGGTTTCTTCGCAGCTACCTTCTTTGTACCTATGCTTTCCTTCCCAAGTTCTGTGATGGCCCTTTTTAGAGATGACCATTCCTCTTCAACTATACTGCCTACTGCGCTATTCCTTACTGCTGTATCTATACCGTTAGAGAACTTCAAACGTTTCTCGTCATTCCTTAGTACTTCCGTATCCCACTCCTTTGCGTATTGATTCTTCCTGACTAATGTCTTGAACTTCAGCCTACTCTTCATCACTACTATATTGTGATCTGAGTCTATATCTGCTCCTGGGTACGCCTTACAATCCAGTATCTGATTTCGGTTCAAATGGTTCAAATGGCTCTGAGCACTATGGGACTCAACTGCGGAGGTCATTAGTCCCCTAGAACTTAGAACTAGTTAAACCTAACTAACCTAAATACATCACAAACATCCATGCCCGAGGCAGGATTCGAACCTGCGACCGTAGCGGTCTTGCGGTTCCAGACTGCAGCGCCTTTAACCGCAGGGCCACTTCGGCCGGTCTCTGATTTCGGAATCACTGTCTGACCATGATTAATCTAATTGAAATCTTCCCGTATCTCCCGGCCTTTTCCAAGTATACCTCCTCCTCTTGTGATTCTTGAACAGGGTATTCGCTATTACTAGCTGAAACTTGTTACAGAACTCAATTAGTCTTTCTCCTCATTCATTCCTTGTCCCAAGCTCATATTCTCCTGTAACCTTTTCTTCTACTCCTTCCCCTACAACTGCATTCCAGTCGCCCATGACTATTAGATTTTCGTCCCCCTTTACATACTGCATCACCCTTTCAATATCCTCATACACTTTCTCTATGTTCATCTTCAGCTTGCGACGTCGGCATGTATACCTGATCTATCGTTGTCGGTGTTGGTCTCTGATTAGAACAACCCGGTCACTGAACTGTTCACAGTAACACACCCTCTGCCCTACCTTCCTGTTCGTAACGAATCCTACACCTGTTATACCATTTTCTGCTGCTGTTGATATTACCCGATACTCATCTGACCAGAAATCTTTGTCTTCCTTCCACTTCACTTCACTGACCCCTACTATATCTAGATTGAACCCTTGCATTTCCCTTTTCAGATTTTATAGTTTCCCTACCACGTTCAAGCTTCTGACATTCCAAGCCCCGATTCGTAGAACGTTATCCTTTCGTTGATTATTCAATATTTTTCTCATGGTAACCTCCCCCTTGGCAGTCCCCTCCCGGAGATCCGAATGGGGGACTATTCCGGAATCTTTTGCCAATGGAGAGATCAACATGACACTTCTTCAATTACAGGCCACATGTCCTGTGGATACACGTTACGTGTCTTTAATGCAGTGGTTTACATTGCCTTCTGCATCCTCATGTCATTGATCATTGCTGATTCTTCCGCCTTTAGGGGCAATTTCCCACCCCTAGGACAAGAGAGTGCCCTGAACCTCTATCCGCTCCTCCGCCCTCTTTGACAAGGCCGTTGGCCGAATGAGGCTGACTTCTTATGCCGGAAGTCTTCGGCCGCCAATGCTGATAATTTATCAAAATTTGGGCAGTGGCGGGGATCAAACCCGGGACCGAAGACGTTTTGATTATGAATCAAAGACGCTACCCCTACACCACGGGTCATTTATATGTATTGTGAAAAGCAATGGTCCCCTAACACTCCCCTGTGGCACGCCAGAGGTTACTTTAACGTCCTACGGATGGAGTCGGACCTGCCCAGATCGCAGCTGCCGACGCCTTCTACATCTGGTTATTGGTCTCAATAGGTGGACGCGTACCTTTCTTGTCGTTTTGCAGGGGACGTTTCCGTCAGAGCGAAGGCTGTATGGAGGGGTACGACCGGAAGCTTGACGTCCCCTGCAGCCACAGCTTCCGGTCCAGCGAAGCGACCACACTCCGGCCTCTTCCGCCGTTGTCGCGCTCCCTACACAACGACGCTCCGTCGCTTCGCAGGGGAGGAATGTTCCGGGGTAACGACAATCGCCGGCACGACGATCAAGGGCGGAAGAGCAGAGAGGGCTGTGAGACGACGTCAGCCAATAGTACGCTGACGGGCCCCTCTCTAGGATGACACCAAGACAGGAGCGGCCTCTACACGAAGAGAATACAGGCGCCGCGCTGCCTAGTCTGGCCAGAGTGGAAGACGAGCCGTCGTACAAACGCTTGAACAATGACTTACGAACTGTATTGTTTTGCGTGCATTGATATTGTATATACCAAAGTACATTGATTATTTGCATGTCGCTATTTGGTTGCGACACACCTTTGTGAATACACAGAGTTATGTACTGTCAATTTAACTAAATAAATTCATTAATACGATTTGCTTGAATCGTTGTCTAACGATCTGAGAAACCAGCTTCCTAGGCACCCTATATTAGACGAGTGGGCAGACACAATAGTGCGAAAGTGGGATATGTAAGGACGGATTTGTTCCAGCAAACAGATGGTGTGGAACAAGGCAGCTCATTGCCACCTCTCCTCTTCATTGTGGTGTTGGCAGAAATAACTGGAGAAAACAAGATGAAAACAACTGTGTTTGCAGATAAGTTGATAACCTGGGAAACAAGGAAGAAGGGGTTCAGTAACAGCTGGATGCTTGCAAAGAAACTATGAGACAGTATGGGATGAAAGTTAGTCCAAACAAATTAAAGAACTTGATTATAACAAGAAATAAAGAAAGCAGAATAAGGAATGGAGGTGAACTAGTGAAGTTTCAAGTATTTGGGAAGTGGGATAGAGGAAAGTGATAGAAATGAGAAAAAGATTAGCGAACGCGGCAGACAGACAGAAGTATTTCTGTGAAGTGTTAGGAGCCTGGTTTGGAACAAAGACGTCCCACAAAACGAAAAATATGTTTTATAAGTAGATTACCACATCCCAGTATTGCCTCAAACATCTGAAATATGGGTAATGAAGAAATGAGATGTTAGCAGATAACAGGCATGGGAAATGGAGTTCCTTGGATGTAGGATAGTAGTAACAAGGAGAGATAAGGAATGAAAGGGTATGAGACATAGAGAAAGAGCAACCATTGCATAGCAGGACAGAAACCTCAGTGCTAATATTGTATGGGCACTTACAGAGAATGGAAAACAAGAGGATTTCAAAGAAAATACTCGAAATGGAGACGTGAAGGAAACGAGCAAGAATATGACCAACGAATAAATGGTGCGGAGGAGTGTGCTAAAAAATAAATAAAATAAAAGAAGAGGCGAAGACCGGACCAGAATGAAAACGGAAATACAGTGGGAAAGCAGGACTAGATGGCGAGGCTCGTGTCCCAAACATACCCAGTCTGGGGTTGGAAACTATCCTAGATGATGATGGTGATGATGATGTTGATGATGACCTTCAAAACGTCAAGAAGAGACGGGCAGGATGTGCGACTTATCTGTAAGCAGATGTCAGATTAGCACTAGAATTTGAAGAAACTGACATGTCAGTCAGAGTTTACGTCAGAGAGACGCTGTTTTCAACCAGTATAAGGTGTTATAGATGTGGAAAAACAGGACGTATGAGGAGGCAGTGCTGCCAGCCTCGGGACAAAGGGAGTAGAGCGACAGGTTTTAGTAGTTTCAGAGGTAGAGAACCGGGTAAGAACTAGACATTAAACGTCAAAGGAAACCGTAGGTCCACCTATGGTCAATCCCAGTAAGATTAAATGCTATGAAGTCGTATGCACAGGTGGATTTTGCTGTCAGAGGAACAAAACGAAAGGGGAATTGTAGAATGTTGTTGGACACAGGGTCGTATGTGTCGGCTGCTAGCGTTGATCTGCTGGAACATAAGTAATAGAACCCACAATGGTACAGATTACGTGTTAGCGGATGAAGGTGTCACACAGTTGGGATCACTGGACTTCGATTTTTGCCTGGGTATGGTTCAGTTCAAACAATATCAAGAGGTATTGCCTCATGTGAGTGAGGGTTACATGTTTCTGGGGTTGGATTTCTTGTATCAGCACTGTGACAAAATCGATCTTTGGTACCATATGATGGATCCTAACAGGAAAATGTTTCAGTTTGTAACCGCTCAATGTAATTCAATACGATCACGACGACACCCCTCGATCGACGTTAACACTCGTGGTGTCACTCGCCTTCATATATGGCAGTGGACGTTTGAAAATTCGTGACGCTAGCTCAATGGTCGCCAATTGATTTAAATGTATTTCCCGGCTGACTTAATTCAATTGCTGCCACGGAGGTGAGGAGAAAGAACACATCCTGGTGGCACCAGAATTATGCGTATTTAGATGTTCGATTAATCTGAATGGTTTGCTATGTTCCAGCGATTCTATTCGAACTCCATGCTGATGTACCGACAAGGACCATTTTCGCAGATAAACATGCAAGTACGTAATGAATGTTCAGTTTCTCAATGTAGTTCGTCGCACTCACACATTATACATCCGCTGTAAGAACTATTTCATGCATTTACATTTTTGGTGTCCTAGAATATCGGTTGGCTAATTATTATGACGATACGTTGCATACAACTTCCACAGATATTGTTTATCATCTAGTCAAGACTACGTAATGAAGCCAAAATCGTGGATAAAACTGAAATGTAGTTAGTTTATTAACACTTCTCTTTTCAGTAATTAAATATGAAATATGAATCGGGGTTGGAGGTGATGATCCTATCCTTCTTTTTTAGTATTTTAGGTCCCCGTTAATTAATGTCTGGTAGTTAATAAGAGAACTATTTTTTATGCTGGCGCGTTGTTTGTATCAGTTACCCCCGCAACCATCCAAGGATAAGATTCTATTAACGTTCCGCGCACACGCGTTTCACCATTTTATAAAATCCAGAATTACGTAAACTATAGTTTTCCGTTGCGCACAACTTTCGTGGGTTCCACAACCATAATAGTTTCCCAAGAGTATTTTTCCCAGCTAACACAAAGTTCGAATTATGTTGTCGGATTCATTTTCACTCCACCCTACAATAAACGTCTCTGATCGTGTCGTCACACATAATGTATTTTAAACGCGCTTGAAGAGTCTTTAAATAATCTCCATAACGAATTTAGCAGTCGTGTACCACTTTTTCATCGACTAGCCCGATCGCGATAACTGAAGGTAGAGAGCTCAATAGCCGGCCGGAGTGGCCGTGCGGTTCTAGGCGCTACAGTCTGGAGCCGAGCGACCGCTGCGGACGCAGGTTCGAATCCTGCCTCGGGGATGGATGTGTGTGATATCCTTAGATTAGTTAGGTTTAATTGCGTCTAAGTTCTAGGCGGCTGATGACCTCAGAAGTTGAGTCGTTTAGTGCTCAGAGCCATAGAGAGCTCAATAATGTGTTACATGTTCTTTTATATGTATTAAAAAACAAACGCGCCCCTATATCTTTCTGTCCCGCTTGGTCTTTGCTACTTTGCTTTATATTACTTTTCATTATATTGCTTCTTAGTAATACTGTGCAGTTATTAAAGTTTCGTATTACTTTCCCCTTTTTAATTCTTCCAAAATAAAGTCTATTTATCCCCCATTTTAATTAATATGATGCTAATTGACACGCCTGCCCTCAAAGTACCCTTATAAGTTGGGTGAAGCCGCTGCCAGTGTAGGGATGCGGTGAGGTGAACCTATCACGAATGACAGACCACTTATACCACGATCACACTAAGACTCGACTCACACAAGTGTGTACCCGTGGGTACTGGGAAATCGGTTTGAATTAATGCTGAGTCTAGCTTACGTCTGGTGGAAACGTTGGAAGTAAATCAAATATTCGACCTGGCAGGGTGCTCACTGAAGAGAAGTCCTGAGAGCGTATGAGAGTAAACGGTGGGAAAATCGTACCTGTATTTGTGGAAAATTTCAGCGCCAACGGTTTAAGGTTAATGAAGTGGTTGTTGATCGCCAAAGTGGATCTCCTGGAGAAGGAAAAGTGGGGCACAAGGGGTGTTGGTAACAGGCATTAGCCAAAAGTCACTGGAACAACATTACTAGAGAAGGCAAAGCACCTAACGAGAAGTGACAGGAAATTTAGGGATTTGTTTTTTCCAAAAGGACTACTGTCAGCCACACATTTTATGCAGTACCGGATACCAACAGGAAATGAACCACCACTTTAGCACAAAATATATGGAACCCAGAAATTTTTCCTATTGGTTCTGGAAACATTTATCTGTCAGCAGCTGAAAGATGGGATTATTGAAGAGAGTACTAGCCCGCGGTGAGCCAGACTTGCCGTCACGCCCTAGAAGTCAGTGGATGGATCACGGAAGTATAGATTTTAAGGCACAAAGGGATTACAGACATTGCCTGGGAATGGGCTTCGATTGAAATCAATGGGAAAATTTAAAATTTGTGACAGACCAGGATTCGGATCTCGTTCTCCTGATTACTAGACAGACGCCCTGACCACTAAGCTATCTCGTCACAATGGCCATCGCAAACGCACAGACAACCCTAGCACGCCTCCTGTCAGACCCAAGTTCTCAACTTAGCCACACTACGAAGGTAGCGCCCTTGCCCATTATCCTCGTTAGCGTCGGCACTTCGCAGATTCCCTTCAGAGTTCGATCGTGGAGTGTATCTGCACTGAAGAGATCAGTACGTTGTCCTAGCCTCAGTTACATATTTGTCGTGACTCATGTCCGAAAGAACATAGGTTTTGTTGCGAATATCGACATCTGAGTGCTAGAAATGTCGTCATGCACAAAAAGACAGCATATGTATCACGGAAGTACAGGTTCCGTTGCAGTTATAAACATCTTAATGCCATGACTATAGCAGATGCCTACCCTTTGCCGAACTTTATGGAAACTGTCGACTATTTGGCCCAGTGAAAGTATTTTTCAACGATGGACTTATGAGTGGCTACCATCAACTAGAAGTCGCTTCAGAAGATAGACCAAGAACATTATCTTACTTCCACTTTCAATCATTATCAGGACAGGAGGAAGCTTTTGGATTAAAGAACACATCTGCAACGTTTCAGAGGTTGTTACATGGAGTTCTCAGAGGACTGAAACCATTTCAATGCTTGGTTTATCTTGATGATAGTCGATTATGCGAGTAATATGGAACAGCACATACAACACTTGAGGGAAACATTGCTGAGACAGAGGGCATACAATTTAACTTTGATTAAATAAGAGTGTAATTTTGTGATGGAAGAGGTGGGATATTTTAGTCACATATTTAGTAATGATGCAATTGTGACAGACATGATACTGATTGAAGCTATATGTGTATTTTCTCTGCCTGGGTCACTGAAGGAACTACAATAGTTATTTGCAGCTATTGCCTCACCACTGATGCAATTAATGAATAAAGCTTCATAATGCATTTGGTCAGAGGACTGTCAACGTGCCTCTGAAAAACTGAAAGATGCTTTAACATCACGTCCGATCTTAGTGTTTCTAGATTTCAGTAAGGAATTCATCCTGTGGTGTGGTGTATCCAACCATGGACTGGGCTGTGTTTTTTCCCCAAGAAACAGAGGGCATAGAGCACTTGGTAGCCTATGCTTCAAGGCAAATGAACTTAGTGGAGAGGAATTAAAAAAATGGTTCAAATGGCTCTAAGCACAATCGGACTTAACGTCTGAGGTCATCAGTCCCCTAGACTTAGAACTACTTAAACCTAACTAACCTATGGACATCACACACATCCATGCTCGAGGCAGGACTCGAACCTGCGACAGTAGCAGCAGCGCGGTTCCCGACTGAAGCGCCTAGAACCGCTCGGCCACAGCGGCTAGCTGTGGGACAGCAAACAAGGAGAACGTCAGGAGGGTAAATGACACAGTATGAGTAATGAAACAATTGGTGAAAGGGAACAAAGAAGCAAGTGAGTGGCATACAACAAAAAACGCGTATTTGAAGAAAGACAAGTTGAAAAATATTGGTTTACTATGTGAGCTGACTGGGGAAATGATCAGCTACGCCGAAATTGGAGCTGACTCAGTGAACCAGGACATTAAGAGCTTGTAAACTGAAGTAGGAAAATTGGATGTGGAAGTTGTGGTAACAAAGTACCTACAGTCCTTGGACAACAGTGCGTGAGAAGTTTGAAGAAAAGTAGCACTGTTATGACAAGGGACGCAACAAGCTGCGCCGGTCAGCAAGGAGTGACCTTGTCATCATCGAAACAACAGAAACGGGGCAACAGAAAGTGCAAAAACAGCTACCACTGGAGTTACTGTTAGTCTTCGAAACTAATCACCAAAATTTACTCTTTTGTTTTAACACAGCCACAGAAGTAGCAAGGATGGAGCAAACGTGTATATTCAAGTAGTTTCCAGTAGCAGAAAAGCAGGGGTAGCACCAATATTGTGTAGCCTACTTACATCCCATTAAGTGGGGGATGCTGAAGAAGTTTGTCAGAGTAAATATACAACGGTTGTTACTGGTTACACAGCATGCATGTGTAAATGGAAGAAGTGGAGATACAGAAGTGTTAGAGGAGTGAGCTCACGATATTTTGAAACGGGTAGTGAAGAGGGTCAGAATTCCCGGACACTGAAGTTCCTGCTAGGTGAAGATACTGCTGGGTCAGAAAGAGGAGGATTGCGAGAACGAGGTGGTTAAATCTGAGTTGCACTCCCAGCAGATTAAATGCACATTGGCTGTACTCTACCTTTTATAAAGTAGTAGTAGTAGACAGTTGTTTCGAGCGTGGTAAACTCACGACAGCAAAAAGGTTATAGACGGGAGTCGATTATTAACACACGGGATATCATGTGAAATAGTGGGACCTACTTTCCCTCTACCTGCCGCAATTTTGGTGATAACCTATGTAAGCATTTCGCGACCTCGATTGTATTGGCCAGAAAAATGCATGGATGTGTTACCAGCTACAAATCTATGTTAATCGAGACTTTTGAACCCGAGTTAGTGCAGACCACAGACATACTCGTTAGCAAGAATGAGGGTCGAATTTCTCTGGAGACGTTGACGAAGCATGTGAGTCAATACAAGGAAAATCAGTACCGGAGTGAAACAACATTGACTGTTGTCGTACCTTCCTCTGCAGCGACACTTACTGTGCTAAGCAGAGTCCTTGATTATATGAGCGAAAAGGGGAATAGAAGACCACGTTCTGACTCAGTTGTTGTTCAGATTCTAGAGACCTGGATTCCCAGAGCCTAGGAGCCAGTAGAGAGAACTTTAACAGTAAGTTAAGTCGAGGGGAAAACTAAGGATCTTAGGATTAGTAGTATTTAAACGAACATGATGGTAAAAGTTTTGTTGAAAGAGCAGACTATAGACAGGTGGGACAGCCACCAATATCTGTCATTCTAATGTTTAAGGATAGTATAGTTGAGGCGACCCAAGGGACCAGGTCTTTTTATGAGGAAGGGAAATGTAGTACACTGACCACATTCAGTCACAAACGCGTGAAACAGAGCCAGCCACATGTGAGCAGAGATGTTGAGCCTTGTTTTTGTTCTTGTGGTCTTCAGCACAGACACTGAATTGATGCAGCTCTCCATGCTACTCTACCCTGTGCAAGCTTCCTTATCTCCGAGTCACTACTGCAGCCTACATCCTTTAGTATATTCACGCCTTGGCCTTGGCCTTGGCCTTAGCTTTAGCCTTGGCCTCCCTCTACGATTTTTACCCTTACCCTCCGCCTCCCCCCCCCCCCCCCGCCCCACCAATATTAAACTGATGATCCCTTGATGCCTCAGAATGGTGCTACCAACCAATACCTTCTCCCAGTCAAGTTCTGCCACAAATTCCTCTTCTCCCCAATTATATTCAGTACATCCTCCTTACTTATGTGATATACCCATCTAATCTTCAGAATTTCTCTGTAGCACCACATTTCGATAGCTTATATTCTCTTCTTGTCTAAACTATTTATCGTTCATGTTTCACTTCAACACATGGATACACTCTACACAAATACTTTCAGAAAAGACTTCGTGACACCTAAATCTATACTCAATGTCAACACATTTCTCTTCTTCAGAAACGCTTTCCTTGCCATTGCCAGTCTACATTTAATATCCTCTCTACTTCGACCATCATCAGTTATTTTTCTTCCCAAAACTCTTACTTTAATTGTCTCAATTCCTAATCTAATTCCCTCGGCATCACCCTACTGAATTCGACTACATTCCATGATCCCTGTTTGACTTTGTTGTTGTTCATCTTATATCCTCCTTTCAAGACACTGTCCATTCCCCTCAATTGCTCTTCCAGGTCATTTGTTGTCTTTGACAAAATTACAATGTCGTCAGCAAACCTCAAAGTTTTTATTTCTTCTTCATTTATTTTAATTCCTACTACCAATTTTTCTCTTGTTTCCTTTACTGCATGCTGAATATACAGATTGACTAACATCGGGGCTAGGCTACAACCCTATCTCATTCCCTTCTCGCCCACTGCTTCCATTGCGGGTCCCTCGACTCTTATAACAGCCATGTGGTTCCTGTACATATTGTAACTGGGTTTTCGCTCTCTGAATTTTACCCCTAGCACCTTCAGAATTTGAAAGAGAGTATTCCAGTTAACATTGTCAAAAGCTTTCTCTAAGTCTACAAATGCTCTAAGCGTAGGTTTGTCTCTCTTTAATGTATCTTCTAAGATACGTCGTAGGGTCAGTATTGCCTCACGCGTTCCAACATTTCTACGGAATCCAAACTGATCTTCCCCGAGGTCGCCTTCTACCAGTTTTTCTATTCGTCTCTAAAGAATTCGTGTTAGTATTTTGCGGCTGTGAGTTATTAAACTAACAATTCTGTAATTTTCACAGGTGTCAACGCTTGCTTTTCTTCAGATAGGAACAAATATCTTCTTCTTGAAGTCTGAGGGTATTACACCTGTCTCGTACAGCTTGCTCAAGGCTATCAGTAGTTCTAATGGAATGTTGGGGCCTTGTTTCGACTTAGCTCTTTCAGATCTCTGCCAAATTCTTCGAGCAGTATCGTATCTCCCACCTCATCTTCATGTACGTCCTATTCCATTTCAATAATTCTGTTCTTACAGAACACAAAACAGCTGTTGCACGTCGCGAGGCGAGCCTGCCAGGAGAGATGTGGAAGTACTTGACACAGTTGCACCCAAGCAGAAGAAGGTGGAAGGTTTTCCTCACCAGCAATCCTGGAAATATTTAATATGCGTGCTATGTCTCAAGGCACAGCAAAGTCCAAGCAAGTGCAGTCCGTGAGCGTACAAACAGTAAGCCATTTTTGTAGTGGAATCATTTTGTGTTAGTTATCGCAGCACTATCATCATGAGGTTGTGACACTTGGGGCGCCATCCAGAACGCTGTACGGTACCTGCAGTTTGATCCTGTGTCAGGGTATGCCGTCTTGAGTCACGAGATACAGAGCGACCTAGTGGGCAGCCGAGCCCTGGGGCACAGAGCGCAGGCCGCGGGGCTACAGTGGTGCGTCCCCGTCGCTGTGTCACTGGTTGCCACCTTTGCTGCTGAGTACGGGGAGATCGCTCATGGTCGTAGTACCTTTACACCACTGCCGGCCACGCTGCATTCTGTCAGACTGCTGGACGTCACGCACAGACACGTGGGATGCAACCGGGTGCTTCATTCACACTGTTGCACTGTTGCTGCTTGTAATGAATCACAGCGGAAAAACACGAAACAGTCTCTCTGACTCTGCCTTATTTTTAGTGGGCTACCGGCACATCCTCAGAAAATAAAGTAAAAACGGTTTCTTTCCATGCTAGGCGCCTGGTAGAGCAACCGGTTATGAATATCTTGAGATGAAACAGTCTCGGTTGGAAACTTTTTTTTATTTACAGGCAATTACGCGTTTCGTCCTTTTGGGGCGTCATCAGATTGACGTAAAAATCAATGTGGAAAACCAACGAAAGGACGATGGTTACTGATAAAATTTTCTCTTAACGAAGTATATGGGCATTAATGGACAAATACTGGTTTCCCACATTGATTTTTGCGTCAATCTGATGATGCCCCATAAAGGTGAAACGCGTCATTGCCTGTAAATAAAGAAAGATTTAGTATGTTTCGCTTCAAGGCATCCTCAGAATAAATGTAGCCGAAAACATTGTTATTCTTTTCAACATTCAGTTAGTGATGCAACATGTGATACTGGACTATAAGAGATCTGGCACTACAAAGTGTCCAGATCAGTAGAATGAGTTCGTCAGGTTGGAGAGGCGCTTCAGACTATCCGCCAAACGTAGATGCTGTAGTGGCTTTGAAGGAAAATCCTTAGTAGTCAGACAAAATATGAGCCATTAAAAGGAAGGTCAGCTTTGGCCGTAATATTGATGTTTTTTTGATAGCAGAATCGATTTTCGATCACGTAGTGATCATCTACAGTGCTGTACAAATTAAACTCAGACACTGGTATCAAGTTATCAACAACCAAAACTGAGAAGCGATCACAATATTGAGTTATTGTGATCGCTTCTCACTTTTGTTACTGATAACTTGATACCAGTGTCTGAGTTTAATTTGTACAGCACTGAAGATGATGACTGCTGTCAATGAAACATCAATATTACGGCCGACGCTGACCTTCCTTTTAATTTAACATATATGGTCGTTGTGCACACAGCACTACATGGAATCGCCAATCAATAAAATATGAGCATTTGCAACTTGCCTGCACAGGACCTCAATTTCTTTCATCGTTTCCGCTGAAGACCCATCTCAGATTCACAATATTCGGCTTTCCGCGCTTCAGAAAGACTAAGAGAAAACCTATTTCCTATAAATGGAATAACTCTTGGATTTGTGATTTCTTTTGGGTATGTAGTACAATGGGTGGATCAAGCTGACTGGAATCGAACTATAAAAAAGTAATGTATTACGATACAGAGGATATGTGTCATACGCTGTGAAATTTAGAGTAATTAAAAAGTGGAGCATCGTTGCCAAACATTCCTCGCCACATTTCTATGAGGTACTTCTCTTGCTCGCTTACAGAAGTAAGGAATGCCAGCTTATAAAATTACGCTGCATTTACGAGTAACCTTATTTGGCAGTCATCATTTTCAAGGAGTTGCAAAGTATGCCAAGGAATTTAAACAGCCGAGCGTGTGCGTAAGTGTGCGTAAGTTTAGGGACTGATGACCTTAGCAGTTAAGTCCCATAAGATTTCACACACATTTGAACATTTGAAATTAAACAGAAAATGCTTTTTTTTAAAATGATAATTAGCATCTTTCTCCAGAGATCCTGAGATTACGGTTTTGATCGTTTCCACTGCCCTTCTTCGTGGATACTGAATATCCCCACGGTGGCTTCACGGTACTGTGGCATTACACTTTACACAGTGTGTAATGTAGCAGACGGCTTACGAAACGTCTATTGTACTCTGATCGGAAATATCTAGACATTCCTGCATAATTCAGAAATGACCACTAGAGGGCATGAGTGTTGGACTCACTAGTCCAAATGGAGGCCGGGAGTAGTTTGTCAAGACAGAACAAATAACAGCAACAAGTGTCTGTCTGGAGACCTCAGTGAGCCCAAACGTGGACTGGTCACTGGATCTCAACCGAGTAACAAATCCATGAGATACATTTCAATCCTTTTGAAGCTAACCATGTTGACTATTCATTATGTGACAGTGAAGTAGAAATGCGAATGAACAGTCACGTCTAGGCGAGGAACAGGCAGACCTCATGTGCTGGCGTGCTGCGTCCGTCGAGCTTGCTCAGGATGGTTGTAAGAAATCGCGCTGTATCAGCGAAAGGGATCACCCGGGAGTTCCATAGTGTTGCCAGACAGTGGAATTGCGTGGAGTTAAAAAGAATGGGGTTCAAATGACGAACAGCTCCTCATAAGCCCCACACTTGTTTAGCAAATTCTAAGCAACACTTGAATTTAGGCTATGGATAAAGTACCGATACATCGAATTACCGAAATATCGATATGGAAACGCCAATATCAAATGCCGATATTTTTCTTTTATGTTACATTTCTTTCGCAATTACCGGCAAATATTTGAAATAGTTCTCATTAAATAGTTGTAGAACATAATTTTGCTTTCATTATGTGAAGGAGCCTTACTACTTTTGGAGCTTCCATCACGTCAAGTCTCTCTCTTTGAGGGTGTGCAGCAGGTATAGGTCACACAAAGAAGAAGTGTGATTGCACTCGGGGTGGCGGGATGAATGGAAACCAAAATTTCCTATGTTAAGAAATAGCACACCAGTTGCGTTAAAAAACAATTTTTAACGCAGCTAGTGTGTTATTTCTTCACATCGACATTCTTCATAAACAGTTACTGAAACTGGTGCACAAAAATCTACATGACGAGACTGCTCTTTGCGGCGGGCAGAGACGTTTGAGGGGAAATGCTGCCGTAGTAGGCGTTCGCCCTTCCTACAGAAACTCCATCGTTTAACTTCACCACTCAGTTTTGACACTACAACTGCAAGTTCACTGGCGTTTGCAGAAATGGAAAAAATTGGGAAGTCGACATGAAGTGTTCCAGTCAAATCCGACTTGTGGCGAAACCTTACGACGGACCCGTCGGACACCATACATTGTGCTACTTACATGCGGTTACCATCGTTAGCGAAGTGGTTACCGTCAAGTATGAAAGTGCATCGTTTTCCTTTCAGTTCTTGTTCTAAGTGGGAATTACAATTACGAACAACTTAAATGGGAAGGAACACACAGAAAATGTTATGGAGAAGGCTAACCAAAGACTGACTTTCATTGGCAAGACTCTTAGAAAATATAACAGACCTACAAAGGAGACTGCCGTACACTACGCTTGTCCGCCCTCTTTTAGAATACTGCTGCGCGATGTGGGATCCTTACAATACAGGACTGACGGAGTACATCGAAAAGCTTCAAACAAGGGCTGCAAGTTCTGTATTTTCACGAAATAGGGGAGAAAGTGTCATTGAAATGATATAGGATTTGGAGTCGATATCATTAGAACAAAGACGTTTTTCGTTGCGGCGGAATCTTCTCACGAAATTAAATTCACCATCTTTATCCTCCGAATGCGAAAATATTTTGTTGACACCGACCTACCTAGGAAGAAACGATCATCATGGTAAAATAAGGGAAATCAGAGCTCATGCGGAACGATATAAGTGTTCGTCATTTCCGCGCGCTATACGAGATTGGAATAATAGAGAATTGAGAAGGTGGTTAGGTGAACTCTCTGCCAAGCAATTAAATGTGATTTGCGGAGTGTCCAAGTAGGTGTAGATGTAGAAGAAGTCTGCTAGCTTGTTGATATACAGAATATCCATTAATAAATCAATAGTACTGGTTAAAAACAGTCTTGGTTGCAATTTTGGCTTTTTATTTTTCAACCACGCGTTTCGCCTTATTTAGGCATCTTCATGTTATCTTAATTTGGTATTTCTTAGAAGAATCCTTTAGTCAGTGTAGCCAAAGGGCATCGTCTAATTATCAGGCCAACATCGCCTTCGTTAAACTCAGTAAAAACTGTCGCTCCTGTGAACGAGGACGCGTTATGCAGATCTTGGTGTCACTCGCGTCCACCTGAAAAGTTTTACTGAGTTTAACGAAGGCGATGTTGGCCTGATATATTAGACGATGCCCTTTGGCTACACTGACTAAAGGATTCTTCTAAGAAATGCCAAATTAAGATAACATGAAGATGCCTAAATAAGGCGAAACGCGTCTTTGAAAAATAAAAAAATAAAATTGCAACCAAGACTGTATTTAATCAATACTGTTACACACTGGTTTGCTGTATGCCACATATGCATTGGAAGAATTTCTAATAAATCAATACTTCAATATACAATGTGCAGCCGATATTTTTATAGGCCAGTATGTCGATAAATGTGAATGTATGCTTTCCCGGCGTATACAGCTGGCGAAGAGTTCTCGGGCTTCCAGCCGGGTGGCGGTGTCTTCAAACAGCGACGTTTCGACGAGTGACATACTCATCATCTTCTGGCGAAGTGCCGAGACTTTGCGGATGCCGGTCCCTTTATACCTTTGGTGTGCCCCCCACCACCTGGCCGCGGGAGGCTGGGTCCAGAGGAGCCGGCGGGCGTCATTAAAGAATCAATAGAAATACGGGTCCACGAGAACCTTGTGAACAGGGACGAAGGCTATCAACTGAGCGCGGCCTGGAATCCAGCATTAGCCGCAATACGCCAGGAACGCAACAAGAACCGTCCAGCTCACGAGACGCAATCAGAATGCTCTGACGGAGACACGAACGGCGCACCCGCTTCCCCCTCCACCTCGCCCGCCGGCTCCTCTGGACCCAGCCTCCCACGGCCAGGTGGTGGGGGGCACACCGCAGGTATAAAGGGACCGGCATCCGCAAAGTCTCGGCACTTCGCCAGAAGATGATGAGTATGTCACTCGTCGAAACGTCGCTGTTTGAAGACACCGCCACCCGGCTGGAAGCCCGAGAACTCTTCGCCAGCAGTATGTCGATGTTTCTTCCGTCGGTATGTCGATATATCGATAATTTTCTTCACTACAATTCGAGAGCCGACAGTATTTTTTTAAAAATATAGATATATCGGAATCCTGATAATTTAAAAAAATGTCATCAGTCCTAGTGTTAATACAGGTTCCGGCAAATCACAGTTAAGCTCTGTCGGGTGTGGTTCGCACTTGGATGGGTCACCTTCAGGGTCTGCCAGGCGCTGTTGGCCAGCGGGATGCACTCAGCCATTGTGAAGCCAATAGGAGAGCGACTTGACTGTGTAAACGCTCCGTTCACGAAAACTGACAAAGGCCGGGAGAGCGTTGTGCTGACCGTATGCGTCCTCCATATTCACATCCCGTAACGCATATCGGCCGAGGACGACACGGCGGTCGGTCCGTGCCGTTGGGCTTTACGAGGCCTGTTCGGGCGGAGTGTAATAGATATCCGCGTACCTTTGATCCCACAGTGTGAGATACACTTTAACGCTGTACAGCATTTGGATTTTGAGTAAGTAATTATTTGACGACTCTTTAATCTTAATGTATAAATACATGTATTTTCTCACTAGGCGAGAAACAAAGGTGAGCTACTAACGCGGTCACTATGCCCTGTAGGATCTGGATATTTAATTTCTGGAAAATAAGCACCGTAGATTATTAAACAGCAATTTAATTAGTATGCTGGGCGGACGTTACAACGTCTATTTAATTAGAAACGGTTGGTTTGGTCAGTATTTTGCTGACATACACAATACACATACCTGGGGTGGTGGAGGTTAGGCAGATTGAAAGAAAGCGTGCCGGACCTGTCGATCCAAAAAATTATCAGGGAGAAATGTTTAGGTTAATCCGTGTTCGGGTCGACAACGAAACTAAATGCTTTTTTTCGCGCCGTGAGCGCTACCGGCCGTTTTAAGCGATCGAGCTCAGCACCCTGGCCCAATTCTTGTCCGATATTTGAGCGAAGCAACTTTTAACTCTCTGTGAGTAACAACCGCAATAGTACCTGCAGTAGGCATCGAATCAGGTAATCACCTACAGCAGCGTTATTCACTACTCTCGATAAGGTTGTCGTTTGGTTTCATTGCTAGGGTCATCGGATGAATCCAAATTACTTGAGATTAAAGGTGCTAGATGATCCTAATACCATCTCTCGTTTATTTTTAACATTGCTGGACCTTACTGTCCCCAATGGTTCAGTTATATGCCTGGAACAATCACACATCCCAGTGTCCGCAGCTCGTGGTCCAATGGCTAGCGTTGCTGCCTCTTTATCACGGGGTCGCGGGTTTGACTCCCGGCCGGGTTGGGGATTTTCTCTGCCCGGGGACTGGGTGTTTGTGTCGTCCTCATCATTTCATCATCATCATTCGCGATAGTGGCTAGACTGGACTGTGAAAAAAATTGGACTGCGTAAAAACTAGGATTTTGTACTGGCGCTGATGACTGCACAGTTGAGCGCCCCACAAACCAAACATCGTCATCACACCACCCAGTAGGAGATGCATTTTGATAATTTAGTCATTAGGGATCCTCGGGTTTTATTTCTCTGCTACAGGGACAGGTGTTCATTCCGGATAGCTAAAGGCCCAGAACTTCAGTAAATATCAAAACTGGTGTCAAATGTTAGGCCAACACCCACTCAGAGGCGGAGTTACTGAACAGATTCACGTAATATTCAAATGTATATCGTGCACTCTTTTTAGGACGCAATATATTCTGCAAATTATTTGCAGGTTTTGCAATACCGTATCACTGAACAAAATCATGTCACGTGCTTTCGATGATCGCGTCTTAGTTGAGTCGCTGAACAGGAAATTTGGTTCATGATATCAGTTAAGTTTTGTTTATTCAAATGATCTCACGCTGTTGTCATTAACAAACAAACACACTAATGGCGCAAGTCCTTTGAGCTCTCAGGAAGACAAGTCGCGACATAACTAGATGCAAGAATAATTTCTAGCTGACAAACCATTTTGCACTCAGAATGAGATTTTCACTCTGCACCGGAGTGTGCGCTGACATGAAACTTCCTGGCAGATTAAAACTGTGTGCCTGACCAAGACTCGAACTCGGGACCTTTGCCTTTCGCTGGCAAATGCTCTACCAACTGAGCTACCGAAGCACGAATCACGCCCGCTACTCACAGCTTTACTTCTGCCAGTACCTCGTCTCCTACCTTCCAAACTTTACAGAAGCTCTCATTCTGGAAACATCCCCCGGGCTGTGGCTAAGCCATGTCTCCGCAATATCCTTTCTTTCAGGAGTGCTAGTTCTGCAAGTTTTGCAGGAGAGTTTCTGTAAAGTTTGGAAGGTAGGAGACGACGTACTGGGAGAAGTAAAGCTGTGAGTAGCGGGCGTGAGTTGTGCTTCGGTAGCTCAGTTGGTAGAGCACTTGCCCGCGAAAGACAAAGGTCCCGAGTTCGAGTCTCGGTCGGGCACACAGTTTTAATCTGCCAGGAAGTTTCATATCAGCGCACACTCCGCTGCAGAGTGAAAATCTCATTCTGGAAACATCCCCCAGGCTGTAGCTAAGTCATGTCTCCGCAATATCCTTTCTTTCAGGAGTGCTAGTTCTGCAAGTTTCGCAGGAGAGCTTCTGTAAAGTTTGGAAGGTAGGAGACGAGGTACTGGCAGAAGTAAAGCTGTGAGTACCGGGCGTGAGTCGTGCTTCGGTAGTTCAGTTGGTAGAGCACTTGCCCGCGAAAGGCAAAGGTCCCGAGTTCGAGTCTCGGTCGGGCACACAGTTTTAATCTGCCAGGAAGTTTCATCTTGCACTGGTAGATGAATGAGCGTTAAAGATGTAATGAGTGTATCAGGCAAAAGATTTTTCGATGCGTTGCATGCCCTTGCTTTTGGTTGAGCTATGTCACTGGATGCATTTAAATCACGGATAATCAACTGTAAGCTTTCTTAGGGCGCTGGCACTGAGAGAAAGCTCGCTTAAGTTCCTTAGTGCAGTAGCTAAACCACTTTCTGCTTCATTCTCTTACAGTGAAAGTTGTCCGTCACTGCTGTTGAGGTACTGAAAGCCCAATGTACAATGAACGTTGCAGTTACGACGAAGATCCTGCTGATTCCGAGACTTCTGAAGAACTGAACAGCTTGCTTGAATGCCGACACCTTTGCGTTTAACTAACGTGTTCTGTGGGTGGGAAGAGCACTCTTGAAGCTCACAACAAAAGAAGGCGATGGTTGGTGATTTATTTTCGACTCATCAGCGAAAATATACAGCGCATCTGGTCACTGCAAATGGTTCAAATGGCTCTGAGCACTATGGGACTCAACTGCTGTGGTCATAAGTCCCCTAGAACTTAGAACTACTTAAACCTAACTAACCTAAGGACATCACACACATCCACTCCCGAGGCAGGATTCGAACCTGCGACCGTAGCGGTCGTGGCCACTGCAATTGCACGGCTTTCGTGAACAGCTTTATTCAAGTTTGAGGAGCAAGATGAATCACGTAGGAAGTATTTATCTAGAAAAAGCAAATTGAAGAGTGGATAACAAGGAAACTTTCCTGATAAGCAAGAGTTACTATTCCAGAGCTTTTTATTGTAATTGAAAAACGACAGATGGTGCAAACAACTACTAACTTGTAAACAATTGGGGGGGGGGGGGGGGGGAGCTACATAGTTTGGATTCTACCCACAGTAAATTAATCTATCAGGGACTAGCGTCGAAAAAGGAAAGTTCAAATGGTTCAAATGGCCTAGAGCACTATGGGAGTTAACTTCTGAGGTCATCAGTCCCCTAGAACTTAGAACTACTTAAACCTAACTAAGCTAAGGACATCGCACACATCTATGCCCGAGGCAGGATTCGAACTTGCGACGGTAGCGGTCGCGCGGTTCCTGACTGTAGCGCCTAGAACCGTTCGGCCAAAAAAGGAAAGTAATTCCTGCTGCATTCGAAGCAAAACCACAGATCTGATTTTGGGAAACATCACCGATCCGGAGTCAAACACAACGCTAATACGTTTCATCTAATTTGGCGAGTGCTAGTTTGAATGCCACTGAGGTTAACGACGGTAGCTAAGTCTGATTGAGACAGCATATGCGAGCCAGAGACGTCACTTGATATTATCATAGTTGAAGTTGTGGAGGAAAAACTTGTTTTAAACAACGTGTGGTTCCACATTATGGAAGCGAAGGGTATTACATACTGAATCATGCTACAGTTACGTAGATGCGTATATGGGCAAGAACTTCTTATGGACACGAACCTCCTGTACTTACTACCAATAGATGAATCTGACAACATAATAAGTAATCCAACTATAAGAGGAGGAGGAGGAGATTAGTGTTTAACGTCCGATCGACAACGAGGTCATTAGAGACGGAGCACAAGCTCGGGTTAGGGAAGGATGGGGAAGGAAATCGGCCGTGCCCTTTCAAAGGAACCATCCCGGCATTTGCCTGAGGTGATAAAGGGAAATCACGGAAAACCTAAATCAGGATGGCCAGACGCGGGATTGAACCGTCTTCCTTCCGAATGCGAGTCCAGTGTGGTAACCACTGCGCCACCTCGCTCGGTAACTATAAGAGCTAAGCACAAACAATACACCAATATGTTTACCTTTCTGGCTGGTTCTGCTGCAGGTGTTCTGCCCCACTGGAGCTCCACTTTGTCTCCGTAGCCACCACGGTAGATGCCGTTGACAGGGTAACAAAAGTTTCCTTCTGGTAGTTCATTAAATATCAAGTAATCGTTCCATGATGAATAAACACGACAATTAGTATCTACGAATTTCCACAAGGTTTTCGTGAGCACTATTCTGAACACAGGGTACTGCAGCACCTGCTTCTCCCATTCCACAAAAACAAATATAATGGCCATATCAAGTTGATGTCTGTGTCTTGTCTTCTCCTTGTTTACGTCTCTTATTAATTCCACGACATCCTTGATAGTATCGTACTTTTTGTCACTGTACCCAGTGTGGGCATTCTTACATTTCGATTCTTCGTCTGGTACCCCGTATATGGCGTAACCCACTTTCCTTCGCAGTATCAACAGTCCGCTGCTGGTATTGGGTTCATACGCGCAGACGTCACCCAGCAGTTCGTAATATCGCTGCTGGTCTTCGGTTGGATCCCTGCTCCACCAAAAGCCCGTTGTCCGCGATGCCATCTGCAGGAAATTTCTGCAATGTTTACCTGTAAGAAGACAACATCAGCCAATCAGTATATTCGTAATTTCACTCAGCATTACAAGGTATCCAAAAATTAACGTTAAATGATACGAATCAGCATTTTCTCGTTACTATGAACATAATAACACTCTTGCGGGTGACGCAACCCGTGGGGATAGTGCCGTAGGTAGTCGACTGAAATTATTCGGAAAAAAAACTACCTAAGTAAATGGCAAGGGAGGGAGGTAAAACAGTGACGTAGGTTCAAAAATGGCTCTGAGCGCTATGGGACTTAACTTCTGAGGTCATCAGTCCCCTAGAACTTAGAACTACTTAAACATAACTGCCCTAAAGACGCCACACACATCCATATCCGAGGCAGGATTCGAACCTGCGACCGTAGCGGTGTTTGCCCTATGCTGCATCTGCTTCTTATGCTCACATGACTCTAGAAACAGGTCTATGCTGCCACAACCCGAGTTCAGTGGTCTACTGGTAATATCCAAAAGCAGTTACTTACGCGTACTTTAACCTGTTATTCGATACTGTTGGCCACCGAAAGTGACTTTCGGAACAGAGTAACAGTGAACCTAGGTGGTGAAGGCGGTGCAAAGCTAGAAAACACCACACTGCGTAGCAAGGTGTAGCTGTTATTATTAGTGAACCATTGCGCGATCAATAGGTTGCGCCATCTTTTATTTAGCTGGCATTATTGGCGCTCGCTGTATTGCAGTAATTCGAGTAACGAAGATTTTTGTGAGGTAAGTGATTCATGAAAGGTATAGGTTATTGTTAGTTAGGGCCAGTCTTTTGTAGGGACTGTTGAAAGTCAGATTGCGTTGCGCTAAAAATATTGTTTGTCAGTTTAGTGTTGATCGGAATACGTAAAGTGAGAAATGTCTGAGTACATTCAGTTCTGCTCAGTTGTTTGAAAATCAAATAATGTAAGAGGTTTATCAGCACAGTAATTGACTAAATTTTTCTAAGGGGACGTTTCATAGAGGGAACTATAAGGTGAAACAGTTCGCTCGGGGTGTAGCGGCCGAGTTGGAACCAGGAGGCGGGACGAGTAGTGTGCCGGCAATTTATGGCTAGTGCAAGTTCGGCAGTTAACAGTCACTGGCTCTGAGCGTAGCAGTGGTACCAGCAAGAGACATTCTGGCCGGTTCCTGGATTGCGAATCATTCGGCCCTCGTTTGCGGCGGGCTGCAAACCTCAGGACGTGTGGTGCGCTTACAGAGGGAAGGAGCATGTTGTGTGTTCCGACTGAAGGTGGACGGCAGACCGCCGCTGTGTTGTAGTCGTGCGTCGGCTCCACGCTGTCCTTCCTCGATCGTTGTACGGATATGTCTGGTGAGCTTCCGATTTGGATTATCGAATGCGAGTGAGCCGAGCATCGGCAGTAACCGTAGCTGTAATTGCCGTTTCCTGTACCAGTACTACGACTGTTTAGTTCAGTAGTTGTCTGGTTGTCTGTTCGAGGTTTTCGGTCGCTTATGTCTCTAGGCAGTAAAGTTGTGTGTGCTCTCCTATTAAACTACTTATAACACTACCGTCTGCTACTGCTACACCATAACCTCGAAGCTGGAGGCAGGTTGTGAAATAAAGCAATCTTAAAGCAATTATGGTATAACTCAACAGAACAGTGCTACCCTCTGAGAGGAATTTTGCTAGGTTGACTGTGTTGTACCTAACGGAAATGGCTTATCGCAAATGAAAGTCAGAATTACGTAAATATTCGAACAGTAACAAACAATATTTTTGCCTTGCTATACTGTTTAAAGAATAAGGAAAACGGTCGCCAGCCTAATTAGGCATGAGAAAGATTAACGTTCTCGTTTAAGAAAGTAATTATGAGTAACTTTAACGGATAAACACAACCTATACTTGGTCACACGCGAGTGCAATGAACTCCGACACACACATATGTTGACGGTAAGATTGAAGCTAGCGGCTAGAGCAGCACAAACTATTTGCAAACATATAACAGATACCGAAACACTCTAATACTTTCAGGACTTGTTCAAACTGAATGGTCTTTATAACATTACTACTACTATTCATTGCATAATCATTAATTGGATATAGGTTTAATCTCTCTCAGTTAAATACTTTACTATTTAAAATGAAAGTTAATTGGAATCCACTAACAGGTTGCTTCTCACTATCATTTGAATAAAGAAATTATGGTTTCATAATTAATGGTCTTTCCGTTACTTGGTACCGAGCATTAACACAATAGACAAACTGTGGATCCTATTATACTATTAAAATGCACTTCTAATACACAAGAGAGACAAACACTTAGAAAACATGAGTATATAACGTTTCACAACTGCAGGTTTCCACTTTTACTACAGTGAGAGACAAAATTAACATATATGTAAGATACTGGCTCGCCTTCTGCGATTTACAACAGGCAGTAATGTGATCATTTACTAAGCAAAACTTTATAAGCCTCAGTCTTAAGAACGTTTAATTTGAAGTTGGCGACAACACATTAATAAGCAGTTTTACTAGGAAAATTATTTTCAGCAAGCATCATTAACTTTAACTCACTCTCTTGCCACATTAACTTTAACATTCCTTTTTTACTATGTTCAAGAGGCATCAATTAGCAAAACACTGGGCTTTAACGTTCTTTCAGTAAGGACACTCGGAAATCACCTTAGTTCAAACGGAGAGGAACCTGAGAGGTGTTATGATAAGGAGAAAAATCAAGGTAGGTACATAAATTCAGTTATAAATTACCTTATATTTGAGCACACTAACACATCCATTAAGCTTATCTTTCACTGTACATTACTATAGTGCTCCAGTACAGTGATTGGGCAATGAGGTGGCGATTGCATGTTGGTAGGTGGAATTGCAGGTACAATTGCTTTTCTCGGTGGCGATGAAAGATACAAATTCCAGAATACTTCCAGATATTTATCCATCCATCCGAGGCATTGGAAAGTAGCAGAAAAAGCCTCTCTCGGGACCAGCACCCCATATGCAACTGTTACATGGCAATTCACAGTTAGGTAGCTCCTCCCCGACTCGTAGCTCGTCCCCGACTGACTCTTGTTCCACCTTTTCTACCTAGGCCAACCACAATTTGCGCGCGCTACTAAGTTCCGTTCCCGAGGGGAACCACTATAACTTTAACATACAAACTAACTAAGAACCCTAAGTGAAGGTCAGCAGTTTACACAACAGCAAACAAACATTTTAAACAAAACAGAACATTAGCACATATTGACATTTCTACCAAAAATTATTCACACAATATTACAATTATATACAGTAAGTTGTGTTCCCTCCAAATGGGACAAAGAATTTAAAAGACAGATACACTACTTTGCATAGAGTCAAATCATGACATCAAAGTCTTAACAAAGGAAGGAGTATACAGTTTTGTGTTATCAATTCAATCAATATTTACAGAAGCTCAACGATGTAACATTAAACCAAAGCAAAAGGCAAAATAAATCAGTACAGCATTAGAGCCATGGTGTTACACACTGAATTCGTTTTTTTTTTTATTTAAAGCTCCAATCTGAGTGTTATTTGCCAGATTCGGTCTCAATTTCCTAGTTGGCTGCTGTAAGCCATCGGATTTGTGACGGCGCGCGTTTCAAGTCTCACGTCTTGCATGTACCATTACCGGAGCGCACAATTTCATCTGTCGCCTTATTGGGTGCTCATACTACCACGTTTAAACATGTTTTTGGTTTGTTTGTAAAGATGGGGCCTCTCAATCATTAAGTCTCTCTCAGTGAGCATCTTATTTTACGTTTGTTACTGCTCCAATTTTATTCCAAAGGTTATGTAGTATCTGTTGCTAGTCATGGGTTCGTTAGCCAACCGAACGCATTATACTGGCCACTGTATCTCCATATTTCTAGAGATGGTTGCGGGAGTCGGCTGTTCGATACAGGCTGTCAAATGATACACCTTTCAGCCGTTTAGTTTCCAGACTTGTTTTATTTGGCTGCCAGTTTCAGCGTCTTACTGCGTCATCTTCAGGCCCCTGGTCAACTTGTAGGAAGAATCCACCTCGGTTCTGACGAAAACAGGGGCCATAAACATTGGTATCAGTAGATTTTTGCTACAGTGATCACTTCAGCCTTCATCTGTCGACTCGGAAGATGATGGCAGACGGTGGTTGAAGTGACCGCTACAGCAAAAATCTACTAATGCCAGTATTTCTGGTCCCTGTTTTGATCAGAACCGAGGTGGAATCTTCCTACACGTCGGTCAGGGGCCTGAAGATGACGTAGTAAGACGCTGAAACTGGCAGCCAAATAAAACAAGTTTGGAAACTAAACGGCTGAAAGTTGTTTAATTTGACATCCTGCATTAAACTGTGATTTGGTGTTCCGCTCCGCGTGGCTGTTGCTTGTTTACCCTCGCCCACGTGGCGGGAGATTTGTACAATTTGTGGTTGGCAGTCGAACTTACTGCTCGGCAATTGTTTTAGGAACCGGGTTCAAATATGGTCACCTTACTAGTTGCTTTGATTTGATTCCGTTTACACACTGAAAAAGGATTTACTTGGTTTGCCGTAATTTTGACCGTCGTGCGGGGCATTTGGTTTGTTTAGACGTCCGGCCCAAATCCTGTACTCAAAACTGTATTTCTCCGTTAATTAGGCAAGTATCTGCGTTTCTTTTTGTGTGACTTGCGGGAAATCTGCTGTAGAGCAGGCGTGGGCTTGACCGAACGGCAAGTTGTGTGCATGCGGTCCTGCACCACTTAACCTTTCCGAGCCCACTACGCCTTGCCAAGAGAGGTTTGTATAGAAAGTCGATGTATTTATTAGGGTCTTATTGCACTCCTACTTCAGCTCTCCTTTTTTTCTTATTTATAGCTCGTGTAAATTGTTTTAGTGTTAACTGGCTAATCTGCCAATTGAGTATTTCCTAGACTTATTTACGTAAAAGTCCAAAGGAACTTTGCGTCGTAATCAGAATAACACAGGCACTACATTATCGTATTTATCTGCCGATAACGGCCAAGCGGCTTTCAAGCACAACGTCTGACCAGTAGAGGAATACACGTAGTGAATGTACGAGCACAAGTCGTAGATGCGTCGTTGGCGACATATGGAGGTTTGGGTCTAGCTGCGAGTCGTGCGTGGATAGCCGAATGGTAGGGCGACCGCTCGCAACAAGCGGGATATCCGGGTTCGTGTCCCGGTCCGACACAAATTTTCACTGTCGGCATTCCATTCTACAGCTAATGGTTGTCCTTATTCGCAATTGTGAATTCATGTAATGTATTTCATAAGGGCTCTAGTCACCGCAGTGCCTGTTCCTTTCGTCACGCATGCACGTGTTAAGCAACTTGGCATCGTAATCAGAATAGCACAGGCACTGCAGTATCGTACATTGGAATAATGCCAAAATAAGTAATTTCTGCGCATGAAATGTTAGAAAATGTGAAAATTTTTTGGATATACATGCGGACGTCACAAGCCGAAGATAAAAAATAAGGAAACTACACTAGTGGTCATTAAAATTGCTACACCAAGAAGAAATGCAGATGATGAACAGGTAGGTATTCATTGGACAAATATATTATACTACAACTGACATGTTCACCGAGCGAGGTGGCGCAGTGGTTGGACACTGGACTCGCATTCGGGAGGACGACGGTTCAATCCCGCGTCCGGACATCCTGATTTAGGTTTTCCGTGATTTCCCTAAATCGCTCCAGGCAAATGCCGGGATGGTTCCTTTCAAAGGCCACGGCCGACTTCCTTCCCCGTCCTTCCGTATTCCGATGAGACCGATGACCTCGCTGTCTGGTCTCCTTCCCCATAAACAACCAACCAACTGACATGTGATTACATTGTCACGCAATTCGGGTGCATAGGTCCTGAGAAATCAGTACCCAGAACAACCACCTCTGGCCGTAATAATGGACTTGATACGTCTAGGCATTGAGTCAAACAGAGTTTGGATGGCGTGTACAGGTACAGCTGCCCATGCAGCTTCAACATGATACCACGGTTCATTAAGAGTAGTGACTGGCGTATTGTGACGAGCCAGTTGCTCGGCTACTATTGACCAGACGTTTTCAATTGATGAAGATCTGGAGAATGTGCTGGCCAGGGCAGCAGTCGAACATTTTCTGTATCCAGAAAGGCCCGTACAGAACCTTCAACATTCGATCGTCCATTATCCTGCTGAAATGTAGGATTTCCCAGGGATCGAATGAAGGGTAGAGATACGGGTCATAACACATCTGAAATATAATGTCCACTGTTCAAAGTGCCGTCAATGCGAACAAGTGGTGAACGAGAAGTGTAACCAATGGCACCCCATACTATCACGCTGGGTGATACGCCAGTATGGCGATGACGAATACGCGCTTCCCATGTATGTTCACTGCGATGTCACCAAAAATGGATGTGACCATCATGATGCTGTAAACAGAAACTGGATTCATCCGAAAAAATGACATTTTGCCATTCGTGCACCCAGGTTCGTCGTTGAGTACACCATCTCAGGCGCTCCTGTCTGTGATGCAGCGTCAAGGGTAACCGCAGCCATGGTCTCCGAGCTGATATTCTATGCTGCTGCAAACGTTGTTCGTGCAGATGGTTGTTGTCTTGCAAACGTCCCCATCTGTTGACTCAGGGATCGAGACGTGGCTGCACGATCCATTACAGCCATCCAGATAAGATGCCTGGCATCTCGACTGCTAGTGATACGAGGCCTTTGGGATCCAGCACGGCGTTGCGTGTTACCCTCCTGAACCCACCGATTCCATATTCTGCTAACAGTCATTGGATCTCCTCGACCAAAGCGAGCAGCAATGTCGCGATACGATAAACCGCAATCGCGATAGGCTACAATCCGACCTTTAGTAAAGTCGGAAACGTGATAGTACGCATTTCTTCTCCTTATACGAGGCATCACAACAACGTTTCACCAGGAAACGCCAGGCAACTGCTGTTTGTGTATGAGAAATCGGTTGGAAACTTTCCTCATATCAGCACGTTGTAGATATCGCCACCGGTGTCAACCTTGTGTGAATGCACTGAGAAGCTAATCATTTGCATATCACAGCATCTTCTTCCTGTCGGTTAAATTTCGCGTCTGTAGCACGTCATCTTCGTGGCGTAGCAATTGTAATGGCCAGTAGTGTATATGAGGATATTGGACGGATAATTCAGTACGTAAATGGGGATGGAAAACTATTAGTCATGGGAGTCTGGAATGCAGTTGGAGGGGAAGAGTAGAAGAATGGGTTACAGGAGAATATGTGCTCGGTAGAAGAAAAAAGAGGGAAGAAAAAGTTCTCCAAAGAATATCAGTAATACCGAATACTCTTTCAAGAATCACAAGAAGAGGAGGTGTACTTGGAAACAGCCAGGAGATAGGAGGAGATTTTAGTTAGATTAACATCATTGTCAGGCAGGGATTCCAAGATCCGATATTGGATTTTAAGGCGTACTCAGGAGCAAATATGGACTCAGGTCACAATGTAGTAGTGATGAAGAATAGGCTGAAGTTTAAGAGACTAGTCAGCAAGAATCAGTGCCCAGAGAAGCGGGATACGTAAATACTAAGAAGTGAATAAGTACATTTGAAGCTCTCTCAGGCTGTAGACACTGCGATAATGAATATCTCAGTAGGCAGAACAGCTGAAGAAGAATGGACATCCCCAAATAGGGAAATCATAGCAGTTGGGAAGAACACAGTAGATAAAAGGAAGACAGCTGCAAAGAAATCATGGATAACGTATGAAATACTTCAGCTGATCGCGGAAGGAAGGCAGTCCAAAAATATCCAGGGAAATTGGGGAATACAGAAATACACGGCACTTTAGAGCGAAATAAATAGGGAAAGAAGCGAAGCTGAGGCAAAGTGGTTTCGTGTAAAATATGGGGAAACTGAAATAGAAATGATTATCGAAGGACAGATTCAGCATATAGAAAGTCAAAACAACCTTCGGTGAAATTAAAAGCAAGGGCAGTAACGTAAAGAGTTCAGTGGGAATTCCATTGTTAATTGCAGAAGAGAGGGCGGATAGGTGGATAGACTACACTGAAGGCTTCTACGAGGCGGAAGATTTATCTCATAATGTGCTAGAAGAAGAACTGTAGTCGTCAGGAAAGACATAGAGGATCCAGTATTAGAATCAGAATTTAAAATAGCTTTGAAATATTTAAGATCAAATAAGGCAGAAGGGATGGATAACATTCGATTGGAATTTCCAAAACCATTGGCGGACTTGGCAACAAAACGACTGCTCGCTTTGCTGTGTAGAATGTATGAGACTGGCGATATATCATTTGACTTTCGGAAAAACATCATTCACACAATTCTGAAGACCGAAAGAGAGGACATGTGCGAGAATTATCGCCGAATCAGCTTAACAGCTCATGTATCCAAACTGCTGACAAGAATACTATACATAAGAATAGAAAACAAAATTGAGGAGGTGTTAGACGACTATCGGTTTGGCCTTAGGAAAGGTAAAGGCATAGCGGAGGTAATTCCGACGTTGAAGTTTATAATGAAAACGAGGCTGAAGAAAAATCAAGACACCTCTTAGGATCTGTCGACGTGGACAAAGCGGTCGAAAATTTAAAACAGTGGAAGATGTTCGAAATTATGAGAAAACAGGGGTAAGCTATAGAGAAGTAAGTGTAATATGCAATATATACAATAATCGAGAGGGATCAATAAGACTCGAAGACGAATAACAACGTGTTATGATTAATAAGGGTGTTGGACAGGGATGTAGTCTTTAACCTGTACTGTTCAATCTGTAGATCAAAGAAGCAATGATGGAAATAAAAGAAAGGTTCAAGAGTGGGATTAAAATTCAGGGTGAAAGGCTATCAATGATAGGATTCGATGATGACATTGCTTTCTGCAGCGAAGGTGAAGCAGCACTGCAGGTTGTGTTGAACGGAATGAACAATGTAATGAGTACAGAATATGGATTGAGAGAAATCGAAGAAAGACGAAAGTAATGAGAAGTAAGAGAAACGAGAACAGCGAGAAACTTACAATTGGGGATCACGAAGTAGACGAAGTTAAGGAATACTGCTGCCTAGGAAGCAAAGTAATCTATGAAGGACGGAGCAAATAGGACGTAAAACGTAGAGTATCACTGGCGAAAAAGGCATTACTGGCCAAGAGAAGTCTGCTAGTATTAGACATTGGTCTTACCTTCAGAACATAATTTATGAGGACGTACGTTTGGAGTACAGGATTGTACGACGGAAGTGAGACATGGACTCTGGGAAGACCAGAACAGAAGACAATCGAAGCCTTTAAGATGTAGTGCTAGAGAAGAGTGTTGAAAATTAAGTGCGATAATAAGGCATGAAATGTGGAGATTCTCCGCAGAATCGACGAGGAAAAGAGCGCATGGAAAACAATGGCAAGAAGAAGGGAAAAGAATGATAGGACATCTGTTAAGACATCGGGCGATATCTTCCATGGTACTAGAGGGAGCTGTAGAGGATAAAAATTGTAGAGGAAGACAGAGACTGGAATACATCCAGCAAATAACTGAGGACGTAAGTTGCAAGTACTACTCAGAGACGCAGAGGTTGTCACAGGAGATGAATTCATGGCGGGTGGCATGAAACCAGTGAGAAGACAGGTGACTAAAAAGGAAAAAAAAAACCTCAAGGCCACCCAGAAACTTTGCCCAATGACCACGAAGCCTTAGCTTTCTCACTGCCCTTAGATACTGAAAAAATGCGGGGGTGTGCTGAAAAATAATGCCTCCCCTTTTTTTATTCCGTTCTGAAGATCCTTTCAGATATTACATGTCATGCATATTAGTCGATCGATTTTAAACCCCCTGCGATTGGAGGGCTCCGAATTGTAGCATGTAACATGGCGGTGTGTAACGTAGCTACTTCAATGTACCTCGAGACCCTCAAAAAACTGAAAGCACAAATTGCAAGAGCTCGCCCGCAGATGTAGCACCGTCTCCTTCAGCATGACAATGGAAAACATACGAGCACAGCAACATCTTCAACAGTCCGACGCTATACTCTCTCTGTCGTGGGTCACCCTCGATAACACTCCCGACTTGGCCCCATACGGTTATCATGTTTCCTGCACTTAAAGGATACCTTCGAGGATCTCACTTGACACAGATGAAGCGGTACAAGCATTGGTGAGGTTGTCGCACCGTCAACAAAGTCAAACATTCTACAATGCCGGCACCAACAAACTGATCTCTCGTTCGGATTAATTTTCTAGCTAGGGTGAATTTCTTGAGGAATAAGTATATATAAATGAAGAATAAACATTTGGAATATTAATGATGTTTATTTAAAAAGATTCAAGAATTTTCACATAAGATAATTCGGAGTCATTACTTTTCAGCACGGCCTCGTAGTTAAAGGAAAGCCTAGTTCGTCCTTCCTTTCGATCACCCAGTGCTGTTCAGTTAATATTTGTAAGAAAACTCCATGCTCAAATACTCCGATGAGTACTAAATAGTATTGTATTTTCAGTTTATTGTAGTGTGAAACTAAAAATTTAATCCGTAATTTCGTTTACATAGGGAACTATCAGCGTCTCGTATTATAAAGTAATGTTTTGTTGAGTACTATAGGAATCGATGTATCTAAAATTCTCATTTAATTTAGTTGGCGCTTGTAGATTCTTTCTTTCATACTACAGCAGATTGCACGAACTACGCCTCTGCGAATGGACTTAGAAATCGAAAAATATGTTAAGTGAAATAAAAGGTTGTGAAAAATAGGCAAACATGTGTTTTCCCTGTGTAAGTACAACGTTTATCACTTCACGCTAATGATCTTACTTACTCCTGTTTTAAACTATTTTCGGTAAGATAAACAGAATACAATAGAATCAATGTCTATTTCTGTAAACACATGCTATCAGCAGTTTCATAGTTTTGTTATGAGAACGACTTATCATATATCACGTGAAATATTTCCTTGCATTATTGACTGGGAAGTATTGGCGAAAGAGGCAGTGGCCTTTGGCTCTTTACGTAATTTAAAGAACTCTTTACATTGTGTACACATAGTTATATTGTTAAAACATTACACAATTTAGAACGGCGCTCAATTAGTTTACGTTAAAATTGTTGTGTAACAGTAAACGAGCTGATATGCTACGGAAATACAGCATTTGGATGTGTACGTTTTCATAGGCCCAAACGGATCTGCTTGTGTTCTTGATGCACTTGCCCATTCACAAGGCCGCCATAGAAGTTATTCCGAAAATCTTTTTCTTTGCTGATCGCGAAATCATAATTAACACACGTTCAGTTCTGGATCAGAATGATGTAGCAGATGATATTCAGGAGAGAAGCAGCTTCTGGTTCGCGGCTAATTGCGATGACGCACAGTATTATCGGTTTGCTTCACACAGCTCTGTTCATTATGACGCTCTCCTTCCATGGCACCACAACCAGAAGGGCAGTAGACCGCTTTCCGGGATTTAGGGTACGTGGGAAACGTATCTGAAAGTGGGTACTTTTATAGTATTGTCCATACTACTATCCCATATTATATTGTTGTCAGTGTCTTAAACAGAGTACCGCATCGCTCGATCGCGAATGTTATGCACCGATCAATGGAAGATGGATGAAACAGGACATCAACGATACTGGGCACATGGGGAGTCCGAGAACTGGACTGATGTGTGCAACGTACTTTAAAATAATCAGTAACTGATGTATTATCCATTAGAAACATTACAAAATTAAATCAAATATTTATCCCCACCGACTTTATTTGCTCATAACCAAAACAAATCAAAATGTGCTATTCTGACACAATTTCAGTAGCATCTAACAATAAATAACTCTCTGGCACTAAACGATATCAGGAGTTAATCGCAGATTTTAAAAGAAAAAATATCAGCAGTGACATGAACGAGCTTCTGCCAGGAAAATATTACAGCAAGAAACCTACTTAAGAGCGCATTGTAACTGGTGCATGTCTCGAAACAACGGAAACGACTTAAAACAATAGAACGTCATCGAAGAAAAACCGATCTACTGTACTTGTAACCAGCGCGGGAGGAAACCAACAACATGCTGGGGCCTCACCGCCGACACCTGGAAATCCACAGCGTAAAGTCAGCGTCCCGCGCACCAGCGTCCTCACGTGAATTGTGATTTCGCCGTTCTGCTGATTACTGTCGATTAAACTATAGCGAAAGAAGGCTCTACATGCAGCGCGTATCCGCCCACCACAACCAAGAGGATAACAACCAACTTGCCTCGCTAGACATCGCCGTCGAGAAGTTAAAGTTGAACGGTGCCGTGCCCATCATGGCTCAACAGTTACGAAAAAATAAATGTATGTTTCTCTGAGCTCACCAGTAAAGAACGTAACGCGTACAATACCGACATGCTTATGAAAGATAGTGCTACATAGTGAAGACGGTAATACGAAAAGCATAAGAAATCTTTCAGGGACAGAAATTTAATGAAAGTGACTCAGCCTTATTCCTCACCCGAGGGCTGTATGGAAAGCATTAAGGAACTTGAAAACAAGCATGAGAGAACAATTTACGACCGATACTATCGACATTGAAGAGTGGAAGATTTTCCTATTAAAGGAAACAAGGGCATAGCTCCAACGATTAAGCAAAAGATAGCTTTTAGGAACAGCAATGTAATGAAACTGACTCAGTGGTATTTCTCGACCGAGGACTGTATGGAAAACGTTTATGAAGTTGAAAAGAAAGAAAAGAAAACGACGGAACAATTTACAATTGATAAAATGGACATCGAAGAGCGGAAGCATTACTTATTAAAGGAAACAATGATAGAGCTCAAAGGCTTGAGTTACGAATTACAGGTGGTAAGTCAGAACTATCGAGAAGTAAGAGTGTAACGTATTTCTGGGGTACAGAAGAAAATAACAACTCCAAAAGCCCAGGAAGTATACCTGTACAACTTAACTATTTGTCAGTTGTCTAAATGAAAAGCAGCTCCATTAGGGTGGAAATTCGCTGAAGTAAAGTCTACATAAAAAAACAAAAGTGCATGTGAATTATACGGTATTGAACGCGACTGTTTCGTCATCTAAATTTTGTGGGTGATTTTCACGACGTAGAATTCATGACTTTACGATTTATGACTAAGATCAGAGATGGTTTGGGACTAGATGACCCTTAAAGTATAATCCGTTCATTGTTAAACAGTTAACAGCAGGGTATTCTAAATACCTACCAAAAACTGTGTGACCGTCTACAAACATTAAACTGTGGATAGCAAACCAGCTAAAGTTAATGGATGGAAAATATGTTAGTGTCTTTAAAACCACATGTAAACGGAATATATCTAGAACTGGGCTAGCACAGGTTTTTCAGCTGACATGAGATGATGGAAATATAGACCATAGACTAAGTTGTCGCCTTTCACAAGTATTATTCAGAACACACTGGCTGACAGAACAGTGAAACACCAAGAAGACATGATCGGATGTCAGTGTAACTTTGTACATGTACACATCGTGGGCGGCTATGTAAATTATTAGAGTAGAAAATGTCTGTAGTAGGTACAACGACCCCCATAGAGCAGTAGTGTTGTTCGTGTTTAGTGCTGTCAACAGGTGGTGGTGGTTGTTGTTGGGATGTTTAAGGGGGACTAAACAGCTAAGGTCATCAGTCCTCCATGTCAACAGGCCTGGTAGAACATACGAAGTGCGCGAACGGCGTGAGATGTTGAGTGATCACTGTCAACCATACGAAAATGCCGCGCACACCTGCGAGATAGCGTGACAGGAGTCTACTGATGCACATTTGTATGTGGTACACGAATATGACTTTATAAACGATGTATGTCTTTGACAGGCTTTACATCGCAGACCCGGAGCTACTGCTAATGTTGGAGTAAGAGAGCGCTTGGTGCACAGTTGTAGGTAGCTGTCTGTGAGGGGAAGACGATGGAGTAGGCAGTTTTTGTGGTGTGCTATGTGAAGCCACCAAGTGTTAGATTAATCTAGGTATGTCAATATTGTTGAACATGGAAGCAGATTTCTTCATGCAAGCAAGGTAAAGATGTTACATAATTATGATTATGCAGATGATGTAGCCTTAATAAGCACTTCAAAAGCTGAATTAATCAGGATGATGCAAAATTATTACAAAATAGCTGAGAAAGCTGGACTTCATGTGAATGAAGAAAAGACAGAATATCTAGTCATAAGTAAAAAACTCCAAAAGAATACACCACTGACCGTAAATGGTCTCACTTTCAAGGCAGTTGACCACTTCAAGTACTTAGGGAGTCTTTTTAGCAGAGACAATAGAGCAGAAATAGAAATAGACGCCCGTCTAGCAGCAGGTAATAGAACTTTTTACAGCTGTATCAAAATTTTAAGGATGAGATCACTTAGTACTGAATTCAAAATCCGTTTTTATCAGTCAACTATTGTACCAGTAGCATTATATGGATGTGAAGCTATTACATTCAGGAAAAAAGATGAAGAAAAACTGTTGATATTTGAAAGAAAAATACTAAGAAAAATATTTGGACTATTCTTCGATGAAAATGTCATGGAGTGGAGGATAAGGAAAAATGAAGAACTACGGGAGCTGTACAAACATAGTACCATTGTGGAAATGTTAAAGAAGAGAAGACTGAACTGGGCTGGTCATGTAGCAAGGATGCCGGAGAACAGACTACCCAGAATAGCATCCACTAAGAAATTAGAAGGAAAGAGAAGAAGAGGAAGACCTCGAATTAGGTGGATGGAGAATATCCGGGAATATGCAGCTAGGATGGGCATCAACTCTGATTGGACAACAATTTCCCTGGATAGAAATAGTTGGAAGAGGCTCGTAGAGCAGGTGTATGGTCGATAAGGCCTTAGCCACGTGTAAAGCAAAGTAAAGTAAAGTAAGTTTTTGCCATCGCGTTAGTATAGATTTGGCTGATAATTGATAATTGTTCAGTAGCCCCAGAATGTATGTAAACTGTTTTGATGGAAAGGCTAGTTAGATATTTCACTTTTGTAATGTTTATAAGATTTGTTAACAGAGCTATATTTAATTTCATGATTTGCATTTACGTTGGATTAATGACGTTAGATAGTACTTGCTATTTAAATCTCATTGTTTGTGAATCAATTGTGAGAAATGTAACTTCAATTTTCAGATGTTTTTGAAAAGACAAACTTAACTTGCAATATAATTTTCCTAAAAAAAATCTGTGTTAGTAATTCACCATAATCAGTACCACCTTCCGGTCCAGGCCATATATTTTTAATGAAGTTGGATTTTCTTAGATGTCCTCGTTTATCAGCCAAAAGAATTCCTCGAGCATTTCAAAGTATTATGGAAAAGACTGCACACTACTGAGCCTGTAGCTAGCATATTTATACTTTTTTGAGAGACCAGGCTACATCACGTCCCATTGTTGCTGCTCTAGAGGTAAGATAATTTAATTTATTGTTATGTGCGGATGGCCAAAGTTATCAGTTTTGAACAGGCCCTGTTGATTCAGTAACTAAGGAGCTGAATGTAGCATTTTGCAGTGACTGTATTTCTTTATTGTTATTGGGAGTTGCATTGCCCAATCAAAACGTGTTTTGCTAAAAATAACACAGAGTAAGCGCACCACTTGCACCTACAACACGCACACAACTCTTCGACTGCAGTACTCATTCTACAGATCAGACATTCATTCAGTGTAATGGTGAAGTTTATTATTTCATTTTTAAGCAATGTTACGCTTTCTTTAAAAGAACGGTACAAGCGTTACCAGCGCACGAGAGAGTTTGCAAGGTGGTGTCCATTTGGCATGTAGTCTAATTGTGCAATACTCAGAGTTTTTAAGGGATTCGGATCATGAGAGCAGACACACTCTTCAACGTTCTCCTCGAGTATGTCTTACCACAACAAAGGAGGGTCGTCGTATTGTGCACCAGGCACATCGTAACCCCTTCACATCTCGGTCTGCCATCCGAGAACAAGTAACCCAACATTCTCTGTTGTTCTGTATCGGTTATCAAAGACTGGGAATAGCCGGGACCCGTGGATTATCGTCCCGCGCGTAGGCTGCTGTTCAGTCGATAAGCTCCTGTGGGGCCAAACTGCTGAGGTCATCGGTCCCTCGGCTTACACACTATTTAATCCAACTTAAACTAAAGGTAGAGAAAATAAACACAATCTTGCCAGAGAGAGGACTCGAACCTCCGACTGGGGAAGCCGCGCGAACCGTGGCAAGGTGCCCAAGACCGGGCGGCTACCCCGCGCGGCTAGGCTGTCGTTAACACCACAACACAGACGGCTGTGTCTGGAATGGTGCTGTGGCCGGTGGGCACGGACTGCTGTTGGATGGCGTCACACCGTCTCCAGAGATGAACTGCTGCTGTGGACTTCCCTGGTTGTCCATCGTCGGCGAATATGGCGAGCTTTCATTCTCCTAACGTTCTACGTTCTCCTGGCATCATGGTGTGGGGAACGAACACTTATATAAGCGGAAACGTTTGCATTCATACGACAATTTAAGACCTGAAGAGATACTAATAAAAATATCACCCACCGTCTCCCCACAAGTCGAAGACGTTAGTGGGAATTTCTGTCATCAATGACTATGGGGGGGGGGGGGGGGGAGGAATAACGATGGAGGCAGACAAGGTATGTGGCGCAGGTAATCCTCAGGGAATGTTAGGAAGTAACGTTCTATAGATGAAACGATAGTCACAGATTCGAAACTTGAATTGGACTAGAATGAGGAAATAAGCCAGGCATATCCGTTTCGAAGCAACCGCTTCAGCAATTAACCTAATCGATTTTGGGAGGTAGCAGAAATCCCAGTTCTAGAATGTGAGTCCTGTGTCCTGAACCACGTGACATCTTGTTTGATATACAGGGTGGTCCATTGATCGTGACCGGGCCAAATATCTCACGAAATAATCGTCAAACAAAAAAACTACAAAGAACTAAACTTCAAGGGGGAAACCAGATGGCGCTATGGTTGGCCCGCTAGATGGTGCTGCCATAGGACAAACGGATATCAACTGCCTTTTTTTAAATGGGAACCCCCATTTTTTATTACATATTCGTGTATTACGTAAAGAAATATGAATGTTTTAGTTGGACCACTTTTCGCTTTGTGATAGACGGCGCGGTAATAGTCACAAACGTATAAGTACGTGGTATCACGTAACATTCCGCCAGTGTGGACGGTATTTGCTTCGTGATACATTACCCGTGTTAAAATGGACCGTTAACCAATTCCAGAAAAAGTTGATATCGTGTTGATGTATGGCTATTGTGATCAAAATGCCCAACGTGCGTGTGCTATGTATGCTGCTCGGTATCCTGGACGACATCATCCAGGAGTCCGGACCGTTCGGCGGATAGTTACGTTACTTAATAATCCGCACATCAGTAGCAGACACATTGCGCGAGAATCGAGAATCTCTAACACGTCGGTGTTGAGAATGCTACATCAACATCGATTGCACCCGTACCATATTTCTATGCACCAGCAATTGCATGGCGACGACTTTGAACGCCGTGTACAGTTCTGCTACTGGGCACAAGAGAAATTACGGAACGATGACAGGTTATTTGCACGCGTTCTATTTAGCGGAGAAGCGTCACTCACCAACAGCGGTAACGTAAACCGGCATAATATGCACTACTGGGCAACGGAAAATCCACGATGGCTGCGACAAGTGGAACATCAGCGACTTTGGCGGGTTAATGTATGGTGCGGCATTATGGGAGGAAGGATAATTTGCCCCCATTTTATCGATGGCAATCCAAATGGTGCAATGTATGCTGATTTCCTACGTAATGTTCTACTGACGTTACAACAAGATGTTTCACTGCATGACAGAATGGCGATGTACTTCCAACATGATGGACGTCCGGTACATAGCTCGCGTGCGGTTGAAGCGGTATTGAATAGCATATTTCATGACAGATGGATTGGTCGTCGAAGCACCATACCATCGCTTGCACGTTCGCCTGATGTGACATCCCCGGATTTCTTTCTGTGGGGAAAGTTGAAGGATATTTGCTATCGTGATCCATCAACAACGCCTGGCAACATGCGTCAGCAAATTGTCTATGCATGTGCGAACATTACGGAAGGTGAACTACTCGCTGTTGAGAGGAATGTCGTTACACGTATTGCCAAATGCAATGAGCTTGACGGATATCATTTCGAGCATTTATTGCATTAATGTGGTATTTACAGGTAATCACGATGTAACAGCATGCGTTCTCAGAAATGATAATTTCAAAAAGGTACATGTATCACACTGGAGCAAACGAAATAAAATGTTGAAACGTATCATCTTTCTGTATTTTAATTTGAAAAACCTACCTGTAACCAACTGTTCGCCTAAAATTGTGAGCCATATGTTTGTGACTATTACAGCACCATCTATCACAAAGCGGAAAAAGTGGTCCAACTAAAACATTCATATTTCTTTACGTACTACACGAATATGTAATAAAAAATGTGGGTTCCTATGTAGAAAAACGCGGTTGATATCCCTTTGACCTATGGCAGCGCCATCTAGCGGGGCAACCATAGCGCCATCAGGTTTCCCCCTTCAAGCTAGACAAATTTCGTTCTTTGTAGTTTTTTCGTTTGACTCTTATTTCGTGACGTATTTGGCCCTGTCAGGATGAATGGACCACCGTGTATAAGCGGAAACGTTTGCATTCGTTCGATAATTTAAGACCTGAAGAGATACTAATAAAAATATCACGCACCGTCTACCCATAAGGCGAAGATATTAGTGGGAATTTCTGTCATCAATGACTGGGGGGGGGATAACGATGGAGAGTGACAAGATATGTGGCACAGGTAATCCTCAGGGAATGTTAGGAAGTAACGTTCTATTGATGAAGCGATTGTCACAGATTTGAAGCTTGAATTGGACTAGAATGAGGAAATAAGCCAGGCATATCCGTTTCGAAGCAACCGCTTCAGCAATTAACTTAATCGATTTTGGGAGGTAGCAGAAATCCCAGTTCTAGAATGTGAGTCCTGTGTCGTGAACCACGTGATATCTTGTTTGAAATATATTGCTGAGAACGTGGGAATGGTTCAAATGGCTCTGAGCACTATGCGACTCAACTTCTGAGGTCATCAGTCGCCTAGAACTTAGAACTAATTAAACCTAACTAACCTAAGGACATCACACACATCCATGCCCGAGGCAGGATTCGAACCTGCGACCGTAGCGGTCACGCGGTTCCAGACTGAAGCGCCTTTAACCGCACGGCCACACCGGCGGGCGAGAACGTAGGAGGTATGAAGCATGAAGAGATACGAGATAGGCTATACGTTATTTTAGATAAAACTAAATAGGAATCGTTGTGCTGAATATTACGAACACTCGCCAGTGCAGATAAAGACAGGATCCAGAGTTAAGAATTGAGCACTAACGTCAGTGTTATTGTTTCAGCTACGTGTACTTTCCTAACTCTTTCGGTGACAACCTAGTTTTAGCTACGAAATCAATATACAGACAGTTCCACAAGAAAGTGTAAGCTATAATTTTAAATGTAACGTCCGCAGCGGCATCTCTTGTAGTGGTCTCGAATCTGTATTCAGTGCGCCTTTGTACCTTGTATAGATAAAAAGTGGGAGAGTTCAGTGTTTTGTTTTGTCGGTTGCAGTTTAAAATGGGTGCAAGATATCTGAAGCATTACGAGGCAGTGTTCCTTGTAAATCACCCAAAAGACCCGAAACTTTTATATGGAGCTACTGCTAAAATTCTTTCAAAGATATTCGTTGCAAAGTGAGTCAGACCATATTTATAGGTTGGAAACGTGGATGATTTATCGGAGAGATGGCTAAGGTGGCAAGCTATAATCGATAATGGCCATGATTGGATTAACTACTAGGTAACAGTTCAATAATATGTATTTTCATGCAAACATATATTTACAATAGTGTCTATTTCATAAAGATAACGGTGTACACTTTCTTGAAGAACTCATTGTATATATTTCCAATAACTTTCTCTCAGTCTCGTGAGGACATCACAACAAAATACAGAAAGTTTAGTATGTTGCACGCAATCTGCTAAAGGGACATCAAAATAAAAACTGTTTGCCCTTTTCTCAAATAAAAATATGAACTACTACAAAGATACTGCACGAAATGTTCTTTCATACCAAAAGAATTTTATGTCAAATAAAACGTTCTCGAAAGATCTGACTAATGAAATCTTATCTGGTTATCAAACGTGTAAATGCGACGACGCTGTTACTTCACTGATAAGTCACGTGGAATTCCACGTTAAAAGGGCCATCTTATCTTGATTTTTCCATCAGACGTTTCCAAATCGCCCAGCCATGAGATCTTCTGTTCATAAGTTCACACGTAGCGAATATTGGACGACAGTCACTGATTGAAATACGCCACAGGTAGAATTAAAGGGAAATTCTATTCAATACTGTAGGCAAACAATACGTCAGTCACAGTATTAAGAAATGGGTAATCATGCACGTAGCTACCGTTCTAAGATAAAAATACTTCTAACAATATTACTACGGAACTAATATGAAAAATTTCATATTAGCGCCTTGAGCTGCTGGTAAAATACAGCAACCAGTTCTGCATGGTATGAACCTGTTCACAGCGTTAACGCCGATTACAGTTTCAACATGAATGTGTGCACTCCAAAACAGAGTTTTTAAAGATCGACGACGTAATTTATGTTACCATATACCCTCTTTACTTCGGATGTGCAAGGGAATCGATTGAACACACTTTGCACAGACATGAAGGGACGAGGAGGTAAAGTACAGACAGCACGAGACTACAAGATTTTGAAACGTCGCGTTACAGGAGAATGCAGAAGCTTTGGTTAGGTATGTCGAGTCAATAATGAGGAGACACTGAACAGAATTGGAGAGAAAAAGAGACTTGTTGCGCAACCTGGCAGAAAGACGGAATAGACTGATGGGGCACATCCTGATGCATTGAAGAATAATTCATTTCGTAACGGACTGTGTGTCAGGGTTAAAAATAGTTGAGGGAGACAAAGGCGGGAATTAAGTACGCTGGTTGAAGGTTTATGCAAGTTGCAGTAATTATGCGTGGTTTAGGAGAGTTCAACATAGCGCGCTAGCGTGGAGAACTCCAACAAACCAGTCTCCTTACTGAATATCATCCAAAAATACATACTCTTTGAAAAGATTCCTTCGATGAAAATTATATATAGTGGGGTCCAAAACGATGTATCCACTGTTTAAAAGTCCATAACATGCAAACTAATTGACGGATTTGTCTCATTTTTGGTGAAAGTGTAGCTTAATGTCCAACTTAAAGATATCACTGTAGGTGTTCGAAATGGTCACCATTAACATCCACACACAAACGATGCCGCCGAACTGCAGCACGAACTACTGACTGCAACGTGTTAAGTTGGATATTTGTACATGGATCTACGACGGATTCTCGAAGTTCATCCAATGTGCGTGGATTTTGTCGATAAACGACGTCCTTTAGTGTTTCCCACAGGTAAAAGTCCAGAGGAGTTAGATCTGGGGAACGTTGTAGATACTCCACAGCACCTCTACGGCCTATCCATCTTCCTGGTAGATTTTCGCCGAGATACGCTCTAACACGATTTTGGTAGTGGGCTTGGGCACCATCTTGTTGAAAGTAAACTCTTCCGTCTCCATACAAGTCTCGGTTGGTAGGTACAATGGATGTCTGAAGCTTCTGAAGGTACACCTCACCGGTAACTGTGCCGTCAAAGAAGAATGGCCCAATCATGTCCCGATAAGACAACCCACACCACACATTTACTCCTGGCAAATTCACGGCTTTGTCTACATGGACGTTCGGATTTTCGGCGGCCCAGTAGATGCAATTGTGGCGATTTACTGTGCCATTGAGTTAGAACTGTGTCTCATCAGACCACACAATCATCTCTGCAAATTCTACATCGTTCCGCACCATGTTAGTAAGCCACTCGCAGTACTCCATTCTACGATCTGGGTCGTCCTCGTTCATTGCGTGTAGCAATCGTGGGATGTAGCACTTCCAGTTCGCTGTCTTCAAACTTCGCCGAACACTTGAGCGATTCACTCCTGTTTCACGGGCACACTGTCTCACAGACTTCTGTGGCGAGCGAGTGAATTGTTGTAACACATGGCGGGAGTTATCTGGACTTGTTACTGTTACAAGTCGTCCAGATCTTTGTTTGTGTACATCTTTAACACAGCCTTCGGGTTCAAATTTGTCTCGAATGCGACGAATCGTTAAACGTGTCGGTGGATCTGTTTGATACTGATTTCGCCATTGTCGTTGAACCTCATTAATGTTTTGGTGCGTAAAATACCACTTGAAAACTGACTTCCTTTCATCGAATGTAATTCTTGCGCCAGCCATGTTTACTCGAGTAACTAGATGCAACTAAGAACAAAACACTGACTATCTGGCGAGAGTCATCTGACAAAACAAAATAACGCAGTACAACGCTTGTGTGGCCATTGCCGGAACTACAAACTATTACACTACCAAAGATGAGACAACTCCGTCAATTAGTTTGCCAGTTATGGACTTTTAAACAGTGGATACATTTCTTGGACCCCTCTCTCTCTCTCTCTCTCTCTCTCTATATATATATATATATATATATATATATATATATATACTTTTCATTGAAGGAATTTTTTCAAATAGTGTATATATATATATATATATATATATATATATATTGCCGAGACTATGCGTAACACAAACACCCTTCTTTCCCCAGTCACCCACACTTGAATCAGTATGGTTACTACCATTCTCTATTTTTCGAAATGGTTCCTCATAGGAGCATCACATTTTATGATCAACCAATTTAACAATAAATTACTCCAAAACCAAAGTTTAATGTTTCAGTGGTGTGTTCTGTACTCAAAAAGTATGTAATACATAAGTTTCGGAAGTGAGTAGGGATTACTTACAGAAAACTACAAAGTGACCCTTACGTAGAATGTGAGAGAGTTAAAATCATTTTGCGTAGACACTAAAGAAAAAAATGATGGTTAAAATAGTGTTACTGAGATAGGTAACAAATAAGTATAAGCAAATTTATGCGATCGAATTAATGTCGCTGGCCCATGGCGTATTCTATGTCATAGAGAACATGTATTGAGGAAGTGAATGCTTGTTGCGGAACATTTAAAAACTGATTTGCAGATTCTCACTCATGAAACATCGTAGTCATATCACATTAAACACAGACAATATCCTCCTTTAGTGCAAATAATAATGCATGTCGAGTAATAGGTACACGACATAACTGTATTCACCAGCACAGGTTACTTGAGTAAGTTCTGAAGAAGGTAGTAGCTAACGTTCGGGTAATATACGAACGTGTATACTTGTATTTCCGAATTGCGCTAAATAAATACTGGCGGCTTGAAAGTCAGGCCGGTGGCAGACCGCCAAATCTGAGAGTCAGTGTTCATTTCCTGATTGAATATAGGACTTTCGCTGACAGTTAGATAGTCTGCTCCAACAGTGGACTGTGGCCGTACCTTCACACTGAGCTGTATAACTGGCCGCTTGCACCCGCCCCAGAAAAGGTGGAAAAGAACGATGTACCATCTCACATAGCACCATGCTTAGAACAGGTTCAATAACGTAGTATGAAAGCCCTACATCAGAAAACTATTTACTTGCAATTACTTCACAACATGATGAATAGGAATTTCAGTCACAATTAATCCAGTTGACAGTACAGATATATGATTACGTTGTAACGTTGATAGGAGATGACATATTTAACCTTTAGAAACTATTATAATTGATAGAAAAGCCAATTTACAAATGCATTATGGTAAACGTGGATGACGAAAACGAAAGTAAGGTTTTTTTGTCCACTGAAGCCCTGTAGCACGTGACAAGCAAAACTGGATGACTCATAACAACGTATTCTGACCAAAGATTACTGCGGAATACGAGTATAGTAACTAGCAGACAACGCCTATAAAATTATCCCTTTAAAAATCTGAATGTTCATGCACTTACGTCATGTAAATAATAAGGTCTTCAAGCCAGTATGACCAGAAGGCAACGTCTCTTCTTTCAGATGCGATGGCTGGTACAGCTGTTAAGTGTCCTACAGAACGTTTGCTGTGCATATATAAAGCACTCAGCAGTGTTCCCCCGTTCTGTGTGATGATAGCGGCGATAAAACTCAGCCCTGTAATGATCAGTATCTCTGCGTACGTGAGGCAGATATAACTATATGGAACGAACATCTCATTGTAACCTCTAGACGAAACAACAACGTGTTTTTTTTTTTTTTGTATTTTTTTCAGCCTGCTTGGCTAATTTGAAACTTCATCACTTCATAGTTTTGTTATAACTAGGAATAAGACAATAGTTGTTACAACTAGGAATGACACACTAAATAAATCACCGTTCCACGATTTATTGACACAATACTGATACAAATAATTTCGTTACCAAGCATAAGGTTATAGATGAACACTTTACGGAAAGTTATATAAATTGATGGTGGTTATACCAGTGTCCAGGAAGTGCAAGTAAAATGCATAGCCGACCGGTGTGGCCAAGCGGTTAAAGGCACTACAGTCTGGAACCGCGTGACCGCTACGGTCGCAGGTTCGAATCCTCCCTCGGGCATGGATGTGTGTGATGTCCTTAGGTTAGTTAGGCTTAAGTAGTTCTAAGATCTAGGGGACTGATGACCTTGGAAGTTAAGTCCCATAGTGCTCAGAGCCATTTGAACCATTTTTTAAAATGCATAATTCCGGCAAAAATTACAAGTCCGTTGACATACTAAGCCTAGTGAACGTTGAAGTTCCGGTATAGTATTCGGATTCTGAGTCCAGAGCGCAGCCGAGTCAACCTCGAGCAGCAGATCCAACGCAGCTTAGCACTTCCCAGCTGTCGAGTAGCAACATAGCACAATGAGAACTGGCTTGTAGACATTAGGAGCAGCGTTAAATATAGCTCCATAGCTAACGGAGCCGACGGCTGCAGCCGCTGTATATTCTGGGTGGGCAATCGCTGAGTGTTAGTGATGGCCAATTGTTGTGTTTTGAAGCAAGCGCTCTTGAAGCGATGTTAGCATTTGTCGGCCACGTGTAATGGAGCACGCTGCTGCTCGGTGCGGAGATTTAATAGTGGTGGATATCACACACCTTCCCTCTTACAAAAGTGGGGAAATATCTGCCGCGAATGAAAGCCACATCCATGTGGTCCTTCTCCAAGTCCTCAGCGACGTTGGTGACTCAGGGCACAGAAGCATACGGACGAAATCGCCCCTGCCAGGGACGAAGGTTGTATGGCATGGACCTCGGCAACGGAGCCGGTGGAGCAGGGGGAGCCAGTGGCATGCCATGATTTTCATCCGGATGTACTCGTGGTTGATAACCAGGTGACATCTCGTAGTCTGGGAAAGGAAGCCCCTGGGGCTGGGCGACGTCTGGGGTAAGTCGCTCTTGTTGGATGGTGCGGTATTGGTCACCTGGCTTTGGGCAAAAGGCACGTATAAAACTGGTGTTACTATGGCTGGGTGCGGTAGATGGGAACTAAGCTTTGTCTTGATGTTTGAACCAGTTTACCACAAACTTTTTCACTTCCTCGTTGTCCCGGAACCTCTTCCCACGTAACGCCTCCTTCAGTGCATCAAACAAATGGAAATCACTAGGTGCTAAATCACGACTGCAAGGGCGTTGAGGCAGTACTTCTCGGCCCATTTTGTCGATAGTTTCACGGTTTAGTTGAGCAATGTGTGGACGTGCGCTGTCTTCTGGAGAATCACACCTCTCCTCTGAGATCCACGATGTCTTTCTCTCATGGCTGGCTTCAACTTGTTTAAAAGCAAATCCGAGTAGTGTTGGCTGTTCAATGTATGCTGCTCTTCAACATAATCACAATAAACTGGACCTTCAGCAACTCAAAAGACCGTCAACATGACTTTTCCTGCTGATACTTGGGTTTTGAATTTCTTCTTGACAGGGGAGTGGGTGTGCTTCCACTCCATGCTTTGTCTTTTTAATTCTGGCTCATCCTAGTGAACCCAAGTTTCATCAAAAGTCAAAATTGTGTTGAGGAAGTGTTCATCTTCTCTTTGATAATTTTCCTTTAGGTCTGTGCGCACTCTCATCCTTGTTTCCTTGTGGAGTCGCCTCAACTCCTTTGGGACTCATCTTGCACATGTTTTACGGTACTTCAGATTGTTATAGATAATGTTATCAACTTAATCAGTACTAACTTGAACCTTATTAACTACTTTTCCACAGTCACACGGGCGTCGGCACGAATAATGTTATCAATTCGACTTTCAAGTGAGGGAGTTGAAACTGCAGCTGGTCGGCCAGAACGCTGTTCATCAGTCACTGAGTCGCGACCATTTTTGAAATGCTCTACTCACTTGTAAAGATTTACACGATTCATACAACCTTCACCATCAACTTTAGACGTTCTACAGTATATATTCACTGGTTTCTCGCCTTCTGCAAGTAAAAAACGAATAACAGAACGCTGTTCAACTAATGTAGACATTTCAGTCGGACCCGCCATCTTGAAATGTATTTTTGAGGTTATAAATAAAACAATGTTGATACATCAGCTGATCAGGGCTCATCTCAGCGAGGCCAACTTAAAGCGATAAAAGTATCAAACTTGCCCTACAAAAAGTTTTTTTCCTCAGACGATTTTGTCTCTTTAATTATTGAATGACTCTCCTACTTACGCACCGTGAACATCGTGCCTTTATTTACGTTTTCAATAACTGTCTTAAAACCTTCTCTTGCAAAATTCTGCAAAGCGTTAGAAAGGAAAAAAAATATGGTATGTAAATAAACATCCGAAGACGGGATGCCTAACATCATGAAATGTCATCATGGAAAAATAAATGTTTATAAAAGCAACATACATAATACATATTATAAATATATGTACATGTGTGTGTGTGTGTGTGTGTGTGTGTTTCTACATTACACGAAACATTTTAACCGAACTTGGTACACATATCCTTTACTGTCAGGCAATAGTCTCTGTAAAGGTGAGAACCATGTAAGTAGTTCAGGAGATATAGCGTCATAAATAATGAGATGCATGAAACACTGCAGCATCATGCTTGACATTTAAATTAATTTAGTAGGAGGCAAAGTACTATGGAGATGCTCATCCAACTCAACTGGCAGTTGCTACGAAAGAGGCTTCGTGCATCATGGTGCGGATTATTGTTAATGGTGAGCCTATTCAGAACAATCTCACGTGCCAATTCACTTGGCTGATCGAAAGCATGACGGATTCAAGACGACGGAGACGAAGGCCACAACAGAAATTCACCGGCAAGGCTACAGAGAGACGGAAATGCCATTGGAATTCGTATCTCGGCCAGCGAGAAGCATTTCCTGTGGAGCAGAAGGCAGTACACATGTAATCTGCTATAGAATTTACTGTCGCGTCTGAATCCTGTCTATCTTTTCTGCAGTTCATCATGGCGGAGAACAAGAGCTTGAGCTACCTGTTCGATCCGGAAATCGAACGAGAGTGCTATGAAGTTCGTTCTCTTCTCCCTCGCCCTAAAATAAATCACGCACGAATCTCAAAGGTGAAGATACTGCTGCTAATCATTTTGTTCACAACCTTCAGTGCAAAAATTTACGACCCTCTTTGGAAAAATTTACTACTGACAATTACGTGTGTGCGACCAGAGTTGTTGGATGGAGGACAGTGGTGTTTGTCGCAAGCCAACGATCACCTACCATAGCTCTAATGCTCTACTGATTTATTTTGCTTTTGTTTCATTTAATGTTACGTCGTTGAGCTTCTGTAAATGTTGTTTGATTGAATCGATAACACAAAACTGTATACTCCTTTTTTTGTTAAAACTTTGATGTCATGGTTTGATTCTATGCAATGTAGTATATCTGTCATTTAAATGCTTTGTCCCAATTGGAGGGAGACAAAACTTCCTGTATATACTTGGAATTTGTTTAAATAATTTTGTGTAGAACTACCAATACATGTTCTGTTTTATTGAAAATGTTGGTTTGCTGTTATGTAAACTACTGACCTTCACTTAGGGTTCTTAGTTATCTTGTGTGTAAGAGATAGTGTGGTTCCCCTCGGGAACGGAACTGAGTAGCGCGCGCAAATTGTGGTTGCCCTAGGTAGGAAAGGTGGAACAAGAGTCAGTCGGGGACGAGCTACCAAACTGTGCACTGCCATGTAAAAGTTGTATATTGTGCTGGTTCCGAGAAAGGCTTTTTCTGCCCTTTTCCAATGCCTCGGATGGATGGATAAATAGCTGGAACGATTCTGGAATTGGTATCCATCATCGCCACCAAGAAGGGACAGAGTCCAGCAATTCTGCCTGCAAATCCACCTACCAACATGCAGTTGCCACCACATTGCGCAATCACTGTAACGGAATACTATAATAATATACAGTGAAGGATCAGCTTATTGGATGTTTTAGTGTGCACAAATATAAGGTAACTTATAACTGAATTCATGTACCTACCTTGATTTTTTCCCTATTACAACACCTCTTAGGTTCCTCTCCCTTTCAACTATGATTAACGAGTGTCCTAGTTTGTGGAAATAATGAAAGCCTCAAAACATTAAATGATGTTGTTTGATCTTTGGTAATAGGAGAGTATTCAGGTTTACTGTGGATTTCATGAGGTAGTAAATGTAGTTTTGTGAAAGCCTCCCGGTGATGGAAACAGTCCAATTTATAGGTTAGTGGAGTTTCAAAGTCACCTATTTAATCATTTACTTGCAAGTAGCAGACTGGGGTAATAAAGACAATTTGTTGTTTCTTTTAAAGATTAAAAGTTCATAAAACTAAAGCTTATAAAGTTTTGCTTAGTAAATGATCACATTGCAGACTGTAGTAAATTATAAAAAGTGAGTCAGTTTCTTGCAATTTTGTCAACATTGTGTTTCGCTGTTGTAAAAGTGGAAAACTGCAATAGTAGAAAGTTATATGTTCATGATTGCTAAGTGTTTGTCTTTCTTGTGTATTGGAAGTGCATATTAATAGTATAACAGGATCCACAGTTTGTCTATTGTGCTTATGCTAGGTAACAAGTAACGGGAAGACCACTATTTATAAAAACCATAATTTATTTATTCAAAAGACAGTGAGAAGTAACCTGTTAGTGAATTCCAATTAAACTTCATTTTAAATAGTAAAGTATTTAACTGAGAGAGACTTAACCTGTTACCAGCTCATAATTTTGCAGTGAACAACATTTATAATTCTATATAAATTATCAAAGTGTTTGAAAAATAATACTGTACCTATGTCCAATTAATGATTCTGCAGTGAATATTAATAGTAACGTTATAAAGAGCATTCAGTTTGAATAAGCCCTGAAAGTAATAGTGTGTTTCGTTATCTGTTATATTTTTGCAAATAGTTTGTGCTGCTCCCGCTGTCAGTTCCAACCTTAACGTTAACATATGCAGGTGTCAGAGTTCATTGCACTAGCGTGTGGTAAAATATGGGTTGTGTTATCCGTTAAACTTACTCATACCTAATTTCTTCAACAAGAACGTTAATCTTTGTCTTGCCTAATTAGGATGGCGACCGTTTTCCTTATTCTTTAAACAATGTAGCTAGGTAAAACATTATTAAATACTATTCAAATATTTACGAAATTCTGACTTTGATTTCCGATAAGCCACCTCCGTTAGGTACAACACAGTCAACACAACAAAATTCCTCTCAGAGGGTAACACTGCTCTGTTGCTTTATACCATAGAGCCTACAGTTTTATTTTGGTTTCTCTACGTTAAAGGAATTCTGCAAAGCACCCATTGTATGGACACTCAGGACTTCCAGATCATAGATGCATCCGAGAGTGGGATTATTCAGCATCATCACTACCCTTTTCACAAGTGTGTTGTGGCCAATGCAAAACCACTTTGAGGGGAATATTTTATTTGTATCTGCTAGTTTTTTTCTATAATACTATTCACCGAACTTTATAGACGTTCCTTCTACTTCTACTGGCAACGAGTGTATTGATTACTGAATAGATGAAAACACCAGTAGCGCGAAAGATAATGATATTGTTCGTTGCTCTTGAAAAGGTTGATCCAAAAGGCTATTGGGTAAAACTGTGTATAATGTTGGACCACGTCAGATGTTTTATTATGATCAGAAAGCCGAGACTTGTTATCTCAAAAAAGCATATGGGTAACCGCAGGCAATAGATAACGCCAGCAGATAAAGACAGGGACTAAATTTCACTCTCACTTTTATCTCGAGGAATGCCGTGGTACTTCACGTGTCCAACATAAATGCAAAAGACACAGCGAGATAGTTACGGTCTAAATGCCTGGGTATGTTTTGAAGTCCCGTATTGGCCTTCTAAATCTTTTGTCTTGGCACGACTTAGTCTAGTTGACAATTTCTCGCGTCTGCCTGTCTTTTCTGAAGATACATTTTCTCTGGTGATTTCGTGAGATCGTGTTAGCTACAGTGAGCGGATGCTACCACCGCATACCAGCTCTTCCCATTTCTCTCCCCTTTCACTGATCCCCCCAGCGAGTGACGCGGCTCCGAGGTTACGGCAGTGTCCTCACATTTGGGAGACCGGTACTCAAAGTCACGTCAGGCTATCCCGTCTTAGGGCTCCCGTAATTTTATTAAATCGATTATGGTGAATGACAGTAAAATCCCTTCGAAAATCGCACAATCGATTTGTCATCCTTTTCTGGTTCAGTCCGTTCTTATTCCGTATTTCTGGTTTTCCGGAAGGCTTTTGACACTGTACCACACAAGCGGCTTGTAGCGAAATTGCGTGCTTATGGAATATCGTCTCCGTTATGTGACTGGATTCGTGATTTCCTGTCAGTGAGGTCGCAGTCTGTAGTAATTGACTGTAAGTCATCGAATAAAACAGAAGTGATTTCTGGCGTTTCCCAGGGTTGTGTTATGGGCCCTTTCCTGTTCCTTATCTATATAATCGATTTGGGAAAAAATCTAAGCAGCCACGTTGTTTGCAGATGGCGCTGTTGTTTATCGACTAGTAAAGTCCTTAGAAAATCAAAACAAATTGCAAAACAATTTAGAAAAGATATCTCTATGAGGCGAAAATTGGCAGTTGACCCTAAATGCCGCCCGGGATTAGCCGAGCGGTCTCAGGCGCTGCAGTCATGGGCTGTGCGGCTGGTCCCGGCAGAGGTTCGAGTCTTCCCTCGGGCATGGGTGTGTGTGTTTGTCCTTAGGATAATTTAGGTTAAGTAGTGTGTAAGCTTAAGGACTGGTGACCTTAGCAGTTGTCCTATAAGATTTCACACACATTTGAACTTTTTTTTTACCGTAAATAACGAAAAGTGTGAGGTCATCCGCAAGAGTGTTAAAAGGAATCCGTTCAACTTCAGTTAGACGATAAATCAGTCAAATCTAAAGGCCGCAAATTCAAGTAAACACCTAGGAACTACAATTACCAACAACTTAAACTGGAACGAACACATAGAAAATGTTCTGCGGAAGCTAACCGAAGACTGCGTTTTATTGGCAGGACATTTAGAAACTGTAACAGATCCACTAAGGAGACTGCCTACACCACGCCTGTCCGTCCTCTTTTAGAAAACTGCTGCGCGGTGTGGGATCCTTACTGGATAGGACTGACGGAGTACATCGGAAAAGTTCAAAGAAATGCAGCACGGTTTGTATTATTGCGAAACAGCGGAGAGAGTGTCTCACTGAAATGATACAGGATTTGGGATGGACATCATTAAAACAAAGGAGTTATTCGCTGCGGAGAAACCTTCTCACGGAATTCCGATCACCAACTTTTCCTCTGAATGTGAAAATATTTTTTTGACGCTGACCAAAATGGGGAGAAATGATCACCGTGATGAAATATGGGAAATCAGAGCTCGCACGGAAAGATATAAGTGTTCGTTCTTTCCGCGCGCTCTACGAGATTGGAATAATAGATAATTGTGAAAGTGGTTCGATAAACTCTCTGCCAGGCACTTAAATGTTATTTGCAGAATATCCATTTAGATGTAAATGTATGTCCATCTCTAGTGACCTCATAGTCGATGTGATGTTAAGCCAAAACTTCCTTCCAGAATGAAATTTTCACTCTGCAGCGGAGTTTACACTGATATGAAACTTCCTGCCAGATTAAAACTCAGATCATTCGGTAGAGCACTTGCCCGCGAAAGGAAAGAGCCCCGAGTTCGAGTCTCAGTCCGGCGCAAAGTGTTAATCTACAACGAAGTTTCAAAACTTCGTTCTTCTCTAAGAGGTCGGTAGACTATACTGTGAATGCTGTGTCAACTGGGTTTTCTCGTAACACGTAGCACTCTTTATCCACTAAGCCAGAATCTCATTTCGCTATCTAGATTGCAATAACTAGTCCGTATCACATTTCCTAATGAAGATCTCCCTCACCTCACTGATTAACATTTCATATAATATCTACCTGATACCATAGGCTGAAATGTGGAAATGTTGTAGCCGTGTTAGACCAATACATGTGACTACTTTAGTCGCCGGGATTAATCTGACACGACTGAAATATTTCCGTTGCGTCGAAAACAAATTACTGCAGAATACTCAAATTTAAAATGGGATGAGCCATCTCGCTTTCGCTTCTCTAGTATTCTCCTACGCTACACTGCTGCAGGGATTTGAGTATGTACCAGGATTGTAGACATTTACCAACAAAGTAAAAATTAATTACGGCACTTAATTTCTCGAAGGTGATACTTAAAACTTTTCTTACTCCTGTTCGTATGGATCCACATCTCAATTGAATGTCAAGGTGGTTAGACACTCTGATTCCTGAATTCTTGAAGTCACGCATCATGAACTGTACTGTACTATTAACGGATTGTATCGTCTTGTTTACAGTCTACTCCATAAAGTTCATGTATCTAGCAGTTTCCATACAAAAATGGTGTTTCTGAAGTGAGTACTTGTCTTCTGATATCTTATATAATATTACGTTCAGTCTTGTCCACCTGTTACATGAAACGTGTTTCTTGGCAGAAAAACGGTATGCAGGCACTTTTACTGTCGATACCTGGCAAGAAGTTACTGTTACGTTTGAGTATGTCGGGTTCCTTAAGATCAGCTCTGTATAACAACATCGTGCTAACCAGAGCGGTGAATAGTAGTGTTCATCTTGACATTAAGGCTCTGTCTACATTTCTCTCTGTAATGTGAAACAACGTGAAAACTGAACAAATTTCTAAAACACTGCCTAAATTATACAGTATAGGCTTTCTAAAGGCTACCCAAAATTCTTAAAACACTTTTACGAATAAATCAGACTAAGAGCAGCCGACCAGTTGCAAAGGATAAAGTAATCTTTACCTAGGTTTCAATAGATATAAATCTATCTTCTTCAGAAGACGGCAGTATTATAACAACATGAAGTGATATGTCCTTATCGTTTAGGCAAACATCTGCATAGTTACATTAATTATATAAAATATAGCCCTGAAAACAGGGTTTGTCAGACAAATAAAATAGGTACATAGAAGTTGCAGAGCGCCTAAGCGACAAGCGCTTAGGCGCTCTGCAACTTCTATGTACCTATTTTATTTGTCTGACAAACCCTGTTTTCAGGGCTATATTTTATATAATTAATGTAACTATGCAGATGTTTGCCTAAACGATAAGGACATATCACTTCATGTTGTTATAATACTGCCGTCTTCTGAAGAAGATAGATTTATATCTATTGAAACCTAGGTAAAGATTACTTTATCCTTTGCAACTGGTCGGCTGCTCTTAGTCTGATTTACGTGGAACCGTTGCTGTAGCGCAGCTATGTTTAAAGTACTTTTACGAATATTAAAAGATAAGGATCTAAACTGTATTAAATATTGAAAGAGGTCTTGCAGTACGAAAGTCTAGTCCACAACCATTCGTCCAATGCCTAACTTGTGATGAACTAAATCACAACGCAAACTTCATTTTATCATGGTGTATGCCACAGAAATTGGTACACCAGACCGAGCAAAAACCTGTGCCACCTCCATTACAAGAAAAGTTATTTGCTTCTTGTGATAAGGATACTAAGTAGTTATAGAGAATATTTCTGAAGCCATTTAAATAGAATGGAGTTTCCCATTATACGCTGAAGAATATAAACAAATTATGACTACTTACAAGTAGTTCAAAGCAACAACTAAATGACACAAATAATAGGTGAAAATCAAAAATGAAGGAGCGATAGAGTAAATTTTACAATTTCATATTGACACAGTGGCTACCACTACACACATTCTGAAAGTCATTCAACATAAAGACATTGGAATAATCACAGAATGAAATCATTTCAGAAGTGGATATGTGCATAGAAAGCAACAATGAAAGCGTTCCATCACTGGAAAATTACTGAAGCACATATGTAAAAGTAGATATACACGCAGTGACGTAGGAGACAATCGTTGTAGGCTGCTTAGGAAAGACGTCAACGGCAATTTGATTCTTATTGAGGACTTTTAACGAAAATAATTCAAGAATAATGGAAAATAAACAGTAGAAAGTTAAACAGAATTTAGGAGACAAGAGAAAGATATAGATGGAAAATGACGCTTTCGAAGAGAGGTAGGATTGATGGTTGCGTTAAGCATCATGAAAATCTGTTGAAAAGATCTGATTATTAACCCAGCAGAAGAAGAGATGAACATTGGTAAGGAATGCTGGTGTAGCCGAGCATTTATTAATCTGCTGTGACGTGAAAAGAATGCCGTGACTTTCTTCTGTGTTAAGGCAATAGTCCATCTCATTGTAACATACACATATGTTATTGCTTACTTTCCATGTCCGAGCGAGTAAATTTAAATTCAATTCTTCTTAAACTCGGCTGCTTTAGTGGCCTTGTCATTAGAAAAAAAAATTAGATCTTCCACTGTGCAAACAAGCTCCATCCATCGGCACATAAGCAGATGTCCAATCGTCTATGTTTCTACGCATTCACAATGGTAATCTTCAGGGTAGGCTTACTTAAATTGTTTATTGTGCTTTTTGAACCTCCTGTTCTTAATCTATTCAGTGCACTCCACGTATTTGCTGCCTCTGTGTGATCTCCTCTTTTGAATATGTTGTTGTTGTTGTGATCTTCAGTCCAGAGACTGGTTTGATGCAGCTCTCCATGCTACTCTATCCTGTGTAAGCTTCTTCATCTCCCAGTACCTACTGCAACCTACATCATTCTGAATCTGTTTAGTGTACTCATCCCTTGGTCTCCCTCTACGATTTTTACCCTCCACGCTACACTCCAATACTAAATTGGTGATCCCTTGACGCCTCAGAATATGCCCTAACAACCGATCCCTTCTTCTAGTCAAGTTGTAGTACAAATTTCTCTTCTCTCCAATTCTATTCAATACCTCCTCATCAGTTATGTGATCTATCCATATAATCTTCAGCATTCTTCTGTAGCACCACATTTCGAAAGCTTCCATTCTCTTCTTGTCTAAACTATTTATCGTCCACGTTTCACTTCCATACATGGCTACACTCCATACAAATAATTTCAGAAACGACTTCCGTACATTTAAATTTAAACTCGACGTTAACAAATTTCTCTTCTTCAGAAACGCTTTCCTTGACATTGCCAGTCTACATTTTCTATCCTCTCTACTTCGACCATCATCAGCTATTTTACTCCCCAAATAGCAAATCTCCTTTACTACTTTAAGTGTCTCATTTCCTAATCTAATTCCGGGAGCATCACCCGATTTAGTTCGACTACATTCCATTATCCTCGTTTCGCTTTTTTTTAATGTTCATCTTATATCCTCCTTTCAAGACATTGTCCATTCCGTTTAACTGCTCTTCCAGGTCCTTTACTGTCTCTGACAGAATTACAATGTCATCGGTGAACCTCAAAGTTTTTATTTCTTCTCCATGGATTTTAATACCTACTCCGTGTTTTTCTTTTGTTTGCTATACTGAATTGAATATAGATGTGTCTTTTGCCGAGAGATCAACTATAAAGATATGCGGTGTGTGTCAGGTCGTTTCTCGCGGTACTGTGCATTAGGCAATGCTCTTTCTTAAGACTAGTTGGATCTGTTTGGTGGTTATATATGGGGTGAGTCAGGAGGGGTAATACTAATGGTGATTCAGTACAAAATACTCCTAATAAAAATATGCCCTTTTCTTAATCGTTTCCGGGTAAATCAATGAAAACAGCCAGGAACGGGAAACGTGTAGCGTCGTTCTTACAAAACGTGTCAGTACGCAGTTCACTTCCGAATTGTGCAACTGTTTACCTCAAGTCTCAGTCCAACAGTGCTTATCGTAGTGTACCGTACTACAGTGTTGTTACGTGCACAATGAATACAGTTTTGTGTAACGAAAATGCCACGGATCTTCACATATGCTGAGTATGCTGACATGCTGTTTGTCTATGGCTTGTCCAATCGGAATTCCAGAGATACTGTGCAAGAATGTCAACAAGGATTTCCAAATCGCTGAGTGCCAGATAGAAGGGTGTTTAGCAGAGTGTTTCACGGATTGCGTGAGCGGGGTACGCTTCCCAGCGTAAATGTTGCCTCTGAACGTTCCGTAAAACAAACTCTTAATGCAGTTGAGAACGTTCTTCAAGTAGTGGAACGCAACCCTACACTAGCTTTAGAAGAATTGCTGCTCAACTTGGTATTCCACAAACACGAGTGATATGCATAGTACACGAGCACATCCTGTATCCCTTTCATCGGCAGAGTGTACAACATCTGCATGAAGGAGATGCTGCCGTCCGGCAAGAATTCTGTCAATGGGTCATTGACAATGAGCGATTAATTCCACTTATTCTGTTCACTGATGACTCAACATTTACCAGCAACGGAATCAGCAACACACGCAACTCTCATGTATGGGCAAATGAAAATCTGCACGCTACTCTAGAAACGAATATTCAACTTTCCTCAGTTGACGTGTGGTGCCGTATTATTGATGACCAACTCATCGGTCCAGTTGTTTTAGATATCCATCTTACTGGGACATGGTATCTTGAGTTTCTTCAAAATGTGTTACCAGAATACGTGGAGGATATCGTTTTGGCAGTAGGAGCTCGTATGTGCTTTCAGCATGACGGAGCTCCTACACATTCCGTACGGCGAGTAAACACAGTATCTCGATACAATGTATCCTGGTCATTGGATTGGTCACCGTGAAGTCATTGCTTGGCCACAAAGGTCATCCGATCTTCAGCCACTCCCACAAACAGTAATCCAGCAGCGCCATATACGAGGGGTATTACATACTTTTATGTCATGTTAACAGGTAAAAGTCATTAAATGTAAAACCGTGTAAGTCAAAAATAAAATTCTTACCTTTTTAAACCCTCTAACTATTTAAAACCACTGCACAGTAAAACACAACAGCACCACACACGACGCATATTACTAAGTTGTATGCCATGTAGGCACATTAAAATCATTAAGTATGAAGGTGTGAGCTAAGTTCTTTAGCCGCCAGAGCCCCCCAATTTATTGTGCAGTGGCTCCATACTGCATCAGGAGCTGCAGCTTTAACTTTCTGTTGCTATCCACCATGAATTCCAAATACCAACCGTGAGCCATCTGTGCTTACCCCGTTGCACCTATTTCGTGATGTCACATTTTGATTCAAAGAAGTATGGGCCACATCGGAAGGCTTTGGAGCTGTAGCTTCACAGTAAAGCGATTCCTCTCGAATGTTAAACTCATCCACGAAAGGAACAGAAGCAACCAAATGAGCATCTTTATGAAGATCAGTCACTTGGTCCACTTGAAGTGCAAAACAGTTGTTATTTATCGATTAACTGCCCGAGTAGACCATCAGAAATGTCTGAAATTCTTCCTGGCACTGTGTCATTAGATGGCAGCACTTTTCAACCGACTTGAGGCCATTGTCAGAGCTAGATGGGGTGTCATGCAATAATAGTGTGAAGACACATGGTATTGATTAATTTTTTACCTGGTACGCTAATTACCTCCACACGACCATGGCGAGAAAGTTAGATAAATTCAACACGTATTAGGCCTACCAGGAGTTGCTCTTTCTGTAACCAACAGCAAAAAAATAAACACTTTCACAGTTCAAGTATGTGCTGGTCTTCAAACTTTAATGCAGCTTCCTTCACTAGGTAGTCATAGCCTGAGAAAAAGTGGAGTCCATAAGAAAACAAGTGAGGGTGAAAGACTGACTAAGTTTCAGATGTCTATCGCACCATGCAGCCAAAAACAGTTAATATTATAGTAAGTTCAGAGTGTTTCATTAGATCTGTGCCAAGGCAAAATAGGATGTGTTGTTGTGGTTGCTGAGTTCAGTTCTAAGACTGGTTTGATGCAGCTCTCCCTGCTGCTCTATCCTGTGCAAGCCTCTTAACCTCCGAGTAACTACTGAAACCAACACCCTTCTCAATATGCTTACTGTATTCACCTCTTGATCACTACCATATCCCCCCCCTCCCCCCCCACCGCCTCCGTCCAGTACTACACTGGTGATCCCTTGATGCCTCAGAATGTGTCCTAACATTCTTCTGTACCACATTTCAAAAGCTTCTGTTCTCTTCTGGACTAAACAGTTTATCAACCATATTTCACCTCCACATATGACTACACTCCATAGAGATAAGTTCAGAAAATACTTCCTGACACTTAAATCTATACTCAATGTTAACAAATTTCTCTTCTTCAGATACGCTTTTTTGCCATTGCCGGTCTACATTTTATACCTTCTCTACTTAGAGCGTCAGCAGTTGTTTTGCTACCCAAGGAGCAAAACTCATCAACTACTTTAAATGTATCATTTTCTAAGCTTATTCCATCTTAATCACCTGATTTAATTCGACTACATTCCATTATCCTAATTTTGCTTTTGTTGATGTTTATTTTATATCCTCATTTCAAAACACTGATCATTCCGTTCAACTGCTCTTCGAAGTGCTTTGCTGTCTCTGACAGAATTATGGTATTATCGGCATACCTGAAAGAGTTTATTTCTTCGCTCGAGACTTTAATTCCTATTTCAGATTTTTCATTTCCTTCCTTTACTGCTTGCTCAATATGCAGATTTAATAACAACGATGATATGCTCTAACCCTGTCTCAACTCCTTCTCAACCACTGCTTCCCTTTCATGCCCCTCGACTCTAATGACTGGCATCTGGTTTCTGTACAAACTGTAAATAGCCTTCCGCTCCCTGTATTTTACCCCTGCCACCTTCGGAATTTCAAAGCGAGTATTCCAGTCAGCGTTATGAAAAGCTTTCTGTAAGTCTACAAAAGCTAGAAACGTAGGTTATCCTTTCCTTAATCTATCTTCAAAGCCGTAGGGTCAGTACTGCCTTGCGTGTTCCAATGTCTCTACGGAATCCAAACTCATCTTCCCCGAGGTCTACTTCTACCAGTTTCTCCATTCGTCTGTAAAGAACTCGTCTTAGTATTTTGCAGCCGTGACTTATGAAACTGATAGTAATTTTCATGCCTGTCAACGCCTGCTTTCTTTGCCATTCGGATTATTACATTCCTTTTGAAGTCTGACGGTATTTCGCCTGTCTCATATATCTTGCTCATCAGATGGTAGAGCTTTGTCATGGCTGGCTCTCCCAATGCTATAAGTAGCTCTAATGGAATGTTGTCTATTCCTGGGGCCTTTTTTTGACTTTGGTCTTTCAGTGCTCTGTCAAAATCTTCACTCAGTATCATATCTCCCATCTCATCTTCATCTACGTTCTATTCCATTTCCATAATATTGCCCCCAAATACCTCTTCCTTGTACAGACCCTCTATATACTCCTTTCATCTTTCTTCTTTCCATTATTTGCTTAGGACTGTTTTCCATCTGAGCTCTTGATATTCATACAGTTGGTTCTGTTTTCTCCAAACCTCTCCTTAATTTTTCTGTAAGCGGCATCCATCTTTTCCCTGGTTATATGTTTATAAATCTTTACATTTGTGCTCTAGCCATTCCTACTTAGCCATTTTGCTCTTCGTGTCAGCCTGATTTTTAGACGTTTGTAATCCCTTTCACCTGATTCAATTACTACATTTTTATATTTTCTCCTTTCACCAATTACATTCAACATCTCTTGTACACTCCTGGAAATTGAAATAAGAACACCGTGAATTCATTGTCCCAGGAAGGGGAAACTTTATTGCCACATTCCTGGGGTCAGATACATCACATGATCACACTGACAGAACCACAGGCACATAGACACAGGCAACAGAGCATGCACAATGTCGGCACTAGTACAGTGTATATCCACCTTTCGCAGCAATGCAGGCTGCTATTCTCCCATGGAGACGATCGTAGAGATGTTGGATGTAGTCCTGTGGAACGGCTTGCCATGCCATTTCCACCTGGCGCCTCAGTTGGACCAGCGTTCGTGCTGGACGTGCAGACCGCGTGAGACGACGCTTCATCCTGTCCTAAACATGCTCAATGGGGGACAGATCCGGAGATCTTGCTCGCCAGGGTAGTTGACTTACACCTTCTAGAGCACGTTGGGTGGCACGGGATACATGCGGACGTGCATTGTCCTGTTGGAACAGCAAGTTCCCTTGCCGGTCTAGGAATGGTAGAACGATGGGTTCGATGACGGTTTGGATGTACCGTGTACTATTCAGTGTCCCCTCGACGATCACCAGTGGTGTATGGCCAGTGTAGGAGATCGCTCCCCACACCATGATGCCGGGTGTTGGCCCTGTGTGCCTCGGTCGTATGCAGTCCTGATTGTGGCGCTCACCTGCACGGCGCCAAACACGCATACGACCATCATTGGCACCAAGGCAGAAGCGACTCTCATCGCTGAAGACAACACGTCTCCATTCGTCCCTCCATTCACGCCTGTCGCGACACTGCTGGAGGCGGGCTGCACGATGTTGGGGCGTGAGCGGAAGACGGCCTAACGGTGTGCGGGACCGTAGCCCAGCTTCATGGAGACGGTTGCGAATCGTCCACGCCGATACCCCAGGAGCAACAGTGTCCCTAATTTGCTGGGAAGTGGCGGTGCGGTCCCCTACGGCACTGCGTAGGATCCTACGGTCTTGGCGTGCATCAGTGCGTCGCTGCGGTCCGGTCCCAGGTCGACGGGCACGTGCACCTTCCGCCGACCACTGGCGACAACATCGATGTACTGTGGAGACCTCATGCCTCACGTGTTGAGCAATTCGGCGGTACGTCCACCCGGCCTCCCGCATGCCCACTATACGCCCTCGCTCAAAGTCCGTCAACTGCACATACGGTTCACGTCCACGCTGTCGCGGCATGCTACCAGTGTTAAAGACTGCGATGGAGCTCCGTATGCCACGGCAAACTGGCTGACACTGACGGCGGCGGTGCACAAATGCTGCGCAGCTAGCGCCATTCGACGGCCAACACCGCGGTTCCTGGTGTGTCCGCTGTGCCGTGCGTGTGATCATTGCTTGTACAGCCCTCTCGCAGTGTCCGGAGCAAGTATGGTGGGTCTGACACACCGGTGTCAATGTGTTCTTTTTTCCATTTCCAGGAGTGTATTACCCAAGGATTTCTACTATCCCTCATCTTTTACCTACTTGATCCTCTGCTGCCTTCACTATTTCATCTCTCAAAGCTACCCATTCTTCTTGTACTGCATTCCTTCCCCTGTCCTTACCAGTCGGTCCTTAATGCTCCCTCTGAAACAACCTTTGGTTCCTTCTGTTTATCCAGGTCCCATCTCCTTAAATTCTTACCTTTTTGCATATTATTCAGTTCTAATTCACAGTTGATAACGAATAAATTTTAGCCAGAGTCCACATCTGGGCCAGGAAGTGTCTTATAACTTAAAATCTGGCTCCAAGACCTCTTTCTTACCAGATTATCCGGAGGAAATGTATGTATCACCTGTAATCGATGACTTCTGAAACAAGAAATTGTAACCTCCCCCTCACTTATCGACCTCAATGACAGTGAAAAATTAAACCGCGTGTACCTAATGGAAATTTGGGAAAAGCAATCGTCACCGAAGTTAATCTGTCGGTAAAGAGGGAGGAAAGGGTTACATCTAAATGAAAGGAAAAATGCAAATGAAACTGGTGGAAATTAATTTTGAAAAGTGGTAAACTTAATAAAGAAAGTAAATGTGCGGTTGTTACATCAACAATTAACTGGCGTTAATTAGATATTTGAGATTTGGGGAAAATTACGGTCGCCAGTCCTATGGACAACTACTATAATAACTGAAAAAGAAAGGTTATTGCACATATAATTAGCACTAAAAGCGTGGCAACTGAAGGTTGACACGTGTTGTGTGAAAACTGAATGTTTGTCAGAAGTAATAAATTTCGCTACACTCTGACTTAATTTAGCAAAAGAATTAATAAAATCGGAATATTGAAAGTTTTTTTAGTTTTTTTTAGTGACTGAAATTAATAGTGAGCTTTGTTTCTGGAGCACTACAAAATTCAGTAAAATAAGGTTAGTCTTGGGGTACCTCAACAATCTTTTCAAAAACTACTTGAATCTACGCAATTTAGAAATAAGAGGTTTAACTCTGAACTTGAATTAAAAGATTCTGAACAATTAACAATAGTAACATTTAGTACGTACCAAGCTGAGCTGCAGTCACAGGCAAGCTGAAATAAGCTAACAAAACTCGCACTCCTAATTTGTGCTTGTGTAATCTAAAATATTGTCGCCAGCTATGAATACTTTAACTGAACTTTGAAATTAAAGCAGTGAAATGGAATGATATTACTTTAATGCTGGCGTTTGAATTTCAACGACACTCGGGTTCATTCCGGAAAGGGAAGGGACCCTGCTTGGTAATGCAATTGGGACAATGAGCAACAAAGGTTCACGCTAAGATGCTGTAATTTAGTGAGAAAAATTTAACAGTTTGAAAATCTGAGGTCTGCCATACAGTTCTAAACCTTTACGTGCTTCCAGTCTTCCTTATTGGTTGATTGAAGGTTTGCAGTCGTCGATCGAGGAGGTGGCGACAGTCACTCATTGTCGGCCGTCGCTGTTGCAGAAGCTGGATGTTGGCGCGCCTTCTTCTCGACATGGTCACCAGGCGAAACGGGCTCTTGATGTGCGCCAGCTAATGCTTCCCGCCCGCGGCACCATGTCAGAAACTAACATAGCAAGTCGAGCACAATTACATGGTACCAAACCCCGAAAGCGCGGCAACTCGCGGGAGCGTCACACAACACACCTGCTCAACCGCACTACTCCAGCCAGACTCTGCTCTGCCCGCGCCCACGCGGCAGAGTTCACACTACCAAAGATCCTAAACACTTTGGTTCTCCACACGACCTATCGATGTAGTCGTTCGATAGCATAGTTTTCCCTAGGTCAGACCCAGCGTAAATGGCCGGCCGAAGTGGCCGTGCGGTTAAAGGCGCTGCAGTCTGGAACCGCAAGACCGCTACGGTCGCAGGTTCGAATCCTGCCTCGGGCATGGATGTTTGTGATGTCCTTAGGTTAGTTTGGTTTAACTAGTTCTAAGTTCTAGGGGACTAATGACCTCAGCAGTTGAGTCCCATAGTTCTCAGAGCCATTTATATACTATATTATATACATGTTACAAAAATATACAGCCTGTGTCCGTCCGAAAGTTCATTAGAGTGTAGTGCGAAATTTGAAGTCAAGAATTTTTCGAGACTACGCTTCCATTTTATATGCTACAAACATATATATATACTATATTATATACATGTTACAAAAATATACAGCCTGTGTCCGTCCGAAAGTTCATTAGAGTGTCGTGCGAAATTTGAAGTCAAGAATTTTTCGAGACTACGCTTCCATTTTATATGCTACAAACATATACATATACTGTATTATATACATGTTACAAAAATATACAGCCTGTGTCCGTCCGAAAGTTCATTAGAGTGTCGTGCGAAAATTTGTAGTAAATCGATCAAGAGCTTTGCGAGATTTTCGGTAAGAACTTTTCCCCTTCATATATTACATACTTATTTATATATTGTATATACTGGTATAACTGTCAAAGTGATAGTTTTATTCTGAAAACATGTGACAGCGAAATTGTCAAGCTATACACGAACCTTTTTTATTCTCTTTTTCGTATCTAAGTTGCCACTACCCTCCAAAACTGCGAAAAAAAAGATTTTAATTTCCGTCTTTTGCGACGGGATTTCCGAAACATTTCTTCTACACCAAACCTTGTCCCGAAAATTACAAACACATCAAAGACAAAAATCGACCCAATCTGTCAAGCTGTTTATAACTGATGACATTTCATACAAGTGACAATTGATTTTAATTTCCCACTATCCCGTTGGATACTCCAAAAATTTTCTTTCATACAAACCTTATCCAGACAAACAATGAACAAAAGAATTGTACCAAATCGTTCAAGCTGATCGCAGGTGATCAACTTTCATACAAGCGGCAACCGATTTTTATTTATAAAAATATTCGCAATAGTCGCCGTCCACAAACAATTGCAGCAAATAGTTGCATTTTAGTTGCCTGTGCCAGCCCTAGATGGCGACGAGGAAGCAATGGAAAGGAAAGGATGGTACTGATTGTGCGTCCCGTCGGCAGTGAGGTAACTACAGACGGACAACACGCTCGGTATCTTTCAAGGATGTGGAAAGAAATTGGCGGTGGACTTTCAGGGGAACCATCCCAGCATTTGCTTTAGGGAAATCAAGAAAACTCTAAATCTGGGTGACCAGACGATGATCTGAATCGTCGTCCTCCGGACTGGGAGACCAATTTGCTAACAACTGCGCCATCCCGCTCGGTAGGAGACAGTGGAAGGAAGGAAGGAATACGAACACTGGCGAAAGTCAGGACAGAAGAAGATGAGGGAGCGAATAGGCGGCGCCAGCCACAGAAAACCCATAATAAAAGGAAGAAGTTCTCGGTCCAGTCGCAAATCTGTCCCGATACTCTTTAAGTTCTGATTTTGTTCACTGAACGACAAAGCAGAACTATATCGAGTGCTTTCGTTAAGTCAAGAAACACAGTACCTGGTCGCGCAAAGCAGGGTGACACTGTTCGCCAACCACGTGCCCGGTAGTCAATGGGCGGGTCACTACTGGAGAGCCATTCCGTCTTGTTCGGGAAAGCCAGAGCTCGCTTTCACTGGCCAGTGTTGTACCCCTCGCGACAGCAGCCGGCAGAATCGATGGTGTTGCCCTGTCAGTGCGCGGGGAATCCCTAGTAGGCCGTAACGCGTCCGCGTGCTCGCGCGCGCGAGAAAGCAGTGGCGGCGTGTAGCTCACAAACGAACACGACGATGGCGGCTGTGTCACCGGCGGGAGAAATCTGCATTCAGACGAGGCGTTCCGCCGCCGCTGTGTAGCGCCTGATCAGTACGTGTCACGGACGCGGTCCGCGCATTACACGTGTCCAATACACGCAGCGGGCGCCATTACGCGCAGCTCCGCCGACAAGGCGCTTAGCATAATCCCCGTTGCGGGTGGGGCCTGGCCGTTTGCCCCTTGCTCTGGCACCGGCCCATCCGCTGACGCTCGTGACATCCACTACAGCTACAGCTACAGCTACAACTACAACTGCTCCCGCTGTTGCCGCATCGCTCAGCGCGGACCCCGCGTGCGTTTAGCCGGCTGACGCCGCTAATTGTAACGATCAGGCTCAACTGTTATGGCTGCAGCGGTCGGAGCCAGCGCGTCACCTAGTGGGCAGGTCGGCCGGGAGGGGCGGGGCTCACCCTCTCGATGGCTCATCGTGTTACGCCCTCATTAGTGAAACAGTGACAGAGGTGAGAGCTTCCCAAGCCGGTGGTGTGCGCTCCTGCTGGAAGCGATACGTGTAAGACACCGGGGTCCACGAGAAATACGGGCCCGGCAACGAACTTATGAAGTCACACTGGTCGCCTCGTGGCCGACGATACCTACACGGTGTTACAAAAAGTTACGGCCAAACTTTCAGGAAACATTCCTCACACACAAATTAAGAAAAGATATGTGGACATGTGTCCGGAAACGCTTAATTTCCATGTTAGAGCACATTTTAGTTTCGACAATATGTACTGTACTTCCTCGATTCACCGCCAGTTGGCCCAATTGAAGGAAGGTAATGTTGACTTCGGCGCTTGTGTTGACATGCGACTCATTGCTCCACAGTACTAGCATCAAGTACATCAGTACGTAGCATCAACAGGTTAGTGTTCATCACGAACGTGGTTTTGCAGTCAGTGCAATGTTTACAAATGCGGAGTTGGCAGATGCCCATTTGATGTATGGATTAGCACGGGGCAATAGCCGTGGCGCGGTACGTTTGAATCGAGACGGATTTCCAGAACGAAGGTGTCCCGACAGGAAGACGTTCGAAGTAATTGATCGTCGTCTTAGGCAGCACGGAACATTCCAGCCTATGACTCGCGACTGGGGAAGACCTAGAACGACGAGGACACCTGCAATGCACGAGGCAATTCTTCTTGCCGTTGACGTAACCCTAATGTCAGCGTCAGAGAAGTTGCTGCTGTACGAGGTAACGTTGACCACGTCACTCTATGGAGAGTGCTACGGGAGAACCAGTTGTTTCCGTACCATGTACAGCGTGTACAGGCACTATCAGCAGCTGATGGCCTCCACGTATACACTTCTACGAATGATTGATCCAACAATGTTTCAATCCTCATTTGAGTGCAAATGTTCTCTTTACGGATGAGGCTTCATTCCAACGTAATCAAATTGTAAGTTTTCACAATAAACATGTGTGGGCTGACGAGAATCCGCACGCAATTGTGCAATCACGTCATCAAAGACAGATTTTCTGTGAACGTTTGGGCAGGCATTGTTGGTGATGTCTTGATTGGGCCCCATGTTCTTCCACCTACGCTCAATGGAGCACGTTATCATGATTTCATACGTGATACTCTACCTGTCCTGTGCTACTAGAACATGTACCTTTACAAGTACGACACAACATGTGGTTCATGCACGATGGAGCTCCTGCACATTTCAGTCGAAGTGTTCGTACGCTTCTCAACAACAGATTCGGTGACCGATGGATTGGTAGAGGTGGGCCAATTCCATGGCCCCCACTCTCTCCTGACCTCAACCTTCTTGACTTTCATTTATGGGCGCATTTGAAAGCCCTTGTCTACGCAACCCCGGTACAAAATGTAGAGACTCTTCGTGTTCGTATTGTGGACGGCTGTGATACAATACGCTATTCTCCAGGGCTGCATCAGCACATCAGGGATTCCATGCGACGGAGGGTGGATGCATGTATCCTCGCTAACGGAGGACATTTTGAACATTTCCTGTAACAAAGTGAAGTCACGCTGGTACGTTCTGTTGCTGTATGTTTCAATTCCATGATTAATGTGATTTGAAGAGAAGTAATAAAATGAGCTCTAACATGGAAAGTAAGCGTTTCCGGACACATGTCCCCATAATATGTTTTCTTGCTTTGTGTGTGAGGAATGTTTCCTGAAGGTTTGGCCGTACCTTTTTGTAACACCCTGTATAGGTTTGAGCGCACGTCCCGTGTGACGTCAGCAATCTAGTGTTCGTTGCCAGCGATAAAGACATATCACAGCTCTTTGGTCAAATCTCTGACAGTGTAATAGGGAAGCTTACGTACAAAAAGCTTACACGTAAAAAGACAGGATGCGGAAGATGATGGAGATCTGAAAAGCCAAGTGTATTCAAAGAATACATAAGTGAAATAAATTCATTTCTTTGTACTCTGAATAACCTAACATAATCTTCATAAATTCTTCATTAGGTGACTTATACACTGAAGCGCCAAAAGAACTTGTATAGGCATGTGCATGTAAATAGAAGGATATGCAAACAGGCAGAATACCACGGTGCAGACGGCAACGACTATATATGACAGCAAGTGTCCGGCGCAGTTGTTACGTCGGTTACTGTTGCTACGATGGCAGATTGTCAAGATTTAAGTGTGGTGTTATAGCCAACGCACGAGCGATGGGTTGGGTTCAAATGGCTCTGAGCACTATGAGACTTAACTGCTGAGGTCATCAGGCCCCTAGAACTTAGAACTACTTAAACCTAACTAACCTAAGGACAAAACACACATCCATGCCCGAGTCAGGATTCGAACATGCGGCCGTAGCGGTCGCGCGATTCAAGACTGAAGCCCCTAGAACCGCTTGGCCACTCCGGCCGGCCGAGCGATGGGGCACAGCATCTCCGAAGTAGCGATGAAATGGAGATTTTCTCGTAGGACCATTTCACGAGTGTACTGTGAATACCAGGAATACGGTAAAACGTTAAATCTCCGACATCACTGCTTCCGGAAAAAGATCCTGCAAGAAGGGGACCAACGACGACTGTAACCGCTCTACAAATTGCTGCAGATTTCAATGCTGGGCCATCAACAAGTGTCAGAATTCGAACCATTCAACGAAACATCATAGATATGGACTTTCGGAGCCCAAGGCCCATTCGTGTTCCCTCGATGACTGTATGACACAAAGCTTTACGTCTCGCCTGTGGCCGTCAACACCGGCACTGAACTATTGATGACTGGAGACATGTTGCCTGTCGGACCAGTCTTGTTTCAAATTGTTTCGAGCAGATGCCCGTAAAGGGGTGTGGAGACAACCTCATAATCCATGGACCCTGCAAGTCAGCAAGGGACTGTTGAAGCTCTGTAGTGGTGTGGGGCGTGTGCAGTTTTGTACTCATTTCTTTTACATTGTTTCTCTTGTTGAGTGGGATCCTGTTTAATCTATACAACATAGTCTTAGTGCTGCCGGGATGGTTCCTTTCAAAGGGCACGGCCGACTTCCTTCCCCGTCCTTCCCTAATCCGATGAGACCGATGACCTCGCTGTCTGGTCTCCTTCCCCGAAACAACCAACCAACTTAGTGCTGCAAAACTTCTGGTTGTAGGGATGATTAGATGTAGAATATATTATTGCGTCTGTGGCTGTTTGTTCTTTGAAGAGATTAAATGTATGTCTGCCATTATCTTTTATTATTGTTGTGTCAAGAAAATTTATTTTTTCTTTCTCAAGTGTGAATTTTGTGTTCTGATGTGCATTGTTGATTTCAGTGTGGAGTTTATCTATTTTTTTTCATTTGGCTCGTCTACCAGGCAAATAATGTCATTTTTTAGAAGGCCCAAAAGTAGAAATTATAAACATACCGTAATATAACAAGCAAATGATTACGACATGACTGCAAAAGTAGTCGAAGTTGAGATACTTTGTGCCACCTTCGGAAAATGTCGTAACCTAGTCTGGGATTTTATATTTTTAAATTTCTCAGTAAAACTTAACCCAAAAGTATAAGTCTTGGTAGTGAATACGACTGTCGCAAAAAATTGTCATATTCATATTGTCAAGTTCATGGCCCTTCTTAGGAATCTATATAATTTTAAAAGGTATGTTGAGAATAAAATCAACGACAGTTAAATATGTATTCTCTTTAAATTGACATTGGTGTTCATAAAGCATCCCTCCACTCAGTTCGAACAGTACAAAGTAAGTGTTGGGGTAGCGAAGATTGTGCTGGAAGGTATTTTCAGGTTCTGTACTCTACATAGACATTAGTACCTATTTAAAACTATGTTCTTAATAAAAATTAAACATATTTAACGAAATTTGTTGTTTTAGGTTTGTTTGGTGGAGAGTACAAAATACACCCCCCCCCCTGGTATCGACGCTTAATGGCAAATGGTTTAGTATTGCTAGCCTTTGCTAAGACGTGAAGTGGAATTTTTTTAAGAATTTAAGGGATCCTTCATCAGTGTAATAATTAGGATTTACTAAGTAAAATATTTGAAACATACGAATGTTCTGTAAAGATCAAATCATTTCATGTATTGTCATCTTGTCACGAATGATGTCCCATAAGTGCGATCAGCTCTGGATGTGAAGATAGTTGTAGAGTTTCCGGAAGCCAGTAAATATGTATTTGTGCCATGAATCTGCGTGCAATGCAGACCAATTACATTTTTAAATAAATTTGTCTGTTGAACATCTGCGTATGAAAAGTATATTAATTACATCTTTCGATTATGTTGTGTGAATTTTCGGATCTTTCTCGATGTGGGTTCACGACTTAGTGACGACTGTCATTTTGTTATTGTAACCACTACTAACGTCATAAGTAATAACTGACCTCCCTTCTGAAATTTTGGCTGCAGCACTTAAAAATTTGCTTGTGTTCGAATATCCCTGTCAAATATAGGAAAACTTCACCTGTGCTAACAGATTCGGCGCCTTGCCTTGGCTGCGCTTGGACAACTACTTCAAGTGCCAGGTTTGTAGAGTTCACAGAATTTTGTCATGGTATATAATGCTGGAAGGAGAGGAGTTCGTATAGGGGGCCGGAGAGTGGAGTGCATAAGATTTGCAGACGGCATGGTTGTGATGGTAGAGAGTGCAAGAGAGATGGAACAAATGTTAAATGATCTAAACAAAAATTTGAAGAATATGGAATGAAGACTAACAAGAAGAAAACGAAAAGCATGGTAATCGGAGGAAAGGGAAGAAAATGCCGTATGAAAATAGGGGGAGAGGAAATAGAGCAACTGAATAACTTCAATTACTTCTGGAGTGTAATAATGGATTATATGTATTGCTTAACAGAAACTAGGAAAATAATTGCAATGGCAAAAGAAGGATTCAAGAGGAAACAGAAATTACTTGGTGGACTGCTAAACAAAGACCTGAGGAAAAGACTTGCCAAATGTTACATCTGGAGCGTTGCACTGTATTGTGCGGAGACCTGAACATTAAGGAAGGAAGATGAAAGAAGATTGGAGGCACTAGAGATGTGGATATGGAGGAGAATGGAAAAAGTGAAATGAGTGAAATGGGAAGACCGAGTAAGGAATGAAGAAGTATTAAGAAGAGTTGGAGAAAGTCATCAGAAAGAGAAAACGGAACTGGATTGGACATTGTTTGACGAGGGACTGTTTATTGAAGGAAGGAATAGATGGAATGGTGGAGGGGAAAAGTGGAAGATGAGAAAAAAGATGTCAAATGCTGTACAATATCGAAGGAGACAAATATTCAGAAATGAAAAGAATGGACAGACAAAAGTGGAAGAGGCTTAACCCATGACAAGACCTGCCGTAAGGCAGAATACCATACTACTACCACTACCCTACAACGCGATATGCTCCAACTGCGTCCCTGACATGGACAGTTGTTTCAGAAAAGATAAGGCCATTGCTGTGAACAAAATGGTATCGTTCGCAGGAGGTAGGTTGTACCCAAGTAACAATAAAACCGTCCTAAGTCGTAAAGACAGTTCCAGGATTACCCCATGAAGGTGTGATAAAGCCATTATGATTCATTATGTTTATTTTAGCGCGAGCAACAACAAAATATTTTTCTCATGATATTTCGGGCATATGTCTTTCGGCTTTCTTCCCAGTGAGCCGACACCCTGAAGCTACAGCAGTCTAGTCCGTGCTTTTCAACTCGCGGACCGCGCCACTGCACACGCAACTACAGATACAAAAGCGTCAGAGATGTTGTTCGACGGCAAAGAAATCTATTTTGTGGTTACACGGTCGATCCACGACGAGATACCGATGAGTGAGTAGGAGCTTTACTGTAGCGATATATTTGAGGGTTTATTAAGAAAAGTACCTAAATCCACGCTTTGTTCAGGTTGAAACCGCTACCGGTAAATTTAATACTTAAAATACCCGAAAAGTGAATGACAAATTTTAAACGTTTGACGCCATCATACGACGAAACTCGCCGCACGTGCAGCGGTTGAGGCTGTCGGTCTGTCGCGCCTGATCATCTCAATCGAAGTCAAGCATTCAAATCGGTTTGGCTAGGGGCCCACGTGCGCGACTTCAGCGCGGGGGGCTCTGGGTTCGATTCTTCCGTCGAGCAGAATTATGAGTTTACATTGAGGTATTAATTTATTAAATAATTTACTAGTTTCTCTGTCTTCGCTGGCTTACTGCAAAGTAAAGCACAACAAAAAACCTACCGTACTGCGTCACAAAGAAATGAGTATAGGCTTCCGAGATGCATCGTTACCAGTAAATGACGACGTTTTCCTTCTGTAAACAAAGAAGGATGACCGAAAGGAAAAAACACAAATTAGAACAGCTTTTCTTTGGTAACAGCGAGGACAATAATTTTGTAACTTGTGCTTTTTCAACAGATTACATGTACAAAAGCTGTTCGAAATTTGCACCGTTTGCTTGAATGCAAGTATGGCATCACTCGATCATCCCTTTGTGGATGTACTCGACAATACGCTCCGTATTTTGATGTGACGTATTATATTCAATATTTGTCATCCACTTTTGGGATATTTACCAGCACTGGCGGCCACATGCGTCTCGTATTAAATTACTTATCTCAGCGACATCTACGTCTCTTCAGGGGTGTAAACGTTAACAAGAATCACACTGTATAGTAATCCAAAGAAGGCAAGGATATCTGGTCAAACAAATACAGGATAATAATACCACCAGCAGTAAAAGGTATAATGGGAGTATGATTTACTATGCATGTGACGATGAGGCAGGCTGTTGAAAGGATATCTTTGCTATTGGGCGTCCTACCAGCCGGCTCTAGATGGCCAGCCTTCGTTTCTAGAACTTTCTGTCGTCTCCTTCATTTTCCAGCGGCCAGGGCACTGTCATGTTGCGCCGGGAGTGAGTTTAGTAACGAGCGCGCAAAGTCATAATGGGTGAACATGTGATGAAAATCTTCAGTCGGGTTCACGAATGATGGTGGTTCGCGCAGTTGGAGGCAATAACGGCGATTCCACTGTTGGCTGTTGAGAGCGATACCTGCGGTATGCCCATACATGTATGTGCTTTGCTCTTTGGAGAAGGCGTGCATCTCGCAAGGTATGTCCCTCACTCACTTACATAACATTTGCCGCTTACCACGACCATCAGTGATTGCAACTCGCAAAAAATGGAATACATTTCCACTAACTATCTCGCTACGATCACGTTTAATGCTAGCAATTCCTACGACATTTACAGAAGAACGCTCAGACACCACCGAAAGCTCATTGCCCGTCGGAGAATGCTCGACGTAGGTACACAGAACAAGTCTGTACTAGACCACCATCGGTCGTAAATCTAACTGTACAACTTTCTGCAGACTCCCGGCTTTTCAGGTCTGACAGGGCATCTTCGTGTCCCGACGACATTGCCAGTTTAGTTACGTGAGCTCGAGGAAGTAATAGATTAGACTTAGTAGAGTCAGCATGTAATGAAAGAGTCGTGTGTCAGAAATACGTGCGCTTGGACAAGGAGGACTCGATACTTTGTCAAACTATATATATCGTGAGTTGGGTCGTGTACCACTGAGACGACAGCCGGTGGGTTCTGGAAAAACTTGCGTCTCACTGGAGGCAACTTAGTCCTTCCAGGGACACTCGCATCCCGTCTGATATTCCGAGCGGACGTAATTTCTTCATTAGAGTGAGACTATATGGAACGCTTTAAGGAAGTCAATGAAAACAGCATCAACGTGGGTGTCGCTATCTGTACCGTCTGGATCAGTGGACGAACAAAGCAAACTGTAGTTCGCACGATCGTTGTGTGCGGAGTCTGTGTTTATTAGTACAGAGGATATTTCTGGTCTCCAGAAGGATCATAATGCGGAAACATAAAGCAGGTTCTCGGTATTTATCTAACGTAATTAAATAGTGATCGTAGTTCTTCTAGTAGTGGCAGTGTTACAGGTTAGACCATTGTTTACCTACTGAGAATAGTGTGGTTATCGTGGAGGTAACTGTAGTTTGAGCCAACAGCTCTGCCGCAGTAGTAACACCGGCTCCCGTCAGATTGTAAGGTACCACCTATTTACATAGAAGAATGTGTTTTACTTTATTTCCGGTTTTGCTAATTTCACATACGTGAAGTGAATGTATCGACGCTGCTGTACGTACGGAGTAAGGAGCGAGCGGTAGGCTCACGTGTTGGCTAGCATAGTCGGTTGACCATCTGGCGCTTTCGGAGCCACTGGGATGAAATGCTGATGCAGAAATAGTTCGTGACGTCAGCAGAGAGGCAAGTAGTGAAAGTACATTTACATCTACATTTATAACTACATCTACATCTATATGGATACTCTCCAAATCACATTTAAGTGCCTGGCAGGGGATTCATCGAACCGTCTTCACAATTCTCTATTATTCCACTCTCGTATAGCGCGAGGAAAGAACGAACACCTATGTCATTCCGCACGAGCTCTGATTCCCTTTATTTTATCATGGTGTTCGTTTCTCCCTATGTAGGTCGGTGTCAACAAAATATTGTCGCATTCGGAGGAGAAAGTTGGTGATTGGAATTTCGTGAGAAGATTCTGCCGCAACGAAAAACGGCTTGTTTTAATTATGTCCACCATAAATCCTCTATCATTTCAGTGAGACTCTCTCCGCCATTTCGTGATAATACAAACCGTGCTGCCCTTCTTTGAATTTTTTCGACGTACTCCGTCAATCCTATCGGGTAAGGATCCCACAACGCGCAGCAGTACTCTAAAAGAGGATCGACAAGCGTAGTGTAGGCAGTATCCTTAGTAGACCTGTTAGATTTTTAAGTTTCCTGCCAAGAAAACGCAGTCTTCGATTAGCCTTCCCCACCACATTTTCTATGTGTTCCTTTCAATTTAAGTTGTTCATAATTGTAATTCCTAGGTATGTAACTGAATTTATGGCCTTTAGATTTGACTGATTTAATGTGTAACCGAAGTTTAACAGATTCCTTTTAGCACTCTTGTGGATGACCTCGCATTTTTCGTTATTTAGGGTCAATTGCCAACTTTCGCACCATTCAGATATCTTTTCTAAATCGTTTTGCAATTTGTTTAGAACTTCTGATGACTTTACTAGTCGATAAACGACAGCGCCATCTGCAAACAACCTAAGACGGCTGCTCTGATTGTCTCCCAAATCGTTTATATAGATCAGCAACAGCAAAAGGCCTATAACACTACCTTGAAGAACGCCAGAAATCATTCCTGTTTTACTCGATAACTTCCAGGCAGTTATTGTGACCTGTGACCTCTCTGACAGGAAATCACAAATCCAGTCACATAATTGAGACGATATTCCATAAGCACGCAATTTCACTACAAGCCGCTTGTGTGAACAGTGTCAAAAGCCTTTCGGAAATCCAGAAATGCGGAATCTATCAGAAATCCCTGGTCAATAGCATTCAACACTTCAAGCGAGTAAATAGCTAGTTGTGTTTCACAAGAACGATGTTTTCTAAATCCATGCTGACTGTGTGTCAATAGACCGTTTCCTTCGAGGTAATTCATAATGTTCGAACACAATATATGTTCGAAAATCCTGCTGCATATCGATGTTAATGATATGGGCCTGTAATTAGGTGGATTACTTCAACTACCTTTCTTGAATATTGGTGTGACCTGTGCAACAACCCAGTCTTTGGGCACGGATCTTCCGTCGAGCGAACGGTTGTACATGATTGTTAAGTATGGAGCTATATCATCAGCATACTCTGAAAGGAACCTAATTAGTATACATTCTGAACCGGAAGACTTGCTTTTATTAAGTGCTTTATGTTGGTTCACTACTCCGAAGATATATACTTCTACGTTACCCCTATTGGCATCTGTTCTTCTTTCAGTTCTGGATAATTTACTTCGTCTTCTTTTGTTAAGGCATTTCGGCAGGTTGTGTTTAGTAACTCTACTTTGTTAGCACTGTCTTCGATGGTATTTCCATTGTTTTCGCTCAGAGAAGGCAATGATTGTGTCTTGCAGCTAGCATACTTTACATACGCCCAAAATCTGTTTGGGTTTTCTGTCAGGTTTCGAGACAAAGTTTCGTTGTGGAAACTATTATAATCATCTCGCATTGAAGTCCGCACTAAATTTTTAGCTTTATTCCTTCTCGATTCAAGTAACTGTTACTAATAAATATTTACAAACAAAAATTCTCTTTGCGTAGTTAGTTACTTGCTCCATTGATCAATGTTACGGTAACCGCTATGGTTTGGTACATGTCAAGTGCATAAGTAATGAACAAATGATTCAAGGTTTTTTTTAAGCATAAGTTTTTCACCTACCCCATTCCCTTAAATGGCACAAAATGTATATATTATACCTAGAGCTTTATTTATTCCTATTCAAAAATTCATCTGTGGTATAGTAGGAGTTGCCAAGCAGATATGATTTCAGTATATTTTTGAAACTATTACTGCTGTCCGTCAGACATGTTATTGCTGTTGATTTTAAACTAGCCCACGTTGTTGAGAATAAATTTCACTTCTGAGTAGATGTACTGTGAGGCTGTTGGAAGAATTCCTAATCTTTTAAACAGATGCCTACAAGATGTGCGACTATGAACCCCACGTCATTCTAACCACTTTCTTTTGGGCAGTGAATACATTTTGCCTATGTGTTGAGTTACACCAAAATATTATTCCTTGTGACATCAGGTAGAGAAAGTATATGAAGTATGCTAGCTTACTAATTTCAATAAACTCAAATTTCGCAATATTCTGACTGCAAAAATTGCAGAACCTAGTCGCTTTGCAGGATCCAAAATATGAATTTTCCAATAAAGATTCTCATCTATATGTACACCCAAAAACTTAGTATACTCTAATCTGGCTACTGACTTCTGTTGCTGTGTTATATTTACTGAAGAAACTGCACTCGCTGCAGTAGAAAATGGGATGTACTGTGCTTTCTCAAAGTTCAGAGCAACCCCCTCGCAGACAACCAATCAATAACTTTTTCAACCGGAACCTTGCGACCGCTACACTCGCAGGTTCGAATCCTGCCTCGGGCATGGATGTGTCTGATGTCCTTAGGTTAGTTAGGTTTAAGTAGTTCTAAGTTCTAGTGGAGTGATGACCTCAGAAGTTAAGTCCCATAGTGCTCAGAGCCATTTGAACCATCTGAATCACTTTTTCAAAGACATTATTTGTGTCGTTTTCTATTGGAGTTTCTTTTACTGCATTAATAATGATGCTTGTACAATCAGTAAACAGTGTCAGTTCAGCTTATTGATTCAAATAAGAAGGAAGGTCATTCACAAATATCAAGAACATAAGGGGACATATGATTGAACCCTGTGGAGCACCTAATGTAATTTCATCACACTTAGATGAGGAGAGAAACTTCCTTAAATCACTTAAACCATATAAAGAAACTGTTTGCTTCCTTTTTGGTAGAAACAACTTAAACCACTCATTTCCATTTATAACACTGAATTGTAATTTCTGTGATATAAAGTTATTATTCAGATAGTGAAGCGAGACGAAAATTTAATAACCAATGGTGACAGGATTTCGATAGTAGGAAAAGTAAGAGAAGGAAACATAGTACGTGAATATGGATTGGGTGGAAGAAATGAAAGAGGAAGCCACTTGGTAGAATTTTGCACAGAGCATAACTTAATCATAGCTAACACTTGGTTCAAGAATCATAAAAGTAGGTTGTATAAATGGAAGAAGCCTGGAGATACTGACAGGTTTCAGATAGATTATATAATGGTAAGCCAGATATTCAGGAACCAGGTTTTGAATTGTAAGACTTTTCCAGGGGCAGATGTGGACTCTGACCACAATCTATTGGTTATGAACTGTAGATTAAAACTGAAGAAACTGCAAAAAGGTGGCAATTTAAGGAGATGGGACCTGGATAAACTAACTAAACCAGAGGTTGTACAGAGTTTCAGGGAGAGCATAATGGACCAATTGACAAGGATGGGGGAAAGAAATACAGTAGAAGAAGAATGTGTAGATTTGAGGGATGAAGTAGTGAAGGCAGCAGAGGATCAAGTAGGTAAAAAGACGAGGGCTAATAGAAATCCTTAGGTGACAGAAGAAATATTAAATTTAATTGATGAAAGGAGAAAATACATAAATGCAGTAAATGAAGCAGGCAAAAAGGAATACAAAAGTGTCAAAAATGAGATCGACAGGAGGTGCAAAATGGCTAAGCAGGGATGGCTAGAGGACAAATGTAAGGATGTAGAGGCTTAACTCACTAGGGGTAAAATAGATACTGCCTACAGGAAAATTAAAGAGACCTTTGGAGAAAAGACAGCCACTTATATGAATATCAAGAGCTCAGATGGAAACCCAGTTCTAAGCAAAGAAGGGAAAGCAGAAAGATGGAAGGTGTACATAGAGTGTCTATACAAGAGCGATGTACTTGAGGACAATATTATGGAAATGGAAGAGGATGTACACGAAGATGAAATGGGAGATATGATACTGCGTGAAGAGTTTGACAGAGCACTGAAAGACCTAAGTCGAAACAAGGCCCTGGGAGTAGACAATATTCCATTAGAATTATTGACAGGCTTGGGAGAGCCATTCCTGATAAAACTCTACCATCTGGTGAGCAAGATGTATGAGACAGGCGAAATACCCTCAGACTTCAAGAAGAATATAATAATTCCAACCCAAAGAAAGCAGGTGTTCACAGATGTGAAAATTACGGAACTATAGGTTTAATAAGTCACAGCTGCAAAATACTAACGCGAATTCTTTACAGACGAATGGAAAAACTGGTAGAAGCCGACCTCGGGGAAAATCAGTTTGGATTCCGCTGAAATGTTGGAACACATTAGGCAAAACTGACCCTACGACTTATCTTAGGAAATAGATTAAGGAAAGGCAAACTTTTGTTTCTTGAATTCGTAGACTATGAGAAAGCTTTTGACGATGTTGACTTGAATACTATCTTCCAAATTCTGAAGGCGGCAGGGGTAAAATAGAGGGAGCGAAAGGCTATTTACAATTTGTACAGAAACCACATGGCAGTTATAAGCGTCGAGGGACATGAAAGGGAAGCAGTGGTTGGGAAGGGAGTGAGACAGGGTTGTAGCCTCTCCCCGATGATATTCAATCTGTATATTGAGCAAGCAGTTAGGGATACAAAAGAAAAATTTGGAGTACGAATTAAAATGCATGGAGAAGTAATAAAAACTTCGAGGTTCGCCGATGACATTGTAATTCTGTCAGAGACAGCAAAGGACCTGGAAGAGCAGCTGAACGGAATGGACATGGTATTGAGGATATAAGATGAGCATCAACAAAAGAAAAACGAGAATAATGGAATTTAGTCGAATTAAATCGGGTGATGCTGAGGGAATTAGATTAGGAAATGGGACGCTTAAAGTAGTAAATGAGTGTTGCTATTTGGGGAGCAAAATAACTGAGAATGGTTGTAGTAGAGAGGATATAAAATGTAGACTGGCAATGGCAAAGAAAGCATTTCTGAAGAAGAGAAATTTGTTATCATCGAGTACAGATTTAAGTGTCAGGAAGTCGTTTCTGAAAGTACTTGTATGGAGTGTAGCCATGTATGTAAGTGAAACATGAACGATAAGTAGTTTAGACAAGTAGAGAATAGAAGCTTTCGTAATGTGGTGCTACAGAAGAATGCTGAAGATTAGATGGGTAGATCACATAACTAATGAGAAGGTATTGAATAGAATTGGTGAGAAGAGAAATTTGTGCCACAACTTGACCAGAAGAAGGGTTCGGTCGGTAGGGCATATTCGGAGGCATCAAGGGATCACCAATTTAGTAATGGAGGGCAGCGTGGAGTGTAAAAATCGCAGAAGGAGACCTAGAGATGAATACACTAAACATATTCAGAAGGATGTAGGTTGCAGTAGGTACTGGGAGATGAAGAAGCTTGCACAAGATAGAGTAGCATTGAGAGCTGCATCAAACCAGTCTCTGGACTGAAGACCACAACAACAACAATGTCATGGTGCACACAATCAGATGCTTTGGTCACAGAAAATTCCTGTTGGTGACATTTTACTATTTGAAGACTCTATTATGAGGGTAGTGAAATTGTACTTTGCTGTCTCAGTGGATCAGCACTTTTAAAATCGAAACATTGATTTACTAAGTATACCATTACTGTTCAGGTGGCTAACCACTCTTGTGTAAATAACTTTCACGATGATTTTTGAAAACGCTGTAATCAAGGATACTGGGCAGTAATTATTGATATCTACTGTGTCCCCTCTTTTGTAGAGAGGCTTGACAATACCATATATTTCCTTGTCAGCGAAAATTCCTTGAGTTAGTGATGTAATATATATGTGACTCAGAATTTCAGTTCTAACTGCTCCATATTGTTTTAATATCTTGCTAGAGATGTCATCTACTCCGATATAATATTTATTATTTAAGGATTTAATGACTTTCCTTATTTCGTAAAATTGTTAGGTGAAAATTAATGTGATGAGGATTTCTTAAAACTGGCTCTTCCATATGCTGCTTGCCTTTTTGTTTTGAACTATTATCCCCAATTTTTCACCTACACTTATGAAATGGTTGTTAAATACATTAGCTACTTGTGTGCTGTTGGTTAAGATGGTCTCATTCTATTTAATACTAATACTACGTACCCCGGTGGTTGCTATTCCAGTCTCCCTACTAACAACATTCCATTCTGATTTGATTGTTAATTTCATCTCTAATATACATATTTCTTGATTTCCTGACCACTTTCCTCATTATGTTACAATAATTTTTATAGTGTAAAATTACTTCTGGGTCTTACCTATTCTTGCTGTCCCATACAGTGCTTTTTTTCTTTCTGAAGACACTTTAATACCTGTAGTAATCCAAGGTTTCTGTAATAACTGCTTGGTGTTATATTTAGTAATTTGTTTCTGAGCAACAATATTCAAAGAGTGACATAGGTTTATCAAGAAATACACTCCTGGAAATGGAAAAAAGAACACATGGACACCGGTGTGTCAGACCCACCATACTTGCTCCGGACACTGCGAGAGGGCTGTACAAGCAATGATCACACGCACGGCACAGCGGACACACCAGGAACCGCGGTGTTGGCCGTCGAATGGCGCTAGCTGCGCAGCATTTGTGCACCGCCGCCGTCAGTGTCAGACAGTTTGCCGTGGCATACGGAGCTCCATCGCAGTCTTTAACACTGGTAGCATGCCGCGACAGCGTGGACGTGAACCGTATGTGCAGTTGACGGACTTTGAGCGAGGGCGTATAGTGGGCATGCGGGAGGCCGGGTGGACGTACCGCCGAATTGCTCAACACATGGGGCGTGAGGTCTCCACAGTACATCGATGTTGTCGCCAGTGGTCGGCGGAAGGTGCACGTGCCCGTCGACCTGGGACCGGACCGCAGCGACGCACGGATGCACGCCAAGACCGTAGGATCCTACGCAGTGCCGCAGGGGACCGCACCGCCACTTCCCACCAAATTAGGGACACTGTTGCTCCTGGGGTATCGGCGAGGACCATTCGCAACCGTCTCCATGAAGCTGGGCTACGGTCCCGCACACCGTTAGGCCGTCTTCCGCTCACGCCCCAACATCGTGCAGCCCGCCTCCAGTGGTGCCGCGACAGGCGTGAATGGAGGGACAAATCTAGACGTGTCGTCTTCAGCGATGAGAGTCGCTTCTGCCTTGGTGCCAATGATGGTCGTATGCGTGTTTGGCGCCGTGCAGGTGAGCGCCACAATCAGGACTGCATACGACCGAGGCACACAGGGCCAACACCCGGCATCATGGTGTGGGGAGCGATCTCCTACACTGGCCGTACACCACTGGTGATCGTCGAGGGGACACTGAATAGTGGACGGTACATCCAAACCGTCATCGAACCCATCGTTCTACCATTCCTAGACCGGCAAGGGAACTTGCTGTTCCAACAGGACAATGCACGTCCGCATGTATCCCGTGCCACCCAACGTGCTCTAGAAGGTGTAAGTCAAGTACCCTGGCCAGCAAGATCTCCGGATCTGTCCCCCATTGAGCATGTTTGGGACTGGATGAAGCGTCGTCTCACTCGGTCTGCACGTCCAGCACGAACGCTGGTCCAACTGAGGCGCCAGGTGAAAATGGCATGGCAAGCCGTTCCACAGGACTACATCCAGCATCTCTACGATCGTCTCCATGGGAGAATAGCAGCCTGCATTGCTGCGAAAGGTGGATATACACTGTACTAGTGCCGACATTGTACATGCTCTGTTGCCTGTGTCTATGTGCCTGTGGTTCTGTCAGTGTGATCATGTGATGTATCTGACCCCAGGAATGTGTCAATAAAGTTTCCCCTTCCTGGGACAATGAATTCACGGTGTTCTTATTTCAATTTCCAGGAGTGTATGTTGCGTTTATCATTATCATTTGGATCATTATATACTTCTCACCAATTAACATTTCTTAAGCTTTTTCTGAAATGCTCTATAGATACCAAATTGAGCAACCTTACAGTTTTACTTAATCGTTTCTGAACTGTACACTCTGCTCAGTTTTGTAAGTTAATCTGCTGTGCATCAGGGTCTGATAATCCATTTATCACAGGGAAAGCATGTGTTAGTTCTACATCCTCATGCTGTACAAATACATCATCTATCAGAGTGCCACTGTCTTGAGATATGCGTGTAGGGAAATTCATCATTGGTTCTAAGTTACACGTCATTAATATTACTTCTAGTTCTCTTTTCCTATCAGAATTGCTCAGAAAGTTTACACTGAAACAACTGCAGATTAATAACCTCTCCTTTTTGACTGACAGACAGTATAATAGGGAGTCAAACGTTTTCATGAATAGCTCCCAATCTCCTAATGGGGACCTGCACACTGTAGCCATTGTCAACACTACATTATCCAGCTGTAGTTCACATGCACAAACTTCAAAGTGCTGATCGACACAAAATTTGCTTACTTTGGTAGTTTTGTATTTGTTATCTTGTTTTGTGTAAATGGCAACTCCTCCTCTATCCATGCTAGATCTGCAAGTGTTAGATGCTAAATTACACACATTTATAATGACGCTTTCTATCCCCATAGTTACATGGTGTTCAGAGAGACAAAGTATATCAATCTGATTCTTATTTTTGAAATCTTCTAAACATACTAACAGCTCATCTACTTCATAATATTTTATTCCCCTGATATTCTGATGAAATAAATTGATATTACCCTGAGCTTTATCCCTATTTACTGTAAATGAAGCTTCTTTTATTGTATTTTTCTTGCTTGTTGTCTGTACGGACTTTGGCTTTAACCTAAAAAGCCTGTCTTCCTTGTCCCATTAATCACAGGGATCATTCCTTGTGTGACTGTGCAGCCCCCCCCCCCCCCCTTACAGAATCTGCTAATAAGCTAACTCATCTTTTTCCCCTTTCTGTTTCGGTGCAGGCCATGTGTAATATATCCATACCAACCAATAGCATCAACTGGAACCATAGGTATGTGAGATTTTGCTAGTATTGGAGCGTCCTGTTCAACTCAGCGTTAACATGCCTTACAGCAATGTTTACCCAGGAGCGATCATGGTGCTGAAAGACCTCCGCAGACCCCAGTTTCTGCTCCTATTTTATCCAGGTCACCCCTAATACTATATCTTGGATTCATAGCCAGGCTGTTTCCTACTCAGCCAACAATGATTATCTGATCTTCCTTCTCAAAGTCCCTACATAACTGACCTAAGTTTTGTCACCTGGCTAAAGTTAGCATCTGGTTGCGCTATATCTGTGATCTGGTACCCTGCGCCTAATTTTTCCTGAAACTGCTGGTCTACACCCCTCCCACAGCTGCTACCTAGAAGCAGAATTTTTCTTTTCTTATTATGATTTGATCACGACTTGTCTTTTTTCTTTAAGCTAATACTCTGCTTTAAACTACATTCAACTACATCTGGATGAGGTCCTTTTCCCACTACTTCAGATAGCAAACCAAACTGATTTACTAACTGAGTTTCTAAAGCTTTTTCAACAGTTTCCCTTTCTCGCCCTCTGCTCGCTACCTTTTCCCAGCACGCCGTCTCTTTTTCTCCTATAATCTACATATTCCAAATTCGAGTTTTTTAATTCAGCCTTCAGGACACAAATTTTTCTGTCCTTTCTACATAACCTACATTGCCATGGCAGAGCCTCATTATCTACCCCCGTTTCCTAGCCGCTACATTCGCCCCAGTGAAACCATAACCTACAGTCTTCACAGAACACCCGCTCCTTCAGATTTCTGCGGGAACCACCAGACATGTCACACATAGTTTGATAGAAAAATTTACACAAAAGGAGAGAATAACTTAGCATTAGAGCACTGAAATTTCGTAACCTATAATAATACTTAACTAACCGCTAATGTACGCAAACTTTTAAACTTATTTTCGAAAGTTTTAACTGACTACCTGAACTCTATAAGAGAGACATGAATTAATTAAACTTAGAATCCCTCAGTCTAATCAAAAAATTAAGATCTACACTCGCACGAAGTTTACGCCTAACAAGTAAACAAAACTAATGACTTCCGACCTTTAGGAAACTCTCTCTTTTCGATCTAAATACGCACATAAAAGCTAAACCTTCAGTAGATAGTCTAGCGAAGAAGTAAATGCACTAGTCTAAAATGTAGTATTAATTAAAATAGCTCTTATTTCAATATTAATCACTGAACTTAGCGAGAGCATCGTGGACGTGAGTCTGCCATAGATATTAGCACAGACTCCTGTGTGTCACGGAGGTTAAGGTCTACCGGGTCTTTCTAACGCTTGGATGAGTGTGCGTCTACGGAGCGATGTTGACAGGCGTTGTGAGACCATTTGAGGAGCTGCTTGACTGACAAGTAGTGGCTTTGTTCCCCCATGCTGATAACGCCCGGAAAGACGCTGCGCTAACCACATGCTCCTTCATGCCCGTACCCTGTGCCGCCCATGGTCTGAGGATAACACGGGATTCGGTCGGTACCGTTGAGCCTTCAAAGGCCTGCTTGGGAAGGGTTTTAGTTTTATCAACAACTGAGCGTGGGATGTCAGAAATCTGTAACTGGTAGGGGAAAAAAGGAGTGCGATGTTTGCATCCAAAATGTAGTAAATGCCAGTGAAGCGTAGTGGAAAGAAGGTAAGGATTTGTGTTGGATGAATGCAGAGTACTGTCAACAGCATAATGTGTCATAATAGGCGTAAGTACCAAGATAGGCTAGAGAGTGAGTTACTGTGAGCATTTCAACGATAGCATTATTCGGCTCAGCAATAGGCTGGCGTCGCAAGCAGCGTACGACGAGATATAGTATACGAGAGAATTGAAGTGTTATTTGGAGTAGAAAGAAAGACAAAACTCAGGGACTGGTTGATATAGGGGAAAGAAACGAAGAACGCTATGGGAGAATACGGACTCGGCCGGAGGAAAGGCAGACTTCTTGACGTCCGCAGTTGGTTTCAGCTCCAAACACAAACACTCACACACACACGCACATACACACACACACAAACACACATACATACAATAAATTTCAGCTAGAAATAGCAAATACGCTGCTCAGAAATCATTAGAACGGGAACTTCACTTGGAAAAGGCCAGGAGACACACGAAGGTACCAACTGTAACAAATCGTGATGAGACAGAGATTACTTCATCAGATAATTGATTAGAAGTCGTATCCGGGAGGTCAGGGTGGTCAGAAACAGTTTGAAAGCTCGTCAGCAGGCTGCGGGGTATGTCGTGATTAGAAATAACTGTTAAGAAAAATTTGATACGTTGCACCGTATTCGATTTAGTTAGCATTGAAGTTAGTCAAATGGAACGCTGGAAGCGTAGTTTCAAGCTGCCTGCCGGAGACGCCGTTGCCAGACGTGTGGAAGTGTTCACTTAGCTTAGTATCTAAACGGAAAGAAATACGATGAGACAACGGCAGAGGTAAGCTTGACACAAGTAATACTTGGCAAGTTTTCAAGTGTAGTCAGAGCTATGGCACAAGGAGCATTGAACATTGTGCAAAATTCGTGCAGGAAAGGGTCAATCCTAAGAAGACAGTTGTAATACCATTTACGAAGAAGCAGATCCAACACGCATTTTGGAATCTCAAGCTTCTCGATGAATAGCAGTGAAGGGGATAGTGCAATATCTAGGGGTAGCCCTTGATGAAAAACTATCGTGGACCTCTCAAATCAGGAGCATATGTTCCAAGGCGAAAGGTACTCTAATGAGTACCAGAAGAGCTTGTGGTAAAAACTGGGCTTAAGCCCGAAGAGTTCGTACTGGATATACACCATGGTAGTAAGACCTATAATCACTTATAGGGCTACAGTGTGGTGGAGAAAGGTAGAACAGTAGGTAGGTCCTCAGGAGCTTGCTACGGTGCAGAGATTGGCCTCCTTAGTCGTTACAGGCGGAATTAGCAGCACACCCGCTGTTGGGATTGGGATGGGAACCATGCTGGACATTCCCCCATTACATTTTTGGGTAATGATGGAGGTACCAGCTGGAGCACGCAGGTTAAAGATGGCGAAAATTTGAACTCACTGGGGTATCCAGGATCTCACACTAAAATACTGAGTGAGGTACACATAGGTATGGTTGGGGAAATGCTGGCCGACTATATAATAACTCCCAGCTGCTTCAACGAGCCTTTTAATGCAGAAATTGGAAGTAGACATATCTGGGAGAACAAATTTCGACACCATACTGCGGACATAGTCTGGTTCACTAACGGTTCGAAAACAGACCGAGGTGGTGGAGTCGGGGTATACAGGGTGCAGCCAAGGCTGGAGAGTGCAATCTCTCTAGGGAAGATGGCCACTGTGTTTCAAGCAGAAATATCTGCTCTCAGGTTTGTGCGTGGAGGAGAATTTGCGGAGGTGCTACAGAGGACGTAACATTTTCATTCATTCAGACAGCCAAGCAGCCCTGAAAGCACTGGCAGCATCTGCAACAAGGTCAAATAACGTGGCAGAATGCCACAAAGTGCTTAGGGAGCTAGGGGAAAGCAATAGGGTAAACCTATTACAGGTCCCTGGTCACTCAGGGATTGGTGGTAATGAGCAAGCCGTTGTGGCCGAGCGGTTCTAATCGCTTCAGTCCGGAACCGCGTGACCACTACGGTGGCAGGTTCGAATCCTTCCTCGGGCATGGATGTGTGTGATGTTACGTTTAAGTAGTTCTAAGTCTAGGGGAGTGATGAACTCAGATGTTAAGTCCCATAGTGCTCCGAGCCATTTTTGGTAATGAGCAAGCCAAAAGGATGGCCAGGATAGGGCCGATGACACCATTTATTCGACCGGAACCTGTGCTGACAGTCACCAAGGCAATGATCAAAATAAAACTACAAGACGACAAGGAGACTACATGTAGAATATGGTGCTAAGTTCCAAAAGCAAAAACATGGCAAGGTATTGATGTCGCAGTCATGTTCTAGGCTTGAACAGGAGAGAAACGAAACTCATGGTTGGACTATTGGCAGACCATGGGAATTTCAAAAACACCTACATACAATGGGGATAATAGAAGAAGGCCCCAAATGCAGGATGTGTGATGTGGACGAGGAAACCGCATCACATTAGATCTTCGAATGCGAGGCATTGGAGATTAGAAGACAGAACATTCGGATCAACCAGACATGAAGAAATTGTGTCTGGCAAAGCACTAGTAAAGGATCTCCTAACGCTGTTCAGGGGCACTGGTTGGCTTTCCTAGAGACACAGGGAACGATACCGCACAATAAAATCTGTTTCGGTGCGGGCAGCAGCAGGATTGACCAATGTTGTTTTTGCTTCCTGATAAAATCAAATCAAATCAAGCTTGACACCCATTTCCCACAGTAATAAACGAAGCTGTAACTTGTTTCGCTCTGATGTTCAATTCGCGGAAACCAAAAGGAGAACACGTTTGACAACACTGTCTCGGACAGGCTGCTTGAATTTTCGCGGGCAACAACCTGATTGGCAAACTTCAACGCTAATTAATCGAAAACGGTGCAACGTACTGAATTTAACTTAACCATTATTTCTCAGCATGTCCTACCCTGCATCACATTTACAAGCTTGTAAGACTGTACCTGACCACCAGCTGATCACCTCACTGCATGTATACACTACGCTCGAACTCTTACTGGAATTGGCGAAATGCCGCGGGTAATGATGATAATGGGCAAGAGCGCTACATTAGCAGGGTGTGGATAAGTGAAGAGTTTGAGTCTGACAGGAGACGTGATAGAATAATCCGTGCAGTTGAAATAACCACTGTTTCCAGATGGCATAGTGGTTAACGCATCTGCCTCATAAGCAGGTGACCCGAGTACGAATCCCAGTCTGGCACAAATTTTTATGTTTCCCCACTGATTAAAATTAGTGCCATCTTTCAGCTAATGTTAGTAATTCCTTTGTATCTTGATTGACTCATAATTGCTGTGGGATCGAAATTGCGACTGTTCTATTGAACAAGCTCGGATCATAATTTAGCAATTATGAAAAGGACATTGAAGTTTAATGGATTCGTAAGAAAGAACCATGAACAATGAATAATCATACTGAGGTACAGAGAAAAGATGAAAGGCATTCAGAGTTCTGGAAAGCATTAGATAGTGTAATAGTCAAAATCACAGTATATTTGTCGATTGAGGGTGCACGCAGTTTCTGATGCCATGCATCAGCAGATCTGCGTCACAGCCATCTACCATTATTTCCACAAATGAATAAATTCAGCCGAAATCGATATTTACAGCAACAATCTGTAATGTAGACTGCGCTTCGTCCGCAGAATTATAAAACAGTGTCGTTGTCATCGTTTTTCCCTAGCGAATCAAAGCCACCTTTACGTTAGCGAAAATTAGCAGAAGAAGAGGAAGAAAGAGAGAAATTTTGTAAAGTACTCGTCACGGGGGCATTCATGACGCTCTGTCTTTTTTTGCACTAAAAAGTTCATTATATTCGGAGAACGCAATGTTAGTAAATACAAACGGCACTTGGCAGTAGACACGAGGGAATGATAGTTATTTCATTTGAGCGGTTGAGGGTATTACCACTTTCCAGTACTTCCTCGTGGATTATTTCAGATTCGTGCTTTTTTCAACTTATTTGGGAATGATATATTCAACTGGTAGCGACCTGTGAAAATCTAGAAAACTGCGTTTGCGATGGGTAACGTCTAGGGCGGATGGTTACGATAAGGAATGTCGTAGTAGTGAATTGCAAACAAAAGCTGGACTTCGTGTTACACGACGAAAAATATCTGTGCAGTATACTCACACCTCTTACTAAGAAAACTGACTAGTATGGTCAGCAGGGATTTGAGCTGTTTTTCTGAAAAGGCAGGTTACAGGCTGTGGCGCCCAACCTCCAAGGTTGAAGGATAGATTTGGAATTTTAACTAGGACACTGCGTTTGAATTTAGCGATCAGCACACTGATGTATCGTCCGTGATATTCATACAAATTGTAGCGATACAGCTTCGCCGGCCGGTGTGGCCGAGCGGTTCTAGGCGCTTAAGTCTGCAACCGCTCTACCGCTACGGTCGCAGGTTCGAATCCTGCCTCGGGCGTGGATGTGTGTGATATCCTTAGGTTAGTTAGGTTTAAGTAGTTCTAAGTTCTAGGGGACTGATGACCTCAGATGTTAAGTCCCATAGTGCTCAGAGCCATTTGAACCATTTGATACAGCTTCCTTTGGATTACCGATGTGCCGGCCGGAGTGGCCGAGCGGTTCTACGCGCTACAGTCTGGAACCGCGTGACTGCTACGGTCGCAGGTTCGAATCCTGCCTCGGGCATGGATGTGTGTGATGTCCTTAGGTTAGTTAGGTTTAAGTAGTTCTAAGTTCTAGGGGACTGATGACCACAGATGTTAAGTCCCATAGTGCTCAGAGCCATGTGAACCATGTGATTACCGATGTGTCGTTCAAGGTTGCAAAATGCGTAATATAAATAGGAATTTAAATCCCGCCGTAGTTCGCCTCTGGAACAAGAACATTGAAATATATGGCAAAACCAATCACCGAGCTTTTCTAGGTATCGGCGGGATATGAGATAAATTTAGCGGTGTAATTCACACTGATAACATCCGAGATAGTAGGAAGAAAACAATGGAAGATTTCAAAGAAATGTTGCGCAAAAACCTTGATGATAGATTCTTTAAGTATTCTAATCGCGCAAAAATATGTCAGAGCATAACGAAGATTTGAATCAAGGTGCATCTCCCGGATTACCTTTTGGCAGATGATAAAGGTTTAGTACAAGGGGTATCTCCTGGTTTCGGTTTTAGCAGACAGAAAAGACTGGAACGTTATTTGTTCTTTCCCCAAATATTCGCTCCATAATAGTTGTTCCCAAACAAGTAGCCCACTCGATACCTCGAGCGATGACTCCATTACGGACGGGTAACGAAGTTCTGTGCAAATTTGCCCCGCAAACAAATTTTCCAAACATAAGCCGATTGTCAATCGCCACTGTCAAATACTGTAGGCCATTGAAAACGAAACAAAACAAAACAGCCGGCCGAAGTGGCCGTGCGGTTAAAGGCGCTGCAGTCTGGAACCGCAAGACCGCTACGGTCGCAGGTTCGAATCCTGCCTCGGGCATGGATGTTTGTGCTGTCCTTAGGTTAGTTAGGTTTAACTAGTTCTAAGTTCTAGGGGACTAATGACCTCAGCAGTTGAGTCCCATAGTGCTCAGAGCCATTTGAACCATTTGAAAACAAAACAAATCAAAAAGAAACTGCATGTACGGGTGCAGAAACGTGTGTGAGTGTTTGTGGAGGAAGGCAGGGAGGGAGGGAGAGAGTCAGGGGGTCAGGAACGTTAACTTGAGGATTGGATAATTCAGTGGTTTCTCTCAGAACGTGAATTATGTGATCAAGGGACTGGGAACGCGTGATGACCACAATTTTTCGTGTTCTTAGTGGGCTAAATAAGAACTAAGTGCCAGTTTCTCATTCGTTGTTGTTCTCTTCCAGTTTTCTTTCATCTGTTCACTATGTTTTTTCTTCGTGTCAGGTGACCAGTTCAAGGCAATTTTTTTCGCTCTCCTGCTTTGAAACCCTTTCTTAGTTAATGCTTTTTCTCTAAACACTTCTACATCAGTTATTTCTTTAGCTCTTATATTATTTTTTTAAATCTTTTTCTTTATCGTTCAAGGATGCAACTTCTTCTTGACTTCTTATCCCGCAAATTTCGTCTGCAAATGCGACACACTTTATTCCGGTATTTTTGTTTCCTCTTCCCATCTTTATTGATGAACGTTTATAGTCATTCAGTTTTTCATTCCAGTTTCTCACTATTTTTTCCTAGGACACAACTAAAAAGAGTGGCGGGTAGAGCTCAGATGTTTCTCTCACGGAAGTCATTGTCCAAAGCTATGTGGTATGTCGCCTGGTGGCTTAGCGGGGATGAAACAAAAGTATGTTTACGGAGCAGACACAGACGGGGGATCATCCTAGCGAAGATGTTGCTGCAGATGGGGAAATCCATTAAGATAGGTGACTGAGATAAGAGACTTTGACAAAGGGCACATTATTATTACGCTGAGCCTGTGTACGAGTATCTCGAAAACGGTGAGATGGTCAAATTCTCACATGATACATCTACATCTACATCTACATGACTACTCTGCAATTCACATTTAAGCGCTTGGCAGAGGTTTCATCGAACCACAATCATACTGTTTCTCTACCATTCCACTCCCGAACAGCGCGCGGGAAAAACGAACACCTAAACCTTTCTGTTCGAGCTCTGATTTTATTGTGATGATCATTCGTACCTATGTAGGTTGGACTCAACAAAATATTTTCGCACTCGGAAGAGAAAGTTGGTGACTGAAATTTCGTAAATAGATCTCGCCACGACCAAAAACGTCTTTGCTTTCATGACTTCCATCCCAACTCGCGTATCATATCTGCCGCACTCTCTCCCCTATTACGTGATAATACAAAACGAGCTGCCCTTTTTTGCACCCTTTCGATGTCCTCCGTCAATCCCACCTGGTAAGGATCCCACACCGCGCAGCAATATTCTAACAGAGGACGAACGAGTGTAGTGTAAGCTGTCTCTTTAGTGGACTTGTTGCATCTTCTAAGTGTCCTGCCAATGAAACGCAATCTTTGGCTCGCCTTCCCCACAATATTATCTATGTGGTCTTTCCAACTGAAGTTGTTCGTAATTTTAACACCCAGGTACTTAGTTGAATTGGCAGCCTTGAGAATTGTACTATTTATGGAGTAATCGAATTCAAACGGTTTTCTTTTGGAACTCATGTGGATCACCTCACACTTTCGTTATTTAGCGTCAACTGCCACCTGCCACGCCATGCACCAACATTTCTAAATCGCTTTGCAACTGATACTGGTCTTCGGATGACCTTACTAGACGGTAAATTACAGCATCATCTGCGAACAACCTAAGAGAACTGCTCAGATTGTCACCAAGGTCATTTATATAGATCAGGAACAACAGTGGTCCCAGGACGCTTCCCTGGGGAACACTTGATATCACTTCAATTTTACTCGATGATTTGCCGTCTATTACTACGAACTGCGACCTTCCCGACAGGAAATCACGAACCCAGTCTCACAACTGAGACGATACCCCACAGGCCCGCACCTTGATTAGAAGTCGCTTGTGAGGAACGGTGTCAAAAGCTTTCCGGAAATCTAGAAATACGGAATCAACTTGAGATCCCCTGTCGATAGCGGCCATTACTTCGTGCGAATAAAGAGCTAACTGCGTTGCACTATAACGATGTTTTCTGAAACCATGTTGATTACGTATCAATAGATCGTTCCCTTCAAGGTGCAGTGCAAAGAGGTAAAAGGACAGTGAAACTATCACCAGGCACTAAATGGTTGGACTTCCACGACTCTTCATAGAACGTGGGGTTAGGAGGCTTGTCTCCTCTGCGAAGTAGGATATATGGTGACCTATAGCATCTCTGCCGAGAAAGCACAATGCTGACGCAGACATAAGAGTTTCGGAGCCCACCGTTCATCGCACATTCTTGAACATGGAGTTCTGCAGCAGACAACTCATGTTTGTTCGCTTGTTAACCCATCGACATCGTCACCGATTACAATGCGCAAGGGACCATCGGGGTTCGCCCGTCGATCAATGCAAACGTGTCGGCGCTTCGAGTGAATCACATTTTCGCTACACTAGGTTGATGGTCGTCCCCACTAACGCCATCATCGAAGTGAACAGAGGCTCAAAACGTGCAGCGCGCCACGGACGTAGGCTGGTGCGAGTATTATTGTCTATGTGGGACATTCTCTTGCGCTAGCGTGGGACATGTGGTAGTAATCGAACCACCTGTATCCCTTCATGCTTTATCTTCCCCGACGACGACGTCACCTTTCAGCAATATAACTGTCCGTATCTCGGAGCCAGAATCGTGCTAAAGTGGTTAGAGGAACGTTATAGTGAAGTCACGTTGATGTAAATCCTATGGAACCCATCTGTGTCGCTATCGAGTACTATCACCGCCTACGCAAATCAGCGGCCCGTTATTTACTCAATCACATGACCTGTGCTTAGGCATCTAATGCCACATACCTCCACAAACCAGCCAAGAAACTGTAGGATCCCTGATACGCAGAATCAATTATGCATTTCGTTCGGCAGACGGACAAACAAGCTATTAAGCACGTGGTCATAAAGTTTTGGCTCACCAGTGTATCTAAGTATTTCATGAATTAGTTTTGAAACTTCAGAATTTTCACCAAATTATTGGAATATTTTATCTATAGTTTCTTCTTTTAACACCGTTTTTACTGCTATAAATGTGAGAAGAGAGGGAAGAAGCTGCGAAAAATGTTAACTAGAATTAAATGTGTACTTCTATTAGAAGCAATAGTGGCTACAGCGAAGTGTATTGTAAATAATAATAGCAATTTGATATTCTTGAGAAGTAAGGAAGACACGGAAGAACAAATAATTTACCTGCTCAGGAACGAGAATATACTAAATGAAGGAGCAATGAAAATATGAAAATTGTACTGATTCACATGAATAAAGTTCTCTTCATTCCGTAAGTAAATATTAATATGAAAGTGAGGAAGAAATGACTATATCTGTATGGTAGTAGTGGAAGCCGTCTTTGGATTTATATCGTGGATTATGGGGCAGAACAACCTAAAAGCGGTTGAAACATGGTAGTAAGAAATCTTTTGTAAGTCGTTAGCCTCATTTCTCACTTGATGATTGCCTGCGCTAAGCTTTTGATCCTTACAAAATTTCTGCACTCAAAATTTCCAATCTCTTTCTGCCCTTGAACTCTTTACTTGCTGCTGCTCCTTGCAGTGCCAAGTTAACTACTCCAGGGCGCCGTTTCACATGCCCCACGACCAGCTACCTAATTCTGGTAACGTTACACAATGGACCTGTTTAGTGCCTGGTCTGTTAACTTAATTTTTAATACACTTCGAAAGCAGAACATTTCAAATGCGAGGTATTATTTCTCATCCAAATTTACTATGATCCATATTCCAATTCTGTTCAGTGCACTGTTGTTGTTCTTGTTCTGGTCTTTAGTCCTGAGTCTGGTTTGATGCAGCTCTCCATCCTTCTCTATCCTGTGCAAGCTTCTTCATCTCCCAGTACCTACTGCAGCCGACATCCTTCTGAATCTGCTTAGTGTATTCATCTCTTGGTCTCCCTCTACAATCTTTATGCCCCACGCTGCCCTCCAGTGCTAAATTTGTGATCCCTTGATGCCTCAGAACATGTCCTACCAACCGATCCCTTCTTCTTGTCAAGTTGAGCCACAAGCTCCTCTTCTCCACAATTCTATTCAATACCTCCTCATTAGTTATGCGATGTACCAGTCTAATCTTCAGCATTCTTCAGCAGCAACACATTTCGAAAGCTTCTATTCTCTTCTTGTCCAAACTATTTATCCTCCATGTATCACTTCCATACATGGCTACACTCCATACAAATACTTTCAGAAACGACTTCCTGACACTTAAATCTATACTCGATGTTAACAAATTTCTCTTCTTCAGAAACGTTTTCCTTGCCATTGCCAGTCTACTTTTTATACCCTCTCTACTTCGACCATCATCAGTTATTTTGCTCCCAAAATAGCAAAACTACTTTACTACTTTAAGTGTCTCATTCCCTAATCTAATTCCCTCACCATCACCCGACTTAACTCGACTACATTCCATTATCCTCGTTTTGCTTTTGTTGATGTTCATCTTATATCCTCCTTTCAAGACACTGTCCCTTCCGTTCAACTGCTCTTCCAAGTCCTTTGCTGTCTCTGACAGAATTACAATGTCATCTGCGAACATCAAAGTTTTTAATCCTTCTCCATGGATTTTAATACCTACTCCGAATTTTTCTTTTGTTTCCTTTACTGCTTGCTCAATATACAGATTGAATAACATCGGGGTGAGGCTTCAACCCTGTCTCACTCCCTTCCCAACCACTGCTTCCCTTTCATGTGCCTAGACTCTTATAACTGCCATCTGGTTTCTGTACAAATTGAAAATAACCTTTCGCTCCCTGTATTATACCCCTTGCCACCTTTAGAATTTGAAAGAGAGTATTCCAGTCAACATTGTCAAAAGCTTTCTCTAAGTCTACAAATGATAGAAACGTAGGTTTGCCTTTCCTTAATCTTTCATCTAAGATAAGTCGTAGGGTAACTGTTGCCTCATGTGCTCCAATATTTTTACAGAATCGAAACTGAGCTTCCCCGAGGTCGGCTTCTACCAGTTTTTCCATTCGTCTGTAAATAATTCGCGTTAATATTTTGCAGCCGTGGCTTATTAAACTGGTCATTTTCACATCTGTCAACACCTGCTTTCTTTGGGATTGGAATTATTATATTCTTCTTGAAGTCTGAGGGTATTTCGCCTGTCTCATACATTTTTCTCACCAGATGGTAGAGTTTTGTCAGGACTGGATCTCCCAAGGCCGTCAGTAGTTCTAATGGAATGTTGTCTACTCCTGGGGCCTTGTTTGTACTGAGTACTTTCAGTGCTCTGTCCAACTCTTCAAGCAGTATCATATCTCCCATTTCTTCTTCATCTACATCCTCTTCCATTTCCATAATATTGTCCTCAAGTACATCGCTCTTCTCTATATACTTCCACCTTTCTGCTTTCCCTTCTTTGCTTAGAACTGGGTTTCCATATGAGCTCTTGATATTCATACAAGTGGCTATATTTTCTCCAAAGGTCTCTTTAATTTTCCTGTAGGCAGTATCTATCTTACCCCTAGTGAGATAAGCCTCTACATTTGTCCTCTAGCCATGTCTGCTTAGCCATTTTGCACTTCCTATCGATCTCATTTTTGAGACGTTTGCATTCCTTTTTGCCTGCTTCATTTACTGCATTTTTATATTTTCTCCTTTCATCAATTAAATTCAGTATTTCTTCTGTTACCCAAGGATTTCTACTAGCCCTCGTCTTTTTACCTACTTGATCCTCTGTTGCCTTCAGTACTTCATCGCTCAAACCTAACAATTCTTCTTCTACTGTATTTCTTTCCCCTATTCCTGACAGTTGTTCCCTTACGCTCTGCCTGAAACTCTGTACAACGTCTGGTTTAGTCAGTTTATCCAGGTCCCATCTCCTTAAATTCCCACCTTTTTGTAGTTTCTTCAGTTTTAATCTACAGATTATAACCAACAGATTGTGGTCAGAGTCCACATCTGCCCCTGAAAATGTCTTACAATTTAAAACCTGGTTCCTAAATCTCTGTCTCACCATTGTATATTCTATCTGAAACCTGTCAGTATCTCCAGGCTTCTTCCGTGTATACAATCTTCTTTTAAGATTCTTGAACCAAGTGTTAGCTATGATTAGGTTATGCTCTGTGCAAAATTCTACCAGGCGGCTTCCTTTTTCATTTCTTACCACCAGTCCATATTCACCTGCTACGTCTCCTTCTCTTCCTTTTCCTACTATCGAATTCCAGTCACCCATGACTATCAATTTTTCGTCTCCCTTCACTATCTGAATAATTTCTTTTATCTCATCATACATTTCTTCAATTTCTTCGTCATCTGCAGAGCTAGTTGGCATATAAACTTGTACTACTGTAGTAGGCGTTTGCTTCGTGTCTATCTTGGCCACAATAATGCGTTCACTATGCTGTTTGTAGTAGCTTACTCGCACTCCTATTTTTTATTCATTATTACACCTACTCCTGCATTACCCCTATTTGATTTTGTATTTATAACCCTGTATTCACCTGACCAAAAGTCTTGTTACTCCTGCCACCGAACTTCTCTAATTCCCAGTGCACTACCCCAGACAAAATCTTTCAGGACTGATTCCTCTATTCCATATCGGTACAATGAGGTGACAAAGTGATGGGATAGCGATATGAATATATACACATTGCGGTAGTACAAAAGGGCAGTGCATTGGTGGAGTTGTCATTTGCACTCAGGTGATAACGTGAAAAGGTTTACGATGTTATCATGGCCACAGGATGGGAAGTAACAGTTTTTGGACGTGGAGCTAGACGCTTGGGACCGTTGGAACGTTCGATTTCGGAAAGTGTTGGGCATTTTAATATTCTGGGATCAACAGTGGCAAGAGTGTTCCGAGAATATCAAATTTCAGGCGTTACCTTTTACCACGGACAAAGCAGTAGCCGACTGCCTTAACTTAACCAGTGAGAGCAGCAGCGTTGCATAAAGTTGTCGGTGTTAATAGACAAGCAACACTGCGTGAAATAGCCGCAGTAATCAATACAGGACCTACGTACAAACATATCCATTAGGACAGTGTAGCGAAAATTGGTGTTAATGGGCTATGGCAGCAGACTATCTATGCAGTCGCCTTTGCTAACAGCACGACATCGCCTGTAGCGCCTCTCCTGGGCTGCTGACCATATCAGTTGGAGTCTAGACGACTGGAAAACGGTGGTCTAGTCAGGTGAGTCCCAATTTTGGTCTGGTCAGGGGAATACCAATTTCAGTTGGTAAGAGCTGATGGTAGGGTTCGAGTGTAGCGCAGGCTCCACGAAACTATGCACCCAAATTGTCAACAAGGCACTCCACAAGCTGATGCTGGCTCCATAATGATGTGGGCGTTGTTTACACGGAATGGATTGGATCCTCTGGCCCAGCTGAACCGATCACTGAGAGAGCATTAATCTGTTAGGCTACTTGGAGACCGTTTGCAGCCATTCGTGAATTTCATGTTCCCAAACAACGATGGAATTTTATGGATCACAATGCGACATGTCACGAGGCGGCAGTTGTTAGCGACTGGTTTGAATAACAGTCTGAACAGTTCGGGAGAACGGTTTGGCCACCCAGATCACGCGACATGAATCCCATAGAACATTTGTGGGACGTAATCGAGAGGCCAGTTGGAGCACATAATCCTGCACTGTCAACATTTTCGCAGTTAGAGGCAGAAACGCCCAATATTTCTCCAGAGAACTACCAGCGACCTTTGGAATCCCTGCCACGTCGAATTGCGACACTACAACGGGTAAAAGAAAGTGCGACACGACATTAGGAGGTATCTTATGACTATAGTTACCTCAGAGCATTTGACAGCAACAGGATTCTTTCATTTATGGAAGGATGCGCCAGATTACTTCTGATATATTCCTTGCTACGACCATCTTGAGTACTTTTAATCATTTGTTGGAATTAATCATTGGGACCAATTCTATAGAAGTTTGTCTTTCACTGGAATGCTGCAGGTGTGTATTTAGCTCATTGGCCACTGTAAGACAGTATCTGTTTCGTCACATCGTGTGCAAGGTTTTTTAATATTTTCTTTCGTCTTATACATTTTAGTTATTCTTCATCACGAGTGAATTATGATGTAAGTGTGTTCCTGTGTATGTGCTTCAGTCTAGCATTGAACCTCTAAATCGTCTAACCATGTCCTACATAATTCCTTCTCGCTGGTTTGTTTCACACATTTACATTTTCGAAAAATGTGTTCGCTACAACCAGATGAAAATTGTCAAACAACTTTCCTCTTCTGCGGTCACTCACCTATGCCTATTAAATTTTCCTCATCCTTCAGATATTTCGTAAGTATTTTAGTCTCTCATATACTCTCCCTATTTACTTATCATTATCCTGTTTGACGTGATTGTAACCGTGCTGCTAAGCGTTTTCTTCGATTCGGCCCATAAATTAATGATTTGCTCGTTACGTTATTCTTCACGCTGTTACCTAACTTCGCATTCACAACCGATCTCCTGTTCAACATTTGCTATTGTCACAGCCCTATAACCACCTGGTCATGGAAGTCTGGCCATTCCATTCCATTTCATTAAACCTTACCAACTGTAGCATTCTGCTGCTTATCTTTTTCTATCCGATTTCCTTCCAACATTTAGACTTCTAGCAGTTGGTACTTAGTTACGGAGAGTGATAGCTTCACTTGCGATTTTCATGCCTTTCCCATCCGGAGATCTAAATGGGTGAACACGTCGAGACGTTTCAGCGAAGAGCAAAGATCTGATCTCAGCTGTGAGGTAGCGTGATTTAGGAGTTTCGCGGTGAATGGCAGAATAGTTTTGATACGGTATTTAACTACCAATGGCTCTGAGTACACTTCCGGTCCAGTCAATATCCATTAAACTGTTTAGTTTTCTTCATAGTTACGCTGAATTTACACGTTTGTCTGTCTGTCTGACAAGAAAGTATGTGAGAGCGGTTCGCGAAGATTTTTTCCCTCTGTTCATCAGTGAGTACATCCTTGTGGAGTGGACACCTAACCTGAAAAGAAGAATTACCAGAAAGAGTATCAGTGGAAAGTAGCCTCTGGAAAGTGTTTATCAGGAAAGAAAATGCTTAGTGGGACATGAACTAAGGCATCCTGCTATTGTCAAGTTGACATTATGAGCAGTAGTGTAATACTAATTAAGGAAAGGAATACGTAAAACAGGTTCTTAAGGTTCTCACCTGTAATAGATGCAGGGAGACGAATAATGATTATAGACTTGGAAAAGATGAAGACGGCACCCGAATGCAAAAAGACCCTTCACATAAAGAAACAGGAATTGCTAAGAACTTTTCACCCGTTATATCACGATAATTTCATTTTTTGTTACAGGGAAGTATCTTTGTTTTGCTGAGATCCGTAAATAGCGTAGTCGTCTCGTAACATTGTAAGGGAAGTCTAGGACATAAATTAACACTGGAAAAATTACACTAATGAATGCGATTTATACGAGACTGTAGTTTGCGTAGAACAGCAATGGTACGACTTCCGTCGGTTCTATAACTGCGTCGTGAGATCAGTAGTAATATATGCTCGATAGCGGTACACCTACGTAGATCGTAAGCCTCCTGCACTCCAAAATATTCAACAATGTATATGGGGACCAAAAAGACAAATCGGTCTTCCTGGTAGTATCACTGTCTAACATAACAGTCGCGACACTCCGTCTGACTTTTCAAAAAATGGCTCTGAGCACTATGCGACTCAACTTCTGAGGTCATCAGTCGCCTAGAACTTAGAACTAATTAAACCTAACTAACCTAAGGACATCACACACATCCATGCCCGAGGCAGGATTTGAACCTGCGACCGTAGCGGTCACGCGGTTCCAGACTGAAGAGCCTAGAACAGCACGGCCTCACCGGCCGGCCGTCTGACTTTTGCTACCCACTGCGACAGCAGCGCGCCAAGCGGCCAGCAAGCGTCACTTATGAATGCAATCTCAAACGAGTGCAATACTATCGTTTGTATCGATTTTTAACGCAGTTTGTACTGTAGGGAGTGTATATGGTTTTACAGAAATCGACAACAACAAGAAAATGATATGACTTTTGTCATTCTCCAGTTTCCTAAGGATGATGATGGTGATGATGATGATGATTATGATGGTGATGGTTGGTTTGTGGGGTGCTCAACTGCGTGGACATCTGCGCTCATGCAAAGTCCCAGTATTTTCACAGTCCAATTTTGTACCAAGTCCAATCTATTCACTGTCACGAATGATGATGATGATGATGATGAAATGATGAGGAGAACACAAACACCCAGTCCCCAGGCAGAGAAAATCCCCAACCCGACTGGGACTCGAACCCAAGACCCCGTGATCCAGAGGCAGCATCGCTAGTCACTAGACGTTTCCTAAGGAACCTGGGAGGTATGAAACGGTACATTACCGGACACTTTTCCTACAAATGTCTTGTTACGTACAGATATATACCAAATAATGTCGTTTTCCTGTAATAACAAAAAATTGCCAATGAACTCTGGAAGACCTGACATTTTGCAGGAAGAAGTCGTATACCTACCCAAGAAAGCAAAGTTTTGTTCGCTACACTTTCAACCCAATCAGTGAATGTCATTTAACTTACAAAATAAGCCACCACATCTGTAGTGGACGGAAAACCACACAGTCGTGATAGTGAAACATCAAAGGAAATAAATCTGTTTCTCAACACACAAGAGACCAATTTCTCAGTTGTTGCTACATCTGAACCACAATCGGCAAGAATCTGCAGCGTATTAGTTTCTGAAGCACAAGTTATTACATTACAAATAAGTTCATGTAATGGAAAGCCGAGTGAAGTGTATGAATGGGCGAATCATCAGACTGAATAAAAGATATTTACATGTCAAGGAAGATCCCTATCATAAGAACAAACAACAACAGAAACATATGCTTCTCAAGCATGAAAGATGTGTTTATATTCTGTTGCTTTCAGTTTTTTTTTCTTTATTGTGATTTCATTCCCCTGCCCCATATGGGCAGGGGAGGGCTGTCAGCAGCACAATCCGCCGCTCTTCAGCCGAGTGACACGACAACTAAAACAAGAATAAAATAATACATACATAAGGAGGTAAAAAAGGGGAACATAAAACAGAGTAAGGGGAGAAAATGGAGGTAAAATACACTGACATGTAGACGTTCATTGGGGACAGTTAAAAAAGTCACCAGAAAGTTTAAAAACGCAGTTGGCGATTCTTAAAACACAGAGAAGACACTGGATTCGCATGCACAGGTTAAAAGTTGGCCACAGTATTAAAAACACTCCGAAACAACACACTTAAAACCCACTTGGAGCACACACGACGAAGAATAAAACTACCAGGTGGGACCTGCCGAGGGAAAGGTCAGAGAGGATGGAAAAGGAGGGGAGAGCATGGGGCAGCTGGGGACGCGGCGGGATGAAGGGAGGAGGTGCAACCGTGGGTTCACGAAGAGGCAGGAGACACATGGGGCGGGACAGGAAAAGGGAAGACAGGGCAGGAGGGAGCGCAGAGACACTGAAAGAAGGCACAAGAGATGGAGGGGGAGTAGGAGGGGAAATCCGCTCAGAAGGAGGGAGGGGGAGAAGAGGGAGCCCTGAGGAGGAGGCAGGAAGAGGGGGTTAGAGTTGGTAGGAAGGGTAGATGTCAGGGCGAAGCTCATCATCTGGGAGTGGTAGATGGTGGAAGTTGTGTTGGGAAAGGAGATGGAGGGTGTGGAGATGGAGAGAGGGAAGGACACAACGGTAAAGTTGCGGCAACTGGTTGGGAGTGGAGAGGAAGGGAGACACCAGGGGGTGAGGGGGATCAAGGCGGCGGACAATATATAGTGTGCGGATGTGTTCAAGGAAAAGGAGAAGGTGGGGGAAGGGGATGAGGTCATAGAGGATGCGCGTGGGGAAGGCGGACACGGAAGGCGAGGCGGAGTGCATGGCGTTCGAGGATTTGGAGGGCGTTATAGAACTGGGGAGGGGCGGAAATCCATGCGATGCTGGCATAACAAAGGATGGGGCGGATCATGGATTTGTAGGTGTGGAGGATGGTGGAAGGATGCAGACCCCATGTCCGGCCAGACAGGAGTTTCAGGAGGCGGAGGCAGTTGTGAGCTTTGTTTTGGATGGTAAGGAGATGGGGAGTCCAGGTGAGGTGGCGGTCGAGGGTGAGGCCAAGGTATTTGAGGGTAGGAGTGAGGTGGATAGGACGGCCATAAATGGTGAGGTAGAAATCATGGAGGCGGAAGGAGCGGGTGGTGCGTCCTATGATGATCGCCTGGGTCTTGGACAGATTAACACGGAGGAACCACTGGTTGCACCAAGCGGTGAATTGGTCAAGGTGGGTTTGGAGGGTACGTTGGGACCGTTGAAAGGTAGGATAAAGGGCTAGGAAGGTGGTGTCATCAGCGAACTGGAGAAGATGAACAGGAGGGGGAGGTTTGGGCATATCAGCAGTGTACAGGAGATAGAGGAGAGGGGAAAGGACCGAACCTTGGGGCACGCCGGCAGAGGGGTAGAAAGTACGGGAGTTGGAATTGTGGATAGTCACATAGCAGGGACGATGGGAGAGGAAGGAAGCAACGAGATGGACGAAGTTGATGGAGAGAACATAGGTCTGGAGTTTTAAAAGGAGCCCGGGATGCCAGACATGGTCATAGGCGTTCTGGAGATCAAGGGAAACAAAGATAGCAGAGCGACGGGAGTTGGAGGGAAAGAAGATGGGTAAGGTTAAGGAGCTGGTCGTCAGCAGAGAAGGAAGGCCGGAAGCCACATTGGGTAAGAGGAAGGAGGCGGTGCTGGTTAAGGTGGCGGTGTATACGGCGAGAGAGGATGGCCTCAAAGACCTTACGGAACACGGAGGTGAGGCAGATGGGACGATAGGAAGAGGTAGCAGAGGCGGATTTGTTAGGCTTAGGGAACAGTAGGACACGGGAAGTCTTCCACAGGTCATGGTAAAATCCAGTGGAGAGGAGGACATTGTACAGGGTAGCAAGGACAGACAGGAAGGATGGAGGGGATTCCTTGAGGTGAAGGTAGGTGATGCCATCATGACCAGGGGCGGTGGTGCGTTAGGAGCGGAGGACGAGTGTGATGTCTTGCATGGTGATGGGAGTGTTGATGTCGGAGGTACTGGAAGCTAGGGGTGAGCGGGGGGACAGAGGTGTCAGTGCGGTCAAGGACAGTGGGGAAGAGGGAGTAATCAAAATGGGGATCGTCAGGAATGGAGAAGACCTCGGATATGTGGGAAGCAAAATGGTTAATGCTTAGCCTTACTGAGGCTGAGGAAAGGGTCGATCGTCATGGAGGATGGGGTAATGCGGGGTGAGATGGCTACCAGTAAGGTGTGGAAGGCTGACCAGTACTTGGAGGAGTTGACAGGGAGGGTGGAGTTGAGGCGTGTGCATGTCTGACGCCAGTCCCGGCGTTTCTTTGCTGTAAGGAGGTTTCGGATATGTTACTGTAATTGCCGGTGGCGGGTGAGAGTATCCCGGTCACAAGTGCGGAGGAAGGAGCGGTAGAGCCTGCGGGATTCACGCAGAAGAAGGATGGCCTGTGGAGGAAGCGTAGGGCGGTGAGGGTGGATGAGTTTGGTAGGGACATGAGCCTCCACAGCATCAGTGATGGTCTTCTGAAGGAAGGAAGAGGCATGGGTGATGCCATCAGGGTGGTGGAAAGTGACAGGGTGGCTTTTGACCTGTAAGGCAATGGATTCCCGGTAGGCATCCCAATTGGCACGGTGGTAGTCATGGACAGACTTTGGAGGGGCAGTTGGGTGGGTGGCTGCAGTGGCAGGACGGGTAGAGGAGATGGTGAGAAGGACAGGGAGATGGTCACTACCGACGGCATCGAGGACATCAACGGCAATGGGACCAAGGAGGTTGGGGGAAGCGAGGATAACATCGGGGGTGGAGTTACTTTCAGGACGGGTGTGCTGTGGGAGAGGAACAAGGTCACCATGGAGGGTAGCAAGGAACTAATGCCACCGCCGAAGGGTGGCAGGGTCACGGCTGTGTATGTTGAGGTCAACGGCGATCACATAGGTGGAGAAGGCACGGTCAACACGGGAAATGAAGTCAAAGGGGAGAGGAGCTGCGGGGCGAATATAGATAGTGGCACAGGTGACGGTGAGGGAGGGAAAAAAGAGGCTGAGGAGAAGGTGTTCAGTTGGGTCATTGAGGAGGGGTTGTGGCCGGACAGGGAGATGCCTGAGGTGGCCGATAGCGACCCCGCCTCAAGCTAGGGAAAGGGGATTGTCAGTGCAGTGAAGGAGATAAGGGGAGATGCGGACCACATGGTGGGGTTGGAGGAAGGTTTCATTAAGGATGAAGGAGTCAACATGGTGCTGGGAGAGGGTATGCATGAAGAGGTATTTGTTTGCAGGGAGGGAGCGAATGTTGAGGTAGAGGAGACGATACTGTTGACGAGCCATGGGGTTGGGTGTGAGAAGGGTGTGGGAAGGGGAGAGAGGGGCTTAAATGAGGGTGTCTACGCGGGTGAAGGTAAAGTGGGCCTGGTTGTGGGAGTATGTGGCGTAGGTGTTTAAGTGGAAAACAGAGCGGGCAGCGAGGGAAATCTGCTGGAGTGTGTGGGGGCGCTGGAAGGGGTGGATGTTCTGGAGGATGACGGTGAGGAACCAGATGATGTCTTCTGCTGTAGGGGGAGGGTGGAGGGAATTGTTTGGGTGGATAGGTGGGTCAATGGGGCAAACGGGGACAGTGAGTTCAGGGTTGGTGGGACGGGGCTTGGCTTTGCATTTGGGGAATAGGTGGGGTGAGGTTCATTGCAAGTGTTGCAGGATGGGGGGAGGCGAGGTTGGGACACTGTTTGAGGAAGTGGGAGGCTTTACAATGGGGGCAGGTGGGTGGGTTCTTGCAGTTTTGGGTGAAGTGGTCATTGTACAGAAGACAACGCTGGCAGCGGTAGGATTGAGGAGGGGAACGGGACGGGTCATTAGGGTGGTGGCGGTTGAAAATCAGGGCTCCCTGCATGAGGAGGTGGTCAATGGAGGAGGCGGACTCTGTAAAGATACGAATGAGGAAAGTAGGGCCAGAGGAGTTGTAAATACGGCGGGCAGAGCGGACTTCCAGGGAGGGGTGGGCATTCAGTTCTGCCAACACCTCAGCCTCCGTGACCACAGGGCTGAGTTTTGTGATGACGGCAGTGAGGGTCGGCGGACGACGAGGCGGTTGGGGTTGACGCGGAGAGGAGGATGTAAGGAATGGGGTGAGGGATGCGTGGGGCCCAAAGGTGATGCGGGGAAGGCGCCGGAGGAGATTAGTATGGAAGGACGGAGAGGGAGACTTGATGAGGACAGAGTCTCTGCGAGGGATAAGTTGGGTGATGGGTGCACTGGGGATGTACTTCCGGATTTCAAGGGTGAGGGTGCGGGCATCCAGGAATTTCGGATCAGTGTTGGCTAGGACAAAGGTATACAGGGTGGGGGCTGGAGAGGAGGGAGGTGGGGTGGTATCCATAGCCGGGTTTGTGGGAGGTGGGGCAGGCAGTGGCTTTTTGGAGGAAGGAGTAGAGGAGAGGTCGCCACTGGGCCGTTTGGAAGATTTTTTGGCGGGTGTTGCCTGGGAGGAGGGATGAGGGACTGGATGGATGGGGAGGTGGTGGGAGGCAGGGCCCTCCTGTGAGGCAGTAGCACCGGATAAGAGGGTAGGGCGCTCTGTGGCGGCGACTGTGGCGTGGCGGGCGGAGACTCTGGCAGGGGAAGCAATGGTAGTCGCAGGGGGGAGAGGAGGAAAGTCGTCTCGGCGGGCGACAGGAGCGGGAGGGGGGTTGGGAGCAGGGACAGAGGCAGGAGCGGGAGAAGCAGCAGGGGCAGTAGCAGGGGTAGGAGCAGGAGTGACGTACAGGTGGGGATACATAGATGGAGAGGAGATAGATGGGGAGGAGACTGTGAGTAGGGGAGGTGCATGAGACGGGTGAATCCCAGAGGAAGAACTCCGTGACGTTACAGTGGGGGCAGGGGAAGGAGAGGTGTAGATGATGGTGGTAGTTGGGGCGTCCATGATCGCAGGCGGCAGCGAACACCGAGAGACGGCGGCAGCGGCGAGCACCGAGGGACGGCGGCAGAAGAAGCGGCGAGCACCAAGAGACGGCGACAGCGGCGGCGGCGGCGGCTGAAGAAGCGGCGACCAGGTGGCGGCGGCAGAAGAGGAAGCGGCGAGCACAGACAGACGGCGACCGAGCGGCGGCGGCGGCGGCGGCAAGCACCGGGCGGCGGCGAACAGACGACGACGGCGGCGGCGGCGGCGGCGGGCAGCAGTGACGGCGTGCAGACAGGCAACAACACGACAAGCACGGTTGGGGCTCTTCCACGTCGAAGATACACCCTGAGAGTAGCCCAGGCAGTGCGAGTCCTCGATGAGGAAGTGAGGGAATCCAACCCTCGAATCGTTGCTTTCAGTGGAGTAAGCTGTAGCGGCAGGCAGACAATCTAAAGTATATGTTCATGAGTATCTTTTAGTTGATGTAATTGCCTCAGTGATATTTGGCTGCTTTTACATTTCTTTCATGACAATTTACGTCTCTTGGTAATTTACTAACGCATGGAAAGCAAAACATAACTGTTTCAATAGTTAAGTACAAAAATAATGAAAAACAAACACCGTCCTTACGACGCACGTAACTGTCTGCTTTGCCACCGGTTGAAGCGCTAGTGTCGCTCCAGCTGTCAGTCGGTAACAACTTTGGCACCAGAGAGTGTCGCGACTGTATGTATTAGTGATAATATTTTTTATCCCTGTTGCAATCGCTATCAGCGATATCGTAATGTGCCGCACTCGGACAGAACTTACTACCGTTTCTCTCAGTCTCTTAATCTCAAATTATCTCTATGTGCAACCGAAGATTTAACTTATTCCCTCTTTTAATGTGCATGTACTAAAGTGAGTTTGATCATAAGAACTATATAGGTAATTTTAATGTCTGGTTGTGAGTAAATTCACTTAACAAGAATTCAGCAAAGATCATAGAGTTGTCAACATTTTTGGAAGGTAATTACCAACAGCCGTTAAATATTGTGTAAAATGCATACTTGAACCACCAATGGTTTTTATTTTAAACCTAAATTCTACCAGTGGTAGTGATGAGTAAAATTATTTAACCAATGTAAAAGATTAGCTAAAGGCGTTAGAAGCTCAGCCATTGAGTATACATTCTCAGAAGCACATAGAAAATATTCTTTGCATAATAAGGGCAAGTGATGGCTAAACAAAAAAGTACTTGCATGCGTTTAGACTTGAACATATTAGATGGGGTACATACACCAGGCTACGCATGACAATGCATTATGGTTATATATATAACAGCATTTAACAATACACAGCTTTAAATAAAAAAGTAGTGTATGACCTGATATTTATTAAAATGAGAACTATGGGTTTGGGAGTAGGAACACATTTTAAGTGAAGGCAAGCTGTTAACCAGAAGTCTATGTCCCATCATCACCACTACATATACATGAGTGTTTAATATTCCTAAAATTTGAGTGCGTGGTTGGTTATGCTGCTGTCCATTCCTGTCCCATTCTTTATGATACTAGCATTACCGACATACTAATGTTCCAATTCATCACTGCAATGAAACTTTATTTACTTATGAAGGTTTCCTTTAAATATGGTCGATATATGACAGTAACTGTTTCACTACTATAACTTAGGTGCATATGAACACTGAAAGACATTTCAACCCATTTCTGAGCGCTGTTCTTCAGCTCATTTTAATGTTATAATGCGATTTCCATTACGTTTATGATACAATTGAAGTTTGAGTATATATATTTCATCACGTATATTATATCGTGTTACATTAGGGCTTTATAATGTTTTTTACCTTGTATTGTAACATTTATTTTATCTTAAGATTGGAAATAGCAACTTCGTTTCCTGTTCACATATGACACTGTACCTGTTCACCAAAGGTATTCTAATCCACTACACTAAGAAGTAACTTGTCATCGAGATATTTTTATATCATACGACGAAAATGTTCTCTTAAAGATCTTTGATCAACTTATTTTGTATAAATAATACTTAAAGTCCTGATTTTATCTTCAGTACTCTTCCGTATGCATTTGGTATTCGGATGTTTGCTTTTAAAGTCACGTGTCATATATTTATATTCACGGCATTCACTACACATTTTAGGTAATAACTAATGCAATATGGTGACTTCAACCATTTTAACCCTTGTAAGCACTGACGTTATTTTGTGTTTCTTTGTAAAAACTTTAACATTTCCTGTGTACTACATATAATTATTTGTATCTTTTGATAGCATCTGGAACCACAAGACCGCTACGGTCGCAGGTTCGAATCCTGCCTCGGGCATGGATGTTTGTGATGTCCTTAGGTTAGTTAGGTTTAACTAGTTCTAAGTTCTAGGGGACTAATGACCTCAGCAGTTGAGTCCCATAGTGCTCAGAGCCATTTGAACCATTTTGATAGCATCTGTGAAGACTGTCGAATACCGAAACTGGTAGGACTTGGGTTTAAAATGAAACTAGCTTATAGTTCAAGTATATACTTTTTACATCATAGAGTTGATTTGCAACTCAGTACTGTTCCATCCCTGAGTCACAATGTTGGACCTCACACAGTACACTAAAATCTGTTCCAAAATTTAATTATTCATCTCAAAATATTTGAATAAATACACAATTCAAGATACAGTTAAATTAGTCAAAGTAAATTCACCCAAGATAAATCTCCATTATCGTAGTTTTCCAAAACCATAGTGGACTTGAGTTGCCAACGTGTGTGAAACTAATCTGACAGGACATTTGTTACCAAATGCGTGAAATTACCTCTTGACTTTTCATTCAAATATGCAAGCTTCAAGTCAATCATTCCCTTTAAAACATTGAGATAGGCATTCAATACACGCACTCAAAAAAATTCTTCAGATGAATTTTAAAACACTTCACAAAATTTCATTAGCATCTCCTTGTACAAATGATTGTAACATAACTTCAGCGTAAAATTATACAGCTTATGAGTGCAGCATATACGTAATCCGACTGTACAGTTCTCCTCCGTATTGTAGACTCGACCAGACTGCTTTCGTTATTTCATATTTTATTTTTCAATATTCGACTCAGTGAGAATTTGGCGCTCACGGCAATGTTCTTTGCCCCTGTGGCCAACGACCACGAAGCAAACATGTCCAGTGGCTTCAATGGCTCTCTAGGAGGCTGAAGCGTGCCATTTGTGACGGTACGTCACATAAATATTAACATTTTTATCGGTTGTAAACCGTAGTTAACGTAGTTTATGAATATAATTAGTACAAAAGATACAGTTAATGCTCTTGAACCAACTGATATGCAGCGATAATTTAAAAGTAGCATCTTTATTTAAAACATTTCTATGAAAATAAAAAAGGATCGTAACGAGATGCGATTGTACGGCCGTGGAGGAAGGACGCACTTTATGGTACTCACACTGGTTTGTTTCGCGATACGGAAGGCAGCCATTGAGCGGCTACACATATTTTATGTAAGTCATTCGGTATTCTGCTAAAATAAACTAATTATTGTTATCACAAAATTAATTTCATTGTAATAGTTGTCACCTCAAGTGGTCACAGAGACTAATTACTTTTAATAAGCATTTTTTTCAGTAGTTTGCGCTGCGGGAAGCTCATCTTCCGATCCAGCCTCTGGTCGGTCCTAACGCGCCGAAGTATTAATTTATTTTTCAAAGTGTTAACAGTAACTGTAAATGCGAGAGATTTCGTAAGAACCTTTTTTAATTGCAACAGATAATTAATTTACGTTAAAGTTCATTTTTTAAATTATACAGATTCCATGAGTTCATTAAGTTTTATCTTGGCCGCTCCATGGCCACAATCGAAATTCTCCCGAGCCTTGCTTTGCAATCAGTAAATAGAAATTAACAAAATTACGTTCAAATCAGATAATGGTAACTGTATTTTAGTCATCACGTTCAAAATCTAAAGTTGGTACATGAATAACAGCGGCCCGCCGTCCGTTGTGGCCGAGCGGTTCTAGGCGCTTCAGTCTGGAACTGCGCGACCGCTACGGTCGCAGGTTCGAATCCTGCCTCGGGCATGGATGTGTGTGCTGTCCTTAGGTTAGTTAGGTTTAAGTAGTTCTAAGTTCTAGGGGACTGATGACGTCAGATGTTAAGTCCCATAGTGCTCAGAGCCATTTTAACAGCGGCTCTTCAAGAACTCGTTTCATATTTACTTATGCACGTAAGTAAAAGTGATAGGAAAAGATAATATCCCTGAGAGAAAGAATAATGCTCTAACACAAGAAAAATTCATGCTGATAAAATAATATATATTTGTATATATATATATATATATATATATATATATATATATATATATTATATATAACGTAACAAATGGCAACGTAACACATTGTCGTCAACTCCTTTCTGCATCGCTCATGAAAAAGAAGTATCGTTTGTAGTTCAAAATAACAAAATCTTTTGCTGAACTATTCATTCTTTATGAACCATGTATTGTTGTCACTGGCAAGGAAAGTGATCACCTCACTAACCCTGTTTGTCCGATTTAAGCACGCATGGACAATAAGTAAGTGTTTAAGGTGGTAGAAATGTAGCGATAGAGCTGTGCCTTCACAACTGTGGGTCGAAACGATAATCTTATGGCATTTTTAACCGATGAAGAGATTTCATGCGATGTAACTACGTGAATGAATTTGAAACGAGACTGCCAATTGTCTAGCTGACTTGTTTCATGTCATGTAAATTTTCGCGTGTCTCTGGTAGGAGCAGAACGAACATGGAACTGATTAATAGCAAACATAATTGCATACGCTCAATAAATAACGACTGTCACATCGCATTTTCTGGGTAGTGTAGATGCCTGTTTTCAATGAGGCAACGACTGAGCAACATCCGTTCCGTAACTTAAGTGAGTTTAGGCTTGTATCGAAATTCCTTGCTGGCGTCGCCAGATTAGGGGAACCGCTATGACGCTTTCGTGCCCCAGGGCAGCCCTGACCACGCAGGTCAGTGCCTCTTTCGTGGTATGCTCACAAGAGGCTAGTTAGGGCTTCACTGGCGGTAAGGGTCCAAAAGATTTGAAAACGGTGAGCCCACGTGGTATGGGTAGCGAATCTGGCATCGTGACGACGTGCACTATTTCTGTAGGAGACGCAGTTTCACTTTGTGTGTGAGGGAAAAAATGGTTCAAATGGCACTGAGCACTATGGGACTCAACTGCTGTGGTCATCAGTCCCCTAGAACTTAGAACTACTTAAATCTAACTAACCTAAGGACATCACACACAGCCATGCCCGAGGCAGGATTCGAACCTGCGACCGTAGCAGCAGCGCGGCTCCGGACTGTAGCGCCTAGAAGCACACGGCCACCGCGGCCGGCTGTGAGGGAAAGAGTAAGTTACTAATTTGAAAGCTGTCTGCGTGGCACAAATCGCGACTAGCCGGTAACGAAGGGGTGATTTCTCCTCTTCCGTAGACACTCGCTTGGTTATTCTGGGAACTGGACTTTCTCAGAAATGCAGTGCTTGTATGGACCGACACATGTAGACGGTGGAATATTAAGCCAACTTTTCCAAGCAACAATACTAAAGCAGCTCTTCTGGCGCCTACGATATTGGGAACGTTTACGATATCATTCACGCAGGAGGATCGTCCGCCCCCCGGTAGCTGAGTGGTCAGCGCGACAGAATGTCCATCCTAAGGGCCCGGGTTCGATTCCAAGCTGGGTCGGAGATTTTCTCAACTCAGGGACTGGGAGTTGTGTTGTCCTAATCATTATCATTTCATCCCCATTGACGCGCAAGTCGCCGAAGTGGCGTCAAATCGAAAGACTTGCACCAGGCGAACGGTCTACTCGACGGGAGGCCCTCTTCACACGACGCAGGAGGATCGTAGAAATGTGTCATCATGTGACTGTCTCACGCACTCTGGCATGAAGGTCGTAGAAACAGGCATCCGTGGCGTCAAGACGCAACTGTAAGAGTTGAAAACAAATAATTCGGCAGTTCAAGACGAAAACCCGATTCTGTTTTCCAGAGATTACGCAGCAGCATTGCCGCCTTATCTAGATCGCATTTATCGCGGATCTATCGCCTAGCACAAAGTCTCAAGTAAGTGGAACAAAGGGCAGGCGACTTCTGCACATAAGAAAGATAAAAGAATAGACCCACGTAACTGCAGACCACTATTCTTAACATTGGTTTGTTGGAGAATTATTGAATACATTCTGAGTTGGAAGATAATAAATTTCTTTCAGACAAAAAGCTTCGGTCCACAAGTAAGCACGAATTCAGACAGCGTCGCTTCTCGGAAAGTCATCTTGCCCTTTTCTCACATGTTGTCCTATTAACCACGGGTGCAGGGCAATAGGCAGATTCCGTATTCCTAGATTTCCAGAAAGCGTTTTACATGCAGAATGTTGAAAGCCGAATTTACGGAACAGATTCCCATATACATGAGTGGCTCGAAGACCTCTCCAGTACGTCCTCGACGGCGTGTGTTCGTGAATGACAAGGAGTGTGACAGCACCGCTCTTACTCTTTACATACGAGTACATAAATGATCTGATGTACAGGACGAACAGCAGTTAACGGCTGTTTGCTGATGACGCCGTGGTGTACGGGAAGGCGGCGTCGTAGAGTGAGTGCAGGAAGATACAAGGTGACTAAGATAAAATTTCTAGTTGGTGTGACGAGACAGCTTGCTTCAAATATTGAAAAATGTAGCTTAATGCGGATGAATCGGAAAAACAGTCCTCTAACGTTCTAGTACAGCATTAATAATGTTCTGCTTGACACAGCAAAATCATTTAAATACCTTGGCGTGACTCGGTAGCAAAGGAGAACGGTCGACTTCGGTTTATCTGGAGAATTTGAGGAACACACGGTTAATATATAAAGGAGATCGCGTACACAACACCAGCTCGACCTGCTATTGAGTGATGCTCGAGTGTCTGGGATCCCCACCAGGTTGGATTAAACGACCGAAATAAGAGTGTGCTGCTAGATTTGTTACCAGTAGGTCTGATGAGCACAAATGTATTACGGAAATGATTCGGAAATTCAAATGGGAATCCATGGATGGAAGCTGACGCTCTTTTCGCAGGGCACCATTGCGGAAATTTGGAGAAGCCGCAGCACCCGCATTTGAGGCCCTCTCCAGATCGTTTCTACACACATCAATAAACGTTTTGCATCACCTCGGTTGAGAGAGTTCCGGAACCTGTACAGAAAACTGGAATAGAGATTAACATAAACATCATTTCCGCCCTCTTTATTGCTCATGACAACCACCATACAGCGAGACCTTCAAAGGTGGTGGTCCATATTGCTGTACACACCGTTACCTCCAATACCCAGTAGCACGTCCTCTCACATTGATGCATGCCTGTATTCGTCGTTGCATACCATCAACAAGTTCATCAAAGCACTGTTGATCCAGATAGTCCCACTCCTCAACGGCCATTCGGTGTAGGTCCCTCAGAGTCGTCCATAAATAACCCTTTTAGATCCATCACAGGCATCTCCGATAGGGTTCATGTTTAAAGATCATGCTGGCCACTCTAGCCGAGCGATGTCGTTATCCTGAAGGAATTCATTCACAAGATGTGCATGATGGGGGCGCCAATTGTCTTCCATGAAGACAAATGCCTTGCCAATATGCTGGCGATATGGTTGCGCTATCGGTCGGAGGATGGCAGTCACACATCGTACAGTCATTAAGGCGCCTTCCATGACCACCAGCGGCGTAAATCGGTACCACATAATGCCTCCCCACAACAACAGGGAACGTCACCTTGCTCTACTCGCTGCTGGACAGTGTGTCTAAGGCTTTCAGCCTGACCAGGTTGCCTCCAAACACGTCTCCGACGAGAGTCTGGTTTAAGGCATATGCGAAACTCTTCGGTGAAGAGAACGTTATGCCGATCCTGAGCGGTCCATTCGGCATGTTATTGGGCCCATCTGTAGCACGCTGCATGGTGTCGTAGTTGCAAAGATGAACCTCGACATGGACGGCGGGAGTGAATTTGCGTATCATGTAGCCTATTGCGCACAGTCTGAGTGGGAACACGACGTTCTGTGGCTGCACGAAATGCATTATTCAACATGTTGGCGTTGCTGTCAAGGTTCCTCCGAACTATAATCGGTAGTTAGCGGTCATCCACTGCAGTGGTAGCTCTTGGGCGGTCTGAGCGAGGTATGTCATCGACAGTTCCAGTCTTTCTCTATCTGCTCCATTTCCGAACATCACCGCTTTGGTTCACTCTGAGACGCCTGCACACTTCCCTTGTTGAGAGCCCTTCTTGGCACAAAGTAACAATGTGGACACGATCGAACCGTGGTACTGACCGTCTAGGCATGGTTGAACTGCAGGCAACACGAGCCGTGTACCACCTTCCCGGTGGAATGACTGGAACTGATCGGCTGTCGAACCCCTCCGTCTAACGGCACCGTTCATGCATGGTTGTTTACATCTCTGTTCAGGTTTAGAGACATCTCTGAACAGTCAAAGGGACTGTGTCTGTGATACAATATCCATCGTCAACGTCTGTCTGCAGGAGTTCTGGGAACCGGTGGGGGGGTTGCAAAACTTTTTTTTTTTTTTTGTATGTGTACTACAGCCAACGTTCATATCGCTTAAGGACCACGAACGTAAGAGGACAGAACGTAGGGCTCGTACGGTATCATATAGACAGCCTGTCCATCGCTCTATTTGCTAGTGTAACAGGAAAGGAAAAGAGTGGTAGTGGTAAAGGGTATGCTACGGCCCTTCGCCATGCACCGTATGATACCTTGCAAACTATGTATGAAGATGTAGACGTAGAACGCACTTTCCGACGTGACGACCCTGTGGTGAGACGACCCAGTTTGTCGAATCCAGATGTCCTCGAAATAAGCTGTCATGACAGGCTGACACCAGTCAGTTCAGTTACAAACTTTCCCCCTATGGCTGCTAAGGTCCGATTGTCCGAACTCAAAATCGCACACGAGAGGAACAGTACCTCCGAAATCCTCTTGTCAGAGTGGTGGGAGACTGCTATACAAATCTGACTGGATGAGGCAAGATTAAGCCTGTTTTCCCTGACAGTAACGCCAAAGAGAGCTCCGAGGCGAAATGAAGAACATTAGTCGAGTGATAGATTCCAACGGAAGCAGAGATTATTTTGGGGATACATTCAGAGAGGAGGAGAAGAGAAGCTATCTGGCGCTAGATTCAGATGGGAGCAGACGTCTAGATTCTTGGTGGCAGATCCAGCGGAGAGCAGACATCGAGCAGATTTCGACGGCTATGGATGGTGCCTTCATGGCACGATAACGATTGCTTCATTTGCTAGGCGCTGCGTCAGACGATTAACTCAAATGAAACTTTTCGCAAACGTGTTTATTACCTGGTTCCCCTCACTAATTCCACCAGACGCTTTTCCCTGTGACTCGCGGTTTCACGACAATCGTGAATCAAGGTCGCAGAGGCCCCACAGACGGCTCACCAAATGTCGAGCAGCTGTAGTTCACTCTGTACATACTGATTTCACGTTCCCTTTGAAGTTATACTATGAATCATGCAACTGTTTTTTGGGTACTTTTGGAATATGGAAGGTAATTTGTCAGTCTCATTAGAGGTGACGTCCAGTTTTATCTCACTGGTTTCCCTACGGTACATGCACGTGTATACTTCAAATGGCTCAAATGGCTCTAAGCACTATGGGACTTATTTGAGGTTATCAGGTCCCTTGACTTAGAACTACCTAAACCTAACTAACCTAAGGACATCACAAACATCCATGCCCGAGGCAGGATTCGAACCTGCGACAGTAGCAGCAGCGCGGTTCCAGACTGAAGCGCATAGAACCGCTCGGCCACAGCGGCCGGCCACGTGTATACTATTTACTGTGATTTCTTAAGGATATTTGTTGATGCTTTTGTTTCCTTTTCCTCGTGCGAATCCTGTATGAATTCCTAATAGATTTGTCAGAATTATGATAAATATAAAACAATCGAATATAACCTCGTAACCTTAGCTCATAGTTTCGTTTCCGTAGTTATGGTCAACACCTAGTCCCCTTCCAAAGTGGCAGAATTACCTCGCCGTCATCTAAAAGGCACAAAATGGTTCGTCAGTAACTCTAACATGCACGACTTACGGTCTGCAAGAAATACGTGTCTCACACCTGTCACACTCTGATATTTAGAATCGTGTAGCGCATATTGCTACGACTGTACATTCTTAGTGAAATCAATGGATGGACCAATGAGCGGGGACTGGACCACAAAGTATTACGCTATCGTAGAATGACTCATCTTCTCCACATGGCCGAAATGAACCCTACAGCTTGACTCACAGAATTCGATCAACGGAATACTTATGACAGCTGTGGACGTGTCTCCCTCGGCAATTCAGTTTCGGTTGCCGTAAAGACAGCACTGTGTCATCTTCTACAGTCCAAACATGGGTTTGTCACAATTTATCTGTTTTGCTACCAGTGCACTTAGGCCACTTACAGATTCGCTGACGGGGCATAAGAATTGCGCCTTTACGTTGTAAATACCGAGTTGTTTAAGAATATGCTTACGATCACAAGCCTCTAAGTTCAAATTTATACCTATGGCCGTGAACTCCGTATGAAGTAATTTGAGGTTCAGTAACGATCGGAAGACAGTATTCCTCGTTTGACATAAACCTTGTAGGAAAAAGTTAAGCTGATAGCAATTGTTGAAACTAATGTTGGACCTGCATAATGGATGTATTCTCCTGTAACTTTCTTCTGAGTTCAAAGTCATTTGATCACACTGTCTGCACATATTGTTTACGACAGAGGTGGTAATTCTCGTTACACATTTTATTCCTGGAAATGTGAATTTCGAGAGCAAATTGATGGGGGCTTGTATCATATGAAGCTGTGCTTGCAACTTTGCTTGTGAAGAATATTTGGATTTCGTTACAAAGCTATGTTTCTTCTGGTGTTGCAATAGGTGGCACTCTTACGACACCTCGAGCAGGATTTGGGTGCTGATAACTTCGGCGCTGAGCGCCCGTACGCTCCAAACACACACACACACACACACACACACACACACACACACACACACACACACACACAAACACAAAACCTGTATCCTCATTTGTGGATGAATTATTTTGCTGTTTTCGGTTGCAACAGCGAGGTGCCAGTTGCAACTTACAGTGCAATGGTTAGGCGAGTGCGCTGCAGAGACAGGTTTGCAGTTTTTTTGCAGATCGTGTGTGTGTGTGTGTGTGTGTGTGTGAGTGAGGGTGCGTGTGTTTTTAGAACGTTCGATCGAGATTCCAGAGGACTCTTAGCTCACACTAAGTGCGTCTGGTACTGATTGAGTGTCTGGGCAATAGAAACACTAGAGCGCCTCAGTCGTCTTTGGTCCCGTTCTTGCAGCATCTTTCTCGAGCCGCAGTGACGTCGGAGATTTGAAGTTTTACCGGATTCCTGATGTTCACGGTACACTCGTGGAATAGTCGTGAGGGCAAATCCCCGCTTCATCGCTACCTCGGGGATGATGTGTCCCGTCGCTCGTGCGCCGACTGTAACACCACGTTCAGACTCACTTAAGTCGAGATAATCTGCCATCGTAGCAGCATTAACCGATCTAACAACTGCGCGAAACACTTGTTTTATATAAGCGTTGCCGACCGCAGCGCCGTATTCTGCCTGCTTGCGTCTCTCTCTATTGCAATGTGTATGCCTAAACCTGTTTCTTTGGCGCATCAGCGTGTCTTACATTTCTTGGGAAGCAATACGTTTCGCAAATTGTTTGGAGTTTCACAATATCGTAACACTGAACTTCAGTGTGTCACGTATTTCGGATAATACTGTCTCCATTGAGTACCGTAAATTGATGTACTTTGACAGATTTTCGGATTCATATGTAACTGATTGTTTTTTTAACTTCTGTGGTTTTTATGTTAGTAAAGATAGGGGCTTGTAAGAAAGGATTACATGCTAATTAGTACAGTACATTTCCTGAATGCCTTAGAAGCAATGGAAAAAATGTAGGTGGTCGAGTTAGCATGGATTTGGGGGTACATTTTCCGGTGTATACTTCCGACACTGCTTACAAAACACAACGAAACTTTTACCACACGAAATGAACACAATGATCTAAAGATTACTCAAGTACTTAAGCATCGGAAAAGAAAAAAAAACTACGGTTACAAACAGTGTCACTCATCATCAAGATTATATTCATATTGACAGGTACTAAGATTGGTTCAAGAATCATGAAAAAGGTTGTATACATGGATGAACCCGGGAGATACTAAAAGGTATCACATAGATTATGTAATGGTAATACAGAGATTTAGGAACCAGGTTTTAAATTGTAAAACATTTCCAGCGGCAGATGTGGACTCAGACCACAATCTATTGGTTATGAACTGTAGATTAAAACTGAAGAAACTGCAACAAAGTGGAAATTTAAGGAGATGGGACCTGGATAAACTGACTAAACCAGAGGTTGTACAGAGTTTCAGGGAGAGCATAAGGGAACAATTGTCAGGAATGGGGGAAAGAAATACAGTAGAAGATGAATGGGTAGCTCTGAGGGATGAAGTAGGTAAAAAGACGAGGGCTAGTAGAAATCCTTGGGTAACAGAAGAAATACTGAATTTAATTGATGAAAGGAGAAAGTACAAAAATGCAGTAAATGAAGCAGTCAAAAAGGAATACAAATGTCTCAAAAATGGCAGAATGGCTAATCAGGTATGGCTAGAAGACAAATGTAAGGATGTAGAGGCTTATCTCACTAGGGGTAAGATAGATACTGCCTACAGGAAAATTAAAGAGACTTTTGGAGAAACAAGAACCACTTGCATGAATAACAAGCGCTTTGATGGAAACCCAGTTCTAAACAAAGAAGGGAAAGCAGAAAGGTGGAAGGAGTATATAGAGGGTCTATACAAGAGCGAAGTACTTGAGGACAATATCATGGAAATGGAAGAGGATGTAGATGAAGATGGAATGGGAGATACGATAGTGCGTGAAGAGTTTGACAGAGCACTGAAAGTCCAGAGTAGATACAAGGCCCCAGGAGTAGACAATAATCCATTAGAACTACTGACAGACTTTGGGAGAGCCAGTCCTGACAAAACTCTACCATCTAGTGAGCAAGATGTATGAGACAGGCGCAATACCCTCAGACTTCAAGAAGAATATAATAATTCCAATCCCAAAGAAAGCAGGTGTTGACAGATGTGAAAATTACCGAACAATCAGTTTAATAAGCCATGGCTGCAAAATACTAACGCGAATTCTTTACAGACGAATGGAAAAACTGGTAGAAGCCGACCTCGGGGAACATCGGTTTGGATTCCGCAGAAATGTTGGAACACGTGAGGCAATACTGACCCTACGACTTATCTTAGAAGAAAGATTAAGGAAAGGCAAACCTACGTTTCTAGCATTTGTAAACTTAGAGAAATCTTTGGACAATGTTGACTGGAATGCTCTCTTTCAAATTCTAAAGGTGGCAGGGGTAAAATACAGGGAGGGAAAATCTATTTACAATTTGTACAGAAACCAGATGACAATTTTAAGAGTCGAGGGGCATGAAAGGGAAGCAGCAGTTGGGAAGGGAGGGAGGGAGACAGGGTTGTAGCCTCTCCCCGACTTTATTCAATCTGTATATTGAGCAAGTAGTAAAGGAAACAAAAGAAAAGTTCGGAGTAGGTATTAAAATCCATGGAGAAGAAATAAAAACATTGAGGTTCGCCGATGACATTATAATTCTGTCAGAGACAGCAAAGGGCTTGGAAGAGCAGCTGAACGGAATGAACAGTGTCTTGAAAGGAGGGTATAAGGTGAACATCAACAAAAGCAAAACGAGGATAATGGAATGTAGTCGAATTAAGTCGGGTGATGCTGAAGGAATTAGATTAGGAAATTAGACACTTGAAGTAGTGAAGGAGTTTTACTATTTGGGGAGCAAAATAACTAATGATGGTCGAGGTAGAGAAGATATAAAATGTAGACTGGCAATGGCAAGGAAAGCGTTTCTGAAGAAGAAAAATTTGTTAACATCGAGTATAGATTTAAATGTCAGGAAGTCGTTTCTGAATGTATTTGTATGGAGTGTAGCCACGTATGGAAGTGAAACGTGGACGATAAATAGTTTAGACAAGAAGGGAATAGAAGCTTTCGAAATGTGGTGCTACAGAAGAATGGTGAAGATTAGATGGGTAGATTACATAACTAATGAGAATTGGGGAGAAGAGGAGCTTGTGGCATAACTTGACTAGAAGAAGGGATCGGTTGGTAGGACATGTTCTGAGGCATCGAGGGATCACCAATTTAGTACTGGAGGGCAGCGTGGAGGGTAAAAATCGTAGAGGAAGACCAAGAGATGAATACACTAAGCAGATTCAGAAGGATGTAGGCTGCAGTAAGTACTGTGAGATGAAGAAGCTTGCGCAGGATAGAGTAGCATGGAGAGCTGCATCAAACCAGTCTCGGGACTGAAGACCACAACAACAAGATGGTGTACCACGCATATAGCTCCAAATTTAACTGAGAAAAATATATTCAGTTCCATGCGTCTTGGACCTAAATCCTTGTTTCAATACATCCATCGCGGTTAGAAGTAAGTTTATCTGTTCTTTATTTTTCATGACACTATCGAGCACGTGGGGCCGAAACAAACGTCATTCCCGAAATATTTGACATTGTATGTTGTACCTGAATCGCTGCCTGAACCACAACAGCTTGCAATTTGAGCAGTATATGACTGACACTTGTTTTTCTTAGTTTTAGGCACATAAACAGTTACAAATGAGTCATCGTTTCTATACCTATGGTTAATGTGTGTATTCCTTAGTTCTCAATGTCATTAGCATCAACACTATTTGAAGGGCTTATTTCAATAGTCGTACATGTCCATTTTTGTTCATTCTGAGATACAGAGTCCTAAAGTAAAATGAGCGCTGAAAAATCTGCAGCTGAGATACCACAAATATTCAAGTTTATGGCTTGTTGCAAGATATGAACCTTTCTTTCTATTTGTTTGGATAATTAATTTCAGCAGCATTATAGGCAGAAAAGTGGAGGTAATGGAGCTGTACCACTATTGAAATAAAATAAATTGAACATTATATATAAACCTGTTACTGTGTCACTTTCATTAGTGTTATGGCAATATTTATGTTCTTGTTTTGCCCACCATACGTGTCACTGTAAGCAACTACCTGTTTTTGAGAAGTGACACACTTTTTAATATGTTTCAATAAACAGGTACGAATTTCCTGTGAATCCCTTGATCCAGATGTTTCATCCCAAAAATGCATGCCCAGGACAAATCCTCAATCTGAATAAAATTCTAAAATGCAAGGCCATCAGGAAGGCGACAATCATTTGCACCTTCATAGATTTCAAGAAAGCGTATGATTCTGTTGACCAACAATTCTTGTTCAACGTCTTAGAAGATCGGGAACTCGATCCAAAAGCACGGTGATTAATCAGACAGACATTAGCCGACGCAACATCGACAGTTAAATTCATGGGTGAAATCTCCGATCCATTCATGATCGAAACTGGAGTGCGCCAAAGTAACGGATTATCTCCACTATCATTCAACCTAGTCCTGGACAAAGTAATAAGGGAATGGAAAAATGAACTGAAAACTCAAGGACACTGGAAACCAAACAGACTAGGAAAATGTCGGGACAAAACAGAAACATCAGACCTAGCTTTCGCAGCCGACTGGCCATACTATCAGACAACGAAGCAACAGCAACCAAACAAATAGAATGCGCGGAAAACATTTGGCTGCAAATCTCTTTCGAGTAGTCTCAATTTTTCTGCTCAAAATTAAACGTAACAAAATTAGACACAAAATACGGCAAAATAAACTGGTTTGCACACTTCAAGTATATAGGGTGCTACAAAAAGGTACGGCCAAACTTTCAGGAAACATTCCTCACACACAAATTAAGAAAAGATTTTATGTGGACATGTGTCCGGAAACGCTTAATTTCCATGTTAGAGCTCATTTTAGTTTCGTCAGCATGTACTGTACTTCCTCGATTCACCGCCAGTTGGCCCAATTGAAGGAAGGTAATGTTGACTTCGGTGCTTGTGTTGACATGCGACTCATTGCTCTACACTACTAGCATCAAGCACATCAGTACGTAGCATCAACAGGTTAGTGTTCATCACGAACGTGGTTTTGCAGTCAGTGCAATGTTTACAAATGCGGAGTTGGCAGATGCCCATTTGATGTATGGATTAGCACGGGGCAATAGCCGTGGCGCGGTACGTTTGTATCGAGACAGATTTCCAGAACGAAGGTGTCCCGACAGGAAGACGTCCGAAGCAATTGATCGGCGTGTTAGGGAGCACGGAACATTCCAGCCTATGACTCGCGACTGGAGAAGACCTAGAACTACGAGGATACCTGCAATGGACGAGGCAATTCTTCGTGCAGTTGACCATAAGACTAATGTCAGCGTCAGAGAAGTTGCTGCTGTACAAGGTAACGTTGACCACGTCACTATATGGAGAGTGCTACAGGAAAACCAGTTGTTTCCGTGCCATGTACAGCGTGTGCAGGCACTATCAGCAGCTGATTGGCCTCCACGGGTACACTTCTGCGAATGGTTCATCCAACAATGTGTCAATCCTCATTTCAGTGCAAATGTTCTCTTTACGGATGAGGCTTCATTCCAACGTGATCAAATTGTAAATTTTCAGAATCAGCTTGTGTTGGCTGACGAGAATCCGCACGCAACTGTGCAATCACGTCACCAACACAGATTTTCTGTGAACGTTTGGGCAGGCATTGTTGGTGATGTCTTGATTGGGCTCCATGTCCTTCCACCTACGCTCAATAGAGCACGTTATCATGATTTCATACGGGATACTCTACCTGTGCTGCTAGAACATGTGCCTTTACAAGTACAACACAACATGTGGTTCATGTACGATGGAGCTCCTGCACATTTCAGTCGAAGTGTTCGTACGCTTCTCAACAACAGATTCGGTGACCGATGGATTGGTAGAGGCGGACCAATTCCATGACCTCCACGCTCTCCTGATCTCAACCCTCTTGACTTTCATTTATGGGGGCATTTGAAAGCTTTTGTCTACGCAACCCCGGTACCAAATGTAGAGACTCTTGGTGCTCGTATTGTGGACGCCTGTGATACGATACGCCATTCTCCAGGGCTGCATCAGCGCATCAGGGATTCCATGCGACGTAGGGTGAATGCATGTATCCATTCCATGATTAATGTGATTTGAAGAGAAGTAATAAAATGAGCTCTAACATGGAAAGTAAGCGTTTCCGGACACATGTCCATGTAACATATTTTCTTTCTTTGTGTGTAAGGAATGTTTCCTGAAAGTTTGGCCGTACCTTTTTCGTAGCACCCTGTAAAGGTGAAATTCTTGAACCTTCAGGAGGAGGAAAGCTCGCACAAAAGACTCGACTGGAAAAAATGAAGATTGTATAATAAAAAATGCATGTCCATTTACACAAAAGTCAGACACTACAACATAGTAATCAATCTTGAAATACTGTATGCGAATGAGACGCTAACGCTCCCCACGAAAAGTGACATAGAAAGTATACTGAAGGAAGAAAGTAAAATCATGAGGAAAATTCTCGGTCTAAAGCTGACAGAAGAGGGATGCAGATTACACTCTACGAAAACTACAGAGAAGACGTCAAACATAGCAGCAGATGTCAGAAAAAGAAGGTCGGAGTTCTATGGGCACATCATCAAGCTATCACCAAAACGACTCACCAAGAGAATTTTGGCATACTTATAAGGGGACAAATCAACAGTACCATGGATCACACAAGTCAAACTGGACCTAGAAGCAGCAAAAAATCGATCCAATAGAATTCCAAGCCAGAAATGTATACAGGGACAAGATATACAACTGCAATGTGAGGACAGCGAATGAAGTCCTAAAGTAATCAGGGAGAAAGTCGACTGAAGATAGAGACTCTATGGAGAAAAAATGAGAGAATCGCGGAAGATCAGAAAGAAAGCTCAAATGAGGCAGAATGCTTTGCGTGATTCTGCAGGGTTTCTCAGCTATATATATATATATATATATATATATATATATATATATATATATATATATGTGTCCAGATATCTTTGATCAGAAAGTGTATACAGAACGTATCTTAAACACGCATGCTCTATCACACAACTGGCTTAATGGAGTGGGGAGAGAGGTGGGGAGCCTGGTGGCCATCTTTTGGTAGTATGCTGTGGCCATTAAGATCAGGCTATAAGCATCTGGCCATAAATTAGGCTTAGATAATCACATCATTTGTTTATATGAAGCTAAAAGCATCTGGTGGTTACCTTGTTTTCGCAAGTGCACGCTGCCAAGTGACCCGTTTCTTTGCATTAGAGTCAAAAATTACACTTAAACATAAATTACGAGCACAAGGTGAGCCGTTTGTTTACTTAAGAAAGCTAGACCAAGTGACTAGTTTTGTTTACTATAAGGAGAGCAATGAGCCAAATTGTTCTGAGATATGTGCAGCTCCTATATATTGGGTACTGCAAATTTCCTCTTCTAAATATTTGCATGTGCTTATTAGATGATGTGATTCGTTAAATTTCTTGATTCTTTTCCTTAGTCCTGATAGAAACCTATTAATTTTTTTTATTTAGTTCGGCACCTGAAGTGTTTGGTTATTAACATTATTAAAAGAGAGGGACAATTCTATTTTCCATCCAGGCTGTTATACAATCACTGTAAATTATAGCCCGATCAACTGATATCAGATGTCTGCCATTTTGAAGTCCGGGACTGGAAAATTTACACCCTCGCCCTTTGTGAGAGGATACATTCGTACATCCGACATTTTAAAACGAAATCGCTGTGCCATACAAACCTAACCATATAAACTTATAATGTATCGCATATATAGTTTATGTATGTTTGATACTGTGGCAGTAATGTTATTTTAAAGCATTGACGAATGTGGAACGCTGTTCTCGCTCGCTTTTACTACGACAGTGATTCTTTATTAAAATGACAGACGTTCATTTGTACACTCTCACAAAGGTCGACGTCGTAAATTCATGAGTACAGTGACCTGCACTTGGAAACGACAAACAGTCCAAACCATCTGATCGTGCTACAAATGACGGTGATTGTAAAACATCCAGCGTGGAGAACTGAGTTGTCGTTAAAAATAATTCGTGGCTGTGGCACCAGAAACGTAAGACTTTTAGTTAAGATTGTATTTAGACATTGCACTTAGATTAATGAATTTAGTGACAAGTCGTACATTCAGGAGACAGTCTGATATGAATGCCTGTAAAATAAATAAATAAATAAATAAAGTGTATGAATGTATCCGATGTTCGCAAGCTAAGTGCTGATTGCTGAACCCATACCAGTGGGGGTAATATATGATGAATAAAAATAATATATATATCAGGCTTAATTCTCCCACTGCAAATAAAGTGGAAGCTTAGAGCTCAAGCATTCTACCTCTCCATACGACTCTTTTCATACGATCTGTTGGAAAGAGAATTCAGAAGTTTAAAATAAAATTGAGCAGTTCCCGCTTCAGAAAATTAATCTCTTAAGGAATCCGTTATCGTAAGTCTTCTTTGCTTGTATTAGACTGCTCTGAGCAGCCGTGCTCCATGTTCTGTTGCGTGATTTCTCTCAAAGCCTAAGGGCATATCGACGAACCGCGAGTACGTCGCTGTATTTCACGATCGATTCTTTCCTCCAGTCGATAACACCTACCTGGAGTAGAGAGGAAAAAAACACTTTAGTGGTGCTTCAGATTGACATGTAAACAAATGTGTGGATGCCGAATAACGGTGGGGCTATTTGTGCTCTGTTGATAGGCAGATGCAAAGAAAACACCAGAAAACTTCCGGACGGAGGCGGTAGTTGACGAAACTCGGCGACTTCTACTACTAGTGTGGAGCAAGAATCCAGGTCTATGGTTCGGCGGAAATAACTGGCAGCGGATTCGTTAGTGATCGCCCGTTAGAAACGTAAGTAAGACTTTTTTAGCCGAGTGAGTATAGTATGTTTTCGTTAAGAAGCTATATATTTACACATTTATCATCTGAACACTATGTATATATACGGGGTTTCAGGTGTCGCCTGTGGGCAGTGTCAGTGAAATATTTTTTCCCACTATTTTAGAGATGGAGTATGTGGAGCACCTAGGATAACTACAATATTAAGTTTTCGATAAATCTTAAAAGTTAATTACGTATACAATAATTGAAAAGGAAACGCTAATAACACTAACGGACTAGCTGCCTAATCTATTACACCAGCTTCATGTACACCACTATTAACTAATGGATGTGGATATAACACAAGATTTTGCTAATATTTATCAAAATGGATGTGTGTGGCTACCTAACATCGAACATGGCTTCAGTGCGCAAGAAGAAGCCTATCAAGGAAAACGGTAATGTTAGTGAGACTGTGTAATATGGATGAGTTCCTACTGTAGAGTGAAGAATTATGACAAATTAATGTGTCAAATCACGAATCTAGGAGTGAACAAATTTTTCGGTAACCATTTTATCAATTTCATAAAGTACCCTGATATTTGCTTCGCGGAAACTTTACTATCTTGGTTGCTAAAAAACACAGTATTCTCAGACCTCAACCTACGATTTCTAACTATAGTATAGATTTTGTATGTCCTTATTGAGGACTTTGTAAATGCCAACGATAACTTATTTTAGATACAAACACCTTCATGTGGTGTAAATTAACAGATAGCTTAAAATACACTTGGCTCACATACTGACTGTACTACTACAACTTACAAGCTAAGCATCACTTGTCTTCAAGCTTAGTTTCTTCTTTCTACCATGAAATGCTGTTAATTCTGAATACAGCCATTTTCATACTTAAAGCCACAATATTTTCGCGAATGCATCTTGCCGCAGTAATTATGTGGAATTAGCCTATGTCTCACACAACAAAGTAACACGAGTATAGACAGTAATAGACACGGTTGAAAATCAAACAGATGTTGTAACACTTAAAATCAATATTTATTTTATTACTCACATACACACAAATTTATTAATACATGGTTATCCTTCTTCCATCACAGGTGCTTAACAGTTGCAATATTTAGCAAATCTCTGTCTTTTGCACACATTAACTTCAGCATGTATGTGATCAGGTTCACATGCAGACATGCAGTCATGAAGTCATCCAGTTCAATGTCCACACTAATTTCATGTGTCATTACACATTCCCTGTCATCACTGAAAGCATTTCTGCACTATCGATTAATCGGCATATTCTGTCTCTGGCAAAATATACAGTATAGTATACACTCTATATGTTTGAAATACTTTGCTCCTTTATAAATATAATATGTGGGGCCTGATGACTCAGTAGTTTCAGTGCTGTACCACTAAACGCTGCCCCTATTAAGTCAGTGGCATGACTATAACTGCTGTTGCCACTGGTTTTGATGCATCTGCTCAAGAAAACTTTGATGTTCACATTATATCGTTGTATTGTGTGGTGAGTCGACTTTCGATATACGACAGCTTTTCAGACAAGTGCCTCCACTCTATTTCATTTATTCTATCGTAGTACACTACCTAGTTCACCTATGATGGCATAGTCAAGTTCAGGAGCTATTCCAACCCATGCATTTCGATGCACAAGTTGTCAAACTAAGGTATTTGTGAAGCTGCTAACTAGATGGGAGAACTGGTGAATTTACGCACACACAGCCCCTCCCCACCCCAGGTGATGCCTACCAATCACAACAACCAATGTTAGTCTGAAGTGGTGGGGCCTACCAAGTTGGAAGCAGTCAGTCCAGAATGGACAAGTTGAAGTCTGTTGAAATCTGTCAGTTGAGCATGATGGAATTAGATTATCAGGTACTGACAAGATGTATGTACTGGTGGGAGAGGCTATATTCTGACTTCCATGATGTTGGCTCTGTTGGAAGAAAGAAAAGTGGGTCATAGACTAACAACAGGATTGAAAGAAGATCGTGATCTGCTTTTATAAGCACGGGAAACAGGGGTTGGGGATATAGCTCCGCAAACACTAAAGAGGATGTGGTTAACTTTGATTCTTGTAAGAGGAGGGCATACTATAGTATACGTTGTTTTAAATGTGCTGCAGAGTCCGAGTATGGCTCTGTGAGCCTCATTTTGTAATGAAGAGACTGTTCAGAGGCCCTTGACCAGTCTGTCAATGATTACTATATGGGATTCTAATAATTAAAAACATTGCTAACAGATAGTGGTTTATAATACAGGGCTATTACAAATGATTGAAGCAATTTCATAAATTCACTGTAGCTCCATTCATTGACATATGGTCACGACACACTACAGATACGTAGAAAAACTCATAAAGTTTTGTTCGGCTGAAGCCGCACTTCAGGTTTCTGCCGCCAGAGCGCTCGGGAGCGCAGTGAGACAAAATGGCGACAGGAGCCGAGAAAGTGTATGTCGTGCTTGAAATTCACTCACATCAGTCAGTCATAACAATGCAACGACACTTCAGGACGAAGTTCAACAAAGATCCACCAACTGCTAACTCCATTCGGCGATGGTATGCGCAGTTTAAAGCTTCTGGATGCCCCTGTGAGGGGAAATCAACGGGTCGGCCTGCAGTGAGCGAAGAAACGGTTGAACGCGTGCGGGCAAGTTTCACGCGTAGCCCGCGGAAGTCGACGAATAAAGCAAGCAGGGAGCTAAACGTACCACAGCCGACGGTTTGGTAAATCTTACGGAAAAGGCTAAAGCAGAAACCTTACCGTTTACAATTGCTACAAGCTCTGAAACCCGATGACAAAGTCAAACGCTTTGAATTTTCGGCGCGGTTGCAACTGCTCATGGAACAGGATGCGTTCAGTGCGAAACTTGTTTTCAGGGATGAAGCAACATTTTTTCTTAATGGTGAAGTGAACAGACACAATGTGCGAATCTGGGCGGTAGAGAATCCTCACGCATTCGTGCAGCAAATTCGCAATTCACCAAAAGTTAACGTGTTTTGTGCAATCTCACGGTTTAAAGTTTACGGCCCCTTTTTCTTCTGCGAAAAAAACGTTACAGGACACGTTTATCTGGACATGCTGGAAAATTGGCTCATGCCACAACTGGAGGCTGACAGCGCCGACTTCATCTTACAACAGGATGGTGCTCCACCGCACTTCCATCATGATGTTCGGCATTTCTTAAACAGGAGATTGGAAAACCGATGGATCGGCGTGGTGGAGATCATGATCAGCAATTCATGGCCTCCACGCTCTCCCGACTTAACCCCATGCGACTTCTTTCTGTGGGGTTATGTGAAAGATTCAGTGTTTAAACCTCCTCTACCAAGAAACGTGCCAGAACTGCGAGCTCGCATCAACGATACTTTCGATCTCATTGATGGGGACATGCTGAGCCGAGTGTGGGAGGAACTTGATTATCGGCTTGATGTCTGCCGAATCACTAAAGGGGCACATATCGAAGGTTTGTGAATGCCTAAAAAAACTTTGAGTTTTTGTATGTGTGTGCAAAGCATTGTGAAAATATCTCAAATAATAAAGTTATTGTAGAGCTGTGAAATCGCTTCAATCATTTGTAATAACCCTGTATATATCCCTTTACTGCACAAGGGTGCGTTATAGCTGTCACACATTAATATTTATATACGCTAAATTTACATCCTCACTAGCCGTTTCGATGTAAAGAGTGATGGCGTGTGTGCAAAGAGTTTAAAGGCTGCTTGTCATAATGCACAAGCATGATTGAAGATGACTACGAAGTCTTTCGCGACGGAGTCCTTGCATAAAAAGTTCTCGGTTTATTTGCCGCGTCAAATTTGGATAAAATCCCAAGCTTTCGACGACTACCTCCGTCTTCTTCGTCAGGGGTAAAACTGACTGTCGTGGATCGGTGAGGCTTCCACTTTTATAAGCAGTGAACCGCTTCTCATTGGCTGGATGACGTCACGGTGAAACCGGCGCGTACTGAGGTGGCGGCCTCTATATCCATAGATTTTGTTTGCGCGTTTTATCCAGCGTTGCTTGCAGCGCCATCCATCGCAACAGGCGGAGAACTGCGAGGAATGGTATACATCAGAACATAAGATTTGCAGTGGAGGTGGAGAAAGAAGTTACCCTTCTTAGATATGCTAGCGGAGCGAAAATCAGATGGACGGCTCGGACATTCTGTATACAGAAAACCGACGCATACAGATTTATATCTAAACGCTCGTAGTTTTCACTACCCAGCTCAGAAGAGAGCTATGCTGAATACCTTGGTACACAGAGCAAGGACTATTTCGGACAATGATCATCTCGGCTTCGAGATTAACCATCTGACGACGGTACGGCCAGCAAGATCGGCAGAGTCCTGAGCCGGCAGGGAATCAGACCAGTCTTCCTGCCACCCAGGAAGATTAAGGAAATGCTGCTACCCGTGAAAGATGATCTTGGCCTGAGAGTACCGGGAATTTACAGCATTCCTTGCGAGTGTGGGAAAAATTATGTGGGCCAATCTATAAGAACTGCTGCCGATCGCAATGTGGAACATCAGCGTCACCTGAAATACAGGTATCTAGAAAAATCAGCGGTGGCTGAGCACAGTTTGTTAAATAAACATAAGATTTTATTTGATGAAACAAGACTACTTGCTCACGCTTCAAATTCTTGGGACTCTGTCATCAGAGAAGCAGTTGAAATTAGACTCTGTGAAAATAATTTCAACAGACACTCCTGTTATGCACTCAGCAATGCATGGAAGTGCGCAATTGATAAATAAAGAGCGTATAGGGAGACTTCTTACATCCCTCGCAGTTCTCCGCCTGTTGCGATGGATGGCGCTGCAAGCAACGCTGGATAAAACGCGCAAACAAAATCTATGGATATAGAGTGGGCCACCACCTGAGTACGCGCCGGTTTCACCATGACGTCATCCAGCCAATGAGAAGCCGTCCACTGCTTCTAAAAGCGGAAGCCTCACCAGTCCACGACAGTCAGTTTCATCCCTGACGAAGATGACGGAGGTAGCCATCGAAACCTTGGGATTTTATCGAAATTTGACGCGGCAAGTAAACCGAGAACTTTTTTATGCATGATTGAAGATGTCTGATCATGAATAAAATCATATTATGCCAGTGATTTGGATGTGACAGTAGCGAATTCCCGAAGTTTGAACATTGGTACAGAGACTAAATGTAAATAAATATAACGTATTGCATATACATAGGAGACCTCATGTACAGTACAAGTATACTATTAGTGGAACTAGTAAAAGCTATATAATAGCTGGAAGTAACGGTTCAGAGTGATCTACAATGGAATAACTACACAAAGCAAATTCTTATGCTGCAGGACTCTGAGTAATTTGGAGACAAGTTAGGGAAAAGTCATTTATGTACAAGAGAAGAGAAATGTTGATTGTTTAATGATGTATGAACGTGAAACACGGAAAGCAATTTCACATGCCATTTTTATTTAACTCTATGTTGATTGGGAAATTAGAGGGTGATAACAGTGCGGAATCCTTTGCAGTGTTTTTTGTTTAAAATATATCAAATGAGAGTGTGTAACATCGAAAATACAGGTAAAATACCTTCTGCACTTTTCAAAATTTTTGCCGTTTAATATCCGTTGATAACTTGCACTGTGCGTTTGATTCTGAAGCAGTAAGCTGTATTAGCGAAACTGTGTTTAATACGTAATCGATGTACTAGTGCATTTATTTTTGACCATATATAATTGATTGTGATTATAATGGAAATATTGTAAATTGCTGGCTAATAGGCGAGGGAACTTTATTGAAATGTATCGATAGGAATTACAGAATGGTAGTAGCTGTACCATTCTTTATCTTTGCGTATGGAGAGAGCACAGCGAACAGAGAGAAGGCAGAGCAGCCTGAGTCATGAAAGAGTGCGGAAGTGTTTGTTGGGCGCTCCTGCCGCCGCTGCTTGCAGCTATGGCCGCGCCAATGTAGAAGCGCCTGATTCGTTAACCCGAGAATATTGAGAGCACGGCAGGTGTGGACAGGCGGAGGAAGTTGCGATTCCCACTACAGCCTGTCCCATAACTATCCGTGGCTCTGCAGACGACTCGGGGCTCTTCTATCGAACAGCAGTAGCAGCAGCAACAACGGCAGCTCAGTATTATCGTCTGTTACAGTCTTCATCGTCCGCACAGCTGCAACATCCTAAGACTGTTAACTGACAAATATAGCAAAGTAGAGGCTTTGCCCAGCAACATGTATTTCGCTAAATATTAATAAGTTGAACCATAATTAGCAATAGTTAAAACTTGTAGAGCACCATTGCCCTCCGACATTATTACCAAGCAGGTCCCTTTTCCTTTCCATACAATCACAGAGTGTCGTAAGAAGATGAAAAAGATTAACTATTTACTGCCAGTTAGTGTGTTTAAAATCCAGTTTCATTCTAACAGTAGCTGCTCATTCTTGTATTGCATAACAGAGGATTCTTAAAGTAAAGAAAATATCACTGGCAAAACTAGTAACTAAAGGTATAGCACAAATTAAGAGGGCACAGTTTCATTTATTTTGTATTTAGCTTAACGAGTGACTTCTGCTAGCTTTGTACATATTTTATTGTTGTCATTTTAAAGGTAAAACCAACTGCTCGGTTGCTTAAAGTAATTTCACTTCAATCTTGAAATAATCAAAAGTCTAAACTAAGCCCGTCATTTATTTAACGAATAAATGTCATTTTACGTTACTTTCAAAATATACTATTTCAGTATGAGTAGCTGCAAACTCGGTGCCTTCTGATTCATTTATTTTCTCATGAACTGTTGTGCTGTGGAAAAGCGTGACAACCTTCCGTTGCCACGCCAGTGATTACTTGCTTAAATTTTTTCTGCCTTTACCTTTCTCAAGATTCTGGAGATTCATTGCCCTAGTGGTCTGGCGACCATTTAATTATCCTTTTTTAGCTAATTAATGTTTCCTTTGTGTTGTAAGTGATTTTTGCAGTAAGTATTACTTGGTTCCCTTTTTCCCTCCTGTGCGGTTCGTGAGCGATTACACTACATTTCGTCAATTTCCAAATTAATATCAGTACTTAGCTTAAATTTAGAACAGATTCTTCCTTCAGAAGCGTCTGTTGTACACTTTCCCTCAACTAACCGGTGTTATTTTCCTTCGGTAACGATACCCTTATCCACAGTAAAATTTCATTAGGCACATGCGATCACGGTCGGTGACATCGCAGTCCAGTAGACCGATTATGAAGGGAAGATTACACGTGGAAGATTACACGTGGCGACGTTAGTGACAGGATAATATCAATTTGGTAATGCTCTTGGCACTAATTTTGCATTATACAGATTCGTAGCGAATCAAAACCTCCCGCTATGAATAAAGTCGCTCACGGTAGGGGAAAGTAGCGGAACGAAGCCACAAAATTTCTAAATTTGCATCAATCAGTAAAACAGACAACATGACGGCTACAAATGAAACCGATAATTTGATTGTACTTAACGCGGAACAATCCACAGAATGATGGCAGCGGAACCCATTGCTGAGGAACCGACGGCTAACATCACAAACGCTACCGCTGGAACACAGGAACAGAGAAAAATGGAATTCCTGGTATTGACGGATGTTACGGAATTCAGAATAAAAATCAAAAACGAATCGAGTGACGGTGGATACGAGCAAACTATTAAGAAAGAACCCGTGTTAGAGTCAAAACCGGTAATAGCTGGAAACATAAACGATTTGTTGAGCGTGGTTATCAGTACTATCAATGGTCAGTCCGAATCAATTGCTGCTAAAATTAATGCTCAGTCCAAAGCGATGAAGATTGTGAACAATAATATTGGAGTTGTTAACAAGAGCCGGCCGGGGTGGCCGAGCGGTTCTAGGCGCTACAGTCTGAAACGGCGCGACCGCTACGGACGCAGCTTCGAATTCTGCCTCGGGCATGGATGTGTGTGATGTCCTTAGGTTAGTTCGGTTTATGTAGTTCTTGGGGACTGATGACCTCAGAAGTTAAGTCCCAAAGTGCTCAGAGCCATTTGAACCATTTGTTAACAAGAAAGAAGATGAAATCAAGAAAAAAAATTGAATACCGAAATCGATCATCTTAAGCAGGACACAGCAGAGGTACAGTCAAAAACAGGAAGCAAAAATAGTTGTTTTTAGACGGAATTACAGTGGATTGAATAGAAACTGCAACAGACTGCTGATCGCATTAATGAAAACAAAGTAATTGAAAAGGTAGAATTAGTGCGAAAAGACGATAGGGAAAAGGTTACGAAATTTCTAATTTTAGTATCAGACATTAATACCAGAGTGAAGAAACAACTGTCTATGTCTGATGAGAAAAAGAGGGAAGTGGAGGATGACTTGCCAAGTAGTTACAAAAGTTACCGAACTAGGAAAGAGATCAGACGAAACACAGCACTATGTGTCATACCATGCACGCAACACTGAAATATTAGCGAAGGAGGAGCATTTCGATCCCCTCCAAAACAGGGTGGATTGCACGCTACCGGCTTATTTATCAACTTGCCTGAATCATAGAGGGATATGAGAAAAATTAACTCTGTATCGACGTGCTAGCGGGCGTGGCTAAGCGATGGGACTTAAGCCTCGATATTGTGAACATGAGCTTTCAAGAATTTAAGAATGCCTTCTTGAAAAAATATTGGTCAGAGCAGAAGTGTGAATGGTGGAATTTCGTAGTGTCAGAACGCAACGACAAGAATTGTCGATGCTCGATGAAAGAATTTGGTGAAAATTGGATCCGCAGATTACAATATTTGCGTGATTGACAGACTGAATTGAGATTGTCTGGGAATTGTGGAAGAAGCTTCCAGATTATTCCAAGAGGTACACAGGCAGTAGTTACAGAACAATTACTGCATTCTTAGGAAATATCGAAGATCAGGAAGCCGGCCGCAGTGGGCGAGCGGTTCTGAGCGATTCAGTCCCAAACCGCGTGACTGCTACAGTAGCAGGTTCGAATCCTGCCTCGGGCGTGGATGTGTGGATGTGTGTGATGTCCTTAGGTTAGTTCGGTTTAAGTATTTCTAAGTTCTAGGGGGCTGATGACCTCAGATGTTAAGTCCTATAGTGCTCAGCGCTATCTGAACCATCTGAAGATCAGGGCAACTGGCGGAATAATCGCGAAAATTTTAAGAGTCGTGGTACTAACAACAGTTGCCACAGCTGCAACAACTATAGTAACGGTAGCCATGGCAATAATGGTACCTACCACCATGGTCATAATAACTCATACCACTATAACAGTAACGCTTATAGTGGGAACAACAACAGTAGAAATGACAGAGGACAGTATCGTGTCAATGTGGTACGTGGTTCTCAACAGAATGGTTGCCGGCAGGAGCAAAATCAGCAATTGTGACACCCTAATAGGAACGGGCCTGTCGTACTTATTCAGGAACACCATTAACCGCTCCGGTTTCGGGCCCATAGAGCGTGGGCAGATCTTGGCGGTCCAGAAGAAAGCCTCGGCAACGTCGCTATGATACATCCGGATGGATAAATCGGTGATGGGAGAACGCACAAAAAGACAGAGCGAGTAACGCACCAGCAGCAATAATCATTGTACATGAAAAGCCAATCGACAAAGCGATCGCCGTCTGTAATAACGACGAAAATAGAATACGGGTCAACGGAGAAGAGGTGGCCGCTGTTAAGACAAGAATGGTGTCGCAGGCTCCAGTACCGTGTAATTCGCCGGCGAAATTAAAGAAACTGATATTAGACAAAACTTCCACTATAGCGCTGTGTAACCCGAGGAGGTGTGAGTAGGTCAGTTCGGTCAGATATACGACGAACTGAAGAATTACAGAGGATGATGTGGTACGTGTGCTAAGAGGGAGAGCAAACAATATTTGACGCATCTCAAACCCCCCCCCCTCCCCCCGCCCTCAAATTAGCGTTTATGAAGAAAGAGAAAGCTCTGTACCGAAGAGAAGAGGCAGACTTGTCCAAATGTTACAGTAATTGAAACAGCCAACCCCAACGACACTGGTCTTAGAGAAAACCGAGGCGAAATTTCTGAAGAAGGGCAAGACGAGTTTGCCGACGGTAGTCGAGTACGACTAATTGACGTCTACAAGGTTAAGGCTGACGTCATACAGTCAGACGAGAGTGGTATGAGTTGCGCGAGGTCGGGAGAAGAATCAGAAGCAGAAACAAAGCACATTTCTCCAAGGAATTTGGAAGATGATAGCCATCTTTCCGAAGAAAATTTACCTGACTTGACAGTTAGCGAATTGTTGATAATACAAGATTCGTTAATCGAAGAAATAGGAAAAAAGTTTGTGTTGGAGCCAAAGTGGCATCAGCAACGGCGGAAAAGGCAAATAGAAATTAAGAATTTCCAAAAACAGAAGACTAGAAAAAAGGCCAGGTAAACCACTATCAGTGTCAGAGTTAGACAGGTTTTTCTGGAATGACCTCGATGTAAGTGAGGACTTGTTATGGGAAAAAGAAGAATAGACACAGATAAGTGTAGAAGAATACTGCCCGGCGATATGCACAGCCTACAAAAATTACGTTTTAGTTGATACCGGGGCAGAGCTAAGTGCTGTGTCTGGGAAAATTTACGATTTGTTAAAAGAAAGACCAGGAGTATTAGTAATTCCCATAATGAGAGTTAAATAATCTGTGCTACCGGAAGGAGTAGCAAACCTGTATCGCATCAAATATTTGCCTGTTTCAAATTTCGAGGGGAACAATTTGAAGGTGAATTTATCGTCGTGCCAGATTTGAACACGGAGATAAGAATTGGCTTAGACTGTTTGTTGCAATACCATACAGCAACTGACTGCAACAATAAAACGATGATGTGCATTTCAAAATATAAGACCGAGATTAGCGTGAGTTTCAATGCAACAGGTGACGGTGTGTTAATCAGTACCAACGAATTCACATCGTTGCTTGGCCTTATGAGATTGGTTTGGGCAGATATATGCGAAAGTATTGTCACCACAATCACAGAGCGTGGGGCAAATATATAAACAATTTTGAAAAGATGACGAGTGCTTTGACGCACGAATCTACTGGATTCACTCTGGAGATTGTGCGTACACCTCACACTAATGATTACTGTTTAGCTTTCCTAATTCTGTCAAGCTGTTAGGAGTACGTAAAATTGTTGAACTGAAGTTGTATTAGTCAAGAACTGGGAAAGAATTTCCAGTGAGGACTTAATTTTTAGTGTAATTTCATAATTCATTTCAAATTAAGTTTTTAGACCAGACTGTCATCAACGAATTTGCAAAAAGTGTAACGAGAAATTTAGCTTACAGAGTAGATGTTCTGATAGCAACTCAAATGAAAGGAAAACCCAAGCCATAACCGATGATATAAATGTCACACTGGTACGCGTATCATTTGTCATATTGCAAATAATATGTTGCAAAAATTCCTTTATATCATGTACTACGTAAGTGAATATCGATGCACTCAGACAACGTATAAGTCTGAGCCGCTACGGGCTCTTAAAACGCTGCGGCGTAATTTGTAAATAGGCGTGTGGAACGCAGCGTTTTTCTTTCAGCACAACCCGTCTAAAGCATTGTTGTAGACATTTAAGTTTTATCGGGACGCTTTCTTGAAACACACAAACTCTCATAATTGGAAATGGAATCTGTTTATTGTTGTGATATTTATGAAAAACTATCTAAAGCAGTGGTGGTCAAACATTTTTGCTCAAAGGCCAAATCTAACAATATGATGTGGCACATCGGGCCGCAGATTTCCAGGTCTTTTTATTAACTGGCAACCCACGTAAATGTTGTGTTTTGAACCTCCAATAGACTAGCTATAGTAAAGGAGCGAGAGGTTTACCACTGACTTTCTAGCACATCGTTAAAGTCGATACCATTCGTACCACTATGTGTAGAATGTTCTCTGTTTCAGATTTTTGCCACCCTCAATGACCCGTAAATTGTAACACTGTAATTGCCCGACGAACTGTTGCTGCATTGTCTTTGTGAACAGATGGTTAATAATAGCAAATGGACTTATACTTTAATGTATTATGTAACATGAGACACGATCGCAACTGTCTTCTACATAATGATATTTTCACTCTGCAGTGGACTGTGCGCTGATATGAAACTCCCTGGCAGATTAAAACTATGTGCCGGACCGAGACTCGAACTCGGGACCTTTACCTTTCGCGATCAAGTGCTCTACCTACTGAGCTACCCAAGCACGACTCACGCCCCTTCCTGACAGCTTTTCTTCTGCCAGTGCCTCGTCTCCTACATTCCAAACTTAACAGAAGCTCTCTTGCTCTTTCAGGAGTGCTAGTTCTGCAAGGTCCGCAGGAGAGCTTCCGTAATTTTTGAAGGTAGGAGACGAGGTACTGGCAGAAATAAAGCTGTGAGGACGGGGCGTGAGTCGTGTTTGGGTAGCTCAGTCGGTAGAGCACTTGCCCGCGAAAGGCAAAGGTCCCGAGTTCGAGTCTCGGTCCGGCACACTGTCTTCTACATGTTTTGAAAGTCATTTTTCTTGAACTCACTGGACTGAACTACAACAGCCTTAATTTTATTTCATACTAGATGAGGTACCTTGCATTGGCTAGATATGTATTTATTCCAATCTTATGCTATTCTGTCTCTTCCTTCCCTCACTCTCGGGTCGTCTATCTCGACTTTCCCCTCACTCGCTATCTCTTCAGCCCTTTATCTGTCAATTTCGCACTTGTGTCCATGTCCTCCTCCCCCTCCTCCCTCCACATTACCATCCCCGGCCTCAATAAGACGTTGCCTTTGCTCACCCCACAATATTTCTTTACGGATTGAAAATAATATTTGTATCAGTGTGGTTGAAATCGATCCGATCACACACACACACACACACACACACACACATACATTTTAAGAGCAAATGACTAATTGTTTTTTTTAACAAATATGTCCGCATATGACCATCTCTATTGTGCGTATTCATCAATCCAACACACTTTCATTTAAGACTGATACAAAGACTGACACAACAGCAGATAATTGGTATGAGGCACACTCACCCATTTGTTGTCAGCACTGCCAACCAAATAAGAAAACATTTCTATTATTACGTCCCCGACAAATCAATGTGCCCCTGTACCAAGTGGCACCTGTAAAGGTGCTAGAACATTTTTACGTGCTCCTACTTACAATTCTTCCAGTATATTTTTCATTTGGTGAAGGAGACAGGTGCATCTGACGGCTGCAAACTATTTATTCCTTGCCGGATTTGGATATATATCATTTATCGTTCTTCAGAAACTGTAAACATTAGCACCTGTTAAAATGAAATAGTACTTTCGGAAACAAACCACTCGCAACTGTTGGATGTACGTGACTCCTTCGCTAAATAACATTGCTGTGCAGTTGCTGACAGCAATAAGCCATGTTTATGACACTGAAATTCTGAAATACAGGGAAAAAGATTTTTAAATACCCGTGCACCGGTTTGACAACTATTAGAATCTAATAGTTGTTGACGGATATATTCGTAGGAGACATACGAGTAGTTGTGTCACGTTGTCAACAATTACATTTTTAGTCAGTCTGCACAGGAGTCGAGTGTGGAGACCAACTGGAATAATCGTTGTGGTAGCATAAGTCAGTGAAGACATGTGCCATTCACAGACTTCCACAGAATGACGGTCACCATGTTTAAGAGTGTTGAAAACTGTATAAAATGCTGCTGATCAAATTTCAATAAACTGTAAAAAGGCATACATTGCATCTGACTAATTCATTCTAGTTTTATTATCTCTGTGAGAATGGAATTCACATGACTTGCATAATCTTACATTATTCATGTATCTAGGCAGGAACATATAAAGGATGAAGTGATGGAAGGGAATCATTAGTAATTTTGAGCCACTACCAAAAACAATTTTGGAATCAGAGTATCTTGTTCCTGATATTTATTTTAAAGTACTTTCATGCAACATGAGATAGATGTATTGTTAAAATATTGTATTACATTATTCAAATGGCCACAAAAACTTTATTATAATGGCACTAATCTCAAACTTTCAAAAAATGTAGAAATAAATAAGATATTTTAAAAACAAGAAAAGTACAGATGCACTGCACGTTCAAAAGGCTATATAAGAGAGCCACAGGTCTCTTATTGAATCTGGTTTTTATTCATTATAACTGCAAAACAAACTTTAATACAAATATATAATTTTTTATTAATGTGATATGTGATGTAGAACTTTTATGGCTATGTCGTCTGCATCTGCATCGTTTGAGCTGCATGCAATCCTCATTGCGTGTTCTAAATGACTGGACAACCGATTACGATATTTATTTTTCAGGTACTCCATTTTTGAAAATGAAGCTTCACAAAGGTAAATTGAAGGAAATAGCGTTAAAATGAACTGTGCACAGTCTCGTAAATTTTTACAATTGTTAGTAACACATTTCCAAAATTCAGTGTACTGTTGTGTTTCAAGATGTTCTATAAACAGAGCTTTAAGCCATACGTCGTGCTGAAGTTCAATTATCTCATTTAGCAAATTAGTTTTAGTAAACCCAAATTGGCAGAATAATTTGAGATCCTCATGTCCAACATGCCAAGGGTTCTCTACGAGAACGAAACAGCTTCGAATATTTCTAACATCTGCACATATGTTTTTTATTTCTTCCAAATAGGCTTCCAAATATTCTTTCATGTTGTGGTAAATAGTTTCGGCGTCAGTTAAGCCTGATCGGAGCATAGCAACAGATGGAAAATTAGACAGATCTTTTACTTCGAGTTCATTTATATATAATTGTAGTTTGGCTTCAAATGCAAATATTTTGTTAGTCATTTGCCCAATTATTTTGTTTGGTCTTTCTAATTCCAAGTTAAGTGTGTTGAATTTTTGTGTAACATCGGTCAAAAAAGGTATAAGCATCCGCCATTCATCATCATCAAGTTCAGGGTAATTTTTGCCACATTGTTCTAAGAATAAATTAAATTCAGATTGCAAATTTACAAACCGTTCCAGCACTTTTGCTTTGCTTAGCCATCTGACAGCATGTAGAGCATCACTGTAACAAGCTTGCAATTCCTGCAGAAGTTCTTTAAATTTTTGGTGATTAATTTCATGGATATGAATGAAATTTATAATACTTATAACAGTTTGCACAACATTCTTCAATTTGGTGTTTAAAATTTGACATGCCAAACTTTCTTGATGCAGTAAGCAGTGAATGGAGAGTAAATTTGGCAATTTCCATTCCTTCTTAATCAGTGCTATCAAACCACTGTTGACGCCCATCACTGACGGACAACCGTCTATACACACTGATATTAATTTTCTCATAGATAAGTCTTTTTTTTACAAATTCTTTAATTGCATCCACAAAATCACGTCCTTTTGTGTTACCTTTCATGGTTATAATTGCTAAAACCTCTTCCTCTATTACCCCATCATTTATGCAGTAACGCACAAATAATGAAAACTGAGCCATCGGAGCTAAATCTATACTGGAATCACATTCAAGACTGAAGTATTTGCATAGTTTGACCTTATTAATTACTGCTTCAAACATATATATTGAAATATCTTCTATACGACGTCGACAGGTGGATTCTGAAAGTGTGAGCTTATTTATTTCAGCTGATAGTTATTTACTGTTGGAGAAATTATGAAATCAAGTTTCAGAAACAGTCATTGTACATTAATCCACCAATTCAGCATCAGTGAAAGCTTTCATTTTTTTGACAGAATATTACAGACTTGGTATGATGCTCCTGTGACAGCCTCACTTTGCCCAACTGCTGCTAACATAACGTTTTGTTGACGACGAATGTTAGATTTTCGATGAGCATTTTTTTTCCTTTCTTTCATTTTAATTCAAAGGAAAAGCTTCTGTAAATGAATTGTGCTTACTTGTGTAGTGACGAAATAAGTTGTAACTCTTCAGTCCCACAATCGTATCCCGGCATATTAAGCAAGTAGTAGTACTTTGTGTCCACTTATAAAGCAAAATTCTTCTTCCCACATTTCTTGGAAACTTCTTTTCTCTTCACATATTTTCCTCTTAGTCACTGTTCTTCAGGGTACATCAGACACTATTTAATCCACTAATAATTATATCATCAAATATGAACACAAACACACTCAATACGCGACGAACTCTCAGGGGCACCGAAACTTAGTTCACGACTGACACACTGACACGACAAATCTAAATATGAGGCGGCTGCGGGACAAGCCCGCCGCCGACAACGGAGCAGCCGTGGGCATGCGGCACGTGTGCTGCATGGCTCACGTTGTTGGCTAGCAGGCCGCTCAAGCCTTTAGCGCTGCGGAACACCGGCAAGTGACGCGTTAAATGAAAGTGGTGGATGGTTTACAGTTACCTAATTACTTCCCCGACTTTAATCACAATTCTACGCAGTTTCCGTAAACAAAACACTGCTACGCCAGACAAGGAGATAACTAATGCTAAGCGTGTGAAGCCGAGGAGGGTCGCGGGCCGTACCAAAACATGATGTGGGCCGCATGCCACCTGCGGGCAGCAGTTTGACGACCACTGATCTATAATAGTCATTGTAACTATTTATTTCTTATCTCGATGCCGGCCGCGGTGGTCTCGCGGTTCTAGGCGCGCAGTCCGGAACCGCGTGACTGCTACGGTCGCAGGTTCGTATCCTGCCTCGGGCATGGATGTGTGTGATGTCCTTAGGTTAGTTAGGTTTAAGTAGTTCTAAGTTCTAGGGGACTGATGACCACAGCTATTGTCCCACAGTGCTCAGAGCCATTTGAACCATTTTTTCTTATCTCGATTCTTATCAAATGGTTCAAATGGCTCTGAGCACTATGGGACTTAACATCTGAGGTCATCAGTCCCCTAGAACTTAGAACTACTTCAACCTAACTAACCTAAGGACATCACACACACCCATGCCCGAGGCAGGGTTCGAACCTGCGACCGTAGCAGTAGCGCGGTTCCGGACTGAAGCGCCTAGAACCACTCTGTCACAGTGGCCGGCTCTCGCTTCTTATCCTTTTACTCCTTTTTGTATACCTGTAACTATTTCATTTACGTTCTCTTGTCCAGTACTGTTCATTTCAAGTGTAATCGTTTTGTTGTTTACAATATTTTATGGTACACTGTGATGATTTGAGTTGTAATGACACAGTGTTGTCAATCTATTACGTGCCCACACATGACCATCATAATAAATGAGAAACTTAATGAGTGATACACAAAATTTTTGTAGACAAACCTAAATGCATTTGAGCATCTACATTTCCGTTTGTATTTCTTCGAATATTCCCTTCAAATGCAGATAAAATACCTTCTGCACCATCCAAAATTTTCGCCTTTTATTATCCGTTGATAACTTGTACTGTACTTCTGATTCTTAATCTGTAAGATATATTACAGAAACCGTATTTAATATTGTATATTGCTGGGTAATAACCAAAGGAACTTTATTTAAATACCGGGTGATCAAAAAGTCAGTATAAATTTGAAAACTTAATAAACCACGGAATAATGTAGATGGAGAGGTAAAAGTTGACACACATGCTTGGAATGACATGGGGTTTTATTAGAACCACCCCATATTGCTAGACGTGTGAAAGATCCCTTGCGTGCGTCGTTTGGTGATGATCGTGTGCTCAGCCGCCACTTTCGTCATCCTTGGCCTCCCAGGTTCCCAGACCTCAGTCCATGCGATTATTGGCTTGGCTTTGGAGTTACCCGAAGTCGCAAGTGTACCGTGATCGACCGACACCTCTAGGGATGCTGAAAGACAACATCCGACGCCAATGCCTCACCATAACTCCGGACATGCTTTACAGCGCTGTTCACAACATTATTCCTCGATTACAGCTATTGTTGAGGAATGATGGTGGACATATTGAGAATTTCCTGTAAAGATCATCATTTTTGCTTAGTCTTACTTTGTTATACTAATTATTGATATTCTGATCAGATAAAGCGCCATCCGTCGGACATTTTTGGAACTTTTGTATTTTCTTTTCTTTTTTTTTTTTTTTTGTTCTAATAAAACCCCATGTCATTCCAAGCATGTGTGTCAATTTGTACCACTCTATCTACATTATTCCGTGAATTATCTAGTTTTCAAATTTATCCTGACTTTTTGATCACCCTGTATATCGATAGCAATGACGAAATGGCAGTGGCTGTGCCACTGTTTACGTATGGAGATTCTCTATCGTGTTGCGAGCAGAGGGGATGTAGAGCGACTTGAGTCATGAAAGAGTGCGGAAATGTTTGTTAGGCGCTCTCGCAGACGCGGAGTCCGGCTGTGATCGCCCCATTGTAGACGCGCCTGATTCGTTAACCCGCGAGCATTGAGAGCAGGGTAGGAGCCGACGGTCCGAGGAAGCTTCAGTTACAACAACTCCCTGACCCCTAAATTACCCATGGCTCTGGATATGATTCGGGGTTCTCAAACAGCAGCAGCATCAATATCGGCAGCTCAGCATTGTCGTCGGCTGCATTATTCGTCGTCCGTGCAGCTACAACGTAACAAGACTTAACTGACAGATATAGATCTGTAGAGGCTGTAACATTTCTTTCACAAAGTATGACAACTTGAATAACAACTTGCAACACTTGAAACTTGTAGGGCACCTCTATTATCATTGTCCTTAGACAGTATTAACAAGCAGGTCCCTTTTTCTTTCCATGCAATCATCGAGTGTCGTAACCAAATGAAAATTGATTAACTATTTACAGCCAGTTTTGTTTGTCTGCTAATTGCCAGTTTATGGCTAAATTTTCTGCCTCAGTGACTGTACATTCCTATATTACATAACAAAAAAAAAGACCACTTCCTTCTTCAGGCCACGAGTGGCCTACCGGGACCATCTGACCGCCGTGTCAACCTCAGTGGAGGATGCGGATAGGAGGGGCGTGGGGTCAGCATGCCGCTCTGCCGGTCATTATGATGGTATTCTTGACGGAAGTCGCTACTATTCGGTCGAGTAAATTCTCAATTGGCATCACGAGGCTGAGTGCAGCCCGAAAAATGGCAACAGCGCATGGTGGCCTGGATGATCACCCATCCAAGTGCCGACCACGCCCGACAGCGCTTAACTTCGGTGATCTCACGGGAACCAGTGTATCCACTGTGGCAAGGCCGTATATAGCTTAACAAAGACTAAAATAATTTGCAGTTTTGCCTATTACTCCATTCACTTAAAATTATGTAAAATTTCACTGGCAAAACTGCTAACCAAAGATACAGCACAAATTAAGAGTGTATATTTCATTTATTCTGTATTTAGCGTAATGAATGATTTTTGCTGGCTTGGTATTGTAACATCCATGCTTATATTTTATTGAAAATAATATTCACGACAGCATTGTATGTGGAATGTGACTGAACATTCACCGTATTCTCGTGCGACTGATAAAAGGGACTTCATCGTTAATAAAATAATGAATAATTATAGTCAACGACATAATTTAATATTTTGTAAAAAATTATATCTCAGAAAATACCAAAAATACCCATGTAAGAAAATAATGAAAATCTCAATATTCTGTTACCTATTATTTTTGCAAATAAATCTTTCTTCTTGTTCAAACTGTTCTACTGATAGGATGTGATTGATATCTTGTGAGACAGAGATCTGTAAAAAAACTGTACTAAAGTATTGTTATGTTGCAAACTGATATTTGAAAATAGAGGTATATGGGTTATTGAAATTACTCTTCTTTGTTTGGAGTTTTATTTCTTTGTAATTCTCGTCCTATATAAATGTTAAGTTTTCTGCTCAGCTACCAAAGAGCGCAGCCATTAGTGCTACTGGTCTCCAGCGCAGTTTACTGGTAAATAGTGAATAATAATGTATCATGAAACACTGAGTTATATTTTCTTATGTTAATGCAAATAGTGAAGGTGAGAAAAGATTTAATATATATTAATCATTACGAGTAAAATACAGCCTGAAACAGAATCGATAAGTGATTGATGTTAGCTGCCATCTTAATCAAAAATTTAAGCGGCAGTTTCAAATTGATTTTAAATACAGACTTAACTGTTGTTGGTTATAGTTGCAATAATAATTGTGTTCAAGTGACCGAGATCCCACTCTGAGCTACAAAATTCCAGTTAAGCGGTGAACACATCGAACTTCTACGAATGCAAACAGCATCATACGTGATATAAATTCTTATCTGCTAATGTATGAAACCTGGTAATTTCGTGACAACTTTTATGAAATATTTCGACAGGAAAATTCGTTGGTGTAGTGTACGTGTGGTATTATGTGACAAAACTGTTAATTTTGCTTAAAGAAAAGTGTTGCCACCTCGAAATAACAGTAGCGTTAATTTTGATAAGCTATCTGCAACTAGCAAAGAGTCTTTTTAGCAATAGCACTGAAATTACTAAAAATCGTTACCCTTGTTTGGTTCAAATTACTTATCATATATTCAGCTCGTTTGTTGGTCATAGATTATTACTTTTGTGAATGAACTTAGTGACATGCACGTTCCCAAGTTCAGATTTCTTTAACAGAATAACGTTCATTAGACGGGAAAAGCAGTGATTAAATAAAACCTAATGTTATATTAATAATAAGTAACAAGTTTTATTGTAACCATGCTGAAATTGTACAACACAACACACGCAATTGCACCATGCGCCACAGTATGTATTTACTGTTGCTATTTTACAAGTAAAATCGGTTGCTCATTTGCTTAAAATAAATTCACTTTAGTCTTTCAGAATTATGTCCCAGGACTTTATTGCTTGAATTATTAAGTACTGCTTTCTGCATTCCTTTTGTTAGGTATGACATTATTCATTGGTTGCCTATACCATAAATCCTATAAAATGTTAATATATCTACGAGAATACTGTGATTCATGCAGTAAAATGCCTTAGAGAGGTCGCAGAAAATACTAACTAGTGCTAGTTTATTACTTAATGCTTGTCACATCTGGTTGGGAACTTGTGAATAGCATTCTTAGTAGAGCAACCCTTCTGAGTCCCAAATTGTGATTTGCTAAATATACTAATGTTGCTAAAATGAGATACTATTATGGAATACATCACCTTCCCAAATATTTTGGAGAATGATTGTAGATTCCTCCTCCCTAATTGGCCTACTTGATTGTGATATAACTGACCTTGATTGCATATGCTTAATGAAATTTTACGGTGAGTAAGGCTATCGTTGCCAAAGGAAAATAACACCACTTACTCGGAGGAAAGTGTACAACAGACCCATCTGAATGAAGAATCTGTTCTAAACTTAAGCATAATGCTGATTACAGTTTTGAAATGGGAGGAACGTAGTGCAATCGCTTATGAACTGCACAGGGGAAGGGGGGGGTACCAAGTAATATTTACTGCAAAATTTACTGATAGTACAAGAAAACACTGATTAGCTAAAAAGTGGATAATTATACGGTCGCCAACCCACTAGGGCATGAGTCTCCAGAATCTTAAGAAAGGTAATGGTAAAGAAATTTAAAGAAATAATCACTGGCGTGGCAACAATTGGTTGACATGCTTTCCAGAGCACAATAGTTCACGAGAAAATAAATGTATCAGGAAGCACTGAGTTCATAGTTACTTACTCTGAAATACTAAATTTTGAAAATACAGTTAAACGGAATTAATGGTTAAGTAAATGACTGCTTTAACTTAAACTTTGTTATGTAAAAAATGGCTTTCAGTAACCTCAGTGTAACGTAATGCAAATTTAAGGGGCTCCGGAAAGGCTCAAAATCATGAAAAGTTCAATTTTTACTTTTTTGTGTTTTCTGAATCTGCAGACTATTACCTTTTAATAGATATATAATTTATTCAATTCCGAAGACTACAACTATTTTTAAATTTTTTTGAAATGTGTTCTACATGGGCGTGACCCACTGTGGCGCTGTTAAACTGCTGTCAAATGGTGTTATTATAAACGTCCGTGTTCATCAGATACATTTTAGTGATGTGGGATAAAGTATGTGTTGTGGCTAACCTGTGATGGTTCAATATATATCGCTGGTGTGATTGTCGATTGTTTCATGTTTATTTACTCTGGCGTTATCTCGAAAATATTCATAATTAATTCTGTTTCTTGAGTCTCTGTTTTGTTGAAGTATAATAATGAGTAAAAGTAAAGTTATTAGAAATCCTCTGAAGGCTTTTAAGAAAAGGAGAAATGTTGGAAAGCCAAAGGTATGTGTTATTACTGTAAACAATAAAGACGATAACCAAGTGAGTGAACCTAACCTCTCAAGTACACCTGCCCATAGCACTCAAAGTGGGAAAGAAAATACTTCACAGAAGAAACTTGGTTCAATGAGTGAAAACTATGAATGTTTCATGGGCGAATCGGATGTGAATGAAATATTTGATACGTCGGTTCTCAAAGGAATTTTTTCAAACTGTGTAAGATGTATTCATTGTAGTGAAGTTGGTCTGGAACTCTCCATAATAATGCACGTAGAACTTGCTAGTGAAATACAACTGAAATGTGATAAGTGTTCATACATGACCACCTTTTGGAACAGTGTTGCAGTAACAACAACTGAAGAAAATGGTAGCAAAATCTACGAACACAACAACGAGCGATGCTTGCTTTAGACAAGGAACGCCTTCGGGCTGCAGACAGGGCTGTAAAGAGTCTAGAAATACAAGCAAGAGTAAACAGGAGGAGGAACAAGAGGAAGCTGGAGGAGGAGTTTGCAGAGGATAGACCTGGAATGCACTAAAAAGTTAATCCAATCTTTGTCGCTCGATTCCCAACACTTTTATTTTCTCATACTAATTGCACGTTTTCTGAGGATCTTCCAAACATATTTGTTTCAAACTTTCAGTAAATGTTACACAGTACCTTCTGCATAATTTAACACAGCCTTTTTCCAAAAAAACTCTATATTTTTGAATATATAAATAACAAATTGCAAAAAAAGTTGTGAATTTTCATTACAATTGAAAAAAAAATCATCTTTAATAACTGAACTAAAATTTTGTAAAATCCCTGTGTTAAGTTGTAGCCCATATTCCAATAAATAATCTGTAAAAAGTTCAACTTCCTACCTCAAATACTTTGTGAGGAAAGATGTAATTTATAAGCGTTATTTTAACATTGCACGTATAGGGCGTTCCGGAGCCCCTTAAGAAAAAGGCAAGCAATTTGTCTTACCTACTGACCTATTCTAAGATAAATTATGTCAGTAGCTGGACAGTTGCACCAGATAATTTCGATATCGTTCATCTTCAAAGGGATATGGGATGCTTTTAACCAATCTGTTGTACTCTACATCCTGCATAATGGTTAATAACCGAAACCGGTAGATGACTAATTGTAATCAATCCAAGCCTAGATATAGAAAAACAGAAGATGGTAAACAGAGTTTTTAAAAGTATCAATGATTTATTTTCTGCGAAAGGTCTCACCCTCAGTTTTAAAATGGCTCAAAATACTCAATTCTGCACGTCTAGAGGTACTACACCAATGATAAGTGTACCACATTCTGGGGAAACAATGAATAGGGTGGAAACTTCAAAATTCTTCGAGGTCCATATTGATGAGAATTTAAATTATAAAAAACAGATATTGGAACTCCTAAAACAATTTAGATCAGGTGCATTTGCTCTTAGAATCATCGAAAATTTTGGAGAGAGTCAAATCAGTTAGCTGAGATGTTTTGCATCTTTTCGTTCAGTCATGTCATATGGAGTACTATCCTGGGTTAACTCATTTTTTAGAAATAAAGTCTTCATTGCGCAGAAACAGGCTGCAAGAATAATATGCTGTGCTCACCCACGATCATCTTGTACAGATATGTTTAAGGAGTTGGACATTACTGTTGCAAATAGCCCACTACAGATCAAGAGTAACAATGACGTACATAATTACGATACCAAAAAGAGAAATGACACTCATTACTCCAAATTAAGGTTCTCTTTAGCACAAAAGGGAGCACAATGCTCCAATAAAATTTTTTGATAATTTAGTCAGTGATACAAAATGTCTGACAGACAGCAAAGTAAAATTTTCAAACGAACTGAGAAAGTTTCTCCTCGTCAACTTCTTCTATAATGTAGAAGAATTTCTGTTATCGTAATGTGCAGAAGGTGGTGGGTCGGTTTTTAAAACTAAACAATTAGAAATATTCACAAGGCAACAATATGTACAATTCAGTTTGCAATAGGAATGTATAATCACTCTTTCCGTCTCATTACCATCTATCGCGCGAAATGAGCCATGGAGTACGTTGCTAGCTAACTAACTCAACACCAAGGCGCACATATCACATTAAATGTCCCCTGAAACATTACAAAGCCTACGTGGAATATCTATTTATTCATTCATTCGTTCACTTGGTATAGGCCATCTTTGTACCACGTTATTTCAACTGTCTTGCTTTACGTGTTTTGATGTTTGCCCAGTGCTCCCACATTCGTTCTCGGTGTTACTCCTTCCTCTCCTGGGTCCAAGCCTTTCCTGTTTCTAGCTTTGGTTTTCTTGGACACCCTGTCACGCCGTAAGTTTCTCCTTGAATGGGACATGCTCCAAGATGTCATAATGGGTGATCCCCACTTCTTTAAGATATTTCTCCGCCTCTGTGAACGAGGCCTATTTTGTTTTCTTGGAATACCTAAATATAGTTTTAATAATACAATTTTCACCTCTGTCCCAAAGTCGCAAATTTACTGAATGACAGTTCCATTTTCCACTTCGGAGACAGTGCCATTTATACCATGATTAATTGATTTCGGCTGACTGCTGGTTTGATGTGCGGATTTCTTTACTCGAAAATGTACACCGTGACCCTTTCTGGGAGCACATTAATAAATGTTCACAAGCCATTTTAATACGAGACTGCTGTCATAGTAAAGACTAGCGAGACCAACGTTCCATATTCGCTTACGCATTAAAATACACTCTAAGACAAAACAAATAAATAAATGAAAAACAACATAAAAATAAAAAATATATGATCTATCACCAAGGACGTATCCGAATAGGTCCGATATCAGTATATGTGAATGTATATGTAGAGACAAACAAACGATTACATAGAAAAATTGGACTACTTAATCAAAAGAAAGAACTTCATGAATTGAGTATGCCAGTAACGCGTTGGTCCATCTCTGGCCCTTATGCAAGCAGTTATTTGGCTCAGGATACATTGGCACAGTTGTCGGATTTGTCTTAAGGGATATTGTCCTTAATTGTCTGCACTTGGCGAGTTAGATCTTAAAAATGGTGAAATGGTTGGAGGACGCTTCTCATGATGCTCCGAATATTCTCAGCTGGGGAGAGGTCTGCCTACCTACCTGGCAAAAAAATGGTTCAAATGGCTCTGAGCACTATGGGACTCAACTGCTGAGGTCATTAGTCCCCTAGTACTTAGAACTAGTTAAACCTAACTAACCTAAGGACATCACAAACATTCATGCCCGAGGCAGGATTCGAACCTGCGATCGTAGCGGTCTTGCGGTTCCAGACTGCAGCGCCTTTAACCGCACGGCCACTTCGGCCGGCCCTACCTGGCAACGGTAGTGTTAGGCAAGCGCAAAGACAACATGTGGAAACTCTTTCCGTGTGCGAGTGGGAATTTCCATGCTCAAATGTAAGGCCAGGATGGCTCGCCGTGAAGGGTATCAAACCGGGGCGTAGAATAACGTCGACGTATCGCTGTGCTGTAAGGGTGGTGCGTATCCCTATGCTGTCGAGGCTTTTACAGATACGGTGTTCGGCCTGGAATCTCATTGTCTGGTGTAGAATAGCCTTCAGTGATGAGCCCCGCTTCGGACTGAGCCTCAGTGACCAGTGAAGATGTGTCTAGTGACGTCTTGGACTTTTTGGGCTACCAATATGATCGTCGTCTGCCGTACGGACTGACAACCAGGAGGGATTGTCTGGGGGCCGTCCGAAGTGGCCTTGCGGTTAAAGGCGCTGCAGTCTGGAACCGCAAGACCGCTACGGTCGCAGGTTGGAATCCTGCCTCGGGCATGGATGTTTGTGATGTCCTTAGGTTAGTTAGGTTTAACTAGTTCTAGGTTCTAGGGGACTAATGACCTCAGCAGTCGAGTCCCATTGTGCTCAGAGCCATTTGAACCATTTTTGATTTTCTGTGGTACCACTTCTTTTCATAGCAGGATTGCTTCGGTTGTCATCCGGGGCAACCTAACGGCACAGGGTCGTGCCGAGATATTCCACGCCCCGTTTCGTTGCCCTTTATGGCAAGGCATCCTGGGCTTACATTTCAACAAGATAATGCCCGCTCGAACATGGCGAGAGTTTCTGCTGTTGGCCATCAAAGTCGCCGGATTTCTCTCCAATGTTGGGAGCGTTTGTAGCGTTAAGGACTGCGCTCTCCTATCATCTCGACACTTTTACGATGTAACGAGCCAAGTGAACAAAATGTGGCACCAAGAAGAGTACAATCAACAACACTATCGATCAATGCCAAACCGAACAACTGCTAGCGTAAGGGCCAGAGGTGCGTTATTGTTCGCCGGCCGGTGTGGCCGAGCGGTTCTAGGCGCTACAGTCTGGAACCGCGCGACCGCTACGGTCGCAGGTTCAAATCCTGCCTCGGGCATGGATGTTTGTGATGTCCTTAGGTTAGTTAGGTTTAAGTAGTTCTAAGTTCTAGGGGACTGATGACCTCAGAAGTTAAGTCCCATAGTGCTCAGAGCCATTTGAACCATTTTTTGCGTTATTGTTCGTTATTGACTCGCCCAGTTTGTGAAGCTCTATCTGTTGAATAAATCATCCAACTTCTTTGAAACAGTAATCATTTAATTCTCTGTACATGCACATCACATCTACCGATTTTCGAACCCTTCGCTTAGGTCTCTCATGATGTATCTTTTTTTTTTTTAGTGTAGTACTATTGTCATGAGGCATGCATACATAAGTGATATATGCGACTTACTGTGTTATTCATATTTATGTACGTATGCCAGTAAGGAAAAAATGTTATTCTAAATCATTGACTATTACGGTGCGCTGTTCTCACCGTTGTTTACTACGACAAAGGCTGCATTTTAAAATAACAACGACACATTTACATACACGCACAAAGGGTGATGGTATAGATTTAGCAGCGCAGTAGTACACGCTTGAAACTAGCGAACAGCCGATATCAGCTGATAATGGTGTAAGTGACAGTGATTGTGTAACAACCAGCGTGGGAAATGGAACAGTCTTTCAATTTTAATTATGTTAACTGCCAAATACGTAAACTGCAGATCCATATAAAAAATCAGTAGATTTCTGTTAGCACTTTTATTTCAAGATCTCTTCAGGTTATTGTACTCTAGTCAACGATAAGTAATGCAAAAAACTTGATTTGTGAGGAAATAAATTAAGAATTCTGACAAAAAGTGCATCACCCCATGAGCACATACAAATATTTCGGAAAACAGGTCTAAGTATCCAGTGAACCTGTGTCCGATTCTACAGTCATGACCTACGTTATCATGGGGCGTGACCTAGATTCTCAAGATCCGAGAAATTTAAAAAATTCGCAGGAAATTCAAGCTGTTCAGGGGTTATTAGGGTATGAACTACTTTTTCCTTTGATATGACCTAATTAATGAAAATCTGGGAAATTTAAAAATTGTCGGGAAATTCAAATATCGACTCCCAACACTCCAGACTGACTATCACAATTTGCAGCCACCACTCCAGACAGTCTGGGATATCATAATTGCCAGACTGCACCCGGGCAAGGTTTCACACGTTGATGTAAACCCATCAGTTAACCCAGCCATCTAGGTAGTTTTCAAAGAAATGTTGCTGTTCACATGTACATTTTATTTGGCTCTTTCCGGTCATGCCCGTGGGACTTTGTATTTTGGTGCCTCTCGGAGGAATAACTTCCATCTCTGTGTCCATCAGCAGGAAGTGGCGGCAAAATAGTCTGCGACGGACAGCGTTCACTGTCAGCTGCCCCCAATATTGGCGGGCGTATACAACATGCCGGAAGAAGAGGTGCGGACGCAGGAAGAGATCCGTGTTTGTGAGTGTCATCTGAAGCGAACTACACGGAGCCGAGAGATGTCGGGCGAATCGTTGCGCTGCCTGTGGGGTGTAGCCCCCTCGCGGTTTTGTTGCTTGTCTCTTTCTTGGTACACAACACACATCTCCCAGGAGGTGGAGCAAGGAAGCTGATGAAGCCGGCTCGCTTCACTGGTGACCTGCTTTCTTGATTGCTTCCGTCTGTGTTTGAGGGATACACATAACTTTGCTCGCCTTGGTATTTCCCTGTGGTACCAGGAAAAAACCACATAAAGCCGGGGGGGGGGGGGGGGGGGGGGGCGGGGGGGCGGGGTATGGCCAGTCAAGTACTGGCCATTTGGGCGTCCGTAGATAGAGCTGGCAAGTGCGAGAACTAACGCTCAATCAGATTAACAGCTCACGCATCCAAGTTGCTGGAAAGAATAATATACAGAATAAACAGACTATAAAGAAAATTGATTTATTAGATGACGATCAGTTTGGCGTTAAGAATGGCAAAGGCACCAGGGGAAAAGGCAAAGGCACCAGAAGAAAAGGCAAAGGCACCAGAAGAAAAGGCAAAGGCACCAGAGGGAAAGGCAAAGGCACCAGAGAGGCAACTCCGACGTTACGGTTGATAAAGGAAGCAAGACTAAAAATAATCAAGACATGGTAATACGAATTTTCATCTTGTGTTGCAAGAGACCATAAAAAATCAAATCAGGCCACACTGCGCTCACATGCACGTAGGAGAAACTGCTGGGCTATTTGTTTTTTAGATTCTGAAGCTCTGCCCATATGGTCATATACAACACGTACAAGAGCCAAGAGGGAATAATAAGCGTGGATGACCAACAACAACGAAATGCTCGTATTAAATAGGGTGTAAGGCAGGGATGTAGTCTTTCGCCCCTACTGTTCAGTCTGTACATCGAAGAAGCAATGATGGAAATAAAACAAAGGTTTTGGAATGGAATTAAAATTCAAGGTGAAAGGGTATCAATGATACGATTAGCTGATAACATTGCTATCCTGAGTGAAAGAGAAGAGCTACATGATCTACTGAATGGATTGAACCGTCTAATGAGTACAAAATATGGACTGAGAGAAAATCGAAGAACGACGAAAGTAATGAGAAGCAGCAGAAATGAGAACAGTGAAAAAGTCAACATCACAACATCGTAACTGATGGTCACGAAGTAGATGAGGTTAAGGAATTCTGCTACCTAGGCTGCTGCTAAATAACCCATGACGGACGGAGCAAGGAAGACATCAAAAGCAGACTAGCACTGGTAAAAAGGGCATTTCTGACCAAGAGAAGTCCACGTGCATCAAACGTAGGCCTTAATTTGAGGAAGAAATTTCTGAGAATGTAAGTTTGGAGCACGGCATTGTATGGTAGTGAAATATGGACTGTGGGAAAACCGGAACAGAAGAGAATCGAAGCAACTGACATGCGGTGCTAGAGACGAATGTTGAAAATTAGGTGAACTGATAAGGTGAGAAATGAAGAGGTTCTGCGCAGAATCGGAGAGGAAAGGAATTTGTGGAAAATACTGATAACGAGAAGGGACAGGATGACAGGACATCTGTTAAGACATCAGTGACTGACTTCCACGGTACTAGAGGGAGCTGTAGCTGTCATAAAGTCTAGAGGAAGTCAGAGATTGGAATACATCCAGCAGATAATTGAGGACGCAGATTGCAAGTGCTTCTCTGATATGAAGAGGTTGGCACAGGAGATAAATTTGTGGCTCAGAAAAAGAAATGGGTGGATCGACGTCCACTACCATCGGTTGGTTGTAGGCCGGAAGCTGTTGCAGCCCCACTGCTGGAAGCGCTGGAGGGGGTAGGTTTTGGGTGCATCGGGAGGTCTTTCAGATGGCTGGCTGCATATAGATCTCCAGATTTTTGTTCTTCATTGAGATTTCATTCCCCTGTTCCATATGGGCAGACCTTCAGAATCTAAAAAACAAATAGCCCAGCAGTTTCTCCTACGTGCATGTGAGCGCAGTGTGGCCTGATTTGATTTTTTATGGTCTCTTGCAACGCAAGATGAAAATTTAAACACAACATCGAAGAGCTTTTACGAAGGGCACCCTACAAGTTATGTAATACATTTTTCCTCTACCAGTTTCAGGTTGAAAAAATGCTGAATTTGCTGTGGGAGATAGTGGAACATTCCTGCTTCAGCCTCTTTAGTTTCATGAAGCTCCAGTAGGTGACGACGCCAACATTAATCTTTAAAATGGCGCCTGTAACTGAAATACACTCACAGCAGTGTCCAGTGACAGTTTCTTTTCGCGGAAAACAGAGGTATCGCATATATTCATAAGCGCTCGCAAAATTACTAGGGTTGGCAGTGGATAAAAGCATGGTGAGTCCGGCGGGGCGTCATAACTCAGTTCATTTGACGTGTCTTGTCAGACTGGTGGCATACAGCGTTATCATATTATCTTCCAATTTTTACGGATATTATAAAGATGACTATGTTATACGCCACGTAGTATTTTTCTTGTGTAAGCCAGTCTACGGAACAGCTGACTGGTTTTGGAGCCGGTGAATACACTGTTTTGACGATAATACCTGCTACACTATTGTAGGTAATAGGTTTCTGTTCCACATTCTACTCATGCAACTGGACAATTTCCTATATGACCATCAACCTGCGAAATTACCATCTACAACCTTCACAGTGACGTTTTCAGCACATGCAGTTGTTGTTTTGGTACTTACAAAGGCATTTTGTTTCATGACTACAGCTAACGATGCCTTCCAATGTTTATTCACATCTGAAGATAGCTGCAGATAACAACCGTAACTAGACATCGAATATTAATTGTGATAGGAAAATTGCGGTCTATGCATTGAAAAATTTTGTTCAATTATTGATTTTTATTTATTTCTTTTCGGGTCCTCAATCTTCTGACTGGATCGATGCGGCCCGTCACGAATTCCTCTCCTGTGCCTTTCTCTTCATCCCAGAGTACCATTTGCGACTACTTTCTCAGTTATTGCTGGATGAATTCCAATTTCTATCTTCATCTGCAGTTCTTACCATCCACAGCTCTCTCTAGTACCTTGGAAATTATTACGTGATGTTTTAACAGAATCTCTGCCATCCTGTCCACCTCCTTCTCAGTGTTGGCCATATATTGCTTTCCACGCCGATCCTGTGGAGAACCTCTTCATTCCTTGCGATATCAGTCCATCTAATTTTAACATCATCTGGAGAACCACATCTCAAATTCTTCGATTCTCCTCTGTTCCGGTTTTCCCACAGTCCATGTTTCACCACCATAGAGTGCTGTGTTCAAAACGAACGTTCTCAGAAATTTCTCCTTCAAATTAAATGTGGTGATGATGATGATGATGATGATGATGATGTTTGGTTTGTGAAGCACACATCTGCGCGGTCATCAGCGCCCGTAGAAAGTCCCAATTTTTGCACATTCCAATCTATCCACTATCACGAGTGATGGTGATGAAATGATGAGGACAACACAAACACCCAGCCCCGGGCAGAGAAAAATCCCCAACGCGGCCGGGAATCGAACCAGGGACCCGGTGATCCAGTTCTTCAAATTAAGGCTTACGTTTCATACTAGTATACTTCTCTTTGTCAGCAATGCCCTTTGTACCAGTGACAGTGTGCTTTTGATGCTCTCTTTGCTCCGTCTGTCATGGGTTGTTTCGCTGCCTAAGTAGCAGAATTCCTTAACTTCATCTACTTCTTGATCACAAGTCCTGGTGTTAAGATTTTTGCTGTTCTCATTTCCGCTACTTCTCATTACTTTTGTCTTTGTTCTATTTACTCTAAATCATTATTATGCACTCATTAGACTGTTCATTTCTTTCAATATATCCCGCAATTGTTCTTCACTTTCACTGAGGATAGCAATGTCATCAGTGAATCTTATCACTGACTGTCTTTCACATTTAAACTCAATCCCAATTTTGAACCTTTCTTCTGTTTTAATTGTTGCTTCTTCGATGTAAATATTGAACAGTACGGTTGAAAGACTACATCCCTGTCTTACACCTTTTTTAATCCGTCAATTTCGTTCTTTGTTGTGCGCTCTTATTGTTCCCTCTTGGCTCTTGTTCATTACCCGTTTCTCCAAGTAGTTTATCCGCATTTTCCTCAGAATTTCGAGCATCTTGCACCATTTTCAATTCCCTAAAGATTTTTTTCTCAGTTTTACAAATACTATTAACGTGTCTTAATTTTCCTTTGGTCTTGCTTCCATTATCAACCGCAACATCGAGCTGTCTCCCTAGCACATTTACTTTTCCTAAGGTCAAATTTATCGTCGCCTATGATATCCTCAATTTCCTTTTCCATTTTTCTTTATGTTAGTCTTATCAACAACGTGGATGCATGAGCTGTTAAGCTGACTGTGCGACAATTGTCGCACTTGTCGCCTCTTGCTATCTTCGGAATTACATGGGTGATATTTTTCGAAAGTCTGATGATGCGTCGCCAGTCACATACATTCTACGCACCACCGTGAATAGCTGTTTTTTTTTTTTATCACCTCCCAATGATTCTAGAGATTCCGGAGGACAGTTATCTATCCTTTCTGCCTTATTCGATGTTAAGTCTTCCAGAGCTCTTTTAAATTCTCACCCTTATACTGGATTGCCTGTTTCTTCTTGTTGACTCCTGTTTCTTTCTCACGTCTTCATACTAGTTATTCCCCTCATAAAGGCCTTCAAAGTACTCTTTCCACCTATACGGCATCTCCTATGTATTTAACAGAGGAATTCCCATTGCACTCTTAATATTACCTCCCTTGCTTTTGATTCCACTGAAGTTTGTTTTGAATTTTCTATTTCCTGTAGGTTCTTCCGACGATCATGTTTCTTTTTCAAGTTTTCACATTTTCTTTGGCAGAACTGCCTACTGAGCTATTTCTTATCGCAGTGTCTGTAGCCTTGAAGTACGTAAGCGTCTCTCTTCGTTCCTTATTGCTTTAGTATCCCACTTTCTAGCGCACTGATTCTTCCCGACTATTCTCTTAAACTGCAGCCCACTCTTCGTCACAACTAAATTGTGATCTGAGTCTATATCTGCGCCTGGTTAAGTCTTATTATCCAGTATCTGATTACGGAATTTCCTCCTGATCTTGATGTAATCCAACTGAAATCTTCCCGTATCCTCCGGCACTTTCCGTGTATACTTCCTCCTCTTGTGATTCTTGAACAGACTATTCGCTATTACTAGCTGAAATTTATTGAGAACTCAGTTAGTCTTTCTCCTCTTTCACTGTTACCACCAAGCCCATATTATTTCGTAACCCTTTCTTCTACTCCTTCCCCTACAACAGCATAAGAATCCCTCATAACTATTAGATCTTCATCTCCATTTGAGTACAAAATTTCCCGTTCAATATCCTCATACATTTTCTCCGTCTCTTCATCTTCCGCTCGCGATGTCGGCATGTATACCTGAACTATCGTTGCCGGTATTGGTTCGCAGTCAGTTCTGATGAGAAGCCTGTCACTGAACATTTCATATTCCTTATCTACCTGTTCATAACTAATCCTGCTCCCCTTACAGCATTTCTTGCTGCTATCGATATTGCGCTGTAGTCATCTGACCAGAAATCCTCGTCATCTTTCCATTTCACTGCCCTCCAAAGTATCTAGATTGAGCTCTCATATTTCGCTTTCCGGATTTTCTAGCTTCCCTACCACGTTCAAATTTCTGACAGCCTACGCCCCTACTCGTACAACGTTATCCTTTTGCTGATTCGGTCTTTTTCGAATGGTCACATCGCCCTTAGCAGTCCCCTCTCGGAGGGCCAAGTGGGTGCTACTTATTACCGAATTGTAATTCTATTTATATTACCCAAAAAATAAGAATTTTCCTCCCAACATCCCCTTGGTCGTTGGAAATGACTGCTCACTTGTGTTCTGTATGACGTCCTAGCTGCACATATCGAGCGACGTCTTTATACATTACTTTGTATGCAGTAACCACCTTCTTTTAACGATTATGTTTAGTTGGAACCGTCCTTGTGATAAGGTTTTTAGGCGTGAATGTACTTTTTTAAATATAAGGGAACTAACGTAATAAATATTTATCCTTAATATTATCCTTTGAGACAATTTTTCTTTTTTACAGTATCTTTTCTTGATGACAATGTTGGACACACTCTTAAAATACAATAATTTTTAACGTCACGTTTCTGCTTTGGCAGCAATATGTTCAGTGATGCCATAATAATAAACAAAAACTTACGCGGAGATTGTTTTTACGCCGATACTTGGAACGTGGTGGAAACAGGATCTGTGTACTGTGTTCTCTTTAGCAGGGCTCGATATTATTGTTTATTCAATACCAGCCTTTCTTTTTACATTCAACAATAAGTTCACAGAGACTTGAATAATAATGGCTGGAAACTTATACAGACACTTTTTTCTTACTTATACATTGTTTCAGGATCAACCAGATCATGTAACTTCAGAGAGTTCTCTATAATGCATTATTTTAAATGGAATTGAACCAGAATAACGGAATACTCTGGCAACTGCAATACCGTCCAAATTTATTTCTTAGTAAGTAATGAGTGACGTTTTATGTTTTGAGATGTGTTTCGTAGTTGAGAGAGCGATGGTGTGTTGTTTCATATAGACGTATACTATAGTGAATCAACCTCAACCTGAGTGTCAGGACCTGTTAGCCTAGCCTGTACAGTATAGCTGAGGCATTGGGTTTGTAGATCGATAACTCAGAAGCAGACATTTTGTTTGTAGTAAATGTACAAGAAGTTAACAGTGGCACTGAGAACTTGTGCAGAAATTCATCAGCCAGGCATACAGACATTGCTTTATTAGTGAACATAGTGTTTAGTTCTAGCATTACTCTCTTTCTTGTGAAGCCAGTGTCGGTCGTTTTATTTTGGGTAAGCAGACTTTAATTGCCAGCTATCAGCACCCACCATCTGCAGGCTGCTCTGAAGAATCAGCACAGCCATCCAACTAAAGCAGAGTAACCTAGTACTGCGGGCTGAAATGCCTGTACTCTGTGTTATTTAATATCTTCCTATCCACTGAGATGCGAAGAAAAGATGTAACTGGAATGTTCTCTATGCTATGACAGATTCAGGTAGATACGAGAACCGGTCTAATTCATTTAGTAATTCTGTACAAATGTGATTTTGAAAAAAAGAGAAACCAAATGATTATGAAGTGCAATACCCCAACACTGCACGACAGTTTTCCAAGATCATTATGACACTCAGTTATTTGGTTTGACTTAACAGCACTACGCACAGACGTAGCCACACTCCTTCCAGTTACTTCCATGTACTACACTTACAAATTTTCAGACTCCAGTGCGGAATAGGGGATCGAGAAAATTTTAATTTCAAATTGGTTTATCAGTAATGCGAAATCTGTGGGCGTGCGCGCGTACGCATGCGTATGATCGGTAGGCTGTTACCTGCACTCAAATATTTACGAAATATTATAAACGCTGATGTAATACTCTTTTGGCAGTCAACATGTTGTAGATACCATTATTTTATTAACAGCGCATTATTGACAATGCATATTACATATGCACTCTTGCAAATAGCTATTCAAATATCATGATCGAGTGGAGGTATGGAATTTCTTTGGAGTAACTTCCCCTTCTGTACATTACATGAACTGTTTAGCTTTGTAGTTACATTCATATCCTTGAACCTACTTATTTTCCACTACATCTACATGGATACTCTCCAAATCACGTTCAAGGGTCTGGCAAAGGGTTCATCGAACTACCTTCACAAACCTCCATTACTCCAATCTCGTATAGCGCGCGGAAAGAACGAACGAGCTCTGACCTCCATTATTTTGTCAGGATGATATTTTCTACATATGTAGTTCAGCGTCAACAAAATATTCTCGCATTCGGAGGAGAAAGTTGGTAATTGGAATTTCGTGGTAAGATTGCTCTGCAACGGGAAACGCCTTGTTTTAATGGTGTCCATCCCAAAGCTCGTGTCATTTTAGTGACACGCTCTCCCCTATTTCGCGATAATACAAAACGTGCTGCCCTTCTATGAAATTTTTCGATGTACTCCATTAATCCCATCTTATAACGGTCTCACACCGCGCAGCAGTACTCTGTATCTGTTACATTTTCTAAGTGTTGTAAGTAGGCTGTTTAGGTTTTTATATTGGTAACGCCACGTAGCGCTCTGTATGAAAATCACTGCCTGTGCTGTGTGCAGTCTGTGGCTGGTTTGCATTGTTGTAATAATCGCCATTGTAGCGTTTGGCAGTTGGCTGTTAACAGCGCGTAGCGTTGCGCAGTTGGAGGTGAGCCGCCAGCAGTGGTGGATGTGGGGAGGGAAATGGCGGAGTTTTGAAATTTGTAAGACTGGATGTCATGAACTGCTATATATATTATGACTTTTGATGACTATTAAGGTAAATACATTGTTTGTTCTCTATTAAAATCTTTCATTTACTAACTATGCCTATCAGTAGTTAGTGCCTTCTGTAATTTGAATCTTTTATTTAGCTGGCAGTAGTGGCGCTCGCTGTATTGCAGTAGTTCGAGTAACCAAGGTTTTTGTGAGGTAAGTGATTTGTGAAACGTATAGGTTAATGTTAGTCAGGGCCATTCTTTTGTAGGGATTTTTCGAAAGTCAGATTGCGTTGCGCTAAATATATTATGTGTCAGTTTAAGCACAGTCATGTACAATTTTTCTAAGGGGACGTTTCATATGTCGACCCTTAGCCGAGGATACCTCACTGGAATCTTCTGATTTTTTCTTGTAGTTTGTGTAATTAGTGTAGCTTTTGTTTAATGCTAGCGCGTAATTGTAGAGAGAATCTCCTTTGTAGTTGCAGTCTTTCATTGTTGACAGTAAAACAGTTGTGGCATGCATGTAGATTTGCACCAAGTATTTCGCAGCTGCGCTTGCAATTAACGAGATATTATTTTCAGTGCTATGTTAATGTGTTTTCTTATTTTGCTCTTCAAATTGTGCTTTCTGTGTTATCGTGTGAAATATTGTGACAATAATGGCGTGTGAAAAACGTAATACTAGGCTCCAAAGTAAACTGAGAAATGACAGTGAAGACGAAAGCAGTGTGTTAGCGCCACTGTGTAATGAATTAACTAATGTTCAAACTAGTGATTTGGTAGTTGTGCATAGGGAAATGGTGCGAGCAGCAAATAATGGCGTAGACAGTGAAACAATTAGTGAACAGCGAAGCATTATCGATCGGTCGGTCGGCGACAGCTCGCCTCAGGATTCCGAAATGACAGGACACAATCTTGCAAATACTGTACATTCAGGGTTTGGGTCCTCACCGTTTTCTCAAATAAGTCAAGACACCTTTTCTGCGTGTCAAAATGTGTATGTTGCCGGTGCAAATTCACTGCCGAAAAGCCCTGAGGAATATGTTTCAGACTCCAGTGCATTGTTATTACAATTAATACAACAAATGGGACAAACACAGCAAAAGCTTCAAAAGTTAGACACAATGGAACAACACCAGAGACAAACACAGCAACAGTTAGACACAGTGGAACAAAATCTTCGGTAGTTAGACACCACACTTGAACAAACACTTGAAGATTTAACTACTGAGTTACATAACATTGAATCGAAATGTCAAAAAGTCGGTAATGACGTAAAAACACAAATTTGTAAGCATTGCCAACCTATTTTTTCGCGTCATGAAAATGCATTACAGAATCACGAAGCAGCCATAAAAGAACTGCAAACTATTGTTCATGAAAATCACGACACCTTGCAAGCTAAAATTCACTCAGTTACATCTACCGATTCGGTTACGCAACCTGCAAAAACTCAGGAAAACTTAAAGGACACAGTAGATACGATTTCAACACAAATGAACACTCTGAAACTTGGTTCAGAAAAACACACAGAGGAAATAATTTCACTATCGGATAAAGTAGCCGAACTTTCAGATCAGTTAACCAACTTATCTACAAAGGTAGATGATGATCTGAATGACACAAGACCTGTAGCCTTCACGGACACTGAAGCGTATAAACAAATTAGAAAATTCAAACAAAATCAAAATCAAATCAATACACAGTACAAAAGAGAAATACGGGAAGTGCAAGATCAGTTGGCACAAGTAATACAAGAATTACATATTTCAGAGGACACTTACGCTCCAGTACGGGAAGAGGGACATAGAAATACGGAACAACCACAAAATAATAACACAGAACACTTCCGAAATTATGAAAGAAATTGGCAAGGCGCATTGGATTTTGAGATGGAACCGCCGAAATGAAGTAACAATGACCGACATGCGACTCGCCGACACGATGATTTTGACTATAAGCTGTTCATTACCACACGTAAATTCAAAACATTTAAGAATTCTAGCAACGACATTCATCCACGAGCGTGGCTCCATCAATTCTCTCATTGTTTTCCTCCCAACTGGTCATTAGAGCACAGATTAGACTTTATGTGTGGCTATTTAGAGAATGAACCAGCTGTATGAATGCGATCGGTCATTCACGATTGTCACAGTGAAGGAGAATTTTATCATGCCTTCCTCTCAGCGTATTGGTCTCAAGCTACACAAGACCGAGTAAAACATAGCATCATAATGATGAAACATTTCCAAAAATCTGAATTTTCCAGTCTTGTGAAATATTTTGAAGACATGTTGTACAAGAATCAGTACCTGTCAAACCCATACAGCCCCTCAGAATGCATCCGCATTTGCTTAATCAAATTACCTGAACATTTACGACATATTATTTTGGCAGGACCTTGCAAAGACGACATTGAAGCTTTTCAGAGACTCTTACAAGAATTAGAAATTGACACTGACAATCGCGGAACGTGAAAACAGGAACACAACAATTACAGGTCACATCCGTAGCAATTCCACGACGAAAGAAATAATAACTGAACACGACAAGGCTATTCTCACAACACAAACCGTGACCAAAACAGACACTGCCCGCATGAAAACCGTTGGCAGAGTAGTAATAATTACAGGGAATTATCACCTCTCCGTGATAGTGACTATCACAGAGACAATCAGAGAAACAGACAATTTGGGAACCAAAATAATTATTATCAAGGGAGACAGAATAACTTTAGACGCAACGGTCCAGCGTGCAGTTACTATTCAGGGAGAAATTCTCCACCACGTGACCGACAAGAAAGAAACTGTGGAATCTACCGACATGACGACAGACGATATGATCATAACGACAGACCTGAATTGCATCAGAACTGGCGGGATTCAAACTGGGCTGCGCCCTCTCGGCAAGGTGAATTTGTAGAAGTTAGGTCTCCTAATTCCAATAACGACGTGCGCCAACAAATAGATAGCAGGCAATAACTCGCACCTCAGGCAGCCGCGTGCGCCGGCTGGCTCAGCTAACCTTGAGAACAATTTTAGCATTCTTTACCGATGTGTACCACATGATAATTGCGTTCAAATTGATTTGCTGCGTACTAGGAAGAGTGAAGGTTTACACCACATTTCACATGTAAAACCGTTTATTGAAAGAATCTGCTTTTTAACTTTGTCTTTGCCATATAACTTTTCACTTTACATTACTAGTATGCTTTGTCAGACTTAGAATCTGTTAACAGGCAACAATGTTTAAAGTTAAGTATCCAGTCAAGAACCAAGAGAACTTATTTAAACAGAAATTGCGAATGCATTGTTATTGTGAACAGATGACACAGTGTTATTGTGTGTGTACATTCTTGCTTGTTAGTTGCACGATTACGTAACGACTATCAAGCTTACACACTTAGAACATATACTGGCTCTTCTAATGAGATTTTAATGCAACATTTTGGTTTACTTGAAAATACATTCTGGATTTAAAGTACTTTCTGTGAGATACCAGATGAGACAGTGGTTAGTTTATGTGACAGCTACACGATTTTATCACGACGCTACTAATGAGTGACAATTTACAATGTTGCTTTTGCGGTGTTTCTGTTTTATATCTGCACAGTTTTTCTGTTTTATTCTGGAAAGTAAAACATGTTTTAGTAGTAACTTTTGTGGTATAGCTACAATGAGACTGCCTTTTCCGTAGCACAACAATACATTACAGCACAGTACTTTCTTCATTACGGCAATAAGCGTAATAAGTAAGATTTCTATACGCAAAGCATTTCACTTTTGTTTATCATGAGGTAAGTACATTGGCTTCTGCAGAACTTAGCTTTCGGAGGACGATAAATACGACACTTCCACAGAGATAATCTTACAACAAGACGCACAGTTTAGCACTACAGGACACGTATTTGAGTGATTAATTTTGTACTTAAAACATTTATTTTTTAAAGATTTTTGAATTACAAAGAAAGTTTTCCGTGATACATTTCATTCCATTGCTGTAATCTGTAACACCTGAGGGTATAATTACATTAATCCTCAGGGGCTACACGCCTACTTTGTGTACCATGTGTTTGGCAAGCACAAGGAGCCCTAGCTAATATGGTAATTGCTTATACAACTTTACACATCGGTACCCTATTTCTTTAACACATAAATTACACAGCTATCTGATCATTTAACTGAGAGATAAACATTTTTTTTACTACAACAGTGACAGATGTTTACGTAATTACACAGTTGGATAACTTCAGACTTATGAAACTGTATTTTGTCTGTGCTTTGTGAACTGTTCATATTTTTTCAGAACCATTGTGATACTATGAGAGCTTTGAATGATGCATTTGGTATGAGATCATGATTTTTAAAGTATGTTTGAGGTAGATGACTTTATTGAAGGTCTTGAAATTATTGAAAGAAGCTGCGACAATTCTGAGATGTGATTGATCTGTTATGATATTATTACGATGACGATGTGTATTATGCTGTTGAGGTATGTTTATGATCAATAAGCTGAGAACCGTACTATAAGAGTTATGAAATGTGTGTAAATGCATGAATGTATCACAATGCAGGCGAAAATTTTTTTGCACACTGTTATATTCATAGGATTTTGTTTCTACACATTTGCAACGCAAATTCTCGACCTGTGAAATTTTTTATATGAGACTATCACTCTAGTGCAAACTGGTGTCGTAAATATTTCGGTAAGGAAGTTACGTGACACCTTCACGTAATGCATCGTGGGCACCCAGCTGCGTGACAGTCACCTGGAAAAAAAGCCATTAGTGTGTGCCTTTCAGAGGCACAGGGGGAGAAAAAAGGAGGCCATTATCCTCGCTATTGACATTCCATTGTAGAAAGCATCGCAAATACGACACGCTCATTACTTCGAAACATATCGTACTTTGTGCTACTTACTGAAATGCTTATGAATTGATGGGAAATATTCTTACATCTGCAAACCTGATTATGCCAAGTGTCTTTCTACGAGAGTTAAGAGCTACTGACTTACGAAATGCCCCATAGCTATTGAATGATGTTTTTATGCTTTGGTTTGTGTAATTGCTTATTTCATTTGATATCTGTTTTCCAGCTGTGTTGCAGCATTGGTTTTATAAAATAAACTTAAATGTATCTGCTGATGTGAACACTTTCTGTCAACAGATCTATTAAATAATTATTTTCTAATCCACATTCTTCGAAAAAGGAGCTCTTGGAATGAAAAGAACAATAAGAAGGGACTAATAACAGTAACTTTTCAAGTACTTGGAAATCTTTTGTAGAATTAGTTTTTGTGGTGCACCACTTTAATTACATAGACATCAAGATGTGAATATACATTTCTCTTGTCTGCATTGTTGTCTTTAGTGTAATATTTTTTTCTGCTTGAGCTATGTCATGTTTAGATATAAGTTATTGCATTTGCTGCTGCTGTTTGCCAGGCATAGTGCTACTAAATTTCACTTTACATTACTCTGTTAAGCCAGTTTTACTACTGATTTATTTTTCTTGTTGCTGCCCATTGGCTCATATTAGTTGTAATTTTGTATTTTATCTGGTAATTTAGATTTACTGCTGCTTGCTTTGCAAATTGGCATTTTTTGTCATTGCTGTTTGTGTTAATTTGTTATGTGCTGCTGCGTTGCCTTGTATCTTGGTATATATATATCTGAGCTCAGTAGATTTATGTTAGCTTAAGAGGGGGTAGACTATGTAAGAAACTAACTATGATGAATTGGAAGAAATGCATTGAGAATCTATAAGAAAATGGTTTGGGCAAACAAGTATTTTGAAAGAGGATATGAACAAAAAAAAAAAAAAAAAAAAAAAAAAAAAAAAAAAAAAAAAAAAAAAAAAGGTTGGGTCTAGGGACAACAGGTTTAGGTACGATTCTCTTGGAAACAAATGATGAGGTAAGATAATGGAAAATAAATAATGAGGTAAGAGATATGTGAACATATAAATACAGAAAGCATGCTTGAATAGGATTTCTTTGGTGGAAACAAATGTTGAAATAAGACGAAAGATCTATGGAATGAAGTTTTGGGTTGGACTGCAGTAACAAATGTTACACCGAAAACAAACCCTGTCCTGTGTTTTTGTGTTATTACACACTGAATTTGTGTCTTTCCTGTCTGTATGTGTCTAGCTAATAAGAGTTACGTTGTAGAATTTTTCTGATATGTTATTTACCTTGTAAATATGCTTAGACATTATTTATTCTGTTTTGTTTTAATGCTCATGTGTAAAGTTGATGTTTCAAAAATTATTCTGATCTTTTATGTATTTACTTAAGTCATAATTCCTGTAACACTGATGTATATGTTAGTTCGATTCTTTTGTCAAGCCTGTACGACAAATGTTACCTGTATTGTTATGTCTTTAATGATGTATTTTGTACCTCTGTTATTGTATTATGTTATAAAATTGTAATTGACACCTGTTCATCAAATTAGGTAACTTGTAAGTTACATTTCACTGCACACGTTTCTGTTTGCCATAGTATATGGACAATATGTGAGAAGTAGGGATGATAGTGTTTGCACGTGTGTTAATAATTCAGCAAGGGACTGGATAACAGCATTGCTGGTTCTAAGGACATTTGAAACAAATTTTTTGTTAGTGCACAAGTGGTTGTTTATGGACTTGCTATGTTCTCTGCAAGACTCTTCGATGGTGATTGTGCACCTGCACAGTCGCAACAGATGGCTGCTGGTCGTCTCTACAAGGACTACAGTGGATCTACACCTTTGATGACTCACCAAAACCATTATTTCTATAAGGACTGCAGTGGGTCTGCACCTCTGGTGGCCCACCAATACCGTAATCTCTAACAAGACTTCAGTGGTCTGTTCTGTCCTGACCTACCTACCAATATTCAACTTCGACTGACAGATGTGGGTTTGCTCTGTTGTGGCCCATTACCTGCCTGCATGTCAAGAGTCAGCACTGTCTTTCCGTTGGAAGGACAACACTACTCGTTCAAGACTGCATGGAAATCCACTACTTCCGTGTGCATTTTCTTTTACTGCTCAGACTTTGAAAAGAACACTGCAATTTTACTGTGATGGATGATCAGGACTGTCTTTATGGGCCGTGAAAAAATTTTAGCTTTTGACCAACTTTTATTTTATTGTAATTCCTATGTATTTAGTTTAAATTACTGTCTTTAGATTTGACCGATTTGTATTTGTAACTTAAGTTGAACTGATTCCTTCTAGCACTAATGTTGATGACAGCTTTCATTATTCAGGTTCAACTGCCACATTTCGCACCAATCAGACATCTTTTCAATGTCGTTTTGCAATTTGTTTTGATCTTCTGATGACTTTATTAGTCGATAAGCGACAGCGTCATCTGCAAACAACGTAAGACGGCTGCTAAGATTGTGTCCCAAAATGTTTATATATAAGAAACAGCAAAGGGCCTATAAACTACCTTCGGGAGCGCCAGAAATCACTTCTGTCTTACTGTAAGACTTTCCGTCAATTACTAAGAACTGACCTCTTTGACAGGAAATCACGAATCCAGTCACATAACAGACGATATTCCATAAGAAGGCAATTTCACTGTAAGCCCCTCGTGTGGCAAAATGTCAAAAGCCTTCTGGAAATCCAGAAATACAGAATCCATTGTCAATATCACTCAACAATTCGTGCGAGCAGAGAGGTAGTTGTGTTTCACAAGAAAGATGTTTTCTAAATCCGCGTCGACTTTGTGACAATAGAACGTTCTCTTCGAGGTAATTCATAATGTTCGAACACAATGTACGTTCCAAAAGCCTGCTGCATATCGACGTTAATAAAACGGGCTAGTAATTAGCTGGATTTCGTAGAGCGAACGGTTGTATATACCTGAAGCATGGAGCTATTGCATGAGCATACTCTGGGAGGAACCTAATTGGTATACTGCCTGGAGTGGAAGACTTACTTTTGTTTAGTGATCGAAGTTGATTAACTACACCGGGGATATACTTCACATACGACCAGAATCTCTCTGGATTTTCTGCCTAGGTTTCGAGACAAAGTTTTGTTGTGGAAACTATTATAAGCATCTCGCATTTAAGTCCGCCCTACATTTCGAGCTTTAGCAACAGATCGCCAAACTTTGAGACTGTGTGTGTTTAAATTTGGCATCTGTTTTTCGTTGTTTCTGCAACGGTGTTCTAACCTATTTTGAGTACCAAAGAGGATCAGCTCCGTCGTGTAATTTATTTCGTACAAATCTCAATTCCTGCCGTATTTCTTTGAATTAATGTCATATCGTCTACAATTGTATTGTTAAATTGCAGGGAGTCGAGATTGTCTCTCAGGAAGGCATCTGGTGAATTTGTATCTGATTTTTGGAATAGGTACATTTTTCGTTTTCGAGGATTGAGGTTACAGTACTCAATCTAGTTACGACAACCCTGTGTTCCCTAATACATGTAACCGTTTTGGTTCTCGTTATTAACTCAGGATTATTTATTGCTAAGAGGTCAAGTGTGTTTTCAAACCGTTTACTATTCGCCTGGGCTCATGAATTAGGTGCTCGAAATAATTTTCGGAGAATGCGTTCTCGGATGAGGTTTTATGCGTACCTCCTGAATTAAACATGATTTTCACCAACATATCGAGCGTAAATTAAAGTCACCCGCAACTATAATTCTGTGGGTCGGGTACATGTTTGAAATCAAACAAGTCGTCGTAACTGCCGTCTGCTTCACGTCTGCTGTGCAGCGAGCTACCTTAATTTAAGTATTACCTGTATTTTCCTTACTTGTCACTTCAGTGTATTGTTGCTTTTAGGAAGCTTTAATTGTCGAGTGCTGGTAATAGGTTCCATAGATTTCGTGTTTTGAATACAGGGGGAGAGAGTCCCTTTAGTCAACCACAGTGCCAGTAGTGCTAGTGTGTGTTTGTGTATTTTCAATACAGTCCAGAGACAGGTAGTGCTATTTTCATTGTATTCTACAAGAAGTGGCTAGCAATCACAGTTTAGTCAACAATCAGCCGCCTTTAGTGAATTAGCAGTCTACTTAAAAGTTGATTAACTCTCTACAGTAAATTGATTTCTTAGGATGGATAGAATGTGTGACTGCTGTGTACGGACGCAGGAGCTGGCCACTGTTCACGAACACCTGAACGTGTTGATGGCCGTGGTCACCCGTCTTCAGGCTGCTGCCTCAGAGTGTAGCGGCAGTGGGGAGTCTGGTGCATCACACGGTACATCGCTGGTGTTACATGCTTCACCCACTGTCCCTGATGTCAAGACATCTTCGCAGGTACCGGGCGCGGTTGTGCCACCCTCTCCCCAAAGGGGTTCGCGGCGTAGGGTCAATGTGGAGGTTGGCCATGTGGCATCGCCCGCTCTGCCTGTGAGTGGACATGTGGCCGCTCCTTCAGCGAGGTCCGAGCAGGCACACGGGAGGGGGTTTATTAGTTATTGGCAGCTCCAACGTTAGGCGGGTGATGGAGCCCCTTAGGGAAATAGCGGAAAAGTCGGGGAAGAAGGCCAGTATTCACTCTGTCTGCTTGCCGGCGGGGGGGGGGGTCTCATCCGATATGTGGAGGAGGCCCTGCCAGCGGCGATAGAGAGCACTGGGTGCACCCAACTGCAAATTGTTGCTCATGTCGGCACCAATGACTCAGGCCAAGGCCGAATCGGCCAAGGCAGAAAGCCTCACTTGCGGAGTGGAATCTGAGCTCACTATTTGTAGTATCGTTCACAGAACCAATCGAGTTCCTCTGGTTTGGAGCTGAGTAGAACGCTTAAACCAGAGGCTCAGACGAGTCTGCAGACATCCCCTGAATAGGTCAGGAATGCACTACACGCCGGAAGCGGCTATAAGGGTAGCGGAGTACGTGTGGAGTGCACATGTGGGATTTTAGGTTAAAGAATTCCCTCCTTAGGCCCGACAAGACGCCTCCTGAGGCGCGGCAAGGTAGGAGTAGGCAAAATGCAACAGGGAATAACAGTATTAATGTGTTAATAGTAAACTGCAGGAGGTCTATAGAAAGGTCCCAGAACTGCTCTCATTAATAAACGGTCACAATGCCCATACAGTATAAGGGACAGAAAGGTGGCTGAAACCAGACAAACAGTAATGAAATCCTAAGCTCAGATTGGAATGTATACCGCAGAGACAGGCTGGACAGTGAAGGGGGAGGCGTGTTTACAGCGATAAGAAGTGCAGTAGTATCGAAGGAAATTGATGGAGATCTGAAATTTGAAATAATTTGGGTGAAGGTCACGGTTAAAGCAGGCTCAGACATGGTAACTGGATGTCTATAGGCCCCCTGGCTCAGCAGCTGTTGTGGCTGAGCACCTGAAGGATAATTTGGACAGTATTTGGAGTAGATTTCCTCACCATGTAATAGGTCAGGGTGGAGATTTTAATTTGCCGGATATAGACTGGGAGACTCAAACGTTCATAACGGGTGGCAGGGACAAAGAATCCAGTGAAATTGTTTTAAGTGCTTCATCTGAATACTACCTTGAGCAGTTAAACAGAGAACGGACTCGTGGCGATAACATATTGGACCTTCTGGTAACAAACAGACCCGAACTACTTTAAACAGTTAACGCAGACCAGGGAATCAGCGATTATAAAGCGGTTATTGAATCGATTTCAGCCGTAAATGTAATTATTAAAAAATGTAGGAAGATTTTTCTGTTTAGCGAAAGTGACAAAAAGCAGATTACAGAGTACCTGACAGCTCAACACATAAGTTATGTCTCAAGTAGAGATAGTGTTGACGATCAGTGGACAAAGTTCAAAGCCATCGTACAATATGCGTTAGATGAGTATGTGCCAAGCAAGATCGTAAGAGATGGAGAAGAGCCACCGTGGTACAACAACCTAGTTAGAAAACTGCTGCGGAAGCAAAGAGAACTTCACAGCAAACATAAACGTAGCCAAAGCCTTGCTGACAAACAAAATTACGTGAAGTGAAATTTAGTGTGAGGAGGGCTATGCGAGAGGCGTTCAATGAATTCGAAAGTAAAGTTTATGTACTGACTTGGTAGAAAATCCTGAGAAAGTTTGGTCTTATGTCGAAGCGGTAGGTGGATCAAAACAAAATGTCCAGACACTGACCAAAATGGTTCTGAAACAGAGGATGACAGACTAAAGGCCGAAATACTAAATGTCTCTTACCAAAGCTGTTTCACAGAGGAAGACTGCACTGTAGTTCCTTTTCTAGATTGTCGCACAGATGACAAAATGGTAGATATCGAAATAGACGACAGAGGGATAGAAAAACAATTAAAATCGCTCAAAAGAGAAAAGGCCGCTGGACCTGATGGGATACCAGTTCCATTTTACACAGAGTACTCTGAGGAACTTGTCCCTTCTTGCAGCGTTGTACAGTAGGTCTCTAGAAGAGCGTAGCGTTCGTAAGGATGGGAAAAGGGCACAGGTTATCCCCGTTTTCAAGGAGGGACGTCGAATATATTTGCAGAACTATAGACCTGTATCTCTAACGTCGATCATTTGTAGAATTTTGGAACACGTATTATGTTTGAGTATGATGACTTTTCTGGAGACTAGGAATCTACTCTGTAGGAATCAGCATGGGTTTTGGGAAAGACGGTCCTGTGAAACCCAGCTCGCGCTATTCGTCTACGAGACTCAGAGGGCTATAGACTCGGGTTCCCAGGTAGATGCCGCGTTTCTTGACTTCCGCAAGGCGTTGGATAGTTCCACACCGTCGTTTAATGAACAAAGTAAGAGCATATGGACTATCAGGGCAATTGTGTGATTGGATTGAAGTCCTAGATAACAGAACGCAGCATATCATTCTCAATTATGGAGTAAGAACGGTTTCAAGTGTGCGCAGGGGAGTGTCGTAGGACCGTTGCTATTCACAATATACATAAATGACCTTGTGGATGACATCGGAAGTTCACCGAGGCTTTTTACGTATGGTGCTGTGGTATATAGACAGGTTTTAACATTCGAAAATTGTACTGAAATGCAGGAGGATCTGCAGCGAATTGATGCATGATGCAGGGAATGGCAATTGAATCTCAATGTCGACAAGTGTAATGTGCTGCGAATACATAGAAAGAATGATCCCTTATCATTTAGCTACAAAATAGCAGGTCAGCAACTGGAAGCAGTTAATTCCATAAATTATCTGGGAGTATGCATTAGGAGTGATTTAAAATGGAATGATCATATAAAGTTGATCGTCGGTAAAACAGCTGCCAGACAGATTCATTGGAAGAATCCTAAGGAAATGCAATCCGAAAACAAAGGAAGTAGGTTACAGTACGCTTGTTAGCCCACTGCTTGAGTACTGCTCAGCAGTGTGGGATACGTACCAAATAGGATTGATAGAAGAGAGAGAGAAGATCCAACGGAGAGCAGCGCGCTTCGTTACAGGATTATTTAGTAATTGCGAAAGCGTTACAGACATGTTAAACTCCAGTGGAAGACTGCAGGAGAGACGCTCAGTAGCTCAGTACGAGCTTTTTTTAAAGTTTCGAGAACATACCTTCACCGGAGAGTCAAGCAGTATGTTGCTCCCTCCTACGTATATCTCGCGAAAAGACGATGAGGAGAAAGTCAGAGATTAGAGCCCACACAGAACACGAACAATACGAGACTGGAATAGAAGGGAGAACCGATAGAGGTACTCAAGGTACCCTCCACCACACACCGTCAGGTGGCTTGCGGAGTATTGATGTGCATGTTTTCTTTGAACCTTTGAGCAATTTTATCGTCTGAATTGGGAGGTCGGTAAAAGGATTCAATTGTTTTATTCCGGTTGACAACAATGACCTCTGCCCATACTGATAAGTACGAACAGCCACATACACGCCACCACCAATGGTGATCAGCCTATCATTTCGAAACAGGTTCTTCACAAAAACTTCGGCTGAGACTATTTCCGGCTTTATTCAGCTTTCAGTGCCTATAACGATTTGAGCATCAGTGCTTTCTATTTACGCTTGGAGTATTGGTACTTTCCCATCACAGCTACGATAATTTGGAAGCCTTATACCGATGGTTCTTTCGTCTACGTTTTTCGTGTTTTCGCCCTGCACCCTTTGTGAGAAACCCTCTGTTTCCCCGAGACCCTCTAACCTAAAAACACGCTCAGTCCACGCCACACAGGCACTGCTACTCGTGTAGCCGCCTCCTGCGTATAGTGGACCCGTGACATTCAGTGGAACCCGAAACCCAACCACCATATGGTGCAAGTCGAGCAGTCTGCAGCCCACACGATCGCAGAACCGTCAGCCTCTGAAATCCTTCTCTTCGCTCTGTACCAGAGGACCGCAACAGGTCCCGTCGACTATGCTGCAAATGGTCAGCTCTGCTTTCCTCTAGCGAGCAAGACTGGCAGCCTTTACCACTTTTCTTAGCCATTAAACCAGAGAGCATCTCTCCTAATCCAGACTGACACAAACCATTGGTACCGACGTGAGCAACCATCTGCAGTTGGCTGCACCCTGTGCTCTTCACGGCATCCGGAAGGACCTGTTCCACGTCTGGAGTGACTCCATCCGGTATGCGCAAGGAGTACACCACGGAATTCTTTCGATTCTTCGCAGCCATGTCCTTAAGGGGCCTAATGTTGGAGCTCCTAATTATCAATAATCCCACCTCCTGTGATTGCCCGGATCTTGCAAGCTGAGATGTTTCCTCTGAAACAGAACAGGCATCAGAATGTGGATCAGCGAGCGTCACAGACAGCACCTGGAACCTGTTTGTCAGTCTTACTGGGGAGGCCTTACGTGCGGCCACCAGTAAGTCTTTCGGCAGCTGCTATGCCCTAGGGCGACCTCCTAATGGACTACAGGTGAGGGGTCATCCTCAGTGCGAGCAGTAACTGGGCTGGCCACCGGTGAGGACCGATCTGAGGACTGACGTGTTGGACGTCCGTTGGATCCCACGGCCAGCCCACAACCGTTGTGCCCATCTACTGCAGCCTCAAGCTGTGTAACCGAAGCCATCGCAGCCTGAAGCTGAGGGCGAAGTGTCACTAACTCTACTCGCATCCGCACGTGACTATCACATTCTCTATACATACTAAAGACCCACATAATCCGACTATCGCCACGTGCTGTGGAACTCTGCTGTAGACCCTGACGAAAACGAAGGAACTGTGTCTAATAAATCCGATTAATACGCAGAGATGCAAAAAACCAAACTACCGATGCACTCAGGTGAAACTATACAGGGTGTCCCAAAAAGAATGACCCGATTTTAAATAGACATTTTTTAGGAAGAAGGGCTTAACACCAGCAAATTTTATACTAAATTACTCAAATGACAGAAGTTTATAAAAATCCATCAAATGTTCGATGTCTCCTCTATTGGCTGCACGAGCGTAAGGTGTGTCACTGAAGCTACAGCAGCTGATATTCTGGGTTTTAGTTCATCAGTGTTACGAAGTAATGGAGGAACAAACATTGTTTAACGTATCCCCACAGGAAGAAATCACTTTGTATTAAGTCAGGGGATCTAGGAGGCCAAGAGTGTAAGGCCTGATCTCGCTGTCCTGTACGCCCTATGTAACGTTGAGGCACGCTGGCATGGAGGAAACTGCGCACGTTGTACCAGTGCAGTGGTGCTCAATCTTTCTGATAGATGAAATTGTCAGAGTCAAGTTGTGGGTATGATCGGTTCCGTAGCATTTCAAGATATGGCTGTAGGGTTACGGTTTCTTCCTCAAAAAAAGTATGGTCGATAAACCTTGCTTTGCGAAACAGCACTAAAAATTCATTGCTTTTTCGTAGAAAAAGCGGTACGAGTCTCCTCTTCCTCGTCGTCTCAGAGACCATATCTGTTCATTTCCTTCGCCGTCATTTAAACACATCAAAAAATTAATGATTTTTATTGCTGTAAATTACAAATGACATAATTAACTCAAACATACAAAGTAAGCAGAAGCAACCAGTACAAAAACATAAATAATAATATTAATACATAGAAATGAAAAAAGTCAGACTAAGATTTTCATATTGTGGGGCAACTTATGACATACAATCAAAATCATGTATTAATAAAACTGTAGTGCTTGGTTTACAAAAGCGGCTTTCAAAGTGAGCAGAAGTATTAAATAACAAGGAACAAAACCTGGCTAAAAACTATGTTGAACAGAGAAACCGCTGCACAGAATTGATGTAAACTTATACCTAGGGTAAAAATGGAACTAATCAATACAGTAGCCCAATATAAAATTTGAGTACACTGCAATAATCGAACATTTCACAATTATTTTAAAACAATTCGTTGATTTACACAGTTGCAACAAAAGAATACTTCGTATTTTCCTGTTTCAGTATGATATTCACAAAGTATGCTATTTTTATCTATCACATGGCATTTTTACATCTTCCACAAAATATGTAATTTGTCTTCAGTATCTCTGTATCATTTAAAAGTTCCTCAATGTGATCTTTATACTTCTTATAAATACTACAAACAAAATGCATGAAGACATTTGTCATTTGTATACCGTTTATCATATTGAAACTGCGTTTATCTACAAAGTTGTGTTTCAGATTTTCAAGATGTAGAGCTTCATCATATGTATCGCACATTTCCTTAACAAGAATATTCGCATGGTGCCAAATAAGGCGCCACCATTTCCTGTATTTATTGTCTCTCTTCGAGCACACCAAAACAGTGAGTTCATCCACAACTGTCAGCATAAACATTACCTCATTTCTGCCTATGGTTATCCCTTTTACTCCCTGCTGCACCTGTGATACCAGTGTATTCACTGCCTCTGCTGCATCACTGTCCTGAGACGTGTTTGTTCCAGACGAGCTCACAGTGTTGGTGCTGAGCAGTGTGTCAAGACGACTTCTGAAAATGGCATAGGATACTTTGCCCTGGAATGCTTGTTCAGCCAGTGAGAGGAGATTCCTCCTCTTGGGTTTTCTCACCTCACACAGCTGCATTGGATGTACTTCTGCACCACCGTTCACAACAATGTTTCCATTTTCAGAAAAAATGGCTTTGTTGCCACTGAAGTCTTTCCTCGTTCTCACAGTGCCAGCAAGGAAATCGTCCTTGTTATCAATGCTGCGGAAGCCCTTAATAACTTTTGCATTACTGCCCACCGCATTGTCAGCAGTAGCTGCTGCGTTCCTCGCAGATTTCTTGAACTGTTTCCTGTGTCTGTTGCTTCTCAGACTGTTCTCGAAATTCTCCATTACTCCATTCTGAATTTCATTAATCACCTGCGAAACTGTGTGGGAACTTATTGTTGCGTGAGCCAGAAACAGCACCGAAGCACTGAACTGTAACACATCTAGAGCAGTTGGCTCCCTCTCCGTGACGCATTGGTCAGTGCTGGAGGTGCCGATAGCAGCACCGGTGGCTGTAGCGGCAGCTGACGTCACAGTAAGGGCATTGCGAGTTACTTCGGCCATTCTACTTAACACCTGGCCCTTGCTCGCCAGAACTCCTGCTCGGATCGTGGCTGCTCCGGCTGCTACGCCGACCACGCTGCCCGTCACTGACATCCAGGATTTTAACGCCTGTTAATCAGAAAACGAGATCAAAGTTTGTCAACTGCAAATTTAAAGCGCACATTAAGTTCAGAACAGCCAATCTTAAGCTTCCCCCCCCCCCCTTGTAATAATTATCTCGTTGTCCATCGCACGAAGTTGGGCAGTCAACCAACCATAAAAAGCAGTAATTGTAATTGATGTAAAAATTTAAAACGTAAAGAAAACCTCATAAAGAAGTTGTTTGACAACTTCACTGAGGGGGGAGGGAAGGAGATTATATAGGGGGGGGGGGGGGACACGTAGTTTTAAGATTACATATTAATCATTGCAATCATTTTAAATTAAAGGACTTACAGTGCCACATAATTGCAAAGGTGAATCGTTCGACATAAATTACTTTGTGGAACATTCGGTTGCCACGATCCATGAAACATTTAAGTAACTTATTCTACCCTCACCTCATGTATACAGAAAGTATTTATTACTGCATTTTGAACATTGTTCACCAACTTAAGTCCCTTTCACTTAGACCAAGTTTGTTGTTTTGTTTTGCTTGCTTTAGGGCGCAAAAAACAACTGGGCCCATAGGCGCCAAAGTAAAAACTATAGAACACGAAGACAGAAGAGTTAAAAACGATTATGTCAGTCCCAACTGACGTAAGAGAAGACAGCTAAAAACAAGCACGTGGAGAAAGGGCCAAAAAACACAGCATACAAAAACGGAGGCCCAGAACTAAAAAATTATATGGCCTTTGCCATATTGCTTTGGCGGATAGAAAGTAAAACGAGGTTAACAGCCTGTGTATAATTTGCAAAACGGGCAATATCTCAGACGGCAAACCTAAGCGGGAACGTAAATGGTTAAAAACTGTGCATTTCAGCAGAAAGTGGCTGTCACTTAAAACTTGGGCGCCATGTGTAGAAAGTGGCGGTCAGTTAAAACTTGGGCGCCATGTGTAGAAAGTGGCGGTCAGTTAAAACTTGGGCGCCATGTGTAGAAAGTGGCGGTCAGTTAAAACTTGGGCGCCATGTGTAGAAAGTGGCGGTCAGTTAAAACTTGGGCGCCATGTGTAGAAAGTGGCGGTCAGTTAAAACTTGGGCGCCATGTGTAGAAAGTGGCGGTCAGTTAAAACTTGGGCGCCATGTGTAGAAAGTGGCGGTCAGTTAAAACTTGGGCGCCATGTGTAGAAAGTGGCGGTCAGTTAAAACTTGGGCGCCATGTGTAGAAAGTGGCGGTCAGTTAAAACTTGGGCGCCATGTGTAGAAAGTGGCGGTCAGTTAAAACTTGGGCGCCATGTGTAGAAAGTGGCGGTCAGTTAAAACTTGGGCGCCATGTGTACAATTTCGTGAGGTAGAGTCGCTTATAGAACTACGATGGCTAGAAAGGCAGTGCCAATACGCAGCACGACGGGACGTCCGAGAGCCGCTGGGAGAGGCGTAATAAGCCAGAGCTTACTCCCGTGAAGGAAGGACCATTGGTGATGCCTCCTGAGAGAGAGCAACAAAAAGAACTTCAGAGGGAATATAGGATCCATTGGGTGAGGTACAAGGGCTGCAGCCTTGGCAGCAGCCTCAGCAGCCACGTTTCCTGGCAGACTGACATGACCAAGAGCCCACAGAAACATCACACTGGCTCCACCAGAAGTGAGCAAGTGACAGTTTTGCTGGACCCACTGCACTAAGGGATGGGCGGAGTACAGCGCACAGACTTTGAAGAGCGTGGAGCGAGTCTGAGCAGAGGACCCTATTGAAAAGGCAGTGTCGATAGATGTACTCTGTGGCCTGATACAAGGCGAAGAGCTCGGCTGTAAACACTGAGCAGTGTGCCGGAAGCCAATATAGAAAGACACGGGTGCCAATGATGATGGCACACCCGACCCAACAGTCGGGTTCATCAGTGCATACGGAGGTACTATCGCGAAGTTCCATGCTAAGGTCGTGAAACTTAAGGCCATAGAGCGAAGATGAAGTAGTGTCCTTAGCAAACGAATGAAGGGGGAAGTTAAAATGGGCCACTTCACGAAACCAAGCTTGAGAAGGCTTCACACCCACTGGGAAAGTTGCAGGAAGTGTGAAGTTAAGCCGCCATAGCAAGTGCCGAAAGCGGATTCCAGATGGTAATAGAGAAGAGGGACACGACCCGTACTGCCCATCAAAGAAAACATGAAGGAGGCATAGGATAGGTGGCCACGCATGGCAGACAAACAGCATGCATACCTGCTGAGGAGAAAGTCACAGTGATAGGACAGTGGTAGTTCAGCAGCTTCAGCAAACCGACACTCAACCAGGATAGTGTAAAAGGCGCCAGTGGATAAACGGATGCCGTAATAGTGGATACTATTGAGAAGGCGTAAGAGGGATGGTCGTGAGATACATAAACGAAACACCCGGAGGTTCGTTTCGAATGGACAAGGGACCGGTACAAGTAAAGGAGGGTGGTTAGATCGGCACCCCCAGCAAGTACCATTGAGGACACGAAGGACTTCAAGAATCACGTACAGTAGGTTGCCATGTAACACACACGAGATGACCGAGAGTTTTTCCTATCGAGCTTGAGCCCCAGGAATTATATACTTTCGACAAACTTAAGAGCGACTGGCCCAAGATGTAAAGATGGTGGAAGAAACTATTTGCGCCTCCAGAAATTCATACAGACGATTGTCAGTGGAGAAACGGAAGCCATTGTCGATGCTCCAGAATTAAAGACCATCAGGACATCGCTGAAGACGCCACTCAGTGAGACAGGTCAATAAAGAACTGCAACAGACGGGTAGATAGTTAACAGAAAGGGAGCCGGAGGAGCCCGGCAGGAGACAGGCCATTATAGGGTTAATGGCGATAGCAAAGAGGTTGACGCTCAGCACAGACCGCTGAAGCACACTTTTTTCCTGGATAAAGGCGTCCGAAAAGGCAAAATACACATGCACCTTCAAAATTCTGTCTTCTAAAAATTCCTAAACCATTTCATGAGCCGTGGGAAACATGCTTCCCACTACAATGAACTCGCTCCTAGTCCCGTGGGATTCAGTGCTCCCATCTAGGTACGGTGTTACCACCTAGTGAACAGTATAGGATACTACTTCCAATAGGAAGTTCCCCCGTTTTTGCTGTACCTTAACGCAGAGGCTTTGTATAGCTTAGTGTTGCTCTGTAGAGCAGACTTTCAGTGCTGTTTGCGTGACATTTTGTGACTTTTTCCTCAAAGCTATAGTAAGAGGTAAATACTTTTGATTTACCCAAATTTAAGAAAGAAAACGTAAAATTGGAACGAGAAGAATTCCAGTTTGAAACGAAAGGAGCCACTTCTCCAGTAAAATGGATGGATAACCGTCCAGTCACTTTCCTGTCCTGAATTCATGACCCATGAGAAACAGGCACTGTGAAAAGGAGAAACAAGGATGGTACTAGTACAGAGATTTCTTGTCCTGAAGGTGTGGCAGAATACAACAAAATATTGGGTGGTGTCGATAAGTTTGATCAATTACGAGAAAGGTATTCTATTGGCAGACATTCTGTAAAATGGGGGCACAGAGTATTTTATTTCTTTGTGGACGTTGCTGCAGTGAATAGTTTTATCCTGTGGAAAAAAGTAAAAGAGGAAGTGGACAGCGTGATCAGCTCACATACAGGATCCATCTAGCCAGACAATTGATCGCTGGCTTCTCATCCCAAAAAGGCATAGACAAAAACCTATCTTTCTGGCAAAAAGGGGTAAAGTACCTGAAGATTTTCGTCATGTGGCAGCAGGGGAGCATCAACCCATTTTAGGAGAAACCTACTGGAGGTGCCGTCATTGTGGTACCAAAGCTGCGGAAAGTACCACTTGCTGTGTTTGTATATATTGTCAAATACCACTCTGCATAGACCCATGTTTCAGAAAATATCATGGCAAGTAATTGTGAACCATCATTTTAACAAGACAAGTAAATTTATCAAATAAATATGACATATATTGATAAAGTTGTTTTTGTCATTTAACTCAAAGGAAGGGCAGTGGGAAGAATACTTCCCACCTTGTTGTGTGACCTCAGTTTCACAGTTCGAGCGAATTCGATATTCCGTATGATAAATATGCCTATCTGTTAACTAGTATCTGCTTTCCATTCATTAAAAAAACTGCTCAATAATTTTGTACACGAAAGTGTTTAGAGAACAGGGCAGGCGGCCACGGAATCTCCACCTGTAAAGCATACTAAGGACACCAGTTCTCCACAGAAGTCGTAGGCCTTCTTCAGATCTAAAAACACGGTGACAGTGATTTCCGCAGAACGCCATTCATGACGTTGGTGGACAATGTAACGAGATGGTTAACTGCAGAACACCACACTCTAAATCTACACCGTGCATTCGTCAGCAAATTGTGAGACTCAAGGCACCATACCACCCGGGCATGAATCACATGTTCCATCACCTTGCAAACGCAGCTGATGAGAGATGGGTCGGTAGCTAGAAGGAAGGTTTTTGTCCTTACCAGCTTAGTTATTGGGTATGACGGTTGCTTCACGGCAGCGTCCGGGAAACGTACCCTCTGTTCAGATGCAGTTGTGCATGTTAAGGAGACAGTGCGTACCCTCAAGAGAAAGGTGCTGTAACATCTGAATGTGGATGGTGTGACTGGGGGTGGAGGATCGGGATGAACTGAGAGCGCCCTCATAGTAAAGGCGGCATTGTAGCACTCTCGATTCGGAGAAGAGAAGGGTAACACCGGAGCCGCCTCCACTCGTTTCAGATGGAGGAAGGTAGTGACACACTGGGAAGAGCTCGAAACTTCCACAAAACGGCTGCCCAAGGTACTGGAGACAGCAACACGATGTCATCGTCAGTTACTGTCATGTAGGAAATTGGAGACTGGATCTTGGTCCCAGATAGCTGTCAGGTACTGGCCCACACGACAGAGGAAGGGGCGGAATTGTTAAAAGAGCTAGTGAATGAAGTCAGCTACTCCAAAGTACTCAACGACACTTTGCACTAATCTGTTTATAATGAATGCAGTTTGTCATCTTAGGATGAGCGTTAAAAATGCGGAGAGCACGTCTCCATGAGCGAATTGCGTCGCAGCATGCCTCAGTCCACCGAGGGACTGGGACACGAGGTGGTAGGAAGGAAGAGCGAGGAATGGAACGTTCTGCAGCAGTAAGGATAACGTTTGTGAGATATTCCACCTGGCCATTACAACTGTGAAGTTGCCAGTCAGCCTTAGGAAGCTGCCATTTTGGTGTGTACACAGATGGGGTAAGATTCAGCAAACTGATAGCACACGGGAAATGGCCGCTCGAGTAGGAGTCAGAAAGAACGGACCACTTAAGTCAATGGGCAAGCTGGGCAGGGCAGGGCAGAAGGATAGATCCAAATAGGAATAGGTGTGCGAGGAGTCAGAAAGGGAAGTGAGTGTCCCAGAGGTTACATTGGTTAAGATGGTCAGCCAAGAGGGCACCTCTCAGATAGGTGCTAGAACAACCCTAGAGGGGATGATGTGCATTAAAGGCACCGAGTAGCAAAAATGGGGGAGGTAGCTGCCCAGTTACTTGAAGGAAGTCAGCCCTGGTAACAAATGACGGGACGTAAATGGTACAGAGGGGAAAAAAGTGGGGAAGGACAACGCGAACGCCAACAGATGAAAGAGGGTTAGTCAGATGGGTTGACTATGAATGTCATCCTGCATTAACAGCATTACACCCTACGAGATGGAATGCTGATCTCTGAGGGAAGGTCAAAATGAACCAGTAAAAATTGTGGAAGCTCAAAGCGGTCGTGAGGACGCTATTTCGTTTCCGGAAGGCAGAATGGGGATGGTTCAATGCTAAAAGCAGCCATACATCATGTTTGTGGGACCGAAGGCCATGAGAGTTCGATTGGTTTTTTTTTTTTTTGTGGTTTTAGGGCGCACAACTTCAATGGTCATTAGCGCCCTGAGTACTCTAAGAATGCACCGCAAGGCACAAGTGGACCACAACAACTAAAAGGGAAAACACGATAAAAGACTGACAGGCATAGGATTAAAAAACAGCATCATCAAATGTCCTTAGCGAGGTTTGTCAAATTGATAAAACGAAGAACACGAGCAGCTGCTCGTGGGTCATCCGCTAAAATGGCATCGAAAGTATTTGGCAGGTTAAGATCGAGGCGCAGTGTGTTAAGATCTGGACAGGACATTAAAATGTGTCTAACCGTCAGCAAGTGCCCACATGGGCAGAACGGCGCCGGCGCAGCCGTCAGCAGATGGCGGTGGCTGAACCGGCAGTGTCCAATTCTTAACCGGGCTAAAACGACCTCCTCCCGCCGAGAAGGGCGTGAGGAGGACGTCCAAGCAACGGGAAGAGGTTTTAAGGCCCGAAGCTTGTTGTCGGTAAGTGCAGCCCAATCGGCATGCCACAGAGATAAGATGCGCCGACAAATCACCCTGCTAAAATCGGACGAAGGGACGCAACAAGAAGCTGTCCGAGGCTGGAGGACCGCAGCCTTGGCCGCGGCATCTGCAGCTTCGTTCCCAGGGATACCGACATGGCCAGGAACCCACAAAGCTAACTGGAGAACCGACGTCCACCAGCTGCTGAAGAGAGCGTTGGATCCGCTGTACGAAAGGGTGAACCGGGTACGGATCACTGAGGCTCTGGATGGCGCTCAGGGAATCTGAGCAGATGACATAAGCAGAATGTCGGTGGTAGAGGGCAAAGAGCTCAGCTGTGAAGACCGAACAATGGCCATGGAGCCGGTATTTGAAACTTTGTGCCTCGACAATAAAGGAACACCCGACCCCGCCATTGGTCTTAGAGCCATCTGTATAAATGAAAGTCATGTCGATGAACTTCGAACGAAGTTCCAAAAAACGGGAGTGGTAGACCGAACCGGGGGTGACCTCTTTTGGGAGCGAGCTGAGGTCAAGGTGAACGCGGACCTGAGCCTGGAGCCAAGGTGGCGTGCGGCTCTCGCCCACTCGAAAGGTTGCAGGGAGTGAAAAATTAAGGTGTTGAAGGAGGCGACGAAAGCGAACTCCAGGGGGTAGCAGGGCAGAGACATACAACCCGTATTGACGGTCAAGAGAGTCGTCAAAAAAGGAACGATAAGACGGATGGTCGGGCATTGACAGTAGCAGTATATCGCGCCGGTAGGTGAGTGGCAATTCGCCAGCGTCAGCATGAAGACTCTCTACGGGACTGGTATAAAATGCTCCGATCGCAAGTCGTAAACCCCGATGTTGTATGGAGTTGAGGCGGCGTAAGATGGATGGCCGTGCAGAGGAGTATACGAGGCTCCCATAATCCAGCTTGGAGCGGACGATCGACCGATAGAGACGAAGTAGGACGGTTCGATCCGCTCCCCACGACAGACCACTGAGAACACGGAGGACATTTAAAGAACGGGTACAACGGGCGGCCAAATATGACACATGTGGAGACCAGCTAAGTTTCCTGTCAAATGCAAGGCCTAAAAATTTGGTTGTCTCCACGATTGGGAGAGCAACGGGACCGAGTCGTAAGGACGGTGGGAGAAACTCTTTGTAGCGCCAGAAGTTAATACAGACCGTCTTCTCGGCAGAAAAACGGAAGCCATTGGCGACACTCCAGGAGTAAAGACGGTCAAGAGAACGCTGAAGACAGCGCTCCAGGACACGTGTACACTGCGCGCTGCAATAGATGGTAAAATCGTCCACGAAAAGGGAGCCTGATACATCAGCTGGGAGGCAATCCATTATTGGATTGATCGCGATGGCGAAGAGAGCGACGCTCAAAACTGAGCCCTGTGGCACCCCATTCTCCTGGCGAAAGGTGTGACAGGACAGAACCCACACGTACCCTGAACTGTCGATCCATTAAAAAGGAACGAATAAAAAGAGGGAGGCGACCGCGAAGGCCCCATGTATGCATGGTGCGGAGAATGCCCGCCCTCCAACAGGTGTCGTAAGCCTTCTCCAAATCAAAGAACACAGCCGCGGTCGGCTTCCGCAAGAAGTTATTCATAATGAAGGTCGACAAGGTAACCAGATGGTCAACAGCAGAGCGGCGCCTACGAAATCCACATTGTACATTGGTAAGTAGGCGTCGAGAGTCGAGCAGCCAAACCAATCGAGAGTTAACCATTCGTTCCATCACTTTACAGACACAGCTGGTAAGCGAGATAGGTCGATAACTGGAAGGCAAGTGCTTGTCCTTCCCCGGCTTAGGAATCGGGACAACAATAGACTCGCGCCAGCATGCGGGAACATGTCCCTCAATCCAGATGCGATTGTATGTACGAAGAAGAAAACCTTTACCCGCAGGAGAAAGGTTCTTCAGCATCTGAATATAATAGAATCTGGCCCTGGAGCAGAGGACCGTGATCGGCCAAGTGCGTTTTCGAGTTCCCGCATGGTGAATGGGGCATTATAACTTTCACGATTCGAGGAGCGGAAGTTAGGTGGCCTAGCCTCCTCTGCCTGTTTGCGGGGGAGGAAGGCAGGGTGATAATGAGTGAAGCTCGAAACCTCGGCAAAAAAGCGGCCGAAGGCATTGGAGACATCCTCAGGGGCCACAAGGACGTCATTCGCGACCGTCAAGCCAGAAACTGGTGAGTGGACCTCAGAGCCAGATAGCCGGCGCAGGCTACCCCAGACAACAGAAGGAGTAAGACTGTTGAAGGTGCTTGTGAAAGCAGCCCAGCTGGCTTTCTTGCTTTCTTTGATAATACGACGACACTGAGCACGTAATCGTTTATAATTGATACAATTCGCCACTGTAGGGTGGCGTTTAAATGTGCGTAAAGCACGTCGACGAGCACGTAAAGCGTCTCTACATGCTGCGGTCCACCAGGGGACCGGTACGCGACGTGGAGAAGGAGGGTGAGGGATGGAATATTCAGCAGCAGCGAGAATGACTTCCGTGAGGTGTGCGACCTGACGATCGCAGCTTGTAAAGGTTTGATCCTGAAAGGTCGCCCTGGAAGAGAAGAGCCCCCAGTCTGCCTTGGAGATGGTCCAATTAGAGAAGCACGGAGAGGGGGTATGCTGCAGGAGATGGATAACACACGGGAAGTGGTCGCTCGAATATGTATCAGAAAGTGCATACCACTCAAACCGGCGTGCAAGTTGGGGAGTACATATAGAGAGGTCTAAATGGGAATAGGTGTGAGATGTGTCCGAAAGAAAAGTAGGGGCGCCAGTATTGAGGCAGACAAGATCGAGCTGGTTGAAAAGATCTGCTAACAAGGAGACCCTCGGGCAGGATGCTGGAGAGCCCCAAAGGGGATGGTGGGCATTGAAGTCTCCAGTTAACAAAAATGGTGCAGGTAGCTGAGCAATAAGTTGCATCACGTCTGCCATGGTAACGGCAGATGACGATGGAGTGTAAACGGTACAAAAGGAAAACGTAAAAGTGGGGAGAGTAATGCGGATGGCAACTGCCTGCAGGCCGGTGTGCAACGTGATGGGATCGTAGTAAATATCATCCCGGACCAGCAACGTAACCCCTCCATGAGCTGGGATACCTACCACAGGGGGTAGGTCAAAACGCACAGAGGTGTAGTGTGCCAAGGCAATTTGATCGCATGGGCGTAGCTTCGTTTCCTGGAGGGCTACGACGAGCGGACGGTGCAAGCGGAGCAGCAACTTCAAGTCCTCTCGGTTGGAGCGAATGCTGCGAATATTCCAGTGAATAAGTGCCATCGTAAGAAAAGGAAGATGAGAGAAGTGGTCACCTCGAAGGCCGCTTAGGGCCTGGCTTCGAGCGAGCACTGCCGCCGCTATCAGTAGGCGGACAGTCATCGTCCATTGGGTCTATAGGGTCATCGGCCATCTCGGGAGGATGGCCGGGAGGGGGAGCTTCCTCCGCCAGTGAACGGCCAGATGTACGGCTACCACCGGTGCGGCCAGGCGAAACGGATGACGACCTGGGGCGGCAACCGCTGGGTGGCGCAGGAGAAGAAATGCGCCGTGGCGGAGAAAGAGAACTGTGCTTCCTATGCGCCTTTTTGGAAGGACGTGTAGTGGAAGTACCGGTCGAAGGCTGGGAGGTCGAGGTACGGAGGAAGTCTGCACGGGATGGTTCCTTCTTGAAGGCCCGTGCATCTGACTTCGATGTCTTCGCCTTAGCAGAAGCTGAGGAAGGTGCTCGTGTCTGTGGGGTGATGGGAGGAAGAGGAGACGTCGACCGCGCGATCTTAGCACTGGCCGAACGGACGACCGTGGTGCTGAAGGTCAGATCGCACGTCTGGGTTGCTACCTCCCGGGTAGTCCGAGGAGAGACGAGGACAGTACTGTATTTCCCCGCTGGGAGCAGCGTGGGCTTCCTACTAGCCAACAGCTTGCGAGCAGCCGAGGTGGACACTTTCTCTTTGACCCGAATTTCTTGGATACAGCGTTCTTCCTTATAGACAGGACAGTCGCGGGAGGATGCGGCATGGTCACCCTGACAGTTCACACAACGAGGAGACGGAGGTGGACAGTCACCCTCATGGGCATCCCTGCCGCAAGTGACACATTTAGCCGCATTGGAACAAGACTGTCGAGTGTGATGGAAACGCTGACACTGGTAGCAGCGCGTAGGTGTCGGGACATTGGGGCGAACAGAAATAACCTCGTAGCCCGCCTTGATGCGCGATGGCAGCTTAACACTATCGAAGGTCAAGAAAATTGTCCGGGTCGGTACAAGGTCATTGTTGACCTTTTTCATGACCCTATGGACAGCCGTCACGCCCTGCTCAGCGAGGAATGATTGAAGCTCCTCGTCAGTCAATCCGTCGAGGGAGCTAGTATAGACTACACCACAAGACGAATTCAAAGTTCGGTGGGCCTCCACCCGGACAGGGAACGTGTACAGGAGGGTGGCCCAAAGCAGTTTTTGTGCCTGAAAGGCACTCACAGTTTCTAGTAATAAGGTGCCGTTACGCAACCTGGTACAAGATTTGACAGATCCGGCTATGGCATCTACGCCCTTCTGAATAACGAAAGGGTTGACAGAGGAAAAATCCATTCCGTCCTCAGATCGAGGAACTACCAGGAACTGTGGGGCAGGCGGTAGTACTTTTGTCACTGTTGGCTGGTCACGTTTCCGTTTTTGGGTCTAAGTCGAAAGAGATGGAGTAGAATCCATTGCGGAGGAATCCCCCATGATTGCCAGCGTCTCCGATGGCGCGCTCCTTCCTTGTGGGGACCCTCTCAGAGGGCACTCCCGCCTTAGGTGAATGTTTACACCTCAGGTCACACCTCCCGAGAAACAGACGGAGGGACCAATCGGCATGGTCAGAAGGTATCAGCTCAGGCTATCACCCCTCCCCGAGCCTGGCCTTTACCAGGGGGTACGCGGGTGCCTTACATGTCTACCCAGGGCGGGAACTTACGCGTTACCCCGTCACCGGCTACGCGTGCGAACGCGTGGGTCGGCCTTCAGGCACGCACAGGGAGGAAGGAAGAAGAGGAAAAAGAAGAGGGAGAAAGAGGACAGACTGTCTCAAACGCCGAGGCGGAGACCAGAGAAGGCAAGGAGAAGGAGGCAATGAGAAAGCAAGGAGAAAAAGGCAATGAGAAGGCAAGGAGAAAAAGGCAATGAGAAGGCAAGGAGAAGTCAAGGGTAAGAGTAAGGAAGACAGTGAGGTGGAGAAGAGCAAAGAAAGGAACCAACAAAAGGAAGGAAGAAACGAGAAGTGAAAACCCAAAAAGACCACGATGATAGGTCGTGGAACCGTCCGTCTCCGGACGCAGGCGCTAACTACCCCCGTGAGGGGGATGGACTCCTTTTAGTCGCCTCTTACGACAGGCAGGAATACCGCGGGCCTATTCTAATCCCCGGACCCGCAGGGGGGGAGTTCGATTGGAGGAGAGTCATGATGAAGAGATGTAAAGGTCTCACCTTGGCGGTTGCTAAGTGACAGCCTGTGGAGAGTCGCTACTAAAGGGTACAGAAGCAGAAGGATCCTGCTCCATGGGGTCCACAGAAGCATGGGCGTCCTTGTGCAGTCGGTCTGTGGAGTCCAACGCTGAAGAACGGTTGGCGGTGCGCACCAGCGTCACGGAGGCTGCCAGGCTACGGTACCACATGGCGACACACTAAGAGCATCTGCGGTGGAGAAGGCTATTTGCCTTTGATGGACTTCTTCGAGTCTTTCCGGTTAGAGTAAGATTCGGGTGGTGTTTGGTCGGAGGTACGTAGTAATTCCTCATGGGAGTACTCCTCGAGTCGTTTCCAGCCTACTGGTTGTGTATCTGGCTGCCTCGCCCCTTGAGTTTTATGGGGTGTTGCACAGGTGGACGGGGACATGGTGATGCTACCTTGACACTGGGCGATTTCAGAACCTCAGTCCTGAATTGGGGGTCTCATGACTGCATGGTCATGTCCTTCATATAGCGAAGGTAACAAAAGCAGAACTGCAGGTGCCAGACGGGAGAACGCAGGGTTTTCGACTAGCCAGTAACTTGCGGGCGACTGGGTAAGGCACTTTCTCTTTTACCCTGATCTCTTGGACAGCCCACTCATCAAGGTATACGGGAAAATCCCGAGAGGGGGCCGCATGGCCGCCCTTGTAGTTGATACAGCAGGGTCGAAGTGGCAGACAATTGCCCTCATACAAATCCCTACCACAGGTTACACATTTTGCTATGTGCCAACTAGCGTTGTTGAAATGCTGACACTGGTAGCAGAGCATCGGGTTCAGAATGTACCACCTGACCCTGTGATAATTTCATAGTCTGCTTTTATCTAGGACGGAAGAACCACTCTACGAAAGGTGAGGAAAGTACTGATGGGCATTGAGGAGGAATCTCCCTTTTCCATTAGACGGTGGATGGCAGTGACCCTGATCAGAGAGGTAAGATTGGATTTCGGCCTCGGTTAGACCGTCGGGCAGCCTAGTGTACATAACACCATGGAAAGAATTCTAAGTTCTATAGGCCTCGACACAAACAAGGAAGCCATGGAGAAGTGAGGCAGCAAGCAGTAGTTTTACTTGCTAATCAGAAGTAGTCTCCAAAAGCAAAGTGCCTTTCCGTAAACGACAGCAGGATTTCACACGGCCAGCAATTGCATCAACACCTTTCCCAATAATAAACGGATTTACCATTGTGAAGGACTGACCATCTTCAGTACATGAGAGCACGAAGAGCCGTGGTGCAGCAGGAAAGGTCTTTCAGTTATTAGCCTCATTACGTTTACGTTTTGTAGTCTTTGACTGAAGATGAGTGACTCATTGCGAGAAAACCCCCATGAATTCCAGCATCTCCGATGGCGCAATCGTTGCAACTGTGGGTGGGGGGGGGGGGCGCACCCGCATTAGGTAATTGCTCACTCCACAATTCACACCTGCCGAACATGTGACAGAGGGACCAATCGGCAATTTGAGAAGCTTGCAGCTCAGGCAATCACCCCTCTTTGGGGATGGCCTGTACCAGCGTTTAAGCTGACGTCGAAACATTTCATTAAAAAAAGGCATTTGCGGTGCAAACACTTCTAAGCAGCCGTCTCGGTCAGGCTGCGTAGTTTTACACCGTAAGGTAGGCCTGCGTTACGAGAATAAAGCTTTATCTCCCCTTGAACCAACTTACGACATGTATGGAGGTTCACCTACGAATTTTGTATAAGGAAGTAAGAGAGACTAGAATCTAACGAATCACAAAGGGCTTAGGAAAAGTATTCCAGATTCGTGCATCCTCCCAGATTTATGTGAGCTGAAACAGAAATCAAGTGGTCGTTCGTCAAAAATGAAGATGTCTTATACGCTGCAGAAAGCAATTCTGTATTAAGTATTTAAGCGTTAGAAGGAAGATTTGGCCTATCTTTTCCTGTACGTGGCTGTGTGCGTCTTTGAGGTAACATACATGCTGTGGGACAAATGTCTGTCTACACTGCTCTAAACAACGATGGGGGTAGCCCAACGGCTACGGGAAACGGGGCTGAGGATGTACTCATCCTCCAGGCGTTGAAGCTCCTGCCGTAACTCGTCACGGAGGGAGAAAGGAACCGAGCGAGCCTTACTGAATTAAACAGTGTATTAAAAATTGTTTGGGGACCAGTTGCAGACCGCAAAATAATCTTTTTAACGAAACGTCGTTTCATGCTGAACGTGAACGCGTAATGACAGTGTTACCAGGTACGTGCATTACACGCAGTCGACTTATTTGATATTGCAGTGGTATTTCGCGCGTAAATGGAATAATTTACTAACGATGATTTGGTAATCACCAAAATCGTGTAACACTTTTGTGTAGCAGGTAAGTAACTTTACCCTTCATTTTATCATGGGTTCTGCCTGTTGACCATGGACTAAAAGGCACATTTGCAATCGCCGTTCGAAAGAATGATGAACGGACGTGATTACAGTGGATGATATGGTAGAGCATACACCGGCTATTCGACGACACATATTGTCTAGTCTTACATTGGGCTACGTCATAGTCTGCATGTGAGTGCTCCCCGAAGGAAGAAATGAAAAGGAGTTAAATCAGGGGACCTCGCAGGACATTTGGCAACAACTTCATCCTATCCAACCACAGCAAAATTCTCATTCACTATTTGCCTTGCAACGCGGGACGAGTAAGCTCGACAGTCCTAAAGTTGCAGCCAGATACACTTCTGGAACAACCGGCGGGATGTCAGTCAAAATCTGCGTACTGATATCCAGTTAGAACGCCTGAGATGAAGTAACGTCGCAAAATCTAATTTTCTAAAATGCCGCACCATACCCCTACGCCTCACAGCTGTAGATTTTTTTTGTGGTTTTAGGGCGCACAACTTCAATGGTCATTAGCGCCCAGACTACGTTAGGAAGGCACCGCGAGGCACAAGTTTAAAACAGCAACTAAAAGGGAAAACACGATAAAAGACAGACTGACAGGCATAGGATGAAAAAAATCGCATAATCAAATGTCCTTAGAGAGGTTTGTCAACTTGATAAAACTTGAACGCGAGCAGCTGCTCGTGTGTCACCCGCTAAAATGGCATCTATAGTACATGGCAGCCCAATTTCAAGACGCAGTGTGTTAAAATCCGGACAGGACGTTAAAATGTGGCTGACCGTCAGCAATTGCCCACATGGGCAGAACGGCGCCGGCGCAGCCTTCAGCAGATGGCGATGGCTGAACCGGCAGTGTCCAATTCGTAACCGGGCCAAAACGACCTCCTCCCGTCGAGAAGGGCGGGAGGAGGACGTCCAAGCCGCGGGAAGAGGTTTCAAGGCCCGAAGCTTGTTGTCCGTAAGTGCAGCCCAATCGGCATGCCACAGCGATAAAATGCGCCGACAAATGACCCTGCTACAATTTGACGAAGGGTCACAACAAGAAGCTGTCCGAGGCGGGAGGACCGCAGCCTTGGCCGTGGTATCTGCAGCTTCGATCCCAAGGATACCGACATGGCCAGGAACCCACATAAAGCTAACCGGAGAACCAACGTCCACCAGCTGCTGAAGAGAGCGTTGGATCTAGTGCACGAAATGGTGAACCGGATACGGATCACTGAGGCTCTGGATGGCGCTCAGGGAATCGGAGCAAATGACATAAGCAGAATGCCGGTGGCGACAGATGTAAAGAACAGCCTGGTAGAGGGCAAAGAGCTCAGCTGTGAAGACCGAACAATGGCCATGGAGCCGGTATTTGAAACTTTGTGCCCCGACAATAAAAGAACACCCGACCCCGTCATTGGTCTTAGAGCCATCTGTATAAATGAAGGTCATATTAATGAACTTCGAACGAAGTTCGACAAAACGGGAGTGGTAGACCGAACTGGGGGTAACCTCCTTTGCGAGCGAGCTGAGGTCAAGGTGAACGCGAACCTGAGCCTGGAGCCAAGGTGGCGTGTGGCTCTCGCCCACTCGAAAGGTTGCAGGGAGTGAAAAATTAAGGTGTTGAAGGAGGCGACGAAAGCGAACTCCAGGGGTAGCAGGGCCGAGACATACAACCTGTATTGGCGGTCGAGAGAGTCGTCAAAAAAGGAACGATAAGACGGGTGGTTGGGCATTGACAGCAGCCGACAGGCATACCGACAAAGCAGTATATCGCGCCGGTAGGTGAGTGGCAATTCACCGGCGTCAGCATGAAGACTCTCGACGGGACTAGTATAAAACGCTCCGATCGCAAGTCGTAAACCCTGATGTTGTATGGAGTTGAGGCGGCGTAAGATGGATGGCCGTGCAGAGGAGTACACGAAGCTCCCATAATCCAACTTGGAGCGGACGATCGACCGATAGAGACGAAGTAGGACGGTTCGATCCGCGCCCTACGACATACCACTGAGAACACGGAGGACATTTAGAGAACGGGTACAACGGGCAGCCAAATATGACATGTGAAGACCAGCTAAGTTTCCTGTCAAACGTAAGACCTAAAAATTTTGTTGTCTCCACGAATGGGAGGGCAATGGGACCGAGTCGTAAGGACGGTGGGAGAAACTCTTTGTAGCGCCAGAAGTTAATACAGACCGTCTTCTCGGCAGAAAAACGGAAGCCATTGGCGACACTCCAGGAGTAAAGACGGTCAAGAGAACGCTGAAGACAGCGCTCCAGGACACGTGTACACTGCGCGCTGCAATAGATGGTAAAATCGTCCACGAAAAGGGAGCCTGATACATCAGCTGGGAGGCAATCCATTATTGGATTGATCGCTATGGCGAAGAGAGCGACGCTCAAAACTGAGCCCTGTGGCACCCCATTCTCCTGGCGAAAGGTGTCTGACAGGACAGAACCCAAACTTACCCTCAACTGTCGATCCATTAAAAAGGAACGAATAAAAAGAGGGAGGCGACCGCGAAGGCCCCATGTATGCATGGTGCGGAGAATGCCCGCCCTCCAACAGGTGTCGTAAGCCTTCTCCAAATCAAAGAACACAGCCGCGGTCGGGCGCTTCCGCAAGAAGTTATTCATAACGAAGGTCGACAAGGTAACCAGATGGTCAACAGCAGAGCGGCGCCTACGAAATCCACATTGTACATTGGCAAGTAGGCGTCGAGACTCGAGCAGCCAAACGAAACCGGAGTTAACCATTCACTCCATCACTTTACAGACACAGCTGGTAAGCGAGATGGGTCGATAAATGGAAGGCAAGTGCTTGTCCTTCCCCGGCTTAGGAATCAGGGCAACAATAGACTTGCGCCAGCATGCGGGAACATGTCCCTCAACCCAGATGCGATTGTAAGTACGAAGAAGAAAACCTTTACCCGCAAGAGAAAGGTTCTTCAGCATCTGAATACGAATAGAATCTGGCCCTGGAGCGGAGGATCGTGACCGGGAAAGTGCGTTTCCGAGTTCCCACATGGTGAATGGGGCATTATAACTTTCACGATTCGAGGAGCGGAAGTTAGGTGGCCTAGCCTCCTCTGCCTGTTTGCGGGGGAGGAAGGCAGGGTGATAATGAGTGAAGCTCGAAACCTCTGCAAAAAAGCGGCCGAAGGCATTGGAGACATCCTCAGGGGCCACAAGGACGTCATTCGCGACCGTCAAGCCAGAAACTGGTGAGTGGACCTCAGTGCCAGATAGCCGGCGCAGGCTACCCCAGACAACAGAAGGAGTGAAACTGTTGAAGGTGCTTGTGAAAGCAGCCCAGCTGGCTTTCTTGCTTTCTTTAATAATACGACGACACTGTGCACGTAATCGTTTACAATTGATACAATTCGCCACTGTAGGGTGGCGTTTAAAGGTGCGTAAAGCACGTCGACGAGCACGTAAAGCGTCTCTACATGCTGCGGTCCACCAGGGGACCGGTACGCGAAGTGGAGAAGAAGTAGCCGTGAGGGATGGAAAATTCAGCAGCAGTGAGAATGACTTTCGTGAGGTGTGCGACCTGACGATCGCAGCTTGTGAAGGTTTGATCCTGAAAGGTCGCCCTGGAAGAGAATAGCCCCCAGTCTGCTTTGGAGATTGTCCAACTAGATGAGCACGGAGAGGGGGTATACTGCAGGAGATGGATAACACACGGGAAGTGGTCGCTCGAATATGTATCAGCAAGTGCATACCACTCAAACCGGCGTGCAAGTTGGGTAGACCATATTGAGAGGTCTAAATGGGAATAGGTGTGAGATGTGTCCGAAAGAAAAGTAGGAGCGCCAGTATTGAAGCAGACAAGATTGAGCTGGTTGAAAAGGTCTGCTAACAGGGAACCCCTCGGGCAGGATGCTGGAGAGCCCCAAAGGGGATGGTGGGCATTGAAGTCTCCAGTTAACAAAAATGGTGCTATTAGCCGAGCAATAATTTGCATCATGTCTGCCCTGGTAACGGCAGACGACGATGGAGTGTAAACGGTACAAATGGAAAATGTAAAAGTGGGGAGAGTAATTCGGATGGCAACTGCCTGCAGGCCGGTGTGCAACGTGATGGGATCGTAGTAAATATCATCCCGGACCAGCAACATAACCCCTCCATGAGCCGGAATACCAACCACAGGGGGTAGGTCAAAACGCACAGAGGTGTAGTGTGCCAAGGCAATTTGATCGCATGGGCGTAGCTTAGTTTCCTGGAGGGCTACGACGAGCGGACGGTGCAAGCGGAGCAGCAACTTCAAGTCCTCTCGGTTGGAGCGAATGCTGCGAATATTCCAGTGAATAAGTGCCATCGTAAGAAGAAAATGAAGATGAAAGAAGGGGTCACCTCGAAGGCCACTGAAGGCCTGGCTTCGAGTGAGCACTGCCGCCGCTATCAGTAGGCGGACAGTCATCGTTCATTGGTTCTATAGGTTCACCGGCCATCTTGGTAAGATGGCCGGGAGGGGGAGCTTCCTCCACCAGTGAACGGCCAGATGTTCGGCTACCAACGGTGCGGCCAGGCGAAACGGATGACGGCCTGGGGCGGCAACCGCTGGATGGCGCAGGAGAAGAAAAGCGCCGTGGCAGAGAAGGAGAACTGTGCTTCCTATGAGTCTTCTTGGAAGGTCATTTGGTGGAAGTACTGGTCGATGGCTGGGAGGTCGAGGTATGTAGGAAGTCTGCGCGGGACGGTTCCTTCTTGAAGGCCCATGCATCTGACTCGGTCTTCGTCTTAACAGAAGCTGATGAAGGGGCTTGTGTCTGTGGGGTGATGGGAGGAAGAGGAGACGTCGACCGCGCGATCTTAGCACTGGCCGAACGGACGACCGTGGTGCTGAAGGTCAGATCCCATGTCTGGATTGCCACCTCGCTGGTAGTCCGAGGAGAGGCGTGGACAGTACTGTATTTCCCCGCTGGGAGCAGCGTGGGCTTCCTACTAGCTAATAGCTTGCGAGCAGCCGAGGTGGACACTTTCTCTTTGACCCGAGTTTCTTGGATACAGCGTTCTTCCTAATAGACGGGACATTCGCGGGAGGACGCTGCATGGTCACCCTGACAGTGCACAAAACGAGGAAACGGAGGTGGACAGTCACCCTCATGGGCATCCCTGCCACAAGTGACTCATTTAGCCGCATTGGAACAAGACTGGCGAGTGTGATTAAAACGCTGACACTGGTAGCAGCGCGTAGGTGTCGGGACATAGGGGCGAACAGAAATAACCTCGTAGCCCGTTTTGATGCGCGATGGCAGCTTAACACTATTAAAGGTCAAGAAAAGTGTCCGGGTCGGTACAAGCTCATTGTTGACCTTTTTCATGACCCTATGGACAGCCGTCACGCCCTGCTCAGCGAGGAAGGACTGAATCTCCTCGTCAGTCATCCGTCGAGTGATCTAGTATAGACCACACCACGAGACGAATTCAAAGTTCGGTGAGCCTCCACCCGGACAGGGAACGTGTACAGGAGTGTGGTTCGAAGCAGTTTCTGTGCCTGAAAGGCGCTCTTAGTTTCTAGTAACAAGGTACCATTACGCAACCTGGTACACGACTTGACAGATCCGGATATGGCATCTACGCCCTTCTGGATAACGAAAGGGTTGACAGAGGAAAAATCCTTGCCGTCCTCAGATCAAGGAACTATGAGGAACTGTGAGCCAGGCGGTAGTACTTTTGTCACTGGTGGCTGGTCAAGTTTCCGTTTGTGGGCAGAAGTCTAGAGAGAAGAAGAGAAATCCATTGCGGAGGAATCCCCCATGATTGACAGCGTCTCCGATGGCGCGCTCCTTCCTTATGGGGACCCTCTCAGAGGGCACTCCCGCCTTAGGTGAATGTTTACACCTCAGGTCACACCTCCCGAGAAACAGACGGAGGGACCAATCGGCACGGTCAGAAGGTATCAGCTCAGGCAATCACCCCTCCCAGGGGCCTGGTCTTTACCAGGGGGTACGTGCGGGCCTTACTTGTCTACCCAGGTGGGGAATTACGCGTTACCCCGTCACCAGCTACGCATGCGAACGCGTGGGTCGGCCTTCAGGCGCGCACAGGGAGGAAGGAAGAAGAGGAAAAGGAAGAGAGAGAGGACAGACTGTCTCAAACGCCGAGGTGGAGGCAAGGAGATGGAGGCAAGGCGAAGGAGGCAAGGCGAAGGAGGCAAGGCGAAGGAGGCAAGGCGAAGGAGGCAAGGCGAAGGAGGCAAGGCGAAGGAGGCAAGGCGAAGGAGGCAAGGCGAAGGAGGCAAGGCGAAGGAGGCAAGGAGAAGGAGGCAAGGAGAAGGAGGCAAGGAGAAGGAGGCAAGGAGAAGGAGGCAAGGAGAAGGAGGCAAGGAGAAGGAGGCAAGGAGAAGGAGGCAAGGAGAAGGAGGCAAGGAGGAGGAGGCAAGGAGGAGGAGGCAAGGAGAAGGAGGCAAGGAGAAGGAGGCAAGGAGAAGGAGGCAAGGAGAAGGAGGCAAGGAGAAGGAGGCAAGGAGAAGGAGGCAAGGAGAAGGAGGCAAGGAGAAGGAGGCAAGGAGAAGGAGGCAAGGAGAAGGAGGCAAGGAGAAGGAGGCAAGGAGAAGGAGGCAAGGAGAAGGAGGCAAGGAGAAGGAGGCAAGGAGAAGGAGGCAAGGGAAAGAGTAAGGAAGACAGTGAGATGGAGAAGAACAAAGAAAGGAACCAACCAAAGGAAGGAAGAAACGAGAAGTGAAAAACCAAAAAGACCACAAATATAGGTTGTGGAACCGTCCATCTCCGGACGCAGGCACTAACTACCCCCTTGAGGGGGATGGACTCCTTTTAGTCGCCTCTTACGACAGGCAGGAATACCTCGGGCCTATTCTAACCCCCGGACCCGCAAGGGGGGGGGGGGCAGCCGTTGATGTAGAACCTGATGAATGCAGTGTGTATTTTAGGTTGCCCAGTAGTGCATATTAGGCAAACTTACGTTATTGTTAGTAAACGTTACTTCGTCGGTAGAGAGCGCACGTTGGAAAAACGTGGGGTTGTCTTAGTCGCATACCAACAAAATTCTGTACGACATTCGAAATCACAGTTGTCGAGCGCCTGATGTGGTGGAAGAGGATAGGGATGGGAATTCTGTCGATGCATGATGCGATTGACACTCTTCTGGCTGATTACACATTTCTTGGCGATGTGTGTCTTATCGCCGCTCGGATTCATTTGCGTCGCAGCCAGAACATCATCTTCCTGTTCCGTCAGTTGCAGTCTTCTTTCTTTTACTCTTTTTGACGTTCAAGCAGCCTGTCCGCACTAACGTCGTAACAATTCCTGCAATTGCCTGACGCGTCGGACACTGGCGATCCAGATAGATAGTCCTATGCAGCTGACTGTTTTTACAGTGCTTCTTTTACATTCACCATATAGATGTAGTATATATCCAACTCATCGTCGTTTGTGTGCATGTATGCATGCAACGAATGTCTAAACAGATATGAGCGTCTGCAGTGTAGACAAGTGAACCGGCAAGTATGTCGACAATCCGACAGCGTAGCTCGAGAGCTCCGCCGATTCCAGCCGCCATGCTCTCAAATTCTGGGACATATCTCGAGTTTTTTCACGTTACCTTTCAACGTCAACGAACTCTGTATCACCGTAATTGTCTTGAGAACTATCGAATGCAGCTATAAAAAGTATACGGTTCCATAAAAGTTTCTTCTTTGTTTCCGTTGGTATCAGTGCTGAAATAATTGCCCACACAAAAAATTCATGCTCCTAGACGTTTTAACATTTGCCGAAACCCCCATTTCGGTATGTGTTTTTTTTTGTTTGGGGTTTAAGGGCGCTCAACTACTGAGGTCATTAGCGCCCAGTCACAATTGTTAGAGCACATAGAATCTAGTAAAACTCAAGGGGGGGGTGGGGGGGAGACACCAGAAAGGTCTTACAAAGATGCACATAAAATAAGTGAAAGAGTTAGATGTCTTTGGACAATCCAGTCAAAGTAATGAAACGAAGAACACGAGCAGCTGCTCGAGCGTCATCCGCTAAAATATCCTGTAAAGTAGATGGCAGAGACAGGACAACACGAGATTGACTAAAACAGGGACACGACAATAAAACATGGCACACTGTTAATGCATGACCACAAGGGCACTGCAGGGCTGGGTCACCGGAGAACAGGTAGCGGTGGCTAAACCGGCAATGCCCAATCCGCAACCTGGTCAGAAGGACCTCTTCTCGCCGAGATGGTCGGGAGGAGGTTGTCCAAGCAGTTGGGAACGGTTTTACTGCCCGGAGCTTGTTTCCTTGAAGTGAGGACCAAGTATCCCACCACAAGGACACAAGCCTCTTACAAACAACCCCACTAACGTCAGATGACGGGACACAATGGGAGGCTGGCCAAGGAGGAGGACTGCAGCCTTGGCTGCAGCATCAGCAGCCTCGTTCCCAGGCACTCCTACATGGCTGGGAACCCACAGAAAGCTGACAGGAGAGCTACCCTCAGCAAAAGAATGGAGGGACTGCTGAATCCGTTGCACCAAGGGATCGACCGGATATGGACCTCCAAGGCTCTAAAGAGCACTGAGTGAATCAGAGCAGAGTACATACGATGAATGGCGGTGGCGGCGGGCATACTGAACGGCCTGATGGAGAGCAAAAAGCTTGGCTGTAAAGCTGGAACACTGGTCGAGGAGCCGGTATTTAAATGTGACGGCCCCGACGACAAAGGCACAGCCGACACCATCGTCAGTTTTGGAGCCATCAGTGTAAATAAAGGTGTGACTGCCAAGTCGCGCACGAAGTTCGACAAACCGTGAGCAATACACTGCAGCCGGAGTACCCTCCTTCGGGAGCGAGCTGAGGTCGAGATAAACATGAAGCGGAGCCTGGAGCCAAGGTGGTGTCGGGCTCTCACCCTCTCTGAAGGTGGTAGGGAGGGCAAAATCCAATTGTCGAAGCAGGCGACGAAAGCGGACTCCAGGGGGCAGCAGGGCAGACACATACAACCCATACTGACGGTTGAGAGAATCGGCGAAGGAGGACTGATAAGAGGAGTGGTCGGGCATTGACAACAGCCAGCAGGCATACCGACAAAGCAGTACGTCGCGCCGGTAAGTCAATGGGGATTCGGCAGCTTCAGCATTAAGACTCTCGACAGGACTAGAGTAGAAAGCTCTGGTCGCAAGACGTAACCCCCTATGGTGGATGGAGTTGAGATGGCGTAGGAGGGACGGCCGAGCAGACGAGGCTCCCGTAATCCAGCTTTGATCGGATTATGGACCAATACAAGCGAAGCAGGACAGTGCGATCCGCTCCCCAAGATGGACCACTAAGAACACAGAGGACATTAAGGGAACGTGTACAATGGGCCGCCAAATAAGAGATGTGCGGAGACCAACAAAGTTTCCTGTCCAACGTGAGCCCTAGAAACTTAGTCGTTTCCACGAATGGGAGAACAATGGGACCGAGATGTAAGGATGGCGGAAGGAACGCTTTATATCGCCAGAAGTTGATGCAAACCGTCTTCTCTTCAGAGAACTGGAAGCCATTTGCCACACTCCACGAGTATAGGCTGTCTAGACAACGCTGAAGGCAGCGCTCCAGGAGACATGTTCGCTGGGCACTGCAGCAGATCGCGAAGTCATCGACAAAAAGAGAGCCTGAGACATTAGGTGGAATGCAATCCATAATTAGATTGATCGCTATGGCAAAAAGGGTTACGCTCAAGACGGAGCCCTGAGGCACTCCGTTCTCCTGGAGGAACACGTCGGACAATACGGAACCCACACGTACCCTAAACTTTCGATCCGTTAAAAAGGAATCAATAAAAAGGGGCAGGCGACCGCGTAGGCCCCACCTGTGCATAGTGCGAAGGACACCTCCCCTCCAACAGGTACCATAAGCCTTCTCCAAATCGAAGAACACGGCGACCGTTTGGCGCTTTCGCAAAAAGTTGTTCATGATGAATGTGAAGGTCACAAGGTGGTCAACAGCGGAGCGGCGGCGACGAAAGCCGCATTGAACATTGGTAAGTAGCCGTCGAGAGTCAAGAATCCAAACTAACCGAGCGTTTACCATGCGCTTTATCACCTTACACACACAGCTTGTAAGAGAAATGGGGCAGTAACTAGAAGGAAGGGGTGTATCCTTCCCGGGTTTGGGTATACTAACAACGACGCCGTCACGCCAACGCATGGGGACTTTACCTTCAGTCCAGACGCGATTGTAGGTACGAAGAAGGAAGCTTTTGCCTGCCGGAGAAAGGTGTGCCAGCATCTGAACGTGAATGGCATCTGGCCCCGGAGCAGAGGACCGGGACAGTGCAAGTGCACGTTCGAGTTCCTGCATAGTAAAGGGGGCATTATAAGTTTCCAGATTCAGCGAGTGGAAGGAAGGTCGCCGAGCCTCTTCTGCCTCTTTCCTGGGATGGAAGGCAGAGTGGTAATGGGCGGAGCTTGAAACCTCCGCGAAAAACCGGCCGAAGGCGTTGGAGACATCCACTGGGTCCACAAGGACCTGATCACCTGAAGTCAGGCCAGGTACCGAGGAGTAGGCCTTAATGCCAGACAGCCGGCGCAGGCCACCCCAAACGACGGAAGAGGGAGTAAAACTGTTAAAGGAGCTGGTGAAAACGGCCAAACAAGCTTTTTTGCTGTCTTTGATTACTCTATGGCATTGCACTGCGAGTCTTTTGTATCCAATACAAATCGCCAACGTAGGATGGCGGCAAAAGGTGCGTAAAGCACGTCGTCGACCACGGATAGCGTCTCGACAAGCCTTATTCCACCAGGGGACGGAAACGCGACGTGAAGAAGAGGCAGTACGAGGAATGGAACGTTCGGCAGCATTGATGATAACAGCCGTGAGGTATTCGACCTGACTGTCACAACTGAGAAAAACGTGGTCCGGAAAGGTCGCCAGGGAGGAGTGAAGTCCCCAGTCATCTTTCGGCATGTTCAAGCTAGAAGGACATGGGGATGGGTTGTGGTGCAGGAGACGAACGACACAGGGGAAGTGGTCGCTCTAATAGGTGTCAGGAAGGACATACCACTCGAACTGACGGGCAAGAGTGGTAGAACAGATCGAGAGGTCCAAGTGGGAGTAGGTATGAGTAGAGTCCGAGAGGAAAGTTAGGGCGCCAGTATTGAGGCAGACAAGATTGAGATGGTTGAAAGCATCCACCAAGATGGAGCCTCTCTGACAAGATGCAGGAGAATCCCCAAGGGGATGATGGGCATTGAAGTCGCCAAACAATAAAAACGGCGGAGGAAGGTGAACAATCAGGTGCATCATGTCAGCCCGACTAACTGTGGATGACGATGGAGTGTAGACGGTACAAACAGAAAAGGTAAAGGCAGAAAGAGTAACACGGACAGCTATTGCTTGGAGTGGGGTGGTCAATGGGATGGGATGGTAATAGACATCGTCCGAACGAGCAACTTGACCCCACCATGGGCTGGAATACAGACCGCAGGGTTGAGGTCAGACCGCTCCAAGGTATAGTGGGTAAAAGCAATACGGTCAGTTGGGCGCAACTTGGTTTCCTGGAGACCAAGGACGAACGGACATTGCAGGCGGAGGAGAAGTTGTAATTCCTCCCGATTAGATCGAATACCTCTTATGTTCCAATGTAACAAAGCCATCGCTAGTCAGAAGAAGGGGGAACGAAACAGGTGAAGAGCTGGTCACCTCGACGGACGCGGAGGGCCAGGTTTCGAATGAACAACGCTACAACCGGCGGCAGGCGGATCCTGTTCCATCGAGTCGTCGCCAGCGGCGGCCGCTTTCCCGGGTTGCGTAGGAGGGGCTGCATCATTCGCCGACGAGATGCCAGCTGAGCACCTGGCAGCAGAGCGTCCCGGCGAAACTGAGGACGGCCGGGAGCAGCGACTCTCGGATGGAGCATCAGACGAAACGCGCCGGGGTGGAGAGGGGGATAAAGACTTCTTATTGGAGGCCTTCTTGGATGTTCGATGAGGCACGGGGATGGTGGGGTGGACCCGAAGAAGGTCCTAATGCGCGGGGTCCGATTTGGAACGCCGGACCTCGCAAGCCGGGGTCCAGAACATTTCCCCGATGGAAGCCTGAGAAGAGGATCGCTACTCAGGCGGCGAAGGGGGAGGTGGAGGAGGGGTGGCCCCTGGGGCAGAGGGGGCAAGGGCCGCAAGGGAGGAGGATTTGGAAGGGAGGGATTTGGAAGGGAGGGATTTGGGAGTCGGAGGCATAGACCCCAGATGGGGTGAGGAGGTGGAGGGGGGGACAGGATATGGGTGAGGATACTGTGGAAGGAGTGGACATGACTGAGGCAAACGAAGTAGTCAACGTCACAGGATGGAGGCGGTCATACTTCTTCCTGGTCTCAGAATAAGAGAGACGATCCGAAGTTTTTAATTCTTGAATCTTCTTCTCCTTCTGATACGAGGGGCAGTCTAAAGATCTAGGAGAGTGGCTGCCAGGACAACTGACGCACCGAGGTGGTGGGGTGCATATATGTTCCTCACGAAGAGGACGTCCACAATCGCCACAAAGGGGCTCAGCCTCACACCGTGACGTCTTGTGTCCAAAGTGCAAACATCGAAAACAGCGCACAGGAGGCGGGACGTAAGGTCGCACGTCGCACCAGTAGCACATCACCTTTACCTTCTCCGGGAATACGTCCCCCTCGAAGGCGAGGATAAATGCTTCGGTGTTGATACGACGGTCTTTAGGGCCATGCTGAACTCGCCGGACGAAATGCACGCCTTGGCGCTCCAGATTGGCCCTGAGCTCCTCATCAGATTGCAGCAGGAGGTCCCGATGAAAAATAACCCCCTGCGTCCTGTTCAGTGCCAGACGCGGGACAATAGACACTGGGATGTCCCCTAGTCGGCCGCACGCCTGGAGCGCCGCCGACTGTGTGGCGGAGGTAGTCTTTATAAGAACGGACCCCGAACGCATTTTACCGAGAGCCTCTATTTTCCCGAAGATGTCCTCAATGTGCTGGACAAAGAACATGGGCTTGGAGGTGGCGAACATCCCCCCCATTAGTCCGAGAACAGACTAAATAGTGGGGGAAATACTTCGCCCCAAGCCGGCGGGTCTGTCCTTCCTCCCAAGGAGTGGCCAAGGGGGAAAGGGCAGGAGAACCATAACCAGGGACAGTACCTTTCTTTTTAAAAGACTTGGCCACAGAGCGACCTGATACGTGTTGACGTTTCATCTGCGAAACGTCCGCCCCAATACCACCCACTCCGACCAGGGGTCTCCTCACGGGCGCCACCCAGCCTCAGCAAGGGCCACCTGGCAGGATGACTGTTGCCGGGAGTCCTGATGCCCCAAGGAGACAGGCATCTACTCCGTGGCCGATGTGGGGAGGGTGCAGCTCAGTTATCGGCAGTGCGACCCCTGTGTTGTCAGGGGACTACATCCTAGAAGGTACATGACTCCACCACAACGGGATGGCTACCGTGCTGGATTTCAGGTGCCATGGAAAGTCCATGAACGTAGGTGCAGATGGGGACGCACTATGGGCATAACTTGTGCAACCCATCAGGCGTTTAGGCCCAATTTGAGGAGTAGTGGGTGTGGTTACAACGCTGTTACAATGCTGAGTGCCTAGGTCTTAGTGCACTGAGGACCAGTGGTACACCACGTAAGGCGTCCTTCCCCAAAAGGCTCGTACTTCTGTAGAATTTTGAAAAATGGAGGTCAAACCCCAAGGGGGACCATCACATGGAAGGCCGAAACAGTTGAAACTCCTTATAGTCGCCTCTTACGACAGGCAGGAATACCTCGGGCCTATTCTTACCCCGGACCCACAGGGGGGGTTTCGGTATGTGTAACCATTCACGGAATGAAATGGGGCGTTACGTCTTACGTGACTCACCGTGTCTATGATTTACTGTAATGTCCGAGTTCCATATCCTCAGGGTGGAAGAAATCTCAACGAGGAGCCGAATTTTGCTTACTGACAGCTCCCAGAGGTACCCCAGAATGCGATTTACATCCAATTCCAGTAAACATTTATTAACTGCAAAGCATTGCTGTGTTCACTGGAAGTGGATACGGCCAAAGCAGAGAGCATATGGAAGAAACCCCTAGAATTTTTTTTAAAAAAAGATTTAAGATTGAATGTAAATGGGTTGCATAAAAAATTGCAATACTGATACAATTCGTGCTACACTTCATTGACAGGCGTTCATCGTATTACATGTGTGTAATCACTCCGCATCTGTATTATCTTCCCTAACGCGGGTGGCAGGCAACGTACAGCTCTGTCGGTGTGTCGCAAGGACCGCCCAACAGCAAGAATGACGACCTCTCACGTTGGGTACTGCATAGAACGACCGAGGTGCAACAGCGCTATCGACATGAATATGCAGAGGAACTGCTCAGTCGCTGCCACAAGAATGATGAATTGCAGAGGGACTGCTTAATCGCAACCGCAAGTAGGATAAAGACTTATGGAAGAATCGTCGCCATGAACGAAACCTGGACTTGGATTGGCGCTTTAATCGTTACTCGTACGACCAATGAATGGTAGCGCCCTGATTCTCCTCTCTTGCAGAACGTCTGCCATGGACCACCACGTAACAGTGACTGTTATTGCGGCTTACGGTACCTATCGGCTAATTCTGGATCACGTTGTACCAGAGGCAGTCAGTCACTGCAGCCTACTATTGCATTTTCTTGCGACATCACCTTCGTCCCGAAATAAGAAGAAAGTAATGGAACCTTCTGGCACTGCATCCCATCATCTTAACAATTACACGATGCCACACAGCGAATCCTGTACAGGAGCTCTTGCGTACGTGGTGCTGGGAGGTACTGGGACACCCACTGTTTCACTAGATACGCATGTGTGATTATGGCCTGTTCTACAAACTGAAGGAACCTCGTCGTGGCACGCCATAGCACAATAAGAGGACATCTCTGTCCCATTGCGGTCCCCGAGAGGTAGACGGAGAGGGACGCGCTGACTGTGTAAGACGCCTTCCATCTGCATGAGGAAGGTGATCGAGATGCGATGCAATTATGTTCAGGGCATGTAATACAGTGAACGTCTGTCTGAGGTTCCGTATGAATTATAATTGCTGCTATGGCTTATATCGAATCCATGTCACTCGTTTTGCAGTGGGGCGTGTGGTGATATGAAACTTCCTGGCAGAGCCTGAACTCGAACTGGAACCACCGAAAGGTGAAGGGTAACAGAGTCGAGACCCGATTTGGGTTGGGTTGTTTGGGGGAAAGAGACCAAACAGCGAAGTCCTCAGTCTCATCGGATTAGGACCGGGAAGGAAGTCGACCGTGCCATTGCAAAGGAATCATCCCAACATTTGCCTGGAGTGATTAGAGAATTCATGGAAAACCTGAATCAGGATTGCCAGACGCGAGATTGAACTGTCGTCCTCCCGAATGCGAGTCCAGTGTGACAACCACTGCGCCACCTCGCAGACCCGATTTGGAAGACACAATCTGTCAGGTAATATTGTTTGTTGGTATTTTGCTGGAGTGTAGTCTTGAATGTGAGTGAAACGGGCACGGTTAACAATTCAGACAGTAAGAGACCAGGAGCTTTTGATGTGTGTTCCTGTGGTGGCTGCTGAAGATTAGATGCATAGATCGAGTTTTTAATGCGAAGACGCTAAACCGAACTGGAGAAACAGTATGGAACAAACCCGACTCAATGGAAGACCGGTTGTCTGGGCGCAACCTGGGGCATAATTAAGGATATGTTAATTTGGTGCTGGAAAGAAGTCTCAGGGTAACAGCTTCGGAGGGGGATCAAGACGTGACTACAGTAAGTAGGTTTAACTGGATGTAGGTAGTTGCAGTTATGAATACCGGTTAAAAAGAAGAGCTGCATTAGGTTAGCAAGAAGAGCTGCAACACGAGGTATTTCACAGCTAGCCACTATAAAGCGTATAGCGTGTAGTACTTAACACCTTCACTTGGCTTTCAACTATCTGTTTAACTTTCAGAGGATTTGAGGGAGGGAGGGAGGGGGGGCGGTTGCGACCTAGTGCTGATCATAAGTATGGTAACAATTACTGAACTTTTTTTTCGACTATCTGTCATGCGCCTCGTTTGATGCGGCCCACCACGAATTCCTCTCTTGTACCAACCTCTTCATCTCTGAGTAGCACTTGCGACCTACGACCTCAACAGATGTATCATTCTGTCCCTTCCCTTTTTCAGTGTGTTACACATGTTCCATTCCTCTTTGATTCTGCGCAGAACCACCTCATTCCTTACCGTATCAGTCCACCTAATTTTCAACATACGCCTGTAGCACCACATCTCAAATGCTTCGGTTCTCTTCTCTTCACAGACAATATTTCACTAACATACAACGCTTTATGCCAGTCTTACATTCTCAGAAATTTCTTCTTCAAATGAAGGCCTATGTTTGATTAGTAAATTTCTTCAGGCCAGGAATACTCTTTTTGCCAGTGCTAGTCTGCTTTTGGTATCATCCTTACCCCGTCCGTCAATGGTTATTTCACTGCCTAGGTCAGAATGAAATTTTCACTCTGCAGCGGAGTGTGCGCTGATTTTTCCTGGCGGATTAAAACTGTGTGCCGGACCGAGACTCGAACTCAGGACCTTTGCTATTCATGGGCAAGTGCTCTTGCAACTGAGCTACCCAAGCACGACTCATGACCCGTCCTCACTGAGTTAATTCCACCAGTACCTCGACTCCTACCTTACAAACTTTGCAGAAGCTCTCCTGCATACCTTGCAGAAGTTTTATATCAGCGCACACTCCGCTGCAGAGAGAAAATTTCATTCTGGAAACATCCCCTACGCTGTGGCTAAGCCATGTCTCCGCAGTATCCTTTCTTCCAGGAGTGCTAGTTCTGCAAGGTAAGCAGGAGGGCTTCTGCGAAGTCTGGAAGGTAGGAGGCGAAGTACTGGCGGAATTAAAGCTTTGAGTACGGTTCGTGAGTCTTACTTGGGCACCTCAGTTGGTAGAGCACTTGCGCGCGAAAGGTAAAGGTCCTGAGTTCGAGTCTGTCCGGCACAGTTTTGATCCGCCAGGAAGTTTCACTGCCTAGGTAACAGAAACCCTCAACTTCGTCAACTTTGGGGCCATCAATATTGATGTTAAGTTTCTCGCTGTTCTCATTTCTGATACTTATTACTTTCTTGTTTCTTCGATTTACTTTCAATCCATATCCTGTACTCATTAGACTGTTCATGCCATTTCACTCGGGAAAGCAACGTCACCAAGCGCATCTTACCGATATAGTTTCACCTTTAACTGTAATTCCATTCCACAACCTTTCTTTTATTTCCATCATTGCTTCTTCCATGTACAGATTGATCAGTAGGGGAAAAAGAATGTATCCCTGCCTTACACCCTTTTTAAGCCAAACGCTTCGTCCTTGATCGTCCACTCTTATTATTCCCTCTTGGGTCTTGTACGTATTGTGTATTACAACCTTCTATCTGTAGCTTACACCTACTTTTCTCAGTTTCGAACGTATTGCCATTTTACATTGTCGAAAACTTTTTCCAGGTCGGCTAATCTAATGAACGAGTGTATTTTTCTTCAGTCTTGCTTTCACTGTCAACCGCAACGTCAGAATTGCCTCTCGGATGCCTTTACCTTTTCTAAAACCAAACTGGTCGTCACTTAGCACATCCTAAGTTTTCTTTCTCACTCCTCTGTACATTATCCTTGTTAGCAACTTGGATGCATGAGCTGTTAAGCTGATTGCGCTATAATTCTCGCACTTGTCAGCTCTTGCAGTCTCCGTAATTGTGTGGGTATTTTTCCGAAAGTCGCCAGACTCAAATTCTGTCACCATCGTGAGGAGTCTTTTTGTTGCCATTTCCCCCCATGATTTTGGAAAATCTGATGGTATGTTCTCGATCCCTTGTCCTTATTTTTAGTCTTCCCAAGGCTCTCTTCAATTATAATTCTAATACCGGAGCCCTATCTCTTCTAAATCGACTCTTGTTTCTTCTTTCATCACATCAGACAAATTGTCCCCTCCAGAGGCCTTCAATGTACTCTTTCCACCTATCAGCTCTCTGTTCTGCATCTAACAGTAGAATTCCCGTTGCGCTCTTAATGTTACCACCATTGCTTTCTTTTGACGTCATGAAAGGTTGTTTTAGCTTTCCTGTATGCCGAGTAAGTCCTTCCTACAATCACCTATTTTTCGATTTCTTCACTTTTTCATACAGCCATTTTGCCTTAGTTTCATCGCACTTTCTATTTATTTCATTCCTCAGCGACGGTGTTTCTGTATTCCTGAGTTTCCCGTATCATTTTTGTACTTTCTCTTTTCATCGATCAGCTGATGTATTTCTTCAGTTTCCCACGGTTTCTTCACCGTTACCTTCTTTGCACCTATGTTTTCCCTTCCAACTTCTGGTATTGACTTTTTAAGAGATATCAATTACTCTTTAACTGTAATTCTACTCCTATTCCTTATTGCTCTATCTATAGCCTTACAGAACTTCAGGCGTGTCGACATTTCTTAATTCTTCCGTATTCCATTACTTTGCGTACTGATTGTTCCTGTCTAATCTCTTCAATCTCAGCATACTCTTCATCACTATTACATTGTGATCTGAGTCTGTATCTGCTCTTGGGTACGCCTTACAATCCAGTATCTGAATTCCGAATCTGTTTAACTATGATGTAATTAACTGAAATCTTCCCATAACATCTGACCTAGCCTAAGTATATCACCTCCTCTGGTGATTCTTTAACAGAGTATTCGCTACTACTATCTAAAATTTATTACCGAAATCAAATAGTCTTTCCCCCTCTCATTCCTTGTCCCAACCCCACATTCTCCAGTAAATTTTTGTTCTACTCTTTTCCCTAGAACTACATTCCAGTCCCACATCAGTATTAGATTTCTTCGTGTCCCTTTACATACTGTGTTACCCTTCAGTACCCTCAATTTTATTAGCCCTTTATCTTCAGTTTGCGAAGTCGGAATTTATACCTGAACTATCGTTGTCTGTCTGCTGTCGATACTGATAAGAACAACGATGTCACTGAGCAATTCGCAGTAACACTCTCTGCCCTACCTTTCTCTTCATGACGAACCTTACTTCCGTTATACCAGGTTTTGCTACTGTTGATATTACCTATACTTATCTGCCCAGAAATCTTCGTCTTATTTGCTATTCACTTCACTGATCCCTACTATGAGCCTTTGCATTTACCTTTTCAGATTTTCTAGCTTCCCTACGACATTGAAGCTTCTGACATTCCACGCCTCTTCTTGCACAACGTTAATCTTTCGTTGATTGGTCAATCTTTTTCTCATGGTCACCTGCCCTTCGGCAATCCCCTCCCGGAGATCCGAATGGGTGACTATTCCGTAATCTTTGGCCAATTGAGATCATTATGGCACTTTTTTCTATTACAAGCCATATGTCCTGTGGATATACTCTTGCGTCTTTCATGCAGTGATTTCCATTGCCTTCTGCATCCTCAAGCCGCCTATTCTTCCGCCTTTAGGAGCAGTTTCCCGTCCCAACGTCAGAGTGCTCTGAACCTCTGTCCGCTCCTCCTCCCTCTATGACAAGGCCGTTGGCAGAATGAGGGTGACTTCTTATGCTGGAAGTGTTCGGCCACCAATGCTGATTATTAATCAAAATTTAAGCGGTTGCGTGTTTCGAAAGCGGAACAGATCATGTTTATGGTAACTAATCAAAGATGCTACCCCTAGCCCACAGGTGCATTCATTATTGAATTATATGAAATAAAATCTTAACTTCTGAACGGTTAGAGTTAGGACGTTTGAACTGCACGGTTGCTCGCGGGGAATGATGGAAATTAGTATGGGCATGCATGGTTTTGTTTAGTGACACAGCCCACTTTCATTTGGATCGGTTCGTCAATAAGGAAAATTGGTGCATTTGGGAGACTAAGAATCTACATTTAGCGATCGAGAGGTCTCTTCACCCTCAACGAATGACTGTGTGGTGTGCAATATCCAGTCACGAATTATCGTAGTGATATTGGCGTGGTGACTACCGAACGGTACGTGAAGATTTTGGGAGATGATTTCATCCTCATTGTCCACAGTGACCCTGATTTCGACAATAAGTGGTTCATGCAAGACGGATCTTGACCCAACGAAGCAGGAGAGTGATGTCCTTGAGGAGCTCTTTGGGGATCGCTTTCTGGCTCTAGGGTACCCAGAGGCCACTGACATGGGCCTTGATTGGTCGACATACTCTCCAAATCTGAGTACATGCGACTTTTCTTTATGAGGTTCTATTAAAGACAAGGTGTACAGCAATAACCCAAAACCATTGCTTTTCTGACAACAGCCATTCAACAGGTCATCGACAGCATCTATGTTCCAACATTTCAGCAGGTCATGCAGAAATTCGCTATTCGTCTGCCTACGTCATCGTCAATGATGGTAGGTATATCGAACGTGTCAACCTAAATCCGGACACCTGTAGTTACATACACACTCCGTTGTTTGTAACTTACGTTTTTTATAACTTTCAATAATTCTCACTCCGTACTTTTTGACCTTACGCGCAAGACATGCTTGTGCGGTGATATCTGTGGTATATTCCAGAGATCTGGGTGTCACAGCAAATTCATCAACGCGAAACGATACCATAGATATATGCGAGGACTCGCTTCAATCCGCAGCGACGTATGGGAGGCGCATGAGAAGACCACGACTTCCTACAACGAACTGCAGTGCCATTGAACTGAGGTCACTATAGTGTTCAGCATTCAAGAGCTTGTAACACCGAAAATGCAGATAGAACACCTTCCTCACTACCCAAAAATTTTCGCCGTTTGATATCCGTTGGTAATTTGCACTGTACTTTTGATTCTGTAGCAGCAAGCTGTATTACAGAAACTATAATACGTAATCTACTTGCTAGTGTATATACTTTTGACTGTATATAATTGATTGTAATTGTAAAGAAAATAGTGTAAATTGCTAGGTAATAGCCAAGGGAACTTAACTGAAATTTATCGACACCAACGACAAAATGGTGGTACCTGTGTCGTTGTTTATCTCTGCATATGGAGTGTGTCTTCAGCGTTGTGAGCAGTGAGGGGGCAGAGAAGCTCGAGTTAAAGAGTGCGGAAGTGCTTGTTGGGCGCTCCCGCCTACACGATGGGCACCTATGATCGCACAAATGTAGACGTCTGATTTGCTAATCCGCGAATATTGAGAGAACGGTAGGAGTGGAAAGATGGAGGAAGCTGCAATTCCAAATGCAGCCTGTCCCATAACTGTCCGTGACTCTGGAGACGTCTCGGGTTTTTTTTTTTTTTTATCGAACAGCACCAACAACGGCAGCTCAGCACTGTCGTCGCTACACTCTTCGTCGTGCGCACAGCCGCAACATCGTAAGGCTGTTAACTGGCAAGTATAGTAATATAGAGGCTTTGCCCAGCAACCTTCCTTTCAAGAAGTGTGAATAAATAGTTAAACTTGTAGGCCACCCTTGTTGTAATTGACCTCAGGCATTATTACCACACAGGGTCCCTTTTCCTTTCCATGCAATCAGCGAGTGTCCTAAGCATATGACAAATGATTAACTATTTACCGCCAGTTATTGTTTAAAATCCAGTTTCAGTCTACATTTTCTGTCACAGTTACTGTTCATTCTTGTACAGCGTAACAGAGGCTACCTGAAGTGCAATTTCACTACCGGAACTAGCAACTAAAGGTTCAGAGAAAATGAAGTGTTCGCAATTTCATTTGCTCTTTCAATAATCGAAAGTGTTTTCATTTTCTTTTTCTAAATTTTACATTACTTTACCCTGAGGTTACTGCAATTTATTATTTTTACATAAAGTAATTTAAGTTGAGCCGGTAATTTATTTAACTACAGTCTTTAATTTTACTTTCAGTACTTAGTATTTCAGAACAAGTAACTGCAAAATTAGTGCTCTCATTCATTTATTTTCTCGTGAACGGCTATGCTGTGGAAAAGTGTGACAACCGTGTGTTGGCATTCCAGTGATTATTTGGTTAAATTTTTTTGCCATTGCCTTCAAGATTCTGGAGATTCATCGCCGTAGCGGTCTTTTAGCTGATAAGTTTTTCTTTGTTTTATCAATGATTTTTGCAATATATATTACGTGGTACCCTTTTCCCCCTTTTCTAGTTAGTGAGCGATTGCAGTATACTCCACGCATTTCAAAATCAGTATTTAGCTTAAATCTACAAGAGACTGTTCCTTTAGATGAGTGTTTTACAGTTTCCTCCAGCCAACAGGTGTTATTTTCCTTCGGTAACGGTAGCCTTACTCACTGTAAAATTTCATTAGGCATATGTGATCATGGTCGGTTAAATCAACCCAGTAGGCGAATTAGGAAGGGGAAGGTTACAAGTTCATCCCCCGTTCGAAACCTCAGGTTGAGCACTCAGCATCATCGTTTAGTACAGCGACAGATGAGGTTTCAGATGAACTTTAAGTGCTCTTACTATTGGACATTCTATCGCAAAGGAACAGTTTGCTCGTTAGTGCATCAAGTGATGCTTTGTTAGAGCATGACAGTTGCTAATTATCCAGTACTTGTGTGGAAAAATGTGCGTCCATGTGCAGTAAATCGTTTGATTAATGTAATAAAGGGTACTAATATTTCATGTGTTCTAGTATTATGAACCTTCTCCCAGGGCAATCAAACTGGTCACAGTTGTGGCCTGAAGAAAAGTTTTTTGTTTAGGGCGCTCAATTAGTAAGGTCATTAGCACCCAGTCACAAACGTTAGTGCACTAATAGCGTAGAAAAACGCAAGGAGGCAACACCAGAAAGTACTTACAAAGACGAGGATAAACAAAATAAAAGTTAGATCTCTGAACAAGTCCGTTGGTTGGTTGTTTGAGGTTTGAGGGACCAAACAGCATCAGTCAACAGTCTCTTGTTTCACATGTGGTCCATTCCGCTAATGTGACATCTCAGGAAAGTCAGAACAATAAAAGGAAAAAGGCTAAAAACGTAAAGGGGCAGTCATGTCGTCAATGGTAAAAACAAAACGTGGGAAGTCAGCAAGAGAACGAAACCAACGCTATGCTGAAGCAGCATAGGCAAAACTACCTGTAATTTAAAAGGTACAACCGCTAGAATGTAGAAAGTATGTATGGGAAAAGGAGACTAACCAAGCCTTAGAAAAAGGGTAAAAACAAAGTAAAAGGGGAAGAAAATAGGATTTCGGTCAGGGAGTTGAATCGGAAATCTCCAAACACTGCTTACAGTGTTAGACACCCAAACACACACTCACTGCCCTGCCCCAATACCACAGAGATTAAAAACCTTAAAACTGAGAATAAAAACCACTTTCCCGGAGAAAAACCGAGAACCAGAGAGACCATTCGGGAATCTTTTTTGGTGGGGTTTAAGGGCACTCAACTACTGAGGTCATTAGCGCCCAGTCACTGTTGTTAGAGCACATGGAATCTAGTAAAACTAAAGGGGAGGGGGGACACCAGAATGACCTGACAAAGATGCATATAAAATAAGTAAAAAGGTTAGATGTCTTTGGACAAGCCAGTCAAAGTTATAAAACGCAGAACACGAGCAGCTGCTCGGGCGTCATCAGCTAAAACATCCGGTAAAGTAGATGGCAGGGACAGGACAACACGAGATTGACTAAAGCGGGGACACGACAATAAAACATGGCGCACTGTTGATGCCTGACCACAAGGGCACTGCGGGGCTAGGTCACCAGAGAGCAGGTAGCGTTGGCTAAACCGGCAATGCCCAATCCGCAATGTGGTCAGAAGCACCTCCTCTCGCCGAGATGGTCGGGAGGAGGTTGTCCAAGCAGTTTTACTGCCCGGAGCTTGTTTCCTTGGAGGGATGACCAAGCATCCCACCACAACGACACAAGCCTCTTACAAACATCCCCACGAACGTCAAATGACGGGACACAACGGGAGGCTGGCCGAGGCAGGAGGACTGCAGCCTTGGCTGCAGAATCCGCAGCCCCATTCCCAGGCACTCCTACATGTCCGGGAACCCACAGAAAGCTGACAGGAGAACCATTATCAGCGAAAGAATGGAGGGACTGCTGTATCCGTTGCACCAAGGGATGGACCGGATAGGGAGCTCCAAGGCTCTGAAGAGCACCGAGTGAGTCAGAGCAGAGTACATACGATGAATGGCGGTGGCGGCGGGCATACTGAACGGCCTGATGGAGAGCAAAAAGCTCGGCCGTAAAGCTGGAACATTGGTCGAGGAGCCGGTATTTAAAGGTGGCGGCCCCGACGACAAAGGCACAGCCAACACCATCGTCAGTTTTGGAGCCATTGGTGTAAATAAAGGTGTGACTGGCAAGTCGAGCATGAAGTTCAACATACCGTGAGCAATTCACTGCAGCCGGAGTACCCTCCTTCGGGAGTGAGCTGAGGTCGAGATAAATATGAACCGGAGCCTGGAGCCAAGGTGGTGTCGGGCTCTCACCCTCTCTGAAGGTGGTAGGGAGGGCAAAATCCAATTGTCGAAGCAGGCGACGAAAGCGGACTCCAGGGGGGCAGCAGGGCAGACACATACAACCCATACTGACGGTTGAGAGAATCGGCGAAGGAGGACTGGTAAGAGGGGTGGTCGGGCATAGACAACAGCCGGCAAGCATACCGACACAGCAACACGTCGCGCCGGTAGGTCAATGGTAATTTGGCAGCTTCAGCATGAAGACTCTAGACGGACTGGTGTAGAAGGCTCCGGTCGCAAGACGTAACACCCGATGGTGGATGGAGTTGAGACGGCGTAAGAGGGATGGCGGAGCAGACGAGTAGAAGCTCCCATAATCCAGCTTCGATCGGACTATGGACCGATACAAGTGAAGCAGGACAGTGCGATCCGCTCCCCAAGATGAACCACTAAGAACACAGAGGACATTAAGGGAACGTGTACAATGGGCCGCCAAATAAGAGATGTGCGGAGACCAATAAAGTTTCCTGTCCAACGTGAGCCCTAGAAACTTAGTCGTTTCCACGAATGGGAGAACAATGGGACCGAGATGTAAGGATGGCGGAAGGAACGCTTTATATCGCCAAAAGTTGATACAAACCGTCTTCTCTTCAGAGAACCGGAAGCCATTTGCCACACTCCATGAGTAGAGGCTGTCTAGACAACGCTGAAGGCAGCGCTCCATGAGGCATGTTCTCTGGGCACTGCAGTAGATCGCGAAGTCATCGACAAAGAGAGAGCCCGAGACATTAGGTGGAATGCAATCCGTAATTGGATTGATCGCGATGGCAAAAAGGGCTACGCTCAAGACGGAACCCTGAGGTACTCCGTTCTCCTGGAGGAAGACGTCGGACAATACGGAACCCACACGTACCCTAAACTTTCGATCCGTTAGAAAGGAATCAATAAAAAGGGGCAGACGACCGCGTAGGCCCCACCTGTGCATAGTGCGGAGGATACCTCCTCTCCAACAGGTATCATAAGCCTTCCCCGAGTCGAAGAACACGGCTACCGTTTGGCGCCTTCGCAAGATGTTGTTCATGATGAATGTCGACAAGGTCACAAGGTGGTCAACAGCGGAGCGGCGGCGACGAAAGCCGCATTGGACATTGGTAAGTAGCCGTCGAGATTCAAGAATCCAGACCAACCGAGCATGAACCATGCGCTCCATCACCTTACAGACACAGCTTGTAAGAGAAATGGGGCGGTAACTAGAAAGAAGGTGTCTATCCCTCCCGGGTTTGGGTATAGGAACAACGACGGCGTCACGCCAACGCATGGGGACCTGACCTTCAGTCCAGATGCGATTGTAGGTACGAAGAAGGAAGCTTTTGCGCGCCGGAGAAAGGTGTGCCAGCATCTGAACGTGAATGGCATCTGGCCCCGGAGCAGAGGACTGGGATAGTGCAAGCGCACGTTCGAGTTCCCGCATAGTAAAGGGGGCATTATAAGTTTCCAGATACAGCGAATGGAAGGAAGGTCGCCGAGCCTCTTCTGCCTCTTTCCTGGGAAGGAAGGCAGGGTTGTAATGGACGGAGCTTGAAACCTCCGCGAAAAACCGGACGAAGGCGTTGGAGACAGCCACAGGATCAACGAGGACCTCATTACCTGTCGTCAGGCCAGGTACCGAGGAGTGGGCCTAAATGCCCGGCAGCCGGCGCAGGCCACCCCAAACGACGGAAGAGGGAGTAAAACTGTTAAAGGAGCTGGTTAAAGAGGCCCAACAAGCTATTTTGCTGTCTTTGATGACTCTACGGCATTGCGCTCGGAGTCGTTTGTATCCAATACAATTCACCAACGTAGGATGGCGGCGAAAGGTGCGTAAAGCACGTCGTCGAGCATGGATAGCGTCCCTACAAGCCTCGTTCCACCAGGGGACGGAAACGCGACGTGAGGAAGAGGTATTACGAGGAATGGAACGTTCGGCAGCATTGATGATAACAGCCATGAGGTACTCGACCTGACTCACAGCTGAGAAAATCGTGGTCCGGAAAGGTCGCCAGGGAGGAGTAAAGTCCCCAGTCAGCTTTCGGTATGTTCCAGCTCGAAGGACGTGGGGATGGGGTGTGGTGCAGGAGACGAACGACACAGGGGAAGTGCTCGCTCGAATAGGTGTCAGAAAGGACATACCACTCGAACCGACGGGCAAGAGTGGTAGAACAGATCGAGAGGTCCAAGTGGGAGTAGGTATGAGTAGAGTCCGAGAGGAAAGTTAGGGCGCCAGTATTGAGGCAGACAAGATTGAGATGGTTGAAGACATCCGCCAAGAGTGAGCCTCTTTGACAGGATGCAGGGGAGCCCCAAAGAGGATGATGGGCATTGAAGTCGCCAAACAATAAAAACGGCGGAGGAAGCTGAACGTTCAGGCGCATCATGTCAGCCTGACTAACAGCAGATGATGGAGTGTAGATGGTACAAACTGAAAGAGTAAAAGCAGGAAGAGTAATACAGACAGCTATTGCTTGGAGTGGGGTGGTCAATGGGATGGGATGGTAATAGACATCATCCCGAACGAGCAACATGACTCCACCATGAGCTGGGATACCATCCACAGGAGTGAGGTCAGACCACTTCGAGGTGTAGTGGGGAAAGGCAATACGGTCAGTCGGGCGCAACTTGGTTTCCTGGAGACCAAGGACGAGCGGACAGTGCAGGCGGAGGAGCAGTTTTAATTCCTCCCAATTAGATCGAATACCTCTTATGTTCCAATGTAACAAGGCCATCGCTAGTCAAAAGGGGGAACGAGACGGGGGAAGCGCTGGTCACTTCGACGGCCGCAGAAGGCCAGGTTGCATGGGAACAACGCTACAACCGGCGGGAGGCGGATCCGGTTCCATCGAGTCGTCGCCAGCTGCAGCCGCTGTCCCTGGTTGTCAAGGAGGGGCAGCATCATTTTCCGACGAGAGGCCAGCTGAGCGCCTGGCAGCAGAGCATCCCAGCGAAACTGAAGACGGCCGGGAGCAGCGACTCACGAATGGAGTGTGACAAAAAGCGCCGGGGTGGAGAGGGGGATATAGAATTTTTGTTGGAGGCCTTCTTGGAAGTCCAAGGAGGTACAGGGATGGTGGGCTGGACCCGAAGAAGGTCCTCACGCGCGGGGTCCGTTTTGGAACGCCGGACCTCGGATGCCGGGGTCCAGAACGTTTCGCCGATGGACGCCTGAGAAGAGGGGAGGAGGAGGAGGAGGAGGAGGAGGAGGAGGAGGAGGAGGAGGAGGAGGGTGGCCCCTGGGGCAGAGGGGGTGGGGGCCATGGGGGAGGAGGATTTGGGAGGCGGAGGCAGAGACCCCAGATGGGGGAAGGAGGCAGAGGGGGGACAGGATAGGGGTGAGGATACTGCGGAAGGAGTGGACACAACTGAGGCAAACGAAGTGGTCAACGGCACAGGATAGAGGCGGTCATACTTCTTCCTGGCCTCAGAATAAGAGAGCCAATCCCAAGTTTTGAGTTCTTGTATCTGCTTCTCCTTCTGATATTGGGGGCAGTCTGAGGATCTAGGCGAGTGGATGCCAGGACAATTAATGCACCGAGGTGGTGGGGTGCATGTATGTTCCTCATGAAGAGGACGGCCGCAATCGCCACAAAGTGGCTCAGCCTCACACCATGACGACATGTGCCCAAAGCGCAAACACCGAAAACAGCGCACAGGAGGCGGGACGTAAGGTCGCACGTCGCACCGGTAGCACATCACCGTTACCGTCTTCGGGAGAACGTCCCCCTCGAAGGCGAGGATAAAGGCCCCGGTGTCGATGCGACGGTCTTCGGGGCTGCACTTGACTCGCCCGACGAAATGCACGCCTCGGCGCTCCAGGTTGGCCCTGAGCTCCTGATCAGATTGCAGCAGGAGGTCCCAATGAAAAATTACCCCCTGCGTCCTATTTAGTGCCAGATGTGGGACAATGGATACTGGGATGTCCCCTAGGCGGTCGCACGCCTGGAGCGCCGCCGACTGTGTGGCGGAGGTGGTCTTTATAAGAACGGACCCCGAACGCATCTTACTGAGAGCCTCGATTTCCCCGAAGATGTCCTCAATGTGCTGAACGAATAACATGGGCTTGGAGGTGGCGAACGTCCCCCCCCCATCGGTTCGAGAACAGACCAAATAGCGGAGGAAGTACTTCGCCCCAAGCCGGCGGGCCTGTCCCTCCTCCCAGGGAGTGGCCAAGGGGGAAAGGGCAGGAGAACCAGAACCAGAGGCAGTAATTTTCTTTTTGAAAGACTCGGCCGCAGAGCGACCTGATACATGTTGACGTTTCATCTGCGAAACGTCCGCCCCGATACCACCCACTCCGACCAGGAGCTCTCCCCACAGGCGCCATCCAGCCTCAGTAAGGTCCACCTGGCAGGATGACCATTGCCGGGAGTCCTGATGCCCCAAGGAGACGGGCATCTACTCCTTGGCCGACGTGGGGAGGGTGCAGCTCAGGTATCGGCAGTATTATCCCTGTGTTGTCAGGGGCTACAACCTAGAGGGTACATGACGACCCCACCACAACGGGCTCGCTACCGTGCTGGATTTCTGGTGCCATGGAAAGTCCATGATCGTAGGTGCAGATGGGGATGCACTATGGGTGTAACTTGTACAACCCATCAGGCATTTAGGCCCAATGTGAGGAATAGTAGGTATGGTTACAACGCCAGTACAATGCTGAGTGCCAAGGTCTTAGTGCACTGAGGACCAGTGGTACACCACGTAAGGCGTCCTTCCCCAAAAGGCTCGTACTTCTGTAGAATTTTGAAAAATGGAGGTCAAACCCCAAGGGGGACCATCACATGGAAGGCCGAAACGGTTGAAACTCCTTATAGTCGCCTCTTACGACAGGTAGGAATACCTCGGGCCTATTCTTACCCCGGACCCGCAGGGGGGAAGGAGGGTGTGACATCCACGTACGACAGGTCAGTATTCGGTTGCGTAGTCGGGGAAGGGACCTCCGGTGACACCAGAGGCTCTTTGTCCCGGGACTTATGTTTCTTCTTCTTTTCAGGCTGAGATCGAGGAGGGTTGTGTGGCATAAAAGAGCCAGCTGCAGCAAGATCAGGAACAGAAAGACTGGGCGACCTGGAGGCCGACAGACCGCGGCTCTCGTGGTCGTCGCGCGGCAGCAGACTTTTGGCATGGAAGGGGCCGGGAAGGGGCCGGGAAGGGGCCGGGAAGGGGCCGGGAAGGGGCCGGGAAGGGGCCGGGAAGGGGCCGGGAAGGGGCCGGGAAGGGGCCGGGAAGGGGCCGGGAAGGGGCCGGGAAGGGGCCGGGAAGGGGCCGGGAAGGGGCCGGGAAGGGGCCGGGAAGGGGCCGGGAAGGGGCCGGGAAGGGGCCGGGAAGGGGCCGGGAAGGGGCCGGGAAGGGGCCGGGAAGGGGCCGGGAAGGGGCCGGGAAGGGGCCGGGAAGGGGCCGGGAAGGGGCCGGGAAGGGGCCGGGAAGGGGCCGGGAAGGGGCCGGGAAGGGGCCGGGAAGGGGCCGGGAAGGGGCCGGGAAGGGGCCGGGAAGGGGCCGGGAAGGGGCCGGGAAGGGGCCGGGAAGGGGCCGGGAAGGGGCCGGGAAGGGGCCGGGAAGGGGCCGGGAAGGGGCCGGGAAGGGGCCGGGAAGGGGCCGGGAAGGGGCCGGGAAGGGGCCGGGAAGGGGCCGGGAAGGGGCCGGGAAGGGGCCGGGAAGGGGCCGGGAAGGGGCCGGGAAGGGGCCGGGAAGGGGCCGGGAAGGGGCCGGGAAGGGGCCGGGAAGGGGCCGGGAAGGGGCCGGGAAGGGGCCGGGAAGGGGCCGGGAAGGGGCCGGGAAGGGGCCGGGAAGGGGCCGGGAAGGGGCCGGGAAGGGGCCGGGAAGGGGCCGGGAAGGGGCCGGGAAGGGGCCGGGAAGGGGCCGGGAAGGGGCCGGGAAGGGGCCGGGAAGGGGCCGGGAAGGGGCCGGGAAGGGGCCGGGAAGGGGCCGGGAAGGGGCCGGGAAGGGGCCGGGAAGGGGCCGGGAAGGGGCCGGGAAGGGGCCGGGAAGGGGCCGGGAAGGGGCCGGGAAGGGGCCGGGAAGGGGCCGGGAAGGGGCCGGGAAGGGGCCGGGAAGGGGCCGGGAAGGGGCCGGGAAGGGGCCGGGAAGGGGCCGGGAAGGGGCATCCCGGGAAGGGGCATCCCGGGAAGGGGCATCCCGGGAAGGGGCATCCCGGGAAGGGGCATCCCGGGAAGGGGCATCCCGGGAAGGGGCATCCCGGGAAGGGGCATCCCGGGAAGGGGCCGGGAAGGGGCATCCCGGGAGAGGCGCCCTTAACCGGCAGAAGCCGAAGGAGTGCGACACTTCCCCGGCTGGCGAGGGGGAGCAGCGCCCAAAGGTGAAGTTGTGGGAGCCGCAGGGGAGGGGAGGGAAAAGAGGGGTCCGGGATGGGGGTAAGGAAGGGGGAGGAATGGGTGAAGATGTAACCAAGGCGTAACTAGATGTCATGGACACAGGGTGAAGACGTGTATATTTCTTACAGGCCTCTGTGTAGGTTAAACGATCGAGGGACTTATACTCCTGTATCTTCTTTTCCTTCTTATATACTGGGCAATCTGGTGAATGTGGAGAATGACTACCACAGGAGGGGGAACATAGGGACTCCCCTCATGGAGTGGACATCCACAGTCACCACAGAGAGGGGCCTGTGAACAGAGGCAAGACATGTGTCCGAAACGGAAGCACTTAAAACACCGCATAGGAGGTGGGATGTATGGCTTCACATCACATCGATAAACCATAATCTTGACTTTCTCAGGGAGGGTATCCCCTTCAAAGGCGAGGATAAAGGCACCAGTATCAATGCGATTGTCTTTAGGACCCTTCTGGACTCGCCAAATAAAGTGAACACCCCGCCGTCCGAGATTGTCCCAAAGTTCATCAGTTTGAAGGATGAGGTCCCTGTGAAAAATCACACCTTGTACCATATTTAGAGACTGGTGGGGGTAATGGACACAGGAATTGTGCCAAGATGGGTACAGGCACGAAGGGCCGCAATTTGGGCAGCTGAAGCAGTTTTTATCAGCAACAAACCTGACCACATCTTGCTCAGAGAGTCCACTTCGCCAAACTTGTCTTCAATGTGTTCCACAAAGAATAAAGGTTTGATATTGGTGAAAGTATCTCCATCAGTCCTGGTGCAAACTAGATAACGGGGGAAAGGTTTCGCCCCTAGCCGACAGGACTGACCCTCTTCCCAGGGGGTAGCCATGGAAGGGAAGGCCATAGGGGCAAGAGGAGAAGCGCTTGAAGAATCAGTTCCACACAGAGACTGCCGCAGAAGAATGGCCAGAGTTCTGGACCCGTATGTGTTTCATTTGCATCGCGTCCGCCCTGACACCACCCACTCTGATCAGGGGCTCTCCTCACAGGGGCCACCCAGCCACAGCAAGGGCTATCTGGCACGGCTGCCATTGCCGGGAGTTCCGATGTTCCAGGATGACGAGCAACCACTCCAAGGCATGCATGAGGTGGTCACAGTTCAGGTATCAGAAGTGTGATCCTTGTGTGTTCAAGGGGCTCAACAAAAAGGGTACATAGCGACCCCACCACACGGGCTGGCTACCATGCTGGCTATGCACCCTAGCATCAGACAACGATGTGAAAGAAAAGGTGGAATGTACTAGGAGGGCGCAAGTCGGAGACACTAGGTAAGGTGCTCTTCCCCAAATGGCTCACACTACGGAGGAGAAATTTTGTAATGGAGGTCAAACCCCAGAGGGGGACCGAGGAATGCCAAAACGAGGAGACAATTACGCAACAAAGCCGGATTGTAAAACCAACAGAACCAGGAGGATAACAGGGGCCAACTTAAGCAAGGACACCAACAGAGGGAGAGGAGAGGGCGACGAGAAAAGAGCAAGGAGGGGAAAGGGAAGGAAATGCAGCCCTGGAGAGGAAGAAGGCTACAATAGCTTGGGGCCCCGTGCTCGCCACACACGTATCCACGAAAGAGTTGTGGACCCCAGGGGGAGGGGCCAACAAGTCCGTCAATGTAATAAAACTAAGGACACGAGCAGCTGCTTGAGCGTCATCAGCTGAAAAATCCTGTAAGGTAGACGGCAGACAAGACAACACGAGAGTGGAGAAAACGGGGACAGGACAATAAAACATGGCACACCATCAATGGATGACCACAGGGACACTGGGGTGGGGTCACCGGACAACAAGTAGTGGTGGCTAAACCGACAATGCCCAAATGATCTCTCGCCAGGAAGTGGGTGAGGAGGTCGTCCAAGCCATCGGGATCGGTTTGATGGCCATAAGCTTATTTTCATGGAGAGAGGACCAAGCCTCAGGCCACAACGATGAAATGCGCTGACTAAGAACCCCACTAACATCAGTTGATGGGACACAAAAGGAAGCTGTCCGAGGCAGCACAGCAGCCTTGGCTGCAGCATCAGCTGCTTCGTTCCCAGGCACACCAACGTGGCCAGGAATCCACAAAAAAAGACACGAGTGCCCGTATCAGCTAGTGACTGAAGGGACCAGTGAATTCGTTGTACGAGAAGGTGGTTCGAATATGGGTCACGGAGATTGAATGGCGCTCGAAGAATCAGAGCAGATGGCTTAGGGAGAATGACGATGGCGGCGGATATACTGAACACCCTGATAGAGAGCATAAAGCTCTGCCGTGAAGCTTGAACACTGGTCAAGAAGCCGGTATTGAAAGGTACCATCACCAACGACAAAGGCACATCCGACGCCAGCAGTGTAAATAAAGACGTTATTAGCGAGCCTCGAACGAAGTTCGACAAACCTCGAGCGGTATATCGCAACCGCGGTCCTCTCCTTTGGGAGCGAGCCGAGTGTAAGGTAACCTGAGCCTGGAGCCAAGATGGCGTCGGGCTCTCACCCACTCGACAAGTCGTAGGGAGGGTAAAATCAAGTTGCTGAAGCAGGCGACGAAAGCAAACTCCAGGAGGTAACAGGGCAGAAACATACAGCCCGTGTCGGCGGTCGAGAGAGTCGTCAAAAAAGGAGAAATATGACGGGTGGTCAGGTATTGCCACCAATCGGCAGGCGTACCGACAAAGCAAAATATCGCGCAGGTATTTTAGCAGTAATGCGGCAGCTTCGGCATACAGACTCACCATGGCTGGTGTAGAACGCTCCAGTCGCCAGACGTAACCTCTGATGGTGGATAGAGTTTAAACGGGGTAAAATGGACGGCCGGACAGAAGAGTAGACGAAGTTCCCATAATTCAGCTTTGATTGGACGACGGACCGATATAAGCCTAGCAGGACCATTCGATCTGCTCCCCATGACGTACCGCTGAGAACACCGACGACATTTAGGGAATGGGTACAACGAGCAGACAAAGACATGTGGAGACCAGCAAAGTTTTCTGGCAAATAGATTACCTAAAAATTGTTGTTTCCACGAATGGGAGAGCAACTGGACCGAAATGTATGGATGATGGAAGAAATTGTAACGCCAGAAGCTCGCACAGACCGTTTTCTCACCAGAAAAACGGAAACCATTAGCGACACTCCAGGAATATAGACGGTCCAGACAACGCTGAAGACAGCGCTCCAGGAGACATGTTCGCTGAGCGCTGTAGTAGATCGTAAAGTCGTCCACGAAAAAGGAGTCTGAAACATCAGATGGAAGGCAATCCATTGTTGGATTGATAGCTATTGCAAAAAGGGCCAAGCTCAAAACAGAGCCCTGGGGCATCCTATTTTCATGGCGAAAGGCATCGGACAAACCAGAACCCACACGTACCCTGAACATCGATCCATTAAAAATGCATTAATAAAAAGAGGGAGGCGACCGCGAGGGCCCCAAGTGTGCATGGTGCTGAGAATGCCCACCCTCCAACAGGTGTCGTAAGCCTTCTCCAAATCAAAGAACACAGCCACCGTCTGGCGCTTACGCAAAAAGTTGTTCATACTGAAGGTCGACGGGGTAACTAGGTTGTCTACAGCAGAGTGGCGCCTACGAAAGCCATATTGGACATTGGTGAGGCAGCGTCGAGATTCAAGGAGCCAAACCAATCGAGAATTTACCATGCGCTTCATCATCTTGCAGACGCAGCTGGTAAGGGAGATGGGCAATAACTGGAAGGAAGGTGTTTGTCCTTTCCTGGTTTGTGTATGGGAACAACAATTGCTTCACGTCAGTGTGTGTGGGAATGTGACCTTCAGTCCAGATGCGATTATAGGCGCGAAGAAGAAAGCCTTTACCTGCAGGAGAAAGGTTCTTCAGTATCTGAATATGGATACCATCGGGCCCCGGAGCAGAGGATCGGGACCGAGCGAGTGCACTTTCGAGTTCCCGCACGGTGAAGATGGCATTGTAACTTTCACGATTCGAAGACTGGAAAGAAGGTGTCCGCGGCTCCTCTGCTTGTTTTCGGGGGAGGAAGACAGGGTGGTAATAGAGCTCGAAACCTCAGCGAAAAAGCGGTCGAAGGCATTTGAGACATCCTCAGGTTCCACAAGGACTTCATTCGCTACAGTCGGGCCAGAAATCGGGGAGTGGACCTTGGTGACAGATAGCCGGTGCAGGCCACCCCAGACAACTGAAGGAGTCAAACTGTTGAATGAGCTGGTGGAAGCCACCCAGCAAGCGTGTTTGCTTTCTGTGATAACACGACATTATGCACGGAGCCGTCTGTAAATGATAGTTCGCCATCGTAGGGTGGCGTTGTAAGTTTCGTAAAGCACGTCGCCGAGCACGAAGAGCATCGCTGCATGCTGTAGTCCACCAGGAGACTGGAACTCGACGTGGAGAAGAGGAAGTACGAGGGATGGAATATTCAGAAGCAGTGAGAATAACGTCCGTGAGGTATGCGACCTGACTATCACAGCTGGAGAAGATTTGATCATGGAAGATCGCCAGGAAAGTGAAAAGCCCCCAGTCGGCTTTGGAGCTGTTCCAGCTAGTGGAACGTGGAGAAGGGCTGTGATGCAGGAGATGGATTACGCAGGGGAAATGGCCGCTCGAGTATGTGTCAGACGGAGCATACCACTCGAAGGGATGTGCAAGTTGGATAGTGGATATTGAGAGGTGCAAGTGGGAATAGGTATGCGTTGCGTCCGAAAGGAAGATAGGTGCACCAGTATTTAAACAGCCTAGATTGAGGTGGTTCAAAAGGTCTGCCAAGGAGCAGCCTCTCGGGCAGGATGCTGGAGATCCCCAAAGGGGATGGTGGGCATTAAAGTGTCCAATCAACAAAAATGGTGTAGGAAGCTGAGCAATCAGTTGTATCATGTCTGCGCTAGTAAAGGCAGACGATGGAGTGTAAACAGTACAAATGGAAAATGTGAAAGTGGGGAGAGTAATTCGGACGGCAACTGCCTGTAGATCTGTGTGCAATGTGATTGGATCGTGGTAGACATCATCCCGAACCAGCAACATGACCCTCCATGAGCCGAAATACCTGTCACAGGTGGTAGGTCAAAACGCACAGAGGTACTGAGTGCCATGTCAATACGATCGCATGGGCGTAACTTCGTTTCTTGGAGACCTACAACAAGTGGGCAGTGCATTCGAAGGAGCAATTTTAGTTCCTCTCGGTTGGACCGAATGTCGCAAATATTCCATTGAAGAAGTGACATTATGAAAACGAAAAGAAAAAAAGAAACAAGAAAGGGTCACCTCGATGGCCGCTGAGGGCCTGGCTTGGAGGGAGCACAGCTGCTGCAATCTATAGGTGGTGAGTAATGGCCCATCAACTCAACAGTTCCATCTGCCACCTTCCCGAGTTGGTCAGGAGGGGCAGCTTCCTCCGCCGGTGGAAGGCCAGATGATCGACTACCAGCGTTGCGGCCTGGCTTAACTGAAGATGGCCGGGGACGGCAACCGCTGGGTGGCGCAGGACAAGAAACGCGCCTCGGCGGAGATGGAGAACTCTTCTTTCTAGGAGCCTTTTTTGATGAATTACGTTTTGTCGAAGTAACAGTTGATGGCTGAAGTTTATGTACACAAGGTATCTTCGGGTGTCTGTTCTTTTTGAAGGTCCGAGCATCTGACTTAGAGGTCCTCGTCTTAACAGTAGCAGATGATGTTTGAGCCTTAGGGTTGGTGGGAGGAAGAGGAGACGTTGATCGGGCGATCTTAGCACTCGCCGATCTGACGACCGAATCGCTAAATATTAGATCGCATGTCTGTGTAGCTACCTCCCTGGTAGGCCGAGGAGAGGCGTGAACGGTACTGTATTGACCTGCCGGAAGCACAGTGGGCTTTCTGCTATTGAATACTTTGCGAGCAGCCGAGGTCGACACCTCTTTCATTCGGATTTACTGTATACTTTTCTCATCTTTGTAGACGGGGCAGTCGCGAGAAGTGGCAGCATGGTCGCCCATGCAGTTAATCCAACGAGGGGACAGGTGGACAGTCACCCTCATGGGAGTCCCTGCAACAGGTAACGCATTTAGCTGCACTTTAACAAGACTGCCGTGTATGGTTAAACCGCTGACATTGGTAACACCTTGTAGGGATGGGCCGAACAGAAATGATCTCTTAACCCGCTTTAATTCGTGAAGGCAGTTGCACATTGTCAAATGTCAGGAATATGGTTCAGGTCGGTATGAGGTCCTTGTCGACCCTTTTCATGACCCGATGGACGGCCGTCACTCCCTGAACCAGAGAGGAAAGACAGTATCTCCTCATCCGTTAGTCCGTCGAGTGACCTGGTATACACCACGCCACTCGACGAATTCAAGGTGCGGTGGGCCTCCACCCATACAGGAAATGGGTGTGAGTGGCTTTAAGTAATTTTGGGCCTGGGAACCACTCTGTCTCCAACAGCAAGGTACCGTTGCGCAACCGAGTACAAGATTTCACTGGTCCTGCAATCGCATCTACACCCTTCTGAATGACGAGAGGGTTGACTATTGAGAAATAGTGACCGTCAGATCTTGTGACAACAAGAAACTTCGGTACTGGTGGTAGAATTTTCGAAACACGAGTTTTATCTAGCTCTTTTTTACGCAGAAGACAGGGAAAAAGAAATCCAGTGCACACGAATCCCCATGATTGCCAGCGGCTCCGATGGCGAGCTCCTTCCTTGTGGGGGCTCGGCACTCCCGCCCTAGGTGATTGTGCATACCTCAGGTCACACCTCCAAAGAAACAGACGGAGGGACCAATCGGCACGTTCTAAAGGTAGCAGCTCAGGCAATCACCCCTCCCTGGACCTGGCCTTTACCAAGGGGTACGTGCATGCCTTACTTGTCCCCCAGGGCGGGGAATTGCGCGTTACCGGCTACGCGTGTGAACGCGTGGGTCGGCCTTCAGACACGCACAGGGAGGAACAAGAAGTGAGGGGGGGGGGGAGAGAGAGAGAGAGAGAGAGAGAGAGAGAGAGAGAGAGAGAGAGAGAGAGAGAGAGAGAGAGAGAACGCCGAAGCGGAGAATAAGACACAGGAAAGAATACAAGGAGAACGAGGCAGAGAGAGAAGTCAGGGCACGAAAGCAAGGAGAAGAGTGAACGTAGGGAAAAACCAATAGAGGAAGAAAGTGCGAGGAAGAAGAAAAACAAAGGAAACAGGATCCTGGAGTTTTCAAACGTCCATCTCTGGATGAAGGCTCGATACATTACTCCCAAGAAGAGGGAGTGTGAAGGGGAGGTAAGGAGGGGGTAGGGAGGGGGGAGGGAGGATTGGGTGCGAGGAGGGATGGGGAAGAGGGGTAGGGCAGCCTGGAAAGGAAGGAGAACTGCACTAGCTCGGGGCCCCGTGCTCGCCACGCACGTATCCACAAAAGAGTTGTGGACCCCCTGGGGGGGTGGGGGGAGGGGGGGGACGAAAATAGTTTCGCCTTGTAACAACAACTGAATTTTACGTACGTACATATGTATGTATGTAGGTGTGTGTGTGTATGAGAAAAATCGCAAGGCTTTTCTCCTCCGAAAACAGACAAGCTTAGGATTTGATGTACACATTACCTGAGTATCACGGAAAGGATTGACTGACTGGCCGCGAACACCTCGGTCGACCAGAGTCGCAATACTGGTTAGTGCAGAGTACGCGCCGCTAACAGCAGCAGCACCAGAAGCTGCTGCCATAATTGGACCCAGAGGGGTGAACATACTGACGAGAAACGCACCAGTCGCAATAATTGCCGTCGCATCCATCACTTTGTCGACAACCTGCAAAAAGTAGAAAAATGTTACAGGAGTTAGAGCATTTGCTGTAGCCACAGGAAACAGCTGGAGTGAAATTACGTCTGCTCTCAATCCACTGGACGTAATACAATTTATCTGTCGTCACGTTACCCAGAGACGGTTGTAGAACACTTAACACTAATTTTATGGTTCAGAATTCATAATGTGACGATGCACATTACACTTTCCTTTCGCTCTGCATCGACACACTGACGTGCGGAATGACTGCAGGAAGTGAAGGGGAGCTGGAAGGTTTCTATCTCTTTTGCATATCTCAGTGGACAACAGACAGTAGAGGAATTTAAAAATCCCTGGGAAGTATTATGCAGTATTGCTTTGCTGGTGCTGTGTGTGCCTAACGTCACTATGAACACTTGCTATGAGCTTGACTTGCTGCTGTGGTGGTTGTGGCCTACAGTCCAGAGCTCTCCATGATAGTCTATTCTACAGAAGCCTCTCAAACTCTCCCTGACTGCTGCAACATACGCTCAGGTGACAAAACTAATCAGATACCTCCTAAACCCTGTCTGACTTCATTTGGCCCTACGTAGTGCAGTAACTTTACGTGGCATGGACTCAAGTCGTTCGAAGTCCCTGTAGTCCATGCTGCCTCTATAGCCGTCCGCAACTGCTGAAGTGTTGTCGGTGCAGGACTTAATGTACGAACTGACTTCTCGATTGTGTACCGTGTAGGTTCGATACGATACAAGTCAGGAGATCTGTGTGGCCAAATCATTAGCTCCACTTGTCCAGAATGTTCTTCAGATGAATCGCGACATTGAGGCCTGGTGACATGGCGTACTGCCATCCAAATAAATTCCATCATTGAATGACTGCAAATGGTCTCCAGCTAGCTGAACGAAACCATTTCAGTGACAGCTTCCGCTGGACCAGATGACAGTCCATTCCATGTAAACACAGCGAACACTTATGTAGCCACCACCAGCTTGCACAGTGCCTTGTTGAAGACTTGAGACCATTGCTTCGTTTGTTCTGCACCATACTCTGACCCCACCATCATCTCTTACCGAAATCTATTCAGCAGGCCAAGGTTTTCCAGTAGCCTGGGGTCCAACCGTCATGGTCACCAGCCCAAGACGAGCACTACAGGCGGGCACTCCCGTCTGCCGGTCGTCGGCTACAATAGCCCATTAACGCCAAGTTACGTCGCACTGTCCCCATGGAAACGTTCATCGTACGCCCCACATCGCTTTCCGCAGTTATTTCACGCAGTGGTGCTTGACTGTTAGCACTGACAACTCCACACAAACGCCGCTGCTCTGTCATTAAGTGAGAGCCTTGGATCACTATGTTGTCCATAGTGGGGGTAACGCTCCTTCACAATGTACATCTGAGTATCGAATTCCTTAACGATTTCCCATGCCTCTAGCTGCAACTATCATTCCACGTTGGAAGTCTAAAGTCCAGTCGTGCGGCCATAACCGCGCCTGAAACTTTTTCACTTGAATCATCTGAGTTCTAATGACAGCGCCGCCATGTGCTGCCATTTTATACCCTGTGTACCCGATACTACCACGTCGTGTTGCGGCACTTCGTGCTCGCTGGGGCCCTACACGATAGCAGGCAGGTGTACCAGTTTCTTTGGCTCTTCAGTGCATATCTGACATATTTTGGGGCAATACATTTCGTTAGCTATTTGCAGTTTCACAAAATCGTAGCACTCAACTTCTCAACTTCAGAGTGTTACATACCTTGTGTGGCTGAGATGCAGAAAAAATTACATTCCCTACAGCACTTGAGAATAATCCGTAAGAATATACTATGATGTCGCTATGAACAACCAGTCATTATCCTACACATGTCCTGACCACATGTTGCCAAGAATTTTTCGGCTATCCTCTAGAAGTTTCGTTGGGAATCCCTTGCATATCCTCTACACAATCCCTCTTTCGGCAACGAGATTTCGTACTTTTGCAGCCCTCAAAGATATTCTTGGCTGTCAATTTGCTTTGGACACCTGTGTATAATTACTGTTACGTAGCCAACTGCAGCCATTCTTCCATGAAGGCACTGACTGTCTTTCTCGCAGTGGTATAGACGTAAACAATTATGGCGGTTACCTTTTAAATTACGAACAGTTCACTTTTTCCATCCACCTCACTTTTCATTTGTCAGCCCCTTATAGAGCGACACTATGTGAGGTAAGTAGGAATAACAGTAATTTAAATTTGACAGAAGTGTCTACAGTCTCAACTAGTGAATTGCAAATGAGAGCAGAAGGTAAATTATTTCTGTATGCGTTACATGTCCTTGCTTGTCGTTTGATACAGTGGAATCATGAGTAAAGAAGAGCTCGTTGTGAGTTACATGCTTTGCAACGAGGTTATCAGATGAGTTAAGAACTGGTATGTATATAAAGCTAACCTATTTTTGATCGCGATGTAACTCAACGTTCATCTGTTTATCTGTTAGAGATTAACATTGCCGCGCTCTACCTTTGAAGTATTACGGGCTGATGGCACACTTAATGGATACACAAGCAACAGCATGCTCTACCAATATGTTCCTAAAATTTTTCCAGGGATCGTACCTCTGGTTCTATAAAGGAAAGGAAGGAAGGGTGAAGTGTTTTGGGTAGCCTTTGTGGTTGGGACAATTTTTGTACCAACAGAAGTAACGTTTTACTGGAACTGTCCCATGGTACTTTCGATTATTACTTACTTCCTCCAGCCTAGGAAAATAGAGAAAATTGGTTGGTACTTTTTACATTATATGTGCTCTACAGTGCACCATAAGTGGCTTATGGAGGCACAGGTTAGTTTATGGGTATTCAGCGTATTTTCGCCGTTAGCTGTGGACATCTAAGAACCTGACCATAGTAAATTGCTCCTTTTTTAACGGTCTCTAGTCTTACCTAGAAATAGCATCATCCAGTTTTAAGCCAAAAAACATGACTTATGTATCAAAGCCAAGTAGGTTTTGTACAGCAAGTGACAAATTTATACGATTTATACCGAAGATCCGAATCTGGGACAATGTCGACTGTTTTCTTTATATTTTTATCTGTTTCCGAGATACAGATGTCCGAAGTAACTGTACTTGTACACGTGAAATATGCACGTACAACCCGGTGTGAGCCAGAATCTTAGTTTATAAAGCGACGTAGCACGGAGAGAGGTGCTGAAAGTATCTCAGTTATCGTCTGAGAACTCCAAGTTATAATCCTTGAGCATAGGGAAGTGACCCATCTGTAAAATCCAGAAAGCGTAGCACAAAGATGCCGCTTTTGTTTAAAAGAGAGACTGGAAATTGTGGTACCAGCTGCCTCATTCCTCAGCAACTTTAAAATTCTTCCCAAAAATTTAGGCTTGCAAACAGAATCGCGATTTTTATACTGAGAGAGGAGGAGGTAGTGGCAATGGGACAGGAAGTAGTGACAGAAGAGACAGGAACAGTGGGAATGGGAGACGGGAGACGGGAGACGGGAGACGGGAGACGGGAGACGGGAGACGGGAGACGGGAGACGGGAGACGGGAGACGGGAGACGGGAGACGGGAGACGGGAGACGGGAGACGGGAGACGGGAGACGGGAGACGGGAGACGGGAGACGGGAGACGGGAGACGGGAGACGGGAGACGGGAGACGGGAGACGGGAGACGGGAGACGGGAGACGGGAGACGGGAGACGGGAGACGGGAGACGGGAGACGGGAGACGGGAGACGGGAGACGGGAGACGGGAGACGGGAGACGGGAGACGGGAGACGGGAGACGGGAGACGGGAGACGGGAGACGGGAGACGGGAGACGGGAGACGGGAGACGGGAGACGGGAGACGGGAGACGGGAGACGGGAGACGGGAGACGGGAGACGGGAGACGGGAGACGGGAGACGGGAGACGGGAGACGGGAGACGGGAGACGGGAGACGGGAGACGGGAGACGGGAGACGGGAGACGGGAGACGGGAGACGGGAGACGGGAGACGGGAGACGGGAGACGGGAGACGGGAGACGGGAGACGGGAGACGGGAGACGGGAGACGGGAGACGGGAGACGGGAGACGGGAGACGGGAGACGGGAGACGGGAGACGGGAGACGGGAGACGGGAGACGGGAGACGGGAGACGGGAGACGGGAGACGGGAGAGACAGTGAGTGGAGACAGGAGTAATGGAACATGACGAGGGAGACTGACTGATACAGGAGATAGTGAACGTGGGAGGTCCTTAATGAGAATGACTTATCTGGGCCCAATGAGTGAATGAGAATGGTGAATTGGGGGTGGATGGCCACAAGAGACTTACAGCGATGGACCAGTGTGAGTGAGCGAGTTACAATTGTGGGAGTGTGGTGAGTTGCATATTAAAGAGACCGTGAATATGTTCACACGCCAAACTTTTTGGGAAAAACAAAAGCGTATCCGCCATGTTTGTGCTACAATTACTGGATTTTACAGATAGGTCACTTCCCTATGCTCAAGGATTATAACTTTGAGTTCCCAGACGATAACAGATACTTTCAGCACATCTATCCGTGCTTTTCTATGTTTGAGTTCTATGACTTGGGGCGAATCAGATACGATCATCTTTCTTCAGTCTGAACGATCTGGCCAACCGTCGGGCTTCCGATTGGGTCATATTCTCGTTGTTGAATGTGAGAAGCGTCGGGCCATTCCCAGCCTGACAGTTCATTTCCCTGATGTATAAATCCGGCCTGACACCAATTTAAGTCATTTGTAGGTTCATCAACTCATTTTTGATTCAGATGCCGCGGCCTCCGATTGTCTAGGTCAATCTTTATTCATCTCTTTTCTCTCTGCTAACTGATAAAGGATTGACGTGGTCTTTTTTACTAGTTGAGGGCGTAAATAGCGAACGACAGGACTCGAGGGGCCAGTGACTGGCACTGACTACAGTGCTGCCGCCACCGCCCCCCCCCCCTCCCTCCACCACCAGTGGAGCCTTGGGACAACTTTACAGGCAGAGCGACAGCGGACGCCGTTCTGGCCACCCAACGAACTTACAAGGGAACCTCCCCATCGCATCCCCCTCAGATTTAGTTGTAAGTTGGCACAGTGGATAGGCCTTGAAAAACTGAACACAGATCAATCAAGGAAACAGGTAGAAGTTGTGTGGAACTATGAAAAAATAAGCAAAATATACAAACTGACTAGTCCACGCGCAACATAGGCAACATCAAGGATAGTGTAGGCAGAAGCTCGCAGTGGCCTGTGGCTAGAGCGAGTAGCTGCGGAATGAGAGGTCCTTGGTTCACGTCTTCCCTCGGGTGAAAAGTTTACATTATTTTCGCAAAGTTATGATCTGTCCGTTCGTTCATTGACTTCTCTGTTCACTGTAATAAGTTTAGTATCTATGTTTTGCGACCGCACCGCAAAACCGTGTCATTAGTAGACTGAAGGACGTGCCCCTCCAATGGGAATCCAAAACATTTGATCGCAAGGTCATAGGTCCACCGATTCCTCCACAGGAAAACACGTATGATATATTCTATACGGTACTGGTGACGGCATGTCCGTCACATGACAGGAATATGTTGTCGACGCACCTAACTTGTACACTTAGCGAATGGGTAAAAAGATTTTTCTACTTTGCCCGATTTAGGTTTTCGTGTGGATGTCATAATCACTGCCAAAAGTTATGACGGACAGATAATTGTCTGAAAATAAAAATTAAACTTTTCACTCGAGGGAAGACTTGAACCAAGGACCTCTTGTTTGACAGCTACTCACGCTAACCACGGGACCACAGCGACCTTGTGCCTACACTATCCTTGATATTGCCTATGTTGCGCGTGGACTACTCAGTTTGTCTAGTTTGCTTATATTTTTCATAGTTCCACACATCTTCCTGTTTTCTTGATTGATCTGTGTTCAGTTTTTCAAGCCCTATCCACTGTGCCAACTTATAACTAAATCTGAGGGGGGTGCGATGGGGAGGTTCCCTCGTTAGAACTGCACTGTCCCCCGAGCGCAGTGTTGGCGGATGATCCAGCCTTCTTTCGAGAAATTTGGAAAGCAATGAACATGAAAACGCAGAGAATACGCTAGGAAAAAAGACTTGGAGGCATGTCTCCCACAATAACAGTCGTTTTACGATGTATGTTTTCTGGCCGTACGCTTTTGGCGAAAGACATTGTGCGTTGGCCGACAAGTTCGCTGTAGGTAAATAGAATGAAGCAAAGCTTTCCCATAGCACAGTCGCGAAAGCTACGACTCTGGTGTTATAAAAGAGTTTAATGGAGGTCATTGACGACTGTCGAAAATTTTGTTTTGGGAGAAGGCCGTGAATTGCCAATTAGTCACGAGGCTCTGACGTCAGCTTAGTTCTCCGTGATGCTTGGAATTGTGCAAGCAGATCGCACGAGTGGAAGATGACTTTTACGCAATGCAGAGCCGGAGAATTTAACAAACAATGACACTACTGGCTAGCGCCCAGCGAACTTTGTGCTCATTGGCGATTGAGTTTTTTCGAAGGGGTCTGAGCTAGTGAAGCACAGCAACGAGTGTTGGCGCCCTCGTTGTAGCAGCTTTCTGGTACTAGACTTCCCTCCGACAGGAGACTTCACCCCGACGCCGCTCCGGTTACAAACACCTTCCAGGAACGGAGTTCACTTGCGGATCATATCAGTTTTCAACACTCAGCAGGAGAATATCTAGCAGCATCGGCTGGTTAGAGTGGAACAAGTGTTTCCTACCATTCCTGCAAAATTCACTGACTAGGAGGACAGGCATAGTTGCATGTAATCTCATTTTGTCTTTCTGGCATGTGTATGTAATCACTGTTTCATTTTGCGGCTACGTACTGATATCAGAATGTCAGGAAGTTTATTTGCATCACAAACACTTCGTTGTTAAATTCACTTTACCAACTATACCACTGCCTATAACAATGTAGTTTGTCTCCTTTTGATGTTTGCTTTGAACCTTTTTAGAAATCTTGTGAGGTCCTTTATCGATCTGTAAGGTAAACCATTGCAAATTTGAAACGTTACTACATGAACAACGTGGATAACTGCCAGAATGTTTAAAGCAAGTTTGCCAACATGCTGTCACTGTGTTGTGGGATGTATTTCCATGCCTGTTCCATATGGTCGAACACTACATGATCGGTAAATGCTATTTGTGGATGATGTTTGAGTTTTCCAATAATGGCCCATACGTGCTCGATTCAGGGCAGTACTGGTGACTGAGGAGGCCTAAGGGAGCATGTTGGGAGTAATAGTGTAATGTTGGTACGAACCCAGTTATGGTATCAAACTTAATTGCATAATTAATCAAATTGATAAATTAATTCCCAACCTGAGACACGCCCAAAACGAACCCCTCACCGCTAGATGACGTCAGGTGTTTCTCTCAGCCAGCTCGTGGATCCCCACACCTTCCCCCCTTCGCCTCCATCTCCAACACCTACCCTATTGGTGGGAATTTTTAATTTTGATGGTTATTTCTGTGTCCCACTCCACCCCCTTCCCGAGAATAGGCGGGAAATTAAAAATAATTGTGCTCTTTACGGGACTCTAATGCTCATCTTCTGGATGAAAAGCCGAACTGCACATCCAATACATATGAACTGCCCAGATGCCGAAGAGGACGGTTATTTTATTTATCTTGGTTGGGAAAGTGAAGATTCGTCCTAATTACGTGATTAGTAATAAAGATCCGACCTCATTACAGAACTATATGAATAGAGCTACATAAATACTGCCTAAAATCGCAACATAGCTCAAAAATTGACGATGCTGTACAACTGGTGTTATCCTGTTGCGAAAAAGTTTCACAATTCGATTCGAAGCTAGTGGCAGACACACTCAAACCTTACCCCGTACCTGCAAGCTGGCAGAGGAAGGCTTGGGTGCAAGGTACTAATTTATTATTTTGTCGGGAGGTACATTAAACTAATGAGATGCTGGTGTTGGACAGAGAGAAGTTTGAGAAGTATTACTTATAAGCACACAGCTGAGGACCTCATGTATCACTGTATGAAGCCAGAGTTCACTACGAACGCCTGCTTGACTATCACCTTGCAGCCCAGGTAATCTAAGCCAATACACATTACCACGATTGATGGAAAATGGATCACTGTTCTAATGACGCATCGAAATTGCCATGTAAATACCAGCACTCGTTATGAATGGGTCATAATGCAACTGGGGGTTGGAAGTTTAATGTGCTTTCTCCTTGATGGGCACCCATGAACTAACCAACCTGGACGCAGTCCTACCCCTCTTCCTCCCTCCCTCTCTCCCTCCGTCTCCCCCTCTCTTCACCTTAGGTAGGGATAGAAGCCTCCTCTATCATGCTGCTGGTGGTCCACAAAGAGATTCTTCTGGTGGCATTGATATACTGTCTCCAGCCTGCGGAAATCAATCGCAGGTAAAGTCAAGAAGAAAACTTCCCACAATCTGTAAAATGTTTCTCAGAAACACTCGGCCACTCTGGAGCAACAACGGAATTCGAGAGAACTATACAGATCGCTTTTTCAAACGTCCACTAATCAGGAAACAGGAAGACCTCTGCCAAAAACGACCAAAACCTCCGTCCTACCTGAGAGCAGATTCTTCGTCAGCTGTGGCCCCAGGATGTGGCAGGAGTTCGTCGTCTGCTTGAAGTGACTGCCCTTCACCAACACAAAAGGCGAATTTAGTGGAACCGCACAGCTGGGAAGCCCCCAAACCGTCACCACTCTAGCGATGGGGAACAGTTATTTAACGTCAGTTCATCCCTTAACCGAGCGTGTATTAAAAAGCAGAGCATAATCACGATGATAATATATGCTCTGTTTCCTCAAAAAATAGGCACAGTCCACTTTTAGTTTGATGAACAAAATCTATGTAAGTATGCAAGATACAATTCGCACTTCATTATTTTGCGACATCCAGCAAAGTGCACCGCATCCGACTTAATATGATCAAAGGCCTACACACTTCCACCCTGCATAAAATTGGGAAAAATCTTCCACTGTTTTCCAACGAAAATTACCGATCACTGCAGAATGTTATTTTGGAACAGTTATAGTATAGAAAAGTGACAATTTAAACTCTGAAGAAGAAACATCTAAGTTAAGCTATATTGTTTGAGCTTTATGTGCAAATTACACGACCTTAAAGAGCGTCTCTTGTGTTCAAATACGCATATCTAAATAAACTGTCCACATGTGTGTATTAAAAACATTTCAGACATGTTAAATAACGCTGGACAGTATTGTCTTTCATGCCATTGGTTCACATGTTGGAAAAAATCATTTTTACGCTCGATAACAAGCTATAGTTGAAGGGAATGTTGCTGTTTTGTACACTATGCAAGTACCATTTTACCAACGTGAAGCTATGTCACACTGGCGTTTACGAAACAAATTGTGAGAGCCTGTCTTGTAATGAACCTCCTGTAGGATTCCACAGCATCTTTCTTTTCAGATGCATGGAATAAACAAATACCGTCTGTGTGTTTATCTCGACAATATTACATGTATGTGTATGGCCCCACTGTGGTACATGGCCAGTGCTTGAAGTAGCTAGCATAGATCTGCGTAAAGTTTTGGAGGATGACCATATCCAGCTGACTATCAATCACAAGAGAGGGTTCCTGTATTTCTTCATAAACAGTTTAATACATTGTTGATTTCGACTGCAACACATCCAAGCAATGTATGACTACATTTTCCCTACCTTGACTAAGGTCTGTGTCAGGTTTCAGTATTGGGTGCTCAGAGCTGAAAACCACATGTTCTAATTACGCAGCTCACGTAACACACAGGTCAGCAGAAATAAAAAACTTATGCGGTATTTATCATTGACAAAAATGCGGAAGATACCTCAACATATGGAAACTAGAAGAGAGAGCGCACTGTAGATCGTTTCCTACAGCTATCCAAATGTGATGACCCATACGGTTAATCACTTCTTCCACAGCAACGGGGTAGCAGACGTCTCCGAGTTTCGTTTCCACGAGCATTGTTTCCCCATTTTGGAGTTTTGTATGTGATTACTGTTCCAGTGTTTACCATCGCCAAAAGCTGCTGTTCATGACACGTGTGAAGTGGTAGAAAATAAAAGAAGTACTCTTATCTTACTTGTGGGAGAAAAATAGAAACATGTGAAGGGCATCAGAGCATATGGAAATAGAGTGAGTCTGCATCATTCAGAAATGCTTCCAAACAACTGTCAAAGCTATGACCTCTACATTTCATCCCACCCTCCACAGCAACAAGTAGTAAATGTCCAGTGTTCTGCTAAGGAAGCACTAAGCAACAGCGTACCAGTGGATGAATGGGAAAGACTGTCGATATGGGATGGTGTATTGTAATACACACCGCAGTTCATAGCATGATCAATTTTAGCCATTTTAACAATAGTTCCGTAATTTCAAAGTCAACAAGCGACACAGCAGAATGCTTCCCAATTTCTGCATCATAGATAAATCATCCCGTCATTATCTTGCAAGTGCCATATACTAGATTGCGAATGCACCTAGAGGACTGCAGTATGTCCTTTCAACCATGTACAATAAAACATACTAAACAACTTCCTATACCGATCGTATTAGGTTATCTAGATATTTCCAGTGCATAGACCATAGTGGAGAATTTACAATTATAACTCGCCATCTTTCTGTGTGAATGGGTGTCAGTATTCTAGCATTCGTACAATAAAATTGGATTGATAGAGTGTTTGAGAGACCAAACGGCAAGGTCATCAGTCCTGCAATTCCTAAACGGGCTACAGAAGGAACAGGGTCTGCTAAAATTGGATGGGTCCTTTCACCGGAGTCAAATTATAAAATTGTCATTAAACACACACACAATAAAGGCATAAAAGGTGAGACCAAATCTAAGAACTGGAAATAAGGGGAGGGGGTCGGCAGTTATAGGTTCACAGAAAGAAGACTAAAAGACGTCCCAGCCACAACCAACCCGCCCCTAGTTCAAGACTAAAGTAGAACCTTGTATCAAGAAATAACCACTTTCACAGTAGGAACTGAGGACCAGTTCAACCACCTGTGCATCATCTGCTGATGTTAAATTTAACGAATTTGGAATATACTTAACACCAAGGGCCGAAAGTAGACGACATTCCACCAATATGTGAGATATCGTCAGTCTGGCTCCACAACCATATTGTGCAGATGGTCATTACGCAGAAGGAAACAATGAGTGACCTCTGTATGACCAATGAGTAAACGGCATAAAACAGTGGACTCCTTCCAAGCTGAGCAGAAGGAAGTGCGCAAAACTGCCGTAGACTCCTTGATTGTGCAGAGTTTATCACTATGGGCAGCAGTGCTCCAGATGGCATCCCACTTTTGGGCAAAGAGAGATTTGATGTAGATCCACATATCCGAGGCTGGAATCCTGAAAGGGAATGGGGGGAAATAATCTGCTTCTCTAACTGAATGGTTAGCCAGTTCATTCCCTGGGATGCCCACAAGACTTGGGACCCTGAGAAAGACGACTGAACAGGAAGCACACTCAAGGGCACAGAGGTGGTCATGGACAGCAAGGTCCAAAAGGGTGACGAGAGTAGCATCTGTCGATAGCCTGCAGGCTTCTCATGGAGTCAGAACCAATTAAAACACTGTGGAGAGAGGCCTGAGAAAGGAAAGTGAGGGCCCCATGAATGGCTAGAAGCTCTGCTGGGTACACGTTACATGATTCCGGCAATAAATGGTGCTTGAAACCAGTAGGAGATGTCAAAGTGTGTCCCACCTTATCGATAGACTTAGAGCCGTGAGTGTAAAATATGGTGGCATCCTGGAACTCTACAAGGATGACACATTCAGGACGCCAGAAAACCATGAGCCATAGAGCCCTTAAGACCCTGGAATACATTGGTCCTAATCCATGTTTTAGTCACTATCACCTACCAAGGGAGCGGTGGGTATGGGAGGAAAGAGGGGTTGCAGTCCAGTGAGTGGAGATGGTGATCCGACAGAGGGAAGTGAGACATGCCAACTGGTAATGCGGCACGTAGGCAGTTATTAGGAGGGAGACATCCCTCATTGGCGAAGAGCACAGGTTACACAGGATGGTCAGGGAACTGTCAAAAGGCGACTGCGTAAGAAACAACGAGTTGGCTCCATTGGATGTGTAGAGTGGAATCCCTGCTTTTGTGAGATTATCAACAGGACTAGTGTTAAAGGCACCAATAGCCAGACACACCGAACAGTGATGGACAGGGTCAAGGAGTTTCAAATTGGAAGGAGCTGCTGAGCCACAAACCTGACTACCATAATTTAGTCTGGACAACACCAGAGCCCAGTAAAGATTTAGTATAGTTTAACAGTCTACACCCTCCAGATGTGTGGGCTATGTGGCAGAGCTTTAAGTTACCACATACATGTAGTGTTGAGGTTTGATGTGGCAATTGTGGGGCAACCATGTCAACTTGTTACTACAAATAAGACCCAAGAAACGGGCCTGTGCTACAACACCGAGGAGCTGGTTGCCTAAAAGTTCTGAATGAGGAGCTCCTGTGGGTCAACGACAAAAATGCGTTACCCGCGTTTTAGGGGGAAAATCGGGCAGCCATGGGCGGTGGCCCACACAGAGGCCCGATGGAAGTCGCCTTGGAGGTTGTGCTCAGCAGATGCTAAGAAGTGGAAGCTGCAACAGATTTAACAATCTTCGACGTACAATGCCCAACACAGGCTCAATAAAAATCACAAGCTCATTGATCGCAATAAGGAACAGTGTGACCCTTACCACAGAACCCTGTGGGACACCATTCTCCTGACTGATGGGTGCTGAGTGAAGTGACAACTCGAACCCAGAAGAGCCACTGAGAGAAAAACGAGGATAAAATTCGGAAGGGGTCCACAGAAGCACCAGTCATGGAGGGTAAAATGTGATGGCGTAAGCAGTGTCATACACCTTACGTATGTCAAAGAAAACCGCAACAAGGTACTGGTAGCGAGTGATTGCCGGTCAGATGGCCGATTACAATCAGAGTGAACTGTCAGTTTGAGATCGCCCGGCCCAGAAGCCCCACAGATAAACAGACAAAAGGCCCAAGATTCGAGTAGCCAACACAATCTAAAGCTGATGATCCTTTCGAGCAGGTTACAAAGTACATCTGTCAGGCAAATTGGGCAGTAACTGTTGAGAGACGTTGGGTTTTTCCAGGGCTGAAGGACGGGGATAATTGTACTGTCTCGCCACTGTAATGGGAAAGTACCCATGAGCCAAATGTGGTTGACGACATTGAGGAGCTGTTTCCTCTGGGGAACGTCCAAATGTTGCATAATCTGGTTGTGGATGGAATCCAGGCCTGAGTGTGTGTCATGAAGAGCTAAAAACCTGGATTTAGTGAAGGGTGTATTATAGGGCTCAATTTTGAGTGTTATCAAACAGGGGGTCTGTTCAGCTCTACATTTCTGCCAGATAAAGGTAGGACGGTAGGAAGAGGACGTTGCAAAGTAGTCGCCAGGCATTCCGCAAGAACCAGTGGATCACTGCACAAAGCACCTTCGAGATTAAGACCCCAGACAGTTGACTGTCACTGGCAGCCCTGAAGACTACACAGTTTGTACCAAACCTGCGATAAAGAGGCATACATTATCAGGGAGGGAACATAGCGTTCCCAGCATCCCTTTTTACTCTGCTTAATAAGGTAATGAGCCTTAGTATGGAGATGCTTAGAAGTTAAGTGATTGATCTGTGAAGCGTGTCACTTAAACCACTGCAGTGTCCATCATTGGTTCTGGACAGTGACTGACATCTTTGGTCCTCCACAGTACTGATCGATGAGGAGGACCTGTGGATAGGGGGTATGAACAAGTCATATAGATGCCTTGCACGAATACATCAATGGAATTCGAGAGGGAGATGTCACAGCATATGTATATAAAAGCTTACTGGTCGTGCCAAACGCCCAGCATAAGACCCATTCTGCCTGGTAGCAGCAGGGAACGATAGATTTACTAGAAAGTGGTCAATGTCAAGAAGGTCATCATGGGATAACCAATGTAGGAAGCCACAAGGGCTGGGAAGATCATGAGATGGATTGCAGAGAAGGTGCCATGAGCAGCACTGGAGTGGGTAGGGAAATCATTGAGAAGAAAGCGAGGTCCATGGTAAGTCGGTCAATTAGAGTACTCCTAACTGTTGAAGTGACACTCCCCACAGTAGATGGTGAGCAAGTAAGCCCCAAGGAGGAGAAACATGGGCGAGAGTTGCCGACTTAAGGTAGACCATTCAAATTTGGTACGAAGGATGATTCAGGCACTAATTGCATCAGAGTGACAAAGTGCAGACCCCACCAGATGCTACCTTGGGGCTAGCACAGTTTTGAGAGAACACTCGGCAACCACGAAAAGTTGGAGAGTGGTCATCATCACGGAAATTCGAAATTCCCACAAATAGCGTATGTGGGAGGGGGGGGAGAGAGAGAGAGAGAGAGAGAGAGAGAGAGAGAGAGAGAGAGAGAGAGAGAAAGAAAGAGGGGGGGGCGCTATGAGGGTGTTATGTTGCTGGTACCCACATGCTGGCTGAGAAAAAATGTCATCTAGGGTTGCAGGGGTTTTAGGTGGGTGTGGTCAGGGGGTGAAAATGATCAATTTAATTAATTTGCATGTCAATTTTATATCAAAATTGGGATCATGCCTTCTTACCCTAGTACCGTTGACTTAGAACAGCTGTATGTGGATGAGCATTATCCTGACATCTTTGGCTGTCAGGTGTTCTACTGGACATAAGCGTCGTTCTTACACGATATTTCGGTAACGTAGCTCGTAACCTTTATCAGGTGCGACCTCAGACTGCTTCTCGAGTGGATCTTGTTTATTTATATCTATTGTTTTCCCCCTTCACCAGCAGTTTCAGGCGTTCCTCTGCGGTCTGCGCCTGCTCGCTGCGACCTGCTGGAATTCACTGAGGTCCGCGCCCATCGCACCCGCTCCTGGACGTTCTATCTACCGTCAGGAGAGCCTGCCACTCTGTCTCGGGATCGTTTTCTAATCCACGCATTCAGTTCTATTCAGTGAGTGCTGCAGCTGTCCCTGTTGCTGCTTCAACAATTCCAGGCAGAATCCTAGGCTCTGTTTAGCTGGTACCCCAACTCACAGTGCATGAGATTATCAGTTACTTTTAACTCTATGGATTCCTTATAACACTGTCCCAAAATCTGGGTTTCTGTGCTAGAATCTTTGTTACAGCATAATTCATGGCATGATCCAGTTCTAGACAGTGTTCAGCAATGGCAGATTTCATCACATGTCTTCACTGGGTGGGCCTTTGATGTTCCTTGCACCTGATATTCATTATTCTTGTCTGGTCAATGTAGGACATGCCAGTATATTGTAAATGCCTGGTTTCCGTAGCCCTGGATCGTGTAACATTTCGCACCATTTCCCTGATTTTGCTGGGTGGACAGGAAAAACACTGTTTATGGAGGATCCTACTGATTGAAGCAGGAATAGAAACAGCATAGGACAGGTACACCACCTTCTTTGCTTCATCTTGCTCTGTTTCTGGAACCTGTGGTATAGTGACTTGTTGGAGTGCCATCTCTGTTTGGTATTATATCCATTTTTTTCAGAAAACTGTTTTAAGATGCTCTACTTCCGTTGGTAGACACTTTGACAGGATACGTGCTCAGTCTTACGAACCCTGTTCTCCTGCACAGGGCAGTGACAGCTGCTGGCCTGCAGATATAAATCTGTGTGAGTTTTCGATACACACTGTGGCCCATTGATCCATCTGCTTTCCTTTCAACAAGTCAATCCAGAAACGACGGCCTGGCTTTCTTTTCCAGTTCTATAGTGAACTCGAAATTTTTGTGGCAGGAGTTAAGATATTCCAGGAACTCATTGAACCTGCCCTTCCCGTGAGGCCAGATCATGAAGGTATCGTCCACATTCCTGAAGAAGCATGTTGGTTTATATCTGACTGTATAATGCCCTATCCTCAAATCTCTCCATAAACATGTTGGCCACCACAGGAAACCGTGAGCTACCCATAGCTGCACCTTCAATCTGCTCGTAGTATTGGTTCCCATACAGGAATTACGCGGATGTCTGTATGCTTGAACAGATCCAACAGAGCACCGTCAGATTTTCCGGCAATCAATTCTAGTGAGTCTTTCAGTGGGGCCCTAGTGAACAGAGAAACGGCATCGAAACTCACCATGATGTCCAAATCTGGGATGTGTAGTTGCTTGAGACATTGCAGGAAGTCATCTGAGTTTAGGATGTGGTGAACACATTTCCCACATATGGACACAGCAGATCTTACACCTACTTGACTGTGGCATATTTAGGTGCCCCAATATTACTGGCAATTGGGCGTAGGGGCAAGACTTCATCTTGTATTTTGGGCAAACCATATAATCTAGGTGATACTGGTGCTTTTTCCAGGAGTTGTCTGATCTTACTGGGCATCCCCGTCTCCTTCAGAAGAGCCCTGGCCTTCTTGTCAACCTATTCAGTGTGGTTCCTCAGAATCGGAAGTTCTCACCGTAATCCACAGACTACGGAATGACGAATTCTCTTTGTCTGCCGGCAGTACTAAAATACTGTTGTCTTCCAAGAGCTTCTTGAGTGCACACCTCTCCTCAGTTGTGAGGTTCAATTTCGGTGGCCTGGCGTTGGTGAAAACCCTGCAAGTTTCTCGGCGGACTCCCTCTGCCACATTAGGTGGAAGTGTGGTTGCAACTTGCTCTGTTGCACTGATGAAACCTGAAACGGGCTCATTTGTAGGGGACGCTGTGAAGTTGAGACACTTGCTGAGTACCTTTAAGGTTGCATCATCGAATTGTATGCCACTTAGGTTCGTCACAGTGCGAGTCCTCTCGATCTGCTGTGCTTTCTTTCTCATGCGGTCGAACTTTGCAGATTGGCAAGATGAGGCATTCCTTCTGGCACACCGAAAAATCGTCCAAGAACGACGTTGATATCTGGCACAACACCTGACAACCCAAGATGCCATTAGATCGCTGGGAGATCTAAAGAGATACAACATTATCCTGTTGTACACACCCCCAGGAATGCTGTCCATGAATAGTAGTACAAGAGGCCGGATCATCAGATTGACGTGCGAATTTGCCGTCAGGGTGCGTGGGGGTACCCATAAGAGCTTTCCTTCATACGAAATCGCACGACCGACTGTATCACTTAGCAGCAAGGTTGGTTGTATGCCCTCAACTTGCCTCCCGAAAGCAACAACGCCCATCACTGGCACCGAGGCGGAACCAGTTTTAGTCAGAAAACATCTCTCTACCCTGCCCTCCAATGAGCTCTCGCTCGACACCACTGAAGTCGCGAATGGCGATGGTTTTGGGGTCGATAAAATGTACGTTACATGGTGTCCAGCTCGGAGCTGTCAAAGTCATCGGTTTGTAACAGCTCACTGAATCATTGAGTCAACTGCTGTTGAAATTGCTGTTGCAGATGGGGTAAATCGCGCCATATCAATATGCAGATCACACCACCACCACCACCACCACCACCTCCCTCAGTGGTGCCAAGTGACCGTCCAGAGCCCATTGTCCTTACGACTGTACCAGTGTATGTCGTGACCACCTTTGACAGTTATCGTGTACAGTGGCTACATTCCTGCCAAGTCTTTCTGCAGCGTCGCAGAATGAACATCCACCTTCTCCATGGCAGATCCCATTCAAACTCAGTGAGGTGGTGTTAATAATGGCGTCTTCGTAGTCTTCAAGGCGTTTCTTGACTAACAATTCCCCACGTCCAATCTGAAAGGTAACTACGGCTCGCGACTGGTACAGCGTGTACTTAAACAGGATTTGCATCCTCATAGGGACGGTACTAACGCCGCTCTAAAGCAACTGGCGCGATATTTGAATAGACACCATCTTGGAGATGTAGAAACATGCCAACCAACTTTCGTTCATATCGCCCAAGTCCTTAACAACTGTGCTGCTAACTGTATTCGCATCTCATTTGACAAACAGTATCCACGTACGTCGCTGAAGGTAAGTAACTGAAGAGTTCTGACGTCAAACACTGACATGCGTGAATAATGCCGCATCATACGTGATGTTTTAATACATTGGTCCTTACTACGAAGATACTCCTGCAGTCGAGTCTAAGTGGACACCTGGCAGCACTTCTGACGGCTTTTAACCGAAGCGCAAACGGATGTTAGCGGAAAGAATCGCCTTCTATAAAGCTATGAAGAGGCGTTGCCGTAGAGACGTTCACAAAACTGCGTTGAAGACACTGCAAGCAGCTGCGCCCAGGGTCCAGAAACTGACCGGGATATTGCACTAAAATCAGTTCTATTGTTTTGTGGCAAAATCAATACCCAGGATATGCCTGTATTCTCAGCTTGTTATAATTAATATTTCAATTTACATGGGCCACACTTTATTTCTAATTAGTAAAACCCTTGCAGGAGTTAAGAGTAGATCACGGGAGTATCTTTACCTGAAATTCAAAGCTAGGGCCACCCTTTTCCATTAACTGCGTTGATCAGACCTGTTGCGTAACTTTTGTTAAGCATTTAAGTCTCGAGAAGTGATATGCCACTCAGCAGGTCCACCGATCTAATCGAGTAGTGTGTTCACACCGGCATTTCGGTAACAGAAGTGTTTTGAGGGAGGAAATACCGTTACTGAAATCTTAACAAAAGAATGCGCTACTCACATTTGGGTGACCCGCTATTTTCTACTCTTCAGGAGAAAATGATTTATGCATCTGGCCACTGCAATTTCGCACTTGCCGAGAATCCATTTGTACACCAAGTCTGCTAATTTCTCAAATATTGTGGAGTTTGGATTCTTTGCAGAATAAGTTAATCTGGCTCGACCGGGCTTCGAAAAGGGAAATGCATATCCGCTGCTTTCACTAGTAGAGCACTGGTCGGTGATGGTACAATGGATCGGATGCATTGTCTACTGTAAATGTTGCGCATTTAATTTAATTTGGCGAGTGCTAACCTTAAATGCAGCGATATCACCACAGTTGAAATTGTCGATCTGGAGAGCATTTCTGGGCACCTGGGTTTCACTAGGTGGTGAGATGCAAGCGATGAGCGTTACGAACTAAAGCAAGGTACACTTACACACATGCATATATAGGGGCAAGATTCCTTCTTTTAGTTACTAACAGCAGATTAATCTAGCAGTATTAAGACAATTATGATGACCGTAGAAGTGAAGGAGAAACAGTAAAGCAGTATGCTTACCTTCTTGCCGGGTTGTGCTGCAGGTGTTATGCCCCATCCAAGCTCCACTTTGTCTTCCGAGTCACCACTGTAGATGCCGTTGAGGGGCCAGCAAAATTTTCCTTCCGGTAGTTCATTACAATTCAAGAACGCCTTCCACGTGCAATAAACGCGGCAGTTCGTATCTACGAATTTCCACTTTATGTCCGTGAGCAGTATTCTAAATACAGGAAACTGCAGCACCTGCTTCTCGTGTTCCACGAAAACAAATATAATGGCCATATCAAGCTGATCTCTCTCTTTCGTCTTGTCCTTGTTTACTTTCATTATTAAGTCGACAACAGCCTTTATGTTTTTGTACTTCTTCTCACTATATCCAGTGTGGGCGTTATCACAGTTCGATTCTTCGTCTGGTACACCATACATGGCGTAACCCACTTTTCTGCGCAGTATCAGCAGTCCCCTGCTGGTGTTTGGTTCATATGCATAGACGTCCTCCAACAGTTCGTAATATCGCTGCTGATCTTCAGTTGGATCCCTGCTCCACCCGGAAGCCATTGCCTGCAATGCTGCTTCGTGGCTGAAGTGAACGCTAGCGATGTTTACCTGCAAGTAGGTAACATTAACCAGGCAGTATATTCGTAATAATTTCATTCACTATTACAGTTGTCCACAGATTACCATTACATGATACGACTGCAAATTTTTTTGTTACTGTGAATATGGTAACATTCTTTTGTAACTGATACTAATGCGAGGGTATTCCATCATGAATGGTCTATCAACACCTGTTGGGAGAAGAAAAAGCTTGAACAGCAGGAAAGGAAGTAAAATTGGGGTGTAGCATTACTAATCAGTCTTTTCGGTGTTTACCCCTCTGTTCTCGGGTAGCACATATGCTACACCCACTTTCCTATTTTTCTAAGACAGGAAATGTACTACACTGCTGTGCGTGAATGTAGCATATACTGTACACCGTGTTCTTTGCGCGCATCAGCTGTTTCCGTTTCACTATTCTTCGCAGGTGGGATCATCTGTTTGAAGAAAGCTGTTTATCGATGTATGAACATGTCCTTGAGGAATACATGTATTTGTGTTTGCATTTATTACTTCTGGAGTACAAAGTGTTTACTGAAGTAAATGCTGTAATAAGATACCTATACTTACACATGGAAACTGCATTGTTTTCACGACGTTTAGATGTTTGTTTTTGATGTTAATTAGTACGGCACGTATTTCAATTGTTTTCTAGAGTTGCACTGCTTAGATTTGAAGACGTCCTAAAATTTTAGTGAATATCAAGAATTGTTTAGAATTAGTATTTGTCTTATTTTGTTCCGGAGCTACGAACTGGTTTGAGCCGGTACGACTCGGTATTTAAATTTTTTTGTCTTTGGAAAACACCAGCCTTCTCAGTACTCGTCGCGATGTCAAGATCGAAATCGGAATGGAGTCTCTGGTCGCCGGGTATCTTTGGCGAGTAGCCTTCCCGCGCGCCGCGAGGGGGACAGAACGAGGAAGAAGGGGCATGTTGGGAGTTAGTACTGGACTGTGCGTGAGGAGTGACGGCGGTATCTCAGGACAAAGCCGCTTGGTCGGTGGGCCCCGCAGAAGCAGTCGGTTGGGGACAGAACGCCGTGGGCTCGAAGATCCTAGTGTTGACGACCGGTGTGGTCCCGAGAGCGATCATCGTGAAGTCATTCAAGGGCTGAGAAGTGATTTCTTGGTTCTGCCCTTTGATTCCGACGAAGAATTACGCAAGTTTGGTGCACGAGGTTAACACAAGAATTCTAGAAAGGTGCACGTTGATTGCGCGTATACCAGACTTGTGAGAGTGTAAGGTCTGCTTCGGTACTGCAGTCTGCAGTTAGAGCACCGCTTGAGAGGAGAGCGTTGATATCGTCTTTGCTTTAAAATAAATGTTTTGGATCGAAGGTGGATCCAAGTGAGGCACCGAGTGATTGCTTGCCTTATTAAGAAACCTAGGTCGGTCCCAGGGTGTTGAACTGTTTATACTGTTGTAATAAGTAATTTGACACAGTGTCCACGAATGAACCTTGGAGGTACTGCTAAGCGTTTGTAGCACGGGAAAGTGACTGGAGCTTTTCAGTCTGACGCTTATGAATCAACTGTAGTTCACTTCTTATGGTATTTTACGGTTCTACTTGTCGCGGAGAAATCGCCGTTAGTATTTTAATAATTTAGCTTGGGACGTCATTCTGTGGTTTGATGTGGCCCCTCCCAAGAGTTTGAGGGCCCAAATACTCTTACTGCCTTTGCTGTGGTTGCCTTGCAAAGGTTGTTGAGTTGTCTTGTTTACCCACCTTACTGCTGTTTGGTGCAGTATAATTTAAGTGTTCAGTAATATGGCATCTACTCCCTCGCCCGTTTTAAGATTTGCGAGCCGCATCCACATCGACGTATAATACCCTAGTTGTCGTCCTACAATAACACGGCATCCCTGTAAGTCGTTCACTGCTGATGCAAGTGCGGCCAGTCACCGACACTTAATGACGCATTACTTTACAGCACTTCCTTATCTAACCGCAACTTCCGCTGCTGGCATACTAACTTCCGGTCCGAGAGGAATAACGCGCGATTCGCGGCTCATGATTTGTTGCGCAACACTGAGCCGTATGAATGGAGGCCATAGGGGAGGTTGGTGAGTCCGGCGCGGTGGCTCTAGTTTTACTAAGCATCGTGCGCGCTATTGGTCTCGGACCGGAAGTTAAGATGGCAGCAGCGGAAGTTGGGGTTAGATAAATAAGTGCTATGTAAGTAATTTATCTCTAAAGGCAACCCAGTCGTCGAGCAGCCGCACTTGCAGCAGAATTGAACGACTTACAGGGATGCCGCCTTATAACATGAGGAGAATGCGTTCGCGCCTGACAGTGTGTGAAGCTGTTGATAATATTGCTATTACTACGAAGAACAGTGTAGAGGTGTAAGTGATTTTCCATGACCGTTAAGTGTTTCGTGGATGTGTACTGAATTTTACGCTTACTGAGGCAGACGCTAGTAGACATGGTAATGGGTTACTGTGCCTTTTTTTTTGTGGGGTTTAAGGGCGCTCAACTACGGAGGTCATTAGCGCCCAGTCACAAGTGTTAGAGCACATGGAATCTAGTAAAACTCAAGGGGAGGGGGGACACCAGAAAGTCCGTACAAAAATGCAGATAAATTAAGTAAAAAGATGTCTTTGGACAAACCAGTCAAAGTTATAAAACGCAGAACACGAGCAGCTGCTCGAGCGTCATCAGCTAAAATATCCAGTAAAGTAGATGGCAGGGACAGGACAACACGAGATTGGCTAAAGTGGGGACGCAATAAAACATGGCGCACTGTTAATGCTTGACCACAAGGGCACTGCGGGGCTGGGTCACCCGAGAGCAGGTAGCGGTGGCTAAACCAGCAATGCCCAATCCGCAACCTGGTCAGAAGGACCTCTTCTCGCCGAGACGGTCGGGAGGAGGTCGTCGAAGCAGTTGGGAGCGGTTTTACTGCCCCGAGCTTGTTTCCTTGGAGGGATGACCAAGCATCCCACCACAACGACACAAGCCTCTTACAAACAACCCCACGAACGTCAGATGATGGGACACAATGGGAGGCTGGCCGAGGCAGGACGACTGCAGCCTTGGCTGCAGCATCAGCAGCCTCATTCCCAGGCACTCCTACATGTCCGGGAACCCACAGAAAGCTGACAAGACAACCATTATCAACGAAAGAATGGAGGGACTGCTGGATCCGTTGCACCAAGGGATGGACCAGATAGGGAGCACCAAGGCTCTGAAGAGCACTGAGTGAATCAGAGCAGATTACATACGATGAATGGTGGTGGCGTCGGGCATACTGAACAGCCTGATGGAGAGCAAAAAGCTCGGCTGAAAAGCTGGAACATTGGTCGAGGAGCCGGTATTTTAAGGTGACGGCCCCGACGAAAAAGTCACAGCCGACACCATCGTCAGTTTTGGAGCCATCGGTGTAAATAAAGGTGTGACCGGCAAGTCGAGCACGAAGTTCGACAAACTGTGAGCAATGCACTGCAGCCGGAGTACCCTCCTTCGGGAGTGAGCTGAGGTCGAGATAAATATGAACCGGAGCCTGGAGCCAAGGTGGTGTCGGGCTCTCACCCTCTCTGAAGGTGGTAGGGAGGGCAAAACCCAATTGTCGAAGCAGGCGACGAAAGCGGACTCCAGGGGGCAGCAGAGCAGACACATACAACCCGTACTGACGGTCGAGAGAATCGGCGAAGAAGGACTGATAAGAGGGGTGGTCGGGCATTGACAACAGCCGGCAGGCATACCGACACAGCAGTACGTCGCGTCGGTAGGTCAATGGTAATTCGGCAGCTTCAGCATAAAGACTCTCGACAGGACTAGTGTAGAAGATTCTGGTCGCAAGACGTAACCCCCGATGGTGGATGGAGTTGAGACGGCGTAAGAGGGATGGCTGAGCAGACGAGTAGACGAAGCGCCCACAATTCAGCTTCGATCGGACTATGGACTCATACAAGCGAAGCAGGACAGTGCGATCCGCTCCCCAAGATGAACCACTAAGAACTCTGAGGACATTAAGGGCACATGTACAATGGGCCGCCAAATAAGAGAGATGCAGAGACCAACAGTTTCCTGTCCAACGTGGGCCCTAGAAACTTAGTTGTTTCCACGAATGGTAGAAGAACGGGACCGAGATGTAAGGATGGCGGAAGGAACGCTTTATATCGCCAAAAGTTGATACAAACCGTCTTCTCTTCAGAGAACCGGAAGCCATTTGCCACGCTCCATGCGTACAGGCTGTCTAGACAACTCTGAAGGCTGCACTCCAGGAGGAATGTTCTCCGGGCACTGCAGTAGATCGCGAAATCATCGACGAAAAGAGAGCCTCAGGTGGATTGCAATCCATAATTGGATTGATCGCTATGGCAAAAAAGGCTACACTCAAGACTAAGCCCTGAGGCACTCCATTCTCCTGGAGGAAGACGTCTGACAATACCAAACCCACACGTACCCTAAACTTACGATCCGTTAAAAAGGAATCAATAAAAAGGGGCAGACGACCGCGTAGGCCCCACCTGTGCATAGTGCGGAGGATACCTCCTCTCCAACAGATATCATAAGCCTTCTCCAAATCGAGGAACATGGCTACAGTTTGGCGCCTTTGCAAAAAGTTGTTCATGATGAATGTCAACAAGGTCACAAGGCGCTCAACAGCGGAGCGGCGGCGACGAAAGCCGCATCGGACATTGGTAAGTAGCCGTCGAGATTCGAGAATCCAGACCAACCGAGCGTTTACCATGCGCTTTATCACCTTACAGACACAGCTTGTGAGTGAAATGGGGCGGTAACTAGAAGGAAGGTGTCTATCCTTCCTGGGTTTGGGTATAGGAACAACGACGGCGTCACGCCAACGCATGGGGACCTGACCTTCGGTCCAGACGCGATTGTAGGTGTGAAGAAGAAAGCTTTTGCCCGCCGGAGAAAGGCGTGCCAGCATCTGAACGTGAATGGCATCTGGCCCCGGAGCAGAGGACCGGGACAGTGCAAGCGCACGTTCAAGTTCCCGCATAGTAAAGGGGGTATTATAAGTTTCCAGATTCAGCGAGTGGAAGGAAGGTCGCCGAGCCTCTTCTGCCTCTTTCCTAGGAAGGAAGGCGGGGTGGTGATGGGCGGAGCTTGAAACCTCCGCGAAAAAGCGGCCGAAGGCGTTGGAGACAGCCACAGGATCAACAAGGACCTCATTACCTGAGGTCAGGCCAGGTACAGAGGAGTGGGCCTTAATGCCCGACAGCCGGCGCAGGCCACCCCAAACGACAGAAGAGGGAGTAAAACTTAAAGGAGCTGGTGAAAGAGGCCCAACAAGCTATTTTGCTGTCTTTGATGACTCTACGGCATTGCGCTCGGAGTCGTTTGTATCCAATACAATTCGCCAATGTAGGATGGCGGCGAAAGCTGCGTAAAGCACGTCGTCGAGCACGGATAGCGTCTCTACAAGCCTCAGTCCACCAGGGGACGGAAACGCGACGTGAAGAAGAGGTAGTACGAGGAATGAAATGTTCGGCAGCATTGATGATAACAGCCGTGAGGTACTCGACCTGACTCACAGCTGAGAAAATCGTGGTCTGGAAAGGTCGCCAGGGAGGAGTAAAGTCCCCAGTCAGCTTTCGGTATGTTCCAGCTTGAAGGACGTGGGGATGGGGTGTGGTGCAGGAGACGAACGACACAGGGGAAGTGCTCGCTCGGATAGGTGTCAGAAAGGACATACCACTCGAACCGACGGGCAAGAGTGGTAGAACAGATCGAGAGGTCCAAGTGGGAGTAGGTATGAGTAGAGTCCGAGAGGAAAGTTAGGGCGCCAGTATTGAGGCAGACAAGATTGAGATGGTTGAAGACATCCGCCAAGAGTGAGCCTCTTTGACAGGATGCAGGGGAGCCCCAAAGAGGATGATGGGCATTGAAGTCGCCAAACAATAAAAACGGCGGAGGAAGCTGAACGTTCAGGCGCATCATGTCAGCCTGACTAACAGCAGATGATGGAGTGTAGATGGTACAAACTGAAAGAGTAAAAGCAGGAAGAGTAATACAGACAGCTATTGCTTGGAGTGGGGTGGTCAATGGGATGGGATGGTAATAGACATCATCCCGAACGAGCAACATGACTCCACCATGAGCTGGGATACCATCCACAGGAGTGAGGTCAGACCACTTCGAGGTGTAGTGGGGAAAGGCAATACGGTCAGTCGGGCGCAACTTGGTTTCCTGGAGACCAAGGACGAGCGGACAGTGCAGGCGGAGGAGCAGTTTTAATTCCTCCCAATTAGATCGAATACCTCTTATGTTCCAATGTAACAAGGCCATCGCTAGTCAAAAGGGGGAACGAGACGGGGGAAGCGCTGGTCACTTCGACGGCCGCAGAGGGCCAGGTTTCGAGGGAACTATGCTACAACCGATGGGAGGCGGATCCAGTTCCATTGACTCGTCGCCAGCTGCGGCCGCTGTCCCTGGTTGTGTAGGACGGGCCGCATCATTTGCCGGCGAAAGGCCAGCGGAGCGCCTGGCAGCAGAGCGTCCCGGCGAAACTGAAGACGGCCGGGAGCAGCGACTCACGGATGGAGCGTCAGACGAAACGCGCCGGGGTGGAGAGGGGGGATAGAGACTTCTTCTTGGAGGCCTTCTTGGAAGGCCGAGGAGGCACAGGGATGGTGGGCTGGACCCGAAGAAGGTCCTCACGCGCGGGGTCCGTTTTGGAACGCCGGACCTCGGAAGCTGGGGTCCGGAACGTTTCCCCGATGGACGCCTGAGAAGAGGATCGCTTCTCAGGTGGAGTGGGGGGAGGAGGAGGAGGAAGGGTGGCCCCTGGGGCAGAGGGGGTGGGGCCACGGGGGAGGAGGATTTGGAAGGGAGGGATTTGGGAGGCGGATGCAGAGCCCCCTGATGGGCGGAGGAGGCGGAGGGGGGACAGGATAGGGGTGAGGATACCGCGGAAGGAGTGGGCACAACTGAGGCAAACGAAGTGGTCAATGGCACGGGATGGAGGTGGTCGTACTTCTTCCGGGCCTCAGAATAAGAGAGCCGATCCAAAGTTTTGATTTCTTGTATCTTCTTCTCCTTCTGAGGATCTAGGCGAGTGGACGCCAGGACAATTAACGCACCGAGGTGGTGGGGTGCATGTATGTTCCTCACGAAGAGGACGTCCACAATCGCCACAAAGGGGCTCAGCCTCACACCGTGATGACATGTGCCCAAAGCGCAAACACCTAAAACAGCGCATAGGAGGCGGGATGTAAGGTCGCACGTCACACTGGTAGCACATCACCTTTACCTTCTCCGGGAGAACGTCCCCCTCGAAGGCGAGGATAAAGGCCCCGGTGTCGATGCGACGGTCTTTGGGGCCGCGCTGGACTCGCCGGACGAAATGCACGCCTCGGCGCTCCAGGTTGGCCCTGAGTTCCTCATCAGATTGTAGCAGGAGGTCACGATGAAAAATAACCCCCTGCGTCCTATTTAGTGCCAGATGTGGGACAATGGATACTGGGATGTCCCCTAGGCGGTCGCACGCCTGGAGCGCCGCCCTGCTGCATCAAGGGCCACCTGGCAGGATGACCATTGCCGGGAGTCCTGATGCCCCAAGGGGACGGGCATCTACTCCTTGGCGGACGTGGGGAGGGTGCAGCTCAGGTATCGGCAGTACGATCCCTGTGTTGTCAGGGGGCTACAACCTAGAGGGTACATGACGACCCCACCACAACGGGCTGGCTACCGTGCTGGATTTCTGGTGCCATGGAAAGTCCATCATGATCGCTGGTGCAGATGGAGATGCACCATGGGCGTAACTTGGACAACCCATCAGGCGTTTAGGCCCAATTTGAGGAATAGTGGGTATGGTTACAAAGCCGGTGCAATGCTGAGTGCCAAGGTCTTAGTGCACTTAGGACCAGTGGTACACCATGTAAGGTGTCCTTCCCAAAAAGGCTCGTACTTCTGTAGAATTTTGAAAAATGGAGGTCAAACCCCAAGGGGGACCATTACACGGAAGGCCGAAACGGTTGAAACTCCTTTTAGTCGCCACTTACGACAGGCAGGAATACCTCGGGCCTATTCTTACCCCGGACCCGCAGGGGGAGGTTACTGTGGCTGTAGTACGTGGTGATGAAGTAGAGACTGGAGCAGGCCTGGAGACTTAACAGTCGAGAATGTATTGCTTATCGGACATTTCAGAATTGTGAGGTGTAAAACAGAGATAGGGGTAAGTTGTTTGCGCCCTATTAACGATTTATCCATCGTGGAAAATCTTTCCGTTGCCACATGTGATTCTGAAGGACGGCACGGTGCACAACAGATCACCACAACTGAAACAAAAGGTATATAATGCATATTTTTAACTGATTTAACCACTGAGCTGAAGAGTTGATTTGTGATTTTCGATTTGGAAATGAAATGTCTTACATACCTGGTTAACTATAACATTTCTGCTTGGTTGTCAAATCGTTGACGGTAATATGCATCACATTTTGGTTGGTTGATTTAGATAAGGAGGAGGGAGGGGGGGGCGGAAGGGAACAAACTGCGATGTCTTCGGTCCCTTTTTCCCAGTGAAATAAATACACAAGGGAAAGGAGGAAAGAAAGGAGGCGTACAGCACAGTAAAAGGAGAATGGAAGAAACAGACGAACGGCAGAATGACAACGAACACCACTATGGACGAAACACGAAAAGAAAACCACAGAGTAGTAATTAACAGGCAAACTCGATAAAAACAAGAGAGCAGATGACGGTGACTGGCCGACCATGACAATAAAAAGGAAAAGCCAGCCACCCTGCGACACAAAACATCCACCCTAAAAGCATTGGAGTGGTAACCCAAGGGGACAAAAGACATGCACTGAAACGTATGTAGACTGTAAAAACCCACCATCACGTATGAAGCCGATGAGGCGTTGTTAGCTAAAACTAATGGAAACTAGTTCCGTAACAGAAGAGTCCATCGCAGGACAGCCAAAGAAGGACAGCTCACTAAGATATGAGCCCGTGTCAGCCAGGCGCCTCACCGATCTGGGTCGTCACGGCGTAGGAGGTATCCGTGTGTCATCCAAGCTTGGCCATTGCGGATCCGGCAGAGAACTACATTGTTCTTTAGAGAGGCGCGCGTGGAAGACTAGCACACACTCGTAGTCTCCTTAATGGCACCCAGTTTGATGTGCGTGCTACGTTTATACCATTTCGTCTCCCAAAGCTGAAAACCCTTGCGGTCGAGTACTGAACGGAGGTCACTTGCAGACAAGCCGACCTCCATAAGCAGTTTCCTTGTAGCCTGTTTGGCCAGCATATAGGCAAGTATGTTGCCTAGGACTCTGACGTGACCTGGATTCCAGACCAACACCATTGAAATACAGGTCCATTCCAGGGTATAGATGGACAACTGGATGGTCACTACCAAAGAATGACGGTAGCACTGGGCGATAGCTTGTAGGCTTCTCAAGGAGTCAGCACACACGAAAAACGACTCCCCAGGGCACGAGCGGATGAGCTCAAAAGCGCGAGATATAGCCACCAGCTCGGCAGTGAAAACACTGCAGCCAATTGGCATGGAATGCTGTTCAATATGGCCTCCATGGAAATCGCAAATCCGACATGACCATCAGCCATCGACCCATCGGTGTAAACCACTTCATGGCCTCTGTACATGTCGTGGAGGTGTGTGTGAATGGACCTGAAGTATAGGTGGTAAAGGCAAGGACTTCAGTTCGGAAAGAAGGGATCGGACATTAACTGCAATTGGAATCTCTGATCTGCACCGCCGATGTGGGAGATGAACGGCCGTGGGTGGTGTAAAGGAAACATTACGATAAGCAAGAGAACTACGAACATGTGAAACTTAACTGGCCAGCAGCTGTGCACACCTAACCTGCAATGGAGGGAATCCGGCCTCCGCCAAGACGCTGGTAACCAGACTCGTCCTTTAAGTTCCTGTCGCTAGGCGAACGCCACAGTGGTGCACTGGGTCGAGTAAACGCAACACTGAGGGCGCCGCCGAAGCATAAACCAGACTCCCATAGTGAAGGTGGGATTGAACAAGTGCTCTGTAGAGCTGCAGCAGTGTAGAGCGATCCACACCCCAGATGGTGTTGCTCAGGAAGCGGAGGGCATTGAAGTGCTGCCAGCATTTCCGCTTAAGCTGATGAAGGTGAGGAAGCCAAGCCCATCAGGTGTCTAAAAAGAATAATAAGAATCCACGTGTCTCCACTATAGCAAGTGGATCGTCATATGGTAAAGTTCTGGTTCTGGATGAACGGTACCAGGCCGGCAGAATTGCATAACACATGACTTTGCGGCCGAAAACTGGAAACCGTGGGCTAAAGCCCATGACTGCGCCTTGTGGACTGCTCCCTGTAGGTGCCACTCAGCAACACCAGTACTGGTGGAGAAGTACGAAATTCAAAACTCATCTGCAAACAAAAAAATGAGTGCGACGGCTCTAGACCACTAAAAATAGACACTCCATACAGAGCCCTGCAGTACCCCCTTTTCCTGGATACAGGTAGTATTTGGATGTGACTGACGTCCACAACCTCTACAAGTTACACTGGAAGTACAGGGGGAAGACATATGGCCGAACATCCAGCACTTAAAGCACTGCATGGGGACGAGATATCTGGCTTTACGTCACAGTGGTAGACCATCACCTTGACCTTCTCAGGCAACCTGTCACCCTCTAAGGCCAAGATGAAGGCACCGGTGGCAACCTGATAATCCCTCTGACTCCGATGGACGCGCTGGACGAAATGAACACCTGGCCGCTCTAAATTTTCACGCAGCTCGTCGTCAGAATGCAAAAGGTGGTCCCTGTGGAATATAATACACTGGACCATATTTAAGTTCCTATGGGGCGTGATGGTTACAAACATCCCCAATATGTCGCAAGTTAGTAATGACTGTGCAGAGGATGCGGTTTATATCAAGACTGACCCGGAGCGCGTTTTGGACAAGGCCTCCACCTCCCCAAACTTGTCCTCCAAATACTCCACAAAAAACTGAGGCTTCATGGACATGAAAGATTCCCCATCAACTCTCGTACATATCAGGTACCAGAGCCAATAAGCTTCACTGCCATCCTTAGCCTGGCGTCCCTCCCATGATATGACCAGGGAGGGTAACAATTTGGAGTCATTTCTTAACACTGAAGTTAGACTTCGGCGGACCACCAGCAATAGATGACGTACTACGCTTAATGGCGTGTAATCCACACTGATGCCACCCACTCCCACCAGTGGACCTCTCCACAGGTGCCACCCAGCCTCAGTAAGGGCCACCTAGCAGGATGGTCATTGCCAGGAGTCCTCATGCCCTAGGGTTTTTTGTTTTGTTTTGGTTTTAGGGCGCAAAACTGCTATAGTCATTAGCGCCCGGTCCGTGACTTAGGAAACAGTAAAAAACCGAAAATGGAAACCAGCAGCAATGGGAACGAAAGTCATAAAATTGGAGAAACTAAAAGCAGACAGAAGGCTTAAAAATCGACCACAGAAAGGGGTTGGTTGTCCCCAAAAAAAGCTTCAAATGACTGACGTCATTTCACTGGCACTAATAAACTTGAGAACGCGGTCGGCTGAGCGCGTGTCATCTGCTAAAATCGACGATATATCAGGCGATAGCTGTAGATGGGAGCGTAACGGATTAAAATAGGGGCACTCAATTAAAAGGTGTCTTACCGTCCACAGCTGAGAGCAGTGGGGACAGAGTGGGGGAGGATCGCCGCTTAAAAGATGTCGATGGCTAAAAAGACAGTGCTCTATCCGGAGTCTAGTTCAAATTACCACCTCCCAACGACGCGTTCGGGAGGAAGAGGTCCAAGCACAAGGAAGAGCTTTCACGTCCCGCAATTTATTATGGGGAAGTGTCGACCAATGCGCGTGCCATAAATTAACAACACGACGACATAAAACGCTCCGTAGATCGGCGAAGGGAATCGATTGAATATCTGGCCGAAAAAGAGAGACTACAGCCTTGGCTGCAATATCGGCCGCCTCATTTCCATAGATACCAACGTGTCCCGGGAGCCAGAGGAACACCACCGAGACGCCCCCCAGGTGGAGCAAGCGCAGACAGTCCTGAATCCGGTGGACCAGAGGCTGCACAGGATAAAGAGCTTGGAGACTGAGGAGAGAGCTGAGAGAATCTGAGCAGATAACGTTCTGTACCCGCTGATGGCGGCGGATGTAGTGGACAGCCTGAAGAACAGCGTAAAGCTCCGCAGTATACACCGAACACTGGTCGGGAAGCCGAAAGTGATTTGGGGTGTCGCCAACAATATAGGCACTCCCTACACCTAACGATGTTTTCGAGCCGTCGGTGTAAATAAATGTGGCGTCCGTCATTTGTGCAAATAGAGCAGCAAATGCCCGACGATATACAAGTGAAGGGGTACCATCCTTGGGAAATCGACAAAGGTCACGGAGCAGGCAGATCCGGGGACGGAGCCAACGCGGTGCTGTACCCCAAGTTGTCAAGAAGGTTTTAGGAAAGCGGACGGAAAGAGAATGGAGCAGTTGACGGAAGCGGACTTCCGGTGGGAGGATGCGCGGCCTGCATACCCTACATCAAAGGAGGCGTCGAAAAAAATGTCATGGGCTGGATTAGCAGGCATGGAAGACAGATGGCTAGCATAACCACTCAGGACTGCTCGCCGATTGGACAGCGGAGGTTCAGCAGTCTCGGCATAAAGGCTTTCCACAGGGCTGGTGTAAAGAGCTCCAGACACTAAACGTAATCCACGGTAGTGGATAGAGTCGAGACGCCGAAGAATACACGGCCGAGCAGAAGAGTAGACTATGCTTCCATAGCCCAATTTCGAGCGCACTAAGGCGCGATAGAGGCGGAGAAGGACCACTCGGTCCGCTCCCCAGGAGGTACCATTCAGGACACGGAGGGTGTTGAGGGATCGCAGACAGCGAGCCAAAAGATAAGAAACGTGGGAGGACCAGCACAGTTTTCTGTCCAACATAAGACCAAAGAATTTAGCGACGTCTGAAAACGGAAGGTTGACAGGACCTAGATGTAAGGAGGGCGGAAGAAACTCCTTACGTCGCCAAAAATTAACACAAACGGTCTTACTAGGAGAAAAACGGAAGCCGGTTTCCATGCTCCAAGAGTGGAGGCGATCGAGACACCCTTGAAGACGTCGTTCAAGAAGGCTGGTCCGTTGACAGCTGTAGTAGATCGCAAAATCTTCCACAACGAGGGAGACCGAAACATCGGGAAGGAGACAGTCCATAATTGGATTTATGGTAATGGCAAACAGAACATCACTTATCACGGAGCCCTGGGGTACCCCGTTCTCTTGGGAGAAAGTACGGGAGAGAGTAGTGTTCACCCGCACTCTAAATGTGTGCTCTGCCATAAATTCGCGAAGAAAAAGGGGCAGCCGACCTCGATAGCCCCAAGAGAAGAGTGTGGGGAGGATGCCTGTCCAACAGGTATCGTATGCTCTCTCCAGATCAAAAAATATTGCTACTGTTTGGCGTTTCCGGAGAAAACTGTTCATGAGAGAGAGCAACAAGATGGTCAACTGCAAAACGATGCTTTTGGAAACCGCATTGGGCAAGTGTTAAAAGACTGCAGGACTCCAGCCACCAAGCTAAACGGCAATTCGCCATACGCTCCAAAACCTTATATTCACTACTCGTGAGAGAAATGGGGTGATAGCTAGAGGGGAGATGTTTGTTCTTTCCAGGTTTCGGAACAGGAACGACGATAGCTTCCCGCCATCGTCTGGGAAAAGTACTGTCGGTCCAAATTCGATTATAAAGGCAAAGGGGGTAACGCAGACTATGGGTTGATAAATGCAGCAACATTTGGATGTGGGTACCATCCAGTCCTGGGGCGGAGGAGCGAGAAGAAGAGAGTGCATGTTGGAGTTCCCGCATTGAGAAAACAGTATTGTAGCTTTCGCGATTTTGAGAGGAGAAAGCAAGAGGTTGCACTTCCGCTGCACGTTTCTTCGGGAAAAAAGCTGGCGGGTAATTTGAAGAGCTCGAAATCTCAGCAAAGTGTTGACCCAATGAGTTAGAAATTGCGACGGGGTCCACTAACGTATCATGCGCGACAGTGAGCCCAGAGACCGGGGAGAAACTAGGCGCGCCAGATAACCGTCGAATCCGACTCCAGACTTCCGAGGAGGGAGTGAAGGTGTTAAATGAGCTAATAAAGAATTTCCACCTTGCCTTCTTGCTATCGCGGATGACACGACGGCATCGCGCTCGGAACTGCTTATAGCGGATACAGTTGGCCAATGTAGGATGGTGGCGGAAAACGCGAAGAGCACGACGCCGCTCACGTATTGCATCACGGCATGCCTCGTTCCACCAAGGAACCGGGAGCGCCGGGGCAATTCGGAGGTCCGTGGTATTGAACGTTCCGTAGCTTTAAGAATAACGTCTGTAATAGGAGTGACCTCATCGTCGACGCTAGGAAAGTGACGGTCATCGAATGTCGCTAGAGACGAAAAAAGTGTCCAATCGGCTTGGGCAAACTTCCAGTGTCGCGGGCGCATATGTAGCAGTTGTGGCTGCAATCTAAGTACACATGGAAAGTGGTCACTCAAGTGTGTATCAGCAAGGGCGAACCATTCGAAGCGCCGAGCTAGCGGAACAGTACCGACCGGAAGGTGCTGGAGTGCCTTCAACAGAGGGATATCAAATCGGACTGATTGAAAATGGGGGAAAACAAAGCGATAGTGAGGATGCAGCTTTGTTTCCTGAAGACAGAAGATGAGCGGCGAGTATGATCGTGAGAGGATCGACAACTCGTCCCGATTGGCTCGAATGCCGCGGATATTCCAATGGATAATGGACATAGGGTGAACAGAAAATGGAGGAATGTAACGAGGGTTGCCCTCAACTCGACGACTGCTCAGAACTTGCGACCGACAGCGTGGAACGGCATTCAGCCGAATGCAGAAATCCTGATCCATAGGTTGTTCAGGAGCAGCTCCTGCCATTACCGATCGGCCGCCAGCAGTGCACCTCGACGACACAGAAGACGGCCGAGGGCGGCTACGACCAGGTGGTGCTGTAGACGAGACACGCCGTGGCGGAGAAGGAGAGGAACTGTGTTTCTTATTAGCCTTCTTGGAAACAGGATGTTTAGATGAAGGAGGAACCGATGACTGAAGTTGGGGTACGTAAAAATTCTTCACGAGTATGCTCTTTTTTGGAAGTCTTTGTGTCTGACTTTTGGGCTCGACATTTAGCAGAACCCGATGAAGGGTGAGCCCTAGAGTGAGCAGGTGGAAGTGGGGAGGTTGAAGAGGCGATCTTTGCGCTGGCCGATCTGACCACCGTGGCACTAAAGGTAAGATCACAAGTCTGCGTGGCCGCCTCCTTTGTTGGCTGAGGAGAGGCAAGGACAGTGCTGTATTTTCCTGTCTGAGGCACAGTGGGATTTCGACTGGCGAATAATTTTCGAGCAGCAAAGGTCGACACCTTTTCCTTTGCTCTGATTTCCTGAATGAGCTTTTCGTCTTTAAAAATGGGGCAATCTCTAGAGGAAGCAGCGTGGTCACCCATACAGTTGATGCAACAAGGGGATGGAGGTGGACAAGCACCCTCATGGGCATCCTTGCCACACGTAACGCATTTGGCCGGATTGGAACATGACTGGCTGGTGTGATTGAACCACTGAGACCGATAGCAAAGCGTAGGGTTTGGGATGTAAGGGCGAACGGACATTCTAATAGCCCGCTTTTATGTTCGATGGGAGTTGAACTTTGTCAAATGTCAAGAAGACTGTATGGGTTGGAATGATCATGTCAACCCTTTTCATGACTATGAGCATCCGTTACGCCCTGGTCAGACAGGTAGTGTTGAATTTCCTCGTCGGACAATCCGATGAGGGAGCGTGCATAAACAATCCCACGTGAGGAATTTAAAGTGAGGAGCGCTTCCACCCGGACGGGGAAGGTGTGTAGCAGTGAAGTACACAGCAATTTTTGTGCCTGGAGGGCACTGACTGTTTCTAAGAACAAGGTGCCATTTCATAATCTGGAACAAGACTTAACAGGACCTGCAACTGCGTCGACACCTTTGAGAATAATGGAAGGGTTGACTGTGGAGAAGTCGTGACCTTCGTCAGACCGAGAAAAAACCAGGAACTGTGGCAACGATGGAAGGACTGTTTGTGGCTGAGACTCATTGAACTTACGCTTGTGAGTAGACATAGTAGAAGATGGGGAAACCATTGCGAAAGTATCCCCATGATTACCTACGTCTCTGATGGCGCGCTCCTTCCTTGTGGGGGCCCTCTGAGGGCACTCCCGCCTTAGGTGATTGTTCACACCTCAGGTCACACCTCCCGAGAAACGGACGGAGGGACCAATCGCCACTTTCGGAAGGTATCAGCTCGGGTAATCACCCCTCCCTGGGCCTGGTCGTTACCAGGGGGTACATATGTGTCCTACCTGTCTACCCAGGGCGGGTCGGCCGTCAGACACACACAGCAAGGAAAAAAGAGAAAGGGAAAAACAAAGGGAGAGGAATGAAGAGAGGTCTCAAACGCCGCAGCGTAGGAAAGGGCAAAGAGAACAGGTAAGGAAAAGGAGGACAAAGCAAGGACGAAGACTGGCAAGCAGAGAAAGTGAAGAATGCATATCATTTTCGAGCGTCCGTCTACGGCTGTAGGCAAAAAACATACTCCCAGAGGGAGAGAAAGGGAAGGAAAGAGGCGGAGGTGAGGGGGGGGGGGGGGGTGAAGATGGGGCATGGGGAAGGATGCGGAAAGGGAAGGTATGCAGCCTGGAAAAGAAGGCCACATTAGCTCGGGGTCCCGTGCTCGCTACGCACATATCCACGAGAGAGTTGTGGACCCCCTGGGGGTTTTTTGTAAATAATGCCAATGTTCAACCACTGTGAATTACAAATATGACATAGTGAAAGGAATTCCGACGGAGGCTACAACTGTGCATTGTAATGAATTCAGTGGCAACAATTTCCGATTTATGCAGGCAGTAGCCTTAACTGATTTGGCTATCCGAACACGCTTTGCGACTGTCCTTAAGTCCCGTCTTGTCGCACAATGCCTACGTAAAGTCCCCGTGTCCACCATACATATTGCTCAACGTATCACGTTGGATTCTCGCCGAAGTACAGGATAGAGTGCGCACACACGCTGTTACTATCTTCATCACTCTCAAGCCGTAAATTTATACAGGTGTGATCAGAAAGAACAGACGCCACACATTAATATAATCTACTTCACGCTAGGCTAATGCCGATAGGGAACTGACTGGGAATATTAGGTAAATTTAACATCTGTCGCCAAAGAGAGAAAGTAAAATGCTTGCGCCGCCTCTGGATGCTGATGCATGATGCCAGAGTTCATGAGCGCCACACCATTTAAGACGACTGTGTTGACGTGCGTGTTGCATGCAGAGCAGAGAGTTAGATCCATCTAAGATCAAACTGCTGACAGCAAGACGATGTGCAAGTGTGGGGAGGTGTATAAGGATCATCAGGATCCTTCCCCATAATGCGTTTTTGCTCATGAAAGTGTGCCTGTAATGTATACCGTAAAAGGAGCAGTGTCAGATATCGTCAACATCTCCGACGAAATGTAAGACTATTCATTTTCGTTCAAAGTGGAATTACTGTGACGCATACTAAGTAACTTTTCTGAATAATAACACCGCTTTGATGGCACTGTCACCGGTAACATAACCATCGATATCGTGCAGCGAGGGTATTTATAGTGTCTTGCTGCTGCTGTCTTACGTTACACATGGCCAGAATGTCTAGCTTTTCTGCCGACTTCGAGGCAGAGTTTCGTTGCGGAAATTATTACGTATTTCTTACTGTAATTCTAAGTTTATCTCACAATCGTTTCAGCAATGAGCATTTACTTATCTACGTCTACATGACTACTCTGCAATTCTCATTTAAGTGTTTGGCAGAGGGTTCATCGAACCACAATCATACAATTTCTCTACCATTCCACTCCCAAACAGCGCGCGGGAAAAACACCTAAACCTTTCTTTTCGAACTCCGATTTCTCTTATTTTGATGATCATTCCTACCTATGTAGGTTGGGCTCAAAGACCTTGTAAAAAATAACTAGACTCACTGATGGCGCTGCAGTCGTGGGATAAGTTGAACCTTCGGCTGGACGCCATTATAGTGGTGGTAGTCTGATGTGTTGTGTAGTATTGTTGTTTATGAAGACCCTGATTCAACGTTGTATATTTGTTGGGGCGTACATACAGTATTTGTTACTCGTAATTCTACTGTCTGTACGTTCCAATCAAAAGAAGTACAATGGTGAAGAGTCGTGCAGTGATTAATTGTACAAATAAATTCGAGAAAGGAACGAATATTACATTTCACAGGTATGTGGATATTTTAATTTGTTTTGTATGTCAGTGCACTTGCTTAGTAAATGTTTTTGTAACACGGTATTAGCATAATGTCTGTGCATATATATGCAGGTTTCCTTTCTCAAAACCACAGCTGTTACAAAAATCGTTACACGCTGTCAGGAGGCAAGATTTCCGACCGACAGAATACCATTTTATATGTTCCGATCATTTTGAAGAAAGTTGTTTCCTTGAAAATTACGTAAATCGCAGAACGCTGAAAGATGATGCTGTTCCATCCATCTTTCGTTTTCCAGACCATATACAGCAGAAGATAAATTTCTTTGTGAACCACATTTTTATTTTAACTATAAAAGTTGAGTTGCAAGCAACACGAAATTTGAGTTAGCAGGTTTTTTATCGTTATAAAATGCAACTGAATGTGTGTAATTGTAATCTGATTTCACAACTTCTCTTGATGGAACAGTTGAGTTTCATTTATTATATGAAAAAACCACATATAAACTGAAGTGTACATCTTCGAAAGTAAATATTGTGACTAATGCGATACTGGATGCCTGCCTAAAGTCTTGTTTGTTGTAGCTGTCTGATCGGTAGTGTTTTCATGGTCTAGGTTAGGTTGAAACTTGATAATTTGGTCGTGAGTTGCCAAAGCACTACGCCATATATAACGCACTTTTCGTCATAAAAGTGAAAGCAAGGTAGAGTCAGAAAATATCTATTGACAGTGGGCAAATCTTCGTGTATTTTGATCTATCGTAAATGAACTACGAAAAATACTAGGGGTCCAGTGCATAACTTTTAGCTACGGGTGCTTCCATGTACTACGTAATATAAATTCATAAACAGTGACTAGTTGCTGTTTGTTCATAAATTAAAAACTATATTGTAGTAACGTATTTAAATGAGGCATTATGTTTGTGACCTAACTCTAGGGAAGGCATTTTATAACAAAAAGTGACGTATAAACATTCGAAATCCGCGCGTCAGTTTACCACTCTAATGGCCGTCGGCCAGCTATTCAATTTGTCCGCTCTTTACAGTCGACCACTAGTGCGGTTGTGGGGCCTGGTTGGGCTCAACAAAATATTTTCGCATTCGGAAGAGCAAGTTGGTGACAAATTTCGTAAATAGATCTCGCCGCGAAGAGAAACGTCTTTGCTTTCATGACTTCCATCCCAACTCGCGTATCATATCTGCCACACTCTCTCCCCTATTACGTGATAATACAAAACGAGCTGCCCTTTTTTGCACCCTTTCGATGTCCTCCGTCAATCCCACCTGGTAAGGATCCCACACCGCGCAGCAATATTCTAACACAGGACGAACGAGTGTAGTGTAAGGTGTCCCTTTAGTGGACTTGTTGCATCTTCTAAGTGTCCTGCCAACGAAACGCAACCTTTGGCTCGCCTTCCCCACAATATTATCTATGTGGTCTTTAGAACTGAAGTTGTTCGTAATTTTAACACCCAGGTACTTAGTTGAATTGACAGCCTTGAGAATAGTACTATTTATCAAGTAATCGAATTCCAACGGATTTCTTTTGGAGCTCATGTGGATCACCTCACTTTTCGTTATTTAGCGTCAACTGCCACCTGCCACACCATGCAACAATCTTTTATAAATCGCTTTGCAACTGATACTGGTCTTCGGTTGACCTTACTAGACGGTAAATTACAGCATCATTTGCTAACAACCTAAGTTATTTCTAAAGTTAAATTAATTACTGACCTTTACCGTCTGATTTTGTAACGCGATTTGTTAGTTCCATGTGCGTAAATCCTAAGTTAGCACGCATTGAGTTAAATACATAATTACAGTTATGAATATCAGTTAGGGACCGACCAGGTTATGACCAGTTGGACTGGTGACCGATTAAATGCTTACAAATTATTTCCTTCTATATTACTGGATGGGATTCCTCATTTCGTGTAATCTTTTCCTTTCGTACTTATCCGTGTGGCATCCCACTCAACTACGTCATTCAGAATTCATATAACCGAAGACTATAGGAAGTCGTTTTCAAGATGAAAATGTTTTTCAGTAATTACTTTCTCCTTATCGGAAACTATTGGCTCACAATTCTCTTATTACGATTAGTTTCACTGATTTCACGATACTACGGTCGATAAATTAGCATTAACCGATTGGTAAGGTGGGGGAGGTTACGAAACTGCTCAAAAATATAGTAACTGAAAGATAGTGAAACTATTGTTAGCGTAGTCATTTCATCTGGTACATCGAGAACTGAAGAGTTTATCTCAGGAGAAGATTTGGTACGAGTTGGATATAAATTTATTCAAGTTTACGCCTGGTAGTGATAACGAAAGATAGCAGTGGCTGTAGGAAGTGAGAGATTCTACTGTAGCACACGTTTAGGCCAACATGTTTAGCGAAGTTGTCGCAATTGCTGTAATAATTGCAGGTGTGAGAAGTCATGGCACGAACGATTAGGTTAATATTTTATCTGACGGCCACAGATTTAACAGCTGTTAGAGATACAGCATAAAAATACCAGAGAACAGTTTTCTACGCTGTAAGGTATCTATTAGTTCTTTTCGATTTACCTTCCGATTACCGGGTTATACCGGCTGTTTTTGATACCGTGTCTTAAACTGAGAGCCGTTCCTTGTGTAGAGGATTTCTCAGATTCAAGTATTTTCCACATACACCATACTCTGCGGCCGCCTTACGGTGAGTGCTAGAGGGTACCGCCATGATTTTCCACTTGCCTGAAGCATTCGCCAATGATGCTTGGGATGAACGACTGCCGCTAAGGTTCCATATTTAGTTTAATTTGTTTCTCACTGGAATCATTTCGCCAGACTTTTAGCTGAATTTTTTTTACGTACATGAAACGTATTCGAAGTTGCAAATATGAATAATCACCAGATGTGTAATAGAATGACTACAAAGAAAATTTGTGCTGAAATGGGACTCTAGACCAGATTGCCCATTTTCCGCGAGCCTTACCATTAGGCTACCCTAGCACGCCTCACATACAAAGCCCAACTTCCTTAGGCAATCAAGCATGTGACTATAACCTGCAGTCTTAAGTCTACACTACGTGATCGAAAGTATCCTCACACCCCCAAAAACTGAAGTTTTTCTTATTAGCTGCATAGTGCTGTCACCTACTGCCAGGTACTCCACATCAGCGACGTCAATAGTCATCACGCATCATGAGAGCAGAATGGGGCGCCCCTCGGAAGTCACGGACTTCGAACGTGGTTAGGTGATTTATTTTTATTTACACGTCAAGTTCCGTAGGACCAAATTAAGGAGCGAATCTCTAAGGTCATGGAACGTGTCAGTACATGAACTTACAACATGAAAGTAATAACAGATAAATGTTCATGAACCTGAAAAAAGTCAGTTCATAAGTTTAAGTAAACGCTATCAGCAATACAATAAGAATCAGCTTAATTTTTCAATGAACTCCTCGACAGAACAGAGTGACCCATGAGGAAACACTTCAGTTTCTATTTGAACCGCGTGGATTACTGCTAAGATTTTTTAATTCGAGTGGCAGCTTATTGAAAATGGATGCAGCAGTATACTGCACACCGTTTTGCTCAAGAGTTAAGGAAGTCCGATCCAAATAGAGGTTTGATTTCTGCCGAGTATTAACCCAGTGAAAGCTGCTTATTCTTGGAAATTAATATTGGTAACAAGAAACGACAATAAGGAATGTACATATTGAGAGACCAAAGTCAAAATACCCAGACTCGTGAATAGAGGTCGACAAGAGGTTCGTTAACTCTCACCGCTTATTACCCGAACCGCCCGTTTCTGAGCAAAGATATCCTTCTAGAATGGGAAGTGTTGCCCCAAAATATAATACCATACAACATAAGTTAATGAAAATAAGCAAAGTAGACTAATTTACGTGTCGAAGTATCACTCACTCTTGATACCGTTCGAATTGTAAAAATGGCGGCATTAAGTCTTTGAACAAGATCCTGAACGTGGGCTTTCCACGACAGCTTACTATCTGAACACCTAGAAATTTGAACTGTTCAGTTTCACTGATCATATGCCCGTTCTGAGAGATTAAAACGTCAGGTCCTGTTGAATTGTGTGTCAAAAAACTGCAAAAACTGAGTCTTACTGTGATGTAACATTAGTTTATTTTCTACAAGCCATGAACTGAGGTCATGTACTGCACAACTGGAAACCGAGTCAATGTTGCACGCAATATCCTTTACTTCCAAGCTAGTGCCATCAGCAAACAAATATTTTAGAGTTACCCATAATACTAGAGGGCATATAATTTATATAAGTAAGGAACAGGAGCAGCCCCAACACTGATCCCTGGGACACACCCACTTGACAGTACCCCACTCAGATCCCACACCACAACCGTTTTCAACACTGAATAATGACCTTTTGCTACCTGTTCCTAAAGAGGTGAACCAATTGTGAGCTACTCCCCTTATTTCGCCACGGTCCAACTTCTGGAGCAATATTTTGTGATCAACACAGTCGAATTCCTTAGTTAAAAAATATGCCAAGCATTCGAAACTGTTTAGCCCATCCAATACCTCACAGAAAAAAGAGGATATAGCATTTTCAGTTGATAAACGACTTCTAAAGACGAACTGTACATCTGATAGCAAATCGTGTGATATAAAATGATCAATTAACCTTACATACACAGCCTTTTCGATAACTTTTGCAAATACTTATGGCATAGAAATAGGTCTAAAATTATCTACATTATCCCTTTCTCCCGTTTTATAAAGCGCCTTTACTACTGAGTACTTTAATAGCTCAGGAAACTGACCATTCCTAAAGTAAAAATTACAAATACTGCTAAATACAGGGCTAACATGTGCAGCACGGTACTTCAATATTCTGCTAGACACTCCATCATAACCATGAGAGTCCTTAGTTTTCAGTGATTTGATTATTGACTATCTCCCTCTTGTCTGTATCACAGAGGAGTATTTCAGACCTCAATCTTGGAAAGGCATTTGCTAAGAAATTTATATGATTTCCTGTAGAAACTAAATTTTTATTTAATTCACCAGCAATTCTCAGAAAATGATCGTTAATTACTATAGTATATATGATTCATCAGTAACAGAAAAATTATTGCTGCGAACTGGCTTTATATCATCGACCTTGTTCTGCTGACCAAACACTTCCTTCACAACTGACCATATTGTTTAATTTTATCCTGTGAATTACCTATTCTATTTGCATACCACATACTCTTGCCTTGCTAATAACATTTTGCAGCAACTTACAATACTGTTTGTTATGGGCTACTGTAGCTTATTTGTGACTACTTCTAACATTTTGATATAATTCCCACTTTGTTCTACATGATATCCTTATCCCACTAGTCAGCCACCTGGGCTGTCCGTTACTGCTAGCACCCCATTTAGAATGTTCTAATGGCAAGCAACTCAAAGGGAATGAGAAATGTGTTATGGAAAGCATTGTATTTATCGTCTATATTATCGACACTATAAACATCTTGCCATTCTTGTTCCTTGACCAGTTTTAGAAAAACTTTATTGCTGTTGGAGTAACTTTCCTACATAATTTGTAATTAAATATGATAGTGGTTTGAGTACAAAAGCCTGGCAGTGTTAAAATTTGTGCATCATGGTCTGAAAGGCCATTCACCCTTTTACTAACGGAGTGCCCATCCAGTAATGAAGAATAAAAATATTGTGTGACCGTGCTACTGTTCCCTGCACCCTAGTTGCAAAAAACACAGTTTGCATCATATCATGTGAATTTAGGAGATCTACTAACAACCTTTTTCTTGCACTATCTTATACAAAATTGATATTGAAGTCACCACATATAACTACTTTTACTTACTACAAAGTGAATCAAGAACCCTCTCTAGCTTAAGTAAAAATGCTCAAGTCTGAGTTAGGGGACCTATAAACAACAACAATCAGAGATTTAGTTTCACTAAATTCAACTAACGCTGCACAACTTTCAAATATCTGTTCAGTGCAATGTCGTATGTCTATGGACTCAAATGAAATACTGTTTTATACCTACAGAGTCACTCCCTCACCCCCCAAGGAACTCCTTGAGAAACAGCCAGCTAATCTGTAGCCTGGTAAAGGAAGTCCCTGAATTAAATTATTTAAGTGGTGCTCTGATATACCAATAATTTCAGAGTTAACATCTATTAGCAGTTCACTAACTTTATCTCTAATACCCCTTTTTTCGATGTTAATATGCTAATTCCTTCTCTACTTGGAAATATTACATCCTCTGAAGGTGAGCCATTAGTTAGAGGGACTTCCTTTAAACAGGTATACCTATCAGCTGACTTCAATCTAAAAAAGATGCCGCTCTAACACCAACTACTACAGGAATGTTTCCATGGTGACACCACCACCACCACCACCACCACCACCACCACCACCACCACCACCACCACACTGTCACCTATAAGCTTAGCCAGCCTCCCCTTCCCATACCTATTGAGGTGCAGGCCATGCCTAGTGAAACCCCATCTACTGATAGACCCAACTCGCACCACTGAGATGTGATCCATGCCCTCCTCCATCAGCGCCCTCCCCAGCCCCACGTTAACGCGCCTAACAGCCGCATTAAGGTGAGGCCAATCATGACGCTGAAACAGTTGCACGAAATGCACAATAGTGCCACCAGTTTGAGTAGCTATCTTAACCACTGACGTATTCCCTGTCCCTATCGAGACTGTTCCCAGCTCCACTCACTATCACTACCTGATCCTCCACGGTAAAATTCTTACCTAACTCCCCTATGCTTTCAGTCACCTGAGCCAACCCTGCACTAGGCTTCACAATGCTGATGACCTGGTACTCACTCCCCAACACTTCCTGCAACTGCTGGTCCACACCTCTACCGTGGGAACTACATAGCAGCAGAACCTTCCTACTGCTAGACTTTGCAACTAACCTAGGCCTCCTAACTGCTGAGGACTGGCTCTGACCACTATAGAACTTAATATCTGGTCATCAGTGCTGAGGACTGCTGCAGGTTCCCTACATCTACAGCTACACAAGGCTCCTCTCCACTCAACCGAGAGTTGGTCGTATCTATTGCATGTATGCTAAGTAAAACTTAATACCTCCTCTTCGTAGATACCTTCTTGCCAACTGCCAGTTCCCATTCCCCAACACCCTTCACCCTCAACCTACCTAGCTCCGCCTCTGCGCATTGTAACTGTACCTGAAGGGCACAGATCTTACGCTCCTGCTCCTCTATTAACTTTTTTCTACTACAGATTCTACATTCCCTGGAGATGATCTTCCTAAAATGACCACTGGCTTCCCCACTGCATTCCCCCAATTAAAATACTTTGAACAAATCCCACACCTTAATCCACTACTCACAAACCTACAACAGAGCCCACACTTCTCACTCATCGTAAAATTTTACAGTTACTGAAAAAACTATATCTACGTTACCAGAGTTGAGTTACACCAGTAGAACTATTTAAGAACTAACAATAATGATCTTGAAATTCTCTGCCCACTAAAAAGCAGCTACTTGTATTAATACTACTACAAAATAGCCAATACCAATACCAGCAAAACTTCACAAAATTGTTAGCTAAAACCGAAAAATTAAAACGGCCACTGTAACACTAAGTGAAGTAAAAACACTAAATGAAAATTTGACTGAAATATTTCACTAGAAAGAATAATAAACCTCAGCTGAAAACTAAAGCACGAAATTTACTAAACGACTTCAACACACTGAAAACTAAAAAACACAGCGAGCGAACGATTACAGAAGTTTATTAAGTCGTTATTTCGCCACAAACGGCACGAAACACCGCCGAAATCTTAAATTTAACAACTGTATTACAGAGCACAAATAAGTTTGTCAGTACTTAGCTTACAGCCGCTACAGCTGCAGTGCACGCCGGAAAATGTTAACACACTACTGAGGCGCGAGGCTTAGACGAACGACGAAAGCACACTCACAAATAATAGACCACTCAAGTCAATAACACAGGAAGAAAGATTAATGAAAATCCACTAATAAGTTACTTTTACGGCAAATATTAACACAAACTTTAAAATAAATGAAATCGGGTGTGATTTGTGTCATACGTCTCTACACGAGATTTCCACACTCCTAAATATCCATAGAACCACTGTTTCCGATGTAATGGTGAAGTGGAAACGTGAATGGACACGTACAACACAAAAGGGTACATGCCGACCTAGTCTGTTGACTGACAGACCGCCGACAGTTGAAGAGGGTAGTAATGTGTAATAGGCAGACATCTATCCACACCAGCAAACAGGAATTCCAAACAATCAGGATCCATTGCAAGAACTATGACGCTTAGGTGGAAGGTGAAAAAGCTAGGATTTAATGGTCGAGCGGCTGCTCATAAACCCCACATCGCGCAGGCAAATGACGATCGACCCCTCGCTTTGGGTAAGGAGGGTGAACATTGAAGGATTGAACAGTGGAAAACTGTTGTATGGAGTGACGAATTAACGTACACAATGTGGCGTTGCGATGGCAGGATGTGCGTACGGTGAATGCCCGGTGAACGTCACCTGCCAGCATGCATAGTGTGAACAATAAAATTCGGAGGCGGTGGTGTCATGGTGTGGTCATGTTTTTCATGAAGGGGGCTTGCACCCGTTTTTTGCATGGCACTATAGCAACACAGGCCTATGTTTCAAACTGCTTCTTGGGTTGGGCTGTTTGGGGGAGGAGACCAGACAGCGAGGTCTCATCGGTTTGGGGAAGGAAGTCGGCCGTGTCCTTTCAAAGGAACCGTCCCGACATTTGCCTCGAGCGATGGAAACTGCTTGTTGCTTCCCATTGTTGAATAGCAATTCGGGGATAGCCATAGCATATTTCAATACGATCGAAAACCTGTTCATAATGCACGGCCTCTTTCGGAGTGGTTACACGTCAATAATAGCCCTGTCATGGACTCCTCTGCGTAGAATCCTGACCAGGAACCTATAGAACACTTTTGGTATATTTTGGAACGTCATCTTAGTGCCAGACCTCACCGACCGATATCGATACCTCTCCTCAGGTCAGCACTTCATGAAGAATGAGCTGCCATTCCCCAAGAAACTTTTCAGCACCCGATTGAAAGTATGCATGCGAGAGTGGAAGCTGTCATCAAGGCTAAGGGTGGGCCAACACCATACTGAATTCAAGCATTAGCCATGGGTAAGTCAATTTTAGCCAGGTGTCGGCATACTTTTGATAATGTGTATGTATGTTGCTGTACAAGGGAGAAATTAATCTTTGAAGTCGCTTTCCCTGTGTCGGAGCCTAAATACGATACTGCAGTGCTTGTATTGTTCTTGAGTACGATTCAGTGTTCCTTCAGGCACATATACATGTCCATAGGAACACTGCATCGTTGTGTATGGCATGGGGGCGATCTGAAAGTAGTGTTCTTGAAGTTTGCCAAGACCGATAGCAATTTCTTTTCATTATTATCACCGGTTTCGACGAATCTACACATACATCCGCCTATGAAAAATGGACCTCGCCGTTAATGGGGAGGCTTGCGTGCCTCAGCGATACAGATGGCCGTACCGTAGGTTCAACCACAACGGAGGGGTATCTGTTGAGAGGCCAGATAAACATCTGGTTCCTGAAGAGGGGCAGCAGCCTTTTCAGTAGTTGCAGGGGCAACAGTCTGGATGATTGATCTGGCCTTTTAACATTAACCAAAACAGCCTTGCTGTTGTGCTACTGCGAACGGCTGAAAACAAGGGGAAACTACAGCCGTAATTTTTCTTGAGGGCATGCAGCTTTACTGTATGGTTAAATGATGGCGTCCTCTTGGGTAAAATATTCCGGAGGTAAAATAGTCCACCATTCGGATCTCCAGGCGGGGACTACTCAAGAGGACGTCGTTATCAGGAGAAAAAACTGGCGTTCTACGGATCGGAGCATGGAATATCAGATCCCTTAATCGGGCAGGTAGGTTAGGAAATTTAAAAAGGGAAATGGATAGGTTAAAATTAGATATAGTGGGAATTAGTGAAGTTCGGTGGCAGGAGGAATAAGACTTTTGGCCAGGTGAAAACAGGGTTATAAATACAAAATCAAATAGGGGTAATGCAGGAGTAGGTTTAATAATGAATAAAAAAATAGGCGTGGTCAAGATAGATACGAAGCCCATGCCTACCACTGTAGTACAAATTTATATGCCAACTAGCTCTGCAGATGAAGTAATTGATGAAATGTATGACGAGATAAAAAATTATTCAAGTAGTGAAGGGAGACGAAAATTTAATAGTCATGAGTGACGAATTTGAGAGTAGGAAAAGGGAGAAAAGGAAACATAGTAGGTGAATATGGATTGGGATAAGAAACGAAATAAACTGTCCGGTAGAATTTTGCACAGAGCGTTACTTAATCATAGCTAACACAAGGTTCAAGAATCATGAAAGAAGGTTGTATACATGGAAGAATCCTGGAGATACTAGAAGGTATCAGGTAGATTATATAATGGTAGATTTAGGAATCAGGTTTTAAAATGTAAGACATTTCCAGGGGCAGATGTGGATTCTGACCACAATCTATTGGTTATGAACTGCAGACAAACTACAAAAAGGTGGGAATTTAAGGAGATGGTACCTGGATAAACTGGCTGAACCAAAGATTGTAGAGTGTTCCAGGGAGAGCATAAGGGAACGATGGAAAATAACGGGGGAAAGAAATACAGTAGATGAAGAATGGGTAGCTCTGAGGGATGAAGTAGTGAAGGCAGCAGACGATCAAGTAGGTAAAAAGACGAAGGCTAGTAGAAATCCTTGGGTAACAGAAATATTGAATTTATTTGATGAAAGGAGAAAATATAAAAACGCAGTAAATGAAGCGGGCAGAAAGGAATACAAACTTCTCAAACATGAACGACAGTAAGTGCAAAACGGCTAAACAGGGATGGCTAAAGGACAAACGTAACGATGAAGAGGCTTATCTCACGTGGGGTAAGATAGATACCGCCTACAAGAAAATTAAACAGACCTTTGGAGATAAGAGAACCACTTGCATGAATATCAACAGCCTAGATGGAAACCTAGTTCTAAGCAAAGAAGGGAAAGCAGAAAGATGGAAGCAGTATATAGAGGGTCTATACAAGAGCGATGTACTTGAGGACAATAATATGGAAATGGCAGAGGATGTAGATAAAGATGAAATGGGAGATATGATACTGCGTGAAGAGTTTTACCGAGCACAAAGTCGTGAATAGAAACAAGGCCCCGGGAGTAGACAACATTCCATTAGAACTACTAATGGCCTTGGGAGAGCCAGTCCTGACAAAACTACCGTCTGGTGAGCAAGATGTGATAGGCAGGTGAAATTCCTCAGACTTCAACAAGAGTACAATAATTTCACTCCCAAAGAAAGCAGGTGTTGACAGATGTGAAAATTACCGAACTATCAGTTTAATAAGCCATGGCTGCCAAATACTAAAGTGAATTCTTTACAGACGAATGGAAAAACTGGTAGAAGCCAACCTCGGGGAAGATCAGTTTGGATCCCGTAGAAATGTTGGAACACGTGTGGCAATACTGACCTTACGACTTATCATAGAAGAAAGATTAAGGAAAGGCAAACCTACGTTTCTAGCATTTGTAGACTTAGAGAAATCTTTTGGCAATGTTGACTGGAATACTCTCAAATTCTAAAGGTGGCAGGGGTAAAATACAGGGAGAGAAAAACTATTTACAATTTGTAGAGAAACCAGATGACAATTTTAAGAGTCGAGGGGCATGGAAGGGAAGCAGCAGTTGGAAAGGGAAAGAGAGAGGGTTGTAGCCTCTCCCCGATGTTATTCAATCTGTATATTGAGCAAGTAGTAAAGGAAACAAAAGAAAAGTTCGGAGTAGGTATTAAAATCCATGGAGAAGGAATAAAAACTTTGAGGTTCGCCGATGACATTGTAATTCTGTCGGAGGTAGCAAAGGATTTGGAAGAGCGGTTAAACGGAATGGACAGTGTCATGAAAGGAGGGTATAAGATGAACATTAACAAAAGCAAAACGAGGATAATGGAATGTAGTCGAATTAAGTCGGGTGATGCTGAGGGAATTAGATTAGGAAATGAGACACCAAGTAGTAAAGGAGTTTTGCTATTTGGGGAACAGTAACTGATGATGGCTGAAGTAGAGATGATGTAAAATGTAGATTGTCAATGGCAAGGAAAGCGTTTCTGAAGAGAAATTTGTTAACATCAAGTATAGATTTAAATGTCAGGAAGTCGTTTCTGAAAGTATTTGGAGTGTAGCCATGTATGGAAGTGAAAGATGGACGATAAATAGTTTGGCCAATAAGAGAATAGAAGATTTCAGTATGTGGTGCTACAGAAGAATGGTGAAGATTATATGAGTAGATCACGTAAGTAATGAGGTATTGAATAGAATTGGGGAGAAGAGGAATTTTTGGCACCATTTAACAAGAAGGGACCGGTTGGTTCTGAGGCATCAAGGGATCACCAATTTAGTACTGAAGGGCAGCGTGGAGGGTGAAAATCGTAGAGAGAGACCAAGAGATGAATACACTAAGCAGATACAGAAGGATGTAGGTTGCAGTAAGTACTGGGAGATGATGAAGCTTCCACATGATACAGTAGTAGCATGGAGAGCTGCATCAAAACAGTCTCTGTACTTAAGACCACAACAATAACACTATTATCATCGGATCTAACTAAAATTGCAACATCATGTGACTTTCAGTGTTTTAACAAGCATGTACATCAAATGTTGTAATTTCCGATGATAACGGTGTAAATCTGTAAACTGGTCATCATCATAAAAATAATTACCAGTGTTCTTGGCAAATTTGATTCTTAAGACGGAGATAACATTGTACCTTTCTTAACACAAGCACTGCAATACCTTATTAATTCCTTGTACATGAAGATACAGGAAGTGTAGTAGTATAGGTTGTACACACATGGTTGACTGTATGCCGAAGTTTGGCTCTGCCGGTGGATCAATCTCAGAGCTCGCGCGCAGCTAGAAATCCGAGTACTTTTACATCAGGAATTTTCACTTTCGTTCCATTGCATGGCTGATGGTTTTCCATATTCTCAACTGCGAATGCATTGCATGTACTTCACTAGATACGTCTATCAATGATCATTAGCGCAACTTAAGTGATGCGGTATATTGAGTTCATATCGTTAAGCCCTTCTCCATTCAGAGTACACCAACGTATCTGCAGGTATTAAAGCGACTATGTCCTTTGGTTGCTGATGTCTGAAGCTGAAAGATATTCAAAATTCTTTCAGCACGTTACTGCCCCTTCTCGCTGCTTGCTTGCTGACCGGTATTTGAAAACTCCCGACTATAACGGAACTCTTCAACTAGAGTGTGAGGAGTACATTAAAATGCCGGAACTACACCCAAGCTGTTCGGTGCAAATCACCTCTGTCTAGCGCACTAGTGTTTTGCGTTTTACTGTGCGAGCAGGCTGACAACTAGCAACACAGACGCTCCGTCAGTTCCTGGGTGCGGAATTTAGTAATAAGATATTTTTACTGTTAGTATCTCGTGCTCCTGCACGTAGCGCAGGGTACGTTCAATGTACGTACAGCTGGAGTTAGTACTCCCAGTCCGAACATACATTTGGCATACAGTGCACACGCTTATGTTGTACCGGTTTCTCCGGCTGTGCGAGTATATACTACGAGAAGTACAGCATTTGTATACAGTTTTCAGTGCTTTAGCAGTCCGCAACCGCGAACTCAAAACAAGTGGCACTAAAAAGTGACTAAGTAAAACAAGCATCAATGCAACACACACACACACACACACACACACACACACACACACACACACACACACACTAAGAGGATTATGTTGAAGGGAAGGAAGTATTCAAACCTGGATGGAGAATGTATGGCACACTTTCACTAATAGAGCGCATCCCTTGACAGGACACGGAAGAGTCAGGAACTGATCACTTTTTGATAATGGAGGCAAATGAGCTAGGCGGGATGGGTGGCGTAAGCAACTTCAAGAAGATGTAAATTGCAGTACGTACGTATGGAGGAAAAGGCTTTCCATGGGATATCTTAGCGTCATGAGCTGCTGTATTAAACCTCTATTCGTGCCAAAACAAAAAAAAAATTATAATATTGTGCATGGAAGTAATCCAGGCGTCTCTTTGCTGCAGGATAAACCTTCCAAATAACTGGGAGCTATTAGGCAACAAATTGTGGCAGTCATCACTATGGCCGGTCTGTAACGTATGACGAGACCTGTAATAACTTTCACACGAATGACGACTATTTTTGAGTATATCGTTATAAAACCTGAATCTTGTGCTTTCACCACTGAAGTGATCGGTTAATGTTAAAGCCATGTGTTTTTTATATGGCAGCGTTGGCAACTGAGTAACGTGCATCTTAGGGACGAATTTAAGCTCGTCTCATATGAACTAACGTAAGGACAACCTAATCACGTGCAAAAAATCGAAAACAACAGTCAAGTAACTGCGGCATCCAAGCCTTTAATACGCTTTCTTCGGTATCACATATCTACCCATATCCGAAGTTGCATGTACATTTTCCGAGAAATGTTGGAAAGCGATTAACGAAGCCAGAGTTTTCAAAGTTTTGAACTCCAGAGCTACAAAAACACTGACTGGACTGAGTATTTGTTACCTAACTGACTCGATGTGCGGAACTTGTTATGGACAACGTGTGCCACCTACGACAGTCTACAATAATTCAAAGTGCCATACACACTCCAGGGATGTAGGGATTGTCGGCAAGCGACGGAAAAACAGGAACAGCAGTCAAAAAGGAAAACCCAACAGCAGTATAATGTAAAATCAACGATACTACTACAACCGACAGTATTGCTGTGTCGTCATAACTAAGTTGCCGAAAGATTGTACGAAACCCCAAAGTTTTCACGCAACTAACACTTAAATACTTTCGTATCATTAGTATGTCTATTCGGTGTATGTTAATATTACTGTGGTGATAGACCAATTGCACCATTAGCGTAGTGGAGATATGAGCCTGAAAGAGAAACTGTCTACGATATAAATAAAAAATGGTTCAAATGGCTCTGAGCACTATGCGACTTAACTTCTGAGGTCATCAGTCGCCTAGAACTTGGAACGAATTAAACCTAACTAACCTAAGGACATCACACACATCCATGCCCGAGGCAAGATTCGAACCTGCGTCCGTAGCGGTCGCTCGGCTCCAGACTGTAGCGCCTAGAACAGCTCGGCCACTCCGGCCGGAGATATAAATAAAAAGAATGCATTAGCAAAATACAGTTCTACACACTAACGGGATGTATATGGAAACTGGTTTACTGCGGGAATGTGATTATTAAAGTTTTCAGACACATTAGGAACAAGGGGAAAACGGAGGTTTTAATAAGGAACAGATTTAAGTATCGTATGTGTTATGTATATGAAAAACGCTGTTATGACATGACATTAGCTGGTTTCACCAAATCACAGGCAGACTACTGCCTACCAACGTAACGTAAACCTTTGACTACACTGCAGTTGGGTCATCACAACCTCACAATCATACATAGATCTCGTACGGAACACTCCAAAGTGTCCTTTATTTTAAAGAATTAACATCTCAAATAGTCCCATGTTGGTGTAGGAAAATATATTAGAACCCACAAGATAAACGACATATTACAATGAAATATAAAGCAATCTGAAGTGTAACAAATGAAACTTTCACACTTCGTATATGTAACATATGAAGACATGAAAATAAAATTATGAAAAGATTAAGGAACAATGTATCAAGAAGGATTTTATCTTGAACACTAGCGAACGCCTAAGACACTGCAATGAAAACGGAAGGGGGGGGGGGGGGAGGGAGGAGAATTATAGCTGTACCAAATTAGTTGTGTACACGGAGTGCGAAAATGAGGGCATACATATTAATAATGAACAACTGTCTCCATGGCGCTACTGAAGCTTAAGTTTCCTTTGGGCATAGCGGTGCTTTACCGAGAATGCTTCGGTAGCATGTAGTGTGTCCTCGCCTTCCTGGTAACTGAATTATCCTACCACTCACAGGGTTCCACACACTTTGACTCCAACCACCGCGGAACATGTCATTTTTCACTTTAGCACGTGATCTGTCGAACGTGGATTCATGATTGATAAAAATCCAGATCCGACTGGATACAGAACCGAGGACCTCAGGAATTTATGTCTGACAGCCACTTCAGTATCGAGCCACACCCTTCAGTGCTATTAACGACATTTAAGGACATGAGTCAATTTCGTAACCTAATCGAACTACACTTATTTAAGAAACTTAGCACTACCAAATGCAAGCGCGCTGGCTCTCTAAAACAGCCGGGACATGCATCAAGTGATCTACAGAAAACAAAATTCTGCGACATGGTTGATTAAGCATTGTTAACCGATTTCATGTTTAACAACACATTCCCATCTGAGTCCCAATGCATAGTCTTGAACCAAATGGTCTTAGATACAGAGGATCCTTAGAGAAACCAATTTAAAATTTTAATCAAGAAAATAATGGTATTTCACCTACAGCATTTACACGTAACTATCTTTCCATTGCTATAATCTAGGGTCGACAGAAGCGTCCGATCCCACGCGTCGGCTTTGACCCGTGACGTAAGGGTGTTGTGTGTGACGTCATGACGGCGCGGAGTTTGGTTTGAGTGTGGCTGTCTCCAGTTCTGTTTTATCTTATTTTATTTACTTTTCTGATCTGTTCGTTCTATCCCGTGAGATTTTTTTAAAAAAAGACAAAAACACCAATCAGCTACTGAAGCATCTTTATCTTCTATGGGTTGCATGGGTTACGACCCCATTTCCCGCGCTTCTCCCGTTAGTGTCATTAGGCTTCTTGTGGAAAGTGCGTGTGTTTGTTTTTGTTTCCGCCATATTTTTGACGTCATGGGTCAAAGCAGACGGGTGGGATCGGACGCTTCCGTATTTCCATAATCTATGTTCCCATAGAATAAAAGTAAACTTTAGTGTCTGAATAATCACCAGACAGCATATTCCTTGCGCATAAACGCGAATAATATTTCGCATCTGGCTATATTTGTACTATATCACGCCGCAAAACTAATTTATGAGCGATATGTACTTTTGACTCCCGAATTTCATGTTTCTAAGCAGCTATGAGAAGTCAAAATCGTGCTAGATTTCGTGTTAAAAAAATGTGCCTCTTGCTTGTGCACTATAGTATGGCATGAGGCAGCACCAGAGATTCAAAATAATGATGCTGCCACCAGACAATACATCTCAAACGAAGCATTAATACGTCGACTTCAGCAACTGATCTACTGTGCCACACGAGAAATATTCTGCATTCCACAATTAAGCACAGTCTTTACTTACGTTTCAAACAACTAATTAGAAACGAATGTGCTGTCAGTTCCTTCTGTTCACCCCACTCGATTCGTGCACTGGACTGTTATTATAAGACACACTTTTGTTCACTTCCACTCCTGTACCGACATGACAACACACCATGAGCAGCCCTATTATTACCGTATCTGCATGCTCTTCTTCCTCCACACGAATGTTAGCGCCGTCCTACAGGGGCGTATCGACTGGAGGACACGATCGATTGAGATACATGGCAACGTACTCGAGTTTCAGCGATAAATCGTGCGCGTTTCAGAGAAACCACGTAACGGAACCAGAAAAATCTCTATCTAAGCTGTCTGACCCATGCAAAGACGACTTCTGGTAAAATATTACTTAATAGATTAATTGTGTGATAAGCTGGAGCGGAAGCTATTCAAGTTTACTCTAAACTTCTGAATACCCTTTCAAACACATGGAATGGAGATGCACAAGATGCATCTGAAAAGTTCGGTGAATGGTCTCAGACAATAAAGGTAACAAAAGTTACAAACAAAATACCTTCACTGGACTTCAAAGCAATCACCGTCAGCTACAACACACTTATGACATCAGTCTGTGAAGCTGTTGGAAACTATCAAGAAACACTTGTTGTGTGATCGCTCGAAGTATTGTGGTCACGCGTTGTTGAACGTCCGAAATGTTTGCAAATATTGGTGAACAATAGTGCTTATACCAACTCTGTTTCTCTACAGCTCATCTGCTGTTATTCTCAAAGACAGCCACGGATCATCCGCAAACTTCCGTCGCAATGGTATCTTTGCAAAATGGAGCGCAATATGGAGCAATGCGTTAACATGAAATTTTGTTTCAAATTAGGGAAAACGGCGGCGGAGACAAAAGGAATGATTGTGCAAGCGTACTGTGTTGAAGTTCTACGTATAAAGTGTTTAATTGTGTGGTTTAAACACGTTAGAGACCGAGGACGACCTGCATTCGGGTCAAGGTGCAGAACCCCAGAGAACATCGAACGAGCGCGACCGATGCTTGTGGGTGATAGACGGCCGTGTTTGAGAATGAGAACAGGAGAGGGAACGATGAGCAAAGACAGAGTAAGCACTGGTCTTCAAAAACATTCTCAGACGTTACGGATATCCATCAGTGCGTGCCCCGAGAGATGCCACGACAAGTGTTTGCAACAGCTTTGCAACCGAAGTCAGAGTAGTTCAAATGGCTCTAAGCACTATGGGACTTAACTTCTAAGGTCATCAGTCCCCTAGAACTTAGAACTACTTAAACCTAACTAACCTAAGGACATCACACACATCCATGCCCGAGGCAGGATTCGAACCTGCGACCGTAGCGGTCGCGCGGTTCAAGACTGTAGCGCCTAGAACCGCTCGACCACCTCGGCCGGCCAGTCAGAGTAGTGTTGTGGCTCATGGTGATTACACTGAAACCCAGTAAAGGCATTTTGTTCGTAATTCTTGTTTCCTTTCATTTCTGAGACTAATGAACCGTTCTTTTCGGACACATCTTGTAGAATGTGTGAGCTACGACATTTTTTTGTAAGCGCTAACCTTATTTGCATTGGATAAAGTAAACCTGAAATACTTTTCCTGTTCATCACATTATTATTTTCTGTTTGTGTACGTCTAGCGCTTGCCCTGTAGCGATAAGATCCACTCATGCACTCTTATTCGAACAAGCAGAATACGAAGAATGCATTTTACAGACGTTTACAGACGTTGCTAACATTCTATGTACTGTATGAAGGGTTTACCTATATACTCATGAACGGAAACTCGCGTGTATGACATCTAACGTCCCCTGAAACATTAACTCACGTTCAGTGTCTAAGAACAGTTTTAATTATGTTTTTCACGTCTGGTGTCAAAGCCACAAATTTACCGAAAGGCAATTCCATTTTTCACCTTGATTGTTATACGATGACTGTAATTTATACTACGAGCAGATGGTTTCCGAGTATGCCATTTTTCAAGTGCAGCCTCCTTTCCTCTTAAATTTGTATCGTCAGCCTTTGTGGGTGTATACTAATGCATATTCCCAATTTTAACACGCAAACACCAACGAGAACATTCGTATAGGCTTTAAAATAACATTACTGCCTCAGTGGCATACGCACACAAACGGCATCTGCGATTTATTATGAGATTTTATGTTTATATAACTATGGGCCCAAGGAAATAACGTCATTTTACAAGCGTTGACGAATATGGAACATGGTTCTCTCTAGTGGTTTGTACCATAGCACTTACATTTCGAAATGACAGGTTTACATTTCTTAACTCCCACAAAGCGTCACGACGTACTTTTACGAGCAGACTGTACCACTGATATCGGTATTACCTGTTTTTACTTAAAGTGACTTCTGTATAACAATGCTCTTTGATGTAACACCCATGTAAAATTTTTATTCATTATTTATGATAATTTATGTGAACGTAATTCATCTATGGATGTAATTCCAATAGTAATGTGCTGTAAATGAATTTAAAAGTCAAAACTGGAACTGTAATACTGGTTCGTGCATAGGGAAAGCAGGTTTGTAAACATGTAAGGCTTGGAGGGACCTTCCTCCGCAGGTGAACTCGATAGGCGCGAATAGAAAAGGTGGAGCTGGCGGTCGAACTGCGAGATTCCTGTGTGGCTTACGTCAGTCGGTGGCTAGCAGTAAGATGGTGTGCATCTTGCGAACTGAAAGAGGCGAGAACAACTACAAGATTATATAATATAGCCTCAGATGTGGAACTAATTCGACTTATTATTCATGGCATACTTTGGTTAGCTCTGTACTATGAAAATCAGACTTTAAGAAGAGAATTTTCGGGCTCGTTGTACAGGAGGAGCCATGGTTACTTTTGACGCCTTTTATGAATAACCTGGGAAATCGACACTGTCACCACCTTCTTCTCAAATTATCAGTTGAGTACTGTCTAATAGTATGAATCAATTATGTGCTTTCGTTTCCAATAACAAGTATGTGTTCTGTAAATTTAGTGTTGAGCACAGTGTTTTACCCTCTACCAAGTGCTACGACCAATCCGAGTATCCTGTTTTACTGACATGAATATCAGTTGCCTTCGTTAACAAAAATTAATAAACTTTGTGGACTTGTATAATACATAATTATTTATTATGCAAAAGTTTTGAAATAATCCACGAATTTTTCATAAATGGGCAGTTAAAGTATTCAGTTCAAAGATTTTTCTTGTTGAAATAATGGCATTTACTATTTCATGTGTTATTTAGTTAACAGTGTCTCTCCTATTGCCACTGATTGAAGTGTTCAGCCACGATCTCAGTCTGCTGATAAAGTAGTTTCTGGATCCCCATGCTTATAGCTGGGCCAGATATAGATTTCAATTTACAATAACAATCAAGAATAAGCAACTGGCTAAAAATGTTCAAACTGTACTAGATCCAGGTATCGCAAATTCCAAGTGAGCAAAATAATATAAGGAAGTGAACGTTCTTTAATAATGCAAATAATAACGAGTACAAAAGATAAAATTACTTCATATCTTTCACAATAGTGGTAATTTTCTATAATTAAACTGACAAAAGAACCTCTTGTCCAAGTTAGTAGTGCTCCATCATTATCAATCATTTACCTGCAATTATTATAATCTCGGTACTGTATTGTACAGATATTAAGTGTTAAGTGAAGCTATTAATACTCCTTCTGCGTAGTTCAAGTCAAATCACTGGAACACCACTTGCTAAATTGTGCTACTGTCTTGCACCTTATGAGCAAAACAGAAGTTCAGTATCAAGTAAAGCAAACCCCAATAGTTAAATTACTTTATGAACCAAGCTAGTACTGGGTACAAGTTTTCCTAATTAGGCTGGCGACCGTTTCTTTTTAAGTAATTATTGTTCACTTGATTACCAATCGAACCTTGGTTCCATTCCCGTTTATCTTGCTATTGCTTACTTTGAATAGAAATCTTTAGGGAAACAAAATTAGTCCAATACCTAACGGTTACACGCCATCACGATCACAAAATAAAAGTCCATTCACAGAGATTACGTTATCAGATTATCACTAATTTAGTATTAGCCAGTAATGTTATAAGAGGACAACGCACTTGAAAATGGTAAACAACCGACATCAGGTAACAATGGTAAATGTGTCGGCGATACCACAATGCCCTGGAAGGAAAATGGAATTGTCCTTCAGTTTTAATGACATTAATAGCCAAAAACGTCAAGTGCAGATTAAATAAATAATCTGTGAACTTCTGCCACGAAATGTATTTCAAAGCTCTTTCAGACTGTTATATACCAAACGACGAGCATCGAACAGAAAAGTTTTAGTAATCTGTACGGAAAAAAACCAAAACATTTCACAAATCACGTCTCGTCATGGGCATGTACAAACACTTTGGAGATGAAATGTATGGTACCCAATTATGATTTTTCTGGGTCTATAGACTCCAAAATAGATCTGATCACTGCAGGTTCTGCATGAGAGAAATAATTTAATTCAACTGGTTCAGTAATTAAAAGTAGTTGACAGCTTATGTTCTCGGTTACCACCGACGAAAAGACCACTGTACCCGTGACTGGAGATGAACTACAATCTCGAACATGGCAAATGAACAGGTAGTGTCCTATTCAAAGGAACCATCACAGTATTCACTTTAACTGATTTAATGAAAAGAAGGCTAATTTAAATCAGCAAGGTAAGACAAGAATTGGAACGCCACACACGAGAACACGAGTTCAGCGGGCTGCATTGTCTCGCAACGTGAGGTTCTCAACAAGATCCTAGTCGTCATCGCACTTGTACCCTCAGAGAGATAATGCGTAACACCACCATTTCCAAATGCGTTAAAACGATGTTATCAATATTGTATGATCAAGAGAATGTTTTATTGTTTCAATAAATCCCCCTTTCCCCCTCCAATATCTCCTATCTCCAGAAAAAATGTTATTTGACTACATGACCACATAGCAATAGACACCTTGGAATGCCATAGCGCGATATACCGACGGCTTTAACCCAGCTCAGACCGCAAGCTGTGTGTATCGTGGTGTCAATTACACGGCGCACTGGTTGAGGTACTGCATTCCAGAGGCCGGCAGTTCCAAACTTCGTCCGAGCATTCATATTTAAGTTTAACGTGTCTTCCCTAAATCGCTGAAGGTAAATTCCAAGGGTACTCCTTTCAAGAAGATACGGCCGACTGACTTCCTGTTCCTTCCATATTCTCCTGTTCTAATGACGTCGTCGTCGATGAGGAATTAAACTTTTATCCTCCTTCATTTATTACTACACTTCACAGTTGTAAAAACAGAAGAAAGAGGTGCTACATGTTAACAGATCGATCTCTCTAATCCTATACCTCATTGTTATATATAACTCTTGTGAATTTATTTCTAATAATTGTATGAATAAAAATGTTTGTTCTAGAACAACATCAATCAGAATACACAGAGATACTTTCTGCGCAAATATATTCGTTCCCTGGTCAAAGTGGCCCTTAACCCAGACACTGTCATGGGAGAGATACATGTGACCATATCTCATCGACATGAAGCTGACTTATTCTCTTCAAACTGTCACCTAAGCCTTATAGTTGTTATGACGCAACACAGTCTTTATTGCGTAGAAAATCTGGATACACTGTACTCATTGACAGTTCATAATTCCTGTCCGCTCCAGGCCGTCGTAAGTTCTAGAACACACCAAGAGAACAATCCACATAATCTGGGCTCAAGCCAGTCCGTCACTAACTTGTTGATGGTAATTATTATTATCCATTGATTTGTATAATTACATGCCTCTGCACAGATAGAAGCTAGGAGGCGAACAGATAAGGAAAAAAGTGATTAAGAGAGGGTGTCCAGACAAAAGAAAATATTTTTGACAAAGATGTTTACACAGTTATCCGTAAATTAAGCTTTCACACTATTCAAGTCTCTTTTTGTCGCAATAGAAAATAGAGTAGACCTTTATCACTCTCCACGTAAAATAATTCACAAAAGAGAAAGTATGTGTTCAGGCTGAGTGACGTTTTGTGATAGCACATTTGCTTCGAAAATGTAGACAGTAATAACTGATTAAGATTGTAGAACAGCAACGATATGGCAGAATTCCTATGCCTCGCTCAGTCAATGAGGAGCGCTCAAGCGACGTAGAAACTTAAATGTGCCACTACCCCATGTCGGCATATAGGAGACATGACGCGATTATATAAGTTCTAACGAATAGTATTACACCCGTGCAAGAAATATGTACATTGTACCATGATATTTTGGCCTGTGTAGTGAATGCTATAAATTGTGAACGGAAAAATTTGGATGCAACAGTGAGAAGCTATTGGACCACACACTGGAGCGTCACCATGATATGACTATCTCGTCCACGAGGTCGAAATGGGCTATACTGCTCAGTTCGCAGCATTCAATCAGCACTGAAGCGCCACGGCAGGTGTGTACCTGTATGTATCGACGATTTGACACAGTCGGCTGTGAGGGTTGCAAACCATATTCTACTTTCCACATAACGTGATTTATCATCATGGCAGTGGTCATGTTAACGCCAACAGTGGGGTGCTGAACTGTAAAATGTCTTATAATAATGGCTGCATATGGGTTAGAATTAGATATTAGATGTACTCTTCGCTATAATTGAGACATAGTGAGGACATCCTCTGGGATGTAGACTGTGTCAGAAAATAAAAATACACAATAAATAATTACAAAATAAGAAGAGATATGTTAATGGCCTTCCACAGACCCCAAATAAAATAACCCTTGTCGATATGGAATCGGTAAAAAATTTTTTTAAGTATATTTGTATTTAAGAGGATATAAAACTTGTCACCAAATATTAAAAGTTCAATTCACTGTGTTGCATATGATAATTATAAGTATTGGGGCTTGGAAAACTTCAGTTTTGCTTGAAGAGATACCACAGAAAACAAGCCCATATGGCATCATGAAATGAAAGCAAGCAGAGTATGCTAGAAAAATTTAGACACTTCAGCAGTTAAATGCTATGCTTCTCCCAGTTAAATTTATTATCAAGCTGTAATCCCAAGAATTTAACACTGTCCAATTCTTCCAATTTCAGAGACTGCAATTTCCAATCGGACTAACATACAGTTTTACAATTAAACAAGTGCAAGGAAATCTTCTGGTAAACCTTGCGGGATGTAAGGTCGTGGTCCATGAAACTCTTCAGATCCTAACGTTTCGTCCAGTGCTTCGCTGGACATCTTCAGAGGGGGGTTTCTCCTCCGGTGAGTCTTGCAAGGAAAAACTTTAAAATATTGCGTTATCATCCTCTAAGACTCCTGCTTCTCTAATGATCAAGTATATGTAGCTTGCCCTTGAGCAGAAAATCCGAAAAATTTGTTCATATACATCCCAGATACGAAAACAGAAGTGTTGTTTTTAAACAATTATTGTAAATAGTTATAATATGTTCTCAATAATTTTTTTTTACCTCTTATGCTTTAAAGGTTATCCTTATATTCCAGCAAGCACAGAATCTCATATCAACTCCCTGAGCAAAACTGGGTACCCCTGCTATATATATTATAAATTATTATTATTATACTAAACTCTTTCCAGTTTTATTTACTGATTATCTGTCTGTAACTTCCACTGACAAAAAAAATGGCTCTGAGCACTATGGGACTCAACTGCTGAGGTCATTAGTCCCCTAGAACTTAGAACTACTTAAACCTAACTAACCTAAGGACATCACAAACATCCATGCCCGAGGCAGGATTCGAACCTGCGACCGTAGCGGTCTTGCGGTTCCAGACTGCAGCGGCTTTAACCGTACGGCCACTTCGGCCGGCTCTTCCACTGACAATTGACGATGATAATAGCATGATAATGTCCCACCAACAATGTTTGAATATCTAATCATGCCATAATATCATTTTTATGCGCTTAAACATCTATTATATATGCCAAAATACTGCCTGCATTTACTGTATGTGATAATTTATCTTAGTGCCACTTCTTCAGTGTCCATAGGGAACAAATAATTAAAGTATGACATGCTGTTATTAATTGTTCATAAACAAGTATCCTTGGATACTGCTTTTGAGCACACCATGTCGAAACTACATCTCAAACTATCACAACTTAACTTTTAATTTTCACAAGTGCGTCTTTCTGTCTGCTTGTTGATTAGTTTTCCAGAGACATTGTGTGGCCGAAGTATTGTTTTTTCGAATGTATACCCTGTGATGAATTTTGGTAAACTGTAATCTCTGGTTGTCTCATATTATTAGATTTTTATACCAACCCATTGTCCTGATGGATAATTTTAATGAAGTTTTTATACATAATTTGCTCATTTAGTATTTTCTACAGGTATTTGTGTGTATGTACATAGACACAGTCTCTTCAAGGTTCTTTATTAACAATTCTCTTGGTGTTACGTTTATAATTTGGCTAGCTTGTTCTTTATTATCTGCTGTGTGCTGTAGGAATTTTAGGTTGTGAAGAAAAGTAGATGGAATGGCGTCGCTGTCTTAAAGGTATTCTTGGTCCTAATGTTGAGGTTTCTACCCATCTGAGCTACGTAGAATTTATCACAGCCTTTACATCGAATTTTGTGTATTCATGGGTTTCAGTGTGTAACACCATAGCACTAATGTTCTAGTGATTTATTTTGCCGTTTTGTTTTATTTAATGTTACATCGATGAGTTTCTGTAAATGTTGTTGGAATGAATCGATACCATGAGAGTGGTTATTCTTTTCTGTGTAATAAACTTCGATGTCATGGTTTGATTCTATGCAATGCAGTGTATCTGTCATTTAAATTCTTTGTCTCATTTGTGGGGAACAAAACTTAATGTATATAATTGTAATTTTGTTTAAATAATTTTTTGTAGAAATACCACTATGTGCAAATATTCTGTTTTAATTAATATGTTTGGCTGTTGTTATGTAATTGCTGATCCTTCCTTAGGTTTCTGAGTCATTTTGTATGTAAAAGGTGTTGTGGTTCCCCTCGGGAACAGAAGCATGCAGCGCGCAAATTGTGTTTGGCCTACGTAGAAAAGATGGACCAAGAGTCAGTCGGGGACGAGCTACCAAACTGTCAACTGCTCATATAAAAGTTGTGTATTGTGCAGGTGCTGAGAGAGGGTTTTCGTGCCACTTTCCAAGATATCAGATGGACGGATAAAGAGCTGGAACTATTCTGGAATTGGTATCTATTATCGCCACCAAGAAATGACAGGGTCCAGCATTTCCGCCTGCTAATCCACCCACCGACATGCACTAGCCACCACGTTGTGCAATCACTGAAAAAGGAACCAAGGAATCGTAAATATGTAATGTGAAGGAACAGCTCATTGGATATTTTAGTGTGCGCAAATATAACGTAACTTATACTCGAACTCTTATACTTATCTTGATTTTTTTATCTTTAGTCACCCAACCACTTAGGGTCCTACCCATGTCAAAAATTCTTACCAAGTGTTCATATTGTGAAAACAGGAAAGCCCAGTGTTTTACTAATTAATGCCACTTGAACATAGTAAAAAGAAAGTTAAAGTTTATGTAGCAGAACTGAGTAATATAGTAAGTGATGCTTGTTGAAAATAATTTGTTCTATTAAAACTGCTTATTAATATTTTGTTGATAACTTCTAAAGTGAATGCTCTCAAAACTGTGGCTTATAGAGTTTTGCAGATTTAATGATCACAGTGCTGCCTGTTGAAAATCAGCCAAAGGTGAGCTATTGTCTTATAACCACGTCAAGTTGTATTCTACTGCAGTAAAAGTTGAGAACTATTACTGTTGAAAGTTACATGTTCATGCTTGATAAGGGCTTGTTTCTCTAGTGTATTGAAAGGGTGTTTGATTTTCTCTGCTACAGTGCTCAAGATTAAGGACCCCCCTCCATTTAAAGTAGTTCAAATACACAAAGTTACTTAATTATAGCAAGTTTCAATTACTCTTACTATTCAAGTGAAATTCTGTACAATATTGGGTTCCTCTTGTGTATTAAAAGTGCATATTAATGGTGTAATAGGATCAACAGCTTGTCTATTGTACTCTTGCTAGATAACGATTAATAGAAAGACCACTATCGATGAAAACAATAGTTTCTTTATTTAAAAAGCAGTGAAAAATAATCTGTTAGGGGATTTCATTCAATTTTCATTCTAAGCAGAAAGGTGTTCAGTAGTGAGCGACTTAATCTATGCAAAGTAACTAAATTTGCTGTGAACGATATCCATATTTCATGTCAGACAGGAATTTGTTTGAAAAGTAATATTAAACCTATGTCCAATTTACGATTCTACAGTGAATATTTATAGTAACATTATTGATATCATTCAGTTTGGCCAAGTCCTCAAGGTAATAGTGTGTTTTGTTATCTGTTATATTTATGAAAATAGTTTGTTCTGATCTGTTAGCTCCAACCTTAACGTGCACATACTGTATTCAGGTGCTAGAGTTAATTGAAATCGCGAGTGGCAATGTATAGGTTGTGTTGTCCGTTAAAGTTACTCATACCCATTTTCTTGAACAAGAATGTCAATCATTCTGATGCCTAATTAGGCTGGTGGCCGTTTTCTTTATGCTTTGAACTGTGTAGATAGGTAAAATATTGTTTATTACTATTAATTCTGACTTTCACTTCCGATAAACCACCTCCGTTAGGTACAACACGGTCAACATAACAAAATTCCTATCAGAGGGTAACACTGCTCGGTTGCTTTATACCATAACTGCTTTAACAACGACCTGCCTCCTACTTTAAGGTTATGGTATAGCAATAACATGTGGTAGTGTTATAAGTGTATTGGTGACTGTTTTACCTCATTCAATTTGTAATATATTTTTGTGTCTTTTCTGGTGTTTAAATCTCACATTTGTGTTTTCAGTAGTCTGTTAATTCTGTTAAATACCTCTCCTAGATATTTAGTTGATACATATATAAAATTTGGTTTTACTGATATTTTTCTTGTGAGTGCTGTTCCTTTTTGTAATATAGATTGTGCTGATTTGGTTTATTTACTGTGTGGTTGAGTGAGTGTTTACTGTAATCGTTTTGTTGAGCTACATATTGTAGGATCCTTACCACTTTTGTAAGTCATTCTTCTAGTGGTAGGTTTATGATTCTATTAACCATGGCATGAATGAACACATATTAGAGTGTTTTTTGGTGGCAAAAATTAGCATTTATAGTATCGTTTTTTGTAGTGGGATTACAGTGAGTTTTGAATTTGTACGAATTGTAGATGCAGAGATTACAGCCAGAGATTACAGTTTACGAAAATTCACCACAGGGTATATGTGACACATCGACCTTGCCATTGTTGGGGAGGCTTGAGTGCCTCGGTGATTCACATAGCCATACTGTAAGTGCAACCGCAATTGAGGAGTATCTGAGAGGCTAGACAAACGTGTTATTCCTGAAGAGGGGCAGCAGCCTTTTCAGTAGTTGCAGGGACAGCACTCTGCATGACTGACTGATCTGGCCTTGTAACACAGCGAAAACGGCCTTTCTGTACTGATGCTGCGAACAGCTGAAAGCAAGGGGAAACTACAGCTGCAATTTTACCAGAGGGAATGCAGCTTTACTGTATGGTTAAACGACGATGGCGTCCTCTTGGGTAAAATATTCCGGAGGTAAAATAGTCCTCCATTCGGATCTCTGGGCGGGGACTACTCAGGAAGACGTCGTTATCAGGAAAAAGAAAACTGGCGTTCTATGGATCGGAGCGTGGAATGTCAGATCCCTTAATCGGGCAGGTAGGTTAGAAAATTTAAAAAGGGAAATGGATAGGTTGAAGTTAGATATAGTGGGAATTAGTGAAGTTCGGTGGCGGGAGGAACAAGACTTCAAGGCAGGTGTAAACATGGTCATAAATACAAAATCAAATAAGGGTAATGCCGTAGCAGGTTTAATAATGAATAAAAAAATTGTAGCACATATAAGCTACTATGAACAGCATAGTAAATGCAGTAATTGTAGCCAACATACACATGGTGCCCACACCTACCGCAGTAGTACGAGTTCATACGCCACTAGCTCCACAGATGATGAAGAGACTGAAAAAATATATGATGTGATGAAAGAAATTGTTCATATAGTTAAAGGAGACGAAAATTTGATAGTCATGGGGACTGGAGTTCGATAGTAGGAAAAGGAAGAGAAGGAAAAGTAGTAGGTGAATATGGAATGGGGATAAGGAGTGAAAGAGGAAGCCGCGTGGTAGAATTTTGCACAGAACATAACTTACTCCCACCTGACACTTGGTTCAAGAATCGTGAAAGAAGGTTGTATACGTGGAAGAGGACTGGAGACACTGGAAGATTTCAAATACGTTATATAATGGTAAGACAGACATTTAGTGACCGGGGTTTAAAATGTGAGTTTTTTCGAAGGGCATCTGTGGACTCTGACCACAATTTAACGGTTATGAATTGTAGATTAAAACTGAAGTAACTGCAAAGATTTTGGAATTTAAGGAGGTGGGACGAGGACAAACTGTAAGAACCAGAGGTTGTAGAGTGTTTCAAAGAAAGAAGTAGGAAACGACTGACAAGAATGGGGGAAAAAATACAGTAGAAGAAGAGTGGGTAGCTTTGAGAGATGAAATAATGAAGGCAGCAGAGGATAAAGCAGGTAAAAAGACAAATAGTACTAGAAATACTTGGGTAACAGAACAGATACTGAATTCAAATGATGAAAGGAAAATATATGTAAATGTAATAAATGTAGCAGGTGAAAACGAATACCATCGTCTCAAAAATGTGACCGACAGGAAGCGCAAAACCGCTAAGCACAGATGGCTGGAGGACAAATGTAAGCATGTAGAGGCATATATCACTAGGGGTAAGGTTGATGCTGCCCACAGGGAAATTAAAGGGACCTTTGGAAAACCACCTGTATGAATTTAAAGAGCTCAGATGGAAAACCAGTTCTAAGTAAAGAAGGGAAAGCAGAACGGTGGAAGGGTTATACAGAGGATGTGTACAAGGGAGATGTTTTTAAGGAGAGTATTATGGAAATGGAAGAGGACACAGATGAAGATGAAGATGAAATGAGAGATGTGATAATTCATCAAGAATTTGACAGAGCTCTCAAAGACCGAGTCGAATCAAGGCCCATGAGTAGAAAACATTCAAATAGAACCACTGATAGCCTTGGGTGAGCCAGCCAAAACTCTGGAGAGCAAGATATATGAGACAGGTGAAATACTGAAACTTCCTGGCAGATTAAAGCTGTGTGCCGGACCGAGACCCGAACTCGGGACCTTTGCCTGTTTCATATCAGCGCACACTTCGCTGCAGAATGAAAATCTCATTCTGGAAACATCCCTTAGACTGTGACTAAGCCATGTCTCCGCAATATCCTTTCTTTCAGGAGTGCTAGTTCTGTAAGGTTCGCAGGAGAGCTTCTGTTAAGTTTAGAAAGTAGGTGACGAGGTACTGGCAGAAGTACATCTGTGAGGACGGGGCGTGAGTCGTGCTTGAGTAGCTCAGTTGGTTAGAGCACTTGCCCGCGAAAGGCAAAGGTCCCGAGTTCGAGTCTCGGTCCGGCGCACAGTTTTAATTTGCCAGGAAGTTTCACATCAGCGCACACTCCGCTGCACAGTGAAAATCTCATTCATGCGAAATACTCTCCGACTTCAAGAAGAATAGAATAATTCCAGTCCGAAAGAAAGCAGGCGTTGGTATGTGTGAAAATTAACGATCAATCAGTTTAATAAGTCACAGTTGAAAAATACTAACACGAATTCCTTCCAAACAAATGGAAGAACTATTAGAAAAAGACGTCGGGGAAGATCAGTTTGGAACATGCGAAGCTGTACTGACCCCACGACTTATCTTCGAAGATAGATTAAAGAAAGGCAAACCTACGTTTCTAGTATTTGTAGACACAGAGAAAGATTTGACAATGTTGACTGGAATACACTCTTCCAAATTCTGAAGCTTACAGGGGTCAAAGTCAGGGACCGAATGGATGTTTACAATTTCTACAGAAACCAGACTGGAGTTATGAATCGATGGGTATGAAATGGAAGAAGTGGTTGGAAAGGGAATGACACAGGGCTGTAGCCTATCCATGATGTTATTCAATCTGTATACTGAGCAAGCAATAAAGGAAACAAAAGTAAAATCCATGAGAAGAACTAAAAACTTTGACTTTTGCCAATGATATTGTAATTCTGTCAGAGACAGCAAAGGACTTGGAAGATCCGCTGAACGGAGTAGACAGTGTCTTGAAAGGAGGATATAAGACGAACATCAACAAAAGTGAAACGACGATAATGGAATGGAGATTAATTACATCAGGTGATGCTAAGGGAATTAGGTTAGGAAACGAGACACTAAAAGTAGTAAATTAGTTTTACCATTTGGGGAGCAAAATAACTTATGATGGTCGAAGTACAGACGATGTAAAATAAAGACTGGCAGTGGCAAGGTAAGCGTTTCTGTAGAAGAGTAATTTGGTAACATCGAGTAGAGATTTAAGTTTCAGGAAGTCTGTTTTTGAAAGTATTTGTATGGAGTGTAACATGGACGATAAATAGTTTAGACAAGAAGAGAATAGAAGCTTTGGAAATGTGGCACTATAGAAGAATGCTGAATATCAAGTAATTAATAAGGAGTTACTGAATAGAACTAGGGAGAAGAGGAATTAGTGGCACAACTTGACAGGAAAAAGGGATTGGTTGGTAGGACGCATTCTGAGGCATCAAGGGATCACCAATTAAATACGAGGGAAACGTGGAGGGTAAAAATAATAGAGGGAGACCAAGACACGAATACACTAAGCAGATTCAGAAGGATGTAGGTTGCAGTAGTTACTCAGAGATGATGAACCTTGCACAGGGTTGAGTAGCATGGTGAGCAGCATCAAAGCAATCTCTGGACTGAGACCACAACAACATGCATTATTAGTGTTTTTATGGTAATTCTGAGGAAATTTAATGCTTATTGATTTCAGGTTCTGTTATAAACTTCATTTTAAAGTGAAGTGCATTCGATGCCTTCTCTGTGTTTTGGATATCTGCATTGTCTCCTATTAGCATTAATGTATCATCAGTCTATGTATAATAATACACATTTTTAATTAATGTGTTTTTGTTTGCTAAAAATATTTCTTCTTGCACAATTAAGAATATTTCTGCTACTGCCTCAGCTATGCTGCACCACATTGGCTCTTTATCTGTTTGTGTATAGATTTTATTGTTAAGTTGAAAGTGGATTTGTTGTAGTATTAACTTTAGTAGGTTCATAATTTCGTTAGTTCTTGTTATCTGGATTTCTCTATGTTGTAGCAGGTTACTTTCAAGTATGGTGATTGTTTCATGCATCAGAATGTTAGTGAAAAGTTTTTAACATTATATGACACAAATTTTTCATTTGTTGGTATTTTTATAGCTTTTATTTTTGTTCTATTTATCTTGAATTTCTCACTTTTTTATTTTAGGTGTGGAATTTTGTTAGACAGTTAATTGTGATTAATAAGGTATGTAGGTTTAGTTATACTATCTACCCCTGCAGATATCAGACATAATGGTTTATATATTTTTGGTTGTCCACATAATCAAGGTGCTCTGGCGCTCATCACTACACATGATCGTTTTTCATAATTTGTTAGGACGTCATCACATTGTTTGACAATTTCTTTTTTTGTGTTGCACACCTCTTTGTAGGATTCCTGCTTATTTGTGTGATGTTTGCCTTGAGGAAGTTGCCTACTTCTTGGACATTGACGTTTTGTTGTAATATAACTAATCTATTACTTTTGGCTGTATTTATTGCTATTGCACTATTAGTTGTTAGTGCATGGTTGACCTGGCATAACATTACATGGTCTGAACTGGTTTTTTGCACTGTAAGTCTTTGTAGGTAATTATTTTTCTATTGTATTAATTGTTTTAATGGTTATTCCTTTTGTTAGTATCTGGCTATGACTTTTGCTACTTTTGTTGTTGCTGTTGGATGTTTCCTGTAATTAGCGTGGAATTTAGGTTTAAGATTATATTTCCATCCTTTATCTAGTAAATTTTATTCTAGGTTCATGAACACAGTGTCAGTTTGAATTGAGATGTTTGCTTTTTCCCTAAGGCAATGAATTTTCTCTTTGTGTGTGGATCAGATCTGATGGCTAATATAAGCTACATATTTGTCTACAAATTTGCATTTATTATATCAGTGGATTTGAACTAATACCAAGTGAGATACATATATTCAATGAAGTATATTTTATGACTGAGTTTGTTCCTGATTTCTTGCAGCATCCATAATCTTGATCCATATTGCTTGATGGGTGACACCAGAGCTTGATTTGTAAAAAGGAAGGTTTCAGCTCTGTGACTCCAGGTGGGGTAGGGGTGTTTTTTAAATTTAGGCTCACTAAAACTTTATTTTAACGCTTTTCTGTGATTTTATAAGTGCAAATACTGTATTTCTACAGTTAAAAATGTAAAGTTGTATCATACCACATTTACAAAACTGCTGTTTTTTCCGTCGGAGATATGTACTATGACAAATCATGCACTGTCTGGCACTAGTTTTGGTGTAGTAACGATCTTGCTGTTGACATATGTTCAAGTGATTTTCTTCCATATACATAACATGTTGAATTTGGTGCTTTTTATTAATTTCACCACTCTTAATTAGGTGTCATACTAGAATAACATGAATGAAATGTTTAATTCCATTGTAACAGAACAAAGAGGAATAAATGGAAATAAAAACAGCACATACACAAATTCGGCAGAGAAATTAGATTACTATGACAAGTGACAGCAATGTCATATGGGCACGGAAATTATTAGTAAAGCAAGTAAAAGGACGGCCAAAATTTTGAAATAATACTTAAAGTTAAAAAATATATACAATTATGAATAGAAGATACTTGCACATAGATTTAACAGACAGAAAAAGTGTAACAATAACGAAGATCAATACATACAGGACAGCAATGATAAACAGAACTGCCTCTAACCATAAAGTGTTGCTGGATTGTGTGTCAAATAAGCTGTTTTAAAGAGCAGATAAGGTATCTACATAAAGTAGTCTCACATAAAGTGAAAACCAGACATTATTATTCCAGTAAACCCAAAGAAATGTAATTAACAAGCAAACAAAGTGTCAGAACCAATGTAGCATTCCTGTCAAAACCTTGAGACATGGGTATATAAAAGTGTAATAATGAAATCTATTCAACAATTACCTATAAAATTAGAGATAATATACCAAAATTATGTACCATTACCTACAGGTAAATCTGATGTCAGTTCATTTGGAAGCGGCCTATACGTAAAACTGAAAGCGAACAGACTTCAGAGCCTACTTAGAATTACTATTGTATTGTATGTTAACTGGGGACCCAGAAACGACAGAGAGGCTCCGTCCCCGCGACAGCCGCAGTGGTCCGCAACCCCACGACGACCACCGCAGTCCGCTTCACCCCTCCGCCGCCCCGCACCGAACCCAGGGTTATTGTGCGGTTCGGCACCCGGTGGACCCCCAGGAAACGACTCACACCAGACGAGTGTAACCCCTATGTTTGCGTGGTAGAGTAACGGTGCTGTACACGTACGTGTAGAACTTGATTGCGGAGCATAGTGTAACTGAGGAGGAATAAGGGGAACCAGCCCATATTCGCTGAGGCAGATGGAAAACCGCCTAAAAACCATCCACAGACTGGCCAGCTCACTGGACCTCTACACAAGTCCGCTAGGCGAATTTGTGCTGGGGACTAGGTCCTGCTTCCCATTCCGGAAATTCGTGCGTTAGACCACTCGGCTAACTGGGCGGGCAATTACAATGGTACTAAATCCTTAAGAGGAAATACATATTGCAACCTCCCAGTGTGTTCTGTCCTAAAACTTGACAAATGTAATGCTTTAAAAATCTCGTTTCTTGTCTTTCATCTTCGTTTTAAATCTTCGTCTCTTGCAATTCCTCTTCTTCATCGAAAATTTCGAATCAGATCTCTTCTTGAAATTTTAGCTCTCTACTGCCACAATGTCGATGTAATAGTATTACATTGTGTGTTCCTTTCATCTCTACTCGCTTATACTACATCCCCAGCTCATCACTGTACTACTCTTGGTGCAGTCTACCAACTTCCACCACCACTATCTCTGCTTCTGTATCCGCAAAATTAATGTTTTTTCTACTACTTAATGCACGTTTGTGCTCCTCCATCTTAATGTAGTCGAGTCCAGCACAAACTAGATTTTTCCACATATTCACTCCTGACAACAAACTCTTACCACAAATGATACCTTTCTGATCTTCGCAGAGTGTATATAGTTTCCACTTAAATTGGGTACAGTCAAATTTACATAAAATACAACGAATTCAGATGACACACGAAGTTTATTTCATATAATGACACCAATAAATATAAGGGTGTAAGGATGGGTACAAAAATTGCTGTCTTCATTATACATGTAACCTAAGAGCTAACATCCCGAAGATGTTCGGCACATGCGGTTGTTCGTCGAATTGTCTTGGCTCAAACTCGTCTAGTAGTTGAACCGCTCGTGTCTCATTACACAACCTAAATTAGACAATGACCCTTTGGAAAAATTGTCTGACTGACGGCAAGTTTGCGAAATTGTCTGAAACGTACAACGTTAATATAACGTATTACAACAGTAATAATATCGGGAGCTAAATTGACGACCCATAAATGATGTAGGCCATTCGGTTAGAATAGCGGAAGTGGTCGTATTTAGAATTATCGTTACATTCGAGCGTATATCCATTTGACGCAGTTCGATCATTCATAATCTCATCGCGAATTGCAAGTCCAATACTCCACCTCGTTAACTACTCAAAAAGTTAATAGTTCACACCAGGCGTGTGACTGCCCACTGCTCAGAGACTAACTCCCGCGATACCACACAACGCCGAACTTTCTAAGTCTTCACTTCCTAACTACCTAAAGAGCGACCGTCCGCTTTCGCGTCTCCACCAGGTTTGCCCCTCTTCCCGGTCCCCCGCTGCGTTTCCCACACGCTGAAAATCCTCGCTCAACTGACTGGTGCAGTTCCCTTCCCTGAAGCCGTCCATCTGATTGGCTTCAGCTTACTGTACGTTGTTTCATATTTTAACATATTTAAACAATCAGAGCTCGACCCATTTTCACGTTCTAAGTAAGGTAACAGTAATATCAATTACATAACATTAAATTCTTTTACATAAAAACAATAAAACTTCCTTCCTGATTTGAATGTCACGGCCAGTATCCTTGCACCATTGTCATTTTTGATAAATAAATTAACAGATAAATATAAAAAGTAAATATTATGTTCTAAACTTTACAACAAATATTCTATTACCTAATGATTTAGTAAGATATCATGCTGTCATCGTTCAATGTGTTCTGTGTGGAGGAAATTATGATCTGATGCTTAACTGAAAATATTGATAATTTGAACTTACTATAAATTTTAAACAAATAAAGCTACAGAGTTGATATTTACAACACTTATCCTTTTAATTATGCGACTGTACATGAAATGTCGAGTGCTAAGATCGAACAAAGTGTTCAGATTTTAGCATTCATCTCTTTGTTACGAAACTTGTTAATTTCGCTTTAACAGTAAATTCTAAACTGTTACAGATATGATCAACATTCAAATTTTATTGGGATCAGCATGAAAATTTATGAAGGATGGCAGATTAAAATCACTGTGGCTTGATTCCCTAAATTACTAAAGAGTTACAATGTTTCCACAAATGTTTCCCTTTATGACCGATCTTAGGCCCACTATATTCAACACTGCAATGTCCCCTGGCCACAAAGGGCTTCTTCAGGGCTTCCTTATGATGTAGGTTCTCATCTGTCTCACTCCCACACCACAGCGCTCAGACCTCATTCAGCGCATTAGACGCCTGTGAATTTCCCCATCTCGTCGTGAATTTGCGCTCTTTGTGGCATGCGGTCCTGGACGACAGGGTTCGTTTCACAGTAACTGAAGGCTGACTCTTTCGGCCATGTAATTAAATGAGAGCAAAATGCTCGTTAAGTCACGAACGAAACACTAAAATGGCATTATGTTTCCGGGTTACCACATGCAGCCAAATGATGGGAGCTTGGCTGCTGAAAAGCGTCTGAGAATTACATTCTCAACGATAGTTAGTGGCTTAATGCTAAATGAATTGTAAACATCGCCTGTTACGATATGTTGGAGTGTGGAGAGCTGTTTTTGACTAACGACGTAAGGTTGATGAACTACTGTACATTTAGAAAACACCTTTAAGAGATAAATTTTAATTTATTACTTGTAAAATCATTATAACGTGGTAGGTATGAGCATCAATCGGTGCACTCGCGGGTATTCCAAAAAAAAAATTTACTTCCACTATCTGCCATTAAGTGAAAATATGGTGCTGTAAGCAGTCAGGATCTGAGATGTTTCCTTTTCGCCATCATAATGCTTGTTTGTCGCCCGGTGACGTGAGTTGAATTTTTTTGTGAAGAGACTGATGTAAAGGAACAAGAAGGTCGCAGTTTCCCGCATGAAATGCAAGAACTATTGAGAGGATAGACTCTGCAGTGCTTGTGAAGTTGTTTTTCAGAATGGCTGTAACACTACCGCTTCTTTGCAAGTGTGTCGCCGACAATAATAGCTGTGAGGTGTCCCCATGTCTGTAAATGGGATAAAGAATATAGCTTGAAATTTTTAGGAACAGGTGAATCAGCTGGCGCAGCAGAGAGAAGACAGTTTTAAGACAGAATATATGATTTTTAAGTTCAAAACCATGTATAGTATCTCTGTGCCTGTCAGCGGCGATTTACTGATTGTTACAGACTGGATGTTTATCACATCCGTCATCCCTGCTGTACGAATTCTTTTATTTTCTCCTTGTAACGTTGTAGAAAGCCGAACCTGTGAACTATCAGATATTTACAGTGAGGTCACAAGAGTCATGAGATACCTCCAGACACCGTGGCGGACATCCTTTTAACTGGCGTAGTACAGCAGCTTCTCCTGACATGTGAACGGCCCCGAACGCCACTACGTGAGCATCAGTGCTGAAGGGGGGGGGGGGGGGGGAGGGGGGGGCCGTGGTCACAATATTCTCACTTATGGCTGTCTGTATTTTACTGTCAATACAAACTGACCATTTACAGATACGCTGACATACCATATAAGTTATTCAGTTTCTACAAACGTAAGTATGAAGCCGTTTAGGAACACACAGATGATCCCTAACCTCTACAGTAAAAATTATGCCTGTGGTAGAAAATTCCAAGTAGAGTACTTTGAACAAATGGCCCACTATGTAGAAAAAACTTCAGCTCAAAACAGTTGTTCAAACTGACCCTCTCTTTGCATGCATTATCACGTAAGTTTTTTCTGAGTTCAGAATCGTTCGGTGGAATTTGTTGCACACGTTATATACGACAAGTACGTAATTTCCGCTCCACCAGTACTCTTCAAACTGTGAATTTCACAGAAATATTGATGGAGACTTGAATATTTTCTCTCAGCATGAAACACGACCTTGCCAGTATCTACTGTGCAAAGAATTTTTCACTGTTCAGAAAACTGGACTGCTCTCTGCGGCTTCATTGACTAATGTTCTCGTACTTTCTATCCATAGCGATAAACTTCATCCAGTTAAAATGAGACTTTCTGCGAAATTTTCTGTGGCACCAGGCAGAATGTTCTGTTTCATGACACCTACAAGTTTAATGAGCAGTTTAATACTGCAAGTGCTATTATAGACCGTGCTAATGTAGAAGCGAGTTAGTGGACACTATAGGTTAAACAAAAAAAACAAAAAAAAGCTTCTGTCAAGAAGGCAAAATTAATTGTTTGAATAACATTTTACTACATGTCGTTATCTTCTAATGTCGGCACACTTGCGCAAGAATACTAACTTATTTATTTATGAACAATCCTTTATTAGTAATTATTCTGAGTGATCTGAGTATGACCCAATATTTATAACACTTCTTTTCTTTAGATTTGTTTTAGTAGTTTAGTCTGGGAAGACATCAAATTGTGCCAAATCATGTCTGTGTTACATAAAAACAGATGTGTTTTTGGTGGGGATGGCCTTCAGCCAAAGGAAAAGCAGTACAGTAGTGGACCATTACGAGAGTCAGGTGGAGACTAGGACTTCTCGAATGAAGAGCTCAGCGCAGCGGTTCTGGACACTCGGATGTTCGATCTGGAAGAAGGTGGACCTGTCTGTCTACATCTACATCCATACTCCGCAAGCCACCTGATGGTGTGTGGCGGAGGGTACCTTGAGTACCTCTATCGGTTCTCCCTTCTATTCCAGTCTCGTATTGTTCGTGGAAAGAAAGATAGTCGGTATGCCTCTGTGTGGGCTCTAATCTCTGATTTTATTCTCATGGTCTCTACGCGAGATATACGTAGGAGGGAGCAATATACTGATCGACTCCTCGGTGAAGGTATGTTCATGAAACTTCAACAAAAGCCCGTACCGAGCTACTGAGCGTCTCTCCTGCAGAGTCTTCCACTGGAGTTTATCTAACATCTCCGTAACGCTTTCGCGATTACTAAACGATCCTGTAACGAAGGGCGCTGCGCTCGTTCGTTCGTTCTCTCTCTCTCTCTCTCTCTCTCTCTCTCAATCCTGTCTGGTACGTATCCAACACTGTTGAGCAATATTCAAGCAGTGGGCGAACAAGTGTACTGTAACCTACTTCTTTTGTTTTCGGATTGCATTTAGTTAGGATTCTTCCAATGAATCTCAGTCTGGCATCTGCTGTACCGACGATCAACTTTAAATGATCATTCCATTTTAAATCCCTCCTAGTGCCTACTGCCAGATAATTTATGGAATTAACTGCTTTCAGTTGCTGACCTGCTATATTGCAGCTAAATGATAAAGGATCTTTCTTTCTATGTATTCGCAGAACGTTACACATGCCTACATTGAGATTCAATTGCCATTCCCTGCACCATGCGTCAATTTGTTGCAGATCCTCCTGCATTTCAGTGCAATTTTCCACTGTTACAACCTCTCGATGTACCACAGCATCATCCGAAAACAGCCTCAGTGAACCGATTTAACCGATATTATTCACAAGTTTATATATATATATATATATATATATATATAGCAACGGTCCTACGACACTCCCCTGCGGCATACCTGAAATCACTCTTACTTCCGAAGACTTCTCTCCATTGAGAATGACATGCTGCGTTCTGTTTTCTAGGAACTCTTCAATCCAATCACACAATTGGTCTGATAGTCCATATGCTCCTACTTTGCGGGGAACTGTATCGAACGCCTTGCGGAAGCCAAGAAACACGGCATCTACCTGTGAACCCGTGTCTATAGCCCTCTGAGTCTCGTGGACGAATAGCGCGAGCTGGGTTTCACACGACCGTCTTTTTCGAAACCCGTGCTGATTCCTACAGAGTAGATTTCTAGTTTCCAGAAAAGTCATTATACTGTAACATAATGTGTTCCAAAATTCTACAACTGATCGACGTTAGAGACATAGGTCTATAGTTCTGCACACCTCTTCGACGTCCCATCTTGAAAACGGGGATGACCTGTGCCCTTTTTCAATCCTTCGGAACGCTACGCTCTTCCAGAGACCTACGGTACACCGCTGCAAGAAAGGGGGGGGGGGGAGAGAGGAGGCGCGGCAAGTTCCTTCGCGTACTCTGTGAAAAATCGAACTGATATCCCATCAGGTCCAGTGGCCTTTCCTCTTTTGAGCGATTTTAATTGTTTCTCTATTCTTCTTTCGTCTATTTCGATATCTACCATTTTGTCATCTGTGCTACAATATAGAGAAGGGACCACAGTCTCCCTCTGTGAAATAGCTTTGGAAGAAGACATTTAGTATTATATTTGTCTCTAAGGTTAATAAGCTGCAAGAGAAGCTATGATTTCACATATAATGTTGATCTTTTTTGCGCGTGTTACACTTTAACAATCATACAAATGTGCCAGTAAAATTTTTAATAATGATAAATGATCTTCAGGGTTCGAAATTCTTCTAAATGGCTCGTCATCAAAGAGCTGATTTTTAAATGAGAGTCAAACGCTCTGTGATTTAAGAAATTCATGGTACATTCTCCCTCGTAGTTCAACTTACAGAAATGGATATTTATTTTGAAAGTAACGCTTTTCAAACCACCATTCGCAATATTTTCCAGCGACCTGTTAGAAATAGGTTCGTTTCAGCAGTTACCAGAGAGTGCAGATAACAGGCGACACCACGCTTGCGCAGCTACCATGACGCAGGAAGCCCGTATGTACGTACGTGTGAAACATTGAAAGATTATACATGTGATAAAAGAAAGACATCAGAGGATACTCCAGGAGTAAGCACATTTAAAGTGCATACTTGAAGTGCACATTCGTATGTCCAGATTCCCAATCAAGTAGATGTCGACCCGATATTAAGCTTTTCAGTGTGGTTTTCGGGAAGCAAATTTTCTTGGAGCACCAAAACTCTATTGTATCATGTTTGGGTCTTTATTATGGCATAAGGCCATACGTGCTAGAAGATGGAAACGTGCATTTGAAGTGCAGCAAACAGTTGAAAGTAGACAGTACTGTGGTTTTAAACATTTCGTTTCAAATACATTGACTGCCTCTGCGGAAAAGATTATTAAAAGTCAGATTTCGTTAGCAAAGAGACAAAAATAACTTCATTGTTCTGCAAGGCGATTAATGCTTGACAGTCAGAAAGGTGGAAATAAAATAAAATCTGAAACTAATGACATTTTAGCCTTCCGTAATTATGTGAATGTATTTTAATTCACTTGATAGCTCCCGGCCACAGATGCCTTTTTGTTTTCATTTGACGTGAGAGTAAAGAAAGGGGAAACAGCAAAATCGCTAAATGTAAACACAGGTCACGTGAGGGCTATCCACTAACTCAGACTGCTCTGCGCATCAGCCTCGGGTCTACGATATTTGCGAACCGGGTCAATACTAAAAAAAAAAAAAAAATAATAAAAAAAATCGAATTTTCAAAAATATGTTCATCTTGTAGCGCACATCTTTCTGAGAAGTCTGAAACATAAAATATGTCTGTTCGAGGAAATGTAAGGCATGTCATTTGGTCTTAAGTGTGCCAAAGTGCAGTGCCACGCTTCATCATAAAGCATTCTTCTATCGCACATCACTGTATTTCGCTCTGTGAAATTGAAACGTGTATATTTTGTACTGGATGCCATCAAACTATATCCAGGACCGTGGAAGTTGAAATGTCATGTGGTGCCTCTCCTGCTCCCAGTCGGCTGGTTTGACAGCCTGACCCTCTTAAAAAATACGAGGTGCATTCAAGTTCCAAGGCCTCCGATTTTTTTTCTAATTGACTACTCACCCGAAATCGATGAAACTGGCGTTACTTCTCGACGTAATCGCCCTGCAGACCTACACATTTTGCACAACGCTGACGCCATGATTCCATGGCAGCGGCGAAGGCTTCTTTAGGAGTCTGTTTTGACCACTGTGCGGCCACAATGTGCGGCCATGGAGAGTGTCTTTCATTGTTAGAAAAAGCCGAAAGTCACTAGCAGCCAGGTCAGGTGAGTAGGGAGCATGAGGAATCACTTCAAAGTTGTTGTCACGAAGAAACTGTTGCGTAACGTTAGCTCGATGTGCGGGTGCGTTGTCTTGGTGAAACAGCACACGCGCAGCCCTTCCCGGACGTTTTTGTTGCAGTGAAGGAAGGAATTTGTTCTTCAAAACATTTTCGTAGGATGCACCTGTTACCGTAGTGCCCTTTGGAATGCAATGGGTAAGGATTATGTCCTCGCTGTCCCAGAAAATGGACACCATCATTTTTTCAGCACTGGCGGTTACCCGAAACTTTTTTGGTGGCGGTGAATCTGTGTGCTTCCGTTGAGCTGACTGGCGCTTTGTTTCTGGATTGAAAAATGGCATCCATGTCTCATCCATTGTCACAACCGACGAAAAGACAGTCCCATTCATGCTGTCGTTGCGTGTCAACATTGCTTGGCAACATGCCACACGGGCAGCCATGTGGTCGTCCGTCAGCATTCGTGGCACCCACCTGGATGACACTTTTCGCATTTTCAGGTCGTCATGCACGATTGTGTGCACAGAACCCACAGAAATGCCAACTCTGGAGGCAATCTGTTCAACAGTCATTCGGCGTTCCCACAAAACAATTCTCTCCACTTTCTTGATCATGTTGTCAGACTGGCTTGTGCGAGCTCGGGGTTGTTTCGGTTTGTTGTTACACGATGTTCTGCCTTCATTAAACTGTTGCACCCACGAACGCACTTTTTACACATCCATAACTCCATCACCACATGTCTCCTTCAACTGTCGATGAATTTCAATTTGTTTCACACCACGCAAATTCAGAAAACGAATGATTGCACGCTGTTCAAGTAAGGAAAATGTCGCCATTTTAAGTATTTAAAACAGTTCTCATTCTCGCCGCTGGCGGTAAAATTCCATCTGCCATACGGTGCTGCCATCTCTGGGACGTATTGACAATGAACGCGGCCTCATTTTAAAACAATGCGCATGTTTCTATCTCTTTCCAGTCAGGAGAAAAAAAAACGGTGGCCTTAGAACTTGAATGCACGTCGTATATCTCGCAATTAATAGCGGGTAGGATTATTTGTAATCGGGAGAACAAGAACTCTTCAGAAAATTTGTACTCTTTATTGCCTGTTAGCTAAAAACTTGCTGTTTTGTGTGACATAAAATTAAAAATAGGATTCATAAAACCAATAGAGAATAGACAAGCAAGAAAGTACACATTTCTTCAGTCCTTAGCTCCTAGCATTTTTTCTCTCTAGTCTTGCCACAGCTTTACATGGCATGCATTCCTTTCTGCGAAAGAATCTATTACCTCATCAAAGCTTGTCAAACGATGAAGAATCGAAATGTCGTTATCTAACACTGAAAAAGCTGTTAACACAAATAATACCCAAGACTGGTGTGGTTTCTCGATCTGATTACGTCTATTTTGTCAATGTCTGCTAGATAAAACAGAAGAGGCCTTTCTAATATTGGAGCAATTTTGTAAGACATACCAAATAAACTAGACTGTTTTGGCACAAACGGCCATTTTTATAACACGACAGAATAAAATTCACGAAGTGTCAATATCAAATGCGTGTTCTTCTCAAGCATGAGATCGAAAAGTAGTATTACGAAATTTTGTATATAAATTTGGAATAGTCTCATTCTTCCATAATGTGTGTGATGTCCCCGTTTCTTCTCTTTCCTCGTTCTAACAATCTTGTCATTACCAATTCTGTAGCTATTCCTACCGTTGTCAAAATTTGTTCGCCGATTAATTTGACTAACCCTGCCAGAATCACAGGTTCAGTTATCCCGCGGTTGTTTTCCGGTTAGCCGTTACTACGTGTTCGTACAACACGTTTTCCGCATTACTTCCAGAAGGGAACTTAAGCGGCTGCTAGACGGAGATTGTACAACTGGTCCTTACTAGTGTAGCGACCTGCCCAAAAATTTTCTGTCATAATTTCATTGTCTTGGGTACACCGAGAAGACAGTACGTAACCTTCCTCACCTGTTATTCCTGTGAGTCGGTTATTTCCATTCTGGTAGTCTGAATCTATGGATTTCGCTAGTAATTATAAGAACGATGATCATTCGCAAACCCAATAAACAACATAATCAGACAGAGATTGGCATTCATCTGTTCGCCTTTACTCCGTTCAGTTCGTATAGCCCCCACCCCTTTTGTCAGCGGAAAGTTTATTTCTAGATGTGACGAGGATTAACCTGACAGACATCACCTACACTATGCACGCATTCAAAAATCAGCTTATGATTCATTCAGAAATCAACTTATGATTCATTCAGAAATCAACTTATGATTCATTCAGAAATCAACTTATGATTCATTCAGAAATCAACTTATGATTCATTCAGAAATCAACTTATGATTCATTCAGAAATCAACTTGAAATGAGTTCAAAACCCATGAGGGAAGCGTTTCACAATAATCGATAGACAAACGTGCGCTGGATACCAGGTGCTCTGTGAAACAAGTTTTTTCCCCTCCAGAACATGAATTTGGCGCCCCCTTTTCCCGGTAGCATCTAGCTGCTTGCTGCGACTGCATGCACAGCCAACAGCCACATTCCTGTAGCCAGAAGCGGGAGAATCTACTGTCCAAACACGACTAAACTGCGCATGCCGCCTCAGCCCGCTAGTAACTGCTGAAACAGTTGTGACTTCACGCTCATCGGAGGCAATTTTTTGGTATGAAGCAGTCCATCCTCTTCCAAAAGCCTTTGACACATTTTGCTGTTGGCAGACGCTTACATTAGCACTGTGTGTCGTTGTATATGGCGCAGTTCCTTTGCAATTTAAGCTATTTTCGTTTTTTTCTCTCTTACGTTTTATTGTTGAAGTATTATTCTGCAGTAGCGTGATACAGAAATATCCTTTGTTAGAGTATCGGGTCTTACCAGCCAAAATTACAAAAATTTAACTGGTAACTAAAACAATGAAAAATTCCCGGAATCCTAAAAAATTCTCGGGTTTTTCCCGGTTTTCTCCCGGTTGTCCCGGGTCGTATACACCCTGTTTCTGAATATTGAATTCCCCAACGATTTCCGAAATGGAATGTCGTGTGCATCTGGCTCCAACTAACATTCCGCAATTAAAGTCTTAATTCCTGTAGTGTGGCCATAATCACGTAGGAAACTTCATATGAATCCCCTGGGTACAAACAACAGCTTCGCCAGTGTACTGCCCTTTCATACTTCGTCAACGCGATACCCCAGCCATCTGTATGTGCAAATCACTATCCAATGATTTTTCAAAAAATGGTTCAAATGGCTCTGAGTACTATGGGATTTAACTTCTGAGGTCATCAGTCCCCTAGAACTCAGAACTACTTAGACTTAACTAACCTAAGGACACCACACATATCCATGCCCGAGGCAGGATTCCAACCTACGACCTTAGCGGTCGCGTGGTTCCAGACTGTAGCGCCTAGAACCTCTCGGCCACCTCGGCCGGCCATGATTTTTCTTTATTGTTCTATGGCTCATAAAAAATTAGGGTCATACGTGCTCACGTCAGAACTGTAAAACACGAAGGCACTGCCTTTGTGTGTGTGTGTGTGTGTGTGTGTGTGTGTGTTTTGTTTTGTGGCGTAGAAACAACTAGGGGCATACGTATACACGTCATAAGTGTAGAACACGATGGCAAAGAGAGGAGTTAAAAAACGACTACACATTAATCCCACACGACGAAGGACAGCTAAAACCAGGGACACATAGAAAACGAGGTAATAAACTAAAAACTAAATTTCCTTCTCCATTCAGCTACGACGGACAAAAAGTAAAACGTGATCGATAGCACGCGTGTCGTTCGCTAAGACAGCCGATTACTCAGACACAGACACAAATGACAACGGAAATGGTTTCATCAGGAAATACCGAACGGTCAAAGGTTGAGAGCAATGAGCACAAAGTGGTGGGGGAGCACTACTGAACAAATGGTGATGGCTAGAAAGACAATGCCCAATACGGAACCTAGCTAGAATGTTCTCACGGTGAGACGGACGACTGGAGGTCGAACAAGCTGCTGGGAGGGGCTTAGCTTCTCAGAGCTCGTAGTCATGAAGGGAGAACTAGTGGTGTTGCCAGAGTTACACCATCTCCTGACAGACGGCAACACAGAGATCATCGGAGGAAATATAAGAACTAGTGGGCTGAGGTACGAGGATTCAGCTTTGGCAGCAGCGGCCTCGTTTCCTGTCAGCTCGAGGTGACCAGGAACCCATATAAACATCACAGTGGTTCCATAGAGAGTGAGCAAGTGACAGCTTCCCTGGAAGTATTGCACTAACAGATGGGTGATGTACAGCACGCAGATGCTCTGAAGGGCATTGACTGAGTCGGAGCAAATACAGGGTTATTACAAATGATTGAAGCGATTTCACAGCTCTGCAATAACTTTATTATTTGAGATATTTTCACAATGCTTTGCACACACATACAAAAACTCAAAAAGTTTTTTTAGGCATTCCGAAATGTTCGATGTGTGCCCCTTTAGTGATTCGGCAGACATCAAGCCGATAATCAAGTTCTTCCCACACTCGGCGCAGCATGTCCCCATCAATGAGTTCGAAAGCATCGTTGATGCGAGCTCGCAGTTCTGGCACGTTTCTTGGTAGAGGAGGTTTAAACACTTCACCATTAAGAAAAAATGTTGCTTGATCACTGAAAACAAGTTTCGCACTGAATGCATCCTCTTCCACGAGCTGTTGCAACCGCGCCGAAAATTCAAAATGGTTCAAATGGCTCTGAGCACTATGGGACTCAACTGCTGTGGTCGTAAGTCCCCTAGAACTTAGAACGACTTAAACCTAACTAACCTAAGGACATCACACACATCCATGCCCGAGGCAGGATTCGAACCTGCGACCGTAGCGATCGTGCGGTTCCAGACTGTAGCGCCTTTAACCGCTCGGCCACTCCGGCCGGCCCGAAAATTCAAAGCGTTTGACTTGGTCATCGGGTGTCAGGGCTTGTAGCGATTGTAAACGGTAAGGCTTCTGCTTTAGCCTTTTCCGTAGGATTTTACAAGCCGTCGGCTGTGGTACGTTTAGCTCCCTGCTTGCTTTATTCGTCGACTTCCGCGGGCTACGCGTAAAACTTGCCCGCACGCGTTCAACCGTTTCTTCGCTCACTGCAGGCCGACCCGTTGATTTCCCCTTACAGAGGCATCCAGAAGCTTTAAACTACGCATACCATCGCCGAATGGAGTTAGCGGTTGGTGGATCTTTGTTGAACTTCGTCCTGAAGTGTCTTTGCACTGTTATGACTGACTGATGTGAGTGCATTTCAAGCACGACATACGCTTTCTCGGCTCCTGTCGCCATTTTGTCTCACTGCACTCTCGAGCGCTCTGGCAGCCGAAACCTGAAGTGCGGCTTCAGCCGAATAAAACTTTATGAGTTTTCCTACGTATCTGTAGTGTGTCGTGACCATATGTCAATAAATGGAGCTACAGTGAATTTATGAAATCGCTTCAATCATTTGTAATAGCCCTGTACAGCTGTAAAGCCTGTGTCGCCAGCTGTACTGCATGGCCTGTTACAGGGTGACAGTTCTGTTGTAAATACTGAGTAGTGTTCCAGAAGCCGACACAGAAAAACCGTCGGTGTCAATGACGAAGGCACATCCGACGTCGCGGTCAGTTTGAGAAACATCAGTGTACACAAAGCTGCTATCACTAAAGTCCGTGCAAACGTCATGAACTGAAGGTGATACAGCAAGGATGAAGTAGTGTCCTCAGGAAGCGAATGAAGGCCAAGGTGAACAAGAGTCGTCACAAGAAGTCAAGGAGGTGAAGGTTTCCCACCCACTAGGAATGTTGCAGGCAACGTGATGTTAAGCTACTGGAGCAATAGCCATAACTGAATTCCAGACGTAACAGAAGAAGGACGCGAGTCATACTGCTGATCAAAGTAATCATCAAATGAGGCGGCATAGGATTTATGGCAGACAAATGGAGAGCACATCTGCTGAGGAGAAAGTCAAGGCAGTAGGGCTGAAGTAGCTCGGTAGCTTCCGCATACAGGCTCTCAACCAGGAGAGTGCAAAAAGCGCCAGTGGCTGGACTAATGCCATGACAGTGGACAGTACTGAGAAGGCGTAAAAGGGATGGACGTAAGATGCATAAACGAAACACCCAGAGTCTAGTTTCAGATCGACAAGAGACTAGTACAACTGGAGGCAAGTCATTCGATCTGCTCCCCAGGAAGTACCATTGAGGGCAGGTAGGACACTGAGGAACCGCATGCAGTGGGCTGCCGGGTAACAGACAAGGGAGGACCAAGAAAGTTTCCTACCAAGGAGCAGCTCCAGGTATTTCGTAGTTTTAAAGAACGAAAGAGCAACACACCCAACATGTAAAGACAGCAGAAGAAACCAATTGTGACGCCAGAAATTCATACAAATAGGTTTGTCAGTGGAAAAACGAAAGCCATTGTCGTTGTTCCATGATTAAAGACGATAGACGAATCGCTCTAGACGCCGCTCAATGAGAGAAGCCCATAGAGAACTGCAATATCTGGCAAAATCGTCTATGAAAAGTGAGCCGGAGATGCAGGTCAGGAGGCAGACCATTGTAGAGTTAATTGTGACAGCTAAGAGAACGAAGCTCAGACAGAAAGCTGAGGCACACAGTTTTCCTGGAGAAAGGTGTCTGACAAGGTAAAACACCAACATACCTTGAGAACTCGGTCTTTTGAAAATTCCTGAAAGGAAGGGGCAAGCGGAATGAAGCATCACGTGTGGAGAGTACAGAGGATATCAGTCCTCTAGCAGGTGTCATAAGCTTTCTCCAAATCAAACAATACAGCGGCAGTCTGGAATTTCCGCAGAAAACCATTAATTATTTTGCTGGACAAAGTGATGAGACGGTCGGCTGCACAAAGATACTCTCTAAATCCACATTGTGCAGCGGTTAGTATATTACAAGACTCAAGAAACCATACCAGCCGGGCATGAATCCTACGCTCGTTCACCTCGCAAACACAGTTTGTAAGAGAAAGGGGGAGGGAGGGTAGATGGAAGTAACGTGTAACGTATTTGCCCTTAATGGGCATAGTAATGAGTACGACAGCGGCTTGACGCCAGCCTCTGGGAAACGTGCCCTCAGCCAAGATGCCGTCGTGCGTATGAAGCAGAAAGTGCTTGCCTGCAAGAGAAAGTTGTTGCAACATTTCAATGTGAACATTGTCTGAGCCTGAGGCGGAGGATCAGGATGAAGTGAGAGCGAGATCTAGCTCCCTCATAGCGAAGGCGGCATTGTAGCACTCACGATTCTGAGAAGATGAGGGGTATCGGCCGAGCCGCCTCCGCTCGCTTCCGGAGGAAAGAAGGGTGATAGCGGGAGGAGCTCTAAATCTCCGCAAAATGGCGGCCCAAGGTGTTGGAGAGAGCAATTGCGTCCATGATGACATCGTCTGCTACTAGCAGGCCGGGAACTGGGGAATGGTTATAGGTCCCAGAGAGCTCTCGAAAGTTGACAATGGAAGGATGAGTGGAACTGTTAGAATAACTAGTAAATGAAATAGAACTACTAATTTCCGGTCACGAAAACACGCGAAAACACTGTGCACTCAACTGTTTATGACTAATGCAGTTTGCCATCGTAAGATGACGGTTGAGAAACGCGGAGAGAAAGTCTCCGCGTGCGAACTGCGTCGCGGCACGCGTGAGTTCACCAAGGGACCAGAGCACGGTGTGTTGAGGAGTAAATGCGAGGAATGCAACGTTCTGCCACAATAAGGATAATATTCGTAACATATTCTACATGGTCATCACAATTGAGGAAAAGTTGTCCATTGAAGGTCGCCAGGGAGGAGTAAAGCCACCACTCTGCTTTAGGAAGCTGCCATTCGGGTGTGAACGTAGGTGGGGTACCTATAAGCAAACGGTTCTCGCACGGGAAATGGTCGCTCGAGTACATGCCACGGAGAATAGACCACACGAGACGATGAGCAAGGTGAGCCGTGCAGAAGTGTATGTCCGAATACGAATAGTTGTGCGTGGAATCTAAAAGGAATGTGGGTGCTGTGTTAAGGCAGAAGAAGTTGAGTTGATAGAGAAGGTCAGGCAAGAGGGCACCTCTTGTACAATTTCCGTGACAACCCTAAAGCGTATGGTGCACATTGAAGTCACCAAGCAGCATAGAGGGGTGAGGCAGCTGCCCAAGAAGCTGCAGGAAGAGTGCCCTGGTGACATCGAATGACAGAGGGATCAGTTCAGAGGGATAATGTCGAGTGAGGAAGGGAAAGACGAACTGCAACAGCCTGAAGCCACGTAGTTCAGTAAGTGGGTTGACTACGAACTTCATCCCATATGAGCATGAGGACTCCCTCATTAAATGGAACGCCGTCCTCGGGCGGGAGTGGGGGGGGTGAAGGTCAATATGGACCGAGGAGAAATGCGATTGCTCAAAGTTGTGGTGAGAATACAATTTCGCTTCCTGAAGGCAGAGAATAATTGGACACTGCAATTCTAAAAGCCACCATAAATCCTCTTTGTTGGATCAAATACCAGGAACATTCCATTGGAGGAGAGTCATGACGACAAAAAACTGAAGGGATGTCACATCGGCAGTTGCCGAGTGCCAGCCTCGGAAAACTCGCAGCTACAGGGCACAGAGGCAGGACAATCCTGCTCCACGAGGTCTACAGAAACATCGGCACTCTTCTGTCGGCCTGCAGACTACGGGGCAGAAAAACGATTGATAGTGTGCACCGGTGACACGGAGTTCGTACCGAGCCAGGATGTCCCGTGGCGACACCGTCTAGGAAGATCTTCGAGTCGTCAAAAGAGGAGACCGTTTGCCTTTGTTTGACTTCTTGGAGAATGTACGGTTGGCAGAGGAAGACTGATACCGGTAGGCTGGAGGGACGTAGTAAGTCTTCACGGGAGTATTCCTTCCGTTATTTCCCATCTGTAGGTTGTGTAGTTGGTGACTTCACCGTGTAAGGCGGAAGTTTGGGGGGAGGGTGTTGCATAGCTGGTGGAGGAGATGGGGACACTACTGAGACGCTAGGCTATTTCACAACGGCAGTGCTAAATCTTAGGTCGCATGTCTGCGTGGTCATGTCCTTCATCGAGTGACGTTTGGCAAGAACAGTACTGTGTATGTCTGAGAACAATTGGACTCTGCAATTCTAAGAGCAATCACATATCCTCTATGTTAGATCAAAGACCAAGATGTAGCGTTTCCGACTTGCCAACAACTTGTGAGCGACCGGTTATAGCATGTTTCCCTTCACCAAGACTCCTGGACAGCACGCTCGTCGAGATACATGGGACAATCGCGGGAGGAGGCTGCATGGTCGCCATTGCAGTTTATGCAGCTGGGAGGAGTTGGACTATCGCCCACTCAAGCTTTACTATAGATTACGTATTTGGCTGGATGTCGGCAGAACTCTCAAGTTTGGTTGTCACGATGGCCCTGGTAGCAGCGCATGGAGTTTGGAATATAGTGTCACTGTGGTAACTTCATAACCCACTTTGATCTTTAACGGAAGAATCACTAACGAAAGTGAGAGAATGCGTTTGGGCGCTAAGGACGAATCTACATTTTTCATCACCCAATGGCCTGAAATGACACCCTGAGCAGAGATGTACGTTTGAATTTCTGCCTCAGTCGGACCATCGAACAGCCTAGTTTCAATAGCACAACAGGAAGAATTCAGTGTTCAATGAGCTTCGACGCAGTCGGGATACCCAACGAGGAGCGAAGTTGCAAGGCGTTTTGCTTGAGAATCAATCTCCAAAAGTGAAGTGCCATTGCATAAACTGCTTAACACCTTTCTGACTAATAAACGGAATTACTGTAGCTGAAGACCGACCGTCTTCAGATCATGAAACCACGAGGAACCTTCATGCAGCTGGGAGTGGGTCTGAATCGTTAGCCTCATTCCGTTTACGTTTCGTAGCCGTTGACTGTGAAGATGATTGGCTCATTGTAAGAAAATCGTCATCATTCCCAACCTCACCGGTGGCGCTATCCAACCAGCTGGAGCCCATTCAGAGGGCCGAACATCTGTCCAATCGAGTATTTGGGAAGGTAGTAGCTCAGGCAGTCACCAATCCCTGGGGCGTGGCCCCTAACAGGGAGTAGGTGCGAACCCCACCTGTAGACCTGGCGTTGGGAATTACTCGTTACCCGGTCATCTGCTACGTGTCAGACGCGTGGTCCAGCTTTCAGAAGCGCGCAGGGCGGAAGAAAAAAGGATAGGAGAAGGTGAACGAAGAAAGAAAAAAAGGAATGGAAAACAGTGGAGAGTATTTATCACTAACTATCGAAAATGCAGAATATATTTCCCAAAACAGCTCGAACATAATCTCCAAAGAAGGGGGAGAAGAATATAGGACAGCCACGCAACATGGAAGCGAACAGATGTTGCAAAGGCTGGAGCCCCTTGGATAGCGAAGCACGAACCCGCCAAAGAGCGGCGAGCTCTCTGGGGGGCCTGAGTTCTGTCATCTCAGTGTTAGGAGTTCATACTAAAAAGCTTTCGTAGCCAGTCAGCTACTAGTCTGTGCCAATATCTTGCCACATACATCAGTTTCGATCTGCATATTACCGTCTAATTTTGGTCCTCGTCTACACTTTCTCTCTCCAAGCTCACCTCCAATGGTGAACTAAGTTTTCGTTGATGGCTCCAAACTTGGGGCACACCTGACGATATCTTCGTCTCTAACAGTCACGGTCCATGTCAGAATACTGGGATCTATTACTTAGTAAGACTTCGAGGCTCTCTGAGAACCTATTCCAGACGCTCGTAACTTCGATAACATTCTGCAGTAGGGCACGATGTCACATGCTTTCCACAAATCTAAGAACATTGAATTTCTCTGTAGCTCTTCATCCATACCTCACAGTGTATTACGCGGGAAAAGGGTAAGCCAAGTTTCGCATGAGCGTGAAGGAAACCTTCTCGGTCTCGAGAAGTTTTATTATATTCCAAACGTGAATGTGTTCAATGCTTCTGCAGCAAACCTATCTTATGAATATTTGTCTGTAATTTTGCAGATCCATACGTTTACCTTACTTATATACGGGAGTCATCTGCAGTTTTCTTCAGATCACTTTGGACTTCGCATTAGGCGAGAGATTCGCGATAAACGCAAGCTAAGAGGCCAGTACCGTACTCTTCGTAAGACCGAAATGAGGTCCCATCCGGGCATAACGGCCTATTTGTTTTCAACTTTTTCAGTCGTTTCTCTACGTCAGGGTTGCCTGTTATTACAGTCTCCATACGGGAGTCTGTGCGATTGTCAGACGACTTTGTACAGCTCTCCTGTGTGAACCATTTCTTAAATGCCAAGTTTATAACTTTGACTTTCGTTTTGCTAACTTCAACTGTCGCACCATAGACGGGCCAAGAAGGGACAGAAAGGAAGCATTTTACGTACCCGACAATTTTACGTACCCGACATTTTTACGTACTCAACAATTTTACGTACTCAACAATTTTACGTACTCAACAATTTTACGTACTCAACAATTTTACGTACTCAACAATTTTACGTACTCAACAATTTTACGTACTCCACAATTTTATGTACTCAACAATTTTACGTACTTAACAATTTTACGTACTTAACAATTTTACGTACTTAACGATATGTATTGCTGCGGCACGATGGTGGCAGCAGTAGTATGCATCGTATATTTATCGTTTCTCAGACGTCCGAATCTCTGATAACCTTTGCCTGCCACCTTCCGAGCGTTCTCTTTTGAATCGACAGTGCAACTGCCTTTTGATTCTTCAGGGTCCTTCTTACTCGCCCTTAATCTGCTTACAAGGCGCATTGTTATTCACATCAAGATTTCCAATCTTTTTATATTTTGCCCGTGATTCGTCTACGTCCATTTACTGTAAGGAAGTGATTTCATTTCACTGTGTGAGATGGTAACTGTGTCTGCTCTTTCTAGCAGAAACCCTCTCCTAGCCTCCTACGCCAATTTATTAACTTTAGTAACAGTAATTGCTATAATGAAATCACGATCGTTAATCCTTTATCTACTGTCGCTGTCTGTAAGTTTCTATTTGTATTTACAGAGTCCAATGTGTTTCCCATGTGCTGGGCTGCTGAACCAGCTGCTCAAGGCAGCTTTCAGAAAATGTGTTTAAACCTACTTCGCAAGACTGACTGACTAACTGACTGACTGACTGTACCCCTGAGACATCCATAGATGTCCCATTCGACACTCGGTAGCTAACGTTATTTCGAACTAGTATTACATGACCTGGTTATTTACGCACTACTTACCGTGAACTTTCTTTGAATGATTAAAATTTAAACAACGTAATCAGTTGGCCGGTGAGTATATTCATTAACTGTGTTTCTCCTAAAGCTGTTATATGCGACTATGTAACTTCGCTGAACTGACACGTCAAGGGAGAAAATTTTCGTAACTGTAATGAAACTGTCCGTATTATAATGCCTAATCTGTCTTTCCGATATACGTCCAGCGACTCGAAGTATCTTAGAGCGTTTGCTTTGAGGTTTCCGCCAGCTCTCTGTCTTAAGGATGACAGAAGTTTCTGGAGGGCTGTAAATTCCGAAACTGTAACGGCTACTCGGACAATCTATGGATAAAACTGACTGACGCTTTCCTTTCTGCGTATCGATTGGCGAGTGGTTCACATGAGTACCTGAAACTACCGCCTACCCTGAATAATCTCCATGTGCACTCCCCAAGTACTCTGCTACCCAAGTAGCTTCTTCCGTTCTGTAGTGCACTCCTGACCTATCAAGCCGAGTCCTACAAACACCCACCCAGCAAAGCATGTCTAGTGATCTGCAGCAAAGGCTGTTGCACAGTCGGCCAAGCCTTTGGCTGTGAACCTCCACTCGGCTCAAAACTGAAGGACCCAGATCAACTGTGGGAACAACTGTTCTGCTTGCAGAACCTACGTGAGCATCCTTCAACATATTCGCCAGCTGCCTGTACGAACTGGGGTTGCCCTCAGAACCCTCTTGCGACAGATAATTTGTGCCAACGTGAATCACAAGCTGTAGAATAGTGCACCCTGCAGGCTCCACGGACAAAACTGACTCCAGACCTTGCGTCAGACCGTCAGCACCCACACAGAGTCCAAATTCGCTTTCTTTCCAGTCCAGAACAAACGGCGTTCCAAGAAACTAGCAAGTACCTGTTCACATATGCTTGCTCAGAACCCGCTTAAGGAATAGCCAACTGTTCTCCAACATGGCGAATGGGCGAGGCCAGGCAGTCGGAGTCTGAGTCCACATTGGCACTGTGGCGCAACATGGGATGTATCACTGGAAAGATAGAGGCGAGCACGTATGCCAAGAGTTACCCCAGTTCACTGCTAGTAGCGCCACGCCACTACAACGTGTCTGCGTAGCACGTAAGTATTGCACCATAATCTAAGAATGGAATTAAAAGTTAAAGTCGCTTTTCCAAACTTGGCTAGCATGTGCTTCAGTATATTAATCTGTAAGCTGTCGAAGAGTGTACCCTGCAGGCTTGACAGTTCTGGTTACAGCACGTGATGAAACCTACTGAATAATAGAGATACAACAAATTTCAAGGCCTGCATGTAAATAACAAATACAAGATCTCTTAAGGATGTAATTCAGAGGTCAGGTTCTGTCAGTTCCGTTCTGAAAATTTTAGACGGCAAAGTTTAAATGCAGTCAAGCTAAAATTTTTTCTGTAATTTTAACCAACTTCACCACATGCACATAAAAATTATAAAAATTCTAAATTAACACACATCAGTGTTATAAAATATGTGTCGGAGAAAGCAGCCGTTTAGAGGCTGTTACCGTGGGCATAGGGCGGGTGACAGCAGGTGTTCCCTTGGCCATCCACCGCACCACATATATAAATACAGCCCGAGACAAGACCAGGCTTCACTTGGCACCCAGCCACTGTACGATTCACGTCAGCCAAACAACGGAGTGCACGCTGCCTCTGATGACGTCAGAGACCGGCTGTTCCTAAACGTATATTTTCAGTAATAATAGGAAGTGAAATCACGAGGACTGTACACCGTCCTGGATCGCTTAGATTTCTGGAAATAACCGTTAATGTGCCACCCGTAAGGTTAACTACGCGTCGCAATTGTTGATACTGATTTTTCCACTTTCGTGACGAGCAATTGTTCTGATTAGCAGAAGTCACGGCGAAAGACAATTTAATAGTAACTTACAGTAGAAGTCTCCTCTGAACTGCTCATTGCGCTGTTTAGGATAGATAAATGTACTGTCAGTATGAATGTAATGAATATTGCAATGTTGTGCGTGTGGAACTTTATCATATATATATATATACACGAATCAGAACTAAAAATATTCATTTATAATCATAGTCCTGATGCTGCTGAGCGAATAGAGAATAGAAACATTTCTTTCCCGGGGTTGGACAAGCATGTGGACTTGCAAACTGAGAACTATGGTCGGTATGTTCTCCATCGCTTTCTCGCTGCCCAAGGAATTAGTTTCCAGGCTCTCGTGAAAAACGGCGAATAGTATTTACAACAATTCCTATTTCCTCCTACGATTTATGACTTATTATTAATTTTATTAATTATTGTTAACTCGCCACCCCACAGCACTCCACCTCGACTGACGCTAATGAGAACACACGCCACTGACTCTGCTGTGAAGGCAGATCCGCCGCAGTGGGTACACTGGAAGGAGCCTCAGCAGCCGAGTGCACGCGTGAAACAACTTATTTCTGGGGGGCCCCATGCAATCATCCAGATTCTCCGCAACTGCTGTACCCCAACGTATCAGCCTGAAGGCGGGTGACCGTTGCCAGAAATGCATTGAGCTTTTCGCAAACTGCAGCCTGCTCCTCCGGCATCCGAGTACTGTATGCACCTATGTGAGGTTCCATGCGCTCTTTTGCATGTCGCCCCTCATTTTAATCAATTTCATTCATGTTCTATGTCACTGCACGCTAGTAACAGTCCGAATAAAGTTATTGTGGTGGTGGTTAGTGTTTAACGTCCCTTCGACAACGAGGTCATTAGAGACGGAGCGCAAGCTCGGGTTGGGGAAGGATTGGGAAGGAATTCGGCCGTGCCCTTTCAAAGGAACCATCCCGGCATTTGCCTGAAACGATTTAGGGAAATCACGGAAAACCTAAATCAGGATGGCCGGAGACGGGATTGAACCGTCGTCCTCCAGAATGCGAGTCCAGCGTGCTAACAACTGCGCCACCTCGCTCGGTAATAAGGTTATGGTAATAGTATTTGTACTGAGAGCTCAAAAATACTTTTCTCTGGATTCCTATGCATGTTGGATTACTTCACTGTGTGGCCTGTGTGAGGCGAGCATCGGAGGACGCGGCACTCTGCATTTCCGGTTGGGTGCTGCACTTCCCCGAATTCTGACGTCGGTCGAGTTTCGTCTACTGTATGCAGGGTGAAACGACCTGCGAGATATCCGAGTGTCGCCGCAGTGTGTGTGTGTGTGTGTGTGTGTGTGTGTGTGTGTGTGTGTGTGTGTGTGTGTGTGTTTTTTTACCGTTCCGGCACGTCGGGAATGAAGACTCCTGGTACCGACTGACTACATTGTGGACTGTGGACTGTGCCCTGCTGGATGCGACTGTCTTGCGCCGGATGGCCGGTGGTCTAGTCATGTTTTCGTAGCCGGTGAAACGGCAAGTGCAGTTCCCTCAGCTGAATAGCAGAGGCATGATTGGTCAACAAACAGAGGCTAGTTGACATCATAATGGGCTGCTCGAAATTGGAGAGAAGGGTCGCTATTGGCGCGAATGATGTTCTGAGACAGTTTGGGGGGAATTTTGGAATCAGCACTGAAAGCTATTTCCCGGTTTTCTAGGAGAGTAGGGAGTTGAGCAATGTTGGCTTCGCTCTTGCGTTTCGCGGGTGCACAGATTCGGGATCTATCTTCGTGGGAGTCGGCTGAACTTAGAAGCCTCGAACAGCCTTCGGGATCTGGGACTGAAACAGAGTTGCTGCACAGCAGAACGCTACTTACCGACCACCTGGGACATTTCAGGATTGGTAAAGTATTTTGCGGCTCCGGCACTGTAGGACCTATCATTTGTATACTGAAGCCCTCAGCAGCACGCGCGCTCTCTTTGCTACAACTCCTCCTTGCTTGTTTCTCCAAGTGATCCCATTTGAGGTCTCACTACTAATCGCGATACTGCAATATAGTCGGGAGAGTAAAAATTGATTGATTTGGACCTCCAGTCGTTATCGTCAAGCTATTGCATCACAGAGTAGGGGCACCTTGTTCTCGAGCCAACTCTTATTCTCAGTTCGGTACACCCTATCCTTTGACCTAATGTTTGTATCGTTAATCATGTGGCTTTATATTCTGATGTATGACAAATCTCATTGCAATATTTAATCCGCATATCATTTCGTAGACATACATAGAATCCCTCTTCCTGTCTGTGATAATGTTCTTTCTTGTCTGAATAGATTACGATTTTTATGAGATTATTATGAGTGTACACTTATTTTACCAACCAGCAGGCTCCACCATCATTTCCTTCCTTACCGTTGTGCACATAATTAGGTGGTAGATAAAGAGGGGGTCGAGTGCATGTCTCGTTCTCATTCGAAATTCGTCAGAATTAAAAAGGTTCAAACACTTCTCCACCCCGGCACCTCGCACATATTCTTCCCATGTTCAAGATGCCATACTGAAGAAGTGAACAACGACAGCAGACAAATGCTTCGATATGCAACTCGCTACACTCCTGAAGTGTCACCAAGGGATGGTTATGCCTTAATAAATAATGAGAACTACGCTACAGATAGCCTGAATTTACTGTCAAAAATGTGAGGTTGAACTTCAATAGAAAAATACACAACTTTAATAGATATTCCACTAGTAAGACACACACAAAAAGCTAGACATGTGACTTGCCGCTCTGTATACATGCTGAGACAGCAGCCGGTACCTTCGCTGGCTACTGCCCAGTATTGTTATGAAATGTTTTCAGCTCGTCAGGTATGTAATGTTGAATTCTCTACGCGTGATGTAGTACTTTTTTCTTTATTGGAACATTTTGTGACCCAACAGCTTAAATTCGATCAAAAATTTTATTGAAACATTTTGATCACACCGTGACTACAAAATTTTATAGTGAATTTATTGATGTTCCCAAATTATGTTACATGCATTGATGTTTACTGCTTTCACGATCTGTTAGAAGTAAATTGAGTGACATATTGTTTGAAGAATGCAAAAGCGTGTACATGAATGGTTTCAGTAATTATGACCGCAATATTCATGCGTTTATGGAAATTTGTAGTACTTCTGGGAAAGCAAATAATGAAGTTAGGAAGCCACTTTATGTTTTCTATCGATAGTTGTAAGGCTGGATCTGTTGCTAAGTGGTGTGCAACGGAGAAAGCAAAACGAGAAGACAGCACTCGCGCACAGGAGAGTCCAGTGTACATAAAGTAGCTGTACCGTATTTCGGGATGTCGAAGTATTTTGAGTGTTGCACCCGCATATTGGAATGCAAGCTGGTGTAGCAGCAGCTTGTGTGTCAAATATGTGCCAAGAAACTGCAGTTTTTGGACAACAATAATATCCAACACGAATATATGACGGAATTTGGTACCAACGCAACTTCATAGGAAATGCCTGCTGCAAGCAACACGGTAGTAGCAAAATAATTCCATCTCACTCGAGGCGTGGATGGTGATGATTTGGGTTGAGGGGGCGCTCAACATCACGGTCATCAGCGCCCTGACGAAAAGTCAACATGAAATCTCATGGGTGGGGACGAAGGCTGTCCCCATATACACAGCAGTTTATAACGTACTAAAGTCTGCCGACCTTCCCCACCAGTTTAGGGATGAGGCCTAATATTTCACAAAATTTCACCACTTTTAACACTGGTATCGGCATCTGCGAGGACGGTAGGCAGATCTCCAGCGAGACCAAGGGCTGGCCTATTATCAGTATACAGGACACACGTAGCCACAATATGCTGAACTGAAAGCGACACAGATGAGGAAGTCATGTGTGAAAGAGCTATGCCCGATGCGCAGTCTGGTAATCAAAACCTCCTTCCAGCGGCAAGGCTGACGAAGTCCGCCAAGTTTTTGTGGTCGGTTTGAGCGACCGCAGTTTGTTGTCCGACACCTGTAACCATTCAGTCTCCCACTGACGCATGATGCATCTGTCAGAAAATGAGATAATGGCGTGCAACGGGATGGGACATTGATGAACAGCACCATGCAAACATGCTTCCTTGGCAGCTTTATCAACCATGTCGTTACCCTGTATCCCAACAACCCAGCAAAAGATCACCTCCTTGCCACGGGGCTGGAGCTGCTGTCAGCAGTCATGGATGAGCTGAATCAGGGAGTCTATCGGATACATTTGTGCCTTAGCACGTACACCAAATGGCTGGGTCGCTTGGGGCCGATTCCTGAACAGTCGTTCGAAGGCGGTATGGATCACTGAACTAAATGCCAATGACGGGTGACTCTGAGATTTTCAGCACCTGTCGAGCCAAAAGGATACGTCGCCGAATGCAGAGTGGTGGTTCACCAGCCTCTGCATACAGACTCTGAACCGGGCTGGTCGCAAGGCTCCAGTCGATATCCGAAAGCCCGCATGGTGGACAGCATCTGTAACATCCTGAAGTAGGAAGGACGGGCCGATCCGTAGACCATGCTGCCGTAGTCTAAGCGTGATCGAACAAATGGCCTATAAAACTGTAGGAGGAGGGAACTGTCAGCTCCCCACGTTTTTCCGCCAAAGCATTTCATAATGTTCAACGACCGGAAGCCTTTTGTTCGTAGGTCTTTCAGGTGAGGGAGCCATGTTAATTTCTAGTCAAACAGTATACCCAAAAGGCGCACTGTGTCTTGAAAAAGTAAAATACGGTCCCCCCATTGTAAGCTCTGGTTGGTTAAAACTCCGACGAGCACGATTAAAACTGACACACAGTCTTCTAAGGTGAGAACCGAAAACCAGTTGTCTGGGCCCAGGTTTCCAGCCTCCTAATGGTCAGTTGTTGCCTCGTCGTCGTCAGATCGGAGGAAGAGTAGAAGACTGCTAAGTCATCCATAAACAAAGAGCATTTGACAGGGCTCCTGACTGCAGAGGATGGTTGGTTGGTTGGTTGGTTGGTTTGGGGAAGGAGACCAGACAGGGAGGTCATCGGTCTCATCGGATTAGGGAAGGACGGGGAAGGAAGTCGGCCGTGCCCTTTGAAAGGAACCATCCCGGCATTTGCCTGGAGCGATTTAGGGAAATCACGGAAAACCTAAATCAGGATGGCCGGACGCGGGATTGAACCGTCGTCCTCCCGAATGCGAGTGCAGTGACTGCAGAGGAAATGCCATTGATAGTGATGGCAAACAATGTGACACAGAGGACACTACCCTGGGGCACACCATTCTCCTGAACATAGCAATCAGACATGGCATCGCCAATGCGATATTGAAAACGCCTGTCCTCGAGAAAGGATTGGATCAGAAGCGGCAGACGTCCACGTAGTTCCAGTTCATGAAGTTGGCGAGGGATGTTGTACCTCCGAGTAGTGTCATATGCTTTTTCGAGGTCAAAGAACACACAAACTAAATGGTTTCAGCGTAAGGAGGACTCTTGTATCGCCATCTCCAGTAGAATTAAGTTGTCAACAGTGGAACGGTAGCGCCTGAAACCACACTGGGAGCGGCTCAGCTAACCTCAGGACTCGAGCAGCCAGACGAGGCAGCAGTTGACCATGCGTTCAAGAGTCTTACCCATACAACTGGTAAGGGCGACACTCCGATAACTGTTAGGGGCGCTCCGGTCCTTACCTGGTTTCCAGAATCGAATTAAGATTGGCTCCTTCTAAGTCGTGCGGTACTGTCCGCCAAACCATATCTGATTGATACGAGAGAGCAGCTGACCTTTCACTTCAGGTCACAGATGACGATGCATGGTATAATGGATCTCATCAGGTCCTGGAGCAGTGTCTCTGGCCGCAGATAAAGTTGATTCTAGTTCCCACATGGAGAATGGATGGTTGTAGACCTCTTCATTAAGCGAGAAAAAATTGAGAAGCCTCATCTCTGCAGTCCGACGGAATACCTGAACAGCAGTCTGGATGACTTAGTAACAGTAAAAAAGTGTTCAGCTAAAACGTGAGCCATCTCTTCCAGCGTGTCCACCAAGACCTTACTATTTGACAAGGCCGTAAGGGGGTGTGGACTACTCTTGTATGAAATCCGTCTTATTAATTCCCAAACGTGCGCAGCTGAAGTGGACCGATTAATGGAAGTCGTCAATTTCCTCCAGAAATCACTCTTCCGTTCTTTGATCACTCGCCTCGCATGTGCTCTCGCAAACCTGAAGACATGAAGATTGTCTGTAGTTGGACACCGTTTGAAGTTCCGAAGAGCTGTCCATCTGGTCCTGATTGCCAATCGACAGTCGCCATTCCACCATGGTAGAGACCGCCATTCGAGGTGGTTACTAGACCTGGGGATGGACTCTGCGGCAGCCCTTTGGATCTCCTGAGTGCTATGGGCCACCGCCTCCCGTGCACAACCCTTTCGCTGAAAACCGACTGTCGACTGTACTGCAACCAGTTTTGCCTTTGTATCATCCACCTGCGTGGTCTCCTGCTGGTTGTCCTAGGCGGCAGACGAATCCACACTGGAAAGTGGTCACTAGAACGTAAATCTGGAGCCACTTCCCACTGAACTGAATCTGCATTAGCTGAGGAACTAAAGCAAAGCTCATTAGCTGAAAAAGACCCTGTAGCTGTGGGATAGTAAGTCATCTGGCCCGCCTTCAGAAGGCAGATATCCTCAGAATGGACGAGTCGCTCGATCAGCCGACCCCGGAGCAAGTAGTAGCCGAGCCCTACAGCACATTGTGGGCACTGAAGTCCCACACAAGAAGGAATGGGCGCGGGAGTGCCTGGAAGAGGTCTGCCAGTGCGTCCGCATCCAAAGCGTCATAGGGGTTGGGGGGCAGTAACAGACAACACACTGTGACAGTAAATGTCTTGTTACTGTAAATTACAAATTATATATTTTACCGTAAATCATTAAGTAACCAAAAACAACTGCTACAAAAAGCTTAATAATAATAATATAATAATAATAATAATAATATAATAATAGTAATATAATAATAATTTAAATAATAACAGTAATAATAGTAATGATAAAAACACTCCAGCAAAGAAACGAACAAATTGAGTAAAACTTGTGCTACCCCATCACACTCTATTGCAACTTTTATCACATAAAATGTTGTCATTACTACTACTATTGTCGTGATTTCATTACCAAGCCACGTTTCAAATGCTGCATCTGTCTTGAAACAGAAGTACAAGCCTGCCTTAACACTTCACAAACCACCAACTGCAACACAGAACTTAAAATTTTTCACCTAAGGTGAAGACCTAACTAAACAATATACAAAATATCACAAGATAAAACTTTATCATCCCTCCATAACAACTGCAGATGTTCGTTCATTTTAAAACAATTCTGTCATTTACACTGCTGTAACGAGACAATACGTACTGTGTGTTCTCCAATTGACTTAGTCATCATGTACAGGTAACTATTAATGTTCAGCTATTAACAAAGTTCACAAACCTAGTAAATATAGCTTCTTACATATCACATGGCCTTTTTGCATTTTTCACAGAACATCACATTTGCCTTCTATTTCTCTATACCAGTTATCAGTTGCTCAATGTGATCTTTGTACTCATTGTAAACACTAAAAACAAAATGCATGAAAACATTGGCCATTTGTATACCGTTTACCAGATTGAAGTGACGTTGATCTACGAAATTATGTATCTGTTTTTCAAGATTTAGAGCTTCGTCATATATATCGCTGTTTTCCACAACAAGCTTGCTTACGTGGTTCCAAATAAGGTGCCAACATTTCGCATATTTATTGTGTGTCTTCGAACAGACCAGAACTGTGAGTTCATCCACAACTGACAGCATAAGCATAACCTCGTTTCTGCCTATGGTTATCCCTGGCATTCCCTGCTGCAGCTGTGAAGTCAGTTTATTTGCTGCCTCCACTACATTGCTGTCCTCAGATATGTTCCTTCCAGAGGGGCCTGCAAAATTAGTGTTCATTAGAGAGTCAAAACTAGCTTTTAAAATGCCATCAGATATTTTACCCCGTGATGCCTGCTTCGCCAATGAGAGGATTTCTCCGCTTTTCTGTCTGCCCCGTTTATACAGTTGCTCTGGATGTACCTCTGCACCACCATTCACGACAATGTTTCCACTTTCAGAAAAAACAGCGTTGTGGCCGCCAAAGTCTTCCCTTGTTCTGACCATTCCAGCTAAGAAATCATTCTTGTTATCAATGCTGCGGATGCCCCTAATAATTCTTTCATTACCGTCCACCACGTCCTCACCAGTACCTGCGGTGTTCTTTCCCAACTTCAACTGTTTCGTGTGCCTATTGCTTCTCAGATTCCTCTCAAAATTGTCGATTACTCCTTTCTCTATGTCCTCGATTATTTTTGAAGCTGTCTGGAAACTGACAGTGCCGTGAGCTAAAAATAGCAGTGAGGCACTGAACTGGAACACTTCTAGAGGTGTTGCCTTCCCCTTCTTTACACGTTCACCATGGCTGATGGCCCCGATACCAGCACCAGTGGCGCTGACAACCGCTGAGGTGACGTCGAGAGTTCTGCGCACTATTTCTCCTGTCTTGCTCATCACCTGGGCATTCCTCGCCAGAATTGCTGCTCGACTCGCGGCCGCCCCAGCTGCCGCACCGAACACGTTGCCCGCCATAGAAAACCACGACTTGGCTGCCTGTGAAGTATAAAACAAGATGAAAGTGATATACATTGGAAGTTGGAGGCATACAAAAAATATCAGTACGAAAGGTCAAACTGTGCGTTAACTCTGCCTGGGTCGACCTCGTCGTCTACGGCACACTGATCTCCCTACGCCGTAGAGTGACCCGGAAAAATGAGGTATTCAGTGCTAAGTATCTTACCACCTAGCCAGTGATGTAAAAAATTGGCAATATAATGGAATCAACCTCGTAAACTAATGTCATACATGCTTGACAACCTCAATGAAAAACTTTACAAAACGTAATACATTTCTGTGTCATTTATCTTTAACAACCCACATAAAGAAAAAACGAGAAAGGTGTACAAAGCAAATGATGTTTGACACGAAACTACTTTAGCCAGCGTGATTGTCTTTCTGTAACTTTGTTCTTTACAAAGATATAAAAAAACAGTACCGTTTTTAAGGCCGGAAGGTACAGTCGTGGACAAAACGAGCGAGACCCCTCGCCTTTTCGTTACGCTGACCCGCCCATCTTTAAAGTCTGCTACACAGCATAACAGGCAAGGCGATGAAGTGCTGCCAACATACTATGCACAGGCGTGAAATTTAAGAACCATCCGAAATTTGTCACTTTTCAATCATGTGTAAGACTATATTAATACTGATGAGTGTGTTGACGACAACTAAATGTAAGATGTAAATGGAAGAAGAAACGCTAATTAGTATGAACTGTACTAACAAAAATAAATTTCAGCTTATCGAGATAACATAACTGTTTTAGTAAGACAAAGTACCCCAGATCGTTACGAGTTAGCAATATATAATGCCAATTCTGCCGTGAAATTGTCTGTATCAACGTTCAGACCAGTCATACTGGATTAACGTTGCTGACCTACCATGAAAGTGTGCAAATTTAGCAATGAGTGAAGATTCATAACGGAATTCAGTTAAAAATCATTCATTGCCACACTTAAGTCAATTCAATTGTTGACAGAAGTGGAGAAAGTAGGCAGTAACAAGCATGAAATTATGTAAGGGTTTCACATCGACATTCACAGGGCACCGGTACAGAATAAAGGTAGCAATAAAACGTATTGGGGCGCGAGAATTTCTTAAAATTCCTTTACTGATTGTGTATGTGCCTCCATCGTGATTAGAACCGAAAATAAACCAGACCTCCCTTGCTGTAGCAAACACCTTTCACTAAGCTAGCAGACAACCCAGGCAAACAGCCCTCTATTATTACCCCAGACATAAATAAGCCGGCAATTTCGCAATGAAAATGGCAAAATGATCTGCAGTTTCTGTTAAATAGAGCTTTCTGTACTCAAAAACATGAATTGTCTACCTTTTGTCACCGCTTATGTGACACCCATTCTGGATGTTTATCGAAATAACAAAATACTGTTATTATCGAGTAAATTTAGTAGGATAATTCTGCGCCACCCCATGAAATAAACGGCGACGTAGCTGCCAAACGTATTCTACAATGTTTCGAATTCTCCATTAGAGGAGCCACAGCCAGAAAACGTTCGTTAGCCTAAGTGTTCCTTAAGGTAGCTAGCAATGGGAATGCTCGCACATCTAAAACGCGGTGGCATTAATAGTGGGATCTGAATTACCACGCGTATAGGCAAATGGATTTTATTTGCATTCCTGTGAACGTGATTTGGATCGAAAGCGTAGTTACGATTAATATGCTGCTGTATCGACTGCAGCTGGAACATTGCGAATAAAGAGAAGGGTAAATTGTTATGCGGCCCTCATCTTCAGTAACTGTGGTAGCTATTTTCGTTTTTAGGATTTCATCACGTAAATCGGTAAAAATGGAATCCTACTAGTCTCACTTTCTTGACCGTCTGTCTACCCAACCCCTAAAAACCCGTCTACCTCGAGTACGGGTGGACATAATATGCGGAAATGCATCGCACTTCCTGCGGTGTACGGTCGCTTGGTGGTGTAAAAGAGTGAGCTGTGTCGACGCAATCTAAACATACGGCCGTTTATGTAAAGAAAGTTTATCTGCAAGGTCAAAAATGGCTCTAGGAACTATGCCACCTAACTGCTTAGGTCATCAGTCCCCTGGATCTAGAACTACTTAAACCTACGTAACCTAACACATCCACGCCCGGGGAAGGATTCGAACTGACTTCTCAAGGAGCCGCGCGGTCTGCGATATGACGCCGTTGAACGCATGGCTAACCCGCGCCGGCAAGCTGTTAATATCATCTGGTGTTACTAAAAAGTTATTCACTTCTGGTGTGATTTTCTGCGCAGTTCATTTAAGAAAGAATAACTAAAGTATATTTGGTTTTGTGGATGAGGAAGGACGACTAATTCATTTCCCCTTGTCTTTATTCATGATGTTAGATTCGCAATCTGAGCATACGTACTGTCCATAACCATACTTTAGATCTAAGTCACAGTCACAGATATGCGAAGGGAAGGGTCTCAAGACCGCGCGCAAGAGTTAAGGTGATACATGTCCAGTGTTTGTTTGTTGACCATCGAGTGGGGTGCTGGTGGGCGAGAACGACGCAGCCATCCGTATGGCTCATACGAGCCGGCCGCCATTTCTGAGGTGGATGGTCAAGAGAGGCAGTTTCACACCATGACGATGTAAAACATCACAGACACCTACATTTACAGTGTATCACTGTACCCCTGCTTCGATAGTACTGCATGGTGATGTTGGCCCAGAAGATCTTGATGTGGGGCATGTTATCTTGGCCGGCCGGAGTGGCTGAGCGGTTCTAGGCGCTACAGTCTGGAACTGCGCGACCGCTACGGTCGCAGGTTCGAATCCTGCCTCGGGCATGGACGTGTGTGATGTCCTTAAGTTAGTTAGATTTAAGTAGCTCTAAGTTCTAGGGGACTGATGACCTCAGAAGTTAAGTCCCATAGTGCTCAGAGCCATTTGAACCATGTTACCTGGACCGTCCCAGAGGCTGCTGACTTACCCTTGTCTCCGCCGTCTGATTACCGGTGAGAACCTCTTGGGCACTTAATCTGGACTACTTTATCCCATACTACCTCCGGCCTTGGTTAGGCAGTTAGGGTGATAAGTGGCAAGTATTTACCAAATGCATGTGATCTATGGGCATTGGAATATGAATATTTGTTAAGCAGCTGTGTTAGTAGCAACGTGCAAACTAATGCAGTCGTGATTTACTTTGGTGTCAAATTATCGCTCTGGCTGTTTCGGGCTTTTGCTTGTTCCTGTTGTGCGACTTCTCGCATTCATGCGTAATTGATTTGCTGTTGTAATATGTTAACCAATTGCGTATAAGCCTAGTGTAATAGTATAAGGTGAAGTAGTGTGGCAGTAGGCATGGGCACACTGGTGGATTGTAAAAGTTGATGTCTGAGATGTTTTACCTCAACCAGGTGTGACAGTCAGCGTCATTTTCCTGAAGTGTACCACTCAAACATTATTTGTACGGCTGGATGAAGGCCTCTCAGTGTAGATTCAGCAAACTTCTCCGTTTAGTCTATTGCTTTGGGCGCTCTCATTTTATTTATTCTTAATGGTTAATGTCTCTGGTGAGCTGAGTAGAGTTTAGATTTCAAAATATTGTCGACTGGTTGACAATTGAAGCTCTTAAATAATTTAATTTTGCTTTGTTCTTATTAGAATCTTGCAATATACGCATGCAGCTCTTTTAAGAACCAAATTTTAGTGATTGTTTACACTCTTTGTTTTAAGGGCCAAGGTCCTTCATAATTTCGTAAAATTTTGAAACTTAGTACCTGAACAACGATTCTGTGAAACTGTTTGCTAAGTACCACTGTTTGGAAATTGACTCTGTTGTTTGTTAAATAAATGTATAGATGGCTTAGTGACTACCAATCAAGAATCCTTGTGTCCAAGGTTAATCCACTCCAAGCTTAAATCATCCTGTTACTAATATAAAACGCACCAAAGTCCACATGATGAGGGAGGTTTAAACCTTTGAAACGCAGTGAGGAGTTAAACAGTGACTGGTAACAGTAAACTTGTTATTTCTTTCAATATGAAATTTTCTCTCGCCGAGAGAGAAAGAGAGAGAGAGAGAGAGAATGTAAAGTTGGGAATAAGCACGTTTTCACAGCATTTGATTGCTAACAGTTTGTGGGTGCCCAATACATAGAAGGCCACACCAAGATAGTACAAACATCAAAAAAGTTTTGCATCACCTCGCTTCCCAGAGTTACGGAACCTGTAGAGAAAATTGGAATAGAGATGAATATAAACATCGTTTCCGCACTTTTCATTGCTCATGAAAACCACACATTGCATGTTGTACCACCATACAGCGAGACCTTCGGAGGTGGTGGTCCAGTTTGCTGTACACACCGGTACTTCTAATACCTAGGAGGACGTCCTCTTGCACTGATGCATGCCTGTTTTCGTCGTGGCATACTATCAAAAAGTTCATCAAGTCACTGTTGGTCCAGATTGTTCCACTCCTCAACGGCAAATCGACGCCGATCCCTCAGAGTAGTTGGTGGGTCACGTCGTCCACAAACAGCCACTTTCAGTCAATCCCGGGCATGTTCGATAGGGTATATGTCTGGAGAATATGCAGGACATTCTAGTCCACCGATGGAGTTATCATGTGCACGAAGGGGGTTGCGAATTTTCGTCCACGCCTCGCGTATATCCTTCCACTATGGCTGCACTGTCGGTCAGAGGATGGCATTCACGTATCGTGCTGCCATTTCGGCGCCTTCCATGACCACTAGCGGCGTACGACTGCCCCACATAACACCACCCCAAAACATCAGGGAAACACCACCTTGCTGCACTCGCAGGACACTGTGTCTACGGCGTTCAGCCTGACCGGGTTGCCTGCAAACACGTCTCCGGCGATTGTCTGGTTGAAGGCTATAACATCCAAGATATATACATTTTTTTATCACGAGTGGAATATGAAAGTGTGGATAATATTCATTCAATTATGCAATTATTTCTTAAAAAGATGATAATTATTAAAACAGAGACAATATTTGTCTCACATTCTTTGTTAATCTATGTTATTCTTTTGTTTTGTTTTGTACCCTTTTGTCGTCTTCTGATGTACATCGCCGACGCAAGATGCGAATCGATTTGAGGTCTGTTAAATGAAAAACATTTAATGTAAAATTATTGTACTTTTATGTGCATTTGCTGGTAAAGACAAATAGAGCCAAATGCGTTAAAACTATTTGTGATTAATTATTGAAAATTCAATTCCTCTTTTAATTATAATTTTGTATTAATTGTCTTATCATAGCTGCAAGAAGCACAGCCATTGTTAGTTGCGATTATATAGCAACTTCGTCTATACTTCTAGTTGAAAATAACATGGGTTTGTGTTAAACTAATTTTCAAAACAATTTAATAATTTTTTTATTGGTGGCATCAATTTAAATGAATAAATAGTTATTGGGAAAAGGAAAAGGAAAAGGAAAATCTTAATTAAAAAGGAAATCCTCTATCTTTTGTTGGCCGCCGTCTTAACTTTTATCACAGTGGCAAATTTAAATTACTTGAAACTGTAAACTTTCAATATACCAAAGTGCAAGAAATAAATGTGCACCGGTGGTACTGAAATATTAATTGAATCAGACTGCATTTTCTAAGAACAGTGCTGATGGTATTTATTGTTGAACAAGACTTCATTGCTGATGTATGTGGCCAAAATTAAACTACGCACGAATCACAGAGAAAAATATTTCTGGTAGCATACGTCAGTGTTGTGTGCGGGTGGTATCCTGTGGTTCCCTTTCATAATCAATTTGCTAAGAATTATTAAATCCATCGAAGACAAAAATTATAAAAGCTCTTATGTACTTTCTGTAATTTTAGTGATATTAACACAGCTTACAGTCAACATTATTACATTACATCAGGTGGAATTCTTGTGCAATTTGAACAAAATAATTATCCGGGAGAAGTTGTAGTATGAATAATGCATTATACATGTGTATAATATTGTCAGTGTCATTTACAAAATCAAATCAATGCAACTGCAAAAAAAAAGCAGAGTGAATTCAAACCGAACAGGGACCACCAATGCATATTTGTTCATTTAAATGAAATAACAACACAATAAATTTGTAATTTATTACAGGTAAAAATGGGCACAACTTATTAATTCAACTTAAATTCAACACCAGCAGCCATAAGTGGTACAGATCCAATAAACCGGCTGCGAGAAAGTTACTACTAAATGCAAAAAAAAAAGAATTGCAAATGATTCTCTACACAGATCTAAAGAGTTTTCAGTGTTTATATGTGTGTTAGCTATAAGATTATTTTGTTTTGATGTATATATGTCAGTGATATATATAGACTCGTTGTGTTATATTGTGTATAAAACGGTTAGGCCAAGGAAACTGGTTAAACCTAGTGAGGATACATAGGCAGAAATGATACCAGATCCTCCTGTTGAACAATCTGTTCACACTCCTACTCAGTCAGAGAATTTAATTACCGATGACAATTTTGTAGATGATGTTCCGACAGGTAGTGAGACTGAAGAGCTGCCGAAGCAAACTGGCACTCCACCAGTCAATCAGTTAGAAAATAGACACTATTTGTACTGACCCAGGGACACAAGTGCACAACCCACAAGCTATGCCGTTGCAGGATATGTTAACAGCATTATTCGAAAAATTTACTATCCAGCAGAGGGAAGAAAGGGCTAGAGAGAGACAGGAACAAGAAATTAAAGACCAAGAAAGGAAAAGGAAATTAGTTGAAAATATCAACAACATATTTCTTAAAAGAGATGAGGAAATTGTCCGCCAGATCAATCAAACTTTAAACGAATGGGATAGTGCAATTACTAATCATGTGAAACAAGAGATCGATGCAGTGAAATCCTCGATCGAACCATTAGTGAACATTCCAGTTCAGGTTAGCAGCCTTCAAACTGATGTGGATAAACTTGAAAATAGATTCAAAGCTCTAGCCACAGCTGTCGAAACATTGCAGGAAGACATTCCTTCCGAAATTCACAGGCAAGTCAAAACCGAGATAGCCAGAGCGATTATCCTTAAAACCGTAACCCACAAAATCTGTCAGTATGCAGCAATAACAACACTGATGCTGACAGGCAAACGTACACAGAACGTTCTACACCGAATCTTATTGTTCCGCAAAGGAAACCAGACTTTGGTAATCAAATGATTTTGCCACAGCAATGCGTGACAACAAGAAACAATCATGATAACGAAGCAGAGTGTACTTGTAAAAAGGTAAATGCAACACCTGTAAATGATAGCAGTTCAATGCAACTAACAACTCTGATGCATGAAGAGAGTCTCATCAAGCATCGGCAGTTTCAGATCTTCAATGAAGAAAGCAAAAGAACGTACACCCTATTGTATTTATCCGTAATTTCAAAAGTGTTCTTCCAAAATCATGGTCAGAAGAACAAAAGATACAATTTGTGGTATCACATATCTCTGGTGATGCGTCATTATGGGCATTAAATGCAGCAGAAACTTATAAAATCTTTCATGACTTTGAAAAGGCGTTTTTAGATCAATTTTGGTCGGCGTCTATTCAAGAGCGACTTCGTAAAATAGTATACAATGCTGAAGTCTATAATCTGAAATCAGGTTCATTAAGGAAATATTTTGAAAAATATGTTAACATGTCCAGATACTGGGATGAACCAGTTACCACTAGAGATTTGTTACGAGTACTAAAAGCCAGACTACCGATCCGCATTAGAGAGAAACTGTTCAATGTTACAGACACCGACTTAAAAGAATTTCTGTCTGTAATCGATTCCTTGGATCTTGTGCAGGAGGACGCCAGAAAAACTTCTTATGTCACCAGCAATACAAACAGTCCGAACGGAAAGAATTAATGGAATTCAAACAAGGGAAATTGGGGGGGGGGGGGGAAGCTAGTCGTAAACAAAATAAAAATAAATCTTATGGAAACAGCTGTTACAACAATAACAGTAATAGAAACCAATACAACCAAGACTGTGGTTACAACGATAATAACAACAAGGGTTATAGGAAAGCCGAAGAATACCAACAGCCGAATGGTAATCCAAGGCAGCATCACAAACAGAATTCAATTTTTCATAGTGACATTTATAACCGAAAAAAACAGAATGACCACAGACCAGACAGTCTGTACAAAGATAAGCCAAAGAATATGCGCGGAGATAACGAATATTGGCGGCAACCAGGACCAAGCCATTGGCAACCGTCACAAGGTTCTTTTAATACAGGCCAGCCGGTAAACTATGACCAAGTTATTCCGATGTCAAACAGCCAATATCCACCATGGTGGGATACAAGCAGGCCACCTCCAACTACAACAGAAAATTCACAAAATGTGAAAATAACAAAGGTACCTTCTGATGCCAAACAAAATTCACAGAAGGCGACAAACTAATTGCGGTCCCTGTAGGCCTTCGCCAAGCGACCGAGGGCAACAAGGAAGGCAATAGGTCGAAGAAGCACAATATAAACATGATTCGATATCAGGATGGAAATAAATTAGAAGATGAGCTATATCAAGAACCTGTCATTTCTGATAAGATAGAAAAGGAAATAATTAAAGCAAGTGTCAACGAGAGTATAAATGGGATACCAACTACAATTCTGCTCGATACAGGTGCAAATGTATCCGTAATGAATATGCAATTTTTCAAGAAGGTTTCGCAACTAGGAAAATTACCGATCTTACCCGTCGAAAATTGCAAGGTTATTGGAGCATTGGGAAATAAGACGCAAACCATAAAAGTCCAGACACTGGCGGAAGTTACCTTAGGAAATGATCGCTTGACATGCACGTTCCTGTTGATAGATAACTTATCCGTACCAGTGGTACTTGGACTTGAGTTCCTTCGGGAAAAGGAAGGTATAATTAATCTTGCCCGGGGTAAGTGTGATCTTAATCACCAAAAGCGACCGATAACTTTGGTGTTGAATCTGGAGTTCAGTGCAAACCTCCAATTAATGCACAAGGTACACCTTTCTGTCAGTAAACAGAAGATGTTAATGTAGAACCAAGAGCACCCACAGATATGTAGTCTAAACCGAAATAACGATGTACCCAGCAATGTGAATGACACCGTGGCAACAATACAAGAAAAAATAAAGGAGACAATTTGCCTTAATACTTCTGAGGCTAAGCAATTGACCGAATTATTGTCTGAATATCATAAAGTTTTCGTTGATCAACCCGGTATCATAAAAGATTACCAGTATAAAATGAATGTATTCCCGCACAAGACCTATTGTATAGCAGCTTACTCGGTTCCCTAGACGAAGAGGAAGGGGCTATATTACCATAAAGACACGAAAAAATATTTGCAATAAAATGTTTGTATTTAGAAAGGACTAATATGAGGTGCTAATGTACCGAACATTAATAAATGTGATGTTTAGTTTTAGTAATGTAATGATATTATATGTTTGTTAGTTTGTAGATTTACATGTCAAGTGTCACAATATAATATTCTTGAATTATTTGTGCAAGAGTAATGAATCTCCATGATAAACTCATTTTAATAAAAGAAATCAGTATCTTCATAAAAGTTCACTTCAATATTATTGTATTAGATGTAATAAATTTCATTTCTTTTGTGGCTTATATATCAATGAAATGCATAAAATATATTAAAGGAGATTGAGTCATACAGTCCCATACATGCAACGAGTGTTGGTCATGTGTGAGCTGTGTGATCATGTCAGTCACCTCTCGAATAGTATCTGGCTGTGTACTAATTAATGTACACATTTCAGTATGAATTTATATAAAATGACTTATCACGGACATTCCGGTTAAAAGAAGTCAAACATGGATCTCTGTCCAAAGGAATGATAAAATATGTGTATTTGCCATGAACATGGAAATGTACTGTTATCTTGGTTGTTCGAAAATGATCTAATGATCACAACAATGTAGCAGTTTCTTAAAGTTCTATACTGTATGATGTTTACATAGCTGGATAAAATTTAGATCTTGTTATTCAGTCATTGTAATGTGAAAATATGTGCAAATGTACCAGACCTCTTTTCACGAAAGGTGTCGTTCGCATATAGACTGTGTGTAAGTACTATGGACATGTACTCACAGCAATCAGAAAATTGATCTATGTCTTACAGGAACTGCACAAAAGTCTAGTGAACATTGATTTATTTAGCGAAAAATGTGAACAGTGATAAACTGTGATCAAGAAACCTTAAGAACACTCATGAAGTGTCGAAGGTAACAGCAACGTTATGGACGTTAAGTTCTGTTGCCAATATTATCAGTTAAAAGGAACTCGTGACCTCTAATAATTCGATTCGGAGCGTCTTGGCGGGTAAAATATTATGTGACTGACTGTAGAGCCAGCCGCGTCGCACAAAAACAATGCAACGCTGCCTTCGCAGCGTATCGCGAGAGAGAAAGTGTAATCAAATCCTCCGAGTATACACAAAGCACGATACGGACACGTGTGTGATTAACAGTGCCGTGATTGAAATGTGCATATTGTGATGAATTACTAAATGAATCACTACATTGTATTGCACAGTGTCAAGATACAGGACAAAATTAATTCCTTCTGTGTGAATGCGAGTGATATGGACACTAACAAATTTTCTCCACAGGATGGTAAGAGTGTTTATCTTGTCACTGACACATGTATTTTGACATTTCATGTACCCGTCTTGAACTGAATGACAAGGCACAAGAGAATCCAGAGCTGTTGCAGGGGTAGTTCCGGCCGGCAGCAGATCGCAATCACGACGCAGCCGACGGCAGTTGACGCTACGCCGACGCGACCAGGGGAGGACCGGCGGCAGTCACTACCTGACTGCATTCCGACGGGTCGATGTGGAAGAAATTTTTTGTCATACACAAGAAATATATTAAAACTCTTAAAAAACCATCAAAACTTCAATGTATTTCGCACATATGACAGAAACATAAATTCGTGTTCCAGTTTGTACAATCTCGACTATGTCAAACCTGACAGTAAGTAGTAGGTGAACGTATTGTCTTAAAGCCCCTTGGACAGTTTGATCCCGATTTTCCGATTCCAGCTAACCCGAATGCGGGGGGGAGGGGGGGGGGGTGAATAAGATAATCCGGGAAGTATCAAAAGCAATTCCGAGGCAATACAGTCACGGAATTTTTTTTTATTGCTCAATTCAAACACAATTTTCTGTGACAACTTACATTGAAGTCAAATATTCGGACATTAATAACAATGAATCTTCGTGGATTATGTGGACTGATAAAAAAAAGGGTGATGAGAAATAAAGATGGTGAATAAACTATTTTTTTAATCAGCCCAAGGGGCAATATAACATCCACGATATATATATTTTTTATTACGTGTGGAATATGACAGTGTGGATAATATTCATTCAATTATGCAATTATTTCTTAAAAAGATGATAATTATTAAAACAGAGACAATATTTGTCTCACATTCTTTGTTAATCTAAGTCATTCTTTTGTTTTGTTTTGTACCCTTTTGTCGTCTTCTGATGTACATCGCCGACGCAAGACGCGAATCGATTTGAGGTCTGTTAAATGAAAAACATTTAATGTAAAATTATTGTACTTTTATGATCATTTGGTGGTAAAAACAAATAGAGCCAAATGCGTTAAAACTATTTATGATTAATTATTGAAAATTCACTTCCTCTTTTAATTATAATTTTGTATTAATTGTTTTATCCTAGCTGCAAGAAGCGCAGCCATTGTTAGTTGCGATTATATAGCAACTTCGTCTGTACTTCTAGTTAAAAATAGCAAGGGGTTTGTGTTAAACTAATTTTCAAAACAATTTAATAATTTTTTTATTGGTGGCATCAATTTAAATGATTAAATAGTTATTGGGAAAAGGAAAATCTTAATCAAAAAGGAAATCCTCTATCTTTTGTTGGCCGCCGTCTTAACTTTTATCACAGCGGCAAATTTAAATTACTTGAAACTGCAAACTTTCAATATACCGAAGTGTAAGAAATAAATGTGCACCGGTGGTACTGAACTCTATTTATAAAAGAAAATATTAATTGAATCAGACTGCATTTTCTAAGAACAGTGCTGATGGTATTTATTGTTGAACAAGACTTCATTGCTGATGTATGTGGCCAAAATTAAACTACGCACGAATCACGGAGAAAAATATTTCTGGTAGCATACGTCAGTGTTGTGTGCGGGTGGTATCCTGTGGTTCCCTTTCATGATCAATTTGCTAAGAATTATTAAATCCATCGAAGACAAAAATTATAAAAGCTCTGATGTACTTTATGTAATTTTAGTGATATGAACACAGCTTACAGTCAACATTATTACATTACGTCAGGTGGAATTCTTGTGCAATTTGAACAAAATAATTATCCGGGAGAAGTTGTAGTATGAATAATGCGTTATACATGTGTATAACATTGTCAGTATCATTTACAAAATCAAATCAAAGCAACTGCTAAAGAAAACAGAGTGAATTCAAACCGCAGATTACCATAGAGTATCGTATCATCCATATTCATTGCACTTGTCGATGCTGATAATACACAAAAACCGCCACAAGGCGTATGCGACACTCATCGGTGAAGAGAACGTGATGCCTATCCTGAGCGGTCCATTCGGCATGAGGCTGGACCCATTTGTACCTCGCTGCATGGTATCGTTGTCTAAAAGGCAGACATCGCCATGGACGTCGGAAGTGAAGTTGCGCATTATGCAGCCTATTGCAGACAGTTTTAGTCGTAACACGACGACCTGTGGCTGCACGAAAATCATTATTCAACATGTTGGCGCTGCTGTCAGGGTTCCTCCGAGCTACAATCCGTAGGCAGCGATTACCAATGCAGTAGTTGCCATTGGGCGGCGTGAGTGAGTTTTCTCATCGACAGTTCCTGTCCCTCTTTATCTCCCCCTTGTTACATCTCTTTGGTTCACACCGAGACGCCTGGACACTACCCTTGTTGAGAGCCCTTCCTGGCACAAAGTAACAATGTGGACGCGTTCGAACAGCGGTATTGACCGTCTACGCATGGTTGAACTACAGACAACACGAGCCGTGTACCTCCTTCGTGGTGAAAAGACTGGAAATGATCGGCTGCCGGACCCCCTCCGTCTAATAGGCGTTGCTTAAGCATGGTTGTTTGGATCTTTGAACAGTAAAAGGGACTGTGTCTGTGATTCAATATCCACAGTCAACGTCTATCTGCATGAGTTCTGGGAACTGAGGTGATGTAAAACTTTTTTTGATGTGTGTAGAATAGAAACTTTCACAAGCTAGCATATCAACGAGGTACCTTGAGTTCTTTCGATTCGTGGCAAACCACGACAGCATGAGTCAACTGTTGAGGGGCCGCCATGTTTTGTTGAGAGATGTCAACTACAACAGATATTGACACTGAGTAGGCGGGCTGCAGTGTACTAAATCACGCCAGTTCTTGATGAAATGAGTGATACTATTTTCTTTCGGTCTTTACTTATCTATCTTCAGGCCCCAGATTCAATGCCAGTTAGAAACAGGTTAGCAACCATACCATCCTAAATATTCTTCATAGTATAGGTTACATCCGTAGACCTGGGCATATCCCACGGCACAGAGATGTACATGGGGGCAAAATCACGACCATTAATCACACAGAAAGACACCGGGAATGAGGAGTATTAGCACTAACCGAAACTGTAGACTCGTCACTGGGAAGATTATTTCCAGAACAAATTACAACAGAGATGTTTTTAGATGCAGAAAGTACCATCTTGTCACATGTGAGAACATCATAAGAAAAATACAGCTGAGAAAGTAATCACTGTATACAGTGCTCGCACATCCCACATTTGCTGTATGGTACAACGACAAGGTGAAAAGCAAAAGAAAAGAAGAATACAGAAACAAAGTACGGAAGTGACACCTAGAATCGTGGAGGAGGAATCTGATGTAAGTGGACTAATGACAGTAGAAGAAACTATATAATCAAGAGATATGATGAAAGGAGCAGCACAATGGCATCAGCTGAAGTTTCCAACCAAATAAATTTGTGACTGCATGCACCATATATAAATTGAACGTATGCAGTAGAAATCACTGTTTTACATGACATTTTACCTCCACTAAATTATTTCGTAATGTTCAAGTGACTGTAAAATGACATTCAGTGCTTACACGTGTGGGCATTGTGTCTCACAAATCTTGCAAGCAATTGGAAGTAAATACGGATGTCCGAGCGTTACCACACATACAAGAGCATGAATTGCTCGGTATGGGGAAGTGTATACACACTGACAGAAAAAAAGATCGCAATACGAAGTAGTAGTTCTGCGCCATAAACGGAAGATGGTAGGCGTGTTTATACATCTGAAAGATCATGTCTATTTGAATTTCGCACTCGTTGCGTAAGAGTTGCGCTAGTAGTGCCGCTATGACGATGCAAATCTGGTTTGCTTAAAATACGCGGCGTTAGTGTTACTGACCTCTGAGATTGGGCTTGGTGAGTTTAAGCCAATCAAGAATACCTTTACCATTGCAACACGGCACTGAGTTTGGACGAGGTGGTGTAATAGAGCTACAGGAAGCTGGATGTTCCTTCCGTGACACTGCAGAAAGACTTGGCATGACTGTAGGCTCCATCTATTATTTGTGGTCATGAGAATTTGTAAACGCATTAAGACCGCGCTCTAGACCGCCACGTGGCACTACCAACGTAGAAGACCATCGTGTTCGGAATTTTAGCAGCCATTGGCACCACAGTGACACAAGCAGCTGCTACACAACGGTTATTTCAAGGACAGCTCCGAGCCAGACGCACTGCAGCGAACACTCCACTGGCCCCAAACCACGGCCACTTGCGACTTTAGCAATGTCAAGCGAGAACTCACTGGAGGGCAAGGTGAAGGAAGGTCTGCTGTGTTTTCTGATGAAATCTGCTTCTGTGTCGGTACCAATGATGGTCAAGTGTTGGTCAGAATGAGGCGAATAGAGAGCTGGCTGTCTGTGTGCTAGACACACGGGATCTACAACTGGACTTTTAGTCTGGGATGCGATTTCGTATGACAGCAGGAGCACTCTCTTGGTTATCCCTGGCACCCAGAATTCAGGTTTGTACGACTGTCGTGTTGCCACTGATGTACAGCTTTCCAGTTGGTGTTCCCCAACAGGACAACGCTCGCCCGAGACACCGACCAAGTACAAAAGGTATGCAAATCCAACTCACAAACTGACATCGGGCACCCGTGAAACACAATGCATGCACGTTTTCAAGCTTGCGTTCAACAGTCTGGCGTTTACTTCGGTTATTAATGTAGCAGAATTTCTCATTTGTCAGGTTTTACGCCGCTCTTATACTAACCTGTGATCTTGCAGTGTTAATCACGTGAATGTATTACTCTACATTAATCATTCTTGAGTGCTGTGATTTTTTCCGTCACTGTATAAAATTACACATCTTAACACACATGTTGAAGGAATCCCAACATACTGCTGAAGTACACTTAGCAATTGGAGGTCGACGCCTTGAGACGATGTTCGATACTATCGGTGTTTACGTCCCATATTGGTTTCTGCCGTTATTTCATGCTGTGTTTCTTGTCTGTCAGCACCGACAACGCTACGTAAACGTCACTGCTCTCGGTAGTTAGCCGAAGACCCTCGGCCACTGTATTGTCCGTGGTGAGAAGTAATGTTTGGAAATAGGTATTTTCGGCACACTCCTGGTAGTGTTGATCTCTGAATATTCAATTTCCTAGCGATTTCCGAAATGGAAAGTCCTATGTATCTGGCTGCAACTAACATTCTGCAGTTGAACTCTTCATTGCTGTGGTGCGGCCATAATCACGTAGGAAACTTCTTCACAAGAATCACCTGGGTACAAATAACAGCTTCGCCAGTGCACTGCCCTGTCACACCTTGTGTACGCGATACCACAGCCATATGTGTATGTGCATACCGCTATCCCACGACGTTTGTTTATCTGGTTTTATGGTGCATAAGAAACTAGGGTCATACGTCCTAACGTCAGAACTGTAAAACACGCTGGCACTGCCTTCTGTGAGTGAATGTTGTTTATTTATTTTGTTTTATGGCGCAGAAACAACTATGGTCGTACATCTACGTGTCATAAGTGCACAATGCGAAGGCAAAGAGAGGAGTCAAAAACGACTACACATTAATTCCAAAAGACGGAAGATGACAGCTAGAAACAGGGACGCAGAGAGAAACAGAGGCTATAAAGTAAAAACTAAATGGCCTTCGCCATACTGCGCGACGGATAAAAGCAAAACGCGATCGACAGCACGCGTGTCGTGTGCTAAAACAGCCGATTACTCAGACACAGACACCAATGACAACGTAAATGGTTTCATCAGGAAATAGCGAACGGTTAAAGGTTGAAAGCAATGAGCACAAAGTGGTTGGGGAGCACCACTGAACAAATGGTGATGGCTAGAAAGATAATACCCAATACACAACCTAGCTAGAATGCTCTCACTGTGAGACGGCCGACTGGAGATTGAACAAGCTGCTAGGAGAGGCTTAACTCCTCGGAGGTCGTTGCTATGAAGGGAGAACTAGTGGTGTTGCCAGAGTTACACCATCTCCTGACAGACGGCAACACAGAGATCATCGGAGGAAATATAAGAACTAGTGGGCTGAGGTACGAGGATTCAGCTTTGACAGCAGCGGCCTCGTTTCCTGTCAGACCGACGTGACCAGGAACCTACATAAACATCACAGTGGTTCCATAGAGAGTGAGCAAATGACAGCTTCCCTGGAAGCTGGATGGGTGATGTACAGCACACAGACGCTCTGAAGGGCATTGACTGAGTCGGAGCAAATACAGCTGTAAAGCCTGTGTCGCCAGCTGTACTGCATGGCCTGTTACAGGGTGACAGTTCTGTTGTAAATACGGAGCAGTGTTCCAGAAGCCAACACAGAAAAACATCGGTGTCAATGACAAAGGCACATCCGACGCCGCGGTCAGTTTGAGAGACATCAATGTACACAAACCTGCTATCACTAGGGTCCGTGCAAACGTCATGAACTGAAGGTGATACAGCAAGGATGAAGTAGTGTCCTCAGGAAGCAAATGAAGGCCAAGGTGAACACGAGTCGCCACAAGAAGTCAAGGAGGTGAAGGTTTCCCACCCACTAGGAATGTTGCAGGCAGCGTGAAGTTAAGCTACTGGAGCAATAGCCAAAACTGAATTCCAGACGTAACAGTAGAAGGACGCGCCCCATACTGCTGATCAAAGTAATCATCAAATGAGGCGGCATAGGATTTATGGCAGACAAATGGAGAGCACATCTGCTGAGGAAAAAGTCAAGGCAGTAGGACTGAAGTAGGTCGGTAGCTCCTGCATACAGGCTCTCAACAAGGATAGTGTAAAAGGCACCAGAGGCTAAACGGATGCCGTGATAGTGGATAGTATTGAGAAGGCGTAAGAGGGATGGACGTGAGATGCATAAACGAAACACCCATAGTCTAGTTTCAGATCGACGAGAGACGAGTACAACTGGAGGCAAGTCATTCGATCTGCTCCCCAGGAAGTACCATTGAGGGCAGGTGGGACACTGAGGAACCGCATACAGTGGACTGCCAAGTAAGACACATGGGAGGACCAAGAAAGTTTCCTACCAAGCAGGAGCCCGAGATATTACGCAGGTTCAAAGAACGAAAGAGCAAGACCGTCAATATGTGAAGACTGTACAAGAAACCAATTGCGCCACCAGAAATTCATAAAAATGGGTCTGTCAGTGGAAAAACGAAAGCCATTGTAGATACTCCATGAGTAAAGACGATCGAGGCATCGCTGAAGACGCAGCTCAATGAGGTAGGTCCATGGACAACTGCAACAGATTGCAAATTCGTTAACAAAAAGGTAGGCGGAGATGCCAGGCGGGAGACAGGTCATCATAGGGTTAATGGCGATAGCGAAGAGGACGAAGCACAAGGTGGAATACTGAGCCACACAGTTTTCGTGGATAAAGGAGCCCGACAAAGCAGAACCCACACACACTTTGAAAACCCGGCCTTTTAAAATTTTCTGAGAGAAACGGGGAATGCGGCCTCGGAAGCCCCACATTTGGAGAGTACAGAGGATATCAGTTCTCTAGAAGGTGTAGTAAGCTTTCTGCAAATCGAAAACACGGCAGCAGTCTGGGATTTCCGCAGAAAACCATTCATGATATGGGTGGACAAAGTGATGAGATGGACAACTGTAGAACGGCACCCTCTAAATCCAAATTGTGCAGTGGTTAGTATATCCCGAGACTCAAGAAACCATACCAGCCAGACATGAATCCTACATTCCATCACCTTGCAAACACAGCTGGTGAGAGAGATGGGACGGTAGATGGAAGAAAGGGGTTTGCTCTTACTGGGCTTAGGTATGGGTATGACTGGCTTTACGCCAGCGCCTGGGAAACGTGCCCTCTGCCCAGATGCGGTTGTACGTATGAAGCAGAAAGTGTTTGCCCATAAGAGAAGGGTGCTACAACATCTGAATGTGAACATCGCCTGGACCTGTAGCACAGGACTGAGATGAAATGAGAGCGTGAGCTAGCGCTCTCATAATGAAGGTGGCATTGTAACACTCACGACCCTGACTAGAGAAGGGCAACGGCCGAGCCGACCCAGCTCGTTTCCAATGGAAGAAGGAAGGTTGATAGCGGGAGGAGCTCGAAATCTCCGCAAAATGGCGGCGCAAGATGTTGGAGAGAGCAGTTGCATCTACGGTGACATCATCTGCTACTATCAGGCCCGAAACTACGGAATGGATTTAGGTTCCAGACAGCTGTCGGAGGTTGATCCACACAATGGATGAAAGATAGGAACTGTTAAAAGAACTAGTAAATGAAATCGAACTAGCTTTTCCGCTGTCACGAAGAACGCGAAAAACTGCACACAACTGTTTGTAACTAATACAGTTTGCTATCGTAAGACGACGGTGTAAATCATGGAGAGCAAGTCTCGGAGCGCGAACTGCGTCACATATTCTACCTGAACATCTCTACTGAAGAAATGTTGTCCTTCGAAGGGTGGAGTAAAGCCACCACTCCCCTTTAGGACGCTGCCATTTGGGTTTGAACGTAGGTGGGGTACCTATCATCAAGCTGGTATCGCACGAGAAATGATCGCTCGAGCACGTGCCACAGAGAACAGACCACACGAGACGATGGACAAGCTGAGCACTGCAGAAGTATAGGTCCGACTAGGAATAGGTCTGCATGGAATCTGGAAGGAGTGTGGGTGCTGTATTAAGGCAGAAGAAGTTGAGTTGATAGAGAGGGTCAGCCAAGAGGGCACCTGTTGTACAAGTTCTGGGAGAACCCCAAAGCGTATGGAGCACATTAAAGTCACCAAGCAACAGAGAGGGGTGAGGCAGCTGCCCAAGAAGCTGGAGGGAGAGTGCCCTGGTGACATCGAATGACAGAGGGATGTAAACAGTACAAAGGGAGAAGGTCAAGTGAGGAAGGGGAAGGGGAACTCCAACAGCTTGAAGACAGGTAGTTCAGGATATGGGCTGACTGTGAACGTCATCGCGTAGGAGCAGCATCTCCCCCATGAAATGGAACGTCGTCCTCAGGGAGTAAGGGGGGGGGGGGGGAAGGGGGGGGGGCTGGGAGGAGGTCAGAACGGGCCAAGGAGAAATGCGATAGCTCAAAGTGGTGGTGAGGATGCAATTTTGTTTCCTGAAGGCAGAGAACAATTGGACACTGAAATTCTAAGAGCAACTACAAATCCTCTTTGTTGGATCAAAGGACAGGAACATTCCATTGGAAGGCAGTCATGACGAGAAAAAACTGAAGGCATGTCACATCTGCGGCTGCCTTCGAAGACTCGCTGCTACAGGGCACAGAGGCAAGAAGATCCTGCTCCGTGAGGTCTACAGAAACGTCGGCATTCTTCTGTCGGCCTGCAGACTCCAGGGCAGAAATACAATTGGTGCTGTGCACCAGTGACACGGAGGTCTTGCTGGATGAGGGTATCACGTAGCGACACCGTCTAGGAGTATCTTCGAGCCGTCAAAAAAGGAGACCGTTTGCCTTTGTTTGACTTCTTGGAGAATGTACGCTTAGCAGAGGTAGATTCCTTCTGTTCTTCCCCATCTGTTGGTTGTGTAGTTGGTGACTTCGCCACGTGAGGCGGAAGTTTGGAAGGGTGTTGCATAGCTGGAGGAGGAGATGGGGACACTACCGTCACGCTGGGCGATTTCACAGCCGCAGAGGTCGCATGTCTGCGTGGCCATGTCCTTCGTCGAGCAGCCTAGTTACAATATCACAACAGAAATAATTCAGTGTTCTATGGGCCTCGACACAGTAGGGATACCCATCGAGAAGCGAAGTTGCAAGTAGTTGTTGTGCTTGAGAATCAAAAATAATCTCCAAAAGTGGAGTGTCATTGCGTAAACCAGAGCAGGATTTTACAGTGCCAGCAACTGCTTTAACACCTTTCTGAGTAATAAATGAAATTCCTGTAGTTGAACACTGACTGTCTTCAGTTCATGAAACCACGAGGAACCTGGATGCAGCTAGGATTGTCTTTGAATCGTTGGCCTCATTCCGTTTACGTTTCGTAGCGGTTGACAGTGAAGACTATTGGCTCATTGTGAGAAAATCTCCGTGATTCCCAACGTCACCGATGGCGCCCTCCAACCAGCTGGGCCCCCTTCAGAAGGGGGCGCACGTAGCTCAGGCAATCACTTCTCCCTGGTCGTGACCTATACCAGGGGGCAGATGTGAACCCTATCTAACGACCCGGGGTTTGGAATCACGCGTTACCCAGTCACCTGCAACACGCCATACGCATGGGCCAGCTTTCAGAAGCGTCCAGGGAGGAAGACGAAAAGGAGGGACCTCAAGCGCCTTAGTGGAAGAAGGATAGGAGAAGGTGAACGAAGAAAGAAAAAAGGAATGAAAAACAGCGGAGAGTGTCCTGATATTGACTACCGAAGATGCAGAATACATTTCCAAAAGTAGCCCAGACATTTTCCCCGAGGAAGGGGAATAAGAACAGCAAGAGAATAGACACGCAGAATTGAAGGAGAAGATGCTGCAAAGGCTTGAGCGAAGCACGAACCCGCGAAAGAGCGGCGAGCCCTTTGGGGGGCATGAATTCTGTCACCTCAGTGTAAGGATTTCATAAAGCTTTCGTAATCAGTCAGCTATTAGTCTCTGCCTATCTACTGCCACATACATTCATCTGAATCTGCATATTGCCGTCTAATTTTGGTCCTCGTCTACAAATTCTCTCTCCACGCTTACATCCAATACCTAACTTTTCGTTGATGGCTCCAAACATGGGGCACGCGTGATGGAATCCTTGCCCCTGATGGACACCCGCCGTCGTTACTGAAGAAGACGTATAGCTACTCATATCTGACGACCTATTCCAGACGCTCGTACCTTCGTTAACATTCTGCAGTGGGTCACAATGTCAAATGCTTTCCACAAATCTAGAAAAATGGAATCCAGCCTGTAGCTCTTCATCCATATGTCACAGTATATCACGTGAGTTTCACATGAGCAGTGATTCTTAAAACCCTGCCGATTCGTGGAGGAAAGCTTCTCGGTCTCAAAAAGTTTTATTATATTCGAAATGCGAATGTGTTCAACGCCTCTGCAGCAAACCTATCTTAGGAATATTCGTCAATAATTTTGCAGGTCCATTCTTTTACTCTACTTGTACAGAACAGTCACCTGCAGTTTTTTTCATGTCACTTGGGACTTCGCGTTAGGCGAGAGATTCGCGATTTACGCAAGCTAAGAGGCCAGTACCGTACTCTTCGTAAGACCGAAAAGAGGTCCCATCCGGGCATAAGGGCCTATTTGTTTTCAACTTTTTCAGCCGTTTCTCTACGTCAGGGTTGCCTATAATTACAGCCTCCATAAGGGAGTCTGAGTGATTGTCAAACGACTTTGTGCAATTCTCTTGCGTGAACGATTTCTTAAATGCGAAGTTTAAGATTTAGTTGTACCAGGTTTGACTATCTTCAAATGACGCACCAGACAGGCCAAGAAGGGACAGAATAGAAGCCGTAGACCCACTTATAGATTTTTAGTAGGGCTAGAATTTCCCCGGCTTCTCATCCAGACGTATTGATGCGGCACGACGGCGGAAGCAGAAGTAGGCTTCGCACATTGATCGTTTCACAAATGCCTGAATCCCTGATAACCTTTGCCTGCCGCCTTCTGAGCGTTCTCGTTTGAATCGAGAGTGCAACTGCCTTTTGATTCTTCAGGGTCGTTCTTACTCGCCCTTAATCAGCTTACAAGGCGCATTGTTCTCCACACCACGATTTCCAGCCTTTTTAAATTTTCCTCTACGTCCATCTACTGGAAGGAAGTGATGTTATTTCACTGAGTGAGATGTTAACAACTGTTTGTCTCCTCTTTTTAGCAGACGTCCTCTCCTAACTTCCTACGCTAATTTATTAACTTTCGTGACCACAGTTGCTATAATGAAAACACGATCGTTAATCCTTTCTCTACTGTCGCTTCCTGTAAGGTCCGATCTGTTTGTGTTTATAGGGTCTAAGTTGTTTCCATTGTATTGGGCCGCTGAACGAGGTGCTCAATGCAGCTTTCAGAAAACGTGTTCAAACATACTTCGCAAGACTGTCTGACTGTACCCCTGAGATACATCCATAGATGTCCCAGTCGACACTCGGTAAGTGACATTGCCCGGAACTAGTATTACACGATCTTGGTATTTAAGCACAACTGACCGTAAACTTTAGTCGTTACAAAAATTGTAGCAGCGGAATCGGGCTCCCGGTGCAAATATCCCTCAACTTTGTTTCTCCTCGAGCTGTTATATGTAACTAGATAAATCCACTATCGCCCTGAAATTAGACATCAAGGGAGAACACTTTTCGCAACTGCACTGAAGACTGTCCATCCTATAATGCCTGATCTGCCTTTCCGATACACGCCCCACGACTCGCTACATATATCAGTGCGTTTAATTTGAGGTTTCAGCCAGCTCTCGGTCTTAAGAATTCTTTGACAGTGGGAATTTCCTGGAGGGTTGTAAATGGGAAAACTAACGGCTACTTTGGATATGACGTTTCAGGCAGCGTCTTCAGAATAATTTGAGTGAGAGAAGTTCTTAGAGGCCTGTAAATGCGGAAACTTTGTTATGACTACTTGGACAATTTATGGATAAAATTTTGACTGTCGCTTTCCTTCCTGCGTATCGACTGGTGAGTGTTCATAAGAGTACTTCAAACTACCGCCTAGCCTGGATAATCGCCATGTGTATTGTCCAAGTACTGTGCTGCCCAAGTTGCTACTTCCTCTGTATAGTTCACACCTGACCTATCAAGCCGAGTCCTACAAACCTCCACCCTGCAAAGCATGTCTAGGAATCTGCAAGCCAAGGCTATTGCAGCGCCGGCCAAGCTTTTGGCTGTGAACCTCCACTCGGCTCCAAACTGAAGGAGATCGTTCAAGTCTTGGAACAGTGCTGTAGAATTCGAGTTATGCTTGAAGAACCTGAGTGAGCAGCAGCGTTCACCATATTCGCCAGCTGCGTGTCTGAAGTGGGGTTGCCCTCAGAACCCCTTACGACAGGCATAGTTTTTGCCAGCGTGAGCCACAAGCTGTAGAAGAGTGCATCCTGCAGGCTTAATAGCCACAGACAAAGCCGGACCCCAGACCTTGCATCAGGCAGTCAGCGCACATACCGAGTGCACATTCGCTTTCTTTCCAGCCCACAACAAATGGAGTTTCAAAAAACTAGCAAGTACCTGTTCACATGTGCTTGCTGAGACCCTGCTGATGGAACAGCCAATTGTTCTCCAACAGGGCGAATGGGCGAGACCAGGAAGTCGGAGTCCACATTGGTACTGAGGCACAACAAGCGATGTATCACTGGAAAGATATAGAGGCGAGCACGTGTGGCAGGTCTTAACCCAGTTCACTGCTAGTAGCGCCATGTCACTACAATGTCTCTGTGCGTAGCACACAAGTATTGCACCATAATTTAAGAATGGAATTAAAAGTTAAAGTGCCTTTTCCAAACTTTGCTAGCATGTGCTTTAGCATAATAATTTGTAAACGGTCAAATCTCAGAATGGTCAGGTCAATATTTTCCCTAAAATACATCGTTTAAAGAAAAAATTAAATGCCGCTAAATAACAAAGCTAGAAACTCAAAAACTGGACACGATGAGCAGATGTATGTCAAAATTAACTAGTGCAAGTCTCAACGTGATTAAAGCAATATTTTTGTCAGAACGCGTGTTTTAAGAAATATGGAAGGCGCTAGATATTAGAAATTTGAAAATTTGTATGAAGCTTCAGTTAAACATACAAACTTTAATTATGTAACCCCATTGGTATACCTCTAACAGTTCTCGGGTTATTTGCAGAAAACTAAATTTTGTAGGAGGTCAAGTACCTGTTACATTAATGCTACAAAGTTCTGGTTACAGCATGTGATGAAACCTACTGAATAATAGAGCTACAACAAATTTCAAGGCCTGGATGCAAATAACAAAAACAAGGTCTCTTAAGGATGTAATTCAGAGGTCAGGTTCTGTTAGTTCCGTTCTGAAAATTCTAGACGGCAAAGTTTAAATGCACGCGAGCTAAAACTTTTCGTGTTAATTTAACCAACTTAACTCCATGCATACAAAAATTATGAAGATTCTAAATTTACACACAACAGTCTTATAAGGTTTGTGTATGAGAAAGCGGCCGTTTAGAGACTGGTACAGTGGGAATAGGGCGGATGACAGCAGGTGTTCCCTTGGCCGTCCACCGTACCACATATATAAATACAGCCCGAGACATAAGACTAGGTTTCACTTGGCACCCAGCCACTGTACGACTCGCGTCAGCCAAACACCGGAGTGCACGCTGCCTCGCATGACGTCAGAGGCAGGCTGTTCCTAAACGTATATTCAGTAATAATAGGAAGTGAAATAGCGAGGACTGTACAACGTCCTGGATCATTTAGATTTCGTGGAAATAACCGTTAATGTGCCACCTGTAAGGTTAACAAATACGCGTCGCAATTTGTGATACTGATTTTTCCACCTTTGTGACGAGCAATTATTCTGATTAGCAGAAGTCGTGGCGAAAGACATTTAACAGTAACTTACAGTAGAAGTCTGTGCTGTTTAAGATAGATGTACTGCCAGCATGAATGTAATGAATATTAGAGTGTTGCGAAACTTTACCAAATATATGTATGAATTAGAACTCAAAGTTTTCATTTACAATCATAGTCCTGATCCTGCGGAACAAATAGAGAATAGAAACATTTCTTTCAGCGGGCCGGACAAGAATGTGGATTTGCAGACTGATAACTATGGTCATCGCTTTTTCGCTGACGACAGAAATAATTTCTAGGCTCTCGTAAACGATGGCGAACAATATTTACAACAATTCCTATTTCCTCCTACGATTTATGACTTATTATCAATATTATTATTATTATTTCTTTCCTTTCTCAGACGTTATGTCTGGTTAAAAATGGAAAGTGACGCGGACCTTCATCAAGCGTGACTTCCTTTTAACTGTACGGTATAGGTTACATTACATTTAGGAACTTTCGGGTAATTGAACATGTATCAGTAATTATAGATTTCTGTAGCTGTATATATACGTTTGGATGTAGCTGTATTGCATTGATGTACTGGTGGATATTGTGTTGTATGACTCCTGTAGTTGATAGTATAATTGGTATAATGTCAACTTTATCCTGATGCTACATGTCCTTGACTTCCTCAGCCAGTTGGATGTATTTTTCAACTTTTTTCTCCTGTTATCTTCTGTATATTTGTTGTATTAGGTATGGATATTTCGATTAGTTGTGTTAATTTCTTTTTTTTGGTGAGTATGATGTCAGGTTTGTTATGTGGTGGTGTTTTATCTGATATAATGGTTCTATTCCAGTATAATTTGTATTCATCATTCTCCAGTACATTTTGTGGTGCATGCTTGTATGTGGGAACGTGTTGTTTTGAAAGTTTATGTTGTAAGGCAAGCTGTTGATGTATTATTTTTGCGACATTGTCATGTCTTCTGGTGTTTTATCTATTTGCTTGTATTGTACATCCGCTTGTGATCTGTTCTACTGTTTCTATTTGTTGTTTGCAAAGTCTGCATTTATCTGTTGTGGTATTGGGATCTTTAATAATATCCTTGCTGTAATATCTGGTGTTTATTGTTCGATCCTGTATTGCAACCATGAATCCTTGTGTCTCACTGTATACATTGCCTATTATTAGCCATGTGTTGGATGCGTCTTGATCGATGTGTGGCTGTGTTAGATGATATGGGTGCTTGCCATGTAGTGTTTTCTTTATCCAGTTCACTTTCTTCGTATCTGTTGATATGTGATCTAAAGGGTTGTAGAAGTGGTTATGAAATTGCAGTGGTGTAGCCGATGTATTTATATGAGTGATTGCTTTGTGTATTTTGCTAGTTTCTGCTCGTTCTATACAAAATTTTCTTAAATTGTCTACCTGTCCATAATGTAGGTTTTTTATGTCGATAAATCCCCTTCCTTTCTTCTTAATGTGATTCTTTCTGTGGCTGAATCTATGTGATGTATTCTATATTTGTGGCATTGTGATCGCGTAAGTATATAGAGTACTTCTAGGTCTGTGTTACTCCATTTCACTACGCCAAACGAGTAGGTCAATATTGGTATAGCATAAGTATTTAATGCTTTTGTCTTGTTTCTCTTTGTCAGTTCTGTTTTCAGTGTTTTTGTTAGTCTTTGTCTACTTTTCTTTTAGTTCTTCTTTAATATTTGTATTATCTATTCCTATTTTTTGTCTGTATCCTTGATATTTATAGGCATCTGTTTTTTCCATCGCTTCTAAGCAGTCGCTGTGGTTATTCAATATGTAATCTTGTTTAGTGTGTTTTCCCTTGACTATGCTATTTTTCTTACATTTGTCTGTTCTAAAAGCCATATTTGTATCATTCCTGAATACTTCTGTTATCTTTAGTAATTGGTTGAGTTGTTGATTTGTTGCTGCCAGTAGTTTTAGATCATCCATGTATAGCAGATGTGTGATTTTGTGTGGGTATGTTCCAGTAATATATCCATAATTTGTATTATGTATCATGTTGGATACTGGGTTCAGAGCAAGGCAGAACCAGAAAGGGCTTAATGAGTCTCCTTGGTATATTCCACACTTAATCTGTATTGGCTGTAATGTGATATTATTTGTATTTGTTTGGATGCAAAGTGTAGTTTTCCAATTTTTCATTACTATGTTTAGGAATTGTATCAATTGAGGATCTACTTTGTATATTTCCAATATTTGTAGTGACCATGAGTGGGTTCAAATGGCTCTGAGCACAATGCGACTTAACTTCTGAGGTCATCAGTCGCCTAGAACTTAAAACTAATTAAACCTAACTAACCTAAGGACAACACAGACATCCATTCCCGGGCAGGATTCGGACCTGCGACCATAGCGGTCGCTCGCCTCCTGACCCATGAGTAGGGCACACTATCAAAAGCTTTTTGGTAATCAACGTATGCGTAGTGTAGCGACCTTTGTTTGGTTTTAGCTTGATATGTCACCTCTGCATCTATTATCAGTTGCTCTTTACATCCTCGTGCTCCTTTGCAACAGCCTTTTTGTTCATTTATAATTTTGTTCAGTGTTGTGTGTGTCAATTTCTGTGTAATGACTGAAGTTAATATTTTGTATATTGTTGGTAAGCATGTTATGGGGCGTTATTTCGCTGCGTTTGCTGTGTCTGCTTGATCTTTGGGTTTCAGATAAGTTATTCCTAGTGTAAGTGTATCAGGGACTGTGTTTGGGTCTGCACAACTTGAGTAGAAGAAGGGATCGGTTGGTAGGACATGTTCTGAGGCATCAAGGGATGACCAGTTTAGTATTGGTGGGCAGCGTGGAGGGTAAAAATCGTAGAGGGAGGCCAAGAGATGAATACCCTAAGCAGATTCAAAAGGATGTAGGTTGCAGTAGGTACTGGGAGATGAAGCAGCTCGCACAGGATAGAGTAGCGTGGAGAGCTACATCAATCCAGTCTCAGGACTGAAGACCACAACAACAACAGATGTGAATGCGTTGAGGTGAAGTTCTTTAGCCAAAAATTTGCTATTTTATCTTTTCCAGGGGCTTTCCAATTGTGCATAGAATGTTGCAAAATTATCACTTCAGGCATATGTGGTATCATCTCGTATGTGTGTATTTCTGCTTGTACCTACCGTGCACGTCTGTTATGTTGTACCAGGTTTGACCATATGTTGCTCCAGAAGTGTTCCATGTCTTATGTTTGGTGGATTGTCAATTTTAATGTGCGAGTTATCTATTGTCGGTGAAAGTTCTTTTGGTTTGTGTTGAATTTTTGGTTTTGTTTCCTTCTATTTTCACTTTTTTTTGTATCTTCTAAGTCATTTGGCCAATGCTTGTAATTTCTGCTTCTTTTCATCTAATTGCTCCATCGCTCCTTGTTGTGAGATTTCACCTAACCACCCAACAGCACTACAGCTCGACTGACGCTAATGAGAACACACGCCACTGAATCCGCTGTGAAGGCAGATCCACCGGAATGGATACACTAGAATGAACCTTAGCAGCAGAGTGCACGCGTGAAACAACTGACATCTGGGGAGCCCCTGCAATCGACCAGATTCTCCACCACTCCTATACCCCAACGTAGCAGCCCGAAGGCGTCTGACTGTAGCCAAAGGTGCATTCAGCTGTTGGCAAACTGCAGACACCACCTCCTGCATCCGAGTAGTGAATGCACATATTCTTCCCATGCTGAAGATGCCATACTGAAGAACTGAACAATGAATGCTTAGATTACTAGATGTGAAACTTGCTACACTCCTGAAGTGTCACCAGTGGATGCTGATGCCTTAATAAAAAATTAGATATCCTGAAATTACTGTCAAAATTCTGAGTTTAAACCTCTTCAACAGAAAAATACACAAATTTAAGTGATATTCCACTGGTAAGACACACAAAAAGCTAAATATGACATTCCGCCCTTTATACATATGCTCAGACAGCAGCTGGTACCTGGGCCAGCCACTGGCCAATACTGTTGTGAAATGTTTTGAGATCGTCAGGCACGTAATGTTGAATTTTCTACGAATGATGTAGTTCTTTCTTCCTTGTTGGAACATTTTGTAACCCAAAAACTTAAATTTGACCAAATATTTTATTAAATTTTTTTTAACCACACCATAACAATAGAATTTGATAGTGAAAGTGAAGATGTTTCCAAATTATGTTACATGCATGGATGTTTCCTGCTTTCACAATCTGTTACAAGTAAATGGTGTGACATAGTGTTTAAAGAATCCAAAAGCGTGTACATGAATGGTTTTGGTAATGACTGGGATAGTCATAGGTTAATGAAAATTTATATTACTTTTGGAAAACAAATAATGAAATTAGGAATCCACTTAAGTTTTTCTATAGGTAGTTGTATGGCTGGATCTGGTGCTCAGTGGTGTCTAAAGGAGATAGCAAAACGAAAGGACAGCGCTCGCATACAGGACAGCCCAGTGTACATTAAGTAGCTGTGACGCCTTTGGCGATGTAAAAATATTTTGAGTGTTGAACCTGCATATTGGAACGCAAGTTGGTGTAGTAGCAGCTTTTGTGTCAAATCTGCCCCCAGAAAATACGGTTTTTGGACAATAACAATATCCAACATCAACAATGACGCAATTTGGAACCAACGCCACTTAATGGAAAATGCCGGCTCCCAAGCAACATTGAAGAAACAAACTTCCATCTCACTGGAGTCGTGGAGAGGCTAACCAATTATCGCTGTGCCGTCTCCAACTAAAGCACCACAACAACAATGATAAATAAGGTAAGATTCTTTATTAAATCTGAGTAATGATACATCGTATAAGATGAACATCAACAAAAGCAAAACAAGGATAATGGAATGTAGCCGAATTAAGTCGGGTGATGCTGAGGGAATTAGATTAGGAAATGAGGCACTTAAAGTAGTAAAGGAGTTCTGCTATTTGGGGAGCAAAAAACTGATGATGGTCGAAGTAGAGACGATATAAAATGTAGACTGACAATGGCCAGGAAAGCATTTCTGATGAAGAGAAATTTGTTAACATCGAGTATAGATTTAAGTGTCAGGAAGTCGTTTCTGAAAGTATTTGTATGGAGTGTAGCCATGTATGGAAGTAAAACATGGACGATAAATAGTTTGGACAAGAAGAGAATAGAAGCTTTCGAAATGTGGTGCTACAGAAGAATACTGAAGATTAGATGGGTAGATTTCATAATTAATGAGGAGGTATTGAATAGGATTGGGGAGAAGAGTTTGTGGCACAACTTGACAAGAAGAAGGGACCGGTTGGTAGGACATGTTCTGAGGCATCAAGGGATCATCAGTATAGTATTGGAGGGCAGCGTGGAGGGTAAAAATCGTAGAGGGAGACCAAGAGATGAATACACTAAGCAGATTCAGAAGGATGTAGGTTGCAGTAGGTACTGGGAGAGGAAGGAGCTTGCAGAGCACAGATTAGCATGGAGAGCTGCATCAAACCAGTCTCAGGACTGAAGACAACAACAACAACAACAACAACAACAACAACAACAACAACAACAACAACTACAAACATGAAAGATTGTAGCCACTGAGGTATGTCGGAATCTCTCAGCTTGGATCCATCTTGATTCCCAACAGAACATTGTATATTGAGTGTAATAACTTGAATTATTTCAGTATCTATTAAATATCCCCTGAAAGATCTGGTGAACACTAATGTTCATAGAATTAATATCTTCTTCAGAGAGACTGTTGTAACATTATACATGTCTACAATCTGTTCACTGATGTGATTAGGTTAAAAATACAAAGTAGGTGGCGAATTGTTTATTTAGTGTAATGTGTTTCGTTGCTTGGTAAAATTATTGCAGATAGAGCCCCATTATCCTTATCAGACTTTGGAGACAGGTCCAATAGGAAATTAATTGTCCTGAACTAGCAATATTCCCTGAGGTTACACGCTGGCAAACCAGTAGATGTTACTGGAGTCAGCAAAAACATTGCAGCTTAAATGACAATTCTTACCTGAGTGATTTAGACGCACTGCCGCTGTGAGGAATTAAACAGAGGGTACAGTGAGGCCGTCTTTCGTGATGATACCGAGGCAGCAGGTGGTTCTAGCACTATGCTACCATAAGAAAGAGCAATAAAACGGCTTGTTTTTTCCTAGCTCTGTAGGCACGAAAGAGTTTCCTTCCCAGTAACTTAAAACATTAATTTTTACCCTACTAAATGTCAGAAAGCAAACACAGCTACTGCAATACTTTCATAGTTAAAATGAGATACTTTCCCTGCTACAAGGACCTTGAAACGTTTGATTGCAAGCGACTCTTGTACCTTAAAAATAAAACATGAATCGGTGTGATGTGGAATCAGTGTGCTCTGTTACAACACTCACTATACGCTTGTTTGTATGGACATAGACCGTTCTGTAACTCAAAACCCTTCTAACGAGCACTTCTATTTGTGGGACGTGACCTGTTACAACAATGTGTACAGGTATGAAGCTCCGTTGTATCCAGTTAACATAATGTCGAAAGAAGTGGACGACATCTATTTTTCAACTCATCCAGTCAAATTTAATTGCTGCTGTCTTTCTGGATGTTGGGATTTAAGTATGGCTTTTCTGCAATACTTGAAACTAATGAACTTTGAGGTGAATACGCACCCAAAAATAAGCCACCATGACTAGTGGTGACATTCACAAACCACTTTTTAGTCAGCTGCAGAAGGAAAATTAATATTTTTACCTCATTTCTTTGAATATTTTATGACTTTCACATATAATGTATCTCAGCACCTACACTACTGATAAGTTTATATTCAGTCCCTGGTTTTGAATAGTTCAAAATATTGTTCAATGTCGGTATTTAATTTCTTTCCAGTCTGATGCTCCTGCAGTAACGTACTTACTTTTTTTGCACTGTACTACGGTTTCTACCTTACATGTTGGTGATTGTCACACACACTTTGCAACGTTGTCCACTTGTTAGCGTAAGAGGAGTCAGAGCATCTGAAAGTACTTACAAAAGGACTGTTCTAGTACATTTACAACGCAACTGAAGTGCACGAACAATGTTTCAATATAATACCAATAATCGTGACAGTGATGTGTTGTGGCAGTATGTTTGTGACGAAGAGTTAAAAATTTTTATTCAAACAAATCCAATGGTTCGTTTTAAATGCTATCTTATAGCGGAATCCATTTTCTATTGTGTAACAACAAATAAAGCAGAATCTAAGTGTTATTTTTAATTTATTGCATCCACTGGATCTTTAATACATGGTAACTGTGATCTGGGTGTACAACGAACCCTTGTTTTTCTTTCTGCAGCAACTACAGTGAGTAAACAGGTAACGAAATACAATATGTATCTTTAATATGTCAGACTTAACACTTCATGGAAGTTAATACAACTGATTTAAAAAACAGTTCATCTCATGTACAACATGTCACATATATGATACATTCTGCACATAAATCAAATTTTTCAATGGAACTAATTTTTATTGAATCAGTCTTACAAGTGCTTTCTTATACATTTTATTTCCTTCTGAGTGGATTAAGATAACTCATTTCTTTCTGAACTGTGCAGTTGTGACCTCTGCACATCTGCTTCCACTAGGTCCTACGTTATGTGTCATATCTTCCACCTATCATTTTCTGCTGATCTCTGTCTATTATTACCACCTTGGATGTGACCCACTATGCTCTTTCTTAGAAGTGTACTATCTAGGCAGTCTCTCTTTGTCAGATACAATGGCTACTTATTTAATTCTTTATCAATACAAGGACAGTAACAAATCAGTGACATTACTGTAAATTCTAAATTATATGTTTTACACGAAATTATTAAGTAACAAACGGTCAGTACAAAGAGCTTAAATAATAATGATAATAATAATAGTAATAATAATGATAATAATAATAATAATAATAATAATAATGCTTCCTGCAACCACCCTAGAAGGAAAACAGACAGAGGATGAGATGGTCAGATGAAGTTAATCGACAACTCATGTTCTGTTATTACCAAGCAACAAACCTAGGAACCAACACAACTGGATACAGATCACAAGCATACACAACATTTATTACCAGATACACAGAATTAAAATTTCTAACGGAACAACGACTAGCTGATCAGATCCGTGTAATAATAAAAAATAATAGGATACCCAAGTCAGAATTAGAAAACATCAAACAACAAGTACAACAAATACTGGAACAAAATAATGTGCAATCAGAAGAAGAAAATACAGTAATGGACTCAAACATCCCAGAGCAAACAAACAAAGAACAACACGCACCAATTAAACAATCAGAGGAAAACGAAATCTTAAGACAGCCGCCAGAACAAGCACAAATAGAACACGAAGTGACAGAGACCTTAGATATAGAAGAAAAATTTCAGCTAACATATATAGAATACAAAGACACAAATACAGACATTAGACCATTCTTGCATAGACCACCAAATAACCCACAAGTCGAAACAACAACAAAAACTATCAACACAATCATACACAACAAAATAAATGAAAACACAACTATGGAAGAGTTACAACTACTGGTTTATATAGGAGCACTCATTACACTAAATATACACACTAGGCAGAGATCAGAACCAACCAACACACAGAAGAAACCCACAAAACCAGCATGGCAACACAGGCTACAGATCAAAATAGAAAAACTGAGAAAAGACATCGGACAGCTAACACAATTTATAAGAAATGAAATCTCGGAAAAAAACGAAAAAGGTTAGGTAAAATCTCACAAGAAGAAGCGACAGAGCAATTAGACGAAAAGAAGCAGAAATTACAAGCATTAGCCAAACGATTCAGAAGATACAAAGAAAGTGAAAATAGAAGGAAACAAAACCAAATATTCAACACAAACCAAAAGAAATTTTACCAGACAATAGATAACACACACATTAAAATAAACAATCCACCAAACGTAACAGACATGGAACACTTCTGGAGCAACATATGGTCAAACCTGGTGCAAAATAACAGGCATGCACGATGGATACAAGCAGAAACAGACACATACAAGATGATACCACAAATGCCTGAAGTGATAATTTTGCAACATGAAGTCACCCAAGCAATTAATTCTACTCACAATTGGAAAGCCCCTGGAAATGATAAAATAGCAAATTTCTGGTTAAAGAAGTTCACCTCAACACATTCACATCTAACTAAATTATTTAACAGTTACATTGCAGACCCATACACATTCCCTGATACACTTACACACGGAATAACATATCTGAAACCTAAAGATCAAGCAGACAGCGAACCCAGCTAAATATCGCCCCATAACATGCCTACGAACAATATACAAAATATTAACTTCAGTCATTAAACAGAAATTAATGACACATACAACACAGAACAAAATTATAAATGAAGAACAAAAAGGCTGTTGCAAAGGAGCACGAGGATGTAAAGAGCAACTGATAATAGATGCAGAGGTGACATATCAAGCTAAAACTAAACAAAGGTCGCTACACTATGCATACATTGATTACCAAAAAGCTTTTGATAGTGTACCCCACTCATGGTTACTACAAATATTGGAAATATACAAAGTAGATCCTAAATTGATACAGTTCCTAAACATAGTAATGAAAAATTGGAAAACCACACTTAATATCCAAACAAATTCAAATAATATCACATCACAGCCAATACAGATTAAGCGTGGAATATACCAAGGAGACTCATTAAGTCCTTTCTGGTTCTGCCTTGCTCTGAAACCACTATCCAACATGCTAAATAACACAAATTATGGATACAATATTACTGGAACATACCCAAACAAAATCACACATTTGCTATAAATGGATGATCTAAAACTACTGGCAGCAACAAATCAACAACTCAACCAATTACTAAAGATAACAGAAGGATTCAGCAATGATATAAGTATGGCTTTTGGAACAGACAAATGTAAGAAAAATAGCATAGTCAAGGGAAAACACACTAAACAAGAAGATTACGTATTGGATAACCACAGCGACTGCATAGAAGCGATGGAAAAAACGGATGCCTATAAATATCTAGGATACAGACAAAAAATAGGAATAGATAATACAAATATTAAAGAAGAACTAAAAGAAAAATATAGAGAAAGACTAACAAAAATACTGAAAACAGAATTGACAGCAAGAAACAAGACAAAAGCTATAAATACTTATGCCATACCAATATTGACCTATTCATTTGGAGTAGTGAAATGGAGTAACACAGACCTAGAAGCACTCAATACACTTACATGATCACAATGCCACAAATATAGAATACATCATATACATTCAGCAACAGAAAGATTAACATTAAGCAGAAATGAAGGAGGAAGGGGATTTATCGACATAAAAAACTTACATTATGGACAGGTAGACAATTTAAGAAAATTCTTTCTAGAACGAGCAGAAACTAGCAAAATACACAAGGCAATCACTCATATAAATACATCGGCTACACCACTGCAATTTCATAACCACTTCTACAACCCTTTAGATCACATAACATCAACAGATACGAAGAAAGTAAATTGGAAAAAGAAAACACTTCATGGCAAGCACCCGTATCATCTAACACAGCCACACATCGATCAAGACGCATCCAACACATGGCTAAGAAAAGGCAATATATACAGTGAGACAGAAGGATTCATGATTGCAATACAGGATCAAACAAACACCAGGTATTACAGCAAGCATATTATTAAAGATCCCAATACCACAACAGATAAATGCAGACTTCGTAAACAACAAATAGGAACAGTAGATCACATCACAAGCGTATGTACAATACTAGCAAATACAGAATACCCCAGAAGACATGACAATGTCGCAAAAATAATACATCAACAGCTTGCCTTACACCATAAACTTATAAAACAACACGTTCCCACATACAAGTATGCACCACAAAATGTACTGGAGAATGATGAATACAAATTATACTGGAACAGAACCATTATAACAGATAAAACAACACCACATAACAAACCTGACATCATAATCACCAATAAAAAGAAGAAATTAACACAATTAATCGAAATATCCATACCCAATACAACAAATATACAAAAGAAGACAGGAGAAAAAATTGAAAAATACATCCAACTGGCTGAGGAAGTCAAAGACATGTGGCATCAGGATAAAGTTGACATCATACCAATTATACTATCAACTACAGGAGTCATACCACACAATATCCACCAGTACATCAATGTAATACAGCTACATCCAAACATATATATACAACTACAGAAATCCGTAATTATTGATACATGTTCAATTACCCAAAAGTTCCTAAATGCAATATAACATATACCATACAGTTAAAAGGAAGTCACGCTTGATGAAGGTCCCCATCACTTTCCATTTTTAACCAAACTTAACGTCTGTTAAAGTAAAGAAATAATAATAGTAATAATAGTAATAATAATAATAATAATAATAATAATAATACTCTAACAAAAATGGAAAGATTGAGTAAAATGTGGGATATCCCATCATATTGTGTTTCAACTTTATGAAAAATTTTAATCACATTGAACTACTGTTACTGTGCTTCCATGACAAACTCGCGTTTCAAAAGCGGCACAGATCTTAAAATACGAGAGGAAGTCAGTCTGAACCCTTCACAAAACACAAACTGCAGCACATAACTTAACATTATATTTTACCTAGGGTAAAGACGTAACTCAACAACATACGAAGTATCACAAGATAAAATTATAGCAATCCTTTGAAATTACTGCAAAGGTCGTAATTTCTTTTAAAATAGTTAGCTTTTACGTTGATATAACTAGACAATACGTACAGTGGGTTCTCCAATCGCAGTAACCTTCATGTAACCGCTGATTTTAGGTATTCACGGGGCTCACAAACCCAGTATACACAGCTTCTTATCACATGGCCTGATTACATTTTTCGCAGATGATCTCATTTGCCTTCGATTTCTCTATATCTTTTATCAGCTGTTCAACATGATCTTTGTATTGACTGTAAACCATAAAAACAAAATGCATGAAGACATTGGCCATTTGTATGCCATTTACCAGATCGAACTGGCGCTTTTCTGTAAAATTAGGTATCTGTTTTTCAAGAGTTACAGCATCGTATGTATTGTACAATTCCGTAACTAGCTTACTCACATGGTGCCAGATTAGGTGCGACCATTTCGTGTATTTATTGTCTGTCTTCGAGCACACCTGAACTGTGAGCTCGTCCACAACTGCGAAAGTAAGAATTATCTCGTTTCTGCCTATGGTTATCCCTTGTATACCCTGCTGCAGCTCTGAAGTCAGTTTATTTACTGGCTCCGCTACACCAGTATCCTCAGAGACGTTTCTTCCAGAGGTACCTGTAGTGTTAATGCTGAGTACAGAGTCAAAACAGGCTTTTAAAATGGCATCAGATATTTTGCCCTGTGATGCCTGCTTGGCCAATGACAGGATTTCTCCCCTTTGCTGTTTGCCCAGGTCACATAGTTTATTTGGATTTATCTCTGCACCACCATTCTCGAAATTTTTTACATTTTCAGAAAAAACGGCTTTGTGGCCGTCACAGTCTTCCCTTGTTCTGACCACTCCAGCTAAGAAATCATCCTTACTACCAATGCTGCGGATGCCCCGAACAACTCTTTCATTACCGTCCACCTCGCTCTCACCAGTACCTGCTGTGCTCTTTCCCAACTTCTTGGCCTGTTTCCTGTGCCTATTGCTTCTCAGTTTCTTCTCAAAATTCTCGATTGCGCCTTCCTGTGTGTCCTCGATGATTTGTGAAGCTGTCTGGAAACTGACTGTGGCGTGAGCGAAAAACAACAGTGAGGCACTGAACTGGAACACTTCCAAAGGTGTTGCCTTCCCCTCCTGTTCACGTTCACCACTGTTAATGGCCGCAATACCAGCACCCGCGGCGTTGACAACCAGTGAGGTGACGTTGAGAGTATTCCGCACTATTTGTCCTGTCTTGCTCACCACCTGGCCATTCCTCGCCAGAATTGCTGCTTGACTCGCAGCCGCCCCAGCTGCCACACCGACCACGCTGCCCACCATAGATCCCCACGACATGAATGCCTGTGAAGTATGAAGCATGATGAAAGTGATATACGTTTGAAATTGGAAGCATACAAAAAATATCAGTACAAAAGGAGGTCATAAACTATAGGTTTACTCTGCCTGAGACGACCTTGTCGTCGACGGCACACTGATTTCCCTACGCCGTGGAATGACACCGAAAAATGAGGTATTCAGTACTAAGTATCTTACCCCCCTAGCCAGTTATGTAAAAAATTGGCAATATAATGGAATCAACCTCGTAAAGTAGTGTCCTACATGCTTGAAAACATCAATGAAAAACTTCGCAAAATGTAATACATTTCTGTGCCACTTATCTTGAAAACCCCAAATAAAGAAAGAAAAAAGAGAAAGATCTATAGCAAATTAAGTTTGATACGAAACGACATTAGCCAGCGTGATTGTCTTTCTGTAACTTTGTTCTTTACAGACATATGAAAAACAGTACCGTTTTTAAGACCGGAAAGTACATTGTGAATGATCGAAACATGATTTAGTTGGTGACTGCTGATCTGAGGTGTGCTATGTGAGGAAAGACAAGTATTTTAGAACAAATCCTTATTTAGAGGTTCTAATGTGGAAAGCAGCGTGCAAACTCAGATGAACACAGTTGTTGCTCTGTGACTTGCCTTCCTTCAATTCGTAAGCCTCTTGACGTTTTCCACTGCTTTGAGCTTTCAGCTACTCGCTGCATTATCGTCTTGCTTTTAGTTGCTGTATGTAGAATTAACGCAACGCGTGTGTTTTGTTTGTAAGGAAAAATTTCGTATTACAATTTTCAAGTAAACGTCTAGAGGACGTGGATGAATGAAAGTATTGAACATAGTGAGAAGAACACGGTGTTTGTCTATGGCACGAGTACCGTTGGAAAGGGATTAAGAGCCGTAGAAACTTTGATTTTTAATTTCGCAAGCTCTCCTACCAAATTCCTTACTGCATGCTGCTTGTAAATTAGTGGCGGAGTAATATGTGACATGCAGGCGAACGAGGTGTGAATTTAAAGAATGAATGTACAGCAGGATTACATCAGACACACTGAAGTCACTAACAGTTAAGAAGTTTCGTGTGAAGTTCGTTTCATCTAGCCTTATGTAATTCGTCTCTGAATCCATTTATTCCACAGCAATAAATTCTAACAGTCGTTTGTCTTAGCACATGTGATTCAAGTGACATTTTTACATTTCTTTTTGTAAAGGAGCCTATGACCCTTATTTTAAAATTTTTATCGAAAAACTACCATTATTGAAACATTTTCATATTTACATTGCTAACGTTTGCCTTGTAAACCTGGGCCATACTTCCGCCGAGTTCTGAGGTATGTAAGGTTACAGGAGTTACGATTCCGTTTTTAGGTCCTTTTTCTTGTAATTCAGCTATTTCTTTTTATGTAGACTAATGCCCACAATTTGTTTCTTCGGGTAGTTCGATTCTATATGCTATAGGAAACAAAGAGCAGCTCACTCATTTACTATTGAAATCGGGATTTATAAAATTATGTGCCCAATATGTCCAGCCGACAATATCACACAAACGAGGGAAGTTTTTAACTGTTAGATTCAGTGAACACATGTTAATGAAAATAGGGCAAATTAAAAAATAGAACATGTAAAAGCTTCAGGCCGTCAGTTTACTACACGATCCCGTTGACAAATAGTTCACTAAATCAGTAGGGGACGTGAAAGCGTATCCCTCCCTATAGATTGTCTTAGAATTATCTGTATAGAAGATGATGGCACCCTGGAGATACCCAAGGATGGCACATAGAATACGTATGTAAACCATAGGAGCGAGAAACCTCAGTACTCTGGAACAGGTCGGTCCTAATAAGTGGTCTGGGCACCATAAAATGGAGGGGGGTGGTGGTGGGGTGGTATGGGAGGAAATACATAGGGTCCATTACAGTAAGTGTAGATAGAGGTCCTGACAGAGGGAAATCAGAAACATTCAGGGTCAAGTACTTTCAGGATGGAAGGAGCCGCTGAGCTACAAACCTATCATAATCAAGTCTGGACAAGAACAGGGCACAGTAAAGATGATGAAGGGTGGCACGATGTCCAGCCCAACACGTGAGAACCAGGAGGCAGAGAGCACTGAGCTTCTGCATGCATATACCCTTTAGGTGGCGAATATTGGAACGCCATGTCAGCCTTTTATCAAACGTAACGCCCAAGCAACGGGACTGGGCTAAAACATTGATGAGCTGATTGCCTAAACCAAGTTATGAATCGGGGTGTACTGTGGGTCGACGACAAAAACGCAAAACCACCTTTTTTGAGGGATCTTTTTTTGTTTTGCTTTAGGGTGCAAAAAACAACTGGAGTCATATGAGCCCAAGTCAAAACTATAGAACACGAAGACAAAGAAGAGTTGAAAAACGGCTGCAAGTCAGTCCCAATTCACCTAATAGAAGGCAGCTAAAAACAGGCAAGTGAAAAACAGCAAACAAAGACACCATACAGAAAAGGAGGTCCAAAACTAGCAGTTAAATGGCTTTCACCATATTTCGTTTGCGGATAAATAGTAAACAGCAGTAGGCAGCCAGCGCATTGTTTGATAACACTGCCGATAACTCATATGGCAGACCCAAGTGGGAGTGTACACGCTTAAAAGATGGGCATTCCATCAGGAAGTGGCATACAGGTAAAACTTGGGCACAATGTATACAAAGTGTCTTAGCAAATGACGATGGCTAAAAAGGCAGTGCCCAATATGCAACTCCCGACGGGAGGGACGACAGGAGGTCGTCAAAGCCGCTGGGAGAGGCTTAATAAGCCAGAGCTAATTCCTGTGAAGGGAGGACCATCGGCGATGCCAAAGGGACACCACCACCTAACAGATGGCAACACAGAGATCATCAGAGGGAATGTAGGAACTAGTGGACTGAGGTACTAGGGCTGCAGCCTTTTTTTTGGTGGGGTTTAAGGGCGCTCAACTACTGAGGTCATTAGTGCCCAGTCACAGTTGTTAGAGCACATGGAATCTACTAAAATCCAAGGGGAGGGGGGGACACCAGAAAGTCCTGACAAAAATGCAGATCAAAAAGTTAGATGTCTTTGGACAAGCCAGTCAAAGTTATAAAACGCAGAACACGAGCAGCTGCTCGAGCGTCATCAGCTAAAATATCCGGTAAAGTAGATGGCAGGGACAGGACAACACGAGATTGACTAAAGCGGAGACACAATAAAACATGGCGCACTATTAATGCTTGACCACAAGGGCACTGCGGGGCTGGGTCACCGGAGACCAGGCAGCGGTGGCTAAACCGGCAATGCCCAATCCGCAACCTGGTCAGAAGGACCTCCTCTCGCCGAGATGGTCGGGAGGAGGTTGTCCAAGCAGTTGGGAGCGGTTTTACTGCCCGGAGCTTGTTTCCTTGGAGGGATGACCAAGCATCCCACCACAACGACACAAGCCTCTTACAAACAACCCCACGAACGTCAGATGACAGGACACAATGGGAGGCTGGCCGAGGCAGGAGGACTGCAGCCTTGGCTGCAGCATCAGCAGCCTCATTCCCAGGCACTCCTACATGTCCGGGAACCCACAGAAAGCTGAAAGGAGAACAATTATCAGCGAAAGAATGGAGGGACTGCTGGATCCGTTGAACCAAGGGATGGACCGGATAGGGAGATCGAAGGCTCTGAAGAGCACTGAGTGAGTCAGAGCAGAGTACAGACGATGAATGGCGGTGGCGGTGGGCATACTGAACGGCCTGATGGAGAGCAAAAAGCTCGGCTGTAAAGCTGGAACATTGGTCGAGGAGCCGGTATTTAAAGGTGGCGGCCCCGACGACAAAGGCACAGCCGACACCATCGTCAGTTTTGGAGCCATCGGTGTAAATAAATGTGTGACCGGCAAGTCGAGCACGAAGTTCGACAAACTGTGAGCAATACACTGCAGCCGGAGTACCCTCCTTCGGGAGTGAGCTGACGTCGCGATAAATATGAATCGGAGCCTGGAGCCATGGTGGTGTCGGGCTCTCACCCTCTCTGAAGGTGGTAGGGAGGGAAAAATCCAATTGTCGAAGCAGCGACGGAAGCGGACTCCGGGGGGCAGCAGGGCAGACACATACAACCCGTACTGATGGTCGAGAGAATCGGCGAAGAAGGACTGATAAGAGGGGTGGTCGGGCATTGACAACAGCCGGCAGGCATACCGACACAGCAGTACGTCGCGCCGGTAGGTCAATGGTAATTCGGCAGCTTCAGCATAAAGACTCTCGACAGGACTAGTGTCCGGTCGCAAGACGTAACCCCCGATAGTGGATGGAGTTGAGATGGCGTAAGAGGGATGGCCGAGCAGGCGAGTAGACGAAGCTCCCATAATCCAGCTTCGATCAGACTATGGACCGATACAAGCGAAGCAGGACAGTGCGATCCACTCCCCAAGATGAACCACAAAGAACTCTGAGGACATTAACAGAACGTGTACAACGGGCCGCCAAATAAGAGACATGCGGAGACCAACAAATTTTCCTGTCCAACGTGAGCCCTAGAAACTTAGTCATTTCCACGAATGGGAGAACAACGGAACCGAGATGTAAGGATGGCGGAAGGAACGCTTTATATCGCCAAAAGTTGATACAAACCGTCTTCTTTGCAGAGAACTGGAAGCCATTTGCCACGCTCCATGAGTATAGGCTGTCTAGACAACGCTGAAGGCAGTGCTCCAGGAGGCACGTTCTCTGGGCGCTGCAGTAGATCGCGAAGTCATCGACAAAGAGAGAGCCTGAGACATTAGGGTGAATGCAATCCATAATTGGACTGATCGCGGTGGCAAAAAGGGATACGCTCAAGACGCAGCCCTGAGGCACTCCGTTCTCCTGGAGGAAGACGTCGGACAATACGGAACCCACACGTACCCTAAACTTTCGATCCCTTAAAAAGGAATCAAAAAGGAGCAGGCGACCGCGTAGGCCCCACCTGTGCATAGTGCGGAGGATACCTCTTCTCCAACAGGTATCACAAGCCTTCTCCAAATCGAAGAACAAGGCTTTCGTTTGGCGCCTTCGCAAAAAGTTGTTCATGATGAATGTCGACAAGGTCACAAGGTGGTCAACAGCAGAGCGGTGGCGACGAAAGCCGCATTGGACATTGGTAAGTAGCCGTCGAGATTCAAGAATCCAGACTAACCAAGCATGAACCATGCGCTCCATCACCTTACAGAGACAGCTTGTAAGAGAAATGGGGCGTTAACTAGAAGGAAGGTGTCTATCCTTCCCGGGTTTGGGTATAGGAACAACGACGGCGTCACGCCAACGCATGGGGACCTGACCTTCGGTCCAGACGTGATTGTAGGTACGAAGAAGGAAGCTTTTACCCGCTGGAGAAAGGTGTGCCAGCATCTGAACGTGAATGGCATCTGGCCCCGGAGCAGAGGCCCGGGACAGTGCAAGCGCACGTTCGAGTTCCCACATAGTAAAATGGGCATTATAATTTTCCAGATTCAGCGAGTGGAAGGAAGGTCGCCGAGCCTCTTCTGCCTCTTTCCTGGGAAGAAAGGCAGGGTGGTAATGGGCGGAGCTTGAAACCTCCGCGAAAAAGCGGCCGAAGGCGTTGGAGACAGCCACAGGATCAACGAGGACCTCATTACCTGAGGTCAGGCCAGGTACCGAGGAGTGGGCCTTAATGCCCGACAGCCGGCGCAGGCCACCCCAAACGACAGAATAGGGAGTAAAACTGTTAAAGGAGCTGGTGAAAACGGCCCAAGCTTTTTTGCTGTCTTTGATTACTCTACGGCATTTCGCTCGGAGTCGTTTGTATCCAGTACAATTCGCCAACGTAGGATTGCGGCGAAAGGTGCGTAAAGCACGTCGTCGAGCACGGATAGCGTCCCTACAAGCCTCGTTCCACCAGGGGACGGAAACGCGACGTGAAGAAGAGGTAGTACGAGGAATGGAACGTTCGGCAGCATTGATGATAACAGCCGTGAGGTATTCGACCTGACTGTCACAACTGAGAAAATCGTGGTCCGGAAAGGTCGCCAGGGAGGAGCAAAGTCCCCAGTCAGCTTTCGGTATGTTCCAGTTTGAAGGACATGGGGATGGGGTGTGGTGCAGGAGACCAACGACACAGGGGAAGTGATCGCTCGAATAGGTGTCAGAAAGGACATACCACTCGAACCGACGGGCAAGAGTGGTAGAACAGATCGAGAGGTCCAAGTGGGAGTAGGTATGAGTAGAGTCCGAGAGGAAAATCGGGGCGCCAGTATTGAGGCAGACAAGATTGAGATGGCTGAAGACATCCGCCAAGAGTGAGCCTCTTTGACAGGGGGCAGGAGAGCCCCAAAGGGGATGATGGGCATTGAAGTCGCCAAACAATAAAAACGGTGGAGGAAGCTGAACAATCAGGTGCATCATGTCAGCCTAACTAACTGCAGGTGACGATGGAGTGTAGATGGTACAAACTGAAAAAGTAAAAGCAGAAAGATTAATACAGACAGCTATTGCTTGGAGTGGGGTGGTCAATGGGATGGGATGGTAATAGACATCGTCCCGAACGAGCAACATGACCCCACCATGAGCTGGGATACCGTCCACAGGGGTGAGGTCATACCGCTCCGAGGTATAGTGGGTAAAGGCAATACGGTCAGTCGGGAGCGACGTGGTTTCCTGGAGACCAAGGACGAGCGGACAGTGCAGGCGGAAGAGCAGTTGTAATTCCTCCCGATTAGGTCGAATACCTCTTATGTTCCAATGTAACAAGGCCATCACTAGTCAAAAAAAAAGGGGAACGAGATGGGGGAAGAGCTGGTCACCTCGACGGCCGCAGAGGGCCAGGTTTCGAGGGAACAACGCTACAACCGGCGGGAGGCGGATCCTGTTCCATCGAGTCGTCGCCAGATGCGGCCACTATCATGGGTTGTGTAGGAGGGGCAGCATCATTTGCCGACGAGAGGCCAGCTGAGTGCCTGGCAGCAGAGCATCCCGGCGAAACTGAGGACGGCCGGGAGCAGCGACTCACGGATGGAGCGTCAGACGAAACGCGCCGGGGTGGAGAGGGGGATAGAGACTACTTCTTGAAGGCCTTCTTGGAGGCCTTCTTGTAAGTCCGAGGAGGCACAGGGATGGTGGGCTGGACCCGAAGAAGGTCCTCACGCGTGGGGTCCGTTTTGGAACGCCAGACCTCAGAAGCTGGGGTCCGGAACGTTTCCTCGATGGACGCCTGAGAAGAGGATCGCTTCTCTGGTGGCGGGGGGGGGGGAGGAGGAGGATGGGTGGCCCCTGGGGCAGAGGGGGTGGGGGCCGCGGGGGAGGAGGATTTGGAAGGAGGGATTTGGGAGGCGGAGGCATAGTCCCCAGATGGGGGAAGGAGGCAGAGGGGGGACAGGATAGGGGTGAGGATACTGTGGAAGGAGTGGACATGACTGAGGCAAACGAAGTGGTCAACGTCACGGGATGGAGGTGGTCATACTTCTTCCTGGCCTCAGAATAAGAGAGACAATCCAAAGTTTTGAGGTCTTGAATCTTCTTCTCCTTCTGATATGCAGGGCAGTCTAAGGATCTAGGCGAGTGGATGCCAGGACAATTAACGCACCGAGGTGGTGGGGTGCATGTATGTTCCTCACAAAGAGGATGTCCACAATCGCCACAAAGGGGCTCAGCCTCACACCGTGACGACATGTGCCCAAAGCGCAACACCGAAAACAGCGCATAGGTGACGGGATGTAAGGTCGCATGCCACACCGGTAGCACATCACCTTTACCTTCTCCGGGAGAACGTCCCCCTCGAAGGCGAGGATAAAGGCCCCGGTGTCGATGCCACAGTCTTTGGGGCCGCGCTGGACTCGCCGGACGAAATGCACGCCTCGGCGCTCCAGGCTGGCCCTGAGCTCCTCATCAGATTGCAGCAGGAAGTCTCGATGAAAAATAACCCCCTGCGTCCTATTCAGTGCCAGATGCGGGACAATGGACACTGGGATGTCCCCTAGTCGGTCGCACGCCTGGAGCGCCGCCGACTGTGTGGCGGAGGTGGTCTTTATAAGAACGGACCCCGAACGCATCTTACTGAGAGCCTCGATTTCCCCGAAGATGTCCTCGATGTGCTGAACAAAGAACATGGGCTTGGAGGTGGCGAACGTCCCCCTATCAGTTCGAGAACAGACCAAATAGCGGGGGAAGTACTTCGCCCCAAGCCGGCGGGCCTGTCCCTCCTCCCAGGGAGTGGCCAGGGGGGAAAGGGCAGGTGAACCAGAACCAGAGACAGTACCTTTCCTTTTGAAAGACTCGGCCGCAGAGCGACCTCATAAGTGTTGACGTTTCATCTGCGAAACGTCCGCCCCGATACCACCCACTCTGACCAGGGGCTCTCCCCACGGGCGCCACCCAGCCTCAGCAAGGGCCACCTGGCAGGATGACCATTGCCGGGAGTCCTGATGCCCCAAGGAGACGGGCATCTACTCCTTGGCCGACATGGGGAGGGTGCAGTTCAGGTATCGGCAGTACGATCCCTGTGTTGTCAGGGGGCTACAACCTAGAGGGTACATGACGACCCCACTACAACGGGCTGGCTACCGTGCTGGATTTCGGGTGCCATGGAAAGTCCATCATGATCGTAGGTGCAGATGGGGACGCACTATGGGCGTAACTTTTACAACCCATCAGGCGTTTAGGCCCAGTTTGAGGGATAGTGGGTATGGTGACAACGCCATTACAATGCTGAGTGCCAAGGTCTTAGTGCACTGAGGACCAGTGGTACACCACGTAAGGCGTCCTTCCCCAAAATGCTCGTACTTCTGAAGAATTTTGAAAAATGGTGGTCAAACCCCAAGGGGGACCATCACATGGAAGGCCGAAACGGTTGAAACTCCTTTTAGTCGCCTCTTACGACAGGCAGGAATACCTCGGGCCTATTCTTACCCCAGACCCGCAAGGGGGGCTGCAGCCTTGGCAGCAGCCCCGTTTCCTGGCAGACTGACATAAGCAGGAACCCAAGGGAACATCATACTGGCTCCACCAAGACTCAGCAAGTGACAGTTTTCCTGGACCCACTGTACTAAGGGATGGACGGTGTACAGCCCATGAAGTCTTTGAAGGGCGGCGAGTCTGCCTGAGCAGAGGACAATTGAAAAGGCTGCGTCGCCGGATGTACTCCCTAGCTAGATACAGAGTGAACAGCTCGTCTGTAAATACTGAGCAGTGTGCCAGAGGCCAATGTCTAAAGACACGGGTGGGACTGACGAAGGCTCACTCGACCCCATGGACAGTCAGAGAGCCATCAGTGAATACAAACGTACTATTGTTAAGTTCCATGCGAAGGTAGTGAAACTGAAGGCGATAGCTCGAGGCTGGAGTAGTGTCCTTAGGAAGCGATTGAGGGCCAAGGTTAACATGGGTCGCTTCACGAAGCCAAGGTGGTGAAGGAGTCACACCCACCTGGAAAGTTGCAGGAAGTGCGAAGTTCAGCCGCCGTATCAAGTGCCAAAAGCGGACTCTAGGAAGTAACGTAAGAGCGAGGCGCCCCATACTGACAAGAGAAGGAATCGTCAAAGGAAGCGGCATAGGATGGGAGGCCACGCATGGTAGACGAACGGCATGCATACCTGCTGTGGAGATGGTCATGACGGTAGGACACTGGTAGCTCAGCAGCTTTAGCATACAGATTCCTTAACGGTCTGCTGTACAAGCCGCCCATAGCCAAACAGTTGGTAGATTGTGTTGAGAAAGCGTAAAATCGATGGGCATGGAGACGCATAAACAAAGTACCAAGAGACGAGTTTCGAACGGACAAGGGACCGGTACAATCGGAGGATGGTTCGATCAGCACCCCAAGAAGTACCACTGACAATGCGTTGGACACTGAGGAATCGCGTACACTGGGCTGCCAGGAAAGACACATTGGAAGACCAAGAGTATTTCCTACCGAGTATGAGCACCAGGAATTTCTTAGTTTCAACGAGCGGAAGGGCAACAAGCCCATGTTGAAAAGATGGTGGGAGAATCCACTTGTGTTGCCAGAAATTCATACAAAGGCGTTTGTCAGTGGAAAACCGAAAGCCATTGTCGATGCTCCAGAAGACCTCGCTGAAGACGCCACTCAGTTTGAGAGGTCTGTGGGGAACTGCAATAGATGGCAAAATCGTCAATGAAAAGGGAGCTGGAGATGCCCACCGGGTGACAGCAAAAAGCAAAAAGCAAAAAGCAAAAAGCAAAAAGCAAAAAGCAAAAAGCAAAAAGCAAAAAGCAAAAAGCAAAAAGCAAAAAGCAAAAAGCAAAAAGCAAAAAGCAAAAAGCAAAAAGCAAAAAGCAAAAAGCAAAAAGCAAAAAGCAAAAAGCAAAAAGCAAAAAGCAAAAAGCAAAAAGCAAAAAGCAAAAAGCAAAAAGCAAAAAGCAAAAAGCAAAAAGCAAAAAGCAAAAAGCAAAAAGCAAAAAGCAAAAAGCAAAAAGCAAAAAGCAAAAAGCAAAAAGCAAAAAGCAAAAAGCAAAAAGCAAAAAGCAAAAAGCAAAAAGCAAAAAGCAAAAAGCAAAAAGCAAAAAGCAAAAAGCAAAAAGCAAAAAGCAAAAAGCAAAAAGCAAAAAGCAAAAAGCAAAAAGCAAAAAGCAAAAAGCAAAAAGCAAAAAGCAAAAAGCAAAAAGCAAAAAGCAAAAAGCAAAAAGGGAGGTACGTAAATGGTACAGAGGTAAGAAGTCAGTTGATGAAACGAAAGGTGAACTGCAACAACTTGAACATGGGTAGTCAGGGAGGTGGACTGACTATGAATGTCATCCTGAATGAGCAGCATGACGCTTCATGAGATGGAATGCCGATCTCAGGCGGAAGGCCAAAACGAATCCAAAAGTAATGTGGAAGCTCAAAGCAGTCACCAGTGCGCAGTTTCGTTTCCTGAAGGCAGAGTACAAGGAGAGCAGCCATAAATCCTCTTTGTGGGACCAAAGTCCACGAATGTTCCATTCGAAGACAGTCATGATGAGATGCAGGGGTGTCAACTCGGCTTCTGCCGATTGACAGCCAGTGTCGTTCTCTGACAGGGCACAGAAGCAGGAGGAATCTGTGCCCCAGGGTCCACCGAAGCATTGGCTTGCATGCTGGGCCAAGGTACTAAGTGGCGACACTGTCGAAGATGATCTTAGATTTGGCAGAGGAGGAGACCGTTTGCATTTGGTGGACTTCTTCGAGCCTTTCCGGTTACATGAAGACGCGGGTGTTGTTTGGCTAGAGGGACAGAGGAAGTCTGCAACGGAGTACTCCTGTCCTTCCCAGGCTACCAGTTGCGTAGTTGGTGGCTTCGCCATTTGAGGCGAGAGTTCGACGATTTGTTTCACAGCTTTACAGGGGGATGGCGATGCTACCGTGACAATGGGGGATTTCACAACCTCTGAGATCAATTTGAGGTCTCGTGTCTGTGTGGCCATGTCCTTCATGAAGAGGAGGCTAACAAGACTGGGAAATGAACTTTTTCCTTTACCCAGACTCTTGGACAGCCCACTAATCAAGATACATGGGACAATCCCGAGAGGAAGTGGCATGACTACCATTGCAGTTGATACAGCTGGGAGGAGGAGGCGGACAATCGCCCTCGTGTGAATCGCTGCCACAAGTTACACATTTCCCTACGTCTGAACTAGTATGGTTGAAACGATACACTGGTAGCAGCACGTCAGGTTCGGAATGTACGGCTAGACTGTGATAATTTCCTAGCATGCTTTGATCTTGGATGGTAGCACCACTCTATAGAAGATGGATAACAGATGGCTCTGAGCACTATGGGACTTAACTTCTGAGGTTATCAGTTCCCTAGAACTTAGAATACTTAAACCTAGCTAACCTAAGGACATCACACACATCCACGCGCGAGGCAGGATTCGAACCTGCGACCGGAGCAGTCGCGCTGTTCCAGACTAGCGCCTAGAACCGCTCGACCAATCCGGCCGGCGATGGATAACCGTGTGGATGGACAACAAGGACGAATCTACCTTTTTCATTGCACAATGGATGTCAATGTCAAGTTCAGAGGTAAGATTCGATTTCGGCCTTGGTTAGACCGTCAAGCAGCCTGGTGTAAATTACATTACAAGAAGATCTATGAGCCTGAACACAAACCAGGTAGCCAAGGAGAAGCGAGACAGCTAGCACTTTGTGTGCTTTGAGAATCAGTAGTAGTCTCCAAAAACAAAGTTCCATTCCATAAACGAGAGCAGGATTTCGCAGGGCTAGCAATTGCATCAACACATTTCTGAATAATAAACAGGTTGACCTTGGTGAAGGCCTAACTCTTTAGTACATGAGACGACGAGGAACTGTGGTGCAGTGGGTAGAATCTTTGTATCAGTAGCTTTATTGCGTTTGCCTTTCGTAGACGCTGATTGCGAAAATTATTGACTCATTGCGAGAAAATCCGTGTTTCCCAGGGTCTCTGATGCCATTTTCCTTCGAACTGTGGGCCCCTTCAAAAGAGGGTGCGCCCGCTTTAGGTGATTGTTCACACGTCGTACCTCCAGAACACCTGACAGAGGAACCAATCGGCAATTTGGGAAGGTTCCAGGCCAGGCAGTCACCACTTCCTGGACGTGGCCAGTACCAAGGAGTATGTGCGAACCCTACCTGTCGACCTGGGGCTGGCAGTTACGCGTTACCAATTCACCTGTTACGCGTTATACGCATGGGCTGGCCTTCGAGAGTACACAGGTAGAAAGACGAAATAGAGAATCCTCAAACGCCGAATGGGAGGAACGAGAGAAGGGAAACAAAGTAAAAGGGAGTGAAAAACAATAGTGAGACTGCTCTTACGGCAGCGACAGGTAATGAACATTCCAAGTAACATGCCAGACATGTTCCCCAAGGGAGGAGAAAATGAACAGCAGAAGGATAGACATGCAGCACGAAAGGGAAGAAATGCTGCAAAGGCTGACTCCCTGTGGTAGGTAAGCACGAACCCGCCGAAGACTGGAGAGCTCCCCAGTGGTATTTTGGAGGAGGAAACTGAAAACCATGGGAGATGGCCCACACAGTGGCCTGTAGGATGGCGTCTAGGAGCCAGTGCTCAGCAGATGCTACTGAGTGGAAGCTGCACCAGATGCAAAAATTGTAAAAGAGATTGCTGGGGTAACCACAGGACCAACAAGGCTACAAGGCCATTGGTGGCTATGAGGAAGGGTGTGACACACTGCACAGAATTTTGATTGGTACCGTTCCCCTGAATCCGAAGTGCATTGAGTGTAGTGCCAACTTGAACCCGGAAGAGCCAGTGAGAAAAAAGACTCACAGATAAAAGTCTGAAGGAGGTCACAGAAGCCCCAGTCATGGAGAGAACTGAAATTTGATGGCACCAAGCCATGTTGCGTGCCTTGTGTAGGTGAAAGAAGACCGCGACAAGATACTGGCAGGTAGTAAAAGCCTTCAGATGGCTGTTTCCCATTTGCATAAATCGTCAGTTACTGATCGTGATTTGCAGAAGCCACACTGATACGTTCACAAAAGGCGATAAGATTTGAGTACCTGACATTATTTGACTCCAACCATCCTCTCAAGCTGTTTAAGAAGTCCATTCGTCAGGCTAATTGGGTGATAGGTGTAAGAGACGGTTTCTTCCCGAGCTTAAGAATGCGGATAACTATACTGTCTCGCCATTGTGACAGAAAAGCACCCATGAGCCACATTCGGTTGAAGCCCATGAGGAGATGTTGCCTCTGGGAACGTGTAAGTGTTGGATCATCTGACTGTGGTGTGTGTGTGTGTGTGTGTGTGTGTGTGTGTGTGTGTGTGTGTGTGTGTGTGTGTGTGTGTGTGTGTGTGTTTTTTTTTGTGGTTTTAGGGCGCAAAACTTCTATGGTCATTAGCGCCCAGCCCGTGACGTAGAAAACAGGAAAAAAACGAAATTTAAAATCAGCAGCAATGGAAACATAGTCAGAAAATTGGAGAAACTAAAGGCAGAAGGAATGCTTAAAAGTCCACTATAGAAAGGGGTTGGTTGTCCACAAAAAAAAAAGCTTCAAATGACTGACGTCATTTCACTGTCACTAATAAACTGTAGAACGCGGTCAGCTGAGCGCGTGTCATCTGCTAAAATCGACGATAGATCAGGCGATAGCTGTAGACGGGAGCGTAACGGATTAAAATAGGGGCATTCAATTAAAAGGTGTCTGACCGTCCACAGCTGAGAGCAGTGGGGACAGAGTGGGGGAGGATCACCGCTTAAAAGATGTCGATGACTAGAAAGACAGTGCCCTATCCGGAGTCGAGCTAAAATTACCTCCTCCCGACGACGCGTTCGGGAGGAAGAGGTCCAAGCGCAAGGAACGGCTTTCACTTCCCGCAATTTATTGTGGGGAAGTGTTGACCAATGCGCATGCCATAAATGAGTAACTTGGCGACATAAACCGCTCCGTAGATCGGTAAACGGAAGAGACTGAAGAGCTGGCAGAGGAAGAGAGACTGCAGCCTTGGCCGCTATATCGGCCGCCTCATTTCCACAGATACCAGCGTGTCCCGGGAGCCAGAGGAACGCCACTGAGACGCCCCCCAGGTGGAGCAAGCGCAGACAGTCCTGAATCCGGTGGACCAGAGGGTGCACAGGGTAAAGAGCTTGGAGACTTAGGAGAGAGCTGAGAGAATCTGAGCAGATTACGTACTGTATCCGCTGATGGCGGCGGATGTAGTGGACAGCCTGGAGAACAGCGTAAAGCTCTGCAGTATAAACCGAACACTGGTCGGGAAGCCGAAAGTGATTTGGGGTGTCGCCAACAATATAGGCACTCCCTACACCTAACGATGTTTTCGAGCCATCGGTGTAAATAAATGTGGCTTCCGTCATTTGTGCACATAGAGCAGCAAATGCCCGACGGTAAACAAGTGTAGGGGTACCATCTTTGGGAAATTGACAGAGGTCTCTGAGCAAGTCGATCCGGGGACGGTGCCAAGGCGGTGCTGTACCCCAAGTTGTCAAGAAGGTTTTAGGAAAGCGGAAGGAAAGAGAATGGAGCAGTTGACGGAAGCGGACTCCCGGGGGTAGTAGGGAGGAGGAGCGGCCTGCATACCCGACATCAAAGGAGGCGTCGAAAAAAAGGTTATGGGCTGGATTAGCAGGCATGGAAGACAGATGGCTAGCATAACGACTCAGAAGGACTGCCCGCCGATTGGACAGCGGAGGTTCAGCAGTCTCAGCATAAAGGCTTTCCACAGGGCTGGTGTAAAAAGCTCCAGACACTAAACGTAATCCACGGTGGTGGATAGAGTCGAGACGCCGAAGAATAGACGGCCGAGCAGAGGAGTAGACTATGCTTCCATAATCCAATTTCGAGCGCACTAAGGCGCGATAGAGGCGGAGAAGGACCACCCGGTCCGCTCCCCAAGAGGTACCATTCAGGACACGGAGGGTGTTAAGGGAACGCAGACTGCGAGCCGAAAGATAGGAAACGTGGGAGGACCAGCACAGTTTTCTGTCAAACATAAGACCCAAGAATTTAGCGACGTCGGAAAACGGAAGGTTGACAGGACCTAGATGTAAGGAGGGCGGAAGAAACTCCTTACGTCGCCAAAAATTAACACAAACGGTCTTACTGGGGGAGAAACGGAAGCCGGTTTCGATGCTCCACGAGTAGAGGCGATCGAGACATCCTTGAAGACGTCTTTCAAGAAGGCTGGTCCTTTGAGAACTGTAGTAGATCGCAAAATCGTCCACAAAGAGGGAGCCCGAGACATCAGGAAGGAGACAATCCATAATTGGATTAATGGCGATGGCAAACAGTACAACACTCAGCACGGAGCCCTGGGGTACCCCGTTTTCTTGGGAGAAAGTACGGGAGAGAGTAGTGTTCACCCGCACCCTAAATGTGCGCTCTGCCATAAATTCGCGAAGAAAAAGGGGCAGCCGGCCTCGAAAGCCCCAAGAGAACAGTGTGCGGAGGATGCCTGTCCTCCAACAGGTATCGTACGCTCTCTCCAGATCAAAAAATATTGCTACCGTTTGGCGTTTCCGGAGAAAATTGTTCATGATATAAGTGGAGAGAGCAACAAGATGGTCAACAGCAGAACGATGCTTTCGGAATCCGCATTGGGCTGGTGTTAAAAGACTGCGGGACTCCAGCCACCAAGCTAAACGGTAATTCACCATACGCTCCAAAACCTTACAGACACTACTCGTGAGAGAAATGGGGCGATAGCTAGAGGGGAGATGTTTGTCCTTTCCAGGTTTCGGAACGGGAACGACAATAGCTTCCCGCCATCGCCTGGGAAAGGTACTGTCGGTCCAAATTCGATTATAAAGGCGAAGGAGGTGACGCAGGCTATGGGTTGATAAATGCAGCAACATTTGGACATGGATACCATCCGGTCCTGGGGCGGAGGAGCGAGAAGTAGAGAGTGCATGTTGGAGTTCGCGCATGGAGAAAACAGTATTGTAGCTTTCGCGATTTTGAGAGGAGAAAGCAAGATGCCGCACTTCTGCTGCACGTTTCTTCGGGAGAAACGCTGGCGGGTAATTTGAAGAGCTCGAAATCTCAGCAAAGTGCTGACCCAATGAGTTAGAAATTGCGACGGGGTCCACTAAGGTATCATGCACGACAGTGAGCCCAGAGACCGGGGAGAAACTAGGCGCGCCTGAGAACCGTCGAAGCCGACTCCAAACTTCCGAGGAGGGAGTGAAGTTGTTAAATGAGCTAGTAAAGAATTTCCAGCTTGCCTTCTTGCTATCGCGGATGACGCGACGGCATCGCGCACGGAGCTGCTTATATCGGATACAGTTGGCCAAAGTTGGATGGTGACGGAAAATGCGAAGAGCACGTCGCCGCTCACGTATTGCGTCACGGCAGGCCTCGTTCCACCAAGGAACTGGAGGGCGCCGGGGCAATTCGGAGGTGCGTGGTATTGAACGTTCCGCAGCTGTGAGAATAACGTCGGTAAAATGTGTGACCTCATCGTCGACGCTGGGAAAGCGACGGTCATCGAATGTCGCTAGAGACGAAAAAAGTGTCCAATCGGCTTGGGCAAACTTCCAGCGTCGCGAGCGCATATATGGCAGTTGAGGCTGCAGTCGAAGAACACATGGAAAGTGGTCACTCGAGTGTGTATCATCAAGGGCGAACCATTCGAAGCGCCGAGCTAGCGGAACAGTACCGACCGCAAGGTCCAAATGGGATAAATTTGCCGTGGAGGCAGACAAAAATGTAGGGACCCCAGTGTTGAGGCAGACTAGATCCGCTTGGTGGAAGACGTCTAGCAATAGTGAGCCACGTGGACAAAGATGTGGAGATCCCCAAAGCGGGTGGTGGGCATTGAAGTCCCCAACCAGCAAATAGGGGGGTGGAAGCTGATCAAGAAGATGAAGGAGATCAGCTCGTGCCATTGGTGTAGACGATGGAATGTATACCGTACAAAGAGAGAACGTGTATCCAGAAAGGGAAAGACGGACGGCGACAGCTTGGAAGGAAGTGTTTAAGGGGATTGGGTGATAATGGAGAGTATCATGGAGCAGAATCATGAGTCCTCCATGGGCTGGAGTGCCTTCAACTGAGGGGAGGTCATATCGGACGGACTGAAAATGAGGGAGAACAAAGCGGTCATGGGGACGCAGCTTTGTTTCCTGAAGACAGAAGATGACCGGCGAGTAGGATCGTAAGAGGATCGACAATTCCTCCCGATTGGCGCGAATGCCGCGGATATTCCAGTGGATAATGGACATAGGGTGAACAGAAAATGGAGGAACGGCACCAAGGGTGCTGTCAACTCAACGACTGCTCAGAGCTTGCGACCGACAGCATGGAATGGCATTCAGTCGAAGGCAGAAGATCCTGATCCATAGGTTGGTCAGGAGCAGCTCCTGCCACCAACGATCGGCCAGTTGACCGGCCACCAACAGTGCGCCTCGGCGACACAGAAGATGGCCGAGGGCGATTTCCGCCAGGTGGTGCTGTAGATGGGACACGCCTTGGCGGAGAAGGAGAGGAACTGTGTTTCTTCGTAGCCTTCTTGGAGGTATGTTTAGATGAAGGAGGAACCGATGGTTGTGAAGTTGCAGTACGTAAAAACTCTTCACGAGAATGCTCTTTTTTTGTAGACTTGGCGTCTGACTTTTGGGCTCGAGATTTAGCAGAACCCGACGAAGGGTGAGCCATAGAGTGGGCAGGCGAAAGAGGTGAGGTTGAACGGGCGATCTTTGCGCTGGCCGATCTGACGACCGTGGTACTAAATGTGAGGTCGCAAGTCTGCGTGGCCGCCTCCTTCGTTGGCCGAGAAGAAGCAAGGACAGCGCTGTATTTTCCTTTCTGAGGCACGGTGGGCTGTCGACTGGCGAGTAACTTTCGAGCAGCAAAGGTCGACACCTTTTCCTTCACTCTTATTTCCTGGATCAGCTTTTCGTCCTTAAAAACAGGGCAATCTCGAGAGGAAGCAGCGTGGTCACCCATACAGTTGATGCAGCGAGGGGATGGAGGTGGACAAGCACCCTCATGGGCATCCCTGCCACACGTAACACATTTGGCCGGATTGGAACAGGACTGGCTGGTGTGATTAAACCGCTGACATCGATAGCAACGCGTAGGGTTTGGGACATAAGGGCGAACGGAAATTATCTCATAGCCTGCTTTGATTTTTGATGGGAGTTGAACTTTGTCAAAAGTCAAGAAGACAGTGCGGGTTGGAATGATGTTCGAGTCAACCCTTTTCATAACCCGATGAACAGCGGTGACGCCCTGGTCAGACAGGTAGTGCTGAATTTCTTCGTCAGACAATCCATCGAGGGAGCGTGTATAAACGACTCCACGCGAGGAATTTAAGGTACGGTGCGGTTCCACCCGGACAGGGAAGGTGTGGAGCAGAGAAGTACGCAGCAATTTTTGAGCCTGAAGGGCACTGTGTGTTTCTAACAACAGGGTACCATTCCGTAATCTGGAACAAGACTTTACAGGACCCGCAATTGCGTCGACACCTTTCTGAATAATGAAAGGGTTGACCGTGGAAAAGTCGTGACCTTCGTCAGACCGAGAAACAACAAGGAACTGTGGCAACGATGGAAGAACCGTCTGTGGCTGAGACTCAGTGAACTTACGTTTGTGAGCAGACATAGTGGAAGGTGAGGAAACCATTGCGGAAGAATCCCCCATGATTACCGGCGTCTCCGATGGCGCGCTCCTCCCTTGTGGGGGCCCTCACCGAGGGCACACCCGCCTTAGGTGATTGTTCACACCTCAGGTCACACCTCCCGACATACGGACGGAGGGACCAATCGGCACTTTCGGAAGGTATCAGCTCGGGTAATCACCCCTCCCTGGGCCTGGCCTTTACCAGGGGGTACGTACGTGTCCTACCTGTCTACCCGGGGCAGGGAATTACGCGTTACCCCGTCACCGGCTACGCTTGGAAGTGCGTGGGTCGGCCTTCAGACACGCACAGGGAGGAAGAAAGAGAAAGGGAAAGGAAAGAAGAGGGGGTCTCAAACGCCGCAGCGGAGAAAAGGGTAAAGAGAAGAGGTAAGGAAAGGAGATGGACAAAGGAAGGAAGAAGACATACAAGCAAGGAAGAAGAAGAATGCGGTACATTTACAAGCGTCCGTCTCAGGACGTAGGCGCAAACCATACTCCCAGAGGGGGAGAAAGTGAAGGAAAGAGCAAGAGGTGAGGGGGGGGGGTGAAGACAGGGGATGGGGAAGGATGCGGAAAGGGAAGGTATGCAGCCCAGAAAGGAAGGAAGGCCACATTAGCTCGGGGCCCCGTGCTCGCTACGCACGTATCCACAAAAGAGTTGTGGATCCCCTGGGGGTGTGTGTGTGTGTGTGTGTGTGTGTGTGTGTGTGTGTGTGTGTGTATCTTGGCCTTGCTGCCAGAGAGTGGTAGCAGGATAGGTAGAGGACATCAATACCAATTCACAATGTGTTGCGACGTGTTCTGCAATGAACAATGGATCAGTGCTCAGAACACCTTGGAGGTTAAGACCCTGGACAGTTGACTGGCGCTGGCGGCCCGAAAGTCAACGGAGCTTGGACCAAGCCTGCAATGAAGAGGCATACGTCCCCAGGGAGGAAACATTGGGTTTCCAGTATTCCTCTTTACTCTGTTTATTAAGGTAACGAGCCCGAGCAGACACGTTTAAAAGCGAGGACGTTGGCTTATGCAGGTTGTCATTAAAATCTCTGCGGCGCCCGTCGGCGGTCCTAGGAGGTGACTGCTACATCCTTCGTCCACAACGGTAACGACCGACGATGTGGAGTTGTGGATAGAGGAACATTAGTGCCAGCAGCAAGAAGAATAGTTGCAGAGACGCCTTGCTCGACCGCATCAATGGATTACGAGAGGATGATGCTGGAATGCACAGCACATGTCTATGAAGGCCTATTGGCTCTGCAGAACGCCCAGTGGGGGTGGGGGCTCTGCCTAGCAGCAGCAAGGGAAAGGAAGCCACTGGGAAGTTATCACTGTCACTAAGGTCTTCATGGGATGACCAATGCAGGGAGGCCATGAGAGAAGGGGGGTAATCGTGAGATCGATGACAAGGGTGTCATGAGCAGCACTGTAGTCGGTAGGGCAACCATCATTGAGGAAACAAATTTAGGTCAATAATAAGTTGGTCAATTAAAAGACCCCTACCCATTGAAGCAGCACTCTCCCATAGCAGGTAGTGGTTACTGAAGTCCCTGAGGAGGGGAAATGGCAGCGGGAGTTGCTCGACTAAGGTAGACAGTTAAACTTAAGGTAAGTGGCCTACCCCCAGGGAAGTAGAAATTGCCAACCGTGATTTCTTGAATAGTTTGCACTCTGACCACCATTGCTTCCAGGTTGGTACGTAGAGGCATCTGGTCACTAATGATATCAGAGCGAACCAAAGTTCTAGCTGCGAGCTAGAGTCACGCCGCAGTTCTCTTCTAGATTGATGTCAGCGTGCACTCCGCATCAGAAGCGGTGTCACGTCTGCGCAGTTGCAAGGAACAGCCTTCGATGCCGTATTACGCCAGATGGATCATGGGCCTGGGACGGTTCTGACAGAATGCCTGAAAACCATTAAATGTTTAAGTGTGGCCACGATGGAAGAGCTTTTCTTGAAGATCAAGACAGAATGCGCAATAGGAAGATACAAGACGTATTTCCGCTAGGTGGCGATAGTATGCGTTGCAGTTCCTCTGGAGGATAGTGTGGCAGGACTGCAGGTTAGACAAAGAAGTGTAGGAGGTCATGTCAGCTCGTCAGTAGTTGTCACTGACAAGGATGATGTGGCATCCATGAATAAGATGTCAGGCTGTGAGGGGACAGATGCTATCTCCAGGTGCAGTGGAAGGGCTGCCTCATCCCCATCGCCATCCCCCTCCAGCGGTGGAGCAAGGCAGAGCACAGATGAAGTAAAAGCATCTGCGAGATCCAGAAACTAAAGAGCAGGTCTCCTTGGGACACACAGCTCGTGAATCTTACGGCCAAGTGGTGGTAGTGTAGGGAAGCAGCCTACTCACGCCATATACAATTCATATGCTTTCCATTGTGTGCCATTCCAGCACTAGCTATGACATGACAAATGTTGTGCAATTCCTTGAAGGTAAAGTAAATAATCTAAAATGTTAATAGCCTGTCAGGAGTGATGCTAAAATGATGTGTGAAGTTTCAGTTAAATAACATTAACAGTTTTTCGAAATTTGACGTTTTATGTAGTAATCATTGGCGCAACAGGAAAGAGCTAGAAACTTCAAAATTTATATTCAGATTCCTTTCTCACTGTTATTTATGGAAACAGCATGCTGAATCTCACAAAGTAATATTTTGGTTGAAATTCATGATTTTCTGTACTAAGAATATGGAGGCAAGATAAATTAAGTAAGTGATTAGATAAAGCTAGGATGTTTAGATTTAGGTAGAATGGAGATACGCTATAATAACAAAGATGTTAGATGTTTCCAAAAGATTAGCTATAAAACTATAGCTTTATCGTCTGTCTCTCCAGAAGGCAAGTTCAGAGCTCATCTATTGCGTGCAGTGCAACTAAAATAATTCTCTCGCCAAAAGTATTTAACCTTAGCCACATCAGAATTTTATGTAGATACTTAACTGTGTGCTGATTGCACGATTAAATTAAGAGCTTCATCAGCCTTGAGCGAATGAAGCAATTAATTATTTAGTAACTTGAAGTGGTGCTCTGCTAGCGCCAGCGGCTAGTCAGGAAGGCAAATTTTGTCAGCTGCGCTTTCGGCGGTCCGCACCACGACTATATAAATAACAGTGCTGCGAGCGAGAGTTAGGCCACAGTTCTCTTCTAGATTGATATCAGCGCGCACTCCATGCCAGAAGCCGTGTCACGTCTGTGCAGTTGCAAGGAACAGCCTTGGATGCCATACTATGTAACTCGGTATGCACGTAACAATGAGTTCGCATTGGGGTAAAGTGTTGATTGCAGAGCGACTTCAGTGATCTATTCTCAGTTTGAATATGTCATTTTCACTTGTCGCCGCAGGACAGACCTACCATTACTAGCGTGGTGTTTGATGAGTAGTAACACCAAATTTTGGCGAGAATATACTTTGAATATTTACATCGATAACGATTATTTAACGGTTTCCTTATGTAGGGATAATAGGATTCGTGCAGTAGACTCTAAACAGGTCATAGTACAAGAGTTGATAGTAGCATTGCTAGGGTAAACTTTTGTCTGGAACTTTACGCTTTATCTATTTCAGAATATAGTTGGCGCGCCAGGTACATGTAGTCTGCGGCCGCGAGCTCTGCTCCAGTTCACCACCGGCAATGGAGGGTGAAGCTTTGACAATGCCAGCCACTCGTGGCGAAATGCCAGAGAAAAATCATTAAATGAACGTCGGCCGAAGAACCCGAGACAGAAGCCAATAGGCAGTTTGTCAACAAGTGGCCACGAAAGCCTTAATTTTGTATTATGCCTCTACGGGGAGGAGATTTGCAGGTTGTACCAACGCCTTGCCCAACGACGGAAGAAGAAAGCGCGACTGATGTCCTCTCTCGCCTTTCTGTCACAGTGCCGAGATGAATGCGCTACACCGATGTTCTTGAGATGTAAGCGCCTGTTCACCACCGTCGGAGCACATCGTATCTACGACAGAATGGAACGAGCTTTTCTTCGTGAGCGAATACATACAACACGGAGAAACTTAGCAAGAACTGATCAGGAACTTCTGGACATATTCTATCAACTAAGTTGCAGAATGCATCGAGACGACTGGGACAAGATCGACGGCATCACTCCCAGGAGCATGGAGAACGAACTCGATCGCTGCAGCGAGCGACAGAAGAAAAAGTTTGAAATATGCCGGAAGCAGACCGACAAGGCGATTCCCGACATATCGCACACACAGTAGTCGACCTCACTGAACGACAACTGACCGAAGAGGAAGTGCCTGTTATACAAAAAGGAGGAAATTTCGCTATCATCCCGAGAACTATACCTATGGAGGACAATTTCCAACACCGAAGCAGCCTTTCGGGCCCTTCCTTGTGAAAAGGCAGAGGAAATACGCACTGAAACAGCCAGGATACTGCGCCAAGCAAAACCACCAGCTTGCAACCTGAAGACGAGGTACGAGCCATTAAGAATCTCAATGCCGACATGAGTATATTGGTAATGATTGCCGATAAGGGGAATGCGACCGTCGTAATTAAGACCGAAGATTATGAGCAAAAGATTCGAGACCTATTAGATCCGACGACGTACCGGAAACTAAGCGCAGATCCGACGCAGCGTATCACACGGAATGAGAATCGACTAATCAAGGCGTCTTCTCTGCCGGCGGACATACAGAGAAACCTGCGCAACACAGAAGCCCTACCACCTCGGCTGTATGGATTACCCAAGATCCATAAGAATAACGTTCTACTGAGACCGATCGTTAGCGCTCCTGGCTCACCGACGTATAAACTGGTGAAACACTTGGCCCCTCTGCTCCAGCCACACGTGGGGAAGACCGACACATACATTAAGGACTCATGACATTTCATTGAGAAGCTGAAGAAACAAACTTGCACCAAACGACATCCTGGTCAGCTTTGATGTTTCGTTATTTAAGAAAGTGCCACTCAGTGACGCTCTGGAGCACATCGGTTCCATTTTCCCGCAAGACATCAGAAAGCTCTTCCATGCATGTCTCACCACGAGCTATTTCACGTGGAATGGCGATTTCTACGAACAGCTGGAAGGCGTCGCCATGGGTAGTCCTCTCAGTCCAGTGGTGGCCAACTTCTTCATGGAACAATTAGAAGCACAGACACTGGACTCGGCGACTTGCAGACCTAAGGTGCGGTACAGGTACGTCGATGATTGAAAGTATTGGAGCCATGGTGAAGAACAGCTCGATGACTTTCTAAGACACTTGAACAGCCTCCATGCCAACATAACATTTACCATGGAAGTAGAAAAGGACAAAAAACTGCCATTTCTAGATGTGCTGGTCACAAGGGACGGCGAAAAGCTGGGACACAGCGTGTATCGAAAACCGACACACACACACACACAAACAAACAACACACACAAACAAACAAACAACACACACAAACAAACAAACAACACACACAAACAAACAAACAACACACACAAACAAACAAACAAACAACACACACAAACAAACAAACAAACAAACACACACAAACAAACAAACAAACAAACACACACAAACAAACAAACAAACAAACACACACAAACAAACACAAACAAACACACACACACAAACAAACACAAACAAACACACACACACAAACATACACAAACACATACACACACACACATACACACACACATACACACACACACATACACACACACACATACACACACACACACATACACACACACACACATACACACACACACACATACACACACACACACATACACACACACACACATACACACACATACACACACACACATACACACACACACATACACACACACACATACACACACACACATACACACACATACACACACACACATACACACACATACACACACACACACACACACACACACACACACACACACACACACACACACACACACACACACACACACACACACACACACACACACACACACACACACACACACACATACACACACACACACATACACACACACACATACACACACACACACATACACACACACACACATACACACACACACACACACACACACACACACACACACATACACACACACAAACACACAAACACACACACACACAAACACACAAACACACAAACACACAAACACGGATCGATACCTGCACAAACTGTCAAACCACCACCCGAGCCAGAAAAGAGGCATGATTAGTACACTCTTAACGAGAGCAGGACGAATATGTGAGCCGCAACACCTCAAACGAGAAATGCAACACCTGGAAACTGTTCTGAGGAGCAATGAGTACTCCTCAAATTATATTCGAAGTGTAACAGAGCCAAACACTCGGCGAAGTAAGGAACTAAAAAAAGAAATATCGGATATGGCCTTTCTGCCATACGAGCGGAGGAAGGCTATGATGAAGAAAATGCAGACACAGAAAGAACTGGCAATAACTTTGTACCCCTTGTACCCCATGCGCCATCTCACTAAACAACCGGGAGCCCCAAGGGGGTGGGGTGGGGTGGGGGGGGGGGGTGGAGCTGTATAGGACATGGGATTAAGTAAGGGAAGTACAGATGGTTAACATGCCGTTGAAAGTTCTAAAATCTTTCCAGGAAATGGCAACAAAATGGCTATTCGGTGCACATAATCTATGAGACCGGTCCCTAGGCGAACAGACGTTTGGAAATAACATCACTCACGGAAATCCATATATTGCAAGCAAGTGTGAGAATTATTCCACCACGAGCTTAACAGTTGCCGCATCCAAGTTCCTTACAAGAATATTATACAGAAGAATGGAAAAGAAAACTTGGGATTTTTTAGGAGTCTATCGGTTTGATCGAGGTAAAGCGAAGAAAAATCAAGACACGTTCATACGATTTGTCAAGCTGCAAATAGCATTCCACGACGCCAGATGGCGGAAGGTTTTCAAAATTCTGAGAAAAACTGATTAAACTATACGAAAAAACGGGTAATATCTAATATGTAGAAGAATCAAAACGGAACAGTGATACTGTCAAACCAAGAATGAAGTGCTTCGATTGAAAATGGTGAAAGGTAGGGATGTAGTCCATCGCTCCTACTGTTGAATCTGTACATCGAAGCAGCAATGGAGAAAATAAATGAAAGAGTGGACGGTAGAATTAAAATTCGAGGTGAAAGGTTATCAGTGCTTTAATTCGCTGAAGACAATGCTGTTCTCAGTGGATGTATATTGCAGAAACTGTTTCATGGAATGTACTGTCTAATGAATTCAGAATATGGACAGAGAAAACCTAAGAATGACGAAAATTATGTGAAGCGGCCGAAATGAGAACAGTTATCATAGTAATTGGTGATTACGAAATGGATTAAGTTACTTGTGCAACCTAGGCAAGGAAGTAACCCATGATGGACGAAACAAGGATGACAAAAAAAAACTGGCACTGCAAACAAGGATTTCATGGCCAAGAGAAGTTTAACATAAAACGTAATCCTTAATTTGAGGATGAAATTTCTGAGAATATACGTTTGGAGCACAGCATTCTATGGTAGTGAAACATGGACTGTGGGAAATCCAGATCAGAAGAGAATCATAGCACTTGATACGTGGTGTAACAGACGGATGTTTAAAATTAATTGAACTGACAACGTAAGAAATGAGGTTCTCTGCAGAATCGAGGAGGAAAGGAGTGTATGGAAAGAACTGCCAATAAGAAGGAAAGGCATGATAGGTTGTGTGTTAAGACATTAGGGAGTAACTTGGCTGGTACTAGAGGAACCTGTAGAGAGAAGAAACTATATAATTAAGACATTACCTGACCGTCGGTGAAGGGGTTGACAGTTTGGCCATGAATACCACGGTCGGCCAGTGATGTAGCACTGCGTATCGCGCTGTAGATGCTGCTAACAGCGCTACAAACACCAGCTGCCGCCATTAGTGGTCCTAACGGGGTGAACAAACCGACGACACACACACCAGTCGCCCCAAACGCAGCCACAGTGCTGACTGTATCTGCTACTTTAACCACCTGTAAAAACAACGAAATTTCAACATTTGGTGCTGTCGGGGAAAACGAAGATTAAGGGAAATTAGGTCTGCTCTTGACCTAGAGAATGTAATGGCTTTTTTTGTCGTCACTTATAAGGATCTTGAGGAAGGTTATCTTCGGTTAACTGTAATTTGATGGCTTTGAGCTCAGTAGCTAACGATGGTGATGAATACAGTGTCTCATTCATTTATGGTCAATGCATATGTTACTCCGTCGCTGTTGATGGTATTACCTTCAATAAGACTATCTCCTCGTATGTTTCCACATCTTGACGTTGGTATGGATAATCCTAGCAGAATCCTAAGAGCATCTGGCAGAAATCAGCCTTCCTGTCCCACTCTGAGTTTATAGTCGTGGCCGACTCTTTTACTAGGAGGCACACGCATTGGACAGATTGAGTTTCGGAAGCTTAGGCATAGCATAACGATGAATACAAAGATGGGGTACCGAAAGTAACAGCCAGAAGTTCCAAAATGTTTCTGCTGTTTGAGCCGGCTACCAGTGCATGGCCGACTGTCAAGGTGTCACTTTACCTCTACAGAATACTACACTCCAGTATCACATATAGAGTCTCTAAAACTGAATCTCATGGATTTAACAAATAAGAACATCAAGCTTCAACAATTTCCACCCCGATAGGTCCCAGAAGGATGAACGGTAGCGACAGACAGCCGTTTTGTCCTCAGTTCATACATGCCGATCGATGCAGATACGGAGGGGCACGGAGGTCTTCCACACATTTGTAGTTTCCTTAATGGCACACAACTTCTTGTACATACTTAGGTTATGCATCCTGTCTCCCAAAGCTATAAAACCTTGCGGCGTAAGATAGAACGCAAGTCAGTTTCAGAGCAGCTTATCTCCATGAGCTGTTTCCGCATAGCCTGTTCGGTCAGCCTGTCAGCAAGTTCATTGCCTGGGATTCCGACGTGTCCTGGAGTCTACTGAACGACTGGGTCGTTCCAAAACATAGACGGACGCCTGGATGGTCGCTAGCAAAGGATGACGAAGGTAGCACTGGTCAATAGCTTGTAGGCTGCTCAAGGAGTCTGTACACAGTAATGACTAGCCTGAGCGTGAACGGATATGCTCAAGAGCACGAGATATTGGCGTCAGCACTGCAGTGGAAACACTGCAGCCATCTGGTAAGGAGTGCTGCTCTATACGTCGTCCACGAACATAGGCAAAGTCAACGTGGCCATCAGCCATTGAGCCATCGGTGTAAACCACTTCATGGCCCCAGTACATTTCGGGAATCGAGAGGAAGTGACAGTGGAGAGTCGCGGGGTCCTCAGAGTCCTTTGTGCCATGTTAAAGGTCCAGGGGAAGCCGCAGCCCAGGTGTACACCATGGAGGTGTTCGTGAATGAGAGAAGCAATCGCACACGAACTGTAACTGTAAGCCGTGACATTGGCCTCCGATGCGGGGGATGAACCGGGAGTGCGTGTGCGCGAATCCGTCTTCTCCCAGGGCAACAAATCCTTGGCACCTGTACTGTGGACAGAAACAAGCTGGTGGCAAATGCATTATGCTCTGTAGAACATTCACATCATTGACATGGGTGTCCATGGTCGAGTGCAGCTCGTGCAAGGTATAATCATGGCCAGTCAGCATCGTACACCACTTCATGACGGTCATGTTTCCCAATGGCAGCGGTGTTTTTAAAAAATTTCGTTCACCATGTCACCTGGCCAGGATTGTGATGCAGTGCTTCGAGGAACACAGTTCCGAGATCTAACTGATGTGCTGCCCCCCCTCCCCCACACCAACTACCCCAATTTGAACCAGATCTAACACATCTGGGAAGTTATTAATCGTGGCGTCAGAGCTCATCGTTGTCCTCCCAGGGATTTGCAGGAATTAGGTGACTAGTTGTGCGCGCGTGCGCGTGCGCACAGATGTTCCACTCCACCTCATTGCTTTCTTACTACGCCACGTTGCCGCTGTTATCCACAGTGACCTGACATACCGGATATTAAGTGATTTTCTGGCAGATCAGTGTGTATTACAAGAGCTACCTACCTCTTCCGTGTATTTGTCTGGGGCTCACCCTCTTCAACCCATCCTCCCCAACTTTTTTTCCTTCTTGTCTACAGCATTCTCAACTGAAGTTCTTTTCTTTCCTAACAGTCATCGTTAGTTCCAGTTCAATCTTCTCCTCATTCATTATCGCTTTCACCTCTTACAATACCAAACGAGGCTTCAATTATTGTAGACTAATCAATGACATTGATAATGCTTCTACTGTGTTGTTATTACTGATTCTATTACTACTGATAATAATACTAACAGTAATAATAACGCAAATTATTATTATTATTATTATTATTATTATTATTATTATTATTATTATTATTATTATTATTATTATTATTATTATTATTATTTCCTTCACTTTCTCAGACGTTAAGTCCGGTTAAAAATGGAGTGACGCGGACCTTGATCAAGCGTCACTTCCTTTTAACTGTACAGTATGTGTTATATTGCATTTAGGAACTTTCGGGTAATTGAACATGTATCAGTAATTATAGATTTCTGTAGCTGTATATATACGTTTGGATGTAGCTGTATTGCATTGATGTACTGGTGAATATTGTGTGGTATGACTCCTGTAGTTGATAGTAGAATTGGTATGATGTCAACTTTATCCTGATGCCACATGTCTTTGACTTCCTCAGCCAGTTGGATGTATTTTTCAATTTTTTCTCCTGTCTTCTTTTGTATATTTGTTGTATTGGGTATGGATATTTCGATTAGTTGTGTTAATTTCTTCTTTTTATTGGTGAGTATGATGTCAGGTTTGTTATGTGGCGTTGTTTTATCTGATATAATGGTTCTGTTCCAGTATAATTTGTATTCATCATTCTCCAGTACATTTTGTGGTGCATGCTTGTATGTGGGAACGTGTTGTTTTGAAAGTTTATGTTGTAAGGCAAGCTGTTGATGTATTATTTTTGCGACATTGTCATGTCTTCTGGGGTATTCTGTATTTGCTAGTATTGCACATACGCTTGTGATGTGATCTACTGTTTCTATTTGTTGTTTACAAAGTCTGCATTTATCTGTTGTGGTATTGGGATCTTTAATAATATGCTTGCTGTAATACCTGGTGTTTATTGTTTGATCCTGTATTGCAATCATGAATCCTTGTGTCTCGCTGTATATATTGCCTTTTCTTAGCAATGTGTTGGATGCGTCTTGATCGATGCGTGGCTGTGTTAGATGATACGGGTGCTTGCCATGAAGTGTTTTCTTTTTCCAATTTACTTTCTTCCTATCTGTTGATGTTATGTGATCTAAAGGGTTGTAGAAGTGGTTATGAAATTGCAGTGGTGTAGCCGATGTATTTATATGAGTGATTGCCTTGTGTAATTTGCTAGTTTCTGCTCGTTCTAGAAAGAATTTTCTTAAATTGTCTACCTGTCCATAATTTAGGTTTTTTATGTCGATAAATCCCCTTCCTCCTTCCTTTCTGCTTAATGTGAATCTTTCTGTTGCTGAATGTATATGATGTATTCTATATTTGTGGCATTGTGATCGTGTAAGTGTATTGAGTGCTTCTAGGTCTGTGTTACTCCATTTCACTACTCCAAATGAGTAGGTCAATATTGGTATGGCATAAGTATTTATAGCTTTTGTCTTGTTTCTTGCTGTCAATTCTGTTTTCAGTATTTTGTTAGTCTTTGTCTATATTTTTCTTTTAGTTGTTCTTTAATATTTGTATTATCTATTCCTATTTTTTGTCTGTATCCTAGATATTTATAGGCATCCGTTTTTTTCCATTGCTTCTATGCAGTCGCTGTGGTTATCCAATATGTAATCTTCTTGTTTAGTGTGTTTTCCCTTGACTATGCTATTTTTCTTACATTTGTCTGTTCCAAAAGCCATACTTATATCATTGCTGAATCCTTCTGTTATCTTTAGTAATTGGTTGAGTTGTTGATTTGTTGCTGCCAGTAGTTTTAGATCATCCATGTATAGCAAATGTGTGATTTTGTGTGGGTATGTTCCAGTAATATTGTATCCACAATTTGTATTATTTAGCATGTTGGATAGTGGTTTCAGAGCAAGGCAGAACCACAAAGGACTTAATGAGTCTCCTTGGTATATTCCACGCTTAATCTGTATTGGCTGTGATGTGATATTATTTGAATTTGTTTGGATAGTAAGTGTGGATTTCCAATTTTTCATTACTATGTTTAGGAACTGTATCAATTTAGGATCTACTTTGTATATTTCCAATATTTGTAGTAACCATGAGTGGGGTACACTATCAAAAGCTTTTTGGTAATCAATGTATGCGTAGTGTAGCGACCTTTGTTTAGTTTTAGCTTGATATGTCACCTCTGCATCTATTATCAGTTGCTCTTTACATCCTCGTGCTCCTTTGCAACAGCCTTTTCGTTCTTCATTTATAATTTTGTTCTGTGTTGTATGTGTCATTAATTTCTGTTTAATGACTGAAGTTAATATTTTGTATATTGTTCGTAGGCATGTTATGGGGCGATATTTAGCTGGGTTCGCTGTGTCTGCTTGATCTTTAGGTTTCAGATATGTTATTCCGTGTGTAAGTGTATCAGGGAATGTGTATGGGTCTGCAATGTAACTGTTAAATAATTTAGTTAGATGTTAATGTGTTGAGGTGAACTTCTTTAACCAGAAATTTGCTATTTTATCATTTCCAGGGGCTTTCCAATTGTGAGTAGAATTAATTGCTTGGGTGACTTCATGTTGCAAAATTATCACTTCAGGCATTTGTGGTATCATCTTGTATGTGTCTGTTTCTGCTTGTATCCACCGTGCATGCCTGTTATGTTGTACCGGGTTTGACCATATGTTGCTCCAGAAGTGTTCCATGTCTGTTATGTTTGGTGGATTGTTTATTTTAATGTGTGTCTTATCTATTGTCTGGTAAAATTTCTTTTGGTTTGTGTTGAATGTTTGGTTTTGTTTCCTTCTATTTTCACTTTCTTTGTATCTTCTGAATCGTTTGGCTAATGCTTGTAATTTCTGCTTCTTTTCGTCTAATTGCTCTGTCGCTTCTTCTTGTGAGATTTTACCTAACCTTTTTCGTTTTTTTCCGAGATTTCATTTCTTATAAATTGTGTTAGCTGTCCGATGTCTTTTCTCAGTTTTTCTATTTTGATCTGTAGCCTGTGTTGCCATGCTGGTTTTGTGGGTTTCTTCTGTGTGTTGGTTGGTTCTGATCTCTGCCTAGTGTGTGTATTTAGTGTAATGAGTGCTCCTATATAAACCAGTAGTTGTAACTCTTCCATAGTTGTGTTTTCATTTATTTTGTTGTGTATGATTGTGTTGATAGTTTTTGTTGTTGTTTCGACTTGTGGGTTATTTGGTGGTCTATGCAAGAATGGTCTAATGTCTGTATTTGTGTCTTTGTATTCTATATATGTTAGCTGAAATTTTTCTTCTATATCTAAGGTCTCTGTCACTTCGTGTTCTATTTGTGCTTGTTCTGGCGGCTGTCTTAAGATTTCGTTTTCCTCTGATTGTTTAATTGGTGCGTGTTGTTCTTTGTTTGTTTGCTCTGGGATGTTTGAGTCCATTACTGTATTTTCTTCTTCTGATTGCACATTATTTTGTTCCAGTATTTGTTGTACTTGTTGTTTGATATTTTCTAATTCTGACTGGGGTATCCTGTTATTTTTTATTATTACACGGATCTGATCAGCTAGTCGTTCTGTTAAAAATTTTAATTCTGGGTATCTGGTAATAAATGTTGTGTATACTTGTGATCTGTATCCAGTTGTGTTGGTTCCTAGCTTTGTTGCTTGGTAATAACAGAACACGAGGTGTCGATTAACTTGATCTGACCATCTCATCCTCTGTCTTTGTTTTCCTTCTAGGGTGGTTGCAGGAAGCATATCCTGCAAAACACCTCTATTTGGATTTAAATCATTTTCCAGTTGGCTAGCAGTGTCGTTACCATTGTGGGCGGGCATAGGGTTCAAGCGTCGTCCCCGACCATGACGGCGCTTGTCCGAGGCTTCTTTAGTTCTGTCCTGAACCGACTAATCACACTAAAAGGGGGGTTAGCCCTATTAGTGGTTTGTTCATTTCGTCGCCTTTTACGACTGGCAGAACATACCGGAGGCGTATTCTTTTCCTGGGCCTATTATTATTATTATTATTATTATTATTATTATTATTATTATTAAAGTGACTTATGTAATACTTTTTTACGTATGTTGCTGCCAGTCAGAATGCATGTAACCCGAACCTGGTGTGGCTGAAGAAGCAATAAATAAGAAATAAATAAAATAGTAAGTTCATGCCGCCAAGTGCTTCTTTCACGCACCAACCACAGATTATTCTAAAAACAATAATCATGTTAACTGTAAAAGTTAAGCAGAAATAATATGTTTACCTTCTTGCCAGGTTGTGCTGCAGGTGTAATGCCCCATTCCAGCTGCACTTTATCATTGGAGTCAGCACTGTATATTCCTTTGAGAGGCCAGCAAAATTTTCCTTCTGGCAATTCATTATTTGTCAAGTAATCCTGCCACGATGAATAAACGCGGCAATTCATATCCACGAATTTCCACGTGGTTTCTGTGAGCAGTATTCTAAATACAGGGAACTGCAGCACCTGCTTCTGGTGTTCCACGAAGACAAATATAATGGACATATGAAGCTCGTCTTCCTCTTTCGTCTTCTTGTTTACATATCTGATGAAGTCGACGACAGTTTTCACGGTTTTGTACTTGGTCTCACTGTAACCCGTGTGGGCGTTATCACACTTTGGTTCTTCGTCTGGTATGCCATGTATGGCGTAACCCACTTTTTTGCGCAGTATCAACAGTCCTCTGCTGCTGTTTGGTTCGTACACATAGACATCCCCCAACAGTTCGTAATATCGCTGCTGATATTCAGTTGGATCTCTGCCCCACCCAGAAGCAGATGTAGGCAACACTGCCTTCGGGGAATGACTACGATGTTCACCTGCAAGTAGGGATCACCAATTAGTGCACTCGTAGTAATTTGGTTCACGATTGCAGTATGTACAAAGACTGTCTTGAAATGATTCAAATCCCTTGGCAGAAGAAAGGTGATTTTCTACGTCATTGTACGTGCAAGAAGGGTTTCTTACCAGTTTGTGCGCGGTTTAGGCACATTTCCCCTGCTCGCTGCTTTCAGCTGTCTCCAAAGAAGGTCTGTGCTGTTTGGTTGGTTGGTTTGGGGTACAAAGGGACCAAAATACACGCACTAAAAACAGAAAATTTTGAACCTGAGACCATACAACTGGGGTCTTAAATGCCAAAACGATGAAATAGAACATGCCGAAGGAACAAAATGCAAGCAATACAGGGAACCAAGTGGAGGGCCAGATCGATATGAATCAGAACACAGTGAGAGGAAATCGGGGGGGGGGGGGGGGTAACGGGGAAGGAGCGACAATAGGAAGTTACAGCAGGCTGAAGGATAAGCAGCCAGGGAAAGAAGAACCAGCTGCACCGTGTGCACCACCCCAGAACTCACGAAAGAGCTGTGCACCCACTGGGTTCTATTGCAAATCTAAATTTCAACTGGAAAGGCAGATCTTCAGAGCATTTTCATTAAGTTCACACACTCACTGCAGTTCATGTCTCCTTAAGTAGTCACAGGTGTAAAGGCAGAAGGGCAATGAGGCAGTTCCTAATTTTTTTAATACCTAGGCATTTAGCAGAATTGGCAGGCTTTAGGTTTGAGTGGCTTTTCGTGTTACTGAAACTTGGCGGATTCCTTGTAGTACTCATGTGAATGGACACTTCATTGCAGAGGGTCAAACTGACACTTTTTGCAAGATACAGGTATCTCGCCTAAATCCGTTTACAATTGGTTTTGATCATCAGACTACTAGATGGTAGGCAACATTTGGAATAACCCAAGAGGTCTGATCAGATTGTCTCCTAAATAATTTGTACAGATTCAGAGCAGAAGAGTGCCTGTAATAATTCCTTGGGGAATGACGTGTCACTTCTGTTTTGCTATATTTTCCGTTGATTACGACATGTGACGTCTCTGACAGGACATAGCGAATACAGTCTCAGAACTAAATGGATACTTCATAGGCATGCTAGTTGTTTAGAAGTCAAATGCAAAAAGTTGTGTCAAAAGCCATCTAGAAATATGGGATCCCCTGTCTGTAACACTCATTACTTGATGAGAATGAAGAGCTAATTGTGTAGCACACGAGCGATATTTTCCAAATCCGTACTGACAACATGTCAGCAGATAGTTTCATGGAGATAAATCGTAATAATTCAACTTAGCACACACAAAACCTCTTACTACAAATCGACATCATTGGGTCTATAATTCAGCAGGTTATTCCTTTTTCGTTTGTTCTGGTGTGTGCAACTCTCGAAGCATTAGGTATTTATCTTTCGTCGAGCGGGCGTTTGTGTATGATTGCTAAGAATGGAGATATTGTATAAACATGTTCTGAAATGGGTCTAACTGGTGTACAATATGGAACAAAATACTTGGCCTGTTAAGTGATCCGAGTTGCGCCACTACACCAGGGATTTCTAGTACTGAAGTGCTCAATTTTTATCAGTTTATTAGAATTCTGTAGTATTTTGTTTCTATTCTTTAGTGAGATATTTCAGAAAACCGTGTTTAGTGACACCTCTTTAGTGGCACTGTCATCGGTAACATTACCATAGATATCGTGCAGCGAAGGTATTTATAGTGTCTTGCTGCTGGTGTACAATCAGACATAAAAGCTGACCACCGGCTGGCCGCCCAGAGACTAAGTCCGAGACATTCACTTAAGGTTGCCAATAAAATGGACAGCCCGTGACAACGCTAAGTCTAGCCATCCGCACAATCTCACAGCACTGTAAGATGCTGAAGTGTCAGGAGGAAGGGACCAAACTACAGGGTCATCAGTCCCCTTTCCCCGACAATCAGGACTGAAGGTACACAAAAACGCGAACTACGTTTGGGAAAGTACAAGGGGGAAAGGAATGAGGAACCACACCTAAAAGGAAAACTAACGGAACAAAAAATGGGGAAAACATACAATGCAAGGAAAAGTAGAAGGTACTAAAACCATAGAGCATATGGCCTGGGCTGGCTGATCACAATAAAGGAGGTTGAAACAGGAACTCTGCAACACATTAAAATGTACACGCCAAAAAGACAAGGCGAGATGAACGTATGTAGGGAAAATACGACCAACAACAAAAATACAAACGCAGTGCGACAGAGTTGAAATGGAGGGAGAGTGGCGACCTCAGAGAAGGATGAATATCCACCCCTAGATAGTACAATACAAATCTCCCATACGAATAAAACGTGAAACTAAATCATCTGTTGATTATCGCAGAACACCGAAGGTAGGGCGTTGGCAAGGTTAGAAGTCCGCCGCAGAGCGGCTAAAAGTGGGCAGTCCAGCAAGATGTGAACGACAGTCAAATGTGATCCACAGTGGCACCGAGGTGGGTCCTCACGACATAAGAGGTAGCCATGTGTTAGCCATGTATGGCCAATGCAGAGCCGGCAGAGAACTACGGAGTTGCTGTGAGAGGCTGCACGGAGGATTTACACACACTCATGGTCTCCTTAATGGCACGCAATTTGTTGTTCGTACTGGGACTATGCCATTCCGTCTCCCAAAGCTGAAAAACCTTGCGGCGCAATAATGATTGTAGGTCAGTTACAAGGATACCGATCTCCAGAAGCGGTTCCCGTGTAGCCTGTCGGCAAGTTCGTTACCTGGCATTCCGACGTGGCCTGGAGTCCACACAAACACCACGGAACGACTGGACCATTCCAGGGCATAGATGGACTCCTGCATGGTCGCTAGTGAAGGATGGCGGGGGTAGCACCGGTCGATAGCTTGTAGGCTGCTCAAGAAGTCAATACACAGAAGAAACGACTCCCCAGAGCATGAAAAAATGCTCTCAAGAGCACGAGAAATGGCTGCCAGCTCTGCAGTGAAAATTCTGCAGCCATCTGGCAAGGAGTACTGTTCAACATGTCCTCCATGAACGTATGTGAAGCCAACGTGACCATTAGCCATCGATTCGTCAGTGTAAAGCACTTCATGGTCCCAGTACTTCTCAAGAATCGAGAGAAAGTGACATAAGAGAGATACAGGATTACCTGAGTCCTTAGGACCATGTGAAAGATCAAGGAAAAGCTTTGGCCTAAGTGTACACCAAACAGATGTACGTGAATGGACCTCGACTATATAGGTGATGAAGGCAGGAGGAACTACTTCATACAGAAGAGATTGGACGTGAACCACAATCTTAAGCCCTGACCTGGGCCTCCGGTGATGGAGCTAAACCGCCGTGGATGGGGAAAAAGAGACGGTAATTCGGAATTCAGGAGAACTAGGAATGTGAGCAACGTAACAGGTGAGCAGTTGTGCACGCCTAACCTTCAATGGCGGGACTCCGGCTCCCACCAGGACGCTGGTCACCGGACTCGTCCTAAAAGCTCCTGATGCCAGTCGAATGCCGCAGTGGTGCACTGTGTAAACGCAACGCTGAGAGCGCTGCCGAACCATAAACCCGACTCCCATATTCAAGACGAGATTAAACAAGGGCTCTGTGGAGATGCTGCAGCCTAGAGCGATTCGCACATAAGTTGGTGTTGCTCAGGCAGCGGAGGGCGTTGAGGTGCTGCCAGTAATTCCGCTTAAGCTGACGAAGGTGAAGTAGCCAAGTCAATCGGGCGTCTGGAGGAGCAGTACGAAATCCAGAAGTCGTCTGCTTACAGAGAACGTGAAACCAATGGCTTGACAGCTGCTGCGAGACAGTTAATGGCCAGTAAAAATAGACATACATTCAATACAGAGACCTGTGGGACCCCATTCTCCTGGATATGGAGGAAACTATGAATGTATCAATTTGAACACAAGTGTGGAGCGATAGGAAGTTTTGGATATAAATCGGTAATGGGCTCTGGAGACGTAATTCAAATAACGTGGCAAGGATATGTCACCAGGTCGTGTCAAACTTTTCGTAAATCAAAAAAGACGGTAAACAGGTGTCTGCGTGTGGAAAGGGCTGTTTGGATGGCAGACTCAAGGGACACGAGATTATCAATGGTAGAGCGACCCTCAAGGAAATCGCCCTGGCATGGAGCCAGTATGCCACGTGACTCCAGGACCCAAAACAACCGCCGACTTACAATACGTTCTAACAGCTTATGAAAAACGTTGGTGAGGCTAATAGGCAGACAGCTATTCACATCTAGCGGGTTTTTACCGGGTTTTAGCACCGGTATGACGGTGCTCTCCCAGCAGTGCGATTTAAAGACATCATCGCACCAGATGCGGTTGAAAATCGGGAGTAGCTGCTGCTTGAGGTCAGACGAGAGATGTTTAACCATCTGACTGGATCCGATCTGGCAATAGGGATTGAGTCAGGCCCATGTACAAGGACGCTGAGGTGATCCCTCTCTGTAAATGGAGTATTATAGAGTTCAGAGTGAAGTTCAATGAACGAGAGGGCTTTCTCTTCCATCCACCGTTTGAGGGTATGAAATATTGGAGGAGAATCCTCTCACGCAAAGGCTTGAGCACAGTGCTCAGCAAAGTGCTCGGCAAATAACGCGCCATTGATGTTAATGCCAGTAACACCTGTCGGGGTCTGGTACCCACAAAGACGTCTGATCTTCGTCCACTCTTGGGAAGGTGATGTGTGGCACCCAGTGGTGGATTGCTTGGTTGGTTGTTTGAGGTTAAAGGGACCAAACAGCAAGGTCATCAGTCCCTTGTTTCAAATAGACTCCATTCTGCTAACGGGACATCTCAGTATAGTCAGAAAAATAAAACGGATAAAGGGGAAACGTAAAAGGGCAGTCACGTTGTCATTAGTAAAAACGAATGAGGGAAGTTGGCAAGAGAACGAACCCAACACTATGCTGAAACAGCATAGGCAAGACCACCTGTGACTTAAAAGGTACAACTGCTATAATGCAGAAAGTACGTATGGGAATAGAAAAACTAACCAAGCCTTAAAAAGAAGGGGTAAAAACAGAGAAGGGAAAGAAAAGAGGATTCCGGTCAGGGAGGTGAATCGGGAATCTCTGAACACTGCCTACAGTGGGAGACACCCAAACACTCACCGCCCTGCCCCAACACCAGAGGGAGATTAAAAACTTTAAAACTGAGAATAAAAACCACTCTCCCGGAGGAAACCTAGAACCAGAGAGACCATCCGGGAATCGTCAGCCAACATCAAAGGTAAAGTGTGGGGGAGTCTGTACTTAGCACGCAGAGCCAAAAGAAGGGGGCATTCAACCAAAATGTGGGCCACTGACTGGAAGGCTCCACAACCACATAGCGGGGGTGGCTCATCACGCAAAAGGAAACCATGGGTCAGCCTGGTATGGCCAATGCGGAGACGACACAGAGTGGTCGAGTCCTTGCGGGAGAGGCTAAAGGAAGAACGCCATGGGCCTGTATTCACCTTAATGGCACGAAGTTTATTAGACAGTGGAGTAGCCTCCCAAGAATTGGCCCATGACTGTGCAAAGTGGGATTTGATGTGAAGCCGTAAATCCGCTGCAGGAGGGGTTACAGAAAACGGGGGGTAAGTAACTGCTCCCCCAGCCAAACGATCAGCGAGCTCATTACCCGGGATACCCACATGGCCCGGGACCCATAGGAAGTCAATGGAACAAGCAGCACGGTGAAGATCAGCGAGATGGTCATGGATGGCAGAGACCAAGGGATGGCGCGAAAAACACCGGTCAATAGCAAGAAGGCCACTCATCGAGTCCGTACATAACAAAACGCGGTTGTGTTGGGATTGTTTAATAAAGGTAAGGGCCCGGGAAATTGCCATCAATTCCGCAGTGAACACCCCACATGAGGGTGGCAGTAGATGATTTTCCGTTCCAACAAAGGACGTGAAGGCATACCCAACATGATCAGCAGATTTAGAGCCATCAGTGTAAAAAACAACAGCATCCCGAAACTCCCACAAAATTTGGCGGAAAAAGGAACGGAACACCACCGGGGGGATGGAATCTTTCGGACCGCGGCGGAGATCCATCCGAATTCGAGGCCGAGGAACTAACCAAGGAGGGGTGGAGGGGAGGGAGCGAGGAAGACAGGACAAAGAAGGAAGCCGAAAATCACGGGTAAGAGACGCAAGGCGCAGCCCAACCGGTAAACCCGCCCGAGGGCGGGAGTCAGGCGGGCGACGTCCATGGTCTGGGAATAGGATAGAATAGGAAGGATGAGCGGGAGAAGAACGGATAGTAAGGGCATAAGACACCAGAAGCTGGGACCGCCGAACAGAAAGGGGGGGGATCCCAGCTTCAACCAGGAGACTATCAACAGGGCTAGTAGGGAAGGCACCGGTGACCAAACGGATACCACGATGGTGGACTGGATCCAGCACGTGCAGTGTGGAAGGAGCAGCTGAACCATAAACTTGACAACCATAGTCCAAACGTGACAGAACTAGAGCACGATAAAGACGGAGGAGGAGGGAACGGTCCGCACCCCAGGAGGAGTGGGCAAGGAAGCGAAGGACATTGAGTTTACGGAAACATCCTACCTTCAGGAGTCTGATATGGGGCAGCCAAGTGAGCTTCTTGTCGAAAAGAAGACCTAGGAAACGAAACTGTGGAACCACAGGCAATCTTTGTGCAGCGAGATAGAGCTCTGGATCAGGGTGGACCGTAGTACGGCGACAGAAGTGGACCACCCGCGATTTTAAAGGAGAGAATTGAAACCCGTGTGAGAGGGTCCATGCAGAGGCACGCCGTCTAGCCACCTGGAGCTGCCGTTCTGCAGATGGCATCGAGGAGGAACTAACCCAAATGCAGAAATCATCCACATACAGGGCAGGGGCGACCAAGGGACCGACAGAGGCCACAAGTCCATCGATAGCAATGAGGAACAGAAGGACACTCAAGACAGAACCCTGTGGGATACCCGTCTCCTGGGTCCGTGGAGAACTAAAAGCAGTACCAACTCGAACTCTGAATGACCGATGGATCAGGAACTGGCGGATAAAAATCGGGAGTGGGCCCCGAAGACCCCACTGATGAAGGGTTAGTAAGATGTGATGGCGCCAGGCCGTGTCATAGGCATTGCGAAGGTCAAAAAACACTGCAACCAAATGGCGGCGCTGGGAAAAAGCCTGCCGAACTGCGGATTCCAAGCGAAGCAAATCATCGATTGGAGATCGTCCCTCTCGAAAGCCACACTGGTAAGGGGACAATAGATCCCGAGATTCGAGGACCCAAGTGAGCCGACGGGCTACCAGCCGTTCAAGTAACTTACAACCAACATTGGTCAAACTAATTGGCCGATAGCTGTCAACAGATAGGGGGTTCTGACCAGGCTTAAGGACAGGAACCACAATGCTATCCCTCCACTGAGAAGGGAAGTCACCCTGGAGCCAGATACGGTTAAACACCCGAAGAAGATGGTGCCGTTGTGGAGCACTGAGATGTTGAAGCAGCTGGTTATGAATGGAATCTGGGCCAGGAGCCGTATCATGAGAAGCAGATAGAGCAGAAAGAAATTCCCATTCAGTGAAAGGTTCGTTGTAAGATTCTGACTCACAAGTGGTGAAACATAAGGTGACAGCTTCAGCCTGCTGTTTTTGATGAAGGAAAGCAGCTGGATAGGAGGCCGACGCTGATGCCACTGCAAAATGGGTCGCAAGATGTTCTGCGAGAACTAATGGGTCCGTACAAATGCCATCTGGGAGGTGAAGGCCTGGGAGGGTGGACTGCCGATGGCAACCTCGGAGAGAGCGAAGTGTAGCCCATACCCGTAACAGAGGGACAGTGGAACCAAGGGAAGAAACGAATCGTTCCCAACATATCCGCTTGCTCTGTTTGATTAAATAACGGGCTTTAGCGCGAAGGCGCTTAAAGGTAGAAAGGCTGGCTACAGATGGGTGCCTCTTAAAGTGTTGCAAAGCTCGACGGCGATCACGGATGGCAATGGCAATGGCCGTACTCCACCACGGGACTTGCCGACGACGAAATTGTCCAGATGAGCGCGGGACAGCAAGGTTAGCAGCGCGAACAATCGCGTCAGACACGTCACGTAGGACGTCATCAATACAACCCGACAAAGAGGGAGAAAACTCGACCTGTGCAGTATATAGAGGCCAATCGGCGCGGTGGAAAGACCAACGAGGTAACCTCTCCATCGGGGAGCGGGAAGGGAGCGTGATAATCAACGGGAAATGGTCACTATCACAAAGGTCGTCGTGTGGCGACCAGTGTAATGAAGGGAGGAGAGAGGGAGAAGAAAGAGAAAGATCAATGGCAGAAAAGGTACCATGACCAGCACTGAAATGAGTAGGGGAGCCATCATTAAGAAGGCACAGGTCGTGGTCTGCAATAAATTGGTCTATAAGAAGACCTCGTCTAGATGGAAAGGCACTGCCCCACAAAGGATGATGAGCATTAAAATCCCCAAGGAGGAGGAAGGGAGGAGGAAGTTGCTGAAGAAGGGTGGTTAAGGCAGCATGTGTAAGAGTCCTGTCAGGAGGGAGATAAAGATTGCAAACTGTGACTGCAGAGTCTAAGTGGACCCTAACAGCAACTGCTTCCAATGTAGTTTGGAGAGGAATCCACGTGCTAGCAATGTCTGTACGGACCAACGTACAAACGCCACCAGAAGCCCGCAAGGGTCCGACCCGATTTCGACAGAAAACACGGAACCCACGGAGGGTCGGTGAGTGAGCATCAGTAAAATGAGATTCCTGGAGAACCACACAAGCTGCTGAGTAGGACGAAAGAAGGGATTTCAATTCCGGAAGGTGACGATAGTAGCCATTACAATTCCATTGGAGAACCACAGAACGATGGTTTAAATGAGGGCTGAACACGCTAAACCCAGTCATACCGCCGGGTCCCCACCCGTCACCGACAAGGAGGGGGCGACATCCATAAACGACAGGTCAGAATCCGGTTGTGAAGCCGGGGAAGGGACCTCCGGTGACACCAGAGGCTCTTTGTCCCGGGACTTATGTTTCTTCTTCTTTTCAGGCTGAGATCGAGGAGGGCTGTGTGGCATAATGGAGTCAGCTGCAGCAAGATCAGGAACAGAAAGAGACCGGGCGACCTGGGGGCCGATAGACCGCGGCTCTCGCGGTCGCCGCGCTGCAGCAGACCTTTGACCTGGAAGGTGCCGGGAAGGGGCATCCCGGGAGAGGCGCCCTTGACCGGCAGACGCCGAAGGAGTGGGACACTTCTCCGGCTGTGGAGGGGGAGCGGCGCCCAGAGGAGAAGGTGTGGGAGCCGCAGGGGAGGGGGGAAGGAGAGGGGTCCGGGATGGGGGTAAGGAAGGGGGAGGAAGGGATGAAGATGTAACCAAGGCGTAACTAGATGTCATGGACACAGGGTGCAATCGTGCATATTTCTTACGGGCCTCTGTGTAGCTTAAACGATCAAGAGACTTATACTCCTGTATCTTTTTTTCTTTCTTATAGACTGGGCAATCTGCTGAACGTGGAGAATGACTACCATGACAATTTACACATACAGGAGGGGGAACACAGGGACTCCCCTCATGGAGTGGACGTCCACAGTCACCACAGAGAGGGTCCTGGGAACAGCGAGAAGACATGTGGCCAAAACGCAAGCACTTAAAACACCGCATAGGAGGTGGGATGTACGGCTTCACATCACAGCGATAGACCATAATCTTAACTTTCTCAGGAAGGGTATCCCCTTCAAAGGCCAGGATAAAGGCACCAGTATCAATACGATTATCTTTAGGACCCTTCTGAACACGCCGAACAAAGTGAACACCCCGCCGTCCGAGATTGTCCCGAAGTTCCTCATCAGTTTGAAGGATGAGGTCTCTGTGAAAAATCACACCTTGTACCATATTTAGAGACTGGTGAGGGGTAATGGACACGGGAATTGTGCCAAGATGGGTACAGGCACGAAGGGCCGCAGATTGGGCAGCCGAAGCAGTTTTTATCAGTAATGAACCCGACCGCATCTTGCTCAGGGAGTCCACTTCGCCGAACTTGTCTTCAATGTGTTCCACAAAGAATAAAGGTTTGACACTGGTGAAAGTATCTCCATCAGTCCTGGTGCAAACTAGATAACGGGGGAAAGGTTTTGCCCCTAGACGACGGGCCTGACCCTCCTCCCAGGGGGTAGCCACGGAAGGGAAGGCCGAAGGGGCAAGAGAAGCAGCACTTGAGGAATCAGTACCACGCAGAGAGACGGCCGCAGAAGAGCGGCCAGAGGTTTGGACCCTTATGCGTTTCATCTGCATAGCGTCCGCCCTGATACCACCCACTCCGATCAGGGGCTCTCCTCACGGGCGCCACCCAGCCACAGCAAGGGCCGTCTGGCACGGCGGCCATTGCCGGGAGTTCCAATGCTCCAGGATGACGAGCAACCACTCCAAGGCATGCATGAGGAGGTCACAGCTCAGGTATCAGAAGTGTGATCCCTGTGTGTTCAGGGGGCTCAACCAAAAGGGTACATAGCGACCCCACCACACGGGCTGGCTACCGTGCTGGCTATGCACCCTAGCATCAGACAACGACGTAGAAGAAAAGGTGGAATATACTAGGAGGGCACACGTCGGAGACACTAGGTAAGGTGCTCTTCCCCAAATGGCTCACACTACGGAAGAGAAATTTTGGAATGGAGGTCAAACCCCAGAGGGGGACCAAGGAATGCCAAAAGGAGGAGATGATTACGCAACAAAGCCAGAGTGTAAAACCAACAGAACCAGGAGGATAGCGGGGGCCAACATAAGCAAGGACACCAATAGAGGGAGAGGAGAGGGCGAGGGGAAAGGGGTATGGAGGGGAAAGGAGGGGAAGGGAAAGGAAATGCAGCCCGGGAGAGAAAGAAGGCTGCAATGGCTCGGGGCCCCGTGCTCGCCACGCACGTATCCACGAAAGAGTTGTGGACCCCCTGGAGGGGAAAGCGATGGAGTAGAATCCATTGTGGAGGAATCCCCCATGATTGCCAGCGTCTCCGATGGCGCGCTCCTTCCTTGTGGGGACCCTCTCAGAGGGCACTCCCGCCTTAGGTGAATGTTTACACCTCAGGTCACACCTCCCGAGAAACAGACGGAGGGACCAATCGGCATGGTCAGAAGGTATCAGCTCAGGCAATCACCCCTCCCCGGGCCTGGCCTTTACCAGGGGGTACGCGCGTGCCTTACATGTCTACCCAGGGCGGGGACTTACGCGTTACCCCGTCACCGGCTACGCGTGCGAACGCGTGGGTCGGCCTTCAGACACGCACAGGGAGGAAGGAAGAAGAGGAAAAAGAAGAGAGAGGGAGAAAGAGGACAGACTGTCTCAAACGCCGAGGCGGAGACCAGAGAAGGCAAGGAGAAGAAGGCAATGAGAAGGCAAGGAGAAGGAGGCAATGAGAACCCAAGGAGAAGAAGGCAATGAGAAGGCAAGGAGAAGGCAATGAGAAGGCAAGGAGAAGGCAATGAGAAGGCAAGGAGAAAAAGGCAATGAGAAGGCAAGGAGAAGTCAAGGGAAAGAGTAAGGAAGACAGTGAAGTAGAGAAGAGCAAAGAAAGGAACCAACAAAAGGAAGGAAGAAACGAGAAGTGAAAAACCAAAAAGACCACGATTATAGGTCGTGAAACCGTCCGTCTCCGGACGCAGGCGCTAACTACCCCCGTGAGGGGGATGGACTCCTTTAAGTCGCCTCGTACGACAGGCAGGAATACCTCGGGCCTATTCTTACCCCGGACCCGCAGGGGTAACACACAGGTTCGTCGTTGAGTACGCCATCGCAGGCGCTCCTGTGTGATGCAGCGTCAAGGGTGACCGCAGCCGTTACAGCCATGCGGATAAGATGCCTGTCATCTCGACTGCTAATGCTACGAGGCCGTTGGGATCCAGCACGGCGTTCCGTATTACCCTCCTGAACCCACCGATTCCATATTCTGCTAACAGTCATTGGATCTCGACCAACGCGAGCAGCAACGTCGCGATTCGATAAACCGCAATCGCGATAATCTACAATCCGACCTTTATCAAAGTCGGAAACGTGATGGTACGCATTTCTCCTCCTTACATGAGGCATCACAACAACGTTTCACCAGGCGACGCCGGTCAGTTGCTGTTTGTGTATGAGATCTGTTGGAAACTTTCCTGATGTCAACACGTTGTAGGTATCGCCACCGGCGCCAACATTGTGTGAACGCTCTGAAAAGCTCATCATTTGCATATCACAGTATTTTCTTCCTGTCGGTTAAATTTCGCGTCTGTAGTACGTCATCTTCGTGGTGTAGCAATTTTAATGGCCAGTAGTGTACTAAACACCTTTTTACAAAGCTGTTTCACAGAGTAAGACCACACTGCAGTTCCTTTTCCAAGTCCTCGCACGAACGACAAAATGACCGACATCGAAATATGTGTCCAAGGAATAGAAAGGCAACTGAAATCACTCAGAGGAAAATCCACTGGACCTGACCGGATAACAATTCGATTCTACACAGATTACGCGAAAGAACTTGCCCCCTTCTAAAAGCCGTGTACCCCAAGTCTCTAGAGGAACGGAAGGTTCCAAATGATCGGAAAAGAGCACAGGTAGTTCCAGTTTTCAAGAAGGGTCGTCGAGCAGAGGCGCAAAACTATAGGCCTGTATCTCTGACATCGATCTGTTGTATAATTTTAGAACATGTTTTCTGCTCGCGCATCATGTCATTTCTGGAAACCCACAATCTACTCTGTAGGAATCAACATGGATTCCGGAAACAGCGATCGTGTGAGACCCAATTCGCTTTATTTGTTCATGAGGCCCAGAAAATATCAGATACAGGCTCCCAGGTAGATACCATTTTCCTTGACTTCCGGAACGCTTTCGTCACATTTCCGCACTGTCACCTGATAAAGTGAGAGCCTACAGAATATCAGAGACCAGCTGTGTGGGTGGATTTAAGAGTTTTTAGCAAACAGAACACAGCATGTTGTTCTCAATGGAGAGACGTCTACATATGTTAAAGTAACCTCTGGCGTGCCACAGGCGTGAGTTATGGGACCATTACTTTTCTCAATATATACAGGGTGTTACAAAAAGGTACGGCCAAACTTCCAGGAAACATTCCTCACACACTAAGAAAATATGTTATGTGGACATGTGTCCGGAAAAGTTTACTTTCCATGTTAGAGCTCATTTTATTACTTCTCTACAAATCACACTAATCATGGAATGGAAACCCACAGCAACAGAACGTACCAGAGTGACTTCAAACACTTTGTTACAGGAAATGTTCGAAGTGCCCTCCGTTAGCGAGGATACATGCATCCACCATCTGTCGCATGGAATCCCTGATGCGCTGATGCAGCCCTGGAGAATGGCGTATTGTATCACAGCCGTCCACAATACGAGCACGAAGAATCTACATTTGGTACAGGGGTTGCGTGGACAAGAGCTTTCAAATGCCCCCATAAATTAAAGTCAAGAGGGTTGAGGTGAGGAGAGCGTGGAGGCCATGGATTCGGTCCGCCTCTACCAATCCATCGGTCACCGAATCTGTTGTTGAGAAGCGTACGAACACTTCGACTGAAATGTGCGGGAGCTCCATCGTGCATGAACCACATGTTGTGTCGTACTTGTAAAGGCACATGTTCTAGCAGCACAGGTAGAGTATCCCGTATGAAACCATGATAACGTGCTCCATTGAGCGTAGGTTGAAGAACATGGGGCCCAATCAAGACATCACCAACAATGCCTGCCCAAACGTTCACAGAAAATCTGTGTTGATGGTGTGATTGCACAACTGCGTGCGGATTCTCGTCAATTGCGCCAACTGGCGGTGAATCGAGGAAGTACAGTACATACTGACGAAACTAAAATGAGCTCTAACATGGAAATTAAGCGTTTCCGGACACATTTCCACATAACATCTTTTCTTTATTTGTGTGTGAGGAATGTTTCCTGAAAGTTTGGCCGTACCTTTCTGTAACACCCTGTATAAATGACCTAGTAGATAGTGTCGGAAGCTCCATGCGGCTTTTCGCGGATGATGCTGTAGTATACAGTGAAGTTGCAGCGTTAGAAAACTGCGGCGAAATGCAGGAAGATCTGCAGCGGATAGGCACTTCGTGCAGGGAGTGTCAACTGACCCATAACTGACAAATGTAATGTATTGCGAATATATAGAAAGAAGGATCCTTTATTGTATGATTATATGATAGCAGAACAAACACTGGTAGCAGTTACTTCTGTACAATATCTGGGAGTATGCATACGGAACGATTTGAAGTGATATGATCATATAAAATTAACTGTTGGTAAGGCGGGTACCAGGTTGAGATTCATTGGGAGAGTCCTTAGGAAATGTAGTCCATCATCAAAGGAGGTGGTTTGCCAAACACTGGTTCGACCTATACTTGAGTATTGCTCATCAGTGTGGGATCCGTACCAGATCGGGTTGACGGAGGAGATAGAGAAGATCCAAAGAAGAGCGGCGCGTTTCGTCACAGGGTTATTTGGTAAGCATGATAGCGTTACGGAGATGTTTAGCAAGCTCAAGTGGCAGACTCTGCAAGAGAGGCGCTCTTCATCGCGGTGTAGCTTGCTGTCCAGGTTTCAAGATGGTACGTTTCTGGATGAGGTATCGGATAAACTGCTTCCCCTTACTTATACCTCCCGAGGAGATCACGAATGTAAAATTAGAGAGATTCGAGCGCGCACGGAGGCTTTCCGGCAGTCTTGCTTCCCGCGATGCACACGCAACTGGAACGGGAAAGGAAGGTAATGACAGCGGCAAGTAAAGTGCCCTCTGGCACACACCGTTGGGTAGCTTGCGGAGTATAAATGTAGATTTAGATTAGTATTGACCCTGGGAGAGAGGGTCCCAAGGTACCCCTTCCAATGGAGAGGAGCCGTAGTAGGCTGTTGCTTCTCCGGCTGGTGGGAGGGACTGATGTCCCCTGTACCAAGCGGGTAGGTTTATTCTGGAGGCCCGGAGGGCCCACCTTTCGTGGCACAGAGTCTGGTACAACTGGTGCTTGTGATGGCAATGGTAATGTAGCTGCAGCATATGGCGACATCAATCAGTGTGTAATCATTCAAATTTACGTCTAGCCTCTTGATAAGTCAACTGGTCAAGGGTCTTTTACTCCATAATTTTCCGCCACTTTTGGAGTACTGTGCAGTCTGGCGAGCAGGGGGAGTGCTGCTCTCCACAGTTGATGTAAGTGGGAGGAGGCGCACAGGGAGTATCTTGATGCTGTGGACATCCGCAGTCTCGACATGTGGCGTTGGAAGTGCAGCGTGAAGCATGTGCGCGACTTTCCAGCACAAAGCACTGCAAGGGGGACGTATGGCTTACGTCACAGCGGTAAACAATCACCTTGACCTTTTCAGACAATGAATCACCCTCGAAGGCCAAAATGAAAGTATGTAGAAACCCTGTTGTCTTTGGGTCCTCTGTAACTGCGCCGGATGAAATGAACACCGCGGAGCTCGTCGTCATATTGCAAGAGCATTTTGCGATGGAAAATAATCCTCTGGACGATGTTAAGGCTTTTATGGGAGGGACGGAAACAGGAATATCACATAGCCAGTCACAAGCTAGTAACGCCCCGGATTGGGCTAGGGTTCTGTCTGAACCTAGACTGCACCACTTCTTATCTTGGACAGCACAAACTTATCCTCAAGATGTTCAACGTAAGATTGAAACTTCATAAGTAGAAAGGAGTCCCTGTGCAGTCTGCTGCAGACTAAATACCAAGGCGAATATGGCTCTGTACTTTCTGTAGCCCTACGTTCCTCCCATGGAGTAGCGAGAGAGGGAAACCATTTAGGGTCATATCTGTCAGTACTGTATTCCATCTTGCCCTTCTTAGAGGCTGCTGGCACCGTATGGTCACCACCAATAGTGACTTAGTCCGCTTCATTGGTGGTCATCTGTCCTGATGCCACCTACGTCTATCAGGGGCTCTCCCCGCGGGCGCCACCCAGCCACAGCTAAGTCCACCTGGCATGATGGCCGTTGCCGGGAGTCCTGTTGCCCCAGAAGGACAGTCATGTACTCCTTGGCATACGTGGGGAGTTTACAGCTCAGGCATAAGCAGTGCGATCGCTGTGTTGTCAGGGGGCTACCATCAAATGGTTACGTGACGACCCCACCACAAAGGACTGGCTATCATCCTGTATATTGGACGCAGAGGAATCTAATATTGTCGTAAGGGCGAAAAAAGACAGGAGATAACGAAAGAATATGGCATATCCCGGAAGTGTCCTCACTCAAATATTTTAATTGCAGGTGGAGATTCAAAGCCATGGCAAGAGGTTCAGGAGATCTAATCTAGGGGCTCTATCGTTAACTCATGCGCCACGCAAGGCGTCCTTCCCCATATGACCCGCACTTCTGTAGAATTTGCGAAGTTGCACGTCAAACCATAAAATGGGACCTGAACTTAGAGGGCCGAAAAGTGAGACTCCTTTTAGTCGCCTCTTAGGACAGGCAGGGACACCTCGGGCCTATTCTAGCCCCCGGGCCCCACAGGGGAATCAGGAGAAAGTGTTTTCTACATCGAGACATTGTTGTGTTCTGTGAGCCCGTGGTCTAGTGGTAATCGTCGTGCATTCTGAACTTCGTAACGTGTTCGCGTCCAACCGTTTGTTTTTTTTTTTTTTTCCTTCCGCATTTCGGCCGTCATCTAAGGTTATGAATCTGATTTAACATTGAAGACACTTCGTATCACATTCTACGAACTAGTAAAAAATAATTCCAGGAAATATTCCGCCCGACAGTTCCTGGCTGCGTCCCCATCACAACAGCTCAGCTCGAGCGTTTCCTCGTGCTGCAGCGGCTACCGGCCACCGTCCAGACGCCACCCGCCGCCTGAAATCGGGCGCCACCCATGTGAACGCGGAGCGACGATGTCTGTATGTGTCAACTGTGTTTAGAATTTGATATTCTAGTTGTCATCTTTAAGTTTAGTACTGGATTTTGCATACTTTAAACTCATGAACTACGGTTAAGTGCTGCAAAAATTGGGTTGCAGATGGGAAAAGGTGTAACACCTGCAACCCAATATTTATTTTTGGTATATTAGAGAGGTGAATGTAGAAGAGGCAGCTAGAAAGATTTTAACTGCGTGTGGAGCTAGTGCTTTTGGAAAAATACACCAGAAGAAGATAGTCTTGTTTCAACAAATATCGTTCTGGCATGAATGATGTTCTACATTCAGAAGTCTCAGCTATTGATGTGATGAATTACCATTTAACCATCATGCGACATTTGCATTCAACTGTCTAGGTTCGGAAGTTTGGCGTAAGAGTCCTGCATGCTCTAATTCGCAAAAATCACCTGAGTGACTATTATTGCAATTTTGCTTGAGACATCTGTAGGTCATAGGGTAAGAAAATCGACCGACAAAACTACATCACTTGTGCTACTGCATAATAACGCACTCTGTTGATTCGAGAAACAAAACTACCCAGGAGACTGATTGGGAAGTCATCTCTCAGGCACTTGTCCCTCTGGTCGTATACAGTACTCCAACTTTTACCTTTCCCGCTCTTCATCAGTCAACCGTCAAGGCATTCATTTCTACACGAAAATATCGAACTTCACAGGTTTAATGCCATCGTTAGAACCAGCTCGTTTCTACAGGCGTAGAATTTGTGAGCTATTTGAGCACTGTCAGATTGTTTTAGATATTGTGAGAGTATACTGCTGCTGATTGACGTCTCTTTGATGATTACTCTTGTGTTCATTAATCTAATCGAAAACGCAATTAAAATATTCACTCTACTAGTACAAATTAAATTCAACTTACTACAGAAACATCACTACAGCGTTCTATCTTAATACAGAATTTAATATCTGTAAGACAACTGTGCCTATTTTAACACGAATGAGTAGGATATTACAGATCTTTTACTTCGGGAAGGTCTGCATTTATTTCATGTCCTGTACCATACTCAAATACTGTGAGTATGGCAGTTCATAGACAAAACTATGTATTCACAACAAAAAATATGTCAGCAGAAAAAAGTGTCATTATGAATTTTGCAGTACCATTAGGTTTTCGCTCTGACACTAAGGGGTACTGAAAGTATCAAGACGAATTTTGTTCGAGCGTTGTCTTACGATTCCCTTATTGAGTTTCTATCGGCATGCTTGTAGCTCTCTTACAAAATAATTAAAAATATGGCTTTCAGCGAGTCTCAAAAGGATAACGAAAGGAGCTTGCATATGGTAGCCAAGCACCTTACCCTTTTTGAAAAATCTCATTTTGTTCTATTTTGTTCGTTGAATTCGTTGGGGGCGGAAGTCCAGTGACACCTGTTCACGTTGGTCGTTGATCCGTTTACTCAGTTTTTTCTCTGACCGAACACGCCGAGCTACTGCCTCGGAGCTAGTGAAGAGGTGCGGGATATGTGTGTTACTTATTGGCCCAGCAGCCGCTATGACATAAATCGAGCCATGAGAGACGAGAGTAGTTTTATTTCCCATGTGGAATCGAAAGTGTTAACTGATATCCTTACGTCGCATCAAGAGAAAATCACTTATTATTCAATTTGTAACGTCCCTTAGAACAATTTATACATGACTGTCCTTAAACTGACAATATTTTTAGCGCAACGCAATCTGACTGTCAAAAATCCCTACGAAAGAATGGCCCTGACTAACATTAACCTATACATTTCACAAATCACTTGCCTCACAAAAATCTTCGTTACTCGAACTACTGCAATACAGCGAGCGCCACTACTGCCAGCTAAATGAAAGATTCAAACTACTGAAGGCACTAACTACTGATAGGCATAGTTAGCAAATGAAAGATTTTGATAGAGAACAAACAATGTATTTACCTTAATAGTGTTGAAGTCATAATATACATAGTTCATGACATCCAGTCTTACAAATTTCAAAACTCCATCTCTCTCGCCACATCCACCACTGCTGGCGGCTCATCTCCAACTGCACAACGCTACGCGCTGTTCACATCCAGCTGCCCAACACTACAATGGCAGACAATGCAAGCTAACCACAGACTGCACACAGCACAGCCAGTGATTTTCATACAGAGCGCTAGGAGGCGTTACCAATATAAAAACCTAAACAGCCTACTTACAAATTCAATTGACACGACAATTTCAAGTGAATTTAGCAGGATAGCTACATGCTATCAAGGAAGTAGCTCGCCGGTCATAGTTGCCAAACATTCTGCCTTGTTGCCAGGCTTCGGTAATATTTCCAGGAAGGATACCAGCTGATGTGTTCTGAGAGTGACCTCGGAAGTGACCGTAACGTCGTCTCAAAGTTGTGGGGGGCAGAACCGAAATATCGCATTTCTGTAACTAGGTTTAGTGGCTAAAGTAAAATTACTTGTCATACATTGACGCACTGAGTGCAAAATAAACGTCATAAATTGGTAGCTGCGTCAATTTAACCTTGGAAGCGTATTCACCAGACGCGATTCACAATTTTGGAGCTTCGCCAGTAGTTGATTTGGCAATGTATCTTTGCTATACAATATTGTAATTGAGATCACTGTCACTGGCACACCCGCCAGAATACGGGCATGACCTGGCTTCATGTCCGCTTTTCTGACGGATATTCTGCCGTTTCTCGAAACACGAAGACTTAAGTGTAATTCGAATACCCCATATGGTGAAAATCTAGTGAAAATGTTTCTATTCTTACAGTTCTAACGTTCAAAAAATAGTTACAATAAGCGGCAGAAAAGCGCCTGTTAAGCAGCAATTTATAATGCAGTCTTAATTAGTGGAATCTGAGAAACTCAATCTGACAAACTCCATCTGTCATCTGATAATTGTGAAAACTACGTTTTTCATTTGCACAACACCGCAGTATGAACTCAATGGTTTCGTAGCATTCAACAATCTGATTTTAAGTATAATTTTCCATCTGGAATTGAATCTTTGGCTACAGTCGCAGTAGCACATCCAGCGAGGTATCAAGAATGTGAGCATTCACTCATTGCTGTAGTATAGGCTAGGGTAGAAAGAAGCAGGTTTCCCACGAAGTAAACGATGGGAGACACTAATTAACGACTAAAGTAACCATCTCGCAAACGCAAATTTTCGAAATCGATGTCACTAAACTTTAATTGTTCCGAAAATTATAACTATATGCAGTGAAATCAGAGCGAGCGAGCGAGCGCGCGCGCGCTCTTTCGGAGATTTCCGATTCCGAAAGAACAGACACTACGAATCGAAATAGACAGCCTTGTTAATTAAATATCAAAGGACTGATATCCAGGCTGCCAGGGCGTTAAAATAGAACGGCGTCAGATGAAAATTTGTGTCTGACCAGGTTCGAACCCGGATTCATAGTGTCTTTTCTTTCGGTCGTGTCCGAAACAACAGACACCACACATATAACCATATACAGGGTGTTTCAGGATGAATGCATTTACTAGGCACATGCGCTGACCATTGTAATATCGGTACAAAACAGCCAACCTCCCTACAGGACCTATTATGTGTGTCCACCTTTTTCTTGAATATAGAGATACAGCTGTCAGTACACAACCCTAACAAACTCAAAGCAAAGGCAAGTGACTTTCAGAGTTGATTTTCAAAACTTCCCCACCAACTTTCAGGCACTTTTGACTTCTCTTAGTAACACCACGTGTAGCTCTTCTCAGGTCGTCTTTGCGTCCTTTTATGAGGGCTGCACTATTCATAACCCGAACAACCAAATCGGCTCGTGGGTTTACTTTTTCTTTGTATGCTTCGCCTTTCAACAATCCCAAATGCAAAAATCAAAGGAGATAAGGTCCGGGGATCTTGGTAACCAAAAAAGGTGCCCATATCTACTGATCCATCTTCCGGGAAATGTTAGGTTTGGGTTATGTGTCACCTGACGACTAGAATGTGCAGAGCCCCGTCATGCTGCAGGAACATGCGCTGTGTTGTAGCCAAAGGTACCTCTTACAAGCATGCTGGAAGCTCATTTTCAAGGAATTTTAGACAACGAGGTCCTGTACGGACCAGCTAACGAAACGAAAATGCACTGGACCCAGCTGTATGTACTCAAAAATTGGACACTTTTTTCTGCAATTTGTCTATACTAATACCTCTTACTATATTTACTATTCCTCCTGAAACATCCTGTACAATTATTCATGTCCCGAAGGACCATCGAAAGTTTTCAGTGCTAGACTCACGTCATCGCCCGAACCTAGCGGGAATACAGTGTAGCTGCGGGCGAGTGAAATAATGGACGGTGGGGTACCACGTACGTGGTATGCGGCAAAGATGGGAATTTGTGTCTGACGAGGAGCGTTTGTAGATAGGTCCTGTAGGGAGGTTGGCTGTTTTGTACCGATATTACAATGGTCAGCGCATGTGCCTAGTAAGTGGGAGGTCCAGGTTCGAACCCCAGTCAGACAAATTTTCATTTGCCGCCGTTGCTGTATTTCAACGCCCTGTGAGTATGGATGTCTGTCCTTCGAAATTTAAGATTTAATTGTTTCAAACAATGCAGGTGATATGCGAACATCTGTCTTGCCATCAATATAACGGGACTTAAACGGCATCCATTCCTTAGTCATTGCTTTGTGATGGCGCTAACCCATGTCATATACATGCAAATCAGATTGTAGCGCATATTTAGTCAAATAACGAATGATCAGTAGACAAGTATTTACGAACTGTAGAAGCAGGATTGCAGCGAGCCAATCACTTAACCAAGTGCGACATACAGTACCTGTGTAGCGAGCCATTTCAGCTGCATAGCTGTGCACTGCGGAATTAATGTAATACCGGCACGATGATCTATGTAGTCATACCCAGTGAAGGGGAGAGTCTACGTATTGTCTCGAGTTCTTGCAGTTTGATATTAATGTAGTTTCCGATGGTGTCACAGTAATGGGTTCTTTTGGCTGTGGGAATTATCAAAGAGTAATTGCTAGAACACTCAGCTACCTTAATAACACCTCACTTTGGATTGAATATGACTGGGAAAGCGACGTTAGAAGTTTCTGTCCGTCCCTTGATAACTTACTGAAGTCTGAAGTGCGCTCACAGTTTTGTTGCCTGCTGCATGAATTCTGTAGAGTTGTGGAAGCTGGCAATGTGCTGAATACAGACATGTGCAAATATCTTCACTGCTCTAGGGGAACTCTTCTATCTTGCATTTTTTCCACACCGTAATTAGTACAATAACATAAGGCTCATTCTGCAGAAGAAATCTGCAGAATAATCTGCTAGCGGTAGTAATGCATGGATGGAAACTGACTGTTGGACAGAAGAATGGAGAGCTCAATGGTTTTTGCGTTTCCGATGGGGCCTACGATAACAATCTGGTGTCCTTATACTTAAGAATCCTAAATTGTTTATTTTTCACTTCTTACTGAAACAAAAGCTATGATATGAGAAGAGGAAGTGATTTATATGCTTCTCAGAAACTTTAGCTTTACTGTTTATTTTCTCACTTCATACTAAAACAACGGCGTTAATATGAGAGAAGGAAATGAAGTATACACTTCCAAGACTTATTTCCTTGTGTGCTACTACTGCGTGCATAAATGCTCTACAGTTAATTATTGCATGTTGGATAAATTTTGTTGTCACCTAACATTGCTTTGTGAGAAGGTTCCGATTTTCTAGGCACTCAGAGTGTACATTTCATCACTGGTTAATGTTCTCATGACTAATGACATGATACCCGTTCCAATTGCTCCATGGCACCTATGATTAGAGTCTCACGGTTACTATAAGAACATGCAGACAGTGATGTCCGCTCACTGCAGTCAGAGGCAAGGTGATTTCTTTCTGTTCATGGCGAAGCGTCTGCTACAGTGTCCACGCTCAGCTAACACAAACAAATCGCCGTGGCATTGGGCACTGCTAATCTCTGCACTTGTCGCGAGCCGCGACAAGAGTGCACCGTCTCTTCTAACGATGTTATGGAGTTAAAATATCTTACTTTATGTAATAAGTAGGACGTGGGTTGGGTAAAATTCAGTTTGTAGTAACTAGCCAGTGCGCACACGCACGCACACGCACGCACACGCCAGAGTGACGACTGCTGTCTCTGACATCACACGCGCCAATCAATTACGCAGATACACTGCTGCCGAAGGCGTCCCAGTTGTTGGCAACGAATTCCATCTGTGATGGACACATCCTTGGGGAAAAATTCGTGGTGCAAAACACACTTTTGGTGCTATCAGATGGAAAATATGTTCACACTGCTCTTTGTTCCAGTTTACGTCTTTTTGTAGGGCTCAGTCTTTCATTTATTACGAACTTAACAATAAAGGGATCATAACACGTTACCAGTAACCGTATTGCTACGAATGCTCGATCAGCGACCTGATGACGTTCAAGCCAAAGTGCAATAATAGTCACTCCGTTGATTTGCGTTTCGAATTAGAGCATGCAGCCTGAGCGTTGACTGTTGAACGCAAATGTAGCTTGATGGTTAAATGGTAATCCATCACTTATAGTCTAAACTTCCTTAATGCGGTTTGTTGAAAAATGAGTATCATTCCTAGCGTATTTTTCCCAAAAGCACTCGCTCCACACACAGTTCAAATTTTTACATCTGCCTCCTCTGCATTCACCCCTCTATTATACCAAAAGTAAATATTGTGTTGCAGATGTTACAGCTTTTTCCACTTGCGACCCAATTTTACAACTCTTAACCGAATTTCAAGTATGCAAAGTCCAATGCTTAACTGCAAGACAGTAACTGGAACTTCAAATTCGAAAATGACAGTTGATACGGACACTGGCAGCTTCGCGCCGCTTTCATCTGGGCGGCGCCCGATTTCCGGAGGTGGGTGGCGCCTGGCCGGTGGCCGGTAGCCGCTGCAGCGCGAGGTAACGCTCGAGCGTAAGCTGTTCTGATCGCGACGCAGCCACGAGCTGTCCTGCGGAATTTTTTCTGGAAGTACTTGTTATTACTAGTGGGTAGAATGTGACACGAATTATCTTCCATGTTCAGACTCTTAAGTTTAGACAAGGGCCGAAACGTGCTAAAAAAGAAATGAGATACAGTAGGACGCGAACACGTTGTTGTAAGTTTAGAATGCACGATGAATACCACTAGACCACGGGCTCACAGATTACCACCACCTGGAAAGTAGACAATACTTCCTCCTCACACTTCCCGATCACTGTTGCCAGATTGAACAGATGGCCGGACTTTGCGTTGTTAGGGGCGGTCGGTTTTACTGGCCACCTTATGTGAACGACTCGGACTTAGTCTCTGTGGCGATCGGCCGGCGGTCAGGTTTTATGCCGCACTGTACGTTAAACATGACCAGAATCTACATTTTCTGCCAGTTTCAAGGAAGAGTTTCGTTACGGAAATCGTTATATAATTCATGCTATAATTCTAAGTTTATGCCTGACATTCGTTTCAGTAACGAGCATTTACTTATTCCAAGAAGTTAAATCAATTTCTAACATTTCATGACTGATTTTGTACAGTCTTATTTTGGTTACATGTGTGTAAACCTTCTGATAGCACCGATTGATTTGAACATATACAGGCATATTACCCTTATGAATGTCAATTCCAAAACTAACATGTGCTATCCAATTAGGCAACTCAGTAACTGCTTACAAATTACTTCATTTGCCTTTATTGTTGGGCATTCCAAATTTAATGTACCTTTCTGTTTCGTACTTACACGTGTGTGATTGCACTTACTACAAAATCATTGAAAATTCATACGATCAGGAAGTAGACGAAGTCGTTTTCGAGAAGAACTTCTTGTTCACTTATCCCACTAACTACTTATCCGTCTCGGAAACTAATGGCTCAAAATTTTCTTGTTACGGTTGGTTTCACGATATTACGATCAATACGTTAGCCATTAATAATGAGGGGATGTGTGGGAGGTTAGAAATCATTACATTTAGTAACAGCGAGGGGGGGGGTGAAAATATTACTAACGTAAATATTTCATCAGACATAGCGAGAACTGATGGGTTAATCTCAGGATAGTTGGTCAAACTAGATTGGAAGTCCAGGTAAGTTCACGTCTGGTCATGATGTAACAGACGGTAGTAGCGCCTATAGGAAGTAGGTGTGATATTCAGCTGTAGTAAACATTTTGTCTGACATATTTAGTGGTAATACAACAGTTGCTATAATAATGATGGTTGTGAGAAGTCATGACACAAACGATTAGGTTAATCGTTTTCCTGACGACCACAGATTTAACAGCCGTTTGACAGATACCATAAAAATACCAGAGAAGATTAATTTTCTACTTTTTAAGGTCTTTAGTAACTTCCCGTTTAGACTTTTCTCCCAGTTACCAGGTCATGCAGTCAGTTGTAGATACCACGTCCTAACATGAGAGTCCTTCCTTGTGTTAAGTGTTTCTCAAACATTGCCGTTTTATTTTACACCTACATCCATACTCCACTGTCACTCTACAGTGTGTGCTACAGGGTTCCGCGATGACTTTCTCCTTCGTTATCCCGTTTCCTAATGGAGCTTGGAATGAACGACTGCCGTATGTGCTGTGATTTCTCTGTTTTTGTTGCGCATATTCTGCTGGATGTGTGTGGGAGAAATAATTATGTGCATGAAATGTATTGACAGTTGCCAATGAGTAACGACGACATATATAATGGAATGAGGACAATGAAAATTTGTGCTGGATTGAGACTAAGCCAGATTTCCCACTTACTGAGAGCGATAGCGTTACCATTAGGCTATCCGAGCACGCCTCTCAGTCGAACCCCAATTACCTGATATCTGCAACCATGTGTCTATAGCCTGCAGTCGTACGTCCTTATCTATATTCCTGTAAAGGGGAGAAATTTTAATTGAAAGTCGCTTGCCAGGTGTCGCCGGCCTGTATTGTTCTTGAGTCATGAGTTCGATCCAGTGTCCAGACATGCATGCACCTCCAAAGGAACATTGTTTCCTTGTACATGTTGGGTCAATCGTTGAGGGTGATCTGAATATTGTGTTATTCTTGAAGAATCAAGTTTGCCAAGATCTCTTGCCGTTATTTGTAGTACTACGACCGGTTTCGACGTATCTTCGCTGTTACTGGATCTAAATTTTACTATTTGATGCAACATCACTATGACTTTCAGTGTTGTAACACGCATGTACTTCAAATGATGTTATAAGATCCAATGACGACTGTATAGATCTGTAGAAACCGATCGTAGTAAGAAAAATAATTGACAGCGATCTTGGCAAGCCCGATTCTTTAAGCATGAGTTAAGATTGTGTCTTTCTTCGTAACGACACAGCCACTGCTGTATCATTTATTCGCAGACAACGCTCAAGTTACTCCCATGTCTCTCCCCCCCCTCCCCCCACCCTACGGTATTATACGTAACGAATGTACGAGTACAAGTTGTACACACATGAATAAGGTATGTGGAAGTTAGGGACTGGTGGTGAGATGTGCTCGGATATCCTAACAGTCAGGCGATTGCTCACGATCAGCGGCAAATCTAGGTTCAGTTCTCGGTCGGGCAAAAATGTTCAGTGTCTTTCCATTACAAAGCCGATGGTGTCCATATCTGCAGTACACGTACATCACTGGATACATCTACCGAAGACAATTTGCCCATCGACTGGGATGCGGTATACTGAATTCTCATACAGTTAGGCCGTTCTCCAGGCACAGTACATCAACTGTTATATGCAGTTGTCGAAACTAAAGTATTCCTTGGTCGCTGACGTCTGATGTTGAAACGTATCAAAAATTCTTTCAGCACGACAGTGCACACCACGGTATGAACTACCTGCCCGAAAACTCACTGACTACATCGAGACTGCCTAACCTAGTGTGGAAAGTGTGTTAAAGTTCGAAACTATACCCCAGCTGTTCGGTGCTGATCACCGTTCGTAAGACCGATGCGTAGATGCGAAACGGCACTGTCTAACCTCTGTCTAGCGAAGTAGTTTTTTACGTGTTACACTGTGGGAGCAATCCGACAATTAACACAGAAGCGCCGTCAGTTCTCAGGCGCAGAGGTTCATGATGTGAAATAGTCTTAGTATCTCGAGCCACTGCTATGTAGAATGCACAGCTTGAGTTACTACTCTCAGTCCGAACATAATCTACACTTGGCACACAGCACACACGTATGTGGTGTTTAACAGGTTCCCAGGCTGTGGGAGTAATACTACGGGAAGTATAGCATTATTTGTTTACAGCTTTCTTTCAATGCGTTAGTAGTCCCTAACCGCAAACTCTTAGAACAAGAGGTATTAGAATGGGTGAACGAGTAAAACACATATGACTGCGACACACACACACACACACACACACACACACACACACAGAGACTGCAGTGAAAAAGGAAAGGTTATAGCTGTTCCTTAAGTACCCTGTGTGATGGGGTAAGGTCTTGGACAGACGAGGGTGAAAAGGTAGGGATTTTAATAATTTAAAACTGTCTACGTGTCACTAATAAAGCTTAAGATTCCTTTCATGACAGCAGTACTTTACTATGCATGCTACTGAAGCGTGCAGTGTGCCCTCGCCTTCCTGTGAAGTTAATTAAAGAGCCACTTACAGGGTTACACACAACCGAACGTGGACTCCCAATCACGGCGGAACATACTTTTTACTTTGACAAGTTATTTGCAGAATTCAAGAAATTGTGAATAAGAAATCCAGGTTCGACTGGATACTGAACCCAGGACCTAAGGAACTGAAGTCGACACCCACTTCAGTATCTAACCTCTCTAGTGCTACGAACAACATCACGTAAAAGACACGAGTCAATTTCGTAAACGATTCAAACAACTTATTTAAGAAACTTAACACCACCATATACAATTGTGTTGGCTCTCGAAAACAGCCGCGATAAGCGTCAATGAATCTACAAAAAAAAAAAAAAAACTCTGGGACACACTGATTTCGTGTATAAAAATACGTTCCGATCCGTGTCTCAACTGTATAACCTTGAACCGGCTGATCTTAGCCAGATACGGAAGATACTTAGAAAAATTATATAATTTTTACGAAACAAAACATCTAGCCGGTATTTCAGCTACTACATGGACACGTAACTGCTTTTCTTTTCAATGCTATGACTCATGGTCCAATAGAATGCAAGTCAATTTAAGTGTCCGAATAATCAGCAGACAGCATATCCTTTGCTCATAAACGACTCTAGTATTTCGCATCTGCCTATATTCGATACTATATCACTCCGTGAAACTAATTTATGACCGATATGTGCTTCTGACTTCCGAATTGCACGTTTCTAAGCAGCTAGCGCAAGGCAAAATAGTGCCACATTTCCTATTAAAAAATGTGCCACTTGCTTACACAAAACATTGTGTCGTGTGACAAGAGGTAGCACAAATACTCAATATTTTGTATCATTACATTCCCAAAACATAGTGGGCCTAATTTATCGGAAAGGAAATGTGAAATGAGTTTTCATAGCTGTATATCCGTTAAAATTGTTATTAGTGTTCCTCGTCCTGTTAGTATACAGAATACTCATATTTAATCAACACCGGAAGCTTTTAATTAACCCAAATGCTACACACACGCACAACATTGCATTGATGTTACGAACGCACAACACATCTCAACTGAAGCATAAATACGTCGACTTCAACTGATAAACTGATCTAAAGCGCAACACCGAAAACATTCTCCATTCCCCAACTAATCACAATCCTTACATCCTTACTTACATTTCCTCTGTGTTCCTGGCTGACTGGAAAAGGATTTCTTGTCGGACATTTCTGCTGAAATAGAGTTCAGGATTCGTGCAAAGCGCTGTAAACATAAACCTCTCGGGTTTGCTCACTTCGACCACTGTGCAGATATTTTCTACCGTCCTTCTAGCACCGACGTATCAACATGCTGTAAACAGCCTTATTATTAGCGAACGTACGTGCGTAGTCCTACTCAGCCACACTGCAATAACACACGAATGTTGCCACAATCCTACACACATGTATCGACTGGGGAACAGAATCGATCGCGATACATGGCGACGTATTCGAGTTTCTGTGATAAATTCTTAGCCTTTCATCCCGTTTACATGGCGCACCCAAAACTGGATTTCGTAAACCGATTTCCCGATATCGCTTCTAGATGGTCATGTAAACACTTCTGGAAATCCACTTTTATTGGCGTTTCTCCAATTCCGCAATCGATTTTCGCTCTCATGTAAACACAAGAGATTTTGAAACGTGCTTCCGCAGTCACGTTTTGTTTTGTTTTAAAATTTTTTGGCTAATATGGACGGAATATACTTATATATATTAGACTGAAGCTGCTTACACTTTGTCTAATTAAAGAGAAATAGCGATTGTGCAGGCTGTGTCAGAAACTTTAACAGCTGCTTTTCAGGCGCCATATTTAACAGGGACAGCAAATCCACTTAAGACCTTGATACGTAAACACTATAGCGAAATACGGTTTTTGAATTTTGTTTTTCATCTTTCGGCAAATGTGTCACCTGTAAACGTAGTGTTGGATACGAATCACGTAACGGAACTAGGAAAACGGCTGCTCTACGCAGTCTGAACCAAGCAAATAAGACTTTTGATAACGCTTTCGGTAGTAGATTAATTGCGTGATACGCTGAAGCGGGAACTATTCAAGTTTACTTTGAATTTCATATAGGAAAGTGAAAACAACCGTTGGTAGAACTAAAAGTAACGGTGATAACGGTCTAACCCACTACTTCCCCGGCGGGAAGGCGTGCCGATTCCCGACACGAATCCACCTGGCGGATTACTGTCGAAGTCTGGTGTGACGGCCAGTCTGTGGATGGTTTTTAAGGCGGTTTTCCATCTGCTACGGCGAATGCGGGCTGGTTCTTCTTATTCCGCCTCGGTTACCCTATGTTGGCGATTGCTGCGCAAACAGTTTCCACATAAGCGTACACCACAATTACTCTACCACGCAAACATTGGAGTTACACTCGTCTGGTGTGAGATGTTCCAGAGGTGGGGGGGAATCCATTGGGGGTCTAACCGCACAATAACTCTGGGTTCGGTGTGGGGCGTCGGTGGGATGAGTGGATTGCTGAAGCTTGTTGTGGGGTTGTGAACCACAGAGGGCTAAGCCAGGGACGAAGCCTCTCCATCGTTTCTAGGTCCTCGGTTCCATACCATAAAATACAACACAACTGTGGTAACATCAAGACTGCAACGGGGATTCTACTATTAAATGCACAGGAGAGAGCAGATAGGTGTAAAGTGTACGTTCAAGGCCTCTATGACGGGGAAGAATTGTTTAGTGTGCTAGAAGGAGAAAGAGGAGTCGATTTAGAAGAGAGAATGGATTCAATATTAGAATCAGAATATAAAAGAGCTTTTTAAGATATAAGGTCAAATAAGGCAGAAGAGATAATAACCTTAAATCAGAATTTCTAAAATTATTTAGAAAGTGATAGCAAAACAACTACTCACGTTGGTCTTTAGAATGTATGAGTCTGGTGGCATTCCATCCGATTTTCGGAAAAGTATCATCCACACAGTTCTGAAGACTAGAAAAGCTGACAAGTGCAAGCACTGTTGCACAATCAGCTTAACATCTCATATGTCTAATTTGCTGACAATAGTTATTTATAGAAGAATGAAAAAGAAAATTGAGGACGTGTCAGATGACTATCAGTTCAGCTTTAAGAGTCAATTCTAGCGTTGTGGTTGATAGTGGAAGCAAGCCTAAAGGAAAACGAACGCACGTTCACAGGATTTGCCCACCTAGAATAAGCGTTCGTCGATGTAAAATGGAGCAAGATGTTCGAAATTCTGAGAAAAATAGTGGTACAAGAGCAAATAGGAAATAATAAAAATGGACAATCAAGGACGAAAGGCTCGGATTAAAAAGAGTGTCAGACAGCGATATAGTCTTTCGCCCCTACTGTTCAGTCTGTACAGCGAAGAAGCAATGATGGAAATAAGAGGCAGTGAAGTTACTGTTGGAGATGGCAGGATATCACTACTATGTTTCGCTGATTACATTGCTAACCTGATCGAAAGTGAAGAAGAACTACAGCTGCTGAATGGAATGAACAGTTTAATGAGTACAGAATATGGATCTACATCTACATCCATACTCCGCAAGCCACCTGACGGTGTGTGGCGGAGGGTACCCTGAGTACCTATATCGGTTCTCCCTTCTATTCCAGTCTCGTATTGTTCGTGGAAAGAAGGATTGTCGGTATGCTTCTGTGTAGGCTCTAATCTCTCTGATTTTATCCTCATGGTCTCTTCGCGAGATAAACGTAGTATGAAACGTCCCCTTTGAAAAATTATACAGGACTGTGCTTAAACTGACACACAATATTTTGTTAGCGCAACGCAATCTGACTTTCAATAATCCCTACAAAAGAAGGGGCCCTGACTAACATTAAACTATACCTTTCACAAATCACTTACCTCACAAAAATCTTCGCTGCTCAAGCTACTGCAATACAGCGAGCGCCACTACTGCCAGCTAAATAAAAGATTCAAACTACTGAAGGCACTAACTACTGATAGGGATAGTTAGCAAATGAAAGATATTAATAGAGAACAAACAATGTATTTACCTTGATATCATCATATATAAATATAGCAGTTCATGACAAATTTCAAAACTCCGCCATCTCTCTCCCCACATCCACCACTGCTGGCGGCTCACCTTCAACTGCGCAAAGCTACGCGCTGTTCACAGCCAGCTGCCTAACACTACAATGGCGAGTATTACAACAATGCAAAGCAGACACAGACTGCACACAGCACAGCCAGTGATTTTCATACAGAGGTGGCGTTACCAATAAAAAAACCTAAACAGCCTCCTTTCATAGCCCCCATGCTCCCCACAAAAAATTTTACAAATTGGTTTGGGCAGTGGCCAAAACAGATTTGAAAAAATTTTTCATAATTACAATAACAAAGAAATCAAATGCACACACTTATTGATACAATGTTGGTCAAAAGCTCAAATTTTCTCACAGTCCATAAAGACAGTCCTGATCGTTCATTATGGTAAAATAGTAGTGTTTTTCTTAAAGGCTGAGCAGTAGAAGAAAATGCACACAGAAGCAGTGGATTTCCATGCAGTCTTGAAGAAGTAGTGTTTTCCTTCCAACGGAAAGACAGTGCTGACTCTCGACATGCATACAGGTAATGGGCCACAACAGAGCAAACCCACAGCAGAGTCAGTCGCAATTTTGAAGAGTATTGGTAGGTAGGTCATCACAGAGCAGACCCACTGTAGTCCTGGTTGAGATTACGGTATTGGTGGGCCACCAGAGGTGCAGACCCACTGCAGTCCTTGTAGAAATAATGGTATTGATGGATCATCAAAGATGTAGACCCACTGTAGTCCTTGTAGAGATAATGGTACAGGTGGGTCATCAAAGATGCAGACCCACTGTAGTCCTTGTAGAGATAGCCAGCAGCCATCTGTTGTGACTGTGCAGGTGCACAATCACCATTGAAGAGTCTTGCGGATAATATAGCAAGTCCATAAACCACCACTTGTGCACTCACAAAGTATTTGGAATTGTCCTTAGAACCAGCAATGCTGTTATCCAGTCCCCTGCTGAATTATTAACAAACGTGCAAACACTAACAGTCCCAACTTCTCACATACTGTGCAAATATTATGGCCAACAGAAACGTGTGCAGTGAGATGATACTTAATTTGAAGAACTGGTAACAATTACAATTTGATAACATAAAAATACAATAACAAAGGTACAAAATACATCATTACAGAACATAACAATTTAGATAACAATTGTAGTAACACAGGCTTTACAAAAGAATAGAAATAAACATATACATCAGTGTTACAAAAATAGTGACATAAGTACATACATAAAGATCAGAATAACTTTTGAAACATCAACTTCACACATAAGCATTAAAACAAAACAGAATAAATAATGTCTAAACATCTTTACAAAGAAAATAACATATTATAAATGCAAATTATATTTGAGGATAACAGTATTCCTCATCATAGTGAATGTAGCTTAATATTAAAAGAAGAAAAAATTCTATGAAACCACACAGAGACAGGAAGAAAACAAATACACAAGGGTACACAAACACATAGTGGGATAACACCAATAGGAAACGACAGGGTTCGTTTTCAGTGTAACATTTGGTACTGCAGTCCAACCCAAAACTTCATATATCTTTCCTCTTATTGTATTCTTTGTTTCCACCAAAAAAATTCTATCTAAGCATGCTTTCTGTATTTATATGTTCATACATTTCTTACCTCAACATTTATTTCCAAGAAAATCCTACCTAAACCTGTTTTCTGTACTTTTTTTCGTATAACTTCTCAATGCATTTCTTCCAATTCATTGCATCTCATTCTCTTATAGGCTACCCCCTCTTAAGCTAACTTAAATCTACTGAGCTCAGATGCTAAACTAAGGGACGAGGCAATGCAGCAGCACAAAATAAGTAACACAAACAGCAATGACCAAAAAAATGGAAAATTGCAAAGCAAGCTACAGTAAATCTAAATTACCAAGCAATGCAACATTACAACTAATAGGAGCCAATGTGCAGCAACAAGAAAAATAAATGAGTAGTAAAACTGGCTTAGCAGAGTAACACAAAGTCAAATTCAGTAACACTATGCCTGGCAAACAGCAGTAACTTATACCTAAACATGACATAGCTCAAGCAGAAAAAATATTACAGTAAAAACAACAATGGAGATAAGGGAAATGTATATTCACATCTTAATGTCTATGTAATTAAAGTGGTGCACCACAAATTATTCTACAAAAGAAATTACCAAGTACTTGAAAAGAAAATTATAGATGCAGTTGCTGTTATTAGTCCCTTCTTATTGTTCTCTCCATTCCAAGAGCTCCTTTTTCGAAGAATGTGGATCAGAAAATAATTATTTAATAAATCTGTTGACAGAAAGTGTTCACATTAGCAGATGCATTTAAGTTTATTTTATAAAACCAATGCTGCAACACGGCTGGAAACCAGATATTAAACAAAATGAGCAATCTCTTAACTACAAAGACAATAGATGTAAAATGTTTCTAATCATTTCATTAGGCATTTTAATAAATATCATAAATTACGAGCTCCACAGTATGCTTTCAACAAGGAAATGTCAATAGCGAGGACAATGGCCTCCCCTTTCTTTTTTTCTACCTGTGCTTCTGATGAGGCACTCACTAATGACTTGTTCTCCCGGCGTCTGACACAGCTACATGCCCACGACGCATTACGTGCAGGTGGTCACTTAACTTTCTTACGGAAATATTAACGACAGCATTTTCCGCTACTGTGACAGTCTCATATACAAAATTTCATGGGTCGAGAATTTGCGTTGCAAATGTGTAGAAGCAAAACCCTATAAATATAACAGTGTCCAAAAAATTTTCGCCGGCATTGTGATATATTCACGCATTTACACACATTTCATAACTCTTAAAGTACGAATCTTGGTTTCCAACAACCTTTTTCACAAACCAGAGTCCCTTAACACTACTCATTAGTCCTTACCTTATTCGTCGACACTTCTTCAATATTTCATCATAACAGCTACGAGGCTTAATCAAATAACTCATATAGCATCAGCCTATTAATCATAAACATACCTCAGCAGCATAATACACATCGTCGTCGTAATAATAACATCATAACACCTCAGTCAACTCTCAAAAACGTCGTAGCTTTCTGCAATAATTTAAAACCCTAAAAAATATTCTCTGCTCATTTCAATAATGTCATCTACCTCAAACGTACTTTAAAAATCATGATCTCATACCAAATACATCATTCAAAGCTCTCGTAGTATCACAATGGTTCCGAAAAATATGAGCATTTCTAGAGTACAGACAAAATACAATTTCGTAAGTGTGAAGTTATCCAACTGTGTAATTACGTAAACATCTGTCACTGATGTAGTAAAAAAAAATGTTTATCTCTCAGTTAAATGATCAGATAGCTGTGTAATTCTGTGTTAGAGAAATATGGTACCGAAGTGTAAAGTTGTATAAGCAAATACCATATTAGCTAGGGCTCCTTGTGCTTGCCAAACACGTGGTACACAAAGTAAGTGTGTACCCCCCTGAGGATTAATGTAATTATACCCTCAGGTGTTACATATTACAGCAATGGAATGAAATGTATCATGGAAAACCTTTGTATCCTTGTACTCCAAATATCTTTAAAAATAAATATTTTAAGTACAAAATCAATCACTCAAATACATGTCCTGTAGCGCTAAATGTGCGTCTTGTTGCAACATAATCTCTGTGGAAGTGTCGTAGTTATCGTCCTCCGAAAGCTAAGTTCTGCAGAAGTCAATGTACTTACCTCACGATAAACAAAAGTGAAATGCTTTGTGTATAGATATCGTAGTTATTGTAGTTATTACACTTATTGTTGTGATGAAGAAAGTACTATACTGTAACGTATTGTTGTGCTACGGACAACCCTGTCTCATTGTAGCTATACTACAAAAGTTACTACTAAAACCTGTTTTACTTTCCAGAAGAATTCAGAAAAACTGTGCAGATATAAAACAGATACACCGCAAAAGCGACATTGTAAATTATCACTCATTAGTAGCGTCGTGATAAAACTGTGTAGTTGTCACATAAACTAACCACTGTGTCGTCTGGTATCTCACAGAAAGTACTTTAAACCCAGAATGTATTTTCAAGTAAACCAAAATGTTGCATTAAAGTCTCATTAGCAGTACCAGTATGTGTCCTAAGTATGTAAGCCTGATAGTCGTTACGTAATCGTGCAACAAACAAGCAAGAATGTACACACACAATAACACTGTGACGTCTGTTCACTATAACAATGCATTCGTAATTTCTGTTTAAAAATGTTCCCTAGGTTCTAGACTGGATATTTAACTTCAAACATTGTTGCATGTTAACAGTTTCTTAAGTCTGACAAAGCATACTAGAAATGTGAAGTGAAAAGTTTTATGGCAAAGACAAAGTTAAAAAGTAGATTATCTTTCAATAAACGGTTTTACATGTGAAATGTGGTGTAAACCTTCACTCTTCCTAGTACGCAGAGTTTCAACTTCAACGCAATTATCATGTGGTATACGTCGGTAAAGAATACTGGAATTTTTCTCAAGGTTAGCATCTATGTTATTTTTCTCTGAGCCAGCCGGCGCACGCGGATGCCTGCGGTGCGAGTCATTGTCTGTTCCTTTGTTGGCGCGCGTCGTTATTGGGATTAGGAGACCTAACTTCTACAAATTCACCTTGCCAAGAGGGCCCTGCCCTGTTTGAATCCCGCCAGTTCTGATGAAATTCACGTCTGTCGTTTTGTGGGTACTTTACATAGTTTCTTGTTTGTCGGTCATGTGGTGGAGAATTTCTCCCTGAATCGTAACTCTGCGCCGAACTGTTGCGTCTGAAGTTATTCTGCCTCCCTTGATAATAATTGTTCTGGTTCCCATATTGTCTGTTTCTCTGATTGTCTCTGTGATAGTCATTACTACGGCAATGCGATCTTTCTCTGTAACTATTATTACTCTGCCAATGGTTGTCATATGGGTGGTGTCTGTTTTGGTCACGATTTGCGTTGTAAGAATAAGCTTGTCGTGTCCAGTTATTGCTTCTGTCGTCACAGAATTGTGACAGATGTGACCTGTAGTGATTGTTGTCCTGTTTTCGCATCCCACGACTGTCTGTGTCAATTTCTAATTCCTGTAAGAGTCCTTGAAAAGCTTCAATATCGTCTTTGCAACGTCCTGCTAAAATAATATGTCGTAAATGTTCAGGCAATTTTATTAAGCAAATGCGGATGAGTTCTGAAGGGCTGTATGGGTTTGAAAGATATTGATTCTTATGCAACATGTCTTCAAAATATTTGAGAAGACTGGAAAATTCAGATTGTTCAAAGTGTTTCATCATCATGATGCTATGTTTTACTCGGTCTTGTGTAGCTTGAGACCAATATGCTGAGAGGAAGGCATGATAAAAATCTCCTTCACTGTGACAATCGTGAATGACCGATCGCATTCTTATAACTGGTTCATTCTCCAAGTAGCCACACATAAATTCTAATCTGTGTTCTAACGACCAGTTGGGAGGAAAACAATGAGAGAATTGATGGAGCCATGCTTGTGGATGAATGTCGCTGCCAGAATTCTTAAATGTTTTGAATTTACGTGTAGTAATGAACAGCTTATAGTCAAAATCATCATGTCGGCGAGTCGCATAGCGGTCATTGTTACGTCGTGTCGGCTGTTCCATCTCAAAATTCGGTGCACATTGCCAATTTCTTTCATAACTTCCGAAATGCGCTGTGTTATTATTTTGTGGCTGTTCCGTATTTCTATGTCCCTCTTCCCGTATTGGGGTGCGAGTGTCCTCTGAAATATGTAATTCTTGTACTACTTGTGCCAACTGATCTTGCACTTCCCGGATTTCTCTTTTGTACTGTGTATTGATTTGCTTTTGATTTTGTTTGAATTTTCTAATTTCTACATACTCTTCAGTGTCAGTGAAGGCTACAGGTGTTGTGTCATTCAGATCATCATCTACCTTTGTAGATAAGTTAGTGAACTGATCTGAAAGTTTGGCTACTTTATCCGATAGTGAAATTATTTCCTCTGTATGTTTTTCTGAACCAAGTTTCAGAGTATCTACTGTGTCCTTTAAGTTTTCCTAAGTTTTTGCAAGTTGCGTAACCGAATCGGTAGATGCAACTGAGTCAATTTTAGCTTGCAAGGTGTCGTGATTTTCATGAACAATGGTTTGCAGTTCTTTTATGGCTGCTTCGTGATTCTGTAATACATTTTCATGCCGCGAAAATTTGTGTTTTTACGTCATTACAGACTTTTTGACATTTCGATTCAATGTTATGTAACTCACTAGTTAAACCTTCACGTGTTTGTTCAAGTGTGGTGTCTAACTTTTCAAGCTTTTGTCCCATTTGTTGCATTAATTGTAATAACAATGCACTGGTATCTGAAACATGTTCCTCAGTGCTTTTCGGCAGTGTATTTGCACCGGCAACATTCACATTTTGACAAGCGGAAAATGTGTCTTGACTCATTTGAGAAAACGGTGAGGACGCAAAACCTGAATCTACAGTATTTGCAAAATTGTGTCCTGTCATTTCGGATTCCTGAGGCGAGCTGTTGCCGACCGATCGATCGATAATGCTTCCCTCTTCACTAATTGTTTCACTGTCCACGCCATTGTTTGCCGCCCGCTCCATTTCCCTATGGACAATTACCAAATTACTACTTTGAACATCAGTTAATTCATTACTCGGTGGCGCTAACACACTGCTTTCATTTTCACTGTCATTTCTCAGTTTACTTTGGAGCCTAGTATTACGTTTTTCACACGCCATTATTGTCACAGTATTTCACACAACAACACAGAAAAACACAATTTGAAGATCAAAAATAAGAGAACACATTAACATAGCACTGAAAATAATATCTAGTTAATTGCAGCTGCGAAATACTTGGTGCAAATCTACATGCATGCCACAACTATTTTACTGTACAATAATGAAAGTCTGCAACTACAAAGGAGATTTTCTCTACTATTACGCGCTAGCAATAAACAAAATCTACACTAATTACACAAACTACAACAAAAAATCAGAAGATTCCAGTGAGGTATCCTCGGCTAAGGGTCGACATATGAAACGTCCCCTTTGAAAAATTATACAGGACTGTGCTTAAACTGACACACAATATTTTGTTAGCGCAACGCAATCTGACTTTCAATAATCCCTACAAAAGAAGGGGCCCTGACTAACATTAAACTATACCTTTCACAAATCACTTACCTCACAAAAATCTTCGCTGCTCAAGCTACTGCAATACAGCGAGCGCCACTACTGCCAGCTAAATAAAAGATTCAAACTACTGAAGGCACTAACTACTGATAGGGATAGTTAGCAAATGAAAGATATTAATAGAGAACAAACAATGTATTTACCTTGATATCATCATATATAAATATAGCAGTTCATGACAAATTTCAAAACTCCGCCATCTCTCTCCCCACATCCACCACTGCTGGCGGCTCACCTCCAACTGCGCAACGCTACGCGCTGTTCACAGCCAGCTGCCTAACACTACAATGGCGAGTATTATAACAATGCAAAGCAGACACAGACTGCACACAGCACAGCCAGTGATTTTCATACAGAGGTGGCGTTACCAATAAAAAAACCTAAACAGCCTACTTACAGTAGGAGGGAGCAATATACTGATTGACTCTTCGGTGAAGGTACGTTCTCGAAACTTTAACAAAAGCCCGTACCGAGCTACTGAGCGTCTGTCCTGCAGAGTCTTCCACTGGAGTTTATCTATCATCTCCGTAACGCTTTCGCGATTACTAAATGTTCCTGTAACGAAGCGCGGTGCTCTCCGTAGGATCTTCTCTATCTCTTCTATGAACCCTATCTGGTACGGATCCCACACTGCTGAGCAGTGTTCAAGCAGTGGGCGAACAAGCGTACAGTAAACTACTTCCTTTGTTTTCAGATTGCATTTCCTTAGGATTCTTCCAGTGAATCTCAGTCTGGCATCTGCTTTACCGACGATCAATTTTATATGATCATTCCATTTTAAATCACTGCTAATGCGTACTCCCAGATAATTTATGGAATTAACTGCTTCCAGTTGCTGACCTGCTATTTTGTAGCTAAATGACAAGGGATCTATCTTTCTATGTATTCGCAGCACATTACATTTGTCTACATTGAGATTCAATTGCCATTCCCTGCACCATGTGTCAATTCGCTGCAGATCCTCCTGCATCGATCCTCCTGGATCGAGAGTAAATCGAGGAATGGCGAAAGTAATTAGAAGTATCAGAAATGATAATAGCGAGAAACATAAGACGAGGACTGATGGTCACGAAGTACAGTACTGGCCGTTAAAAATGCTACACCACGAAGATGACGTGCTACAGACGCGAAATTTAACCGACAGGAAGGAGATGCTGTGATATGCAAACGATTAGCTTTTCAGAGCAATCACACGAGGTTGGCGCCGGTGGCGACACCTACAACGTGCTGACATGAGGAAAGTTTCCAACCAATTTCTCATTCACAAACAGCAATTGACCGGCGTTGCCTGGTGAAACGTTGTTGTGATCCCTCGTGGAAGGAGGAGAAATGCGTACCATCACGTTTCCGACTTTGATATAAGTCGGATTGTAGCCTATCGCGATTGCGGTTTATCGTATAGCGACATTGCTGCCCGCGTTGGTCGAGATCCAATGACTGTTAGCAGAATTTGGAATCGGTGGGTTCAGGAGGGTAATACGGGACGCCGTGCTAGATCCCAACGGCCGCGAATCACTAGCAGTCGAGATGACAGGTACCTTATCCACATGGCTGTAACGGATCGTGCAGCCACGTCTAGATCCCTGAGTCAACAGATGGGGACGTTTGCAAGACAACAACCATCTGCACGAACAGTTCTGCGACGTTTGCTGCAGCATGGACTATCAGCTCGGAGACCATGGCTGCGGTTACCCTTGACGCTGGATCACAGACAGGAGCGCCTGCGATGGTGTACTCAACGACGAACCTGGGTGCACGAATAGCAAAACGTCATTTTTTCCGATCAATCCAGGTTCTGTTTACAGCATCATGATGGTCGCATCCGTGTTTGGCGACATCGCGGTGAACACACATTGGAAGCGTGTATTCGTCATCCTCATACTAGCGTGTCACCCGCCGTGATGGAATGGGGTGCCATTGGTTACACGTCTCGGTCACCTCTTGTTCGCATTGACGGCACTTTGAACAGTGGACGTTACAATTCAGATGTGTTACGACGCGTGGCTCTACCCTTCATTCGATCCCTGTGAAATCCTACGTTTCAGCAGGATAATGCACGACCACATGTTGCCGGTCCTGTACGGGCTTTTCTGGATACAGAAAATGTTCGACCGCTGCCTTGGCCAGCACATTCTCCAGATCTCTTACCAATTGAAAACGTCTGGTCAATGGTGGCCGAGCAACTGGCTCGTCACAATACGCCAGTCACTACTCTTGATGAACTGTGGTATCGTGTTGAAGCTACATGGGCAGCTGTACCTGTACACGCCATCCAAGCTCTGTTTGACTCAATGCCCAAGCGTAACAAGGCCGTTATTACGGCCAGAGATGGTTGTACTGGGTACTGATTTCTCAGGTTCTATGCACCCAAATTGCGTGAAAATGTAATCACATGTCAGTTCTAGTATAATATATTTGTCCAATGAATACCCGTTTATCATGTGCATTTCTTCCTGGTGTAGCAATTTTAATGGCCGGTTGTGTAGATGAAGTTAAGGAATTCTTCTACCTAGGCAGCAAAACAACCAATGACGGACGGAGCAAGGAGGACATCAAAAGGAGAATAGGACTGACAGAAAGGGCATTCCTGGCCGAGAGAAGTCTACTGGTATCAAACATAGGCTTTAATTTGAGGAAGAAGTTTCTGTGAATTACGTTTGGAGCACAGCTGCTGAAACATGAACTGTGGGAAAACCGGAACAGAAGAGAATCGAAGCATTTGAGACGTGGTGCCACAGACGAACGCTAAAAATTAGATAGACTGCTAACGTAAGGAATAAGGAAATTCTGCACAGAATGGGAGTAGGAGCGAATATGTGGAAAACACGAGAAGATGATGTGACAGGATGACAGAACATCTGTTAATACATCAGAGATTGACATCCGTGATACTAGAGCAACCTGTAGAGGGCAAAAACTGCAGAGGAAGCCAGAGAGTGGAATACAGTTGGCAAATAATTGAGGACGTAGGTTGCAAGTGCTACTCTGAGTGGCAAAGGAGAGGAATTCGTGGCAGGCCTCATCAAACCAGTCAGCAGGCCGATGACTCAAAAAAAAAAAAAGGTTCTATTTTCTGATATCCACCTCAGGACTCCCTGTAACGTCTGGATATTTTTTTTAGAGAAGTGGGGAGTTCTGGAAGATAGTTGAATGGGAGGCTTTGCCGCGAACCTGGTCGAACGTATTTCATAACTTATCTGAGGGCACAATGTTCATTTGTACAGGGTGTTACAAAAAGGTATGGCTAAAATTTCAGGAAACATTCCTCACACACAAAGAAAGAAAATATGTTATGTGGACATGTGTCCGGAAACGCTTACTTTCCATGTTAGAGCTCATTTTATTACTTCTCTTCAAATCACATTAATCATGGAATGGAAACACACAGCAACAGAACGTACCAGCGTGACTTCAAACACTTTGTTACAGGAAATGTTCAAAATGTCCTCCGTTAGCGAGGATACATGCATCAACCCTCCGTCGCATGGAATCCCTGATGCGCTGATGCAGCCCTGGTGAATGGCGTATTGTGTCACAGCCGTCCACAATACGAGCATGAAGAGACTCTGCATTTGGTACCGGGGTTCCGTAGACAGGAGCTTTCAAATGCCCCCATAAATGAAAGTCAAGAGGGTTGAGGTCAGGAGAGCGTGGAGGCCATGGAATTGGTCCACCTCTACCAATCCATCAGTCACCGAATCTGTTGTTGAGAAGCGTACGAACACTTGGACTGAAATGTGCAGGAGCTCCATCGTGCGTGAACCACATGTTGTGTCGTACTTGTAAAGGCACATGTTCTAGCAGCACAGGTAGAGTATCCCGCATGAAATCATGATAACGTGCTCCATTGAGCGTAGGTGGAAGAACATGGAGCCCAATCAAGACATCATCAACAATGCCTGCCCAAACGTTCACAGAAAATCTGTGTTGATGACGTGATTGCACAATTGCGTGCGGATTCTCGTCAGCCCACACATGTTGATTGTGAAAATTTACAATTTGTTCACGTTAGAATGAAGCCTCATCCGTAAAGAGAACATTTGCACTGAAATGAGGATTGACACATTGTTGGATGAACCATTCGCAGAAGTGTACCCGTGGAGGTCAATCAGCTGCTGACAGTGCATGCACACGCTGTACATGGTACGGAAACAACTGGTTCTCCCGTAGCACTCTCCATACAGTGACGTGGTCAACGTTACCTTGTACAGGAGCAACTTCTCTGACGCTGACATTAGAGTTATCGTCAACTGCACGAAGAATTGCCTCGTCCATTTCAGGTATCCTCGTCGTTCTAGGTCTTCCTCAGTCGCGAGTCATAGGCTGGAATGTTCCGTGCTCCCTAAGACGCCGATCAATTGCTTCGGACGTCTTCCTGTCGGGGCACCTTCGTTCTGGAAATATGTCTGCATACAAACGTACCGCGCTACGGCTATTGCCCCGTGCTAATCCATACATCAAATGGGCATGTGCCAACTCCGCATTTGTAAACATTGCACTGACTGCAAAACCACGTTCGTGATGAACACTAACCTGTTGATGATACGTACTGATGTGCTTTATGCTAGTAGTGTAGAGCAATGAGTCGCATGTCAACACAAGCACCGAAGTCAACATTACCTTCCTTCAATTTGGCCAACTGGTGGTGAATCGAGGAAGTGCAGTACATACTGAGGAAACTAAAATGAGCTCTAACATGGAAATTAAGTTTTTCCGGACACATGATCACGTAACCTCTTTTCTTTATTTGTGTGTGAGGAATGTTTCCTGAAAGTTTGGCCGTACCTTTTGTAACACCCTGTATACGTGACAGGAAGCTTGTATCAATTTTTTAAGGTATCGTCTATTTGGAACAACAGTGCCAGAGCCAAAATATGGGATCTGATCCCACAAGCACTCTGTATATGTCATCGGTGTTTGCATGTGTGCTGTCAACTGATAGTGAGTGGAAGAATTGTAATTATCGAGGAAGATGGCTCAGTGTTGTAGGCGTTGCGTCGTTTTTCCTAGAACGCATTTCTTGGGGTTGAATAAGGAAATTAATCGTCCATTATGAGGCGAAATTTTAAACAACAAGAAATAAATGTAACATATGAATGCCAAACATGATAGTCAGTGCATTTCTTTTTCGATTTATAATTAATATTATTTGAAATGACCATTTCAGTCGCATATGCGATGGGTTCTTTATACCCATCATCGATTTTGTGAGAAAGGACGGCCCCCATGCCATGCTTAAAGGTGTCAGTGGCTAGAATAATTCATTTTGGTGAATCATAGGTGACCAGATAAGGAACGGGATTTAGGTAATGCTTACCTTGTGAATAACCTCCACAAACTACTTTGATCTTTCAAGTTTCACACTTTTCTTGCACAGATTTTTAAGGTGTCTGGGATGAAGGCGGCATTTAGTTTAAATTTTGCGTAATAATTTATTTTTCTGAGAAAAGGTTGAAAGTCTTCGAAGACTCTAAGTAATTAAATTTTTTTCTGCCGGCTTCTACCTGTTGGTGAGTCGGTTGAAGTACTTTACAAATTAGTACAAGGCCTATACACTCCACTAGCTCCTAGCAGAATCGGTGTTTTTGTAGGCGACACTTTAATCCATTTCATTTTAGTGGATGGAGCGATAGCCTTATGTCCCACAAGATATTGCTCTCTATTAGCAGCTCTTATTAACATGTTGTCCAAATAATTTACTGTGTTCGGAATTTTTAGAATTAGCTGCGCGAAACAACACTGGAAAATTGCTGAAAGGCAACCTGTTGTATGGGTGATAGCAAAACGTGTTTTTTATGACCTTGAATTGGCGACACTGTTCGTCTAGTGGAGATTCTAAATAAGCTTTATACTGATGATGTGTGAGATCTCTGAGACATGCTGTGTAGATGTTTTAGTTGACGAGTGTTTAATTTTCAAATTTAAATTTTTTTTTTGCAGAAAGAATGAGCTCGTTTTCGGAAAGTAGCTCTATCGTGGTCGATATGGATTCTAGTACCTTTTTTCCGCAGCTCGTGATCTCGCGGTCGCTTTCTCGCTTCCTGAGCACGGGGCCCCGATTTCGATTCCCGGCGGGGTCAGGGATTTTCACCCGCTTCGAGATGACTGGGTGTTTGTGTTGTCCTCATCATTTCATCATCATTCATGCAGGTGGCAAGACTGGACTGAGAAAAGTTTGGAAATTTGTGCGGACGCTGATAACCGCGCAGTTGAGCGCCCCCCCCCCCCCCCCCCACCGCCCAATCCAAACACCATCGTCATCTAGTACCTGTTTCCAAATCAGCATAGTCTCATATCACGATTATTAAGTATTTAATTGTCATAAATGTCTCATATTTTTGTTTTGCACTATATAAGCAATATTATTACGCTTATTTCTGACGCAAGTCAAAAGCTTGAATTCAGCTGCGTTTACATTAAAATATCGCAACATTTCAACACAGCCTCGATCTACAACCAAGTCTAAAAAATCTGACTTTAACCACCGTATCCAGTACTATTAAAAAGAACTTTTTACTACCTTTCACATCTGGATCAATATCACATATGCTTTTGTTATTAAACCACCACAGTAAGAGGTGCATTCAAGTGCTAAGGCCTCCGATTTTTTTTCTAGTTAACTACCCACCCGAAATCTATGAAACTGGCGTTACTTCTCGACGTAATCGCCCTGCAGACGTACAGATTTTTCACAACGCTGACGCCATGATTCCATGGCAGCGGCAAAGGCTTCTTTAGGAGTCTGTTTTGACCACTGGAAAATCGCAGAGTCAATAGCAGCACGGCTGGTGAATGTGCGGCCATGGAGAGTGTCTTTCATTTTTGGAAAAAGCCAAAAGTCACTAGGAGCCAGGTCAGGTGAGTAGGGAGCATGAGGAATCACTTCAAAGTTGTTATCACGAAGAAACTGTTGCGTAACGTTAGCTCAATGTGCGGGTGCGTTGTCTTGGTGAAACAGCACACGTGCAGCCCTTCCCGGACGTTTTTGTTGCAGTGCAGGAAGGAATTTGTTCTTCAAAACATTTTCGTAGGATGCACCTGTTACCGTAGTGCCCTTTGGAACGCAATGGGTAAGGATTACGCCCTCGCTGTCCCAGAACATGGACACCATCATTTTTTCAGCACTGGCGGCTACCCGAAATCTTTTTGGTGGCGGTTAATCTGTGTGCTTCCATTGAGCTGACTGGCGCTTTGTTTCTGGATTGAAAAATGGCATCCACGTCTCATCCATTGTCACAACCGACGAAAAGACAGTCCCATTCATGCTGTCGTTGCGCGTCAACATTGCTTGGCAACATGCCACACGGGCAGCCATGTGGTCGTCCGTCAGCATTCGTGGCACCCACCTGGATGACACTTTTCGCATTTTCAGGTCGTCATGCAGGATTGTGTGCACAGAACCCACAGAAATGCCAACTCTGGAGGCGATCTGTTCAACAGTCATTCAGCGATCCCCCAAAACAATTCTCTCCACTTTCTCGATCATGTCGTCATACCAGCTTGTGCGAGCCCAAGGTTGTTTCAGTTTGTTGTCACACGATGTTCTGCCTTCATTAAACTGTCGCACCCACGAACGCACTTTCGACACATCCATAACTCCATCACCACATGTCTCCTTCAACTGTCGATGAATTTCAATTTGTTTCACACCACGCAAATTCAGAAAACGAATGATTGCACGCTGTTCATGTAAGAAAAACGTCCCCATTTTAAGTATTTAAAACAGTTCTCATACTCGCCGCTGGCGGTAAAATTCCATCTGCCGTACGGTGCTGCCATCTCTGGGATGTATTGACAATGAACACAGCCTCATTTTAAAACAATGCGCATGTTTCTATCTCTTTCCAGTCCGGAGAAAAAAAATCGGAGGCCTTAGAACTTGAATGCACCTTGTACAGGTTAACAGTGGCGGGAAAGACGTATACCATCGTTGGTTTCGTTTTCTGATTCAGAGTTACTTGTTCCATGGATCTCACAGAGAGAGAAATCTGTGAGACATGTAAAGAAGTTATGGATACACTAGAACTAACACCGTAATCTTAAAACCTGCTTCTGTAACCTAGAAGTACCATCCCTGTACGACAATTCTGAAATTCATTAGTGAAATGACAAGAAAATAGAAGCTTCTCCTCACAGCTGGTCAGTATGTGGTATAAATCCTGTCTAGATGGGACAGGTTGTGAGAAATGTGTTACGAAATCTGAGAGAAACTTACGTGGTTCTAGGGAAAGAAATGAAAGTGCAAACAATTGCAAGGAAGGTGCAAATTCCAATATACACCACAAACAATACAGGACGTTGGTGTAAGTAAATCTCTGAGATTAAGGAGCTGACAAAAGAGAGGAAAGTGTTGTGAGCGACTTCAAGCCAGTTAGACACCTGACGGTTCAAAAATAAAAACTCATTATTGAAAGAAAATATACAAAGTAAAATAGTTTTTTCAGCCCTAGCATAGCGTATGGAAATCACCACGCATACCGAAAACGAATCTAATATACTTCGAAACTTCATCATTTCTAAGCTGTAGGTCTCCTAGGGTTAAGACGCGTTGTTCTAAGAACCAGACACCACGAACTATATATATATGTATAGGGTGTCCCAGCTATCTTGTCCACCCAAAATCTCTCTGGAACAATAACAGCTATTGGACTTTCACCGGCATCAATGTAGGGCTGAGGCCCATGAATGTACATATTTGGAAACATTCTAAAACGAAAACATATGTGTTTTTTAACACAAACTTATGTTTTTTTTTAAATGGACCTCCTATATTTTTTCTTCGGCAATCCATAGCATGACAAAGCACATACACAATGGCGTTGATTGCATCGCATTATTCCCACTACATCCCGAGATATTGAGACGCGAAGTTAACGCTTGAAACACCCGACATGCGCTGCTAGCGTACGTCCTGAGGCTCAGGCGTGAACCCCATGCTGCCCGTAATCGCGATGTGATTGTGTAATCACACCTCCATACTTATCAAAAGGGACACTTACTTGTCAATCACATCATTTAAGTTCATATAAACATAGGCCCGCAAAGTTTTAGTTTCGAAGTTATTGCTAATAAAAGCTTTGCCTGAAATTTAGCAACTTCGCTAATATGAAGCCATTGCAAAACTCTACAAAGTTAAAGTGACGTACGATTTCCATTTATTTTATTGATATCGATCTGGTGAATCTAATAAAGCATGTTCCGGACGTGTATCTGCAGTAGTTTTCCATAACATCCAGAGAAACAAAGACGTAATTTCGTAAAATTTTTAATTTATTAATTGCTTGGCATAATTCTTTTTTAAAATTTCAGGCAATTGCACAAAGTTTTCACCAAATGATGGTAATAACGTTAACTGAAACTGTATGAATGTGTCTGATAATCTGCTTTTATTAATATCATAGCACACGTGAATTCATGGTAAACTGGAAAAAAACAAAGCTCAGTGTTAATGAAGTTGTAGTTGGATAACGTACAAGATATTCATTAACTGCAGCCATAACATTACCATCACATTTGCCGTAAATAAACACCATAACGGCGTATTCCTCTGTCGTAAATTTGAAAGGCATACCTATTTCATAAATAAGCTGCAAACTAGAACAGGTACTATGTGGGTTGACTTAAATACACTGTTGTTATTATGCTATTTCACTGAACAATAGAAAAAAGTAACTCGTTTCAAGGTTTGGAAACGGCTGAAACAACTTCCTAACAGTTGCCAACAATGACATAAACGTTTCTACATCGTTAATGGAAATTCAACAAATTTACTTCTGTAATAATCTTTTCTTCCCTTGATGTTCTGGAAAACAACTGCAGATACACGTCTGGAACGTGTTTTACTGGATACAACAGAGCAAATTGCGATGGGTTCATATTAGCGAAGTTTCTCAATTTCAGGCAAAACCTTTTATTAGCAATAACTCCGAAACTAAACATCTGCGGACTTATGTTTATATGAACTTGTAGAATAACATAGTAAAGTATTTGCATATCTTCGTGAACCACCATGTACTTATGATCATCCATTTGCCATGAATCTTCTATGATTCCTACGTATGTTCTACAGCTTGTATTTTTGTTAAGACAATGATCAAGGCGATTTCACTTACAGTTTAATTCTAGGAAGCATTTTGATCGTAGTATATTTGGCCACAAACGTATCATATTTCCTTAATTTCCAATATTCATTGGTGGAAAAAAAGTCACATCACCAAGAAGGAGTTGTGCGACATAAACGAAAGTTGGTAGGCGTTATAACATCCACGATATATATATTTTTTTTATTACGAGTGGAATATGAACGTGTGGATAATATTCATTCAATTATGCAATTATTTCTTAAAAAGATGTAAAACAGAGACAATATTTCTCACACATTCTTTGTTAATCTATGTCATTCTTTTCTTTTGTTATGTACCCTTTTGTCGTCTTCTTCTGATGTACATCGCAAGACGCGAATCGATTTGAGATCTGTTAAATGAAAAACATTTACTGTAAAATTATTGTACTTTTATGTTCATTTGCTGATAAAAACAAATAGAGCCAAATACGTTAAAACTATTTATGATTAATTATTGAAAATTCACTTCCTGTTTTAATTATAATTTTGTATTAATTGTTTTATCATAGCTGCAAGAAGCGCAGCCATTGTTAGTTGCGATTATATAGCAACTTCGTCTGTACTTCTAGTTGAAAATAGCATGGGTTTGTGTTAAACTAATTTGAAAAACAATTTAATCATTTTTCTTATTAGTAGCATCAATTTAAATGATTTAAATGATTTATTGGGAAAAGGAAAATCTTAATTAAAAAAAAATCCTCTATCTTTTGTTGGCCGCCATCTTAACTTTTATAACAGCGGCAAATTTAAATTACTTGAAACTGCTAACTTTCAATAATCCGATGTGTAAGAAATAAATGTGCACCGGTGGCACTGAACTCTATTTATAAACGAAAAAAAATTAATCGAATCAGACTGCAGTTTCTAAGAACAGTGCTAATGGTATTTATTGTTGAACAAGATTTCATTGCTGATGTATGTGGCCAAAATTAAACTACGCACGAATCACGGAGAAAAATATTTCTCGTAGTATACGCCAGTGTTGTGTGCGGGTGGTATTCTGTGGTTTCTTTTCATGATCAATTTGCTAAGAATAATTAAATCCATCGAAGACAAAAATTATAAAAGCTCTGATGTACGATCTGTAATTTTAGTGACATGAACTCGGCTTACAGTCAACATTATTACACTACGTCAGGTGGAATTCTTGTACAATTTCAACAAAATAATTATCCGGGAGAAGTTGTAGTTTGAATAATGCATTATAAATGTGTATAATATTGTCAGTGTCATTTACAAAATCAAATCAATGCAACTGCCAAAAAAAAAAAAAAGAAAAAAAGAGAGAGAGAGAGAGTGAATTTAAGCCGCATAATACCATAGAGTATCGTATCATCCATATTCATTGCACTTGTCGATATTGATGATACACAAAAACCGCCACAGCGTGTTTCTATATCAAAAAGACGATGTCTATTTAAATTTCGGGCCAGTTGTATAGGAGCGGCGCTAGTAACGCCACTATGAAAATGAAAATCTGGTTTGCCTTAAATACAACCTGTAGAGCGTTAGTAACCTTTGAGATGGGATGTGCTGTGCTGATGTTTGTCAAGAATGCCTTAAAGGCGACAGAGACGCCATAATCAACACTTCACTGAATTTGTATGGGGTCGTGTAATATGGCTACTAGAAGCTGGAAGTTCCTTTCGCGATACTGGAGAAAGACTTGGCAAGACTGCAGCCATTGTACATGACTTCTGGCAATAGTGGTTAGAGGAATGTACGGTCGCAAAAAGATCATGCTCCGGACAGCCACGTGGCACTACCGAGAGGGAAGACCACAATGTGCGGCGTATGGCCCAGGCGCATCATGCGGCATCTGCAGCTGCAATTTGAGCAGCAGTTGGGACAATAATGACACAACTAACTGTTACAAATCGGTTACTTCGAGGGCAGCTCCAAAGTAGACGCCCTGCACCGTGCATTCCACTGACCCCAAACCACCGCCATTTGCGACTTGAGCGGTGTCAAGAGAGCTCATTCGAGGGCTGGGGGAGGTCTGTAGCGTTTTCTGGTGAAATGTAGTTCTATAGAAAGCCATGAAAGAGCAATAAGTCGTAAGGAAGATGCAAACTGCGATCTGATGAAAGCTGATTCCGCCTCGGCGCCAGTGATGCTCATGTGCTGGTTAGAATGAGGCGAGTTGACAGCCTGCAACCAACCTGTCTGCGTGGTGCGTACACTGGACGGACATGGAGTTGTCTGGGATGTGATTAGGTGTGACAGTAGGAGCGCTCTCACGGTTTTCCCATGCACCTTGAATGCAAATTTGTACTCCAGTCTCGTGATTCGAGCAGTTGTGGTGCCTTTCACGTACAGCATTCCAGCGACTGTGTTTCAACAGGATAACTCTCGGCCAAATACTGCTGTTGTAACCCAGCATGCTCTACAGAGTGCCGACATGCTGACTTGGTCTGCTGGATCATCAGATCTGTCTCTGATGGAGCACAAATGAGACATTATCAGACGAAACCTTCGGCGTTACCTCGAAAAATCTCAACAACGCACAGTGCAATAATTGTAGTCGAAAAAGAGGCGAAAATTTCGAAATTGGGCTCTGTGATTGTCTAATTACCAATACAAGTTGTTGTACAGACCCACTGTCTTGTTGTCTCGGTTGCTGGCCCATGCTGACACAGCTATTGATTTGGCTGAGGAATCATGTTATCACACTGATACTCAAGATTTTCAAATATCTCAGAATTTTTCACTTGACTTTCAGCGTATTGCCGGAGCAACTGCTTCTAACTCAACTCTTCAGGTAGTCCGCAATACATGCATCATGGATGGTCCTGAAGGTGGAAAGATATTCTACACCTAGTGGCGCGTCGCTACTTTTCGTATCGTCACGGGTTGTCCGTAAAGCCAGATGTTCTGCTGCTAGATACGGAGAATGATGATGCATCAGTCCCTCCAGCGGAAGTATTGTCTTTGACGCATCAATGTCATTGCGGTGTAGTTCGCACGCAGAAAATCACCTCAGGTCATTGTACTTGGCAGGGCATGGAAATGACCTTTCCTAGTAAAGTTTGCTTGGAGCAGCCATCCCTCCTGCCTTTACACTTACTCCAGTGGCCACGTCCATCGTGATCGTGGCGATGTATGCACAGTGATTTTGCTTTCCCGTTCTGGAACACGTAACTGTTATTGGTCGTACACGCGTACTACGTGTGGAAGTATGAAACCGGAGTTTCCCTATAGATAGTGCTAGCCGCCAGTGTAGGGCCCGTGAGACCGTGTCTGCAGCGCCATCTGCTTCCGGTAACGGCTGACGACGACTGTCAACGCACAGTAACCCAAGTTGCATACAAAGGTATCTGTTTCGAGCCCGTAAACATGTCGAGTTTTATGCCTATGAACTACAATTTCTGGCCTGCATTGGTTTTTTGTTATCATTTGAAGAAAACTGCTGCAAAGACGCGTCTAATTCTTGTCTAAGCTTTCTGCGAACATTCTCTTGGGAAAACACTGTTTGGAGTGGTTCAAAAAATTCGAGAGTGGTTATTTTGATATGAGAAACGACGAGCGCGGAAACCACCGAACACATTCGACTAGAACGAATTGCAGGCCTTTTTGGATGAAGATGAAACCTTCCCGTCTCCTCTATATCTCTTTTGTTTCGGAACCTTCTCTTCTACAATAACCCATGAAAACTTCCCTTAGTATTTCTATCTCTTGCTTAATAATAACAAATGAAATCTTCCCTTTGAAATTAATTCTCTTTCTCAATCGTCGCATACAAATTTAAATGCTGCTTATTAAAAGTTATTTTCTGATTATTTTGACGAAACAGAATGTGTCGTCGTCGTGGCCCTCAGTCGTTACTTGCAATAACCCAAAACTGTTCCTTACCTTTTCTACTGTTACTGGATAGCCATCTGACTGCTACATCGAACTGTGACATGAATATACTTACTCTGTTTTACTATACTCTATTAGCTGCTGGTGGGCTTTCATAATAAGTGGCTGTATTTATTACCAAAGCTGACGTTATTCTTTAATAGCAAAGCTGACGTTATTCTTTAATTAATTTGACTGAAGTTACGTAATTCATAGTTAAACTTTTTATTGACAACAATAAAATTTTTGCAAAGTTTTACGTTGATGGTTTTTGAGATGGATTATAATCAGTAAAAAAATTAATTATATTCTGAATGAAATGATTTTACAAACGTTCAAATGGGACTTATTTTTTACAGTAATCTTACAACTAGAATTGCGCAAACATACCTTCACTAGTCTTGAGTTTCTCAAAAAATTAATTCATTAATATTAGTTCCTCTTATGATAATAGTTAGTTGATGTCTCTGTACATCCGTTTATAATCTCTTGTAAATCATAGCTACTGGCTGGCAGGCACACCGCTCCTCTCAACCTCTCGCTTCAGACCTGCTACCGACTCGCTTCACTTCTCGCTTACTACTGACTTCCTACGAACGCTGAAGTGCGGTCTCTCCTGCCAACAATGCTTTCTGGTGCAAACAATCCCTGCTACCATTACAAAATGTATCAGTGCGCGGTCTTTCCCGCTCTTTTCTTAAAATGTATCCATACGCTGTCTCTCCTGCCCTTTTTAAAACTATATCAATGTGCTGTCTCTCTTGCCAACAATACTTTGGTGCAGACAGTCCCTGATACCACAGTTATTTCCAACATGACAAATATTAATTATTCCTACTTAATCCTATTAATAAAATATAAACATCTTTCATAAATTGTGGTTTGACAATAGACAATAGAAATATACACGTCTTACATATCCCTCCACTGGATTTCCTTAAAATTTTCCTACGTCGTTAAGTCATCTGGACTTGACCTAAGGAGAAAATTTTATTATAGAAGTATGTGTAGTAATAAGTACGTAATGCCAGAGTATTTCTTTCAACAAAGCACATATATATACCATCATAAGAACATAAGAATTTGTTTTCCTAAATCTAACAAAGAGAATATTCAAAAGGGTATACATCAAAATATATAAATAATATGAGTCAGTAAGTTGGAAGTGTACACAGGGTAGTAAAAGTTATTTATCTCTCTAATGGCAAAAAATTAGAACGTAGTTTATGTGTCATTATAATTTTTTTCTGGTAAAATTGGCATCATATTGTAGGAAGGGAAAAAAAGGAATTGGATAGCATGGTCAAAGCACTGGCAACTGTCTGTGAATGCACAAGTTCCAATTCCAATTGTCCATCAGTAGTGATGGTGTGGATCTTAGTATGCAAGCACCTTTTGACGTGCATTATGAATGTGGTGTGCATCTTGGTATGCCGACACTCTTAGAAAACATCGTAGATTGAAGTAACGTGGGTCACTATTCACTTTGTTGGTGCTCCATAACCATGGGGATGCACAGGAATTAAGGTACAGGTATAATCATTTTGTCAAAAGGTTCACGGATATAGCTGATACCGTTATTACCAAATTTTACATCATCTCTTTCCTCAGTGTTCATAAAAATTATCGTTACCGTATTCTTATTTTACGTTTGCAAGGACAAAATATGTCACCTTGTGTGACTGTAGAAAAAGTTTATAGTTTTAAACAATTACATAAAAAACACATTTTCCATCTGTAGTGAATTCAGCCTACAGTACATATGACATTACGTGACAATTAACAACATAAACAAATATTCCTGTATGTGGAATTTAGTAGTACATTTAGGCATCAACATTTTAAATAAAATAGCAATTACCTTTATACAAACTATGTCACTTTCTGTAACTTTAGCACATAATTTCCTCATTATAATCTGGTGCTCATATAAATACTTACATAAAGACACTGTTAAATTACTTCACAGGTTGTGAATTCACAGTTTTTCAGTTTTTGAAATATGAAAGAACATTTTGACAAACTATGTTACTTTCTGTGACTTCAGTATGTTCGGTAATGTGGTCGTTAATTGCGAGTCATATTGTCAGTCGACTATATGTTATGTTTGAGTTGTGTAGCACACATCGTCATTGTTATTTAAGAGAAAAAATTTGTATTTTATGCAGAGTGCGAATTGGTATGCTGACATTTGGAGTGATCTGTTTTTCCTCTGTATGTATCTGATGTAAAAGATATCATGGTCAATGCAGAAAAAAATTTTTTCGAATAGCGTAGTATATATAGTAAGCAGTTTAATGTGGTTTCTCCATCTGTAGTGCTGCGCTGCGTTGTGTCACCTGTTATCAAAATAAACCATTGCTAAATTATATTCCTTAGATACTAACATCTTCATTCTCCTCTCTCCTTTGTACCTCGTGTCATCTCTCTTCATAGCCTATAATAAAATATTCATTGTTGATAATTGACAGCGCACAGCATGACTTTAATATCTCTCTGCATTCCCTATAATAAAATAGTCGTGGTTAATCTTCAGTGCACGGCATGACTTCAACATCTCTCTGCATCTGGAAAATCGTGTCAGCTCTCGACATGACCTGTAAAGCATTTATCCATATTTCTCCATATTCAATACTTATAATTAAAACTACGTTTATTTTGGTGAACTAATACATCAATGCTGCATGCACGGGTTAAAGAATACATCTAAATGCTACTACTGTACGAAAATCATTTGTACGTGTTATACATTTACATTTCAAGTAGTCCTGTTAATTGCTTCACTTACCTTATATAATTTGAAATAAATGTCCTGCGAGAACGCTTCTAAGACTGCTATTAATGTTCAGTGTATTTATCTGCGGTCGAGTCGAGGTGACCTGTTGTGCACATAAATAACCCATTAGTAGCTCACTGTGTTCGGGCTTGCTGGAATGTGTCAAAAAGCTCATTGATATACTCTGTCTATATGTATCCCTGTAAGAAGGTTTTTCTATTTTAAGAATTTCTTTATATTTGACATATGATGGTTGCCTCTCGATTTTTTTGTTCTGAGTGTCTCAATGTGTATTACATTAGCGTGCGGAGTATTTCGAATTCTGTACGGTCCTGCATATAGAAGTTCAAATTTTTTTGCATCGGTTCTTCCTTTTATGTGACAGATAATGGGTACGGACTAGTACCTTATCGCCAGTCTCGTACTTGCGTAACCTACTTACCGGCTTCTGCTGTCTCTTCCGACGATCTGCAGCTCGTTTAATGTTTGCTAGTGTCATGTCTGTTATCTCATAATGACGAAGTCTACGCTTCTTTGGAAAAGTAATCATTTCAGTAGGTTTATTCCGTGGGTCTTTATTCTTCAGTATTACAGTTGGTGACAGCATCGTTGACTCATTAGGTATTGCATTTATTACTTCCTGAAACTGTGAAATGTATTCGTCCCATGCTGTATGCTTTGTGTGGAAATAAATTCTACATAGTTTCCCGATCTCTTTCATTATTCTTTCTGACGGTTTAGAAGAACTGTGATATCTTGATATGTAAATTGGTGTTATGTTCTTACTCTCTAACATTTGTTTCCACATGTCTGATCCAAACTGCGGTCCTTTATCTGAAATAACCTTCTGTACATGTCCTACTATTGTTAGAAAATCTCTTACAAATGCTCTTGATACTGATCTAGCTGTTGCTTTCCTTAGTGGAGAAAATGTTACAAGTCTGGCTGTCAGTTCTACAGCTACTAGTATATAACTATAACCTTTATTTGTTCTGGGGATTTGACCGAAAAGATCTACTGCTGCCATGTGTCTTAACTTAACCGGTATGATGGGATACAGTGGTGGAATATGTAATACTGTTGATGATTTAGCTTTCTGGCATATCTTTCAGGATCCTATAACTTTGCAAATGTGTTTTTCCATATTGTTGAAGTGACAACTTTGACGAAGAATGAAAAAGTATTTCCTAGCTCAGTAATGTGCATAGCTTAGGTGCGTATACCATATCAATTTGTCTCTGATTCCTCCTGGAATGCATAAAAGCCAATTGTTGCCGTCTGGGTATGAGCGATTAAACATAATATTTTGATGTATAGTGTAATTATGTCTGATTTTTGCGTTGCTCTAGTCTCGCCAAAGCGTTACAATCTCTTTTAGTGTTTCATCTTTCTGCTGTTCACTATGTCCTGTAATGCTGATGATATAAAGTTTTCGAAAGCTACTTGTTTGATATACATAATACTATGGTTGTTGTGGCAGACGGTATTTTCTTTCTCTAGTCGTTTATGGTGTATAGATCTCGATAGTGCGTCAGCAACAATATTCTGCGTGCCTGGAATGTGTACAATAGTAAAGTCGAACTAATTTCCAACGGCTTAATCTATCCTGCATAAGTTTTGCTGATAATAAAAACTGGATTGCTCGGTGATGGGTATATACTGTGGTGTGTCTTCCATATAGATAATGACGGAATCTCTCAAATGCCCATACTACGCATAGCGTCTCTAAATCTGTTACAGAATAATTTCGCTCTGCTAGAGAAAGTACCCTTCTTGCAAACGCAATATGTTTAACGATTTTCTTACCATCCTCCTCTACTTCCTGGAAAATATGTACTCCTAGTGCTGTATCTGAACCATCTGTTGCAGTGGAAAAGTTTTGTGTTGGGTCAGGATGTGATAACAAAGGTGCCCTTAGTAACGCTTCTTTCAAATTCTCGAATTCAGCTTCAACGTCTTCATTCCATGACCAAATTGCGTTTTTACTTGTGAGCTGGTATAGCAAGGGTGTGTCTAATACTTCATAATGAATGAATTTTCTAAAACAATTAATAAGGCCTAAAAAGCTCGGTAGTTCCTTCTTATTTGTTGGCACGTCGATATCTTACAATGCTTGCAATTTGTCGGCCAGCCGAAGTGACCGAGCGGTTTCAGGCGCTACAGTCTGGAACCGCGCGACCGCTACGGTCGCAGGTTCGAATCCTGCCTCGGGCATGGATGTGAGTGATGTCCTTAGCTTAGTTAGGTTTAAGTAGTTCTAAGTTCTAGGGGACTAATGACCTCAGATGTTAAGTCCCATAGTGGTCAGAGCCATTTTTGAATTTGTCAGAGTCTGGTGCAATACCTGTTTGTGAAATTATATGACCTAGAAATTTTATTGAGGTTTTTCCAAATTCAGATTTACGGAGGTTTATAGTTACACCGTTCTGCTCGAATATATTCAGTAATTGTTGAAGAGTGTGGTTGTGCTGTTCCCAGTTTTCTGCTGCGATTAAAATGTCATCTACATATGTAGTAAATTTGTTTTTAAGATCCTGTGGGAGAATTGTATTCATGCCTCGTATAAAGGCTGCAGGCGAAATCGTTAATCCAAACGGAAGTTTACAAAATTGGTGACATTCACCAAAGCAAAGAAATGCCGTATACTTTCGGCAATTTGGATGCAACTGGACTTGCCAAAATCCTGATTTGAGATCGAGGGTGGTATATATAGATGTACCATGAAACTTTTGCAGTAACTCTTCTAACGTCTGTAGTCGGTCAGTTTCTGTAATGATTATTTTATTAACCTGACGTGAATCTAAAACCAAACGGAGCGATCCATCCTTCTTTACAACGATGTGTAATGGATTTATGTATTGGCTTGCTGCTGGTTCAATTATACCCTGATCAATCATTGCTCGTAACTCTTTCTTAACTGCTTCTGTGTGGATATACGGGCATCCAGCGCGGTACAGATGGGACCAACAACGTGCTTATTGGACCGCTCAGGATTGGCATCACGTCCTCTTCACGAGTGTCGCATATGCCTTCAACCAGACAATCGTCGGGGACGTGTTTGGAGGCAACCCGGTCAAGCTGAACGCCTTAGACACACTGAGCAGCGAGTGCAGCAAGGAAGGGGTTCCCTGCCGTTTTCGGGTGGCATAATGTAGCGCCGACGTAAGCCGCTGGTGCTCATGGAAGACGCCGTAACGGCTGTACAATACATGAATGTCATCCTTGGACCGATAGTGCAACCATATCGGCAGCATACTGGCGAGGCATATTCGTCTTCATGGACGACAATTCGCGCCTCCATCGTGCACCTCTTGTGAATGACTTCCTTCTGGATAACGACATCGCTCGACTAGAGTGGCCAGCATATTCTCCAGGCGTGAACCCTATCGAACATGCCTGGGATAGATTGAAAAGTGCTATTTATGGACGAGGTGACCAACCAGCCACTGAGAGGGATCTACGCCGAATCGCCGTTGAGAACAGGGACAATCTGGTCCAACAGTGCCTTGGTGAACTTGTGGATAATATGCCACGACGAAAACAGGCATGAATTGATGCAAGATGACGTGCTATTGGATATTAAAGGTACCGGTGTGTACAACAATCTGGATCACCATCTCTGAATGTCTCGCTGTATGTGGTACAACATGCAATGTGTGGTTTTCAGGAGCAATAAAAAGGGTGGAAATGATGTTTATGTTGATGTCTACTTCAGTTGCACATATTCGGGAACTCTCGGAACCGAGATGATGCAAAACTTTTTTTTTATGTATGTATGACACAATCGTCGTCACCATACCATGTTGCATCTTCTGTGGTCGCCGCGCAAACAACTTGTTCCGCTGGATCCGACAACGTTTCTTCAGCACCAGAAAGTAGTTTTCTTTAAAGTTTTTGGGAAGAAACAGCTTTGGCAGCATGGTGTCGTCACCAAAACCTTGCGTAGTTCCTCTTACAATTTTCAAGGTTGTCCTGGGCTGCTCCAACGTCATCAGAACCAATTGCAGCGCTCTTATGTCATTGATTCTGCCGCACAATTTTTGTGCACAGACGCAGCACGGCGCCTGGGTTCGCAACAGCAGTCATCTCCATCTGTCGGGGGTCGGCGCCGTTGAAAAGGTGTCTACGTCCGCGTTCAAGAAAGCCCCACGACCGCCCTCTTGTGACACAGCACTGACGAGTACGCTGCGGAAATTATTGGTCAGTGACAGGGGGGAGGAATGAGATTGTCGTTCCAAGAACAAGGTCGCCTGTGAAAGATGGCACCTCAAGACGGAACCACAAAGACAGTCACTGTCTGACACAGTAAATAAAGCGAGACGTCGGCGTGAGCACAATACCCCACACATTAGTGCCGCAGATACCACTCTGTATCAATCGCATACGATGATAGCACTTTCTTTGTTGGATAAAGCAGATCAAAGTTGTACTCGAAGTCATAACAGTGAAGCAGCGTTATAGTCAGTTGTACACTGATGTAAGACTACCATTTTATGTAGAATGAAGGGCCAAAGAAACTCGTATAGGTATGCGTATTCAAACACAGAGGCCAAATACGGCGCTGCGGTCGGCAACGTCTATGTAAGGCAAGTGTCTGGCGCAGTTGTTATATCGCTCTCTGCTGCTACAATGGCAGGTTATCAAGATTTAAATGAGTTAAGGTGGGAGTACGAGTGATGGGACACAACATCTTCGAGGTAGCAATGAAGTGGACATTTCTCCATACGACCATTTCGCGAGTGTACCGTGGATGCCAGGAATCCGGTAAAACAACAAATCTCCGACATAGCTGCAGCCGGAAAAAGATCCTGCATGAACGGTACCAACTACAACTGAAGAGAATCGTTCAACGTGACGGAAGTATAACCCTTCCGCAAATTGCAGCAGATTTCAATTCTGGATCATCAACAAGTGTCAGCATGTGAACCATTCAACGAAACATCATCGATGTGGGCTTTCGGAGGAGAAGGCCGACTCGTGTACCCTTGATGACTGCACGACACAAAGCTTACACCTCGCTTGGTCCCGTCAACACCTACATTAGACATATTGCCTGGTCGGACGAGTCTCATTTCAAATTGTATCGAGCAGATGGACGTGTACTGATATGGAGACAACCTCATGAATCCATGGACCCTGAGACTGTTCAAGCTGGTGGAGGCTCTGTAATGAGATGGAGTGATATATGGAGTGATATGGGACCCCTGATACGTCTAGATACGACGCTGATTGGTGACACATACGTGAGCATCCTGTCTTATTACCGGAATGCATTCATGTCCATTGTGTATTCCGACGGACTTGGCAACTCCAACAGGACAATGCCACACCACACACGTTCAAAATTGCTATAGAGTGGGTGTAGAAGCGCTCTTCTGCGTTTAAGCTCTTCCGTCGGCCACCATGCTAACTAGACATGAACATTATTGAGCACGTCTGGGTTGCCTTACAACGTGCTGTTCAGAATAGACATCCACGCCCTCGTACTCTTACGGATTTATGGACAGCCCTGCAGGATTAATGGTGTCATTTCCCTCCAGCACCACTTCAACACGTCGTGTTGGGGCCCTACACGGTATAGGGTAGGTGTATCAGTTTCTTTGGCTCTTCAGTGTTAATGCTAGTGTAATAATTCATTACGTTACGATCGCAAAGAACGGAATATGCAAAACATGTTATCGTGGATATGTACTGTAACAGGCGTGGGGAGACGAAAATTGATTAGTACAGCATATCATAAGAAGAAAGAAGACAGATGCCATCCAAATTGAGATAAATATGCTTCATATAAACAAAAAGGAGTAATATTTTTACTGATTAGAAAAGATTAGTCTACTTTTTATTCATTCTCTTGACTTCTGTAAGTAGCAGTGCCTTCCTGTAATGTTCTGTAAAAAGTACAGGACAAAAATTACCGAAAGAAACAATAACAACGAATAAAGCTATTTACACGAGAATGTACTTTACCGTGACGAAACAGGAAGTGATTGGTCTGGACTCATCGGTGGTTGATCGTAATTCGATAACTATAAGAATATGAGAGAATTTGTATAGCAACCATGTTATAGCGCTGAGCAGGTCTTTCATGATACACTTTTAAATTTTTCCGTGCACTTTCCACGTGTGTCGGATTTGCGTAGCGTTAGCCTTCTCTGCCAACAAATCATTCAAGGATCACAGACTGGAAAGATGTGAATTAGGCTTGAATGAAAACATGAAATTGGGCGGGGCTGTGCTTCATGACAGGAGTGTTAAACAGTTAGTTCAAGGAACACAAAGACGCATCCCACTTAATGTGGTCGTCGTGACAGAAAGTGATGAGAGCTGCGCGTAAGTTCCGATGATTCGGGTAGTAAGCTGTTGTAGTACCATGCGCTATTCCCATCTCTGACGTAAACATGGTATCAGTATCTAAAACTAGGTTTCTGCACGGCTCAAACATTCCAAAAATATCCTTCAAACATTTGATAGTGGTGGGCACTTTGCCATTCCTCGTGTAGAGTATCCAACAAATGTGCTCACATGCATCGTCGCAAACGAGCTCGAATCTGTTCCCCTCTTCTAACGTAGAATACAGACGTAAAGTATATTCTTGTGTACTGGGGCCTGAACAGTGTAGGCGGACAGTAAACCCTGTCAGATTTTCTACACCAGTTTACTAAGGCAAAAGTCTTACAGGGCCTTACCACCTACTGGATCCACTTGTGCATCTCCATCCAAAAAGTATAGTTCTCAGGGATCTTCAATCCGGTCTTAAAAATAACTATCTGCTCTCTTCCAGGTGTTTCATGATAGTACATAAATAAGCAAGGTACCATCAGTTCGGATGGTAAAACAGTTTTATTTCTGAGCTGCCCCCAGGCCAGATAACCCAAGACATTCCCCTCACAGCGTAAGGCTTGACACGTCTCCCATGTTCAAACGCTCTTTAGTGGGAGCCAATTAGGGGTCTGTGCCTTGTTTCTGGGCAAATGAGAGAAAGCCCCATCGAAATCGGGCACAGCACATCACATGGTTCAATGCCAGTCACCTGCGCCTGTTCGTTTTCCCTCATAAGTCCCTCGCTGTTTTCGCCGACAATGCGCCTCAGACCATCCGCGACATAGTTCTCTGTCCCTCGAATGACACGTGGTATTGTGCGGTGTCGACTGAGGACCGATCATACACCTAGGATGCACAAAACCAAACGCTGATGCCCAGCAGAATGAGGAACCACCCCAAATGATCACGCAAGTTACCTGGAAACAAGGGTACTTTTTTTTTAATATTTATGGGACTTAACGCTATGGTCATCAGTCCCTAAGCTTACACACTACTTAACCTAAATTATCCTAAGGACAAACACACACAACCATTCCCCGAGGGAGGACTCGAACCTCCGCCGGGACCAGCCGCACAGTCCATGACTGCAGCGCCTGAGACCGCTCGGCTAATCCCGCGTGGCAATGTTAATAAGGGGGCCCAATTAAGCATGTAACAGGAATAAACCACACCACTCACATAGCCATTTTAATGGAGGACGGATCTGCTATCTATGAATGGAAATAAACGCACAGTATAATTAAAGGATTTACTGACTTTGAGCATGAAGGTTACCAAATGAAGTCTTTAAAAGAACCATTAATAATCGGACAAGAAAATACATCTCGAAGTATAACCTTGCCACAGGTGGTTAAGGAGGATAAAATACAGTTAGTTATGTAATAACTCATAGGCACGGCCGATGACTACATAGGTTGTCAATTACACCAGAAAGTACACAAAAAGATAGGAACGAACACCATGAGCGTGGCAACACGCGCATTGAGAGCAATAATACAGATGCATGACTTTGCACTGATATGCCAGAACTTTATGACAGTCCACCCAATAGCCAGCATGTCCACCTTTGGCAGGGATAACAGCGGGGGCGTATCAAGGCATGGAAGCAGTGAGGTCTTGGTACGTCGCTAGGGGGAGATGACAACCACATCCGCACACACGAGTCGCCTAATCCCCGTAAACTCCGGGGAAGTGGGCAGTGAGCTATGATGTCACAGTCAATCACATCCCAGACGCCCTCGATGGGGTTCAGATTTGACACGTTAGGGGGCCAGGAAATCCACTGGAACTCGCTACTATGATCCCTGAACCACTCCATCAGACTCGTGGCCTTGTGACATGGCACATAATCTTGTTGAAAAATGCCACTGCCGTTGGGAAAAATAATCGTTATGAAGGAGTGTACGAGGTCTGCAACCAGTAACCAGTGTACGATACTCCTAGGTCGTCCTGGTGCCCTGCATGCGCTCCACTGCACCCATGGATGCCCACGCGAATGTTCCCCAGAGCATAATGGAGCCGCAGTACAAGTGTCAAGGAGCTACAGGGTGTTTCAAAAATGACCGGTATATTTGAAACGGTAATAAAAATTAAACGAGCAGCGATAGAAATACACCGTTTGTTGCAAAATGCTTGGGACAACAGTACATTTTCAGGCAGACAAACTTTCGAAATTGCAGTAGTTACAATTGTCAACAACAGATGGCGCTGCGGTCTGGGAAACTCTATAGTACGATATTTTCCACATATCCACCATGCGTAGCAATAATATGGCGTAGTCTCTGAATGAAATTACCCGAAACCTTTGACAACGTGTCTGGCGGAATGGCTTCACATGCAGATGAGATGCATTGCTTCAGCTGTTCAATTGTTTCTGGATTCTGGCGGTACACCTGGTCTTTCAAGTGTCCCCCCAGAAAGAAGTCACAGGGGTTCATGTCTGGCGAATAGGGAGGCCAATCCACGCCGCGTCCTGTATGTTTCGGATAGCCCAAAGCAATCACACGATCATTGAAATATTCTTTCAGGAAATTAAAGACGTCGGCCGTGCGATGTGGCCGGTCACCATCTTGCATAAACCACGAGGTGTTCGCAGTGTCGTCTAACGCGGTTTGTACCGCCACAAATTCACGAAGAATGTCCAGATAGCGTGATGCAGTAATCGTTTCGGATCTGAAAAATGGGCCAATGATTCCTTTGGAAGAAATGGCGGCCCAGACCAGTACTTTTTGAGGATGCAGGGACGATGGGACTGCAACATGGGGCTTTTCGGTTCCCCATATGCGCCAGTTCTGTTTATTGACGAAGCCGTCCAGGTAAAAATAAGCTTCGTCAGTAAACCAAATGCTGCCCACATGCATATCGCCGTCATCAATCCTGTGCACTATATCGTTAGCGAATGTCTCTCGTGCAGCAATGATAGTGGCGCTGAGGGGTTGCCGCGGTTGAATTTTGTATGGATAGAGGTGTAAACTCTGGCGCATGAGACGATACGTGGACGCTGGCGTCATTTGGACCGCAACTGCAACACGGCGAACGGAAACCCGAGGCCGCTGTTGGATCACCTGCTGCACTAGCTGCGCGTTGCCCTCTGTGGTTGCCGTAAGCGGCAGCCCTACCTTTCCAGCACGTTCATCCGTCACGTTCCCAGTCCGTTGAAATTTTTCAAACAAATAACAAATCCTTTATTGTATCGCTTTTCGGTCCTTCGGTTACATGAAACCTCCGTTGAAAACTTCGTCTTGTTGCAACAACACTGTGTTCTAGGCGGTGGAATTCCAACACCAGAAAAATCCTCTATTCTAAGGAATAAACCATGTTGTCTACAGCACACTTGCACGTTATGAACAGCACACGCTTACAGCAGAAAGACGACGTACAGAATGGCGCACCCACAGACTGCGTTGTCTTCTATATCTTTCACATCACTTGCAGCGACATCTGTTGTTGAAAATTGTAACTACTGTAATTTCGAAGGTTTGTCCACCTGAAAATGTACTGTTGTCCCAAGCATATTGCAACAAACGGTGTATTTCTATCGCTGCTCGTTTAGTTTTTATTGCCGTTTCAAATATACCAGTCATTTTTGAAACACCCTGTATGTTGTGGCGTAACAAGACAGCCACGCCACTCGGAAGTAGCCGAAAGGCACGCGCTAAGCTCAGGCAGATGGGCGTGAGGTCTGAAACAGGATACGTAATGAATGCTATAAAGAAAAGTACGTAGCTTCTGGAATACTTAACTTTAATCCATCCTTGTTGTATACATCGTTCTTGGTGAGACATGCTTCATACGATAACTATCAATTGCTGTGTAAGGCTAATGGCGCCTTGCTAGGTCGTAGCCATTGACTTAGCTGAAGGCTATTCTAACTATCTGCTCTGCAAATGAGCGAGGCTTCGTCAGTGTGCATCACTAGCTACGTCGTCCGTACAACTGGGGCGAGTGCTAGTACGTCTCTCTAGACCTGCCCTGTGGTGGCGCTCGGTCTGCTATCACTGAAAGTGGCGACACGCGGGTCCGACATGTACTAATAGAGCGCGGCCGATTTAAAGCTACCACCTAGCAAGTGTGGTGTCTGGCGGTGACACCACAAGCTATTCCCCTGAAAGACCAAAAATTCGTGATTTCCCATAGGCATGACGAAGAAGGTATCGAGATTCATCAGATCATACAACGCTCTGCCACTGAGCCAATGTCTAGTGCCGATGGTCACGTCTCCAATTCTGTCGTAATTGACAATTTCGCACATGGGTCGTCGGCTGCGGAGGCCGATCGTTATGCACTACCCAGCATTAAGGTCTGATGTTAGTTCCGCCACAATTCGCCACCTGTCCTGTTTTACGAGTCTGCCCAGCCTACGGCATCTGCAGTGAGGGGTGGCCGCCGAACGACGCCTGGACGGTGTTTCACCCTGATTTCGCCACTTGTTGAAGACACTCACCACAGGACTCTTCGATCACCCGACAAATCACGCAGTTTCGGCAATACTCACGCCGAACCTCCCGGCCATCACAATCTGCCCTCGATCAAACTCACACAGATCGCACGTCTTCTCCATTCTGCACACGGGCAGCACTCTCACTGATTCTAAATGCACAGTGCGTGTCTCTTACCAGCAGTCATTCCTCGCCAGGAGACGTTGCTATAGCGTGGAAGGGTTTATACGATTGTAAATCGGTGGTCGTAATGTACTCGATGGTCGGAGTAAGAACACAGTATCGTCCCTTGAGAGGAGCGAGTTAGATTCGTCTAGAATCTGTTTCGGCTGGCTTGACGATGTACCACCTTACAAGTTATTCAGTGGCTACATAAACAGACTGGCAGCAGTAATGGCTAGATGATATGATTTCACCCTTTCTTCAATACTTACAGATGAAGTGCAGACATCTTTCCTTCTGAAGGAACGCTTCTCTCATCAACCATGTCTCCTTCCCAAAGCAAAGATATCACTGAACGAAAACTTAATAACCTGTCAAGGAATGAGTTCTAGAAAAGCTGCACTGTAATATAATACGTGTCCGAGGAAGCGGCCACTTAGATGCTAATACTTGAGCATAGAAGCGGATGACGGCATTGTCCATCTGCTGCACCCATATAAAAATACGGTCTAAGAGGCGTTACACAAACACTTCACACCCCGCTATCATACGGTCCGCGTCACTCAAACGCCGGCTCACATGCTGCCTCGGGTGACGTCGCCGCCAGGCTGCTACTAAACGCATGTTTTCAGTAATGTTAGAAAGTGAACTCGCGAGAACTGTAGACCGAACTGAACCGTTTAAAAGACACACTTCGAACCCAGCTATCACTCTGTCCGCGTCAGTCAAACGTCGGCTTTCGCGCTGCCTTCGATGACGTCACAGCAAGGCTGTTGCTAAATGCGTGTTTTCGGTACAAATGGGACTCGCGAGGACTGTACACAGTCCTGGATCGCTTAGATTTCGCGGAAGTAACTGTTTGTGTGCAGCCCATCACGTTGACAAAACCGCGTGGCAAGTGGTGAGACTATATTCCTCTTTTGTGGCGAGCAGTTAAAAAAATGGCTCTGAGCACTATGCGACTTAACTTCTGAGGTCATCAGTCGCCTAGAACTTACAACTAATTAAACCTAACTAACCTAAGGACATCACACACATCCATGCCCGAGGCACGATTAGAACCTGCGACGGTAGTGGTCGCTTGGTTCCAGACTGTAGTGCCTAGAACCACATGGCCTCTCCCGCCGGCGAGCAGTTAACTTGAATTATTACATGCCGGGGAGAAAGACCATTTGCTGGGAACTTACCCTAAACGTCGTCTCTGAACTGCTCACAGTTCTGTTTACGATAGAGATCAGGAATATTACTACGTTGTGCGTGTGAATTTTTATCAAATATCAATCAGTTAGAACTCAAAACATTCATTCATAACCATAGTTCCTGATCCCGTTGAGTAAAATGAATGAAACGCCGTGTGACTAGGGCGTCCCGTCGGTTAAACCGTTCGCCTGGTGCAAGTCGATCGAGTTGACGCGACTTCGGCGACGTGCGTGTCGAAATGATTGATCTTGCCGTTGGTGGGGAGGCTGGCGTGCCTCAGCGATACAGATAGCCGTACCGTAGGTGCAACCACAACGGAGGGGTACCTGTTGAGAGGCCAGACAAGCGTGTGGTTCCTGAAGAGGGGCAGCAGCCTTTTCAGTAGTTGCAGGGGCAACAGTCCGGATGATTGAGTGACCTGGCCTTGTAACACTAACCAAAACGGCCTTGCTGTAATGGTACTGCTAGCGGCTGAAAGCAAGGGGAAACTACAGCCGTAATTTTTCCCGAGGACATGTAGCTTTACTGTATGGTTAAATGATGATGACGTCCTCTTGGGTAAAATATTCCGGAGGTAAAATAGTCCCCCATTCGGATCTCCGGGCGGGGACTACTCAAGAGGACATCGTTATCAAGAGAAAGAAAACTGGCGTTCTACGGATCGGAGTGTGGAATGTCAGATCCCTTAATCGGGCAGGTGGGCTAGAAAATTTAAAAAGGGAAATGGATAGGTTAAAGTTAGATATAGTGGGCATTAGTGAAGTTCGGTGGAAGGAGGAACAAGACTTTTGGTCAGGCGAATACAGGGTTATAAATACAAAATCAAATAGGGGTACTGCAGGAGTAGGTTTAATAATGAATAAAAAAATAGGAGTGCCGGTAAGCTACTAAAAAGAGCATAGTGAACGCATTATTGTGGCCAAGATAGACACGAAGCCCACACCTACTACAGTAGCACAAGTTTATATGCCAACTAGCTCTGCAGACGACGAAGAAATTGAAGAAATGTATGATAAAATAAAAGAAATTATTCAGTTAGTGAAGGGAGACGGAACTTTAATAGTCATGGGTGACTGGAATTCGGTAGTAGGAAAAGGGAGAGACGGAAACGTAGTAGGTGAATATGGATTGGGAGTAAGAAATGAAAGAGGAAGCCGCCTGGTAGAATTTTGCACAGAGCATAACTTAATTATAGCTAACACATGGTTCAAGAATCCTAAAAGAAGGTTGTATACATGGAAGAAGCCTGGAGATACTGACAGGTTTCAGATAGATTATATAATGGTAAGACAGAGATTTAGGAACCAGGTTTTATACTGTAAGAAATTTCCAGGGGAAGATGTGGGCTCTGACCACAATGTATTGGTTATGAACTGTAGATTAAATCTGAAGAAACTGCAAAAAGGTGGGAATTTAAGGAGATGGGACCTGGAAAAACTGAAAGAACCAGAGGTTGTACAGAGTTTCAGTGAGAGAATAAGGGAACAATTGACAGGAATGGGGGAAAGAAATACAGTACAAGAAGAATGGATAGCTTTGACGGATGAAGTAGTGAAGGCAGCAGACGATCAAGTAGGTAAAAAGACGAGGGCTAGTAGAAATCCTTGGGAAACAGAAGATATTTTGAATTTAATTGATGAAGGTAGAAAATATAAAAATGCAGTAAATAAAGCAGGCAAAAAGGAATAAAAACGTCTCAAAAATGAGATCGACAGGAAGTGCAAAATGGCTAAGCAGACATGGCTAGAGGACATATGTAAGGATGTAGAGGCTTATCTCACTAGGGGTAAGATAGATACCGCCTACAGGAAAATTAAAGAGACTTTTCGAGAAAAGAGAACCACTTTTATGGATATCAAGAGTTCAGATGGAAAGCCAGTTCTAAGCAAAGAAGGGAAAGCAGAAAGGTGGAAGGAGTATATAGAGGGTCTATATAAGGCGATGTACTTGAGGACAATATTATGGAGATGGAAGAGGATGTAAATGAAGATGAAATGGGAGATTTGATACTGCATGAAGAGTTTGACAGAGCACAGAAAGACCTGAGTTGAAACAAGGCCCCGGGAGTAGACAACATTCAGTTAGAGCTACTGACAGCTGTGGGAGAGCCAGTCCTCACAAAACTCTACCATCTGGTGAGTAAGATGTATGAGAGAAGCGAAATACCCTCAGACTTCAAGAAGAATATAACAATTCCGATCCCAAAGAAAGCAGGTGTTGACAGATGTGAAAGTTACTGAACTATCAGTTTAATAAATCACGGTTGCAAAATACTAATGCGAATTCTTTACATACTAATAGAAAAAATAATAGAAGCTGACCTCGGCGAAAATCAGTTTGGATTCCATAGAAATATTCGAACACGTGAGTCAATACTGACCCTACGACTTATCTTAGAAGAAAGATTAAGGAAAGGCAAACCTACGTTTCTAGCATTTGTAGACCTAGAGAAAGCTTTTGACAATGTTGACTGGAATACTCTCTTTCAAATTCTAAGGGTGGCAGGGGTAAAATACAGGGAGAGAAAGGCTATTTACAATTTGTACAGAAACCAGATGGCAGTTATAAGAGTCGAGGGGGATGAAAGGGAAGCTGTGGCTGGGAAGGGAGTGAGACAGAGTTTTAGCCTATCCCCGATGTTATTCAATCTGTATATTGAGCAAGCAGTGAAGGAAACAAAAGAAAAATTCGATGTTGGTATTAAAATCCGTGGAGAAGAAATAAAAACTTTGAGGTTCGCTGATGACATTGTAATTCTGTCAGAGACAGCAAAGGACTGAAGAGTAGTTGAACGGAATGGATAGTGTCTTGAAAGGAGGACATAAGATGAACATCAACAAAAGCAAAACGAGTATAATGGAATGTCGTCGAATTAAGTAGGGTGACGCTGAGGGAATTAGATTAGGAAATGAGACACTTAAAGTAGTAAAGGAGTTTTGCTGTTTGGGGAGCAGAATAACTGATAATGGTCGAAGTAGAGAGGATATAAAATGTAGACTGGCAATGGCAAGGAAAGCGTTTCTGAAGAAGAGAAATTTGTTAACATCGAGTATAGACTTAAGTGTCGGGAAGACGTTTCTGAAAGTATTTGTATGGAGTGTTGCCATGTATGGAAGTGAAACATGGACGATAAATAGTTTCGACAAGAAGAGAATAGAAGATTTCGAAATGTGGTGCTACAGAAGAATGCTGAAGATTAGATGGTTAGATCACATAACTAATGAGGAAGTATTGAACAAAACTGGGGAGAAGAGGAGTTTGTGGTGCAGCTTGACAAAAAGAAGGAACCAGTTAGTAGGACATGTTCTGACGCATCAAGGGATCAGAAATTTAGTATTGGAGGGCAGCGTGGAAGGTAAAAATCGTAGAGGGAGACCAAGAGATGAATACACCAAACAGATTCAGAAGAATGCAAGTTGCAGTATGTTCTGGGAGATGAAGAAGCTTGCACAGGATAAAGTAGCATGGAGAGCTGCATCAAACCAGTCTCAGGACTGTAGACCACAACAACAACAACAACAAGGACAACACAACATCCAGTCCATGAGCGGAGAAAATCTCCGACTCAGCCGGGAAGCGAACCCGGGACGTTAGGTATGACATTCCGTCGCTCTGACCACTCAACCACCAAGGGCGGACATCCCGTTGAGTAAATAGAGAGTAGAAACATTTCTTTCAGTGAGTACAAGAAGAATGTGGAGTTGCAGACTATAAATTACGGTCAGTATGTTCTCTTTCGCTTTCTGGTCGACCGCAAAAATAGTTTTCAGGCTTTAGTAAAAGACGACAAGGAATACAACCATGACAATGTTTGTCTATTATAAAATATTAATCCCGTCACCCCACAGTCAGGTGCCCTAAACGTATTTTAAATTTCTCTGAGGTAAATGAAATGGCCTAAACCTTACGTTTGTACGCCGAATACTTAGCTTCCAGTGGGAAAAGCCCTGAGAAGCAAAGCCATCAGCTGCCTCCCATTAGCATAATCCTCAAGCAAACCGTGGCCACCCCAACAATCTAAGCGTTCATCTGGACAATGAACTCCTTTTCGCTTCCGGACACCACCAGAATGGGTGCACTGAGCAGAGCTGTTTTTAGATCTTTAAATGACGCCTGTTGGGAGGGATCCTACTCAAAACTTTTCTCTCATTTTCCTTGGCTGATTAAGTTGTGTTGTTAACTGAAAAAAACTGGACTTCCCTAACATGGGAACAGTCGACTAACGAAAAACAGATGTAATAAAATTATAGACAGCCGACCAGTTACAATGGATAAAGAAATTCTTTACCTAGGTTTCGACAAATATAAATTTGTCTTCTTCAGAAGGTAACAATTTTACATTAGTAAGTACTGATGTACCATCACCGTTTTTACAATTTTCGGCATAGATCGATGTGTCAAAAATAAAATATAGCCCTTGAATTAGGGTTTGTCAAGTTTACATAAAATAGCTCATGGATCTTACAGAGCTCACAACCGACTCGTTCAAGTAATGATAAACGTAACTGAACTTCAAATCCATAAAAGCATTTTTAAATAATGCAGGGAATACTGCTGCTCAAGTCGAGAACACTAAGGAGCACAGCTGTACTCAAAACACATTCGAGTCAGCTGCAAAGACTGTTTACTGGTTTTGACTCCTCCGCTAATGGTATTCGTAAATAACCCCTGTTAAGATCAAAAGTGGTGAACTCTGTAGACTTTTAAAACCACGAAAATTAGGAATGCCAATCTTGTAATGGGTTGATCGCAAAAATATTTTCTTATTGAGTTTGTGGTCATGTACCACAGGCTTATCCCTGCCCTGAATTTTCGGAACCAGATAAATGGGAGGCAACTATGGAGGTCTGCCGGTGTGGCCGAGCGGTTCTAGGCGCTTCAGCCTGGAGCCGCGCGACCGCTACGGTCGCAGGTTCGAATCCTGCCTCGGATATGGATGTGTGTGATGTCCTTAGGTTAGTTAGGTTTAAGTAGTTCTAAGTTCTAGGGGACTGAGTTCTAGGGGACTGATGACCTCAGATGTTAAGTCCCATAGCACTCAGAACCAACCAACTATGGAGACTTTGATACTATAATTACTCCTTCTCTCAGAATTTCATCCACAGAGAACTTTCGTTGCCAATACACGCAATGGCGATAGGTGATACAGACGGTGTCTAGCTGGAACGGTATCACTTAGTTGTATTCTGTATGCCCCACACTTACCTGCCCTAACTGCTTAGTGTGAACATCCTTAAAAATAGTTCAAATGGCTCTGAGCACTATGGGACTTAACTTCTGAGGTCATCAGTCCCCTAGAACTTAGAACTACTTAAACCTAACTACCCTAAGGACATCACACACACCCATGCCCGAGGCAGGATTCGAATCTGCTACCGTAGCGGTCACGCGGTTCCAGACTGTAGCGCCTAGAACCGCTCGGCCACCCCGGCCAGCTGAACATCCTTAAAGTCATCGCATAAGTGCTCCAACTGATTCCATTTTTCAGGGTTCAAGTGCCTCAATTCTAATCATATAGGATCCTACATTATGATTATAAGCATAATTTGTGCACAAACTTGTGCAACAGTCTTACAAAATTCAGTAACGGTCAGAAGCAAAACGAAAGGAAAATTTTTCTCTCCAATCAGGAATTCACCCAACGTGGCGAACAAAATGTGCATCCAAAACCACTGGTACGGATACTCCTTCTGTGACCTTGAACTTTAATAAGCATGTAAATTTATTAATGTATAACCTAACTTCCAGATTGCCCAACGAAGACATTTCGTCTGTAGAACCACATCTCAAGTGCTTCGATTCTCTTCTGTTCTACTTTTCCTACAGTCCATGTATAACTACCACACCATATTGTGCTTCAAACGTACATTCTCATTAATTCCTTCCTCAAATTAAGGTCTGTGTTTTATACTAGTAGATGGCTCTTGGCCAAGAATGCCCGTTTTGATGGGACTAATCCACTTTTGATATTCTCGTTGCTCCGTCCTTGTTATTTTACCGCCTAGGTAGCAGAATTCCTTAACTTCATCGACTTAGCGGCCATCAGCATTAATGTTAAGTTCCTCGCAGTTCTCATTTCATATGCTTCTCATTACTTTCGCCTTTCTTCGATTTACTCTCAATCCCTATTATGTACTAAGTAGACCATTCCATTGAGCAGATTTTGTAATTCAACTTCATTTTCAAAATTCAAATGGCCCTGAGCAATATGGGACTTAACATCTGAGGTCATCAGTTCCCTAGAACTTAGCACTACTTAAACCTAACTAACCTAAGGAAATCACAGCCATCCATGCCCGAGGCAGGATTCGAACCTGCGACCGTAGCGGTTGCGCGGTTCCAGACTGAAGCGCCTAGAACCGCTCGCCCACAGCGGCCGGCTCTTCACTTTCACTGAGGATCGCAATGTCAACAGCGAATCTTATCATTGATATCCTTACACCTTGAATTTTCATCCCACTCCTAAACCTTTATTTTATTTTTATCATTGCTTCTTCCATGTGCAGATTGAAGAGTAGGGGCGAAAGACCACATCTCTGTCTTACGCCGTTTTTAATCCGAGCACTTCGTTCTTGATCTCCCATTCTTGTTATTCCCTCTTGGCTCTTGTATACGTTGTATATTACCCGTCTATCCCTATAGCTTACCCCTATTTTCCCCAAGAATTTCAAATGTCTTGCACCATTTGACGTTGTCGAAAGCAGTTTCCAGGTTGATAAATCCTATGAACGTATTTTGATTTTTCTTTAGTCTTGTTTCCCAGAGCCAAACTGATCGTCATCTAACTCATCCTCAATTTTCTTTTCCATGCTTCTGTATACTGCACTTGTCAGTAACTTGGATGCCTGAGGTGTTAAGCTGATTGTGCGATAATTTCAAACTTGTAAACCCTTGCAGTCTTCGTAATTATGTGGATGATATTTTTCAGAAAGGTACATGGTATATCACCAGACCCACCAACGTAAATAATCGTATTTTTACCGCTTCCCCCAATGATTTTAGAATTTGTGATGGGGTATTACCTATCCATTCTGCCTTGTATGATCTTAACTCCTCCACAGTTCTCTTAAATTATTATTACAATACTGGGTCCCTTATCTCTTCTAAATTGACTCCCGTTTCCTCTTCTATCACATCAGACAAATTTTCCCCCCTCATAGAGGCTTTCAATGTTCTCTTCCCACCTATCCGCTCTTTCCTTTACATTTAACAGTGGAATTCCCGTTGCGCTCTTAGTGTTATCACCATTCTTTAAATTTCACCGATGGGTTTTTTGACTTTTACTATATGCTGATTCAGTCATTTACAATCATTTCTTGTTCCATTGTTTCACATTTTTCATGCAGCCATTTCGTCTTAGCTTCCCTGAAGTGCATGTTTATTTCATTCCTAAGTTACTTGTATTTCTGTACTCCTGCATTTTTCTGAACATTTTTGTACTTGCTTCTTTCTTCGATCAACTGAAGTATTTCTTCTGTTAGCCATGGTTTCTTCGCCGTCACTGTCTTTGTATCTATATTTTTGTTTCCAACTTCTGTAATTGGTCTTATTAGAGATGTCCATTCCCCTTCAACTGAACTGCCTACTGAGCTATTCTTTGACACAGTATCTATAGCGTTAGAGAATTTCAGATGTACTTCTTCATTCCTTAGTACTTTGGCATCTAACTTCTTTGCATATTGATTCTTCCTGACTAGTTTCGTTAACTTCAGCTTACTCTTCATCACTACTAAATTGTTAGCTGAGTGTATATCAGCTCCTGTGTACCCCTTATAATTCAGTATCTGATTTCGCAAGATCAGCTTGACCATTACGTGATATAACTGAAATCTTCCTGTATGTCTCGGCTTTTTCCAGTTATACCTCCTCCTCTTGTGATTCTTGAACAGAGTATTCGCTATTACTAGCTGGTATATCTTGTAGAACTCAATTAATCTTTTTCCCATATCCCTTTCCTCTACTCCCTCCCCTGCAACGGCAATCCAGTCCCCAAGACTATTTGATTATTATCTCCCTTTACGAGCCGAATTACACGATCGGAATCCTCATACACATGGTCTGTGTCAGCTTGCGACGTCGGCATGTGTACCTGAACTATTGTTGTCGATGTTGGTTTTGCGACAGGACCTAACGGTTTACAGCTTCTGAGTTGCTCTTCTGAAAAGCAGTCCATCCGAGAAAATTGGTTGCGACTTCACCTGTGGTTGCTCATACTTTTGGTACCGGGCTATGCACACCTCTGTTTAAAAAGAATAGCTCCATGTAGGTATAGGGTCGAGCCGCTCACATCTGCTTTCATGCCTCGCAGCTAATTCACTGAAAATATTAGTATGTAGCGGTGATACTGTAGTCAAATAGTCTATGCATTGGCTAGAATTGCGAGTCAATAAAATACGCAGAAACCTAAAAAATAAATGAATAATTTAATGAAAAGGGTTCTGTTCTAACTTCTGTAACAGATGAATATGACAGAGAATTGTGTTGAATAATGTTTATTAAGGAAAGGACATCTGATATAAATGGGAAGTCGTTCTAAGGTATTCAGTTAAAATACAGGCAGAAAATACCCTTATCAAATGAAGAGTTACATTGAGAGTGTTAAGAGAATGATAGCAAAATCCCCAAAGACTCGCGAGAACTGAGTCCATTTCGTGATCACAGTAAATGAAAGATTCCCCAGCTCAAAATAGTTCAGAATTCAACTCGACGATTCAAAAATTAACACATGCAATACGAAGAATAGTAATTCATACTCTGTCTATTCTTAGTTCCACAAATCAAGTGACAAGACTTAAGAGTCTATTCTGGAGCCCATTCATACCCCTCGAAATACAACGCCTCTAAAAAAATTAAAGTATGGTAGCGGTTGTTCACCGCCCAAAATCAATCACTTATAAGACTGAATTAAGCACTTTACTGCAGGTAGGTCCGCCTTCTTCAAGAAGTCGACGTCATGTGTCCAGAATAGCTCCCTTGAACTCTACACTCGAGAAGTTTCAGTCTCCACTTGACTACCGTAGTGTTGTGCTACTATCTCCTTTTCCATTGGCTGAAGGTCATCCCCACCAAAAATACAACGTCCTTAAGCTCTAAGGATAGTAAATTAATACATTATAACAATACTTAAATAAAATAAATGCTACAAAATTCAGTTACATTTAGATCATTTGCAATAAGTGTAATTTTAGTTGTTTCATAAATAAATGAGCCAGTATTTTTGCGCAAGTGCGCTCACTTTCAATCACTACAGATTGTCGCTAAATATTATTTAAACAATTATTTACACCTACTTAACAGAAGCATATTTTGGTTCTCTTTTCAGCAGCGGTATCCGCTAACACATGCAACTGACCATTCTTCAACTGTCACTGTTCTTTAATACTACTTGCACTCAACATTTAAATAAATTTACTGACAAAATAGTCAACTGTTAATTAAATAACTACACAAGTATGAAAATATTTGAGATATTGATGGTGTGATCGTTTTCTCTGTAAATGTGGAGAATGTGATGCTCTCATAAACAATTGCATAATGAATGAGACATAAAAAACGCAATAAACCAATAAATAAAGTAAATACAGGTGCCTAGCTTTCATGCATGATAACTATTATGCAATGCTATCATCTGAGATATAGTTTGTTGAAATTGCGTGAAGTGATTAAACGTTGTTATTTCAGAGATTCATTGGCTGTATGTTTATTTGCTGTAAAATATTAACTTCTATAGTTTTAAAGATATTGTTGTATCATTGGATATGCCTCACTTGCATTCAAGTATGATTACACTGTAATGACCCACTCAGAGCATTAAATAATGCAACTGCATCAGATTCCTGCCAAAACCTTATTCGATTATTGATTATCTCCATGCCTCTGGGTCGGAATTTGTCATTTTCTTCTATGCATTGTGAATTATTTCTCAAATGGCTCACTGTTTATTTTATATTACTACTATTCGCTTGGCTTATGAAAACACAGGTTGTCTCTGGTGTTAGCTGAAGCAGTAATGAAGGAATATAAGCAGGCTCGTAACTGTAGAACAACGGTGGAACGGTACAAAACAACGCTATTATGGTTGGCGCACCCTATACATACGCGCGGCTGCTTTAGGGTTAAATAGCCACTTTACATAACTCCCTTTTCACAGATACAAATCCAAATTTAAAAAATGTCCTTATGGCTATTATGAAATTCGTGACTAATCAATGTTAAGAAATTGCCTGTAAGAGCAATGCACTACATATTCTCCATTAATTCCCATGCACACAAAAGGCACCTGAGAAATGGGTTACACTAGGATCCTGTAACACTGGTCACAGTGCCCGGTTCCATTGGCGTCAGCCATTGATGCTGTTATCCCTGTCAGAACAGTTCCTGCTGAAGTAAGCCAAGCGATCATACCCCGAAAGTTTATTTTACCCTCATCATATTCGTTAAACGAAGATTGACTATCCTTCTCCTGTACCAATCCTACATTTTGATCATCCAGCTTTCTCAGTGGCCTCGACCTGCAACATAAGCTTCTCCAGCTGCATAAAATTCCTTTTCGGTACTGAACATTATTTACATTCCTTCCACCAGGCACATAAGCTCTAACATGTCATTAACATTTCAGTCTTCAGAAACAGGAAGGGACATATATCGATTAACCTTTTTAGTTCTTCTAAAACAGTTCTCCGTGTAAATTCTGCAACCCCAGTCATAATTCAACTACTAACTTATGACGAATTCTTCTGGAGAGTTTTCTGATAGAGATCAGTCAACTAAATTGCGTAAACGGTAACATTTCTCTCCATAGTTTCCCATAAAGCCTGATCTAAACGACCAGAGATCACTGGTACCAACAACTCATAAAATTTAAAGCCCTTTTGCCCTAACACCTCTACCTTATCCTGTAACTGGAGGAGGACCTGTAGCATATGTACAGTTTTCTTACTATCATAACCTGATAAGACCCCTTCCTCATGCAATAAACCCATCAAGGAACCAGCTAACTTCGCAAAAATTCAGAGATATGTTCAACGTCCCCAGATGCTCCTAATTCCCTGTTTTTTGTCTCTCTACCATAATATACTTCACTGTCTTCCAAACGCTCAGAAATCCTACTTAACAGAGCTTTCACACAATCTTGCAATCACTTAACTTGTTTCTGAACTGACAGATCTCTCAGATTTTTTTACTTCCTTCATGTTACGAAAATCCTCGAGTCTGTTCATATAATGTAACACTCGCAGCCAGACTCTACCAACCTGAGAATATGAGGGTTCACTGAGTTCTAATACCCCTACTGCCGAAGCTAGTTCGATCGATGCCAGCTGATGACGAAAATGGCCGCACTCACCTCTACTGGCTACAGGTCTGGCGGGGCCACCTGGCGGCCGAGTACCTTCCAAAGACGTTGCGCCGTACCAGCTGCCTTTCCTCGTGCGTCTAAGCACCTGATCTTGAGCTAATATTTCAGTTCATCCTTGTATAGTTGCATCACCATGGTCACCTTCTTCTGGCAATACTGAGACACAACAGCAAATAGAGCACTACATGCCATAGTAAAGCACCATAATAGTTGTACCAAAGATATTATTTAAACTATTTCTCTGACTCACAACTCACTCAGAGCAGTACATGCCAAGGCAGAAAACCACAACTGCTGTACCAAAGATATTCTTTAAACTAATTCTATCACTCGCAACTCACAACACCCACAGCCATACTCTGCTACCAGTGTGTGACGTAATAGGGAGTGATAGGGCTGGATTGAGCGGGAAGTGATCATAGTTTTAAAAGTTATATTTCGTAACAATCAGAGATTTTATATTACAGATATCTGATAAAGAAAAACAGCTTACAAGAACAGTTCATTCACATCGAGCAACCAGTGTCTGAGTAACAACAAATACGCACTAGTATACTATTGCCATGGCTATCTAGGTGAAATACAAGATCCATTAAAACTGGCTAAAACGCAGATTCCTGTAAGGGGCCCCAAAGATACAAACCACAATTTTAAAAAGCAAATAACATAGTAAAATTACACAGGAGCAACTCCACAGTGTGAGAACATATTAAAAACAAGATGCAGAAATGGACAGAGTGAAACGGAGTAGAGCACCAAATACACTCCTACTACAATAGTGATAACAAATACAAGGTGTTACAAAAAGGTACGGCCAATCTTTCAGGAAACATTCCTCACACACAAATAAAGAAAAGATGTTTCGTGGACATGTGTCCGGCAACGCTTAATTTCCATGTTAGAGCTCATTTTAGTTTCGTCAGTATGTACTGTACTTCCTCGATTCACCGCCAGTTCGCCCAATTGAAGGAAGGTAATGTTGACGTCGGTGCTTGTGTTGACATGCGACTCTTTGCTCTACAGTACTAGCATCAAGCACATCAGTACATAGCATCAACAGGTTAGCGTTCATCACGAACGTGGTTCAAATGGTTCAAATGGCTCTGAGCACTATGGGACTCAACTGCTGAGGTCATTAGTCGCCTAGTACTTAGACCTAGTTAAACCTAACTAACCTAAGGACATCACAAACATCCATGCCCGAGGCAGGATTTGAACCTGCGACCGTAGCGGTCTTGCGGTTCCAGACTGCAACGCCTTTAACCGCACGGCCACTTCGGCTGGCCCACGAACGTGGTTTTGCAGTCAGTGCAATGTTTACAAATGCGGAGTTGGCAGATGCCCATTTGATGTATGGATTATCTCGGGGCAATAGCCGTGGCACGGTACGTTTGTATCGAGACAGATTTCCAGAACGAAGGTGTCCCGGCAGGAAGACGTTCGAAGCAATTGATCGGCGTCTTAGGGAGCACGGAACAGTCCAGCCTATGACTCGCGACTGGGAAGACCTAGAACGACGAGGACACCTGCAATGGACGAGGCAATTCTTCGTGCAGTTGACGATAACCCTAATGTCAGCGTCAGAGAAGTTGCTGCTGTACAAGGTAACGTTGACCACGTCACTGTATGGACAGTGCTACGGGAGAACCAGTTGTTTCCGTACCATTTGCAGCGTGTGCAGGCACTATCAGCAGCTGATTGGCCTCCACGGGTACACTTCTGCAAATGGTTCATCCAACAGTGTGTCAATCCTCATTTCAGTGCAAATGTTCTCTTTATGGATGAGGCTTCATTCCAACGTGATCAAATTGTAAATTTTCACAATCAACATCTGTGGGCTGACCAGAATCCGCACGCAATTGTGCAATCACGTCACCAACACAGATTTTCTGTGAACGTTAGGGCTCAAGGGAGCACGTTATCATGATTTCATACGGGATACTCTACCTGTGCTGCTAGAACATGTGCACAACATGTGGTTCATGCACGATGGAGCTCCTGTACATTTCAGTCGAAGTGTTCGTACGCTTCTCAACAACAGATTCGGTGACCGATGGATTGGTAGAGGTGGACCAATTCCATGGCCTCCACGCTCTCCTGACCTCACCCCTCTTGACTTTCATTTATGGGGGCATTTGAAAGCTCCTGTCTACGCAACCCCGGTACCAAATGTAGAGACTCTTCGTGCTCGTATTGGGGACGGCTGTGATACAATACGCCGTTCTCCAGGGCTGCATCAGTGCATCAGGGATTCCATGCGACGGAGGGCGGATGCATGATCCTCGCTAACGGAGGACATTTTGAACATTTCCTGTAACAAAGTGTTTGAAGGCACGCTGGTACATTCCATGATTAATATGATTTGAAGAGAAGTAATAAAATGAGCTCTAACATGGAAAGTAAGCGTTTCCAGACACATGTCCACATAACATATTTTCTTTCTTTGTGTGTGAGGAATGTTTCCTGAAAGTTTGGCCGTACCTTTTTGTAACACCCTGTATATCAACACATAATGGGAGTAATCGTGCACACAGTCTCTGCCAAATAATATATTAGCATCAAACCAGAAACAGAATAAGGCGTAAGCTATTTCTATACAATTCTAAAACACAACAGGATGAGAAAACGTTTGCTGATAACTTCCCAAAATAGATTTACATCATACATGCAGAAAGTGGTTATGTACAAGAAAATTAGCAAGAATATGCAAAGGTTCAAAATTGACTACATGTAGAAAGTGGTTATGTACAAGAAAATTAGCAAGAATATGCAAAGGTTCAAAATTGACTACATGTAGAAAGTGGTTATGTACAAGAAATTAGCAAGAATATGCAAAGGTTCAAAATTGTCTCGCTGCAAAAGGAACATGAGTGGTAATTACAACAACACTAGAAGGAAGATATCAAAATGTGAAAAGGGTTTGCTTTGCAGTACCAAGATTACATCATCTGAGAAAAAGTACAATGATATAACCCCATGGTTTGCTGAGTACAAATGCACAACTTGCCAAAGTGGTTAAGGTATAACTGTTCAAAATCATGGGTAATCTATTACACAGATGCTTAACAGGCACATGATAATAAATAGTTACCGATTCGTAGGGTATGAATCTATGTAAACACATAAAACACTGTCTGCTTTTCCTATAAGTTTCACCAGTGGAAAACTGCTCACATTGGAGAACAAGAAAGCGAATATAGTCCTTTTTATCAAACGTTTCTGACTGAAAATGGGGGTACCAGCTGCCTCACACTCACTACCCTCCTCAGTACCTCAAAAGTTTTCGCAAAAATATTGGTATGCGAACATAATCGATCAATCTCTTTTTAATATGTAGCTCATCTGTAACTCTCTCAAGCTCCCCCAACTGTAACTTGGTCACATCCATTATTTCGTCACTGTAAGTCTTTCATGAGCATCCTATCCCAACTGACCATTCTCAATCACTCATTGGGCCCAGCTCATTGAAATTACCACTTTATGGCTCTCCAGCTATCACTATCTCCTGTATCACAGCCACAGTCGCCTTCATTCCATTCTACTACTGCTGTCTTCACTTAGTGTCATCTCATTCATTCCTTCCCACCGCTGCTCTCTCTTCTCACTGTCCTATTGTATCTCTCTCTCTTCCTTGTTGTCATTGTAATAGACTCTATCTCTCATTATCACTGGCTCTCACCCACTTCCTGTTTATCATTCTCTTTATTCTTCCGTCACTGGCACTATCTCCCTCACTCTGCCCCTAGCACTGTTCTCAACTGTCTACTATGTTCCATTGCCACTGTGTCTCTCTGTTTCTCTCACACTGACATTGTCTCCTTCACTCACTCTGTACCACAACCATTTATTAGTTCTCCCTCTCTTTCCTGCTGTCACTGTCTCTTATTCTCTCAGCATAACAAAACGCAAATATATTCACATGCAAAAATTTTTGTGAACATTTTTACAGGTGGTGAGAAATTAGGCAGCTGGCATCCTACTTTGCAGTGAGAATCGGTTAGAAAGAGGAGCATATTCACTTTCGTTATGCTACGATAGCAGCATTTTTCCGCTGGTTGCCTTCTTTTCTCTGCCACTACAGGGCATGTCACTCACACTAAAAAGTCGATTGTTCAGTTAAATTTTGATAGTTTACATATGTGAAACTGAAATAATGTATAACTAATTCGACACATCAGGCCAGATTTTACGTGCACAAAAATTCTGCATAACCTTCAGTAGTACAACGTGGAGTTCCCAAAGCCCTTATGATGATAACGAACATACTTTACGTCATATTTCTTCATGCTATGTCACTCCATAAAGTACGCTATCGCCTCACACCGCATTTTATGCTAGTATTTTAAGCGTACAAATCGGGTTACTCTGAGTCTCTGTTTCTCGGAAATGGATATTGATATCTAGAAAATTTTCAAGGCTGTTCGAGATCGGAACCTTAGTAATATATCTTAAAAGTTACATACACTTTTCTTGCATAGCCGTATTGGAATACACGGTTGTGGTTTGGTCCAAAAAAAATGGTGAAAGTCCTTTTTTTGGTGTTCTCTCAGGAACTGTCAATGAATTTACATAAACGCTTCATTCATTCATTCAGTCACTCATGGGCATGCAGTCAGTACCGTAAATTTTTATAAAATTTTCAAAATTTATTATATAAAAATATATAGCTTTACAAAGTTTTTAAAATTTTATGTATAAAAACACATAGCATCATAAAATTAATAAAAGGAGGTTGCACATTAAAAACACTCCTCGTACACTAAATGTACCCATTTACTACCACATATTGCAGTGAAAATCGAGCATTTTTAACGCACTAGAGAACTTTTTCCATTCCCAGAATGAAATAAAATTTAGTTAAAACCAATGAGCACTTTGAGAACACCAGAATTAATTTTTGAGGCACACAGTTTCAGCAAAAGCTTTCGGCGCCTTGTGAAGGGAAACCTGACTGTTTTTTTCCTTATGTTGCCCTCTTCATTTCATTTTTTCCGTGGTGCTTCTTTCGCAGAACGTCGCCGTTGTACTGCAAACTTGGTTCATACCCATCGTCCATTCACCTTCTTCTGCTGCGTCTATGCCAGTGCATATTCGTACGTACTAGAAGAGCTGTGGGCTTGAAAGACTAGAGAGCAATGGGCTAGGATAGTAATTAACGTTAGTAATGGCTGGCAGAACCAATCCAAATGCTGTTTAACTATGCTGACAGGGAAAGGAAATAACTTTCACAAATTGTGTATATAGTTGTTATTTGAGGAGCGAAGTTGATTCGAGAACAAAAACGAGACATCTGTCAGCGGTTTCCTGAACCAGCTCTGGCAGCTAAAGCCATCTGGGAAACTAGTTTGATAGCTCAGCGTGACCTTCTGGTCATGCAGTGTGCCTATCTAGCCACGCCAGACAGTGATAAAAACTTTAGTAAGTATCTCGCTGATGCTGGCCTAGTGTATAGATCGGCTTTGGTTAGTTACTCACCATTTTTAAAAATTCAAAAATTACAAGAGAATGGCTCTTATGAATTAAATTAGTTGAAAAATTCTTAGTTAATACTCTGTGTTGAAAATCCCATGTCAATTCTTTTTTTACCACACATGATTACATAGATATGTGTGTCTTTTCGTGTATATTACAGTATCTGTAACAATTTTATCATTGTATTTTCACTTGTAACAATAGTTCTTCTATGTGTCATGTTAATCATGTGTATGGGATAATTTCTTATGAATTTATAAGGATTTACATCAACATTTTCTTTCAATTGAGTAAGTCGTTTAGAATCGAGAAAAGCATCATAAGGATTCCAATAATTGTCTGGTAATTATAAATTCCATGCTACTTTCGAAACTACTTTGTTTCTTTTATTTTGCAAATATGGATTACACAGCTTTACAGGATCATAAACTGGTGAATCAGCCAACTGGTAATTTTTTAGATTAGTCTGAAACACAGTAAAAACAAAGTAAGGCATATCCAGTTCTAATGACTCGTATCAGTTCATCCGATCTAGCTCGAAATTTTTCTTTCCTCTTAATCCAGTTACCTCCACTGTGGTCTATACAAAGGAATTTGGAATTTTAGGAGTTGTAGTATATTTTCTCTTTCTTTACGTTCATAATTCGGTACGTATTTAACTATACATATACGAATTTCCATAGATTCTACTACAATTTTCCTTCTTTTGGGAGTGTATCTATTATTTCAACTGCAGCTTCATTGTAGTCAGCCCATCTAAGAAGAGCATCTCCAGCACTGGAACTTCAAGTAAAAATCAGTAAAATCCCCTTCCCATAAAATTTCAATATAGTCCCTAACGAAACCACAAAGCATATTCAGTGTATAAAACACTTTATTTTTCTTACTCTTCACTTTATGCTTGTTAAGCAGATTTTCTTCCATACGTATTTTATCATTAAGAGATGAAGTCTAATACAAGAAAACTGGTCATGAAATAAAAGGATGCTCTCTTCCAGATGTAGCATTATTTCCTTTCTTTGTGGTTATAAAATCACTTTTCTACATAATTATAATTTTATTCTTTTATTAGATTTTTCATCATAAGTTCAATAATCAATACCATCAGCTCCAGTAATACTTCAGTACATTTACAACTGCGTATGATTAGGATGAAGCCAATGATCTCCTACATTATTGTTAATTTCTGTATCCTTGTTAGGAATATTTGGATAGTTTTTTTTATTTCTCGTTCACAGGGAATGAATAGACCTGATAGCTCTCTATTTTATTTACTGCTTTAAAGATAAAAATTTATTAAGACAATTTTAAAATAAGTGTTGCAGTAGCACCATGGAAGTCAGTTAAATGATCATTTTCATCAGTTACATTTATTTCTAATTCAGATACAGAGTTAAAATTGGAATACACTCCTGGAAATTGAAATAAGAACACCGTGAATTCATTGTCCCAGGAAGGGGAAACTTTATTGACACATTCCTGGGGTCAGATACATCACATGATCACACTGACAGAACCACAGGCACATAGACACAGGCAACAGAGCATGCACAATGTCGGCACTAGTACAGTGTATATCCACCTTTCGCAGCAATGCAGGCTGCTATTCTCCCATGGAGACGATCGTAGAGATGCTGGATGTAGTCCTGTGGAACGGCTTGCCATGCCATTTCCACCTGGCGCCTCAGTTGGACCAGCGTTCGTGCTGGACGTGCAGACCGCGTGAGACGACGCTTCATCCAGTCCCAAACATGCTCAATGGGGGACAGATCCGGAGATCTTGCTGGCCAGGGTAGTTGACTTACACCTTCTAGAGCACGTTGGGTGGCACGGGATACATGCGGACGTGCATTGTCCTGTTGGAACAGCAAGTTCCCTTGCCGGTCTAGGAATGGTAGAACGATGGGTTCGATGACGGTTTGGATGTACCGTGCACTATTCAGTGTCCCCTCGACGATCACCAGTGGTGTACGGCCAGTGTAGGAGATCGCTCCCCACACCATGATGCCGGGTGTTGGCCCTGTGTGCCTCGGTCGTATGCAGTCCTGATTGTGGCGCTCACCTGCACGGCGCCAAACACGCATACGACCATCATTGGCACCAAGGCAGAAGCGACTCTCATCGCTGAAGACGACACGTCTCCATTCGTCCCTCCATTCACGCCTGTCGCGACACCACTGGAGGCGGGCTGCACGATGTTGGGGCGTGAGCGGAAGACGGCCTAACGGTGTGCGGGACCGTAGCCCAGCTTCATGGAGACGGTTGCGAATGGTCCTCGCCGATACCCCAGGAGCAACAGTGTCCCTAATTTGCTGGGAAGTGGCGGTGCGGTCCCCTACGGCACTGCGTAGGATCCTACGGTCTTGGCGTGCATCCGTGCGTCGCTGCGGTCCGGTCCCAGGTCGACTGGCACGTGCACCTTCCGCCGACCACTGGCGACAACATCGATGTACTGTGGAGACCTCACGCCCCACGTGTTGAGCAATTCGGCGTTACGTCCACCCGGCCTCCCGCATGCCCACTATACGCCCTCGCTCAAAGTCCGTCAACTGCACATACGGTTCACGTCCACGCTGTCGCGGCATGCTACCAGTGTTAAAGACTGCGATGGAGCTCCGTATGCCACGGCAAACTGGCTGACACTGACGGCGGCGGTGCACAAATGCTGCGCAGCTAGCGCCATTCGACGGCCAACACCGCGGTTCCTGGTGTGTCCGCTGTGCCGTGCGTGTGATCATTGCTTGTACAGCCCTCTCGCAGTGTCCGGAGCAAGTATGGTGGGTCTGACACACCGGTGTCAATGTGTTCTTTTTTCCATTTCCAGGAGTGTATATATAGTGTAATGCAGTTCATGAATCACTGGTCCACCAAATTCAGCATTAGGCTTGAATGAAGCAATAATGTTAGTTTCTCACTGAAAATAATCAGTACGTTTCACAAACTTTCCATTAGCCAAATTAAAATTTGTGTTGATTACTACAAAAGAAAAAATTTAGATACGTCATTAGTAATAGTTTTTCACTGGTTTCAACAATTTCGTTTTAAAATCCTAATATACTTCCAATGCTATCCTTTATGTCCATGAGTAATTTAACATCATTTCCAATAAAAACTCTATTTAAAATTTCATCCACTTTCATGTGACTTTTAGGCTTTTTTGTGTGGGTACACTTTTCCTAATTTTTCAAACTATATTGTCCAAGAGGAATTTTTATCGCTCCTCCATCACAATATAATTTATTATTTTTGTGTGATATTTGGAGTGAGAAATGTTGTTAAGAAACCAACTAGTGCTACATTGCTGTAACTTTCTGATACAGATACAGCGAATCTTTTTTTCAGAACATCTGACTTACCACTAACTGAAATTGGTGCCTCATTTAATACCATTAAAAATTAAATGAAAGCCGATAAAGAGCCACAAATAAGAATTCCAGAGAATAAATTAAAGAATAAACAAATGAAGCTTTTACTTAATTCTATTCAATGTACTGTAGTAGTTACAAGTGGTTGTGGAGAAACCACATTAATGATTGACAGCTATATTCTAGCTCCAGTATGGTAAAAATGGAGTACGATACATCACTATTTTATATTTATTGAAAAAATGTAGATCAACCTAAATATCAAGAATTTGTAAAAATGTGTAAGAAAAGTGAAGATAAAAATAATGACAGCATTAGTATGTTTATTGAAAACAATGATTACTCCACTAGATAAATACCAAGATCATGCACTTATAGTATTCGATGATTTCATTCTCGAAAATCAAACTGTAGTTAGAGGAAAGTTTCCTAGAGTAAGACATAAAGGAATAAATTGTTTTTATTTAGCTCAGACATATTCAAAAATACAGAAACCTATAGTAAGTGGTAATCTAAATTTCTTAGATATTTTGACAAGAGGTTAAAAATTTAAATCATATCTACTATGAGTTTGTTGGTGAAGATTTTTGACTTGATGATTTTAAAGAAATGTGTATTAAATGTTGAAATTATCAGTTGGGATGAAACACAGCTAATGAGGGGAAATACAGATATCATATAAAAGATATTCTTTTCATACTTATTAAATGACCCATTTAAAAGACTATATGCAAAATCGTTAGACCATTTCGATTAGATTTCACCTACAGATATAAATTAAAATAAATTAGCTTTTGAATATATAGTAGGATATAAAAATTAGAAAAAGTTGATAAAAATTGTATAAAAATTATCATTAATGAATTTTTAACAATAGAAAATGTTTTCAACATATGACCCAGAGGTTGTTAAAAAAAGCTACACAAAATAAATAATCACTGAATAACTGGAAGAGGGATTCAGTGTTGGAAAAAAACAGCCAAGAACAAAGCATGAACAACATGAAGTAGATGATCAAGCTGTTACAGATACAATTGGGAAACTAAAGAAGGAATTGAACAATTAGGTATAGTGTGCTAAAATCTATTGAAGAAACTGGAGAGGTTGAAAAACAAATGGTTCCATTTCATCATACATATTTATAAGAATCTGAAGATGTACCAGGATATTTAAGCCTAAAGTATGAATGTTCTGATGATCATCCTACTAAACACAGTCATATGCTACATGAATTAGAAATAGAAGTTTCATTGCCAAAATATGATGAAAAGGTTAAAGACAGGAAAAAAGGAGCTCAAGTTCACAATGAAGTTAAAAATACAGGAGGGTGATCTTAGAAAAACAAATATAAGCAAAGGAATGTTAGAGTATGTAATGTATAGTGAAGATCAAATTTTTGGATTAAGACCTGCTGGTATATTTAAATATGTTGATAAATCCTAAGTAACATATCAAGGAGATAAATCAACAGTTTTTAATGAGACACATGATGGCACAGATGGACTAATGAATCAGTTAACTAAAAACAGCCTACTAATGGTAGTTTAAACTTATGTAGATGTACTGCACTAAACAGGAGCACTATATTTCGAAAATAGTCCTCATAAAATACAATCAAGTAAAGGCAACAAATATAAAAGTTTCATAAAAGTGCTGAAGATAATTTTCTCAAACTAAGAGTAGATGATTTGCCACTAATAGGACTGTATTCAGACTCAAGTGAAGATGAGAAACTAAGTGAGAGCTTATTTATAAAATTGTACAGAAAAATTGAATATATTTGAGTGAATGATGTTAGACATTTAATCGATAGGTTAGTAGTAATTCAGTAATTCAGTAGTAGTAATTCAGTAATAAAGAAAAGGAGGCTGAAGAACAAGCAGATTTTAGAGCTGGAAGATCAACAATTGATCATATCTTTTGCCTACAACAAATTATTGAAAAAAAATTGTTCCGGCACAACCTATACATTTAGTATTCATAGATATAGAAAAAGCCTATGATAGTGTGCCTTTTTCCAGTTTATGGAAAGCTTTAATAGCAATAGGAATAAACCCAAGAATAATTAAAGCAATTCAAAATTTATATAAAAATTCTATTTCAAAAATAAAAATTGGTAAATATCTATCATATGGATTCCAAGTCACAAAAGGATTACGTCAAGGATGTAGCATCTCACCTACATTGTATAAAATATATACAGAAGTAACTTTACAGAATTGGAAGAAAAAATGTCACGCTATGGGAATACCAATAAATGATAGAACAATATAGTCGTTACAATTTGCAGATGACCAACTGATTATAGCCCAACATTATGAGGACATAGAGTATATGAGCAGAAAATTGATTCAAGAATATAAAAAATCAGGTCTAAATGTAAACATGAATAAAACAAAGTGCATGGTAATTGGTGGAGTGAATGGAGACTTAATATTAGAAGAAGGGATGGGAACAATAACAGCTACTGAGGAATATAAATATTTAGGTGTGAAAATTACAAATGATGGGAAACAGGACAAAGAAATTAGATCAAGAATAAATTCTGGAAAGACGACAATCTGTTTATTGAATCGAATTCTCTGGGACAAACACATAACAACTGATAACAAAATAAGGATTTTTAAAACAATAGTTAGGAGCATTATTAGATATGGTTCAGAAGTGTGGACAACAAAATGGCAACTGAAATCAAAATTATTAGCCACAGAAATGGATTTCTGGAGACGTTCAGCAAGAATATCTAACAAGAAAGAATAAGAAATGAAGTAATCAGAGACAAGAGGAAATGCAAAAATTCAATTATTGATTTCATCGAGCACAAACTACTTAAATGGTATGGACACATCAGACGAATGGAACAAGAAAGGCTACCAAAATGCATAATCGACTGGGTACCAATTGGAAGAAGAAAAAGGGGACGACCACCTGATACATGGATACAGGGAGTTCAGTCAGCAATGAGGAAGAACAACATTCCTGAAGATTTATCGACAAATAGAGAAGAGTGGAGAACAATAATTAGTGGCTTACTGTAATCTAGAATAGGTGCTGTAAAAATGTACTCACATTATAAATCCAGAAATAATAATAATAGTAGTAATTCATGGAGAAGACCTATTTGGAAACAAAAATTACCATAATGAAAAGGTGAGAATAACACAAATATTAAGAAATAAATTTAGTGATTTTATTATCAGCAGTCCAAAAGGAATGCCATATCTGATTAGATTTTTGAATAACTTGCCATACATACTTTTGAAAAAATGAAAATAATGGAAAGGGGCTAGTTAATAGTTTAATTAATAAATTACCATTCAAAATGCACCTCCCTGGTTACAATTATTGTGGATGTGGTACAAAATTACAAGAAAAATTAACTAGAGGCAGCCAAGGAATGAATCCACTAGATGAAGCTCGCAAAGAACATGATAATTCATACAGAGATAATAAAGACTTAGAAAATGACAAAAAGTAGGGAAAGAGCTTCAACCAGCTGCAAAAGAAAGAATGCATGTTACTGATGCTTCAATTGGAGAAAAATCAGCAGCAACTGCAGTTAAAGGAATAATGTACAGAAAGAGAAAATTAGGTATGAGGCTGGATCTTTAGGTAATGAATGGGAAGTATAAAACATATTAACCTTCATAAAAAATTTTATCTATATAAATGAATAACTTTAGCATTAATTATTCTTTGCTACCTAGTTGTAAAACCAAACCAAAAGCAGTTCAACTAAATAATGACAACTATACAGTATTGATAATTTTTTAACTGATGTACGAGAAAGAAAGGGTGATGTGGAAGCAAGTGAAAATTTGGCTATAAAATTAGGTATTTCCATTGTGAAAAAATTATGGAATATCCCACAAAAAGAAAGAAGGTTCTGGATTAACAAAACTTGAAGATGGATTTTTACTATTATTATTAGCTGCATTATCATATTTAGCTGCTGCCAGCGTGGTAAATGGTACAGTGGAAAACAGACATAGACGAAAAACAAAAAGATCAAGAGTTAGAAGAACCAGAAACAGAATTTAGAAATGGAGAGGAAAGATGGCACTGGAGTGAAGACAAAACATTTACAAAAATAATCAATAATATATTAATGCAGTATCAAATTTTGATAATTCCTACACAGTTACAAGTCAAACACATTCATGGTGTCTTTATGACAGATGAATTACCAAACCATCCTAGAGTATATGGATCTGGAACGCTTAATTCAGACATTTCTGATAATGCAGACACTCACTGGATATTTCATTATAACAATAACCATTAAAAATTGTTCTGGATTCTTCTTGACCAAATATTCCCAAAGATTTGGTTGAATAGCTTGGCACAAGAGCTCTATTACAATGGGCAACAAATTCAAAATTTTCGTGTCGCAATATGTGGTCATTTGTGTCTATTTATATTGAAGCAATTGTCAAATAATTATCTGTTTAATGATACTTTAAGTATAATAAACGGGCATTTTTAACAAAGATAAATGAGGAAAATTTTGGATATATGAAATCTGTAGAGTTCGAAAACATTAAAACTGAAGTAGATCGACTAATACAAATTTCATTGAATGATTTCATAAAGAATTAAGTATTTCTCAAAGTCAGATTTAACTCCATACCCTAACCAATTACGTAACCTACAAAATAATAGGATAGACAAATAATTGAATTTACTTTCATGATTGGAGATGAAAATAAATACACTATTTTGAATGTAATTTCGCCAGAATACAGTTTTATTGCAGGTAAGACTGTGAACCAAGATTTGAAATTTGATGATTTTGATGTTACAGTAAGTGTATCTGATAAGCTATATGGAGTAAATACGGTAATCAATCAATAATAGTACACAAATAAAATTTTCTAACTATAAGGTTGAATGCTACACTACAATTGTAGTGGTAGATGTACAGTTAATTACTGTACTGAAATAATTCTAATTTTATAAACAGTTAATACATACAAATGAATAACTATATCCAGTGTCTGAACAGCAGAAAATGTAACAGACCCATCATCTTTAAAAACTCACCAATAGAAGTGGAAGGGGTTGAAGGTATATAAATATATATTAATTACAATCGATATTTTTCAAAATATACCTCATCTATTCCATTAAAGATGGAATTAGTGAAAATGTAATTGATGTATCTAAAAAAATTACAAAGAGAACTCCAATAAATTATAAACAGATAATGGTAAAGAATTCCATAGTTAGTATTTTAAGAACTTATGAAAAAATATGATATTAATCATTATCCAAATTCTACTGAATCAAATGCATCTGTTACAAAAAGATTTAATAGAAAGCTTAAATAAAATACATGCAAAAATTCGCTCTTGAAAGTATTATAATTGGACAGAACTAGTCGCAAAACTGGTTGATGAATACAACAATATGAAGCATTCAACAATAAAAATGAAGCCAATAGAAACTATTGACAAAAAGAATCAGCAGACTTAAAGGAATTTTTGAATATTGTTATACAGTTAATTGATCAACAGAAATTTTTGGAATTCTAGATATTATTCATTCTAATACAATCACATGTAAATTAAAGGTATTAGATGGAGAAGAAACAAAAGGAAATTTTTATGAATATGAAGAAAAAAGCAAAACAAATTATCCTAATATATATCTTCACGAGAAATTCTTAAGATAGAAAGAAAGTATACATTAAATGCTTGGAATCTGATAATTCACATAAAAGCTGGATAAATAAAGATTCTTATATTTGGTAAAATTTGTTGCTCAGTGTATCCATTAACTAATGAAAATTTAATTTCTATAAAAAATTATGTTCTGATTCAATTTCTATTTCATTTTATTGTGCAAGCTGATTGATTTATTGATTTACTTGATTTTTATTATTTCTTCGCAATTTGGATGTATGTATGTAAGTACATTTAATCATGTTTGAGGCTCTCTTCTTTGCCATCTAATCACATACTAATCTTACTCAAATCCTTTATCGAATAATCGAGGAAGTGCAAACAAGTATCTCAAATCAGTAGTTTCAGTTGGTTGGTTATTGATAGTTTGCTCTACAAACAATTCTTCTCGTCTTTTTAGGTTTTGAATTTCTCTGCACACAATAGCCATTTTTCATCAACTTCTAAATCTTCAATTTGGTCTTGTAAATTTTCAATTCTTGGTTGTTGTTTCTATTGGCTATCCCTTCTGATTGAAGGCAAAACTTCTTCAGTTAACCATTACTGGAATTGTTCAGGTTGTTCCACTTTTAACTACACGATCAACTTGACTGATTAATGCAAACTGTATGAGGATGTAAATTTGCTAAGGTGCACGAATCATTCACCTTTAAATTTTCATAAATCTTTTGATGTTTTCAAGTATGGCCTCAAATCGCTTCTTGGGGATTTTCGTATTCCAATATCTGTACAACAGCCTTAGCGTTAAGCCATGGATTATTGTCTTTATCATTTGTCACAAATGCTTCCTTATTGTTATAAACAATTCTGTTTTTTTCTGAAATATGCACATTAATGATGTGATAGCTGCAGCAGATGTACTTGGAGTTGGACACAGTCCTAAGCCTACTTAATCTCTGCTGGTTCCATTCAAACAAATTTATTTTCTTAGATCTTTTATTTTTATTAAAAAAAATTACATATCACCATGAACACAACAAATGAGAAAATTAACACTTCCATATTTTCTGGCTGTATGTTGTTCTGATGATGATGAAGATACAGTCTCTACATTCATAACACAATTAACTGATAAGAATGTGGGGTATTTGTACAGTCTAAATGGACAAGAGATTTTTTTTGTTTACGATAACTTCCAAAAACAGATGTAAGTTACTTAATATTCCTCACTAACTGTACCAAACTTTTTAATCATTTACCTTCTTCCTTTTAAGATTGATAAATTAATGAATGTAGACAAGTTCATTGATAAATAATGTTTATTTTTCATTACCTTTCACACTTGTCTGTCAGATCTGGAGTTTATGTTTTCTGTTATTAATTAGACCTGGTAATTCATCATCTTCAAAATATCTAATTAGTACTAAACTTCTTGGTGTTAAAGTTTTTATTTTATCTTGTATATATTTATATTCTAGTGATAACAGATTATTATATTTTACTTCAGCATTTTCTAGATTGTAATTTTCAATGGATCTACTAAATTTTCACTTATTTTCCACAGTTTTCCAGTGTGTGGGATGCTGGCAACTGAAAAATCATAACAAATACAACATAATGTCTTTTGTTTTTTCATATATTTTCTGGCACTAAACATTTAATGACTTAATATCATACAAGAAACATAAAATATCATTAGTAATCAACACATTTTTCTTTAATAAAGGAACCCAAATATCTTTAAATCAGTAGCCTATATTTCGCTGATAGCTGTTCTTCTGAATAAATTCAAAAACTTTCATCATAGGTACTTCAGCATTAGATATCCCTGCCACAGCACCCATTTCCTATAGAACTTCTTCATTTAATTACATTAACTTTCAGTGGGGAAACTATTCTCCTCTGGGATTCCATAAAATATCAGACAGTTTCATATTTTTCTAATAAAAAGGTTTCTTATAAATGGAGATCCTATAAGTAAGCAAACTGAAAGCTAGAGCAAAAAAAAAAATAGGAATAAAAGGATGAGATTTTCACTCTGCAGTGAAGTGTGCACTGATATGAAACTTCCTGGCAGAATAAAACTGTGTGCCAGACTGAGACTCGAACTCAGGAACTATGCCTTTTGCAGTCAAGTGCTCTACCATCTGGTAGACCACTTGCCTGTGAAAGGCAAAGGTCCCAAGTTCAAGTCTTGGTCTGGCACACAGTTTTGATCTGCCAGAAAGTTGCAGAAATATAAGGATATTACTAACTGAGAAAACAGCAACTTACTCATTGTCTCTCTGGGACTAACGTATTTTCTGTCTGTAATCTTCTTAACAATAACATTAACAATGAGATGAATGAACTAAAATCTGAACAACAACTTGTTCAAATGATTCATCTTATGTAAAAAAAATTTGAATTGTATTTTAAAAATACAAGATACAGGACTATAGTTTTTGATTATATTAAAAAGGAAAATCCTTTTGATTGGATATATGTATTCAAAAAAGATGACTTATCTCAAGACATTATAAGAGACTTTAAAAATAAATTGGATTGGTATAATGTATCATATCATCGAAAATTATTTGAAAATTTTATGAGAGAGATTCAGGAGCAAGTATATTGGGATAGTATGTCACACAGACAAATTAATTTCTCTGGAAACAACATCACAGAATCTGAAGATTAACTAAATTGGTCATATGTATCATATTATCAAATATTATCTAAAGATTTTAAGAATTTAAAGAATAATCATCTAAAGTAATGTATTATGTAGTCAAGAATTATCTGTAGATTTTATGAGAGAATTTCAAGATAAATACAATTGGAATATGTAACAGGTGGAATTGTCTGCAGACTTTATGAGAGAATTTCAAGACAAATTATGCCGGGAGATCATAAAGATTTCAGAATTTATCTGAAGATCCTATGAGAGTATTTCAACATAAATTATATTGGGATGATATATCAAGCGATCAAGTACTGTCTGAAGATTTTATAATGGATTTTAAAAATAAAGTTAATTGGGAAAATGTCTTAAAATATCAAAATATATCAGAAAGTTTCATACAAAACATATTGTAACACTATGAAATAATGGATCAGTTTAAAGATAACGATTATTCTATATATTTAACTGATGAACGTCATCAGTTCATAAAAACATTATATTATCTCATTTACCATAAGGAATGTGATGATGAATGGTTAGTAGGTCATTCTTCTTGTCCGTGTGTAGAAGCTTTATTAAAAAAAATTTCGAATGCATAAATTATGGTGAAGACTATGACAGTACTGGGCACTACACACTGTAGATGAATAGTTAGCTCAACCCCATGTGCTATTGCATGAATATGTATTTATCTATGTTACACTCAACACTCAGTTTAATTGAGCAGCAAACAGATGTGGCTGGTCTCAATATTTGGCTATGATTTCCATCGTAGGGTGTCAGCTCACACCTGTCGTAAACTCAAATTTTTAAGCTGTAATAAAATATTAAAAAATGCAGGCTGGTCTTGTGGTGAAATTTAAAATATTAACTCACTCACATTGATTTATAATTTGAACAACCAGTTTATTTTTATTTTTTCGCAAATAGTCTTTTATACAGTATATTGATTAACCTTGTAAATGCTGTCTGAGTGCCTCCTACACAAGGGCTGCCTTTAATAACTGATGCTACAACATTTCAACATAAAATTCAGATGTCGCAACCATGGTACTCGATAATCTGTTCACAGTTCACAAAATACACTGTTGTTTGCTGTCATAAACCACTATATTGCACTCAACTTGGTCGTTTTCTACCGTCACAATATAAATACTTGTCTCCGATTGTGGCTTCTAACCCAATACTTCCCCAAGATGGGCGACACGTTCGGCTCTTAGCCTCGCTCATACTCAACTGTGCAAAGATGTCTGACCTACACACCCTCGAAACAACTGCCTATCGCAAAACAATGTTTGACATATAAAATTACGAATATTCTAAAACTAAAACACAAAAACATACATGGTACATTAAAATATATGGAAATTTTCTGGGCAATAAAAGTTTAAAGACCAATTTTTTGTACCTGCCAACATTTTTTCAACAAATAATGTTCTTGTGGCGTGATTTTGCTTTTCTTGGGTTTTTGATATTAAACATAAATAAACAAAAAAAATACATACTTAATTACTCAACTACCTCTTTAAACTTTAGAATGCTGCAATTAGTTTCGTGTCTTTAAATTTATTTATCACCAAATACACAATTTCTCTCAGTGGAATCCCATATTCCGACCTCTCATTCTAAAATAGTATATACTCTGCTAAATCGGCTGTGATTGCTCGATGCAGCTCTACTAGCCGCACGCGTAAACACTTCGTTCATATTAATTGGCCCAAGTATTTTCAGGATATTAGCTTTTGAACTTCCATAAATTTACAATTTTTAAGACAACAATAACTTTTAAACTCTCGTATATTTTTGTGGTGTGTCTACATTATTCTTTACATATTTTTCTGTCCATGAATGCCATCTTGCACCTCTGTGTTACTCTTAGTTCTTTTTCTGTCTATTTTCTCTAGCATATACATTCCTCCAAGAGCTCCAACATGGCAATACTCTGCCCTGCCAAGCTTCCATTTGGGTATTTCTGAGACCACATAATCGCTAGCTGCTCGCCACAGCCCCATAGCAACCGCCAGCCATGTGTTCTGCAGCGGAAAACTGGCGCTCTACTCTACCCCCACAGCTTGTACACTCACAAGACAACAATTTTCATTGATACTAATTATGTCATTAATCATTTCTCATCTTTAAATAATCGTGTCAATGCAAAATTCTTAAAGCTTATTTCATTGGTTGGTATAAATTTATTGAATTAGACTTACAATTAAATCTCAGCATTTCCTCATAGTTTCGATATCTATTTCCGGTTCTATGCAGTTGCCTCTGTAAATTTTTTGTTGTATTCTAATGACATAAACATTACGTTTTGGCTGTTTGAGGAAAAAATAAGGTATTTATTTCTCTGTTTACCAAGTGTCCAGCTACAAAAAGCGAGTAAAACCACTAGTAGAATTCCATAAATATAGACAATGTGAACATTGAAATGTGACGAACAAGGTGTGATATCACAAAGCTATGTAATTTATATAAATTATGCACAACTTTTGCACATTTATTCTAATAATAATATTTCTCTCTCTATTTCTTGTGTTATTCCAATAACATTATCAGCTATTCCCATAGCATTACCAACTATTATGTTTAAATTTTCTATATGTTCATCCTTAGGTTAGATTATATTGTCACATAGAAGAAGGTGTAATCTGATGAATGCGGAACACTAACTTCACTTAACAAAGATCTGTTCAGCACTTGCACATACAAGAGCATGGAGCAAACTGCCTCCGGCCAGAACACATACAGTATATATACAGCTACAGAACATTTCAGTACAATGATTCTTGACATTTGTGGATACTTCTAGAATGTACTCGAACCGAATATAGAAATTAAAATTGTACAGTTCAGGTGAATTTTAAACTCACGACCCTCCATGCAACAGTTCAATATCATAACCACTACACCACAGTGCTACTCAGCTTCTTCTGTGACATTACTCCCTCCTTATGAGAACAGCATCTCGGTGTTACGTCCAAGTCTGGGAACGAGTCATCAGTCCTGCATAGGAGTATGTACACTGGTTGAAGACCAGTTATTCCCCTTAATGATGAGCATGTTTCCTGATCGAGGAACCATTTTTCAACAAGATGATTTGGCATACCATAAGGCCAACTATGTGATGGAATGGTTTGGGGAACACAGTAGCGAGTTCCAGTTGATGCGATGGCTGCCAACTCTCTAGATCTGAATCTGATCAAACACATGTGCGATTAGATTGAAGATAGTGTCCCCCTCCCTGGTATTTATGTGGAGTCAGGTGACTTGTGTGTGCAGATGCGCTGCCAGCTCCCTCCAATGACCTACACAGGCTTCACTGCTTGCATGCCTCAATATGTCGCCACTATGCTATTACAGTGAAGTAATGAGATATGAAGTGAATTCAGTGAAAAGGGGAGTGAAGAAGTAATTAAATATGTGCAGTGCTGGCTGACAACATATTTGAGTATCCACTCATTGCATATTGAACCGTACAGCATCAATCATCCGTACCATGTCTGGTCTCCCAGAATGAACTAATGTGAATCAGTAGTACTGTTACCTTAAAAGAGAGCATTCTAGTGGCAGTGTCTTCTAGAAAGCATGAGAACATGTCTTTGGTCAACGCTTTCCACATCATCAACAATCAGCTGTGCTGCGCCACAACAATAGTAGTTGGACAACAGGTTTCAAGCACCACTATCCATTGTTATCAACTTTATTCAAGATGGCGGATCCAAGATGGTGGCGATAGAAGTGGCAATGTCACAATGATGTTTTGGTGTGAAGTTCAAATTTTGGTGGGAAAAATAGGTAAATTGGGCTATCTCCACTAACCTAATCCCACCCTTCCCCTTTCCTCTCCTCCAGAAAATGGTGGGACATTCAAATTCCAGCAAGACAATGCAACACACCATGGCTACCTCCTACAACCTAAAAAATGGCGGGAAAAATGACACTTGGCCCACCTCCACTAAGCTAGTCATCCTACCACCACCTCGTAGTAGGAACTGGCGGGAAAATGCCTGTGTTGCATAGGATGAATGGAAGTCTTTATTTAGACAATCTGAGGTAGTAGCTCCAACCAGTGTGTTCACCATGAGGTCTGCAGTCCAACTGACCCAGGACACAGTAGTGCCACCAGATAGCACTGTCATCCCTCAAGTGACATAATACAAGATGGCGGTCTGGGAGGAAAATGACTCAGAATGCGCTGGGTTGCTGGAGAGAGGAGGGATTATATTTATTTCATGACAATTCCTTTAGGGATGGATTACACATACAAAGCACTCGCCCTGACATGCTTGGGGTCATGCTACATGGCCTACAGACCTGCAAACTACTCGTAAATCGCTGAAATAATACACATATAATGCTCTGTCAACCCACTCACAACGCTTAAACAGCCGAAAATAATGTAGTGCACAAACACACAGTGCATGTAAAAAACGCTTTCGAACTATCATCAACCACAACGTATCAGAGGCTCCAACACGCACATATTTCGATGCCGCCGTGAGCCTCCACTGGACAGACGAGTGAAAGGGGGGCAAGCCATTGCTCTCAGGCCACTATCGTCTACAGCCAGCAGGTGAAAGTCACATCTGTTTTCGGGTATACAATTAGGATTCTTCGAGTGTTATACTGATATCACCAGTCTATGTAACTAAGAGACAAGTCACCCTCTGAGAATTGCTGGTGCGATACCTCTCTATCTGTGGATACTGACGTCACAGGTCGCGGTATAGAAATCTGTTAAAATGCTTCCTAGAATAGCACAGTGTGCATTATTCCTAGCGATTTTAATGGAACATCTGAGATGCCTCTGGCCATACAGTGTTTACTGTGACTGACGTCCACCTGCAAGTCCAGCATCAAGTGACAGATGTCTGCATAGTGGCTCACCCCTGTAGGCACATTTAAAAGCCTCCCATTGTTATACTGACGTCCCACAGCTATTTGAATAAGTGCCAAATCGACCTCTCGGAAACTGTAAAGTGTCGCAGAAATAGTTAACAGACGCTTCTGTAGGAGCTTTCGTGATTTCTCAGCTTGTCTGCTTGGAAATTCTTATCCCAATAGAACCTGTTTACAAAAATAGCCTAGAATAACGCCGAATAAATTCCTCCTGATAGTCCAAACGTGGCACCTCGTCCATCACGTGTTACCCTTCGTGAAAATCGTTAAGACCTACTTTCAACAAACATCTCCAAAATGCAAACGTTTTCACCCCTATATATAGGCTCTTATGCCCTGGCATAATGGATGTCTTGCGAATGAATGGAGCATTATAATAGGCTCTTACTGAATTTACCTGCCAAATTGCTGTTGCTGCCAATGTGGAGCAATGTCCACTTTTCTATGTCCACAGATGAGACTTTTAATGTCAAAACTATTTTGTACAGATCGCCATATTGCACTGACAGTTAAACCATGTAAAAGTGGCCTATAGATCGTGAAATATGGAAAGACTCTTACTCGATTACACTACTCTGGCACTGAGGACAGAAGCTTGGATATTAGAGCGCGTAACCGATCTACAACGTGGCAGTATACTGCCACATACTGTATCGACGTTATGAACATACAATTCGTATCCAACGCCATACAAAATCGCCCGTTTTGCATCATTCATATAGCTGCCGACCGTCAAACACTCATACATGTACCACGAAGACAGACAGCCCCATATATACTCCTCACAGCACTAGATATATCCTGTGAAGCCGGGCAGTCGCAAGTCATCTGCTCCCAACATGTGACCAGAGCGCCCTAAGAGGACCGGAGTCACCCCCTGAACTGTTGTACAATGACAGGCTCGTTTCCTCTCGGCAGAAAGGTGTTACTGTTTCTGGCCCCGACCTGCATGCTTGCTTGCTTTCTACACCGTCTCCAGACTCTGGGATTACAAGAACATATGTAATTTCACATGGTTTGCCAGAATATCACATCATTTACGCAAGACTTCTCTATATCAAGCACACAGCCTTATCGCTTGTACGGCATTAGCATCACTCACACAGTGCAATTCCGAAGACATAGACTGTTAATTATTTCTCCAGAAACCCAAAACGTAAGCGAGGAGTAGCGTGCTGTAAACCACTGAGTATTTAGAAAATTACGTCATCTGCGAAAACGCTTATGTGAGAACTCGGAGAACTCGGAAAAAAAAACGGAGGAAGCTGAAATTTCCACCGATGTCGGTGATGTAACAGATTCCAAATCATTCTTATAATTTACAAAGTCAACTAAGGTGTTTCGCATGTCTAGACAACCAGCAAATGCGTCTTCCACCTGTCTTTCACCTGACAGATATTCACAACACAAACGATGTTCTCTCAACTACATAAAGGCGCGAAATGTGCAGAAGCAGTCAATTGGACAATTTACATGGGAGGCTATAGTGGTCCAGGGCAAGCACACATCCATATTTAATCTTCTTAAATTTCCACGCGACCTCGAAAGGAGTCCAACACAGACTAACTATTAGTTCGCTATTCAGCCATTAAGAAGACGATGTGGTTAAGTCAGCTACATTCCTGCACCACAACTGGCCTCTCCATGCAGACAGCTCCTACCATTAGCCAGAAACGTGAATCATTCCCACCACTGGTCAATGGCGCTGCACACTAAGCAAGCATGGACAGAATCATCCAAGGAAATTGGCCACATATATATTTTACCACTGCACTTACAATTAAATATTACGAACGCGGTCTCAATTGGACGACATTAGCAAATGAGCAAAGTATCGAAAACACACCCTGCTGACGACTGTGGCTCTAGAAATAGAAATATATGTACCATTCTTATGGCTTGACAACTCTTCCCTTTGCTGTCACAGTATTCCACGTCAAATCCAATCCTTCCTTACGACTGGACATAGTCATATCCCTTTGCACATGTTGGAACACACACACACTTACTTTATAAGCCTGATACTCAAGGAGAACCTATCATGCATCCCCTTCTAGTAAGTATAATAATTCGCCAAACAGTGATTGCTGGCGATACGAAAGAATACTGAGAGAAAATCAGCGATGCGTGGACAAGTCAAATAAGTTTTTCTTATGAGAGGTACCACTGTGTCTTAGAAAGAGAGGCTTAACCGTCTTACAAACCACCAAATGTTAAAGAAGCACGATCGCAACGACCATATTACTATCACAATCGGTCTTGGTTCGACAGGTGCACCCAAGTATCCACGATAAAAGCTATACTGGCTTCATAAACCGAGATGTGGCATTACCTCTGAATGAAGTGCTTTTCCCAGACAAATACCATGACAATATAGACAGTGATCTGCGGAGTGCATATTATCAAAACAACAGTGCGGTTACACGTCGCCAACGGTGCAATCTCGTGATAAAATCACCGAATTTAGAAAGTGATTCGGTTAAGGAACGTGGTTTGAAGCCGGTATTTGCAACTCCCTCACGTCGCTACAAGATATTTCTCCAGTATTTGTAATGCATTCTGTCTAGATGCCTCGTCAGAGTTATGGTGATATATCGACTGGGTTATAGGTGATAATTGATTGAGAAGCATCACAAACAGTAGATGGTGTGCTGATTTAGGTCATAAGAAATGCACACTAGCTTTTCAGATCTCTAATGCTATGCTTTCCAGTAGAAATGATGTCTATGATTTGGAATTAAGTCTTTTCATACAACAACATACCCTCATTGTATCTGATGGAGAAGTCGTTTAATAATTAAAGTGACTAGTGAATCACATTTGTAGCAATCATATCTCGAAACGAGTCACCTTTTTCGAGCATATCTGCTACAGTAAAATTTCAGATAGTCTCTATGCCTCTGGCAACTGCTACCATTTTTGCAGCTTTGTGCATATGGTTGTTCCAATTTAAATTGCAACTGAGCAGAAGTCAGAGAGCTATATCCACCACTTTCTGCAACCTGTGTAGAACAGAGTGACCTGAGTTAGTGCAGCAGGACTATGTTTATACCATTTGGTAGAAATGAGGACAAGTTGTCGTACATTCACCAACAGTGTACAACGTGTAGGGTCAGTGCCAAACGAAACCTTTTCCTGCAATAAGAGATAGTATAAAAGACAGTACGGCAACTGAAGAAGGACGAGGATTTTGCTACTGCATTTTGGTGTATCCACAAACTATGTACAGACACTGCAGTACAAAACAGATCCACATCCCTCAGGGCCCGTTCACGTCTGTCGCTCCAACATGCTATCATCAATATTCTGTATCATCCAACAGACAAAAATTACGAACTACAACACCTCCACTAACTTTATCTGGTAGAGAACTCCATAACATTTTTACTTCATCTCCCTCTTCCCATATATCAAAAACTAATACCGTCTGCATGCAGGCATTAGGCACATGTGACAATCATATTGAATACACAGGTATTGATCCATTGCAAAAATGAGTGTAAAGTTGCGCCGTCTGTACTATAGGAGGCACAAACTGTACTGTAAGTTGCAAGATACGCTCCCTGTGACCTTGTGTCATTGTTTGAAACCTTGTTTTTTCTGCTTTAACACGCTTTGTACGCTTCCGTACATTTGTTTTTTTCCTGACAAGACTTTGAGGTCTGTGTCAGGTTCTAAACTGGCATTAACACGTTCTGATCCATTGCTTCTCACAGAAAACTAGACGTCACGTGATGTAAATCATGTTGTTAATGCTGTTACCATAACACACCCCACACACTGGATGACTTTAAATAAAAGACAGGTACAACATAAGGATACTGGAAGAGTTTGGCGGCGTTGTAGAGCATTTCCAAACTGCAGTCCGACGGTGAAGGGCGATCTCAACGTTTAAACTCATCTGCCAGAGAGACAGAATAGCTGATTCCTCATATTGAACTCATGTATGCGATCACTGTTTCGGGACTAGCCATCCCCAGAGGGTGTTGCCCCTCAACCAAAACTCTTTCCCCATCTCAAATAAACGATATAAGTTAATTACAATGTGATAACCAACAGGGCACCAGTGGATAGATGGGATGGAAAAGACACTGTCAATGTACTGTAATAATAAGCGTCACACTTGATAGTGCGAACAATTTTAGCAATTTTACAGTAATTTCAACACCAACCAATGATGCAGTACTATGTTTGCCAGTTTCAGTAACATCACTAAACCGCCCCTTCTCTACTTTGAGAGTATCGTTGCGAATGTAGATAGATGAATGTACAGTACGTCCATTCATTGTTAATTCTCGAACATATACATCATCATCAGTATACCAGAGCGCTCTAAATATTTCTAGCACCTTCAGCATAATGCTTAATTTAAGATCTGTCTCTATGTGGATGGGAGTCACAGAGCACCCTCGCAGTCTTAGAACAGAATTAGAGACTTAAAGACACCCCTTGCACAGTCTTTGACCAACCCGACCTGAAGCACCATTACGAATTTAATTTGCAGCCGACCAGAAGTAGACAGCTACATTCCACGTCTCTTGAATGAATATAGCTTGCTGAGTCCTCGCCCATCCAAGTGCATAAGATTTCTCCAGATGTGCCCATGTCAAGGAGGTTAGCACTCCTTATTTGTGTACAGTAACAGATCTGAAAGTGTTGTGACGTAATAGCAGACGGTTAAGAAGAACAAGAAATGGGTGATTTTTATGCATGATGAAGCTCCAAACAGATGGAGCTCAAAGCACTTTACGTAAATGAACTATGCCTTCAATTTTAAAGTATTGTTCTAGTGTCTGGGATCAGTACCAGGAGGGTACTGGTAAGGGAAAACATAAGCACCTGCACTCCTAAGGCTTCACAGTTCTGCACTTAAAACAGGCTATAATGTTAGATCGCTTGAGTTTCTGACCTATCAGTCGTGTGGAATGCAGCGCTGTTAATATTCCAGTGTAAGAAATATATTTCCAGTGCATGACATAAATCCTTCTTGCAGGTTTCTCTACAACAAACTATGGTTACAAACTGTAAAACTAAAAAACAACTTCCTTAAAACATTGGCTCTGTGTGACACATGCACAATATAGCTTTCCAGAGACATATAGCGTCCACTGTTCACATCCGACCATGGTTCAGAAATTATACTATGCCCACATCAGTCCTGAATAAAATGATCGTTAGTAACGGAGTATACCTCTTACAAGGAAAGAGATAAACACATTGCAGCAGCGTCCGACATGTGTAATTACAAGTCACGCCTCCACTAACTCAGTAAACAGTATGCTGTCAAGGAGATGTATACATGGGGGTTGCAGTGTTTCACAAACACCTATCGCTAACTTATAATCATCCTAATTATGAAGCTGAAGTCTCGATTTTACACCCAAGATGCGTCACAGGGATGGAGTACATCGCATAAATCTTCGTTCGTTTAGAGGAATGTGTCGAAACAGGACGGTCGCGTTTCACTACACATGAGATTTCATTACACATGAGATGTAAGTCCTCTGATGACCGAGAGGTTTGCTGTTATCCATCACCAGTAGACAGTGCTTAAGTCACATACAGGACACGTAGTTGTACATGAGTCGAATGCAGGCTATGTCACATGACCGTTGCATCCTGATAAAACATCTCCCACGCTAGAATGCATCATCAGTCTGCCATTACATCCAACCTCGTTACAGCTTAATCTCCATCGATCACACCGACTTCTCTCTCTCTGTTATCCTTTAATGCAGATACATAAGTTTAGAGGCAGATGCTTCTCTGTCTTCCTGAAAAGAGTCAGTTACAGAAGTCATGATTTGGAATCTGTTGCATCACCAACATCGGTACTCGCAAGTAGAAATATCAGTGTACTCTATTTTCTATTCCAGTTCTCATGTAAAGGTCTTCGCAGATGGCATAAGTCTCTAAATACTCAGTGGTTTACAGCACGCTACACTTCGCTAGAGTTTCAGACTTCTAGAGAAATAATTTCCAGTCTATTTCTTCCAAATTATACAGTCGAGCGATACTAATACTATGCAAGCGATACTGCTGTGTGCTTGAAATCGAGAAGTATCGCATAAATCGTGTGATGTTCCGGCAGACCATGTGAAATTATATATGTTCTTGTAATCCGAGGGTCTGGGGATTTTGTAGAGAGCAAGCAAGCATGCAGGTCGGGGCCAGAAACCGTAACGCCATGGTGCAAAGGGGAAACGAGCCTCTCATTGTACAACAGTTTGGAGAGTGACTCCAGTCCAAATGATTCAAATGCCTCTGAGCACTATGGGACTTAACATCTGTGGTCATCAGTCCCCTAGAACTTAGAACTACTTAAACCTAACTAACCTAAGGACATCACACACATCCATGCCCGAGGCAGGATCGAACGTGCGACCGTAGCAGTCGCGCGGTTCCGGACTGAGCGCCTAGAACCGCTAGACCACCGCGGCCGGCTGACTCCAGTCCACTGTGGGCACTCTGGTCATGCGTCGGGAGCAGATGACTTGCAACTACCCGACCTTGTGGGAAATATCTAGTGCTGCGAGGAGTATATACAGAGCAGCCTGTCTTTGTGGTATATGTACAACTGTTTGGCGGTCGATAGCTATATGAATTATGCAAAACGGGCGATTTTCTATGGCGCATCATTCGAACTGTACGTTTACTACATCGACACAGTACACGGTGATATATTGTTGGGTTGGAGATCGGTTTGATGCGTTAATATTCAAATTTCCGTCCTCAGTGGAAGAGTAGTGTAATGGAGTAAGAGTCTTTCCATATTTCTCGATCTGTAGACCACTTTTTTACAGTGCTTCCACACTGGCAGCATCAGCAATTTGGCAGGTAAATTTACTAAGAGCCGATCATAATGCTCCATTCATTCAAAAGACATCCTTTGTGCTGGGGCATATGAGCCTATATATAGGGGTGAGAACGTTTGTGTGTCGGAGAAAGCAGGACTAAACAATTTCCACGGAGGGTAGCACATGATGGATGGGATGCCACATTAGGACCATCATGAGGACACGTTATGTTCAGCCAAGAATTTCCATGCGGACACGCAGAGACATCACTAAAGCTCCTACAAAAGCGACCATTAACTATTTCCATGGCACTTTACAGTTTCTGAGAGGTCGACTTGACTCTTATTCACACAGCCATGTGACATCAGAATAACAATGATAACTTTTTAGATATGCCCACAAGGGTGAGCCGCTACGCAGACATAACTCACTTGATGCTGGACTTGCAGGTAGACAACAGTCACAGGAAACCCGTGCATGGCCAGAGGTGTCTCATGTGTCCCATTCGGATCGTTAGGTACAGTCTTCCCTGTGCTATTCTGGGAAGCATTTTGACAGATTTCTATAGTGCAACCTGTGACATCAGTATCCACAGGTAGAGAGGTACTTCGCCAGATATGGTAAACATGAACGTGCGAACCAGAGGGTGGCTTGTCTCTTAGTTACATAGACTGGTGATATCGTTATAACACTCGAAGAACTCTAACTGCAAACCCAAAAATAGACGCGACTTTCAATGCTGGCTGTAGGCATTAGTGGCCTGAGAGCAGTGGCTCGTACCACTGCGCCTGTCTGTCTGGCAGAGACTCACAGCGGCGTCGGCATGTGAGCGCATTGGAGCCTCTATGTTGTGGTTGATGATAGTTCGAAAGCGTTTTTTACATGCACTGTGTGTTTCTCCATTATATTATTTTCGGCTGTTTAAGCATTGTGATCATCTTGGCAGAGTGCTATATATGCATAATTTCGGTGATTTACGAGAAGTTTGCAGGTCTGTATGCTGTTTGCTGCATTATTTCGGTAATTTACCAGTTATTTGCGTGTCTGTACATCAGTGTACTGCACTCTTTCGATATTTATGAGTAGTATGCAGGTCTGTTGGTTATGTAGCATGACCTCAAGCACTTCAGGGCGAGTATTTTGTATCAGTGTAATAAATGAACTACATGAATACTGTCCCTAAACACTCCTTCCTCTCTCCAGCAACCCAGCACAGGCTGAATCATTTTTTGCCATTTTTCCCCCAGACCGTCATCTTAGGCTAGATCGGAGGAGGGACGATAGTGCCCTCTGGTGGCAGTAGTGTGTACTAGGTCAGTTGGGCCCTGGACTTCATGGTGAACAGACTGGTTGGAACTACTGTCTCAAATTGTTCAAATAAATTGTTAGTGGAGGTAGCCCAATTGACCTAATTTCCCACCAGAATTAGAACTTCCCACCATGATGTCATTGCAACATTGCCACTTCTATCGACGCCATCTTGGATATGCCATCTTGAATAAATTTCGCAACAACGGAGAGTCGGGCCATAGCCCTGTTTTCCTACTACTGATGATTGTGTACCAACTTGTACAAGTGAGAACTGAGAACTGAAAATTTAAACTTAATGGACAGTGTTATGTTATTACTAGTGTCAAGGTGGACTGGTACAAGATTTCTGTGTATGCATGATGAGTGTAAGGACTTTCGTTTGATCATTCAGCTTCCACATCATCGACAATCACCCACATTGTGCTGGTTACATGAATGCTTGTCCAAGTGATATTGTGGACAGATAATCATCAAGAATGTTAGTTGGCATAAACACTTATGACTTAGAATGTAAACTGTGGAATCTGCGATTTTCTTACCATCTCAGAATATAGGTGTTCATACGAGATGTAGAACAGTGTTATGTTTATGTTGAGTGGCTCCCCTAAATCCGATAGCATATTTAGATTCATAATTTCAGGCAAGCCAGCACCAGTGTGGAGCATAACAATACGACAGATGTTGGAGTCTCAGGTATGTGGTGTGGACAGGGTGCATGATCAGGTGATCACAGTTTAAGGACTCCTACCATTTGTACCCTTGGTCGCGTTACAGGACCTGCAATTCAGATAAGAAGTGCCGTATAATTAATTTGGAGAGTGAACTATTTGTTAATTAACAGAGGCTTTTAATTTGGATTGCTGAGTGATGTCACATTAGCTGTAGGATATGTATGCCAGAGAACATGTGACACAGTGAACACACTCGTCTGATTCTTGACAGTGCAAAGAACCGGAGCTACGAAGTAAACATACTTCATAGAGGTGCGCTTATGAAGACGCTAGCGGCACCTATGTGTAAAAGTGAACACTTATTTGTCGGCCATTACGGTAGACGATGCTAGTGACATCTATGGCTAAAAGTGGAAACCTTTTTGGCAGTCATCGCCGCATGCGACGTGGTCGGCGCATCGGAACGTCGTTGCAAACATTACCACGCTTTGCAGAGAGGGTGCAGTGCCAATAGCGGCGCGGCGTCAACTGAGTCGGTGCTACGAAACAGCCACGGCCACAAGGCGAGAAGACAATGCTAAGTAAGTCACGCATCACAACATTACCTCATGCAACTGAAGCATCAAGACTAATTAGCTGGCAGTGCAGATTGCATTCTGTAGCTAAGTATTTACAAACAGTGACAGTTAAAATACTTTTGTTTCACTAAATTACGAGACGTTACTTACTTTGTCGATCATACAGTAAAGTAAATGTCACTGCCAGACCCTGCTTATGTAGTGGTTTAAATAAATGTTCAAATGTGTGTGAATTCCTAAAGGACCAAACTGCTTAGGTCATCGGTCCCTAGACTTACACACTGCTTAAATTAACTTAAACTAACCTATGCTAAGAACAACACACACACCCATGCCCGAGGGAGGACTCGAATCTCCGGTGGGAGGGGCCACAGTGGTCTAAAATTTTAACAACAGTTAGTTCAGTTGCACAACTGTATTTACCTTACCTTATATTTCATTCTTTTTTCTTATTTTACGTGGTCTTGTCATGTTATGTGTGCTTCCGAGCACGAATTACAGTGTTAAATGCATGCTGCGTTGTAGTTTGGCTGTGGTTATTGCCGTACATTCTGTGCTACGAGTGTCACTGTGATTTGTTTATTTCTTGCTTGGGTGACTTATTTGTGGTTCAATATGACAAATAATGAGGTTGGTGCAACTGCAGTAGACAGGGAGGTGAAAGCAGACTCTTTAGGAGAGAGTAATCAGGTGGAGACAAAAATAAAAGTAAATAGTAGTGAAGTGTCGAAGGATTCCGGTATAGGGGACAGTAGTATATCAAAAGAGATGGGAAGTCCTAATGCAGTGTAGTCACCAATCATGAAGACGCCCAGACGGGATGAGTGTTAACTTGGGCCTGACCTGTCTATCGTTGACATGCTCAAAACATTATTGCATGATAACAAAATATTATTGCACCATAACAAACAACTAAATGAAGATATTAAGCGCCAGAAAGAAGATATTAAGCGATCGGTAGAGCCTGAAAACAAACAATTAAGGGAAGATATTGTGTACCAGAAGGAAGATATTAAGCGATCGGTAAAGCAGATAAACGAACGACTCAGTGAAAAGGTCGACGAAACTAATGAGGCTCTAAAGAAGCTGACTGAGTCAAGTCACCAGAGGATAGATGAACTTACCGTTCGGTTTGATGAGAACGTTGCAGACAATACTAAACCTTTTGAAAAGGCAGAATCGGATGTCATAGAAGTGATGGAACAACTTACTAAAAAGGTTGAGGTTTACGGCGAGTTCTTCGAAGAACTAAATGCGAAAGTGAACCACTGTAAACGTAGGATATCAGCTGTTGTGCTCAACCCAGATGCTTATGCACTGCGAGTAGAAGAGGTGTACAGTGAGGTAGGAAAGACTCAGGAACAGGTCGGTCAGCAGGTGGAGAACCAAGTGAAATCACTATTACGTAATGGAAGCATTGCTGGAGGTAGCTTAATTGGTATACAAAATGACGTGGTTTCTCACAGTACAGGAGATATTAAGAACTTCGAACCAAATGGAAGATAGCATCCAAGAGGTTTCCTAGATCAACTTGAGGGCGTGTTACCTTAATTATGGGATGAGCAGAGAAAGGTAAGCTTTGTTGCAGCAAGATTGGAAGGTGAAGCTGGTACCTGGGGTATGAGAATAGGACATAAGTTGTGAAAAGGAATTTTTGCAGCAATATTGGTCGCGACGGAAGGAAAATGAAGTACATAACAATCTACATCAAGGTAGAAGGTTTGAGAGAGGGCGTGGCCAGCACTTAAAGTAAATTTTTGAAGATTATTATGAGAGGAACTTGTATTTAGATGAACCGATGATGACACAAGCAATACTGTCCCCGATCATAAGTAAACGACCAACTGGAGTTCAGGGTAAGTCGCTAGCAATCCCTAGAGATTACATAGAGGCAATGAAGTCACCCTTAGGACAATTACACACGTTGTATGAGTCACGAGGAACAGGAGGAGGAGAAGATGATAGAAGAGTATCAGGGAACAACGAACCCAATGCAGATACCCATTCACACCCTAACAATTTACATACTAAACGGCACTGGAATAATAATAATGGAAGGAGACATGACTGTGGTTTCCATGGCCGTGGTGGTCACAGAGGACACCGTGGTGGCTACGGATATCAGAACTCAGGGTACGATGCATCGGATGACCAGGTACGACTCTGGAAACATAGCAAGTGGAAAGAGTATATAACATATTTTGAGGGTATAATCAGTAGCCTACCTCATGACATGTGTGAATTTGTACATTTGTCACCTGCTATTGTCCACAAGTATAAACATTCATTTCTGATTATATAGGGTGTCCCAGCTATCTCGTCCACCCAAAATATCTCTGGAACAATAACAGCTATTGGAAAACGACTTTCACCTGTATCCAGCAGGTGTTTATCCCATAGGCTAGGGGTGATGCGGTTCTGTAACATATCTGTGTACCGCAACGTTAGTCACAAAGTTAACTTCGCTTATCGTTAATCCGTTACTAAAAAGGTAATGCCGTTCAACGTTAAAACTTTACTTTTCTGTAGATCTAGCGCAAGTGACAGTTAATCATTCACTCGTAATAGTAAAATTCATGTTGATGGTTTTAGTGAAACGAGCAAGTGGACTAAAAGTTTGACCGTTGTTTAGGTAAAAATGTTTTGATTTGGGAAGTTCAGGTAGGACATAGACGATGAATGTAAACATGTTTAACCAATTAGTTTTACTATCGCATAATTATCAATGTTATGTTTATCTAATGCGTTAAATGACAAATTGTTGCAAACAAATGTTTCTTAACATCACTGGGTAAAATGGCCCTTTGTAGAAACTTCCACTGTGATACCAGCACTACATACTAAACATAGCGTTCATATCTCATGTTCAAAGTGATGCCCATTGGCTTGCATACATAGGGTCACTCTGCGGATGAAGGATGCCCTACTTCGTGCTACTGTTTCCTCTTTGATGGCTGTACAAGCATCAATAAGGCGTTGCTTCATGTCCTCTGGTGTTGTTGGTTCATGCTGGTAAACAGCATCCTTCACTGCTCCCCAAAGAAAATAATCCAGCGGTGTAAGGTCCGGAGATTGGGCAGGCCACCTAACTGGGCCACCTCGTCCAATCCACCTATCAGGGCGTGCGCTAGCAGCGCATGTCGGGTGTTTCAAGCGTCAACTTCGCGTCTCAGTATCTCGGAATGTAATGGGAATATTGCGATGCAATCAACGCCATTGTGTATGTGCTTTGTCATGCTATACATTGCTAAAGAAACAATATAGGAGGTCCATTTAAAAAAACATAAGTTTGTGTTGAAAAACACATATGCTTTCGTTTTAGAATGTTTCCAAATATGTACATTCATGGGCCCCAGTCCTACATTGATACCGGTGAAAGTCGTTTTCCAGTGGCTGTTATTGTTCCAGAGATATTTTGGGTGGACAAGATAGCTGGGACACCCTGTATATAAGCTTTAATGAAGGCACTCTAATCGAGTGAGACTAAAATAGGATGTGTTACTGCCATATGCAATATTATAATTTTTTCACTTTCTATCTGTTCAGTCTAGACTATATTATTACGTTTCTTCTTTCCCATACTATTATATGGTTAGAGTGATTACTAGTGCCTATAGGTTGTGCTACCCAAAAAGTTTTTCATTTAAAAATATCTTACTGCACCTGCTTAATGATTGCGTACCTGTTAATATTTTTGTGTTATTCACTTAGTAACTGAATTCAACTTGCAGGAGTTTCATATGTATATATATTTTAATTAGCCAATTGGTTTATTATGTCAGATAGAACATTGTAATGTCTACTGTAGTAGTAACAGACTATGAGTAGGTTGAATAAGCATTGCTATCACAACACTGAGAGCGTCATTAACCTATTTCATGTATGCCAATGAACGGATTACCACGAGGCGAGAGTGGCGAGCAGATGACGACTATACTGCACATCTGCCGGTCGGCGAGCATCGACGCTACAGTCACTCTCCACCCCCTTACAGTGCAAAGAACGCTCCCTTGTGACGCAGTGTTGTGAGTAGTGAAAGAATATTTTTTTGCTGGATTTTTGTCGGCCTAGTGCTGATGGAGGTTCTTTAGCTTTTTTTTGCCTAATAGTGTCACCAGTGATATTGTCTACCTTGAGTAGGAGTGAACGTGTGTGTTTTTCTGATCGTTCTTTATCTCTTTCTTTCAGGCACCGCCTATCATATCTAACCTCTTGTAATTGTAAAACTTTCTATTTCAGGGACTTAATGTTCGTGCGCCTTGTTATATTAACTATTTGTTTATCCGCTGTATTGTAACTGTGTTTTGCTATACAGGTTACACTGTAGGTAGGGTACTTTTGCTATGTATTTTTTTTTTTTTTTTTTTTGGTTGGCAACCGTTTAATTAGTGGTCTTTATGTTTCCACGATTGTGAGTGACTCATGTCTGGTCCACAATATGGCAATGTGTCTATATCCGTGGGGTGGGGCAGTGTACCCCTTCCCCTCACACCAACTCTTTAAACCTCTGCAGGAGAGAATATTATTATTATTATTATTATTATTATTTTTTTTTTTTTTTTTTTTTTTGGGTAAGCTCTTATGGGATCAAACTGCGGGGGTCATCGGTCCCTAAGCTTACGCACTACTTAATCTAGCTCAAACTGAGTTACGCTAAGGGCAACACACACGCACACACACGCACACACACACACACACACACACACGCACACACACACACACACACACACACACACACACACACGTTCCCGAGGGAGGACTCGAACCTCCGACGGGGGGAGCCGTGCGGGCCGTCACAAGGCGCCCCAGTCCGCGTGGCTACACCACGCGGCTATCTGTATTTCGATTTCTCTTCGACAATTCGAAAAACTTTTTCGTGTGGGAATGTAAGCGTTTGTCATATCGCTGGTTTCGGTTGCGGAGTATCTTTGCGAGCGGCCGCGTTTTGCACAGTCGAGCACGGGACACGGAGCTGTTATGTTGTGCTGTGGGTAGCTCTACATGTGAAAGCCGTTATTATGGAAGTTAAAGTGTGGCTACAAGTGCTATTACAGTGAAGTAATCAGATATGAAGTGAAATCAGTGAAAAGGGGCGCCAAGAAGTAATTAAACATGAGCAGTGCCGCCGATAACGTATTTGAGTATCCACTCGCTGCGTGTCGTACCGAACAGCATGAATCAACGGCGTCGTGTTCGGCCTCCTGGTATGAACTAATGTGAATCATCAAAAATAGTTACCACAAAGGAGTGCAATCAAGTGCCAGTGTCTTGTAGCGAGCGCGAGAACGTGCGTTCGGTCATCGCGTTTTCGCGTCACCAACAGTCAGCTGCGTTGTGTCGGTTACGCGTACGCTCGTCCAAGTGATGTTGTGGACAGATAATCATCAAGAATGTTAATTGGCATAAACACTTATGACTCAGAATGTAAACAGTTCAACCTGCGATTTTCTTATCGTTTCAGAATATAGTTGTTCATACCAGACATAGGGCAGTGTTGTGTTCAATGTTGAGTGGTTTCCCTAAACCCGACAGCATTTTAGATACATAATTTCAGGCAAGCCAGCAGCAGTGTGGAGCAGACAGTACGACCGCCGCGGGAGTATCAGATACGTGGTGTGGACGGGGCGCACGGTCATGCGAGAACAGTTTAAAGGACCTCCACCATTTGTACCCCCGGGCATGTTACACTCGGTATCTGAATCTCAATCTAAATTGGTATTTATGTAAAATTTTGCCACCACCTGCAACATAATTACTACGCTTAAAATTTTCATTGGAGCGCCTAATTACATAAATGAGTACCAAGTGAAAGCTAAATAAACTTGACAGAAAAGAACTTGTATACCACTTGATATATTTATTCTGAGAGATCTGTTCACCTACTCAACCAAAGATCTACACACTGATATGAAACTTAATGGAAAATAATAGTTTTATCTGCTGTTGTTCTTTGTATCTCGAAATAGTACCCCTGTTTCTTCTCTGTTCTTTGCACCTATCAGCTTCCAGACAGAATCTTTGTTTTACATGTGATGTACTACAACAGGGGAAGGTGTCTACGGCCACTGGCGGTATTTTACCTAAGTTTTATAGGCGCATTAACATTTAGGTTCAGCTTTTAGTCCAAGACTTCCAAAGAGCTGTGTGCCCAAACAGTATTTTGTGTGTCTAATGGAAAGTGGCACACGTTACCCCAAAGCTGTACCATAACACACAAGTCATATCGATCACATGTATCGCTCAAGCAAAGAGTTTAGACCCCCCACTGACAGCGCGTGCACTCATCGCCTTGGGAAGAGTCTAAAGGCTGCGCGTGAGCGGCAGGGTGAGATGTGTCTAATATTACACTGTCGAGCATAGAGGGGTGCACTGGTGGCCGAGAGCGCCGCCATTGCCGATGCGGATGGTCAGCAAGGAGACAGTCTCGTAACCGCTGCCGACCAGACGAGATACTCGAGAGCGCAGTGTGCTGTTGTTGGCCCAGCGGGTCGCGGTGAGGGTCAAGGTTAGACGGACCGCGCCAAAGGCTGCTATCTTAGTCTCATCCACGCTACCAGATGAATGGTGAGAACCTGCCGGGCATTTCATTTGGGCCGGCCGAAGTGACCGTGCGGTTAAAGGCGCTGCAGTCTGGAACCGCAAGACCGCTACGGTCGCAGGTTCGAATCCTGCCTCGGGCATGGATGTTTGTGATGTCCTTAGGTTAGTTAGGTTTAACTAGTTCTAAGTTCTAGGGGACTAATGACCTCAGTAGTTGAGTCCCATAGTGCTCAGAGCCATTTGAACCAATTTCATTTGGACTACATTTCCCCTCATTACTTGGATCCTACATTTGCCTAGGTGGTTAGGGTTTCAAGTGGCATGTCAGTGAGAAACTGTACACTGTTAGTCATGTGTTTAAACTAATGGGTGGAACTGGACGCTGTGTTTACCAAATGCATTTGCTCTCTGAGCACTGAACTACGAATATTTGTTGACTAGCTGCGTTAGTACTATGGCGTTATATAAAGCAGTGCGGATTGCTGAATTCATGCATAACTGATTCGCTTTGTTGTTAAGTGTAATTTAATTGTATTCTTTGTGTTGTAGAAGCCTGTTATAACTGTACACGTTAAAGTAGCGTAGCAGGAGATATGGGTTTACTGGTGGGTTGTAGAAGTACCCGTCTGAGATGTTTTACCTCAGCTAGATGTCACAGAGTCAGCGTCATTTTCCTGAATGTATGGCACTGAAACATTATTTGTACCGCTGGAAGAAGGTGGCATCAGGTGTAAATTCAGCATAGTACTGCGTTTTTTGTTACTGCTATTGCTTTGGGCACTTGTATTTTATTTATTCTTAATGGTTAATGGTACTGATTTTCTTGCGGAGTGGCGAGCTGAGTAGAGTTTGGATTTCAGAATACTGTCAGTTGGATGACAACCGAAGTTCAGCTTAAATAATCGAATTTTGCTTTAATCTTATTAAAATCTTGGAATAGTGATGTGCAGTTCTTTAGTAAACCAAATTTAAGTGACTTTACACTGTTTCTTGTAAGCGCCCAGGTCCGTTGTAATTCCATAATTTTGCAACTTAGTAACTGTACAAAGTTTTAATTGTTAATATTAATGCAACTGTTTGTGAAGTGCAAATTTATGCAAATTGACTTGGTTGTTTGATAAATAAATGTCATATAGAAGGGATCAGTGGCTTACCAATCAAGGATCCAAGTTTAACCCACTATTACTAATATCAAATGCACCAAAATTTACATGGTGATGGAGGTTTCAACCTTTGAAACACATTGTGAGGATAAATTAAACAGTGGCTGGTAACAAAAAACTTTTTTCGATGTAAAGTTCTTACTCAGAGAGAGAGAGGCGAGGAGGAGGGGTGCAGAGGGGGGAAGGGGGGGAGTGGGCAATAAGCGCACTGTCCCTGCATTTCATTGCTGACCGTTTCTTGCTGCCCAGCATACGAGAGACTCCATCAAGAGCGTAGAAGAGGGATGTTCACATACCGTCATATCAATAGAGTATCTTCTGTGCTTCGATTTGAGATAAGCTGCGACTGGCAGAGTCATCTGTCGAGGGCAACACTGTATTGTTGTGAGATGTCATCAACTACAATGGACAGTTGCACTTGTTAGGTGGCCTTCACTGTAGCAAGTCACATCAATGCAATGACGAACTGAATGATGGCATTTTCATTCGGTCTCTACTTATTTATCAACTCCCAAATTCATTGCCAGTTAAAAACTGGCTAGCAACCGTACCATCCTAAACCTTCTTCATGGCACAGGTCACGTGGGCTGCGACCTCATTCGTCTACCTGGGTACTTCCCCCAGCACAGAGATTTATGTGGGGGAAAATCACCACCATCACTACATCAGGAATGAGGAGTCTTAGCACTCTCCAAAACTTCGGCCTCATCACTGGGAAGAATTATTCCAGAACAAATTACAACACATATGTTTTTTAGCACAAAATCCCATTTTGACAGATGTGAAAACTTAATAAGAAAAAATAGCTGAGAAAGTAATCACTGTATACAGTAGTGACACATACCACATTTGCTGGAGACAGCACCAACAGGGTGAAAAGTACAGAAGAGAAGCCTACACAAAGTAATGTGCAAGTGACACACGTAGAATCGTGGAGGACGAATCTGACGTAAGTGGACTAATGACAATAGAAGTAACTATATAATCAAGAGATTTGATGAAAGGAGCAGCACACTGGGAACAACTGAAGTTCCCAGGCAAAGAAATTTGTGACTGCATGCACCATATCCAAATGAAACGTATGCAGCAGAGAACAGTGTCCTCCTTACATGACATTTTACATCCACTAAATTGTTTCGTAATATTCGTTTGACAGTAAAATGACACTCAGTGCTTGCGCTTGTGTGCCTTGAGTCTCACAAATCTTGCAAGCACTGGAAAGTAAATAGGAATGTACACTATTACCGCAGATACATGACCATGAGCTGCTTGGTATGGAGAAGTGCACATGCGCCAACGGAAAAAAAATCGCAACACCAAGAAGGAGTTGTGCGACATGAACAAAAGATGGTAGGCGTGTTTATACACCTGAAAGATGATGTCTATTCGAATTTCACGCCTGTTACATAAGTGTGGCTATAGTAGTGTCTTTATGAGGATGCGAATCTGGTTTGCTTTAAATACACCCTTAACGGTCGTGGGTGTTACTTACTTTTTGAGATTGGACGTGGTTAGAATACCTTTATCATCATCAACACGTCATTGACTTTGAACGAGATCTTGTAATAGATCTGCAGGAGGCTGCATGTTCGTTCTGTGACACTGCAGAAAGACTTGGCATGAATGTAGCCACAGACTATTATCGCTGGTAGCGGTGGTCACGAGAATGTACAACCGCGGGCTCCAGACAACCACGTGGCACCACCAAGACCATCGTGTTCTGCATATGGCTCTGGCATATAAATACTGCATCTGCAGCAGGAATTTGAGAAGCAGTTGGCAGCACGAGCTGCTACAAATCGGTTATTTCAGCGACAGCTCCTAGCCACACGCACTGCAGCGAGCATACCAATTACCCCAAACCACCGCCATTTGCGACTTCAGTGGTGTCAAACAAAACCTCGTTCGATGGCATGTTGGAGGTATGTTGCTTTTTCTGATGAAAGCTGGTTCAGTGTCGGTGCCAATGATGGCCGTGTGTTGGCTAGAAAGAGGCGAATTGAGAGCCGGCAGCCAACCTGTCTGTGTGCTAGACACACTGCACCTATACCTGGAGATATGGTCTCGGATGCGATTTCGTGTGACAGCAGGAGCACTTTCGTGGTTATCCCATGCACCCTGGCTGCAAATTTGCACATCAGTTTAGCGATTTGACCTGTCGTGTTGCCATTCATGTATAGCATTCCTGGACAACGCTCATCTGCACACCGCTGTTGTAACCCAACTTGCTCTTCAAGGTGTCGACAAGTTGCCTTGGGCCTGCTCGAACACAATATCCTTCTCCAATAGAGCAGATATAGGACATCATTGGACGACAACGCCAGCGCCATCCACATTCAGTATTAAGCGCCCCTGTATTGACCGACCAAGTGCAAAAGGTATGGAAATCCATCACAGAAACTGACATCCAACACCTCGGTTACACCAGTTATTAATGTAACAGAATTTCACATTTTCAACATCTTACCCTTCACTTACATTCACCTGTAAACTTGAAGTGTTAATCACTAAATATGTTATGTAGGCAAATGTATTCCCGATATTTTGTTACTCTACATTAATTATTTTTTGTGTTGTAATTTTTTTCTGTCAGTGTATAAAATTACACATCTTAACACAAATGCTGAAGGAATCGCAAGATACTGTAGAAGTACACTTGGCAATTGAAGGCCAACACCTTGAGACAATATTTGGTATCATAGGTCTTTACCTCCCACATTGATTTCTGCGGTTATTTCACGCTGTACTGATTGCGTGTCAGCACTGACAACTCTATGTAAATGCCAATGTTCTCAGTTGTTACGCAAAGGCTGTGTTGCCCGTGGTGAGAAGTAATGCTTGAAAATAGGTATTCTCGGCACACTCTTGATACTGTGGATTTCTGAATACTCAATTCCCTAACAATTTCCGAAATGGAATGTCCCATGTGTCCAGCTCCAACTACAATTCTGGATTCAGAGTCTGTTAATTCGCGTCATGCGGCCATAATCACATTGGAAACCTTTTCACATGAATCACCTGAGGACAAATGACAACTCCACTTTTCTTTTCATTATTGTGATTTCATTCCCCTGCCCCATATGGGCAGGGGAGGGCTGTCAGCGGCACAATCCGCCGCTCTTCAGCCGAGTGACATGGCAACTAAAATAAGATAAAATGTTACATACATAAGGCGATAAAAATGGGAACATAAAACAGAGTAAAAGGAGAAAATGGAGGTAAAAATAGACTGACATGGAGACGTTCATGGGGGACAGTAAAAAAAGTCACCAGAATGTTAAAAAGCACAGTTGGCGAGTCTTAAAACACAAAGAAGACACTGAATGGACATGTACAGGTTAAAAGTCGGCCACAGTATTAAAAACACTCCACAACAACACACTTAAAACCCACTTGTAGCACACACAACGAAGAATAAAACTGCCAGGTGGGACCTGCCGAGGGAAAGGTCAGAGAGGATGGAAAATGAGGAGGAGAGCAAGGGGCAGCAGGGGAAGCGGCAGTATGAAGAGAGTAGGGGCGTCAGCGGGTACATAGAGAGGCAGGAGACACGTGGGGTGGGAGTTGAAGAGGGAAGACAGGGGACGGAGGGAGTGCAGAGACACTGAAAGGGGGCACAAGAGAGGAGGGGGAGTAGGAGGGGGAAGGCGCTCAGGAGGAGAGAGAGGGAGCCCTGAGGAGGAGGCAGGAAGATGGGGTTAGACTTGGTAGGAAGGATAGATGTCAGGGTGAAGCTCATCATCCGGGAGGAGCTGACAGTGGAAGCTGCGTTGGGAAAGGAGATGGAGGGTACGGAGATGGAGAGAGGGTGTAACACAATGGTAAAGGCACAGCAACTGGTTACGGGTGGAGTGGAAGGGAGACGCCAGGGGGTGAGGGGGATCACGGCGGCGGACAATATAGAGTGTGTGGATGTGTTCATGGAAAAGAAGAAGGTGAGAGAAGGGGATGATGTCGTAGAGGATGCGCGTGGGGGACGGAAGGTGAATGTGGAAGGCGAGGCGGAGCGCATGGCATTCGAAGATTACAGCTCCGCCAATGCACTGCCTTTTTATACCTTGTGTGCCCAATACCGCTGCCATGTGTGTGTGTGTGTGTGTGTGTGTGTGTGTGTGTGTGTGTGTGTGTGTGTGTGTGTATCGCTATCTCATGGGTTTTGCCACCTCAGTGTAATGTGGTCACTCAATTACAGCTTTTGTAGCCAGTCATTAGTTTCTGCATATCTACTGCCACATGTATCCATTTGAATCTTCATATTGCTGCCTAATTTTGGTGTTCATCTACAATTCTTCTCTCCATGCTTACCTCCAATACCAAACTAACTTTTCGTTGATGGCTCCAAAAGTGGGGTACTCCTGCCGATATCCTTGTCTCTGACGAACACTCGCAGTCGATGACAGCATACTGGGATCTATTACTTAAGATGTGTTTGAGCCATTCATACCTGAGGACCTATTCCATTCGCTGGTATCTTCGTTGACATTCTGCAGTGGGGCACCACGTAAAATGCATTCCACAAATCTAGAAACATGAGCTCTCCTGTAACTCTTCACCTATACCTCGCATTATATCATGTGGGAAAAGAGCAAGCTGAGTTTCACATGAGCGATGACTTTTAAAACCCTGCTGGTTTGTGGACAAAAACTTCTCGGTCTCAAAAAAATTTATTGTATTCGAAATGAGAATGTGTTCTAGATTTTTGCAGCAAACCAATGTTAGAAATATTAGTCCGTAATTTCTCGGGTCCGATCTTTTACCCTACTTATATACAAGTCACCTGCAGTTTTTTTAAAGTCGCTTGGGGTATTGCGTTAGGCGAGAGATTCACAATAAACTCAAGCTAAGTGTCCAGTACCCTACTCTTCGTAAAACCGAAATGAGGTTCCACCCGTGTCTAGCGACCTATTTATTTTCAACTTTTTCAGTTGTTTCTCTACGCCAGTGTTGCCTATTATTACAGTCTCCACACGGGGGTCTGTGCGATTGTCAAATGACTTTGTTCGATGGAAGCCATAGACCCACTTCGTGATTTTACATAGGACCAGAATTTTCCCAGGTTCTCAGTCACATATTTTGGTGAGGCATTACGGTGGCAGCAGTTTTACGCTTCGCACAATGATGTTTTCAGAGACGCACGAATCTCTGAAAATCTTGGCCTGCCACCTTCTGAGCGTTCTCGTTTGAACCGAGAGTGCAACTGCCTTTTGATTCCCCAGCGTTTTGCAAATTTCATTATTAAATCACGGTCGGTCTTACCCGCCCTTAATACGCTCACAATATGCGTTGTTCTCGACACCACGATTTAAAATCTTTTTAAATTTTGCCCGTAATTCCTCTATGTCCATCTACTGGAAGTTAGTGATGTCATATCACTGTCTAATTGAAATGGTAACAACTGCTTGTCTGCTCTTTCTAGCAGAAATCCTCTCCTAGCCTCCTATGCTGATTTATTGACTTCCATAAGCATATTGCTATAAGGACAACATGATCATTAGTCCCTGTCTCTCTACTGATGCTGTCGATAACGTCTGGTCTGTTTGTATCTACAGGGTGTAAGGTATTTTCGTTGCACTGGGCTGCTGAACTAGCTGCTCTTAGCAGCTTTCTGAAAACGATTGCAAAAGTACTTTGCAAGACTGACTAGCTGTACCCCTGAAATACATCCATAGATGTCCCATTCTACACTCGAAATGTTAATGTTGCCAATACTTTTCGCATCTGCAATGAAGACTCTCCCTCCTATGACATCTGATTAGCCTTTTCAATACAAGTCCCAAGCCCTGACAAATATCTGAAAGCTTGTGATTTGACGTTTTGGCCAGCTCTCGGTCTTAAGAATAAATTGAGTGAGAGACGTTTCTGGAGGGCTGTAAATTCGGGAACATTGTAACGACTACTTGGACAACCTATAGATAAAAGTTTGACTGCCGCTTTCCTTCCTGTGTATTGACTGGCGAATGTTGATAGGAGTCCCTCAAACTACTACCTAGCCTAAAGAACATCCATGTGCGCTCTTCAAGTACTCTGCTACCCGAGTAGCTGCTTCCTTTCTGTAAAACACGCCTGACTTATCAATGGGAGTCCTACAAATCCCCACCGATAAAGCAGGTCTGGAAATCTGCAACAAAGACTGTTGCAGAGTTGACCAAGCCTTTAGTAGAGAACCTCCACTCGGCTCCAAACTGGGAGACCCCGATCAACTCTGGGAACAATGCTGCAGCGTTCACCATATTCGCCAGTTGCCTGTATAAGCTGAGTATCATCTCAGAACCCATGTAACAAGCATAGTTTGTGCCGATGTGAGCCACAACTTGCAGAGACATGTACTCTTCATGCTTAATAGCCCATGCAAGGCCACCTCCAGATCTTGGATCACACCACCAGCACACATACCAAGACCACATTCGCTTTCTTTCCAGTCCTGAACACTATCTTCCTCAGGGGGTCCAATAAGTGCCTGAGAGAACTCCCTAAAACTAGCAAGCTCCTACCCAGCGTGCCTGTTAAGAACGTGCTGAAGGAAGAACTACGTGTTCTCCAACAGGGCAAACGGGATAGGCCAGGCAGTCAGAGTTCACATTCGCCCTCCATGTCAACTGACACTAATGAGTGAACAACGGCCACTGACCCTGCTGTGAAGGCAGATCCGCCGCATTGGGTACACTAGAAAGTACCTCGGCAGTAGAGCCCCTGCATGTAACAACTGACATCTTGGGCGTCCCATGCAACTGGCCGGATTCTCTGCCACTGCTAAACCCTACGGCACCAGCCTGGAGACAGCTGACCATAACCAATAATGCATTCAGCAGTTCACAAACTGTACCCAGCTCCTCCTGCATCCGTACACAGAATGCACATCTCTTACCCATGCTGAAGAAGCCATGCTGAATAAGTAAACTACGAATGCAGACAGACGCCTAGATATGCAACTTTAACAAGTGTCACCAATGGATGAGATTGCCTGCATTTACACTTAACTGTCAGATTAAACCTCTTCAATAGGAAAACACACAAATTTAAGAAATATGCCACTAGTAAAACATAGAAAAAGGTAGATACATAACTTGTTGCACTGTAGACATGAACAGACAACAACTGGGGCTTTTACTGGCCGGTAGCCAATACTGTTATAAAATCGTTTCAGCTCATTAGGTATGTATTGTAGAATTTCCTTTATATCATCTAGTTCCTTCTTCTTTATTGGAACATTTTGTACCATAACAGCTTAAATTTGACTAAACAGTTTATCAAAATTTTTGGCTACCTGTGACTATGATTTGATGCATGTAGGTATCGATGTTCCCAAATTATGCTACAAATATGGATGTTTCCCATGTCACACACATTAACAATCTGTTAAAAGTAAATGAAGTGATATATATTGTTTAAAAGAACCAAAAGCACAAAAGTGATATTCATAAGTTATTTTACAATTGCATATTACGTTTGTCGAAGCAAATAATGAACTCAGGAATCCACTTTAGGTTTTCAGTCGATAGTTTTACGGATGAATCGGCTGCTAAGTAGTGTGGCATGGACAGAACAAAATGAAAAGACAGCACTCGCGTACAGGATTGCCTGGTGTACATAACATAGCTGCGACATGTTTATCAATGTCAAAATATTTCGAGTGCTGAACCTGCATATGGGAGTGGAAGTTGGTGCAGCAGCAGTAGCTTTTGGGTCAAATCAGCCGCCATCAATATAAGTTGGAATCTGCAAGCAACGCAACTTTGAGGAAAATTCCCACTGCAAGCAACATGGTAGTAACAAAATAATTTCATCTCACTGGAGGCATGAAGAGCCTAGCCAGATACCATTCTGTAATCTCTAACTACAATATCACAACAAAAATGATAAACAAGGCAAGATTTTCTTTTGAATCTCAGTAACAAGTGTGTAATGAATATTGCAGTCATGAATGTCATATCTAGTTACTGAGTGGACATAGCTATTTAAAAATATCTGTTAAAATCTTTATCTTAAAGTCATAAACTGAATCCAAATTTCATTGACAATGTGATTAAATAATTTAGTATAAATCTAAATGGTCGCAAGATTGAGAATTATGATAATGCAAGACTGTCACACATGCATTTAGCTGGAAATACAGCTCTAACTTCATGCGTGTATATATAAAATTATATGGCTGCAATGTAAATTCACTTCATGGTTCACATTTTGAGGTTACATGTGTGTGTATATAAAATTATCTGGCTGCATTCCAAGTTCACTGCATGGTTCAGATTTTGAAGTTACATTCACTTAAATTTCAATTATTCAATTTTTGTGAATACGTAACTACAAACTTTAAATATGGTAGTCACTGAGCTACATAAGAGTCTCACAGCTTGGAACCATCTTGATTCCAAGCAGAACATTGAATAGTGATCGTAATAATTTAAATTCATTTCAGTAACTGTTAAACACCCTCTGAAAGATAATGTCAAACTGCTTCTTCGAAGCTGTTGAACACAAACATTCATAGAATTAATCTCTTCTTTGGAGGGACTGTTGTACGGTAACATTATACTATTCTACAATCAGATTGTTAATGTGATTAGATTCAAAACAGAAAGTAGGCAGTGAAGTGTTTATTCAGTGTAATATCTTTTGTTTTATGCCAATATTATTTCAGATAGAGCCCCAGTATTCACACCACACTTTGGATAGAGGTCCATGAACTAGCAACATTCCGTTAGTTTACAAACTGTGATCAGTAATTAAATATTGTTGGAGTCAGCAAAAATAGTGCAGATTAAATGGCAAATCTTGCCTGAGTGAACAAGACACACTGCTATTCTGAGAAAAATATTGTTGGAGTCAACAAAAATAGTGCAGATTAAATGGAAATTCTTGCCTGAGTGAACAAGACACACTGCTATTCTGAGAAAGGAAACATGGGGTCCAGTGAGGCCTTTTTCTGATGATATCGGATGCAGCAGGTGGTTCAAGCACTACACTGCTATAAAAAAGAGCAATACAGCAGCTTGTTTCTTCATAGTTCTGTATACGGCAAAGCATTTCCTTTACAGTAACTTAAAACATTATTTTGTACCATATTAAATCTCAGAGAGCAAGTACAGCTACTACAATAGTTTCATAGTTAAAATCAGACACCTTCCCTGCTTTAAAAACCTAAAAAAGTTCAATTACAAGAGACTCTTGTACTTTAAAAATAAAAGATGAATTAGTAATACATGGAATCAGTGGTTTCAGTTACAAGGTCCACTATATGCTGCTTTATATCCACATAACCCCTTCTCTGACTCAATACCCTTCTAATGACCCGCTGTTATACCAATCAATGTGCACGGGTATAAAGATCAGTTACCTCCAGTAAAAAAAAAAAAATGTGGAAAAAATTTGAAGAGACCACTTTTCGAACTCACACACTCAAATGTAATTGCTAATATCTTTCTGGATGAAGTGATTTAAGTATGGTTTCACTGCAACACTTGAAACTAAGAAAATTTCTATGAGGTGAACATGCATCCAAGAATAAGCCACCATGACTGGTGGTGACATAAAAAAACTGCTTAATTTTTAGTCAGTTGCAAAAGGAACAGTAATATTAACTGTACCTGACTACTTTGATCACCTCATGAGTTTCATGGATCATAGAACTTAGTACCTACACTACTGAGATCAATTTGCATTCTGTCTCTGGTTATCAATATTTTAAAATGTTATTTAATGTCAATATTTAATTTCTTTTCAGTTTGATGCTTCTGATTTGAAGTATTTTCTTGATTTTTTGCAATATACCATGATTTCTACCTTACATATTGATGAGGTCTGTCTTATGAAATTTGCAACAGTTATCCACTTCTTACAGTAAGAGGCGTCAGAACACCTCAAAGTACTTATGAAATGACTGTTCTATTAAATGTTACAAGAACACTATACAGCATTAACAACAATGGTTCAATATGATACCAATACTAGTGATAGTGATGGTGTCATCACAGTATGTTTGCAATGAAGAAGTATATGAAATTTTTCAACTATACTAATACATTGTTTTGTTCTAAAGGCTATCTTATCCCTGAATCTATTTTATATTGTGGATCAACAAAGCAGTATCTATGTGTTATTTCTGATTTATTACATCCATTGAATATTGAATTCACTGTGACTGTCATCTGGATACACAAGAAGCATTAGTTTTTCTTTCTGCAGTCATAAAATACAACATACAGCTTTTAATATCAAGACCTTCTATATATCATGGAAGTTAATATAAACTGTTTTTAAAAAAATATTTCATCTGATGGAGAACATGCCATATAAAAGAATAAATCTTTCTGCACAGCAATCAAATTTTTCAACATAACTAAATATTCCCCCCATGAACCATGGACCTTGCCGTTGGTGGGGAGGCTTGTGTCCCTCAGCAATACAGATGGCCATACCGTAGGTGCAACCACAATGGAGGGCCAGACAAACATGTGGTTCCTGAAGAGGGGCAGCAGCCTTTTCAGTAGTTGCAGGGGCAACAGTCTGGATGATTGACTGATCTGGCCTTGTAACATTAACCAAAACGGCCTTGCTGTGCTGGTACTGCGAACGGCTGAAAGCAAGGGCAAACTACAGCCGTAATTTTTCCCGAGGACATGCAGCTTTACTGTATGATTAAATGATGATGGCGTCCTCTTGGGTAAAATATTCCGGAGGTAAAATAGTCCCCCATTCGGATCTCCGGGCGGGGACTACTCAAGAGGACATCGTTATCAGAGAAAGAAAACTGGCATTCTATGGATCGGAGCGTGGAATGTCAGATCCCTTAATCGGGCAGGTAGGTTAGAAAATTTAAAAAGGGAAATGGATAGGTTAAAGTTAGATATAGTGGGAAATAGTGAAGTTCGGTGGCAGGAGGAACAAGACTTTTGGTCGGGTGATTACAGGGTTATAAATACAAAATCAAATAGGGGTACTGCAGGAGTAGGTTTAATAATGAATAAAAAAATAGGAGTGCGGGTTAGCTACTACAAACAGCATAGTGAACGCATTATTGTGGCCAAGATAGACAAAGCCCATGCCTACTACAGTAGTACAAGTTTATATGCCAAATAGCTCTGCAGATGATGAAGAAATTGATGAAATGTATGACGAGATAAAAGAAATTATTCAGGTAGTGAAGGGGGACGAAAATTTAATAGTCATGGGTGACTGTAATTCGTCAGTAGGAAAAGGGAGAGAAGGAAACATAGTAGGTGAATATGGATTGGGGGGAAGAAATGAAAGAGGAAGCCACCTTGTAGAATTTTGCACAGAGCATAACTTAATCATAGCTAACACTTGGTTCAAGAATCATAAAAGAAGGTTGTATACCTGGAAGAATCCTGGAGATACTAAAAGGTATCAGATAGATTATATAATGGTAAGACAGAGATTTAGGAACCAGGTTTTAAATTGTAAGACATTTCCAGGGGCAGATATGGATTCTTACCACAATCTCTTGGTTATGAACTGCAGATTGAAACTGAAGAAACTGCAAAAAGGTGGGAATTTAAGGAGATGGGACCTGGATAAACTGAAAAAACGAGAGGTTGTAGAGAATTTCAGGGAGAGCATAAGGGAACAACTGACAGGAATGGGGGAAAGAAATACAGTAGAAGAAGAATGGATAGCTCTGAGGGATGAAGTAGTGAAAGCAGCAGATGATCAAGTAGGTAAAAAGACGAGGGCTAATAGAAATCATTGGGTAACAGAAGAAATATTGAATTTAATTGATGAAAGGAGAAAATATAAAAATGCAGTAAATGAAGGAGGCAAAAAGGAATACAAACGTCTCAAAAATGAGATCGACAGGAAGTGCAAAATGGCTAAGCAGGGATGGCTAGAGGACAAATGTAAGGATGTAGAGGCTTGTCTCACTAGGGGTAAGATAGACACTGCCTACAGGAAAATTAAAGAGACCTTTGGAGAGAAGAGGACCACTTGTATGAATATCTAGAGCTCAGATGGAAACCCAGTTCTAAGCAAAGAAGGGAAGGCAGTAAGGTGGAAGGAGTATATAGAGGATTTATACAAGGGCGATGTACTTGAGGACAGTATTATGGAAATGGAAGAGGATGTAGATGAAGATGAAATGGGAGATACGATATTGCGTGAAGAGTTTGACAGAGCACTGAAAGACCTGAGTTGAAACAAGGCCCCCGGAGTAGACAACATTCCATTAGAACTGCTGACGGCCTTGGGAGAGCCAGTCCTGACAAAACTCTACCATCTGGTGAGAAAGATGTATGAGACAGGTGAAATACCCTCAGACTTCAAGAAGAATATAATAATTCCAATCCCAAAGAAAGCAGGTGTTGACAGATGTGAAAATTACCGAACTATCAGTTTAATAAGTCACAGCTGCAAAATATTAACGCGAATTCTTTACAGGCGAATGGAAAAACTGGTAGAAGCGGACCTCGGGGAAGATCAGTTTGGATTCTGTAGAAATGTTGGAACACATGAGGCAATACTAACCTTACGACTTATCTTAGAAGAAAGATTAAGAAAAGGGAAACCTACATTTCTAGCATTTGTAGACTTAGAGAAAGCTTTTGACAATGTTGACTGGAATACTCTCTTTCACATTCTAAAGGTGGCAGGGGTAAAATACAGGGAGCGAAAGGTTATTTACAATTTGTACAGAAACCAGATGGCAGTTATAAGAGTCGAGGGACATGAAAGGGAAGCATTGGTTGGGAAAGGAGTGGGACAGGGTTGTAGCCTCTCCCTGATGTTATTCAATCTGTATCTTGAGCAAGCAGTAAAGGAAACAAAAGAAAAATTCGGAGTAGGTATTAAAATTCATGGAGAAGAAGTAAAAACTTTGAGGTTCGTCGATGACATTGTAGTTCTGTTGGAGACAGCAAAGGACTTGGAAGAGCAGTTGAACAGAATGGACAGTGTCTTGAAAGGAGGATATAAGATGAACATCAACAAAAGCAAAACAAGGATAATGGAATGTAGTCAAATTAAATCGGGTGATGCTGAGGGAATTAGATTAGGAAATGAGACACTTAAAGTAGTAAAGGAGTTTTGCTATTTAGGAAGTAAAATAACTGATGATGGTCGAAGTAGAGAGGATATAAAATGTAGACTGGCAATGGCAAGGAAATCGTTTCTGAAGAACAGAAATTTGTTAACATCGAGTATAGATTTAAGTGTCAGGAAGTCGTTTCTGAAAGTATTTGTATGGAGTGTAGCCATGTATGGAAGTGAAACATGGACGATAACTAGTACGGACAAGAAGAGAATAGAAGCTTTCGAAATGTGGTGCTACAAAAGAATGCTGAAGATAAGGTGGGTAGATCATGTAACTAATGAGGAGGTATTGAATAGGATTGGGGAGAAGAGAAGTTTGTGGCACAACTTGACTAAAAGAAGGGATCGGTTGGTAGGACATGTTTTGAGGCATCAAGGGATCACAAATTTAGCATTGGAGGGCAGTGTTGAGGGTAAAAATCGTAGAGGGAGACCAAGAGATGAATACACTAAGCAGATTCAGAAGGATGTAGGTTGCAGTAGGTACTGGGAGATGAAGAAGCTTGCACAGGATAGAGTAGCATGGAGAGCTGCATCAAACCAGTCTCAGGACTGAAGACCACAACAACAACAACAACTAAATATTTTTAATGAATCAGTCTTGTGAGCTGTTTCTTATATATTACATTCCTTTCTGTGTGGATTACCAAAAAACTCTCTGAACTGTGTAGCTGTGTCCTCTGTACATCTGCTTCTGCTGTGTCCTAGATAATGTGTGACAAGTCTTTCCACTCATTATTATCTGCAGTGCTCTCTCTATTATTACAATTTTGTACATAATCCACTATCCTTTTTCTTAGGATATTGTGCAGGCAGTCTCTCTTTTCATGTACAATGACCACTTATTAAATTCTCTGTCTGTCAATATAAGCACATCAGCAAATCAATGACTTTTGTTACTTTAAATTGCAAATTATATGTTTTACTGAAAATCATTAAGTAACAAAAAATAGCCAGTAAATAAAGCCGAATAATAATAATAAATAATAATAATAATAATAATACTCTAACACAGAACAAATTGAGTAAAACTCAGGCTATCCCATCATAGTGTGTTGCAACTTTTATGATAGACAGAAAATTTAATCATATTGCACTACTGTTACTGTGCTTTCATTATAAACCCACATTTCAAATGCTGCACAGATCTTAAAATACAAGAAGTCAGTCTGAACATTTCAAAAAACTGCAGCACAGAACTGAACATTACTTTTTACCTAGGGTGCAATACAAAGTATTACAAGTTGGAACTATAGCAATCCTTGGTAATAACTGCAGAGGTTACATTTATTTTAAAACAATTGTCTTTTACACTGATGTAACAAGACAATACATACTGTGTGTTCTCCAACTGCAATAGCACTCATGTAACTATTAATTTTCAGGTCTTAACAGAGTTCACAAACTCAGTAAATAAAGCTCCTTACTTGTCACATGGCCTGTTTACATTTTTCACAGATGATATCATTTGTCTTCAATTTCTTCTCTATATCCTTTATCAGTTGTTCAATGTGATCTTTGTATTTCTTGTAAACCTCACAAACGAAATGCATGAAGACATTGGTCATTTGTATGCCGTTTATCAGATCAAACTGGCGCTTATCTACAAAGTTATGTATCTGTTTTTCAAGATTTAGAGCTTGATCATATGTATTGCACATTTCCCTAACAAGTTTACTAACATGGTGCCAGATAAGGTGCCACCATTTCGCATATTTATTGTCTGTCTTTGAGCACACCAGAACTGTGAGCTCGTCCACAACTGACAGCATAAGCATAACCTCATTTCTGCCTATGGTTATCCCTTGTGTTCCCTGCTGCAGCTGTGAAGTCAGTATTTTTTCTGCCTCCATTACATCACTGTCCTGAGATGTGTTCCTCCCAGAAGAGCCAGAAGTGTTAGTGCTGAGCACAGAATCAAAACGAGCTTTTAAGGTCGCATCAGATACTTTGCCCTGTGATGCCTGCTTGGCCAATGAGAGGAATTCTCTCCTTTGCTGTTTGCCCAGTTCATACAGTTTCATTGGATGTATCTCTGCACCACCATTCACAACTATGTTTCCATTTTCAGAAAAAACGGCTTTGTGGCCGCCAAAGTCTTTCCTTGTTCTGACCATGCCAGCAAAGAAATCATCCTTGTTATCAATGCTGCGGATGCCCCTAATAACTCTTGCATTACCATCCATTGGATTCTCACCAGTAGCTGCGGTGTTCTTCGCCAACTTCTTGAACTGTTTCCTGTGCCGGTTGCTTCTTAGACTCTTCTCAAAATCCTCCATTACTCCTTTCTGTGTTTCCTTGATTATTTGTGAAGCTGTCTGGAAATTGACTGTTGCGTGAGCGAAAAACAACAGTGAGGCACTGAACTGGAAAACTTCTAGAGCTGTTGCCTCCCCCTCCTTGATGCGTTCACGAAGGCTGATGGCGCCAATACCAATACCTGTGGCATTGACAGCCAGTGAGGTTACGTTGAGAGCATTGCACGTTATTTGTCCTGTCTTGCTCATCACCTGGCCATTCCTCGCCAGAGTTGCTGCTCGACTCGCTGCCGCCCCAGCTGCCATACCGACCACACTGCCCGCCACAGATATCCATGACATGGCTGCCTGTGAAGTATAGAACAAGATGAAGGTGCTATACACTGCTAGTTCGAAGCATACACAAAATATCAGTACAAAAGGATGGTCATAAACTGCATGTTTACTCTGCCTGAAATGACTGTCTTCGATGGAACACTACTTTCTCTATGCCTTTGAGTGACACTGAAAAGTGAGGTATTCCATGCTAAAATCTTACCACCTACTCAGTGATGTGAAAAATTTACAAGATAATGAAATCAACCTCACAAACTAGAGTCATTCATGGTTAACAACTTTAATGAAAATGTCACGAAATGTAATTGTATTTGTTGTGCCATTTATGTTGAACATCCCAAATCAAGAAAGCAAAATGAGAAAGGTAATGGAAATGCCATTTGGCTAGGACCTCCCATTGCGTAGACCAGTCGCCATATGCAAGTCTTTAGAGTTGACGCCACTTCGGCGACTTGCGTGACGGTGGGGAAGAAATGATGATGAGAAGGACTACACAATACCCAGTCCCTGAGCGGAGAAAATCTCTGACCCAGCCGGCAATTGACCAGGCCGCTAGGTTTGACATTCCATCGTGCTGACCACTCAGCTACTAGGGGCGGACATTAGACAGGTGTAAATCAAATGATATTTAAGTACCAAACGACATTAGCCAATGTGACTGTCTTTCTGTAACTTTGTTCTTTACGAACATATGAAAAACAGTACATTTCTTAAGACCAGAAGGTACACTGAACATGATGAAAGCATTTTATTGGTGATTATGATGCTCAAGTATGCTTTGTGATGATATTAGGGTATTTTAGACCAAAGCCTTAGCTAGAGGTCCTAAATTCAGTGTAGATGGCAGTGTGCAAACTCAAGACACACCCATCTGTTGCTCTGTATCATCTATTCTTCGAATTCATAAGCCTAGTGGCATTTTTTCCAATTGCTTTCAGCTTTCAGCTATTGGCTACACTGTTGTCTTGCTTTCAATTGATTCCTGTAGTATCAACGTAACTTTTTTTGTCTCTGAGCAGAGGATGCCTGGTCTTTTACAGTTTTCAAGTTAAGGTGTGGAGGACATGAATGAATGAAAGTAGTGAATATACTGAGAAGAACATTATGTTTGTCAGTGGCACGAGTACTATTGGAAAGGGGTTGACAGCAGGAAAAGCTTTGTGTGATCATGAATTTACCAAGCTCTCCTACCAAATTTCAGATATATAATTCTTTTCTCAGGGCTGCTTGTAAATTAATGATGGAGTAACATGTGACAGATGCAGGCAAATGTTGTGTGAATGTAAAGACTGGGTGCACAGCAGGACTATATTAAAGAAACTGTAAGTTCAATAACAGTTAAACACAGTTTCCTGTGATTTCCATTTTCTCTAGCCATATCTAGTTTTTCTCTGAAACCGTTTATCCCTTCTAATCATCAGATGTCTTAGCACATGTGCATTAAGTGACTTTTTATAGATATTTGTAAAGGCTTCTATGGCCTCTTATTTTAAAAATTTAAGCAAAAAACCAGCTATTATTAAAACATTTTCAGATGTACTTTGCTGAAGTTTGCCTTGCAAACACAAACCACTCCCCCCCCCCCCCCCCCCCCCACTTGCGATTCCATTTTTGACCCTTTTTTTATAATTTAGCGAAATTTTTTTATTTGGACTAATGTCCACATTGTTTTTTCTCGGGGTACCTCAATTCAATATGCTCTCTGCCACGATGAGAATCCCACTAATCGTTTATTACTGAAATCGGGATTTATAGAATTATGTGCCCAGAATGTCCGGCCGAATGTATCTGACAGACGTGGGGGTTGTGTACTAACGGATTCAGCGAATTCTTGCTAGCAAAAAGGGTAAATTAAAAAATATTCCCTTCTCTGAACATTAAAAGCGTCAGGTCATCAGTCACGAAGTTTGGAAAATCTTATAATCTTGCACGTAGAAAATAAAATTAAATTTGCTTGATTTCGAAATTTCAAAACATTCACTTCACAATGCCTAGGCTTCTAAACGAACAGTTATTGTCGAAAAATCAGGCGCTGTTTGGCACTACGATCTGAATCTTCAAATCAGTTTACAAACTTATATTATTTCAGAAACAGGGCGTTCTTCCCGACTATTTGCACACAGGCTCCCACAGTTAGAAACTGTGGTGTTGCCACATGATGAGGTTCCTGGTACTACGACACGGTAGGCCTCAGCTAAAAATCTTGTATATGAACTGACATCATTCTTGTTTTAGGTAAAAATTGTGACCATCAGCATTCTTCTATATTTACCTGTTATAAATGCACTTAGCCCATTCTTTCCTGCTTGTAACTTTATGCAATTGATTCCTCACTCAAGAGATTATTATTTAGCCATAGTTTTGTAAGTGTTAAATCTTATACTGTATGCTATGGGAACTAGTACGCTCTTTAGTTACCATCCCCCCACCCCCTAAATGTAATTTAGGATTTGTAACTTTTATGTTGTAGGGTTAAAGATTTTGTATATGGCCATTATACGTGTACTGGGTTTTGTAGTTTTCCTAGATTACCTGCAGTGCTTTTCAATACAGTCAAAATACGTTGCAGATGAACTAATAAATCTATCTTTTTTGCAACCATGAATATATTCTCTCTAGAAATAATGCTGTTGGGAATGTCACTCAGAGACGGCCTTTTGTTGGCAAAACATTTAGAAGATGCAACAAATCTAATAACACTATGCTTTCCCATCCTCTGCTAGAGAGTTGCTTTACAGTATGAGATCCTTATCACATAGGATTGATGGAGGACACTGAAAAGATCAAATACGGGTAGCTCATTTTGCATTATCATGAAATAGGGAACAGAATATCACAGATATGATATGAGAGTTGTCGTGTGAATCATTGTAAGAAAGGCTTTTTTTTGTTACGGCAAGACTTTCTTCTCCAAACGCTGAAATGTTTTGTTGACACCCATCTACATACGAAGGAATGATCATCATGATAATATAAGAGAAGTCAGAGCTCGCAGGTAAAGATTTGAGTGTTCGTTTTATCCATGAGCTATTCGACAGTGGAGTGGTAGAAAAAGAGTATGGATGTGGTTTGATGCAATCCCTGCCAAGTGCTTAAGTGAGCACTACAGAGCATGTAGACTCAAATTTACCTGTATATTTGATTAGATTAATTAGAGTCATTAAGTATCTATTGCTGCTTATTTGGAAAGAGATCAGTAGGCAGAAATGAAAGAGAAAAAATTGGAAGGTCAAGGAAAGCATGCAAGCCTGATTATTATCACTGTTGTTAAACTTTTAAGTTAAAGAAATCAAGTAAGCAAAAGCAAATTTCGGAGGAGGAGTAACAATGCAATACAACAGCAAATTTCAGAGAAGGAGTAACAATGCAACACAACAGATACCAGCGCTAAGGTTCGCAGACCTTGGGATGGGTGTAAGGCAGATTGAGAAAAAGCCTCCAAAATAAATGACCGCTATACTTAGCACAAAATATGGCTTAGGAGCTGGTAATATTTGAAATATCGTTTTATTGAAGAATGGTTGGAATGAAATGCTGAGATAAATTTTTTGTACTAAAATTAGTAGATGAGGAACACCGTTATTTGACAAAGGGAGACATCAATGGGACATTTATTATAACATCCAGGAACCAAAAAAATGGCTCTGAGCACTATGGGATTTAACATCTGTGGTCATCAGTCCCCTAGAACTTAGAACTACTTAAACCTAACTAACCTAAGGACATCATACACATCCATGCCCGAGGCAGGATTCGAACCTGCGACCGTAGCAGTCGCGCGGTTCCGGACTGAGCGCCTAGAACCGCTAGAGCACCACGGCCGGCCCATTCAGGAACATTGAAGAGGAAAACTAACAGGGGCACCGAAGATCAGAATATGTAAAACAGATTACAGGAGATTAGCCAAATGACTCTGACTTGAAAAGTAACACATATTCTTATCCCAATTAAGCCAAAACCCCAAAACATGGCGTGCCAAATGGTGGAGAAACTTTACATACCCACGTGCTGTGTGCTTTGTTGGAAAATAGACATGTTATTTTGCCAAACAGATTTTTCCACCGTATCTTGAGACATATTCATTTATCAAGCAAATAGCAACAGTTCTTTGTAATCAAATCTAACATTCACCTGTTTATTAATCCCTCTGATGTAACACAAGAAACTTAACAATCAAAACGAGTCTAATAACGTGATCTATAGCCAATATGTACACCATACACAATAATGACGTATCAAAAACCAAGACATTTACATTTCCGGTTTAAATTTTAACAAGCTTTCAGTGCCACTGTATCGAACAGAGGAAGATCTACTTATGGTTTGCATCTCTACATACAATGTTTAAGACATGGTTGTAACATACAGCCATTAATTATTTACAAAATAATAGAAAACTGGTACTAGCCAACTTCAAGAAGATTCGTTTGGGTTCCAAAGAAATGTAAAAACACTAGGCAATACTGACCCTAACACATTTTAGAAGATACACTGAAGAAAGGCAAAAGTATGTATATAGCATTTAGAGATTTACAGACAGCTTTTGACAGATTTGATGGTAATTGAAGGTATCAAGGACAGTCGGTGATAGGAACTCTGATAGTATTTGTCTGGCTTGTAACCCTGTACGTGGATAACACACCGTTCAATACAAGCTTTTGAAATGTGGTGCTTCAGAAGAACATATAAGATTAGATGCGAAGATTAGATAATAAGTGAGACGGTACTCGATAAAACTGGGGAGAGAAATGTTTATAACGTGAATTTCATCAGAAGAAGGTATTAGTTGATAACACACATTCAGAGGGTTGAAGGATGAAGGAGTTTTCTCTTTGGTCAGAGAGGGAGGGACAGGGAGAGGGAGAGGGGAAGAGAGAGAGTATGTGTGTTTCTTGAGATGGTGAGGATTAAAATGTCAGGAGGAGACCAACGCTTGAATACAGCAAGCCAGATTGCGGTAGTTATTCAGAGATAAGGAAGCTTCCACAATACAGATTAGTGTGGACAGCCGCATCAAACAATCTTTGAAGTGCGGACCACAGCAGCAGTCTGATGGAGTGTATGGCAGAGAGTACATACCAAGCTCATTTGCCTTTCCTTTTTCTGTTCCACTTGCAGAGCAGGAAGAATATGAATTTGCACCTCCACATTCACCATAACATCAATTTAGTTCTTATTGTATTTGCAAGCAGGATATACTGTAACAGCAGTAACAGTCAATTTACTACATGCATCCTTGAGTGTGTCAATGTAGAAAGTTGCAAGTTAGAACATTAACGACGGGCTTAATGAGAAGTACATGAATCATGAATGGACTTCTTACACCGAGCTGGCGTAAGGTCAAAAGAAGGTAATCAGTAAGGTAACTTCTTATGCAGTAATTCTGAACTAGTGTAAGTTTGTTCGAACAGTCCACGGGTGTACTGCCGGTCCATAGCGTCCAACGGACACAATATTTCGGCGATCAGACATGTCGCCATCATCAGGTGCGCTGACGAACTGAGCTCCTGGGCGGCCGTCTTAAATCCCCTACCCTCGCGAGGCATTCTCTCTGCGGTCCACACCCGCGCGTCAGCGGTCGGTGAGACGCTGGCGTCGGCGTCTGTGGCGGCGTCGGTGTAATTGCCTCGTCCACCCTAGTCACCCATTCGTTTCCTTTACTGAGCGTCTTTTTAATTAGACTCAATGCTGGTTCCCATGTCCTACTGAGGTTGTAGCTGCAATCTCGGCTGATGAGACCGTAAGTGTAAGTTTGACTAATATGGAAGTTAATTGGCATAAATGTATGGGAGATAGAAACAAAACACCTTTCTCGCCTTTTTTGTGTTACCAGTCCTCTGACTGGTTCCGTATGGCCCGCCACGAATTCCTCTCTAGTGTCAACCTATTCATCTCTGAGTAGCACTTGCTTCCTATGATGTCAACCTCAGATTGTTATGGAGTCTCCTGGAACAGACACAGACTCAGGGCACAATTTAGTAACGATAAAGAATACATTGAAATTTAAGAGACTAGTTAGGAAGCACCAACACGCAAACGAATGGAACACGAAGTACTACAAAATGAGGAGATACGCTTTCAGTTTTCTGAGGCTATAGATACTGCAACAATTAATAGCTCAGTAGGCAGTTAAACTGATGAAGAATAGACAGCTCTAAAAATGGCAGCAACAGAAGCTGGAAAGAAAAACATAGGTAAAAGAAAGGTAACTGTAGAGAAAATACGTGTAACAGAAGAAATACTTCAGTTGATCGACGAAAGAAAAAAGTACAATAATGTTTATGGAAATTTTGGAGTACAGAAATACAAGTCACTTAGGAATATACTAAGTACGAAGTGCGGGGAAGCTAAGGCAAAATCACTGCATGAAGAATGTGAAGAAATGAAAAAAAAAATTTCTCGTAAGGACTGATTCAGCGTACAGAACAACTGTCACTGAAATTAAGCAAGGGCAAAAAAATTAAGAGTGCAATGAGAGCTCCATTGTAAAATGCATAGCAGAGTGTGGATAGGTGGAAAGACTACACTGAAGGCCTCTTACAAGGGGACGACTTTTCTTATGAAGTGACAGAAGAAACAGGAGACGATAGGGAAGACAAAGGAGATTCAGTATTAGAATCAGAATTTGAAAGAGCTTTAGAAGACCTGGGATCAAATAAAGCATGAGAGATAGGTAGCATACCATCGGAATTTCTGAAGTCTTTGGGGAAATTGCAACAAAACGGCTTGGTGTGTAGAATCTGTGAGACTGGCAACAGACGAACAGACTTTTGTAAAAACACCATCCACAGAATTACAAAGATTTCAAGAGCAAACAAGTGCAAGAATTATTGCACAATCAGCTTAACAGCTCATGCTTCCAAGTTGCTGACAAGAATAATATACAGAAGAATGGTAAAGAAAACTGAGGATTTGTTGGACGATTGTCAGTTTGGTTTTAGGAAAAGTAAAGGCATCAGAGAGGCAATTCTGACATTGCGCTCAATAATGGCGGCACAATCGAAGAAAAATCAAGACACGTTCATAGGGTTTATCAAATTGGAAAAGGCGTTCGGCGATGTTATATGGTGGAAGGTGTTCGAAATTCTGAGAAAAACGTGGGTAAGCTGTGGGGAGAAATGGGTAATATATAATATGTACAATCATCAAGACAGAACAATGAGGCTGGAAGATCAAGAACGAAGTGCTTGGATTAAAAATTGTGCTAGACAGAGATGTAGTCCTTTGTCCCTACTGTTCAGTCTACACATCGAAAAAGCAATGAAGAAAATAGAAGCTGAAGAGTGGGATTAAAATTCAAGGTGAAAGGGTATCTATGATATGATTCGATGAAGACAATGCTATTGTCACTGGGTATGAGGAAGTATTACAGAAACTGTTTGACGGAATGTGCAGTCTATCGAGTACAGTATATGGACTGAGAGTAAACCGAAGAAATACTAAAGTAGTGAGAAGTGCCAAAAATGAGAACAGCACGAAAGTTAACATTAGGATTGACGGTCATGAAGTATCTGAAGTTACGAATTTTTCAAAATCTAAGCAACAGAACAGCCCCCGGTAGACGAAGCGAGAATGACATAGAGAGACCACTAGAACTGACATAAAGGGATTTCCTGGCCAGAGGGGGTCTAGTGGTATCAAGCTTAAGCCTTAATTTGGGGACGAAATTTCTGGTAATGTACGTTTGCAGTACAGCATTGTATGGTAGTGAAACATGGACTGTGGAAAACCCACAACGGAAGAGAATCAGAGCACTTTAGATGTGGTGCTATAGACGGATGTCGAAATTAAGTGAACTTATGAGGTAAGAAACGAGGAGGATCGCTGCAGACTCGAGGAAGAAAGGAATATATGGAAAGCACTGCCAATGAGAAGAGACAGGATGATAAGTCATGTGTTCCGACATTGGGGAATAACTTCCCTTGTACTAGAGGGACTTTTAGAGGAAGATAGAGATTAGAATACAACTAGCATATAATTAAGGACGTAGGTTGCAAGAAGACGAAATGTTTGGCACAGAAGAGGAATTCGTAGTGGGCCGCATCAAACCAGTCGGAAGACTGAGGACCAAAAATAAATAAATACAGTAAGACGTTACCTGACGATCGCTTAAGGGGTTGACGGTTTGGCCGTGTTTACCACGGTCGACCAGCGATTTACCACTGCGTGCCGCGCCGTAGAGGCCGCTAACAGCTCCACAAGCACCAGCTACCGCCATCACTGGTCCTAACGGGGTGACAAGACCGAGGAGATACACAACAGTCGCCCCTAACGCAGCCACAGTGCTGACCTTATCCGCTGCTTCAACCACCTGTAAACACAATGAAATTTCAACTGATGAATACAGGGTCTCACATTCATTTAGTGTCAATGATTATACACTGTGTGATAACAAAAGTATCTGGACACCTCCAAAAACATACGTTTTTCGTGTTATGTGCATTGTGCTGTCACCTACTGCCAGGTACTCCATATCAGCGGCCTCAGTAGTCTTTAGACCTCGTGAGAGAGCAGAATGGGGCGCTCCGCGGAACTCTCGGACTTCGAACGTGGTCACGTGATTGAATGTCACTTTTGTCATAAGTCTGTGCGTCAGATTTCCACACTCCTAAAGATCCTTAGGTCCACTGTTTCCGACGTGATAGTGAAGTGAAAACGTGAAGGGACACGTACACCACAAAAGCGTACAGGCCGACCTTGTCTGTTGACTGACAGACTGCCGACAGTTGAAGTGGGTCGTAATGTGTAATAGGCAGACCATCTATCCAGATCATCACATACGAATTCCTAACTGCATCATGATCCACTGAAAGTACTATGATAGTTAGGCTGGAGGTGAGAAAATTTGGATTTCATGGTCGAGCGGCTGCTCATAAGCCACACATCACGCCAGTGAATGCCAAAAGACGCCTCGCTTGGTCTAAGGAGCGTAAACATTGGACGATTGAACTGTGGAAAAAACATTGTGCGGAGTGACGAATCACGGTACACAATATGGCGATGCGATGGCAGGGTGTGGGTATAGCAAATGCCCGGTGAACGTCATCTGCCAGCATGTGTAGTGCCGACTGTAAAATCCGGAGACGGTGGTGTTATGGTGTGGTGGTGTTTTTCATTGAGGGGGCTTACACCCATTGTCGTTTTGCGTGGCACTATCACAGCACAGGCCTACGTTGATGTTTCAAGCACCTTCTTGCTTCCCACTGTTGAAGAGAAATTCGGGGATGGTGATTGCATCTTTCAACACGATCGAGCACCTGTTCATAATGCACGGTCTGTGGCGTAGTGATTACACGACATTAACACCCCTGTAATTGACTGGCCTGCACAGAGTCCCGACCTGAATCCTACAGAACACCTTTGGGATGTTTTGCAATGCCGACTTCGTGCCAGGCCTCACCGACCGACATCGATACCTCTCCTCAGTGCAGCACTCCGTGAAGAATGCTGCCATTTCTCAAGAAACCTTCCAGCTCCTGGTTGAATGTATGCCTGAGAGAGTGGAAGGTGTCATGAGGGCTAAGGATGGGCCAACACCATACTGAATTCCAGCATTACCGATGGATGGCGCTACGAACTTTTTAGTCTTTTCAGCCAGGTGTCCGGATACTTTTGATCCCACAGTGTATTACTCCGTCGATGTTTATGGTGCTATCTTCAATACGACCATCTGCTGGTATGTTTCCACGGTAGATTACTTTCTAGTGCGTTACATTTTGACTTTTGTATGGGAAATCCCAGCAGAATCCTAAGAGCATATGGTAGAAATCAGCCTACATCTCCCACTGTGTGAGTGTATAGTCCTGGCCGACTCTCAGCTGGGACTAAGAGGCAAGCGCTTCGGTCAGAAGGAGTTTTGGAAGCACTGGGAACCAGGTAAGCAGATATTTTTCGTCACAACGACAAGACGGTTGAAATAGAATGTTTAACGTGGTTGACCACCAAATTTAGAGTAATAAATTTATATACGTCGGATCACAAGCCCAGGTGTGACCCCAAAGTTGTCGACAATCGCCTTGTAAATTTTTACAAAGTGTCCTTAGCCAAGGAGTGGCGATTACCAAATGGGTTAACTGCAGTATAGAACGACAAAATGGATCGCGTGTCTGACCACGTGCAGGACTGCTTAGACCCTAACAAACGATATTTACGATGTGGCTCTTCACACTCTCCGCCAATCACAACCTTGCAGTGTCAGCTAACAAACAACTGCTGTATGGCAGCAGTTTACCGTGTGTCTATTGAGGTAATAGTGATATACAGGGTGATTCAAAAAGAATACCGCAACTTTAAAAATGTGTATTTAATGAAAGAAACATAATATAACCTTCTGTTATACATCATTACAAAGAGTATTTAAAAAGGTTTTTTTCACTCAAAAACAAGTTCAGAGATGTTCAATATGGCCCCCTCCAGACACTCGAGCAATATCAACCCGATACTCCAACTCGTTCCACACTCTCTGCAGCATATCAGGCGTAACAGTTTGCTGTTATTTCTCGTTTCAAATCATCAATGGTGGCTGGGAGAGGTGGCCAAAACACCATATCCTTAACATACCCCCATAAGAAAAAATCGCAGGGGGTAAGATCAGGGCTTCTTGGAGGCCAGTGATGAAGTGTTCTGTCACGGGCTGCCTGGCGGCCGATCCATCTCCTCGGGTAGTTTACGTTCAGGTAGTTACGGACAGATAAGTGCCAATGTGGTGGCGCTCCATCCTGCTGAAATATGAACTGTTGTGCTTCTTGTTCGAGCTGAGGGAACAGCCAATTCTCTAACATCTCCTGATACTGTAGTCCAGTTACAGTAGCACCTTCGAAGAAAAAGGGACCAAAAACTTTATTGGCTGAAATGGCACAGAAAACGTTCACCTTAGGCGAGTCACGTTCATACTGAGTTGTTTCCCGCGGATTCTCAGTGCCCCATATACAGACATTGTGACGGTTGACTTTCCCGTTAGTGTGGAAAGTTGCTTCATCACCAAACACAATCTTTGAAACGAAAGATTCATCTGTTTCCATTTGAGCAAGGATAAAATCACAGAAATCAATTCTTTTAATCTTATCAGCTGCAGACAGTGCTTGAACCAATTTCAGACGATAAGGTTTCGTAACTAACCTTTTTCGTAGGACTCTCCATACAGTTGATTGTGGAATTTGCAGCTCTCTGCTAGCTCTGCGAGTCGATTTTCCTGGGCTGCGAACAAATGCTTGCTGGATGCGTGCTACATTTTCATCACTCGTTCTCGGCCGTCCAGAACTTTTCCCTTTGCAGAAACACCCATTCTCTGTAAACTGTTTATACCAACGTTTAATACACCACCTATCAGGAGGTTTAACACCATACTTCGTTCGAAATGCACGCTGAACAACTGTCGTCGATTCACTTCTGCCGTACTCAATAACACAAAAAGCTTTCTGTTGAGCGGTCGCCATCTTAGCATCAACTGACGCTGACGCCTAGTCAACAGCGCCTCAAGCGAACAAATGTACAACTAAATGAAACTTTATAGCTCCCTTAATTCGCCGACAGATAGTGCTTAGCTCTGCCTTTTGTCGTTGCAGAGTTTTAAATTCCTAAAGTTGTGGTATTCTTTTTGAATCACCCTGTATTTTATTTGACTGCTGACTTTGAATGCTTTCCTGGAAAAAGGAGAGCTATAACTTACGGTAAGGACAGTACACACATCCATGTCCCAGGAAGGACTCGAACCTCCGACGGGGGGAGCCGCGCGAACTGTGGCAAGGCGCCTGAGACCGCACGGCTATCCCGCGTGGCGGAGAGCCATCTGCCTCTAAACTTAAATGGATCTGTGTTAAAAGACGACAGGAAGTACATGCAGTGATCGTTTGACAGGGAGAGAAGGAGTTGTTGTTGCAGGTCATTTATGAAGCATTTAACCATTTTTTTTCTATTGTTCTCTTGGGGTGCATCAGTTGTATGGTACAGTCTGCGATCGACTCGTATACAATTCTGTGTTCCGTGTGCAACTTGCAGACTATCTAACTGCGATCGTTAACAGCAAACCTCTCCAAATCACAGTCATCAGAGGACTTCAAACTCCTGTGTGATGAAATATGTCTATCAGTGGAAAAGCTGTTTCGGTAGCCTCCTCTAGACGAATGAAGATGCATATGAAATAGCCCATTTCTCTGCGACATCTTAGACGAACGAACATGCATGTGAAATAGCCCACTTCTGTGCGACATCTTGGACGTAAATCGAGTCTTCGGTTTCATATTGGTAAGTGTTACTACACTTTTCATGTTCATACTATCCTAAATGCATGCAAGTGGATGATCAGGGAGAGGGCAAAAAAAAAAAAGGCTCAAATGGCTGTGAGCACAATGGGACTTAACATATGAGGTCATCAGCCCCTTGAACAACTACTTAAACCTAAATAACCTTAGGACATCACACACATCCATGCCCGAGGCATGATTCGAACCTGCGACCGTAGCGGTCGCGCGGTTCCAGACTGATGCGCCTAGAACCGGTCGGCCACACCGCCTGCCAGAGAGGGCAAGTCCTTGGAAATTTTTAGTAGGTTAGTGTAAAATATGCGGAAATATTCTCATAGAAAGTCAAACAGCACATAGGTATGTTGGCAACATGATGATTTACATATGAAAAACTGTGGAAAAAAATAGACGATGACATAAAACCCATAAAATTCGAGGAGAACGTGGTATAACCACGAGAAATTGACGTGAGATACATAAAAACTGAGGGAAATACCGTGACATACGTAAAATCACGGAAATGTGGTGAAATTACGAAATTGGCTCAGAATACATAAAACCAGGGACAAATAACTTGAAAAAAGTACCGAGCAAAATCAATAAAATTGTGTGTTCTGGAGGAAGACGGCAGACTGATACCACTTATACACACCTCACTGGTGAAGGCAGGAAACGTTATAGAGATATGACATCAAGGCAAAACGGCAATATTATCCCGCACATAAGCAATACCATGATATCAGTGTGCAAGAACAAGTTTACAGAGCGTGGTGCTAAACTGCGGTGAGACCGTTACATCTCCTCTGGCTCCTGATCGTTGAGTTTATTTGCTCATTGTTTCTTTGTATGCATTTACAGTTGTCAACATTCATTTTATAGGGCTGTTGTGAACATACCATAATTTTTGAACTGTAGTCGGGCTTGACCTTCGTAAACAGCAGGCGTCATACTGCTCTTGAAACCTATGTAGTATTTGTGTTACAAAGAATCGCTGTTTTCTTTGGTGTGCATGGTAGTAGTTTTATCACTTTACAGTTTGTCAGGATAATTTCTCTTAGAGATACTTGCATGGAGAATGTATGTCATGCTCTGGGAATATATTTCTTGCTTTGAAATATTAAAAGCGTTGTATTCCGCATGACTAATAGGTCGGAAGCCACACCGCTCTAGCGTTATAGCGTGTTTTAAGAGCAGAACCGTATAGCTTTAGGAATACATGTGTTAATGTTCCACGATCATTTTTTCTTACCAATACCTTCTTGGTACTGACCCCAGACACTAGAATAATACTTCTGAATATCAAATATCGAGCAGTTGCCGCCACCTGACACTTTATTTAGGGCTTAGCACGACATTTGGTCTCTCAGTCACCGGGTCCGAGCGGACACCTCTTGGACACCGGTGCATGGCGCAGCCGCTGAATGACGTATCGCTTTGTGGGACCCAAGTGGCCTGTATTTGCGGTGGCGCAAGCTGGCGCTCTATGCGGGCAGTTGGTGGAGGATGACGGAGAGCACATGCTTCGTCATCAAAGCAGTTATTAACAGTGTAATTACGTGTGATTTCTGTTTCATGGGGATATTCCTTGCGCTATCAGAATAAAAAAAAACGAACTACTTAATTACTTCTTTGGACGTATTTTACAAGATCTGTATCTTTACAAACAGCAGAGAAAGATGAGCAAGAGAGATCCAGTCCCTGGAATAAATATTTTTTTATACATAAACATACCCTCTGCTATGTAAATGAATTTCCTATCTTGGTTCCCTCCTCTCCATCACAGAACCGCCAGTTTCCAGATTAAGGTGCGGGGGCGGGGGGGGGGGGGGCAGAGCCTGGGAGCGGAGCGTTTGAGGATTTACCAGAAGCAGAGGGGTTAACTAATTTAACAATTTAATCAATTAGTCGATCAACTGAGGCCTGAAAGTGTACCTTGTAAGGTGCTTCTTGCGTGAAGAAGACATTTTTACCAGTTTTCATAAATTATTGTCTCTTATTGATGTATTCACGATAGTTAGGAAGTGCTGTAGTCCGTAGCGGGCCATGAATCGGAGAGCATTTCCCACGCTGGCTGGCTAGGTGACGAAGCGACCATATGTAGTGCGTAATGGGGTGGGGCTCGGCGCTGGACCGTAGCAACAAGCGTTAGCCTGGGAAACATACATGACGTGAAGTACCGCCATCTTGGTGCCAAAGTCACCGATTTTGTTTATTTTTATTTAATAATTACAGTAATTTGTGACAACATGAATACTAGGAAGAGCCTCTGGATGTTTAAAGCTATTTATCATAATTTTGCCTCGAAATCCACGAACTGTAACGAAACTAGTAAGAGATACGGACTGCGCGCCAAAGTCGGCAGCCGGCGTTAAGAGCTCTTCCTGTCTTGTTCGATGGTAGCCATGCTCTCGGTTACGAGTAGTTTGTGACATGAGTGTTTCATTATTGATCTAACAGGAATAAAAGTGATATTACGGCATTCTGAATGTTAATTTCGAGTAAATAGATACCCCAAAGTTGACCGCAGCAGTTTCAGATAATTAGCTTCCACCGACAGAGACATCCAATGCGCCAATGAAGAATCTGCACGGGACGACATTTACGAGAGCTGCACCGCGCACAGGCAGTAGGAAATCCGACGACACGACCCACCAAGGCGGATCAAGGAAGGTCCGACTTACACTCGAAAATTCCGGGTGGAAATGCTGACCAGTCATACTGTACGTCACATATACCACCCTCTACGGACTCAAGGCTGAGTAATAACAGTATCAGTGTAGAAGCGAGCGGATCCTGCAACCTGTATTAGTGATAGGGAGGGGGCGCAGGGTTGGAGAAAGGGGTGGGTGGAGGTATCTCAGAAGGACAGATTATCCCCAGGGGGTCAAATCCACTTAGCAGAACCACATGTTAAGGAAGAACAATAGGTTGTCCCTGAAGGTATAGTTGCCTCTGATGTAGGCAGCCCAAACTAATAAATTGTCCCACTACTGACAACCCCTCATTAAAGATGTCGGACGTCGTAGGCTGGGCAGACTGGTAAAACAGGACAGACGGCAAACAGTGGTGGAACTAAGATCACACTTTAATGTTGGGCAGAGTACATAAGTACGTATGTGTCTGAACACACAGTGCACGACCATTCCTAACTATGGACTTCAACAACCGACGACACAAGCATGTGCCAACATTAATACCACGAAATCGGGAATTACGGCTTAAATGGGCGTGACCATCGACTCTGGACGCTGGCGCAGTGGCACAGCGTTACTTGGTTGGTGAATCCCGACATCTTCTCCATCATACCGATGGAAGGACGCGAATCCGTCATGTTCCAGGGGAAGAGCTCCTTGTCACATGTACTGCAGGACGAGCCAATCTGCCGGCAGCTATATTATCTTCTGGGGATTATTTACGTGTGCATCCATGGGGCCAGTGGAGCTGGTGGGAGGCACCATGACGCCCAAGGAGTATCTTACACTTGTTTCAGATAACATAAACCCCTTGACAACGAACATGTTTTCCAACAACAGCGGCATTTTTCAACAAGGTAATGCGCCATGTCACAAGTCCTGGAGCGTGATGGAGTGGCTGGAGGAACACTGTGACGAGTACCAATCGATGTTGTCGGCCCCCAATTTGCCAGATCTGAAATTTATCGGGCACATCAGGGACGTGGTTGAACGTGGCGTCAGAGCTCTTTGCACCCTTCCCCGGAATTTACACACGAATTAGTTGACTTGCGTGTGCTGATGTGGGACCACTTCCCTCCAGCGACCTACCCCGACCTCACTGCTTCCATGCCACGACGCATCACCACTGTTATCCGTGCCAAAAGTGAGTTGGTTCAAATGGCTCTGAGCACTATGGGACTCAACTGCTGTGGTCATCAGTCCCCTAGAACTTAGAACTAGTTAAACCTAACTAACCTAAGGACAGCACACACATCCATGCCCGAGGCAGGATTCGAACCTGCGACCGCAGCAGTCGCACGGTTGCGGACTGCGCGCCTAGAACCGCGAGACCACCGCGGCCGGCCCAAAAGTGGGCATACCAGCTGTTAGGCAGGTGGTCACAAAGCTCTGACTGATCACTGTATATTACCACAGTTACCTCTTCCATATACTTGTGTGCACCTCAGCCTCCCCAACCCTCTCTCCCCCAACTGCTTTTTCCCTTCCCCTTGTCTACACAGTTCTCCACTCAAATTCTCTTGTTTCCTAACAGCCATCGTCTGTTTGATTTCAATCTTCTTCTCTTTCATTATCCCTTCCATTTCTTATAATACCAAAAAAGGCTTCAACTGTGCTAAACTGATCAATATCCTTCTTAATGCCTCCAGTATTTTATTATTACCCTTATTATTAATATTACTACTGTTATTAATAATATAATTAACAGCAATAACAATAATAATAAAGCAAATTATTATTACTGTGACGTATGTAATATTTTTAATGTACCTAGTTCCCGTTCAGATGTAAGAGATGTAACCCTAATTTGGTCAGGCTAAATAAGCAATAAATAAATAAGTAAATAAATAAAAACAAAAAGTTCCTGTAGACGAGCAGATTAATGCAACAATATAATGACAATTACGTTAACTACAAAAGCGAAGCAGGAACAGTAAAGGAGTATGTTTACCTTATTGCCGAGTTGTGCTGCAGGTGTTACGCCCCATCCTAGTTGCACTTTGTCGTCGTCGTCGCCACTGTATATTCCGTTGAGAGGCCAGCAAAATTTTCCTTCGGGTAATTCATTAGATTTCAAGTAATCCTGCCACGAAGAATAGACGCGGCAATTCGTATCCACGAATTTCCACTTGGATTTCGTGAGCAATATTCGAAATACGGGATACTGCAGCACCTGCTTCTCGTATTCCACGAAGACAAATATAATGGCCATATCAAGTTGATCTCTCTCTTCCGTCTTCTCCTTGTTTACGTCTCTTATGAAGTCGACGACAGCCTTTATGGTTTTGTACTTGTTCTCACTGTATCCAGTGTGGGCGTTATCACATTTCGATTCTTCGTCTGGTATGCCACACAAGGCGTAACCAACTTTTCTATGCAGTATCAGCAGTCCCCTGCTGGTGTTTGTTTCGTACGCACAGACGTCCCCCAACAGCTCGTAGTATCGCTGCTGGTCTTCAGTTGGATCCCTGCTCCACTCGGACGCCATTGTACGCAATACTGCCTTCAGGGAACGTCTGCTACGTTTACCTGCAAGTAGAGAACACCAACTAATTAGTATATTTGTAATAATTTCACTCAGGTTTCCAGAATGTGCACAGACTGCCTTAAAATGATACGACCGCGCATCTTCTTGTTACTATAAACGCAGTAAATCTTCTGTAGCTGAAGCAAACACACGGAGATCATAAGCTCACGTTAGTTGTGAGAGAAAAAAAAATAAAATAAAATAAAATAAAAGAACACTCTTCCACGTCAGTATACGGGGCCGCGATGGGAGGTTAAACAGTGCTGTAGGGTTTCTTTCCAGTTTGCGCGTTGTTTACGCACATTGCATCAGTTTGCTACATTCGTCTGTCTCCGAAGAACGTCCGTGCTCTCACATCCCAAGCTCAGTGATCTGTTGGCAGTTCCCAGTTTCCACCAGCTGTCAATTACGGAGACGTTAAGCTGGTACTCTATATTGTTGGCCACCGAAAGTAACTTACAGAACGGAGTAAAACTGAGTCTTCGTAGTGGAGACGGTGCGATACTAGGTGACACAACACTACGTAGCACAATATACAGAGTGCACGGTGCAAGGTGCATGGTCTCAGAAAGGAAAGGAAACAAGAATCACAAACGGAAAACCTGTACTGGCGTTTAAAACAATCACCTTTAGATACCTTTAGGTACAACACACTTCAGAGATCTGTAAAGGGACATCCTCCTCTAGCATTACTTTGCCTCAACAGTAGCTTACAAAACGCTTGTTCGTCCGATTCTTGAGTATTGCTCATCAGTATGGGACCCTTACCAGGTTGGATTAATAGAAGAGATAGACATGATCCAGCGAAAAGCAGCGCGATTCGTCATGGGGACATTTAGTCAGCGCGAGAGCGTTACGGAGATGCTGAACAAGCTCCAGTGGCGGACACTTCAAGAAAGGCGTTACGCAATACGGAGAGATTTATTATCGAAATTACGAGAGAGCACATTCCGGGAAGAGATGGGCAACATATTACTACCGCCCACATATATCTCGCGTAATGATCACAACGAAAAGATCCGAGAAATTAGAGCAAATACGGAGACTTACAAGCAGTCGTTCTTCCCACGCACAATTCGTGAATGGAACAGGGAAGCGGGGATCAGATAGTGGTACAATAAGTACCCTCCGCCACACACCGTAAGGTGGCTCGCGGAGTATAGATGTAGATGTAGATGTAGATGTAGCAGTCGATACGAGTAATATTTTTCGAATTTTGGCAGGTCAATGTTATCTCAGATGTTTTTTCTAAAAAATCTCATGTAGTTTTATACACAATATTTTATATATCAGGCTAAAATTTATGAAAAGGAGCTACTTTATTTTCGTTGTTACAATCGATATGTACTAGCTCAAAATACACAGTTAATATTGTATTTTAGTAACATTTGAAATTACGAAATACTTGGCACACTTACAATTTCTATTATTAATTAAGCAGTCTACTACTGTTTATAATGTTTATTTCTGGATTCATTTACGAACTAATAATCGAACTAAATGGAAATTCATTTGTCAAGAAAAATTGTAAACACATTGGAATATTGTTATTACCACAGAGTGAAGTAGTAGTAAGCATGCCTCTGATGTGATCGGACGTATTTTTGTATTTCGGGCGAACAATGTAATTTCGGCTTTGTTAATGTGAAAATGCAAGAGACTGTGTGATGTATTAAAATTAGACAAAATAAATTAACGTAAAAACAAAAATTCAGCAACGACATTCCTCAAAATTATTGAGATCAACTGAACCATGAGAACCTAAAATGTTACCCCTAGACAAGAGCAACTGGAGAAAAGATAAGTAAACTAAAAAATTATTGTAATCTTACTCTTGTCAAATCTCCAGAAAAAACTTTGCACATTGGTGAACAATAGCAGCAACCAAAACGGAGGGGTAGATGACACATCAGTTTGTGAAGTTAACAAACGCTTATCTTGCAAGTTCTCGAAGCACCTTGGTAACGCATTGTTGGATATCCTCAACGTCTGCAACGTTTTTTTAACAATTGTGCTTTATCTTTGCTTATGTTTAGCTCTTCTGCTGTCTTTGTAAAAGACAGCAACAAGCAGTGGTCGCCCTCGTTGGTTGTTGACACAAACGCAGGTCTTCCTCGACACAGTCTTTTCCGCCTCTAATACGCTTAAACGACACACACACATACTCCTCTTTCTCACAGCTTCAACAACGTGCTCTTGGACTACCATTTCTTGTGTCTCCGTCGCCGGTTTCCCTAATTTGAAACGAAACTTCATGTTAAGGCGTTGCACCATTTTGCGCTCCATTTTGCAATGACATGAGTGTGATGGATGTCTTTGAGAATGAGAGCAGAGTATGCACTACTGTTCCCGGACATTCACGGACGTTGAGGATATCCGACAACGCGTGACCACGGTGCTTCCAGCACTGCACAAGCAGCATTCGCTGAGAGCTTCCAATCGCTTGACAGCCGATGTCGGAGGTGTGTAGCAGCTATTGGTGATGACTTCACAAGACAGTAAAGGTATTTTGTTAGTAGCTCTTTTTTTCCTTTATTTTCTGAGGCCAGTCACCGAACTTATCAGATGCACCTTGTAGCTTGGAGCTTATTGTAAGACTTATGTATTACAGATTATTTGCTACGACAAGGAGTATGACTGGGAAGGTGAAGTACCCAGGACCCAAACTGCAGCAGTAACCACTGAAGATTTGGATGCCGCATGTAAAGGTTTCTAAAGTTTCCAGTTAACAGTGAGTTACCAGTTATCTATTATTAACGGTCTGCTGTGCACGAAGACTTTGCAAGCCGAACGCACCACATTAGAAAATTAATCTCGCTCTTGAATGTGCAATAGCGAAAGCCAAACGTACTTCAAAACAAAGGTGAAGAAGCAGTTGGAACACTTTCACTAAACAACCACCAATCACAGAAATTTTTCAGGAAATTAAACGCTTCGCCAACAGAGGGAGGACTACGTGACGGGAATCCCAGACCACAACAAAGATGTGAGAATACGAGGCACGAGCGTTTGCAGTCGTATCCCCTCACAGACACGGGCGATGCATTATTTCATGCGAAACGTACAGCACCGGGTCCTGACAATATTAGCTACTAAATGCGCATCTCACACCAATGGGAAACCACCATCTAATCAGTATCTCCAATGAAGTATGGGATCAGTCCGTCGTTGCCCATTGTATGAATCTAGCAAGAATAGTAACACTTAAGAAAGAAGAAAAAGGACAAATAAAGTTGAATCCCATAGATCGATAACGTTGATGTCTACACGCACAATATTAGAAAGTATGATTACGTATAGATTGGGGTAGTGGCTGAAAAAAGACAGGCATTCTGTCGCCATAGCAACTTCGGTTTAGAAGAGGAATGGGACAATAAAAGTTCTGACCGACATTCGCAAGTTTCTAAGCGAAAGTAAATGCTTATTGGCAGTTTTCACACGTGTATCTAACGCACTACCGAGATTAACACATAAGCTGCTTAACTTTGGTGTGTCCAACAGATTTGATCAAAATATACAATAAGTGTTATCAAACCGACAAATCATCATCAGAAATGGCCTACAGACAATCGGATCGCAGACGACAAGCACTGTCTTGCCCCCCAAGTTTCATTTTGTCCCCATCGCTTTTCAATCGGAACACACGTGGCAGAAAGGGCTAACAGTATGTTCCAAAACGCCGCACGTAAATACGGCACTTTTCTGTGGCTCATACTTCGGGTTTTATTGGTGACAGAAAGATAGGGTCAAAGTATTTTGGATATCCCTTGGGGTAGGGACCGTTCATATACCGAAAAGAAGGATCGTATTACTGCAACTATCCGACAAAATATGGTCAAAATTTGAATATTCCACACGTCCTCCAAATTAGGCAAATGGTGAAATCGGTTGGTTCTTTTTGCATTAGATGTGGTCTATGGCGCACCTTAGGGGGCTTATGGAGGTATCATTTAGTTCATGTGTGGCTCCTGACAAAATCCGAAAACACCCTTTTTTACCATTTTTCCGACATCAGCAGCGGATATCTAAATAAGTAACAGCAAAAAACCGCTCAAATTTTAATGGTACAAACTCTAGAGATTTACCTAGAAGGACCGTCTTCCCGTTTTCATAAATCTTTATCCAACATCGAGAAACACCCCATAAAATATTGTTTTAGGCACCGAAATCGAGCCGCGAATGTCAGTATGGCTACGCATAGCAAAAACCTCTGAAATTTTGCGATGTATTCCTAAGACGCCGTTCGCGAAATACAGAGGTTCAAATTACCCTACTTAACCACGTAAAATTCGGTGTGAGGCGGAAAAGTAGTTTATAAAGTGACGTAGCACAGAGAAACATGCTGTGAAGTGACTCCATCATCATCAGAAGAGTTCTGGGAACCCCGTGTTGTAGTACTGTGTTGTAGTTCTGTGCAAGTAAAATACGGACTGAGATGCAAAATTTTTTTGCGTTTTTTTCAATTTCAAATAAAAAAACTGTCAAAATTTTTCTTGCTCATAAAGCTCTTCTCATACGAGCAGCATGCCCAGCTGTGGCATGGAAAATAAGCGAAGCCGCGGGAAGATGCTTCTATCCGAGCACAAAAAATGAGAATATGTTCCTGTTTATTTAGAAGGGTGACCAAAAAGTTGGGTACCAGCTTACTCATTCTATCTTCTACTTTAAAAATTTTCCCAAAGGTTTTGGTATGCGAACACATTTTAGTTTTTTTATGGTGAGGGAGATAAGGAGACAGTGGCAGTGGGAAAGGACTATAGAGAAGGAGATAGTGAAAGTGGGTGAGAGCAAGTGAGAACGATAAAGAGAGAGATAGTGACAGAGAGTGAGAAGATAAAGCAGCCGCGGGAACGAATGAATGAGACCGTGGCAGTTCGACAGAGCAATAGGGAGACAGTGACAGGGAGAGGAGACAGTAGTAGTAGTAATAGTAGTAGCAGTAGTGAAAGGGTCCTGTAGCCACCTTTCATTAGTCTGGTAGCCCATTTTCACTACCATTTCTCCTTCTTTTCCTTGTTTCTCTTTCCTCATAACTCTCATAGTGGTGTGATTGAATGAATGTGGATGTGTGTCACGTTGCTAGACGGTGGCGTAGTCTGTTTCAGAAAGTCTGCGATAGTCATACAGATTCAGCAGCAGTTGTACAGAATAGCCAACTCTCGTAGTGGTCGAGTATGCAAAGAGGTTTGCGCTACTAGTGAGAAATCCACCTGCGTTAGGTTGGTGGCGGAAATGGCATCTTTGGGTTATCCGGGCCACGCGGAGCGTGGAGGAGGCTGGAGATGAAAAAGGGAGGCAGTCTGCCGCCGGTACGGGAAGCGTCCACAGCTGTGCTCCAGTCGAAGAAGGGTGAGTTGGACTGACCGCGTGGTGCGTCGTTACTTGGCGAGGGGAGAGCTGTTAGCTTTTGGTCTCGCTTTTCAACTCTGAAAGATTGCTATGCCTTGTCGCAGCAAGGAATGCAAAACTTTGGCAGATTTTTCTTTTAGTAAATTTCTATAGCAGACTTGGATCCACCGGAAGAGCGCGACACAAAGGTGTCGTTAAGAAGTGAGCACTCGCTTCTGTATGAATGTCTGTTTGCCTTCAGCTGTGCCTGTAGAAGCTTTCATTTTTTCTACATAGTAATAACTTTGCCTTCTCGTAAATTTTCCTTGCTTTATATATCTTTCGTCCGTGGGGAGCCGACCACGTGGTTGAACATTAGAGTTTGTTGGGCTACCGTCATCACTAACTGTCCGGTCTCATGTTTGTTTTAAAGAACGTTAACTGTTCATGATTGTGTGATGTGATATTGTTGCAACTTGGCCACGATACCTAGAAATTGCGTCTTCACAAACCACGTGGACACGCGGGTGTACTGCGAAACATGTACCGTTTTACGAGTTATTGCGATCAGTTATTAGGCAACAGCAGTTGTATGAATGATTCACACCATTGATTTTAGGTGTAGATTATAACGGTGTATGTATCGATGGTTTTCTTTAATGTTTGAGGAATTAATGATACCAGGAATTGTGTACACGCCTCACATCCTTATCTTAGGAATAAATGATTTTATCTACAATTTTCTCTTGTGTTCCGAGGTTACGTTTTTGCACCTAAGCCACTCACCTCGTATCTTTCCCGTTAGCACATCCAACGCGTTTCCTTACGCACAGGTCCAGTGATTAGTTTCCCCTTGTATTTTATAACAAATGCTTTAGATTAAGTCTTATTTTCAGGTGCGTTGCTGGGAGCTGATCTTATGCAGTGTTCATGCATTTTCTATTTTATTTTAAATGTTTGATTGTCGTGAACAGTGTACGGACAATACTATTAATTACATCGTATCCCCTATGAGCGACATCACAACGTATGCATTTTTGTGAGTTTTTGGTCTGTGATCAAATTAATTTATTTTCCGACTCGACCAAACCTTTGATTAGTTGTATGGTTAGAATCGGCGGCGACCCTAATCTTCTCACGTTAATTTCACAATCAATAAGCATTTCCATTCCCAATAATAACGTAATAACCCGTAGAAACAGGTTAGTTACATTAGTAGTAGTAGTTGTAGCAGCAGGACAAAATGAAAGACGCTGTGGCACACGAGACAGTGACAGAGAGACACAACGAGATAGTGACAATGAGTTGGACTGAATAAGAGAGTGAGAATGGACAAATGGGAGTGGATGGGTACGAGCGACGTACTGCATTGGACCAGCAGGTGTGAGCGAGTTACAATTACGGGAACTTGGGGGAGTGAGAGATGAGGTGCATGTCAAAAGAGTACGAATATTTTTGCATGCCAAAATTTTTGGAAAAAATTTTGAACTTGTTGAAAGTCGAATGAGGCGGCTGATAACTCCATTTTTCAGTCAGAGTCTTTTAAACAGGAGCATATTCGCCCTTTTTGTCCCCCCAATAGCATTTTCCCGCTATTTATACGGTAGGAATATACATGACCTAGTGGGGGATGGCATTCAGATCTTGCGATTTGCTGTTGATCTCTTCATTTATGCAGACAGAGAGAAATTAAACCACTGGATTCTGACATACGACAACTAAAGGAGAAATCCGATGTTTTCTGCTAAATAGTAGGAAGGCCTCCATCTGAAAATTCACTAGACGTGCAGGCTTGACTCAAATAAAACGAGGCCCATACACATTTCAAGTCAAGAAAACTGTCACGTATCTAGGCTTGGAAATGGAACAGAAACTTGCATAGAGCACACATGTTGGAAGAGTTAATATAGAAACGTGTGAAAGAGCATTAAATATCCTACGAGCAGTTACGAATATTGCCTGGGGGGCTGACCCCAATGTGACTAAGCATTTATCGAGCAGTTATCCGTGCCTACATGAACTAATTGTCAGCTATGGTTCTGCAAATAAGTCCACCCTATTGAAATTGGACAAAAATATTAAGGGCTCTGAATGTACTTCGATGTCGGTGCGATGAAACCGATACCAACAAATACACTGTTATGAGAGACATCAGAAACACACCCACACCTTCGATGGCGTTATCGCAAAAACGTAATAATAGGTCTTGGCTATGCAGAATATCTGGACGGTGGCAACAATTATTTTACACTATTAGATAAACACGGTCTCGTAAACTGAGATATGGCCGGGAGAGCTATGTGGTGACTTCATGCTCCCCCACATCTGCATCCAGTGACGCCCTTGGTCTGAAGATGACACGATGGCCGGTCGGTACCGTTGGGCCTTCGTGGCCTGTTCAGGAGGAGTTTAGTTTCTTAATTATAACAGGCCGGCCGGTGTTGCAGAGCGGTTCTAGGCGCTTCAGTCTGGAACCACGCGACTGCTACGGTCGCAGGTTCGAATCCTGCCTCGGGCATGGATGTGTGTGATGACGTTAGGTTAGTTAGGTTTCAGTAGTTCTAAGTTCTAGGGGACTGATGGCCTCAGATGTTAAGTCCCATAGTGCTCAGAGCCATTTGAACCATTTTTTGAACATACACTGCCGGAAAAAAATTAGTGCACCTGGAAAGACGCCGCCGATTTTGACAGCATATGCCACCTGGGGGATAGTAGGAGAAGTGATAATGGTTTCAACATTGTCTGACAACATACAGCGTAGCGGCGTAGCTACCAGAGCGCCATCTGTGTCTACCCTTTAATATGAAATGTTGAGAGCTGGAAGGCTCATTGTGGCACTAACATGTGAAGCAAGCAGCGATCATCGGAGACACACTAGTTCTTCTTACAACCAGGTGAGTGAGTTTGAAAGCCGTCAAACTGTGGAATTCAAAGTGGCGGAATGGTTCTTTCAGAGAACTGCCACACAAGATGGACCTACTGCGTCAGTTGTGCAACGATGCTGGTAGTAGTGGTCACTTTGAACACTCTTACACCCCTAGACTAGGTTCTGGACGTCCAGGCAGCACAGACGTCCGCCGGGATCGTAGTTTTGTATGGGCAGCAGCAGCAAATCATACAGCTAACCACAGCACAAATAAGAGAGGTAATGAGCCCAGACTTGTCAACACGAACTTGTTAACAGTGGGACTACTGGCACGCACGCCTCCAGCCCATCTTCCGCTCACGCAACAGCGTCGGCGTGCACAGCTCGACTGATGCTGTCAGAGCATCACTTGGAAAATGTATGGCGCGCCGTGGTCTTCGTAACGAAAGCCGATTCTGCCTGGACGCAAGTAATGGTCGTTTGCGCGTACAGCGTAGACCTAGTGAGCAGTGTCTTACAGAGTGCATTCGTGCAAGACACACTGGCTACACCCCAGACATTATGGTCTGGGGAGTGGTAAGCTACAACATTTGTACACCTTTGATGTTCCTCTGGTGGACGCTAAGCAGCGCTCAGTACATGCAAAATGTTGATAGACCCGTTCTCTTGCCATTCTTGCAACAATAAGGTGATGCATTGTTCCAACAGAATAATTCTCTCTCTCTCTCTCTCACACACACACACACACACACACACACACACACATACACGAAACTCAACGTGCTCTGCGAGAGTTGCAGCAACTTTCCTGGCCAGCACGACCTCCAGTGTTGTCTCCAATCGAGCACAAGCGGGATGTGGTACGACAAGAAGTAACTCGTGTGACTTGTCCACCAACAACTTTTACCAAACTATGTAAACAGGGTGAGCAGGTGTGGCATAAAGTATCCCAGGACAGTATTTACCATCTGTAGAATTGACCGCGTGCCAGAGTCATGGCCTGCATTTCAGCCCATGGAGGCAACACCACATACTGATATGAGTGTTTCAGCATGGGTCGATATTTGGTATCTCAGAACGACTTACTCTACAGATCTGCGAACGTAATCTTTTCATGTTCTGCAAATGCACTGTAGCAGCAATAAATTTCTCATGAATTGGTAACCTCTAAAACAGCGTACTATTTTTCTTTCTCAGTGTATGCTCGACATTACTGTGAAATCGAAGAACTCCGGCACAGAGTTACACGTGCTATAGCTCTATCGTTTTGCAACTGTTCCAATATATCAAAGTCAACAATGTGAATGATGCCGATGATAACCATTCAGGGCTCGTGATAGTAATCAGCTACGCTTGCGACACATGAAGGACGCCAAAATACTCGTATGCAGATAGCGCCAAAAATGCATATGGCACTGGATGTGAATTCATAGGCCACACAACACAAGCTTGGGGACGTTACATGCTACAAGTTCGCATGAAGATGCATTGAGGGCAAAATTATTACCTTTCTGACTCTCGAGCAGCCGTAAAATCTTGAAAAACCATTTTACACAACAACCCAGTAGTTGTTATGAAATTCTGCAGGTAGTCGATAAGGTACAAACCCAGCAAAAATTAGTCATATTAGCCCGGGCCAGAGGTCATAGTGGCAACAAAGAGGCTGACCAACTGGCTACCCAAGGCGCTGTTTCAGAAACGCCATGTTATCCAAAGATACAGCGTACATAATTCATACGACGTCTTGAAAGAACGATGTGAATGATGTAGGACAAGGTATGGAGCAGAACAACCAACATCGAACAGAAACATTATAGAGCGATACACGCTGTGATTCCGTCAACGCATTGGTAAAGGAAGCACGTATGAAACGTCCCCTTAGAAAAATTTAAAAATGACAGTGCTGATAAACCTCTGCGTTATTTGATTTTCAAACAGCTGAGCAAAACTGAACGTACTCAGACATTATTCTCTTTACTTATTCTGATCAACACTAAACTGACACACAATATTTTTAGCGCAACGCAATATGACTTTCAAAAATCCCTAAAAAATAATGGCCTTGACTAACAATAACCTATACCTTTCATGAATCACTTACTTCACAAAAATCTTCTTTACTCGAACTACTGCAATACAGCGAGCGCCACTACTGCCAGCTAAATAAAGAATTCTAACTACTGCAGGCACTAACTACTGATAGGCATAGTTAGCAAATGAAAGATTTTGATAGAGAACAAACAATGTATTTACCTTAATAATGTTCATATATATTTAAGTTCATGATATCCAGTATTACAAATTTACTCTTTCTGATAGACACGCTTCCTGATCGTCCGCTCTCAAAATTTTGCCATCTCTCTCCCCAAATCCACCACTGCTGGCGGCTCACCTCCAACTGCGCAACGCTACGCACTGTTCACATCCAACTGCCCAACACTACAATAGCGAATATTCCAGCAATGCAAACCAGCCACAGACTTCACACAGCACAGTCAGTGATTTTCATATAGAGTGCTACGTGGCGTTACCAACATAAAAACTTAAACAGCCTACTTACACGTAGTGTCTAGAGCATGGGCGGGCAAACGTTGCACGCGGCTCATGAGCACACGGCGATGCACGTGTGCTGCTCGCGTGCAATCGTCAAACGGGACAGTGACCACAGCCGGCAGGTTGCGGCAGGCTAAGCTGCGGACGTTGAAGCGAAGCGACCACTACGTAGTGAACGTTGTATTTCAAGAACCGGAAAATGCAGAGTGAATCAAGGAAACGGAGAAGTACAGATTTGCTATCTTTTAAAAAGGAATGGGAGAATCATTTTTTCTTTGTGCAAAAACGTGAAAATTCTAAATGTATAATATGTGACAGTATTCTCGCTGGTGAGTCGAAGTTTAATATTGAACGCCATTATAATAAATTTCAATATGTTCCCGTCCCGTCCTTAGTGCAATAAAAGAGGAATTTCTCAAGCGATTTGCGGATATATCATACTTATCCCAAGGTTTTGAATAGTTCTCGAGACAATTTGCTGTTTCTGTAGATGATATTCATCCCAGTTCGCAAATGGAATTAATAGATCTGCACTGTAGATTCTACAGCATAATTCTCGTCTGAGAGACAAGTTCCTTTTGGCAAGACGTTTAATAGATATTTATCACGACTTTCCACAGCAAGAGTTTCCTTGTCTCCATCGTGAAGCGGCGGAGATGATGTCAATGTTTGGCTCGACATACGTTTGTGAGAGATTTTTTCTGTTATGAAAATTAAAAGACTCGGTTAAGAGCAAACATCAGTAATGAAAATTTACGTAACTGTTTGCGTTTGTCTTAAGTAGAAATTTTGTTCCAGACATTAAACGTATTGTAAACTCCACCTCTGATAATTAAATAAAACGTATCGTAGGTAATAGGTACTCTTTCAAACCACGATTTCTTTCAAGCAGCCGGCCGCGGTGGCCGTGCGGTTCTAGGCACTGTAGTCCGGAACCGCATGACTGCTACGGTCGCAGGTTCGAATCCTGCCTCGGGCATGCATGTGTGTGATGTCCTTCGGTTAGTTAGGTTTAAGTAGTTCTAAGTTCTACGGGACTGATGACCTCAGATGTTAAGTCCCATAGTGCTCAGAGCCATTTGAACCATTTCTTTCAAGTACTCCTACTAACCTTATTCCTTCATTCAATAAAGCAGGCCAGGAAACAAAACGCATTACAGAGGAAGAAGCGGAGAGACGGTTTGGTGGGGAGTGGAGAGAAGCGGGTGGCCAGCTTGCCCCTGTGTGCACGCAGAACACCTGTTAACTGCACACGTGCAAGTGCATCGCACACGTGCAGGATTCCTGCCCGCCCCTGGTCTAGAGGATCTTGTATTACCACTGCGTAAAGGTAAGTCAATCATGATCGCTTTAAAGAAAAGCGATTACATCGCCTGAGAGCGATTCGACAATCCTCTTCGTGCTTGTGAAGAAGAAGAAGGAGGAGGAGGTGGAGGAGAAGGAGACTTGAACCATATAATATTAGGATGTCCTGGAAAAACAGGATAGATTGGTCACTGAATCAGCTGAGTGCTATAAGGGTACATAGGTCCCCACTGCTTTAACGCTCTTTTTGGAAAAACCAACGTTAGGGTATATAGACTCACACACGGCTCTGGAGCAATTAGGAATGTCGATATAATAAGCCACGTGATAATCTGCTTCCTGCTAGTACGGCAGGGAAGAGACCAACAAGACGAGCCAACATGCGAGAGCGACCACTACGAGGAAAAAGGAGCAGAAACGAGTAACCGCATTGCCTGGACGACGGATCCCAATCGAATGTGGCTGATCCACAGATTCTTCGTTCACACCCAGGGCGTGTTCCTAGCTGCGAAGCATATACGGCCTCCGTCAGTACAACACGAGGTTCCCTGTCTGTTAAGCCGCAATGAAGACAAGCCTTTGGCAGCTATTCACTGACATCGTGGAATAAAACCGAATGTTCTCCGCATTCCCCCATGCGGTATGGACACAGTCGAGACCAACGTGAAACGAAGCCTGCTAGGTCCGCCAGTGACGTCACAGCCTGAGCGCTATGCACAAAACAGGCGAGAAGCCGCTTGCAGTTCACGGTGTGGTCTCCAGTACAAAATTACGGGCCAAATGTTTGAGTTGTCAAACAGTGTGCATCTCACGAGAAGAAATTGGGGTAAAAACGATACACACCCTTCGGCAAAAATACCTGAAACACAACTTAACTTCAACGCGATTAATTGTTCGTTTTCGTCCTTTCGTGAAATGTGCAGCCTTGGACTACCACTCACTGTAAAAATACAGCCTTTAATTTACGTGGTATAGAAACATAAACATTCAGAAACTAATACGTAAGATACATTGCTGCACATAAAACTGTATTAATTTTCAAAACGTGAATTTCGTCTAAACACAAGGCGATTGTACCTTATTTTAAAATACCTGTGTGAAAATATTTCCAAAAGAGAGTCAGATTTTTGAGGACAACTCATATTTTTGGCACAAGAACATCTTATAGAAGAGCATGTATATTCAACCGTCTTTCCATAAGTTGTTTAAGTGCTTCTGCGACAAAATACCCACACAGGCTACGCACGGGTAGGACTGTCAGCGATAGATGACTTCTAGATTATAAACACAAACCTTCCTCTTGAATCTATCTATGGCTGAGAACCGTATTAAAATCCCTGCTGTGGTTCCTCAGCTAGACCTTCACATAAAAACAGAAAATCGTGTCAGGGGACATAATATTATATAATATTAGCTACCCCCCACTTGCCCAGGATGTCTAGTACCTGCCACACAAAGTGATTAGCCCTGTGCCTTGTTGATACTCGTAGCCAATGCAAGCCGCATGGGAAACTGAAGTCGTTTTTTTCCACTTATTATTTCATCCCCCACGCCCATATGGGAGAGGGGGAAGGGGGGTGGGAGGTGGAGGTGAGGTGGAAGCTCTCACCAGTACAATACTCTGATCTCCAGCCAAGGGTATCCATAAATAGAGAAAACATGTGATATAAAAATAAAACTTCGATGACTGTTTACGTTTTAAGTTAAAAGGTTAACGACGGAAAGCTAAAAGGACGGAAAGTACATCCGTGTAATGTCGTGTGGGGCCCCCGCGAGCACGCAGAAGTGCCGTAACCCGACGTGGCATGGATTCGACTACTGTCTGCAGTGGTGATGGAGGGAACTGACACCACGAATCCTGCAGGGCTGTCCATAAATCCGTAAGAGTACGTGGGGGCGGGGAGGGGAGGGGTGGAGATCTCTTCAGAACAGCACGTTGCAAGGCATCCCAGATATCCTCAATAATGTTCATGTCTGGGGAGTTTGGTACCCAGCAGACGTGTTTAAACTTAGACGAGAGTTCCTGGAGCCACTCTGTAGCAAACTTTGGACGCGTAGATTGCCATTGTCCTGCTGGAATTGCCCAAGTCCGTCGGAATGCACAATGGACATGAATGGTTGCAGGTGATCAGACAGGATGCTTACGTACGTGTCACATGTCAGAGTCGTATCTAGGCCTATCAGGGGTCCCATATCACTCCTGCTCCACACGTCCCAGACCGTTACAGAATCTCCACCAGCTTGAACAGTCCCCCGGTGACATGCAGATCCATGGATTCATGAGATTGTCTCCATATCTGTATACGTCCATCAGCTCGATATAATTTGAAACGACACTCGTCTGACCAGGCAACATGTTTCCAGTCATCAACAGTCTAATGTCGGTGTTGACGGGCCCAGGACAGGCGTAAAGCTTTGTGTCGTGCAGTCATCAAGAGTACACGAATGGACTTTCGGCTCCGAAAGGCCATCTCGACGATATTTCGTTGAATGGGTCGCACGCTGACACCTGCTGATGGGCCAGCATTGAAACCTGCAGCAATCTGCAGATCCTTGGTGTCTTATATAGGCGTTGCCGAACTCAGCGCCGTATTCTGCTGTTTACGTAACTTACCAGTTTCTTTGGCGCTTCAGTGTACATTCAATTTAAAAACACAGTTGCACTGAGGTCATGTTCGTCTATGAAAATACATTAGAGCAGTGCACTTTCACTTAACAATTGAAGGACCTGCTCTGGAAGAAAAATTGTTCTGGGAGGAGAGAGTATGTTCCTTAGAGGTTGGGGGAGAGGAGTTTGTACAGAGAGAGGGATCTGTCAGGTGGGGAAGCTACAGAGATGATAGATAGGAGGTGAAGCGGATAGCGGGAGTACAGACACTGGGAAGGAGAGAGCGCAAGGAGGTGAGGAAGAGGAATCGTGTATGGGGATGGTTGTGGCGCAAGAAGGTCTGAATAGGAGTGGCTGTTGAGTTCAAAAGGAGATAGGAGCTCTGATGTGGAGCGGGATGGGTGGGAAGAGGTTAGCGTTGGTAGGAGAGACATATATCGGGGTAGATCTCATTTTCTGGAAAAGGGACTTAGTTGAAGTTGCGTTGAGATAGGATGTGGAGTGTGTGTAGGTGTAGAGGTGCTTTTGCGAAGGTGCAGCAGCATACCAGGGCTGGTGATCAGAGGCAGAGGTCTACAAATCATCCTTCCAGCCTGCCTGCCCCTACCTTCGCCGCAGCGATTAAAGCCGTTCACTGTACTGAAGCCCAGTGAGTTCTTAGCAGACCAGCTTGCTTTTCCGCTAGCGTCAATAGCTTCACAGGACCTGTACGGTCTGCAGCACTTCACAACAGGTTGCAGCTGTAAATCAAACGTGACTGCAGAGTAGCTAGGTGTATGTCTGCGTAGGTAGTTTCACTGCGGCTCATTCATCATGACGGCAGGAGCAACAGAATGAACGAACTAAACTTAAACGAGATTCGGGAGAAATTACGAATTGAGGAATATATACTTGTCACGAAACAGAGCCCAGGTCCTGTAGGGGAAAAGGTAAACTTGTAAGGCAGCTTCATATAAATCGATAAGCGTCTCGCAATACAAGTTGTATAAAAAGTTACTACACATTCATTCGTCAACGCCAGCCGGAGTGGCCGTGCGGTTCTAGGCGCTACAGTCTGGAGCCGCGAGACCGCTACGGTCGCAGGTTCGAATCCTGCCTCGGGCATGGATATGTGTGATGTCCCTAGGTTAGTTAGGTTTAAGTAGTTCTAAGTTCTAGGGGACTGATGACCTCAGAAGTTGAGTTCTATAGTGCTCAGAGCCATTTGAACCAGCCATTCGTCAACCTCGAGTATGTTACAACATGTTTGTAAAGTTGTCCAGCAGTTTCCTCACTCCACAACTTTATTGCAAGAGGACAGAGGACAGAGACTCAGCGGCTAACAAGTACGTTGTGCTAAGCGCTTGAGGCCATTTAGCAGTATATACGCGTTCTAAACTTAGGGCAAACACTGACTGAAATAGGAAAAAAAGATTTGTCTCAGTGGACATTAAAAATCACATTCTGGTAGTATGCAACGTAGTGCAAATAATGCTTAATAAGAAAGAAAAACTTCTTTCAGAATATACTTTTGAGATTAACAGAATAAGAAAATCGAATTTCGGGTGTGCTAAAATGTATTTGTGTAATTTTCAATTAACTATTTGGGCCACTTTTGAGTGAATTCAGCGAATCCCTCTCCCCCTTCCCTCAAATACACATCCTGAAAAAATAATTAAAATTGGTATAACTGGGGCCAAATCTGGTTGGAACACACTAAAGTTATCGAGCGTGGTGCGCATTCGTAAGCATACTGGACTTGCATTCGGGAGGCCGACAGCTCAAACCCGCGTCCGGCCATCCTGATGTATATTTTCCATGACTTCCCTCAATCGCTTCCAGTAAATGACGGGATAGTTCCTTTGAAAGGGCGCGGCCGACTTCATCCTCCCCTCATCCAATGCGACCAACGGCCTCGCTGCTTGGTCCTCTCGCCTGAATCAACCAACCAACCCCAATAAAGTTACAGAAAATAGACTTTAAAACCTTTTTTTAAGTTGGTGTTGTAGTATAATAGACATCTCCAGGTCCTTAGGTGCAACGGATCTCGAATTTCAGAGATGGTTTTCATTACTACAGGAAAAATGTATTAGACATGACCTGATGACGGTTCCAATTTAGAGTAGGCAGTACTAGTCTAAAGAGAATGAAGTTGCAGAGAAAACAGTTCATATCAAAATAAATAAATAAGACCGAAATACGCCGAAAAGGAAAAAAAAAGGAAAAATATAATGCACCATTTTCTCCCCTCCAATAACGCAGAAGGAATTCAATTTAATTGACGTTCGTCTTGTGATACTCGGGTATTCTTATCAACTTCCGAACGCTACTCAAAACACTACAGCAAAAGCGTACAGAATGCAATGCTAGTTAGGGTAGCACAGCGGGAAGGCGGGCAGACAGGCAAGACTCCCTAGCCTGCTTGGGTAGGGCACTGCTTGACTTGGATGGGAGTAGAGCAGCCTGCATTGGACAGGTTAAAAACGGAATGTTTACACCTCTGATCACAGGCGAGATAGTGGGGTTATCGAAATCTAGTTTGGCCGCCTGAGTGGCCGAGCGGTTCTAGGCGCTACAGTCTGGAGCCGCGCGACCGCTACGGTTGCAAGTTCGAATCCTGCCTCGGGCATGGATGTCTGTGATGTCCTTAGGTTTGTTATGTTTAAGTAGTTCTAAGTCCTAGGAGACTGATGATCTCAGAAGTTAAGTCCCATAGTGCTCAGAGCCATTTGAATCATTTGAAATCTAGTTTTCGGATAGCGTAAGAAACGCAGAGGTGTTCGGTGTGGGTTGCAGTCGTTTTAAATCCAAAGGCGTATTTTAATCGCTGGGTATCGAGAGAGTACGAGGAATGAATAAGTCTACGCCTGCGGCATACCAGTTGTTGATAGTGGCATATATTACGTTCGGCAATAGGTTCTTCACGGCCTGCCTTCTCCGGTTCATATGTAACAACGGCAACTAATCAGTAAATTAGAATATGTAATCGTGTTCCTGTCAAATTCTCAAGCTTTCTTTCGCCCCGCGATCTAGTGACGTGTAATGGTACTGCATGTAAGACAGGTATTGCGCTATAGTTTACTCTCGCGATAGACATTACAATCAGTTTATCACGATATATTTCGTTTGTTAGGCACTTAATTTTTCATTAATTTTCTGCCTTGTTTCATCTAAATGTAGAAATTTGTAGTAAATAAGCCAATAACGTTTATTGATATTTGGTAACAGCCTTTCCTCTTTCTCTATTACATACACGTATGTTTCAAGTTAGACGACGAAATCTTATGTAGACAGTGATCGAGTGAGAGAGAGAGAGAGAGAGAGAGAGAGAGAGATGTATGGATTTGTGCTGTGAAGCGTCTCTGTGAAGTCGTTTCATAAGACGCTTGTCGAATTCGGTACAACTTATTCACTTTACTATCTGATTTTAGCTCAATTCATGAACTCTTCCAGAAAGACGGAGCACTGAAATAAGGTCTGCTGATAATTATATGTGCGTATTAATGAGGGGCGGTTTTGTTTTGTGGGAAACTCTGAGTTGGTCATTGTCTGCTGGGAACAGACGATGTTGCTTCTCGTTCGAAGGAGAGCACAGGATGACCAACTTAGGTTTCCAATACCTGAACAGAGAGGTTAACCCATCTTAGTCGAAGGCTGTTTTTGTGTGTGAGGTTGGTGACGCAGGGCTACCCCTCTGGTAGCTTCCGCTGCACGGGGAGCTAGGTAATCTCGAAAGAGAAAGGGGCACTCCGGTGTTGGTGAGTACGGATCGTAGCTCTCAAGGGGTATTTCAGGTGATAGGAAGCAGGCTGAGTTAGGACTTCGTCATGTGTAACTGTTGAAATAGTTAGAAACTTCAGCTTAACTGAAGAGTGTAAAGCGAGTTATTTTTTTCATGAGTTTTAATCTTATATTTTGTGGAAATTGCTTTTGTCTTTGTGTGTCGATTTTGTGCCACGTGTTTGGTAATCAATGACCCTTCTGGTCCACCATGGCACCGCAATAGGCTTTATTTTAACAGTTTGCTTGTTTAATGAGCTACAATTTCTGCAAGAATATCTGCTCTTTCGTGCGCTTTCTACAAAGTAGCACAACAGTTTCAGTCAGAATGCACCACGTGCTCTAGTTCGGCCGTTTGCAAGCAGCAGACGCAGTTAGTATGTTAAATAATTATCGCACAGCCTCGTGTATTGGTTAAACCTCTGTCCAGATAGTGCGTGCGTAGAATCGAAGAACAAAACTCACTGAGATATTTTTATGGTATTAAGGCAAAGGAGATGATAGTATAATTGTCTCCCACCCCCGTCTTCTGTGTTTCTTCTTGCTGTAGTTAAATTGTGCTCTGTTTCATTCTCACGCAATTCTTACTTAAATATTTCGAGTCAGGCACCAGTTATGTGTAGTTAGGATGTTACTCCGATTTCCAATCCTGAATTAATCAAGTTGCTTCATGCAGGACATGGGGTGCTATTTATCTGGCTGCTTAAAGAAATTTGCGTACTTGTAATTAAATTATTAAAGTAATTAAACTAATAATTTTCCATCTCCGATTTTTTCTAAACGGTTAGGAAGGGCTTGGGCTGGTGGCGACGCTGAATTTCTGAATTTTTATCATTAATTGTGTGAGAGAAGCAGCTAGAAATGCGAGATAACGTATATGGCTCGATGAGAAATGTCGTAAACATAGTAATACGTTACAGCTGCTTAGGTACGAACTTTCAGTGTCATCAGATGTGTGTTTTCAAACTACAGGTATCTTCAACGTCAAACTGCAGTATTAAATGTGGGCTTTCCCATAAAGCGCTTCTGGACAGATCGAGTTAGTACGTCAGTGTTTGTTCCGCTTGCCGAAAACCCATCGTTACTGGCACAGAGTTCTTTCAAGTTATTGCACCCTTTCATGAATTTTAATGAAGGTTTCAAAGGATGTCATTAATGAAAATAACCGACGCTCGCCGATAAATGTAAATGTCGTGTGACGAGGGCGTCCCGTCGGGTAGATTGTTCGTCGGGTGCAAGTCTTTCGATTTGACGCCACTTCGGCGACTTGCGCGTCGATGGGGATGTAATGATTATAATTAGGACAACACAACACCCAGTGCCTGTGCGGGGAAAATCTCCGACCCAGCCGGGAATCGAACCCGGGCCATCAGGACTGACATTCTGTCGCGCTGACCACTCAGCTACCGTTGGCGGATCTTACATAGTAACAGTTATTGGCGTCATGACGAATGAACAGTACCTAAAACACACTTTCAAGTACTTTCCACCACACATGTCACAGGAGTCAGATAATAAACAAATAGCAAACACATGAAACATATTATATTAATTTTCAAAGATCAATTAAAGTAAGCTCGTCTATTGGCTGTGGGCAGAAATTTTTTGTTACGTTACTCATCTTAACACCGACTGTGGTAATTGATTGCAGAAAGATTGCTTGAATTTACTCATTGGTATGGACTGCCAGTTACCTAGCAGTTACTATGGTAATTTTTTTGTAATAAAAGTTATAAATTATGCCACAGACTATAATTTAGAACTGTGCTATAAGAATGAAATTCAGTGTGCAAGTTACGTAAAGTTTTCCTAGCAATTTCTTATTACGAAAGTTACTCTACTTTTATCAAGTGAATTAATATTGGCTTTTGCATCATTCTATTTCTGACATTATTCATACTGCAACCAAAGACTTCATTATTACGTAATTGTCCAGAAATTGTAAAAATTTAGTTTTGATAATCTAATAAATTACTTTTCACTTCATTTCCAGTTCATTTTATGATTATCTCGGTCCATACAAAGGAATACGATGGAGACTACTTCGATGATGACTTAGAAAAATTATTTACGTGACAACATGCACGGAAACAACGTTATTTAAGCTATAAAATTCCAACTACGCTGGTCAGCCTATTACACCTCTAAAATTCTACATCTTACTTAACTTTATGATGCCTTTGGTTTGTTGAGCGGTTTCATTTAGCGGTAAAATAGGGCTCAGATTGATCTTCTTGTCTTACCATAACCAATAACAAGTACTCTTGATGTAATATGAATTACTCTTGCTGCATTTCTGCTTGCCCAATAAACGCCATACACATAACTTCCCCATATTAAACATCCGCCAAACCATCCATTTCAGTTTTCACTGCTCCGCACTCCGAAGACAGACTTTTTATCCGTACTTTTGCATGGCCACACTGGTGAATACACACAATCACCGACAGCTACAGTCTCCTCGCGACTCCGAACTGCTGCTCGCAGACCACAATGGTCGCAGGTTCGAATCCTGCCTCGGGCATCGATGTGTGTGATGTCCTTAGGTTAGTTAGGTTTAATTAGTTCTAAGTTCTAGGCGACTGATGACCTCAGGAGTTAAGTCGCATAGTGCTCAGAGCCATTTGAACCATTTGCTACTCGCACGCCCAGCGATAATGCATTCACAGTTTATTACACTATTTGACAATATCTTTTCCCTGACTAGGCCAGCATGTTTACTTTCAAAGTGTTAACATTACATGCGTATTCTCTTTCTTAAATATCAAATAGTAGCTGTAACTTGACAACTTTTTTACAAGAATAATATTCAGTACAACTAATAAAACAAACTTCGTAAACACGTAGAAAAAGTATGATCATCCGCAGAGCTGTGGTATTGTAAGCTCCTCCGGCATTAGTCTATCACTCGCGAAAGCTACCTCCTCGGCTGTAATCTCTCCATGATGTCGACGCGACGATGGCATCTCGGAGACGCAGACACAGTGTACTCCATAATGTGGAAGTTAACTGTCCGCCCCAAGCTGCACTTGTATGGATGTTGATTCTTCATGGAACTTAACATAATCTATTTCGGAACACAGATTACATCACCACATTTATCTAGGAGTCAAATCGCACCTAATTGATGATCGGATTGCAGATAGGGCCGGATCTTGAAGAACCACTTTACCACGCACGAAAAAAGCTATGCGGAAAGCTACGTTGTACAGAGGCGCGAAGGAATTCAAACTACAAAATTGATGAGGCTTTCGTGGCGACTTGCTGACAAACTGCCCTATTGCCTTCTGTCTCGGGTTCTTCGGCCGACATTCGTCTGATGATTTTTCTAACGTTTCGCTAGCACGAGTGGCTGGCATTGTCAAAGCTTCACCCTCCATTGCTAGTGGTGAACTGGAGACGAGCTCGCGGCCGCCAACATCCGTGGGCTTCTCCGCGGTCATTTCCGGTGCGGTTCTCCTCTTGCTACCAGCGACGGTCGTTAGCTGCAGCACGGGAAGCCGCGATCCGTTTACCTTAAGGCTTCCTTCTTTCTCTTTGAAGGTATTCCCGTGTTTTTGTATTTCTATAGCCTCTCTGAACAAGCGGGTGTGATAGTGCTCCTCTACAGCCAGAACTTCCGTGTCGACGAATTCTACTACTTGGTCGTCTCTACACAGTGCGTACTCTGCCGCGGCCAATTTCTCCACCTGCCCGAACCTGCAATGTCGCTTTTTTTTCTTTGATCCTGGTTTTGATAGACCGTCCAGTCATTCCGACATAAACTTTTCCACGTGTGCATGGTATGTGGTATATTCCCGACATTGGAAGTGGGTCCCTTTTCTCCTTTGCCGATATAAGACACTCTTCGATCTTCTTTGTCTGTTTGAAAATCGTCTTCACACCGTGTTTACGCAATATACGGCCGATTCTGTCCGTCACTCTTGGAATGTATGGAAGAAAGACCGTACCCGACATTTCTTTTTCTGGTTAGTCGCTTCACCGAGTGTTTGGCTCTGTTACACTTCTCATATAACTTGTGGAGTACCCTTTGCTCCTCAGGACACTTGCCAGGTGTTTCAGTTTGCGTCTGAGGTGCTGCAGCTCACATATTCGTCCTGTTCGCGTTACGAGCGTATTAATCATGCTTCTTTTCTGGCTCGGATGGTGGTTTGATAAATTGTGAAGGTATCGGTCCGTGGGTGTATGTTTTCGATACACGCTGTGTCCCAGGTTTTCGCCATCCCTTGTGATCAGAACATCTAGAAATGGTAGTTTCTTGTCCTTTTCTACTTCCATGGTAAATTTTATGTTGGCATGGAGGCTGTACAGGTGTCTTAGAAAGTTATCGGGCTTTTCTTCACCATGGCTCCACACAACGAAAGTATCATAGACGTATCTGTAGCACACTTTACATTTACAAGTCGCGAAGTATACTGCCTGTGCTCCAAAATGTTCCATGAAGAAGTTGGCTACCAATGGACTAAGAGTACTACCCATGGCGACGCCTTCCAGCGATGATCCTGTTGTTAATCGTCAAATAAAGTCATCCGAAGATCGAAACAAATTGCAAAACGATTTAGATATCTGTATAATGCGAAAACTGGCAACGGACCCTAAATAATGAAAAGTGTAAGTTCCTCTAAAAAAATGGCTCTGAGCACTATGGGACTCAACTTCTGAGGTCATCAGTCCCCAAGAAATTAGAACTACTTAAACCTAACCAATCTAAGGACATCACACACATCCATACCCGAGGCAGGATTCGAACCTGCGACCGTAGCGGTCGCGAGGTTCCAGATTGAAGCGCCTAGAACCGCTCGTAAGGTCCTCTACATGAGTGCTGAAAGGAACTTCGGTTACACGATAAATCAATTAAATCTAAAGAGCATAAATTCAAGTAAATAGCTAGGATTTACAATTACGAATAATTTAAATTGGAAAGAACACATGCAAAATTTTGTGAAAAGGCGAGTCAAAGAATACATCTTATTGGCAGAACACTAATAGGATGCAACGGATCTACCAAAAAGACTGCCTACACTACGCTTGTCCGTCCGCTTTTGGAGTAGTGATGCGAGAAGTGGGATATCCTTACCAGATAGGATCAACGGAATACATCGAGAAAGTTCAAAGAAGGGTACCACGTTTTGTATTATCGAGAAATAGGATAGAGAGTGTCACGGACGTGATACAGGATTTGGGGTGCACATCATTAAAACAAAGGCGTTTCTCGTTGCGGCGAGATCATCTCACAAAAGATCACGAAGTTTCTCCCCCGAATGCGAAAATATTTTGTTGGCGCTGCCCTACACGGGGAGAAACGGCCGTCACGTTGAAATAAGGGGAAGAAGAGCTCGCACGGAAAGATATGGGCATTCGCTTTTTCCGCGCGCTTTTCGAGTGTGGAATAACAGAGAATTATTGTGAAGGTGGTTCGATAAACTCTCTGCCGTGCTCTTAGGTGTGATTCGCAGAGTATCCATGTAGATTTAGAAGTGGTTAATGGCTATTCATACATGGACATATTGCATCCCACTGATATGCACTAGATTAGTTTCCTAGATACATGTGAATATCTACATCTACACCTAAATCCATACTCCGCAAGCCACCTGACGTTGTGTGGCGGAGGGTACCTTGAGTACCTCTATCGGTTCTCCCTTCTATTCCAGTCTCGTATTGTTCGTGGAAAGAAGGATTGTCGGTTTGCCTCTGTGTGGGCTCTAATCTCTCTGATTTTATCCTCATGGTCTCTTCGCGAGATATACGTAGGAGAGAGCAATATACTGCTTGACACTTCGGTGAAGGTATGTTCTCGAAACTTCAACAAAAGCCAGTACCGAGCTACTGAGCGTCTCTCCTGCAGAATCTTCCATTAGAGTTTATCTATCATCTCCGTAGCGCTTTCGCGATTACTAAATGATCCTGTAACGAAGCGCGCTGCTCTCCGTTGGATCTTCTCTATCTCTGCTATCAACCCTATCTGGAACGGATCCCACAGTGCTGAGCAGTAATCAAGCAGTGGGCGAACAAGCGTACTGTATCCTACTTCCTTTGTTTTCGGATTGCATTTCCTTAGGATTCTTCCAATGAATCTCAGTCTGGCATCTGCTTTACCGACGATTAACTTTATATGATCATTCCATTTTAAATCACTCCTAATGCGTACTCCCAGATAATTTATGGAATTAACTGCTTCCAGTTGCTGACCTGCTATATTTTAGCTAAATAATAAGGGATCTATCTTTCTATGTATTCGCAGCACATTACGCTTGTCTACATTGAGATTCAATTGGCATTCCCTGCACCATGCGTCAATTCTTTGCAGATCCTCCTGCATTTCAGTACATTTTTCCATTGTTACAACCTGTCGATGTACCACAGCATCATCCGCAAAAAGCCTCAGGTCATTTATGTACATTGTGAATAGCAACGGTCCTACGACACTCCCCTGCGGCACACCTGAAATCACTCTTACTTCGGAAGACTTCTCTCCATTGAGAATGACATGCTGCGTTCTGTTATCTAGGAACTCTTCAATCTAACCACACAATTGGTCTGATAGTCCTTATGCTCTTACTTTGTTCATTAAACGACTGAGGGGAACAGTATCGAACGCCTTGCGGAAGTCAAGAAACACGGCATCTACCTGTGAACCCGTGTCTATGGCCCTCTGAGTTGGATTGGGTTGGGTTGTTTGGGGAAGGAGACCAGACAGCGAGGTCATCGATCTCATCGGATTAGGGAAGGAAGGGAAAGGAAGTCGGCCGTGCCCTTTCAGAGGAACCATCCCGGCATTTGCCTGGAGTGATTTAGGGAAATCACGGAAAACCTAAATCAGGATGGCCGGACGCGGGATTGAACCATCGTACTCCCGAATGCGAGTCCAGTGTGCTCACCACTGCGCCAGCTCGCTCGGTGGCCCTCTGAGTCTCGTGGACGAATAGCGCGAGCTGGGTTTCACACGACCGTCATTTCGAAACCCCTGCTGATTCCTACAGATGAGATGTGTATTCCGATATCGAAGTACGTCGTATGAATAATCATGAATAAACTGCAGCGTGAGGAAGTCTTTAGCCTAGCACACGACCTCTTCGTACGTTTTCTGAAGATAGATGTGAAAACCTACTTCTTGAAATTGAGTGATCGCATCAAAAGTATCCTCTCATCCCCTCACAGTCTTACACGGAAGAATGCGCATGTTTAAGCAACGGTTAGGGCCACGAAAGCCCATCTCGGAACTCCGCGCACGTCGAACTGGAAAAATACGAGCGCTTCTCTTCGGAATTTACTGCCACGGTCGAGTCCCGGTTAATCTGCATCGGGTCTAAGCAGGTGTATTTGCATTCACGGAGTCTCGCGAGATGAACGGCGGAGACCCGCCGCGAGCTTGAGGAGTGCCGCACCTGGAATCCGCAGAGAGAAAGAGGGAGCACCCCGCCAGCGATGGGCGCAACATCGTTGGCCACAATTCGCGTTCGGGGCACGTGCAGTTCTGACGGCGCGCCCGCACTGTAACTGGCGTGACGGAGCCGCGCCGACACCTCGCGGCGAAACAAGAGGGCCGATAGGGGCTACGTGGTATCCCGACTCCTCGGACGTCGCACGTCAGCGATCCACGCGCGACACTTCCAGACACCCTGCCACGCGTGTCTTCGATACTAAGCTCGCCAAAGAGAGGAACTGCAGAAGGTGGGCTTTCGACTAGAGATGGGTGGTTCGCGAACGAACGGGTGCAAAGGAACGGTCCACCAAGATGAACGAAAGGACCGAGGAACGAATTCCAAGGAACGATCGGTTCATAGTTCACTTCGGTCGCGGCAGTCTACTTATAGTTCCCGGGAACTAAGAACAATCGGTTCATAGTTCACTAGTTCACTTCGGTCGCGGCGGTCACTTCGGCAGTTCTCGTTCCAGTCTCGGTCGCGTGCTCGTCTCAGTCTCCCTCGGCCGCACTCGTCGTTCTACGCATGACCACTTACCTGTCACAGTTCCACTGCCGACTGCTCCTAGTTAGTTCAGTATCGAGTTGTTCGTTTCGTTCATTCGCTCGCCTATTTTACATATGTTCCAAACTGTTCTTGTACTTGGTTCTGACTATTCAGCGTCCACGACCGGTAATCAAAAAGTATTTTATAGTTACGTAAATTACATAAAAATTACGTTGTATGTAATAGGTACGTCTTTTCAGGTAACAAAAGGGCATATCAGCTCACTTCATTATATCGATGAACAGCAGAAGACATACTTACAACAAGGCAAGTTTTTTTTGTTATTCATATATTTTTTGGTTTCATCGACTTGATTGAGCAGCTAACTTTCAATAATTTGCTTAATTTTTAGTGTGAGAAATTCATATAAAACGATTTTCGTGTATCTTTCTTCTACGAAACATTACATTTAGGAAAGCTCTAATTATTTTTAAGTTTGGTTGTTTCCAATTTGCATTGCCTGCTAGTTTGGTTTCTTTGAAAAAAAAAAAAAAAGTGGGTTGTGGGTCATTTTGGCTCAGTAGGAAAAGCGGTGCCTCTCCATTTGAAAATACATAGATCGCCATAAAATCGTATTTACTTACTATCTCAAAAACATTTGTTCAGAAGGAGCTTTCAAATCAAAACTTTATTATTGCCAACTTAATTATTATTATTATTCCTGCATTAACTTTAATAATGCAACATAACCTAATTTTTACTAAGCGTGTGACGTAAATATGAGAAAACCACATTTTATTTCATGCTTCCATAAAGTCTCTACTTCGCCTACGAACTCAGAGACAACGTGAAGTATATACAGGGTTGTAAACGATTATTGTTTACAACGTAGCACAGCTATATAGTGGAAGTCGAAACGAAGAATTTTATACAAGACACTTGTGGTCTATTAAGTTGGGAAACAGCCACCAACAGGTTTACAAGACTACATGAGCTATATAGCCCATGCGCGTCGCGTGAGATTTTGATGTTCTCTTCTCTAGCTCTCTACAAGTCGTCATCGATTGTTTCGCAATTGTTGCTTGCATTAGCTTGTTATTTCTTCACTGGCTAATTATTACATGTTTGTCTGTTTATTGTATCTGCTCGTAACGGGCAACACATCGTCCGTAATTGGCGAGCAGTCTGTACTCGGGGCCGGTTTTCCGTGCGCCACCCTATATTATTTCCCTGCGATCAGCCACACAAGGCTACGGTTGGCTAAACGAGAGGTTCTGCAGAATCACAGAAATTACTTTTAAAAGTGTGTAAGAATTCTGTAATGAATAAAAACTCTGTACTCCAGAGGGGGAGGCAAGGGCCCCCTCTTGGTGCCGTACATCCTTCAGTCACCTACACTACTAGTTTTCAGTTTTTCATAAGAACCATATTGCGAGGTGCCGGGGCTAGCAGTGTATTTAACACTAAATTCTTCTAGAATCTACATATGTAAATGATGCTCTAATGCCCCCCCCCTATTCTAACTCCGACTTTTGCTGTTGCACAAGGATTAAAAAAAAAACGCGAACTGACTCTAATCAACCCTGCCAGTGGAGTAGAAGAGAGTTTGGCACCTGCAATAATTTAATTTGATAAATAAGTTAAATAAACGAAGGTTTCATTAACATAGTGAGGAATGATAGGGTTGCTCTACCGATTAACAGAATGAAAGTTCTGTCCAAAATAACAATATGATTTATTAAGACTAAACACAAAATAATAAACAAAAACACATGAAACATTTACAATACATCAAATTGGCTCAAATTGGATACTCATACAAACACTGTAAAGGAGAAGTTGTCCCTAAACTAGATTGTGAGGATTAAGACGAAGTGGTATGTGGAGCCAATTCCTTGCCACTCAAATCTTAAGAGAGACACACAGCTAACCCAACATTAATTGCTGCTACTCAAGACAGAACAAAGTTAGAAAAAGATGAACAGGCGCGCTCTGCTGAGCTCTGATTATCACCTAGGAAAATCCCTATCTGCCAGTGCTGCGGACATACATTACCAAACTGTCTTCTTAACTGCCAGAACACGATCTGGCGTACCGGAGGCGATGGCTGGTTGCTTCGACGTCCTCGACCGAAAAACGAGAGCCGACTACCTAGAGCACCCGTACAGGCCGAACACACAACATTCCCGCCCCCACGACAGTGGCCGTGGTTAAACGTTCCAATCAGCAACTCCAAAACCGGCGGAAAATTCCACTCCATTGCCAGAGCACTACCATTCCACCAATGGAGATTCTTGGCGCCAATTTCTGCGCTGATTTTTGCTACGTCACGGAGCTATGCCCTGAGCAAGCCAATCACAGTTACTATTTTGCAGAAAGCGCGGGAATTTTCCCGCCACAACTGCCTGGGTACACAAGTCATTCCCACGCCTCGCTGGTAGCCCGCCAGAAAGTGTTTTCGCCAAGTTTCTGCGAAGTAACGGAACCTCTAGCCCAGCCGCTACATCAGGCCCCGGCGGGCGTGTCTCTTGACAATGTCGGCGTCTGGAAAGCATTCACTCGACTGCCTCCCACCCGTCGGCTTAACCCTCTCGAGATCAGTATAGCCTGCCTGTCACCGGACCACCTGGGTGACGAGAGACGCTGCGTGGGAAGTCCGCGTGTGAAGGAATAGCAACTTTCCACTGCATGCAATTAGAGAGGAGAATCGTAAGATAGAAATATGAGAGGGGGCTCATGCCACCTCTCAATATACCAAGCATAAATGAACGGTGAACGAGTAAAAATGAAAAGTTCCCAAAAAAGAACGATCAGCAGTGAACTAGTTCCCAAGGATGAACGAGTTAGCCCATCTCTACTTTCGACCCCGGAGTCCATATCAGTACACACTGAAGAGCCAAAGAAACTGGTACACCTGTCTAATATCGTGTAGGGGCCCCGCGAGCACGCAGAAGTGCCGCAACACAACGTGGCATAGACTTGACTGATATCAGATGTAGTGCTGGAGGGAACTGACACCATGCATCCTGCAGGTCTGTCCATAAATCCGTAAGAGTACGATGGGGTGGAGATCTCTTTTGAACAGCACGCTCCAAGGCATCCCAGACATGCTCAATAATGTTCATTTCAGGGAAGTTTGGTGGCCAGCGGAAGTGTTTAATCTCAGAAGAGTGTTCCTGTAACCTCTCTGTAGCAATTCTGGACGCGTGGAGTGTTATATTGTCCTGCTGGAATTGCCGAAGTCCATCGGAATGCACAATGGACATGAATGCATGCAGGTAATCAGACAGGATGCTTACGTACGTGTCACCTGTCAGAGTCGTATTTAGGCCTATCAGGGGTCCCATATCGCTCCAGCTCCACATGTCCCAGACCGTTACAGAATCTCCACCAGCTTGAACAGTCCGCCGGTGACATGCAGCTCCATGGATTCATGAGGTTGTCTCCACACCAGTACACGCTCATCCGCTCTACACAATTTGAAAAGCAACTCGCCGGCCGGTGTGGCCGTGCGGTTCTAGGCGCTTCCGTCTAGAACCGCGTGACCACTGCGGTCGCAGGTTCGAATCCTGCCTCGGGATGGATGTATGTGATGTGCTTAGGTTAGTTAGGTTTAAGTACCGATAGTTCTAAGTTCTAGGGGACTGATGACCACAGATGTTAAGTCCCATAGTGCTGAGAGCCATTCGAACCAAAAGCAACTCGTCCGACCAAGCAACATGTTTCCAGTCATCACTAGTCCAATGTCGGTGTTGACGGGGCCAGGCGAGGCGTAAAACCTTCTGCCGTGCATTCAGGGGTACACGAGTGGGCCTTCGGCTCCGAATACTGATATCGTTGATGTTCCGTTGAATGATTCGCACGCTAACACTTGTTGATGGCTCAGCATTGAAATCTGCACTTCTGTCACGCTGAACGATTTTCTTCAGTCGTCGTCGGTCCTGTTCTTCCAGATCTTTTAGCGATGGCAGGTACGTCGGATATCTGATGTTTTGCCGGATTCCTGATATCACGGTACACCCGTGAAATGGTCGTACGGTAAAATCGCCACTTAATCGCTACCTCGAAAACTAAAACGCTGTGTCCCATCGCTCGTGCGCCGACTATAACACCACGTTCAAACTCACTTAAATCTTGATAACCTGCCATTGTGGCAGCAGTAACCGATCTAACTGCGCCTGACCATTGTCTCATATAGGCGTTGCCGATCACAGCAACGTATTCTGCCTGTTTACGTCTATCTGGATTTGAATACGCATGCCTATACCAGTTTCTTTGGCGTTTCAGTGTAGTACGAGAAGTTTGAGCAGCGTTGCGCGCCGTAGCAGTTTGCCGTGTGGCCGTGGGCGCCGGCCACCAGCGGCGATGAGACTGAGTCTTCTTTTTCTTCCTCAAGCCACGCCACATATATACGAGGCCTGTTCAGAAAGTAAGCTCCGATTGATTGCCAAATTGAAACCACAGTGAACATCAGAAATATTTTACTTGTAACAATTAGCTACACCTTTCAGCTACTTCTCTACGTAGTCGCCGTTCTGACTTAGACTTTTGTCATAGCGTTGTACCAACTTTTCAATAGCCCTATCATAGAAGGCAGCCGCCAGTGCTTTCCGCCAATTCTCCACGCTGGCCTACACCTCGTTGTCTGTGTCAAAATGTTGTCTTCAAAGACAGCGGTTCATGTGACCAGAGATGAAACTCAGGGGGAGACAATTGCGGACTGTATTGTGGGTAATCTAACATTTCCATTTGAAAACGATGCAGGAGCATCTTCATTGCCCCTGCAGAATGCGGCTGAGAATTGTCGTGAAGACGAAACAGCACGACAGTTATGTAATGTTAGCTGCATAGCTTCAGGCGAAATTTCTCACCAGGCCCTCGTACTTGGCGGCAGACACTATTTTCTAGACATCTTTACGCACTCACTGCGAGCTCAGAAATGAGAAGAGCGACGTGATGCTAACTGGGGTTATACTAGAGACACTACCCAACACATCTGTGCAAAGCTTTATCGGATTTTCATAGTCGTTTCCATTTCGCGACCGATCGGAGCTTACTTTCTGAACGCCCCTCGTATATACTTACAGAGAAGTCATGAGCCGGCGCCACTGAAATACCACTCCGAATGTGTCATGGATTTTCGAGATTTTAATTAACAGTCAGTTATGTTTACCTCTTGAAATATTAAGAGAGTAGATTGTACTTTATGCCCCCCTTTAAAAAATTTTTAAGCCAGTCATTTTCTTTATATTCTAGAATTCTGAAAAAATATTGTTTTTAATGAATTCTTCTAGCAAACTGCATATATGTTTTAAAATTTTCGGCTAAACTTACCAGCGTAAAAATTTAAGTCTCCGTAGTACATGTGTATTTCCCAATGAAGGTCATATTTAGTATTTCCTGGCCATAGTTACACATCAATGTCTCTTTAAACATTATGTTGAGAGTAAAAGTCAACAAAAACGAGTGGAATTCGCATTTTTTTGTTGTGTTGATCATAAAGTCGGTAATACACATTCTTGAAAATGCACTGTTATTGCTAAGAATGTATTAAAACGAATTTCCAAGTTCTGGGCCCTGATTACACACCTCTTTAGAAAGTATGTTGTTGATATAATTCAACAAGATTTTTTTGGGATGGGCACATAGAACCCCTTCCCCCTGCTGATGGGCATTATATAAAATGGTGCCTTGGTATTGCTAGGGTCAATTGTCTTGTCATAGTGTAACGTTTCGATCTATAGATCTGATATTATCCGTAAAATTTTTATTCTGTCTTTTACACAGTTCTGCGTTGTTCACTTCTGCAGGCTAGGAGCTTCCTACTATTACTGCTTACACATTTCATGTGGATTTCAAGTATTAATTTAATTTCACATATTGTATGTCAATTCACGTTTTATTGTCAAATGCTCAGTTTGCCATTTGAAGTAATTAATTTTAATTAATGACTATGCATACTGCATTTTAACTGCTGAACTTACGATGTTGGTTACTCATGTACCCTAGCTGCAGTGCCTCCAACTGGCCTCAGTTATCTGTATAAATAGTGGAAGCGTCCAGGCCAAGACCAGCATTTACCAACTACCTTGATATACATATTTTGTCGTTGATACCCACAAAAAATAGTTTTGTTGCTTGTATTGGTGTAATGCATCGCTGTAATTTTTTTTTATTTTTCTTATACAACGCTAGGCCTGTTATAGATCTTGATTCAGGTAATTGAACTCAGTCAATCACACCACCGCTTTTCTTATGGCAATGGCCAAAACCGGTAAACGTTAATTGTACAATTTACATGATCAAGTCGGACCTTTAGAATTAAAATGCCATAACATGCGCTGACTTTTTACAGACTCTGTCTTGAATTCGTAACATTGTCGTCTGTCCATCCTGCTGTTAAGACTCCCTTTTCCTCAGGAAATAGTAAGGTCTACGGTACCTTGCCTGTCTAAAAAGTCTAAGGTTCCGCGTCAATGCAATCAAAAGAAACGGCCAGTTTTTGATGCTCGAAACCTAGCTCATCGAAACCTATTGGATAGTTCCCATTAACATAGAATATGAAATTTGAGAAGAAGAAACATTTCACGGTAAAGGTTACGGGAAAAATCCGAAAACTGTTAATCTGCAATCGTATCACATAATAAAAATTATTTTTGTCATTACAAACTCGCAGTGCATTCGCCATCCGTCAGAAATCTCAGGAACTACTGTCGGGATCTTGATCTGGTTTTCAGTAATGGATCAGAGTAAACTTAGACAGAAGTCTTTGTGTAAAATTTACGAATATTTTGAGCTGAACTGCGATGAAGTCCCTCACCATTGAGAGAAAGATGCTTTTGCCACTTCACAGGGATGGGCGTTAGTCTGCGCGAGTGCCGCGCCACGGGGGCGGTGGCACGAGAGGCTTTTCTCGAACTGCTCATTCTACGTTCAAGCATTCCCTGATAGTCTATGCCTACAATACGTACAGAATCTGTTATGTTTCAGAGAAAAGTAACGCTGGTAACTGACGCAGGTTTGCACTTCCATGGCCGGGGGTGAGCTTCCGATATCCCAAGAAATATTCATTGTAGCATTCCACAGAAGAATTCGACACTATGTGCCGGCCGCGGTGGCCGAGCGGTTCTAGGCTCTTCAGTCCGCAACCGCGCGCCTGCTACAGTCGCAGGTTCGAATCCTGCCTCGGGCATGGATGTGTGTGCTGTCCTTAGGTTAGTTAGGTTCCAGTAGTTCTAAGTTCTAGGGGACGGATGACATCAGATGTTAAGGCTCATAGTGCTCAAGAGTCATTTGAGCCAATTCGACACTGTGTCACTGCAATAACCCCACGGGCAGCTGTACCAAATGGCTCTGAGCACTATGGGACTTAACTTCTAAGGTCATCAGTCCCCTAGAACTTAGAACTACTTAAACCTGACTAACCTAAGGATATCACAAACATCCATGCCCGAGGCAGGATTCGAACCTGCGACCGTAGCGGTCGCGCGGTTCCAGACTGTAGCGCCTTTAACCGCTTGGCCACCACGGCCGGCCGCAGCTGTACCGTTTCCGTCTCTAGTGACTTTCGTCAAACCTTACCAGTAATCGCAACAGGGACGACAGCAGATGAATTCAACGCATGTGCAATTGCCAATTAGCACAACATGTTAATATAGCTCCAAAATTAATGAAATAAATGATTACGCATGTGGCCAGGTCTGGAGCCCAACCAGTGCACGACCACCTCGTGCAGGTCTTTTTTAATTTAACGCCATGGCGGCGACGTGTCGATGAGGATGAAATGGTGATGAAGAAAACACAAAACCCAGCCCCGGATGCGGAAAAATGTTCGACCCGGTCGGGGATCACAACCGGGTGCCTCACATGGCATTCCGTTGCGCTGACCACTCAGATAAGGAAGCGGATAAGGAAATAAACGAAAATTTACAACGGCGAATGCGAAATTACACAAAAAAATTTACACTTAAAATTACAACAATCTCCAATGTATTGGAATTCTCGGGAAGCGCTGACCACTCAGATAAGGAAGCGGATAAGGAAATAAACGAAAATTTACAACGGCGAATGCGAAACTACACAAAAAAAATGTACACTTAAAACTACAACATTCTCCAATGTATTGGAATTCTCGGGAACGATATCTCGCCAGTATCAGTATCGATAACAGGCAAAAATCGTCGAGATCCCTGGGTGGATGAAACATTTGTAGACACAATTAAGTTCGTACGGATCCCGCAGAGTGCGTGACCAACTCGCACTTCTCCGGTTTTCATTTTTTTAATGCGGTCGAACAGAAGGCGACACACGTTGGCAACAAAAAAATGGTGCTGGCGATGAAATCTTTTACGAAACACCATCGTTGATGTGCAACAAACTGAGCAGAATGGTGTGTGTGTGTGTGTGTGTGTGTGTGTGTGTGTGTGTGTGTGTGTGTGTGTAAGGGCTTCCATACGGAGACAAGGCGGTGGGAGGGTGGAGGAGGAGGAAGGACGACCACGCCCCTAGCTCTCAGGGAAAGAGAAAATATAGTCCAGTCACACGTTTTCCTTTCAACAAAATGTTTTAAAAGTCAGTATTACGCAGGTATTTAACTGGGTTGGAACTGGACCTGTTTATCGGCTACCTGCCACTCGCCATTCAAATGGCTCTGAGCACTATGGGACTCAACTGCTGTGGTCATCAGTCCCCTAGAACTTAGAACTACTTAAACCTAACTAACCTAAGGACATCACATACACCCATGCCCGAGGCAGGATTCGAACCTGCGACCGTAGCAACAGCAGCGGCTCCGGACTGAAGCGCCTAGAACCGCACGGCCACCGCGGCCAGCACTCGCCATTCGTCTTCGAAAATATTGTGTGTGTGTGTGTGTGTGTGTGTGTGTGTGTGTGTGCGCGCGCCAACAGCAAACTGGCGTGCAGTGGCAGTCTTTATCGTGTGTGAACACCTCTAGACAGTAGTGGGCCTTGCTTTGGAGAAGAGCTTCGCACAGTGAACACTAGCGCATGCAAGCGAAGCCAAGGGCACCGTGGCCTAACACGGCTCGGCTCAGTGAGGGGTGCACCCCTGGCTAATGGTGCCGTGTCGCACGCCCGCTGCGGCCGCCTCAGCAGGGGGCGGAACGTCCGGGGGGGGGGGGGGGGCCGGCGGAGGGAGGGGGGGATTAGCGGCGCCGTTGTTTGAGCAGCACTCGAACCCCGACCCCGCGAACGGAGACAGCTGCCGCAGCTCCCACACATGCGGCTGGCTGTCCTGCGGCGTGCAGTATGCGGGAGCACTTCGTGCACCTTCTCTCTATCAACGATAATGCCGCGCTGTCAAGGACAGGCTAGAAAATTACGATTGTCTATTGTAACCGTAACGTTTCCCCTATTAAAGTGAGAAGTTCCTGACGCGATGCGTTACTACATCGGACACACTAATTGCACGTGTCGTAGTCTGTAGAAGTCGGCATGCGGAGGGCCTTAATGAAGAGGTAAACGTCAGCATGACTGCACTGCACTTTTTCCTGGACAACCAAGTAGAGGTCTACCTATCTCATCTAAAGCCATCTCTAGTTAAGGCAAAAGGCATGGTTCAAATGGCTCTAAGCACTATGGGACTTAACAACTGAAGTCATCAGTCCCCTAGACTTAGGACTACTTGAACTTAACTAACCTAACGACATCACACCCACATCCATGCCCGAGGCAGGATTCGAACCTGCGACCGTAGCGGACGCGCGGTTCTGGACTGAAGCGCCTAGAACCACTCGGCTACCGCGGCCGGTCCTAAGGATATCACACACATCCATGCCCGAGGCAGGATTCGAACCTCCGACCGTAGCAGCAGCGCGGTTCCGGACTGATGAGCTTAGAACCGCTCGGCCACAGCGGCCGGCCAGCAAAAGGAATGGGATAGCAATGTGCACGCGGTAGTATCGCGTGCAAAAGATATAAAAGAGTAGTGCTTTGGCAGAGATGTGATTTGTACTCAGGTGATTCATGTGAGAACATTATGATCGCACGACGCAAATTAATAGATTATGAACTCGGAATGTTTGTTTGAACTAGAGGCATGGAACATTCCATTTCGGAAATCGTTAGTGAATTCGATATTCCGAGATCCACAGTGTCGAGACTGTGCCGAGAACGCCAAATTTCTGGCATTACCTCACGCCATGGATAACGCAGTGGCCGACACCCTTCGCTTAACGACCGAGAGCAGCGGTGTTTACGTCGAGTTGTTAGTGTTAACAGACAAGCAGCACTGTGTGAAATAGCCGCAGAAATCAATGCGCGACGTACGGCGAACGCATCCGTTAGTACGATATGGCGAAATGAGGCTTTAACGGGCTGTAGCAGCAGATAACCGACGCACTGACCTCTGCTAACAGCACGACATCGCCTGCAGCGCGTCTCCTTGCCTCGTGACCGTATCGGTTGAATCCCAACGACCGGAAAACCGTGGCCTGGTCAGATGAGTCCCGCTTTCAGTTGGGAAGAGCTGATTGGTAGGATCCGAGTGTGGCGCAGACCCCAAGAAGACATGGATCCGTCAACATGGCACTGTGCGAGCTGGTGGTGGCTCTAGAAAGGTGCGCGCTGTGTTTACATGGAATGGACTGGTTCCTCTAGTGCACATGAACCGATCATTGACTGCTTGGAGAGCATTTGCACCTATTCACGGACTTCCAAGTTCCCAAACAACGATTGAATTTTTATGGATGACAATGTGCCCTGTCACCAGGCCATAACTGTTCGCGACTGGTTAGGAAAACATCCATGCCCTGAGTGTCCGACATGCCCCCATCGCAAATTTATGGGACATAATCGAGAGGCCACTGCGAGCACAGAATCCTGCACTGACAACATTTTCGTAATTGCGGACGGCTGTAGCGGCAGCATGGCTCAATATTTCTGCAAGGGACTTCCAACGACTTGTTGAGTCCATGCCACCTAGAGCTGCTTAACCTAACCTAACCTACCTAACCACAGGGCAAGAGCACATCCCACACGACATTCGGAGATATCCCATGACTCTTGTCACCTCAGTATATGTTCCCACTCAATTACTTCTCTATTGACCGCACCTCCTAACACGCGATTCAGAGAAAGTGAGTTTTCAGTGGTCTTCGGGGATACTCCTAAATGCTACAATAAAGTCTCAATACATGGGGTGCCACCTCATTTATTAATTCAAACCAGTATGAGTGAAATAAGAATTTACAATGAACTGTAAACGAGAGCCAGTTTGAATTCATCAGTCACAGTCACAATCATAGAACCTGATTATAACCCCTCAAGCACTGTAATATTCACAAAATAATTCACTGTATCCGTTTCCATTTCCCTCAAACAATCGGACTATTCAGAAGAGCACAGAGTTATTTTCTTAGCTGTAATACAGCTCTCATGATCCGTGCCTGTTCAAAATCTAGGCTGCTGACAAGTTTATCAAGGAGGTAGCGATGGGAAAAATCGGCCGGTTAAAATCGATATCGGTGTTTTAGTTCTGAACACCCGATATTTTTCGGTATTTATGTGGTCTCTGTTGTAGCAGGTTTTTTTATTTTTTACTAATAACCGAATAAAAAACCGAAACGTTAATTATCCATAGCAGCAACGCTACCTTTTTCGTTTATAAATAAACCTTGCATTCTAAGAAAGAAGTAACTTTCATTTGTAAGATTTGGACTGGTTGAATTATTGCGTTATTATAGATAACGGGAAAATTGATCTGCGCTATTTTAATAACAGCGTCGACAGAAATAACATATGTAGAACGTAAACTTTCACGGTCGAGTCACAACAACAATACGTTCCGGGCTTTTATGCCTTGGTCGAATGGATTTCACCTTTAAACCTCACGTTTCGTCTCCATCTGCGGAGTGCAGTAGAGAGCCAGGGGGTCAATCGGCCATTCAAAGTAGCTACGATCCCGCTTGAGAATGTCCCCCGCAGATGGGAACGAATCGTTGGGTTTTAAGGCGAAATCCATTCGGCCACGGCGTAATAGCACGGAATATTTTGCTAACTGAGAAGTAACAAATACATGGCGTAAGGATTGGTACAGCACTGATGAGACAATGTCCCTGTTACCGTGTGTCAGGGCTTAAGGTACGTGCAGTGTGCAAAACTTGCCCCCACCTGATCTAGCCTATATGGCGGTTTCCCGTTGTTTTCGCCGGACATCCGTTATATTACAGGATGGCAGCAATCCTAGTCTGGAAATACGAGGGTTGGAACTTTTATAGTGGCAACTATTTATTTACAGCTGGTACAAAATATATACGAGTTTGAAAGTTTTAGTGACCTTCAAATTAGTCACCAGCATTGTGCATAACCCGTTGCCAGCGATGTGGAAGTCGTAGCATACTCTTAGCAGTGCGAGTTGTGTTGACGGTTCGAGCGGCGCGGTCTATTGCCCGACAAATTTGTAGCAGTTCTGAAGCGAATGCGCTGTAGTGTTTCCCTCAGTTTAGAAATCGAGTTGAACTCACGAAGGCTGAAGTCAGGGGAGTGCAGAAGTGGTATAGCACTTAGCAGCCCCATCAGTCAAACAAATCAGGAAAAGCTTGCACTGTACGTGCTTGAGCATTGTCCTACAAAATAATGGTCTGGTCCTGCAGAATGTGTCATCACTTCTGTCTCTGTGCTGTTCATTTTTGGAACACAACCTACGACCAGCTTATTAGAGACAGAAGTGATAAAACTTTCTGCAGCATCTTACCATCATTTTGCAGGACATTGCTCAAGCACGTACAGTGCAAGCTGTTACTGATTTGTTTGACTGATGGGGTTGATAAGTGCTATACCACCTACTGCACTTCCCTGACTTACGCCCCCGTGAGTTCGACTCGATTTTTAAACTGAAGGACACACTTCACGGCATTCGCTTCAGAACTGCTACAAATTCGTCGGGCAATAGACCGCGCCGCTCGAGCTGTCAACACAACTGGCACTGCTAAGAGTATCCTACGACTTCCACATCGCTGGCAACGGGTTATGCACAATGCTGGTGACTACTTTGAAGGTCAGTAAAACTTTCAAACCGTATCTATTTTGTACGAGCTGTACATAAATAGTTGCCACTATTAAAGTTCCCCTCCCCCCATGAACCATGGACCTTGCCGTTGGTGGGGAGGCTTGCGTGCCTCAGCGATACAGATGGCCGTACCGTAGGTACAACCACAACGGAGGGGTATCTGTTGAGAGGCCAGACAAACATGTGGTTCATGAAGAGGGGCAGCAGCCTTTTCAGTAGTTGCAGGGGCAACAGTCTGAATGATTGACTGATCTGGCCTTGTAACATTAACCAAAACGGCCTTGCTGTGCTGGTACTGCGAACGGCTGAAAGCAAGGGGAAACTACAGCCGTAATTTTTCCCGAGGACATGCAGCTTTACTGTATGATTAAATGATGATGGCGTCCTCTTGGGTAAAATATTCCGGAGGTAAAATAGTCCCCCATTCGGATCTCCGGGCGGGGACTACTCAAGAGGGCGTCGTTATCAGGAGAAAGAAAACTGGCATTCTACGGATCGGAGCGTGGAATGTCAGATCCCTTAATCGGCCAGGTAGGTTAGAAAATTTAAAAAGGGAAATGGATAGGTTACAGTTAGATATAGTGGGAATTAGTGAAGTTCGGTGGCAGGAGGAACAAGACTTTTGGTCAGGTGATTACAGGGTTATAAATACAAAATCAAATAGGGGTAATGCAGGAGTGGGTTTAATAATGAATAAAAAAATAGGAGTGCGGGTTAGCTACTACAAACAGCATAGTGAACGCATTATTGTGGCCAAGATAGACACAAAGCCCATGCCTACTACAGTAGTACAAGTTTATATGCCAACTAGCTCTGCAGATGATGAAGAAATTGATGAAATGTATGACGAGATAAAAGAAATTATTCAGGTAGTGAAGGGAGACGAAAATTTAATAGTCATGGGTGACTGTAATTCGTCAGTAGGAAAAGGGAGAGAAGGAAACATAGTAGGTGAATATGGATTGGGGGGGAAGAAATGAAAGAGGAAGCCGCCTTGTAGAATTTTGCACAGAGCATAACTTCATCATAGCTAACACTTGATTCAAGAATCATGAAAGAAGGTTGTATATCTGGAAGAATCCTGGAGATACTAAAAGGTATCAGATAGATTACATAATGGTAAGACAGAGATTTAGGAACCAGGTTTTAAATTGTAAGACATTTCCAGGGGCAGATGTGGATTCTGACCACAATATATTGGTTATGAACTGCAGATTGAAACTGAAGAAACTGCAAAAAGGCGGGAATTTAAGGAGATGGGACCTGGATAAACTGACTAAACCAGAGGTTGTACAGAGTTTCAGGGAAAGCATAAGGGAACAATTGACAGGAATGGGGCAAAGAAGTACAGTAGAAGAAGAATGGGTAGCTCTGAGGGATGAAGTAGTGAAGGCAGCAGAGGATCAAGTAGGTAAAAAGACGAGGGCTAATAGAAATCCTTGGGTAACAGAAGATATATTGAATTTAACTGATGAAAGGAGAAAATACAAAAATGCAGTAAATGAAGCAGGCAAAAAGAAATACAAACGTCTCAAAAATGAGATCGACAGGACGTGCAAAATGGCTAAGCAGGGATGGCTAGAGGACAAAAGTAAGGATGTAGAGGCCTATCTCACTAGGGGTAAGATAGATACTGCCTACAGGAAAATTAGAGAGACCTTTGGAGATAAGAGAACGACTTGTATGAATATCAAGAGCTCAGATGGAAACCCAGTTCTAAGCAAAGAAGGGAAAGCAGAAAGGTGGAAGGAGTATATAGAGGGTCTATACAAGGGCGATGTACTCGAGGACAATATTATGGAAATGGAAGAGGATGTAGATGAAGATGAAATGGGAGATATGATACTGCGTGAGGAGTTTGACAGAGCACTGAAAGATCTGAGTCGAAACAAGGCCCCCGGAGTAGACAACATTCCATTGGAACTACTGACGGTCTTGGGAGAGTCAGTCCTGACAAAACTCTACCATCTGGTGAGCAAGATGTATGAAACAGGCGAAATACCCTCAGACTTCAAGAAGAATATAATAATTCCAATCCCAAAGAAAGCAGGTGTTGACAGATGTGAAAATTACCAAACTATCAGTTTAATAAGTCACAGCTGCAAAATACTAACGCGAATTCTTTACAGACGAATGGAAAAACTGGTAGAAGCGGACCTCGGGGAAGATCAGTTTGGATTCCGTAGAAATGTTGGAACACGTGAGGCAATACTAACCTTACGACTTATCTTAGAAGAAAGATTAAGGAAAGGCAAACCTACGTTTCTAGCATTTGTAGACTTAGAGAAAGCTTTTGACAACGTTAACTGGAATACTCTCTTTCAAATTCTGAAGGTGGCAGGGGTAAAATACAGGGAGCGAAAGGCTATTTACAATTTGTACAGAAACCAGATGGCAGTTATAAGAGTCGAGGGGCATGAAATGGAAGCAGTGGTTGGGAAAGGAGTGAGACAGGGTTGTAGCCTCTCCCCGATGTTATTCAATCTGTATATTGAGCAAGCAGTAAAGGAAACAAAAGAAAAATTCGGAGTAGGTATTAAAATCCATGGAGAAGAAATAAAAACTTTGAGGTTCGCCGATGACATTGTAATTCTGTCAGAGACAGCAAAGGACTTGGAAGAGCAGTTGAACGGAATGGACAGTGTCTTGAAAGGGGGATATAAGATGAACATCAGCAAAAGCAAAACGAGGATAATGGAATGTAGTCAAATTAAATCGGGCGATGCTGAGGGGATTAGATTAGGAAATGAGACACTTAAAGTAGTAAAGGAGTTTTGCTATTTAGGGAGTAAAATAACTGATGATGGTCGAAGTAGAGAGGATATAAAATGTAGATTGGCAATGGCAAGGAAATCGTTTCTGAAGAACAGAAATTTGTTAACATCGAGTATAGATTTAAGTGTCAGGAAGTCGTTTCTGAAAGTATTTGTATGGAGTGTAGCCATGTATGGAAGTGAAACATGGACGATAACCAGTTTGGACAGGAAGAGAATAGAAGCTTTCGAAATGTGGTGCTACAGAAGAATGCTTAAGATACGGTGGGTAGATCACGTAACTAATGAGGAGGTATTGAATAGGATTGGGGAGAAGAGAAGTTTGTGGCACAACTTGACTAGAAGAAGGGATCGGTTGGTAGGACATGTTTTGAGACATCAAGGGATCACAAATTTAGCATTGGAGGGCAGCGTGGAGGGTAAAAATCGTAGAGGGAGACCAAGAGATCAATACACTAAGCAGATTCAGAAGGATGTAGGTTGCAGTAGGTACTGGGAGATGAAGAAGCTTGCACAGGATAGAGTAGCATGGAGAGCTGCATCAAACCAGTCTCAGGACTGAAGACCACAACAACAACAACATTAAAGTTCCAACCCTCGTATTTTTATTAAGCGAGGTAGCAATGAAGTACAATTCTTCATTTGCTTTTAAAGATTAAAGATTTGTCTCGCATTTGTATGAAGTAATAGAAGAGGAAGGAAATTATGGTGACAGTAATAAATTAAAAACTTAACAACAGTTCATTCATAGTAAAGAATAAAAATAGAAAGTAGCTGATCTGTCAGCTGTGTCGACATAAATTCCCTTTAGTGCTTGTAGCCCTTGGAAGCGGACACATTAAGAGAAGAAACAGAGCTCTTCAACTTCAGTTTTCATCGTTTAGCAGTGGCCATTCGTAATACCCAAATAATTGTAAGATTCCCGATTACAACATGATTTTTGAGCAGAGTTTCAAAAAATTAGAATCACTAGGATAATACGGTGACTTTTTTGCGCTAATCACCGACTTCTAACTTTTCTATAAAAGCAGCGAATGTTGGACGACCTAAGCTTCCTTTTAGTTGGATATTTAAATTAATAGTTTGATTGTGTGTACCTTGAAACTGTGACAGACAAAATTTTTCAATCTTTGATCGATTTCTACGTTTATTACAGGAAGTAGAAGGAATAAAAATACCGAAAATCTGTTAATTCACAAGCCGGTTGTTTTGAGCGGTTTTGACAGTCATGTTAAACCGGCGTGGATAAAAACCGAACGGCCGGGGTGGCCGAGCGGTTCTAGGCGCTACAGTCGAACCTCGCGACCGCTACGGTCGCAGGTTCGGATCCTGCCTCGGGTATGGATGTGTGTGATGTTCTCAGGTTAGTTAGGTTTAAGTAGTTCTAAGTTCTATATTTCCCATGACTACAGAAATACAGATAGGACAGCTAAACGCACATAACAGTAGGCTGGTCATGCAGGAGCTTCGGAGGGTGGTGGAGGAGAGGAGCCTTGATGTGCTGTGTTTGCAGGAGCCATACTCTCTTGCGGGGAATATAGCCTTCACTGCCATGAGTTGGCAAGTAGTAAGTTTCGGGGACGACCCGAAAGCCACCATCATAATAACTAACAAGGCACTGCGGGTAACAGTGCTCTCACATCTCTCGGACGACCATTGCAATGTCATTGAACGTCAGGCACCAATTGGCGTCATATACCTAATAAATATGTACTTTCAGTACGGTACAGACATTGACGTGTACCTCGACCAACTTACGCAGGTGGCATCGGTGCTGAGGGGCAAAAAGGCAGTTGTGGTGGCGGACGTGAACGCCAAATCCCCCCTGTGGCACAGTGGCACTCGAGATGAAAGAGGAGGCAAGCTGGAGGAAACTATCATGTCTCTACAACTTCTCATTGCCAATAGACCAGGAAACCCCCCCCCCCCCCCACCTACACAGGAGGGGGAGGAGATGGAACCAACATTGACATTACGATGATGACAGCCAACATCGCTGCCAGTGTACAAAATTGGATCGTCACTGACGGAGACACAACCAGCGATCACAATTTGATCACATTTACAATCTCAGAACGGGAATGCCACTGGGACATAGGGTGGGAAGTACAACTAAACTATAACAGGACCAACTGGGAACGCCTTGCAAGAGAGTTTGACCCACCGACATGGCCAGAGGATGACGATGATATCAATAAACACGCCGAAGATCTGGTGGGCGCTCTTACCAGGGCGATAAAGGCTGCTGTACCAACCAGGAGGAGAGCCGTTGCGGCTTCTCCATCACCATGGTCTGCGGAGCTAGGGCAGATGCGTCAGTCTGTCAGGAGGGCGAGGAGGTATTACCAGCGAAGTGTCGTCTGGGAAGAAACACAAAGATGGCTGCAAACATACAGGGAAGCCAAAGAGCAGTTTCAGAAGGAACTGCGAGCAGTCAGGTTGGAAAGTTGGAAAAAATACGTGCACAGCCAATTGGCTATGGATCCCTGGGGCACTCCTTACAAAATAGTAAGGGAAAAAATCAGGTCACCAATGGTGCTCTCCACTATCAGGGACGGAAACCGGATGACTGGGTCTTGGCAGGAAACTGCTGAGGTCCTCCTCCACTCACTCCTCCCTGATGATAAAGAGGAAGAGGACACCGAAGAACAACGCCTAATTAGGCGGGCTACGCAGGCAGACTACCAGACTAACATCATGGTGTACCCTTTCTCAGAAGAGAAAGTGGCAGCACACATAAAATCACTAAAGAAAGGAAAGGCCCCGGGACCAGACGGCATAATCGCGGAGGTGGTGCAATACCTCGCTCCTCAAATGGTGACACCTTTAGCAAGAATTTACAATGAGGCCCTGCGCCTCAAAACATTCCCCACAATCTGGAAACAGGCCAAGTCGTAATTATCAAAAAAGGGCAGGACAAACCCCCTAAAGAAGCAAAGTCCTATAGACCTATCTGTCTGTTGGACCTGTTAGGCAAATTGCTGGAGAGGTATTGCTGAAAGACTGACAGCACACCGAGTGCTGTGCGGGATGAGTGACAGACAATTCGGTTTTCGGCAGGGGCGATCTGCGTGTGACGCAATTGCCCTCGCGTCCGAGGTCTGTGGGTCGTCTCCGCACAAGTACATAGTTGGCATCATGGTGGACATCAGTGGCGCCTTTGACAACCTGTGGGGGCCTTCGCTCTTCTCCTGCCTGCGGGAGAAGGAGTGTCCAGGGCTGCTACACGGCTGTCTTAGGAGCTATTGTATGGAAAGAGAGGTCTGGCTATCGTCCCCGAGCGGGCGAATTGGTAAGAAAATCACGAAGGGGTGTCCACAGGGCTCTGTCCTGGGGCCACTCTTTTGGGATATAAACATGGAGCCTCTCCTGGAGAGCTTGGCGAACAGTGTGGATGTGCTAGAGGCGATAGCTTACGCTGACGACCTCCTTCTGCTGGTTGGCGGCCGAAGTCGCGAAGATCTCGAACCCAAAATTAATAGAACATTAGCAATTCTCACACAGTGGTGTCAAAACACGAGAATGACTATTGCGCCTAACAAGTCGACATATCTATTACTGAAAGGCCAATTGGCCAAGAATCCAACGGTGAGAATCGAGGGCTCACCGGTGATTCGGCGTCGTGACGCCCGGTATCCAGGAGTAATAATTGATGAAAGGTGGAACTTTGCTAAACATATTGAAACAGCTACACAAAAATCACTAGAAGCTTTAAATAGTTTAATCATGATAGGACACAGCAGATTTCATCTTCCACCAGAGCTCATAAAGCTGTACCATAACACCATACTTGTTTCCATTGTGGGTTACGGATCCGGAGTGTGGGCACACAGGCTCACGAGGGTCGTGCCCGCCATGTCTGTGAGGTGGGTGCAACGCAACATGCTTCTACGCTCCACGGGAGCATACAGAACTTATCCGGGAGGGGCACTACTAACACTCATGGGGGTTTGTCCCCTGGACATCAAAATCCGGGAACAAGCAGCTTGGTACTGGGTGAAAAGGGGAGATGTAGAAAAGACTGAGAGCATCTCGGGAGTTCGGGTGGGAGACAAGTTTGCAATCAAGAGAAGAGGAGAAGAGCTATGGCAAGAACTCTGGGACCCAGAGGCAACAGGCCGAAGGACTTACCAGCTGCTCCCAAACGTCAAAGAACGCCTCCAACTTTCGCACTTTCAGCCGAGTAAGGGATTGTATCCGGTATATCTTTGCCGATTCGGGAAAAGGGCTACCCCCTCGTGTGACTGCGGAGCTGAACAGGGTACCTCGGACCACGTGATCTATGAATGCCCTGTCTTCGATGACGTAGCCAGTGATTTAAGAAACCAGCTACCTAACAACAATACATATCAACTAATCAGAGACCCTACCACATTCAACATAATAAACCGCCTTGCCAGCGAGGTATCAGCAAAGGTCCTGCGGGAATATCTAAGGGAAAACATATGAACTATCAGACATGACAAGACTTAAGGCGACCCATTCCATTCCGCCGTGACGGTAGGAATCCGCGACGCTCTGGAACAGGGGGAGGGAGCGCTAACACCCAAATTTGACATTACGCACCGATGGTGACTCAGTAGTTATCTAACCCTATGTAGAAAATAGAAAGAATACCTTAAACAGAACCTGCAGCGATCTTCTAAAAGGCCAGCCCGGTGCCAGGGGCATGCTCACTGGGATTAGCTCAGTGGGCACGGCCACATAGTAGGTTTATATGCAATAACTGGCACGCCTGTGATGCTGCAGGAAGTAGCCTCTCGAGTAGTTAGTTAAGCCTAGACACTAGATCTTACCCATTAAGTAACTAACTTATAATTTCCTGTAGCAAGTAAGCTTACTAATACTAGAATTAGAAGTATAAATGCCGCTAATACTAACAAATGTAATGTAGATTGAAGACCCACTAATGTATAAGGTGGTGGGTTATGATGTAAGAAATAATTGGATAGAATAAAGATTTTTTTTAAAAAAAAAAAAAAAGTTCTTGGGGACTGATGACCTCAGAAGTTAAGTCACATAGTGCTCAGAGTCATAAAAACCGATATAATCGAAAACAGGTTGTTTCAGCAATAACCTCCATCCCTAGAAGGAGGTACTAGACGCAGGTTCGAGGCGACGTTGTACTGTAAGCGGTGCCTGTTTCCCAGTCCGGTGGTCGGTTCCGGGACACTTTCCAAAACCGTTATAGTGCTGCAAGCCACTACTTAGAGGTCAGAGGAAGTGGCTGTACTAACCTCAAAAAAAGGTTCAAATGGCTCTGAGCACTATGGGACTTAACATCTGAGGTCATCAGTCCCCTAGAACTTAGAACTACTTAAAACTAACTAACCTAAAAGGACATCACACACATTCATGCCCGCGGCAGGATTCGAACCTGCGACCGTAGCGGTCGCGCGATTCCAGATTGAAGCGCCTAGAACCGCTCGGCAACATCGGCCGGCTACTAACCTCATTCCTGGAGTGTATGCGCGACTGGAGACCCGTTATTAGACCCGTATTACCGTGATGGTGTATATGCAACAATGCACAGAAACAATCCAGACCCGCCAACAGAAGTTTCCGAGTAAGTCTACGGAACAGCACGTCGCTTAATCTGCGTCGCGCACCTCACGAAGCTGAGAGAACGGCACGGCCTCGACTCGGTCTTTGCCACGCACTTTGGAGGCTCCGAGGTGACAGCCAAGAAGCAAAGTGTTCGTACTTTTATTTTCTACCGGAAAATATTTTATTTGAACAACGAGAAAACGTTGTATTTACTTGCGGGATGAAGGAACCATTAACATTCCAGTACTACATGTGAGACATCATCTCAGCCGGCCGTTGTGGCCGAGCGGTTCCAGGCGCTTCAGTCCGGAACCGCGCGACCGCTACGGTCGCAGGTTCGAATCCTGCCTCGGGCATGGATGTGTGTGATGTCCTTAGGTTCGTTAGGTTTAAGTAGTTCTAAGTTCTAGGGGACTGAAGACCTCAGATGTTAAGTCCCATAGTGCTCAGAGCCATTTGAACCATCATCTCAATCGCACAATCCTTAATTTGTTGACTGTTCGAGGCAGTAACATTTTCTGGACACCGTAACTCTGATACTTTTTTGCTCATGGAGTTTACTGAACACAGGAGTGTATAATAGATACATGCCGTGAAGCTAAAACAGAAATCGCAACACAAAAGGTTGTGCGAAATAGTAGGCGTGCTTCTCTATCTGGAAGATCATGTCCATCCAAATTTCGCACCAGTCGCGTAAAAGTGGGTCTAGTAGCGCCCCTAGGAGAATGCAAATCAGGTTTGATTTCAATACACGCTGAAAACGGTCGGAGCTTTAGTTACCTTTGAGAGTAGACGTGGTGAGTTCATGTTAGTTAAGAATGCCTGTAAGGCGACAAAGACACCACCATCCACGCTTCACTGAGTTTGAAGCAGATCAGGTAATAGGACAATGAGGAGCTGGATGTTCCTTTTGTGGCATTGCAAAAAGAGTTGACAGGAATATAGCCACTGCACATGATTGCTGGCAGGTAGCAAAAAGACCTGGATCCAGACGGCCAAGTGGCGCTAACGAGAGTGAAGACCTTCGAGTTCGCCTTATGGCCCTGGCGCTTTATACTCCATCTGCAGCAGCAAGTTGACCACAGCTGGCAGCACACTGACACAACGAACTGTCAACACATACCTTACTTCAAGGGCAGCTCCGAGAGAGAAGCACTGCAGCGCGCATTTCACTGATCCCAAACCACCGCCACTTGCAAACTTCAGTGGTGTCCAGCGAGAGCTCATTAGATAGCAGTATGGAGGCCTCTTGTGTCTTCTGATGGAAGCTGGTTCTGCTCAGTTTAGCGATGGCCGTTTGTTGGTTAGTAGGAGGCGGGCTAAGGACCTGAACGCCACCTGTCTGCGTGCTAGACACACTGGACCTATACCTAGAGTAGCCTAATTGTCTATGGTCCGATTTCGTTCGACGGCAGGAGCACTCTCATGGTTATCACAAGCTCCTGGACTGCAAATTTGTCAGTCCGGTGGTTCGATATGTTGTGCAACTATTCATGGATAACATTCCAGGGGGTGTTTTCCAACAGGATAACGCTCGCCCACATACCGCTGTTGTAATCCAAAATGCTGTACAGTGTGTCGACATCTTGCCTTGGCCTGCTCGATCACTTGACCTGTCTCCAATCGTGCACTTGTGGGATATCATCGGACAACTCTAGCGTCATCCACAAACAGCATTAACCGCCCCTGTACTGACCGACGGAGTGCAATAAGCATGGAAGTCCATCCCACAAACTGACATCCGGCACCTGTGCAACACAATGCATGCACGTTTGCATGCTTGCATTAAACATTCTGGCGGTTAACAGTAATTAATGTACCAGCACTTCCAATTTGCAATGGTTTATCTGCGTTTATATTAACCTGTGATATTGTATGATTAATCATTTAAACATGTTATCTAGACAAAAGTATTTCAGAAATTGTATTACTCTATATTGAAACGTCCCCTTGGAAAAATTTATGAATTACTGTGCTGATAATCCCCTTACGTTATTTGATTTTCAAACAGCTGAGCAAAACTGAACGTACTCAGACATTTCTCTCTTTACTTATTCTGATCATCACTAGCGCAACGCAGTCTGACTTTCAATAATCCCTACAAAAGAATGGCCCTGACTAACAATAACCTATACCTCTCATGAATCACTTACCTCACAAAGATCTTCGTTACTCGAACTACTGCAATACAGCGAGCGCCAATACTGCCAGCTAAATACAAGATTCTAACTACTGAAGGCACTAACTACTGATAGGCATAGTTAAGTTCATGACATCCAGTCTTACAAATTTACTCTCTCTGATGGACACACGTCCAGATCATCCGCTCTCAAAACTCCGTCATCTCACTCCCCACATCCACCACTGCTGGCGGGTCACCTCCAGCTGCGCAACGCTACGCGCTGTTCACATCCAACTGCTTAACACTACAATAGGGAATATTCCAACAATGCCAACCAGCCACAGACTTTATACAGCACAGACAATGATTTTCATATAGAGCGCTACGTGGCGTTACCAACATAAAAGCCTAAACAGCCTACTTACAACATTTATTAATTTTTGGTAATGTAATTTTTTTTCAGTCAGCGTATTAAGTTACGTGGGATCATGGACACCAACGCAATGATAAATGATTGACGACAGCTTACATAGTTGCATTTCTCTTACATTTCTTGCCCACATTACATTTTTATTTTGCTTCTACTTTATATCAGTCGGCGAAGAACATTCAGTAGCAGTAAGGTAGGGAGAGAGTACCATGCACCGGATTGTAAATGGTTCAAATGGCTCTGAGCACTACGGGACTTAACATCTGAGGTCATCAGTCCCCTAGAACTTAGAACTACTTAAACCTAACTAACCTAAGGACATCACACACATCCATGTCCAATGAAGTATTCGAACCTGCGACCGTAGCGGTCACGCGGTTCCAGACTGAAGCGCCTAGGACATCTCGGCCAAACCGTCAACATTAGTTGCTCTGATAGACGTTTAACAATAATTTCGTAAAGTCATTAATAAAAGTAAAAACGTAAATGTGAAGAACGTTTTAAATTAGTTGCTATAGTTGAAAGACGGTGGACCAATCAGAAGAAGGTATTGACTACACAGCCGCAAACTGTTAGTGTAACTCACTTTGAGTCCTCCATCGGGTACGAGCGAGGCAACACGCGCCGACAATTATTCGTCGCAAGTAACAATGCCTCCGGAAACGTTTTTGTTGCTGTGTATGTTAATTTTTGTAACAATTTTTCTTGTTTTGGATGTCTGAAATCCCGCTCGTAAAGTTTGAATTGCTTCGACATGCGCGCGCAGCTTCGACATACATGCTACGCAGCAGAGAGATGAGTCAGGGGTGATCGCTCCGAGAAGACGCGCGCCAGAGTTATTTGTTGATCGCGAGACGAGGAGAGAAGACAGTCAGTTGAGCTTTGGTGTCAGATGTTAACAGTCGATTTTCGATTTAGTAGCAGCAAAACACAAACAGTGGAGATTTTTGGTATTATGGCATGAGTCAGTATAAATCGTCTTCTTCCGGAGAGAAAATGAATTGATTGTTACATTGGTACGATTATATTTGTGAAGAATGGATAACAGGTAATGATTAAGTTTGTTTGATTTGCGGCAGCGGTCTGGTAATGCAGCATTCTGGTTCGTCAGACATCCAGATCAGGAATCTTTTTGCTTTTGATTTTTTGTTACGATTTATCGATCACTGAGGGAGAAACGGAGTTAAGAATTAGGTTTTGGAATTCAGTTTCACAGAGACTATGTATGCGGAATTCAGTTTTCGTAAATCTTGGATTGTTGTTGCATCATTTCAGAGAACGCTTAACTCTTTTTGGAATTTCATTAAGTGTTATTAAGTCTAAGGAAATGAATTTGGAGTAGGGTTCACTTAAACCGCAGTCATTGTCCACATCCAAAGAGTCAATATTCAGTTTATTTAAAAGAACCATTATCAAAACATTATGAACCAAGAATGATAGCAATGTTTTTCGAGAACGCATTGAACCTCTGCATATCTCTATAGCTAGGTTTCGCAGATCTGTTATCGAGACGCCCTGTAGCTATTTGAGTAGTTTGCACCCAGGTAAGGAAAAATTTGTGGAGAAGAGATTCTGCCTTTAATTAAATTTCACACGGACCAGGTTTACTTTCGAAGTAACCAATTTTCTCCCATCAAAGTTCGTAACCAGATTTTCAGATTACAAAAATTTTCAGACAGGGTATGATATTCTCATTCTCGCAGTTAAATGTATCTATGCATTCTTCTAGTTCAACTTTTATCACCAGCAATTAGCATTAAGCTGCCTACTGATTCAGATGCCCTTTCACATCACACCCGACAATTTTGAGTATGTAGCAAATCACTAGAGATTTTTATAATAGATGTGAACAATTGCAACACGCGCTTTGGACTGTATCGTGTAACGAGTTACAGAAAATATTTCGTCGTTTTGAACAGCGCCTTGCTGAACAGTCGACAGGAGTTCTGAATGTCTTATAATTCACTGAATCATTGAGTCTGTCTTGTTGCGGTGATCTGAACATATTTAGCTTCCATGGAATTTAATTTAATGAATGAACATAACCAGGCCTTTTTTGCGTTTTCTGGTTACCGCTAAACGTTAATGAATAAATCAAAGGCGTCCTATGCTTTGATAACTGTAGCCGGCCAGAGTGGCCGAGCGGTTCTAGGCGCTACAGTCTGGAACCGCGCGACCGCTACGGTCGCAGGGTCGAATCCTGCCTCGGGCATGGATGTGTGTGTTGTCCTTAGGTTAGTTAGGTTTAAGTGGTTCTAAGTTCTAGGGGACTGATGACCACCGCAGTTAAGTCCCATAGTGCTCAGAGCCATTTGAACCATTTGATAACTGTATTTCATAGCATTGGATTTTTCTCCCACTCTGCTGCTTCAGTTTAGAACAGTTTATTGTTCGCAAGTCGAGTCCTGAGCCTGTATAGAGAAGAAGCCGAGGGAGACGAGGTCTGTGAGTCGACTTGAGATGACGTGAGGTAAGCACACAAAGTCAGTGGTGATAGGAAAACGAAAAGACACAGCCTCATAAACTGCAGTATTAGTAAAACCCGGAATTCCTGCAAATAGGGTAGAGTATTTTACGAAACCCGCCGCGTAACGGATAGGTAGCAGAACATAATAATAATAATAATAATAAGAAGAATCCACAGTCGCTATTCTTTTTTTTTTTCTAAAGTCACAGCATGTGTACTGAAGTTGGTATATTTCTTGTAAATTTGTCAGAGAGTCAAAAGAAAAGCGAAGTCTCGCCCGTTTTTCACTTAAACTGTAAAACACAAAATTAAATAAAACTATTTCGCCGTAGTTATTGTTCGCAGGCATTTACCTCGCGAACCGTTTCGAATGAAGTATGTGTCACTTACGTCTATACTACCTTCTTTGTTTCAAATGACCATTTATATTCAGTAATACTCCCTTTTCCTCTTAGAGCATCGTGCACAAATTGAGGCGAAAAAAGATATAACAGGTCCTATTTTTTTATGAGAGCAAATACGATTCAAACAAATTTTGGTGAAGTGGAACCAACACAATGTCACGCTTATAAGACCGAGGGCATCAAATTCAGAAGTCACTTTTTTTTACTATAAGACATTAAGATGTATGTATGCATTTAGGTTGTAATTATTCTATAGTCTTCGCGTTACAACGTAAGCTTGCAACCGAAACTGGTCATAATAAAGGTAGCTGTTGAGATCACGACTGAATGATTTTTGGCTGGTTGATTTGGGGAAATGGATCAACCAGCGAGGTCATCGGTCCCATCGGATTAGGGAAGGAACTCGGCAGTACGCTTCGAAAGGAACATTCCCGACATTTTCCTGATGCGATTTAGGGAAATCACGGAAAACCTGAATCAGGACGGCCAGATGCAGGTTTGAACCGTTGTACTCTCTAATGTGAGTCTAGTGTGCTAACCACTGCATCATGTCGCTCGGTGAATGATTTTGGAACCCAACTACAAAGAGTAAGAATTAATGTGTCCACTAGATGTCCACCTTACTAAGATTACGTTTCTCACTGAAAGGCAGAAGTTTAGCAGTCTCGTTACTATTAATTTAAAGAGATTTTGCCCAAATTGGCGATTCTGCGAATTGGCTATTTTTCACTTAATCACACAATTTAACTGTACACATTGCAACAAAAATTGCAGACTCAAGTGTAAAGTCACTTATCAGTTGAACCTCAGTTGTCCGTTCAAAGTTTAATAACTCATACCAGAATTGGAACTTAAATAGTAGCAATTGTTTAATAACATCTTCTAAAAAACAGCCAAATGTTTCAAAGTCTTGATGTTCTAAAACTAACCACAAGCACTGTGTATAACCCGTTGTCAAGATGCTCTATTGCGAGTGGAACAGAAAAGGTAATGAGTAATAGTTGTACAAGATACCCTCCGTCACGCATCTTGCGGTGACTTCAATTTACGAATCAAGTTGAAGTCAGAAGTGCCTAAGACCGGAGAGAACTCGAACTATCAGCACAACTAGGGCAGCTAAGGGTATCCCACGACTTCCATATAGCTGACAACGGCTTACACACAACGCTGGTGACTACTCTGTAGGACAGTAAAACTTTGAAACCTTTCTCTGTTTTGTGTAAGTTATAAATAAACAGCTACCACTACTACAGTTCGAAACCTCGCACTTTTTCCATCATTAATAGTATACCGCTTTATACCATGAATTTATGAGGAAGTAGTTTTATACTCTCCCCTAACCCCATCTCTCTTCCTCTCTTTCTCTCTCTCTCTCTCTCTCTCTCACACTCTCTCATGCAGGAACGCGTTCGCACGCGCACACACACACACACACACACACACACACACACACACACACACACACACACACACACATTCATTTTATGTGCTTTTCCTTGCGCCTTTCGACTCCTCTTCGTCTCTTATACAATAACACTTCACAACCTCACCATCGTTTCTGAATCAGCCACAGTATTAACGCAATATCGAGGAAAATGAAATTTATCACAACGAACTAAAGCAATTTTGTAAGCACGGTACAGGCAACGAACACCTAAGTTTTTCCTAAATGGGTAACGTATCATCTGAAGATGATCTGAAATTGACATGTAAAGAATCGTATTTATTCCCCTTACGAATTGTTAAATCCTGCATAGTGTGACGAACACCCTTTTGCAGGACTACATTTTGCATTAAGACTTGTTAGAACATTATGCAGATGACCCCATATTTAACGTTTTTTGCATCACGCTAAATTATTATCCCCTATTAAACAGGTAAGTTGGAACATATTTTTTATATGTTCGTTCGTGAAAAACGAAAATGATACCTGTGTGGACGTGGGTCACGGTACAGATCATTAATACCTACCAGCGTCCTAGGATTTCTAGTAACTGAGAAACACGCCATGTAATAGATACGACCATAAGTGATCAGCATAATCAAATTAGAACGATGTTCTTTGTCCAAAACTGTCGACCTTTGTCCTAGGCTGTCGACAGTTTTTGATAAGTAGGTCAGAGTATATGACTCAATTTATAGCTCGGATTTGAATCTTCCGCAAAAATTGGCAGTGTGTTTGCGAACATGCTGACCAAACGAACTGTCAACATAGAGAGGTTTGCTTCTAGTATTCGTGGTCACGCCCGTGAATCTGCTATGTGAACACAGTCATGGTCATTATAATTATTACACGCCACGAAAAATGTCGTTCCAAATAGTGACTTAAGCTATCCCTCAATGTCAGAATTGTCGAGCGCTCTTTCAAAAAATTGAGGTTTTGGGAACAAATGTCTTAATTCGTTGAATACCTCTGTCTGTCTTCAACATTTTCTGAATAATTAGAAGAGTTCATGTTATTAATAATTAATATGATATGTCTCAGTCTACAGAAGGTCGAATAGGCCTCATTCAAATGTTAGAATATTATAAACCATTAGAGAGAACGAGAGGAGGCGTATCAGAAAACATTCGTTACAATATCGTTTACAATTACATGAAAATAATTAAAATAAAGGAATCATTAGAGCAATTATTGTTGTGTAAATTATTAGGATTTCATATACAATATTGTGGTTTACAGCAGAAAATTGAACTACTGAATCAAAAACCAAGGGACAGTATTTTCACTTTTAATTTCAGTTTCCCGCTAATCTACAGACTGTCATTATTGCAGTTATTACAGCCTTCTGCAAAAGCCTATGGTATTCTCCTAGGAAATACAGTTCTCTTGCCCACATATGCTATGCGGGAGGTGTGACCACTCTACATGGAATTATGATTGGAATTTTCGTATTTGACAAAAAGGTGTAAAACGCTATTGTCTATGCTAGTTCCATTTGTTCGGCATATCTATTTATGTGTAGTTCAGGTGAGTTCTTTTATTCTGAACATCAACGTTCATCATACAGTTCCTGCACCTAGAATTGTCTAGGTCAGTTATGTCAGAACGGTTGGCTAATTTCGGACGATGTGGCAGTATTGCTTCATAACAATACAGTCCCTCTGGTCTAGTAAATTTCATACTTAAAGACATAAAAAAATGGAAATGTCGTGTGGCTAGGGCCTCCCGTCGGGTAGACCGTTCGCCTGGTGCAGGTCTTTCGATTTGACGCCACTTCGGCGACCTGCGCGTCGATGGGGATGAAATGATGATGATTAGGACAACACAACACCCAGTCCCTGAGCGGAGAAAATTTCCGACCCAGCCGGGAATCGAACCCGGGCCCTTAGGATTGACAGTCTGTCACGCTGACCACTCAGCTACCGGGGCGGACCTTAAAGACATGAAATTCACACTATGCTTTCTATTTTAAAATTTTTTAATATGTTACGACGTGTTCTAGGACTGTCATTGACACATAGGCTTCAAAAAATCTGCCTAAGAATGAAGTAAAAGGATTTTATTAACACGTGGAAGGCATATGTGTGATGCTATTAGAGAAATGAGAACTGAATATACAAATATCAGAAACTGTATTTACATGAAATAAAAATTACATCTGCGCACGTTATAAGGCAAACCGAAAATAAAAGAGAGTTCCACATTATTAAACATAAGTTGCAAACGCTTATTGCTGCAGTCTACAATGAATCCATCTATGCTTGATCTCCTATTTAGTGCTGCTACGTCAGTCAAGTTGAACATGATAATACACATTTATTGAAAAATTATGGCAGTCTTACATTAACGGTCTGCGAAGGAACATTTTAGTGAAGTCGTGAACGGACACGCACGAAAGTAGAAATTAAAAGAATCTCGTGGTACCATTTGAATCTAGTATGAAAGTGGATTCATATGTCACAACGCAAGTTGTCAGGGTTGCCTTTATTTTTCATCTTTTGTCTATTTTGAAAATTTGAATTACTCTTTTCATATTGATTGACTGTTCCGTCGGTTCTTGGTAGAATATTTTATACATTATAAATGAAACAAACACAAAACTTGTGTAACATTCTACAAGTTGTAGAATACTACAACTGTACTGTATGTATTTCATTCGCAACGTAATCTTTTTGTAAAATTATATTACATTCGTTCTCCCACATGCTCATAATGAATTAAACTGTAAAACGAAAATTCCGTCATTGCAATGGAACATAGGAAAGGAAATTGTCTACCAAAGATTAATGCCAACACGATTCCGTTTGACGTCGAATCGATGGGCCAATATCAAACGCCCTCCGAAGATTTTCAATTTTAATTTCACATCACAAGGAAAGTGTAATTACTGCGATTAATAACAAAAACCAGACAGAAAGTACGAGATATTCATTTATCATTTAAAAGAGTGTCACCATGAAAAACGTAGGTTCTGCCCTTTATCACCGAACGCTATAAAGAGCAGACTGTCAAACATACATGATTTAGAAGTAATTTCCTTTTGCCCAGAGGAATAATTATCTGACGAATTTCATCTGCATCGACATAAAAGAAAATCGTAATTTACCCGACGATCTTTGCATAATTTCACAGGCGTGCATCGGAATTGCTGTTTATCACAGTTTTAAAAGCTTTTGTTTGAAGAGGAGGAATGCATGTTAAAAATGGTGCGATACATGAGTTTGTTAAATCGCCATCCAAAGTTCCAATAACGATACTGACAGTATATATAGCTTTAGTGACTGATCCATTGTTGTAGCTAAATAGCGTTAGTGACTGATTCACTGTTGTTACTAACTCCTTTTAAGTTGTACAAGTTTCTTAATATGAATTAGGATCCCAATAGTAATTTGATAATAACTTTGAGGTATCGACTTCAGAGAATATTCTAATCATTTAGAAACACATTACTACAAGCTGTACCGAATATGCATCATAATAACATTACTTAAATCCGACCAATTGTATAGAAAAAATAAATACGAAATGACAATATTCTATATCTACTACATACGTACTCCGCAAGCCACCAAACGTTGCATAATCGGGATGGGGTGGGGGACCGAGTATCACTACTAGGTTATTTTCTTTCTTGTTCCACTCGCAAATGGAGCGGGAGGGGGGGGGGGGGAGCGGAATGGCTGCTGTATGCCTCCGCACAAGCCCTATTTTCTCTTATCACGTCTTTGTGGTCTTTACTACGCGAAACGTACGCTGGCGGCAGCAGAATCGTTCTGCTGTCAGCCGCCATTGCCCATTGCCTATCCTCTAAATTTTCTCAACGGTGTTTCGCGAAGAAACCGTCGTCTTCCCTCGAGAGATTAACATCTGAGTTCAAGAAGCATGTTCGTAATTCTCGCATGTTGATTGAAACTAGCAGCTAGCCAGCACCGAATTAATCTTACAAGGTGGGGGATCCCAAACACACAAACGGTAATCGAGAACTTTGTCAAATCAGTACTCTCTCCACGGGTCTTCCTTTATAAATAAGCTACACTGCCCTATAATTCTATCAATAAATCTAAGTCGACTATTTGCGTTTCCGTGCTCCCGACCTTACGTGCTCTTTCCATCTCATGTCGCTTAGCAACGTCACGCATAAATATTTATTCGGGTCGACTGCGTCAAGCAGCACACCACTAATAACACTGTATACGAGCATTACAGATTTGTTTTTTCTCTACTTATCTGTATTAACTTGCGTTTTTTCTTCATTTAGAGCAAGCTGCCATTCAACTCACCAAATAAAAAGGCTGTCTCAGTACTGAGCTCTATTAGTTAAAATCTCTTAAGGTGAAGGAGATAGTGTAGAGCTTTACCTTCGGGATTTATCAGATTACGAGAACATAATAAGAAAGCCCATACAGTCGATACTGCACAAGACGAAAGTTTGTATTTTGTTAAATATCATTAATGAAGAAACTGGAAACAACCATACGTTTTTTTATGAATTATTTATTTCACCATTCAAAGTGTGACAAGAGGAAGGCAGAATGCCCGCCACCATTATATGAGGACTTCCGCTAACACCGCTTTAGACCACTAAAGCCCGCTTGCTAAATTTCACTATCATGTGACGTAGTATCTGTCCTACCAGTTGATCACCAATGTTACCACAGATACATCTTGACGCAGTACTCTTTACCAATGTTTTCTCTCATATTCAGATCGGTCATGTCCGAAACACGTTAATACAAAAAAGATTAACAAGTTTATTAATGACCTATAGCGGTGATAAAAGGACGTGTAGAATTATTTGTCCTTAACTTGTTGTGGGCCTAGGTATATCGTCTGAAGGTAGCGACGATTTCTCGTACAAATTTCACATTTTTTTGCCCTGTAGTAGAATATTCTAGACTTTGTTGCTTACAAAAGCTTTTACATTATATGAAAGGTCTACAGATGTCACTTACTTGAGGCAAAGTCTTACTTTACACATTCTAGCTTAGAGTACTCCTTCTTTGATAAATGAAACCCTGAACAATGAGGCGGCCGAAAGGCAAGCTGGTGGACACGTGTGTTGACGTGTCTCACGTTTACATCTGCACGATATCAGTTGGTAATTTGATTGGCTGCATCAAAAAAGAAGAAGGTACTATATTGGAACACCTCTACAGTTATCATGGTTATTGTTACAAAAATTCTACTTCTTAGCGTCAGTTTTTAAAAACTGTGGCGATATTCCAATAAAATACATTTTTTTCGTTTTGACTAACTATTCTGACTGTGGCAGCATACATATTCAATCAACATAAATTATAGGAGTTTGGTGAAATTTTGTAGGTAGATTTGCTTTCGGAACTTCAGTTGCTCTCTCAATTTTCCAACAGGTCTGTCTGAATGTGGCCCAGCATTTTCAGTTTTCCAACAGATTCACCTGCACTCTTTTCCAGGGAAATGTAGTATATCTACTCTATGTATTCTTTGCAAGTCTAGCTCATGCATTATCTGTCACATGTGAGTGGGGCACATCTCTAAGCTGCAGTGTTACAGGTAAAGGATCTCCTCAAGTAAGTAAAATGTACAGACTGTGCATGTAATACAAACTTTATGTAATGGACAAATCGGCAAATATTTTGTTAGGCCAAGGGTAAAAAATTTGAAATTAGTATGAAAAATATTCGCTGTCATCTAATAATGGGCACAGGCTCAAAATTAGTGAATATGGAACAAAAAATTCATTCAAAAAGTGTGGCTGACGGCAGTTTTTTTCTTCAGTGATATTTACGAAATCACTCGCGTTATCCTCAAACCACCGTAGAAAAACAATGTTGTTTCGTATTTCTTTAATCACAGGTGCGGAACAATTGTGTACCTACTTACAGAAAGGAGATTGAAGTTGACATATTTAAAGACGACGGAAGGCGAGAACATTTCTTACGAAACGTCGCGAACAGACTGCGAGCTGGCGCGGCAAGAAAGCCGAGATGATGACATTGAAACTAGAATGTTAGATAGCGAAAACAGATCCTCGCACTTAAAACATATGGTTCCAAAACTCTTTAGATTCTTATCAGTACCAATAATGTTGAACGTAAGGAAATCCGGCAACAGATAACACCCCTTTACGTAGAAACGTAGAAGAAAACACTGGTATAACCAGGACAGGTGTGATCTGTAAGATCAGTGATGTATGGTACTGTGACAGAATACTACAAAAAGGAGACTGACTTTAGATTTGCTGTAAAATGACTCGTTCCACGTCATTTCGATAACAGAATCGTTCAGATTATCTACGGAACAGGTAACTAGGTAAGTAACTGGTCCAATTTCTGCAGTGGCGAATGCGATATTCGGGTGAGTTCTTATCAGAGCATACGTAGCATTACTAGAAAACAAGATAGGAAGGAAAGCGAAAGAGTTCTCGCCCCAGAGTACTTTTTTCTAGACAAAAAATGGCGGGATTACATAGCGCCAGAAGGGCCCGAAGTGGAAGGAAGCAACCACCAGGACAGAGTAAAATATCCGGGTATCCCCTCCGCCAGAAGGAAGAAGCAGCAGCGGAGAAAGAGAGAAGGGCAGGCAGAATGTGGCTACGCAAGGGAAGAAATAGAGGAGAGGAAAATGCAGAGATAACGGACACTCTCTTCTCCGAGTCCGGTGCAACGAGTCGAGAAAAAAGTCCTAAGCAAGGACATTAACGACCGGAAAAGTCACACCGCGTGTCTGGCTCCCTTCCAAGAAAACCCAGATCTAAAGGTCTTCGTTTCAGTCCAGCAGCGCAGAACGTAACATGACAGTACGAGAATTGACAATGAATACTATAATCTGCCATCATCAATTACGTTCAGAAAATACGCGTGCAGTTTGCGTGCTGTGTTGAAAACTGTATTTAGTGCTACTAAGCAGAACAACCTCATCAGCAGTACAGCAAGGGCACATGTGTAGCTGACCCATCACACAGAGTAATAGCTCGCCTCCATGGTCAGGGTTGCTAACGCACCCATGTACGGTAGCGCTCGAGCCGGGGGTAAGCCAGTTCGAATTCTGGTGGTGGGAAAAAATTTCACTGCCAGTATTTGGTTGGTAAGGGGAGGAGCGCTGGTTGCGTAAAGTTCCCGATCCCAGACTTTGCTCCAATGGTTTAAATACGAAACCTCTCCACAGTGTCTCAGGAAGTGAGGGCATGTGACCCTGTTGATGATCCGTCCATTGCATGGGGGCGTTAAGCTTGGCCACCCCCTTGGTGCTGTTCGCGAGGAGTAGGCTATGCGCCGGCACCACGTTTCGCCCTCTCCCTTCTATCATCATCATCATTATCATCATCATCTAACACAAACATCACACTCCATTCCACGGTCCCTAGGTTAGAACTGTCTAACTCTTGCGCACAATAGCAGAAAATTGAAGTTGAAAGTGTTGCATATAGATAAGCATGTATATACATTCGCGCCACTGATGATGCCTCAACACAGTGATGAAAAACGCGTCTAGCAAATCAGTTACTGGCTTTTGTCTGCTGCGTACACACTGTTGTAAGCTAAAAATCATTAAAAAAATATATGGTATTTTATTCACATGAGTTGTGCCAATCACATGAGACTACCCGAATGCGTTAGCAGTTACAGTATTTTTCTGTGCCGGCCGATGTGGCCGAGCGGTTCTAGGCGCTTCAGTCTGAATCTCAATGTAGACAAGTGTAATGTGCTGCGAATACATAGCAAGAATGATCCTCTATCATTTAGCTACAATATAGAAGGTCAGCAAATGGAAGCAGCTAATTCCACAAATTATCTGGGAGTAGGCATTAGGAGTGATTTAAAATGGAATGACGATATAAAATTAATCGTCGGTAAAGCAGATGCCAGATTGAGAATCATTGGAAAATCCTAAGGAAATGCAATCCGAAAGCAAAGGAAGTAGGTTACAGTACACTTGTTCGCCCACTGCTTGAATACTGCTCACGGAGATGAAGATAATCTCCAGTGGAAGGCTCTGCAAGAGAGACGCTCAGTAGCTCGGTACGGGCTTTTGTTGAAGTTTCGAGAACATACCTTCACCGAGGAGTCAAACAGTATATTGCTCCCTCCTACGTGTATCTCGCGAAGAGACCATGAGGATAAAATCAGAGAGATTAGAGCCCACACAGAGGCATACCAACAATCTTTCTTTCCGCGAACAATACGAGACTGGAATAGATGGGAGAACCTATCAGAGGTACTCAAGGTACCCTCCGCCATACACCGTCAGGTGGCTTGCGGAGTATGGATGTAGATGTAGACCGCTACCGTCGCCGGTTCGAATCCTGCCTCGGGCATGGATGTGTGTGATGTCCTTAGGTTAGCGAGGTTTAAGTAGTTCTCAGTTCTGATGACCTCAGATGGTAAGTCCCATAGTGCTCAGAACCATTTGAACCATTTGGACTTTTTTGTCATTCAAATCAAAATTTTATTGGGTCCCATCCATTTGCTCAAGATCCCTGAAATACTTTTCAGTCGTAGTACTACTTCAGATGGAGTACATGCAGTAACTGTTTCTAAACTACTCGACCAATAGATAATGGCCGGCCGGAGTGGCCGTGTGGTTCTGGAACCCAGCGACCGCTACAGTCGCAGTTTCGAATCCTGCCTCGGGCATGGATGTGTGTGATGTCCTTAGGTTAGTTGGGTTTAATTAGTTCTAAGTTCTAGCCGACTGATGACCTCAGAAGTTAAGTCACATAGTGCTCGGAGCCATTTGGACCATTTGGACTAAATTGGTGATCCCTTGATGCCTCAGAACATGTCCTACCAACCGATTCCTTCTTCTAGTCAAGTAGTGCCACAAACTCCTCCCCAATTCTATTCAGTACCTCCTCATTAGTTATGTGATCTATCCATCTAATCTTCAGCATTCTTCTGTAGCACCACATTCCGAAAGCTTCTATTCTCTTCTTGTCCAAACTATTTAACGTCCATGTTTTAGTATTGGAGGGCAGAGTGGAGGGTAAAAATCGTAGAGGGAAACCAAGAGATGAATACACTAAGCAGATTCAGAAGGATGTAGATTGCAGTAGGTACTGGGAGATGAAGAAGCTTGCACAGGATAGAGTAGCATGGAGAGCTGCATCAAACCAGTCTCAGTACTGAAGACCACAACAACAACAACAACAACAAGACACATTCCTAGATTCTGGCGATGTTCTGTTATCCATCGGACTTTGCGTTCTCCTGATGTCAGAATTTTATTTGAGTATTATTATTATTATTATCAGGCATTTTAGTGGAGACACTTACAGGTGCATTAACGTAACATCTTACTAATAATTCATGTATTGTAACTTCATGGCAGATTGAAACTTTCATAGGCTTTGCCGATTGTGTCATCCAAGCGCGGTTCACAACCTGTGCTCACAGCTTTACTTCCGCCAGTATATCATCTCCTACATCCCAAACTTCACAGAAGTTGTCCTTCCTATTTTGCCAGATATTTTCACTATACCGTGTAAATTCTAGAAATGTTAACTTTTACACACACACACACACACACACACACACACACACACAATTAATGACACGTGGAATAACACAGTTCCTCTTACAGTTGCCTGTTGGCAGCTGAGATTTGTTGCCTCCTTATCAAAACTTCTGAACACTACAGTGGCTGTTACATACAGCGCAAAATTGGTGTTAAAAAGTGTGTGTCTATGGTGGTTCAATCGCATGCCTTAAATAAGTCTCTTTGTGATATTTTTGTATTGTAGGTCTGAAAATTCTATAGCTAACTCAACAATGTCTCATACAAATTCTGCTTGTATTGTTATGGTGAGACGCGCATTCAATGACACATTTGATCCACAAACAGCTCCATCCGAAATGACCACTTCGCCGAGAGATTACAGTTCGGAAATGGAAGTTTAACGGTGACAACAAAATTTAATCTCCTCTGTTACAGTTTTTCTGTAACGGTTCTTTTTATGTGTTATTGGTTGATGACACGTTTTGAAAAGACGATCATTACTTGAGTCAAGGCAGGGCCACTCTGACGATCAGCCTCAACTGAGATCCCGAACAATGTTGAACGAGTTCGAAACCTATGCAATGAGTAGCCGACTACATCAAAAACACATTCTACACAGCAGCTCAGGATGTCACGAAAGTCTGTCCTGACATAAAACAGAAAATTAACATTTTCTCTTGCACAATTCAACTCTGCCAACTTCTAGAAGCCACTGATGTGGAGCAGTAATATTCTTTTGCAAATGAGATGATTCACGCCTTTGATAATGGAAGAACAGTCGTTGAGGGTCAGTTTTAGTGATGAGGCACACGTCCATCTCCATGGGAACGTCAAAAAACAGAACTGGCCTCCTTATTGTCCCGATCTCAACCCATGTGATTATTCCTTTTGCGATTATCTAAAGGACGGAGTCTTCAAAGATACACCTGCAACACTCTAGAACTTTCATACTGCAATTTCTAGAAAGAGTCGTGCACTCAAAAATGGTGATATTCAGCAGTTCATTCATGGAATTCAGTTAAAGACTCTGCACACTCGTTGCTGCAAAAGGAAAGCGCTTTGAAAACCTTTCCCATTACATTTCAGATTGTCTGCTGTAGCATAAATATGATAACAAGAATCTATTACCCCACGTTATGTTGTGGTAGACAAATGCTTTATAGCACGTACTTTGCGGCACCCTGTACTACACCAGATCATACATTTCCAACTGATACGGCTTAATTACCTTTTCCAAAAGGGGCCATCAACACAGTTGTTAAGACATATGACTCGTATCTGGGAATGCTGGTGTTAACAATCAAACAGAGCCTCAAAAATACCTCAACGATTTTCTAACTTAGCCTACCCTACCCTTGTGTAACAGAGTAAGTGTCTTTATCTTTTACCAACAACGAAAGACCTGTATTCAAGCTGTGTTCATTGTTGTAGGCTATATTCATGAGGAGGAATGGTAGAACAAAATAGTGCAGCTTCCGAACCCAACTCGGAATGGATGGAGGACATAGACCGACACACAGTCACACTTCGCACACTTACGTTTTTTCTTACACGTAATAAAATTCCATCATGTTGCGATTTCAAATCTACAAAAGTAACAAAGTTTTCATGTCATTTACGTCACTTGTGTTCTAAACAGGGTCACCAAGAATCAGCGACACTTGATAACAAAGCAAGTTTGCTAAAATAGTGCACCACAGAATTCAGTACTAGACGCGTCAACAGAGAGTTGCACTATTGTACGCGACTATACTAGATGCTCAGAAACAGTCTGAAAAGCTTGTAAGGGTGTTGCGGGGCAGCTTGTGCCGACAAGTAACTACACTATGAGATCAAAAGTATCCGGACACCTGGATGAAAATGACTTACAACTTCGTGGTGCTCTCCATCGGTAATGCTGGATTTCAATATGGTGTTAACCCACCCTTAGCCTTGATGACAGCTTCTACTCTCGCCGACATACGCTCAATCAGGTGCTGGAAGGTTTCTTGGGGAATGGCAGCCCATTCTTCACGGAGTGCTACACTGAGGAGAGATATCGATGTCGGTCGGTCAGGTCTGGCACGAAGTCGGTGTTCCTAAACATTCCAGAGGTGTTCTATAGGATTCAGGTCAGGACTCTGTGCAGGCCAGTCCATTACTGTGATGTTATTTTCGTGCAACCACTCCCCCAAAGGCCGTGCGTTACGAATTGGTGCTCGATCGTGTTGAAAGATGCAGTCGCCATCCCCGAATTGCTCTTCAACAGTGGGAAGCAAGAAGGTGCTTAAAACATCAACGTAGGCCTGTGCTGTGATAGTGCCACGCAAAACAACAAGGGGTGCAAGCTCATTCCATGAAAAACACGACCACGATATAACACCACCGCCTCCGAATTTGACTGTTGGCACTACACACGCTGGCAGATGACGTTCACGGGGCATTTGCCATACCCACACCCTGCCATAGGATCGCCACATTGTGTACCGTGATTCGTCACTCCACACAACGTTTTTTCACTGATCTACCGTCCAATGTTTCCTCTTCTTACACTAAGCGAGGCGTCGTTTACTTGTCGTCGTGATGTGTGGCTTATGAGCAGCCGCTCGACCATGAAATCCAAGTTTTCTCACCTCCCGCCGAACTTTGACAGTACTTGCAGTGGATCCTGATGCAGCTTGGAATTATTGTGTGATGGTTTGGATAGATGTCCGCCTATTACACGCTACGACCCTCTCAAACTGTCTGCGGTCTCTGTCAGCCAACAGACGAGGTCGGCCTGTACGCTTTTGTGCTGCATGTGTCCCTTCAAGTTTCCACTTCACTATCACATCGGAAACAGTGGACCTGGGGATGTTTAGGAGCGTGGAAATTTCGCGTACAGACGTATGAAACTAGTGACACCCATTCACCTGACCACGTTCGATGTCCGTGAGTTCCGCGGAGCGCCCCATACTGCTCTCTCACGATGTCTAATGACTACTGAGGTCGCTGATATGTAGTATCTGGCAGTAGGTGGCAGCACAATACAACTAATATGAGAAATGTATATTTGGTGGGGTGTCCGGATCTTTTTGATCACAGAGTTTATCAGAAAAATCCTCGGTATATTGCGCCGTTTCCGGGTTAATTGGCATCGAAAATGGTAAATCATGCCGTTGTGCGAGCAAATTCAAGGAGCCAGCCAGAGATGGTGTCGTCAACCAAGTCCTTCGTTTGGTTTCCCAAAACTAGACATGAGAGCCGTACAAAAACTGGACACGGGACGGTAGCAGTCTCGTGCGCTGTCATTCACGCTGTTGTGTCTGGCGGGGCACTTGAGTTCGCGCGCAACAGCCTGATTGGCTAACTTTAGTGCTAATTAACTCTGAAATGGCGCAACGTATCGAATTTTTTCCTCAACAATTATCTGTCAGTACAACTTTATCAGCAACATCATTACAAGCTTATCACGGAGAGGCGCAATGGCCCCGCATCGCATCCTATTGCGAGAAACATTCGTAGAGAAGGAGAATAATCGAAAAGTTTTTGGCGATTTTTAAGTTGCTTCCACGTTAATAGTACTGAATCCTGGCTACACTACGCACTGTTTATGTTACGAGTTGGGTATCCTTTCTAAGGGCAGCTATATGAATATACAGAGTGAGTTACCTAACATTACCGCTGGATGTATTTCGTAAACCACATCAAATACTGACGAATCGATTCCACAGACCGAACGTGAGGAGAGGGGTTAGTGTAATTGGTTAATACAAACTATAAAAAATGCACGGAAGTATGTTTTTTAACACAAACCTACGTTTTTTTAAATGGAACTCCGTTAGTTTTGTTGGCACATCTGAACATATAAACAAATAAGTAATCAGTGCCGTTTGTTGCATTGTAAAATGTTAATTACATCCGGAGATATTGTAACCTAAAGTTGACGCTTGAGTACCACTCCTCCGCTGTTCGATCGTGTGTATCGGAGAGCACCGAATTACGTAGGGATCCAAAGGGATCGGTGATGGACCTTAGGTACAGGAGAGACTGGAACAGCACATTACGTCCACATGCTAACACCTTTTTATTGGTCTTTTTCACTGACGCACATGTACATTACCATGAGGGGTGAGGTACACGTACACACGTGGTTTCCGTTTTCAATTACGGAGTGGGATAGAGTGTGTCCCGACATGTCAGGCCAATAGATGTTCAATGTGGTGGCCATCATTTGCTGCACACAATTGCAATCTCTGGCGTAATGAATGTCGTACACGCCGCAGTACATCCCGTAATGTGACACAGCGAAAGCTGAACTAGCGAAAAGCGAACATGGTAGGATATTCTAACTCCAATAAAGACAGCCACTGAGGCATATTATTTACTGAATTTATTTCGGGACTGTACCTCTCTGCAGCTAACGTCAAATTCCTTTCATATTACTTATAGGAAAGGTAGTATCTTGAAAAGACGTTATAATCAACTAATAAAACAGTCAAGATGGCAAGAATCATTTACTTAAAAACGATGACCGGATCGGCCTTGTTTCGCTATGCTACAGGTGTCTGAAAAACGTGGTTTCGGTATCGAGATCTATCATTCAACGACATTCCACGAAATCATACGTGTTGCCATGACACAGTTCAGTTAAATTTATTGACGCTTTTAAAAAGGCGGTCTTATCAGACGTGTCACGAAAAATACCTGAAATTAGCATATTTTGGTTTAGGGTGATCGAATCTACCGATTTTTCACAGTCTTGACCGTATTGCTATTGAAGTCATAGATTTTGGTCGTGAGCTTTCGTACTGTAACAAGAGATAATGTGAGTTAAATATGAGGCATAACACCAGCGATTCCCATTTGAGTTCAGGAAGCATCCCCATAATACTCGAATGCTGATCGAACCTAGCGTTGGCAAATCTAACAGAACACCTCTGAATTATTTCGACGTCTTCCTTTAATCCGACCTGGTGATTCGAATCCCAAACACTCAAACAGTACTCAAGAATAGATCGCATTAGTACTGTATACGGGATCTGCTTTATAAATCCTCTACACTTGCCTCTAGACTTCTCAATAAAATGAAGTCAACTATTCGCCTCCCTACAACCGACTTTACGTGTTCGTCCTATCACGTGTTGCTTTGCAACGTTACGCCTAGAGCGACAGCTACGGTCGCAGGTTCGAATCCTGCCTCGGGCATGGATGTGTGTGATGTCCTTAGGTTAGTTACGTTTAAGTAGTTCTAAGTTCTAGGGGACTGATGACCTCAGATGTTAAGTCCCACAATGCTCAGAGCAATTTGAATAATTTTTTCGTTACGCCTAGACATTAATTCGACGTACCCGTATCAAGCAGCACGTGACCAATACTGCATCAGAACATTACAGGATTGTTTCCTGCTCATCCGCGTAGACTTACATAATTTATATATATATATATATATATATATATATATCAATAGGCAGCCCTATCACATTTCTCTAAGTCACTTGCTGACTATACTTTTGTCTCCGTGAACACTCCCCAGCCCATTACATCATATAGGCTTCTGTTAAAAAGTCTTAGAGCCACTCGCATATCTGAGAACCTATTCCAAATGTTCGGATTTCTGGTAAACCGCAGTGGCGCACCGTTTCAAACGTTTTCCGGAAATCTAGACATACGGAATTTGCCTGTAACCCTTCACCCACGGTTCTCCGAATGTGTGCGAGTAGGTCAAGTCTAGTTTCACTTTAGCGATGCTTCGTAAAGCCACGGTGGTCTGCGAACAAAACGTTTGCTGCCCCACAGAAATTTACTACAATTAAACAGTCGTTTATGACGTCACGATTTCCTCTGCTAAATTTTCTAAAATAGCTTCATTCTGCTATAATTTTCCCGTGATGTGCTGCGTATGACTGAAAGGTATCTTTGAATTTTTGGAGATAATTGATCATATGGCTTCGTTGGTCGTTCGGTTACAGCATGATTTTTAGTATTTTTGACAATATAATAATAATAATAATAATAATAATGATATCCAGTATTGGTTCAGGTATCCCTGCCTGTTCAATTTCAGGTAGGCTGCACCTGATCCTTCTATCTCTTTTTAAGACGCCCAATTTTTCTCCCCCTTGAGTACATTAGTGTACATTAATTTAAGTATTTGTTCATCTGATATCCCTCTTAATGTGTTCATGCCGTTTCTTTCAATACTCTGATATTTTATGGAGTATACTTTTTACGCCAATTCCATTTCTGAGTTCATTATTTATTCTTCATCCCATTTATGACTTTGTAACCAGCTAGCCGTCTTAAAGAGCCTCATCTCTGCTGCTTCAAGATCAGCTGTTAAGAGGGTAAGTCCCTCCCCATACATTAGTATCGGAACTGCCATCACGTTAGTGCTGTCTCTTTCCTGACATTTTTACAAGAGTTCTATTTATAGTACCTACCAACTGTTAAAATTTTTGCTATCTGTAATGTTGATTATTGGATGTACTGCACAGCATCTTACATCCCAGGTGTTTAAAAGTATTTATTTGTTCTAGCGTTTTATCACTATTAATTTTACTCTTAAATGCTCCTTACTGTGGAATGCCATCATTAGCTTCATCTTCCGCTATTGTCATATTATACAAAATTTCTTCCTTATTTATGGACCAAATTGTTCTCTGTATATTATCGTGTGAGTCCGCCAAAATTTTTTTAACATCTGTGAACAGGAGTATATTTATAACTTTATTATTAAGCTTATAATGATGCTCAACTTTATCCTGCCATGTCCTTAAGGCGTCTGCGGATACATTAAATAATGTGGGCGATAATGGACACTCTTGTCTCACTCCTTGAGAGGTGTTTCTCGCAAATGGACTTCCTTTTTGTCGTTTGATTTTGTTGTGCACAAAAACCCGCCAGGGTAGCCGAAAGCGCTAACGCGCTGCTTCCTGGACTAGGGTAGGCGCGCCGGCCTGGATCGAATCCGTCCGGCGGATTAACGACGAAGGCCGAAGTGCCGGCCAGCTTGGATGTTGTTTTTAGGCGGTTTTCCACATCCCGCTAGGTGAATACCGGGCTGGTCCCCCTGTTCCGCCTTAGTTACACGGCTCGCAGACATCTGAACACTTTCGCACTATTCCATGGATTCCACTCGACACAGACAGTTGGGGTACACTAATTCCGTCCCGGGAGGTACGGGGTGGCTTTAGGAAGGGCATCTGGCCACCCCTTAACCATTAACATGCCAAATCCGATTAACGATCGCTGACCCTGCGTAACTGCGGGCCAAGGCTCAAGCGATAGAGATTTTGTTGTGCATAAAATACTTCGTATTACACATAATAAATCACGTCGTATATTAGTCTTTCTAAAATTTCCGTAATTTAACTCCTGACAGTACCACAAGCTTTTGCGTAGTCAGTAAAGACCATGTGTGTGGAATGATCAGATTCTCTGTGGTTTCCATAACTTGGTACAGTGGAAAAACGCTGTGTAGGCAAGACCTTCCAATCCAAAACCCATCCTGTTATTTTGTAAGAAAAGCGTCTGAAAGTATCTTTAAAGTATTTATTACTTTCCCGTGTACCTTGTCTCCAGAGTTCGAAAGCCTAATACCTCGATAAATGTCACACGTTCTGCTGTCCACTCCTTTTAAATGCTGGGACAACAACTGCAGTTTTCCAGTCTTCTGTAGGTTGCTGTATTTCCAACAAGTATTTACAAAATTTAACTGCTTCTGAAGCGTATTCAAATAATTCATTCTGTTGATGCTAATCATCATATGTCTCGTAGTTTTTTAATATTTTACTTACGACGTGAAGGTTTTTTGGTCAACATATCTTCGCTTTCTTTAGGTTACTTTTAAACTGCTTGACAGGACTACGTAAAAACTTTAACAAAGAACTCCATCGTCCAGAGTTTTCCTCACGATTGCTTTCCGATGTAAGCTCAATTGCATGATCTTCTTAGGATGGCAAATTAATTTGCCGAAACTAGTTAAGAAGTTTGGTTAATAAAACTTTGTGCAGCTGAAGACTGATTATTCAAATTATTAAAATCAAGTTATTCCACTTGAGGCTGCCTTTCGTGGTGTTTTACTTGGCAAAGTTACCTTTAATTAGGTCTTTCTGTTGGTTTGTAGTCTTTGTAGCGGGATTACACAATATATTTACACTTACTCCTAGTGCATGCGTCCCATGTTACACTCCGTACCTTCGGAGACGTGTGTGTGTGTGTGTGTTGCCATTTAACACGCGCTGTTCCCAAGGGGCATCGACGGGCGCAGAGATCTGTGGGCCCAACGAAAAAAAAAGCCCCCGGATCGCGTACGCCCTTTGCGAAGATGGAGGGCCTTGACCGAGTGACTGAGCGCCGGCTGATCTTCACCCCACCGTGTCCTGTCCTTTCTGTGCCCCTCTCCCCCCCCCCCTCCCTCCTCGCCAGTAATACCCCTTCAGCTCGCTTCACCCGTTCCCCGCGAGGGGCGCGACAGTGTACGGCGACCGGTGACGAAGCGCAAGTCATTCTTCTTGTGCGCCGCCCCTGCAAACAACAGCGAGTCGCTCGCTGCGCCCGTGCGCGGCTGGCGGCGGAGATGGCGGTGGTGCTAGTTAGCGTTAATCGGCCAGCAGTTAGTCGTAATTAGTGGGCCTGGCTACAGGTTTAATTTAGATTAACGAGCTTTAGAAACACGTAGGGTCCGGCAAACTCACCCCTCCATTCCCTTGCCGGTATCGCCGACTCCTAACGACGGAGTAGCTACCCGACAACAGCTCAAAGGCTGTTAGCTTTGTCCAGGTACGGAACAGACCTGCAGTGGAAAGAACCCTTTTGGACAACCAGTCCGCTAACGAATTAACTTTTACGATAAAGTTTCAACTTATGGCGTACAAGCCCTAAATTATCGACTCATTGTACCCATGAAAAAAGTGCGCGACGAAGAAAGTAAGACGTCATCTTGATCTTCACTCCTGACCTGCCATATTCGACTTCAAACGGCACTGATATTCAGCGCCTTTTAACTAAAAAAAAAAGTTTGAGGGTACTCCGACATGGGATATAATGCAGCGAAAATTAGTTATAACTGAAGCATGGGATTCAGTTGACTTTACGGCTTAAATGAAGCAAGCCATACCGAGTTAAACACAAACCTGCAAGAGACAGTGGTATCGAACACGTCAGTTTACATCATCTCAAATGAAGCATGCGATCTGAGCGTACGCAAATCCGTTTAACACTACCATCGACCACTATTAGCGGGCGAGGACACTAAATGCTTGTGGAACTGGCTGCCAGCGATTCAGTTGTCGAAAATGGTTGCCGCAGCTTCGAAATGCTTGAAACAGTCAATGACATCGATTTTCCCACCAAAAACTGCACTGGTATAGTTCGTATTGCAATTACCAACACAAAAAATGAAGTAAAAAATTTACGTCCGTGAAATAAATCTTTAGCACTCTACCAAGTTCTCAACATCGTAAAAAAATTGCTTTGTCGACGAAAAAGTTTAGGAGTACGTATCCACCAGCGTTCCCCCAGAAAAACAGCACTGCAGTGATATGATTATGGATAAACTGGAATACTGTACCACCACAAACTCTGCTGTCTTCATTAATAGAAATTTAACACTTATCAGGCGTTTCCCCCTTCATTTTCAACACCAGCGAGTGGAGCAAAGGAATTAACTGACGTACATGTCTTCAAGATCGATGTGCGGACTTCTGAAAACTGCAACCAAAGAAATGAATGCATAATAAAATAATTCATGATAATGGACGATAGACGATTAACGGTGAATACAATGAATGACGCCGAAAGGAAGTTATCAAAAAAGAATCGTGCCATTTTCCAGGGTGACGTAGTGGTCAGCGCATCTTGCTACTGAGGAGGAGACCGGAGTTCGAATCCTGGCTTTGATACACATTTATATTCGTCGCTTCAGTCTGCATACATACATACATCTCTTCCCTTGCTCTTTTTTGTATCTTCCTTTTGGACAAAAGTTGTTTGGTGTGGTTAAGATAAATGGGGCTCCCTATATCCCCCCCTTTCTATATACACACACACACACACACAGAGAGAGAGAGAGAGAGAGATAGAGAGAGAGAGAGAGAGAGAGAGAGAAGGAGGAGGTATGTTTCGTTACAGAAATCCCAAATACACATTTAGTCTTTTCAAGTAATTGGTTTAAATTCTTAAAACCGCTTCTTTTCGCCCACTACCAACTCGACCCAGAGGACAGACCTGGCCAAGCGATCGCTGCTTTGCTTGCAGCGGGCCCCCGTGCCAACGCAGTCCCCGCCCCCGTTGAAAAAGTGTCTGGAGCCCAGCACCCTACGGCACAAATCCGCCTGGGGTGGGGAGAACACGCTCTGTCGCTTTCATTATTTACGCAGAATCAAATGGGGCACACTTCGCGCCCCGACACGTAGCTGCAGACAATCCGTGAATATTTAAAGCCTTAAAAACCTCGGCAGATGGATTTTTCATGGAGTGCTGCGGCAGAGTTCTGAGAAATGGGACTGGCAGGTGGCTTTATGTTTTGTTGCGTTGCCGCAAGCACCAGCAACAGCAGGTAACGATCGGAGAGCTTCATATCTTTCAAAACTTTCTTCCGTTAGCTCTGCTTTACATTTCCGGAATGTGTTGTGTGTCTCCTTATGTACTGCTTGTTACACCATGAATATCAGCTAATCAGTATTCCGTAAATCTTGATTGTCTCCAGAAGTTTTCCTCATTTACTTTTCCAGTTACCAGGTTATGCAATCTACGATAGATATACGTGTATGCGTTAACAGTTCCTTCTTGCGTAAGATGTTTTTCAAAGATTCCAGTTTTATTTTCCATCCACAACATCCAAACTCCGCAGTCGCCTTACGGTGTGTGGCGGAGGGTATGTCTGTCGTTCCCCAGCCCCTCGTCCCCTTTCTATGTTCCACGCGCGAAACCTGCCCGTGGGAAGAGCGAATGTCAAAAACCTTCTGTATGAGCTCTAAGTTCTCTCATTTTATCGTACCGGTCGTTTCTCGAGACATATTGTAGGACGTGTGTATTTCTATTGTCAAACCACAATTTATGAAAGATGTTTATATTTTATTAATAGGATTAAGTAGGAATAATTAATATTTGTCACGTTGGAAATAGTTGCAGTAGCAGGGAATGTCTGCACCAAAGTATTGTTGGCAGGAGAGACCGCACATTGATATAATTTTAAAAAGGACGGGAAAAGAGCGGGAAAGACCGCGCACTGATACATTTTGTAATGGTAGCAGGGACTGTCTGCACCAGAAAGCATTGTTGGCGGGAGAGACCGCACTTTGGCGTTCGTAGGAAGTCAGTAGTAAGCGAGATGTGAAGCGAGTCGGTAGCAGGCCTGAAGCGAGAGGTTGAGAGGAGCAGTGTGTCTGCCAGCCACCAGCTATGTTTTACAAGAGATTATTAACGAATGTACAGAGACATCAGCTAACAATTATCATAAGAGGAACTAATATTATTGAATTATTTTTTTGAGAAACTCAAGACTACTGAAGGTATGTTTTCTCAATGCTAGTTGTAAGATTATTGTAAAAAGTAAGTCCTATTTGAACGTTTGTAAAATCATTTCATTCAGAATTTAATTAATTTTTCCCAGCAATATTGCATTACTGATTATAATCCATCCCAAAAACTTCAACGAAAAACTTTGCCAAATTTTATTGTTGTCAGGAAAAAGTATAACTAAGAATTACGTAACTTCAGTCAAATTAATTAAAGAATAACGTCAGCTTTGCTATTAAAGAATAACGTCAGCTTTGGTAATAAATAAAAAATGGCTCTGAGCACTATGGGACTTAACATCTGAGGTCATCAGTCCCCTAGAACTTAGAACTACTTAAACCTAACTAACCTAAGGACATCACACACATCCATGCCCGAGGCAGGTTTCGAACCTGCGACCGTAGCGGTCGCGCGGTTCCAGACTGAAGTGCCTAGAACCGCTCGGCCATAACGGCCTGCGCTGTGGATCTCATTGAGGGACAGAGCGAGCTGAGTTTCGCAGGATCTCTGTTTGCGGAATCCATGTTGATTTTTTATAGAGGAGCTGTTCATTTTTCAAGAACATCATAACTCTTGAGCATAAAACATGTTCCATAATTCTACAACACATTGGCGTCAACGATATAGGTCTATAATTGTGTGGATCTGTCGTATGGCCTTTCTTAAAAACGGGAATGACCTGTGCTTTTTTCCAGTCGTTATGTACCTTTCGTTGCTCAAGCGATCTACGTAAAATTACTGCTAGAAGGGGAGCAAGTTCTTTCGCATAATGTTTATAGAATCTTATAGGTATCTCATCTGGTCCCGAAGCCTTTCCGCTACTAAGCCATTCTAGCTACTTTTCAATTCTGCGATCGGTTATCTCAATGTCTGCCATTTCGACGTTCGCACGACGATTGAAAAGAGGGACAGTGTTACGATCTTCCGCGGTGAAACAGCTTCGGAAGACCGAAATCAGTATTTCGGCCTTCTCTCTATTACCTTCCGTCTCTGTGTGGTCGCTGATAGAATGAATAGATCATTTGACCCACTTACTGATTTTACATACGACCAAAATGTCTTGAGGTTTTTACTCAGGTCGGTTGACATCGTCTTACTTTCGAAATCATTAATCTTCTCTCATTGCTCTCATTATTCTCATTTCCGCTTCGTTCAGCTTTTGTTTGTCAGCTAGGTTTTTACTTCTCTTGAATTTGAGATGATGTGCTCTTTTCTAACACGGCTATTAAATCATGGTGGATCTTTCCCATCCCTTAAAACCTTACTCTGAGCATACTTGTCATGGGAATATTGAACGACGCCTTTGAATTTTTTCCATTTGTTCTCCACATCTTCGTCCTCATCACAGAATATTTGATGCTGACTGCATAGATATTCTGAAATTTGTATCCTGCCACCCTTGCTGAGCAAGTATATCTTCCTACCTTTCATAACATTCCTTGTAGGACCCGTCGTCACAGATGCTGTCACACCCTTATGATCACTGATATCTTCCTCTACGTTAACTAATTCTGTACGTAAGGTCTGTTTGTTGCCAGGAGGTCGAAGACGTTAACCTCACGAGGTGGTTTTCTAAATATCTGCTCAAGGTAATTTTCGGACAAAACATCCAGAACAATGCCACACGATTCCCTGTCTCTGGCACCAATTTTGATGGCAAATTCTCCCAATCTATACCTGGAAAGTTGAAGTCACCCTGTATTACAACGGCATGATCAGGAAAATAACTGATGATATTCTGCTAGCTCCGTCTGAAGCTCTCTACAACTACAGATCCTTACCCAGGTGGTCTATAAAAGCATCCTATCACCATTTTTCACCGTTACTCAATTTCACCCAGATTAATTCACATTCGGAATCCGTGATAACCTCGCTCGATTTTATCGAATTTTTTACTGGGATAAACACGCCGCCACCATTGGCGACTAACCTGTCCCTACGATAAACATTCCAGTCTGAGCTTAGGATTTCGTTGTCATTGACGTGTGACTTTAACCTGCTTTCTGTTTGTTCTTTTTGTCTCGACGATGGGGAAGGAAATCGGTCTTGCCCTTTCAAAGGAACTTTTTTCTGGTATTTGGCTGGAGCGATTACGGGAACAATGGGAAACCTGAATCTGGATGGCCGGGCGGGGAAATGAATGGTCGTCCTCCCGAACGAGAGTTCAGCGTACCTTAACTGCGTCAGCTCTCTCGGTTTAAAAAAAGGAGGAGAACAGCACCGATTAGCAATCAGGGAAGCAGGTACAGCAGAATACCTAAAAGCAACAAAAGCAGAGTGAAAAAAGTGATTAACATGGCAGCTTGCAAAGGAGGTAAGAGTCAAGTGACCCCAGAACCAGCATACGGTGAGAAACGCCACAACCCGACCATCCCGCCACGCTTCGAATGAAATTTAAAACATAATATCTGAGAATAAACCCACTTTCGCTGAAAAACACGGAGAAACGTTTCATCTGGCCGTGAGTCACCGCCAAAAATTGCAGAAAGTTATGCCAACATGGAAACCTGCAAGCAGGGAATATTTCTGCTAGGATATGAGCTACTGTGTCTCTGTGCAACCACAATGTGGAGATGACTCTTTTCGCAAAATAAAACTACAGGTTACAGTGGTATGTCTGATGTGAAGGCGATGTACGATGATGGATTACTTCTGGAAGGAACGGGAAGAAGAACACCGTCCCAACCGCGAGGGATTAGCCGAGCGGTCTAAGGCGCTGCAGTCCTGGATTGTGCGGCTGGTCCCGGCGGAGGTACGAGTTCTCCCTCGGGCATGGGTGTGTGTGTTTGTCCTTAGGATAATTTAGGTTAAGTAGTGTGCGAGCTTAGGGACTGACGACCTTAGCAGTTAAGTCCCATAAGATTTCACACACTTTTGAACATTTTTTTGAACACCGTCCCAGTCTCCCTGATAGAGAGGGCAGTAGCCCAGCAAATGTTGTTCCATATCCGAGTTAAGTGAAGTTCTATTTCGCATCCGCAATTCCGCACCTGCAACAGTCAAAGCTAATATGAATGCGGGGCAGCTAATTGTTTTTCTAGTCAAACGGTCGGCCGGTTTATTTCCTGCATACCGTTTGACTTGGGACCCAGAGAAAGAAGAGGAGACGAAGGAGATTGGTTTTTAATGTCCCGTCGACAACGAGGTCCTTAGAGACGGAGCACAAGTTCGGTTTAGGAAAAGATGGGGAAGGAAGTCGCCCTTGCTCTTTCAAAGGTTCAAATAGCTCTGAGCACTATGGGACTTAACTTCTGAGATCGTCAGTCCTCTAGAACTTAGAACTACTTAAACTAACTAACCGAAGGACATCACACACTTCCATGCCCCAGGCAGGATTCGAACCTGCGACCGTAGCGGTCGCGCGGTTCCAGACTGTAGCGCCTAGAACCGCTCGGCCACTCTGGCCGGCTCTTTCAAAGGGACCATCCCGGCATTTCCATGAAGCGATTTACGGAAATCACGGAAAACCTAAATCAGGATGGCCGGAAGCGGGTTTGAACCGTCGTCCTCCCAAATGCCAGTTCAGTGCCCAGAGAAAGAGAACTGAGCAGGCAGTACGACTAAGGTCGGAGAAAACGTCATGAAAAGCTTACTCGCAATAGTAGTTTTTTTTTTTAAACAAAGAAAGTCATATTGAGGAAGACCAGTCACTTGCAATAACGGCCGAAACGTTGGAGGTTTTTCACATTGACAACACGGTCACAGACCCAGAAGAATTTTATTGACTGTGACAATTGCCGCAGAAGACCACGCTTACAAGGGTAACAAAACAGCCTAGAGACTGCTCTGAGAGGGACTACAAATTAAAACGAATTCGAGAAAGTGTGTTTAATAAACGTAGGGCTGTGTTTATGCCTAAAACAGCTCCACCATAATAAATAACTTTCTAGGCAGCAAATGTTCTTCCTTATAGACAGGTGACAAAAAAGAATATCCGGTCCTGTCCATAGTTTTAGAGTCGTCGGTGTAAATGACGGTGGCACCCTGGCACTCCTGAAGAAAAAGAAACAGACTGATCCGGCTCTCTCTCACCTCACCGTCAAGCAAACTATTTTTTTACCTATTCCACTGCGCTAGCAGGAAGACTACGAGCAACACAGGCGCACTGCAGTAATACGCGCGTAAGTTTATAAGGTGAAATTTTTGGTGGTAGTATTCGGAAGTGCTACGAAGTCTTGAGACAACCAGTATTTCGCATAGTGCAACCTACGCAGAACGCACAGCTCTAATTACTGCTCTCAGGACGAACGTACCACATGCTTTCATGCACAACAGCCGTTTACGGTGTATCGCCGCTTTCTCAGACCATGCCACTATAGCCTACGTGAAGTACAGTATTATCTCTTTACAGCTTTCAGACCGAGTGAATCAACCATCACTCAAGACAAACTGACACACATACGAAAACACACACACACACACACACACACACACACACACACACACACACACACGCACACACACACCGTGCAACCGGAGAACGTTGAATGGAGAGCTAACAAGCACTCAATAAAATCGGGAGGAAAAATCTATGGGATAACCTGTTCAACATAAAGCATCATTTGATGTGACAGACCCTGCGGCAACAATGAATCGTCAGTTCAATAATGGAGGAAAGTGCCTAGGAACGGTGTTGTGGGGAAATAGCAGAGTGAGATAGATATACGCCGCAGTAATTATGCAGAGATGAAGAGGCTTACTCAGGAGAGACTGATGTGGTGAGCCGCACCAAACCAGTATTCGGACTGAAGATCGTTCAATTAAACATACAGTATAGTGAATTAAGATAATACCATTCTGCTTTTTAGAGAGAATCCTCTGGAACGGCTGGGAGCGATTGCGTAACAAATTAAGGCAATCATATCACTATGGCCCGTTTGGGAAGTATGAAGAAAACCGGAGGAATCCTGCACACACGTTCTCTGGCCATCCGGGCTCAGTTAGAAGCGGGACTCACACTGAAGACTATTCTAATGCAGTCAATGATACTCCAGGCCGAATGTGTGTCTCTGCAGATGGCCCGTACAGCGTTGGGATCCCAACTGGACCGTCGCCCAGCATACGAGCTCACAACCGGGAGTGTTGATCTGGGAGAGCCATTTCTTTTCATAGCATCATCCCTTTGGTTGTCATTGGCGGCATGTCGGTATGTCGACGAGATTCCACACCCCTTTCGTTGCGCTTTACGGCCAACCATCGATAGTTTACATTTCGGCAAGATAATGCCCCCCCCCCCCCCCCTCGTATACGGCGATAATTTCTACTGTTTGTCTTCATGCTTGCTAAACCCTACACTGGCCAGCAACATCGCCAGATCTCTCCACAATTGAGAATGTTTTGAACATTATGGGCACGGCCCTCCAACCAGACCGGGATTTTGACGATCTAACGGGTCAATTGTGCAGCATTTGGCACGATATCTCTAAGAAGGACGTACAACAACTCTTATCAATCAATCCCAAGCCGAATAACAGCTTGCATAAGGGACAGAGGTGGATCACAGCGTTGCTGACTTGCTTAATTTGTGAAGCTCTTTCTCTTGAAAAAATCATCGGTTTTTCCTAAACTTGCATCCGTTTTCTAGTCTGTACATGTACACCCCATCTACCCATTTCCGTTCCATTCGGATAATTTCTTCACGGTGCGTCCTGTACATAGACGTGCATCTTAGCGATGAATTTAAGCTCATCTTTCATGATCCGACCTAACCAGAGCCTAATGATGTGAGAAAAAAGAGATTGGCAGTATCAGAGAAAAGTTGAAAGGTAAGGAACAAAGCCAGAGTACTGAAAATTTTGAATGCCGGCGCTATAAACACTTGGTCTCTTCTGGGCTGATTGGATAGCTAATTGAATCAGTGGCCCCGCGAAACTGACACAATACCAGCTAATGTGCTGTAGAGAGAAACATGTCCGGATCTGTGTCAGTGTACCCCTACCACACAATCCATCAAAGACGATCTGACATAAGTCAGGGAGGTAGAGATTGTCAGCAGGCGACGGTGAACTGGGAATTACTGTAATCGAGGTATTCTAACAGTACTAAAATAATATTTAGAACTAACACTGATAACCGAAAATCTTCATGTTTTGGCTTTGCAGCTCTTGTAATTTTTTCCGTGGTGGCAGTTACAGTTATTGAATATAGTTCCGCCTTTTACGCAAAACACTGTTTTTTTTTCTCTTGTTACCCAAATATGTTTCGGCATCTCAACGCCATTATCAGCTATCAGTGCAGGACACCATACAGACAGTCCTGCAAAACTATATTATGTTAAATCAATTTGTTCAATTAACAAAACCCACTGACGATGGCACAGATGTGCAGAAACATGTTTGGGTAACAAGAGAAAAAATTTTTTTGCATAAAAGGCGGAACCTATACCCAAAAACCGAAAATATTACCTAGTTACCATGGAAACGGTTCGAAATAAAGAAGATTCCCAAGTCATCAACGCGTAGATAGATTAGTGGCATACTGGTAGGTATGGAGGGGTTGGTCAACAATACCGAGCCTATTGACCAAGTACGTCAGTAGCAATGAGATACGAGCCTTGAATCACATGACCAAGTACGTCAGTAGCAATGAGATACGAGCCTTGAATCACAAACGATCGACAACAACGGTAATGCAGCAGCAAAACAAAATTCTACAAACTAAGGGAACCTCCACGATAATAGAGGTTTTCTGGCCGGGAACGTTATTAATGCCTTCAGACATATTAAAATCTTGAAAACGTCACATACAATAGTGGGATGATACAATTCTTGATCATGGACACAAATGTAAATAAGGAATCCACAGTGTACATAAAACGACTATCACGACATTAGTAGGCTTTGCCAAAGTATACCTTCCGAACCTAATCTAGACGACAGGCTATGCTCCATTTAAACCTGTCACTGCAACCTCATAAAACAAATAAAACCATATACTAGTATACAACAGTCCAAAATATCTTTCCCTGCAATAGCCATCCCAACTAGACCTACGTAGGTCTAGCAAAAAAATTATGCAAGCCACCACGCTCTAGCAGAAAGACACACTATAAACAAAAGTCATCTCCAGAGCCATCTACGTAACATGTGATGACTCACGTAAAACAATACACGGATGGTACGGTACACTTTCACTAGACCCGTCTGCACGACAAAATTTTAAGTAACTCTAAATTTATACAAAACTAAGAAATGATATAGAAGGAAAAATACCATACCAAACAATCAAATTTTATCACATATAGACGAAAACGTCCCAGACACTGCATGCGAAACCATGTGTTGGATGGAAGATACTAGCCATCTGTTTTGACCAGTGACTTTGTAAACACGCGACAGACTATGTTAACAAAACGATGATTAAATGTCACTTATTTTGCGTAGATCGGTACACGAGTTAAAAATCCTTATTAGTGTTTTTAGTTGTCACATTACACAGAATGTTCATTTTTAATATTCACTGAGAGCTTAATATCTTAATTAAGCCACATGTTCTATACACATAACATTTCAACGCTTAAAATTGTACAAAAAACATATCAGTGTTGCTGCTAATAAACGATACCTTATAAACCCAGCACAAATACGTCGACGTCAGCTCGTAAGAAATAAATCTATAGCGCCACGCCGAAAATTTACAACATTCTCTAAGAATTGACTTTACTTACGTTTCCAGCGACCGCAAAGAAAGGAATCTGCTGCCAGTTACTTCCGCCGAACCAGACATCTAGATGCACGCAACCGCCTATTAATAGAAGCCGTTAGTTTTGATCACTTCCTCTACAGTGCTGATGTTTTTTCCAGTCCCCTTCGCACTTGCTTATCAACAGACGTAAGTACCCACATTATTACTCCACATGCAAGCATCTATTAACTCCATCAACGGTGCGATGCCACACGGATGTCTGTTGCCTCTGTGCTCCAGAGAAATATCGACTAGAGGAAAATATCGATCTATAAACATGGCGGCCCACTTGAGGTTCGACGATAAAGCCTTGGCCTTGAATAGAAAGCAGATAACGAAACAAGGAAAACTGCTACTCCAAGCAGTCTAATCCAAGGAAAGTTGGCTTTTGATAACGCAGTCCTTAACTGATTATGTGGCTCGTGAACCGAGAAAAAGTCATTTTGTATGTAGGCTGTTTAGTTTTTTTTGTTGGTAACGCCATGTAGCGCTCTATATGAAAATCACTGACTGTGCTGTGTGAAGTCTGTGGATGGTTTGCATTGTTGGAATATTTGCTATTGTAGTGTTGGGCAGCTGGATGTTTCATCCCCTTTGGAAAAATTATAAATGACTGTGCTGGAAAACCTCTACGTTATTTGATTTTTAAACAGCTGAGCAGAACTGAACGTACTGACATTTCGCTCTTTAATTATTCTGAGCAACACTAAACTGACACACAATATTTTTAGCGCAACGCCATCTGACTTTCGATAATCCCTACAAAAGAATGGCCCTGACTAACAATAACCTATAGCTTTCATGAATCACTTATCTCACAAAAATCTTCGTTACTCGAACTACTGCAATACAGCGGGCGCCAATACTGCCAGCTAAATAAAAGATTCTAACTACTGAAGGCACTAACTACTGATTGGCATAGTTAGCAAATGAAAGATTTTGATAGAGAACAATCAATGTATTTACCCTAATAGTGTTCAAAAGTCATAACATATATATCAGTTCATGACATCCAGTCTTACAAATTTACTCTTTCTGATGGACACACGTCCAGATCATCCGCTCTCAAAACTCCGCCATCTCTCTCCCCACATCCACCACCACTGCTGGCGGCTCACCTCCAACTGCTCAACGCTACGCGCTGTTCACATCCAGCTGCCCAACACTACAATAGCAAATATTCCAACAATGTAATCCATCCACAGACTTCACACAGCACAGTCAGTGATTTTCATATAGAGCGCTACGTGGCGTTACCGACATAAAAACCTAAACAGCCTATTTACAAGTTTTATTGTAATCTTCGGAACTGAAAGATAAATAAATAAATACTGCCGGCCGTTGTGGCCGAGCGGTTCTAGGCGCTTCAGTCTGGAACCGCGCGACCGCTACGGTCGCAGGTTCGAACCCTGCCTCGGGTATGGATGTGTGTGATTTCCTTAGGTTAGTTAGGTTTAAGTAGTTCTAAGTTCTAGGGGACTGATGACCTCAGATGTTAAGTCCCATAGTGCTCAGAGCCATTTGAACCACCCTTAAACTTATCTACACAAAGCACCCACCTAGCAGCAAACGTCCCCTGAAACACTGCACAGCCTACATTTAATGTTTAAATATAACAGTAATAATGTTAGTAACCAAACAATGCCAGTGAAAAACCAAATAAATAAATAAATAAACTTCTGTTAAGAATTTGTTTTCAAAGTTATTTGAAGGTATTTTATTCCGGCCGTCGACAATCTAATGAAAAAACTTTTGATGATCTGTGCGAAAACAAATTAAAAATCCTACACGTAACTGATTGTGTCAATTATGTTACTCTCTTCGGAAAACTCATGTTTATGGAACTGATCGCTTTACGCACAGATGGTCTGAGTCACGTTTAACAAATTGAATGTAAAAAGTTGTGCTGAATAATTCAAACGAAGTCGGAACGGTAAAAAAATTTAATTACTGGGGATTAATCACGAAGGGATTCCCACAAGATTTTGGCTTCACTCCTGTTCCTTATATACGTGATTGACTTTCCACTTAACATTCAGCAAGCAGAGCTGGTACTTTTTACAGACGACGCTAGTTTTATAATAAATCCCACTAAAGATAAAGCAACAGGAGAGACAATAAACGATATTTTTCAAAGAATTAGAAAGCGGTTCTCAGAAAGTGGACTTCCCCTAAAGTCTGAAAACACACACTACATGGATGAACGCTTGTCCGGGAAGAAGCGCTTTACTGTGCTTCAAACTGTTAACTTCAGCTACTTTTGCTCAGTATAATTGCTAATCTTGGGTACAAGCATATTTCCGCTTATTGTCTTATGGAATAATTTTCTGGGCCAAGTCGCAGCTTAGAACGTAAGCAGTGACTGCACAAAAGCGAGCAGTAATAATAACGTAATTTACCGTTCGGCGGTGTAGCTGCTCGGACATGGCTTGCGCACCGGCCACGCTCCGTTTATAGCGCGTTTTGTTTACATCCGATGGCTCTTTCCCACCGGAAGGCGAGACGCACAATAAACCAAAAGCAAACGAAATCTTAATTTCGTGTGCAATATAGTGAAACCAGATCCCCGGGAGCGGACAGGAATTCACCTATCAATAATGGCCAGCGTCGTATACGTAAAACTCATAGACGGGACAGCGTGTGACAGACTCATTCCACGAAAACGTGGGTGTGGTTTCTGTTGATCATGCCGGTTTCGGAGGGAGAACGGTTCGTGTATTCCAACTTCCGTTCGAAGTTCCTGCGGACATGGTTATGGGCAACACTTCGTCCCTAGGCACGTCCTTAATCATCCTGTGGAAAAATAGACCAGCTTCGAGACGTATCCCATACTCAAAGGAGTGCGCCAAATAAGAACTGAACTCCGGAAGCACATACCATCTTATGTGACAATAGGTGGCTGTCGAGCCATCGTTATATACGATGGTCAACGGAAAACTTGCTCTGGCTGCGAGCAGGAAGGCCATGTCCGAATTGACTGTCTTCAACGACGTCTCGTGCAGCTACCTCGGAACACACAGGACTCGCCACAGCAGATGACATCGCTGCCTATTACGTACGAGCAACGTGGATGACGCGCCTGACAGGCCCTTGCCCGTAGAGTCTGCGAGTATCGCCCCCGATCGCACGTCACTGACGGTGCAGATGACCCTGTCACTCCATCAGACAGACGCGCCACAGCAAAAAAATGGCTCTGAGCACTATGGGACTTAACTTCTAAGGTCATCAGTCCCCTAGAACTTAGAACTAATTAAACCTAACTAACCTAAGGACATCACACACATCCATGCCTGAGGCAGGATTCGAACCTGGGACCGTAGCGGTCACGCCGTTCCAGACTGCAGCGCCCAGAACCGCACGGCCACCCGGCAGACTGCGCCACAACAGCTGCGGAGCCACGGTCCAGTCGAACCCATCTTCAGAGATGGAAGCGGACCCGCAAGACGATCGCACTGAACAGTGAAAGGTGGCTACACTGAGCCACTGCGCCAGAGATTGCGCCAAAGAGTATTATTAAGCCGCCTACACAGTGCTTGGGAAGAACTCGTGGGAGTCGGTGCTTGCTGAGATGTGATACTGAAGAGTCTTGTTGAGATGTGGTAGTAGAGAGTCGGTGTGGAGATATATTGTAAGGATTAGAGTGATTTTCATCAATATAATTGAGGTAACAAACTCCTTTTCTTTTTTTTCTCATTATTTCAATGTCCTGAATAATGCGCCATTACAGGTTCAGTCAACAAAGCATCTGGCGTGTGTTCTTGTATTAGAGTGTAATTCTGCTTTCCTTACGCTATTATAGTATTTCTATTTTTTAATTACTTCAGTATAAATGATAGTTAAAATTTCTTGTCTTAGTGAAGAAGAACCGTGCCAGATGTGTACGTTGAATCACACTTCCACACACAGAACAGCTACACTTGAGCTTTGTTGGCTTCGTAGGTTTTATAGTTGCTGGGGACTTAATTAATTAATTGTGTTAACGAAAATTTTCATTTCATTCTTTGTTGTTGTTCCATGCAGTCAGATTGCGTAATAATACTAGTCAGGGCCAACCGATTACGAAACAGCGTAATGGGACATACAGCTACCAAAAATATCCTCATTTAAAATAATTAAGCCCCCATGCACGTGGCGACCGCTGATTCGGTTCGCCCCTTGGAATTCTTCTGATTGTAAAAATAGTAGACAGTAGTATTGTTGTAGTAATTTGGAGTTTAGTAATTGTAGTCTATTTTGCATGTGTAGATTTGGTAATTGTCATTCTTCTAATGGTATTTTTTCTCAGAATTTGATTTGTTGTCTTGTATACGCGTTTGACAATTTAGTGCAATTATTTCAATTGTTCGATTAATCGTGTTTGAGGGAAACTTTTCATGTAAATGGTATTGTTGGAGATAAAGAGTCATTGTGTGTAATTTTCGTACAGTGACGAGTTTTGTATATTTTGTAAATGATTATGCGATCAATGAAAAAGGCAAAAATGATGAATAGTGAGAATAACGAAATTGTTGACATGGCGAACTCGCCAACACAGGACAACAGTATGATGAATAATGAAGTGGAAAACAATTTAAAAAGTCGGGAAGATAGTCCGGAACCATTTCAACATTTTTCTCAATCAGAAAATTCACAGAATACGTGATTAACGATAGAAGATTCTGAAATAGTATCGAACACAGATAGCTTTATGGCTATGCAGCAGGAAGTTAGTTTTGCGGGAAATGTTAGGAGCGAAAAGAATTTCGAACCGGCTAACATGGAGCAGTTGATGGGTGTAATATTAAATTTGGGATCAGAAATAAAAACACGGTTAGACTCACAAATAGGAACAATTAAAACTGAGATGGGAACTTTGAGATCTGAATTAAAAACAGATAGGGGAACAATGGAGCAGTTTCGATCTGAATTTAAAACAGAGATAGGAAATTTACGATCTGAATTAAAAACTGATATGGGAACAATGGAAACACGGTTTGGATCTGAATTAAAAACAGAGATGGGAACTTTGGAAACACGGTTAGACTCACGAATAGGGACATGTTTCAAAAATATGAAAGATGAGTTAAAGAAAGAAATCAGAGAAGAAGTACAACCGATTTTGAATTCTCACAATAATAGATTACTTGCAGTAGAGATTAGACAAAGGGAACAGGATAGAGAACAGGAGGAAAGAGATCGCGTGATAGTACAGAAATTTTCAGAGTTAAATTTGCAACGTGTACACGGTAAGAAAGAAATATTTGAGAGAATCGAGGAATCCGTACCAAATGACAGAATAAATAACCTAACACAACAATATGAACAGTTAACTACCAAATGTGTTAATACTGAAACCCGAGTCGCGACACTTACGGAAGACGTAAATAACCAGAAAGAACAAATAGGTGATTTGTCGGAAAGAGTTGAGGAGATTTCAGATAAACTGACAAGTCTTAGTTTAAGTGGGGACAGAGATTCAGATGATACAGCACCATTGCCATTTGCAGAAACCGAAGAGTATCAGAACATAAATAAACATGTTGAAAATCAGGGAAAATTTAATGAACGCGCTAAAAGGGAAGTTGAGGCATTACGAAAGCAAGTCAAACAGATCGAAGGCGAAATCGTAGGAAAAGACGGCAAAAGAAATTTAGAATCACAGATACCAGAGGGGTTTGAAGAAAATAATTTGTTTCATTTACGGGATGCAACAAGAGAGCGCCAGGCGCGTGAATTTAACAATAATCGTCATTGGGACTGGGACAGACGCGGTAGGTCTTTGTCGCCACGAGGCGAAAACTTTGACTATAAACACTTTTTGACTGTTCGGAAATTTAAGATCTTCCGCAATTCTAAGAATGACATACATCCATGTTCATGGTTAGATCAATTTATGTACGCACTCCCACCAAATTGGCCACTAAGTCACAAACTGGAATTTATGTGTGGATATTTAGAAAACGAACCGGCGACGCGGATGCGCGCACTCATTAGAGATTGTAATAATCTGAATGATTTTTATCATGCATTTCTATCGGCATATTGGTCCGAAAACACGCAAGACAGAGTCAAACACAGTCTTATTATGCAGCGTAATTTCAAACAGTCTGAGTTCCGCACGCCAGCGGAATATTTTGAAGACATGATTCGAAAGAATCAGTTCCTTTCCAACCTTTATAGCCCGACTGAATTAATTCGCATTTGTTTAACTAAGCTGCCACAATCCATAAGACAAATTGCTTTAGCTGGAAGATGTAAAGACGACATCGAGACTTTTAAGACTTTGTTGCAAGAACTTGAGTATGACAACGACGACGGGACTTCTTGTAACTTTTTCAGTAACAGTAATTACAATAGATTTTCAGAGAAAAGGGATAGTGATCGGAACGGGCGTTATATGGGTAACTTTGAGAATGACAGACGTAACAGACAGGACAATAGATACCAGCCTTATGACAATAACAGACGTTCTAACAGAAATTACACAGACAATTATAATAACGGTAATTCCTACCGGAATGATCAATCATACGGAAACAGTAATCGGTATCATCAAGACAGAAATTATTCATACAGTAATAGAAATTCTTACTACAGAAATAACCAGGGTAGTAGATACAACAACAATTTCAGAAGTGACAGTCGAAATTACACAAGAAGTAGTTACGCAGACAGACAGGAAAACAGAAATTTTAATAACAGACACAACCAAGAATTTGCATCTAACAGACAGGAGGGACCTAATTGGCATCCTCCACGTGACAGAACTTCAGAGAGACAAGTGCAAATAGTAGAAATTGATTCGCGAAATGACGCGAATAGTCAAAGACGTGACGCAAACAATCGACAATGACTTGCAGCTTCGGCTTCTGGCAGCAATATAGACGGTTCAGAAAGTAATGACACTACGACTTTACACTACGTACGCCTGGAAGACATGAGAGACATTTTGTTAGACGAAAAGGAAAATAATGTAGACGCATTTTTACATCCTGTTATTGAAGTATGTGTGGGTAAGAATAAGTTCACTGCAGTTTTAGATTCTGGGAGCCCACTGAATGTCATTAGTGAATCAGTTTTTCGTATATGTGTAAGAACTATTGCTTGTCCTGTGTTACCTATTTCTAAAACTACAATTCGAGGAGCGATTTCTGGAAAAAGTGTGGAAGTCAAACAACAGACCAATTTAAATTTCATTTGTCAAGGATACGAATTTTCTGCTAATTTTATTATTGTTCCATTACTCAGTACACAAATTATATTAGGTATGGAGTTTCTTAACGCACATAAGGCAATTTTGAACTTTAAAGAAGGAAGTGTGAATTTGACTGTTGCCGGAATGCCGAAAAGTTTGAAATTTTTCGAGTGTTTAACAAGAACTGAGTCAGATACAAAATGTTTGAGGTTTCTTACTTCTGATGTTTTCGTTGAGCATTATGACGACTGTGTGTTTATTCATGACAATGACAATAGATACAGAGACGCGATGGATGATATAATTAATAGCGAAGAATTAATTAATGAAAAGGTTAAGAAAGCTGAAGTGCCAGATGCCGTTGCAAGAGAAGAGCTGCACCACATTTTGACTTCACATGCTACAGTATTTAGTCATCATACAGGAACTATACAAGGCCTACAATATTTATTTAAAGTAAAAGAACACACACCATTTCGGGGGGAAACGTACGCTATTCCCTTGGCTTACAGAGATAAGGTTAAGAATGAACTTCAGTACATGTTAGATCAGGGCATTATTGAGCCAGCAGTCAGTCCTTATACCAGCCCATTACAAATGGCTCTGAGCACTATGGGACTCAACTGCTGTGGTCATAAGTCCCCTAGAACTTAGAACGACTTAAACCTAACTAACCTAAGGACAGCACACAACACCCAGCCATCACGAGGCAGAGAAAATCCCTGACACCGCCTTGAATCGAACCCGGGAACCCGGGCGTGGGAAGCGAGAACGCTACCGCACGACCACGAGATGCGCAGCCCATTACACGTTGTTCTTAAAAAGGATGGGTCAATTCGTTTGGTTCTGGATTCCAGACAGATAAATAATATCATCATTCCTGAAACTGACCGTCCACAAAATTTAGATGAACTTCTTCAACATTTTCATGGAATTAAAGTTTTATCCACGATTGATATGCGCGCAAGTTTTTGGCAAATAGACCTCCACCCTGATTGTAGAAAATACACTGCCTTTTTAGCCCTTGGTAACTGTTACCAGTTTCGGAAATTACCGTTTGGACTTACTGTATCTTCAGCAGCATTCATTCGTAGCTTAAATGAAATTTTACCTGTTTATCTTCGTGACAATATTACTTCATATGTTGACGATATTCTTATTGCTAAACATTCTTGGAGTGAGCACAACAAAATTTTGGATTCATTGTTACGTATCTTTGTGAGAGTTGGCATTACAGTGAACTTAGAAAAATCTGAATTTGGTCGTTCACAGGTGAAATTTCTCGGTAACATTATTTCTACAGAAGGTATTCTTCCTGATCCAGAAAAATTAGACGCTATTCGTAACTATGCTGTTCCTACCACAAAACGTGATGTTCGTAGTTTCCTTGGTGTCTGTAATTTTCTTCAACGCTTTGTTAGATTGGACGATTTGGCCACACCTCGTTTATGTGAACTATCTGGAAAGAAATCTAATTGATGTTGGGATGAGGAAGCTCAGACAGAATTTGAACAGCTTCGTGATGCTTTAGTTGCTGCTCCACTTCTTTCACATCCGGATTTATCTAAAGATTTTTGTTTGGCGACGGACTCATCATACAAGGGCCTGGGTGCACATTTATTTCAAGAGATAGAAGAAAACGGCGTTGTAGTACAGAAGACTATTGCATTTGGAAGTCGTGTTCTCTCTAAATCAGAAAAGAATTATTCGATTACGGAACTTGAAGCTTTGGCTATTGTTTGGGCTTTCACAAAATTTCGCACATTTTTGTTTGGCAGACATACTAAGGTTTATACCGATCATCGAGCTCTGGAATTTCTTATGTCAACAAAATTAACTCACGGCACATTGTCACGATGGGCGTAGTACCTACAGGAATTTGATTTTAGTATTGTTTACATACAGGGTTCTTCAAGTATTGTTGCTGATGCTTTGTCACGTGCACCTATGGGTTTGAAACAAAGTGCTGAAGAGGACTGCATAGAAAACAATTATTGTTTGATGTATATTCAAGGTGTTGCTTTTGAGAACTTTATTTCGTCTTCGCTCCAGGACATCGCTAAGGAGCAAAATAAGGATCCAATCTGGAAGGACATTAAGGAGAAGTGGAGGAGAAAGGAAAGCGTAGCGATTAGACAGCATTATTTAGTCCGCAATGACATTCTTTTTAAACGAAAATCGGTCGACAACTCTGTTTGGTTAGTTTGTATTCCTGATGAGTGGGTTAATAAGCTGATTTGGTATACGCATTTCAGTTATGCACACTTTGGTCCCAGAAAATGCTTTCATAAATTACGAGAAAATTGCTACTTCAGTAATATGGAAAAACGTATTCGATCTGTTCTGGCCAAATGCAAATTATGTCAAAAGGCTAAGCCGCCAACAGTTTCTCACAGAGCACCATTGTTTCCTATCATTCCAGCGAAATTATAGCAGATGGCTGCAGTCGATTTGTTCGGTCCAGTGGTTCGTTCTACTAATGGTTTTGCGTATATTTTCGTAGCAGTGGAGTTGACGTCAAAATATGTGTGTTTTACACCTTTACGCAAAGCAACAGCTCGTTCAGTATCTAACGCTTTCATCAAACATTTTCTTAAAGAAGTTGGTCATGTTGATAAGGTTATATCAGATAATGGATCACAGTTTCGTTCTAAAATTTGGCTTCGTACTCTACAGCGTCGTAAAATTAAACCAATCTTCATTTCACTTTTTCACCCTCAATCTAACGCTTCAGAGAGATGGATGAAGGAAATCAATAAATTGTGTCGTCTTTATTGTCATCAGAATCACAGAACTTGGGATCAGTATCTTCATATTTTTCAAAACATTCTGAATGAACTCCCTAATGATTCAACTTCTTTACCGCCTTTACTGATATTAAAAAACAAAGCACCGACAAATCGCATTTCTGAAATCGTTCCTTTTCCGCCTACACGGAAACTACGGCATTCTGAAGTTGTGAACCTGGCTCTACAAAATATTGCATCTGCGGCTGCTAGAAGAGAGAAATCAGCTAAGCGTCCTGGTCGTTCAAAAATCTTGTCAGTTGGTCAGAAGGTGTTAATTAAGTCTCACCGTTTGTCTCATAAAGAAAAAGGCTTGTGTCGCAAATTTTTTCTGCTTTATAACGGTCCATATAGAATTCGTAAAATTATTCATGATAACACTGTTGAAGTAGAAACTCTTAAATCTCGACGCTCTAAGGGAATACATCATATATCTAACGTTAAAATTTTTGTGGAATGACATACTTTCGAGAAACCAACAGCTACATGTAAACACGCAGAGAGTACAAGGAGACCGCGCTGTGTTTTGGCGGCGGCACATACTCAAAGCAACAGTCAAGTCTGCGCGCCGCACAAGGCAGTTGTTGACCGCGAACAATTGCTTCCTACGTCACGCGCCTACAGCTGATCGAGCGCTCAGTGCGATTGCACTGACAGCCGTAAACAAATACACAGTTTAATTTCTCCGTTTAAATTCAGTATAAAGCTATAGTGACATGATGAATTATGTTATTAACATTCAGTATTTTCCGGGATACGGTTGTATAAAATATTTAAGAACTTCAGGTAAATCCTGTGTGTCTCCGACGTTAAGAGGACTTGCTATCGAGAAATTTTCAGGAAGAATGTAATTTCGAAGAAGAAACTAATAAACTAAAAAGGGTAAATATTAATTGAGTTCATTTTTCAGGTAACATATTTCCACTTAGGTACGTACTTTAGACGTAATTTGCTGCTCGCGATTACGTGATTCATACTTTGTGCTAATTTCATGTTCTATGAATTTACGTTCCCCCATGAACCATGGACCTTGCCGTTGGTGGGGAGGCTTGCGTGCCTCAGCGATACAGATAGCCGTACCGTAGGTGCAACCACAACGGAGGGGTATCTGTTGAGAGGCCAGACAAACGTGTGGTTCCTGAAGAGGGGCAGCAGCCTTTTCAGTAGTTGCAAGGGCAACAGTCTGGATGATTGACTGATCTGGCCTTGTAACAATAACCAATACGGCCTTGCTGTGCTGGTACTGCGGACGGCTGAAAGCAAGGGGAAACTACAGCCGTAATTTTTCCCGAGGGCATGCAGCTTTACTGTATGATTACATGATGATGGCGTCCTCTTGGGTAAAATATTCCGGAGGTAAAATAGTCCCCCATTCGGATCTCCGGGCGGGGACTACTCAAGAGGATGTCGTTATCAGGAGAAAGAAAACTGGCGTTCTACGGATCGGAGCGTGGAATGTCAGATCCCTTAATCGGGCAGGTAGGTTAGAAAATTAAAAAGGGAAATGGATAGGTTGAAGTTAGATATAGTGGGAATTAGTGAAGTTCGGTGGCAGGAGGAACAAGACTTCTGGTCAGGTGACTACAGGGTTATAAACACAAAATCAAATAGGGGTAATGCAGGAGTAGGTTTAATAATGAATAGGAAAATAGGAATGCGGGTAAGCTACTACAAACAGCATAGTGAACGCATTATTGTGGCCAAGATAGATACGAAGCCCACACCTACTACAGTACTACAAGTTTATATGCCAACTAGCTCTGCAGATGACGAAGAAATTGAAGAAATGTATGATGAAATAAAAGAAATTATTCAGATTGTGAAGGGAGACGAAAATTTAATAGTCATGGGTGACTGGAATTCGAGTGTAGGAAAAGGGAGAGAAGGAAACATAGTAGGTGAATATGGATTGGGGGACAGAAATGAAAGAGGAAGCCGCCTCGTAGAATTTTGCACAGAGCACAACATAATCATAACTAACACTTGGTTTAAGAATCATGAAAGAAGGTTGTATACATGGAAGAACCCTGGAGATACTAAAAGGTATCAGATAGATTATATAATGCTAAGACAGAGATTTAGGAACCAGGTTTTAAATTGTAAGACATTTCCAGGGGCAGATGTGGACTCTGACCACAATCTATTGGTTATGACCTGTAGATTAAAACTGAAGAAACTGCAAAAAGGTGGGAATTTAAGGAGATGGGACCTGGATAAACTAAAAGAATCAGAGGTTGTTCAGAGATTCAGGGAGAGCATAAGGGAGCAATTGACAGGAATGGGGGAAATAAATACAGTGGAAGGAGAATGGGTAGCTTTGAGGGATGAAGTAGTGAAGGCAGCAGAGGATCAAGTAGGTAAAAAGACGAGGGCTAGTAGAAATCCTTGGGTAACAGAAGAAATACTGAATTTAATTGATGAAAGGAGAAAATATAAAAATGCAGTAAGTGAAACAGGCAAAAAGGAATACAAACGTCTCAAAAATGAGATCGACAGGAAGTGCAAAATGGCTAAGCAGGGATGGCTAGATGACAAATGTAAGGATGTAGAGGCCTATCTCACTAGGGGTAAGATAGATACCGCCTACAGGAAAATTAAAGAGACATTTGGAGATAAGAGAACGACTTGTATGAATATCAAGTGCTCAGATGGAAACCCAGTTCTAAGCAAAGAAGGGAAAGAAGAAAGGTGGAAGGAGTATATAGAGGGTCTATACAAGGGCGATGTACTTGAGGACAATATTATGGAAATGGAAGAGGATGTAGATGAAGATGAAATGGGAGATATGATACTGCGTGAAGAGTTTGACAGAGCACTGAAAGACCTGAGTCGAAACAAGGCCCCCGGAGTAGACAATATTCCATTGGAACTTCTGACGGCCGTGGGAGAGCCAGTCCTGACAAAACTCTACCATCTGGCGAGCAAGATGTATGAAATAGGCGAAATACCCTCAGACTTCAAGAAGAATATAATAATTCCAATCCCAAAGAAAGCAGGTGTTGACAGATGTGAAAATTACCGAACTATCAGCTTAATAAGTCACAGCTGCAAAATACTAACACGAATTCTTTACAGACGAATGGAAAAACTAGTAGAAGCCAACCTCGGTGAAGATCAGTTTGGATTCCGTAGAAACACTGGAACACGTGAGGCAATACTGACCTTACGACTTATCTTAGAAGAAAGATTAAGGAAAGGCAAACCTACGTTTCTAGCATTTGTAGACTTAGAGAAAGCTTTTGACAATGTTGACTGGAATACTCTCTTTCAAATTCTAAAGGTGGCAGGGGTAAAATACAGGGAGCGAAAGGCTATTTACAATTTGTACAGAAACCAGATGGCAGTTACAAGAGTCGAGGGACATGAAAGGGAAGCAGTGGTTGGGAAGGGAGTAAGACAGGGGTGTAGCCTCCCCCCGATGTTGTTCAATCTGTATATTGAGCAAGCAGTAAAGGAAACAAAAGAAAAATTCGGAGTAGGTATTAAAATTCATGGAGAAGAAATAAAAACTTTGAGGTTCGCCGATGACATTGTAATTCTGTCAGAGACGCAAAGGACTTGGAAGAGCAGTTGAACGGAATGGACAGTGTCTTGAAAGGAGGATATAAGATGAACATCAACAAAAGCAAAACAAGGATAATGGAATGTAGTCTAATTAAGTCGGGTGATGCTGAGGGAATTAGATTAGGAAATGAGGCACTTAAAGTAGTAAAGGAGTTTTGCTATTTGGGGAGCAAAATAACTGATGATGGTCGAAGTAGAGAGGATATAAAATGTAGGCTGGCAATGGCAAGGAAAGCGTTTCTGAAGAAGAGAAATTTGTTAACATCCAGTATTGATTCAAGTGTCAGGAAGTCATTTCTGAAAGTATTCGTATGGAGTGTAGCCATGTATGGAAGTGAAACATGGACGATAAATAGTTTGGACAAGAAGAGAATAGAAGCTTTCGAAATGTGGTGCTACAGAAGAATGCTGAAGATTAGATGGGTAGATCACATAACTAATGAGGAAGTATTGAATAGGATTGGGGAGAAGAGAAGTTTGTGGCACAACTTGACCAGAAGAAGGGATCGGCTGGTAGGACATGTTCTGAGGCATCAAGGGATCACCAATTTAGTATTGGAGGGCAGCGTGGGGGGTAAAAATCGTAGAGGGAGACCAAGAGATGAATACACAAAGAAGATTCAGAAGGATGTAGGTTGCAGTAGGTACTGGGAGATGAAAAAGCTTGCACAGGATAGAGTAGCATGGAGAGCTGCATCAAACCAGTCTCAGGACTGAAGATAACAAAAAAAAAAAAAAAAAAAAAAAACAATGAATTTACGTGTGAAGCGACGTGCTTGCGTACATTTGCTGATTTTTGTCAATGTTTTATTAATGAACAGGATTGTTATTTGTATATATTATGCATCGCTTGGCTGCACTGCTTTTTCACTGATGTCATATTTTTTAATTATGTGTCTGCTGTGCTTATTTATATAAATTATAATTGTCACCTGATTTAATGTGCTGATGTGGTTAGGTATGTAAGTTATACTTTGTGATTTATCTGCTTGCGCCTTCATGTTTACTTATTAAGATTACATATGAACATTTATTTGCTTATGCTGATATGATGCTAATGACCTGTTTGCTGCTATGCGTATGGATTGCATATTTATACATTTCTGTTTGTTGTCATAACTACTCTTTAATTTGGTATATAGAAATGCTGATATACTGTGTACGAACATAGAGTTTAGGTCACACTATGGTATTAATTATAGATTGTTCGCTTGGCAGAGCCTCGTTGTAGGATTTGTGCTGCATCCACTTTTTGACATTCTGTTCACTACTGGTATATTTACTCGCTATTGCTTGTTTTGCTTACGCTCAGTGCCTTATATTTTTAAGATAAGAAAATGAACTGCTATAATTCGACGAACGACATTGGTACAAAGAACTTCGTTGAAGTCACATGAGCTGGAGGTTTTATGGAAGCTGTATAAATTTATGCTAATAGGAAGGAAGCTAACGACATGACATACCAAAACTAGGTTTAGACCATTGACAGTTATTACACTGCATTTTTCGTGAGCAATTGAAATAGGAAGTGACACTTGACACAAGAAATACTCCACATGTTTGCTTCTGTTTGCCATAATTCTTGAAGTGGTGTACACACTGTGAAATATTATGATCATTCACACTCCGTAATCGTACTTAATTACTGAGAGTTATTCGAACTAAGTCTGTTAGAGGTCATGTATGCATTTCTTTGTTTATAATTCATAATGAGTAGAAGATTTGGGTCAGATGGATTACACAGAGGTTGTGTGTTGACAGTGTGTCTTCGGATTGTATGGGATGATGAGATTTGCATTAGGATTTTATCTGTACTTGTTCGAGGAGACTGACTAGAGGAAATAGTTGTTATGGAAGTGAAATGATATTGGCAATAAGGTTTATATGTATCGACGCATTGAAGAGATATTATTGAGGTATTGAGATTATGTGAAGTTGATGATTATTGGAGTTTTGGTGGACAAGAGGTAAGGTAAATGATATTGATGATAAGATTTATATGTATCGACGTAAGAGGTATTATTGAAGAATTGAGATTATGTGATGCTGATGATTATTGGAGTTTTGGTATATAAGAGGTAAAGTAAGTGAGGTGCATATTTTTTTTGTTTTGTTGGTCTATATGGAACAAGGAAGATGAAGATAGCAGACTAGAACACTCAAGTAGAAGGAAGATTGTCTACACACACTTTGTTAAATCACTAAGCAGTATATACTCTTTTTTTGAAGAGAGGAAGTATTTGCATATCTTGGCTCACTGACAGTTGTTCAACAACAGTACATTTGATCTGGCTTGGCAAACATTGGTGTTGACATGATGACTATGACGTTGACTAACTATTATTGACTGTTATACATTGCTGCCACTACTACTTGATACACAAGATTAACATCAAATTTTGACAGAATTGCATTTACACAGTTAACACTATTCAATTACACAGTAGTACTTAATGTGGATGAAAGATGAGTGAGTGTGTTTCGTGTGCTTTCCTTTCCTAATCCTACCCACCTATCTCCTAAATATTATTTTATTTCTTTGTAGTGGCTTGCACTGACACCCATAAATATTATAGGTTTACTGATATTTGAGTATTTGTAATAGTTAATATGACAATTATCTGACATCATTTGCGTGTTTGTTATGATTTGTATGTTTAGTGTAAAAGCATTTGTATGTGCATTCAAACTATTGTTCATGCCTGAACTGTCTGATTAGTGATGGTGAATATTATGAACTGTTACCTGCACTTTTTCAACATAATGGGTGCCACTTAGGAATGATTAATTTCTGCTGATGAACTGTGTGATTAGTATAGTGAATATTATGGACTGTTACTTGTACTTTTTCTACATGATTGGTGCCACTAGGACATGTTTAATTTCTGCTAATAAACTCTGATGAACAGTGTGATCAGTGATAGTGAATATTATGGACTGCTCTCTGGATCTGCTCATCATTGCTAGGTGCAACTGATGGACTGCTTTTATTGAAATGATGTCACTTGTTGGTGTCTGCACCTGCTCAACAATGCTGGGTGCCACTGATGGACTGCTTCTGGTGAAATGATGTCACTTGTTGGTGTCTGCACCTGCTCAACATTACTGGGTGCACAGATGGAGCTACTTCTATGGAAATGATGTCACTTGTCGGTGTCTGCACCTACTCAACATTGCTGGGTGCCACTGTTAGAACTGTTTCTACTAAAATGATGTTACTTCTTGCTGTCTGCACCTACTCAACATTGCTGGGTGCCACTGATGGATTGCTTCTACTGAAATAATGTCACTTGTTGGTGTCTGCACCTATTCAACATTGCTGGGTGCCACTGATGAACTGCTTCTACTGAAATGATGTCACTTGTTGCTGTCTGCACCTGTTCAACATTGCTGGGTGCCACTGATGGACTCCTGCTACTGAAAAGATGTCATCTGTTGGTGTCTGCACCTGCTCAACATTACTGGGTGCCACTGTTGGACTGTTTCTACTGAATTGTTGCTGTCTGCACCTGTTCAACATTGCTGGGTGCAACTGATGAACTGCTTCTACTGAAATAATGTCACTTGTTGCTGTGTGTACCTGCTCAACACTACTGGGTGCCACTGATGAACTGCTTCTACTGAAATAACGTCACTTGTTGCTGTGTGTACCTGCTCAACATTACTGGGTGCCACTGATGGACTGTTTTTTACTGAAATAATGTGACTTGTTGCTGTGTGTACCTGCTCAACACTACTGGGTGCCACAGATGGAACTGCTTTTACTAAAATGATGTCACTTGTTGGTGTTTGCACCTGTTGACCATCGCTGGGTGCTACTACTGGAACTAATCATTGAAAGCATTTTATGTGAACATTTGTATAAACTGATTTTTTGTGTATTGTGTAAACTATTATGTAAAGCCACATCTATGAAAGAATTTGTATTGCCTACTGTATTTTATATATTAGGTTATTGAAAGGTCAGTGCAAAGCCAAAATTTTAACTAATTATGTGATATTTACGTATTAATATTATCTTTTATTTTTGTCTGTATTTTTGTGGACGAAATTGGTGGTATTTTCACCACCAATGCTGGCAAAAATACCATCAAATTCTGGCCTGTGGAGGAGGGGCATATGAAAGGTGGCTACACTGAGCCACTGCGCCAGAGATTGCGCCAAAGAGTATTATTAAGCCGCCTACACAGTGCTTGGGAAGAACTCGTGGGAGTCAGTGCTTGCTGAGATGTGATACTGAAGAGTCTTGTTGAGATGTGGTAGTAGAGAGTCGGTGTGGAGATATATTGTAAGGATTAGAGTGATTTTCATCAATATAAATGAGGTAACAAACTCCTTTTCTTTTTTTTCTCATTATTTCAATGTCCTGAATAATGCGTCATTACAGGTTAAGTCAACAAAGCAACTGGCGTGTGTTCTTGTATTAGAGTGTAATTCTGCTTTCCTTACGCTATTATAGTATTTCTATTTTTTAATTACTTCGGTATAAATGATAGTTAAAATTTCTTGTCTTAGTGAAGAAGAACCGTGCCAGATGTGTACGTTGAATCACACTTCCACACACAGAACAGCTACACTTGAGCTTTGTTGGCTTCGTAGGTTTTATAGTTGCTGGGGACTTAATTAATTAATTGTGTTAACGAAAATTTTCATTTCATTCTTTGTTGTTGTTCCATGCAGTCAGATTGCGTAATAATACTAGTCAGGGCCAACCGATTACGAAACAGCGTAATGGGACATACAGCTACCAAAAATATCCTCATTTAAAATAATTAAGCCCCCATGCAACAGCATCCCTCAGCAGACGTGGAGACTCCACCACGAAAACGGCGCCGGCCGGGGTAGCCGAGTGGTTCTCGTCGCTACAGTCCTGCCTCGGGCATGGATGTGTGTGATGTCCTTAGGTTAGTTAGGTTTAAGTAGTTATAAGTTCTAGGGGACTGATGACCTCAGAAGTTAACTCCCATAGACCAAGACGATGAACGAGACAGAGGGAAAGATCGTGATTCGTTTCCACCGACTGGCCAGGACAACATCACACCCACAGCGTCTGTGCTACAGACGGTGGAGAAGCCGCCACATCAAAGAGACGCGATGGGTACAATTATGCAACAGTATGACGTCCCACTTTCAGATGAATGCCCGTCAACAGCGAAAGTCCTCACCAATGCATTAAGAGATTGGGCACAAGAAATGGACCATACTGATATAATGCATGAGGTCGACGTTCAATTATTGGTTCCCACCGAAAAAGAGCTAGGAGGATACTTTGTCTGTGGCGGCCAAATACGCTGTGTCATGTGGTCCCGGTCCAGGAAGAGTGCTCCTAGACAGCGGATTCGTAGGTGCGTGACTTCCAAGCAGTACACAACCGATGTCACACGCCTACCGCGCTGGTACAGTTAACATCAATGGTATTGGCAAACCAGACAGATCCAAAAGCTACAAGATACACTGCGGGCAGCGGCCGTCGACATAGTTTGTATGCAGGAGGTACGAAACGATGCCCCAGTTTGGTTTGACAGGTTACGACTGTAGCGGTGGCACAGCCATACTGTTAGAACGCTGTCAAATATTTACCATCGACCCATGGTGTTGCCCTGACTATAGGAGATGTCCGTTTCGTGAATGTTTACGCACCATCTGACTCGACGAAGAGATACGAACGCACAACCTTTTACGCACAGGAAGTGTCATCGCTACTTCTAGGAGGTCAGGAGAATTGTACAGTCGGCGGAGACTTCAACTGCATTCTGCGGCCCGAGGACCAACGACCAAATTTCGTCTCTTGCCCGGCCTTACTAGTACTGGTCCGGGATCTTGCACTGCACTGGGAAATGACGCGCGGTGACAGCCGTGGATGTAAGTACTTTACAAGCCACTCAGCCAGTCAACTAGGCAAGGTTGTGTAACGTGGGCAACGCTAGGCGACGATTGACGCTGAGGTGTGGCCTACGGTCTTTACAGACCACCAGGCTCACAAAGTCATCTCCACCATCGCTCTTCCAAGACAAAAGACATGGTGCAGTAGGGGCCCGTGAAAGCTCAACGTGACCCACCTGCGGAATGAGAAGTGTTTACGGCGTCAACGTTCGGACGATTCAACGCTTAAATGGTGCCTCTGGTGCTTTACACAGAACGTTCACACGATACGCCAAGATAAGTAACATTGGCAACGGGCGACTTCCGAGTTTTATTACACAGCCGTACGTGAGTTGCCGACGCAAACACCGTCTCCCGACCGTCAGCAGGCTGTCCAATGTATCAAAGCATAAATGCTGCGTCTTACGACAGTGAAGATGGAAGGAGTTTTTAAAGTATGTGCGAGGATGCTCGACGGATTACGCAACGAACGGTCGTCTTCACACTATACAGTGAGAGAAAGAAGGCAGCAGCTACGTACACTTATACAGGATATCGAAATGGCACATGGATTGAGAACCGCGTTACAGAAGGATATTGCACGTGCTTTCGCTCAACACTATAGCAGTTTCTACGTGGAGGTCCAGCCGGACAGAGCAGGACTGGCAGACATCCTTCGCGAAATGCCAGCGGACAAGCATCCCACTTAGGTGGACGGCCTTATGGCTGAAATCACCATAGATGATCCGGACGCTGCCCTAAAGTGCGGTGCGTTAAACAAATCCCCTGGATCGGATGGGTTTCCTCTTGAGTTCTACCGCACCTTTGCTCCTCTGATGGGATCAACGTGGATACACCTACCTTAAGTGTCCCTACCGAGTTCACAGAGGGTATCATAATACCCGTTCCAAAACCAGGTGCTGGTCGTAGGCCACAAGACTATCGGCCATTGACATTATCGAACGGGGACTACAAAATCTTTGCACCTATCCTTCGTGCTCGCTTTCAAGCGGCGATAGAGGACACAATACATTTAGATCAAATGTGTCTAGGTGGGAAGAGCAATATACACACAGCGCTAGGGGCATACAGGGATGTCATAACAAAAAAATGGCTCTGAGTACTATGGGACTTAACATCTGAGGTCATCTGTCCCCTAGAACTTAGAACTACTTAAACCTAACTAACCTAAGGACATCACACACATCCATGCCCGAGGCAGGATTCGAACCTGCGACCGCAGCAGCAGCGCGGTTCCAGACTGAAGCGCCGAGAACCGCTCGGCCACAACGGCCAGCTGTCATAACACTGATGTCGGCATGTAGATTACGAGAAGCCCTTCTGACAGTGGATTTCGACCACGCTTTCGACCGAGTCGGCCATGTTTTTCTATGCGGGGTCATGGAACGGATGGGAATCCTCTGGACACGACGTTGAGGCTGATTCATGGCGCACTCTCTAGTCTTGGTGAACGGTGCTAGCTCAGGACTTATCACGGCCTAGCGCTCATTGCGGCAAGGTTGTCCCCTTTCGGCCATCTTATTTGCAGTCGCTCTTGGACTTACACTACACGACCTCCGACAACGCCTTGAAGGCGTCCAACTACGGATCACATCTTTTCAATGCCGTGCATACGGCGACGACGTCCTTTTTGGTGAAGTCAGGAGACAAAATCAAGGCGGCGCTGGAATGGCTTCAGCAGGATGAAGCGGTGGCGGGTAGTGTCATAAGCCTAAGAAGGACCCGATGTATGGAAGTGGGCAGAGGGCTGCCATCAAGGACAGCAGTGCCCATCACCAAGGTCCCCAGTCTCAAGTGTTTGGGAGTGGTATTCCATGGAAACATACGATGTACAGCGGTGGATGATTATCGATGGCTACTGCCACATTATGTCATTGTCTTTTTGGCACCAAAAATAAGTCGCCTGCCACACATACTGCCGTTGCCCAGAACGATCACGTCAAGACTACATTAGGCCTTCGGACATTTCGTGAGTGCTGACTTCCTCCTCAAAATTAGCTACGATACCTTGACGCTGCCACTGAGACGAGGAGGCATTTCTTAGTACGATGCAACGGTATTGGAGAACCGAGCACGTCACATTAATGGGCACTGTGATCAACGAAGTGCCCCCCACCCCCATTCACTCTGCCTACCAGTCAATGTTGTACACATCACGGCACACTTTCGGGACTTCTTCGTCGATTACAGTTACGTTCACGACAGTTTGTTGGAGACCAGGCTGCCCACAACGAATGATATATATCGCAGCTTCCTTCAGCAACTACCTCGCAGTGTGGTCGAACAGAAGTACCCGGCGATAAAGTGGCAGCGGTTTATCTTCCCTCTCTCCCTACAGAGGTACGTGCGTTGTGGCTATGTTGTGGTGAACGGCAAATTCCCGAATCGTCAACAACTGCACTCTATTCACCTGGTCGACACGCCTATATGCCACCACTCCGACGAACACTGTTTGGTTTGTGGCAAGGCAATCGACTGTTGGCTTCTAACGAGGAAAATTCAGACCCTTTTACTGCATACGGTGCACACGGCGATCAAAACTGGCGACCGACTGTTCCTGGACAAAGTATACTTTCTCACCGCCAGGACAAACGCCGTAAACTGGATAAAGGGGATGCTGACGTAGTATCTGTATCGAAACAATGACAAGAACGTCATAGACTTCTGATACATACTGCAAGAGCGACATGTGATCTTGCGGCGACCCGTGAAACACAGAACACGTTTTTCCAGTTACTTGGGTTCGTTATTTACAGACCCTCCGGCTAGCTGGGGTGTTCTGGGTATGGGAAGTGAAATGAGAAGATAGCTCCACGTTCACGAACTTACGTTTATGCCTGATGTATTCAGGGGACTATATATCGTTTTTAAGTTATCGTGAAGCCGACCTGGATACATGCCAACAAGGCCGTTGTAGGGTCCCGTTCCCTTGTTTTTTTTTTTTTTTTTTTTTTTTTTCGTGCAGAACTCTTTAAATCCAGACGGCGTTGGGAGCCGTTTTTACGTTTGGACGTATTGAAGTGTATGTTGTGTCTTGCATTTATAAAAGACAAAAAACGCAACAAGCACAAAAACCTTCAAATAAAAATCAAATAAAATTTTAAAAGATAAAATAAAAAAAACATTTCATTCCTTGGACCACATCCCCAGAAAAGGGAGGGAGGAGTCATTGTGGCCAGGCCTCAGGTTGCGACCCCTGTCCGCCCTACCTCCGCCAGCCCTTGACCTGATCCCATAAAAAAAGTGGGTAGCGTCTTGGACTAGTAAACTGGGAGCGGGTTCTGACACCGCCACTGTTTATGTTTTTAATAAAAATGATCAACAATGGCGGCCGAAGACTGCCACCCTTAGGGTGGGAAATTGGCCCCAAAGCGAAAGAATCAGCAATGATCAACGGCATGAGGATTCAATAGGCTATGGAAACCACTGCTTGAAAGATACATAATGTATATCCACAGGACATGTGGCATGCAAAGTGGCCTAATAATCTCTCCTTTGACAAAAATTTCCGGACTAGTCTCCCATTCGGATCTCCGAGACAAGACTGGCAATAAGGAGATGATCAGGAGAGAAAGATAGAATAACCAAATAACACGTAACGTTCTACGGGTCAGGGCGTGGAATGTCAGAAACTGGAACCTAGTAGGGAGCTAGAAAATCTGAAAAGGGAAGCCCATGACTAGATATGGAGGCGATCAGTGAAGTGAAATGGAGAGAAGACAAGGATTTCTGGTCAGACGTGTATAGAGGTATGTCAATGGCAGCAGAAAATGGTAAAACGGGAGTAGGATTTATTGTGCTGGCTCTAAGCACTATGGGACTCAACTGCTGAGGTCATAAGACCCCTAGAACTTAGAACTACTTAAACCTAACTAACCTAAGGACAACACACACATCCATGCCCGAGGCAGGATTCGAACCTGCGACCGTAGCGGTCGCGCGATTCCAGACTGTAGCGCCTAGAAACGCTCGGCCACCAGCGGCCGGCATTTATTGTGCATGCGAAGGTAGGTCAGAGAGTGAGTTACTGTGACCACTTCAGTGAAATCGACAGCAAACCAACACCGATAAAATAATTCGTGTGTACAAGCCAACGTCGGAAGCAAAAGATGAAGAGATAGAGAGAGTATGTGAGCATGTCGAACAAGTAATTCAGTACGTAAAGAGAGATGAAAATTCAATAGTTATGGGGGACTGGAGTGCGGCTGTAGGGGATGGAGTAGAAGAAAGGGTTGGAGGAGATTGAGAGCATGGTGAAACATTCCCTTGGAAAATTTTTATAAATGACAGTGCTGGAAAAACTCTTATGTTATTTGATTTTCAAACAGCTGAGCAAAACTGAACGTACTCAGACATTTCTCTCTTTACTTATTCTGGTCATCACTAAACTGACACACAATATTTTTAGCGGAACGCAATCTGACTTTGAATAAACCCTACAAAAGAATGGCCCTGACTAACAATAACCTATAGCTTTCATGAATCACTTACCTCACAAAAATCTTCGTTACCCGAACTACTGCAATACAGCGAGTTTATCAGTTTATGACATCCAGTCTTACAAATTTCGTTTTTCTGACGGACACACGTCCAGATCGTCCGCTCTCAAAACTCTGCCATCTCTCTTCCCACATCCACCACTGCTGGCGGCTCACCTCCAACTGCGCAACGCTACGCGCTGTTCACATCCAACTGCCCAACACTACAATAGCGAACAACAATGCAAACCAGCCACAGACTGCACACAGCACAGTCAGTGATTTTCATATAGAGCGCTACGTGGCGTTACCAACATAAAAACCTAAACAGCCTACTTACAATGGTAGTAGGAGTGTGGGAGAGGAGAAATTCTAATAGAGTTCAGCAACAGATTCCTGATAGTAATAGCGAATATTTTGTTCGAGAATTACTAAAGAGGCATGCTGGGAAAAGGCTCAGAGATATGCGAAGACTTCTGTACGCAAAATTTTATCCCTATCAATTCACTTTCGTGGATAGACCTGAAGATGGTGTAATGGAATACCGAAACTGGTTGAAAAATAAATTAAATGCAAAAGTGTCAGCTGCAGGTTCATTACATCTTGAACATTCAGTCTTGGTAACCACCTATTACAAGGACGGACATACTAAAGTATAACAAGTCGTGATCATTGCCGCATTGTGTTCTTACTGACTCAATTTCGCTTTCTCGCACGCCATTACAGCAACACATCGCTGATCTCGGATCCCATGAGGGTCATTTAAAATGTCACTAGAAAAATAGCCATATTTCTCAGTGGACATGCTGGCTCAGTGTTCCGCAGAGCCAACCACTACACGCATGCAGCAGCAGATTAGCGGGTGGACTATCTGATTAACAAACGGCATGGGGGCGCGCACTGTGGCTAATTAAAGGGCAGGTGGATGGCCAGGTTTGTGGAGGGGGCTGGAAGTGGGAGGGAGAAGGGGAGGGGTTAAGCCAACCGCACCCCTGCTGCGTGCCTGGCTACAGTGGGCGCACCATTTTTGAGCCAACAAGCTGTACGAACAACCACGGCCGGCGGCCTGGCAGTCGCCAGTGCAGTTACTTACTCATGAAACGGTTTTAGTACCACTACCAGTAAAAAAAAAAAAATTATTGATAGAGAATTATTTATTTAGCGACATGGTTCGAGGTGATATCATCAGGTTGTACTGGCATTACAGAAACATTTAACGTAAGTGTACACAAATATTAAAGTTTCTTTACATGACTGTTGTGATCATCCTCTCCACAAGGTGATCACAACAGACATGTAAAGAAACTTCAGTATCTTTTATACTGATAAAATTCTCTCACATGGATAGTCAGGCAGCAGTTAAGAGTTGACGGTAAATTGAGTTCATGGTTCAGAGTAGTTTCAGGGGTAAGACAAGGCTGCAACCTGTCTCCACTGTTGTTCATATTGTTTATGGATCATATGTTGAAAACAATAGACTGGCGGGGTGAGATTAAGATGTGTGAACACAAAATAAGCAGTCTTGCATATGCGGATGACTTAGTTGTGGTGGCAGATTCGACTGAAAGTTTGAAAAGTAATATTTCAGAGCTAGATGAGAAATGTATGGACTATGGTATGAAGATTAGCTTCTCCAAAACGAAAGTAATGTCATTGGGAAAGAAATATAAACAGATTGAGTGCCAAATAGGAGGAACAAAGTTAGAACAGGTGGACGGTTTCAAGTACTTAGGATGCATATTCTCAAAGGATGGCAACATAGTGAAAGAACTGGAAGCGAGGTGTAGCAAAGCTAATGCAGTGACCGCTCAGCTACGATCTACTCTCTTCTGCAAGAAGGAAGTCAGTACCAAGACTAAGTTATCTGTGCACCGTTCAATCCATCGACCAATTTTGTTGTATGGGAGCGGAAGCTGGGTGGGATCAGGTTACCTTATCAATAAGGTTGAGGTTACGGATATGAAAGTAGCTAGGATGATTGAAGGTACTAACTAAGGAGGGTGTCCACAATGAGGAAATCAAAGAAAGACTGGGAATGAACTCTATAGATGTAGCAGTCAGGGCGAACAGGCTTAGATGGTGGGGTCATGTTACATGCATGGGAGAAGCAAGGTTACCCAAGAGACTCATGGGTTCAGCAGTAGAGGGTAGAAGGAGTCGGAGCAGACCAAGGAGAAGGTACCTAGATTCGGTTAAGAATGATTTTGAAGTAATAGGTTTAACATCAGAAGAGGCACCAATGTTAGCACTGAACAGGGGATCGTGGAGGAACTTTATAAGAGGGCTATGCTCCAGACTGAACGCTGAAAGCCGCGGTGGTCTCGCGGTTCTAGGCGCGCAGTCCGGAACCGCGCGACTGCTACGGTCGCAGGTTCGAATCCTGCCTCGGGCATGGATGTGTGTGATGTCCTTAGGTTAGTTAGGTTTAAGTAGTTCTAAGTTCTAGGGGACTGATGACCACAGCTGTTAAGTACCATAGTGCTCAGAGCCATTTGAACGCTGAAAGGCATAATCAGTCTTAAATGATGATGATGATGATGAATTCTCTCGCACTTCCAGCCACGTCAAGTGGTTAAAAACCTGCGAGATTTCGACAGAGTGCTCCTCTGCCATTGTCAAATGTTGACTGCCGTATTTTTGCCCTTTGTATTTAGGTTAAAACAGCCGGCTTCGTCCCCGGTAGCCAGTGCAGCGCCGTATAAGGTAAAATTTTGGTTACAGGACACCGCGACTGCTTCATCCTTCCCTAGTTGTGCTTGGATGTAGGCCGCCGTATGCTTTTATTTGGGCGCTGTCAGAAAGGTTTATCTCGGTCGCTTCTTTTTTTAACGCTGTCCCAGAAAACAGTTGTCCGTTTAACAATGATGACTCATAGAATGCAATTCGGTGTCTGTTTTCCAGAATATTTTCTGTTACCGCCGATTTCTCAGTGTAGGTCACTCAGAAACACTTCCATGTTGTAGTGCGCTATTCAATAATGCAAATTGTCTGTCCCACATAAAACTTCCCACAGTCACATGATATTTTGTAAATCATCTTTCACAGGTCTCATCAGTTGCCGAATTTTTGCTGGGGACCTGAAGACAGAATTGATTTTACACGAGATTCTGCCATGGAGCTGTACCATCTCTTACATTCTTTGCAATTCTGGTCGAAATATCGCTAAGCGTTAAATGCAGTATCTAATCAAAAACATTTACACATCACTCTGTAATTCTGGACTGAGCACTAGATGTTAGCGACATGCGGGCAGTCAATACAAAGGGATGTGGGGAGTATTAAGTTGTCAATAGCGGAATAGTTACTGCAGAATGGGTCGATCAGTAGAGTTCGATGACTTCGGACGTCGACTAGTCGTTGGAGTAACAGATCCACCATGGACATTTCAAGCCTTCTTAAGCTGCCCAAGCCGATGTCGATTTGCATTTCCCAGTGAAGTGTTATAGGTCCTCTCCTATGTCTGATATATACAGGATGTTTCAATAAGACCATGGAAAATGTAACAGGACACAGAGAATGCTCCACTAAACAAATTTTCGGGTAGGGAACCTGAGGCCGGAGAAGCCAGCTTAAGGAGATATGGAAGTAAACTTGTCTACCACTTTTAGTATAATCATTTTCCAGTTTATTTACAACCAACATGCTACAAGTTTACACGCACTGTGTTGTTTATTTACATGTACATTCTTTATTTCGTGCAAGGAAACAAGGAGGACGAGGCAAATTACTAGGAAGTCATGATGTAGGTTTTGTTCACTTTACTTGTCCATAAGATGTCTCTGTTGTATCGCATTCACATTGTCCCATGCCGTGAGAGGATGTGGATACAACATGACGATATGTGGATGTCCGCAACCATCTCAATGCTGTATTCCCTGGTCTCTGGATTGGACGAGGAGGTCCTATTCCATGACCTGAATATCCTTGATTATTTCCTATGGGGATATCTAAAGTCACGTGTGTATGAAACCGCAGTGGATAGGGAGGTAGAATTAGTTGCCAGAATTGTAGCTGCCTGTGGTGTGATTCTAAACACGAGATATTTGTTAGGCAGCTTCAGATCTTGTTCGCCGATGCCATGCTTACATTGAGATTGTTGGCCTTCAGTTTCAGCACATTTTGTAAAATACAGTACAATTGTCAATGATGGTATTTCCAGATACCTAATGTAAATACCTATCCCCATGAACAATGGACCTTGCCGTTGGTGGGGAGGTTTGCGTGTCTCACCGATACAGACAGCCGTACCGTAGGTGCAACCACAACGGAGGGGTATCTGTTGAAAGGCCAGACAAACGTGTGGTTCCTGAAGAGGGGCAGCAACCTTTTCAGTAGTTGCAGGGGCAACAGTCTGGATGATTGACTGACCTGGCCTTGTAACACTAACCCAAATAGCCTTGCTGTTCTGGTACTGCGAACGCCTGAAAGCAAGGGGAAACTACAGCCGTAATTTTTCCCGAGGGCATGCAGCTTTACTGTATGACTAAATGATGATGGCGTCCTCTTGGGTAAAATGTTCCGGAGGTAAAATAGACCCCCATTCGAATCTCCGGGGGGGACTACTCAAGAGGACGTTGTTATCAGGAGAAAGAAAACTGGCGTTCTACGGATCGGAGCGTGGAATGTCAGATCCCTGAATCGGGCAGGTAGGTTAGAAAATTTAAAAAGGGAAATGGATAGGTTAAAGTTAGATATAGTGGGAATTAGTGAAGTTCGGTGGCAGGAGGAACAAGACTTTTGGTCAGGTGAATACAGGGTTATAAATACAAAATCAAAGAGGGCTAATGCAGGAGTAGGTTTAATAATGAATAAAAAAATAGGAGTACGGGTAAGCTACTACAAACAGCATAGTGAACGCATTATTGTGGCCACGATAGACACGAAGCCCACGCCTACTACAGTAGTACAAGTTTATATGCCAAGTATCTCTGCAGATGACGAAGAAATTGATGAAATGCACGATGAGATAAAAGAAACTATTAAGGTAGTGAAGGGAGACGAAAATTTAATAGTCATGGGTGACTGGAATTCAAGAGTAGGAAAAAGGAGAGAAGGAAACATAGTAGGTGAATATGGATTGGGGCTAAGAAATGAAAGAGGAAGCCGCCTGGTAGAATTTTGCGCAGAGCATAACTTAATCATAGCTAACACTTGGTTTAAGAATCATGAAAGAAGGTTGTATACATGGAAGAACCCTGGAGATACTAAACGGTATAAGATAGATTATACAATGGTAAGACAGAGATTTAGGAACCAGGTTTTAAATTGTAAGACATTTCCAGGGGCAGATGTGGACTCTGACCACAATCTATTGGTTATGAACTGTAGATTAAAACTGAAGAAACTGCAAAAAGGAGGGAATTTAAGGAGGTGGGACCTGAATAAATTGAAAGAACCAGAGGTTGCACAGAGTTTCAGGGAGAGCATAAGGGAACAATTGACAGGAATGGGGGAAAGAAATACAGTAGAAGAAGAATGGGTAGCTTTGAGGGATGAAATAGTGAAGGCAGCAGAGGATCAAATGGGTAAAAAGACGAGGGCTGGTAGAAACCCTTGAGTAACAGAAGAAATATTTAATTTAATTTATGAAAGGAGAAAATATAAAAATGCAGTAAAAGAAGCATGCAAAAAGGAATACAAACGTCTAAAAAATGATATCGACATGAAGTGCAAAATGGCTAGGAAGGGATGGCTAGAGGACAAATGTAAGGATGTAGAGGCTTATCTCACTAGGGGTAAGATAAATACTGCCTACAGGAAAATTAAAGAGACCTTTGGAGAAAGGAGAACCACTTGCATGAATATCAAGAGCTCAGGTAGAAACCCAGCTCTAAGCAAAGAAGGGAAACCAGAAAGGTGGAAGGAGTATATAGAGGGCCTATACAAGGGCGATGTACTTGAGGACAATGTTATGGAAATGGAAGAGGATGTAGATGAAGATGAAATGGGATATATGATACTGCGTGAAGAGTTTGACAGAGCACTGAAAGTCCTGAGTCGAAACAAGCCCCACGGAGTAGACAACATTCCATTAGAACTACTGACAGCCTTGGGAGAACCAGACCTGACAAAACTCTACCATCTGGTGAGCAAGATGTATGAGACAGGCAAAATAGCCTCAGACTTCAGGAAGAATATAATAATTCCAATCCCAAAGAAAGCAGGTGTTGACAGATGTGAAAATTGCCGAACTACCAGTTTAATAAGTCACAGCTGCAAAATACTAACGCGAATTCTTTACAGACGAATGGAAAAACTGGTAGAAGCCGAACTCGGGGAAGATCAGTTTGGATTCCGTAGAAATGTTGGAACACATGAAGCAATACTGACCCTACGACTTATCTTAGAAGAAAGATTAAGGAAAGGCAAACTACGTTTCTATCATTTGTAGACTTAGAGAAAGCTTTTGACAATGTTGATTGCAATACTCTCTTTCAAATTCTGAAGCTGGCAGGGGTAAAATACAGGGAGCGAAAGGCTATTTACAATTTGTACAGAAACCAGATGGCAGTTATAAGAGTCGAGGGGTATGAAAGGGAAGCATGGTTGGGAAGGGAGGGAGACAGGGTTGTAGCCTATCCCCGATGTTATTCAATCTGTATAATGAGCAAGCAATAAAGGAAACAAAAGAAAAGTTCGGAGTAGGTATTAAAGTCCATGGAGAAGAAATAAAAACTTTGAGGTTCGCCGATGACATTGTAATTCTGTCAGAGACAGCAAAGGACTTGGAAGAGCAGTTGAATGGAATGGACAGTGTCTTGAAAGGAGGATGTAAGATGAACATCAACAAAAGCAAGACGAGGATAATGGAATGTAGTCGAATTAAGTCGGGTGATGCTGTGGGAATTAGATTAGGAAATGAGACAAAAAATGGTTCAAATGGCTCTGAGCACTATGGGACTTAACATCTATGGTCATCAGTCCCCTAGAACTTAGAACTACTTAAACATAACTAACCTAAGGACATCACACAACACCCAGTCATCACGAGGCAGAGAAAATCCCTGACCCCGCCGGGAATCGAACCCGGGAACCCGGGCGTGGGAAGCGAGAACGCTACCGCATGGCCACGAAATGAGACACTTAAAGCAGTAAAGGAGATTTGTTATTTGGGGAGCAAAATAACTGATGATGGTCGAAGCAGAGAGGATATAAAATGTAGACTGGCAATGGCAAGGAAAGCGTTTCTGAACAACAGAAATTTTTTAACATCGAGTATAGATTTAAATGTCAGGAAGTCGTTTCTTAAAGTATTTGTATGGAGTGTAGCCATGTATGGAAGTGAAACGTGGACGATAGATAGTTTAGACAAGAAGAGAATAGAAGCTTTCGAAATGTGGTGCTACAGAAGAATGCTGAAGATTAGATGGGTATATCACATAACTAATGAGGAGGTATTGAACAGAACTGGGGAGCAGCTTGTGGCACAACTTGACTAGAAGTAGGGATCGGTTGGTAGGACATGTTCTGAGACATCGAGGGATCGCCAATTTAGTATTGAAGGGCAGCGTGGAGGGTAAAAATTGTAGAGGGAGACCAAGAGATGAATACACTAAGCAGATTCAGAAGGATGTAGGCTGCAGTAGGTACAGGGAGATGAAAAAGCTTGCACAGGATAGAGTAGCATGGAGAGCTGCATCAAACCAGTCTCAGGACTGCAGACCACAACAACAATGTAAATAAACAATTACACAGTAATGCGATGTTTTTCCTACTATCCCCTTAAGCTGATTTCACCGACCTCAGATTCCCAACCTGAAATTGTTCACTGGTGCATCCTGCATGTCCTGTTAAATTTTTGCACGCTCTTATGGAAACGTTCCGTGTAAACGACTTAGGAGACAATCTGACCAGCCCTCTTAGACTGTTTGCAGATGATGAAATTCTGCAATGATTTAGACACGATGGTACGAAAAGTGTCAACTGACTCTTAATAATGAAAATTGAAGTAATTCATAATAGTACTAAAAGTAATCCGCTAAATTTCCGTTAAAGGATAAAACACACGAATCTAAAGCCTGCGAATTTAAATAAATACTTACGGACCGCAATTACGAATAATTTAAACTGGGAGTATCATATAGATACTGCTGTGGGAAAAGCGAACTAAAGACGGCGATTTATTGGCAGAAACTTATAAGATGCAACAGGTCTACTGAGGAGACTGCATACACTACAATTATCTGTCGTCTTCTGGAGTACTGCTGCGCGGTGTGGGACGTCCTGAGACTGGGTTGACGGAGAACATCGAAAAAGTTCAAAAAGGGCAGCTCGTTTTGTATTAATGCGAAACAGGGGACAGAGTGTCACGGATACAATAGGGCAGTTGGGGTGGCAATAATTAAAACAAAGGAGTTTTTCGGTGCAGCAGGCTCTTTGCACGATATTTCAATTACAAACTTCTTCTCCGAAAGCGAAAATATTTTACTGGCACCACCTACATAGGGAGGAATGATCACTGTAATGAAATAAGAGAAATCAGAGTTCGCACGGAAAGATTTATGTACTCGTTTTTCCCGCGCGTTGTTGGAAAGTGGAACGGCAGAGAAATAGCTTGAAGGTGATTCGATGAACTCTTTGCCAGACACTTAATTGTGAATTGGAGAGCAGTCATGTACGAGGGCTGTTCAAAAAGTAAGGTGACTTTTCAAATTGCGCGGGTAACGTACATTCGATTATCGATTTTTTTTATGTTATGTTGGAACAAATGTCCCGAACATACGCTCACAGTTTCAAGTGTACAGCATACTTCGTTTGTTTTTGACAGATAGAAAGGTTATACGCGTTTTAGTATGCTCGGCGATTTTCGATTATTAGAAAAAATGGCGCGAAGAGTTTGCGTCAAATTATGTGTAAAAATGGAATCGATTGCTCTAAAACACTTGAAATGTTGACAGTGGCACACGGTGAGGCTGCTGTAAGTAAAAAAACATGTTTACAAGTGGTACAAGCTCTTGTAAGATGACCGAGAAGATGCCAATGGCGAACCTCGCTCTGGAAGCCCCATCACATCAGTAACAGATGACAATGTCAAAGCTGTGAAGAAACTGTTTCAGAAAATCGTCAAATTACCGTAAGAGAAGCTGCTGAGGAGGTTGGCATATCGGTCGGCTGGTGTCATGCAATTTTTCGGATGTTTTGGGCATGAGACGTGTGTCAGCGAAGTTTGTTCCAATACTTTTCAATTTTGATCAGAACAACCGTCGCATGAGAATCGCTCATAGCTCAATGATTATCCTGTTTGCTCAAAAGGGTCATAACTGGTGACGAAACATGCGTTTACGGTTATGACGTCGAAATCAAAGCCCAATCGTTCCAGTGGAAGCTTCCCAGAGAGCCAAGACCGAAAAAAGCACACCAAGTTCGATCAAATGTCAAAGTTTTGCTCACTGTTTTTTTTTTTTCAATTATCGTGGCGTAGTGCATCATGAATTTTTGCCCCAAGGTGATACGGTCAAGAAGGAGTATTACCTTGACGTTATGCGCCGTTTGCGAGAAGAAATAGGCAAAAAACGTCCGGAATTGGGGAAAAACAATTCATGGGTTTTGCATCACGACAAGGTACCAGCTCATGCGTGAGAGAGATTTTTTTGGCCAAAAACAACACACGAAAATCATGCCTCAGCCACCACATTCACCGGATTTAGTCCCCTGCGACTAGTTCCTGTTCCCAAAACTGAAGAGACCTATGAAAGGACGAAGATTTTCAGTGATTGAGGAAATAAAAACTGTTTCGCTGGAAGTACCCAAGGCTGTACCAACATGTGCTTATGAGAAGTGCTTCGAGGATTGGAAGAAGCGTTGGCACATGTGTATTATATCTGAGGGGGAATAATTTGAAGGGAACATGAATACTGACTAATAAATCGGCATTTCTTCATAAAAATATAGTGTCGCCTTACTTTTTGAACACACCTCACACATGTAGATGTAGTAATGCGGCTGCGAAGTAGTCACGCTAAGGAACAGCCATAGCTAAATCAAAACCAAGCAGACCTCATGTACTGACGGCCATGGACTGTCGAGAACTGCGGAGAGAAGACGTAGAAAAATCGCATAAAATCAGCGCAATGAATCATTCGTGAGTTACGTAAGTCCTGCCAGCAATCCAGTTGGCAGAATGACAGTGCGTGGGCAGTTAAACTGATCTAGCAACCTCCCGTAAGCCACACATTTCTGCAGTTAATGCTACGCAACGTGTTAGGGGCTGTAAAGAACGACGTCACTGGATGGTGGATGAATGGCAACGAGTAATCTGGAGCGATGAATCACTCCAAACCCTGTGGCAATCCGATGGAAGGATCTGAATTTGGCGAATGCCTCAAGAACATTACGTGTCACCTGTGTAGTGCCAACAGTGAAGTGCGGAAGACGTGGTACTACGGTTTGTAAGTAGCCTGTTTGCATGTTGGCAGCGTTGTAGACTGTGATAATATCGCTGACAGCCCTCTGCACCCTCGACAAGAAATTCTGTGGTTGGACGGACTAGCAGTTAGCGAGTGGGTAGGGAAGTGTACGGACATGATACTCTTAGCGAAGACTCTGTGTTCGTAGGACCTGCATTGTAAAGTGAGATGAAATGATGTGTTTACAAGAAAATACGCAAAGAAATGTATGATGATGGATGTTTGGTTGATAATGTTTGGGCAGTGGAATTATTGATACCTACAAAGTTTTTGGAACCGGAATAAGGTAAAATTTTCTAAATACATTCATTATTCTAAATACATTGTTTGCTCTTCAACAAAATCTTTCTTTCGCTCACCATATGCCGCCTAGTAGTTAGAGTCTATAGTAGTTAGAATCCTTTTATTTAGCTAACTGTAGTTGCTACTTGCTGTAGTTCGTGTTATAAAGATATTCTGTGAGGTAAGTGACTTATGAAACAGAACGGGGTTTGCAGTGTTGAGATCCGTGACTGAAATGAGTTGAAGCAATTAAAAAGAATTGGAGGTAGTTTCATACGAGGGTGGTTTGAAAAATTCTCGGAAATGAATAGAAAAAAATACATCACTGAATTTTTTTTAAATTTTTCAATGTAGTCTCCTTGTAGATTAATGCACTTGGTGCAACGATGTTCCATTGCTTTTATCCCATCTCGAAAATGAGTTTCCTCCAGGCCTGCAAAATAATTGTCGACTCCGGCTATCAATTCTTTGTTTGAAGTCAATCTTCATCCACCAAGAAAAATTTTCAGGTTTGGGAGGAGATGGAAGTCTGAAGGAGCTCTTATCACATGGATAAGGGGTGTGTGGCACCTGTTCATACCTTAGTTCGTGTAATTCTGCCACGGCGACGGCACATGAGTGTGGGCGCGCATTGTCTTGATGGAAGATGACTTTGTTCCTTGCAAAACCTGGCCTTTTTTCGCGTATCTTTTGTTGCAGTTTGTCCACGAGGTTACCACAGTATTCTCCTGCAATTGTTTGCCCAGTGGGGAGATAATGTGCAAATAGTATCCCCTTCGCACTGATGTCATGACCTTTCCAGACAAAGGAATTGTCTTTGCTTTCTTTGGTGACGGAGATTCAGCATGTTTCTATTGCTTTGACTGTTTTATCTCTAGGGTATAGTAGTGCACCCAAGTTTCATCTGCAGGCACAAACCGGCGCAAAAATCTTGTTCGTTTCTCCTACAACGGGCCAAACATTGTTCCGATATGTCCATTCTCATGCGTTTTTGATCCAGTGTCAAGAGTCGCGGCACCCATCTTGCAGATAATTTTTTTATTTCTATTTCTTCAGATAAAACGTGATATACCCTATCAGATGACATCTAGCATGAGCAATTTCACGCACTTTCAATCGGCGATCCTGCATGACCATTTTGTGCACTTTTGCAATGATTTCTGGAGTAGTGACACATCTTGGACGACCACTGCGTGGATTATCATCTAAGCCCTGCCGACCAAATTTAAATTCATTTGTCTACTTGGCAACAGTTGAATATGAAGGAGCAGAGTCCCCCAGAGTATTCTGGAAATCGGCATAAATGTCCTTTGCTTTTCTATCTTTCTGTACGAAATACTTAATCGCTGCTCGAATCTCGATTTTTTTTCCATCTTCGCAAATCACTATGCGGGAACAACAACAGAGCCACGCCACCACCACAGCTTCCAAGAACACTGACGTGGCACGTGTTTACAGGCAACAGTCCAATGAATAGCACGTGAACAACTCGTTGCGCTAGCGCTGACCTCTAGTGGTGATTCCGAGAACTTTCCAGACAACCCTTGTATTTCTTTAATTTCATGTTTTTTGGATTTGTATTATTGTTAGGATTTCTTACAATTCAGGGCCGTTCTTTTGTGTTAATTATTAGAAGTCATGTTGTCAATGTAGAACAGTCAGATTGCGTTGGGCTTGCATATTGTGGGTAATAAATGAATAGGTTAAGTTTGTCACTGTCAGGGAAAATTCGGTATGTCAGTGTTTAAAAAATAATAATTTACAAGGAAGTTTCAGGTTTAGAGGTGTTTTCCGTGACTAGGGCGTGGTCCTCTTATTGTGCTTAAGAAAATACTAAATGCGGAATGATATGAACACATTTGACAGCACTTTGAACTGCGTTTATAAGAGGAACAGTTCCACGACGAGGATTGTCTGTATCAGCACGATAATGCACCCGCTCGTAAAGCAACATCTGTGAGGCAATGATTTGTGGAGCACAACATTCCCGAAATAGACGGGCACACCAAGAGCCCCGACATGAACGCCAGAACGTAAATATTTAGACCCCAGCGTCTAAAATCACTGCCATCTCTCATTTCGGCTTTTGATGAAGAATAAACTGCCATTCCTTAATAGAGATTTGGACATTTCATTGAAAGTGTCTCCATCACAGTTCATACCACCGTAAAAGTGAACGGTAGAAGCACATCATATTAACGTCCAGTAATAGGTATCCGGATGCTTTTGATCAGGTATTGTATTTTGAGTTACTGCATATCGCACACCGGCAATAAAAATGACATTAAATAAAAAAACGACAGTTTATAGTTTTTGTCACAGAGAAATAGAAATAAACGCGAAGTCAACGTGTATAAAAAAAGTCACATCTCTATTTCGCAATTTGTCCACTTCAGAAGGAGGTGTGTGGGGTCCCCTGTTGGCTACTTCGTGATCCGCCACTGCAAGAACAACTTTACTTCGGCGTTGCCACTGGCAGTTGTTTGTGGGTCATTCTGAGGTGAACCTTTTGATGTATAATACAAGCTGACTGAAATTTTTAATATCATTGGTTATTACAAATTAGAATATATGTTCTTGGAGGTACGTGCCGTCTGTGCAACCAACTGAAGGCAGTTTATTTGTTGCCATACACGTTTCGCTTCATTTATTTGGGAAGCATCATCATTGGCCAGTAATACATGTTTTCTTTTTTACATATGAGGGTTGTTTTTTAAGTAAGGGCCGTTTTCATTTTTAAAAAAAGATACAAATACTTTTGTAAAAAAACTTTTATTTTCTGATTCTACACACTTTTACCTATATTTCTACATAGTTGCCTCGTTTATTTAAGCACTTGTCATACCGTACAACTAAGTTTTTAATTCCCTCTTCAAAGAATTCGGCCGCCTGCTCCGACAGCCGAGAGTTCACGGCCGCTTTCACTTCATCGTCGTCATTGAAGCGCTGCCCGCCAAGTTGGTGTTTCACGTATCGGAAAAGGTAAAAATCGCTAGGAGCAAGGTCGGGGCTGTATGGTGCATGGTCCAAAAGTTCCCAGCCAAAAGAATCAATCAAATCCCGAATCTTTTGATAGGTGTGAGGCCTAGCGTTATGGCGCAGGAGCAAAACTCCTTTTGTCAGCATGCCGCGCCTTTTGTTTTGAATCGCTCTGCGGAGCTTCTTTACAGTTGCACAATAGGCATCTGAGTTGATTGTCGTTCCTCGTGGCATAAAGTCCTCTAGCAAAACACCACGCCGGTCCCAGAACACAGTTGCCATAATCTTGCGCTTTGACAGCGTCTGTTTGGCTTTGACCTTGACGGGTGAGGTTGTGTGTCGCCATTCCATCGATTGTCGCTTGCTTTCGGGAGTGATATGGGATACCCATGTTTCATCTCCAATGACAATTTGACTCAACATGTCATCCCCTTCTTCCTCGTAACGAATCAAAAAGTCCAATGAAGTGGCAAATCTCTTCCCTTTGTGGTCCTCTGTGAGGAGTCTGGGTACCCACCGAGAACACAGTTTCTTAAAGTTTAGGTTTTCACACACAATTTTGTACAAAACCGATCTTGAAACTTGTGGAAATTCCAAAGAAAGAGTGGAAATTGTGAATCTTCTGTCCTCACGAATCTTTGTTTCGACTGCAGCCATCAAATCATCAGTGATCACAGAGGGCCGGCCTGAGCGTTCTTCGTCATGGACGTTTTGACGGCCATTTTTAAACTCTCTAACCCATTGACGCACTTTACCTTCACTCACTGCATTCAAGCCATGAACTTCTGTTAAGTGACGATGAATTTCTGCAGCTGATAGGCTTCTCGCGGTCATAAAACGTATCACTGACCGTATCTCACACGCGGCGGGCGATTCAATAATCGTAAACATTATAAAGTAGCACAGCGATGCGTACACGTCAGCTACAGAGCTGCAACTTGCATCAGTGTGAACGGGACGGATGCCGGCAAGTGGCGCGGTGGCGCGTTGCGGCGTCCGCGCGAACTACGGGACTATACGCGCGAACGGCCCTTAGGCCGGTATTACACTATCAAATTTCTTTGTCAAAGATTTGATCAAAGATGTGATCCAATATTCCGTCCAATATATTTGACAAAGATCTTTGACGTAGCGCTAGAAGGGTATTACACTGTCATCAAATTTTTCGTCAAAGTTCAAGATGGCTGACAACAACTTGTTATTAACCGCAGAAGTTGTATGTACGCCAATTGCATTGTGTGCACATGCGGAAAAGAAGTGGGGGAAAAATGGAACCATACATACGAGGTTGACAGTCTTAAAAGTCCTGGGATTACAACTTGATAATAAATTCAGTTGGGAGGAGCACACCACAGAACTGCAGAAAGGCCTTAACAAATCTGTATTTGCAATTCGAGTGTTAGCAGACATAGGCAACATAAAAATGCAAAAGCTTGCATACTTTGCCTACTTTCATTCCATAATGTCTATGGGATAATATTTTGGGGTAAATCTTGAAGTCAAACAAAAGTTTTCAGAGTCCAAAAGCGTGTAATACGTATTATTTGTGGAGTAAATTGACGGACGTCCTACAGAAACCTCTTCAAAGAACTGGATATACTAACTACTGCCTCTCAGTATATTTACTTCTTAATGAAATTTGTCGTAAACAATATATCTCTTTTTCCAACGAACAACTCAGTTCATACATACAATACCAGGAAGAAAAACGATCTGCACAAGGACTTAAAAGCACTTACTTTAGTTCAAAAAGGGGTCCACTACTCAGGAACACTCATCTTCAATAATTTGCCAGGAAACATAAAAAATTTAGTTAGAAATAAAGATCAGTTTAAAAGGAGCCTGAAAGACTTACTACTGGCCAACTCCTTCTACTCCATTGGCGAAATTTTTAATAGAAACAAATGATGTATTTATTCATACTATTAGTATTGTTATTTCAGCTTTAAAAAAATCGACATGTTCCACATCCACGAGGATCTCCTCAGCACGGATCTATGGAACGAAAAACTAATCTAATCTGGGTGAAGCCGTGGGTTTTACGACGACACGATAAAAGCATTCAACAAAACTTGTTACGTGAGCTTACAGTGGAAGACGTCAAGTCGTATATCAATTACTTAAGAATGGATGAGCATACATTTCTGTATGTGCTCAACGAAGTGTATCCTCATATCACAAAGCACAATATTCACTTAAGAACTGCTACATCTTCAGAAGACAGGGTCACTGTAACACTCCGATTCCTTGCTACAGGAGAGGGGTATGTTAGGTTAGGTTAGGTTAGGTCAGGTCAGGTCTCCAATCTTCTTAATCTATTTTTGTATTCAGGGTGCCTCACGTTGTAAAGCACCTCATCAGCTTCAGACATCTCTATTAATTTTGTAGTTGTCGGCACACACCAAATGTATTTACCGGCAATGGTTGTAAAAACACTACAGACGACAGAACGCTGCAGCGATGTTTGCGCTCCATGTGATAGCATGTCACATTGCAGTGAACAGAAGACAAGCGGTTTCTTTGATCAAATATACAGCGAGGCCCTAGATTTGATCAAATATTGGACGACATTTGACAAAGTCCCTATTACACTATCACATATCTTTGACAAAGATATTGGACAAAGATATTGGACAAAGAAATTTGATAGTGTAATACCGGCCTTACTTAAAAAACAACCCTCGTACAATAAACGTATGATGTGGTGGACATGATGCTATATTACATTTTGTCGTATGTTTCTCTAGTTGTTTTAGGTTATAATCAACTTTTGTGGCATAAAGTTCGTAATGTGAACTTATCGTTCGGTGTTAACGATTTCCAGAGCTGCTAATTCATGTGTGTGTAGTCCTGGAGATGTATTCTTTAGTTTCCATACTCCAGCTGGCCGGTTTCTGGCGTTCTTTGACCCACATTTGTCACATCGTATATATATCACTTTCACTTTCCATTTTGTGATCAACGGATGTTTGTTTTCGGTGTGTAGTGTTGCCCACTGCTGTTGAATGTTTGTCTTTTTATTTATAAATAAAATAAAAACATTTACATACAGTAATATACGCGCACACACACAGTCATAAAAAAAAATTCACCCTCTCAGCAAAGAATCACAAAGTTAGACACAGGAAATACACACACACACACACACACACACACACACACACACACACAAATGAAAAAATCAAACCAGAACACAAACAAAAGAAAGTCAAACACACAAGAACAATTGGCAACGCTACACACCGAAAACACACATATGTTGATCACGAAATGGAAAGTGCAAGTGATATATGCGATGTGACAAATTTTTGGTGCAAGAACGCCGGATACCGGCCAGCTGGAGTATGGAAACTAACCAATACATCTCCAGGATCACACACACAAGTTAACAGCGCTGCAAATCGTAAGTACACTGAACGATAAGTTCATATTACGAACTTAGTGCTACAAACTTTTTAAAACACAAGAGAAAGATACGACGAAATGTAATACAGCGCCATATTATATCTACCACATGATACGTTTATTGTGTGTAAAAAAGGAAACATGTATTACAGGTCACTGATGATGCTTCCCAAATAAATGAAGCGAAACGCGTCTGGCAGCAAATAAACTGCCTTCAACTAGCTGCACAGACGAAGCACACCTCCAAGAATATAAAGCAACTAAGGAAAAGACGGAAAACATAAAAAAATGACGATAGAGTATATGTGCTTATACAGTGTCTATATCTCACATTACGGTGTCATTCAGACATACATGACTGTCTCAAGGAGCAGACACTATTTTGACGATTACAGCTGTTGCAAATATTACGAAATTTTGTGCGTTTCAGCGCACAAGGAAACAAAATTGGCAATTTGTGCTGTGAAGTAAGTTCTTAATGAATCGCTTCCCTTGGCGAAAAATATTGCTAAATTATATGAGCCCATTTATGATTCTATGCTTTCGTAAATTGTGTTCCTTATATTGCCCTAATTGATGTTCCACATTAAATTGTAAAACATTTTGCGTGTTGTATTTTTCTAATGCAACAATTTAAACTTATCTTTCATTTTTTATTTTAGCTTAAGCACTAATTTTGCCTGATGGAGGTTCGAACGTCATATGTTATTTGGAGTGGAAAAATGGCAAAAGTGTTACATGATGGAGCATAATAAAAACAAAACAAGTTTAGAAAATAAAAAAAATATGACAGAACTCAAGATATAAATTAATAATTACATGGTAACACCTGGCATTCGACGGTACAGAGCTACATAACCATATCACTGTTGTAGAGTATACAATGAAATTTACTACCAAATTACTTAATTGAAATTTAAAAGATGCATACATTATTTTATTACAAGTTTTATAGATTTCTTTAAGTCGATTTTTTTCAAGCATTTTTGAGTTCTGTCTCTGCTCTCAGCAGGGTACAACTTAATTTGCTTGGTTAAATTCAAAACTGAAAGTACAAATTTAATAACACAATGCAATTTATGTAGTAGACAGCTTTTTCTAACTATACATACTGAACTACATCACTGAACGTGTTCCCAGCATGGACCGGTCCGACATACAGGCGGAAGATGGACACACACCCCACACTAATCTCCGTAACACCCATACTTTCGGTGAGAGAGTGTAGTTGTAGCCGTTTGTAATCACTACAGGGTCAATCGCTAACTATTGCCAGCTAGGATAACTGTGAAAATATGGTAGGAGCTGAAAAGTTTGTGAGACAAAAGTTGCATGGGACAACGGGGTCCACAATATGGCGTTAGTTTTTTGTTGCTAAATGGGGTCGCTTGTTTTTTTAATAGGATGCTACAGCTTGGTTTTATTTTCTGATACTGGCTATCGAGACGAATCCAGTGATGTTTAACAGTAAGGTCTTTGAATGTCAAAGAAGGTCACAAAAGTGGCATGAACGTCCATTTACAGTAGGTGTTCGAAGTGATGACCGTTGGTATCAATGCAGTGCTGCAATCTTCTTATCATGGATTGAGTGGTGTTCCTTATCACATCGGCACTTATTGAAGCGCATACTCTGACAATTCTCTCTCGCATATTTTCATGTGTGGTTGGAACGTCTTTATAAACAATGTCTTTTACGAATCTCCACAAGAAAAAGTCTAGAGGCGTCAAGTATGGTGAATGAGCCAGCCACGACACATCTCCCCCGCGTGCATTCTAACGATTTGTGACTTGTCTCTGCAACTCATTTCTAGCCATCAGGGAGAAATGTGCCGGACACCCATCACGTTGGTACCACATTCTGTTCCTTGTTCCTAAAGGTATTTCTTTCAATAACAGACCCAACACTTCTTGCAGGAATGTGGTGTACTCCTTACCATTAAGATTTCCTTCGATGAAATAGGAGCCTATAATTCTGTCCTCCTGAATCCCACACCATGGTTTTTGCCGCCGCAGCCAACATGGATTTTCAGTTGCCCAATAATACATGTTATGCAATTTAACATTTCTATGGTTCAGAGTGTAGCCTCGTTAGTAAATAAAATCGAATTAATAAATGTGCCATCCCTCCGGATCTGAAGTTGAGCCCATCGGCTGAATTGAATGCAACGCATACAATCCGTACCAGTTAATTCTTGCTGGAGACTGATATGGTAAGATGACTTTTATGGCGATGCAGAACACGAACAACACTACTCTGGCTCACGCTATATTCCCTTGAGATCTGACGTGAACTAACACAAGGATTTCGAACAACAGTGGCAAGAGTACCAATTTCCGTTTCCTCCCTAGCTACTTTTCTTTAGCGGATATGTTCCCGATGCTTTGAAGATCCAATTGTTCTCAATTTATCACACAAATATTTAACTTTCCTTTGCTGGATATGTTTCTGATGCATTAAAGATCCAGTTCTTCTCAATTTATCACACACATATTTAAATGTACGACGTGTAGGGTCAGTAAGTTGAGGATATCTTTCAGTGTATAAGAATCTAGCTCTCACTGAATTTCGTTGTCATTCTCCGTATATGAGAAGCATGTCAACTTGTTGTTCGATGGAATACATCATTCACATTCGCTTGATTCGACGATACTAGTCTTACCGTTCCTATTAGTGTTGTATTGCGAAACCGTCGAATAGTGTTTACATGTGAGTGGCACATTAGATGGATACGACGTGTTCGCGAATATTTACTATTTGCACGATATACGAGAGAGAATCGTCAGACCATGTGTTTCGATAAGTCCCGAAGTGATAAGGAATACCACTCAATCTATGATAAGAAGATTGCAGCACTACATTGATACCAATGGTCATCACTTCGAACACCTTCTGTAAAAGGACGTTCATGCCACTTTTGTGATCTTTGTTGACCTTCAAAGACCTTACTGTTACACATCATTGGATTCGTCTCGATGGCCGCTATCAGAAAATAAGTACCAAAGTATAGTATCCCATTTTAAAATCAAAGCTTGTAACTAACCTGTTTCTACGGGTTATTACGTTAAGAGTGGGAATGGAAATGCTTATTGATTGTGAAATTAACGTGAGAAGATTAGGATCGCCACTGACTCTAACCATACAACTAATCAAAGGTTTGGCCGAATCGGAAAATAAATTAATTTGATCACAGACCAAAAACTCATAAAAATACGTACGTCGTGATATCGCTCATAGGGGATGCGATGTAATTAATAGTATTTCCCGTGCACTGTCCACGAGAATAAGCCATTTAAAATAAAATAGTACATGCATGAACAGTGTGCAGAAGATCAGCTCCCAGCAACACACCTGAAAATAAGACTTAATCTAAAGCATTTGTTTTAAAATAAAAGGGGAAATTAATCACTGGACCTGTGCGTAAGGAAACGCGTTGGATGTGCTAACAGGAAAGCTATGAGGTGAGTGGCTTAGGTGTAAAAACGTAACCTCGGAATGCAAGAGAAAATTGTGTATAAAGTCATTTATTCCTAAGATATGGATGTGAGGCATGTACACAATTCCTGATAACATTAATTCCTAAAACATTAAAGAAAAGCATCGATACATACACCGTTATAATCTACACCCAAAATCATTGGTGTGAATCATTCATACAACTGCTGTTGCCTGATAACTGATCGCAATAACTTGTTAAACGGTACACGTTTCGCAGTACACCCGCGTGCCCACGTGGTTTGTGGAGACGCAATTTCCACAATTCCTGATAACATTAATTCCTAAAACATTAAAGAAAAGCATCGATACATACACCGTTATAATCTACACCCAAAATCATAGGTGTGAATCATTCATACAACTGCTGTTGCCTGATAACTGATCGCAATAACTTGTTAAACGGTACACGTTTCGCAGTACACCCGCGTGCCCACGTGGTTTGTGGAGACGCAATTTCTAAGTATCGTGGCCAAGTTGCAACAATATCACATCACACAATCATGAACAGTTAACGTTCTTTACAACAAACATGAGACCGGACGGTTAGTGATGACGGTAGCCCAACAAACTCTAATGTTCAACCACGTGGTCGGCTCCCCACGGACGAAAGATATATAAAGCAAGGAAAATTTACGAGAAGGCAAAGCTATTACTATGTAGAAAAAATGGAAGCTTCTACAGGCACAGCTGAAGGCAAACAGACATTCATACAGAAGCGAGTGCTCACTTCTTATCGACACCTTTGTGTGGCGCTCTTCCGGCGGATCCAAGTCTGCTATAGAAATTTACTAAAAGAAAAATCTGCCAAAGTTTTGGATTCCTTGCTGCGACAAGGCATAGCAATCTTTCAGAGTTGAAAAGCGAGACCAAAAGCTAACAGCTCTCCCCTCGCCAAGTAACAACGCACCACGCGGTCAGTCTAACTCACCCTTCTTCGACTAGGGCACAGCTGTGGACGCTTCCCGTACCGGCGGCAGACTGCCTCCCTTTTTCATCTCCAGCCTCCTCCACGCTCCGCGTGGCCCGGAAAACGCAAAGATGCCATTTCCGCCACCAACCTAACGCAGGTAGATTTCTCACAAGTAGCGCAAACCTCCTTGCCTACTAGACCACTACGAGAGTTGGCTATTCCGTACAATTGCTGCTGAATCTGTATCACTATCGCGGACTTTTTGCAGCAGACTACTTCACCGTCTAGCAGCGTGACACACAACCACATTCCTTCAATCACACCACTATGAGAGTTATTAGAAAAGATAAACAAGGAAAAGAAAGAGAAGTGCTAGTGAAAATGGGCTACCGGACTAATGAAAGGTGGCTACAGGACCCTTTCAGGTTGACCTTCATGTATCTGACGCGACCCCACCCTGCAGCAAAAATCGAACTATACACTATGGTCCCTATTGTCCCATGCAACAACTGCCACAGAAACTTTTCAGCTACTATCGTACTTTCGGAGTTATTCTAGGTAGCAATAGTCAATGACTCACCCTATATATTCACTTTGAAATTCCCTGTATTCTAGTACTTTAAGTCTACGATCTGCTGCTAATGTTAGAAATATGTGCAGCTGCTGCTTGTCGACAACTGGCAATACGGTAGCCGAGTACGTCCTCTGGCGACGGCAACAGCAAACACAGATGGGGCGTGGTGTGCAAACCGCCACAGGCCTCGGGTGAGCCACGCCGAATCGTTGGCATTCAGCGCAGCGGCGGCGGCCGGCCAATCAATCAATCAGCCAGTCAATCAATCAGGCACGTAAGGGCGGTCGGGCCGTGCTCCGAGGCGCGTGTGATAACGGCGGATGATCTGTATTCCGGCCGGGACGCCCCGGTCGCCCTCTTGCACCCCCGCCTAATCACACGCCATCCTGCCCGCCGACGACGCCCTCACCACGCACGCGTCATCAGACCCGCACGAGTACACACACAGACACACACACACACACACACACATCACACACGGCGGTGCCCTGCAACACATTATTCTCCATAAAGTATTCGCAGCGAACAGCGAGAAGTTGGGAAAACATAATTCATAGTACGCATGTTGACTGTGTTGGTACCATAGTGACGCAGCACGAAATTATCGAATGGGAGCGAATGCCGCGTCTTACCACCTCACCAAGTTTCCACTCCTCCTCACCCACAATGAACGCCTCCGTACGTCTCACACTATCCACAAATTCGGGAACAGCAATACCGACCTTACCTCTCTAATTTCCAGTTCCAGAATAATCATTTGCGGGACCAATTTACTTGTGGTATATTTTACTCAGCGGGATGCAATCACCACTAAACCACGTACGTCCTCAGGAAATGTCAGATTTTCAACAGTTCTCCGTACAAACATAGCAAAGCAATGACGGCTAATGTTACAAGTCCAGATCTGTCTATCAGCCAGACTATTTTCCCTGCAGCTCCTGCAAAAGCTGCTACCCAACTTTAGGAAGATATTAGTCGGTCTTCTTTGGAGTACGAGAAACACTAAAAACATTATGGAAAAGATAAAGAAATTTATGAAACTTAAAAGTTTTCTGTCTCGTAGACCCCTAAGAGGAAATAAACAATCAGCTAAACTCATCAATGAAAGCTGTTTACATTCACTCCTTTTATATTCTAACAAACCAGAAACCAGATTAGGTAATAATCATGGATTATTACCTAATAGCAGAGCTAATGCAGAATATAAATTTATGAATAAATGAAAACGTTTAGAACATATTAATAAGACTAAAGATAAACAAACTGAAAAGGTAACAGAAGCATTGACAAATGTAGTTTGTACTATTCAAGAGATAAAAGAAAAAGTGCGTCAAATACTAACACATAAGTATTCCGCAAAATGAAAATGTTGAATTCAGACAAATGTTTGTTATTTTATGATTACTGGATGAACACTTCGATTATTGTTATTATATGATTACTAATATGCATTTGAATACAGACATCCGAATTCTGAAGAAATTTTAAGATTAGAATATAATCCAAATTCCATCTAAACAATGGAAGAATAGAAGAACTGAATGTAAATGATTTTATTAAAATTATTTTGCGTAAATAGTAGATATGTCATAGGAACAAACAATAGAAGATGTAATCATTGTGCTATAAGAAATTTTGGCAACATGGAATCGAAAGGTCTTTTTATTTATGTACGGTCTAGATCGTAATTTCTTTCATTTCTTTTGAATGTTATCAGTTTTGGTTATCGCCGGCCGGAGTGGCCGTGCGGTTCTAGGCGCTACAGTCTGGAGCCGAGCGACCGCTACGGTCGCAGGTTCGAATCCTGCATCGGGCATGGATGTATGTGATGTCCTTAGGTTAGTTAGGTTTAATTACTTCTAAGTTCTAGGCGACTGATGACCTCAGAAGTTAAGTCGCATAGTGCTCAGAGCCGTTTGAACCAGTTTAGGTTATCGTAAGAATCATTTGACCACAAGTAACCTGTGATGCTACCGGGTGTGGGTCCTGGTTCGACGTATCTCCGTGGATTTTGGGCCATTGTTAAATGATGAAGGATTAGAAATGCTCACTTACGTTTATTGGGTTGTGGTGTTATGTGCCACGACGCTTCGTTCCCGCCATAAGCGAAAGTAACGGGTGCTACATGCTACTTGTCGTGTATACCAGGCCCAACGTCACTTACTTATGAATAGAGACATTTACAAATTAATATATAGTTTGATGTTACTGTTAATACACTATTTTATTGAAAAATATTTATTACTTTACAAATGTCTCTACAAAAAAATTCATCTTCAATACTTTGCTTCTCACGTTATTGCAAAATACTTTCATCTCGGCAGCTAAATCATTTTGTGACCATCGCGTGGGGCGACCTAAAGTCGCATTTTAAAATGCTAAATGATGTTTGAGGACCTCGAACACGTATCCGAAAGAACGTCACGATTTATCTTCCACTTAGGACTCATATTTATTATCATCGTGTTGAACAGTATTCACTGGCGCACTACCAACTATCTAACACAATTGAAGCGCGAAGCATTGAACGTAACTCACGTCTATAACAAAACCATAAAACAATTTTCGCAATAATATTTCTAATACTCTTGATGATGGTTTGCAGAAGGTGTTCGAACGTCCTACCCTAGTAATGACTACATTCATTATACAGTTATTGTAGTAGGAGTCTTTCGCACATTTGAGACTGATGTTGCATTCACTTGATTGCAGCTAATATCCGGAGAATAAATTACCCACCGATGTCAGCTCTAGGTGCGTACACAAAAATTTTCGAAATATGCTGTATTTGCCTTATAAACTAGTGGTATATGAATCGGTTAGTCCCTGTCAGCTATCCACAAGACAGGAACTACATCAAAAGTACCAGTCTCCTCTGCGAAATGTAAAGATACTCTAATTACAAAAGAGGTGCAGGCTCATCCTCAGAAGAGCAAAAACGTCGGATATTGTAACCCTCGAATTGTCTCTTTTTTAACCATAATGACCACCCAAAGTTTCAGTGACAATGAGGTCGTTTACAAAGAAGAAAAAGCACTAATACTTACCTCAGTTAATTACCAAAGGTGTTCCTTTACACACAAACTTGATTAACGCGTGCGAACGATGCTGCCCAGTAACAGCGGAAAGGAAGAGCTGTTTAGTGTCAATCCCTAAAATGAAAAGAGGAATGCTTGGTTTAACGTCATGTATCACAATTACAGGATGCAGTACATTTATTACACCGAAATTCTGGTTCGCGTCATCGTAAATATTGACCTCAGATGAGTGAAGTGCCAAGTGGAAATTCTGACAGCACGGAATGATCAGTACCAGGATCGTGATCTTGCTTTTTGCCATTCATGAAAAACGCTCCACTATTTGATCCACCAAGATCTGCTGGAAGCTGTGAAGTTTGGAAGATTGCGAGAGAGGTGTTACAGGGAGGCCCGCACTGTAGGGCATTACGAACGAAAGTCTAAGACTCGGGTCTTGGTGACCGTCGCACTAGAGAAAGCATTCAGATAGGTCCCATCATACGTCTATCTAACCCTCAAATTTACACGAACGTTTACTAAATAACTTAGAGAAGCTGGTAACTAGCATAGGAAGGCCATAATGCGTGACGGTATCAAATACACCGAAACGCCATATAAACCGGTAAAGGCATGCGTATTCAATATGTAAAGAGGCAGAATATGGCACTGCCGTCAGCAACGCTTATATAAGACAAGTGCCAGCAGCAGTTGTTAGTGATGTGTCGACAGAAGTGCCGACACAGTGTTATTTTGAAGGGGGCCGATAGGCACGCGATCTAACGCAGACGGGCGTGAATTCTGGAACAGGATAACTATTGAATGGTAGCAAGAAAAGTACGTAGCTGCTTTATACTTAACTTTTAATTATTGTTGTATACATCGTTCTTCTTCTTGAGACATTTATACTATAACTCTCAAAGTAGGTAAGGCTAATGGCGCCTTGCTAGGTCGTGGCCATGGACTTAGCAGAAGGCTATTCTAACTGTCTCTCGGCAAATGAGAGGAAGGCTTCGTCCGTATTGTCGCTAGCAATGTCGTCGTACAACTGGGACGAGTGCTATATCGTATCTCGAGACCTGCCTTGTGGTGGCGCTAGGTCTGCGATCACACAGTGGCGACACGCGGGTCCGACATGTACTAAATGGACCGCGGCCGATTTAAGCTACCACCTAGCAAGTGTGGTGTCTGGCGGTGACACCACAGTTAGATCGGTTACTGCTGCTAAAATAGCAAGTTATCAAGATTTAAGTGAGTTTGAACGTCGTCTTGGAGTCGGCGCACAAGTGAGGAGATACTGTGTCTCCGAGGTAGCGATGAAGTGCGGATTTTCCCGTACAGTCATTTCACAGACGTACCGTGAATATGAGGAATCCGGTAAAACATCAAATCTTCGACATAGCTGCGGCCAGAAAAAGATTTTGCAAGAACGGGACAAACGACGACTGAAGAGAATCGTTCAGCCCGACAGAAGTGTAACCCTTCCCCAAATTGCCGCAGATTTCAGCGCTGGGCCATCAACAAGTGTCAGCGTGCGAACCAGTCAAACGAAACATCTTCGATAACGACTTTCGGAACCGCAGGCCTACCCGTGTACCCTAGATGACTGCACGACACAAAGCTTTACGCCTCGCCTGGGTCCGCCAACACAGACATTGCAGATTATGTTCTAGGAGCTTCAGTCCGGAACCGCGCTGCTGCTACGGTCGCAGGTTCGAACCCTACCTCGGGCATGGATGTGTGTGATGTTCTTAGGTTAGTTAGGTTTAAGTAATTCTAAGTCTAGGGGACTGACGACCTCAGATGTTAAGTCCATAGTGCTTAGAGCCATTTGAACCATTTTTTTGGACTGATGATGACTGGAAACATGTTGCCTGGTCGGACGAGTCTCGTTTCAAATTTTATCGAGTGGAAGGACATGTACGGTTATTGAGAAACGTGGAGAATGTGCAGTTGGAATGATATGAAATTCCTGACACGTCTAAATACGACTCTGACTGGTGACACGTAAGTAAGCGTCCTGTCTGATCATCTACACCCATTGATGTCCATTGTGCCTTGCGTGGGAAATTCCAAATGGACAATGCGACAAGCCACATGTCCAGAATTGCTATAGAGTGGGTCCAAAAGCACTCTTCTGAGTTTAAACACTGCCGTTGGTCACCAAACTCTCCCGACGTCAACATTATTGAGCATATCTGGGATGCCTTGCTGTTCAGAAGAGATCTCCACCCCGTCGTACTCTTACGAATTTATGGGCAGCCCTGCAGGATTCATAGTGTCAATCCCCTCTAGCACCACTTCAGACATTAGTCGAGTCCATGCACCTCCTGTTGCGGCACTTCTGCCTGCTCGCGGGGTCCTACACTATTAGACAGGTGTACCAGTTTCTTGGCTCTTCGGTGTATAACATCATTCAACTTCAGACACTACCTGATCAATAGCATACGGCATCTATATCATCCGAAATCGACTACTAGATGTTGGGAGAGTATAAAAGGAGGGTGAGAGTATTGTTTGTCTGTAGGGAATCAGTGACAGCAGAATAGGTCGGGCAGGAGGGCTCAGTGACTTCGAACGTGGTTTAGTCATTGGATGCCAGCTCAGTAACAAATTCGTCAACGACATTTCGAGCCCTCCATGTCGACTGTGGAAGTTGAATTGCGAAACCAAGGCCATGCAGTCCTGAAAACTAAGACCGTCGAGGGCTGTGGAGGATGCTTGTAAAAACATCACATTACATCATCGGAAGAAATCACCTGCGACTTACTAAAAGCTATCCCCAGTAGAGCTGACACAATGCCTGCGCGTGGGCAATTAAACAAGAATGGTGAACAATGATCCAGTAGTTCCGGAGAAGCCGCACATTTCTGCAGTCGAAGCCAGGCAACGCGTAGGATGACGTAAAGAGCGACACCACTCGACATTAGATGCCTGAAAACATGTGATTTGGATTCACGAATCACGCTATGCTCTATTGCAAACCGTTGGAAGGGTTTGGATTTGACAAAAAGTCCGGAGAACTTCCCTGCCGTCATTTGTAATGCCAACAATGAAATACGGGGAGGTGGTGTTATGGTTTGGGCGTTTTTCGTTGTTAGAATGTGGTCCTCTTACTTCCCGTAAGAAATGCTAGAAGTGGAAGGATATGAACACATTTTGCAGCACTGCCTACAGTAGAGGAACAGTTGGAGGCGACAGTTGTCTGTATCAGCATGAAAATGCATCGTGCCATAGAGCAGCATCTGGGAGGCAATGGTTTCTGGACAATAACATTCCTGGAATGGACTGGCCGACGCAGAGTCACCACCTGAACCCAATGGACCATACACCAGCATCCAACATGACTATCTTCTTTGGTTTCGACTCTCGAGGAAGAATGGGCTGCCATTCCATCACAGACATGCAGACAGGTCACTGAAAGCGTTCACAGTAAATTCATCAGAAGGTCAAAGGGTGGACACACCCCACACTGATGTTCACGAAGAGAGGTATTAGGACATATTTTTTCACACAGTGTGTACTCTATCCGACCACAAAGTTACGAGACTGTTTCATTCCTGTCGTATTAGTGACATCAGCGCAGTAACTGCGGTGGCAGTTTGAACTAACAATTTTAAACAACGAGTTAGCTGTCAGCGGGCAGTGTTATGAAGTGGGTGTGCGGCTGCAGTGTGCAAGGTCGTTGTACCACACATCTGAATGTACACATATCAAAAAAAGTTTTGCAACACCCTGGTTCCCAACTCCTGAAGATAGACGTCGGCTGTGGATATTGTATCACAGACATAGTCCCTTTGACTGTTCAGAGATGTCACTATGCCCGTCCAAAGATGTAAACAACCATGTACGAGCAGCGCCCATTAGACGGAGGGGGTCCGACAGCCGATCAGTTCCAGTCATTTCACCAGGAAGGAGGTACATGGCTCGTGTTGTCTGTAGTTTAACAGTGCCTAGACGGTCAGTAACGCGGTTCGACCGCGTCCGCATTGTTACTTTGTGCCACGAATGATTCTCAACAGGGGGAGTGTCCAGGCCTCTCCGAGTGAACCAATGCGATGTTGCTCTAACATGGAGGAGATACAGAGAGACAGGAACTCTCGATGACATGCCTCGCTTAGGCCGCCCAAGGGCTACTACTGCAGTGGACGACCGCTGCCTACGGATTATGACTCTGAGAAACCCTGACAGCAAAGCCACCATGTTGAATATTGCTTTTCGTGCAGCCATAGGACGTCGTGTGCGCAATAGGCTGCATGATGCGCATGATGCGCAATTTCACTCCCGACGTCCATGGCGGTGTTCATCTTTGCAACCACGACACCATGCAGCGCGGTACTGATGGGCCCAACAAGATGCCGAAAGGACCGCTCAGGATTGGCATCACCTACGAATGTCGCATATGACTTCAACCAGACTATCGTCAGAGACGCGTTTGGAGGCAACCCGGTCAGGCTGAACGCCGTAGACACACTGTCCAGCGAGTGCAGCAAGGTGGAGGTTCCCTGCTGTTTTGGGGTGGCATTATGTGGGGTCGACGTACGCCGCTGGTGGTCATGGAAGGCGCCTTAATGGCTGTACAATACGTGAATGCCATCCTCTGACCGATAGTACAACCACATCGGCGGCATAGTGGCGAGGCATTCGTCTTTATGGACGGAAATTCGTGCCCCCATCGTGCACATCTTGTGAATGGCTTCCTTCAGGATAACGACATCGCTCGATTAGAGTGGCCGGCATGCTCTCCACAGACATGAACCCTATCGCCCGTCCCTGGGATAATTTCAAAGGGCTGTTTATGGACGACTTGACCCACCAACCACTCTGAAGGATCTACGCAGAATCGCCGTTGAGGAGTGGGACAACCTGGACCAATAGTGCCTTAATGAAGTTGTGGATAGTATCTAACGACGAATATAGGCGTGCATCAGTGAAAGAGGATGTGCTACTGGGTGTTAGAGGTACCGGTGTGTACAAGAATCTGGACCACCACCTCTGAAGGTCTCACTGCATGGTGGTACAACATGCAATGTGTGATTTTCATGAGCAATAGGAAGGGCGGAAATGATGTTTATGTTGATCTCTATTCCAATTTTCAGCACAGGTTCCACAACTCTGGGAACCGAGGTGATGCAAAACTTTTTTTGGTGTGTATTGTAACGAACTGAATATCTCGAAACCAAGATATTCCCCAGAATATTATGAACAGAAGAGTGCAAGCAAAGTTTGTTTCGCACTACTCGACTCCCGAACAAAAACAATGACGTGTCGACGCCTGCTGCGACTTGACTGCAACGCAAACACGTGGATCTTTCTTTTCTGGAAGAAACCATCGCGGTTGACGAGACCTGGTGTTATCAATATAAATGTAGCACAAAACGACTAAGTTCAGAATGAGTCTCTGGTAGCACAAACGATCAAGCTCAGAATGGGTCTCTGATGGTTCGCCAAAATCGAAGAAGGTGCAAATGTGACGCCCGAATGTAACAGCATCTGAAAGAACTACTTTCATGCACTGTTGTATGAACGTTCTGAATGTTGTACTCGATAAGATTGGACGTGGAAGGGGGGAGGGGGAACTTCTAGAACAACTGAAGCATTAAACCATCTTAATTATTAATTCAGTCTGGAAACTTTTTGCAGCGACGTGAAATAGGCCGCAAGCACTTTTCAGTGTGTGGCGGAGGATACTTTGTAGCAATATTACCGATTTTCTGTTCCATTATAGATTCGCGTACTGAATGAGGGAGAAGCCTCTGTACGTGCACGTGTCTTCCCTTTCTTTTTCTTGAGCTCCCAGCGAAAAGTATGCGACAATGGTAGCAAAACACTTCATGTCGAATGCCGATTCTCTGATTGTATACGGCGGTGTTTCGCAAAAACAACGTCGCCTTTTGCCAAATATTTTCATTTGAGTTTTGCAAGCATTTCAGTTACACTGTTGTGTTGGAACCACCACCCTTTTACTATCCTAGCAGGTTGTATCTGCACTGGTTTGCTGTCCGCTGTTATGCCTTTTTGACAAGAACTCCAAACGTAGAGCAACATCTAGAAATAGTTTCAGTAACTTGTTGCGTGGCATTCCCTTCAATGATATAGTGCACTTTCCCTTGAACTGACTTTACTTGTAAGTCCTCTTTCATATCACTATTTGGCTACAAGCAAGTACCTAAGGACTGTAACTTGGTATGCAACAGGGTGACTCAAGTAAGACGTAACACCCCTTTTAATTCGTAATACTCCTTTTATTTCGTGGGTGGTTCCAGATACCGCAACGAGGTTTCCCGCAGTTGACAGTATACTGAAGAGCTGGCAACGCTTTGTATGGATAATGCGCTAAACTTTGGTATCAACCGAGATATTGAAACAAATACGGTTTTTGTTTTAATGGAACAGTATAATTTTCGTAACTGCATTCAAAAGTCACAGTGACAAAGCGCTTGCTAATACTGACGTTGAAACCTTACGCAGGCTGCGTCGTCATACGCAGCAAGACAGACCTATGCTACCAATAAGGGGATTACATGGCAGTCGCATCTTGGTATTTTTTTATGTTTGTGGTTCGTGAAGATCAGTACTCAAATGTACCTCCCCAAAGCAGTTCGATGGAACTATCAAAAGTGTTCGAGAAAATCGGCTTTGAAGTTTCCGACCACTTTGAATGTGCCAGAATAAAGAAGATATTTGTGTGGCTCCCTTTGGTAGTGTGTTCGCTCGCTGCGTGGTGAATCTGCTTTCGAATCTTGGCGGAATCAAATTTTTAAACAGAGAAGCAAGTGACTACATGATATGCCATTGTAGGCTGTGACTTTTCGACGGCTAACATCGTCCGGCGTAGTTGGGGCTGTATGCTAGATTGCTTCTTCCAGTGATCCCCATAGAAAGAAATCAACAGAAGTCAAATCAAGGGATCTGGCCGTCCATTGTACTGAACAATTCCGTCCTACGCAATCATGTTCTCCAAGTGCCTCATATGGTGACAGATGATACGGGCGGAATTTGCGTCGATGCAAGGTGCGAATGACACTCATCCGACTGCTCCCACACTCCATGGCAAAAAGTCTCGTGACACTTCGCAGTCTGATTAGTATCGTAGCCAGAACAGCTTCTTAATTAGGTCTGTCAGTAGCAGTCTTCGCACTCTTCCACTGACGTTGAAGTTGCCTGGTCGCAGTAATGACCTAACAATTCGTTGCAATTGTGTGGCGCGACGGACAGCGACAATCATGATAGACATTCCTATACCGCCGCCGCGCACTTCTTTGACATTCGCCGTAGAAATGCTGCATGTACTTCTCCTCAGTGGTCGGTTTTCGTGCCAATTAATGGATGAGTATTAAGTTCCGATGTGTTTGTTACCGTGCTCTGTGCGGCGAACAACAAAAAATGGTTCAAATGGCTCTGAGCACTATGGGACTTAACTTCTGAGGTCATCAGTCCCCTAGAACTTAGAACTACTTAAACCTAACTAACCTAAAGACATCACACACATCCATGCCCGAGGCAGGATTCGAACCTGCGACCGTAGCGGTCTTGCGGCTCCCGACTGTAGCGCCTAGAACCGCTCGGCCACACCGGCCGGCGGCAAACAACAAAATTTCCAAAAAAATGGCTATATTTCGCTATATAACAGCACTGGCACACCCAGAAAATCAACCTCACCACAACTGAATGTAATGCATCTGATGTTGGCAACGTGGTGCCGAAACGCGTTGTGGTATTTAAATGCTCTCAAAGACAAAAAAATTAAAAAATTAAAAATAAAAAACGACGGTGCACTACGAAGGAGCTACGAAAATTGATCAGAAATTGATATTCATACAGTTACTGATTGAATATGCAACATTGCAAGCTTTGGCGGCCGACGGATGAAGTGTGTGTCGCCGTAGCGCAGTATTACCGCGTAGCGGGCAGGGATAGTAAACAGGGAAGATGTCGACATCACGACACAAAGCCTTTGTGAATTTCGTTCCGTGTATTCAGTTGGACAGCAAATGTCTCTCTCAGACAGGAGCGTGACAAATACACCCCGATGTCACTTTTGAGAAAGGACACGAAGTTAGGCTCAAAGAAGCCGGTTGGAGTAATCGACGAATTGCTCGACATTTGGCTAGGAACGATGGGTCTTCTCGACGATGTTGGCAGGAATGGGTGAAAAACGGCCGAGCACAGCGTCAAGAAGGAAGCGGTCGACCTAGGGAGACGACTGAGCAACCGTCAGAGAGGCACTCACAGCCCCGGATTCACCATTATCATCGATCCGTCGGGCAACTGGTGTTTTCAGCGGCCACAAGGACCATTAATAGGCGGCTGACAGAAATGGGACTGAGTTCACGCCGCTCCTTGCGCCGAATACCTTTGAGTGTACACCAAAAAGCTCGTCTGCTGAGGTGTCGGGTACATTCGGCCTGGAACCGGAGTAGAATTGTCTTCAGTGATGATTCCCGCTTCGAAGTGAGCCCTGATAACCAGCGAGAACGTGTATATAGACGCCCCAGCCAATGGTGGGACAACAACCTGCCTGTCGCCCGCCATACACTCCGACAGCCAGGCGTGATGGTCTGGCGTGCCATTCCATTTCATAGCAGGTCACCTTTGATTGGCATCCGCGGCTCACAACACGGTGATATGTCGACGATATTCTGCGCCGCGTTTTGTTGCCCTTCATTCCAAGCTACCCCAGTCTTAACTTTTCAGCAAGACAAGTGCTTGCCAAGTCCTACCTTGGGCAACAAGGTCACCGGATCTCTCCCCGATTGAGAACGTTTGGAGCATTATGGGCAGGTTCTTGCAAGCGGCTCGGCAGGTCGACCTTCTAGCCCCCCCCCCCCCCCCCCCCCAACTGCACAGAATTTCGCGCGATATCCCTCAGGACATCCAACAGCTGTATCAATCAATGCCAAGGCGAAGAACTGCATGCGTAAGGGCCAGAGGTTGACCAACAAGTTATTGACTTGCTCAATTTGTGAAGCCCTTTCTCTTGAATAAATCCTCCAATATCTCTCAAATTTTTCTTGTAGATACAATACCCATTTCCGTCCCATTCGGATTATTCCTTCGCGGTGAGTCATTTTTATTTTATTTCATTTTTTTTGTTGTCTTAGACTTTATTAGTATGAAGTGAATCAAGCAGCAGAAATTATGTTACAAACTGACTCTACACCAACAAGGGTCTCAGTTCAATCTATATATGTTTTCTTGACTAATGTGCTCTTCGCGGCAGACTACACACTCTGTTACGAGGGAGAAGGATTAGGGTTTGACGTCACGTCTCCGACGAAGTCATCAGAGACAGAGCACAAACTTTCCAAAGGAAACGTTCTAGGTGTCAGAGTGGGATCCGAACAGCCATCCTCCTGAATGCGAGTCCTGTCTCTTACCGCTAAGCCACCTCGCTCGGTTGTTCTGTTACGAAACTCTTATATTTGTCTCTCTTGGTCTGAAATAACATCACGTGCATTCTTTCACGTAAGTCTCGTGAATCTTTCTCGTGGTGCCAAAAAAAAAAAAAAATCGTCGAGTGTCTTTCGGACGCAGTGGGGTTCTTGAGAGTGTGCATGCATGCTCGATCCTCTCGGGGCATCTGAGAGTTCCTTTTCATAACTGGACAATACCTGCGAATTGCCCGAGAACAAAGAACGCTAGAACGGCATCTGCTTCTTTTGTGCGGCGGGGTTTCGATCGCGGACGACTCCCTGGAGGCCAGCACACGAGCCCATTGTTCCGCTCCAGCTTTGAAGCTGCCTCGTTATTGCTGATTGAGAGTCTGCAAGCAGCTCTCGTAAAAAAGGATGGCGCTACGAGGCTGAGGGGCCCAGCAAGGGCAGCAAAGATAGTATATGCGCAACATCTTGACGTCACAAGCGCTGCGTGCATACGATGCATATACAGGGTATTACAAAAAGGTACGGCCAAACTTTCAGGACACATTCCTCACACACAAAGAAAGAAAATATGTTATGTGGACATGTCTCCGGAAACGCTTACTTTCCATGTTAGAGCTCATTTCATTACTTCTCTTCAAATCACATTAATCACGGAATGGAAACACACAGCAACAGAACGTACCAGCGTGACTTCAAACACTTTGTTACAGGAAATGTTCAAAATGTCCTCCGTTAGCGAGGATACATGCATCCACCCTCCGTCGCATGGAATCCCTGATGCGCTGATGCAGCCCTGGAGAATGGCGTATTGTATCACAGTCGTCCACAATACGAGCACGAAGAGTCTCTTCATTTGGTACCGGGGTTGCGTAGACAAGAGCTTTCAAATGCCCCCATAAATGAAAGTCAAGATGGTTGAGGTCAGGAGAGCGTGAAGGCCATGGAATTGGTCCGCCTCTACCAATCCATCGGTCACCGAATCTGTTGTTAAGAAGCGTACGAACACTTCGACTGAAATGTGCAGGATCTCCATCGCGCATGAGCCACATGTTGTGTCGTACTTGTAAAGGCACATGTTCTAGCAGCACAGGTAGAGTATCCCGTATGAAATCATGATAACGTGCTCTATTGAGCGTAGGTGGAAGAACATGGAGCCCAATCAAGACATCACCAACAATGCCTGCCCAAAAGTTCAAAGAAAATCTGTGTTGATGACGTGATTGCACAAATGCGTGCGGATTCTCGTCAGCCCACACATGTTGATTGTGAAAATTCACGTTGGAATGAAGCCTCATCCGTAAAGAGAACATTTGCACTGAAATGAGGATTGACACATTGTTGGATGAACCATTTGCAGAAGTGTACCCGTGGAGGCCAATCAGCTGCTGATAGTGCCTGCACACGCTGTAGATGGTGCGGGAACAACTGGTCCTCCCGTAGCACTCTCCATACAGTGACGTGGTCAACGTTACCTTGTACAGCAGCAACTTCTCTGACGCTGACATTAGGGTTATCGTCAACTGCACGAAGAATTGCCTCGTCCATTGCAGGTGTCCTCGTCGTTCTAGGTCTTCCCCAGTCGCGAGTCATAGGCTGGAATATTCCGTGCTCCCTAAGACGCGCCGATCAATTGCTTCGAACATCTTCCTGTCGGGACACCTTCGTTCTGGAAATCTGTCTCGATACAAACGTACCGCGCCACGGCTATTGCCCCGTGCTAATCCATACATCAAATGGGCCTCTGCCAACTCCGCATTTGTAAACATTGCACTGACTGCAAAACCACGTTCTTGATGAACACTAACCTGTTGATGCTACGTACTGATGTGCTTGATGCTAGTACTGTAGAGCAATGAGTCGCATGTCAACACAAGCACCGAAGTCAACATTACCTTCCTTCAATTGGGCCAACTGGCGGTGAGTCGAGGAAGTACAGTACATACTGACGAAACTAAAATGAGCTCTAACATGGAAATTAAGCGTTTCCGGACACATGTCCACATGACATCTTTTCTTTATTTGTGTGTGAGGAATGTTTCCTGAAAGTTTGGCCGTGCCTTTTTGTAACACCCTGTATATGGCTGTTGTGTATTATATACAGATCGTGAGTGGGAAATTTTGAGCTGTTTATGGGCAATCTGGATGCCTTATTGTGCTATCTGTCAGACAGCAGCAAACAGTTGATAGCCTGTGGTGACTTCAGTGTAGATTTTCTAAAGGATTCTTATTAGAAGAACGATCTGGAAATCTTATTTGGATTCTACAATTTGGTCTTAGTAATTAACTTTCTAACAAGGGTGGATAAAGACAGTAGGAATCTCAAAGCAAGAAAATACGAGTAACTGTTTAATCAGTAACAAATGCTGCCTTTGATCATGATGCACAGTTAGTGAGGATCTATAACAAACTGCCTTACAGTATGAATTCTCCGTGGTGGAAATCAGTTACAAAAATTGATCAGTCAAAGGTAAATCATTTTAAGAACAGCTTACAGAAGATGACCTGCAACGTAATTTATAATGAACCATATGCTTCCGTAAAATTCAATCTATTCCATGACATAGTCATATCACTATTAGAAAATAAGCTAATCACCAAGGACACGAAAGAGCTATGTAAAAAAAAAAAAAGGAAAGGGAAAGAAAAATGGTTCACTAGAGGGATTAAAGTGTCTTGTGAAAAGAAAAGGAAAATGTATCTTTTGGCAAGAGTAAGTAGGGATCCTGAGCTAGTTGCACACTACAACTACTACTACTCAGAATTACTAAGAAAGGTTATCAAAAAAATCAAACATCATGCACATTATGTCACTAATCAGTACTTCCGACAACAGTCTTACAATTTCTTCGAAGCATGATAAAACATTAGTTGAAACTTGTGTCTTCACAAACATAAACACAAAAAAACCAAACAGAGAGACAAGCAAAATCCGGGAAAATAGGAGACAGCAACCTTTCTCCACGGGTAGTGGACACAAAACTGGGCAATATAAAGAGAAGAACGGGTAAAAATACACGTGTATTATCCCATACATTTGTAATACGAGGGTCATTCTTAAAGTAATAACCGATTTGCAATGGAATAAGAGAAACTTTATTTGTGAACATAAATTATATCACAAAGTACAATATGAACATGTTTTCATTTTCCAACAGTCACATTTGACAAGTCATGGCATTGGATCCCAGCATCAAAGAACTCTGCTGTTTACCGTCAAACCAGTTAGTAACAGTTTCTTTCAACATAACATCATTTTTCAAGTGCTTTCGACCAAGAAATTGCTTCAGTTTTGGAAACAGATGCGAGTCTGATGGTGCTAAGGCAGGGCTGAAAGCCGGATGATCCAGTAATTCCCAATGGAACTCGTCCAGCTGCGTCTTTCTTCTTGCCGAAAAGTGAGGCTGAGTATTGTCATCAAGCGAGACGGCGCAATGTTCAGCACACTAGACTTGTATTCGGGGTGGGGACTACGGTTAAAACCCCCGTCCGGCCGTCATGATTTAGGTTTTCCGCGATTTCCCTAAATCGCTTCAGGCGAATGTCGGAATGGTTCCTTTGAAAGGGCATGGCCGACATCCTTACTCTCTTCCTCTCATCCTCCCGTAATACGATGGGATCGAAGACCTCACCGTTTGGTCCTTGCCCCCCCCCCCCCCCCCCCACCCCGCGGAAGCAACAAACCAGCCGAGCATTGTCGTGGTCGTGAAGCAGAAAGACGCCGCTAGACAGCAGTCCCCGGAGGCGATTTTTAATATCACGCCTAGGCTTCACAGTCCCTCTCAGCATATATTGTCATTCCTCTTGGCAAAAAGTGTAACAGAAGAATGCCTTTCCGGTCCCAAAATAAAATAATGGCCATGAATTTCCGCGTTGAATATTCTTGTTTGCATTTTCGTGGTTTCGTCGGGGAGTTTGAATGCTGCCACTCACTGGACTGACTTTTATTCTCTGGAGTGTAATGCACAATCCACGTTTCATCGCAGGTCACAATCTGACTCAAGAACTCGTTACCGTTCTTGTGACATCGCTCCGAAACGGACAAAGGAAGAACCTGGTTTCGCGAACTGCCGCATCAACTTTTTGTGTCAAGTCTTCATTCATGACAGTAGGCCATACAAATCTCTCTTCATCGTGAACATTTTTCTTTCCTTTATTAAGCATCCTACACTATTTACTCACATTTCCATCATTTATTACCTGCACCAAAAAATTCGACAATCTGCCGGTGAATTTCACTAGGACGATTTTGTTTTGCATATAAGAACCGAATAACTGAGAACACTTCGCAATCGGCGGGACTGACATAGCGACAAACGGAGCAGTGTAACCATACAAGCAACACCGGCAGAGACGTGAAACGTAATGGCGGCGCAGTGAGGGACTGGCCAAGAGTTGTCAATGCGTGGACACGATGCGCTATCGGTGCATTATTAATGATTGGAATTGGGACTCTACAACTAACAAAGTGCAGAAAAAACTGAAACACTAAACTAAAACACACTACAAAATTACATACATATCTTTGAAAATGCTCCATCGGAGTTGTATTAATGTCCACTAATGGATGGCTGTATATTTTCGATCAGATGGTGTGTTTTGCGTTTTGCATATTCTTTGTTTGGTTAAATTCGAAAATAAGAATGTGAATATCATAAGATAAAGCTGTTTATATACTAGACCATATTTCCTAGCGGTACGTACGACACCCGAGTATCTGCCCCAGGCGGCAATTTCGGGATGCGCCAGATTCATGTTCTTGAAGAAAAAAACCTTGTTTCACAAAGCGTCTAGCATCTAGCGCACGTTCGATCGATTATTCATATGATTTTGAAATGCATCCCTGGTGGTATTTGAACACATTCTAAATTGATTTTTGAATGAATCATAAGTTGATTTTTGACTGCGTGCATAGAATACGTGATGTCGCTGCCAAGGGAATCCCCATCGCGTCTGGAAATGAAAATCTTTCCCGCAGACAAAAGACGACGACGCTGTACGAACTGAACCGAATAAACTCGAACGACTGGATGCCAATCACTGTTTGTTTATGTGGTTGATTGGGTGTGCGAATTATCAGCGTTGTTATAATTACTAGCGACATCTACAGAGTGAGACTACCAGAGTTGAAATAAACGACTAACAGGTAAGAAAGATTACATATTAATCTTTTCAGTGTATCCAAGCAAATGAAATTTCGACAACAATTTCTTGCCAGATCGCTACACTACGACGGGCCAGTTGTACAGTCCCTGCTTAGCTGCCGCTTTAAGTTCTACTCTCCGAATAGCGCGGAAAATGTGTTGCTTATTCCGTTTTATCTAACAGACAGTGACAAAATAGAGGTAATCAAATCGAGAAACCATATCAGTCTTGGATGCTACTCGTATTAGCACCTTTTTCTGTATTAGACAATGACATTTTAATTTTTCATGTAGGAAAACGTTTGACGAACTTTCACAGAAAGGAATGCACGCCATGTAAATCTGTAGCAAGATCAGAGAGGAAAAAATGCTGGAACTTAAGGATTGAAGAAACTGGTACTGTCTTGCTTGTCACTTGTCTTTATTGGTTTGATGTCTCCTGTATTTAATTTTATGTGACACAAAAAGGAAGTTATTAACTAATGGGAAATGAAGAGTGGAAATTTTCTGTAGAGTTCTTACTCTACTGTTTACAAATAATCCCACAAGACATTTTAACTTCCACTATCCTAAATATAGGTTTGATGGCTGCCATTACAAAATATATTGTTGTGACTGGTTGGTTGCACCTCCCCATGTCATTCTATCCTGTGCCACCTTCTTCACCTCCCAGTAACTACCGCAACCTACATCCTTCTGAATCAGTGTATTTATCCCTTGGTCTCCCTCTACGACTATTACCCCCCGCACTTTCCCGCCAAACTGGTGATCCCTTAACGTGTCCTACTAACATATCCCTTTTTCTAATCAAGTTGTGCCACAAATTCCTCTTCTCCCCAATTCTATTCAATACCTCCTCATTAGTTACGTGATTTACCCATCAAATATTCAGTGTTCTTCCGTAGCACTACATTTCGAACGCTTCTATTCTCTTCTTGTCTAAACTATTTATCGTCCATGTTTCACTTCCATATATGGCTACACGCCAGACAAATATTTCGTAAAAGACTTCCTGACAAATCCATGCTCAATTTTAAGAAATTTCTCTTCTTTGGAAACGCTTTCCTTGACATTGCCAGTCTACATTTTATATCCTCTCTACTTCGACCATCATTAGTTATTTTGCTCCTCAAATGGCAAAATTCATCTACTACTCTAAGTGTCTCATTTTCTAATCTAATTTCCGCAGCATCACCTGATTCAATTCGACTACATCCAGTTCTCCTCGTTTTGCTTTTGTTCATGTCCGTCTTTTATCCTCCTTTCAAGAAACTGGCCACTCCATTCAACTGCTCTTCTGTTTCTGACAAAATTATAATGTAATCGGCCGACCTTAAAGTTTTTATGTCTTCTTCTTGGATTTCAATTCCTACTTCAAATTTTTTCTTTTCTTTCCTTTACTGCTTCCTCAATATAAAGACCGAATAATATCGGAGGCTGGCTACAATTGTGTCTCACTCTCTTCTCAACCACTGCTTCGCATTCATGCCCCTCGACTCTTATAGCTGCCATCTGGTTTCTGTACAAATTGTAAGCAGCCTTTCGCTTCCTGGATTTTACCCCTGCCACCTTCAGAATTTCATTTAGTGTATTCCAGTCGACATTGTCAAAAACTTTCTCGAAGTCTACAAATGCTATAAACGTAGGTTATTCTTCCCTTAATCTATCTTCTAAGTCGTAGGGCCAATAGTGCCTCGTGTGATCCACTGTTTTCTATGGAATCCAAACTGATCTTCCCCGAGGTCTGCTTCTACCAGTTCTTCCATTCGTCTGTAAAGATTTCGTGTTAGTATTTTGCACCTGTGAGTTTTAAAGTGATAGTTCCGTAATTTTCACACCTGTCCACGCCTACTTACTTTGGGGGTTCGAATTGTAACTTTTTTTTTTTTTTTTTTTTTTTTTTTTTTTAAGTCTGAGAGTATTTGGCCTGTCTCATACATCTTGCTCACCAAATGGTAAAGTTTTCACATTGCTGGCTCTCCCACGGGTGTCAGTAGTTCTAATGGAATTTCGTTTACTCCCGGGGCCTTGTTTCGACTTAGATATTTCAGTGCTATACCAAATTCTTCACACAGTAATATATCTCCCATTTCATCCTCATGTACGTCCTCTTCCATTTCCATACTCTTGCCCTCAAAATATTCACGTTTGAATTCCACAGAGCGAAATACAGTGATATGCGATAGAAGAATGCTATGTGAAGTGGCGTGGTATTGCACTTCGGCAAGTCCAAATAATGTTTTGCATTTCATCGAACATATATGTTTTATATATCAAACTCTTCAGAAGAATGTGCGCTACAAAAGGAACATATTTTTGAAAAATGGATTTCATTAAATTTTTGACGTCCTATCTCAAACGCTCGAGAGGGTGGGGCGGGCACCGCTATCAAGCTTTTGCCCCAGTTCGGAAATATCGTAGATCTGGGGCTGGATTCATTTCATCACTATTGCTACCATGACTGCTTCTATACTCCGTTAATCACAAGAATATACCTGATGCAAACAAACACAGACGTGATGATTGGTCAGCAGCCGTAACTCTCGTAAACTGCTGTTGTTCTGCTCTTGGAAGCAGGTCCAAATTATGTAATCGCTATCTTATTACTATGTCACTGTAAATGAAACTTTAAGTCATTCTGATGAATTAACAGCCATCAAAATTGTTCTTAATCATAATTTAGCTAAGAAATTTTTATTTCAAAAATCGTGTACATTCACACTCTCTGTAAGCGCAGATTGTGCTCCGACTGTCCCGCTGTTCACATGAACCCCAAAAATGGATGACTCTGCTTCCTGCTTCGTAGTGAAAAACGCACGCGGAACGCCGTTAATGGCTAGAAACAGGATGATCTTAATGTTTTTCACAACATTACAGAGGAAAATCAGCAACGCGATGTAATAAATATATGCAAGAAAATTTTGCTTTCATTTGCAGCATAGTCGACAGCGTCGTAGATAGTTGTGGTGGGCGGCGGTCCGAAACCCGCTATGATCTACAATTTCTTTTTGTTCGGTTTGAATGCCTAAATCATTCAAATATCAGATGTATCAAATATGTGGTAATTAACTCATACTTAACACCGTTTTTTCAAGAAAAATGTACGTCTCCTAGTTTCTAATTACATATCACAGGCATAATTCTAGTTTTCATTGCAAACACACACTCTTAATTATCGATATATTATAAGAGATTGTTCAAGATTTTGAAGTTAAGAAAGCATTACACAATTAAATTTTTTGGAGAAAAACGAAAAATTATATACTCTTCGACTGAATATGCCCATTGTTTTATGGGGCAGTTGTTGTCTCACACGAGCCCGAATGATAAGGAACATGGAAAACAATAATTTTCACGGAGTCGAGCACACTGTACAAATGCTGCACTTCTACAGCTGTCACGGCAATCTGAACCCAACAGAACTGACGTGGAGCCAAGTTAAGGAATATGTCACGAGAATAACAAGACATTTAAGTTGTCGAACTTACTGGAACTAATGCACGGAGCTTGGCGACACGCACTGCCGAAGGATGGCGAATTACAGAACAGCGCGTCATAAAAGAGGAGGAAATGTGGACTTTTTGGTAGCTTGAGATTCTATTGCTGATCGGCTCGCTATCAACGTAGCAGTACTCCAATATACCACATTCCTCGGAGTCCGATACGGAAGAAGTTCGGAGGTTACCAGACGACTGACTGTAATCCTCCAGTGGCTCCAATAAAGCAGTGCACTTTTACGGCGCACATAGCTCATGCAGAAATATTACGCCTTTTAAAATCAGGAATATTGATCTCTTGTTTTTAATTACAGTACTATGTTAGCTAAGATCGAGAGCATGTTATTTTTACCAGCAGAATACCCATGAAGCGTATCGCCTGAGTTTTACCATTATTTCCTTCTGTTCATAGCATATTGTTCTCAGCTCGCCTCTATTCGCGTCTTTATTACGGATTTTCATATCATTGCAGGTTAGTTGGACCAGGTGGCTAGCCAGTGCTTTCCAAGTTAAATGCGCTGGTGAAGCTGTTGTCCCGTACTATCGCTGAGTCGATGTACGCGTAACGCACAGCATAAAACGTATCCTCATTATCGTACTTGACGGTACTCCGGACAGCTTGGCTTCTGCTCCACGTGAAACGAAATCCAGTGAGGTTCCAGCAAACGCGGAAGAGAACATGGTGCAATGTTTACACGAGGTTTCTTCTTATGATGAACGGAGTATTGCGAACACAGGAGTACATTACTCGGCAACAGAAAACACTCTCGATTGCGCTGCTCTACGTTAAGTGACAGTTGGAGTATACATACGCCTGCGCGAGGAGATACCGTTGACGGACAAGTTCCGCGTCTCGTTTCAGTGGCGCATGGCGGAAACAGCCAGGCAACTGCTTCGGCATCACTCGTGTAACATCGGGTCGGCTCGGCTCGGTTCGGTTCAGCTCTGCCTGGCTGGCAGCCGCGGGCCACACGTGCGCGGGCGCGCAAATTCGGCGGGACTTAATTTGTCCCCGTAATTAGTTGGATGAGCCGCACATTAGGTGGCCCCGAGTCCCGGATGGAAACATTAGCGTCGTCCCTGCCGTGCGCTGCTGCCGATAATTTGATCGCCTGCGGTCGTCGATAGGAGCGGCGACGGTGCGGCCCGCTGTGGCCTGCGAACCCCGGATAGCGGTCCGCCGGCCGAATCCTGCTGCGAGCCCCAGGTAACCCTGCTGGATACAACAGAACGCCACTGCCGGACTCGGCTCTTTACGGGCAGCCATCTCACTGATGACATCAGTTGTGCTTCAGGCGCCGAGAATTAGCGGGCTGTTGTTAATGAAATGACGCGTGCACGGGGGGGGGGGGGGGGGGGGGGGGGGGCAGTTAACGAGCTGCTGCTGCAGTGTGTATACGGGGGAACGATCACTTGAGCACGGTCTCAGTGATGGCAATAGATTGAGAGTTCTTTAAAAGGCAGATAGTATTGAAACAAGGGCTTCAAATGTCATTTCCTCGATCTGTTCTTTTATTCTCAGAATACTTGAATACTGATAAGTGTAACCAACGGCTGTATAGTGTAACGGGACATCGTCCTCTAGCATTATTTTTCCTCGACAGTAGTTGTCGATGCTTGTATTATTTTTCGAATTTTGGACACGTCAGTATTATCTCAGGTGCTTTTCTGAAAACTTTCATATACTTTTATACACAGTATGTTACATTTCAAGCTAAAATTTATGAAAAGTAATTATTTTGGATGTTATGATCGATATGTACTAGTTTAGAATGTACAGTTAATATTTTTTTTACAAACATATGAAATTACGAATTATTTGGCACCCTTAACATTTCTATTATTAATTATGCAATCTAGTACTGTTTACTATGTTTATTTCTGGATTCATTTATAAAACAATAATCGAAAATAACAGTAATTCATTTCTCAAGAAAGATTGTAAACCCTTTGGAATGTTGTTATTTCCGCCGAGAGAGACAGTAGTAAGCACGCCTCTGATGCAATCGGACGTATTTTTGTATTTTGTGCGCACAATGCAATTTCGGTGTTGTTAATGTGAAAAATCAAAAGACTATGATATACTAAAATGTGACAAAATATATTAACATTCTGCAACAACAATCTTCAAATTTGTTTAGATCCATACAACCATGAGAACCTAAAATGTGACAATTTTAGCTTCAAGAATCAGACCCCTAGACAAGAAGAACTGGAGCCAACTTTACATGAAATGATTAGTAAACTAGAAAGTTTATCGTAATCTTCGCTCCTCTCAAATCTTAATAAAAGACTAATGTTGACAACAGCTGCAATTTGGAAGGAGGGGGTAGATTACAATAGTAATCCGTCGTCGTTTCTCCAAAAAAATGCCACCAGTTTCGACGCCAAAAGGCATCACCTTCAGGCCCCAAGTGTAATCTGCCATCAACATACGAACCACAATGACAGAGACCAAAGTAGTCTTCAAATGGAAATAGTACAACTTATTAAGCATGCACGCTAGCATGCGCAACCAAAAAAAGGCGAGTGCAGCGGGGCCAAAATCAACTAGATTTCGTTATCGGTGACAAGCCCACCAACGGCCAGACGACGCTGATGGCACATATGCTTGTGGCCTGAGGATGACGCTTTTTGGCGTTGAAACTGGTAGTGTGTTTTGAATAGATGATGTTGGATTACAGTGCAGGTGTTTATTTCAGTTATATTATTCAAGTACTTCCTGTCTGGCTGCTATCCTACTGTTCATGATGGATTACCACAGAGTTTATTCTCAGAGATTTTCTATGCAACAAGATTTTGTATTAAATGTTGGCTGGTGGCATGCTAGGAGAACTATTTTAAAGTTGGGTAATAAAGCGAAGATGGCAGTTTATGACTTGGTATGTGATTTTACAGGTCTGGAGAATTACCAGAAGAGTTTGTTAAATGCATGATAGAACCATTACCTAAAAACCCAGGTCCAAGGGCGTGTGAACAATAAATATAGAGACAATTATCTGAAGACCGGTACGGTTTTAGAAAAGGTGTGGGAACAAGAGAAGCAATACTGGCACTGAGGCAAGTGATAGAGAAACAGCTGAAGAAGGGCAAGAGTATATTGATAATATTTGTATATCTTTATAAAGCATTTGACATTGTCAGCTGGAATGTACTATCGACAATCATGAATCGTCTTTAAAAGAGAAGACTTGTACCGGGCGAACATTATAAAACCGACAAACTGGAGGGATGGATTCCTGATTGGAAATGGAGGAGAAAAGGTCTATAAAATGTGTCCCGAAATGGACGGTGTGCATTCAGTGTCAGGTGATAGGGATAGTAGTGGTTGTAACGCAGAATACACATAATCGTACTTTGGCTTAGACCATGTTGGTAGGCCAGTTGCCTGGAGCTTCTACTAGGGTTCATCTTAATACCCTGTAGAACCCAGCTCTCCAAAACTGATGCACGCACAGCCTGTCACCTGCCTGCACGTTCGTCTGTCTGAAAGGACCCATCACCACACAAATGCCCAGCAAGGGCTTGAAATGTTGTGTGATGTGGTTGGTGTCTGTGGAGGTACTTGTTTTGGTATAGCGGTGCTGCCTCTCGACTGTCTCCATCTGCTTGGCCGTACACAAACACCATCTCGGATTGTTCCCGACATGAATACTGGGCTATTCTCCTGCTTACAATACGCTGTGTCAATCACATAGCCTGTAACACCCAAGGAACACGATGCATGTGGTCAGAGGAAATGTCATTCAACATCGCCATCTACTGTGGCAACGATGCATTTCAGGACATATGTTCAAAGGACCTTTCTTCCTCCAATTCAATCAGAAACCCGTCCCTGCAGTTTGTCGGTTTTATTAATGTTCACCCGATATATAACACCCACATTCGTGAAATCGTAGTAGTTCACTGCGGTAATAACGCAGAACCAGCTAGGATGCGAAATGGGTACGGCAAGGTTGCTCCTTATTCACATACTTATTCAGTCTGTGCAGACAGAAGGCAAACGACAGGATGAGAGGAGAAGAAAACATATGAGTAAAAATTCATGGAGATAAGGTAAGACATGCAGAGATTTTCCGATGATACAGCAATAATTGCAAAAAGTTAAGGAGGCCAAAGAAAAATTCCTGAACCCAATGGATAGAATAAGAGAGGATGAATTCTATATTATAATAAACACACATAAAACAGAAGCTCTAGTCTGCAGTAGAAATAAAGAAAGCAAGACTGTGGTAAAGTTGAAAAATGAAACAACTGAGGAAGTGAAATCAGGAGTGATGGAAGAAGCTACAAGGAGATAATATGCAGAATTTCCCAGGCCAACAATGCTGTTTATAAGAAGAAAAACATATTCACTACAAAGAATGTAAATGTTGAAGACCTACGTGTGGAGCAGTGCAACATACTGCAACGAAGGTTGGTCGATAGAAGTGAGAGAGGAGAATCGTTGCAATCGAAACATTGTGCTACAGAAGAATGAAGAAAATCAGCTGGAGAGAAATGATTACGAACGAAGAAGTTAGAGCAAGAGAAAAGATGCTTCAGGAAACATTTAAAAAGAAGAAGAACTGAGCTGATGGGCCATACAGTCCGACATGATGGTCTGTTGAAAACAATAACTGAGGGAGCAACAGACGGCAGAAATTACAGACGAAGACGAAGACTGGAGTGCATTAAACAAATAATGGAGGACATGAATTGTCCTTCATACTAAGAGCTGGCACGATACGCGCACAAGCGAGAAGAATTGGGAGTTGCTGACAACCAGCCTCACAGTTGCTGACTAAGAGAGAGAGAGAGAGAGAGAGAGAGAGAGAGTGTGAGAGAGAGAAAGGGAGATTGCTTAAACAAGATTAAATCACTTAGCACTAAGATGGAGTTTACAGTCTACCAAAAAGATTAGAATGTTGACTTGTTTTTGTCTCGTAATTGTCCTTATAGTATTATTTATTTATTTTTGTTTGGCCTTTTGTTAACAAACTATTAAGACACAAACGACGTACATTAAGCATAACATTAAGATGAGCTGAATCATCACTTCAGATATAAAATTTACCTAGCTAATTGTACACATTAAAATGACACAGTGTCGTTGCAATTTATCACAGATAATGAAAATAACAGATATTAGATAAGTGACTGCGTACACTACTCTTGTCCGTCCTCTTTTGGAGTACTGCTGCGCGGTCTGGGATCCTTACCAGATAGGATTAACGGAGTACATCAGGGAAGTTCAAACAAGTGCAGCTCGTTTTGTATTATCGTGAAATAGGGAAGAGAGTGTCAACTGACATGACGCAGTATTTGAAGTCGCATCATCAAAAAATGGCGTTTTTCGTTGCGGAGGACTTTTCTCATAAAATTTCAATCACCAACTTTCTCCTCCCAAAGCGAAAATATTTTTTTGACGCCGACCTGCGCAGGGAGAAACGACCATCATAATAAAAATAAGGGAAATCGGGGCTCGCACGGAAAGATATAGGTGTTCGTTTCTCCCGCACGCTGTTCGAGACTGGAATATTAAGAAATATTGTGAAGGTGGTCCTATGAACACTCTGCCAGACACTTAAGTGTGATTTCGAGAGTATCAATATACGTTTAGATGTATGCAGTCACATCTAAATATTAACTGTGAGAATAAATCCAAAAAGAACACCGCTTATTTTTGGGTTGTCGATACGTAAGGGAGACTTGATGGAAATCAAGTGAGGGCGTCAGTTCTCTTCAATTTATGTAGAAATGCTTCTCTGTGAGCACCGTATTTCTTGATATGGTTAATATCTCCGGGCGATTAACTGTCGCTGTTGCAGTTAGTGGAATCTACCAGACGAGTTCTGCCTTCATACGCTGGGAAGGTGTCATTGTAAAAACGTTTTTGGTTCGATTATTCTTGGATTGACCAATTCACTGCAGGCAATGCAGGAATATTTCCTGTGTACCCTTTCATTTTCCATTAAAACTTGTAAAATGGAGTACCTAACTTCTTATGCTATAAGTTTTTTTGAAATTATTGTTTTCTTATTAATTTCATTCTGACATTTCGTATTCCCATACTGAATTTTATGTTGTTGCGTAATCTGCGGCACGTGTCACTGGCGCATATTTCAAACTGAATAAAAATTAAATAAATAATTGGTGCTCTAATTTTTCTTCCACTGAAATTTGTCGCCTCCATTAATCCCTACGTTGGCTGCCTTTTTACACGCCCCAACTCCTCCTCCGTTAACGAAGAACTCTCCACGACCGTCTTTACTGATTTATTCTTACTGCCAGTATTTGGTAATACGGTTGCCTATTTACACCTGCTTCTGTTGCACAACATATGATTTCCATACAGCAAAATATTCATCCATTTCCATATTAACACTTGTCGAAAACCTCGTTTCGTTATCTCTACGGCATTTATGAAATATCAGGAGACAGGAGACGTAGATTTGGGATACAGAATGTTCTCTGTCTGTTCCTTCTTTGGTTTCTCTTGTTCTCCGATCTAGAGTATGAGAAAATTATCTACTACATAATGCCATTCATTAAGCATTCTGAATACATCATCGCACTACAGGCAAATTAAAAAGTAAGGGATGTATCCAGTGTTATTTATTGTATGGCTGAAATAGTTATCTGCTGCGTAAAACAGCTGCTTGGAAAAATGACAGCATATCTAGCGCCGTAGATTTTCGTGGTAAGTACCGATCCAGCCCATTTGCTTTAAAACATCAAATTTCCCGAGGAGCGTCATTGTTGATAGCTTTGCAGCACGCTTCTGTGTGTGTACTGGGAGTGTTTGGAATTTTTCTTCTATTAGCAGTGTTCTGTGTGCTTGTACACGTTTCATGGGATGAATACTGGGGACTGGTGAGTTCCTCACTTGCTATGGATTATCAAGATAGTGTCAAATAAACATGACCTGCGCGTAAGCCTGCAACGAGCTACGTGCGGTATCACAAAAATAGCGTAACATACCATTTCCAATCTCTCGTGGACGGTTAGAACTGATGTTGATAACTGCAAACCTCGGACTACGCCCCGTGTGAAAATTAGAACACTGCACGAAACAGCGTCGGCTTGATTCAACAGACAATACATTACTGGTTGGGGACTTTTTCCGCAATCCAGTATCCAAAGCCATTTGCAGAGATACACAGTTTAAATATCGAAAAAGATTCTACTTGTTTGTTTGCCGGGAGATCAGTCTAGCGGTCAATCCCTGGCCTTCATTTCGGCAACTGAAATTCTGGCTTCAGTATCGGAGAGACTTATTGTGTCTGCAAACACCTTCAGTCTTAAAAAGCGAATGGAATAGAGATGGGCTACTGAACTACGTCCGCTGTGGCATCCGAGTCGAAAACCGAACGCTTGCTAGACTACCGTAGTTTGACACTACGGTCTGCCTCACCTGACTGCTGCTTCAGATATACAAGTGGAGGACAAGGCCTGTGAGCGTCTTGTGAAAGTACAAGGTCGATTTCCTCCCCTATCTTTCCTTGAAAGGTTTCATCCACGTCACACCTGATGTTGCTGATTGCCTGCACAATCGGATATTCAGGCTAAAATACTCAAAGGTGTGTTTCAATTATTTTTAAACTTAACTGAACATTGGTTCGATTATCATGTGCCCTCTTCTTCAGAAGTCTTTGTGTATCATACAATAAACATCAATAAAATACTGATAAATCGAATGTAAATTAGTTCGGTAGCTTTCCGAGGATTCTGTGGGACAATTTAACAGCATTGACATGCATATGAATCGTGACCGCTGTGGCTGTGGTATGCTCACTGTATGTTCATGTTAATCGATTTCCATTCCAGCAAACACACTTGTTCCTTCTCATACTCAATGACGATGATGCGCAGTTGCTGAAAGAGTCGAAAAATTGTCTTTAGTAAAAAAATTCATGTGACAGGAATTACGGGATGGATCTACATCTACATACAAGTACACTATGCGATCAAAAGTATCCGGACACCTGCCTGAAAATGACTTATTAAGTTTGTGGCGCCCTCCATCGGTGATGCTGGAATTCAATACGGTGTTGGCCCGCCCTTAGCCTTGATGACGGCTTCCACTCTCGCAGGTATACGTTCAGTCAGGTGTAGGAAGGTTTCTTGGGCAATGCCAGCCCATTCTTCACGGAGTGCTGCACTGAGGGGAGGTATCGATGTCGGTCGCGTTCCAAAACATCCCAAAGATGTTCTATAGGATTCAGGTCAGGACTCTGTGCGGGCCAGTCCATTACAGGGATGTTATTGTCGTGTAACAACTCCGCCACAGGCCGTGCATTATGAACAGGTGCAATCACCATCCCCGAATTGCTCTTCAACAGTAGGAGGCAAGAAGGCGCTTAAAACATCAACGTAGGCCTGTGCTGTGATAGTGCCACGCAAAACAACAAGGGGTGCAAACCCACACCATGAAAAACACGATCACACAATAACACCATCGCCACCGAATTTTACTGTTGGCACTATACATGGTGGCAGATGACGTTCACCAGGCATTCGCCATACCCACACCCTGCCATCGGATCGCCACACTGTGTACCGTGATTCGTCACTCCACAAAACGTTTTCCCACTGTTCAGTCGTCCAATGCTTACGCTCCTTACACCAAACGAGGCGCTATTTGTCACTCACCGCCGTGATGTGTGGCTTATAAGCAGCCTCTCGACCATTAAATCCAAGTTTTCTCACTTCCCGCCTAACTCTTATAGTACTTGCAATGGACCATGATGCAGTTTCGCATTCCTGTGTGATGGTCTGGATAGATGTCTGTCTATTACTTATCGCGACCCTCTTCAACTGTCGGCAGTCTCTGTCAGTCAACAGACAAGGTCGGCCTGTACGCTTTTGTGTCCCTTCACGTTTCTACTTCACTGTCACTTCGGAAACAGTGGACCTAGGGATGTTTAGGAGTGTGGAAATCTCGCGTACCGACATACGACACCCAATGACCTGACCACGTCCGAAGTCCGTGAGTTCCGCGGAGCGCCCGATTCTGCTCTCTCACCATGCCTAATGACTATTGAGGTCGCTCATATGGAGTACCTGGCAGTAGGTGGCAGCGCAATGCAGCTAATATTAAAAAAAGTATGTTTATGGGTGTGTCTGGATACTTTTGATCACATATTGTGTTTACTCCGCAAGCCATCATACGGTGCGTAGCTTAGGGTCATTCCCTTTCCCGTTCCACTGTATAAATGCCTCCGTTCGAGCTCTAATTTCTCTTGTCTTCACGGTCTCTACGCTAAATGTACGTTACTAGCAGTAGAATCGTTCTGTAGTTGGCCGCATATTTTTTCAATAGTGTTACACGAAAAGAACGTCCCCTTCTCTCCGGGTATTTCAGTTTGAGGGTTTCTCGCGTGCTATTCGGAGCTTTGTAACAAATTTAGCAACACGTCTCTGAAGTGCTTTAATCGAAGCGGGAATGGATCCCAAACACCCAAGCACTACTCAAGAATTCGTCGTACTTGTGTTCTGCACGTGATGTCCTTTATAAATGAGCTACACTGGCCTAGAATTCTCCCAATATACCGAAGATTAAAAAGGGTGTAAAGCAAGATTAAGAAAAAACAGTCAGACCATAATGTTCAATCCCAACATCCATGAAGCAGAAGCAAAGACGAAAATAAAGGAAATGTTCAAGAACGGGATTAAAATTGAAATTGAAAGGATATTAATGATAATATTTGTTGATGACATTGCTGTCATCAGTGAAAGTGAAGAAGCATTACTGGATCTGTCGAATGGAATGAACTGTGAGAAGCTTAACTTCAGAATTCGGTATCACGAGGAAGACGAAGGCAAGGAATTTACCTACCCTGGCACCAAAGTAACCCATGACGGACGAAGCAAGGACGACATCAAAAGCAGAGTAGCACGGGCAAAGACGGCATTCCTGTCCAAGAGAATTCTACTAGTATCAAACATAGGCCTTTCCTTGAGGACGAAATTTCTAAGAATGTGGGGAAACCGGAACAGAAGATAATCGAAGCATTTGAGATATTTCACTGCACTATCCCATTTGAGGTGAGTTGAAAATTAGGTGCACTAATTAAAGTAAGAAATGAGGAGGTTATCCGCAGGATCGACGAGGAAAGGAATATATGGAAACCACTGAAAGGAGAAGCCACAGGATGATAGGACATCTGATAAAACAACAGGGAATAACTTTGATGGAAATAGAGGGTGCTGCAGAGCGTAAAACTGTTGAGGAAGACAGAGATTGGGATACATCCAGCAAATAACTGAGGACATAGGTTGCTAGTGATAACTCGGAGATGAAAACGGTGGGACGAGAGAGGAATTTGTAGCGGGACGCATCAAGAAAACAAAGGACGTCGGCCACTCTCCTTTCCTACTGCCAACCTCTCGTGTTCGTATCGCTTTGCCACGTTACACCTAGTTATTGAATAGGTGTGACTGCGTCATGCAACACACCACCAAAACTGAATTCGAACATTGCAGGACTGTTTCTTCTTAATCTTCTGTGCCAACCTAGATTTTCATACATTTACTGCAAAATTACCATCCAGCAGACTTAACAGAAATTCTATCTGCATGCTCCTCCAGTCACTCAGCATAAACGCTTCACCGAACACTAGTGTCATTATTCTAAGATCACTTTTTGCGATCACAATGTCACATAATTGTAAGTATCCACATCTTCGTTATTCGTCAACCTTTGGTGTCCTTCACTTGTTTCCTAAGAAATCGGAAGGAAGAAGGAAGGAACATTTAGAGTTTAGTGTCTCACCGACGACGATACCAGTCGAGATGGAGCGCAACATCAGGTTGGGAAAAGATAGGTTATTTCCTAAGGCACCGATCCGATATTTGCGTAAGCGATTGAGGAAACCACGGAAAGTGAGGAAAACCACGGAAACCTAAATACATATCGCTGGACTGAGATCTGAACCGCCTCCCGAATGTCTCACCACTGCGCCACTTGCCCGGCAATAAACAGCGCATTTTTAGCCTAAAAATGTCACAGCACACCATCTCCTACGGTACGTGCGTACATACGTCGTGTCGGTATAATGGTGCCAGCACCACTGGAGACTACCAATGCACTTTGTGGCATCGACACGTGTACTGTAACCGAGTGCCGGGCGTGGGAACTCGGCTTAATGTGTCAAGCAAACGATAACAATGACAACATAAATCAAAATGATAACGGAGAGCAGATAACAATAAGAATAAAATTAGTCTCAAAGTGACTGGAGATATCAAAGTTTCACACACTTTAGATAACCTTCATAGACCTCTTGCGTAAACATTCTTTCGACTATCCGCTTCATAATAATATGATCGCATTGTATTGAACTGGGAACATTTCTGGTTTTATGTAACAAGCTGTTTGTAAAGTTTCCCTGAATGGCGTTTCTTGAAGAAATTATTATCTGATAGATGATTGTAATTCTCTTAATGATTTATCTATGATGCAAATAAATATGTTGAAATGAAATGGTCACTGTATGGGCCAAGTCTTTCCACTCCATTTATATTAAAGGTTAAGGAATTCGCAGTTGAAAAAGAAGTAATGTACCAACTCCTATAGGCCCTCTGTTGTTCCTTATCTTTATAAAAGATTTAAGAGACAATCTGAGCGGCCGTCTGAGTTTGTTTGCAGATGATCCTGTCGTTCATCGTATATTAAACTCATCAGAAGACCAAAACAAATTGTAAAGCGATTTAGAAAAGATATCTGAATGGTGAGAAAATTGGAAGTTGATGATAAACAATGAAGAGTGTGAGGTCATCCACATGAGTGCTAAAAGGAAACCGTTATACTTCGGTTACACGATAAGTCAATCTAATCTGAACGCCGTAAATTCCACTAAATACCTAGGAATTACAATTATGAACAATTTAAATAGGAAAAAAAACACGTAGGAAATATTATGGGGAAGGCAAACCAAAGACTGCGTTTTACTGGCAGAACACTTAGAAAATGTAACAGATCTACTAGATCTACTAAAGAGACTGCCTACACTACGCTTGTCCGGCCTCCTTCGGAGTACTCCGACGCAGTCTGGGATCCTTACCAGATAGGATTAATGGAGTACGTCGGGAAAGTTCAAAGAAGAGCAGTTCGTTCTCTATTATCGTGATATAGAGGAGAGAGTGTCACTGACATCATGCAGGATTTGGGATGGGGACCATTAAAATAAAGGCGTTTTTCGTTGCGGCTAAATCTTCTCACAAAATTTCAATCACCTCCTCCGAATGCGAAAATATTTTGTTGACGCCGACCGACATAGGGAGACACGATCATCATAAGAAATAAGGGAAGTCACAGCTCGCACGGAAAGATATAGGTGTTCGTTTGTTCCACGCACTGTTCGAGAATGGAATAATAAAGAATTTATTGTGATGGCGTTTCGATGAACCCTCTGGCAGGCACTTAAGTGTGATTTGTAGAGTATCCATGCAAATGTAGAAGTACAAGTAGATGTAGAAGACGTTATTCGTAATAGCAATTGCGGTAGTCAGGCTATACCGCCAGGTGGATGGGCAGTTGATGGATCAAGGATGTTTCTGGTGCGATTCCAAAAAGAAGATTTGAACGGTATGCTAATTGAAAGTGGGTAGATGGATTTACAAACACGCTGGAGCAGCATAGTTAAGTACAGCAGTCTAGAGTAGGGGTGGGCAATAGATTTTATTGGGGAGCCACTTTGTAGAGGCAGAGGTTAGCGAAGGGCCGCACCTTTTAAAACGACTGCATGCATTAGTTATTTTAGCATTTCAGAAAAGGTATTAATTGTTACATCAAAGTTCTGACTGTCTTGGCGGACTGAACAGCTACCTGCCCACATCTAGTCTATAGCATGTTTTTCCTCAATGAAATAAGCGATGAAATTGTTTTTATAATTAAGTTTTCCAGACCTTCGGTAAAACGTATGGTGATCGTTTAATAGTATTTTAGAATTCAAATGGTTCAAATGGCTCTGACCACTATGGGACTTAACTTCTGCGGTCATCAGTCTCCTAGAACTTAGAACTACTTAAACCTAACTAACCTAAGGATATCACACCCATACCCGAGGCAGGATTCCAACCTGTGACCGTAGCGGTCGCGCGGTTCCAGACTGTAGCGCCTAGAACCGCTCGGCCACCCCGACCGGCGATTGCTAGTTCAATTATTATTATTGCTATAATAGACCACGTCCACCTTATGGAAGGATTATGATTCATTTGCGTCTCTGCGTTGCATGTATTTACGTTAGATGTAGAAATATAATGGGGCCAATGTTCTGCGTTCGTGAAACATTCAGTTCAAAAAAATTGTCAGGCCTTGTTACCTAGCGCTAAAGCGCATGCCTCGAAACTGGAAGGTCGCGGGATGGAATCTCGATCGGAATGCAGTATGTTCAGACTTTATCGGTAGGATTACTGGATAGGTTTAGGGCCAAGCAAGGCACCGGAGTGCCTTGAACCATGTCAAGTTATTACTATTGAGCCGTCTACGTGTAACGCCTGTGCTATCAGTTTTGCTTCTCTCGCCTCTAGCCGGCCGCGGTGGCCGAGCGGTTCTAGGCGCTGCAGTCCGGAGCCGCGCGACCGCTACGGTCGCAGGTTCGAATCCTGTCTCGGGCATGGATGTGTGTGATGTCTTTAGGTTAGTTAGGTTTAAGTAGTTCTAAGTTCTAGCGGACTGATGACCTCAGACGTTAAGTCCCATAGTGCTCAGAGCCTTGCTTCTCCGGCGCTGGCTCTGCTTGTAATATAGTCATCTGCCGCCGCGGTCCGACTTCCTCGTGTAATCTCTCGCTATCTCCAAACCGCAGCAGCTGTTCAAACTTTCCTCTATACTTCGTTGCAACAGCCTCATTTTTGTTATCTTTCTTACAAAGGTCTTCCTCCAGGTGTCCATAATTTTCTGACGTGAGATAGTTTTCTGTCGTGAGATAGCAGTCTTAAATTCCTTTTTATGTTGTGTATCACACATTTAATCAAAACATTTGCTTTTCCACCTTTTTTGTCATTTGTAATTACTTAATTCCCGTGATCATATTAGTTAGAATAACGAAGTAGTTCAATCCTTGGAGACGCTAGAGACATTTTCCTTGTTGAAAAGTTGGGGCAGCGTCCACTAAGTGTCCTCGAAACTGAAGGGGAGGTAGCAGCTCCGCTGCGAGGAGCGACGTCAAAGGCCGAGCCTCCTTTCTAAGATGTTCTCTCATTGCGGAAGTCTACAGACGTTTAAAGCAGAGGCCGAAACGCTGTGGGTGAACACCGAGATTCACGTTCTGGCGCTTTGTCTTTCCCACATTTACAGAAATTAAATGCTTTTTTTCGGAAGGGGAGGGAGGGGGGACAGTGTTCTGACAAGGGACCACGATTTGATAAACAGGGTATCAAACTGTTTCAGAGGCTCATAGGTTCATATAAGACTGTATAACGCTCTTCTATTCTCAGGTTAAAGTCTCGTTCATGTTACATCCAGTGTGCACTTTATCCAACACCTGTCACCTGTAACGGGGCATACCTTTCTAGCCTCATTTTCCCTTAACAGTAGTTGTCGATATCAGTATTATTTTTCGAATTTTGGACACCTCAATATTATCTCAGCTGATTTTCTGAAAGTTTTCATGTAATTTTATACACAGTATATTATATTTCAAGCTAAAATTTATGAAAAGGGATTGCTTTATTTTGGATGCTATAATCGGAAGTACTAGTTCTGAATGTACAGTTAAAATTATTTATTTAGAAACATTTGAAATTACGAATTATTTGGCACATTTAAATTTTCTAGTATTAATTACGCAATCTAGTACTGTTTACTATGTTTATTTCTGGATTCATTAGTGAAATAATAATCGAAACTTATATAAATTCATCTGTCAAGAGAAACTGTAAACCCTTAGGAACATTGTTATTTCCGCCTTTAATGTGAAAATATCAAAAGACTGTACGATATACTAAAATGTGGCAAAATATATTAGCGTACGAACAAAAATTCTGCAACAGCAATTTTCAAATTTATTTAGATCAATTCAACCATGAGGACCTAAATGTGAGAATTTCAGCTTCAAGAAACAGACCCCTAGACAAGAAGAACTTGAGCCAACTTTACATGAAAAGATAAGTAAACTAGAAAGTTTATTGTAACCTTCTCTCATCTGAAACCTTCATAAAAGACTAATGTGGACAGTAGCTGCAAGTAGAAAGGAGGAGATGGATTACACACCGGACCCCGGACCATAGTCAGAAGTTACTCGTTTTTAGATGAAGATGCTACATACTTAGCGATGATTTTCTCTTCCCTCTTCAATTACCTTTTAACAGTCTCTCATAGCTCTCTCGCGCGATTTTGAATTCGTGTAACAAGTCGCTACCGTTACCAACGCAAGACAGGCTGGCACAAGAAAACGGTGATGCCAGTAATCAACGTGCTGTACATTGTCATCGCAGCTATTATTTGGTTTCATTTCTCTATCCAATGCAACATTTCAGCGAACATTCTTTTAAACAGGTAACCTCACTAGTTTGAAAAGGTCCTCAAAGCTTTATTTACTAATCTTTTTGTCTCCGAATATCCGCTACAACGCACGAGTTTTTCTAATCTCACTCTCCTAATTACGCCAAGATAACCAAATTGTTTCGTCTGCTCGCGTAACACTAACCTGACTATTGCTCTGTTATTTCGAAGTGGAATTTTTTCCTCGCTGAAGATTCTTGAAATTCATAACACGCAGTCAAAGTCAATTTAGACAGTCGTTTCGTTGCCTACGCTTACACCAGAACCCCAATCGTATTTTTCAGTCTGTAAAAATAACTGTCCAAGTTGTTATAATACATGTTCCAGATATTTGTGGCTGGTTGTTCGCGCTATGCACAAGATGAAGCAGTCACTTTAAAAATGAAAATCTGTCCACAAACAAGCTGGAAAAGAGTTTTCACGCCCCCAAAAAATATTTTCCTCTTGTCCTACAGTGACGACATTATCGCCCACTATAAGGTATGACCAATTGAAAAGGTGACGTTCGCTGTAGCGGCGTTGAATGTACTCCTGGAGGATGATTGTTTTTACTGACATACTTCTAGTCTGTTGATATGCCCAACTGCACAAGCTGAGTTAACAGATTCGCAGCAGTTTCCTCATTTCTGTAGAGTTGTTCCCGTAGATCAGCACAAAGAGTAGTCATCCAATTTCTTCGCGGAGAAGAGGATCATGCTTCATAAATTTATTGCAAGACGAAAGAGATTTAAGGAGACCAGTGTCTCGCATGGTGAACAATATTCCAATGGGGTTAGCGTTATGAGGCTTGATTTGTGGCCAAGAAGATCTTCGGACTCTTTCAAAATTTCAATGGGAGATGCTGGAACATTCTTGTTACAGCCCCGTATCTAGCCATGTGTCTCGCGTATTTTCGGCCTCTTCAAACTATCTCTGAAAAGTCAGTGGTTCACCTGTGACAAGGAAGCGCAGAACACAGTGGAAATCTGGATCCGTCAGCAACGCAAGAGATTCTACACTGAATCCATCTCCTCCCATTCTTCGCTTTGGGACCAGTGTCCCAATATTAGTCGCAATTACATTTGATGAATATTTCCAAATGAGCGAGAATTATACTATTGTTATTAAAATTTCTTTAGATATAACAGTAGCCTCCTTTTCATTTGTGGTCACCTTATACGTAGGCAACCTTCAGTTTTACCTAAGTGCAAGTTCAACAAATCTGCGCACAGCCATCCAGAAAATAAATACTGACTTACTTGCTTTATAAGGATGGGCGCAGAACATAGATTTGAAACTTGACTCATTTAAAACGTAATCAATCATAGCCGCTCACAAAAGAAGTACAGTTCAGGGAATATCTTCCACCCTTAATCCTAAAGAGGATAGAAATTATCTTTTCGTCTTCTGCAAAGAATCTGGGGATAATTTTGGCCCATCACTTACACTGGACTAAACACACAACCGGAGTGAGTAAGAAGCTGTCAACATCACTTAATTCATTACAGAAATATAAATTATAAAAAAGTATTTCTTCTCGAACCTAAACTCGTAGAGTCACTAACACTCCCCATCGTTGATTATGGTGATGCTACTCTGCAAGAAGTTTCGTATGAGAGCTCCGGCTGGAACTGTCGATGAATGCTTGTGCGCGATAGATTTCTGAAGTACGCTATTCCGACCGTATCATTCCTTGCTAAGAACGGCTAGCTACGTGCCGATAAGCGTAGAGATTATACTGCCCTGTACTCGCTGTATCGTCTTCTCAATTATTGCACTCGTTCCTATTTACTTCCAACCCTCACAGTGCTGCTCATTCTCCTCAACCCTCCCTCACCACCACTTTTCCCTCCCCTTGTCTACAGAATTCTCCACTGAAATTCTCTTTGGCAGCCACAGCCACTTTAATTTCAACCCACTTCTCTTTCGTTATGCTTTTCACCTCTTCTAACACCAAACAAGGCTTTAAAAGAGCTACACTAATCAATATAATTCTTAATGCCGCTTTTGTTATTATTATGCTGTTATTATAATTTGATGTCGTAGTAGTATTAGAAATATTATTACTGAAAATTAAAACTTTTTATTGATAATGAAAACTATTATCACTGATTTTGTTCTGCAATAACTAATTAATAACATTCCTTATTTTATCATCATTATTGTTATTATTGTTGCCAATTACTGTTTTCATTAATGATGAGAATTATTATTACTGTGTCCGCAGCTCGTGGTCGTGCGGCAGCGTTCTCGCTTCCCGCGCCCGGGTTCCCGGGTTCGATACCCGGCGGGGTCAGGGATTTTCTCTGCCTCGTGATGACTGGGTGTTATGTGATGTCCTTAGGTTAGTTAGGTTTAAGTAGTTCTAAGTTCTAGGGGACTGATGACCATAGATGTTAAGTCCCATAGTGCTCCGAGCCATTTTATTATTACTGTGATTGTTAATGCAGTAGTTTTTGTATATGTTCTGCTGGTCAGATTTAAGAAAGGCCACATAAGCAACAAAAAATGGCTCTGAGCACTATGGGACTCAACATCTTAGGTCATAAGTCCCCTAGAACTTAGAACTACTTAAACCTAACTAACCTAAGTACATCACACACACCCATGCCCGAGGCAGGATTCGAACCTGCGACCGTAGCAGTCCCGCGGTTCCGGACTGCAGCGCCAGAACCGCTAGACCACCGCGGCCGGCCCACATAAGCAACAATTAAATAAATTAAATAAAAATATATACATTGCTTGATAGGTCGAAACGTATTATCTTTTGTCGTGTGTTATATATAACCTAACCTAACCTAACCTAAAACTGTATCCCTGACAGTCGTACATATACGACGACCAACAGCCGGCTGACACCTGCTGCTGGACACAAAGGCCCCTCCTGGGCCTACAGGCGCCTCTGGTAGTGACTCAGGCGAATATATATACACAGGGTGGTCCGTTGATCGTGGCCGACCAGAATGGCCGAACGGTATTAGGCGCTACAGTTTGGAACCGCGCGCCCGCTACGGTCGCGGGTTCGAATCCTGCCTCGGGCATGGATGTGTGTGATGTCCTTAGGTTAGTTAGGTTTAAGTAATTCTAGGGGAATGATGACCTCAGAAGATAAGTCCCATAGTGCTCAGAGCCATTTGAACCACTTTTTTTCCATTGATCGTGACCGAGTCAAATATCTCACGAAATAAGCGTCAAACGAAAGAACTTCAAAGAACGAAACTTGTCTAGCTTGAAGGGCGAAACCAGATGGCGCTATGGTTGGCCCGCTAGATGGCACTGCCATAGGTCAAACGGGTATCAACTGCGTTTTTTTAGAAATGGGAATCCCCATTTTTTATTACATATTCGTGTAGTACGTAAAGAAATATGAATGTTTTAGTTGGACCACTTTTTTCGGTAGCACTCTCCATACAGTGACGTGGTCAACGTTACCTTGCACAGCAGCAACTCCTCTGACGCTGACATTAGGACTATCGTCAACTGCACGAAGAGTTGCCTCGTCCATTGCAGGTGTCCTCGTCGTTCTAGGTCTTCCCCAGTCGCGAGTCATAGGCTGGAATGTTCCGTGCTCCCTAAGACGCCGATCAATTGCTTCGAACGTCTTCCTGTCGGGACACCTTCGTTCTGGAAATCTGCCTCGATACAAACGTACCGCGCCACGGCTATTGCCCCGTGCTAATCCATACAGCAAATGGGCATCTGCCAACTCCGCATTTGTAAACATTGCACTGACTGCAAAACCACGTTCGTGATGAACACTAACCTGTTGATGCTACGTAACGATGTGCTTGATGCTAGTACTGTAGAGCAATGAGTCGCATGTCAACACAAGCACCGAAGTCAGCCGGCCGAAGTGGCCGTGCGGTTAAAGGCGCTGCAGTCTGGAACCGCAAGACCGCTACGGTCGCAGGTTCGAATCCTGCCTCGGGCATGGATGTTTGTGATGTCCTTAGGTTAGTTAGGTTTAACTAGTTCTAAGTTCTAGGGGACTAATGACCTCAGCAGTTGAGTCCCATAGTGCTCAGAGCCATTTGAACCATTTGAACCACCGAAGTCAACATTACCGTCCTTCAATTGGGCCAACTGGCGGTGAGTCGAGGAAACTAAAATGAGCTCTAACATGGAAATTAAGCGTTTCCGGACACATGTCCACATAACATCTTTTCTTTATTTGTGTGTGAGTTATGTTTCCTGAAAGTTTGGCCGTACCTTTTTGTAACACCCTGTATACGTATGACAAACTTCTTCCCTCAAAAATAATTCTCTTCTTCATACCTCCTCTGTGTTACCACAGATAACGTGTCACTGACCTCATTTGTACTGAGATTGTTGTAGACGCGAGGTGCCTATTTGCTTCCACCGCCCTGAGTGCAATGCGTAAATTTTAATAAATGTTTACCAACCGGCAGTCTTCTATAGCTGTTTCCCCTGGGCAGAAAACAGCACGAAGGTCGTGATTCCATCCTGAGGCTGTAAGAAACTCTTAGCGAGGTACTGTTATTTTTAGAAATAATTAAATTTCCAATCAGTTTGGTTATACAGGATGACACTGGTTTTTTATTAGCAGCCGGCCGCTGTGGCCGAGCGGTTCTAGGCGCTACAGTTGAAAGGTGGCTACACTGAGTCACAGAGCCAGAGATTGCGCCAAAGAGTATTATTCAGCCGCCTCCACTGGCGCAGCAGTAGTTCAGAGGATGTCGAGAGCAGTCGTTGCTCTGTTGGGCGAGAGAGTAGACGATCGGAGTGTTGACTGAAATGTTGTACTGTTCGGTTGGTGTAAAGTATAGATGGAAGAAGATGCAACTGTCAGAATATATTTGAGAAAGGAGATGGGCTTTTGATTTATGATGCTGGTGTAATGGTATATTTTCGTCAATATATAATGAGGTAAAAAGGTATTACAGTTTTCTTTAATAACAATCCCTCTTGCTCACAGCTACAGTCAACAAAGCATCTGGCTCGTGTTCATTTATTAGACTTGTAATTCTGGTTTCTATGTGCAATTATATTATTTCTGGTTTTTCAATTAGTTCATTGTAAATGGTGTTTAAAATAATAAAATAATAAAAAGAGCCGAGCCAGATACGTGTACGTTGAGTCACACTACCACACAAAGAACAGTTACACTTGTGCTTTGTTGTTTCGTAGCTTTTATAGTTGCAGGGGATTTAATTAATCAATTGTGTTAATGTAAATTCCTTGTCATTCTTTATTTTTATTTTATGTAGTCAGATTGCGTGCTAATACTAGTCAGGGCCCACCGGTTATGAGACTTCGTAACCGGTCACACAGATAGTAAAATTATTGCATTTATTCATTAATATTAGTCTTTTCTTTTTAATTAAGCCCCCATGCACAGTCCGGAACTGCGCTGCTGCTACGGTCGCAGGTTCGAATCTTGTGTGTGATGCCCTTAGTTTAGTTAGTTTTAAGTAGTTCTAAGTCTAGGGGACTGATGACCTCAGATGTTAAGTCCCATAGTGCTTAGAGCCATTTGAACCATTTTTGAATTTTATTAACAGAACACAAGAAACTAAACAATTAAATTCTACTTTATAGTCACGAATAATTTTTGTTCCTCAAGCAATTAATGAATTGCGTATTTCTGCAGTTAGAATCGCACTGTTCTGAGCTACACGTCCATACAACCATACTTGCTAATAAAGTCTTAACCTGAGACCGACCGCGGCAGACATGTCCGTCCTCCGAGGCTTCCGAACCACCTCTTATCTTACAGCCTAACCAATTCGCCCGCCATCCAACTTAGGCGCGATCCGAATATCACCAAAGTGCTTCGTTTACCTTTTCGTTTAGCAGTTGTTTATTATCCTGGCGGTTATTAATACTTGTGAAATAATGGAATAATGGCACGCTATTGAGAGATGCTTTAATTTCATCGGTACCTCACACCACATTACATCTTGCCTTCTCAACCACTCTAAAAGGAGCTTTTTGTAGCCGAATATGATGGCTGCAAAGCCAGAAAAATTACACTAACAACACGCACAAGACGAACGACTGTACGGATATTTTCAGCGAGACAGGAACAGCACACACTGCTACGACACGTTGTCACGAGTGCATGAGGTGTTCGGTGAGGAGAGGACAATCAGCAGAACCAGTGCAAACTCCTGGCCTCCTTGATAGCCTGACCTTACTCGCGTGATTTTTACCCCGGCGGAAAATGGTACGGTCAGGCGTACTCAAAAAATACGTGTTACAAGAACTTCAGCAGAATACTGGAAACGCTATTGCTGCTTTTGTTCTACGATAGCTACTACGAGTGTGTCACCAGTTTAATAAATCGAGAAGAGCGCCGCATCGAGGTCAATATTGGCCATTTTCAACATCTTCTGTGGTGTCCGTTAACAAGGCTTAATCCAGCGTCAGTCTTATTGAAAACATTTTCTCTACTGTTCTTTTTAACTTTGGACCAGTTTCTGTGGTACATTAGGTGACCATTTAATAGGTAGAAAGTCTTCGTTACTTTTGACCTTACACTCTCATTCAAGTTTTGGAAATTTCTTTCACTTTCTTCAATGTTTCTTTGTCTAGCAACTTAGATACATCGTGAGTGGGGCTTTATTCATTTATATTGAGGTTCTATTTACAACATTCACTTATTATATTCAAATAAAACTGTTACATCCTTGAGGCTCGTTATACAGTGGACCGCACGCTTGAAATCAGAGATTAAGCACCAAAAGTTAAAAGTTCTTATTCACTATGGGTCTTAGAATAAGCGGCGAACGAAATCAGATACCTAAGCAGTTCGCGGGCGATAGGATCTCTTGTAGACCGCATCGGTCGACTGTGAGCTTGAGTAGGACTTAATTCTCAGGCGATAGGATCTCTAGGATGCACTCTGGGGAGCTAGAATCAGTCCTCTGACGAAAGACACATGAGTCACGTATCTATTTTTGGCGCTCGACCTTGGCTGGTCGCTGGTGTACGCAGGTTTCTAGAGATCCTATCGCCTGCTTACGGCTTAGGCACTGTGCTCTGCCATGGGTATACAGGGTGACACAGAATAATGGGAATGTTTGGAATGAGTAGTGGCAGCCATGGGCAGGTGGCACCACTGCGGGTTCGTGATAGCGAGTAAGTAAACAGTCTGTCATTACAGTAATCACGGATCAGTGGAACGGACAACAGCGTGCATTAGCTATGAAAATGTTTTATAAAAACAATGATAGCTTGGCAGCGGCGCAGAGGGAGTTTCGACGTTTTTATAATTTAGGACGTCATGATGCCAGGCGATAAAATGTTGGATTAAAAACTTTGAAGAGACTAGATCTGCCCTCACGAAGAAACCAACAGGACAACCAAGAGGTGTGCGTTCTCCAGCGAACATTGATGTTATACGTGAGCGTCTTACGGAGCCCACGGCGTTCAATTCGTAAGCAAGCAGCAGTGGTTGGAATGTCCCGGGAGAGTGTTCGCAAAATTCTTCATCTTGATTTAAAATTTCACCCGTACAAACTACAGATGATGCACCAATTGGAGGACAACGGTTATCGGTTATGATTAGGATTCTGTTAACAAATGACAACAAAAATAAACAATGACGATATATTTCTAAACAAGTTGTGGATGTCAGGTGAGGCATTTTTTCATTTCACAGGTTATGCGAATAAACAGAACTACCGTTACTGGGTAAACACAAATCCTAATGACGTTCACAAGCGCCCTTTACTCGCTAGTAAAGTGACAGTATCGTGAGATGTTTCATCACATGGGAACATCGGACCGTATTTTTTCGCAAACGAACAGGGAAACACAATAACTCAATGCCGATCGTTACGTGGAGACGTTATGAGTTTTCGTTACACCTGCACTGGTTCCAACAGGACAGGACAGAGCGACATCACACACTTCACGGCAGTCAATTGTTTGGCAACCGTGTGATCTCACGATTCGGTAACATTCGCTGGCCCCCTTGATCGCCAGATTTATCCGTTTGTAATACTATCTCGTCGAGAGCAAAATCTACACAACTCGACCAAGAACTCTGGATGAGTTAAAACAGAGAATTCGGGATGCAATTCACAGTATCCCAGCTGAGACGTTGCAGCGGTCAATGAGGAACCTCAACAGCAGATTTCACGAATTTATTGGTACAGAAAGACGCCATCTAAAGGACGTAATTTTTTAAAAATGATAAATGCCATCAATTTTTCGTAAATGGCAATATTGTAAGGCTTCAATTACTATGAATGCAATTTCTTTCCTTCATCACTTCTAGCTTTATTCGATTGTGAAAATGTTCCCGTTTTTCTGTGTTACCCTGTATAAGGCGAGCACACTCGCAACTTTGGAGTGGTCTGGATCGGGTTGCTGCACAGGCAACTGCAATGAACGCCGACATGCCTCCACCGAGAAGATATCGTCGTCGTTCACGACATACAGTCAATAGACGATATTGAGTTGACTACGTCATCTGGTGATAAGAAGATTAAAATACTTGTTAGATTGCAGCTGCTTATTCTGTACGTGATGGTCCACGTAATTTGAATTTTCCTTTGGATGTTGAGAGGTCGCATGAGCCCCCTTTCATATTTCTATCTTACTCTGAGTAATTCGATTTTCCTCTCTAATTGCATGCGGTGAAAAGTTGCTATTCCTTCCCACGCGGCCTCACGCAGCGTCTCTCGTCACCCGGGTGGTCCGGTGACAGGCGGGTACTTCTGATCTTGAAAGGATTAAGCCGATGGGTGTGAGGGAGTCGAGTGGATGCTTTCCAGACACCGACATTGTCATAAGAGGGGGGCGACACGCCCACAGGGGCCTGACGGAGCGGCTGGGCTAGAGATTCCGTTACTTCGCAGAAACTTAGTGAAAACACTTTCTGGCGGGCTACCAGCGAGGCGTGGGAGTGACTTGTGTTCCGAGGCAGTCTTGGCGGGCAAATTCCCGCGTTTTCTGCAAAATCGTAACTGTGATTGGCTCGCTCAGGGCATAGCTCCGTGACGTAGCAAAATCGGTGCAGAAATTGGCGCCAAGAATCTCCATTGGTGGACTAGTAGTGCTTCGGCAATAGAGTGGAATTTTCCGCCGGTTTTCAAGTTGCTGATTGGAACGTTTAACCACGGCCAGTGTCGTGGGGGCGGGAATGTTCTGTGTTCGGCGTGTACGGGTGCTCTTGAGAGGGTCGGCTATCGCCTTTCGGTCGGAGTAGGCTACAAGACTGAGCTCTCGCTACTCTGGACAGCCTGCCTTCCGTTGGCTGTCTAATATACTTTTATTTAATTGTGACTGTTTGACGAAGCTGCTGAAGTTTCGACTTCAACGTAAGTTTCCGAGTGCAGTTGGCAATTGAGCGTTCTGCGTACAAGCGGCCTATGTCGTCTGTCTTGAGCAGTTTTGGATAAGGTTGACTGTATCAGAGTTACTGTGTGACTTCGCTTGTTAAAATCAATCACTATACCATCAGTGATTGTGTGGCGAGCTTTCTTCGTCTCCCTCAGAGGCGCGTTTGTATTGCTAGGAAGTCTTTAGTCTGGAACAACCAGACCAGGATAATTTGTTTCGGGCTATACTCGCGTCATTATTATCACCACGACGGGACGTCGAAGCAACCAGCCATCGCCTCCGGTACGCCAGATCGTGTTCTTGCTGTTAAGAAGACAGCTTGGTAATGTATGTTCGCAGCACCAGAAGATTGGGGATTTTCCTAGGTGATAATCAGAGCTCAGCAGAGCGCGCCTGTTCGTTATTTTCTTTGTTCTGTCTTGGGTGTTCATTGTCTGAGTTCTCACTACTGTAGCAGCAATTAATGTTGGGTTGGCTGTGTGTTTCTCTTAAAATTTGAGTTGCAAGGAATTGGCTCCACATACCACTTCGTCATAAATGTCACAATCTAGTTTATGGACAACTTCACCTTCACAGCATTTATTTGAGTATCCAATTTGATGTATTGTAAATGTTTCATGTGGTTTGTTTATTATTTTGAGTTTAGTCATAATAAATCAAATTGTTATTTTGGACAGAACTTTCATTCTGTTAATCGATAGAGCAACCCTTTCATTTCTCACTATGTTATTGAAACATTCCTCTATCTAATTAATTTCTATCCAATTAAATTATTGCAGGTGCCAAACTCTTTTCTACTCCACTTGCAGGGTCGATTACAGTCAGTTCGCGTTTCTTCTTAATACATGTACAACAGCAAAGGTCGGAGTTAGAAAAGGGGGCGCTTAGAGCATCATTTCCATATGAAGATTCTAGAAGAATTTAGTGTTAAACACACTGCTAGCCCTGGCACCTCGCAATGTTAATGATACTTTTTCTCATGGTAATAGTTGGTATACAGTAGCTACGGTTAGGTGACATAATGGTGTAATTAATGTTCTTGGGCTTGAAAGCCTTTTCTGAACGTGATGTTATAGCTTATCATACCTCTTATTTTGAAGAAGTAGCCAATAAGGATTTTGAAAAGTCTTTTTATATCTCTCCATCTGCATTCAGATCCAGTCGCCCAAGTATGGCTTAGGTATCTAACGTCGTTCGCTAATTGATCCCCCTTGGGGAATTCAATGTATAAGAAATTTAACTTTTGTCGCTTAATCTCTGATTTAAAGCGTACGCTCCACGGGTTAGTGGTGGTGGTTAGTGTTTAACGTCCCGTCGACAACGAGGTCATTAGAGACGGAGCGCAAGCTCGGGTTAGGGAAGGATTGGGAGGGAAATCGGCCGTGCCCTTTCAAAGGAACCATCCCGGCATTTGCCTGAAACGATTTAGGGAAATCACGGAAAACCTAAATCAGGATGGCCGGAGATGGGATTGAACCGTCGTCCTCCACGGGATAAAGAGACTCAAATATGTAACAGTTTTATTTGCTTACAGTAAGTGAATGTCGTAAACAGAAACACAATACAAAGGAATAAGGTCCTGCTTCAAGATAAAGACTTCTTTAAACACTTTTTTTCTCTCAACTATCAAACAATACATACAGCAATCTTCCTAGGTAGAATTGTGGAACATGTTTTATGATCGAGAATTATGACGTTTTAAGAAAATGAACATCTCTTCTATAAAAATCAATATGGACTTCGCAAACAGCGATCATGCGAAACTCAGCTCGCTCTGTTCCTCCATGAGATCCACAGCGCAGTGGACAACGGTGCTCAGGTTGATGCAGAGTTCCTTGATTTCAGTAAGGCATCTGACACCGTCCCGCGTTGTCGTTTAATGAAAAAAATATGAGCTTACCGACTATCGGAGCAGACTTGCGAATGGATTCAAGACTTTCTTCCAGGTAGAACTCAACACGTCGCTCTTAAGGGAACTAAATCGGCAAATATAATATCCGGAGCACTACAGGGAAGTGTGGTAGGACCGTCGCTGTTTACCGTATATATAAATGATCCAGTAGAAGACGTCGGATGCTCTTTAACTATCCGCAGATGATGCAGTTGTGTATACCAAAGTAGCAACACCAGAAGATACACCATGTCATTAAAAGTATCCGGATACCACCAAAAGCACATGTTTTTCATATTAGGTGCACTGTGCTGTCACTTCATGAAAGAACAGAATGGAGCGCTCCGCGAAACTCACGGACTTCGAACGTGGTCAGGTGATTGGGTGTCACTTGTGTCATACGTCTGTACACGAGATTACCACACTTCTAAACATCCCAAGGTCCACTGTTTCCGACGTGATAGTGAAGTGGAAACGTGAAGGGACACGTACAGCACAAAAGCGTACAGGCCGACCTCGTCTGTTGACTGACAGACACCACCGACAGTTGAAGAGGGGCGTAATGTGCAATAGGCAGACATCTGTCCAGACCATCGCACAGGAATTCCAAACTGCATCAGGATCCACTGCAAGTACTATGATAGTTAGGCGGGAGGTGAGAAAACTTGGATTTCACGATAGAGCGGCTGCTCATAAGCCACACATCACGCCGGTAAATGCCAAACGACGCCTCGCTTGGTGTAATGAGCGTAAATATTGGACGACTGAACAGTGTAAAAACGTTGTGCGGAGTGACGAATCACGGCACACAATGTGGCGATCCGATGGCAGGGTGTGGGTATGTCTAATGCCTGGTGAACGTCATCTGTCAGCTTGTGTAGTGCCAACAGTCAAATTCGGTGGCGGTGGTGTTATGGTGTCGTCGTGTTGTTCATGGTGGGGGTTTGCACCACTTGTTGTTTTGCGTGGCACTATCACAGCACAGGCCTACATTGATGTATTAAGCACCTTCTTGCTTCCCTCTGTTGATGAGCCATTCGGGGATGGCCACTGCGTATTTCAACACGATCGAGCACCTGTTCATAATGCACGGCCTGTGGCTGAGTGGTTACACGGCAATAACATCTCTGTAATCGACTGGCCTGCACACAGTCGTGACCTGAACCCTATAGAGCACTTTTGAGATGTTTCGGAAATCCGGCTTCGTGCCAGGCCTCACCGACCGACACCGATACCTCTCCTCAGTGCAGCACTTCGTGAAGAATGGGCTGTCAGAAGCCTTCCAGCACCTGATTTAATGTATGCCTGCAAGAGTGGAAGCTGTCATCAAGGCTAAGGATGGGCTAACACCATATTGAATTACAGCATTACCGATGAAGGGCGCCACGAATTTGTAAGTCATTTTCAGCCAGGTGTCCGGATACTTTTGATCAGACAGTGTAGTAAGAATTTGCAGAAAGTCGTGCACAGAACTGATGAATGGTGCAAGTGGTGGTAGTTGACCCTGAACGTAAATAAATGAAACATATTGCGCATACATAGGAAAAGAAATCGACTACTGTACAGCTACACTATTGATGACAAAGAGGTGGAGACAGCGTATGCCACAAAATATATAGGCGTAACTATATGGAGTGCTCTTAGGTACAATGACGACATAAAACAGATAGTTGGAAAAGCAGACATCAGACTCCGATGCATCAGAATAATCTTAAGGAAATGTAACTCATCCATGAAAGAAGTGGCTTATAAGGGGCTTGTTCGACCGATCCTTCATCTATCTAGGATCCCTGTCAGGTGGGACTGGCAGAGGAGATAGAGAAGATCCAACCAAGATCGGCGCGTTTCCTCACGGCATCGTTTAGCTGGCTAGAGAGCGTTACGGAGTTGCGAAACAATCTCCACTGGCCGACGTTACAAGAGAGACGCTGTGCATCACGGAGAGATTTACTACTGAAATTCCGGGACGGCACTTTTCACGAGGAGTCGGACAACATATTACTTCCCCCCACATACATCTTGCGTATTGACCTCGACGAGAAAATTAGTGAAATTAGATCCAATACAGAGGCTTACCGACAATAATTCTTCCCACGCACTAGTTGCGAGTTGAACAGGGCTGGAGGGATTTGATAGTGGTACCGAAAGTACTCTCCGCCACACACCTTTAGGTGGGTTGCGGATTAAGATGTAGATTTAGATATTCAGTTCTCGTAAGTTTATATCGAGTGGCGTTTCGCAGCCTCTCATTTTCCTCGCTTTCATCCAGGTTTCGGAGGTTACACAAGACTGCAGCCCAGCGACAGAGAGAGGGAGGGGGGGGGGGGAGACTGCACTCCTCTCGGCTACACAAGACAAGGCACAAACTACGATCCCTCCCTTCACTGTAGGATGATGTAAGCAGTAGGAATAATTTGAACGTTACAGTGTTACTGATACAACTGCAACAGTGACAGAGGACATACAAAGAACATGGCAGGAAACTGAATACAAACTCGTATTCTTCGTGCCATAAATGGTTCACATGTCGAGGTGTACTGATGATTATTATATAAATTCAGTGAGATTGAGTCCGCCTTGAAGCAAAACACTTCGTTATTTAACTTCCTGGCAGATTAAAACTGTACGCCGGACCGAGACTCGAAGTCGGGAGCTTTGCCTTTCGCGGGAAAGTGCTCTACCAACTGAGCTACCCAAGCACGACTCATGCCCCGTCCTCACAGTCTTAATTCTGCCAGTACCTCGTCTCCTACCTTCCAAACTTAACAGAAGTCCTTCTGCGAAGCTTGCAGAATTAGCACTCCTGAAAGAAAAGAGAGCACTTGCCCGCGAAAGGCTAAGGTCCCGAGTTCGAGTCTCGGTCCGGTACACGGTTTTAATCTGCCAGGAAGTTTCATATCAGCGCACACTCCGTTGCAGAGTGAAAATCTCATTCTGACTTCGTTATTTGTTTGCTTATTTATTCCTCAAACTGGTTTCGGTGACAATTATCACCACCGTCAATTTTTTTAATGTAAAACATGCAGAAAATTGCATAGTTATTCAAACACAGTAACACATTATTACATTTTTACTGTTCGTTTTTTGAATTATAGTTTTCTATGGAGACTTTCAAACTATCTTATTTATTGTATGTTACGGCATGTTTTAAGAATTATTGTCGTTACCTGTGGGATATTTTCTGTTCTTTTTTCTGCTGCCGTTTTTTCTCAGCGTACATCATGTCGTCTTCAGCTGTGTGAGCAGATGTTAGTAAACAAATACTAAAAGGTGAACTTAGTATGTCAGCGTTATACACTTGGGGTTGCGGTGCTGTTGTGGAATCCAGTTATTTGGTCTGTACTGGGCTGTTACTTAGTTATTCGTGTACTCACGTTCGCTGGACGCCATGCAGCTGATTATATACACAGAAAAACACAACTTTCGCACTTTGTTTCTGATTAAGAACATTACGCCATCTTTCTGCTCGCGTGTGTCGCGAGAGGTGTGTCGCATGTTGCGAAAAGACTATATGAAAACTGTAGCGGGACTTACGACGACTTCTGTTCCTTACATATGTCTCTGTGTTTGATGGGGAAGTGGTTCTTTTGCGTGTGTGTGCTTTTCTGTTCTGTCCTTGGTCAGTTCTCTCAGAGCGCTAAAGTGTGTGTTGTTGCAAAGTTTATGTTTTCGTTTATTACATTTTTCCCCTCCAATGTAGCATTTTGTACGTAGTAATTTTCTTCTATTGTCAGTTGTCGGTATAGACTGCTGGTGTACCTCAGAATGTGTCAGACGGTGATATTTGTCGCCGAAACTAGTTTGGGAAATAAATAAGCAAACAAATAACAAGGTTCTTCCAGTAAATGTCGGGTTCGCAGCCGGCTACAAACCCGATACTTACTGGAAGAAAAAATACGCCTCGAAAATTTCATCATCATCATCATCATCATCATTTAAGACTGATTATGCCTTTCAGCGTTCAGTCTGCAGCATAGTCCCCCTTATAAAATTCATCCATGATCCCCTATTCAGTGCTAACATTGGTGCCTCTTCTGATGTTAAACCTATTACTTCAAAATCATTCTTAACCGAATCCAGGTACCTTCTCCTTGGTCTACCCCGACTCCTCCTACCCTCTACTGCTGAGCCCATGAGTCTTTTAGGTAACCTTGCTTCTCCCATGCGTGTAACATGACCCCACCATCTACGCCTGTTCGCCCTGACTGCTACATCTATAGAGTTCATTCCCAGTTTTTCTTTGATTTCCTCATTGTGGACACCCTCCTTAGTTAGCACCTGCAATCATCCCAGCTACTTTCATATCCGTAACCTCAACCTCATTGATAAGGTAACCTGTATCCACCCAGCTTTCGCTCCCATACAACAAAGTTGGTTGAAAGATTGAACGGCGCACAGATAACTTAGTCTTGGTACTGACTTCCTTCTTGCAGAAGTGAGTAGACCGTAGCTGAGCGCTCACTGCATTAGCTTTGCTACACCTAGCTTCCAGTTCTTCCACTATGTTGCCATCCTGTGAGAATGTTGTTGTTGTTGTGGTCTTCAGTCCTAAGACTGGTTTGATGCAGCTCTCCATGCTACTCTATCCTGTGCAAGCTTTTTCATCTCCCCGTACCTACTGCAACCTACATCCTTCTGAATCTGCTTAGTGTATTCATCTCTTGGTCTCCCTCTACGATTTTTACCCTCCACGCTGCCCTCCAATACTAAATTGGTGATCCCTTGATGCCTCAGAACATGTCCTACCAACCGATTCCTTCTTCTGGTCAAGTTGAGCCACAAACTTCTCTTCTCCCCAATCCTATTCAATACTTCCTCATTAGTTATGTGATCTACCCATCTAATCTTCAGCATTCTTCTGTAGCACCACATTTCGAAAGCTTCTATTCTCTTCTTGTCCAAACTATTTATCGTCCATGCTTCACTTCCATACATGGCTACACTCCATACGAATACTTTCAGAAATGACTTCCTGACACTTAAATCAATACTGGATGTTAACAAATTTCTCTTCTTCAGAAACGCTTTCCTTGCCATTGCCAGCCTACATTTTATATCCTCTCTACTTCGACCATCATCAGTTACTTTGCTCCCCAAATAGCAAAACTCCTTTACTACTTTAAGTGCCTCATTTCCTAATCTAATTCCCTCAGCATCACCCGTCTTAATTAGACTACATTCCATTATCCTTGTTTTGCTTTTGTTGATGTTAATCTTATATCCTCCTTTCAAGACACTGTCCATTCCATTCAACTGCTCTTCCAAGTCCTTTGCTGTCTCTGACAGAATTACAATGTCATCGGCGAACCTCAAAGTTTTTACTTCTTCTCCATGAATTTTAATACCTACTCCGAATTTTTCTTTTGTTTCCTTTACTGCTTGCTCAATATACAGATTGAACAACATCGGGGAGAGGCTACAACCCTGTCTCACTCCCTTCCCAACCACTGCTTCCCTTTCATGTCCCTCGACTCTTATAACTGCCATCTGGTTTCTGTACAAATTGTAAATAGCCTTTCGCTCCCTGTATTTTACCCCTGCCACCTTTAGAATTTGAAAGAGAGTATTCCAGTCAACATTGTCAAAAGCTTTCTCTAAGTCTACAAATGCTAGAAACGTAGGTTTGCCTTTCCTTAATCTTTCTTCTAAGATAAGTCGTAAGGTCAGTATTGCCTCACGTGTTCCAGTGTTTCTACGGAATCCACACTGATCTTCCCCGAGGTTGGCTTCTACTAGTTTTTCCATTCGTCTGTAAAGAATTCGTGTTAGTATTTTGCAGCTGTGACTTATTAAGCTGATAGTTCGGTAATTTTCACATCTGTCAACACCTGCTTTCTTTGGGATTGGAATTATTATATTCTTCTTGAAGTCGAGGGTATTTCGCCTGTTTCATACATCTTGCTCACCAGATGGTAGAGTTTTGTCAGGACTGGCTCTCCCACGGCCGTCAGTAGTTCCAATGGAATATTGTCTACTCCGGGGGCCTTGTTTCGACTCAGGTCTTTCAGTGCTCTGTCAAACTCATCACGCAGTATCGTATCTCCCATTTCATCTTCATCTACATCCTCTTCCATTTCCATAATATTGTCCTCAAGTACATCGCCCTTGTATAGACCCTCTATATACTCCTTCCACCTCTCTTCTTTCCCTTCTTTGCTTAGAACTGGGTTTCCATCTGAGCTCTTGATATTCATACAAGTCGTTCTCTTATCTCCAAAGGTCTCTTTAATTTTCCTGTAGGCGGTATCTATCTTACCCCTAGTGAGATAGGCCTCTACATCCTTACATTTGTCCTCTAGCCATCCCTGCTTAGCCATTTTGCACTTCCTGTCGATCTCATTTTTGAGACGTTTGTATTCCTTTTTGCCTGTTTCACTTACTGCATTTTTATATTTTCTCCTTTCATCAATTAAATTCAATATTTCTTCTGTTAACCAAGGATTTCTACTAGCCCTCGTCTTTTTACCTACTTGATCCTCTGCTGCCTTCACTACTTCATCCCTCAAAGCTACCCATTCTTCTTCTACTGTATTTATTTCCCCCATTCCCGTCAATTGCTCCCTTATGCTCTCCCTGAATCTCTGTACAACCTCTGGTTCTTTTAGTTTATCCAGGTCCCATCTCCTTAAATTCCCACCTTTTTGCAGTTTCTTCAGTTTTAATCTACAGGTCATAACCAATAGATTGTGGTCAGAGTCCACATCTGCCCCTGGAAATGTCTTACAATTTAAAACCTGGTTCCTAAGTCTCTGTCTTACCATTATATAATCTATCTGATACCTTTTAGTATCTCCAGGGTTCTTCCAGGTATACAACCTTCTTTCATGATTCTTAAACCAAGTGTTAGTTATGATTATGTTGTGCTCTGTGCAAAATTCTACCAGGCGGCTTCCTCTTTCATTTCTGTCCCCCAATCCATATTCACCTACTATGTTTCCTTCTCTCCCTTTTTCTACACTCGAATTCCAGTCACCCATGACTATTAAATTTTCGTCTCCCTTCACAATCTGAATAATTTCTTTTATTTCATCATACATTTCTTCAATTTCTTCGTCATCTGCAGAGCTAGTTGGCATATAAACTTGTACTACTGTAGTAGGTGTGGGCTTCGTATTTATCTTGGCCACAATAATGCGTTCACTATGCTGTTTGTAGTAGCTTACCCGCATTCCTATTTTCCTATTCATTATTAAACCTACTCCTGCATTACCCCTATTTGATTTTGTGTTTATAACGCTGTAGTCACCTGACCAGAAGTCTTGTTCCTCCTGCCACCGAACTTCACTAATTCCCACTATATCTAACTTCAACCTATCCATTTCCCTTTTTAAATTTTCTAACCTACCTGCCCGATTAAGGGATCTGACATTCCACGCTCCGATCCGTAGAACGCCAGTTTTCTTTCTCCTGATAACGACATCCTCTTGAGTAGTCCCCGCCCGGAGATCCGAATGGGGGACTATTTTACCTCCGGAATATTTTACCCAAGAGGACGCCATCATCATGTAATCATACAGTAAAGCTGCATGCCCTCGGGAAAAATTACGGCTGTAGTTTCCCCTTGCTTTCAGCCGTTCGCAGTACCAGCACAGCAAGGCCGTTTTGGTTATTGTTACAAGGCCAGATCAGTCAATCATCCAGACTGCCCCTCTTCAGGAACCACACGTTTGTCTGGCCTCTCAACAGATACCCCTCCGTTGTGGTTGCACCTACGGTACGGCTATCTGTATCGCTGAGGCACGCAAGCCTCCCCACCAACGGCAAGGTCCATGGATCATGGGGGGCCTGTGAGAATATGCATCCTAAATACTTGAAATCGTCCACCTGTTCTAACTTTGTTCCTCCTATTTGGCACCCAATCCGTTTATATCTCTTTCCCACAGACATTAATCCCGTTTTGGAGATGCTCATCTTCATACCATAGTCCTTACATTCCTCATCTAGTTCTGAAACATTACTTTGCAAACTTTCAATCGAATCTGCCATCACAGCTAAGTCATCCGCATATGCGAGATTGCTTATTTTGTGTTCACATACCTTAATCTCACCCAGCCAGTCTATTGTTTTCAACATATGATCCGTAAATAATATGAACAACAGTGGAAACAGGTTGCAGCCTTGTCTTAACCCTGAAACTACTCTTAACCATGAACTCAATTTACCGTCAACTCTTCAAAATGGTTCAAATGGCTCTGAGCACTATGGGACTTTACATCTATGGTCACCAGTCCCCTAGAACTTAAACCTGACTAACCAAAGGACATCACACAACACCCAGTCATCACGAGGCAGATAAAATTCCTGGCCCCGCTGGGAATCGAACCCGGGAACCCCAGCGTGGGAAGTGAGAACGCTACCGCACGACCACGAGCTGCGGACCCGTCAACTTTAACTGCTGCGTGACTATCTATGTAAAGACCATTAATTGCTTGCAAAAGTTTGCATCTTATTCATAATTTCGTAGAACAGACAATAACTTCCTCCTAGGAACCCGGTCATATGCCTTTTCTAGATCTATAAAGCATAGATACAATTCCCCGTTCCACTCGTAACACTTCTCCATTTTTTCCCATAAGCTAAAGATCTGGTCCTGACAACCTCTAAGAGGCCTAACCCACACTGATTTTCATCCAGTTTGTCCTCAACTAATACTCGTACTTTCCTTTCAACAATACCTGAGAAAATTTTACCCACAACGCTGATTAAAGAGAAAATTTCGGAAGACGCAAATAACAAAGTGTTTTGCATCAGGGCGGACTAAATTCCTATATTGTTGTTTGGCTTTGACTAACTTCAAATAGCTGATGCCAGCTTTATTTTTCCTCAAAAAATGCCACTAAGTAGACCACCAAAAAAAATGGCTACTAATGGCAGTTAATCCGTCACCCGGATTCGGTCACGATGTCGCGTCGCTGTCCCACAAGTCAATGGACTGCACCATACGTTTCATCGCTGTAGTCAATCGCAAGAATCTCGTACTATGGTTTTCGTCATCGGACAATTTTCGATCAAATCTGGCAATACTGTGCGGAAGCCAGAAGAAGGGGCCTTTCTCGCGGCGGAAAGGGCGCCGGGCGAACAATGCCGCCCTGGCGGCGGCGGACGAAGGGGCAGATAAGGCGGCCGGTTTCCATGGCAACGGGCCCATTCTTTTCCGCTCGAGTACACACTAATCACCGTTTCCAAGGAGGCGCACCGCAGCCGCTGCTCATTTGGCCACAATACCGGCGCCGCTGGGCCTCGAGCTGAACGGCAGAATTGCCTGGTCGCCGGACACAGCGCCAGGAATTAGCCGTTTGGTATCTGGAGGCCGACTCTACCGCAGAACCTGGAGTCAACTCTCCCTGAACAACACAACTGATTGTACACTGGTGAAAAAAAAAAATGTGCACCTGGGAAGACGACGTCGATTTTGATCCGTTGGCCGGATATGCCACCTGGTGGTTGGTATACCCGCGCCGGCGAAACATTGCACTTGAGAGTTCGCTTTTTGTCTAGTTATGTTGGCTATACTGTAATAGCGATGTTGCAACAGCAGCCTCTATACACACAGCAGACGATACAGTTTTCCGTCCCGTCTCGTAAATGCAAGTCATTGAGCAATTACAGTGTATATAAAAACTCGTTTTTAGTTGTACTACAATGACAGGAAGTAAACAACCGTATAATAATGCATGTAAAACATAACAATGCACACCCTTTCGATAACGGAGCAAAGAAATACAAAAAACAAGCATCTGACGACTGGTACTTTAAAATGAATAGTGTACGTAGTTTACAAAATAAATAATAACCGAGATTGCAATAAATAACCAATATTAGTAATTTTTCACTGACCAATTTACAGCGATAATGGCGCAATTCCGTCCAGCTCGCCATCGTCACTGTTGTCCGATTCATCGCCAAAACCGTCTTCATCAGCAAGACAAATCATTAATTGTTCATGGCCACTGATAATGCCTTCTATTGTCTGTGCTGCTCGTATAAGCTTCTCGACATGCTCTACTTTTTTTCTCCATGACGCTGCATCCACAGTCACAAGAGCTTCACCTCTGCTATTGTAAAGGACTTGTTGTTGTTCCTTACATACATTTTTACATCACTCCATATTAACTCAATAGGGTTGAAATGGCAGTGATATGGTGGCAGCCTTATTACAGTATGACCCTGCTCCTTGGCAATTTCGTCTACTACATATGTAGGTGTCGTAGGCTTATTTTCTTTAACAAGAGAATATAATAGAACCTTTGTCATACTCATATCCGCTGCAATATTTCGAGCCTGTAACCACTGCACCATAACTTCTTTCCGATCATTTGTGGTTGGGGCTTTGTTCTGTATCACTGATATGGAGCACTACAATTGTTGTAGGGACAGGAAATTGTTTTAAAAGGTTCCTGGACCACTCAACAAATCGTGTGTGATCCGTATCTTCATGGTAATCACCAGTCTTTTTGATCTAAAAACTAAAAGTGCGTCAGGGACAAAAGCACTGGGGGAGCCTGCATGGACTACAATCAATCTAGCTCCTCTTCCCGTCGGCTGATGGCCGCTACTGCTGGGTGTGTTATCCGTCCAGCATTTACTAACAGCTTCCCCGGCACTAACCCACGTTTCGTCTAGCCAAATTGTGGAATGAATGTCTCTGCCCACAATTTTGTGCAAGAAAATGCTACGAGCGGTAACAATATGTGCCCTCTCTAACAGTACTTTGCGTCCGTCAAGCGTTTTGTAACAGAAACCCATATTTTTAGCACAATTTTTAGTTATGTTTTACCACCCCTGAAGAGTTCACTTTCTTTTAAAGAGACTAATAACTTAGCTACAGTCGGATACTCTTTTCTGCTGTAGTAAGCATAAACATGCCTACGAATTGCATCAGTCTGGAAAGAATCTAAATCTGTGATAGGACTAGGCTGCATTTTCTTCTTTCCTGGGGTTGTTAAAAATGTATTATTTGATCCAGACAGCTCGGAATCATTACGGCTCACTTCAGAATCTTCCAAGTTTGGTAGTAATACTCCCTTACTTACTACGGTTCTTGCACTAATTCCAAGAGTTTTCGACGTACGTTCCACCACTTTATCGGCAGGAATTGATGGCTGTCCATGAATGCTTGCGTAGTTTTTCTCCTGCTCGTAAAACTCACGAGTTCTGCGTAGTAACTCCAGTGCCTGGCTGTTTAGCGGCACCCCTCGACGCAAAGGATTGTCACTAGGTGAACGAAGTCTTTTCGGTGGCATTTTCCAAGTATGTAAACTCACAACGTAACAAAAGTCACAACGATACAGAACACAGTACAACGAAAACACGCAGTAAACAACATACAATTCACGTTGTATACACATTCACTAAACAAAGCCGGCAACGCGGGAACTTTGACGTCACAGCACGTGAGTAACAGCAGTGCTCACTGCGCTGTGATTGGCTGGCGCCCCACGCTGAACGCCTAGCGCCTATCGTTCTTCACTTTTTACTCTGTTACGCTGCCAACTTCACACGCAAACGTCAAGTGCAATGTTTCAGCGGCCTTGGTATAGATGTGCTGATTATGGTTTCAACGTCGTCCGCCAACACGTAGCGTAATGACATAGCTACCAGAGCGCCGTCTGTGTCTACTCTCTAATAGGGAATGCTCACAGCTAGAAGGCTCAATGTGGTGCAAACGTGTGAAGCAAGCAGGTAGCCTTAACGTAGAGACGTACTCGTGCTTCCTATAGCCACATTGTGGCCTTCCGAGTAGCAGGATGGTCCTTTCGAAGATATGCCACACAACGTGGACGCGCTGCGTCAGTTGTGTTGGTATCAGTGGTCACGGGAATATCCCTACATCCGGAGACGAGGTTCTGGACGTCCACGCAGCATGGACACCAGCCAGGATCGTCGTGTCAAGGGCAGCAGTGGCAGATCGTGCAGGGACAGACGCTCAACACGAACTGTTGCGAAACACAGTGAGACTACGAGCGTATACACCTATAGCCCGTCTTCCACTCATGCCACGACTCCAACTCTCGACTGGTGCCTTCAGAGGGTAACTTGGAATGGTGCGTCGTGGTCTCCAGCGATGAAAGCAGATTCTGCCTACATGCAAGTGATTTGCGCCTAGGACGTAAACCTGGTGGGCGCTGTCTCGCAGACTGCATTCGTCCAAGACGCACTGGCGCCACTCTCGTTCATTTTCTGGAGGGGAGGCTAACCAGCGCTCAGTGCGTACAGAATGTTGTTACACCCGTTTCTTTGCCGTTCTTGCAACAGGGATATGATGTATTGCTCCAACAGGATAATACTCGCCCAGACACAGCCTGTGGGACTCAATGCGCCCTGCAAGGCGTGCAGCAACTGGCCAGCACGATTTCAGACTTGTTTCCAATCAAGCACATGTTGGATACGATGGTGCGAGATAAAAGTGGCTCGTGCAATCGTCAGTCAACAGCTGTTACAGAACTTCGAACAGGTGTTGCATAACATATCCCAGGACAATATTAGCAGACTGTAAACTCGACGAGATGCAAGAGTCAACGCCTGCATTGCCATCTGTGGATGTTACACCACGCAATACGGGTGTTTCAGCATGGGTCGCCGGCCGGAGTGGTCCAGCGGTTCTAGGCGCTACAGTTTGGAACCGCGCAACCACTACGGTCGCAGGTTCGAATCCTGCCTCGGGCATTGATGTGTGTGATGTCCTTAGGTTAAGTTTAAGTAGTTCTAAGTTCTAGGGGACTGATGACCTCAGCAGTTAAGTCCCATAGTGCTCAGAGCCATTTGAACCACTTGAACCAGCATGGGTCGATACCTGGTACCTCCGACTATGATCTATAAATGTAATCATTTCATCTACTCCATATTCATCAATAAATCTTGAATGAACTGGACACCTCTGAAAGTATGTACAATTTTTTTCCTGCAGTGTACACTATACGATCATAAGTACTCACAACCCCTTTGTAATGCGGAATTGACTATTAGATGTCACGGGACGTGGATGCGCCAATATAAAAGGAGGCAGGCACTATTGTCACTAGAGATGGGCCGAACAATTATTTCGGAGTAGCAATTATCGCGGATGCGGTTATTTCTTTACACCAGTTACTTTCAACAGTCATATGTAACTATCAGTTATTCTTACAACCGAATTCCCCAGACGGATAAACGTTAAGCTCCAAGCGTCCGGAGAACACGAGCTGCTAGATATCCGTCGCCTCGCGTACGCCCTAACTCGTACTTTACGACAATATCTCTCGAGAGTATTTCTTATGAGTGGGACTGTTTGGAACGTTTTTGCTAACATTTCTCGATTTCTTTGTATTTAATTCGGTAGTCGTGCAAATTGATTCTGGGGCACGGTACCAGGCTAACCAGCTAGTGCATTTAAAACACGTACCCGACTTATACGATAATAGTTGGTGGTGACTTTAATTTGCCATCGATATGTTGGCGAAAATACATGTTTAATTCCGGAGGTACGCATAAAATAAAATTAAAAAAAATGGTTCAAATGGCTCTGAGCACTATGGGACTTAACATCTGTGGTCATCAGTCTCCTAGAGCTTAGAACTACTTAAACCTAACTAACCTAAGGGCAGCACACAACGCATAAAATATCATCCGAAATTGTGCTATGCGCATTCTCTGAAAATTATTTCGAGCAGTTAGTTCAAGAGCCCACGCAAGTAGTACACCGTTGTGAAAACACATTTGATCTCATAGCAACAAATAGTCCTGAGTTAATAACGAGCATCAAAACCGATCCACGGAATACTGAACACAGGGTTGTCACAGTGACATTGAATACAGTAAACCCAAAATCCTCGAAAAATAAGCGAAAAATATACCTATTTAAAAAAAGCAGACAAAAATTCACTTGACGCCTTCCTGAGAGACAATCTACACTCATTCCAAATTAATAATACTAGTGTAGCCCCGATGTGGCTTAAATTCAAAGAAATGATATCGGCAGCAATTGAGAGATTTATACCAAATAAATTAACAAACGACAGAGCTGATCCTCCTAGGTACACAAAACGGGTTAGAACACTGTTGCAGAAACAACGAAACAAACATGCCAAATGTAAACAGATGCAAAATCCCCAAGATTGGCGATCTTTTACAGAAGCTCGAAATTTAGCGCAGACTTCAATGCGAGATGCCTGTAACACAACGAAACTTTGTCTCGGAACCTGGCAGAAAATCCAAAGAGATTCTGGTCGTATGTGAAGCATGTTAACGGCAAGAAACAATCAATGCCTTCTCTGCGCGATAGCAATGGAGATAATATCGAAGACAGTGCTGCCAATGCAGAGTTACTAAACACAACCTTCCGAAATGCCTTCACAAAAGAAGACGAATAAATATTCCAGAATTCGAATCGAGAACAGCTGCCAGTATGAGTTACGCAGAAGTTAATATCCTAAGAGTAGTGAGGCAACTTAAATCACTTAATAAAAGGAAGTCTTCTGGTTCAGACTGTATACCAATAAGGTTTCTTTCGGAGTATGCTGATGCATTAGCTCCATCCTTAACAATCATATACAACCGTTCGATCGACGAAACATTCGTACCAAAAGACTGGAAAGTTGCACAGGTCACACCAATATTCAAGAAAGGTAGCAGGAGTAATCCACTATATTACAGGCCCATATCGTTAACGTCGATATGCAGCAGGAGTTTAGAACATATATCGACTTCGAACATAATGAATTACCTCGGAGAAAACGGTCTATTGACACACAGTCAACATGGGTTTAGAAAACATCGTTCTTGTGAAACACAACTAGCTCTTTATTCACATGAAGTGCTGAGTGGTATTGACAAGGGATTTCAGGTTGATTCCGTATTTCTGGATTTCCGGAAGGCTTTTGACACTGTACCACACAAGCGCCTCGTAGTGAAATTGCGTGCTTATGGAATATCGTCTCAGTTATGTGACTGGATCTGTGATTTCCTGTCAGAGAGGTCACAGTTCGTAGTAATTGACGGAAAGTCATCGAGTAAAACATAAGTGATTTCTGGCATTCCCCAAGGTAGTGTTATTGGCCCTTTGCTGTTCCTTATCTATGTAAACGATTTGGGAGACAATCTTTGCAGCCGTCTTCAGTTGTTTGCAGATGACGCTGTCGTTTATCGACTAATAAAGTCTTCAGAAGATTAAAAAAAAATGCAAAATGATTTAGAAGAAATATCACAATGTTGCGAAAAGTGGCAGTTGACCTTAAATAACGAAAAGTGTGAGGTCATCCACATGAGTGCTAAAAGGAACTCGTTAAACTTCAGTTACACGATAAATAAGTCTAATCTAAAAGCCGTAAATTCAACTAAATACCTAGGTATTACAATTACTAACAACTTCAATTGGAAGGAACACATAGATAATTTGCTGTGGGGAAGGCTAACCAAAGACTGCGTTTTATTGGCTGGACACAGAAAATGTAACAGACCTACCAAGGAGACTGGCTACACTACGCTTGTCCGACCTCTTTTAGAATACTGCTGCGCCGTGTGGGATCCTTACCAGATAGGACTGATGGAGTACATCGAAAAAGTTCAAAGAAAGGAAGCACGTTTTGTATTATCGCGAAATGTGGGAGAGAGTGTCACACAAATGATACAGGATTTGGGATGGACATCATTAAAAGAAAGGCGTTTTTCGTTGCGACGCGGAATCTTCTCACGAAATTCTAATCACCAACTTTCTCCTCCGAATGCTAAAATATTTTGTTGACACGATCACCAAGATAAAATAAGGGAAATCAGAGCTCGTACGGAAAAATATAGGTGTTCATTCTTCCCTGCAAACATGTCAAGTGCTTCATACAAGTTTCGTTCACGAAGGACAGTGTTATCATACCACCAACCGATGATAAAGTGACTGGAATTTTAATGGGAGAGCTCCAGACTTACATGTCTTATACATTGAAGCGCAAAAGAAACTGGTACAGGTATGCGTATTCAAATACAGAGATATGTAAACAGGTAGAATACAGCGCAGTGAGCGGTAACGCCTCTGTAAGACAAAGAGTGTCTGGCGCAGTTATATCGGTTACTGCTGCTGCAATGGCAGGTTATCCAGATTTAAGTGAGTTTAAACGTGGTTTTATAATAGGCGCACCAGCGATGGGACGCGGCATTTCCGAAGTAGCGATGAAGTGGGGATTTTCCCGTACGACCATTCCGCGAGCGTACCGAGAATATCAGGAATCCGGAAAAAACCTCAAATCTCCGACATCGGCTGCGGCCGGAAAAACATCCTGCAGAATTGGACCAACGACGAATGAAGAGAATCGTTAACGTGACAGAATTGCAACCTTTCTGCAATCTGGTGAAGATTTCACTGGTGGGCCATCAACAAGTGCGAATCTTTCTGCGAAATATCATCGATAAGGGCTTTCGGAGCCGAAGGCCCACTTGTGTACCCTTGATGACTACACGACAAAAAGCTTTACGCCTCGTCTGGGCCCGTCAACACCGACATTGGACTGTTGATGACTGGTCGGACGACTCTCGTTCAAATTGTATCGAGTGGATGAACGGGTACTGGTATGGACACAAGCGCATGAATCCATGGACCCTGCATGTTATCAGAGGTATGTTCAAGCTGGTGAGGGCTCTGCAATAGTGTGGGGCGTGTGTAGTTGGACTGATATGTGACCCCTGATACGTCTAGATACGACTCTGAAAGGTGACACGCACGTAATCTGCTCACCTGCATGAATTCAGGTTCATTGTGCATTCCGACAGACTTGGGCAATTCCAGCAGAACAATGCCACACCCCAAACGTCCATAATTGCTACAGTGTGGCTCCAGGAACACTCTTCTGAGTTTAAACACTTCCGCTTGACCATATCTGGGATACCTTGCAACGTGCTGCTCAGAAGAGGTATCCACCCCCTCGTACTCTGATTTATGGACAGCGGTGCAGGATTCGTGGTGTCTATGCCTTCCAGCACTACAGACATTAATTAAGTCGACGCCATGTTGCGTTGCGGCACTTCTGCGTGCTCGCGGGGGCCCTACACGATATTAGGCAGGTGTACCAGTTTCTTTGGCTCTTCAGTGTAATTGAGCTGAAGTTTTGAAACGTACACTAAGTGATAAAAGTACCTCCACACCTATTAGTGTACGTTAATATGGGGTCTGTCCACCCTTCGCTTTTATGACGGCTTCTACTCTGCTGGCTACACTTTTAATGAGTGTCTGCATGTGGAGGGATGGTTGTAGCGATGTTGGACGCTGGGCTTTGGAGCCGACGTTCGTACTCATCCCAAAGGTGTTCCATTGTGTTGACGTCGGGACTCTGGAAAGACCACCCTATTAAGGAATGTTATTGTCCACAAACTTTAAAACATCATTATTAAATCATTATTTCGGAACAGTGGAATACAGATTACAGAAGTTACTAATAATTTTTTTTAATACCATCATTAATGTGTGACACAATGAGGTGGAGGTTAAAGTTTATGGGGCGAATGCATGAACAGGATCTTCCTCACTTAGTCCTTGGCACTGACAGCAAAAATTTAGACATGTACATCACATCTGCTGAAATAATACCTGGGAATTCATAAAAAACCAGAAATTGCTTCATTATTCGATTCACAATAATAAATGAAATAACTGACTGTCAATTCGACAGCAATATAATAGTGGAACTGGTCAAACACAAGCCACTGGCAACACGAAATCTTTCAGATTTTGCCAGTTCAGACATAAAGAATCCAGCAATCGAGTGATTTAGGAACGGAAAGTGTAGTGCACCCGATTTCATTGGGTTGATTTTTATGGGGTTGCGGGAGTGGGCAAAGCAAGTATCACTAGGGAGAGCAGTGATGTAGAGGAAGCACGTTTTCTAACAAATGTCTACCCTCAGTGGGAGTAGTTAGATTTCTTTTCTGAGAAGGAGTCGTGGGTATCACTCACGATGCAATAAGAATTGTTTCTTAATTCTACAGAAAAAGTTGTTAGAAATAAGCGGCACCAACTGTGTCACTGACTCAATAGTTCTTGGTTTAATAAAACGCCCACAAAAACTAAATGTCATTTATCTTTCGTCATTTTGAGAATAAAAGTGTCCAACGAAAATTCTTTTTCATTGTAAAGTTTAGTTAATCACTAATGCTGATTGTTTGCAGGGGCAGGGGTTGGGGGAGGGAATCAGGGGCGGCGTGTACTAGCTGATACCTGATGGCACTCAGGGGTAACTGTCTCAGAAAGTATGGGTGCCACTGCACTAGTTGGCAGCACTTCGCAGCTGTTCTCCCCAATGCTCGACGGTCCCTATCCGACGTCTGCTGGTCCTGGTTTAGCTGAGCTTGTTCCTTTCGCGTTTGCACTTTCCAATCATGTCACCAACAGCTGACTTGGGCAGCTTTAAAAGAGTTGAAATGTCTCTGATGGATCTGTTACTGAGGTGGCATTCAGTGACTAAGTCATTGATCGAAGTCAAGGTGCTCTGCTGGTCGAACCATTCTGCCGCAGCTTCATGTATCCTCACCTCATTTTATAAGTGTTCACGTCCCGCGACGCCTATTGGTCAATTTCGTTTTACATTAGGGTGTCCACGTACTTTTGATCACATAGTGTAGTGTTAAGAATTAAAAATGTGTCAATCGAAAACAGTATACAAAGTGAACGTAGCTCAGGCACATCGCAGTCGAGCTTGCTACCACGTGCGCTGGTGCTGTAGTTGCCAGATGTCTCGTATCTTTTACGTAAAAAGCGAGCGAGCCGGCGGCGCGGCAGACTAGGAAGCTGACAACGGACGCTAGCTATCACGTGACATAAGCGGGCTGCTGACATGCGCAAGAGCCTGCAGCTGGCGACGCCTGCCGCTTCTCGGCAAAGCTTCGTGAAGGGAAAGTAGTATACCGGTTGAAGCAACTGTTTGTGTTGAAAATTTTTGCCTGATTTCGTCTTTTTTAAGAGGCTATTTTGGTATATTTTTCGCTTTTTTCATGTCATTTCGTCAATAATTTCGCTAGATTTAATTTCCACTTTTCAGTAATATGTATTATATTTGTAGTGAACATCCTTAATTTTTACATAAATTCAAAGAGCATGAAATTACACACCTGATGGAAACGCATACATCGAAGCACTGATATATTCCCATTCTCAGAAAAATTGCAGAACAAGTTTTTTTTCTTAGTTTGTAACACTAAAAAGGAACAAATGATGTTTTTGTTACCTGGTATGTGTGCGCCCTTGAAATGACCTTGGCCTTGTTTCCGCACAAACAAATGACAGGGCTGCGCTTAGCAAAGCACTGTTCGCGTTCTTGGCGCATTAGATACGATGGTACAATGGATGTTGTCTGTGAGCAAAGAGTGAACATTAAGTTCTGCGTTACGTTAGGGAAAAACCACTAATAACATGTGGACAATGATTAAGCCAAGTGTATGCAGGTGTGGCACTTTCAACAGGTGTGTTTCTGTGTCGTACAAAAGGTTTCTTGAAGGCAGAAATTCAGTGCCAGATGATCCGCAGCTTGTCGTCCTTCAAAAGCACAGACTGGTGCAAATGTGGAGCGTGTTCGGTAGTTAATGCAAAAAGACCGACATGTAACTGTGCATGCGACATCAAAAGAACTCTTCATTTGAATCGTGATGCCTGTTATAAGATTTTACACAAAGGTTTACGGAAACGGAAACTTAAATGCTCATCCCTCAAACACTAACAGACGGCCGGCCGCTGTCGTCGAGCGGTTCTAGGAGCTTCAGTCCGGAACCGCGCTACGGTCGCAGGTTCGAATCCTGCCTCGGGCATTGATATGTGTGATTGCCTTGGGTTAGTTCTAAGTTTAGGGGACTGATGACCTCAGATGTTAAGTCCCATAGTGCTTGGAGCCATTTGAATTTGAACTAACAGACAAATAGAAAGAGGAAAGACGAATTTCTGCTGAACTACTGGATGGAGCCAGACGCGATCCCACATTTCCGTCGATCCCACATTTCTGTCAAAGATTATTGCTGGGTATGAAAGCTTGTATTTACTAGTATGACCCTCACACAAAGCGTCAAAGTGCTGCATGGCGGAGTCCTGGATCACCAGCTTCGAAAAATAGTCAGACGACAATGTTCGAGAACAAAAACGATGGTCACATTCTTTGACAGTAAAGTTTCAGTTTCTCTCCGGATCAAACAGTGAACCAAACTGTATACGCTGAAGTCTGAACACATTTGCGACAAACAATTCCCCCCATGATTTTTGGCATTCTCAGGACTGATTCTTACTGTATGACAATGCAAAACCTCTTACTGCTTTATCTGTTAGACAGTATCTGGCCAGACATTCTGTTATTGCCATTCCACATCCGTCAAATTCTCCCGACCTCTCGCTTTACGATTTTTTCTTGTTTCCGCGACTGAAAAGGCAACCGAAGGGCAAGCTTCATCAAGATATCGCAGACATCCAACGCACTGTGGAATATTTCTGGCTTATTCAGCCAATATATTCGGCTCCAGGAAGCTATTCCCAGGGCAGTGGAGATGCAAGAAGCATAGAGATGACGCAATGTGGGATGAGGTACCGGTGACAGATGTTAGATTCGGTACCATTCCCGTGAGAAAGACCGCCTGCATGATGCTGCTGATCTGTGACTGGCTGCTGTGTTCGGCGGTAGGGCGCCAAAACGTTAAACTTTAGTTGCTATTATTAATTAAACCTGTCATCCAAATTACTTCATTTTTTTAAATAAACATCTCTCAACAGCCAGCTATCAATCAGTCATTTCAAAATTATTAAAATAAAAGTATTACTAAAGAAAAGACTGACGATATTACTGCCGATGCACTTCGGTGGCGTTCGGGTCACGCCTTGCTGGCTTGGCGCGCGAAGTGTCTCGGGCGGTCCGGCTCTCCAGTTCTGACCATTCCAGTAGACAGACATGTTGTCTGTTATAGCAGTATTTGTTTCATGCAGTTTTATTTACTACAGTTCCGACCGTAGCTAGGTACAGACATGTTGTCTGTAATAGTAGTATTTGAGTCATGTAATTTTATTCTCCAGTTCTGACGGTTCCACTAGACAGACATGTTGTCTGTGGCGGGATGTATTTCATGTTATTTTAGCCAGATATAATGACTGTGGAAAGATATGTTCAATACGTTGTGATCAAGAATAGTGTCTCTTGTCTATACCAATAAAAACGCGAGTGTCATCCCAAATGAGTTATAGTTTATTCGTAGCAGCAGTTCCTTGCGAAGTTATTTTCAGCCTCAAGAAAAAGAATCCACAACCTGCGAGCTGTTTTCTGCACTGGGGACATCATCATCATGAAGACAGCAGGTTTAGTGAAGTGTACAAGAACTTATGTATTCCACACAGGACAGTGGAAACAACAAGGCACCTCGCGTGTACTGCATGCACAGTACAAATGTCCTCAGTGACACGTCATCTGCAGAAATGCAGAGGAGGTAAAGAAGGATGAAAGTATTAACACGATCTCACCTTTATTCCTTTTTTTTGCCGTAACTGTGACATTGCAGCTGAAAATTTTCCAGCTCCCTTCTGAGACCTCCAGAAACGGTGGCAACTGCGTATAGTTACCTAAGGGGACTACTTCGGTAGGAGCTAGGAACATTACTAGGTAAGTGTAATTTTCGATTTAAAAAAAAAACCTATCCCGTAACTTTTGTGACAAAGAAAGTACGTTGAACTTATATTTCTTCATGTCCAAAATTGTGTAATATTACACAAACGTGGTATATATTTGTTCAATCACTCTCTCATCTTCGGATAACCAAGTTTATACAGTTGAAAGCTCGAGTTGTTGATAAAGTGAATTCTTCTTTATCGGTTTCCGCTCGTTTTGCTGCTTCACTGGCGTCTGTGAGAATAACTTGTCTTTTGATGCCGGTCGTCCTTAGCGTCTTCTCCATGCTGTTCTAATGGGGAGACTGTGCGGCTGGTGCCGGCGGAGGTTCGAGTCCTCCCTCGGGCATGGGTGTGTGTGTTTGTCCTTAGGATAATTTAGGTTAAGTAGTGTGTAAGCTTAGGGACTGATGACCTTAGCAGTTAAGTGCCATAAGATTTCACACACATTTGAACATTTTCCAATGGGGAGACCAGTTATTAATATGTTTTATGCATGTGTCCTTTCTCTGCCACTCAATTTGCACATTGCAGCGTTTGCATATAAGTACCTTTCCAGTTTTGTCAAACTCGTAAAATCCTTCTGATGAAAAACTCTTTTCTCGTGAAAAACTGTCATTAACATATTAATAGACTGCAGCACAAACACAAATCACAAATAATACTGCATGCACCGCCGATCGGAGAATAGGCAATACACAGCCAGATCAAGGAATGAGCCGGACATTGTTGAAAGTCGTACTTCGTTGTTCAGGAAATGAAATTAGCGATACTCGAAACTGTATAAGATATCGATAAATATCGGGGTGCCGCAGACTCGATCGTCATCGATATTCGGATTTTATTGCGTAACTGGAATTTCCGCCGTTAACTTCAAATGATGTGATCCCATACAATTTTGTCGAGTATTTCGCGATTTTGTTTAAAGGTTAACTGTTTCGCGTTTTGTACAGAATCTGTAAAATTTCATAAAAATTTCGCGACTTTGCGAAAAACAGGCACCTCTGTTCGTCTCTATGGAAGCGAAGAGCCTGTTGTTGCACGAAGAATCTAAAAGGTACAGATTTACTGATGAAATCAGCAGCAATGATTACGTCTACTGTTGTAGTAATGACTAATGCTCTTCTAGACGAAGCACACCTAATACGGATTTTAAACAACGAACGTAAATCGCAGTAACATTGTGTATGTATATTATTAATATTTTAGCTGGATGCTTTCTCGCTACGGACAAGTTGCGTCAGTGACAGTCTGGCTAAAGAAACTAAATGAACCTGCACGCTGGAAAACATCTTGAAAATAGCAACTCATGACGGAAAGGAAGAAGCTGCAGTTACTTCGTTAATAGTAAAGGTGTTTTCTACTCCATACTAAGACAGTTTTCTACTCATTTTCCCCTAGCTGAGTCTGATTGTCGCAGTCAATATCATTAGCTTATTCTCCTCAATCGTATGATGAATATCCTTATTCGAAGAGTCTAGGGCCGTTTGAACATTGCCGGAATTCTAGGGTACTTTTTGTAGTGTTAAATTTACCTGTCACAAATTTTCATATGACAGCAATAGGCAGCACATCTTTACCTAATACAGCTGGTGCCAAAAAATTCTCAGACAGCGAATATTTTTCGAATTATTTCGTACAGATGTGGATCGTCAATAAGGTCTGTTATTTTCCAGACAGGAATACGATGATAAGAACATTAGTGTCGATTCCTTGTAGTCCTCCTAGTCTCATTCTCCCTGGCACGGGAATACAGTTAAAAATTTTGGCGAGCATTTGTTGATGAATGTAGTGGGCTATGGTGTAGGGATGTAGACAGTGCGATATATGGAGGTTTGGGTCGGTTCGGGGAGTGTGAGCTGATAGCTGAAGTGGTTAAGGCGACCGCTCGTGATAAGCGATAAATTCCGGTTTCAAGATCCGATCCATCAGAAATTTTCATGTGGCACTAACAGGTAGTACATACATCTATACCTAACACAGCAGTCAGCGAATAAATTTCGAATTATTTCTTACAGTTGTGGATTCGTCAACAAGGTCTATTGTTTCAGATATTTAAGTATGTAATATAACTAAATCGTTTTCCAAGGAAAAACTACCTGAAGCTGAGGAACGGGACAGTGTGACACTCGATGCCGGCATGTAGGTTAGTCCTCTGGGAATAGTACCAAAGATATCAGCAGGCTTAATGTCATCAGACGAACGGGTCACAAACAGTGGCACATCGTCCCATCCCATGAGCATAGCGGCGATGTTCGAAATTTAATACAGTGCTTCTGCGTAGAATCAGGAACTGTACGAGTATGATGTCTTCTATCTTTCTCTTACCAGCCAATTACTGATGAAAAGTATATCACACGACGCGGGCTGGATTAGCTACCTCGGAATCGTGCGCTGCCCCCCCCCCCCCCCCCCCCCCATACTCACTCCCAAGGACCATGAACATGCATGCCAGTAATTGTTCCCAGATGGAGACGGGGTGAGTGCTAGTTCTGGCAACAAAGGCTGCCTGTGCAGTACTGTTTATCTCGTGTTTACATGAAGATAGGACCGGACCTAAACTGCTCTGGGCCGTGCATCTGTGCCTTCACACGTATCTCGTTCTCGCGCCTTTTATGGATCCGGTTTAGCCGAAAACCATAACACACGCTCACTCTCTGCTCTTTCCCACGAAACAACAGCGACTACCTTTAAGAGTTTACGGTGGATCCATTCGTTCCATGGTATATTGTACATTTTGTGACCTGCTTTTTCCCGAATGTTGAACATGTAGCTACTCTATTTGGCCCAAGACGTAATGGAAGTCTTCACTACAGCACGGGTGGCTTCTTCGTCGTAGCAATATTAGGCACACATACAGCGTCATAAGCTTGTATTTTGTGCTTGTGATACCACTGAAAACAACCTATTTAGATACATCGTGAATAACGAGAATCTGTTGTTTCTGGACGTAAAATCCTGCCTTAACCAACGTACCAGTACTCTCAAGAAAACGATGTGCTGAATATTCTATTGTTCAACAGTTTATTTGCCAACCAGTGTCATTTCTGACAACGACCGTGAGGTAACGCGGAGGTGACAAAAAATGACAGAATTCACAATTCAAGAAAAATCACGAACGTGCTTAGTTCCGAGCATACTTTCTACCATAAAGTACGGGCAAAAAGAAAAAAAATGAGGAAGAAGTCAAGCTAAAATACGTTATCTAGATTGAAATCTGCAGTCTAGGCATGAGAAATAAATTGAGCAATGCTTTCTTTGCGTCTTCCACAGCAATTTCGATAGGACTTGGCATTCTTTTACCCAATTAAGGGAGTCAGGATCTTTGTCAGTGATTGCAGTTTCCTTTAACGATAGATTTCACGCCTACAACAGTTAAATCAGGATTATTTACATTGCACTCCTGCGGCCGTTTTGACAGGTAATTGTTAACAAAAAAAGAAAAATTTATTCTCGTGGAGGAAAAGTTTTTTTTTCGTATTAAGTTAGCACTGAAATTACACTTATGAATTTTTTCACGAAAGGGTTCTGGATCTGGGACAAAATGTATTATCACCGAGACAGAAGTTCATGATATATTATGCAAGTAAATTTCAATTACCTTATTTTCTACCTAACCGTACTGCCTCAGAAACTTGCGACTGCGGAACAGGTTTATATATTAATCAGCAAACCCCCATTCGAACTACCTTGTATAATATAGTTTCGAACGTCTGGTTACTTTACAGAATAATGATTTAATGTGTTGGATATTTTACGCTAAACATGTAAGCGAAAGGAAGTGTATAGAAGGAAGTCTCTACATGCTCTCTTTTATCAAGTACTGGATGAATATAGTCTGGACACTTTGCGCTCTGTTTACGCAAATGCTAGTTTTTCATGCATATCAAGGTCTATGACGTGTTATCTGCCGACGTCTGTGTAGTACACTGATACTATTTTTTGCAGGTACACTCAGTGATATGTGTGGATACTGCCTGCAAAAAGTAGCGAAGAACTTATTCATTAATACGTCGTCCCTGGTGATGAAGTTTCCCTGCATGAATAGCAAAAGGTAGTAAGTGACAAACTCCTTTCCTTTGATAATTTTGTGGTGGGAGTCAGCGAGAAAAAATTACGTAAGCGTTTTGAAATTACGTGTAAAGTTTGTTGGAAGTCGCTAAGTGCATTCATTCTCAAACACTGGACAATTATAGTCTGCGAATTTTTACGCGCCGTTAATTAGGCTGCCTCCAGACATACAAACAAAACCGTCAGAACAGGCCTTGAAGGCCCAAGGTACCGACCGGCCGCCGTGTCATCCTTAGCCCTTAGGTGCCACCGGATGCGGATACGGAGTGGCATGTGGTCAGCATTCCGCTCTCCCGACCATTGTCAGTTTTCATGACCGGTGCCGCTACTTCTTAGTCAAGTGGCTCCTCAGTTGGTCTCTCAAGGGCTGAGTGCATCCCGCTTGCCAACAGCACTCCGCAGGACCCGGACGGTGTCCCATCCAAGTCTTAGCCAAGCCGACAGTGATTAACTTCAGTGATCTGACGGGAACCGCTGTTACCACTGTGGCAAAGCCGTTGGCGCCTCCAGACATACACAGTTCCCAAATGTAATACTTGTCTTACTGTGCTGAGCCTTTAAAGTAATATTATACCTCTTAATGAGTAGATTTTGCATGTTTTATATTTTTAAATTCAGTGAATAACTATAGAAAATATTGAAAATCAAATTTTTGTTGCTCCTGGTTCAAATGGCTCTGAGCACTATGGGACTTAACATCTGAGGTCATCAGTCCCCTAGAACTTACGCTACTTAAACCTAAGGACATGACATACATCCATGCCCGAGGCAGGATTCGAACCTGCGACCGTAGCAGTCGCGCGGTTCCGGACTGAAGCGCTTAGAATCGCTCGGCCACCGCGGCCGGCTGTTGCTCCTGGAAGTCATTCGATAGGCAACCAGCGAATGGAACTAGGTGACCATGCCCCAGGTCACTCGTTTCGCATTCACTCCAAAGAAAGACGACGCACCGCACACGAAGGAATTATCCGAATCGGACTGAAATCGGCAGATTTCATGTACAAGTACAGACAAATAAATGATTACAATTGCTGAAAAATTGAATGAATTATTCAAGAGAAAGTGTTTCACAAATTCAGAAAGTTAAGCGAGTTCGGCTTGGCGTTGATTGCAGAGTTGTTGGATGTCCTTAAGAGTGATGTCGCGCCAAACTACTTCCAACAGTGGCCGGCCGTTGTGGCCGAGCGGTTCTAGGCGCTTCAATCTGGAACTGTGGGTTGGATAGGTTTAAGTAGTTCTAAGAGGGGACTGATGACCTCAGACGTTAAGTCCCATAGTGATCAGAGCCATTTGAACCATTTTAACTTCCAATAATCGCGTTAGATAGTGAACATCCCAAGCTGGTTGGAGGACATTGTCCATGATGCTCCAAATGTTCTCAGTTGGGGAGAGATCCGGTGACAATGATAGGGTTTGGCAAATACGTCTCCAAACACATCTTCAGTATGGAATCTCACTGACTAGAGTAGAATAGTCTTCAGTGAGGTAAAATTGTCTTCAGTGATGAGTCCCGTTTCGAACTGAGCCCCGATAACCAGCGGAGACGTGTCTGGAGAAGTCTCGGTGGTGGGACACCAACCAGCCTGTCGCCGCACTATTACAGCGCTGCGATACGCTGACGACATTCTACGCCCTATTCTGCTGCCCTTCATAGCAAGCCATCATGGGCTTACCTTTCAGCAAACTAATGCCCGCTCGCACCGGCGATAGCTTGCCTTCGTACTTGCCAGATCCTATCTTGGCCACCAAGGTCGCCGGATTTCTTCCAAATTAAGAAATTTGGAGCTTAAGGTTGGCTCTGAGCACTATGGGACTTAACATCTGAGGTCACCAGTCCCCTAGAACTTAGAACTACTTAAACCTAACTAACCTAAGGACATCACACACATCCATGCCCGAGGCAGGATTCAAACCTGCGATCGTAGCAGTCCCGCGGTTCCGGACTGAGCGCCTAGAACCGCTAGACCACCGCGGCCGGCTGGAGCTTAAGGACAGGGCCGTCCAGCTAGTTTGGGAATTTGACGATCTAACGCGCCAGTTGGAGAGAATTTGGTACGATATCCCCCCAAGAAGACATCAAAGATCTCTAGCAATCAATGACGAGCCGAATAATGCTTGTGTAAGGGCCAGAGGCGAACCAACGCGTTATTGACTTGCTCAGTTTGTGAAGCTCTTCCTCTGGAGAAAATCATCCAAATTTTCTGACCTAACAAGGAACAAGGAAACAGAATTGTCTCCACCCCCGGTCTCAGTTCAAACGCTTACAACAGTCAACGCTGGAAATTAACTTCTTAAAAAAACATGTACAGGCATGTGCGAAGCCACTGAAATGTAGCATTACCTGTATTCGCGAGTATTCCACAAGCAGTTTCAGTCCATCATATGCCGCTTCACCAGCAGGTTTGTGAGCTGGATTACTGAAGACACATTAAATTCTGTCGCTCATTTCTGTTTTGACACAGGCAAAATAGGCGTTGTCATATGATCTACACGTCCGTCCACTTAAGATTTTGCTGTGAGATATCCTAAAAGACAAGACGCTGTGAAACGTGTCACAGCACTTGCCGCATTCTTCAGACTGCCCAATTCTCCTCATACAAGTAGCTGCTAATGTGTTTTGCGGTTGTACCGGTTACAATGAGCACTTACGGACACAATAAAATGCTAAGGAAGCTTCTCTCAGCAACTGTTTTTGTTGTTGCTGTGATTTCAGACGGCAAAACTGTGAAGCCTGTTACACTAGTGGCCATTAAAATTGCTACACCACGAAGATGACGTGCTACAGGAGCGAAATTTAACCGACAGGAAGAAGATTCTGTGATATGCAAATGATTAGCTTTTCAGAGCATTCACACAAAGTTGGTGCCGGTGGCGACACCTACAACGTGCTGACATGTGGAAAGTTTCCAACCGATCTCTCATACACAAACAGCAGTTGACCGGCGTTGCCTGGTGTAACAACTGTTGTGATGCCTCGCGTAAGGAGAAGAAATGCGTACCATCACGTTTCCGACTTTGATAAAGGTCGGATTGTAGACAATCGCGATTGCAGTTTATCGTATCGCGACATTGCTGCTCGCGTTGGTCGAGATCCAATTACTTTTAGCAGAATATGGAATCGGTGGGTTCAGGAGGGTAATACGGAACGCCGTGCTGGATCCCAAAGGCCTCGTCTCACTAGCAGTCGAGATGACAGGCATCTTATTCTCATGGCTGTAACGCATCGTGCAGCCACGTCTCGATCCCTGAGTCAACAGATGGGGACTTTTGCAAGACAACAACCATTTGCACGAACAGTTCGACGACGTTTGCAGCAGCATGGACTATCAGCTCGGAGACCATGGCTGCGGTTACGCTTGACGGTGCATCACAGACAGGGGCTCCTGCGATGGTGTACTCAACGACGAACCTGGGTGCACGAATGACAAAATGTCATTTTTTCGGATGGATCCAGGTTCTGTTTACAGCACCGTGATGATCGCATCCGTGTTTGGACACATTGCCGTGAACGCACATTGGAAGCGCGTATTCGTCATCGCCATACTGGCGTATCACCCGGCGTGATGGTATGGGGTGCCATTGGTTACACGTCTCGGTCACCTCTTGTTCGCACTGACGGCACTTTGAACAGTGGACGTTACATTTCAGATGTGTTACGATCCGTGGCTCTACCCTTCATTCGATCCCTGCGAAACCCTACATTTCAGCAGGTAATGTACGACCGCATGTTGCAGGTCCTGTATGGGCCTTTCTGGATACAGAAAATATTCGACTGCTGCCCTGTCCAGCACATTCTCCAGATCTCTCACCAATTGAAAACGTCTGGTCAATGGTGGTTGAGCTACTGGCTCTTCACAATACGCCAGCCACTACTCTTGATGAACTGTGGTATCGTGTTGAAGCTGCACGGGCAGCTGTACCTGTACACGCCATCCAAGCTCTATTTGACACAATGCCCAGGCGTATCAAGGCCGTTATTACGACCAGAGGTGGTTGTTCTGGGTACTGATTTCTCAGGATCTATACACCCAAACTGCGTGAAAATGTAATCACATGTCTATTCTAGTATAATATATTTGTCCAATGAATACCCGTTTATCATCTGCATTTCTTCTTGGTGTAGCAATCGTATTGGCCAGTAGTGTATTTATGTGGGCTCTTGTAATTTTTTCAGTTTTGTCGCCGCTCTCTGTTACCCAAAAACTCTTGCCGTAGATTCCACGTCCATTTCCTGCCAGTTCATTTCGTTCGTTTAGCGATATCAAACTTTTGTTGCGACCCAACAGCAGGTCGCGACAAATCTTTGTTCGTCATCAACTTCATAGTGTACACAGCGTATAGAAGTAAGTCAAAGAAGAAAACACTGCAAACTTTTCATCTGAAATATTTTACAAGATTTTGCAAAGTGATCCACGTAGTAGATTGGTTTCTTTAAGTTCGTTGATGCTAACGGCTAATGGCTACTACAGTTCCTTATCAACAGACGAACCTGATACCGGTATTACTACGACAAAAAAACACAAATCATACGGTTTGTAACTCCCAGCTTCCTCATTTGTAAGACTCTTGGGGTTAATTGACTCACATTGTATAAGAATAATATGGTTCAAATGGCTCTGAGCACTATGGGACTTAACTTCGGAGGTCATCAGTCTCCTACAACTTAGAACTACTTAAACCTACCTAACCTAAGGACATCACACACACCCATGCCCGAGGCATGGGAAATCACAATATCCTTTAACAATGAAATATTTTGCGATGGACAAATATGTCATCAGAGAAAGTAGTCACGATTATAGTATAATGGCACGTAACTGAAAAAAAAATCAATCGAAGCAGTTTGGGTGCATAGATCCAGAGAAATCAGTACCCATAACAACCACCTCTGGTCGTAATAACGGCCTTGATACGCCTGGGCATTGTGTCAATAAGGAAGACCGTAGCGGTCGCGCGGTTCCAGACTGTAGCACCTAGAACCGCTCGGTCACACCGGCCGGCTTAAGAATAATGTGATTAATCGGTAAGAACGAGTATACTATCACGAATGTATCACATTCGGAGTATTATTGTCTGCTTCAGTTCTCTAATTGCATGCACGCTACACAAATTTGATTCCTGAAATAAGCACACAATTTTATTCAGATTGACGGTAACTCGTTGTCAAGCTGTTTTGATACTGCATGATAATAAGCTGTTGCAAAGTGTATACTGATTTAGTACCGTTCAAGCGACTCCAAAAGATCCTGCCAAGCACATGAGTCAGTAATTTGCATATTTGGTGACTAAGAATAGCATTATTTACGGGTTACATTAAACATGTTGTATTCCACTTGTTCTTCGAGTCTCACTGAACGATGTATGGAGAGCATCCGATGGCCATGGAGTCAAAGTGCACAACTGAAACGGCCTATCTGAAGAATTGCACGTTCGTCATAATACTTGAATTTTAAACACTATAATTCTTTATTTGTCTGGCTATGATACCTGCAGCTGCTGTATAATTACCATTACGACTTAAAATTAAGTATGTACTATGGTCTAACATAAGACATTTATTTTCCTTTACTAGGCCTGACTTGTTTGTGGCCCAAATGGAATATAAAATACTCTTTCCTTTTATTTAAATTCAGCTCAGAGCTGACCACATTTCAATGGACTGCTTGTTTTCATCTGTTGCCCAGGCTAGGCCAGTACTTATTGTTCAGACCGATTACTCTGTTTCTCTAAATTGCTCGTCTACCGTGACTATTTTCCCTGATGTCATATTTGTCCATAGGAGAACAATTCCTTCTCAAAAGATATTTTGGTTTCCCCGACCCTCCGACCCTCTTACCCACATCCCCTCATCATTGTCGTTCGTCTTTCCTAGGCCCTAATGTCTTCCATTTTTTTGAGTTCACCAGTAGCCTATACATGTTCTATTCACTCGTATGGCGTCGATCACGGACAAATTTTCTGGATTTATTCCAGTTCCACAGTACTTAAGTTTCGCTTCTTTTTATAGTAATTTTTGGATAATTCGTACATCGTCCCCGTCTTCCTTGTCCTTTCTGTGTTATTCATTGTCCTGATTACGTAAGCTCCAGTACTCTCTTAATTGTTTAATATTTGATATATTTTGTTTTTTGATTCTCCTGTTATCGATTAATCTTATTAATCTGCTGTAAATAAAGCGTTTTTTGATAGCAGTGTCAGCCACTGTCTAAGAAGCAATTAAATAAAGTTACACCGAGGAAAAAGATGAACCTGCGTTTCGCAAAAGGCAGTGCTGCAAAAATCATGTTTCTTCCTTATTTGGCTTCGATTGATTTTTTTTTCAGTTACGTGCCATTATACTATAATCGTGATTATTTTCTCTGATGACATATTTGTCCATCGCAAAATATTTCATTGTTAAAGGATATTGTGATTTCCCATGCCATCTCATCATTGTTGTCCGTCTTTCCTAGGCCTTATTGGTTTCAATAAAATATTCCTTCTTTTTCTGTGTCCACCAGTAGTCTACATATTTTCCGTTAAATAGTATGCCGTCGGTAACGGGCAATCGTTCAGGATCTATTACAATTACATAATACCTAACTTCTGCCTCAACTATAATCGGTTTCTTATTATGGTCATTTTCTGATAGTTCATACACTGTTCCCATCTCCCTTGTCCTTTCCGTTGGTCTTGTCCTCTGTCCTCACAGCGTAAACGCCAGTACTTTCCATATCTGACGTTTTCTTGTTTTTTGACCTTCCTATCTTTTAATCTCATGTTAGCTCAGTAAATATAGAGTTATTTGAGACTAAAAGTCGACCATTGTCTAGGAAGCTCTTAAATAAAGTTAAACTGGAGAAAAAGAGGAACCTGCGTTTTCAGGAGGCGGTGTTGCAACAACCATGTTTTTTCCTTATTTGGCTTCGACGTATTCTTTCAGTTCCATGCCATTATTATGTAACCGCAACACTAGAACTGACTAGGTGCGGCGACGTGTTGGCTTGTGTTTGTACCATAAACGTGCGACGTAAAATTAGTTCCGTGTATACAAAAATGCTCCGAGGGATAGAGTGAAATAGTTGCAAACACTGAAGTTGCATTTACACGGGCCATATTTTACTGCAATGTATGGCCCAGCAGCGTTGCCGTCAATATTGCTGCACTGTGACTGCAAAACGCCGCAATAGTGCGGTATGGGGTCAAATTGCAGAGAGCGCAGGCTGTTGCAGGACAATTCCCAAGTATTGCCGATGTTCTGCCAGTGTTGGCCACCAAAGGCGGACAATATTTTTTATGACCGGGCCACACCAGCCTTTGTCCCTCTCACTCTCAGCTTCCTCCCTCCTCCTCAAATTGACAGCACTGCTGTGCCAAGTTACGTAACATCAGCTGCGAAGCCGGCCGGAGTGGCCGTGCGGTTCTAGTCTGGAGCCGAGCGACCGCTGCTGTCGCAGGTTCGAATCCTGCCTCGGGCATGGATGTGTGTGATGTCCTTAGGTTAGTTAGGTTTAATTAGTTCTAAGTTCTAGGCGACTGATGACCTCAGAATTTAAGTCGCATAGTGCTCAGACCCATTTGAATCAGCAGCTCAGTCCCATTTGAAAGATGTTGAGCACTGAATTTTTTTTCCTGCAGGAATGTTGAAGCGGCCAAACGAGATAAACACGAATTGTATAAATATGATGCATACCTCTATAGAGTTATGGAACACAAAAGGTAGTACGTATAGAGTCGGAAATCTGGAGAATCGCGTTCTCGTTTCTTCCGTCGTAGTAGATGATTGGCAGCTGTAATCCATATTATTATATTCCACACAAGTTCTTACTAAGGCTTCTGTTTTTACGTTTTTCGTCTGTGTTTCTAGGTTGATCGCCAGCAACTTGTCAACTGCATTTATTTATTATGGTCTTTGTGTACTTCTCACGTCCCAGAAGTCTGTTCGCAGATGTATCAAAATTATGACATTCATTTTTCTATCACTGTACTGTTGTTCCACAATAAAATATTGTCATACACATTTGATTGTTATTTCTTTAACTGCTATAATGAATTCCTTCAGTCCTTCCATCATGAATTATCTTGAACAGGACGCTCTTCTCTATGGTAACCAGCACGCGTTTCGAAAAAACTAGATCGTGTGAAATTCAATTCTCACTTTTCTCGCATGGCATCCTGAAAATCACGGATCCAGGTAGTCAGGTAGATACGGTATTTCTTGATTTCCGAAAACATTTGACTCGTACCACATCTGCGCTTATTATCAAAAGTACAATCGTCTGGGGTATCAGGCGAAATTGGTACCCGACTGAGGATTTCTTGGTAGGGAGCACGCAGAATCTTGTCTGGGATGGGAGTCATCGTAAGATGTAGAAATAACTACGGGTGTAACTCAGGCAAGTGTGTTGCGTCTTTCGTTGTCCATGTGGCACATTAATGCCCTTGCGAACAACATTATTAGCAACTTCCGACTTTTTTGCATATAATGCTGTTAACTATAATGAAGTTCTGTTTGAAAGACGCTGCATAAATATTCAGTCACATCTTGATAAGATCGTAAGATATGACTGAATATTTATGCAGCTTCTTTCAGAAAATATTTAATTATAGACAAACAGCATCATATGCGAAAGGTCGGATGTTACTAATAATATTGTTCGCATGGTCATTAATATACATAGGCAAAGATTGGCAGTGGTCTTCAAATATTCAGAAATATAAAATTGTGCGCTTCACAAAATGAAAAAAACATAGCACCCTCCGACTATATCATCAAGAAGTCACAGCTGAAATCGGTCGACTGACACAAATACCTGCATCTAGCACTTTGCAGATCTATGAAATGGAATGGTCACACAGGCCCCGTCATGTGTAAACCAGTTGGTAGACTTCGGTTTAATGGTTGAATACTCGGAAATTGCAACCAGTGTACAAAGGAGATCGCTTATACACTGTCCAGTTGACTTAGTGTGATCACCTGTCAAAAGCCTGAATAAAGCCGGTATTACACTATCAATTTTCTTTGTCCAATATCTTTGTCAAAGAAATTTGATGGTGTAATAGGGAACTTTGTCAAATGTCGTCAAATATTGGATCAGATCTAGGGCCTCGCTGTAGATTTGATCAAAGAAGTCACTTGTCTTCTGTTCACAGCAATGTGACATGTTACCACGTGGAGCGCTAGCATCGCTGCAGCTTTCTGTCATCTGTCGTGTTTTTATAAACATTGACAGTAAATACAGATGGTGTGTACCGACAACTACAATATTAATAGAGATGTATGAAGCTGACGAGGCGCTTTAGAACGTAAGGCACCCTGAATACAAAAATAGATTAAGAAGATTGGAGGCCTAACCAAACCTAACCTAACCTAACCTAACCTAACCTAGCCTAACCTAACCCTCTCGTAGCAAGGAATCGGAGTGTTACAGTGAGCCTGTCTTCTGCAGATATAGCAGTTCTTAAGTGAGTATTGTGCTTTGTGATATGAGGATACACTTCACTGAGCACATACAGAAATGTATACTCATCCATTCTGAAGTAATTGATGTACGACTTGACGTCCTCCACTATAAGCTCACGTAACAAGTTTTGTTGAATGTTTTTATGGTGTCGTCGTTTAACCCACGGCTTCACCCAGGTACGTTTCCTTTTTTTTCCGCTTCTCTTCCGCATGTGCTCACAGTGCAATTGTGGTACATGCAGCTGCTGCGGTTAATAACCAGTTGTTGTAGTCAGCCATCTTGAACTTTGACGAAAAATGTGATGACAGTGTAATACCCTTTTTAGGAAGCACGTCGAAGATCTTTGGCAAATATACACTCCTGGAAATTGAAATAAGAACACCGTGAATTCATTGTCCCAGGAAGGGGAAACTTTATTGACACATTCCTGGGGTCAGATACATCACATGATCACACTGACAGAACCACAGGCACATAGACACAGGTAACAGAGCATGCACAATGTCGGCACTAGTACAGTGTATATCCACCTTTCGCAGCAATGCAGGCTGCTATTCTCCCATGGAGACGATAGTAGAGATGCTGGATGTAGTCCTGTGGAACGGCTTGCCATGCCATTTCCACCTGGCGCCTCAGTTGGACCAGCGTTCGTGCTGGACGTGCAGACCGCGTGAGACGACGCTTCATCCAGTCCCAAACATGCTCAATGGGGAACAGATCCGGAGATCTTGCTGGCCAGGGTAGTTGACTTACACCTTCTAGAGCACGTTGGGTGGCACGGGATACATGCGGACGTGCATTGTCCTGTTGGAACAGCAAGTTCCCTTGCCGGTCTAGGAATGGTAGAACGATGGGTTCGATGACGGTTTGGATGTACCGTGCACTATTCAGTGTCCCCTCGACGATCACCAGTGGTGTACGGCCAGTGTAGGAGATCGCTCCCCGCACCATGATGCCGGGTGTTGGCCCTGTGTGCCTCGGTCGTATGCAGTCCTGATTGTGGCGCTCACCTGCACGGCGCCAAACACGCATACGACCATCATTGGCACCAAGGCAGAAGCGACTCTCATCGCTGAAGACGACACGTCTCCATTCGTCCCTCCATTCACGCCTGTCGCGACACCACTGGAGGCGGGCTGCACGATGTTGGGGCGTGAGCGGAAGACGGCCTAACGGTGTGCGGGACCGTAGCCCAGCTTCATGGAGACGGTTGCGAATGGTCCTCGCCGATACCCCAGGAGCAACAGTGTCCCTAATTTGCTGGGAAGTGGCGGTGCGGTCCCCTACGGCACTGCGTAGGATCCTACGGTCTTGGCGTGCATCCGTGCGTCGCTGCGGTCCGGTCCCAGGTCGACGGGCACGTGCACCTTCCGCTGACCACTGGCGACAACATCGATGTACTGTGGAGACCTCACGCCCCATGTGTTGAGCAATTCGGCGGTACGTCCACCCGGCCTCCCGCATGCCCACTATACGCCCTCGCTCAAAGTCCGTCAACTGCACATACGGTTCACGTCCACGCTGTCGCGGCATGCTACCAGTGTTAAAGACTGCGATGGAGCTCCGTATGCCACGGCAAAGTGGCTGACACTGACGGCGGCGGTGCACAAATGCTGCGCAGCTATCGCCATTCGACGGCCAACACCACGGTTCCTGGTGTGTCCGCTGTGCCGTGCGTGTGATCATTGCTTGTACAGCCCTCTCGCAGTGTCCGGAGCAAGTATGGTGGGTGTGACACACCGGTGTCAATGTGTTCTTTTTTCCATTTCCAGGAGTGTAGTTGACGAATGTCTGACCACATCTTTGATCAAATCTTTGACAAAGAAATTTGATAGTGTAATCCCGGCCTAACCTCCTTTTGCAGCGCCGACCGCTGCGAGGCGGTGCGGGAAGTGAGACAGTGCAGTTCTGGTAGGCCCGGACAAGTGTGTGGAACCACACCGACTCCAGCGCAGTGGCCAGCTGCACTGGGTTTCTCGGTTGAGGATCGGAGGCACGAACAGCCCGATCGAGATTGTCCCACAGATTCTTGATTGGGTTCAGACTCGGGGAGTTCAGTGGCTAAGAGAGTACGGTAAATTTATCCTGGAGCTGTTCGACCCATGCACGCACACGTCTAACTGTGTGACACGTTGCATTGTCCTGCAGGTAGATGGCATCTAGTGCCAAGGAAAAACAGTCAGTATGTAGAGGTGGTCATGGTCCCCGAGGATAGATGCATACCTGTGTTAATCCACCGTGCTTGTCAGAATAAAGAGATCACACAGCTTCACAGCTGTCAAGTAACGTTGTTACGAAGTAAACTTTCATAATTCGACAACTTGACAAATAACTGATCCAGCACAATTTGAACACGTGCTATAGCTCCACCAAAATCAAAGGAGCAAACTTACACAGTAGTGTGTCAGCAACTGAGACATCGATGTCATATGGATATCAGGACCAACTGAAATAACCTGAAGATGGCAATTACGCCGAAACAGGCCTATCGTGATAAACAATTTAATCGAACACAGCACAGTCTTGGTCTCATAGTAAATATCTAATGTCCTTATATACGACGCAGTGGTCTCAGATGATTACAAAATAAAACCATTTTGTCTGTATATGTGATTCCTTAATGTGAAAATGAACATCACCAATTCCGGGAGCTAGCTTTTGAAAATAATCGTGAGTACTCAAAATCACAGTTCACAAACGCTGAAAACTAATCCTTCTGAAAATGCAGGTATTTTTGAATGAACAACACTTGATAAAGATGATTGTTTATAAGGTTTTTCTTCAACACTTCGCTTTGATACAAAAATAATCCACAATCCACACACAATTGTTGTGTTCTTTCAAATCTTCGTGTAATTTCTAATTTTCACTCATACTGAATGTGTTCCTACGAACAGGGAATCATTTAATGGATATGTTCGCCACAGTGTGAAGATTCAAGTTTTTTGCTTCTTGTTTGTGGATATGCATGACAGCATTGTCGTTCAATTTCTCTTGCGTTGCTTTACGTTGTTACGCAAGTACGTTTTTGATTCAAGGTCGGGGAAAGAAGGTTCTACTGTGCATTATACTTTCGTACAGTTAAAACGATATTTATTAATTTCATCGCTTCTGGAATCAATTCGCCCTGTAAATATTTGAGGAAAAGAAACTCAGTAAGTCTTCGGTATCTCCAACGAAATAATTTTTAGCTTTACAAACATCTAACATCATATTTCTGTACGAAGTAAATCATTCTGGGTCAAAATCATCATTACAAAATTCCTTCACATAACTGCAATCTTTAATTTTCAAAGAAGAAATATTTCTGTTTCTTTGACATGAGAGTTGGCAAAAGCATGCATTTTGATCACTTCCAAGAGTACCATACTTCATCGAAACGAGAGGAATTTGTGCAGAAAAGCATTCAAAATTTCAGTTGGCTCTAAAATTTTAGTAAGAACTGTAGTGACAAGTACGAATTCAAAAGAGCAAAGAAAATTTACGAAATCTTTAGTTTTGGCACTGACATCAAATTTTTCGAGCTAGAGATCTTCGAAGAACAAAATTAACTGTTCATAATTCTGGAAAATACTTTTCAACAATGTTACTCCACGGCAAAGAGGCCGAAGAGCTACAGGATGAGTAGAGCCTGCATTTTGGGCAGCCTGCAGAAACTTAAATATAAATACTGCTAGTCGCTTGGGGGAAAAGTGCACCATATTGGTCACCTTTCCCACATTTGGTAGATACTCTCTCACCATGGCCTAATTTTGGATTGCCTCTTGAATCACGAGGTTCAAAGAGTAGGCCAAACACGCAGAACTCGCTGCTCAGTTTCTCTGATTTTTCCTTGTAACTATGAATAAGCGCCGCTCCATCGGTAGCAGTACCTCCGCATCGCTTGATGTCTAGAGAAAAGCGAGTGGGAACACCCATTAAAATTGTCAACAAATACTTCAACTGTAGTATATTCAGTATTACAAAAACCAAAGAAACAAAGCGTATCGAAACTTGTTCGTGTTGACAGATGTCGCTAGTTTCATCTAAATGATGCCATGTTAACGCAGAAAAAAAAGTGAACTAAACTTACTGTTCTACAAAGTAGACAGTTTAAATGTCTGCCGGCCGTTGCGTGTTGGGTGGAACGTTCAAAATCTTTCCGGGCATTTCCGCGAGAAGTACGCTTGACCACATCATTTATTTCTAGAAGACTGAGAAACGCTATGCCGTGATTGCATGGGCCAAAGCGAGGGCGCGACGTCAGAACTTCCATAATGGTGAATTTTCCCCCAACTTTTCTTTTTTTTATTGTTATTATTTGGTTTATTTTATTTTCCTTCCCTATTTTGTGTGTGTGCAGAGCACCACAAAAATAATTCGGGGAGGGTGCGCCAGCACCGGAGTACCCATGGAGTCGGCGCCTCTGGCACCAAGCACTCTTTAACGTCTATTTTATGTAGAACAGAGCCCTTACCGGAGTCCAACCGACACTTTTATCACCAGGCGGCTGTACCCTCACCTCGTTAAAACGATGAGATATTGACAGTCTATTACTGCCATCAAAATGTCTTCAGAGCTGTGCTACTGTGTTCCAGATCAACATTAAGCATGGAAAAAAAATATTTTTCGAAATACCTTATCTTATTATGTGCCACCACAATTCCATGAAATAACCACACCGGTAAACTACTGACAAATGATCATCGACAAATTGTCAAAGCCGAAAAACAAATCTTCTACAGGCATCCAGACGTATTTATACTGAAAACACGGAGGAAATTGTCGTGCTTACCTCCAGTAAAAAACGACGTGTATTTCCTCATGCAACGATCTCACGACGTTAGCAGTCGATAAGATAGCATTTAACTTGTACAGGAGCTTTTCTCCGCACAAAGTATGCCACGATTCTCGTTTAACTGGCGTCGTATAAGACGAAATAACTTTCAATCTACAATGTTACATTTCAGTCAGTAGGAACTTGATCTTTGTTAGAGTGTAATGGTATCGCAATGTGCATTGAAAACGGTAGGCAACCAAAGAAGGGGTTGGGTTGTTTTGGGGAAGGAGACCAGACAGCAAGGTCATCGGTCTCATCGGATTAGGGAAGGACGGGGAAGGAAGTCGGCCGTGCCCTTTCAAAGGAACCATCCCGGCATTTGCCTGGAGCGATTTAGGAAATCACGGACAACCTAAATCAGGATGGCCGGACGCGGGATTGAACCGTCGTCCTCCCGAATGCGAGTCCAGTGCGCAACCAAAGGAATTCCATTTACTGCACGCTCAATCAAATAATTGTTGAGTAAATGCAGTTCAATCTCTGATGGTCCATCATGGCCAGGGGACATCGGCTGGTTTAGTAATGTCATTGTCAATAAAATTCACCAACAGTCATGTACTTTAAGATATTATTTTATTTTATTGTGACGGTTATCAGTTTCGGAATTTCATTATGCCACCTTCAGGCCCCATACGAGTCTATCCAAATAAACGAACTTGTCGTACAGCGCCAAAATCACTGGATATCAATTGTATAACGATTGAATTCACGATATCCAGCGATTTATGGCGCTTTACAACAAGTTGGTCTATTTGGATACAAGTGTATCAGGCCTGAAGATAGCATAATGAAATGCCAAAACTGGTAACTGTCACAATAAAATAAAATAATATCTTAAAGTACACAGTTGGTGGTGAATTTTATTGACATTGCAAATGCAGTTCATGTCAACCTATTCACGAGAAATATTTTGTTTATCCTACCATAACTTGTTCAACCTAAAGAATTACCGCTACAACAATCACAACCACTCTCTCCTCACCCCCTAATTCATACAATCCAAATTCCATCTGCCAAAAGAAGGTTGTATATTGTCCTACGCAATTTTTCTCGGTACCCCAATATTATCGAGTTTACGAAACACCGATGTTCTAAATTCCAGCTATCCACCTTTGAAAGATTTTCCTTGAATCACTTTGGGGTAATGCTGCGACTGTTCCATGAACATAGCAACACTTCCAACTGATCTAGCACCTCCTGAGATGACAATGCTGTCGACCAAACGCATTAATGTGAAAATAGAAATCTGACTATATTCCAGTTGCTACTATTCTTCGTTAGCACAACACGTAGCACATTCATTGCAATTAAGTACCTTGATACAACTGTTGTTGTCGCTATTGTTGCGGTCTTCGGTCCTAAGACTGGTTTGATGCAGCTCTCCACGCTGCCCTACCCTGTCCAAGCCTCATCATCTCCGAATAACTGCTACTACCTACGTTCTTCTGCCTCTGCTTAATGTATTCATTTCATCTCTTGGTCTTCCTCTGCGATTTTTACCCCCCATGCTTCTCTCCAGTACTAAATTGGCGATAAAAAATTGTTCAAATGGCTCTGAGCATTATGGGACTTAACGTCTGAGGTCATCAGTCCCCTAGAACATAGAACTACTTAAACCTAACTAACCTAAGGACATCACACACATCCACGCCCGAGGCACGATTCGAACCTGCTACGGTAGCGGTCGCGCGGTTCCTGACTGAAGCGCGTAGAACCGCTCGACCACAGCGGCCGGCCAATTGACGATCCCTTGTTGTCTCAGAAAGTATGCTATCAACCTATCCGGTCACCTAGTTTGGTTGTGGCGCAAATTTATTTTCTCCCTAATTCTATTCAGTACCTATTCATTAGTTACGTGAACTACCAACCTAATTTTCAGCATTCTTCTGTAGCACCACACTTCAAAAGCTTTTGTTCTCCTCTTGTCTAAACTGTTTATCGTCCAGGTTTCTCTTCTGTACGTAGCTACATCCTAAACAAATACTTTCAGAAAAGACTTCCTGACACTTTAAATCTAAGCCTATATTCAATGTTAAGAAATTTCTCTTCTTTGGAAACGCTTTTCTTGCCATTGCCAATCTACATTTTATATCCTCTCTACGTCGGCCATCATTAGTTATTTTGCTGCCCAAATAGCAAAACACATCTACTACTTTCATGTGTCTCGTTTCCTAATCTAATTCCCACAGCATCACCTGATTTAGTTAGACTGCATTGTATTACCCTTGCTGCAATTCAAAACTACTATTCGTTTATTTTATCCATGTGCTAGCATATCTGTGAAGTAGTATGACACGTTAAACGTAAGATGGGTAGCATAATTACAAAATGAGAATCACTTTTGAAAGTGACTGGTTGTCTGCGAATTGTATGAGACGGTAATGCTGTTTCACCTGTCACACAGATATGGAACATCCCTTCGACTAAAAAACCTATGCAACCGAACTTCACCAAACTATTTACCCTCAGTGGTGCCTAAACACTGTTTTTATACAATAATGTACGATTATATTTGACCCTTCGTACGTCGCTTACAATTGTTGCTCATGAGTATAATGTACATGAATTCACATACTGCCAATCACAAAGACGTATTGCAGAAGGGAATGTTGTACATATGTAACGACGGTAATATTAAACGTGCGTACCTCTACAATTAGTAGAGTAATAAGCAGTGCTGTTAGTTGTGCTAAATAGCTGATTACTCACAAGTGAGCACTCTTCACACAGCAACCAGCGTACGCCGCAACACGCATCCGAGAGCGCCTGCACTGCAAGTGGCAGCGGAGTCTATGTCTTGCAACTTTGTACTCCAACAATACACGTACGGACACCGGGAATCCCCGCGCTTCTCACCCGATTGGCTGCTTCGTAGCAGGAGCTCTGCTCATTGGTTACCTCTACAGGGCTGACCTCTCGCGGCTCTACACTGAACAGCTGGGCGCGGCTGCGAGACGTGGCAACCGCGCGCGGATGCGGTATGCGCTAGAAGTGGCTCGCGTGACGTCACTCGCGGGCGCGGCATTGCTCCGCCAGCTGCAGGCTGACTGTACAGTCACTGCCTGCCTGCGCGGCGAGAAAGCGTAACGTGGCGCGTCAGTAAAAACACAAACGCCTCTGTGGCGAGGAAGCCCTGCACGTCGTCTGCAGAGTGCCTATAATTTCTGTACTGTCAATCGGTGATCCTGTCGACGAACTAATAGAGAAATATCACGCTATTCGAGCACTGCGGATTTATCAGTATCAATAACCTTGGACGTTTCGTTACCATGGCAGTGTCAAACAACAACTAATCGTAGCACGTGCAGAGGTGTGATCAGAACAGCCTTGAACTAGGAACGGCGTTAAACCAGCGCGTGGACACTTCAAATACTGCTACATGTTACTTGGAACTATTCCCTCTTCATTATAAGTTTAATATGTAAATAAATATTTCGCTGTGTATTCATCCACATTTTTTGTTAGCGCATGAAACGTCCTTCGCGTGGAACTTAAATCACGGATACGACTATTTCGGTAGATTCGTGGTGCATCTTCGCAGTGCTTTTCACAAAATCGCCTAATTTTCCTTAGACACATAGTTGTCGTGTTCTCGTCATACCACGAGTAGACCGCCTACCTATATTCTGTTTCCAGTTACCAGTACCTCATACTCGGGACGAAGAAACTCTGGTCAACTCGGACGTTACTTCTGAAATGGATTTTTTCTAAAATTTTTCTAAGACAAACAGCTATTTGTTTTCCGCTGCTTTCTAATTATTTTCCGCGCAGCTTCATATATTTTCACAGCTAGTAAAAAACCGCAACAGTACTTGAATTCGACTCACGTGACACAGGACGCTATTGTCCAATGGAATGCAAAACAAGAACTACTCGTTTATTTTTTATTCATGCATAGATTTTACTTGGCAGGTTTTTTTCCTTCTCGATGCCCTACCCTCCTGACCAAGTTCCCTGCTTTCAATTGCTACTTTTAACGTCACACGGACCGTGGTATTATCTGGTACGCACTCCTTACGCTACGCATTTCGTAGATATTAAGTACACGGAAAAAGGGGTAGGGACATTTTTATTGACGTTATCATTCTCTTGCACAATTGTTTGTTTGCATATAATGTGTACTACTACTCTGTAAATACTTCAAAATTATTAGATTCTTGAGATTAATTATTTATGAAATATTACATTCAGAAGATTAGTTATTTGTGTCATCCTATTTTGCTAACTGCTGTTAGTTTGTTGCTGACCCCTCCTTCACGTATGCCTATTACGTGTCTAATACAGAAATAAGAGTGATTGTCTAAAGGTTCTTCCTTTAGCTGCTTCAGAATAGCTTGTCAAGGACACCCAATTTTCCGTGTTTTATTCAAGCCAGTAATTTAAAAGCGTGATGTGTATGCAGATTTTTTATAGTTTTTGCACTTAACGGCTTGATTAAAATATGGCGTTTTTTCTCGAAAGCCTTTTAGCGAAGCTCCTGTTTCGTACATTTTGGACGACAAATCCATCACCCCACGACCTCAGTAATTCCCTAAGAGTCTCATCGTTTCTCGCTGATATATTAACGCTCAAATTTCTCCTTCTTTTGTCAATTATTTTTATGATTATAGATAAATTATGAAATGGTATAGAGGATAAAATGATCGTCTGATAGCGATACAAACCCCGGGGCTTAAAATTCATCCCAGACATTACCAGAGGATGGTTCAGGGAACTTTTCACGGTGACAAGTATTACACTCACCAGTTATCAGCAAAAACATGGAACGATACATGTGGGTATAGAGACCACCAGTGGGGCTGCATTCTACGTCCGCCACCTGCACGCAGCAAAGAACTGTGTGTTGGAGACAGATAGCTGAGTGGTGGAATAGCTTACAGAAGACCACACTAGATTGCACATCAGTGGGGGTAATCCAGGCCAGACTTAGGAAAGGCTTTAGGGTGTGAAAAGCCTGGAAGCTTCCTAAAATCCACCGCAGGTAACAGACGAAAACGCACTACACACGGATACCTTTTGAGGGCATCGGTTTCAGGGACCCTCTTTCACCATTGGTTTGTTATAGTGTTGCTGCATTCCGTTTGGGTTGTAGCCGCAGTTAGCTTCGTGTGTGTGTTGCACTGGAAGCAGTGCATGGCAGTGCAAGGGTCGAAGGTATGGGCTGTATGCCTGCTTCCATTCGCTCACGGTAGGTGCTACTGTCAATAGTAATGCCCTCTGTCACCCTCCTTCAACTCCTCATTCATTCCTGTTCGATTCTCTGTAGGGCTGTGTTTTCCAACACTGCTAGTTGTGCGTTAACACTGTGGAGAGGTATTCTGACGAATAGTTGGCCGACATGCACCCTGTGTACGGGTTCACTGAATGCAGTGGAACAGCGGTGCAGTGACTCTATGCTTAACCGACGACAATCATATCACCACACTTTTACAACAGGGGGTTGTTGCGTTGTCCTCTGTTGTGTGTTGTACGTTTTGGTGATTCCATATTACAGCCTCTTTCACTGTTGTGACGTCATTTTTACAGAAACAAGGGTGACCGCGGCAACAAACCGAATAAATCATTACTGTATTAATCCGTTAAAAAAAAAAAAAGTGAGTCACTTATACACAAATGCTCACAAGGTATCCCTGAACAAAATCCGAAAGTTTATCGATGGTTCAACCTCATCTAAGGAAAGGATAAATTACGACTTGGCAAGAGCGTCCGCACGATAGTTTCTGTGGAGGGGAGCATATGGGGGGAAGGGGAAGAAGCACTATTTTTAATTTGCTGGAAGGAACTTGTAAGCAACCATAAAAAACCTTCAGTTCCGATCTGTCAATAACATGCCTAATACCGACTTTCAAATCATTTTCTTGAAAGAAAAACACCTGACTACACTATAAACTATGTGATCAAATGCATCCAGACACCCCTCAAAACATAAGTTTTTGATTTTAGGTGCGTTGTGCTGCCACCTACTGCCAGGTACTCCATATCAGCGACCTCAGTAGTCTTTAGACTTATGAAAGAGCAGAATGGGGCGCCCCCGGAACTCATGGACTTCGGACGAGGTCAGGTGATTGGGTGTCACTTGCGTCATACGTCTGTACGCAAGACTTCCACACTCCTAAACATCCCTAGGTGCACTGTTTCCGATGTGATAGTGAAGTGGAAACGTGAAGGGACACGTACAGCACAAAAGCCGACCTTGTCTGTTAACTGACAGACACCACCGATAGTTGAAGAGGGGCGTAATGTGTAATAGGCAGACATCTCTCCAGACCATCACACAGGAATACCAAACAGCATCAGGATCCACTGCAAGTACTACAACAGTTAGGTAGGAGGTGAGAAAATTTGGGTTTCACGGTAGAGCGGCTGCTCATAAGCCACACGTCACGCCAGTAAATGCCAAACGACTCCTCGCTTGGAGTAAGGAGCGTAAATATTGGACGACTGAACAGTGGAAAAGCGTTGTATGAAGTGACGGATCACGGTACACAATGTGGGGATCCGATCGCAGGGTGTGGGTGTAGCGAAGGTCCGGTGAACCTCATCTGCCAGCGTGTGTAGTGCCAACAGTAAAATTCGGAGACGGTTGTGTTATGGAGTGGTCGTGTTTTCCATGGAGGGGGTTTGCACCCCTCTTTATTTGTGTGGCACTATCACAGCACAGGCCTACATTGATGTTTTAAGCACCTTCTTGCTTCCCACTATTGAAGAGAAATTAGGGGCTAGCGACTGCATTTTTCAACACGATCGAGCATCTATTAATAATGCACGGCCTGTGGCGGAGTGGTTACGCGACAATAACATCCCTGTAATGGACAGGCATGCACAGAGTCGTGACCTGAATCCTACAGAACATCTTTGGGATGTTTCGGAACGCCGACTTCGTGCCAGACCTCACCAACCGACATCGGTACCTCTCCTCAGTGAAGCACTCCGTGAAGAATGGGCTGTAATTCCCCAATAAACCTTCCAGCACCTGACTGAATGTATGCCTGCGAGAGTGGAAGCTGTCATCATGGCTAAGGGTGGGCTATCCCCATACTGAATTCCAGCATTACCGACGGAGGGCGCCACGAACTTGTAAGTCATTTTCAACCAGGTGTCCGGATACTATTGATGACATAGTGTATTTTCCCCTTTCCTTCACTCCCAAAAGGAAGGAGCCGTGCCCCCCCCCCTCTCTCATCCCCATGGATATGTGCACACACGCGTGTTGGTAATAAGAAGAAGCTGTGCTGACAGAAATCGAATATTTGCCCAAATACAGGATACATGTGTAGTGTGCAAAATGTTGGATGGGTCGCTGGATAAAGTCATCAGCTAAATGAAAAATGAGCTCATTAATCAAATATTACACGCTTCGACATTTGCCGCCATAAGATGTCTGTTAAAATAAAATAAATCAAATATGACGTAAAATGGACTATAAAATCAACATGGACGTACAACTAAACACATTATAATCTTATGAAGACACATATCCTGGAAACTGAAGTAAGCAGTGGACATAATAGTTACATGTTGTGGTGGTAGAAAACATGAGCAGACTGATACAATAATCCTGATCATTATACCAAATAAATTAACAAAGGACGGAGCTGATCCTCCTTGGTACACAAAACGGGTTAGAGCACTGTTGCAGAAACAACGAAACAAACAGGCCACATTTAAACAGACGCAAAATCCCCAAGATAGGCGATCTTTTACAGAAGCTCGAAATTTAGCGCGGACTTCAATGCGAGATGCCTATAACAGTTTCCACAACGACTGTTTGTCTCGGAACCTGGCAGAAAATCCAAAGAGATTCTCGTCGTATGTGAAGTATGTTAGCGGCAAGAAATAATCAATGCCTTCTCTGCGCGATAGCAATGGAGATACTATCGAAGACAGGGCTGCCAAAGCAGAGTTACTAAACACAACCTTCCGAAATACCTTCACAAAAGACGAAGTAAACATTCCAGAACTCGAATCGAGAACAGCTGCCAACATGAGTAACGTAAAAGTAAATATCCTCGGAGTAGTGAAGCAACTTAAATCACTTAACAAAAGCAAGTCTTCTGTTCCAGATTGTACACCAATTAGGTTCCTTTCGCAGTATGCTGATGAAGTAGCCCCATACTTAACAATCATATACAACCGTTCGCTCGCCGAAAGATCCGTACCCAAAGACTGGACAGTTGCACAGCTCACACCAATATTCAAGAAACGTAGTAGGAATAATGCACTAAATTACAGGCTCATATCCTTAACGTCGATATGCAGCAGGATTCTAGAACATATATTGTGTTCGAACATTATGAATTACCTCGAAGAAAACGGTCTATTGACACACAGTCAACATGGGTTTAGAAAACATCGTTCCTGTGAAACATAAATATGTCTTTATTCACATGAAGTGTTGAGTGCTATTGACGATGGATTTCAGGTCGATTCCGTATTTCTGGATTTCCGGATGGCTTTTGACACTGTACCACACACGCGGCTCGTAGTGAAATTGCGTGTTTCTGGAATATCGTCTCAGTTACGTTACTGGATTTGTGATTTCCTGTCAGAGAGGTCACAGTTCGTAGTAATTGACGGAAACACATCGAGTAAAACAGAAGTGATTTCTGGCGTTCCCCAATGCAGTGTTATAGGCTCTTTGCTGTTCCTTACCTATATAAACGATTTGGGAGACAATCTGAGCAGCGGTCTTCGGTTGTTTGCAGATGACGCTGTCATTTATCGACTAATAAAATCATCAGAAGATCAAAACAAACTGCAAAACGATTTAGAAAAGATATCTGAATGGCGCTAAAAGTGGCAATTGACCCTAAATAACGAAAAGTATGAGGGCATCCATATGAGTGCAAAAAGGAACTCGTTAAACTTCGGTTACACGATACATCAGTCTAATCTAGAAGACGTAAATTCAACTAAATACCGAGGTATTAACAATTACCAACAAATTAAATTGGAAGGAGCACATAGAAAATGTTGTGGGGAAGGCTAACCAAGGACTGCGTTCTATTGGCAGGACACTTATAAAATGTGACAGACCTACTAAGGAGACTTGCCTACACTACCCTTGTCCGTCCTCTTTTAGAATACTGCTGCGCGGTGTGGGATCCTTACCAGGTAGGACTGACGGAGTGCATTGTAAAAGTTCAAAGAAAGGCAGCACGTTATGTATTATCGCGAAATATGGGAGTGAGTCTCACAGAAATTATACAGGAATTGGGCTGGAAATCATTAAAAGAAATACGTTTTTCGTTGCGACGCAATCTTCTCACGAAAATCCAATCACCAACCTTCTCCTTCGAATGCGAAAATATTTCGTTGATACCGACCTACATAGGGAGGAACGATCACCATGGTAAAACAAGGGAAATCAGAGCTCGTACAGAAAGATATAGGTGTTCATTCTTCCCACGCGCTATAAGAGATTGGAATAATAGTGAAGGGTGAAGGTGGTTCGGTGAACCCTCTGCCAGGCACTTGAATGTGATTTGCGGAGTATCCATATAGATGTAGATGTAGATGTACAAATTTGGAACACTGGATGCTGTTACAAAAGTGGATATGGCACTGTACAGCACCACCATATCAAGCACAACAATTAAACTAAGATAATACAAAGCAATTTACGATTAAAGAGAGAAAAGTTTACAAAAGAAAAGCGTAACGTAAAATATTTTACGTATTATAATTAACAGCTCTAAATGGTTCAAATGGCTCTGAGCACTATGGGACTTATCATATGAGGTCATCAGTCTCCTAGAACTTAGGACTACATAAACCTAACTAACCTAAGGACATCAGACACATCCAAGCCCGAGGCAGGATTCGAACCTGCGGCCGTAGCAGTCGCACGGTTCCGGTCTGAAGCGCCTAATTAACAGCATTCTCAGAGTGACTATTGAACTGATGAGGGTACAAGTGTTCGACGAAGTTACGTAACGACATAGCTTTAATTAGTGATATATACAAATATATGATTAAAAAAATCATGGCTTACAGATGACAAGTGTAAAACAAATTACCTGAACAGTATAGTTCACTGCCTATTCTAAACGAAATGTAGCGCCAATATAGCTACATGCACTCCATGACACAAATACTGAAAAAGAATTAAACAGTTAGTACCGACATATTAGCTTTAGAGAACAAAATAATTTTTTTATACCGATCTACACAACAGAAATGAATAATCACCGTGGTACTATCTAGAATTATAAGCGGTAGGTAACGTTTTGTTTATAAAAGACAATGCAATGTTAAAACGACCAAAGGTTACGAGCAAAGACTAAAAATTAAAGCTGTAAATATAACGATAAGCCGATATGAGCGCCTATGTAAAGTGTAAATAATGCAATAAAAGGGAGTCAGGTGAGGGCGAGGGCGTAGTTGAAATTAACATTTTGAAGGGGAGGCACGGGAGAGAAGCGATATTTTGATACAGGAAATCACCATAAATTTTGTGGAAATAAGGCAAAATTCTGTGTCTCAATGACGTGGAGAGTCGACAACAGTTTTGGTTTCCTCCGCTATCCTTCGACCGTCCCGAACAAAGAAGTGCAGTGGACGAGGAAATTGGTGCTTATGTCACGGTTTATGTGTTAGTAGGAAGCTAAATGCGCTCAAGAAACGACAGATGTGGACGTCGATAACAGTAGTCTACGCAAAGCTATAGTTACGCATTAGATTCGTAACTGGGAGGGACGAGTTTCAAATTGATCTTTAGCCACCACCCGCTCTTAGTATCCGTAAATCTCCTCATGATAACACTTCAGTCTGATCCCTGCGTGTTCTTTCCTCCATGTTTCCCGAATCTGGATAGTCGCTACTCATCGGCAAGTTAGCAAGACATCGAAAACACTCGCAAAAAGAAAGCATCAGTATCTGTGTGCTTTGACATCTCCCCTTCAAGACTGCATTATGAACTGGAGCTTAAGTCGTCAGTTCTATGCTATCTGCACCCGCGTAGATAATTTATATTCCAGTTCTCAAAATGGACAGTTTAATACGAAATGATGCAGTTTTATCCTCAGTTGACACAAACAAGGGCGTAGTTCCTTTAGTCAGCAAGTAGTATGATAGCTGTAACAATTTTCTTACCCATAAGTAGTAAACTATTACATTCCAGCATTAGAGACGTTTTAGTGAAATCCGCTCCTCAGTTTGCGTTTCCGAGATTGGTGTTTTTTTACGGCATAAATTATCACACTGCGAGTGAAGATTTGTATTTTCGATAGGTACATTCTCAGAACTCTTTTTGTCGATAACATTGTAATTCTGTCATAGACGGCAGAGGATAAGGAAGAGCAGCTGACGGAATTGATAACGTCTCGAAAAGTGATTACAAGATAAACATCAATAAAAGTAAAACAGTGGTATCGGAACGTACTGGAATTGAATCAGGTGATGTCGAAGTTGTTAGATTAGGAAATAAGACACAGAAAACAGGAGATGGATTTGTTAATTCTGCAGTAAAATGAAGTGCTGATGGCCGCTGTAGAGGGAACATAAAATGGGGACAGGCAACAGCAAGGACAGAATTTCTGATAAAGAGGAATTTGTTGACACTGAATGTAAATTCAAATGTTAGGAAGTCTTTCCAATGTATTTGTCTGCATTGTAGCCTTGGACGGAAGAGAAACATCGACGTTAAGGAGTTCATATAAGAATACAAGATTCTCTGGTGTCGTACTTCAGTGTGGTACTACAGGAGAATGCTGAAGGGAAGACTAGATAACTGAGGAGGAGGTACTGAAACAAACTGCAGAGGAAAGAAAGTTTTTATAATACAGCTTGATTTAAAGAAGGGCCGTGCGGCTAGAGGCGCCATGTCTAAATGCGGACCGAGCGACGTGGCGCAGTGGTTAGACACTGGACTCGCATTCGGGAGGACGACGGTTCAATCCCGGGTCCGGCCATCCTGATTTAGGTTTTCCGTGATTTCCCTAAATCACTCCAGGCAAATGCCGGGATGGTTCCTCTGAAAGGGCACGGCCGGCATCCTTCCTCATCCTTCCCTAATCCGATGAGACCGATGACCACGCTGTCTGGTCTCCTTCCCCAAACAACCAAACCAAACCAATCTAAATTCGGGGCCACCCCGTCGGAGGTTCGAGTCCTCCCTCGGGCATGGGTGTGTGTGTGTTGTTCTTAGCGTAAGTTAGTTTCACTAGTGTGTAAGTCTAGAGACAGATGAACTCCGCAGTTTGGTCCCTTAAAGATTCACACGCATTTGAACACATTTAAAGAAGGAATCGGTTGATGGGATACATTCTTAGGCACCAAGGAACTTTCAGTTAGTAATGAGGAGAAGTGTAGGGCATAAAAACTGTAGACGGAGACCAATATTGGACTACAACTAGCAGATGAAAGTGGCGGTAGGTTACAGTAGTTATGGAGAATGCAAATTCCACAGAATAGGTTAGCGTGCTGGTTTTCATAAAACCAGTCTTCGGATTGATTTTATTTTATTTTATTTTTGCACGATGCTTTTTGACACATTAATCTACTTTGTACACTCGAACACCTAGCCAATGTGGTCTTCTATTCCATGGCCTGCGAGGTCGCCTGATCTGAATCCTCGATTATTTGGAAATATCTAAAGTCACTTGTGTATGAGACCCCAGTGGATACGGAGATGGAATTAGTTGCAAGAATTGCAGCTGCCTGTGATGTGATTCGAAACACACCAAGGATATTTGTCAGGGTGCGTCAGCCGATATTACGCTTGCAATGAGGTTTATGGCCGTCAGTTTCAGCACATTTTGTAAGATACAGTACAGATGGTGCGTTCATTGTACCATTGAAGGTATTTGCCATTAACTGTAACTGTAACTAATATAAATAAAAAAGTACACAGTAATTGTGATTTTATTCCTATTATCTGCTTAAGCTGGCTTCTCCAACCCCAGGTTCCCTACCTCAAATTGTTCTGTGGAGAATCCTCTATGTCCTGTTAACGTTCTGCAGGCTCTCACAGAGACGCCCTGTATGTGCCAGTCGGTCGTACGGAATCAGCGAAGTGAGGTGGGTCGGTGACGTGACAGAACAATAGAAATGAGCTATCAAGTTTGGACGTGCCCGTGACGACGCCGCGAAAGATGTTGCCCCGTTCCTTTCTGAATCAATGCTGAATGTCCAATGTCCCTAAGCGAGTAGTGTACCAGTAACAGCTGTTTAACATGGCGTAGGAACAGTGTTCGTACAGGGATTCCAGCTTCCAGGGAGACGAGACGAGTCAGCGTCAGTCGGTTTCAAACCCGACATAAACTGCTTCTGTCAATGAATGCAGGTCCAACTCAATCTGTTTCTGACCGAACATTGCCAAGGGAACCGCTAGCAACGGACATATGGGGTTAGATGCTTCTCAAAAGGACACTGCTCGTTGTGACACAAGAAACTACACGTCTTCAGTAGGCCAAACGACGCAGACTGGGCAGCAACTGACTGGAGACGTGCATTGTAGTTCTACGAGTGAGTTTTGTCTGTTTAGGAATGATGCGGGGAGCAGAGTGCACTAACGTCCTAAGGACGCGTTAAGCCCACCGTGTATCTGTCGTACAGTTTACGCTGCGGGAGGCTGTGTGATTTTTTTGGGGCTTTTTAGAAATTAGGGAACGTTTTGGCATTAAAAAAAAAGCTAAGTGTAAGAAATACATTTTATTATATACATCTGAAAGAGCGACTGACACTACTTTTCCACATAGTCACCACACACATTGAGGCACTTATCATAGCGGAGGACAAGCTTCGAAAGACCTTCGTCGTAAAATTCTGCCGCCTGAGACTTGAGCCAATGAGTCAAGCCCGCCTGGAGTTCCGCGTCGTCATCAAAGCGCTGCATTGCAAGCCAGTTCTTCACCTTGAGAATAAAATGGAAGTCGCTTGGTGCAAGATCGAGACTGTAGGGCGGATGAAGGAAAATCTCCCATTTGAATGAATAAAGGAGTTCTTTAGTGCGGTTTGTCGTGTGAGGTCGGGCACTGTCGTCCAAAAACAAAAGTTTGGACGTCAGCTTTCCTCGGCGTTGTTTTGAACTGCTCTTCTAAAGCTGTGCAAAGTTTGACGGTACCGGGCAGAATGTATGGTTGCTCCACGTCCGAGAAAATCAATAAGAAGCACACCTTGCCTATCGCAAACACTGTGCCACCAACTTCCTTGCTGACAAGATTTGCAAACATTTTCTTGGTTTTTTGGGGGAACTTGTGTGCCTCCACTCCATGGACTGCAATTTTGTGTCGCAATTGACGTGTTTCACCCAAGTCTCGTCCCTGGATACGATTCGATCCAGTAATGGATCATCATGTTTGTGGTAGGCCTCCAGAAATGTCAACGTTGCCCCCACTCTCAGTTCTTTATGGTGCTCTGTAAGCATTTTGGGCACCCATCATGCACAAAATTTGTGGTAGCCTAGCCATTGAGTGACAGTTTCAAACAACAAAGTCCGTGAAACTTGCGAAAAAGAAAGTGAAAGCTCCGTTATTGTGAAGCGACGGTTTTCACGAATCGTTTCATCAACTTTAGGAACAAGATCGTCAGTCACAATGCTCGGGAGTCCACTCTTCTCTATTATGAACGTTGGTTCAGCCATTTTTAAACAGAATGCACCATTTCCGGACGTAATATTGACTCATTACGTTGTTTCCGTACACTTCGCACAGTTCACGATAAATTTCTATAGGTTTAAGGTTTTTTGCCAACAGAAACCGTATCACAGACGGCACCTCACAACTAGCGGGATGTTCAGTGGCAGCGCACATTTCAAATTCGAATATCGAAAAAGCAGACGCGCAGAGACGTTCCCGCTGTCACGGATGGATGCCGACTGAACTGCCACGCACGCACATACCAAACTGGAACCACGCTGTTTATTTCGACTTCTTTGGTGACCAAATGTCACCCTTTCTTATGCATCTTCATTGTGAGTTTTCTGTGGACACTCCCTTTTTCCAAGATGACAACAGTCGCGTACGTTTCCACATTACCATTGACTAATGTCTTATGAAAAATTTCTGAGGTAACTTATAAGTAAAATAAAATTTGAAATGTAGACGGCTGAAGGTGTTTTTGACGTGACGTTTTGTACTGAACAGCCGAGGTCCCTCGACCATATTGAATAAAGATGAACTTACAGAGAAAAGTTAACACTAATTATACAGAGAAAAGTTAACACTAATTATATACAGGGTGGTCCATTGATGGTGACCGGACCAAATATCTCACGAAATAAGCGTCAAACGAAAAAACTACAAAGAACGAGACTTGTCTAGCTTGAAGGGGGAAACCAAATGGCGCTATGGTTGGCCCGCTAGATGGCGCTGCCATAGGTCAAACGGGTATCAACTGCGTTTTTTTTTAAAATAGGAACCCTCATTTTTTATTACACATTCGTGTAGTACGTTAAGAAATATGAATGTTTTAGTTGCACTACTTTTTTCGATTTACGATAGATGGCGCTGTAATAGTCACCAACATATGGCTCACAATTTTAGACGAACAGTTGGTAACAGGTAGGTTTTTTAAATTAAAATACAGAACATAGGTACGTTTGAACATTTTATTTCGGTTTTTCCAATGAGAACCTCTGTGAACTTATCATTTCTGAGAACGCATGCTGTTACATCGTGATTACCTGTAAATAAAACATTAATGCAGTAAATGCTCAAAATGATGTCCGTCAACCTCAATGCATTTGGCAGTACGTGTAACGACATTCCTCTCAACAGCGAGTAGTTCGCCTTCCGTAATGTTCGCACATGCATTGACAACGCGCTTACGCATGTTGTCAGGCGTTGTCGGTGGATCACGATAGCAAATATCCTTCAACTTTCCACACAGAAAGAAATCCGGGGACGTCAGACCGGGTGAACGTGTGGGCCATGGTATGGTGCTTCGACGACCAATCCACCTGTCGTGAAATATGCTATTCAATATCGCTTCAACCGCACGCGAGCTACGTGCCGGACATCCATCATGTTGGAAGTACATCGCCATTCTGTCATGCAGTGGAACATCTTGTAGTAACATCGGTAGAACATTACGTAGGAAATCAGCATACATTGCACCATTTAGATTGCCATCGATGAAATGGGGGCCAATTATCCCTCCTCCCATAATGCCGCACCATACATTAACCCGCCACGGTTGTTGGTGTTCCACTTGTTGCAGCCATCGTGGATTCTCCGTTGCTCAATAGTGCATATTATGCCGGTTTACGTTACCGCTGCTGGTGAATGACGCTTCGTCGCTAAATAGAACGCGTGGAAAAAAACTGTCATCATCCCGTAATTTCTCTTGTGCCCAGTGGCAGAACTGCACACGACGTTCAAAGTCGTCGCCATGGAATTCCTGGTGCATGGAGATATGGTACGGGTGCAATCGATGTTGATGTAGTATTCTCAACACCGACGTTTTTGAGATTCCCGATTCTCGCGAAATTTGTCTGCTACTGATGTGCGGATTAGCCGGGACAACAGCTAAAACACCTACTTGGGCATCATCATTTGTTGCAGGTCGTAGTTGACGTTTCACATGTGGCTGACACTTCCTGTTTCCTTAAATAACGTAGCTATCCGGCGAACGGTCCGAACCCTTGGATGATGTCGTCTAGGATACCGAGCAGTAGCACACGCCCGTTGGGCATTTTGATTACAATAGCAATACATCAACACGATATCGACCTTTTTCGCAATCGGTCCATTTTAACACGGGTAATGTATCACGAAGCAAACACCGTCCGCATTGGCGGAATGTTACGTGATACTACGTATTTATACGTTTGTGACTTTTACAGCGCCATCTATCACAAAGCGAAAAAAGTGGTCGAACTAAAACATTCATATTTCTTTACGTACTACACGAATATGTAATAAAAATGGAGGTTCCTATTAAAAAAAAAACGCAGTTGATATCCGTTTGACCTATGGCAGCGCCATCTATAGGGCCAACCATGGCGCCATCTGGTTTCCCCCTTCAAGCTAGACAAGTTTCGTTCTTTGTAGTTTTTTCGTTTGACGCTTATTTCGTGAGATATTTGGCCCGGTCACTACCAATGGACCACCCTGTACACATCTCCTGTAAACAGATTTGTCCATGATTTCGGTAAAAGAATCGTTCAAATGATCGATGGAACATGTAGCTAACCAACTAACTAACTAGAGGAAACGAATGCATTTCTGAGAATTTAGAAAATGGTTCAACTGGCTCTGAGCACTATGGGACTCAACTGCTGAGGTCATTAGTCCCCTAGAACTTAGAACTAGTTAAACCTAACTAACCTAAGGACATCACACACACCCATGCCCGAGGCAGGATTCGAACCTGCGACCGTAGCGGTCTCGCGGTTCCAGACTGCAGCGCCAGAACCGCGCGGCCACTTCGGCCGGCTGAGAATTTAGAACTGTAACAAGAACAACGAACAACTGTTCTCATTCTGGTTTCGAGTGTTGCCGACGAACCAGTCTTGTTCTCTGATGTGACATTCGAATACTCTGTTTCAGTTCTCGAGTAAGCGGAGAACACGTTCGAATCGAGGACTAAAAAGTCCTCGGTTCTCGGATTGCCCGACGTGGCCCACATGTTGGCGGTTAACAATCGAAATCAGTCTTCAGACACAGTATTAGACCACTGATGCTCAAGGCAGCTGATTCTGGCGGCTGAGGTTTTTTTTTTCTTTACTAGTAGATCGAGCTTCACATGGCACACCTGTAGCAGGGTGAAAAGTGAAAATTGTAACGTCCCCCTAGAAAAATTATAAATGCCTGTACTTAAACTGACACACAACATTTTTTGGCGCAACGCAATCTGACTTTCAATAATCCCTACAAGAGAATGGCCCTGACTAACATTAGCCTATACATTTCACAAATCACTTACCTCACAAAAATCTTCGTTACTCGAACTACTGCAATACAGCGAGCGCCACTACTGCCAGCTAAATAAAAGATTCTAACTACTGAAGGCACTAACTACTGATAGGCATAGTTAGCAAATGAAAGATTTTGATAGAGAACAAACAATGTATTTACCTTAATAGTGTTCAAAAGTCATAATATATGTATAGCAGTTCATTATACTCTTTCTGGCGGACACACATCCAGATCGTCCGCTCTTAAAATTCTGCCATCTCTCTCCGCACATCCACCACTGCTGGCGGCTCACCTCCAACTGCGCAACGCTACGCGCTGGTAACAGCCAACTGCCCAACACTACAATAGCGAATATTACAACAATGCTAACCAGCCACAGATTGCACACAGCACGGCCAGTGATTTTCATACAGAGCGCTACGTGGCGTTACCAATATAACAACCTAAACAGCCTACTTACAAAATGTGCAAGACGTCAGAAGTGAAGTGCCCACGGTCTAGATACGATCGTTTGCACTGACGTCAGGTGTCTAGTGTTCGACACGCAAGACTGTCACCCCGACGGCCAATATGTCTCTGTAGCATGCGCGTTTACCCCACAGTACTGTGTAAAGCAATATAAAAATCTTGCAAGAGACGTTGAGAATGGCTGAAAGGTAGTCAGCAGAAGCATCGTAATGAGAATTAATAATATCCCGATCGCACGCCTGAAAAATGGTAGAATATTCGATCCGCCAGGAAAGCTTCAAGAAATACGAGCACTCGCAGTAATTCTATCTGTCTTATCACGTTCCCGATAAACTTTCCTCCTACAGCCTACTGCGAGTGCTGCTACTGTTAGTACTTTATTACTGAATTCAGAAGAGAAATATCTCTTCGACTAAAGCAGTAATGTGGCGGCCGTGACTCATGCTATTATCAATTTGCGTAAGGCTACTGAATATTACAGACTATAAATAGTGAAACTTCGGAATTTAACATTAGTCCTGCATGAGAGTTTAGCCAAGCAACAAGCGACAACAGTTTTTTCTTCTGTCTTTAATATCTAGCCATCAAGTGTGCATAAAACAGGGGAGAGTACCTGGTACTTCCCTGTAATCGCTGTTGGGAGTTCGCCTGCGGGAAAAACACGCTTCTGTGGCGAGCGGTGATCTCCTGGTAACGACAGAGTCTGCCTGTACTATTCTGATCTGTCAGGGCCACAAGCAGAAGTCTAGATAATTTGATTTACCCTCGAATGCGTTTTAAAAATACTATGAGTAACTACGGCGTATTATTGCGGTTGCAAAGTAGCCCAACCTAAAGTTATACGAGCTCGAGTAAAATGCTAACGACACACACTTTAAGCATGAATTTCTTCATCTACATCGACGCGATTACTCTGCTATCCACAGTAAAGTGCCTGGCAGAGGGTTCAATGACCCACTTTCAAGCTGTCTCTCTACCGTTCCACTCCTGAACGGCACGCGGGAAAAACGAGCCGTGATTTCACTCATTTTATCGTGATGATCATTTCTCCCTATCTAGGTGGGGTGGGTGCTAACAGAATGTTTTCGCAATCGGAGGAGAACTGGTGATTGAAATTTCATGAGAAGATCCCGTCGCAACGTAAAACGCCTTTCTTTTAATGATTACCGTTCCAATTCACATATCATGTCTCTGGTACTATTTCCTCTATTTCGCAGTAATACAAAACGAGCCGCCCTTCTTTGAACTTTTTCGATATCATCCGTCAGTCCCAACTGATGCGGATCCCACGCCGGACAGCAATACTCCAGAATAGGGCGGACAAGCGTGGTGTAAGCAGTCTCTTTAGCAGACCTGTTGCACCTTCTAAATGTTCTGTCAATGAATCGCAGCCTTTGGTTTGCTCTATCCACAACACTATCTATGTGATTGTACCATTTAGGTTGTATGTAATTGTAATCTCTATGTATGTAGTTGAATTTACAGCCTTCAGATATGTGTGCCTTATCGCGTAATCGAAATTTAGCGGATGTCTTTTAAGACCCGCGTGAATAACTTCACATTTTTCTTTATTCAGGGTCAATTGCCAGTTTTCACATAATAGGGATATCGTATCTAAATCATTTTGCAATTCGTTGTGGTCATCTGTAGACTTTACAAGACGGTAAATGACAGCATCATCTGCAAACAATCTAAGAGCGCTACTCAGATTGTCTCCTATGTCGTTAATACAGATCTGAACATTAGAGCGCCTATACCACTTCCTTAGGGAACGCCGGGTATTACTTCTATTTTTACTCGATGACTTTCCGTCTATTACTGCGAACTGTGACCTTTCTGACAGGAAATCACGAATCCAGTCGCGCAACCGGTGGGGGGGGATATTCCATAGGCACGCAGTTTGGTTAAAAGACGCTTGTGAACAATGGTGGCGAAAGCCTTCTGGAAATATGGAATCAATTTGACATCTCCTGTCAATAGCATTCATTACTTCGTGAGTACAAAGAGCTAGTTGTTTTTCACAAGCGAGATATCTTCTGTGTCCGTGCTGACTATGTGTCATTAAATCGTTTTCTTCGAGGTTATTCATAGTGTTCGAACACAGCATGTGTTTCAAAACCCAACTGCAAATCGACGTTAGCGATATGGGCCTGTAATTCAGCGGATTACTCCCATTTCCCTTTCTGCTATTGGTGTCACTTGAGAAATTTTCCAGTCTTTAGGTACGGATCTTTCTGTGAGCGAGCGGTTCTATATAATTGCTAAATATGGAGCTATTGTATCAGCATATTCTGAATGGAGCCTGACTCGTATACGATCTGGGCCGGAGGTCTTGCCTTTATTAAGTGATTTAAGCTGCTTTGCTACACCAAGGATATATACTTCTACGTCTCTCATCTTGGCAGTTGTCCTTGATTGGAATTCTTACCTTTTTATACGTAGTATAGGGATGCGCAGAAACTGATCGCAATTGCTAATGCTGTCGTGAGGCTCCTAATCTGGAAGATGGCATAGTTTTGCTAGCTTATCAACCTCTTTTTTTTTAGGCAAGTATCTCCGAAAGGGAGCATTAATGATGCCAGTCAGATGTGGTCCACCGCTGCAAAAATAGTACCTACTTAAAGTAATTACAATTTTATAAATTATTTGCAGACTTGCTAGCAGCAATATAACTTAAAGAATGTAGCTGGACCTTGTAAAAGGACACCCTCCTTTGACATTACCTTTCCTTACACAAATACCTGATACCAAACAGTATTTGCGAATTTTGTATTGGTTAAAATTATCCCAGCTGTTTCACTAAAAGATTTTCGTATGATTTCTATACGATGTATTATTTTTCGGGCTAAAATGTTAAAAAGAAATTAATTTGTTACAATAGATATAGCTAAAATTATTCTTCTCTTAGAAATGTTTTAAATTATGAAGTGTCTGGCATACTTAAAACTCATATTATTAATTGCACAATCTAACGCTAATTATTAAATTTATTTCTGGATTCATTTACAAAATCATGGCATAATTTGGTGAAGATTCTTCTTTTGTCAAGAAAGTTTATAAACTCTTTTGTTATGTAAACTCTTTGGAATTTAAGACTTCCTCGCAGATTAAAACTACGCGTCGGCCCGAAACTCGAGTTCGGTACCTTTGCCTTCCGCGGGCGAGTGCTCTACCATCTGAGCTACCCAAGCACGACTCACGACCCGCCCTCACAGCTTGAGCTCTGCTAGTACTTCGTCACTTAGCTTCCAAACGTCACAGAAGCTCTCCCGCGAACCTTGCAGAACTAGCACTCTTGGAAGATGGTGGAGCACTTGGCCGCGAAAGGCAAAGGTCCAGAATTCGAGTCACGGTCCGGCACACAGTTTTAATCTGCCTGGAAGTTTCATATCAGAGTGAAAATCTCATTCTTTGTAATGTGTTAGTACCGCAAAATGAGTTGGTAATAGCGGGCATGCCTCTAATGGAAGCGAACAAGCTGGCAATAACAATGTAAGTTGTGATGTTATAGAAGTGGAAACTGTAAAGACCGCGTGATAGAGAAAGAATGTGACAAAAAATAAAATTCAAGAGTAAGAAGGCAAATCTTTAAACATTATTATGTCAACTGGAACCCACTAAGTTAAAGAAATTCAACCACAAGAATCTACCCTAGACGTGAATGCAGCCAACAACAAGAAAATGAAGATAAGTACAAAAGCTGTTTGGTGTATATCTTGCACCAGTCGAAGCTTTTGAAACTAATGAAGAGACTGGAAAGTTTAATGTTGACATGTGGGAGGGTGAGACTAAAACCTGTTTATAACAAACTAGCTAGGCGCTAACGAATACCTTTGAAATTGATTTGTTTATTCAGTAAACAAGAAGCGTGGTTGTGGCACAAGTTATTTCAGTAAACTGTAGCAGGCAGCCAAATTCACGAAGCAGACCCAAAGTATCGCAAGTAGTTCCCAACTAATTCTGCAAATTACTGATGTGTATCAATAACTTACGTCCCTCCGTAGCTGTTCGGGGGTGCGGCTGACTGCCAGGCAGAAGAACCCGGGCTCGACTCCCGATTCTGATAAGTATTTTCGCTTGATGGTAGGACTGGATCGGGGTTCTCTCAACCTCGTGGTGCAACCAGAGGACCTACCTGAGCGGGTAGTGGCTGTTCCAGGTCACGGCGGCCGGGAGGCTGTGTACCGATACCATGCCCGTCCACACCGCATCCAGTGACGCCACTGGTGGAAGATGACACGGCTATCCTTCTGTACCGATGGAACTGCGAGCGCCAGCGGACGGAGTTTACGAGTTTATTTTTAACAATTAGATGAATACCCGACATTCTTGGTTATGTACTTAATCCAATTTTCAGTTAGTCCATCTAGCCGGCAGTTGTGGCCGAGCGGTTCTAGGCGCTAAGGTCGCAGGTTCGAATCCTGCCTCGGGCATGGATGTGTATGATGTCCTTAGGTTAGTTAGGTTTATATAGCTCTAAGTCTTAGGGGACTGATGACCTCTGATGTTAAGTCCCATATTGCTTAGAGCCATTTGAACCATTTGTTAGTCCATCTCCTTCTTCTCCCTCTCTATGTCCATCTCCTCCTTGAATTTCTCTCTGTCCATCTGCTCCACCCATTCTCCGTCCACATCGTCCATGCCCCATCTCTATCCATCTCCTTCTGCCCATCCCTCTGTCAATCTCCTCATCACCCTTATCTCTGCCAATCTGCTCGTCTCCTCTCTGTCCACCCGCTCCTTCGCCCTCTCTCCATCTCATACACCCCTCTAATTTCACCTCCTCCTAGACCACTCCTCCACCTCGCTATCTCTGTCCATCTTCTCCTCTTTCCTTCTCTCTCCACATTATCACACTCACCCCAATAGCAGGCTGGTGGTCTCTACCCCTACAGTATATCTTTCCAGACTGTAAATAATAAGTTAACCAGATTTGACTGAAATCGTGAAAGGATGTGGCTTTGTCAGTATACATTCATGTCAAATGTATTTCAGATATATTAACAATTGCACAGGTTTTCGTACATATACAGGGTGTTTCGAAAAGAGCTTTACAACTTTGAAAATTCGTATAAATTAATTCATAAAACCTAAAGAGATGATTGTAGTGTCAATTTGTAGGGAAATACATCAAGTTTTGTCTCGCGTAGTTAGCTAGTGTCGAATCGCACTGTAAGGAGCGCTAGCGGCACTTGGGTAAATGATGACTGGCTTCATTGGACCCGAGCCGCTAGCTGTGTGTTTTGGTTTGAAGGATCGAAGTCGGCGACAACAGTTCAGCGGGATTTCCGTACCAAGTACACTAATGATCCGCCTAGTAGGCCTACAGTTTATGAGTGGTATTAATGTGAAACGTCCCCTTCGAAAAATTAAGAATGGCTGTGCTGGTCAACCTCTTACGTTATTTGATTTTCAAACAGCTGAGCAAAACAGAACGTACTCAGACTTTTCTCTCTTTACTTATTCTGATCAAAACTAAACTGACACACAATATTTTTAGCGCAACGCAATCTGACTTTCAATAATCCCCACAAAAGAATGCCTCCGACTAACAATAATCACTTACCTCACAAAAATCTTCGTTACTCGAACAACTGCAATATAGTGAGCGCCAATACTGCCAGCTAAATAAAAGATTCTAATTACTGAAGGCACTAACTACTGATAGGCATATAGTTAGCAAATGAAAGATTTTGATAGAGAACAAAATGTATTTACCTTAATAGTGTTCAAAAGGCATAATATATATCTTAGTTCATGACATCCAGTTTTACAAATTTCCTTTTTCTGACGGACACACGTCCAGATCGTCCGCTCTCAAAATTCTACCATCTCTCTCCCCACATCCACCACTGCTTGCGGCTCACCTCCAACTGCGCAACGCTACGCGCTGTTCACATCCGACTGCCCAAACTGCAATAGCAAATATTCCAACAATGCAAACCAGCCACAGACTGCACACAGCACAGTCAGTGATTTTCTTACAGTGCGCTACGTGGTGTTACCAACATAAAAACCTAAACAGCCTACTTACAAATGTTTTGTAGAAACACGGTGCTCGGTAAGACATGGGAAATCATCATGTCGTCCAAGTACATCTGACGACGTCTTGATCGAGAGAGACAATGTTTTATCAACAGCCCTACGAAATCGACCCGGCGCACATCTCGCAAACTGTAAATCCCACATACCACTGTTCTACGTGTGTTGAGAAATCGTTTGCATTTGAAACAGTACCGACTGACGATCGTACAAGTAATGAAAGACACTGATAAAATTGCTTGCAAGAACTTCTGTGTGGATATGTTAAATCGATTGCATGAGGATGAACATTTCTTGGACAAAATCATCTTTTCTGGCAAGTCCACTTTTCACATAAGGGGCAAGTTTAACACACATAACGGTAGGATTTGGAGCAGTGAAAATCCACATCAAACATTGCAACAAGTTTGTGATAGCCCTAAACTGAACTTTTATTGTGCATTGAGCAAGAACAAAGTGTACGGCCCCTTTTGATCTTTTTTGGTGAGAGAACCATCAATGGGTTAGTGTACCTGGATTATGTTACAACAATTTTGGATTTTAAAATTTTAAATTCTAAATTTGTGGGAAGATCTTATGGGACCGAACTGCTGAGGTCATCGTTCCCTAAGCTTCCACACTAGTCTAACTTAAACTAACTTACGCTAAGGACAACACACACACTCATGCCCGAGGGAGGACTCGAACCTCTGAGGGAGACAGCCGCGCGGACCGTGACAAAGCGCCCTAGAACGCACGGCTAACCCGCGCGGCCCAATTTTTGATACCAGAGATCGATGAGGATGACCAAAAACGAAATATTCACTTTATGGAAGGTGGTACACCACCACATAACTGGCTGACGTCCGGGATTTTCTCAGTGACCGCTTTCAAGGTCAATGGATTGGCCGTGATGCGCCAATAGTATGGCCCCCGTATTCCCCAGACCTGACTCCACTCGATATTTTTATGTGGATTTATCAAGGATATCGTGTTTGCACCTCCCGTGCCGGCTTCTCTACCTGAAATAAGGCAAGATTTTACGCGGCCACTGAGTAAGTTAACACCTTCAATGCTACAGCGAGTTTGGGAAGATATTGACTTCCGATAGGATGCGTGCAGTATAGCCAACGGAAGCCACATACAACGTCTTTAGTTTAAGCTAAAAAAACTTGATGTGTTTCCTTACAAAACAGCACTAAACCCAGCACTATATCTTCTTTCATTAAATTTAAATGAATTTTTAAAAGTGATAAGAGTCCTTTTTGGAACACCCTGTACGTTTGCAGTTTCATTTCCACGCAGCTCAATGTTTATGACGTCGTATCTCCTCAACTACGAACTGTACAATGACATAATTTTGTCGGAAGTAACAAATTATAACGTCATGCTTTATGCTTTAGTTTCTCACATATCTAAGAGTTGGTAGTGTAAGTAGGCTGTTAAGGTTTTTTTATTGGTAACGCCACCTCTGTATGAAAATCACTGGCTGTGCTGTGGGCAGTCTGTGTCTGCTTTGCATTGTTGTAATACTCGCCATTGTAGTGTTGGGCAGCGGCAGCTGGATGTGAACAGCGCGTAGCGTTGCGCAGTTGGAGGTGAGCCGCCAGCAGTGGTGGATGTGGGGAGAGAGATGGCGGAGTTTTGAAATTTGTCATGAACTGCTATATTTATATATGATGATATCAAGGTAAATACATTGTTTGTTCTCTATTAATATCTTTCATTTGCTAACTATCCCTATCAGTAGTTAGTGCCTTCCAGAGTTTGAATCTTTTATTTAGCTGGCAGTAGTGGCGCTTGCTGTATTGCAGTAGCTTGAGCAGCGAAGATTTTTGTGAGGTAAGTGATTTGTGAAAGGTATAGTTTAATGTTAGTCAGGGCCATTCTTTTGTAGGGAATTTTGAAAGTCAGATTGCGTTGCGCTAACAAAATATTGTGTGTCAGTTTAAGCACAGTCATGTATAATTGTTAAAAAAGGGGACGTTTCATATGTCGACCCTTAGCCTAGGATACCTCACTGGAATCTTCTGATTTTTTCTTGTAGTTTGTGTATTTAGTGTAGCTTTTGTTTATTGCTAGCGCGTAATTGTAGAGAGAATCCCCTTTGTAGTTGTAGCCTTTCATTGTTGTACAGTAAAACAGTTGTGGCATGCATATAGATTTGCACCAAGTATTTCGCAGCTACGCTTGCAATTAACTAGATATTATTTTCAGTACTATGTTAATGTGTTCTCCTATTTTTGCACTTCAAATTGTGCTTTTCTGTGTTATCGTGTGAAATATTGTGACAATTATGGCGTGTGAAAAACGTAACACTAGGCTCCAAAGTAAATTGAGAAATGATAGTGACGACGAGCGTAGCTTGCCAGCACCACTGGGTAATGAATTAACTAATGTTCAAAGTAGTAATTTGGTAATTGCGCATAGGGAAATGGAGCGGGCGGCAAACAATGGTGTAGACAGTGAAACAGGTAGTGAACTGGGAAGCGTTATCGATCGATTGGTCGGCAACAGCTCGCCTCAGGAATCGGGAATGACAGAACACAATATTGCAAATACTACAGACTCAGGTTTTGGGTTCTCACCGTTTTCTCAAATGAGTCAAGACACATTTTCCGCTTGTCAAAATGTGAATGTTGCCGGTGCAAATTCACTGCCGAAAAGCACTGAGGAACATGTTTCAGACACCAGTGCATTGTTATTACAATTAATGCAACAAATGGGACAAAAGCTTGAAAAGTTAGACACAATGGAACAAAATCAGAGACAAACACAGCAAAAGTTAGACACAGTGGAACAAAATCTTCAAAAGTTAGACACAATGGAACAACACCAGAGACAAACACAGCAACAGTTAGATGCAATGGGACAAAATCTTCAAAAGTTAGACACCACACTTGAACAAACACGTGAAGATTTAACTAGTGAGTTACATAACATTGAATCGAAATGTCAAAAAGTCTGTAATGACATAAAAACACAAATTTGTGAGCATTTTCAACCCATTTTTTCGCGGCATGAAAATGTATTACAGAATCACGAAGCAGCCATAAAAGAACTGCAAACCATTGTTCATGAAAATCACAACACCTTGCAAGCTAAAATTGACTCAGTTGCATCTACCGATTCGGTTACGCAACTTGCAAAAACTCAAGAAAACTTAAAGGACACAGTAGATACGATTTCAACACAAATGGACACTCTGAAACTTGGTTCAGAAAAACACGCTGAGGAAATGTGTTCACTATCGGAGAAAGTAGCCGAACTTTAGGATAAGGTCACTAACTTATCTACAAAGGTAGATGATGATCTGAATGACACAAGACCTGTGGCCTTCACTGACACAGAAGAGTATGAACAAATTAGAAAATTCAAACAGAATCAAAATCAAATCAATACACAGTACAAAAGAGAAATCCGAGAAGTACAAGATCAGCTGACACAGGTAATACAAGAATTACGTATTTCAGAGGATACTCGCGCCCCAATACGGGAAGAGGGACACAGAAATACGGAACAGCCACAAAATAATAACACAGGGCATTTCGGAAGTTATGAAAGAAATTGGCAAGGTGCACCGAATTTTGAAATGGAACCGCCGAAACGACGTAACAATGACCGATATGCGACTCGCCGACATGATGACTTTGACTATAAGCTGTTCATTACTACACGTAAATTCAAAACATTTAAGAATTCTGGCAACGACATTCATCCACAAGCATGGCTCCATCAATTCTCTCATTGTTTTCCTCCCAACTGGTCATTAGAGCACAGATTAGAATTTATGTGTGGCTACTTGGAGAATGAACCAGCTGTAAGAATGCGATCGGTAATTCACGATTGCCACAGTGAAGGAGAGTTTTACCATGCCTTCCTCTCAGCATATTGGTCTCAAGCCACACAAGATCGAGTAAAACATAGCATCATAATGATGAAACGTTTCGAACAATCTGAATTTTCCAGTCTTGTGAAATATTTTGAAGACATGTTGCATAAGAATCAGTATCTTTCAAACCCATACAGCCCCTCAGAACTCATCCGCATTTGCTTAATCAAACTGCCTGAACATTTACGACATATTATTTTGGCAGGACGTTGCAAAGACGACATCGAAGCATTTCAGGGACTGTTACAAGAACTGGAAATTGACACTGACAATCGCGGAACGCAGGAGCACAACAATTACAGATCACATCCGTCGCAATTCCGCGATGAAAGAAATAATAACTGGACACGACAAAGCTATTCTCACAACACATATCGTGACCAAAACAGACACCACCCGTACGACAACCGTTGGCAGAGTAGTAATAATTACAGGGAAAGATCACCTCTCCGCGGTAGTGACTATCACAGAGACAATCAGAGAAACAGACAATATGGGAACCAAAATAATTATTATTACGGGAGACAGAATAACTTTAGACGCAACGGTCCAGCGCGCAGTTACGATTCAGGGAGAAATTCTCCACCACTTAACCGACAAGAAAGAAACTACAGGAACTACCGACATGACGACAGACGATGTGATCGTAACGACAGACCTGAATTGCATCGGAACTGGCGGGACTTAAACAGGGCAGGGCCCTCTCGTCACGGTGAATTTGTAGAAGTTAGGTCTCCAAATCCCAATAACGACGCGCGCCAACAAAGAGACAATAGGCAATGACTCACACCGCTGGCAGCCACAAAACGTTCTTATGACACTAACGACGCAGCTGCCGTAGCTAGTAATTACGTAAAAATGGAAGATATTAGGGACATCTTAATCCAAGAACACGACGTAAAACATAACAACGTTGCATATCCTGTGATTTGCATTACAGTAAATGACGTAAAATTTACGGCAGTACTTGACTCTGGCAGTCCCATTTCAGTAATCAGTGAAACAGCCTTTAGCAAATGCAACAAATCGAACGATTGCCCCACACTTCCGTTACGTAAGATTAAATTACAAGGTGCAATCTTTGGAAAAAGTGTAGATGTACGCCAACAAACCAACCTAGAATTCTTTTGTCAAAGCCACAGCTTCTCTATGAACTTTCTTATTGTTCCATTATTGTCGACGGAAATTATACTGGGAGTAGACTTTTTGAATGAATACAAAGCAATCTTAAACTTTCACGATGCTGAAATAACTTTAGAAAAAGAAGGTAAGTCAGTAGCTTTGAAATTTGAAGATTGGCTCTCAAACCATGACGAAGAAATTAATCGGCTTTACCTCCTGTTAGACAACAGTTCGGAATTTTCGACGGAACTTGACGCTAACAATCATTCTGCAAGTACTGACAGGGATGATATCGACGGCGCATTTGACACTAATAAGTTAATTCAGAATAAAATTCAAACAATTGAGAATTGTAATGACACTGACAGGCAGGACCTTTTTGAGATTTTACAAGCACATTCCACAGTTTTTACTCACAAAACAGGAACAATCAAGGGATTTCAATACCAATTTCGTGTTTGTGAGCATACTAAATTTTGTGTTAGACCATATGTAATTCCAGCACATTATAGGGACCGTGTTAGAACAGAAATACAATCTATGCTCGACGAGGGCATTATTGAGCCTGCAGTAAGCTCATACAACAATCAATTACATGTTGTTGAGAAGAAAAATGGATCGATCAGGCTTGTCTTAGATTCGAGACAAATCAATACGATCATTATTCCTGAAACAGACAGGCCGCAAACGTTGGAAGAACTTCTTCAAAATTTTAATGGTGTAAAAGTGTTGTCTTCCATTGATCTCAGATCCAGCTTTTATCAGATCGAACTTCATCCAGAATGTAGAAAATACACAGCTTTCCTTTGTTTCGGCGTTTGTTATCAGTTTCGGAAACTTCCCTTTGGTTTGAACATTTCTTCAGCAGCATTCATTCGCGGGCTAAATTCCATATTACCTGAGTTCTTAAAACGTCACATCACCTTATATGTGGACGATATTCTAATAGCAGAAGCTTCATGGGAACTACATAATCGCATCCTCAACAGTTTGTTACGTATTTTTGCAGAATCTGGAATTACAGTTAACTTGGAAAAGTCTGAATTCGGTAAGTCAACGGTGAGGTTTTTGGGACATATTATTTCTTCTGAAGGCATTCAGCCGGATCCTGAAAAGTTAGAAGCAATCAGAGCCATTCCAGTTCCATCCACAAAAAGACAAGTCCGCAGTTTTCTAGGTCTCGTAAATTTTTACCGTGTTTTCTGAATATGCAAATTCTTGTTACACCAAAACTTTGTTCTCTCACTGGAAAAAATACTATTTGGAACTGGGACGAACAAGCACAGTTGGACTTCAGTTCTTTGAAAGAAGCGTTACTTAACGCGCCAATACTAGCTCATCCAGATCTGTCACAAGATTTCTGCCTTAGCACGGATTCTTCCAAAGTCGATCTTGGTGCCCATTTATTTCAAGAAGCCATAGAAGATGACATTACTGTTCAGAAAACCATTGCTCTTGCTAGCCGAGTGCTAACAAAATCTGAAAAAAATTATTCCGTTACTGAATTAGAAGCTTTAGCTATCGTTTGGGCATTTAACAAATTCCGTTTGTTTCTTTCTGGTAAGCACGTAAAAGTATACAGTGATCATCGTGCATTACAATTTCTTATGTCTTCAAAATTAAATCATGACAGGTTAAAACGTTGGGCATTGTTTCTGCAAGAATTCCACTTTACAATAGTCTACATTCCCGGCAAGGAGAACATTGTTGCGGACGCGCTGTCACGCGCACCGGCTGGGCTTGAGAAAAGTAACACACAAGGGAACCTCGAGAAAAATTTCAGTATTCTTTACATTCAGAAAGTCGCCTTTGAAAACTTCATCACCACATCTTTAAAGGACATTGCTCATGAACAAGATAAAGATCCGATTTGGAAAGACATCAAAAATAAATGGCATGAAAAGACATACACTCAGATTCGGCATTATTACCTGGTTAGAAACAACATACTCTTCAAACGCTGCACTGTTGATGACAAGCTATGGGTACTTTGCATTCCAGACGATTTTGTTAATAAGCTCATTTGGTACATTCATTTCAGCTACGCACATTTTGGTCCACGAAAATGTTATCATATTCTTCGAACGACTTGTTATTTTAACAATATGGAAAAGAGAATTCGAAGAGTATTGTCTATTTGTAAACTTTGTCAAAAGGCGAAACCATCTACTGTCTCACATCGTGCTCCGTTATTTCCTATTATTCCTTCTAAATTAAAAGAATTTGCTGCTGTTGATCTCTTGGGACCGCTCGTCAGAACATCTAATGGATTTTCGTACGTTTTAGTCGCTGTTGAACTTACTTCAAAATTTGTTTCTTTCACTCCGTTACGTAAAGCCACTGGACGATCTGTATCCAACACCTTTGTTAAAAATTTCTTATGTGAAGTTGGACACGTTAGCAAAGTCATTTCAGATAACGGACCTCAATTCAGATCTGCTGTTTGGTCACGCATGCTTCGCAACCATAAAATCAAACCTGTTTTTATTTCATTGTACTCACCACATTGTAACCCGTCTGAACGGATTATGAAAGAAATCAATAAGCTTTGCAGACTTTATTGTCATAGAAAGCATCAGCATTGGGACAGATATTTACACTTATTTCAAAATGTGCTGAATGAAATGCCTCATAATTCCACTGCTTTACCACCTACTCTTGTACTAAAGAATGAAGAACCACCGAACAGAATCAGAGAGCTTGTACCTTTCCCAAATACACGTAAACTTCGACACAAAGACATAATTGATTTGGCTCTTAAAAATATAAAATCTGCAGCAGACAAAAGGAGAAAACAACACGGTAAAGCAAATGCAAAGAAATTGTATATTGGTCAGAAAGTTCTCATTAAAGCTCATTCATTGTCACATAAGAAGAAACACTTGAGTCACAAATTCTTTCTAGTTTACAATGGACCTTACAGAATCCGACGTATACCACATGATAATTGCGTTGAAGTTGAAACTCTGCGTACTAGGAAGAGTAAAGGTTTACACCACATTTCACATGTAAAACCGTTTATTGAAAGATAATCTGCTTTTTAGCTTTGTCTTTGCCATATAACTTTTCACTTTACATTACTAGTATGCTGTGTTAGACTTAAGAAACTGCTAACATACAACAATGTTTGAAGTTAAATATCCAGTCTGGAACCTAGGGAACATTTTTAAACAGAAATTACGAATGCATTGTTATAGTGAACAGACGACACAGTGTTGTATTTCTACATTCTTGCTTGTTAGTTGCACGATTACGTAACGACTATCAGGCTTACATACTTAGAACATTTACCAGTACTGCTAATGAGATTTTAATGCAACATTTTGGTTACCTGAAAATACATTCTGTATTTAAAGTACTTTCTGTGAGATACCAGATGACACAGTGGTTAGTTTATGGGACAGCTACACGATTTATATCACGACGTTACTAATGTGTGACAATTTACATTGTTGCTTTTGCGGAGTATCTGTTTTATATCTGCACAGTTTTTCTGTATTATTCTGGAAAGTAAAACATGTTTTAATAGTAACTTTTGTGATATAGCTACAATGAGACAGCCTTTTCCGTAGCACAACAATACGTTACAGCACAGTAATTTCTTCATCACAACAATAAGCGTAATAACTAAGATATCTATACGCAAAGCATTTCACTTTTGTTTATCATGAGGTAAGTACATTGGCTTCTGCAGAACTTAGCTTTTGGAGGACGATAACTACGACACTTCCACAGAGATTATCTTACAACAAGATGCACATTTAGCGCTGCAGGACACGCATTTCAGTGATTAATGTTGTACTTTAAACATTTATTTTTAAAGATTTTTGAATTACAAAGAAAGTTTTCCGTGATACATTTCATTCCATTGCTGTAATCTTTAACACCTGAGGGTATAATTACATTAATCCTCAGGGGGGTATAAGCCTACTTTGTGTACCATGTGTGTGGCAACCACAAGGAACCCTAGCTAATATGGTATTTGCTTATACAACTTTACACATCGGTACCATATTTCTCTAACACACAAATTACACAGCTGTCTGATTATTTACCTGAGAGAGACAAGCATTTATTTTACATCAGTGACAGACGTTTACGTAATTACACCATTGGATAACTTCACACTTACAAAATTGTATGTTGTTTGTACTTTGTGAACTGTTCATATATTTTCGGAACCATTGTGATACTATGAGAGCTTTGAATGATGTATTTGGTATGGATTCATGATTTTTAAAGTACGTTTGAGGCAGATGACACGATGTGTATTATGCTGTTGAGGTATGTTTATGATCAATAAGCTGATGCTATATGAGGAATTTGGTTATGCTATGTATTTATTATGATGAAATATTGAAGTGCCGTCGCAAGATTGACGTGTCGACGAATATATATATATATGTGTAATAAGGTAAGGAGTAATGAATAGTGATTAGGGACTCTGACTTATGGAAAAGGATGTTGGAAACCAAGAATCATACTTCAGAATTATGAAATGTGTGTACATGTGTGAATCATGTGTGAATGTATCACAATGCCACTGAAAATTTTTTTGGACACTGTTATATTCATAGGATTTTGTTTCTACAGATTTGCAACGCTAATTCTTGACCTGTGAAATATTTTTATGTGAGACTGTCACTGTAGCAGAAACTGCTGTCGTAAATTTTTCCGTAAGAAAGTTAAGTGACCACCTGCACGTAATGCGTCGCGGGCACCCACCTGGGCGACAGCCGCCCGAAAAAAAAAAAAAATGCCATTAGCCTTTCAGCGGCACAGGTAGAAAAAAAAAGGGAGGCCATTATCCTGGCTATTGACGTTCCTTTGTAGAAAGCATCGCAAATATTACACGCTCATTACCTGAAAACATATGGTTACTCGTACTTTGTGCTAATTACTGAAATGCTTATGAATTGATGGGAAATATTCGTACATCTGCACACCTGATTATGACAAGTGTCTTTCTACGAGAGTTGAGAGCTACTGAGTTACGAAATGCCACATGACTATTGAATGATGTTTTTATGCTTTGGTTTGCGTAATTGCTTATTTCATTTGACATCTGGTTTCCAGCTGTGTTGCAGCATTGCTTTTATAAAATAAAATGCATTTGCTAATGTGAACACTTTCTGTCAACAGATCTATTAAATAATTATTTTATGACCCACATTCTTCGATAAAGGAGCTCTTGGAAAGGAAAGAACAATAAGAAGGAACTAGTAACAGTAACTGCATACATAATATTCTTTTCAAGTACATGGTAATATTTCTTTTACAATAAGTTGTTGTGGTGCACCACTTTAATTACATAGATATTAAGATGTGAATATACATTTCCCTTATCTGCATTGTTGTTTTTACTGTAATATTTTTTTCTGCTTGAGCTATGTTATGTTTAGGTATAAGTTACTGCTGTTTGCCAGGCGTAGTGTTACTGAATTTGATTTTGTGTTACTCTGCTAAGCCAATTTTACTACTCATTTATTTTTCATGTTGCTGCACATTGGCTCATATTAGTTGTAATTTTGCATTTTATCTGTTAATTTAGATTTGCTGCTGCTTGCTTTGCAAATTGGCATTTTTTTGTCATTGCTGTTTGTGATAATTTGTTATGTGATGCTGCATTGCCTCGTCCCTTAGTTTAGCATCTGAGCTCAGTAGATTTAAGTTAGCTTAAGAGTAGGTAGCCTCTAAGAGAATGAGTTTCGATGAATTGGAAGAAATGCATTGAGGAGTTATACAAAAAAAAGTACAGAAAACAGGTTTAGGTAGGATTTTCTTGGAAATAAATGTTGAGGTGAGAAATGTGTGAACATATAAATACAGAAAGCATGCTTAGATAGAATTTTTTTGGTGGGAACAAAGGATGAAATAAGAGGAAAGATATATGAAGTTTTGGGTTGGACTGCAGTAAAACAAACCCTGTCCTTTCCTTTTGTGTCATCCCTCTATATGTTTGTGTACTCTTGTATATTTGTGTTTTTCCTGTCTTTATGTGTTTAGCTGATGAGAGCTATGTTGTAGAATTTTTCTAATACTATGTTATTTACTTTGTAAAGATGTTTAGACATTATTTATTCTGTTTTGTTTTAATGCTCATGTGTGAAGTTGTTGTTTCCAAAGCTATTCTGATCTTTATGTAGGTACTTATAATTCCTGTAACACTGATGTATATGTTATTTCGATTCTTTTGTAAAGCCTGTATTACTACAACTGTTATCTGTATTGTTATGTTTTTAATGATGTATCATGTACCTTTGTTATTGTATTTTTATGTTACCAAATTGTAATTGTTACCAGTTCTTCAAATTAAGTAACATTTCACTGCACACGTTTCTGTTGGTCATAGTACATGGACAATATGTGAGAAGTAGGGACTGATAGTGTTTGCACGTGTGTTAATGATTCAGCAAGGGACTGGATAACAGCATTGCTGGATCTAAGGACAATTCCAGAAACTTTGTGAGTGCACAAGTGGTGGTTTATGGACTTGCTATATTGTCCGCAAGACTCTTCGATGGTGATTGTGCACCTGCACATTTGCAACAGATGGCTGCTGGCTGTCTCTACCAGGACTACAGTGGGTCTGCATCTTTGATGGCCCACCAATTGCTACAAGGACTGCAGTGGGTCTGCACCTCTGGTGGCCCACCAATACCACAATCTGTACCAGGACTACAGTGGGTCTGCACCTCTGGTGGCCCACCAATACCGTAATCTCTACCAGGACTACAGTGGGTCTGCTCTGTGATGACCTAACTACCAATATTCTTCAAAACGTCGACTGACTCTGCTGTGGGCTTACTCTGTTGTGGCCCATTACCTGTCTGCATGTCGAGTCAGCACTGTCTTTCCGTTGGAAGGACAACACTACTTCTTCAAGACTGCATGGGAATCCACTACGTCTGTGTGCATTGTCTTTTACTGGTCAGACTTTGAGAAAAACACTGCAATTTTACTGTGACGAATGATGAGGACTGTCTTTATGGACTGTGAGAAATTTTTAGCTTTTGACCAACATTGTATCAATAAGTGTGTGCATTTGATTTCTTTGTTATTGTAATTATGAAAATTTTTTTTCAAATCTGTATTGGCCACTGCCCAATCCAATTTGTAAAAATTTTTTGTGGGGAGCATGGGGGCTATGTAAGTAGGCAGTTTAGGTTTTTTTATTGGTAACGCCACCTCTGTATGAAAATCACTGGCTGTGCTGTGGGCAGTCTGTGTCTGCTTTGCATTGTTGTAATACTCGCCATTGTAGTGTTGGGCAGCGGCAGCTGGATGTGAACAGCACGTAGCGTTGCGCAGTTGGAGGTGAGCCGCCAGCAGTGGTGGATGTGGGGAGAGAGATGGCGGAGTTTTGAAATTTGTCATGAACTGCTATATTTATATATGATGATATCAAGGTAAATACATTGTTTGTTCTCTATTAATATCTTTCATTTGCTAACTATCCCTATCAGTAGTTAGTGCCTTCCATAGTTTGAATCTTTTATTTAGCTGGCAGTAGTGGCGCTCGCTGTATTGCAGTAGCTTGAGCAGCGAAGATTTTTGTGAGGTAAGTGATTTGTGAAAGGTATAGTTTAATGTTAGTCAGGGCCATTCTTTTGTAGGGAATTTTGAAAGTCAGATTGCGTTGTGCTAACAAAATATTGTGTGTCAGTTTAAGCACAGTCATGTATAATTGTTAAAAAAGGGGACGTTTCAGTAGCACAAATATCCTGAAATATGTGTGGTACAATGTTATATTTTTGCAGGTACATTCAGTAGCATATGTGGATATTGTCTGCGAAATGTGTTGTAAATAGAGTTAGTAGTAAGGAAGTAATAAATTAAAACGTCATGCTTCATGCGGGATATGTACTGTATCTACAGCGAAAATGTAATTAGTGATAAACCGTTTTCCTTTCTTCATTTTGTGGGGATAATCAGCGAGAATAATTTTGTTATAGGTTTGAAATTATGTGCACAGTTTGTTGCAAGTCTCTAAGTGCACCCATTCTCAAATAATGTATGACTGATGTATGGGTTTCGGTCGCTTTAGGCTGCATTGATTTTTCAACCCAAACACCATCACTTTGAAAAGTGTATGGTTCTAACATCCACAGTGATTCTTTTCAGACAGTGAGTGACACGTGTACTATGTTAAGTTGAGATCGGTCCAGTTGTTTAGGAGATATACAAACATACATGCATCCATACATACATCTGTATAATTTGTATTGGTTTGCAATTCCTCTACGACCACACTCGCGGTAAAAACCCAGGTCCTGGCGGACTCGCGAAATATTCAAAGTCCTAAAGCGTCCCTACGCGGCCACTTGCCACAGAAAAATACAACACAATAACTTTCTAAACACTCGTACTACAAACAGACCTTCCCACCTATTCCAGCCGAAACATAGAATCCTATGTCGCGATGGAGTCGTAAAACTATTTAAGCTCCAAAATTTGTGCAGTGCAGCCATTTACTGCCCAAAATCCCTGAAGACCGACAAAATTTACAAAATCGCACCCTCGAGCCAGAATATTTACTCTACCGACCCTCTAGCATGTGTCCTTCAATCTTGGGTTATTTCTGTTCAGCGTTTCCCGACGAAATTCTGTACCACATTGAAAGCCCACACTCAGGAAATTTCCAGCGACGATTTGCGTGTTTTGGAATGTCTGTCCGAGCTATTCAGAATATCATTAATTGATTTCTACGGTTATTTCACGGTCTGTTGCTTGTCTGTCAGCACTGACAACTCTACCCAAACGACACTGCTCTCGGTCGTTAAGTGAAGCCCGTTGGCCACTGTGTTGTCCGTAGTGAGAGGTATAGCTGAAATTGGGTATTCTTGGCACACTCTTGAAACGGAATATTGAATTCCCTGATGATTTCCGAAATGGAATGTCCCATGCGTCTAGCTCCAACTACCGTTCCGCGTTCGACGTCTGTTAGTTTCCGTCGTGTGGCCATAATGACGTCGGAAACAGTTTCACATGAATCACCTGAGTACAAATAGCTCCGTCAGTGAACTGCCCTCTTATACCTTGTGTATGCCACGCCACCGCCATCTGTAATGTACATATTCCTATCCTATGACACTTATCACCTAGAAGAACTGTTAAGACGGACTGCTAGGATTTTTATTCTTTTAAATTACTAATGTCGTGTGCCAACAGTGTGCAACAGTGCATTCAAAACCAAATACAGGTGTCCATTCCGTAACCTTCGAGTTTCTTTTGAAGTCGCAATGCTCACTCGGTGAAACCACAGTAATACTATTATTCTGCCCGTGCTGCAAAATCAACCGTTCAAGTATGTTTCGGGAACTTCGTGCAGTGGTCTCGGCGCTACTCCATTCAGCGAGCGTGAAGAGAGCACTTCTGCGCAGTTTAGTTTTCCTTGACACAGCTTGTGTGAACGTGCCACGAGGCACAGCACGCGCTGGGCTCACCTATTACGAAACGCGTCTCGTAACCCAGCGCACAACGGCAGTTTTCCTGCAGTGAACGAGCACTGATAACTTGGCACCGCGCCCGGAGCCAGCGCATGTGACCTCGAGACTTGGTTACTTCCAGTGGCGAAATACAGTACCGTAATAGACACTGTGTTAACCCATTAAGTACCAGTGTCCTATTTTGAGGACAGAGCACATATTTATTTATAAATTGACAATAAATGATTCTACGCATTTGTTGATGCTTTTTATAACAAATGTATGCTTACAGGAAATTAAAAGCAATAAATCCTACCATTAATTGATTATTGAATACCAAGGCACACTTTTCGTTATTACAGGTATTTACTTTATTGACAATTTAGTAATATTTGAAATATCTGGCAAAGAACTTTTTGTGATTATTTATAGTCAACAATGTGTCTTTTAAACTACTTGCATTATTAGCTCAATTGGAGTTATATTCATTGTTTTCCACTGATATAAAATTTGGTGTACTCGAAATAGGACATTGGGACTTGGTGTTATCATTTCAGTTATTTTTATTGCTGCACATTTGAATATGAAACTCTGCTACTCCAGATGTATTTTCTTTTTAGAACGTGGTAATTTTGTCAAATGTTGTTGCTGAGGTAAGGAACGACCCCTCTTTTATAAATATATATTACAGTATATGAAGTTACTTTGAAATTTACAGTGTATCATGTAAGTATATTTACGAATATGTTATCCAGTAGTAAATAATACAGTTCCAGATGGACGGAGGTATTTACACATACCCTTTTCTGTAGTTTGTGATAATGTATTATTCTTTCATTTCACTTTATTTTATTACATTTTATGTCATTTCATTTTATATAGATTATAATGGCCTTCAGACGAGATAGATACCTCACTAACCAAGAAATAGAAGAAATAATAAACAGTGATGCATCCTATAAAGTGGTGTCAGATGATCAGGACCATACTGATATCACCGTATGTCCTCCTGAAGTAGACTATATGACCAACGAAGAAGAAGATCCAGATGATGTTGCTGGAACCGTGGAAGTCTCAGATGTGCCAAGGGCTATTGAATAACATTATGTTGCATCAGAGAATAACGAAGAAACTGTAGGTAAAACTTCACTGCCAAGTACATCCCAAGTTTCCAGAAGTAAATCGAAGAATGGCCCTCGCAGATGTCTGGCTCTTCTACTGACTACTACGTGGGAAAAATGCACTGGATTTACTGGATTTAAGACGTGCTGTTACAGTTACATACCTGTAATGACAGTGGCACGTAAAGTGCCCTCCGCCACACACCGTTGGGTGGCTTGCGGAGTATCAATGTAGATGTAGATTTAGAAATTGGACACTGGAAGACCGAATATTGGATGTCCAATGGAATACCCATCAAGTGATTTGAGAGAGATACCAGACATCAGGTTTGATGGAATTAGTCATATGATTGACAAAAGAAACATGCAAAGAAGATGTGTAAGAGCCAAATGCAATGGGAAACCAAAAACATACTGTATTAAATGCCGTGTAACACTGTATGTGAAGTGTTGTGTAACATTTCACAAGAAATAAATAGTTAAGACTTGAATACAGTTTAGTATGCTATCTGATACTGTTAGATCCCAGTGTCCTATTTTGAGGACAGCCATTATATCAGCATGTATAAATATTCTTTGGCTTTTTTGTACTTATTGTGGTTCATACACTATGTACATTATAATTCAGGAATAAAAACTTCAATTTAAAAAAAATAATTTGGGACTTAATGGGTTAAAACTTCCTATACAGTATGCTTGTGACAAACAATGATGTGCGACAATGCAGAAAGACTAATTGTCTACCTTCTAGCGTAAATATGGCGCAGACATCGTTAATACTGTTACTCGTGTGTTCTACACAACGAACCGATCCAACGAAGAGACTATAGTAATCCATCGAGGACACTAGGACAGCAGCCAGACTGAAGCAATTGCATATTGAAAATTGAAACCAGCAGGGAATTCAAACGTAATTTATTCAAAACATGTTACCAGCTTCGGCGCGAAAAAGGCGTCATCTTCATGATCCCTGTACATGAAAACACGCATAGCATGATAGTAAAGCACAATGGTAGTACTGACATAAAAAATCACAGTTTGCAACTAAAATAGGGGTAAAACACATAATAAAATTACACAGTAAAAATTTACTGTCGTTACCCATATGAAACAAAATTCAGCATCTGATAAACGTGGATGTCAAACTGCATGCAATATCCGTTCTCTCGGGGTAACTCCTCTGCAGCATTGTGGGAGATCCTTTGTAGAGCTTGAAAGGAAAGTGGGAAACCCAAGGCGAGCTGAAGCTTTGATTCCGTAGCGAGATGTAGTCGGATGACGCAAATGGTAACACGCTGCTTGCGAAGGACAAGGATCCCGATAACTGGCAGTCAGTTTTAACTCGTCATATTCTATTTACGGACGCTGAACTCTAGTGAAAGTGGGAGGTGCTAAATAATAAAATACGAATGCTCACCTTTAAAAACGAAGTTTAAGTGAGGTACATAAAACAATTTCTTGTAAATCTGCTACTGTGCATTTTCTTCGAACACAGGGGCTGAAGCTTAACATTTTATTCTCCATCTTTGCAAGGAATGTACTTGTGTCTTAATAATTACACTGTGGACATCACGGATTAGAACGGCGCTCATTTGTATGTTTGTACATCCAGTGTCTCGCCTAGAACCTTATCCCTGAGGTGTTCCATTTTCTCTAAAGCGGATTTAGGAGTAAAATCGCCTTACTGGCACTAGATAGCTTAAACTCACAAGGCTACCATCATCTAGAAAGCTATTGGCGAATGGATTAGGGGCTTATACCTGCCTTAGAGATAATGCAGGCACTGCATTTCGAAGTCGAATTATACATCATTCACGTACGATCCGACCGTAGCACACTCTAGTCCCATATTTACTTCATATGTGGACAACTGAAGAGAAGAGCTGTCTCCAAATCTATACCAACGTAGATGAATGGCCAGTAAGGTTAAATAACTACAGAGTCTCAAGTAATTCTTTACATAGTTTCTTTCTTCGTGGTTCTCTTAATTTCGCATTTTTTCCATCACAAACGACCATCTATACTCTTTAAAACTTTTCATAGCCTTAATTGAGTCAGTATCGGAAATTTTTTAAGCACTTGGAATAAATTATTTAGCTGGTGGGTTCTATAAAATTTTCAGTTCTCTTCTTATGGGATTCTACCACTTTAGCTATCACTTTACATCTGCCCCAGTGAACTTTCTCCTATGAAGATCGCGTAATCAAGACAATGAAAAAGAAGAAATGTCGTCTTTCGTCTTCATTTGCAGTTATAAACTATTTCTTATTCCCTACTTAATCACCTGATTTAAAGACTAAGAAACTCCTAAAACCAATTCACAAGTATGTGTCTTTATTGTTTATTAGGCCATCTATCGAATCCCAGATGCTATAATAAACCACTTGTCCCAAGGATGTGACAACACAGGAAGTTTCAAATACTTGTGTTCTTCTGCATTCTTTGTAGCCAAAAATTCTACACAAGGTGCGTAATTTATAAAAATTGACTGGTGTGATTGAGAGGGGATATATTCAGTGTTTGAAAATTTTGTTCCACGTAATATTCCGAAGCTTTCTTCTGAGATTAGGTTAGTATGACTGGAGTTCAAACAGCGAGCATGTTTAAAACATATCCGACATGTGAAACAATCTTGTAGCCTACCCATGCACAATCTGATCAATAGTATCCGGACATTCCTATGTAAGCAGAATTAAACACTAGATACCATGGGCAGGAGGGGGCGGGGGGGGCGACACGCCAGTACAAGAGAAGGCGGAAAGTCTTGTGTAGTCAGTAGGGAAGTAGGAACAGTTGAATGGATAGGTTACGATACTTGAGTGATATCGAACTTAGACTGTATACTGTGTTCATCATAAGATTAAACCTGATATTACACCATGTATTCTTCTTCGCTTGTTTGAATCTCATTGGATTTCGTTTCACGTGGAGCGGAAGGGAAGCTGTGTCCAGCACAGGGCGATCATAAGGATACATTTTTTGGTGTGTTACAGGCATATGGCCTTAGCGATAATGTGGGACAACAGCTTTACCAACGAATTTAACTTGGACAGCACTGGCCAACCATCCAATCCAACTAACTTGCAATGATGTGAGCAGTTGCAGTTCAGACATAAAAAGAGACGAGCAGAGAAACAATATAACTTCGAATGTCATTTAATTTTTAAAGAGGATAAAATATTATTTTTGGGAAACTCCCTCACTACCGTACACTTCTTATGTGTCCAGACGGATATCGACGGATATCATAAAATGCTCTCGTCCTCATCTAATATACCGGTAGTATTCTAACTACAAACAAGAGTGATGAAAATTCCTAACTTAAACGCAGGGAAATTTTTCTGAGCGAGCTGTGTGTGATGCAAAACCATACTGCAGGGATTACACCGTATTGTTGAATACTAAAGCCAGTGAAGGTATTAATTACAGTCAGTTGTCTGATAATCTCTTAGCATCTTCCTTATCCGAATCCGAAAAGTATATTTTGGTTCTGGAACTGTCATCTGCTACGTTGATAACGAGTCGATCAACAACAGAATCCACAAAGCTACCCAGGTGCCGCGTTTTCTCTTCCTCTTTCATGACATCCCGTTCTATATCCCGCCAGCGGTTGGCAATGACAAGTGAAAAAGCTGCGTGCGTTAGTTCCAGTAAGTCTGGCAGCTTAACAGTCTTGTTATTTCTCGGGCCAAATCCCTTAACTTGGCTCCAGAGCAGTTGTGTTGGGTTCATATTGTAATAGTACAGTGGAAAATGTAAAAATGCACCATTTGTATGGGATGCTCGATTCTGTGAAAATTATTGTTTTCCGTATTTCTAAGACATTTATCACGCAGGTTAGTGTGAGACTACATCTGTGATATAAACCAACGGACATATTCCAAAGAAAGACTATGTATTGAATATCAAGAGCTCATATGGAAACCCAGTTCTAAGCAAAGAAGGGAAAGCAGAAAGGTGGAAGGCGTATATAGAGGGTCTATACAAGGGCGATGTACTTGAGGACAATATTATGGAAATGTAAGAGGATGTAGATAAAGATGAAATGGGAGATATGATACTGCTTGAAGAGTTTGACAGAGCACTGAAAGACCTGAGTCGAAACAAGGGCCTAGGAGTAGACAACATTCCATTAGATCTACTGACAGCTTTGGGAGAGCCAGTCCTGACAAAACTCTACCATCTGGTGAGCAAGATTACAATCCCAAAGAAATCAGGTGTTGACAGATGTGAAAATTACCGAACTATCAGTTTAATAAGTCGCGGCTGAGGAATACTAACGCAAATTCTTTACACACGAATGGAAAAACTAGTAGAAGCCGACCTCGTGAAAGATCAGTTTGGATTCCGTAGAAATATTGGAACACGTGAGTCAATACTGACCCTACGACTTATTTTAGAAGCTAGATTAAGGAAAGGCAAACCTACGTCTGTAGCATTTGTAGACTTAGAGAAAGCTTTTGACAATGTTGACTGGAACACTCTCTTTCAAATTCTGAAGGTGTCAGGGGTAAAATACAGGGAGCGAAAGGCTATTTATAATTTGTACAGGAACCAGATGGCAGTTATAAGAGTCGAGGGGCATGAAAGGGAAACAGTGGTTGGGAAGGGAGTGAGACAGGGTTGTAGCCTCTCCCCGATGTTATTCAATCTGTATATTTAGCAAGCAGTGAAGGAAACAAAAGAAAAATTCGGAGTAGGTATTAAAATCCATGGAAAAGAAATAATAAGTTTGAGGTTCACCGATGACATTGTAATTCTGTCAGAGACAGCAAAGGACTTAGAAGAGCAGTTGAACGGAATGGATAGTGACTTGAAAGGAGGATATAAGACGAACATCAACAAAAGCAAAACGAGGATAATGGAATGCAGTCGAGTTAACTCGTGTGATTGTGAGGGAATTAGATTAGGAAATGAGACACTTAAAGTAGTAAAGGAGTTTTGAAATTTGGGGGGCACAATAACTGATGATGGTCGAAGTAGAGAGGATATAAAACGTAGACTGTCAATGGCAAGGAAAGAGTTTCTGAACAAGAGAAATTTGTTAACGTCGAGTATAGATTTAACTGTCAGGAATTAGTTTCTGAAAGTATTTGTATGGAGTGTAGACATGTATGGAAGTGAAACATGGACAATAAATAGTTTGGACAAGAAGACAATAGAAGCTTTCGAAATGTGGTGCTACAGAGGAATGCTGAAGATTAGGTGTGTAGATCAGATAACTAATGAGTAGGTATTGAATAGGATTGGGGAGAAGAGGAGTTTGTGGCACAACTAGACAAGAAGAAGGGATCGGTTGGTAGGACATATTCAGAGGCATCAAGGGCTCACCAATTTAGTATTGGAGGGCAGCGTGGAGGGTAAAAATCGTAGAGGGAGATCAAGAGATGAATACACTAAGCAGATTCAGAAGGATGTAGGTTGCAGTAGGTACTGGGAGATGAAGAAGCTTGCACAGGATAGAGTAGCATGGAGAGCTGCATCAAACCAGTCTCAGGACTGAAGACCACAACAACAACAACAACAAATTAAATTGTTTATTAAACGTCTTTCTTAAAATATCGATAATTAACAATTTAGATTTGAAATGAAAACAAGAATTCCGCGTGATATAAGTAATTAGAAACAAGAAAACACGCATTATCAAAAAAATCATGATGAATTTTACAACTATGAGGCGTAGTTATTTCAAATTGAACGAAAATAAGGATAACCAAGGTGAGACTTGAACCAGCGATCCATGAATAGGCCCCGATTGATAATCTACTACGCTACCAATTCCACTAGACATCCAGTATATATACGTCAGCTGTATCGAATATAGTCCCTTGGGGAACTTCAAAGCCTATTTTTTTCTGTAAATTTACTAAAAACATTAAGAACAACCTATTTCTCGCCAAATTTAAACCACGTTCCACCTGTGTGTTTGACTGCGGAGCAGGAAGCAGCCTTAGTAGGAAGCTGTCTAAGCAATTTTCATAGCGTGTATCAACACAATGCAGAGGCTGTTACTCTCCACGATTTTTGAAACAAAAACTACACAGATAAAACGTGATTAAGAAAAACTTGATGGCTGTTAATACATTTGAATATCTCTAAGTTTCATATAACGTAGCTCAATAATAATAAATCTAATACATAAGTGGGACCTATTTCCAAGACCATAATAACATCACACTGTACGTGAACTACGGCTTCTGACAAATCATCGCGTTTGTGTTTGTTTACAGCAGGTTTATTTTTATGGTGAACAGAGTATAGTCACTGAATGCCACCCAAGTAACAAATTCATCAGGACCATTCTTCCTTTCTAAAGCTACTGAATTCGGCTATTGGTAGTGTTATTGTGAAGTGGAAACGCGAACGTACTACCACAGCTAATCTGAGACCAGGCTGATCTCCTGTATAGCTCGCGCAGGATATGGTGGCCCATGCGCAGAGACCACTTTTCGTCCAAAGCACTGGGCGAGTTCATTCGTTTAATCAAAAGGGGAGGCCGACAAGTGTTTTCCACCTTTCGGCAGGTCAGCGATGACAGAATCGAGGCGGGCACCAGGTAATCTTTCTCATACGGTTTTACAGAAAGTATTCTGTAAAAAATTTCTTTTTGGTTTACTTATACCTATATGTCTCAGGTTCATGATGTGCCCATCATTTCGTTAATGGTCATAGTAGTTGTGATATTTATGTGAAGGTAAGACACTGCGAGAGGTTCGGAAAGGTGATCAATGAAAAATTGAAATCGGTATGATATTGCGTGTGGTGCATATTACAGAATACACTACTGGCCATTAAAATTGCTACACCAAGAAGAAATGCAGATGATAAACGGGTATTCATTGGACAAATATATTATACTAGAACTGACATGTGATTACGTTTTCACGCAATTTTGCTGCATGGATCCTGAGAAATCAGTACCCAGAACAACCACCTCTGGTCGTAATAACGGCCTTGATACGCCTGGGCATTGAGTGAAACTGAGCTTGGATGGCGTACACAGGTACAGCTGCCCATGCAGTTTCAACACGATACCACAGTTCATCAAGAGTAGTGACTGGCATATTGTGACAGGGCCAGTTGCTCGGTCACCATTGACCAGACGTTTTCAATTGGCGAGAGATCTGGAGAATGTGCTGGCCAGGGCACCAGTCGAACATTTTCTCTATCCAGAAAGACCCGTACAGGACGTGCAACATGCGGTCGTGCATTATCCTGCTGAAATGTAGGGTTTGGCAGGGATCGAATGAAGGGTAGAGCCACGGGTCGTAACACCTCTGAAATTAACGTCCACTGTTCAAAGTGCCGTCAGTGCGAACAAGAGGTGACCGAGACGTGTAACCAATGGCACCCCATACCATCACGCCGGGTGATACGCCAGTATGGCGATGACGACTACACGCTTCCAATGTGCGTTCACCGCGATGTCGCCAAACACCTATGCGACCATCATGATGCTGTAAACAGAACCTGGATTCATCCAAAAAAATGACGTTTTGCCATTCGTGCACCCAGGTTCGTCGTTGAGTACACCATCGCAGGCGCTCCTGTCTGTGATGCAGCGTCAAGGGTAACCGCAGCCATGGTCTACCGAGCTGATAGTCCATGCTGCTGCAAACGTCGTCGAACTGTTCGTGCAGATGGTTGTTGTCTTGCAAACGTCCCCATCTGTTGCCTCAGCGATCGAGACGTGGCTGCACGATACGTTACAGCCATGCGGATTAGATGCCTGTCATCTCGACTGCTAGTGATACGAGGCCGTTGGGATCCAGCACGGAGTTCCGTATTACCCTCCTGAACCCACCGATTCCATATTCTGCTAACAGTAATTGGATCTCGACCAACGCGAGCAGCAATGTCGCGATACGATAAACCGCAATCGCGATAGGCTACAATCCGACCTTTATCAAAGTCGGAAACGTGATGGTACGCATTTCTCCTCTTTACACTAGGCATCACAACAACGTTACACTAGGCAACGCCGGTCAATTGCTGTTTGTGTATGAGAGATCGGTTGGAAACTTTCCACATGTCAGCACGTTGTAGGTGTCGCCACCGGCGCCAACCTTGTGTGAATGCTCTGAAAAGCTAATCATTTGCATATCACAGCATTTTCTTCCTGTCGGTTAAATTTCGCTTCTGTAGCACGTCATCTTCGTGGTGTAGCAATTTTAATGGCCAGTAGTGTATGTTGTTGCATATGAAGTTTAGCTAACATATTGAATTTTTGTTTAGACTTGGGCAGAGGTATCTATCTGTCACCAATCTTGAGAACATTGATGTGATGTAGCACACTCATTTTCTTCACGCTGCGCCAGCGATAAAGCCAAGGTGAGATAGCCACAACATTCCTCATACTTCATAAACAGTTTCAGATATCGAAATGAGGTTTTGGCAAATGATAGCACGAAAAGGGGAGAATATTTTACCATATCGTTATTATGGTAATAATATTCATTATCTACTGTGTTATACCAATAACTACAGACTTTTTCGGTGAAAGAATTTTTAAGGGCCCTAAATTACTGGTGAAACGAGAAATGCTATGCGTTTTCGAACAACATGTGTGAGGAGATTACACGTTTTTTTATACTGAGGATGTGCTTTCTATAAGCTATTGACCTTACTTTTTCTCAGTAGCTCACTTAATAAACCACTGTATCAGAATTCTCTGGCAACCGTGTCAGCACAATATGTAAGTCAGGTGAGACAGTGTGAGCTCCACTGTGTTTTGGCAAAAGAAGCAAGTTCTGCCATGGCAGCCAGAGAATGTGTAGGCTTTATTCAAACTTCGCCACTCGTGACACGTCAGTGAGAGTTACAAATGGTTAACAAGCCAGACGAAAATAAATCACTGCATTTTCTGTGGAATTCTTTTTAAATACTAACAAAAGTACAGGTAACAGAAGATCTTTCTGAATGATCACAATGCAAGTGTGGCCGTGGAGGGGCTCTGTTTAATAATTACAAAAAATATGAGTGTAGTATTCAGTTTAGAACGGCACTTCGCATGCAGTTCTCGGCATTTCCCCTACAGCACTCCGAGCGATCCCCCCACCCTCCCCCCACCACTGCCGCTGTCGCCACGCTCCCCCAGCCGACTGTGCATTTAGCGGCCATGACATTTTCTGCTCACTATAGTGCCAGACTGGCATGGGGAGTGTCGAGCACTGCGGAGGTCGTTTTTAAAGTATTGCATGAACTCAGTGCAAGGAATCACTCCTAAGTGATGGACTGAAGAACAACAATGCACAATGGTCGAGCGGCTCCCCGTAAGCCACACATTTCTGTAGTCAATTCTAAGCGACACTCGAGGTGGTGTTAGGGAGGTAGGACTTCAAACGGGCCGACTTGGAGCAGGAGAGGCACCACAGGACATTTTATATTCTACTGTCTATGTTTTTACAAATAAATTCATAAAACTTTGTCAGCATGACCAGGAAGGATTCAGGATTCACACTCATAGCAGTGGAAGTGCAAAAACATAACAAAATAATTTTTTTTAGATATGAAATTTCTTCATTTTTTCACTTACTGTTGGCTACATTTGTTGCTATAGGTATAGTAAGAGAGATTCTTTGATGAATTTTGCACAGCATACAAACCATATTTACACGTCTATGAAACTCCTGAATTTTCCAAATCTATTAAAAACTGTGATAAAAATTGAGATAATTAACTACAACATTTGATTTTTTTCTAAACATAAAGTTTAAAACGTAACAGCTCATTCATTTTTTCATAAATTAAATAGATTCTAGAGTTTCAGTATGGTTTGAATGCTGTGCAAAATTCATCGAACAGTCTCTCTTACTTATGAAGAGAAGTGTACCTATAGCAACAAATGCAACCAATAGTAAGTAAAAAAATGATGAAATTTCACATGTAAAAATAATTATTTTGTTATGTTTTTGAACTTCCGCTGCTACGAGTGTGAATCCTGAATCCTTCCTGGTCATGCTAAGAGAGGCGCCACAGGACAGTGGATGACTGGTATGGAGTGATGAATTATTCTGCACCCTCTGGAAATCTGACAGAAGGTTTCGGATTGGTGAATGTCTGGGGGACATTACCTGCCATCATGTGTAGTGTCAACAATGAAGGATGAAGGAGGTATTTCGTTTTTCGTGATTAGGATATGGGCCCCTTATCCTGCTTTTGTAAACACTAAATATGGAAGGATGTACATTTTAGAGCATTGTGTACTGTGTACAGAAGAGAAACAGTTCGGAGATGACGATTGGATCAGTGTGACAAGGCACCCTATCGGAAATCAGCATCTGTGGGATTCAGTACCGGTTAGTAAAGTTCTGCTCATGCATGTCTCAGTTTTTATATCTTCTAATATCCGTTATTCAAGAAATGCAACGCAAATGCGAATGTAGAACGTGGAACCATGATGATGTTAAAGACTTTCAGGAATGATGGAGAAGGGTAAATGTTTGAGTTGGGATAAAAGACCCTGGTCTGGAAATGACCGAGTAGACTGTTGTAAGCGAAAATCGTTCTGATAGCTCGGACAGTGGAATGCCTGTGTCGATACTGTTGTTGCTAAGACTGTAGAGTAGGCGAACACGACGAGCATTTTGATCTAGAGATTGGGGTAATAGCACTACTACTCCACTGCAAATGGAGTACTGTGTACCGACGTGAGCAATGCTGGTGTACAATGTCTTTACTGTAGTAGATTTTCAGTCTGTGTTAAAGTTGAGAAGCTAACGTCAATCAGACCTCACCAAATGGAGTTGCACCCAGTGCTGGAACTGGCAGACATGTCGTTCGTGTATGGGTAAGCAAATGGAAGCAGCAGAGAAGCGGAAAGTCTACAGGACCAGATATTCGTGTAGAAGACATCAGGCTCACATCATTATTTCCAAGCCTGTTCCAGTGAGTAAGTGAAACAGGGCAGTTGGTACCACTGGACGACTAACTACACAGACTGCTGACTTAGAAGACTCAGTGCTTGCTCGAGTGAATGGGGCGCTTGCAGTTAGCACTGGATCAATTAGAGACGAAATGAAAGTTTCGCAGTGTACTGTTACGGGAAAAGCACCTAAACCCCTTACCATCCACAGGCAGTGCATACTTGACTCCTTGTAGGTTCAGCCAATGGTCCTTGCAGCGCCTTACAGTTGATCCTCATTTTCCTGCGGATGTGCTTTTGACGCATGAAGCCTGTTTCACCGGAGATTGAATGCTAAATAGTCGCAATTGTCATGTTTGGGCCGATGAGTATCCTCATGCTACAGATGTGAAGAGTCATCAACACAGATTATCAATCAATGTGTGGGCAAGCACAGATAATGATTACGTACCAGGCCCGTTTTTTCTTCGTCTCCGCTGAAATGCATCAGTATACATAGTGTTCACCAGAAAAATGCTGTTCAGGATTCTGGTGCGTATCCCCCTTGCTATTCGTCAATGGACGTGGTTCCAACGTGACAGAGCCCGACCACAATTTGGACTCAGGGTTCTTAAACAAATGGATCGGACATTCCCTGCAAGGTGGGTAGGCAGAGGAGGCCCCGTTTCGTGGAGATCTGGTTCACCTAATGCCACCTCACTTGATTTATTCTTGTGCGGCCAAGTGAAACGCCTTGCGTACGAGATGCCTCTTGAGACTGAAGAGGATTTCCTGGCAAGAATTCTCGCTGGCTGCGACACTGTTCAAATGACACCGGGGATATTAGAACGGGTACGACAAAAATTTGTGCTGCGATGCTATGCTTGCATTCCCACTGGAGGACGCCCTTTTGAACAGCTATTGTAAATGTAGCAGCGTGTGAAACTTGTGCGTGTACTTGGTATTCATTATTACTGATTGAGGATTTTCGGTCTATCTGACATCGAATTACGTACGCCGCTACTGGTCAATCAACAGAGGAAATTATCTGAGCGTATTCAGTGCGAATTCTGTGCGTCACGATCAGGGTTCGGAAGCTGAGGCCCTGAGTTTGAGCGCTGCGCAAAGCTAAGGCGGAACTTGAGTAGACTTTCGCTTATGCCTCTTGGCTATGTTGTTTCCAGTCTAAGGACCCTCATCTCAAATACGTATTCTTCTCTATCATTTCTGAAATTTTGTAGCATCATAACGGAAGCAACTAAATTCTGAATATAAATTAAAGGGGTCAAAGCATTGTGTAAGTTGTTTCTTTCGCGATGAATATTTCCTCTTCTGTCATTATTTTAAGTTCGTGTATAAAATGAGATAAAATATTCCACACTCCTTTTCATGGTGACTCTGGTTCAGCAACACGGGGACGAATGTGTTTGAGCTACAAGCTCATGGACGAAGAGACAGTTGTTCTACTAGTAAAGTTGTACGAGGGCAGTTCAATAAGTAATGCAACACATTTTTTTTCTCGGCCAATTTTGGTTGAAAAAACCGGAAATTTCTTGTGGAATATTATCAAACATTCCCGCTTCGTCTCGTATAGTTTCATTAACTTCCGACAAGTGGCAGCGCTGTACGGAGCTGTTAAAATTGCGTCTGTAACGGATGTGCGTTGCAAACAACGGGCAGTGATCGAGTTTCTTTTGGCGGGAAACAAGGGCATCTCAGATATTCATAGGCGCTTGCAGAATGTCTACGGTGATCTGGCAGTGGACAAAAGCACGGTGAGTCGTTGGGCAAAGCGTGTGTCATCATCGCCGCAAGGTCAAGCAAGACTGTCTGATCTCCCGCGTGCGGGCCGGCCGTGCACAGCTGTGACTCCTGCAATGGCGGAGCGTGCGAACACACTCGTTCGAGATGATCGACGGATCACCATCAAACAACTCAGTGCTCAACTTGACATCTCTGTTGGTAGTGCTGTCACAATTGTTCACCAGTTGGGATATTCAAAGGTTTGTTCCCGCTGGGTCCCTCGTTGTCTAACCGAACACCATAAAGAGCAAAGGAGAACCATCTGTGCGGAATTGCTTGCTCGTCATGTGGCTGAGGGTGACAATTTCTTGTCAAAGATTGTTACAGGCGATGAAACATGGGTTCATCACTTCGAACCTGAAACAAAACGGCAATCAATGGAGTGGCGCCACACCCACTCCCCTACCAAGAAAAAGTTTAAAGCCATACCCTCAGCCGGTAAAGTCATGGTTACAGTCTTCTGGGACGCTGAAGGGGTTATTCTGTTCGATGTCCTTCCCCATGGTCAAACGATCAACTCTGAAGTGTATTGTGCTACTCTTCAGAAATTGAAGAAACGACTTCAGCGTGTTCGTAGGCACAAAAATCTGAACGAACTTCTCCTTCTTCATGACAACGCAAGACCTCACACAAGTCTTCGCACCCGAGAGGAGCTCACAAAACTTCAGTGGACTGTTCTTCCTCATGCACCCTACAGCCCCGATCTCGCACCGTCGGATTTCCATATGTTTGGCCCAATGAAGGACGCAATCCGTGGGAGGCACTACGCGGATGATGAAGAAGTTATTGATGCAGTACGACGTTGGCTCCGACATCGACCAGTGGAATGGTACCGTGCAGGCATACAGGCCCTCATTTCAAGGTGGCGTAAGGCCGTAGCATGGAATGGAGATTACGTTGAAAAATAGTGTTGTGTAGCTAAAAGATTGGGGAATAACATGGTGTATTTCAATGCTGAATAAAACAACCCCTGTTTCAGAAAAAAAATGTGTTGCATTACTTATTGAACTGCCCTCGTAAGTCGGCTGTTTAGGTTTTTTTATTGGTAACGCCACGTAGCGCTCTGTATGAAAATCACTGGCTGTGCTGTGTGCAGTCTGTGGCTGGTTTGCATTGTTGTTTGCTATTGTAGTGTTGGGCAGCTGGATGTTAACAGCGCGTAGCGTTGCGCAGTTGGAGGTGAGCCGCCAGCAGTGGTGGATGTGGGCAGAGAAATGGCGGAGTTTTGAGAGCGGATGATCTGGACGTGTGTCCATCAGAGACAGTAAATTTGTAAGACTGGATGTCATGAACTGCTATATATATATATATATATATATATATATATATATATATATATATATATATAATGACTTTTGAACACTATTAAGGTAAATACATTGATTGCTCTCTATCAAAATCTTTTATTTCCTAACTATGCCTATCAGTAGTTAGTGCCTTCAGTAGTTAGAATCTTTTATTTAGCTAGCAGTAGTGGCGCTCGCTGTATTGCAGTAGTTCGAGTAACGAAGATTTTTGTGAAGTAAGTGATTTGTGAAACGTATAGGTTAATGTTAGTCAGGGCCATTCTTTTGTAGGGATTACTGAAAGTCAGATTGCGTTGCGCTAAAAATATTGTTTGTCAGTTTAGTGTTGATCAGAATACGTAAAGAGCGAAATGTCTGAGTACGTTCAGTTCTGCTCAGCTGTTTGAAAATCAAATAATGTAAGAGGTTTATTAGCACAGAAATTCATCAATTTTTCTAAGGGGACGTTACAAAGTATTGCTCCAAGGCATACTCAAAACGAGAAAGAAAAAAAAATCTGGCTCTCTCAACGCCAATGTCATTTGTAGCCATCCATCTTCTGATGAGTATCGGAACAGCGGTTACAATTTTTATGTGCAGTAATGATGGTACCCTCTGCAGTGCCTATTAGTTTTTTTTATAACTGAGAAATAGTGTGCACAGCTGCAGGCATCATCATTATTGCGCAAACATTCTGATGTATAGGACGGAGCAATAGCACGTTAAAAAAAGGCTGCAGGCTAATCAGCGAAAGACGACAGATCTGGCTGAACGGAGAAGTGAACCCTGGTCCTCCTAACTGAGAGTCGAGTGTCTCCGAATATCAGTAGAATTATCACAGTACTGTTGAGATATAATTGCAACTGTGGCGAGTGCAAAGTTCAACGCTACGACTGTTATCAAGTGGGAAATATCTGAGATCATTATCTATTTTGGATTGCTGATAGAAAGCAAAAGCCAGTCTTAGAAGAAGGTACTCCCATTTTATAACTGCAGTGTAAATGGCTGTTGCCTATTGCCAACAAAATTTTTATGGTGAGAATATTTGAACTTAGACAGTATGTCCAATAAGAAGTTTGTTTGCGTGGCCATCCTCCGCAGCAAGTATAGAAATACTTGTTCTGTAAATAAAACTGCCTATTCCTGCTGCCACTTAATTTATTTTTCCCAGACGCGTTTCGCCTTTTTCTTGTTCTGAGGCACCATCAGTGGGATCTGCAACGATACAGTTTGCTTATTTTTAGATTTTTTAGATTATCAAACAATTCACGTCGTAATTTTTATGTAAAAAAGTAATTACTTACCATTTGCCATGATCTGCGTTTCCTCTCATCAGGTCTGGAGGTCGCATTACCACTTTATTACCGACATATAAGCACAGGTTTGAGTTGTATAACCTTTTGGTTTGCAGTCATGTTCTCTTGGGTGTTCTGCAAATATGCTTAGATCGGAAAAAGAAAAGCCGGCCGTTGTGGCCGAGCGGTTCTAGGTGCGTCAGTCCGGAACCGCGGTGCTGCTACGGTCGCAGGTTCGAATCCTGCCTCGGGCATGGCTGTGTGTGCTGTCTTTAGGTAAGTTAGGTTTAAGTAGTTCTAAGTCTAGGGGGCTGATGACCTCAGATGTTAAGTCCCATAGTGCTCAGAGCCATTTGGCAAAGGAAAAAAGGGAACTACTTGCAATGTCGCATACCATGCACATGTGGAAAATTTTATGTTGGGATGACTGGACGATCGATCAACATCTTGATCACAGAACATAAGCGACATTACAGGCTGGGGCAGGGGGAGAAACCGGCTGTGGCAGAGCACGCGCTGTGTGAGACCGACAACGTAGTAGAGTTTGTGGACTCGTAAGCTCTGGCTGTAGAGGATAACTATCACACCCGCTTGTTCAGATAAGGTGTAGAAATACACAAACACGAGAAAAGCTTTAACAAGAAAGAGGAAAGCCTCAAGGTAAACGGATCCTGGCTTCCTGCGCTGCAGCGTACCACCGTCGCAGGTAGGGAGAGAACCGCACCGGAAATGACCGTGGAGACGACTATGACGTTGGCGCGCCAGGTATACAGGGAGAGTCACCTAACGTTACCGCTGGATATATTTCGTAAACCACATCAAACACTGACGAACCGATTCCACAGACCGAACGTGAGGAGAGGGGCTAGTGTAATTGGTTAATACAAACGATACAAAAATGCACGGAAGTATGTTTTTTAACACAAACCTACGTTTTTTTAAATGGAACCCCGTTAGTTTTGTTAGCACATCTGAACATATAAACAAATACGTAATCAGTGCCGTTTGTTGCATTGTAAAATGTTAATTACATCCGGAGATATTGTAACATAAAGCCTTCCCCATGTGATCACCGAAAGTTAATAATTATTACAAATGTTTTCAGGAGATCGACTGACAATTTTCGTCGCACCGAGACTTCGAAATTGCTTCACTACCTTATGGAATTTAAGTTAAGCTCAATTCAATCAGGATAGAAAAGTATTGAACTGTGTGAATGTGATAAGCCTGCTTTGTGAATGAAAATTCCCTTAACATACGCATGTTTTTACTATCCTGATCAGTGAAGCTAAATCAGGCCTGTGTGAGAGAGGTTTTTAAATTTTTGAATACCGCAACAAAAAAAAAATATTAAAAGGTCTATAGTTCTGCAGATCTATTCGACGTCCCATCTTGAAAACGGGGATGACCTGTGACCTTTTCCAATCAATTGGAACGCTACGCTCTTCTAGAGACCTACGGTACACCGCTGCAAGAAGGGGGGCAAGTTCCTTCGCGTACTCTGTGTAAAATCGAACTGGTGTCCCATCAGGTCCAGCGCCATTTTCTCTTTTGAGCAATTTCAATTGTTCCTCTATCCCTCTGTTGTCTATTTCGATATCTACCATTTTGTCATCTGTGCGACAATGTAGAGAAGGCACTACAGTGCAGTCTTCCTCTGTGAAACAGCTTTGGAAAAAGTTCTTTTCTCCTTTCCGGTTTCTCTTCCTGCACTGTTTTGTACTTTACTGCTCCCTCTAGTACAATAGCAGTTAATCCTAGATTAACAGCTTTGGAAAAAGTTCTTTTCTCCTTTCCGGTTTCTCTTCCTGCACTGTTTTGTACTTTACTGCTCCCTCTAGTACAATAGCAGTTAATCCTAGATTAACAGCTTTGGAAAAAGTTCTTTTCTCCTTTCCGGTTTCTCTTCCTGCACTGTTTTGTACTTTACTGCTCCCTCTAGTACAATAGCAGTTAACCCTAGATTCTTTACTCACATGTCCTACCATCTAGTCCCTTCACGTAGTTAATTTCATCCACGTATTTGTTCTCTCACAGATTGTTCAGAGAACCACCTAAGTTTTTACCTTATACGTTTGATTTTTAGCATTCTTCAATAACTCAATCTTTGAAACACTTCAGTTTATTCCTTACCGGTATTTATACAGTCCTTTATCCACATTCCTACTATTCTCTGATCCAAATGTACCTTCTAGACCTTTATTTAGAACTAGCAGACTTCTTACAGATCTCTGATGGCTTCTCACGTCTTCCTTGATTCGCCCACCATGCCTTAGTCAGCTCCCAACGTAGCTAAATTCCTTCACTTCCTCTATCACGTGGTCGCTAGTTTTGATGTTAAACTGCTTGTTAACTTCATTTTTGCTACTACTCAATATTTTCGTCCTTCTTTGATTTAATGGAAATCCGTAGGAGAGAATGGATGGGCAATAAGAGTACATGGAAAACCTCTATGCGGTGAGGACTTTTCTGATGACAAAATTGAAAAAGAAACAGGGGACGATAGGGAAGAGATAGGAGATGCAATATTATAGTGCGAATTTAAAAGGGCTTTGAAAGACTCAAGATCAAATGAGGCTGATGGGATAAATACATTCCATCGGAATTTCTAGCAGCATCGGGGAAAGTGGCAGCATAACGACTATTCACGCTTGGTGTGTAGAACGTATGAGACCGCCACTATATCATCAGACTGTCGGGGAAAAAAAAGCGTCATCCACACAATTCAGAAGTTTGCAAGAGCGCACAAGTACGAGAATTATGGCACAATCAACTTAATACCTCATCCATCCTAGCTGCAGACAAAGATAATATACGGACGAATGGAGAAGAAACTTGAGGATCTGTTAGGTGACGATCTATTTATCTTTAGGACATGTAAAGTCACCAGAGATGCAGTTCTGACGTTGTGGTTGATAATGGAAGCAAGATTGAGGAAAAATCAAGGCACGTTCATAGGATCTGACGACCCGGAGGAAACGTTCGACAATGTAAAATGATGGAAGATGTTCAGAATTCCGAGAGAAATAGGGATAAGCTATAGGGAAGCACCGGTAATATGGAATATACAATAACGGAGAAGGAACAATAAAAGTGAAAGGCCAAGAACGAAGCGCTCGGATTAAAAAGGGCGTAAGACAGCGACCTAGTCTCTGACACCTACTGTTTAGTCTATACATAAAAGAAGCTGTGATGGAAATAATAGGGTTCAGGGGGGGGGGGGGGGGGGCGGGGGGAATTAAAATTCGGAGTGAAAGGATGTCAATCACAAGATTCGCTGATGACATTGCTATCCTCAGCGAAAGTGAAGAAGAATTATAGGATCTTTTGAACTGAATGAAGAGTCTAACGTGTACAGAATATGAAATGAGAGTAAATCGAAGAAAAACCAAGGTAAAGAGACGTAGCAGAAATAACTTAACATCAAGATTAATGATCACGAAGTAGGTTGAGTTATGGAACTCTGCTACCTAGGCAGTAAAATAACACATGACGGACGGAACAGGTAGGACTTAAAAAGCAGACTATCACTAGCAAATAACACATTCCTGGCCAAGAGATGTCTACTACTATCCAACACAGGGCTTAATTTGAAGAAGAAATTTCTGAGAATGTAAGTTTACAGCACAGCATTCTATGGTAGTGAAAGATGGACTGTGGGAAAACTGGATCAGAAGGGAATCGAAGCGTTTGAGATACAGCGCTTCAGGAGAATGTTGAAAATTAAGTGGGAGGTTTTCCGCAGAATCGGCGAGGAAACGGATATGTTTGGCAACACTGATCAGAATAAGGGACATGAAGTTAGGACATTTGTTAACACATTATCGAAATATGAATTATTTCATTTGTATCGTAATAAACAACTTCATAACGTACCTTCTTGTATTCTTGTTAACACTGGAGTTCTCTTTAGATTTTTATACTGTTAATTTGATGAGCATCACTTAAAAAGTCAGGTTAAAATAAATGGTTCAAATGGCTCTGAGCACTATGGGACTTAACTTCTGAGGTCATCAGTCCCCTAGAACTTAGAACTTGAAAGGGTACAGTACTGCCCGACATTGAAAATAGGTACAACATACTTCATTATTTTTGTCAGAACAACACTTTTTTTGTAAAATAACTCAGTATCAATTAATACAGCGAAGCCGGATACCAGTGTGGGAAAGAATGACAATTTATTTATTTAATTGATCACATGTGCACTCCCACAAAATAAATCCCTACATCCAGTTTGGTGAGATCTGTGAAATGAATAAATGTATGGTCGTCTGCTAACCGCAGATAGTGAATGTGAATATATGATCGTCTTTGAGTCGATCCTTTGGCCACCTTTGGTGGGACCAAAGAGATGAAATTTACCAGAGCTTTGAGCGCCTGAAATGTGGCTGACCAATACGATAGCAAGGTGCTTCCCCCACCTCGACAGAGATAGGAGAGGACCTAGAGAACGGCCATGTTTCGGCACTCTGCCGCTGGATCTTGTGGTGTTAAGACCTGTTTTAGTTGTGCTCCGTAATGACGAAAGAGTGGAGACATGGTATGCATGTGGAATATTTAAGAGTAGTTTGAAATAATAATTTCTCTATTTCAGGAACTTTTGTGGGGAGAATTAAATGTCAGGCAGGTAATATTAAAGGGATTGTAGTAATCTTCGGAAGTGACCAACGGTCACAATGAAACCACGTATAGCAATAAGTAGAAATACTTCCGTGTGCTTAAGTTAAGCTGAATTACTAGCGTGTGTACAATAAGTTGAAATATTTAAGAAATAGTGTGTGTACCATAAGTTGAAATATTTAAGAAATGGCGTGTGCAGGACTTGAAATTAGAGACGAGTACTTCCACGTGGTGAGTACTGTGTGAGTCTCAATCTGTGTATGAGACAAAGGATAAAGAGAAGTACTCGTCCATGGTATCAGTTGAGGACTCGTGTGTGTGATGAATACGTTCTTAATATTACCTTGCGTGATACGATTCCGTGTGACGCTAGATTCGAACTCTGAGAGAGAAGCAAGGTGAGTCGGCCATCTATCCAGCAACGCCACTTGGCTTGCATTGCACAGGAAGACGTGCATATATCTCCAGAGTTCATAGTAGGAAAGTAGAATTACGAAGTGGGGCAGTGTCGTGTGAAACTGGGATAGATATTGATTGAAGTGGGAAAGCTGAAAGTGATAATGTTATGACTATTCCCTGTGCAGTATTTCATGTTATAGTGTGGTGTATGTCATGTAATTTGGGTATGTGTGGTTTGCATGGGAGAGTAGCGAGGTAGTTTCAAAAGATTAGTGGGTTATGCTTGTTCCTTCGGTACCGCTCGGTCTGGAGGAAAGTTTAGTGATGACGATTGTGAGAGTCGAAGTGTGAGGTACAGTAAAAGATCCACCATCCTATCCAGAAAGTGCACTGTAGCGTTAAAAATAATTACGAGACCATAATATAGAGATTCACCATTGTAAAGCCATGCCCACTGGGCGGAATTTCTCATGTGCTATTGTTGTAGGTTATAGAATTTGTGTGTTTAGGTTAGAGAATTTATCGGAATAAATAAGATAGTGAAAAGAAAAAGATTGGTGGACTTTTCCTTCGAATTGTATGTTGTAATAATGTCCCGAATTTATAATGTGTGCGCCATTCATATTCAGTGTGGTGGGCACATGTTGATAAGAGCCGTTAAATAAAAGACAAAAAGAAAATGTGGTATTGCCAGTGCGTAGTGTACAGTCAGAGTTCTGTAAATTACTGATAGTCAGATGCGTGATTCCGTTGCGTATTAATCATATAGGAGGATAACTTGTAACTTAAGTGTGAGTACTAGAGTTCATGTTACTCGATAAATAAGAATGAATCCACTCGCTTGGTAGACCACTCATCTTGCAGGCCTGACTGCTTGATGCCACAGTATGAGCAAGGCATGTGGGTGCCTCTCATAATTTCCACCCTGCCAGGATATTTTGTGCCAGGATATATTTTGCCAGGATATTTTGCTGTTGGGGTTTGCTGGTAAGATTTTTTTAATTTTTTTTTTTTTTTTTTGATGGAATATATTGTGATAGCGATAGGAAGTAAAATTTTTTCTGTTTGCAATTTCTTTCTGGATTGGTGAGGATCTTTTATTTTTTTTATGTAATTAATTGCTATATCGTCTAAGGCTGGAAGATCGTGGTATAATTTTTTTTTGCGTAATGTCCGTAGTAACTAGGTCGCAGTCGAAAAGTGTAGCCACCATGGAGAATAGCGATTCTGGGGTGGACGTAGCAGTGCAGCAGGAAGTAGCTGTTGACCATGGGTTAATGAGCGGGGACGGCAAGCACTCAGAAGGGGTTGAATTGTTCAGTGCACCGCTGCAAGGAGGTCCTTTGAGTGGCGGGCTTTGTTCACAATCGGGGGCTTTTCCCGACGATGCGGGCGAGCCAGGACTAGGTCAGGTATGCAGTGAAAGTGCAGCTACCCTTAGGGAAGCTACGGTTTCACAGGCGAACGAGGTGAGTGCGTCGAAAGTAGCAAATGACAATGTGATACTGCAGTTTTTACAGAAGATGGATAAAGATTATAAGGAAAGATTGGAAGTGATGGATAGGGAGTATAAGGAGAGAGATAGGGAGTTTAAGGAAATATTGGACGTGATGGATAGAGATAATAAGGAAAGATGGGAAGCGATGGATAGAGGTAGTAAGGAAAGTATGGAGGCATTGGATAAGGGAAATAAAGACACAATGAAGAAGCTACACACAGTTATCGATGAGCGTCTGCCCGCAGTTAATAATCAGTTAGATGAGGGGGAGAAGAATCTGGGTGCGTTGAAGCAAGTATGTGACGCCATGAAAGAAAAAGCTAATAATTTGGAGGTACAAGTATTTCCAATAGAGAGTGATACTACTGAGTGTAGGGACGTGTTGCCGGATGAGCGAATCAAAGAGGTAGTGGTCAGAATGAATACGATTAGTGCAGATGTAGAAAAGCTCAGTATAAGAGGCGAGACAGGCTCTGACAGTACGCAGCGAGAGGTTTATGCCAACCAGGGGGAGATACAATCACTATTACAACTTAAAGAGGCGCAATTAGAAATAAGTAGGAAACATAGGGAAGAACTAGCACAGTTGCAATTAGCGTGCAGAAGCGAAGGTGAAACACCACCAGGTAGATTGCAGAGGGAGATTGAGATAAACTCAAAAAGCGAAAATAGGCAGAAAGAGGAAGACGAATTCAGAGAGTCAGAAGAACGGTTGTGTCAGATAAAGCAGGTGGCAAACCCAACTGGGTATAGTCCAAGGCTGTCTCAATTTCAAGATTCATTACCTTCATCGTGGGGACTGCCCCTCAAAATGAAGTTTGTGTGTAACCATTTGAGGGACGAGGCTAGAGCGAAAATGCAGGAAGTTATTAAAGACTGTAGTAGCTACAAGATATCTTGTGACAAGTTTTTAAATGAATTCTGGTTGCAAAGTAAGCAGGACCAGGTTACGCAAAGCATATTGATGATGCCAAATGGTGACGAAGGTGGTATAAGAGATCCAGAGTCGTGCTATCAGGAAATGCTGAGACGAAATAGGTATTTGGATGTGCGATACGAAACTGGGGAGCACATTAGGATCTGTATAGCGAAGTTGCCAGTGAGACTGCGCAGAGATATGGTGATAGCAGGCAGAGGTTTAGACGATTCTGCGTCACTTCAGCACTTGTTACAGGAACTGGGTAATGAAAGCAATATCGTGAACGGAAACACGACTCATAGGTCAGATAGTGTCGAGGATAGGAACGGCAGAAACTATCAGAATGACAGGAGAGCATGGAATCCTGGCCTTTCTTTCTTGTCGTAATAGATTGATGGATAGGAGAAACTAATCCAACATATCGGCCCTTAGCATCTTGCCTTAAAACACATGCAGCTGGCACTGAAAATTGTCTATGTAGCATACTCTACTAATATGTAGGAATGCAGATACCATACTTCTGATCAGAGAATAAAACACCAGTAATGGCATCTGTTAGGCTGGTCTCTCAGAGCAAAATTTGCAAATCTTTATTTCGAACAGTAAAGTAAAAGAACTGTTTCTTCAAAGAAACCAGTTGCTAAAATGTTATGTAATAATGCCAAGGAGTCCAGTATAATTAGTGTGATTTGACTATTGCAGGTACTTAACACGTAATGTAAAAAGTAAACATTGTGATCGAAGTTTTTAAATTAGATGCCATCTGATCTATAGTATGTCATTGTCGTGGTGACAGTTATAATGAAGTGCTGTGTATGGTTGTTCGGAATCTGGTGTTAGTGAAAGAGACCACTAGCACCAAAGTTTCTAACACTTGGGCTGTCCCATCTCTCCCAGCTTGTATATTTTCTGCACACATTTAATTTTCATGTAAACTTAGATTCCTAACTAGCAAATTCCTTACTGTGTATAGTGGACCATTCAGAGTGAGGCGGATTGTCCATGAAAATGCTGTACTGATTGAGACAATCAAGGGAAAACAATCTCGTGGGCTTCATCACATTTCTAACATCATATTATGGAAAAGTTAAGGATAGATCGAAAGTAGGCAATTTATGGTAGATAGTCAGTGTATTTATTTGTGGCGTGTAACGTTGTGCAGGGTCAAAATCGAACATAAGAATTTTCAGGCGGGATGTCAGGATGTATGACGGAATAGACTGGTCGAATGAGTCATGAACAGGAGTCGACAGAGTGGTGTATATATGTATTTTTTGTCATATGAATAAGGATCAAGCAGAAACGACGTGATGATTAATGAGTGGATAAAGATGGTAGATAGAGAAGCGACGTGATAAATAGTAGTGGATAAAGGTGATATTTAAGGAGAGAAGCGACGTGAAGCAATGTGATTAATAAAGAGAGATTCGACGTGATGAAACAGTGGTAATTAAAGGTGAGTAGAATTAATAATGTGGAGATGTCTTAGATGTATGTTACAGAGAGGCCTGTGTATGCTGCAATAGAGATTGATGCCAATGGCGAAGGAAGACCAGGAAATGATGGAGTAATGGACGGACGGAGAGCCGAAATACGAATGAAGAGATGAGGACAACTGCACAATGTGAAAGGACATAAAGGGAGTATGAGATCCAGATGGTGAACGTTGTGGAATACTGATGTAAGATGTAATATAAGTGTAAATCTAATTCTTACCATAATATATGCAATTTGGCAAAAAATAATTTTTGTTGTTCTTGTTGAAGCCTGGTACCAGTATAACTAATCGAAACGGTACCAAGAATGTGTACATTTATTTTGCAGGATGAATAATTTGTGTATTTTTTGTTCTTAGATGAAATGTCGCAATTCTAAGTGATATTTAGCAGGAGGAATAATCGGTGAAGTGAATGCAGAGGTAAGTCGATGGAGAGAGGTGCCAGAGTGAAAGGTCGAATTCGGAGACTGGAAAGCTACCTCCGAAACAGCTTCATGTGTTATGTGGTTGAGTATAAGGGAGCAAAGGTATGGTATGTTGTCGTGAGTGTGGTGGTGTTAAGGCTAGCTGACTTCTAGACCTATTCTGTTAGTGTATTAATGGATTGAATGAGAAGGAAAATGTGATGTCTGGTGAGTGAGAGTCGTAGAGTAGTGTGATCAATGCGCACACTCCTGTAAAGGGGATGCTACCGATCTGTAACTAAAACATTATTGTGTATTGTTTGATTTGGATGAACCTCGATGGCAGGTCAGGATCTGACATCGTGTGGATGGTTCATACATGTCCTAGAAATGTTGTTATATATAATAAAATGTAAAATATATAAAGAGATACTAATTTCAGTCTGTCACAAGCACAAAGGTGCATTGTATGTCGTAGATTTAGAGTCATCAGTTTCTAAAATGTTTGTTGTGTCAGGATGTTAAAGTAGTTTACTATTTAATAACATGTGGTAGGTAATTGAGAGCTGTGTACATTATTTCTTTTTTTTTTTTTTTTTGTTAGAACACTTTCAAGGGGTATTAATTTCAGTCTGTCACAAACACAAAGGTTCATTGTATATTGTAGTTTTAGAATAAACAGTTTCTAATATTTTCACTGTGATAGGATGTTGAGTAGTCTACTATTTTGTATTGTAATTATGAGTTGTATAGATTGTTTCTTATTCCTTTTGTTCTTTATTTTACACTTTCATGTTTTGTATGAGGGACGACAGGTACAATCAATAGCACAAGTGTGGGCTGTATATAGAAAAGGGATAAATGTTGATGTTGTATGTGTAGAAAACTAGGGTGTATAGTTTTACGTTTTTTAGAACAAAGATTCTTTTAATACCAATGTATCTAATAGATCATACATGTAATCAATGAGTATTTAAATAATGTAAGGATATCCTTTTGTCTGTAATGTTGCGAGATGCACGGAAGGGTCTGACTGATTGGCTGTCGTAACGCCCATACCGCTAGCAGGCCGAGCTGACGTCGCCATGGCGACGGGCGACAGAGCCGCGGCACTCCGCACTCCACTGCCGGTCGGGGTACACTCCACGTACCCGCTGCAGCGGGTCAACGGCCTGGGGCGACATGCACGTACCAGTGGCTGCCATTCATAAGTTCCACCACCCTTACGACTGGAGACAGTATCCCGCAGAGACAACAGCGGGTGGTTTCTTCTGCCCAACGGCGGAGCGACGGCAGAATGAACGACGCGCGGCAGAGTCCGGCGGGCATTTTTTACCAGCAACTATTAACTAGTACTGGACTGTGGAGCCGTGAAACAAGACGACTGCTCGTATGTCTCCATAAGTTGGAAAGTGAAGGACTGGTGTTCCCACGTTGTGAGTGGTGAAAAAGATTTTGTCTTTAGCAGACAGGACGATCGTTTTGTTTTGCCTTGACCACTGAATGGTGGGATCCATAAACTTTTGGCAGTGACTTTTAAGTGTGCTTTGTGAATTGCATGTGGGATACTTGGTATACTTCAAGAGGACAGTTGTCTTTTGGTGACTAATTATTGTATGAACGCAAGAAACTAAAGTGGGACATTGACATTTGCAATTGTAGTAGGAGACATTTCTTGAATTGGTGCGGGAATAAGTGCTGTTTGTTGGAAATTAAGACTTTTAATTACACCATGAACTGAAAGGACAGAACCGTGGGTAATAGTAGTTGTAGGGCCATTTCTGGACGACCAGATTCGTGTGGATGGTACGCTGAGAGTGACTATGACATTTGTGTTTAATGTGAGATACAGTTTACTGTTCAGTGCGTGTTCAAAATGCCAATTTGAGTGACTTAAAGACTTTCGTCCGGGTAACCATGGGAGAGCTTTGACACCGAGACAGTGTTTCTAGGGAACCTGTCAGCAACTTTTTAGACTCCAAGAAAATCACAGAATGAAATGATTCCATGTGACTCGCAAGATAGGGAATAATGTATTTGTACTTGTAATTGTGTAAATTTTTTTTTATATGTTTCATTCCTGAAGGGACAGCAAGTGTAATTGTATTTCATTAACATTTGTGTTTAGAATAGTTAGTGTTTTTTTTGTTTGTTTGTTCTGGGTTATCAAGTTCACGTAGCATGTTTATTAGAATATTTGGTACAATGATGCTTTAATTATTAGCCAGTGGCGTAATACTAACGTAGCAGCTCTTGTAGCATTGATCAGTAAGGTTGTCACAGGGGAGAAGAGTTTGCATTGCACAACAAATATCGCAATTAATTGATGCATTTTGATGTCGTGGACAGTAATGATCTTGTTGGTGTGTTGACTGAAGCCACTTATTTTATTATCACAGTGGTGATATTTCACATTAAAGTGTAACGAAGGCTAGTCGAAATGCAAGTTCTTGTCGTCTAAATGTGTGACAACAGAGAAATGAGCACTAGAGTAAGATACGAGACCTACTGGTGGATTCAAGCACTTATTGCTAACTATTTATTGCGTGTGTTGATATGGAGCCTGGCTTCTACGTGTAACTAGTGTACGCAATTTTTTTTTCCTTTTGTTGATTTTGTTTTGTATTTAGACATTGCCGTGTAAAGATTATTACAACGCAATTTATGAATGTCAGATTACTTGTTCTGTGTTTGGACGGTGAGCTATTTAGAATTTCACGAGTACAATTAGTATTTTTTTATTTTTGTATTTGTTTTAGAATTATTGAAGTTTGGATTACTCCTAAAAATAACGGAGATCCCGGTAACTAAGCCAATTTTTATCTCACCATTATTTTTTATTTGTATGATGTGATGTTTTATGTGTCATTTGAATTGTTGTAAATATGTATGTGTATGTTACTCCGGATTGTGGAGAGTACAATAATGCAACAACTGTGTCAATAATTTGGTAAAGTAACAGCATTTGGTCATCTATTTGAGGTCACCAGGGGCTAAGGTCTCCTCCTGGTTATTTTGATGACTTGCTATGTTTGTTTTAATACAGTTTTCTTAAAAAAAAATGTTCAGAACTACCCTCGCATTGCAAGGATAGTACCGTGCCATTTTTTTCTGCATGGGTAGCCGGTGGTGAAAGGGTACAGTACCGCCCGACATTGAAAATAGGTACGACATACTTCATTATTTTTGTCAGAACAACACTTTCTTTTGTAAAATAACTCAATTTCAATTAATACAGCGAAGCCGGATACCAGTGTGGGAAAGAATGACAATTTATTTATTTAATTTATCACATGTGCACTCCCACAAAATAAATCCCTACATCCAGTTTGGTGAGATCTGTGAAATGAATGAATGTATGGTCGTCTGCTAACCGCAGATAGTGAATATATGATCATCTTTGAGTCGATCCTTTGGCCACCTTTGGTGGGACCAAAGAGATGAAATTTACCAGAGCTTTGAGCGCCTGAAATGTGGCTGACCAATACGATAGCAAGGTGCTTCACCCACCTCGACAGAGATGGGAGAGGACCTAGAGAACGGCCATGTTTCGGCACCCTGCCGCTTGATCTTGTGCTGTTAAGACCTGTTTTAGTTGTGCTTCGTAATGACGAAAGAGTGGAGACATGGTATGCATGTGGAATATTTAAGAGTAGTTTGAGATAATAATTTCTCTATTTCAGGAACTTTTGTGGGGAGAATTAAATGTCAGGCAGGTAATATTAAAGGGATTGTAGTAATCTTCGGAAGTGACCAACGGTCACAATGAAACCACGTGTAGCAATAAGTTGAAATACTTCCGTGTGCTAAAGTTAAGCTGAATTACTAGCGTGTGTACAATAAGTTGAAATATTTAAGAAATAGTGTGTGTACCATAAGTTGAAATATTTAAGAAATGGCGTGTGCAGGACTTGAAATTAGAGACGAGTACTTCCACGTGGTGAGTACTGTGTGAGTCTCAATCTGTGTATGAGACAAAGGATAAAGAGAAGTACTCGTCCATGGTATCAGTTGAGGACTCGCGTGTGTGATGAATACGTTCTTAATATTACCTTGCGTGATACGATTCCATGTGACGCTAGATACGAACTCTGAGAGAGAAGCAAGGTGAGTCGAACGTCTATCCAGCAACGCCACTTGGCTTGCATTGCACAGGAAGACGTGCATATATCTCCAGAGTTCATAGTAGGAAAGTAGAATTACGAAGTGGGGCAGTGTCGTGTGAAACTGGGATAGATATTGATTGAAGTGGGAAAGCTGAAAGTGATAATGTTGTGACTATTCCCTGTGTAGTATTTCATGTTATAGTGTGGTGTATGTCATGTAATTTGGGTATGTGTGGTTTGCATGGGAGAGTAGCGAGGTAGTTCCAAAAAATTAGTGGGTTATGATTGTTCCTTCAGTACCGCTCTGTCTGGAGGAAAGTTTAGTGATGACGATTGTGAGAGTCGAAGTGTGAGGTACAATAAAAGATCCACCATCCTATCCAGAAAGTGCACTGTAGCGTTAAAAATAATTACGAGACCATAATATAGAGATTCACCATTGTAAAGCCATGCCCACTGGGCGGAATTTCTCATGTGTTATTGTTGTAGGTTATAGAATTTGTGTGTTTAGGTTAGAGAATTTATCGGAATAAATAAGATAGTGAAAAGAAAAAGATTGGTGGACTTTTCCTTCGAATTGTATGTTGTAATAATGTCCCGAATTTATAATGTGTGCGCCATTCATATTCAGTGTGGTGGGCACATGTTGATAACAGCCGTTAAATAAAAGACAAAAAGAAAATGTGGTATTGCCAGTGCATAGTGTACAGTCAGAGCTCTGTAAATTACTGATAGTCAGATGCGTGTTTCCGTTGCGTATTATTCATATAGGAGGATAACTTGTAACTTAAGTGTGAGTACTAGAGTTCATGTTACTCGATAAATAAGAATGAATCCACTCGCTTGGCAGACCACTCATCTTGCAGGCCTGACTGCTTGATGCCACAGTATGAGCAAGGCATCTGGGTGCCTCTCAAACTACTTTAACCAAACTAACCTATGGACACCATCCACATCCATGCCCGAGGGAGGATTCGAACCTGCGACCCTAGCGGTCAAAGTCAGGTTCAAAAGAAAACTAACTTTAAGATGGATATTGGTAGAGCGTGTTTTCAAAACGAGATCCTAGGTCGATTACCAATTATGTTAAATGCAAACACTACATTTTATCATTCCATAAACAATCGTTCCATAACTAAGGTCCACAACTAAAACATAGAATTGGTTCATTAAAATGAACGGTTTTATCATTAATATTGGGCTTTGTTAATCGCCTGCATAAGGAGATCAACATGCAGTCATTTGTTTGAAATTCTTGTTAATTCCGCCATTTTCAGGCATTTCGACTCGGCAGGATACACACTGTCTTAGTGTGCTAGTCAGTATACGTGTTTGTATTATTGTGATCAAAGTATTGTGCTAAAAGCTGTGGATTGTACAATGTGTAGAGATCAATCTATCGGTGAAATAAAGGGATCATTGTAACATAGTTTGAGGGGCAGAGTTTTTATTTCCAGTAAATTCAATCCTATTAAACAATATCTGCACAGAGGAGATGAGAATCCTAGGAAAATCCTACAACGCAACTTTAACATGCAGAGAAATTCGGAAATTTGTGGTTAGTTCCTATGGGACCAAACTGCTGAGGTCATCGGCCTCTAGGCTTACAAACTACTTAATCTAACTCAAACTATCTTACGCTAAGGACAAAACACACACCCATACCCGAGGGAGAACTCGAACCTCCGACGGGGGGAGCTGCGCGAACCGTGAAAAGACGCCCTAGACTGTGCGGCTACCCCGCGCGGTGAACATCGGGAAAATCGACGCGATAAAATATAAGTAAATTATTTGTTTAAAGCAAATCTTTTATTTTTGTCACAAATTTGGAACGTGTTGGCTAATATCATGTAAGATGGCAAGAACTATACCCCTTGTAGAGAGTATAGTATGGACGTATTGGAATTTAGTGTCAGGTGATGATTTTAAAGTAATTCACACGACATGAAAACTTTGTGGAAACGCATCGATTTACTGGAGGCTAGTTTACCCCAGGGAAGTACTCATAATTGACCGTGGCCGCCAGGGGGGCGGCTAAGGGAAGCGACAATAGGCAGCTTAGGGTGGCTCAAGCTCTGAGAAAGTGGTAAGGGTGTGCGGCCTCCAGCTGCCTTAAGATGAGTGACAGTGAGTGGGTGGTTGACCCCGCCTCCATGTTGGTGTACCGGGAAACAGACGGAGAACTTGTATGCCTGTTGATAAATGTCTGTCATCCCGTTTTCTCTTAAACATGCGAGAAAGCTGCGCAAAGCTACGGTGGAGCGGTCAACAGAGGTCAAAATATGCGTGTTCGTGACTATAGCAACTTCACGCTGAATTCACGGTCCGCAGAGTCCAAAGCAAATCAGGTGAAGAGCGACAGAATGAAATACACTGGCCTTCGATGCGAGCGTAGGACCAAGGAATTTGAAGTATTCTCCTGGGAGTCAGAATTCTGGAAAACTTGGTGTTTGTGCAGACGCTAACCTTGATGGGCGGCCTGGGAGGAGCAAAATAGAAGTTGAGAGGAAGGGAAATTTTGTGGGAATTTGTTCACTTCCCAGAGCAGGCATTGGTCGGCGCTGGGAAGTGACGCATAATTAACGTGACTGGCGCTGCAATTGGCGTAAGTGATTTTGCTGGAGGGGAAACGTCTCCGTAGATGTCTTCCATTCCCAGCTTGCCTAGAGTGCGGATGTGGCGTTCTTTAATCAGCTTGCCTGAGAAAGGGTGAGTATCTCTGCAGTTTAGGACTTAGCAAATGGAACGATTGAGCTTGGAGATAGAAAGTTTTGGTTCAGCTATGTACTGAGCAAGATAGATAGGAGTGAATAGACGAGCGCAGCCTTGCAGCATCATGAGGTCGGCCGATGTCTGCACAACGACACCGCTCCGCCACGCTGAATTCGGTGATATTGCGCCCGCGCCGGCCATTGATTAATTTGCTGGATCACGTCGGCAAAGTTTCCACGAGGGTTTCATGGGCCGTGTATTGTAGAATTCTTCTCGCACTTGGCATTACGCCTGGGTCAGTCGATAGGAATTACTTTTGATTTAATGCGCTTTACTCCATGCAAACACAATTTATTACCTCTGTCTGTTAGGAGGGTTATGTAATGTGATGACTGAAGGTCGTGAGTTAAAATAAATCTGTGCTAATCGACTGTATCTGTTTTCAATCAAGTAGTTGAAATCCCAAGTCACTTTCTTAATTAATTTTATGTTCAACATTTGCATCTGGTGTCCAATAGCTGAATATAACATCAATGTGCACCCCTTTTTAATTAAAAGGGATCAATTCTGAATCAATTAATGTAAACACTGCCACCGCATTTCAATCAGGAGTCACAGGGCCTTATTACTTTCTTTGCGTTATCTGACATTGCGGCAGTTTTGCACTCTCTGTTGATCTGTTAGTCAATTACCTGGGGTGTACACACACCAAAACCAGATAAGTGACGGGTGGGGTGTTACAATCACGTCGTGCATCAGAGTAACAATGGATTTCAGCTCAGATCTGTGACATTTCGAAGGTGAGGTACATAGAGAGACTCTTTCACAAACCCCGACAACAAAAGATCACAAGCAGTGAGATCAGGCGACCTTGGATAATCGACCCGTAGTTGAGGCAGCTCATTGTTAAGAAATGTTCTTGGATTCACGTGCCATCATGAAGGACTCGTCACAATTGCATCCTGTGTGGCTTGAAACACAAACACGATCTCGAAACGCGACAGACAGACACATTTCTGTGGACTGCGAGCAAAAACTCTGTAGAATGCACTCTACATGCCGAACGAGAACACTTTGCCGACGTGTTGATTTCACCTAACATAAGCAACCAGGCACTTACAACTGCTGGCGCTACCGTCGAATGCTCTAAACTCTACAAGATGCAGTGCTGTACTCTCGGCGAAAATTACGCCACACAACTGTAACACTGAATCACACCTGTTGCATTGGAAAACGCAAACCGCAATTATTTGCTGTGTTGTTACCATCTCGAATTTTCGCTAACGAACGAGTGAGATAAACTGCCACGCAGACCCCTACCAGCAAACTCGTGAACTAGCAATTTACAACAGCCGTCAAGGTAAAATTTTAGTTTCCTTGAGGAAATTAAAGTGTACTTAAAGCTTCAATCTGCATTCATGTAGAAGATGTAGTTTCATGAAATCGGATGCATACTTTTGAAGTACTCTGAAGCTTGGTTTCCACCTCTCCCAATAACTTCAAAACTTCTACAGAAATGGTATGTAACCGTCTCGAATTATGCCTCACAAGTCTTCCAAAGCTCTCCCAAAATCTGACTCGAACATCAGATCCCTCATGCCCTTTGTCCTTAACGAAAACCATTTCACCTACTATCACAGACAGTTGCTTAATGTCGTAGGGACCGTCTTTTTTCTCTTTACACCTATCCACTCTCACCTCTGCATTTTACTGTCGAATTCCTTTCTCACTCTTTATACCGACGTCATTGCCTTTAAATTCTACGAAAGTTATTTTCACTTTCCTACAAGGTGAATCTGCCCTACCGAAGATCATTTTCATGCAGACTTCCTGCAGCATTTTCGTATTAGCTTCCTTGCCTTTCTATTCGTTTCATTCCTAAGTCTTTCGAAACTGACGGCATATCTCAGTGAAACTGTCATTTCCTTTGGTAAAATGAATGAAAACACCGTCTGGATCACTAACAATAATTAAAATACAAATGTTTAATAATAAAAAACTATTGATCATTTTGGTGTTTACATCCGTCCTTCACATGCAACTTAAATCACTCTATTACTTTCCTTTCCCGACCAGTTTTGTATTTCCTTCATTCGTCGATCGATTTAAGTATATGTTCCACCTCCCTCCCTCACTGGGGCTACGAATATTACCTTAGCCACATTTTCTTCGGTTGGTAAGGTTACCAGTCTACTGAAGTGGTGTCTTCGGGAGCAGAATTTGCATCGAAAATGAAAACTTTACTAACGAGTAAGAACTTATTTTTCGTTTATCGGCGTTTGACTACGCCGCTACTGCCACACACGTAAATAAATCAGAATTGCATACAACTGGTAAAGATAAGTAAACCAAATTGATAAAACTAAAAATAGTGAAGATAACATAAGACAAGGGCAAAACCAGCTTGAAATAACAATCTGAGATTACATTAAATAATGTAGTTCTGGCGAGTTAGTGCATATCCCCCATTTCGCTTTCGTTAGAAAAAAGTTGAGACCTTGATATACTGCAATGTGCGTGGTTGCTAATAAGTGACCAAGGATACAACCATACACAGACATCAGCGTAGCTTTGTACCGGAGTGTGAAACAAAAATACAGAAAAGGTTTGAATATAGCAATCAGGAAGTGATAAAAATGTCATAAAATAACCACACCAAACTGTAACGCTTATATTTTGTGTGAAATTACAGCACGTAACGTTCTTCTCTTCGGCGCCTCTAGAAGCACATTATTACATGTATACTTGAATAAGACACAGGGTGACCGAATAAATTAAGTGTTTTATGTTACCAGAAATTCCTTCGCCATTATATTTTTGCGTCTACATTCGTCTCTCTCAGAGAAATTCGGACGCGCTTCGTCTTTCACACTTTCTTCAATACTTCTGCATTCTTCCCGACAATTCTGTTGAATTACAGCCTACTGTTCATATTCCTGAATTGTGATCTGAGTCTGTATCTGCTCCTGGGTACGGCATACGACCCATTGTCTGATTTCACACTTTTTAAACCATAATGCTATGTACTGGTTGTCTCTTACAAGGATTGCAGGTATCCTTTCCTCAGTGTTTCTGAAGACATGTTCAGCTTTGCCTCTGGGTGCCTAATGCCGCTGTGTAAAGTATGTACAAGTCTGCGCTGTTGTCGTAATACCGTGTATACTGCTGCTGGAGGAATCACAAGTTTTTCACTATTTCGCAATACGTGAATCGTGGAGTCATACGGGATAGTATCAGTCGTTTAGAGGATTTCGCTACCGGGCGTGTACTAAAAGTAGGTAAACGCAGACGTGCTATTTAAAGAAACACACTTTCATCATCATCTCCCAATTGACCCAAAAGATGCCTACTATCTTCCTCTGTAATTGGAAAAAGCATTCGACGTCAACCTCGGGCCCGAAGTGTCGCCGACACGTGCGAAAAAAAAGGCCAGAGCTCTGAAGTTCATGTAAGGTATTAGGTGTGTTAATGATGTCACACGGGAACCTATTTTTACCACGATTCTGCCCAACGCCATTGTGGATGTTCCTCACAATGGGAAGGTTGTCCACACTCCCTCTTACCCTCATTTCATCCCTTCTCACGACGCCTCTGCGACGGTCAGAACCGTTGTACCTATCGATTAAATCACACGGGTTTCGTGCGGGTGGCCGAGGAAAACATTTCAGATACATCACCGTTGAGAATCGAAATGAAAATGGCTCAGCGGGAGGCATAAAGGGCGTAAGTGAAACTCCCCTTCCCTCGGGACGTCGCTTCCCGCACATTTCGCGGTCAAAAACGACAATTTGCAGTGCAGTGGGCGTCGGGACGACTTTGTCGGCAATCTTTGACACCCTTGTCACTCACCGGACGGATCAAATCTTCTCCAAGGACATCGTGTGCCTGCAACCCCACTGAAGGTGACCACACCCCTTTGGAGTGTAATGTTGTTCAGGCGTACGGGGCAAAACCATAGCCAATCGACGGAATCTGAGCCTCTACATCTACATCTACGTGATTACCCTGCTGTTCACAATAAAGTGTCTGGAAGAGGGTTCATGAACCACCTTCAAGCTGTCTCTCTACAGTTCCTCTCTGGAACGACGTGCGGGAAAGAACGAGCACTTAATTTTTTCTGTGCGCTTCCTGATTTCTCTTATTCTATCGTGATCATCATTTCTCCCTATGTAGGTGGATGCCAACAGAATGTTTTCGCAATCGGAGGAGAAAACTGGTGATTGAAATTTCATGAAAAGATCCCGTCGCAACGAAAACGATGATTAATGATTGCCACTCCAATTCACGTATCATGTCCGTGGCGCTGTCTCCCTATTTCGCGATAGTACAAAACGAGCCGCCCTTCTTTGAACTTTTTCGATGTCAACCTTCAGTCCCACCTGATACGGATCCCACACCACACAGCAATACTCCAGAGTAGGGCGAACAAGCGTGGTGTAAGCAGTCTCTTTAGTACACCTGTTAAACCTTCTAAGTCAGGCTGTTCCAACCGAGCTCCAGGGAGCCGGAGCGCTCACTGCGGCAGCTCGGAGCCCGCGTGGAGGGGGAAAGCGAACTCACTGCCCCCTGGCCGCGTGCAGCCGTAATAATCCGTGCTCAATGACAGCTATGACTAGCCGCGGGAGCTCTGTACCTCTATTGGAGGATACCTTTCTATTCATTGAGAGGGATGGTCGACCGCAGTGTTTTGTATGTCATAAAGTATTTAATTCTGCGAAGAGATACAATATACAGAATTAAATACAGTCAGGTAGAAGGCGTTGCACGCAGAGAACTGGTAGCCAGGCTTAAGAACGACATACCAGTAGACGTATGTTTAAAAACGGATTCGTAATACGGAGGGTATGAAAACATGCAACATAGTTCGTGTTCTGTAATGCACCAAGAGGCACTGTGTGCTGAAACAGTAGCGCTAGGTGGCGTAATGAAAGATGTCGTGAACTGTGTGAATTTTGTGCGTCGTCAAAGGATTCCTGAAAGATGTGGAAGTGGAGTATGGGGATATATCTTACCACAGTACAGTTCGTTGGCTGAGTCGGGGAAAGGTTCTTGATGTTTTCTTTGCCATTAGTGAGGAAATACCCATTTTCTCGAAATGAAAGGGGAAGAAATGCGTTGTCTGAAAGATATAAAATGGATATCAGACCTGGCGTTCCTAGCTGACATAACTATGCATCTGAGTAATTTAAATATGTCATTGCAGGGCAAAGGGCAGCTAATCGTTGACATGCACGACCAGATCAAAGTGTTCATGGAAAAGTTACGTTTATTTGAGAGACAGATGAGTAATGGACATCTAACGTTCTTGCTTCTTTAAAACTACCTGATGGTACTACTTTCGGCGATTACCAAGCAAAGTTAAAGCAGCTCATCACGTCGTTTGAAACACGATTCCGAGACCTCACTAGTTTGGAAATGGAACTTAAGGTATTCAGCACTCCTTTTTCAGTTTCCACCGATGACTTGTCATCGTCGCTTCAATTGGAGATTATTGATTTGCAAAATTCAACTTTGTTGAAAGAGAGGTACTACATCACATTGTATTTGTCACGATGGTAGTGTTCATTACAGAAAAAACATTTCCCAAACTTCACAACAATGCCGCTCAGATCATGTGCATGTTTGGATTTACGTTTTGATGTGAGCAGCTTTTCTGAGCAATGAAAACAGTTATAAAGTAAGGAACGATCGCTTCTTCAGGATGCAACAATGAAGGCCATCCTCCGCATTAACGCTGCAAACACTTTGACGCCTGATATTTCCGATCTTGTAATGAAAAGAAAATGTCAAGCTATAGAGGCCCAATCAATTTAGTATGCAATTTCTTGTAACATCGTATTTCCTGGTGTAGCACGTCACCACGTCTTAGCAGCTAAGAGTGTGGGGTTTTCGATCTTGTAAGACGCAGCTGGCACATCAAAACCCTTGCCTTGCCGCCTGCCTCAGCCAGCCGTGCCACGTGCCGGCGTGCCGGCCCACTTGACTGGTCACAGCGAGCGACGCGGCTCCCTGGAGCAGGGAGCGCTCCGTGGCTCACAGCGGAGCCCACGAGCTGGAACAGCCTGTTCTAAGTGCTCTGCCAATGAATGTCTTTGGTTTGTTCTACCCTCAACATTATCTTTGTGATCGTTCCAATTTAGGTTATTTATAATTGCAATCCCAAAGTATTTAGTTGAATTTACAGCCTTAGGATTTGTGTGAATTGCCACGTAATCGAAATTTAGAGAATTTATTTTAGTACTCATGTAAATAACTTTACACTTTTCTTTTTCATTCTCTATTGGCACTTTTAGCACCATGCAGATATCTTATCTAAATTATTTTGCAATTCGCTTTGGTCATCTTATGACTTTACAAGGCAGTAAATTACAGCATCATCTGCAAAAAGCCTAACAGGACTACTCAGATTGTCTCCTATGTTCGTCAAAAAAGTGTTGCATCACCTCGGTTCCGAGAGTTCCGGAACCTGTACTGAAAATTGGAATAGAGATCAACATGAACGTCATTTCCCCCCTTTTAATTTCTCATGAAAACCACATATTGCATGTTGTACCACCATACAGCGAGACCTTGAGAGATGGTGGTCCACATTGCTGTACACACCGGTACCTCTAATACCCAGTAGCACATCCTCTTGCATTGATGCATGCCAGTATTCGTCATGGCATACAATCCACAAGTTCATCAAGGCACTTTTGGTCCAGATTGTCCTACTCCTCAAAGACGATCCGGCGTAGATCAGTCAGAGTGGTTGGTGGGTCACGTCGTTCACAAATAGCCCTTTTCAAACTATCCCGGGCATGTTCGATAGGGTTCATGCTGGCCACCCTAGTCGAGCGATGTGGTTATCCTGAAGAAAGTCGTTCACAAGATGTGGACGAATGCCTCGCCAATATGCTGCCGATATGGTTGCACTATCGGCCGGAGGATGGCATTCACGTATGTACTGCTGTTACGGCGCCTTCCATGACCACCAGCGGCGTACGTCGGCCTCACATAGTGCTACCCGAAAACAGTAAGGTGCCTCCACCTCGCTGCACTCGCTGGACAGTGTGTCTAAGGCGTTCAGCCTGACCGGGTTGCCTCCAAAGTCTGGTTGAAGGCATATGGGACACTCATCGGTGAAGGGAACGTGATACCATTCGGCATGTTGTTGGGCCCATCTGAACCGCGCTGCATGGTGTCGTGGTTGCAAAGATGTACCGCACCATGGACGTTTCGCGCATCATGGAACCTATTGCACACAGTTTGAGCCGTAACACCACGTCCTGTGGCTGCACGAAAAGCATTATTCAACATGGTGGCTTTGCTGTCAGTGTTCCTTCGAGCCATAATCCGCAGGTAGCGGTCATCCACTGTAGTAGTAGCCCTTGGTCATCGACAGTTCCTCTATCTCTGTATCTCCTCCATGTCTGAACAACATCGCTTTGGTTCACTCCGAGACCGCTGGACATTTCCTTTGTTGAGAATCCTTCCTGGCACAAAATAATAATGCTGACGCTATAGAACCACGGTAATGACCGTCTAGGCATGGTTGAACTACAGATAACACGAGCCGTGTACCTCCTTCCTGGTGGAATGACTGGAATTTATCAGCTTTCGGACCCCCTCCGTCTAATAGGCGCTGCTCATGCATGGTTGTTTTCATCTTTGGGTGGGCTTAGTGACGTCTGGGGACAGTCAAAGGGATTGTTTCTGTGATACAATATCATCAACGTCTATCTTCAGGAGGTCTGGGAACCGGGGTGATGCAAAACTTTTTTTGATGTGTGCAGATCAGGAATAATAGAGGGCCTATAACACATCCTTGGGCAATTCCGGATATTACTTCTGTTTTACTCGATGAGTTTCCTTCTATTACTATGAACTGTGGCCTTTCTGACAGGGAATCACGAATCGAGTAGCACAACTGAGGCGATACTCCATGAGCATGCAGTTTGGTCAGAAGACGCTTGTGAGGAACGGTGTCGAAAACCTTCTGGAAATCTAAGAATATGAAATCAGTTTGACATCCCCCGTCGATAGCACTCATTACTTCATGAGTATAAAGAGATAGTTGTACTTCAAGAAGAACAATATTTTCTGAATCCGTGCTGACTCTGTGTCAGTAAATCGTTTTCCTGGAGGTAATTCATAATTGTTAATGCGTCAGGATTGGCCAGGAGGGGAGATCTGTAGGGACCCATAAAGAAAACATATTTGTGTATGCATGAAAGTTTAATGCCGTAAACAGGCAGGCCTAGCGAAGCCGCCGGGACTGAATGGGCTGCCGCCCAAGAGGGCAGGTTTGGAAGCTGCCAGCAGAAGAGACCGAACGGCGTGTCCGCTCCCGGCAGCTGGCCGCGGTTCCATCCTCACTTGACCACCTCCAAGCCTCCCTATTGGTCGGTCAGATCGTAAGACGCGCAGTTCGGCAGCGTTACCTCGTCAGCAACACGTGCGTTAAGCTGCTGATGGTTCAACACGTGAGTTTCAGGGTGGTTCTATCTGGTTTTGGGCAACGTGACTGAGACGCTGCAACTTACCGTCAGGCAGAAGGCACTGACGAACATGAAGTGAAAAATAAAAATCAAATTTTTATACTATAGCTCAATTCTTTTATCTTGGCGGTTCGCGCATGCCCGCCCAGACGCGGGAGATTGCTGCGTTGCCAGTTGTACGCGCCAAGAGAAGCAGCGCCATAGTATAGTTCGCAAATGTACGTTTAGGGGGGGGGGGGGGGGGGGGGGGAGCGCGCAGTTTATGAAGTAAAGCCACCACGGCCGCATTAACCCTTTCGCTGCTACAGAGACGTGCTTCCCGAATTCAGCGATGTGCGCGATTTTGTTATCATTGCACTGCTCTCCTGTGCAGACACATGGTGTTTCGTCTGCTTTGACACACTTTATCATTCGATTTCACAAAAACCATTTGGCCCAAAAATTAGAGTTTTACACATCTTCTTGACTGATACCTCCCCCCCCCCCTTCCCCCCCGCACCCCATAAATGACTTAATTTTGTTTCGATGTTCAACGCAGTTACTGTGCAGCATTAGATGTAGTAAACCATTGCACAAAATTTTGAAGAGCTTGCAGAGGTAAAAGTCCATAGCGTATACTTTCTGTATGGTCGATTTTAGTTGCCACTAGAAATTTCAAAAAAATTACATTCAAACGAATAAAATTCATGAAGTAAGACACTTCGATATTGTTTTTAAAATAAAGAGAATACTAAGCACCGATCAAGGTTTGAACTCAGAACCCTTCGCTTAACATCCACACACTTTAACCATTACACTAACGCAGCTCGTCATTCACTATATCTCCCGTAGGACTTTAAAATATCACGAAAAATACCGACAAACACTGTTGGCATGATTATGAATTACTCACGTTTCGTCGAAGTACAATATGAAATAAACAATTACCGCTGTTCTTTATTGCGAAAAAGCGTTTAGTGAGAATGATACAAACACCTTTCCTTGCTATCGCCTGAATTAGGAGGCTTATTGCTTATTTGGTTTAATTAATTAATAGAGTATGAAGCAATTGGTATAAAGAATGCGTTTTCCAAACTTTCTATAAAAGAAAGTCTGCTATCAAGACATTGCTTTTGTTCAATTACTTTATTTATGACTGAACATTTCTAAAACTGTAGACACTCGTTCTTGCTCTGCACTGCAGTCGAGCTCTGGCAACGTCGTTCTCTGTTCATTGGCTGACTGTGTTTTGTGACGTCAGATGTGCAGAACGAACCTAAACTCGGCCGCCATCATAAATGACGCGCACTTTAGCAAACCCATTCAGTAACGCCCTCCACTGTACACCCTTCTCCCCTTCGCAGGAGTGAAGCATGGGGGGGGGGGGGGATGGTAAATTGACAGTTACTAAGGGGCTTCTGCGAACGACGGCCTTACATAATTTTAACGATCCATCTCGATTATTTATGTTTCCGTGTTAGATTTGTATTAAAAAATTACAATAATTAGGTGATGAATGCTTACTTGACAAAATTTGGAACCGAGCGAGGTGGCGCAGTGGTTAGACACTGGACTCGCATTCGGGAGGACGACGGTTCAATCCCGCGTCCGGCCATCCTGATTTAGGTTTTCCGTGATTTCCCTAAATCACTCCAGGCAAATGCCGGGATGGTTCCTCTGAAAAGGCACGGCGGACTTCCTTCCCCATCCTTCCCTAAACCGATCAGACCGATGACCACGCTGTCTGGTCTCCTTCCCCAAACCAACCAACCAACCAACAAAATTTGGACGAAGGCGGATTGTGCGGCGGTGGTGTGGGACGCTGCGAGTAGCGCCCTGGTTGCGGCGATCACCTGTTGGCGGTGGCAGCGGTGGAGGTCGCTGACCGCGACAGGCAGAAGCGCGCTGTGCCGCACTGCAACTTCTGCCGGAGCGTAAAAGGCGGGGAGTTACGGAAGGGTCGACGCACAGATCAAGATGGGGAAGGGCGGAAGGAGTTAACACTGGTAGAGCACTTCACACACATATTTTGTTGATTACATCTAAAGGAGGGCCACGCCTCTACTTTTGCCGGCCGGTGTGGCCGAGCGGTTCTAGGCGCTTCAGTCTGGAACCGCGCGACCGCTACGGTCGCAGGTTCGAATTACGCCTAGGGCATGGCTGTGTGTGATGTCCTTCGGTTAGTTTTCATCAGTCTCTTCAGGTTTTCCGTTTTTTACGGTAATATTTCTATAAAGTATCGACATATGATATCTCGCACAACATTGCAAACACATTTGTAATCAATATTATTTATTTAACAATAAAATATACAATGGAATACAAAAAGGAAGCCAAATACCCAAATGAAATATAAGAACATTTCTTTAATTGTAACGTTTTGGGACTATATAATGTAATACTTAAGACTAGAATTATTCACTGTCAACTCGTCACAAGAAAAGATAATTTTACTTTGAAAAAAGCCGCTGTTGTCGGCTTCTAATCCCTCTCACGTACTTCAGAGTCACTGCTACCTCCTGCCAGTGCTTGACGTGCCAATTTTTGCCTTTCAATATAAATATTCGTGTACCTTACGATCCCTTCTACCATTTAGGGAGTTATTATACACTGAAAACTTTCCAGTCGAGTTTCACATTGTGTGGCTTGTCCTCTAGAACCTGGTAGCGTTTTGATCATATTTTTTGACTTTGATTTTGTGCTGGTAATATTGGCACAAAGCTTGCCGCTCTTCTTTGGACCTTCTCACTCTCTTCAATCAGACCCAACTGGTAAGGGTCCCATACAGAGAACAATACTCTAAGACCGGACGGACTAACGTATTGTAAGCTATTTCCCTTGTTCAAAGACTGCGTCGCTTCAGGTTTCTACCAATAAATCGCAATCTAGAGTTCGCCTTACCCGTTACTTGTGTAATCTGATCATTCCATTTGAGATCATTTCGAATAGTCACACCCAGATACTTGACTGATGTTACCGCTTCCAAAGACTGATCATTTATTTTGTACTCATACATTAATGGGGATTTTCTCCTTGTTATACGTAGTAGGTTACACTTACTAATATTGAGAGATAACTGGCAGTCATTACACCACGCATTTATTTTCTGTCACTGATGACAGGGCCACTAAAGCAGAGTTATTAAACACGGTTTTACGAAACTCCCTCGCCAAAGAAGACCAAGTAAATATTTCTCAATTCCAATCAAGAACAGCTGCCCAGATGAGAAACATAGAAGTAGATATCCTCGGTGTAACAGACCAGCTTAAATCACTTAATAAAGGCAAGGCCTCCGTTCCAGATTGATGACAGGTTCCTTTCAGAGTATGCTGATACAATAGCTTCATATTTAGCAGTTATGTGCAACCGCTCGCTCACAGAATGTTCCATACCTAAAAACAAGAAAATTGCTCAAGTCACACCAATACTAAAAAAGAGAAACAGGAATAATCCGCTGAATTACTAACTTCGATTTGCAGTTGGGTTTTGGAACATTACTGTGTTCGAGCATTAGTGCAGTGGGGGTCGTTACTGAATGGGTTTACTAGTATACAAATTTGATTTTTACTTTTTACTTCATGTTCGTCAGTACCTTCTGCCTGGCGGAAACAAACCACAAAAACGAAGCGCATCGTTAAAGGGGTTCAAATGGTTCTGAGCACTATGGGACTTAACATCTTAGGTCATCAGTCCCCTAGAACTTAGAACTACTTAAACCTAACTAACCTAAGGACATCACACACATCCATGCCCGAGGCAGGATTCGAACCTGCGACCGTAGCAGCCCCGCGGTTCCGGACTGCAGCGCTAGAACCGCACGGCCAGCGCGGCCGGCGTTAAAGGGGTGTCTTCCAGTACATCGACATTTAGTTTGGTTGCGCTTTGCGGTTCCGAACCTCCCCCGATGAATGTACCACCCTCCCACACTCCATCTAGTCTTGCGTACCTTCATAACCAACTACCTACTCTTTTTCCAAATTCATAGATGGCTTCACCATTATGCGCTCATCACAGCCCATTCAACCCTTCTTTATCGTTTCATTGGCCAATATTATTCGCAACAATCATTAAATCCGCTAAAATCAACTAATTTTTATGGACTACGTTTAGCAACTGGTCCGTTACAAGGCCCCAAGGCGTCGTTTACTCAGAACGCGCCACTCCAGGCTAGCTCAGCGTTACACGTGCCTCGCAGCTGTTCCGCTATCTACCCGCCACATGCGCGCACTGCTGCTATCTCAGCACTAACTTCAAACCTGCTTCTGTCGGCTCTGTTTCTGCCTCCAGCCAGCTTCATAACGCTACCTGTTTTCCCCAGTACAGAGCCTGATAAATTGTTTCACCACTCTGTATTATATGCCTTTTGCATGCTTAACAGTGTTGAGCGATGTCCGACCCATTATGCGTTGTCAGTTGATAGCTAGTTAATAATTGGTACCAATAACTTATATATTTTTTTCTTCCCATATGGTTTTATATTAGGTGTAACATTTTATCATCAACTTTCTGCGCAGCAACGCCCTTGCTATATCCCATATGTTTTGCTTGCATGTATTTTTATAGTTTATGCCATTTGTGTTGTATAATATATACTTGTACCTTATATTGCCAACCCCAGTATGTAAAGGCCCACCACAGCTCTGGATTTTAGATATATTGCCTTACACCAATACTCCCATCATATAAGACTCCCCCTACAGTCGGGATAAACGACTTTATGAGTTGCGGATTCTAGAATCCTATTATGCGCCATGTTCGTGCCCAGAGCCGGACTGGCACGTTTAGAAGTGAGTGAAGCACCCTAGTTATATAAAATACCCAGTAGAGAAGAGTTGAATGAGCCCCTGAAGTTGAGAAGAAGTGCGCTACCCTCTCGCTGTTGAGCGGTAAGCGAGATAGATTTTGCGGTAGGAGTCATTAAGTTTCACCCAAGTAAATAAAGAATAGCAGTTTTCACCCCACATGCTTGTTACACACTTAAGAGTTCAGGCAGACGAATTTAGGTTTCGTTGTTATTCACCCTACTTCTTACGAAGTAATTGATTGAGAAAGTGAAGTTGTTACGAGGGAACACGAAAATCGACACCGCTACCATTTGTGTACAGTGCCCCTCCGTGCGTCCACTTTGGTGTCTAGTCCAGAACTGTCCGCTTTCGCGTCTGCACCAGCACTGTCTGTCTGCCCTTATCCGGCCGCGTTTCCCGCGTGCCAGACATCGTCGCTCAACTGACTAGTGCAGTTCCCTCCCCTGAAGCCGTCCATCTGATCGGTTAAAGCTTATTCTACATTATTTTACATTTTAACATATTTAAATAATCAAAGCATGACCACTTTCACTTTCTAAATAAAGTAACAATAATATCTATTACATAATAAACGTTAAATTCTTTTACATAAAACCAATACAATTTCCTTCTTCCTATCAATGTCACGGCCAGTAGCCTTACACCAATGTGCTTTCTGATAAATAAATAAAGAACAAAAGTAGCTATTAAGCATTAAACTTAACAACAAATATTTTATTACCTAATGATTCAATAATGTGTCATGATTTCATTGTTCAATGTGTTTTGTGTGGAGGAAATGATGATCTGATGCTTAACTGAAAATAGTAATAATTTAAATTTACTATATCTTTTAAACAAATGAAGTTATAGAGTTGACATTTACGGTATTCTCATTTTAATGATGCGATTTTAAATAAAATGTCGATCATTAAGATCGACCAAAGCGTTCAGATTTTAGCATTGAGGCCTTTGTTACACAATTTGTTCGTTTCACTTTAACAGTAAATCCTAAACTATTATGGATATGATCAGTATTTAAGTTTTATTGGGATCACCATGAAAATTTAAGAAACATGGTAGATTAAAATTACTGTGGCTTCATTCCCTGAATTACTACAGAATATAATAGTTTCCATAAATGTTTCCCCCTATGGCCGATCTTAAGTCCGCCATATTTAACACTACTACGCCTACCTGGGCACAAACAGTTCCTACGGGGTTTCCCCATGACGTAGGTTCTCGTCTGTCTCATTCGCACACTACAGCACTTAGGCCTGATCAGCCTGGCCTCATTCAGCAAAATAGGCGCCTGTGAATTCCCCCATCTCGTGGCGAATCTGCGGTCTTTGTGTCACACGGTCCTGGACGACAGGACTTGTTTCACAGTCCACTGAAGGCTGTCTCTTTCGGCCGTATACTTAAATGAGAGCGAAATGCTCGTTAAATCTCAGTAAGGAAGAATCAGTTCGCAAAGAAGTGTGTTACGGAAGTTCAAAGGAATGAAGAAATGCGGTTGAAATTCTCTAATGCTATAGATGCTGCGATATAAAGTAGCTCAGTACCCCATTCTGTTGAAGAGGAATGGACATCTCTAAAAAGGAACAGTCACAGAAGTTGGAAAAGAAAATATAGGTACAAAGAAGGTAATGGCAAAGAAACCATTGGTAACGGAAGAAGTACTTCAGTTGGTCGATGGAAGAAGGAAGTACAAAAATGTTCAGGCAAATTCAGAAACCCGGAAATTCAAATCACTTAGTTCAAGAAACAGGATGTGCTGGGAAAGTAAGACAAACTGGCTGCATGAAGAATGTGAAGAAATGGAAAAAGAAATGATTTTCAGAAGGACTGACTCAGCGTACAGATACGTCAAAACCACCTTTGTTGAAATTAAAAGCAATGGTGATAAAATTAAGAGTGCAGATGGAATCCCACTAATAAATGCAGAGGAGAGAGCGTTTGAGCGTACAAGATGTGGGGGGAGATCAGAGTGGCAGTTGCCAACCGCAGAGCACGTGGCTGGTGGTAGCTACGGGGCCGTGGCGAGCGGCTAGCGTTAAGCGGCCTTGGGAAAACCCGAGTGGACGCTAGGCATGGACGCATATGGCCGTGTTTGCGCGCTTGGGGAAATTTATGTTCCAAAAGAGTGACACGGAGGTGCGAGATGGCACTCATGGTCAGAAAAATATGTAAAGCTAAATTATCTAGACGCACCACCAAAATATGTAATTGTTTACAAGTTATTGTTGTCTAAAAAATTGTAAATATAAGAAATTTCATAGCTAATATCTCGACAATGCTTTGGCCAATTAATATGAACAAAGTGTTTACGGATGCGGCTAGTCGAGCTGCATCGAGCAATCATAGCCAGTTTAGCATAGTGTGTAACATTTTTGAATGGAAGGTCGGAATATGGGATTCGACTGTGAGGAATTTAAAGAGAAGAAACCAGTGGCAGGATGCTAAAGTTTAAAGAGGTTGATAAGTAATCAAGTATGTAGTTTATTTGTTTATTTATGTTTAGTATCAAAAATCCGGGAAAAGCAAAATCATCCCACAAGAACGTTATTTGTGGGCAAACGGTGGCAGATACAAAAAATTGGACTTCAGATTGTTATTGCTCCGAAAATTTCCATATTTTTCAATGTATCATAAGTGTTTTTGTGTTTAGTTTTAGAATATTCGTAATTTTTTTGTTAACCATTGTTTTGCATAGGGTGGCCATCTTTGATGACAGGGTAGTTGGTTCTGAGCAACGCTTCAAGTCGGACGTGCCGCGGATGTGGGTGTAGTAGTCGGTTGGTAGCGACGTTCGGGGACAAGGATCTATGTAGCGACGTTCCAAAGCGATCAAGTAGAGCGCAATATAGTGGTTTAGGACACCAGACGAGAGTGGTTTAGGACACCAGACGAGAGTGTATTTTGTGATCTGTGAACAGACTGTCGAGTGCCGTGGTCGCGACATTTGAATTTTAAAGTGAAGTGTTGTAGCATAAGTTATTAACGGCCGCTCTTACGTAAGAGCCCCCAGACTGCATTTTAAGTGTTTAGTGAATATACTTAAGAAAAATAAATCAACGTGAGTGAGTCAATATTTTAAATTGCACCGCAATACCTGTCTTAGCAACAAATAATCCTGAGTTAATAGCGAGCATCAAAACCGATTCAGGGATTAGTGAACACAGAGTTGTCGTAGCGAGATTGAACACTGCAATCGCAAAATCCTCGAAAAATAAGCAAAAAATATACCTATTCAAAAAAGCAGATAAAAATTCACTTGAAGTCTTTCTAAGAGACTACCTCCACTCATTTCAAATTAACAATATAAGTGTAGACCAGATGTGGCTAAAATTCAAAGAAATAGTATCGGCAGCAATTGAGAGATTTATACCAAATAAATTAACAAACGACGGACCTGATTCTCCTTGGTACACAAAACAGGTTAGAACACTGTTGCAGAAACAACGAAATAAACATGCTAAATTTAAACAGACGCAAAATTCCCAAGTTTGGTAATCTTTTACAGAAGCTCGCAGTTTAGCACGGACTTCAATGCGAGATACCTATAACAGTTTCCACAATGAAACTTTATCTCGAAACCTGGCAGAAAATCTAAAGAGATTCTGGTCGTATGTGAAGTATGTTAACGGGAAGAAACAATCAAAGACTTCTCCGCGCGATAGCAATGGAAATACTATCGAAGACAGTGATGCCAAAGCAGAGTTACTAAACACAGCCTTCCGAAAAGCCTTCACAAAAGAAGACGAAGTAAATATTCCAGAACTCGAATAGAGAACAGCTGCCAGCATGAGTAACGTAGAAGTAAATATCCCCGGAGTAGTGAATCAACTTAAATCACTTAATAAGTGGAAGTCTTCTGTTCCAGACTGTATACCAATTAGGTTCCTTTCGGAGTATGCTGATGCAGTACCCCCAAACTTAAGAATCATATACAACCGTTCGCTCGCCGAAAGATCCGTACCCATAGACTGCACAGGTCACACCAATATTCAAGAAAGGTAGTAGGAGTAATCCACTAAATTACAGGTCCATATCGTTAACGTCGATATGCAGCAAGATTCTAGAACCTATATTGTGTTCGAACATTATGAATTACCTGGAAGAAAACGATCTAATGACACACAGTCAACATGGGTTTAGAAAGCATCGTTCCTGTGAAACACAACTAGCTCTTTATTCACATGAAGTGTTGAGTGCTATTGACAAGGGATTTCAGATTGCTTCCGTATTTCTGGATTTCCAGAAGGCTTTTGACACTGTACCACAAAAGCGGTTCGTAGTGAAATTGCGTGCTTATGGAATATCGTCTCAGTTATGTGACTGGATTTGTGATTTCCTGTCAGAGAGGTCACAGTTCGTAGTAATTGACGGAAAGTCATCGAGTAAAACAGAAGTGATTTCTGGCGTTCTCCAATGTAGTGTTACGGGCCCTTTGCTGTTCCTTAACTATATAAACGATTTGGGAGACAATCTGAGCAGCCGTCTACGGTTTTTTGCAGATGACGCTGTCGTTTATCGACTAATAAAGTCATCAGAAGAACAAAACAAACAGCAAAACGATTTAGAAAAGAAATCTGAATGGTGCGAAAAGTGGCAATTGACCCCAAATAACGAAAAGTGTGAAGTCATCCACATGAGTGCTAAAAGGAATTCGTTAAACTTCGCTTACACGATAAATCAGTCTAATCTAGAAGCCGTAAATTCAACTAAATACCTAGGTATTACAATTACGAACAAATTAAATTGGAAGGAACACATAGAAAATGTTGTGGGGAAGGCTAACTAAAGACTGCGTTTTATTGAGAGGACACTTAGAAAATGTAACAGAGCAACTAAGGAGACTTGCCTACACTACCCTTGTCCGTCCTCTTTTAGAATACTGCTGCGCCGTGTGGGATCCTTACCAAGTAGGACTGACGGAGTACAACGAAAAAGTTCGAGGAAAGGCAGCACGTTTTGTATTATCGCGAAATATGGGAGAGAGTGTCACAGAAATGATATAGGATTTGGGTTGGAAATCATTAAAAGAAAGGCGTTTTTCGTTGCGATGGAATTTTCTCACGAAATTCCAATCACCAAACTTTTCCTCCGATTGCGAAAATATTTTGTTGACACCGACCTACATAGGGAGGAACGATCACCACTATAGAATAAGGGAAATCAGAACTCGTACGGAAAGATATAGGTGTTCATTCTTCCCACGCGCTATACGAGATTGGAATAATAGAGAATTGTGAAGATGGTTCGATGAACCCTCTGCCAGGAACTTGAATGTGATTTTCAGAGTGTCCATGTAGATGTAGATGTAGATGCATTGTTTTGTTATACTCTATTTCAGCTTAAAAATTGATTTTACGACGGGTGTGAGCTGGCACCCTACGACGAAAAACGTAGCCAAACATTGAGACCAGCCACATCTCTGGACCGCTCAATTAGCCTGAGTGTAACAAATATATATACTTTCGTGTCAAAGCACTTGGGGGCTCGAGCCGAACTATTCAAACCTCAATTTCTAGTGCCCAGTACAATCGTAAGTGGATAGGTGGAAAGAGTAGATTGAAGGCCTCTGTGAGTGGGAATATCTGTCTGATGTGATAGAAGAAGAAACAAGAGTTGATATAGAAAAGACATGGGATTCAGTATTGGAATCAGTATCCTAACATTTCATGGAAAAGGCATGGGATTCAGTATTGGAATCAGTATCATAGCATTTCATGAGAATTTCTAAAATCATTGGGGGAAGTGGCAACAAAGCGACTAATCACGGTGATGTGCAGAATATATGATTTCTGGCGATATGCCATCTGACTTCCGAAAAGATGTCTTGCACACAATTCCGAAGGCTGATAAGTGCTAGAATTATCGCGCAATGAGCTCAACAGTTCATGCATCCTATTTCCTGAGAAGAGCAATACAAGGAAAAGCCAAAGAAACTGGTGCACCTGCCTAATAATACTGTGTTGCCCCCCCCCCCCCCACCCCCTCCTCGCCCGAGCATGCAGAAGTGCCGCAACACGATGTGGCATAGACTCGACTAATGTAAGTAGTGCTGGAGGGAATTGTCACCGTTAAACCTGCAGGGCTGTCCTTAAATCCGTAAGAGTACGACGGGGTGGAGATCTCTTCTCAACAGCACGTTACAATGCATCCCAGATAGTCCTGATATTCAAGGTACACTCGTGAAATGGTCGTACGGGAAAACCCCTACTTCATCGCTACCTCGGAGATGCTGTACACCATCGCTCGTTTGCCAACTACATTATCACGTACAAAGTAACTAAAATCTTGATAACCTGCGATTGTAGCAGCAGTAACCAATCCAACAACTGCGCCAGACACTCGTTGTCTTATTTAAGCGGTGCCGACCGCAGCGCCCCATTCTGAGTGTTTATATATCTCTGTATTTAAATACACATATCTGCATACTTATATCAGTTTCTTTGGCGCTCCAGTGTATTAGGACTGAAAAGAAAATTGGGGATGTATTAGACGACTATCAGTTTCGCTTTAGGAAACGTATGACGCTAGAGAGGCAGTTCTGACGTTGTGGTTGATAATAGAAGTAAGACTAAAGAAAAAAGGACGCACGTTCATAGGATTTGTTGTTCTTGAAAAGGCGATCGACAGTGTCACATGGTGCAAGATGTTCGAAGTTCTGAGGAAAATAGGGGTTGGTTACAGGGAGAGACGGGTAATATACAACTCGTACAGTAGCGAAGACGACATAATATGAGTGGCAGACCCAGAACGAACTGCTCGAGTTAAAAAGGGCACTAGAAAGGGATGTAGTCTTTCGCCTCTACTGTTGAATCTATATACTGCAGAAGCAATGATGGAAGTGAAAGAAAGGTTCCAGAGTGGAATTAAAATTCAATGTGAAAGGATATCAGTGGTAGTATTTGCTGGTGACTTTGCTATTTTTAGTAATCGTGAAAAGGAATTACATGATATTTTGAATGAAATGAACAGTTTAATGAGGACTGAGGGTAAATAAATGAAAGAAAGACTCAAGCAATGATAAGTAGCAGAAATGAGAACCGTGAGAAACGTATCAGGAGTGGTGATCAAGAGGCAGAATTCTACTATCTAGGCAGCAAAATAATCTATGTGGACGGAGCAAGGAGAACTTAAAAAGCAGACTAGCTCTGTCAAAAAGGGCTTTCCTGGCCAAGAGAAAACTACTAGTATCAACCATAGGCCTTAATTTGAGAAAGAAATTTCAGAAAACGTGCATTTTGAGCAGATCGTTGTACAATAGAGAAACATGACTATGGGAAAACCGGAACAGAATAGAATCAAAGCATATGAGATATGACGCTACGGTCAAATGTTGAAAATTATCTGGACTCATAAGGTTCGGAATGAGGAGGTTCTGCACGGAATCGGAGAGGAAAGGAATATATGGGGAACACTGATAAGAAGAAGGGACAGGGCGCCTGGTTATATGTTAAGACTAGAGAAAGCTCCGAAGAATTTGGTAAGATTTGTAGATGAGATGAAAGGAAGATAAGAGAAATAAATAGCAATAAAAGTATGGATAGTGTTAACAATGTGACAGAAATACTGGTTCACTGCTGGAAACAAAGAAAACAACTAAGATTTGCCTAGAGGTATACTACACCGATGACAAAACCTCCTCTTTAATACAGAGGGCTATTAAAGACGCTGGTTACATTGCATTTTATTCCAGAGTCACGTGGCTGAAGTGGGGAAGGAGGCGGAGAAGGATTTAATGCTGAGCATGCGTACAAGATGCTGGACGCATTCTAAGCGGTATTTTAGTTATTAAATTGTGGTACCTATTTGATAAGTGAGGAGAAGTGCTGTGCACACCAGTGATTAACAAAAAAATGAAGAAAATACGGCGTATGAAAATTATGTCACCCATCTGGTCCCATCCACTATTATTGATCTTAGGAACTGCTTTGGATATGCATTGAGCAACGGGTCACCACCGTTTTCAGGGACGAAGGGTGACCTACATATTACTTGAAAAGACGTTTGTTATTTAATTGCCCATGACTGTACGTACATAATATTTAGACAAGACGGTGAAATCCACTGCCAGTTTTCCGAGTACTGATACTTCGTTAATACGTGAGTACAAAAAATTATTACAGTAAATGTTTGATTTCGTTCTACAGAAACTAATTTTATGCGCTAGCCCTGTTGTTCGCAACAAGTGTTTGTAACGGATCCGTTTCGTTTGCATCTGCCGATCTCAGTGTTCCACGTGAAGTAAGTATGAACACAGAGATGACCGATGCTTTCACCTAACCGAAGTTTTTGATTTCTGTCAGTGAACCAGACCCAAAATCACAACACATTAGATCGAGGCTGAAAGCAGTCATTCGTATGGGTACGTCAGCCAATCCATATAAATCGAGAAAGAATTATGTAAACACTTCACCACTTTATTTGTGATAAACGGAGGTTCACCAATCTGCATAATGTGTAGTGCTGTCCCACTGCGAAATTGCTGGCCGTACACACGTCTTCCGGGTTTTCGGGACAACTAAGATTCACCTGTTGTCGTTGTTAAAGTGGGGAGTGGATCTAAAGTGGCAAGACACAGAACATTTTTTGCACGCAGTTAGTTTCTAACGCATCAGCTTGTAATGTTGTTGCATTAATGTGAGGTGTAAGCGGTGCTGATATTCAAGACCATAAAAGCGGTTTAAACGCTGTGAGCTGTCTGGGGAAGTTAACCTTGCATTACTGAGCAACTGTTTCACCAGGTATCCAGTCTAGTTTACCAAATTCCCAGCCAGACTAACATTAATTACAATCTTTTAATAGCCATACGACAACCGGTGATATATATATATATATAAAAGAGAAATAAAAAGAAATAAATCAGTTTATATTTGGAAATTTATTTTAACATTGATCATTGAAATTTCAGCATATTAAACTTTATTCATAACTGAACTGGTGCCTTATTTAGGATTGTGAAAATGTGAGTTTGTAATCTTACAGAACACATCAAATATGGAGCCAAGATTGGGAGACTACATGCAACACTGCATTCATAAAATAACACACGAAGAACGTTGAAACATATGCAAGAGGAAATTAACCACAACCAACCGATTCAATTTTCACCCAAAGAAGTTACATTCGTAGCGCAATCCTGTCCGTCATGTAATTACACTGGTATACTAATTTCATACTAACTCTCTGTGAAATCTTCCCGAAAAGAATAGCTGAGGGCTACTTTGATGATTACACCACATGCTTCACGTGGTCAACTTGGTTAACACAAAGAGTGTAACTCCACAGTAATTTTGATAATTAAAATAAATTATATCGAAAAGCAATTTACAAAAGAAAAACCTCGAACTGGTTACTATCGTCTTACTATTAACCTGATGGGTCAAACAATTGTATAAGCACGTGGTACTGGTCTCACAAAGTACACCCCACGTGGGCTGAACATAAAGAAAAGTTGCTACATTGAAAAATATTGTCAAGACGAGATGTTATAATCTCACGCACATTCACATTTAAGATTGATGATCTTAGAGTTACTGATCAACACATGGTTCCACTTTACTCACAAAGTAGTGACAAAGCAACTACTGGAAGATATTCTGAACTTCACACTCGAAATACACTGGGTTGCAATTTAAGATAAGATTAGATATTTTAGAGCTAAACCTGAAATAAAGGTGATTAAATTTTCAGTTAGGCTGAACTTAAGAAATCCATTGTCCTACGGACTTAGCAGACACGCGCTTAGCCGGAGATCTTACCACTTCAGACGCTCGCCGTGGACCGACTGACCTGGGCCGCTACAGAGCGTGCTTAACAGATACAAACGGAAGTGACCAGAAAGGCAGCTTCCTATACCAACATGACCAGCGACGGACAGGACCATACTAAGAATAGAAACCTCTCTGCTTTTAGAAAGCGTAGCTACCTGTTCCGACGTTGGTCCTACTGTTCTCTAGCAGACAGGATTGTCTGCTACCATCAAGCATGCAACTAGAAATACATTTGCTCATTCATCCTCTCACACAGAAGGGAAGGGGGATGACAGTATTGACAGTATCTTATGGTATACAGTATATAAAAGAAAGCGGATGTAGGTTCTGTATGAGACTGTGTGACATGAATTACTTATAAACTGTGTTTTAAAGTGTAGTAGTGTGACAGATCGTTCTTGTTTATGTGTAAAAGTAACACGTTTCACTGCTCAGTCTCCTCCCAGATAGTCAGAAACACCACAGTAAATTTAGAAGTGGAATGTATGCCGTAAATGACAACAGATTTAAGAAATTAACATGAAAGGAATCCAACAGAGACCTTTCAAGCTCTTTTTCAGCAGTAAGGGGTGTAATAGTTATGGATGTTGGCAAAACCGCTAAAGAGAAACAAGGCATCGTCTGACGACAATAAATTGCCAAAAAGTCCCGGTAATTTCTCATGTCACAGCTAAACGATTTCAGTTAACTCCGTTCTACGCTGAGTAGTTTTAGAGAAAAATATTGTTACACTCCGTTCACCGTAAGAATAAACGTGATGCAAATGGCTCTGAGCACTATGGGACTCAACTGCTGTGGTCCCCTAGAACTTAGAACTATTTAAACCTAACTAATCTAAGGACATCACACACCCATGCCCGATGCAGGATTCGAACCTGCGACCGAAGCAGCAGCGCGGCTCCGGACTGGAGCGCCTAGAACCGCACGGCCACCGCGGCCGGGCCGTGATGCAAACAAACACAAACGTGATGACTGGTTAGAAGCCGTAGCACAGGTATACTACATCTGCATCTACGTGATTTCTCTGCTATTCACAATAAAGTGTCTGGCCGAATCTGCAAGGAACCACCTTTAAGCTGTCTCTCTACCGTTCCACTCTCAAACGGCGCGCGGGAAAAACGAGCACTTAATTTTTTCTGTGCGAGCCCTGATTTCTCTTATTTTATCTAGATGGTAATTTCTCCCTATGTAGGTGGGTGGCAACAGAATGTTTTGCCAATCGGAGGAGAAAACTGGTGATTAAAATTTAATGAGAAAATCCCGTCGCCACGAAAAACTCCTTTGTTTTAATGATTGCCATTCCAACTCACGTGTCATGTGTTTGGCACTATATCTTCGATTTCGCGATGATACAAAACGAGCTACCCCTCTTTGTACTTTTCCGATGTCATCCGTCAGTCCCACCTGATGCGGATGCCACACCTCACAGCAATACTCCAGAATAGGGCAGACAAGCGTCGTGTAAGCAGTCTCTTTAGTAGACCTGTAGCAGTCTTTGGTTTGCTCTGCCTACAACATTATCTATGAGATCGTTCCAATTTAGGTTATTTGTAATCGTAATCCATAAGTATTTAGTTAACGTTACAGCCTTCAGATTTATGTGACTTACTGCGTATCGAAATTTAGGGCATTTGTTTTAGAAGTCATGTGAAAAACTTGACACTCATCTTTATTCAGGGCCAGTTGCCACTTTTGGTACCACACAGATATCTTATCTACAACATTTTGCAATCTGTTTTGCTCATCTGTTGACTTTACAAGACGGTAAATGACAGAATCATCTGCAAACAATCTAAGAGGGCTACTCAGATTGTCTCCTATGGCGTTAATATAGATCAGGAAGAGTAGAGGGCCTATAGCACTTCCTTGAGGAACACCGGATATTACTTCTGTTTTACTCGGTGACTTTTCCTCTATTACAAAGAACTGTGACCTTTCTGACAGGAAATCACGAATCCAGTCGCACAACTGAGGTGATATTCCATAGACATACAGTTTGGTTAGAAGAAGCTTGTGAGGAACGGTGTCGAAAGCCCTCTAGAAATCTAAACATATGGAATCAATTTGACATCCCCTGTCCATAGCACTCATTACTTCATGAGTATAAACAGCTAGCTGTGTTTCGCAAGAACGATATTTCCTGAATCCTTGCTGACTATGTGTCAATAAATCGTTTTCTTCGAGGTACTTCATAATGTTCGAATACAGTATATGTTCCAAAATCCTCCTGCAAATCGACGTTAGTGATATGGGCCTGTAATTCAACGGATTACTCCCATTTCCCTTTTTGGGTATTGGTGTGACTTGTACAGTTTTCCAGTCTTTAGGTACGGATCTTTCTGTGAACGAGCGGTTGTCTATAATTGCTAAATATGGAGCAATTTTATCAGCATACTCTGAGAGGAACCTGACTGGTACACAATCTGGACTGGAGGCCTTGGCTTTATTAAGTGATTTAAGCTGCTTTGTTACACCGAGGATATCTACTTCTATATTTCTCATCTTGGCAGTTGTTCTGGATTGAAATTCAGGAATATTTACTTCGTCTTCTTTGGTGAATTGGTTTCGGAAATCTGTGTTTAATAACTCTGCTTTAGTGGCACTGTCATCAGTGGCTTCATCGTTGTTATCGGGCAGTGAAGGTATTGATTGCGTCTTGCTAATGGTGTGCTTTACATATGGCCAGAATCTCTTTGGGTTTTCTGCCAGATTTCGATACGGAATTTCGTTTTGGTAATTATTAAAAGCATCTCGCGCTTTATTTCCAACTTCTTCAAAACTTTGCCAGTCTTGGGAATTTCGCGTTCTTTTAAATTCGGCATTATTTTTTCGCTGCTTCTGCAACAGAGATCTGACCCGTTTTGTGTACCATGGGGGTATCAGTACCATCACTTATTCGTTTAATTTATCTCTCAATTGCAGTCGATACTATCTCTTTGAAATCATTCCACAAATTTTCTACGCTTACATGATCAGATCGGAAGGAGTGAAGACTGTCTCTTAAAAAGGCATTAAGAGCACTTTTATCAGCTTTTTTAAATAGATATACTTCGCGTTTCTTTTTTATGGTTGTAGGTGTTACGGTATTCAGCGTAGAAGCAACTGCCTTGTGGTCGCTAATCCCTGTATTCGTCACGATACTCACTATATGCCCACGATTATTTGTTGCTAAGAGGACAAGATGCTTTCGCAACTATTTACGCTTCGAGTGGACTCATGAACTAATTGTTCAAAATAATTTTCTGAGGAAGCATTCAGTACAATTTCGGATGACGTTTTATGCCTGCCACCGGGTTTAAATGCACAATTTTTCCAGCACATCGGGGGTAGTTAGAAGTCACAACCGACTATAATTGTATGAGTGGGGTACCCATTTGAAATGAGACTCAAGTTTTCTTTGAACTGTTCAGCAACTATATCTTCAGAGTTGGGGGGTTCGGTAAAACGATCCAATTAATAGTTTCATCTGATTGTCTGGTATAACCTCTACCCATACTATTTTGCAGAAACTATCTACTTCAATTTCACTACAAGGCAAACTGCTTCTGACAGCAATAAATACTTCACCATCAACTATACTTAATCTATCCTTTCTGAACACTGTTAGATCGTTTGAAAAAATTACGGCTGAACTTATTTCCGGTTTTAGCCAGCTTTCTGTACCTATAACTACTTGAGCTTCAGTGCTTTCTATCACGGCTTGAAGCTCTGGTTCTTTCCCAACACAGCTACGACAATTTACAACTTCAGTATCGACCGTTACTACAACTACCTTGCTGTGTTTTACCTGCCCCCTTTTAGACAGACGCCCTTTATGTGGTTCGCTCAGACGTCTAACCTAAAAAACCGCCCAGTACCTTTTACACAGCCTCCGCTACCCGTGTGTAGTGGTCTCTTGACCTATTAAGCGAAACCGGGAAACCCACCACCCGATGGCGCAAGTCAAGGAATCTGCAGCTTTTGATTCAGACCCTCCACTCAGCTCTGCACCAAAAGACCACAGTCGGTTCTATCGATGATGCAGCAGATGCCTTAATCTCGGAAGCAAGACTGGCAATCTTTACCATTTCCGCTAGCCGCCTGAAACCAGAGAGAAATTCCTCTGATCCAAAGCGACGCACGTCAGTGGTACTGACATGAGTCACCACCTGCAGTTGGCTGCATCTTGTACTCTTCATGACCTTCGGAAGCACCCTTTCCACATCCGGAATCACTCCCCCCACGTACGGACACGGAGTGCACACTGGCTTCTTTCCCCTCCTTGGCAACCATGTTCCTAAGGGGCCCCATTACGCGCCTAACGTTGGAGCTTCCAACTACCAGCATACCCAACCTCTGTGAATGCCCAGATCTTGTGGGATAAGAAGCTTCCTCTGAAACAGGGTGGACGACTGCATCCGGCTTAGAGACACCGTCAGCCACAGATAACGCCCGAAACCTGTTCGTCAAACGAACTGGGGAGGCCCTACGATTGGTCATTCAGAAAGTTTTTTGCTGCCTGCCGTACTTCGGAAAGGTCTCTCACTCGATCACGGGTGAGGGGTCAACGTCAGTGCAGGCAGTACCTGGAGCAGCCACAGTAGTGGACCGATCAGGGGACACATGGGCGTGCTCGACGTCCCTCGCATCCCTGTGTCTGATCCCCCACAGTGATGCTCCTTGGCAGCAGCCTCAAGCTGTTGATGGAAGCCAACACAGCCTGGAGCTGTGAGTGAAGGGTCACCAACTCAGCTCGTATCTGTACACATAAATCACAGTTCCCATTCATTACTGGGGTCGCTCCTGTTTGAAGCTCATAAAAATATGCAACAAACGAATGGTGTACTTGGCTTATTAGGATCAGGGATTTGGAGTGCTCTCTCACTGACGATCTAACCGAGAATGAGCTACACTAACCAACCACTGGTATTGTCACGCTCTCGAAAGTAGGGCCTATTTGTATATTAAATGGTTAAAATGGCTCTGAGCACTATGGGACTTAACATCTGAGGTCATCAGTCCCCTAGCACTTACAAGGGGAGGCCGCCAATTGTGAAATTCAGATTCGATTCATACTGCGCATAATAAAAGCTCATGGCCAGAGGTGTAATGTGGCAAAGCACCAAGATGCACTTCTCAGCCGTTGTCGAGAAAATCGACAGTTAAAATAAACCGTTGCCGTGAAATACTCTCTACGATTAATAATTTTCTACAGCGTCGTGGCGCAGCGGTAAGCGCTCGGGTTCGTAATCCGAAGGTCACCGGATCGAATCTCGCGCCATGCAACACTAATTTTAATTATTAGTTTTTTGTATTATATATATATATATATATATATATATATATGAAATATATATATATATATATATATATATATATATATATATATGAAATACAAAAAACTAATAATTAAAAACAGTGTTGCACGGCGCGAGATTCGATCCAGTGACCTTCGGATTACGAACCCGAGTGCTTACCGCTGCGCCACGACGTTGTACAAACGTGTACCAAAGCTCTCACGTCGGCACTGATTTTCGACGATGTTATAACTTGCGGTAGGGACCGCATCTACCTTCTTTCGAAGTTAGCAGGCAACTAGACTGTTATGCGGCGGCTCGTTTCGGCCCATTCAACATCTGTCCTTCAAGTGTAACGAGCGAGTAACGGAGTTTATATTTCATACCTGCCACAGCAAATTTGTGTTCGTGGGGTTTCTATTATAATTCGAACGTTTGATTTACGCTATACGTATTCGTTTCGGAATATCGTTTCTACGTCTTCCGTTAACTATACGTGGTTAACATTATGAAGACAATTAATAACATTTGTGAAATACAACTTTGTTTGCGGAAAACATAATGATGTTCGAAGTCGCCAGTTTTCCACGACAAACGACTTTCAACAACTTATTATATGCATAATTGTTGCAAATGATTGGCGGGAATTATATATATATATATATATATATATATATATATATATATATATATATATATGTGTGTGTGTGTGTGTGTGTGTGTGTGTGTGTGTGTGTGTGTATGTATACACACATTTGAATTACAAAAAACAAATACCAAAAAAAAAGAAGGTTTCGTGGCGGGAGATTCGATCCCGTAACCTTCGGATTACGAACACGAGCGCTTACCCCTGCGCCACGACGCTGTAGAGAATTATTAATCGTAGAAAGTATTTCACCGCAACGGTTTATTTTAACTGTCGATTTTCTCGACAACGGCTGAGAAGTGCATCTTGGTGCTTTGCCACATTACACCTCTGGCCATGAGCATTTATTATGCGCAGTATGAATCGAATGTGAATTTCACAATTGGCGGCCTCCCCTTGTTAGAACTACTTAAACCTAACTAACTTAAGGACATCACACACATCCATGCCCGAGGCAGGATTCGAATCTGCGATCGTAGTGGTCGCGCGGTTCGAGACTGTAGCGCCTAGACCCGCTCGGCCACTCCGGCTAGCTTTGTATGTTAGATTTATTACTACTAAGTTACGTTAAATGAAACTTTAAGATATTCAAATGTGTAAACAGCCATTACCGTTTTTCTTTATGATGCTTTAGCTATGTAGTTTTTCTTTCAAAAATCGTGTACAGTCACAGTCTCTGCACTGTTGTGCTCTGATTGTCACGCTGGTAATACGCTGCTTGGAAAATAGAGGCTGCTTTTTGTAGTAGTGAAACACTAAAAAGTGCTGAGAAATAGGTTGTTCTTAATATTTTTCATAAATTTACAGAAATAGTCGGCTTTGAAATTTTCTGCGGGACTGTATTATATACAGTTGACATATACATCCGCATCTGATGTATAGCGGAGTCGGTAGCGTAGTTGATTATTAACCAACAATAGTTCGTGGTTCGATGGTTTAAGTCTCAATAGTCATTTTTTTCGTTCAATTTAAAATATTCACATCTCGTAATTGTAAAAGTCATAATCATTTTTTGTGAATAAAGCGCGTCTTCTTGCTTCTAATTACATATCGCACGCGAAATTGCTGTTTTCATTTCATATACAAATTCTTAATTCTCGATTTTTATGAAAGGTTGTTAGTAAAGGTTGCTTAAATTAACAGCTATTTAAAATAACAATTTAATTTTTAAGGGCCCGAGAAATAACAAGACAGTTAAGCTGCCGAATGTATTGGAACTAACGCACACAGCTTTTTCACAGGTCACAGGCAGGAGATAGAACGGCACAAAATAAGAGGAGAAAATGCGGCGCCTAGTTGGCTTCGTGGACTCTACTGTAAATCAACTCGTTATCAACCTAGCAGATGACAGTTCTAGAATTGAAATGTATTTCTCGGTTTCTGATAAGGAAGGAGCTAAGAGATTATCAGACGACTGGCTATAATTAATGCCTTCTGTCGCTTCATTGTTCTACAGTACAGTGGAATCTGAACAGTATGCTTTTGTGTCACACATAGCTCGCTGAGAAAAATTACCCTAGTTTTAAGTTAGGAATTGTCATCACTCTTGTTTGTAAATAGAATACTATGCCAGGTGAGAAGGAGATCATTTCATGCTTTTCGTCTGGTAAGCTAACAGGCGCGCGGTAGTGCTGGAGTTTTGCCGAATATTATTTCGTTCTCTTTAAAAATTAAACGGCATTCGAAGCTATATTGTTTCTTTATTCGTCTCTTTTTACGTCTGAACTGCAACTGCTCACATCATTGCAGCTTAGTTGGACCTCTGGCTGGCCATTGTCGATGCGCCAGTAAGGCTGTTGTACCGCATTATCGCTCAGTCTATGTGTGTGTGACACAGCGTAAAACGTACCCTTATGATCGTACTAGACTGCACTGGACACAGCTTGCCTTTCGCTCCACGTGAAACGAAATCCAACGAGATTCAAGCAAACGCGTAGGAACACACGTCGTAATGTTTATATCAGGTTTGTTCTTATGATGAACAGAGTATAGATTTAGGTGCAACCTACTTCTTGAAAGGGAAAACTTTTTCATAACTGCTGAAAGTGTATGAAGCCTTAGGCACCTGTCGTGATACCTTTAACGCAATTTCGGGTGAACTCCGGGTAAACATCTCATTAATGGCAACAATATTGTCCTCCCATTGATGACACTGTCCGTTTTATAAGCTTCAGATGATAATTTTCAGTGGTTCATTAAGAGGACATACGCAGTATCGCCCGAAGATTCCACGAATGTGCAAAGAAAGTAAGGGGGGAGGTGGTATTGTCAGAATAACTGCTACAGCCCTAAACTTAAGTAATTTAAGAAACCACGAAAAAAAATATATATTTTAAATGCTGAGCGTATAGGATGTTTCTACCTCGCTTCTCTTTGAATATCTGCAGCTTAAAAGCAAGTCAATCTAGATCGGATTGATAGACGTAGAAAAAAGATTACGGCAGCACTATATATAACAAGATGAACTCTTCGTGCTCCAGCACTGCCGTCTTATAGCATGGTAGTTACTGGGTCGTACATGATTACAGTCACTTTCCTGCGACTGTCCATACTACAAGTCTACATGTGGAGCTTGCCTGCGGCATTACAGTCATAACAATGTTCTGCAATTTATTGTCAAATGATTCATGCTTCACTAAGCTATAGCTATGTTTGTGCTTTCCCTAATTAATAGAAACGAGGTGTATTGCGGTAGAGATTTTCAGTAAATAATTACGTTATTACAGATGCTTTCATTTTTCAGTACCGTTAGGCAGATGGTGACGAAAACAAATTGCATTTATTGCCTTTTCAATTTGTTACTCACTTTTTCTGCTTTCCACCAAATTACACACTGCCTGGCCATGAGTAAACGAAATGGAATTTCGCGGGCTGAGATGGTGTGTATAGTTATTTTTAGTGATTACAAAATCGAATCACTTTTACAAAGAACATTGCCGAGTGAGCCCACTAGTCGGTATGGCGTTGCAGCCTCTTGGGTTATCGCAGTACTCGGGATTGGTAGTTTCGTTAAATTCTGTATTTACAGTGATTAACCAAAAAGTAAATACTGAATACTGCAATATTATTTACTCTGTTAAATATTGTGGGCTAGCATGAGACTCTTAAATAACCCAGTACCACGAAAACGCACGTACAGATATAGGATATTCTGAAGTACGGATATAGGATATTCTGAAGTAGGCACGAAATACACTCCTGGAAATTGAAATAAGAACACCGTGAATTCATTGTCCCAGGAAGGGGAAACTTTATTGACACATTCCTGGGGTCAGATACATCACATGATTACACTGACAGAACCACAGGCACATAGACACAGACAACAGAGCATGCACAATGTCGCCACTAGTACAGTGTATATACACCTTTCGCAGCAATGCAGGCTGCTATTCTCCCATGGAGACGATCGTAGAGATGCTGGATGTAGTCCTGTGGAACGGCTTGCCATGCCATTTCCACCTGGCGCCTCAGTTGGACCAGCGTTCGTGCTGGACGTGCAGACCGCGTGAGACGACGCTTCAGCCAGTCCCAAACATGCTCAATGGGGGACAGATCCGGAGATGTTGCTGGCCAGGGTAGTTGACTTACACCTTCTAGAGCACGTTGGGTGGCACGGGATACATGCGGACGTGCATTGTCCTGTTGGAACAGCAAGTTCCCTTGCCGGTCTAGGAATGGTAGAACGATGGGTTCGATGACGGTTTGGATGTACCGTGCACTATTCAGTGTCCCCTCGACGATCGCCAGTGGTGTACAGCCAGTGTAGGAGATCGCTCCCCACACCATGACGCCGGGTGTTGGCCCTGTGTGCCTCGGTCGTATGCAGTCCTGATTGTGGCGCTCACCTGCACGGCGCCAAACACGCATACGACCATCATTGGCACCAAGGCAGAAGCGACTCTCATCGCTGAAGACGACACGTCTCCATTCGTCCCTCCATTCACGCCTGTCGCGACACCACTGGAGGCGGGCTGCACGATGTTGGGGCGTGAGCGGAAGACGGCCTAACGGTGTGCGGGACCGTAGCCCAGCTTCATGGAGACGGTTGCGAATGGTCCTCGCCGATACCCCAGAAGCCACAGTGTCCCTAATTTGCTGGGAAGTGGCGGTGCGGTCCCCTACGGCACTGCGTAGGATCCTACGGTCTTGGCGTGCATCCGTGCGTCGCTGCGGTCCGGTCCCAGGTCGACGGGCACGTGCACCTTCCGCCGACCACTGGCGACAACATCGATGTACTGTGGAGACCTCACGCCCCACGTGTTGAGCAATTCGGCGGTACGTCCACCCGGCCTCCCGCATGCCCACTATACGCCCTCGCTCAAAGTCCGTCAACTGCACATACGGTTCACATCCACGCTGTCGCGGCATGCTACCAGTGTTAAAGACTGCGATGGAGCTCCGTATGCCACGGCAAACTGGCTGACACTGACGGCGGCGGTGCAGAAATGCTGCGCAGCTAGCGCCATTCGACGGCCAACACCGCGGTTCCTGGTGTGTCCGCTGTGCCGTGCGTGTGATCATTGCTTGTACAGCCCTCTCGCAGTGTCCGGAGCAAGTATGGTGGGTCTGACACACCGGTGTCAATGTGTTCTTTTTTCCATTTCCAGGAGTGTAGTATTTTATACACAGCGCGCGACTCACCACCGTCTAACAGATAGTTCGCGTGAGCGCTGCTATTATGGAGAGAAAATGTGCGTGCTTTTACGCGAACTGTAATGATTAATTTGGTTCTCAGGGGCTACTGGTCATTTATGTGCCAACTTTCACAAAGAAACAGAGATATTTTTTATGCTTATTAGACGGAATATTTTTCTGTATTTACTATTCGTTATCTGCAAGGCAAAAACTGAGGAGAATCTCATCTGCCGTTAAGAGCCAATCTTAAACATACTGAACTCATTCAGTACGAAAACATTAATGAATGGAATTTTTGTTTACTTTACTAGCTTTGAAACTATTAAAAGATCAAAGTAGAGAAGTTCCCGCATTTACATTTAATATTACATACTGAATTTCTAACTAAAAAATATCGTCAGCGTAATGGCCGACCAAATGCTGCTAGGGAAAGAGAGCTCCCCGCAACACGAAGTTCTGAAATACAATTAATTACAATTAATGGTGGCTATTGTGGGAGGTGTTCACTACTTCAATAACCAACACTTTGTAATAGCAATTGGACATATATTCTGATAACTTACAGACAGACTTACATTAAATATCAGACTGTGCTACAATGGCGGCCTTCCTCTTGACGAAACAAGCTAGGAAAAAAATCTAACCCAAAAAAACATTATCTCTGTTCTTCTTCATTATATTACACAGATACTATATACAAAAAGGCTATTTGTTAAACGCATCGCTGTTTGCAAGCTTTACAGATAATAAACTACACTATTTAATATACGATATTCATCGCGCATGCGGACCTAGTCTTTCTGTTTTTTTTTCACACCAAAAAAAACCTTTCAATTTTTCTCGAAATGTCAATTTATGTGACGTTCGGTCACATGGGCCCCCTAGTGAGGATGTAAATAGCAATGTTTACTTTTTTACGTACAGTTTCACTAACCTATCATAGCATTAGTTAAGTGTTACTGTTCACATGAGTATGGTAGGTACATTTGGACTCAATTCACAATTATATGTGTCATACACAGTTCATGTGTTATAGACATGTTTCGATTTCTCCTCTTTATTACAGGTTAGTACGTTTACTAGGTTAGTTGGTTGATTTGCGGGGAAAAGACCAAACCCCGAGGTCATCGGTCTCAGCAGATTAGGGAAGGATGGGGAAGGAAGTCGGACGTGCCATTTCAAAGGAACCATCCCGGCATTTGCCTGAAGCGATTTAGGGAAATCACTGAAAACCTAAATCAGGATGGCCTGACGCGGGATTGAACCGTCGTCCTCCCTAATGCGAGTCCAGTGTGCTAACCACTGCGCCACCGCGCTCGGTTTTTTGGTTTAAAAGGGGGTGGGAAGGGACCAAACTGCCGTTTACTAGGTCTAACCCTACTTTTTAGCAAGAATTTGAACAACCCGGAATCCTACAGACCCGATACAAATGTGCTTACGCTCCCCCATTTCGGTTACAGGCTTAAAGAAAAACGGTTCAAAAACTCCCCCCGGAGCCTTTGGATTGTTGACATCTAAGCTTTTTATACTCTTAGTTACTTTTATGCTGATAGTATAGCAATTGAATTAATCAACAAAGAAAGATATACATATACATCACAACAAGTAATATATAGTAACTGAAATTACGTACACAGTACGTTTTTCTTAGAATAACAAGGTTCGAAAAATATTGGTCTGCGCCTGCAGTAGTTGTAACTGTCTTGTCACACATTTTGTGTAACATGCACATATACCTCACAACAAGAAAGAGATGGTAATTGATATTACGTACACAGTACGTTTGATTTGAAATATTAAAGTTCATCTTCATGAAGGAATATTTGTCGAAGCAAGCAATATACGTAACTGTCTTGGCACACAATTTGCCTAGTTTACAAAGTTATTTGTGATATACGTTTGGTTTTACACATGAAGTCAGTTTTTTCAGTTTCCATGTCCTTTGCACACTATGTTTGTTACAAGTTTACATTGTACTTAGTAATTATTATTTATTTCGTCGTAAACAATAAACACATTTCGAAGTTTCACCGAAGTAGGAGTCGTCGATGATGGTGTAGTGGTTGAGTTCTCGGCGAATCGTTGATGCGTGACGACAGAAGTGTGTACGGCAGCCTGCCGTAAGTAGCGACAGTTCGCTGAACGGCGCCGTGACGTCCTCGTAGTCAGCTGACGATCAGTCGCCAGGCGCCACGCATCAGCTGGGCAGTCAGGAATATCGGCCGGCCGCTGACCTTGCAGACAACATCAGTTCATCAGCAAAGCAGGACAAATACACATATCAAAGGTGCTGAAAGAAATGTTATTAATTTTTCAAGCACTCCTCAATCATTCGTGTATACGGTTTTTGTCTGCACTGATGTAATGTACTAAACTAAGAGATCCAGTTCCTGAAATAAGTTTCTGGCTCGAACTCGCACAGTCCACCATTTCAACTTGCTTTCCGTTAAGTGTTCGCTACTCTGCACTACACACTGTCACTGTGGCAAGCGTCCATGTGAGTACATTGCTGTGACACCTTTTCACTTCGCTACGCCGGCACTACGACGCCTCTAGCGTTCGTTTGTCGGCCGCTGAATCTGCAGTTCGTTGTGCGCTACCCATAGCATCCTTTCACAGTCCACTTGGGATATTCCGTTCATAGGAAGTTTATCTGGTCCACATAAACATTTCTTCACATTATGAATGTCAGTACTATTTGCGTATTAAATTATATACCCGGCAGAAGGCACCACGATGTATCCTGCTAATTTTATTTACATTAACTCACTGTACTTGTACAACAGTTATACACTGCGAAATACAGTCAACACTCACTGCGTTAGCACACAGTCTAATGTTCACTTTTCAAATCACATTCCAATTAGTGATTCATCTTATCCATATTGCACTATGTAAGCGTCCGGACAGTTTCATTTATAAGTTGGAACATATTAGCACATATTACTTAGGCTATATAAGAAATATGGCTTTCAAATTACATAGTAATATTTCATACAATAGGTAAATCAAAGTTATTTCTAGATACGGCTTTTCACTATGTATCAAGTGATTGATCTAGCCAGCACCTCTTATTTAAAGTTTCGACCAACTGGTCTTCCTGGACCCATGAGTTTAGTTGGTTTTCACGTATGGTATTTATAACCATTCAACACTGATTCACTTCTTTTGTTATTGTTGCACTCGCAATTGCCTTGCTGGTTCACGTGTGAGTGCAAGCGCTTCCAAGACGGAATCTATGCAGACATTAATCATTTGCCATACCTTCGATTATTATACTCTTTAAAGGATAAATCGTTAGATTTCACACATTCTGCTAATGATCCGCGGCTGGTATGTGTTTCCAGGAACCATACACAATGCGTTTTTTTCCATTTTGTGCAAGGCGCCACTAAACGGATTCATTTACTAATACTTTGTTTACATGCACACATTTAAATGCATGACTCTCCTTCACAAGAAACATACTCACACACATACTTAAAACTACCATATATACATACCTGAAATTAACCTTAACTAGCTCTGTGTTTACACCTTATACCTAATCTCTGTAGATTACCCCTCTTCTTGGTTCCAGATCAGAAGCACATGCACTTACACCCTTACCTTTAGTAACTGATATTGCGTGCTGCTGCGTATATCTCGGTTGAGACAACTGTATATATTGAGTCAGCTGCAGGTCCAAAATCTTCACTGCATCGGTCCCGTACAGTTCTCGTTCGGGTGCAAGTGTTTATGTTGGGGTGCATGGAACAATGTCACACATACAGGACTATTTCTTGCGCCAGACACATTATAACATACACAGAAATATATTTTACTAATATCTTTGAAATTTTTTCTCATAAATACAACTATATCTCAGTTATTCTTTATGTACCGAATATTTATGTGCATAACTTTGGTACATAAAAATTCGAGCCCCGCGTTCTTGGGCGTCACATATTGCGGTACTCGGGATTGGTAGTTTTGTTAAATTCGATGTTTACAGTGATTAATAAAAAAAATATTGAGTAACGCAATATTATTTACACTTTTGAATGTTGTGGGCTAGCATGAGACTCTGAAATTACCCAACACCACGATAACATACGTACGGACATCGGCTATTCCGAAGTACGCACGAAATAATATTTTATACACATCGCGCGACTCACCGCTCTCTAACAGATAGTTCGCGTGAGCGCTGCTATTATGGAGAGAAAATATGCGTGCTTTTACGCAAACTGTAATGATTAATTTGGTTCTCAGTGGCTACTGGTCATTTATGTACCAACTTTCACAAAGAAACTGAGATTTTTTTTATGCTTATTAAACAGAATATTTTTCTGTATTTACTATTCGTTATCTGCAAGGCATTAACTGAGGAGAATCTCATCTACTGTTAAGCGGCCAATCTTAAACATACTGAACTCATTCAGTACGAAAATATTAATGAATGTAATTTATTTTTACTTTACTAGCTTTGAAACTGTTATAAGATTAAAACAGAGAAGTCTCCCGCATTTACCTTTAATATTACAGACTGAATTTCTAACTAAAAAATATCGCCAGTGTAATGGCCGACCAAATGCTGTTGGAGAGAGAGAGCTACCAGCAACACGAAGTTCTGAAATAGAGTTATTAATTAGAATTAATGGTGGCTATTATGGGAGGCGGTCGCTACTTCAATAAGCAACACTTTGTAATAACAATTGGACATATATTCTGATATCTTACAGACAGACTTGTATTAAATATCAAACTGTGCTACAATGGCAGCCTTCCTCTAGACAAAACAAGCTAGAAAAAAAACTAACCCAAAAAAAAAAACATTATCTCTGTTCTTCTTCATCACATTACACAGATACAGTATACAAAAAGGCTATTTGTTAAACGCATCGCTGTTTGCAAGCTTTACAGATAATAAACTACACTATTTAACATACGATATTCATCGCGCACACGGACGTAGTCTTTCATATTTTTTAACACACAAAAAAACCTTTTAATTTTTCTCGAAATGTCAATGTATGTGACGTTCCGTCACAGGGTGTGGATGCATTCACTGATTTGATTGGGAATCGCTTCATAAAGCTGTTGCATTCTCTTCGGCAAACTGGCCGACTACTATTGCAACAGCACCTTGATATCCTTGATACCAGCATTGGGGCGGAGTTGATGTCCGAGCAGGTTCCACATATGTTATGTGGGGTACAGAACTACGTAGGTACCGCAGCATCACACAATAGGTAGTAGAGACACGCGGTACGTGTGGGCGAGCGTTATCCTGCTGAGAAATAGCAACATGTTGCCGTCCCATGAGAGGCTGTGCTGTCAGAGTTCCCTCAATCACTACAATCTCTACCACCTGTAACCTGAAGTCATACCCGATGGTTCTCCACACCATGGCGTCAGCAATAACACCGCTGTGCCTCCCTAGGTCGCCGCCATACCCGTCGTCGACAGTCTTCTAGGGCGGTGAAGAACCGCGATTTATCACAACGCAATAAAACGCCCTTCATCAGCTCTCCCTACCACGGCACTACTTCAAACGCAGCCATCTATGATCTAGTGTTAACAGCAGCCTATGCATACAACAGTAATTCCCTAGTCCACTCGCTGTTACTGTCTGACCAATGGTGCGGGATGACATAGATTTTTGTAGCTAGTCTATATTACTTGTTCTCTGATGTCAGGCGCAGATGTGAAGGGGTTACGATTTGCTTGGTACTCAGCATATTGATACGCTCTTATGGTGATCAGACGTGATCGACTGGAACGTGTAAGACGAGTATGCCTCCCCTCACATTCCTATGCAGTCCAACACTGGGCCACTGTCACATCCGAATGTTCCGCGAATCTGGATGTTGCAAGAGTCGACCATCCAGCCAAATGGACACGCCCAATGAGGCCCCTTTCAAACTCGGGTCAGGTGCTGGCAACGCTGTCTCAGACGACTACGTGGCATGTCGCAGTCTTTCACAGTTATGACTCAACACCTGACGCTGTTCACCCCCTTTTGTACCCTACCAGGCCTGGTTACAAAACTAAACACGAACGACACTACTGCGCTCCGGTGACCAATCTAAAAGGCCCAGTGAAATCTTTACAAGTTTTCACGCAGAGTAACTTACGCTACGCCTACGTGACACAAGTTGCCTGTCTTTCAGAACCGAAGCAGTTCTGTCCAATTAAAGCTGCTGACGAGACGCCTTGAGCCCTCTGCTGGAACTGCTACGTATGTGGGCACTGGAGGTTTGTGCAGTGCAGAGCGGTTGCCTCTCTCTCTCTTGTGGTCCACACCTAGAGCAGTACGTAGGTCTTTCTTGGGAGGCAGAGCCTCCGGCTCTGAGTTCCATGACCGACCACCAACATCAATTAACATGAACCGTCTCCCTTTCCGTTGCCCATTTCAGTTAGTTGTTCGACTTCCTTGGCTGGCTGCAACCCTGCGCAAAATGACGTCCGACCATGTCTTCTGGGTGCTTCACTTGTTTTATCAGGCAGTGTAGTCTGGTAGGAGAAACTGTGCTACACTTCCAAATAAGGAGAAAGGCAGTTGTTATGACCAAACGAGTTGACAGGCGTTAAGTGATATCCGCAATTGACGGAACGCTGTAACTTCTTAGGATAATGCAGTGAGAGCAATTTTCTCACGCGCGTATACGAACTGAACGGTTCTTCCAAGCAGCAATTCCGCAGGTACTCTAGAGCTGTAGAGAGGGTTCATGCATAAATGTATATCGTTACTCTAAAGGACGTCTTGCCGAAGACGCAGAAAATCTTCCGATTATGCATGCTGAGGTGACACTGCAGAAAGTCCGTACCGAGTCCGTAGACACTTACGGTGGAGTTTCTCTGTTTTGGTGACGAGCATGTGAAATGCCTAATTGTTGTGTAAGACAACATCTCACTTATCGTGAAACATTTTCTCATCTACGGTAATATTCCAGCAACGAATTAATGCCCACCAGACATTACACCTTCGCTAAAGTAACTGACAGTTCCGTAAATGACTTAATGTTATATATTTTACAAAAGTCAAGAATAGTTTAGACACTTGTTGAGGACAGCAGCTTGAATGAAGACGGTGACACAAGATACACAGTCGATAATGACGTGTTTCAGATCTGTGATATGTTAAAATACGTTATCGAGGAACTGGAGTGGTAAATAAACTGGGAAGTATACACCTTGATAGTAAAGGTAGTTCCTTCCACTTACAGAGCTATACAAATGAATAAACGTTCCAGTAAAATGAAAAATGTTATGCAATTGCTCTGAATGCTAAGATTAGAGAAACATTGCAGTAAAAATCTTGAGCTTAAAGATGACAAATTGTCATTATAACTTACATACTTTCGCATAGTTATCAGTAAATGAATGTCATGATTGCCAGGCTGTATTAATCTGTTTATTACACGATCAGAGTCGCTCCTTATCAGAGCATCTTAGGGTGTCTACATGCAAAGAAAAACCAAAACAGAGAACAAAGATTCTTACAAAAACAACTGTAAATGAAGTACTCAACAAGTATAACCTATTGAGAACTTACATTATGAAATCACAATCAAATGTGTAACAACTCTCAATCACTTTCAACCATCATGACACAAGCCAGTCTCTCCAGTTAACTATAAATCAGGAGTGATATAGTGTCCAGTAACTGCGTGGCGAAGCACCTTACAATACTGATGCAACATGCGATTCTTAGCATACTCAATACATCGCCAGAGTAGTAGGAAGAGATACAACACAGAGCCGAAGAGCCCTGGGTAATTTTAAATCAGAGTGTTACTCGACCTATGGTATATTAAAATCGCTGACTCAATGACAAAATAAAGAGTAGAAGTGAAAAACATGAAGATGTGAACTATTTTGCATATTACCTTTGGTAGTAATAGATTACATCGTATAACATAAAATGTTCAAGAAGAATGAACCAACCATCTGTCCAGCCAAGTAGAAACCTAATGTAACTAACTTTCAACCAATCATGGTATCTTACATCGTCATACATATACATGAACGAAGTAAATGGAAACATGAAGGAATTATGGTCGAATATCACATGTCATCACACTATCAAAAATATTTTACGTACGACCCACGGTCACTGCAGACAAAAACACAGTATACAATGAAATGTCCAGGGAAACTAAACACTATCCAGATGATCACAGGTTGGCAGCCCTCAGCCCTGCAGCCATGCGGACGCGCGTGTACAGAGCTCTCACTAAGTTAAGCGTTTAATATTGAAACAAGAACTAATGTAGTTAATATTACATTTTAGACTAGTGCATTTACTTTTTATCTAATCTATCTATTGAAGGTTTCGTTTTTCTAAACGTAATTACATTGAAAAGGAAGTATTTCGTAAAGGCCGGCAGTCGCGAGTTTGTTTACATCCTTAGGCGTAAATTTCGTACGAGCGTAGATATTTGTTTTTGACTAGACTTAGCGCTTCAAAGTTAAGTTAATTCGTGTCTATCATCCAGAATTTTTGTGGTTAATTAAAAGTTTCTGAAGGAAGTTTATAAGATTGCTTACATTTGTGTTTAGTTACGTATTAGTACAGTTTACGGAATTATTGTGTTGTTGGTTATTTTCTGATTTTGTGTTACGTTTTACTATCAAACCATGTGTGACAAGTGTGGTGGTTGCCGTAGAAATTTGAAAGAGGGGGTGTTCTGTATAGACTGCAGGTTGTGGTTTCATTGGGGCGAGTGCAGCGGAGAGGAAACGAGGGTAGATAACGAGGCTCTTCCATGGCAGTGTAGGTTATGTAGAAAGGACAGGAAGATCGCGGAAGAGGAGGCAAAGATTTGTGCCCTTAAGGCTAAATTAGAAATCGCGAATTTTGAATTATGTAAGCTAAGGGAGGAAAAGGACTCTGGGCGCTGGGAAAAGGTAGCAAGCAAAGGGCGAGAAAAGGAAACAATTGATAAAACTTCTGAAATTCAGTTAGAAAATCAGTTTGGCTTGCTATCTGAAGTAGTGGAGGAAGGGCCTCATTCAGATGTAGTTGAATGTAGGTTGAAGCAGAATACTAGCTTAAAGAAAAAAGACAGGTCGGGATCAAACCAGAATAGGAGAAGAAGAATACTGCTTATAGGCAGCAGTCATGGGAGGGGTGTGGGCCAACGGCTTCAGGAGAAATTAAGGACAGAGTACCAGCTCACAAGTTTTGTGAAACCAAGTGCTAGCCTTAGCCAGGTGACAGAAAACTTAGGTCAGCTATGCAAGGACTTTGAGAAGGAAGATCAGGTAATTATAGTTGGGGGAACAGGAAACAGCCTGGCTATGAATCCAAGATATAGTATTAGGAGTGATCTGGATAAAATAGGAGGAGAAACTGGGCACACGAGTGTGGGGTTTGTGGAGGTCTTTCAGCGCCATGATCAGCCCTGGTAAACACTGCTGTAAGGCGTGTTAACACTGAGCTGAACGGGATGCTCCAGACACCAGCAAAGTTTCACATGAGTGTTGTTCCAGTTGATGCTATTGGTAGGTGGGGTTACACTACACATGGGCTGCACCTTAATAGGAAGGGGAAAGATAAGTTAGCTTTTCTATTAGTAGATACTGTAAGGGGGGCACAGTCACACAAGGAGTGATCCCTGTGGTTATTGGGACCAGGCAGACAGGGTTTTAAGGTTAAAGCCAAATTCCAGACAGACAACAACCAAGGAAAATAGAAAAAAACAAACTTCATGCACAGGAAATAGGGATAAAGCTAAGGGTGTATCTACTTACTTCACCAAAATATCAGGGGAATAAAAAATAAAGTAGATGAGCTGATAATGTGTTTAGATGATCTCAAAAATAAGGATGAGATTGATATACTTTGTCTGTCTGAGCACCATGTAACTGTGGGGATGGAAAATGTCAGTATGAATGGGTATCTTACACTTGTAGATCTAGTATGGATAAAAGAAGAGTTGCCATTTTCATAAAACAAGGGTAGAAATACAGAACAGTTGAAGTAAGCAAATTTTGTGTTGATCAGCACTTTGAGGTTTGGGCATGTCAACTTAAGCTAGATAATGTTGTGTTGATGTTAGCAACAGTGTACAGGTCTCCACTAGGAGATTGGGAGCTATTCATAAAAACGTTTGACTCCCTATTATGCTGTCTGTCAGACAAAAAGAAGAAGTTATTAATATGTGGTGATTTCAATGTTAACTTTCTAAGCAATTCTGATAGGAAAAGTGAACTGGAAGTGTTTCTAGCAACATATAACTTAGAATCAATAATCAATTTCCCTACACATATAGCTCAGGAGAGTAGTACTCTAATACATACTGTATTTGTACAGCAAGAGGATGTAGAACAAACACATGCTTTCCCTGATGTAAATGGATTAGCTGACCATGATGCACAACTGATTAACTTACAAAACTTCAGAAACAATTTATTAAAAGTGTGAGGGTGCTCAACCCGGTATCTATAGATCACTTCAGAGAAAGTTTAGGAAATGTAAACTGGGAAGATATATATAATGAGCCAAATGCTACTGATAACTGCAGCATATTTCTTGATAAATTTATATCCCTTTTTGAACATTGTTTTCAAAAGAAAATTACTAAATGTAACACCACAAACTATTCAAAGAGACTTTGGGTTACTGTAGGTGTTAAAGTGTCTTCATAAAGAAAAAGAAAACTGTATGAGACAGTAAGAACTAGTAAAGATCCAGAAGTAGTTTTACACTATATAAATTATTGTAACATACTGAGAAAAGTTGTAAGGAAATCAAGAAATATGTATGTTAGAGAAGAAATTAACAACTCCAGCAATAAAATCAAATCAATGTGGAATGTTGTTAGAAGGGAGACAGGAAAAGTAACCACTGGGGTAGGTAGTATTACTGTTAAAGAGAATGGGACAATCTTAACCAACAGTACACAGGTAGCTAATGCATTTAACAATCACTTCTTAAGTGTAGGAGAAAAAATTGGTGAGAACAGTTCAAAAGAAAAAGCCAGGCAGTACATGAAAAATTCAGTTTTGAAAAATTTAGTCACATTAAGTTTCATCTAACAACCTCTTGTGAAATAATGAAAATTATTAAATTTTTGAAAAATAAATGTTCTGTTGGAGTAGATGACATCTCTAAGAAGTTGTTAAAACAATGTGGTGCAATTACAGCTGATGTTTTGAGTCACATATGTAATGCATCACTGACTCAGGGTATTTTTCCAGATAGGTTAAAATATTCCATTGTCAGGTCTCTCTACAAAAAGGGGAAAACCACAGATGTCAATAATTAGTGGCCAGTATCCTTTCTTACAGCATTTTCAAAAATCTTTGAAAAAGTAATGTACTCAACAGTACATTTCCATCTCAACAGTAATGGGACACTTAGTGAATCACAGTTCGAATTTCAGAAATGCTGTTCCACTGAGACAGCAACATACAATTTCACTGTCCACACAATAGAGCCTTTAACAGTAAAATGTCACCAGTAGGAATATTTTCTGACTTATCCAAAGCATTTGATTGTGTGAACCTTGACATTATGTTGGAGAAATTACAATTCTTTGGTATAAATGGAACAGAATATGAGTGGTTTAAATCATATCTACAGAACAGGAAGCAAAAAGCCTCTTTATATGCTTCAGGTGATTCAAAGGAGTTTGACACTTCATCTAACTGGGGTGAAATTACATCAGGTGTTCTACAAGGTTCGATCATGGGGTCCCCTCCTGTTCTTGATATTTGTGAATGACCTCCCTTCTTATGTGAAAGAAGAGGCTGAAGTGACACTGTTTGTTGATGATACAATCATAATTATTAATCCAGTAAAAGAAAGTCTGATAGAAAATGATACAAATAAGGTCTCGGGAAAAGTTATTAATTGGTTTTCGGAGAATGGGCTTGCCCTGAACTTTGAAAAAACACAGTACATCCAATTTTCTGCTGCAAAACGTTCAAATGGTTCAAATGGCTCTGAGCACTATGGGACTTAACTTCTGAGGTAATCAGTCCCCTAGAACTTAGAACTATTTAAACCTAACAAACCTAAGGACATCACACACATCCATGCCTGAGGCAGGATTCGAACCTGCAGCCGTAGCGGTCGAGCGATTCCAGACTGTAGCGCCTAGAACTGCTCAGCCACTCTGACCGGCTGTGCAAAAAGTATAATTCCTTCAATAAACATAACACATCAAAAGAAGTCAGTAGCCAGAGTGGAGCATACTAAGTTTTTGGGTGTACATATAAATGAGAATCTTAATTGGAAAATTCATATTTTGGATCTCCTAAAGTGACTAGGCTCAGCAACTTTTGCAATCAGAATAATTGCCAATTTTGAGGATGTAGAAATTAGTAAGCTAACATACTTTGCATACTTCCACTCTGATGTCATATGGAATAATATTCTGGGGCAACTCAACACTTAGGCAAAAGGTATTCACTGCTCAAAAGAAAGTAGTTAGAATAATGTGTGGGGTTCATAGTCACACACCTTGTAGGCATCTGTTTAAAAGGTTAGGAATTCCTACAACTGCTTCACAGTACATTTACTCAGTGATGAAATTTTTCTCAACAACATGGATCAGTTTAAAATCAACAGCGACATTCATGATCACACTACCAGAAAAAAGAAAGACCTACACTATCCATGACTTAACCTATCTGTGGCATAGAAAGGGGTAAAATATGCTGCTATAAAACTTTTTGGTAAATTAGCAGATGACATAAAATGTCTGACAGACAGCAGTAATAGTTTCAGTAACAAATTGAAATCATACCTCCTCGACAACTCCTTCTATACCATAGATGAATTCTTGAATATGAGTAAATATATCTGGAGATATAATATACACATCTTGTGCCATTTAAGGGAATGGGATAGATAACAGAAATATTTAGGTATAACACTATAATGTAAACAAAAAAAAAGAAAAAAACTTGTTTCCTGTGCGCATTTTTTGTGTATTTGACACATTCCACATCATAACAGTTTTCCTTGCTACTGATTAATGGAACACATAACTAACTAACTAACTATATCCTGACAATCTCGTAGCAACCTTAAGCAAACAAGGTCATACTCCTCGTGTTATCTTACTTACTTACATCATCTGCATAAAATACAGTTAATCACAGCTTGAAAATGATCATGTATAACCTAAAATAAAAGTACAACTTGAGAAGAGAAGGAGATTTGAAAGAAGTAAGGAAGGAAAATTTGTGTTTAACGTTTTGTCGACATCAAGGTCATTGGAGACGGAGCATTCGAGTATTTCAAGGATAGGAAACGATAGAGACCGTACCCTTTCAAGGGAGCCATTCTGGCGTTTGTCTGGAGAGATTTAGAGGGATTGCCGACAAATTAAATCTGGATGGCCATATGTGGATTTGTACCATCCTCCTCTCGAATGCTAGTCCAGTGCGTTAATCCCTGGGGCACTTCACTCGTTAAGAAATTTGTATGGCCATATACTGAAAATAGAACCAACATGCAATGTACAGACCTTGTAGTCATTCTGTTTACACCTTCATTTGCCATAATGCAAATTAGTTAGACAATAAGAAATACAGCCTAACTTTTGGTGTTGGTTTTAGTCCTGCTACCATTTTGGATGATACCCCACTGACGCCACAATAAACCCTATTCCGCTGAGGCACTTATTAGGCATCCAATATATAGTCACATTACACACTACCATGCTGCACACTACCATCTGGAGTCCTATAATGGCACAGGGAGCAAATATGTAGACATGAAGAGTAAAAGTGTATAATTAACATTTGTTGTTTTATTTAAGTACTTTCAAGAGTTTAAACATAAAAAATTCTTAGGCATAAATTTTCAGCACCCCCTCATAGCGTTTGCAGTGCTGGTAATTAATGAAAACTTTCTTGTGCTTTCTCACTTTCGAACTCTTTGAATCTTGTATGTGTTAAGATTGTTTGAATGGTGTATAACAATTGGTAGTTTGGTCAAATAAGTCTTGAAGGTGACAAATAGCTTCTCATTCTACAATGGTGTGCTGTATTCAAAGGATACTTATTGAGTGGGCTTGCTCAATGATACCAAAAGTACTGAATGTATAATGGTATGGGTTACTGCTTCAGGACATGTATAGCAAAGATGACTTTGATACTTAAACATTTGTATGGGCTATTGTAATCATATGCTTAAAATTAGCAGTAGGGTTGTTTTTATGTTGTGTAATAATAATAGGCTGAATATAACAGGTGTTTTAAATTTGTATGTTGTTGTAGTACAGGGCTAATGATTTTTATATTTGGAATTGCTTATTGGTAAGGATGAATGTACAGTGCTGTTGTTTGTGTCTCATCGAATCAATACTAGAAATGAGAATAATATTCACAAGGATTTAAAGTCGCTTATTCTTGTAGAAAAAGGTGTGCATTATTCAGGAACACACAATTTCAATAACTTGCAAGCATCCATAAAAAGCTTAACGACCAATGAAATTAAGTTTAAGAGAAGTATAAAGGATTTATTGGTTGCCAATTCCTTCTACTCCATTCATGAATCATGAATTCCTCAGTAGAACCCACTGATTTTTGCGTATATATATATATATATATATATATATATATATATATATATATATATATATGTGTGTGTGTGTGTGTGTGTGTGTGTGTGTGTGTGTGTGTGCAAGTACAATCTAACTTTTGCACCATTTTGGTGCAGTAATGTGTTCATTGTAAACTAGTATTGTAGTAGTTCTATTATACGTTTATTACCTTATAAACAAAAAAACCATTTTCTTAAATTCAGTGTATTAATGCGATCTTCGTAAATGGGTGTTTGTAAAATGATTCTTTCATATAGTGTTCATTAAAAATATGACAATCATTTCACTTGGGACCTGTGGAACATACATTAGCTTATTTTTTCCACTTGTAAATATTTGTCATGTATCATCGTTTTTCTGACATACTACATTGTGGAGGACATCCTGACTATAGCAGATTTGGAATGAAAGTAAATCTAATCTAATCTAATCCAGGAGCCTGAGCTATTGTGATTCTGATACAGAATATCATTATAATGTGGTAATGTCACCATATACCAGAGGGAAACATTTCACATGGAAAAAATATATATAAAAAACAAAGGAATGGCTCCTTACCCTCTCCCTTAAAACCCACATCCTTTAGTCTTCCCCTATCCTTCCCTTTTCCCTAATGAAGCAACCTTGGGTTGCGAAAGCTTGAATAATTGTATGTGCGTTTGTGTGTTTTTTATTGTATCTAACAACATACCAGCGCTGTCTCGTTTGGTAAGTTACAGCATCTTTGTTTTTTGTATATATATATATATATAATCATTTTATAGTAGAAGTTTTAACTATGCTCGTACATTGATATGTAGGTTTCACTTTTAGTGCTTGGATATTACGTTTCCTTCACCTCGGATACTGAATTTTTTATTTTAGGGTAAATATGATCATGATTAAGGTAGGATTGATTGTATTTTATATAGATGAAGTGAGTAAGATAACTTAATGCTTAATAAGTAGTTTGCTTAAGATTCTTAGGTCATTTTCAAGATGGTATCTTCAGTTTTCCTGAACATTTTATTTTATGCAATGTTCTAGTCTACTTTGACCATCAGTTGTATAAAAAATGTTTTAAGAGTATGGTGGCGATAGATTTCTATTGGGCAAAACTGCTGAGATCATCAGTCCCTAGGGCTACACATAACTTAATTTAACTTGAACAAAGTTGTACTAAGGACAACACATACATCTACACCTGAGGGAGGACTCGAACCTATGATGGGGGGAGCCATGAAAACTGTGGCAAGGTGCCTCAGACTGCATGGCTATACCATGTGGCTTAAGAGTATGTCAACATGGGTTGTTTAACCATTACATTGGTATAATGATGTCTTCTTTTTCCTGTTTAGTCTTTTTATGCATTCGTGTGATGATGTAAGATACTATAATGCTTTGTAAGTTGTTTACAAAAGGTCGTTGGTAGTATAGATGGTGTGTTCATTCTTCTAGTGTATTTTATGTTATACAATGTTGTAATGGACTATGACCATACGTCATATGCAAAATAATTTATATCTCCATGTTTTACCCTTGCCTCTTTATTTTGTCATTGACTCAAAAATATTAAGGTATAATAGGTCGAGGAGTTCCTATGCTTTATAATTATAGTGGGTTCTTTGGTTCTATGTTATCTCTCTCCTTACTTCTATAACTACTATGATTGTACTCAGTGTTCAGTATTGAGGATCAGTTTTGCAAATTATTTTGCCACAATATTACTGGACACCAAATATCTTCTGATTTACAGTTAACTGGAGAGATTTAGTTGTGTCATGATGGTTGAGAGATATTATGAATTACGCTATGTATGACTATGATTTAACAATTTAAGTTCTCAGTAGACTATAAAGGTTGAGTACTAGATTTACGATTGTTTCTTTTAATGGCTTATTGTGTTTATTTTGGTCTTTTGTTACAGGTACACACCTGAACATACCCTGTAAATGAGCGAAACTGGCCATGTAATAAATTGTTTAATACAACTATGTACAACCATTGCTTTTAAACAATTTTTACAAAGTGTCAATCATCACTTGCTAATCATAAATAAATTTCAATCTTCCTAAATCTCACATTTTGCATCAGTGTGTCACATACTTCTATTCACATCTCAAATTCTGTGCTTTTGTCGTGACATCTGTGAAAGATATAGCAGTATATGATTCTCCTTTAGACAATTGTTTGTGGAGTTGAGTATAATGTGGCACTTGTAGTGATGTAGTACTTATAGCTAGCCTTAGCTTGTCACCTACCAGAGTCTGGCAGAGGTTACAACATATACCACTATATCACTTCTGCAAACAGAAGTACATCAACAGAATTCAACATATGTGAAAATTTAAAAGCAGCTGATCACTTTCATTTCTTGTTCTGTATTTTAGTACCTTAATGTCAATTTATTTTTGATTAAATGTAATTTCTTTTTGTTATATAATTATAATTAGGTAGTCTCACATTATTAGAGCTAACAAAAATAGAGTTGTGTAGAATTGTAGAGGATAGTCAGAGCACTGAATGTATCACATGAGCTGCATTAGATGCAGAACAGTGCATATCACTTCCCTATTTCCCTGTTCTGTTCACAATTATTGCATGGCAAAAAAAGACTGTTGATGTGCCAGAACTGTGTCTGTGTAATCTTTCTCTCCTGGCAGAACTGTCAAAGGTGCTCCACCTCATGTCATACAACTACCTTTCTGCAATTTATTTTATGAAAATATAACAAATTTCATGATATTGTAAATAGGTTTAATGAAAGTGAAGCCTAATTCAAAAGTATTACTTGAAGGAACTATTGTAACTACATGCAACAAATTAAATGTATCATTGTTGTAAATAAATTACAAATTGTACAGATTTTATAAAACAGTGAAAATAAATCAAAATCTCTATCTTCAAACAATGGAAAGTCCAGGGTGAAATAATAACAACTTAGAAAGGATAGGTTGCTGCTTATCACATAGAGGAGCACAATGTAAAAGATTGCTAAAATACTAGAGCTTTCAGATGAAATCTTTATGCTGCACTTGGAAATAAATACTTTTGCAACAGCTGCAACTCATACACACATGGCTATTGTGGAGAAGAACACCACAATGAGTGGTAAGCTCAGCAATTGTGTGGTCCAGCTGATTTACTGCCGTAGTTTCTCAGTGACCATTTATGCAACCAGACAGCTTGTTAGGTGTCATGTGACACAGAAAGCAGCACCATGGTTAGAACTTAGTTAGTAGATAAAATGGCTGCTCTCGCAGGTGTCTCTGCCTTTAGTGGGGTAGAAGATACCTGTGGCAGGACTAGGCTGGACAGTAGTGGGATTATGTATGGTACAAATAATGCATATAGTGCATCAATATCTACTGCATGGATATGAGCCTAGAGTCAAAGGGTTGGGAGCAATTATGGAATAGGCATGGACAAGGATATCGCATAGGTCCAGTGGGCAGACTCATACCACTGTGTCAGGAGTTGAGAGTATGGTGTGGAAGATATTCCTCATTTCAGGGTATGATGACATGTAGTCAAAGTCCTTGTCCAGAATTTGATTATTTTGCTCAAGTCTTAGGTGATAATGAGTCATGAGAGAAGGGATTTCCCAATATGGAACGGATAACAGCTGTCAATGTGGAGATATTGTTGGTGTTTGGTAGGTCTGGCTGGGACAGAAGTGCTGATGTAGCGTCCACATCGAGGAAGGTGGCTCCTTGGGTTGAGAACAACCAAGTGAAGCGAGTGGGACAGAAAGTGTTGAGTTTCTGGAGGAATGTGGATAGGTTGTCCTCACCCACAGCCAGATGCAGGGATGTCAACAACAAATTTGAACCAAATAAGGGGTTTGGAATTTTGGATGGTTGGGAAGGATTCCTCTAGATATCCCATGAACAGGCTGGCATAGGATGGTGCCATGTGCGAACCCATTGCCATGCAACAGGTTTGTTTGTGGGTGATGCCTTCAAAGGAGAAGTAATTGTAGGTGAAGGTATCGTTGGTCATGGCGACTAGGAAGGAGGTACCAGGTCTGTAGTCAGCTGGGCATTGTGGAGGTGGTGTTCCATACCAGGGAGACTTTGGGCATTGGAGAAAATAGTGTAGAGAGAGGTGGTATCAATAGTCATGAGCTGAGTGCTGGGTGGTAAAGCAACAGGTACTGTGGAGGCTGAGTGTAGGAAAAAGTTGGTATCTTTTAAGAAGGAGGATACGGTAAGGGCAGTAGGCTGAAGGTTTTGATCTATGATAGTAGATATTCTCTCTGTAGGGAACAGTAAACAGTCACAATGGGATTTCTAGAGTGGTTGGTTTTATGAACTCTAGGAAACATATAAAAGGTAGAAGAGCAGGGAGCTGTGGGGGTGTGGAGGGAGATAGATTCAAGGGAGAGGTCTTGGAATGGACTGAAACACTTGAGAATGGGTAGAGATCCTGGTGGATTTTGGAAATTGGGTCACTGTGGAAAGGTTTGTAGGTGGACACATTGGATGCTGGTTGAATACCTCCGCCAGATAATCCCTAAAGTTTATAATCACAGTATTGGAGCTGTTTATACATTTTGGGAATTATGAAGAGGTAAAGTGTGATGTTAGGAAATTCTGAAAAGTTAACACTGGGTGACTCGGGGCTGTGGGGGTGGATGATGCTTGTGTCATGGATACAACACCATTATCAGGAAATAATGTGATGGAAATTCCGATGCTATCAACCAGGATATAAATATGTTTACAGAGTATATCATAATTAAGAGTGAGAATGAGGCTAGTAAAAGTAACCTATTATGACTCAACCTAAAAAGTTGTCTGATAAACATGGGTCGGCAAAATGAGCGGTTTGTGAGATAGCTGCAAATGTTTGTTTATGAGCAGTCAGTGACATGAGTGTGAAACATTGTACAAGATAGTGCAAATGTATTTGAAATGATTAATTCCCCATCCTAATGTGCTTAGATTTCACCATCACAACATTCATCCCACAGAGTTTCTTTCTCAGAGAAGTGTCCACAGCAAAAAGCTATGTAATTGTATGTTGAGATCCGAATGATAGAGAAATTGTTTGGGATATTTTCAGAGCGTATGTTCGTTCCTATAATTCTTCTCCTTGAGTACATGCCGCACTGGGAGTAACTGTGCAAAGGACAATGGGAGACATTTCCTTCTGACATTGACTGCTCTTCTCAGACATTGCTGAAAGTATTTGAAAAAAGGACTGGCAGCAGTAGATTTGTTCTCTGCTGCCTTAGAATTGTTTCTTGCAGCTGTACACTTGGCCAGATTCCAAACAATGGCAGCTTGGCTGAGGCATCCAGTTGCCTCCATCATGTGTGTGTATGTATGTGTGTGTGTGCGTGTGTGTTAGAGAGAGAGAGAGAGAGTGTGTGTGTGTTTGTGTGCGTGAGTGCGTGATGTCCTGCACAGCTATCTGGGTGCGGCATTGCTGAGCGGTGGTTTAATGCTGCTGCTTCTGACACTGATGTCCTCCAGGCTGAGGTCCGGCTGATGTCAAGCGCTGTGGTGACTGTGATCCACTGTGAGAGTGCAGTGGAAAAGAACGCTTTGTCCAAGAGTGTGGCAGGCCACGTGGTGGAGGCAGCTGTGCCTCAGGGCAGGCTACCCTGATGTGAGGTTAAACTGCATACCCCATACAACATTCTGGACAGCACCCCAAGTGTCACAGTCCCATGGCGGTAGTGCTGCGATGTTTTCGCAAGAGTGTTAGTGGCTAGGTATTCATACACTCATAGGCTGTGCTACGCCTTGCAACACCTATGCTGAACACTTCTTTGTAGGTGCTGCTGTGTCATCTACACTACTGACCATCAAAATTTCTACACCAAGAAGAAATGCAGATTCATTGGACAAATATATTATACTAGAACTGACATGTGATCACATTTTCACGCAATTTGGGTGCATAGATCCTGCCCATGCAGCTTCAACACAACACCACAGTTCATCAAGAGTAGTGACTGGCGTATTGTGACGAGCCAGTTGCTCGGCCACCATTGACCAGACGTTCTCAATTGGTGAGAGATCTGGAGAATGTGCTGACCAGGACAGCAGTCGAACATTTTCCAGAAAGGCCCATACAGGACCTGCAACATGCGGTCATGCATTATCCTGCTGAAATGTAGGGTTTTCGCAGGGATCGAATGAAGGGTAGAGCCACAGGTCGTAACACATCTGAAATTAACGTCCACTGTTCAAAGTGCCGTCAATACGAACAAGAGGTGGCCGAGACGTGTAACCAATGGCACCCCAAACCATAACACCGGGTGATACGCCAGTATGGCGATGGCGAATACACGATTCCAATGTGCGTTCACCGCGATTTCGCTAAACACGCACGTGACCATCATGATGCTGTAAATAGAACCTGAATTCATCCGAAAAAATGACGTTATGCTATTCGTGCACCCAGGTTCGTCGTTGAGTACACCATAGCAGGCGCTCCCGTCTGTGATACGGCGTCAAGGGTAACCGCAGACATGGTCTCCGAGCTGATAGCCCATGCTGATGCAAACGTCGTCGAACTGTTCGTGCAGATGGTTATTGTCTTGCAAATGCCCCCATCTGTTGACTCAGGGATCGAGGCGTGGCTGCACGATCCGTTACAGCCATGTGGATAAGATGCCTGTCATCTCGGCTGCTAGTGATACGAGGCCGTTGGGATCCAGCACGGCGTTCCGTATTACCCTCCTGAACCCACCGATTCCATATTCTGCTAACAGTCATGGGATCTCGACCAACGCGAGCAGCAATGTCGCGATACGATAAACCGCAATCGCGATAGGCTACAATCCGACCCTTATCAAAGTCGGAAATGTGATGGTACGCCTTTCTCCTCCTTACACGAGGCATCACAACAACGTTTCACCAGGCAAACCCGGTCAACTGTTGTTTGTGTATGAGAAATCGGTTGGAAACTTTCCTAATGTCAGCGCGTTGTGGGTGTCACCAGCGGCGCCAACCTTGTCTGAATGCGCTGAAAAGCTAATCATTTGCATATCACAGCATCCTCTTCCTGTCGGCTGAATTTCGCATCTGTAGTACGTCACCTTTCTGGTGTAGCAATTTTAATGCCCAGTAGCGTATTTCCATACCTCGCCTGGCTGGCAGACGGGTGTATTATGCTTTGTAAGGCGTAACATCTGTGCTGGCCTGCAGCTGGCTCGACTGTAATCCCTTGTTGCTTTGCATGTTGGTCGGTGCTCATGATACTGTACTGTATTGCTCATCTGCCTCATCAACCTCTATTCTTGTGCTACACCAAACTGTCATCCATTCATACACTTTAAATACGTTAGTTCAGAACTGCTATTTGACATTCATTAATGCCATAATTTCAGACTCTGAGTTCATCACTTTTGTGATTAATCCTTTGTGTATGGGAAACAGTCTCTTATTGTAGTATGTACAGTGTCACCATAAACGTCCATTGCTAATGTCTACTGAACATACACAGCAGTTGTTTTGTTTACTTATTGGTACCACTGATGACAATTCGTTGTTATTACTCATGCAGATTCACTCTCGAGAAAACAGAATTGGCGTACTCCAAATTCACCGAGAAGTACAACAGAATCTTCTGGCTGTGGGAATTCATAGCTACATATGGTGTGCAGTTGACAAATCTGGTGCTTTGAACATGTCCTGGAAATGAACGCAGAACATCTATGTTCTGAGTATAATATCAGAGATGGGATCAGTCATGTTCATGCAGTTCTAGATGGTCTTTCTACATTAATTTATCTACGCATCTGATGTATAATGCAAACAGAGACCTTACCTTTTAGATGGGACTGCGTCAGCTAAGCATTTTCATCGGCTTCCGAAGGAGATCCGTTACTAGCAGAAGTGTCGTCCACTACATCAAAGCTGTGTTGCAAAATTTCCCGAGAACCTCCTCGTGTACCATCAGCAACGGACTTCGAATAGTATAAATGAAGACCGACGCTGATAGTACGCAACGGTGCTCTCTCTCAGATCAGAAACGTGAGTACCTTGATTATGCGCGTACTGGCAATCTGGTATGCTTTCATAATGCTGTGCGGTCTCCTTCCTTCTCTCCATAAGAATTCTTCAACGTCGTTGAAAGACATTTTCTCAGATATCTTCACGATTTTACACTTGCTATATCCTTGTCCTGTCGAGAGAGTTCATCTTGTACCATGTTGCATTTCTGTCTTGTGAGGAAAAGAACCTTTAAAATGGAACTCTTTTCCCATTTTGCTGTAGATTTTTTTTTTTTTTCATTTGAACATCAGTTTTCCTCAGCTGAAGTCATGCAGCTCGACGTCAATTCCATTTCACTCAGATGTATTTTTAATCCCACAAAAGCTTGTGAGTTCCAGCTAATGGTAGTTGAAATAGAATTTTGTGATCGCGCCACGCTGTAACTAGAACTAAAGAGCCAGAAGAATTTTATTCAAGCAAAATCCTACGCTCATCCTTTTTAAATGGCTAACTGGAACTTTTGTATCTTCTTGGAAACAGCTTCCTTTCACAGAGAATGACTCTTTCACACAGTATTTCAAAAGTAACACTCGACATTTTTTTAATCTCCGGAAATTTGAAGAAAAAAGAAATCATACACGCATTGCTCATTTCTTTAAATTCGAACGTAATGGATGTTAAATACTCAGAAGTAACAAAATGGTTCAACTTAATGGATAATTTTTTAATCGTCATTAGAGTGCAGTTGAAGAAGTAAGAATGAAAACTGATATGCGTAAAAACTACTTGATTTGATGCGGCCCGCAACGAATTCTTCTCCTGCACCTACCTTTTCATCACAGAGTAACAAGTGCAACCTATGTCCTCAATTATTTGCTCTATTAACTCCAGTCTATGTCTTCCTCTACAGTTTTGACCCTCTACAGTGTCGTCAAGTACCATCGAAGTTATTCCCTGACGTCTTATCAGATGTCCTATCATCCTGTCTCTTCTTCTTGTCAATGTTTTCACATATTCCTTTCCTCACCGATTCTGCGGAGAACCTCCTCATTCCTTACATTATCAGTCCACATAATTTTCAAAATTTTTTTCTATAGCACCACATCCGAAATGCTTCGATTCTCTTCCTTTCCGGTTTTCTCACAGTCCGTACTTCACTACCACACAACGCTATGCTCCAGACGTACATTTTCATAAATTTCTTCCTCGAATTAAGGCATAAGTTTGGTACTACTGGACTTTTCTTGGCCAGGAATTCCCGTTTTGTCAGTGCTGCTCTGCTTCTTAAGTCCTCGTCGTTCCGTCCGTCATCGTTATTTTGCCACTTAAGTAGTATATTTTACTTAAGTTCATCTCCTTCGTGGTCACCAGTTTAAGCTTATCTCTGTTCTCATTTCTGCTACTTGTCATTAGTTCGATTTACTCTCAAACCGTATTCAGTACGCATAAGTCATTCCATTCAAATGATTCTCTTTCAGTTTCACTAGGAATGAGTGTCATCAGCGATTCTTATGACTGATATCCATTCTACTTGAATTTTAGTTCCACTCTTGAACCCTTCTTCTATTTTCGCCATTGCTTCTTCGATGTATAGATTAAACACTAGAGACGAAATACTGCACCCCTGTCTTACACTCTTTTTGATTCGAGCACCTCGTTCTTCGTCTTCCAGTCTTATTGTTCCCCTTTGGTTCATTTACATACTGTATATAACCGTCTTTCCGTATAGATACCCCTCTGTTTCCGGAATTTCGAAAATCGTGCACCATTTTACATCATAGTACACTTTTTCCACGTTAACAAGGAAGGTGTTTTGACTTTTCTTCAGTTTTGGCTTCTTTATCAAGCGCTACCTCAGAACTGCCTCGCTGGTCCCTCATCGACATGAAATATATCCTCAGTTTTTTTTCCATTCTTCTGTACATTATTGTTGTCAGCAACTTAGACCCAAGAACTGTGAAGCTGATTGTGCAATAATTCTTTCCCTTGTCGGCTCTTGCAGTCTTCAGAACTGTGTGGATGCCTCTTTTTTCGAAAGTCTGATAGTGTAATGTGAGTCTCATACAGCCTATACACCAACGTCAATAGTCTTTTGCTGCCATTTCCATCAACGATTTTAGGAATTCCGATGGAATGTTATCTATCCCTTTTGTCTTGTTCGACCTATCCCAAAGCTCATTTGATTACTGATTCTAATACTGGATCTCCTATCTCTTCCACGTATCAGCTCTATCCTCTGCTTTTAACAGTGGAACTCCTTGTTGTACTCCTTACGTTACCGCCCTTGCTTTTAATTTCGCTGAAAGTTGTTTTGACTTTTCTACATGCTGAGTCAGTCCTTACAACGATCACTTTACTTTTCTATTTATTCGTCTTTTTCCTGTAGACATTTCACATTGGCGTAGCTGCACTTCTATTTATTTCATTCCTAAGTGATTTATGCGACTATATTCCTGCATTTCCCTTAATATTTTTGTCCTCCCTTCTTTCATCGGTTAACTGAAGTATTTCTTGTGTTACCCACGGTTTCTTTGCAGTTACCTTCCACGTATCTACGTTTCTGTCTCCAACTTGTGTGATTGCTCTTTTTGGAGATGTCCATTCCTTTTCAACTGAAGTATCTACTGAGCTATTCATTGTAGCAGTATCTATAGCCTCAGAGAACTTCAAGTTCATCTCTTTATTCCTTAGTACTTCCGTAACCTAGCCGGCCGAAGTGGCCGTGCGGTTAAAGGCGCTGCAGTCTGGAACCGCAAGACCGCTATGGTCGCAGGTTCGAATCCTGCCTCGGGCATGGATGTTTGTGATGTCCTTAGGTTAGTTAGGTTTAACTAGTTCTAAGTTTTAGGGGACTAATGACCTCAGCAGTTGAGTCCCATAGTGCTCAGAGCCATTTGAACCATTGAGTATTGATTGTTTCTGAGTATTGTCCTAAACTTCAACCTACTTTTCATCATTACTAAATTGTGATATGAATTTATATCTGCACATGGGGATCGCCTTACAGTCCAAAATCAGAGTTTGGAATCTGTGTCCAACCACGATGTATTCTAACTGAAATCTTCGCCGTATTTCCCGGCCTTTTCCAAGTATACTTCCTTCTCTTGTGATTATCGAACATAGTATTACTGCCTGCAGAAATCAGTTAGTCTTTGTCCTCTCTCGTACGTGTTACCAAACCCATATTACCCCATAAACGTTCCTTCTATTTCTTTCCTTACAATGGTACTCCAATCCCGCAAGACTATTAGATTTTCATCTTCCTTTATTTACTGAAATACCTGGTCAACGACGCCACACACTTTCCCCATTTCTTCATGTTCTGGTTGTGAAGTTGGCATGTATACCTGAACTACTGTTTCCGTTGTTGGTTTACCGTCGATTCTAATGAGAACAACTCTATCACTGAACTATTCACAGAAACTAACTCTCTGCCCCATCTTCCTATTCACAACGGATCCTACTTCCGTTATACCATTTTTTTGCTGCTGTTAAGATGCCCCAATACTCATCTGACCAAAAATCCTTGTTTCTTTCCATTTTACTTCTCTAAAAGGCATTATATCTTCACGGAGCCCTATAATTTCTGTTTTCAGATATTCTAGCTTCGCTTCCACGTTCAAACTTCTGACATTCCACCCCCAGACTAGTAGAATGTGATCCATTCCTTGGTTGTTCGGTATTGTTTCTCGTCGTCACCTCCTCCTTGGAATGTACACTCCTGGAAATTGAAATAAGAACACCGTGAATTCATTGTCCCAGGAAGGGGAAACTTTATTGACACATTCCTGGGGTCAGATACATCACATGATCACACTGACAGAACCACAGGCACATATACACAGGCAACAGAGCATGCACAATGTCGGCACTAGTACAGTGTATATCCACCTTTCGCAGCAATGCAGGCTGCTATTCTCCCAAGGAGACGATCGTAGAGATGCTGGATGTAGTCCTGTGGAACGGCTTGCCATGCCATTTCCACCTGGCGCCTCAGTTGGACCAGCGTTCGTGCTGGACGTGCAGACCGCGTGAGACGACGCTTTATCCAGTCCCAAACATGCTCAATGGGGGACAGATCCGGAGATCTTGCTGGCCAGGGTAGTTGACGTACACCTTCTAGAGCACGTTGGGTGGCACGGGATACATGCGGACGTGCATTGTCCTGTTGGAACAGCAAGATCCCTTGCCGGTCTAGGAATGGTAGAACGATGGGTTCGATGACGGTTTGGTTGTACCGTGCACTATTCAGTGTCCCCTCGACGATCGCCAGTGGTGTACGGCCAGTGTAGGAGATCGCTCCCCACACCATGATGCCGGGTGTTGGCCCTGTGTGCCTCGGTCGTATGCAGTCCTGATTGTGGCGCTCACCTGCACGGCGCCAAACACGCATACGACCATCATTGGCACCAAGGCAGAAGCGACTCTCATCGCTGAAGACGACACGTCTCCATTCGTCCCTCCATTCAGGCCTGTCGCGACACCACTGGAGGCGGGCTGCACGATGTTGGGGCGTGAGCGGAAGACGGCCTAACGGTGTGCAGGACCGTAGCCCAGCTTCATGGAGACGGTTGCGAATGATCCTCGCCGATACCCCAGGAGCAACAGTGTCCCTAATTTGCTGGGAAGTGGCGATGCGGTCCCCTACGGCACTGCGTAGGATCCTACGGTCTTGGCGTGCATCCGTGCGTCGCTGCGGTCCGGTCCCAGGTCGACGGGCACGTGCACCTTCCGCCGACCACCGGCGACAACACCGATGTACTGTGGAGACCTCACGCCCCACGTGTTGAGCAATTCGGCGGTACGTCCACCCGGCCTCCCGCATGCCCACTATACGCCCTCGCTCAAAGTCCGTCAACTGCACATACGGTTCACGTCCACGCTGTCGCGGCATGCTACCAGTGTTAAAGACTGCGATGGAGCTCCGTATGCCACGGCAAACTGGCTGACACTGACGGCGGCGGTGCACAAATGCTGCGCAGCTAGCGCCATTCGACGGCCAACACCGCGGTTCCTGGTGTGTCCGCTGTGCCGTGCGTGTGATCATTGCTTGTACAGCCCTCTCGCAGTGTCCGGAGCAAGTATGGTGGGTCTGACACACCGGTGTCAATGTGTTCTTTTTTCCATTTCCAGGAGTGTACTTCCCGGAGATCGAATGGGAGAATAATCCAGAATATTTTGCCAATGGAGAAATCATCATGACACTTTTTCAATTACAAACCGCATGTCGTGGATGCACATTATGTGTCTTAAATGCAGTGGTTTCCATTGCCGTTCTCCGTTGCCGACACTTCCACGGTTTTCCCATCCCAAGCCCAAGCGAGTGCCCTGAACCTTGTTTAGTCCTCCGCCTTCTTTGGCAAGGTCATTGGTAGAATGAGGTTGACTTCTTATGCTATAGCATAGCAAACACTGAGCGATCCAAATGGAATTTTAAACCTTGCTGGACAATTTGATGCTGATGTAGCCACCTTCATCTTGGAACAGCCGGAGGTCTGATGAAGCCCCTCATTGCCACATACCTCATCGCTCAACTCGAAAACAGGAGCGGTGAAGCAGGTAGCAAGGAGCGGCATCACCAACGTCGAGCTGGGAACCATGGTTTGCTGACGTAATGACTAGAAAATGACAAAAGTAATACACTGAAAACATTAAAGCATTAGCAGGTACATGCATGGTACATCTGAATGCTTTTAACAACAGAACAAGGAAATTATATAGTGATCATATGGCGATCTAATGACAATACACAGATATTGAGGAACTTCAATACGACGCCTTCTTGCCACTGTATGAGAGTCTTCGGCTGTCTTACTACGGGGTAGAAAAAAACAGCTGATGGGTAGCTCAAAACATATTACTATTGTCTTGCAACGCCGAAAGTGTTGTGTGAGCAATACTGTCACGTATTTCTGGATGTCATAATAGTACTTTACTTTAAAATATAGTTCAGTTGTTTCTAATTCACTTTTCAAGATGTCGGTGACATTTATGCACATTTAAATTCGCAGATTGCAAAACGGCAGATGCAAATTTCCAACTGTACGATCCATAAATAATAAAATTAAACGAATTGGTATTGATAATCAATTTTTTTATGCATACGACACATTTCAGGAACGTATTATCATTTGTGGTATCTGTCATTAAAGCTTCGTGAGACGTATTCTCAGAGACTATGGTCGGCCAGTGGTTTCATTGATTGTTTTACTAGTGCTACAGCCATTAGGATAATTCATTATACTTACTCTCGCTGAGTGACTTACTATGTGTAGAACTGCAGACTATATCTATGAAAATAGAACTCTTAGAAATGCGTACTTTAATATTTGTAGGATAAAAGAAGAAACTTCACAATGCTTCGACTATTACGCAGCTTCACATTTAGAGGAACTGCTATGTTATTTTTACAGAAACGTCGATAATAATAACGACAAAATATATACGTTAAATACTTCTTTTAATACCACAGGCAAATCACGTCAGAACTTTAACACACTCTGAGTGTTGATCAGGAGACATGCGATGTTACAGAAGAATGTTGAAAAATCAGGTGCACTGATAAGATATGCCAGCCCGGCTGGCCGAGAGGTTCTAGGCGCCACAGTTTGGAACCGCGCGACCGCTACGGTCGCAGGTTCGAATCCTGTCTCGGGCATGGATGTGTGTGATGTCCTTAGGTTAGTCAAGTTTAAGTACATCTAAGTTCTAGGGGAATGATGACCTCAGAAGTTAAGCCCCATAGTGCTCAGAGCCATTTGAACCATTTTGTATAAGATAAGAAATTACAGTTTCTTCACAAAATCGGCGATGAAAGGTACATATGGAAAACATTGACGAAAAGGTACAAGATGAAGGGTCATGTAGTAATGCGCCAAGGAATCACTTCCATGTTAGTCGAGGGAGCAGCAGAGGCTAAAAACTGTAGGGGAAGTCGTAGACTGGAATACATCCAACAAATAATTGAGGACGTTTCGTGCATGTGATGCTGTGAGAAGAAGAAATTAGCACTGGAGAAGAATTTGTGGTTGTTTACATCAAAGAAGTCAGAAGGCTGATGATTAAAAAAGAATCTCACATCGGCACGCCGGCCGGGGTGGCCGAGCGGTTCTAGGCGCTACAGTCTGGAACCGCGCGACCGCTACGGTCGCAGGTTCGAATCCTGTCTCGGGCATGGATGTGTGTGATGTCCTTAGGTTAGTTAGGTTTAAGTATTTCTAAGTTCTAGGGGACTGATGACCTTAGCAGTTTGATTCGATAGTGCTCATAGCCATTTTTGAACATCGGCACGAATGACGCATGCCACTTGCCTTCTTAGGCCACCTTCGCATGCCGCAATCAGCTAGCTGCCTTGATGAAGAAAACTAGCCCCGCGCAGACTATCTTTTCATCTTCAAAATGGCTCTGAGCACTATGCGACTTAACTTCTGAGGTCATCAGTCGCCTAGAACTTAGAACTAAGTAAACCTAACTAACCTAAGGACATCACACGCATCCATACCCGAGGCAGGATTCGAACCTGCTCGGCTCCCGACTGTAGCGCCTAGAACCGCACGGCCACTCCGGCCGGCTTTTTCATCTTCAGTGGTGAAACAAATGTGAAATGCTATTTCTTATGTGACCAAGTACAACTCCATGTATGCGTCACTTTCACTGGTCTAAGTCGACCTTATCACGATTTCAACAAAAAAGTCCAGAGGGGGCGACGATGGGTGAATGTTTACTCCAGTCCCTTGATGTGATGAATCGTCGTGAATGTGGTAACCATTCTGGCGTATGAATGAAAGCAGCAGTTCATTACAATTTTATTATAGTTTTAGAAATTGATGCTCCCTTTCCTTTGTTGAAAGTGGGAACCTGTTAAATTCCTGCTCATTATTTCCACATGCATTACCAAAATTACTTAATAGTTACCTCTCCCAATGGTAAAAGTGTGCTGGTCGTGTAAAGTATGCTCTGAAGTTTGCGAGAAATGACAATTCACTGCGAGAGAAATAAATTTCTTCCTTTGCACTTGAAAGTAACTGAAACTACGAGAAGAAGCAACAGCAGGAAAATTCCTGTGCTGGAACCAGAATATATTTCTTCTGCATATGTTCTTCAAATGAATATTGTCTTGAAACTTCCTGGCAGATTAAAACTGTGTACCGGACCGAGACTCGAACTCAGGACCTTTGCCTTTCGCGGGCAAGTGGTCTACCAACTGAGATACCCAAGCACGACTCACACCGTCTCCCTACAGCTTTAATTGCGCCAGTACCTTGTCTCCTACCTTCCAAACTTTACAGGAGCTCTCCTGCGAACCTTGCAGAACTAGCACTCCTGGAAGAAAGGATACTGCGGAGACATGGCTTAGCCACAGTCTTGGGGTTGTTTCTAGAATGAAATTTTCACTCTACAGTGGAGTGTGCGCTGATATGAAACTTCCTGGCAGATTAAAACTGTGTGCCGGACCGATACTCTAACTCGGGACCTTTGCCTTTCGCGGGCAAGTGCTCTACCAACTGAGTTACCCAAGCATGACTCACTCCCCTTCCTCACAGCTTTAATTCCACCAGTACTTCGTCTCCTACCTTCAAAACAGAAGCTCTCCTGCGTACCTTGCAGAACTATTGAATAAAGCAAGCAAGTTCTTGTGGATGTAGATTGAGGTAATTACACAATGTGATCAAAAATATCCGGAAACCTGGCTGAAAATGACTTACAAGTTAGTGGCACCCTCCATCGGTAATGCTGGAATTCAACATGGTGTTGGCCCTCCCTTAGCCTTGATGACAGCTTCCACTCTCAGTCACGTGCTGGAAGATTTCTTGGGGAATGACAGCCCATTCTTCACAGAGAGCGGGACTGAGGAGAGATATCGATGTCGGTCGCTGATGCCTGGCACAAAATCGGCGTTCCAAAACATCCCAAAGGTGGTCTTTAGAATTCAGGTCAAGATTCTGTATAGGCCAGTTCATTACAGGGATGTTATTGTCGTATAACCACTCCGCCGCAAGCCGGGCATTATGGACGAGTGCTCGATCGTGTTGAAAGCTGCAATAGCCATCCCCAAATTGCTCTTCAACAATGGGAAGCAAGAAGGTGCTTAAAACATCAATGTAGGCCTGTGCTATGATAGTGCCACGCAAAACAACAAAGACTGCAAGCTCCGTCCATGAAAAACACGACCACAGCTTAACTCCGCTGCCTCCGAATTAGACTGAGGCATTCGTCATACCCACACCCTGCCATCGAATCGCCACATTGTGTATCGTGATTCGTCACCCGACGCAACGTTTTCCCACTCTTCAATCGTCCAATGGTTACTCTTCTTACATCAAGCGAGGCGTCATTTGGCATTTACCGCCGTCATGTGTGGCTTATGAGCAGCCGCTCGACAATGAAATCGCCTAGCTTGCAGAGGATCTGATGCAGTTTGAATTCCTGTGATCAACATAGATGCCTGCCAATTACTCATTATGACCCTCTTGGACGGTCGATGGTCTCTGTCAGTCAACAGACGAGGTCGGCCTGTAAGCTTTTGTGCTGTACGTGTCCCTTGACGTTTCTACTTCACTACCACATCGTAAACAGCGGACATAGGGATGCTTAGGAGTCTGGAAATCTCACGTACAGACGTATGACACAAGTGATACCTGCTCACATGACCACATTCGAAGTCCGTGAGTTCCGTGGAGCGACGAATTCTGCTCTCTCAAGATGTCTAATGGCTACTGAGGTCGCTGATACGGTGTACCTGGTAGTAGGTGGCAGCACAATGCACCTAATATGTAAGACGCATATTTCTGTGGGTCTCCGGATACTTTTGATCACAGAGTGTACGCAGAGATGAAGAGGCTTGCACAGGTGAGACGCACAACGGGATCTGCATAAAACCTGTCTGCAGACTAATGGCCACAACGATAAGAGAAACAATACTGACCATATTAGAGTTCCAAATTTTTCAAATTTACGAGTAAACTTATCTCCATTCTTTTATATTCCACTTTTAAACTATAATCCTCTTGATTTTTCATATTGTATCATTAAAGGTAAGGGCTATACTTTAGATCACCTAGTCACGTATAGATAATTTCAGATTTTCTAACAGCACTATTGGCTAGATACATCAATGACAAATAACCATGTAGTAGTCAAATGGTTCAAATGGCTCTGAGCACTATGGGACTTAACTGCTGTGGTCATCAGTCCCCTTGAACTTAGAACTACTTAAACCTAACTAACCTAAGGACATCACACATATCCATGCCCGAGGCAGGATTCGAACCTGCGATCGTAGCGGTCGCGCGGTTCCAGACTGTAGCGCCTAGAACCGCTCGGCTACTCCGGCCGGCCTGTAGTAGTCGATGCTGTAAGTGTACACATAAGCCGAATATGAACGAAAGCATATTATGGTGATTAGTAGTGCAGAAACGTTCTAGTAAAAATTTATAGCAATAAGGGGATGTTGTGTACGACATCACTCACAACAGTAAGGAGAGTTGGGCTACAGAGTGGTGTGACAGCTGTCGTTGCAGGAAAGCTGGAAAGGCGCAGAAATGATTAACGAAGAAGTTAACACAGAAAGCAAAATCGTAAATTGTATATTTCTAAGCATACATAGATTCATTGGAAATATTGCACCAAGAAACAGAGTCCAGTAATTACGATGTCAGCTGAGACGAAGCTCGTTAAAGTGAGCACGAACACTGGCGTCGTACCAAAGAGGCTATAACTACAAGTGGGTTGAGCGGCTGCTGCAGGCCGTTCTATACTGCTGCTGCAGAGGGCGCTCGTTGTATGGAGCTCCTGGAGGAGTGGCTCAGCGGGCACACACCATTGGGTCCAGCAGATCCTAAACGATCACTATCAGCGTCAAACGGTAACTTGCAATTCCGCTGTCAACTGTGATGTGCCTGTAGGCTGGTGTCGATACGTGATACCACAGTGAAATTCTTCAGTCACCAGATGACATGAACATCGTCACTGCAGCAGGCTCAAGGAACAAGGAGCAATGACTATGGTAACTCGTTTAGCCATGAGACTATGCCTGCTGTACAACGTATAACACCAGCAAGCATGGGATCAAAAAAAACGTATTCCCAAGGTACTCTCAGCAAAGAGTCCCTTAAAGCTGGCTAAGCTTTATTATATACTAACACAAATACAATTAATGTTGTACATACATGTGTTATCTCTTCTTTTGGGTATGTCCAAAAGTACAGACACTGTGAATTAAGACACAAAGGAATTACATACTGTAAATTGTCTGCGAGCGCGCATTGAATTAAATCAGTGGGAACAGTTGAACATTTGTGTTGGACTGGGATTCGAACCGAGGTATTCTGCTAACTAGGGAGATGCGCTGACCACTGCGCCACCCAGGCACAGAGATCATAGCAGCTGCATGGACTTACCCAGCACGCATCCCGTCAGATCCAAATTCTCATGTTATTCACACACTACTAATGTAGTGCTCCATGCACATTAATCTCAACATTCGCGGCATTTCGCGTATTCCTGTTAGATTTCGAGCTTGGTGGACATCTGCACTGAAGAGATCATTGGCCACTTCGCCTTAATTATAGATATTTGTAATGTCTGTTCTTTTGGGAATCGCCGCCATGACTTTAATAGTTGTTACACTGATTCCTGATATACTGCTAAAATAGTTTTGAAATACACTGAAATTTAATCTTCACAAAGCCAGGCGAAAAGAATACTTTGTGATGATGATTTTATATAATCTTCAACATGAAATTAAAAGAAAGGATATTCAGAAATAAGGCAAGACAAGCTCTCTTCGAAAAATCTTATTTCACAGGCGTCCTACATACAAACCGATATACTAAGGTACTGGTATGCATGATTTTGCATCATCTCCTCCATACTTTTACTAGCATTTATTTTTCTTCTATGCAAAAGGGCATCGGCACCTTAATATAAGAGAGCTGCATCAGTTCCCCGTTGAGTTAGCACGTTGAAAAGAAGCTGTGAATTGACTGCTACTCGAGAGCTTTATCAGTTACTCAAGTAGCACAGCTGTACACATTAATTTTTGTATTGCTGAAGATATACTACCACATTTATTACATTTCTGAGGACCTGAATCCGAACATGACCTCATTTTTTCTGAAGTGTCTCCAGTTCTGAAAATATTTACGTTATTAGATTTTAATTATATGCTCCCATTGACGTTGATTTTCCGTCAGTATCTTGATATTTATTTTCAGATAAGGTTTTTACAGTCTTTAATATTTCACAATTAAAATTCTATTAAATTCTTTAAAATTTATTTTGTATTTTTATTTTACCTGTTACAGGAAAATATGAGTTCTTCACGAGGAGGATGCATAAACAACCCCAATGTTTTCTGTTGTATTTGCAGTGGATACTGCAACAAAGACGGAACACCACAGACTTTGTAAAGACGGCATATATTACATATTTTGGGACACAGCTTGGAAACCAAGATAGAATACGGGATCCCCACGCCGTTTTTAAAAATTGTGAGGAGTGTCTTCGGCAAAATGGACAAAGAGAAGGTTTAAATTTCGGTGTACCAATGGTCTGGCGAGAGCCAAAAAACTACCACGATGACTGCTACTTTTGTGTTGTACATACAAAAGGTTTCAATCGACTCAAAAAATGTCAGTGGGAGTATCCAAATTTAGAATCAGCCAGAAGACCTGAGGCACACAGTGAACAAATGCCTATATCGTTGTTTACTAAACTACATGAACTTGTAGTGTCAGGAATTAAGGAAATACAAGATTTGGAATGCAGTGGAAGTGAATATGAAGGAGAAGTTTCTATATCTAAACTTTGCACTCAAGAGAAACTAAATGATCTGATATGAGATCTTAATTTGTTAAAGAATGGGTCAGAGCTTCTGGCACCCAGGCTAATGGAAAACGATTGTCTTAGTTCAAAAGCGAAAATATCGGTATATGTACAAGGAAGCAGGTCTTCCGCAATACCTCAGCCAAGACGAAGAACTTGTGCATTGCAGTAACATTCCCGGTCGACTCATTCAGATGGGGTAAAGAATATCGACCACAAGACCGACGGCTTTTTATGGACAGCTCCACCAGAAGCCTGAAATGTGTCTTGCTACACACCGGTAAGGTCTTTTCATTCATTCCCATTGGCCACTCGACAAAACTGAAAGAGAAATATGAAGTTATCAGAATCATATTGCAGAAATCACGCTATGATGAACAATAATGATCTATTTGTTGTTGTCTAAAGATGGTAGACAACAGTGAGTAACAGTGTGTGTACACGAAGTACCCTTGTTTTATATGCTTATGAGACAGCAGAGTAAAACAAGAGCAAAGTGACATAGCCTTTATGGGAAAGTCTTAGGGTAGGTGCAGTCAACATCTTTCAGAAACCATTGGTTAAGAGAGAAAATAGTTCTCTGTCCGTTGCATATAAAGCTAGGTCTGATGAAGCACTTTGTTAGGGCCCTAGATAAAGAAGGCAATTGCTCAGAAACATATGTATACTTCTCTTGCACTGAGCGCTGAAAAACTGAAAGCAGGTGTCTTTGATGGGCCGCAGATTCGCAAACTCACGAATGTTTCCAGTGTGACAAATTTCACGAATTATTCAGAAGTGTCGGCGTGGCATAGTTGCATCTTAGTTACGAAAATCTTCTTAGGAAAAATGGCGAACAATTATAAAGAAATTGTGAAGAACATATTGACAATTTTTAAAAGGTTGAGTGTTCGCATGAGTACCAAAGTGCATTTCCTCCACAGCCACTTATCAAGTCTTCCAGATAACTTAGGCGATTACAGCGAGGAGGAAGTGGAGACGTTCCACGAAGGCATTAAGATAATGGAAGACAGATATCGATGCGGGTGGGACACACACACATGATAACTGACTACTGTCGGTGCCTCCAATGCGATTGTCCTGAAGATCAATACAGAAGAAAATCAATCCGGCATCCTTTCATGAACGAGTAATCGCTATATTCTCACTGAATGTAGGCATACTGTCCTGACTGTTACGAAGTAATGCAATGCAATTAGTTACTTACAGTACGTAATACGTTATTTTGGTGTTATCTGAGAGAGTAATCATGTGACTTGTGATCAGGACACGCCTACTCAGACATGATATTGCTGTATGTTTATATTCGTCAATAAATGTTAAGTTGCCACAAAACGGGACCCAGTTTAGCTAAACCGAGACCATATTCGCATTCAGTAACACAAAGTGGTTCTAAAAGCACTTAAAAATCATTGAAAAATGAACGGCGTTTAGTGGTGTCGTTTAGTAACTGGCGGGTGAAGTCCACGGAAACTCAAGGCGTTACTTACCTCGTTAAAAGACATATCTGCAAATCGTATATGGGACAATATTCTTTTATTTTTCATGGTAGTAGAAGCAACCTGCAGAGAATGTAACTGGGTACCTTTGAAATGTGATGTTAGTGAAGGATGTAGAAAATCGGTTTCGTAAATATAGAAATGCATTAGTGGACAGAACAAGACAAAACGAAGGCTGTGGTAAATTCTAACCTGTAGAAGAACAAGTCAGTGGAAATCCTGCAACTGTGCACCTGAAGGTCTAGTAGATGGTGGTAGTTGGGCAATGCAAATACTACATAGCGGAACAAAAGTAAAGGGTCACCTCTTAGATATCCCGTAATTGTATCCCATTCCTCGGCATAAGTTTGAAATTTGGCTCAGAGATGCTTACGATCATTCTCTGTAATGATGCAAAACCGTGGTGCTCACAATCGATACTAAGTGCCTCTCTGGGTTGACATAAAGTCGACAATGAAAGCACTCCGTCTCTTGAGGCGTTGATAGCGACACATTTCACTGTCGAAAACGACAGGCAGCAGTGCAATTAATGACAGTACGACGTTCTTGATAACGTTCAACACTGCTGCCACCCTCTGAGCGCTTCAGCCTTACATTAACAACATAGTGGAGCCGCACCCCGCTACACACGATCTGATCCCTTTGGAGTGTAGTGATACCGCAAGTTTTCCTCTGGTATACAGGTGGGATCAGTGACAATTCAGAACCATTCAACGTAATCTGAGCGTGACCCAAAGCAGCAAAGGGAAGTTGACGCCTCTTCGGCGATCATGGGAACCAACCTCCCATCCCTCTCCACGAGTTCGGTAACGTACCTTTGTTGAACACTACAAATATACAGAGTCCGCCAGAAAAATGTATACACTCTTTGCCAGGCTCTTTCGAGGTCCTGATATTGTCGTCGAGATGGGTTACGAGTGTGTTGGAGTATGGAGTTTGGTTCAACAGATGTTAGTACTTTCATGTCCTCATTGAGAAAACAAGATGGCCGGAGAAATCGTGACATTCGAGCAACGGAAATGTATTGTGAAGTGGTCTTTATAGTTTGATAATGTCACAGAAGTGTAACGTCAGCGAAGGCAGGAGTCTGAAACAGAACCGCCAACCGGTCTAACAATTAAACCCATCGTTGACAAGTTTGAATTGCATGGAACGATTTGTGATATTCACAAAGGAAGATCAGGAAGACAGCGTACAGCTACATGTTGTGCTTCGTCGGCTCTCTTGTTGGAAATGTTTGTTAATTCTCCACAGAAGTCTGATACGCAACGTGCACGTGAAGTGGAGGTTCGCAGTACAAGAGTACTAAGAATTCTGGAAACTGCAAAGTGGAAAGTTTACATTCCACGATTACTGCAAGCGATTAATGATGACGATCCAGAACGTCGAATGCAATTTTGCGAATGGTATCAGAAAATGGTAGCTAAAGACGAACAGTTGGTGACGCAGATAATGTGGAGTGACGAGGCACGACTTAAACTTAATGGAACCGTGAGTAGGCATAACATTGTGTACTGGGCACCGGAAAATCTGCATGTTTATGTGGATAAAGCGGTCAATCTACTAGGAGTTAATGTGTGGTGTGGACTATTGTCTAGGGGCTTTTTCATTATTTCTAGTGTTTCTGGCATTTGTAGACTTAGAGAAAGTATTTGACAATGTTGACTGGAATACACTCTTTCAAATTCTGAAGGTGGCAGGGGTAAAATACAGGGAGCGAAAGGCTATTTACAATTTGTACAGAAACCATATGGCAGTTATAAGAGTCGAGGGGCATGAAAGGGAAGTAGTGGTTGGGAAGGGAGTGAGACAGGGTTGTAGCCTTTCCCCGATGTTATCCAATCTTTATATTGAGCAAGCAGTGAAGGAAACAAAAGAAAAATTCGGAGTAGGTATTAAAATCCATGGAGAAGAAATAAAAACTTCGAGGTTTGCCGATGACATTGTAATTCTGTCAGAGACAGCAAAGGAGTTGGAAGAGCAGTTGAATGGAATGGATAGTGTCTTGAAAGATGGATATAAGATGAACATCAACAAAAGCAAGACGAGGATAATGGAATATAGTCGAATTGAGTCGGGTGATGCTGAGAGAATTAGATTAGGATATGAGACACTTAAAGTAGTAAAGGAGTTTTGCTATTTGGGGAGCAAAATAACTGATGATGGCCGAAGTAGAGAGGATATAAAATGTAGACTGCCAATGGCAAGGAAAGCTTTCGAAATGTGGTGCTACAGAAGAATGCTGAAGATTAGATGGGTCCCGCGCCCGGGTTCCCGGGTTCGATTCCCAGCGGGCTCCTGGATTTTCTCTGCCTCGTGATGACTGGGTGTTGTGTGCTGTCCTTGGTTAGTTAGGTTTAAGTAGTTCTAAGTTCTAGGGGACTGATGACCATAGATTTTAAGTCCCATAGTGCTCAGAGCCATTTGAACCATTTTTGATTAGATGGGTAGATCACATAACTAATGAGGAGGTACTGAGTAGGACTGGGGAGAAGAGAAGTTTGTGGCACAACTTGATTAGAAGAAGGAGTCAGTTGGTAGGACATGTTCTGAGGCATCAAGGGATCACCAATTTAGTATTGGAGGGCAGCGTGGAGGGTAAAAGTCGTAGAGGGGGACCAAGAGATGAATACACTAAGCAGATTCAAAAGGATGTAGGTTTCCGTAGGTACTGGGAGATGAAGAAGCTTGCACAGGATAGAGTTGCATGGAGAGCTGCATCAAACCAGTCTCAGGACTGAAGACCATAACTACAACAACAGTGTCACTGGAGAAGTGTACCTGGAAATGTTACACACATCAATTTTTCCACATACTCGTATACGTGCGCATTATGGAGCTTATGAGGAAGTCGCCCACCAAAAGGGCGGGGCGCCACCACACTACCACCAAGCTGGACGAGCTATCCTGGATGATAATATTCCGGGGTGTTGGATTGGACGAAGAGGGCCCATTGAGTTCTCTCCACGGTCGCCAGATCTAACACCTGTGGACCTTTTTTACTTGTGGGGAACTGTGAAAGATAACGTCTATCGACGTAGGCCACCCACGCTGGAAGAACTTCGCCAGGAGATTACAGAGACATGTGCAGCGGTCTCTACTGTAACATTGACTGACAGTTGCGACGACCGTCAGTCGTTCCGTAACGTGTATAGCCGCCAACGGTGAACAATCTGAACATTTAAAGTAACCATGCGCTAAACTAAAAGTTATGTAGCATGTGTGACCAATAATGGATGGCAGCTTTCCAACTGGCCAGGTCTTCAGGTGCACTATACACTTGGTACATAGTGCTGGAGTAGACGGGAGGCCACTGGTTAGTTTTCTCTTTCGTCTTGAGACACTGTGTCCAGGCCAGATAATGAGCACTAATGAACACATAAGTAATACTTTTCGTTTCTTGAAGTGTGTACACGTTTTTCTGGCGGACTCTGTATACCTATCGAATCAACGACTCCACTTTCAGTCTCGCAAGTGCTCCAGCGCCTGAAGGTGGGCAAATTCCACGTAGAGGTCATCAAAGGAGCTGCCTAATTCTCAGGCGTTAGATCAGCTACGAGGCAGAATCTGTGTCTACGTCCGTGACAAGTATATTTTCAGGATGCCGAATAAAGGCGTTGTGGAACTTGGAGGGATCTTAGAGGGATTCTTTGCCGTTTAATTAATGCACAAATTAATGTTGCAACTTCCACGATCGCGCACCTGGACGGTGCCTGGTAGTTGAGGCCTGCACACTAGAGCAAACATTGCGGTCACACTGCGATCCCAAGGTGTCATATCACGTTCAGTGGGGTTGGAGCCGCACGAGGTTCTTAACGTAAGGTTGAAACACCCAGAGGGTGGCAACAGTGATGATAATTATCAAGATCGTCCTCTTGTTGCTCATCGCACTGCAAACGGTCGTGTTCGACAGCGAAATTTGTTGATTCTGAGCGATGGTGCGTCTGAAATGTTTTCCTCGGTCACCCTTAAGAAAACTGCGAGATTTAGATGCTGTCACCTTCCCATCGTGTGACAGTCCCACGGTTGCGCTGAACAAGACTGTGATGAAATCTGGCGCCATTGTGACATCTATAGCCCACCTTAAAGCTGACATGAGCGTCCGAGCTGTGGCCTTTTTCTTCCGCATGTGTCGACGCCTTTTTGTTTCAAACGTCGCCGACCCCTAGGATGGCGACGGATGGGGCGCGGCTTTGCACCGTTACAGGGCACATTTGAGCCAAATTTCAACATATGCGTCGGAATGGGAGGGAATAACTGGGTTTCGTAAAATTAATCCTTTAATTTTGTTTCACAGTGTACAGTATGTGATCAAAAGTATCTGTACACCTGGCTAAAATGACTTACAAGTTCGTGGCTTCTTACATCGGTAATGCTGGAAATCAATGTGGTGTTGGCCCATGCTTAGCCTTGATGACAGCTTCCACTCTCGCAGTCATAAATTCAATCAGGTGCTGGAAGGTTCCTTGGGGAAAGGCAGCCCATTCCTCACGGAGTGCAGCACTGAGGAAAGATATCGATGTCGGTCGGTGAGACCTGCCACGAAGTCGGCGTTCTAAAACATCCCGAGGGTGTTCAATAGGATTCAGGTCAGGACTCAGTGCAAGTCAGTCCATTACAGGGATGTTATTGTCGTGTAACCACTCCGCCACAAGCCGTGCATTATGAACAGGTGCTCGATCGTGGTGAAAGATGCAGTCGCCATCCCCGTATTTCTCTTCAACAGTGGGAAGCAAGAAGGTGCTCAAAACATCAACGCAGGCCTGTGCTGTGATAGTGCCACGCAAGTCAACAAAGTCTGCGAGCTCCGTCCATGAAAAACACGACCACACCTTAACACCGGTGCCCGGAATTTTACTGTTGGCACTACACACGCTGGTAGATGACGTTCACCGGGCATTTGCCATACCCACACCCTGCCATCGGATCGCCACATTGTGTATCGTGGTTCTTCACTCCACGCTACTTTTTCCCACTGTTCAATCGTCCAATGGTTACCCTTCTTACATCAAGCGAGACGTTATTTGGCATTTACCGCCGCGATGTGTGGCTTAAGGGCAGCCGCTCGACAGTTTTCTCAACTGCCGCCTGACTGCCATAGTTCTTGCAGACGATCTGATGCAGTTTGAATTCCTGTGATCTAGATAGATGCCTGCCTATTGCACATTATGACCCTCTTGGACTGTCGGCGGTCTCTGTCAGTCAACAGTCGGGGTCGGCCTGTACGCTTTTGTGCTGTACGTGTCCTTTCACGTTTCTACTTCACTATCACATCGTAAACAGTGGACCTAGGGATGTTTAGGAGTCTGGAAATCTCACGTACAGACGTATGATACAAGTGACACCTAATCACCTGACCACATTCGAAGTCCGTGAGTTCCGTGGGGCGACGCATTCTGCTCTCTCAAGATGTCTAATGGCTACTGAGGTCGCTGATATGGTGTACCTGGCAGTAGGTGGCAGCACAATGCACCTAATATGTAAGACGCATCTTTATGGGGCTCTCCGGATACTTTTGATCACAGAGTGTATGCAGAGATGAAGAGGCTTGCACAGGTGAGACGCACAACGGGATCCGCATAAAACCTGTCTGCAGATTAATGGCCACAACGATAACAGAAACAATATTGACCATATCAGAGTTCGAAATTTTTCAGATTTACGAGTAAACTTATCTCCATTCTTTTAGATTCCACATTTAAACTGTAATCCTCTTGATTTTTCATATTGCATCATTAAAGGTAAGGGCTATACTTTATATCATCTAGTCACCTATATATAATTTCAATTTTTCTAACAGCACTACTGGCTAGATACATCAATGGCTAATAACCATGTAGTAGTCGATGCTGTAAGTGTACACATAAGCCGAATAGGAACGAAAGCATATTATGGTGCTTAGTAGTGCAGGAACGTACTAGTAACAATTTATAGCAATAAGGCGATGTTGTGTACCACATCAGACACAACAGTAAGGAGAGATGGGCTACAGAGTGGTGTGACAGCTGTCTTTGCAGGAAAGCTGCAAAGGCGCAGAAATGATTAACGAAGAAGTTAACGCAGAAAGCAAAATCTTAAGTTGTATATTTCTAAGTGTGGTGTCACCGCCAGACACCACACTTGGTAGGTGGTAGCCTTTAAATCGGCCGCGGTCCATTAGTATACGCCGGACCCGCGTGTCGCCACTGTCAGTGATAGCAGACCGAGCGCCACCACACGGCAGGGCTAGAGACACGTACTGGCACTCGCCCCAGTTGTACAGCCGACGTTCATAGCCATGGTTCACTGACAAATACGCTCTCATTTGCCGAGACGATAGTTACCATAGCCTTCAGCTACAATTGCTACGACCTAGCAAGGCGCCGTATTCAATTGATAATTAATATTATGAAGCATGTACCGTAACGAGAGATGTTCTACAATTGTGGATTAAAGTTAAGTATTCTACCAGTTACCTCCTGTTTTGCTAGTCTTATTTCTCTGACCTGTTCCAGACCTAACGCCAGTCAGCGTGTAATTAAACGCGTGCATTTCGGCCTCCTCTAGAAAAACAGTGTTGGCTCTTCTGCCAACATTACACTAAGCATACATAGATTCATTGCAGATATTGCACCAAGACGCAAAGTCCATTAATTACAATGTCAGCTAAGACGGGCTCCTTAAAGTAAGCACAAACAATGGTGTCGTACCAAACAGGCTACAACCACAAGTGGGTTGAGCGGCTGCTGCAGAGGGCGCTCGTTGTATGGAGCTCCTGGAGGAGTGGCTCAGCGGGCACACACCATTGGGTCCAGCAGATCCTAAACGATCACTATCAGCGTCAAACGGTAACTTGCAATTCCGCTGTCAACTGTGATGTGCCTGTAGGCTGGTGTCGATACGTGATACCACAGTGAAATTCTTCAGTCACCAGATAACATGAACATCGTCACTGCAGCAGGCTCAAGGAGCAAGGAGTAATCACTATGGTAACTCGTTTAGCCATGAGACTATGCCTGCTGTACAGTGTATAACAGCAAGCATGGGATCAAACGTGTTCCCAAAGTACTCTCAGAAAAGAGTCTCTTACAGCTAGCTAAGCTTTATTATATACTAACACAAATACAATTAATGTTGTACATACATGTTTTATCTCCTCTTTTGGGTATGCCCAAAAGTACACACACTGTGAATTAAGACACAAAGGAATTACATACTGTAAATTGTCTGCGACCGTCCATTGATTTAAATCAGTGGGAACAGTTGAACATTTGTGTTGGACTGGGATTCGAACCGAGGTATTCTGCTAACTAGGGAGATGCGCTGACTACTGCGCCACCAACGCACAGAGATCATAGCAGCTGCATGGACTTTCCCAGCACGCATCCCGTCAGATCCAAATTCTCATGTTATTCACACACTACTAATGTAGTGTTCCATGCACATTAATCTCACCATTCGTGGCATTTCGCTTATGCCCGTAAGATTTCGAGCTTGTTGGGCATCTACACTGAGGAGATCATTGGTCACTTCTACTTAATAATAGATATTCGTAATGTCTGTTCTTTTGGGAATCGTCACCATGACTTGAATAGCTGTTACACTGATTCCTGATATACTTCTAAAATAGTTTTGAAATACACTGAAATTTAATCTTCACAAAGCCAGGCGAAAAGAATACCTTGTAATGATGATTTTATATAATCTTCAACATGAAATTAAAAGAAAGGATATTCAGAAATAAGATCAGACAAGCTCTCTTCAAAAAAAATCTTATTTCGCAGGCGTCCTACATACAAACCGATGTACTAAGGTACTGGTATGCATGATTTTGCATCATCTCCTCCACACTTTTACTAGCATTTATTTTTCTTCTATGCAAAAAGGCATCGGTACCTAAATATAAGAGAGCTGCATCAGTTCCCCGTTGAGTTAGCACGTTGAAAACAAACTGTGAATTGACTGCTACTCGAGAGCTTTATCAGTTACTCAAATAGCACAGCTGTACACATTTATTTTTGTATTGCTGAAGATATTCTAACACATTTATTATATTTCAGAGACCCTGAATCCGAATATGGATACATTTTTCCTGAAGTGCCTCCAGTTCTGAAAATATTTACGTTATTAGATTTTAATTATATGCTCCCATTGACGTTGATTTTCCATCAGTATCTTGATATTTATTTTCAGATAAGTTTTTTTACAGTCTTTAATATTTCACAATTAAAATTCTATTAAATTCTTTAAAATTTATTTTATATTTTTATTTTACCTGTTACAGGAAAATATGAGTTCTTCACGAGGAGGATGCATAAACAACCCCAATGTTTTCTGTTGTATTTGCGGTGGATACTGCAACAAAGACGGAACACCACAGACTTTGTAAAGACGGCATATATTACATATTTTGGGACACAGCTTGGAAACCAAGATAGAATACGGGATCCCCACGCCGTTTTTAAAAATTGTGTAGAGTGTCTTCGGGAAAATGGACAAAGAGAAGGTTTAAATTTCGGTTCAAATGGCTCTGAGCACTATGGGACTTAACATCTACGATCATCAGTCCCTTAGAACTTAGAACTACTTAAACCTAACTAACCTAAGGACATCACACAACACCCAGTCATCACGTGGCAGGGAAAATCCCAGGCCCCGCCGGGAATCGAACCCGGGAACCCGGGAACCCGGGCGTGGGAAGCGAGAACGCTACCGCACGACCACGAGCTGCGGACTTATATTTCGGTGTACTAATGCTCTGTCAAGAGCCAAAATACCATGACGACGACTGTTACTTTTGTGTTGTACATACAAAAGGATTCAACCGACTCAAAAAAGGACAGCGGGAGTAGCCAAATTTAGAATCAGCCAGGAGACCTGTCGCACACAGTGATGAAATTCCTATACCATTGTTTACTAAACTACATGAACTTTTATCGTCAGAAATTGAGAAATACAGGAGTCGGAATGCAGTGGAAGTGAATATGAAGGAGATATGTCTATATCTAAATTCTTCACTCAAGAGAAACTACATGTTTTGGAACGAGATCTTCATTTGTCAACGGGTGGGGGCAAAGTTTGTGGCATCGAGGCTAAAGGAAACCAACTGTCTTAGTCGAAAAGCGAAAATTTCGGAATACTGTATATTGCAGTAACATTCCCGGTTGAGTCATTCATATGGGATTGCAGGAATATCGACCACAAGATTGACGGCTTTGTATAGACAGGTCCACCAGAAGCCTGAAATGTGTCTTGTCACACACCGGTAACATCTTTTCATCCATTCCTATTCGCCACTCGTCAAAATTGAAAGAGGAATATGAAATTATCAGAATCATGTTGTAGAAATCACACTGTGATGAACATCAATGGCCCATTTAGTGTTGTCTAAAGATGGTAAAAATCTTGCTTGGGCAACAGTGTGTGTACATGAAGTACCCTTCATTTATATGCGTGTGGGACAGCAGAAAAAAATAAGACTATTGGAGCAAAGTGACAGCCTTTAAGGGAAAGTCTTAGTGTAGGTGCAGCCAACATCTTTCAGGAGGCATTGGTTCAGAGAGAAAATAATTCTCTGCCCGTTGCATATGAAGTTAGGTCTGATAAATCAGTTTGTTAGGGCCGTAGATAAAGAAGGCAATTGCTTAGAAACATATGTATACTTTTCTTGCACTGAGTGCTGGAAAACTGAAAGCAGGTGTCTTTGATGGGCTGGGGATTCTTAAACTCACGAATGTTTCCAGTGTGACAAATTTCACGAATTATTCAGAACTGTCGGCGTGGCATAGTTGCATCTTAGTTACGAAAATCTTCTTAGGAAAAATGGCGAACAATTACAAAGAAATTTTGAAGAACTTATTGACAATCTTTAAAAAGTTGAGTGTTCGCATGAGTACCAAAGTGCATTTCCTCCACAGCCACTTATCAGGTTTTCCAGATAACTTGGGCGATTACAGCGAGGAGGAAGTGGAGACGTTCCACGAAGGAATTAAGATAATGGAAGATAGATATCGATGCAGGTGGGACACACACACATGATGACTGACTACTGTCGGTGCCTCCAATGCGATTGTGCTGAAGATCAATACAGAAGAAAATCAGTCCGGCATCCTTTCATGAACGAGTAACCGCTATAGTCTCACTGAATGTAGGCATACTGTTTTGACTGTTACGAAGTAATGCAACACACTTAGTCAATTACAGTATATGATATATTACGAGGCCTCCAATTTTTTTTCTCCGGACTGGAAAGTGATAGAAACATGCGCATTGTTTTAAAATGAGGCCACGTTCATTGTCAATACGTCCCAGAGATGGCAGCACCGTACGACAGATGGAATTTTACCGCCAGCGGCGAGAATGAGAACTGTTTTAAATACTTAAAATGGCGACGTTTTCCTTACTTGAACAGCGCGCAATCATTCGTTTTCCGAATTTGCGTGGTGTGAAACCAATTGAAATTCATCGACAGTTGAAGGAGATATGTGGTGATGGAGTTAGGGATGTGTCGAAAGTGCGTTCGTGGGTGTGACAGTTTAATGAAGGCAGAACATCGTATGACAACAAACCGAAACAACCTCGAGCTCGCACAAGCCGGTCTGACGACATGATCGAGAAAGTACAGAGAATTGTTTTGGGGGATCGCCGAATGACTGTTGAACAGATCGCCTCCAGAGTTGGCATTCTGTGGGTTCTGTGCACAAAATCCTGCATGACGACCTGAAAATGCGAAAAGTGTCATCCAGGTGGGTGCCAAGAATGCTGACGGACGACCACATGGCTGCCCGTGTGGCATGTTGCCAAGCAATGTTGACACGCAACGACAGCATGAATGGGACTGTCTTTTCGTCGGTTGTGACAATGATTGAGACGTGGATGCCATTTTTCAATCCAGAAACAAAGCGCCAGTCAGCTCAATGTAAGCACACAGATTCACCACCACCAAAAAAATTTCGGGTAACCGCCAGTGCTGAAAAAATGATGGTGTCCATGTTCTGGGACAGCGAGGGCGTAATCCTTACCCATTGCGTTCCAAAGGGCACTACAGTAACAGGTGCATCCTACGAAAATGTTTTGAAGATCAAATTCCTTCCTGCACTGCAACAAAAACGTCCGGGAAGGGCTGCGCGTGTGCTGTTTCACCAAGACAACGCACCCGCACATCGAGCTAACGTTACGCAACAGTTTCTTCGTGATAACAACTTTGAAGTGATTCCTCATGCTCCCTACTCACCTGACCTGGCTTCTAATGACTTTTGGCTTTTTCCAACAATGAAAGACACTCTCCGTGGCTGCACATTCACCAGCCGTGCTGCTATTGCCTCAGCGATTTTCCAGTGGTCAAAACAGATTCCTAAAGAAGCCTTCGCCGCTGCCATGGAATCATGGCGTCAGCGTTGTGAAAAATGTGTACGTCTGCAGGGCGATTACGTCGAGAAGTAACGCCAGTTTCATCGATTTCGGGTGAGTAGTTAATTGGAAAAAAAAATCGGAGGCCTTAGAACTTGAATGCACCTCGTATTTTGGTGTTATCAGAGACAGTAATCGTGTGGTTTGTGATCAGGACACGCCTACTCAGACATGATATTGCTGAATGTTTATATTCATCAATAAATGTTAAATTGCCACAAAACGAGACCCAGATTAGCAAAACTGAGACCATATTCTCATTCAGTAACACAAAGTGGTCCTAAAACGTAACACAAAGTGGTCCTAAAACCATTTAAAAATCTGTGAAAAATGAACGGCGTTTAGTGGTGTCGTTTAGTAACTGGCGGGTGAAGTCCACGGAAGCTCAAGGCGTTACTTACCTTGTTTAAAGAGATATCTGCGAAACGTATATGGGGACAATATTCTTTTCTTTTTTTTCATGGTAGTAGAAGCAACCTGCAGAGAATGTAACTGGGTACATTTGAAATCTCGTAATTGTATCCCATTCCGAGGCATAAGTTTGAAATTTGGCTCAGATATGCTTACGATCTTTCTCTGTAACGATGTAAAACCGTGGTGCTCACAATCGATATTACGTGCCTCTCTTGGTTGACATAATTGGCGTCAATGAAACCACCCCGTCTCTTGGGGCGTTGATTGCGACACATTTCACTGTCAAAAACAACAGTTATCAGAGCAATTAATGACAGTACGGCGCTCTTGATAACGTTCAACACTGCTGCCACCCTCTGAGCGCTTCAGCCTTACATTAACAACATATTGGAGCCGCACCCCGCTATACACGATCTGATCCCTTTGGAGTGTAGTGATACCGCAAGTTTTCCTCTAGTATACAGGTAGGATCACTGACAATTCAGAACCATTCGACGTAATCTGAGCGTGACCCAAATGCAGCGAAGGGAAGTTGACGCCTCTTCTGCGATCATGGGAACCAACCTCCCACCCCTCTCCACAAGTTCGGCAACGTACCTTTCTTGAACACTACAAATATACAGAGTCCGCCAGAAAAATGTATACACTCTTTGCCAGGCTCTTTCGAGGTACCGATATTGTCGTTCGAGATGGGTTACGAGTGTGTTGGAGTATGGAGTTTGGTTCAACAGATGTTAGTACTTTCATGTCCTCATTGAGAAAACAAGATGGCCGGAGCAATCTTGACGTTCAAGCAACGAAAATGTATTGTGAAGCGGTCTTTATAGTTTGATAATGTCACTGAAGTGCAACGCCAGTGAAGACGGGAGTCTGAAACAGAACCGCCAACCCGCCTAACAATTAAACGCATCGTTGACAAGTTTGAGTTACATGGAACGATTTGTGATATTCACAAAGGAAGATCAGGAAGACAGCGTAGTGCTACAAGTTGTGCTTCGTCGGCTCTCTTGTTGGAAATGTTTGTTAATTCTCCACAGACGTCTGATACGCAACTTGCACATGAAGTGGAGATTTGCAGTACAAGAGTACTAAGAATTCTGGAAACTGCAAAGTGGAAAGTTTACATTCCACGATTACTGCAAGCGATTAATGATGACGATCCTGAACGTCGAATGCAATTTTGCGAATGGTATCAGCAAATGGTAACTGATGACGAACAATTTGTGACGAAGGTAATGTGGAGTGACGAGGCACGATTTAAACTTAATGGAAACGTGTATCGGCATAACATTGTGTACTGGGCACCGGAAAATCCGCATGTTTACGAGGATAAAGCGGCCAATCTACTAGGGGTTAATGTGTGGAGTGGACTGTCACCTAGCGGTTTTTTCTTTATTGCTAGTGTTTCTATCATTTGTAGACATAGAGAAAGCATTTGACAATGTTGGCTGGAATGCTCTCTTTCAAATTCGGAAGGTGGCAGGGGTAAAATACAGGGAGCGAAAGGCTATTTACAATTTGTACAGAAACCAGATGACGGTTATAAGAGTCGAGGGACATGAAAGGGAAGCAGTGGTTGGGAAGGGAGCGAGACAGGGTTGTAGCCTTTCCCCAATGTTATTCAATCTTTATATTGAGCAAGCAATGAAGGAAACAAAAGAAAAATTCGGAGTAGGTATTAAAATCCATGGAGAAGAAATAAAAACTTTGAGATTTTTCCGATGACATTGTAATTCTGTCAGAGACAGCAAAGGACTTGGAAGAACAGTCGAACGGAATGGATAGTGTCTTGAAAGGAGGATATAAGATGAACATCAACAAAAGTAAAACGAGGATAATGAAATGTAGTCGAGTTAACTCGGGTGATGCTGAGGGAATTAGATTAGGAAATGAGACACTTAAAGTAGTAAAAGAGTTTTGCTATTTGGGGAGCAAAAGAACTGATGATGGTCGAAGTAGAGAGGATATAAAATGTAGACTGGCAATGGCAAGGAAAGCTTTTCTGAAGAAGAGAAATTTGTTAACATCGAGTATAGATTTAAGTGTCAGGAAGTCATTTCTGAAAGTTTTTGTATGGAGTGTAGCCATGTATGGAAGTGAAACATGGACGATAAATAGTTTGGACAAGAAGAGAATAGAAGCTTTCGAAATGTGGTGCTACAGAAGAATGCTGAAGATTAAATGGGTAGATCACATAACTAATGAGGAAGTATTGAATAGGATTGGGGAGAAGAAAAGTTTGTGGCACAACTTGACTAGAAGAAGGGATCGGTTGGTAGGACGTGTTCTGAAGCATCAAGGGGTCACCAATTTAGTATTGGAGGGCAGCGTGGAGGGTAAAAATCGTAGAGGGAGACCAAGAGATGAATACACTAAGCAGATTCAGAAGGATGTAGGTTGCAGTAGGTACTGGGAGATGAAGAAGCTTGCACAGGATAGATTAGTATGGAGAGCTGCATCAAACCAGTCTCAGGACTGAAGACCACTACAACAACAACAGTGTCACTGGAGAAGTGTAACTGGAAATGTTACCCACATCAATTTTTCCACGTACTCCTATACGTGCGTTTTATGGAGCTCATGAAGAGGTCGCCTACCAAAAGGACGGGGCGCCACCACACTACCACCAAGCTGTACGAGCTGTCCTGGATGACAATTTTCCGGGACATAATAGGACTGGACGAAGAGGGCACATTGAGTTCCCTCCACGGTCGCCAGACCTAACACCTGAGGACCTTTACTTGTGGGGAACCGTGAAAGATAACGTCTATCGACGTAAGCCACGCACGCTGGAAGAACTGCGCCAGGAGATTACAGCGACATGTGCAGCGGTCTCCACTGTAACATTGACTGACAGTTGCGACGACGGTCAGTCGTTCCGTTACGTGTACAGCCGCCAACGGTGAACAAGGTGAACATTTAAAGTAACCATGCGCTAAACTGAATGTTATGTAGCATGTGTGACCAATAATGGATGGCAGCTTCCCAACTGGCCAGGTCTTTCAAGTGCACTATACACTTGGTAGATAGTGCTGGAGTAGACGGGAGGCCACTGGTTAGTTTTCTCTTCCGTCATGAGATACTGTGTCCAGGTCAGATAATGAGCACTAATGAACACATAGGTAATACTTTTCGTTTCTGAAATTGTGTTTACATTTTTCTGGTGGACTCTCTATACCTGTCGAATACATCGACTCCAGTTTCAGTCTCGCAAGTGCTCCAGCGCCTGAAGGTAGGCAAACTCCACGTAGAGGTTATCAAAGGAGCTGCCTAATTCTCAGGCGCTAGATCAGCTACGAGGCAGAATCTGTGTCTACGTCCGTGACAAGTATATTTTCAGCATGCCGAATAAAGGCGTTGTGGAACTTGGAATGATCTTAGAGGGATTCTTTGCCGTTTAATTAATGCACAAATTAATGTTGAAACTTCCACGATCGCGCACCTGGACGGTGCCTGGTAGTTGAGGCACGCACACTAGAGCAAACATTGCGGACGCACTGCGATCCCAAGGGGTCATATCACATTCAGTGGGACTGGAGCCCCACAGGGATCTTATGGTAAGGTTGAAACACCCAGAGGGTGGCAACAGTGATGATAATTATCAAGATCATCCTCCTGTTGCTCATCGCACTCCAAACGGTTGTGTTCGACAGCGAAATTTGTTGATTCTGAGCGATGGTGCGTCTGAAATGTTTTCCTCGGTAACCCTTAAGAAAACTGCGTGATTTAGATGCTGTCACCTTCCCATCGTGTGACACTCCCACGGTTGGGCTGAGCAGAACTATGGTGAAATCTGGCACCATTGTGACATCGATAGCCGACCTTAAAGCTCAGATGAGCGTCCGAGCTGTGGCCTTTTTCTCCCGCATGTGTCGACGCCTTTCTGTTTCAAGTATCGCCGATCCCTAGGGTGGCGACGCAGGGGGCCACAGCTTTGCACCGTTACAGGGGAAGATTGTAGGCACCTTTGAGAAAAATTTCAACATATGTGTCGGAATGGGAGGCAATAACTCGGTTTTTAAAAAGGAATCCTTTAATTTTGTTTCACAATATACAGTATGTGATCAAAAGTGACTGTACACCTGGCTAAAATGACTTACAACTTCGAGGCGCCTTACATCGGTAATGCTGGAATTCAGTATGGTGTTGGCCCAAGCTTAGCCTTGATGACAGCTTCCACTCTCGCAGTCATAAATTCAATCAGGTGCTGGAAAGTCCCTTGGGGAAAGGCAGCCCATTCTTCACGGAATGCTGCACTGAGAAAAGAGATTGATGTCGGCCGGTGAGACCTGCCACGAAGTCGGCGTTCTAAAACATCTCGAAGGTGTTCCATAGGATTCAGGTCAGGACTCTGTGCACGCCACTCCATTACAGGGATGATATAGTCGTGTAACCACAAGCCGTGCATTATGAACTGGCGCTAGATCGTGTTGAAAGATGCAGTCGTCATTCCCAAATATCTCTTCAACAGTGGGAAGCAAGAAGATTCTTAAAACATCAGTGTAGGCCTTTGCTGTGATTGACGCAAAACAACAAGGGGTGCAAGCTCCGCCCATGAAAAACAAGACCACACCATAACGCCACCGCCTCCGAATATTACTGTTGGCACAACATACGCAGGCAAATGACGTTCACCGGGAATTCGCCATACCCACACCCTGTCATCGGATCGCCACATTGTACCGTGATTCGCCACTCTACACATCGTTTTTCCACTATTCAATCCTCCAATTTTTACACTCCTTACTCCAACCGAGGCGTCGCTAGGCATTCACCGGCGAGATGTGTGTCTTATGAGCAGCCGCTCGACCTTGAAATCCAAGTTTTCTCACCTACCGCATAACTGTCATAGTATTTTCAGTGGATCCTGATGCTGTTTGGAATTCCTGTGTGATGGTCTGGATAGATATCTGCCTATTACACATTACGACCCTCTTCAACTCTCGGCGGTCTCTGTCAGTCAACAGACGAGGTCAGCCTGTACGCTTTTGTGGTGTACGTGTCCCTTCACGTTTCCACTTCAGTACCATATCGGAAACAGTGGACCTAGGGATGTTTAGGAGTGTAAAAATCTCTCGTACAGACGTATGACACAGGTGATTCCCAGTCACTTGATCAAGTTCGGAGTCCGTGAATTCCTCGGAGCTCCCGATTCTACTCACTCACGATGTCTAATGACTACTGAGGTCGCTAATATGGAGTATCTGGCAGTAGTTAGTAGCACAATGCACCTTATATGAAAATCGTATGTTTTTGTGGGTGTCCGGATACTTTTGTTCACATAGTCAAGAACATGAAAAATAGAATTTACAAAATATGGATAGTTACATTGCGGCGAAAACACACAAAGTAGAAAATGACAGAGATGAACATAACGGCAACTAAAAGAAATGTCGCCGCAACAGCAGTCACAAGTAAATGTGGTAAACTTGTCTGCCATCGAAACATGAGAAACCGTGCGTATCACATAAAATATGTTCTACTTACAAACCAGTTGTGAAATAGGTTCCAGGAAGTTCAGCTTAACATTAACGTGACTTAAAGTCGCAAAGAATGGTTCCGTACTGGTCACTTAAAGACCGTTTTCAAGAAGGGACGTCGAACAGATGTGCAGAACTATAGGCCTATATCTCTAACGTTGATCAGTTGTAGAATTTCAGAACACGTATTATGTTCGAGTATAATGACTTTCCTGGAGACTAGAAATCTACTCTGTAGGAGTCAGCATGGGTTTCGAAAAAGACGATCGTGTGAAACCCAGCTCGTGCTAATTGTCCACGAGACTCAGAGGGCCATAGACACGGGTTTCCAGGTAGATACCGTGTTTCTTGACTTCCGCAAGGCGTTCGATACAGTTCCCCACAGTCGTTTAATGAAGAAAGTAAAAGCATATGGACTATCAGACCAATTGTGTGATTGGATTGAAGAGTTCCTAGATAACAGAACGCAGCATGTCATTCTCAATGGAGAGAAGTCTTCCGAAGTAAGAGTGATTTCAGGTGTGCCGCAGGGGAGTGTCATTGGACCGTTGCTATTCACAATATACATAAATGACATTGTGGATGACATCGGAAGTTCACTGAGGCTTTTTGCGGATGATGCTGTGGTATATCGAGAGGTTGTAGCAATGGAAAATTGTACTGAAATGCAGGAGGATCTGCAGCGAATTGTCGCATGGTGCTGGGAATGGCAATTAAACCTCAATGTAGACAAGTGTAATGCGCTGCGAATACATAGAAAGAAAGATCCCTTTTCATTTATCTACAAAATAGCGGATCAGCAACTGGAAGCAGTTAATTCCATAAATTATCTGGGAGTAGGCATTAGGAGTTATTTAAAATGGAATGATCATATAAAGTTGATCGTCGGTAAAGCAGATTCCAGACTGAGATTCATTGGAAGAATCCTAAGGAAATGCAATCCGAAAACAATGGAAGTAGGTTACAGTACGCTTGTTCGCCCACTGCTTGAATATTGCTCACCAGTGTGGGATCCGTACCAGATAGGATTGATCGAAGAGATAGAGAAGATCCAACGGAGAGCAGCGCGCTTCGTTACAGGATCATTTAGTGATCGCGAAAGCGTTACGGAGATGATAGATAAACTCCAGTGAAAGACTCTGCAGGAGAGAACGCTCGGTAGCTCGGTATGGGCTTTTGTTGAAGTTTCGAGAACACACCTTCACCGAGGAGTCAAGCAGTATATTGCTCCCTCCTACGTCTATCTCGCGAAAAGACCATGAGGATAAAATCAGAGAGATTAGAGCCCACACAGATTCATACTGACAATCCTTCTTTCCACGAAGAATACGAGACTGGAATAGAAGGGAAAACCGATAGAGGTACTCAAGGTACCCTCCGTCACACACCGTCAGGTGGCTTGCGGACTATGGATGTAGATGTATGTTTTTTTTTTTTATTTTTAAGACCTCAATCATCTGATTGGTTTGATGCGGCCAGCCGCGAATTCCTCTCCTGTGCCAACTTCTTCATGTCAGAGTAGCACTTGTAACGTACGTCCTCGGTTATTTACTGTATGTATGGCTCAAATGGCTCTGAGCACTATGGGACTTAACATCTAAGGTCATCAGTCCCCTAGAACGTAGAGCTACGTAAACCTAACTAACCTAAGGACATCACAAAAATCCATGCCCAAGGCAAGATTCGAACGTGCGACCTTAGCATACAGTATGTATTCCTATCTCTGTTTTCCTCTACAGGTTTTATCCCCTACAATTCCCTCTAGTGCCATTAAGTTACTACCTGCTGTCTTAACTGACATCCTACCATCCTGTTCCTTCTTCTTGTTACTGTTTTACATGTATTCCTTTCGTCGCTGATTCTCCATTCCTTACCTTATCAGTTCACTTAATTTGAAACATTTTTCTATAGCACCACATCTCAAATGCTTCGATTCGCTTCTTTCCCTGTTTTCGCACAGTCCATGCCTCCCTGCCATACGATACTGTGCTCCAAACGTACATTCACAGAAATTTCATCCTCAAATTAAGATCTATATTGAATACTAGTAGAGTTCTGTTGGCCAGGAATGCTCTTTTTGCCAGTGCTAATCTCCTTTTTATGTCCTTCTTGCTCCGTCCATTAAGGGTTATTTTGCTGCCTAGGCATCGGAATTCGTTAACTTCATGTACTTTTTGATCACCAATTCTAATCTTAAGTTTGTCGCTGCTCTCATTGCTGCTGCTTCTGATTACTTTCGACTTTTTTCGATTTACTTTCAGTCTGTATTCTGTACTAAGACTGTTCATTCTATTCAGCATATCCAGTAATTCTTCTTCACTTTCATAGAGAATAATAATGCCATCAGCGAGTCTTATCATTGACGTCCTTTCACCTTGAATTTTAATCCCATTCTTGAACCTTTCTTTTGTTTCTGTCATTGCTTCTTCGATGTACAGATTGAAGCGTAGGAGCGGAAGAATATTTTCCCGGCGTTATATGGAAGTGCAGTGGTAGGAAAATGAGTGAAACGTTGCTAAGTAGTACTAGTAATATTTTCAACACTACACAAATAAGAGACAATGACATACACAGAATTTAATGTCGTAGCTGAAAGATATTCTGTATTAACGTAAAAAAGCTTACTGCATTCGTCATGTCTACGTAAATACAGTATATTCACTGTGAGATGACCGTCACATATTGCAATGCCACATTTATTGATTTCAGTGACAGCATGTTTCTTTTTCATCTTTACGATGGTGGTTTGTTGGGCCGCGTGTGTGTAAGAGGACTCCGCATCGAGCAGACAGTCCTTCTGTATCGCTTGAGGAGCTCATTGTTAAATTTCACTGTGTCAACGAAGACTCAATTGCGGGTGACCGAGCTTTTGGTGTCCGTTTGAACGGCTCAACCTACTGTCTTTTACGTTGGCGAGCGACACCTCTTGGACGTCGGCAAACTCCTGTTCTTCCCCCTTCTGCAGATAAGTGAACGCGAGAATCAGGCACCTCTGTGCTGGCCTCTCGTGGACCGATGCTCAGCCAGAGGAAGTTGGAGCGGCGCCCCCGTTTCAATCCAAAACTGTGACTCAGCCAATGGGATTCTGTTGGTTCACCTAGCGTAGGGCGTGGGCGAACCGGCATATCGGAAATAACAAATTTTCAGTTCAACACCAACTATGTAAAGGAAAATACGCTTGGTGTGCGAAGAAAGGGTAAATTTGCTGTCTCTTCTTAGATTTTTAGAAACTTTTGTGGACTTCTCGGCCTTTATGTTGACAATAGCGTGATTTTTCAGAAGCGGAGGAAGGAATTTTTTGGAGAGTGCGCGCCGGAGGTTCTAGTGGTACGGACGCCGATCGTCGGAGACAGGAGTCTCCTGCCACCTGTGGTATGTTTGCAGCACTCTGCTGACTTGGAGCGGTGGTCAGTTTACGCCGTCTGCGAAACAGCGGTCAGAAATCTAAGCAGTTCCTGTCTCATACATTTGAATTTACAATCTAAGTTACTGAATTACTCGAATTGGCATTGAATTTGTCTAATCTTGCACCTAAAAATGTATGGACATACTGACGCTGTTGCTTCCATGCAGTCTTCCTTCTAGAAGCGCCCATCCATTGTGCTACTCTCATCCAGTTGGTCAAACTAATTTCAACGTCAATTGATTTATTTCTTTCGTTGTCGAAGTTTCTTTCATATTTGCAAGAGGACACTCAGATTCTGTGGAAAGTTGATTATAATCTACAATGTCACCATTGGTTTAACACACTGAAGTGCCAAAGAAACTGGTTTAGGCATGCATGGTCAAGTACAGAGATATGTAAACAGGCAGAATACGGCGCTGCAGGTGGCAACGCGTATAAAAGACAACAAGTGTCTGTTGCATTTATTCGATCGGTTACTGGTGCTACAATGGCGGATTATCAAGATTTAAGTGAGTCTGAACTTGGTGTTATAGTCGACGCACGAACGATGGAGCACGGCATCTCGGATGTAGCGATCAAGCGGTGATTTTATCGTACGGCCATTTCACAAATGTACCGTGAATATCAGGAAGCCTGTAAAATATCAAATCTCCGACATCGCTGCGGCCGGAAAAAGATCCTGCAAGAACGGGACCAACAGCGAATGAAGAGAATCGTTCAACGTAACAGAATTGGAACCCTTCCGAAAACTGCTGCGGATTTCAATGCTGGGCCATCAACAAGTGTCAGCGTGCGAACCATTCAACGAAACATCATCGATATGGGCTCTCGGAGCCGAAGGCCCACTCGTGTACTCTTGATGACTGCACGACACAAAGCTTTACGCCTCGCTTCGGCCTGTCAACACCGAAATTGGACTTTTGATGACTGGAAACACGCTGCATGTTCGAACGAGCATCGTTTCAAACTGTACCGAGCGGATGACGTAAGGGGTGGGTAAGGAGATGAGCTCATGAATCCATGGACCCTGCATGTCAGCAGGCTCTGTAATGGTGAATGATGTGCGCAGTTGGAGCGACATGGGACCCCTGATACGTCTAGATCGACTCTGACAGGTGACACGTAAGCATCTTGTCTGATTACCTGCGTCCATTCATGTCCATTGTACATTCCGACAGACTTGGGCAATTCCAGCATGACAATGCGACATACCACAAGTCCAGAATCGCTACAGAGTGGCTCCAAGAACAGACTTCTGGGTTTAAACACTTTCTCTGGCCACCAAACGCCCCAGAAATGAACATTATTGAGCATATTTGGGATGCCTTGCAACACGCTGTTGAGAAGAGATCTCCACCCCTCGTACTCTTAAGGATTTATGAACACCCTTCAGGATTCATGGTGTCAGTTCCCTCCAGCATTTCTTCAGACATTAGTCGGGTCCATCGCATGTCGTCTTGCGGCACTTCTGCGTGCTCGCGGGGGCCCTAGACCATGTTAGGCAGGTGTACGAGTTTTTTTGGATTTTCAGTGTACTAGCTCAGTTTAAAAGATGAATCAGATTGTGCTTAGAGCAGAGTTATTGTAACAAGCCAGTTTCATAAAACGTAAAACCATAAAAAATGCTATTAAACACGAATAACTTTGCGACGCTTCTTGTCCAACTTTAGAATAAATAGAAGAACAGATCAGATTTCCATTGAAAGACCCTCATCTTGTCTCATAGCTTCCTGGTTAGATAGGATACAATCTACCTGGTGCACTATCACGTTGTCGGGTATGTACCGTTGTCAGATTTGTCGGTGAGACATTGTAGTTTTACTAGCTGCAGCAGGAGCAGCTTGAGCACACACGCCCTACCAAACATCTAGAGTTGTAATTTAAGACGAACTCTTCTTCCCCCATTCTCTCCCCTCCTCCTTTATCATAGTTGGATAGTATTGGATTCAACTATCTGCATACAATTTACAGAGTCTGACATGTGTTGATGTTTAAGTCTAAAACTTTTTGTCATACTTAAAATTTATTGGAGCATGATGAGTGACCAATAATTATTTTCAGGTGATACCTGAATTTGCCAAATATATCACCTTCATAATCCTGAGAAAGAGGACAGAGTACGTGTAACAAACACATATGGTTACACACTAATTTGCTACATTGTGGCGGGGACATTCAAAAAACACACATGTGAAATACACGTATTTAAAAACAGTGCCCTGTTTACCAAAATTAAGTCGGCTGGTGAATTTGGGAGATTCCTTTCATAAATCGAAACTGGTCAATTCTGGGTAATCATCATGTACGGATAAATTTTAACTTTTGGTATAAACTCACACCCTAACAGAACCATAGTTTTATCATAAAGAATTTCATTGTGGCTGTGAAAACTAAAGTCTTCTGAAAAGGTTCATATGTAACTTTTTTATGCTGGCATGAACTGTGTACTGAAATTTTATCTCTGCAAGCAACAGAGCAAATGATAAATATACAGCTGTTTGAGACTGCATGCTAAGTTTTTAAGGAATGGGTTTTAAATATCGATAGAAAAAACGATTGCGGCTTCATCGGATCACTAACAACAAAGAAATTCCTGATCTCTTTCATTTATTCGCGGAGAATATTGTTGTAGTTGTTGAAGAGGGGCTGTAAAATACTGTTAATGATAATTCCGTAAGTACCATATAAGGAAACAAACCGACCAAAGGGTTGTCTATAAGAAATTATTAGGGAAAATGCATATCATCATCAGCTATTTCTATTTTGCCATTCATACTTATCGGTTTCGGTTTCGGTCGTGCACCATCTTCGCAGGACATAAGGCAAAAACAGATCACCTGAACATATAAATCTCTTTTCCGTGAATGTGGTCCACAACCGAAACCGAAAGATATTATGGCTCAAACAAAAACAGCTGATCGTTAAAATGAATTTTTACAATTACTTAACGGCTCTTGAATGTTACCTACCCAAAACATTTAATAGATTATTGGTGGCAGTTACATGTGTTATGCCAAGGCAAACAGTACTGACACAATGACGTGTATGGAGCTGTTACGGTTGAGATTTGGCTTTAATGTAGGAACGAAACATTATCGTTCAACATCCAATCGATATCGACGTTACTATAGACGGAGCACAAGCTTGAATTGGGGAAGGAAGGAAAAGGAAATAGGCCGTGCCCTTTCAGTGGAATCGTCCCGGTATTCACCTTGAGTGATTTAGGGAAACCAAAGAAATCCCATACTGGTTGGCTAGATGGGTATAAAATGCGATCCTCTACCCAGAAATACGGTTTCGAATGTTACCACTGCGTCATCTCCCTCAAAACATGTAGGAAGAAGAGGTGGAAGAATAAGAAGTGAAGTTTTAATATTGTTATTCTGTGTACGGTAACTGTACTGACAGTACATTAAAGTTCCTGTACTGTTATTGCTCCATTACGTCATTGACCTTCGGCAGTTGCCTTACTACTCAATTAACTTAAATGAATATTCTTAATTGGCATAAAGTATCGGTGCATAGTAATCCATTCGCAAGTAAGATAAAAATAAATATTCGTTACCAGACAATAACCTACAACCACATAACAGAGTAAACATACTGAGATTTGCGCGAATTGGAATCGCAAAAACGTACCGTAGAGCTTTATAATTGAAGGCTGATACCAATTACTGTCTGATCTACAGCGGTTATTATATTATGTGTAACCTTTCAGCATTAATTGCTATCGCATGTCACCCATTTCAAATAAATGAGCTACCTTAATTATCAGTAAATAATTACGTTTACAGCTGTGAAAAGTCGGGGCTACAAAATGAAAGAGTGGAAGCAAAATCCTGGAAATGACTGACAACGCAGCCGTGTTCTAATTAATCGGAACAAGATAACCTTCTCTGAATACAAGTTATTGGATTAACCCATGTTTTTCATTTTGATTACCATTTTGTGCTCCAGTTGAAACGCAGCAAGCTATTTCGCATGGTTTTTATCATTCTGTATGAAGTTGACTAAGCAACGAGAGAAAGATAATAGCACGTATTACAGGAGCAATATTTGCTGAAGTAGATCGAATCCCAGGGACTGGACATAGTGCGTTCTTTCTAGCCACATTTCTTTTCATTTTAACTTGGTGCTGGGATGCTTGTTTTTCTGGATGACGTTTTTGAGTGTGGTAAGGCACAGAACTGACATATTGCTACGAAAAAGGAGCGGCTCTTTGCCGTGAGGGGAGAGTGCGGTCTCAAGCGCCGTGATGGCGGAAGTTGGGTTGCTAGTGACCAGCTAGGGGGTCCAGCGGCTATTGTGTGTTTTATAACCTGAACTGCGGCCCGAGGCACCATTCCAAACAGCGTGAGAGCTCTGCTTCTAAAAACCATCGCTCGCTTCCCGAAGAAACACGGAGTGCTGAAATAATGGTCCTAGCCTCGTGTGTGGCGCTCTACTGTCAGAGGAACTCTCATGCCTTGGTGGCGTTGGGTGGAAAACCGCCCCATTTGTGACGTCATTGAGACAGATCTTAAGCGACAGTTTTTTAGTAGTGGGAAGGCGATTTGTGACGTAATTAAGTTGGCATCATGATGCGTTGTCTTGGCGAGATTGTGTGTGCTGGAGGGAATCCACGCTATTGGGCCGCCATATAGGTACGCACTTTTCGTCGTTGATGGACATGTACGGCTTTGAAGGTGTAAGCTGTCAGGCAAATCCAACCCTTCCATGAAAACCCTGACATGATAGCAAATCCGACAGTATGTCACATAGTTCCGAATAAATCCTGACATTAAATTAACCAAAGTAATACGATCAACGAGTGAGCAAATGGAATACCACAGACTAACACAAGAACGCCTAAATGCATGTCATACCTTCCCACCGTGAAACAGACGCAGTTCTGAGGGGAGAAACGAGAACAGAAGCCGAGAGCAGAATCGTGTAGGCTAGGAGGCCCTACGATACGGGACGGACACCCACGTTGCCAGCTGACCGCCAGGACCAGCCTGTAGCCCATGTTAAAAGATAGAGCCCTCCAGAAGAACAGTATAGATCTTACGATAACACTAAAAGGACCACACCAGCTGCAAGTTTTAGCGTGAGACTTTTTCGCGTCTCTGCTACGTTGCAAACGTTAAAAACATTGCCCCACCACTAAAAGTATAACGTTTCTCATTGGATAGACAGAATTTTTGTAGGCGGAGCTTAAGGTTAACATTGAGACCCTGATTGGCCAGTTGAAAACACAGCCAGATGGCTTTTTTTAAACCAACTTCGGTAAATTGTAATAAGGAGAAGTTAGGAGAGAGTTGCTTCCGAGACGGCGAGCTGTGTGGAGCTGCGCCGTCCGCCGCCTCCTGACGCTGCCTAACCAACGACAAGGTAATGAACGCACGCGATGCCGCATAACAGCGCATGAAGCTTCACTCAAATGGCTCTGAGCACTATGGGACTCAACTGCTGAGGTCATTAGTCCCCTAGAACTTAGAACTAGTTAAACCTAACTAACCTAAGGACATCACAAATATCCATGCCCGAGGCAGGATTCGAACCTGCGACCGTAGCGGTCTTGCGGTTCCAGGCTGCAGCGCCTTTAACCGCACGGCCACTTCGGCCGGCAAGCTTCACTCAGAACTGCAGAAGTCTCATCTGTTACACCCCCTTTTTACGCAATACTAGTGTCGATCGTCAATTAAAGCTCATGGTATTCACATTTGCTACTTGAAGTTAAAATCTGAAACGCGATGATTTTTCTGTTATATTGTTATTGAGAAGCCACATCAGCCACTGTAACTTACGACAAGTTAGATAAGTAATTAAAGGTAATTGACGGTCACTGTAGATCATTTGGATAGTTTTCTCTTTTACGAAACTTAACTTAAACCTAGATTATAGATGTGATATGGCATAGGTCATCCTTCGATCCATTGTAGAACTTGGAAACGCATTCAGGGAATATTCGTTCACATTTTTGTTGAATTACCATCCTGTATTAAAATATTTCCTTTTATCAATAGTGCAATTTATAAACAATGTTTTGTAAGTAGAATAAAATTTCCAATGGTAAACTTAACTGCTTTTTCGGCGTTATTTTACAAGCTAACTAAAAATAGGAAAGCCTTGAACACCTTCCACTAAATTTAGTTAGTATTAGGATTCTTTTACAGGGAGTGCAGGGGAGCTGACGCTGAAATCATTAAGTATTTGATTATATCATCGCTAGTCTCACTGAACTCTTCTGAATTCTACGTTGGCAAGACGGGGCGACCCATCAGCACATGGGCATGTGAGCATGAAAGATTTATCCGGCTAAGGCGAAGTCAGCAGTGGCAAAACACTGTCATGTGTAGCAAATAGACAGAATTCCGAGAAGCCCGCATACTGGCTAAACAACCTCTTATCTTTAAGAGGAAAGTTAAAGATGCGATAAAAATAGCCAATCTACCTGCTATCGTAAACAGAGAGGACGGTTACCGCCTTCTGGCTTGTTGGCTGCCAGCAGTAACGGCGCTACGCAACGGTAGCTCACGCGAAGCAACACACAGGCGTCAGGTACGCGGAGTACTGGCGTGCCTCAGCCGGCACTTGGCAGTGAGTAAACAGCGCTGCGTCAGAACTGCTGCACGTTTCCCGTTCGCCTTTTTCCACCAGTGGCAAGCAGTAAAGCAAATTCCAATCAAGAACGTCTATTTTCACCAATGAAAAGAAAGTTGAAAACACCAATAAACGAAGTCTAACGCCCATCATTCAGCTGTTAGAAAAACAGAAAACATGATGAAGGCCACTTGCAATAGTGGCCAAACGTCGGGAGTTCTACACATTGACAATATGGTCACAGACCCGGAAGAATTTTATTGACCATGAAAGCCTATACTTACAAAGAAGCGTCTACTGTTTCTGCACCTAGAAGCGTCTATTGTTTCTTCACCTACTGATGACAGTTGTTGAAATTCCAGCAGCCACTCCTGATACTCCAGGAACGACGTCCACGTCTGCTTGCCCTGGCAAGCGTCTTAGCGCGTGTCTTGTCGAGGCACGCGGGGTCGAACCGTGGACTTTAGCGTGGACGGCAGAGTCAGCACTGGCAGCCGTGGACTGTGATCGCGGACAGCGAGCAGCAGCAGAGGTTTGCCCGCACAAGCCAATGATGGCTCGGCAGCTAGGTGGCCCAGGCGCGGTGGGCAGTCTGTAACGGATGGAAGTTAGCTGACAGGTGGATCTTTGACTGGAAGGCGCTAGGTCAGCAGCATTCCGACCTAGGTGTGGCTGGCAGACCGGCAGCTTGTAAAGACAACGTCTAGCAGCGAGACCCTGATGAGGATGACTGGCGCATACCTCAACACGTAGCTGACTGCAGCTTGTGACTGACATCGCTTGTCTAAAAAGGGTAATATTCAAGCGGGTTCGGTCTGGCACTATAACTGGAACGGCGTTGCTCTCTCTCTCCCAGAAGTCACAGCGGAACCGAGGCGCGTTGGTCTGGTTGCTTCGCAATCGTGTCACCACCGCCTCCGTGGCTTAGTGTCAGTGGTATCACAGCCCTGCCTGTGCTATGATGGTCGGTGACTTCTGCGGTGTCACCATAATCTGAATATTGCTTCTTACGCAAGAACACCTAACTTTTCCTTGCCACTGAGGTTTCTTGCATCTCGCTGCTCTGACGTCTCCTGCTCCGTTGGTTACGGGTGTCTTCCTCTAAGCCAGGCGTAGTTGTGCCACAACCCTTCAAAAATACCTAGTGCGCAAATCAAAACCGAACACTCGCCGCAATGGGAATCGTTGCATTCGAAATTAATCACCACATATGTTAAGACATTTACCCCTCTGAGTAACGAGATGATCAATTTCTGTTTAATGAAATGCGATCGCCGCTGATGGATCCACAAGCGCATCCACTCTTGCGCTTCCTAGTCCGACTGAAACCGACATCCATGCCTCTGTTTCTTCACGTCGCCGAAGATTTGAAACTCACGAGGTTAAAGATTCGGGCTGTACGAAGAATTCTGCAGTGTTTCTCAACTAAGTAGCTGAAGAGTAGCATTCGTACGATTGGGAGGTTGGAGACAGTCGTTATCCTGCAACAGGACGATTCTGTCCAACAGCATTCCGACATCCTGACGGCAAACGGCAAAGCCACTAGTGGAAACATCCCACATCTCCCCCGACAAAGATATCCAAAGCTGTTCACATAAATTTCAGCCAGGTACAATGCCCTCAGTGGCATTGTAGCGAGAAGGGAATACTTCTCTGGTCGCTGTATCACTAACCTGGTGTCCTGCTGCTTCGGTAGTCCCTCGTCGCACGGTAGTAGCGCTCAGGCGCCAGGTTCCACGTAGGTCGTGACCCTGCTGAAGTGGAGTGTTTCGGGATGCCAGTTGTTAAATGTCAACAACTTTTTGTACTACACTCGTTTTAATAAAGAAAATACTACGCCGTTATATTCAACGCTTTACAACACATTAACACAGTTCTCACTTTCCGTACTCTTTATAGACACTGCCCACGACACGTGATAACTAATAACTAATACCTTCACTTTATACCTTGTTTAACAGCTGGAATATTTACTCGCGACCGTTCTTTCAATAGCCGCCCCGGTTACTCGACTGTGTGTTTTGAGTGGCGCCTCACTACTATCTCGCCCACTCTTCGCCACGGACAAGAGGGACCCCACCTTTCTCCCTCAGCCAATAAGAACACTTCAAGGGACAAGATCCGACTATTCGGGAGTAGGATCCTACAATCTGAGACAGTGTTTCGAGACAAACTTCCGTCACAAAGTCCGCAAACGTGACGTCATATATATATATATATATACATTTTACAGGGTGTTACAAAAAGGTACGGCCAAACTTTCAGGAAACATTCCTCACACACAAGAAAAGATGTTATGTGAACATGTGTCCGGAAACGCTTAATTTCCATGTTAGAGCTCATTTTGGTTTCGTCAGTATGTACTGTACTTCCTCGATTCACCGCCAGTTGGCCCAATTGAAGGAAGGTAATATTGACTTCGGTGCTTGTGATGACATGCGACTCATTGCTCTACAGTACTAGCATCAAGCACATCAGTACGTAGCATCAATAGGTTAGTGTTCATCACGAACGTGGTTTTGCAGTCAATGCAATGTTTACAAATGCGGAGTTGGCAGATGCCCATTTGATGTATGGATTAGCACGGGGCAATAGCAGTGGCGTTGTACGTTTGTATCGAGACAGATTTCCAGAACGAAGCTGTCCCGACAAGAAGACGTTCGAAGCAATTGATCGGCGCCTTAGGGAGCACGGAACATTCCAGCCTATGACTCACGACTGGGGAAGACCTAGAACGACGAGGACACCTGCAATGGACGAGGCAATTCTTCGTGCAGTTGACGATAACCCTAATGTCAGCGTCAGAGATGTTGCTGCTGTACAAGGTAACGTTGACCACGTCACTGTATGGAGAGTGCTACGGGGGAACCAGTTGTTTCCGTACCATGTGCAGTGTGTGCAGGCACTATCAGCAGCTGATTGGCCTCCACGGGTACACTTCTGCGAATGGTTCATCCAACAATGCTTCAATCCTCATTTCAGTGCAAATGTTCTCTTTACGGATGAGGCTTCATTCCAACGTGATCAAATTGTAAATTTTCACAATCAACATGTGTGGGCTGACGAGAATCCGCACGCAATTGTGCAATCACGTCATCAACACAGATTTTCTGTGAACGTTTGGGCAGGCATTGTTGGTGATGTCTTGATTGGGCCCCATGCTCTTCCACCTACGCTCAATGGAGCACGTTATCATGATTTCATACGGGATACTCTACCTGTGCTGCTAGAACATGTGCCTTTACGAGTACGACACAACATGTGGTTCATGCACGATGGAGCTCCTGCACATTTCAGTCGAAGTGTTCGTACGCTTCTCAACAACAGATCCGGTGACCGATGGGTTGGTAGAGGCGGACCAATTCCATGGCCTCCACGCTCGCCTGACCTCAACCCTCCTGACTTTCATTTATGGAGGCATTTGAAAGCTCTTGTCGACGCAACCCCGGTACCAAATGTAGAGACTCTTCGTGCTCGTATTGTGGACGGCTGTGATACAATACGCCATTCTCCAGGGCTGCATCAGCGCATCAGGGATTCCATGCGACGGAGGGTGGATACATGTATCCTCGCTAACGGAGGACATTTTGAACATTTCCTGTAACAAAGTGAAGTCACGCTGGTACTTTCTGTTGCTGTGTGTTTCCATTCCATGATTAATGTGATTTGAAGAGAAGTAATAGAATGAGCTCTAACATGGAAAGTAAGCGTTTCCAGAAACATGTCCACATAACTTATTTTCTTTGTTTGTGTGTGAGGAATGTTTCCTGAAAGTTTGGCCGTACCTATTTGCAACACCCTGTATATATTGACTAGTGAGCTCAGATTTGTCGTTATGTTAAAGTTACATTTGTGTAAAGTAATTTTTTACTAATTTAAAGTTGGAGCCATAAGGCTCTTTCTCTTTTAAATTTTTGGAATTATTCTCACAGCCTTTACAAATGAATAATCGGTGTAGCTCACCGCAATTTGCAAATACTAATTAATCATAATGTTGTTACCAGTGCTCTGTTTTGATCAACGAGGTGGAAATCAATTTTGGTGTCCTCAATGTCGTCAGCATCCCACTCCAACAGCCCAAGTGCCCTGCTTACCAATCCCATGCCTTGCAAGTTCCTTTGAAAAGCCACCGCCGCTTTACTTCTCTATCTTTCCCCAATCCGAGCTTGTGCTCCGTCTGTAATGACCCTGTTGTCGTTGAGACGATAACGCTAATCTCCTTCTCCCCCTCCTCCTACTGCTGCTTGTATACACGCTACCAAACCCTACCTTTAGCAGTAAGGTCGCCGGGTCACACCCCAGTTGAGAACGCTTGAAGCATTTCGGCAGGGCCATCCCACCAGCTGGGGATTTTTACGGTGCAACGCACCAGTTGGATATAATCTGGAACCATATCTCTCAGAAGGACATTTAACAATTCTATCAGTCAACGCCAGGCTGAATAACTGTTTGCTTAGGGGCTGAAAGTAGGGCAACACGTTATGACTTCCTGAATCTGTGAAGCTCTTTCTTTTGAAAAGATTATAACACTGGCCTGCCGTGGAACAATCTAACGTTACCTTCTGAGAGGATTTTGAAATTTTTACCGTGCGAGTGTCTAATGGATAAATGTATCGGACTAAAATTTTGAATATGGTGAAATGAACAGAAAAACTAAACAGACTTTAATTTTGGGAGTTAATGAAAATGGCAAAAATCATATGTGAATGAAAAAATGAACGGTCGCCAGCCCAATTGGGCACATTAATTTGGAAATATATGTTTAAGAAAATTGAATAATGGTTATTAAAGTTACTTTCATTAATATTTCCCTTTGAATAGCGCAGAGGACACAAACTGACATAGGGTACTCTGAGCTAAGTGTAGTTATCAATAACACACAGTCCAGTAATTATGGAAAGCAAATTTGCACTAAATTCATGCTAATAGCAGCTACAATCAAGATCATTACTTAAACAAATACTGAGATGTTACTGCATGAAGTGCACAACTAATTTTGGACATGAGGGAATTCTATCTTATCTCACATGTGAAACCGCAAATAAAGATAATTAATATCATCATTACACTATTTACAATCCTCTTTATATATATATATCAAATTTCCTTAGCAGCAGTAATAGCTCAATTATCTTCCTAAAATGGGAAAATATGATGGGGACCCATAAATTAGTATAATGTCACTAATCAAGCCCTATGATTATTTTGGTAGAAAAAGTAATCCAAACAAAGCTACTCCTTAACTTCGCTTGGAACAGTTTATATTTTACTTTGCAAGGAAAGAAATTCAACACTGAACTTAATTAATTGAAAAAAAGAATCATTCATGAAAGCATCAACACCACAATTTGTTTAAAATGAGCTTAAGTTATTTGCCTTTTATTATCACCTGTGAAGCAGATATTTTGGACAACAACATTTACACAGTCTGACACTGTATTCTCACAAAACCATACTTCGCAATAAACAGAGAGTACCTTAGTCTAATCCTATCTATCTTCATTTTAGTGGTTTTAACTTCAACTTTTACTAACTTTTTCACATTTTACAAACAAACAAGAAACCACTTTGAAACACTTGAAAGCAATAATTGTTCATTTAAAACAGGATACGCGGTTTTAGTAGCACTTAGGAGAGGACCGTGCATAGGTTCGTGACCAGGAGTGAAGATGTGGTTCTGAACACAGATTTATAGCATTTGGATTATTATTAAAACCACTCACATGAATTAACTGGTCCATGCCCATATACATACCTGGATGTATGAAGTTAGTGAAGCAGTGGCGAAGTTTTGGTGGCAACCGACATGGCAGCTAATTGTACTCACGGCTCTATAAAATCTCTTCTTGGTGTCGGACTTTCAACATATTAGAGACATTCCTTTTTGCCGAGAATACCAAGTAATAGCCAGATCCACATCCGAGGGAAAAATCCCTTGCAAAGTAGCTTCCAATTGCCTCTTTTGGCACCGTCATAGTGTACTGTGCTACAGCTAGCCACTTACTGCATACTGTTCACACCAGGGAGCTGCATAGCTCTACCGCCAGAACCACCTTTTACATCACGCCATGCCACTTCTGTTGCGGAGGGACTTCACTAAATCCTTTACATTTTACAATACAAGTGCCCTGAGCATGAAACAGCTTCCAATAAACATTGTCTTTCTTATAAACATTCACATATTATAAAATTTCATTATTTTAAAAAATTGTTTTGCTCTTTTCATATATATATATATATATATATATATTTATATATATATATACTGTCGTATGTCCGGCCTTTGTATCTGCACAGTGAGTGTACTAATGTGTGCAAACTTAGCTTAGCACTTAGCGAGCAAATGGACAAAACATCTTTACTGTCTTCTCAAGCCCAGGGTGCCAAACAGACCTTCTAACTAAATATGACCCTGGCCCTGTTATGCAGCTAATATCAGGCGCGGATCGTAACAAAAATCGTTAGAAATGCTACTGTCACGTAACTAGAATGCATGAATTAATAAAAGTGAATGTTTGGGGTGTAATCTAGAAAGACAAAACGGCTATTACCTTTTCTATTCTACATATAATTTATCAACCGTTGCTTTCAGGGATCAAGTGATAAATAACAACCATGTTCAGATACTTTAGGAACTTAGAAACAAAGTATTTAAGTGTTGGGCATACTGAAATGACGATTATTAAAATCGTTATCTCTACACAGGAAAAATTTTAATCACAGGATAGAATGATTATTAAAAATCCTCATCAGCTCATTTAAATCTATGTTGTCATAGCTGGTGAGTGCGCTGAGTCGGTGGAGAATAATTTGTACTTTTTGAACCAATGAAAAAAAACTCTCATGTACTCAATGTGAGGATAGGTTAGTACCCTAGGTTTTGATATTCAATGGTCAAAGCGTACACGAATTGGAGTGAGCAAAATCTAGACTCAACATTTACTGTGGCCTAATGCGCATTTCCTGTGGCCGAATGCGCGATGGTACTTTACCAAGTGGCATCTGCAATGGCGTTGTCTCTGTGCTGTATCTGAAACACTAATTCCTTACTCTGGCCTCGACAGAATTCACTCAGTCGCAACTTCCTGTGTTCTGTAGAATTTTAATCTTTCCCTAGTCTAAATAATGGCCATTGCACACTCTCTATGGGTTGGAGCGATGTGCACAATTTCTTTGCCCGCAAAATTCCCACAGGGATAATTAACTACCGATTTGCTATCTGTCGCCATGATACTTGAAGCATAACATCCTCACTTCACAGAAAGCAAAGCTCTCAATGCCCTCGCTTATTTCCACACAATTGTGTGGTCTGCCGTGAGACGAGAGAGAGAGAGAGAGAGAGAGAGAGAGAGAGAGAAATTTTACGTCTCAAAATGCTTTTATATAATGGGGATCTCTGCACCGTGTCTCATCTGTGTCGCCAAGTCTGGCTTCAGCTAATCACCATCTCGCTAGAGGCGAATAAACATTTTTATTTTTCTTACTGGGTCACAGCCTAGCCCTGTTAATGATGTGCAGCTATTTACCCTCAGTCGCGGCCTTATTTATGTTAATGGGGGGTGTAAAGCTAGTTCGCGTCCGTAGTGTAACACTACACGTGCGCCCTGGGTAACGCTAAATGAACTAGCACATACTGGCAGTCAGATAATCTGAGGATCTCATGACTATAAGACACTTTCAGTAAGAGTTATGTCACCAGACAGACCAAACGGCCCTTCTCTGGTCCCTCTGACCAGAAAACTCGGACCCGTGGTTCGAATTTGTCACATAAACATAGAAGGCATAAGCTATGCTATCTATCAAAACTATTAAAGAATGACAACACTGACTTGGTTGCTATACAGGAAACACATTGTGATACAGTGCAACAACTAAATAAAAGGGGCAAAATACCAGGCTATGAACTGTTGGGAGCGACCTATCATAGGTCTTATGGAGTAGCCACATATGTCAAACAAGATACTGATAACGCTTTCCTAATTTCTACATCCACCAACGAAGACATTCATAACATTGTCACAAAAATCGGAAGCATTACTGTCTCCAATATTTATAAGCCACCTGCTACATCTTGGCCAGCACACGTTCTTCAATCTCAGCCACATCCTGCTGCATACGCTGGAGATTTCGATAGTCATCATGAACAGTGGAAGTATAAAGCCAATGATGCAAATGGAGAAGCACTAGCAAAATGGGCAGAAGACGAATACTTAAACCATGTATTCGATGCTAAGGATCGATTTACTTTTAGATCAGCTGCCTGGAGACAGGAATACAACCCTGACCTGTGTTTTGTCTCGTCCAACAACAGAGACCAACCTCTCATGGGCTCACGTAGAGTTCTGCCCGACTTTCCGCACAGTCAACACCGTCCAGTCATAATAGAGGTAGGAATTCAAATTCCCCTAATTACCTCTACTCCTCGCCCACGATGGAATTTTAAAAAAGCCAATTGGACTGGGTTCTCCACAGATCTGGACAAATGTTTGGGATGGATACCACCTACTAGCAAAAATTACCAAAGATATGTTGGTGCCGTGATAAGCACGGCCAAGAAGCACATACCAAGAAGCTACCGGAAAGAATACATCACTGGATGGTCCCAAACCAGCGAAGAACTATACCAGAGCTTCCTTGAATCCGGAGATCAGGAAATAGCGGATGAACTGCTTCACAGCTCGGATGCTGCCAGAAGACAAATGTGGACGTAAACTGTAGAAAGCCTCAAGTTCCAAACATCTAGCAGGCAAGCATGGTCACTGCTGAGAAAACTAGATAGCAGCCCACTAGCACAACGACAAAAAGCAGCTGTAAAACCAGATGTCACAGCTGCACATCTAGTTAATACTTCTAGGACACCAAAGGATAAAACGCATACAATCCAAGTGAAGCGAGAACTCAAAACCTTAAAACATGAAGCCACAGAAACTGAACACTCTCGCCCTTTCTCTAGCGAAGACATACAGAAACCTCTGAAAGATGTCAAACCAACAAGGGCATCAGGTTTCGACAACGTTCACCCTGAATTCATAATAAACTGTGGCAGGTATACAAAAGTATGGCTGGAGTAATTAAACCCACTCCAACGCAATGGCTCCCAATATTAAGCCACATCCCGCCGCCACACCTGCGACGTACTGACGCCCTTGTCGTCAGATAATAGATTATATTAATATAGTTGATGTTTGTTTGTAATCCGTAAACTTTGTTATATTAGTAATGTTGGTTTGCAATTATTGACGTTTGTTATATTAGTGATTTGTCTGTCTGTTTCTTATGTGTCTGTATTGCCAAACGATAAATAAATAAAATTATGTTAAAGGGAACAATGTATTGTTCTGGCCTTATCGCTTTCTGCACTGAAGTTCGCCGTTCTATTGCTGGGCTTAGCCATCTGCTCGATTCATCTCCGAAATGTGTTTCACTTTAACATGATTGTTCCATGCTATTGTCCATATTGGTAGAGATTGTTTTGTTAGTTTTCGGTACATGAGATTAACTGCAATTGCCATTTCTTGATACAATATAATTATTATTTTCTGAGGATCTCATACTGTATCGTCCTGTCGTTATGGATCAAGCTCATGTAAGGTCCATAAAATCCGGACGCCTTACAATATAACAAAACTCTAAATTTCCTGACACAAATCAATGACCTCAACTAACACAGAATGCACACCCCATAATTGCTGGTGCACAGTTACATAATATAAACATACTTCTAATCGATTCAAGTGCTACAAAATCATCCAGTTTTTCTGAAATAGTAATTAGTTGTTGGTCTGTGCATGTAATTCACATCTGTCGATTTCCCTCCCATTTGGATGATTCCTTCGTGGTGCATCGTCTTTTTTATGTATTATAGTGTATTTGGGAGCTGTCTGTCACCATCTGCTTAAAAAATGATTGTGTCGCTCTAGTCGATATACTAGTCACAAGAGAATTTAACAACCATGCTCTTACATTTATTCTAACGTCTTTGTTGCAATTGTTTTCCATATGACTAGTTTCGACGACAAAAGATTGTCATAGTCACGTACAATAACTTCATAATCCACATTCATAGGTATTACTCGTTGTACATCCCACAGAAACCAAATTAAAAATAAATAAATAAATGAGCAATCGTCCTCACGAGAATCACCACAGCGCCCCACACGTCTTACCTGCACACTCATCTTGCAGCCACGCCTCCTCCATATAGATCGCTTTACCGCTCTGTTCACCTCGGCGTCGCTGGATTGCGAGAAGCCACTCTGCCCTTTGGCGCATTCACCAGTAACAGCCAGTTGGCGCATGGACAAAAAGCAGAGCGACAAGCGCCAATGCAAACGAGGTGTACCATCAAAAAGGTCAGTCCTCTACATGCATCATTTACACTGGAAAACAGAATGAAATAAGAGGTAACGATAAAGTCCTACTGAGCTTTTACGTTGCTGATATTCAGTGTGGCGTCATTAACTCTGAGAGGTGAAATCGTGAGATCTACTTGTTTAACTGTCGCTGCTCCCGATAAAATTACGGATCTTCTGAAGCCATATAGACAATAGATATTTCAACGCACTCGATGTCTAATGGCAAGGTAGGCATAAACGAAATGGGGAGACGAATTTTCTTGTCTTTCGTACGGTATTAGACAGATTTAAAGGTACTGCTCTACTAACACCCAAAATTAGAGACGTCAGACTCTCAGCCCGGTACCAGACGTTGTATATCGATAGAATGTGACTCAAAACACCGATTTACACTACTGTCCATTAAAATTGCTGCACCACGAAGATGGCGTGCTACAGACGCGAAATTTAACCGACAGGCAGAAGATGCTGTGATATGTAAATGATTAGCTTTTCAGAGCATTCACACAAAGTTGGCGCCGGTGGCGACACCTACAACGTGCTGACATGAGGAAAGTTTCCAACCGATTTCTCATACACAAATAGCAGTTGACCGGCGTTGCCTGGTGAAACGTTATTGTGATGCCTCGTGTAAGGAGGAGAAATGCGTACCATCACGTTTCCGACTTTGATAAAGGTCGGATTGTAGCCTATCGCGATTGCGGTTTATCGTATCGCGACATTGCTGCTCGCATTGGTCGAGATCCAATGACTGTTAACAGAATATGGAATCGGTGGCTTCAGGAGGCTAATATGGAACGCCGTGCTGGATCCCAACGGCCTCGTATCACTAGCAGTCGAGATGACAGGCATCTTATCCGCATGGCTGTAACGGATCGTGGAGCCACGTCTCGATCCCTGAGTCAACAGATGGGGACGTTTGCAAGACAACAACCATCTGCACGAACAGTTCGACGACGTTTGCAGCAGCATGAACTATCAGCTCGGAGACCATGGCTGCGGTTACCCTTGACGTTGCATCACAGACAGGTGCGCCTGCGGTGGTGTACTCAACGACGAACCTGGGTGCACGAATAGCAAAACGTCATTTTTTCGGATGAATCCAGGTTCTGTTTACAGCATCATGATGGTCGCATCCGTGTTTGGCGACATCTCGGTGAACGCACATTGGAAGCATGTATTCGTCATCGCCAAACTTGCTTATCACCCGGCGTGATGGTATGGGGTGCCATTGGTTACACGTCTCGGTCACCTTTTCTTCGCATTGACGGCACTTTGAACAGTGGACGTTACATTTCAGATGTGTTACGACCCGTGGCTCTACCCTGCGAAACCCTACATTTCAGCAGGATAATATAAGACAACATGTTGCAGGTCCTGTATGGGCCTTTCTGGATACATAAAATGTTCGACTGCTGCCCTGGCTAGCACATTCTCCAGATCTCTCACCAATTGAAAACGTCTCGTCAGTGGAGACCGAGCAACTGGCTCGTCACAATACGCCAGTCACTACTCTTGATGAACTGTGGTATCGTGTTGAAGCTGCATGGGCAGCTGTACCTGTACACGCCATCCAAGCTCTGTTTGACTCAATGCCCAGGCGTATCAAGGCCGTTATTATGGCCAGAGGTGGTTGTTCTGGATACTGATTTCTTAGGATCTATGCACCCAAATTGCATGAAAATGTAATCACATGTCAGTTCTAGTATAATATATATTTGTCCAATGAATACCCGTTTATCATCTGCATTTCTTCTTGGTGTAGCAATTTTAATGGCCAGTTGTGTAGTTCGTGCTGGGTGCTGTCGTCGAGTGCAACATGTGTAAACGGTAATTGAAAGTAGCGCCAGAGTTATGGAGAACAGTAAATACGTCTCTGTGAGAAATCTCAGATGTAAATCTCGCGTGAGCGTGAAGGTAGAGCGTTCAAACCCCACTGATGGCAATTTTTTTAACCACTTACGCTTGAATCTGTTACATGGGAGAACGTTTTCCTGAAGTGTAAAACTACTTGTCGGAGTTTTTAGCAAAGTTCTTTTGGCAGTCTGCTGTCGTTTCGTTAGGTGAACGTTACGTACTGACTACTGAACTTATTACTTTGTTTATTATTAATTACTGTTGTTACCATTGCTTCCGCGCTTATGATGTAATTGTTTATTTTTCTGTTCTGATTGTATATCCAGTGAAACTACAAATGTGCAGTAGAGGTTAACTACTTTCAAAGAATCAAACCGAAATCAAACTGCCAAGAGAACCAGGCTGTTAGTCCAGACAGCCCCTTTTACATGTTATAAACACGTTGTCCTATGTAATACTTTCACACATAATAGAGTAAAAAAATTGTTAATAGTGATGTTTGAATCCGGGACCATTAATAAAATGATCTACCGCTCCCCACGGAAACAATATTTATAACCATATCGCAGTATGCTTTTGACGTGCTCCATAGTTCTGCTGTTACTTTTAATTAACGTTTACACCCGCTCTGCTGGACGACAATATATAATAGGAACTAAATCGGAGTTTTGGTTGTTACTCTGTCGAAATACAACGTTTGGTACCGACCGGAGTGTCTCACCAATGGAGGTTTGGGTGTAAGATGTTCTTCACAAGCGGGTTAGAAGTTTACGAGTGTGTTGATAGCCGTACGAAGGTGGCAGTAGCAGAAATTTTATTTATCTGCAAGCAGCTGCCGGCCGCTGCGGCCGAGCGGCTCTAGGCGCTTCAGTCTGGAACCGCACTGCTGCTACGGTCGCAGGTTCGAGTCCCGCCTCGGGCATGGATGTGTGTGATGTCCTTAGATTAGTTAGATTTAAGTAGTTCTAATGGCTCTGAACACTATGAGACTTAACATCTGAGGTCATCAGTCCCCTAGAACTTAGAACTACTTAAACCTAACTAACGTAAGGACATCACACATATCCATGCCGAGGCAGGATTCGAACCTGCGACCGTGGCGGTCGCGTGGTTCCAGACTGAAGCGCCTAGAACAACTCGGCCACATAAGTAGTTCTAAGTCTAAGGGACTGATGACCTTAGATGTTAAGTCCCATAGTGCTTAGAGCAATTTGAACCATTTTGCTAACAGCTGTTACAAGCATACTGAACAAGTCAGGTTATTAAGATTTCAAAACAGAAAAAAAACATAATTCATATATCCATTCATACAGACATTTCCATGTTGAAGTCTATTCTGATAAGGGTTGAGCAAGTAGTCTGCCATCGCCTTACGGTGGTAATGGCACGGGCCTTTGTCGGAACTATTGGGGTCATTCTAAGACGACACGGACGTGTGAAGTGAAAACCGTGGAGGGGTCGTAATGTCATTGCGTGTGGAAGATGGTGTGGCTCTTATACGAGCTCTGAGGTCCCAAAGTCACCGCCACAGGATCATGGGCGCACACCCAAGCGAAGACAAACCGAACACTTGCCCTCAGGGGTGCTGAAAATGGAAGAGCAAAGGGTTGCAGTGTGTACAACAATAAATAATTTCTTTGCAAAACAGCGTTGTATACTGCTGATAAATCGTGCAAAGTTTTGCTGTTTTAAAACGACTGGCCTTGTATTTCTTGTATTGAGATTATGGAAGCTCCAGTGTCCATTCGGAGGGTGCCTTACCTTAGGAGTTAGTGTCTAACGTCCCTTCGACAAAGAGGTCATTAGAGACGGAGCACAAGTTCGGATTATGGAAGGATGGAGAAGAAAATCGGCCATGCCCTTTCAAAGGAACCATCCCGGAATTTACCTGAAGCGATTTAGGGAAATCACAGAAAACGTGAAACAGAATGGCCGGACGTGATTTTGAACAGTCGTCCTTCCGAATGCGAGTCCAGTGTGCTAATCACTGCGCCGTCTCGCTCACTAACTTAGGTTTTACGTGGTTCCTCTACAGTGCTAGATAATTCAAAAGAGAAACGAACCCGGGACTGTAATATGATAATCGCTGAAGGCACTGTAATGTTATTGCCTACGGAAGAAGTTGTGAACCCTTAAGAGCACAGGGGCCCAAAATTCGGTTCTAGAGGGACTAGCGATGTGACGACCGAGGAGGGAGAGAGGTATAGCCCAGGCTTTGACTGTCGACTGTCATGAGTGTGGCCGAGAACAGGGTAACAGAGACTTCAAAACAAGAGCAAAGGGGTGTACTGCGCTTCCAAAGGTCAAGGCGTGACATGAGCTATTCAAGGGAAAACGTATGCTGTTGCCCGATGACACACGACCAGAATCGCCACGCTGCATTACCAATCCTATTGCCCAGCCCTAATTATTGAAGACGAGCAAGTTACTGTGGCAGCCATTCTCCCAGGGGTCGAACTGAGCTTCGGAATGGCGCCGGAAATTCACTGTTCTCCCTGCGCTTGTGCCATTCTTCCAAGAATTTCCAGCTCCCGATCACATTCCCCTGTAGATAAACGCACTATACCCCTTTTCCTTTCTTTTGAAGCCTCTGGAGCGGAAAACAAGCTCACTCCAGTATAGTCAAGTACGATAATACGTCTCATGCTGTCATTTGTGCCCACATCAACTAAGGATGGTTAAAAATTAATATTTCCCATGAAAACTGAAATTTTACGTGCAATATGTAACTAGAAAGAAGAATATATGCAGTGCATTTTTCATAGAAAATGATATTTAAAGGTGTCTTAATTATCATGTATTTGACAAATTTTATACTCAAAAGATGCAGTTATTCCCAGCTGAAAGAAAAGAAAAGAAGACGAAATCGAGAACTGAACCAGTTATCTATGTATGAGCTCTCCTCAACGACGATTCTAGAACGCTACCGATTCCTCTATGTACCCTATTTTCAAATAAGGCTTTAAATTTAGTAAATAATGTCCTCGGAAAATTTCAAAGCCGATTTTTTTCTGTAAATCTGAAAAAAAACTTTGACGGCAATCTGTTCCTCGCAACTTTTTAACGGTGTTCAACGTGCGTGTTTCACTACGGAGCAAGAAACAGCGTCAGACATTTTCACACTATGTATCAACAGCGCAGCAGAACAGAAAACAACAGTACACGATGTTTGACATGAAAACCACGCAGTTAAGGTAGGACTAATAAAAACGTTGATGGCTCTTAATTCGTAAGAATACGTTAAAGTTTCATTTAGCTTAACATAGTAACAAGATATCAGATACATTAACAGGACCTACTTCCAAGAATGTAAGAACAACAGCGTACGTGTGCTACGCCTACTAACCAATCTAAGGTTGTTACGAGGCGGTAAAAAAAAAAAATAAAATAAAAAAAAGAAGAACGGAATAACGCCGTGGACGGAGGTTGTGTGGTACGAATTTCTGCTGCTGGGCGTGTATAGCACAACTCTTTGCCAGTTCAGTGACTATGTTATCGACCTGGGTTGTTCTGTTCATCTGCAGTGATTATTTTTGCTAGCGCTGTTTTGCTCTTGTTTCCCTTTTTATAATGGCAAGTTTAAGTGAACAAAGTGCAGCTGCGGAATTTTGTTTGCTACTGGTAAAAATGCTTACCAGCTTACCAAGACGACGGTATGGGAAAAACTCAAGCGTACGAGTGGTTTGCTCGACTTAAAAATGCGACAGGTCTACTGATGACGAACATAGTTCTGGACGCCCCTAAACTGCCCGAATCGAAGCTACTGAAAAAATTCGAGAGCTTGCGCTCACAGACCGTCGACAGACAATTGATCAACTGTCAGAGATTATTGGGTTATCTTGGAGTTCAGTTCAGAGAATTTTAATGGAAGATTTGGGAATGAAAAGCGTTGCTGCCAAGCTAGTTCCTCGGGTTCAAAAGGAACGTCGAGTTGAAACATTTCGTGCTTTGAATCAATAACTTGAGACTCATCCATACTGGGTTACGATCCAGAAACAAAGAAACAGTGAAGCCAATGGAAGACGTCATCGTCACCCCGTCCAAGAAAATGTCCTAAAGTCAAATCAAAAATCAAAACAATGTTATTGCTTTTTTTGATGCCATGGGCGTAGTTCATTCGGAGTTTTTTCCCCCAGATCAGACCGTAAATTAAACCTTTTATTTCGAAATTTTAAGAAATCAAAAAAGTGTTCTTCAAGAAAGACCCGATTTATTTCAGACAGGTGACTGGTTCTTCCACCACGACAGCGCACCTGCACGTACAGCCATATCTGTTGGAGAGTTTCCAGCTGAAAATGTCACGGTTCCGCTGCCCCACGCACCTTACTCGCCTGACCTGGCTCCTTGCTATATTTTCTTATTTTCATGCATGGAAAGAGGCATGAAAGACACCGATTTGACAACACTGAAAAAGTCGAGAAATAAAAATGACAGAGGAGCTGTCAGCCATTTCTAAAATGACTACAAAAAATGTTTCGAACAGTGGAAGCAATAGCGGGACAAATGTATTAGCTGTAATGAAGAGTACCTTTAAGGGACTAGGGTTGTTTTGTAAATAATTTGAGAAATATAAGTTTTAAAAAATAATTCAGGATTTTTCGGGTAACCCCTCGTATTTTTTTGCGTCAAGATTACTCTTATGCTGAACGAAGAATACTGCAGTTGACGGAGGACAAGTGCTCATATTGAATTCCAGTATAACCGATGGAGGCCGCCACAGACTTGTAAGTCATTTTCAACCAGGCGTCCGTATACTTTTCATCTCGTGGTGTAATACTGTTTTGCGAAGAACTTATTTAATGATATAAAAAGCTTATGCTACACTGGTCACACATTTCTCACTGCCAGTCACCAAATACAATATACAGTATACACATATTATTTCATAATATCGCAATGCACACACTACTGGCTGACATCTGTTCCTACATCTACATCTACATTTATACTCCGCAAGCTACCCAACGGTGTGTGGCGGAGGGCACTTTACGTGCCACTGTCATTACCTTCCTTTCCTGTTCCAGTCGCCTATGGATCGCGGGAAGAACGACTGCCGGAAAGCCTCCGTGCGCGCTCGAATCAATTTTACATTCGTAATCTCCTCGGGAGGTATAAGTAGGGGGAAGCAATATATTTGATACCTCATCCAGAAACGCACCCTCTCGAGACCTGGACAGCTAGCTACACCGCGATGTAGAGCGCCTCTCTTGCAGAGTCTGCCACTTGAGTTTGCTAAACATCTCCGTAACGCTATCACGGTTACCAAATAACCCTGTGACAAAACGCGCCGCTCTTCTTTGGATCTTCTCTATCTCCTCTGTCAACCCGATCTGATACGGATCCCACACTGATGAGCAATACTCAAGTATAGATCGAACGAGTGTTTTGTAAGCCACCTCCTTTGTTGATGGACTACATTTTCTAAGGACTCTCCCAATGAATCTCAACCTGATACCCGCCTTACCAACAATTAATTTTATATGATCATTCCACTTCAAATCGTTCCGCACGCATACTCCCAGACATTTTACAGAAGTAACTGCTACCAGTGTTTGTTCCGCTATAATATAATCATACAATAAAGGATCCTTCTTTCTACGTATTCGCAATACATTATATTTGCCTATGTTAAGGGTCAGTTGCCACTCCCTGCACCAAGTGCCTATCCGCTGCAGATCTTCCTGCACTTCGCTACAATTTTCTAATGCCGCAACTTCTCTGTATACTACAGCATCATCCGCGAAAAGCCGCATGGAACTTCCGACACTATCTACTAGGTCATTTATATATATTGTGAAAAGCAATGGTCCCATAACACTCCCCTGTGGCACGCCAGAGGTTACTTTAACGTCTGTAGACGTCTCTCGATTGAGAACAACATGCTGTGTTCTGTTTGCTAAAAACTCTTCAATCCAGCCACACAGCTGGTCTGATATTCCATAGACTCTTACTTTGTTTATCAGGCGACAGTGGGCAACTGTATCGAACGCCTTCCGGAAGTCAAGGAAAATGGCATCTACCTAGCAGCCTGTATCTAATATTTTCTGGGTCTCATGAACAAATAAAGCGAGCTGGGTCTCACACCATCGCTGTTTCCGGAAACCATGTTGATTCCTACAGAGTAGATTCTGGGTTTCCAGAAACGACATTATACGCGGTAAAAAAAAATAATTTTTTTTTTTTTTTAAATTCTACAACAGATCGACGTCAGAGATATAGGTCTATAGTTTTGCGCATCTGTTCGACGACCCTTCTTGTAGACTGGGACTACCTGTGCTCTTTTCCGATCATTTGGAACCTTCCGTTCCTCTAGAGACTTGCGGTACACGGCTGTTAGAAGGGGGGCAAGTTGTTTCGCGTACTCTGTGTAGAATCGAATTGGTATCCCTTCAGGTCTGGTGGACTTTCCTCTGTTGAGTGATTCCAGTTGCTTTTCTATTCCTTGGACACTTATTTTGATGTCAGCCATTTTTTCGTTCGTTCGTTCCATGCCTACTATGTACGATTTTTATTTTGTGTATCACAAGTTGAAATTCGCTTGCATGAAAAAAAGTCGGGATCCCTCCATAATTAGGCGTGAAGCTCCGAAAAGTGTAAGATATTAGTATTACACCTCGCATAGCTTGTTAGTAACGCTTCCAGAAGAGAACAGAAAAAAAATTGAGCGGAAGTGTGGTGTGGAATGACAGCGATATTGTTATAAGGGGCGATCAAAAAGTTTCCGTTTGAGGGCGTTGGTGCAGCGCATATGCAACCCAGCTCGACTCCAGGGCGTGTCTATTAGAACCGACATGCGTTTGAATGGAATCTATTTGATCGCCCTTTTTGTCATTTTTTACCTGCGTTACATTTTTTACCAAGCCTCCGTGTTAACTAAGTTACCTTTTACTATATTGACTGTATATTTACATTCACTGTCCAGTCACTGTGACAACCAGTCAAATGCCTGAATATCCATCTTTCGCAGCGCGAGGCGTGCAGGAAGAGAGTTAATAATGTACTGGAAGATAGCGACTAAGATGTGGAGTAATGCCGACTCAAGTGCCGTGGGCAGCTGCACTGGGTTTCTACGTTGCGGACCCATGGCGCGAACAGGCCGATCGTTCGGTTAAAATCCGGAGAGTTCGGTAGTCAGAAGAATAGGACTACTGTAAACTCATCCATCTGCCCTTCTAACCACACACGAACACTGCGAGCTGAGTGACACCTTGTATCGTCCTGCTGGTAGATGCCATCGTGTCGAGGAAAAACAAACTGCTTGCAGGGGTACAAATGGTCCCCAAGGATAGATCCACATTGTGTCGATCCATTATGCCTTTCAGAATGACATGATAATTCACGGTATGCCACAAAAACATTTCGCAGATCATAACACTCACTCTACTTTGCAAGGGTGTTTGATTACAGACGTTTCATGATGAACACGCTAATGGCCATCTGTTCAAATGGTTCAAATGGTTCAAATGGCTCTGAGCACTATGGGACTTAACATCTGAGGTCATCAGTCGCCTAGAACTTAGAACTACTTAAACCTAACTAACCTAAGTACAACACACACATCCATGCCAGAAGCAGGATTCGAACCTGCGACCGTAGCGGTCGCGCGGTTCCAGACTGAAGCGCCTAGAACCGCTCGGCCACACCGGCCGGCTGGTCATATGTCAGATGAAGCATACATTTACATCCACACGGATATTGTACAAATCACATTTAAGTGTCTGGCAGGAGGTTCATCGAACCACCTTCAAAATAATTCTAAATAATTCTCATATTACCCCCTCCCTATGTAGGCAGATCTCAACAAAATAAAAATGTTCAAACGTGTGTGAAATCTTATGGGACTTAACTGCTAACGTCATCAGTCCCTAAGCTTACACACTACTTAACCTAAATTATACTAAGGACAAACACACACACCCATGCCCGAGGGAGGACTCGAACCTCCGCCGGGACCAGCCGCACAGTCCATGGCTGCAGCGCCTTAGACCGCTCGGCTAATCCCTCAACAAAATATTTTCGCATTCGGGGGAGAAAGTTGGTGACTGAAGTTTCGTGAGAAGACTCCGCCTTTGTTTTAATGATGTCCACCACAAGCCCTGTATTATTTCATTGACACTGTCTCCCCTATTCTGCGAAAACACAGAACGTGCTTCTCTTCTTTGAACTTTCTCGATTACTCCGTCAATCCTGTCTCGCATGAATTCCACATCGCGCGGCAGTATTCTAGAAGAGAATGTACAAGCATAGTGTAGCCAGTCTACATTACGGCTACATCTACGTGTCTACTCTGCTATTCACAATAAAATGCCTGGCAGAGGGTTCAATGAACCACCTTCAATCTGTCTCTCTACCGTTACACTCTCGAACGGCGCGCGGGAAAAACGAGCACTGAAATTTTTCTGTGCGAGTCCTGATTTCTCTTATTTTCGTGTGGTGATCATTTCTCCCTATGTAGGTGGGTACCAACAGAATGTTTTCGAAATCGAAGGAGAAAATTGGCGATTGAAATTTCATAATAAGATCCGGTCGCAACGAAAAACGCCTTTGTTTTAATGATTGCCACTCTAATTCACGTATCATGTCTGTGGCACTATCTCCCTTATTTCGTGATAATACAAAACGAGCTGCCCTTCTTTGAACTTTTTCGATATCATCCACCAGTCCCACCTGAAGCGGAGGCCACGCCGCAGAGCAATACTCCAGAATAGGGTGGACAGGCGTGGTGTAAGCAGTCTCTTTAGTAGACCTGTTTGCACGTTCTAAGTGTTCTACCAATGAATCACAGTCTTTGGTTTGCTGTACATTACCTATGTGATCGTTCCAATTTAGGTTATTTGTAATTGTAATCACTAAGCATTTAGTAAAATTTACAACCCTCAGGTTTGTGTGACTTATTGCGTAATCGAAATTTAGCGGATTTCTTTTAGTACTCATGTGAATAACTTCACACTTTTCTTTATTTAGGGTCAATTGCCACTTTTCGCGCAATACAGATATCGTATCTAAATTATTTTGCAATTCTTTTTGGTCATCTGATGACTTTACAAGACCGTAAATGACAGCATCATCTTCAAATAATTAAGAGGGCTACTCAGATTGTCTCCTATGTCGTTAATGTAGATCAGCAAAAACAGAGGGCCTAAAACACTTCCGTAGGGAACGCCGGATGTTACTTCTGTTTTAATCGATGACTTTCCGTCTATTGCTACGAACTATGACCTTACTGACAGGAAACTACGAATCTAGTCGAACAACTGAGGCGATATTTCATAGGCACGCAGTTTGGTTAGAAGACGCTTGTGAGGAACGGTGTCAAAAGCCTTCTGGAAATCTAAAAATATGGAATCAATTTGACATCCCCTGTCGATATCACTCATTACTTCATAGGTATAAAGAGCAAGTTATGTTTCACAAGAACATTTTCTGAATCCGTTCTGACTATGTGTCAATAAATCGTTTTCTTCGAGGTAATTCATAATGTTCGAACATAGTCTCTTTAGTAGATCTGTTACATTTTCTAAGTGTTCTTCCAATAAAACGCAGTCTTTGGTTTGCCTTCCTCACAAGATTTTCTGTGTGTTCTTTCCAATTTAAGTGGTGCGTAATTGCAATTCCTAGATATTCAGTTGAATTTACGGATTTATATGTAACTGATTTATCCTGCACCTACAGTTTAACGGATTCCTTTTCGCACTAATGTGAATGACCTTACATTTTTCGTTATTTAGGGTCAATTTTTGCACCATGAAGATATGTTTTCTAAAGCGTTTTGCAATTTGTTTTGATCCTCTGGTGACTTTACTGCTCGGTAAACGACAGCATCATCTGTAAATGACCTCAGACGGCTGAACAGATTGTCTTCTAAATCGTTTATATAGATAAGGAACAACAAAAGGCCTATAACACTACCTTGGGGATGGCATAAATCACTTCTGTTTTACTCGTGACATTCCGTCAATTACTACCAACTATGACCTCTCTGACAGAAAATTACGAATCTAGTGACATAACTGAGGCAATATTTCATAATCCTGCAATTTCACTACAAGTTGCTTGCGTGGTACAGTGTCAAAAGCCTTCTGGAAATCTAGAAATGCAGCATCAATGTGCAACTTTCCAGTCTTTGGGTGCGGTTCTTTCGTCGACGGTTGTATGTGTTAAGTAAGGAGCTATTGTATCAACATACTCTGAAGGGAACGTAACTGGTGTACAGTCTGGACAGGAAGACTTGCTTTTGTCAAGTGATTTAAGTTGCTACACTACTCCGAGAATATGTAATTACACGTTACTCATATTGGCAGTTGTTCTTGACTCGAATTTTAGAGTATCTACTTCGTCATCTTTAGTGAAGGAAGTTCGGAACGCTGTGTTTAGTGGCTCTGTCTTGGCAGCACTGTCAACTATGGGGTTTCCATTGCTTTTGCTCAGAGAAGGCATTGACTGTTTCTTGCCGCTACCATTCTTCACATGGGACCAGAATACGGAACAAAACATGATTCATCTGAAAAGGTCGCCAGTCGCCACACATTGTATGTCCCGTTGAGGTACTGGCGTGCAAATTCCAATATTCGTGACTGGTGAACAGCATGGGCGCATGAACCAAGCAACTTCTGCGGTGGCCCATACACAGCAACGTTCAGAAAACGATCGTTGAAGAGACGCTGTTGGTAGCCCCTTGGCGCACCTGCGTGGTCATTTGCCTAACAGTTGCATGTCTGTTCGCCTGTATACATCTCACAGCCGTCGTTCATCCCTGGGCCATGGTTCACGACAGTTGCCCCGGCGCCAGTAGTGGGCAGCGCCATTTTACCACGCTCTGTATACTTTAACCATGGCGGCACACCAAGAGTTTATAGATTTAGCCATTTCTGAAATGCTTCCACCCTTGGCCGGAAAGCCAATGATCTTGCATTTTTGGACGTCAGGTACATCGCTCCGTTTCCGCATTAAGACCACGTCGCCTGTGTTCACGTCCCCACCACACGCTTTGTATAACCCCCACTGCCAGTGTTGCCAACTGCCGTCTGTGAGTGATTATTGCACGTTGATGTCGAACGTAGGTGGTGGTTATATTAATGTTACTGGATCGCGTATAATCGTGGTATAAAAAATGGCTCTGAGCCCTATGGGACTTAACATCTGACAGTCCCCTAGAACTTAGAACTACTTAAACCTAACTAACCTAAGGACATTATACACATCCATGACCGAGGCAGGATTCGAACCTGCGACCGTAGCGGTCGCGCCGTTCCAGACTGAAGCGCCTAGAACCGCTCGGCCACCACGGCCGGCAATCGTGGTATAATGAAGTATCATGATGAAACGAACATCTATTTATCAATACACGCATATACGTATTAAAAAGTAAGTGCAGTGAACTCATTACACTTATAACTCTTTGTCGTCATCGGTAGACCGACAGTATTTGGTGTGGTACCTTTAATAGAACCGTGGAAAACTTAGTACAGACTTCCAGCAAGCAGATCTTACGGACGCAGTAAGTCGACTAAAGGGCCTATGTGCACTTGTCCGTCCTCCGCTGGAGTATAGCTTTGCGTTATGGAACCCTTGCGAGATAAGACTGAGAGAAGACATCGAAAAAATTTAAAGACGGCGAGTTCACTCTCTAATATCACGAAACAGGGGGAGAGTGGCACGGATGTGATACACGAGTTGGGTTGTCATCAAAACAAAGGCGTTTTTCGGTGTGACTAGATCCATTTACAAAATTTCGATCACAGACTTTCTCCTCCGGCTGGGAACACCTTTTTGTTGACTCTCACCTACATCGGGAGAAATGACCATCTTAAAAAAAAAAGAAAAAATCAGAAGCAACAACTGTTGATTTAATTATAATTATATATTTATACCTTCAGTTGCTGGCGGGCACTGATACACGTATATCAACGGGGACAGGTGAAAATGTGTGCTCCGATCGGGACTGTTTAAATGGCAGACGCTCTATCCATCTGCGCCACCGAAGGCACAGAGTACAGTGCGACTGCAGGGACTATCTCGCCCACGCCTCCCGCGAGACCCACATTCCCATCTTATATGTACACACACTACATTCGTAGTGTCCCTACCCAACACACTCATTACTGGTGAAAGACATTCTTACCATGTCCCGTAAGATTTCGGGTAATATGTGTGCATCCGCACAGAAGAGGAAGGTCATGGCCGGTATTGCCAGAATTATATACTCATATGGATATTGTGTCTCTTCTTTCGGACATGTCCTTCCTCTTATGTGCGGATGCACACATATTACCCGAAGTCTTACGGGACTTGGTATGAATGTCTTTCACGAGTAGTGAGTGTGTTGGGTAGGGACACTACGAACGTAGTTTGTGGACATATAAAGTGAGAATGTGGGTCTCGCGGGAGGCGTGCGCGAGATAGTCCCTGCACTCGCACTATCCTCTGTGCCCTTGGTGGCTCAGATAGATAGAGCGTCTGCCGTGTAAGCAGGAGATCCCGGGTTCGAGTCCTGGACGATGCTCACATTTACACCCGTCCCCGTTGATATACATATATCAACGCCCGTCAGCAGCTGAAAGTATTAATATGTAATTCTAATTTCGTTCTATGCGGCTGCAGGTCCATATAAGTGTACAGTTCTTTAAGGTTGATTTAGGTGTATGAGTTCCTCTCGTGTTATTCATGAGCTGAACGGCCGAAAATTATTCCGAAAGTGGCTTGATGAACCCACTGTCGCCACGCACTGGGTCTGGATTGCAGAGTAGTCATGTAGATGTAGATGCCACTTTCCGCCACTAATACACTCCTGGAAATGGAAAAAAGAACACATTGACACCGGTGTGTCAGACCCACCATACTTGCTCCGGACACTGCGAGAGGGCTGTACAAGCAATGATCACACGCACGGCACAGCGGACACACCAGGAACCGCGGTGTTGGCCGTCGAATGGCGCTAGCTGCGCAGCATTTGTGCACCGCCGCCGTCAGTGTCAGCCAGTTTGCCGTGGCATACGGAGCTCCATCGCAGTCTTTAACACTGGTAGCATGCCGCGACAGCGTGGACGTGAACCGTATGTGCAGTTGACGGACTTTGAGCGAGGGCGTATAGTGGGCATGCGGGAGGCCGGGTGGACGTGCCGCCGAATTGCTCAACACGTGGGGCGTGAGGTCTTCACAGTACATCGATGTTGTCGCCAGTGGTCGGCGGAAGGTGCACGTGCCCGTCGACCTGGGACCGGACCGCAGCGACGCACGGATGCACGCCAAGACCGTAGGATCCTACGCAGTGCCGTAGGGGACCGCACCGCCACTTCCCAGCAAATTAGGGACACTGTTGCTCCTGGGGTATCGGCGAGGACCATTCGCAACCGTCTCCATGAAGCTGGGCTACGGTCCCGCACACCGTTAGGCCGTCTTCCGCTCACGCCCCAACATCGTGCAGCCCGCCTCCAGTGGTGTCGCGACAGGCGTGAATGGAGGGACGAATGGAGACGTGTCGCCTTCAGCGATGAGAGTCGCTTCTGCCTTGGTGCCAATGATGGTCGTATGCGTGTTTGGCGCCGTGCAGGTGAGCACCACAATCAGGACTGCATACGACCGAGGCACACAGGGCCAACACCCGGCATCATGGTGTGGGGTGCGATCTCCTACACTGACCGTACACCACTGGTGATCGTCGAGGGGACACTGAATAGTGCACGGTACATCCAAACCGTCATCGAACCCATCGTTCTACCATTCCTAGACCGGCAAGGGAACTTGCTGTTCAAACAGGACAATGCACGTCCGCATGTATCCCGTGCCACCCAACGTGCTCTAGAAGGTGTAAGTCAACTACCCTGGCCAGCAAGATCTCCGGATCTGTCCCCCATTGAGCATGTTTGGGACTGGATGAAGCGTCGTCTCACGCGGTCTGCACGTCCAGCGCGAACGCTGGTCCAACTGAGGCGCCAGGTGGAAATGGCATGGCAAGCCGTTCCACAGGACTACATCCAGCATCTCTACGATCGTCTCCATGGGAGAATAGCAGCCTGCATTGCTGCGAAAGGTGGATATACACTGTACTAGTGCCGACATTGTGCATGCTCTGTTGCCTATGTCTATGTGCCTGTGGTTCTGTCAGTGTGATCATGTGATGTATCTGACCCCAGGAATGTGTCAATAAAGTTTCCCCTTCCTGGGACAATGAATTCACGGTGTTCTTATTTCAATTTCCAGGAGTGTATTTGTATGGAGTGTAGCCATGTATGGAAGTGAAACATGGACGATAAATAGTTTGGACAAGAAGAGAATAGAAGCTTTCGAAATGTGGTGCTACGGAAGAATGCTGAAGATTAAATGGGTAGATCACATAACTAATGAGGAAGTATTGAATAGGATTGGGGAGAAGAGAAGTTTGTGGCACAACTTGACCAGGAGAAGGGATCGGTTGGTAGGACATGTTCTGAGGCATCAAGGGATCACCAATTTAGTATTAGAGGGCAGCGTGGAGGGTGAAAATCGTAGAGGGAGACCAAGAGATGAATACACTAAGCAGATTCAGAAGGATGTAGGTTGCAGTAGGTACTGGGAGATGAAAAAGCTTGCACAGGATAGAGTAGCATGGAGAGCTGCATCAAACCAGTCTCAGGACTGAAGGCCACAACAACAACAACATATTCCAGACAACCAAATTCTGACAGATAATTTTTGCGTTATCGCTACACTACTAAGGAGTGGTTATGCAGTTCCCGGTAACCAGCTGCTTAAGTTTTTTTGTAAGAATAGTGCGCAAAGCACGTAATAATTGCTAACCGTAGAATAAACGCGGGATAACAAGCCGGTGATTCTGGCAGCATTAGTGAAGTTAACTGAAGAATAAATATTGACAATGGCAGGAATAGTTACAGAATTACTTATGACAAGATTGTTTGTTAGAACGTGGAAGGAGAAGAATTCTATGGAAGAATATGACGATTTGAAATTTATATAAATATTTCGTACTACTACTTCTCGAACTCATGTTTGAGAAACTGGAGAGTATTAATGAGATGTGAAACTATTTCCTAACATAAAACGTTTTGCTTGTAGTAGGCCTAATAGGCATTTGATATTGGTGCTTCGTGAATTATATTGTGTTGTGTTATTTATGCAAATGAGGTAGGTGGAAATGGAGTGTGTTGCAATTGGTGCAAATTAGAAAGGCCTACTTCGTTCTGTCTAGCAGACAGTAACAAAACAGAAGTAATCAAATCGAGAAACCACACCAGTCTTGGGTACTATTCGTATTAATACCTTTTTCAGTATTAGACAACGATATTTTGATGTTTCATGTAGCAAAACGTTTGACGAACTTTGGTGACACAATAGATTCTTCCGCAGAAATCAAAGAACGCCCTGTAAATCTGTAGTGAGATTAGAGAGAAAAAAATTCCAGGACCTAAGGATTGAAGAAATGTGTACCGTCTTGCTTGTCTCTTGTCATTACTGGTTTTATGTTTCCTATGTTTAATTTTATGTGACGCAAAAGAGGAAGTTATTAACTAAAAGGCAATAGAGAGGGCAAATTTCCTGAAGAGTTCTTATTCTGCCGGTTACAAATAAACTGACCCAGTATTTACTGTGATATTTTTTAAAGCGGGAGGGATATCAAACCGGCCTCATGGGAGCAGGACAGACACCACAGAAAATTGTAATTTCCACTGTCTTCACTATAGGCTTTCATTACAAAATATGCACGTTTGAATTCCACACACCGAAATACAGTGACGTGCGATAGAAGAATGCTGTGCGAAGGGGCGTGGCACTGCACTTTGGCACACTTAATACCAAATAACATGTGTTACTTTTCTCAAAATATACGTTTTATGTATCAAACTCTTCAGCAAAATGTGCGCTACAAAATGAACATATTTTTGAAAAATAGAATTTTTTAAGAATTTGGACATTCTATCTCAAATACTCGAGTGATAGTTTGGGGGGGGGGGGGGGGAGGCGCCACCAATAAAGCTCTTGCCCCAGTTCACAAGTATCGTAGGTCGTGGGCTGGTTATCCTAGGAGGCAATGCTTCCGTTTTTTCGATTTATCCGTACCCTGGAACCCTCTCACAGATGTATCTGTAACTACCCCTGGAAGTGTTAGTCTGTCCGCTCTTTCCCGTGCCCGCACCAAAGCGCGATTGATCGCGATTGCCTATTTAGGCGCGCGCCGAACGATTCGAAAGACAGCCGGCGCAGCAGCGAGACGCGATAAGAGTTACGCTGGTTACCGAGAAAGGGCACTGACGCTGTCAGTCGTCATCATTGGAGTACTGGTCGTGCCGTGGTCCATGGTGGGCCGTGCCAGTCCGGACTTTGTTTTGGCTGAGCACGGAAGCAACGCTCGTGGGTGAACGACGTGGTGTGATACTTCACGCTGATAGCGGAACTGGCGCTTTGCTACGTCTGAAGAACAGTGTAGCCGTTCAGAGGCCAGAATACAACCGTCTGGACATTCAGAGTTTCAATCTGGGCACAATATCTACTGCCTCCTGAGCCTCATGGCCGGACGCTGTGGCCGAGCGGTTCTAGGCGCTTCAGTCCGGAACCGCGCGACTGCTGCGGTCGCCGGTTCGAATCCTGCCTCGGGGATGGATGTGTGTGATGTCCTTAGGTTAGTTAGGTTTAAGTAATTCTAAGTTCTAGGGAACTGATGACCTTAGATGTTAAGTCCCATAGTGGTCAGAGCCATTTGAACCATTTTTGAGCCTCATGGACGGAAAGAGCGAGTTAGATTTTCGAACATGTCAAGCAAAGCAGTGGTTTCTCCACTGTGTATGCGGAGATGCCTTCTGTCTGTCGCTGTCACCTTCAGCTGTGTTAATTCTGGTGGGTAAGATGTTTTCCTATCCAGGGTCGTTCTTGTACGATTAACTGTTGGGTGGCCCTTCACGACTTCCGCGTTGAGCTGTGGTGCCTTAAATCTGCTGTCGTGATTGTGTGTGGGAGTTCCACGCCCTGTAGGTGGCATTGCACTTACAAGTAATACCTGTCCCCATTGCGTAATTTACTTCGTATAACTTACGAGAGCTGTGTGTTCAAACTGTATGGAGCTTGCGTCCGGGAAATTTTGCTGCACTAATATCTGTTTATTTAAAGTCCAGTGCCTGTCAACTTCTATAAGCACGACTGTTGTATAATCCGTTATGTTGTTTGAAGTGTATTGAATTGAACGGTAGCTTGTGTAGTCTTAACTGTGAGTCAAACAAATTACCGGTAAATGTTGCTCTTGCAGTTCTTGGCTACGTACTGTTTACCTCTGCTCAACTGTGTGTGCTAGCAGATCAAATTATGCCGTTGTTGTAATTTTAAAGGCGTAATTTTATTTCAACCTCTCAATGAGCTGTGCTTTTACGGCTTTGCGCACTGCTACAGTACTTCGATAAGCCTCCTACTTAAACCATTTGACGATTAAAGTTGCAATGAAAATGACTTACGTGCTTTAATGTAGTGCGATTTACTTTAAGAACTTCGGGCTTATTGACTGTTTGCAAGGCTGTACGTTAATATCTGATTTAACATCTTGCACGCAAGATATGGGCTAGCTTCACAGTTAGTGTAAAACGGGCCATGCTCTAATTGTTCGTTTGGTGTTTTATAGAATGAACTCATTGTTTTCTAAGCCGGCTGGGCTGCGACTCACGCAGTGCCCCGTGACCAGTACACCTAAGTGGGTCAAAGACCGTGGAAAGATGCTAAGTTTTAGCAGTACTGTAACTGATGCATGTATTCTACTTGTAAGCAATTCCTTGCTGATTTTAAAACTGTGACTTGTAAATCGTATGTTTGGTGTTTCAAACTATTCAAAGAATCCCGTCTCCTTTCGGAGCCGCCAGGCGTGTTTGTCCTCCCTTGGGCATGGGTGTGAGTGTTGTCCTTAGCGTAAGTTCCTTTTAGCTAGATTAAGTAGTGTGTAAGCCTAGGGATCGATGACCTCAGCAGTTTCGTCCCATAGAAACTTAGCACAGATTTCCAGATTTCTAAAGTATTTCACTGAACAAGTAGAATACTGAATCTGAAAAATCTTTACCTAAAACTTTTTTTTAAAAGAAAACTATATTCTGCCACTAAGTTTTGCCACAAGCTAAAGCGTAAGTTCCAAGTTTAAAAAAATTCTTTTATTGAAGGAAATCACTGCCAGTTATCTTAAATTAAAGTATATATTCTTAAACGTTGCACTTATTGCTTTGCAAGATTATTATGAAGTTTTGACTTTACGTAGTATTTGAACAATTAGTAAGTTGTAATAATGTTGTCTCTGTGCTATTACCAGTGTTGGTTCTTTGAATGCCTGGTAAATAAATCCTCTGCAGACTTGGTCTTTTCACTCCCCACAGTCTTGAGACCTGCTAACATGTCAGTATGATCTATATAACTTGAGATTTATTACGGTATATTGATAATTTTTACTTATGCACCGTCTGACAGCAACTGAATAAAACACAGTTTTAGTGCCATACGCGTTTCGCCTTTATTTTCTGCAAGGCACCATCAATGGCATGGAATATGTACATGTGTTAGCTATTTAATTTACATTTTTGTCACTGTGCCTATAGGTTATAAACAGTTCTAGTGGTTGGTATTTCCAATTAAATAGTAATGTTTTGAACTGTACTTACAGGTTGCATGGACAATTTCTTACATATTACGCTCCTGTAGCATTTTTGGTGTTGTTCTTCTTCTTATGAATGCCTATTTGCGGTTTTTTTGCCCACATTCCACAGCACTATGAACTGAACGCTTGTTCAATGCAATGTTTTGGTTTCTGTTGCCGACTGTCAAATGTTTTTCCCGAAGAGCGAATGTTATTGCCAAACTCTCGAGAGTGATTATTGAAGTACCCGTAGTGTGTTCGTGTATGCATTTGTGTGTGCGTTTGAGTATGTGTGTGTGTGTGTGTGTGTGTGTGTGTGTGTGTGTGTGTGTGTGGGTGTGTGTGTGTGCGCGCGCGATGGTGTGATATATATATATATATATATATATATATATATATATATATGGTGTGGTATAATTTTTTTTTGTGGGCTGTGTGTGTGTGTGTGTGTGTGTGTGTGTGTGTGTTCAGATGGTGTGGGGAAGAGTTTTTTTGTTTTATGTTATCATTTCCTTTATTGAGTGTAGTAGGGAGCCTGTGCTGATGTTTGTTTGTTCATTTATCACATGTTTGTTTTCTGCTGTGGCTTTCTGGATGTGGAAGTTTTCTTGAGTTTGTATAAGATGTTTGTCATGGTTGCTTATTCTCATTATTTTAATTTCTTGTTCCATGTTTGTAGGATGATGCTTATGGTGTTTTAAATGCTTTGCAAATGTGGAATGGTTTGTTTCATACTTCCAACATCTGATATGTTATTCGTATCTTGTTTCAAAATTCCTGCATGTCATGCCTATGTATACTGCATCACAGCTTTGACATTCAAGTTTATATATTCCTGATTGTTGGAATTTGAGACTTGGAACTTAAGACTTCCCCACGTATACTGATGGTATTCTACTATAAATGTTCTTTAAATGCAGTTTTATATCTGTACATTTATTAGATTAGATAAATAGTGCGTTGACTGGACTTTTTCAGTTAAATCCATAGAGGACCCGGTAGGCAGACATTGTTCTGCCACAGACCACGCTAGCAAAATTCTATATCTATTCAAAATTTCCACCGTCGTTTCTCTGTTAGTTGCGGCAAAAGTCGTCATTTAGAAGCAGGAACTGAATTTGCTAATCCATAAGCTCTCGGTGAATTCAGCGCTGGTAGTACGACATTACTTGACGCGCGTTACTTGAAAATATTGCCCTTCTTCGTCCATTTCACCGATAATAGTTCTCGAATGCATGGAATAGTAAATATCCGGTTCATACTCAAACGTGAGACGAGCGAATGTAGAACGCGTTAACGCACGATGTGCTCGCATGCACTGGCGATTCCGTATTCTGCGCGCGTCGCTGGCAGTTGCTGCACCTGCCTTTGTCTCAACGCTCTTCACTTTCAGTTTCACGTAAGTTTGCCATCCAGTCCCGTGCGTTTGCATCGTGCGGCGAGTGTTGCTTTGATGCCCCGATGTTGATTACAACCTGACTGTTCTGCGTACGTTGACAAAAATCTGTTCGTGCTCTTCGTGGCATATTTATGTACATTCGCAAACTGTGAATATGAGAAAGGCACAAAATATGAAGAACGAATATTTCATGTAGATTATTTCATGCCAATTTGAAGAATATACTTACTTGTGTACATGCCACGAAATGTTTAACTATTCATAAAAGTTGAATCATCATCGAAATCGCACAAATGAACGCTGAATGAGACGTTTTATTTAAGAGGTTACAAGGAATGTCTCCCGATTGAACGTGTGTATAAATCGTAATTCGAGCAATGAACCTTCCAAGTTTCCACAAAATATTATTTCTGACACACTTCCTTTGTTTTGTGAATATCGAATTAATCGAAAAGTAATTGACTCAGTATCCACGCAATTACAATAAACGGAATATATCAGAACCCAACCTTCAGAAATCGAAATGTGAAAATAGTACCAAGTTGCGACGTAATGAGCTTGCTCTTGTATTGATGCGTAAGTCGGTATAGAGAGGTGCTAGGAGTCTGAAAACTGAGGATTATGTTTTTTATGTGACGAATGAAAAAAAAAATTGGATGTCGACTACAGCGCCATCTACCGGTCCAATATAGCTAAGAACCACCCAGATGATCCCATAAATTAAAAAAAAGTCCCTAAAATCGGTCAATTCTTTCAGGAGGAGAAGAATTACGAACAAATGTACACTGTACGTTTACATATAAAGGTAATACTTGCACCCAATATTTATTACTTGTAATTTTGCAAAACCAGTATCCAGTAATATTTTACTAGTGCCTTTTCGATTTAACCCTTTGCGCAAATCTTAAAATTACTTAGCTGAGTAAATGGGGAGCGTTACGACTGCCGAGAAGTCCAACCGTCGGACATTTAAGACAAGTTATATCCATTACAAACTGTGTCTGTTTGGGTTCCGGTGACCGAGCGTAGTGTCACAATATCCAACACCGGTATCACATTTGGGAAACGAAGGTTCAAATCTCCATCCGATCATCCGTGGTGAGTCTAAACTACTCTGAAAATCACATGAATATTCCTGGTTATTTCACCCAAGTACAGCCAGTTGTACACACAAACATCCAGTAGGCTACACCAGCTACGGATCGTACTGTAGCAGTCGCAGGTGACAGCCACAGCGTACGAATAGTTGGTGTTTTTACTTTCCTAACACGCTGTATTCTGAAAAAAATGATGTGCTATTTAAAGAAACAACTCTCTGCACATTTCAACCTTTTGTTTAGAGTAGTGTTACTGGTGGCATGGGTAGCACACCTGATACTTCACGTTCATGAAGTTCGTTTTTTCCTGTGGTGGATAAAAACTGCTGTTGTCAATGCAATATAATCTGGCCGTTTGTGTTATCTACTATGTGCTGCAGTTAAAAGAATGATTATACTGCAAATAGGGTGAGAAAGTAGCACAGCCAAAGCCTATAGGGCCACCTGCTGGTCTCGCTCAGTAAATTAAGCGAAATAGAAACAGTTATTGCTACGCAGAATATCGCAGCATCAGTGATACGATGCGAGATTAAACATCCCGACATATTCGCTTATAAATTTTGATGTGGCTTCATTAGGTCCATGATATTATCTGCACACAAGCTTTAATTTTTTCAGTCCGAACTACGTCGTTCGATGTGATCGCCGTTCTGCGATTAATGTTTCTGTCGAACTTAGTTTGTAAAACGCAGTGATTTATTTAATCATCTCGTTTCCACACAAACGATTTCCTCCCCAGCTCTGCATTTCTCTCACTCAACTGACCTGTTACTCATCTGGCTACAAACTAGTTTAGGTACGTTAGCTACTTATGCTGAAATACTGAGGTGTATGCTGTGAGAGAACTATTTCACTTTTACTGATCATTCTGCTGGTCTTCATGCTCCTTCTCCCACGCTGCCTCCATACACTTATATTGATTCCTGGTTGTTACAAAATGGCTTCATTTGTTCAAGTCATCTTTCGCAAAGCGCTCTATCAAGTTTTTCCTTCCTATTTTTCAGTTATGTTTTGAATGAATTAGTTGATGACCTGATGAATTTAAAATGGCTTTGAGCACTATGGGACTCAACTTCTGAGCTAATCAGTTCCCTTGAACTTAGAACTACATAAACTTAACTAACCTAAGGACATCACACACATCCATGCCCGAGGCAGGATTCGAACTTGCGTCCGTAGCGGAAACATTTCCGATCTTGTATTCATTCTCCGATACTTCCATGAATCTAGTCTTCAGTTACCAACATTTTCCTTTCTAGAGAGGATCCAGATTCGATAAACACACATTTCTGTGGACGAGACTGTCATACAGAAATTCGAAAGTGAGTCATCATTGGTGTTTTAATTCGATGAAAAAAAAAGATAGAACATCACTGTATATTTTCATTTGCACTATCTAAACGTAATAAGTACTGACATAACTGATGTCAGAGGAAGATGCACATTACAATGATAGTTTTTAGTCGTATAATGCAATCATTACCACTAAGAAATATGTAGGTTCAATTCTGTAACAGTTTCATCGTATTGAAAGGTTAGCACTGCTAGGATATGGAGGAGAATATGTTATCCACAGTCGCTGACAGAGAAATGAAATTTTTGCTACAATGATCATATCGAGTCAAAGAGTAGAATCAGGTCTTATCGTTGGAGCGTTCCAGGTTATTTTACTTGACGGTGGACTGTGCAAAATTTGGAGTCGATTGGGAGTTTTCGTCACCAAGGGCTCAGATGTTTCAAACATCCTGCCAGCCATATTCTCTCGTGGAGCAAGCTGTTCATTCAAATAAAAATTTCATTACTGTCTGGTTTATTTCTATGTGATGCATTATAACGTCAATAATATACTTAACTTATATTACGTGTTTAGGTTCACGACGTTGGTTGCATCAATTATAGAAGTAAATGATTCAGTCATAACCGTTAAAATATCTGTTAGACACGCATTGAAGTTACTTTATGGTTTCTCAGTAGCTACATCTCAAGAAACCGGATAAATTTGGTGGAACACTTTGTAGAAACTGATGATGAAAGAGAAAATCTTGATAGCGGTCAGCCATCAAGGAACAGTTCTGGATCCACACTTTATTTTTCAGATAAACTGTTCTGATAACTGACTTCCGTCACTCGATTCTAAACTGAATTTTTATGCGACATTTTACTATTCTAACTTAGCACTTGAGTACACGGATATGCCGAAACGTCATTGCGAGATCGAATGTCGCGTACTAGTGTTTCAGACTGTTGACATGACACAAGGTAAAGGAGGGTTGGAACTTTAATAGTGACAGCTCGTAGAAAATAGGTACATGTTTCAAAGTTTTACCGACCTTCAAAGAAGTCACCAGCATTGTGTATAACCCTTTGCCAGCGATGTGGAAGCCGTAGGACACTCTTAGCAGTGCCAGATGTGCTGGCAGTCCGAGCGGCGCGGTCTATTGCTCGACGAATTTGGAGTAGTTCCGAAGCGAATGCCGTGAAGTGCTTCCCTCAGTTTACAATTCTAGTTGAACTTACGAGGGCTTAAGTCAGCGGAGTGCTGTAGGTGGTATAGCACTTAGCAGCCCCATCAGTCAAACAAATCAGCAACAGCTTGTACTGTACGTGCTTGAGCATTGTCCTATAAAATGGTCATGTCCTGCAGAATGTGTCACAACTTCTGTCTCTATACTTTTCATTTTTGGAACACAACCTGCGACCAGCTTAGAGCCTATTAAAGTTCCAACCCTCGTATAAGCGGAGCGGCGACGAATGAGTAATCTAAAGACGATAGAGCTGCAAATGGGTAAATCCACGGATACAAGCGATTTTGACAAAGGCCAGAAAGTTTTGGCTCGGCGACTGGGATCTCGGAAACGACGAAGCTGGTTTGCTGTATGCGTGTTCGTGTCGTCCATGCAAAGTATTTGAAAGATGTTGAACCGAATAACAGACAAGGGCTTGGACGTGCACACCTCGTGACAGAATGCGAAGACCGGAGGCCTGCCCGCTCTCTAAAATAAGATTAGCGGCGTTCTGCGGCAGATCTGACGACTACTGTGCTGGTGGAGGCGCAGGTGTTTTGGAGCACAGCGTTCAGTGCACATTGTCGTCGAACATGTGGCTCCGCAGCAGACAACACCTTCTTTTTCCCATATTGACCCAGCCACATAATTATGATTGCTGGGGGCACAGAATCATCAAACTGGGACTGTGGATCGATGGAAACGTGTCACCTGACCATTTTAATCGCGTTTGTTGGTTCAAAAGGTTGGTGGTCGCGATCCAGGTAAACGGCTGCTGGAAATGAACGCCGTGCCACGGACACAAGACTGTTAAGGCATTGTTACACTGTGGAGAACATCCAGCCCGGCCTCCACGGGACCTACGGTACCAATCTAAGGCACTATAATGGCTGTGGGCTTTATGAACATTACTGCGGACCCCTTATGTCTTTCCTGACGGCGATCGCATCTTCCAGTAAGATAAGTAACCTTGTCACAAGGCTCAAAACTGCTATAGTGGCCTGATCTGAACCCGATGGAACACTTCCGGGATGCTGTTGTGGACCGTCTCAGCGCCGAAAAGCCACCTGCCAGCAACTTATGGGAATTACATGACTTGTGCGTAGACAACTGGTCACGAAGCATAGTTGTTGTGTTGGCTTCCAGCGCGGAACTGAGCGGGTAGTCGTAAAGTTTTGTCTCATCGAGTATCGTTTATACGAGGGACGATCAGTAAATAATACAACACACTTTTTTCCGAGAGCAGGTTAGTTTTATTCAGGATTCCAATACACCACATTATTACGCACTCTTTTGGCTACAAAACCCTATTTTTCAACATAATTACCCTTACTGGGAGGGCCTGTATGCCCACAAGGTATCACTGTACTGATAGACGTCAGAGCCAACGTGTTGCTGCATCAGTAACCTCTCTCATCATAAACGTGCTGCTTCCAGCGGTGTACTTACTTCATTGGGCCAAACAGATGATTCTTGATTACTCTTTATGGTCTTCTGTTGGGCGGCAAGGAACCAAGAGGACACACCTCAGAATACCCCAACTAGTGGACGTATGCGTCAACGCCACCAACAGAGGTACCCAGTTAAGCAGCAAGGTGTTTCATTGCGATCCGTCTTTCACCTCGAATGAGAGTGTCCGCACGTTCCAACATTGCAGGGGTCACAGCTGTGTGCGACCGGCCGGCATGTGGGAAATTGGACAGGTCTGCGCAAACTTGTTGCGGTGATGATAGATGCGTCGTCCAACTATCACTGTATTTTGTTCACTGCCAGGTCTCCGTACACATTCTGCAAGCGTCTATGAATATATGCGATGCTCTGGTTTTCCACCAAAAGAAACTCAGTGACAGCTGTCTGCTTGGAACGCACCTCCCTTACAGACGCCATTTTGTAGGCTAAGTATAGCGCCACCACCTGTCGGAACTTCATGGAACTGAATGGGGTGAAGTGGAAATATTCCACGATGTTCAACAAAAGTTCCGCTTTTTTCAGCCAAAATTTCAAGAAAAAAAAATCGGTTGCATTACATCGTATCTCAGATCTGAGATAGAGTCGAGGGGCAATTCACATTCGTTGTATGGTACATGGCGAAATAGTTTTCGGATTTCACCACAAATGCCAATAGGCACATTTTTTTTTTAAATTTGAAATCTTATGGGAGTTAACTGCTAAGGTCATCAGTCCCTAAGCTTACACACTACTTAACCTAAATTATCCTAAGGACAAACACACTCACACCCATGCCCCTGCGGGTCCGGGGATTAGAATAGGCCCGAGGTATTCCTGCCTGTCGTAAGAGGCGACTAAAAGGAGTCCCACCCCCTCAAGGGGGTCGTTAGCGCCTGCGTCCGGAGACGGACGGTTCCACGACCTCTATTTGCGGTCATTTTGCTTTTTCACTTCTCGTTTCTTCCTTCCTTTGGTAGGTTCCTTTCTTTGCTCTTTTCCACCTCAGTCTTCCTTACTCTTTCCTTGTCTTCTTCTCCTTGCCTTCTCCTTGCCTTCTCATTGCCTTCTCATTGCCTTTTTTCTCCTTGCCTTCTCATTACCTTCTTCTCCTAGCCTTCTCTGGTCTCCGCCTCGGCGTTTGAGACAGTCTGTCCTCTCTCTCCCTCTCTCTCCTCCTTTTCCTCTTCTTCCTTCCTCCCTGTGCGTGCCTGAAGGCCGACCCACGCGTTTGCACACGTAGCCGGTGACGGGGTAACGCGTAATTCCCCGCCCTGGGTAGACATGTAAGGCACGCGCGTACCCCCTGGTAAAGGCCAGGCCCGGGGAGGGGTGATTGCCTGAGCTGATACCTTCTGACCATGCCGATTGGTCCCTCCGTCTGGTTCTCGGGAGGTGTGACCTGAGGTGTAAACATTCACCTCAGGCGGGAGTGTCCTCTGAGAGGGTCCCCACAAGGAAGGAGCGCGCCATCGGAGACGCTGGCAATCATGGGGGATTCCTCCGCAATGGATTTCACTCCATCTGTCTCGACTTCTGCCCAAAAACGGAAACGTGACCAGCCATCAGTGACAAAAGTACTACCGCCTGCCCCACAGTTCCTCGTCGTTTCTCGATCTGAGGACGGAAAGGATTTTTCCTCTGTCAACCCTTTCGTTATCCAGAAGGGTGTAGATGCCATAGTCGGATCTGTCAAATCTTGTACCAGGTTGCGTAACGGTACCTTATTACTAGAAACTGAGAGCGCCTTTCAGGCACAAAAACTGCTTCGGGCCACACTCCTGTACACGTTCCCTGTGCAGGTGGAGGCTCACCGAACTTTGAATTCGTCTCGTGGTGTGGTCTATACTAGCTCCCTCGATGGACTGACTGACGAGGAGATTCAATCTTTCCTCGCTGAGCAGGGCGTGACGGCTGTCCATAGGGTCATGAAAAAGGTCAACAATGACCTTGTACCGACCCGGACACTTTTCTTGACCTTCGATAGTGTTAAGCTGCCATCGCGCATCAAGGCGGGCTACGAGGTTATTTCTGTTCGCCTATATGTCCCGACACCTACGCGCTGTTACCAGTGTCAGCGTTTCAATCACACTCGACAGTCTTGTTCCAATGCGGCTAAATGTGTCACTTGTGGCAGGGATGCCCATGAGGGTGACTGTCCACCTCCGTCTCCTCGTTGTGTGAACTGTCAGGGTGACCATGCCGCATCCTCCCGCGACTGTCCTGTCTACAAGGACGAACGATGTATCCAAGAAATTCGGGTCAAAGAAAAAGTGTCCACCTCGGCTGCTCGCAAGCTATTGGCTAGTAGGAAGCCCACGCTGCTCCCAGCGGGGACATACAGTACTGTCCTCGCCTCTCCTCGGACTACCAGGGAGGTGGCAACCCAGACATGCGATCTGACCTTCAGCACCACGGTCGTCCGTTCGGCCAGTGATAAGATCGCCCGGTCGACGTCTCCTCTTCCTCCCGTCACCCCTCAGACCCAAGCACCTTCATCAGCTTCTGCCAAGATGAAGACCCAGAAGTCAGATGCACGGGCCTTTAAGAAGGAACCGTCCCGTGCAGACTTCCTACGTACCTCGACCTCCCAGCTTTCGACCGGTACTTCCACCAAACGTCCTTCCAAGAAGGCTCATAGGAAGCACAGTTCTCCTTCTCCGCCACGGCGCATTTCTTCTCCTGCGCCACCCAGCGGTTGCCGCCCCAGGCCATCATCCGTTTCGCCTGGCCGCACCGTTGGTAGCCGAACATCTGGCCGTTCACCGGCGGAGGAAGCTTCCCCTCCCGGCCATCTTCCCAAGATGGCCGATGAACCTATAGACCCCATGGACGATGACTGTCCGCCTACTGATAGCGGCGGCAGTGCTCGCTCGAAGCCAGGACCTCAGCGGCCTTCGAGGTGACCCCTTCTTTCGTCTTCCTTTTCTTCTTACGATGGCACTTATTCACTGGAATATTCGCAGCATTCGCTCCAACCGAGAGGACTTGAAGTTGCTGCTCCGCTTGCACCGTCCGCTCGTCGTAGCCCTCCAGGAAACGAAGCTACGCCCTTGTGATCAAATTGCCTTGGCACACTACACCTCTGTGCGTTTTGACCTACCCCCTGTGGTAGGTACCCCGGCCCATGGAGGGGTTATGTTGCTGGTGCGGGATGATATTTACTACGTTCCCATCACGTTGCACACCGGCCTGCAGGCAGTAGCCATCCGCATTACTCTCCCCACTTTTACATTTTCCATTTGTACCGTTTACACTCCATCGTCATCTGCCGTTACCAGGGCAGACATGATGCAACTTATTGCTCAGCTACCTGCACCATTTTTGTTAACTGGAGACTTCAATGCCCACCATCCCCTTTGGGGCTCTCCAGCATCCTGCCCGAGGGGCTCCCTGTTAGCAGACCTTTTCAACCAGCTCCATCTTGTCTGCCTCAATACTGGCGCCCCTACTTTTCTTTCGGACACATCTCACACCTATTCCCATTTAGACCTCTCTATATGTACTACCCAACTTGCACGCCGGTTTGAGTGGTATGCACTTTCTGATACATATTCGAGCGACCACTTCCCGTGTGTTATCCATCTCCTGCAGCATACCCCCTCTCCGTGCTCCTCTAGTTGGACCATCTCCAGGGCAGACTGGGGGCTCTTCTCTTCCAGGGCGACCTTTCAGGATCAAACCTTCACAAGCTGCGATCGTCAGGTCGCACACCTCACGGACGTCATTCTCGCTGCTGCTGAATATTCCATCCCTCACCCTACGTCTTCTCCACGTCGCGTACCGGTCCCCTGGTGGACTGCAGCATGTAGAGACGCTTTACGTGCTCGTCGACGTGCTTTACGCACCTTTAAACGCCACCCTACAGTGGCGAATTGTATCAATTATAAACGATTACGTGCTCAGTGTCGTCGTGTTGTTAAAGAAAGCAAGAAAGCCAGCTGGGCTGCTTTCACAAGCACCTTCAACAGCTTTACTCCTTCTTCTGTTGTCTGGGGTAGCCTGCGCCGGCTATCTGGCACTAAGGTCCACTCACCAGTTTCTGGCTTGACGGTCGCGAATGACGTCCTTGTGACCCCTGAGGATGTCTCCAATGCCTTCGGCCGAGGTTTCGAGCTCCGCTCATTACCACCCTTCCTTCCTCCCCCGCAAACAGGCAGAGGAGGCTAGGCCACCTAACTTCCGCTCCTCGAATCGTGAAAGTTATAATGCCCCATTCACCATGCGGGAACTCGAAAACGCACTTGGCCGATCACGATCCTCCGCTCCAGGGCCTGATTCTATTCATATTCAGATGCTGAAGAACCTTTCTCTTGCGGGTAAAGGTTTTCTTCTTCGTACTTACAATCGCATCTGGATTGAGGGACATGTTCCCGCATGCTGGCGCGAGTCTATTGTTGTCCCGATTCCTAAGCCGGGGAAGGACAAGCACTTGCCTTCCAGTTATCGACCCATCTCGCTTACCAGCTGTGTCTGTAAAGTGATGGAGCGAATGGTTAACTCTCGATTGGTTTGGCTGCTCGAGTCTCGACGCCTACTTACCAATGTACAATGTGGATTTCGTAGGCGCCGCTCTGCTGTCGACCATCTGGTTACCTTGTCGACCTTCGTTATGAATAACTTCTTGCGGAAGCGCCCGACCGCGGCTGTGTTCTTTGATTTGGAGAAGGCTTACGACACCTGTTGGAGGGCGGGCATTCTCCGCACCATGCATACATGGGGCCTTCGTGGTCGCCTCCCTCTTTTTATTCGTTCGTTTTTAATGGATCGACAGTTCAGGGTACGTGTGAGTTCTGTCCTGTCAGACACCTTTCACCAGGAGAATGGGGTGCCACAGGGCTCAGTTTTGAGCGTCGCTCTCTTCGCCATAGCGATCAATCCAATAATGGATTGCCTCCCAGCAGATGTATCAGGCTCCCTTTTCGTAGACGATTTTACCATCTATTGCAGCGCGCAGCGTACGTGTTTCCTGGAGCGCTGTCTTCAGCGTTCTCTTGACCGTCTTTACTCCTGGAGTGTCGCCAATGGCTTCCGTTTTTCTGCCGAGAAGACGGTCTGTATTAACTTCTGGCGCTACAAAGAGTTTCTCCCACCGTCCTTACGACTCGGTCTCGTTGCTCTCCCATTCGTGGAGACAACAAAATTTTTAGGTCTTACATTTGACAGGAAACTTAGTTGGTCTCCACATGTGTCATATTTGGCTGCCCGTTGTACCCGTTCTCTAAATGTCCTCCGTGTTCTCAGTGGTATGTCGTGGGGAGCGGATCGAACCGTCCTGCTTCGTCTATATCGGTCGATCGTCCGCTCCAAGCTGGATTATGGGAGCTTCGTATACTCCTCTGCACGGCCATCCATCTTACGCCGCCTCAACTCCATACAACATCGGGGTTTACGACTTGCGATCGGAGCGTTTTATACTAGTCCCGTCGAGAGTCTTCATGCTGACGCTGGTGAGTTGCCACTCACCTACCGGCGTGATATACTGCTTTGTCGGTATGCCTGTCGGCTACTGGCAATGCCCGACCACCCGTCTTATCGTTCCTTTTTTGATGACTCTCTCGACAGTCAATACGGGTTGTATGTCTCTGCCCTGCTACCCCCTGGAGTTCGCTTTCGTCGCCTCCTTCAACACCTTAATTTTTCACTCCCTGCAACCTTTCGAGTGGGCGAGAGCCACACACCACCTTGGCTCCAGGCTCAGGTTCGCGTCCACCTTGACCTCTGCTCGCTCCCGAAGGAGGTTACCCCCGGTTCAGTCTACCACTCCCGTTTTATCGAACTTCGTTCGAAGTTCATGAATATGACCTTCATTTATACAGATGGCTCTAAGACCAATGACGGGGTTGGTTGTTCCTTTATTGTCGGGGCACAAAGTTTCAAATACCGGCTCCATGGCCTTTGTTCGGTCTTCACAGCTGAGCTCTTTGCCCTCTACCAGGCTGTCCTTTACATCTACCGCCACCGACATTCTGCATATGTCATCTGCTCCGATTCCCTAAGCGCTATCCAGAGCCTCAGTGATCCGTACGCGGTTCACCCTTTCGTGCACCGGATCCAACGCTCTCTTCAGCAGCTGGGGGACGTCGGTTCTCCGATTAGCTTTATGTGGGTTCCTGGCCATGTCGGTATCCCTGGGAACGAAGCTGCAGATGCCGCGGCCAAGGCTGCGGTCCTCCAGCCTCGGACAGCATCTTGTTGTGTCCCTTCGTCAGATTGCAGCAGAGTAATTTGTCGGCGCATTTTATCGCAGTGGCATGCCGATTGGGCTGCACTTACCGACAACAAACTTCGGACCCTGAAACCTTTTCCCGTGGCTTGGACGTCCTCCTCACGCCCTTCTCGGCGGGAGGAGGTCGTTTTGACCCGGTTACGAATTGGCCACTGCCGGTTCAGCCATCGCCATCTGCTGACTGCTGCGCCGGCGCCGTTCTGCCCCTGTGGGCAATTGCTGACAGTCTGCCATATTTTAACGGTCTGTCCAGATTTTAACACCCTGCGTCTTGATCTTGGCCTGCCGTGTACTGTAGAAGCCATTTTAGCGGATGACCCACGAGCTGCTGCTCGCGTTCTTCATTTTATCAATTTGACAACCCTCTCAAAGGACATTTGATTCTGCTGTTTTCCTTTTTTAATCGTATGCCTGTCAGTCTGTCTTTTATCGTGTTTTCCGTTTCGTTGCTGTTTTAAACTTGTGACTCGCGGTGCATTCCTCACGTAGTCTGGGCGCTAATGACCGTTGAAGTTGTGCGCCCTAAAACCACAAAAAAAAAAAAAAAAAAAAAACACCCATGCCCGAGGGAGGACTCGAGCCTCCGCCGGGACCAGCCGCACAGTCTATTATGACTGCAGCGGCTTACATAGGTACATTTGCTACTAGTTACTATCCTTTGAATTTTTCGCCTTTAAATTGATGTTGAACTGGTGGACAGTATGTAAGTCCCGTTTTAAAAGTTTTATAAGTAGAATTCTGGTCCTCTGATTCCCTGCTGAACATAATCGCAAATCCGGTGACCTTCAATACGCGTTACAGGACTGAGTGTAGAAAACTTAATTGTATTCCAGGTATTTATGTCTTAGGATACCATCACAGATAGATATTCTCCGCTAACAGAATGATGCAGTCTTGGGGAGTCCTTAGTTTCTTCATTTTGCTTGAAAAACTGACAGAAGAATCACAAGCAACGTTGACGCATGGCGCGTTGCTCTGCGCAACGAGGAAACAGCCGTATTTAATACAGCGGCCTGCTTCCCTGTTGCGCTAAGCACACACGCCTTAAGTCGATTTATTCAACTCCGGCTGGTTATTCGCAAAAATTAAACTGAGAAAAATGACATGTGGCTACTAACTGAAAAATAAATGATTGTTACGATTTCTCCATTGATAAAAGATCCCCGATTCGTCCTTTATTCTGATCTACGGTAGAGAACTACCGAAGCGGATGTGAGGCTGACGAAGGCTGCCCCTGGGCAGTTTGAATTTTATTTGACCGTGTATGCCCTTCTCTCTTAGTCTCACTTACGCGCACATATTAGCCAATCTGTTTGACAATCGGTTTGACTGCGTATTAAAGCCAGCGAAGTAAATGATAAGAAATCTATTTCTACTGCGCAACAGATAACTGCGATAGGAATTTACTGGTTGCTCGACCGGTATGCGACTTACGTGAGCTGTGCAATCAGCCCTGCTATTCCGTTAAGATTTCCTTTTAATAGAGGGTATATTCAAGATTCACGTCCAGTTTATATTACCTGGTCGCGTCAGAGTGGATGAACAGGGCAGCGGTTGTGGGTGGTTGGCTATGATCAGTCTTTTCGAGATCTACCTGCGACGACATTAATTTATTCATTGACACCGCGAGCAAGTCAGAGGCCAGACTGAGATTCGTTGGAAGAGTACTCAGGAAATGCAGTCCATCAACAAAGTAGTTAGCTTACAAAACACTCGTTCGACTTGTACTTGAATGTCGCTCATCGGTATGAGATGCATATCAGATAGAACTGACAGAATAAATAGGGAAGATCCGTAGAAGAGCAACGTGTCTCGCTACAACTTCTTTTAGTAAGCACGAAAGCGTCACAAAGACGTTCAACCAAACCTAGTGGGTGATACTGCAAGACAGACGTTCTGCGTCGCTTTGCGGTTTATTGCCCCGTCGTCGTAGAGAGATAGAGAAAGTACGTGAGAATACCGAACGGGAGATGTAAAGTATGTGAGAGAACCAAGAAGGAACAACAACAATGGAAAACAAAGACTGTACTGTTGGTGTTAAAAAGGGTGTAAAATAGGGATGACCTTATTAGCCCGTATTGTTCAATGTTTACGTGAAAGAAGTAATGACGGAAATAAAAGAAACCTTTAAGTGTGGGATTAAAATTCAAGGTGCACGGATACCAATGATACGATTCGGTGATGACACTGTTACTCTAGGTTAAAGTGAAGAATAATTACCGGAGGTGTTGAATGGCATGAACAGTCTAATGAGTACAGAAAGTGTACTGAGAATAAATCGAAGAAAGAGGACAATGATGAGGAGTAGCAGAAATGACATAAGTGATAAACCTAAATCCGAAATTGGAGACCATCAAGAAGTAGGCGAAGTTAACGAATTCTGTTGCATTGAAAGTAAAGCAGCACATGACGGACGAAGCATGGAAGTCATAAAAAAGGAGTCTAGCGCAGGCAAAGAAGACAGTGTTGGCCCAAATAAGTGTACTAGTATCAAATATAGGGCTTAATTTGAGAAAGATATTTCTGAGAGTGTACGTTTGGAAGACAGCGTTGGATTTTAGTGAATCACTCACGGTCCGATGAAAGGAAAAGAGAAGAGTTGAAGTAATTGAGTTGTGTTGCTATGGAAGGATGTTGCAAATTACGTGGCCTCATAAGGTAAGGACTAAAGAAGTCCTCCGCAAAATAGGTGAGGGATGGAACATACCAACAAGAAGGAGGGAAATGGTGGTACAGGACACGTGCAACGACATCGGCGAACAACTTTCATGGTGCTATAGAGAGCTGTGGAATCTAAAAGCAGCGGGGGAAGACATGCTTGGAATTCTTACAATAAGTAAATTGGGACGTAGGGCGCAGTTGCAACAACTCTGAAATGCAGAAACTGGCGTAAGTGAGGAATTCATGGCTTTACGTATCAAGGTAGTCAGAAGACCGATCGATAACTAAAACCAAAAACGGCAAGTGTTTCAACATTCATTGCTGCAAAAGTTGTGGTTAGATGGCTCTACTTCATTTACAGGCTGTTTCTAAAGCTACAATCAAATCACGATATTAGGATCCAGGTTATTACAAGAATTAATTTAGTTTATTAATTTAATCTGTAGAATTGTCCAATGTAAAATAAATTCTGCTTCATATTAGTGGTCAGATATAATAGTCAGTATTTCCGAATTCTCAGGATTGATCCCCACGGATTGAAGTGCGGAGCAAGATGCAGACGAATCGTGTTTCCTCAGTCAAAAATAACAGAAATATGGACGTTAGAAGCCGGAACACAGTCAGAAGAGCGTCTCCGATATGTTAATCGGTATGTTAACTATATCGAAGCAAATACACAAACAATACATGTCCAAAAGAACAGGTATCACATCTATACAGACGTCCGCACGGATTAACAGCGTTAAGATCTCTTCGGTGCGAATGCACACTCCCTCTCCTGAACTCTTGCTGGCTTCCAGAAAATGCTGGTGAGCAATGAGTACGATGTACAGGGGGCTCTTTGTCAATAGTGTGCGACAAGATAGCCGAAGTGGTCAAGGTGACGGTTCACGAGGCGCGCAAAACTGGGTTCGAGTCCCGGTCCGGCACAAATTTTCACTTCCAGGCATTGAACTTATTTCAGTGGATAGTAGCGGCCTAATCAAAAATTATTTAATTTCATCATTTGTATGTAAGACAACAGGATCATGATGGCGTGTGTTCTTTTGAACACATACGAAAGATCAGGCACCATATATCAAATAGTAGTAGGAATCTTCCAACTTGTTACGAGGAATATTCAGCGTAATTATTGCACAAAAATACGCCTAAAGGATAAAAAACAGACCAAATCAGAAAATAACGGCTTGCTTATAATGAAAGCTGGGAACAAAACTGTAATGGAAAAGTTAACAGCGTCTTCTGTCAAGGAAGCAATATTATCCCAGGTGCTTATGACCAAACTTCCTCTGTTTAACACGTTAGAACACGGAAACTAATCACCGTACGACAACCAAACTTGGTAACATTAATGCCAAGGAAATGGGGAAGAGAAATAATGCAGAATCAATTCGGCTGAAACACTTGTAATGAGCTGCAACGGTACATCACACTGTTACATACCGGTACCATTACTGGCGTGTGTTCTTGGAAGAACCCTGGAGATACTAAAAGGTATCAGATAGATTATATAAAGGTAAGACAGAGATTTAGGAACCAGGTTTTAAATTGTAAGGCATTTCCACGGGCAGATGTAGACTCTGACAACAATCTATTGGTTATGAACTGTAGATTAAAACTGAAGAAACTGCAAAAAGGTGGGAATTTAAGGAGATGGGACCTGGATAAACTGAAAGAACCAGAGGTTGTACAGAGTTTCAGGGAGAGCATAAGGGAACAATTGACAGGAATGGGGGAAAGAAATACAGTAGAAGAAGAATGAGTAGCGCTGAGGGATGAAGTAGTGAAGGCAGCAGACGATCAGGTAGGTAAAAAGACAAGGGGTGGTAGATATCCTTGGGTAACAGAAGAAATATTGAATTTAATTGATGAAAGGAGAAAATATAAAAATGCAATAAATGAAGCAGGCAAAAGGAATACAAACGTCTCATAAATGAGATCGACAGGAAGTGCAAAACTGCTAAGCAGGGATGGCTGGAGGACAAATGTAAGGTTGTAGAGGCTTATCTCACTAGGGGTAAGATAGATACTGCCTACAGGAAAATTAAAGAGACCTTTGGAGAAAAGAGAACCACTTGAATGAATATCAAGTTGTTGTTGTTGTGGTCTTCAGTCCTGAGACTGGTTTGATGCAGCTCTCCATGCTACTCTATCCTGTGCAAGCTTCTTCATCTCCCAGTACCTACCGCAATCTACATCCTTCTGAATCTGCTTAGTGTATTCATCTCTTGGTCTCCCTCTAGATTTTTACCCTCCACGCAGCCCTCCAATACTAAATTGGTGATCCCTTGATGCCTCAGAACATGTCCTACCGACCGATCCCGTCTTCTGGTCAAGTTGTGCCACAAACTTCTCTTCTCCCCAATCCCATTCAATGCTTCCTCATTAGTTATGTGATCTACCCATCTAATCTTCAGCATTCTTCTGTAGCACCACATTTCGAATGCTTCTATTCTCTTCTTGTCCAAACTATTTATCGTCCATGTTTCACTTCCATACATGGCTACACTCCATACAAATATTTTCAGAAATGACTTCCTGACACTTAAATCTATACTCGATGTTAACAAATTTCTCTTCTTCAGAAACGCTTTCCTTGCCATTGCCAGTCTACATTTTATATCCTCTCTACTTCGATCATCATCAGTTATTTTGCTCCCCAAATAGCAAAACTCCTTTACTACTTTAAGTGTATCATTTCCTAATCTAATTCCCTCAGCATCACCCGGCTTAATTCAACTACAGTCCATTATCCTCGTTTTGCTTTTGTTGATGTTAATCTTATATCCTCCTTTCAAGACACTGTCCATTCCATTCAACTGCTCTTCCAAGTCCTTTGCTGTCTCTGACAGAATTACAATGTCATCGGCGAACCTCAAAGTTTTTATTTCTTCTCCATGGATTTTAATACTTACTCCGAAAGGCTATTTACAATTTGTACAGAAACCAGATGGCAGTTATAAGAGTCGAGGGACATGAAAGGGAAGCAGTGGTTGGGAAGGGAGTAAGACAGGGTTGTAGCCTCTCCCCGATGTTATTCAATCAGTATATTGAGCAAGCAGTAAAGGAAACTAAAAAAATAAAATTCGGAGTAGGTATTAAAATCAATGGAGAAGAAATAAAAACTTTGAGATTCGCCGATGACATTGTAATTCTGTGAGAGACAGCAAAGGACTTGGAAGAGCAGTTGAACGGAATGGACAGTTTCTTGAAAGGAGGATATAAGATGAACATCAACAAAAGCAAAACGAGGATCGTGGAGTGTAGGCGAATTAAGTCGGGTGATGCTGAGGGAATTAGATTAGGAAATGAGACGCTTAAAGTAGTAAATGAGTTTTGCTATTTGGGGAGCAAAATAACTGCTGATGGTCGAAGTAGAGAGGATATAAAATGTAGACCGGCAATGGCAAGGAAAGCGTTTCTGAAGAAGAGAAATTTGTTAACATCGGGTATAGATTTAAGTGTCAGGAAGTCGTTTCTGAAAGTATTTGTATGGAGTGTAGCCATGTATGGAAGTGAAACATAGACAATAAATAGTTTGGACAAGAAGAGAAGCTTTTGAAATGTGGTGCTACAGAAGAATGCTGAAGATTAGATGGGTAGATCACATAACTAATGAGGAGATATTGAATAGAATAGGGCAGAAGAGGAGTTTGTGGCACAATTTGACAAGAAGAAGGGACTGGTTGGTAGGGCATGTTCTGAGGCATCAAGGGATCACCAATTTAGCATTGGAGGGCAGCGTGGAGGGTAAAAATCGTATAGGGAGACCAAGAGATGAATACATTAAGCAGATTCAGAAGGATGTAGGTTGTAGTAAGTACTGGGAGATGAAGAAGCTTGCACAGGATAGAGTAGCATGGAGAGCTGCATCAAACCAGTCTCAGGACTGAAGACGACAACAACAACAACAACAACCATTACTCCTACAAAAGGGGCTCAATATGGCGCCCATCAGTGCCATTGGAGTCTGAAAGAGAAGGATTTTATTCTGTACAGCAGAACGAAGCATGTTCGTTGGTAGGCTGGCTACCTTTCTTTATATGCTGCGTTTCAGGTCAGCACATGTGTGAATGTTCCCCTGGTAAACCCCGTCCTTCAGGTAGCTCCACATCCAGAAGTCACAGGGAATAAGTTAAAGGTGATCTTGCCCACCAAGGATTTGGAAACTATCGGCTGATAATTCGATCCTTTCCAAATGTGGTTCGGAGAAGCAGGTGAACTTCACTTGCATGAAAACTGTTGAATTCAATACCTCTTCCTGTAGGGTGGTTATGGTATGCTGGCGCAGCGTATCGCAGTAACGCTGGTCAGTCACACTGCACATTTTTGGTCCTTGAGCGCCATCCAGTTAAAAAAAGAACGGGCCAATGATGAAAATACTCGTGAAGTTGCTCCATACGGTTACATATTCACCATGCACAGGAACCTCATACACAGTGACTGGCGGTGACGATCCCCACACCTAGCAATTCTGTGTGTTCATCTCACTCGTCAGACAAAAATGAGCTTAGTCTGTCCATAGGATGGTCCAGGGCCAGCCTAGTCAACTTCAATCCTTTGCAAGAAAGTGGAGAGCAAAGATAACACGTTGTTGTACGTCCTGTGATGCAAACTGCTGTACCGTATGAATCTGGTACGGATACCATTTGGGTACACTCTGTAGAGTGGACCAAAGGATGTTCAACTGTCGTGACACAGCAAGCGCACTGCCTGACGACCGGGAGTTGCGTGCAGTGTTATCTGCCATAGCAACAGCGATATCATGAACCACCTGTGGTGCAACCGTTCGTCTGCCGCTTCCCGGAGCGACGCCCAGTTCTCCAGTTAATTTAGACTTCTTCCTTATGCTCCGCACAGCAGGTGGAGAAAGAGGATCCTTCCGTAATCCTTCCAGTCGACGATATTCTCAAAGTGCAACTGCAGCATCACTGTTGTTTTGACAATAGAGCTTCACGTTAATGGCCTGCTCTCTTTGTCCAAGCTCGCTTTGACACGGCAACAAGTGCACTGCGACTGTGTGAGACTATGAATAAGGATGATTGATCACGGCACCTGGTGGCCGCAGTTGGAACTAGACGGTGGCGCTGTGACGCATAGAAATCATGCACCTCATACTCTGGACATTAGTGCTACGAAGTTTGGTACTCGTACGGTAAGAATTCTACAATCTAAGTGAACAGGTAAAGTACAAGATGAAGAAGTACTAAAAACAATAGGTGAACACAGAAATTTGTAGTGAGACATTTGCCTTGGCATTCAGTCATTGTTATTTCCAAACTAGAGAGAGCAATGAAAGGAAAAACTAGTAGAAGCAATCCTGAACTAGAGTATGCAATACAGGTTACAGACTATGCTGACTCTAGTAGTTGCGTAGAGAGCAGCACTACACGGGGAAATATAGAGCATGTCTCCAAACCAGTTGACAGACAGATCACTTACATAGCATACAGCGATTTCTTCTACACAGCTGCGACTTAAATCCAATTCAACTGCCGTGGGAAAAAGCAAAAAGTTTCGTTGAGGAAGAAACATCTTGGATATTGAGAGTAAGGCTGTATTTACCTCAAACTGCAAGTAAATGATCTTCTGTTTCTTCTTTTTTTTTCATTCTGACATGATTGATTTCCAGGCTGTTTGCCTCATCTTCAGATGCACTTTATCTCACGAAAAAGTAAAAGAAGTCGGTTCAAATAGAGTCCAGTTATTGCATGACTTATTAAGTGTTACAGCTTCCTTCACAGCTTCTGGTTATGAAATTATGTAATGTCCTTAAGTTAAAATCATAAGATAAAGAAAATTACGATATCTCATAGACACAGGTAGGCAAACAGGTACAATGGTATTGTAAATTATATATTTCCCATTATTTGATAGTGTTGGCATTTAGTTTATATGCTGAGTTAAGAGGTGTGCCTGTCACACTCGTGACGTTGTGCACAGAAATACAAAAATGTCATTTATTAAAGTATTTTGATCATTTATCCCCACGTTATACTCTTCAATCCCTTATATTCTACGGGCCCCATATTACTGAAATTTTCCAACCGTGACAGGTAAAATTCGATACAATTCTGCGCTACATTGGGTGGATGGTCGTAAGCAAATATTAAGTATGCTCTTCACCTATCAGAACTTAATAAGGTAAACAGCAGTTAATAAAACAAACTGGGATTCTTATATTTAATATATGTTGTACTATCCTGTTTCACATGTGTTTAATCTAATCTAATGGTGCTCATATAAGATTCAAGCGCAAGTCAGAATAGTGCTGTCACATAAAATGATAAAGTGCTATTTGAGGAGATATTACTTTTTGCTCAAGGCCTTAACACACTGGTGTCGCAACAACTGCAGATCACAGGGTAACCACTGTACACGAATGGCTACCGTAATTTACATGTCATCCTACATCCTAAAGCTGTCTGCCAAAATCTGCCTGACAACCGGACAATATAATGGTGCATCAAGTTTACAAAATTCGATGTGCGTGGGTATTTAACATCCACTGAAAGGGGTACAACATCAACAGAAGACGAATGTGCTACTGAAATGGCTCTATCCAAACCTGGAATCTGCCATGATTACGAGCCGTCTGTCAGACGGCCATAAACTAATAGCACGAATCAGGTAGGCCTATAGGTTTGGTATCCTAATGTACATTTTTACTGTGACAAAGAGGTGTTAATTAACCCCTTACCATCGTATAACTATTGGATGCCTATGACTATGTGAAGCTGTAAATTTATGTACATACTGACTTTAACGTAAAGTCATTAATTAATCTTGCCTCTAGGAGAGATCAAGCAAGTTGTAATAGTTAATAGATAAGTGACGCACTTGTACTTTAGATGCAGCGGTCTGTTATAATTTTTTGATGTGAACAAGTACGTCTCAAAATGAGGCCCGTATCCTCGAAATCAGTCGTGTTACAATAAAAAATTGAAGATCATTTAACTGCAGTCTGAGGTAATATCATTTTTACCGCTATCATACGACTGCGTTCCCGCAGTTCCGTCAACGACAGATAGGTTAAATATCCTTGGAGATATTTGTGTAACATATCACTACAGTTATTTAGAGCAGGTAAGTAACATTTTTATAATTTTATAGCAAAATTAACTGTGGAAAAAGTGTATAACATCACTTGTCCCTAGTGTTGAAAGTTCTGGAACAGTAATTTCAGATGATCGGTATGGATTTACAGCCTACATATAGAGAAACTCGAGAGTACTGATGTTGAGGTGGATGCCACGATCCGCTCCGAATCCTTTGGCGTAGGCAGCTCCGCGTGCAGAGACGTTGATATGGCTGCCTAACCGGCAGGCGTCTCGTATGGTGCTAGATTCTGTTCTTAAGAGTCTGAGCTCGTCCTGCACAGGATAAATGAGGACAGCATTAGAATAATTCATTATCTTATGTTGTGCTGAAATATAATACAGAACTTACTTATTGGGCGCATACAGTTCTGATATAAATATCATTAAGGAGGAAAATTCAGGCTCTTAGACTAGCTGGCGGTCTACGAGCATGACTAGATGAACATACGGTCTCTGGACAAGCTACAAAAGTGTCGCTACGAACAGAAACTAATTATTCTGTCCAATTAGCGTTATGTGATAAAAATTATTTGATCTGACCGTTTCCACGAACAAATGTTTGCTCATATTCCCCTCAACTCAAAGCGTTTCCGAAATTACTGTGTTAGTACTCTGGAGGCGCGGGGTCGAATAACGCTTGTGATAATACTCATTTAGGTTTTTCAATGATGCCCTACGTCATTCGTGTTATTACCGTGTTGGTTCATTCACGAAGACCGCGGCAGATTCCTTAGAACGCTTTGATTCTAACGTTCCGTATCTGCTGACATCAATTTATAAGCACCCTATTTTTCCAAAGGCAAATAAGGGCAAGATATATTGCACAATCAGTTTGACAGTTTATGCATCCACGTTAATGAGAAGAATAATGTGCAGAAGAATGGAAAACTGAGAATGTGTTAGATGACGATCATTTTAGTCTTACGAAAGGAAAGGAAGGACAGGCCGTTCTAAGGTTACATTTGATAATGGTGGAAAGACATAAGAAAAATCAGGACACGTCCTTATGATTTGTTGATACTGACAAAATATTCTAAAATGGAATAAAATTTTCGAAATTCTCGGGACAATTGGTGTAAGATGTAGAGAAAGATGGGTAAGAAGCTGTATATACAATAACCAAGTAAGAAAAATAAAAATCAATGACCAAGAACGAAGTATTCAGATTGAAAAGGGTGTAAGACATGGATGTAGCCTTTCACCCCAACAGTTCTATCAATGCATCCAAGAACCAATGGCGGAAACAAAAGAAAGCCAGTGATATAAATGATAACACTGCTATTCTCAGCGAAAGTTCAGAACAATTACAGGACGGTCTAAGGAGCACATACTGCGGATTTTGAGAATAAGCCGAAGAAAGACGACATAAATGACAAGTGCCAAAATGTCACTAACATAAACTTAACATGAAATTGACAACTACGAAGTAGAGGAAGTGAGGGAATTTCGTAGCATTGGAAACGAAATAACACTAGCTCAACGAAGGAAAGTGTATATAAAAAAGCAGGCTAGCAGATGTTAAGAGGCTATTCCTGGCCCAAAGAAATCTACTAGTATGAAACATAGGCCTTAATTCAAGGAAGAAATTTCTGTGAATATACGTTTGGAGCACACCATTGTATGTTAGTGACAAGTGTGGGTAAATCGGCACAGAAGAGAATCGAAGCGTCTGAGATGCGGTGCTACAGGAGAGTGTTAGACATTAGTTGAACTGATAGGGTAAGGCACGAAGTGCTCCTCTGCAGCATCGGCGGGGAGAGGAACAAGTGGAAAACACAATAACAAGGTACAGAAGGATAGGATACCTGTTAAGACATCCGTGAATAACTTCCGCAGTATTTTAGGGAGCTATAGAGGGTAAAAGCTGAGGATAAGACGGATATAGGACTATTCCCAAAAATAAGTTGAAGCCTTTGACTGCAAGTGTTACCCTGAGACACAGGAGAGGAACTCGTGGGGGCCCGCAGTTTACAAGTTAGAAGACTTAAGATCCAAAACAGTAAAAGAATTAGACGAAATCGATCTATCACAAGAAGAAAGCGAGACGAATAAGGACCGAGAAAACGGGAATTTTCGCCACGCAAATATAGGAATCGAAATAATAATACTAACAACTTTGGGAACAACAGCAACGGCAAAGAAAACCCACATGCAGATCAGAATAGCAAAAACGGAAATGGTCAAACACCTTACAATAAATGGTTCAAATGGCTCTGAACACTATGGGACTTAACATCTGAGGTCATCAGTCCCCTAGAACTTAGAACTACTTAAACCTAACTAACCTAAGGACATCACACACATCCATGCCCGAGGCAGGATTCGAACCTGCGACCGTAGCGGTCGCTCAGTTCCAGACTGTAGCGCCCAGAACCGCACGGCCATCCTGGCCGGCCTTACAATAAAAAACGTAGTTGGGAAGAAAGATACCATCCCAGATACAAAAACAACAACAACAGCAACCAGAACAATAAATGCAGGTCGAACGAAGGTCGGTGGTCTAACCAAAGTAATAACGCGAACAACCATAACTATCCGGTGCAATTGATGCAAGCTTCAATGCCACAACCACCGCCCGTCAACAATATTACGTATCAATGTGACAACCGCAATTCCATACAGAATGCTAGTGCCATACCGCAACCATGGACAGACAATATCAGTAGCATAATAATCGTTGAGATGACAGGTGAAGACAGCAATAACATTGCGCGACCGTCAAAAGAGAAGCGACTGCAATAAGCTCCCAATTGTTGGTCGACGGACACCAGATAGGGGGCACATCTAGAAGTAATACACAAGACACTGTACGACTGCTGAGGTACCAGGATGGAAATAGTATGCAACAGGATTTGTTAACCGAACTAAACTAATGTAATAACACAGAAGTAGCTGTAGCACACACCATTGTACAGGCAAGAATCAATGAAATTCCGATATATACAGGTGCTACTACAAATGCCATGAGCTATGATATTTTTAAAGTCCTAAGTCAAAACAGCTAATTGCCTACGTACCCAGTACAAAACTGTCGTGTTACTGGAGCCATTAGTACACAGACACAACACATTCAATACCAGGTGTTGGTAGACGTATGCCCCGGAGAAGAAAACAAAATGTGCCATTCTGGTAGTTAAAGTATTGCGAGTGGCCTGCATCCTGGGGTGCGCCTTTCTTAGCTCGAGCAAGGCACAAATTGATCTCTCAAGCAGAAAGATTTGCCTATTGAATGGAAACAGTGCTGGATTTGGTGCGAACAGAAAGTATCCCTAGTAAAGATTGCCAAAGCATACAAGTTAAAAGCGGACGGCTGCCAATATTACAAGTAAGCAGTGACTTAAGGGGACAAGAAGAGTATAATGCACATGTAGTTCCTGTTGAAACATTTAGCTGGACAAAAACCATTGACGGCAAAGTACAAGAATCAGATTATTTGACCGGATCACAACGGCAACAACTTATACAGTTATTAAACCATTATAGTGAAATATTTTCCGAATGACCTGGAATCATCAAAGGGTACGAGTACAATGTAGATGTGTTTTCCCATGAAATATACTGCCAAGCTTCATATTCTGTTCCGTGGACCAAAAAAGAAGCAGTAAAAAGGAAATACAAAAGGTGGTGCAATGGGGAATTATGGAACCATTCCTATCACCACATAGCAGTCCTCTAGAAGCTGTAGCCAAACACGGTGGAAAAATTAGACTTGTCCTAGACGCGGGGAACATAAATAAAATTATCATACCCGTGAGGACAAGGCCAGCGAGCCTAGAGGAAAAAATCCAAAAGTTTTATGGTGTAAAATACTTGACCTCGATAGATTTGCGAAGCAGTTATTGGCAAATCCCGTTAAAAAAAGAATCTAGGAAATATACCGCCTTCCTTTTCAACGGAAGCAGCTACCCATTTAGAATATTACCCTTTGGACTTAATGTAAGCGCAGGAGTATTCATTACCGCGCTTGATCAAGCGCTAGGCACAGATTTGTTAGAAAAAGTGACTCTTTACGTGGACGATCTTTTATCATTATAAAGGATCTTTTATCTTTACAAAGGATATACTCTTCCCCACCGTCTTCTCCACGAATCGCTAGGGCTGAGTAATTTTATAACATAACAAGTTTTGTAAATAGGTGCTGATATGTGGTTTACAGTTGATATCCAGCGCAGAAAGGTTTGTTCAAGCTATCACTGATCAATTAAGCGAAGGTAAACAAAGTTTGACCTGAATGAGATTTTCACTCTGCAGCGGAGTGTGCGCTGATATGAAACTTCCTGGCAGATTAAAACTGTGTGCCCGACCGAGACTCGAACTCGGGACCTTTGCCTTTCGCGGGCAAGTGCTCTACCAACTGAGCTACCGAAGCACGACTCACGCCCGGTACTCACAGCTTTACTTCAGCCAGTACCTCGTCTCCTACCTTCCAAACTTTACAGAAGCTCTCCTGCGAAAGGCAAAGGTCCCGAGTTCGAGTCTCGGTCGGGCACACAGTTTTAATCTGCCAGGAAGTTTCATATCAGCGCACACTCCGCTGCAGAGTGAAAATCTCATTCTGGAAACATCCCCCAGGCTGTGGCTAAGCCATGTCTCCGCAATATCCTTTCTTTCAGGAGTGCTAGTTCTGCAAGGTTCGCAGGAGAGCTTCTGTAAAGTTTGGAAGGTAGGAGACGAGGTACTGGCTGAAGTAAAGCTGTGAGTACCGGGCGTGAGTCGTGCTTCGGTAGCTCAGTTGGTAGAGCACTTGCCCGCGAAAGGCAAAGGTCCCGAGTTCGAGTCTCGGTCGGGCACACAGTTTTAATCTGCCAGGAAGTTTCATATCAGCGCACACTCCGCTGCAGAGTGAAAATCTCATTCTGGAAACATCCCCCAGGCTGTGGCTAAGCCATGTCTCCGCAATATCCTTTCTTTCAGGAGGGCTAGTTCTGCAAGGTTCGCAGGAGAGCTTCTGTAAAGTTTGGAAGGTAGGAGACGAGGTACTGGCTGAAGTAAAGCTGTGAGTACCAGGCGTGAGTCGTGCTTCGGTAGCTCAGTTGGTAGAGCACTTGCCCGCGAAAGGCAAAGGTCCCGAGTTCGAGTCTCGGTCGGGCACACAGTTTTAATCTGCCAGGAAGTTTCATATCAGCGCACACTCCGCTGCAGAGTGAAAATCTCATTCTGGAAACATCCCCCAGGCTGTGGCTAAGCCATGTCTCCGCAATATCCTTTCTTTCAGGAGTGCTAGTTCTGCAAGGTTCGCAGGAGAGCTTCTGTAAAGTTTGGAAGGTAGGAGACGAGGTACTGGCTGAAGTAAAGCTGTGAGTACCGGGCGTGAGTCGTGCTTCGGTAGCTCAGTTGGTAGAGCACTTGCCCGCGAAAGGCAAAGGTCCCGAGTTCGAGTCTCGGTCGGGCACACAGTTTTAATCTGCCAGGAAGTTTCAAAGTTTGACCTGCTTGGTACTTGGAGATGGGTGGCGCTGAGTGCTATTGTCTCAGGGGCTCAGTGGCGTCTAGTAGACTGGCTTCCACGGTGCCCATAGGTCATGCGCCATTATAACATTCATCACCACCCCTGAATAATAACACTGCAGCCAGAGACATCTTCTGTATGAGTGATGAATTTAGGAGCAACTAATATCGGGCCTATGCCCATCGCCAAAAGGCAGTGAGAATTCCATATTTTGTGTCGAGGCCAACATTTTGTGTTGAGGACAAGTTTTATTTTGAACATTACAGCAGAGATGTCTGCATCACTGTTATGTGATATACTGAACCATGAGACAGATTGCTTCATTGATTGTTGCATAATGTACCGTACCGTGAGTTAGAGTGTTTAGCTTCGATCACTGTTCATGAAGAGTAGGCTGAAGTTCAAGAAAATCTTTCAGAAGACTCAAGATGCAAACAGGTGGGATACTGAAATAGTGAGGAGTGATGGAGTGTTTGAATTTCTCTAAGGCTGTGGAAACTCGGATACGGAGTACCACAGAAGGCGGTGCAACTGAAGAGGACTGGACATTACTGAAACGGGCTATCGCAGAAGTTAGAGATACAAATACATGTACGAAGAGGTTAACTACATTGGAACCTTGTAACGGAAGAAGTACTTCAATTGATTGACGAAAGAAAAAATTACAAGAAAATATGAGTGGGGCAGGAATACTGTCATAAGTCATTTAGGAATGAAATAACTACTAAGCGCATGGAAGCTATAACGGAATGATTGCGAACAAAATGCGAAGAAAATAAAAACGAAATGGTAGTTGGTAGGACTGATTCGGCACACACAAAAGTCAAAATATCATTGTGTGAAAATAAAAGCAAAGCGTCAGCATTAAGAGTGCAAGTTGAAGTTCGTGTTACTTGTCAGCGGAGCTTTAGCCGTGATAGCTGTATATGTGTTTGCCGGTTCGCAGTGACTGTGCCTTGTGTAATTCAGTTTTAAGTTGAAAACTAAAACCGAGTCAGGCCGGATTACACATAGTGATCAGAATTCTTACAACGAAGTCGAATCTCTGCTAGGAAATAACACAACAGAAATTTACAACGCTTTGAGAGAGGTTAGTGGTAATAGTATAGACTCCAGTGGCTCGTATCACAGCATCACGGCGCTCTGCTCGTTGCCGCAAAGGTCGTGTAGGCACTGAGGACAACACAGAAAGTTGAAGGCTATCAACTGCAACAGACTACAGCTCTCAGGCTATTGTTAAAGATGTTTTGGGAGAGGATTGTCATGTGAGGAAATTACATATGATACGAGAATGTCTGTTACTTCAGTTCACATCAAGAAAACCGAAAAGTTAAAGATAAGAAAATTTGCTGCTAGATGGGTCGCGCGTGATCTGAATGAAGAGCAGAAAGCAGATCCAAAAAAAAAAAAAAAAAAAAAAAAAAAAAAAAAAAAAAAAAAAAAAAAAAAAAAATAGTTGCAGAAGAATTCCTTGAAGATTATCGAACAGAAGGAAAACAGTTTCTGAAAAGGACTGTTGCACTTGATGAAACACGGATACGAGATTTTGAGCACGAACTGAAGTCTCAGTGGTCAAAATGGGGAAGTTCCGACATTCCACGCCAGAAAAAATTCTGCCGCCAACAATTTACGGTGAAACTTATGAATATCTTTGCTTATGGCATGTATAGAGTCGTAGCTACAAGTAGACTGCACCATGGGACATCTGTAACAAGTGAGTACTACAATCTGTGTCTGCAAAATGTTTTTATCTCGAAATTCCGCCGATGAAGACCTGACGTGCTTGCAGCTGGTAAAGCATGACCGCATATTGTCCTACCAGCGAGACAAATATGGATGGGAAGTATGATCCCACTCATCATATAGTCCCGATATGAGCCGACCAGAGATGTTTCGCAAATAGAAGGTAAACGTTTTTAAGCAACTGATGAAGTTTCCAGTGATGTGTCCTGAGTAATCGGACAGCTCAACAATAAAGGTCTCCAGTACGGAGTATAGATGTCGCGAAAACGTTGGGGGATCTCGTCAGCAAGAATGGAGATCACATTGAAGGACAGTGAAGGTATTTTGTAAAATAAACTATTTCCTAAAATTCTGTCTTATAGTGTGCAGAACTTTTTCAACGAACCTCGTAGCAATAATTGCCGTTTCTTACTAGTGTAATAACCATAGATTCAGAAAGGAGAAAAGTTATCCATAGACAGTGAGCAGTGCTCCCCACTATAGTTACACTGGATTAAGGCTGGTAGCGACAGGGCGCTCGACAGAATAATATCCATTTGGCGACAGACGCATAAACATGTTCAAGATGTTCGCTGTTTGTCACAGCTGCCGATAATGTCGACGCAGGACAAGTTCGATCTGTGCACAAAGGACTACTCGTTCGTGCAGTGATCGAACTCATTCGACGCCAGGAACGTAATGAGATGGTGATGTTAGTCTTACCCATGCGTCACTTTTTGCTTGGCAGCTTAAGTTTTACACAAAGCACTGGACTAAGTGACGAGCATTCCGTCTCCTTTTGTGTCCCAAAGGCGACGCTGCATCGCTGAGGAGCGCCTCAAAGTATGACACAGCAGCCTGGTACTGTTATTAAATGAAGTACCCAGGCCACTGCGTCAAACCTCGGGGTGCTCAAGTTGTGGAACCAGAGCAGGCGTTCGGACGTCACCAGTAGCTGAAATACATAACGCGTCCAGCACTCGACACATTAATCTGAAGGATGAAACAATAAATGTAAGAATAAATATTCGTCAAGTACTTCGTCTCATCTTCAACGCCGACGAGATCTATATTTACGAAGATGAAGACAATAGAGTCATTCTATAGATGAAAAGACGGTCAACACCCGCGACTGCCTTAACGTGCCTCACAGAATTAGTTACGTTCCATCGAAATATTGCCATTCAAACTGAGAAACTCCGCTGGATTACATCAGTTAAGCTCAGTCGTGTAACATGTTAGTTGTCGCTAATGATGATCTGGAAATAGAATATGACACAATTAATTTGCCTACAAGAATTTTCCTCATTCTTCACTTCAAATTAAAATACCTATGAAATTTTGTCAGTATCCTTTCTACAGTCGTGACTTGGCACGAAGCGACTTTCATCTCACCCCCAAGAAGAAAGTCTGGCTGGTTATTCAGTGCTTCAGGACCCTGATGATAGGATAAAGAAGCTGTTGATGCAGTACGACAGACGATTAGAATTTAGTAGAGGTTGAAAATACCGCTGCAATTGTAAGACTTTCTAGTGCTCGAACCACCATCGGTTTCCGGCTGTTACATGCCCATCATCGGGAGCGATACTGAAAATAAACAAGAGACCAAAGCTAATAATAACTTTTAGGCGATATGGCATTTTATCAAAAAGCGGAAGGGCTAGGTGCGGTAAGTCAATGTCAAGGCGACACGAAACAGTACAATACATCGGACGACTGCTTGGGTACAGAAATATACAATGAATACCAGGACACTTATGCTTTGTGAAATGGTTATGAGCACCGCGATGGAGAATACAGGACGTGCACCATCACCGAGCGCAGTGCACCGAGTAGCGTACACGAAGGAGGAAGCAAAATTGCTGGCATCTGTCGACGGGAAGAACAACGCGGGACTTTCTAGCCCGACTGTTCACTATTTCAATTAGTGATTTGCATGCAAAAGTAAAAAAAGAAAAGCATCACAAAACAGTTAGAGGAAAAGAGCTGAGAGTACATTACGAATGGTAAAGGAACATGTTGAACGATAGCAAAACTCCTAACTGGAGCTTTAAATTGACGTCTTCCAGTTAAAAGCTTTACTACAGTTCTGTAATGATTCTGTTCAGCATGTCCCTTTAGCATTCATAATGTACTCTGAACGCTTTTTGTAGAACTGTTTTGTGATACTCTTTTTTTAGTTCTGCATGTAAGTTACGAATTCAAATTGTGAACTGCCATTCTAGTTGGTCTCGCGCTGTTCTTCCCGTCAACAGATGACAGTACTTTTGCCAACCTGGTTTACCGCTTTGTTTCCTCCTTCGTGTATGCCATTCGGTGCTCTGCGCTCACTGATGGGACACCATCGCCTGTATCCCCCAAAGTGGCGCTCGTGACCATTATGCAAATTGTAAGTGTCCTGGTGTTCATTGTATACTTCTTTACCGAAGCATTCGTCTGCGTGTATTGTCTGGTGCTACTTTGACATTTATTTAGGTTTTATAGCACCTATCCAGACTGCTGTTTTCTAAAATGTTGTACGGAACTTCATCTTTTTTGTTTTCTCATGTATATTGTTGCGTCTGAAATTGTTAAAATTATTGTTAGCTTCGGTCTCTTGTTTATTTTCAGTATCACACCTGATGATGGGTTTGAAATAGCCCGAACCCGTTCGAAGTTTACGCAGTGAAAAATAAATAAAAACCTTACAACTGAAGCGGTATTTTCAACTTCTACTATAATGCTTAGTTGAGGATCCCCCTGCAGAAGGACTGATTTGAATTTAGCTGGCGACTATGTGGAGAAGCAATGTCGATATTTAAATGTCGATTTTATATATATATAAAAATTAACAATTTTCCTTTTTTGTTAATAACAATTCGGACGTTAATTTACGAATAGCCCCTCGTATAAAAATGCCATATTTACTTGTCATGAGTTACTGTTGTTATTTAATGAAGATGGACGGATGGCAAGAAGTGCCAGTATACTTCATAAGAGCAGTAGTTAATATGTACTCCCTCAAAACTTGAGGCACAGCCATCTAGTTTATACGAATATATAGAATTCCTGCACAAGAAATAATAAACATGAATCGAAGATAGACAGCTACAGCAGTACTAGTGTCTTCGCTGTGTCTCATTAGTCAATTTTGAGAACCAATATGACAACTCCAGAGCTACTCAGGTTTTTACAGGAAACACAAACCAGTTGAAAAAGTGACGTGCAGGACTAAACATAAAATAAATGTTCTATAAGGGTATAACCTGGAGCAATGAATTAAAATTTTTGCCAGTGCCAGGACTTGAACCCAGGGTCTCCCGCTTACGAGGCAGATGTGCTAGCCATGACAACTGCAGCTTTGTCAGTTTCATACCTGCACGAATCACCGAAGTGCAATTCCCTACCTGACGCAAACTTAAATTCAAATCCTCAGCCCATTTTCGCGTTCTCACGTTGTCACTATTTCCGAGGCTCTCCGACATTGGAATAGCACCCCAGTTGTACATGTAATAGGGAAATCGTGCCTGTACGTCAGGCATAGGTGGTCTGTTGACCTAATGTAGTAACATTTTTCCAGAGAAGCGGAAAACGGGCCGAAGATTTGAATTGGAGTTTGTGTTAGGAAGGGCGTTGGACTTCTGTAATCCATGCAGCTACGATTGTGTAATGGTTAGCACATCTGCCTAGTAAGCAGAAGACATGGGTTCAAATCCCGGCCGTTGCACGAATTTTCATTCATTGCTTCAGCTTCTGTCCTTATCGAAGATAAAGTTGAGACTCATATGTTTCCAGAAAGTCTACAGTCCTACTTCGTTATGAATCCAAATATTTAATTTCACTCTGTCGGTCTTACATTTAAATACACCGAACAAATACTGGATAATCCACTCAATGAAATGTCATTAGTTGGCGAATAATTTATCTTATTGTTTACCAACAGATGAAATTTCATTGAATGACCTACCCATAATTTGTACAGTACTGTTTAACTTAAGCATTACGGACGCATGCATCCTACACGACTTCCTGTCGCACCTTCAGTCCTACATTTCGTGACATTTTCTCGATGACGTCCACTAAAGAGAATTCCTTTTCACACCGTGAAGGAGGCTGCATTAGATCATTCTATGGAAACGCTGACCACCAAACAGGAAAACTTTTCAATTAATAGTAATCACTGAACGCTGTAGCTTATGGCATCTAAAAATTTCCTAGTTTCTTTAGGCTTGTTGCTGACTTGTTTTATGACTAAGTTTGCGATCACAGAACAAGCATAGAACAATATTATGTTTAAGAATATTTCGAAAACACGCTATGCAGTGTCCCCTACAACACAGATGTAAAAGACAGAAGCAGAATTAAAGAAACCTAGTTATATCACTCCTATGTGAATGCAGTTGGTGCACTAATTTAGTGTTTCGTGAGAAACGTGAAGCTAAGAAAATTCACCTATCAGATTCAGGAAACATAAAAACTAAAAAAGACGAAGTAGGTGGATTAAAAGCGTGAAAATAAGGAAAGGTTACACAAAAGCTAGGATTAAATTCAATTAAAAATCAAATACGTATCGTCGATCTAAAGTACAGCACGAAAAAGAACAATAATTGTTTTTATTACGCAGTGCATTTTGCTGCCTAAGCTGTTAGTAATAAACTAAGATATATGTAAAAATAACATCTCAGCTGCTGTTACGAAATACTTTAGTTTCCGTCACTGATTACTTTCTTTGAACATCTCCAGGCAACATGTATCGAGGACATTGCTGACTACTTTGGTACACATGATTACAATTTTTTCTGTATTGTTATGTGGTGAACTGCCAGCAGCGCCATAGATGATAAAAAGGATGTATTTTGATAGCCTTTACGTAACATTACAGATGTTGGTCCCCTTTGTTGTTAACATTAAAATCGAAGGGCTACAAGATAAAGATAAAAACAAAAATATGTATTTAAAATACGGTGCAGAAACGGTGACAGTATGGCAAAAAAGAGCGCTACACGCTAACGAAAAAGCTGAACAGGACGGTGTAGCGACGTTGGTATGCGTTGGCATAGGGGCGGAAGTACGCCAGTGTAGGTGATCAGAGGGGAAACAACAGCGTTAATGTAATCTAATTTCCAGATAGTGGAGGATATGCAGAGATTGTTATTTAGCATAATCAAATTGGAAGACAGGTGATAAGTCATGTTAAAATGTGTGGATAAAAATCCTGGGTCAAGATCGCTAAAACTCCTTTCCTGATTACAAGTTTCAACTCGTTGACGAGTCATCTTCAGATCAATAGAAATTATTGTTTTATTCCGTGTGTATCAGCCACCAGGCATTACACATCGCCATAATCTGTTGAGCTGAATAATGGCTAACGTATGCTATGTAGCCATGGCGACCTACTTCAGTGGCACGTGAGAACAATGGCGATTCAGCTCAACAGACTATGACGATGTGTTATGCTTGATGACTGATAAACACAGAATGAACCAATAATTTTATTAATCTTAAGATGGCTCGTCAATGAGGTGAATCTAGTAGTCAATAAAGGAATTTTAGCGATCTTGATCTAGGATTTTTTTTAAACATATGTAGAGGATGTCGCTGTGGTGGAGCAGGGGGGATGGGACGGTAGAGGATCCGTGTGGGGCGTGAGGCAAGGAATGCGGAGTGCAAGACGCCAAAGGATTAAGAGGGTGTAATGGGTGGAGCACCTATCCAGAGCAATGTGGTGTAGTAGATGTGTTTCCTAGATGTTGAGTATGGTGGATGGTCGCAATCCAAATGTTTGTTGTTTTAGTCTAGTTTGGGTTTCTGTTGGGTGCTTTGCAAGTGAGGCTTGAAACCACTTTCAGTAGCACATTGCCCCATGCCAATCCTTGTGACAGAATAATAACGAAAACAAATATTTCTACAGTACAACGAGGGAGAACCAACCTAAAAAGAATCAGTTACACATCGACAAGAATTTCTTCATAAGGGTGCTCGGGAGGAGTGGGGTAGGGGGGGGGGGGGGCGTCGTGAGGAGTAAAGCGAAAGTTACGGAAATTGCCTTCCGCGAGCTACAGTCAAACGACCCTTCCCATATGGCCCTCTCTCATTGGTTCTATACCTTCAATGTATTGCGCTTAAAACAGACTGTTTATAATGAAATGACGGGAAAGAATTTTCGATGAAAACATTGACTTATTATATTTACGACATATTAGAAACTTAATACTAAATAAAAAGATGAAATGAAATCTGTGTATAGTAATGTACATCTATAATGAAGTAGTGAATATAGAACCTAGGGTTGGGTTATCACTTGGAGTAGCTTCTCCGCCTGGTAAAGAAAGAAGTCATTTAGTGACAGTATTTGCATACAAGAGATGTTACTCGTCTCCGTTTGGCCGTTGGTGACCCAGGCAATGGTTCATGGGCATTTTAAGGTCCAGGTGAATGACCATTCACTTGGGGAGATGTAAAGTCCAGGCAAAGAGTCAGAGTCAGTGGAAGGCCCACGCTAAACAGTCTGTCGTTGCTGTTCTTCAACTGAATCAGGCTGTAATTTAGTTAATATTACATGAGTTAATACATCTGTCGCCTCGGCTGCTTCGGACTGTGTACTGAAGTGGACTCGACCACATAGTCTTCATCTTCTGTGTCAAAACCGTCGTCGAAGTTGGAGTACGATCCTTGACATAGGTGACACAGTTTCGACCACAACAGTCCTGCTACACCCACACAGACCACGGCAACCTGTCTTGCATTTACTGGATATGAGTTGAAGAAGCCTCTCTGGAGCCAGGAGTTTCAGTGTGGGAATGGGAGCCAATCCATGGATTGTCAACCTCTACCCCCACCGCTCTAGATCCAAGTACTACAGAGTATGCGCTTGATGGGGGCATCTTGTTGCTCATATGGTCGAGTGAATAAACTTTCGAACAAATTTGCGAGTCATAGATCCATTACGTACGAAGTAAGTACAATTAAAGTGCACCAATTCTGTTCGATGGGTCCTCAAGTGGACACAAGATTACCAAGTTCATGGAGTCCTTAAGGAGAACTACCAAAACGCAGTCCATGGAGATAAAATTTAGCAAAGCAATGACACCAACAGTTTCGCAAGCAAATTTTCTATCGAATGCGAAAAACAAGTGCAGAATAAGCGCCATACTGTTGACTAAATTTAATGAAAGTAGAATCGCCTCCAAGCATGCAGATGGCTTCACTCACAACGGTGTCACAATTTTGGGGGAAGTTGTTGACCTTCTGGTCATAATGACGAGACTTCAGACTCCCCTGAATGTACAAGGCAATTATGAATTTACCACTACCAGCTGTTATTTGTTTTGGACGGGCTGAAGGATCAGTTAATTTAGTAATGTATGATTCGAGATCCGGGTTTTGGGTAGGGCCTTGATAAATTTAACTTTGCCTTCGCAAGTATTGCGCAGAATGCTGGCTACGCTGTTGCTGAACCTGTGGACAATTTCAAAAGTGTCATCGATGTGGCGTTCAGCACTGCCATTATACAATGTGCAATTATATCGTATGTTTCCTCAAGCCAGGGAGATGTCCAGCTCCACAGCTTCTCTACCACCCAGGAAGCGCAGAGCAGAAGAGTGTTGCTAACCACATGCTCTTCCTACACACAGTGAGTGGTTGTGACTCTATGGTGATAACCACCCAGCCGCAATAGTCTTCAAGCTGAGGTTTAAGCAATTCCTGAATTCAGCCTACAAGGCATCAGCAAGCATGACTTCCATTTCTACCACTGAAGCTACAGCTAACCAACACGTCATCATTTTCCACCAAGTGCAACAGTGTGACACCCCACCGTCACTTATCTGGTTTTGGCGTGTCTTCACCCCAGGTAATTGATTAACAGATCAACAGAGATTGCAAAACTGCCGCAATGTCGGATAACGCAAAGAAGGTAATAAGGCCCTGTGACTCCGGATTGAACTCCGGTGGCAGTGTTGACATTAATTGATTCAGAATTGATCCCTTTTAATTAAAAAGGGGCGCACATTGATGTTATATTCAGCTATTGAACACCAGATGCAAATGTTGACATAAAATTAATTAAGAAAACGACTTGGGATTTCAACTACTTGATTGAAAACAGATGCAGTCAATTAGCAAAAATTTATTTTAACTCACGATCTTCAATCATCACATTACATGACTCTCCTAACAGGCAGTGATAATACATTGTGTTTGCATGGAGTAAAGCCCGATAACTCAAAAGTAATTCCTATCGACTAATCCAGGCATAATCTGAAGTGCAAGAAGAATTCTACAATATACGGCCCATGAAACCCTCGTGGAAACTATGCCGACGTGATCCAACAAATTAATCAGTGGCCTAACTCAAGCCGGAGTGGGCGCAATATCACCGAATTCAGCGTGTCGGGACGGTGTCATTGTGTGAACGTCGACTGACCTCATGGTGCTGCAAGGCTGCGCTCGTCTATTCACTCCTAGCTATCTTGCTCAGTATATAGCAGAACGAAAACTTTTTATCTCCAAGCTCCATCATTCCGTTTGCTAAGTGCTAAACTGCAGAGATGCTCACTCTCTCTCAGGCAAGCTGAGTAAAGAACACCACGTCCGCACTCTAGGCAAGCTGGGAACAGAAGACCTCTACGGAGACTTCTGCCAGTCTGCTCTTCGCCTCAGTTTCCCCTCCAGCAAAATCACTTACGCCAATTGCAGTGCAAGTAGCGTTAATTATGCGTCGCTTCCCAGTGCTGACCAATGCCTGCTCTGGGAAGTGAACAAATTCCCACAAAATTTCCCTTCCTCTCAACTTCTGATATTTAGCTCCTCCCTGGCCACTCATCAACGTTAACATCTGCACAAGACACCAATTTTTCCGCAATTTTGACTCCCAGGAGAGTACTTCAAATTCCTTGGTCCTATGCTCCCATTGGAGGCTGTCGTATTTCATTCTGTCGCTCTTCACCTGATTTACTTCAGACTTTGTGGACCATAAATTCAGCGTGAAGTTGCTATAGTCATGAACACACATATTTTGGCCTCTGTTGACCGCTCCACCGTAGCTTTGCGCCGCTTTCTCGCATGTTTCACTGAAAACGGGACGACGGACATTTATCTACAGGAGTACAAGTTCTCTGTCGGCTTCCCGGTACACCAGCATGGGGTCAACCACCCCCCTCCCCTTCCTCACTGTCACTTATCTTAAGGCAGCTGGAGGTCGCACCCCGTTACCACTTTCTCAGAGTTTGAGCCGTCCTAAGCTGCCTATTGTCGCTTCCCTTCGCCACTCCCCAGCTCAGCTGTGGCCAACTCTGAATACTTCCTTGGGATAAACTAGCCTCCAGTAAATCGACGTGTTTCCACAAAGTTTTCATGTCACGTGAATTACTTTAAAATCATCACCCAACATTAATTATTCCAATACGTCCATACTATACCCTCTACAAGATGCATTGTGCCTTGTCAGTCATTTTTGTTCAGCCCTACTGTTCAGTCAATGTGAGTTCAGTGATCTTTAATGACTTCATGTAAGGGGCATAGTTCTTGCCATCTTACAACAGTGAATCGTAATATGAGCATCAAAAAGCGCCCATCGATCACATATGCAGTACTACTTGGATCCAGAGCAATTGTCATGGAGAGAGACGAGAAATGAAACCCTCGTCTCCCGAGAGGCTTTTATCTTCGAAATGCAAGAGATTGCTAAGATTAATTTGGGTGAAGGCGAACAGGACTGTTCCGCACGGAAACTGTGCCAACAATGTGATGGGTCGTACTCCAACATTGACTATTTTTATACAGAAGACGATGATGAGCTGCTTACAATAGTGCAGTCTGAAGCAGCTGAGGCGACAGAAGGTGTTTATTCATGTAACATTTGACGGAATTGTGAAATTTCTAATTCAATTTTTTTAATAATAAGATTAATCATTCAATTCAATTTTTTTAGTTGAAGAACAGCGACAACCTTCCACAGCTCCTGACGCTTTGCCTGGACAGTCTGCTGCCCAAGACCCTTCACCTGGACCTCCTAGTGCTCATGAAACACTGCCTGGGCCTCACCCAGCGGAGAGGAGAAAAGAAATTGCATATCAGTACAGGTGTAGGTCAGACTGTAGATGCTTATTTCATTATACTGTTTGACTGTCTTTTGTGTCCACATTCTATCACGAAATGACTTTCTTGTTTTCCAGATGGAAAACCTACCCGAAGTGATGCACGAACACTGTGCTCGAGTTCCACTCATTTTATGACACATGTACATTACTACATACAGATTTAACGTTATACGAATGCATGCTTTCGTGGCGATATCCATTAACATAATATTCTCGAGTTTCAAGTTTCGTCAAGTGTTTAACTGACCACAGCACTTTGTCAAGTGGTCGACTGTAGTCTGAATTTTTTTTCTTTACTGTATTTTCCCTTTATACAAAGGTGGGCTGGCAGTGGTGTACAAATGCTGCTCTTTGGCCAACAGAAAGAAAACATATAGCGAACATGAATACACAGAAACAGAAATACAAGAATGGTAAAAACGAAAGACACACACAAGAATAGTAATGAAGGCGTTCGTCGGAAGGCATTGGTTTCAGAAACAAGGTCCACAGTGCACACAGACGAAGGTAATTAGTTTGACACTCAAACGAAGGAGCACACCGAAGATCACACTGGCGCACAGAAATGAAGAAAACCCCATTGCCCTAAACACTGGTGACGATCTTCAGCACAGAAAACACTGAATACACTTGATGAGATAGGGAGGGGGGAGGGCTGCCACCAGGTGTAGGGGACAGGCGGGGGGTCGGGAAGGAGGAGGGCGGAAAAGCCAGTGGGAGAAAAGAAGGGAGAGGGGAGGGGAGAGGGTAGTGTTAGGTGTGGAATCCTGGTGAAAGGGGGAGGGAGGAAGTGGGAAAAATGGGAGAGGGGAGGGGGAGGAAGAACGGATGTTGAGAAAGAAGACAGAGGGAGCCCTGGAGGGAAAGGGGGAGGAAGGGGAAGGGGAGGATTAGATCTGGTAGGAGGTGTCGTCTGAATGCTGCTGCCGTGCTTATGTAGGGGTCGCGCTTTCGCCAGTGACGTCATTGGTGCCTAGGCCTGCGCCGTATATGGCAACGTTTTGTGGCGCGACGGCCGCGTCGCCGCCTTCAAGTCCCCAATCACAGGATCCCAGGCCTTACTCAGCTGCAACCCACCGCCTTTACTGAAGCTCTTGTCCGATATTTTGATCTCTATTGCTTCATTTATTACGCTATCCCAGAAGCCGTTGGACCATTTAATAACGCATCGAATGCAATTCGATGTCGGTTTTCCAGTGCACGCACTGCTACAGCGAATTTTTCGGGATAGCGTGGACGGAAACACCTTTCATATTATATGCGACGCTGTTAAATAGTGCAGAAAATTTCACGGACATAAAACTTCCCACACCCACACGGTATTTTGTAAATCCTGGTGATTTGAGGAATACATTATCTTTCACAGGCTTCATTAGTTGCCGAATTTTGGCCGGGGGCCTGAAGACTGTATCGATTTTATGTTTTATCAGGAGCCGGAAGATCTTCCCCGTCACTGAGTCACAAACCGGTAAAAACGCTATCTTCTTCGAATCTTCTTCGGAGGTGATGTGCTTCCGCGGCTTAGATGAAACTGCTTTCGAAATTTATCGTTTGCTGTAAACGTTTTCTTTGAAAACTTCGTTAAGTGGCTCAGTTGCCTCGGCCGGTCTGAGGCGTCTGAGGCGGTTTCCAAGGTTACCAAGGTTCTCAGACCAGACCGTTTCCCTGCTGTGTTGTGGCAGCTGCTACCCAAGCAAAGCTCCCGAGTTCGAGTCTCGGTCTGGCACACACTTTTAATCTGCCAGGAAGTTTCATATCAGCGCACACTCCGCTGCAGAGTGAAAATCCCATTCTGGAAACATCCCCCAGGCTGTGGCTAAGCCATGTCTCCGCAATATCCTTTCTTTCAGGAGCGCTAGTTCTGCAAGGTTCGCGGGAGAGCTTCTGTAGAGTTTGGAAGGTAGGAGACGAGGTACTGGTAGAAGTACAGCTGTGAGGACGGGGCGTGAGTCGTGCTTAGGTAGCTCAGTTGGTAGAGCACTTGCCCGCGAAAGGCAAAGGTCGCGAGTTCGAATCTCGGTCGGGCACACAGTTTTAATCTGCCAGGAAGTTTCATATCAGCGCACACTCCGCTGCAGAGTGAAAATCTCATTCTGGAAACTCTTGCTCATATGTATTTTTCGTTCTACATTTACATTTAACAGATGTTCTTAAACCAGTGGAGACTAATTTTTGACCTGGGTTAAGCAGATACATGATTCCCATATTTTTACGTCAGAATGGTCAGAATGATCTCCAAAACAATCTCTCTTTATTTTAACAGAGCGAAAGAGTTTATTTGGCTCGTCCTTCCTTTCCTGAGGGTTGTTACTCTCAGGGGGGGGGGGGGGCAGCGGGATATTGTCTCCCAGCCCCCCGTCTGGTTATGCCCCTGTTATTATAGCTGGATTGTTTCGTTAATTGTGCGGTGACTATTTACCGCATATCGTCTTGAGATAAATTTCGGTGTCCGATTTCACTCGTCGACTTTGTGCAATGACGTCACACCTAAGACAAAGACCCAACATATAGGCAATCTATGAAAGCAAGGGATCGTGCAAGTAAACACATGAATTGGCATACGATAAAATTGCAATCACTATTCACGCAAGTATTTACTGAATCATGAATTATATCGAAACGAACTGAAGATAACGGATATAATTGAGAACAAGAATTAGAAACAAATTTTCACGTGTGATAAGAAGTATTCTCATAATTTATGCGAGTAGAAAACCACAGAGAAGCTTTAAATTGTATTACAGCAAAGCGCATGGTCAAGTCACACTGTTAAAAAATAGCTTTAATTTTGCTGTTAATCATTGAGTCTAATGGGAGAAGGCAGGAAAGTTGGGATTTGGGGCGGGGAGACTCTAAAATGCAATAGAAAAGCAGGGACAATGAAATGAATGACAACAAATACGAAACAATAGCATGAAATGTGGAGAAACCGAGACTTTAAATTCTAAAAGAAAAGCCAATACACAAATAACGAATACCTACAAAAAGTAACAAATATTGTAATCGATAGTTAGAATGACCCTATGTACATAAATTACAGTTACCGATTCCAACCGCTCCATGATTCATATGTAAATTACTTTTTCAGGAGCTGTATGCACTGAAACGTAATAGTAGCTCTACATTTATAATTCCTCTCTAAAACTACTGCAGTGTATAGCAAAAACTGGAATCGGTAACAAGAACTGAGCTTCTATACACGTCAATTCTAATTACCGATTCCAATATTAGTAACTTTTTTTGTAGTTCAGGGAGCAATTACAAGTGAATAAATCCCGTTAGCCTACATTTTAGTGCACACACCTAATGAGAAAACTATCTAATTAATGAATAATTGAATGGTTGGCTTGGTAACTAGAACTGAGGTCAGATGGTTCATAATTTTGGACATTTTTACAGTAAATGTATGGACTACGTTTTTGTATGATATCTAGATTTCTTATCGATCTCAGAACTACTACGAAAAGATAACTAATATTGTAGGTACAGCTTCCAAATGTTTCTCTTTTTCATTGTAGTGAAGAGAGTAACACCATTTGTACAAATCCTGTAGCACATTAGTGCACACACAGTTGTTGTTAAAACGGTCTAAGTAACGAACTGGAGGTGGCTGGAATCGGAAACTAGAATTTACCTGTATAGTCAATTGTAGTTACCGATTCCAGTGTTTGCTAGACCCAGGTTTATGTGAATTTCCGTTACTTGTATGGTAGTTACGTTAGATTTTATAATTATTATTAACAGTTAAAGTTATTTCACAGTATTATGAATTCATCATGCGTTATACTGTGATGGATTTAAAGGTTCTACGTTCTTTTCTTACTCGCATAAATTACTATAACAATTTATTTCAACATGTATAGTTCTCTATTTCTGTTCTTATTTATTTTCCTTGCCTTTAATTCTAGTCGGTATAATTTTTGGCCAAGTAAATTAATCACGTGAACTGTGACTGTAATTTTATCGTATGTTACATTCGTTTGTTTACAAATATGATGATCTGCTTTCAAAGATCGCCTGTATGTAGCCTCTCTGCCATAGATATGACGTCATTTTTTAAAGTCGAAGTGTGGAATCGGACGCCAGGATTGGCCCTCGTCTTGGAGTAAAAAATAGACCGCAACATGATGCAGTTCTCAACAATACAGCAGCCTCTTGAGCGGCCGACGCCGTTGCTTAGCATCAGTTTGAAACGAAGCGTCTGTCGAGCAATGTGAATGTATCCATTCCCAGTCAACATGACCACAAGCAAATCGTGAAACGCAGAAAGAGCACGGGGCAACGACAGCAGTCAGAAGGTAAGCCTCCATCAGTCATCTGAGTTCTGCCTTTCCACGGCAGCATAAACGCAGACACCAAGCGGTGTGCAACTTTCTGTTGACGCATAGCATTTGTACGAGGGTGAGTCAAATGAAAACCTTACATTTGTAATAACAAATCGAAATTTCGCGCCGTTATCCTGTTAAGTTGGTAAGCGTGCTACAAACAGCGTGCAGAATGGCCTGTAGGTAGCAGCATAGTGCAGATGCACACATACCGTCGTAGTATCAGTATAAAGATGGCCGCCCAACCTGCGACATGGACCAAGGAAGAACAGCGTTCTGTTATTCGGTTTTTGCGTAGTGAAGGTGTGAAACCTATTGAAATTCATCGACGAATGAGGGTTCAGTACGGTAATGCATGTTTGTCACAGCAGCAAGTCTACGAATGGAGTAGGAAGTTCGCAAATGGTGTGACTTCAGTGGAAGATGCTCCTCGTCCAGGTCAGGCACAACGAGTTGTGACTCGACAGAACATTACAGCAGTTGAAGCCATAGTGAAGGAAAACCGCCGAGTGACCCTGAATAACATTGCAGCATGTTTACAGATTACTCATGGGTCAGCACACTACATTGTGGATGAGGTGCTCCAGTTTCACAAAGGGTCTGCAAGATGGGTGCCACGGCAGCTGACTCCTGATGAGAGAACGACGTGTTGATGCTTGTGAAGAACTTATTCGGCGCTTTGAACGAGAAGGTGACGGCTACCTTGCAAGAATCGTTACTGGGGACGAAACTTGGGTTCACTTCCACTAACCACAAACGAAGAGAGCGAGCAAGGAATGGCGCCATACTTTATCACCAAGTGATTTCCATATGTTTGAACCACTCAAAGACGCAGTAGGAGGAAAGAAGTTCCGTTCTGACGAAGAGGTACGCCACGCGGTGCATTAGTGGTTGCGCTGACTACCAAAACAGTTGCATTTTTTATTGAAGAAACATGAATTTTATAAATCTTGTAATTACAAAGAAATCGGAATGCTTTAAATGATGCATTCGGAGTTACTGGAGATTTGGATACAGCCCGTTGGTTTTGACCAATGACGTCAGAAGTTACCAGAGATTTTGTATTGTAGAGATTTAACGGAAAAGACTAATGTTGAGAAATAAAATTATGCAACACTGAGAAAACAGATGGTAGACATATAGCACGTACATTCATATTTCGGACAAAATGATAAGTATATCGCTTCTTTGAATGGTAGTATCCAATTCTTCGATTGACCTATATAACTGAACTGAAAAATGGAATACTAGACCAAGAAAGAAAGGAAGAGAAAAAAGTGACACAACTGATGGTTGCATGGACTACCTCAGTTAACGTATATGAGTTGTATCCTGAACTTCAGTTGATCTGTATAGGTTAAGTGCACTGCGGGATACAAATTTAACGTATGTCGACGTTTTCCCCTTCGCTAGAACTAGCACCGCATTCTTCAGTTGACCTATGTAAATCAACTGAAGTACGGGATACAAATTTCACAGTTCTTCAGTTGATTCTAGTACTAGCGAAGGCGGAAAGACAGTCACACGTAAAATTCGTATCCCGTGCTTCATTTGACCTATGTAGGTACCTATATAGGATGCTAACTCTAGCGAAGACGAAAAATAGCGACATACATAAAATATAGCTGAACTGAAGTGCAGAAAAACTACCTTCGTATGTGGTATAAGATGCCATTGTTACGTATTACGCTTTTTTCGTCTTTGGTAGTACAAGTACCCTGTTCTTCAGTTGACCTACATAATTGTGTCAACTGAAGTAAAGGCTACAAATTTTTCGATTGTCTGTCTTTTCGCCTTCGGCAGTACTAACTAGTATCGACTGAAAAATATCTTAGCAATACTAGTGCTAGCTAAGCGAAAAAAAGCGACTGCTAAAAAATTTGTATTCCGTACTGCAGTTGACGAACCTTGCATCTAGAGTTCCATATTCACAGGAATAGATAAAACCATACGTACAAACGAAAATCAAAAAGTAAGAATTGTCCAGAATGAAAAACAAATGCTCCAAAATATCTCAAACTCACCAAGAATGAAAATAAGTACCGAATGAATTGGAATGAACAAGTGTTTTAATTTAATGTAAGCGACAAAAATTATACACACTGTCTAGTCCCGTTCTTTAAAAACGCATCCATATATTTCAACTTACAATGAAGACGCCTCGCCACAGAAGATAACCGATTTATTATCTGTGGCTCGAAAATAAAGACATTAGTCTATGAATAAACTATGACGTCATTGGTCAAAGCCGACGGGTTGTATCCCATTCTTCAGTTGACCCATGCTTTCTCCTATGACCATTCCTTGCCAAGAGATTTCTATGTTCCTTCGTATACAGTCTGTTCGATAGGTTGAGTTTGTCGCCATGGTGTCCTGAGACAGGAAATTACACATTTTATACGAATTTCTAACGAATATTGACAAATTTCAAACATAAAGGTTTTTTTTTTCAAAAACTATTTTCCTTACAAATCTTAGATGTCTTATAAAGGGAATGAAATTCGATTCGAAATTGGTGTTTCTGGTTACCGATGCGTATAATTAAATAATGTTATTCGTCTTTCGTTTCTGTGCCTCCGGAGTTCATATCCCCAGGCCCATTACAATGCATCCCCGTTTTCTTGGCTTCTCGTCTCCGAAATACTGAATCGCTAGAGGTTGCTGGAATTCGAGCGCTGCTAATACGTTGATTCTTCTCGCTGCCACCATTGGCGACCAAGTGGTAGGTTGCGCAATAAAACTATTGTAATACTATAGTTGTCACTGTTGAATGCTGTTTTTCATTTCGCTGATAAATAATTTGTAACAGTTAGTATCATTTAGACACGACATCTTGCCCTCCCCCTACCCAATCAGACACAATAAATATTAACCATGCACTCTAAGAAGACACTAGAAACAGTGACTGATAAGAATAGGTGTTTCGAAAGACTGTGTACGATTTCTGACTGAAAATCACATGTTACCAATCGCTACCGGCCTAACCTTTCAGTATTGTATGTAAAGAGTGCCTTCATTGAACGCATCAGTAAATTTACATTATTTCTCATTCAAGTACATATAACATTTCTGCTATCTTCATCTTAGCTTATTGAGTGTGCTTTCGTTCGTAGGTACATAGGCACACTGAACACAGCATGGTCTGCTAACAAAACTTGACTTAATAATTTGCTATCTCTGCAGCAGAATGATTTCCAATTTTGATTTGTTTAATAGAGGGAACGACTTCATATGATTGATAGATTTTACTGTTTCTTACATTTTAATTTTTCCGTTTTTTCCTTTCTTTCTTTCAGACGCCTGGGGCCACTCGACCTTGGGAGGCACTAGCTCAGTGCGGGGATTGGCCCATTCTAGTTGCGCACCTGCGGTCAAGGTCGTCCTTCAGAAGTTTATTTGGGTCAAACATGAAGAACGTTTGCAAACATATCACACTTTTCCGTGGGATTAAGCTCAATGTGTAAGGATGAAGGTAAGATCCGACAAATTATTTGTAACTGAACAGGAAAAGGGCGCATTGTACCTGGGTTTATACTCGTTTGGAGGGCGTATCAGTATACCATGTGGAATGTAATGACATAGACGAAGTCTTCGATGATGAGACTGAAGTGAGATAGAAAACTGAATCGTCAGAAGAATTAATTTTGTGTAGAGAAACGTCTTAACATAAATACAGGGCTGCTTATCGTCATTGTTGATTAATTTTAATGACGAAGAAACTGTGACTGAGGTGAAAGAAAATTCCAGAACAAATATACTGAAGAGCCAAAGAAACTGGTACACCTGCCCCGCGAGCACGCGGAAATGCCACAACACGACGTTGCATGGACTCGACTAACTTCTGAAATAGTGCTGGAGAGAACTGACACCAAAATCCTGCAGGGCAGTCCATAAATCCGTAAGAGTAAGAGGGGGTGGTGTTCTCTTCTGAACAGCAAGTTGCAAGGCATCCCAGATATACTCAATAATGTTCACGTCTGGGGAGTTTGGGGCCAGTGGAAGTGTTTAAACTCGGAAGAGTGTTCCGGGAGCCACTCTGTAGCAATTCTGGACGAGTGGGCTGTCGTATTGTTATGCTGTAATTGCCCAAGTCCGTCGGAATACACAATGGACATGAATGGATGCAGGTGATCAGACAGGACGCTTACATAAGTCTCACCTGTCAGAGTCGATTCCAGACGTATCAGGGGTCGCATATCACTCCAACTGCACACGCCCCACAGCATTATAGAGCCACCGCCAGCTTGAAAAGTCCCCTGCTGACATGCAGGGTCCGTGGACTCATGAGGTTGTGTCCATACCCATACGCGTCCATCCGCTAGATACAATTTGAAACGAGTCTCGTCCGAGCAGGCAACATGTCTCCAGCCTCCGGCTCCGAAAGCACATATCGATTATGTTTCCCTGAATGGTTCGCACGCTGACACTTGTTGATGGCCCAGAACTGAATTCTGTAGCAGTATGTGGAAGGGCTGCACTTCAGTCACACTGAGCGATTCTCTTCAGTCGTCGTCGGTCCCGTTCCTGCAGGATCTTTGCCGGTCGCAGCGATATCGGAGTTTTGATGTTTTACCGCATTTCTGATATTCACGGTACACCCGTGAAATGGTCGTACGGGAGAATCGCCACTTCATCCCTAACTCGAAGATGGTGTGTCCCATCGCTTTTGCGCCGACTATAACACCATGTTCAAACTCACTTAAATCTTGATAACCTGCCATAACAGTAGCAGTAACGGATCTAACAAATGCGCCAGACACTTGTCTTATATAGGAGATGCCGACCGCAGAGCCGCATTCTTCCTGTTTACATATCTCTGTATTTGAAAACGCATGCCTATACCAGTTTCTTTGGCGCTTCAGTGTATAAGTGTCCTGGGGAAGAGATACCAGTTATTAGGCTTCTCAGACGATATAATCCTTCTGTGAGAAATTATAATACGAAAGATTAGGATATCCGTGAGAAATTCTGTAAGAAAGAATAGGAGATTCGGAAAGGCCAATGGAATTGAGGGTCTATTTAGCAATTAATAATACTCGTAGAGCAGTCCTGTTGCGATCGCAGTCTTTTTCTAATTATAAATATAAAGGAATATAATTGATAATTGTGGCTGTCGTACTCACCACGAACGTGTTAGGGCAAGGTGATTTTCTGCTCTGAGCAGTGCTTCTGGCTACCGAGAAATGGTTAAAGTAATATACGATTTAATGGGTGTCAGCAGGTTTGACAGAGAAGCTCGTCCTATTATTTTGTAGTAAATACTTTCCTTATTTTTGGTCATCTGATGTAATGTCATTTATATTATCCTCCTAACTATCTTACACGTAGAATAATATTTTCTTACAATATCAGTGTTTAAACAGCATCATTTGGATTGCATATGTAGTTTCTTTTCCTTCGGTTTGGTAGTTTTATCTGAGAACCACCAATGTCGAAATGACGTCCGACATTATATGTATGTATGTTCGTCATGTCCTTCTAAACCATTGGATTGATTTCAACCAAATTTGATACACATATTACTTACTGCCTAGAAAAGATCGCTGTGGGGTAAGGACCACTTACATATTAAAAGGGTTGGGATGGGGGTGAAAAAGCAGCGTAGCGCACTACAAGCGGATACCCATACTTTACTCATCCAGACTTCAGAATGAGAACACTTACTGACTTGCAGCAAACTTTCCACATTATTACTCGCTGAAACACTCCACAAAATGATGAAAGGAAAAAAAGTTTGTCGCTTAGAAAATTTTCACTATTCTTTCAGGAAAACTGCTGCATTATGCATGTTATTAAAATGTGTTACTTCCTTGCCACTAATTCTATTCGCAATGATTTTCGCGGACAGTATCCACATATGCCGCTGAATGTAGCTAGAACGAAATGTATCTTTGTGCAACACATAGTTCAGGAGATGTGATGCCATAAACACTGAGATGCACGAAAACCTGCCGCATTGGGCGTGACGTTTTAATTTAATACTGGTTTACTACCAATTTTACCCATAAGACATTTCGCAGAAATGAGCCACGTGTACTTGTATCTCGAAATTCCATGTAATTGTATGACATATATTTCAGGAGTTCTGAAGTCGTAAAAATTGAGTTGCATGAATATAAACCTTCAATACAAAATTCCAAAGAAATGCAGGTAAAATACACTATGTCATCAAAAGTATTTGGACATTGTGCTGCCACCTACTGCCAGGTACCTCAGCGAACTCAGTAGTTATTAGACATTGTGAGACAGGAGAATGGGACGCTCCGTGGAACTCATGGACTTCGAACGTGGTCAGGTGATTGGGTGTCACTTGTGTCATACGTCTGTAAGCGAGATTTCCACACTCCTAAACATCCCTAGGTCAAATGTGTCCGATGTGATAGTGAAGTGGAAACGTCAAGGAACACATACAGCACAAAAGCATACTGGCCGACCTCGTCTGATGCCTGCACAGAACGCCGACAGTGAAAGAGGGTCGTAATGTGTAATAGGCAGATATCTATCCAGACCATCACACATATATTCCAAACTGCATCACGATCCACTACAAGTACTATGATAGTTAGACAGGAGGTGAGAAAACTTTGATTTCATGGTCGAGCGGCTGCTCATAAGCCGCACATCACGCCGGTAAATGTCAAACGATACCTCGCTAGGTGTAAGGAGCGTAAACATTGGACGATTGAGAAGTGGAAAAACGCATTGTGGAGTGACGTATCACGGTGCCCAATGTGGCGATCCGATGGCAGGTTGTGGGTATGGCGAATGCACGGTGAACGTCATTGAGGGCTGATTTCTCAGGATGAGGCAGGATAAGGTTACGATTGTGGACGGGGCCGTAATCAGTTACTCTCGGTTTGCACAACAAATACGTATACTTTACTTAAAGAAATTAAAATTTTAAAACAATCTCTTAAAGAAACAAAATTGACTCTATGACGGCTGAACGCTTTGTCACGGAAAACAATTTCCCAGTTTTAAGGCCGAAGGCCACCAACTATAACCTCAAACAACAAACGGCAGAAGGCCTGAATTAGAAGTCAGACGAACAATTCAAAATAGCACATATTACGATACATACTTAGTTTTAAGGCAGACTGTAAGACGGCTGAAGGCGTTATTATAAAAGAAGTGAAATTATTACTCGGCTGAAAGCCACAAACAATTTCAAATAACAAACGGCTGAACGCCTTAATTAGATGTCAGCAAAACAATCCCAAATAGCACTTTTAAAATAAATCCCTTGCTTTTGAAACAAGTTTGCTTAAAAAAAGTTACTGTATCATGGCTGGAGGCCTTATCACCAAAGAAGTGAAATTATTGCTCTGCTGAAGGCCACACCAACAATAATTAGAAAATTACAAATATCCTTAAAACATACATCACTATATTAGGCATCAGTACGACCGGTTCTTAGCAAGTGTTCCAAGGATCGGCCTGGCAAGGAAACTCAAACATAAGGTAAGGTGAGACAGGCTGCCAAGAGGTGTACTCACTTAACTGGATGGTAACTCGAACTAGGGGCAACTTAAGCGCCGACCGACCGACTAACCAATCCGGGTAACGTCCGATCACCGATACAACCATTGAATATTTTTGGAGCAAGTGTGAAGAGACAGACAGCAGTACGTCTTCAGAAAACACCCAAGGCCGAAGGAAACACTAGAACCCAGGTAGACCTCCCAATAAAAAAAAAAAAAAAATTTCACAGTACAATACAAGAGGCTAGTTACACGCTGTGTCGGACAGCATCAACACGACGAGAAAGGGTACACTGCCGGAAAAGTACGCTAACCTCCAGGGCGGCCACAAGGCAGAAAATGCCACTGGTTGCACTTCACTAGTAAGAATAATACTATTCAATGATGAATAAAGAAGGCTGTAATGTTTCAACGCCTGGAAACACTTCACTCGTTGCTGCCAGGCTCAGCGGCCCTGGGAGCAACAACCCGCCGACCAAAGGCGGGATCTCAGAACAGTCGAGGTGGCATTAGCAGTTAACTCTTCACTCACCTTAAACGTCCAGGGTTTGGTATGCAGCTATCCCTCCTCGATCTGGCAGTGACAGCTCGCTGCCAGCGGAACCGGCTTGCCCTTGCGCTGCTCGGACCTGCTAGCTGCTGCGCCACCAGCCGACCTGATGTCCGTTCACAACCTTATCAAATTCAGTACGCAGACAGCATTAAAATAAATGCTCATTCAAAACCACAAGACACACACACGGACCCGGGAAAACAACTCCACGAACAACACACAATACTAAAACCAGTCACTGTGAAACAACACGGACAAATTATAAGTCGGCACAAATACAGAGAAGCCAGAAGCGTTCGGAAGACCAAATGCACGTCGCCCACTGCGACGACCGACCGAACGACCAACTAACGGTTGTCCCCACTCAAGTCAGGGACCGGAAAGATTCCAGTATAAATCGTCGACTGACAACTTATTGCCCTGAGGTCACTTCGACAGGCAGACACACACAGGTGAAAGTTGCATTACTCCAATATCACGGTCCATTCAACTAAAACTCGCTAAATTCGGTCCACGAAGTGGTCGTGCACTCTCGCGACCACATACTTCCGTCGGACAGTGCATGTGTGTCGTCAGCCCTCGGGCAAGTACTCGCTGTTCGGATCTCACTGATGCTCCGTCCCAACTCCACTAGCTCGACACACGACGACCCGGAAATACTAGAGGCCGCTCCAAGTATATTACCACAGTACGCGCTATCGATAAGCACTGCTGCTGCCACTCACGGACAGACCAGGCGAGCAAACGTAGTGGCGCCAGTGAACACACTAACAAAACGAGACGCCACTATCGCTATTACAAGATGCCAAGCTATGAACGGCATCAGCGGGTGCCGCTCACGGCTCAGTCATCTGCCAGCGTGTGTGGTGCCAACAGTCAAATTCGGAGGCGGTGGTGTTATGGCGTGGTCGTGTTTCCCATGGAGGGGGCTTGCACCCTCTGTTTTTTGGCGGGGCACTATCACAGCACAGGCCTACATTGATGTTTTGTGCACCTTCTTGCTTCCCACTGTTGAAGAGCAATTCGGGGATGGCGATTGCATCTTTCAGCACCTGTTCATAATGCAAGGGCTGTGGCACAATGGTTACACGACAATATAACATCCCTGTTGCGGACTGGCCTGCACGGAGTCCTGACCTGAATCCTGTAGAACACCTTTGGGATGTTTTGGAACGCCGACTTCATGTCAGGCCTCAACGACCGACATCGATACCTGTCCTCAGTGCAGTACTCCGAAGAATGGGCTGCCATTCCCCAAGCAACCTTCCAGCACCTAATTGAACGTGTGCCTGCGAGAGTGAAAGCTGTCATCAAGGCTAAGGGTCGGCCAACACCATATTGAATTCCAGCATTACCGATGGAGGGCGCCACGAACTGGTAAGTCATTTTCAGCCAGGTGTCCGGATACTTTTCATCACGTAGTGTATATGTGAAATACATTGCTGTCAAAAATTAAATTAACAAACTGCTTTTTCTCCGTCCTGCGTCTAATTCACACTGTAATCATAAAAACAGTCAACAGATGTTACGATCGTGTTCTGCACGGAAGATAGCATTCCGATCAACGGACAACAACGCCAGCAATGACGTCAGGGCACCTATCAAACGGGGGTAACGTTTGCAGGGTAGTTCAAAATGGTCAAATGGCTCTGAGCACTATGGGTTGGTTGGTTGGTTTGGGGCAGGAGGCCAGACAGCGAGGTCATCGGTCTAATCGGATTAGGGAAGGACGGGGAAGGAAGTCGGCCGTGCCCTTTGAAAGGAACCATCCCGACATTTGCCTGGAGCGATTTTGGGAAATCACGGAAAACCTAAATCAGGATGGCCGGACGCGGGATTGAACCGTCGTCCTCCAGAATAGCACTATGGGAATTAACATCTGTGGTCATCAGTCCCCTAGAACTTAGAACTACTTAAACCTAACTAACCTAAGTACATCACTCACATCCATGCCCGAAGCAGGAATGAAACCTGCGACCCTAGCGGTAGCGCGGTTCCAGACTGAAGCGCCTAGAACCGCACGGCCATAACGGCCGGCTACAGGGTAGTCCCAAATCTACAATCGCCGGTTAAACAGTCACAGACGGTGCAATATGGCACACAGAAGACGCCTACCAGTCTCTCTGCCGCGGAGGGCCATAGGAAGAATGAAAGCTGGAGAGTCGCAAAGTGATGTGGCCCGATGGCTTAATGTGAATCTTTCTGTTGTTTCTCAGATGAGGCGACAGTTTATAGAGACCGAAACTGTGTCCCGGAGACCAGGACAGGTCCGACCACGTGTGACGTCAGAGTGGACCGTTTTTTGGCTGTAAGGGCACGACAGTAGCGCCTTAGTACTGCACTGCAACCGGCATCTGACCTCGCAGCATCCCTTGGATGTGTTGTTTCGAGGCAAACGGTGAACAGAAGGCTTCAGCAGAGTGGTCTTTATTGTTGGAGACCTGCTGTCTGTTTGCCTCCGGCGTGTCTTTACAGGAGCGATCGTCTGGAATGGAGCCGTCAACATGCCACCTGGACGGTCGAACGGTAACATCTTTTCACAGATGTGTCGCAATTTGGTCTGGAGAGTGATTCCCGGTGGATCGTATCTTGAAGGCACGTGGAACACGATTTCTGGATCCAAAGATTATGCAGAAAGACCGATATCGAGGAGGACTCCTAATGGTGTGGACAGGGATTATGTTGACCACTAGAATACCTCTTCATGAAATTGTACGGATGAATCAGCAAGGTTTAACTGCTGTCAGGTACCGTGAGGAGATCTTGGATCTCATGCACGGTTGTTGCGAGGTGCTGTAGTCTCAGATTTCGTACTGATGGACAATAATGCTCGATCTCATTGAGCACAGGTGATGACTTTTTTTTGTAAACGGATGATATTGCAGCATGGCGTGGCCTACTCGCGTTCCCGATTTGAATCCCACAGAGCATGTCAGGGATGCATTAGGGAGACAGGTTTCATCACATCAGCATACACCAGCCACTTTCCAAGACTTGTGAGCAGCTCTGCATGAAGAATGGGCGTTATTGCCTCAACATGAGATTGAGGACATCATTCACAGCATGTCCCGTTGTTGTCAGACCTGTCTTGTTGCCAGAGGTGGTCACACACATACTCAGCTCATTAATCAGTTGTCAGAATGTGTGTGCAATTCCGTTAAGTTGAAAAAAAAACGAACAAAATTTGTGTCTACCGTTATGGATGTTGCATTTGGCTATGTCTGTATTATTTACATGGTTTCTACTTTATTATCACCTTTTTATACTGTTTTGTGGCAAAATAAGCGTATCCTTGCAAAAGTTCCATTTGTTGCTTTCATTAAGGACGCCAGTGTATATTTGACAGGTGCGTACGCGGGCAGATCCACGGGAAAAAAGGCTCATTTAAAATCCTGGAACAATTTCAGCCAAAATGTGTACACATATTAGTTACTATGTAGAAAAGTGTACTGTGAAGGGTATAACCACCAGGCTCCTATTGGAGTGGGAGTGATAACGTGAAGAGAGAAGTGGAAGGGGGAGGAGATGGGCAGAGAGAAGGGGAGAAGCAGATAGATAGGTGGGAAGAGAGGGACAGAAAGAGAGGCAGGACGAGGTGAACAGAGTGTGCATTGTGGAGCAGACGCAGTGAGAGAATGGGTTTGGTGGAGGCCGGCATTGGTGGGGGAGGGGGTGGGGGGGGGGAAGGGATGAGTGCGAACCGGGGGGGGTGGAGGGGGAGGGGGAGGAGGAGGCGGACGCAAAGAGAGGGAATGAGAATATGGACTAACAGAAGAATGACATAAATTCTTGTACATACCCGGACAATGCTGGGTACTCGGCTAGTTAGAGCAACGCACATGGGATCCTGTTGGGATGGAAAATGTGATTAAAGTGGTGACGAATGATAAGATTCAATTTTACACAGCAACAAAGCAGTGTATTGTTCCATGTAAGACGTTGAAAAGAAGACTTCTACGCAAAAATAGAGAGCAGTAGGTAGCAAACGAGATTACGGGAAGAACAAGAGCTTCATTTAATTACATATTTTTGAAAAGTAAAAGCGATATTATGGATTTACACTGAGTGACGTTTATAGAGTAACATTCTAGATGGTAAAGTAGAATTAAAGAACGCATCGATTCTGCACTAATAACCAATACGGAACAGTGGCAATGCATCGTTCTCAGTATCCACTTAAGTTGGGAAAAGTGGACACTCCGTTAACTTTCAGAAAAATGCTTATAGCTCTTATGTATTATTTTCTCTTAGACTTAAAAATATGATATGTGATCTCTCATAACATTTAGATTAAAAATTTGTAAGCGACAAGCTTCTGTCAGCAACCATGGATTGAAGAGAATTCAGTTTCTCTTAAAGTGGCCACTTTCCCTGTCCTTCCTCTACCAGTGATTTTCGGCTATGTTGCTGGCGTGTAAATTACAGCAACTCGCTGGGCAGATGAATTAAGTAATCACCAATACATTAAGGAGGAGGGAAGGATTTAGTCTAGTCACATGCGATACCTGACGCATCAATTACGGAGTTAGGGAACAGTTGGTTTTCCTATGCTTGTCAAGACCCACACTGCGAAAAGTGTTCAAAATATTATTGGGCTTCTAAGTTTGGTGCTTACTAATGGCATGCACTACTAGTAGATGATCACTGAAAACATAGCATCCTCTATTAACGCAAATTAAGCAACATTTTACTAACAACAAGTAAAATTATTACTGTCTGAGCATGAAAAGGCATTTTGACTAAGAGCGCACACGAAATGAGAAACACTGATATTTTGTTCGATAATTGTATATATGACTCTTTGAAAATTTAACAAACCGAATAACGCAACACAAAAGATATAGTCACTGTCACTAACTGACTTGATTAACCGCTTAAAGAGCGTTTCTGTTTTTAAATAGTATTTTCCCTCCATCCTCAATATACCCTGTTAACAGCATTCTTCACGTAAGCAATGCCACAATACGCTTTGGCAAACAGTTATATTTTAAAACATATTTCAGTACGAACTGGCTGCTGATAATGTAATTACGTTCCATAGTTACAATGGTAGGTAATTTGTCTGACCTTAGTTCATAAGATTAGATTAAATACACCTTTCGTTCCTTGGATCCGTGGTAAGAATTACAGAAATACAACCTACAAACAGAATATATATTTGGTCTGGAGTCCTTCCACAGACGTAAGCAAAATGGCGTTCACGTTTGTTGACGACGTAAATATCTGTTTTTACTTAAGAGGTAATTCCAAACCTTTCGCTATTATAAAATGTATGTATTTAATGTACATAAGATGCTTCGTGGGCTATTTTAGCTACGCATCACCAAACATTAGACAGTTCACAACTCACATTGCTACTTCGAAGTTGTGCAGAAATTAGATGTTTGACAATAGGCCTTTCCATAATAACCATAATATACACATCAAATAGTTCTAGTAAGAAATTCGTCAGTGTAATAGGAGTTCGCCACCAACAAACTCTTTGGGCTTTGCCTAACTGAACTTTATTAGTAGTCAAACTTAAAATGGCTGCTACCAAGTAATTTGAATCTTTGTGTTCCCGAATGATGGAAATGTTTCTGGACCATAGAAAGTTACGGTAAATCTTTTTGAGCAAAATTTTTATTTGTAATATGGCTTCCATGAACTGAACTGTTGAAAAAGAGTTACACTATTAATGACAGACTGCATTAAGGAGTAACCTATAGGCAGTAGAAATTCTTTGAACAGACAACCTACACGTTTTCATGTTATACGCTTTTTGACTGGGATAACATTAGCTTGATGAATAACCCAAGAAAATGATGCTGTACAACTTTTTGGAATGAAAGTAAGCAAAGCGTGACTCCTTTCTTATTTTTGTAGCTCCTCTGCTGTCCACGTCCGCATCGCAGTCAATGATTTGTTCCGGCGCTTTAGCATTCCTGAGGTGTGCTGCTCCCAACTGAATTTATTGTCAAGTTGTAATCCCAAAACTTTAACACTGTTAACCTCTTCTATCTGTTTGTAGGCATATTTGAGGCAAATGCTTGGAAGAGCCCTCTTACAGGTACTGAACCACATACAGTGTGTTAGTACATTACTGATGTGTTGCTTAAGCGGTGAAAGCACAGTATAGATGCCACTACACTAATAGAACGTAGTATAAACAGAGGAAAGTTACCTGAGACCTACAACAACAGCCGTCAGTCGACAATGGAATAAAATCTTCTTCGTTTGAGACCACTTGCAGTCTCCATTCATTATACTTCATAGTAACACGATCCATATTCCTCTGCACTCTTGAAACATTTCTTGTGTCATCGACAGACATCAGACGGCACTACAACAACGAAGACTTTGTTCTTTCTCGTTCGCTCTGTTACAATATATCTTTGGTTTTGAGGTGGGCAGCGTGGAGTGGCCGCGCGGTTGGAGGCGCCATGTCACTGATTGCGCGGCCCCTCCCCCCGGGGGTTCAAGTTCTCCCTCGGGCATTGGGTGTGTGTGTTGTTCGTAGCTAGAGTCACCAGATGCAATTGTTTAAAAAGGAGGACAAACAGCTTCAAAAAGGAGGACAAAGGAAGAAAAAATGAGGACACATCAAACGGGTCAACTGCAGAAGAGGATACCACCCGTCAGCTTTGGACAAGTCACGTGACAGCCGGGAATTACCAGCAAAACTAGTAGTTAATTGTTACTGATGGTCAGGTGGTGGTTAACTGAGCAATATAAAAAAAATTCAAAACATTGATTGTGGTGACAGTGTGGTGTCAATTGTTTTGTTATGTCAACAACACGGAATTGTTTACAAAGCGAAAAACGTACTGCCATTAACCTTCCTTTATTTGACGCACCACTACCAACATCTACAATTCAAGCAGCAGCTGACGACATGTAAACTGCACTTTAACCTTCCGAATACAAATAAATTGAATGACTATGAAACAATGAAATAAAACCATGACAGTTAATCTGTTGAATTATTTCTTACCTTCATTGGCCACTGAGACGTACATCCCAGCTCCACATATCTTATATTCCGCTTCAAATTCGTTTCTCCCTTTCTTAAAGCCGGATATTTGCAGGAAAGGACATCAGAAAATGTACACTTTCGTTTAGGCATAGCCAAATATTTTACGTAACTCACTAGATTAGAATTTCACTCACAAATGACAAATGCACTACAGGAAGCCAAGCCAAACAAAGCGAAGATAGGAAACGAAAATTTTAAATAATCGATACTTGCATTCGCTTACGAATGAACCCCCATGAACCATGGACCTTGCCGTTGGTGGGGGGGGGGGGGGGGGGGCTTGCGTGCCTCAACGATACAGATAGCCGTACCGTAGGTGCAACCACAACAGAGGGGTATCTGTTGATAGGCCAGACAAACGTGTGGTTCCTGAAGAGGAGCAGCAGCCTTTTCAGTAGTTGCAGGGGCAACAGTCTGGATGATTGACTGATCTGGCCTTGTAACACTAACCAAAACGGCCTTGCTGTGCTGGTACTGCGAATGGCTGAAAGCAAGGGGAAACTACAGCCGTAACTTTACCCGAGGGCACGCAGCTTTACTGTATGGTTAAATGATGATGGCGTCCTCTTGGGTAAAATATTCCGGAGGTAAAATAGTCCCCCATTCGGATCTCCGGGCGGGGACTACTCAAGAGGTCGTCGTTATCAGGAGAAAGAAAACTGGCGTTCTACGGATCGGAGCGTGGAATGTCAGATCCCTTAATCGGGCAGGTAGGTTAGAAAATTTAAAAAGGGAAATGGATAGGTTAAAGAGTTAGATATAGTGGGAATTAGTGAAGTTCGGTGGCAGGAGGAACAAGACTTCTGGTCAGGTGAATACAGGGTTATAAATACAAAATCAAATAGTGGTAATGCAGGAGTAGGTTTAATAATGAATAAAAATATGAATGCGGGTAAGCTACTACAAACAGCATAGTGAACGCATTATTGTGGCCACGATAGACACGAAGCCCATGCCTACTACAGTAGTACATGTTTACATGCCAACTAGCTCTGCAGACGATGAAGAAATCGATGAAATGTATGATGAGATAAAAGAAATTATTCAGGTAGTGAAGGGAGACGAAAATTTAATAGCCATGGGTGACTGGAATTCGAGAGTAGGAAAAGGGAGAGAAGGAAACGTAGTAGGTGAATATGGATTGGGGATAAGAAATGAAAGAGGAAGCCGTCTGGTAGAATTCTACACAGAGCAGAACTTAATCATAGCTAGCACTTGGTTCAAGAATCATAAAAGAAGGTTGTGTACATGGAAGAATCCTGGAGATACTAAAAGGTATCAGATAGATTATATAATGGTAAGACAGGGATTTAGGAACTAGGTTTTAAATTGTAAGACATTTCCAGGGGCAGATGTGGACTCTCATCACAATCTACTGGTTATGAACTGTAGATTAAAACTGAAGAAACTGCAAAAAGGTGGGAATTTAAGGAGATGGGACCTGGATAAACTGACTAAACCAGAGGTGGTATAGAGTTTCAGGGAGAGCATAAGGGAACAATTGACAGGAATGGGAGAAAGAAATACAGTAGAAGAAGAATGGGTAGCTTTGAGGGATGAAGTAGTGAAGGCAGCAGAGGATCAAGTAGGTAAAAAGACGAGGGCTAGTAGAAATCCTTGGGTAACAGAAGAAATATTGAATTTAATTGATGAAAGGAGAAAATATAAAAATGCAGTAAATGAGCAGGCAAAAAGGAATACAAACGTCTCAAAAATGAGACGGACAGGAAGTGCAAAATGGCTTAGCAGGCATGGCTAGAGGACAAGAGTAAGGAAGTAGAGGCTTATCTCACTAGGGGTAAGATAGATACTGCGTACAGGAAAATCAAATAGACCTTTGGAGAAAAGAGAGCCACTTGTATGAATATCAAGAGCTCAGATGGAAACCCAGTTCTAAACAAAGAAGGGAAAGCAGAAAGGTGGAAGAGGTATATAGAGGATCTATACAAGGGCGATGTACTTGAGGACAATGTTATGGAAATGGAAGAGGATGTAGATGAAGATGAAATGGGAGATACGATACTGCGTGAAGAGTTTGACAGAGCACTGAAAGACCTGAGTCGAAACAAGGCCCCGGGAGTAGACAACATTCCATTAGAAATACTGACGGCCTTGGGAGAGCCAGTCCTGACAAAACTCTACCATCTGGTGAGCAAGATGTACGAGACAGGTGAAATACCCTCAGACTTCAAGAAGAATATAATAATACCAATCCCAAAGAAAGCAGGTGTTGACAGATGTGAAAACTACCGAACTATCAATGTAATAAGTCACAGCTGCAAAGTAATAACGCGAATTCTTTACAGACGAATGGAAAAACTGGTAGAAGCCGACCTCGGGGAAGATCAGTTTGGATTCCGTAAAAATGTTGGAACACGTGTGGCAATACTGACCTTACGACTTATCTAAGGAGAAAGATTAAGGAAAGGCAAACCTACGTTTCTAGCATTTGTAGACTTGAAGAAAGCTTTTGACAATGTTGACTGCAATACTCTCTTTCAAATTCTAAAGGTGGCAGCGGTAAAATACAAAGAGCGAAAGTCTATTTACAATTTGTACAGAAACCAGATGGCAGTTATAAGAGTCGAGGGGCTAGTAAGGGAAGCGGTGGTTGGGAAGGGAGTGAGACAGGGTTGTAGCCTCTCCCCGATGTTATTCAATCCGTATATTGAGCAAGCAGTAAAGGAAACAAAAGAAAAAGTCGGAGTAGGTATTAAAATCCATGGAGAAGAAATAAAAGCTTTGAGGTTCGCCGATGACATTGTAATTCTGTCAGAGACAGCAAAGGACTTGGAAGAGCAGTTGAACGGAATGGACAGTGTCTTGAAAGGAAGATATAAGATGAACATCAACAAAAGCAAAACGAGGATAATGGAATGTAGTCGAATTAAGTCGGGTGATGCTGAGAGTATTAGATTAGAAAATGAAACACTTAAAATAGTAAATGAGTTTTGCTATTTGGGGAGCAAAATAACTGATGATCGTCAAAGTAGAGAGGATATAAAATGTAGACTGGCAATGGCAAGGAAAGCGTTTCTGAAGAAGAGAAATTTGTTAACATCGAGTACAAATTTCAGTGTCAGGAAGTCGTTTCTGAAAGTATTTGTATGGAGTGTAGCCATGTATGGAAGTGAAACATGGACAATAAATAGTTTGGACAAGAACGGAATAGAAGCTTTCGAAATGTGGTGCTACAGAAGAATGTTGAAGATTAGGTGGGTAGATCACATAACTAATGAGGAGGTACTGAATAGGATTGGGGAGAAGATAAGTTTGTGGCACAACTTGACTAGAAGAAGGGATCGGTTGGTAGTACATGTTTTGAGGCATCAAGGGATCACAAATTTAGCATTGAAGGACAGCGTGGAGGGTAAAAATCGTAGAGGAAGACCAAGAGATGAATACACTAAGCAGATTCAGAAGGATGTAGGTTTCAGTAGGTACTGGGAGATGAAGAAGCTTGCACAGGATAGAGTAGCATGGAGAGCTGCATCGAACCAGTTTCAGGACTGAAGACCACAACAACAACAATAACATATAGGGAGATCAACGATAACATCGACGATCCTGATGCAACCTACTAACACCGCCGTCGTGCGTGTTTAACACGAAGGTTGTGCCAATAGTTAAAGTATTTAAGAAAAGAGCAATAGAACGGGACGAATTGTAAATTTAACTGTATTACACTCAACTTTGCGAAAAAGCCGGACACTGCAAAAATCCGCCCGGACCCCAGACGAATAGGTAAAAAGTAGGACATGTCCGTATTAATCCGGACGTCTGGTCACTCTATTCGTAGCACATGTTAGTTTAAGTTTTGTTGAAGACTAGGGACCGATGACCTCAGCAGTTTGGTCCCTTAGGAATTCACACACATTTAAACATTTGAACATTTTTGTTTTGACATGGACTTGCGATACTTGTTCCCAATTTTACTTTGGCGGAACACCAATCTCAAAAGTGTGAAGTGAGGAAAAATTTAAGATCATTCTTTCTGACAATCTTCTCTACTCGTTGTACACAACAGCAGGCACAAAAATTTAAGACAGAACCCAGAAAATTTACGCAGGCATGAATAATCATTTAGGACGAAGTATGATAATACTGTACATACAGATGCAGTTGTTATTGTCTATCGTTTCGAGATACGAAGTACTCATCATCGGAATATAAGTTTTTAAAACATCTATATTAAATACACAACTCGCGTATTAGGCTTTATAATAGAAATTACGTTGGAAAAAATGTCTTCTTAGCACTTCAAGATCTTTAGCTTCTATTACCTTTGCTAGTTCCATCACAACTCACCCTTCCACCTGCTCACAGAAACACTAAGTGTGTCCTAGACTGTCTGCCATCACACAGCACAGAAGAGGTTTGCTAGAAATATCAGAATGGTAGACGCAGCAGAATATGACAAATAACTCTGTTATATAAGGAGCGGGATTTTGGAAGATGTCCTACGCATGTGAGTCATCAGAAATGTGTTAACAATAACGGAATAAGCTTTCTTAGAAGTGCAGCTCAAATGACATCAAAAATCGACATAGATATGAGGAAGCTGTGCAAGTGAAGCATACCATTTTATGCAAGTGAGACGCGGACAATGGAAAATTTAGCCAATGGAACTGAAATTATCTGAAATACGTTGAAGTCTTTTAAAAGATACGAGAAAGAAAAGAGGAAGGAAATTTAAAGAATCTGGTACGGAGATGAGTAGGAGCTGTATTAAAACGTATACAAATTGTTCACTCGCTATTTGAAAAACTAGAACAGGATTTGGACAAAGATTCTAATACGCAAAATTATTTTCAGGACCATCAGTATAGTAAGTGTAAGAAATGAGTAGATTAATTCATTGTACGAAGATGAAACCGAGGTAATAGGAAGAATGATGAGTAGTGTAGAATGTGACTAATATTTCACTCTAAAATACTTTTAACTTTTAATGATATTGTGTATGGAACCGGGAACCTAGAAACGACGGAGAGGCTTCATTCCCGCCGTAGCACTCAGCGGTTCACAACCCCACAACAGGCTACAGCAGTCCACTCACCCCACCGTCGCCCCCACACCGAATCTAGAGTTATTGTGCGGTTCGGCCCACAGGTGATCCCCTCTCCCCTTTTCCCCGGGATCGTCTCATACCAGACGAGCGTAACGCCAAATATTTGTGTAGTAAAGTAATTGTGGTGTACGTGTACGTGGAGACAGTGTTCGCGCAGCAATCGCCGACATAGAGTATCTGAGGCGGAGTAAGGGGAACCAGCCAGCATTCGCCGAGGCAGTTGGAAAACCGCCTTCCACAGGCTGGCCGGCACACGGGACCTCGACACTAATCCGCGGGGCGGATTCGTGTCGGAAACCGGCACGCCTTCCCGCTCGGCAAGCAGCGCGTTAGACCGCCGCGCGGGCCTTCTTTTAATGATATTGGTAATTTGTTTTGATCTTGAAGAACAGTGAGAAGCGATTATATTATGAAAAACAAATGTTCGTAAAACAAACTCGTTTTCATAACTTCTGTGGTCAGTGAGATAAAGGATTCATTTCTTTAAAGTAATTAAGATGTTTTACGATAGGACCTCAGATGTAAACAACACAAATAAAGCAGTTAACTCTTTCTAATGTCTGAGAGCAAAAGAGTAATAATACGTTAATGTAAGAACTTCTTTAATTATTTACAGTCACAAGAAGTATTATCTTCTATACTAGCCGCCATTGTATAATACTGTGATAACAGTACCACCAACAGTTCGTGGTATGGGGACGACAGGCGATGACAGCCATTTTCTGATCGCCAGTCTACGCTAAAGAGCAGGTAAGAATTCCAGAACGCTTGTGGAGTGGAGGCATATGACGCTTCAAAATGAATTTAAAATGTTGTGATTTAATCTCAAAGATACAAGAAGAAAATTTGTTCGACTGTCATACCAGAGGAATACTCTAAAAAATTTTTTTATCATTGAGAGACAAAAGACTAATTTCGTGAGTCTTTTATTACTTCTAGTATTCACTACCCTTTTTGTTCTGATGTGCTGGCGTAAAGACGTACTGTATAGTTTCATGTCATGTGTGTGTTAAATGAAGGTGTTAAATGATGAAAAATGTGTTTTATAATTTCTGTCAAGATCAAGTCTAAACCCCATACCAATGGAGTACAAATTATTCTGTTAATTAGAGAAGGCGAATTTTAGATGGAGGCGACAATCTTTACGACGGCGCTGCTCAACAATAGAGGTACGTGATTGTGCTCACTACTTTCCTTTGGTGGCCGCTAAGATTAATTTCGATGTGTTTTTGCCGAGACATTCAGAACCTGCAATCTTCCTTTTCGTATAAAAATAGGAGTCTGATTAAAAAAGAAATATTCTTAAATTTAAATAATTGCAATTCTTTTACCCAGGCCACGGGGAATGATAAGAAGTACGTGCCTCTACCCTGATTGTACGTTCGCAATCTCCGAGTGTGTTACGACGCAATTATTTTACACGAAAAAATTTAAGATAGATCTTTCTCATCAGTTCGCAACCACTCGTACGCGAATGTACGTACCCTCTGAATGTGTCTAGTCAGTCGTGCGCATTGTTCTAAAGCTTTTCTGTTAATATTCTGTGGATTGCATCTCCGCAATTAATTTTTGTTTATGCCGCAAATCGCACTTCACGCGAAGTATTTATTACGCAAGTTTCAGGCTCCATTTAATGTCAAAAAATTCCAAAGTACGGCTGACTAAGCAAACCGCTACGATAATTTCATATCTCTACAACTACAATAACAAAAAAACAATAACAAAAAAACAAACAAAAACAATAACAGAGAGAGGGTACGTTACACGTTGTTGTTGGTAATGTGCCCATCCGATGAGGACACTGAACTCCTCTGTTTTGTTGATGTTATTCAAGAATAGTGGTTTACGTCTCAGCACCAGGTCTAATCTTCTCCCTTCTGGTATCACCATCATCACCATCATCATCATCGACAAGAATAAGAGGAAATCGGCACTACCCTATTCGCACACTGATCACTCACCTACACGGAACGTTACAGTTAAGACACCAGACATGCAAGCCTCCAAAGTGGTACCAAGTTAAAGGGTTTGGATTAGCATGAGAAGTCAAGCGAGTTTATAAAAGCCTGTAGAACTCGACACAGAATGGTTCCCAGTTAAACACTGCGCAACTCGTCCCATCATTAGCACCACCATAAGGCTGAACGAGATTCCAAAATTTTCACGAAAAAAAATTTCAAAGAAAAAATGCTACCAAAGAAGAAGGAAAAACATCAGTTCATGCAATTAGTGCAATAAACGTGAATGCTAGTTATGGTGATCTACGAGAATATGTGGTAGTAATCCAGAAAACTTTTAGGATGCCTTCTCACAAGTATAAACGCTAGTCCATATTGCACTGTATCATGAGCTACTCGGCAGAGATTTTCGACGGAGTACTCAGTGATTTCACCAGAACGAAAAAAATTTTGCATGTAAAGTAGTGCTCATCTTTAAGATTAGGTACATAAACTGCAGTTACGTTCGTTTAATATACTTGCATTAGCGCATTATGGAAGACACTTACTGGCATAGTAAGGTTTCAGTCCCTGAAAATGGACTTTGCTGGAGCATTATCCTTAATTAGCGTGTTTCCGTAGTAAGTCTTCAGTAGGATACAATTAATTAGTTATTTCCAAACCGTGAGGGGGTGGAGGCACCCCTATTCAGAGTTTTTGCATCACGATGGTTGGTAAAACGCTGTTAAGCTTCTTTCTCTGGTGTAGTGTAAACCATGTAGTCTACAGGGAGTTTGTATGACAGAGGAAGGCATGAGATAGGGAACACCTTTCGTATCTAAGGCGATCACTCAAGACGTATTAAGACCAATGACCTCATCAGCATTGTAGCGGTAAGAAAGGGCTAAGATGTAAATACTTCGCAAAATAAACTCTTTTAAACTACAATAAACAGAAACTTAGCAACACGGGAAGAAGTTATTCTCGTTTACAGTCAAACAGTCTTCAGATTTACTCATCTTACATGCTACTGAATGAATAGTCTCTTACATCAATTTTAGTAAAAATAATGTATTATTTGATTTTCACTCTAAATATTAAGTTTTATGTACGAATTTTAATACATTTCTCCTTGGGTTTCATGCCGTTTGTTGAACATTATGGCGAAGAAATTTTATTATCTCAGTGTTAACTACGGTTGCACATTTTCAAGGTTGCCAAAAATGGCTAAGACATTTTGTAGTCATCTGGGCCTGGTGCGTGTAAACGTCTTTTGAGGACATAAAATATTTATGTAACAAGTTACGCTGTTATGAATATTAGTTTTATGTGAACTACAGGCCTATTTCAGCTTTAGAGTCAAATGGTTCAAATGGCTCTGAGCATTATGGGACTTAACATCTATGGTCATCAGTCCCCTAGAACTTAGAACTACTTAAACCTAACTAACCTAAGGACATCACACAACACCCAGTCATCACGAGGCAGAGAAAATCCCTGACCCCGCCGGGAATCGAACCCGGGAACCCGGGCGCGGGAAGCGAGAACGCTACCGCACGACCACGAGCTGCGGACCTTTAGAATCATCATCAGGTTATTGCAAGAGAACACTGTAAAATTTTGGTCCATTCGTTGTACTACATGTAAGTTACGTTTTAATAAAATTATTTTAAATTCGTTTTCCAATCCTAATTTCCATGCAATATCGTTGTTTCTGTTGCTGTCTCTTTATTATTGATTGCCTTCCAAGTTGTTGTAGCAGTAATAATTAGTTTTGTAGTATGTTATGACTTTTGCTGTAGTAAACTAGCTGGCGTTTAATGGCAGAAGTTGTGACAGATGATCAGAGATTTTGTTATTTCTGTTGCTATCCATCTGCTTGCTGAGTACACCTTTCGTTGCTAGTCTAGAAGTACTCAGTTGCGTGTTCTGTTCTGACATTTCTTTAATAATAGTCAGAAATAAATTTAATTTCCAATTGAAATTACGCGACAGCAGGTATGTCAGATGATCAACGATATTGTATGGTTACATCCGCTTGTTGACAATTGTATTAGCGATGTTATTGGGTTATCTGTGCTGCTGTAAAGTAACGATGAAGCATGACGTTATATCATGATCCGGAGACGCAAAAACTGCCGTCGAGAGTCGAGTAAACTACTGGTTGGTAAACCATTCGAATAGCACCAACAAATCATTCCATAATATATTGCACACTTACAGTTAATGAATTTGTCTTACCGGCATTTGCCATTGTAAAGTAGCAAGTAGTGACAAATTCGATGAGTATTTTATGTCGGGGATTAATAAAATTACAAACAGGGAATTTGTCTTTGTTTTACGAGACCATGGACACTGTTTACCATGGTGAATATGAAAATACTTTCAATAAGACCAAAATTTAAGTGCGGTGAAACCACTAGACACTTCAGTCTTCATATCGAAATGATACGTCGGTTTTACGGCAATAAGCGGGAACTGACGAGTATTGCAGAGTTACTTCGTGGTCATAGTTGTCTTCTTAGAAACAGTTGCAGAGTAGCTCTCATCTCTCATTCTTGAAGCCAAATACAAGTCGGAAAGACTAGAGCAACTCTGAAGCCGATCTGCGCTCTTCACTGTCGCCGTTGCGTAAGGGACGTCAAACGCCAATTTGACCCTCCTCAAGTGTCGGCGCTAGGTGTTTGACTACGTCAGAAACAACACCACTACAACTAGTTGCTCACTTGCCTGAATGCCATCTGTGATACCTCAGCAGCCAATGGTAGATGATTGCGAGGTTGGTTCCAGCGAAGCTCTTCTACTCTGAACTTGGTGTTGAAATGCAAGTACAGAATAGGAGAGCAGCACTGGAACCCTGACCCCAGCTAAGATCTGCCGATGCCTTCATGAGACTGCAGTACAGACAATGGCGCTGTTGCATGTGGACAGACTCGCTTCTCAATTTCTTCTGTAAAAGCAGACCTTTGATCTGGCCTGCCGTTGTGTACATACTTCTGGGCTGTGACTGCACGAACATCGCAGACCTGCGGCTGTTTTCGCTGATGATCCTCTTAAGAAACTTGATGCTGAGATGTCCGCTGAGAACAGTTCACTCCAGATCACTTCCGGACACGTGTGCTAAAATCTCCCGCCTGACCCTAGAGAGAGTCTACTGTTCAGAAATCACTGCCGCATGTCAAATGCATTTCAGTGACTGACGGAAATCGTGCGAAATTGCGTATTACTGCAAGAAAATTATTAGATAGCAAATGTCACACATAGCAGTAAACTGGATGGTATACTGTAAGTGAAGAGCACAAAATTGTGGATGTTCTATTGTATTAATTGAGTTTAGTAACCGGTTTTTAGCATACAAGGCCACTATTAAATCTAAAGGGGATACAGTACTGGTTAACAACGTTGAAAAAGATATTACACATGGAGCATAAAGTGCAAACGCAGGGTAAATGTTATCTAGGGCAACGCAGTTATAACGTAATGGAAAATATCAACAATAGATTAATGTAGAGATTACAAACCAAAAACACGCTAACAATAAACATAAAAAAACAGTGTGAGTGTGTGAAGATGCGAGAGAGAGGTGGACAACATTCGCAATGAACTGCATGCAACAGAAGAGAAGTTGTACAAGTGGAAAAAGACCTGATTTCATACACAAAAATTTAAATTAAATTAACGTCCATCACAAAATAAAATATATGCAGGACAAGAAAGTTAAAGAATTACTCGAAGAGTTGATACATATCGAAGATGATGCAGAAACAAAGTAAAAGATAGAATAGACAAGTGGATGCAGAAACATAGTAAAAGATTGAATAGACAATGAACAATAATACATAAGCTAAATTATAAACTTCCTGACAGATTATAACTGTGGGCGAGGACCGTACCCGAACCTGGGACCATTGCCTTCAGCACTTGTAATGGAAGCAGGGAGTTGGGCCATACAAAATGAATCGCGCAGGCGACTGAAAGAGTGGACAATACAGGGTCAAATTTATTGATCAAATTACACGATAGTGATCGCAGGTATAAATACCATAAGTAGTACAACATAATGACTGCGAGTTACTAAAAGAATGACTAACGGGATAGGGCTACTAAAAACTGAACTGCCGCAGCAAAATTTTAACAAAAAAATCTCCAAAGTGAAACTTCCATAATATAGTTTCTGGTAATCAGAGACTCAACAGGATGTTATTAAGACAAGCATTTTGTAAAACTACAAACACTAAGTACAGAAATTATTTTAATAGAACTATGATACAGTCATCTTGATTTATCCCCTTTATCGAACAAACCATAATCGAAGAACCCATTGGCCTTTCTACGCAGGCCATAACCCATTAGATGAGTGTCGCATATGCCTTCAACCACGCAATCGTCGGAGGCGTGTTTGGAGGCAACTCGATCAGGCTGAACGCATTAGACACAGTGTCCAGCGAATTCGGCAAGGTGGAGGTTCCCTGCTGTATTGGGTTGCATTATGTGGGGCTGACGTACGCCGCTGGTGGCCATGGAAGGTGCCGTAAGGCTGTATGATAAGTGAATGCTATCCTCCGGCTGATAGCTTAACCATATCGGCAGTATATTGGCGAAGTATTCGTCTTCGTGAACGACTATTCTAGCCCACGTCGTGCACATTTTGTGAATGACTTCCTTCAGGATAACGACATCGCTCGACTACACAGCCAGCACGTTCTCCAGACATGAACCCTATCGGGCATGCCTGGGATAGGCTGAAAAGGGCTGCTTATGGAGGACGTGACCCACCAACCTCTCTGAGGGATCTAAGTCGAATCGCCATTGAGGAGTGGGACAGTCTGGACCAACAGTTCCTTGATGAACTTGTGGACAGTATGTCTCCGAATCACAAATAGTGCTGGTATATTACAAGAGGTAGACCGTGACAACGGCAGTGAACAGTTCCAAGAAGCTTCTTCAATGAACTCACACAGAGGCACAATATAATCATACCTCAATTCAGATGTCGCCTTCGTCATGTTTACATGACCACAAACCCAGTTATCACGTTTCCCGATCAAGCGTTGATACTTCCGCCATGACACAGCTTGAGCTGGGCAGCGAGCACACAACTTGTTCCCGACCAATTATTTCGGTCCACCAGCCCTCTCGCCCGCCACGTTTCCAGCTTGCCCCGCTCCGTGTCAACATCCACTTCACTCGTGGACGACTACCATGCCAGAGAACCTCCGACGCTATCCAGTCCGTGGAGAAGTCATTGCCCCTTGACACCAGTATTGATGAGAGCCGACATGGCACCCAGTGAAATGGCCTACTGATTGAGCTATCCAAGCATGACTCACGGCCCGCTCTCAAAGTTTCACTCCCATCAGTATCTCTGCTTTCCTAACTTCACAGAAGTTCTTCTGCATATGTTGACGGACTAGCACTCCTGGAAGAACGGCAAACGTTCCAGGTACGAGTTCCGGTCAGACACACGGCTTTAACGTACCAGGAAATTCCAAATCAGTGCACCCTGCGCTGCAGAGCGAAAATTCATTCAGGGAGCTAAGTTTATCACTTTTGTGAAGAATTTCTCTTACTGTGTAGAAGACCTATATGTAATAAATAAAAAATTAGAACATAATAATTGGACACAATTAAAATAAAAGAAATTCAGGAAAAAGGGAGGAACAGGATAAACCGGCAATTTGGTAAGAATCGAACAAATGTGAGGCTTAAGTTCAAAAATGGTTCAAATGGCTCTGAGCACTATAGGACTTAACATCTGTGGTCATCAGTCCCCCAGAACTTAGAACTCCTTAAACCTAACTAACCTAAGGACGTCACACACGTCCACGCCCGAGGCAGGATTCGATCCTGCGAACGTAGCGGTCACGCGGTTCCAAACTGAAGCGCCTAGCCGGCTGAGGCTTAAGTGAAGTTCAGGAGAGGGGAAGTACCTAACTGTGTTTGGTCATCTAACTGTAAACAAGTACTGTGTGTCAGATGTTCGTTGACTTCAAGAGATTCCAGAGGATTACGTTTTTTGTCTTTGTGTGGTAAGTAGAGGACATGGGACTGTGGCAGATAGCCGTGGCCCTCCCTCACTCAGTGCATGCTCAGCAAATGTTGAGTCAGTATTCTGTTAACTCCAACTGCGTTCATCTTTAGCCAAACTAGTCTTTTTCTGAATGAACAATAAAACTTATCACACAACTGACAAGTAATTTTATATACATCGCTGTTTGCTAATAATGGGTCTTACCATTGGTATTAGCAATATACACATGTAAAAAAAGTATTGCATCACCGCCATTCCGAGAGTTTCGGAACCTGTACAGAAAATTGGAATAGAGATTAACATGAACATCATTTCCGCCCTTTTTATTGCTCATGAAAACCACACATTGCATGTTGTAACACCATACAGCAAGACCTTAGAGGTGGAGGTCCAGATTGCTGTAAACACCGGTACCTCTATTGCCCAGTAGCACGTCCTCTTGCAATGATTCGCGCCTGTATTCGCCGTGACATACTATCCCCAAGTTCATCAAGGCACTGTTGGTCCAGATTGTCCTACTCCTCGATGGCGATTCGGCTTCGATGCCTCAGAGTGGTTGGTGGGTTACATCCTCCATAAAAAGCCCTTTTCAATCTATTCCAGGAATGTTCGATAGGGTTCATGCCTGGAGAACATGCTGGCTACTCTAGTGAAGCGAAGTCGTTAACCTGAAGGAAGTCATTCACAAGGTGTGCACGATGTGGGCTCGAATAGTCGTCCATGAAGACCAATGCCTCGCCAATATGATGCCGATATAGTTGCACTATAGGTCGGAGGATGGCATTCATTTATCATACAGCCTTACGGCATCTTCCATGGCCACCATCGGCGTATGTCAGCCCCTCTTAATGCTACCTCAAAAACCTTGCTGAAGTTGCTGGACACTGTGTCTAAGGCGTTCAGCCTGACCGGGTTGCCTCCAAACAAAGCAGACGTGATAAAACCACGGTATTGATGGTTCAAATGGCTCTGAGCACTATGGGACTTAACTTCGAAGGTCATCAGTCCCCTAGAACTTAGAACTACTTAAACCTAACTAATCTAAGGACATCACACACATCCATGCCCGAGGCAGGATTCGAACCTGCGACCGTAGCGGTCGCGCGGTTCCAGACTGTTGCGCCTAGAACCGCTCGGCCACTCTGGCCGGCGCGGTATTGACCCTCTAGGCATGGTTGAATTACATTCAATAAGAGTCGTGTACCTCCTTCCTGATGAAATGACTGGAACTGATCGGCTGTCGGACCCCCTCCGTCTAATAGGCGCTGATCAATCCTGGTTGTTTACATCTCTGGGTGAGTTTAGTGACACCTCTGAACTGTCAAAGGGACTGTGTCTGTGATACAATATCCACAGTCAACGTCTATCTCCAGGAGTTCTGGGAACCAGGGTGATACAAAACGTTTTTTGATGTGTGTGTATGGCTCTGGTATTTATTTCATGTACCACGCTCCCTTCCTATTTTCTTAAGGTCTTTCTTCTTTCGTGAAACAAGAAGTAAATACACCAACAAAAAGCTCCTAGCACTTCTGTAATTCTGACCAGATCTAGGTATTAAGAGACCTGTAGAAAGGCATGGACATCATGCGTATGATAGAAAATGAGTTAGCAACAAACAAAACGAACACGAGGCAGCTGAAGCATCGTAAAAAAAGAGAAAGACGACTTGCTTAACATGAAAAACTGTAACTACGTAGAAATGGAACAGATGAAATATTTCTATCTAGCACACAACAGAACGTGTGATGTTCGAGGCAAGGAACATAAGTAGAAATAGCGTTGTGCAGCCAAAGGAGAGCTCCATTGGAGTCAGGTATTCATACACAAAACAGGAGAAAATTTCTTGACCCTATGATTGTGAACCTGCAAAGTACAGTTTTTACAGATGTGATCACCCGAAATCCGGAGAGGAAGAAGCTGGAGGTATTTGAAATGTAGTGCTATCAAAGAACGTTAACAATTAAGTAGACAAATGACGTATGAAATGAAGTACTAGAATGAATAGGTGAAGATATATTTCCATGGTGGACCCTTAAGAAAAGAATAGAAGATTAAAGAAGAAGGAGGAGAAGAAAAAGGAACAGGTTACTGGGAAATTTGCAACTTTATTGCTATAAGGGAAAGTTAGGGAGGAAATATACCTTGATGGAAATAGAACACATGGCATCATGAATCTCCAGTCCGACATACAGTATTTCAAGATGTGTGCAGATATCAACATTTGTGGACATATCTAAATTTGTGTAGTTCTTCATCTCAAAACATTCGTTTTATTCCGATCTGATTTAATCAACATCATTATGTGATGTGGCTTTCACGACCACGTGTACAGTCCTGTATTTGTTGTCGCATGCAGTCTGGAACCACGCTACCGCTACGGTCGCAGGTTCTAATCCTGCCTCGGGCATGGATGTGTCTGATCTCCTTAGGTTAGTTAGGTTTAAGTACTTCTAAGTTATAGGGGACTGATGACCTCAGAAGTTCAGTCCCATAGTGCTCAGAGCCATTTTTTTGTTGTTGTCGCATATAAGTAAACAACCTGCGATTGTCATCTTGTTGAATTTACTGCCATGCCTGGAAGACAAGCGACGCAAATTGTTGAAGTTTGCTGCCTGGAAGCCGGGATGAAAGTATTTCTTCCCACTGCATCCCAGCCGTATTCTGCACATGAAAAGTCAGAGGAGCAGAGAAGCCAATCAGGTTCCTAAAGCCATTCTCGTTTTTTGTGTTAAGGAAATAAAATAAGACTCCTATCCAACAAGAACTAGTATCTACTACTACGTCAGTAAAAACGTGTAACATTCATAGCCAGCGAAGAAACTTGATTGCACTATCTGGCGACTAGGAAGAGCTGCTCAGCTAAAGTCTGCATCAGCTACGCATGAAAGTATCTGACATTCTCAGTCGGAATCTTACACTGATCACTTCGTAGAAAGCTGAACAACCTGCTCACAAAATCTATACATACTGTATCAGCAATGATTCACAATAAAAAATTCAAGATCATTAACAACAACATAAAACAAATAATAATTCCAAAGAATGGAAAATTTGAGTTATTTGACATCGCCAGTTACAACACCAGTATGCCTATTCCAAAAGAAGCAACACTTATTACTACAGAAAAAATTTGCTACGATATAGAAAATTATCCATTACACGATTACAGGAGAGTATTGAACTGCGAAAACTAGTAATAAACCAGGAATACTTTGAATTCAATAATGTTTTATACGTCCAAAGAGGGAGAAGTCATGGGGTGTAACATAGCTGGCACCATAGCTGCTACGTTTTTAAACATATTAGAATAAAAACTTTTTAACCCTGCAAACACACTTGCAAAGAATTTTGTATGTTATTAAGCCGTTATGTTGATGTCACCCTGCTACTAACAGATGGTTACGACACAGACATTCGACGTTACACAGATTATTTAATGAACTTCATCCCAACGTGAAATTCACAACGCAAACAGGAAACAATAAAACGATCAACTTTCTGGACCTAACAATAAAAAACATGCACAACACACATTAATTCGTAGTCTACAGAAAATTTACATCATATAACATCATTAACGCAAATTCCTCTCATCCAAAAAAACACAAAATTCGTGCATTCATACCACGACAAGGAAACTGATTAATCTGCCATAGTAATCTGCAGTACAGGAATAATACACAGCAGAACAAAACAACTTAAATTGCAACATAGTCGACTTAATATGTGATAAATACAACGAACCAATACATTTTAAAATTCATAGTGACATAAAATTAACAAGATTGTACCAACGAAACAGAAACTGACATCCACACCACAAATATATGTGGGAAATACATTAAGCTTAACACATTACTACAGAAAGCTACAGTAAGATTTGGAATAAATTCTAGTGTCCGAGCCCACTCGTCGGCTTCGAGTAATGACGTCATATCTAAGGCAGTGACTCTACGTATAGGCAATCTATGAAAGCAACGAATCATACTCGTAAACAAACGAATGTAGCATACGATAAAATTACAATCACATTTACGTACTTATTTACTTACTCATAATTGATATCGAAACTAACTGAACGTAACGAAAATAATTAAGAGCAAGAAGTAAAAGAAAAACAAGTTTTCATGTCTGGTAAGAAGTATTCTCGTAATTTATGCGATTAGAAAAACCCAGAGAACCTTTAAATTGCATTTCTGTAAGACGCATGATGCACTCATTCTGTTATAATACAGCGTTAATTTTATTATTAATTATGGAACCTAACGGGAGAAGTGCAGGAAAGTAGGGGTTTTGGGCGGAGAGAAACCAGGATATATCAGAAAAATGGGAAAACGAAATGAATGACAACAAATACTAAACAGTAGGATAAAATGTGGAGAAACCGACACACTAAATTCTAAAATAAAAGCCAGTACATGACCAACGAATATCTACAAAAAATAAAGAATACTGGAATCGATATCTAGAATTAACTTATGTTGGTAAATTCCAGTTACAGATTCCAACAGCTCCATGATTCATACGTAAATTATTTTTCGAGTTGTATGCACTGAAACGTAGCAGCATTTCTGCATTTGTGGTTGCTTTCTAAAATTACTGCGGTGTATAACAAAAATTGGAGTCGGTAACTATAACTGACTTTCTATATAGGTCAATTCTAGTTATCGATTTCAATATTAGTAACTTTTTTGTGGTAGTTCAGAGTGCAATTACAAGCGCAGAAGCCATATTAGCCTACATTTCAGTGCACACACGTGCTGGAAAAACGATCTAATCAATCAGTCATCGAACGGCTGGAATCGGTAAGTAGAATTGACCTATGGGGGTCAATTCTAGTTACCGGTTCTAATTATTCGATGGTTCATAATTTTTGACATTTTTGCAGTATATCTGTGAAGTATGTTTTTGTTGGTTTTCTAGGTTTCTTATCGATCTCAGAACTATAATATAAATCTAATAAACACTGTAGGTACAACTTCCAAATTTTTCTCTTTTTAGTAATGAAGAGAGAAATGCCGCATGTAGAAATCCTGTAACACTTTAGTATACACGCTTCTTGTTAAAACGATCTAAATAATGAATTGTGGACTGATTGGAATAAAGCCGTATAGGTCAGTTCCAGTTACCGATTCTAGTATTTGTTAGATCTTACTTTTTGTCAGTTTTCGTTACTTGTTTACTCGTTCAGTTAGATTTAACAATTAGTATTAAAAGATAACGCTGATTCATAATACTTCATCATGCATCATACTGTACACGATTTAAAGGTTCTCTGTGCTTTTATTATTCGCATAAATTAAGATAATAATTTGTTTCAGACATATACACTTCTCTTTTTTGTTGTTATTTATTTTCTTTATCTTTAATTTTTGTCGGTATGATTTGAGACTAAGTCATTAATCACGTGAACTCTGTTTGTAAATTCATCGTAAGCTACATTCGTTTGTTTACGAATATGATCAGTTGCTTTCAAAGATTGCCTCTATGTAGCGTTCTACCTTAAGTATGGCGTCACCGCTCAAAGCCGACGAATGGAATCGGGTGCTAGATTTGGCCTAAGATTTGCGTACCATACTGCGCACAACTTAGGAACAAACATCCACTCCGAAAAACCTAAACCGCCAGTGCACACATAACATACCCAGGAGAATACAAAATTAATTATAATGACTGCGAAAAATTTTATGTAGGTCAAACGGTCATAAATTTCAAACTCGCATACCATGAACATACCAGAAACAGTGACACAAACCCATTCACAGTCTTCAACCATATGTAAACACAAAAATGACAGTGTAAACCAGATCGAAAATGCGATGCAAATTCTGTACGTAACACCAAAGAGCCAATAATGAACTTTTTAGAAGAAATCAAATCTATATATACACACGTACGAATATCCAGGAAGACGATTTTTGGGTCAACTGAAGAACGGGATACAACCCGTCGGCTTTGACCAATGACGTCATAGGTTACTCATAGATATTGATGTCTTTACTTTAGAGCCACTGATAATAAATCGCTTGCCTGCTGTGGATAAGCGGCATCATTGTAAATATTTAAATGAGTGTGTTTTTAAAAGACAGCACTAGACGTTGCGTAAGATTATTTTCGTTTGAATTTATCCAAATAATTGGTTCTTTACGTATGGTTTCGTCAGCTGCATTATGGAATACAAATTCTGCAGTTGTTGCTCTTTTTCCCTTTCCTTTCACTACGATTTTTTCTAGTCTATACCAGAGCTACTGAAGGCGGAAACACCGAAATACGAAAAATTCGTATCACGTACTTCAGTCGACGTATACAGGTCAACTGAAGTACGGGATACTGGTGCTAGCTAGGCGAAAAAAGCGACATATATAACATTACTATCATTTATCTATGTAGGTCAACTGAAGAATAGGATACTACTGCTGACGAAAACGAAGAAACCGACGTACGTTAAATTTGTATCCCGTACTGCAGCTAACCTATACAGATCGACTGAAGTTCGAGATACACCTCACATATACGTCAAATGAGGTATTCCTTGCTAACGTTACTTCTATCCCTTTTTATGTACTTTTTACAGAAGTACTAGGATTCAAACAAGCGATATCCTTAACGTTATGATCGAAATATCAATGTTAGTTATATATGTCTACCATCTCTTTTCTCTCTCCTGCATTCCTTTGTTTATGAACATCCGTTTTTGCTGTTAAGTCTGTGTAATAAATCATTTCTGGCAAATTCCACCGTCGTTGGTCAAAACCGACGGGTTGTATCCCGTTCTTCAGTAGTCCCAAGACTTTTAATGAACAATCGGATTTAAAACATAAAAATTAAATTCATAACTTTACTGAAATCATAGATCACAATAGCGGATAAAGCAAATTATAGGCGAAGATAACAGCAGTGAACATTAGCAAAGAATTTACCACTACCACACATTCCACAGATGAATAAGCCAGTTACGTAACCATATAACAACGTGGATTTAGCTGTCAACTGAAGCTGTCAAATTTACGGAAAATATTAAACAGGTCTTAATGATTATTGCTCCACAACAAATTCCACTGCTGAGACATTACAAATCTAGAGAATAACGACTTCGTCGGCACTTCATCTACGATACACAGCAATATCTGGCATTGAACAGCGACAGCATTAACTGTGTGTTATGGGGATGAGTACTACGAAAGATACATACAAAATTATTGTTAGTTGGCCGGCCAGAGTGGCCGAGCGGTTCTAGGCTCTAAGTCTGGAACCGCGCGACCGCTACGGTCGCAGGTTCGAATCCTGCCTCGGGGATGGATGTGTGTGATGTCCTTAGGTTAGTTAGGTTTAAGTAGTTCTAAGTTATAGGGGACTGATGACCTCAGAAGTTGAGTCGCATAGTGCTCAGAGCCATTTGAACCATTATTGTTAGTTACGAACAGACATAGACATAAGCATTAAAATTCCGTTTGTTTGTAGATAGCCATGGAACCGAAATAAGCTTGCAGAACCAGAAAATAACATCCAAATAAAAACTCTTTGAATATAGCAGCGTTTTGGCTTACTATACACTCAATGTCCTTACAAGACATCTGTAACGCTGCAGGCCCATAAGAAATTAAAAAGCATTCATAGGAGGTGCACTCCTGAAGCTCTTTGCGAGTTGATCAAAGAAACGGCAATTCTATGCTTTCCAATGGATAAAAACCGATATTATGTAAATGAAATTACTCGACAAAAAGGTTTCCGTTGTTTCTTTCACCACTAAGATCCAGAATGATGAAGCGATCAGTAGAATTTCGAAGCTGTCATATGTCATATAGTGACCAGACCCGATACAGCACTCTGCCACCGACGAATTATTGGGCTGTAAAAGTCAAATGTACTCAGAGTTTCTCACTCTTTGTACACTTGACCGAATGTATAATTTTATTAAATTTTAATATGACTCACACAAGCGATCTTCATGATCTCATATGCCATCTAGTAACATATGGATACATTACTGGCATGAATTAGCCAATATAATGTTTGAACATTAACTTCCCTGGTGCAAAACGGAAACTGACTTAAAATGTGAATAACAAACGCGAAAGACATACAAGCTGATTAGGATGAGAACGGTGCGAGTCTTCCTAATGTGATAGGAAGTCCTTCTACATTTACAGATCATATCAGTACTGTTATTTTTAAAGGGGGTGGTATTATTTATGAGGGATAAGGAGATGACGTGAAGGCATAATTCGTTTAAAGATAGGTTGTCTATAACGTTGATTTAATACAAAATCAGATCCTCAGCTATTATAATAAGTCTGGTGGGTTAACACTCTTGCCTTGTGGCGTAGCACACTTGTATTATGGCGTGATCTTTTAAACGACATGAAATATGCATTTGAAAGGAACAAGAAGGATATTATTTAATCAAATGCACAGATGCAATTAATTTGAGTTAAGACGCAACAATTAATTCAGTGGACAAGAAAAAAATACAAAATCGTTGTGTGGAACCTAGAGCAACACGGTGGAATGCGGTGTGCCCCGCGAATTTGTAACCTTCACATACAATGGGACAAAAACTAAATCCCATTGATGGCCAGGAGCCCACCATATGTGTGGGCCGTCTTCACATTCAACAGCACCTCTCTCTTACGATGAAACTAACATACAAAGAGGACATGCAACGGCGTTAGCCAAGCTCCCTTGCAGTTACCTCACTCTGCTATAATTTAACCGAAAGAAACGTTACATTAACACCCTGCTGATTCAGCTCATTTAGCAGTGCAGAATATGTGTACTCACCATCGCTAAAATTAACTAGTATTTAGTTTACCGACCCGCGGTGGCTGATAGCCTCAGTGATTATTCGAGACGTAAGTTACACAAGAATTCATAGTAATTCAACTTAAATTAACGCACGGTAGGTCCATCTCATTTAACAATGCAGTATTTGTGCACTCAACATCACAGAAATGAAACAGCATTAAATTTAGCGACACGTGGTGGCTCATGGTCGAGTGATTACTAGGAACTCGATTTTACAGTAATTCAACGTAAATTAACACACGGCGGATTCATCTCATTTAGAAATACAGGATCTGTATACACACCGTTGCTCAGATCGACCAGCATTTAATTTAGCAACACGTGACGTTGGAGGGCCAGAAAAACTATCAGAAATGCAACTTAAATAGCAATTGACCATCTCAACTTAAATGTAATATATGACGTTTGTCTAAATCAGAAACCAGAACCTGAATGCATACCATGGGGAAGATAGCCAATATTTATTTAGTGGAGTCAGGACCAAAACTTACTAAATATTCGTGAATGGTATGCCTCTCCTGCGTGGTTCCTATCCGAATTTAAATGAAAAGTACCGTATTGTATAACACCCTATTTGCAGTTTCGGCATAGGGAAAGACCATCACCACCATTTACGTACCAGGCACGGCAAAAGGGTGACGAACCACACTTTGTCTCCAAGGTTGGAGGGGTCAGGAAGTCGGATATGTTGCCAATACTTGCGTTTTATATTAGCAGGAGCCACGTACTTGCAACTTCAGCTATGTCTCTGGCTCCTCCCAAGGAATCGAAACAGTTAAGATTTTTCTACACACTAATAACACCAGGACACACTCTATCTACAAGACAGCGAGTTTCAAACATTTGTATGCTCCTCGTTACACAAACACACACACACACATACATACAATGTTGAGAAAAAGAAAGGGGATGGAGGATGGAGCTGCATTAAGGGAGATGAAATAAATACACACAATCGCCTTCTTCCTTACCCGACGCTCGATTGTAACTTTACAAAGAGAAGAAAATCCGCGCAAATTGAGCATTGAGTGTGTACAAACGTAATTACACCCATACACAGAAGAGCCAAAGAATCTGGTACACATGCTTAACATCGTGTAGGGCCCCCGCGAGCACGCAGAAGAGCCACAACACGACGTGGCATAGACTCGACCAATGTCTGAAGTAGTGCTAGAGGGAACTAATACCACGAATTCTGCAGGGCTGTCCATAAAGCCATAAGAGTACGAGGCGCTGGAGATCTCTTCTCAACAGCACGTTGCAAGACATCTCGTATATGCTAAATAATGTTCATGTCTGGGGAATTGGGTGGCTAGCGAAAGTGTTTAAACCGGGAAGAGTATTCCTGGAGCGACTGTGTAACAATTCTGGACGTGTGGGATGTCGGATTGGCCTGACAGGACGCTTACGTACGTGTCTCCTGTCACAGTCGTATCCAGACGTATTATGGATCCCATATCACTCCGTGCACACATCCCACACCATTACATAGCCTCCACAAGGTTGAACAGTCCCCTGCTGACATGTATGCTCATAGGTTTATGAGGTGTCTCCATACCCGTACACGTCCATCCGCTCGATGCAATTTGAAACGAGACGCGTCCATCCAGCCAAGATGTTTCCAGTCATCAACAGTGCAATCTCGGTGTTGATGGGCGCAGGCGAGGAGTAATGTTTTGTGTCGCGCAGTCATCAAGGGTATACGAGTGGGAGTTCGGCTCCGAAAGCCCATATCGATTATGTTTCGTTGAATGGTTCGCATGCTGACAGTTGTCGATGGCCCAGAATTCAAATCTGAGTAATTTGCGGAAGGGTTGCAATTCTGTAGCGTTGAACGATTATCTTCAGTCGTCATTGGTCCAGTTCTTGCAGGATCTTTTTTCGGCCACAACGATGTCTGAGATTTGATGTTTTATCGGATTCCTGATATTCACGGTTCACTCGTGAAAAGGTCGTACGGAAAAACCCCCTCTTCCTCGCTACCTCGGAGATGCTGTGTCCCATCGCTCGTGCGCCGACTATAATACCACGTTTAAACTTGCTTAAATCTTGATAACTTGCCATTGTAGCAGCAGTAATCGATCTAAACTGCGCCAGACACTTGTTGTCTTATATAGGTGTTGCTGACCGCAGCACCATATTCTGCCTGTTTACGTACCTCTGTACTTGTACACGCATGCCTATACCAGTTAATTTGGCGCTTCAGTGTAGATGCTTCATCCATCCGTGCAGTTGAGAATATCGACGATTTTTGCCTGTTATCTGCATCGATACTGGCAAGATATGCACATATATGACATACATGGCCGATCTTTTGATGCATTGATGCAGAAGCCATAAGCTTTTTCGCCGTCAGGGGACCGTAGACTTAAATGTGTGACATAAATTTCAGCTTGAGCCGTCTACCCATTCCTAAGAAAAAGGGGTATTAGAACACAGACAAACAGACAGAAAAACAAGACAGAAAAAGTAATGGCCGTATCTTTTGATTGTAGTGACTTGATAGCTTGAGGTTTCTACACCGCCAGAGGACCTTCGTAAGTGATATAAATTTCAACTTAAGGTGTCCATCTGTTCCTAAGAAAAAGTGGTTTTAACAGCCGGAAAGAAAAACAGACGGATGGACATCGAAGTGATCCTATAAGGGTTCTAATTTTACCGACTGAGGAACGAATCCTAGAAATAAAAAAAATGTAGGAGTAAGAACTCATCAACCGTAAGTAATTGTACTTATTGTCACATGTCAGTACCTGTGGTGTTCCGCACATCTCTCATGGGCTGTACACGCCGTCTCTCGGACGGATGAACCGGCACACTCGCAGTGGATTTGGTAAACCCTGATGGAGCATAAAGTCATCCTCGGGTTTAAAAGGATGGGTATGAGATCTGAACTTTCAGCACGTCGACTCACTCGGAAGATGGCCTAGATGCCTGAAAGGTATACGGCCGAAAATCCTATGAAGAAATTGAGAATTTGCTGCTGTGCGACCGCTATCTGATAATCAGTCTGTGCGCCGCAGAATTTGGAGTATCGGGTCTGTTTACATCTGTTGAAATCGCGAGACGGAATTCTTAGTTATAGGTATATATTTACACTGATGACCTAAAATATTATAACCAGTGTCCTCTGCGAGATTGGATGCCACCTTGTGACGCTGTGGGCACGTCACGGGGTAAAGAAAATATATAAGTGGATCAGAAAGGAGAACCGTTATAGCGACGACACGGGCCCCAAATGGGGAAATCCACTGACGAAAGTGATTCGGACATAGGGCAAGCTGAGCTAGTGCGGTAAATGTATTTGACAATGTCTGTATAGTTGGATGCATATGTCCTATAGCCATGCATGAATGTCTGAATGAACAGACACTGCTGACGATTTTCAGCCGTTTTAAATAATGAAATATGTTCGCAAACTGAGAATTTAATATTACGTCAGCTGTATGGTTTATTACAGACAGATATACATTTGTGCCAGATCGGCTATGGAACCCAGATTTCCCGCTTATCACGAGCAGTCTCCTAACCACTTCTGTTATCCGTGCACGCTTCTCAGACCGATCCAAGCATCCATATGTCACGGTACTTCCGTCCCATAGCGTTCGCATACCTTTCGTATGATTCCCGCATAGAGAAAGACAGCGCTGCTCTCATCAGTATGCTTTGTCTTGGCATGAGACACAATTAGTGCATTGTCTGTATTTCACATTGTATAGTACGATGCAAATATCCTTCAGGCATGCATACATTTACTACAGCTATAACACGTCAGTAGTGTCTGTTCCTTCAGACATGCATGCATAGAATTATACACACACATGTGGAAATAACATGAATGGTGTGCGAGCACTGTGGGGTGTAGGAACTACGACATATGGAAGCTTGGATCAGTCTGGGAGGCGTGCACGGATAGCCGAAGTGGTTAAGGTGGCCCCTCATGGCAAGTGGGAAATCCGGGTCTGAGTGCCGGAAATGGCGTAGGTGCAAGCTGTTCACGTTCTACTTTAAGCGAGCATCTATGGAAAATGGAAGAAGGACAATGAAATCACAAGTAGGAGACAAAGTGTTTGTCGTTCATGCTGCACTCTACTGTCTGACGTAGCGTGGCATGTCTAACGACACAGTAAAATAGGGCGCAGGCAAAAGTGATTCAGAGCACACCGCACATCATACAACATCATACAGACAACACATTCGTGTTGATTCATGACGTCATCAGTTAAGAATGCAGTTGGCAACTGATCATCGAGATTGGACCATGTGTCAATGGAAACGTATCAAATGGTCGGAAGAGTCACTTGTTACAGCAAGTTAAGGTTTGTGTCAAGAGACGCCATCATTCAGTTGAACTGCTGCTCAAAACATGCACAAAGCACCGGACAGGTGATGGTGGGAGAAATATTATGGTATGGGGGATATTCATACGGTTTCTCTGGTACCTGTTGAAGTAATCGAAGGCACGTTGACAGCTGTGGATTATGTGAACACTATTGTGAACCACTTGCTTCCCTTCATGCTTGATATCTTCCCCCGCAGCGTGCCATCTTCCAGCAGGATAACTGTCTATGTCACAATGTCCATACCGTGCTACAAGAGCGTGATAGCGAACTCAGGTCGATGTCTTGACCACTAGAATCGCCGATCTGTACATGATAGAAAACATCTTGGATGTTATCTGGTGTTAGCTCTGGACCCACAAACCACCAATCTGTTGTTTACAGGAATTACGTGATGAGTGGATAGACGTATGGTCCACAGACCTATGAAAACCTACCAAGGAACTGTCGCATCCATGCTACCCAAGAACAATGCTATCTTGCGTTCCACAGTACTCTAACACACTGTTAAGCAGCTGGTCACAATGTTTTGCCCTACCAGAATACAATGCATATCGTAAGTAATGGCGTAAATGCATAGAATTGAAAGTACACTATACTAGATAAAGAAGTCTCAGTTAACAAAGGTCTGCAAATCAATCGTTTGCGAGATTATTGCGACTTAAGTGGTTACCAGCCTCTACTGACATGACTCTGTGGAACCAATCATGCCGTCTCGTGGTGTAATCTTTGTTTACATTTTCAAGCGTGGAGCTGTAAACGTATTGGATACAACAGTGCACGGAGTGCCACTCAACTCAGTTGTTTGCGGGCCGTCAGTTGTGTTGTGCGAGTGTTGTTGGTAACGTTACAGTAACGAGGAATATGCGGATATATATCTCATGTATGGTCGGGCTAGACATGGTACGTGAGGCCGCACGCTTGACAAGGAAGTATACCCTTGTAATGGAACAATATACCCAAAGGTTTTAATAATGATTCTATTCATAGTCGCTTCCGATACAAATATCGGTCGATTTATCTTGAAACAATAGGTGGAGGTTAGTAATAGAGATACGTTTGTAAATTTTTAAAATGTATTACTTTTCACATGTCAATTAATTTAAACTGATGAAAAGACGCAGTCTCTGTTTCTTTAACTGTGAGCGACTGCTCTACTCCGAGGTTTAGACAACGAGAAAGAGGGGCAGAAAAATAAAAACAGATTCGTCACTGTGGGACCATGGAATGGTTTCATTCAGAAGTAATCACCACATTCGTTAAGACATTTATCTCACTCGCCCGACTGAAGCCCACAACCACAAAGGTCTCTCTTCAGGTCGTCAAAGATGTGAAAATCACATGTTGAAAGACTAAGACTACGTGGGTGCTGCGGTGTTTCCCAAGCAAACAGTTGAATAGAAGCTTTCGCCCGACTGGCAATGTGGGGGCGGGCGTTATCGTGCAACAAGATGATTCCATCCGACAGTGTTCCAAGAGCCAGAGGGCAAACAGCAAAGACAGCGGCGGAAACATCCCACATCAGTCACGGTAGGAAGAATGTGATGATGGCAACACTTCAAGCCACATGGACTTCTTATTATATCTTCCAAATGTAATTTGACTTGGAATTCAGTCACCCCATTTTGTGTGTACTATGACGTGGACACACTATGGGCATGGGGTCTAGCACTGACAAGAAACACGCATAGTGCTACTCCACACACCAAACACGCATAATTGGCAGTGCACATTTATTAAAGTACCCGCCATGATGTCTATAAAGAATGCGAGATGCTAGGCCCAAATATGACAGCCCTATGGAAGAAAGTGTTGATGTTACCATAGCAATGAGCGTTGTTATAAAGTTTAATGAACAAAGTAAGAGCATATGGACTATCAGACTAATTGTGTGATTCGATTGTAGAGTTCCTAGATAACAGAACGCAGCATGTCATTCTCAATGGAGAGAGGTCTTCCGAAGTAAGAGTGATTTCAGGTGTGCCGCAGGGGAGTGTCATAGGACCGTTACTATTCACAATATACATAAATGACCTCGTGGATGACATCGGAAGTTCACTGAGGCTTTTTGCAGATGATGCTGTGGTGTATCGAGAGGTTGTAACAATGGAAAATTGTACTGAAATGCAGGAGGATCTGCAGCGAATTGACGCATGGTGCTGGAAATGGCAGTTGAATCTCAATGTAGACAAGTACAATGTGCTGCGAATACATAGAAAGATAGATCCCTTATCATTTAGCTACAAAATAGCAGGTCAGAACTGGAAGCAATTAATTCCATGAATTATCTGGGAGTACGCATTAGGAGTGATTTGAAATGGAATGATCATATAAAGTTGATCGTTAGTAAAGCAGATGCCAGACTGAGATTCATAGGAAGAATCCTAAGGAAATGCAATCTGAAAACAAAGGAAGTAGGTTACAGTACGCTTGTTCGCCCACTGCTTGAATGCTGCTCAGCTGTGTGGGATCTGTACCAAATAGGGTTGATAGAAGAGATAGAGAAGATCCAACGGAGAGCAACACGCTTCGTTACAGGATCATTTAGTAATCGCGAAAGCGTTACGGAGATGATAGATAAACTCCAGTGGAAGACTCTGCGGGAGAGACGCTCAGTAGCTCGGTACGGGCTGTTGTTAAAGTTTCGAGAACATACCTTCACCGAAGAGTCAAGCAGTATATTGCTCCCTCCTACGTATATCTCGCGAAGAGACCATGAGGATAAAATCAGAGAGATTAGAGCCGACACAGAAGCATACCGCCAATCCTTCTTTCCACGAACAATACGAGACTGGAATAGAAGGGAGAACCGATAGAGGTACTCAAGGTACCCTGCGCCACACACCGTCAGATGGCTTGCGGAGTATGTATGTAGATGTACATGACGTTAATATTGCTTTAAGTAGAACTTAAGACGGGTATTTTGATAAAATAATATTCACAGCCTAGATTTAGGTCCTCAGTCTTGCACTTATGCACACTCTGTAGCAGAACCAGAATGTGGTACCCAAAGTGCTCCTCTAGGGCATCAAACACTTTCCTGCTTCGACATGGCCGAGCTCCGTCTTGCATGAATCACAACTTAACTAAATCAGGGTCATTGATAATGGGTGTGAAATAATCTTCCAAAAACTTCACGTACCGTTCAGTAGTCAACGTTTCATCAAGGAATATTGCACCGATTATTCCGTGACTGGACATTGCATACCACACAGTCACTCGTTGTGTGTGAAGAGAATTCTCCATCGTTAAATGAGAATTCTCAGTCGCCCAAATGCGCCAATTTTGCTTATTGACGAAGCCAACCAAATGAAAGTGGGCTTCGTCGCTAAACCAAGCCATTCAATTCCCAGCACGCCTCGCGGACAACCGTGCAGTTTGAACGTCCTCACACAAATCGTTCAGAAGTAATAGTTCAGTAATTATGATCCTGTACGACAATGAACAATTAGCAGTGCTGGGCACTACCTTGCACACAGTGATGATGAGCTGCGAGCAGTATCTGCGCTGACTGTAAACCGTCTCTTTTTTGCACATGCGTTCACTCTCCTCCATAAGACTGAGTGGCACATGTGACAAAAGCGACAAATTCCCTACAACAGATACTGCCGGAGAGAACAGTCGAAAAATGGTTAAATGTAAGATAAATGGTTTTAAAAATCAGATAAAAGACTAGCAATACTAGCAGATGTTAATGTAAGTCATGTTGATAAAAATGCATGGGATCCATGCTGAGCATAAAGACGTTTTTGTCCTCTATCAGCAAACTTCTCGTGATTTCAACAATAGTAACATCAATATACAATCCATGTGTACAGTTTTACACTGCATCAAAGTGCTTATACGATACCAAATACCACCGCATTCAGAGTGAAATAACATTACTGGTTCCTCATGCACACTGAAGAAGTGGGTTATTTCAAGTCGTCTTGTGTCACCATATCTCCCTCCCTCCCTCTCTCTCTCTCTCTCTCTCTCTCTCTCTCTCTCTACCGACTACCCCATCTGTAAAAAGACTTTTTTATCTGTAAGTGTCGGTGTGATGCAAAGTCTCTCCTCTCTCTGTATAAATAACGAACTCCATATATTTTTTTCCAAGGACTGCGATCTCTCTCTCAACCTTTAGTCCAGTCTAACAGTGAATGTTCTAGGGAGGAGATGGTGCTGTGATTTTGATAATTTTCTCTTTCTCGTAGCTTTGTTAGTAAGTATGTAAAAAATTTCCAGATGCTGTGATCTAGTGCTTATGTCACAAAAAATTAACTACTTCCTAAGTATAAATACAGATCCTGGATTTTACCGTATTTTTCATATTCTTATCCATTTTCCCGCATTTTTCTCATAGTTTTGATGTTTTACCTGATATTCCATATTTTATATATTCAATACATGAGCGTACAAGTGTACGTATGCTATTCTTCCTTACATCACCAGATGTGGTTTGCTATTTTTTTACCATCCAACTGTGACACAGATTCCCAACCCAGTCATGCTGTCTACAACCTATAATTTTTCTCCAAATGTCAACTGTAAGTGCCAAAGCCACAAGCACATCGATGGATTACTGTGGGGTTAGAGTGTTGATGTAATTCTGTTGCAAACAAACTATAACTCAGAGTCGCTATTTTGTGTGTGTGTCAACTTCTTCGGGATAATTAGATGGCGGCTGCAGTGTAACACGTGTTAAGTTCGGCTCGCGAAATTTAGTTGATTTCGAAGGTGTTCTCGCAGGTGGTGCTGTGTAGTACAAGTGGAAATCGTGTAAACAACAGTGTTCTGTGCAGTAGTGCTATTTTTGTTTCTGTGCTCCGCCAATATCTTCGAGAAAATGGTAAACAGAAGAGTGAACAGCAGCGCGTCCAGCAGCGGGGAAACCGCAGGTGCGGCGGGTCTGCTCTTGGCGGAAGGTGCGGCCGCGGCTCCCGGTATAGCGGAGCTGGTCCGCTCTGAGGTAAACGCTGCGCTTCGCGATAAAAACAATCTCGATCTGATAGCAGGCACTATATCAGATACTGTAACGGTAGCAGTATTGGCCAAAATGCGTGAAACTGTTGAGGCCAATACTGCCGAAATTACAGCACTAAAAAAGTCGGTGTCTGAATACGAGAAAAAGACACAAGAGTTAGAGGTGAAATTATCTGCCGCAACAGACGAGCTAGAACAGTACTAAAGGCGAAATAGTCTACGACTGTTTGGAGTAGCAGAAAATAAGGAAGAAGACACAGACAACCTGCTTATAGAGGTTGCGCGTGAAAAATTAGGTGTTGAAGTGACCAAGGCAGACATTGACAGGAGCCATCGGGTGGGACGAAAACTACCAGGTGCTACCAAACCTCGTCCAATAATAATTAAATTTCTCTCGTACCGGAAAAGGGCAGAGATCTTTACCCAGAAGAAGAAGTTAGCAAGGACAGAGCTTACAATAAGGGAAGATCTGACACACGAACGGCTAAAGATTTTAAACAGTGCCATATCCCATTTCGGTCTTCAGGATGGCAGAGTAATCATTAAGACAGCAGCTGGAAAGAAGACAGTCACAAACATGACAGAACTGAATAGTATTAAGTGAAGCTACTCGAGCCAAAAGTGCAAACTTAACACCATTTGCAAATTGTAACAGCCCTATACTCAGATATAGTCTTGTAACTGTATTAACTTTTCAATTATACCCATATTTGTACCTTCAACTAATTGTTTTTGTAAGTGTATTAACTTTTCACTATTTTTTTGTGTCTGTAGCTCTAACCATTACTTAATTTTAGTTACTGCTAATACTTTTTTCATTTTCTCAGTTTATTCTCTTCCATTCTGTAATAGTTCTATTGCAATTATTAGTCTCTCCTTTAGTTCATTAATCACCCATCTCTTCGGTTTAAATTGTTCATAACAAAAATCACCATCAGTATCACTTTAGCAAATTTCAATCTAATTGTAGCTTCCTACGATAATCACTACCAGTATCACTTTAGTAAATTTCATTTTAATTCAAGCTTCCTACGATAATCTATTAATTATTAAGCTTACTTCTCTCTGCTGGCAGCATCGGCCTCTTAAATCACTCCCCTTTCCCTTATTTCCACCCTAACCTGTTTCAAATACGCTAATTACATTTCTCCTCTTACGACATAGGATACACAGTGACACACAGCCGTCACTATTATTGGTCATATTCTCCTTGCACCGAATACCACTAATCCATTTTCTATACTCCTGCAACCTCAGGAAATCTCTTGCAGTCGCCTTTCTTTCGGCATTCGCGGAGTCACAAACAGGGCGCGCAAAATCTCGGACACCCCTGTGTTATGTCACTCGGCGGAAGCACCGGCCAGTGCCCCTCGCGGCAGGTAGTGCCTAACAAAGGGACAAACCAGTCTGCCACCCTACTCCAGGCTGCTCAGCGGAACGCGTCAGAGCTTTTAGCAGCTCACTGCAACATCCAGTCTTTACCTGCACATTACGAAGAACTTAGCCTCCTCTTCAACCAACTAAACTACCACGTAATCCTCTTATCCGAAACGTGGTTGAAACGACACATATCCACTGCATCTATTCATCTCCCAGGGTAAACATTTCTTAGGGCAGACAGATCAAAAAAGCGAGGTGGCGGGGTCGGCGCGTATATACGAACAGATCTCAAAGCGAAAGTCTTATGTACGTCAAATCCTGCTGAAGAAAAAGAGACTGAATTCATGTTCATTGAAATAAATATACAAAGTCGGAAATTCTTGACTGGCGTCGTGTACAAGCCGCCAAAAATAAACTCAATGAGTTCCTTCCAGTCGGAATTACATTCATTCCAGTGTCAATACGAACATGTCATCGTAATGGGTGACTTGAACGTAGACCTGCTAAGAGACACTCCCTCCGCAATAAACCTAAGAAGATTGTTTAGTTGCAATAGCATGAACATTCTTCCATTACAACCTACACACCATACGGCGCACAGTCATACTCTTATAGACGTAATCGAAACGAAACAGACTGACAAAGTAAGAGATGTTGGTCAAACATCGGCCCCTGGCCTCTCAGCACATGATGTAATATTCCTGGCCTACTCTGTGCAGCCCCCAAGGATCAAATCGCGTTACATAACTTGTAGGAACATGAAACGTATAGACCTTGACGCTCTAACAGCCGATTGCTCAGAAATGTCATGGCATCAAATAATCAGAGAACCTACAATCGACGGCAAAATTAATGAACTTGGTGATAAACTCACTGCCCTCTATGACAAACATGCACCTGTGCGCACAGTCCGTGTAAGAAAATCTCCTGCTCCATGGCTGACAGCTGAATTACGTCAAATGATGACTAATAGGGATGCTGCCCACAGGCGTTTCAAGGCAGATCCGAAACCCGAGCGTTTCGAAGAATACAGAAAGCTACGGAACAGAGTGAAACAATGCATTCGCAATGCTAAAATCAGGCACGCTCGCTCCCTTGTATGCAGCGATCTGACGCCCACGACTCTATGGAAGAATCTCCGTAGCTTGGGGGTCGAAAGGCAAAATCGGAAACTACTCTTCATGTGTCAGCTAACGAATTAAATGAATTCTTCTCTGCACCTCTGAATACCAGCACGGCTGATAATTACCGTCCACAAGAATCCCCAAACAGGATAACTAACAACGATAGCTTCCATCTAAAACATGTAACAAATAACACAGCAAGAAAAGCAATAATGAGAATCTCTTCTGATGCAGTAGGCAACGACAGTATCGGTATAACCATGATTAAGAATGTTGCCGATATCTTAGTACCTGTCTTAACTGACATATTTAATTTTTCCCTCGTGAACGGAATATACCCCACTGCATGGAAAAGAAGCATAATTCGACCCATCCCTAAGATCGAAAACCCGCAACTGCCTAGTGATTACCGACCAATTAGCATACTGCCTGCTGTTTCCAAAGCACTCGAATATATTGTTCATGACCAAATCACTGAACACTTGCATGAATTCAGCCTATATGACAAATTTCAATCCGGTTTCCGTAAACATCACAGCACAAACACTGCTCTAATTAAAGTAACCGATGACCTGAAATGTGCCATCGACAATCGAAAGGCAACAATATTGACGCTACTGGACTTCAGCAAAGCTTTTGACACTGTTAACTTTGACATATTGCTCAGAAAAATGCAACAGCTTAATTTCTCTGATAGTGCAATGAGATAGTTTGAAAGATACTTAAAAGACAGACAGCAATGTGTTGTCTGCGTAAATGAAAAATCTTCCTGGAAACATGTTTCCTTGGGAGTGCCACAAGGATCAGTCTTAGGACCACTTTTGTTTTCTTTGTATGTCAACGACATTTCGTCGGTTCTGTCCTCCTGTAAATATCATTTCTATGCCGACGACCTCCAGCTCTACCTAAGCGTCAGACCTGAAGACGTAAACACTGCAATCGCTCAGATGAATGATGATCTGTCTTCGGTAGTGACATGGGCGAAAAGCCTGGGGCTTAAACTAAATGCAAAAAAGACGCAAGTAATCTTAATAGCCCATCAGAAATCAATAAGTTCAGATTTCCGCGAACGGCTAGCTCCAATTCTACTCGACGGTACTCCAATACCATATCAGAAAACAGTGAAGAACTTGGGTGTAACTTTGGATGAGCATCTCAACTGGGCGGAGAATACAGTCGCAGTGTGCCGAAAGACGTCTGCTTGTCTCTATGCTCTCAAAAAGTTTCGGAACATATTTCCACAGGACTTGAAACGCCAGCTCGTGCAAGCACTCGTTCTACCGAACCTCCACTATTGTGATGTGATTCAACAAGGCACGAGTAGTGAAAACAAAAGACGGCTAGAGCTAACCATGAATGCCTGTGTGCGTTACACCTGCAACATTCGCCGATATGATCATGTTAGTGCTTCATACGCCGAGCTAAAGTGGTTGCGGCCGGACAAATTGCGTGACTACCACACTCTATGTCTACTTCACAGACTCCTCGTCGCGCAAGCACCCCAGTACCTTGCTTCAGAGATTAAAAACCTGTCATGCCATCATAATCGAAACACTAGGTCACTCTTATTTGGTATCCTAACTGTGCCCACTCACAAAACAAAAACTTTTGCAAACTCCTTCTCAGTTGCCGCTGTCCGCCTCTGGAACAAACTGCCCCTTACCTTGCGCAAAATTCAATCTCCTGCTGCTTTTAAGAAGAAGTTGAAGCATTTCCTACTATCATCCTCATAAAGTTCTCCACAAAATTAATGTACCAGGCCAATCCTCTCATCTGTCAAATAGCAAAGCTAGCGTCTTCTATCTTGCTCCTGAGATGCCTTCCCCTTCATCTATCTCTATTAGCCAGGCAATCTTCTTTTCCTTTATATTTCCTTAATTATGTTTCATCACGTCTATTCTTCTCCTCCCTTCACCATGAGTCTCCCTCATACTCCCTGCTGCCAGCACTCCTATCCAAAATTTGTCTCTTCAATAATGTCTAATTATAACAGTACTTATGATCTACGAATATAAACTCTATATGTATGTATTTTTCCAGTTGTACCTTTCTAATTGTTTATTTCACTTTTTGTACTAGATGTAGTTTAACATGCCTATTAAAACGTATGAATGTAAAATAAGTAGAATGCCTGGTTGGATGTAAGAGAGGGCCTGATGGCCCTAATCTTGCAGGTTAAATAAATCAATAAATAAATAAATAAAAAATAAACTTGCTGCATATTCCTTACAATCCAATATCTGACTTCGTTACCTCTGCCTGGCATGAAGTAATAAAGCTAGAAGCTTCCCATGTCTCTGTGTGTTTTCCAAGTATATCCCCTGCTCTTGTGATTCTTGAACAGCTTTTCACCATCACCATCTGAAATTTACTGCAGAACTCAATTACTCTTTCTCCTCTAACATGCATCTTACCAACCCAATATTGTCCAGTAGCCTTCCCTGCTATTCCCTCCCGTACATACACGTTCCAGTCTCACATGACTATTAGATATTCATCTTTCTTTACACACTGAATTACTTACCGCATAGCTGGCGGGGTGGCCGAGCAGTTCTAGGCGCTACAGTCTGGAACCGCGCGACCGCTACGGTTGCAGGTTCGAATCCTGCCTCGGGCATGGATGAGTGTGCTGTCCTTAGGTTAGTTAGGTTTAAGTAGTTCTAAGTTCTAGGGGACTGATGACCTCAGAAGTTACGTCCCATAGTGCTCAGAGCCATTTTGAACTTACTGAATATCGTCATATACTTTATCTGTCTCTTCATCTGGTGCTTGAGGCGCTGGCATGCATACCAGAACTATCGATGCCGTCCTGTCGAATCAATTCTATTGCTGAACTGTTCACGGTAGCTCACTCACTGCTCAACTTTCCTTTTCATAATGAATCCTAGTGCTGTTGCTGATATTATCCTATATTGTTCTGACTAGAAATCCTTGTTTTCTTTCCGATTCGCTTCACTGATCCCTACCTACTGGATCTAGTTTCAGCCTTTGTATTTCACTTTCCAGATTTTCTAGCTTTCCTGCTTCGTTCAAACTAACTTCATAGCAGCACCTTTGGTACCAGTCACCAGGTGGAAATGATTACGCTTATAATTATGCAACTTTCAAGGCGTTTGCTGGGTTGGAAAAGCATTCGCGGGTATACCCTATACGTTAGAGTTAGATGGGTGCTCTACCCTGCAGGCTGTGTTGTTAATTGTTTGAGATAGTACTTACCTCCCAAGGTGTGTATACTTTGTAACGCTGTGCTATTTCTTATACATAAACGTTATTTTTGTTGAGAAGCTTCAGAATTTTGCAGTGACGTCAATATTTCCACCAGTGTAATAACGACCTCGTTTTAACACACCCTAGTACTGTAACGATGGGTTTGAGAGAGGTTATACATTGAGTTACAGTATTTCTTTTTGGTGTTTCGACCTGGGTAGTTGTATCGAGATGATGGACTCACACAAGTCACCTAGAAGCGTGGATAGACTAACAGTTTGCAAAACATCTAATAACTCGTCAGAATCAAATTTAGAAACAACGTCATGTTGGAAATCGGTAAAACTACAGTGCTTATAGGATTTCCACCGACGGGTTCATTTCTGTCATACACTAAGACGTCACAAATACTAGTAACGAAGATAAATAATAATGTCACATGCTGCATGGTTAATGGCTCAGAGCATCAAGATGTTGATGTGATGTTGACGACACGTCTTAGTAATTTGATAAAATATGTAATATATTAGGAAGATACGAAAAATGTGAAAAATACGTAAAATTATTGAAATTACTCAAAAACATGGAAAAATACGGAAAAGGGGTGAAATCTGAGTAAAACTGTGGAAAATATTGGAGAAAGAGGGTAGGTACATGTATGATTGGGTGTGGTCTTTGCTGGTGCCTCACCTGACGTCATATTAAGTCTTCATTATCAGATAGAGCTCGAAGGACATTAAAAAAGGAAAAAGGCTACCCTGCGATAAGGCCATGGAGACCATGCGACAGTCGACTGACCGCCATTAGTCGACTGACCGCCATTTCATCCTCAGTCATTCATCATCGGATGGAGAATGGAGGAGCATGAGCACACTGCACTCCTGGCCTTTTGTCGACGTGCCGACCCTACATCTCATATCGTAGCTCCTCAGTTGCCCTCATGAGGCTGAGAGAGCCACAACCCAGCCCTCTCACCAAGGAAACTTACGGCAGTTCCAGGAACCTAATCTGTGTCCCCTGCAGGAGGGTATGTCGCGTTGACCACTCAGCTGCAGATATGGAATGAGGGACACGCCTTAAGGCAATTTGGTCAAACAAGTGATTGAAATGCCTCTCAGCACTATGGGACTTAACATTTGAGGTCATCACTCCCCTAGAACTGAGAACTACTTAAACCTAACTTACCCAAGGAAATCACACACATCCATGCCCGAGGCAGGATTCGAACCTGCGACCGTAGCAGCAGCGCGGTTCCGGACTGAAGCGCCTAGAACCGCTCGGCCACAGCGGCCCGCTGGCAATTAGTTATTAACTAATAGGCACAACCTGATCCTTTCCCTGTTGCCCATATCCATAGTGGACACCCCCACAGAAAGGTCGCAGTTACAGAAGATGAAATTTTGGAGGGGCTGCTTCGATTTCATTAGACCAGGGGGTGAAGGTTGGGGAGGGGAGGGAGAGAGTGGAAGGAGGAAGGGGTTGCAGTTCCCGGGAAGAGGTAGTGTGGGGTGTGGCCTAGATTATACGTCACGCAGATGTGTAGCCTGACACTGGATGTGTAGCCTAGTACTTCCTTAGCCTATCAATGACCTTAAGATAAGGTCGTTATCTGTGCTTGAAACCGCACCGATCACCCATTTACGTTTACACAGAATCAAGTCCTTGATGGCTGGTAACAATAAAGTCGAAATTATCTTGCAAACGGTTCGTCTACGCACTTAAGTTTACTGAGAAATTATTACTTCTAGTATCGTGTACTTTCAATTGTAAACATGTACACCAGTAATTACGACATACCTTTTTTCCATACTGTTGCGTTGAGATTTGCTAGTGCCTCTGTCAGCAAATCAGAATGCTATAAACATTTGTACGAAAGGTGGTTCTCCAGACGTAAATACCTCTCTTCGTGACGTTCGCCTGATAAAACCTTTTTCATGGTATTAAAATACTGTAGAATATTATAAAATATTGTAAAGTATTGTAACACGAAGGACACACAATGAGTGTAGATCACTTACCAATGAAAGGCAAAGGTCCCGAGTTTGAGTCTCGGTCCGGCACACAGTTTTAATCTGCCAGGAAGTATCATGCCTGGGATTGATTGAAAAGGGCTGTGTATGGACGACGTGACCCACCAACCACTTTGAGGGATCTACGCCGAATCGCCGTTGAGGAGTGGGAGAATATGGATCAACAGTGTGAGTAGTATGCCACGACAAATACATGCTTGCGTCAATGCAAGAGAATGTGCTACTAGGTATTAAAGGTACCGATGTGTACAGCAGTCTGGACCACCACCTCTGAAGGTTTCGCTTTGTGGTGGTACAAATGCAATGTGTGGTTTTCATGAGCAATAAAAAGGGCCTAAACGATGTTTATGTTGATCTCTATTCCAGTTTTCTGTACAGGTCCCGGAACTCTCGGAACCGAGGTGATGCAAAACTTTTTTTAATGGGTGTATAAATGTCAGTATTAAGTAGATAATAATAATAGAAAATAGTATGAGCGGGACTCGAGCCAAAGATCCATCGATTACAGAATAAGAACGCTAACCACCCACCTCGGGCTCTCAGTAGCAACCCATCGGTACATCTCTGATGAGTGAAACTTATCTTGCGATTTTCTCGAAATCGAATGAGTAGTGCATCTTACTACTTACACATTGCATTCTCCTAATGGACTACTGAACTTATACAGACTTTGACGTAAATCTGTGATCGGAACGTCGTGGCCACCCCTTATAAGAAGCAGCTTGTGCTGCTTGATTGAGTGACAGAACCGACACGTTGGGCGCTCCGCACACTCACCCACAGCCAGCCAATCAGCAGGCAGCAAAATCTGGCCAGACGGTATCAAGAGAGTGATTATCAAAAATCACGCCTATAACTGTACAGTATTCAGGAAGATATCTTAACGATTAACACAGAATTAAAACAACACGTAAACTACTCCACTAAAGCGATCTTCAAAGGCGACTCTATAAGACATAATTTTGAGACCAGAGAATCGCCTTGAGGTTTTTCGAAGCGAACAAAATTTCTTTTTACACACACCAGGACGCACCAGACGAAACCTTACCAGCCCAGATATTAATAGAAGCAGAACTTCGGAACCATGCATTTTTACAAGCAAAGGTTCACTAATTTGAAAGAAGAGACGAAGAAACACAAAAAGTAATACCACAATCGGTGTGTAGCGTTTCCTTACCATAATCAGTCTGATGCTAACGTATCTCGAAGCGTGTGAGCAGTCCATATTGTTTGCCTTTTATGTATTCTGTTTTAAAAATTTTGTGACTAAAGCTTTATCGCTTGATATTTAGTTCTATAAGTGAGATGTCAGATTGAGAGTTTTACTTCTGATGAAAGCATTCATGGCAGTGCCGAAACCTAGTTCAAAAGACTTCTTTTTTTGCGACCGAAGGCTGCTATTGTTTAATTTTAGTGTTGAGAATATCTCCACCCCGTCGTACTCTTATGGATTTAGGGACAGCCCTGCAGGATTCATGGTGTCATTTCCCTCCAGCACCACTTCAGACATTAGTGGAGTCCATGCCACATCGCGTTGTGGCACTTCTGCGAGCTCGCGGGGTTCTACACGATATTGAGCAGATGTACCAGTTTTTTCGACTCTTCAGTGTATAATGAACTACAGAGAAAGAAAAGACATATAGATGAAGGAAAAGCTAGTGACAATGTTGGCAACACTACAAAACACGATAAATAAATAGTGAACAGAGGTGTATGAAACTGTGTGTGTTAAACGTAAAAAATGCAGCGTCACTATTAGTGATTAACGAAGGAAGCCAAAAACGTGCTAGAAGACGGCATTTCTTGATGGAGGCAAAGAACCTAGCTGAATAATTTATTAACGAACTGTTTTTGATCTAGAAAACAAATCAAACTGTGAATATATTTAGTTACAGACCACTGAACATGCTTTACTTCAATAAAGCGAAAAGTGTCTGTTGATAAAAACAATTTTCTTGTAATTGTAACGACGGAACAAAATTACCACAGATACGAACGTATAATGCACTAGCATATGTAGTTAATTGTTGAAGAACAATGAGAAAGACCCCAGGACTGACAATAAATGTAAATAAAATGGAAAGTAATTCCACAAAATAAGACCAGAACAAGCTTGGGGAAATGTAATTCAGTCCCTGCGAAACAGCGGTAGCAAAGCGACAGAACTAAACCAGAGAAAGTCTAAGACCCTATATTCTAAAGGTGATTTCTGGTATTAGCACGTTTATCGAAGATCTTCTCTAGAAAAACATCTCCGCGATTATAAAAGATACAATCACTAGGCATCATTTGAAAAGTAATTAAGTGTTTGAACAAGTTCCTGAATGTGGGCTTTCAAAGAGAATCTATCTGAACAGCTAGAAATTTGACTGTTCAGTTTCACTTATCATATACCAATTCTGTGAAATTAAAACGTCAGGTTTTGTTCAATTGTGTGTTAGAAACTGTAAAAATTGAGTCTTACTGTAATTTAGCCATGAACGTATGTCATGAACTGCACTATTTGAAAGAGAGCCAATGTTGCACACAACATCCTTTACTACCACGCTAGTGACATCATCAAACAAAAATATTTTAGAATTACCTGTTATAGCAGAGGGCATGTATTTTATATAAATAAGGAAAATGAGTGGCCCCAACACTGATCCCTGGGGCATCATCTACTTCATTATTCCCCACTCAGACCTCGCATTACAGCCATTCTCAACACTGTGAATAATGACCTTTTACTGTTTTTTTTATTAAAGTAACAGATGAACTAATCTTGAGCCATAATGGTCCAACTTCTGGAGCATATTTCGTGATCAGCCCAATCAAATGCCTCAGTTAAATCAAAAAATATGCCTAGCGTTCGAAAGCTTTTATTTAATACATCCATTACCCCACAGAGAAAAGAGAATATACCATTTTCAGTTGTTAAGCCATTTCTAAAGTCGAATTGTAAATCTGATAGCTACATATGTGAAATAAAATAGTCAATTATCCTTATATACACAGCTTTTTCAATAACTTTAGCAAACGTAGATGGCACAGAAATAGGTCTAAAATTGTCTACATTATCCCTTTCACCCCTGTTATAAAGCGGCTTTTCTTCTAAGTACTTTAGTCGATCAGGAAAGGAAAAATTACAGATATGGCTAAATACAGGGCTATCATGTGCAGGGCAGTACTTTAATATTCTGCTAGGCTCACCATCATATCCATGAGAGTCCTTAGTCTTCAGTGATCTGACTATTTACTCAATCTCCCCCTTGTCATTATCACAGAAGAGTATTTCAGACAGCAACCTCGGAAAGACATTTTCCAGAAGAATTATACGATTCCTTGTAGAAAGTATTTTTTTTTTAAATTCACCAGCAACGCTTAGAAAATGATTGTTAAATACTGTACATATATCCGGCTAATCATAACAGAAATATTTTTACTACGAACTGACTTCATATCGTCGACCTTGTGCTGTTGACGAGACACTTCGTTCAAAATTGACCATATGGTTTTAATTTTAGCCTGTGAATTAGCCACTCTATTTGCGTACCACATACTCTTTGTCTTCCTAATAACAGTTTAAGTGCCTTACAATACTGTTTGCAGTGGGCTACTGTAGCTTGACTGAAAGATATCTCAGATAGACACAATCATTCCGGATCAGGAACATGAAGGACGGTTAGAGTTAACAGAAGCAGTGGTGGCACAGCCACATTTCTGAAAAACACACTGACGCACTCGCTCGACAATTTGCCCCCACTGAATACGCTGAAGGCAAAGACCCCGCAGTGCTCACAACATACGGTAATAGTACATCTACATCTACGTCTACATCTACAAAATTACTCTGCGATTCACAATTAAGCGCCGTGCGAAGGGTTCATCTAACCACTTTTAAGCTACTTCTCTACCGTTCCACTCTCGAAAAGCAATCGGGAAAAAGAACACTTTACATCTTTCCGTGCGAGCTCTGATTTCTCCTATTTTATTACGATGATCATTTCTCTCTATGTAGGTGAACGCCAACAAAATATTTTCGCGCTCTAAGGAGAAAGTTGGTGACTGAAATTTCATGAGAAGGTCCTGCCGCAGCGAAAAACGCTTTTATTTTAATGACTGCCATCCCAGTTCGTGCAGCAAATCCGTGGCACTCTCTCCCTTATTTCGCTATCATACATAACGAGGTGCCCTTTAGATGTCCTCCGTCAATCCTATCTGACGTGGATCCCACACCGCACAACATTACCCCAGAAGAGGGCGGAGAAGCGTAGTGTAAGCAGTCTCTTTAGTAGACATGTTACATTTTCTAAGAGCGTCAATAAATCACAGTCTTTTGTTTGCTTTCGTCACAACATTATCTACGTCATCGTTCCAATTTAAGTTATTCGTAACTTTAATCCCTAAGTAGTTATTTGATTTTAGTTCCTTTAGATTTGCGTGATTTATCGTGTAACTGAAATTTAGCGGATTCTTTTTAGTGCTCAATACAGTGCATCATCCAGATATCTTGCCTAAGTCATTTTGCAATTAGTTTTGATCACCTGATGAGACTCTACTTGCAGCGCACTTACGTCCTAACGATCCTCTAGACCAAAACAATCTAACCGCGACCTTTGAGAGATTCGAAGAGGTACTGAACAGAAAATATTTCGCCTGGAATTGTAAACAGAACAACTCGAAAGGATAGCCTAAAACAGAGGCACCGCATAATTTCATATGGCCCGGTGGCACAATAGGCGTACCGCACAACAGAAATCACAGACCAAATGTACTAGACATCACAATCCTAAGGAAAGTGACGTTCGAACCGTGTCTCGGGACGATAAATGGCTTGTTATCCGACCACTTCCCGGTGATCGGGCGGATAACAAATGCATTGGAGCCAACGCTTTCCCAAAATAAGAAAGCCACTAACTGGGACCAATTTGAGACGTATCTAAAACAACAATGTCCTGCCTTCTGTCAGTGTCGGAAGCAAAGCTGACTTTTGATCTAGCGATCAACCCATTAACTGAAAAAATCAAGAAACTGAATCGGACGGCTAAGGTAACCACAGATTTTTAATAACAATACCGTGAGGAATTTTCTCCTTTGTTGCAAAATTTAAAAACTAAAAAATAGAGATTGCAAGCCGTGCCTCCGATTCAGGGGTTCACAAGACAAGAGAGAAGTAAAGTGTCTCACCAGAGAATTTCATAGACGTACAATCGAGTGGGGGAACGAAGTATGGGAGGACCGCATGGAGAATCTTGTTGAACAAGCACGTAATGACTGGGAGTTAGTAGGCCTTGCAGGCTTAATCTTTGATCCGTTCCAAAAAGCAGATTGTTTGCTACCACTTGCGTGACACAAAACACGCTAAAACAAAGAGACTTACGGTATCGAAGACGAAGGAGTATCTACAGTTTGCGAAGAGGAACAACGCATAAGGCAGACTCGCAGAAACACCAATCCTATAGTCACAATGCCAGCAGGGGTACGAAGAATGATCAGAAACTTGAAAATCTGAATATAAATTCAGCCCCAGATCCTGACCGAATCTCTAACGAACAGCTCCAACACTTACCGTGGAAAGCCCTCGTATTATTGACGAGGACAATCAACGGCTGCTTCCTGAATAAGTATTTCACTAAAGCTTAGAAAATAACAAGGGCGGTACCAATACCCAAATCGAAGAAAGACTCAAGACAACCAGTTAACAAAAGATCGATCAGCCTTCTGCCAACAATGTCTAAGACCTCTGAAAGAATAATACACTCCTGGAAATGGAAAAAAGAACACATTGACACCGATGTGTCAGACCCACCATACTTGCTACGGATACTGCGAGAGGGCTGTACAAGCAATGATCACACGCACGGCACAGCGGACACACCAGGAATCGCGGTGTTGGCCGTCGAATGGCGCTAGCTGCGCAGCATTTGTGCACCGCCGCCGTCAGTGTCAGCCAGTTTGCCGTGGCATACGGAGCTCCATCGCAGTCTTTAACACTGGTAGCATGCCGCGACAGCGTGGACGTGAACCGTATGTGCAGTTGACGGACTTTGAGCGAGGGCGTATAGTGGGCACGCGGGAGGCCGGGTGGACGTACCGCCGAATTGCTCAACACGTGGGGCGTGAGGTCTCCACAGTACATCGATGTTGTCGCCAGTGGTCGGCGGAAGGTGCACGTGCCCGTCGACCTGGGACCGGACCGCAGCGACGCACGGATGCACGCCAAGACCGTAGGATCCTACGCAGTGCCGTAGGGGACCGCACCGCCACTTCCCAGCAAATTAGGGACACTGTTGCTCCTGGGCTATCGGCGAGGACCATTCGCAACCGTCTCCATGAAGCTGGGCTACGGTCCCGCACACCGTTAGGCCGTCTTCCGCTCACGCCCCAACATCGTGCAGCCCCCTCCAGTGGTGTCGCGACAGGCGTGAATGGAGGGACGAATGGAGACGTGTCGTCTTCAGCGATGAGAGTCGCTTCTGCCTTGGTGCCAATGATGGTCGTATGCGTGTTTGGCGCCGTGCAGGTGAGCGCCACAATCAGGACTGCATACGACCGTGGCACACAGGGCCAACACCCGGCATCATGGTGTGGGGAGCGATCTCCTACACTGGCCGTACACCACTGGTGATCGTCGAGGGGACACTGAATAGTGCACGGTACATCCAAACCGTCATCGAACCCATCGTTCTACCATTCCTAGACGGGCAAGGGAACTTGCTGTTCCAACAGGACAATGCACGTCCGCATGTATCCCGTGCCACCCAACGTGCTCTAGAAGGTGTAAGTCAACTACCCTGGCCAGCAAGATCTCCGGATCTGTCCCCCATTGAGCATGTTTGGGACTGGATGAAGCGTCGTCTCACGCGGTCTGCACGTCCAGCACGAACGCTGGTCCAACTGAGGCGCCAGGTGGAAATGGCATGGCAAGCCGTTCCACAGGACTACATCCAGCATCTCTACGATCGTCTCCATGGGAGAATAGCAGCCTGCATTGCTGCGAAAGGTGGATATACACTGTACTAGTGCCGACATTGTGCATGCTCTGTTGCCTGTGTCTATGTGCCTGTAGTTCTGTCAGTGTGATCATGTGATGTATCTGACCCCAGGAATGTGCCAATAAAGTTTCCCCTTCCTGGGACAATGAATTCACGGTGTTCTTATTTCAATTTCCAGGAGTGTATTATACAGTGAAGGCAGCCAGTTGTGGTAAATTACATCATAAGTTCCAAACAAGTTCGCTTTCCAGATGCACGTGTCCTCTGAGCTACAATTACTGAGAGTGACAGAATACATAGTGTACAAAATGAACCGCGGCTACTACGCTGATATAGTATTCCTTCATGTGGCGTGACAGACTGAGGACGGTCAAACTAATATAAAAATGGCAGTCCTTGGCGTAATTCCAGATTACTTAATTAAACAGACAGACAGTTTCCTTTCGGACAAAAGGTTTTTCGTGAAGATCAGTAGCCAAAGGTCAAATACGAAATACCTTGATCAAGGTATTCCACAAGGCTCTATCGCCTATCCTGTTCAAAGAAGGCGAAGGAAAACTTGCTTCCCACAAATTTCCGAAGTTTGAAAAAATTCAAAAGGAGATAGATGGGAGAACTGAGCGAGTGTGTAGCTCTTTCGAAACCCAGCCAGTGCACAGCCAATGGTTGGTTGGTTGTTTGTGGAAGGAGACCAGACAGCGTGGTCATCGGTCTCATCGGATTAGGGAAGGAAGTCGGCCGTGCCCTTTCAGAGGAACCATCCCGGCATTTGCCTGGAGTGATTTAGGGAAATCACGGAAAACCTAAATCAGGATGGCCGGACGCGGGATTGAACCGTCGTCCTCCCGAATGCGAGTCCAGTGTCTAACCACTGCGCCACCTCGCTCGGTGCACAGCCAATCTGTGATCTATAGTATTGTACTGGTTGAAAGTACTACACTGGCGCTACTCGCCATCACTTGTTTAGTTCGCCAAACAAACGGTTCAGCAATATGAGGACGACGAACCAGTACTTTATTCCCATCCAGACAACGTGAGATAAAAAAATCCTGTAGAGGTTTGTGGTCATATTATTTGGACAGTCAGCAACTGTTCCACATTGATCCCACTTTTTAAAAAATATGTTAACTGAAATCTATTCACGATGCGTATCGCTATTTCCATTATCAGAAAACAACAATTTTTTTCTTTTGAGGAGGCGCATGGTATCTCGTCATTTCGGCCAAACTTGCCAGTAGCTTTTGTAGCCGAAGCACAGACCCAACGAAATATTTTTGGGAAGTTTTCTAATTTTATAATCTGACCGATGGTGGAGTTACCAGCACGCATTGTGTATGGATTTAAATCAAATTAAAATGTCTGCGATCAAGTAGAATATTTCAAAATTAAGCATTTAGAAGTATTCAGAAATGACGATACCCATTTAATACTCAACATTGCACCAAAAAAAGATAAACAATGTTCTTATTTTCTCTATGCTCTATCATGTTCTCAAAACAACTGTGCCGATAGTAAGTTTATCCCCTCCATCCCATTTCACATACAATGCCACACAGTGCTTGAAGTTCAAATGGTTCAAATGGCTCTGAGCACTATGGGGCTCAACTGCTGTGGTCATAGGTCCCATAGAACTTAAAACTACTTAAACCTAACTAAACTAAGGACATCACACACATCCATGCCCGAGGCAGGATTCGAACCTGCGACCGTAGTGGTCGTACGGTTCCAGACTGCAGCGCCTTTAACCGCTCGACCACTCCGGCCGGCCAGTACTTGAAATCTTTCGGATTATGCCCCAAAGTTTCCATACACTTCGTATTTCACTCGATCCTTTATGTCTGAAGAAAAAGAAAAAGGAAAAGAGGTAGACATAGACAGAGAGAGAGAGAGAGAGAGAAAATGGCCCACATAGTGCATGGAAATCAGTCCTCCGGATTGTGCTAAACTAAAGTGCTCCCAAAACCATGTTGAACTTCATTTTTCTGATTATGAGGTATGTAGTAAACAGTTTAGAATAGCGATGAAGAATTTTCATAAATTAAATCTATTTGTCACACTTACCACAATGACCTTTCATACATCACACAATGCTGCACAGTTCTTCAATAGTTTGAACAACATTGACAGAGTGCTCACACTTACCAAGAATCAAGCTGGTCAACAAAGCATATTGCTGTTTCGAAGAAATTGTGCCCAACTGTTGTATGTACCCTTGTACTGCAGCTTCTTTCCAGTAATCCGTCACGTGACAGTAGCCTGTGACAAGCGTTCCAGTGGTGCTCACCCTGTCATCATCAGTTCCAAAATATGATCACAAGGAGAGCAACACCAGACAGCCTGCCATCACAAATCTCATCGACTGCAGTCGGTGTAGATCGATGTTCCATCCTTTGGCAAGTAAGCATCGTCACTGTAGAGAGGTTAACATTTAGACCTGATGAAGCTCTACTACTCATAATACTCTCCTCTGAAACTTCTGTAACACATTTCGTTACTAGTTCACTCAAATCCATTACTGGCTGGAGCTGCCCAGGTCAAAGACAGTGTAACTTAGCAGTGAAATTATTGAAGGCTTCTCTTCATCTTGAAAATACTGCTACAAGGAACACTGTTGACCACTACACCAACAGATCCATCGAAATATGCGACAAGCGTGAGTTTCAAAAAACAGTTCCTACATTACGATTTTGAAATATCCATGAACATAATCAAGTACTTATATGTCTCTTGAGAACCGGATTCAGAATTTATCAAAATACAAACTACTTCAAGCAGTGAAATCTCTCAGAACAGGACTGTTGTCACGGTTATGGGTTGTGTATATGTATAAACTCCGTAATTACGTAATATTTCATTTACTTTTGCAAAGTTTGTAAGTTTTTTGTCATCAGTCAGCCGATTTGTTTAATGCAGTCAGTTCACGATTTACCCTCCCATGTTAATCAGTTCACGACAGAACGGTAGTTATTCTGAATGTCCTCAGTAGTTAGCTGTCTACAGGATGTCCCTGAAACTTCGCAACAAACTTCGAAGTGTTATTGAGGGTGTCCTCAGGAACAAATTGAGGAGACAAACCTGTGTCTGGAAACGTCCTCCAGCGACGCTACAGAGCGTCGGAGCAATAATCGACAGCGCCTGCCACTAGGCCACCCGTTCGACAGCAAACGTAAAATAATCAGGTCACATGCGAAGTTTAAGAAAGGTTTATTTAAACTGATTATACACTTGTACAAGACAATGCCATCTTATGATATAAAAAGGATAAAATTGTGGTTCTCTTCCTTAAAAGATGAAGTCTATGCCCCTATTCTTCCTAGCAAAGTGGTTAATTACGTCGTCAATAGGACAATCAATGTCCGGATGAGTGTTCAACAGAGCTAAGCTATTACGTCGATCCTCCTTCATCGTCGACCTCAGCCATGTCTTTGTACGCCGCAATGTTGAAAAACGTCTTTCTAATGTAGCAGTAGATGCAGGTAGACAAGCAAATATTTTGTACAGCGTGTGCAAAGTAGGATAGTCAGATCTAGGACAGACAGACAACGCTTGCATAAAAGAATGACATTACAATATTTTTACTGAGAAATTACTATGAATTACTACTCTATGTGATCAAAAGTATGCGAAGACCCTATAACATTATGTGATTGCCTTATCATTTTAAATCATTCATTAATCGAGCAGTCACTCGGCAACAGCCAGTTAGCAAATAATGTTGCGAGAATGTAAAAGGTGAACGACCTGTGACGTAACTTGTTTATTGTCGAAGCGCCGTCAGAGATGCTGTGAGTTATTGACTTTGAAAACCGCGGCGCGAGAAACGGACAGAAGAAGAACACTTTTTTACACTTTTTTTTTAATGTACGAGATATTCTTGATGAACAGCTACTCATTCTCCTCTTGTCTCCTGTAACGTGTGTCGGGCGCGCATGTCTTGCCGCCGTATTATTATCGTTAAAAATAATATTGTTTTAGTGTAAAGTAAATGTGTAATACCAAAAGTGCCTAGCAGTAGATTTATTGTGCGACGTGTATGTGAAAACGTCGAAGGAATTGTTTTCATTACGAGAAGTGCCAGTCAAAACGGCATCCATGTTAAACCCTTCATTGCAGTGTACGTTCGTCTATTAATTGCCATAAATTCAGATTTAAATGGAACTGGTGTATGGACTATTTATTTAATATAGAATCTATGTCTCACTCCTTCATGAAGTTATTTAATTTTCTTTATGTTTCTGCCAAATAGAGAGTTCACAGTCACGAATTCTTTCGTCGAAATCGGACGGAAGTTGTATGCGGCGAAATATTTTCTCCGCGCCATGTTCTATTGGTAAATGCATGATAAACTACGGTCCCTTAGGAAATTCATGTTGAGCTATCCAAAAATAATTATATTTTGAATAGGAATTTACTCTCTTCCGCAATGCAACTTCCGACTGATCAGACGATCAAACAAGAAACAGCCGCACACGGTCGGCGTTCGCAAATATGTTTCCACCGCTGATTATAGCTATATGTTACAGCACAAAAGTAAACATATTGTTATAATTAGCGACTACGAACGGGGACATTTATAACTGTATGTTTATGTATACACATTACGTAAACATATCGTTATAATTGGCGCCCGAACAGGGACATTTATAACTGTATGTTTATGTATACACATTACATAAACATATCGTTATAACCCCCAAAAACGTACGTTTTTCGATTAGGTGCATTGTACTGCCACCTACTGCCAGGTACTCCATCTGTGCAACCTCAGTAGTCATTAGACATCGTAAGAGAGCAGAATTGGGCGCTCCGCGTAACTCATGGACTTCGAACGTGGTCAGGTGATTAGGTATCACTTGTGTCATACGTCTGTACGCGAGATTTTCACACTCCTAAACATCCCTAGGTCCACTCTTTCCGACGTGATAGTCAAATGGGAACGTGAAGGGACACGTACAGCACAAAAGCGTACATGCCGACCTCGTCTGTTGACTGAGACCGCCTTCAGTTGAAGAGGATCTTAATGTGTAATAGGCAGACATCTATTCAGACCATCACACAGCAATTACAAACTGCATCAGGATCCACTGCAAGTACTATGACAGTTAGGCGGGAGGTGAGTAAACTCGGATTTCATGGTCGAGCGGCTGCTCATAAGGCACACATCACGCCGGTAAATGCCAAACGACGCCTCGTTTCGTGTAACAAGCGTAAACATTGGACCATTGAGGAGTGGAAAAACGTTGTGTGGAGTGACGAATCCAGTTACACAGTGTGGTGATCCGATGGCAGGGGTGGGTATGGCGAATACCCGTGAAAGTCCTCTGCCAGCGTGTGTAGTGCCACCAGTAAAATTCTGAGGCGGTAGTGTTATGGTGTGGTCGTATTTTTCATGGAGGTGGCTTGCACACCTTGTTGTTTTTGCGTGGCACTTTCACAGCACAGGCCTACATTTCTGTTTTAAGCACCTTCTTGCTTCCCACTGTTGAAGAGCAATTCGGGGATGGTGACTCCACCTTTCAACACGATCCAGCAGCTGTTCACAACGTACGGCCTGTGGCGGAGTGGTTACACGACAATGGAAATGGAAATGAGCGTTTGGCGTCATTGGCCAGGAGGTCCCTTGCGGGGCAGGTCCGGTCTCCTTGGTGCAGATTTTATTACATTCAACGCCACACTGGGCGACCTGCGCGCCGGATGGGGATGAAATGATGATGAAGACAACACAACACCCAGTCCCTGAGCGGAGAAAATCCCCGACCCAGCCGGGAATCGAACCCGGACCCCTAGGACGACAATCCGTCTCGCTGACCACTCAGCTATCGGGGCGGACACACAACAATAACATCCCTGTAATGGACTGGCCTGCACAGAATCCTGACCTGAATCCTATAGAACACCTTTGGGATGTTTTGGAACGCCGATTTCGTGCCAAGCCTCACCGACCGACATCGATATCTCTCCTCACTGCAGCACTACGGGAAGAATGGGCTGCCATTCCGCAAGAAACCTTCCAGCGCCTGATTGAAAGTATGCCTGCGAGAGTGGGAGCTGTCATCAAGGCTAAAGGTGGGTCAACACCATGTTGAATTCCAGCATTACCGACGGAAGGCGCCACGAACTTGTAAGTAATTTTCACCCAGGTTGTAGGGAAGCAGCCTACTCACGCCGTAATAAATGCACATCAGTCTTTCTATTGTGTGCCAGCCAGTCCGCTGTAACTAGCTCTGAAGTCACAAATGTTGCGCAATACTTTAAAAATCAAGTAAATAACCTAAAATGTTTCTAGCATGTCAGGAGTAATACTAAATTAATATGTGTTGAATATCAGTTCAATAACTTTAACCATTATCGAAATTTGGACGTTTTTCTGTAAAAATCATTGGCGCAACAGAAAAGAGCTAGAGAATTCAAAATTTATAATTAAATTCCTTTTTCATAAATATTTAATAGAAACAGTACTTTGGATCTCACAAATTAAGATTTTAGTTGAAATTCATAATTTTCTGGTTTTTTGTCTTAAAACTTAAGGAAGCAAGATAGATTAAGTAGGCTAATAAATAAGGCTAGGATGTTTAGATTTAAGTAGAATGGAGATACGCTATAATCATAAAGATGTAAGAAGTTTCAATTGAGTAACTATATAACAATAGCGATAGTGTATCTCCAAAGGGCATGTTCAGAGCTCGTCCACTGCGTGCAGTGTAATTAAATTAATTCTCTCGCCCAAAATATTTAACTTAGCCACGTAAAACTTTTATTATGATTACTTACCTGTGTGCTGAATGCACATTTAAATTGAGAGCTTCATCAGCCATCAGCAGAAGAAGCGATGATTTATTCAATAACTTGAAGCGGTGCATTACTAGCCCAGCGGTTAGTCGGGAGAGCCGATTTGATCAGGCGTTCCCTCAGCCATCCGCACCGCGGCTTTATATATAAGAACGTTGCGCGAGGAAGCAAGGCCCCAGTTCTCTCCAGACGCTGAATAGCACGCCATCTGTGTCGGGAGTTGCGTCGCGTCGGTATCATTGCTACAAACAGCCTCGGATGCCGTATTAAGTCACTCGAGATACGCGTAACCATGAAATCATTTTCGAGTGAATTGTTAATTCTGGGTTGACTTTAATTATCGATCTTCAGTTTGCGTATTGTCGTATTTTCACGTGCCGCCGCGGGACAAACATTCTACCATTATTTAGCGTGGCGTTTGATGAACCTAATCATCACAGTATCGCGAGCATTCATTTAAATATTTAATTTGGACAGTTATAGTGGCATCAGCGCATTAGACTCTGAACTGCTCTGTTAGTTAGATTGTGTGGATTCTTTTGTTTTGAACTGTGACTTTCAGAATACAGAACGTTGTTTTTTCACGACCGTTATTAATTAGAAATCCTAGACAATCTCCTAATTCATCAGAGCTATAAGCTGTAACTATAAGTGTATTCTCAGATGAAGTGGGCACTAGGAATTCTAATTACAGGCTTCACGTTTTGCTAATCACTTTCTGGTTGCCAATATTGTAGTTAGAGAGCCAGTGTTGAGAACGGCGAAAGACAGCATAAATAACATTCTAAATAATAGGAACTGGTTTAACATTCTACAAACCTAACATTTATATAAACAACATAAAATTGACATAATTCCACCCGCCGCCCCACAAGGTGTCTGGATACTTTTCATCACAAAGTGTATTATTAATACTTCACAATCAACTGATCACTCCTACTCTTGACTAACCTTCACACTTGCACTTGCTATAACTATGATTTTTACTTATTCATTCTTCAGTTGTAAACTTTCTGCTTATGAATGTAAAACTGCTTCCTATTCAGCGAATAGTCCGTATTTATAACGCTACGTATCGAAGGTTCTGAGCATAAGAAAACAGTAGAATATTGGCCACTTTTCTCGAGCAAAAGCCAGACAGAATAACGTATCGAAATCATTAGCATGTCCACAACTTCTCTCGTAAGCCGCGCGGAGTGGCCGCTCGGTTAGAGCCGCCATGTCACAGACTGCGCGGCCCCTTCCGCCGGAGGTTCGAGTCCTCCCTCGGGCATGGGTATGTGTGTTGTTCTTAGCATAGGTTAGCTTAAGTTAGTATAAGTAGTGTCTAAATCTAGGGACCGATGACCTCTGCAGTTCGGTCCCTTAAGAACTTTCTCACACACACTTCTCTCGTAAGTATGTGTTAGCTATCTATGTGCCAGACAGAAATGTATGAAATACGATGACGGGGACGCGCGTGCTACATAAGAAAGTACAACTACTCGATAACTCGATTTAGTCGGGTCGACTGGCGAAAGAATATCGTGCTGGCGGGGACGGCGCGGGCTGCAATGCGGGCGGCCGCGCAATGAGGTTGGGGTGGCGGGGCGTGGGTGGGGTGTGAGGGAGGTACGTGTGCCCCATGCCCTCCTAATGTATCCGGGACTGTTACTGAATAACAACATTGCGACATGTTCCGCCTACGGTTCGTCAATGTACAAAGTCACGTTTGCGCCTATATCTTCAACGCTATGTAGCACTGTAGGATGACGTTTCGAGATAAGGTTTCCTATCCCTGATTCGTTTCTCAAGACAACCTTTACAATACCTCCCAGTTTGTCATAACATTCCTGGGACAACCTGTATATCCCATACTCTGTCTCCTCTTTACGGGTCTCTATAGCGCAATGAAATTATGACGTCTTAACGATTACCCCGTTTCGCTCTTTCTTCTCCTTCACATTTTCCACATATTCCTTTCCTCGGCTGTTATGTGGAGAACCGAACAGATTTTTACTTACTCTAACCACTAAATTTTCAACATCTTTCTGTAACACCACATCTTAAGCCTTCGATTCCATTCTTTTCCAGTTTTCCCGTAGTCCATGACTGGGTTTCGTAGAATTTTAAGATCCAGACTTACATTCTCAAAACTTATATTCCCTAAGTTAAGGATTATTCACGAGGGTAGTAGTCTTCATTTTTCGAAGAATGCTGTGCTAATCTGTCGTTCGCACGATGTCCATCATGCGTTATTTTGGTTTTATGATTGCCGAATACGCACATTTCATCTACTACGCATACGGTGGCAAGATGATCGCTGAAATTTTTGCTGCTCCATAGCTGTAGTTTGTAATACTTTCAAATGTAAAACACTGTAACGCCAGTACTTAGCCAGCAGAGGTGCAGCTTAAGAATATTTTCAATCTACAGTCGTAGCAGACTGATGTTAATGAAGGATTCTGTTTTCACTACCATAGTTTACTGTTATCTCCGAACGTAGAAACGAGGCTTAGTACACAGTCGGCAACAAGGTAGTTACAGGCGAAGCACAAGTGTTGGCTGCATTGCATCGACTGTTTTGTGTCGTCTGCTACGGGCTGCTTCCATTACAGCTCATTAGTAAGCGACTATCCGGGTCACAGAACCAATTAGACCAATTATCAGTTGCAGGTTGCCAATCTAACGCTTTGCAGGGGCAACAAGAACATGATTTTCAATATTTTATCTGAATAGTGACTGAATTAAAAAATTTAAAGTGCTGACATAATCTACTCGTTAAGAGGTTTAATCTTACGTGGAAGATTCAACACAGTTAGGCAAGTATTACAGTTACAGACTGTGTAAACGTCTTCAGGTAGCATGATTCACTACGCGTAATATATTCAAACAGTGCCTGAGAATGAGGGTAGTTATTGATTTGCAACTAACTTTACACATAATTCCAAACCTTTAAGAAACTTTTTCTCCCGAACACTCCCCAAAAATGTTGAAAGGGAAGAAAGTTATCGCTGACTGCATTCTGGATAATCACAGTGTAAAACAGTCGCATCGTGTGGTGATGTTTTAATGTATTCCTTCGTATCTACTAACTCTCTTCCCAATATATCTTGTATACAATATCCGCATATAGCTCTCAATGTACATGCAAAATTGTACCATTGTACCATACATGGTTTGAGAGAAATGACCTCACAAACAACGTGGTGCATGAAAAAGGAACTATTGTTTAGAATGGAGCGCAAATTACTCAGAATATACGCATCCAGTATTTAACAACGAGAGCACTTATCGACTTCCTTTACTGGTTGTTCAGAAACCGCTAACGCCTCAGCTTACAACGGGGTGATGAAGACTGGTTTTATGGTGTCGTGTGGTGAAGTTTGGTGACCTCTGGTGAGATCCCCTTTAACCTACTTTACGGTGATGGCAGGGGAGACCAGGTCTACCTCCACTAGGCGGCCGGTGTTGTTGAGGATCATGGCGGAGATAGTCTGATGCGAAGGCGTGGGTGAACTTGGCAGCGGTACGCGAGCGTCACCGGCACTTACTGAGGTCCAGTTGAGGTGAAGCCTCTTATGACACTGACAAGTTTGTTTCCGGGGCCATCCTCCGCAGCTAGCATAGAAATACTTGTTTTCTAAATAAAACGTTGTTTTTCTGCTGCCACTTAATTTACTTGGCTTGGCTTGGTTCAAATGGCTCTGAGCACTATGGGACTTAACATCTGAGGTCATCAGTCCCCTAGGACTTAGAACTACTCAAACCTAACTAATATAAGGACATCACACACATCCGGGCCCGAGGCAGGATTCGAACCTGCGACTGTAGTAGTAACATAGTCACAAAGCTAAACAACAAAATTAAGAGTAAAATAAAAGCAGAAAGCACCAAACCACAGACATCAACACAACAGAACCAAACACAAACACGCATTCCCATAACAACCACACAGGATAGTCAGGAAAAGATGAAAGAAAACACAAGATGGTACACAATGACTTACAAACATAAACTCACCCATAAAATCACCAACATTTTTAAAAGACAGGGAATAAACATACCAACATTTTCAAAAGACAGGGAATAAACATAGCATACACAACAGACAATTCTGTACAAAACTACACCCCGAAACTGACTAAAGCTGAGACATATACCAGAAAGCAAGTATATATCAACTACAGTGTAACAGTCGTGAAGGCAGACACATAGGATGAATAGGTAGAACATTTGATGCCAGATACAAAGAACACATGAGAGCCTGGAAATAGGGAACAAACCACTCCACATTTGCAGAACACCTAAGAGAACATGACCGCAAACCAACCACTAGAGAAGACAAAAATAAAACACACCTTCTAACCCTGCAAGAAAATTACCACATACAGAAAACGAAAGCAGGAAAGAAAACAATGTTGAATGGTCAAGAAGTACACCAGCCAAGCAATTCATTGTTTACACTAATAGATAAAATAATAGAATAACGCTCCCAAAGGGGATTAATATAATAATACCATCCAATATAATAAAAATACCACCCAACATCTTTACACTCTCTTATCCATGAACTCCTCCACAGAACATTGAAACGAAGAGTCAAGTCAGTTGTCACCAAAGCTTTCAATCACTCGCTAACAGCTAGTAGATTCATATTCAACACCGTACAATTCAAATCTCCACCGCCCCCCACAACAAAAAAATCACGCTGGGGCTCTCTGTCTCTCTCTCCATCTCTCTCTCTCTCTCATACACACACACGATATAAACATGAATAGCAGTTGATTTTGAACACATACTTCTTTAACGAAATTAAAATTATATTAATACCTTCAGCTGCTAACAGGCGTTGATATATATCAAAGGGGACAAGTAAAAATGTGTGCCCAGACCGGGACTCGAACCCGGGTTCTCCTGCTTACATGGAAGACGCTCTATCCATAATTTTTTTTTGTTCGTGGTGGACATCTGATGATACTCGTTCAGGTTGTTCGTTGATCCTTTCACTCAGTTTTTTATTACAGAGGGTAGCTAAACCCTCTGACCGTAAATGCTGAGCCACCAAGGGCACAGGGGATAGAGCGACTGCAGGGAATATCTCGCGCACGCCTCCCGCGAGACCCACATTCTCACCTTGTATGTCCACACATTACATTCGTAGTGTCCCACCCCAAAACACTCATTACTCGTGGAAGACATTCTTACTAAGTCCCGTAAGAGTTCGGCGAATATGTGTGCATTCGCATAGAAGAAGAAGGTCATGGCCGGTGTTGCCAGAACTATATACTTATATGGACATGGTGTCTGTTCTTTCGGACATGTCCGAAACAACAGGCACCATATCCATATAAGTATATACCTCATTAGGTTGGTAGTAAGTAGGTAAACACACCAAAGAGGAGGAAACATGTAATGGAGTTGCATTATTTATGTTATTAAAAGCAGTGTCCGAAGAAATAGTTATAACGAATGGCAAAAGAACAATAGTACACAACAAAAAAGAAGGAGAAACATGGTGAACAGTGCGAAAAAGGTCATAACTCAAAGTTGTGCTTATATGTCGGTAATAAAGTGATAGTGCGGCCTCCAGACCAGATGAGAGGAAACGCAGATCAGCAAATCGTAAGTAATTACTTTTTTACATACAAAATCTCGACGTGAAATGTTTGATAATCTAAAAAAAAAACTGTATCGTTATAAATCCCACTGATGATGTCTTAGAGTAAGAAAAAGCGAAACGCGTCTGTTAAATATAAATTAAGTGGCAGTGGGAAAAGACGGTTTTATTTGCAAAATAAGTATTTCTTAGTGCAGTGTTTCACTTACACTAAAAATTTTTCTTTGCAAATCAGACTATTATCGGATTATATTACATTGAGTTTTTGTTTTTTTAATTATTTAATAGAAATAATTTTCTTGTATTATATTGTACAATTTAAAACTCTGCAACGACAAAAGGCAGAGCTAAGCACTATCTGTCGGCGAATTAAGGGGGCTATAAAGTTTCATTTAGTTGTACATTTGTTCGCTTGAGGCGCTGTTGACTAGGCGTCAGCGTCAGTTGATGCTAAGATGGCGACCGCTCAACAGAAAGCTTTTGTGTTATTGAGTACAGCAGAAGTGAATCGACGACAGTTGTTCAGCGTGCATTGCGAACGAAGTGTGGTGTTAAACCTCCTGAAAGGTGGTGTATTAAACGTTGGTATAAACAGTTTACAGAGAATGGGTGTTTGTGCAAAGGGAAAAGTTCTGGACGGCCGAGAACGACTCATGAAAATGTAGCACGGATCCAGCAAGCATTTGTTCGCAGCCCAGGAAAATCGACTCGCAGAGCTAGCAGAGAGCTGCAAATTCCACAATCAACCACATTGGCACTTATCTGTCCGTAACTACCTGAACGTCAACTACCCGAGGCGATGGATCGGCCGCCAGGCAGCCTGTGACAGAGCACTTCTTTTTATTTATTTTTTTTTTTTATTTATTTATTGTTCCGTGGGACCACATTTAGGAGAAGTCTCCATGGTCATGGAACGAGTCAATACATGAAATTATAACACGATTGTAGAAACAGATAAAATATAAGAAACATATTCAGGCGACAAGTCGTTAGTTTAAATAAAGAAAATCAAGAATGTAACACTGGAATTTGCTTAATTTTTTAGCTCTTCCAGGAGCTCCTCGACAGAATAGAAGGAGTGAGACACGAGGAAACTCTTCAGTTTAGACTTAAAAGTGTTTGGGCTACTGCTAAGATTTTTGAGTTCTTGTGGTAGCTTATTGAAAATGGATGCAGCAGAATACTGCACTCCTTTCTGCACAAGAGTCAAGGAAGTGCATTCCACATGCAGATTTGATTTCTGCCTAGTATTAACTGAGTGAAAGCTGCTAACTCTTGGGAATAAGCTAATATTGCTAACAACAAACGACATTAAAGAAAATACATACTGTGAGGGCAATGTCAAAATTCCCAGACTATTGAATAGGGGTCGACAAGAGGTTCTCGAACTTACACCATACATAGCTCGAACAGCCCGTTTTTGAGCCAAAAATACCCTTTTTGAATCAGAAGAATTACCCCAAAAAATAATACCATATGACATAAGCGTATGAAAATATGCGAAGTATACTACTTTTCGTGTTGAAATGTCACTTATTTCAGATACTGTTCTAATGGTAAATAAAGCGGCATTTAGTTTCTGAACAAGATCCTGAACATGGGCTTTCCACAACAGCTTACTATCTATCTGTACGCCTAGGAACTTGAACTGTTCCGTCTCGCTTATAACATGCCCATTCTGTCTGATTAAAATGTCAGTTCTTGTTGAATTGTGGGTTAGAAACTGTAAAAACTGAGTCTTACTGTGATTTAGCATCAAATTATTTTCCACAAGCCACGAACTTATATCATGAACTACATTATTTGATAATGTTTCAATATTACACACAGGATCCTTCACTACCAAGGTGGTGTCATCAGCAAACAGAAATATTTTTGAATCACCTGTAATACTAGAAGGCATATCATTTACATAAATAAGAAACAGCAGTGGCCCCAGCACCGACCCTTGGGGAACGCCCCATTTAACAGTGCCCCATTGGGACTGAACATCATTACCACTCTCAATATTGCGGAGGATTACCTTCTGCTTTCTGTTCTTAAAGTAGGAGGCGAACCAATTGTAAGCTACTCCCCTTACTCCATAATGTTCCAACTTCTGCAGTAATATTTTGTGGTCAACACAGTCAAAAGCCTTCGTTAAATCAAAGAAAACACCTAACGTTCGCAACCTTTTATTTAATCCGTCCAAAACCTCACAGAGAAAAGAGACTATAGCATTTTCAGTTGTTAAGCCATTTCTAAAACCAAACTGTACATTTGACAGCAAATTATGTGAATTTAAATGCTGCAGTAACCTTGTATATACAACCCTCTCGATAAGTTTAGCAAACACCGATGGCATAGAAATAGGTCTATAATTGTCAACATTATCCTTGTCTCCCTTTTTATAAAGTGGCTTCACTACCGAGTACTTTAATCGGTCAGGAAACCGACCACTCCTAAAGGAAAAGTTACAGATATGGCTAAGTACTGAGCTAACATACGTGGAAGAATACTTCAGTATTCTGCTAGATACCCCGTCATATCCATGAGAGTTCTTGGTCTTTAGTGATTTAATTATTAACTCAATCTCCCTCTTGTCAGTATCATGGAGGAGCATTTCAGGTAACAGTCTCGGAACACTTTTTTCTAAGAGCGCTATATGATTCCCTGTTGGGACTAGGTTTCTATTTAGTTCACCTGCTATATTCAGAAAGTGATTATTAAGTACTGTACATATTTGCGACTTATCAGTAACACGGACATCCCCACTACGTACTGATTCTATATTCTCGACCTGTCTCTGCAGACCAGCCACTTCCTTTACGACTGATCATATGGTTTTAATTTTATCCTGAGACTTAGCTATTCTATCTGCATACCACATACTTTTTGCCTTCCTAATAACTTTTTTAAGCACCTTACAATACTGTTTGTAATGGGCTGCTGCATTTAGATTTTGACTGTTTCTAACGTTTTGATATAATTGCCACTTTGTCCTACAAGATATTCTTATCCCTTTAGTCAGCCACCCAGGCTGGCTGTTTGTGCTAGTACCCTGTTTTGAACGTTCTAACGGAAAGCAACTTTCAAAGAGCACGAGAAAAGTCTTGAGGAAAGCGTTATATTTATCGTCTACTGTATCAGCACTATAAACATCTTGCCACTCTTGTTCCTTGATAAGGTTTTACAAAAGTCTGTACAGCAACAGGATCAGCTTTCCTAAAAAGTTGGTAACTATATTTAACATGTGTTGCAGCACAAAAATCTTTTAGACTTAAAATTTGTGCATCATGATCTGAAAGGCCATTCACCTTCTTGCTAACAGAATGCCCTTCTAATAATGACGAATGAACAAAAATATTGTCTATGGTTGTTCTACTGTTCCCTTGCACTCTCGTTGGAAAGAATACGGTTTGCATAAGATTATATGAATTAAGGAGGTCTACCAGCATCCTTTTCCTTGCACAATCACTTATACAATTAATATTGAAGTCACCACATATCACTAACTTTTTGTATTTCCTATAAAGTGAACCAAGAACCTCCTCTAGCTTTAGCAAAAATGTTGTGAAATCGGGATCTGGGGATCTATAAATAACAACAGTAAGAAGTTTAGCTCCACTAAATTTAACCACACCTGCACAACATTCAAACACCTTTTCAGTGCAGTACTTTGAAACATCAATTGACTCAAATGGGATACCGTTTTTCACATACATGGCTACTCCCCCACACCGCAAAGAGCTCCTAGAAAAGCTGCCAGCCAACCTGTATCCTGGTAAAGGAAGCCTCTGAATTATCTCCTTATTTAAGAAGTGTTCAGATATACCAATAATTTCAGAGTCAACATCTATAAGCAGTTCACTAACTTTATCTCTAATACCTTGTATATTTTGATGAAATATACTAATTCCCTCATTAATCGGATACCCAAGCTTTGTAGAAAGTGGTTTCTTTGTTAGAGAGACTTCCCTTCAGCAGGAATACCTATCAGCTGACTTCAATCTATAAAAGGTACAGCTCTAACACCCACAACTACCGGAATTTTCCCATGAGTGATCCCACCACCCCCACCTATGCTGTCACCTATAAGTTTTGCCAACCTCCCCTTCCCATACCTGTTGAGGTGCAGGCCATGTCTAGTGAAACCCGTCCTACTGATAGACTCCACCGACACCACTGAAATGTGACTCATGCCTTCTGTCATCAGCGCACCCCCAAGTCTCATGTTATTACGCCTGACGGCTGTATTAAGATGAGGCCGATCGTGACGCTGAAACAGTTCCACGAAATGCACATTCGTGTTGCCAGTCTGAGTGGCTATCTTTTCCAGGTCACCATCTATGTCATACTCCCCATCCCTATCAATACTATTACCAGCCCCACCCACAATCACTACCTGATCCTCTTTAGTAAAATCCCTACATAACCCCCCTATGTTAAAAGTCACCTGAACCAATCCTGCATTAGGTTTCACAATGCTGGTGACCTGGTACTCACTCCCCAAAACTTCCTGCAACTGCTGGCCTACACCTCTACCATGAGAACTACCTAACAGCAGAACCTTCTTCTTTCTCTTAGACTTTGCAACTGTCCTAGCCACCGTAACTGCTGAGGTCTGCTGCATACTTCCTACATCTACAGCTACTAGAGATTCCTCTCCACTAGACTCTGACAGTTGGTCATATCTATTACAAACACCAATAGTAAAACTATCTGAAAATCTCCTTCTCCTAGTAGATCTCTTGCCAACAGCCAGCTCCCATTCCCCAACCCCCTTCTCCCTCCCCATCCTATCTAGCTCCTCCTGTGCGTTTTTCAACTGTACCTGAAGGGCAAAGATCTTACGCTCCTGCTCCTCTATCAACTTACTCTTGCTACATAACCTGCAGTTCCAGGAGAGGATTTCACCAGAATGCCCACTGGCTTCCCCACTGCATTCCCCCCAGTGAAAATACTTCGAACAAGTCTCACACCGCAATCCACTACTCACGAACCTACGGCAAAGCCCACACTTCTCACTCATGGTAAAATTTTACAATTATTGAAACAAGAAAACAAATTTATCTAAGTTCCGCTACTACAATAAGAAGATGTTAAAAACTGACTACAATTATCACAAACTTGCTCTACAAGGGAATTAACTACTGTTATTGACAGTATTAATCAACAACAAATGAGAATATAACAAAATACTAACACAGAAAGAAAATCAAACGTCTAATGACAGTAACGAACTGAAAGCAGTTCGCAAAAATTTCTTCTGAAGTTATTTCACCGGAAAACACCAAGAACACCGGTTGAAGACTACTAAAGTTCCTAAATAAACTACTATACACAAACAATTAATTAGTACTTAGCTTTCGATGCGCCGCTACAGCTGCAACTAGTCAGCGCGGAATGTAAACACGGGTAAGAGGCCTCCAAGAAGCCCTGATCTTACCCCCTGCGATTTTTTCTTACGGGGGTATATTAAGGATATGGTGTTTCGGCCACCTCTCCCAGCCACCATTGATGATTTGAGACGAGAAATAACAGTAGCTATCCAAACTTTTACGCCTGATATGCTACAGAGAGTGTGGAACGAGTTGGAGTATCGAGTTGATATTGCTTGAGTGTCTGGAGGGGGCCATATTGAACATCTCTGAACTTGTTTTTGAGTGAAAAAAACCTTTTTAAATACTCTTTGTAATGATGTATAACAGAAGGTTATATTATGTTTCTTTCATTAAATACACATTTTTAAATTTGTGGTATTCTTTTTGAATCACCCTGTATTAGTATATTTTGTAGAACTGCCTTTTTAAACGAGTGATATTTTTCAGAGCTCGAGTTCTGACCCCTTTTTCCGATAATTCCATATGCTACAATTCGGCAGAATAATTCCCTACGGTAAGAGATGAGGAATGGGCAGGTCATCTTATGTGACTGGCTGGTACTGCTGAGTCGTGACATGTCGGGTATTAAATATGTCCGAGATATGTTTAACTGATAACTTCTTAACGGGCTTATGACATTCACTGCAGACCTTTTATGGATTCATAAACCACGTGGAGAGAAATTCACCAGGAAGGTATCGAAGCCTTCTTTCATACCATACCAGGACGTTTATTTGAATTGAGGTGTCAAAGTCACAGGTCAAGTACAGTTGTCTGAGAAAAATCACTGAACTCAAGTGGGATACGAACAAACGTTGGCATATCTTCGATTTGCGACCGCGCCAATGACGTAATGTATCCACTGTCAGTGTATCCGATTTTATATCCACATTTATACACTTAATCAGAAATTCACAACTACGTCTTTGGAAGAGGGTTCATAGAACCACCTTCAGACTATTTCCTGACGGATCCACTCTCGAATAGGAAGAATGGAAACCTAAATTTTTCGTCCGAGCACTGATTTCTGTTATTGTCTTACGACGACTATTTATCCCTATCCAGACAAGAGTCAATAAAGTACTTTGCCTTTCGGAGGAGACAGATGGCGACTAAAATTTCGCGAAAAGTTCTCGCCGCAATGAAAAACTCTTTCGTTTCAAAGATTGCCTCCACAACTCGCTTACCATTTCCGTGACCCTGTCTCCGTGGTTTGTCGATAATATAAAACGAACTACGCTATTCTGAAATTTTCCTACATCTCATCTCGTACGGGTGTCATTCTTTGCAGCAATACTCCATAAGAGGATGGGAAAACATAGTGTAGGCAGTCTCTTTGGTACATTTGTAACATCTTTTAAGTGCACTGCCAATAAAACGGAGCTTTGAATTCGCCTTCCCCATAAAATTTGTGTGTGAATTCTAATTTAAGTTCTTCGTAATTGTAATACCTAGGAATTTAATTAAATCTACAGTCTTTAACTTTATGTGATTTGCATCAGCATCTACATGATACCTCTGCGTTTTATAATTTTTTATACGAGGTCACACCTAAAGAAATGCACACTATTTTTTTAAAAATACAGTTTTCATTCTGTATGTGTGAAAGTTTTACAGTGTGTAGATACATCCTTCCCGCTTGTTTTCAAACTTAGTTCAACCTGTTCCCGTGAGAGGCGCCGTCACAGCATGTCTTCAAGACGGCTGCTACACTTGACGTTCGTCAGAAGCAACGTACTGTCATAGAATTCCTGTGCTGTGAAAACGAGACCGTGGGAAACATCCACAAGAGGTTGAAAAAGGTTTATGGAGATGCTGATGTCGATCGCAGTACAGTTAGACTGTGGGCAAGCAGGTTACGTGATGAAAGCGGGCTCAGCAATACTGAGGATTGTCCTCGCAGCGGCAGGCCTCGTACTGCACACACTCCAGACATTGTGCAGACAGTTAACGAACTGATGACTGCTGACAGGCGCATCACAGTGAACGAATTGTCACGCTACGTTGGGATGAGAGAAGGAAGTGTTTGCAGAATACTGAAAGTGTTGACGTTAAAAAAGTTTCATGCCAAATGGGATCCCAGGATGTTGACAGTGGCTCACAAAGAAACAAGAAAAACGGTATGCAGCGAACTTTTGGAACAGTTCGAGACTGGTGGAGATGAATTTCTTGGAAGAATTGTGACAGATGATGAAACATGGCTCCATCATTTTTCACTAGAGACGAAGGGGCAATCAATGGAGGGGCATCATGCAAATTCACCCATGAAAAAAAATTTAAAACCACACCTTCTGCTGGAAAAATTATGGCTACGGTGTTTTTCGATTCCGAAGGACTCTTGCTCGTGGAAATCATGCCAAGTGCAACCACCATAAATTCTGATGCATATGTGACGACACAGAAAAAACTTCAAGTTCGACTGAGTCATGTTCTACCACATCAGAAAAATCAGGATATTTTGCTGTTTCACGACAATGCATGGCCATATGTCACTCAAAAAATCATGGAAGCGATCACAAATCTCTGATGGACAACACTGAAACACCCGCCTTACAGTCCTGACCAGGCTTCATGTGACTATCATCTCATTGGGAAACTGAAAGACTCTCTTCGTGGAATAGGGTTCGAAGATGATGACTCGCTTGTGCACGCTGCCAAACAGTGGCTCCAACAGGTTGGTCCCGAATTTTACCGTGCAGGTATACAGGCGCTGGTTCCAAGATGGCGTAAGGCAGTTGAGAGGGATGGAAATTAGGTGGAGAAATGAAAATATTGTTCCTAAAGGATGTATTTACACACTGTAAAACTTTCAAACATGTAGAATAAAAGATGGATTTTTAAAAAAATAGGGTGCATTTGTTTTGGAGTGACCGACGTAATTAAGTGCCTGTCAGGGGGTTTCATCGAACCATCATCAAGCAGTTTCTCTACCTTTATATTCTCAAAAATCATGGGAAAGAGAACACTTAAATATTTCCCTGCGAGCTCTGGTTTCTCTTATTTTATTATGATCATAATTTCTCCCAGTGTTGATCGGCGCCTACAAAATATTTTCACGTACGGAGGAGAAATTGGTGACCGATATCTCACGAAAATATTCTGCCGCAAAGAAAAACTCCTTTGTTTTAACGATTGCCACCGTAATTAACGTATCATATCCGTGACATTCTCTTCCCTACTTTTTCGACGTCCTCCGTTAATCCTATCTGACGCGGATCCATTATCGATCAGCAGTACTCCAGAAGAGGACGGACAATTGTAGTGTAGGCAGTCTCTTTAGTAGTCTTGTTGAATCTTCCAAGGCTTCTGCCAGCAAATCGTAGTCATTTTCCACTACATTACCTACGTGGCGATTACAATTTCAATTATTCGTAGCCGCGCGGAGTGGCCGCGTGGTTTGAGGCGCAATGACACGGGTTGCGAAGCACCTCCCGCTGGAGGTTCGAGTCCTCCTTCGGGCATGGTTGTGTGTATAGTTGTTGTGTACATAGTTCGGCGTAGTCAGCGCATACACAACATTCCCAATAGAGCGCGCCCCACTAAGCACAACAGCGCAGGCGCAGCGTTCGTCCGTCTCCGCACTACGAGATGGCGCTGCCATAAGGACGGACCTAATTCTGCTTCCGGCGAACCGTGTATTAATATGTAACGCACCCAATGAGATTGCTGCTAACGTAGAACCTTTTCTCCTCGCGGATCACACTCGCGCAGTGATACCTGAACGCGCGAGGTATTATAACGAGTGTACAGACGTCCGATTAGTCAGTCTGCATCAGTCTGTACCAGTCTGCATTAGTCTGTACCAGTCTATAGTCAAGTTTCAGTTTGCACCTAATAAGAGTATCATATTCCTGTACATAGCCATGAAGACAATTGTATAGACACTTTGTCAAGTATCAGAGATATGTGAGAATAAGATTAATGTACCAAGACCAAAGGAACTTCAGATTGTCAATTGTAAACAGCATCCAGAATCAAGTTAAGTAATTTCTATGATTTTTATTATTTTAAAAAATGTATGTGAAAGTTAATCAAGTTCTGTTTAAAGCCTTCAATCTGCTACTCTAAGCGTGAAAGTGGCATTTCTATCGTCTGACCTAATGGCAGAAGATGAACACGCCACGATAAGACCCCGAGACATATTGCTGACACTCGCCTACTTCGTTAGAGGGACAAGTCAAATAATCTGATGGTGTGTGTACCGAAGGTCTTAACAGTAGGCACACCACATTAAGCAGAATTTGGTCCGTCTTTATGGCAGCGCCATCTCGTAGTGCGGAGACGGACGAGCGCTGCGCCTGCGCTGTTGTGCTTAGCGGGCCGCGCTCTATTGGGAAAATTGTGTACGCGCTGACTACGCGGAACTATGTACACAACAATAGTCCTTAGCGTAAGTTAGTTTAAGCAACGTGTAAGTCTAGGTACCGATGACCTTAGCAGTTTGTGTGGTGTCACCGCCAGACACCACACTTGCTAGGTGGTAGCCTTTAAATCGGCTGCGGTCCATTAGTATACGCCGGACCCGCGTGTCGCCACTGTCAGTGGTTGCAGACCGAGCGCCACCACGCGGCAGGTCTAAAGAGACTTCCGAGCACTCGCCCCAGTTGTACAGCCGACTTTGCTAGCGATGCTACACTGACAAATACGCTCTCATTTGCCGAGATGATAGTTAGCATAGCCTTCAGCTACGTCATTTGCTACGACCTAGCAAGGCGCCATTACCAGATTATATTGATATTATTATTGATGTCTAAACAAGAGCGATGTTCTCCAATTGTGGATTAAAGTTAAGTATTCCAAGAACTACGTTCTTTTCTTTATAGGATAATTACTTTACCTTGTTCCAGACCTCACGCCAATTTGCGTGAGCTTAAAAGTGTGCATTTCGGCCTCCTCTAGCAACGCGGTGTTGGCTCTTCTGCCAACACTACAGTTTGTCCCTTAGGAAAAAAAAATATTCGTAATTGTAATCCGTAATTATTTATGTAAAGGTTTTTTTTTAAATTACCGCTACCAGCCACAAACTTTGTCAACTATTTTATTTCTTATTTATTTAGTGACATGTTTAGAGGGTTAAACCTCATCTTCAGGCTGAATGGCATTACAAAAACAAGTTTACAATACTGTCATACTGATATTACAAAGTCCTTTCGAAAATGCTGTGGTCATCCTGTGGAAGAAGAGAAAACTTAGTAAGAGGCGATGTCACTTTGGATGCTGGACTGATGTTTTCACGACAATGTTGTGTAACGGCCACTCACTTCGTTCTTCTGGCGTGGCAGTCTCGCTGTTGCGGTGTATCCATTTCCGTGGCTCTCCTGATCACTGTTCACAAATTGTCACTTATATAGCAGTAACTTGGAAACAGGATCACAAACAGTTCTGTAGTGCAGTGGACAAGATGGCGGTCGAAATACAGCTGGTTTTGATTTGACTAATCGATTTGTCGATCTGTGTGGCGTCAGATGTTTACATATTGTCTGCACGCCTTGTTATCGTATGACAGATATAGGTTAACGAAATATATTACAAATTGAACACATGTTACAATATTATTGAACATATCATGATATAAACTATTTATTTTACATATTTCTAAGGTATTGCTGGGGCTAGAGTCAAACGACTGTCATGTTTTGTATCTTTTATTCTAGGAGTACTGCAGTGAAATTGGAAAAGAAATGTGGATGTTTGAAGTCTGTCATTTCATTCAGGATCTCGTTATTCCCCATGTGGCCATGGATGAATATTTCCATTTCTTCAAAGATGTTCATTTTCTAGCTCTTTTCTAAATTATGTAGTACTTTGAGATCCTTGTCTGCTGTAACACTGTGTCCTGTTTCATTTATATGTTTCGCTATAGCTGATTTAATCGGTTTGCCAAGTCTGAAACAGCCAATGTGTTCTTTATAGTGGGTTTTAAAATTTCTTCCCGTTTGGCAAATGTAATATTTGTTGCAATGACTGCATGTAATTTTATAAATTCCTGCTTTGTTACGTTTCTCTGTGGGATGTGTGATGTCATGTATCAGTTTCCTTTTCAAGTTGTTGTTGGTGGCAAAGGTGACCTTGATGTCTGTTTTCTTGAACTGCTTGGCTATTTTGTCTGATATGACGTCTAAATTTGGTAACGTTATGTACTTGGGTTTTTTGATGTTGTGTGAGGAAGCTGTGTCACATTGTTTGCTGTTATTTTTAGTTGTGCATTGTGATAGTGTGTCTACTTCATGTTCGTGATAGCAATAATTGTCATGGAGTCTATTCCACACAGTTGTCTAGCTTACCCTATACTGTCGGGCCAACTGCCTGTTACTGACACGGTGGTCGCTTTCCACAGTATTAATCACATTTTCCTCCAAGTGCTGTGTCCGAACATTTTGGGTACATTTTCGTGATTTTCTGGTTTCTGAAACGACCCTCTCTGAGGAACGGCGAGACACTGTTGCATTCACTGAATGCTGTGGTTGTTGTCAGCGTGGACAGGTCTGCTGATCCAACCTTGCTGCCCGCCACCTGTCGCCACTTATCTTTCCATAAGTAAACACCGTGTCGGCAAGCTCTTGATTCAAATACGGAACCATTGTGTACTACGCTGTATCACGTCCACTATAAGGTGAGTCAGCAAGAGAAGTAAATCGGGCACAACATTACCAACTGCTAAGGCAGGAGAGGACGCCAGAGCTAGACATATGAGGAACAGTACCACCCACGAGGAGGAAACCTTGCGTACTGTAACTGCAGCTGCATGGTACAGCGCATATCAGACCACAGTCTCTGTAACAAAGTATGATTGAATAAATGGTCTCTGGCATGGAAACCATGCATTCCTGGACATAAATTAATTCCTCTCATTGATCACCCCCTAAAGTTTCAGCATTGTGAAAAAAAATCGCTCTTTATATACATTAGCTGTTACCAATGGGCCGGCCAGAGTGGCCAAGCGGTTCTAGGCGCTACAGTCTGGAACCAAGCGACCGCTACGGTCGCAGGTTCGAATCCTGCCTCGGACATGGATGTGTGTGGTGTCCTTAGGTTAGGTAGGTTTAACTACTTCTATGTTCTAGGGGACTGATGACCTGAGAAGTTAAGTACCATACTGCTCAGAGCCATTTGTTACCAGTGGCTGTACAAACATATCAGTAGTTCTGTTGTGATAAATCATAGCGAGTAAGGAAGCTATTACACGGCCAGTAACGTCAGATGCCCACACTTGTCTGCTCGTTCTGGTAAGCATAGCTCGTGATGTGCGCCCTCTCGCAACTGCCGCAACGTCTGACTAGGGCACATGCAGCGTTGCTGATCAGTAGCGTGTGTGCACGGGAGTGGGAATCTTTACATTACACAACGTGTAAATTATGCAACAAAATTTAATAATTTGTTAACGTACTGTATGTTCACCGAGGTGAAAAAAAAGATGATCCACTCCTTATTTCACCCTCTTAGCTATCTTTTTTCCTTCCTTTTTTAGTTTCTAAAGTAGCCTTACGTATTCCTCAAATTTCAAGCTATCTCCACAACAAATTTCACCTCACTGCTCCCGATGTGGAACGTCTGTCGCTATTAAGCCTTGTTCTGATATGTGAGGTTGACAGAGATATTAAACAGTGAAGAGGTATTCCGAATACTACCTCTCGGTTGTTTACTGGTTGGATTTTGTTCAGCTCTGAACTGGCTATTCATCTGCCGCACTGTGGTACGTCTACCCGCGGCTACAATCAACAGAACTCGACAACGCCCCTCTCACAACATGCTTATTACTCAAGATATTTGAAGGTGGTGGCGGTAGGTTTCCCCGAATCGCAGTAAACACAATACACCCGTTGACACAGCAACTGCTGAAAAGCCCGCTGCTTGCACGACCGTGGTAGTGGCGATCAAATTCGCTGACGTAACGAGACTTGCCATTCTGCACCTCTTATAACGACGGTGAACCCACAGTCCGACGTACCAGACAACTCAATTCGCTGCATCGACAAGAGCGTTTATTCCGAACGCAGCAGCCGTCTCTGTTTCTATTGTTAAAGAGTGTCCCCGCCGTACGAATGATATGATTGTTTTCCAGAATTTTAAGTTGTTGGAATGAGTGGAAAACTACGTTTAATTCTCCGGAAGGAATCTTTCACTCTGCAGCATTGTGTTCGCTGATTTGAAACTTTTTGGAAAATTCAAACTATTTGCAGGACCGGCTCTCGAAACCAGAACCAGGTCTTCCGCGAGCAGTGCCCTTACCAGAAAACCTATGGCAAAGTTTGGAAGGAGAGAAATGCAGGTCGAAATGGTTCGTGAGTCGTGAGTGCCTGGGTATCCCAGAGGTAAGAACATTACCGATAAAAGCAGCGTCCCGGGTTCGTTTTCCCGATTCGACACACAGTTTTAGTCTTTCAAAAAGTTGCAAGGCTGAGCATGTTTACTACCTTATTAGCGTCGTTATTGTTTGCAATGGAACTCTCAACGTAAAGAAACAGGGAATGTCACAAATGTGAAGACAAACTGTCGTAACAGTACAGGGTTTCTTCGTGCGTCAACTACACATAATGTTTTCACAGTGTAGAAAGCCTTGGTCTCCATTTATATTACAAATTCCACTTTTCGTGAAACGATTCGGTACAAACCGTACTGCCTGACAAAAATGGTGACGCGCCCAGAAGGACTAGAGGAAACGAAATGGAACTTCACAGTTTCGGAGGGTATGTGATGTCTTTTAAGTGATTACAAAATACAGTCGAATTTGCACAGAACTTGTTAGAATGAGCGCACTTATCACTGTAGTGTTGCACTCCTCTCTGGCACTGACTCGGCAGGGAAAGGCTAGCTGACTCACGATTTTTATAACTGGTCCTGAACATCCTGGATGCTTTCACTGTGGCAGAGTTGACGTCCATGATGGTCGTACGTATGTTTTATCAGAAAGAGATTTGACTCTCTTGCTGGCCGACGGCTTTCTCAACTTCACACAGACAGTCGATAGAGACACGCACCATGTGTGGACGAGCGATGTTCTACGATAATGATGGAAGCTGAAAAAATGAATTAAATTCTTGCCACAGGCGGTACTTGAAACTGTGTCTCCTTACTTACTAGGCAGGAGTGCTAGCCATTATACCACCTCAGCATTGTAGCTGACATTGCTATCCAAGTCTAGTATCCTGCCCAACACAAACTTCAATTCACACCTGCAGCTTATTTTCCCCTTCTTAGATCTTCACTATTGCTGAAGCTCTCTGGCACTGGAATAGCATTCCAACATTGGACGTAATGGGGAGATACCGTATCTCAGGTGAAGGTGATCTATAGATCTTATAATTAAATTTTCTTTGAGACATTTGAATCTCATCTTTACGTATGATAATAATGGAAGCTGAAAAAATGAATAAAAATTTTAATTATATTTATAATTTAATTATAAGATCTTTAGATTACCTACACTGGAGGTACAGGATCTCCCCATTAGATACAATGCTGGACTGCTATTCCAGTGCCAGAGAGATTCAGCAACAGCGACGATTTAAGAAGGGGAAAATAAGCTGAATATGTGAATTGAAGTTTGTGTTTGGGAGGGCACTGGACTTGGGTAGCAATGTCAGCTATAATGCTGCAGTTTTGAAATACCTAGCACTCCTGCCTAGTAAATGAGGACACCTGGTTTCAAGCTCCGGCTGTGGTACAAATTTAACTCATTTCTTCAGCTTCCATCATTATCCTAGATAAAGGTGAGACTCAAATGTATCTGCCGCACAGGGTAGCTGTGTAGTCTAAAGCGCCTTGTCACGGTTCACGCAATTCCCCCTGTTCAAAGTTCGAGTCTATCCTTGCGCATGGGTGTGTGTGTTGTCCTTGGCGGAAGTTAGTTTAAGATAGACTAAGTAGTGTGTAAACTTAGGGACCGATGACCTCAGCAGTTTGGTTCCATAGGCTCTTACCAAAAATTTCCAAATTTTAAAATGTCTCTGTCATAGCGGCCCCTAATAAGTTAGAGGGCCCGCACAACAGACATGCAAGGTGGGCTTCCGATCTCCCTTCAAGAGCTCATATCAAAACATCGCCAAGGGAATGTAAACATAAAGACTTTTCGCATAAACACGCCACTACTTCGTGAAATGCCGTGTGACAGAAGTGCATCAAAGGGAATTAATATGACTAAGTGTAGCACTCCGCAGCGTCGGCGCTATAAGCACGCCAGCAGAGTCAGGCCTGCAGTGTGTACCAACAGCTAGGACAGCTACGTCCAATAACTACGCCGGCTTTAGCCCAGTAGACACTCGCCATAGTCTTCTGTAGAAATTTATATTTATTTGGGCGTAACGCCACTTTGGAATTGTGTAGCGTAGTATTTTGGTTGTTGTTATTTCTTTTCGTTGCCTTGCAACTTTTATCTGGATTTTGGTATAACAAGAATTATTGTGTTTCTTGTTGTTCATGAGTCTGGAAATTAGTGCACGCCAAGAATACGTTTTAGTTAAATAAAGTATGTTCAAACTTGATCGTTAGTTCTTTCCTGCCGACCGCGGGACGCTATAGTCTCGAGGAAAATTTAATTATAAGAGCGTTGTTCAAAAATGGCACCGCAATAATGGGGCATGAGAGGTAACACATACAGATGTAAGGGGTCCGTGACATGCCGCTGTGCAGTCAGAGCTCCCTCAATCAGTTGCTGACCTGATCTGAAATCACACCTGATGGCTTCCCGCACCACGTCGCCTGGAGTATCACTGCTACGTCCCTCCAAAACATTAGAAGAACGATACCTATCCTCAGTTCGCTGCCATACTCGCCGTCGATGGACATCGGAGGTAGCGGGGAACAGCAAGTCATCCCGGAGCACAATGCGACGCCGTTCATCTGCAGTCCACGCCTTCCAGCCAAGGAACGTCTCCGAACGTTGTCGTTCGTGTTGAGGTGTCACCATAGGCCTTCGAATGTATCGGAAATTCTCCAGTCCAGCTGCTGCTGGTATCTGACCAATGGTGTTGGTCGATACAGTATGTTTCAGGGAGTCCACTAATTATTATCGGATGTCAGGGATAGGAAATTGGAAATTTGTGGTAAGGTCCTATGCGACCAAAGTACTGAGGTCATCGGTCCCTAGGCTTACACACTACCTAATATAACTTAAACTAACTTACGCTAAGGACAAAACACACGCCCATGCCCGAGGGAGGACTCGAACCACCAACGGAGCAAGCCGCTCGAACCGTAGCAAGACGCCTTAGACCGCACGGCTAACCCACACAGGCGACAAGTGGTTACGATGTGCTTCGTGCACAGTATGGTGATCCCCACTTATGGTGACCAGACATGTTCGACTGGAACCTTGACCATGAGTACGCTCATCCTCACGATATCGTGCACTCTAACGTCACGTCATTGTCGCATCCGCATGCCCTACAAATCTGACTGTTGCACGATTCGAGCCGCCGGCCAAATGGACACCCACAATGAAACACCGTTTAGGATTCCGTAAGATGCTCTCTCACACGAGTATACGGCGTCTCCATATCCTTGACAGTGATCACTCGACATCTGACGCTGTTCACGCCTCTTATATACCCTACCAAGCCTGGTGATAACACCAAACGAGCACAAGAATAATGCCCTCTGGTTGCCACCCTACCTGTAATAGGGGATTGTAACTCTAATCATTTACATACACAACTACAATGTGTACCTGTGCGAAGTTACAGTGACACCGAAACATGTCCTCTGGGTGCTTTGCTTCCTTTGTCCGGCAGTATGAAAAAATTGTCGTATCGCTCTGCTCCTTTTGAAAGCTGTTACCGAAGCAGTAAGACTGAAGGGAATACCAACTTTAATACATATCTATATAGAAAAACATTCACTCGTTTCGCACTTCGACGGTAGTAAAGTTCTGACAAGGGAACCTCCCCATCGCACCCACCTCAGATTTAGTTATAAGTTGACACAGTGCATAGGCCTTGAAAAACTGAACACAGATCAATCGAGAAAACAGGAAGAAATTGTGTGGAACTATGAAAAAATAAGCAAAATATACAAACTGAGTAGTCCATGCGCAAGATAAGCAACAACCATGAAAAAGCAAGATCAGGAGTGCCGTGGTCCTGTGGTTAGCGTGAGCAGCTGCGAAACAAGCGGTCCTTGGCTCAAGGCTTCCCTCGGGTGAAAAGTATTTTTCCGTTTATGTGACAAACGGTTATGTTTTCATCACTTTTTTGGGAGTGGTTATCACATCCACAAGAAAACCTAAATCGGGCAAGGTAGAAGAATCTTTTTACCCATTCGCCAAGTGTACAAGTTAGGTGAGTCGACAACATATTCCTGTCATGTGACGCACATGCCGTCACCAGTGTCGTATAGAATATATCAGACGTGTTTTCCTGTGGAGGAATCGGTTGACCTATGACCTTGCGATCAAATGTTTTCGGTTCCCATTGGAGAGGCACGTCCTTTCGGCTACTAATCGCACGGTTTTGCGGTGCGGTTGCAAAACACAGACACTAAACTTATTACAGTGAACAGAGACGTCAATGAACGAACGGACAGATCATAGCTCTGCGAAAATGAGGAAAGTAAACTTTTCACCCGAGGGAAGACTTGAACGAAGGACCTCTCATTCCAAAGCTGCTTACGCTAACCACGAGACCACGGCGCTCCTGAGCTCAAATTATCCTTGATGTTGCCTATCTTGCACATGGACTACTCAGTTTGTATATTTTGCTTATTTTTCATAGTTCCATACAACTTCTTCCTGTTTTCTCGATTGATCTGTGTTCAGTTTTTCAAGGCCTATCGAATGTGCCAACTTATAACTAAATCTGAGGGGGGTGCGATGGGGAGGTTCCCTTGTGAGTACTATATGTGAGTAGGCGTCCGCGGCGGGAGTCATTTTCCATAAAATTCGCCAAGAGTTTGTGACCGAGTCATGTTGTAAATCGAACCAAAACACTAGCCAGTAGTCCATGAGACCTTAGCCGGGGTATGTCTTATTCTGTTGCTATAGCTTCAAAGTTTCCGGAATCGCTTTAGATTTGAAACGCAAGCTGCGTCATGAAATCAGTTAAGCCTCATACACTTCGAGAATGAAGTTGGCATTGTGCTAAAGCTTTAAGAGTATATCTAATGATATATGGAACAAATTCATCACTGTCTTAAAGAGGTATCTTACCTGTTGTCGTTAGTCACAATATTCTCCACCCTGTACCCTTGTTTCTGCGTATATGTCCCAATTGATTAATTAAGACGCAAAGCTAACGCAGATATACAGAAAATCTAAATTGTTGACGCTTGCTGATCATCTTCCGTGCGTCTCTTGCTGCAGTGAGGCTGCGAACAGCCTCCCGAAACTGTTCAGCTGGTTACCATTTACTCGTGCACAGTGTTAACCAGAAGAACAATTTCAGGAGACTGTCATTTCGAGGATACTCACAGACTCGCAGCTTCCAAAAACGATCGTATTAGACAAAGCTTCGCTTCACGGTGTAAAAGGGAAATGTGTACACAGGAGAAAGAATATTTTTGGATTGCTGCCCACACAACATCTTCGTAAAAAAAATGTACTCTAATATTCTTTGTTGTTGGTATAATAACTTTTTTTGTAAATTCCGCACTTCCCCTCAGTTTTTTAACGAACGCTAAAAATAATGCAGTTACAGTTTCATGTCAGCCTGCTAGGGTTATGTTGAATTATGTTTGGTATCCAACCGCTGCCACTCTAAGTCTTGTTAAAAGATCAAAGTCGCAACAGAAGAAACTCAGATACTGACTTCATAAGATAAAAATTGGACATTAGTGAGATAACTCTTTCGCTTCCTTAGAACTAACCACACATTGTCTTAAATGCTAAAATAACGGATTCAAATAAAAAACTTCATGATAATATTAAGACTGTGGTAGTTGATCAGTTCATAAGTGACCTGTGATCCAAGATACACCTCATCGGTACACTGTGGCACTGAGAAACACAGACCACTCTTAATCAAAATACTTGCTGGAAACGTAGACCAACAACTTGCTCAAACTGGTCACGTTTCAATGTAAGTGTATTACAGACATAACTTCAACATCAGTGACAGCATCGTATTTCACGAATGTGACGTGGACCTCCATCAAGAGTGTGTATGTACTAAACTGTTGTCCGCTGAAATCTTGTGACATTAGCACGGATGCTGAGTCAGAATACACATGTTCTACATAGACTCCATAACCACTTATAGGAGGAGTCACTCACATGCACGTTGGTGGCAGCAGAATCGTTCTGCAGTCTTCCTCCTATCCCAGCTCTCTAAATGTTTTCAATAGCGTTTCGCGAAAAGAACGTCGCCTCCCTTCTAGGGATTCCCATTTTAGTTCACAAAGCGTCTACGTAATACTCGTTGATCCAACCTACCGGTAACAAATCTGGCAGCACACCTCTCAATTGCTATGTCATCTTTTATTCTGACCTGGTGGGATCCCAAACACTCCAGAAATACTCAAGAAACGGCCACAGTAGTGTTCTATCCGTGTTAGCCTTTACAGATGACCTACACATTCCCTAAGTTCTCCCAACAAACCGAAGCGGTCCATTCTTGTTCGTACTACCGACTTTACATGTTAGTTCCACTTCCTATTACTTTTTAACGTTACGCCGAGACAGTTAATCGACTTGAGTGTGTCAAGTAGCGCACCACTAACACTGTATTCGAATATTACAGCATTGTTTTTCCCACTAGTATGAATTCATTTACATTTTTGTACGTTTAGAGCAAGCTGCCATTCATCATGCCTAAGTCATCCTGTATCCTCCCACAATAATTCAACGATAACGCTTTGGTAAACTATAGCGTTATCAGCAAACAGTCGCAGATTTCTCCACATCCTATCCCTCATATCGTTTATGTATGTAGAGATCGGAGATGTTTCCCTGCCAGTGTCTGTAATGAACATTTACGTAAAACCGTTCTGTTGAGGCAGCCATATATGAAAATAATACGTGTATCATGAAGTGTCACTTGCATCGGTTTTCGTAGTGCAAGTAGTATAAAATGTTACAACAGATACTAGCGCTCATGGTTGCGCCTTCAGTAGTGCCCGACCATCAATACATGTTGTCTGTCCGTCTGGCTATGTAAGATCTTCCAAGTGATCACAATTGATCTCCGCAACGAAGAAGTGTGCCTCCGTTCCAGGGATTGTCTTTCTGTTTCTAGACTCCCGCGCTACACTCACGTCTCATCCTAACGGAAATGGAAAAATCGTCCACTTTCACAAAGTACCGTACAAACCAGTAACGCACTCTGATGCTTTGTGTGGTATTCTGCGTACCAGCGAGCACAGAATTTGAACTGTAGGTTTATTTCACAGTGAGTGAATTTTAAAGGTGGATTCGTCAAAATAAAGCATTATTCATCATTATTCTCTCTTCCAAATAGTGTACTGCTTTGCTCATCATAGACATCACAGACCCACTGATAATTCTGTGACCCTCTTACTGTGGTTGTTATTGTGATCTTTATTCATGAGACTGGTTTGATGCAGCTTTTCTTTCTATTCTACGCAAGCCTCTCCACCTCCTAATAATTATTGCAGTCTACATAAAATTGAAGCTACTTAGTCTGTTCGAGTCTGGATGCCCCCCTATTTAACTTCTACATTGTTTCCATGTAGCTGCAAGTAATGCGTAATGCACTGCCCACTCCCATTAACGCGACCACCTGTCAAAAGCCCGAATAACCAACTTTTGCAATGCGGAACACTGCAGGGCGTGCAGATGGAGAACCAGTGGGCTTCTGGAAGGTATCGAGATGGTTGTGGAACCATGCCGACTCCAGTGCCGTGGTCAGCTGCTTTAGGTTTCTCGGTTGAGGATCCATGGCGCGAACGGCCCGATCGTGGTGCTCACACAGATGGGCTTTAAATCTGGCGAGTCTGGTGGCCGAGGGACTGTGGTAAACTGATCCTGATGCTCTTCGAACTACGTAGGTACACTGTGAGTTGTGTGGCACGTAGCATTGTCCTGATGGTGGATGCCATCGTGCAGAGGAAAAACAGATTTCATGTAGGGGTGGTCCTCAAGGATACATGGATACTCGCGTTGATCCATTATGCCATCCATTATGACAAGATCACATGGGGAAAGCACTGCGGCGTGGAAGATTGTTTCAGGTGTTTTCTTTCGGACGTTTCAGTCCATCTGTTCGTTCGAGCATAAAATGTGATTCATCTGTAAAGGCAATGTGTCGACACTCGGTGGACGTTCAGTTGCAATACTGGCCTGCAAATTCTAGGCTTCGTCGCCAATGAAGAGCAGTTAGTATGGATGCATGTATCAGACGCCTGCTGTAGAGCCCCATCCACAGCAACATTCGCCGAACGGTCTTTGAGGGCCGTTAGTAGTCCTTTGGTTCATCTCGGTGGTCAGATGCCCAACAGTTGCACATCTTATCGCCCGTACACATCTCTGCAGCCGACGGTAATCCCTGTCATCTATAGACCGTGGTGGACCACAGGTGCCTCGGCACCGATTTTGAGTAGTTCTATTTTGCCATGCATGCATAATATCGGAGGCACAGATTTATCAGTTACGGAAATGCTTCCAACCTAGAGCCGATGCCAATGATCAAGCCCTTTTGGACGTCAAATAAATCGCTCCATTTCCAAATTACAAAAACTGCACTGTTTTCCGCGTCCCACAGGAACGCGTTTTGTGCCTTCCGCTGCCAGTGCTGCCATCTGCCGTCTGTGGGTGGTTATTCTGCATTGACGTCGAACAAGGGCCGGGAGCACGATAATGAGACTCGACCATGTATTTTCCAACCAATCTGACGATTGATCAATACATTATATTGTGTCATACTAAGCCTGCCAGGGTGGTAGGCGCGCTGGCGCCGAATCGCATCCGCCCGGAGGATTAACGACGATGGCCAGTATGCCGGCCAGTCTGAATGTGGCTTTTTGGCGATTTTCCACATCCTACTAGGTGAATACTGGGCTGGTCCCCACATTCCGCCTCAGTTACACGACTCACAGACATTTGCAGACGTTCGAACTATTTCATGGCTTACACCAGAAGCAGACAGCTGGGGTACACTACTTACATCCCGGGGGGTTCAGGGTGGCGGCAGGAAGGGCATCTGGCCACCCTCTGCAACTAACACTGCCAAACCCGTAATATCAAGGCCGACCCCGCGCTGCAGCGGGCCAGAGGTCGCAAGAAAGAAAGAAAGGAAATTGTGTCATATTAAGCAGTTTCTTTTTCTAATCGAGCTGAAAATTTATTTTCTCTCAAGTTCCATGAAGATAACCAGAAACACTGTCAAGCATTGTGCTGCTAAAAACAGGAAATATGATAGGTCAAAGAGGTAATTAAAAATGGTGCACGGGAAAGTAGGGAGAGATGTTAAATAAACCACGCTGGTATTTTCCTCACATGACTAAGGAATCTTGAGGTTAAATCAGGATAGCAGGATGGGGATTTCAACCGGCGGCCTCCCGGGTGAACGTCCATTGTCTTAGAACTGCACCACCACTCTCAGGTCTGTGATGCACTCGTCTTCATTAGACATGGCGAAAATTACTTTCCGCTTACACTTAAAACTAACTTTCAGCCTCAGCTCGGACAAATTCTGCAATAGGTCACAATTCAGACAATTCAGACATCATATGAAACACCAATAATGGTACGCCACTGGAAGGTTAGTCAGATAAACTCGTGGCGCTATTCAACAGAAGTTCCCACCAATTAATAATAACCGCAGCAGGAATTACACTGATACAGTGGAGAATTAGAATACACTGAAGTGAAGAAGTCATGGGATACCTTCCACTACTGTGTCAGAACTCATTTCACCCGACACAGTGGAGCAACAGTACGTGACATGGACGCAAAAAGTCGTTGGAAGTCTTCTGCAGAAATATTGAGTCCGTACGCCTGGATAGCGGTCCATAACCGTGGAAGTGTTGGTGGTGCAGCATTTTGTGCACGAACCGACATCTCGATTACGTCCGACAAATGTTCCATGAGATTCTTTTCGGGCGATCTGGGTAGTCAAGGCAATCGCTCGAATTGTCCAGAATGTTCTTAATTCCAGTCACGAACATTTATGGACAAGGCGCGTTGTCATTCATAAAAATTGCATCGTTGTTTGGCTACAGATGGTCTCCAAGTAGCTGAACATAGCCATTTCCAGTCAATGATCGGTTCGCTTGGACCAGAGGACCGACTCCACTCCATGTAAACACAGTCCACACCATTATGGAGTCACCACCAGCTCTCGCCAGAGACAGCCGTTGCAGAAAGACCCGAGCCTAGCGACCCAGAATAAGTATTGAACCACCACAGTATGGCAAGGGGTGCTGACGAGACCAATAAAGGAGTCGACTTTTTATATAAGGGAACTTTCGGAGCTCAAAGGCACATTCAGTCATGACACCACTCAGTGTCGCCAAAACCAGAGAGAAGACCGGACTAACGAGTCCAGTGAAACGATGAGAAGACGATCGATGTCGTCTTAGCTGATACTCGCTTGCTGATTTCAGTGCTATGATGCACCCAACCCGATACAAACCACATCTTTGGTTTGCCGTTGATGCCTGTTGAGACATCCCAGAGGAAGAAAAGTCTGCGTGCTGCCAGCCTTTCCCCCCACTGACGATCAGTCGCGCATGATCTGCAAGCTGCTATCCCCAAACAATCCAGGCGTGGAGTGTTTGCGCAGAGCCCTCGCTAACTCGCGAACGCCTACTGCAGTGGCGAGAGACTAGGGCCTAGTCTTCACGATCATAGAATGAAGGCTTTGGCGATCGGATAACATAGCTGCTGGTAAACCTTTCGGGATGTGGCGTCGTGGTCCAAGAAACTCTTCTGTTCCTGATGTTTCGTCCAGGGCTGCGCTGGACATTCTCAGAGGTGTTCCTCCACTCAGTCTTGCCGACTGACCCGTCAGACGTCCAAGAGCGACATAAATACTGTAGGAAAGGGGGAGGGCGCGGAGTGGCAAGACTCAGCGGAGGAGCGCTTCTGAGGATGCCCAGCGCAGTCCTGGACGAAACCTCGGGAACAGAATAGTTTCTTGGACCACCACCTCACATCCCGAATGGTTTACCAGCAACCTAGTCTTCACGACAGCTGACATCCTGGGCCACACAGTCGGCTATCCTCACCTAAGTATGCGACGGACTCTCTGCGAGAGAGCTGAGATGTAGGACCGTAGTATACCGCAAAACGTTAGGGGCGGTCGACACCTGTCCACCTGAGTGCTGCCGCCTCAACGACAACAGACTGCCGCTGCCCGCTAACCTAGAGCTGCGACGTCACGACCCTCTGATGTTGCGGATGGCGTTTTCCAACGTTTCTCGGTTATATCATTTCTTTTCACGCCCATTCAACCTGAACATTAAAACAAATCAAAATAACCTGAAATAAGCGATTTTCGGTTTTTTATTGCTATTATTTCTTGTAATACACGTAGAAATGGAACAACTATGAGAAGGAAAGTTGCTACTCACCATATAGCTGAGATGCTGAGTCACAGATGGGCACAATAAAAAGATTCTCACAGTCAATGCTTTATGCCAGTAAGGCCTTCGTCAACACTAGACACACACACACACACACACACAGTCACGCGAACACAGCTCACACAGACGACTGCAGTCTCAGCAACTGAAACCACAATGCGAGCAGCAGCACCAGTGCTGGTGAGTGTGTGTTTGTGCGTGTGTGTTTATAGTGTTGACGAAGGCCTTAATGGCCGAAAGCTTTAATTGTGAGTGTTTTTGTTGTGCCTCTCTGCGAGTCAGCATCTCCACTATATGGTGAGTAGCAACATTCCTTCTCATAATTGTTACATTCCATCCAGAAACAGAACAAAGAAAATTTTTTTTTGACTGTCTCAGTATCAAGATACACAGAATCAGAATATTAAATTAAAAAGAAAGATAAAAGAAAACTCAATCTATCCACCGTACGCTGCTTTTCTCGAAAAGTGACAAGTGTCTCAACAGTATTCTCTTATCGATCCCAAGTTTTTGAAACGCTGCTCAAACATCATGTAGTAATAGGGGATTCATAATACTAGTTGTGCATTACGGGTAATCATTGCTAAATAGGATGAAAACTGAGGTTGAAGAAGTCTGTTTTTCGTGTTAATTTGTCCGTTTTCAAGAGCTATAAGCAGATGAAGGCATATTATGTAGACACAGGCAGCACACTAGCTACTTTCTATTTTTATTGTGCACTACGAATGAACTGTTGTTAAATTTATTACTGTTACCATAAATTCGTTCCTCTTCTACTATGGCAGACAAACCTTTAATCTTTTAAAGCAAATGGGGCATTGTATTTAACTGCTGCATCACTTCCTAAAAATATTTCCTTACTATGGTTGGTGCCATTGTGGAATACGGCGGATGCCCCGCTACGACAACGGGAAACTGCCAAATAGACCACATGGGGGAAAGTCTCACAAACTGCACATACATGCATACCTTATTCCACGACACACGGCAATAGGAACATTATTGTGTTTTCAGTGCCTTACCAATTCTAATACCACTGGTTTGTTACTCATTTCTGTCGGCATTGTTATTAAAACAGCTCTTATTGCTTTCCCCATTTCCTATAGTAACGCAATATATCAAACCAATGCAAATTTTATGAATAAAAGTTACTCCTTTTTTTAATAAAAGGGTTTATTTAAAAATGAAAAATTTGAAAACTGCTGCTTTGACTAACTGGTATTTTAGTGTTTTTACTCGATTAACATTAAATTATAAAAACACTCCTGTTATATCCGAGCCCACACAATTACCGAAAAATACAGACTATTCAGAAATAAAATACTGGTATTGGTTTTAAGTGTGTCGGCGCTTCGTCGCGGCCTGCACTGAGGCCACGCCGGTGTAGATGCACAGAAGCAGCTTTATTGCTCTGTAAACTCATCCTGCGGAATACATGTTATTACATATACCGCGGTGTTTCTATAATTCCTGGGCGTCACTCCACACCTCTCTCCCACATTCCACGCTCCACCTGCTGCGGACACGAGTCCCCAGCTTCCCGGGTCACAGCAGTATAAAATTCGAGACCGGTAGTGGGCTAAAATAAAGAACTTTTAATAACTGGACCTACTGTTCATAAAGTCACTACACATTTGCGAAGCAGCAGCGATCGAAACATGGAGAAACTAGTAATTTTATGTATAAGCTGGGCCCACGATTCTAAATGTTTTCAGAATATTTTGTTTAGTGCATCGTGATAATTTTTAACGAAACCAATTTTGAATGGTGGCTCTATATTTTGGATTAACATCATTTTACCTCACTTTTCTTAGAAATTTCATTTTGCGTTCAACAGCACGGAGAATCACGTATAATCATACACAGTTAGGATACTGCGATGCTGTTTTGTGTGACTCTTGACTACAATAAGAAAGTTAATCTGGATGTAAGTCACAATAATCATAAAGAGATTAGGAGAATTCCATGGGACAGAGCAGCACTAAACCAGTCTTCGGACTGAAGGCGACAAATATAAGGGATTACTTGTTTTACGAATTTCTGAGAGAATAATTCCCACTTTAATTCTACCATGAACTCAAGCAGAGTGATATTTCTCGTTCCAAGTGCGAAAATAACAATTAGATGAATTTAGTAAATATATGTCGCTGGTTACACGGAATATAACACACACTGTTGTCATTCTGGTGGTCTACTTCTGTATTGTTTACCACGTACACCATACAGATAAGACCATGTATGCAATTATGATATATGTTTAGGTAAAACATGGGGAAACAGACTAATGCTAAAGGTAGCGTCGTTATCGGAGATTATCATCCTTCTTCTTCTCAGAAATCCGCACTACTATCCGATATCGAAATTTCAAAGATGGAAGTGCAGGTTCCTAAGAAGACGAAGGATAACACACACAGTGACGGGAGAACCTCGTCCAGCGAAGGCATCAAGCAGAAACTCTTTGGCACTGATGGCCATCTCATGTGAATGCATATATGGTCGTTAACGTGTTTTCACACTGAACTAACATACATTATAATCTTATATCTACAGTTAACAAGACTCTTCAGAATAGTAGTGGAACAATGTAGGATAAGATGCTCTTTGTTGATATGAATTCTGTTATACAATGTATCAAATTTTTTATATTAATAACACACTACATTGATCATAGCTAGGAAGAGTGATAACTCAATTATAGCTGATCTGTGAAGTTAATTATGATGTCAGAAATCTGCAAGTGAGTGAAAAACATTGTCAAAGAAATATCCCTTAATATTCTACAACAATATACCTCAGATATCCATTCGTCAGAGTCGTCGTTAACATTGTTAAAAATAAACGGTATCCACAGTGAGTCTCCTAATCTGGTGTCAAAAACTTTAGGGAAGTTGGATCTACCGAAAAAAAGAAATAAAAACAAGTTTGACAAGCTGTACTTTCCAGAGTAATAAGTAACTTGTTACTAGATCAAAGCTCAACATTTTTCTTTCTACAGAGCACGTGTAGTAGCTAGGACAATTTGAGTGCAATTACGTGTTTCACATATTTCATTTACACCAATTGTCTTATTATACCTTAAAACTGAGGAATCAGTAAAGATATGTTCCGTCAAGTGAGCTGCGGATCTCCCACTTCTGGCCAAGATTTTCGGAAGGTTTCCCTTGTTCTTACATTTTTATATTCTGATATTTTTATTGTAGTCTGTTGTCGCAATGTTCTTAATAATTATTACCGGTTTCGTTCAGATTCGATCGTTTTTACATCAGTTGTAGTTCCACAGCAACGTTCAGAGTCATGTTTCCTCAATTCTTTTGAGCAGTGTATTAGCGGCAACTGGCATCCGTAGTTCCAGGACACAGTCACGTATCACAAGTTCTAACCCGGCCGCGTGCATCGAGAAGAGTTTCAAACAGGACGTTACACTGTACGTCATGCAAATAGCCGGTAATATACAGGGTGAGTCACAGATGAGAAAAAGTATACAGAAAATTCGATGTTGCGATGCACAAAAAGATAAGAAGCGTTGTTATTATTTTATCGTGGACTTAATGTTCAGGAAAACAAAAGAAAATGTTGACCGTTTTATGCTGTTCTGAAAACAATGTTATTCTCTCACAAATATATTACATGACACACCAAACTGCTGACTTGTAACAGCTGGCATAGGGAAGAGACAGGAATAAAACTCACCACACAGTACTGATCGCTTATAATTAAAGTGCTGCTACTCACGGAGGATCAATGTGAGCTTTAATTATCTTATGGCAGCGAAACTTGGTAGATATGCCAATTCGTTGATGTGGAACCAATTTACACTCGAAAAAATTTGTTCCAGTTTTGACCACCAGGTGCAAATCTTGCGCTGTACAGCATCTTGTCGACGTCTCCGTTACTCACATTGAACAAATTATGTAAGCAGCAGTTAATAACACTATGCCTTCCTCACTTGTTTGACTTTTTCTGCCCACGTCCCGTTAGTAATCCATTATGTATGAAAACATTTCTGTAAATCTTTCCTGCATTCACATCGACAGATGTACACCAGGCGGTCAAAATTGGAACTATTTTTTCTTACAGCGTAAATCGGTTCCTCATCAACCAATCACATAATGCCGTCTTTGACAGTGAGTATAGTCTCCTGCCACATGGAGTTTGAGCTCTAAATGGAAAGAGCAGCCCTTGGCTCAATGAATAATGTTGTTTGCCACACGGCAGGCGCAGGAAAACTTAAAAGCTCCCTTCATGTTTCATGATGATATGCAGTTTAACTGAAATGCCATTTATTGGCATATAAACTTGGGAAAAATGATTTGTGTTTGTAGCTCAATATGTGACGTAGGTGGCAGTGACCGTTGGCGACCACAAAGTTTCGTTACAAGTACAGCATTACCATATAGACGCTTACGGGAAATACTTCAAATATGCCTAGCTCTGCTGCCTTTTGACCTGCAGGATATTTTGTAATATTTGCTTAAGTCTTCAGTTATAAAGATTTATATGCTCCGATCAGAAAATCATTCAATATTAAACAGCCTTGAGATAAAGGATTTTACTATGCAAAAGTCTTATTGAAGTTGATTCATAAAATTACAAATCTTAGTAAGTCTTGACCTCCTAAGAGTGACACAAGTCTTACAAATTTAGCATTAAACTGAAAAGAAAATAGAAAATGTGAACCCCCCCACTTTGTAATAAACGATAGTTTCTTTCAAACTAGCGTGTCTCTGACTTTTGCTCGTAGTAAGGTAGTACTACTGTATAAAGTAGGGTTTTGAAACTGTTCAAAAAATATTTTGTACACTACAAAATCAGCTTTAATTTCCTTGAATCGTTCATCTAGTGGTAGTCTATTTTCATACCATCATTTCAGATTATCGGCATCTTTCCGTCCACCTTGCCGTTCAGTATACCATCCTTTTTACTTTTTCCTTCATCAGTGACTAGCACTTCGTTATAACGCTCCATATTACCGTCGAATTTATTATTCAGAAGTTCATTTTACACGTGATAGTCTGCAGGTAACAGTCTTGTTTATAACCTAGTTTAGTATTCATGTTTTCCGCTATACTGTTAATACCTCCAAGAATTCTGGCTAGTTTATTTTCTACTTTATATGCCTATTCTTAGCGCACATAAATCTATTGTTTGCTTCGCTATCGACTTTTTAGTCTTTAAACTCGACCAACGCAAATAACTTTTGGTATTATTATCTCGTGAAACACGTGTACCACTGCAGATACTAGCACATTTCCAAATATCTGTGGCTATTTTAAGCGTAGAGCGACTCATTGGGCGTCATTTGCGGTAACAACTCGTACCAGAATCAAATGTAACGTCCCAATTTTTGTCCCCATTTTTGTCAAAATCATAACGACAAAGCAGGAAGCTGTAGCCTCTGATGAAATTTCGTAAAGTATAGAAGAGCAGCATTCGTGAGGCAATTTATCGTTCAACAATGAGCAGCAGTCTTCGACATTTACGGATAATCAGCTTTCTAAACAATATTATGAAAGGATAGTTGGTGCTCACTATAGAGCGGAGATGCTGAGTCGCAGATAGGCTCAACAAAAAGACTGTCACAAAATGAGTTGTCGGATAGCAAGGCCTTCGTCGGAGACAGAACATACACACTCACACACACACAGTCACGCAAACACAACTCACACACACATGACCGCAGTCTCCGGCTGCTAAATCATTTACTCATACTACTGCTGCAGCATACGTACATGTCAATGTAGTTGTACACTATGTCTCATGCCTTAATGGTAAAAATTTTACATATTCTGTGGGTTCCTTATGTGAACAGTTTGAGAAGAAAACGTAATTTCTGGAATTGAATATTTAGTCCTTTATTGACGTAACCAACAAGTCAAAGAAACAACTCATAGCAAGTGTGCAAAGAATCAACTGCGTAGTCGCGATCCACACTTCCCAGACAACCCACGGAACTGATCTCAGGGTTCGTAATCATTTGGCTCCATTTCTTGCTCACATCATTTGTTGTAGAGCTGCAATTCCTTCCTCACGAACATTCTCCTTTCACTTTTTAACTGTGTGGGTGTGATGCAGTTATGTAGATGAAGTAATCAGCTCTTTCCTATTTTGTGCAATTAATCAAGTGCACAATCCATTAGTATTTATTGGTGTAGTTAGATATCCGTGGATATCATTGCAGATCACTGACGGTTAATCTTGGGGCCATTACAGGTCAGTAACATATATTCGTTCAGTTTGAAAGTCCAGTGATATATTGGTTCTGCATTAAGTTCGCTGTATAGCCTGTCCGGCAAAGCATTTCTAACAGATAAATTTATCACGATTCCTTAGACACAGTGCAGTTTTTGATTTTGTAATTTGAATGTTTAATTTGTCATTGTTTAATTCGCAGACATAAAATACAGTATTTCAGGATTACCAAAACCTGAACCACCGACAGAGTACCAGATTATTTCTGATGAGAATTCTGAATGTCCTGAATCATGTACATCACAAGATCCAGAATTTCTTCCAAATATATCATTAACTGATGATCCACTAAACACGTCTCAAAGTGAGCTAAATGATCTCATTAGAGATTTGGAGCTCTCTAAAGCTAAGGCTGAGATTTTAGCATCAAGACTGCAGCAGCGCAATTTTCTGGAAATCAATGTAAATGTTTTTTCTACCGCAGAAAAGAGCAACAATTCACTCCTTTTTTAAACATGCAAGATAGTCTTCTGGCCTGTGTAGACATAAATGGTCTAATGAATGCTCTCAGACTTAATTATAACTCTGATGAGTGGAGAGTCTTTATTGATTCGTCAAATTTGAGCTTAAAAGCTGTGTTTTTACGTATTGGTAATGAGCTTCCTTCTATTGCAGTTGGGCATAGTGTGCATATGAAAGAGTCTTCCTAAAACACGAAAATTTCACTATGAGTCATCAAGTATAATGACTATCAATGGCAGATCTGTGGTGACTTGAAAGTGGTTGCAGTGCTCATCAAAAATTTTGTTATGGGAATGAACAAGGATGGTGACGCGTATAAGTACTTAGGCAAAAATTCCCATACTTAAGTGATGCCAAAGTAAAGGGGGGCATCTTTGCAGGCCCACAGATTGGAGAGCTTTTTAGAGACCATACTTTTGATGAAATCATACAAGGTGATGAGAAGCATGCACGGAAATGTTTTAAGACAGTCTGTTTACAGATCATAGGGAACAAACGAGCAATAAATTGCAACTAGAATGTAGATAACATGCTGTCAAAGTATGAAAAACTTGGTTGCAACACGCCACTGAATATGCATTTCTTACATAGTCATCTTGATTCCTTCCCCAAATATTGTGGTGCAGTAAGTGATTTACATGGGGAGCGATTTCATCAAGATATTGCCACATTTGAGAAGAGGGGGTGCCGAAAAGTAGAGCCCTACTATTTTGGCAGATTACTCCTGGACTGTCTGTGATAAGGGATGTTCCCGAGTATGTATATAAATCTCTGAACAAAATATGTCATTGTATGTACTGTACACATCGACATTTAACATTTGTAATCCTTTATATGCATTTGTGACCAGTTAACTTATATATTTTCTTTTGTGCTTTACATAGTTCTTGTAAAAAGTACTTACAAAGTATTTTCATTCATATAATAATATCTTCAGTTTTTCTTGATATTTTACTTTTGTACTTCGAGAATGGCACTGAAATTTATCAGTGCATAACACATAACATAATTCAAGTAATTATTCGCTTTAAATTTGTTATGCTGAATCTTGGAACACGAATGAGTATTTAGTTAGTGAGTTATTTCTACAAAAATGTAGATAATTTTTTAAAAAACTAGAACTAAATATTTATGAAGATGTTGATTTTGTATCATTTTATATTGAAGTAAACATAACTAAAAATCGTGCAATTTACACACTTTCACTTCAAATTTGTTGTTCAGTGTTATCCCGTCTCTATGGTTTCCCCCTCAGCGACAGTTGTGGTGGATAACTAAGTACGTTAAATAATCTAGAGTTTGCATTCCATACAAGTTTCCTACACTCCACACTCAGTGATTTGTCTGTAAGTGTAGCGAAGAAAACTTCGCGTTACTGAGTAGATATACGATGTCTTTTAGCAAAAGCTCCGGTCTTCTGCTGTTTATAGCCGTCCGTCTTTCTTTAAAGGAAACGACATTCTTCAATAAATATCTGTAGACCACAAGAGAATGGTAAAGAAACTTACCTATCATCTACAGATTCATATCTCCGATGGCCCGTAGGAAACTAAAGGAAGACAAACGTGGTGTCATTTTTCAGTTACTTCCGGTTTTTATGGCACTACATACAGTCCGTATAGTAGAAACGATGTTGCAAATTAATATAAATGATACTATTCACAGTCATCGGATATCGTATTCACAAGTGTACCATTCTGTCTGGCTGGAGTTCTGCTGTTGCAGTGTACCACAAAAATGAACGGGAGTGTCCTGACTATATGTTTTGGACTGTGGCCGGTACGACCAGATGCTCTATTGCATTTGTTTGTCACCAAGCGTACTCTGATCAGCGAGAACATTATGATCACTTACCTAATAGTCGGTATGTCCACCTTTGGCAAGGTCGCTGGGAGGGAGCTGGCACCACATCTAAACTCACGACTCACCTAATTCCCGTAAATTCACGGGGGGGGGGGGGGGAGGGGGCGAGGGGATCGATGAGCTCTGACGCCACATTCAATCACATCACAAATGTGTTCGATTGGATTCAGATCTGGCGACTTGGGGAGCCAGTAGATCAATTGGAATTCGCGACTCTGTTCCTATAACCATTTCATTATAATCCTTGCCTTGTGACATGGCGCATTATCTTATTGGAAAAATGTCGCTGTTGTCTGGAATTATGATCGTCCTAAACGGGTGTAAGTGGTCTGCAACCAGTGTACGATACCCCTTGGCCGTCATGGTGCCATGCACGACCTCTACGGGAGCTATGGATACCCGCGTGAATGTTCCCCAGAACATAATGGACCCACCGCCAGCTTCTCTCCGTCCCACGGCACAGGTGTCAAGGTGTTCCTCTGGTAGACGATGGATTCGCGCCATCGTATCGGCATGATGAAGAAGGTATCGGGTTTTATCAGCCCATGCAACGCTCTGCCACTTTGCCAGTGTCTAGCGCCGATGGTCACGTTTCCGATATCGTGTTGTTAACATTGTAACGTGTTGGGACCTCGGCTGCTGAGTCCCACCGTTAGGAGTGTTCGTGCATTGTGTGTTCTGACACACTTGTACTCTACCTAGCATTTAAGTCTGATGTTAGTTCCGAGACAGTTCGCCATCTGTACTTTTTTACCAGTCTGCCCAGCCTGCGACTGCCGACATCTGGACTGAGGGGTGGCTGCCCAACCTCACGATGTCTGGACGTGATTTCACCTTGGTTTCACCACGTGTTGAAGACATTCACCACAGCACTACTCGAACACCTGGCCGGTCGTGCTGAGACTGCGCACCACGACAATCAGACAGACAGATAGCGTGCCTTTCGCATTCTACAGACGGACAGAACGCGCCGTGTGTGTGTCTGACTAGCAATCATTCCTCGAATGTGGCGCTGCTATCGCCTGGACGGGTTTATATCCATACTGGGTCGGTGGTCATAATGTTGTGGTTCAAATGGCTCTGAGAACTATGGGACTTAACTGCTGAGGTCATCAGTCCCTAGAACTTAGAACTACTTAAACCTAACTAACCTAAGGACATCACACACATCCTTGCCCGAGGCAGGATTCGAACCTGCGACCGGGGCGGTCGCGCGCATAATGTTATGGCTGATCGGTGTATGGGTAAATTAAAATCGCTTAATGTGGTTGCATGTAGAGGTATGTCCGCTATTCAGACTACGCCGAGAAAGGACTGGATAAAAAGAATAAGTTTTTCTTTCGGTATGTACTTGTTTCATTACACGTTAGAGTGAAGCCACTCAGCTGTTGGAAAGCTCTTTAATCTGGACACCCAGGCAATCGATTTTTGGTGCTAGGACATGTATACCGTTTTATAGCCGCCATTATCCCAGGAGCTACTTGTCCGTGAAACTGGCTGCCGCTGCTTGCCGTCTTTCACTGGCGCCACGCCACGCCAGCCAGGACTGGCGCCAGTTCGCAGTCTGCCGCTTATTTCTTTCTGGCGCCAGGACCAGCGCCAGCTAGCCCCGCCTCGGCTCTTATGCAGCAGGCGGCTCCTCCCACTTCGGCTCCGCCACCCACTCCCGCCCCACCGCCCCCGGAGGCAGAACTTGTAAACTTGGACATGCGCCCCGCCACACCACTTCCCGCGCGGGGCCCTCTTCTCTCTGGCACGGTCAAGTTTTTTGGGACGGGCGGGTAGTGGAAAGGCGGACCCGGCCGGGGCTGGAAAACACTGGGAATTGCATTAAAGTTGCGCCGCCGCCACCGCCGCCGCCCTCAGCAAGGAGCCTGGACCGGCACAACGGCGCTTGTCGCCAAGTCATGAACATACGTCCCTCGCTGGCGACCTTTCTTCGCGTACTGCAATCGATGCTGCAGTATCCGAGACGTCTCTGCTCGTACTGGGTCTACCAACCGCAAAACAGCGAGCGCAAACTGTGGTAAAATTCATACCGCTACAGTCATCAGCAACCACATTAAACCTATTTTACGAAGGGCGTTCAGCAAGTAATGCAACGTGTCTCTTTTTATCTGTCAGTTTAGGTTGAAAAAATGCGGAATTTTTTGTGGAACATAGTGGAATATTACCACTTCAGCCCCTGTAGTTTCATGAAGTTCCGATAGGTGACGGTGCTATACCTAGCGTTCAAAATGGCGTCTGTAGTGGATATTCATTCCAAGCAGAAAACTGTATTTGAGTTTCTTTTGGCGGAAAACCAGAGCATTGCAGATATTCATAGGCGTTTGAAGAATGTCTACGGAAACGTGGAAGTGAACAAAAGCACATTGAGTCGTTGGACGAGGTGTCTGTCATCATCGGAACAAGGTCGCACAAGACTGTCCGATCTCTCGCATGCCGCGAGCAGAGTCCTTCGTTGTAGGAACGTGCGGACACTTTCATTCGAGGTGATCGACGGATCACAATCGAACAACTCGCTGCTCGACTGGAGGTTTCTGTTGGTAGTGCTGACACACTCGCCTATACCGTGTGCGGGATAGCTGCACGCAGCTGTGACCCCTGCAATGTTGGAACGTGTTGACACTCTCATTCGAGGTCGTCGAAGAATCACAATTAAACACCTTGCTGCTCAACTGGGCAATTCCGCTTGTAATGCTGACATGCTTGTCCACAAGTTGGAGTACTCAAATGTTTGTGCGCACCGAGTTTCTCGTCGGCTAGCAGAACACCATAAAGAGCAAATTCCTTATGTGTGGCCCAACGATGGATGCACTCTACGGGAAGCAGTACGTAGGATGGGGACGTTACTGATGCATCAAGACGTTAGCTCCGCCGTCGACCAGTAGAGTGTGACCACGCCGGCATACACGCCCCCCCCCCAATAACGTTGCGTAAGGTCGTCGAACTGAACGGAGATGGTGTTTAAAGATACGGTTTTGTAGCTAAAAGATTGGGAAGTAATATGGTGTATTGTAATCTCGAATAGAACCAACCTGCTTTCAGGAAAAAAATGTGCTTCGTTACTGACTGAACGCCCCTCGTACATGATCGTATCTCTTGTTTCAATCGACTCCTCGTGACAAGTACAGTTTTGAGGAAAAACGTGGGATGAAAAGGAATGAGCAAAATTATTTACTTGTGGAAGTTGTACATTAAAGCGCTGCTTGAAATCTCCCTGATCGAAGATATTCTCTTTAAAAAGTCAGAAAATGTCCAAAAGATCAATTTTATTATTCAGTATTATTCATCACGTACACACATGCTTAGGACAACCAATATCTTTTTGGGGCTGCAATGATTTACTACTTATCTTTGATTAACTTTAACATTAACTGCTTCTTAGTTTGGAGCCCAAAATCAACATCAAGGTTTCACTTCATCAGCAAGATACACATGCAAAATCGAAACTTTAGTCATGAATAACACTTGGTTGCTCTCAGCTGGTGAGGTAACGTTATCACAGACCTATTATCGGGATGACGAAAGAGCTGCAGCCTTGCTTTTGTCGGGACAAACTAACCTTCTGTGGTTTGCAAAAAATTTACTGAAATTAAAGAATTCTTAGCTAGCTGGATCATTCGTACCAGAACACAAGCGGTTCCGATTGTGTTAAACGTATGGCAGCATTTCACTCATTACTTCTGCACGTGGTGCAAGGCTTCATGGTTACTCACTGCCACCAACACATAAATACGTCTGATATAATTAAATGAACGAGAGAATGAAATTTGAATGAAGATATGAGATTCTCTTTATTTTTGTAATTATTAACGAAATCCAATAACACAAAGATTTTACACAGAACAACAAGATTAATATTACATGACACACTTGGTGCCCTCGACACTGCTCCATGATGTAGACTTGGAAAACGAATAATACATAAAAATATTTTTGTCAAACACCATCGAAAATTGAATCTGCAGAGCAGAATCTGCATCCACCCCGACCCCCATTACCTATAACAGCAAACACCACTCTGCTGTTCAGTCAACATCAGTACGTAATAATTCTCAGCATATCAGTATGCCTCATTAAGTGTTTACCGGTAGAAAAACATTAACTTGTGTTCCAAAGTAGACACGTGGACAAGAGCTGCATCCAATTCTGGCTATAACTTCACCAATACAAACTCATAGCTACTTTTATACACAGTTCTTTCTTTCTCTCAGTATAATTCAATGTGGTCACTCTCATGGCCAGACCATACCACACACAGGTAAATGAAAACTTCCACTCAATAATAATCCCGTAAAGAATAGACAGGGAGAAGAATACTTTTCTCCTGTTCTGGTCTTGCAAACCATGTATGTAAGGTATCAGAGAAATAACACATCTTCCAATGAATTCCTGAAACAGTTCTGGTTAAATCAATATGTCACATGACATTGTTACACGAAAATGTACGAATTTTATTGATAGGCAATCGAATAAACAAGCCGACATTTCGTAAATATAAACCACTAACACTCAAGCTAGTAACTGCACGTAAGTAATTTCCCAGACCCGTGCTACGAGACGCGGTTCTGAGGAAAGGAGATTTTTACGATGGCAACGCCTGTCCTGCCGAAACCTTCACAGTGAGACGTCCAGCGGACACAATGCAACACTGCAGCCACTGTGCAGGCCGCTGGCAAAAGCCGCCCTCGTTCCTGCTTTCAACGAAGACCCTTTCTGCAAGGAACATGGTTGGAGATGGCGGATAAACGTCCGAAAAAATCCGACTCAAAACACTGGTGAATCACTGTGGCCACCTGCGTGAAAACCTGTGTGAAAAACAGGTGTTTGTCTCAGTATTATGTAGCAGAAGTTAAACTCTGCCCTAGCAAAGAAACGACGCCTTTGATAGATTACAGAAACACTATAACAAGTACGAATGCTCTGATTGCTCAGAAAGAAAAAGCATGGCCACCAGCTTTGATGTAGGCAAAGTGCAGACGGAAAAATTCCCTCTTCTCTTGTAGCAAATCGTCGAGTGTTTGAGAAGCGCGACTCACGCCACGCTGAGACGATTGTGAGAGTAATTATGTGAACAGTTGTTCAAAAATGGTTCAAATGGCTCTGAGCACTATTGGACTTAACATCTATGGTCATCAGTCCCCTAGAACTTAGAACTATTTAAACCTAACTAACCTAAGGACATCACACAACACCCAGTCATCACGAGGCAGAGACAATCCCTGACCCTGCCGGGAATCGAACCCGGGAACCCGGGCGCGGGAAGCGAGAACGCTACCGCACGACCACGAGCTGCGAACGAACAGTTGTTTACAGGCTCATCTTAACTCTTAATGAGTTAAACTGCCAAGTCTCCTAGTACGGAGAATTGCACAGAGCCCTGACAGTTAACAATTGCGTGCCATTTGAGGGCAACGACATTCGCGCTATTCCAGCCAACTAGAGTATAACATGCCAATTAACTCAGCTAGGGAATGACTAGGAGTATCGGCTTCACCAAAGACGTAACAAATGTATCATAATGGTGTTTAACAGTCGAGAGAGATTTAAAATAGATTCTCAGGTTCACAGCTCTTGCCGACGGCAGCAATTGCCGCCGCCAACGAAAGGTAAACACGCGTGCTCACGCTACGCCAGCAAATGATGATCAGTTGACAGTCAGAATTGCGGTCGTCTCCGTCTCTTCTATTTTTTTGTACACTCAATCATGACCCGTAATTAAACATATTCAAGGCTGTCGAGCTTAATTGAAAGGAAAACAAACGACATATCTGATCTAATGAAAAGGATTGATCAGCCACTGCAGAGTGCTTTATGCTCTGAAGTCACTGAACTGTTTTAATTGTGCAATTGAATTTGCAGTGATATTTTCGTACCCTAGACAGACCCCATTCATTTTTGAGTATTTTCACTGTGCAATTTAGCTTAGCTGATATCTATGGGCCCAACTGTATTCATTTGCATGTATGAGTATTTTATCGTCCCCTAGACATGGTCATAAACCATATTACTAATAAAGAATCATAGAAAAAAATTTCGCTTCACAGTTGTGGACCTCCAAAACCTTAATAACGAGAATCTAAGATTTTCAATTTTGCTAACATAAAGCTATGCCTGAACCCGCACGCTAATTTCTGTTGGCGATAATGTTTCCTTTTAGTAAGTGTAGTGAAACCGACATTGAGATCATTATCTGATTACGTCACTGTCCATATTGCTGCACTTTTCTGAGCTCTGCGTGTGTGAGATCGCATCTTCTTACCTTGTATGCCATATGTTCAACACCAATTCCCCAAAACACTCACAGAGCGTCCTTACGCAACTGTGGTAGGAAGGTATATCAGAACCAGTCTCACACATGTTGGATGTGGAGCGCTGTATTGTTTGGAACTGGGGACCTAGAAACGGTGGAGAGGCTTCTTCCTCGCCGTAACCCTCAGTGGTTCACAACCCTACAACAGGCTACAGCAGTCCACTCACCCCACCGCCGCCCCACACCATGGTTATTGCGCGGTTGGGCCCCCAGTGGACCCACCTCCCCCCCACCCCAGGAACGTCTCACATAAGACGAATGTAACCTCAATGTTTGCGTGGTAGATTAATTATAGTGCAAGCGTACGTGGAGTAAGTGTTTGCGCAGCAATCACCGACATAGTGTAATTAAGGCGGAATAAGGGAACCATCCTGCATTCTCCGAAGCAGATGGAAAACCGCCTTAAAAACCATCCATAGACTGTCCGGCACACCGGACCTCGATGCTAATCCGCTGGGTGGATTCGTGCCGGGGACCGGTACGCATTCCCACCCGGAAAGCAATGCGTTAGACCGAACGGCTAACCGGGCGGGCTCTTCACTTTTTACTGGTCTTGGCTGCTTACGTCTCAGAGATCTGGGGGGAACTAACACAGCAGACACAGCAATTGTAACGAGTGACAAGGCTTCTATCCATCCTCTTTAAAATTAAGCACTGTTTGACGGTATTTTTCACGCAGAAGTGATGCCAAGTGTAACCAATAATTTGGGGGTTTCACTTGTTCAAAATAGTATCCTTTCATTAATTACTCATCCACCCACAGGAATGCCAAGTGTAACGAGTATCCGAGTTGTAGGAGATGATAAGTGTAATAATTAAGACATTCAACGGTCAAACTATTAGCAGTTTCATAGCAATGCAGATTGTAGCTCTAATACGAGTATGTTACATGGTGCGTTCTTGAATGTAGCACTTCCTGTCACAAACATAAGGAAGGTGAAGGTAATATAAAAGCTCAATTTTCCTAGCAGAACAGGAGGCACCTGCTTACCTCTCGTCTTGCGAAGTTAACTCGTAGCCGTCGTTTCAACTGGTTTCTTCTCTGCCAGACGTGGGCGGTAACTCGCGTGTAATAAACAGTACATAACGAGGTGACATATGAAAAAATATCCATGCTACTACAAAATTAAATTACGAAATTTTGGAACACCACTTCATTTTCCGTTTATTTATGGAATCAAAAACTCAGGAAAACGATCCCGAGAGACAGCGTACTCTACTCTTAACAAATTTTCTGGATACTAATTATTTCTAGAGCACAGCAAATAGTCACAGTAAAATGCTCCACACTATATTAGAGTTCACATGAGATCGCACATACATATTTTCCGAGACAAATTTTTACAATTCGATCCGTCTTTACGGGTAATCATACTTCACACAATAAATCACTTGCTTCCTCCCCGGAAACCGAAAATGATTTTAAGATTAACATGAGGTTCGATATGTGTGTCATCCAAGGTAAATTTTAACAGACTATTTCGCCTTTAAGCGACGTAGTATTTTACTCGCGGATTCATGTACTGACTCATCCAAAACCGACCGCAGACTCGTAGAGAGCTATGGTAACAGTTTGGCGTCTGCCCCCACAGGCTACGCTTGCGTCTGGTTCCTGAAAACATTACACTGAGTGTAAATAAAGAACGATACATTTCGAGGCTCCCAGCCTCGTAGGTGGATCCCCGTTGTCTCTCAATGGTCGGACACGATACAGCTTCCACTCATCCCCCCGTTCTCACGATCTGGTACCACCTAGAGCGTACAGGGATGGGTACGCCGAATTATCCTGTCTCTCCGCTAGCTTCCAGCGACAAAATCCTTCTATATTGCGCGTTAAAACGTAAAGCAAAATTGTAACAAAATGTAGGCAGAGATGTGGCATAAAGACCAAAAAGCAAATATACGAAAGTTAATCAGTGGGGGTAGATAAGAGAGCAAGCACTGTTTGTTAGTTGTAGGCATGTAACAAACATAATATATGAAAATTGGCAAATTTAATAGGCAGCTTTCACCCTTTTCAATTTTGAAGGTCAGTGCCCAAACACCAATTTCCTGAAGCAGTACCATGCAATTTTAAAGCAAAATAAAGAACTCCTTCTTTATTTGAGAAAAGCTCTTCCAAAATCACCTTTCTCAATGAAAATAATTTGAAGGGTGTGCGGATTTTAGTTGAAAAAGAAAATAACGCATACCGAATTTGATTAGTCACTGTTTCGAATCTCGGACAGTAGCAACTATTTTCTTTTTCTTTATTTACATTCCCTGTACATTGGCCATTATAAATTCTAATTAACAAATACTGACTCATAATTTCTTGAGAATAAATATTCCTTTTTAATTATTATTCTCATTAACATTCGATTATTCTATGTGAAGTAAAATTTGGTACAGAAGTGTGAGATACGAAATAGAAAATAAAAAGCTTATTTATTTAGTTCGATAAAATGAACAGTATTATTGAAGCATATCAGTTTTTCATTTTTTAAAAAGGCGTTACGCGTGTTCGTATAATATTTTCATTTATTTCCATGTGGCCAATAATTTAAAAAATATGATTCAATAATTGTTAAGTAACATTTAAATTTGTAAATAAATGTATATTCCATATAAAAGTAGAAAATGAAGTTAAAAACATCGAGATTTGAAGAACCAACTTCACGATTACTAATCTATTAGACTACACATTTTTTAAATAAATTGTGTTGTTGTAGTGAAGTAGTATCAACTACAACGTTTTGCAAAGGTTGATGTACAGCTTAATTACTAACAAAATATCCTTCAAACTATTTTCTCTAATCAAGATCAGCCACTGACGAATCCATACAAATTAGAAGAATAAATGTCGTATGTAAGGGTGATCAAAAAGTCAGTATAAATTTGAAAACTTAATAAACCACGGAATAATGTAGACAGAGAGGTAAAAATTGACACACATCCTTGGAATGACATGGGGTTTTATTAGAACCAAAAAAACCAAGTTCAACCATACTTGGTACCCATATCACTTACTGTCATTGTGGGAGTAAGAACCATCCCCTTCTCGAAGGGGTTTAGTCCACGATGCGAGAATACCCATATTTTACTTATCCAGTATTTGAGAGCGAGTCTTGCAATAAAATTTACACTTAGTTTAAACCTTGACGAAACTTTTTCTCACTAACGTCTCCAACAAAACGATTAATGGAAAGAAGTTTGTACCTACTTCATTTTCACTGCGTTTGTAATAAAATTGTCACATGAAGCATGACTTTTTAATTTATTACTTCTTTACTACTTACTGTATTCGTGACAAATTCTGTAGCAGTAGTTACATATACCACTCAATGTACCAAAAAATACATCACTGTATGGTACTTATTCCAGGAGGTACGACGTCATAATTTCTGAAGGCGTGAAAAATTACCGCATTACGCAAGCCATTTAAGTTCTTCGTTGGTACTAACTCTATTCACAAACATTTCGCAGATGTATCCACATTCGCCCCCTAAATGTATCTACAAAAATATCTAATTATACGACACATAGATCAGGAAATATGGCACCAAAAACTGAGATGTGTGAGAAATTGCCGCTTTATTAGTAAGACATTAAGCAGACAGTAGGAGCATATGCCACTGGATGTACCTACAAAATTATATCATTGTACAGCACATAGTTCAGGAGATACGACATCATAACATTAACCTGCGTGAAGATATAACTGCAAGGCGAAATTCGTTAGACATACAGTTGAAATACGTGTACAGATACACGTGAATATATTAAACATGTGTGAAATATATTTGACATGTACGTATGCGCGGAAAACCACGGGTAAAAAGCAGATTTCGACCAATTGAACGAGTTCAGTTACATTTGGTACACATATTAGCTACAATCTGGAAAGGAATACTGTAGCAATAAGAGCCACCACGCTCCTTTTCAGGTGAGTGTGACAAGTGGAAAGAGAAGGGCGAAGAGGAGCTGACAGACATTGAGGTGGAAGGAGCAGATTGCCATAGATAGGAGGAAGAGGAGATGGATAGAGATAGGGAAGGAGGAAGTGGTCAGAGAGAGGAGAGAATAAATACAGAAAGGAAACTGGAGGAGATGGACAGATGTAGGGGAAGGTAGAGACAGGCCAATAGATGGGGAGGGAGGAGGTGAATAGACAGAGAGGGAGGAGAAAATGGACGGACAAATGGAAGAGAAGGGAATGGACAGAGAGAGGAGATTGGAGGAGACTAATAGAAAATTGGAATAAATAAACACCCACACAGCACCTGCTGATCAGTGAATTTTGGCTAACTGTAGGTGCCTACTCAGTGACTGTTAATTTTTTTTTTAAATTCCGTGTTTTGCAGTGTACTGAAATACAGCTGTTTAAAAACCATTTTCTCAAAATCTAGTCAGGGAATTTTAGCTAACTGTCCAGTGATTGTTAGTTGTTTTCAAAATTTTGTACCTTTCCTTCTACAGAATGACAGTGGGTTTCTTAATTAATGGCAGCTGTTTAGACGTCATTTAGTTCAGAAAAGGTGCTCAATGAATATTACTAACTGTAGTTAACTGTTTTTAAAATTCTTTACTTTGGTGTGCAGTTAATGGCTGGTGGCTTATAATTAGTGGTAGCTGTCTAAAAGTATCTTTTCTAAAGTCGACTCAATAAATGTTACTTTCGATTGTTTTTAAAACTCTTTGACTTTAATAAAGGCAAGTTACGTATTAGAGAAGAAGAACGCTGAAGCAGTCATGTGGGGACCCCAGCCTTTCCATTGGGGTGATTCAGCCCCGTACCTTCCTACCCGAATTCCTAGTTGTTGCGGGAGACGACGTGGTTTGTGTGATACTGTGTAGATACTGTGGATACTCGCAGGCTGTTGGTGGCAGTCTGAGGAGAGTGTGCACAGTACGAAATTGCTCTTGTAACACGACAACACTTGACACCATACCTGTCGGGAAACCATGAGTGCCAACGCTGAAATACGGTTCTAGGTACTGCCATTCTGTTGACTGGGTCCCTAATGATTGCCATCTGTTCTGGGCTATAGAGAAATCTCAGCGTGGACGGCACTTCATAGACCTACAGAAACTGTGAGCAGATGTCCTGCAGAGGATGCAACAGATTTAGGATAATTGGCTCGACGAGTGCCTACATAAGTGAAGTGGGCCTTGCATGCATGCGTGTGCGAAAGAACACTGCATCGAGCTTCTTAGCAACACAAGCATTACAGTATCGTATTTATCCGTCGACATCAGGCAGCGACTTTCAGTTAAAGTGCTCCTCACTCTATGAGAATCATATACTGTTATGCCAGCATGGTAGCTCAGCGTGTTCGGTAGGAGGGTTAGCTACCCTCTTTAATAAAAAAAACTGAGTGGATGGATCAACGAAGAACCTGAACGGTTTCATCGGACGTCCGCCCCGAACAAATTCAACGAACAATATAAAACAAAATGAGATTAAAAAAAAGCTGTGAGTCGTGCTGGCCAAAGCGGTTAAGGCGACCGGTCGCATAAAGCGGGAAATCCGGGTTCGAGTCCCAGTTCGGCATAAATTTTCGTTCTCGTCACTCCATTATACAGCTTATGGCTGCCCATATTCGCAATTGAAATACATTTCATGTATCTCATGATGGTTATCGACATCGTAGTGCCTGTTCGTTTGGACATGCATCCATATCTGAAGAAAAACTGCATTGTGCTTCTGAACCACACAAGCACTGTAATACTGTATCGTGCCTTCTTTTGTAGTACATTCAAATCATTTTGCTATTTAGCAATCAATACGTTGTCAGCATAATGGCACACATGGAATAGCCGTGTGAACATAGCATGTGATCTAACTCATTCCACATCATTTAGATAGAATTACTTAGGTAACATTAGCTAACTAACTACTTACTAATTCCTTGACATACTGAAATTCGTCTTGCTGCGCAAGTACTTTTCGGTTTCTACCTAATCATGGAAACACTCCAACAAGCAATCTTATAAGACAATATGAGGATAATGTCGTATGCCCGTACGTTACCGTGTTATTGATTTCAAAGTACACTACTGGCCATTACAATTGCTACACCAAGAAGAAATGCAGATGATAAACTGGTATTTATTGGACAAATATATTATACTAGAACTGACATGTGATTACATTTTCACGCAATTTGGGTGCATAGATCCTGAGAAAACAGTACCCAGAACAACCACCTCTGGCCGTAATAACGGCCTTGATACGCCTAGGCGTTGAGTCAAACAGAGCTTGGATGGCGTTTACAGTTAGCTGCCCATGCGGCTTCAACACGATACCACAGTTCGTCAAGAGTAGTGACTGGCGTATTGTGAAGAGCCAGTTGCTCGGCCACCATTCACCAGACGTTCTCTATAGGTGAGAGATCTGGAGAATGTGCTGGCCAGGGCAGCAGTCGAACATTTTCTGTATCCAGAAAGGCCCGTACGGAACCTGCAACATGCGGTAGTGCATTTTCCTGCTGAAATGTAGGGTTTCACAGGAATCGAATGAAGGGTAGAGCCACGGGTCGTAACACATCTGAAATGTAACGTCCACTGTTCAAAGTGCCGTCAATGTGAACAAGAGGTGACCGAGACGTGTAACCAATGACACCCCGTACCATCACGCCGGGTGATACGCCAGTATGGCGATGACGAATACACGCTTCCAATGTGCGTTCATCGCGATGTCGCCAAACACGGATGTGACAATCATAATGCTGTAAACAGAACCTGGATTCATCTGAAAAAATGACGTTTTGCCATTCGTGCACACAGGTTCGTCGTTGAGTACACCATCGCAGGCGCTCCTGTCTGTGTTGCAGAGTCAAGGGAAGCTTCAGCCATGGTCTCCGAGCTGATAGTCCATGCTGCTGCAAACGTCGTCGAACTGTTCGTGCAGATGGTTGTTGTCTTGCAAACGTGCCCATCTGTTGACTCAGGGATCGAGACGTGGGTGCACGATCCGTTACATCCATGCGGATAAGATGCCTGTCATCTCGACTGCTAGTGATACGAGGCCGTTGGAATCCAGCACGGCGTTCCGTATTACCCTCCTGAACCCACCGATTCCATATTCTGCTAACAGTCATTGGGTCTCGACCAACGCGAGCGGCAATGCCGCGATACGATAAACCGCAATAGCGATAGGCTACAATCCGGCCTTTATCAAAGTCGGAAACGTGATGGTACGCATTTCTCCTCCTTACACGAGGCATCACAACGACGTTTCACCAGGCAACGCCGGTCAACAGCCGTTTGTGTATGAGAAATCGGTCGGAAACTTTCCTCATGTCAGCACGTTGTAGGTGTCGCAACCGGCGCCAACCTTGTGTGAATGCTCTAAAAAGCTAATCATTTGCATATCAGAGCGTCTTCTTCCTGTCGGTTAAATTTCGCGTCTGTAGCACGTCATCTTCGTGGTGTAGCAATTTTTATGGCCAGTAGTTTAAGTTACTCGCTGGCAGAGTGGGACTGAGAGAAGTCGTTAACATTACCAATTCCTGAACTGCTTACGCTTTCATTATTTGTCTGCCATTTGGTAAGTTATACGCAGGGCAAATTAGAAGCATCTACTCGGCGAGACAGAAATTACACATAAAATTTAGTAACAAAGACTGTAGCTGTGAATTGTAGCGCTGGTGTGCGTCTCTTCTAGGGGTGCCTGTTATATACCTCAGAGTGGAAACGTATGTGGGATTATTAAGGATTGCTGCTGACGTCTGAGACAATCGTGTTCTGCTGCGTCATCAGAATGAGGCGGTGCAGGGGTCGGGGGGTCGGCTGTCCCGCGCTCTTCCCCTCTTCCAACTTGCCCATCATTTCCGTTAGCTCATCCCTCCTCGAGTGTCAATCTGAGGGTTATAAGGCGCCATCTCTGGGCACAGAAGCTGAAGAAAGTGACAGGGGTGAACCGTTAGCGTCTTCGATTCGTAGCAATCTTTGTTCCCTGGCAGCGAACATTCACTCTACAGCCATGGTCCACACCAAATCATCTAACGATGAAAAAACGCAACCCCTCGAAGAGTGAAATGTGGAGAAGGATCAACACCACGTTTCATACTTGCAGCAAGTGTTTCTTCCGATGTGATTTTATGACTACCTCTTGTATAACTCTTGAACTGGTGTTGATGAGTGTACAGTGACCAACAACAAATTGATTTTGGATTTCTGTATTAAAAAAGAACCGCTACTGGTTTCGACTTTGTACAGTTCATCATCAGACAAATATCACAATTTCGTCATAACATAAGATGCATTGGTATACTGCTGAACTGACATGGGATGATCAATAATAAACGTTTAAAAAGTGTAATACAGATGGTTGTGCTACAACCTAGTGTTATAATGCAACTTACGTGAAATGTCCGTATGGAGCGTTTATTTTCACAGTTTTCCTCCAACGAGTGGTATTCGTAATGTTGATTATGTTTTCACAATCACATCCGTTGTTTTGCATAAGTAAACGCTTTAGTTTTGTCAAATACCAAAATTTCAATGCGCACCACAGGGGCTGACTCACAACATGTGAAAAATTCATGGTGTTTATATGATATTTGAATGTCAAAAATGCTGCGATACAGTGATACATTAGTGAGATATCGCATTTTAGAAAAGGAAGAGTACGGTACAGTTATGTTAAACTGAAACGTATTTTACTTTAAATGTAGGACATTAAATACAGGTAAATAAATGGGATTTTAGGAATTACATCATTACAAACTTATTTTACAAAATCGTAGCGAAATAAATATAGATAAGAAGGAATGTAAAATCCTTATGTCCTACTTCAACAGTGGAGATGACTGTGCATTAAAATTTATTCAAATTCAGTGCCACGAAAATTATTGATTGTTGCAAGAGCTGGGGTACGTACAGTATTACAAAATTTGTAACTTGATCTTCAGATAGTTACAGAAAAATTATTTGTACTGGAAGTTTATCAGGAAGTGAGTGTTAGACAACTGAATCCGCTCATTAAGGATACAGTGGGGGGAGCTGTTTTTTGTGTATGTGTGTATTTCTTTTTCTTCTAACAGGTTCATAGTGGATTGTTTTTCTGCTAACAAGGGGAAGATACGAACTTCTCCTCATCGATATGATTCATATTGAAAGGGTGTGAAGGACACGACTAAGACGGCGAGTCGCAACTTTCAACCGTTTTCGATAAAATCTTATATGAGGGCAGCTGGTGTTTAAGTGGTCCGCAGCCGAGCGAGTAAGCGTCTAGTTTCATAATCACCTGGTCTGTGGATCGAATTTCGCTTCCAGTACAATATTTTGTTTCATTTCCCGTAATTCCAAACAACAGATATGCATGATTTGCGACGGAACTATGTGACCGGCCGGCCGAAGTGGCCGTGCGGTTAAAGGCGCCGCAGTCTGGAACCGCAAGACCGCTACGGTCGCAGGTTCGAATCCTGCCTCGGGCATGGATGTGTGTGATGTCCTTAGGTTAGTTAGGTTTAGGTAGTTCTAAGTTCTAGGGGACTGATGACATCAGCAGTTAAGTCCCATAGTGCTCAGAGCCATTTGAACCATTTTTTTTTGACCTCGAAGAAATGCCACAACACGTCGTGGCATGGACTCGACTAATGTCTGAAGTAGTCCTGGAGGGAACTGACACCATCAATCCTACAGGGGTGTCCATAAATCCGTATGAGTACGAGGAGTAGAGATCTCTCCTTAACAGCACGTTGCAAGGCATCCCACAAATGCTCAATAATGTTCATGTCTGCGGAGTCTGGTGGCCAGCGGAAGTATTTAAACTCAGAAGAGTGTTCCTGTAGCCCTCTGTAGCAGTTCTGGAAGTGTGGGGTATCGCACTGTCCTGCTGGAATTGCCCAAGTTCGTTGGAATGCACAACGGATATGAATGGATGCAGATGATCAAACTAGATGATTACCTTCGCGTCATCTGTCAGAGTCGTATCTAGACGTATCAGGTGCCCCATATCACTCCAAGTGCTCACGCCATACGCCATTACAGAGCCTCCACCAGCTTGAAAAGTCCCCTGCTGACATGCAGCGTACATGGATTCATCATGTTGTCTGCATGCCCATACACGTCCATCCTCTCAATACAATATGAAACGAAACTTGTGCGAGCAGGCAACATGTTTTCAGTCATCAACAGTCCAATGTGGGTGTTGACGAGCCCAGGCGAGGCGTGAAGTTTTGTGTCGTGTGGTCATCAAGAGTACACGAATGGGCTTTCGGTTCCAATAGCCCATATCGATGATGTTTCGTTGAATGGTTCGAACGCTCATAGTTGTTGATGGCCAAGCACTGAAATCTGAGTAATTTGCGGTAAAAGCAATTCTATCGCATTGAACGATTCTCTTCAGTCGTCATTGGTCCCGTTCTTTCAGGATCATTTTCCGGCCGCAGCGATGTCGGAGATTTGATGTTTTACCGGATTCCTGATATTCACGGTACACTCGTGAAATGGTCGTTCGGGAAAATCCCCACTTCATCGCTACCTCGGAGATGCTTTGTCCCATCGCTGGCGCTCTGACTATAACACCAAGTTCAAACACACTAAAATCTTGATAATATGCCATTGAAGCAGCAGCAACTGGTCTAACAACTGCGCCAGATACTTGTTGTCATAGATTGGCGTTGCCGACCGCAGCGACGTATCCTATCTGTTTGCATTGTATCTGAATACAAATGCCTATACCAGTATATTTGGCGCTTCGGTATATACAGGGTGTTACAAAAAGGTACGGCCAAACTTTCAGGAAACATTCCTCACACACAAATAAAGAAAAGATTTTATGTGGACATGTGTCCGGAAACGCTTAATTTCCATGTTAGAGCTCATTTTAGTTTCGTCAGTATGTACTTCCACCTACGCTCAATGGAGCAAGTTATCATGATTTCATACGGGATACTCTACCTGTGCTGCTAGAACATGTGCCTTTACAAGTACGACACAACATGTGGTTTATGCACGATGGAGCTCCTGCACATTTCAGTCGAATTGTTCGTACGCTTCTCAACAACAGATTGAGTGACCGATTGATTGGTAGAGGCGAACCAATTCCATGGCCTCCACGCTCTCCTGACCTCAACCCTCTTGACTTCCATTTACGGAGGCATTTGAAAGCTCTTGTCTACGCAACCCCGGTACCAAATGTAGAGACTCTTCGTGCTCGTATTGTGGACGGCTGTGATACAATACGCCATTCTCCAGGGCTGCATCAGCGCATCAGGGATTCCGTGCGACGGAGGGTGGATGCATGTATCCTCGCTAACGGAGGACATTTTGAACATCTCCTGTAACAAAGTGTTTGAAGTCACGCTGGTGCGTTCTGTTGCTGTGTGTTTCCATTCCATGATTAATGTGATTTGAAGAGAAGTAATAAAATGAGCTCTAACATGGAAAGTAAGCGTTTCCCGACACATGTCCACATAACATATTTTCTTTCTTTGTGTGTGAGGAACGTTTCCTGAACGTTTGGCCGTACCTTTTTGTAACACCCTGTATATCGCATCAGCGCGTCAGGCAAAGATTGACGATGGCCTCGACATCAGAGAGAGAAAACACGAGTGGTGGTGACGCTTCATTACATGATCGATGCACGCTTTCTCACAAATGTGTAGGAATAACCGTAGAAAGAATCGAATCTGCAAATGGAGAAATTTTCGCTCGGCTGCAGACTTCTTCATTTACAGCAATCATACATAGTATGTAAACACGCTAAAATGTACAAACTCGTAATAGGTTGAGAGTTGCGCCTGCCTGTGTCCACATGCTGAATTCCTAATCGTGCCCTGCACACCCTTGGAATCATATCAGCGAGGGGAAATTTTTACGGTCCCCTTGTAACTGTAATAATTTCATGTTTTTCTTCTACGCGTTTCTACCTACTCTGGAGGAATCAGCTTGGGTTTCGAAAAAGACGATCGTGTGAAACCCAGCTCGTGCTATTCGTCCACGAGACTCAGAGGGCGATAGACACGGGTTCCCAGGTAGGTGCCGTGTTTCTTGACTTCCGCAAGGCATTCGATACAGTTCCCCATAGTCGGTTAATGAACGAAGTAAGAGAATATGGACTATCAGACCAATTGTGTGATTGGATTGAAGAGTTCCTAGATAACAGAACGCAGCATGTCATTCTCAATGGAGAGAAGTCTTCCGAAGTAAGAGTGATTTCAGATGTGCCGCAGGGGAGTGTCGTAGGACCTTTGCTATTCACAATATACATAAATGACCTTGTGGATGACATCGGAAGTTCACTGAGGCTTTTCGCGGATGATGCTGTGGTATATCGAGAGGTTGTAACAATGGAAAATTGTACTGAAATGCAGGAGGATCTGCAGCGAATTGACGCATGGTGCAGGGAATGGCAATTGAATCTCAATGTAGACAAGTGTAATGTGCTCCGAATACACAGAAAGAAAGATCCCTTAACATTTAGCTACAATATAGCAGGTCAGCAACTGGAAGCAGTTAATTCCATAAATTATCAGGGAGTACGCATTACGAGTGATTTAAAATGGAATGATCATATAATGTTGATCATCGGTAAACCAGATGCCAGACTGAGATTCATTGGAAGAATCCTAAGGAAATGCAATCCGAAAACAAAGGATGTAGGATACAATACGCTTGTTCGCCCACTGGTTGAATACTGCTCAGCAGTGTGGGACCGTATCAGATAGGGTTGATAGAAGAGATAGAGAAGATCCAACGGAGAGCAGCGCGCTTCGTTACAGGATCATTTAGTAATCGCGAAAGCGTTACGGAGATGATAAACTCCAGTGGAAGACTCTGCAGGAGAGACGCTCAGTAGCTCGGTACGGGCTTTTGTTGAAGTTTCGAGAACATACCTTCACCGAGGAGTCAAGCAGTATATTGCTCCCTCCTACGCATATCTCGCGAAGGGACCATGAGGATAAAATCAGAGAGATTAGAGCCCACACAGAAGCATACCGACAATCCTTCTTTCCACGAACAATCCGAGACTGGAATAGAAGGGAGAACCGATAGAGGTACTCAGGGTACCCTCCGCCACACACCGTCGGGTGGCTTGCGGAGTATGGATGTAGATGTAGATGTAGATGTACCTGAACAGTTTTCTTCATCGATGTGAGCCGTACACCATCAAAAGTTAATCTCACAGAGCAGCGACGGTTTCCGACCATGTCTTCATTAGCTGAAACTGCTTCTCGTATTTTTTTTTTTTAAATTGATAATTGATTGTTCCGCAGTGAGTTCCACCGAAGTGCCCTCTCAGCAGGGCAGGCAAGTCCTCGCCCCGTATGGTCGCGGCGCGCGTCAGGATGCAACAGCTGCCGGCGACGACCACGACCACGACCGCAGCCCCGGGCTACGACCAGCGGCGGCGATCGCAGGCGCGGACCCTCCGGCGCGCGAATGCCAGCCTAATGCGCTGTGAAATTAAAGCACCCCGCCTGCCGCGCGCCGCCGGCTGCCCCGGCGGACGAGCGCCTACCCACCCGAAACATATTTACATTAATCGCCAGCATTTCTCCGGCATCCAACGTGGCGCGAGAGCTGGCGCGGTTGTTAGGCGGCGAGAGCGGGCGTGAATCACGCCGGCCTTCCGGGATGAGGGCGCGGCGGGACGGCGACGTTCTTCCTCCAAAGGAAAGACATTCTAATGACATGAATATTATGCATGGGTCGCGACAACGGAACAGCTGTCACGGCTCTTATGACGGTAGCGGGTAAGCGACAAGGGGTTCGGCGTCAGTTCTTAAAGCGCTGCTGCGTGAATTTATTTGTACACAAAGAACATGTGCGGATAAAAGTCGATTTCCGCAATACACAGAAGATAAATGACGTCCTCTGTCTTCTACTTACACAGAGGTGACAAAAATTCATGGGAGGGCGATATGCACATATATAGTTGGCGACTGTTTCGCCTACACAAGGTATAAAAGGGCAATGTTTTGGCGGAGATGTCATTTGTACTCAGGTGATTCGTACGAAAAGGTTTCTGACGTGAATATGGCTCAAAAAAATGGTTCAAATGGCTCTGAGCACTGTGGGACTTAACATCTGGGGTCATCAGTCCCCTAGAACGTAGAACTACTTAAACCGAACTAACCTAAGGACATCACACACATCCATGCCCGACGCAGGATTCGAACCTGCGACAGTAGCAGTCGCGCGGTTCCAGACTGAAGCGCCTAGAACCGCTCGGCCACTCAAGGCGGCGTTTATGACAGCACGACTGGAATTAACAGACTTTGGACGCATGTCACATTCAGTTTCGGAAATCGTTCGTGAATTCTATATTCCGAGATCCACAGCGTCGAGAGTGTGCTGAGAATACCAAATTACAGGCAGTACCTCTCACCACGGACAACGCCGCGGCCGACGGCCTTCACTCAGCGACCGACAGCAGCGGCGTTTGCGTAGAGTTGTCAGTTCTAATACACAAGCAACACTGCGTGAAATCAATGTGGGACGTACGACAGACGTATCCGTTAGGACAGTGCGGCAAAATTTGGCGATAATGGGCCATGGCAGCGGACAACCGACCGGAGTACTTTTGCTGACAGTACGACATCGCCTGCAGTGCCTCTCTTGGGCTCGTCACCATACCGGTTGGATCTTAAACGACTGGAAAACTGTGGCATGGTCAGATGAGCCCAAATTTCAGTTGGTAAGAGCTGATAGTAGGGTTCGAGAGCCACGCAGACCCCACGAAGCTATTTACCTGTCAACAAGGCACTGTGCAAGCTGGTGGTTGCTCGATGTTGGGGGCTGTGTTTACATGGAATGGACTGGGTTCTCTGTTTGTTTGGTGACTTGGAAACCATTTGCAGGCATTCATGGGCGTCGTGTTGCCAAACAGCGATGGAATTTCTGTGGATGCCAATGTGGCATGTGACGGGGTCACAGTTGTTCGCAACTGATTTGAAGCAAATCTTGGACTAGGGTGACCAACTCTCCCGTATTTCCCGGGATCTCCCGTATTTACAGACATTTTTTCATAATCTCCTGGCTCCCGTATTTTCAGGCTCAGTGGCCGTTTATCTCGTGTTTTTAACTTTATTTTCATTATCACGTACCGGTATGTAAAAATATTTTTCAGTCACTTAAATTTTGCGCGGACTGTCAGGATTCGTTCGTAGACAGAAGAGACAACTGATTCTATATCGACCTTCGACCATAGATGTCGACATTATGTCTATCGAATATCTTTGAAATGATCAACCGACACTTGGCGGTTGGATGTGACTTTGTTTCTGTGCCAGTGCTTCCTGTGAATCGTCATTAACTTGTTCAAGATTTTATGATCGGCAGCGAAGACGAAGCTAAAACGCCACCAACAAAGAAAACAAAGTATATTTGTGCATATCTTACGAAATGGGAAACTTTAAATTCCTGGATTGTACCAGCACGGTTAAATGCTTATAAAGCAAACTACTCAATTTGTAAACGGGAGCTTACCGTCGCACATGGCGGCAAGAACGATTGTTTACAGCTCATGAATACTTCAGGTACGGTAATTACTGTTCAGTGCGTAGTAATTAGTAATCCGCAATTTTCTGAGTTAACATCTTGTATTTGCCTGTAGGTCACAAAAGCAAGGTAAATGATGTAACTACTTCATCCAAAATAACTACGTTCTTCATCTCTCCTCACCTGAGAAAAGGCTTAACAAACGAAGATGTGAAAACCATTGCTGGTGAACTTTCATTAGTCTACCACACAGTGCAACACAATCTAAGCTATAGGATCTTGGACCGTGCTATCAAACGTTCGAAAAACATGTTCAGCGTATCTAATGTGTCAAAAAAATATCTTGCGGGCGAACTAAAGCTGAAATGATGATAATGAACGTATTGGCACCAAGAAGTTGTAACGTGCGCGTGGGGCACACAATACTCATTAAAGCCTGTAGTAAGTGAACGGGCTTCACCTTATGAGAAAGGATTTTTGTATAGATATAGACCGCGTGTACCTGAATGGTGGCAAATCAGACTTACACCCACTCTGTAATAACAATGATACGTCAAATAAGTCCGAAATTCAACTACACATCAGGACGGACAAAAAAACAACACAGAAGATGCTACCAATTTGTTAATAATACGGTCGCAAGCCTAATTAGGCATTAACTGAGTTTCTTCCCTGTACAAGTTGGCAGATATTCGTGCAAAGCAACAAGTAGTAACACTGCATACTATAGTAAATTTTAGAACCAGAAAATCTATTGAACTGATAGTTTCACGTTCTGTACTGATATGGAAAAATCATAAATACATAACACTACACTATAATGTATACTACAAAACTTCGTAGTCTATTGATCTGATTAAAATCGGGCATAGGTTACCCTAGAAACAGCACTTTCGAGTCACACACACAATGTCAATTTTGATAAAGATAAAACACTGATAAATTTTGGCTTTTACGAGGGTTATTCCAAAAGTAAGGTCCGATCGGTTGCGAAATGGAAACGACTATGAAAATCCGATAAAGCTTTGCACAGATGTGTTGGGTAGTGTCTCTAGTATAACCCCAGTTAGCATCACGTCGCTCTTCTCATTTCTGAGCTCGCAGTGAGTGCGTAAAGATGTCTAGAAAATAGTGTCTGCCGCCAAGTACGAGGTCCTGGTGAGAAATTTCGCCTGAAGCTATGCAGCCAACATTACATAACTGTCGTGCTGTTTCGTCTTCACGACAATTCTCAGCCGCATTCTGCAGGGGCAATGAAGATGCTCCTGCATCGTTTTCAAATGGAAATGTGAGATTACCCACAATACAGTCCGCAATTGTCTCCCCCTGAGTTTCATCTCTGGTCACATGAACCGCTGTCTTTGAAGACAACATTTTGACACAGACAACGAGGTGTAGGCCAGCGTGGAGAATTGGCGGAAAGCACTGGCGGCTGCCTTCTATGATGAGGCTATTGAAAAGTTGGTACAACGCTATGACAAAAGTCTAAATCAGAACGGCGACTATGTAGAGAAGTAGCTGAAAGGTGTAGCTAATTGTTACAAGTAAAACATTTCTGATGTGCACTGTGGTTTCAATTTGGCAATCAATCGGACCTTACTTTTGGAATAACCCTCGTATATTGACTTTAAGTTTTGCTGGTCAAATCAACACTTCAGAATTCAAATGAATAAAAAGGGGGGGGGGACCCTGAAACTCTTATGATCACTGTATTAAAAAAATTGATTATTGATATCATTATGCGCTCAAGATTTCCAATATATGAGTTACTACTCTTTTTATCTTATTTCCTGCTCATTTAAATACCATTATATCTGTCTCGAAATAATTAAACTTCATTACTAAATCAATATCAAAGTTATCTTCCAACTTTGTCAGACCTTCGTTATTCATTTACTGGTTCTTTAAACACCATTCTAACATAGTTAGGTCTGCAAGTAATTATTATTAACACAAAATTTAATTTTTCATTTCGGGACACTCGGATTACACAACATTTGGAAAGGACCCTATCTAGGTTAGTTGTGAGGATAATTAAATGATAGGAAAGTTCTGGTAAAATTTAAGTTGTTATTGAACAGTATGGAACAAAAGTAACACTGGTCCATACGAATACAGTACTAAAAGTTTCAACCTGTTTGTATCGATGCGGCGGTTGGCGGGCGGCGAGATGGCGAGGCACAGAGCACACATAGAACCACAGCTATGGCTCTTGATGTATCGGCACTTTATTTCTTCATAGCGTCGCAATACTTTTCCATTTAGTGCCTATGGAATTTTTGCCATGCTGTATGGGCGTTGGAACGGCATACCCGAGGCTCAGTGAAACTACGTCTTGCAGGAGAGCCTCCTCGCTCCAGAAGGTGCTGCTCAAACCAGTGCCAAACTCCAACTAACTACTGCTGAGCCCGTTGTGCCGTACAGTGCCTGCATGCATTTTCCCGCGCTCGCCTGCCATCCACCTTTTTCCGCTCCCTTACAGGCCGGGTATTCACCCGAGGTTTTGCATTCTACATATCCTAACACATTGCCTACGTATGGACCAGACGAATAGTTACAATTTTAAACATGTTACAACAGTTTCAACATTTGTTACCTTTCAATTTTATTACAATATTGCTTGACCTTTGACATAAACATTAATTTTCACAGTTTTCTTAAGATAATGGCATGAAACAAAAAAGAGATGAAAGCAGAACATCAATTACTCAAGTTTATCGAAAAATCAGAGAAAATAAAATTACTTATTTGTACAATAGTACAGCATCGTTGTTGTTACACATGCCCCTGTTTCCAGTAAATTTCACTAAGTGCAAATTTGATGGGAACACTAAACTTTATATTTATACATTGGTTCTGAATAAAATTTTGTATCACTAAACTTCCTTTCTCTCACATTATAGAGGTCTATACTTTTTAATATATCGAGAACATTTACCTATCATTTACGTAAGTGCCTTTGGCACAGTCCAACCTCCTATCCAAACATGATTTTAATAGCAAATTACTTATTATTAAACTTGTCAGGAAAATAAATTCAAAAGCTGAAATACAAACACTTAACTACAGAGCATATACAAATACCTATATACACTATAAGACAATTTGTTGCTGCTTGCATTGAATGGCAGTCCATTTCCTTATTTACTAATAAACACACAATAATATTTAGAAAAATCACTACATATATTTGCTACCTATTATTCAAATTTGGGCAGTCCATTTCGCATCTTTTTATAACATCACCTACACCACACTTACAATTCTCCTTTGACCATTTATATGCCCTCTTTGGTGTTTGGCAGTCCTTTATATTATGACTCATATACTGCCCATTTTGATTTTTGGTAGTCCCATCTTTTATTTGGCTTGCAGCATTTGCTTTTTCTTTTCAATTCTTTTTTTCCATACACCTTTACATTTATAGTACATTAGCACACTGACATTAGTAGCCATATATTTACAAATACTTGTTACATTTAGAAGAAAATAATTTCATCGTTAGATACAGCACATTTACTGCAGATTGCTTTCTGAGTGTACTTAGGTCACTCACTCCTAGGAACATACAGTTTCAGGTCCACAACGTTTCTTACACCTAAAGGTCTCTTGGATTTTGGGTAGATCAGGTAGTAAGCATTATCGTGTGGAATGTTCTGTATTATATATGGTCCATTTTAAATATATTTAAATTTAGAAATTTCATGGTTCAGTTCACTAGATTTTTCGTGGGTTTTTAAAAGAACATAATCCCCAATTTTAAATTTTGAAACTTTCAGGTTTTTATCATGTCTTTTAGATCTATATTCAGCTTTTTGCTTTATCCTTTTTCTGACTATTTCTTTCTTTTGACTCAAACCCAAGCTTGTACAAGGTGGATACTCTAGTTTTTCCTCAATTAAACTTTTACTTCTGCTGCCTAACAAAATTTCTTCCGATGGGAACCCAGTAGTTTCATGATGTAATGTGCTCATGACATTCTCAAAGTCCAATATAAATCTGCCCCAGACTCTAAATCATGCCCCTTTCTGATTTTTCCACAACGCACCTTGGTCGACTGTGACATCTTCCCAAGATACGTTCCTGACCTGTGAACCATTTATATCTGGTGGGTTTCTAGGATTCTGTTGTTCAAAGTCTTTACTTACCTGAACTCTTTGCAAAATAAACTCTGAGTCGTCAGGTGGTTCCTTTTTCCTGTGTTGAGTCTCAACATCTGGATTTTGTATTGAAACTTCGTCATCAGTAGGTACAATATCGCAATTAGCTGTATCCCCATTATTTTCACTAGTACCAAAATACTCGTCATCTGAACTATCGTCAGAATTCAACCATTCTGGGTCGCTTTCAGGTTCCAACATAAAAGCTTTTCTGAGACAGGCACTAAGTTCTTCCTCTGCATTTTCGTCAGGCTTTGATTTTAACTCAGTATCCTCTTTTGACAAAACTACCTCATTATCAGCTTTACTCACCTCCACTGTCACTTCATATTTAGTGTAATCCTCGTGGACTTCAATTATTCTTAGGTAATTATCTGCCCCTTCCCCACAGTGCCTTTCGGCAACAGCTTGTACTGTTGGCGGATCGTTAACAGAAGTTACTTCCTCATCAATGCTTAGGATTTCATCCTCCAATTCCTTCTTATCTTTAACCTTCGTCCTATCGGCAGCACGCGTACTTTGCGTGGCGGTATTTACTCTCTCCTCTTCAAATTTGGGCCACATCACCTTATCGACGTCCCTACTATTTCCTTTTTCACTAATTAACCTCCTTGCCTCGTACTCCTTCTTAAAATCCTCCCACTCTGCTTGAGGCCCTTGTACAGATCGTCGATCTGCACACGCCAATCACTTACTTCTGCTAATTCATTCTCGCTATTTACTTCATTACTAACACTGCTAACCGCACCTATCTGTGTATCCACTGTTCCATCTATTATTTCCTTCGCCACGGAATTACCACTCGTAATGTATTCACCAGCTCTTACGGCAATGTTCGTACCTAATGCTGCCTCATTGCTAGCGGCTTCTCTCTGAACAGCTGTTCTGCTAGGCTGGGCCGTTGCCCTCTTATGCTCCACTCGCCTGTTAACGTGTATCGCTCTGCACGGTGAAGATGAGTCATCTGCGCTCGCACCTGACGCTTGTTTCGCAACAACACGTTGAGTCGTTCCACGCCTGTCTCTAAGCTGTCTCATAACTTTACTGTCAGTTCGGTAATGTTTCTTAAATCGGGGCCGGTATGTTCTGTCCGCTTCCGTTTGGCCCGCAACGTTCGCGGAAATCAGTTTCCCGCGTAGTTATTATTTTGCGCGGTGTACCCTCTACCGCGACCTGGATAACTCCCTCTTCCTCTTCCTCTGCCTCTACCTCTCTGTATCATTTTGACGCGAAACCCATCGCCGTCATTTCTCTCGTCATTATTGCGACTATTTCTGTTACTAAAATTCTGATAATTGGCACGACATTCGCGCCAATGATCTTCGTCTTCGACCCTTTCGAGAAACGCTTGGAAGCTACGATGATTGCTTCCCACATATCTCTTCGAATCTTCTGGAAGCTTTTTATATAGCTCCCATACGATTTCTGAATCGGATCTTCTCCCTCTTAAATGTGTCAACTTTCGGTACCAATATTCGCAGAAATCTTTCAAAGAATTCCTGCCCCTGTTATCATGAAGTTTGGCCATGATAAACTCGCGCCACAAATGATCCTGTTTTTGTTCGGACCAGTATTCTTCCGTAAACTTTTGTTTAAACTCTTTGAACGTCATTAGTTCGGTATTCAAGTTAATTCCCCAGCGCTTAGCGTCACCTGCTAAGGCGCTAATTACTACATTTATCTTTTCCTGACCAGACAAGTGTTCAGGAAACATCCTCTCGTAATTTTTAATGAAATCTAACGGATGCCATCCGTTATGTTTCTTGGTGGGATCGAAGCGTTCCTCACCTTCCAACAGCTTCGTAAGTGGCGTGCCATTACAGACAACACCAGGCCTATCCTTGATTTTACTCTCGAGATCGAAAATTTTGCCTTGAATTTTCGATGTATTTTGTTCACACTTTTGCACACATCCGATAACTTTTCGCCTAAATTTCTTTCAGTACCTGAAACTGCCTTTTTCAACTGTGAGATTCCATGTTGACATTAGTTTACGATCTCAGTTTTAAGACCGAAAACTTTTTCGTCTACTTTTGTTTCAACTAGAGGCTCTACTTTCTCTTGGATGTTGAGAATTTCAACATCAAACCTACTGTTAATGTTGTCAATTTCCCCCTGCATAGTATTCATATTTTTATTAATTGTGTCAATTTCAGACTTCATAGTATATACTACAGAGCTTAAATTACCCACTTTTTGCTCTACCTGTTCTATTTGTTTACTAATTTTAATTCCTTGTTCTTGGACCTGTGCTTTAAGCTGACCAACTTGTGTTTTAAGCTGATCGTCAACGTGTGTTTTAAGCTGATCATTCTGTGTTTTGAGCTGCTCACTCTATCCTGCAATTTGTTTGGTTAATTGTTCAAATAAATCGTTCATACTTAAATTTTCACGCTGTTTTGTTCTACGGAATCGGTGTGTTCCGATCCTACATCAAAATTTTCTTTCGGTTCTTTCTTTATCTGTGGTGAATCAAACATCTCAGTGGATTCGTTCACATACCCATTATCATCTACAAAGTCACCCTCTACTTCCTGTTTTATTCCTTGCTGTGTTCCAGGCAATCTTGACATTTCAATCTGTTCGTTAACATGTTCGTGATATTGTATGTACGCCAATTGTCTTCCGCTAACGCCATCCGTTATCTGGCCGCGTACACTCCTGTCATTCCCAGCCGCATTTTCCATTACGCTCGGCACATCTACTGTGGCTACGTTCTTGTCCATACTGAACGCAAATTACACCCCACTACCGTACTTTAAGTTCACTGCTATTTACTTTACTGAATATTGTTGCAATTCGTACCACTGAACATCCACTTTTCGGTATTCACGTTAATTTGTGACCGACAACAACTGGATGTCCTGTCACCGGGAGCCACTTGTAACGTGCGCGTGGGGCACACAATACTCATTAAAGCCTGTACTATAGTAAGTGAACGGGCTTCACCTTATGAGAAAGGATTTTCGTATAGATATAGACCGCGTGTACCTGAATAGTGTCAAATCAGACTTACACCCACTCTGTAATAACAATGATACGTCAAATAAGTCCGAAATACAACTACACATCAGGACGGACAAAAAAACAACACAGAAGATGCTACCAATTTGTTAATAATACGGTCGCCAGCCGAATTAGGCATTAACTGAGTTTCTTCCCTGTACAAGTTGGCAGATATTCGTGCAAAGCAACAAGTAGTAACACTGCATAATATAATAAATTTTAGAACCAGAAAATCTGTTGAACTGATAGTTTCACGTTCTGTACTGATATGGAAAAACCATAAATACATAACACTACACTATAATGTATACTACAAAACTTCGTAGTCTATTGATCTGATTAAAATCGGGCATAGGTTACCCTAGAAACAGCACTTTCGAGTCACACACACAATGTCAATTTTGATAAAGATAAAACACTGATAAATTTTGGCTTTTATATTGACTTTAAGTTTTGCTGGTCAAATCAACACTTCAGAATTCAAATGAATAAAAAGGGGGGGGGGGACCCTGAAACTCTTATGATCACTGTATTAAAAAAATTGATTATTGATATCATTATGCGCTCAAGATTTCCAATATATGAGTTACTACTCTTTTTATCTTATTTCCTGCTCATTTAAATACCATTATATCTGTCTCGAAATAATTAAACTTCATTACTAAATCAATATCAAAGTTATCTTCCAACTTTGTCAGACCTTCGTTATTCATTTACTGGTTCATTAACAAAACAGTTCTTTAAACACCATTCTAACATAGTTAGGTCTGCAAGTAATTATTATTAACACAAAATTTAATTTTTCATTTCGGGACACTCGGATTACACAACATTTGGAAAGGACCCTATCTAGGTTAGTTGTGAGGATAATTAAATGATAGGAAAGTTCTGGTAAAATTTAAGTTGTTATTGAACAGTATGGAACAAACGTAACACTGGTCCATACGAATAACAGTACTAAAAGTTTCAACCTGTTTGTATCGATGCGGCGGTTGGCGGGCGGCGAGATGGCGAGGCACAGAGCACACATAGAACCACAGCTATGGCTCTTGACGTATCGGCACTTTATTTCTTCATAGCGTCGCAATACTTTTCCATTTAGTGCCTATGGAATTTTTGCCATGCTGTGTGGGCGTTGGAACGGCATACCCGAGGCTCAGTGAAACTACGTCTTCCAGGAGAACCTCCTCGCTCCAGAAGGTGTTGCTCAAACCAGTGCCAAACTCCAACTAACTACTGCTGAGCCCTTTGTGCCGTGCGGTGCCCGCATGTATTTTCCCGCGCTCGCCTGCCATCCACCTTTTTCCGCTCCCTTACAGGCCGGGTATTCACCTGAGGTTTTGCATTCTACATATCCTAACACGTTGCCTACGTATGGACCAGACGAATAGTTACAATTTTAAACATGTTACAACAGTTTCAACATTTGTTACCTCTCAATTTTATTACAATATTGCTTGACCTTTGACATAAACGTTAATTTTCACATTCTAATTTGTTTACAGTTTTCTTAACATAATGGCATGAAACAAAAAAGAGATGAAAGCAGAACATCAATTACTCAAGTTTATCGAAAAATCAGAGGAAAAAAATACTTATTTGTAGAATAGTACAGCGTTGTTGTTGTTACAAAGTGTGAACGATTTTCTGGAAGTTTTAAATGATCCCAAGAAGTGATTCATGTTCTTTTCCTTAGCAACAGATGCCTCCAATAACCTAAACAGGAAAATGTTTCCAATTGTCGTACGATATTCTGACCACTTTAGCGGAATTGAAAACAAATTTCTGGATTTCGTATAACAGGCAGATGAAAGTGCAATTGATGTCCATAGGTTGTTAAAAAACTCACTGAAATCGAATAATTTGAATATCAGTAATATATCGTCATACTGTGCTGATGGTGCGAATATAGATTTTGGCAAGCATAATTCAGTCATGAAACTATTAACTAACGAAAATGAAAAAATTCTTAAAGCAAGTTGTTTTAACTATGTACTTCATAATGCAATGAAACGTGCTTCCAACTGTTTATAATATGTAGATGTCGAAATGTTAGTGTTAAAAATATATAGTCACTTTTCCTGTTCTGACAAACGAAGGGAAACATTAAAACCATTTTTTGAATTTGTTGATGTGGAATGGGCTGAAATCTTGAGAATGTGAATACTAGATGGTTGTCTCTCACTCCTGCTGTAGAAAGGCTTTTAAAAATTGATAGCCTATAAAAGCTATTTTAAAAGCGTAGATGAATCAGACTGTCCTAAAGTTCTGAAAAAGTATTTTTGCAATGAAAATACAGAAGTAGAAACAATTGTTCAGGCTTGTATTAGTTTTTTTGTGAATATATCATTCAAAAAGCAAAGTATTTGGAGAATTCCGACCTTAGTATTATGGAATCTCATGAAGCTTTCAACTTAATAATTAGTAAAATTAGACAGAGAAAAGAAGATAGGCTTTTTGATAGTGGTACTCATAAATTATTAGCCTCTGTTCTGGATTTAAATTTGAAATCTAGTAGTGAGAACAACTTCATTGGATTATATGATTGTTTATATTCTTACTTACATAGTAAATTTGATAACAGTTTAAAGAGTTTAATCCCATTATGTCTGAAAAGGGAATTGACATTCAATGACATGCATAAAGTTGTAGAATATCTTAAGCTGGATTGTATTAAGGAAGATGAATTATATGGGGAGTTTTGTAGTTTTAATGATGCAATTAAGTGTGCTGTCTCTTTAGATGGTAATGTTAGCCATGGATACAGGTTTTTACAACTTTGAAATCAAATAATGTTAATTTTGAAAACGTGGGTAAGCTGGTTTGTTTTGTTATGAGTATACCAGGAAGTAATGCTCACACTGAGAGTGTATTTTCTCTTATGAATAGTAAGTGTACTAATGTAAGGAACAGAAGTAGCACAAACTCTATCAAATCTTAATTACAAGTTGTCCTGAATTTTCCTTATTCGTATAGTGAATTCTTTGAATTTGCTAAAAATGATGTAAAACTACTGACTGAGGCAGAATCTGTTGCAAAATATGTATATGTAATTGTGATGTGTAAGTAAATAGTCTACTTTTACAAATACTGCTTTGATTTTTGGCGAAATTTTGCCGTGCTATTAATCTCTCTTATTTTTTGTCAAGGACAGTTCGAGCGAATGATTTGGCTACCCAGATCGCCCGCCGTGAATCCCACAGAAGAGTTATGTGTATGAGTTGACTGATTCTAATTGTGACTCACTGATATCGCTGTCTGGAGGTAATATGTTTTTGAGTTCTGTAGAGTGCAATATTTTACATTTCAGAAAATTTAAAGCAAGCTACCAGTGTTTACACTACTCTTAAATCTTACGAAGATCTGTCTGAATATACGTGCAGCTCTTTTCTGACAGTGCTTGTAGATATTACAGCAAATTCATCACACAAAAAGTACACATTTATTATTAATATTTTCTGCTGGGCAATTAATATAAAACATGAGACAAAACTAGTATTAAGTATCCCAACATACTCCACGCCTGAAGTCTGTCGATGACTCTCCATCCAAGCTAATTTGTCTACCAGGAAATCTTCTATCCCGTCACAAGTTTGTATTTCCTATTGTAAGTGTTAATGTGTTACTGTGTTTCATAAGTCGAGAGCTACTGCACCTACTAATTGCCTTCATCCATGGCATTCATGACGTCATCTGAGAGACGTGCAAGTTACGTTTTGCATGATCGATGTTTATCCTTGTTGGTTGGCAGGAAGCAAACGATTGGTTTCCAGGTTCATAATATGTTGTACTATTATACAACATATAAGTGTTAAAGATTATAATTTGTAGTTCTGTTGATCACTTTTCGTATACGAGTGTGACCCTTGCTTTCTTACCTAATTCAATCAGTCCACGTTCAATTCCTTCCACAATCATTTTCCAAACGGGCTAGAGTGGTTTTTTTTCCTTTTTCTCAAAATTTCGAAAGCTGCAATCGATTAAATTGTAAATTCTCGTGTTATTTCTCATTCTGATTTTCTTCTCGTCTGTATTTACTTTCTTATCAGTCTTATTTGTATGATAATAAAGCTATAAAATTTCTCAGAAACGCATAGATAGTATATAGACTTAAAGCAGAAGTCCACATCAGGCGTAAGACAACTATTGAAAGTGAAGTGTTCTGTTAATCGTCCTTTCATCTGAGCTGATCTAAAAGTAGACATGTTTACCAGAGAGATTATTGGGTTGGATTCCTAATGCTTTTGAAAATTATCTATTTTTCCTGGTTGAACATATTTCAGCACAGTGTTTCAATCATCACCATTAAACCCTTACTTTAACACACACCTAAAAATACATAAAAAAGGGTATGTTACGTGTTGTGAGCGTTAAATAAGACCTAAACTTTTTTGTGTATATGCGATTTACTTTTTTTCCCGGAACTACTTGTCACCCAGTTTTAACAGGACCTTTCTTAAATGAGTACATAGCTGTAATACGCTAACCGAGCTAGCAAGCCTTTTGGCAACAAACGTGATCGACACCGCCTGGGCAATTGGTTGTTGGTTGTTACAAAAAGCATTGAGGGCTGGATAACTAAAATGTGGATTCATATGACTAATGAATTAAAAATCGTCAGTTTATTGTAGCCTTTCCTCATAAGCACATATTTAAGCAAGAGGACAATAATCACACTGTATCACGAGCAATAAATTTCAAAGTGCTAGGAACTACCAATTTTGAACATTGCAATGCACTTAAACCGGAAGCAGATTTCCTTGACAAAGCCCTTGTTGGACAGTAGAATAGTAATTAATCGAGGAATAGAATTTTGTTGACACCGACTGAGAACACGTTAAGTGGAGCATGCTCGTAACAATGGCGTAGCCAACGTTAAATTCAGACAGCGCGAGAAAGGACATCGCAACACCTGATTTAGCACTTAGACAACTGTGCACAGCAAACACAACCGTCTTCTGTAATAAGGCTTACTTGTAGTAATTACACCTAGGTGGCGCCTTGAGGCTGCAAACTCTGCATAAAGGAACGCTCTGAAATTCTGAAATTAAACATTACGTCGGCCAAGAATGCTGACAGGCTCGGAAAACGGGAGGACATTCAATCACTAGTATGGGGGCATCACATTATCGACTGCTATGAAACCCTCGCCCTCCTTCGACTTCTTCTAAGAGTCTGGCCACTCCATCTGCTCCACTGATACCGATGGACTAACTGCAGGGTGACCTGGTGAATATGACGAGGTGTTTCCCGTTGTTGCCAGCTTTGATTCAACTTCTACGAGTGCGCAGATATCCAGTTGTGGAGGAGACTTGGACTCTGCCAACTGCATTCCTGCTGGTCACACGTGTAACTACCCGAAGATGAGGACTGGGCCAATCTTTGAGCTAATCTGTCCATCTACAAGCTCTTCAACTTGGGGAGCAGGGTTCTTGTGGCGGAATTCCTGGACAGTACAACTGCTGCTTTACCGCCCTCGACTGTCCTTTGTGTCGCTGTTGGGTCTTTCGCCTGCTAGTCGTCATGCAGATTTCTGGGTCCGAGCCGGAGTGCAGCTACACTCAACGAGAGCACTGAGTTCTGAAAAGCATCCACAGCGACGCCGTGCCGCAGAGATGCGCCGACCATCATACCCTCCTACGAAGAGGCTTCGGCACTTACTTCAGAGTACACCAGGGGCTGCACCAGTAAGTTCCTCGCACGGCAGTGACGTACTACCCCGCGCCTCCAAGCAACGTGGGCTCAGCGCCGCTACCACTAGGCTGCACTTGGAAGAACACAGAGTGACTGGAAAACTCTCAGAAGTAAATGACTGTTAATTGAATGATGTCTTATTGGGGCCTTGGAGCACTCCAGGACAACTCCTCCGCACCTCAACAGTACGGTTTTAGAAAGCATCTCTCGTGCGAAACTCAGCTTTCCCTTTTCTCACATGATATACCGAGCAGTATGGATGAGGAGCAAAGGCAGATACCATACTTCTAGATTTCCGGAAAGAATTTGACACGGTGCCCCATTGCAGGCTGTTAACGAAGATACGAGAATATAGAATAAATTGACAGATATGCGAGTGGCTCGAAGAGTTCTTACATACTAGGAGCCATTGTGCTGTCATCGACGACGAGTGCTCAACAGACACAAGGGTATCGTCAGGAGCGCCCCGAGGAAGTGTGTTAGGAACGCTGTTGTTCTCTATATGCCAACATATGCAGCTAAATACCTAGGTATTACAATTACGAACAACTTAAATTGGAAGGAACACATAGAAAATGTTGTGGGGAAGGCTAACCAAAGACTGCGTTTTATTGAGAGGACACTTATAAAATGTAACAGACCTACTAAGGAGACTGCCTACACTACGCTTGTCCGTCCTCTTTTAGAATACTGCTGCGCCGTGTGGGATCCTTACCAGATAGGACTGACGGAGTACATCGAAAAAGTTCAAAGAAAGTCAGCACGTTTTGTATTATCTCGAAATACGGGAGAGAAAAAATGGTTCAAATGGCTCTGAGCACTATGGGACTTAACATCTGAGGTCATCAGTCCCCTAGAACTTAGAGCTACTTAAGCCTAACTAACCTAAGGACATCACACACATCCATGCCCGAGGCAGGATTTGAACCTGCGACCGTAGCGGTCGCGCGGTTCCAGACTGAAGCGCCTAGAACCACTCGGCCGCACCGGCCGCATACGGGAGGTAGTCTCACAGAAATGATACATGATTTGGGCTGGACATCATTAAAAGAAAGGCGTTTTTCGTTGCGACGGAATCTTCTCACGAAATTCCAATCACCAACTTTTTCCTCCGAATGCGAAAATATTTTGTTGACACCGAACTACACAGGGAGGAACGATCACCTCGATAAAATAAGGGAAATCAGAGCTCGTACGGAAAGATATAGGTGTTCATTCACTCCGCGCGCTATACGTGAATGGAATAATAGAGAACTGTGAAGGTGGTTCGATGAACCCTCTGCCAGGCACTTAAATGTGATTTGCAGAGTATTCATGTAGATGTAGATGATTTGGCGGGCAGGGTGGGCACCAGTCAGCGGTTGTTTGCTGATGATCCCGTGGTGTACGGTAAGGTGTCGAAGTTTAGTGACTGTAGTAGGATACAAGACGACTTAGACAAAATTTCCAGTTGCTGTGATGAATGATAGCTGGCGGAAAAATGTAAGTAAATGCAGATGAGTAGGAAGATCACACCTGTAATGTTCGGATACAGTGTCACTAGTTTCCAGCTCGACACAGTCAAGTCGCTTAAATATCTGAATGTAACGTTGAAAAGCTATATGAAGTGGAACGAGCATGTGAAAATTGTGATAGGGAGGGCAAATGGTCGACTTCAGTTTATTGAGAGAATTTTAGGAAAGTGTGGTTACCCTGTAAAGGAGACCGCATGTAGGACGTTGGTTCGACCTATTCTTGAGTATTTCTCGAGTGTTTGGGATCCGTACCATGTCGGGTTCAAGGAAGACATCGAAGCAATTTAAAGGAGGGCTGCTGGATTTATTAGCGGAAGGTTCGAACAAAACGTAATTGTTACGGAGATTCTTCGGGAACTCATATGGAAATCCCTGGAGGGAAGGCTGCGTTCTTATCGGGAAACACTATTAGGTGGCGTTCTTTTCGGGAAACACTATTAACAAAATTTAGAGAACCAGTATTTGAAGCTGACTGCCGAACAATTCTATGGCCGCCAATATACATAGTGCGTAAGGACCACGAAATTAAGATACGAGAAATTAGGGCAGTGACGGAGGGGAATGGACTGTCGTTTTTCCCTCACTCTGTTTGCAAGTGGAACAGGAGGGGAAATGACAAATAGTGGTACAGGGTACCCTCCGTCACGCACCTTACGGTGGCTTGCGGAGTATGTACGTAAATGTAGATGTAGACTATCCTGCACCCATGTAGGAGAAACACCTGGCGGTCTCCTACATCTACGAGAAACAAGTGAGTCGGTAGTGACTGTCGTCTCAATAGGTTATTCTCGAAAATACATAACCGCCGATGGGTGCCAGAAGGTCATATGAAAGCCTCAAGCAAAAGGCGAAATCTGATCGGTCAGGTCGTCTTTGATCAGTTGTTCAGTCACAGAATCTAATGAAGGTTACATGCAACAGAGTAAAACAGCACCCTAATTGACTTTCTGGTTAACGTATGCTGTCAAATAATTTCACTATAGTTGACGAGACGAAGCACGGAGTCCTGCATACGGCAGAGTCTCATGCCATCCGCTAATCAATCAGCCAGCGTGTGACCGGTTGACCTTCAGAAATACAAGTGCGTTCTCCGCAGTGGCTCGGAAGTTAGGATGCCCACCTCTCCACGTATCTTAGTCCTAATCGTTTGCTTCCGCTTCTTGATCCAGAGAGACCACTTCCGCATTCTCCTCAGATTGTCCAAAAATACTGCTTCCAACTCTGCTCTGCATAAGGTCCTCGTAAAAGAATATTTCACCATTCAGAAGGCTTCATGAAACACTGACCAATGAGATATTTTTTTAAAAAGAACGGCCCAACAGCCCCCTATTATAAGTAATCCAGTGGGTTCTTTCCATGGCATATAATTCTGAAAAAGCTGTGGTTCCAACGCCCACTTGTCAGATACCTTTTTAGATCGCCTAAAGGGCTGTTTTCCCTTATCCGAAATTTCTAGAGAACAGCCAGCGTCCCACCTTGGACAAGAGAGTGTACCACACGTCGAGTGACCTCAGGCTGCCCAACATCCTCCCCCATAAGGGAAGAAGACAGTATGTTAAAAATAAATAGCCACTTAGCTCCCCACAAGAAAGCAGTGATAACAATTCGCGACAGGCTGCCACCCCTTGTTTCCAATATCCAGGTCACTGATCCCGCTGTCAGTGGCTGGTTCAAAGAAGCATCTAGGGTTCTCTGGGGGCTGGCCAGCGGAAGCTCGTGTCTCATCGTCCCATGGGATCTCATACAAGACTCTGTCAAGCTCATGAAGCACAATAATTACTAGACATGCAAGTACGAGTGGCATTCAATAAAGTAATGCAACACTTTTTTCTGAAAGCACGTTGGTTTTATTCTGAATTCCAATACACTATATTATCCCCTGTTGTTTAGGCTCCAAAATACTATTTTTCGATGGAATCTTCGTTCAATGCGGCGGGATTATGCCATCTTACTGGGAGGGCCCGTATGCCCGCATGGGGCACCACTCTACTGATCGACGTCGGGGCCAACATCTTGCTGCATTAACAGCATCCCCAACACCCACGTACTGCTTTCCGTGGAGTGCACCCTCCATTGCACCAACCAGAAGGAAGTTGGAAGGTGCAAGATCCTAACCGTAGGGTGGATGAGGAAGAGCAGTCCTACTGGTAGGCGAGTGTGTCAGCACTACCAACAGAAACCTCCACTCGAGCAGCGAGCTATTTGATTGTGATCCGCCGATCACCTCGAATGAGAGTGTCCGCACGTTTCAACAACGCAGGACTCACGGCTGTGTGCGGCCTCGCGCCACGCGAGAGATCCGACGGGTTTGCGTGACCTTGTTGCGGTAAGGACAGACGCCTCGCCCAACGACTCACAGTTCTATTGTTCACTGCCAGGTCTCCGTAGGCATTCTGAAAGTGCCGTGAATATCAGCGGTGCTCTGGTTTTCCGCGAAAAGAAACTCAGTGACAGGTATCTGCTTCGAACACTGCTCCGTTACAGATGGCATTTTGAAGGCTACGTATAGCGCTGCCACCTATCGGAAGTTCATGAACCTACAGGGTCCAGTAACAAATTCCAAATATTGTCACCAGAGACTGACCTATCAAAGACAAAGAATGTTCCATTACTTATTTAACGCCCCTCATAATTACAGAGATACCAAAGAAACAGCATATGGATTTCAATAAAATGAATCAAAAGCAAGGACATATGAGATGTATCAGTTCACAACTTGACGACGCGTTTCGTAGCTCGTCATCTGCAGCAACTTCAAGCTTTCATGAAGGTAGTCGAAAGATCAACGAAAATTCCTTTCACCTCAATGTGTTCTCTGTAAACCACAGTGTCTCCGTCTTCAGGAACATCTGCTTAACGACTGGAAATGGAAAAAAGTTGTGAGTACCCAAAAGGTATTTTCCGAGAGAGAAACTTCTACACCTCATTCAATCGTCTCTGCTGAAACAAAATTACCTTCGAATTTTGACGTTTTTCCGCCCTCCCATGTGATTCTCAGAATTAAGCTGAAAACGTGGAAGGGGAGTATGGCACATCTATGTTACTGCAGCCACTACGTTTGGTATCAGCTGAGACTGCTCTGACAGTTCTGTCGTCAACTGCTTTACTTGCAGTTGTGCTCTGGTTCAAGCACCCCCTTTCGCCTGGACTACCAACGATGATTAAATGAAACATATAATTAAGTTAAGCACTTCCCTTCCTCTGGACCCCCAACAATTATTGATTGCAACATATGATGAAGATAACCTACTTTAAAGCAAGTAAACGGGAAGAACTTGCAAAATATCATGAACGCTGACGCCAATTTTCTCATACACCTGTTGGTCTCTGACGAATGAGTGAACTCAGAAGCTAGCTAAATTCCAGGAACAGCTCTTCCTACCACTTACTAGGCTAACTTCCAGCTAACTTTGTTCAAATGGTTAAAATGGCTCTAAGCACTATGAGACTTAACATCTGAGGTCGTCAGTCCACTAGACTTAGAACTACTTAAACCTTGCCCGAGGTAGGATTAGAACGTGAGACCGTAGCAGCAGCGCGGTTCCGAACTGACTCGCCTAGAACCGCTCGGTCACAGCATCGTTAATTCGGCGGAGGAACGACCGGAAAAGGAACCACTCCCTCGAGGAGATCAGGGGATATCACGGAGGTATTGGAAGAAGAAAACAGAGCAGTTCCTAAGCAAGTACAGCTATACTCAAGCTAGAGGTTGTTTTGATCATCGAAGTACTTCACTAGACATTGCAGTATCCAGAGTGGCAAGCCATTGCCTGCAGTTCAATATGGACACCGAACCGCCGTACGTCTTGACATTTTCAACATTAACGATGGATTGATGGAAGTTAAAGAAGTGGAGCTATGAAGGGCAATGAATTATGATGTTCGTTTCCTTTCTAATATAAATTTAGGAATGATTTCTCCTCACTGGTCGGTGGTTGTAAATAGCGACTGCCTGACAACCAGGGGATAGGCAAAATAATGTGAACAGTGGTAGTAAAGAGAAGGCTGTGTTTGATTGTCAGCAACGCAGGTAAGGAACTTGACGTGCTGGACTGTGCGTGTTCAGAACCGACTAGACATCAGTGCAGGTTGTTTACGGGTAGTGCACAGTTTGTATTTGCATTCAGAGGCATAGATCGACGTGCAATGAAAGACCTAACAGGGTTCCAAAGAGGGTAGATTGTGGGGGCCCGATTAACTGGAGCATCAGTGACCAAGACAGCCAACTTATTGAATGTTTCAAGAGCAACTGTTTCAACAGTCATGACAGCTTACACAAATCATGGAAAGACATCACCGTGTAAACGTAATAGTGGGTGCAAATCAAAACTAAATGACAGAGATCGTCGTATGCTAACACGAATTGTGTGAAAACAGCACAAAACTACGGCGGCTAAAGTGACTGCAGAGCTCAATAGCCATCTTCGAGACCACGTTTCTGTCGACACTGTCTGCTTAGAACTCCATAAAGCAAATACTCATAAACAAGCTGCTATACCAAAACCATTAGTAACGACAACCAATGCTAATAAGAGTAAAACATGGTGTCAGGAGCATAAATCCTGGACGGCCCATCAGTGGAAACACGTCACAAAATCCGACGAGTCAACGTTATGTTATTTCCAACATCGGGGCAGGTTTACGTCTGGAGCACGCCAAAAGAAACCCACAATCCTGATTGCTTGATTCCAACGTTAAGCATGGTGGACCTGTGATGACTTGGGCATCCGTATGAAGGTATTGTGCTGGTCCCATCACTACTCTCAAAGGCCGTGTTACAGCCAAGATTGTGTGAACATTTTAGGTGATCAGGTGCACCCCAAGATTCAAATGTTGTTCCCCAGCAATGATGCCATATTTCAGGACATTAATGCACCGGTTCACAAAGCGAGGACAGTAAAATCGTGGTATGACGAGCACGCAATTGAACTGCAACGTTTTCCTTGGCCAGCAGAGACCGCGGACTTGAAAATTATCCAACCTTTCCACCTCCCTCCTCACTACAGGAGGTAGAACAGGTTCTGATCCAAGAGTGGCATAACATTCCAGTGGAGACTATACAATCATTATATGCCAGTATTCCAAGAAGAATCGCAGCTGTATTAGGCAAATAGGGGTCCAACCCTTTATTAGTAAATATTCCCAAGTAAGTACAGGTCTTCACATTATTTTACCTATTCCCTGTACGTTCTTCATCTACAACTATACTTCGCAAAAAACCATACTGCGCGTGTCGGCCGGTATTTCTGGTACTGCTATAGTTTTGCCCCTTACCTATTCCATCCGGAATTGGTACTTGCGAAGAACGACTATCGATAAACCTCCGTATGAGCTCCCATTTCTCTTGCTTTCACGCCGTGGTCATTTCGCGAGGCACGTATGGGAGGAAGTGATATGTCTCTCTACTCTTGTTCAAACATACGATTACTGAATTTCAACACTAGCTCTCTCCGTGCTTCACGGCGTCTCTGTTGTAGCGACGGCCACTGACGTTGGTTTAGTATCTCTTTAACACTCTCGCGGTTGCTAACGGAACTTCCAACCGACCGCCAGACAAGATAAGTTGTTCGGTCGGTTGACCAAAGCGCCTTCAAGTGTAATTTGTCGGTCGGTCAGTGGGTGTGTAGGGCCTTTAAAGATCCCGTGGGGAAACGTGCCGCTCTTCGTTGAATCTTCCCTCTCTCCTCCGTGAATCCCGCTTGGTAAGTGATGAGCAAGTGTTTCATAAGCTACTTTCCTAACTAACCTAGGAACGTCACGCTAATTAACGTGCACGACCAGATACTAATGATAATAAACTAGAAGTGAACGCTATAAATTACGAATAGGAAAGAGGGTGGGTCGCTAAAATCTGTTCTCCTGCCTCTTTGATTACGGTATAATCGTACGGTAACATCAGAGGAACATTAAATTATCGTTTTCCTTTCCTCGTCCTTAATTTATCCTCTTTAAAATCAAAGAACCTAATTACGCTCACTAGAGTGAGTATACATCCGATGTATATCCTATCGCCAAGCCAACAAGTACGGCACCAATATTAGACGCGTTGGTTGTTGAAATATGAGGGTCGACACACACCCACATAGCCAATGAAATATCTTTCTGCACTGTCGGGAAGTGCGTTACTGTTTAATAGCATGTTGTAACGATGCACGATGCAGCTGTTGTTAATCCCGTCGGTTTGTTAATAATTTAAATTGTAATATAGTAGCCTCCATGCATTAATAAATACTACGTATTCTGGTATGAAGTATTAAAATTTAGTATTACACTAGACTACACAGTGATACCACATCTATTGCTAACGCAGTTAGTCAGTAATCGTAAGCCCGGACGTACCCTTTAAATCACTTAATTTTATTCCTTATAAGTTTCGTAAATATTTTGTCGCCACAACCAGAAACGAGGAAGGAATTTCCAATTTATTATAGTCATGTCGTTGCTTGTATACAGCTCAGAGGGCACTTCTTACTATGATTATCGAAAGAATTTATGACCGAGCGAGGTGGCGCAGTGGTTAGACACTGGACTCGCATTCGGAAGGACGACGGTTCAATCCCGCGTCCGGCCATCCTGATTTAGGTTTTCCGTGATTTCCCTAAATCACTCCAGGCAAATGCCGGGATGGTTCCTCTGAAAGGGCACGGCCGACTTCCTTCCCCATCCTTCCCTAATCCGATGAGACCGATGACCAAGCTGTCTGGTCTTCCCCAAACCAACCAACCAACCAAGAATTTATGTAGCAGAAAGAGTGGCGCAATTATACCCAGTTTCTGTGGAGCTGTGCAGTATGCAGCTTCATTTATTGATTTTCCCCCAAAAGATACACATTTGATTCACCATCTCGAGATGAATTCTGTCTGGAAAGACATGATAATAATATCGTATTGTGACACTATGAGAGGTAAACAATAGTAACAAAGTACTGCAGTAATGTTTGTGTATGTTTAGCTCCTATGTTGTTTTTTTGTGTTGGTCTGCACATCTGTGTTATTTCAGTCCACCGTCTATCTTCTGAGGCAGTTCCTGGCAGTGTACTTGCCGACTTTCCTCTACTGCCCCCACCATATCTGCAAGTGAGGAATATAAGATTCAGGTTGATACGTCATCGATTTCTCCAAACCGTGCCATCAAGGTCAGGTTCTTTGAAAAAGGAGCTACAGCTTGGAAACCTGCTCTTCTGCCAGTTTCGTACTGTGCACATTGAAATACTTTCGGCCGTGTTAAGATATTTATTACAATTTCACTCTCCCTCTAGTTCTGACCAAGGACCTTTAGCAAAGTGCTCCTTTCCTCTGTTGGCAACAACGACCACTTGCCTCAGGGGTCGCACCTGTTGCCATCACGTGCACTGGCTGGTTCCGTAAGTAAGGATACGGCACCAAGTGCCTGCACGGAACCATAAGCCATTCCAACGCATTCCAGAGATGTTACATAGAGGAAACAACAGTTATCTACGCAAACTGCTCACATAAATCCTATTATTACAAGATCCATAAATCCGTTGAAGTAAGCTTTTATTATATTGTTTCCTGTGACGGAATGCTATGGAACGGTTCATGGCTCAGAGCAGTCAGGTGGAGCCGTGTACTGTTTGTAGAACTAACTGTGACTTGAAACAGATGCTACCGGTAGTACCACTATAAGAAAGATGCACCTTGGTGAGTGGACGTTATCGTGGAGAAGCGAAACAGAGAACCAGATGTTGTCGTAAGCTTTTATTATATTGTTTCCTGTGACGGAATGCTATGGAACGGTTCATGGCTCAGAGCAGTCAGCTGGAGCCGTGTACTTGTTTGTAGAACTAACTGTGACTTGAAACAGATGCTACCGGTAGTACCACTATAAGAAAGATGCACCTTGGTGAGTGGACGTTAGCGTGGAGAAGCGAAACAGAGAACCAGATGTTGTCGATTTTAAGACGAAGACTTTGTGAGGGAATATCTTTGTTTGTTTCTATTTCGTCACTATTTCGTGCTTTTTTGAGAGCGACCGTATGAGAGGTAGAGCGCAGACAGCCAGGTAATGGGAGCTTGACACATGAAATGTTTCAGCTGTGGATTATATACAAATACCTTGCATTACTTTCTGAGAAATTCTCGTACGACGAACATATCTGTTAGGACAGTGCAGCGAAACTTGGCCTTTATGGGCTATGGCAGCAGACTACCGACACAAATGCCTTTGGTAGCAGCACGACATCGCCTGCAGCGCCAATTCTGAGCTCGAGACTACATCAGTTTTGGCTCTAGACGACTGGAAAACTTTGGCTTTGTCAAATGAGTCCTAATTTAAGTTGACTGGCCTTGTTCGAGTGTGTCGCAAACACCATGAAGCCACGGACCCAAGTTGTCAACAACGCACTGTGCAAGCTGGTGATGGCGCCATAATGGTGTGGGCTGTGTTTACCTGGAATGGACGATGTCCAAGTGGACCGATCAGTGGCTGGTAATGCTTATGTTCGCCTACTTGGACATCCGTTTGTAGCCATTGATGGACTTTGTGTTCCCAAACAATGATTGAATTTTTATGGATGACAATGAGATATGTTACCGGTCTACAGTTGTTAGTGATTGATTTGAGGACCATTATGGAAAATCAAGCTAAGAGATAAGTGTTGCCATTGTTGCTATATGTTTTGGCCACGTAAACTATCAAAATTGAAATTTCAGTGAATTAGAAACATCAGCTGTGTACGGTTGAAAATGCGGGCCCGACTGGGATTCGAACACGGGATCTCCTGCTTACTAGACAGGCATTCTAACGCTTCTTTTTTCTTTTCTCATTTTGTTCGTTACGGTTCGTTGCATTTCCTGGGGGCGGACGTCTCATGATACCTGTTCTAGTTCATCTGTTCACTAGATTTTTTTGTTACAGAGGGCAGCTAATCCTCTGAACGAACACGCTGAGCTACCGTGCCGGCATCCCCTAGGCCACCGAGGACACAGGAATTAGCGCGGCTGCGCGGTCTTATACCAGGCACCCTCCCCTCCCCCACCCCCCAGAAGACCCACGTTATCATACTTATATCATTGCTACGATCACAAGCCAAGGTTCATTTGTGTGCGGATGCACACATACGCTCGAACTCATGCGGGAATAGATCTTCCCACGGCCATTGAGATTAATGTACAGGGAGCACTACTTTCGTAGTGTGTGGAATAAGCTGAAAATGTGGGTCTGCTGGGGTGTGTGTGCTTGGGATAAGGCCGCGCAGCCGCACCAAATCCTGTATCCTCGTGGCTTAGTAAGCAGGAGATCGCGGGTTCGAATGTCGGACGAGGACACATTTTAAACTCTCCCCGTTAACTTCTGTCAACGTCCCGTACACAGTTGATGTTTGTAATTCACTGACATTTCATTCTTCACTGCTGTCATGATCCACCATAGTCTGAAAGAACAGACACCATAGCCGCGCGGGTTAGCCGCGTGGTCTGGGTGCCTTGCCACGGTTCGAGCGAATCCCCCGTCGGGGATTCGTGGCCTCCCTCGGGCATGGGTGTATGCTGTCCTTACCGGAAGTTAGTTAGATTGAGTAGAGTGTAAGCCTATGGACGAATAACCTCAGCAGTTTGGTCCCGTAGGAGCTTACCACAAATTTCCAATCTCCAACAGACACCATACATACCGGCATACTATCATTATTGACATTGGTCTCAACCCTAAATATCGCTTAGAGGTGAGACAAATGACAATTTCGATAGTTCCCTCACCCAGCAACAGAAGGCAATACTTAACTCTGAGCTTTTACATTTGAGCGTTAGCTCGTTTTTCCGCACATGTCCATGTGCCAGTTCGCATTATTAACACCGTCCGAAGAGAGATTTCAAAAAGGATAGGTGCTTCTCTTAATCCTGTCGTCTTCTGAGACAGTTTCGTAGTATTCAGTGCTGCGATCAGATCTGTTTTACGGCACGACGAGTGGCGGGGACACACATGTCTACCGCGGCTGGCGGGAGATGTCCGGGCAGCGTGGGGCGGCCGCAGCCGCTGTCTGGGCGGAGCGGATTAGCAGCAAGGCGGTGGGCGGCGCCACCTTGTTACCGCAGTAACGAGCCGACCCCAGCCCTCGCCTCATATCGGAAACAGCCGCGGCCCTTAGCCCGCCTCGTTAGGCTCGGCTGGACCACAGGTCGCCCTGCGCACCGCCGCGTCCCCACGGGACGGCCGCCTGGTACAGGCGCCGGCTATAAAATGTGCCAATAGTAGGGACACTGTGCGGACGCTGAGGAGAGAGGAAACAGCCATTGACTTCTTCCTCCACAGAACACTGCACGATTGTATGCAACCGATCTGCAACTACACTACTGGCCATTAATATTGCTACACCCAGAAGAAATGCAGATGATTGCTACACCAAGAAGAAATGCAGATGATAAACTGGTATTTATTGGACAAATATATTATACTAGAACTGACATGTGATTACATTTTCACGCAATTTGGGTGCATAGATCCTGAGAAATCAGTACCCGGACCAACCACCTCTGGCCGTTATAAAGGCCTTGATACGCCTGTGCATTGAGTCAATCAGAAAACGGAGCTTGGATAGGGTGTACATGTACAGCTGCCCATGCAGCTTCAACACGATACCACAGTTCATCAAGAGTAGTGATTGGCGTGTTGTGACGAGTCAGTAGCTCGGCCACCATTGACCAGATGTTTTCAGTTGGTGAGAGATCTGGAGAATGTGCTGGCCAGGGCAGCAGTCGAACATTTTCTGTATCCAGAAAGGCCCGTACAGGACCTGCAACATGCGGTCGTGCATTATCTTGCTGAAATGTGGGGCTTCACAGGGATCGAATGAAGGGTAGAGCCACGGGTCGTAACACATCTGAAATGTAACGTCCACTGATCAAAGTGCCGTCAATGCGAACAAGAGGTGAGAGAGACGTGTAACCAATGGCGCCCCATACCATCGCGCTGGGTATGGCGATGACGGATACACGCTTCCAATGTGCGTTCACCGCGATGTCGCCAAACACCGATGCGACCATCACGATGCTGTAAACAGAACCTGGATCCATTCGAAAAAATGTCGTTTTGCCATTCATGCACCCAGGTTCATCGTTGAGTACACCATCGCAGGCGCTCCGGTCTGTGATGCAGCGTCAAGGGTAACCGCAGCCATGGTCTCCGAGCTGATAGTCCATGCTGCTGCAAACGTCGTCGAACTGTTCGTGCAGATGGTTGTTGTCTTGCAAACGTCCCCATCTGTTGACTCAGGGATCGAGACGTGGCTGCACGATCCGTTACAGCCATGCGGATAAGATGCCTGTCATCCCGACTGCTAGTGATACGAGGCCATTGGGATCCAGCACGGCGTTCCGTATTACTCTCCTGAACCCACCGATTCCATATTCTGCTAACAGTCATTGGATCTCGACCAACGCGAGCAACAATGTCGCGATACGATAAACCGCAATCACGATAGGCTACAATCCGACCTTTATCAAAGTCGCAAACGTGATGGTATGTGTGGTGTCACCGCCAGACACCACACTTGCTAGGTGGTAGCCTCTAAATCGGCCGCGGTCCGTTAGTATACGTCGGACCCGCGTGTCGCCACTATCAGTGATTGCAGACCGAGCGCCGCCATACGGCAGGTCTATAGAGACTTCCTAGCACTCGCCCCAGTTGTACAGCCGACTTTGCTAGCGATGGTTCACTGACAAAATACGCTCTCATTTGCCGAGACGATAGTTAGCATAGCCTTTAGCTACGTCATTTGATACGACCTAGCAAGGCCCCATTATCAGTTGCTATTGATCTTGTTAATCATGTACCGTCAGACCGACGTTCACCATTAAGGGATTAAAGTTAAGTATTCCACCAGCTACGTCCGTTTTTCTACATTCTAATTTCCCTGTCCTGTTCCAGACCTCACGCCAGCCTGCGTGAGCTATAACGCGTGCCTTTCGGCTTCCTCTAATATTCCTGGGTTGGTTCTCCTGCCAATCCACAACAGTATGCATTTCTCCTCCTTACATGAGGTATCACATCAACGTTTCACCAGGCAACGCCGGTCAACTGCTGTTTGTGTATGAGAAATCGGTTGGAAACTTTCCTCATGTCAGCGCGTTGTAGGCGTCGCCACCGGCGCCAACCTTGTGTGAATGTCTGAAAAGCTAACCATTTGCATATCACAGCATCTTCTTCCTGCGGTTAAATTTCGCGTCTGTAGCACGTCATTTTCGTGGTGTAGCAATTTTAATGGCCAGTAGTGTATAAGTACAAATTTTTTTCATCATTATGACTAGTTTAATGCGGCCCGCAACTAATTCATTTCTTGTGCCAGCCATTTCATCTTGAAGTATCAGTTACAATCTGCGTTCTCAAGTATGTGCTGGATATACTCTAATCTCTGTCTACAGTTTTTACCGTCTACCGCTCCCTGTAGTACTATGGAGGGTAATCCCTCACGTCTTAATACATGTCCTATCATCCTCTCCCTTCTTCTTGTCGCAGAGTTTTCCATATATGCGTTTCCTAGCCGATTCCAATGAGAATCTCCTGACTCCTTACCTTATCAGTCCACCTAATTTTCAACATTCACCTGTAGCACCACATCTCAAATGCTTAGATTCTCTTCTGTTCCGGTTTTCTCACTGTCTATGTTCCACTACCATACAATCCTGTGCTTCAAACGTACATTATCAGAAATTTCTTCCTCAAATTAACACCTATGTTTGATACAGACTTCTATTAGCTAGGAGTGCCCTTATGGCCAGTGTTAGCCTGCTTTTGATGTCTTCCTTCCTCCTTCAGTCATTCGTTATTTTGCTGTTCAGGTAGTAAAATTTCTTAATTTCATCTACTTTGTGACAATCATCCCGATGTGAAGTTTCTCACTGTTCTCTTTTCTGCTACTTCTCAATACTTTCGTCTTTCTTCGATTTACTTTCAGTACATACTCTGTACTCGTTAGACTGTACACTCCTTTCAGCAGATCATCTAATTCTTCTTCAGGATGATATCATTTCACCTTTTGCTCATCTCAAACGCATCGATTCCATTCACTTTAGGTTTTCTCACAGATCGCGTTTCACTACTATTCTATGCTATGCCCCGCACGTACATTCTCAGAAATTTCTTCCTCAAATTAAGGCCTATGTTCCATACTGGAATGCTTCTTTTGGCCAGGAATGCCCTCTTTGCCGGTCCTCCACCATTTATATTCTCCATTCTTCGTCCACCCTGTATCATTTTGCTACAAATGCTGGAAACGTATAGTGACGAAAATTGCTGCAAAAAAAAAAAAAAAAAGGTTCAAATGGCTCTGAGCACTATGGGACTTAACATCTATGGTCATCAGTCCCTAGAACTTAGAACTACTTAAACCTAACTAACCTAAGGACATCACACAACACCCAGTCATCACGAGGCAGAGAAAGTCCCTGACCCCGCCGGGAATCGAACCCGCGAACCCGGGCGTGGGAAGCGAGAACGCTACCGCACGACTACGAGCTGCGGACAAAAATTGTTGCACAAGAAGGACGAGCGTGAAAGGCTCCATCAAACCAATTATCGGATTAATGACCACAACAATAACTACCACTTGTGAAAAAGATAAGTGCTGCGTGTACGTTCGTCAGAAGCGGCTGTGCCTGTTGGCTTGTCACGCTCGGTCCGGTCACGGCGCGGCTCGGCAGCCTCCGCCACTCCACCTCCCCCTACGCCGCCGCCCCTGTCGGGTCCTGCAACTCCGGCCAGGGTCCTGAAGCGAGTCCCCACGGACTGCTGGAGAGCGGGACGCCACTCGCTTCCCGGGCACCTAATCAAAACTCCCCCCGGCGCCGGGTCACTCATTACGGCCGGCCTGCGCCAAACTTAATCACTGTCTTTAGCGAACCTCATTAGGTTATATTATGACGTGTAACGCGAGCCACGTTTCATTACGCCCTGTGTGTCGCCGTGTCGGTAAGTTTCGGCGGCCGCCCGGCGTTCGCCGGCGATATTCCCCCGGGTAATGAGCGACGCCTTCCCAGTGGATCCGCCTGTCTCCGAGGAAGCTCGCGCAAACTCCCTGCACCTCGCCAACTACCTGCCGCCGCCCTTATTAAACGGAAAGTTTGTCAGTTCGCTGAAAGGAAACACGCTGCGAGTGAGGTGGCAGGCTACGTACTAGGTAAAATGCAGTCCATTGTAATCGTCGTGTGAACACAAAATCGCTCAGAGAGGCGTTACTCTCTCCGATTCTGCCCATAAGGTCATAGTTGGACGTTGCCGTTACAGCGTCGTAGTCAAATGAAAAGAGTTCTAATTCAGTTAGGCACGTACAAGAAAGGAAGTCACATGCGACCTCTGGAAGAACTATCGAAGCTTTTGTCTTAAGATTCAGACATTCCGCGCAAAACATAATTCAGTTTCGTCAGGCAGACCGTTGAACTTTGAGACACTGCTCCTTTTCGCCTGCGGAAACTGAGGAAACTGGTAATACTACGATACAGCTTGTGAAAATTACTGGAGAATGTCAGCGTATGTTTTCATCAGCTCATAAACAAGTTCTTGCCGCTGTTAAAGATGGAATTTTGAAATATTGTATCTTTCTCAAACATACTATATCAGCCACCGGACACTGCGAGACGATTCCTCATGGATAGCGCTTTTTTGCGCCATGAAATCACAATCACTTGAATTAATTTGGTTGCAATTTGTTCTTTTCTTAAGAACGCGTTTCGCCGTCGTGGGTCTTCTTCAGATTATCTACAGGATTAAGAAGGTAAGTAATAATTACGGTACTGTCCGAGCATGCGCGACTGTAAAGGTGAATAATGAATCATTGCTAAAAAAGCACTCCGTCTTCAGGCCACGAGTGGCCTACCGGGACCATCCGACCGCCGTGTCATCCTCGGTAGAGGATGCGGATAGGAGGGGCGTGGGGTCAGCACACCACTCTCCCGGTCGTAAGATGGTATTCTTGACTAAAGCCGCTACTATTCGGTCGAGTAGCTCCTCAATTGGCATCACGAGGCTGAGCGCACCCCGAAAAATGGCAACAGCGCATGGCGGCCTGGATGGTCACCCATCCAAGTGCCGACCACGCCCGACAGCGCTTAACTTTGGTGATTTCACGGGAACCAGTGTATCCACTGCGGCAAGGCCGTTGCCTGAATCATTGCTAAACCTAAAATTTTTGCTTGTGCAACAATTGGAAAACCATAAAACGATTCTGTGCTACAGGGAAGTACACGTCAAACCAGATAAATCCCCCGTGGCCTAAAAAGAAAAAGAATGAAGAGTCTGGAATAATTTCGTGTAACGCCGGGATACAATGTTAAGAATGTTAAATAAATAATCAAACTTAACGGAACATATGTTAACAAAGTCGTTCCAACTAGCCAGAATGGTGCAAGGACCACACTGAGAAGTAGACACATTTAAACAGAGCACACAGAGGTCTCGCCGCTTCTACACCACAGGGGCGTCAAGAGGGCACAGGCGCGGGTAATGGGATGAGGCTTGCATACAGTGACTGCAGAGGACACAACATAGGTGGCGGCACTTTTTCGAAATTAATATCGACTTGACTTGTTGCATCTTGAATAATATTTAAGTAGGGGGGATATAAGTGTTCTGTGTAGAATTTCTTTACTAGACAAACACCAGTCTCCCACTATTACCTCAATGAATCTTAGCCTGTCATTCTCTTATCTACAAATGAGCTAACATGGTCATTCGACACCAAATGTTTCTATGACACGACTGACTCTAATTGTGACTCGCTAATCCAGTAATCAGACGATTTAGACACGAATTACATTGATGTGATAAAAGTCACGAGATACCTCCTAATATCGTGTCGGACCTCCTTCCACCCGGCGTAGTGCAGCGACGTAGCATGGACTCAAAAAGACGTTGGAAGTTCTCTGCAGAAATATTGAGCCATATTGCCCCTACAGCCGTCCATAAATGCGAAAATAGTGCAATGCAGGATTTTGTGCACGAACTGACCTCCCGATTATGCCCGTAAATGTTCAAAGGGACTCCTGTCGGGCGATCTGGGTGTTCAGATTATTAGCTCGAACTTTCCCGAATGTTCTTCAAACCTATCGCAAAGAACTGTCACCCTGCAACGTGACGCACTGTCATCCATAGCATGAAGTTCATGAATGGTGGCAAATTGTCTCTAAGTAGCTGAACATAACCATTCCCAGTCAGTGATCGGTTCACTTGGCCCAGAGGACGCAGCCCACACCATTAGAAGCCACCTCCAGCTTGCCTTGTTGACAACTTGGGTCCATGGCTTCCTGGGGTCTCCGCCACACCCAAACTCTATCACTAACTCTTACCAAACGAAATCGGAACTCATGTGATCATTCCACGGTTTTCCAGTTTCTAGGGTCGAACCGATATGGTCACGACAACATGAGAGGCACTACAGACGATGTCGTGCCGTTAGCAAAGGCGTTAGCGCCGGTCGTCTGTTACCACTGACAACCAGGTAAACGCCATGTTCTCGGTCGTTAAGCGAACGCCGTCGGCCACTGCGTTGTTTGAAATTTGGTCTTCTCAGCTCGCAGTTGACATTGTAGATCTCGGAATATTGAATTCCCTAACTATTTCCGAAACAGAATGTCCAATGCTACTACTCCAACTTCCAAATCTCGTTCAAAGTCTGTTGATTCCCGTCGTGAGGCCATAGCAAGTCGGAAACCTTTTCACATGAACCACCTCAGAACCAACGACAGTTTTGCTTTTTTTTCTCTTTAGTGTTATTTCATACCCCTGCCCCATGTTAGCAGGAGTGAGCTGGCAGCGGTACAATTCGCTGCTCTTCTGCCAAGAGACTACATAAAACAACACAGGAGAACTGTACATACATAAAATATGGGGATAAAAGATGAAGCTTACACATAAGAAGGGGAAACAATGACAGTTAAAATATACAAAAAAGAGCCATTTCACGAGACACCGTTACATAAAATCCACTTATAATTAAAATGACATTCGACGAAGACATAGCACATAAACACTGGCGTCACAAAGAGCACAATTAAAAACGGCGTTCACAGTAATGAGAGCCAAACGGATCGACGACACTTAACACACACTGCACTTACGTTACATACACGGCGAGCACCAAAACACGACAAAGTAAATGGATTAAAATTGGAAGGACGTGCCAAGGGAGGGTAGGTCAGAGAGGGTGGAGAGAGGAAAAATAGAAAGATGTTCAGCAGAGGAGCGGGGCAGTTGGTAACACACCAAGGGGCAGCGGTCAGGGAGGATGGGGAGGGAGCAGCCCACAAGGGAGCGCAAGGACTGGGAAAAGAGAAGTGAGAGGGAGAAAGGGGTAGAAGGGTGGAAACATCAGAGGGGGAGGGAAGAGTGAGGGAGCCAAATTGAGGAGGGAAGGGGAACAGGAGCGTCAGAGTTGGTAGGCAGGATAAGCATTGGGGTGAAGCACATTGTCCAGGATGCTTGGATGTGGGAAGTTTCGTTGGGAGAGGAGACGTAGAGAGTGGAGATGGAGAGAGGATGTGACACATCAGTAGAGCTGTGGCAGCATGCAGGGAATGGAGAGGAAAGGACACACCAAATGGTGAGTGGGATCGAAGTGGTGGTTGTCGTAGAGGATATGGATGTGTTCAAGAGAAAGGAGGAGATGTTGGAAGGGGACGAGGTCATAGAGGATCCTTTAGGCAGATGGGAGATGGATACAGAAAGCGAGGCCGAGAGCATGGCATTCAAGTATTTATAGGGCTTTATAGAATTTAGGAGGGGTGGAGATTGAAGCGGTACTGCCATAACAAAGGATGGGACAGATAAAGGATTTGAAGGTGTGAAGGACAGTGGAAGGATGCAATCCTTTCATAAAGCCAGACAGGAGTTTCAGTAGGTGGAGTCAACTGTGGGCTTTGTGTTGGATAGTAAGGATGAGTACAGGTGAAGAGATGGGCAAGAGTGAGGTGAAGGTATTTCAAGGTGGGGGTAAGTTGGATAGTTCGGTCATAGATGGTGAGGCTGAAATCACGGAGATAGGAGGAGGGAGTGGTATATTCTATAATGATTACCAGGGTTTTGGAAGAACTGATTAGAAGGGGCCACTGGGGCCAAGTGGAAACTGGTGTAGGTTGGTTTGGAGAGAGCGCTGGGACCATTGAAGGGTAGTATAGACGGTAAGGAAGGCGGTGTCGTCAGCATATTGAAGGAGATGGAAAGGTGGGGATGGTTTGGGCATATCAGCAGTGTACAGGAGACATGGGAGAGGAGAAAGGACGGAGGCCTGGGGCACACTTCCAGTAGGGTAGAAGGTACGGGAATTGGTGTTATGACTGGTGACATAGGAATGACGTTGGAAGAAGAAGGAGGCTGTGAGACAGATGAAGCTGACAGAGTGGGCGTAGGTCTGAAGCTTGAAGGGAAACCCTGAATGTCATACATGGACATAGGCGTCCTGGAGGTCAAGGGGAAAAAAATAGCAGCGCAATGGGAGTTAAGTTGGAGGGAGAGGAGTGGATATGTGTAAAGTTATGGAGCTGGTCGTCGGCAGAAAAGGAAGTGGTGTTGAGTTAGGTGGTGATGGATACAGTGGAAGAGGATAGACTTGAAGACATTTCTGAACACAGAGGTATGGGAGAGGATGGTGTTGTACAGGGTGGAAAGCGCGGCGAGGAAGAAGAGAGGACGTTGACGTGGTGATAGGTGATGCAATTGTAATCAAGGGCGTCGTAGCGTTAGGAGTGGAGGATGAATTTAAAGTCTTTTGCTGTGATAGGAGTGTTCGAGACTAACGGCATTAAATGGTCGAAATACCTGAAGCTGGGAGCAAGAGGCTGGACAGTGGTATCGGTGCAGTCAAAGACAGCCGGGAAGAGGAGCTAATCAGAGTGAGGATCATTGGGCATGGAGAAGACTTTGGAGAGGTGGGAAGAAAAATGGTTAGCTTTTCTGAGGTTGTCAGGCAAGGGGCGGTTGCCATGGAGGAGTGGGTAATGCGGAGCGGGATGGCTACCAGTTAGGCGGCTGAAGGCTGACCAGAGCCAGTCCTGGCGCCTTTTTTTTTTTTTTTTTTTTTTTTTTTTTTTTTTTTTTTGCGGAGGAAGGAAAGGTAGAGCCGGCAGGATTCACACAGAAGGAGTACGGCCTGTGGAGGAAGGATAGGACAGTGGCGGTGGATACGTTTGGTGGGATCGTGGGCCACTACAGAGACAGTCTTCTGGAGGAAGGACAAGGCGTGAGCGATGTCATCAGAATGGTGGAGGGGAGGGGATGACTTCTGACCTGGGCCGGCTGGAGTGGCCGAGCAGTTCTAGGCGCTACAGTCTGGAACCGCGCGACCGCTACGGTCGCAGATTCGAATCCTGCCTCGGGCATGGATGTGTGTGATGTCCTTAGGTTAGTTAGGTTTAAGTAGTTCTAAGTTCTAGGGGACTGATGACCTCAGAAGTTAAGTTCCATAGTGCTCAGAGCCATTTGAACCATTTGAACTTCTGACCTGGGTGTCGTTGGCCTATGCACTGGCCTTTTATACCTTGTGTACGCGACACTACCGCCGTCTGTATATGTGCAAATCGCTATACCATGACTTTCGTCACCTCAGTGTATACAAGCTCACGTTTAGTCAGTGGTAAATATAACAACATTAATGATGCAATGGCTCAAATTGTTCAAATGGCTCTGAGTACTATGGGATTTAACTGCTGTGGTCATCAGTCCCCTAGAACTTAGAACTACTTAAACCTAACTAACCTAAGGACATCACACACATCCATGCCCGAGGCAGGATTCGAACCTGCGACCGTAGCGGTCGCGCGGTTCCAGACTGTAGCGCCTTGAAACGCTCGGCCACTTCGGCCGGCAATGATGCAATGTTCAACAGTGTTTTATGTCAAGCAGTGTGTAGTACTGCATGTCAAAGGTAGACTAGACCGAAGCCACTAAGGCGAAACGCGAAAACACGTGGAAAACGTGCGTGCAGACGACACTTGCTGGCGTAACTGGAACCCAAACGAAAATACAATTACCGATGATGTGTTAAAAGAACCAAACTAAACGCGTATGGTAGAATAATTACGTAGCTGCAAAGTAGGGTTTCAAAATAATTTAAGGAATCTAATTGGGTATTACGTAAATTTTTACCTAATCTAATTTCCTCATCGACGACTGCATCACCTGCTAAAAGCCGGAGATTATCTCCTGAGGCTTTAATATACAGGGTTATTATAGTTAAAGTGAAACTTTCATACCGCTGTAGAAATAGCACCACTGGTCAGCATGACGTCAAAATGCAATAGAGTGTTATTGGGGAAGGGGGAAAACGTATAGCAGAAGAAAAATAAGTAGTTGCAAAATGTAGCAATAGATGGCGCTGTAAGCATAATGATTTCATATTGGTCAGTTACAAATGACAAATGAATCATACACCAATGCCTAAGGTATACGTTCGACGGTAAACAACCTGTACTATTCAGTGTGCGTGGGTGCACAGGTGTGTAAGTCCATCCACCACGGCAAGGTCATATCACATCGGATGGAAAAAGTCGGTTTTTAATTGTCCTGAGGATAAAAAGCATCAATCAAAATGAAATAGCATTATTAATTTAGGAGTGAATGGTGCAAAATATGTTCAATATGCTGTCCACAGTTTTCTGAAACAAGTTGAAACCGAGAAACAGCACGTTCCAGAGCTGATCGAAGTGTTTCCGGGGTCACGTTCAGAATGTGTTGCGCAATGCGTGCCTTAAATGCAGCTAAGTTTGCAATCGGAACACTGAATACAACATCTTTCAGATAGGCCTGCAGCCAGAAGTCACACGGATTAAGATCAGGTAATCGGGACGGCCAGGCTGTAGGGAAATGGCGACTGATCATTCTAGCATTTCCGAAATGGCGCTTCAGCAGCTGCTTAACTAGATTTGCAATGTGCAGAGGTGCGCTATCTTGCATGAAAATGATCCCATCCACACATCCACGTTATTTAAGAGCTGGAATTATGTGGTTGCGCAAAAGACACTCATAGCGCTTATCAGTGACGGTACAGTAACAAGACCGGAAGGACCTGTCTCTTCGAAAACGTATGGCCCTATGATGCCGTAAACCTGCACCACACAGTAAACTTTTAGGATATTTGTGATAAGGTCTATGGGACCAAACTGCAGAGGGCATCGGTCCCTAGGCTTACACATTACTTAATCTACCGTAAACTAACTTACACTAAGGACAACACACACACTCATGCCCGAGGGAGGACTCGAACCTCCGACGGGGGGGGGGGGGGGGGGGGGAGCCGCGCGAATCGTGACAAGGCGCCCTGGACCGAACGGCTATCCCGCGCGGCCCAGTGACCTTTTCAGGATGACGTGCTACTGGTTGATTTACGTGCGGATTTTCTGTTGCCCATATTCAACAATTCTGTGTATTGACATATCCTGTCAGAGGGAAGTGGGGTTCGTCTGTCCACAAAATCTTCCACGCCCAATCATTGTCCACTTCCATGCGAGCAAAAAATTCTAAAGCAAAGGTCTGTCTTGTTGGCAGGTCAACAGGAAGCAACTCTTGCATATGGGTAATTTAGATTGGATAGCGAAGAAGGATGTTTCGTAAGACTTTACGCACCGTACTCCAATGTTCGGGCAATTCTCCGTGCACACCACCACTCGTCTCCTCCTACATTACTGTGGCCACTGCAACCACTTACGTCGAATCAATTCGTTTCCTCCCTTTACCAGGCTGCACACCAAAAGAACCCGTCTTTTTGAATTCCGAATCCATTTTTTCCAGACCGACGGCAGTCATTGGACCAACGCCTTTTTGAAACCCTTCAGTGTCCGGAACTTCTGCAGAGCGACGTGTGCACAGTCATCATTCTTGTAATACAGTTTTCATTTGCGTATTCTGACACATACAGCGCCATCTATTGATCAATTTTCACACTTGTTTCTTTTTTGTGCCATACGTTTTCCCCTTCCAGTGATGATATTCCGTTGCAATTTGACGTCATTCTGACCAGTGGTGTAATTTCTACAGAGTTTCGAAAGTTTAATTGTAATTATAATCACCCTGTATAACTTGAACACTAGTGGTCGTACTCTTTTGGAGAATACGAGTGCCACGTGAAGTAACCGCGCGGTTAGAGGTGCCATGTCAGTGACTACGCAGCCCCTCCCGCCGGGGTTCGAGTCCTCCATCGGGCATGGGTGTGCGAGTTGTTCGTAGCACAAGTTAGTTTAAGTAGTGTCTAAGTCTAGGGACCGATGACCTCAACAGTTTGGTCCCATAGGCATTCACATACATTTTGAAGGACACGAGATATTACTCGTGTGTCTGTTGACGCCTCTACATCTAGTAAACTGTATGCGTCCTGCCTGTCAGCAAATTATCGATCCAATAGCAGGCGCGTTTTGATTGTTGGTGTTCTGTTTCCTGTTGTTAGAAGTGATTAGTAATTCCGTCTCTTACAATGGCGGTGTTAGAGGGAACTGATTACCGAGTTGTCCGGTACAAAGTAGCGGTCTCGTTCCTCGACTCGCCGGCGTCAGTAACGCGGCAGAGGCGATGAGAGTTGGGTCTCGCTCTCCCACACTTCTCCCACTGTGAAGTCAGAAGGACAAATAGAGCAGCCCGGTACCCGGCGCGTCCTTCCGCGCCTGCGGTGTTTGCGGCCGCTCTTCTGCTTCTGCCGCTGCTCGCCGTGTCCATCCGTCTCTGCAGCAGCGGCTGCCGCTGGCGCTGTTTACGAGCGCGCCGGCCTTTGTCGCAGTAATCTCATTAGGTGTGTGCGCGCGCGTGTTTGCGGCACAGAGCCCGGGCGCGAAGCAAGACCCCGCGCTCAAAGCGGGAAGAGGCCACTGGCCTCACACCGCGCGCTGCGCCCGCGGCGCTAATTAGCAAGTGACCCTCTGCAGCCTCATCGGGCGCAGCCGAGGGGGCGCCTCTCGTTCTCGCCGGGCGGCGTTGACATGTGGCTCGTCCACTACTAGTCGGGATTATGCACCTCCGGCATCCGGTCCCACTGCTGTTGCCTGTTCCTCAGAAGTGTGCCACCCACTGAGCGCTCCTCTGACTAGTGCCTGTGTGTGTGCGTGTGTGTGTGTGTGTGTGTGGTGCGTGGGTAAATGAAAGACCACATACGTAAACACACGCACACACACACACACACACACACACACACACACACACACACTCATGCAAAGAGACCATATACAGCGCCAACTATTCGTCCACCAGCAGCTGGCTCGTAGCAATTTCCACTAACAACCCACACTACAACAAAACAAGAATACTGTTCAAAGCCAACAGGCACTAACAAGGGGAGGCCGCCAATTGTGAAATTCAGATTCGATTCATACTGCGCATATTAAAAGCTCATGACCAGAGGTGTAATGTGGCAAAGCACCAAGATGCACTTCTCAGCCGTTGTCGAGAAAATCGACAATTAAAAGAAACCGTTGCGGTGAAATACTCTCTACGATTAATAATTTCCTACAGCGTCGTAGCGCAGAGGTAAGCGCTTGGGTTCGACAGGCCGCATGTGTAATTTCTGTGACTGAACGCTTGGCCCGTCTCCCACTCACAAGGGGAGACCGCCAATTGTGAAATTCAGATTCGATTCATACTGCGCATAATAAAAGCTCATGACCAGAGGTGTAATGTGGCAAAGCACCAAGATGCACTTCTCAGCCGTTGTCGAGAAAATCGACAGTTAAAAGAAACCATTGCTGTGAAATACTCTCTACGATTAACAATTTCCTACAGCGTCGTAGCGCAGAGGTAAGCGCTTGGGTTCGTAAGCCGAAGGTCGCCGGATCGAATCCCGCACCATGCAACTTTTTTTTCATTATTAGTTTTTTGTAATTCATATATATATATATATATATATATATATATATATATATATATAAACTATTGATGAATTGCTTATGCATGTTGGAGAAGGCGGATCGCTCTCCAATTGTACCGCCTCCATTTTTCCGTTTGTTTAACAGGGTGTACCAAAACTCTCACGTCCGCACTGATTTTCAACGATGTTATAAGTTGCGCTAGGGACCGCATCTACCTTCTTTAGAAGTTAGCATGCAACTACGCTGTTATGCGCGGCTCGTTTCGGCCCATTCAACATCTGTCCATCAAGTGTAACGAGCGAGTAACGGAGTTTATATTTCATACCTGCCACAGAAAATTTGTGTTCGTGGGGTCTCTATTCTAATTCGAACGTTTTACTTACGCTATACGTATTCGTTTCGGAATATCGTTTCTACGTCTTCGGTTAACTATACGTGGTAAACATTATGAAGACAATTAATAACATTTGTGAAATACAACTTTATTTGTGGAAAACATAATGATGTTCGAAGTCGCCAGTTTTTCCACGACAAACTACTTTCAACAACTTATTATATGCATAATTGTTGCAACTGATTACCAGGAATTATATATATATATTTTCTCGACAACGGCTGAGAAGTGCATCTTGGTGCTTTGCCACATTACACCTCTGGCCATGAGCTTTTATTATGCGCAGTATGAATCGAATCTGAATTTCACAATTGGCGGCCTCCCCTTGTAAGCCAAACAAAGAACACCACGCTGAAACAGCCAACAACACTCATGTAATTTACAACAACCTAAAACATTATACAGCCTAGCGCGCATTACAATTTCTTTATCTAAGACAACAGTTTCGACAGACTTTCCTGTCATGTTCAGGTCTTAAAAGTCTTTTTGTTATGAAAGGTGTTCATTTTACGTTGAATCTCGTACCAAGTTCTCATGTTTGAAATAAATAAAATATTTAAACACGTAAAGCACCTTTTGCTTACGGTGACGACAGCTTCCACTCTTGCAGGCATACGTTCAACCATGTGCTGTAAGGGTTCTTGGGGAAATGATAGCCCATTCTTCACGGATTGCTGCACAGAGAAGAGGTATCGATGTCGGTCGGTGCGGCCTGGCACGAAGTCGGCGTTCCAAAACATCTCAGAGGTGTTCTATAGGATTCAGGTCAGGACCCTGTGCAGGCCGCTCCATTACAGGGATCTTATTGTCGTGTAACCACTCCTCCACAGGCCTTGCATTATGAACAGGCATTCGATCGTGTTGAAAGATGCATTCGCCATCCCCGAATTGCTCATAAGCGGTGGGAAGCAAGAAGGGGCTTAAAACATCAGTGTCTGCCTGTGCTGTGAAAGTGCCATGCAGAACAACAAGGGGTGCTAGCGCCCTCCATGGAAAATACGACCACACCAAACACCACAGACTCCCAATTTTACTGTTGGCACTACCCACGCTGGCAGATGACACTCACCGGGCATTCGCCGTACCCACACCCTGCCATCGGATCGCCACATTATATACTGTGATTCGTCACTCCATACAACGTTTTTCCACTGTTCAATCGTCCAATTTTTACGCTCCTTACACCAAGCGAGACGTCGTTTGGCATTTACCGGCGTGATGTGTGGCTTATGTCCAGCCGCTCGACCAAGAAATCCAAGTTTTAATACCTGGCACCTAACTGTCATAGTACTTGCATTGGATCCTGATGCAGTTTGGAATTCCTGTGTGATGATGTGGATAGGTGTATGCCTATTTCACATTACGACCCTCTTCCACTCTCGGTGGTCTCTGTCAGTCAATAGACGAGGTCGGCCTGTATGCTTTCGTGCTGTACGTGTTCCTTCACGTTTCCACTTCACTATCACATCGGAAACACCTAGGGATGTTTAGGAGTGTGGAAATCGCACGTACAGAAGTATGACGCAAGTGACACCCAATCACCTGTCCACATTCGAAGTGCGACAGTTCTCACGATGTCTAATAACAACTGAGGTCGCTGATATGGAGTACCTGGCAGCAGGTGGCAGCACAATGCACCTAATATAAGAAATGTATGATTTTGAGGGTGACTGGATACTTTTAATCACATATGCAGGATGGTTCATTGATAGTGACCGGGCCAAATATCTCACGAAGTAAGGGTCAAACGAAAAAACTACAGAGAACGAAACTCGTCTAGCTTGAAGGGGGAAACCAGATGCTGCTATCGTTGGCCCGCTAGATGGCGCTGCCATAGGTCAAACGGATAACAGCTGCGGTTTTTTTTAAAATAGGAACCCCAATCCTTTATTACATATTCGTGTAGTACATAAAGAAATATGAATGATTTAGTTGGACCACTTTTTTCGCTTTCTGATAGATGGTGCTGTAAAGTCATAAACGTATAAGTACGTGCTGTCACGTAACATTCCACCAGTGCAGACGGTATTTGTTTCGTGATATATTACCCGTGTTAAAATGGACCGTTTATCAATTGAGGAAAAGGTCGATATCGTGTTGATGTATGACTATTGTGATCAAAATGCCCAACGGGCGTGTGCTATGTGTGCTGCTCGATATCCCGGACGACATAATCCAAGTGTCCGGACCATTCGTCGGATAGTTTCAGGAAACGCCTTTGTTTTAATGTTTGCCACTCCAATTCACGTATCATGTCTGTGACACTATCTCCCCTATTTCACGATCATACAAAGCGAGCTGCCCTTCTTTGTACTTTTTCGATGTCATCCGTCAGTCCCACCTGAAGCGGACCCCACACCGCACAGCAATACTGCAGAATAGGGCGGACAAGTGTGGTGTAAGCAGTCTCTTTGGTAGACCTGTTGCATCTTCTAAGTGTTATGCCAATGAATCGCAGTCTTTGGTTTGCTCTATGTGATCGTTCCAGTTTAGGTTATTTGTAATTGTAATCCCGTATAATTTTTCGTGCATATCGAGGGTAGATTGAAGTCACCACCGACTATAATTGTATGATCGGGGTACTTATTTGAAATGAGCTGTAGACAAGCATAGAGAATTGGTGGAAAGTACTGGCAGCTGCCTTCTATGACAAGGGTACTGGAAAGTAGAAATAACACTACGTCAAACGTCAAAGTCTGCCTATGCAGAGCAGTAGCTGTATGGTGAAGCTAACTATTGCAGATAAAACAGTTTTGATTTTCACAATGGTTTCCATTTCGCGACCGACCAGAAGTTGCTTTCTATATGAGCTTTGTATTACATTCGTCTTGAAATGTGAGTATATTTCGCACCATGCATAAAGCAGGGTTTATTAACACTACCTTTTTATGGAAAAGGATTTGTAATTGGATAGCATTTATTTAACTAAGAAGATGTATCGAAACTGAAGACTGTTACGGCTAAACATTTTCTTTTAAGCTGTGACAGGTTTTGCACAAACGTCTATTTCCAAATAACATGGGTTAAGTGCTAATGTGCATACATTAGTAGTAATGAAACAGTACCTCATGTTATGCAAATAAAAATCAGCCTAAATAACGGATCTGACGTGACAGGTTGTCACTTCACTGTGATAAGCACGTAGATATGTAAATACTGTATAGTACATCTATAAAAATACCAAAAGAGGAATAACAGTGGAAATTAATAAAATAAAAAGTTCTTTGATGGATCGATACCTATTTATCAATTTGTTTCGAAAAATGCGTGCATATTCATACATGTGGATGGAGTCATTCCCGGAAAAACATTGGTCTGCCGCCGACAGAGAAAGGAGTGCACTTTATGGGTTTTTATAAACCATGGAGAATGGCAGGCGGAAGCAGTGGTTACTCCGAAAGTAGACAAAAACAAAACATCTCCCTTCAGCAAACGAGCCGTACTGACGTAGAATAGAGCAGCAACTCTATCAAAGGGCATACGGAAAACTGAAATTTTTGGAAGTGAAATTGGGAAAACCTAGGAAGTAGAAACTAGAAGTTTTTAAATTATTGTGCTGGAGAATTCAAACTAGGCACATAAATGGCGAACGGAAGTGGTACTAGAACGAATAGGTAAAAAAAATGTAACTGAAACATTTTCTAGAATTTCGAACAAGATAATGAAATACCTGCTAGGTTATTCAGGAAAAATTAGCTTTGTAGTGTAAGGAGCAAGACAAGTGAAGCTATAAAGGTGCACAGAAATTAAAGAATTGGAAACTGAATATGGAATATGTTTGGTATGTTGGCTAAGTACGAGGTTTACCCAGAAAGTAATGCACTGCATTTTTTTCTGAGCCGAAAACAATGCTACGAATGCGGAACATTACGTATGGATTGTTTGAAGCCTCCTGAGTGAGCGCGTCAGGTTTCCGTCACTTCCGACAGATATCGAACCTGCAGCGCAGTTTCAAAATGGCGTTATAGATGATTTAGGTAGCAAGCAGCGTGCCGTCATTGAATTTCTCACTGCAGAGAAGAAAACTGTGAGGATTATTCACAAACGCTTGCGCAAAGTCTATAGAGCACCTGTTGTCGACAGAAGTACAGTTAGTCACTGGGCACGGAGGGTAAGGTCATCAGAAAGCGGTTCGGTGGAGCTCCACAATTCGCAACGGTCGGGGAGACCATCCACGGCTGTCACACCTGACCTAACAATTCGGACTTCCACTTGTTTGGGCCATTAAAGGATGCCATTCGTGGAAGGCATTTTGAGGACAATGAGGAGGTGATTCACACGGTGAAGCACTGGCTCTGTCACCAGGACAAGGGTTGGTACCGACAGGGCATGCACGCCCTTGTTTCGCGCTGGAGGAAGACCATAGAACGGGATGGGGATTACGTGGAAAAATTGGGTGTGTAGATAAAACACCATTCTTTCATGTGTTTCATTCTCATTATGTTCAATAAAGAATTGTTGAAGAAAAAAATGCAGTATATTACTTTTTGGGCAACCCACGTAGTAAACGAATATTAGTTTAAATTAAGGAAGAATAGAATCTAGAACGCAGATGCGGTGGTTTTCATATCTGTGGGCTCCTGAAGCATACTGACATCAAGGGAATTACATTTAAAGTGGACAAATTGTATCGTGAATTGTACTGCAGAAACGTTTGCATTAATCTGCAGATTCCATATTCTGCAGGTCCTCAGCTGAATATTAATGATCATCACAGATTTTTGAATGTAAATGCTTGAAATTGCTCATTTTGCCTTACGTTCATGTTGCCACACGTTGTTCTACATCTACATCTACATCCATACTCCGCAAGCCACCTGACGGTGTGTGGCGGAGGGTACCCTGAGTACCTCTATCGGTTCTCCCTTCTATTCCAGTCTCGTACTGTACGTGGAAAGAAGGATTGTCTGTATGCTTCTGTGTGGGCTCTAATCTCTCTGATTTTATCCTCATCGTCTCTTCGCGAGATATACGTAGGAGGGAGCAATATACTGCTTGACTCTTCGGTGAAGATATGTTCTCGAAACTTTAACAAAAGCCCGTACCGAGCTACTGAGCGTCTCTCCTGCAGAGTCTTCTACTGGAGTTTATCTATCATCTCCGTTACGCTTTCGCGATTACTAAATGATCCTGTAACGAAGCGCGTTGCTCTCCGTTGGATCTTCTCTATCTCTTCTATCAACCCTATCTGGTACGGATCCCACACTGCTGAGCAGTATTCAAGCAGTGGGCGGACAAGCGTACTGTAACCTACTTCCTTTGATTTCGGATTGTTACTTAGATTTGTATAGTATCTTAAGAGATCCGTGGCATTACCGTGATCGGGTAGTTCGCGCTATGCATCCTCAACTGAGAAGCCCAGCACCTCACTCCGCAACCCTCCCAGTGCCTTCCAGAACCTCACTGACTTTCCTCCTACACGTCTCGCATCGGCCCGCGTGGCAGAAGTTAGTGCCATAGTGCTGAGCCTCGCTGGCACATTTGGCCCCATCTCCACGCCACTCTGTCTGAGCTTGAAGAGCGAGAACCTGCGAACGCGTCGCGTTTGTAAATAGGAACCCTGTCGCACAGCGTACGACTTGCCGTTACATTTCACATTTCTCAACAACACAAATTAGAACAAAAACAATGAAATCCGTATCATTTAATTTTTTTTTTTTTTTTTTTTGCGCACTGAAGGAGGTAATATGATTTTTATGTGGTACAAATTGGCACCATGTGGAGAGGCAGAGACAATTCGACAGATTTTCGTACTCAGATTGCCATGTAATTGTCGCTTTTATAATTTCATAATCGAAAAAACACCTATCACACACATATTACGTTGGTCGAAATATTGCAGCACTTTTGGAACCTTAGTATGAAGGCTGAGAGACTCTACCTGAGCAGGGCAATGTAGATGTCCACGACAATTTCAATGCTTCAGAGATTTGTCTTTAAAAAGCACAGATCAGTCAGCTATATCTGCACATGCACTGGGATGCTTTCCATTGAAAAGGAAAAACGTCTCCAAAACAGATTAAGATTGGTCCTCAAAATGTTTGGGAAACTGTTCTTGCACCTGTTTCAAGGCCACATTGAATTCTTCATACCGTGCGTTTTCGTTAACGCCAGTTTGGTTACGGAGCTGGGCTATGTTTGTCAGTACGTGCCCTTCCACAATACGATTTTAGTTTCTTTAGAAGCACTGCATCAAATCAGAAACAAGTGGTTTCTGTCCTTGCAGTGTCTTGCTGAGGGCAGTGTGCAGTCAAGTCTATTTAAAATGCGAGGTCTGCAATCCAATCCGCATGTTCAAACTTTCGTTCCTGCACATCTTTTCCCTTCGTAAATTCAACAATAACGAGTTTTAAATCGAAAAATCGTTCCAGGCATGCTCCCTAACCTCACAAATATACTTTGCAGTGATATGTAAAGTTTCCATACTCTTCGTTCAGTTCCATCGAAAGCAGTTGCAACTAACAGAGGAATAATGCGTGCGCCTTCATATATTGTACTGTTCGTACCACCAATTTCTTCACGTGTTCCGTGCGTGCAAATTCAGTTCGAACTGCTTCTTGGTGTACAGAACAATGAATCCCATCTATCGATTGTTGTAATTTTTGGTTCACTTATTGCGTACTGCATGGTATTGTAACGTCGTTTCATAGCAACTTTGCGGTATCCGGATATTATGCGACTGCATAATTAAACATTGAGCATTATCATCTCACTCTTCTGTCACATCCGCTCGGCTTCAAAGGCTTGTTTGCACAGATGACTAGGCTGCGTCTTTTTGCGCAAAGAGTCACAGGGCCTCTAAACGCCCTACATGCCAGGAAAAAATAGCGAACGCTAAACAGTGCTGCCACCACGATTCTGCCGAACCGGAGAGAGTTGTGCCGGACGAAAAATGCGACACGGCAACACTAAATCAAATGTCGCGCTGTTGCGTGCACTCCTTAGGAGGACCGAGCAACGCTGAGGCACGCCCTGGCCTTGGTCCGCAAGCGGCCCGCACACACTGCACGCGTGAAGTTTAGCACGCCATGGCTGGCCATGGTGTAATTTGAATTTCTCATTTGGAGAAGACCGAAGGAGGGACCTCTTTTACATCCTAAAAACATTCAACAGCCTAGACAGCCTAGACAGCATAGATATTTGCTGGTTTCGACAGGCTTCCTGACAGCTTCAGGTGCTCAAAATCTTTTTATTATGAAACGTGTTCATTTCACGCTGGACCTCACGACAAGTTGTCGTTTGGATAAAAATCAGCACATTATAAAAGGTCTGTCGTAACTATAATATCTAAAAACGTAAAGCACCTTGTGCAAATGGCTACATATACAGGGTGGTCAATTGATCGTGACCGCGCCAAATATCTCACGAAATAAGCGTCAAACGAAAAAACTACAAAGAACGAATCTTGATGGGGGATACCAGATGGCACTATGGTTGGCCCGCTAAATGGCGCTGTCATGGGTCAAACGGATATCAACTGCGTTTTTTAAAATAGGAACCCCCATTTTTTATCACATATTCGTGTAGTATGTAAAGAATTTCCAATGTTTTAGTTGGACCCCTTTTTTCGCTTTGTGATAGATGGCGCTGTAATAGTCACAAACATAGGGCTCACAATTGTAGACGAACAGTTGGTAACAGGTAGGTTTCCTAAATTAAAATACAGAACGTAGGTACGTTTGAACATTTTATTTCGGTTGTTCCAATGTGATACATGTACCTTTGTGAACTTATCATTTCTGAGAACGCATCCTGTTACAGCTTGATTACCTGTAAATACCACAGTAATGCAATGAATGCTCAAAATGATGTCCGCCAACCTCAATGCATTTGGCAATACGTGTAACGACATTCCTCTCAACAGCGAGTAGTTCGCCTTCCGTAATGTTCGCACATGCATTGACAATGCGCTGACGCATGTAGTCAGGCGTTGTCGGTGGATCACGATAGCAAATATCCTTCAACTTTCCCCACAGAAAGAAATCCGGGGACGTCAGATCCGGTGAACGTGCGGGCCATGGTAGGGTGCTTGAAATATGCTGTCATGAAATAAGCTATTCACTACCGCTTCAACCGCACGCGAGCTACGTGCCGGATATCCATCATGTTGGAAGTACATCGCCTTTCTGACACGCAGTGAAACATCTTGTTGTAACATCGGTAGAACATTACGTAGGAAATCAGCATACATTGCACCATTTAGATTGCCATCGGTAAAATGGGGGAAAATTATCCTTTCTACCATAATGCCGCACCATGCATTAATCCACCAAGGTCGCTGATGTTCCACTTGTCGCAGCCATCGTGGATCTTCCGTTGCCCAATAGTGCATATTATGCCGGTTTACGTTACCGCTGTTGGTGGATGACGCTTCGTCGCTAAATAGAACGCGTGCAAAAAATCTGTCATCATCCCGTAATACCTCTTGTGCCCAGTGGCAGAATCGTACACGACGTTCAAAGTCGTCGCCATGCAATTCCTGGTGCATAGAAATATTGTACGGTGCAATCGATGTTGATGTAGCATTCTCAACACCGACGTTGTTGAGATTCCAGATTCTTGCGTAATTTGCCTGCTACTGATGTGCGGATTAGCCGCGACAGCAGCTAAAACACCTATTTGGGCATCATCATTTGTTGCAGGTCGTAGTTAACGTTTCACATGTGGCTAAACACTTCCTGTTTCTTATCGGGCGTAGCGGTCGCACGGTTGCAGACTGAAGCGCCTAGAACCGCTTGGCCACTCTAGCCGGCCGTAACTAAGCTTTTACGTTAAATTACAGATCCATACCATTAACCTCGATATGCAGCAGGATTTTTGGACAAATATTGCATTCGAACATTATGAGTTACCTGGAAGGGAACGGTCTACTGACACACAGTCAACACGGATTTAGGAAACGTCATTCTTGTGAGAGACAACCAGCTCTTTATTCACATGAAGCGTTGAATGCCATTGACAAGGGATTTAAAATTGGTTTCGTATTTATAGGTTTCCAGAAGGCGTTTTACAATGTACCTCACAAGTAGCTTGTAATCAGATTGTGTGCTTATGGAATGTCGTCTCATGTATGCGTCTGGATTCGTGATTTCCTGTCAGAGAGGTCACAGTTCGTAGTAATTGACGGTAAGTCATCAAGTAAAATAGAAGCCATTTCTGGTGTTCCCCAAGCTAGTGTTACAGGCCGTCTGATATTCTTATCCATACAAACGATTTAGGAGATAATCTGAGCAGCAGTCTTAGGTTGTTTGCAGATGAAGCTATATTTTAGAGCCTAGAAAAGTCATTAGAAGGTAAAAATAAATTGCAAAAAGATTTAGAAAAAAAGTCTCTTTGATGCGAAAATTGGCAGTTGACCATATATAACGAAAAGTATGAGGACATTCACGTGAGTCGCTAGAAGGAATCCATTAAACCTCGGTTACACGATAAATCAATCAAATCTGAAGGACGTGTATTCAACTAAATACCTAGGAATTACAACTACGAACTACTTAAATTGGAAAGAACGCATAGAAAATGTTGTGGAAAGGGCGAACCAAACACTGCGTTTTATTGGCAAAAAACTTAGAAGATGCTACAGGTCTATTGCCTAAACTACACTTGTCCGTCCTCTTTTGGGTTACTGCTTCGCGGGGTGGGATCATTTCCAGACAGCATTAACAACGCTCATCGAGAAAGTTCAAAGAAGAGCAGCACAGCACGTTTTATACTATCCAGAAATACGGAGAGAGTATCAGGCCATGATACAGAATTAGGGGTGGACATAATTGAAAGAAAAGCGTTTCTAGTTGCGGCAAGATCTTCTCACGAAATCTCAATCAGAAAATTTCTCCTCCAAATGCCAAAATATATTGTTGACGCCAACCCACATAATGAGAAACGAACATCATAATAAAATATGGGTAATTAGAGCTCGCACGGAAATATGTAAGTGATCGTTTTTCCTTGCGCTGTTCGAGAGTGTAATAATACAGACTTATTATGAAGGTGGTTCGATGAACCCTCTGCCAAGCACTTAAGTGTGATTTGCAGATGTTTATAGATGTCGAAACGTGACACCAGCTTTTTCTTAAGGTAACTACACGCTTTTTTCTGTGGCATTGTGTAGGGCCTTAAAAGTGAACTTCAGCAACGTTGTACGTATGTATTGGACTTGATAAAATAGTAACAACATAACACCGTCGCAAAAAAATGTGCCTATAAATGAAAACCACTTTTTCGACTGTCGAAATCACTGTGTACGTCTTAATAACTGTGCGAGCAAGTTGACTGTCGCTACAACAGCAGAGCACAGATTGTTTGGATTCAAATGCACAGGTAAACACAGGAACCACACATGAGTTCTGTGTTTTCTTACATTTGGTACAGTGGGGTCTCTTCTACTGATGGAGGAACTGTGGTTTGCGGTGGTGTTATCTCGTTACGGTTTGAGAAAGTGTTGCACATTAAGTAGTTGAAGTCCCTTTCAAAGGCTCTTTCGAATGCACTGAATAATGTCTATGGTTCCATCGTTTTTAGGAAGATAGTGCCACAATTAGTCCATTGTAAATGTCACAAATTACTTCAGTACGTTAGAAAATTCAACACATTTTCCGCTATAACTTAGCGAAAACCCCATTGATGCTTATACTAGTTCTAGACTGTCTTAAGTATCCCACTGCGTGTAAGGGAACATTAACTTCGTCTCTGATCACCAGTCAGACTTCTCATTTTTCACGTTCGCATTTAGGGAATAAATTATGCCAAAAAAAAATCGGTATGACAGCCAGAAACTAGGGTCTAGAATTTTAGTTAGTTGGTTATCGAAATGATGTGGAACGAGTCAATTTACAGGATATATGAGAACGGTAGTGTTAACATCAATGAAAACACTATTTTCTACTCCTTGTCATTCAACTACACTTATAAACAAGGTTTCTTTCCGAATTCTTTCATTTTTAAAGATGTTTCAAATGGCTCTGAGCACTATGGGACTTAACATCTGATGTCATCAGTCCCCTAGAACTTAGAACTACTTAAACCTAACTAACCTAAGGACATCACATACATCCACGCCCGAGGTAGGATTCAAACCTGCGACCGTAGCGGTCGCGCGGTTCCAGACTGTAGCGCCTAGAACCGCTCGGCTACACCGGCCGGCTTTCATTTTTATTTTTGAATACTTTCTAACAGGCTGATAGTATCTAAATAAAATTCCGTCCATGGTGTAGAAGGAGTTGTCCAGGAGAAATGAATTTAGGGTAGATAAAACTTGCTTTGCTACCTGTCAGAAATTTTGTCTTGTTGGGGAAATGATCGAAAATTTTTTATTGTTGTGTGCTGAACTCGTTTTTGAGACATAACAGTGAGTGATACAGCACGTTTTTCCGTGTAGTGTTGTGTATATGAACATCATTGTTCTAAAACTGTGACCGATTAATTATAATGACTATCATTACCGAATGTGTGATTTGTGACGGCGCAGGTAAAGTGTCTGACTGACTGAAGACGAACCTAAATGACAACCCTAGGTGAACAACACATACTATTTTTACTACTCATTTTTATGCAGTCAGTGATTTCTTTCTAAGTGGTGAGTTACCCCTACAAAATTATTCCGTCAGAAATTATTGAGTGGAAATGTGCAAAATATGTCAGTAAACAGATTCGTTTGTTTCCAACACTGTTAATCGTCGAAGAGCAAAGGTAGGTGAACTTAACTGTTTGAGAACCTCAGTGATATGCTTCTCCACTTCAAGTTCTCGTCAGTGTTCTTGTTGTTGTTGTGTTCTTCAGTCCGAAGACTAATTTGATGCTGCTCGCCATGCTACTCTATCCCGTGCAACCCTCTTATCTCCGAATAACTAGTGCAATGACATCTTACGGAAACTGATTACCGTATTCATCTCTTGGATTCCCGCTACGATTTGTACACCTCACACTTACCTCCAATACTTAATTGGTGATCACTTGATGTCTCAGAATATGTCCTACCGACCGATTCCTTCTACTAGTCAGATGGCGTCACAAATTTCTTTTCACCCCAGTTCTGTTCAGTACCTCGTCATTAGTTACGTGATCTACCCGTCTAATCATCATCATTCTTCTGTAGCACCACAGTTCAAAAGCTTCTGTTCTCTTCTTGTCTCAGAGTTTATAGTCCATGTTTTACTTCCATACTTACGTCTACATTTGACGTTATCAAATTTGTCTTCTTCATAAACGCTTTTCTTACCATTGCCATTTTACATTTTATGTCCTCTATACTTCGGCCTTCGTCAGTTACTTTGTTGCCCACATAGTAAAGATCATTCAACTTCTTTCGCTGGCTCGTTTCGTAATTTAATTCCACAACATCCCATTACCCTTATTTTTCTTTTGTTGATGCTCAACTTATATCCTCCTTTCAGTACACTGTCAGTTCTGTTCAACTGCTATTCCAAGTCCTTTGCTGTCCCTGACAGAATCATTACGCCATCGGAAAACCTCAAAGTTTTATTTTTCAGCCCCAAACTTTAATTTCTACACCATTTTTTTCTCTTGTTTTATTCACTGCTTGCTCAGCGTACAGATCCAATAACATTAGGAAAAGGCGAAAAACCTGTCTCACTCGCTTCGGTACAACTGCTTTCCTTTCACTCCAATCGACTTTTCTAACTGCCATCTGGTTTCTGTACAAGTTATAAGTAGCCATTCACTCCATGTATTTCACCACTGATACCCTCAGAATTTCAAAGAAAGTATGACAGCCAACATTGTCAAACGTTTTGTATAAGTCTACAAATGTTACAAACATAAGTTCGCCACCGAGCGAGGTGGCGCAGTGGATAGACACTGGACTCGCATTCGGGAGGACGACGGTTCAATCCCGCGTCCGGCCATCCTGATTTGGGTTTTCCGTGATTTCCCTAAATCGCTTCAGGCAAATGCTGGGATGGTTACTTTCAAAGGGCACGGCCGACTTCCTTCCTCGTCCTTCCCTAATCCGATGAGACCGATGACCTCGCTGTCTGGTCTCCTTCCCCAAAACAACCAACCAACCATAAGTTCGCCTTTCGGTAACGTGTTTTTCGAGATAAGTCGTAGGGTCAGTATTGCCCCGTCTGTTGCTACATTTCCCCGGAATCCAAACAGATGTTCCACGAGGTCGGATTTAATCAGTTTTTCTTCCCTTCTGTAAAGAGTTCGTGTTAGTATTTTGCAACCGTGACTTATTTAACTGATAGTTCGGAAAATTTCACCTTTGTCAGCAACTGCTTTCTTCGTAATTGGAGTTACTGCATTGTTCTTGAAGACTGAGGGTATTTCGCCTGTCTCATGCATCTTGCACATCAAGTGCTAGGGTTTTGTCGTGGCTGGTTCTCCCAAGACTATCAGTAGTACTGACGGTATGTCGTCTACTCCCGGGTGATTGTCAAATTCCTCTAGCAGTGTCGTGTCTCCTATCTCATCTCCGTCTACGTTCATTCCATATCCATAATAATGTCGCCAAGTTCATCTACCTTGCACAAATCGTCTGTACATTCCTTTCACGTTTCAGTTTTCCCTTCTTTGCGTACAACGGGTTTTCCATCTGAGCTCTTGATATTCATACAGCTGGTTCTCTTTCCTCCAAAGGCGATACCTATCTTTCCTCTAATGAAATAAGCTTATAAACCCTTCCATCCTTCCTTCATTACGTACAAACCGAAAATTTGTAAGATTATGTCCTATTAACTGAATCATGTTCATGTGCTGCATCAGCTGTTAGTATGATTATATGTTGTGCAGAATTGAATATAGAGTGCTTTCTCAAAATTTAGGGAGAGTTCATTTCCAGAGAAACACTTATTACACTACTGGCCATTAAAATTGCTACACCACGAAGATGACGTGCTACAGACGCAAAATTTAAGCGACATGGATAAGATGCTGTGATGCAAATGATTAGCTTTTCAGAGCATTCGCACAAGGTTGGCGCCGGTGGCGACACCTAGAACGTGCTGACATGAGCAAAGTTTCCAACCGATTTCTCATACACAAACAGCAGTTGACCGGCGTTGCCTGGTGAAACGTTGTTGTGATATCTCGTGTAAGGAGGAGAAATGCATACCATCACGTTTCCGACATTGATAAAGGTCGGATTATAGCCTATCGCGATTGCGGTTTATCGTATCGCGACATTGCTGCTCGCGTTGGTCGAGTCCAATGACTGTTAGCAGAATGTGGAATCGGTGGGTTCAGGAGGGTAATACGGAACGTCGTGCTGGATCCCAACGGCGTCGTATTACTAGCAGTCGAGATGACAGGCATCTTATCCGCATGGCTATAACGGATCGTGCAGCCACGTCTCGATACCTGAGTCAACAGATGGGGACATTTGCAAGACAACAACCATCTGCACGTACAGTTCGACGACGTTTGCAGCAGCATGGACTATCAGCTCGGAGACCATGGCTGCGATTACCCTTGACGCTGCATCACAGATCGGAGCGCCTGCGATGGTGTACTCAACGACGAACCTGGGTGCACGAATGGCAAAACGTCATTTTTTCGGATGAATCCACGTTCTGTTTACAGCGTCATGATGGTCGCATCCGTGTTTGCCGACATCGCGCTGAACGCACGTTGGAAGCATTTATTCGTCATCGCCATACTGGCGTATCACTCGACGTGTTGGTATTAGGTGCCATTGGTTACACGTCTCGGTCACCTCTTGTTCGCATTGACGGCACTTTGAACAGTGGACGTTACATTTCAGCTGTGTTACGACCCGTGGCTCTACCCTTCATTCGATCCCTGCGAAACCCTACATTTCAGCAGGATAATGCACGACCGCGTGTTGCAGGTGCTGTACGGGCCTTTCTGGATACAGAAAATATTCGATTGCTGCCCTGGCCAGCACATTCTCCAGATCTCTCACCAATTGAAAACGTCTGGTCAGTGGTGGCCGAGCAACTGGCTCATCACAATACGTGAGTCACTACTCTTGATGAACTTTGGTATCGCGTTGAAGGTGAATGGGCACGCCATCCAAGCTCTGTTTGACTCAATGCCCAGGCGTATCAAGACCGTTATTACGGCCAGAGGTGTTTGTTCTGGGTACTGATTTCTCAGGGTCTATGCACCCGTGAAAATGTAATCACACGTCAGGTCTAGTATAATATACTTGTGCAATGAATACCCGTTTATCATCTGCATTTCTTCTTGGTGTAGCTATTTTAGTGGCCAGTAGTGTAAATCTTTGAATAACCTTCCTCTCTAATATCATTTATTACAAAACGAGTATCGTATATAAAAAATAACGGTTCTGCTTGATGAATATTAAGAGGGTCATTCACGTGTATGAGGAATAGGAAGAATAAAAGTGGACCCAAAATTGAGACCTGTGGGACACCCTTTGCGAGTTTTGCCCAGTCACTATATTTTACAAGCTTCCAACGTCGTTTGAATCATTCAGGACAACTTTTTGCTTTATAATTGTCAAGTATGATTCAAACCAGTTCTGTGCAAAGCCGTCGATGTAAACATCTAAGCCGGCACTTACCCAATTTTGCCATTGTGCCTCACTGGTACATAGAAGATTAGACATGGAAAGGAGGCGCACGTGTATGTTAAAGCAAGTAAATTCTAAATAGTTGTGTGGTTTACGTATAAATCAAAGCAGGAATTGTGAATGCTGCACTATAGACAACATTAGCAGCTGAGATATCCCTGTGCAGCGATCGCTACGTTACCATATGAGGCAGCACAAAGATCTGCGGAACAATGCGTCTTTCATTCACGGAGTCAGCGCGACTTGAAGAATGTGAATTAGCATGTTAATGGGGCACCGATCAAAGTTCAGGGACGAGCTGCCGCCTTCAAATTGCATTCCTCGCAACACGCGGGCCGCCCACCGATCGTAACTTCACACAGCTGCCGCCTGATATGGTCTTAAGTTTCTTATGTCTTTGCCGCCATTAGTTCCACAAATATCCATGAAGTACTTTAGGAAATAAAAAATTAATTCAGTATGAGTTGCACAAAAAAAGTTTAACGCCATCCTTCAATTGTGTGCAGTTTATATGACACATTACCGAAATCCTGTTAGCCGCCCATACCTGGGATAACTCCCGATGTCACCTTACGTGTCTGTAATATAGCAGATAAATTGATTCTGACTTCAAACTCAAGGGTGTGAATGATGAATGTATCATAGCTGGTGAATGACACAACTGGTTGCGTCAATCACCATCTATCCGGAGTTCACAACATCCAACATGGACAAAATAACAATGAATGCGTCATTCTGATTAATAGGAAGCACCATCCAGAAGAAACGAAATTACTGGAAGAGTAATGTATTCATCATTAAATCACGTAAGAACGTACGTTGTAGTAAGTGTAAATCAATATAAATGACTTAGGGACCCCAGGGCGTCAATGAAGATGACATACCTCTAGACCATAGGCTGACGCCAATTTCAGGCAGTTGGAGGAGAGATGTACATAGGACGGCATGTCGTGGCGAGTGAGATCGAATTATGTTTTGAGATAAAACACTGAGGGTGGCAGACAGTGCTGAATGTTGAATATAAAAACATTCGAGGAAGCTGAATTATTGGGTAAAGGCTTACCTCAAAAAAGGATCAATACACTCTACTGCATCTCAGCTAATCTAAAGGTAACAAAAGAGGAGACATTCTTTGCACGAGTTGCACCATAGGTCTTCGGACAAAGAAAGAGAAGACAGCTTCGGGAGAACGACTTGGAAATTCCAGTGTTCTCTTCATGTCACAGAATCTCTAAATTATTTATTTATATACACTGAAGCGCCAAAGAAACTGGTACAGACATGCGTATTCAAAAACAGATATATGTGAACAGGCAGAATACGGCGCTGCGGTCGGCAACGCCTAAATAAGACAATAACGTTCACTACTGCTGCAATAGCACGTTATCAATATTTAAATGAGTTTAAACGTGGTATTAAGGTCAGCGCACTATCGATGGGACACAGGGTCTCCGAGGTAGCGATGAAATGGAAATTTTCCCGTACGATCATTTCACGAGTGTACTGTGAATGTCAGGAATCCGGTAAAACATCAAATCTCCAACATCGCTGCTGCCGGAAAAAGATCGAGCAAGAACGAGACCAACGACGACTGAAGAGAATCTGTCAACGGGGCAGAAGTGCAACCCTTCCGCAAATTGCTGCAGATTACAGTAATCGGCCATCAACAAATGTCACCGTGCGAACCATTCAACGAAACATCATCGATATGGGCTTTCAGAGCCAAAGGCCTACTCGTGTACGCTTGATGGGTGCACGACACAAAGCATTACGCCTCACCTGGGCCCGTCAACACCGGCATTGAACTGTTGATGACTGGAAACATGTTGCCCGGTCGAACGAGTCTCGTTTAAAATTGTATCGAGCAGATGGACGTGTATGGAGACAACCTCATGAATCCATGGACCCTGCATGTCAGCAGGGGTCTTTTCAAGCTGGTGGAGGCTCTGTAATGGTGTGGGGCGTATGCAGTTGGAGTGATATGGGACCCCTGATACGTCTAGATACGACTCTGACAGGTGACGCGTACGTGAGCATCCTGTCTAGTCACCTGCATCATTTCATGTCGATAGTGCATTCCGATGGACTTGGGCAATTCCAGCGGGACACTGTGACACCCGATACGTCCATAATTGCTACAGAGTGAGTTTAAACGCTTCCACTGGCCACCAAACTCTCCAGACATAAACATTATTGAGCATATCTGGGATGCCTTGCAACGTGTTGTTCAGAAGAGATCTCCACCCCCTCGCACTCTTATGCATTTATGGATATCCCTACAGAATTCATGCTCTCACTTCCGTCCAGCACTACTTCAGTCATTAGTCGAGTCCATGCCACGTCGTGTTGTGGCACTTCTGTGTGCTCGCTGGGGCCCTACACAATATTAGGTAGGTGTACCAGTTTCTTTGGCTCGTCAGTGTATTTATTTATCTATTGTTTCTTTAGCCTGACGAGACTGGGGCCTCACTACCCTCTATTACATCTAACCAGAAGCAACACACACAAAAGATGTTAAAAAAAATAATAATAATGATAATGCAGTTACTTTCCATTAATAATCTCAGTTAGAAGCATTAATTTGGACAGACGTTTAAATTCCGTTTCACGTAAACATTAGTACGTAAGAGTCATACCACATTTGCTTTATTATACATGTCGAGCCATGCCAGCGAAAGATAGCGGGAACATTACACTTGGATTACCATACCAGAATAAACAGTTATAGTATATAAGTAAAGCGCACGTTATACTTGGCTCAGACTGCCAGAAAGCAGTAGCTCCCACGTTATAATCAAATACAACAAACTTAAAAATATGGGCGCACAAACGCCAAGTGCTCAGTTAATTAGCTTGATATTAAAGAGTCGGCCGCTGTGGCCGAGCGGTTCTAGGCGCTTCAATCCGGGACCGCGCTGCTGCTACTGTCGCAGGTTCGAATACTGCCTCGGGCAGGGATGTGTGTGATGTTCTTAGGTTAGTTAGGTTTAAGTAGTTCTAAGTTTAGAGGACTGATTACCTCAGATATTAAGTCCCATAGTGCTTAGAGCCATTTGAAACATTTTTGATTTTAAAGAAACAGACGTAACAGTTTTTCCTGAAGCCAGCTTCTAAGGGAATGGGGAAACAAATTTGTTTGAAGTTATGCGGCATTCAATAACTTGTGCCTAGACAGCGGAAAGTGCGTTTAACTATATACACTCCTGGAAATTGAAATAAGAACACCGTGAATTCATTGTCCAAGGAAGGGGAAACTTTATTGACACATTCCTGGGGTCAGATACATCACATGATCACACTGACAGAACCACAGGCACATAGACACAGGCAACAGAGCATGCACAATGTCGGCACTAGTACAGTGTATATCCACCTTTCGCAGCAATGCAGGCTGCTATTCTCCCATGGAGACGATCGTAGAGATGCTGGATGTAGTCCTGTGGAACGGCTTGCCATGCCATTTCCACCTGGCGCCTCAGTTGGACCAGCGTTCGTGCTGGACGTGCAGACCGCGTGAGACGACGCTTCATCCAGTCCCAAACATGCTCAATGGGGGACAGATCCGGAGGTCTTGCTGGCCAGGGTAGTTGACTTACACCTTCTAGAGCACATTGGGTGGCACGGGATACATGTGGACGTGCATTGTCCTGTTGGAACAGCAAGTTCCCTTGCCGGTCTAGGAATGGTAGAACGATGGGTTCGATGACGGTTTGGATGTACCGTGCACTATTCAGTGTCCCCTCGACGATCACCAGTGGTGTACGGCCAGTGTAGGAGATCGCTCCCCACACCATGATGCCGGGTGTTGGCCCTGTGTGCCTCGGTCGTATGCAGTCCTGATTGTGGCGCTCACCTGCACGGCGCCAAACACGCATACGACCATCATTGGCACCAAGGCAGAAGCGACTCTCATCGCTGAAGACGACACGTCTCCATTCGTCCCTCCATTCACGCCTGTCGCGACACCACTGGAGGCGGGCTGCACGATGTTGGGGCGTGAGCGGAAGACGGCCTAACGGTGTGCGGGACCGTAGCCCAGTTTCATGGAGACGGTTGCGAATGGTCCTCGCCGATACCCCAGGAGCAACAGTGTCCCTAATTTGCTGGGAAATGGCGGTGCGGTCCCCTACGGCACTGCGTAGGATCCTACGGTCTTGGCGTGCATCCGTGCGTCGCTGCGGTCCGGTCCCAGGTCGACGGGCACGTGCACCTTCCGCCGACCACTGGCGACAACATCAATGTACTGTGGAGACCTCACGCCCCACGTGTTGAGCAATTCGGCGGTACGTCCACCCGGCCTCCTGCATGCCCACTATACGCCCTCGCTCAAAGTCCGTCAACTGCACATACGGTTCACGTCCACGCTGTCGCGGCATGCTACCAGTGTTAAAGACTGCGATGGAGCTCCGTATGCCACGGCAAACTGGCTGACACTGACGGCGGCGGTGCACAAATGCTGCGCAGCTAGCGCCATTCGACGGCCAACACCGCGGTTCCTGGTGTGTCCGCTGTGCCGTGCGTGTGATCATTGCTTGTACAGCCCTCTCGCAGTGTCCGGAGCAAGTATGGTGGGTCTGACACACCGGTGTCAATGTGTTCTTTTTTCCATTTCCAGGAGTGTATATCTCCAGGTTTTCGTGGCCGTTGGTATTGATGACAAAATTTAAGTCACTAGTTCGCGTCATATTCCCAGTCCACCGCCTTCACTTCTCTATGTTTCTATCCTTCTTCTGGGACCTTCTGTAATCCACTGACTGGTGGCTAAATTCTGTCGGTTTGGGTGATCATCATCGCGTTAATACTGAAAGCAGATATTGAAAGGGGGAGGATGGTAGACGAGGCGTTAATGTGCCGCCTTGGTTGGCGTGGCTGGATGTTTACTTCTTTGATAGCAGGTGGCCTCCAAGACAGAAGAGTTGGGGTTGTTCTAGGGGAGGAGACGAGACAGCGATGTCTCAACGGATTACGGAAGGACGGGAAAGGAAGTCGGCCGTGCCCTTTCAATTGAACCATGCCGGCATTTGCCTGGAGCGATTTATTGAAATCACGGAAAATCTATATCAGGATGGCCAGACGCGGAATTGAACCGTCGTTCTCCTGATTGCGAGTCCAGTGTGCTAGCCACTACGCCACCTTGCTCGGTCAAGACAGAAGCCTGTAACTGTCATCTCTAATGGAATTGTACTCATCCTTCGATAAAACCAGATATTTTACAGATTTTCCTTCCATAAGTATTACTAGCCCTGGGTATCAGTCGAATGTTCTCGAAATCCATAGCCTGATCACATCCATCTTGATGCTGCGCTACCGCTTATTCGTTTTAGCGCGGTCTTTTATTGTCCTTCCAGTTTCGCCGAAATATTTTTTCCCACAACTACACGTCACTTTTTATCGTCTAGCAGCGTGGAGTCAATCAGGATCACCCCTTGCTGGTTCGGAAGAAGTATTTTTTAAAATATCGTATGGTATACGGGCAACATTTTTCAGTCAACATGTGTTCATCAGGCTCATCAGTTAATCTTAATTTTATGCGTCCTTTGCAGTGTTTCTCCCGTGACTGTATTACTTTCGTAATAGCAAAGAACAACCGCCTTCAGCCACAGGCCGTCTAAACATTCTGCGTGGTGTCTGTTTGTTCTATATCGTATCTCCCTACCACTTTCGCGCAACGACGCTCTGAGCGTGTTTTTTAGGGAATTGACTAGTTTGAACCTGGGAGCTGTTGCTGGTAAGGAGACGCCAGACCACACACGACATGTAGAATTCAGAAGAGTCCAGTGAGACTAGCGATGATATAACCAAATACTTAATGATTTCAGCGTCAGCTCCACTGCACTCCCTGTAAAAGAATCTTAATACTAACTAAACTTAGTGGAAGGGGTTCAAGGCTTTCCTATTTTTAGTTAGCTGGTAAAATAACGTCGAAAAAGCAGTTAAGTTTACCATTGGAAATTTTATTCTACTCACAAAACATCGTTTATAAATTGCACTATTGATAAAAGGAAATGCTTTAATACAGGATGGTAAAAACCAACTGCGTTCAACAAAAATGTGAACGAATATTCCCTGAATGGGTTTCCAAGTTCTACAATGGATCGAAGGATGACCTGTGCCATATCACATCTATAATCTAGGTTTAAATCAAGTTTCACAAAAGAGAAAATTATCAAAATGGTCTACAGTGGCACTCAATTATCTTTAATTTCTTATCTAACTTGTCGTAAATTACAGTGGCTGATGTGGCTTCTCAATAACTATATAACAGAAAAATCATCGCGTTTCAGATTTTTACTTCAAGTGGCAAATGTGAACACCATGAGCTTTAATTGACGATCGACACTAGTATTACGTAAAGGGGATGTAACAGATGAGACTTCTGCAGTTCTGAGTGAAGCCTTATGCGCTGTTATACGGCATTGCATGCGTTCATTACCTTGTCGGTGTTCGTCAGGGGCCGGCGGGCAGCACAGCTCTGCTCACCTCGCCGTCTCCCAAGCAACTGTCTCCTAACTTCTCCTTATTACAATTTACCGAAGTTGGTTTAAAAAAAACTATCTGGCTGTGTTTTCATCTGACCAGTCAGGGTCTCAATGTTAACCTTAAGCTCCGCCTACAAAAATTGTGTCTATCCAATGAGAAACGTTATACTTTTCGTGGTGGGGCAATGTTTTTTAAAGTTTGCAACGTAACAGAGACGCGAAAAAGTCTCACGCTAAAACTTGCAGCTGGTGTGGTCCTTTTAGCGTTATCGTAAGATCTATACTGTTCTTCTGGAGGGCTCTATCTTTTAACATGGGCTGGGGGTGGGGGGGGGGGGGGGGTGGTCCTAATGTAACAGAGACGTGAAAAAGTCTCACGCTAAAACTTGCGGGTGGTGTAGCCCTTTTTGTGTTATCGTAAGATCTATACTGTTCTTCTGGAGGGCTCTATCTTTTAACATGGGCTGGGGGGTGGTCCTAACGTGACAGAGACGCGAAAAAGTCTCACGCTAAAAACTTGCGGGTGGTGTCGTCCTAGCGGTTAGCTGGCGACGTGGGTGTCCGTCCGTCCCTTATCGTAGGGCCTTCCAGCTTAACACGGTTCTGCTCTCGGCTTCTGTTCTCGCTTCTCCCCTCGGAACTGCGTCTGTCCCACGGTGGGAAGGTATGACATGGATTTAGGCATTCTTGTGTTAGTCTGTGGTACTCCATTTGCTCACTCGTTACTCGTATTACTTTGGTTAATTTAATGGCACGATTTATTCGGAGCTATGTGACATACTACTGGATTTGCTTATCATGTCAGGGTTTTCATAGAAGGTGTTGGATTTGCCTGACACCTTAGAATCGTGATTTTATTAAAATGCACGACGCACTTCGAGTCCTACGGCTCATCTGCAGGTGCTTTGACACTGTATGTCAGCTTTACATTCCGGTTAATTCTGGGCCTGGCAAGATCATATTATTAATTACAAAATGTCACATTATGAAATATAAGTTTATAAAACTATGATAAATCGAAAAGAAACTTACTGTTTGTAGTAGTAGTTGTATGGTTCTGAGAATGTTTATGTACAAATACACACTTTCTGTAAAACAGCACGTTTCTAGAAACATTTTGACACAGAACATATTCGAACACAACTCAAAACAAGACAAAGAATTGTGGCCGTGATGATGCTGCATTTATAGAAATTTGCAGATATTAATAAAAAGTGTTACATTATTATTTACATAATTGTCCTAAATAATATAAGTATTTGTGAATATGGTAAATATGCGTACATTTTATAAAATGGTTAATTATTAAGTACTTGTTTCTTTAGGAAAAAATAAGCTTTTAAAATTACTGAAAAAGTTGCGACAGCTAAACTCTGTTTCTTCTTTCAACAAGTTTCCAAAATCGTTTTCTTTATGTAACATTATTTCTTATTGCTCTAGCTGATCAAGTTTTTTACCATTGTTTTCTGTATGGAGTAAAGCTGTTACAGATGTCACTTAGTCTGTGTTTGTTAAGGAACATGTAGTTAGCTATTGCAGATCTGTCAAAGTGGTTAAATCTAAAGACAAATGTGTGTTCTTTGTAAAGTGTATGGGAGGTTCTTCCTCTTTTACCTATGAAATATGCAGGGCAGCTGTTACACTGTAATTTATATACTCCAGTTTTCTCTGTTATTGGAGTGTTTATGTTTACTGTGTGAGTTAAGTCATGTCCCAGTTTGTTGTACGTGGAGAAAGAAAATTTAATATTGATGTTTCTAAACAAGTTAGCAATGTTTTGTGATGCTGTGCCTAAACAGGAAATGCTTGTGAATGTATGTGCAGTGTTAGATGTTTTACGTGTAGTACTTCTATAACTGAAGTTGGCGAGTATTTTGTTTGATAGTTTGTCAATTGATTTTTCAGAGTATCCATTATTTCTTGTAATTGTTTTTATGATATTTATTTCTTGTGATAGTGCTTTGGGTTTGAATAGTAATGTGTGTGGCATGTCCAGCATCAGTTAATACAGCATCGTAGTTTCAGAGCCACCTCGTCTTATATTTATGTGTAATAATTTATGTCACCGTAAATGTAGATGAACAGCCTAAAAATATTCATCAATTAAATACCCTATGTGTCTCTCCAATATATAGTTGTTGGCATATTTATAGCATTATCCTTGTAAAAGATGATAATGGCTTGAAAGAGGAAAACATCTCCAGCGTACAGTTGTTGGCATATTTATAGCATCATCCTTGAAATAGATGACAATGGCTTGTAAGACGAAAATATCCCGTAGTGTTATGAAATAAAGAACGGATTTACCTCAGCATTAATACAAAAAACACATAAAATATAGTTTTATGTTGTTTGACGTTAATTTTCCACGTGAAAAGAAACTGGCAACTTAATGTACGCACTATTGTGTCTACTGATGTGCTGGATCAATTGCCAACATTTTTTAAATATTTTTAGAGTCTTCTGTTTTTCTCTGTACTGAAGTTGTGTTCTCTTTGGCTTTTCAAAACTTTCAGCTAATGTATGAGTAACATATGAGTTTCCCAATTTTCAAGGTGTTTGTCTGTTACATGGTGCAGTGAAACGTTACACCATGGAACTAATATTTCGTGCACGATATATTTGTGATTTTCTCTTTCTGTAAGTCTTAAAACTCTAATCAAATCGTTTCGGAGAATGAAGATTAATTTTCAAAATTACAGAAAATGCCCTGAAGTAACCATATTACAATGTCAACGTTCAGTTGCACGATATTAGATTGATTGTGAGAAGTAAGTAATGAAGTAAGATCGCTCACGAGATGCTCTGCGAAGAAAGTAATGAAAAATTATCTTAATTCATGAACATTTTTAAAAATTATGTCTAAAAGTACGTGGTGTTTCTATGCTTTCTGTGCTGTTGTACGACTTATCGATCTCAGTACTTACGTGCCATTACCCTTGGTGTTTCCTTTTCAGCTCGGTATATTGTGTGAAGTGTGCGCCATAGTCTGGCACGAACATATTTACGTGAGGGTGTAGAATACGCAACCTGGGCGATAGCCTGCATCGCATCTTTTCATAACTCTCGATAAGATTTTATGTCTGTGTGATAAACATTGTTAACTAATAACATGTTGCTGCCTGTGATTTGATAGCATGTAGTGTTTGCTCTGAATTTTAGACAGTTTAAAAATTTATCAAACACATTGTATTTACCGCCCGTATTTCCTTTACAGTAGTTTAATTTCGGTATCAACGAACACGAGCGCTATCGCTACACAGCAGTGAAGCAGGAAAAATAACTGGGCCCTGTGAACACTGATATTTTATCATTTATGAAACTGAGCTTTCCACATTACATGCGTTCAGCAGTATTACGTAGCATAGTGTCGCTTTAAGGTCGCTCTGTATGGTACTTCCTTAAATTAAAGCAGGTTCAGTGCTAAAGGTTTTGGGAAATACCAGTGGACACAATGTTACGATGATCGAATCATTAATGCTGAAAATTCCGTGCTTAAGCGTTTACTACATACGATCTGTTGGGCATTCACAGGGCGGCTGTTACAACGTGGCGCGCTCACAGGGGATAGCTCCGAATGTCTCCGAGACAACGAGTCGTTGCGTAGTTCCAGTGGCGGCCGCCGGGCTGCGCTGATGGGCGTCGATACCCGGTAGCGGCGCCACGTGTCCGCGGTTTGGCAGAGCCACGTGGGACGTTGCCCCCGCGCCAGCCAGACTCGCCCATAAATCTACAACGTCCGTCCGCGTGCTGTCTTGCCTGCCTCCTCTGCGTTGTTTCTTTATTCCCACTGCGCTGTCCGTCCTTGTCGGAAGTCCAGCTCGAACATCGTGTCTTTGCCCCGCCCGTTAAGTTATTTTTTTCCCTGGTCCTCCTCTTTCCGTGAGCGGGTGAGATGGCAGACTATGGTTTCCTTTAGGACACAGTGGCGGACTGGGGTGGGTGGCGACGTTCGGTGCTGCAGTGGTGCGCGGGCTGGTCTCACTCAGGGGCAGCGACGCGCGCTGATCGGACGCGACTGCAGACTGCGCTCCTCCCACGTCGCTGAATCCGATTTTCCTCGCTCCGTCACTTGGCGGCCCTCTAAGCCCCATATCTGCCACGTTAACATTCTCGTAAGGACCTGCGGTTCCTGTGGAGATACTACATCTCACGAGGAGACGACGCGAACTGCGACTCTGCAAAGACACCTGCGATTTATTTGCTTTTGGATAGCTGAGTCCATCACAAAAATAGTGTAGAATAAAACTTCATGAGGGGGAAGAGTTGTACGTAAACATAACAGTTGTTTCTTTGCTCACGTGTATTTATGGCAAGTTCCACATACTGTTGGCACCGAAAGCAATAGCAATACTGCGATTTGTGTCACACAATGTATTCTACTAATAAGTAACTAACTATCCGAGAACACAAAACCCTAAAACCTGTTGCAGTATGATGTTCAGCATTTCGCCAATTATTGCACAAATTTCAAAATTTAAAATCTAATCGTAAGCTACACATTAAGTGGTATAACCCTATGGCAAAATTTAAACACAGTAAGACAAATAAAATATTTCCAATAGCGAAGATGGCATAAATTCGTCTTTATTTTTGACAACTGCTTTTGACAGATATAACTCTTATCTTGTGGTCTCCAAAAATTTTTATTACTAAACATGTTCATTGTGAGTTATAGCCTCATTCATTGTTTCCATTATGGCGTATAAAACGTATACATCATACCAAGGTTTCTCAGAAACGTTACCTTTACATATAAAAAACCACCTTGTACGCATGGCCACGTCCGTATACTTAGTGCTCACAGACTATTATTAATACTTAAGAAACAAAATATACGGTAAAATGTAGATTTGAACATTTTTTAGTGCTGCATGACATGTTCCACACTCTCTGAGCTGTTCCACATACCTCGTTAATGAATGGAACATGTCACGCAGTTGCAAACAGATGTGAAAATGTGCATTTTACTGTATACTGTGATTTTTAGTAATTAATAATGATGTGTGAATGCTAAGTATATGGATGTGGTCATGTGTACAAGGTGTTTTTAAACTACAAATATGTTATTTATGACAACGGTTGTGAGATGTGCTACATTTCATCCACCAAAGTGATAACATAGCATGAGGCTCTAACTAACAATGAGCACGTTTAGTAACAAAAATTTTTTGATTACGAGAAGAAGACTGTCAATCTGACGAACAGGTTGTCAAAGATAAAGACCAATTTATGTGATCTTCGTTATTGGAAGTTTTTTCCCGAGCAAAGCAGATACCTCCTTCTAATTTCTCATTATGAGAAAATTGAAACAGTAAGACAGGTATTATGGACAGACACATTGTGATTGTCTTGAGGCAGTTTAGCATGGAGCACAAATACTTTATTCATCGAGTATTTGAGAATGATGGCACTTAGCGATTTCCAACAAACTTTATACATATTTACAAACCGCTACGAGACTTTTTCTCGCTGACATCCCGCAACCCATATCCCAACAAAATGATGAAAGGAAAAAGTTCAGCACTTACCACACTTTTAGTATCAGGCTTGACGTTTCAATTTATTACTTCTTTCATATTAATTCTTTTCGTAACACAATTTTCAGATAGTATCTAGATATATCTCTCAGTGTATCTGCAAAATTATATCATTGTACGACACACAGTTCGGGAGATATGATGTCACAAATATTGAGATACGTGAAACACTTGCTTTTTGCTTAAAATTGCAAATAGCTCGGACAATAATCATCCACTGTTTCCTAATAAGAGTACTTAGCGACTCACAAAAAGTCAAGCATAGGTGAAGAGCGTTTTCTCAAAAACCGATAAATGCAACAGCCGCAGCTTTTCATAAAATGAGGTTTTCTATTTTCATCTAAATAGAGATGTTTGAGCACATGAATTTTTATGTGACTACTAGATCTCACTTACATTAATAAAGTACTGTTATGAAATATATTATAATTTAATTTTTATAACAGCATAATAAGATGTGATTTCTTATTTTTTTTCAAAAGTCGATAAATACTTGTAATTATTGCGTGTATCAATATGTATTTTTCGACAACTAAATTTTTGTGTGCTGTAGTGTTTATTACATGTCTGTATTTTTGTAAATGCTTCTTTTTTTGCATATATTATGTTGTGTTAGCAGAAGAGCCAACACCGTGTTACTAATGGAGGCCGAAATGCACACGTTTTAACTCACGCAGGCTGGCGTGAGGAGGGAAGAACTATACTGACGTGAGGTCTGGAACATGACAAGGAATTAGAATTCAGAGAGCGGACGTAATTAGTTTGATATTTAACTTTAATCCATTAATGATGAACGTCGCTCACGACGATACATGATTCACATTATTGTCTGTTCAGAATTCATTCTAATTACTGAATATGGCGCCTTGCTAGGTCGTAGCAAATGACGTAGCTGAAGGCTATGCTACTATCGTCTCTGCAATTGAGAGCGTATGTAGGCAGTGAACCATCGCTAGCAAAGTCGGCTGTACAACTAGGGCGAGCGCTAGAGAGTCTCTCTAGACTAGACCTGCCGTGTGGTGGCGCTCGGTCTGCAATCACTGATAGTGGCGACACGCGGGTCCGACGTATACTAACGGACAGCGGCCGATTTAAAGGCTACCACCTAGCAAGTGTGGTGTCTGGCGGTGACACCACATAGTATTACATGCTTAATATTTTTTAAATTTATGATTTTTTTACTTTATTGAGAATACAAACAATAATAATAGACTTACAGTGGCATAATACAACAATATCAGTGATAATTATATTAACATAATTGTTTAGCTTATATTGTTATTATCAATGCTCTATGAAGTATGTTATGAACAACACAAAAAGTATTCCATGTTACATCCACATCGTTACTGTCAAGTTTTCCCTTTCACATCTACACATTATTCTCGTCTAGGACATCTTTGTAAAACTCCTTCGCATCATCTGGAATTTCAAAATATTTTCGTAAGACAGAGACATCTTTCTTCTTTCCTTTCGTTAATAGAGTGGACGTGCGTACTGTTGGATAGCTTGGTTTCTTGCGTCCCAGGATGTTAACTTGTACCGGATTTCCAGAGTATGTATCACTTACTGACACATTAAAACTTTTCTTTGCTTTCTTGTACGAGAAGACATGCTGGCTGTTCATTTTGAATGGAAGCGCAGATTTTACTACTTTCTGTGGGCTATCTTTTAGATTTTTAACACTCTGTGTTTAGAGCTTTGAGAGTACCATGCCCTTCTAAAATATAATATTCTTTAGGAGACAAGATGCTTTTTTTCTGTGAGAATTTTCATTTCCACTAAACGCTCGGCCTAGAGTCATTTTGCTATGGCCACGAACAGGGAAGAAGTGACGAATGTTATTGAGTTTTGTGCTCATTTCCAAGAATGCTGTAAGCATTGCCATTATACAACTGATTCTTATTTTTGCCGCTGCAAGAATCTGAGAATAGATGTATAGTACTGACGCTATCATTTACATGTTTTTTTTTTTTTTTTTTTGCCTAAGTCAGAAAGAAAGTCCAGAACAACGAAGCAACTCGTCTGCACCCTTTTGAACATTCTGTCTCCAATGAGATGTAGAAAACGATGCTTTACCTTTTTTTTATCCTTTATATGGATCATGAGGCATTATCTTTCTAGAAGAGAAAACCTCTCTAATTGATAGTTTTGGAATGGGCCAGTTTTGCTTTATGTCAAAGCAAATCGTAATTACCGTTGGATTATCTTCCTTCATATATCATAAAACTGCATTGTACGAATTTTATATAATCTGTGTCTTGTTCGTAGTTCATTCATCTCCTGCAGACATATTTTGCTTTTATTTCCATTAAACCAACCTTATAAATGAAGCAGGTGTCACTATGAGGTATCCTGAACGATAGATTGAAATGTTTGTAAAATATGTGCTTGTCTTTTGATAAGGACTATTGTTTCGATCCTAATTTTTTTCTTTCTTCACAGAATCTCTTGAACATTTTATTTACTAAAAGATCTGAAGGCAAATAAGGTCTCGCAGGCTTCCCCCTTCCGTGGTTGCTCTCTCTGCATTAATTTTTTTATATCATTCTGAATGTTAATAGTTAGCTGCTTATCGTCCTTTCTTTTTCTGTCGCCTCCTCTGCTTTGCTCCGGCAACCGCCCACCTTCATGAAACCTGATTGCTAGATAGGATAACCTATCCTTTGTCGTGCCAGACACTCCTTGGAAAGTGGCAGCACAAACGGGCCCTACTTCACCATTCCTACTGGTATACTTATCTGTCACTGTGTTATTACTTTTTGCATTCTCAGTGTCCTCTAATCTGTGTTGAAGTTAAAAAACATCAAGGAATTTTAACAGGAACTTATCCTTATCCATTTTAATTACTGATGTCACGTGATGATGGAAGTTGGAAATATCTTCACAACAGAGTTCAACAGCTTTTCATCATTTCATTCCTTTAGCTTTTGAAGGCGAAACTTCAAGCTCATGGCTGCATTTAATGATAGTTTCCCTTTTACACATTTTGCTTCGTGTTTCAGGTCGTTTCTTGAATCGTGATTTTCTCCTATTGGGACGTTCTTTGATCTGAATGCAGTTTTCAGAACCACGTGAACCATTACCCAATCCTTTTCTGCTTGCAAAGCTTCTTTGTAAACGTACACGTGAGTGTCAAGTGAATACTTAACTAAAAGGACGCTGCAGGTGTTGCGACTAGAATGAAGTCTGATTGAAACACTATTCCCGCCGATAAATATTGATACAATGATAGGTAACATAGCTTGAAGCAACCGGTGTACTGCATCATTGTTAACTGCTTACTACTGAAAGAGAGCCGAGATACTAGAGAATCATTATATTGCTTTTGTCGACTTTTGCTGTAACTGTAAGAATGCATATATCGTCTCTTGCGAAAATGTTATCATTTGGAGTGTTCATACACACAGCAGTAGTCGACTTTTGCCAAAACTTGGTTCAAAGGCTGGTGTAAAAGGTCAGCACCATGCCATTACCACGTCTGACAAAGTTTTGAAATTTGTTGGATATATCACGTTTTGAAAAAAACGCTCCTCAGTTTCAACCTTTTCTAAACTTTATCTCGCTTGCATACTTATCCTGAAATGGTCCAAATGGCTCTGAGCACTATGGGACTTAACATCTGTGGTCATCAGTCCCCTAGAACTTAGAACTACTTAAACCTAACCAACCTAAGGACATCACACACATCCACGCCCGAGGCAGGATTCGAACCTGCGACCGTAGCAGTCGCGCGGTTGCGGACTGAGCGCCTTAACCGCGAGACCACCGCGGCCGGCTAACCTGAAATACTTAACACATTAATTCATTGCTATAGTAAACCGACCTTAGAAGCTGAGTCCAATTCTTTAAAATTTCTGTTTTTACTCACAGTTGAAAATATCAGGCGATTTTCTGAAATGTCAAAAATATGTTCATTTTCGATATTCCAAATAGCATAAACTCTAATATAATATAATTTTCCGTATTGATTATTTTTTATTTTTTTGTACCATGGAGTGTAAGGTTCTTCGGCCTATGGCAATATCAAAATCACGTTAAAAGATACCTATACACAATGTGACCCCTAATGCCACTGACAAATTTCTGAGATTATTCAAGGATATTATCTCAGTGCCTGAGACCCAAGGTCTCCGTTAGCTCAGCATAGAGCAATTTCTTATCTTTCGATTTTTTTACAGTCTTTAATCTTTGTACCTACATTGCACTGAAAATATATATGAATATGTCGACATTATGCATTTTGATACATACGTTACGATAGACATATTCGACGAATATCATGAAGAGTGGTGTAGTGACGTCAGAGATGTGAATTTACTTCAATTTAAATGAAGTACAGTGAAATAACTTTACTTTACTGTACTATAGCGCTAATTCTAATGGCAAATTGACCTAAAACATCAAAATTGAGGTTTTTTGGGAAGATATTCTTCAATTGAGTAGAAAGATTTACCCAATAGAATGTTTTTTATTTACAACTTAACTTCACTACATTATCTCCATGGCATTTGATGTGCTCTGGTACGTTACTGAACACATATGTAACCATGTATCTGACTAAATTCTGTACTAATGTTAATTCCTTGTAAAGGTTGTTTTTCTTACTGCTGTTGTATTCGTAGTTTTCACTATTTTTTGTCAAAGAGAAATAACAAACTAAATTATTTAGTATAAGTATAGTAAAGTAGCGGTCAAAATATCGAGTATTATAAGCGGTCTATAAAGAGGTAGCACTGGATATAATTCATGTCATTAATATCTGTATTATGAAAATACACTCCCTGTAAGTTGAATTTCCACAGAAAATACGCCATAATTCATTCGTGGATGGAAATACGTAGAATAAACTAGTTTCGTCAATTTTAAATCCCCCATGTGCATTGCAGACATAGCTGAACCAAGGCGTTTCATTAATTATAAGAAGTTGATTATCCAGTTGAGGTTTCGCTCTGTCTGTAGTAAAAAAAAAAAACAAAAAAAAAAAAACACTTTCTACCTCTAGCTTTTCATTACTGATGAAACTTATTTTTAAAGCTTGTGAAGTTCTACGAGAAGTACTGAACTGTGTGAAATGAGTCTGTCAGTGTTCTTCAAGCAATTAGGAAGTGTGACCCAAACTCCCCAAACTCGAAAAGCAAATTTAGTGTATCTGTGTTTTAGCAGTAATGTGCATCAAACTTTGGTATGCCATTCCCTCACAAAAAACAAAGCAGAAAATCAATGTCAGTTTAACATCCCTGTACCAGTTATGAGGCTTCCTTTGTTGTATAAAAATCTTCTTTCTGTATTGGCACAGAAAATGAGGGACTTGTTGGGTTGATGTAAATATCTTGATGCACAGTAAAGGGTGTTTTATGTGACATCTTCTGCGTGAACAATAAAAATTTTTTCTTCTCTTTTATCTTTTCTTTGTTATTGTTTCTTGTCCTATAAGGAACTATTTTACTTTCAGTTTGGAGATAAATTAAATAAATACAGTGTATTATTTCAGTATATCAAACAATACATTCTGTTAATACTTTCTGTTGTTTCTGCCACTGTAAAGGAAATTTAATATTTCTATGATACACAATGTTATCCTATATGAAATACAACGTTATTCCACAATGTAGTTGTACAGCATGTGAAACGTTCTTACATGGAAAGCTACATGAAAATAATTGTAACTTTCTAAATGTTGTAAAATAAGCTAAACACATGTTGCTGTTCTGTAATACATACTGCGTCACTTGACCACACATATTAAAACATATAAATCGATAGTATGAAAGGCTAACAACAATTTATTTTACTGCTTAATAATTACAGTATTGTCATGTACAACCATTTTGAGGATGGTCTTCGATTATCGAGCAACGAATTACTTTCTACCTCATACCTCTTTCGAGATGATCACGAGGAGAGTATCAGAGAAACTAGACCTCACACTTAAGTCTGTCGACAGTCGTTCGCGAATGGCACATTGAAGGAAGAGGGGCGGGGGGTGCGTAGTATTTACAATACTATCTGAAGTATTCTATGCCGCACACCAAAATGGGGACTGTGGTGTGCAGATCTTCAACTATATACATGTTTGTTTTGCTCCCTTTCAACAAGTTTACTATACACTAAAACTGCCTGTTTTTCCGAGGTGGCTGAGAAACATATTTAAACCACTGGAGGGCGGTAGTCAAACAAGAAGACAATCTAACTGTCGCCGCGCCGCAGCATTCGAAATAAAGTTCACGCCGGAGTGGAGTGGCACATATTATCTCCTGCAAGGGCGTGCAACGCGCGGGCGGAGGCCGGCCCAAACTGCTCCCACGGAAAATTTAATTTCTCCAACACTGTCGGCACTGCGCTCCGGCGCGCCGTCTCTTTTATGGAGTTCAGCCAGAAAAATCAGCTGTCGCCCCCCCCCCCCCCCCGCCTTTTTCTTTTTTTTCTGTTTCACTCCCTCGCAGTACACCCATCTCGGCCGTACATACACGTACATATATGCACACACATCTGGCAGCCCATTCTCGCTCGCGCCGACGGCGAACTTCATAACGCTATAAAGTGCATTCGTCGGACGTAAACGGCGGCGTAATTAACACGTGCGTGCGTGCGGCCGTGTCCGGGGGCGTCGGGACGCGTTAAGCCGGCGCCCACAAAAGGCCATCCCGCTCGCGGCAGATACAATCTGAAATTGCGTAACGGACGTCACGCTCCACGTCGGAGTGTATGTGTGTGTGTGTGTGTGTGTGTGTGTGTGTATGTGTGTGTGTGCGTGTGCGTGTGTGTGCGGGGGCGCGTGCACACTTGTTTCGGTGTAGCTTTGTTCGGCGCCGCTCAACCCCGGAGGACTTTTTCTGTCTTTTTGCGCTTTTTAGTCGTACTATCCTTTCCACACCACAGTCATCAGCTGCAGTGGTGGAAGTTCTTCTTTTAATCGGACCTTGCCAATCACTGAAGCTTGTTGTTGTCGTTGTTGTGGTCTTCAGTCCGAAGTGTGGTTTGGCGCAGCGCTACACCCTAGTCTGTAATTGTGCAAGCCGCTTCATCTCTGCGTACACTATCTTCTAAAAAATATCCGGACACACATCTGTGGACTTAATATCGCGTTTGTCCGCCTTTATGGCAGCTTGAACTCTGCTGGAGACACTTCCAGTGGGTTGTCTGAATGTCTATGGAGGAATGCCTTCCCATTCTCCCTCAAGATCCTTACTGGAGAAGGCAGCGATGTCGCACTCTAGGGTCTGGAGCGAAATCGACGTTCTGCACCAGGCAAAGATCTTACACTGGGTTCAAGTTTGGATTTTGGGCTAGGCATTCCATTCCAGGAATGTAAATGTCCGCAATCCACTGCCTCGCAGATGTCGTCTTATTAATACAATCATAGTCTCCGAGCTGTTGCCCTAACTGTAATCAATACACAATGCTGTACAACATGTTCATATTCTTCCGAATTTATTCATTTGTTTTAATTGCAATTAGGCGATCACACCCTAACCACGAAAAACATGCATCGGACCACCACCCCAGATCACTCGTTTCAGTTATCCACTGTGCAGTTCAAAATGGTTCAAATGGCTCTGAGCGTTATGGGACTTAACATCTGTGGTCATCAGTACCCTAGAAAGAACTACTTAGGCCTAACTATCCTAAGGATGTCACACACATCCATGCCCGAGACAGGATTCGAACCTGCGAGCGTAGCGGTAGCGCGGTCCCAGACTGAAGTGCCTAAAACCGCTCGGCCACAGCGGCCGGCCACTGTCCAGTGGCATGACTTTTTACACCACCTCAAGCATCGCTTAACAATGACTATAGTAATGTGTGTCTTATGAGGAGTTGCTCGACCATTGTACTCCATTATTTGTAACTTTCTGCCATCAGTCACTGCGATACCTAGACTGCTGGAAGCGCATTGGAACTCAAGAGTTTTACGTCCGATGCTTACAGGCGAATTTTTACTACCACCCACCGCAGTGCTCGAGAGTGCCTGACCGTCAGTACATCAGATGTGTCTGGTCTCGGTTAGCTGTGGTTATTCCTTCGTGTTCCCACTTCACAGTCACAGCACCAACAGTCGAACTGGGCAGTGTTGGAAGGGTCGAAATATCCCTCATTTGCACACATAAAAAAAATCTTGCGTCACCCTGGTTCCAGAACTCCTGAAGATAGACGTTGACTGTGGATATTGTATCACAGACATAGTCCCTTTGACTGTTCAGAGATGTCACTAAGCCCGCCCAAAGATATAAACAACCATGCATGAGCAGCGCCTATCAGACGGAGGGGGTCCAATAACCGATCAGTTCCAGTCATTCCACCAGGAAGGAGGCACACAGCTGGTGTTGTCGTTAGTTCAACCGTGCCTAGACGGTCAATACCCCGGTTCGATCGCGTCCACCTTGTTACTTTGTGCCAGGAAGAGCTCGCAACAAGGGAAGTGTCCAGGCGACTCTGAGTGACGTTGTTCGGACATGAAGGAGATACAAAGAGACAGCAACTGTCGATGACATGCCTGTCTCAGGCCGTCCAATGGCTACTACTGCATTGGATGACGGTTACCTATGGTTATGGCTCGGAGGAACCCTGACAGCAACGCCACCATGTTGAATAATGCTTATCGTGCATCCACAGGACGTTGTGTTACGACTCAAACTGTGCGCAATAGGCTGCATGATGCGCAACTTCACTCCCGGCGTCCATGATGAGATCCATCTTTGCAACCACGACACTACGCAGTGCGGTACAGATGGGCCCAACAACACCCCGAATGGACCGCTCAGGTTTGGCATCACGTTCTCTTCATCGATGAGTGTCGCATATGCCTTCAACTAGACAATCTTCGAAGACACGTTTGGAGGCAACTCGGTCAGGCTGAACGCCTATGTCCAGTGAGTGCAGCAAGGTCGCACGCTGGTCGTCATGGAAGGCGCCGTAACGCCTGTACGATAAGTGAATGCCATCCTCCGACCCATAGTGCAACCATATTGGCAGCATATTGGGGAGGCATTCATCTTGTTAGACGACAATTCGCACCCCCATCGTGCACATCTTGCGAATGACTTCCTTCAGGATAACGACATCGTTCGACTAGAGTAGCCAGCATGTTCCCCAGACATGAACCCTATCGAACATGCTTGGGGTAGATTGAAAAGGGCTGTTTATGGATAACGTGACCCACCGACCACTCTGAAGGATCTACGCAAAATCGCCGCTGAGCAGTGGGACATCTGGCCCAACAGTGCCTTGATGAACCTGTGGATAGTATACCACGACGAATACAGACGTGCATCAATACAAGAGGACGTGCTACTGGGTATTACAGGTACCGGTGTGTACAGCAGTCTGGACCACCACCTCTGAAGGCCTCGCTGTATCATGGTACAACATGCAGTGTGTGGTTTTCATGAGCAACAAAAAGGGAGAAAATGATGTTCATGTTGATTTCTATTCTAATTTTCTGTACACGTTCCGGAACTCTCGGAACTGAGGTGATGCAAAAGTTCTTTTGATAGGGTGGAATCCAATAACCAGTCCACGTTAGAGGTTACTGAGCTCTCTTCGCCATCTTAATCTGCTGTTACTGCTTCTCCAACCACAACACTAAACCTCTGCCTCCTTTTGAACTGTCTGATTCGGCTCTCGTCACGTCCGGCGGTCAATTCTGTATTACATAGGGCAGTCCGAATACTTCACATCAGTAGCGTAACTGCTGTAACCAACGTTCATGCTTACTACAGACAAGCCAATAGTTTCATCTCCAATATTTATCCCAGCCTCCCACCCTACGACTCATGTCCGTTACGTAACTGTCGATTCCGTGGTGCCTCAGAATTGACACTGTTTACTAGTCCACTCATTTACTCATTTTGCATCATAATTTCTTTCTTTCTCTTACTCGATTCACTACCTCCTCATTAGCTAACCTAATCATCACCATCCTCCTGTAGGACGACATTCAAAAAGCTTCTGTTCACCTATAACTGTACTGTTTATCGTCCAAAATCCTCAACCGTTCAAGGCTGCACTCCAGGCAAATACTTTCACAGAAACCCTATCCATCATTTAACGTTATCCGGAATGAATTTGACTCTGTAGCGGCGTGTGCGCTCATTTTGGAACTTCCGGCAGATTAAAACTGCATGCCGCTCTCGGACATCAACCTGAGACCTTCGGCTTTTGTGGGCAAGTAGTCTACCGTCTGAGCCAGCTAAGTAAGATTGACGATTTGCCCTCACTGCTTTACATCCACTACAACCTGCTCCTGCATTCCGAACTTCACAGACCTTCTCCTTCTGCTTACCTTTCGTCACTAACACACATGAAAACTCTATCACGAAATCTCCAAATCAACGCACGCTCCATTGCAGAGAGAAAAGTTGTTCTGGAGACAATCCCCTGGGCTATGGCTAAGCTAAATCTCCGAGCCCCGGAAGGTTGAAGTTTGCGAAGTAGAGAGAGGTACGGCCGGAAGTTGAAATGTTAGGGTGGGGAGAGAGAGGGTCATGAGTCGTAATTGGATGACGGCATAATCGGTAGAGCACTTGCACTCGACAAGCAAAGGTCCCGCATTTGAGTCCTGGTCCAGCATACAACATAATCTGCCAGTAAGTCCCACTGAAGTTTATAGTTTTTGTTAACATATTTCTATTTTCAGAAACACCTTTCATCCTGTTACCAGTCTAATTTTATACTCTCTCTGCTTCGGCTATCATCGCTTATTTTGGTGCCCAATAACAAAATTCTTCTATTAATTTTAGTGTCACGTGTCCAAATTTAATCCTAGGTGGTATAGCCACAGTTTCACTACTGCTCCTCAGTGCCCAGTACAAAATGCCAAGTCAGAGTGTCTAAATAATAAATTCAGCGTTCTTCATCTACATTGCTTCAGTCACAAAGTGCAAGTGTTCCTCAGTTTTCTTTCTGCCAGCTAGGCGGTATTTACTCCGGCTGCGCACGAAGCTGCAGTTGCTCCACTCCGAAGTAAGCTGAGTATAGTAACTCCATCCTGTGCGCCAATGGGAGTTTTGTTGGATCCGCATTCTCCGTCACTCGTCACAGGACCGAAAGGTGGCGTTACATCTGCAGATACAGGTCACCGCTACCACCCACGCCCTGAACGACATAAATTATATCCTCCCACACCTCTTTATAAGTTGGGACACACTCAAATAAGATAGAAGATACAACGAACCTCAGAATATTCCGATCTATGACACGATCATCAGTTACTAGTAGCGACTTGCCAGTCAACCAAGGACAGTAGTCCATTAGTTGAGAAACTGTATATGCTATTGAGGAATTTTGGTACCCATTATTTCATTTGCCAGTTTGTCTGCTTATACGTACTGTAAATGAAGTAGTGAGAATTTTCCCGCTACAGACGTGTATATTTGCGTTTGTAATATAAGACAGAGATCAGAAAAGCATCGAACACAAGTCCGATGTTCAGGGTTGAACACAATAGAAATCAAGGTGCCGTTGTTACGTCATTGGTACATCGGCTTCCTCCCTTTTCATTGTAGTCTAGCGCATAGGGCGAGTGCGAGAACGGTGGGGCCGTACTCGTCAACGCATTCCCTCCTACTGAAGTGAGTGTATGTGTAAGTCAGGTCGTGGCTTAGTATGAAGGTCGTCGCACGATCTTTGTGTTTTTAAGTAGCACTGAAAAGGTGAAATGACCAACTGTCGGGGTGAGATGGCCTCTAACGAAGCCGTGTTTTGTCAGGATGTGGACGGTGCAAGATGAAAATTAAGACTTGAAGTGTATACAACTGTATATATGCTCTATTCGAGTGATGTCTCAAATAAGTTCCATGCTATAGATCGCTCTCGAGACGGAAAACAAATTTCGTCCAATGCAAGCAAAGTCGTGGTTTTCTTGTTTACTCCACTCCCACCATGTGTAAACGTAATATGTGCTTCGTCGAACGAAAACTGGACAGAATAATGTCACTGTTATGTCAGTGACACGAAAGAGTGCGTTATTTGTGTATTCCTTTGGCTATGGCAACTTGCGTTTCTGGGCTAAAAGTGAACTGTGTAGTTTGTCATTCATTTCCGAAACTTTTTCGAAGACTGCGGTAAATTATTTTAATAATTAAACACAATTTGGAGACTGCTCTTCATCCTCGCGTCTTGTTTTCTTGTACTGTCATCAGAATCGGTAACGTGTGGGAAGTCTATGCAAGTCAGTTTAATTGTTACAAATTCTATAAATAGCTGGAGCTACCGTTACAAGCACGGTGTACTAACGAAGGCCTCTCGTCACAGGCCATGAGTGTTCATAACAATTATCAAGTTTTTATATTATGTGTCGAGGCTAATCAGGGCTATATATTTTATTTGCACTCGTATCTTTTATTAACTTCAAGGACACAGATCACTCTGAGGATGATCGTAACGATCGATGTTCTTGATTGAAAAAAAAAACAGATATTTATGATCATAGGCTGTCGTGGTTTTCACTTAGTGTCAAAGACTACTGATAATCTGCTCTGTGAGTTTAAAATGATACATAAAGAGAGATGCGGTACTGCCCGAAATAAAATCTGTGAGCGTGTTTTTGAGTCGTGTTTGGATAGTGCAGCTGGCAGAACACTTGTCAACAAAAAATAGAGGTCCCAGGTCACATGGTTTTATTCTACACAGAAGTTTCAAAAAAGGGAAAAAGATGCCGAAGTTGACAGTCAAAACTAATTCAAAATATCTTTTATTATCACAAGTAAGAAATAAGTCGCTAAACTAAACAGCTAGCTTCTAAAAGCAATATTACGTTGTTCTGATCTTCCAGATCGGCTCAAAAAACAGTTAACATAAAAGGTGAGTATTATCAATTACTGCTGTATATAATTCTGCATGGAAAAAAGTGTTCTTATTCCCACTAAATGCAACAGAGTAAAGTGTCTAGTTCCTGTTAAAAGTTAAGGATTAAAAAAACAACGGAGCATAACGTGTTTTAGCGCGACATCATCTTAATCAGACATTGCGCTCACGAGAATAAGAATGTCTTACGAAATGTCAGCCCTTAACTACTATTTTCTACAAACTTTACTTAAGATTACTTAAAATCTGTCAGTCTTTGCCAGTTGTCATGGTTACTATTATGATTTAATTTCGTGCTTCATTTTTTAAATTCTACAGCTGTTGTCTATCTGATTTGATTGCTGACATTCTGCATCACTATTGGTTTGGTATTTCTTCTAAGTGCCAACAGAGTGCACTGTCATATTTGATTATTTCCTCGTGACACATATGTGAACATGAATAGAAAATACAATTATGTTGGTATTTGTTCATTTCTGCATCTTCACTACACTCACAGTTATATATACTGGCAATAATAAATACTGTGTATAATGTACATGTTTTTGACGATCGATCAGATTCAGATAAAATTCAAGCTTATGAACGACTAGTAGCATCCACCAAAATGAAATTAGCCTTATATCACGATGCAGTGCAGTGTATTGAGGTCCTTAATCCGTCCCATCCTCTGTTATGCCCATCTCGCCTGGATATACCCCCCCCCCCCCCAAATTCTATACTTCCCTCCAGATCCTCGAGCATCATGCACTACGCCTCACCTTCCGTATACGCCTCCCGTCCCACACGTGGATCTTCTACCACCTGATTCCTTTCCTCCATCTGCTCCTATTCCTCGAACATATCCACGTCCTCTACACCTCCCGCCGCCTTGATCCCCCTCATCCCCTGGTTGCTCCTCTCCTCTCTAATCCCCTCCCTCTGCCGTGCCTTCACCGTTGTGTCCCCCCTACCCTCCAACTTTACACCTGTCATCTCCTTTCCCAAGGTGGCTTCCGTCGACTCCCCCTCCCAGATGATGCCCTCTCTCCCTCCATTTATCCCTCCTATCAACTCTGATACTCACCTCCCCCTCTCTTTCTGTGTCCTTTTCCTTGGATCCCTTTCCCCTGCCACGCCCTTCCATCCTGCCCCCCCCTTATCAGTTCTCCACCTCCAACGGTTTCCCCCCTCCCCCACTTCGTTTTTCTTCTCCTGCCCCCTTTTTTTCCCTCATCTGTCCAGGTCCCCCTCATCTGCCCTTGGCTGTGGTGTGTCATCTTCGTGCCAACTTTTTAGTGCAGTGTTTCAAGTGGGTGTTAAGTGTTGTGCGTCTTTTCCAAAGTGTTGCGAATGGAAACCATACTGTCACTGGGTGTGATTTTTATATCTCTTGCGAACAGAAACCAGACTGTCGCTGTGTTTTTTTAATTGTCTGTCTACTATTTTACCTGTCTGCTTCCTGTGTATTTTATTAGCATCACCAACCCTTTGTTTTATGTTTTAACTTCCACAATTTTCCGCCATTGTATAATTTAAGTCACCGTTTTATCGCCTGCTTTTATTGTTTATCTCCTTCTTATGTTTTAAAATGCAAAGGGCTGGACATGTGGCCAGAATGGAAAACAACAGAATCACCAAGAAAGCATTTGAAGGAACTCTCCAGGCAACAAGACCATTGGGCCGACCTCATACAAGGTGGAAAGATGACTTAGAGAAGGATATCGCAGCATTAGGAATTTCCACAGGGTGGAGAGAGGCTACGAGAGATAGAAGGCGGTGGAAGCAGATCTTTGATGTAGCGCGTGGTCTACAGGGCCTGTGATAGCTGAGAAGATAGAAGAAGAAGACAGATATGTTTTAAAAATTCTGTAGGCTGAGAGCGGCGTACTAAGCTGCTGCCAGTCCGGCCCCTTAGGGGGGAATCTAAACTCAATAAAAAGAAATACAAAAAGTGTATTGAGGCTTGTGATACGTAGATATCAATGTTGACTGCACGGCAGCAACTCGGAAGAACTTACAATTCCGTTATCTCTGTTATCGAGTAAATGGCATTTCATTAGTTCATTGTTTCTATACGGTCTGTGGCGAAGACAGACAAACGCCAGAACGCTGTCATGCACCACTAGCAGTGTCCCACTATACAGTCAAGAAGAGCGCATGCGTAGATGAGACCAAGTAGTAGAGGGTCAGAGTCTGAATAAGTGACTCCATTAAGGAAGTTTGAGTTCTAAACCTACAAAACAGAGGATGCGGCAGACGAAGAAATGGTGAAAAAGTTTAGAACGAAAACTAATTATTCCGCTAATCAAATACCTTGTACCTAAAAACAGCGTACGATTACTGTTCATCTACAGTAGAATGGTACTATGTGCCACCTGGGCCACGTAGTCTCTTCTGAGCACTTGGGCTTCAATCTCAAGACCTGGGAACCGGAAGTGGAACACCATCAATCGTCAACAGTATGTACGAATTACTAGAGAAGAGTAATAAATGTGGAAGAACGTGGCACAAGTGCTCGGATTAGAAAGGGCGTAAGGAAAGGCAGCTGCCTCTCTCCCGTAATGCTCTAACTGCACCTTGAAGTAGCAATGACGCAAGTAAAAGAAAGTATCGTGACTGGGATTCGCATTCGGTGTGGAAGGGTATCATCAGTGACAAGATTCGCTGATGACTTGGCTGTAGACAGTGAATGTGAGCAATAAGTACAGGACCAGTTAGTTCGGAACTTTTGGTCTGGTAGTCAGCGTTGCTGTGTCTAGATCGCGTGGTCCATGGTTCGATTCTCGGCCCGCTTGAAGCTTCTCTTCGCTCGGTGACTGGGTGTTTGCGCTGTCCTCATCATTTCGTCTCGACTTCATCAACTCGCAAGTCGCCGTATTGAAACAGGCAGGCGGCCAAACAGCCCCAGAAGGATTCTTCCGGCCAATAATACAGGGTGATTATAATTAAACTTTCCAAACGCTGTAGAATTCACACCACTGGTCAAAATGACGTCCAATTGCAACGGAACATTACCGGAGAAGGGGGAAAACATATGGATGAAGAAAAAATAGTGTGAAAATTGATCAGTAGATGGCGCTGTATGTGTCACAGTACGTAAACGAAAATACCTGTCGTGTGCACGACCCGTTGAAGTTGGTATAAACACGCTGGATACATGTGTAAAAAGGCTGTTTAGGTTTTTATATTGGTAACGCCACGTAGCGCTGTGTATGAAAATCACTGACTGTGCTGTGTGCAGTCTGAGGCTGGTAGGCATTGTTGCAATATTCGCCATTGTAGTGTTGGGCAGTTGGCTGTTAAAAGCGCGTAGCGTTGCGCAGTCGGAGATGAACCGCCAGCAGTGGTGGATGTGGGGAAGTGAGATGGCGGATTTTTGAGAGCGGATGATCTGGACGTTTGTCCATCAGAAACAGTACATTTGTAAGAATGGATGTCATGAACTGCTATATATATATATATTGATTTTTGAACACTATTAAGGTAAATACATTGTTTGTTCTTTATCAAAATCTTTCATTTGCTAAATATGCCTGTCAGTAGTTAGTGCCTTCAGTAATTTGAATCTTTTATTTAGCTGGCAGTAGTGGCGCTCGCTGTATTGCAGTAGTTCGAGTAACGAAGATTTTTCTGAGGTAAGTGATTTGTGAAAGGTATAGGTTAATGTTAGTCATGGCCATTCTTTTGCTGGGATTATTGAAAGTCAGATTGCGTTGTGCTAAAAAAATATTGTGTGTCAGTTTAGTGTTGATCAGAATAGCTAAAGAGCGAAATGTCTGAGTACGTTCAGTTCTGCTCAGCTGTTTGAAAATCAAATAACGTAAGAGATTTACCAGCACAGTAATTCACTAATTTTTCTAAGGGGACGTTTCACATGGCTTTTCTTCCCTTCGCGTCTGCCACGTTCGTCTTAATGCAGGATCGCGCTCTATTTGTAAAGCTGTATTACGAGAATGATGACTGTGCACATGTCGCTCTTCAGAAGTTACGGACAGTGAAGGGTTTGAAAAATGGCGTTGGTCTGATGACTGCCATGGGTCTGGAGAAAATGATTCGGAAATACGAAAAGACGGGTTCTTTTGGTGTGCAGCCTGGCAGAGGGAGGAAACGAATTGGTTCGACGTCAGTGGAAGCAGTGGCCACAGCAGTGCAGGAGGAGACGAGTGGTGGTGTGCAATCGTATAGTGCACGGAGAATTGCCCGAACATTGGACATATCTATGAGCACGGTGCGTAAAATACTACGAAACATCCTTCTTTGCTATCCCTTCAAAATTACCCATATGCACGAATTGCTTCTTGTTGACCTGCCAGCAAGACCGACCTTTCCTTTAAAATTCTTTGCTCTCATGGAAGTTGGCAATGGTTGGCCGTGGAAAATTTAATGGACAGACGAAGCCCACTTCCATCCGACAGGATATGTCAATACACAGAACTGTTGAATATGGACAACGGAAAGTCCACTCTCAGATCAACCGGTACCATTTCATCCTGAAACGGTCGCTGTGTGGTGCGGGTTTACGGCATCATTTATCATAGAGCCATATTTTTTCCAACACACAGATGCTTCTGGTCTTGTTACTGTACCGTCACTGGTAGGCGCCATGAGTGTCTTTTGCGCAACCACGTCATTCCAGCTCTCCAACAGCGTGAATGTGTAGATGGGATCATTTTTATGCAAGCTGGCGCACCTCCGCACATTGCAAATCCAGTTAAGCAGCTGCTGGAGCGTCATTTCCCTACAGCCTGGCCGTCCCGATCACCTGATCTTAATCCGTGTGTCTCCTGGCTGTGGTGCTATCTGGAAGATGTTGTGCTCAGTGTTCCTAGTGCATACTCAGCTGCACTGAAGTCACGCATTGCGCAACACATTCTGAACGTGACCCCGCAAACACTTCGACCAGTTGTGGAACATGCTGTTTCTCGATTTCAACTTGTTGCAGAAAACGGTGGACAGCATATTCAACATGTTTTGCTCCAGTCACACGGAAATTAATAATCCGATTTGATTTTGAGTGATACTTTTCATGCGATTTTTGCCCTCAGGACAACTAAAAACCAACGTGATTGATGCTTCTTGTGCGACTTTTGACCTCAGGATAATTAAAAACCGATGTAGTCATGTTTTTAATTCGGTTTTTGGCCTTAGGACAATTAAAAACCGATTTTTTCCATCCGATGTGATATGACCTTGCCATGATGGTTGGGCTTACATAACTAACAGTATCACACATGTACACCCATGCACACTGAGTAGTACAGTTTGTTTAACGTGAAACGTACACCTTAGGCATTGTTGTATGATTCATTTGTGACTTGTAGTCGACCACTATTAAATTACGATGCTTACAGCGCCATTTATTTTTCTTCTGCCGTACGTTTAACTTCTGCTCCGATAATATTCTGTTGCAATTTGACATCATCCTGACCAGTGGTGTTATTTATACAGTGGTTTGAAAGTTTAACTTTAATTATATTCACTCTGTTTAATACGAGCATTTCATTTTTTACAGGCGGTGTTGAATGGAATGAATACTCTTACAAGAACGGAATATAGACTGAGATTCGAGAAAGGTAAGTAGCGGAAGTGAGAGTTAAAATAAACTTAACATCAGAATTCTGGACCACTTAGTACACGAAATGAAGGTATTCTGCTAACTTGAAAGTAAAGTAATGAATGACGTTTTGGACTACAGCGCTTCTCGATGGCTCGTGTATAGCGGTCCTAGCGAAGACGTAAGCAGACCAGCACTGGCGGAGAGGGCATTCCTGATCAAAACAGGTCTCCTAGTGTTAAACACTGGTCTTAATCTGAGGAAGAGATTTCTGAGATTGTACGTCTGGAGTACAGCAACGAATGGAAGCGAAACGAGGACAGTGGGGATCCCGGAAATGGTGAGGATCGAAGCGTTTGAGATGTGGTTTTAGAGAAGGATGCTGAAAATTATGTGAGATACCTGGAGAATCTACGAGGAAAGTAGCAAATTGGACATAAAAAAAGATAGAATGATGGGACGTGCATTAAGACATTAAAAAGTAGCTTGATTTGTGCTAGAGCGACGTAGAGGATACAGGAGTAGGGACAGACAGGGACTGAAATATATCCAGCAAGTAATCGAGGAGTGGGGGTGTATGTGCTACTTTGACACGAGGAACGTGACACAGGAGAAGTTGATGACACTTGTGTTATCACGAAATATCAGAGAGAGTGTAACGGATGTGGTAAGGGACTTGGGGAGGCCGTCATTAACCCTTAACTCGCGAGGTGATTTTTTTTTCTGGGACCCGTATGATTAAAAGAGACTTAAAGCAAACAATATTTGAATTTTTTAATTTATGCTATATAAAATTTATTTTTACGATCATCTAAGTATTGTTTAAATGCTTCTAGTTTATTTTATTGCACTAAACAATGCCTCTGGCATTCTACTATCTATCACACAAACACATATAATTTTGTGTGTGTGAGTGTGTGTTTTTTTTTTTAAATAGTACACATATATTGACAGTTATGAAAACTGAATTTTACATTCTGAAAAATTATATATGTACAATCTCTGTAGTAAATAAATTTCCAAATAAAACTAAATTCTAAGATTTAAATTTGCGCATAAAAATTCCACCCGACAGGTACAAAAAGAAAGGCTGTCAAATTGACATTCATTGTTGGGAACTACATTTTTCTTATCACCACTGAGAGCACGGTCGATTTTAACGGACTCTTCAAGTATTTCATTGAAGAAACAGACATATCCTCTGGCCGAGCGGTTCTAGGCGCCACACTGTGGAACCCCGCGACCGCTACGGTCGCAGGTTCGAATCCTACCTCGGGCGTGAATGTGTGTGATGTCCTTGGGTTAGTTAAGTTTAAGTAGTTACAAGTTCTAGGGGACTGATGACCTCAGAAGTTAAGTCCCATAGCGCTCAGAACCATTTGAAGCCAGACATATCCTCATCACATCTTTCCTAAAGTTCTTCCATTGTTCGATAGCAGTACTGTGATCACTGGCTAATGTAATATCTTGGTCTTTTTCGTTTATTTTTTGATTAGTATTACTGACACTTTCCTGCATAGACCGACAAACAATTTCATCAAACTCGGGAAAGTTAAAACTGACACTTTCTTGCCAACACATTTGGAGCTAAACGGCACCATACTGAAGGAAACAGGCACGTAGTTCACGAGGCACGGTCTAGGAGACTCCAGCACCTATCAGTAACACGTATCAACAATAAACACAGAAGGCGATAATGGAACCGACAACAAAACATCGTAGGCTTCGCAATTCAAGGAGGGAAGGGGAGCATAGAAGCGTTGGACCACAACTGGCCTTGGAGAGCGAGTTCGAAAATTTTCACGTGCTCTGAGAGACCACACTTCCTGAGTCGCTGCGGCGACTTCTTTTAACGAAATTTCAACCACCAAAATTCTGCTTCGAATGCCGAAATATTCTGCTAGCTCCCACCTACATAGAAATAAATTACCAGCGCAATAAAATAAGAGAAATCAGAACTCGCATGGTAAGAGTTACGTGTTCATTGTTTCCACGCGCTATATCTAAATGGAACTGTAGAGAAATAGTACCCTCTGCCAAACACGTAAGTGTTATTTGCGGAGTAATCATGTAGATGTTGGCATAGATGAAGTCGTTGCTTGCCGAACCAAACCAACCAGAAGACCGATGAATAAGAAAAAGAAGCAAGCTTACCCTTCCTGCTTTCCTTTTAGTGCAAATGAAGATCTCAGTCTTGTTGTTAAATACGGTTCCATTGCTTCTATGGCTTTTTTTCTACATTAAAATGAAGTGGATTACTAACTACTAGAGCATACTAACTGAAAGACAGAAAATTATAAAGTACCAACGAACCTGGCAATTGCCAAGTACACTTGAGAATCGATATACATCCCACCTCCTTTTCCCCCATTCCCCCTCTCTCTGTCCCTTATCTCTCTCTACCTCGTCCCCATTCTTCAGTCCCTCTGTGTCCATTTTCCGCTCCCCTGCGTCCACTGTCTCTTCCCTCTCTCGTTGACCTTGAGCCTTGTTTACTCCTATAGCTAAAGAAACGTTGATTGGGAACTGAATTGGCTTAAAATTTATGGGGAAATTGGTAGAAAAAAATGGTTCAAATGGCTCTGAGCACTATGGGACTCAACTGCTGAGGTCATTAGTCCCCTAGAACTTAGAACTAGTTAAACCTAACTAACCTAAGGACATCACAAACATCCATGCCCGAGGCAGGATTCGAACCTGCGACCGTAGCGGTCTTGCGGTTCTAGACTGCAGCGCCTTTAACCGCACGGCCACTTCGGCCGGCGAAATTGGTAGAGATCATTGATGTATACAGTTTGAGAGACCTCTCCAGCTGGTGAATCTTAATGTTCCCATTATCTACTAAAACTGATTGGGTGGATGGGAAGAGAACTGCACATAGCTGAGCATAAAATTTTTGTTTGAAATTATATGTAAGGGGAGAAAATACGAGGGTTATTCGGAAAGTAATGAACGATCGGTCGCGAAATCGAAAATACAGTGAACATCTGATGAAACTTTGCACAGATGCGTTGGGCATTATCTCTAGCATGCCCATAGATCGCATCATGTCGCTCTTTTCAGTTCTGAGCTCGCAGTGAGAACGTAAAGATAGCTAGAAATTAGCGTCTCCCGCCAAGTATGAGGGCCTGCTGAAAGATTTCGCCTGAAGTTATGCAATCCACATAACACAACTGTCATGCAGTTCGTTCTAAACGACAATTCTCGGCTGCACTCTGCAGGGGCAATGAAGATGCTCCTGCAGCGTTTTCGATGGGACGTGCTTGATCACACACAATACAGCCCGTAATTGGCTACCACTGAGGTTCATCTCTGCTCAAATGAACCGCTGGCTACGAAGGCAATATTTTGACACAGACAACGAGCTGCAGTCCACATTAGAAAATTTTGGAAAAGCACTGGCGGCTGTTTTCCGTAACGAGGGAATTGTAAAGTTGGAACAACGCTACGACAGATGTCTAAGTCTGAGCGGCAACTGTGTAGAGAAGTAGCAGGAAGGTGTAGCTATCCGTTTCAAATAAAACTGTTTTAATTTTCACTGTGGTTACCATTTCGTTACCTATTGTTCCTTACTTTCCGAATAGCCCTCGTATGTATGGGAGAAACAACTTGTCAACTGGACTAAATGCTCCGCTGTCATGGTTAAAACTGAGTGTGAGTCATAAAGCACAACTGCAAACTTTCATAGCACAGCAGAGCGCGGCATATTCCTTCCCGCAGTCGGTTTTAACAGAAAACCTGTACAGTGCCGTTTAAAAAACATATTACGTATGTACATCTGAATTTTTATTTAAGTATTGTGCAAAAATTTGAAGTGAGTCGGTCAAGATTGTGGCGGCGTAACGACAAGAGCCGGCACGAAGACCAAGAACGATACAGCAGAGAGGGCTGGGAGACGACGTCAGCCAACAACACGCTGACTAGGACGTCACCATGACAGGAACGGCATCTACTCGAAGAGAATAAAATAGACGTGCCGCCTAGCTGCGGCGGACCTGAACTCGGACACTCAAAGACGCCCACTAGATGAGCCGCCGTGATATCAACGGCAGCTGTGACTCATGAATTTGTGTGTCGCGCGGGGTAGCCGCGCTGTCTAGGCGCCTTATCACGGTCCGCGCAGCTGCCCCGCCAGGGGTTCCAGTCCTCCATCGAAAATGGTGTGTTTGTTTTCCTTAGCGTAAGTTAATTTAAGTTAGATTAAGTAGTGCATAAACTTACGAACCGATGACGTCATCAGTCTGGTCCCATAAGACCTTACCACAAATTTCCAAATTTTCATGAATTTGTGTAGCTTGCATGGAAATTGTATGTATCAAAGGACATTCGTTATTTGCATGTCGTCAGCTGCTTGCGATTCGTCATGTAGAAAAGAAAGTTAAGTATTGTCTATTCAATTACTGTAATAAATTCCACCAATATGATTTGCCCCCGCATGAACCATGGACCTCGCCGTTGGTGGGGAGGCTTGGTTGCTTCAGCGATGCAGATAGCCGTACCGTAGGTGCTGCCACAACGGAGGGGTATCTGTTGAGAGGCCAGACAAACGTGTGGTTCCTGAAGAGGGGCAGCAGCCTTTTCAGTAGTTGCAGGGATAACAGTCTGGATGATTGATTGATCTGGCCTTGTAACACTAACTAAAACTGCTTTGCTGTGCTGGTACTGCGAACGGCTAAAAGCAAGGGGAAACTACAGCCGTAATTTTTCCCGAGGGCATGTAGCATTACTGTATGGTTAAATGAAGATGGCGTCCTCTTGGGTAAAATATTCCGGAGGTAAAATAGTCCCCAATTCGGATCTCTGGTCGGAGACTACTCAGGAGGAAGTCGTTATCAGGAGAAAGAAAACTGGCGTTCTACGGATCGGAGCGTGGAATGTCAGATCCCTTGATTGGGCAGATAGGTTGGAAAATTTAAAAAGGGAAATGGATAGGTTAAAGTTAGATATAGTGGGAATTAGTGAAGTTCGGTGGCAGGACAAACAAGACTTTTGGTCAGGTTGAATACATGGTTATAAATACAAAACCAAATAACGTTAAAGCAGGAGAAGGTTTAATAATGAATAAAAAAAATAGGAGCGCGTGTAAGCTACTACGAACACCATAGTGAAATCATTATTGTAGCCAAGATAGACACGAAGCCCACGCATAACACAGTAGCACAAGTATATATGACAACTAGCTCCGCAGATGACGTAGAGATCGAAGAAATGTATGATGAGATAAAAGAAATTATTCAGATAGTGAAGGGAGCAAAAAATTTAATAGTCATGGGGGACTAGAATTCGACAGTACGAAAAGGAAGAGAAGGAAAAGTAGTAGGTGACTGCGGAATGGGGGTAAGGAATGAAAGACGAAGCCGCCTGGTCGAATTTTGCACAGTGCATAACTTAATTATAGCTAACACTTGGATTAAGAATCATGAAAGAAGGTTGTACACGTGGAAGAGGCCTGGAGACACTGGAAGATTTTAGATAGATTATATAATAGTAACACACAGATTTAGGAACCAAGTTTTAAATTGTAAGACATTTCCACGGGCAGAAGTGGGCTCTCACCACAATCTATTGGTTATGAACTGTAGATTACAACTAAAGAAACTGCAAACTGGCGGGAATTTAAGAAGATCGGACCAGGATAAACTGAAAGAACCAGAGGTTGCAGAGAGTTTCAGAGAGAGCATTAGGGAACGATTGACAATAACGGGGAGAAAGAAATACAGTAGAAGAAGACTAGGTAGCTTTGAGAGATGAAATAGTGAACACAGTAGAAGATCAAGTAGGTAAAAAGACGAGGGCTAGTAGAAATCCTTGAGTAACAGAAGAGATATTGAATTTAATTGGTGAAAGGAGAAAATATAAAAATGCAGTAAATGAAGCAGACAAAAAGGAATACATACATCTCAAAAATGTGATAGGCAGCAAGTGCAAAATGGCTAAGCAGAGATAGGTAAATATAATGATGTAGAGGCATATATCACTAGGGGTAAGATAGATACTACCTATAGGAAAATTAGAGATACCTTTGGAGAATCGAGAACCACTTGTAAGAATATCAAGAGCTCAGATGGAAAAACCAGTTCTAAGCAAAGAAGGGAAAGTAGAAAGGTGGAAGGAGTGTATAGAGGGTCTATACAAGGGCGATGTATTTGAGGGATATGTTATGGAGGTGGAAGAGGCCGTAGATGAAGATGAAATGGGAGATACGATACTACGTGAAGAGTTTGACAGACAAGTCCACGGGAATAGACCACATTCCATTTGAACTACTTATAGCCTTGTGTGAGCCAGCCATGACAAAACCCTTCCATCTGGTGAGCAAGATGCAAGAGACAGGCGAAATAGCCTCAGACTTCAAGAAGAGCATAATAATTCCAATCCCAAGGAAAGCAGGTTTTTACAGGTGTGAAAATTACCAAACTATCAGTTAATAAGTCACGGCTACAAAATACTAACATGAACACTTTACAGACGAATGGAAAAACTGATAGAAGCCGATCGATATGGATTCCGTAAAAACTGTTAGAACATGTGAGGCAATACTGACTCCATGAATTATCTTAGAACATAGATTAAGGAAATGCAAACCTACGTTCCTAGTATTTGTAGACTTAGAGAAAGCTTTTGACAATGTTGACTGTAATGCTCTCTTTCAAATTCTGAATATGGCAGGGATCAAATACAGGGAGCGAAAGGCTATTTACAAATTGTGCAGAAACCAGGTGGCAGTCACAAGAGTCGAGGGGCGTGAAAGGGAAGCAGCGGTCGGGAAAACAGTGAGACAGGATGGTAGCTTATCTCCGATGTTATTCAATCGGTGTATTGAGCAAGCAGTAAAGGAAACAAAAGATAAATTTAAAGTAGGAATTAAAATCCATGAAGAAGAATAAAAATTTTGAGGTTTGTCGATAATATTGTAATTCTGTAAAAGACATCAAAGGACGTGAAGAGCAGTTGCACGGAATGGACAGTGTTTTGAAAGGAGGATATAAGATGAACATCAACGGAAGCAAAACGAGGATAATGGAATGAAGTCGAATTAAATATGGTGACGCATGTTTGGAAATGAATTTTGCTATTTGTGGAGCAAAATAACTGATTATGGTCGAAGTAGACAGGATATAAAATGTAGACTGGCTATGGCAAGGAAAGCGTTTCTGAAGAAGAGAAGTTTGTTAACATCGAGTATAGATTTAAGCATCAGAAAATCTTTTCTGAAAGTATTTGTATGGAGTGTAGCTATGAATAGTAGTTTAGACAAGGAGAGAATGGAAGCTTTCGAAATGTTATCCTACAGAAGAATGCTGAAGATTAAATGGGTACTTCACGTAACTAATGAGGAGGTACTAAACAGAATTGGGGAGAAGAGAAATTTGTGGCACAACTTGACTAGAAGAAGGGATATGTTGGCAGAGCATGTTCTGAGGCATGAAGGGATCACCAACTTAAAATTGGAGGGCAGCGTGGAGAGTAAAAATCGTAGAGGGAGACCAAGAGATGAAAGCATTAAGCAGATTCAGAAGGATATAGGTTGCAGTAGGTACTTTGAGATGAAGAAGCTTGCACCGGATGGAGTAGCATGGAGAGCTGCATCAAAGCTGTCGCTGGACTGAAGACCAGAATAACGAAAAAAATATGATTTGATTGTATGTTATGTAGCTATCCGAGAAAACTATTTCCTCAGCATTCTGTTAGAGACAAGAGGGCAACATCCCACAAAGATCTTTTCTAGTGTTTGCTAACGACTATACGCTATTACATATACTGAAAAAATATGCCCTATGTGTTTATTTTAATATCGTGTAAAAGTTCGATGTAAACCGATCAAAAACTTTTCGATATTTTTGCTGATAATGTTTCCTCTTTACATGTTAAAAACGAGATTTTATATCTTCAATAAGTCACGCTCGACCTTTCCACTTACGGTAGCAACACATGAGCAGCACCAAAACGTTTTACACAACGTGTTTGTCTTCATGGTGGTGAACGAAGAGAGAATAGACGCCAAAGATTACACTGAGTGGTCAGTGTTATTAAAATTTTACTTACAATTAACGACATTCCCGTCTCCGATCTACCCCGTATTCACTGTACGTACTTGAGAACAAAGACTAACAATTACCTCACAAAGGCAAACGCAAGTGCTCGCAAATCTGGATATTGTTTGCCTGACACGTGTGTTTGCAGAAAGGGCACGAAATTCGCTCTGCGCTAATTAGCTTTTAAATTGAGCAAGCTAATTTAGGTGACGTGTACAATGCCGGAGGCTGTCGCTTTGGCCAGGCGCCGGCATAGCCCGGCTGCCAGCTACAAACGCATTCCGCCGCCGCCGTCGCCGTCGCCGTCGCCGTCGCCGTCGCCGCTGCCGCCGCCGTCTCTGGCGTGTGACGTGTTTGGCGCTGCCCTCGCCATGATACGGCGGGGGTTCGTGTGTTATGAGATGGGCGCCGCACGTCGCGTCCAAAGACCGCCTCTCCCATTCTCGGAACGGCAACAGCTTTTGTTACGGACGTGCTTGGGAAGGGCGGATGAGGGTGAATCCAATATCATGCCGACAAAGTGAGGGACAGTTGTCTATCAGGTGCTGCTGTCTAGTCAGAAAACAGGTCGTCAGAACTCTCGGAAATTTATTGCTCCCTTGACCAACCACTGCAGTTCAGTCAAACAGTCGGAAAAATAGCCTATAATTTCCAAAGTGAGGAATAGAAGATTTTATTTTTAACTCATTCCTATGGTTGGAAACGTTGGAAAACCAAATTATTTTGGCTAAACTTCCTGTAGTCAAAAAAACTGCAAATTTTAATTTTTTTTCAACCTTCTAAAGACACTACTGGTCATTAAAATCGCTACACCACGAAGATGACGTGCTACAGACGCTAAATTTAACCGACAGGAAGAAGATGCTGTGATATGCAAATGATTACCTTTTCAGAGCATTCACACAAGGTTGGCGCCGGTGGCGACACTACAACGTGCTGACATGAGGAAAGTTTCCAACCGATTTCTCATACACAAACAGCAGTTGACTGGCGTCGCCTGGTGAAACGTTGTTGTGATACCCATGTAAGGAGGAGAAATGCGTGACATCACGTTTCCGACTTTGATGAAGGTCGGATTGTAGCCTAACGCGATTGCGGTTTATCGTATCGCGGCATTGCCGCTCGCGTTGGTCGAGATCCAATGACTGTTAGCAGAATATGGAATCGGTGGGTTCAGGAGGGTAATACGGAACGCCGTGCTGGATTCCAACGGCCTCGTATCACTAGCAGTCGAGATGACAGGCATCTTATCCGCATGGCTGTAACGGACCGTGCAGCGACGTCTCGATCCCTGAGTCAATAGATGGGGACGTTTGCTAAACAACAACCATCTGCACGAACAGTTCGACGACGTTTGCAGCAGCATGGACTATCAGCTCGGAGACCATGGCTGCAGTTATCCTTGACGCTGCATCACAGACAGGAGCGCCTGCGATGGTGTACTCAAAGACGAACCTGGGTGCACGAATGGCAAAACGTCATGTTTTCGGAAGAAACCAGGTTCTGTTTACAGCATCATGATGGTCGCATCCGTGTTTGGCGACATCGCGGTGAACGCACATTGGAAGCGTGTATTCGTCATCGCCATACTGGGGTATCACCCGGCGTGATGGTATGGGGTGCCTTTGGTTACACGTCTCGGTCACCTCTTGTTCACACTGGTGGCACTTTGAACAGTGGAAATCACATTTCAGATGTGTTACGACCCGTGGCTCTACCCCTCATTCGATTCCTGCGAAACCCTACATTTCAGCAGGATAATGAACGACCGCATGTTGCAGTTCCTGTACGGGCCTTTCTGGATACAGAAAATGTTCGACTGCTGCCCTGGCCAGCACATTCTCCAGATCTCTCACCAATTCAAAACGTCTGGTCAATGGTGGCCAAACAACTGGCTCCTCACAATAGGCCAGTCACTACTCTTGATGAACTGTGGTATCGTGTTGAAGCTGAATGGGCAGCTGTACATGTACACGCCATCCAAGCTCTGTTTGACTGAATGCCCAGGCGTATCAAGGCCGTTATTACGGCCAGAGGTGGTTGCTCTGGGTACTGATTTGTCAGGCTCTATGCACCCAAATTGCGTGAAATTGTAATCACATGTCAGTTCTATTACAATATATTTGTCCAATGAATACCCGTTTATCATCTTCATTGCTTCTTCGTGTAGCAATTTTAATGGCCAGTAGTGTATAACTCAGTTTCTTGTGCTCCTAAGGCATTCTCGTATATTTAGTTTTTTTAAAAAAGCACAAAATTATCTACAAATTTCATTACTACAACTTTTTCCTGCACCCAATATCAAGGCGCTGTAGTTTGTCCACAAATATCAATTTTTCAAATGTTATGCAAAATGGCAAATTGTCTACTTTCTCAGCACCTTTATTTCAGTTTCTATTTATATGGAGTGTAACAGATATAAGTGAAGATATTTGTACTGTTGACTGTGGACGGTATACTGAACAAGATATTTACGTCATTTGCAAACTAACAATAATTATAGGTATTTTTTCCGGTTGGTCAGTACATCCAGGACAGCGGCCAGATGTCGAATTGTGGACATGTGGACGCAAAACGGTTAGTATATACTGACAGGCACAGTCCACTTAGAGGTGCAGTTATGACCATACAGATAACGTCAGTTCGTACAGTTTGTGACGTTTTTGTGGGAAGATTTTGTGACGCAGAGAAAAAGCAACCAGCGCGCTGACGTGTGTACATACGAAAGAACCACATTTACCAATATCTGCCCTTATACCCGTTACACCCTGTATAGTAGAAATATATTGCATGCTATATTGTACAACGGAATTTAACATCTCACTTTGACTCATGTCCATCGTATATAGCATTTTTAAGATTACATTCAGTTACTGCTAACACAGTCAGGTCATACTGCGTGGTTTATTTATCTGGTTTTATTTTATTTTGTTTTGTGCTACAATTCCGGGTGGTTATAATTAAACCTTTACTATTTAACGCGTTATAACACGGAAACTAATTACTGTAGATGTACCAAACTTGTAAGAATTAATGTTCAAAGCATGGGGTGCATGGTTTTCATGCTACACAGCGCTGCCTTCCAGTTCCAACTATGACCACCAGGTGTCGTGATCAGTCATCGTGATTAATAGTCTCACACACCTGACCAGTCGCAGTGCACTTGTTGACAAAAGGAGAAGGGCATTATCGTTCGAGCTCTATTATCAAAACAACCGTAATGCTGCAGCTGCAGTTCACGAATATCATCTGCTGAATCACACTGAGCTAACAGCAAATGAACTAATGCGTAGAATGACGTGGCTACTTCTTGTGATGAATCGAATTGTTTGTGGGCGAAGCCTCCAATATTCCCATTCAACAAGTCATAAAATTTTTTTTAGGTGTCCTGAATATGACAGAAAGTAAGGGACCCACAGCAAAATTATGGGTTCAGTGCTGTTGCATGGTCACTCTCCTAAAACAATTTATTGAAGAGCATCGAACAGGCAGTTGGAAACTTCATCTACGTAGTGTTCGAAAAATGCTTCCGTACTTCCATTCTGCCGCACATTTTTTGTGAGTTAAAGGTGAGGCACTTCTAGTTGTAGAATATTTTGGGACTGGAGGGAATTTTGTCATACAGCGATCAGCAAACTATTCGCCAGGGTCCCTTCTGACATGACCATGCAACAGACGTTGATGAGAAGAATGAAGATTTTTGGAGAACTTACTTCTCCCTGAGGAATTACAGTTAGTCTGTCAAGAAGATGGACTTTAGGGATGATCCAAATACAGAATATTTGTGAAGAAATTGAGTGATACTGCGGAGTGTAACATCACATCATCATGTAGATGCAAGAAGTTGTCGCATCGAACGAGATGGCATGGACTCCCGTAAATTGTTTGATGCTTTTCAGTGCATCTTCCGTTCCCTGAAACTGATTTTATAATTCCTGACAGTAGCGATGTTGTGGGGACGGAGAATTTTGATTGTCATATGTGTCACGAAGCGGGGGGAAAGTGTAAAAAAAAAAAAAGTTGATGACAATTTCCAGGATGTAAATTTTCATATAAAAGATAAAGTTGTGACTCTCCTTTCCTGGGCCAGTATTATAAATGCTGGGAGCACTAAGGTTCTCCTGTTGATCCTTCAACTCTTTTTCCAAAGGATTTCTTTAATGAAACGAAATGAAGAAAAAATAATTTCTGAAGTATGAACTTGCTCCTTATCTAATGTCTGTGTCCTCAGAGGAAGGTAAGTGAAAAAGAGCAAAATCTTATTCCCACAACGCTGTCGTTCCGGTGAAGAGTGTGAAGTCAATGGCAGCGAAGAATTTTTTGCTGTTGATGGAGGATGCTTTATACACAAAGTGACTTGGCGTCGAAATATTTCATCACATCGATAGCCCAAAGTTGTGTTTCTTACCTGCAACGTCATTTTGCATCTCAGTTTGCTGATGTGTGTGTGATGGGTACCCATGTCAGGGAGAGAAATGTAGCACAAATAGCGCTGAGAGTAGTCGTAGATCTAGAAAGCATTCTTCGGATGAAGTAGTGGTTGAATCAGAGATAGTAAACCAAGTCACTCAGGAGAACTTTCTGTACAACGAACAAAAGAAGTATCGTTTGATCACACTTTTTAAAAAGGAATTTCGGGAACGTAGTACTGAGGTGCACCAGACACAAGAAGATGCTGATGTTATGGCTGTAATTTCTGCCGTTTCAAGAACCGACAATTTTTGGAAGTGTGGTCATAATTGCGGAAGACGTTGACCTTCTTGTGCTCACAAATAACGTAGGACAAAGCATCGCACACACATTTTTTCTAAAGCTAGGAAGATGAAGTGCAGACGACACGTTGTTTTGTATTGCATATTATAAGTTCGACGATAAACATAATGCTGCTTACTCACGCCGTTAATGGATCTGATACAACTTCCGCCTTTTTTAGTCAAGGACAAATGAGGTTTGGCAACTTTACTAAGAAGTATGAACACCTAAATTCAGCACTCTGCACGTTCTGGAAATCAGACGCTACCCGTTAAGAAATAATAACACCTGGAATACAGTTTATTATCGCACTGTCTAGTGGTGGTGTCAGTAGTTCCCATACTCTGGACAACTTACGGCACCAGCTATTCGCCAAGTTTGCCACAAAAAAAAAAAAAAAAAAAAAAAAAAAAAAAAAAAAAAAAAAAAAAATCTGATATTGCGGGGTTGCTGCCCACAAAAGATTCAAAAATGGTTCAAATGGCTCTGATCACTATGGGACTCAAGTTCTGAGGTCATTAGTCCCCTAGAACTTAGAACTAGTTAAACCTAACTAACCTAAGGACATCACACACATCCATGCCCGAGGCAGGAATCGAACCTGCGACCGTAGCTGTCTCGCGGTTCCAAACTGCAGCGCCTAGAACCGCACGGCCACTTCGGCCGGTACAAAAGATTCTTATGGGTTGCTGAAGAATATACTTCTTATATGCCACAGCTCGGAATCGACACGAGAAGGACTTAGGGGGTGACATAAGCGGCTTCAATGAAATCACCCCTTCCCTTGGGGAGCTGAGACCCACACATTTTGCGGTCGAAAACGACAATTTTCTGAGTAATGAGCAACAGGACGACATTCCTGATCACCTTTGACACTGCTGACGATCGAACTCTTCTCTAAGAACATCGTGCGCCAACAACACCACTGAATGTGATTGCACTTAAAAGGATTGCAGCGCAACCGCGGTTTTTGCTGTGGTGCACTTTATGGAAATACTAGGGACCGCTAAAAAAATCATCGGACGAAATTTGAATGCGTTACAAAGCAGTAAAGGGTGCTTTGCTTTTCCAGCTCTCCTATTCCACACCGTCTTGCGGGATGACGCATTCGTGAATTTTTGTGTCGTCTCGTCGTCGCTGTAGATTTGTACCATGGGAAGCAACGAGAGGATGTTGTCTGGTGGCCAGTATCCTCTTTCTGTAACACAAACTGCAGACATATATTAACTGGGTTCTTTATTAATAAGAATAAGAAAGCTACTTAACTCAAAATAGACCAGATATTGTGATGCAAGCTCTCCGTAATAGCCCACATTAGTCGAACTGCCAGTGAAGTACAAATTCCACTATGTACTCTACTCTGGTCGCTAGGTACTGACTGACTCTACTAAAGGCAGAGTTAACTGCTACTGAGATTCCCACTGGGTCGCGACTGATGACTCGACTCGTTGACTCACTGGATGACTCCCTGGAGTTGATAGGGGCCCTCTTGTCCGCGGCGGCGATCTAAATACTGGCGGCCGAGAGGGCGTTGTCGGAACATTTCTTGCCAGTCTGTCTTTGGCCTCTATCAGTTCTCTTGGAACCTCTTTGCCGCCTGGTGTGCTGGCGCCAGCTTACGCCAGAACATGAATAAAATGACGACGGATCACTCTAAGACCACCCAGTTCAGGAACAGCCTCAGTGTCACTCGACTGTTTTATTGAGCACATTAGCAATGTATCTACACAGACACAAAGTGTGATAGAGACGAAGGTGCTTCCAGGCAGGGTACTTCTCGACACCCCTCCGATGCCTCATGGCTGCTGGAAGGCGCTAGAGCAGCAGAGTTGCCTGCCTGCAGGCACCTGGAGCTGTCGTCGCAGTTTCTCTATGTACAGGTATATTTTTAAAGAGCTCAGCAAAAATGGTTCAAAGGGCTCTGAGCACTATGGGATGAAACACGTATGTTGTGTGGCGGCGATGGCGAGGCATTGCAGAGTCTCTGACCAGAGAGCTATTTGTCGTTCCTAGTCTGCGCTTGACCGTGCGAGAGTTGCGAGCAGTAGTCTGTCGGTAGTAGCAGCCCAGTGCAGTTGTGTGATGTAGTCTGTCGGTAGCAGTAGCGCAGTTCAGTTGCGAATGGCAGTCTGTTAGCACTTGTAGTCGAGTACGGTCGCGAGCGGGACGCAGTCGCAGGCGTCGACATGGCTCTCTGGTCAAGATGCTGAATGAGGTATATTGTTAATTAAGGTAACCAAGCTGCATTGCGCACATCAGATAATGTAAAGTTTATTTATTGTAATTAATTTTCAACAAGTGTCCCAATAATAATTTTGATTTCAAAGCAAATTTTAATAAAAGGACCATTTAATTGAACGAACGATCTCATTCCATTTCCTTTAAAGAAAAGTTTCAGTTAAATTTAAAAAAAATAATACTTGCAATGCATTTCCTCCAAGCCGCGGCCAACAATAAGAGCAGAACTTTGACATGCAGTTATACTGAGGTAAGAAATTAATTCTGATTTTTGCACAGGGCCAAAGACTGACATTTCGGTCTAACTGAGTTTTCATTGTCACAGAAGTTTCATTAGCATTGAATTATCTTTCATTATTTTTGTGAGAGCTTACACCTGGGTCAGATTGCGATTTTCACATTTTTATTGTCATTGTCAGTAGAATTCATTGCTAGGGAGGTTACGCTTGGCTCTCATTTATTATATTTCCGTCTTTCAAAATTTTTGTGGGAGGCTACACTTGGCTCTGGCTACCATTCATTTATTATTTCTGTCTTTCGAAATTTCGGTGGGGAGGTTACAGGGACTTAACATCTGTGGTCATCAGTCCCCTAGAACTTAGAACTACTTAAACCTAACTAACCTAAGGGCATCACACACATCCATGCCCGAGGCAGGATTCGAACCTGCGACCGTAACAGTCGCACGGTTCCGGACTGAGCGCCTTAACCGCGAGACCACCGCGGCCGGCCGAGCTCAGCAAAGTTGGGCAGGTGCCACTGAGGGTGTTGACGAACTGTAGGTGGGGGCGGTCTTAGAGAGACCTTTTGCCGTTTTATTCATGCTTTTGTCAATGCCGCACCCACCTGTAATCAAGCCACAAGAGGGCACAAAATGGGATGGGTGGAAAAGCATAAGTATCCTTTACTGATTTGATCACATTCAAATATCGTGGAATGATTTTGCATGGTTCATAGTGGTTCCGTCCTGTACACCAACGCAAAAATTGTGGTTGTACTGCCCCCTAAAGGTGTGCGATAACATTCAGTGGGTGAGCACGATGTCCTTAGAGAAGCGATGGATCCTCTGGGAATGTCAGCAGTGTCAAATGTTGTCAAGAACGTTCTCCTGTTGCTCATCACTATGAAAATTGTCGGTTCTGACCGCATAATGCATGAGGATCAGCGCTCAAGGAAAGAAGCGGTATCACCGCTGCATGGCTGAAACGTTTTCCTCGGCCATCCACATGCAAACCGTACGATTTGACAGCTGAGTGCTACGGTTATGAACTCTATCGCAAGGGCGTCAAAAGTAGGGGTGAAATTTTGATGACAGTGGATGGAGACCTTCACATCGTGTCACAAGTTAACGGTGGCATAGGGAAGAACTGTGGTGACATTTAATGTCGATGTAGCACTAACCCGCTCTGCAGTTCACACGAGCTTCTCAGCTCTGGTTTCTTTCCCACGTATGTCGACACTTTGCGGTTTGAAGCGTCCACTGGCCCGAGGTTGACGTCACAGGGTGCCAAGTCCTTGCACCATTACAGGGGAAGGGTGTAGGCACCTCAGAGCCGAATTTCAAACTTTTACATAGCAATGGGAAACAGTTTGGACGTTTCGAAAAAGTGATCTTTTGACGGCGTTGCGCAGTGAAATTGAAGGAAAGGCAGGCGTCAGAGTAAGATCCATTGGAAGAAATGAAGTGTCCTCCACCCACAAAGGAAGTAGCTTATACTTGAATATATCTCGTCACACAGGGTACTGTGGAGCTGTGGTGGTAAGTTCCTATGTCACCAAACTGCTGAGGTCATCGGTCTCTAAGCTTACACACTACTTAATCCAACTTACACCAAGTACAACACACACACCTATGCCCGAACATGGACTCGAACCTCCGACAGGGGAGCCGCACGAACCATTGCGAGACGCCTCAAACTGTGCGGCTACCCTGCGTGGTCTCAGGGTACATTACCCTCTACAATGAGTAAGGGAAATAGAGAGAATACAAAGAAGGGTAGAACGTTTCGTCACCAGTTAGTTTAATAAGCACGGAAGCGTTACCGAGATACCCGGGCAGCTCGAGTGGTAAGAGCTACAAGGAGTGTATTTTGCATCACTGTGTGGTGAGATTTTACTTGCCTTCGCCTTTGTGACGGGAACACTTTCAATGAGATGTCTGAATGTTTGTGGAGGAATTACAGCCCATTCTGGCACAAGATATGAAATCAGATAAGGCACTGATGTTGAGCGCTGGTGTCTACAGCGGCGTCATGTTCTAAACTATCCAAAAGGTGTTCCACAGGTTCAGGTTGGGACTTTGGGCAGACCAGCCCATTTCAGGAATGTTATTGTCCACAAACCATTCCCTTACAGGTGCTGCTTTATGATAGGGTGCATTGTTATGTTGATACATTCATCGTTACCGAGTTGATCCTCTACTGTACTAGTACACAATGCCGTAAAGTGAGGTCATATTCTTCTGAATTTAGCGTTTTCTTAAGCAGCATTATGGAACCTCGATCTATCCACGAAAAACATCTCATACCGTAACACCGCCGCCTCTGTACTTCCCTATTGGCTCTACATGTGATAGCAGACAACGCTCTGCAGGCACTCGCCAAACTCAAACCCTTCCATCGGATTGCCGCAGGTTACAGTGAGTTTCATCACTACAAATCACTGTCCTGTGGCGCCACTCTTTATACCATATCAAGCGTCACTTAACACTGACTACAGAAATGTGTGCTGACGAGAAGCTGTTCTTCCACGGTAACCCATTCTTGTCACTGTACATTGTACTAACGTGACTGCTGGTAGCATTCTGGAAGTCACAAGTGATGCCCTCCACCAACTTCTTACTATTCCTTACAGCTGCCCTCCACAATTGTGATGGTCCCAGTTGGTCAGTCCATCACATGTTCCTGGTCTTTGCTTAGCTGCAGTTTTTCCTTCGTATTTCCCCTTTGCAATCACAGCACAAACAGAACACTTGGGTAGCTTCAGAAGGGTTGAAATGTTACTCAGAAGACATGCAGTGGCTAGTCCACGTTCGAAGTCACTAAGCTCTGCTGACGGACCCATTATGACGTCATTCCTTCTCTACTGACAATGCTTCCCACTTCCCTTCATGTCTGCAGTTCCACTTGACGTGTCATCTAGTGGTCAGTTTCGCATTTATACAGAGATATCCAGATACTTTTCCACAGATTATATCCAGCAAAGTCACAGAGAGATTCGTGTAGACATATAGGGTGACCAACAATCACTCGGTCCACAGCTCATGGTCTGTGTTGCTACCTCCGGGTCCCGGGTTCGATTCTCGGCCAAGTTGGGGATTTTTCTCTGCCTGGGCACTGGGTGCTTTTGTTGTCCTCGTCATTTCATGGTCGTCATTTGTGACTGTGGCTAGATTGGACTGGGCAAAAGAATTGGCCTGTGTAAAAATTGGGACTTTGTTCGGGCAGTTGAGCGCCCCACAAAACAAACGTCATCATCATCAACAATCACGCGTCATTTCATATACAGGATGCTTCAAAATTCATGTTACACACATCGTAGAGGTTTAAGAGGGGGCTTAGTAGATCACGTTTTACATGAGAACCCATGTCCGGAAAAGTCATTCGACGAAGCTACAGGGCACCAAAGCTAAAGGCGCCGGCACCTGTAAGCATTCGTGTATAAACGGCGATTCTGTGATGATGTTACAAACTTTCAGGGATGGTGAGGAAGGATAAATGCATTAATTTGAGGTGGGGCCTCGACCTGAAACGAACGAGTTGAATGTTATGAGTGAAAACCATTCTGATATCTCTGAAGTGGAATACATGCACCGGCACCGTTGTGGGTACGACTGTAGGATAGGCAAGTTTCAGAGGTGATAGTACGGAGGAATAAACGTCCAGTTAACATGGACTCTAAAATACATACCTTAATACGTGTGAGCACTTCTTCAATAGAGGAGATGTGATTCACACTAGTGAAGATACACGAGTGATCACAGCTCCTCAGATATGCATTATAGCGCCAACGTTCACTCGACATTTTTTTCTTCTTTTGGTCGATAATACCACCACGGAAAGTTCCATACCCTACATTCTTAGCAACAATACTAGCGGTACACGTATTCCACTGTCAGATGTACCGCAATGGTTTTCGCGTGTAACTTTCGACTCGCGCGTTGCTGAACCAGGAACCCCTACCTCCAATTGATACATTTATTCTCCTCCACCATACTAGAAAGTTTTTACATCATCACGGAATCACGCTGTACACACATAAATCTACAGGTGCCCGGCTCCTATAACTTCGACGCTCTGTAGCATCGTTGGATGACGTTTGCGGACTTGGGTTCCTATGTAAAACTACACCTACTAAGTTCCCTCTATAAGCTCCACAAGTGTGTAACATGAACTGTGAATCACCCAGTATACAGGGTGAACATCAGTAAAACCGACAGACTGACTGGAAATGAAGGAAAAAAGGTCCTATGAACATGTGTCCGGAAATTGCCCTGGAACACAATACAGAGCTGAAACGCATCCATGTCACGACGCATGTTCAGAGTCGCCATCATGGGACTGTAGGTGATAGGGATTGTAGCAGTTGTCATGAACTCTACACATAATCGTACTTTGGCTTACACCATGTTGATAGGCCACTGGCCTGGAGCTTGTACCAGGGTTCATCTCAATGTACTGCAGAGACTATTCCTTCAAATCTGGTGTACATGCAGTCTACCACCTCCCTGCATGTTCATCTCTCTGTAAGGACCTATTGATTACACAAATGCCCAAAAAGGGCTTGAAAATAGTCCTCCAAATCTGGTGTACAGGTAGTGTACCACCTCCCTGCATGTTCGTCTCTCTGTAAGCACCTATGATTACACAAATGCTCAAAAAGGGCTTGAAATTTGCGATGCGTTTGGTGTCTGTAAGAGTACTTATTTTGGTATAGCTGTGCTGCCTCTTGACCATTTCCATTTGCTAGGCTGTACAGCAACACCATCTCAGCTTGTTTCTTACGTGAATACTGGACCATTCCGCTGCTTACAGTACACTGCGTCGATCACATAGTTTGCAACACACAAGGAACACATGTCACATGGAGAGAGGACCCGTCATTTGTCAGCGCCATCTACTGCGGCAATGATGCATTTCTGGACACATGTTCATAGGGCCGTTTTTCCTCCATTTCCAGTGACGAATCCGTCCCTGCAGTTCGTCGGTTTTATTAATGTTCACCCTCTATAGATTGAGTGACTCAGCCTCATGTACTTCGCTTTGGGGGCTTTTAAAAATTAGTAATAATGTAGGTACACTGCTGACCATTAAAATTACCACACCACGAAGATGACGTGCTACAGACTCGAAATTTAACTGACAGGAAGAAGATGCTGTGATATGCAAATGATTAGCTTTTCAGAGCATTCACACAAGTCTGGCGCCGGTGGCGACACCTACAACGTGCTGACATGACGAAAGTTTCCAACTGATTTCTCATACACAATCTGCAGCTGACAGGCGTTGCCTGGTGAAACGTTGTTGTGATGCATCGTGTAAGGAGGAGAAATGCGTACCATCACGTTTCCGACTTTGATAAAGGTGGGATTGTGGCCTATCGCGATTGCGGTTTATGGTATCGCTACATTGCTGCTGGCGTTGGTCGAGATTTATGGGTAGGTTCAAGAGGGCAATACGGAACGCCGTGCTGGATCCCAATGACCTCGTATCACTAGCAGTCGAGATGACAGGCATCTTATCCGCATGGTTGTAACGGATCGTGCGGCCACGTCTCGATCCCTGAGTCTACAGGTGGAGACGTTTGCAAGACAACAACCATCTGCACGAACAGTTCGACGACTTTGCAGCAGCATGGACTATCAGCTCGGAGACCATGGCTGCGGTTAGCCTTGACGCTGAATCACAGACCGGAGCGCCTGCGATGTTGTACTCAACGACGAACCTGGGTGCACGAATGGCAAAACGTCATTTTTTCGGAGGTTCAAAATGGCTCTGAGCACTATGGGACACAACTGCTGAGGTCATTAGTCCCCTAGAACTTAGAACTAGTTAAACCTAACTAACCTAAGGACATCACAAACATCCATGCCCGAGGCAGGATTCGAACCTGAGACCGTAGCGGTCTTGCGGTTCCAGACTGCAGCGCCTTTTAACCGCACGGCCTCTTCGGCCGGCGTATTTTTTCGGAGGAATCCAGGTTCCGTTTACAGCATCGTGATGGTCGGATCCGTGTTTGGCGACATCGCGGTGAATGCACGTTGGAAGCGTGTATTCGTCATCGCCATACTGGCGTATCACCCGGCGTGATGGTATGGAGTGCCATTGGTTACACGTCTCGGTCACCTCTTGTTCACATTGGTGGCACTTTGAACAGTGGAAACTACATTTCAGACGTGTTACGACCCGTGGCTCTGCCCCTCATTCGATCCCTGCGAAACCCTACATTTCAGCAGGATAATGCACGACCGCATGTTGCAGGTCCTGTACGGGCCTTTCTGGATACAGAAAATGTTCGACTGCTGCCCTGGCCAGCACATTCTCCAGATCTCTCACGAATTGAAAACGTCTGACCAATGGTGGCCGAGCAACTGGCTCGTCACAATACGCCAGTCAGTAGACTTGATGAACTGTGGTATCGTGTTGAAGCTGCATGGGCAGCTGTACCTGTACACGCCATCCAGGCTCTGTTTGACTGAATGCTCAGGCGTATCAAGGCCGTTATTACGGCCAGAGGTGGTTGTTCTGGGTACTGATTTCTCAGGATCTACGCACCCAAACTGCGTGAAATGTAATCATATGTCAGTTCTAGTATAACATATTTGTCCAATTAATACCCGTTGATCATCTGCATTTTTTATTGGTGTAGCAATTTTAATGGCCAGTAGTGTATGATGTTGGCTGTAAAAGTCAATTAACACCCGCCTCACGTCACATATTAGCCTGTGGAGTAGAGTTTAGACAATGATGTAGAACCTGTTCTTCGAAAGACTGTTACTGGGGCATTTATGAGAGAAGGCAAACATCTGTTTGTAAACTGTCTTCATTGATGTTGAGGTGATGACAGACCGAAAATCAAGAGCGGAGTGCGTGTGATCCGCGCGGCACCGGCCATTCGGGACGACGGCGCAGTGAGTTACGGCGCAAGCGAGCCGGCGTCAGATCGATGTCCAGCGTGCGGCTGTGGCACGCGTGTCCGGCAATTAGGCGCGATCGCTTCCGCCAGGTCGTGGCCGGCGCTGACTGACGACTTCCGCCTCCGTTTCCGAGGCCCGGCGTCGCACTGTGGCCGCACCGACACCCGCTGACGTCGTAGCCGCGGCGGCTGTGGGAATGGACAAGTCCTGCTGCCTCAGCTTCTTCTCTGGGAGATAGACTGTGGCACAGCCCAGCAAAGACTGTCAAATGGAAACAATCTGAATATCAACGGCTGCAGCACAAAGGTGTACAGTGCGGCTGCCATTACAGTTCGGTCGTTTCACTGTTTCTAGTAATACCATTAAACTCTTGACTCTTCGGAGAATCGAACTCCCATTTAAAAAACGGCTTCCAATGTCTGCTTATTTTACAAATATGGGCAGTTCACTAACTTTGTCTCTAATAAGGCTTATGTTTAGATGAAAGGAGGTGTTGACAGACGTGAAAATTACCGAACTATCAGTTTAATAAGTCACGGCTGCAATATAGTATCGAGAATTCTGAACAGACGAATGGAAAAACTGATAGAAGCCGACCTTGGGCACGATCAGTTTGGATTCCGTAGAAATATTGGAACACGTGAGGCAATACTGACCTTACGACTTATCTTAGAAGAAAGATTAAGGAAAGGCAAACCTACGTTTGTAGCATTTTTAGACTTGGAGAAAGCTTTTGATAATGTTCACTGGAATACTCTCTTTCAAATTCTAAAGGTGTCAGGGGTAAAATACAGGGAGCGAAAGGCTATTTACAATTTGTACAGAAACCAGATGGCAGTTATAGGAGTAGCCTCTCCCCGATGTTATTCAATCTGTATATTGAGCAAGCAGTAAAGCAAACAAAAGAAAAACACGGAGTAGGAATTAAAATCCATGGAGAAAAAATAAAAACTTTGAGGTTCACCGATGACATTGTAATTCTGTCAGAGACAGCAAAGGACCTGTAAGAGCAGGTGAACGGAATGGACAGTGTCTTGAAAGGAGGATATAAGATGAACGTCAACAAAGCTAAAATGAGAGGCTTAAAGTAGTAAATGAGTTTTGCTATTTGGGGAGCAAAATAACTGATGATGGTGGAAGTAGAGAGGATATAAAATGTAGACTGGCAATGGCAAGGAAAGCGTTTCTGAAGAAGAGAAATTTGTTAACATCGAGTATAGATTTAAGTGCCAGGAAGCCGTTTCTGAAAGTATTTGTATGGAGTGTAGCCATGTATGGAAGTGAAACATGGACGATAAATAGTTTGGACAAGAAGAGAATAGAAGCTTTCGAAATGTGGTGCTACAGAAGAATGCTGAAGATTAGATGGGTAGATCACGTAACTAATGAGGAGTTATTGAATAGAATTGGGGAGAAGAGGGGTTTGTGGCGCAACTTGACAAGAAGAAGGAACCCGTTGGTAGGACATATTCTAAGGCATCAAGGGATCACAAATTTAGTATTGGAGGGCAGCGTGGAGGGTAAAAATCGTAGAGGGAGACCAAGAGATGGATACACTAAGCAGATTCAGAAGGATGTAGGTTGCAGTAAGTACTGGGAGATGAAGAAGCTTGCACAGGATAGAGTAGCATGGAGAGCTGCATCAAACCAGTCTCAGGACTGAAGACCACAACAACAACAACATGCCAGTGTTAATGTGTTACATATTTGATTTTAAGCATGCTACCGACAAGGGTTCTAGGAAAGGCTTCACGTTATCCTAACAGTTTGTGGGATGTACCTAAGTGCTCTCATTGTGAAACACTGAACGCACACAATCTGTGTCATTTGCACTCCATTGTAAGCAGCGGCTATTCGTTCACTCATCGCAGTGCCTCTGACATCATATCTCCTAAACTATGTATCGTATAATGATACTATTTCCCAGGTATATTCAGTAATACACGTAAGTACTGTGTGAAAAATTTGTTGCGGATTCAGTTAACAGCGAAGAAGTAATGAATTAAATAGTCATGCTTCAAGCTGCAGTTTGACTGCATGAACAGTGAAAATGTGCAATTCTTTCCACATCATGGTGCAACTGGTACAGCAACCGCAGATATTCTTTCACAAGAAAAATGTTAATAGTTTGAAGGTAAACAATACTTTTGTTGACGCATTTCGCCCTTCCCTGCCATTATCAGAAATTTTTAATGTACTTCAAAATCTCACGAATGCAACTTTTGTAGTGTATTAAATTTTTCTGATGATGCCCCAAAGGGACGAATTGCCCCAATAAAATTATTGTTTCGCCTGGAACTAACACCGTTTTCCATCATTGCTTCTTCGATGTACAGATTGAACAGTAGTGGCGAAAGTCTACATCTCTGTCATGCGACCTTTTTAATCTCAGCACTTCGTTCTTGGTCGTCCACTCTGATTATTCCCCATTGGCTCTTGTACGTATTGTATATTACCCGTCTCTCCCTATAGCTTATCCCTACTTTTTTCAGAATTTCGAAAATCTTGCACCATTTATATTGTCGAACGCTTTTTCCAGAACGACAAATCCTATGAATGTGTCTTGATTTTTCTTTAGTCTTGCTTCCTTTATCATTCGCAACGTCAGAATTGGCTCTCTGGTGCCTTTTCTAAACTCAAACCGATCGTCATCTAGCACATCCTCAATTTTCTTTTCCATTCTTCTGTACATTATCACTGTCAGCAATTTGAATGTATGAGCTGTTAAGCTGATGGTGGGATAATTCTCGCACTTGTCAGTTCTCGTAGTCTTCGGAATTGTGTGGATGACATTTTTTTCGAAAGTCAGACGGCATGTAGCCGAACTCATACATTCTATACACCAACGAGAATAGTCGTTTCGTTTCCAATTTCCCCAATAATTTTAGAACTTCTGATGGAATGTTATCTATCCCTTCTGCCTTATTTGATCTTAAGTCCTCCAAAGCGTTGCTTTTAATATCAGATTATAATAGCGGATCCTCTAAATCGACTCCTGTTTCTTCTTCTATCTCATTAGACACATTTTCCATTTATTATTATTCATAATTAATATCATTTCTTTTTCAGTTACCTTCCTTTTTGAGGGACACATTCCTCTGCATTAAATGTATTCGCAGTTACGAATATGGACGACCATCAACTGTAGAATGGAATGAGAAGTATGAAAATTTGTGTTGGAACGGGTCTCGAAAACGGATTTCCTCCTTATAGCGAGCGGTCGCCTTACCATTTGGCAATCCGTGTGCGACTCACGGACGCACGCAAACTTCCATATGCCGTCAACCATGCGTCTACAACCAAAACTCGTACATCCATCGTGTATAATCCTGTTCTTGAAAATCGCTTGACCACTGTCGGCGGATAAATACGATATTGCAGCACCTGTGGTTTCTTTCTGAATTACGATGTAGTGTTCCTTTGGATACGCATGCATGTCCAAAGAAACAGGCACTGCGGCGCCAAGAGCCGTAATTAAATGCATTAAATATATTATGAATATGGACAATCATCAGCTGTAGACTGGAATGACGAAGGTAAAAATTTTTGTGCCTGGCCGGGATTCAAGCACTGATTTCCCGCTTGTAATAAAGATGGATCGCGTAGAGGCCAACATCCATTAATGGATAGGAAGAGGCAGAAGTACAAGAAGAAGAATCTGCGATGTTGCAGTGCTGGTGTTATTCTGAATTGCGATGCAAATTTCCTTTGTCGCGCTTACATTCTTAAAGCAATTTCGCAGTTTAATTCAAAATAACACCGGCACTGCAGCATCGCAGATTCTTCGTCTGCTTCTACATAAGCATTAATACACTCCTGGAAATTGAAATAAGAACACCGTGAATTCATTGTCCCAGGAAGGGGAAACTTTATTGACACATTCCTGGGGTCAGATACATCACATGATCACACTGACAGAACCACAGGCACATATACACAGGCAACAGAGCATGCACAATGTCGGCACTAGTACAGTGTATATCCACCTTTCGCAGCAATGCAGGCTGCTATTCTCCCATGGAGACGATCGTAGAGATGCCGGATGTAGTCCTGTGGAACGGCTTGCCATGCCATTTCCACCTGGCGCCTCAGTTGGACCAGCGTTCGTGCTTGACGTGCAGACCGCGTGAGACGACGCTTCATCCAGTCCCAAACATGCTCAATGGGGGACAGCTCCGGAGATCTTGCTGACCAGGGTAGTTGACTTACACCTTCTAGAGCACGTTGGGTGGCACGGAATACATGCGGACGTGCATTGTCCTGTTGAAACAGCAAGTTCCCTTGCCGGTCTAGGAATGGTAGAACGATGGGTTCGATGACGGTTTGGATGTACCGTGCACCATTCAGTGTCCCCTCGACGATCACCAGTGGTGTACGGCCAGTGTAGGATGATGCCGGGTGTTGGCCCTGTGTGCCTCGGTCGTATGCAGTCCTGATTGTGGCGCTCACCTGCACGGCGCCAAACACGCATACGACCATCATTGGCACCAAGGCAGAAGCGACTCTCATCGCTGAAGACGACACGTCTCCATTCGTCCCTCCATTCACGCCTGTCGCGACACCACTGGAGGCGGGCTGCACGATGTTGGGGCGTGAGCGGAAGACGGCCTAACGGTGTGCGGGACCGTAGCCCAGCTTCATGGAGACGGTTGCGAATGGTCCTCGCCGATACCCCAGGAGCAACAGTGTCCCTAATTTGCTGGGAAGTGGCGGTGCGGTCCCCTACGGCACTGCGTAGGATCCTACGGTCTTGGCGTGCATCCGTGCGTCGCTGCGGTCCGGTCCCAGGTCGACGGGCACGTGCACCTTCCGCCGACCACTGGCGACAACATCGATGTACTGTGGAGACCTCACGCCCCACGTGTTGAGCAATTCGGCGGTACGTCCACCCGGCCTCCCGCATGCCCACTATACGCCCTCGCTCAAAGTCCGTCAACTACACATACGGTTCACGTCCACGCTGTCGCGGCATGCTACCAGTGTTAAAGACTGCGATGGAGCTCCGTATGCCACGGCAAACTGGCTGACACTGACGGCGGCGGTGCACAAATGCTGCGCAGCTAGCGCCATTCGACGGCCAACACCGCGGTTCCTGGTGTGTCCGCTGTGCCGTGCGTGTGATCATTGCTTGTACAGCCCTCTCGCAGTGTCCGGAGCAAGTATGGTGGGTCTGACACACTGGTGTCAATGTGTTCTTTTTTCCATTTCCAGGAGTGTAGATATTGACGACTGAACTTGGAATATTTATTGTATGAAGTGCAGTATATAATAAATGATCTGCACTTGATAATCCTATCCACTGTTTTATGTTATCTTCTTCACAGTTTTCGCCGTTTTCTTCTTTTACCCTCAATTTTCTCTTCTATTATCAACTGTAGAAGCAGATGTTTGGTATTCTGTAAGATATGTGCCATATAAGCAGTACTCTTATTTTGAGCGTTACTAAGATTTGTCGCTGTTTGTCTGTTCGTCGCAATACTTTGGTGTCAACTACTCTTGCTGTCCAAGATATTTTATGCATTCTGCGATAAATCCATATTTCAAAGGCCACTTGCTATTGTCGTATTTCATGGGGATCTTTTAGAACCACATACAAGTACAGAACAGATGTAGCATCTTACAAATAGAGTGTGCACTCTGTCATACAACTCTCCATAATCGTTTATGACCACTATAATTTTCGGTTTTACTGTTATTCACACAGCAGTTTAAATTTGCCTCTTCTAATCAGAATGAAAGTGTCTGAAACACGCAATATTTATATCTGAGCACTGATTCCTACAATCTGGTATAAAAATGTGTCGTGATCCGTCTTCTGCACCTGAGGAGATTGTTTCCCGATCATGGCGACACTGCGCTTGTTTTATCATAAATATGGTGGCGGGGCTTTGTTGAGAGCGCCGCTTCTAGTGTGATGATGTTTTGTAGGAATAATGAATAAACGAAACAACAAGAAACCACAACTATTAGTTTTCATCCGTAAATTATCATTCCTCACTTTGTTTGTCGGTACGAACAGTCAGTATATAAAACTAATACAGCATTCACAAGTGTATTTTTTATTATCCATGTACGAAACTTGGTCAGATATAACTGATTCGTTATCTCAGTTGCAATAGTCAAGTCTTTCTTACACCCTCGATATTCTTTCCCAAATGTTGACTTCGTTATGTTTTTGCGAATACTCAAACATCATCTGCCGCTGATCGCTTCACTGCTACCGTCCGGTCCACAATGATGTGGCGTCGCTTCCCTGGAGTCCGACCAATTGTGTCACATCCCGTAGTCACGTGAACTGCCCGCAAGGGAAGACAGCAACAAAGCAAGCAAAACATGTGTGTTTCACTTGACGGTCAGAGGACAGGTAATACTCTTCTGGATAATTTCCTTTTCTTTAAAGTATTATTAGGAGCACTAGGTTCAGGGGCAAATCTCTTCATTTATATGCAAAGAATTTTGATCATCTCTGCATGAGTAAAACTTTTATTTGCTATCTGAGGTCTTTGCCTCACAAAGTTCTAAAAAATGTATGTCTAGGCCTCATAGTTGTATGTAATGAAAACGTGGACCACACGAAATATCGAATGGAAAAAAGTGGAGGCGTTTGATTTGTAGTGCTACGTAGCCGCCTAGAAAATTACATGGGCGACTGGAGTGTCAAAGGAAAATGGTACTACTTAGGGCATCTAACAGCGGTTAAGTATTTTCTTGGCAAGAACAGCATACTGAAAAATTTCAGGGGTTGACAGATACTAGAAGATGTCATTCGGACTAAAGGGACTGTCGAGCATTATAGTTATACAGAGATAAAATAATTACTACAGGAAACACTGGATGACGACATCAACCCAACCGTAAGGAAAGGCATGGGCAAAGGACATAATGTACATTGGGCGATGTGAAGATGAGACCTACTAGCCTGTTGAACATTCAAATGAGAACTGAGGAAGAAGTAAAAATACCGAGTGATTACAATTAAACTTCCCAAACGCTGTAGTAATAACACCACTGGTCTGAAAGACGTCAACTTGCAACAGAATATTATCGGAGAAGGGTGAAAACATATGGCAGAAGAAAAAAAAAATTGTGTGGAAACTGATCAATAGATGGCACTGTATGTATCAGAATACATAAAAGAAACCACCTGTCACGCGCACGACCCACTGAAGTTGGTACAAACTCGCCGCATACACGGCTTTTTCTCCTTTCGCGTCTGCGACGTTCGCCATGACTTTCTCAATGCAAAATGGTTCAAATGGCTTTAAGTACTATGGGACTTAACATCTGAGGTCATCAGTCCCCTAGACTTAGAACTACGTAAACCTAACTAACCTAAGGACATCACACACATCAATGCTCGAGGCAGGATTCGAACCTGCGACCGTAGCAGCAGCGCCGTTCCGGACTGAAGTGCCCAGAACCGATCGTTCTCAATGCAGGATCACGCTCTGCTTGTAGAGCTGTATTAAAGAATAATGACTGTACACACGTCGCTCTGCAGAAGTTCCGGACACTGAAGAGTTAGAAAAAAAGGCTTTGGTCTGATGACTGCCGTGGGTCTGGAGAAAATGATTCTGAAATTCGAAAAGATAGTGTGCAACCTGGTAGAGGGACGAAACGAACTGACTCGCCGTCAGTGGAAGCAGTGGCCATAGCAATGTAGGAGGAGACGAGTGGTGGTGTGCAAACGTGCAGTGCACGGAGAATTCCCCGAACATTGGACATGCCCGTGAGCACGGTGCGTAAAATCCTACGAAACATCCTTCTTTGCTATCCACTCAAAATTACACATGTGCACGAGTTGCTTCCTGTTGACCGAACAGCAAGAGAGGCCTTTGTTTAGGAATTTCTTGCTCGCATATAAGTGGACAATGATTGACTGTGGAAGATTTTGTGGACAGACGAAGCCCACTTCCATCCGACAGAACTGTCGAATATGGACAACGGAAAGTCCACACGCAGATCAACCGGTACACTTCATTCCGGAAACGTCACTGTGTGGTGAGGGTTTACGGCTCATTTATCATAGGGGCATGTTTTTTCGAAGTGACAGGTGCTTCCGGTCCTGTTACCTGGTAGGCGCTATGAGTGTCTTTTGCGCAACCACGTCATTCCACCTCTTCAATAGCGTGGATGGGATCACTTTCATGCAAGATGGGGCAGCACCTCCACACGTTGCAAACGCAGTTAAGCAGCTGCTGAAACGCCATTTCTGAAATGCTACAATTATCAGCCGGCATTTCCCTACATTCTGCGACGGTTCAATCCCGCGTCCGGCCATCCTGATTTAGGTTTTCCATGATTTCCCTTAATCGCTCCAGGCAAATGGCGGGATGTTTCGTTTGAAAGGGCACAGCCATCCTTACCTAATCCGATGAGACCGATGACCTCGCTGTTTGGTCTCTTCCCCCAAACAACCAAACCCCCCACCTACACATGGCCCTCCCGATCACCTGGTCTTAGTCCGTGTCGCTTCTGGCTGTGGGGCTATCTGAAAGATAGTGTTCCGATTGCAAACTTAGCTGCATTGAAGGCACTCATTGCGAAACGCATTCTGAGCGCGATCCCGGAAACACTTCGATGAGTTGTGAAACATGCTGTTTCTCGATTTCAACTTATTGCAGAAAATGTTGGATAGCATATTGAACATGTTTTGCGCAAGTCACACGTAAATTAAAAATCCGATTTCGGCAAACTTCCTATTTTCTTCTGTCTCGGGTTCTTCGGCCGACGTTCATCTAATGATTTTACTGACTGGGGAAGGTGGAGGGATCGGCCGTGGCAGAGCACGCACTGAATGAGACCGACCACGTAATAAAATTCGCCGACACGGAAGTTCTGGCTGCAGAGAAGCACTATCACACGCGCTTGTTCAGAGAAGCTGTAGAAATACAAAAACAAGCGAACAGTTTCAACAAGGAAGAGGAAAGCTTTTAGGTAAACGGATCCTGGTTTCCCGTACTGCAGCGAACGACCGTCGCAGGTAGCAAGAGGAGAACCGCACCGGAAATGACCGCGGAGAAGCCCTCGGACGTTGGAGCGCCAGGTACATATAGTCTGCGGCCGCGAGCTCGGCTTCAGTTCACCACCGGCAATAGAGGGTGAAGTTTGGACAATGCGAGCCACTCGTGCTGGCGAAACGTCAGTAAAATCATTAGATGAACGTCGGCCGAAGAACCCGAGACAGAAGCCAATAGGCAGTTTGTCAACAAGTGGCCACGAAAGCCTTAACAATTTTGTAATCCGATTTCATTTTGATTGATGCTTCTTATGCGGCTTTTGGCCTCAGGTCAATTAAAAACCCATGTGATCTATGCTTTGTATGTGGTTTTTGGTGTCGAGGCGATTAAAAACCGTTTCTTCCCATCTGATGTGATATGACCTTGCCGTGACGGATGGGCTTACGTGACTAACAGTATCACATCTGTACACCCATGTACACTGTAGAGTACAGTTTGTTTAACGTCAAATGTACACCTTAGGCGCTGTTATGTGATTCAGTTGTCATTTGTAGTCGACCACTATTAAATTATGAAGCTTACAGCGCCATCTATTGCTACATTTTTTAACTATTTATTTTTCTTCTGCCATACGTTTTCCCCCTTCTTCGATAATATTCCGTGCAATTTGACGTCATTCTGAACAGTGGTGTTATTTCTACAGTGGTTTGAAAGTTTAACTTTAATTATAATCACGCTGTATATGTCTTGTCATGGCATTGTATGGCAGGCGAGGAAGAGAAGAAACTTGCAGCGGTTAAAACCTTATGGTACAGTACTTATATTAAGTAAGGAGCAAGAACAGGAAGAAGAGGGCTACTAGAAAGACCAGGCCAGAAAAGAATAACTATGTTTGAAAGATTTTTCAAGAACAAGTGATAAATTAGGGCACCTGCTCATACGAGTACTACAAACAATTGATTTGGCACTGGAAAGAGGGGTAGACAGAAAAATTGTAGGGGCAGACAAATACTATATATGTCGTTAAGATTTTAGGGAATCTTAAGTGTTATAGTTACGTAGAGATGAAATAATTAGTGCACGAAGATTTATAGGACAATACCATACATTTTGTATGATTAATGATTGAAAGAAAAATAAATAATGTGTTGTCTGCCACACCATTCGGTATGTTACGTCATACAATGGAAAGTAATATGTCAAAGTTAGGTGAAAAATAGTAACAATTCGGCGGCCCATCCTGCATATCATATGGTCCTGTTGTGAGACGGGATTTCTGCTAGCGTCGATGTTTTTACACGGTAATACAAGGCAAATATCATTTCCGAAGGTGTTTCAGGTGAACCAGATTACCCGAGTCATCCTGTACAATCCATCTGCATTAGACCAACCGTTAACGAGCTGCAGTTCCTGCCCCTTCTTCGGCCCTGCAGAACTCGTGTTTGGAAAGGTCACTCGGCGTCAGGTCATACGTACAACGAGCGTTGCCTATTAAGCCACAATATCAATTTTCCCGAAACACGCGCTGCTCTAATCAGCGCTGCAGTGTTGGGAGATAGCTTTCCGGTGTAGCGCGGTCGGTGATCGGTCACAATTACGTGTTGTAGTGATGCATCGACAGCGCAGCGTGCCACGTGAAAACCGATGGGTCGGTCAGCAGCGCGAAAGCGATCCACGAATACCAGCACATACCGTGTTCTGCAGCCTGAAGCAAGCCCGATAGCTCGCGCAAAAGGCTCTCAGTTTCTTTTATAGCACTACAAGGTTGTTCACTGACGAAACTATTTAGTACAGGAATGTTGCGTCGCTGTAGGATCGTAAGAAGTTGCAGAAAGACATGTGTAACATTTCAACTTGGAGTAACGAATCGCTGCTTCCTCAAACGACAAATCTGAGAGAATTCCTAAGAGAAAGAAAGAACGGTGCAGAGTATGATTAGAAATAAACATCCTGAGCATGTTACTTCGTGTAAATACATACATCAAAAAAAGTTTTGCATCACCTCGCGTCCGAGAGTTCCGGAACCTGTACAGAAAAATGGGATAGAGATCAACGTAAACATCATTTCCGACCTTTTTATTGTTCATGAAAACCACGCATTGCACGTTGTACCACCATACAGCGAGACCTTCAGAGGTGTTGTCCGAGATTGCTGTACACATCGGTACCACTAATACCCAGTAGCACTCCCTTTTGCACTGATGCATGCCTGAATTCGTCGTGGCACACTATCCACAAGTTCATCAAGGCACTGTGGGTCCAGACTCTCCTACTCCTAAACGGCGATCGGGTCACGTCGTCCATGAACAGTCCTTTCCAATACATCTCAGGTATTTTCTATAATTTTCTATAGGGTTCATGTCTGGAGAACATGGTGGCCACTCTCGTCGAGCGATGTCGTTGTCCTGACGGAAGTCATTCACAAGACGTGCACGATAGGAACGCGAAATGTTGCCCATGAAGACGCATGCTTCGCCAACATGCTGCCGATATGGTAGCACTATCGGTCGGAGGATAGCATTCACGTATCGTACAGCCGTTACGGCACCTTGCACGACGACCAGCGGCGTAAGTTGGCCCCACATAATGCCACCCCAAAACATCAGGGAACCTCCACCTTGCTGAACTCGCTGGACAGTGTGGCTGACTGGCTCTGAGCACTATGGGTCTTAACAGCGGTGGTCATCAGTCCCCTAGAACTTAGAACTACTTAAACCTAACTAACCTAAGGACATCACACACATCCATGCCCGAGGCAGGATTCGAACCTGCGACCGTAGCAGTCGCGCGGTTCCGGACTGCACGCCTAGAACCGCGAGACCACCGCGGCCGGCGCCAGTCTGTCTAAGGCGATCAGCCTGACCGGGTTGCTTCGAAACACCTCTACGACGATTGTCTGGTTGAAGGTATATACAACATTCGTCGCTGAAGAGAATATGATGCCAGCCCTGAGCGGTCCATTCGGCATGTCGTGGAGCCCATCTGTACAGCGCCGCATGCTGTCGTTGTTGCAAAGATGGACCCCGCCATGGACATCGGGAGTGAAATTGCGCCTCGTGCAGCGTATTGCGCACAGTTTGAGTCGCATCACGACGTTCTGTGGCTGCACGAAAAGCGGTATTCAACATGGTGGCGTTGCTGTCAGGGTTCCTCTGAGCCGTAATCCGAAGGTAGTGGTCATCCACTGGAATACTAGTCCTTGGGCGGCCTGAGCGAGGCATGTCATCGACAGTTTCTGTCTCTCTATATCTCCTCTGTGTCCGAACAACATCACTTTGGTTCACTCCGAGACTCCTGGACACTTCCCTTGTTGAGAGCCTTTCCTGGGACAAAGTAAAAATGCGAACGCGATCGAACAGCGGTATTGACCGTCTAGGCATGGTTGGACTACAAACAACACGAGCCGTGTACCTGCTTCCTGGTCGAGTGACTGGAACGTATCGACTGTCGGACCCCCTCCATCTAATAGGCGCTGCTCATGCATGGTTGTTTATATCTTTAGGCAGGTTTAGTGACATCTCTGAACAGATAGAGTGATTGTATCTGTGATACAACATCGACAGTCAACGTCTATCTTCAGGAGTTCTGTGTACTGTGGTGACGCAAATTTTTTTTGGTTTGTGTATTTAGGAATGAGACTAAGAAGTTAGTTAGCTAGTTACGTTTACCACAGCTCATTCAAACGATTCTTTTTAATCGAAGTGACGTGGAATGAGTCAATTTACACGATATATCTAAATGATTAGTGTTAACATTAATGAACATATTATCATTTTGTTCTTCTCGTCCCACTACACTTAAAACTAGTTCTTTTTCTATTATATGTACATGCTACCAGTTCTTAAATAGAAATTCGTCCATAGAATAGAAATAGTAGTTCAGAAGGAATGATTTGAGGCTAGATTTGTGACTTGCTTTGCTGCGTGGCAGACCTTTTATTGCACTGTTCGCTTTTGCCCAATCAGTACTATCATTATAAGTAATGAGTCACCTAAGAAAATTATTCCATAAGATGTTATTGAGTGGAAATACACAAAATATCTCCCGAAATTTATCTGTTTGTTTCCAAGACAAGCACTTACACTACGAGTCAAAGTATCTGAACGCAATTATTTGAGAACCTTGTTAACATGGTTCTTCCACTTCGATATGAATAATCAAAAATTTTGATCATTCTGTCCTGTTTACTGATTCCCCCTCATGTGTTCACCAGATGTTGATATGGCGTTTTTCTTGTACACATCTGATTATAGTGTGTTTCCTCAAAATTCAGGAAGAATCCATTTTCAGAGAAACACTTAATAATTTTTTTTAAAAAACAGCCTTAACCATATCTTCTGTTACGTTCTCTCTAATGGGGTTTATTATAACATATGTATCATCTTCAAAAAGTAGGGGATCTGGATGTTGATTATTAGGTGGAACGTCATTCATACACTGTAAGGAACAGGAATGGAACAAAAATTGAACCCTATGGGACTCCCTTTGTGATTTCTCCTCAGCCACTAAAATTTTTTACCTTCTAAACATTGTCTGAATTATTCAGAAGAAATATTTGCATTCTGTTTCTTAAATATAATTCAGATTAGTTGTTCGAAAGTCATCAATTCCAGAAAACTTAAATTTTTCTAGGTGTGTAACATAACCTACACCATCAATCGCCTTGGGAAGATCACAAAAAATACCAGCTGGCGACATTTTATTACTTGAGGCTTGTAATATTTCGTGGGCGAATGTGTAAATAGCTTCCTCAGCTGAGTAACCTTTCTGAAATCCAAACTGTGATAAAGTAAGCAAATTGTTTCTACTCAAATGTGAGACCGCCCTTGGGTATATTACTTTTTCGAATATTGTGGAAAAAGATGTCAGTAATCAAACTGAATGATAATTATTTACGTATATCTTTTCACATTATTTATAAACAGGCAAAACAATGATATTTTAATCTGTCTGGACAAATTCACTGTGCTAGTGATGAATTACAAATGTTACTAAGGACATTACTTATTAAATCGGAACAAAATTTCACAATTCTGTTTGAAATATCGTCGAATCATCCAAGGCTTTTCTTATAGAAGTTTTTACAATTCTGTTACTTTCAGTGAACGCTGTTAGTGCTAATTCTTGTTGTGGAATGACGTTTTTAATAGTTCTCTTTGTACTTCAACTGAGCCGTTTAATCCTACTTTTGCTGCTACATTTAGAAAGTGGATATTAAATGTGATTGCAACTTGTGAATTATCAGTCACAACACTGTCACTTAGCCTAAGCAAAATGGAATGGGATAGTCAAGTAAGCCCGCATCTCGTGGTCGTGCGGTAGCGTTCTCGCTTCCCACGCCCGGGTTCCCGGGTTCGATTCCCGGCGGGGTCAGGGATTTTCTCTGCCTAGTGATGGCTGGGTGTTGTGTGCTGTCCTTAGGTTAGTTAGGTTTAAGTAGTTCTAAGTTCTAGGGGACTGATGACCATAGATGTTAAGTCCCATAGTGCTCAGAGCCATTTGAACCATTAGCCATAGTCAAGTAAAATCATTATTAGGGAAGGCGTATGGAAGACTGACTTGGAAGAGGTCAGGGAATGTGTGGTGTGACCAATTCTCGAATACTGTTCCACTGTTTCGAATCCTTATGAACTTGGCATGACAACAGGCTTCGGAGAAAATTCAGAGACTCGCTGCTAGGTTTGTAACACGACGATGTCGCCCACACGAACTTGTAGAGCTTGTAAATTTAGAGAACATACATTCAAAGATGACTGTGTGACCACTAAGCGGCCACGAATGTGTAACTCACGTAAGGATTATGAAAAAAACAAATGGAGATTACGGCACGTACAGGGGCATTTAGACAGTTTTTACTCACTCAGTGCGCAAATGGAATAGGAAAGAAAATGAGTAATATTGGTACGATGTTTTCTCCGGATGCACTGTGTAATGACTTGTGAGGTCTTTATGTAAAAATAGATGTAGATGTTTTCTAGTGATAGATTCTCTGATCATGTCGTATCCTATTAACTATATCCCCCAACTAAACCAAGTGTATACTGTGCAAGGGATGTGGAGATGTGTCGTATTCCGGTAGGAAGCATACATGTACAGCTGTCTATAGGATAACAGAAAAATTATATTCTTATTTTAGCCTTCTGGGCTTCTTGTGTTTCTTCTCTCCTGTCTTTCATAACTGACACGAATTATGTACAAACGAATGGAAGGAGTGGTTGCGTCCAACTTGGGGAAAAACAAATTACGTTCCAAAGAAAGGTAAAAGCACGCATGGCAACACTAGCACTACGATGTATCTTAGAAGATAGGCTGAAGAGACAAAAACCTATATTTACATCTTTTTTAGATTTAGAGGAATCCTTTCAAAATATTCTCTGGAACACTGCTTTGAGATTCTAAAGGTAGCAGGGACAAAATACATGGAGGGAAACTTGTACTGAAACCAGACTTCAGCCGAAAGACATGAAGGGTAAACAGCCGTTGAGAAGTAAGTGAGGTAGGGTTGCAGCCTACCATCGACGTGATTCAGTCTGTGCATTGAACGAACAGTAAAGGAAACCAATGATAAATTTGAAAAGGTAATTAAAGTCCACAAAAGAGGAAAAAATAAGCTTTACGAATTAGTTTCTGTTAGATGTGGCCAAGGGTTTGAAAGTAGAGTTGAATGAAATGGATAGTGACTTGAAAAGAGGTTTTAAGATGAAGATCAGCAAGAGGTAAAAAAGGGTAATGGAATATAGCTGAACTACATCAGGCGATGGTGAGATAAATAGAGTAATAAACGAGGAACTAAAAGTAGTAGATGAGTTATATTAACTATGTAAGAAAATAAGTGATGACAGCCATTGCAGAGAAGAAATAAAATGCCGACAGGCAACAGCAAGAACAGCATTCCTCAAAATGAGTTATTTGTCCACTTCTAATTTAAATTTAAGTGTTAGGAAGTCTTTTCTGAAAGTATTTGCATGCAGTGTAATCTTGAACAGAAGTGAAACGTGGATGATAAGCAGTTCAGACGAGAATTGGAATTTCGTGCTACAGAAAACTTCTGGAGATTAGGTGAGTATACGGGAAAGCTTCTGTCGGCAAACTAGCTCAGTTTTAGAAAGCATTGTTCTTGTGAGTCTCAGCTTGCTCTTTTCTCGTGTGATGTACTGCAAACCCATGAATGGAGGACTACAGGCAGAGTCCATATTTCTAGATTTCCAAAACTCAATTGACGTGGTGACCCACTACAGACTGTTAACGAAGGTACCAGCGTATGGAATGGGTTCCCAGATACATGAATGACTCGAAGAATTGTGAAGTAACAGAATCCAGCACAGTGTCCTCACCGAAGAGTGCCCATCAGTGACAAAAGTGTCGTCAGGAGTGCTCTAGAGAAACGTGATAGGGCTGCTATTATTTTCTATATATATAAATAACCTGGCGGAAAGGGCGGGCAACAATCAACAGCTGTTTGCTGATGATGCTGTGGTGTGCGGGAAGGTGTTGTCATTGAGTGACGCTAAGAGGATGCAAGATGACTTACACAAAATTTCCAGTTGGTGCTATAAATGGCAGCTAGCACTAAATGTAGAAAAATATATGTTAATACAGATGAGTAGCAAAACTAAACCCATATTGTTAGACTACAGCATTAGTAGAGTCCTACTGGACACAGTCACGTAGTTTAAATATCTGAACAGAACGTTGAAAAGCAATACGAAATAGAACGAACACGTAAGGATTGTAGTGCAGAAGACGAAGGACGACTTGGGTTTGTTGGAAAAATTTTATTAACTTGTTAGCAGTGGGTTCGAACAACATGCAAATATTACGGAGATACTTCGAGAACTCAGATGGTAGAAAATTTAGATAACGGACGTTTGAGGCTGACTGCAGAACGATTCTGCTGCCGCCAATGTACACTTCACGAAAGGACCACAAAGAGAAGTTGAGAGAAATTAGGCTCTTAAGGAGGTATATGAATAATTGTTGTTCTCTCACTTTATTTGCGCCGCGCGGGGTAGCCGTGCGGTCTAGGGCCCCTTGCCACGCTTCGCGTGGCTCCCCCCGTCGAATGTTCAAGTCCCCCCTCGGGTATCGTTGTGTGTGTTGTCCTTCGCGGAAGCTAGTTTAAGTTAGATTAAGTAGTGTGTAAGCCTAGGGACCGACGACCTCAGCAGTTTGGTGCAGTAGGATGTTAACACCGGGCCGGCCACGGTGGCCGAGCGGTTCTAGGCGCTGCAGTCCACGGGACTGCTACGGTCGCAGGTTCGAATCCTGCCTCGGGCATGGATGTGTGTGACGTCCTTAGGTTAGTTAGGTTTAATTAGTTCTAAGTTCTAGGGGACTGATGACCTAAGATGTTAAGTCCCATAGTGCTCAGAGCCATTTGAACCATTTGATCTTACTATCTCTGTTTGCGAGTGGAACAGGAAAAGAAGCAATCGGTTTCCAGAATTAATTTTTGCTCTGGAGCAGAATGTGTGCTGAACTTCCTGATGGGCTAGTATTGTGGTCCTACACACAGTTTTAACCTACCAGGAAGTTCCAAGGAATCGGTTGACAGGAAACATCCTAAGTCATTAAGGACTCAATGTGGTAATGGTGGGAAGCGTGTTTGAGGAAGAGGCGGGTTGGGACTAGGGGTATTTATAGGGGGAGACCAAGTCTCGGCTATAGCATCCAGGTGCAAATGCATGAAAGCTGCAGTGTTCATGGAATGATGTTGTGCTTTTACACAAGACAGACTATACTGACGAGCTCTAGCAACCATTTCTCGGACAACATCAAAGCAATAGCATCATGATTTTCCATTTGTCATTAAAATAAAAGGACCACCCGCTGCCATTCATTTGGTATTAGCGTAATCCCTACAAGCTTTATAATCCACGATATATAGCCTTATATATGTTTTATTATCCGAGTCGGCCGTTCATACTGGATTTTACAGATACATTACTTTCAGCGATGGCTATTACTCAGACCTGGTTATAATATCGTACCGATACAGGGTTGCCGGTGTCAACTTCCATTTCCTTGCAGGCTGCTACCTCATAAAATATTGTACATTTTCATTCTTCTTGATGTAAAATGAATCACGACATCTTTCTTTAAAGAAAACTGTACTGCTTTCTGCTCTGATTCATGTGTCTGTGATTTTGATTACGACATGAATGATCATGATTACTATATGACAGCCAGAGTTGGACTAAAATACGTTGAATTCACTAGGCAATGTCGCTACGTGTCTCCTGCGGTGAGGCGCAAGCTGCTTCCCAAAGCTTGTTTAATGTACTATAGAATACTAGAGGTCGGTTACATCAAGTCTCGCATTCGTTCGTACCACGCAGATGAAGACATTGAAGAGTTCACCCCCCGCTTCTTCCTATCCGTTAGTTCACTAGATCAGCTGTCGTCGTATTGATTTCTTTCACTGGATATCGATTATCATCATTGGTTGCGTGTCGGCCGGCGTGGCCGTGCGGTTCTAGGCGCTGTAGTCTGGAACCGCTAGACCGCCACGGTCGCAGGTTCGAATCCTGCCTCGGGCATGTGTGTGTGTGTGTGATGTCCTTAGTTAGGTTTAAGTAGTTCTAAGTTCTAGGGGACTGATGACCTTAGAAGTTAAGTCCCATAGTGCTCAGAGCCATTTGAACCATTGGTTGCGTGTACGAGTGGAATAGTGTATTTGGTAATGGATGGAGATCAATATCAGAAACTGTTTCCAGTGTCTGCAAAGATACTTCTGCTGATCACGAGAACCTTTACTTCCGTGTGCGTGTGTGATGTGTATGTGTTTGTGTGTGTGTGTGTTAGTGTAGTTTATGCTCTACCACTAAAAGGCGGTAGGCTTAATGCTATGAAATTATGATGAAGTCTTTGTAATCCCAAAGAAATATGGTTCGTTGTAACGTCTACACACAGATTAGAGAAAATTTCAGGGCATGGAGTATAGTTTAAGGACATCAGAGCCCATTTACTCGCCGGCCACCTGGGCAGCAAACCCGTACCACACAAATTTAAAATAACGAAGCCTTTGTTTTAGTAGTGTGGTTCACACCATGTTATAACCGTGAAAGGCGATGCCGTAATTATTAAGTCGCCGTTCACCTCACAAATCTTGAATCAAGTTACCAGTGGCGCCCGATCAGACGTGTGGTACTTCAACTGTACGAAAATTGGTAACACTTTGAAAATAATATCTAACGGAATTTCAACCGTTTGAAGTCAGCTCGATGCGGAGAGTAGATTTTTCTTTCAATATTTCATTTCATCTTAACCAAAACCAATAGAAGATTTTTCTACTTCCTGTTGTGAGACACAGGTTCCTGAGCTGTCGAAGCTATGGAAACCCATTATGAGATAACTTGACTCTTTAAGGAGACATTTCGACAAGCATACAAGTTGTCTTAAGATCCAAAGTGTCTGACAGAAAGCTGACTGATTTGTGCCGTCGCACCGTTGACATAAATTCGGAAGTACAGTAAATAAATCAATTTTTGTTTTAAATAGGAATGTATAACTATAAAAATATTATATTAGTCATTTTAATTATGCCACCATCACTTGCAAACAGTTTTAAAAAAATTGGCAACATCCGTACTATAACAGTATCATAGCATTACCAGCCACTGCAGCCAAATACCCAGAAATAGCGTGGGTGTTAGCATCTCTAGGCACCGCTATCGAAGCAGCATTCGCGAATACGGACAGCTCTGTTTTAAAGAGTGAGTGCAATCGTTTCAAGGCTAGACTGAAGGCGGTCGTTGCGGCTGAAAGGGGTTATATCATGTAACATTACTCTTGAAAGCTACCACTCCTTATATGTAAAGGAATTTTCATGTTCATTTGTATTTTGTGTCAATAAATTTGCTTTTAGAAAAAAGTTTCATTTGTCCGGATTTAAGCGCCGCACCCTGTGTACGTTATTATAGCAGTCGAAGTAACTTTTACGAAAGCTGCACTACTCTTCAAAGAAAGATAAGTAAATGACACTGTTTTTCAGTGTATTTACCATGTGTCTGTAAACAATGCTCGGAACGTTCTACGAATAGATTAGTTCTTCGAAACTCGCTCTTTGGTTACGGAGCCATTCGATAGCCGTTGTGCGAACGTCCTCCTCGTTGGAAAATCCCTTTCAGTTGTCGAAGACTTCAATCACATGTATCCAGTATCTGGAAGTACCGATCAGCATCATCCTCTTTGAGCGGCCTTGTCAAATTGTTGGCACCATGTCACTAAGACACTGTACTCGCATTCCGATGGACGACGGTTCAAATCCCCGTCCGATCATCCAGGCATAGGCCATCCGTGATTTCTGTAAAGCACTCCAGGCAAATGCCGAGATGGTCTCTTGGAAAGGGCACGGTCGATTTCCTTCCCCATCACTGCAACATTGCGAGCTTGCGCTCCGTTTCTAGTGACCTGCATGTTGACTGGACTTTAAATCCTAATCGCCCTTCCTTAGTTTCGCTAGAAGCGACATTGTATTTGGTCCAAAGACTCTCAGAATTTCACGTTGAATCTGCCTGAAATGTAGACGTTTTGTTCACGAGAATCCTACTGTCCCGCTACTTCGACATCGAGGTTCGTTTCCGGTAGAACGCAATTTCGATTGCACATTGTGGTACGTCTGTTCTCAGTACCGCAGAAGAACTGTCTCTGTAGGAAACCTTCAACATTGTTAATGGGCACTCTATTTGCTCAGCGATATTAGCGCGGGAAGACTTCCGTAAGTCCGTACGTAATCGCTATAATAAAGACCGAAGAACTTAAAAGTGGAGTAGCTAAATGAAAATTCTTTTCATACTTTTAATCTTATCAGTTTACTGGGTCATAAACTGTCTAGAAAAAGTTTATAGAATTAAATGTACCTTCACGGGCTTTTAACTCGAAAAGATTTTAATTCGAAAATTTCTGTAAAATGCTATTTTTTCGAGTTAATTATTTCCACTGATAAGGTCCGCAACACAGGCCTACGGATCTGTAAATCCTAAGTAAGAACCCGAAGGACGGGTGACGTCACTGTGACAACTTTCGTGGATTGTTTCCTTTGTACAAGGACTGTTTGGAAAGTAATGTCCAGTCGATTGCGGGTTTGCATAAATATGTTGGACAGCGTGTCTAGCATGCCCGTCGATCGCGTCACGTTGCTCTTTTCTATTCTGAGAAAAGAGTGAGCGCGTAAAGATGCCTAGAAAATAGCGTCTCCCGCCAAGTATGAGGCCTAATGAGAGATTTAGCCTGATTTCATGGAGCCCACACAACGTAGATGAAGATGAAATGGGAGATACGATACTGCGTGAAGAGTTTGGCAGAGCACTAAAAGACCTGAGTCGAAACAAGGCCCCGGGAGTAGACAACGTTCCGTTAGAACTACTGACAACGTTGGGAGAGCCAGTCCTGACAAAACTCTGTCATCTGGTGAGCAAGATGTATGAAACAGGCGAAATACCCTTAGACTTCAAGAAGAATATAATGATTCCAATCCCAAAGAAAGCAGGTGTTGACAGATGTGAAAATTACCGAACTATCAGTTTAATAAGTCACAGCTGCAAAATACCAACGCGAATTCTTTACAGACGAATGGAAAAACTGGTAGAAGCCGACCTCGGCGAAGATCAGTTTGGATTCCGCAGAAATGTTGGAACACGTGAGGCAATACTGACCCTACGACTTATCTTAGAAGCTAGATTAAGGAAAGGCAAACCTACATTTCTGGCATTTGTAGACTTAGAGAAAGCTTTTGACAATGTTGAATGGAAAACTCTCTTTCAAATTCTAAAAGTGGCAGGGGTAAAATACAGGGAGCAAAAAGCTATTTACAATTTGTACAGAAACCAGATGGCAGTTATGAGAGTCGAGGGGCATGAAAAGGAAGCAGCAGTTGGGAAGGCTGTGCGACAGGGTTGTAGCCTGTCCCCGATGTTATTCAATCTGTATATTGAGCAAGCAGTAAAGGAAACAGAAGAAAAATTCGGAGTAGGTATTAAAGTCCATGCAGAAGAAATAAAAACGTTTAGGTTCGCCGATGGCATTGTAATTCTGTCAGAGACAGCAAAGGACTTGGAAGAGCTGTTGAACGGAATGGACAGTGCCTTGAAAGGAGGATATAAGATGAACATCAACAAAAGCAAAACGAGGATGATGGAATGTAGTCGAATTAAGTCGGGTGATGTTGAGGGTATTAGATTAGGAAATGAGACACTTAAAGTAGTAAAGGAGTTTCGCTATTTGGGGAGCAAAATAACTGATAATGGTCGAAGTAGAGAGGATGTAAAATGTAGACTGGCAATGGCAAGGAAAGCGTTTCTGAAGAAGAGAAATTTGTTAACATCGGGTATAGATTTAAGTGTGAGGAAGTCGTTTCTGAAAGTATTTGTATGGAGTGAAGCCATGTATGGAAGTGAAACATGGACGATAAATAGTTTGGATAAGAAGAGAATAGAAGCTTTCGAAATGTGGTGCTACAGAAGAATGTTGAAGATTAGGTGGGTAGATCACATAACTAATGAGGAGGTATTGAATAGAATTGGGGAGAAGAGGAGTTTGTGGCACAACTTGACAAGTAGAAGGGACCGGTTGGTAGGACATGTTCTCAGGCATCAAGGGATCACCAATTTATTATTGGAGGGCAGCGTGCAGGGTAAAAATCGTAGAGGGAGACCAACTGATAAATACACTAAGCAGATTCAGAAGGATGTAGGTTGCAGTAAGTACTGGGAGATGAAGAATCTTGCACAGGATAGAGTAGCATGGAGAGCTGCATCAAACCAGTCTCAGGACTGAAGACAACAACAAACAACACAACGTAAATGTCATTCATTTCCTTCTTCTTGACAATTCTCGAGCCGCATACTGCAGGGGCAATGAGGAGAGAAGTGTTTGATCACACACCATACAGCCCGAACTTCGCTCCCACTGATTTTCTCTTCTGTTCACATGAACAGCCGGCTATGAAGACAACATTTTGGCACAGACAACAAACCGCAGATCAGCTAGGTCAATAGAGAATTGGCAGAATGCACAAGTGGCTGCCTTCTGGGACAATGTTATTGAAAAGTTGGTACAATGCTACCACAAAAGTATTGGGGAGACTATGTAGTGAAGTACAGAAGTAGCTGGAAGATGTAGCTAACTGCCGCAAATCAAATATTTTTGATTACCACTGTGGTTTCCATTTCGCGATCGAGAGGACGTTAACTACGGAACAGACATTATAGACATCACATACCACTCCTCAGTCCTGTTCTCATGAAAAAACACAATGAGGCTCTGAGTATGAATTTCAATGGCGTTCCCAAAAGGCACAAAGAATTTTCTCAATAATAATTTAATTGTGAGATAATGGCAGGGGTCGATATGGACTCCGACCATAATTTATGGGCTATAAACTGTAGATTAAAACTCAAGAACCTGTAAAAAGGTAGGTAATTAAGGAGATGAGACCTGTATAAGTTCAAAAAACGAAAGATTGTTGAGAGCTTCAGAGGGATTACTAGGCACAGGACAGGGGAAGGGAATACAGCAAAAGACGAAAGGATAACTTTAAGAGATAAAACAGTGAAGGCAGCAGAGGATAAAATAGGGAAAGTGACAAGCCTTAGTGGAAGTCCTTAGATAACACAGGAAATATTGAATTTAACTGATGAATGGAGGTAATATAAAAATGCAGCAAATGAAGTAGGCGAAAGGAAATATAAACGCCTAAAAAATGAGATTGAAACGAACTGCAAAGTGGGAAACAGGAGGGCTAGAGGACAAATGCTAGGATTTAGTAACATATTTTACTATTGGAAAGATAGAAAAATTAAACAGGCCTTTGGAGGAAAGGGAAGGAGCTGTATAAATATCAAGAGCTCAGATAGAAAACGAGTCCTAAGCAAAGAAGGGACAGCTAAAAGATGGTAGGTGTATATATAGGGTCTATACAAGAGAGATGAATTTGAAGGCAATATTATAGAAATGGAAGAGGACGTAAATGAAGGTGAGGTGGTAGATACTATAATGCGTGAAGAAGTTGACAGAGCGCTGAAAGACCCAATTCGAAACGAAGCAATGGATGTAGCCGAGATTCCGACAGAGCTACTGACAGCCTTTGGAGAGCCAGTCATAATAAAAATCTTCAATCGGCTGTGCAAGATGTATGAAACAGGCGAATATCCCTGAGACTTCAAGAAGAATGTAATAATTCCATTTTCAAATAAAGCAGCTGCTGATATGCGTGAAAATTAGTGTAATAAGTCATGGTGGCCAAATACTAGCACGAATTCCTTACAGAAGTATTGGGTAATTGGTAGAAGTCGACCTCGGGGAGCATTTTAGATTTCAGAGGAGTGCAGGAACACGTGAGGCAGGACTGATACTACGATTTGTGTTAAAAGATAGGTTAAAGGAAGGCAAACCTGTTTATACCATTTGTAGACGCAGAGAAAGATTTTGACAATATTCTCTGGAATATTTTCTTTGAAATCCTGAAGGTAGCAGGGGGAAAACACAGCAAGCCAAAGGCTAATTACACCTTGTGCAGCAAGCAGACGGCAGCCATAAGAGTTAAGGGCGTGAAAGTGAAGCAGAGGTTGCGAAGGGAGTGAGACAGGATTATAGCCTATCCCCGATGTTATTCAATCTGTACATTGAGCAAGTAGTAAAGGAAACCAAAGAAAAAGCAGGAGTAGCAATTAAAGTCGGAGAAGAAATAAAAACTTTGAGGTTTGCCGATGACATTGTAATTCTGTCAGAGACAGCAAAGGACTTGGAAGAGCAGTTGAACGGAATGGTCAGTGTCTTGAAAGAAGGATATAAAATAATCGTCAGCAAAAGTAGGAGGAGGATAATAAAGCGTATTCGAATAAAATAAGGTGATGAGGAGGAAATTTGATTATGAAACGAGACACTTAAAGCAGTACGTAAGTTTCGCTATTTGGACAAAAAAATAACTGATGACGCCCGAAGTAGTGTTGATATAATATGTAGACTGGCAATGGCTAGAAAAGTGTTTCTGAAGAAGAGAACTCCGTTAACGTCAAATATAGAACTAAGTGTAAGACAGTCTTTTATGAGGGTGTCTGTCTGGAGTATAGCCTTGTATGGACGCGAAACATGGACGATAAACGGATTAGACAAGAAGGTTACAGAAGCTTTTGAAATGTGGTACTACAAAAGAATGCTGAAGATTAGATGTGTAGATCACGTCACTAATGAGGAGATTCTCAACAGACTTGGGGAGAAAAGAAATTTGTGGCACACCTCGACTAAAAGATGGGATCGCTAGGATCGGTTGATAGGACATATGTCGTGACATCAAGGGGTCACCAATTCAGTACTGAAAGAGCAGTGTGGTGTGTAAAAATCATAGAGGATACCAAGAGATGAATACAGTAAGCAGATTCAGAAGGATGTGGGTTGCATTAGTTATTCGGAGACGAAGATGCTTGCACAGGATAGAGTAGCATGGAGAGCAGCATCAAATCCATCTTCGGACTGAAGACCACAAAAACAAACAATAATGCCGTAACGCCAAGCATGAAGAATCTTCTTGAACATCTTTTTGTTACTGAATAGAATCGCCTTTCTTACTCAGTGTTCAGTTTATAATTATCTGCGCAAAGAAATATTACTTTGTTATTGGTAGCGATACAAACTGCAGAATGAACACCTACTGTGCGACTAGCGAGAGTATTAAGTTTGTCTCAATACGAACATATGTAACGACATTACCGCCTGTGGCAATGTGGTTCAAATGGCTCTGAGCACTATGGGACTTAACATCTATGGTCATCAGTCCCCTAGAACTTAGAACTACTTAAACCTAACTAACCTAAGGACGTCACACAACACCCAGTCATCACGAGGGAGAGAAAGTCTCTGACCCCGCCGGGAATCGAACCTGGGAACCCGGGCGCGGGAAGCGAGAACGCTACCGCACGACCACGAGCTGCGGACCCTGTGGCAATAGATGATCTGTTTTACGATACTAGGTCACTGAGTAAGTTTCAGATAGCAGAGAAAGAGGCAAGGAGGTTTGGAATTTAATGTTCCATCGACAAGTTCGTTAGAGTTGAAGTTCGTGTTGGGGAAGGAAATTAGTTGAGTTATTTTCAAAGAAACTATCACTTCATTTCCATTTAGCGATTTAGGGAAATCACTGTAGACCTAAACGTCGATGAGCAGCTAGAATTTGAACGGACGTTCTTCTGAATTCGCGTTTATCGTATAACCACAGCACTACCTCATGTTGTGACCAGACCAACCTGCATTCGACGGCCATAGCTGTGGGTTCTTTGCTTGGTTTGGGAGAAGGCTCATCAACTAGAACAAGTGGAATATTAGTTCACTTTGTCAAAAGAATGAGTAATAGATGTACTTAAATAGTCTCTAGGTGTCGGGCGGTTTTAAATCTTTGACATAGGTTTGCTGGATAACTTACAACTGTGATAGACTAACAATGCACCACTAGAGGCACTAATTAACAAACTGTCCTCCTTAGAGACAATGTTCAACATTTACTAAAGTGAACGTTCAGTAGAAAATTTAACAACTGACTAGTCCTTACAACTATGTTTCTGACTGCTGTAGATGAGGTCGCAAACTAAGGGCAGAGCTCTTGTATGTTCGACACTATATTAACATCAGTGTGAGGGCGCTGCTGTACTGAGACGAAGGGCATGTCTTCTGGAGTGTCTCCCATTGGTTGCTCGATAATGAATATGGACTCGATAATGAATATGGTATCGATTCGCGTTGCCGACTTTGGTGCGGACCGCTATCTCTGGACAAAATCACACTTTACGTGGTAGGTGTTAACAAAATAGTTCTGGGACTCAATCTTCAGCCCACAATGGTTTCTTAATGTGAAAACTGCGTGGGTAATTAGTTCAAACGTCGGAGTAATGCAAAGGTATAGCGCCCATAACGCAAAAATGTCCAGTAAAACACTGCATTGTGCAGTAAATCTTCGGGTCGATGACAAGTTTTACATTCTTGTGAAAGTATTTAGAAAACAGCGTATGTAATCACGAATCGCAGCAGAAACAATGTTTATCAGTCAACTAAATGTGAAAAGCACAAGAAACAGAAGTCTTCTGGTAAGTGTGATATTGAGTAATCAAGTTGATACGAAAGAGGACCAGTTATGAAACTGCCTGTTAATAAAGAGCAGAGGCACTATCATCTGTCTAGGTTCAGTTCAGAAATAATGGTCGAAACGGAAACGACCTGTCAGATTGTCTACATAAGCTGATCAGCAATAAGTGGCTAAACTCTGAGGTGACACGCTTGCATCGATGCACATTTCAATTTCGACGATTTCGTGTTGACTGCGGTCACAATCAACGATGTTGTTGGCTCAACATGGGAACAAGTAGGAGACGTCCGACGCTATTCAGCAACGTGAGCTGAACGGAGTGTTCCGTAACACTTGTGCCTGCATCAGCATTGCACTCTGACGTCACATCTGCCGCAAATAGCCGCCTTTACTGCTTTACGGAGCGGGCAGGTCCCTATAACACTATCCGTTTGTGTTTCATCTACATTTTTTATAATTTTTTGATTTAAAATTTACGCATCTTGGTACTATATTTTCTATATATGTAAAGTAAAGTGTGCTGCACTGAAGGTTGAAATTATTTTTATTGTATGTGAGTAATGTATGTAAAATACTATGTTAATTTTTATTAAGTTAAATAATTTTCTAATGACGTTTTATATTTAAAAATATTTGTGTATATAAACTGTTCATGTTGATGTAAATTTGACAATTGTAAGAAGTGGTCACGCTCCGGAACAACGTAGGAAATAGGTGTTATTTAAAAGCCAGTGTGCTTTCCTTTGAAACGAAGTGGTTCTGGGGAGTAGAAAAGGTGGCAAGAGCGAATTGGCGCGCTACGCAGAGCAAGCGCGGGAAGTTAGTCACACACTCTCTAGGCAGCAGTGGTTGGGGCAACACCTTTGTGCAGCTGGAGAAGCTTTGCCTGCAAATTTGTACAAAAATGCCTCCGGTTAAGACTGCAAACGTACGTAAAATTCAACGACGCTAAGAAGAGAATTTGAGGCCACACAGCAAGATACTTGTAGGCCGTACTGTCGGTAGTGTAGCCATAACCAAGCCTACAGCCACCAGAAAAGTTTTTTTGTGTTTTACTTTTTTACAGCGTGAATTTTTAATTTAAACTGTGTTTCACTAGTGAATAATCATTATTGAACTTTAAAGATATGGGTTCACCCTGTTATTTCATCCTAATGATACACCTATGTAGGATTCCTTCCTGGTGTTTGATTAATCCGAGTATCCAGTTTTACAGACTTGTGAAGCGCCAAGTTAATATAAAGAGGCACCATTTAAATTGTTTTAATGCAAATAATGAGATATATGTGTGAGGAACTAAATCCTGTAGTAGTGAAATTACGTCTCAGTAGTGGAAGTAGTGAATAGAGTGAATTTAAATGTAATTTTGCATCATAAAGTTAAAGAGTTCATAAATATTTCCATCTTGAGCAACAGTTAAAAAAATTTGCCTTAGTTGTTTCACTGAAAGGAATGTTGAAAATTTTAATTAGAGTAGTAACACGTCCATGCATTTGTACATTGCAGAGAAATGAAGTCAAATTATTCTTGTTGTAAAAGCTTTCTTAACTATTGCAAAGTGTTGTAGTAAAAGTTTGCTTACGTGAAATTCAGAGTGAAGCAAAGTTACTAGAATCTGTTAAATGAATGTATAGAGTTAGTTCAAACAGTAATAGCTTTTGAAACTAAATTCCAGTAAGAAAGAGGTTTTCTTGAAGTGAAATGTTCGGCATAAAAAGTGTGTGCTTTGATATCTAAGTATTTTAGTATTTAAGTATGTTGGTTATGGAAAGTGCTTGTCTAAAGGTCTCCCGTGGCCAAATTTTTTTAGGTTCCGTGAAGTTATCTACTGGGCTTTTTCTCGTTTAGAAACGTAATGTACAAGTGTGTAGTAGTCAAGTAATTCCTGTGTCTGCACCAACATTGTTTACGTGGAGTAAGATTTTGTGGAAGAAGCAAATAGCAAGAAAGTAGGCCAAATTCATACTTCTGCTTTTCCATCACTTCACTGTTTCTTTGCCTGTGTAGGCTGGCGACCATCAGTACATGTTTTAAACCACTAAATGAACTTGGAACTGAGTTGTCTTAGTTTCAATATGATACTATCCATACTGCGTTTCTTTCTAACCGTTGGGTAACATCTTAAGAAAAGAACTGAATAGTTTGATTTACTTGTCCATAATGTGGCGCGTGCCCCCGGACTCCAACCGCGTGCCGGCCGGTGTGGCCGTGAGGTTCTAGGCGCTACAGTCTGGGACCGAGCGACCGCTACGGTCGCAGGTTCGAATCCTGCCTCGGGCATGGATGTGTGTGATGTCCTTACGTTTGTTAGGTTTAATTAGCTGTAAGTTCTAGGTGACTGATGACCTCAGAAGTTAAGTCGCATAGTGCTCAGAGCCATTTGAACGATTTCCAACCGCGTGCTGATGTAGTCGACGCCGTAGAGCTGCTACTGCCACAGCTCTCGCGGCAAAGTGGAGACACGATATAACGTCAGTCCCCGTAGATTAACGGGAGAAAAAAAAACTGAAAAACTTCCGAAAAGGCGTTCCTCGCGTAGTCGTTGTATCTCAATTACAAGTCCGCAGCGTTTCCACTTATGCGAACCCGTATAATTGATGCTTTTTATTATTCATATTGTATTGTTAATTGCCCGGATTTGCAGTGGTTATTAATTCTTCTCTCGTTCGCATAGCACACACCACAAACTGCGAGGAAATATTTTAGTTAACAGTTTTTTCTTACGCTGTTGTCTCTTTGCTATGGAATTTTTGTGCTGGTATGCAGCGAGATCCATAGATACTGTTTGATTCAGACTTTGTAAGATTACGTCGTAATACGAAAATATTTTAAAGTTCACTTCTCAACTAATGACGTGAATATTTGCACTTCAATGAAATAGTCTTTCATGAATAGTCGTTGATTTAGTCATTTATCAAACTATTTAAAGATGTAGTCCACACCGGGTATTTAACTGGTAACGAACAGTTTATTGTTATTTTGTCACTAAATACTTGTAATTCCCGCACAACACGCACACGGAATAGTTTAGTTAAGTCAGTCCGATTGAGTTATAGTTTCTTGGCAAGTACCATAACTCAACACTTTAGCGTAGTTGTTGTATCTTCATGATGTCGTGTACTTGGGTCCTACTCAGGACTAATTGCGTGTGTTCTTTCATAGAATGTTCACTTCTCCTTAAGGTCCAACTAATTTAAAGTCAAGTCAATGTTCACTAATTCCGTTATTAGGTTTCAATTAACCCGTAGTGCACGGTTAAATAAGTCTATCTGTTCCTGTCTCAGTTCATAAAATCAGTTTCTTCAGCCGTGAATCCCGTCACGCAACAAACACTTCTAAACTCGAAAACAATCTCGTCACGATTCGCAATCTCAATAATTCAGATCAGAACTGCTCTCGTACGTCTGCACTGGATGAGTTCTAGCAAGCGACTTCTTCTGTGGAAGAGCATTGTAGGCGCATTGAATTTCTTCGTTGCGCTTACAACTCTCTTCAACATAAAAGTTATCTCTGATGACATTACTTTGGACTTAACTTTTGAAATATTAATTTCACATTTGTCACATGGATATTTGTCCATTGCTGAAATACGAAGTTTCTTCTTTCTCTTTCGCTAACAAATATGCTCATTGGCGTACAACGTAGTTGTTGACGAAACTCTTTCGTGTTAGCTCATCGGCAAACATGTCGTAACTCCCAAGATAACTTTCCCTACTCCATGTTCTTTCTTAATTGACTTTAGGGTGGTCGTTGTGGCGTTACAATAAGACGCAACACACGGTCAAATCCTGTAAAAAGGATAACTCTGTTGATAAGCTTTTCCTATTAACAGTATTATCCCCTCATTTGGAAACTAAACTGAATTTAGTGAGAGGGTTATACGTGGCAACATAGAGACAGGGTTTTCTGTTATTTACATAAAATCACACTAAACTGCAGTAGTAATGGTACGGTTATAACCCGAACTCACCGTCCTGTGATGAGTTTTTCAACCACTATCCATAGAAGCTCCGGATGGCAGCACACAAACAGCTGACAAGCTTCGGCTGCCTCCAGATTCTAGTCCCGAGGCTTCGGGCCGTTTTCAGTCTGCCCTTTCTCAAAGTCACTTATGACAGAATTGCTCGACAGTCGCTAGAATGATTCCGCATGCTTGCACTGGATCTTCACAGTATTGTGCGTAAAACTCGGGCTGTTGTTGGAGTTCCACTGCGACTGAGTAGCAGCCTGCCTACGCAACAAATTGTTGTGTCGTATCTCCAATGGACGCTACATTCCTTTTCCGTAGGTGATCGGGCAGCATTCCACAAAGTCAGATAAACTAACTAAAGCTGTACATAATGTAGTGGCACTGCTCTTCCACGCCAAGTTACAGTTGCACAAAAGAGGCATGCTATATTCTCTTTTCTCTATGAGGTAGTGGGTGGGTTAACTAAGGCATTTGATTGTGTTGATCAAAAAATATTGCTCCAGAAGTTGGACCATTACGGAATACGGGGAGAAGCTCACAATTGGTTCACCTCTTAATTTAGCAACAGGCAGCAAAACGTCATTATTCACAATGTTGATAACGGCTGTGATGTGAGGTCTGAGTGGGGTACTGTCAAGTTGGGGGTGCGCCAGGGATCAGTGTTTGAGCCACTTCTGTTCCTTGTTTACATAAATGACGTGCCCTCTAGTATTACTGGTAACTCTCAAATACTTCTGTTTGCTGATGACACTAGCTTGGTACTAAAGGATGTTGTGTGCAACATTGGCTCGGTTTCAAATAGAGAAGTACATGACGTATGTTCATGGCCTGTAGAAAATAAACTAACACTAAATCAGAGTAAGACTCAGTTTTTACAGTTTCTAACACACAATTCTTATTTTCATTCGATTATGCTTATTTTCATTCGCTTATGTCGTATGGTATTATATTTTGGGGTAACTCTTCCATTCTAAAAGGACATTTTTGGCTCAGAAACTGGCGGTTCGGGCAATAATTGGTGTAAGTTTACGAACCTCTTGTGGACCCCTGTTCACGAGTATGGGTATTTTGACACTGGCCTCTCAATATATATATTCCTTACTGTCATTTCTTGTTAACAATATTTGCTTATTCCCAAGAATAAGCAGCTTTCACTCGGTTAATACAGAAATCAAACGTGCATTTGGATCGAACTTCCTTAACTCTTGTGCAGAAGGGTATGCAGTATACTGCTACGTCCATTTTCAATAAGCTACCACTCAAATTCAAAAATCTTAGCAGTAATCCACGCGCTTTCAAATCGAAACTGAAGTGTTTCCTCATAGTTCACTCCATCTATTCTGTCGAGGAGTTCCTTGAAAAATAAAGCTGATTCTTATTGCATTGTTGATTGCGTTTACTTAAACTTATGGACTGACTTTTTTCGGGTTCATGAACAGTTATTTTTAACTGTTACTACTTTTATGTTGTAAATTCATGTACTGACACATTCCATGACCTTGGAGATTAGCTCCTCAATTTGATCCTAAGGAACGTGACGTGTAAATAAAAATAAATAAATAAATCTCATCGAATAAACGGAATATTACTGAAATTAACACCGTGCTCTGATTGAATTAGTTGATGGGGCATGATTATCCGATGCCACGCACCAGAGTGACTACCGGAAACGCAAACAAAGCTCTCACGCGTTTCAATTGAGCAAAAAGAGATACTACACAGCGCAGCCGTACTCACCGTCGTCCTAGGGAAGAGTAACCTAATTTTTTCTGCCGTTCGGGTCCCACACACGGTGGCCGGAAGGGCTCAGAGAGGGTAAGCGGTTTCTACCTGTACCAGCCTCCCAATGGGTGGTGACCAGTGGCCACTAATGACTCTCTGGCCCATCCTAGCCGTGTTCGAAGCTCTACACAATGGCTGGCTGCACTGCTGTTAACATCCATAAAACAATGTAGCGTCTCACATGGAGCCGTTACAACCGACTTGACAGAGTCTTAAGAAGTTCTGGTCTTATGGCAATTCAGTAAACGGATTGCGGCCATCTGTCCAGGCACGCTGTGACCAACAGTGGCACTGAAACAATGGATGACAAAAAAGGCTGAAATACTAAAAGTCTTTTCCCGGGACTGCTTCCCAGCGGTAGATCGCAGTGTAGCTGCTCCTTTAAATCATTCTACGAACGACAAAATGACATACATCGAAATACGTAACCAAGCGACGAGAACGCAACTGAAATCACTCAAAAGAGGAAAAGGCCACAGGATCAGACGGGACAACGACTCGATTCTTCACGCACTATGTGAAAGAGACCTGCCCCTCTTCTGGCAGCAATCTATCATAGACTCCGGAGGGGCAAATGTTTCTAGCGTTTGGATAAAAAAAAAAAAAAAAAAAAAAACACTGGTCATTTCCGTTTTCAAGAAGGGTCGTCGAACAGACGCACCAAACTGTAGCCCTACATATCTGACGTCGGTTTGTTTTACATTTCTGGAACATGTTTTATACTTGCGTATTATATCATTTATGGACACCCAAAAATCTGCTCCATAGGAACCAACGTGGGCTCTGAAAACAACGATCATGTGAAACTCAGCTTCCTCTGTTCGTCATGGATGCTGTGTTCCTTGATTTCCGGAAGGCGTCCGATACATTTCCGCATTGTTACCTAATGAACGAAATACGAGGGTACGGAATATCAGACCAACAGTGCGATTTGATTGTAGAGTTTCTAGAAAATAGAGCACACAGCATGTCATTCCCAACGATGGGAAGTCTTCCAATCACAGCCATGCCCCAAGGGAGTGTTATAGGACCATTACTCTTCACAATACACATAAGTGAACGAGTTGACAACGTCGGAAGTTCCATGAGCATTTTCGTTATGATTCTGCTGTATGCAAAGAAGTCGAAATGTTAGAAACTTGTAGCGAAATGCGGAAGGCCTTCAGAGGATCAACGCCTGATGTGGGGAGTGGCAGGTGATCCTCAATATATACAAATTTAACTTGTTGGGAATATACACACACAAAGACACTTTACAATATGATTCCACGATTACAGAGCTATCACTGGCAGCAGTTAATTTCATAAAATATCTAGAAGTATGCCTACGGACAGGTTTGAAGTGGAGCGATGCCGAACAATTTACTTTCGGGTAATATATGTGCCAGACTGAGATTCACTGGAAGAATACTTTGGAAAACTAATCCATTAACAGAGGAAGTAGATTAGAAAACACTTCTTCTACATATTGCTTTGAAAAAAGCGACAGCTTATGTTCTCAGTTAGTGCAATTAGGTGATTTGAAAGCGTAAATGAGAAATCTCTGCACAAAAAGATCGACAACCAACTAAAAATCGTGTGTTTTCTTATATATTGCAGTAAAGTCAACGAAATGAAGCAGAATCTCACACACGGACAATATCATATAGGAATTACATAACACAAAAAACGCACTTGAAAATGGGAATCATTTCCCGAAACGCGTCGTGCGAAAAATAAAATAAAGAAAATCATGATGGTAGCAGATGAGTTATTTATAAACAAATCTACTGTTTTCACAGTCGCAGGCTTTCAGAACCATTTATAATGGATCAAATCAGATCATGACAGTAGATTTAATTTTGTATGAAATCTATTTCCTAAGCGTAGACGAACCTGTTTCGTGGTAAACAAGAGGTAGTCCCAACAATGAGACATGTGTCAAAAGATCTGAAAGACATAGTTTTGAGTGTAAATACTGTGCTGATATGTAAGAACTATTAATGAATCTGTTTAGATAGATATGTTCACGCAATATAGAGCTCCGATTTTTTAAAAAGGTTCTTTTGGTTCGTTTTGCAGTAAATCCACCAATCGTGAGTAAGCGCCTTTGCAGACAGGTGAATATTTGGAATGATAAACAGTCTCCCACAACGACTGCAGATGTGACGTATACTGTGCTTATCGACCCCAGAAACAACAGTTCTTCCAATGAGAAAGGGCTGCCGTTGGATGGCATCGCAGAGGACGGCGCTTATGAGGGGGACCAACGCTGATGGCATAACCGTCGCCGCCTCCACATTTTTCTGGTGCCGCGGTGAGTTTGCTTAAGCCCGCGGCCGTCGTCTTGCGCATTTCTCTTGCGTTAATTCCGTCATTTCTTTGCGTCCCTCTCCGGTATTCCACTTGCACCTTGTCCCCTCGCGTCTCTGCTGATCCGGCTTTCCTATTCGTCTTCCCAGCCTCGCACCCCTCCTGCCTTTAACTCGGCTCTACGAATATTTTTTTTCGGAATTTCGCGTCCCCCTTAAGTAGCACTGCATCGTAACTGCTCCATAGTTTGAAGCGGCTCAGATTATACGGAGTTAGTGCGAGGGGGCGGGGGCGTTCACGTTTCGTGTATTTCATATAATGAGCACTTCTACTGAAAACAAAGTATATTTTAAAGAAGAAGCAGTATCTCGAAAATGTAATGACAAGTCTGCAGAGAAAAGACGTTCAGTTGAGCATAAATTGTAGCGTTATTACCCCCACCCTCCGCCTTACATTAAAAAAAAATACTCTAAAGGAAGAAATGCAACACCGTCAAGAACGAGGTATTTCTGTTGACAAGTGAGAACACGGGTAGTTCGTCTTGCTAGGAGTATATGATAACAGATTCACACCAGATGAAACACACATGTAACATTAGAGTGTGCCAAAAGAGTCGCATAAATACACAGCTTACTCCTTTCCGAGGGTTTGCAAGCAGGGAAACGATCATAAAGATAGTGATAGTCCTAAGCATCATGGCATCGTGTGAAAGATAGCCCGAAACATCTTAGGCCTTTTGTTGGAATTCGGCATTGATTCTTGCGGATTACGGAGACAGAGGAGACAGAGTAAGTTTCCCGTTCGTCGTGATCCATACGTGTTCAGCTAGCAAGAGCTCTGGTGGTCTTGCTGGCCACGACAGTGGTTGTACACATCAATGAGCACACTGTGTCGCAGCAGCTGCATGCGGACGTGCATTGTCCTACTGAAAAAGCACGTCAACTTCCTATCGAAGGAACGGCAGCAGCTCTGGAACAATAGCCTGTGTAGTGTAGCGGGCACTGGGTACTTTACCCTGCAGAAACACCGAATGTGACCACAAGTCTTAACTGATGGTCCATCGCACACATGCTCCATAATATTTATCTCTGGGAGTTTGGTGGCCAGCGGAAGTTTTTAAACTCAGAAGAGTGTTTCTGGAGCCACTCTATAGAAATTCTGTACGTGTGGTTTGTCGCATTGTCCTGATGGAATTGCCCAAGTCCGTCGGAACGCACAATGGACATGAATGGATGCAGGTGATCAGACAGGATGCTTACGTACGTGTCACCTGTCAGAGTCGTATCTAGATGTAACAGGGGTGCCATATCACTCCAACTGCATCACGCCCCACATCATTACAGAGCCTCCACCAGCTTGAAGACTCCCCTGCTGACATGCAAGGTCCATGGATTCATAGCGTTGTCTGCATACCCGCACACGTCCATCCGCTCGAGACAATTTGAAACGAGACTCATCCGACCAGGCAACATGTTTCCAGTCGTCAATGGTCCAATGTCGGTGATGACGAGACCAAGCGAGGCGGCGTAAAGCTTTGTGTCCTGCAGTCATCAAGCGTACACGAGTGGGCCTTCACTCCGAAAGCCCATATCGATGATGTTTCATTGAATGGTTCGCACGCTGACTCATGTTGATGGCCCAGCATTGAAGTCTGCAGCAGTATGCGGAAGGGTTGCACTTCCGTCACGTTGAACGATTCTCTTCAGCCGTCGTTGGGGCTGTTCTTGCCAGATATTTTTCCGGCCGGAGCGATGTCGGAGATTTAATGTAATACCGGATTCCTGATATTCACGGTACACTCGTGAAATGGTCGTACTGGAAAATTCGTGCGCCGGCTATAACACCACGTTCAAACCCACTTAAATCTTGATAATCTACAATTGTATCAGCAGTAACCGACCCAAAAATTGCGCCAGACACTTGTTATATAGGCGTTGCCCACCGCAGCGCCGTACTCTGCCTGCTTACATATCTCTGTATTTGAATACCCATACCTATACCAGTTTCTTTGGTGCCACATAAATATGATACATATCCTTCTAAGTGGGGGCAAAACATAATTCAACCAAAACGCAAGAAAAATAACGAAAATCACCAGGTGACTATAGGGTCAGTAAATCGCAGTATCTAAAATCTTGGAGTACATAGTTCATGAATATTTTAGGTATTACATCAAATTTATTACATCCACTATAAATGCCAAGCAGGCTTCCGAAAACACCATATTAAAGGAACTGCACTATTCGAGATGACTGACGACATCAATCATACCAAGCACAGACGTGAAGAGACCGTCCCAATAGCTACCTGATTTGAACTAGACTCTTAAGTATTTGATTTCGATATTTTATTAATATGAAACAGCTGATTTTCCCAAACAGTGTAAAACTGAAGTTCTATAGGTACCCCAAAAGCAGTCATTTGTGGGTCGAAATTGTCATAATAGAAAAATGTTCTATATGGAGTGCTTTGCCGGCCGAAGTGGCCGTGCGGTTAAAGGCGCTGCAGTCTGGAACCGCAAGACCGCTACGGTCGCAGGTTCGAATCCTGCCTCGGGCATGGATGTTTGTGATGTCCTTAGGCTAGTTAGGTTTAACTAGTTCTAAGTTCTAGGGGACTAATGACCTCAGCAGTTGAGTCCCATAGTGCTCAGAGCCATATGGAGTGCTTTGGAGTTCTGTCCTTCGTCCACTTCTTTCCTCATTGTATTCCTCATTGTATATCGATGATATTGCACCTGTGCTTCACTCACGTAACTATCGCACATATTTCGTAAAAGACGCGATGTCTCAGGAACAGTGATCTCAGCAAGATGTTGTAATGAATGAGAAAAATGTGCCTCGAGCGTTATTTCTTTTGTTGATGATTACTGGTTTCGATGTTCCCAGCAGATATTTCAGATGTGAATGACGTAAAACTAATGTATCTCACCGCACTATTGACAAACTGCACCTTGCGGTGCCAAAACTGAAGATGGTCTGATGTACAGATCGAAATCGGTAATTATGAATGAAAACACATACGAAACTGGTGTAATATTAACAAGTGTTATCTTTGGAAACCAACTGAGCTACTCTGTGGATACACAAGTTTAGAATCTTCGATACTATAAAAATCTCACAGCCACTCATGTCTGTCTCTGTACATATAGTTGTCATGACAGCCAAAAACCTGTTTGCGAAATCAAATATTAAATATTGTACAATATTACACCAGTGTAGTGTATGTCCTTATTCACTATGTATAACAAATTCTACCGAGAGCTTACTCAACAGTCAATGAATCCGAAACGAGAGATCATTAGTGAAATAAATAGTGATCTAGACGGTGTTTCCGCATTTATTTCCGCTTATATGCTGACGATATCCAGATATACACAAGTGTCTATCCCGACACTGCCGCCGTGTCAGGTATGAATAATGATTTATTTAGTGTCACGATGGGTACAAAACTTGGGTTTCATACACTTAGAAGTCGCACGCTGGTCATTCTGTATCTTTATACTCGTACACGTCCATCAGCTCGATGCAATTTGCAATGACACTTGTCCCACCAGGCTACATGTTTCCAGTCATTAGCAGTCCAATGTTCAATGACAGGCCCTGGCGAGGTGTAAACCTTTGTGTCGTGCAGTCATCAAGGGTAGCCTACATGAGTGTGGCTATACCAATGATGTTTCGTTGAATGGTTCGCACTCTGACACTTTTTGGTAGCCCACCATTTAAATCTGGAGCAAGTTGCGGAAGGGTTGCACTGCTGTCACGTTGAACGATTCTATTCAGTCGTCTTTGGCCCCGTTCTTGCAGCATCTTTTTTCCGGCAGCAGCGATGTTGGAGATTCGATGTTTTACTGTATTCCTGATATTCACGATACACTCGTGAAATGGTTGTACGGGAAAATCCCTACTTCATCGCTATCCCAGAGGTGCTGTGTCCCATCGCTCGTGCACCGGCTATAACACCACATTCAAACTCACTAAAATCTTGACAACCTCCGATTGTAGCAGCAGTCAGCGATCTAACAAATGCGCCAGACACTTGTTGTCTTATATAGGCGTTGCGCCGGCCGGATTGGCCGAGCGGTTCTAGGCGCTACAGTCTGGAACCGCGCGACCGCTACGGTCGCAGGTTCGAATACTGCCTCGGGCATGGATGTGTGTGATGTCCTTAGGTTGGTTAAGTTTAAGTAGTTCTAAGTTCTAGGGGACTGATGACCACAGCAGTTAAGTCCCATAGCGCTCAGAGCCAAAAATCGGGTCAGTAGCGCCCAGGAAATTTTTGAGGGGCTTGAACTGGTTGATGAGAATTTTCTGTGCTCTATTGTGACTGGAGATGAAACGTGGGTAGCTCATTACACGTCTGATGAGAAAAGACAGTTGTCATAGTGCCGTCACGCCAATTCCCCAGCTACGATTTTGTGAGACCCGGATAACCTCAAAAGAAACATTCAAAATAAAAGGAATGGAATATTAATGAGAGGAATGTGCTTGTTGCAAGACAATACCCATCCTCACACTTCCTTAACTCTTGCACTCATTTGGTTGAGATGTTCTAAAACCCCATATTTCCCTGCTTTGGCACCTTCAGATTATTATTTTTTTACCTCCACACCAGTGGAGCTAAATTTTCAACCTACGAGCAGGTGCAGAAAGAGGTTGTGAAGTGGTGTAAGGAGCTAATAGGAGAGTTGTCCGAGGAGGGCATAAAGAAGCTTGTGCCATGGCTTGCAACGTTATGAGTATGTAGGTGAGCTAATTGGTCGCCGAGAATTGTTACAAGGTACGATGAATTTGAAGTAAAGTTGAATGCTAGCAGGCCTGTGGCTCAGGGCCGGCCGCAGCAGCTGCTCCAAGCCAGCCAGGGGTGAAAACGAGCAGTGCAGCTGGATGTGAGAAAATCCCAAAAGAGGGGAGCTGGACAATGGTCGCTCGCATAGAAGAATGCGAAATGACCAGCAACAGAGGAGTGTCAGACAAGCTGAAAGAGGGCTTCTTACAGCTCTTCAAGTCTATAATAATTTACAATCAAATATTAATGCAGATATGAATACTTCAGTGGTCGCAGAAAACTGAGGCACATCCAATGAAACAACAATATTTCGGTAACTTTAAAACTACAGAAGTTAATATTTCAGAGCGATTAAGCATTTACACAATGAACCTCTGATTTAAAAACTTTTCGCTTCATGTGATTTCTACAAATTATATCTCAGATGATAGCATTGCATGAAAGCTATCATTCCGGAAAGCCACACATCTGTATCTATTTTATAGATTGACTTACGTCTTTGATATATTATTTGCTATGGAAATGTTTGTCAGAACGTCATAGTTGCCACAGTTACACAGCAAAGAAATACAGCATGAATACCTCATATTTTGACATGTTTGTGTATTTATATAATGAACTATTTATTATTTTGCCAGTCAACTGTTGATTGCATGGGCTTTAAAAAACTATGATAATTTAAATGATGTGTACCACATGGGTTAGCGGACACCACAATTGAAATACAACCAAAAGACACTTCTCTCAAGAAAGCACAAATTATTGTTTAACCAAAATTTAACGTGGTTTCGTTCTCATTTAATGTGAGCGCAGTTGGACTAGAGTACTAGCTTATTTATTTATGAACAAAGGTTTATTTGTAAGGTCTGCGTGTGATTATTTAAATATTGTTGTAGAACGTTAGTTTCTTCTGCGAAAGTGGTCATGTTGAATGAAATCGTGTCTGTGGAATGTAATAATGATGTATTTTTGGTGGGGGCGGCCTTCAGTCAATGGAAAAGCAGACAGTAGCGGAACACCACAGCAATCAAGTGGAGACTGGGACGTATCGAGTGAAGAGCCAAAAGGAGCGATTCAGGACACTTTGTGTCAGGTGCTGGAAGAAGGCAGACGAGCCTAAGGTAACCTGCACGATTCAGTCATATAGATAATTGATTCTGGGTGGTGGACAGCCGCTCCAATACTCTGACTTTTGAAGGAACTCAAACTCATGCTATTACGGTATCAGGGATAGACAACGTATGAGTTATCATTCTTTTTGTTGTGTGTGTTAATTTGTGAATAATCACGTTGAACTCTGAACTGTTTTGAGATGTGATTACGAAATGACCTCAGTTGCTGTGTATCTTTGATAAGTATTTTCGAGGTTTGGGGATTTTGCTACCACTCTTGTAACGCTCTCAATGTAACTTTATTGCATTTGATAAGGGCATTTCCTGTCACTATTTAATAGAATATCGTAAGACCACTTGACGTTTCTTTGAGATGTCGTTTCTTGAGTAAACATTATTCAACATAAGTATCTGTCGTCTACATTAGTTACCGACTTTAGAAAAGAATCCTTGTTATCAAGTTACTCATTTAACTCCTGTTTAGTATTCCTGTATATTTTATTAACTCGCAATTCTAGTCAGTGCATAAACTATTTGATTGCAGGATCACAGCTACAGATTATTATTCGCAGCGAATTAGCTGCAGGCCATGGAAGCAGACGTACACTGCTCGACCATACGTCAAGCTATATCTTTTTAACAGAGTCATGCTTAACCCAAGTGCCTAAAGTACGAGTAACTTCAGGGAAAGATACAGTTGGTTTGCTTGTACAGGTCGCTCTTAGGAAGAGCAACTGCTCAGCAGTAAAAATTAGGTACCGTCACAAGCTCTCCAGATACATTGAACAGGATGGTGTTTATGCGGAAAAATGGGGAACAAATTTTTTCAAGTACACTTTTTATAAAAAAATATAAAAATTTAGTGAACTTACTTCCTGAAGAAGCCTCGTATTTGACGCGGCTGTATTATTTTGCACGGTGAAGTGAACAATATATCTCTCCTTTGGGGCGTTAGTTACATTGCTTTAGCATGCTCTTGCGGAAACCGTGGTTACCATATTCAAGACAGTCGTGGGATGGCGACCAACTCAAGCAGCAATGTCGCAGAATGATAAACCATAATCTCGATTAGCCTCGATCCTGGAGCTGTCGAACTGCGACACTAGCTGATAGTTTCTCCTTACAGCATCTACATCTACATCTACATCTACATGATTACTGTGCAATTCCATTCCTGAGCAGCACGCGGGAAAAACGAACACCTAAACCTTTCTGTTCGAGCTCTGATTTCTCTTATTTTATTTTGATGATAATTCCTACCTATGTAGGTTGGGCTCAACAAAATATTTTCGCAATCGGAAGAGAAAGGTCGTGACTGAAAGTTCGTAAGTAGATCTCGACGCGACGAAAAACGTCATTGCTTTAATGACTTCCATCCCAACTCGCATATCATATCTGCCACACTCTCTCCCCTATTACGTGATAATATAAAACGAGCTGCCTTTTTTGCAACCTTTCGATGCCCTCCGTCAATCCCACCTGGTAAGGATCCCACACCGCGCAGCAATATTCTAACAGAGGACAAATGAGTGTAGTGTAAGCTGTCTCTTTAGTGGACTTGTTGCATCTTCTAAGTGTGCTGCCAATAAAACGCAACCTTTGGCTCGCCTTCCCTACAATATTGTCTATGTGGTCTTTCCATTCGAAGTTGTTCATAATTTTAACACCCAGGTACTTGGTTGAATTGACAGTCTTGAGAATTGTACTATTTATCGAGTAATCGAATTCCAACGGATTTCTTTTGGAACTCATGTGGATAACCTCACACTTTTCGTTATTTAGCGTCAACTGCCACCTGCCACACCATACAGCAATCTTTTCTAATTCGCTTTGCAACTGATACTGGTCTTCGGATGACCTTACTAGACGGTAAATTACAGCATCATCGGCGAACAACCTAAGAGAACTGCTCAGATTGTCATCCAGGTCATTTAGGTCATTTATATAGATCAGGAACAGCAGAGGTCCCAGGACGCTTCCCTGGGGAACACCTGATATCACTTTAGTTTTACTCGATGATTTGCCGTCTATTACTACGAACTGCGACCTTCCTGACAGGAAATCACGAATCCAGTCGCACAACTGAGACGATACCCCATAGGCCCGCAGCTTGATTAGAAGTCGCTTGTGGGGAACGGTGTCAAAAGCTTTCCGGAAATCTAGAAATACGGAATCAACTTGAGATCCTCTGTCGCTAACGGCCATTACTTCGAGCGAATAAAGAGCTAGCTGCGTTGCACAAGAACGATGTTTTCTGAAACCATGCTGATTACGTATCAATAGATCGTTCCCTTCGAGGTGATTCATAATGTTTGAATACAGTATATGCTCCAAATCCCTACTGCAAACCGACATCAATGATATATGTAGGCACAACCAATATTTAAGAAAAAATTATAAACTTCATTATGGTTTCTAATAATCATAATGTAATCAGTTTCACTTCTATCTATTTCCTGGAGTTGTACTGAAGTCCTAATCATTTGTATATCCGAGGATATGGTACAGTCCATTGTAATTTAACGTTCCCTGAGTGCCGCTTTATTATTTTGCAGTATTAATGGCCAGCTGTATTCATCTTCTGTCCATTAAGTCGGGATTTTATTCCTGGTGCATTAGCGATGTCAGTACAGTGACAACGGTGTCAAGTCGGACTAATAACCAAAAATAACAGTTGTGCATTCAACAAGTCACGTGTGAGCAGGCAGTGTTAAGTAGCGGACGTGCGACTACCGTGTGTCAACGTTGTTGTGGAGTAACGAAATTATCTTCTCTGAATCAAGTATTCAAGACATTCTCCAGACTGTATCGAAGAAGAGGTAAGAAGTATATCGCGTTCACCTTGACTCGCGAACAGAAATATACGCTTGGACGCCTGCCGCGACTCGACTGAAATGTAAGACGCGGACAACCCTTTTCTGGAAAAAACACTACTTGCCAGGAGACAAGGGGTTATTAATATAAGCTTATTACAAAACAACAAAGTGCAGAAGGGGTCTCGGATGGTTCACCAAGACTGAAGAAGGTGCGAATGTGATGCGCGACTTGAACATCCCAAAGAAGGACTTTTCTGACAGTTAGGCTGTGTGAACATTCTGCGCTTTGTACTGAGGGAGGGAGTATCTGGAATAGCTGAAGCATCAAATCCACAATCTCAATCTTGCTCTGTCTTTTATTAATTCAATATCGAAACTTTTTGGACACAGTGATTATGTTCAAATCTCTCTTTCTCGATCTCATACACACACACACACACACACACACACACACACACACACACACACACACACGTAATTTTATTACACATTCAGGACTTCATGTATGGAGTTGATGGGGCTCTCTCACTTAGCAGACACTGTCTATCTGGCCTCCACGAAATTTTTTGTGTATTATTCTCTTGATGTTCTGAGCTCGTTCATCACGCCTATGGCCAGCAAAGACTTGACAATTTCCCAGTCACGTGGTATGCCAAGCAATCACATACGCTCTAGCGGCAAAAGCATAACCCCGCCAACACAGCAGCTTCATTTTCCTTTCAATGTCCATGACTGAATTAATTTTCATTGTTGACGACAATGTATCCATATGTCCATACTGATACTACTACTATACTACACTCAACAGGTTTGGAAACACCTGTTGATTATAGACAATGGAATAAATTATGACAGTCCATTTTATTGTTTTCTAAATGTTTATTAAGTTCAAACAGTGCACATGTAAATGCAACTATTAAATTTTAGGTTCCTCAGAAGTAGCCACCCTTTTTTTTTAATCCTGCATTGCATACTCTCGGCATGATATGTGTCAGTTTTGCCAGGGTTTCAGTTGGAATTATTCTCCATTCTTGCAACAGTTCTTTCCACAACTGTGTCCTATTCATGACTCCCCATATTCGGATCCTCCTGTCCAACTCATCCCATAGTTGCTCGATTGCGTTACAAACAGGGGGACTGGGGAGGCCATGACATGTTTCTCAAAATTTTCAGAATCTCTAGAGATATCGTGTTGATGTTCTTGTGGTCTTCAGTCCAAAGACTGGTTTGATCCATCTCTCCGTGCTACTCTATCCTGTGCAAGCCTCTTCATCTCCGAGTAACTACCGCAACCTACATCCCTCTGAGTCTGCTTACTGTATTCATCTCTTGGTCTTTACCATTTTTACCCCCCCCACGCTTCCCTCCGATACTAAATTGGTGATCCCTTGATGTTTCAGAATGTGTCCTACTAACCGATACCTTCTTTTGGTCAGGTTGTACCACAAATTCCTCTTCTCTCCAATTCTATTCAGTACCTCCTCATTAGTTATGTGATCTACCCATCTAATCTTCACTATTCTTCTTTAGCACCACATTTCGAAAGCTTCTATTCTCTTCTTATCGTATATGTTTCACTTCCGCACATGGCTACACTCCATACAAATACTCTGAGAAAGGACCTCCTGATACTTAAATCTATACTCGTTGTTAACAAATTTCTCTTCTTCAGAAGCGCTTTTCTTACCATTGCTAGTCAGACCTCACATAGTTCTAACAGAAGCAGGCTGTATATTTCGGGTCGTTGTCTTGCTGCAAGAGAAACTCTTTCCCAATCGGACGCAAAACAGATACTTTGACTTGACACTGGAGAATTTGATGATAATCCTTTTTGTTTCATTTTGCCATCTACTTTCTCCAAAAACAATCCTCACACTATTACAGAATCCCCACCATGCTTCACAGTTGGAATTACGAAGTACTCAAGCATTCATGGGGTAAACGACTTGCGAAATGACAGCGATTACTCCCGAACATTTCGAGCTTGCATCCATCAGTGAATAAGGGTTTTCCAATTCCCTGCTGTGCAGTGTAGGTGTGTCGTAGCTTATTGCAGCTTTATTGCCTTGCAATAGTTTCTTTACTGCTACATGATCCTGGAGGTTGTTTTCTGCTAGGGGCCATCTCACTCTTACGCACTCACTGATGTATTCCTTGTTGCGTTTAGTTCAGCAGTCAATTCACCGACAGTCAGAATGAGATTTTCACTCTGCAGAGGAGTGTGCCCTGATGTGAAACTTCCTGGCACATTTTTAACTGTGTGCCGGACCGAGACTCGAACTCGGGACCTTTGCCTTTCGCGGGCAAGTGCTCTAACAACTGAGCTACCCAAGCACGACTCACACCCCGTCCTCACAGCTTTACTTCTGCGAGTACCTTGTGCAATACCTTCCAAACTTTACAGAAGCTCTCCTGCCAGGAAGTTTCAAAAAAATGGCACAAATGGCTCTTTTGGGACTTAACTTCTGAGGTCATCAGTCCCCTAGAGCTTAGAACTACTTAAACCTAACTAACCTAAGGACATCACACACATCCATGCCCGAGGCAGGATTCGAACCTGCAACCGTAGCGGTCGCGCGGTTCCAGACTGTAGCGCCTAGAACCGCTCGGCCACTCCGGCCGGCAGGAAGTTTCAGTTTTCAATCTGTTACGTTTATTGGTCACTACCAAACATTTTTTTCTGAAGGACTGACACATTTCAGGATGCCCCTGAGCGAGAACGATCATCACAGTATCCTGTATCTCGCTGCCAGTGTATAGTCTTGACAGCTCCGTTCATGGAAACCTCTTATTTCTTTTATATTTGTCGGGCCCCATTGCCTTCTTGGTGCAAAATGATTATCTCAGCCGCGGATCACACGGAATCTGGCATTTTGCGGCCATTTTCAATTACTTTCGCTGCGTTTATTGCCTTCTTTCGTGGTATGTCCTACTTTCATACAAACGGAACTACAACAGAAGAAATTATAAGCAACGTACCTCTAGACCAGGGCGTCCCAACCTTTTCAGCTGGCGGACCCCTTTTTCAGTCGAAAATCCATGGCGAACTCCTAGTCAGTCAGGAGCACAGTAACTTTAAATTTCAGAGCAAAACCCATGGGAACTGAAAGCTTCTTAATGCAAGTGCCATGTTCCTTTACTCCCTTTGTTCAGCACAATATAGCCTGATTAAAATTACTTGGTAATTGAAATTTCACACGATGGAGCTGTCTTTCTCCAAGAGCAATCAACGTCACGTCCAAACTGTTCGTTGCTGACAAGCTGCCGCTTATGGTCTGTTCACTTCCACTATTTGGCTACTGTTGTGTAAGGAGCATGCATATTTCGTAACAGTCGTGTGTGTGTGGGTGTGGGTGTGCGTGTGTGTGGTTTTTCGTGAAATCCGAAGCAAAATGTTCATGTGTACGCAAATTCTTCCTTTGGTCGTCCTCCCTCCTCATTCATTTCAACTGGAAACTTCCCGTGTTGTGAAGGCAATGCACCCTTCTTCAATGATCCTGACTTCAGCCACCGATCCATGTTAGAAGTAGTAAACTGGTCAAAAATCGACTTATGAAATAGGTAGTGAACTGACAAAGCAAGTTTAACATTTAATGATGCCTGGGGCCGCATACGTGGCAGCGAGCGCTGTGATTGGTCGACAAAGCTCGCTCCGCGCATGCGTAAAAGGTTTCATCGCATATAGCGCCGTGAGCCGGTGCACAAACGACCCCTGTATTGTTGCTATACAGTCGATCAGAGAAGCCGCATTCTCCGTCACTAAACTGCGTAGACGTTCTCACTTAGGAACGGCAAAGACTGCTTGGGGATACGACTTGAAGTAAAAGTACACATGTTTCTCACACGAAAAAAAAAACAGTGATGAATAAGATTTTCACATTTTTATTCAATAATTTTTGTCATTATTTTACACGATTTGGTGAAAGGTGGCCGCGGACGCCCTAGAAAGAGCCGGCGGACCCCTAAGGGGTCCGCGGACCACAGGTTGGGAAGCCCTGCTCTAGACAGTCGTACCGGTCGTACCACCTACTGGCGTCACCTGGCGTCTTCAGTAGAAGTACTTGGACAGGTAAAATAGCTTATATAAAACTAAGCAATGCGAATATTTACCTGTGAATACTATAGGTGTCATTGTTAATCGTTACTGGAACGTACTATTTTGTAACATAGATCACTCCCATTTTTCTCCGTTGTAGTGCGCACCACGATGTTTCCAAACTTATGTAGGGTAGTGCACATATGAACTGACCTAAAATTTGTCCGTTTTTGTACGCCGAGCTGTCGCGAAATCTTATACTGCTAAAGCACTTCTATTCAAAGTGGCACAGCTTCCATAAACGGATTCGGTTTCTACCGAGGTACTAGTGGCAAGAGGGAAAAAAAAGGGAAGGAAAGCCTCGCCTAGGGAAACAAGACGATAAGCCGTCTCGCCTGCGTATCGCGAGACGGGAAGTGACGTCCGCGCAGCACAAGCGACTACGGGGAGCCCTTCGCCACTCGCGCAAAAGAAATTGGATTTGCGTGGGAAACGCGGGCGCGATACACAGCGGCGCCCGTGCCAGCGCCGGCAACAATGTAATCCCCTTACCGTAGCCTGCGAGCTGGTAGCTGCGAGCCGGTAGCGGCCACCGGGGATTCCCCGCGCGTCTTCCTCACTCGCCGGCGGCAGACGTCTCGGAATTAGTTGATAAACAGCTTGAGCCGCCGGGGAATTGCGAGGGGCGGCAGGCGAGCCCCGGCGCTCGCCCCGGCTGCAGAATGCTGAGTCGTGCCTTAGGGGGTTCCCACCGAAGAAGCGCGGGTGCCAGTTAAAATTCCGGCACACTCGGCGTTTAAGTCGAGATTATGTAAGAGGGCAGATCTGCCATTACCATATTTTCGTTCCAGCTAATTCCTCAAGCTCTCGGGCTGAGTGCGGCATGCTGCTTGACCTAAACTTAGAGTATTACTTGAAATGAAGAAGAGGAAGGAGAACAAAACGTGAGTACAAAATCCATAAAAAAACATACCTCAGTTGCTATGTCAGCTAGAACTTACAATACATTCCTGAATATTACGCGATATTGAATGGATTATCGCGTAGCAGCTTTTGATAACGTCGCCAGGTCACGAAAACCGTGGGACGCTGGACTTTACTCAACATTTTAGGGCGTGGATGCTGCTAGAACACATCTCGTATCGCTTTCTCTACACAGCGTGTTACAAAAAGGTACGGCTAAACTTTCAGGAAACATTCCTGACACATAAATAAAGAAAAGATGTTATGTGGGCATGTGTCCGGAAACGCTTAATTTCCGTGTTAGAGTTCATTTTAGTTTCGTCAGTATGTACTGTACCTCCTCGATTCACGTCCGCAGCTCGTGGTCGTGCGGCAGCGTTCTCGCTTCCCACGCCCGGGTTCCCGGGTTCGATTCCCGGCGGGGTCAGGGATTTTCTCTGCCTCGTGATGACTGGGTGTTGTGTGATGTCCTTAGGTTAGTTAGGTTTAAGTAGTTCTAAGTTCTAGGGGACTGATGACCATAGATGTTAAGTCCCATAGTGTTCAGAGCGATTTGAACCATTTCCTCGATCCACCGCTAGTTGGCCCAATTGAAGGAAGGTAATGTTGACTTCGGTGCTTGTGTTGACATGCGACTCATTGCTCTGCAGTTCTGTGAACGTTTGGGCAGGCATTGTTGGTGATGTCTTCATTGGGCCCCATGTTCTTCCACCTACGCTCAATGGAGCACGTTATTATGATTTCACACTGTATACTCTACCTGTGCTGCTAGAACATGTGCCTTTACAAGTACGACAAAACATGTGGTTCACGCACGAAGGAGCTCCTGCACATTTCAAAAATGGTTCAAATCGCTCTGAGCACTATGGGACTCAACTGCTGTGGTCATCAGTCCCCTAGAACTTAGAACTACTTAAACCTAACTAACCTAAGGACATCACACACATCCATGCCCGAGGCAGGATTCGAACCTGCACATTTCAGTCGAAGTGTTCGTACGCATCTCAACAACAGATTCGGTGACCGATGGATTGGTAGAGGCGGACCAATTCCATGGCCTCCACGCTCTCCTGACCTCGACCCTCTTGACTTTCATTTATGGGGGCATTTGAAAGTTCTTGTCCACGCAACCCCGGTACCAAATGTACAGACTCTTCGTGCTCGTATTGTGGACGGCTGTGATACAATACGCCATTCTCCAGGGCTGCATCAGCGCATCAGGGATTCCTGCATATATCCTCGCTAACGGAGGACATTTTGAACATTTCCTGTAACAAAGTGTTTGAAGTCACGCTGGTACGTTCTGTTGCTTTATGTTTCCATTCCATGATTCATGTGATTTGAAGAGAAGTAATATAATGAGCTCTAACATGGAAAGTAAGCATTTCCGGACACATGTCCACATAACATATTTTCTTTCTTTGTGTGTGAGGAATGTTTCCTGAAAGTTTGGCCGTACCTTTTTGTAACAGCCTGTATAAAAAATACGCTAGCTCGTTCGAGTGCGCACCCTATCAATGGTCTCAACAGTTTTTTCACCGAAGTAGATGATGATGATTATGATGATGATGACGGGAATTGCTTGGGGGCACCACGGTGTTGTGTACAAACATACGATGATACGAGTGAGTTGAAAGTAGCTTTAGTGGACCACACCCCACACCGTGGTTCAGGTCGAAAAAAATCGATTTTCTGTTTTCGTCATATTTCGATAGATTATGGTTTTATTTACACTCCTGGAAATGGAAAAAAGAACACATTGACACCGGTGTGTCAGACCCACCATACTTGCTCCGGACACTGCGAGAGGGCTGTACAAGCAATGATCACACGCACGGCACAGCGGACACACCAGGAACCGCGGTGTTGGCCGTCGAATGGCGCTAGCTGCGCAGCATTTGTGCACCGCCGCCGTCAGTGTCAGCCAGTTTGCCGTGGCATACGGAGCTCCATCGCAGTCTTTAACACTGGTAGCATGCCGCGACAGCGTGGACGTGAACCGTATGTGCAGTTGACGGACTTTGAGCGAGGGCGTATAGTGGGCATGCCGGAGGCCGGGTGGACGTACCGCCGAATTGCTCAACACGTGGGGCGTGAGGTCTCCACAGTACATCGATGTTGTCGCCAGTGGTCGGCGGAAGATGCACGTGCCCGTCGACCTGGGACCGGACCGCAGCGACGCACGGATCCACGCCAAGACCGTAGGATCCTACGCAGTGCCGTAGGGGACCGCACCGCCACTTCCCAGCAAATTAGGGACACTGTTGCTCCTGGGGTATCGGCGAGGACCATTCGCAACCGTCTCCATGAAGCTGGGCTACGGTCCCGCACACCGTTAGGCCGTCTTCCGCTCACGCCCCAACATCGTGCAGCCCGCCTCCAGTGGTGTCGCGACAGGCGTGAATGGAGGGACGAATGGAGACGTGTCGTCTTCAGCGATGAGAGTCGCTTCTGCCTTGGTGCCAATGATGGTCGTATGCGTGTTTGGCGCCGTGCAGGTGAGCGCCACAATCAGGACTGCATACGACCGAGGCACACAGGGCCAACACCCGGCATCATGGTGTGGGGAGCGATCTCCTACACTGGCCGTACACCACTGGTGATCGTCGAGGGGACACTGAATAGTGCACGCTACATCCAAACCGTCATCGAACCCATCGTTCTACCATTCCTAGACCGGCAAGGGAACTTGCTGTTCCAACAGGACAATGCACGTCCGCATGTATCCCGTGCCACCCAACGTGCTCTAGAAGGTGTAAGTCAACTACCCTGGCCAGCAAGATCTCCGGATCTGTCCCCCATTGAGCATGTTTGGGACTGGATGAAGCGTCGTCTCACGCGGTCTGCACGTCCAGCACGAACGCTGGTCCAACTGAGGCGCCAGGTGGAAATGGCATGGCAAGCCGTTCCACAGGACTACATCCTGCATCTCTACGATCGTCTCCATGGGAGAATAGCAGCCTGCATTGCTGCGAAAGGTGGATATACACTGTACTAGTGCCGACATTGTGCATGCTCTGTTGCCTGTGCCTATGTGCCTGTGGTTCTGTCAGTGTGATCATGTGATGTATCTGACCCCAGGAATGTGTCAATAAAGTTTCCCCTTCCTGGGACAATGAATTCACGGTGTTCTTATTTCAATTTCCAGGAGTGTAAGTATTCTGAAAAGGACTTTGCTGAAAAATTTTTTTCGAGCATTTAAAGGGCATTTTCCGACCACATATGTTAATGTGTCACGCCCACTTTTCTGTCACTCACTGTCAACCCACCCACTGTCAACTCTAAGCCAAATGGAGATGCCATTACTAGCAAAATAGAATGTGTAGGCCATGTTCAAAAATGTTTTGCAGCAAGGCTGAGAAAACTAACTGTTGTTAAAAGATGGAAAATTGTTGACCGGACAGGATCAGTTAACTAAAAGTGAAATAGAAGGTAGGTAGGTAGTTAGTGTTTAACGTCCCGTCGACAACGAGGTCATTAGAGACGGAGCGCAAGCTCGGGTTAGGGAAGGATTGGGAAGGAAATCGGCCATGCCCTTTCAAAGGAACCATCCCGGCATTTGCCTGAAACGATTTAGGGAAATCACGGAAAACCTAAATCAGGATGGTTGGAGACGGGATTGAACCGTCGTCCTCCCGAATGCGAGTCCAGTGTGCTAACCACTGCGCCTCCTCGCTCGGTGTGAAATAGAAAACTTGCAAGTATATTAGTGGGCAGGCAATTAGGAGAAATAAAGAAAATCTGGGGGCATTGAAGAGAGATGTTTGGGCCATATTCTTCCATAAGTCCTCTACTGATGATAAGCCATGTGATGAATCGTGTCCATCAGGAGAAAATTCGTGGTGCAAATACAATAGGGCTAAGGAACTGGAGAATCTTATTCTCACCAGCATTCTCTTCCTGCTGCTGGTATTACAGCAATTAAACCTATTTTCAGGGACTTGGCTCATTCTGAACTTCTAAGGAAACGTCTGCATGGGCAGACACAGAACGCAAATGAATGTTTCAACAGCATAATTTGGAACCGCCTTCCTAAAACTGTATTTGTACTCCTGCATACACTGAAACCAGGAATTCACGATGCTGTTATTACATTCAGTTGTGGTAATATTGGAAAGTGCTGGGTACTGAAAAAGCTGGGAATTAATCCTGATGAAAATATGATCACTGGGCTTTAACATTGCGATAAAATGAGGATAGCACCCTCGTCATAGGAGGCAAACGCATGTACTTTCCACCAATTCGATAACCCGGTCTGCAGCTAAGTACCCGTTCCAACCTCACAACCAGTGTTTCATATGAGCAAAGAGACGAAAATCAGAGGGAGTCTCAGCTGTAAGCTGGATAATCAAACTTTTTCATCGAAAACTCTGCAGGAGCGTCTTTGTTGCAGCTGCAGTGTGCGGCTGAGCAATATCACGAAGAAGGACGCTGCCATTATGACACAATTCCGCTCTGTTTGTCCTGAATCGCCCTTCGTAGACAATTTTCTCGATTCATCTGATCCACTTGTTGAACAAGATCATCGATTGACATGTGCTTCCTTCACTGACCGCCTGTAACCTGAAAGTCGGTGCGTCCTGCTGGGAAGTCCCTGCATCACCGCCGCACATTACTGTCACCCTTGACAGTGATGTTATGTAGGTTGCGTGAGGTCAGGCGGAACCCATTAGCATGAAGAAATCGAATGACAGCTCGCACTTCACAGTTGGGGGCAAACTCTACTGTTCTACTCACCCTTTTTAAGTGCCCACTGTGTGCTCCGAACTAAGAATTTCAACATGGCACGACCAACAAACGTACCGGAGACAAAGCGCAACATGTTTTCACAAAGCTTCATCGGATTTTGATTTCCCAATACTGATGCACCAAAGAAATTGGTATATACAACCGTATTCAAATACAGAGAGATATGGAAACAGGCTGAATACGGAACTGCGGTCGGCAACGCCTGTATAAAATACCAAGTGTCTGGCGCCGTTTTTAGATCGGTTGCTGCTGCCACAATGGTAGGTTATCAAGATTTAAGTAAGTTTGAACGTGATGTTATAGTCGGCGCACGACCGATGAGACACAGTATCTCCGAGGTAGTGATGAAGTACGACCATTTCACGCGTGTTCCGTGAATATAGGAGTCTGCTAAAACATCAAATCTCCCACATCGCTGCGGCTGGAAAAAATCCCTCCGAGAACGGGACCAATGACGACTGACGAGAATCGTGAAACGTGACAGAAGTGCAACCCTACTGCAAACTGCTGCAAATTTCAATGCTGGGCCATCAACAAGTGCCAGCGTGCGAACTATTCAATGAAGCATCATTGATACGGGCATTCGGAGCCGAAGGCCCACACGTTTCCCCTTGATGAGTGCACGACAAAAAGCTTTACGCCTCGCCTGGGCCCGTCAACACCGACATTGTACTGTTGATAACTGCAAACATGTTGTCTGGTCGGACGAATCATGTTTTAAATGGTATCGATCAATTTTACGTGTACGGATATGAAAACAGCCTTATAAATCCACGGACTCTGCATATCAGCATGGGACTTTTCGCGTTGGTGGAGCCTCTATAATGGTACGGGGGGTGTGCAGTTGAAGTGATATGGGATCCCTGATACGACTCTGAGAGGTAAAAGGTACGTAAGCATCCCGTCTGATAACCTCCATCCATTCATGTCCATTGTGCATTCCGACGGACTTGGGCAATTCCAGCAGGACGATGTGACACCCCACACGTCCAGAATTGCTACACAGTGGCTCCAGGAACACTCTTCTAAGTTTTAACACTACCGCTGGCCACCAAACTCCCCAGACATGAACATTGTTGAGCAAATCTGAGCTGCCTTTCAAATATGCTGTTCAGAAGAGGTCTGCACACATTCATGCTCTTGCGGATTTATGGACAGCCCTACAGGATTGATGGTGTCAACTCCCTGCAGAACTACTTCAGACAATAGTCGAGTCATGCGACGTCATGTTGGGGCACTTCTGCTCTCTGGGGCCCTACAGGATGTTAAGCTGTAGTATCAGTTACTTTATATATATATATACTACTGGCCATTACAATTGCTACACCACGAAGATGACGTTCTACAGATGCGAAATTAAACAGCAAGAAGATGCTGTGATATGCAAATGATTAGTTTCTCAGAGCATTCACGCAGAGTTGGCACCGGTGGCGAAACATACAACGAGCTGACATGAGGCAAGTTTCCAACCGATTTCTCACACACAAACAGCAGCTGACCCGCGTTGCCTGGTGAAACGTTGTTATGATGCCTCGTGTAAGGAGGAGAAATGCGTACCATCACGTTTCCGACTTTGATAAAGGTCGGATTGTAGCCTATCGCGATTGCGGTTTATCGTATGGCGACATTGCCGCTCACGTTGGTCGAGATCCAATGACTGGTAGCAGAATATGGAATCGGTAGGCTCAGGAGGGTAATACGGAACGCCGTGGAAGGTCCCAACGGCCGCGTATCACTAGCAGTCGAGATGGCAGGCATCTTATCCGCATGGCTGTAACGAATCATGCAGCCACGTCTCGATCCCTGAGTCAACAGATGGGGACGTTTGCAAGGCAACAACCATCTGCACGAACAGTTCGACGACATTTGCAGCAGCATGGACTATCAGCTCGGAGACCATGGCTGCGGTTACCCTTGAAGCCTCATCACAGACAGGAGCGCCTGCGATGGTGCACTCAACGACGAACCTGGGTGCACGAATGGCAAAACGCCTTTTTTCGGATGAATCCAGGTTCTGTTTACAGCATCATGATGGTCACGTCCGTGTTTGGCGACATCGCGGTGAACGCACATTGGAAGCATGTATTCGTCATCGCCATACTGACGTATCACCCGGCGTGATGGTATGGGGTGCCATTGGTTACACGTCTCGGTCACCTCTTGTTCGCATTGACGACACTTTGAACAGTGGACGTTACATTTCAGATGTGTTACGACCCGCGGCCCTACACTTCATTCGATCCCTGCGAAACCCTACATTTCAGCAGGATAATGCACGACCGCATGTTGCAGGTCCTGTACAGGCCTTTCTGGATACAGAAAATGTTCGACTGCTGCCCTGGCCAGCACATTCTAAAGATCTCTGTCCAACTGGCTCGTCACAGTACGCCAGTCACTACTCTTGATAACTGTGGTATCGTGTTGAAGCTGCATGGGCAGCTGTGCCTGTACCCGCCATCAAAGCTCTGTTTGACTGAACGCCCAGGCGTATCAAGACCGTTCTTACGAACCGAGGTGGTTGTTCTGGGTACTGATTTCCCAGGATCTATGCACCCAAATTGCGTGAAAATGTAATCACATATCAGTTCTAGTATAATATATTTGTCCAATGAATACCCGTTTATCATCTGCATTTCTTCTTGGTGCAGCAATTTTAATGGCCAGTAGTGTATATATCCACACATGAGCACGTACATGGACGTTGTGCACGACTGCAGACAAGAAATTCTTCCATCAACTTCTTAAAATTTTAGCTGAAAATTGACACATGTTCACTAAAAACGTGATTAAGTGTTTATGATATAAAATTATAATCCAAAACATCAGGAACACCTGTTTGCTAGTGTATTGGTCCATCCCTGATACACAATACAGCAACGATTCTTCATGGCGTGGATCAGACAAGTCCTTCGTAGGTTGCCAAAGTTATGTGGCACTAGGTATCTACGCACTGGTCAGATAGTTTGCGTAGTCACGTGGTAGAGGTTCCAGGGCACGGAGCTGGAACCCTACAGCATCCCAGATTCGTTTTTACCGCGTTCAGATCAGGCGAATCTGATGGCCAAGACATCGACGTCAGTTCACTATACTGTTCCTCAAACCAATATAGCATGATTCTGACCTTGTGCCATGGACAGTTAATTATCCTGCTGGAAGATGCCATTGTCGTCAGGGGTAACAGCAAGTATGAAGGGGATGCTAGTCGTCAACGATAATATTTATCTACTCCACAGCCATCATGGTACCTTCGATTCCCACCACAGTCCACGTGGAATCATAAATGAATATCCCTTCCACCAAAATGCTGCGTCTATCAGCCTGCATATGCAATGCGGTGCAATATTCGCCTGGATGAGAGTATATCCAGACTCCACCGTCGACAAGATGTAACAGAGAACGTGATTCATCCGACAAGGCGACACGTTTACAGTTGATCCACCGTCCAGTTTACATGATCCCGTGCCCACTGCAGTCGCAAATGACAGTGGCGGTTGGGTCAACATATGAACTCATAGAGGTCGACTTTTGAGAATCACCATGATGAAAAACGTGAACTGAGCGGTGTGCCACTGGACACTTGGATCTGCACCAGCACTGTACTCTGACGTAACATCTGCCACAGGTCACCGCCTACCCTGCCGTACATTGTGGTCTGTTAGTGGTTTCACCGCCCTTCAATCAATTATAGACGCACAAGACGGTAGTACGTGAACAGCTTCGCATCCCGAGATGCTCGTTCCCAGGCGCCAGAGCTCAACAATATATCATTAGATTACCCCCATATGCGGCCCCTGTCGCCTCTAAAATTTTCCCCATTTGTCTCTCCTTTATTTATACACTTTCATTACCACATCACGTCCCTACAACGTGACGAGACGTCATTATGTCTCGTGGTGGGCAGTGATCATAATGTTCTATCTCAAATGGTTGTGGGATAGCTCATCACAAGACAATAAAAGATTGAACAAGTCACCCTGCTCCACAGTAATACATCCAGCGTAAGACTTAACATTGGAGTCCGGACAGTACACAAAATTTTGTAGACCTTGTAAGCGCGTTGCCATATCGCAGACTTGGTTGTGGAGTATCCTTGTGAGCGGCTGCATTTTTGCAGAGTAGAGCACGGGACACGGAGCTGCTACATTGTGCAGTAGGTAGCTCTGCATGGGAAGTACTGTTATTGTGAATGAGATATGGAAGTGGATTCATTGGAAAGGGTGTAAAGAAGTAATTAAGTACGAGCGGTGCCGCCGATAACGTATTTGCATATCCGCCCGTTTGTGTGTCGTACCGTACAACACCAATCATCCGCGTCTTGTTCGGCCTCCTACAATGAAACTAACGTGAATCAGTGAAATAGTTTACCACAAAGGAAAGCAATCAAGTGCCAGTGTCATGTAGCGAGCGTGAGAACATACCTTCGGTCATCGCGTTTCCGCATCATCAACAATCAGCCGCGTCGCGACGGTTACGCGCACGCTCGTACAAGTGAGAACTGTGAACTGTAAATTAACTTTTATGAACAGTGTTATATTAATACAAGTGTCAAGAAGGACTGGTACCAGATATTTGTGTGTACGTTGCGGGTGTAAGAACTTCCGTTTTCGGTTTCAGCATCATCATTCCGCGGAGTGTCGGTTACGGTCGGCCGCGGCGGCCGTGCGGTTCTGGCGCTTCAGTCCGGAACCGCGAGACTGCTACGGTCGCAGGTTCGAATCCTGCCTCGGGCATGGGTGTGTGTGATGTCCTTAGGTTAGTTAGGTTTAAGTAGTTCTAAGTTCTAGGGGACTTATGACCTAAGATGTTGAGTCCCATAGTGCTCAGAGCCATTTGAACCATTTTTTGTCGGTTATGCTTACTCTCGACCAAGTGATAATTGTGGACAGATAATCGTTATCATTGCCTGTGTATCTCTCACCGAAGGTTCGGCCCAAGTAAGACTCTGAAATACGTGTGACGGCGTGAAGTATGATAGTGACAGACATTAACATCGTCAAGAATACTGTACAATGATAATTATGTCCTCTCATCAAATTAGCAAGAATGTTAATTGGCATCAACACTGACGACTTTGTGTGTAAACAGTGAAGCCTGAGATTTTATTATCGTCTCAGAATGTAATTGTTCATACCAGATGTAGGAAAGTGTTACGTTTAGTGTTGAGAGGCTCCACTAAACCCGCATGCATATTTACATACATAATTTCAGACAAGCCAGCAGCAGGGTGGAGCAAAAATAATACAACCGCTGCGGGAGGAGTAGGTACGTGGTGTGGACAGGGCGCACGATCTAAAAGCGAGAACAGTTTAAGGGTCCCCCACCAGTTGTAGCCCCGGACGTGTTACTACCTATCATAGGCGTCTCATCATTACAGTAGCCGTTGCCCTCCAAAAATAATATCCACCCTACTAAAATAAGTACAGTTAAATAATTTTCTTTAGATGTGATTTTAGGTTTTCCATGAAAAGGGAAGTCTTGAACAGGTCTCGGGAGGCACCATCCAAAAGGTGCGCGCCATCTCCAGACGGTCTCCTTCAGGTGCAGACCTGGTGTGTTGCTCTGGATGGGGGGAAGGGGGGGGGCAGGAGCGACGTCAGCCGTGGACCCAGAGTCCTCACTCAGTAGCACCGCGGCCGGGTCCGGAGGCGGATCTCTGCTGGCGCGGAGACAATGCTTCTTCGTCCTCTTCGGTCCTCATGACGGGAGCGGACCTCCTAGTAGATTTCTGCTGTGCTTTGATAATGCCAGGGCTGAGTCCCAGGCCTTGTTCAATTAAAAGTCACTGTTCTTATTTATAGTCAGCCATGCAGTCGAATTTTAATGGCGGAATCCCCAAGACTCATAGGAGGAAAGTTCGACCAACGCTAGTGAAATTGTTTGAATGCGTGCTAAAGTCGACCTACTATCTGTTCGACGGAAATTATTAAGAACAAACAGACGGAGTAGCACTGGAGTTCCCAGTATCACCAGTGGTGGCCAATATCTTTATGGGGGCGTTTGAGGAAGAAGTCCTGGAGTCGACAGCCTAGAGACCCTTGTGCTTCTTTCGATATGTTGACGACACGTTCGTCATCTGACCAATGGGACGACATTGACAACAAGACTTCCTGCAACATCTGATTCCGCTCCATCAGAATATGAAATTCTCGATAGAGACAGAAGAAAGGTATCAGCTCCCATTTCTGGATGTGCTCATCGAGTGAAGACCATATGCTACGCTAGTACACACTCTCTAGCATAAACCGACACATACGGATTTTTGCTTGCATCCCTCCAGCCGTCATTCGCCTTTGCTACGAGAAGGTGACCTAAGCGCACTTGTACAGAGAGAGCGTGAAATTATTAATCGTGACAGTCTATCGGATGAATTGCAGCATCTATGTGCCATGTTCCACGGAACCGTTACAGCAACTGCCAGGTGCAATGGGCCTTAAGACCAAAGAAGTTAAGACCGCAGAATAATCAAGACGGCCATAAAGCGGTTACGATGACAATTATTCCATACGTCTAGAGAATACTCCGGAAACACAATGTGAAGTGCACGTTCCGCCCACCAGCCAAGACGGAACTCCGGAAATCGGGAGTCTATCCCATCCCTTTCCAGAGTGGAAAAATATATGCAGGCCGGACTATCCGAACGGCACAAGAGAGACGCACTGAGCATAAACGCTGCTTTGACAACGTTCAGCCGACGAAGCCCATTGTGGCACAGCACTGCATCTGCGATGAACATACCATGAATTATGAAGATACCAAGTTCCTGCAACTATCCAACACCTTCTGGGATTGTGTTCGAAAAGGAGCTGCAGAGCTCCAATTGTATGACGGAATAACAAATAGGGATAGCGGTTTTACATTAAGCAAAGCCTGGTACCCAGCCTTGAGAATGGCCAGTGCACAGCGATAATGTACGTCGAGGACCGCGCCTGTCATGACAGCTCAAGAGGACGAACAATCGTTGTGGCCACACCAGCAGAGATCCGCGTCCAGCCCCGGCCGCGGCGCTACAGAGGACCTTCCATCTACTGAGGACCCTGGATCGACTCCGTGACGCCGTGCTTCCCCCACCACCGTACAAGGTCCGCACCCGGGGACGCGGGCTGTTGATGGCAGAAGGGGAGGGGGGCGGAAGGGGGGGGGAAAGAGAAAGAATATAAAGGCGGCACCCAGCCGATAGCACTCACTCATCAGAAAAAGATGACACCTTGCCGAAATATCGCGCATTTTGAACGGCGCCAGCCGGCTGAATACCCGACACCTACTGAAATTTTTTTTCGTATCATCGACTACACGAGATTCCAAGCATGAATAGGCGGAACAGACTACCTAGACAATAATAAAGAAATAATTTGTAAATGGCAAAATTTTTGTTGGCCAGACGGAGTAAAGCTCCCAGCACCCTGAAATAATTAATGCAGAGTAATGTAATTCCGGTAATATGTTTGTCTGGGCAACATACGTAAGTAATCAACATTGCAACTTTTTTTTTTCCCTTTCGCTTGAGCATTTTCCCGCAGTTAGGCAGGGTCGGCATGGTTAATTGGATTTGGCAATGTTAGTGGAAGGGGTGGCCGGATGCCCTTCCTGCCGCCACCCCGTACCCCCTGGGACGGAATTAGTGTACCCCAGCTGTCTGCGACTAGTGTAATCCATGGAATAGTGCGAAAGTGTTCAAATGTCTGCGAACCGTGTAACTGAGGCGGGATGTGGGGACCACATTGCAACATCACAGGTTAAAGAAAGCGTGGAGAAAAATCATTGCAATATTCGAAATGCTGATACATTAATAGCCAGTGTAACCTCAAGAATGTTGAATGCACGCATGGGAAAGTGCATGCTTTGTGTCGTACAGGTGCCGGATGTCAGTTTCTGGGATGGGTTCCCATGCCTTCTGCGTTTGGTCGGTCAGTATAGGGCCGACGGTGTCCATACACGATAGATTGGAGACACATGTGGTGATCGAACAGGCCAAGATAACATGTAGACACTGTAAAGCATGCTAGCTAACAACAGCGGTATGTGGACGAGCGTTATCTTCTTGGAAAATACACCCTGAGAATGCTATCGATGAACGGTAGCACAACAAGTTGAATTACCAGACGGACGTGCAAATTTGCAGTCAGGGAGAGTGGGATAACCACTAGAGTTGTTCTGCTATTCTACGAAGTTTCGCTTGAGACCATAGGCCCAGGCGTAGAGCCACTGTGTCTGAGCCGCTTACAGCACACGGCCATTACTGGCACCGGGGCAGAATCAGCTTTCATCAGAAAGCAGAACAATATCCAGTGTGACCTTCTGCGAGCTCTACCTTGACATCACTGAAGTTGCAAATGCTGGTGGTCTGACGTCAGTGGAATGTACGCTACAGGCATCTGGCTCGGAGCAATCCTTGAAGAAGCCGATTTGTAACAGTTTATTGTGTCATTATTGTGCCAACTACTGCTGAAATTAATATCACCATTGCCTGCCCTTATGTTGTAACCTGTATGTGTCCTAAGGTATGTACCTAAATTTATATGTATACTTGTTATATAAGTGGAATCCAAGCCCACTTTTATAGTGTTTTTTGTCCTCCCTAGATACGATGATGGCGGCTTTACTTTCGCCGAAACCGGTAATCATGGAATAAAGAGAATTCCTGCGATCTTGGCTACCAGTTTATTGTTTTACTGCTGAAATTGTTGTTGCAGATGCAGTACGATCCGTAAGAGCCATATGTCGAACGCGTTGTTAGTCATCCCCTTTCGATAGTGCCACTCGGCTGTCTGAAGACGGGTGTTCTTGCGACCGTACATTCCCGTGATCACCGCTGCAAGGAATTATCTACATTGGCTATATTCCTGAAATGGACATTGCGCTTCGCGTGGTTCTATTGCACGACCTTGTTTAAACTCATTGAGATGTTGCTAATGGCATCATCGTCTTCTTAAAGGCATTCTTGACTTACAGTAACTGACTGCGTCCAATCTCAAAGGTAACCAACGTTCACGATCATTACAGCGTGTATGTAAAGCAACCCTTATTAGCATCCTCAAAGGGCTCTACTAGCATCACTCTTACGCAACTGGAGAGGATATGAATAGACGTCATTTTCTAGATCTAGAAACACACCTATCAACTTCGTTTATCGCGCATAACTGATTTTTCGTGTTGGGATCTCTTTTCCCGTCAAAATAATATACCAGATGATATTTAGAACTGGGTGGCGGGCCGTGCGGTTCTAGAAGCTACAGTCTGGAACCGAGCGACCGCTACGGTCGCAGGTTCGAATCCTGCCTCGGGCATGGATGTGTGTGATGTCCTTAGGTTAGTTAGGTTTAATTAGTTCTTAGTTCTAGGCGACTGATGACCTCAGAAGTTAAATCACATAGTGCTCAGAGCCATTTGAACCATTTTGAACTGGGTGGCGCAATTAAAACAAACCCAGTCCCCTTTGCATGTGAATGCAATATTTCTACGCCTCAAATACAGGAAACAGATTTGAATTGCTGATACATTAATAGCCAGTCTAACAATGGACAGTTTTATGCAATAATCGATTGTTAGCATTCTTCTGTCAGCATTTCAGTTTACTTTATCAGAGACGATAGACTTTTGTCTTTGCGGTCTACAAAATGACTTCTCGACAGGAGAAAGAATTGAAATTGTGGAAGCATATGTGAAAATACGTTCAATTTATTACGCTCGTGAAATTTTCGGTGTTGAGAATCCTGACAGAGGACTTCTGGCAAAGAGAGCAATACAGGGTCTCTATAAAAACTGATGCCCCTACGGATCTGTGCAAAATTTAAAACGGCAAAGAATGCCTTCAGTTCGCACACCAGAAGCTATTGCAGACCCCAAAGAATTATTCAACATTATGGCCCAACAGGCGGACGTAAGTAGGAGAATGTGCCAGAGAATATTGAAAAGTCTTAATTTCAAACCATATAATGTGACGGTTGTTCAGCAGTTACGGGAGGGTGACAGTGAGAAACGTATAGATTACTGCTCGTGGCTTTTGAATAACGTCAACCGGTGGTTTGTTGGACCTTTTCCATTACATCATGAGTGAAGGAGCGCGGTTTCATCTTTCGGGTCACGTCAGTTCACAGAAGACGAGGTACTGGACAGCGGAGATTCCTAAAATTGTGTGTCAGCAACCACTCCGTGATGAAAAACTCGGCGTTTGGTGCGTTGTAACAGGAACATGCATCAATGGACCGACTTTTTTTGACACTGCCTGAAGACGGTTGCACATGTGGAAACTTTTTATAAATTTTGTGTTCAACTAACTGAATATGCTTCTTCCAGCAAGATTGAGCAACATGCCAGACGACTAAGTTATCCTTGAAACGAATCGATGATGTCTTCACTAATGAACGAACTGCTAGCAAACATTTGTGGCCTTGTGGCCACCGACTTCGCCAATCTAACAACACGTGATTTTTTTCCCTGTGGGGGCTCTTGTAAAGCAAGATCCATGAGACAAATCCACAGACAAAACAGGAACTGAAAGAGAACATCATCTGTAAAGTTCCCGCCATCATAATCGTAATGTTACGCCGGGTGTATCTGACTATGCTTAAATGTGCACAGCTGTGTACTGATGTTGCAGGGTGTCACTTCAACAACTTGCATAAATGTATTTTTCATTGTAAATACACTACTGGCCATTAAAATTGCTCCACCTAGAAGATATGCAGATGATAAACGGGCATTTATTGGACAAATATATTATACTAGAAGTGACATGTGATTCCATTTTCAAGCAATTTGGGTGCATGGATCCTGAGAAATCAGTACGCAGAACAATCACCTCTGGTCGTAATAACGGCCTTGATACGCCTGGGCAATGAGTGAAGCAGAGCTTGAATGGCGTGTACATGTACAGCTGCCCATGCAGCTTCAACACGATACCACAGTTCATCAAGAGTAGTAACTGGCGTATTGTGACGAACCAGTTGCTCGGCCACCATTGACCAGACGGCTTCAATTGGTGAGAGATCTGGAGAATGTGCAGGCCAGGGCAGCAGTCGGACATTTTCTGTATCCAGGAAGGTCCGCAACATGCGGCCGTGCATTATCCTGCTGAAATGTAGGGTTTCGCACGGATGGAATGAAGCGTAGAGCCACGGGTCGTAACACATCTGAAATGTAGCGTCCACTGTTCAAAGTGCCGTCAATGCGAACAAGAGGTGACCGAGACGTGTAACCAATGGTACCCCACACCATCACGCCGGGTGATACGCCAGTATGGCGATGACGAATACACGCTTCCAATGTGCGTCCACTGCGATGTCGCCAAACACGGATGCGACCATCAGGATGCTGTAAACAGAACCTGGATTCATCCGAAAAAATGACGTTTTGACGTTCGTGCACCCAGGTTCGTCGCTGAGTAGACCATCGTAGACGCTCCTGTCTGTGATGCAGCGTCAAGGGTAACCGCAGCCATGGTCTCGGAGCTGATAGTCCATGCTGCTGCAAACGTCGTCGAACTGTTCGTGCAGATGGTTGTTGTCTTGCAAACGTCCCCATATGTTCACTCAGGGATCGAGACGTGGCTGCACGATCCGTTACAGCCATACGGATAAGATGCCTGTCATCTCGACTGCTAGTGACAACGAAGCCTTTGGGATCCAGCACGGTGTTCCGTATTACCCTCCTGAACCCACCGATTCCATATTCTGTCAACAGTCATTGGATCTCGACCAACGCGAGCAGCAATGTTGCGATAGGATAAACCGCAATCGCAATAGGCTACAATTCGACCTTTATGAAAGCCGAAAACGTGATGGTACACATTTCTCCTCGTTACACGAGGCATCACAACAACGTTTCACCAGGCACCGCCGGTCAACTGCTGTTTGTGTATGAGAAATCGCTTGGAAACCTTCCCTTATGTCAGCACGTTGTAGGTGTCGCCAGCGGCGCCAACTTTGTGTGAATGCTCTGAATAGCTAATCATTTGCATATCACAGCATCTTCTTGCTGTCGGTTATATTTCACGTCAATAGCACGTCATCTTCATGGTCTAGCAGTTTTAATGGGCAGTAGTGTATATGGTCAGTCCATTTCAGCTCTTCGTGTCTGTAATTTTACTACATTTCGTTTATACTTACACGGGCTACTTTTTACCTGTAACACCTTTTAGATTTTGTGTAATTTATGGTGATAATTGTAGTGTAAATAAAGTGGAGACATGGAGAGAACGAGCTTCAGTCTGGAGGAGACCGTGGTGCAGCCACGTTCAGCGAGAACCACGAACGATCCACCCTCCCTTCTGGTCCCACAGCCGGTGGGACGGTCGTCCTGTAATCAGCGGCTGCCGATAGCAGCACTGGCCGGCGCTGCGCGGCTCGGCTCGGCCATTAGCCGGCAATTAGCGCCGCGGCCGCTACAGGAGTGCGGCTTTCGCTGCCGGCGTGACTCCAGGCCGCGACGGGTGGCCGCTCACGAGGAGCGGTGCGCAGCAGCCGGACTGGGCGGGGCACACAGGCGGCGATGGTCGCAGTGGCACTGCAAGCTCTCCGGACAAAGTGTTCGTCACTCCCCACTCAAAGGGATCACTCGACGGTGAGGCAACGAAAAGAGGTTCACGCTTAGTGTGTAGTTATGTATGAGACTGCCCAATAGTGCATATTATGCCGGTTTACGTTACCAATGTTGGTGAATGACGCTTCGTCGCTAAATAGAACGCGTGCAAACAATCTGTCATGGTCCTGTAATTTCTTTTGTGCCCAGTGGCAGAACTGTAAACGACGTTCAAAGTCGTCGCCATGCAATTCCTGGTGCATAGCAACATGGTACGGGTGCAATCGATGTTGATGTAGCATTCTCAACACCGAAGTTTTTGAGAGTCCCGTATCTCGAGCAATGTGTCTCCTACTTATGTGCGGATTAGCCGCGACAGCAGCTAAAACACCTATTTGGGCATAATCATTTGTTGCAGGTCGTGGTTGACGTTTCACATGTTGCTAAACACTTCCTGTTTCCTTAAATAACGTGACTATCCGGCGAACGGTGAGGACACTTGGATGATGTCGTCCAGGGTACCGTGCAGCATACATTGCACACGCCCGTTGGGCATTTTGATCCAATAGCCATACATCAAGACGATATCGACCTTTTCCGCAATTGGTAAACGGGCCATTTTGACACGGGTAATGCATCACGAAGCAAATACCATCCGCACTGGCGGAATGCTACGTGGTACCACGTACTTATACGTTTCTGAATATTACAGCGCCATCTATCACAAAGCGAAAAAAGTGGTCCAACTAAAACATTCATATTTCCTTACGTACTACACGAATATGTAATAAGAATGGGGGTTCCTATTTAAAAAACGCAGTTGATATCCGTTTGACTTATGGCAGCGGTATCTAGCGGGCCAACCATAGCGCCATCTGGTTTCCCCCTTCAAGCTAGACAAGTTTCGTTCTTTGTAGGTTTTTCGTTTGACGCTTATTTCGTGAGATATTTGGCCCAGTCACGAGCAATGAACCACCCTGTATGTACCATCACACCGGGAAAAACATCATCCCCACAATTTCGCAGGCTGCAAGAGTCGAGAAGTCCGCGAATTATCGCACAGTCAGCTTATACGGCTCCTGCACCAAAGTTGTAGACAAGAATAATATACAGAATAAAGAAAACGTAAACTGACGATCCGTTAGAAGATGATCAGTTTTCCTTCAGGAAAGGAAAAAGCACCAGGGAGGCAGTTCTGACGCTGTGTTTAGTGATGGGGTAATGGAAGCAAGACTGAAGAAAAATCAGGACCGGGACACGTTCATACGATCTGTCGACCTGGAGATTGCTTTCGAGAATGTAAAATGTTCCAAATTCTGAGAAATATGGTGGTAATCTACAGGAAAAGACGGGCACAAGAGTCAAGAGAAAACAATAAGAGTGAGATGCCAAGAACGAAGTGCTCTGATTAAAAAGGGAGTAAGACAGGGATGTTGTCTTTCGCCACTACTGCTCAATCTATACATCAAAGAAGCAATTGCGGAAATAAGACAAAGGTTCAAGAGTGGGATTAAAACTCGAGGTGAGAGGACGTCAATAACATTCGCTCATGCCATTGTTAATCTCAGTGACGGTGAAGATGAATTACAGGAGCTGTTAAATGGAATCAAGACTCAGAGTGTGGATTGAGACTAAATCGAACAAAGACGGAAGTAATGAGAAGTAGCGGAAACGAGAAAGGCGAGGGAATGAACATGATGACTGGTGAGTGTGAAGTGGGTGAAATTAAGGAATTTTCCTAGCTAGGCAGCGAAATAATCTATCACGGACGGAGTAAGGATGACATAAGAAGCAGACTAGCTCTGGGAAAAAGTGTATTCCTGTCCAGGAGAAGTCAACTGGTATCGAAGATAGACCTTAATTTCAGGAAGAAATATCTGTGAACATGTGTTTGGAGCACAGATTTGTGTGGTAGTGAAAGGTGGACTTCAGAAAAACCTGAACAGGAGATAATCGAAGCATCTGAGACGTGGTACTACAGAAGAATGTTGAAACTAAGATGGATTGATAATGTGAGGAAAGGGGAGGTTTTCCGCAGAATCGGTGTGGAAAGGAATACATAAAAATACAGATGAGAAGAAGGAATAGGATGAAATGGCATCTGTTAACATATCAGGCGATAACTTCCATAGCACTACAGGGAGCTGTTGACGATAAGAGCTGTTGAGGAAAGCAGAGAGTGGAACACATCCAACAAATACCTGAGGACATAGGTTACAACTGGTACTCTGAGATCAAGAGGTTGACACAGGAGAGCAATTCGTGGCGTGCCGTATCAAAGCAGTCAGAAGACTCATGACTGAAAAATCAAGTCGCTGTATGTGATATGGAACTGACACCACGCGATATCGCTAACGTAAGTCATGGTACTGAAGTGGCTTGTACGTAATAGTCGGGTGTATGAAATTTGCGCACTGTCGAAGCGGATACGTGACAAATGGCAGACAGGAGCTATGGTATCTGGACGTGGAGGTCACCAACCCGTGGATGAAGTTGTCAGATTTCCTGCTTTACCAAGGTGAACTGTCCAACACGTATCTCATGAATGGTGTACCCCTCATAGTCACGCAACACAGCGTAACAACAGTTGTAATTTGGTTTCAAACCCGACGAATATTGCTGTTGTCTTTGAATGGAGGTTCATCTCGACTAGTTTCTTATTGAACGTTGCTAAGAGAACTCTTGCAGTGGCGATTTGGTGCAACGCACTTTCCGGTGTGCCGCTGCTCACAGCTGCACACAAACCAAAGAACACATTAGCGGACTTGAAGCGTGTAGTGTGGCTCACTAAGACGAGATTTTGTCTGTTTTCAAATGATCTCATGTCCAATGAGGCACTTAGACCACAGTCTAGGAAGGGTATAATTAAAGCGGTTCTGTTAAGCCTGCATTGTCGGCAATTCATCGGGCGTTACAGAGTCGCGGGTTGCTTGCTTGCCAGGCAACCGGTTTCCACCGAAGAAGAGATTCCCTCATGTTCTACTAGGCGGTCCTAGCAGCGCCACCAGAGGTCAAGGGTTGCCAAAACAAACTTCCTTTCAATATCCACGTGGTCGATAATAGACCCGAAGATGGCCTGCAACTGGACAGCATTCAGACCGGTGCAGCTGAGTCCAAAGACATTTCACTCCGAATCAGCACACCAGTTTGGATATCCATCTCCAAGCTAACGCCACCGTCTCCGCTGCCTCCACCGCCGCTACTGACAAATCTCTGAGTCGCTACCACGCCACCGACAGATCTTTCGTCGTGGTTGTGGATGTAGTAAAAATTTACTTAAATTGTTGTTGTAGTACATTGACTGTAGACTGTTCCAAGAGAAATTTAACTCCGTGTTTAGAAGGAAGAGCTTAAAACTTTTGTTGAACTTTAACTCCGTCTACAGACGGAAGAAGTTAATTTGTTTATTGCATTTTAATACAGTGTCAGTAATGAAGAAATTAACTATTATTGAACTTTTCTTCAAGTTGGGCTCAGTGAGATTTAGTGTTTTCATTTGTGTGACAAACTTGTTTTCTGAACTACTGCTTTAGCCAGTGACTATTAACTTGTTAGTCATGGATTATTATTCCTCGGAGTAGACAAGCAATGTTTTCTTGTGCTATTAACGCTTTGATTTCGACGAACTTCGGGATGGTGACATCTCAGGCGGCAGAATTTTCTTAAGATGGAATTTATCAACACGCCAAAAGATACGACCAATGCTTGAACCTAAGGTGTAATTACATACGTAATTAATATAAATACGTCGTTTTAAGGTTTTTTTGCCGAATTTGCTCTAAATATTCCAGTGTGTTATATATGGGCTAAAACAACTTACTTCCCAGATAGGTCTCATAGTTGCTTGAAGTCACAAAATTCTTTCTTTCAGACCGTTTGTCGACAACCAAAGTAAATTCAGAACGTCTGATAGTTTGTAAGGAGTGCGGTCTTCCGCTTCAAACAACTAAAGAATGGATGAGTGAATTTAAACGTGGCCGTAATAGTTGAGAAAATCATCTTAAATTACATCGTCAGTGTAACTTCCAATCACAAACTCCATTCATTTCCTCTTAAAGATAGTGTCCAATAATGGCAGCTATAGAAAGAAATCAGAATAAATTTACACTCTGCAGAGGAATGTGTCCCAATTTCGAAGGTAGAGAATGAGACATGCGCGGTATACGAGAGTGGAACGGTAGAGAAATAGCTTGAAGGTGGTTCGACGAACCCTCTGCCAGAGGAATCACTTAGACGTAGTCACAGAAGTAAGGTTGAGAGATAAAGTTTTGAATCGAGTCAGGACTGCTCAGTTGGTAAAGCACTTGCCCGTGAAAGGCAAACATTCCACATTCGAATCAAGATCCGACGCAGAGTTTTAATCGGCCACGAAGTTTCATACAGATGGAAACGTTGAAAGAGTGTAAAATTGGACTGTAGATGGCGAGTGGTTCTAGAACTGCACGTAGAAGATGCCTCAGGACAGTCAGAAGATATAGTATAGTTTCTCTTCCATGAAATATAACCACGAGAAAACTTGATGAAGAGCGGTGACACATTTGGCAAATTACTAACAAAAGACGATTCAAAAGAAACTTCTGAGTATGGTCATAATATAATCTGTGATAACAGTACTTCAGAACTAAAGAACAGAATCTACCTAAATCAGCATTCATTCAATCATGAGAGGGAAAAACAGAAGAATAAAGAAGAATTTGACACCAGAAAAACAAAAGAAAATTCGCAGTTTTGGGAGAGACTTTAAAGGAGTCAAACTGGAACGAATGAGGATTAAGCATAAATTGATCTTCGATTTTCAGATGGCACTGTTTGGTATACAAATTGGAGATCAACTGAACGCATCAAAGGTCACTGTAACGTGAAGATTATTTAAAGTAAGACCCAACAATGTACCGTCGGTAAGCCGAAAGGAAAATAGTGATTGTTGATGCTGAAGCTAGCGTTTTAGTTTGCGAATTTTCACTGTCAAGACGCTTCAGATATAAATTACAGCTTAATAATGGTTTGGAGCCCATTAGGAACACTGAACACTGCATTTGAGGCGTAAATTCTCACTTTACCATGCCCGAAAAGCGTATAAAAAGTGCATTCGTACACTGCCAGTACTAATTTACAGGAGTAAAACATAGTTGTTATATGCTCAAAATTTTAATGTATTAAGCGTTACTCAACGAGTGATAGAATTATGCACTTTGGATGTAGCAGGAAGTAACAGAAAAACAAACAGCTGAATAAGAGGAAAAACGATGCTAATCTCCCCATTGTTACGAAATAAGAACTCAGTTTGAGAATATGCAGTGATGTCACCAGTTACCGACTCATGAAAATTTTTGGTGGGCAGGGATTCGAACCCGGATTTCCCGCTTATTGCATGCTATCTGAACGCGTCACCAGGAGCGACGCAGACATCCATATGTCACATAGTCACAAAACATATGGTAGCGCAATTCGTGATTCCCGCAGAGGGTGACAAATATTATATTGTCATTTAAGCGCTTCCAGAAGTGATTACATGATTGATGTCTACAATGTCTGTGTCTGTACAGTATGTGTATCTTAGGCATGAATGTGTGAAAGACGTTATATTGTGAACATGCAGACACCGTTTAAAAGCAACCATTGCAACCATCAATGATCTCTCCATAGTTGTCGACAATGGACTCGAGAAATCATGCAGGTCAGTGAACACTGGTTATGAGAAATACAGACTTCGTCAGCTCCAGTTTATGTTAATTAATGGTAGTATATACTTGAATGATTTCTGAAGACACAGTTCATCATTAGTTGTGTCTTGGCAACCAGTCACTTCAGTAGCAGATGAATGACGTAGCTCATTGCATGGCTAGCTCATAACAGCCGATGACCACCAGGATCCTAGTGTACCACTATATCACATGTGTAAAATAACGTGAAATAATGAGATTGTTTGTATAATCTGCGTTCAGTTTGGGTTTCATATGTGTTTTAAAAATAAATAAATATATTTAAAATAATTGAGCTCATTTGCCTATGTGATGAAGTGGTGTGCTAGGATATAGGAAGTTATCGTGCTGAATCGATGTAGATGCGATTGGCCCCACAGATGTTGATGGAGTGTGTATTGCGAAATCGATCATATATGTTGCACGATTAATCAGCGTAAATAAACTGCAGCGTAATGAAGTCTGCAATCCACCACACAATAAAAAGAAGTTGAAAGTATGACAGTGAATGTTACGAAATTGAAATGGAGATGGGCTACGCTTAGAAGGAGGCCAATCAGATGTGCTGCACTCCTTGTAATAAAACAGTCCTAGAGCTAATCGGGATGGGGCATATCTCCTGCAATGAATGATAGATGATGTTGATGGTTGAGCATTTGTCGCTTAAATATGGTGCAGATGGTAGAGTTGTGTGCTTGTAACACTTAAGATGTTACCTATGTTTCGATCCTTTTCTTTTTGTAATTCTTTTATGCTTTTATGCTTCCTATTTACAAAGGTGAACAACTGCCTTTTTTCTTGTTATCGGACGAGCGGGTCACATTTTTCTGTTTCCTTGAACTGTGCATTTTGTAGTATATTACATTCTTAAATAATGATTATGCTACAGACTTTAAACTTGAATAAAGAATTTTTGGTAGTACATCTGCAATATGTATGCGAATCATGTTGTTGTGACTTCTGCGAACACAACTGTTCCATTTTATAAGTACGGAAACATAGAATGGCGATAGTTCATTTCAGGTGATCACGATCGTCGCTGATGCTGCGTAAATACTATTTTTTTTCTCTTTATCTTAATCTGTATTGCAGTTTCAAATTTCGCATTTAATAGTAATTTGCATTTCCATCTTTCCAGGATTTTTAGCTGTGACTCATACAAGTCGAAACCGGTAAACTGTCAATAGGTCACCAATAGTCACCGAAGTAATGAGCAGCCCAAATGAGATTCGAGATCAACATCACATCAAAACTGGGGACCACAATTTGACAAAGTACACTGGAAGCAAAATAGTACATGATGAATGAAGAAAGGAGGACGTAAAAAGCAGACTAGCACAGGCAAAGAGATTGTTCCTCTCTACATCTACATCTACATCTACATCTACATCCATACTCCGCAAGCCACCTGAAGGTGTGTGGCGGAGAGTACCTTGAGTACCTCTATAGGTTCTCCCTTCTATTTCAGTCTCGTATTGTTCGTGGAAAGAAGGATTGTCGGTATGCCTCTGTGTGGGCTCTAATCTCTCTGATTTTATCCTCATGGTCTCTTCGCGAGATATACGTAGGAGGGAGAAATATACTGCTTCAATCCTTGGTGATGGTTTGTTCTCGAAACTTCAACAAAAGCCCGTACCGAGCTACTGAGAGTCTCTCCTGCAGAGTCTTCCACTGGAGTTTATCTGTCATCTCCGTAACGCTTTCGCGATTACTAAATGATCCTGTAACGAAGCGTGTTGCTCTCCGTTGGATCTTCTCTATCTCTTCTATCAACCCTATCTGGTACGGATCCCACACTGCTGAGCACTATTCAAGCAGCGGCGAACAAGCGTACTGTAACCTACTTCCTTTGTTTTCGGATTGCATTTCCTTAGGATTCTTCCAATGAATCTCAGTCTGGCATCTGATTTACGGACGATCAACTTTATATGATCATTCCATTTTAAATCACTCCTAATGCGTGCTTCCAGATAATTTATGGAATTAACTGCTTCCAGTTGCTGACCTGCTATATTGTAGCTAAATGATAAGGGATCTTTCTTTCTATGTATTCACAGCACATTACACTTGTCTACATTGAGATTCAATTGCCATTCCCTGCACCATGCGTCAATTCGCTGTAGATTCTCCTGCAGAATAAACCTTCTAGTATCAAATATCGACCTTCCTTTAGTAAAGAAATTTCTGAGAGTGTATTAGGGGCAGTCCAATGAAAACAAAATAGATGGAAAGAAGAGTTAGTTATTTCTTTATTATTTCAAAAGTAATTGCCGCAACAGTTATATTTCTCCCACTGTGATAGAAGACCGCCAATACTTTCATAGAAAAATGTTTACCGTTAGGCGTGCATCGTACCTCTTCGTCTGAAGCAAATTGGTGGCGTTGTAGAAACAAACTTGGCGACATGTGGGCGGGCATTATACTGCAATAGAATGACGGCGTCGATCAACATTCCGTTGGAATTGATGGCGCGCTTCATTTTTTGTAAAGTGTCCACGTACCGCTGCTAGCTAATTCTGGCACCGTGTTCCAGAAAATCATTAAGTAGCGGGCCATTGTGGTCGAAGAAGAAGGTCACCATGACTTCCTGAGTGCCTGTTCTTTCGACTACGAAGCAGAAGCTTCACTGGAAGCCCTTACACATCCTCCACTGATCTCTTCACACGCGCTTTCCATATTTTTGGAGCCTGAAGAAGGACCTAAGTGGCCGTCAATCTCGTTCGAATGAAGAGGTACACGTCTGGGTACAATCGTGGCTCAGAAGTGAAACACTGCGGATTTCCCGATTAATAAGAACTCAATTGTTACCGACCGAAATAGCGCCTAGCTTTGCTTTTAATGCAACTGTGGCCTAATAGATAAATACTAATGGGACTTACATGCTTCTGGAGTCGTTTCTAATCAGGATGAGGTTGCTAAAAAATGTTCAACACAATGATATAACCAACGCCGAGATGTTTTACAGTGTTTGACTAATCTACTGTCGTCATGTAGGGTAGCTGCGCAGTCTCATCTGCCTTGTCACGGTTCGCACGACTGACCCCTTCGGAGATTCGAGTCCTCCATCGGGCATGGGCGTATGTGTTGGCCTTACGTAAGTTAGTTTAAGTTAGATCAAGTAATGTGTAGCCTAGGGACCTGTGACCTCACCAGTTTGGTCCCATAGGAAATTACCACAAAATTTTCAAATTGATCTATTTTGATTAAACACAATTTTGAGGAAGACACTATTTTCGTCGCACATTCCTAACTACTGTTAATCTCACCACAGGTCAGCATTTTTGATACTGCGTCACACGATGTAACATTGGTGAACACACACAGAATTCTCACTGCAATGCATGTAGCTGGCGCGGTTGACGCGAAAGCGAAAATATGTCATATTGTAAACCTTTATAAAAACTATCAGGAATGTTATTTATCACGAATCGGTAATGTTTTGCTGAGGATCTGCCCAAGACGGTGGGGACGGGGACACACTCAGCCGGTAGGAAACAACGCGCAGCTCACAGCTTCGCCTAGAGTAGACAGACTCTGCATTCGAACTCGTCCCAGACTTGACTAACTTAGCTCTAGTTGGCTTGACAATCGATATTACCTACCATCGTCTTGTGTCAGGAAAAAATGTGTTCATCGTTGGCTAAGTGATCGCAGACCCCTTACAGAAGGCAACTGCAAACACTTAACCATGAAGACATTGACCGTCTTGTCTCACAAAGGATAAGTGTATTAACATTTATGGCAATTGCTTTTGAAATAGTAAACAGTTTCCTTATTTTCTTCCGACCTTTCTGGTTTTCATTCTACTGCGCCTTTGAAGCGAGGCACTGTATGGCAGTGCATCATAGGCTGGAGGAAAACTGGAAAAGATGGTGCTATAGAAGGTATTGAAAATAAGATGGGCTGATAAGAAATGAGAAGGTTCTCCCTAAATTCGGAAAAATAAGGAAGATATGAGAAACACTTATAAGTGATAGGTGTAATGTATAATTCTGGATCTGAACGTTTTTAGTATCTTAATCGATTGCGAGCGAGCAGCCATGTTGTAAGCTGTATCGTAGAAGTTCCTCTAACATATTTGAGCTGCGCGAGAGCGCAGTGGGGACTGACAATGTTTAGCTTTGGTAGAGACAGTGGCGAAGTTCAGCTGTGTTAGAGTTGGGCTGATAATGTTAAGCAGTGTTAGTTAGGAAGCTATGGCAATATTATGATTCAAATTTATTGTCTCAATTTATCATTTTGTTCAGTCAACATGATTATGAAAATGATTAGAGAAGGAAGAAATCTAATGGAATGTCAGGTAGATATAGTAATGATGATACTTTTTTTCACTATTGATGCGCCATCGAACTAACTTGGTTATTGTACTGAAATTTGTTGGATTTAAGAGATAGGAAAGCGTATTGTTTGGACGTTGAGAAGTTCATTAAATTTAATATGTACCTTGAGCCCTTTTTCTCACTATACAAAAAAAACATAGTGTTGTTCATTTTTGAGTATATGTCATTTTCTTACCAACTTTTCTTTTACAATTCTTTCTAATGGATGATCCAACCAAGTATGTACGATAAACAGTTCGATTTGAAACCAACAGAGAAATCATTGCAACTCTCGAGTGCCTCTGTGTAGATACAGTAATTTGCAGCTTTAGCATAGAGGAGGCGCGCAAGACAGAGCAGTACTGCAAAGAGGTATCGAGCTTTCGGCAGAATATAGGTAAGGAGAAAAGATCTTTTTTTTTCATTTATTCAATCAGGGCCAACTTATATTTTTTGAGAAACAATTTTTGTGATCAAATTTTGCAAAGCCAATTACTCTAGATTTCTTCTCTTGCAGTCAGCTTGCTAACTTTAACAGTATGAAAGACCTCCTGTTTCATTACGATAGTTAATTATTTTTACAGTGTAGCTTGCCTTTCACGTTACAACAGTACAAGTTTCATTACGACAGTTCATTTATTATCACAGCGCTGGCTTACAATCAGAAACAGAGTACTTCAGACCATATTTTTATTTATTTACATAACTTTCACAAGAAAGGGGCAGATTCATCAGGAGATAACTTCCAAGGTACACCATGTGATAAAAAGTATCCGGACACCCCAAAAAACATACGTTTTTCGTATTAGATTATTGTGTTGCCATCTACTGCCAGGTACTCCATATCAGCGACCTCAGCAGTCATTAGACATCGTGAGACAGCAGAATGGGGAGCTTCGCGGAACTCATGGACTTCGAACGTGGTCAGGTGATTGGGTGTTACTTGTGTGATACGTCTGTACACGAGATTTCCACACTCGTAAACATCCCTAGGTCCACTGTTTCCGAAGTGATAGTGAAGCGGAAACGTGGAGAGACACATGCGGCACAAAAGCGTACAAGCCGACCTCGTCAGTTGACTGACATAGACTGCCGACAATTGAAGAGGATCGTAATGTGTAATAAGCAGACATCTATCCAGACCATCACACAGCAATACCGAACTGTATCAGGATCGACTGCAAGTAACATGTCAGTTAGGTAGGAGGTTAGTAAACCTGGATATCTTGTTCGAGTGGCTGCTCATTAGCCACACATCACGCTGGTAAATGCCAAATGACGCCTCGCTTGGTGTAAGGAGCGTAAACATTGGACGATTTAACACTGGAAAAACGTTGTGTGGAGTGACGAATCACGTTCCACGCTGTGGCGATCCGACGGCAGGGTGTGGGTATGGCGAATGCCCGATGAACGTCATCTGTCAGCATGTGTAGCGCCAACAGTAAAATTTGGAGTCAGTGGTGTTAGGGTGCGATCGTGTTTTTCACGGAGGGGCTTGCACCCCTTGTTTTTTGCGTGGCACTATCACAGTACAAGCCTACATTGATGTTTTAAGCACCTTCTTGCTTCCCACTGTTGAAGAGCAATTCGGGAATGGCGATTGCATCTTTCAACACAATCGAGCACCTGTTCAAAATTCACAGCTTATGGCGTAGTCGGTACACGACAATAACATCCCTGTAGTGGAATGGCCAGCACAGAGTCCTGACCTGAAGTCTACAGAACACGTTTGGGACGTTTTAGAACGCCGACTGCGTGATAGGTGTCACCGACCGACATTGGTACCTCTCCTCAGTGCAGCACTCCGCAAAGAATGGGCTGCCATTCCCCAGAAACCTACCAGCACCAGCTGTCTTCAAGGCTAATGGTGGGCCAACACCATACTGAATTCCAGCATTACCAATGTAATCCATTTTCAGTCAGGTGTCCTGATACTTTTTACAACACTGTGTACTTGAGGGAAGCGCAGAGATTAAAAACTGTAGAGTAAGGCAGAATTTGGAATATATGCAACGAATAAGAGGACGTTGAGTGCAAGTGCTGCTCTGAGGCGAGGAGGTTGGCGCACGGGAGGAATTCTTGGCTGACCACATCAAACTATGCAGAAGACTAAAGGGAAGAAAAGGTTTACCGAATGCGATCAAAACAATTGTGAACAAGGAAAGTATGATTGTGAAGGTAGTGGTCCTGATCCTTTCCGTGGTTAGTGAAAGAAAACACGACAATCCAGCCAAGGCAAAAAGAATGCGTGAAGGAAGAATGTGAGAGGAGGAGAAGGGAAGGAGCGGAGGGTGCGCCCCTCGCCCGGCGAACGACAGCAAGCACTTGGCGGCTGCCCGGATCCTTGAGTCTCCCGAGGGACTGCCGACGCTGCGGAGGAGCTGGCAACGGCAGCCCTGCCCTATCTCCGGTCTCTAATCCCCGTCTAAGCCCTGCCGCGCGGGGATATTCTAGCTGCAATTGTCGTTACTGCTGTGCCCTGCCCCGCCCCGCTGCCGTCATCTCTAATCGCGTTGATTAACTTACCTCTGCGAGAGCAGCGCTAATTTGAATGTGACGCAGTGCGCCGCTGGCTGCCACACCGGAGTAAACCGGCTGCCTCCCCTAACTGCGGCCTGTTACCCGTGATACAGCGCCCACAACGCGATAACATCGGCCGGGCGCCGTTAGCGGAACGTGACAGAAATTACGACCTGGTTATGGCTGGCTGCGAGGGGAGTCGTCGGCGCTCGCGAATCCTCCTGTAATTACCCGCCGACTGCCACACGTGTCGCCGTCGTTGCAGGTCAGACGGCTCTTCTGTACTGCGGGGATGCCTAGCTGCAGGCGCCGTCCGCGACACGACCTGCCTCGCCCATACTTCGCACGGTGAATGGAGAGCTTCCAGCTACAAAGTGCATTAGGCTAGTGGCGATACCGAAGCTGAGAGACTCAATACAGTAGTCGCCGCAGAATGGATAGGAATTCGCACTACGTGATTGGTTGTGGCAGACGCACAAAGCACACACAACAAACCCAGTTTCAAAGTCACAGTTGTACCATCTGCTTTGCCACATCACGTGAGTAGTGGTTCACACGCCGCCAATAACTTAGTCAAGTCGCCAGTGGGTTGGTAGCCCCACTAAAAGAGAAAACGGCAAGCGACATAATGTGCGTCGACACACGGTTCAGCTTGTGGTCTAGTATCGACAGCTGAGGAGTTTGCACTGCAAAATGATTCAGAGCTGCAGATGACTCAAGTAAGTATCTTGCTGCAAAGCTTATCCTGTAAGAGTTGAAAGAAAGGATTAAAGAATTGCAAATACAAAAAAAGAAAAAAAAGCAGAAGATGCATACGAAAATTGTATGAAGATGCATACGAAAATGGGATATGTAGGGAACTCTCAGTTGAAAGCCCAAAATAATGCATTTCCACACTGAGTATGTCGAAATTTCGCTTCTATTTTTCCATTTCAAGACGTGAAATCCAGTGTATCTACCATCATCTGGGAGAATCTATACCTGCAGCAAAAAAACTGCACATCGTGTTTTGTTTTCTTGCTACTAGGTACAATTTAACGATCCTGGCCCACTTGTTAGTAGTAGCTACATGCGGTTTCTAGCACAATACGGGGTCCGTCTCCATCTGCCTCATGAGAGCGCTTATATATATACAGGGTGTTTCAAAAAGCTACGGCCAAACTTTCAGGAAACAATCCTCACACACAAAGAAAGAAAATATGTTATGTGGATATGTGTTCGGAAACGCTTACTTTCCATGTTAGAGCTCATTTTATTACTTCTCTTCAAATCACATTAATCATGGAATGGAAACACACAGCAACAGAACGTACCAGCGTGACTTCAAACACTTTGTTACAGGAAATGTTCAAAATGTCCTCCGTTAGCGAGGACACATGCATCCACCCTCCGTCGCATGGCATCCCTGATGCGCTGATGCAGCCCTGGAGAATGGCGTATTGTATCACAGCCGTCCGCAATACGAGGACGAAGAGTCTTTACATTTGGTACCGGGGTTGCGTAGACCAGAGCTTTCAAATGCTTCCATAAATTAAAGTCAAGAGGGTTGAGGTCAGGAGAGTGTGGAGGCCATGGAATTGGTCCGCCTCTGCCAATCCATCGGACATCAAATCTGTTGTACGGTCACCAAATCTGTTGTTGAGAACCGTACGAACGCTTCGACTGAAATGTGCAGGAGCTCCATCGTGCATGAACCACATGTTGTGTCGTACTTGTAAAGACACATGTTCTAGCAGCACAGGTAGAGTATCCCGTATAAAATCATGATAACGTGCTCCATTGAGCGTAGGTGGAAGAACATGGGGCCCAATCAAGACATCACCAACAATGCCTGCCCAAACGTTCACAGAAAATCTGTGTTGATGACGTCATTGCACAATTGCGTGCGGATTCTCGTCAGCCCACACATGTTGATTGTGAAAATTTACAATTTGATCCGTAAAGAGGACATTTGCACTGAAATGAGGATTGACACATTGTTGGATGAACCATTCGCAGAAGTGTACCCGTGGAGGCCAATCAGCCGCTGATACTGCCTGCACACGCTGTACATGGTACGGAAACAACTGGTTCTCCCGTAGCACTCTCCATACAGTGACGTGGTCAACGTTACCTTGTACAGCAGCAACTTCTCTGACGCTGACATTAGGGTTATCGTCAACTGCACGAAGAATTGCCTAGTCCATTACAGGTGTCCTCGTCGTTCTAGATCTTCCCCAGTCGCGAGTCATAGACTGGAATGTTCCGTGCTCCCTAAGACGCCGATCAATTGCTTCGAACGTCTTCCTGTCGGGACACTTTCGTTCTGGAAATCTGTTTCGATACAAACGTACCGCGCCACGGCTATTTCCCCGTGCTAATCCATACATCAAATGGGCATCTGCCAACTCCGCATTTGTAAACATTGCACTGACTGCAAAACCACGTTCGTGATGAACACTAACCTGTTGATGCTACGTACTGATGTGCTTGATGCTAGTACTGTAGAGCAATGAGTCGCATGTCAACACAAGCACCGAAGTCAACATTACCTTCCTTCAATTGGGCCAACTGGCGGTGAATCGCGGAAGTACAGTACATACTGACGAAATTAAAATGAACTCCTACATGGAAACTGAGCGTTTCCGGACACATGTCCACATAACATCTTTTCTTTATTTGTGTGTGAGGAATGTTTCCTGAAAGATTGGCCGTACCTTTTTGTAACACCCTATATAACTTTTTGATATAGGTCGCGCTGCGTGAATGATGCAAAAGTTTAACATTCATTGAAGGATTTTCTAATTTGTTTGATCAGCGTGAGAGTGTTACCGATAGGCTCAACAAGCCACAGTAGAAGACGCTTCAAGATAGACGTTAAAAGTTACAGAGAGTATTAGTAGCTAAATTCTGAGAGCGTATATAGCAAAAATGTGAAGACACATCGAATGTACATTTCGTGCGTGCCAGTTAGAACGACAAGTAAAGAATAAATGGCCTTAGGTCGTGTGGGGTGAACGCTGCTGTAGTCATATCGCAAATCGTGGGCATTTCAGATCAGGGAAACCAGATACGTATATTTTTCCAGCACTGATGTGCGGTTCCTTATATACTTTTGTTGTGAGTACCTGAGATGAGTATTTTTGTACAGTGTTAACTGCTCAGCATGAAACATGCTATAATAGTTAAAGTAGGGGAGATGTGTATGCAAGGGGATGTGAAATCTCTTTTTATCACAGTTTCTACAGCAATAGATATATCTCTCAGTTGGGAATGTACATTTCGGAGAAGTAAGTAGTAAAATAATAAAAAATGGGAGTCAAACCCAGAACTTTCCATCATCACTATAGTATTTACATAACCCGCGGCGGCTGTTAGCCAAGACCTTGGGCGAGGGGAGAAGGTAAGGAGTGGTGTGGATGGGGAGGTGGGGAGGGGGTACTCAAGACACAGACATACACACCCTAAACTGTGTCACAATCCACACGTAAAACCAGCAGCCATCTCATCACTTCGTCACCTGATATGCCTATCACCTGCTTCGAAATTCACTCCAACGTAATACTTAAGGTTGCTTCTCACTAGGCCGGTAAGTGGGTAATGGTTTAGTCGTTCTACTAAAAGAGGTAACGGTAAGTGTGTGAGTCGGAGTTCATACGCACTTTTGTTGGTGGTCAGGTATCGACGGTTGCGGGTTATGCACTGCAAAATTATTCAGAGTATGATGGCGAATGAAACAATACATTTTGTAACAAAGTTTGACGAACGTATTAAAAGTGTAAAGAAGGAAACGGGTACGAAATTGATTGATCGAAGATAGTAGTTTACAGAATCATATGTGCTTCATGGATAACCCGCAATTGAAAGCCTAAAAGAATATTTTCCACACAGAGAATGTGTTGCCAAAAAGTTGCTTAATTTGTGCAATAGGAAAAGTACGCTATAAAATCATGCGGAAAGATACTGATCTAAGAGGAGCCATACCTGCAGCAACTAAATTGCTTATACTGTTGTAACTTCTTGCTACTTGGTGCAGTTTAAGGCCCTGGCAATCATTTTTTGAATAGGGAAGTAAACCGGGCGGTCGTATCGTCATTCTGATCAACCTACTTACTGATCTACAGGAGACTGAAAAGAGAGAGCGGAACGTAGTCGGGCTGGTTTTAAACGGATGGTGTGCACAGCTGACTAGTGGCGCATTCAGTGACTAATGAGCTGAAGTGGAGGGCACCTACATGACGGATCAGTACGCAATTTACTGGTGGTGGTGGTGGTGGTTTGTGTTTAACGTCCCGTCGACAACGAAGTCATTAGAGACGGAGCGCAAGCTCGGGTTAGGGAAGGATTGGGAAGGAAATCGGCCGTGCCCTTTCAAAGGAACCATCCCGGCATTTGCCTGAAACGATTTAGGGAAATCACGGAAAACCTAAATCGGGATGGCTGGAGACGGGATTGAACCGTCGTCCTCCCGAATGCGAGTCCAGTGTGCTAACCACTGCGCCACCTCGCTCGGTCGCAATTTACTACATCGGGATATGTTAACCATTTTAATAAGCTGTGTGACCAAACACCGTTGTCCACATGCTTTTGGTTACTAAATCACGTTCCCCAAGAAACTTTGCAGCACCAGATTGAACGTATGCCTGCGAGAGTGGAAGCTGTTATCAAGGCTAAGGGTGGGCCAACACCATACTGAATTCCAGCATTATCGATGGAGGGCGCTACGAACTTGTAAGTCATTTGCAGCCTGGTCTCCGGATACCTTTGATCACATGACGTACATCGTGTATGGCAAAACGGCTCTACCCAAAACCGGCTCGGAGGCAACTCTGGTGCGCGGCAGGCCACTAATGAGCGATGTTTACGTGGCATTTCCTGGGTGATCTCGTCATTCTGGAACGTTCAATAGACCATGTACACCCCTACATGAAGTTTGTAATTCATCGGTACGATGGCATCTACCAGCAGGACAATGTAACGTGTTACATAGCTTGCAGTGTACGCGTGTGGATCGAAGAGTACAAGGATGAGTTTATCGTGCTCTCTAGCCCTCAAGCTTGCCGGATTTATACCCAATTGAGAATCTGTGGGACAGCCTCGATCAAGCTGTACGCGCCATGCATCGTCAGTCGAGAAACCTAGCGCAGCTGGACACGCCACTCGAGTCGGCGTGGCTCCACATCCGTGTCGATACCTTCCACAACCTCACTGACCCTCTTCCTGCATGTCTCGGAGCGGTCTACAGTGCAAACCCTGTTTATTCAGGTTTTTGACAGGTGGCCAAATTAATGTGACCGAACATCGTAGTTTTTTAATTAATCCATTTATTTACTTCCCAGTCTCGTCTAGTAATATCCAACATACATCTCCCAATCACCCTCTAATTAGCTCACATTCTTCGAACTGTTTTCATATCAAAATCCAGTGTCACATTGCTGTATGTGAAAACTGACGATACCCACTTATCGGAAGTTTAATTTTGTAATCTATGTTTGCTCAACTCTTTGTGTCTGCTACTCTCCACTAAATCATTGCCTTCAACAGCTTGTCTAAGGACGTTGGGTGACTTACGGGTTGATTTGTTTTTCTATGGTGACTAAAGAAGTAATTTTCATCACTACCTACACGCTTGATTGTTCCAGGCAGTGTTCCTGATTCATGCTTAAACTGTCCAGCTGCTGACGAAGGCACTCAGGCGTTGGTTTTGCTCGTCGCCCACGTATTGAAGGTGAATTGTTACGTGCTGCATGGCATATCTCCCGCTCGGTGTCTTTAGTAACTCACAGATGGGTAGAAGGAGCTCATACCAAGGTAGAGGCCTGATAGCTTATAATGATTTTAATGCAGTTTCGTTTTTAACTGATTCCTATGGCTAACGAGTTTTGCAGCATTCTTTTATAGAACCAAGTTCTATAAATTTTTGTTCTCTGCTTGTGTAATCTGTCTAACGTCCACAATTCGCTTCCGTATAAGGCTACACATCAGGAGAGGCTTCCTAACATTTTTATATTCAATAATAACAAAATTTTCTTTTGGCCAAATATGATATTCTTGCTGTTTGTATCAGCATTATATATATTCTGAACTTTGGCCGTCATCACTTGTTTTGATGCCCAATAGGATATGTCATCGACCACTTATAGTAATTCATTTGCTTATCTATTTACCTCCATCAATTTACCTCACCATCGCCCGATTTAATTAATTTATATTTCATTACCCTTATTTACCTTTCGTTGGTCTTCACTTCAAAATCTCATTTCAAGGCACTATTCCATTTATCTGTACATTAATCATGTCTTTATTTTGGACTGTTCATTCACTATGGGTCAAAATTTTGTTTGTCTTGAAAGACGTATACCGAATCCTTTAGATCTCAATACATTTCTGTTAGACTTCTGTAGTTCTCCATGGATAGAGTAACTATGCAGTTTCTGTTGCCGCTCCGAAGCGAGCAGAAAGGAGATTGCCTAGCGACTGCAGAAGCTAAAGAGAAGAACCGAGAGAAGAGTTGGAGTCACTACCTTCATCTTATTGTAGGGGTTGGACAAAAGTATGGGAACAGCAAAAACACATTGCCATGATTAATAGGGTTTAGTAAACACGTTGGCGTTCGAAACAGCTTACAGTCGTTTGAGAATAGATAAAACAGGACCTGTCTGGTCTCTTTCTCCAAAACAGTGGAAATTTCAGGTAAAGATGATGGATGTGGATAGCGATCACGTATATGTCTGCGCAAAGTAGGCCACAAAGGATCAATTATATTAAAATCTGGCGACTGTGGTGGACAGGGAGATGCGACAGTTCATCGCCGTTCTCACAAAACCAGTCCTAAACGATGTGAGCTGTGTGAAGAGGGATCCTGTCATCCTGGACCACAGAATCGTCATTGGCGAACAAACTTTGTACCATGGCATGGACCTTATCAGACAAAATTGTCAAATAATCCGTCGCAGCTATGCTTCACTGCAGAGTATCCGTGGGGCGCATGGAATACCATGATATGACTCCCCAAATCATCATCAAACCGCCGCCATATATCAGTTTTCGGACGTAAACTCGGCCACAAGTTGTAAAGAGTATGAAACAAGACTCATCTGAACAAATGATTCATTGCACTTGCCCACACTCCATGTTTTATGGGTTAGGCGCCACGTTTTACTGTTGGTATTTGAGTCAGTGATGAGTGGTTGTGAAATTCCAACTCGCCCTACGGCTCACTGCTTATAGAGCTCACAGATCTCATTTCGCGTTGTTGCGGTACTGATACGGTTCTCGAGAGCGACATTCAGTCCTGCAGTGACTTTTGCTATTGTCGTCCTCTTATTTTTCATCACAACTCTCTTCAATGTCCGTCTGTCACTATCACTGAACACTCACTTCCGGCTGAGTTGGGACTTAGCAGATGATGTTTCTCCGCTCTCCCTGTATGCAGTATAAGTTCTAACATTCTGCGTGGTGTCTGTTTGTTCTAAGTCGTGTCTCCCTACCACTTTCGCGCAACGACGCTCTGAGCGTGTTTTTTAGGGAATTGACTAGTTTGAACCTGGGAGCTGTTGCTGGTAAGGATACGCCAGACCACACATGACATGTAGAGTTCAGAAGAGTTCAGTGAGACTAGCGATAATATAATCAAATACTTAATGATTTCAGCGTCAGCTCCACTGCACTCCCTGTAAAAGAATCTTAATACTAACTAAATTTAGTGGAAGGTGTTCAAGGCTTTCCTATTTTTAGTTAGCTGGTAAAATAACGTCGAAAAAGCAGTTAAGTTTACCATTGGAAATTTTATTCTACTCACAAAACATTGTTTATAAATTGCACTATTGGTAAAAGGAAATATTTTAATACAGGATGATAAAAACCAACTGCGTTCAAAAAAAATGTGAACGAATGTTCCACGAATGGGTTTCCAAGTTTTCCAAGTTCTGTAATGGATCGAAGGATGACTTACGCCATATCACATCTATAATGTATGTTTAAATTAAGTTTCACAAAAGAGAAAACTATCAAAATGGTCTACAGTGACCCTCAATTATCTTTAATTACTTATTTAACTTGTCGTAATGTACAGTGGCTGATGTGGCTTCTCAATAATTATATAACAGAAAAATCATCGCGGTGCAGATTTTAACTTACATAGCAAATGTGAATACCATGAGCTTTAATTGACGATCGACACTAGTATTACGCAAAAAGGGGGTGTAACAGATGAGACTTCTGCAGTTCTGAGTGAAGGCTTATGCACTCTCATGCGGCATTGCGTGCGTTCATTACCTTGTCGTTGGTTAGGCAGCGTCAAGGGGCGGCGGGCGGCGCAGGTCCACACCTCGCCGTCTCGGAAGTAACTCTCTCCTAACTTCTCCTTACTACAATTTACCGAAGTTGGATTAAAAAAAGCTATCTGGCTGTGTTTTCAACTGACCAATCAGGGTCTCAATGTTAACCTTAAGTTCCACCTACAAAAATTCTGTCTATCCAATGAGAAACGTAATACTTTTCCTGGTGGGGCAATGTTTTTAACGTCTGCAACGTAACAGAGACGCGAAAAAGTCTCACGCTAAGACTTGCAGCTGGTGTGGCCCTTTTAGTGTTATCTTAAGATCTATACAGTTCTTCTGGAGGGCTCTATCTTTTAACATGGGATGGGGGGTGGTCCTGGCAGTCGGCTGGCGATGTGGGTGTCCGTCCCTTATCGTAGGGCCTCCTAGCTTACACGACTCTGCTCTCGGCTTCTGTTCTTGTTTCCTCCCTCGGAACTGCGTCCGTTTCACGGTGGGAAGGTATGACATGCATTTAGGCGTTCTTGTGTTAGTCTGTGGTATTCCATTTGCTCACTCGTTGATGTATTACTTTGGTTAATTTAATGTCAGGATTTATTCGGAGCTATGTGACATACTGCCGGATTTGCTATCATGTCAGGGTTTTCATGGAAGGTCTTGGATTTGCCTGAAACCTTACAATTTGTTCGAAACGGTACGTCATGAAACACCGAATGCTTCGGCGCCAGTGGTTGCGGAAGCACCCACGAGCAGCCACCAACAAGTTGCCAACTTTCGAATTCACTTAGCTCCGACATAATGCACTTACCACTACATATGCAGTGTGGCTCAGTTCCGTTAGGCCTGCCTGCGTGGAATTCCAAAATGGAATGCGATCTCATGGCGAGAAGTGGCATTACGATTCTTGGAGTTTCAACAACAGCCATATCGAAGGTCACTGCAGCAGGCGCGTGACAGCGAAAGCAACAGTACGTGTCTGACGCTTCTCGGAAAACTGTGCTGGAACTGCGAGGCAAAATCAAGTTTGTTGAGTCCTCCATTGTTTGTGGGCGGGAATTCTACGAATTCGACCCGAACAGCGAGAGGTAGGTTCCCGGTCGCTCCCGCACGACAGTGGCCAAACCCACAAAGTTAACATTGTGTGCTCGTTTTGGCCAGCAGGTCGATCACAGTTTTGGGTCACCCACCATATTCACCGGATTTTCCCCGAGTCGACTTTTTGTTCCCCAAATTGTAGTGGCACTGAAACGACACCAACACAATGCAATATAGGACACCCAAGAAAATTGTACTGCAGTACTATGTGCTATTCCGAAAAAGGACTGTAGTGTCTGTTTAAAAACACAAGCTGCGGCATGGTCGAAAATTGAACAGTTGCCCTAATATAGAATAAATTTCCTTTATTTCACGTCTTCGTTCACTTTTTTTTTTTTATCAGCTAACGGTTTCGGCCTATAATGACCATTTTCAGATCTGTTTTATAAAGACATGCCCTAATATACTGCAGCCATAGTGGCATCGTCAAGTGCTAAACACACATCAGTGTCAGCATCGTCAAATATACAACCTCTGACACTAAAGGTCGGTGAGTGATGTAGGAACGGTCGATGGGGTAACATTGGCAACTCACAACGCTGCACCTGCGTAGCGGCCGGTGTTGGCAACCTGCCCCCACTGCGGTTCAGATGAGCATCGTGTGTGTTCCATGTTAAACTTGTTGAACGAAGTGCTTGTTTAGTGCATTGGTTCTGAACTGAGAACAGGACAATGAACGATCTAAGGATCAACTTAAAGTTTTGTTTTAAGCTTGGGAAGACACCTAAAGAAACGCATGCAATGCTGGTACGTGTTTATGGGGCTCAAGCACTGTCCATGAAGTGTGTGTACGAGTGGTCCGCCCGTTTTCGAGGAAGCTAGGAAAGTGTTCCTGACAGTTTCACTAGCGGACGACCGGCGACCGCTGTCAGTAACGAAAACATTGAGAAAGAGAGGACAGTAATTACGAACTGTAACACCATAGCTCTAATACTCTACTGATTTATTTTGCTTTTGTTTTATTTAAAATTACATCGTTGAGCTTCTGTAAATGTGTTTGATTGAATAGATAACAGAAAATTGTATACTGCTTTCTTTATACAATCTTTGATGTCATGGTTTGGTTCTATGCAATGTAGTGTATCTGTCATTTAAATTCTTTGTCCCATTTGGAGGGAACAAAACTTACTGTATGTAATTGTAATTTTTTGTGTGAATAATTTTTTGTAGAAATGTCAATATGTGCAAATGTTCTGTTTTGTTTAAAATATTTGTTCTCTGATATGTAAACTGCTGATCCTCACTTAGTTAGTTCGTATGTAAAAGTTGTTGTGGTTCCCCTTGGGAACGGAACTGTGTAGCGCGCGCAAATTGTGGTTGGCCCAGGTAGAAAAGGTGGAACAAGAGTCAGTCGGGAACGAGCTACGAGTCGGGGACGAGCTATCAAACTGTGCACTGCCATGTAAAAGATGCATATTGTGCTGGTTCCGAGAGAGGCTTTTTCTGCTACTTTCCAATGCCTCGGATGGATGGATAAATAGCTGGAACGATTCTGGATTTGGTATTCATCATCGCCACCAAGAAGGGCCAGAGTCCAGCAATTCTGCCTGCGAATCCACCTACCAACATGCAGTTGCCACCACGTTGCGCAATCACTGTAACGTAATACTGTAATGATGTACAGTGAAGGATCAGCTTACTGGATGATTTAGTGTGCTCAAATATAAGGTAATTTATAACTGAATTTATGTACCTACCTTGATTTTTTCCTATCACAACACCTCTCAGGTTCCTCTCCGTTTGAATTAAAGTGATTTCCGAATGTCCTTACTGAAAGAACATTAAAGCCCAGTGTTTTGCTAATTGATGCCTCATGAACACAGTAAAAAGAAAGTTAGAGTTAATGTGGCAAGAGAGTGAGTTAAAGCTAATGATACTTGCTGAAAATAATTTTCCTAGTAAAACTGCTCATTAATGTGTTGTTGGCAACTTCAAATTAAAAGTTCTTAAGACTGAGGCTTATAAAGTTTTGCTTAGTAAATGATCACATTACTGCCTGTTGTAAATCGCAGAAGGTGAGTCAGTATCTTACATATATGTTAATTTTGTGTCTCACGGTAGTAAAAGTGGAAAACTGCAGCTGTGAAACGTTATATACTCATGTTTACTAAGTGTTTGTCTCTCTTGTGTATTAGAAGTGCATGTTAATAGTATAACAGGATCCACAGTTTGTCTATTGTGTTAATACTCGGTAACAAGTAACGGAAAGACCACTAATTAGGAAAACCATAATATCTTTATTCAAATGATAGTGAAAAGCAACCTGTTAGTGGATTCCAATTAACTTTCATTTTAAATAGTAAAGTATTTAACTGAGAGAGACTTAACCTATATCCAATTAATGATTCTGCAGCGAATATAAATAGTAACGTCATAAAGACCATTCAGTTTGAATAAGCCCTAAAAGTAACAGTGTGTTTCGTTATCTATTATAATTTTACAAATAGTTTGTGCTGCTCTAGCTGTTTGTTCCAACCTTAACGTTAACATACGCAGGTGTCAGAGTTCATTGCACTCGCGTGTGGCCAAGTCTAGGTTGTGTTTGTCCGTTAAAGTTACGCATACCTACTTTTTTAAACGAGAACGTTAATCTTTCTCTTGCCTAATTAGGCTGGCGACCTATTTTCTTTTTCTTTAAACAGTGTAGATAGGCAAAATTTTGTTTGTTACTCTTCAAATATTTACGTAATTCTGACTTTCATTTCCGATAAGCCACCTCCGTTAGGTACAACACGTTCAACATAACAAAATTCCTCTCAGAGGGTAACACTGCTCTGTTGCTTTATACCATAATTGCTTTAACAATACAGTTTTATTTCACGACCTGCTTCCAACTTTAAGGTTATGGTATAGCAGTAGCGGACAAGAGTGTTATAGAACGATCGTCGCCTAACCGTGCGCATGATAGTGGATGAACTACAGATGAACCGTGAATACGTGGGACAAATCCTACCCAGGAGTTGGGGAAGAGCAAGACGTGTTGTCGTCTTGTGCCACATCACTTGACTGACGGTCAGAAGCAGGCACGTTTAGAGGATTCACAGGAGTTTGTCGAAACTGTGGATGCGACACCCAATTTCTTGAACCGTATTGTCACTGAGAATGAAACCTGGTGTCTCCTGTATAACCGTGAAACGGAACGGCAAGCATGAAATGGCGTTCTCTGGCATCACGGCATCGGAAGAAGGTCAGAGCCGCAAAATCACGCATCTAAATGATGCCCTTCACCTTCTTCGATAGTCAAGGCATTATCCACAAGGAATTTCTCCCTCAGGGAACGACGTTGAACGCTTCACGGTACACTGAAATTTGGACTCGTTTCATGCAACGTCTACGCAGTACACACAATAAGGTTCCCGGTTTTTTGTTGACGAGAACGCTGGCACACACGCAGCCAATATCGTCAGATATTTCCTGGCAACAAAGGGGGTAGTGCAGCTTAAACTTCCATCATACTCGCTCGATCTCAATACTGCAGACTTCTTCCTATTCCCTTGACTCAAACTCGCTTTGAAAGGAAAGAGATTTGACGATATCCCTGACGTCCAATCAAACGTGATGCGTCTTTTGAACACCCCCTTGGCCGAGCGGTTCTAGGCGCTTGAGTCCGGACCCGCGTGACTGCTACCGTCGCAGGTTCGAATCCTGCCTCGGGCATGGATGTGTGTGATGTCCTTAGTTTAGTTAGGTTTAAGGAGTTCTAAGTTCTAGGGGACTGATGACCTCAGATGTTAAGTGCCATAGTGCTCAGAGCCATTTGAATCATTTTTTTTAACACCATCCCAAAGGAAGACTTCGTACCAAGTTTCCGGGACATGTATCGCAGAGCTCAGCGATGCATAGTTATGGGAGGTAACTGTTTTGAAGAATAGTAAAGTAACTTTAGTTCATAGTTCAACTACGTTAACATTAGAGGACTATTCACTGAACTTTATTGTCAGACGTTGTATATAAATAACGGTATACACAAGAGACTCTTGTATATAAACAATGGTATACCCAGGAGTCTCTTGTGTATACCGTTATTTTTATACATTTGACGATGCTGGCGCTGATTTTGTCTTTAGTATTTGACGATGCCACTATGGCGCCAGTATATTGGGACATGTCTTTAGGAAACAGATCTGAAAATGGTCGTTGTAGACCGGAACCGGCAGTCTGACGACAAAAAATTTGTGACCATAGACCTGAAGTAAAGGAAATTTATTGTTTTAAAACACTTTTAACACAATTTTAGCTGTGTATTGATTCTGGAGGTGACTGTTTGGAGTAAATACAGTGATTTTGTGAGCACAATCCATGGCTTTTATTTTTCATAGCCATAGTTTTAAAGCAAATGGGGCACACTGTGTAGAATGGGTAGAACGCGGTTCTGCCGACAGCTAACACTTGCAGCGTATTGGGGATGTGGTGCCGTTCGTGCTCATATACAACAGCGCAAGCTGCAGTCTCGGCTAGCGTCTACAATTATGTTCAAATATGCATCCATCGCGGTGTTTTCGTATTTTTGTTCAACTTTTGTAACGGAGTAGGAAGAAAATTTTCTTTTGCCATATCGTACGATAAGTAGTCATAAAGTTATAATTGTCAGCTCGAAAAAAGTAAAGTTACTTATTTAATTTTTTTGTTGTTTACAGATAGATGTCCGCAGTCAAGCGCCGTAGCACGCCGCAAGATGAGCGAATGGCGCAGACGTTGGAAAAGTGAAGATGGTTTTCGCCACTCTGTTTTGGGTGCTCCAGCTGTGTGATAAGATACTGTGGCGCCAGGATCTCGAGGTGTAGCAAAACAAAAAGTTAATTTCCTAGGTTTACATTTTGTTTCGAGGTGATAGTCAAAACACAACGTCTACAGCTCTCTGGGAAGAATTACTCCCAGTATCGACTGGAGCAAACAATGGCGGGGTTGGGGCGGAATATATTACATCAGAATTCGGCCCTCTGGAGACCGTTGAAGGAAAAGCGCATCTTCGGGACTGCCACGGCAAGTTGGGAGCAGCGCGTCTGCTAGCCGGCGGTACGTTTTCTGCGCGGGAACGTCAGACGGACCGGCGCCGCGCTGGAGGCTCCAGCCGATGCCGAGGAGCTGCCGGAGGAACCAGGGGCCCCGAGTATAGACGCGCCCGCGCCGCCCGCCCCAACCGTTACTTGCGGACGCAGGCCTTTGCATAACCAAATTACGGCGCTTTAGGCGAGCTCCTAGCTTTGACTGCGCACGCGACTCGAGAAGCTAATTTCGGCGCTACGCGGCGCGGCGGGGCGCGGCGGCGGTTGGCCCGCATCCTTCCTTCCTTCCTTCCGCGGCGCCGCCTTCCGTCGAGTCGGCGGCCGAGCGCCGCGCCGCCCTTGCCCTGCACGTGCGGAGGAAATTGCGTCTGCCGCGACTGGCCTCTGGTGCGCCGGTCGGACTCTGCGCAAGGGCGCTTGCGGGCGGTGGCGTCGTCTTCCAACGGGGAGCCCTTCTTTCGGTGGTCGCAAAGCCTTCCGCGACACTCTACTCCTAAGTTATCGAGATTATGCCACCTTCCGACAACTCAGTCTGAGAATAAATATAATGTAAATATGAATGAAACAAAATGGTTCAAATGGCTCTGAGCACTATGGGACTTAACTTCTAAGGTCATCAGTCCCCTAGAACTTAGATCTACTTAAACCTAACTAACCTAAGATCATCACACACATCCATGCCCGAGGCAGGATTCGAACCTGCGACCGTAGCGGTAGCGCGGTTCCAGACTGTAGCGCCTAGAACCGCTCGGCCACCCTGGCCGGCCAATGAAACAAACATCACAGCTATCTATCAGGTGAGTTTATTATGCAACAATCGTTCTAAATGAACATCATCAGCTGACTGGAAGTTCGTCAAATGTTTCGTAACTAACTTCTACAAAGTGTGCCGGCGTCGTATTAGTTGCGAAGACTGTTCGTACGCTTTTGCTCACGGGAAGGGTTGTGGCATCATAACGTACGGTACCTAAAATACACCTATGGAGGTTTTTTTAAATAAAATTTTCATTATTCAGCTGCATTCCTGCAGCTGTTATTCTTATAGCTTTTCGTTTAGGCTACCAGTTTCGACCCCACAGTAGATTCGTCGGCTACTATTACAGTAATGTTTGGCACCTGTAGTTAATCCGAGTGCCACTGTGTCGTCGATAATGTGCGCTATCACAAGTTCCAATACCGAGCGCCTCCACCAGAATAATGTCACGTAGAAGAAGGTGTATTTAGATGAATGACGAACACTTAACGAATATTTATTCAGCACTTGCATATACAGGTGCGCGGAGCGAACTGCCTACGGCCAGAACACATACATTATATATACAGCTACAAATCATTCCAGTACAATGATTCATGACATTTTTGGATACTTCTAGAATGAACTCGAACCGCATATAGAAATTAAAATTTTGCTGTTCAAGTGAGTTTTGAACTCACGACCCTCCCTGTAACAGTCTAGTACCATAACCTCTTCCGCACGGTGACTGCTGCGACACTTTTGCTGACGTATTTAATTGCGCAATAACCTGTCGCTACTCAGCTGCTGATCCAGACAGTCGGACCAGTCGCTGGAAAGCAATTTGTACTGTGAAAGTACTTACTGACCATATAAAGTTAGTATTTCATTGAAGCGGTCAGATACAGGCCTGTCCATCATGAAGGACCCAGAGCGATTCTCCAGACCGAAAGCGCCAACTCCGAAACTAGCGCTCACCTCCATCTTATTCATACCTCCATGCCGATGAGTAATCACAGCGTTACTCATTTTGTAAACTGTCGTTGTTGTTGTGGTCTTCAGTCCAGAGACTGGTTTGATCCAGCTCTCCAAGCTACTCTATCCTGTGGAAGCTTCTTCATCTCCCAGTACCTACTGCAACCTACATCCTTCCGAATCTGTTAAGTGTATTCATCTCTTGGTCTCTCTCTATGATTTTTACCCTCCACGCTGCCCTCCAATACTAAATTGGTGACCCCTTTATGCCTCAGAACATGTCCTGCCAACCGATCCCTTCTTCTAGTCAAGTTGTGCCACAAATTTCTCTTCTCCCCAACTCTGTTCAGTACCTCCTCATTAGCTATGTGATCTACCCATCTACTCTTCAGCATTCTTCCGTAGCACCACATTTCGAAAGCTTCTATTCTCTTCTTCTCTAAACTATTTATCGTCCACGTTTCACTTCCATACATGGCTACACGCCATACAAATACTTTCAGAAACGACTTCGTGACACTTAAATCTATACTCGATGTCAACAAATTTCTCTTCTTTAGAAACGCTTTCCTTGCCATTGCCAGTCTACATTTTGTATCCTCTCTACTTCGACCATCATAAGCTATTTTGCGCCCCAAATAACAGAACTCCTTTACTACTTTAAGTGTCTCACTTCCTAATCTAATTCCCGGAGCATCACCCGATTTAATTAGACTACGTTCCATTATCCTCGTTTTGCTTTAGTTGATGTTCGTCTTATATCCTCCTTTCAAGACACTGTCCATTCCGTTCAACTGCTCTTCCAAGTCCTTTGCTGTCTCTGACAGAATTAAAATGTTTTTTATTTTTTCTCCATGGATTTTAATACCTACTCCGAATTTTTCTTTTGTTTCCATTACTGCTGGCTCAATATACAGATTGAATAACATCGGGGATAGGCTACAACCCTGTCTCACTCCCTCCCCGACCACTGCTTCCCTTTCATGCCCCTCGATTCTTATAACTGCCATCTGGTTTCTGTACAAATTGTAAATAGCCTTTCTTTCCCTGTATTTGATCCCTGTCACCTTCAGAATATGAAAGACAGTATTCCAGTCAACAATGTCAAAAGCTTTCTCTAAGTCTGCAAATGCTAGAAACGTAGGCTTGCATTTCCTTAATCTATTATGTAAGATAAGTCGTAGGGTCAGTATTGCCTCACGTGTTCCTATATTTCTACGGAATCCAAACTGATCTTCCCCGTGTTCGGCTTCTACGTTTTTCCATTCGTCTGTTAAGAATTTATAAACTAATGAAAGAAAATAGCATGTAATAGAGGATATCATTATTTTAAGCCCTGTCGTCAATAAAGTGCTTGAGATTATATTTAAAATATATTTTACTTAACCTGAAGGTTTAAGAACAAGTGGAACTATTTTATCTCGACGCTGATATCTCGCAATATCGCCATCGAAGTTCTACATAGGGGCTTCCCCTCAGCATTCACAATCCCGCGCGCTTTCTGATACTGCAACGCTATTAATAAGCTGAAATTGTACGAAAAGGTAACAGAAACCTAACAATTTCCCGCGCAACTGGTACTCTGATCTACATCCAGGCACATCAACCGGTGCGCCTTCCCGGTCAAGATGACTCAGAGCCTTCTATACTGATCGTTCGACATATGCCTGCTCACTGGCTTCTATACTCTCATTTACATTTACTTTGATTAATATCGAAAATATATTGATTCCCGTCGACTTATGGGTGGCGCGAATTACTCTGATTTAAATTTGGGCGAAGTTCTTACGTTATTACTGTTATTAATAAAATTACTATTATAACTGTTATTAATAAAATTACTATTGTAGCCTTTAAATAAAATTGCCAAATTAAGTGGGTATGCTTAACTTATAAAATATTACGTAACATAGCTGCTACGTTACATGCTACATTACCGGATTTCGCCATCTGGTGCATTTTCTGAATTACGTGGTAGGAAAACTTGGTAATTACTCGTCTCCCACTAACTGATAGCCCTCCACCAAAGTGAGCCATTGGTACGAGGAGTACTCAATACGTAATGCAACGTATCTTTTTTACGGCCAATTTACGTTGAAAAAAATGTGTAATTTGTTGTGGGATATCGTGTAATATTTTCGCTTCAGCTCCTATAGTTTCATGAAGTGGTGCTACTATGCGTAGCCTTCAAAATGGCGTCTGTAGCTTAGGTTCATTCCAAGCAGGAACCTGGCATTGAATTTCTTTTAGCGTAAAACAAGAGGATCGCAAACATTCATAGGCGCTTACAGAATGTTCACGGAGAAGTGGCAGTGAACAAAAGCACGGTGAGTCATTGGCCAAGGCATCTGTTGTCATCGCAACAAAGTCGAACGGCCGCACACAGCTGTGACTCGTGCAATGTTGGAACGTGCGGACACTCTCATTCGAGGTGATTGACAGATCACACTCAAACACCTTGCTGCACAGCTGGACGTCTCTGTTGATAGTGCTGACAAACTTCTCCACCAGTTGGGGTACTCAAAGGTGTGCGCCCGGTGGGTTCCTCGCCGCCAAACAGAACGCCATTAAAAGTAAAGAAGAATCATCTGAGCAGAATTGCTTGCACGTTACGAAGCTGATAGTGTCATTTTTTTATCGAACATCGTCACGAGACTTCATCTGGGCTGTTCTTTCTCATCTACCCTACAGCTCAGACCTCGTACCTTCCGACCTCCATCTGTTTGGCCCAATGAATAATGCTGTGTGCAGGCAGCAGTGCCGTGGCGCGCACAGCCACACAAACGCAACGGTCGGCTACCGCCGCAGAGTTAAGCGGCGCGTCCAACTTAGTACCGGCGCGTTCCGCCAGCCGGCGCTAGAGGCGTTCCCGCCAAACATTCAATCAGCGGCGAACTACGCACGTGCACGAGCCTTTTTCCGGCGCGGCTGGGCATTCTGTGATATCACTGTGGTGTCACCGCCAGACACCACACTTGCTAGGTGGTAGCCTTTAAATCGGCCGCGGTCCGCTAGTATACGTCGGACCCGCGTGTCGCCACTATCAGTGATTGCAGACCGAGCGCCGCCACACGGCAGGTCTAGAGAGACTTCCTAGCACTCGCCCCAGTTGTACAGCCGACTTTGCTAGCGATGGTTCACTGACAAATTACGCTCTCATTTGCCGAGACGATAGTTAGCATAGCCTTCAACTACGTCAATTGCTACGACCTAGCAAGGCGCCATTATCATTTGCTATTTATCTTGTGATGCATGTACCGTCAGACCGATGTTCACCAATTATGGATTAAAGTTAAGTATTCCAGAAGCTACGTACTTTATTTGCTAGTCTCAATTCCTTGTCATTTTCCAGACCTCACGCCAGCCTGCGTGAGCTTAAACGCGTGCCTTTCGGCTTCCTCTCATTGTGGGTTGGCGCTCTGGCCAATCCACAACAATCACCATCCACCAATCAGGGATCGCCAACGGCCAGCTAGCATCACTCCGGAATCAGCGGAGGAAGACTGGAGCCGCCGTGTTAAATAGCCGGGAGAAAGGGAATCAGGCATCTTTCGACCCGCCGCGGACTGCCACCCGGAGATACTTCGACGCAGCCGGAACGTCCAGGTGCCACGTCTTCGCTACGTCGGCCGACGACCCCGGACTCTGCGCCCGTCTACTTCCTCGGCAGCCACCGGAAAGCCTCGAGAGAAAACCCGACAAAGGAACGTAAATTCAGTTCAGCTGCTAACATTTCAATTCAATAAGGTGGCATAATTCTCTGGCTTGTTATAAAATTTTGGTAGGAGAAGAAGCCTTTTGTTTTCGAAGGAAGTTTATCTTTTTGTAAAATTAAGCGGTGCCCTTGCTCCACCTAACAAAAAATTTTTGGTTCGCACACGTGTGTTAATCTGTGGATATAACAAGCAGTACTTGGATGATGGGGAGGTTATTGATGCAGTAACACGTCGGTTCCGTTGCGAGCAGTGGAGTGGTACCATGCGGGCATACAGGTCCTCCCAGTAACATCGTTTTGAAACCAAAAGAGTGAAGAATAATATAGTGTATTGGAATCTTGAATAAAAACAACATTATTTCACAAAAAAGTGTTACATTACTTATTCAACACCCCTCGTACTTTCAATCGCCCAGGCAAAATTTATGTTAATGCATAAACTGACTGATTAATTTTATCGACTTTTTAATTACCTGAGTCATACAAGTGATTAGTATCACTGAATTCTTGCTTACCTAACCAATACGAATCCGTGATTGGAGACATGATTTTAATTTAATCAAGCTCAGTGCAACGGGGAATGTACCGGACAGCTCCTAGGACTTCACCTGCTTTATACACCCCAGAAAAGTATTCATGTTATACAGCATGGGGTAAGCCGAACGAATAATTAGATGTACGACATTTCCGGTGTATCAAGCCGGACAACAGCCTCAAATTTACCTACAAAAGCCACCTGAGCTTATGCACGCCAAGCGAGGTTTTGAGGATCCACTCACCCTCTTACGCCACTGGCTTAGCTGGCCTTACCCGTTTCAAGTTCATTTTCTTTTCTCTTTAAAGTCGTCCTGGAATATTAGACACATCATGACCATGCATTTTCAAATTGTAAAATTAACGTTTCTGTAAATTTTACCTAAAAATTTTGTGAATTTTTACTACATAAAATTAACAAGTAAATCGTTGTGGATTTTAAAACTCTCCCGACTTAGGGTTTGTTCCATGAACTTTCGTGTGAACTGCCGGATGTCAGTAACTTGCTGCTACGGTATTTCGGTGCAGATTCTTCTGATCATCTTCAGGTGAATACAGGCGGAAAAATATTTAGCTCCACTGATTCGTTAATGATGGTGCTCCATAAGTTTGACATGCGGACGTCAGTATTTGTTTCATCGAATGACGGCAGTCTTTCTGGCTAGGAGGAGACGAGTATGCCGCTGGCGTTCCGTGATGCGAGCCTAAACAGTGCGTGTCGATTGCTCTGTGTAAGATTTGCCTTTCAGGATCACAGACTGAAACACCAGCAGCATACTCGCCTCTTCCAAGCTAGCAAGTTCTCTACACGATAAACCACATATATCTAAAGGTCATAAATTCAGCTAAATACTTAAGGGTTACAATAACAAAACTTAAAGTTGGAACGATCACATAAATAATGTTGTGGGGAAAGCAAACCAAAGACAACGATTTACTGGAAGAATACTAAGAAAATGCGACAGATCTACTAAAGATACTGTTTGCATTGCATTTGTACGTCCGTTTCTGGAGTATTATTGTGCGGTGTGGGATTCGCATCACATAGCACCGACGGAGGACATCAAAAAAGTTCAACAATGGGCTGCTCGTTTTGTATTATCGCGAAATATTGGAGATCCACGGATCTAATACGTGCAAAAGGCGTTTTTTGTTGCGGCAACATCTCCTCATGGAATTTGAATCAGCAATTTTCTCCTCAGATTGTGAAAATGTTGCGTTGGTGCCCACATACATAGGGACGTATGATCATCATAATAAAAATAAGAAAAATTAGAATTGGTATGAAAAGATTTATGTGTTCGTGTTTCCCACGCGCTGTTCGAGAGTGTAATACTGGAGAAATAGCGTGACGTTGGTTGAATGAACCCTCTGCCAGACGCATAGTTGTAAATTACAGAGTAATATTGTAGATGTAGATGATGTAGATGTAGAATCAAAAATTGTGGCCCATACATCAAACTTCTGGAGCTCCATCTTCAATGACTCCGTGGAAATCCCAATGATGGAGTCTCCTAGCAATAGGGACGGCGGCTTCCAGTTAGTTTCTACGCGGAATCCTGTTACACATAGATTTCGTGCTTTGCAACTCGACACATATGCCTGTGGTGTCTTAAATAGCGGAGTTCTGTACTTGTTCGTCAGTATTCACCTGAAGATAACAAGAAAAACTGCGCGGAAATATCGTGGCAGCAAATTACAGATGCCAGGCAGTTGGCCCAAATTTCGAGGAACTATGAAGTCGTTTGTTTTGCCTTTGTAAGGAATTGATAGAATTGTAAATATAATCATTTTCTGAATAGCGTTGGCAGGAGTCTTTTTTCTTTCATTCTGCTCACGGGAGAGTTGAAACTGTTACCGAAGTACAAAATTTCAGAAAGCTTATCGCCTAACCGGTGGCGTAAGAAGGCGAGTGGACATTCAAAATCTCGCGGAGCGCGAATGCGTTATATCTTGATGCCTTTTGTAGGCCAGTTTGAGGCTGTTTCCCGGCATGATAGGCTACAAGTGAACGAAATCCCCTACACCAGTGCGGTATGTTATTAACACTTAACGTTTACACCCTGTAAAGTACGTGATGTAAATTCGACTTGAATAGGAGCCAGAAACCAATGAATGTCAGTGCTACAGGTTCCCCAACAAGTCATACATAAAATACTCTCACCTCTTAACCCTCGAGCGGCCGGGCTTGTGCATAAAGTGCGCCAACCAAAAATAAAATGATTTTGCACAGTTCCATCTTTGTTTCACAACTGCACACCCATACCTATTCCTTCGTTATTGCTTCAGGAAACACAGTGATAATTTGTGTTGTCATACGGCCAAGTGAGCAGCAGTAACATAAGATACAAAGCGAGCTAGGCAGAAAAAAATTTACGATCCGTGCAAAAAAAAAAAAAAAAATAAATAAAATAAAATAAAAGATTCTGATTATGAGCTAGCAGCCTGATGCCACATTGAGACAGTTGTCTACGAGGTAATTAGTGACCGAATAAGCAGCTGGATTCGATCTGATGCAACTGCACTGCTTAATGCTTCGAGTGGGTCATTACTATCTCTATAACACCTGTCCTTGGCAACAGGGTGTTGTACTGGAAATTTATTTCATTATTGTTTAATAAAACAACATAACAGTATTCTGATACGTTGTTCTGAGTAGACGAAATGGGTTACTGATGCAGTTACTTAATACTGTCAGTACTCTGATATGTTGTTCTGAGTGGAAAAGACGGGTTGCTGATGCAATTATTTGGGTCTTAAAATGATCCAGAGTGATCGGCACATGTAATCGAATTAAAGTAGTGTACAACTGCGGTGGAGCAATAAACGAGAATTATCTTAAACATCTACTCGTATGCAGATGCTGAATTCTTTAAAGAGGATCATGTTGACTATATTGATAAGTACGGTGGTTGTTTCGAGGTAGAGTGTTAAATCAACTTTCATTTTTCACTACTGAGGAGCATCAGTATACTGAAGTATTGGCAGATTTTGAGTGGGTATCTCAGTTGGCATATGTCTCCGATATTTTCGTACATTTAAACGAATTAAAGAGAAAACAGCTGGTAGAATCAAAAGTATTCGGACTAGTATGGATAATAGTCAAGGATTTATTAATAAGTTAAATTTGTGGATGCAGACAGTTGAAAATTGATTGCGTGACATGTACTCTACTGTATGGCCATTACTGACGATTGTGAGGTGTTGATGGACTTAATTAAAAACATTCATTAGCCTTTCAGCAGAATTAAAAAAATATTTCCGTTAGAATGATGAGGATTTCGTGTAGGTTCGACATCCACTCGTGGATTCGAAACATCTTCCCAATAATTTAGGTTTACGCTTACAAGGGCAAATTGCAGATCTGAAATCAGACAGAACACTGAAATCATATTTTTCGAAGTGCCACTGCATGCGTTTTGGTTCTCAATAATCAGTGAATATCCAGCTATCTTTGCGAACATAGTTAACGTGTTATTACCTTTTTGAACTACATATTGTTGTGAATTGGCTTCTCGACAGTGACTAAAGTTACAACATCAAAGAGAGACTCAGATCCATATATGAAGAGATGACGCTTGCTTTGTCAACTATTCTGCCACGAATCAGCCGTCTGCGTGCAGCTAAGCATGCTCAAGTATCTCACTGAAGGTAGGAGCAGAGTTATTTCTTTTAAAAGTCGTATTAGAAATGACTGTTTTCTACAGTGAACTGAACTTAATAAATTGTTAATAAATGTATGAGTCTATTCCGGTTTTACAATGATAATAATAATAGATTACACAACAACATAATAATTAGTAGTTATTTTAATAATGAGATGATTTTGAGGGAATAGAGATTTTGTTGTGCCTTGTACAATATAGGCTCATTTAGATGTACCGATTACGGAAAATTGCGCTAGACCACCACAGCCACCGTTGTCAACAAATTGTTATGACTCTAACATTCAAGCTTTAGTATATTTCACTTTAATTATTAATGATAGGCATCTGTGGCGAGTGAACTGTAGGGGCAGTCCTAAGGCACCGACTGTACACCGACCAGTGCAACGCGGTGAAATGGCATCAAGAAGGCGCTGACACACGCGCCAATGGAAAGAACAGGCAGCGCCACATCTCTAGGAAGACAGAGTCAAGCGCCCCCTATCATTGCTGACTTAACCAGTCTCCCATCACAGGTCGGATCCAGTTCTGTCGCAGACTTCGAAAGCATCAGTACTGAACAATAGGAAGACGATACTTACCCTGCGTTCTGCGAGCAGTCATAGCGGGTAAAGTAATTGCATGTAGGAGGCAAAGGAAGCACATTAACCCATTTCATAATGAGAAGTTAAGCTATGATTCTTTATTTCTCAGGAATAAAGAGTTCTGTTAATTTGCAAGTGTATGCACAGATCACTTTGGACACCTGTCACCGGCCATAGCAACTTCTCTCCTTCGTTGTTTGTGTGGATGTTGACTCCCACAATACACTACACAACAGGGGCGACAGAAAGCTCTAGTCTGAGGGAAGGGGTAGTTAGTAAGTCCGAGCCCACTCATAACCTAGAAAAGGAAAACAAATGGCGCGTAGAAAGGACGCCCTCGGCTTGATGAAGGAACAGTCTTCCGTAACTGTGCACATAACAGCAGATTACAGGCCCACGATCTGTTTCACAGATTAGGCAGACTTCATTCGGTGCAGACGAGGTACACAGCTGCAGTCGAACTAAAGATTGACGTCAAAGCAGGACGCCGAAAGAGACCGTGGGCGCACATTCATCGGTGAACAACAACGCACTGTTGGACACTGCGTGACGTCACAGGCGAGCTAGCCTTATCTGCAGCTACTGCGGCCGTCACTGCAGGTCCGCCATTGCACAGAGGTAGGTCGTCCCCCGCTGGTGGCACCTGCCGATTGCGAGACTCGACGATGAGTTTTCGGAGCTAGTCGATGGTGACTCTATCACGTCTGCTATTGTACTCGAAGAACACTGATGAGAACACGAGTTGGCGGCAGAACAACACTACGTCCGTGTCCACTGTCGATGTCTTTCCACTTAACTTCCTTTTTTACCCCACAAAACCATATAAACTTACCTTAATTTCATTACATACTTCTTAATGATGCTTGTCTTGAAGTCATGCATTGATTAATTACTAATCCTAGCATTACCAAAATAATTTTTGATGGGGGGGGGGGGGGGGGGGCTCAGAGGCCCAGAAAGAAAGTGGCAATAATTGAGAAGTTGTACTGTTTAGACATTATTTTTGTATAGTGGATAAATTACAACAGACACAAAACAAACGAATCATAACATTCACTTTGTATAATTTTTTTCCAATAACGTTCGAACTGTGTTTTCTTATACAAAATAACTATCTAATTTCAGTCCACTACATGACGCAAACAGAATTTACTGTCTCATTCTGAAACACATTTTTCACATAACACTGTCTTCTTGCTGCATTTTCCACAGACGTGTTTGCGGCACTGAGAGCAGATAACAGTTGATTTTCCCAGCTTATTGTATCTGATCATTTAGATGCAGCTTCTTAGTAGTGTAGACGGCACCGTCCACGTGTTCCTGGCTCTGCTGTTGATGGTGAAGATTCCACAGTGCAGTTCAGCTTTCGTTGTTTGATGCTTATCATTGCCGTTATAACTGGCTTACGAAGCCCGTAAAAATTCCGATTCGTTTATCTTTTTCAAGCCTTGTTAATTCAAAACCTGAATTGGTGAGATAAACTCTTCTGCGATTCAGCAAATTCTTTTTTCCAATTTGGAAAGTTGAGTAGGAAGAATGAATATGCATTTATTGCTGCTACGTCTATGAGTGTATGGAAGAGGAACATATGCCGTCTTCCTGTTCCTCTCATCGTGATGCAACGTCTTTCCTTCTAGTCCATGGTATCCAGGCCCCCTTTGTAGAATTAAAAAAAAATTACGCTATTATTTTTTTGAGTCTTCGCTAATCACCCCTGCTGAGTTATAAGCCGAAAGCATCAACAGCAGTCGCTCTGATTTTTCATGGAATAGAGTCGATGCGAGAGTAACTGATGGTCTCTGTCTCTCCGGGTCAATATATTCAGGATATGCAAAGATGGATAAGCATATACTAACCCGGCCGGTTGTAGTCTTCAGCTCTTCAGGTATGTGTCGTCTGTTCGATCGCAGGGTGCCAACAAGTGCGAGGTGAAATCTTTCCAAGGAGTCCCGGTATGCTCCACTGAAGTGTAGAACCGGTCCGTGGTTAACATTGTGATCTGGCTTCTCAGTGAATTTTATTAGTCTCTTGACAACATCCATCGGTCCATTCAGATTCTGTGCATTTCCTCACTTTCCTGTATAGACGTCCATTCTGATCCCATATCTAGTTTCAGAATAAGACAGCACTCTTAATCAGAATACCGCATTTTCCTGGATTTTCTTTTAGGAATACCGTGACTGGGCAACGACCACCGAACAAAGACAACATCTCATCCCCTGTGGTTTGTAAACCAAGAATAAAACACAATGGAAATGAAGAATTTAAGTTTTCAAAAACTTCCCTCATTGGCGCAAACTTTCTAGTCAGGCGACGAATTTCTCTTGTATTCTTACCATAAAACCTCAATATTTTAGTCAATTCTAGAAATCGAGCCCTTCTCAATAGTCATAGTACGCTTGTTGCTCCTGAAGCGTAGACCATAAATCTTGGACAGCTCATGCTTTGAACACATGATTAGTAAGCGCCCTGTATAATAAAAAACCTCACCTTCGTCGGTGTGTTTAATACCTAGTCGAGAAGCCCCTTAAAAAAATGATTCAAATGGCTCTGAGCACTATGGGACTTAACATCTGAGGTCATCAGTGCTCTAGAACTTAGAACTACTTAAACCTAACTAACCTAATGACATCACACACATCCATGCCCGAGGCAGGATTCGAACCTGCGACCGTAGCAGTCGCGCGGTTCCAGACTGAAGCGCCTAGAACCGCTCGGCCACACCGGCCGGTAAGCCCCTTCATTTGATTGTAGTTTTAGTTGGTTCTTAATATGACGGGTAAAAAAGGGGCTCTATAGCCTCTTTGGAAGACTCAGTTTTTGCTTGTTGTCTTAACCCCATTCTTTCCCGCACTATATTTTGTACGGAACGCTGATATTCTCGAGACGGCTCCGTAACATAATCGCAAACACTTTTGCAATAAATTTATGACAGTTGGTGTCATTAGCATCTGGTTGGTTGGGCTTAACCTCATCTTCATTCCCAGGCGGTGAATCGGTTCCATTTCCTTCCACGATATCATACACTTCACTTTCTTCTAAATCTGACTCGTCCAAGACTTCCTCAAGCAGTCTGTCAATAGAACTATGGCATAAACGTTGTCTATTCATGTTACTTGTTCAAAAATAGCACAGAAACAATGAAAATAAAAACGGTCGACTTCATAGAAATATGTTTGAAAACAACTATGCAAAAGTTCGTTTAGTTTCAAATACACTCCTGGAAATTGAAATAAGAACACCGTGAATTCATTGTCCCAGGAAGGGGAAACTTTATTGACACATTCCTGGGGTCAGATACATCACATGATCACACTGACAGAACCACAGGCGCATAGACACAGGCAACAGAGCATGCACAATGTCGGCACTGGTACAGTGTATATCCACCTTTCGCAGCAATGCAGGCTGCTATTCTCCCATGGAGACGATCGTAGAGATGCTGGATGTAGTCCTGTGGAACGGCTTGCCATGCCATTTCCACCTGGCGCCTCAGTTGGACCAGCGTTCGTGCTGGACGTGCAGACCGCGTGAGACGACGCTTCATCCAGTCCCAAACATGCTCAATGGGGGACAGATCCGGAGATCTTGCTGGCCAGGGTAGTTGACTTACACCTTCTAGAGCACGTTGGGTGGCATGGGATACATGCGGACGTGCATTGTCCTGTTGGAACAGCAAGTTCCCTTGCCGGTCTAGGAATGGTAAAACGATGGGTTCAATGACGGTTTGGATGTACCCTCGACGATCACCAGTGGTGTACGGCCAGTGTAGGAGATCGCTCCCCACACCATGATGCCGGGTGTTGGCCCTGTGTGCCTCGGTCGTATGCAGTCCTGATTGTGGCGCTCACCTGCACGGCGCCAAACACGCATACGACCATCATTGGCACCAAGGCAGAAGCGACTCTCATCGCTGAAGACGACACGTCTCCATTCGTCCCTCCATTCACGCCTGTCGCGACACCACTGGAGGCGGGCTGCACGATGTTGGGGCGTGAGCGGAAGACGGCCTAACGGTGTGCGGGACCGTAGCCCAGCTTCATGGAGACGGTTGCGAATGGTCCTCGCCGATACCCCAGGAGCAACAGTGTCCCTAATTTGCTGGGAAGTGGCGGTGCGGTCCCCTACGGCACTGCGTAGGATCCTACGGTCTTGGCGTGCATCCGTGCGTCGCTGCGGTCCTGTCCCAGGTCGACGGGCACGTGCACCTTCCGCCGACCACTGGCGACAACATCGATGTACTGTGGAGACCTCACGCCCCACGTGTTGAGCAATTCGGCGGTACGTCCACCCGGCCTCCCGCATGCCCACTATACGCCCTCGCTCAAAGTCCGTCAACTGCAGATACGGTTCACGTCCACGCTGTCGCGGCATGCTACCAGTGTTAAAGACTGCGATGCAGCTCCGTATGCCACGGCAAACTGGCTGACACTGACGGCGGCGGTGCACAAATGCTGCGCAGCTAGCGCCATTCGACGGCCAACACCGCGGTTCCTGGTGTGTCCGCTGTGCCGTGCGTGTGATCATTGCTTGTACAGCCCTCTCGCAGTGTCCGGAGCAGGTATGGTGGGTCTGACACACCGGTGTCAATGTGTTCTTTTTTCCATTTCCAGGAGTGTATTTAAAACAAAATTATCAACCCATCTGAAATCTTTCCTTGGTATTACCGACTTGTGTGGGGGACGGGGGGAGGGGGGGGAGGGTTGTAGCGCGGCTTCTAAGGCCCATGTGGAATTAAATAAAATAAATGTATTTTAGTTAACAAATTCTACAATCACTAAATTGTAAATGTACTAATGAACAATTAGCTTTGATTTCAAGTTCGTATAACAGAGGACGTGGATAGAACATAATAATATTCATTCGATCTACGAGCCCCTACCCTCTCCCTTCCCGCCACCCCACCGTTGGTAATGATAGGGTTAAAGTCTCTTTACGGCCGTTCTTTACGTGTTACAAGGACAGCGGGTCTGTCACTCTGCGCGTTTGAAGCGAGTGTTTTGTCATATCATTAGTTCCTCCTAACATTGTTTTGATCCTGTAAGTTCGCTGAACTACTATACACAAGACATTTCGTCTTTAGGGTGTCTGGGTGTATGTATAGGAATGTGTGAACTTTAAAAATCTTGTAGCGAGCATTTACTTGTCACGAAAATGACGATTAGATCTTCTTCTTTTTAGACGTTCAAGCCTCAGATGGATTACCAGCAACTCACAACGAATTTCTGTCTTCGGCCTTCGTCTTGAGAGCAATGTAGCTGTCTCATCTGGTACCGTCCATGAGCTGGTTGATGTATTCCATTCTCGGTCTAATGGCAAGGCCATATCTCGGCAGGTACCCGACCCATGTGTCCGTTTTGTGTTGTATAAACTTCCAAAGGCATTGGTTTTCTTCCTCCTATCTGTGGAGCATCTCTTCGTTTCATTTCATATCTACTGAGGCACTCTATGGCATTCTGCCACAGCCACACATTTAGTTTGCATTTTGATGATTCTCTGCGTGTCAATGCTTCACTTCCGGACAACACCACACTCCGGAAAAACGTCCAAACAAACAAAACACTTCACGAGGTCTATTCTGAGATGTTTGCCCATGCAGATGGATGTGGAAAGATTTCTTCTCTTCTTGAAAACAGCGTTTGCCTAGCGGATTCTGCTTGATATATCCTTTCACCTGATGGACTTTTACTCTCTAGGAAGGTAAAGGGTTCAATGGTCTTCAGTCACTCACTCTTAATCGAGCATCAAGCAAAAATGTTTTTGCCTATTCACTACTGAGATACTCGTTTTAGCTTTATTACTTTTTAGAGAAGAGACGAGGATCCTTTCCGTTGGGCCAGCATCGCTTGTAAACTCTAATAAGGGGAAAATCGAATGGGAAATCATTAGATGAGCTGTCATAATGCTCCAATCGTTCTGAATTGGAGAGAGATCGAGGGACCTTGCCGTCTAAAGTAGAGCTTAGCAATCACGAAGACAAGCAGGAGAAGTGTCAACCACGGCAGCTTTAGCGGACAGCGCGCCGGCTTCTCATGCCAGGGGCCCGGGCTCGATTCCCGGCAGGGTTGGAGATTTTCTCCCCTCAGGATTTTGGTGTTTGTGTCGTCTTCATCATCACCATTTCATCCTCATCGACGCGCACCTCAAAAGACTTGCACTAGGTGATCAGGTCTACCCGCCGGGATGCCCTCGGCACACGTCATTTCCTTTCATGTCTTGCTGAAGTATAAGCCCAAGATGACTTCCCATGAAGGACAACAAAACGGTGCGTAGAATGTCTTCGATGCACCTCTGTGCTGTAAGGGTGCCGTGGATGACAACAGAAGGGGCCGTGCTGTGAAACAAAATGGTATCCCAGACCACCACTCCTGGCTGCCGGGACCTACGGCTGGTATCCATTCCACATCTGTGTGGGGCGTCTCCAGACATGTCTTCAAAATGGTTCAAATGGCTCTGAGCACTATGGGGCTTAACATCTGAGGTCATCAGTCCCCTAGAACTTAGAACTACTTAAATCTAACTAACCACAGGACATCACACATATCCATGCTCGAAGCAGGATTCGAACCTACGACCGTAGCGGTCGCACGGTTATAAACTGAAGCGCCTAGAACCGCACGGCCACACCGGCCGGCAGACACGGCTTCACTGGACATTGGGGCTCAATTCGAAGCGGGACTTCTACTCCAGTCATTCCAACTTTTCTGAATTTGTTATTTGTCTGTACATGTACATCATAGCTACCGATTTCCGTCCCATTTGGATAATTCCTTTGTGGTACGTCGTTTTTTTATCTTGGAGTGTTATTCAGGAATGTATTCCACTCTGCAATGGACTGTACGGTGAATTTAAAACTTTCTGGCAAATTAAAACTGTGTGCCGGACAGGGGACTCTAACCTAGGGCCTCTGTCTTTCCTGGAAAAATAGTCTACCGAGTGAGATATCCAACCACGATTGAGATTTGGAAGGCGGAAGGTTAGGTATTGGTGGAAGTAAAGCTTCGGGTTGAGCCTTCAGTCGTGCTAGGACAGTTCCGTCCATATAGCACCTGTCTGCGAAAGGCAAATGTCCGAGGTTCGAGTCCCAGTCTGGCGCACAGTTTTAACTTCTCGGAAATATGCGCAAGCGTGCTTTCAGCTAAAATAGCAAATGGCCTCGAAAACATTTCAAAAGAAGATGGAAAACTGACAGTGTTCTTAGATGTTAGAAATGCTCTTCCTGTAATTCCTTCCCATTAAATGTATCGATTTTCACCACGACATAAGAAATAAGTTGCTTCTCATATTGCAGGTTCTTACTGAGGACAGCTTGCAGTCAACTCTACTTAAAATGCAAGGTATGCAGTCTATTTGTGACTTTCTAATGTTCGTTCTTGCCTTCCTTTTTCCTGCAGAAATTCACCAATAGCGGGTCGTAAACCGACAACTCTCTCCACACGTGTCCTTGACTTGGGCAACGTGCTTTGTAGCAACATACACTGTCCAGCTACACTGTGACCACCTGTCAAAAGCTTGAATTGCCACCTTTCGCAGGGCGGGCCGCTGCCATTCATGCAGGAAGAGTGTCACTGAGGTCCGGGAAAGAACCGGCGGGGATGTGGAGCCAAGCCAACTCCAGTACCGTGGACAACAGCGCTAGATTTTTTGGGCGAGGGTACAAGGCGCAACCAGTACGATAGAGATCGTCCCACAGATTCTCGATTGGGTTTAAATCCGGCGTGTTTGGTGGCAAGGGGAGTACAGGAAACGTATCCTGGTGCTCTTCGAACCACGCATGTACAATGCGAGTTGTGTGACACGTTGCATTATCTTGCTGGTGGGTGTCATCGTGCCGAGGGAAAACATGGACAGGATCCCCAAGGATACACGCACACTTGTGTTGATCCATTGCATCTTCCATAATGAAGGGATTACCCAGAGAATGCCACTAAAACATTCCCCACACCGTAAAGTTTCCTCCCTTGTCGCAGGGTGTTTGCTTTCAGTCGTTTCACATCGTACACACCAGAGTATATCTTGCCGATCGAGCGTAAATCTTGATTCTTCTGAGAATGCTGTAAGTAGGCTGTTTAGGCTTTTATGTTCGTAACGTCACGTAGCGCTCTGTATGAAAATCACTGACTGCGCTGTGTGCAGTCTGTGCCTGGATGGCATTGTTGAAATGTTCGCTATTGTAGTGTTGGGCAGTAGGATGTGAACAGCGCGTAGCGTTGCGCGCGCAGTTGGAGGTGAGCCGCCAGCAGTGGTGGCAGAGTTTTGAGAGCGGACTATCTGGACGTGTGTCCGCCAGAAAGAGTAAATTTGTAATACTGGATATCATGAACTGATATATATATATATATATATATATATATATATATATATATATATATATATATATATATATATATATATATATAAGTTTCAGTAACGAAGATGCCACCTGTCACCGTTCAGTGGACGTCTATTTGCGGTATTGTAGTGCAAAATTCCAGCCTTCGTCGCCGATGAACAGCAGTGATCACGTGTGCCGAACCAATCTCGTACGCACCAACCTTCGCAGAACGGTCTCTAAGGAGAGTGCTGGTAGCCTCTTGATTCATCTGGCTGGTCTGATGTTCAACAGTTGCTCGTCTATTCGCCCACACACATCTCCGCAGAAGTCGTTCACCACTATCATGGTGCACTGCAGGTGCCGCAGCACCGGTTTTGGATAGCGCTATTTTGCCACGCCCGGCATACGGTTACCACGGTGACACGCGAACAGTTTACGAATATGGCCGTTTCGGAACCCTCCCACCTCTGGCCCGAAAGCCAATGATCATGCTGTTTCGGACGTCACAGAAACTGCACTGTTCTCCGTGTTTTCCCGACACGCTTTGTATGCCCTCCACTGCTGGTGCTGTCACTTGTATCTGTGAGTGGCGATTGCACGTTGTCATCAAGCGAACACTGTGAACACACTAATCTGAAATAGATCGTGTAGAACATCTCCATACTATTCGCTCAGTTCTTTCAAAAATTGTTGGAAATGAGGATGTGACAATACGTGCGACTGTACGAAATTTACTATTCGCATTACCAATTCGATCACGTGCTCCATGCCTGCATATTTAAGTTGAAGTGCTTCTTGATATTCAGATCAATGCACTGCGTACAAATCGTCTGCCTACCATCATTAAATTCTTTCTGTATTTTGTTGTAGTGCCGTTTCGTATTAACTTTGCAGTAACGGTAGATTGCGTGACTGCATAATAGATATTGAGGGTTCTCATCCATTTCCTCTGTGATTCGCAATCAGTGGTAATGGACTCTGACGATAGATAGCTAGACTGCCTCTTTTTCACACAAATAACCATTAGAACTGTTAGCTTCCTTTATATCGTGCACAAATGGCAAACGATAAACAGCGTTTAAATCACAATTATCTCGAGCTGAGGAAAGTCCTGTTGACCAAATTAATCCACACCATATGTTAAATGAGGCTGTCACATCGCACTGTGTGGCTTCCTTCCGTGTTTTGTTTTTTGCGCAAGATGAGTAAAAGTTCAATTATTAACAACACATATAGAGTTATTCGCTCATAGGCCGATAGAGTATTCGTAAGTTGTTTGTCAGTTCTTGACGAAAATGTCACAAACTGAAAAGACAGCGGCCCTACTATAACTATTGCACAACGAATTCGCGTTATTTTATTTGAAATTGGCATTTTACGAAACATATTTAGTCACGGTATTACAAACAGTCTTCAAAGATGCTTTCGATATATCAAGATTAATCTAGTTTACCCCTTTACCTCTGTTATACCGGAGCCAAGGTAGCCCCTGAGGGCCGGCAACCCATATAACACCACAGAGGACGAGGTTGTCTATGCTCAAAGGCGTACCCAACAGCACCATTGTAAACACCGGCTGTTTACTCACAAGATAATGGAAAAGACATTCCGAGCACTACTTCCTGCAGGGGGAGCTCGAGCCACGCCCTGCAGGAAGTATCACAATGCCGAAATCTGATTCGCTGGAGACAGGTATTTAGGGGCTAGAGCCAGACCCGAAGTTCAGTTCACGCCGGATGCCGACCACGTGTACTGCAACCGTCGAAGATTACGTCTTCGTCTCGGAATTGGACTGTTACTTGTGTGTGTTTGTTACCACGAACCTCTGTGGAAAATAAGTGAACTTCTGTTTGCCTTAATTAGGAGACTTTTTTGCGTTATTGTTACCTTTCGTTTGTATGTTCAGGCATCAGGCTTGTGCACCTATACCAATAAAAGTTGTGTTGTGAAAAATTCCGAGTCGTCAGCCCCAACAACCTCCTCCCCTTTTAATTTCGTCATCACATTTTACAATGCGTGTTATTCACAGAAAACAGTTTAATGGTCACAGAACCACAAGAGATCTTACGTATGATACCTTAAGTGTGCCAATTCTAAACCGATTCCCTTTCCACCGTCAAATAATCTCCATAATTTTTAATATTTTTTTAATCTTTCAATTGTCGTACTTACAGTTTCAGCTTAAAGAATATTATATAGTTGTACCTATTTCTGTAAGAGTTATCTTTGATTGCTGGAAAAGATTGTTATGTATAACATAAGTAAATGGGAACGAATTATGTAAGGCAGCACAACTGCCAATGTATCAATAGCAGTAATATTGCACTGGTTTATACATAATTGTATTTTGGATGGTGCTTTACTTAAACTGATGTTTGAGAGTTACGGAGTTTTAATGGGATAAGACAATCTCCGATGGTAGCCATCTACGATTCATGGAACTGATGTGTGGTTTCCAAGATTGCGCCTTCTCAAATTGTTTGAGTTTCCCGGGTATATGCATATGCTGCCATCGACGGAAATAGCAATGCATAGGCTCCACCTGTTCTTTGTGAGTGCTACATGCCACAGTTGACATTTCTAGACTAATTCTTATGAAATGGTATGTATGAACTTTGACTGATGTTATTCACACGCTGTAAGTTGCCAAAATTTTTTTGTTAACAGACAGTTTGCGTCGTGCACCCATGCGCCAATCAGCGGGCTGTTACAATGTAATATTTGCGACCACTCAACAGGTCTGTTACACACCCTGCTTTGTGAAGATATACCTTTCTGTAAAATACAGTAAAGTGATTTCCATGAATTGTTCAATGACGGAATAGTTTTATACGACGTAACGATGAAAAGGTAGTTTTAAAAAACCACATGCAGCGTGTTCCACGTATCCAGCGCCGCCTAGTTGTTTAGTCCACTTTATTTCCAATTTGTCCCTTGGTAGCAGTTTGCATTTGTCTCTTCACTCAGGAAGTTGACGAGATACAGAAAATCTACTGAACGATTTTATACTATTGACATAACACTGGTAAACTATAAAGCGATATTCTACTCATTATGCTATGTCTCTGATCCAGACGAGGCTCGTGTTTTCCGTACTGGGGCAGGTTGCGACATTTTTCGATCGGAACTACCCAGACCTCGGGCTACGCTACAGATCAGTTTGTCACAACCCAGATTTCAGTAGGGTTTATGAGTTCGCGTGACGAAACAGTGATGTTCCCATGATGCCACGGATCTTGTGCTGTGTTTGGCTGATATGGGCGACCCGAAAAATTGCCATGGTAATTTACACGCCGCATTTGTCGTATTTATACTCGCTTATTACAAAAAATATGCATTTTAAATGATATAGCGAATACAAGGACTCAGCTGCAGTCCACACTACCCTGTTAAAATTGTATGTATATCTTTGCCTGGATTTACGCAGTTTCTTTTTTCTTGTTTCATGTTTACATCGGGTATGCTGCTGCAAGCTCCTTTATTGCCATCCTAACAGTATGTTAGAAAATTTTACCTGATAAATTGCACGCCCAGTTCATATTGTGATATTTCCAAACTCGTGGTATGCTGCTGTTATTCGCAGGAACATGAAACTCACTAAATCCACTCATAATACACTCACAGAAAGAAACTTGCTAATAACGCGCGTTAACTGTAGTCAGTAAGAAAGAAAACTAAAGTAATGGGACATATTTCGCTCACTGGGTATATTTCGGCCGCTTTTTCCTCCAATCAATCGTGAAACTCCAAGTAGGCGGTGTTAGTTCTGTTATTGTACTCTAGTGTACTCTGGCGAGATATTTGCAAACTTATTCCAACCATAGATAAGTTAGCCAATGGCAAACGCAAGAAAACTGTCTAGAACACTATGACAACACCAGAACTAAACGTCGATTAATGACGCAGTTAAGCATAGTAGAGCCATACGGAGACAGGGATTCGGTAGTGGAGTTTCAGCAACTCTCTTAATTCCCTTTGATGTAAGCTGCTGAACGTGAAAATTGTGTGCAGGTTGGTCGGACATCCTTAGGCTGAAACACCAGAGCCTCTGTGCTATATAGAGCTAAGTGGCAGCTCAAGGCGTAGCCTTAACAGTAGCTACTACCTGTTCGAAAAACAGCGCCTGATACCACATATCAACAGTTCAGAAAATTTTTTAAATTTATGTTTTGAGGCGAACCCGCCTCATAGCCTTTAATTACGAGCCGCCCCTGTTCTAATCCATGGTGAAATGTAACATATTTTCAAATCTTTTGATACCAGTTTCGTGTTGTATCCTGTAGCCTTTGAAAATGACGCAATGTCGAAATGCTTAAGGCGGTTTTGGAAGTAATAAACAGTGTGGCCAGGACGTCTGAAAGATGTTAACGTGTAAATGAAATGTGGCGCCATATCGTGAGGACCGAGCAATGCCGAGAGGTACCGAATACTACCGAGACTGGCAGAGCCTCGGATCGCACGAGGGCAGCGCACTGTACACGCGTGAAGTTTTGGTCTCAGTGGACGACCCCGATTTAATAATATGGGCGGCAGGGAACGGTGAAGGAGAGGCGTAATTGTGACCCACATGCCGATGCCTTGCAGCGGCGCGAGCACCTCTGCGCACCCTCTCGACGCTGTAATCCCGGCGAGACGCCCTCGGCGGAACCGCCGCCGACACACAAGTGGGACAGCCAAGTCGCGACGGTGGCGGCGGCAAGAGGGCGGGCGCGGCGACGCGACGGCCAACTCTTAGCAAGTAGTTGCCAGGCAGCCCGGCCGCCTGTGGCTCGGCTCGCTTTGATGTCGGCTTAAACTAATATGCGTCCGGATCGCGGAAATATTTGCTCCTGTTTCGCATACTTAGCGCGCAGCGCGAATTCCTGCTCCCGCTATGGAGTGGCACGTGCGCAGAGCCGTCCGCCGTTCCTCTGCAGTCGCATCGGACAAAAGTTTCCATCTTTTTATAGGCGGTGCTGTCGCTTTAAGGGCGCACCTTCATCGTGCACGGTTCTTCGTAGACCACAAGCTTAAAATACGAGGCGAGTTCAAGTTGTAGGGTTCCCGATTTTCTTCCTTGGGGCTGCGAACAGACAGAAACCGATGGTTTCGCATGAAATACGGGGTCGTTTTTTGTGTATGCGTAGCACAAATTGCAGCTGTGTACGTCACACTGAGCTAGAGCGTTGCACAAGAATGAGGACTCATATACACTCCTGGAAATTGAAATAAGAACACCGTGAATTCATTGTCCCAGGAAGGGGAAACTTTATTGACACATTCCTGGGGTCAGATACATCACATGATCACATTGACAGAACCACAGGCGCATAGACACAGGCAACAGAGCATGCACAATGTCGGCACTAGTACAGTGTATATCCACCTTTCGCAGCAATGCAGGCTGCTATTCTCCCATGGAGACGATCGTAGAGATGCTGGATGTAGTCCTGTGGAACGGCTTGCCATGCCATTTCCACCTGGCGCCTCAGTTGGACCAGCGTTCGTGCTGGACGTGCAGACCGCGTGAGACGACGCTTCATCCAGTCCCAAACATGCTCGATGGGGGACAGATCCGGAGATCTTGCTGGCCAGGGTAGTTGACTTACACCTTCTAGAGCACGTTGGGTGGCACGGGATACATGCGGACGTGCATTGTCCTGTTGGAACAGCAAGTTCCCTTGCCGGTCTAGGAATGGTAGAACGATGGGTTCAATGACGGTTTGGATGTACCGTGCACTATTCAGTGTCCCCTCGACGATCACCAGTGGTGTACGGCCAGTGTAGGAGATCGCTCCCCACACCATGATGCCGGGTGTTGGCCCTGTGTGCCTCGGTCGTATGCAGTCGTGATTGTGGCGCTCAACTGCACGGCGCCAAACACGCATACGACCATCATTGGCACCAAGGCAGAAGCGACTCTCATCGCTGAAGACGACACGTCTCCATTCGTCCCTCCATTCACGCCTGTCGCGACACCACTGGAGGCGGGCTGCACGATGTTGGGGCGTGAGCGGAAGACGGCCTAACGGTGTGCGGGACCGTAGCCCAGCTTCATGGAGACGGTTGCGAATGGTCCTCGCCGATACCCCAGGAGCAACAGTGTCCCTAATTTGCTGGGAAGTGGCGGTGCGGTCCCCTACGGCACTGCGTAGGATCCTACGGTCTTGGCGTGCATCCGTGCGTCGCTGCGGTCCGGTCCCAGGTCGACGGGCACGTGCACCTTCCGCCGACCACTGGCGACAACATCGATGTACTGTGGAGACCTCACGCCCCACGTGTTGAGCAATTCGGCGGTACGTCCACCCGGCCTCCCGCATGCCCACTATACGCCCTCGCTCAAAGTCCGTCAACTGCACATACGGTTCACGTCCACGCTGTCGCGGCATGCTACTAGTGTTAAAGACTGCGATGGAGCTCCGGATGCCACGGCAAACTGGCTGACACTGACGGCGGCGGTGCACAAATGCTGCGCAGCTAGCGCCATTCGACGGCCAACACCGCGGTTCCTGGTGTGTCCGCTGTGCCGTGCGTGTGATCATTGCTTGTACAGCCCTCTCGCAGTGTCCGGAGCAAGTATGGTGGGTCTGACACACCGGTGTCAATGTGTTCTTTTTTCCATTTCCAGGAGTGTAGATACCCTTGTGATCATTCGTTATCTGGACTTGCATCGTGTGACACCGATTCAAATTCATCGTCAGTTAAGGGAAACGTTCGGTGATAGTTTCACGACAGTAAATAATTTGCACTCTAATGTGCAACAAATGAAATAGGGCCGAATGTAGAATACATGTGCAGGGCGTTACAAAAAGGACTTTACAAACTTGAAAATTTATATAAATTAATTCATAACACCTACAGAGGTGATTGTAGTGTCAATTTGCAGGGAAATACATCACGTTTTGTCCCGCGTAGTTCGCTAGTATCGAATGGCACGGTAAGGAGCGCTAGCGGCAGTTGCATTAAAGATGGCTGCCTTCACAGGACCCGAGCGTGCTGGCTGTGTGTTTTGGTTTGAAGGATCGAAGTCGGCGACAACAGCTTAGCGCAATTTACGTGCCAAGTATGCTAAAGATCCTCCTAGTAGGCCTACAATTTATGAATGGCATAAATGTTTTGTAGAAGCAAGGTGCTCGGAAAATCATGTAAGATCGGCCTACTTTGCTTTTTTTCAAAGCATTATATCTTATGGGCTTTTAATATGGGGAAATAGCTCACACCTTCAGGACATTTTGGTACTTCAGAAGAAAGTAATTCGAATTATCACAACAGTGCTAAACTGGCCCACTGCAAACCACTGTTTATCAACTTAAAAATATTAACTGTTATAAACTTGTATATTTACACTGCACTACTGCATATAAAGAACAACTTATCAGAATACCAGCGTAGAAGAGATGTACACACTCATGGACCCAGAAATAGTAGCCATCTTGATACACGCTACTACAGATTATCAAAGTCACTGAACAGCTACGAAGTGGTGGGTATGAAGATGTTTAACAAACTGCCACTAGAGTGGGCAGAAGATCGATTTGATTTACTTAAAGACAAATTATTCAATTGGTTAGCTGAAAATCCTTGCTACTCACTTCAGAATTTTTATGACTGCAAAATATCATAGTGGTACCGGTTTGGAGAGTATACCATAATTTCTTTAACTGAGTAATTTATGATGCAATGTTTTCATATTATTTGATTTTAAATATCGTATTTTATGGAAAACCAATAGTGACATAATGATCTTCATGAATATATGCTGTATAACTTTTATATATGTAACTTGACTTTGTCAATTGCTGCAATAGCTAAACGACAATAAAATTTCACCCAATTCAATTTAATTCAATTCATCAGGTCGTCCAAGCAAATCAGGCGACGTCGTTGAGCTAGTTGGACAACGTTTTATCAACAGCCCTACGAAATCGACCAGTCGTGCATCTCGCGAACTGCAAATCTCACATACGATTGTTTGGCGTGCGTTGAGAAACCGTTTGCATTTGAAACCGTACGGATTGACGATCGTACAATCAATAAAAGACACTGATAAAATTGCTTGCAAGAACTACTTTGCAAATATATTAAATCGATTACATGAGTATGAACATTTCTTGGAAGAAATCATCTTTTCTGACAGGTCGACTTTTCACTTAAGTGGAAAGGTTAACATAGCTGTATGATTTGGGGCAGAGAAAATTGACATAAAGCATTGCAACATGTTTGTGATAGCGGTAAACTGAACTTTTTTGTGCATTAGGCAAGAACAAAGTGTACGGTCCCTATTTTTTTCCGGGAGAGAACCATCAACGGGCTAGTGTACATGGATATGTTACAATAACCTTTAATACCACAGATCGATGAGGTTCACCAGGAACGAATTGTTTAGTTCTTGCAAGTTGGTTCACCACTCCGCTACCTGGCTGGTGTCCGGAATTTTCTGTGACCGTTTCTAGGTCAATGGATTCGCTGTGATCCACCAATTGCATGGTCTCCACGTTCCGCAGACCCGATACCACGCGATTATTTTTTGTGGAATTCATCAAGGATATCGTGTTTGTACCTTCTGAGCGGGCTTCTCTACCTGAACTTAGAGCAAGAATTTACGCTACCACTGAGCAAGTTACACATGCAATGCTACAGCGAGTTTGGAAAGAAATTGACTTCCAATAGGATTTGTGCAGGATAACCAACTTAAGCCACATACAACATATTTACTTTAAGCTAAAAATGCTTGATGGGTTTCCCTATAAACTAACACTAAACCCAGCTCTATATCTTCTTTCAATAAATTTATATGAATTATTAAAGTTGTAAAGTCCTTTTTGAAACACCCTATGTATAACGTGTGGCTCTGTTAGCCAGGAACAGATTCGGGCTATCTCACGGAAAGACTGTTTATTCTCCGCACACATAGGCCTCTTTCCTTGCGAATATAAGAAATATGTGTCGTATGCGTATTTGTAGAGGGTAGGTGAGAGTATTGGATGACTGTACAGCCTTGTGTTACGTTGTATGAGGATGATGAAGACGATGACGATGATGAGAGAAGGAAGAGGGTGAAGCTCGGTGCGACCGATAGCCTACTCCTCTCGTATACAAGCAAAGGAACCGCTGATCTTTCCGTTTCCATCCTAAGGACGACTAATTGTAATTAATGTGCCATGCCAACACTGCATGAAGGGATACAGGTTTAGAACTTAATCCAGGACGTTGAATCAAATAGTGCTCCACTGCAGAATGCTAACGAGGATCGGAGAATACGGATTGAGGTTCCAGAAACGTGGGTGGCTCGCTGACTTCATAAGTAATAGAATCTAGTACGTTGTCTCAATGGGGAGTGTTCATCAGAAACAAGAGTATCTCCCAAAGAGCTCCAGGGGAGTCTGATTGGACCATTCTTATTCTCTATATACATAAATGATATGACGGTCAGGGTGAGCAGCAATGGGTGGGCAGCAATCTGCGGTTTTTTTTTGCTGATGATGCTGTGGTGTGCTGCGAGGTCTTGTCGTAGGATGATTGTAGGAAGATACAAAATGATTAGACTGAATTTCTAGCTGGTGGGATGAATGGCAGCTTGTCCTATCTGTAGAAAAATATAAGTTATGTAATTTTCGAATACAGCACGGTCACGTCGATTAAATAAGTAGGCACAACTCTGCAAAGCGATATGAACTACAACACGCACATGGGGAAGCTATCAGGTAAGGTGAATGGTCGACTTCAATTTATTGGGAGGGTTTTGGAAAGAATAGTTCATCTTCAAAGGAAACTTCTCTTAGATAACTGTCTACGGATGTTAATATTTTGAAAAAAAAAATCGTATTTGCGCAGTACAAGATTGCTGGGCAGATAAGTACATAATTCATCGAGAAGTCAGCTTAACATCTGATGCATTCAAACTGCTGACACGAACGATACACAGAAGAATGAAAGAGAAAACTGAGGTTCTATTACATGAAGATCAGTTTGGATTTAGGACAGGTAGAGACACCAGATAGGCAGTTCTGGCTTTGTGCATGATAATGGAAGCAAGACTGAAAAAAAATCAAGATACACTCATAAGATTACTTAAAAAAAGCATTCGACAATGTGAAATGGTGCAATATGTTTGAAATTCTGAGAAAAATAGGAGTAAGCTACAGGGAAAGACGGTTGATATGTAATAAGTACAAGAACCAAGAGAGGACAATAAGACTGGAAGGCGAAGAACGAAGTTCTCGGATCGAAGAGGGTGCAAGGAAAGGATACAGTCTTTCGCCCTTAGTGTTCAGTCTATACATCGAACAAACAGTAGCGGAAACAAAAGGAAGATTCAAGAGAGTAATTAAAATTCAGGGTGAAAGGATACAAATGGTAGGTTTCGCTGGTGATATTCCATTCGTTAGTGAAAGTGAAGAAGAATTACAGGATGAATGGAAAGAGCTGCGCAAAACCTATAAAGTTGACGATGGCTACTGATAATCTCAGTACCGACCACTGTGCACTATCGTAACGGGCACATGGTATAGGATTATAGCTCAGCCCATCCAAAACCCATGCAGTACTCGTTGATCATTCTAGGCTCACTAGTTCGAAATATCAGGAATCCCTACTATCTTTAACCCTAGATGGAATAAATATCAACTGTTCGCCTAGTAATAATAGATGAAAATCTAAATTTGTCGGAGCACGTAGATATAATTTTCAAGAGGGCATCACAGCTATTCCCTCTTGATCTGAATACTAACCTTGTACAGACTCTAACACTTCCCATTATTGATTCCTTCTATGTTATCGTGCAAAGCCTTTCTCAGGAAAGCACAAAGCACCTGGAACTTGTTAGGAATGCCTGTGTTCGCTATAACCGTGATGTTCGAATCTTTGATCATATTTCACCATCATATGCACATCTATCCTGGCTGCGTGCAGACACGATCAGATATTTCCATACCCTCTTTCATCTCTACTGTCTTGTCAACGAACATTGCCCCTCATACGTCTCCTCAGCCTTAACGCTCTTACCCATTCCCATCAGAGCAAAATCCATTGTCTCCCACTGCACCGCTCAGCCACTTTTCAAAATCCATCCCACTAGCAGAAATCTGACTTTGGAATAACCTATCGCATTGTGTTAAAGAACTAAATAACATCTCCGGACTCAGGAAACAGTTAATGACGTATCTGCTAAAGCATCAATAAGAATTACAATTGTCCCTGTATGCATTTGTCGCCTTTGTACATCCTTCTTTCCAATAAGATCTTCCGGGTTTTCCCAGTCTTTTTTAGCTACAGCAGTCTCCTGAAATTTACTTTTCCCAGAACTCACTACATTAGAAAAATCTAACTTGTTTGTAAGTAATTTTTATATCTACCACTACCATTATTGTCATTGTTAAAACTATCACCATTTGTGGCAGCAGCTGCAGAAGTATAAGCACAGCCACTGTTAACTTTATTACTTCCTAGTATTATTTAACTCATATGCTTTTTATACTATTTGTCATATTAGAATTGTTGTTTCTTACGAACCTATTATGTAAAAACGTACGGTAGGTGTAAGAAAGCGTCCGCTTGATGATCCTAATCAGAGCAGATTAAATAAATAAGATTGTAAACTGATAGAAAATTTTGGTGAATTGATATTAATAGCTTTGAAAGAGAACACTGAATAAATAAAAAAAAAGCTATTAATTAAGGGTCTCCAACGAAGTTGTAGAATAAGAAAAAACACGTTGTTATTAGTGCCACTAGATTACAGTAATGACTGCAAGGAATAACTGTAGCCTCTTAATGCATCATGTCATTAAGTTACACGAGGCTGCTGAGTATTCACTGCTGGGGGCTATGGGGAAGAAGTTTGATAACATTTTTTATAGTAGGGCATCGATTACCCGAATACCGATGAGCGGAAACATCGGTCAGTCAAATTCGCTCTAGTCGATAAATTGAAATCTACGCGCGCTATTAGATGTTCCGCTGGCGCTGAGCTCATGAGTTCGACGATTTTCTCCTCTTTGACAGTCATAATAGTTGCTGTTCCGTGATAACATATGTACCTTCGTTTCTGACATATTGTTCTGTTGTTGCTCCCTGTACAGAGTCTTTTCGATATAAAAAGATAGTAGACCCTTTGAAGTAACTTCGGCAATACGGAGCTGATAGTGCAAGAATATCGGCCATTAAAAATAGCACTGAAGCCATTACAAAATAAGCAAGTGTATCTGATACTGTAGATGATGAAAATAGCAGGAAAAGTGACTTAGACACTGAACAAATCTTCCTTAGAAAATGTAGTCCATCAACAATGGAGGTGGCTTACAAAACACTCGTTCGACCTATACTTGAGTATTGCTCATCAGTGTGGGATCCGTGCAAGCTCGGGTTGACAGAGGAGATAGAGAAGATCCAAAGAAGAACTGCGCGTTTCGTCTTGGGATTATTTGGTAAGCGTGATAGCGTTACGGAGATGTCTAGCAAACTCAAGTGGCAGACTCTGCAAGAGAGGCGATCTGCAACGCGGTGTAGCTTGCTGTCCAGGTTTCGAAAGGATGCGTTTCTGGATGAGGTATCGAATATATTGCTTCCCCCTACTTATATCTCCCGAGGATATCACGAATGTAAAATTAGAGAGATTCGAGCACGCACGGAGGCTTTCAGACAGTCGTTCTTCCCGCGAACCATACGCGACTGGAACAGGAAAGGGAGGTAATGACAGTGGCACGTAAAGTGCCCTCCGCCACACACGGCTGTGTGGCTTGCGGAGTATAAATGTGGATGTAGATGTAGATATAGAATCTATGATTCCACCTGAGGAGCCACACAAAAGGCAGTTTTTATCCGAGCTGGCTGGGCCGACGAAACAATCTTCAGGAATAGAAGACCGCGACCAGGAAAATACTCAAGACTGGCTCGAATGTGATGTTGATGGCCCTGGCTATTAAGTGTGATGAGGCTTTTCACTATCTTGAGACAGCTATGAAATGGTTGAAATAACAAGCAATATATGATGCTGTCCAATTGCTGTCTTCAGATAACAAAACACTATGTAATACGAGTATGATCACTAGATATCACGTGAGGCAGAATGGCCAATACAAAAGCTTAATTTTCAGTAAAAAAAATGGCCTGGGCAGGAGAGCTCATTGCCTTCGAACATGGACTGGTCATTGGGTGTCAGCTGAGCAAAAAATGGCATTGCCAGTAAAAAATGGACTGGGTAGGAGAGCTCATTGTCTGCAAACATGGACTAGTCATTGGATGTCAGCCGAGTAAAAAATGGCCGTAGCAGTAAAATATGGACTGGCAGGAGAGCTCATAGGCTGCGAACATGGATTACTCATTGGATGTCAGCAGAGTGAAAAATGGCTGTGGCAGTAAAAAATAGACTGGGCAGGAGAGCTCATTGGCTGCAAACATGGACCAGTCATTAGATGTCAGCTGAGTAACAAATCGATCAGATACATTTCAACACTTGTAATGGGCCCTGTTCTACGGTTGGTGCTGCAGTTGTAAAGTGGAAAGACGAAGAAACAATACCAAATAAACCGAGACCAGGCAGACATCATGAAAAGACGACGAACAGGGACCGTCAAGCACTGCAAAACACACATGAAATCAGCAGAAACAATCACTTGTGAGTGCCAAAGTGCTACCACTAGTTCAGTTACCACAATGACTGTTCGCACGGAGTTAAAAAGAATGGGGTACAATGCTCAAGCTCGTCATGAACCACACATTTCTGTAGTCAGCGCTAGAGGTGACGTAAAGAGCGGTGTCACTGGACTTAGGGAGACTGGAGACGAGTGATTTTTAGCGATGAATCACGCTGTACGTTGTGGCAGTCAGATGGGTTTGGATTTCGTGAATTCCTATAAAAAATTGCCTGCCATCACGTGTGGTGCCATCATTGATACACCTAGGAGGTGATTTTACACTATGGGGGGTATTTTTCGTGGTAATTGTTCGATGCGTTTATAGCGCTTAAGAAAACACTAAACGCGGAAGGACAAGAACTCACTTTGCAGCACTGTGTACTGCATAAAGCAGTGGAACACAGATGATGTTTTTTTTTGTAATAGCCTGTCATAATATGGCATCTGTGATACACGATTTGTTAACGATAACATTCTTGAAATGAACTGGCCTACCGAGAACCCGGGCGTGATCCCAGTCGTATGAGTCAGAAAGTCGACTTTGGTCCAGACCTCAGTGTCCAGCACCACTGCCTTCCCGGTTTCGGGTTGTCTCGAAACCTGGCAGAAAATTCAAAGAGATTTTGGTCGTAAGTAAAGTATGCTAGCGGCAAGACACAATCAATGCATTCTCTGCGCTGTAGCAATGGAAATACTATCGAAGAATGTGCTGCCAATGCAGAGTTACTAAACACAGCCTTCTGAAATTCCTTCACCAAAGAAGGCGAAGTAAATAATCCAGAACTCGAATCGAGAACGGTTGCCAACATGAGTAACTTAGAAGCAGATATACTCGGAGTAATGAAGCAATTTAAATCATTTAAAAAAAGCAAGTCTTGCGATCTAGACTGTATACCAATTAGGTTCATTCCGAAGTATGCTGAAGCAGTACCTCCATACTTAACAATCATATACAACCGCTCGCTCTACGAAAGATTCGTACGCAGAGACTGGAAAATTGCACAAGTCACACCAATCTTCAAGAAAGGTAGTAGGAGTAATCCACTAAGTTATAGCCCCATATCATTAACGTCGATATCCAGCAGCATTTTGGAGCATATATTGTGTTCGAACATTATGGATTTCCTCGAAGGAAACGGTCTATTGGCACACAGTCAACAAGAACAATAATGGCTCGGAGCACTATGGAACTTAACAATGCGGTCATCAGTCCCCTAGACTTACTTAAACCTGACCATCCGAAGGACAGCACACACATCCATGCCGAAGCAGGATTCGAACCTGCGACCGCAGCAGCAGCGCGGTTCCCGACTGAAGCGCCTAGAAGGGCTCGGCCACAGCGGCCGGCACAGTCAACACGGATTTAGGAAACATCGTTCTTGTGAAACACAACTACCTCTTTATTCGCACGGAGTGCTGAGTGCTACTGACAAGGGATTTCAAATTGATTTCGTACTTCTAGATTTCCTGAAGGCTTTCGACGTTGTACCACACAAGCCGCTTCTAGTGAAATTGCGTGTCTATGCAATATCGTCTCAGTTATGTGAGTAGATTCGTGATTTCCTGTCAGAGAGATCACAGTTCGCAGTAAGTCATCGAGTAAAACAGAAGTGATTTCTGGCGTTCCCCAAGGTAGGGTTATACGCCCTTTCATATTCCTTATCTATATAAACGATTTAGGAGACAATCTGAGCAGCCATGTTAGGTTTTTGCAGATGATGCTGTGGTTTATCGCATAGTAAAGTCATCAGAAGATCAAAGCAAATTCCAAACTGATTTACAAAAGATGTCCTGAAGGAAGCGAAAATTGGCAATTGACCCTAAATAATGAAAAGTGTGAGAACATCCACATGAGTGCTAAAAGGAATCCGTTAAACTCAGGTTACACAATAAATAAGTCAAATTTAAAGGCCTCCAATTCAGCGAAATACCTAGGAATTATAGTTACGAACAACTTTAATTGGAAGAAATACAAAGGAAATATAGTGGGAAAGGCTAACCAATGACTGCGTTTTATTGGCAGAACACTTAGAAAATGTAACAGATCTACTAAAGAGACTGGCTACTCTACGCTTGTCCGTCCTCTTTTGGAGTACTGTTCCGCGGTCTGAGATCCTTACCAGATAGAATTAACAGAGTTCATCGAGAAAATTAGTCATTTTGTTTCCTGTTCCACTCGCAAATACATCGAGGAAAATACGACTGTCTATGTTCCTCTGTACAAGCTCTAATTTATGTTATCTTGCTGTCGTGGACCTTATGCGAAATATACGTCGACGGCTGCAGATTAGTTCTACAAGCAGCTTCATATGCCAGTTCTCTAAATCTTCTCTATAATGCTCTTGGAAAAGGACGTAGCATTCCCTCTGGGATACTCATTTGACTTAACAAAGCGTATCCGTAACACTTGCGTGTAGTTCGAACCTGCCAGTAACAAATCTACCAGCCCGCCCCTGAATTGCTTAGATGTATTCCGTTAATCCGATCTTGTGTGGATGGACGGAACACGAGAGGTAGGATGAGATGGACAGAGATTGAAGGGAAGGAAGAAATGGACAGAGAGAGGGTGTATAGGAGGAAGTGCAGTAGGCTTTTGGATGGTGTAGAGGGGAAGTGGGCGGACAAAAAAGGAAGAGAGAGGAGGAGGTGCAGAGATTGAGGGTGAGGGGGATGTCGTGAGCGGGATTGGGAAGGAAGATATTGCTTAGAGCGGGGCAGAGGAGGCGGAAGGAGCAGATGAATATCGACAGAGGGCGTGCGGAGGAGGAGATGGACATATGGAGGTGGAAGCATGAGGGGGACAGAGAGGTGGGGACAGGAAAGCTGGCCACAGAAATGAAGATGAGTATGATGTGTGTAATATATGTGAAGAATGCGTGCACGAGCGAAGCCTTTGGATATCGGCTAGTGTGAGTAGTCTTTGCTTATGTGTTACCTATTAATGTGAATTGACAACCTAGATGTGCTAATGAGCTTAAAGCCACGTCACTTACACGAAATTGAAAAGAATCCTGAGTGTGAAAGCCGATCTTATTCATGATTTTGTTGTGGTCTTCAGTCCAGAGACTGGTTTGATCCAGCTCTCCGTGCTACTCTATCCTGTGCAAGCATCTTCATGTCCCAGTACCTACTGCAACCTATATCCTTCTCAATCTGCTTGGTGTATTCATCTCTTGGTCTCCCTCTACAATTTTTACAATCTATGCTGCCCTCCGATACTAAATTGATGATTCCTTTATGCCCAGAAAATGTCCTACCAATAGATCCCTTCTTCTACAAATTGCTCTTCTCCCCTATTCTATTCAGTACCTCCTCATTAGTTAGGTAATCTACCCATCTAATCTTCCGCATTCTTCTGCAGCACCACATTTCGAAAGCTTCTATTCTCTTCTTGTCTAAATTATTTATCGTCCATGTTTCACTTCTATATATGGCTACGGTCCACACAAATACTTTCAGAAAAGCCTTCCTGACACCTAACTCTATACTCGACGTTAACAAGTTTCTCTTCTTCAGAAACGCTTTCCTTGCCATAACCAGTCTACATTTTATATTCTCTCTACTTGAACATCATCAGCTATTTTGCTTCCCAAATAGCAAAACTCATTTACTACTTTAAGTGTCTCATTTCCTAATCTAATTCCCTCAGCGCCACCTGATTCAATTCGACTCCATTCCATTATCCTCGGTTTGCTTTTGTTGATGTTCATCTTATACCCTTCTTTCAAGACACTGTCCATTCCGTTCAACAGCTCTTCCAAGTCCTTTGCTGTCTCTGACAGAATTACAATGTCATCAGCGAACCTCAAAGATTTTATTCCTTCTCCAAGGATTTCAATACCTACTCCGAACTTTTCTTTTGTTTCCTTTACTGCTTGCTCAATATACAGATTGAATAGCATCGAGGAGAGGCTACAACCCTCTCTCACTCCCTTCCCAACCACTGCTTCCCTTTCATGTCTCTCGACTCTTATAACTACCATCAGGTTTCTGTACAAATTGTAAATAGCCTTTCGCTCCCTGTAATTTGCCCCTGCCTTCTTCAGAATTTGAAAGAGTGTATTCCAGTCAACATTGTCAAAAGCTTTCTCTAAGTCTACAAATGCTAGAAACGTAGGTTTGCCTTTCCTTAATCTTTCTTCTAAGATAAGTCGTAGGGTCAGTATTGCCTCACGTGTTCCAACATTTCTACGGAATCTAAACTGATCTTCCCCGAGGTCGGCTTCTAGCAGTTTTTCTATTCGTCTACAAAGAATTCGTGTTAGTATTTTGCAACTGTGACTTGTTAAACTGATAGTTCGGTAATTTTCACACCTGTCAACACCTGCTTTCTTTGGGATTGGAATTATTATATTCTTCTTAAGTCTGAGTGTAGTTCGCGTGTCGCATACATCTTGCTCACCGGATGGTAAAGTTTTGTCAGGTCTGGCTCTCCCAAGGCCATCAGTAGCACTAATGGAATGTTGTCTACTCCCGGGACCTTGTTTCGACTTAGGTCTTTCAGTGCTCTGTCAAATTCATAAGCAAAGAAATAAGCAAACCATAAATTCACGCTCAGCTGGCTTGGTCAGTGCGAACCGTTTGAAAAAAAAAAACTGTAGTGTGGATCTGTGTAAGAATCTAAACTGAAACACACAAAAATCTCTGCACTGACACATGGCCCTGCTAAAGGAACTGACAGAACCTACATTCCCCAATGGAAACGAAACACAGTTAAGTGTTATGAATCTCACATGAAAAATAAAGTACTGTAAGAAATAGCAACACAGCAAGACTCTGCAACAGCTAAAAACTAACTATAGTTGGTACAAACAAATTTGGTTCATATTCTTGACACGGAATGCCAATGAAACACATGACGCAACCTTTAGGTTCTGAAATTTCAGTTAGAAAGGAACTTATAAAATAATTATAGACTCTAATAAAAAAATTATTTGGTCTAATAACTTCCATGGTGCAGTAAACTAACTCAGACGATCAATTAATAGAATAATTATCAAAAACTCGAGTGCGTCGAGGGTGAAGTGGACCAACAACAGAAGTCTAAGAAAATAAAAATAAACTTTTTCCTTCATCTAATAATACCTTGTTATTCGTTTCAAAACCTTTTTTACGTCCGTACGCTATCCAGTCATTGTTCTGAGTTATCACTCCTCCTCGTAATAAATCTGCAACTCACATAATTTCAAAATCGTGTCCATGCATTACACTCTACACTCAACGAAACCCGCCTGATCCACACCGTAGCTTTCCAGTACTGTCTGTCAAATATTCTGCGACTCCACAGCGCTGCCATCGCAGACACAAATACTGTTGCCTAATAACTGTTTCTCCGACCAGAATTCTTCAAATGTATCATTTTTCTTCACAAATAATAACACATCCAATAAAATCTTCAAACAATAGCCACCTTACTCTAGTATTAAATAAAGCATGTTATGTCCCGTTATTTGTAAGTTAATTTGGTGTATGAAATCAAGGTACAGGGTTACGCAAAACTTGGCAGGCTATGGGGAAAGTAAAGAACAGGTGAGCTCTCACAAAGGTCTTTAGCGATACATCCGTCTCAACAGAGAAAGCGTCAGCTGCAACGAATCCTTGGAGGAGTACAATAAAGAAAAATATCTGACAAGACTGGTATCAGTTCTCGCATTAGCTTTTGATCCGACCATCTCGTCAGCAAAATTGTAGACACCAAATGGATGTTAGTTTCGCGCTTCAAGGCACTACAGATAAAAGTCTAGGTACCAAATCTGTATGTGAAAATACAGGTCACAGCAAATGCTAGTGCAACACCACTCTAAAATTATTTGCTATAGGACCACAAATGCAGCACAGATCCTGCGATTTCTCATCACACACAGCGTACGCGTCTCAGAAGAACGAGTTTATCGGACGGGCGGGGGAGCGGGGAAAGCAAAGATGCTGTAAACATAAGCGCGGAAATGCGCGACATCGGGCATAATGTTATCACCCGGTGCTCTCCTAACGAGCGCAATTCGCAACATCGGGATTACCGCTGCGTAATTACAATTGCGGCGGCCTCGACAATAACTTAACAGCGCTTCCGCGACCTCTTAACGAATTGCTCAGGCTAAAGCGTCTCTGTTAAATTCCGGCTCATTGCATACAATTACGAGACCTTGCTGAACAAACGGCCAGCCCGGAACAAACTAAATCTCTTTAATGGCCTGTTTCAGAAACCCCGCACTTTCCATTAGACAAACAAGCCCCATTTGTATAAGCAACTTAGTCCATGCGCGTAAAGCCCTGAAATGTGGCCGCGAACAATCTGGATATGATGAGGCATATATTTACGGCACTGCCTGTAATACGCTCGCAGTGAGCCGCAACCTATAAAGCAAAGGTCAGTGCATCCACAGCTGCTGACGAATGTTTTACAGCACCTTTTTTCTTCGTGTTTCATATCACATTCGGCGGGGTAAGACGTCTAGAGATATCAGTAGAGTTCTTCCACGACGTCTAAAGTCTTTAAATTCGTTATCTATTTGGATTCTGAAACACATCATAAGCCATAAAATTTTTTGTCGTGTTGTAAGACACACTGTCATTTATTTTTAAACCGCAACCGAAATATCACCAGTCCTAGTGAACACATCCCGCATTTTATCAACATTACGCGACACTCGAGCTTACCGTACCGTGTACATCTTGTATAGTGCATCTAATCGTAGATACAGTACAATTTTGTTGTACACAATTCAAGTGAGGCATGAACAAAATAGTTCAGCATCTTCATATGAGAGCAGTATTCGCAAGTGCTTTATTTGCCCTGAGTCATCACTATACAGAAATTCCACTATCTACACTTTCTTTTCCGCTATTGGATCCTCTTCCTGAATCCATATTTCACTTATTTCACTACGTCTGTATAGAATCTCTCTTCTTTAGGTTTTTTGCAGTTCCCATATTCAAAAGACAGCAGGTTTACAGTAGCTATCCTCTGTCCTCAGCCAGTTTCTTAAACTAACTATTGTAACTGACGCCTTTATCCAGTATCATCAGTTATTAATGTCTTAACATCTGCACAATCCGTGTGCATTTCGCAGTAGTTAGATTCCACTGTTAGTGTTCTTACAGTTTCACTCACGTCAGTGCTGCACTGCTATTCTCCTTTAACACTGAAGTACAAAGAGCACTCTACGGCAGTGGCCCCTTACCTACCTTGCATTTATCGTGAAACTCTCGCCCACCAAAAACTCCCAAGCGACTGAAAATAAAGCCCAGGTAGCTCCAGTATATAAGAAAGGTAAAAGAATGGACCTGCAATATTACAGACCAATATCCCTAACTTCTGTTTGCTGCAGAATCTCTGAACACATTCTCAGTTCGAATACAATCAACATTGCAGAGGTTAAGCAGCTTTAGGGCCGGCCGTTGTGACCGAGCGGTTCTAGGCGGTTCAGTTCGGAACCGCACTGCTGCTACGGTCACAGGTTCGAATCCTGCCTCGGGCATGGATGTGTGTGATGTCCTTAGGCCCTTAGGCTAGTTAGGTTTAAGTAGTTCTAAGTCTAGGGGACTGATGACCTCAGATGTTAAGTCCCATAGTGCTCAGAGCCATTTGAACTTTAGCAACTTTTGTGCACGAATCACCATGGTTTTAGAAGACATCGCTTGTGCGAAACTCAGATTGCCCTATTCTCACAGAGAATTATGGATGAAGGTGAACATGCAGATTTCATATCTCTAGACTACCGGAAAGAGTTTGACATAGAGCCCTATTGCAGGCTGTTATCGAAAGTACGAGCATTCGGAATAGGTTAACAGATATTTGAGTGACTCAAAGGCTTCTTAAATAATGGAACCCAGTATGTTGGCCTCGACGGTGAGTGTTCATCAGAGACAAGGGAATCGTCAGGAATGCTGCAGGGAAGCGTGATAGGACCACTCTTGTTCTCCACATACATAAATGATTCGGTGGACAGGGTGGGCAGCAATCTGCCGCGTTTGCTGATTAAGCCGTGGTGTACGGTAAGGTGTCGAAGTTGAGTGACTGTAGGAGGATGATACAAGACGACTTAGACGAAATTTCCAGTTGGTGTAATAAATGGCAGCTATTTCTAAATGCAGAAAAATATAAGTTAATGAGAACGAGAATGGGAAAAACAAACCCTTGATGTTCAGATACAGCATTAGCAGTGTCCCGCTTGACACAGTCACGTGTTTCAGTTTCTGGGCGTAACGTTGCAAAGCGATATGTAATGGATCGAGCAAATGGGGGTTGTGGTAGGAAAGGCGAATGGTCGACTTCCATTTGTTAGGAGAATTTTTGGGAAAGTGTTGTTCATCTGTAAAGGAGACCGCATATAGAACAATAGTATCACCCATTCTTAAGTACTGCTCGAGTTCTTGGGATCCCTAGCAGGACCGATTAAAGGAATACATGCCGGCCGAAGTGGCCGTGCGGTTAAAGGCGCTGCAGTCTGGAACCGCAAGACCGCTACGGTCGCAGGTTCGAATCCTGCCTCGGGCATGGATGTTTGTGATGTCCTTAGGTTAGTTAGGTTTAACTAGTTCTAAGTTCTAGGGGACTAATGACCTCAGCAGTTGAGTCCCATAGTGCTCTGAGCCATTTTTGAAAGGAATACATCGAAGCAATTCAGAGGCGGGCTGCTACATTTGTTACCAGCAGGTTCGAACAACGCGCTTGTACTACAGAGATGCATCAGGAACTCAAATAGGACTCATCTGACGGAAGCAGTCGTTCATTTTGAGGAGCACTGCGGAGAAAATTGAGAGAACCGGTATTTGAAGCTGACTGCAGGACTATTCTACTGCCACTAACAGACTTTCGCGTATGGGCGACGAAGAAAAGATAAGAGAGACTACGGTTCATACAGAGGCATACAGACAGTCTTATCTCCCGTCTTCTGGAACAGGAAAGGAAATGATTGTTGTACGCTGGCTTGCAAAGTATAAATATAGGTATGTAGATGTATTCTATTTCATAATATAAATCAAGGACTTGTTTATCATAAGCCAAAGAGAATAAGGATAAATCGGTCCAGGAAATCATCAGACTATACCACAGAATGTTATATATTACTCATCACAAGTAACAGGTGTTGGCTTCTGGGTATATAATTTTAGAAACTTTTCCTCTATCTTTGATTTTTTTAAAAATGTTCTGTATTTCTTAGGAGGAACAAGAGTAGCAGCACACACGTCGCTGAAATGGTCATTCTCCGGCCAGGAACTATATGATAAGAATGTAATAAGTACATTAAGAAGCAACCAGATTAATTATATTATGTACCTCGCAGAAAGTTTACAGAAATGTAAAAAATGCAGTAAACATTAGGCATCTGGTGATGGAAGATTAATAAGGATAAATTATAAAATACTAGACTCAGTCGACTTTAAGTAGAATTGTTTCACTGACTGCATACCTTACAAGTCTTGCAAGGAAGCAGGATACGGTTAAGAGAACGTTGTAAGAACTCTGGGCAAATTAAAAGAAACGAGATTAATTTTTCAGTGAGACAGAGATGATACGTACAGGGGTGGACTATTTCCCAGTAGCTCCCCCTCCCCTCTCCCTCTCCCCTTCTGGATGTCGTCGCTCACTTCGTCCTTCCTTCTTTCCTCTGCCAGCGTCGTCGGAAACGGGAACTGTACCTCGTCTTCCCAGCGTCGCCGCGTCGCGTCGTGGACGGACGTTTAAAAGCGCGCCGAGAGACGTTATCACGCCATGATTAAAGGAAATTAATTTAAGCCGCTTCTGCGAAGTTTAGCGGCGCTGCGCGGCGGCGGCGCCCGGGACATTCGGGAGCGGCCGCCTTAAAACGGCGAGCCACCGTCCGCGAACAGCACGGCGCTCACCGCGGCGGCGTCATTATACGCGATAATTAAAGTTAGCTTAATTCAACTAGCGCCGCTTGCAGCCTCGGAAAAACAAGCTAATTCAAAGCCGCTTCCGGGCGAGAGAGAGAAAAGAGTGAGGGGGACACAGGGGGCGGTGTGAGGAGGAAGGGGAAGGGAGTGAGGGAGAAAGTGAGTGAGTGAGAGTGAGAGAGAGAGAGAAATAGAGAGAGGAGTAGCAGTTGTAGTGGAAGAAGCGGGCACGACGCTGCGCAGCCGGAATGCTATCTCGGGCAATTAGAAGTAATGAAAGCGGAAGTGAATTAACATATATATTTCGCCTCTGAGGAAACTTGTAATCCAATATGTGGCAGCGGCGTAGCCGAAGGGCTGGCCCGCGCTCGGCTGTGCCGGTCTGGTTGGCTGCCCCTTCGGTAGGCTAGCCCGCAGAGTGCGCGCGTGCTGCCCGGCTGCCTGCGCAAATTAGATTGTGAGTTAGTGCGCGCGGCGGAGGGTTCGCCGCTGCACTGGGGACAGGCTGCAGCCGCTTAGGACGGCCCGGAGGCTCGGGCGCCTGCAAAAAGCCGGTCCGCGCGCAATAAACTGCCGTGCCAGCCGGGTTGCAGCCAGCGTGCGGCATTAGCGCCCAAAACAGCCGCCAGGGACCGCAGGCGACCGGCACCGCGGGCCGGCCTAACTGAATTGCGGCGGGTGCCGCTCGCCCCTGCTGTGTGCGCGGCCGGCTCTGTTATACGCGTCCGCTTAACTGAACGCTCCTCGGGGACTGGCCGCATATGCAGACCGCTGTGGTAATTGCACGCGCATCACTCGCTACGCTGGCTTCCAAACACACTTGCGCGCAGTGGCAGACACTTTGGTAAAAGTCACACGAAACACATCACCGTCGTCATCATCTTCCTTCCTTGCATTAGGACTGTTGACCGTGCACGTCGTAATCTCCCTCCTCCATCCTTATTCCATGTATTCTCCACATTAAACAATGCCTAGTCCAAGTAATTAATAAGCAAAGTCTTTTAAGAAGATTTTAGGGGAGCGAAAACTACAATAAACTTTCAGGTTTACTTAGCTTGTCAGGTTGAGATGGTTCCAGTTCTTCTTGTCTATGGGTCTGGTTCTTGAAGATGAAAATCTAACATCAGATCCTCACGGTTGCTTTGAATTAGATAACTTGGAAGATTTTTGTTGTAGAAATTTTTACTTAAATATATTTTCCACTGATTTTCTCACATTTAAGTATATCATACAGCACTCTGATTTTTCGCATTAACAAAGTCGAAATAACATTGTTCGCAGCTATTATACAAAAATACATCCTATCACATCAGAGGCAAGCTCACGACTCTCACACTCTGCGGAAATATCAATGTTGCAAAGGGTTTACAATTTTTCTTAATAACTGAATTCCTGCTACTTTTCGTTACATTATTAATTTAAACTATTATTTCACAAATGAATCCAGAAATAAACATAGTAAACAATACAAGGTTGCGTAATTAATAATTGGAATGTTTAAGCTTGCAAATGTCCTAGTTCATGAACCACGGGCAACGTATGATTGGCCAAGTAAGTGGTCCCGACAGTCGGGATACCAGTTACTTTGGAATAAGGCTGGGCATCTCGGACATATTCTGAGTCGTGGTCACCTTTGTGCTCATACGGCAAAGACACCAAATCCACCAGTTACTCCCTCAGCCGTTAGGGGTAAAACCCAATGGGACTCGGGGCAAGTAAGGCTAGCAACCTGCTTCCCTGGTACTTTAAATATGATGCTGGCAACAATCAGAGCAAAATGCCTCGGACCTTTGGAGGTGACGGAGTCCCACCTCTAACTGACAAACCAGGGACTCCTAAGATACGACTTGGCAAACAAATGGTAATGAGATGGGGAGCTATTAATATCAATGGGGACTACTCTTGGAAGAAGGTAGAGCTGGCAGAGGCTGCAAGTAAGATGGGGCTGGACGTTTTAGCTGTTAGTGACATTCGGGTAAGGGGTGAGATAGAAGAAGAAGTGGGAGAATACAAGGTCTACTTGTCAGGAGTCAAAGCAGGAATAGCACAATGGGGTGTAGGGCTTTACATCAGGAAAGAAATGGAACCCAGCGTAGTTGCAATAAGGTATGTAAACGAACGACTGATGTGGATACATTTTACAGTGTCTAGAAAGAAAATTAGGATTGTGTCAGTATATTCGCATTGTGAAGGGGCTGATCAAGATAAGATGGATAGTTTTTATGAGGCACTCAGTGATGTAGATGGGACTCGGGGCAAGTAAGGCTAGCAACCTGCTTCCCTGGTACTTTAAATATGATGCTGGCAACAATCAGAGCAAAATGCCTCGGACCTTTGGAGGTGATGGAGTCCCACCTCTAACTGACAAACCAGGGACTCCTAAGATACGACTTGGCAAACAAATGGTAATGAGATGGGGAGCTATTAATATCAATGGGGACTACTCTTGGAAGAAGGTAGAGCTGGCAGAGGCTGCAAGTAAGATGGGGCTGGACGTTTTAGCTGTTAGTGACATTCGGGTAAGGGGTGAGATAGAAGAAGAAGTGGGAGAATACAAGGTCTACTTGTCAGGAGTCAAAGCAGGAATTGCACAATGGGGTGTAGGGCTTTACATCAGGAAAGAAATGGAACCCTGCGTAGTTGCAATAAGGTATGTAAACGAACGACTGATGTGGATAGATTTGACAGTGTCTAGAAAGAAAATTAGGATTGTATCAGTATATTCGCATTGTGAAGGGGCTGATCAAGATAAGATGGATAGTTTTTATGAGGCACTCAGTGATGTAGTTGTTAGAATAAAGGACAAGGACAGTGTTCTACTCATGGGTGATTTTAACGACAGGATTGGAAATCGAACAGAAGGGTATGAAAAGGTTATGGGTAAATTTGGAGAGGATATGGAGCCAACAGGAACGGGCAGCAACTCTTGGATTTCTGTGCCAGTATGGGCTTAGTAATCACAAACTCCTTTTTTAAACATAAGAACATTCACCGGTATACTTGGGAAAGCAGGGGAACCAGATCTGTCATTGACTATATAATAACAGATCAGGAATTCAGGAAGGCTGTGAGGGACACACGTGTATTCAGGGGATTCTTTGATGACACTGATCATTATTTAATCTGTAGTGAAATTGGGATTGCGAGGCCGAAAGTGCAGGAGGTCAGGTCCATATGTGGGAGGATAAGAGTGGAGAAACTTCAGGATAAGGAAATCAGGCACAAGTACATAACAGCGATCTCAGAAAGGTACCAGTTAGTTGAATGTAGTCATTTACAGTCATTGGAAAATGTATGGACAAGGTACAGGGACACAGTAATAGAAGTGGCTAAAGAATGTCTTGGAACAGTAGTGTGTAAAAGTAGGAGGAAGCAAACAGCTTGGTGGAATGACACAGTCAAGGCAGCCTGCAAAAGGAAAAAGAAGGCGTATAAAAAATGGCTACATACTAGAACTCAGGTAGACAGAGAAAGTTATGTTGAAGAAAGAAACAAAGTCAAACAGATAATTGCAGCATCCATGAAGAAATCTTGGAAAGACTTTGGAACAGGTTGGAGACTATGGGTCAAGCTGCTGGAAAACCATTCTGGAGTGTAATTAGCAGTCTTCGAAAGGGAGGTAAGTAGGAAATGACAAGTATTTTGGACAGGTCAGGAAAACTGCTGGTGAATCCTGTGGATGCCTTGGGCAGATGGAAGGAATATTTTGAAGAGTTGCTCAATGTAGGTAAAAATACGATCAGTAATGTTTCAGATTTCGAGGTAGAATGGGATAGGAATGATGATGGAAATAGGATCACGTTTGAGGAAGTGGAGAAAATGGTCAATAGATTGCAGTGCAATAAAGCAGCTGGGGTGGATGAAATTAAGTCGGAACTCATCAAGTACAGTGGAATGTCAGGTCTTAAATGGCTACACAGGATGATTGAAATGGCCTGAGAGTCGGGACAGGTTCCATCAGACTGGACAAAAGCAGTAATCACACCAATCTTTAAACAGGAAACAGAAAAGATTGTAACAACTACAGAGGTATCTCTTTAATCAGCGTTGTGGGTAAAATCTTCTCAGGTATTGTTGAAAGGAAAGTGCGAGTATTAGTTGAGGAGCAATTGGATGAAAATCAGTGTGGGTTTAGGCCTCTTAGAGGTTTTCAGGACCAGATCTTTAGCTTACGACAAATAATGGAGAAGTGTTATGAGTGGAACAGGGAATTGTATCTATGCTTTATAGATCTAGAAAAGGCATATGACCGGGTTCCTAGGAGGAAGTTATAGTCTGTTCTACGAGATTATGGAATAGGAGGCAAACTTTTGAAAGCAATTAAAGGTCTTTACATGGATAGTCAGGCAGCAATTAGAGTTGATGGTAAACTGAGTTCATGGTTCAGAGTAGTTTCAGGAGTAAGACAAGGCTGCAACCTGTCTCCACTGTTGTTCATATTATTTATGGATCATATGTTGAAAGCAATAGACTGGCTGGGTGAGATTAAGATATGTGAACACAAAATAAGCAGTCTTGCATATGCGGATGACTTAGTTGTGATGGCAGATTCGATTGAAAGTTTGCAGAGTAATATTTCAGAGCTAGATCAGAAATGTAAGGACTATGATATGAAGATTAGCATCTCCAAAACTAAAGTAATGTCAGTGGGAAAGAAATATAAACGGATTGAGTGCCAAATAGGAGGAACAAAGTTAGATCAGGTGGACGGTTTCAAGTACTTAGGATGCATATTCTCACAGGATGGCAACATAGTGAAAGAACTGGAAGCGAGGTGTAGCAAGGCTAATGCAGTGAGCGCTCAGCTACGATCTACTCTCTTCTGCAAGAAGGAAGTCAGTACCAAGACTAAGTTATCTGTGCACCGTTCAATCTTTCGATCAACTTTGCTGTATGGGAGCGAAAGCTGGGTGGATTCAGGTTACCTTATCAATAAGTTTGAAGTTACAGGTATGAAAGTAGCTAGGATGATTGCAGGTACTAGTAGATGGGAACAATGGCCGGAGGGTGTCCACAATGAGGAAATCAAAGAAAAACTGGGAATGAACTCTATAGATGTAGCAGTCAGGGCGAACAGGCTTAGATGGTGGGGTCATGTTACACCCATGGGAGAAGCAAGGTTACCCAAGAGACTCATGGGTTCAGCAGTAGAGGGTAGGAGGAGTCGGGGCAGACCAAGGAGAAGGTACCTGGATTCGGTTAAGAATGATTTTGAAATAATAGGTTTAACATTAGAGGAGGCACCAATGTTAGCACTGAATAGGGGATCATGGAGGAATTTTATAAGGGGGGTTATGCTCCAGACTGAACGCTAAAAGGCATAATCAGTCTTAAATGATGATGATGATGATGATGATGAATAATACTTAATTTCAAAAGGTTTATAACAAAATTAATTTTAACTCTACATTTAGAACTAGTATTTACCGATTAGGGGGGATAAAGAAGAGGAAGTACAAGAGCAGCTGGACGTATGGGAACGAATATTACACGAATATGAGATGTAATTTATTATAAGTAAAAGTGAGATGATTATCACAGCAATATCGAACGAGAGGGGAACAATTGGAATAACAATTGGTGGGGAACGATTCAGGAGAGTGGAGAGTTTTAAGTACCTAGGAAGCCTGATACAGGAAGATGGAAGAAACGACAGAGAATTAACAAGCGGGGGAGAAAATCAGAAGCATTTCGGAAGAGTGTGAGAAGTCTGATATGGGAAAAAGATGTAGCCCAAATCAGTAAAAAGGTTATATACCCGTCATACTACGTCCGAAACCTGGGTTATGAAAGGAAGACAGAAAAGGAAAGTACAAGCTAGTGAGATGAAATTCTTGAGGATCAGTGTTGGAATGACAAAGACAGACAGGTTAAAAAATGAGAGGATCAGAGAGTTAATGAAGATGGAACCATTACAGGTGAAGGTAGAGAAATCAAGGCTGAGATGGTAAGAGCATGTTAAGCGAATGGAGGAGAAGAGGATCCCCAGGGGGATACAAGAGATGAAACTGGAAGGAAAGAGACCAAGGGCAAAACAGAGAGACAGATGGATTAAAGGAGTGGAGAAATGGGTCCAGAAAGAAAGAGGAAACTGGACCAAGGTGAAGACAGAGAGATGGTGGCAAAACCGAAGACGATGGAGAGGCTTATGTTCCAAACAGATCGATCCAAAGGCTGGAAACTGTCCCAAATGATGATGACTTATAGATTATAACATCGAAACTAAAATATTTTATAAAGTAATTCCTTTTTATAAATTTTAGCTTGAAATATAATTACTGTTTATAAAATTATATGAAACTTTTCAGAAAAGCAACTGAGATAATATTCACCAGTCAAAAATTCTAAAAATAATACTGGTATCGACAACTACTGTTGGGGAAAAGTAATGCTAGTGGAGGATGTGCCGTTACAGCGATAGCAGAAATTTATCCAAGAAGGGGCAAATTTCTGAATTGCCAATTCTTATGTGACTCGGTGACTTAGAAAAAAATGTCTTGCCTCGCAATTCTCTGATAACAGTTGCTCTAAACTAAACTCCGTACTGACATGGGTGACGATACAACGGTACTGACCGACCACCGTGTCATCCTGATCCTACAGGCGTCACTGGATGCCGATATGGAGGGTCGTGCGGTCAACACACCACTCTCTCGGAAGTTGTCAATTTTCGTGACTGGAGTCGCTACTTCTCAATCCAGTAATTACTCAATTTGCCTCATAAGTGCTGAGTGCTCGCCAACCGCGCTCGGTAGAGCGATAAGAGGTACATCAAACTTACTAAACCTCACATGATTGAAAATTATCAAATTATAATTTTTGAGATAGATCACTTTGGTATCTTAACAGTAACAAATTCAATTATGTATGGAAATCATATCTTTTACTTAATTAATAAGATTATGGAGGCTACCTTTTTGTTCCAACCATCTAAAATTTCATTCTCATATGATTAAATCCAGCCTAAATGACGAGCTTACCGGAAAAAAATCGCAATGCAACTTCAAGAAGGAGCTGTGTCAAGTAAACGAAAGTTGGTAGGCGTGTTTCTACATCTGAAAGATGACGCATATTCAAATTTCGCTCCGGCCGCACGAGAGCGGCACTAGTAGCGATACTATGAGGATGCAAATCCGCTTTGCTCTATATACACGCTATAGCGGTCGTGAGCGTTCGTTTCCTTTGAGATTGGACGTGGTGAAGTGATGATAGTCAAGAATACCTTTAAGGTGGCAAAAATCAACACCTCACTTCATTTGAGCGAGGTCGTGTAACAGGGTTACGAGAAGCTGGATGTTTCCTCTGCGATACCGCAGAAAAAATTGGCTGGAGTGTAGACACTGTGCGTGACTGCTGGCAGCGGAGGTCACGGGAATACATGACAGCAAGAAGACCTGCCTCTGGATGGCCACGTGGCGCTACCGAGCGGGAAGTCCATCGTATTCGGCGTATCGTTCCAGGACGACGTACTCCAACTGCAGCAGCATTATGAGCAGCAGTTGCCACCACAATGACACAACGAAATGTTACAAATCGGTTATTTCAAGGACAGCTCCGAACCAGACGCCCTGTACTGTGCATTCCACTGACCCCAAACCACCTCCGTTTGCTACTTCGACGATGTCAGGCGAGAGCTCATTGGAGGGCAGAGTGAAGGTCTGTTGTGTTTTCTGACGAAAACCAGTGATGACCGTATGTTGGTTAGAAAGAGGCCAGGTGAGTGCGTGCAACCAGCATATTTGCAGCCTAGAAGTACTGGACACACACTTGGAGTTATGGTCTGCTATACAAGCACTCTCTTGTTTACCCCGCGTAGTGTGCTGCCATTCATGAACAGCATTCCACGGGTTGACTTCCAACAGAATAACGCTCGCCCATGTGCTGCTGCTGCTGTAGCCGATCATGTTCTATAGAATGTCGACATGTTGTCTTGGCCTACTCGATCACCAGATCTGCCTTCTGTCGACATCATTGGACGACAACTCCAGCGCCAGCCACAAACAGCGTTAACAGCCCCTGCACTGAACCACTAAGTGCAACAGGCAAGGAACTCCAGGCACAAACTGACATGCAATAGCTGGACAACACAATGCATGCACGATTTCATGCTTGCATTAAACATTCTGGCCGTTACAATGTTCACATTTATTGGCTTATCTCACGCATGCGTTAACCTGTGATCTTGCAATGTTAATCGCTTGAACATGCTACCTAGACGAATGTATTCGCGAAATTTAATTACTCTACATTATATTTTGGTGTTGCGATTTTTTTACGTTAGTGTGTGTGTAAATTACATCTTTTGCGTAATTAATAAAGGGTGACAGTTATTGAACTATACGACATAATATCGTCTGAACGGTCTGCGTTAGCACGTTCAAACTATACGTTTGGGCGCGGGGCATGGTGGGAATTCGTATTATGGGTTATCGGCGAAGCCCACTTGTATTCGCCAATAACCAAAACTGGCCCATTAGGAGGAGTAAGAACTCTCACTTCGTGATCGAGAAGTGTCTTTACCCTCAGCGGGCGATTGTGTGGCGTGCAATGCCCAGTCACGGAATAATCGGTACGATATTGATGGCACGGTGACTCCCGAACGGTACGTGAAGGCTTTGGATGACAATTTCATCCCCATTGCTCAAAGTGACTCTGATTTCGACAAGATGTGGCTCATGCAAGACGGAGCTCGACACCATCGAGGCAGGAGAGTGTTTTATGTCCAAGAAGAGCACTCTGGGGACCGCATTCTGGATCTTGGAGACCCAGAGGCCACTTCATGGGCATCGATTGGCCGCCGTATTCTCCGGAAACGAACACAGGCGACTCCTTTTTGTGGGGCTATATTAAAGAGAAGGTATACGTCAATAATCCCAAAACCATTGCTGAACTGAAAACAGCCACTCACGAGGTCATCGACAGTGTTGACGTTCCGACACTTCAGCGAGTCATGCAGAATTTCGCTATTCGTCTGCACCACATCATCGTCAATGATGGCAGGCATATCGAACACGTCATAACCTAAATCTGATATCTGTAGTGACGTTTACATGTTGAATGAAGTGTATGCACGCCGTAGTTTGTAACTAACACACTTTTTTCATATAGTTCAATAATCGTCACCTTGTTTGATTATGGGGGTCACATTTTCGATTCTACCTCATACTCAAATGATTAAATCCACGCTAACCGACGAGTTATGTGATAAAGCTTGGACATATTTACGAAAAATATTTACAGCCTCATAATGTAGTGTGTAACGATATCTGGAACAGAACGACTGTGAAAACACTAGTTGAATATCAACAAAAATAACCAACATTTATACCTTTCGAAGTTGGGGAACAGGCTGTGATTTTTATAAAAATCATATTACATTTAGAGTCTTCACCATACTTTTTTTCCTTACAAAACACGTTTGTTTACGTTAATGCGTTGATTTCATCAATTTCATGCTTCCTATTTTTTATATTAACTTAGTAACTGAAACTGAACAAAACGTTTTGTAAACTGTGCAGCAGTTGCAGCATTGTCCCGCGAAAGGCAACTTCCTCCACAGAGAACGCTGCTCGCTTTGCATTTTGCTGAGTCACTGAACATCTCCAGCATTTCCTGTGCAGTTGGCTTACGTGAGCAGGCAAGATATCTTCACTGAGCTAGTACTTACGTAGTGAAGTTATCTTGAATTTATTGAACAAGAACACATTGGCATTTATTAAGTGAGCTTTTATGTAAAATACGTTACTACAAAAAATGGATGAGAGGTGCATATTTGTAATATAATGTATCATGGATTCCTTCGGAACACGTTCATTCCCTTTTGGGATCCAATTTGGTGTAATCCGCTATTAGTCCCAAGAATTTCATTTCACAGCCAGTTACTCTTTTCATATATTTTGCCTCTACTGTCACAGGCTTCACTGCCATGGCACAGCACAGGTCGTGCTAAGGTCTTAAAAAGGCGTATTACGGGTGATCCGGGCTAGGGAAAGTTTCTTTACATTATCAACGGCTTCCATCGTTTCTTTATACCTGGTGTCTTTTATTGCTAAGTCTGTTTCTTCCACAAGGGATAGTTTAAAGCCCAAAAACGTAAATGTGTTCACTCTTTCTCGAATTTTATTTGTCAGTCTTGCTTTGTACTGGGTACATTGCACAGAAGACCAATTTTTTTGTTTTTTTTGTTGTTGATATCCACGCTGTATTTCACGGATATAATACGTAAACTGTTTACAAAACACTGCACGTCATCCTCTGAAGATGCTACAAGAGCTACATAATTTGCATAAAATAAAGTCTCGTGTAACTGTGGATTTGAATGAGGCCGCGTGATATTTATCTCCACACTTGGATGAAGTTATTGACTCAAATAATAAAGAAGAGGGTTGAAAGGCCGCATTCCTGTCTTATTCGTCCATGATTTCTGTCCCATTCAGATAATTCTTCCTCTTTCTTGACAATGATTAAATTTGTTCTCCAAGCTTTGTATACAGGGAGAGTCTTATCAACGGCCGGGACAGCGGTGTGCTGACCACATGCTCCTTCATATCCACATCCAGTGACGCCTGTGGGCTGAGGATGACACTGCGGCCGGTCGGTACCGTTTGGCCTTCATGGCCAGTTTGTGCGGAGTTTGGTTTTAGTGATTCCTAGTAAAGTTTAAAAAGCCGCGAAGAGACGTAGATCAAGCTGAGATAAGTAATTTAAAATAAGTCACAAGCGTAAGCAGATGTCGGCAAATAACCCAGAAGTGGATGACAAATGCCGAGCATGTGGCTTCACCAGAAGACGCATCTCGCCGCACGTGCAAAAGTTGGGCTTGTCAAACTTACTTCGCTGGTAGGAGGCTGTGCTACACATTGCTCCGTTATGCTACTCTGTTTCCTGTTTTCGTAAGTATAAACCGGTTCATCGTTGTCTTGTAGTACCACTACTGCGAGCACTACCGTATCACATCGAATAATGCAACAATGAAAACCGAGTAGTCTAGTGGAGCGACGTGTAGCGAGGGTACGGTCGGCAAAGCCCGCGCTGCACTTGCGGCGACATCACATGTTCAACATTCGTCTTCCACTTTTGGGGTACTTCCAGACATTTGTGGCCCCAAGTCTCCTCTATTACATTTCTTGTCTCAGCGTAATCTGCATCTCTTTGGATGTTTTTAAACATTGATGAGAATCACCGTGTATATGATCGGTATGCAGAACTTGATCACTTGCCAGAATCTGTAATAATTTGCTTCTGTCAACTTTATCAAATGCTTTTTTTGAAGGTGACGAAGTCAATGTGTGTTTCTAGATGGAGTTCTCTATGCTTTTATGTCCGCAATTTTAATGATGTGTCCAAAATTGAGTAACTAGATGCCACGCGTCTGGAACTGGTGTAAAGGGTGGGTGGTAAAGCTTGGTCCAGAAAGCCCGGCAGCCAGTACCTTTCAAAGGTTTCTTGTAAGGGTTACAGGTGAAGAGAGTCAATTGTTTGAAGGCAAAAGATGACCATGCATGCTGATGGCGGATAAAATGGAGGAATTACCTCAAATCCACCAGGTAGCGCCCGTTTCTTCGGTTAGAGGCAGCTGCGTACAACAGTGGTCCCCTTTATTAAGGGCGGCTGAAATTATCTCCACAACACACATGATCCAGGCACTCTTACGTGTTAAGCAACAGACACAAAAGCTCGCCCTGTCCCCTACACACACACACAAGCCAGGGGAAAATCAGCTAACTTAACCCCTAAGTAACTTAACTTTCGGTAACATTACTGGTCAGAATTCACACATGCACACACACGCACAGACACACACACACACACACACACACACACACACACACACACACACAAACCAGGGGAAAATCGGTTAACTTAACCCCTAAGTAACTTAATTTTCGGTAACTTTACTGGTCAGAATTCACACACACACACACACACACACACACACACATACACACAGATACACACCTAGTCACAGACACCAGAGACCAGTGAAAAAAACTTAACCCCCACTATATATAGACTCAGACATATGCTTAATAGTCGTCACCATCATCTTCACTTCATGGAGCAGGGTGCATAGCATGTTCCGGGAAACATCTTGTCCTCGCGTGTCCGACACTTCATTGTACGTTGCTCTTGTAGTTGATGGCGGTTCTTGGCAGAAGATCTTGCTGAATTCTATTTAATTGGTTGCATCAGTTGGCTTCATATTTTCTTTTTTTTTTAATTTTGCTTTCCAAATCGAAAATCTGCTGCTCTTTTTGTCCATCAGGGTGCAGTCCTAGACTTCCCTGAGAAATTTAATCTCATCTGACGTCATTTTCCTTCTGTCTTTCTTTGAGAGTACGCCAGTCTCCCTTCTATACGATATTACCATAAGTGCCATTGTCTTATAGAGCTTCAGTATCGTTTCTTTTCTGGTTTTATTTTTCAGAGTTCCATAAATTGTTCCACATATATATTTAAACCTGAGAAGTTGAGGATGTTTCTCATTCAAGACAGTTAAAGATCGATTCCGGTTCGGTTTTTTGGCGTTTATCTTAATTTTGGTCTTATCATGTATTTCCCAGAAATGCCATTACATTTCATTTATGTGGACACATCGTAAGTCCATATTCTTCTGCTATATTTCTTAGGATATATAGCCCCCTTCGTGAACTAAGTTCTGTCCCTTCTACAATAATAACATCGTCTGCATGTAAGATACTACTTCAGTTACAATGCGGACAGAGCATTATATCGCACTTCAAATTTGTTTCCATCTTACTTGACTATCTATGATTTCGTCTACACAGATACTAAAAAGTGTTATAAAGAGACCAACGTTGTCTAACACGGTAATATATGAAATTGGCCTCATTCACATAAAATTCGTGGTAAGATAACAAATCAAACATTTTAAGAGCAGTCTCTCATCTGCAGCTAAAGGGGAAGAATCCGTAAACTTGACTCCTGTCTAGCATGACTTGTGCTAAAATAACGTCAGTACTATCTCTCTCTCTCTCGTTCTCCCCCTCTCTCTCTCCCTCTCTCTGTCTCTCTCTCTCTCTCTCTCTCTCTCTCTCTCTCTCACACACACACACACACACACACACACACACACACACACACACAAACAAAATCATGCACCAATACGCCCAACCACTCATACCCTCTCACACATCAGGCAACAGATACCAAAAATCAGTGGAAAGAAATCATTCTCCTGTACACTCATGCTCAGCCATAAACAAAAGAGTGAAATTTAATGGTTGTCTCAACCACACAAAATTCTTGATATGGTCGAAAGTCACAGGATGCATTTTGAGATATTCTGGTAAAACATACAAAAATGTTTAAAAAAAGTTGTTGCTTTAAAACGAAAAAAACAGTAAAATCGTCAGGGCTGGCAGTCCTGGTTTTTTTCGTATCTCACTGGCACCACTGACTGAATGAAAAATAAGACAACGCGTGCTGAGTCTGACGCTTTTACTTTTTCGTTTGGTGTTAAAGTATTAAATACTTTAAATACACTGTTGCATGTTTTACTTGAAGATACGAACCTGCTCATGAAACACGTCTTGTTACTTTTGATCTTTAGTTTCGGTGTAAATGTAAATGTAACTAAGATTTTTAACTGTCATGACTCTGTGTAATTGTTTCTGAAAAGACAAATGTGGGATTCTGTAGGCGCATATCTAAATTTTTACATGCGATATTGGCGCAAAAAAAAATTACAAAATATTCTTCACAGAGTCTGTAGAAATGTTTGAAATAATTTTAATAGAGTATCAGAGAACAGTGTTAATACTGTTGCTAATTTAAACATTATTGTATTACACACTACTAACTGTAATCTTATGTCAGCAATCACCACATCAGCACGAAGTCATGCAAAGCCCACTTCCCACTGTTCAGTCATGATTGAAGGCGATGTTTATTTCAGTCTTCAGTGGAACAAACATTACTTGGTTAATATACTACAAATCTGACCTTTCGTACCTGTACCTTAAATTAAAATAATTTCCACATTCATAAAAACTGCTCTTAGTAAACATAGAGTTAAGAACGAAGTTAGTGCATATAATAAAGAATTGCAATTCTTTTATAGCAGTATGCCAATCCTTCTGTGTACTTTCAGTTGTCAGAGAGATTACCTCTTGGTGCATATCAAATAGAGAGAAGTGAGGACACTTGTTTGCACATAGAAGATTAAAAAATATTTTAGTGAACAAATGGTGCAGTTATTTAGTTAACTGCAATCTCTGCGTAATTACTTTTTCAATTGTTCATTGTGCAACCGCAACACAGTTAAAGCGCTCAAATACTGCAACGAAAGACACAATATGGAAGTCAAAATATTTGATATAGCTTTTGTTTTAATAACTGAGAAAACTTGTAAAAATTTCTGCCACAAGATACATCGTGTAGGCACTGAAAACATATAAATAGAAAATTTGCCAGAAGCTACTCATAACTTAAACTGTTTAGGGTTGATAAAGTTGAATTAAATGATGTACTTACAGGTGATAGTTTCATCTGGTGATTCTGGAAACATTTCTTTATAATTACGGTAGTACTTACCAAACTGCACACTCACACATTCTCCACATAAATCACATAGATTGTTGTGACATTGGTAAAGAATGTATCGCAAATCTTCACAGATGTAACATGTCTTTCCTATATTCGTAACAAACGACTATGGAAGTACAGTTCCAAGTTAGATTAATAACAAAAAGTGGAAGTTATACATGCTACCCACATCTCATTAAAAACAAATGTAACCAGCTCAACTAGACATACTGAAATAATATGTGGTACCAGCATAAAGAATATGTGGTTAGAAACCTTAGAAACCTTCAAGAGCATTTCAATGAGTAACACATAAAAGACAAACAATCTTGGATCTCAACAAAACAGTCACTGTGTCTCTAGGGATGACCAAAATTGAAGTGATGTTTGGAAACAGTGAAAATATGCCAGAAAATGCCAGCTGGACAGGAATGCAGCTAGACATTTATCAGTTAGATTTTATGCATCTTAAAATGTCTACATATGTTGCCTCAAGTCTCTCACATTATATGACAAAGAACAATAGAGGATTATCAGTTTCAATGAAAAAGAAGGTGAGAATAAATGGTCATCTTATATTGACGTCATTCTGATGTAAAATGTAATTGACATATACAGACGTATGAGCTTGTTAGCTGAAGATAATTTGTATGTACAGTAAGATCAGCTGCACTTAAATACTGTTTCTACCCTAGTACTTTATTAGGGATATATATATTGGAGATAATACACTCTTACTTTCGTTTGATCTTTCTATCAACTTAACTTGAGGGAACAGCAGTTCACCATCAGTTCTGAATTTTAATCCAGTTCAGCATTTTTTACTTAATGTACAGGTATAAAATTTGCTAGTTAGAACACTGGTTCTTCTAGTAACTTTTCACAATGCGTTCCCCTATTTTTTCAGTTAAGCCACATTGAACAAAACATACAAAGTGAATAAAGTTGTCTGTGTGAATGGATGATGACAAACAGAGGAGGTCTAGTACTAGGGAGATAAACAGTTAAGCAGTAACTGTCTGAAACATAGCTAATATGGACTAAGACTAATAGCTTTGATTTTTAGGGATTTAGATCTCAGCCAACAGTGGAAGAAACATGTAACCACAATTCTCTAAATATGCAAAAATCGCGTGCTGTGTTATTAGTAGTAGCATTAGTAGTAGTTCTAATCATCCAAAGAACATGTTTACAAGAATGTTGGACATGTCTTGTTACCGTAATTTATGAACAATAAACTCATATACACTGGTACATATAGATCTCGGTTGACAAGGGACAGGAGGTCGGCAGTGGTTTTAAAGCAGAAATCATCCTGTCATCTCCCTGAAGGAAACTATTGAAAACTTAAGTCAGTATGGCCAGATGAAGACGGAAATTCGACCCTCCATAAAACAAGATCAGTGGGTTTAAAGCAGTACCACGTTCTTCGGTTTATCTTTAGTGTACACAATATTTTGTAAAGAAGTTATTTAATAATGTAAATGCTAGTGCTATCCTGTTCACTGATTTTGCACCTCAAGTTGTTGCACGCATTACACATACTATATTACAAAATGCGAGACTGCACATACTATCAGCTGACTTCAGGACTGTAGCAACGATGTTGGGTTTTAGTTTTGTGTACCGCAATAGTATATTTTTTTACAGCCTGAAGAACTGAGCCAGCATTCCTTCATAACGAGCAATATTAAAAGGATAAGGAATTGCTTTAGATGGTAGGTTTTCCAGGAAAGAAAAGAACATGAAAAGAAAATAATGTGATAGCTTTATGTGAAATGATAAGGTTCTATTTTCGTTATTATTATTTATTTGTGATATATTTTGATCAAACTCCTGCTATAATTTACCTAGGTAATACTTCACAGTTTAGAATATATGGCTTAACGAGTATTTTTAACTGACTTTTTAAATAAGTTTGGATTGATGATCTCTCTCGTCTCCTTGGGCCATTGAATGTGCAGTTTTATTCCTTGATAGGAAATGTTGGTTTTAGTTTTAAGTCTGTTCTTACTTCGTAAATGTAGGTTCAGTTTATGCACGGTGACGGACAGAGCTGTTTGTACTTAATTATTAATGCTGTTTTTCGTGTATACAGCTGATTGCTGAAAGTACTCACACTGTATGGTTAAAATCCTCATGTTTTAAACAGAGTTTTCAATTAGTTCCCTTATTATAAGGTAATATTTGACTTGAGACCAAAATCAGAACTAACATTAACTACAGGTGAACACTGCATGACACATAAATGTAATAAAACTGGTAAAGTTGTGTGTAGAGTTGTAAAAAGCATACAAATACAAATCAAAATATCTGCCATGTGTCAAGAGGAATATTTACATACCATAGATAAATGTTACATCACAGTTGTTAGTTGTAGCGCCAACATAACATGTGTGAAATAGCTTCACAAAGTAGAGACCAAAATGAAGAAAACTTTGTAATTTAACAGCTTACTAAAGTGTATAATATGCATATATTAATATAGCCATGTCAAATGGTACTTCCACATATTTGTGTCCAGTTAACAAATGAGAGTAAGTGTTGCTGCAATTATTATGTAATAAAAGCAAACTGGAAGACTAAAATTTTGTATGGGCAGCCAGAATAGAAACACTTATTAAAGTTATCCCGGCTCTGGTAGTCTAGTGTAACGATTTTGTTGGATAACCTTAAGGTTTCATCCCTGTCTGTGGAAAAGATGTGTAGAATGGGAGCAGAGCAGGATTTAAATCTGCAGAGAGCAACTATGTCCAGCAGATCACAGCGAGAATCTCTCTTGAATAAGTTCTTCACAAACAGAAATAAAATAGGGTGTGTAAAAACTAAGCTTATTCCACTACGACATTACAGCGTGCAAGAATTAATAATTGAAACTATTCTTGACAAAAAAGCTTGCATCTATTTCTGTGTTTACATTCACGTATACATGCACGTTCCCCAAAAATATGGACAGTGTTTGGTGGAGGATTAATTAGATTCAGTATTAGTGAAATTCTGTCAAATTCATTTCACATTTTAAGTGAAGGAAAAAATCAATCACTATTTGCCAATGTACAAGCTTCATACCTGCATTAGGTTCCAATAGTGGCAGCACAGTGGTCACACACTTTCCCTTGAATATCAGTTCACTAAATTTACCCCAATACTAATGATGTTACTTCACTTTCACATAATTAATTCTCTGAACATCTCTGTTATTCTTTAGTGTGGGCTATTATGACCTTGCCATGATTGTGTAGAATGCCTCTAAATTCAATAAATGCCCACTGTCATTCTCCAAACGCTGAACGATCGCTGTAGATTAGTCTCGCTAGCACCTGGTGCTTTACACATTCACTGCCTTTTCCCAGAACGTTTCCCAGAAATTTGAGTGTTCCATTGGTCCTCCATATAACTGATTTAATATGTTGAACTCATTTTTACAACTTATTAGTGTTACCCCTAAATACGTAGAGCTGACATGCTTCAATGGTCACCACTGAAGTTATTATCAGTTACTGTTAGGTTTGTAAAGAGTGAAAACAATTCACTACAGAAAATAAGAGCACACAATATAGTAGGGCACCAACTGAAAGATAGAAATTTTTTTGGAAGATAATGGGAAATATTTATAAAACAAGGTAAATATTGACAGATAGAAATGAAACTCAATTTATATCCCATTTTTGTTAAAACTTCACAGTGAAATGACTGTGAGCTAAGGACTCCAAGAAACGAATAGATACACATGACATGGATGTCTCATGTAACATCAAGTAGTGAATGTAAAATATTAAACAAGTACTGAAAGTAAAATATCAGGCAAAAACGAGAGAGGTTATGAATTTCCAATTGTAAAACGTTAACCAGAATACAAATACTCATTAAGATTAAATGCAAGCTCAGATTCAGTTGAGAGCCTTGGTTTGGCTTTATATCTCCCAAGCAATTTGACAGTAAAAGAGCTCTTCATTCCTGAAGGTACAAGTACTGAGCTACTAGAAAAAAATTAGTAAAAGTGCGCTTGTTAGAACAAATTTAATTTTGCTACTGTCAGTGAAAAACTTGGGGTTTTATTCAATAGAGAAGATAGTAAGAAGAGCGACTAAAAATACAATCAGTATTTTCAGCATTTTTCCAACAAAAATATATGAATATTAATAAGAATAAAATATTTTTGGATCAATTAGATTACATTGACATTTTCTTGTATATGAAAGCAGAGAATTCCATTGGAAGGATTCAATGTTATGTGCATTGTACATAATTCAAGGAAGGATAACCTTTTATTATTTTTTTACTATAGAATACCTATACACTGTGACATGTAAAAGAATGGCCGAAACTGGCAGACACTAATTTAAAAAAGCATCTGTCAGCCAATAATATAAAAAATTTTGACTGAATCACGTGAATGTGATGTATTATTCCTAGAAACTCGAATAATATTTACTCATTGTCACACTGCTACAATTTGTCGATCTGTGAAGTAACATTAACTTAATCTCGAGTTAAAAGAAGTCAAAAGGATTAAAAATAGTTTACTGTTGTCTTTGTAACACTTTTTAGAGAAATATAGCTGACCAGCTCCACTCCTAGGCAGCACAATACAATTTAAGTGAGGGGTCATGCATGTTGTCTCTTTTTTGGAAATTGTCTACTAAAGTAAAATTGGTTTTTGTATCAGAAATAGAATGAGCAAAAAGAATGTTTACTTGTGTACTCATATAAGAAGAACATGTTCAAACACTAAAGAAATTCAGATAACCATTTGCTGAGTACTTTTGTTGTTGAGTGCTCTTAACATCTCCAGATCCTGTCTATGCATCTAAGATTATATATTAATCATTAGTATCAACTTTTCGTTTTCTGTTACTACCAATTATTTACGACTCTTACTCTGGAATTAATAAAATGAAAGGGACCACAACACAACCCAAATGTCGATCAGTTTTCCACAGAGTGAGAGGTGGAACAAAAATTTTAACGTACATTACATGTTCAACTAACATTACCAGGTGTTGTATTTTACGAAATCCATATTTAGTAGGCACCTACTTTAATGACTTATCTCAACTACATTTCACGTTTTTAGAAGTAATAATTGAAACTGAGCACTGAAACATCAACAAAACCTTTAAAGCCCACTAACCTCCTTATGTGTTCGATTCAAGAAAAATACTTTATACGATGGCACATAAATCACACACAGAATATTCCTCCAAATGTCATGTGTCTAGGTCCATTAATTTAGTCTGGGCATTGATCATTAGCGTGTAACACATCACATCCACCAGAACTACATTAACACCATTTCAGAGTTTTAGAGGTTGGATTTTACAAAATGCTCTCCCAGGGGGAGCCTATAAGAATTACTAAAGAAGTCTATCAAATCCCACATTTCTGAGGTCAGTGGTTTAGGCTGATTGCCGTAAGCTTAGTGACAACAGTGTATCCCAATTTAAGTTATACAATATAGCACTGAAGATGGTCACTTAGTGACAGAAAATCGATTTTGCAATAGTAAAAAATATACGACCAATGCTGTCTCTTTTTTCAAGTATACCTTAATAAAAATTACTTTATGTATCGAATATTACAGTGCTTAGATTAAATTCTGAAATACCTTTCCTAGTGGGTGTCTATATAACACAAATAACGTTTTGTCTAAATGTTATGTTGGCAGGACCAGTGATTTAGGCTGTGCATTGTCATATTGATCAATCAATTTATCTTATGTACATACGATTCTAACTATTACTTTGTGCATTGTACATATATTAGTGTGATTACACAGGTCATAGGAAGAAAATATGAGGTTGATCATGAATGAAGTATGAATTGAAACAGTGTAAGACAGAGCAGATAATGATGCTACCTGTTTTTACAAATCATTAACGAAGTACCATCTCAGTTGAAGTAAACGACAACTAAAGACAACATTAAAATTATGCAAGATGTGGAAGTTGTTGACAAGTTATGGTACAGCATAGAAAGAGACTGATATCAAGCATCATCAGATGCATGAGGTTAACTCATGTGAAAAAGAATGAAATCTGTTGCCATAGTGAGAAAATGAGAGGATTTTAAGAGTTCTTTACACACACTAAAAGTAATTAGGGATACTGTTACGAAGCATATGTCCTCTTCAGTTGGAGAACTTTAATTCCACTTATGGATGGGCACCCAGAAAAGATTTCTAAACTTTTTACTTGCTCATACACTGTGGAAACAATTAACTAGTAAGTTGAAGTTATTTTACACTTACCTAAATACCTATTGTGCCAGTGTAACAATGTATTTGTCGAAGTGAAACAAGACTTGGACACATAAAACCCCCAACCAGGTTCGTAGAATGGTGTAAAAACATTGGAAATGGTGTTGAGTTGTTAACTTTAATACGGCCATGGCACTCAAAGCTAAGTGGGACAATAAGGCGACTGGTTATTGGTTGTTTTCGGGAGGTTCATAATAGCACGTTAGTGAAACAGAATATGAGAAAAGAAGTGTTTCACAGTTATTACACCAGAGTTGGGGATGTTTTCATTGAAAGATCTCTTACAGTTTTTCAAGACGAAGATCGAAGAATTTTCAGTCATTAATCTTTGTAAACCATACACCTAAAGGAAAAAATACGATTTTTCGCAATTCAGAACACATGTTTTTCTAGTGTACAACGACTTACTATAGAAAACTTACCTCGCGTCGCACTGGCGCTAAGGCCGCGATTTCTCCCTCCCGCACGGTTTTATAACGTGCACCAGACTGATCCAAGACAGGGGGACTTTACCCCTATCCGCGGCGACATGGAGCAGCGATGCCTTCACTACTTACCTAGCGCCCGGCTGCCCAGCGCTGCGAGCAACAGGTGTCTGCACGGCGAAACTGAAGAACTCTGAGTCAGGTAAGCTGTCTATGCCGATCCGCAAAACACCGCGCGCCCACCTCTGACACCGAAGCGACTCAGCCAGGCACCGAGTGCGACGTTCTATTTGTAATCCACGACTACTGTGCCACTCGCCTACTTCCTGAAAGAACGAAATATCGTGTTTACTCTATCTGCATCGAATCCTTTCTGACTTTTGATAATTAAAATCACCATTATTTTATTACGAACTATTGGTGAGTGAAGAATACAAAAGAAAAATTTGGAGTAGGAATTCAAATCCAGGGAGAAATAAGAACGTTAGGTTTCTCGGAGGCAATGTACTTCTATCAGAGACAGCAAAAGACTTGGAAGACCAGCTGAATGTAGTGGACAGTATCTTGAAAGGAGGATATAAGATCAATATAAACAAAAGCAAACGAGGATAATGGAATGTAGTCGAATTAAATCAGGTGATGCTGAGGGAATTAGACTAGAAAATGAGACACTTAAAGTAGTAGATGAGCTTTGCTATTTGGGTAGCAAAATAACTGGTGATGATCAAAGTAGAGCGGACATGAAATGTAGATTGGCGATGGCAAGGAAAGCGTTTCTGAAGAAGAGAAATTTGTTAACATCGAATATAGATTTAAATGTCAGGAACTGTTTTTTCAAAGTATTTGTATGGAGTATAGCCACGTATGAAAGTGACACATGAAAGACCAACAAGTTAGACAAAAAGCGAATATAAGTTTTTGAAATGTGATGCTACAAAAGAATGTTGAAGGTTAGATGGGCAGATCACGTAACTAATGAGGAAGCTCTGAAGAGGATTAGGGAGAAGAGAAATTTGTGGCACAACTTGCCTAGAAGAAGAGTTCTGTTGGTAGGACATTTTATGAGGCATCAAGGGATCACTAATTTAGTACTGAAACGGAAGCATGGAGGGTAATAATCGTAGAGTGAGACCGAGAGGTGAATACAGTAAGCAGATTCAGAAGTGTGTAGACTGCCTTAGTTACTCTGAGATGAAGAGGTCTGCATAGGATACAATAGCATAGAGAGCTGCACCAAACCAGTGTCTCGACTGACGACCACGACAGCACTTTGGTGAGAATCAAGTATTTTCGATAACTGACAAATATGGAAAAATTCGTTGAGAGGATACAAATAATAAAATTGATTATTACGGTACATTAAAAAGCTCTTTAGAGAAGAGCTAGTAAAACATCGGCTCCTTATTGACTTTCGATAATTCCATTCGTTATTATCTTATCTACCAACTATTGGCGATATTAAAGTATTTTCAACAACTGAAACACTGTAAATTTGGAATAGTTCGTTGAGGGGATTTTCAGTAACTGAAACACTGTAAATTCGAAACAGTTCGCTGAGTGGATTTTCAATAACTACAACTCTGTAAATTTGAAATAGTTCGCTGAGAGGATATAGCTGATGAATCTAATTATTACAGTCCCTTAAAATGCTCTTCAGAGACGAAGTAATAAAACATCGACTCCTTACTGACTTTCGATGATTCAATCCGCTATTATTTTCTTACCAACCACTGGCGAGATTCGCGTATTTTCAGTACAGTAAATGGAAGTTCGAAAATATTAAATATGTATCTGAGTCGATATAAGTAATAAAACTTATTATCACAATACATTAAAACCCACCTCGGTGAAAATACAATACATTTTCGATTCCTAATGGATTTCCGGTAATGCCATTCAGGATTATTTTCCTAATAAGCTTCAACTATACTCAAACACTTCAGCCTTGTAAATACGAAGTAGTTCGTTGATAGGTTACAGCTAACAGAACGAAGTGTAACAGTACCTTCAAACGCGCTACAGAGAAGCAGTAATAAATCCCAAAGACGAGTGGTGACTGACGTGCGCGCTGCTGCAGTGCGTCTCCTTATATGGATCACGTGACATCCGCCATCATGGATTCCTTCGACTGAGTTTCGAGCTCTCCCATTGGTCGATATTACTGGCTGCTTTCTTGACTATCCCCGCCGCTGGAATCGCTGTTACCTCGGTCACTTCGAGTGCAGACAACCATCGCCAACTCTAGAATATTACTCGCTTTTCTTCAAGGAACTGGTTGAAATCTAGACGCAAAAGTAGATTTTGTTAGGCATTTAGTAACGAGAAATGTCTGTTTACGGTGACTGTAAGGGTTCTTGCAGGCGAAAATGTATAGTAATAGCTATAAATCCTTTTAGATTAAAACACTCTTTCCGGATGAAGAGCAGCGCATATGCTGCTGCCAGCACGCTCCGATGAGGAACTGAAATACAATAAAGAAAAAAAAATTATCACACTTTCTTATCGCATAATTTTGTCAGAGGTGGCGTAAGCAAATCAAGATAGATCGCGATTACGTCTCAGAAACAACAAACTCATGCCCTGTGTTTTTCTCTTCTGCCGTTTTCATACTTTGAGCAACCACCTAAACTAGCGATTCGTTTCAATGGGTCAAATTTTTCCACAACTTTAATACTTTCACATTGCAATGACGTTCATTTTATTCGTAGTCTCCCTCCTTCGATTTAAGCCCTTGAGAACGGGGTTACTATCCAGAAACTAGCAGCGAAAACAGCAAGGAGGTAAGGTATGTAATCTGTTGAATTGTTTCCACGTGTTTATCAGCTACGGAACAAAACATAGCATTCTCCTTAAAAAATAATGGAGGAGATCATGAAATACACTTCATTGCTTCAGTAGCATAGTTGGTCGCAGAGTGCACAGAAAAAGTTAGCGACGAGCAAATCAGAAATGTCGTTCACAACAGTCCTGCTATCGACTTTGTTCCTTCATGACATCCACAGAGCAGGGGACAACGGCGCTCAGGTTGATGCCCTGTTCTTTAATTTCAGTATGGCATTTGTCACCGACCGGCATAGTCGTTTAATGAAAAAGAAATACGAGTTTACGAAGTATTGGCGCAGATTTGCGACTGGATTCAAAACTTTCCTGCTGATAGAACTCGACACGTCGCTATTAACGGAATCAAATCGACAAATTTGATATCCGGAGTACGACATGGAAGTATGATCGGACTGTTGCTGTTTACAATATACGAGTATATAAACGATCTAGAAGAAAGGGTCGAATGCTCTTTACGGCTATTCGCAGATCATGCAGATGTCTATACTAAAGTAGGAATGCCAGAAGATAGTAAGAATTTGCACCGGCCGATGTGGCCGAGCGGTTCTAGGCTCTTCAGTCTGGAACCGCGCCACCACTATGGTCGCAGATTCGAATCCTGCCTCGGGCATAGATGAGTGTGATATCCTTAGGTTAGTTAGGTTTAAGTAGTTCTAAATTCTAGGGGACTGATGACCTCAGATGTTAAGTCCCACAGTGCTCAGAGACATTTGAACCATTTTTAGCAAGAATTTGCAGAACGACCTGCAGAGAACTGACGAATGGTGCAGGCTCTGGCGGTTGAAGCTGAACGTAAATAAATGTAACATAGTGCGCATACATAGAAAATGAAATCCGGCACTGCACAGCTACACTATTGATGACAAACAGCTTGAGACAGGGTCTGCCGTAAAATATCTAGGCGTAACGATCCAGAGAGACCTTAAGTGGAATGACCACATGAAACAGATGGTGGCGAAATGGCGAAAGCTGACACCAGTCTCAGATTCAGCGTAAGAATCTTAAGGGAATGTAACTCATCCACGAAAGAAGTGTCTTATAAGGCGCTTGTTCGCCCTATTGGGTATTGTTCATCTATCTGGGATCCCTATCAGGTAGGACTGATAGAGCAGATAGACAGGAGCCAATGAAGGCGCTAAACAAACTCTACTGGCAGACGTTACAAGAGAAACGTTGTGCATCACGGAGAGAGTTACTATCGAAATTTCGGGACAGCACTTTTCTGGAACAGTCGGACAGGGTATTACTTCCCCCACATACATCTCGCGCATTGACAACGAGGAGAAAATTCGAGAAATTAGAGCCAATACAGAGGCTTACAGAAAATTATGCTTCCTACGTGAGTGGAATATGGTTGGAGGGATTAGATAGTGGTACAGAAAGTACCCTACGCGACACAGCATTTGGTGGGTTGCGGAGCGTAACGTAGATGTAGACGTAGATTCAGATGTATTCCCATATGGTAGGCTTCAGTCACTTTGCCTACAATTTTCACAATAATTAACTGAAATAAATGTTTGATGTTTATGCAACAACGTAATATGCGTGACGGGTAACTGGAAGAATGTTATAATACGAACGAGGAGCATTTTTTTTCTTTTTTACTTTAAATATCTGGGATGTTCAAAAGAAAGGTACGATTCAGTACTGTGGGAACAATTGAAGTCGTTATTCAAAAGTAATCACCAGAGACCAGAGCACTATTATTCCACTGTTTCACCAGCCGGAGATTCCCTGTTCTCAGGAGTCCTTTGGCTGTAGCAGAACCAGTCATCCAGCCTGCCGCCCTAAGTTAGTCGTCAGAGCTGAAGCGCTTCCCTTTGAGACATCGCTTTAGCGGACCAAACACATGAAAGTCGCAGGTCGGCATATGTGGGCTGCAGGGTAGATGCTCAAATTGCTACCACTTGAACTTGGCCACAACACCTATACGTGAGCTTAGAGACTTGTGGTTGCGCGTTATCATGGAGCAGAATCACTCCCATCGTGAGCAGCCCAAGCCATTTTCTCTTGACGGGTAAGAGTAAACTGAGGAGAGTCTGACAGAACACCTCACTGGTAATGGCTTATCCATGCTCGAGGAAACTGGTGAGTATCTTACCTCGTACGTAGAAAAGACGGTGAGCTACACCACGCCTGCTGAGAGGTTATCTTTGAATTTTTTAGGGGCAGGTGCAAAGCGTCCTTCCATTGTATGCACGTCTCACTACGTAATCCCAAAGCGGCATATGCAAAATTCAACCAGGTTGGCTGTTATGATGTTTCGTACCCTTTCACTTGAACACTACTTGTATCTTTAATTCGAAGCGCATATAGTGAACAAGAAAAAGATATGAATCTTTCACACTGGGGCAGGTAGTTTAAAATTGTGTGAAGCTTTGAGGACAGGATAAGGAGTCATGTAAACAGGTAAAATACGGTGCAGCCGTCGGCAACGCCTATATAAGACAACAAGCGTCTGGCGCAGTTGTTACCACGGTTACTGCTGATACAATGAGCAAGTTATCAAAATTTAAGTGTGTTATAGTCGGCGCACGTGCATGGGCCCAGTATCTCCGAGGTATCGAGGAAGTGGGTGTTTTGACGTACGCCCATTTTATGAGGGTACCGTGAATATCAGGAATCCGATAGAACATCAAATGTCCGACATCGCTGCGGCCGGAAAAAGATCCTGAAAGAACGGGACCAACGACGACTGAAGAGAATCATTCAGCGTGACAGAAGTGAAACCTTTCCGCAAATTGCTGCAGATTTCAATCCTGGGCCATCAGCAACTGTCCACGTAATAACCATTCAACGAAACATCATCGACATGGGCTTTCGGGGCCGAAGGCCCACTTGTGTGCCCTTGACGGCAGCACGACACAAAGCTTTACGCCTCACCTGGGCCAGTCAGCACCGACTTTCGACTGTTGATGACTGGAATCATGTTACCTGGTCGGACGAGTCTCGTTTCAAATCGAATCGAGCGGGTGGACGGGAACGGGTATGGAGACAACCTCATGAAACCATGGACCCTGCTGTCAGCAGGGGTACGGCGGAGGCTCTGTTATGGTGTGGTGCGTGTGCAGTTGGAGTGATGTGGCGTCCCTGATACATCTAGATACGACTCTGACAGGTGGAACGTACGTAATCATCCTGTCTGATCACCCGCGACAATTCGTGTGCATAGTGCATTCCGACGGACTTGGGCAATTTCAGCAGGACAATGTAAGATCCCACACGTCCAGAATTGCTACAGAGTGGCTCTTCTGAGTTTAAATACTTCCGCTGGGCACCGAACTCCCTAGAAATGAACTTTATTGAGCATATCTTGGATGCCTTGCAACGTCCTGTTTGGGAGAGATCTCAAGTGCCCCGTACTTGTGAACAGCACTGCAGGATCCATGGTGCCAGTTCCCTCCAACACTAGTTCAGATATTAGTGGTCTCGGAGACCCTACACGATATTAGTCAGAGGTACCAATTTCTTTGGCTCTTCAGTGTATTGGGCCATAGCTTCAAGAAAGGCAAACATATATTTGTAGGTTTCTGAAAACCATTTGGCAATGCTGAATGAATTACACTCTTTGGTATTCTGAAGTTATTAGGATAGAATACAAGGAACGAAACTTCATCCGCAATTTGTACAGATACCGGGCTGCCGTCGAAAATAATGTAAAGAGATGGCAATAGTATATAAGGGAAGCAATAATAGAAAGCGTTGCAGCCTATCCCCTATGTTATTACGTCTGAATGCTGAGCAATAAATTTAGGAAATTAAGCTTAAATGTGGAAGAGAAACAAAATTTCGCGAAGAAGAACTAAAAACTTTGTTGGCTGCTGATAGTGGAATCCTGTGAGAGGTGACAAATGTCTTGGAAAATCAGCTGGACGGAGAAATATCATATCTTGCAATACAAATTTAAGTGTTATTAGATATTTTCTGAAAATATTTGTTTGGAGTGTAGCCTTTAGGCGAAACTTGCAGCAAAAGCAGCAAAAAAAAAGAGAGTAAATGTTTTTGGATGTGCTGAAGAATGAGGAAGAGTAGGTAGACACATCGAGTAGCTAATGGAGAGGTGCTGAATACAGTCACGGACAAAAGAAATTTACTTAATATACTTAATACTTAACAGAATAGATAGTTTAATACAGCACAACCTGTGGCTTCAATGAATAGATAATTTGGCGTTGGAGGGAACTATGGGAGATAGACTTTGTAAAGGGAGACAAGGTGTTGACTACAACAAGCATGTTCAAGTGGACGTATGTTACAGTAGTTGAGCAGAGATGAAGAGGCTTGCACAAAATACAAAATTTAGTTACTAAACTGCGAATGACGAAAATGCAACCATACATTCAAGTATAAGGCTTTGTCGTTTCACAGATTCCGCAAATGATTTGTGAAACAAGCTATCTTACTAGTGTGACTGACTACTACAAATGTCACGTCTTGTCCAAAGTCTCTCAAAGCTGTGTGCTATACATTAGTATAGAACAACGAAAGTCAAGAGACTTGCATAAAATGGTTAAAAATAGGTACTAACATATCAGAACATTACGTTTGAAATAATAATCACACAATCTAATTTCTCAACACAACTAATAGTAAATAAATATCTGTATTTTAGAATATATTACAACGTAATCAAGGGAAGTTCTCAGTATTGCCACGACGAAACCTTGAACTGTCACAGCGACAGAAGTGGGTCGTGGGCTGGTTAACACTGGCAATTTAATATTCTATAATAACTTCCACGATTTTGTAGTCCTATCTCCGCATATTAGACTGCCCGAAGAAATCTGACGTAAACAGTAACCCATTACTTTTCACAATAACGGTCGTTTTTGCTTGGACCAAATATTTAAATTCAAAAAGACGATCACGTAGAGTCCAATGTTCTTTCCAGAAAGAACAATGATCCCCCTGATAATGATCTTAAGGAAGATTCTTAAACATCTAAACAAGCTGAAACGACCTCAATGTTTCTTTATGCGCGTATCTGAGGCAGTCGCTACTTAAATAGTACAAACGTTCTTAAAATTAAAAAAAAAGGTGACACCAAGTTAAGCGGAAGTACAAAGTGGTCAGAAGTCTGAACAGTCCGTAATGGTGTTACAGGGTAATTTGAACTGATAAAAAATTCTGAAGAAATATTACGATACTTTAAGCCGCTTCTTGGTTAAATAACATTCAAGTTATTCAACCGCCCACATATTCAAACGGCCCGCCATAGACGGTGTCGCAATACGTGTTCTTCGTTTGCTTCCCTAAAATCGAACAAGACAACGATACAAAGCTATAGTAAGGATTGAACCCGAGCCGAAGAAGGCCGAGCAGTCTCGTACCCTGTCATCTATGTTATGAGAACAACTGACAGTAACTGTATCTGGCGGCCACTTGAATTTGACCGCGCAACTGCCTGATTGGCTAACTTCAGTTCTAATTAACTCGAAAATGGCGCAACGTATCTTATTTTTTTCTTAACAGTTATTTTTCGGCACAACCTAACAATCTTTCCAGTCTGTTTCTGATCACTCTTTATACGCCTTGGCCGAATTTCAAACGACACGCTACGTACAAGTATGTATGCTCAGACCAAGTTCAACAGAATGAAAGTACATCTTACTCGTATCTGTCTTAGCAGTTTACAAACACTTTTGTGAAATATCATTTAAAATTATATTAATCAACTGTCAGGAAGAAAACAGATTATACTGTTATATCCGGAAGTAGTTATACGAAAATATTGTACAAAAATTTCATAATGCTGTTGATATCTGAAAAAACTTGCTTTTGTAATGTGTAACTATCAATGTGTACTGATATACGGTAATCATTTTGATCGAAATCTTCATTTTTACTTCCGACAGTAAACAATATTGTTCTTGAAAAAAAAATTTTTTTGTTAATCATCTGTTTACCTTAAATATTATGTAAATCAGACTACTAAAGTAGCCTAAATGTTACACACTTTCCCAACTGAATTTTATTTCTTTCTGCTCAGTAAATTTGATTGATTCCTCATTACCACTGTTCCGTTCGAACAACATGGATTCCATTGACAAATGAAAGAATTTGATTTAAAGACTGAAGACATTAAAATTCACAGGACGTGGCTCTTTTCTAGTAGCAGTATTTAGTAGAGGCAATAGGTTCAGATGTTAAATGAAGAAATCGTACACACAACAGCCATAAATGTGTTTCGTGAAGGCGACGTGTAGCCACTTTGGTCGAAATATTTAAGATATATTCTTAGTCACATAGTTCCGCCTCATATAACCCTTTCCAAGCGTTTATCTAAAAAATTAATAAACTCTTCGTAAAGGGCAAGTAGCAAATTCACTACAGTCATCGTACTGAAACGCCAAAAGATCAGGACAGTAGGGATGCTGATAACTATACATATATCTACTGAAGAGCCAAATAAACTGGTACACCTGCCTAATATCTTGTAGGGTCTCCGCGAGCACGCAGAAGTGCCGTAGCATGACGTGGCACGGACTCGACTAATGTCTGAAGTAGTGCTGGAGGGAACTCACGCCATGAATCCTGTAGTGCCGTCCATAAGTACGGAGCGCTTGAGATCTCTCTTGAACACCACGTTGCAAGGCATCCCAGATATGCTCAATAAAGTTCAAGTCTGGGGATTTCAGTGGCCAGCGAAAGTGTTTAAACTCAGAAGAGCCACTCTGTAGCAATTCTGGACGTGTGGGGGGTCACATTGTCCTGCTGGAATTGCCTAAGTCCGTCTGAATGCAAAATGGATGCAGGTGATCACACAAGATGCTTTCATACCTGTCAGAGTCGTATCTTGACATATCAGGAGTCCCATGTCACTGCAGCTGTACACGCCCCACACAATTACAGAGCCTCCACCGGCTTCAACAGTTCCCTGTTGACAAACAGGGTCCATGGATTTGAAAAGATAGTCGTCCGACCAGGTAACATGTCCAGTCATCAAAAGTCCAATGTCGGTGTCGACGGACAAAGGCGAGGTGTAAGTCTTTGTGTCGTGCAGTCATCAATGGTACACGAGTGGCTCCGTAAGCCCATATCGATGATGTTTTGTTGAATAGTTGGCACGCTGACCCTTTTTGATAGCCTAGCATTGAAATCTGCAGCAACTTGCGGAAGGGTTGCGCTTCTGTCACGTTGAACGGTTGTCTTCAGTCGTCGTTGGTCCCGTTTTTGCAGGATCTTTTTCCGGCCGCATCAACGTCGTAGATTTAATGTTTTACCGGTTTCCTGATATTCACGGTGCACTCGTGAAATGGTCGTATGGGAAAATCCCCACTTCATCGCTACCTCGGAGATGCCGTGTCCCATCGCCCGTGCGCCGACTTATAACACCACGTTCAAAGCCACTTAAATCTTGATAACGTGCCATTGCAGCAGCAATAACCGATCTAACAACAGCGCCAGACACTTGTTGTCTTGTATAAGCGTTCCCGACCACAGCGCCGCATTCTGCCTGTTTACATATCTCTGTATTTGAGTACGCATGCCTGTACCAGTTTCTTTAGCGCTTCAGTGTGTTTAAGTGTGATTTATTTAAAAGGACTCTATTACATGAACTGTAGCAGCTGAGCGTCAGTGTTAGTCATGATTGTTTGAGCCCCTATTGGTATCTTAAATGTTTGACGTTTTAGTGAGACGGATGCAGTGAGATTACGAATTATATTGACATTTTGGGTAGACAGTTGAAATTGTTTATGCAAGCCGAAATAAGTGGCGTCTATGACGTGACTAAGAATTCTTAGCAAATTTCATAGCCTGAGTGGAGAAATGCCGCCTTCTTCAACAAATGTAGTAACCCTTTCGTCGATACTCAATTTATTCGAGAAGTGCGGACTGAGGTGGTCAGTAGGAGCAGACCTTTCGCTTTGTAGACAGACTCGGGGGTCGTCGGCTTCGCGAAATGAAAGATAAACATCGCTTCGGATACCACGCCACAGTCGGGATAAAAGCCTAAAAACTTTGGGGAAGTGGTGACGTAAGGGAGCGCTTTATGGTCGCTCTGTGGGTGACAGGAGGCAAGCGACGAAATAAAACGGGGCGCCCCGGCGAAGATTGCAACGTCCCATCTAGGCGACAGCCGCCCCTCGGACATCCCACCGCCCCGCCAACGCCCTGCCACCAAGCGGCGTAATGAAACTAAAACAAAGGCCAGCGGCGGAGCTGCCGGACACGCGTATACACGCACAAAGCCGTCCGGCGCGCGCAAAATACGGGACACCCTCGCACGTCATTGGGCGACACACACTTCCACGCACACAGGAAGCGAGATAAAAAAAAGGAAAAAGAAAGCGGAGATGTGTTCAGTCCTCCCTCCTCTACCCCCGTACACCGTCGAAATGAAAATTGTGTCGGCCTGAATGTTGCGTAATGACGTCCATTTCGCGGCGGGAATTTTGGCGAGCGCTATTGTCTCCGCTGCAGGATATGGGACGCCAGCTAATTTTGCGAGATGCTGCCTGTGTGGCGAAGCAGATGACATCATGTTTGTTTGGTGTGCCTGGTGCAAACCTATCGGGATGGTGCCGTTCCCGAAGGAAGGCGGAAGGAAGATGCAGAAGCAACTTCGGTAGCGTCCCAGGGAAGCGTGTATACCGTACTTGGCGGTCGGTATGCGATTCCTCATCCCAGTTTAAGAAAAGAAGTGTATGCAGCAAAATCTAGTTCGAGCAATAGGTTTAATAGAAATGCGATTTAAATAACGAGTCTTTGGTAACGCTGTAATTGCGTCAGGCGTAGCCAAGAACAGGTAACATGAGTTCTGTAGTGTACAGGAGGTCAACAAGGTTCAAATGGCTCTGAGCACTATGGGACTTAACATCTGAGGTCATCAGTCCCTTAGACATAGAACTACTTAAACCTAACTAACCTAAGGACATCACACCCATTCATGCCGAGGCAGGATTCGAACCTGCGACCGTAGCAGCAGCGTGGTTCCAGACTCAAGCGCCTAGAACCATTCGGCCTCAAAGGTCGGAGCAGGCGGTCAGTGAGACGAGGGAACGGATATGAAGACTCGCCAATGTTCGAGTCGCATTGCTTGCCAAACATCTTCTTTTTCAGTTAAAGAATCAAACTGCATCTAATTTACACCTCCACAATAGGGTATCTTGTTTATTTCTTCCTGCAACTTTACTTTTATTTAAACATTAAGGCATAACACGAACTTCTTTCAGACGTAAACGACCACCTTTTTTTGGTACACGACACAAATAAAGCCAATAGAATATAATAGTGGATACGGTATCATTGTCTGTATCCAATGAAGTGCAAAAATTACAGTAGGCACGCTACATGAGATTGCACGTTATTCTACTTGCAACACCTATTTTCGAACTATTTTTTATCTATATCGACATTTCTGTGCCAATTTTTTGGAGAGTAGAAATCTACTCTGTAGGAATCAGCATCGGTTTCGAAAAAGACGATCATGTCAAACCCAGCTCGCGCTATTCGTCCACGAGACTCAGAGGGCCATAGACACGGGTTCCCAGGTAGATGCCGTGTTTCTTGACTTCCGCAAGGCGTTTCATACAGTTCCCCACAGTCGTTTAATGAACAAAGTAAGAGCATATGGACTATCAGACCAATTGTGTGATTGGATTGAAGAGTTAATGGATAACAGAACGCAGCATGTTATTCTCAAGAGAGAAGTCTTCCGAAGTAAGAGTGATTTCAGGTGTGCCGCAGGGGAGTGTCGTAGGACCGTTGCTATTCACAATATACATCAATGACCTTGTGGATGACATTGGAACTTCACTGAGGCTTTTTGCGGATGATGCTGTATTATATCGAGAGGTTGTATCAATGACAAAATTGTACTGAAATGCAGAAGGATCTGCAGCGAATTGACGCATGGTGCAGGGAATGGCAATTGAATCTCAATGTAGACAAGTGTAATGTGCTGCGAATACATAGAAAGAAAGATCCCTTATCATTTAGCTACAATATGGCAGGTCAGCAATTGGAAGCAGTTAATTCCATAAATTATCTGGGAGTACGCATTAGGAGTGATTTAAAATGGAATGATTATATAACGTTGATCGTCGGTAAAGCAGATGCCAGACTGAGATTCATTGGAAGAATCCTAAGGAAATGCAATCCGAAAACAAAGGAAGTGGGTTAGAGTACGCCTGTTCGCTCACTGCTTGAATACTGCTCAGCAGTGCGGGATCCGTACCAGATAGGGTTGATAGAATAGATAGAGAAGATCCAACGGAGAGCAGCGCTCTTCATTACAGGATCATTTTGTAATCGTGAAAGCGTTACGGAGATGATAGATAAACTCCAGTGGAAGACTCTGCAGGAGAGAGGCTCGGTAGCTCGGTACGGGCTTTTGTTGAAGTTTCGAGAACATACCTTCACCGAGGTGTCAAGCAGTATATTGCTCCCTCCTACGTAGATTTGTAGTGTTGCTTACGTAGTGTGTTGTACCTATCATGAAAATTCTTTGACTTCGTATATGTATTTCAGGTGTGTGGACTTTTTGAACGATGTTGTTTAAGTTATGCTTGTGGAATTAAATAACTACTGGAATGATTGTTATATAATGTACTGTAAATGACTTGGTTCATAGTTAAGAACGTAGGGTAGAGTGTAGAAGATGTGGGGAAGCCCCGCACCTACTGAAGTAGCCTGGCGAAGTGCAAAAGGTGTGGTTGGCGCGCAAGTGTCGACTCGTCCTTTGTGACGGGTAATGAGTCTGGGTTGAACAGTGCTGTGGTTAACATCTCGCTAGCAGCAGCATATCATTGTGGCTCATATTCTTGGAGTTTTGAGGCCAGAAGAGCTTAAGAGCAGTACTTATTGGCCTCGGATGCTGTATTTGGTGGTAATATTATCAAGCCATGGTTTTTGGTCCTACAAAAATAAAATTCCAACGCCAAGAAATTTAGTAATAGGGGAGGCGAACAGTACTGCCATGACAGCATCGCCCTGGTTAACATCCACTGCAAATTAAGCCACCAGCACCTATTAGCCTTTCACTAAATTTTTTATATTTGACACACTGTAAATGGACCAGGTATTTGTGAAATTTGGTTGATTTTAATAATAATTGTGGTGTTGCTAAAAACTCTATCATGCAGCCGTGACTATCCCACTTCCCAAACCTGGACAGGTATCCTGTCCTAGTGAGTGTAATGCCCAGTGTCCCAAATTACTACGGAAAGAATTATTCGGCAGCTGTAAAAATAGTTATGACTGCTCTCTAATGTGTGGAGCTATAGTTTTTAAAGCTCAGTTTTATAATTTGAGAAATACTCACTTCCAGTGCAATTTTAAATCAATCTGCAGTTATTTTCGTAAACAATTTTCCTTACTTGAAAAGTTGACAGGAAAAAGATTATTAATTTTTTCATTTATGTGCTTTGATCAGAATTACGAAGTTTTATCAGTGTTCAGTTCATGAGAAAGTATTTGAACTTGGATTTAATGTTGTGTTGGCATTTGCACCGATAAATATAATTTGAGTAGCTTAAAAGACTGCTAATCAAAGCACATTGGTTATTTAAAGAGCATGGTTCTCATGCACTAGGCTAGTTAGTTGATGAAGCAAAGCAAAGGCTCCTGCAGAGCCAGTGTAGTTAGATTTGCAATTTGTCTAACTGCTTCGAACCTAGTTAAAGAAAGACGTATTTACTGTGTTAGCTATTCTAATGCAAGTTGGTTAATGCACAGGCATAGAGATCCCGTACCAAACATTAATGTTGTAGAGTATGATCATTAACAGACTCCGTCATTTAGATCAGAATCATTTCACGCTCTTCCCTGTTTAATACTGCTTCTAGTTTCACTTGTATTGGTGATTCGTTCTGTTCACCACTGCATCTAGTTCATTTAAGGTACGTGTTATTGAGAGGTATATCTTACTGTTTATCTGCAGAGAGCAACTATGTCCAGAAAATCACAGCAAGAATCTCTCTTGAATAAGTTCTCGAGAAACAGAAAGAAAATAGGGTGTTTAAAAACTATACTCATTCCACCGCAACATTATAGCCTGCAAGAATTAATAATTGCAACTTTTCGGGCAACAAATCTTGCATCTATTTCTATGTCTACATTCACATATACATACATGTTCCTCAAAAAATGGACAGTGTTTGGTGGAGGATTAATTAGTTCCAGTATTGAGTGAAGGAAAAATCAATCTCTATTTGCCTATGTACACGCTGTATCTTTGATTCTCGTTTCCGAAGGCGTTGCACCAGGCGACGAAAAATTTCCTTATCGGGATGGCGCCTTTGAAAGTACCGCGCAGCACACGCACGAGCAGCGGCAGTAGCTTGGTTGTCGGACGCACCCAGCATCAAAAGCTTATCGACGTATTCATCGTTTACGTACTCCATCGGGAAACCGCCCTACGTGAACTTAGGTTATGGTTGCAAGTTGCGCCATTAGTAGACACACAGTGCAATTTAATGGATCCCACTGTCACATGAGAGGCTATGGTCATGTGACAAAATGCTGTCCTGCTTATAGCCGACGAGAACAAGCGAACGGACGTTTAAAAAATAAATATCGAGCACTTGTTCATAATGCACGGCCTTTGACGGATTGGTTACACGACAATAACATCCCTGTAATGGACTAGCCTGCACAGAGTCCTGCAGATCATGGAATGCAGGAAACAGTGGTTACTACTTTTGAAAGTAGCCCACCTCTTGTACTTCTACCATCAAACCCAAGAGCAGGTAAGGCAATAGTGTTGGCGTTTCTCCTTTTAAAAAGGAGTGCCTGGTTAAAGAGAGAAAGAAAGCAAGTCCCAAGGCTACGGGGAAGACACCATCTTCAGTAAAACTTACTCCAGGAGCTTCATTTGGTGCATCTAGTAGACTTTCAACACCTGGAGGTACCAAGAGGACGCTCTTCGTAAGGAAGAACCAGAGAATCATGAAGCAGCAATATCATGGTGAGAAAGACCCCGTTAGAAACCATGTATAATGACTCGTCATCTGAATATGAAGACGGCAAGGAGTGGGTTTACTGCGACCCACTGTGGTCAACTGATATCTCTAAAGAGATCTAGATTAACCATCTACCAGACAGCATACAGAAGGTTTTCTGTTGGGACGTCGTCAGAGGCCACATTTTCAAGGTAAGCTACGAAACTTTGACCTTACCATCTTCATGAAGAGGGATTGGTCTCATCAGTGCCTGACATAAGTGTCGGACCTTACTAATCAACTGTAAGCATAAAACTATCAACAATGACACACCAAGCTTAGTCAAGAACTTAAGGCTAAATTGGAATCCATGCAGTATAGTGCCAACAACTAATGAAACTAAGATACAAATAACCTTTCGCAATATTAGATTCTCTACTGCGAGTTCAGTAACAACCAACAAGCCGACAACAGCCATCCACCTTACATTAAAGCCAGAATCTATAGTTCTCTTGCAACAGTTGGTAGAGAAATAAGAGTCATTCAAAAATATCCGGAAGCTAAGTGGAATACCATCTGGCGAAATATCCATAGCTCTGTACTGCTATGACGCGTCTGGTCTACATGGTATCTAACCAACAACGACAGAGTTCCAGCCAATGAGAAACTCCACAACATCCACCAGAACCCCACACCCGCCTGTATGATATGCAGTCACGTGTACACCTTAATTCACAGGTTCACCTGTAGTGCAGCTAGACTGATCACGGAACACATGCGAAGTAGACTAGCGATAATTGACAGCACGGTTCCTCACAACATCGACATCATCGGATTAACCAGAACAGAAAAAATACGGTACCTCCGCAGGAATCAAATTGCCGCCATTCGGATTTTAGGTGACACCGCTGCTTGCATTGTCACTCATCGTCATACAACGCTTGAAGAATCATGTGCATATGTGGAATACAAACATGCAAAGATAAGAGAACAAAGAGATTACATTGACACGTATGCTAACATGTTGAAAATTACGGTGCAGATGTGAATCAATTTATTTAAGTCACTACTTAGTACAAAACAACTTATCACAAGAGCATGAAAAACTGAGCAGTACATACAGATATTAACTATCAAGAACAATTTATTTATTATGATGACCGGTTTCAATCACTACTGTGGTCATCTTCAGACCTTACTCATGGGTCTGAAGATGACCACAGTAGTGGTTGAAGCCGGCCACCGTAATAAATAAATTGTGATCGAGACTGTTTTTTATACTAAATATTTGTAACATATTGATCACTGTCACTCCCATAATGTATTCAAAAGTAATACATACAGAGCTATCCTATGTTAATACTATTATTATTTATTATTTTTCCTTTATTTGGTAAGGAGCCAATTTTAGTTTCTATAAGAAGACATTTTAAATCATCAGAAGATTACTTCCCTCTACCTGAACACAGACATCACTTGCCATATTAACGTGGCACTATTCTTTCAGTTACAGATAAAGTTAAGAAAAACACAAGAACCCAGAAAAGAAAGTTTCTGTTTCACAACCATCCATAAGAAGGCTATTTTGTGAACAATAGCGAGGTATAGCTTGAAATTTAATACCTTCTGTCATTACCATTACAAATATCAACATCGTAAATTTATATGCAAGAGTAATATAACTTTCAACAAGAATATTTTCAAGATTTGAAAACTAACTAGCCCTTTGTGGATTAGTACATTGGTGTGAGGAATATAAAAGATTCTAAAAGATTATTTCATAAAATCCGTGTGTTGCCATCTGAACACAAGTGATAAATTTATCCTGTCGTTCAGTGACGGAAATGGGACAGTTTACTGCAAGGAAAGGAATTCTTTAGTTAAAGTACTGTCTGAAGATAAAACTATGGGATAAAGTGCAAAAATAATTTTTCTGAATCCTGAACCTAATTCCTATTAACTGTTAACAGTATGTGCATTCAGAGCATATTTATAGGAACACATACAAGGAAAATTTTCTTATAAAGTAAACTTCAGGTTCAGTTTGCACATTCAACTGTTGGATGCAGTAGAAAAATATTTCTTTTATGAATTTAGCATCTATTTCTTTTAAAATGTCAATTGTGTCTGCATTCAGTGCTTATTTATGTATTTATTAAATGTTCATATGTAATTAAAGAAAAAAGTGCATCGGTTGCTTCCGCTCCTGCTACGAACTTTGGGCAGATGCCGACGACGATACAGGGAAAGTTATTAAATGTGTCTTTCGTCAAGCAGAATAGAGACTGACCATTATCCTTGTTATCGCTGAAATGAATGCAGAATAACCGACAGTTGTCCAGCACTCTTTACTTTCGAAACAAGGATGCTATGTAACTAATTGATTAAATCTTATTGTTTATTTACAACGCGTTATTAGGAAACCTGAAAACCCGAAATTAGGAACCATATTTTCCGAAGGTGAAAATTAAACGTTTTAGTTCTTTGTTTAGCTGTTACAGAATAAAATATTCGGAACATTTTTTGCAAGAGTAGCATTTAAATGAATTTTCCATAATTTAAAAAATTCTAATTTAATGCAAATTTTAAATTTAAAAACGGTACCCGATTGTGGGGCACCTTTTCCTAATACTATTACAAGCTATACGATCCTTTGAGTGAAGTATATAAGTGATGTAGGTGTTTGAAAACTGTTAACTTCCCTGTATCGTACATTTTCCAGACAGACTGTAAGTTGCAACATCGATCAACACAATTAGATGAAAATTATTTGCTGTTGAATGGTAAAAAAAAGAAAAAAATAACCCTGTGTATTTATGGGCCTCCCTTATTACTTCTGGCCGCGTTTGCCTCTATGCAACTCCTAGGATGACCATTACTGTCAACATGTAACAGCGAGCTTAAGATTGCACGTACCCTACGTTAGCCGTCACACAGAAAACAATTTTTAAATGTTTTCCCAAACAATTTTTTTAACTATTCACTGTGATATTTTTGATCTTAAGATGATCTAATGATGTTACTTGGTTCCGAAACAGCTAGTAAGTAGACAAAATAAAAGTGCGGCTATTGACTAAAGGAATTAAATTTGCTTCTTCAACGACGTTCGTGGTGCTGCCTCCAAATCAATGACGAATCGTGCCTGATATGTGCACGGCGGAATTTTCCTGTCTATTGTGGGAAGTTATTGGTGTATGAAACATCGGCAAGCCCCATCCGGCGAAGTTATAGCAGGTGACGCAACATTGGGCGAGTTGCGTGTCGGTGATGATGAAATGACGATGAGGACAACACAACGCCCAGTCCACGAGCGGAGAAAGTCTCCAACCCTGCCGGGAATCGAACAGGAGCCCGGTGCATCGTAGGCAAACGCGTTGCCACTCAGTTTTTTTATCTCTTTTTGTTCGTTATTGTTTGTTCTGTTTGTTCGGGGCAGACGTCCCATGCCACTTGTTGAAGTTCATCTTTGATCCCTTAACTCAGTTTTTTTTTACTGTAGCAGCTAACCCTCTGAGCTACCGTGCCGGCTGTTGAGCAGGCGGACTCAGCCGTAGTAATAGAGATAAATACCGTTCTGCAAAACTTAAGGACGAGAAAGGTAAATTAACAAAACACATTAACTACTCAATGTTCAGATATTCAAATGTGTGTGAATTCCTAAGGGACCAAACTGCTGAAGCCATCGGTCCCTAGACTGAGACACCACTTAAACTTATTCTAAGAACAACACAGACACCCATGCCCGAGGAAGGGCTCGAACCTCCGGCGGGAGGCGCCGCGCAATCCGTGACATGGCGCCTCAAACCACGCGACCACTCAGAGCGGCAATTACTCAGTGGAAATGAATGAAAGCGAGAGAGCGTATTTCCCGAGATTTCCTAACCGTGCATAGAAAACTGACGTCACAGGGCGTCAGGTCAGCGTGACTCTAGTGCCAAAAGGGGCCAGTCACGCAAAAAGAGGCAGTTGGTGCGACGGGTAAGATCAGTGTGTGTGAATCACAGAGCAATTACGGTGCTCTGTGGTGATATTCTTCATTACGCCATGGCCAGAAGACAACGCCTGGATGCCTTCACACGGGGATGAATCATCGGGAAACTGGAAGGAGGTCGAAGTGTGACAAGCTTAGCCAAGGAGTTTGGTATTGCTCATAGCATTGTTTCATGTGCATGAGGAGCGTTCCGAACCACAGGCACTGCGTCAAGAAGAGAAAGTGGTTCATCACGGTCTGCTACAGCAGCAGATAACCGTTACATTGTGCAACATGCAAGTCCTGCACACCCAGTGTAAATACACTGACTTTTGCGGCCGAAGTCAATTTCCGTAAAAGTCCTCTGGATTGTAGAGCACGTCTTGTTGTAAAATCACGTTCCAGAGTTTGGAAGTTACCTTCATCACGACATGTGTGAAGACACTCTCGAAACTATAATTTTTTAAAGAAATACTATAGGTATTCGTGAGGATGCGACAAATCTCTATGAGCTATTTGTAATGCATGTCTTGAGACTGTGAACTGGAGCTCCTGTTGCAGGACGAAGGAACTTTATATTAGTAAAAAAAACTGAATTTTGGGGTCTAGTTATTAGTTCCCTTTCTCAGAGTACTCACTTTATGATGTTAAATTTCGTAGAAATAAAGGAAGCTCGGAATGATCACCCTTCGTAACATTGGTTATTGTTGAAAAATAACAGGGGAGAAATGAAGTAAATGAGAGATAGTGGAGTTTCAAAGTAGGTTGCGTGGCGTTGATGGAAACAATACCTGCATATCTAACAAATCTATCAACACACAACCGCATTGTTTGCAAGGTAGAAATATTTAGATTTATCTACAAGATAATATTGCCATCTAGTGACTGTAAATAACTTTCTCTTGTAAAAAAGCTGGAAATTTTTTCTTTGTTTGAATAACTTTGCTTCATTTTTTTTATATTCTAGTTAAAACTCGTTTAAGGAAAATTAACTAAATACTTTGAGACAAGAAACTAATGGTCGGACTACTGAATACTTACGTTTTTTTGGCATAAGGGACTTACCATTTACAGCTACAATTTAAAGTGATATCTGCCTCTCCCTTTGCAAGAGTTACAGCGGAATCCATTGGCGGAACGTAACTCTGATTGATAAATCGATTAACCCCAAGGGCCACACACGGTTGTTTATGGTAGAATTACTCCTGCTACACCAATATTTTCAGTATTTCATTCTTCACAGCGGCACTGACGAGTGCTTATTGATGCATCTCCTCCAACACGAGGCATCATCGTCTCAAGTTGAACTGTTCGAAAAATGAATTACCAAGAATGGTGGCCAGTTCTTTGTTGTAACAACCCAGTTTATAGTACGTTTATGTCCTCAACGATGAAATTTCTTTGTAATTATAATGACGTCTAATGCGAAACTTTCCCTTTATCATTCGTTTGCACCTCTAAGTACTGCATCCCACTCAAGATAGCACGGCTAAAATACAGGGAGCTTAAGTTGTACAGAAAGCATAATACAGTTATGTAAGCGTCGGCCGTGATAGGGAGGAAGTAGGTGAGAAGGTAGTGTGTTCGGTTTTTAGCCTACCCCAGATGTTGACCATTCTGTACTAGAGCAGATACTAAAGGAAACGAATAGGAAATCAGGAAGAGGAGTTCAGATTCATGGAGAAGAAATAAAAATTTTTATGAAACTTCCTGTGTGCCCGACCGAGACTCGAACTCGGGACCTTTGCCTTTCGCGGGCAAGTGCTCTACCATCTGAGCTACCGAAGCACGACTCACGCCCGGTACTCAGAGCTTTACTTCTGCCAGTACCTCGTCTCCTACCTTCCAAACTTTACAGAAGCTCTCCTGTGAAACCTTGCGGACCTAGCACTCCTGAAAGAAAGGATATTGCGGAGACATGGCTTAGCCACAGCCTGGGGGATGTTTCCAGAATGGGATTTTCACTCTGCAGCGGAGTGTGCGCTGATATGAAACTTCCTGGCAGATTAAAACTGATTTTAATCTGCCAGGAAGTTTCATATCAGCGCACACTCCGCTGCAGAGTGAAAATCCCATTCTGGAAAAATTTTTATGTCTTCTGACGACATTGTAATTTTATTAGAGACGGGAGAGGATTTGGTACTGCAGCTGAAAGGAATGAAAAGAGTCTTGAAAACAGATTACAAGCTGTTCACCAATGAAAGTAAAACAAGAGTAATTAAATACAGCCAAATTAAATTATGGGACGCTGAGAGAAAAAGGTTAGGAAACTAGACAGTAAATGCAGTAGATGAGGTTTCTTATTTAGGCAGCATAATAAGTGGCGATTGCTGAAGCGCAGAGGATACAGAATATAATTGATTTATGTTACGTGTGTTTGAGAATAAAACACATGCCAGTCACGAGAGGATAAAAATGTTGGCTAGTAACAGCAGTTCTGGAAAAGAGAAATTTGTCAACAGCTAATGTACATTAAACTATATGGAAATCTTCTCTGATAGTATTTGTGAGGCCGGTAGCTTAATATGGAATGTAGCCTAATAGTATCACGGGAAAGTTGTGAACAAATTAATGAGGATTGGCAGAAAATAAATGCATCGTGTAATGACTGGCAGTTATCTCTCAATATTAGTATGTGCAACCTACTGCGTATAACAAGGCGAAAATCCCCATTAATGTATGAGTACAAAATAAATGATCAATCTTTGGAAGCGGTAACATCAGTCAAGTATCTGGGTGTGACTATTCGAAATGATCTCAAATGGAATGATCAGATTACACTAGTAACGGGTAAGGCGAATTCTAGATTGCGGTTTATTGGTAGAATCCTGAAGCGATGCAGTCCTTCACCAAAGAAAATACACTCCTGGAAATTGAAATAAGAACACCGTGAATTCATTGTCCCAGGAAGGGGAAACTTTATTGACACATTCCCGGAGTCAGATACATCACATGACCACACTGACAGAACCACAGGCACATAGACACAGGCAACAGAGCATGCACAATGTCGGCACTAGTACAGTGTATATCCACCTTTCGCAGCAATGCAGGCTGCTATTCTCCCATGGAGACGATCGTAGAGATGCTGGATGTAGTCCTGTGGAACGGCTTGCCATGCCATTTCCACCTGGCGCCTCAGTTGGACCAGCGTTCGTGCTGGACGTGCAGACCGCGTGAGACGACGCTTCATCCAGTCCCAAACATGCTCAATGAGGGACAGATCCGGAGATCTTGCTGGCCAGGGTAGTTGACTTACACCTTCTAGAGCACGTTGGGTGGCACAGGATACATGCGGACGTGCATTGTCCTGTTGGAACAGCAAGTTCCCTTGCCGGTCTAGGAATGGTAGAACGATGGGTTCGATGACGGTTTGGATGTACCGTGCACTATTCAGTGTCCCCTCGACGATCACCAGTGGTGTACGGCCAGTGTAGGAGATCGCTCCCCACACCATGATGCCGGGTGTTGGCCCTGTGTGCCTCGGTCGTATGCAGTCCTGATTGTGGCGCTCACCTGCACGGCGCCAAACACGCATACGACCATCATTGGCACCAAGGCAGAAACGACTCTCATCGCTGAAGACGACACGTCTCCATTCGTCCCTCCATTCACGCCTGTCGCGACACCACTGGAGGCGGACTGCACGATGTTGGGGCGTGAGCGGAAGACGGCCTAACGGTGTGCGGGACGGTAGCCCAGCCTCATGGAGACGGTTGCGAATGGTCCTCGCCGATACCCCAGGAGCAACAGTGTCCCTAATTTGCTGGGAAGTGGCGGTGCGGCCCCCTACGGCACTGCGTAGGATCCTACGGTCATGGCGTGCATCCGTGCGTCGCTGCGGTCCGGTCCCAGGTCGACGGGCACGTGCACCTTCCGCCGACCACTGGCGACAACATCGATGTACTGTGGAGACCTCACGCCCCACGTGTTGAGCAATTCGGCGGTACGTCCACCCGGCCTCCCGCATGCCCACTATACGCCCTCGCTCAAAGTCCGTCAACTGCACACACGGTTCACGTCCACGCTGTCGCGGCATGCTACCAGTGTTAAAGACTGCGATGGAGCTCCGTATGCCACGGCAAACTGGCTGACACTGACGGCGGCGGTGCACAAATGCTGCGCAGCTAGCGCCATTCGACGGCCAACACCGCGGTTCCTGGTGTGTCCGCTGTGCCGTGCGTGTGATCATTGCTTGTACAGCCCTCTCGCAGTGTCCGGAGCAAGTATGGTGGGTCTGACACACCGGTGTCAATGTGTTCTTTTTCCATTTCCAGGAGTGTAGCTTACAATACGTTAGTTCGTCCAGTCTTTGAGTACCTATTGTTCGTCTGTATGGGACCCTTATCAGTTGGGTCTGATTCAAGAGATTGAGAAGGTCCAAACAAGTGCGACAAGATTCGTTACTGGTACATTTAGCCATCGCGTGAGCGTTACAAATCTCATAGAAAGTTTGAAGTGGGACACACTTGCAGATACACGACGCGCTAAACAGAAGGGGCTGCACACTAAATTCCGAAATCCAATCTTCACCGAGGAAGTAGAGCATATATTATTATCACCAACTTTCAAATAGCGCAATGATCATCATTCAAAGATAAGGGAAATAAGAGCTCGTACTGAGGCGTTCAGAGAGTCGTTTTGTCGTTTTTCCGTCGCGCGATCCGCGAGTGGAAGGGGGGGGGGGGGGAATATGACTTTGGCTCGAATTGTGCCCTCCGCCACATACCGTTTGGTGGCTGGCGGAGTATATATGTAGATGTAGATGGAAGTGAAACGATAATGATAAACAGTTTAGACAATAAGGAAATAGCAGTTTGGGAAATGTGAGAAAACAGAAGAATGATGCGGATTAGATGAATAGCTGATGATTTATATCACTATTTTATTTTTTATATTTTTTACAAAACAGTCACATACTCATTTCATAATTCAGTGACTGGTACAAAGCGGCACCTGTCTTTATTCTGAAGGTGTTCACTGACTCTGTCCTAAAAAATATAAGAATGCTTTAGATCACCAGCCACAGGTTTAATAAGAACACAATAGAACACAACTATTAATGAAGCTGTATTTCAGAAAAATATACAGGGTGATTTAGCTGGCCTGGCCTCTGGTTTTTATGCAACACATAACGCCTTCAAAAACCACGTGTGAGATTTTCATATTCTCTCGCTCGCTACACACGAACTATCAGTCTTAAGGGGAAAAAAATGAATTGGACCTTTTTGTAGAAAACTTAATGTAATTAAATTTTGTACTGAGACATATTTTCACTGTAGGTTACGATTTTCGAGTTATTCAAGAAAATCACGTTTCAGGGTCACTTTTGTACGTTTTTCTTGAATAATTCCAAAACTGCAGCCTGTAGCGAAAGCGTATCCCAGCACAAAATTTAACTGCGCTCAGTTTCCTACAAAGACGTCCTGTTCATTTTCATTTTATCTGAAGGACTAATACTCTGCACGTGGCAAGCGAGAGAATATGAAAATCTTGCAGGTGGTATTTGAAGGCATTGCAGGTTGCATAAAGCTCAGCGATAAGCACAACTGAATTACCCTGTCTCTGTAAACTATAAAAATGACTCTGAGTTTCCCTGGATAGTGCGTGAGAATCTCCACCGTGCCCATTCACATGTAGCCACACTTTATTCCGCCGTGAGTGACATGTGTTATCAGAGACGGACCCTTGTTCACCAAACGTAGTTACATTGGTCCCTGCCAACTGTCTGCCGTCCATCCGCTTCCCCTCAGCAACCAAATACAGGAAATAAAATCAGCCGAGTTGCCTGTCGAGTTATTCAAACTTCCCAGCGCGCGCCCCCCTAACTTGGTTCCAGAAAACAAAAAAAGAGAAGAGAGGGTGGTTGTAAGAGAGTTATTCTACTCCTTTTGTCGCCCAAAAGGGTATTCGAGAACATTCTGGTATACAAAGAGCAGTGTTGTGTATTTAGAGACATGGAGTGGAGTGGGGGGGGGGGGGGGGGGGGGGCGGAGGCAAAAGCGAAAGGAGTGTAACATCAACACTACTGTTTACGTAGCTTCCTGCAAGAACTACAAAATACGTCAATTGTTAAAATTTCAGATATTACAGAATTATAACTGGGAAACGGTTTGCGTAAACGCAAAACGAGGTGCAACGGTCGTAGTTTTGCTTATTGTAATTAAACTACGAGTAGAAGTTTTAGACGGAAACGAAAGCTTGAGTAGTGTAAGGTGGTTGAAATGAATACAAAATGGTTCAAATGGCTCTGAGCACTATGCTACTTAACCTCTGAGGTCATCAGTCGCCTAGAACTTAGAACTAATTAAACCTAACTAACCTAAGGACATCACACACATCCATGCCCGAGGCAGGATTCAAACCTGCGACCGTAACGGTCGCTCGGTTCCGGACTGTAGCGCCTAGAACCGCACGGCCACTCAGGCCGAGGAAATTAATGCAGCTTGCACCAGTTATATAGAGATAAAGAGACTTGCACAGGACAGGCTAGCATAGGGAGAGCGACGGAAAACCAGCAACAACACACAACACGTAATATAGAAAAACTTCTTGGGGGGGAGGGGGGAGGGGGGGAGGGCGGGCCTGTATTCATCAAGGTGACCCAGTTTCCAAGAAATATTTATTACGTAGGTACATAACACCACGTTCAAACTGACTTACATCCTGATAACCCGCAGTTGTATGAGCCGTAACCGGTCTAACAACAGTGCCAGGCCGGCCGAAGTGGCCGTGCGGTTAAAGGCGCTGCAGTCTGGAACCGCAAGACCGCTACGGTCGCAGGTTCGAATCCTGCCTCAGGCATGGATGTTTGTGATGTCCTTAGGTTAGTTAGGTTTAACTAGTTCTAAGTTCTAGGGTACTAATGACCTCAGCAGTTGCGTCCCATAGTGCTCAGAGCCATTTGAACCATTTGAACAGCGCCAGACACTTGTCTTATATAGGCATTGGCGACCGCAGCGCTGTATTCTGCCTGTATTTGAATATGCATGCCTATACCAGTTTCTTTGGAGCTTCAGTCTATTTTCATAAAGTAGACAATTACGTAGTTTTAGCACACGGGAAGCTATCCACTTTAAGAGTCAAACCACATTGATTGGTTGTCATAATAACACTGAGTACACCACAAGTTGCTTTTCAAAATGTACAAATCATGACTAATGAATGAGCGAGGCTTGGTAAAAGCAGGGGGAAAAACAAATAATACATTGAAGAATACTTTTAACGGGGATAAAAGGCCTAACAACTAATTATCGTCCAGGAAAAATACTATAAGTATCATCCAAAAATAATACTACAGTGCGAAACTGTAGCGTCGAGAAAGGAATAGATCTGAAGAATAACTTACCGGGCACCACCCCTTAGAATATATTACATGGTTAGGTAGGTACCAACTGTGTAAAATCGAAGTAAGTAAAACTTAAAATCTGGCCTCATGTGCGTACTTCACGCAGTGTACTACTAGCCTCCACTGGTTGCTTACACCACATCGACCTGTTAGCAATATCAGACTGTCTGTCTAGCCGTCCTTAAGGCCCCTTTTTCTCAGCAACGGGTTGGGGTATCAAGCTGAAATTTATGTCTCATACTAAGATCTTTGGTCCTTTGGCGCTATAAGAAAAATTAACTTCTACGTTAACCATTCGAGATACGTCTATCTATGTCACACTAGCTTTAGCCAGCGTAGATCTCGAACCCGCATGACAATTGAAAAATCCTGGAGCTTATTATCAGTGAGAAAAACGGATAAAAATAACGGAAGGTGAAGTTGCCAAAGGGCGCAACGGTAAAGAAGCACAGGGACAGACGTACGAAAGAATGAAATACTAACAGTGTTTAAAGAAATCGTGAAAAGTAAAGGCTCTGTGGTTATAACACATCAAGTCTTTACCATTGCGCCCTTTTGACAGCTTTACCTTGAGTTTTTTATGTTCATTTTTCTCACCGATAATAAGCTTCAGGTTTCTTCAAATTCGCATGGGTGCGAGATCCACGATGACGGGCAAGGTACTAGACAAACTTATCAACGATAATAGTTACAGTAATTGAAGACTGAATTCAAGAATGTCTATGGATAACGGAATTAAACTGTTAACATTATTATTATTATTATAAAACGTTCTGAAATACTTCTTTTTGTAGATTCTATCATTTATATCCTGGTTTATTTAGTTTAGTTTTATATATCTTCTGCTGTCCCGATTTTTTTCTTCCAATATAATGAAATGATCGTTACACGAAACTGAGTCGATCCAAACAAAAAGAAGTTTGACGATTTCACTCATTTTCATGGATAACTCGCACTTGACCAAGAAATTGATTATGGCAAAACTGTTTTCACAAAAAAGCACCTAAAGGTTCCTAAGACCTATGGATTCCGATTTCCTCGTACTAACTCAATTTAAGAAAACACTCTCTATGCGCAGATAACTAGGATTCTAGGAGGCCTATCAAAATGAAACATGTACCAGATTTTAAGTTGTACGTCCAGCAATAGGACTGTGAAAACAGCACCTAATTTCATGCTGTAGGTTTTGCGTGATGTGCGTCCAAACATACGGACAGACAGGCAGACAGACGAACAAAAATTCAATTTCTGTTATGAAGACTCCTCATATTAAATTTTCTTAAACATCTCCTCTATACAGATATCGGCCAGTTATAATGTTACTATATGTGTAAAGATTTCTACACTCTTAAATTCACTCATTAAAATATATAGGATTCTTCCCCTTGGCCTAAAACCCTGAAATTCGGCATCAAGAAAGGTTTCACATTACAAGTGAAGAAAAGAATCAGGAAATTGTTAATCTGTAATTATAGAGCACGAAGAAAATATTTTTCACTTGATATACGAGTTCAGACTTGAAGTTAAAACGATCTCGAAAGCCTTGGAATCTCTGAGACCCATACCTTGCCATTATCAATGCTGTCGATAATAGGTAAAAATCGTGCGAATCCCCGGAATAGATAAGTTTGTACGGAACTCTCAGTACACGTGGCAATTTTTTTTTCTTTTCTGTCAGTATTCTCGCTACCTTAATGCGGCCCGCTACGAATTCTTCTCCTATGCCCTGTTCCAACTTCTTCATCTCAGAATAGCACTTGCACCCTGCGTCCTCAGTAATTTGTATTCCAATCTCCGTTTTCCGTACAGTTTTTGCGCTCTGCATCTCAAGTGCCATAGTAGGTATTTCTCGATGTCTTAAACCTGTGACCCATCAAGCTGTCGCTTCTACTTGTTGAAGTTTTCGACTTGTGCCCCTCCTCACCGATTCTGCAGAGAACCTCATTCTTAATTTCATCACTCCCCCTAATTTTGAATAGCCTTCCGCAGCACCATGTCTCAAATGTTCCCATACTCTTCGTCTCCAGTGTCCCATAGTTCACGATTAAATTTGCCAATGTAGTGCTCCAAACGTACGTTCTCAAACACCATGCAACCCACGATTCTTTAAAGAATCGACTCCCATGTATAAAATAGCTTCAAACTTCTGATTGCTTTACAAATGAGTTAAATTGTTTGACTTGAAGTACGTAGCCCGGAAAAGTTTTGAAATTATGTTTAAATTTTGTTGGAATTGGCCAAATGCTCTCATCAGCAAATACCGGATGAATCTAGCCCGGGTAATGTGCCGTCCGTTTAAATATTTTTCAGGCACCTTACCGTTTATGACATTTCTCTTAACTTAAGTGTCGTACAATGATATGATAATTTTGTAAATACATTCAGTGGTGGATACTGCCTGCGACATGTATTGCGATTAGAGTTAGTACTATAGAATGAATAAATTAAATCCTCATACCTGATACTATAGTTTTACTGCATGTCCAGCGAAAATGCAGTAAGCGATAAACTTTTTTCCTGTCATCATTTGTGTGCGCCTGTGCGGGGGGGGGAGGGCGGGGGGGGGGGTGGTGGTGGTAGAAGTTGACATGTCAGCGAGAAAAAGTTTTGTGAAAGGTCGAAGTTATGTGCAAAGTTTGTTGCAAGTCACGAAGTGCTCTCATGTTCAAGTACTGGATTAATATATATTGAATGAGTATTTTCTAGAATTATCGCACTAGCAGTTTAACAGCTCATGCATCCAAGATGCTTAGGAGAATAATATACAGAATAATGGAAAACAAAATTGAATATCTGTTAGATGGCGATCAGTTTGGCTTTAGGAAATGTAAAGGCACCAGAGAGGCAGTTGTGGCGTCGCGGCTGATAAAAGAAGCAAGACTGAAGAAAAATCAAGACACGTTCAATGGATCTGTCGACCTGAAAAAAGCGTTTGAGATTATGAAACAGTACAAGTGTTCGATATTCTGAGAAAAACAGTGGTACGCTACAGGGAAAGATGTGTAATATACACTCATGTTCAGAAAAAAAAGAAAAAGCAGAACACTTTCAACGACTAGAGATAACACGTCCGTATTCACAGGATTAACATTTTAGACACCTCGGTTCAGTGTATGTCTTGTTGCCTTGTACGCACAAGATACGCCATGTCTGATAACTTGTTCCATGCGTGATGGCATCGATGCGTAAAAGGCGCGAATGGCGTCCTGTCGTATAGCCATCTATGCTGCATTCACCTGGTTCCAAAATTCATGTATGGTGATTGACATTGGGTCACAGCACTGCACCCGTCATTCCACCATATCATTCACATTTTCGATTGGTGACAAGTTCGGTGATCTGGTAGGCCAGGGCAAAAGGCTGACATTATGTAGCACCAAGAAGGCAGCAGCACGCGGTCGTGCATTGTCTTCCTGAAAAATGGCTTCTGCGGTGTTGTGCAGAAACGGGTACGGCCACAGGTCGCAGGATGTCACCGACGTAGGTCACGCTGGTCACAGTGGCTGAGACACGCTTCGACTTCGATTTTTGTTGTACTCAATAGCACCCCATACTACACTCCTGGAAATTGAAATAAGAACACCGTGAATTCATTGTCCCAGGAAGGGGAAACTTTATTGACACATTCCTGGGGTCAGATACATCACATGATCACACTGACAGAACCACAGGCACATAGACACAGGCAACAGAGCATGCACAATGTCGGCGCTAGTACAGTGTATATCCACCTTTCGCAGCAATGCAGGCTGCTATTCTCCCATGGAGACGATCGTAGAGATGCTGGATGTAGTCCTGTGGAACGGCTTGCCATGCCATTTCCACCTGGCGCCTCAGTTGGACCAGCGTTCGTGCTGGACGTGCAGACCGCGTGAGACGACGCTTCATCCAGTCCCAAACATGCTCAATGGGGGACAGATCCGGAGATCTTGCTGGCCAGGGTAGTTGACTTACACCTTCTAGAGCACGTTGGGTGGCACGGGATACATGCGGACGTGCATTGTCCTGTTGGAACAGCAAGTTCCCTTGCCGGTCTAGGAATGGTAGAACGATGGGTTCGATGACGGTTTGGATGTACCGTGCACTATTCAGTGTCCCCTCGACGATCACCAGTGGTGTACGGCCAGTGTAGGAGATCGCTCCCCACACCATGATGCCGGGTGTTGGCCCTGTGTGCCTCGGTCGTATGCAGTCCTGATTGTGGCGCTCACCTGCACGGCGCCAAACACGCATACGACCATCATTGGCACCAAGGCAGAAGCGACTCTCATCGCTGAAGACGACACGTCTCCATTCGTCCCTCCATTCACGCCTGTCGCGACACCACTGGAGGCGGACTGCACGATGTTGGGGCGTGAGCGGAAGACGGCCTAACGGTGTGCGGGACCGTAGCCCAGCCTCATGGAGACGGTTGCGAATGGTCCTCGCCGATACCCCAGGAGCAACAGTGTCCCTAATTTGCTGGGAAGTGGCGGTGCGGCCCCCTACGGCACTGCGTAGGATCCTACGGTCATGGCGTGCATCCGTGCGTCGCTGCGGTCCGGTCCCAGGTCGACGGGCACGTGCACCTTCCGCCGACCACTGGCGACAACATCGATGTACTGTGGAGACCTCACGCCCCACGAGTTGAGCAGTTCGGCGGTACGTCCACCCGGCCTCCCGCATGCCCACTATACGCCCTCGCTCAAAGTCCGTCAACTGCAGATACGGTTCACGTCCACGCTGTCGCGGCATGCTACCAGTGTTAAAGACTGCGATGGAGCTCCGTATGCCACGGCAAACTGGCTGACACTGATGGCGGCGGTGCACAAATGCTGCGCAGCTAGCGCCATTCGACGGCCAACACCGCGGTTCCTGGTGTGTCCGCTGTGCCGTGCGTGTGATCATTGCTTGTACAGCCCTCTCGCAGTGTCCGGAGGAAGTATGGTGGGTCTGACACACCGGTGTCAATGTGTTCTTTTTTCCATTTCCAAGAGTGTATAAGGCGTTGAGATGGCGCTGTATGTCTTCTGTGAATGCAGTTAACTGTGACGCCTCTCCCCCTGTCTGCGTCGAACGAAAATGCTGCCATCATTTTTAAACAAGCTGAACCTGTATTCATCCGAAAAGACTGATGCCATTCCTGTCCCCGATGACGTCGTTCATTACACCACTGCCGTCTAGAATGCTTCTGTACGTTCGTCAAAGATAGGCGGAGAAGTGGAGACGACGTGCATGTAACCCATGCCTTAATAAACGGCGCTAGACTGTGACCTCTGATAGTGTACGATGTGTTACACTGTTGCGCCAGAGCCGAGAAGGACGCAGACCTGTCCTGCAACGGCTTTCGGATGAGGAGTCCATCTTCTCGGGGGGGGGGGGGGGGGGGGGGTATGCGGTCTGGGTAGTACGAGTTGCACGTTCTACGACCTTCCTTGAACCATTCCGCACGCACCCGTTGCACTGCCGAAAAACTTCGTCAAACACGAATTGCAATTTCCCGCATGGATGCAGCACATTCTTTCATCCCAACAACGCGCCATCTCTCAAACAAGCTATTTTGACAGTCCGGTTCACTCATACGTATACGAGGCGTCCTGCGCATTTGCTCAAGTAACACTGTTCCACTACCTTCGGTTTATAGCGCCAACGAGAGCCGTAGGCAAAATTACCGGTAGATGGCAACCTTCAACCCATGGGTAGACATGCTAATCATGCCAATCATTTCTGCAGAACATACTAATGTACATGTCCTGTGAATATGAACGTCCTATCTCTAGTCGTCCAAGGTGTTCTCTTTTTTCTAAATATGAGTGTACAATCTGTACGAGAATCAAGACGGTAAGAACAGAAAACCAAGAACGGAGTTCACGGATTAAAATGAATGTAAGACACGGATTTCGTTTTCCGCTGCAGCTATTCAGTCTATACATCTAAGAAGCAATGAAGGAAATAAAAGAAAGGTTCAAGAGTGGGACTAAAATTCAAGGTGAAAGGATATAAATGTTATGATTTCAGATGACATATCTATCTTCAGTGAAAGTGACGAATTACAGGATCTGTTGAACGGAATGGAGATTGCAGTGACCACAGAATGTGGACTGAGAGTGAATCGAAGAAAGATGAAAGCAATGAGAAGTTGCAGAGATGAGGACAGCGAGAAACTTAACACCAGGATTGTAAATCACGACTTAGAAGAAGTTAAGGAATACTGCTGCCTAGGCAGCAAAATTTGCCTGACGGACGGAGCAAGAAGGACATAACAAACAGAATAGCACTGGCAAAAAGGGCATTCCTGACCGAGAGAAGTTCACCAGTATCAAATACAAGCGTTAATTTGAAGAAGAAATTTCTGAGAACTTACGCTTGGAGCACATCATTATATGGCAGTGAGACATGGACTGTTGGAAAACCGAAACGGAAGAAAATAGAATTTGAAATTCGATGCTAAAGAAGAATGCTGAAAATTAGGTGGACTGATAGGGAAGAATGACAAGGTTCACCGTATTATCGACGAGGAAAATAACATACGGAAAATATTGACAAGAAGAACGGACAGGATGGTAGGAGGTGTTAAGACATCACCGAGTAACTCCCATGGTAGTAGAGATTGGAATAAATACAGCAAATAACTGAGGCAGTTGATGGCTGGTAGCATTAAACCAGTCAGAAGACGGATGACGGATTTTTTTTTTTAAATCGGAACCGTAAGTAAGACTGCCTCGAGTTATATGTAAAGAGTCGAAGTATAATATGTGTCTTACTGTGCTACACCTTTAACATAAAATTGTAGCTCATAATGAGTAGATTATGATAACATTTTAAATCTTTAAACTCGGGCAATAATCATATGAAGTCCTGCAAGTCAAATTTTTGTACCCCTAAATAACAAAAAGTTAGAGGTTATTCACATGACTGCTAATAGGAATCCGTTAAAATTCTGTCACACGATAGATCAGTCAAATGTAAGGGCCCTAAATTCAGCTAAATATCTAAGAATTACAGTTATGAACAACTTAAACTGAAAGGAGCACATAGAAAATGTTGTGGGGAAGGCTAACCAAAGACTGCGTTTCATTGGAAGGACCCTTAGAAAATGTAACAGATCTACTAAGGAGACTGCTTACACTGCGCTTGTCCGTCCTCTTTTAGAATACTGCTGATCGGTGTGAGATCTTTACCGGATAGAATTGACGGAGTACATCGAAAAAGTTCGCAGAAGCTGAGCACATCTTGTATTATCGCGAAATAGGGGAGAGAGTGTCACTGATATGAAGGATTTGGGGTGGACATCATTAAAGCAAAGGCGTTTTTCGTTGGGGAGCAATCTTCTCACGAAATTCTAATCGCAAACTTTTTCCTCCGAATATGCAAATATTTTGTTGACGCCGACCTAAACAGGGAGAGAAACGATCACCATGATAAAATAAGGGAAATCAGAGCTTGTACGGAAAGATATAGGTGTTCGTTCTTTCCGCGAGCTATACGAGATTGGAAGAATAGAGAATTGTGAAGATGGTTATATCAGTCCTTTGCCAGACACTTAAATGTGATATGCAGAGTATCCAAGTAGTTGTAGATGTAGATGTAGATAAAGCCGTTAGACAGGCTTCCTGCATCTGGGATTGTGCACTGTGAAGCATGAACCGCGTTAGGCGTTCAGTAATTAGATTTCTTCCATAAATGATATCGATGTTTGATAATAGTAGACTCCTTTTGATCAGGAATGCCCTCTCTGCCTATTCTAGCCTGCCTTATTTTTCGTCCATGCCTCGTCCGTCCTGTGTCATCTTGTTTCCAAGGTAGCAAAATTCGTTTGACGTACCTTGTGGCCCCCAATTTCAATGTCAAGTTTATCGCCAATCTCATTTCTGTTACTACCCATTTCTTCTGTCTTCCTTTGGTTTATACTCAGTACACTGAGTGTTCTCAGTAGCCTGCTCATTACGTCCAAATTCTTCTTCGTCTTCATTTCCTGTCTGCCCTCTCTCGTTGCTTTGCGGGATGGGCTCTGCACTGGAGCTGGTATCTCTCCACATCCCTGCCGGTAGCTTCCAGAATGTCGCTGTTTTTCCAGCACTTCTCTCACTCTCAGCGATCCGCTATGCAAAAGGTGGTTATTTGGGCTTCTGACAGGTGGTCACATTACTGCGACTGGACGGTTTATTTCGATTCTGGTAGTGTTAGTCATAGCTGATGGACAGACGTGCTACTGAAGCCACCACTCTCTTCGAGAAGGAGTCTACCTACACATGTGTCTACGTCTAGTATCTCACGCTCACATGGGAGAACGTTTTCTAAGTGTTTACCTGATAGATTGTGAGAAACCGCCAAAAAAATTATTGTTCCGAAGCGTGCGCTCTAGCAGTCTCGGCTATCCGGGAGAGTTGTTCCTCAAATACTGCAGTTCCTGCAATTATTGCTCACCTTTACTCAGTGTAACTATATCGCCAGATAATATTATCATTGATACCTTTCCAAACTGAAATTTAACCTCATGCCTCAATCGTTGTGTTATTTTGTTCCACTGCTTCTGCGATTTGTAAACTGCACAGCAAAGCCAATAGACTGCATCCCTTTGTTACACCCTCGTTCTGGGTCTCCCATTCCCATTTTTTCCTCTTGCTTCATGAACATTTGTGTATTGCCCATCTTTCGCTGTCGCATATTATACAGAATGTCCCTCTAGTAAGGGGACCCGCGTAAAAAGTGACAAAAATATTAATAAGGAAGGACTTTTTCCTTTGTTCTTTTCCTTGAGTCGTTAGTCTACTGAGTAGTTTGATGCAGTTTAACACGAATTCCTCTCCTGCGCCAACGTTTTCATCTCAGAGTAGACTTGCAATCAACGTCTTCAATTATTTGCCGGATGTAAGCAAATTCAGGTTTCTTCTACAGTTTTTACCCTCTAGAGCCCCCTCTGGTACTTTGGAAGTTGTTTGCTGAGGTTTTAACAGATGTCCTATCATCCTGTCCCTTCTCCTTGCCAGCGTTTTTAATATATTCCTTTCCGCTCTGAATCGATACAGAACCTTCTCATCCCTTACGTTGTCAGTCTACCTAATTTTCAACATTCGTCTGCAGCAACACATCTAAAATGCTTCGATTCTCTTTTGTCCTGGTTTTCCCACAGTCCATGATTCACGAGCGTGTAATACTGTGGTCCAAAAGTACATTCGAAGGAATTTCGTCCTCGTGTTTGATACTGTTAGACTTCTCTTAGCCAGGAATCTTCTTCCCAGAGCTTGTCCTCCTTGCTCTGCCCGTCATGGGTTATTTTGCTGCCTACGTAGCGGAATTCCTGAAATTTATCTACTTCATGATCACCAATCCTGACATTAAGTTTCCCGCTGATTTCATTTGTGCTACTTCTAATTACTTTGTCTTTCTTCGATGTATACTCTCAAACCATATTCTGTACTCATTACAGTGTTCATTCCAGTCAACACATCCAGTAATTCTTCTTCACTTTCACTTCTTTCTTGGTCTTCCACTCTTACCCTCTACGTTCCTGTATATATTGTATGTTACCCGTCTTTCTGTATAGCTTACTCCTGTTTTTCTCACGAGTTTGATGTTGTTACGCGCTTTTGCCAGGTAAATTTGTCCTGGTTCTTCTTTAAACTTGCTTCATTATCAACCGCAATGTCAGAACTGCATCTCTGGTGCTTTTACCTTTCATAAAGCCAAGCTGATGGTCATCTAACATATTCTCAGTTTTATTTTCCATTCTTGCTGTATATTATTCTTATCAGTAGCTTGAATGCAAGAGCTGTTAAGCTGATTGCGCTATAATTCTCGCACTTATCGGCTCTTGATATCTTCGAAATAGTGTGAATGATATTTTTCAGGAAGTCTGATGGTATATCTCCAGCCTCACACATTCTACACAAAAATGGTAATAGTCGCGTTTTTGCTACTTGCCCCAACGATTTTAGAAATTATGATGGAATGTTATCTATCACTTCTGCCTTATTTGGTCTTAAGTCTTCCAAATCATCATCATCATCATCATCATCATCATCATCATCATTTAAGACTGATTATGCCTTTCAGCGTTCAGTCTGGAGCATAGCCGCCCTTATAAAATTCCTCCATGGTCCCCTATTCACTGCTAACATTGGTGCCTCTTCTGATGTTAAGCCTATTACTTCAAAATCATTCTTAACCGAATCCAGGTGCCCTCTCCTCGGTCTGCCCCGACTCCTCCTACCCTCTACTGCTGAAACCATAAGTCTCTTGGGTAACCTTGCTTCTCCCATGCGTGTAACATGACCCCACCATCTAAGCCTGTTCGCCCTGACTGCTACATCTATAGAGTTCATTCCCAGTTTTTCTTTGATTTCCTCATTGTGCACACCCTCCTGCCATTGTTCCATCTACTAGTACCTGCAATCATCCTAGCTACTTTCATATCCCTAACCTCAACCTTGTTGATAAGGTAACCTGAATCCACCCAGCTTTCGCTCCCATACAACAAGGTTGGCCGAAAAATTGAACGGTGCACAGATAACTTAGTCTTGGTACTGACTTCCTTCTTGCAGAAGAGAGTAGATCGTAGCTGAGCGCTCACTACATTAGCTTTGCTACACCTCGCTTCCAGTTCTTTCACTATGTTGCCATCCTGTGAGAATATGCATCCTAAGTACTTGAAACCGTCCACCTTTTCTAACTTTGCTCCTCCTATTTGACACTCAACCGGTTTATATTTCTTTCCCACTGACATTACTTTCGTTTTGGAGATGCTAATCTTCATACCATAGTCCTTACATTTCTGATCTAGCTCTGAAATATTACTTTGCAAACTTTCAATCGAATCTGCCATCACAACTAAGTCATCCGCATATGCAAGACTGCTTATTTTGTGTTCACATATCTCAATCTCACCCAGCCAGTCTATTGTTTTCAACATATGATGCACAAATAATATGAACAACAGTGGAGACAGGTTGCAACCTTGTCTTACTCCTGAAACTACTCTGAACCATGAACTCAATTTACCGTCAACTCTAACTGCTGCCTGACTATCCATGTAAAGACCTTTAATTGCTTGCAAAAGTTTGCCTCCTATTCCATAATCTCGTAGAACAGACAATAACTTCCTCCTAGGAACCCGGTCATGCCTTTTCTAGATCTATAAAGCATAGATACAATACCCTGTTACACTCATAACACATCTCCATTATTTGCCGTAAGCTAAAGATCTGGTCCTGACAACCACTCAGAGGCCTAAACCCACACTGATTTTCATCCAATTGGTCCTCAACTAATACTCGCACTTTCCTTTCAACAATACCTGAGAAGATTTTACCCACAACGCTGATTAAAGAGATACCTCTGTAGTTGTTACAATCTTTTCTGTTTCCATGTTTAAAGACTGGTGTGATTACTGCTTTTTTCCAGTCTGATGGAACCTGTCCCGACTCCCAGGCCATTTCAATTATCCTGTGTAGCCATTTAAGACCTGACATTCCACTGTATTTGATGAGTTCCGACTTAATTTCATCCACCCCAGCTGCTTTATTGCACTGCAATCTATTGACCATTTTCTCCACTTCCTCGAATGTGATCCTATTCCCATCATCATTTCTATCCCATTCTACCTCGAAATCTGAAACATTACTAATTGCATTTTCACCTACATTGTGCAACTCTTCAAAATATTCCCTCCATCTGCCCAAGGCATCCACAGGATTCACCAGCAGTTTTCCTGACCTGTCCAAAATACTTGTCATTTCCTTCTTACCTCCCTTTCGAAGACTGCTAATTACACTCCAGAATGGTTTTCCAGCAGCTTAACCCATAGTCTCCAACCTGTTTTCAAAGTCTTCCCAAGATTTCTCCTTGGACGCTGCAATTATCTGTTTGACTTTGTTTCTTTCTTCAACATAACTTTCTCTGTCTACCTGAGTTCTAGTATGTAGCCATTTTTGATACGCCTTCTTTTTCCTTTTACAGGCTGCCTTGACTGTGTCATTCCACCAAGCTGTTTGCTTCATCCTACTTTTATACACTACTGTTCCAAGACATTCTTTAGCCACTTCTAGTACTGTGTCCCTGTACCTTGTCCATTCCTTTTCCAGTGACTGCAATTGACTACATTCAACTAACTAGTACCTTTCTGAGATCACTGTTATGTACTTGTGCCTGATTTCCTTATCCTGAAGTTTCTCCACTCTTATCCTCCTACACATGGACCTGACCTCCTGCACTTTCGGCCTCACAATCCCAATTTCACTGCTGATTAAATAATGATCAGTGTCATCAAAGAATCCCCTGAATACACGTGTGTCCCTCACAGCCTTCCTGAATTCCTGATCTGTTATTATATAGTCAATGACAGATCTGGTTCCCCCGCCTTCCCAAGTATACCGGTGAATGTTCTTATGTTTAAAAAAGGAATTTGTGGTTACTAATCCCATACTGGCACAGAAATCCAAGAGTTGTTTCCCGTTCCTGTTGGCCTCCATATCCTCTCCAAATTTACTCATAACCTTTTCATACCCTTCTGTTCGATTTCCAATCCTGGCGTTAAAATCACCCATGAGCAGAACACTGTCCTTGTCCTTTACTCTAACAACTACATCACTGAGTGCCTCATAAAAACTATCCATCTTATCTTGATCTGTCCCTTCACAATGCGAATATACTGACACAATACTAATTTTCTTGCTAGACACTGTCAAATCTATCCACATCAGTCGTTCGTTTACATACCTTATTGCAACTACGCTGGGTTCCATTTCTTTCCTGATGTAAAGCCCTACACCCTACTGTGCTATTCCTGCTTTGACTCCTGACAGGTAGAACTTGTATTCTGCCACTTCCTCTTCTTTCTCACCCCTTACCCGAAAGTCACTAACAGCTAAAGTGTCCAGTCCCATCTTACTTGCAGCCTCTGCCAGCTCTACCTTTTTCCCAGAGTAATAGCTCCCCATCTCATTACCATTTGTTTGCCAAGTCGTATCTTAGGAGTCCCTGATTTGTCAGTTAGAGGTGGGACTCCGTCACTTCCAAAGGTCCGAGGCATTTTACTCTGATTGTTGCCAGCATCATATTTAAAGTATCAGGGAAGCAGGTTACTAGCCTTACTTGCCCCGAGTCCCATTGGGTTTTACCCCTAACGGCTGAGGGACTAACTGGTGGATTTGGTAGTCTTTGCCGTATGAGCACAAAGGTGACCACGACTCAGAATATGTCCGAGATGCCCAGCCTTATTCCAAAGTAACTGGTATCCCGACTGTCTGGACCACTTACTTGGCCACTCATACGTTGCCCGTGGTTCATGAACTAGGACATGACAACAGGATCCCACACCATGTCTTCCAAAGGTCTATTAAATTCTGATTCCAATACTGGATTTCATATCCCTTCTTTATCGACTCCTGTTTCTTCTTCTATCACATCAGACAAATCTTCCCCCTCATAGAGGTATTAAATGTACTCTTTCCACCTATCCGCTTTCTCCTCTGCATTTAAGAGTGGAGGTCCCGTTGCATTCTTAGTGTTACCGCCCTTTCCTTTTAATGTCACCGATAGTTGTTTTGACTTTCCTGTATTCCACATTCGTCTTAGTTTCCCTACACTTCCTATTTGTCTCATTCCTAAGTGACTCGTATTCTGTATTCCTCAATTTCCCTGAACATTTTTGTACTCCCTTCTTTCATCGATCAGTGAAAGTTTTTCTTCTGTTACCTATGGCTTTCTTCGCAGTTACTCTCTATGTACCTATGTTTTCTTTTCCAGATCCTGTGATAGTATTTTTTAGAGATTTCTATTCCTCTTCCACTGAAATGCCTTCTGTACTACTCCTTATCGCAGAGGAAGACTTGCAGCATGAGAAATCATCCCCAGGAATACAGAATACGAGTCACTTAGGAATGAGACAAATAGGAAGTGTAGGGAAACTAAGACGAATTGGCTGAATGAAAAATGTGGAATACAGAAAAGTCAAAACAACTTTCGTTGAAATTAAAAGGAAAGGGCGGTAACACTAAGAATGCAACGGGACTTCCACTCTTAAATGCAGAGGAGAGAGCGGATAGGTGGAAAGAGTACATTTAATACCTCTATGAGGGGGAAGATTTGTCTGATGTGATAGAAGAAGAAACAGGAGTCGATAAAGAAGGGATATGGAATCCAGTATTGGAATCAGAATTTAATAGACCTTTGGAAGACATGGTGTGGGTTCCTGTAGTCATGTCCTAGTTCATGAACCACGGGCAACGTATGAGTGGCCAAGTAAGTGGTGCCGACAGTCGGGATACCAGTTACTTTGGAATAAGGCTGGGCATCTCGGACATATTCTGAGTCGTGGTCACCTTTGTGCTCATACGGCAAAGACTACCAAATCCACCAGTTAGTCCCTCAGCCGTTAGGAGTAAAACCCAATGGGACTCGGGGCAAGTAAGGCTAGTAACCTGCTTCCCTGATACTTTAAATATGATGCTGGCAACAATCAGAGTAAAATGCCTCGGACCTTTGGAGGTGACGGAGTCCCACCTCTAACTGACAAATCAGGGACTCCTACGATACGACTTGGCAAACAAATGGTAATGAGATGGGGAGCTATTACTCTGGGAAGAAGGTAGAGCTGGCAGAGGCTGCAAGTAAGATGGGGCTGGACATTTTAGCTGTTAGTGACATTCGGGTAAGGGGTGAGAAAGAAGAGGAAGTGGCAGAATACAAGTTCTACCTGTCAGGAGTCAAAGCAGGAATAGCACAGTGGGGTGTAGGGCTTTACATCAGGAAAGAAATGGAACCCAGCGTAGTTGCAAGCCAGTGGTGATGATTTTAATTTAATGTTTCAGCGGTGGTGTTCGAGCCCTTGACCGAGGACGTTTTGTGCATGACATACCTTCATATTTGAGAAACAAAGGTAAATAACAAGAGAAGCTTGCAGACTATTGGGCGTGAGTGCCTGGATACCATGGCGGATGTTCTCCCATAACTCGTCGATGATGTTTATTTTCTCGTACACATTACCTTTAAGGTGACCCCACAGTCAGCATAGGTCAAGTCAGGTGACCTTGGGAGACATAATTTTTTTCAAATCACTCTGTCAAGGAAAAATGATTCTACCTCAGCCATATTCATAGACATCTTTCATGTGGCCGTTATTAAAGGAATCACTTATTCAATACTGTTTCACGAGAAACATGCGATCGTCCACAGAATATCGATACATCGTCGCAATCAAACAGCGCCAGAAGAAGCAAGTCGCATAGAACACCACGAATAGTAAGCCAAACTATGTTGAAACACGAGATCCACACACAGGTTATGGAACCTCTTTGCTCCGACATTGCACAGGAGCCATATCGACGAGTTACATGAGAACATGTGCTGTGAATTCAGATACTGGGGCAGCAACATTCACTAACATGCAGCACCGTGTTGAACTGTGTACACGGGTGACGGTGGTCGCTTCCAACACCTCTTGTAATATGCCTTCATTGCTTCCCCGTGAGGTTGTGTCACATACAAATTAGGTTTTATGCTATTTTAAAAAGATGACACTGCAAAGTTGGCAACGTCTGTCGATACCACAGACATCAGCGATGTCTCACAGCAACCCCGAACAATGAATGGGGGACACCGCTGAAGACATGCCCTCTCTTTCTCAACACTGCAGCACCATCACATGGAGGTAGATATAGAGCTAAACATGGGCTTGCTCTCCCCCAGTTCGTGACATCTGATGAAGCAGTCAACATCATCTAGTTACGACACCAGTGCTCTTCTAGTCTAAGATGGAAATGTACTTTTCTAAGTGATGAACTTGTACATCAAGAGAAGAGTTTGTAGTTGTGTGCACCAAGAGAATCTATACTGTTCAAAGACAGTCGTAAATATTCGACACACTCCTGTGGCAATAGACTGTATAAAGTTAAGTAAATCTTTCTATCATTCTTGTAATAAAGTTAACTAACATTGTATTTGTTGTAGTTCCGAGAAGCCATCTCCCACAGCTATGGCCGGAAGATTGAAGTTTCATTAGGCCATAACAGGTTCCATACCTTCTTTTATCCCACCTTACAAGTGAGATACACTATATCATAAGTGTAACGATCGACTTATTTAATAGGTATCATTTTGACTGATTGTCTCATGTTGAGAAATTAGAAGGAGCGGTCTGTTTTATTTGATAAAAACTTGTTGAAGCCGAGATTGCATAAGCGTTTCCTTATTCACAAACAAGCGGTTTCGACAGACTTTCCCTGTCATTTTCAGGTCTGTAACATAGTGCATATACAATGTGACAATTATTGAACCATATGAAACTAAAAAACGTAAATTGGTTACGAATTACGGCGTGCACACACTATTCAACATGCAAACGTCACTACATACATCCGGATGTAGGTTGTGACATGTTCGATATGCCTGCCAGCATTGGCGATGATGTGGCCCAGGCGAAAACCGAAATTATGCATGACCCGCTGAAGTGTCTCAACATCGATGCTGTCGATGACCTCCTGAATGACTGTGTTCAGCTCCGCAATAGTTATGGCGGTTATTGCTGCACACCTCGTCCTTAATGTATCTACACAAAAAGGAGTCACTTGTGTTCAGAACCGGAGAATATGACGCCCAATCGAGGTCCGTGCCAGTGGGCTCTGGGTACCCCAGAGCCAGAATTGGGTCCACAAAGTGCTCCTCCAGGACATCAAACACTCTCCTGCTACGATGGGGTCGAGCTCCGTGTTGCATGAACCACATCTTGTCGAAATCAGGGTCACTTTGGATAATTGGGATGAAGTCATCTCCCAAAACCTTCACGTACCGTTCGCTAGCCACCGTGCCATCAAGGAGTGTCGCACCGAATATTTCGTGACTGGACATTGCACACCAGACAGTCACCCTTTGAGGGTGAAGAGGCTTCTCGGTCGCAAAAAGCGGGTTGTCAGTCCCCCAAATGCGCCAATTTTGCTTACTGACAAACCCATCCAGCCGGCCGGTGTGGCCGAGCGGTTGTAGGCGCTTTAGTCTGGAACCGCGCTACCGCTACGGTCGCAGGTTCGAATCCTGCCTCGGTCATGGATGTGTGTGATATCCTTAGGTTAGTTAGGTTTAAGTAGTTCTAAGTTCTAGCGTACTGATGACCTCTGATGTTAAGTCCCATTGTGCTCAAAGCCATTTGAACCATTTGAACGCATACAGATGAAAGTGGGTTTTGTCGCTAAAGCACAAATCATGCATGCGCATACTAATTCCCATGCCCTATGGCCAAACGTGGACCTTTAACGTCCTAACGCAAACCGTTCAGATCTTATGACGATTTTATTTCATACAGTTCGGTAATTGTGACCCTGCACATGGAATATATCTCATGTTGTGAATTATGGCGCAATATTTGAAAGTGGTATAGTGTTTATACAAGGAATATATCTCATATCGAAAGTTCCAACTTAATATTACATTGAAACTCGTGAAACGATTCATATTCCATGTAGATGCAATGTGTTACAGACCTGAAAATACAGCAAAGTGTGTCGAAACGGGTTGTTTGTAAATTAAGAAATTTTTCCAGAATGAAATTTTCACTCTGCAGTGGTTCAAATGGTTCAAATGGCTCTGAGAACTACGGGACTTACCTTCTGAGGTCATCAGTCCCCTAGAACTTAGAACTACTTAAACCTAACTAACCTAAGGACATCACACACATCCATGCCCGAGGCAGGATTAGAACCTGCGACCGTAGCGGTCGTGGGGTTCCAGACTGTAGCGCCTAGAACCGCTCGGCCACACCGGCCGGCTCTCTGCAGTGAAGTGTGCCCTGATATGAAACTTCCTGGCAGATTAAAACTGTATGCCGGACCGAGACTCGAACTCAGGACCCGAGTTCGAGTCTCGGTCCGACACTTAGTTTTAATCTGCCGCGAACTGTCTAAGAAATTTTTATTCTGTATTCGGTTTTTCAGTTGAGTTTTTCAGTTAAGTTTAACAAACAGATCCACAATCGTGGAGGGATAGTATGGTGATTTTCCAGAGCCAAATAAAGTCGATAAGAAATGTAGCTTGTGAAAGGAACCAACAGAACGGGCATTCGGTGTAATACGTTGTGGTCGTAGGCAAGAGACTTTCACACGGGAAGGATCGAGAACGTAAAAACTGCAGTTGCCAACCTCGTGCCGACGGCTGCCAGATAAGGCTCGGCGCCGTCGCAAAGAAATAAAGGCACGCAGCAGCGGGCGATAACGAGCTGGGTGGCCTGGCCTGCGACCTGCGTCAGCGGAAGCCGCCACAGCGGCAAACGGGTCCGGCGGACGCGTCCCGCTATCAGCCTACGGGCTGCGACGTCGTTAACGCGGAGGAGGATTCCGAAACAGCGCGGCGGCGGCGGCCTCGTGACGTGGCACAGTGGCCGAGCGGTCGCTTCTGCGAAGCGGACGACGCGCAGCTGGGCGTGGCTTGGCGTGCACGGCGCGCTCTCGACAAAGGCGAGCAACGTAGCCGCCTGTCAGGCCTCTGGTGGAATGAGCGGCTGTAAGGCCAACACCAGCCCACGCCGGAAGCTGACGAGGCAGCGGCGATAAGTGTAGCGTAACCTGTGGGCTGCTCTGGGACCACGCCGCGGTCTCTGATCTCGGCTGAGGGAACGTGCAGAACGACGCACTTAATACCCATTTCCGAACCAGGCGGCTTTCGTGCGAGGGTTTCCCAGAAAGTATTGCACCGCATATTTTCCTTCTCAGCCAATAGCAATTCTAAAAATGCTAAACGTTACGCATGCACACTACTGGCCATTAAAATTGCTACACCACGAAGATGACGTGCTACAGACGCGAAATTTAACCGACAGGAAGAAGATGCTGTCATATGCAACTGATTAGCTTTTCAGAGCATTCACACAAGGTTGGCGCCGGTGGCGACACCTACGACGTGCTGACATGAGGAAAGTTTCCAACCGATTTCTCATACACAAAGAGCAGTTGACCGGCGTTGCCTGGTGAAACGTTGTTGTGATGCCTCGTGTAAGGAGGAGAAATGAGTACCACCACGTTTCCGACTTTGATAAAGGTCGCATTGTAGCCTATCGCGATTGCCGTTTATCGTATCGCGACATTTCTGCTCGCGTTGGTCGAGATCCAATGACTGTTAGCACAAAATGGAATCGGTGAGTTCAGGACGGTAATACGGAGCGCAGTGCTGGATCCCAACGGACTCGTATCACTAGCAGTCGAGATGACAGGCATCTTATCGGCATGACTGTAACGGATCGTGCAGCCACGTCTCAATCCCTGAGTCAACAGATGGGGATGTTTGCAAGACAACAACCATCTGCACGAACAGTTGGACAACGTTTGCAGCAGCGTGGACTATCGGCTCGGAGACCATGGCTGCGGTTACCCTTGACGCTGCATCACAGGCAGGAACGCCTGCGATGGTGTACTCAACGGCAAACCTGGGTGCACGAATGACAAAACGTCATTTTTTTTTTCGGATGAATCCAGGTTCTGTTTACATCATCATGATGGTCACATCCGTGTTTGGCGACATCGCGGTGAACGCACAATGGAAGCGTGTATTCGTCATCGCCATACTGGCGTATCACCCGGCGTGATGGTATGGGGTGCCATTGGTTACACGTCTCGGCCACCTCTTGTTCGCATTGACGGCACTTGAACAGTGCACGTTACATTTCAGATGTGTTACGACCTGTGGCTCTATCCTTCATTCGATCCCTGTGAAACCCTACATTTCAGCAGGATAATGCACGATCGCATGTTGCAGGTTCTGTACGGGCCTTTCTGGATACAGAAAACGTTCGACTGCTGCCCTGCCCAGTCCTCTCACCAACTGAAAACGTCTGGTCAATGGTGGCCGAGCAACTGACTCGTCGCAACACGCCAGTCACTACTCTTGATGAACTGTGGTATCGTGTTGAAGCTGCATGGGCAGCGGTACCTGTACACGCCATCCAAGCTCTGTTTGACTCAATGCCCAGACGTATCAAGGCCGTTATTACGGCCAGAGGTGGTTATTCACCCAAATTGCGTGAAAATATAATCACATGTCTGTTCAAGTATAATATATTTGTCCAATGAATACTCGTTTATCATCTTCATTTCTTCTTGGTGTAGCAATTTTAATGGCCCGTAGTGTATTATTTGAAGTCTCCAGAGTGAGCGCGCCAAGTTTCCGTCACTTCCGACAGATAGCGTAGCTGCAGGATAGTTTCAAAATGTCGTCTGTAGCTGATGTACGTTACAAGCAACGTGCTGTCATTGAATTTCTCACTGCAAAGAAAGAAACTATGGGATATATCCGCAAACGCTAGTGCAAAGTCTGTGGAGAATCTGCTGCCGACAGAAGTACAGTTAGTGGCTGGGTACGGAGGGTGAAGTCATCAGAAGGCGGTTCGGCGGAGCTCTACAATTTGCAGTCATCGGGGAGACTATCCATGGTTGTCACACCTGACATGTTGCAGCGAGTTGATGTTCTCATTCGCGAAGACAGACGCTTTACGACTCACCAGTTGGCGCTGCATCTGTCAATCATCTCGGATGTTCCAAACTGTCTGCAAGATGGGTCCCTCGGTGTCTAACTATCGATCACAAATTGCACAGAAAAAACATTTGTCTTGATTTGTTTCAAGGTTATGAAGCTGAGGGTTCACCATTTTGTGCCCGAAACGAAACAACAGTCGATGGAATGGCGCCTTTCCTACTCCCCAAGCAAAGCAAATGCTTCCGCTAGTAAGGTCATGATCACGGTGTTCTGGGACTGTGAAGGTGTGATTCTCCTTGATGTGATGCCAAGAGGCGGTATCATTAATTCGCAAGCTTACGTCACCACATTAACAAAACTCATGACGCGCTTCCGTCGGCTTCGGCCCCACAGCAACGCAGGAGATGTTTCGCTGCAAAACGATAACGCACGGCCCAACACAAGTCTGAGGACTGCTGAACACATCGCAAAACAGGATTGGACAGTGGTATTCCATCGACCCTGCAGCCCTGACGTAGCCCCCTCGGACTTCTACTTGTTTGGGCCATTACGTGATGCCATTCGTGGAACATATTTTGAGGACGACGAGGATGTGAGCCACACAGTGAAGCGCTGGTTCCTTCACCAGGACAACGATTGGTACTGACAGAGAATACACGTCCCTGTTTCGCGCTCGAGGGAGGCCGTAGAACAGGATGGAGATTATGTGGAAAAATAGGTTGTGTAGATTAAACAGTATTCTTTCGTAACTGTAAACCTCTCTATGTTCAATAGAATTGTTGAAGAAAAGAATTCGCTGCATTACTTTCTGGGAAAGCCTCGTATTTCCCATTACTTCATTTGTTCGGCTGTGATTTCATTCTGAAATCGTAGTATCGAACCAAAACTCGACTAAAGAGGTTAACGGAAGAGATGTGACAAATGGTTATTTCGGGATATCAGTTATCGGGGTTGCAGCTATTTTTGTATACCAGGTACAACCGTCTGTAACTTTTACAATAGAATTCCGCAGGTAGGGGGTACAGTTATCTCTGAGCGTTCACGACACAGGAGCTCCCAGATTTCCCTCAGATCGAGTAAGCTCTTAGATGGACTTTAAATAATTTCTCTCAGATGTATTCCTTATGGGCGGGACTGTAAGCTTTGTCGACCAACTATAGGCAGTGTGGTCTCTTAAAGCAGCGGTTCCCAAGCTTTTTCGACTTGTGAACTCCTTCTACAACAATCCGACTAGCATAAACTACTGACTTTTAAATATGCTACAATAGATATAGATAAAATTTAATTCGAAGCAAAAGGTTTAATAACCTTAACTTAACCGCTAACAGTTAAAATCTCAAGTTACACAACGTGTAGCAATAGTTGTAATTCAGTGAGAAGATTCAGCCTGCTTTTCATGGCACACAGCCTTGAAGTCAAGAACCACTTACAGCACATAGTCTATTTCCGCATTTATCTTTTAAACAGGAGTATGAATAAAATGACTTTTGGTATAAATACGTGGATGAAAAAGGTAACAAAGCCCTTCCGGCTTCATTCGATAACGGTGGGAACTCCTTTAAACTTAACCAAAAACCTGGTAATGACAATGATTTATGTTTTCTGTAACTGAAAATCAGTGGAAATTTCAAAAAACTGCTGCTTTCATTTAATTTTGACTCCTCGAAGGGATTGCGAATCCAATTGTTGTTATTGGACATTGCAGGGAGATATCCTCTGAAGGCCGGCTGCTGTGGCCGAGCGGTTCCAGGCCCTTCAGTCCGGAACCGCGCTGCTGCCCCTTCATACGTTCATTAACCATGTAGTTGACATTTTCGTTCAAAGAAAGATCATTTTCCACCAGGAAGTCGTGAAGGGTATCAAAGCAGTCGTTTGTTTCGTCTTGAAATTCGTTTCCAAAAATTGATTTAGTAATGAACAATTCGATACAATCCAGAATGAGATTTTCACTCTGCAGCGGAGTGTGCGCTGATATGAAACTTCCTGGCAGATTAAAACTGTGTGCCCGACCGAGACTCGAACTCGGGACCTTTGCCTTTCGCGGGCACAGTTTTAATCTGCCAGGAAGTTTCAATTCGATACAATGTTGCACAGTTAATACTTTATATTTGACCCCCTGAGAAATAAGTCGAAACTGTTAATTTTTGAGAAAATATCTGCCAAATAAGCTAAAGTCTGAAGCCATGTTTCATCTTCCACTCACTTTGCTTTTTGAAAGGCATGGCTGGAGAGAAAAACGTAAACTTCGTCTTTAAGCTCATACAGTTTAGAGACAGTTATACCATACACTGCCATTAGTATGACACAATAAACACTTATAAATTCTTCCCATTTCCTCACAAAGCACTGCAAAGATGCAGGAATCTGTTCTGTGTGAATCAATAATATTAATTATTTTCATTGCATCGTTCAGCACAGATTTCCATTGGACGTGCGTTTAAAAACAAGAGCTTGTCTATGAAAGAAACAGTGTGTCCAAGAAGCGTTCGGCGATTCCTATTTCTCTTTTGCAACAACCCCAGCATAACACCCTGTCATAGATTCCGGACCATCTGAACAAATGCCTCTAAAGCGAGTCCAGTCTACTGAATTTTCGCGGAAGTATTCGTCCGTTAACTTAAATACATCTCCTCCTGTAGTTCTCTCTTTTAAGGGTCTGCAAAGTAGAAGCTCCTCTTCTATAGACCCCTCCCCCCCCCCCCCCCATTAATATAACGAGTGAAAAATAACAAAACGGCTAAATTGGCAACATCAGTCGAATTGCCAAATTGAACCGAAATAGAAGGACTGACACGTAATCTTCCCAGAATTTCATTTTCGACATAATCTGACATGTCTTTCATCTGGCGGTTGATCTATTGTCGAGCAAATGTATCATACTTACTTTTTGTGACAGATTCTCCTGGAACGCACTGTAGTACATAATTTATGCATGGCCACACTAAATCTCCAACTATTGAACGAAGTTTTGCAGTTTTTGCTATTCGGTAGCTAACGCAATAAATCACTTCAAGAGCATTTTAATTGTCCTCTTTACAGTGAATACAAAAGTGGTGAAATCATTTTTCTCCTCGTTAGCTCTTCGCGTAAAAAACTCAGCATATTTCTTTACGTGGGCGACGGCGTTTACTTTTTCACGTGGACTTTAAGTATAGCGACAGCAAACAACACTCTGTGGTCTTGGACAGTCCATGTCACCTACATATGAAAATTCAATCCAATGTAATTATCATCGGTTCACTTTTGTCGGATTGACACACTTCACAAGAAGCTGAATGACCTGTTTGCAAAACACTAACTTGTGATTTTGTTGAACCCTGTTTCCCTTTCAAACTCCCACTTTTCAACCAGTTATTCATTTTAATGTGAACGAACAGGATTCTGATACACAACTGACAACATACGTCATTTGCCACAAGCAAAGAGGAAGTAGGCTATTGTTGAAAATCAAAGGCCTGACCGCCATGTAACCGTTATTGTGGGGTCGGGTACTATTGTTAGTATTGTTAGAGCACAAAGAAGCTGGCAGACTAAACTCCCATTGTAGCGAAATCAAATGCATTCTTAACGTTGTTACATAACTGTAATCAGGCATTCGTGGTAAATATTAATTTATTGTGGAAATAATGTGATAAGTTCTCGATGTGACACATATGTAACAAGGGCCATTATAGGGTTAATTTAATTTTAAAGTAAGTATTATTATTATTATTATGACAATGCTGTAGGAACTAATGAAACAGTAATAATCCTAACCTCGAATCCTACCATTATGGAAAAGAGTTTTGGCATTCACCTTGAAATATTTTGCGAACCCCCAGGCACACAGTTTTAAACTGTCAGGAAGTTTCATACCAGCGCACACTCCACTGCAGAGTGAGAATTTCATTCTGGAGTGCAGCAGATGCTCTCGCCCTTCTTACGCTACCTACTCGATTCGTTCTCAGTCACTCATGGGGACCTTATCTGTTGGGTGGGAAGAGCGTTCCTGTCCCCGCTGTCACGGTTGTTGTCACACGTTATTAACTTTTGTTTGTTGATGACTCTATGTCGCCTTCAACTACTGAAAGGAGGTCTATTTTGTAGAGAGGTCCTTTCATAATTCCACGCCCACACTCCGTGTGAATCACTTGTTGATTCGCTGGCCGTCAGTCACTAGTGGTCTCTGTATCCGATGGCGCGGCTCAACTTTTCCAAAACAGAGAACGGCAGGGGCCCTCATAGCGCAGTTGTTTCCCTTACCTCAAGCTCTTTGAAACCCGCAAGACACTTGTCTCTCAACCTGGATAGCATGCCGTAGCAGAAGTATTCAACCATTTGTAATTTTTTATAATTTGTGGTCAGTTCCTATGGGACCAAACTGCGGAGGTCATCGATCCCTAGCCTTACACACTACTTAATCTAACTTAACCTAACTTATGCGAAGGACAACACACACAGCCATGCCCGAGGGAGCACTCGAACCTTCGACGGGAGGAGACACGCGAACCGTGGCAAGGCGCCTCAACCATTTGTCTAACGTATATGATATGGGCGCTTACGATCAGTTATCTTCATTATAATCGTGAGACTACAGAAAGTACTGCGCATTTCAGTTGCATTAACTTAATTAGAACCGTGAAAACAAGTAATTTAGGTAAACTCATGTCTTTGTCGCGTTTTCTTTTGTACGAGGACTTGATGAGCACAATACTGAGTCTTTGACCTCGTTTTCGACTGCTTCAGAACAAATGATGATTTGAATGGCTTTGAGTTAATCATCAGAAAATTTGCGTGACTGACGGACAGTTTCTCTAGCTCGCAAGCAAATTTCTACACCGTTTGTAAAGCTATTTTACTCAAGCTCATATAATGATGTTCGGAAAAGGTGCTCAATATTCTAATTTGATTTTTCATACAGTTGGGTTTCTCATGTTTATTATCCACCTACTTCCTTTGATCACAAGTTATACAACATGTACACTGCCTGCGTGTTTAAATATTTAATCTTATATATCATAGGTACCGCATTCAGTTAAATCAGCGATCTAGGCAAGGCGACGTCGATGCGATGCGCTGTTTGAAGTTATAGACGGACCATATGGTGGCATCGTAAAGTGTTCTTTTCACCACTCAAATTCTCTGTATTTAGTTTATTAGGTAGTGTAGGCGCAGACGACAAAAACATTTGTCCCTGCACGAATCCAGTCAATATGATATTCAGTGTTTGGGAGTATATTTCAGAGCGTAATTTTGCACGAACGCTCTGGTGCAGTTCTGAACGGAGTGTCGGGCTTACACTGCGAGTCCTTGATTAATTTTTTACATAGTTGTACAATTTCGGCGTTAGATCATTTTCAAGTACCCTCACAAATTTTCTGGATCCAGGACCACCTAAAATTTGCGATGGCAAATCTTTACATATTGATCTCTGACACTTATTACATGCAGCTCAACCCGAACTCTGGCGAAAAAATGTCGGAGTGTATTCACGGACATTTTTCAGCGTTTTGCCGTGAGGTACCCATCGTCTCCGATCGCACGTTATAGGGTAATAATGTAACTATGAATTACTCGGCTTCTACCCCAGTTACTTTTGTTTCTGTGGTGATGCCTTCGCAACAGTAAGAAAGCCAGCAGAATGTCAGTGTCTCCCGTTCCAACGCATAAGGGTCCTGTTTCTCAGAGGCGCCAAAGAATACCCAGTTCCGGTTCTCCATTATGGCAGTTGCATTATTTGTTATCAATTTTTTTGTTTGTGAGTAATGTCTTCTTTTCCCGTGTTAAAAAGAGAAAAAAAAACTGCAAACACAAGGCTGCCGAAATATTGTTTACGTTCTCCGCTTCGCCCCCCCCCCCCCCTCCCCACACACACACACATACAACCCTCTCCAGTCCCCCTTACTTCGCTTATCCGCCGTACGAGGTCCGTTGTTTTCGAGACTTGACAAATTTCCAGGTACCCTACCTCTCTCCCCCGGTCGGCAGTTAAACTAAGGAAGAGAAGTCTTGAGCACCACCTGTTTGTCAACGGTGTAAACTTCGTACTGTGTGTTTCGTAATGTAGCTCGTAATATCTGAGTCTGCCGTATTTTGTGAGTCGAAGACTGGGGACCAACCCAACATTTGCCTAAATGAATGTGGGAAGCGACCTAAAAACCACAATCTGACTGTCCGGTGAACAAAACCAGCTATCCCTGTCTTGCTCACCGCCCTGTCTGCCGGCCAGAGTGGCCGAGCGGCTCTAGGCGCTTTACTCTGGGACCGCGCGACCGCTACGGTCGCAGGTTCGAATACTACCTCGGACATGGCTGTGTGTGGTGTCCTTAGGTTAGTTAGGTTTAAGTAGTTCTAAGTTCTAGGGGACTGATGACCTCAGATGTTAAGTCCCATAGTGCTCAGAGCCATTTGAACCTCTTTTGTAAAAGTTTTGTTTTTTTAAGCTTAATGTATTTTCACATTCCCTGTTTTAATTAATTTCTCAGTTTCTCAGTATAGCTACTGCTCTTTGGTTATTTGCGTTTTGCGTTTAAGGGTGTTCTTAAAAATCGGATCAAAACTGAACATATTCGTTCACAGATTCTAGGTCTTCATGCTAGTGGAATGTCAACACCAAAATTGCCCCTACGTTGGGCTTTGATCCAAAAAAAGTTTCTCATTTAGTTGATAAAGGTGATGGCACTGTAAGGGACAGCAACAGAATCGTTCGAACAACAAAACTGGCACCAAACACTAAAACTAAAATCAGACGTATGGTAAAAGATAAAACTGGCGTCTGTACTCAGACAGTCGCCAAACGTCAGAATTTCTCAGATGACTGGCAGCTGTAAAAGACTTTATTCGCAGACAATCCTGGGGAAAACATGCTTAGGCCTAACCAATAAAACACATGTCATCAGAAAAAAGATTGTAGATCGCCAGGCATTTTGTGAAACAATAATGTCTCAGACTGAACTATGAAAAATTCTTGATCGCATAGTTCCTTATTAAATACTACGCGTTTCAAAACATCATCGTCAGACATAAGCTGTCGGACAATGTAAACAAATTATTAAAAGTCAGTAACACATATTAATGCAGTGCATGATCATGACAAACTCTGCACTATTGCCTCATTACTTATATGTAAATCCAATTTTTGGCTCAAGAAACTGAGCACACGGACTGTATAAAGATATACGATTCTCATTTAATAAAGACTACCTAAAGTAGTACTGTTCTCAGTTCACTGAACACAAGTGTTGGACTGGCTGTAGCCTTTTAAACTGCCAAAGAAGTAAAATACGACGATATATGGTGTAAGCATTAACGAAAGACAGTTCACATCGAGCAGTAAATATACTAACAATAAGATGCTTTCCCTGCAAAAGGACGTATGGACTTTTAAGAAAGAAGACATTTATGCCGTCGTTAGATAAAAGTTAACTGACAATAAAATATTCATCGACATGTAACACTGACACACAGAAAAGCTAAAAGACAATAAAATGTACATAAAAATGTGACAATAACTCAGTAGACAAAAACCATTTAACTCTGCAAGAGATTCATACACGTAGGGTGTCATAACATGTGTTGCTGCACCATAAGTAAAATAACACATAAAGTAATACAGTAGTAGTAAAACAGTAGCAAAATGATACATGAAGTTGCTCCATCAACAAGTAAAATAATACATAAAATTAAAAAACGTATGCTATAAAATATTTTATATGTGGTATAAAAATACTTTCTTTTAGGCCTCGACAAACGGAAAGAAATATAAATACAAACATAAAAGGTAATGAATGATATGTACAATTGATTCTATGTATGGCTGGAGAATGGTAAGTAAAGGTAAAATTTTAAAACATAATTTTAAGAATATTTTTAAAAGGTAAACAAATTAATTCAGGCATTAGTAAAAAAAGGGACCTGATGATGTTGACGAATAGAGACTAATATGTATTTCCTCTCTTATTACGCCACATGTAACACATTTCTCTGAATAAGTTTTGTAACTTCCTGTCTTATTTTAGTTATTTGTGCTGCAACTCATGTTATGACACCTTATGTAGATGAATCTCGTGCATAGCTAAATAGTTTTTATCTATGTGTTACTGTTACATTCTAATATACATTTTATAGTCTTTTAACCTTTATCAGCTTCACTGTTATACCTTTAACTTTGCTCTAACGACGGCATGACTGTCTTCTTTCTTAAAAGTTCTTATGTCGTTTTGCAGAAAAGCACTTTAGTATATTTAATCGTTGATGTGAATTGTCTTTGGTTAATTCTTACACCATCTGTCGGTGTAGTTTACGTCTTTGACACTTTAACAACCTACAGCCACTTTGTCACTTGCATTCATTGAACTGACAAGTGTACTAGTGTAGGTAATCCTCATGAAATAAGAATCGTATTGCTATACACATCCATGTGCTCAGTTTCTTAAGCCTAAAACTGGATCTACATGCTAGTAATTGAGTAACTGTGCATACAGTGTTTGTCATGATCTTCGAGTATACTGTCATATGTTACGCGCGTTTAATAATTTCTGTGCGTTGTCCCGCAACTTACGTCTGACGATAATTTTTCGAAACACGTAACGTTTAACAAAAAATTGTGTGATCAAGACATTTCCATAATTGGAATTTCTGTCAAATCAGAGTGCTCACCTACCTCTACTATGATGGAAGAATTCCTGGATCAAGTAATGAGATTAATGTCTGATAGTTTCTGCAACGCCAGCCCTGGAAGAAAAGAGGAAAGGGATGAGCGCTTTATTTACAGACGAGTCTCTGATAGAGAATTTACCGCCCTCAGACCAAAGCAAGGATTAAGATAATGGTCGCTGGTGGCTTCTACGTGTAGGGGAAAATTGAATTGCATTTGGGTTACGCAAAAACGACCGTAAATGGTGATTGTTATGGGGAGGCCCGCCCGGCTAACCGTGTGGTCTAAAGCACTGCTTCCCGAGAGGGAAGGCGTGCCAGTTGCCATCACGAGTCCGCCCGGCGGATTAGTGTCAAGTCCGGTGTGCCGGCCAGCCTGTGGATGGTTTCTAAGGCGCTTTTCCATCTGCGTCGGCAAATGAGAGCTGATTCCTCTTATTCCGCCTCAGTTACACTACGTCGGCGATTGCTGTGCAAGCACTGTCTCCATGTAGGCGTACACCATAATTATGCTACCTCGCAAACACTGGGGTTACACTCGTCTGGAATGAGACCCTGGGCGTGTCCACTGGGGACCGAACCGCACGATAACCCTGGGTTCGGTCTAGGGAGGCGATGGGGTGAGTGGACTGCTGTAGCCCCTTGTGCCGAGTTCTGTACCACTGAGGGCTACGGTGGCGACGAAGGCTCTCTGTCGTTTCTAGGTCCCCTGTTCAATACACACATACATACATCTGGTGATTGTTGCTGTCTATGCTCAAACAGTTCAAAATCGTCTTTTCCCAAACCCAAACAATGCTGTTTTTAAGCAAGATGGAGCAATAGCTCACACATCCAGACAAACAACGGCGTCTCTTAAGAGATCATTCCCTGTTCTTTGGAATAACAGACTTGGGAACGGTCCAGACCTAAGACCTGTAGAGAGCCTGTGGGCCAGACTACAGGATCAGAGGACCTCTTCAGCCAAAAGAGACCAGTATATAGCACGCGACAAGGAAGAATCAAACTCAGTCACTTCGAAGAGAAAGCAGTGCTCGCAGAGAATTTTAGCAGACAAGATTAACGGTTTTGAAAGAAGTATTATCAACGTCGTTCTTTTATGCCAATGCTCTCATTCAGTCCTGGGCTAATACCTAATTCTCATTGAAATTTTGAATCTACAGAAATCCGAAATACCATTGTCACCGAAATTATTCCTATAGATTATACAGATACATTTGGTGGAATAGGGGCAGTGTAACTTCTGTGGAAAGGGCACTTACTGACATTTTACTATGAACTTCTCTATCCACATGGAGAACAGGAGAAACTGATTAAATAACTGTTTTGATGGATATGTTGTGAATGACGCGCCTCAAGCAGCTCCATTATGTTTTACGATACTATAACAGCTGAGTGATACAGCCAATTGTAGATGTTTTGAGGGTGCAATGCGTAGCATACATAATCACTGAGCTCGCAACGGACGCGGTACTTTTCACAGTTTATAAGGAAATAATTTAATTGATGGACAACTGCCACCGCCAAATACTGTGATGGTTTACCGTTCACTATAGCTGATTTAACAACGGATAGACGTGCCACAGTGATGCAGACCCTTACCTAATGCGGTGATAGAACTATTTCGTCCAGAATCACCTCCTTACTATGTGGTACTGAAGCCACTAACCCACACCTGCGGGCGCAGAAAGACAACGTCCTCATGCCTCGTTCCAACAAAGCATCGTTCAGGCAGGTGTTGGGGGTATTATCCCTTGGGAATGCTGACGTAGGATGAAACCAGGACACTACCGCATCTGCCGTCGTTTATCACCAGTGTATGTTGCAGAAAGCTGTTGCCCGGTCATAAGCATCCATTTGATCATTTGCAGCACCTTTCGAGTGAATTTCCCTGACAGGATACCCGTTTCCAACAAGGGCCATCGAACAGACGTACAGAAATGTAGGTGTATACTGCTGATGTATGTCCGTTGAAAGATTTTAGAAAGGGTTTTATGCTCGCGTATTGTGATATTAGTGGAGACTGGATATCTCCGCAGTAGCAATCAACATGGTTTCCATAAACAAAACCAGGCTCGCGCTATTCGTCCACAAGACCAAGAACGCAGTAGATACCGGCCCCATCATGATGCCGTCTTCCTCGACTTCCGTAAGGCGTCCGATATACACTCCAACATTAAAGTAAACGACCTTCTACGATTGAGTTATCCGAATGGGACAGAAATTTGGATCTGATTTACATGTACAGACAATAATATGATTGCGATTTCAGAAAAACTGGATGATTTATTCAAGAGAAAGAGCTTCGCAGATTGAGCAAGTCCGCTTTGGTCCACCTCTGGCTCTTATGTAATCAGTTATTTAGTTTGGCATTGGTTGAAAGAGTCGTTGGAGGTCCTTCTGAGGAATATCGTGCCAAATTCTGTCCAATTGGTGCGTTAAACCGTCAAAATGCCGGGCTGTTTGAAGGATCCTGTCCACAATGCTCCAAACGTTCTCATTTGGGAAGAGATCCGGTGATGTTGCTGGCCAGGATAGGGCCTGGCAAACACGAAACCAAGAAGTAGGAACTCTCGCCGTGTGTGAGCGGGCATTATCTTGCTGAAATGTAAGTTCAGGATGTCTTGCCGTAAAGGACTACAAACTGAGTCGTAGAATATCGTCGGCGTAATGCTGTGCTGTAAGGGCGTCGCCTATGAAAACTCAGGGGGTCCTGCTGTGAAAAGAAATGGGCCAGACCACGACTCGTGGTTGTCGGGTCATATGGCGGGCGAAATCAGGTAGGTGCACCACCGATGTCCGTCTCGAGATACGATTTTGACTTGAACTCTCATTCACTGTGGTAGAATTGTCTCGTAAAATCATCAGATGATCAAATCTACTGGCAAAATAGTTATACGTATGGTACAAAAAGTGGCAATTGCCTCTAAATACTGAAAAGTTTGAAGTCACCCACATGAGTACAAAAAGGAAACCGTCAAATTTCTGTTGCACGATAAATCACACAAATATAAAAACTGTAAATTCATTAAGTACTTAGGGATACCGGTCACAAATAACTTAAATTGGAATCATCAAATACATAATGTTGTGGAGAAAGCGAACCAAAGACTGCGATTTATTGACGAAAAACTTAGAGAGCGCAACAAATCTACTAAATAGGCTGCTTACACCAAGCTTGTCCACCCTCTTCTGAAGTATTGCTGTGCGACCTGGGATCCGTATCAGATGGGACTGCCGTAGGACATCGTAAAAGTTCAGAGAATGGTGACTCGTTTTGTATTATCGCGAAGTAGGGTAGAGAGTGCCACAGACATGATATCTGAACTGGGGTGCCAATAATTAAAATAAAGACGCTATTCGTTGCTGCAGGATCTTCTCGTGAAATTTCAATCACCAACTTTCTCCTCCGATTGTGAAAGTAATCTGTTAGCAACCACCTACATATGGACACATGATCACCATAGTAAAATCTGAGTGGTCAGCGTGACGGATTGCCGTCCTACGGGCCCCGGTTCGATTCACGCCGTTTGAGAGTGGAAGGGTAAGTTCGTTCGGTGAACCCTGTGCCAGGCACTTAGTTGTGGAGTGCAGAGTGATCATGTGTATATAGACGTAGCAACCGCGAACGTGTCACGGAGATGGGTAGCCGACTTCAAGGTAGACTGTACAGGAGAGCCGCTATGCACAACGCTGTAGTTTACTATACCGACTTGGAGAGCGTATGTTCCTAGAATTGTCAAACAATCTGTTGCTTCCATCCATTTATCTCAGAAATATGATGAAGGTGAAATTAGAGATTCGAACTCACGCGAAGGCTTACCAGTTACCGATATTAATGAGAACAATTCGCGGCTGGAAGAGAAGAGGGGGAAATACCAGTGGTTCACAAATCACCATGCACACGCACCGTAAGGTGGCTTTCGGAGTACATCTTCAGATGTAGATGTAGGGGTGGATTTACCTTCAACAATGCGTTCACCAATGAGTCACTCTGAAAATGGGTCACATCTGTAGAGCACGCACAGACACGAGATGCTGCTGCGGTACTCGAGATCACATGATCTTGAAACTTTTCAACACAGTAGTACGCTTCTGAGGATGATGGATCAAGTTTCGATTACCCTCTTTGGTCATTCTGGGGGGGTGGATCAATATTATACATCAACCTATGACATCTCGTGTAATCTACATCTCCTAAAGATGCTACATCTGCGTATGGAAACACGTGTCATAATGACGAAAATACTCGTATTATCAACGGTAAAGATACTCTATGCAGAAATGGAATGCAAGAGTGAATTCTTACCTCCATTTATTTTAAACTTTTCATTCCATCATCCGTTTTCACATTTCCACAAGGAGGTTCATTCGACTGACAGGTATCAATCTGTAAAGAAAAGCGCAATAGGTGCCGCATATAAATCTATAGTTCAGCGTAATTGTTTTAACTCTGAACTTGAATAGAAAAAAAGAACAGTGTTATATGTAATGTACGAAGCTAAACGAAAAGGAAACGTTATTCTCCCGATCAAATTTATGCTATTAACATTTGTATGGTGGCTCAGAATTGGCCAATAATCAAACTACTGAATATCAATTAGATAAAACACGAAAATTCAGATTCCGTATTTCAGTATTTAAACAAGAAAATTGATTTCTAGTTTAAAAATTGGTAATTATTTTGGAGTGTTAACATTGATTCTGTGAAAGATATGTCCTTTTAAGACATCCATACAAAATAATAGCTTTCATATCACCGGAAATGCACACTGTCTTCATAAAACATCGCCACATATAATGATTGTATCATGTGAGTTCCACGAGAAACTACAGACTTACCACTTAACACTGTTACAACCTCACGATTAAATATTTCTGTGAACAGAAAATAGAATGCACTCGGTACAGTCTTCTTACATAACATTTACGAAATCAAAAATTAAAATGAATAGTGCAAGTGGCGTTGGCTGAAACGACAAACGGAAAATGACAGAATAAACTCATCAGACGATCTACCTGGTTATTAACTGGAAGGCTGCAGTTCTTACATCAGACCTTAACGTCTTCGTTCAGACAATTTTGAATAAACGATTCACTTATGATTAGTTTCATATAGGAATTCGTATTCCAACACACATCCGTACCACATTGTTCAGTTACACGTCGCTTCTCCAAATTTCACTGCCAAGACACAACACTCCATCACGTAATGTGGATAGGTGGTTGTGTCTCATTCTGTAGACTAGTAACAAATTTAATCGTCAGTTAACGTAACACAATGAAAACCTCTGCGCTCCTAGCTGCAGAAAGTTTCGACCACAAGGTAATTTGCATGCATTTAATACTCTCAACTCTCACTTTTCTGCTAAGTGCGTCGTTTTACTGCCAGCTATTTTAGTCATTACGAGATGAAAATGGATAGAGCTAGAGAGCTGCAATTGCGAGCTGGAAGTACCGTAGTGAAGTGAGTGGAACAAATGTGAAGAAAAAATTGCCTTCGGCGTCGAGTTGGCGATTACCCGTTCTCCAGCTCCCGAATGATGTCACCGCCGTCTTATCGCGTCACCCAGCACGCCTCAGGTCCGAGAGCAGACTGCACGTCGCCACGGGCGAACAGACCAGAGCCACCTCTACCCCCACCAATTGGCGAGTGTCGTGTGGCCAGGAACGGAGGCAGAAGACGCTCGTACTGCCGGCATGTGCTTTACCAACCAAGCCTCAGTTCGGTGAAACAGTGCAGTTACAAGCGTCTAAGCTCGCTTCTGTAATTGATACTCCATATCGAAAGAGCAGTTGTTCCAAAGATAACGACATACCACCACCAACAGGGCCATGCCTAGTAAAACACTGTGGTGTTCAAAACAATCTTCGGATTAATGACTGCTTTACTTTTTTTAATATCTCCGTAGAGCCGATGAGGAAACAAGTACGTGGAAAACATTGACAAGAGGAAGGGTAAGATGGTAGGACGTATGCTAAATCATCAGGGCATAATTTCCATGGTACTAAAAGCGCCTGTAGAGAGATATATAGTAATATATCCAACAAGCGGTGGTAGTCACAGGTGGCACCAAACCAGACACAGAAAAACGAGAGTACTAAATGGTTTCCCTGAAAGCTACTTAGTACGAGTAGCTCACAGGCTCACACATCGAAAAAAATATAGGGTGTTCTCACGAAACCACCCTCACTTGAAAACGTAATTTAAAAAAAGACTGTGAAACACAGACGTGGCAGCACGTAACACAACTCAAAACATTTAATGTAGATGTTTTTTAAATTCATTTTTTCTCAAGAACCTTAAATAAAAATGCCTTCAGCCACAATTTCTTCTTCTTTGTTAAATTAAGCGATGTGTTCCTGGCCCTGTGAGTCCATCGTCAGGTGCAAGTCGTCTAATAAATAATTTACATTTGCTCTTGAATGAGGTGTAAAGCATGTTCCTGTTATAAGAAAGTTAGATGTTACGTTGTGTGTTTCATGAATAACGTGCACAATATATATGAAAAACAGCGGCAGGAAAACACTAAAAACTTACCTAACAAACAAATAAGAACTTTTCTAACCTTTTGAGGTCAGCGTTTGTTGGTTTATTTATTTTGTGATCGCACATCATTTCACTAATGGCACACTCTGGTTTACAGTTCTAACAACGCTCCACGGCTGTAAATGAAATTCGCATCATCAAAGATTGACGTTATCACGTAGTGTCAGAGATATGAGTATCAAGTTTATACAGGCAAGACATGAATTTAAAGTACGTCTTTAAATAACTATGGCTAGCGAAATATATCTCTTCATTTAACGTAAATCCAGGGTTTTTAATTTTATGAAGGTATATTTCCAGTTGTTCTAACAGATTTACGTCTTATCATTGGTTTCATAGTGTAGTGGTTTTTAGCATTTGCTGTGAAATAGCTGATTTTTCAAAGTGGTTGAATTTTTGTGGTAAGTTGCTATGGGACAAAGCTGCTGACGTTATCGGTCCCTAGGCTTACACACTACTTAGTCTAACTTAAACTAACTTACGCTAAGGATAACACACACACACCCGTTCCCGACGGAGGACTCGAACCTCCGACGGGGGCAGTCGCCCGAACCGTGGGGAGGCGCAGTGGGTGAATCTGAAAAGATTTACGTGCTCTTGGAAACTGGATTTGAAATTTCTCCCTGTTTTCCCTATGTAGTAGGCCATGGCACTTTATACTTTTCACTGCTGTTGAATGGGTTAACTGACTGTTTTTGCGTTGTAGACTAGTAACTGTCCTGACTTATAGATAGTGGAGAGTGCCATTGTTTTTTTCAATAGGTTAGAAATATTTTTGTGATATGGGGCCTTTTTTTTTGAGTGTATGGACGTTCACGGGCGTGGGACAATCTCCTCATGAATCCATAGATCCTGCATGTCAGCAGGGGACTGTTCAAGTCTTTGGCGCCTCTGTAGTACTGTGGGGTGTGTGCAGTTGAAGTGATATGGGACCCCGATACGTCTAGATAAGACTCTGACAGGTGACACGTAAGCCCGCTGTCTGATCACCTGCATCCATTTATGTCCACTGTGCATTGCGACGGACTTGGGCAATTTCATCTGGGGGAAGTGCGACACCCCACACGTCCAGAATTGCTACAGAGTGGCTCCAAGAACAGTCTTCTGAGTTTAAACACTTCCAGTGGCCACCAGATTCCCCAGATAGGAACATTATTGAGCATATCTAGGATGCCTTGCAACGTGCTGCTCAGAAGAGATCTCCACTCCCTTGTACTCTTACATATTTATGGATAGCCCTGCAGGATTCGTGGTGTCAGTTCGTTCCAGCACTAGTTCAGACATTAGTGGAGTGCATGCCACGTCATGTTGTGGCACTTCCGCGTGCTCGCGGGGGCCCAACACGAATTAGGCAGGTGTACCAGTTCCTTTGGCTCTTCAGTGTATTATCTCGTCATAGGCAAAATAACAGAGATACAGTTAATATCCTTTCTGGTGTCGCATAATGTAAAACAGCGGAGAATTAGGCTTTTTCCAACGACTGTCCTTCCTCTCGAAACAGGAATCAGTTACTGTAGTCAGTATGCCTCCTACAAAACAGAAGTCTAAGACCAGATTCAACAGAATAGCAAAAAGGTAAAGTATGGTGAAGATATGATGATGCATGGAGAAATTCGCTACAGATATGTGTGATATATGGGCGACAGTTGCTCGTAATGGATTTTTATAACTCTATTTTTACTGCCGAAGCCATAGTAGTTACCACGCCATACATGCTGCAATAATAAATTTTATAGTGCCTGACGATAATCAGATAAATTTAGACTGGTAGCAAATAAACGTCTGTACATTAGCAGCTCGAGACGCTATATAAAACTGACTTTCTTCTCTTTCGACACCATACAGTGCTTACTTTCCTCCATCCAGGCTTGTGTGTTCTGGTCCACGTTATACTGTGTGTACATGTGCCTTCAAGTAGAGAATTTAAGTCGTAGTGTCTTCAAAGTGGAGCAAGAGAAGCAAAGCTCCACGTTCTCACCCTTACTGATCAACTGAGTCAGACTGACCGCCGCATCAACCTCTGCCAACGGCCTCATTGAACGCAGTATGGAGGGGCGTATATTCGACGGAACACTTCCAGGGCCGTTGTCGGCTTTCTTCACCTCGGAGCTGAGACTTCTCACTCGGGGAGCTTCTCTTTTCGCATGACAAGGCTGATTGCACCCCGTTCACGTCTTCCCATCAATGGAAAAAAACTCCCTAGAAGTACCGGGAATCGAACCCGGATCCTCCGCGTAGTAGGCAGAAACAGCGACCACTGTGCTACGGAGGCTGACAGAACAGGAAAAAAGCAAGTGAAAAATCGTAGTAGCTAATATAACGAGAACACGGCTAAGAGTTGAGGGGAATAAGTGTTCTAAGCCTTTTAACTCGATAAAACAGACGTTATCTTTAATAACCAGATAACATTGTGCTTAACAGACTGACTACTCTGCGAACTCGTCGCATACACCTTTGCAAACGGGCAGTATAGCAGTCCATAAGATGTGTTTCAGAATCGGCTGGCTGCTGTATTTCCTAGTATTACTTTATTTGCCCAGCAGTGGCACTAAGTTCGCAGTACCCTAATAAACCAACTGCTCTGTGGTCTGACAGCATGTTTATGCTGTGCCAGCTTTAGTATTGGAGATGCATACGATCGTAAACAATAGCTTTAGATAAACAGTGGCGGAAGTGGGAAGTGCTACACTTTGAACACCAAGAGTGCACACGACCAAGCTAGTATTTCAATACCTCTCGTATACGCTGGTTAAAATTTCATTCTTATGGGAGCTTATTTTTAATCAGTTATCTTCATCTCAGAGTAGCACTTGGACACTGTGTCCTCAGTTAACTGTTGGATGTAATCAAACCTCTGTCTCCCTCTACAGTTTTACCCTCTAAAGCTCCCTCTAGCACCATAGAGGTTATTCCATAATGACGTAACACATCTCCTGTCATCGTGTACCTTCTTTTTTTCAGTGTTTCCAATGTATTCCTCTCTTCGCCGGTTCTGCAAATAACCTCATTTATTATCTTATCAGTTCACCGGATGTTCAACATTCTTCTGCACCACGACATCTCAAATGCTTCTATTTTCTTCTGTTTCGGTTTCCCCACTGTCTATGATTCACTACTATACAATGCTATGCTACAAACGTACGTTCTTCTAAATTTCTTCCTCAAATTAAGGTTCAAATGGCTCTGAGCATTATGGGACTTAACATCTGAGGTTATCAGTCCCCTAGAATTTAGAACTACTTAAACCTAACTAAGCTAAGGACATCACACACATCCATGCCCGAGGCAGGATTTGAACCTGCGACTGTAGCTCAAATTAAGGCCTATGTTTAATACCAGAAGACTTCTCTTGTTCAGAAATGTCCTTTGCCACTGCTAGGTAGTTTTTTGTGTCCTTGCTTCGTCCGTCACTGGTATTTTTGCTTTCATGGTATCAGAATTCCTTAATTTCGTCTACTACCTGTTTCTCCCTGTTCACATTTCCATTTTTCATCTTCTATACGTTAATGTCTTAAGTATTTGATATTAAATCGAACGAGGTGGCGCAGTATCTAGCACACTGGACTCCCACTGGGGAGGCTGACGGTTCAAATACGCGTCCGGCTATGCATATTTAGGTTTTCTGTGATTTCTTTAAATTGTTTCAGAAATATGCTGGGTTGGTTCCTTTGATTTGTTTCTCCGTCCTATTCCGAGCTTGTGTGTGTATCTACCGTTGCTGAAACCTTTCAGTGAAAATCTCAAAACATTCTTAGTGGATGTACTCATACAGCTTTTTACTTTAGTGGCGCACTGTAACAAACACTTCAAGGTTCTTATTCACAAGCGTCAGTAGTGAAACCAGGCAAAAATTGCTGTGGGGATAAAAACCACCTGCCTACCAAAGGTGTGCGGATGCGAGTGAAAAAAAGGCGTACCCTTTGACGCGTGAATTTCCAGAATTTATTGACCAAGTATTTGATAATGGGAGCACTTAGCGACTTGCAATAACCTTTACACAAGATTTCAAATACCTACGGTATCTTTTCTCGCTGATAATCACTGCAACATGATAAAAGTAAAAGCGTTTATCGCTTACTACTTTTCTACTGTTCATGCTGGAAAAGTAACACGTGAGACATGACGTTACAATTTCTTACTTCTTTGCTTCAGATTATCTTCGGGGCACATTTTGCAGGTAGTATTTACACATAGCACTGAATGTAACTGCAAAATTATAACAAGTGCGGCATGTAGTTGAAGAGATATGACATCATAAACAATGAGACGCGTGAAAAAGTGCCAGATCGTGCATGATGTTTAAATTCATTACATCTTTGCTAGCAACTCTATTCGCAATAAATTTCGCAGACAGTATCTGAATATGTCTCTGAACATACCCACAATATTACATCATTGTTCGACACACTGCTCGGGAGATATTATGTCATGCACAATGAGATGCGTGAGAAATTGCCGCATCGTGCATGACATTTAAATTTATTACTTCGTTGCTACTAACTCCATTCACAAAAGATTTTGAATGCAGTATCCAAATTTTTTTTTTTTTTTTTTTTTTGTTTTTTTTTTTTTTTTTTTTGTTTTTTGGTCATCAGTCTACTGACTGGTTTGATGCGGCCCGCCACGAATTCCTTCCCTGTGCTAACCTCTTCATCTCAGAGTAGCACTTGCAACCCACGTCCTCAATTATTTGCTTCACGTATTCCAATCTCTGTCTTCCTCTACAGTTTTTGCCCTCTACAGCGCCCTCTAGTACCATGGAAGTCATTCCCTCATGTCTTAGCAGATGTCCTATCATCCTGTTTTCCACATATTCCTTTCCTCTCCGATTCTTCATAGCACCTCCTCATTCCTTACCTTATCAGTCCACCTAATTTTCAACATTCGTCTATAGCACCACATCTCATATGCCGCTAAATACACCTACAATATTGTACCATTGTACTACACACAGTTCACGAGATAGGACGTCATAAACATCAATCACAAGGCCAAATGCTGCGTGATACAGGCATGGACGCACAGCTATAATTAAATACTTGGAGAACGCCGGGTTTCTCTGATAGTCAAGTACTAATTAAACACTTACGTGAACAATAAACTAAAAGAGAGAAGAAATACCAGTTTTGAACATCGCAGCGCACTTCAGTCGGAGGTAGATTGGAACAAGCGGATCGGAAGTGACCGTCTCAACAGGATATTCTCGAAAATGCATAACCACAGACGGGCGTGCAGTGACTGGCCTAATTGCGAAATGTAAAAGACAGCTTTCTCGATCATGGATGAATCCTCGAATCTCGGTCCAGTTGTTAAATTATAGAGACTCATAAAATTCACATTTAACAGGCCGAAAAAGTCCCAAACTTCTTTCTTTCGCTGTTGGCCTAGACCGGCAGATAAACTCACCATAGCTGACGAGTTGGTGCGTCGAATCCCACATACGGCGGAGTCTTCTGTCAACCGCTAATCAGTCGGCCGACGTGTGATCGGCTGACCATTAGAAATATAAGTGCGGCCTCCGCTTCACCACCTCTCTAAGCCCAGAGCATGTGCTTCCGCATCTTCATCCAGACTACCCACTTCTGCGTTCTCCTCCAGACTGTCAAAAAATATTCTGTCTTCCCTCTCTGCTTTTCACAAAACTCGCGCAGAAGAGTACTCCACCAATCAGAAGGCTTCGTGAATCATTGCCCAATCAGAAACTATTTGAAAGTTAGACGCAACGCCCTACCCAGCAAAAGCTTAGTAAGTTATCCAGTGGGCTCCCTTCCTGCAGGTACACAGGTATGAGAAAGCCAAGCGCCCAACTCCTTATCAGGTATCTTCTTACGTCGGCCAATGGGCTTTGTTCCAACGTCAGACACTTTTGGAAAACAACATCTTAATCTTTCACTTTCAAACACTTTTTTACAGGGGCTAATCGGCTTCCTCCCCATCTCACGAGGCAGAGACTTGTTTACTTCAGGTGGAGTGGCATCACGTATTAACATATTCCGGCCAGCCCGGGGATCCTCAGCTTTTCTACGAAAAGCGCTACCGGCGAAAAACAACATTATTTGCTTCTCGATATTTGAAGGGTGCTGATCTTGCAAGAAGTCGTCAGTTACTGAGAAGCCTCTCCAATTGCTCGATCAGAAGTTTTGTTCTATCGACACGACCGGTGGTAAACAAGTGTAACTGAATCTCTCAATAACACGGAGATATGAATATTTTGACACGTTTTTATCAGGCCACTTTCTTGTCTGTTTATTCGGTACGAGTTTTGCAATTGATTTTAAACTAACTTTTCGAAGAGCTAGAAAATTAAGATTTTCAAGATAGCTCAGAAATTGAAAACAATGGGATATTAACTCGCTTTCCTGTCTAGTGTGTGGTGGAGTGTAAGTCGTGTACCACTGCTATTTTTTCCTATTTCTGTTCCACTTGCGTTTGTTCCGTGGAAAGATCTTTTGCTGTTGAGCCTGGGCGTCTGAGCTCGATTCTCTCTGATTCTCGCCTAGGATGTCTTTTCGTAAGATAAGTGTGGGAGGAAATAATGTACTGGTTGACTCAGGTAAAGAGAAAATCAAATAACTCTAAAATTTACCACATGTCCCTATTGAAATCTCATCAAAATGGTCGAAATCGATGAAAACGCGCAAGACTAGAAAGCAGAAAATATGTATTTAAATAAAATCTTTTTCGCATAACACGTTTTTAAAAGGGATTACAAAGTACAAAATAATTTCTCCTTGCCTTTTACAGATTCCTAAACTACACAGACATTCCTGAAAATTTGTGTTGTGAATTTGAAATAGCTATGAAAATTCTTGAATTTAAAACGCAAAATGAAGGTTGCATGCAATACATAATGTGAATGATGTAATATTCTCATTACAGAAACTTATTTGCGCGCAGATCGCAATAAAATAATACAGGCAACTAGCTTCGGCACATTACATTGCCATATTCAGATCTGAAGAAGTATTACAAAAATTTTTTGCAGCCTCGTAGTCGTTATTCGATATAAAGAAGAAATTACAAAAGGCGCATTACATACCATCTACATACATAGACGATTACACTGTTCTATGTAGTGCACGGTAATTTAGTCATGGACTCGGGAGCAATTGTTATATGAGTAGAAGTTGTCATGGTAAATCCAATGTCAAAAATATAGCCTGCTTGAGATGAACATTCCTCATTGAGAAAGACGCTCCATGTGACTTATACAATATACAGTAAAATCACGATTGCGCCAAACACTGACAAAAGTTTGTAATAAAATATATTTGGTTCGTAGGAGCTCATAGGTGCCTGCTGTATCCAAAAAGACAGCTGACGCCACACTGCTGGGCAGTACTCAAACAGATTATGTAGTGTTTAGGTGGCGGCAGTCTTTTACATGATAACTTAGCGACATAACAAATAAATATTTTCAGTGTTTATATAATATATAAAAGGATGTTGATAGCTTACAAAACGATTTTTTTGTAACTATAAACAAGCTGTATAAGTTTCTTTATATTAAAAGATAGCAAGTGGCATTACTGACGAGCTACAACAAACATACAGTTTGAAAGTGTCGTACCGGCAATACAGTTTGTTCTGAACATTGTCAGATCATTGTACAAACATTTTAAAAGTTCATCGACTGAAATCACAGGATAAAATGGGGTTATACAGATGGAAACAAGGAACTTGCCTAGAGGCAGTTCGTCTCAATCATCGACAAAACATTACCATATATTTAAGCACAGCATAGGAAAATATTTACAGTATTTGTTAAACACATCGAAAGTATGGTGATGAAATAGGAATACGTCTTGTAACTGGAGACAGCTGTTCCAGATATATACGGAATACACCTGTTGTTGTTGTTGTGGTCTTCAGTCCTGAGACTGGTTTGATGCAGCTCTCCATGCTACTCTATCCTGTGCAAGCTTTTCATCTCCCAGTACCTACTGCAACCTACATCCTTCCGAATCTGCTTAGTGTATTCATCTCTTGGTCTCCCTCTACGATTTTTACCCTCCACGCTGCCCTCCAATACTAAATTGGTGATCCCTTGATGCTTTAGAACATGTCCTACCAACCGATCCCTTCTTCTGGTCAAGTTGTGCCACAAACTTCTCTTCTCCCCAATCCTATTCAATACTTCCTCATTAGTTACGTCATCTACCCATCTAATCTTCAGCATTCTTCTGTAGCACCTCATTTCGCAAGCTTCTATTCTCTTCTTGTCCAAACTATTTATCGTCCATGTTTCACTTCCATACATGGCTACACTCCATACAAATACTTTCAGAAATGACTTCCTGACACTTAAATCTATACTCGATGTTAACAAATTTCTCTTCTTCAGAAACGCTTTCCTTGCCATTGCCACTCTACATTTTATATCCTCTCTACTTCGATCATCATCAGTTATTTTGCTCCGCAAATAGCAAAACTCATTTACTACTTTAAGCGTCCCATTTCCTAATCTCATTCCCTCAGCAACACCCGATTCAATTCGACTACATTCCATTATCCTCGTTTTGCTTTTGTTGATGTTCATCTTATATGCCCCTTTCAAGACACTGTCCATTCCATTCAACTGCTCTTCCAAGTCCTTTGCTGTCTCTGACAGAATTACAATGTCATCGGCGAACCTCAATGTTTTTATTTCTTCTCCATGAATTTTAATACCTACTCCGAATTTTTCTTTTGTTTCCTTTACTGATTGCTCAATATACAGATTGAACAACATCGGGAAGAGGCTACAACCCTGTCTTACTCCCTTCCCAACCACTGCTTCCCTTTCATGTCCCTCGACTCTTATAACTGCCATCTGGTTTCTGTACAAATTGTAAATTGCCTTTCGCTCCCTGTATTTTACCCCTGCCACCTTTAGAATTTGAAAGAGAGTATTCCAGTCAACATTGTCAAAAGCTTTCTCTAAGTCTACAAATGCTAGAAACGTAGGTTTGCCTTTCCTTAATCTTTCTTCTAAGATAAGTCGTAAGGTCACCTAGACTACTTAAAACAGTCCACAACTGGCTGCCAAAATCAGGGAAACATAAAATACGATTCATAATTGCTAACTAATTGTTACAGATTTTCACAGAGTACACCTATGCCACTGTAAATAGTCACCAACTAGCTACTAAAATCAGCAAAAGCATAATGATTGTGAGAGTTGGGATGTACAAGTTATTCACAACAAAAAAGTTCCGTGCACTCATCTAAAAGTTCAGAGTTCACCATTTGACGTTTGATTTTATATAACCGTTTTTACTTGCGTTTCAGTTGTTCACAGATATGTCCATGACTAAGTGACCGCTCACTACGTAGAACGGCACGATGGTCTACTTACCTAGATGGTATGTAATATGCGTATTAGAATTTCTTCTTTGTAACGAATAACGATTATTGGACAGCAAAAATTTTTGTAATAGTTTTTCACATCTAAAGAAGCAGTTTAACTTGCCAAAACTAGTTGTCTGTATATACAGGGTAAAAGTCGTCGAAGCCGGCAAACTCTGAGACGTTACACAGGACACCGAAACAAATATTTTTCTCTAATGGCATATTTTCCTGTGACGATTTTTTAAACCAGTAGAGGTATCTGTCTCTTGATGAAAATTAATTGAACTAACAAACTAATGTGTAGACCTATGAGGAGAAAAAGTAACATGAAGAAGTTTTAATTCTTTATTGCCAGGATACAACAACATTAACACAACATTAACTTCAAGTACAGTAGAGGTTCAAAAAAGCCTGCATTGAACTATAAACAGAGATTGCAACTGTCGGCCATGTTCTATTTAACACAGACGAAGACTGCAGGAGTGTCCTTAGTTCATACTGGATGTGATGCTATCCGGGCAACCAGACCCTCCTCAGATTCAACAGGTGTTTTGTAAACAAGATTTCACATCTTTCCTCACACAAAACAGGCCAGAGGGACTTGGTCAGGGGATAACCATCTGGTTCCAGGTGGTTCACACGCTCAAGTCACTTGAACTGCTAATGAAGGACATTTCTTACATTCCTCTGGAACGTCCACCTTTTACTCGCAACTGCACGAGTGCTGAGAACGAGTATTAAAAGAATACTCGTTGATAATAATGGCATTAGAGAAAAATGTTTGCTATGGTGTCTCGTGCAACATATCTGAGTTTGTCGGTTTAAATAATTCTCATCCAGTTTATCTATTGCAATCTGGACAAATATACTGCTCCAGTAAGAAAATTACATGATTCAAATACTGACATCGATGTCAGAGAGGCCACAGTTCGTAGTAGTTGACGGAAAGTCTTCAAGTAAAACAGAAGGATTTCTGGCGTTCCCCAAGGTAGTGTTATAGGCCATTATCCTATATAGAGGATTTGGAGGACAATCTGAGCAGCTGTCGTAGGTTGTTGCAGATGAAGCTGTCGTTTATCGTACAGTGAAGTCATCAGAAAATCAAAACAAATGCAAAACGATTTAGAAAAGAAATCCGTATGATGCAATAACTGGCAGTTGATCCTAAATAACGAAAAGTGTGAGGTCATGCTCATGAGTGCTAAAAGGAATACGTTAAACTTCAATTACACGATAAATCAGTCAAATCTAAAGGCTGTAAATACCTAGGAATTACAATTACGAACAACTTAAATTGGAAGAAACACATAGAAAATGTTATGGGGAAGGCTAGCCAAAGACTGTGTTTTATTGGCAGGACACTTAGACAATGTAATAGATCTACTAAAATGACTGCCTACACTGCGCTTGTCCGTCCTCTTTTAGAATAGTACTGCGCGGTGTGGGATCCTTACCAGACAGGATTGATGGAGTACACCGCAAAAGTTCAAAGAAGAGCAGCACGTTTTGTATTACCGCGAAATATGGGAGAGAGAGTCAGTAGAATGATACAGGATTTGGGGTGGATATAATTAAAACAAAGGCGTTTTGAGTTGCAGCGGAATCTTCACACGATATTTCAACCACCAACTTTCTCCTTCGAATGCGAAAATATTTTGTTGACGCATACCTACACAGGGAGAAACAATCACCATAATAAAATGATGGTAAGCAGAGCTCGCACGGGAAGATATAGGTGTTCGTTTTTTTCCCCGCGCTATACGAGATTGGGGAGAGAATTGTGAAGGTGGTTCGATGAACCCTCTGCCAGGCACCTAAATGTGATTTGCAGAGTATCCATGTAGATGCGGATGTAGATGTCCTGTTGAAAATGTCAGGTAATCATAATGCATAACTGTTGCATGAATAGTTCACCTGCTTACTGTCACCTGTTACATGTGTCCCTCGTCTTTTGTTTTAAAGTCTACAAGTATTTTCTTCACTAACAAAAATTCAAAAGCACTATTTTTCAGAACTATCTCTATGGGGTTAGGAATTTATATTGGGCTAGGAAAAATTATTTCATGCTTCTCAGATCGTTTTAAAAACGAATGCTAGAAAAAAGTTTTGCATTTAAATAATGATTTATAGAACAGGATAGGAGACAGTTCTAATATATGTATAGTAATTTACAAGAAGGATAGAGCACTTGCTGCAGGGAAGCAACATCAATGACAAAACAGTAAAAGTGGATTTACAAAGTCTTACGGACAATACTTATTTTTCAAACAACATACTAAAACTAATCATTTGGAGTTACTATAGATGTAAAATAATTACAGTGGACGGAGGGTCCAAGTCGAGCGTTAGTTTACAGCCTGTAACGAGCAAAATTTAAATCATCGCTAACTGTAGAAACTCTAACTACTCTTGGATGCATCATCGACTGATTACAAAAGTATGCTTACAAACAATTACATACAGCTTCCAACGTGCAGGGCGACTTCAAAGGAATTGTCAGCAACGGGATGACAGATATCCAAGAAAATAGTTTTCCCTAATGTGCATTGTTCTTTGAGCGTCTTTCCTTGGATTTTTTCAGGTGGGTGTAAATTTCTCTGTAAAGTATCCCTTCCTCATTGTATGAAGGATTACGAGGTTGGGTACTGTATGGCTCTCTTATCTGAGGCGAACTGCGAAGGTGGGTTTACTTCCTGTGTTTTTTCTTGTTAATTCTGTGTGCTCCTTACATCGAGTTTTAAAATTCCTTGCTGTTCGCCCGATGTAGCTAGCCCTACAACCAGAACAGTAAATTACACATCATGCGTTCTGTTAACGTCGTGTACCAAAAGATCTAAAACTGTCGGTTGAGATTTATAGGCGATGTGTAGGTACTGAATCAATGTGAGATCTGGTAATTAAAAGGAAACGATACAAACTGCTTTTACGTTGTACCTCGTTTCTGTCAATTCATTCTTTTTAGATTTATCAATGAAGTAAATTTCATCAGTGATTGTGCTATAATAGCAATTATTCCAGGATACATTTCGCAATTAAGTTCTATTTCTACTTCATTAGCATGTAGTGAGAGTTTAAGAAGTCTATCGTAGAATGAAAAAAGGACTTTTTAAATTGAGGAAGATGACATGTGGCACGAATACTGACTTCGGAAAATGTAGGTTTATGATAATACCATAAGCATGTCTATGTTGGTTTATGGCAATGGAAAGATCAAAAAACTTATACTGTTATCACATTCTTGCTCAACTTTAATTTCAATATAATTATGCATATAAATGCTTTTGCTAATTGGTCTTTTTTTTTATTGTGAGTCACAGAATAACACGAAAAATGCATCAGCATAAGGGAGTCATCGAAGAATTAATTTTCCCTGTGACTGACGAAAATATCTCCCAGTCTATCTGCCACCGGAGATTCCATAGCAAATCCATATTTCTGAAGGTAGAAATTGTTTAGAAATGTAACGCAGTTGTACTTTAGTACGATTTCCAAAAACTCGATAATTTCAATAATTGACATCGGAGGAAGTGTCTCGTATACTAGCAAATTATTTTTAATTACTATTACGGTTCTTTTTGTGGCAATATTCGTATACATATTTGCTGTGTCGAAAGAAGCGAATCTCTTATTAGCAGCAATGCAAATATGTCTAGGTAACTCCTCACGTTCGTGACCTTTTTCCACAGAGTAATAGTTTCGAAAGGTATATTGATTTATGAGCAGGTAACTGAGCTTTTCCATCAGGAAACAGCCAGGTTCATTTACTGTATAGCATTAACTATTGGGGTGGCAGCATTTTTCTTGTGAGTTTTAATCTGTTCTCGGATTCATCATTTTCAAGCTTTTTGTCTTTTGTCATTGAATAAAAAGGAGTTACTATTGATTTCGTGATCTCTATTTGAAGTTCACTTGTTAAGTAACTACTTATTACTGTAACATCATTTTTCGAGAAAAAATTTTCGCCTTTCTCAGTATAACCGTGAGTATACGTAATAACCAAAGTATTCACCTTATCTGCCTTGGCGATCAAAACTTTCTGCTCTTTTAATTTCTGGTCAATGAGCCGACATACAGAAAGCTCGAAACCATTAGCTGTAGGACGGTTTGCGGCTCCACTTAGATTTTTGTAGATTCCTACTGCTAATCTCGCTTGTTCTGTTTTATTTACTTTTATAAAATCTATTGCATCAACTATTAAATTTTTAGTTTATTCCTTTCCGAAAACCCCTCCTCTACGTTTGCAGATGAAAACCCACAAGTACAAAACTGCTACCGCCGTAGTTAATGTTATAGACAAACCTGGCCCCTTTTTGGAGAAGAAAATTCAATACACCACTAAGAGATCATTATACCTTGGAAAAGGTTTCTCTGTACAAAATAAAAGAAAGACAGTTATGAACTTACAGAAACGATTAGACATTTATATTCCGGCTTCTCGATGAGCTAGTCTTGGTAATACTTGATGCACTCCTCCTATCTGATTAGAGTAATCCCAGGACTATCTTTGTTTACAACTCTCATCTTCTTAAGCATGTTCCCCTCTCTATTTACTCTAGTACTACCGATGTTTTCCTCTGTATTTTCTCCGCCTTTCTGTCACGCCTCATTTTTAGCTTTGGTAATGGTTCTTTGTGCTTCTTTCCGTTTAGCTCCACATGTTTTACGATTTTCACCAAGCCGAGAGATCAGCCATTTTTTCATCTTCATTAATTTCTCTACTTCCTCATTCCACTGTAGATTACTTTCGTTTTCTCAGTTTTGTTTTCTCCCCGTTATACAAGGAATGTTAAATTTGCCAGAAGATAACATCCATGTACACAACAGATAACCTTGCAACAAATTTGTAAACTTGCGAAGCATATGAAAAGTGGGAAGTCATAGGGTGCTGAAGTAAGCATATTAACAACGGCAGCTCATATGGCTGCGAATGATATCTTTGCCCAGTTTTATAACAAGTGCTTGGAAGGGAATCAGGTATCGAACGAATGGATAAAGATTATTGTTACTTCAATCTATAAGAAGGGACAGGCACGACGGTGGAAATTAACTGAGAATAAGTGTGATGCCATCACTACCTTCCGCCATACATTCCAAGAGTGACGGACAGAACTGGTTGTGTATTGCACAAACGCGACGTAAAGACGATTTTCTAGCCGACAAAGAAGATCAAAGAGTGTCTTACAACAGCAAAGGAAAAAAGGAACTCACTTGCAATGTCGGAAATATACCGACATGAGGAATTACTGGACGATGAATCAACACCAGGATCGCAAAACATAAGCGACATTGCAGGTTGGGGCAGGTGGAGAAATCGGGCGTGGCAGAGCACGCGCTGTATGAGATCGACCACTTAGTAGAATTGGTCGACACGGAAGTTCTGGCTGTAGAGAAGCACTATCATACTAGCTTGTTCAGGGAAGCTATAGAAATGCAAAAACACGGATAAAGCTTCAACAAGAAAGAAAAAAGCCTTAAGGTAAACGGACCCTGGCTTCCCGTACTGCTTCCCTTCGCACATAGCAAGAGGAAAGGCGCACCGGAAATGACTGCGGAGAAGCCCTCGGACGTTGGCGCGCCGGGTACATAGAGTCTCCGGCAGCGAGCTCGGCTCCATTTCACCACCGGCAATGGAGGGTGAAGCTTTGACAGTGCCAGCTACTCGTGCTGTCGAAATGTCAATAAAATCACCAGACGAACACCGGCCGAAGAACCAGAGACAGAAGCCAATAGAATTTGAGCGAAGTGAGCTGGGTCTGCCTCTCAAATCCACTTAGATTCTGAAGTTTAATGGGTAAATCGATTCTACGAAAGATATAAAATTCACAAACTTCACCCGTTCCTCATGTATTCGGGCGCCGCACATACTTGTATTTTTTTCGTATTGACCAAGTGAAGCAGAATTGGTCTCCAAGACTTTGGATGCTATGACATGACTGTTTTTAGCTATATCCTCTGGAAGAAGGATATAACTGACCCACCATTTGATGGGTTATGTACATGAGAGTGCACAAAAGAATCAACAGCTGAGTGCCTTACCAGACACTCCTCTTCTGTAGTTCTGAGAAATGCCATAGAACCACTCAGCAAATGATATTACGCCATGCCCTCTCTCCCTAAATACACGTGATTTCTTTTACGATGCTTTCAAATGTTCCTGCATGCGTTTAGCCTTGGATTCGCTGCACTTTCTATTTATGTCATTCCTTCGTGATTCATAGTCCTGTATTCCTGTCTGATCATGAGCACTTTTGTACTCCCTTCTTTCGACGATCAGATGTAATGTTTCTTCTTTTGCCCAACATTTCTTCGTAGTTGCCTTGTTGGTACCTATGCTTTTTTTCCCAACATCTGTGATTGCACTTTTTATAGATGTCCACTCCTAAGTGAGCTGCTTACTCTGATATTCCTTATTGCAGTACCCACATCCATAGTAAACTTCAAATGCGTTTCATCATTCCTCACTACTTCAGTATCCCACTTTCTATAATACTGATTCCATCAGATGATTCTTCTAAACCTCAGTATACTCACCATCATCTGATCTGATCTATATCTGCTACTACCATCTAAAATTTATTGCAAAAGTCAGTTAGTCTTTTCTCCTCTCTCATTCCCATTACCAAGGCCATGTTCTCCCGTGACCATTTCTTCTATTTCCTTCCCTACAACTGTGTTTCAATTTCCTATGGTTACTAGATTTTCATCACACTTTATGTATTGAACTACCTGGTCAGTATCCTCATACACTCTTTCTGTCTGTTCATCTTCTCCTTACGACATTGGGATGTATACCTGAACTATCGTTGACATCGTTCCTTTACTTCCAAATCTCACTGAACTGTCCGCAATAGTCACTTTCAGTGCTTTCTTCCTCATAACGAGTCCTACTCCCATTATACCGTTTTCTGCTGATTTTGATATTACCCTTTACTTCTCTGAGCACAAAATCCTTATCTTCTTTCGATTTCAGTTCACTGACCCTGCTACCTCTAGATTGAGCCTTTGCGTTTCTAACTTTCCTTCTACTTTCAAACTCCACACATTCCGTGCGCCAACACATAGAATGGTACTCCTTCATTGGTTATTCCATCTTTTTCTCATGGTCACTTCCTCACTGCTGGCCCCCAAGCGGAGATCTGAACGGGGACTGATTTGGAATCTATTGCCAATCGAGAGATCATTACGACACTTCTTTTATGAAAGGTCACATGTCCTGTGAATAATGTAAACAGCACAAATTTTAAGTGTTTTGATACTAGGAAACGCAAAGAGTGGCGTTGGTGGTGGTGGTGGTGGTGGGAAGAGGGGGAGGGTACCAGTAGGAAAGCAGAACAAAAGCAAGGGAGAGAAGGCCAAATTTTTGGAGCATAAATTATGTAAATGAATATTAGGCTAAAAATATCTCTCCAGTGTGTAAACAAGACACAAATGGTCTACTTGATGGCCATCTAGGCTCATAAATATGGTAATCAAAATGACAGTTGTGGGTCATTAATTAGATCCTAGATAAACAAAACAAAGAGTTACGAACTTCCAGCATGCTGGAGTAGCTTGGGTCAGCAACTTCTGTCAATCGAGAGTGTGATATACCGGTCCAAGTTGGCAAATATTTTACGTTTCTTTCGATGTCCAGTTTTGGGCCGAGGCCCATTTTCCAATTGACATAACAAAGTCGAAAATTACTTTTTCGAAGATATCAAAACTGTGTATGTACTGTAAATGTGCATTACACTTTTTTATGACATCTTCATAAATGTCATTTTCGACTTCGTTAGGTTGACTGGAAAATGGGTTTCGGCTGTATGCACTGTAATGTACATAACACATTTTTTTCCATCTTCGTAAATGCCATTTTAAATTTTGTTATGTTGATTTGGAAGTGAGTCTCTGCTCGAAACTTGTCATAGAATGAAAAACAAAATATTTGCAACTTGGATTGGTTGGGATGGTTGGGTTTGTTTGTGGGAGGAGACCAGACAGCGAGATCATCGGTCTCATCGGATTAGGGATGGACGGGGAAGGAAGTCGGCCGTGCCCTTTCAAAGGAACCATTCCGACATTTGCCGGGAGCGATTTAGGGAAATCACGGAAAACCTAAATCAGTATGGCCGGACCCGGGATTGAACCGTTGTGCTTCCGAATGCGAGTCCAGTGTGCTAGCCACTGCTCCACCTCACTCGGTACTGGGATTGGTTTTTCGTTCTATTGAAAACAAAGAATTCAAATGAGCAGTTTGTTTGCATTAGGATCACAAATTACGTGGTTTTCTTATGTAAGGGAAGCCGAGCAAAGTTATGTACTTCGTTACAGAAGGAAAACAATAGGCCTATTAAATCCAAATTGGCATAATCCCACTACTTGCATATACGTCTCAACTGTCATTTGTATGTATGTTAATACACGACAAATACACTGCGTGATGAACGCCAAAATTGTTGCATGTACCAAATTTAATTCTCCAGTTGTAAAGCTAGGTACGTAATGCAAACAGGTAGGAGTTATAAAACTCGATATAAGGAACAGACAGAATTAAGAAGAAAAACATGTCAAGTATATCCACTTCCACATTTCACCTCATAAAACATACTGACCTGGTACTCAGCATCGAAAAAAGTCTCCCAGTCCTTCATACAACGAGAAAGAGAAACTTCATAGACATTTGTCACCAGACGGAAATTGATGAACACCTGAAAAAATTCGAGAAAAAGACACTCAACGAGCAATGCTGATTAAGGAACACCAGTTTCTTAGTTATCTGCCGTCCCATTTTTGACAATTTCCTTTAAAGATGCTTCACACATTATCATCTGTATCTAGATGTTTGTTAACAGTCAACGATGTGTCCAAACTACGCTAGAGTCCTCAACAGTTGCTGATGGTTTTAATTTTGTTCATGAGAGGACATAACCTTACACTCGATTTGGATACCACATCCACTGCAACTGTCTCACACTTTTATTAAATCCCAATAATTACTTTTAATTACTTTTAGCATCTTTTCTGAAAAATATGCATTTTGAAATTTTTAGACATGTCACAATATAATTCTTTTTCATGCTGGTGCATGCTAATAGATTTAATATATTGAACTGAACTGTGTTATAACTATGACGTGCCCATTTTTTTCTTATGGGGCACAAAACTTTTTAAATTCACTTTACTTGCATTTTTTATCATTGATTTTGCTTCCCTAGGGCATGAGGTAAGTTATGTAATGATTTTGCAAACATAGCGCACATATATTAGATTTTTCACCTTCCCTATTATATATATATTGCGGCTTTATTGATGGCCGCTTTCAGCATCTGGCAAGGTCGCCTATCCCCTCCCCTCCCAACCCGCACGTAACTCTCCTTCAATTGTTTTAATATCTGCACCTGGCAGCGAAAGGTTAGTCGCTATCAATGAAAATCACTCAAAAAGCAAAAGAAGTTTGAAAGTAAGTATTTATTCATCAATAACTTTTAATATAATTATCAATCATTTATAAATATATTCGTTTATGGTTACGATTCCCTATTTTTTTTTATTCCAACAGCACACTGAGCCTTAGCATGAGTGACAGATGAGGACAATCAGGTGTTCAGTATGCCATTGTGTGCCCCACCACAGCAGCAGCAGCAGTAGCATCCCGCAGACGACCTTCCAGATTTATCAGCCCAACTAGCATGCAACTATTATGTGACTCCACTAGAACTCCCTCAGATAGTAGCCTCAGCTCAGTCCCACAACATTATTATTGTTCACCAACAAATATAGTGCGACAGCTAATCGTTCTAAATATATGAATGTAGGCCTAACGCTTGGCAGTGATTTTGGAGTAGTTACAGAAGTAAAAAACATTCAATGTGTTGATGTTGAAGTGCAGTTTTCATGGTATCAATGGGACTACCTGCGTAGAATGAGAGTTTACAGAGAAGAAAATGACAATGGATTACAGTCCGTGTGCTTGGCCATTAGGTTGCACAGGAGATCTGTACATTTACCTAATGCATTCAAGTGGTCTGAATTTGCATGGTTTATTCTGCACACTAGCAATTGCATTAGACAGGCTAGCACACTGGCATCTATATATTAGAGCTGCATACTATGACACTGTAGAGTATTCGTGTGTTAATATACAATGAAATTAGAACAGTACATAAATGCATGTATTCACCTGGTATCAATGAATGTTAAGTGTTGGATCTTTGATGTTAAATCTACGGCGGCAGAATTTACTGGAGGAACACCTACGAATGTAATTGCACCTATAGGTTTGAATATGATTCAGCCTGAATTCAAACCATATAGAAAACATTTGTTGTAAAAATAACTTAATAACACACACACACACATATATATATATATATATATATATATATATATATATATATATATATATATATATATATATATATATATATATAATGTAAATCTCTGAAAATAGTTTTTTTGCTGTTTGTAGTAATCATCTCTCTCTCTCTCTCTCTCTCTCTCTCTCTCTCTCTCTCCCTCTCTCTCTCCCTCCCCCCCTCTCTCTATCTCCCTCTCTCTCCCTCTCTCTCTTGGGCCACAAACTTCCATAAGGGCTAGTCCTTGCGTATATGTCTAAGATTTTAGTGCAGTTCTCGAAGCCAGACAATATCGGTATGTGTGTTCTGGATCTCTCCAAGCTCCACACACACACACACACACACATATATATATATATATATATATATATATATATATATATATATAGAGTACACACACACACACACACACACACATATATATATATATATATATATATATATATATATATATATATATGTGTGTGTGTGTGTGTGTGTGTGTGTGTGTGTGTGTGTGTGTGTGTGTGTGTGTGGAGCTTGGAGAGATCCAGAACACACATACCGATATAGTCTGGCTTCGAGAACTGCACTAAAATCTTAGACATATACGCAAGGACTAGCCCTTATGGAAGTTTGTGGCCCAAGAGAGAGAGGGAGAGAGAGATAGGGGGGGGGGGGAGGGAGAGAGAGAGAGGGACATGATTACTACAAACAGCAAAAAAACTGTTTTCAGAGATTTACATTTTTTGTTTTCTCACTAATGCTACATTGGGTTTTTTACTATTTCTTATATATGTATAGCAACGTAAATAATTTTTAGAGTCTTGAAAAAAGACCAGTTTATGCAATATTGTACAGGTACGTTTTTCACACTAATACTGTTATGGTTTTTTCCATATGGTTAATACACTCATATACAGAACGAAAAGATGACCTATATATACAGTACTGCAGAGGTATATTTCTTCACACTAGTACTACTGCAGACATTTTTTTCTATGTAGTTCACACAATTTGTGCAGATGATGTTTCAGTGTGAAGATCCATAGTGGAAATGGTGCATGTGGAGCTTGGAGAGATCCAGAACACACATACCGATATAGCCTTGGTTCGAGAACTGCACTGAAATCTTAGACATATACGCAATGACTAGCCCTTATGGAAGTTCGTGGCCCACTTAAAATTTTCGATGGTAACATATTCTGTTCCTCCATAACACCCATCAGGTCGATCAACTTAGTGAATTTCGTAATGGTTTCTAATAGTCTCGGAGGTTTTGCCACAAACAGAATCATTTATTAATTTATGAGAATATTTTTCAATAGTCTCTTCATATATTTTCATCGATGTATTCCTTCAACCAGGGACTCTGCTTGAAGTTGATGCTGCAGGTGATTGTAATAAGTCTCACGTCAAACCTGAATCGTTGCTGGAGGTCTCACTAATGTAGAATGTACCTCGCTTATTCCCCAGTGTGCTCATCAGCTTGGGGATGGAACCATTTCATGGGACTAGGTGCTCCAGAGACAGTAACTAGTCACTGTGTACATCAAGCAAAGCTGAGAGGTATTTCAGTTTCTGCCTCCAGGACATATCCTACACCAGTATTGGCTGCTATGTTTCAGATCTCTTCTCTCAGTCTGACAAGTTCATATTTTGACAGACATTGGAACCCTCCAAACGCCAGAGATTGTTAAGTGACATGCCTGTAGAGATGTTAAGTGCCATGCCTGTAGAAATTGATCATCCAGTAGTGGATGTACCTCAAATCGTGAGATGGCATACGCTCCTCCTCACTCATTTACGGGTTGTTTGCCTTGGCGTATCTGTCCACACAGAGGCAAAGTCCCTTGCGCATACCACGCTCGAAAAGAAAAAAAATTAAGTCGACATCGGAACATCGGTCAACAAATTGATTCATGTCTTATTTAACACTGTGTTCCATAAAAGCACTGTTGTGATATAATAAAAGGCAGAATCCAGAGTGTAGCTGTCTAGGAGTACCCTCTAGAATTTCTAAAAATGTCTGCGAGCAGATATACATCTGTTTTTATGTATAGTCTAGCATATTCCTCTAAACTAGAGATGTTGAAATCCTGCCGAACATCGCCGCGTGAATTTACTCTGCATCCATTATACCAGAGGCTGTGAGTTTGCTGGTGAATACAGCTATACTGGAATGTGCGATTTCGTAAAGCTTTTCAATCGAATATACTATTCGTAAGTGAAGACTTCCTTCATTCTAATGAGGTGAATGCACAAATCTTATTGACTCCAGGGAGCGAAGTGATATTCTGGAGATGATTTGGTTGGCGTTTTCAGGTAAGATACTGATTTTGTTGTTGTTGTGGTCGTCAGTCCAGAGACTGGTTTGATGTAGCTCTCCATGTTACTCTATCCTGTCCAAGCTTCTTCAACTCCCAGTACCTACTGCAACCTACATCCTTCTGAATCTGTTTAGTGTATTCATCTCTTGGTCTCCCTCTACGATTTTCACCCTCCACTCTGCCCTCCAATACTAAATTGGTGATCCCTTGATGCCTCAGAACATGTCCTACCAACCGATCCCTTCTTCTAGTCAAGTAGTGCCACAAATTTCTCTTCTCCCCAATTCTACTCAATATCTCCTAATTAGTTATGTGATCTACCCATCTAATCTTCAGCATTCGTCTGTAGCACCTCATTTCGAAAGCTTTTATTCTCTTCTTGCCTAAACTATTTATCGTTCACGTTTCACTTAAATACATGGCTACACTCCATACAAATACTTTCAGAAACGACTTCCTGACACTTAAATCTATACTCGATGTTAACAAATTTCTTTTCATCATAAACGCTTTCCTTGCCACTGCCACTCTACATTTTATATCCTCTCTACTTCGATCATCATCAGTTATTTTGCTCCCCAAATAGCAAAACTCATTTACTACTTTAAGCGTCCCATTTCCTAATCTCATTCCCTCAGCATCACCCGATTCAATTCGACTACATTCCATTATCCTCGTTTTGCTTTTGTTGATGTTCATCCTATATGCCCCTTTCAAGACACTGTCCATTCCGTTCACCTGCTCTTCCAGGTCCTTTTCTGACTCTGATAGAATTACAATGTCATCGGCAAACCTCAAAGTTTTTATTTGTTCTCCATGGATTATAATTCCTACTCCGAGTTTTTCTGTTGTTTTCTTTACTGCTTGCTCAATATACAGATTGAATAACATCGGGGATAGGTTACAACCCTGTCTCACTCCCTTCCCAACCACTGCTTCCCTTTCATGACCCTCGACTCTTATTACTGCCATCTGGTTTCTGTATAAATTGTAAATAGCCCTTCGCTCCCTGTAGTTTACCGCTGCCACCTTCAGAATTTGAAAGACAGTATTCCAGTTAACATTGTTTCTAAGATAAGTCGCAGGGTCAGTTTTGCCTCATGTGTTCCAACATTTCTACGGAATCCAAGCTGATCTTCCCCGAAGTCGGCTTCTACCAGTTTTTCCATTCATCTGTAAAGAATTCGTTTTAGTATTTTGCAGCCGAGGCTTATTAAACTGATAGTTCGGTAATTTTCACATCTGTCAACACCTGCTTTCTTTGGGATTGGAATTATTATATTCTTCTTGAAGTCTGAGGGTATTTCGCTTGTCTCATACATCTTTGCTCACGAGATTGTAGAGTTTTGTCAGAGCTGGCACTCCCAAGGCTATCATTAGTTTAATGGAATGTTGTCTACTCCCTGGCCTTGTTTCGACTTAGGTCTTTCAGTGCTCTGTCAACCTCTCACACAGCATCATATCTCCCATTTCATCTACATCCTCCACCATTTCCATAATATTGTCCTGAAGAAAATTGCCCTTGTATAGACCCTCTACATACTCCTTCCACCTTTCTGCTTTCCATTCTTTGTTTAGAACTGGATTTCCATTTGAGCTCTTGATATTCTTGCAACTGGTTCTTTTTTCTCCAAAGGTCTCTTTAATTTTCCAGCAGGCAATATCTATCTTACCCCTAGTGATATACGCCCCTACATCCTTACATTTGTCCTCTAGCCATCCCTGCTTAGCCATTTTGCACTTCCTGTCGATCTCATTTTTGAGACGTTTGTATTCCTTTTTGCCTGCTTTCATTCACTGCATTTTTGCATTTTCTCATTTCATCAATTAAATTCAATAACCTTTCTGTTACCCAAGGATTTCTATTAGCCCTCGTCTTTTTACCTACTTGATCCTTTGCTGCTTTCACTACTTCATCTCTCAAAGCTACCCATTCTTCTTCTACTGTATTTCTTTCCTCCGTTCCTGTCAATTGTTCCCTTATGCTCTCCCTGAAACTCTCTACAACCTCTGGTTCTTTCGGTTTATACAAGTCCCATCTCCTTAAATTCCCACCTTTTTGCAGTTTCTTCAGTTTTAATCTACAGTTCATAACCAATAGATTGTGGTCAGACTCCATATCTGCCCCTGGAAATGTCTTACAGTTTAAAACCTGGTTCCTAAATCTCGGTCTTACCATTATATAACATATCTCAAACCTTCCAGTATCTCCAGGCTTCTTCCATGCATTCGGCCTTCTTTCATGATTCTTGATCCAAGTGTTGGCTATGATTAAGTTATGCTCTGTTCAAAATTCTACCAGGCGGCTTCCTCTTTCATTCCTTACACCCAGTCCATATTCACCTACTACGGTTGCTTATCTTCCTTTTCCTGCTATCGAATTCCAGTCACCAATGACTATTAAATTTTCGTGTCCCTTCACTACCTGAATAATTTCTTTTATCTCATCATACATTTCATCAATCTCTTCGTCATCTGCGGAGCTAGTTGGCATATAAACTTGTGCTACTGTGGAAGGCGTGGGCTTTGTATCTTTCTTCGCCACAACAGTGCGTTCACTATGCTGTTTCCAGTAGCTTACCGCATTCCTATTTTTTAAATTCATTATTAAACCTACTCCTGCATTACCCCTATTTGATTTTGTATTTATAACCCTGTATTCACCTGACTAGAAGTCTTGTTCCTCCTGCCACGGAACTTTACTAATTCCCACTATATCTAAATTTAACCTATCCATTTCCCTTTTTAAATTGTCTAACCTACCTGCCCGATAAAGGGATCTGACATTCCACGATCCGACCCGTGGGACGCCAGTTTTATTTCTCCTGATAACAACGTCCTCCTGAGTAGTCCCCGCCCGGAGATCCGAATAGGGGACTAGTTTACCTCTGGAATATTTTACCTAAGAGGACGTCATCATCATTTAACGATACAGTAAAGCTGCATGCCCTCGGGAAAAATTACGGTTGTAGTTTCCCCTTGCTTTCAGCCGTTTCGCAGTATCAGTACAGCGAGGCCGTTTTGTTTAGTGTTACAAGGCCAGATCAGTCAGTCATCCAGACTGTTGCCCCTGCAACTACTGAAAAGGCTGCTGCCCCTCTTCAGGAACCACACATTTGTCTGGCTTCTCAACAGATACCCCGCCGTTGTGGCTGCACCTATGGTACGGCTATCTGTATCGCTGAGGCATGCACGCCGGCCGCAGTGGACGAGCGGTTATAGGCGCTTCAGTCTGGAACCGCGCGACCGCTACTGTCGCAGGTTCGAATCCTGCCTCGGGCATGGATGTGTGTGATGTCCTTAGGTTAGTTAGGCTTAAGAAGTTCTAGGAGACTGATAGATGTTAAGTCCCATAGTGCTCAGAGCCATTTGAGGCATACAAGCCTCCCCACCAACGGCAATGTCCACGGTTCATGACCTCATCGAGCCCAAAATCATCCAAGTGCTCAACAAGAATGTGAACATCATACGCACCCAAATTATGGAAGAAGATGGTTATTTGTCGTTGAATGTAGTATTTCAAGCTGCATGCATTCTGAGCTGTACCGCAGAACTTCCCCATTAGATGATAGTGGGCTCTGCATGGAGTTTCCGAATTTCTGTCCGACAGTAGCCCACAAATAGGAAAGTCACATGTCTGCTTGTATAAGGCATCATTATCCTGCCATTTCGCCATTGGAAGCTTTTGCTATGAAGGTCATCAACATGCCACACATGTTGTTCGAGCTCAGAGAGCAACCATCTTGCAGGATTATCCCCAACGCGTGATAAAATTTATAGTAATTAGAATAATATGAGCATACAACTCCATAAGGTTCCATATGCAGTACACGTCGCTTTGTGAAAGTGGTGGGAGAGGCTATCAGATCACTTTCACAACGCACCACAGGTACTAGCTAGCACTCAAAGTCAGCGTACCGAATGAAGGGACACTGTTCCCCGTGATGGGTATCCTTAAACTTTAAGAAGTTTTTTTTCCCGGTATGCATGTCTGCACTTACTGGTTCCTGGTTAGTAAAAGAGTCAAAGCATATGTTGCAAAAATGCCGTATACCATAATGCTTCGACATTTGTGCGGAGAGGAGCCGGGAATTGCTTTTCATCCAGATGTAGTAATGCTTATCACCCTCGGAGAATAACAATAAATCTATGTGTCTGCGATGCTTACAGGTTACTTTGGAAAAGAAGAAGAGTTCGACTAATTTGTGCCTTCCATCTCCTGGCCTGCTTTCATTCTTATCTACATCCGGATCATAAACTTGAACTGAATAATCAGAGATTTGTCTCTCGAATTTTGGTAAGTGTGGGATGGTGATGGGGAATGAGTTACCTTCAAAGTTATAATGACCGCAGACGTTAGCTGTTTCATATGTAACCAAGTGATACGTGTTTTGTGTAATTTCTGTCACAGGTCAAAGCGCCCATGGAAAGCAACATTTATCATCTTTTATTGAGATTTTGGACGTTAATACATTTTAACGGCAATATCTGGAGGACGAAGACGGTAATTGGCCAGTCTGTAATTGTATGAATTGTGAACTTTAAGTTGACCATACAGACATGCTGTCGATGGCGTCATGCAATAAAGTAAGCCTGATTTGCATCCTCATAGCTGCGCTACTAGAAAAAAAAAAAAAAAAAAAAAAGTACAGATGGCTCTAAGCACTATGCACTATAGGACTTAACATCTGAGGTCATCAGTCCCCTAGACTTAGAACTACTTAAACCTAACTAACCTAAGGACATCACACACATCCATTTCCGAGGCAGGATTAGAACCTGCGACCATAGTAGCAGCGCGGTTCCGGACTGAACCGCCTGGAACCGCTCGGCCACAACGGCTAGCAGTTGCGCTACTGGCAACACTTACTTACGTCGCACAACTCCTTCTTCGTGTTGCGTTTTTTTGCCATCACTATGCCCGAAGATTAATTACATTATTACAGAGTGAAATTTTCACTTTGAAGCGGAGTGTGCGCTGATATGAAACATTCTGGCAGATTAAAACTGTATGTTACCCTGAGACTCGAACTCGGTACCTTTGCCTTTCGTGGTTAAGTGCTCTACCATCTGAGCTACCCAAGCACAATTCACGACCCGTCCTCACAGCTTCACTTCCGCCAGTAACTCGTCTCCTACCTTAATTACGTTATTATTTAATTACATTATTATTTAGACTGAGTCATTCCACTCTAATAGCCGAATTGTGCGCGCTGAATAGTGTAATAGTGTTAAGATTATTTCCAGAAGGAATAACGTGAGTCGAGTCAAAGATTCTCTCTATCTGTTTGCTCTGGTTACTACGCCGACGACTGATTTCTGTTGACACCAAGATCAACGAGAGAGAAACTACATCGAAAATCTTCATTAAAAATATCGTACACAACATACCTTGCTCTCAAGCAGTAAATTAATAACTTTTAGACAAAGTATTGCCTATTGAATTAAGACGTTTGGTTAGACACAACTGAAAACGACTGTTAAATTTAAAATTATATGTCCGCTGATTCCTGGTAGCACAAGCAAATCGGACTTCGTGAATGGAAAACAAGCAAGTTCTATGTCATACGTGTGACTAACAATCACCTTCATTAGATGGCCACAGTGGGGTCTGATCAGATCAAGGCCAAGCCGACTAATTCTGACTGTAAAAACTCACCGATTGTCCCATGAGATGAGATATTAAAATGTAATATTGTGAGTATAATAAAAGACAACAGTACAGTGGATTCCTTTTCAACTTAACTTATTACTCACTAAGTATAATTGCATGGACCATTTAACAGAAAAGAAGAGAATAGTAAAAGCAAATAACTCAAAAATGACGTTCTTCTTTCTTACTCTTGGAGATGAGAATTAAATCAGCGTTATTACAACTCCTCATAATAAGTAAATCCTTTTCTCCCACTAACATAATTGTTACCGTTCAATAAAACAATACTGTCTTTTCAAATCAAGTTTTACAGACTAAGAAATAAAATAAAAATAACACTGATTCCTTTCCGGTCCCCTACAGTCCTAATAGTCTCACTAATATACACTGAGGTGACAAAAGTCATGGTCTAGCGATTTGCACGTATACAGAGGGTGTTGGTGTCGCGTGCACAAGGTATGAAAGGGCAGTACTTTGGCGGAGCTGTCACTTGTACTCTGATGATTCTTGTGAAAAGGCGCGACGGGAATTAACAGGCTTAGAACGCGGAATAGTAGTTGCAGCAAGACGCATGGGGCATTCTATTTCGGAGATCGTTAGGGATCTCAATATTCCGAGATCCATAGTGTCAAGAGAATCCCGTGAATACCTAATTTCAGACATTACTTCTCACCACCGACCACACAGTGACCGACGGCCTTCACGTAACGACCGAGTGCAGCGGCGTTTGCCTAGATGTGTTATTACTAACAGACTAGCAACACTGCGTGATATAACCGCAAAAATCAGTGTGGGACATACGACGAACGAATTCCTTAGGACACTGCTGCGAAATTTGGTGTTAATGGGCTACGGCAGTAGACGACCGACGCGAGTGCCTTGACTAACAGCATGAAGTCCCCTGCAGCGCCTGTCCTGGGCAGGTGACCATACGGGCTGGACACTAGAGGACTGGAAAGATGTAGCCTGGTCGGATGAGTTCTAATTTCAGTTGGTAAGAGCAGATGGTAGGATTCGAGTGTGGCGCAGATCCCACGAAGCCGTCGACTCAAGTCGTCAACAACGCACGGTTCAAGTTGGTGGTGGCACCATAATGGTATGCTTTGTGTATACATGGAATAAAGTGCGTTTTCTGATCCAACTGAATCGATCATTGACTGGTACAAGTTACATTCGGCTAGTTGGAGACCATTTGCAGGAGGTCCGACACGGTATTTAAGAGGTAACGTATAACTTTTGTCACACAAGTGTTTGAGATGCCACAACGGAAAGGAACACGGTAACACCTGTTGTTAATTGTCACTATCGATAACTACTGAAGTCGGTTATCTTTGGTTGTGTGGAGGTACATGTGACTACAGTGTGTGTGTATTTGTGTGTTGTGTGTGTGTGTGTGTGTGTGTGTGTGTGTGTGTGAGAGAGAGAGAGTGTTAACGTTCCGGATTTGCTCTGCAAACCAACGTTTTAAATTCCCTTACAGAGCCTTTTTTTTAATTCCCTTGCATATCCCTTACTCGCAGCAGTGTTGTCTTGAAAATGACACCGGCTGCATTCCCATAAATTATTTCAGTATGCACGGATAGTTTACCGATCATAACCTGCATCCGCATTATCGGTTACTAAATACACTACTGGCCATTAAAATTGCTACACCACGAAGATGACGTGCTACAGACGCGAAATTTAACCGACAGGAAGAAGATACTGTGATGTGCAAATGATTAGCATTTCAGGGCATTCAGACAAGATTGGCGCCGCTGGCGACATCTACAACGTGCTGACATGAGGAAAGTTTCCAACCGATTTCTCATACACAAAAAGCAGTTGACCGGCGTTGCCTGGTGAAACGTTGTTGTGATGCCTCGTGTAAGGAGGAGAAATGCGTAACATCACGTTTCCGACTTTGATGAAGGTCGGATTGTAGCCTATCGCAATTGCGGTTTATCATATCGCGACGTTGATGCTCGCGTTGGTCTAGATCCAATGACTGTTACCACAATATGGAATCGGTGGGTTCAGGAGGGTACTACGGAACGCCGTGCTGCATCCCACCGGCCTCGTATCACTAGCAGTCGAGATGACAGGTATCTTATCCGCATGGCTGTAAGGGATCTTGGAGCCACGTCTCGATCCCTGAGTCAACAGTTGGGGATGTTTGCAAGACAACAACCATCTGCACGAACAGTTGGACGACGTTTGCAGCAGCATGGACTATCAGCTCGGAGACCACGGCTGCGGTTACCCCTCACGCTGCAGCACAGATAGGAGCGCCTGCGATGGTGTACTCAACGACGAACCAGGGTGCACGAATGGCAAAATGTCATTTTTTCGGATGAATCCAGGTCCTGTTTACAGCATCATGATTGTCGCATCCGTGTTTGGCGACATCGCGGTGAGCGCACAATGGAAGCTTGTATTCGTCATCGCCATACTGGCGTATCACCCAGCGTGATGGTATGGGGTGCCATTGGTTACACTTCCGGTCACCTCTTGTTCGCATTGACGGCACTTCGAACAGTGGACGTTACATTTCAGATGTGATACGACCAACGGCCCTACACTTCATTCGATCCCTGCGATACCGTACATTTCAGCAGGATAATGCACGACCGCATGTTGCAGGTCCTGTACAGGACTTTCTGGATACAGAAAATGTTCGACTGCTGCCCTGGCCAGCACATTCTCCAGATCTTTAACCAACTGAAGACGTCTGGTCAATGGTGGCCGAGCAACTGGCTCGTCACAATACGCCAGTCACTACTCTTGATGAACTGTGGTATCGTGTTGAAGCTGCATGGGCAGCTGTACCTGTACACTTCATCCAATCTCTGTTTGACTCAATGCTCAGGCGTATCAAGGCCGTTACTGCGGCCAGAAGTGATTGTTCTGCGTACTGATTTCTCAGGATCTATGCACCCAAATTGCGTGAACATGTAATCACATGTCAGTTCTAGTATAATATATCTGTCCAATGAATACCCGTTTATCATCTGCATTTCTTCTTGGTGTAGCAATTTTAATGGCCAGTAGTGTTTTTAGAGGGTTAAATACAGTTAAGCAGTTTTTTTTAAGAGGAGATCAAAATAACAAAATTTCACCTCTCCTCCAGTAGGTACCCTCGACTGAAGGGATGCTAGGGGTGGGTGCTGGTCTTTGGCGAACAGTGAAGAGGTCTGCCACGTGGCGCGGCGGCCTAAACGGCTGGAGAGAGCAGCTGCGCGCGACAGCTCGCTGACAACTATTGGCCACTCGTGAGCGCGCGCTACTCCGCCACTGTGCCCGCCTGCCACACCACAGCCCCACGCCGGCTGCTTCTCACTGGGATCCCGAGCTCATCAACCTCTGCGTCGGCCGCCAGTGAGTGGGTCAAACAGTAACGCACTATTAAATTACTGCAGTGGGATCGTCTTTACTTAGACGCATCTCTTCTTGATTACAGATTGAAAGAAGTGGATTCTACAGTGATGAGACAAAGAAACTAGTACACCTGGCTAATTTCGAGTAGGGCCCCCGCGAGCATGTAGAAGTGCTGCTATATGAGGTGGAATGGATTCGACACCATGAATGCTGCAGGGCTGTCTATGAATCTGTAAGAGTACGAGGGGTTGGAGATCTCTTCTCAACACACGTAACAAGGTATCCCAGATATGCTCAATAATGTTCATGTCTGGGGAGTTTGGTAGCCAGACGAAATGTTCCTGGAGCCACTCTGTTGCAATGCTGGACGTGAGGGGTGTCGCATTGTCCTGCTGGTATTGTCCAAGTCCGTCGGAATGCACAATGCACATGAATGGATTCAGATGATCTGACAGGATGCTTACTACGTGTAAGAGTCGTATCTAGACGTATCAGGGGTCCCATATCACTCTACCTGCACACGCCCCACACCATTATAGAGCCTTCACCATCTTGAACAGTCCTCTGCTGACAAGCAGGATCCATGGGTTAATGAGGTTGTCTCCATACCCGTACACGTCCATCCGGTCGATACAAGTTTAAATGAGACTCGTCCGACCAGGGAACATGTTCCCGGACATCAACAGTCCAACGTCGGTGTGGAAGCCCAATCGATAATATTTCGTTGAATGGGTCGCATGCTGACACTTGTTGATGGCCCAGCGCTGAAATCTGCAGCAATTTGTGGAAGGGTTGCACTTCCATCGCGTTGGACGATTCTCTTCAGTCATCGCTGGTCCCGTTCTTGCAGGATCTTTTTGCGGCCACAGCGATGTCAGAGATTTGATGTTTTACCGGATTCCTGATATTCACGGTACAGTCGTTAAGTTGTAGTACGGGAAACCCCCCCCCCCCACCCCACCCCTTCATCGCTGCCTCGTAGATGGTGTGTCCCATCGCTCGTGCGCCGACTGTAACACCACGATCAAACTCACTTCCATCTTGATAACCTGCCATTGTATCAGCAGTAACCGATCTAACAACAGCACCAGTCACTTGTTGTCTTATATAGGCGTTGCCGACCGCAGCGCCGTATTCTGTGTGTTTGCCGGCCGTAGTGGCCGTGCGGTTCTAGGCGCTACAGTCTGGAGCCGAGCGACCGCTACGGTCGCAGGTTCGAATCCTGCCTCGGGCATGGATGTGTGTGATGTCCTTAGGTTAGTTAGGTTTAATTAGTTCTAAGTTCTAGGCGACTGATGACCTCAGAAGTTAAGTCGCATAGTGCTCAGAGCCATTTGAACCATTTCTATTCTGTGTGTTTACATGTCTCTGTGTTTGAATATGCGTGCCGATACCAATTTCTTTGGCGATTCATTCTAGTGCCACTGTTCAGGAAAGAAAGTAGGAGAAAATGTTCTGATTGCACACTGTCCTAAGATATTGAAAAAGATTACTGAGAAAACATTAAAATCGTTCTTTTAACGGACATTATATTCGCCGTTGATTGCAGCAGTTATTTCACAATAACAGTACGGCCTTTGCGCCATTTTCAAGTGGTTCTGCAAATGATTTTGCTTCAGCACATGTCATATTTAAAAATCCTCCAACATGTGTACATGTCAGTTTGAAAAATAGGCCTTTTCGCTGTAGAAATACATAACACCAGACGAGTGCGAAGCTCTGTACATCGTGAAATGATGCAAATTACGAGAAACGTTACCAATATTAGCATCATTCAGTTAAATCGCTGGAAATCAGTGTTCTAGCACGCTGTTTGTATGTAAACAGTACCATTTGAAAATGGCCCAAAGATAGAAATTGCAACTGTGAAATGAATAATTTCTTCTCTCAACGGCGAATATGAGGTTCTTTAAAAATTCTACATGACTGTGAACCCCGAACATAAGAAGGTAATCATTTCAGATCGTTGCTAGAAAACTAGTTTAAAGAGGAACAACGTGGATTCAGAAGCAGTACAAGAACAACAGAGCTCATATTTATACTAAGATAGTTAATGGAAAAGCATTGGGAAAAGGGAAAAATCTCATGCTCATTTGGGAAAAGCATATGACACTGAGCCATGCTGTAATATCTGGGAGCATTTAGAAAAATTAATGATTCCAAACTCCCTGACAGGAAAGATGCAACTGCTATGTGAAAGTGGGTAATGACAGATCGGAGGAGTTCAGGAGGGAGAAAGGAGTGTAACAGGGCAGTGCACTTTCCCTCATTACTTGGTACTGGATGTGATTAGAAAAGAAATCAGGGAAATGGGAATGATGATCTCAATGCACTCCAGTCTTTGTTGTTGATTTTACTATGTTTGGAGATAAGTAAGTAGAGATACAGGAAAGATTAGATAAATGGAACTCCACGTTTAAAGAGTACCAGCCGACAGTAACCAAGAGCAAAGCTGTAGCAATTATTATGAGCAAGACACCTACCCAGGGCAACCTGATGCTAGATACAGAGAAGATTCAATGCGTGGAAAATTTCAATTCCCTTTAACATTCAGTATCAAGGAAAGGAACAGTCAAATAAGAAGATCTTAACAGAGTAACAAAAGAATCTAATTTTTTTCATCAAGTGCAGAACAAGAGTATTCCTATGGGACCCAAACAGTCCATGTTCAATGAAATTACAATTAAATCAACATCATTAGCTGCTGATGGGCGTTGATATACATCAACATGGACAGTTCAAAATGTGTGCCCCAACCGGGACTCGAACCCGGGATCTCCTGATTACATGGAAGACGCTCTATCCATCTTTTTCTTCTTTTTTTTCATTTTGTTCGATATAGTTTGTTGCCTTTAGTCTGGGCGGACGTCACAAGACGTCCGTTCAAGTTGACCGTTGATTCCTTTACTCAGTTTTTTTATCACAGAGAGCAAGTAGCCCTACATCTACATCTACATCTACATTGATACTCCGCAAGCCACCCAACGGTGTGTGGCGGAGGGCACTTTACGTGCCACTGTCATTACCTCCCTTTCCTGTTCCAGTCGCGTATGGTTCGCGGGAAGAACGACTGTCTGAAAGCCTCCGTGCGCGCTCTAATCTCTCTAATTTTACATTCGTGATCTCCTCGGGAAGTATAAGTAGGGGGAAGCAATATATTCGATACCTCATCCAGAAACGCACCCTCTCGAAACCTGGCGAGCAAGCTACACCGCGATGCAGAGCGCCTCTCTTGCAGAGTCTGCCACTTGAGTTTATTAAACATCTCCGTAACGCTATCACGGTTACCAAATAACCCAGTGACGAAACGCGCCGCTCTTCTTTGGATCTTCTCTATCTCCTCCGTCAACCCGACCTGGTACGGATCCCACACTGATGAGCAATACTCAAGTATAGGTCGAACGAGTGTTTTGTAAGCCCTCTGATCCATTGAGCAATCGGGGGCACAGAGGATAGTGCGACTGCAGGGGCTTATCGCCAGCACGCTCCCCGTGAGACCCACATTCTTAACTTATAGTCCGCACACTACATTAGTAGTGCCCCTGCCATTAAACCCATTACTCGCGGCAGACAATCCACCGAATCCAGTAAGAGTTCAGGCGATTCGTGTGCATCCGCACTGAAGAAGGTCATGAGCCCGTTAGCGTTAACGATATGTTTAAAGCGTAGCACCTGCCGGTTATGACGCACATCTTGGGGTGCTGTGTAATTAACAAGGAACATCTGAGCAAGTTACAACCATGTGAGATCATATTTCTGCAATCGGTCTTGCTGAAGATTAGAAGAGATAAAATTGAGGAATGAAAACATCAAAGGAGAGATAGAGGAGGGACGCAAGCGGCTCGGTCAATGATTGAAGAACTGATTGCTGCACGGATCAAGTGGTTTGGAGATGTGAAGAGGATCAAGGACAATCACCGGCAAAACAGTACATGTATAGAAACGTACAAAGGAAAAGACCAATAGGGCGGCCGAGAAAAAAAATAGCTTGGTCAGATTAAGGAAGACTTGAAGACTAGAGGAGAAAACTGGTGAAGAATATTCAAACAAGAAGTATATCAAGAGACAGTAAATTGTTCATAAATACCCTTCCTGGCTCACTGGAAGAATACGAATATGATGATGAAGATGATGATGATAATGACGATGATGATGTTGATGATGATGATGAGAGTGGAGTAACTGCTCTTCTTATCTCCTCGTGTAACTACACACTGTATACGAGGAATAAATAAGGAACTATACCGCTCGCGATACTACCTATTTTAGTAGATATCGGTGCAGAGATTAGTGCAAACACGACCACACCATTTCAGAAGATGGCAGAAAGTAAACGTACCAAGTTTCTTTACTCTTGGTGTACTTGTCATTAGCGCCATTGGTAATGTTAGAAAACCTGTTAAACAACGACCTTTGATTAATTTTCGAGTCAGATTCCGTGAGATACAATATGAGGTTGTCGCTGTAGATGACTCTAGCGCGAGTTTCATAGCAGAGCAATGATAGATTTTAATTCAGGACGTTTCATTTTGAAAGACGCTGACAACAACGATAGGCTGCCATTCAAAGGATTTGCAAATAAGCGAGATGAAGGTCCTACGTGCACTGCTTTGCGGGCTTGTTATTGGAGGAAGGACTCTGAAGCTGCAGCCGTGAATTATGATGAGACAGATGAAACCCATCTTCCTGAAGAGAAATGCTGTCAAAACACCCGGACGCATGTTCCCGAGAAGATCACGAAATTTAAGGAATCTATAGAACCAAAGAATCAAGAGTACTTACAAGTACTAAGCTGAAATCAGACAGCCTTTTATGAAGAAAGAGGAATGCATACGAGAATGCACGCGTCAGTTTGAAGTGTGTTTGCATGAGCCATTTCGTACTAGGTCGTGGAAGATGAATTGTAATATGTGGTACAACAAGATCTTATTGAGCAATGTAACAACAGTCTGCGACTGATTACTGATTATGTTGTACTATACGCTACAGTGTCGTTTTTAGTAAGAAGGATGTAGAGTGACCTGGACTGAAGTTCGATTTGGTGTGATGAATGGTAGCTTGCTCTAGATGTGGAAAAAAGTAAATTAATCCAGATGAGTAGGAGGAAGTATTCTATAACGTTAAAATACAGTATTAGTGGTGTGCTCTCCCTAAGGCAGTAACGTAAATTATCTAGGCATAAGGTTTCAAAGCAACGTGAAATGCATCGAGTACGTAAGGTTGGTTGTAATAAGTTTCCCAAACTGCTCGAAACATAGCTGAACGTAGTTTTTCGTGAGGATACGCAGGAAGTCCCTCAATTTTCCGTTCCGGAGGAGACAAGAAGAAGTTTGCAGTGAATTGCTCTAACAATACCACTCTTTTGATCGAGTTTCATGACACTTGTCACAAATATAGGACGCACCTGAAGGTCGTAAAACAGTGGCACGTTAATACTCTGCGATAAATAAGTCAGCAGTAATGCGAGTGGCCCTTTTTTGTCAATGTGTGTGAATTCCGCATTCCACTGTACAGTACGCCGGGGATGACCGAACAGAATGAAAATTAAGCTAGTAATAACAAAGTTCAGTATTTTTATTTGTATATTTATTTGAAAGACCATTCATTAAAAGTCGCCTTTCGAATAATTTATTTTTTGCAAATCGCCCAATAATACATTCCGTACGCTCGGTCGCGACTGCTAAGCACACTACACTCATTGGCTGCTAAAAGTGAAGGTAACTTTGGTAGTATCGTTAATTCATGAACCATGTGTCTCTGCAGCACAGGCAGGCTTGTTTTCTGGAGTTGCTGAGGTGATGTGCATCGTTAGGATGTACTAAGTGGATGTTACGCGTCTATGGTTATCTCCATGTTTTCAGACCAAGCATCCATTGTTCAAAAAGAGAGATATTGTTCCTTGTTTACAACATAGTTACCTCAGTGGTGCATCTGTTACGTTCTCTTCCCGCTATTACAGAGTATATGAAGTTTCGTTTTGTTCGCATTCTCATGTTTACTAAAATTTTATGATTCGTTCAGTTCATGAATAATAACGAGCCACTATTCTAAACTGGTTTCGATATATTTTTGTACCACTGTCATTCACAGAACTCTCTCAGTTTCTGAGCTGTTCCCATCAGCTCTTATATCTGAGGGTGAGTCTATAAGTAGGTAACAAACAGGGGTAGAAACATCCTTTTCAAAATACTCCCCTTGTAAACATTAACACCTATCCTATTGTTCGGCAATGCGTTAAAAGTCTGCAGCGTAGAATTCTTATAGCAGCGTTCGCATCTAATGAGTGACCTCTCGGGATACTTACCTATACCCCATGAAAAACCAGTCGTGCCCTAAGGAAGGCCGTTGCAATTCGGCCGAAACGTCTGCTTTAGTTTATTATTGTTGTTAGTTTTTAGCAATGACGCGGCATAATATTTCTTGTAAATATTCAATTCCTTTCTTTGTCAGTTTGCTTATCAAGGCACAATTACTGCCTTCAAACCGAGATTTCTTCATATTTTATGAACGCATTCAACAGGGGACGCATGTTGCAAGAGGTACTACGTTTATCATACTATCTGACACTTAAACGAAGTGACGACAGAGAATCATGTTTCATTCCGTAGCGAATTCTGGCATATTAAAACTGTCTGCTGGGCCACGACTCGAATTCCAACCCTCGAATGCTCTCACCGACCAAGCTGTCCAGGGAGTGCACGTGATCGTTCTTCACAGCAGTATTTCCGTCAGTGCCCATGTCCCACCTTCCCTTGTGGGACCAGTACTCTTAGATGAAAGGAGAACTTTTGCGAAGTGTGGAAGTTTGAAGGGAGTTGCTGATGAAAGTAAAACTGTGAGGAAGGGTCGTCAGACGTGCCTAGATAGCTTATTTTATAAGAGCTGTTGTAATGGGACGGCATTACGTTTCCATACACGTAGTGTGTTATCAATACCTGATGCGATGTATTAATGGTTTTTCAGAGAAGCATATGGAGAGAAGTGTTATAAAATGATTGTAAGTGTATACTCTAATTAATAATTGAACATTTTATTCATCGTTACACACCTAAATCATTTAAGCAATCATATTTCTTAAGTCTGAGCTCTCCCTGATAATGCTGTAATATACTAATACGAAAAGAGTAGTATTCAACCAACGAAACGACGGAACTGATTCTCCATGGTACACGAAACAGGTTAGAACACTGTTGCAGAAACAACGAAAAAAAAACCCGCAATATTGGCGATATGTTGCAGAAACTCGAAATTTAGCGCGGACTTTAATGCGAGCTGCTTATAATAGTTTCCACAACGAAATTGTCTCAAAACCTGGCAGAAAATCAAAAGAGACTGTGGTCGTACGTAAAGTGCGCTAGTGGCAAGACACAATCAATGCCTTCTCTGCTCGATATCAATGGAAATACTCGTGCTATCGGCGTCAGTGTTGCTAAAGCCGAGTTAATAAACGCAGCCTTCGAAATTCCTTCACCAAAGAAGACGAATCAAATTTTCCAGAATCAAGAACAGCTGCCAAAATGAGTAACTAAGAAGTACATACCCTCGGAGTAGCGAAGCAACTTAAACCACTGAATAGTCCGCCCTCGTTTGCTGAGTGGTCAGCGCGGCGGAATGCCACGTCAAGGAGCCCGGGTTCGATTCCTGGTTTAGGGCAGAAGATTTTCTCCGCTCAGGGAATGGGTGTTGTGTTGTCCTCATCATAATTTCATCTCCATCTCCGACGCGCAAGTCGCCCAATGTGGCGTCGAATGCAATAAGTACTTGACCTTGGCGGCCGAACTTCCCCGAATGGGGGACTCCCGACCCACAATGCCGTACGCTCATTTGCATTTGAACCACTGAATAAAAGAAAGTCTCCCGGTTAAGACTCCATATCACTTTGACTCCTTTTAGAATATGCTGATGCAATAGCTCCATTTTAACAATTCATATGCAACCACTCGCTCGATGAAATATCCGTGCCCAAAGACTGGAAAGTTGCACAGGTCACACCAATATATAAGAAAGGCAATAGGAGTAATCCACTAATGTACAGGGCCAGATCATTAACGTCAATATGCAGCAGGATTTTGAAACATATGTTGTGTTCGAAAATTATGAATGACCTCGAAGAGAACAATCTATTGATACATAGTAAATACGGATTTAGAAAATATCGTTCTTGTGTAACACAATTAGCTATTTACTCACACCAAGTGTTGAGTGCTATCGATAAAAGATTTCAACTTGATTCCGCATTTTTAATTTCCAGAAGGCATTTGACGCCGACCCTCATAAGCGGCTCGTAACAAAATTGTGTGGTTATGGAATATCGCCTGTGACATGCGAAAGGATTTGTGGTTTTCTGTCAGAGAGTTCACAGTTCGTAGTATCTGACTGAAAGTCAGCGAGGAAAACCGAAATGATTTCTGGCTTTCTCCAAGATAGTGTTATAAAACCTATATTTTTCCTTATCTATATAAACGATTTAGGAGACAACCGCCGTGCGGAGTGGCCGCGCGGTTTATACTGTCAAGTCACGGATTGCTCGGCCCCTCCCTTGGGCATGGGTTTGTGTGTCGTTCTTAGCATAAGTTAGTTTAAGTAGTCTGTAAGTCTGGAGACCAATGACCTCAGCAGTTTAGTCCCTCAGGAATTCACGAACATTTGAACATGTTTTAGACAGCCTGAGCAGCGGTTTTACGCTGTTTGTAGATGATGCTGTCAATTATTGTTACGTAAAGCTATCAGAAGATCAAAACCAATTGCAAAAGAATTTACATAAGATGTCTGCTTGATGCGAAAATTGTCAATTGACCCTAGAGAATGAAAAAAATGGTTCAAATGCCTCTGAGCACTATGGGACTTAACATCTGAGGTCATCAGTCCCCTAGAACTTAGAACTACTTAAACCTAACTAAAGTAAGGACATCACACACACACACACATCCATGCCCGAGGTAGGATTCGAACCTGCGACCGTAGAGGTCGCGCGGTTCCAGACTGAAGCGCCTAGAACCGCTTGGCCACAGCGGCCGGCCCTAGAGAATGAAAAGTGTGTGGTCGCCCACATGAGTGCTGAAAGGAATGCGATCAACTTAGGTTACACGGTAAATCAGTCATAGCTAAAGGCCGTAAATTCAACAAGATACCTAACAACTACAATTACGAACAACTGAGATTGGAAATAACAAATAGAAAATGTTGTGGGGAAGGCGAACCAAAGACTGCGATTTATTGGCAGAACACTTAGAAGATGCGACAGATCTACCAAAGAGACTGCCTACAGCACCCTTGTCTTTTGGAGTACTACTGCGCCGTGTGGGATCCTCACCAGAGAGGATTAACGGAGCACGTCGGGAACGTTCAAATATGGGCAGCACGTTTTGTGTTATCGAGAAATGCAGATCAGAGTTTCACTTACATGATACAGGATTTGGGGTGGACATCATTAATACAAAGGCATTTTTTGTTGCGGCAGGAACATCTCACGAAATTTCATTTTGTTGACGTCGACCTACGTACGGAGAAACGATCATCAGAATGAAGTAAGGGAAATCAGAGCTCGCACGGAAAAATTTAAGTGTTCGTTTTTTCTGCGCTCTATTCGAGAGTAAAATAACAGAGAATTCTAGTGAACATGGTTCGATGAACCCTCTGCCAGGCATTTACGTGTGATCTCCAGAGAAACCTTGCAGATGAAGATGAAATGGTGAAGCTAATAAGCCCTGAGGAAGCTATGCTTTTTCCTTTGCGATTCTTTTCTGGGATATCTTTTCTGTGAGAGGAAATGTGCAGTAGATTAACCGAGAAGACAATGTTGATACTGTGTTGGTAGATGGACTGTGTGGTGTCCATTTCTGGAACAACATTTGCTGTGGAACGAAGAGTACAGCAGGCAGACAGGAAGCCGGATGGTTGAATGAGGTTTCATAACTATGCGCTCGTCAGGATTTTGACATTACGTGTTAACGCTACTACATTTTATTGAGGAAGGCGATATTTAGTATCACTGCAGTAAGAAGTCGACTCAAGTGTATTGTAGCTCTAGATGCAAGACATTTCCATGCTAAAATTTGATGTCGTAAGAATTACACCATTTTAAGTCAATAATAGTTCTAAAAGGTAGACATTATGACGTGTTTGGTCTATTTAAACACTATGAGGCGTGAAGGATCTGAGGAATCATTTTTGTACCATATTTTCAATTGCACTACTTCTGACAAGGCAAGCTACTCGTACTTTATTTTGTTATTATTCTTGTAATGCAAAGCCGGACTTGTATTAAAGTAACTTCTGACGAAATGCGCTTTTGGAGACATACATTGACGGCAAATCCTGAAAAGTATTACCATTCAAGCGGCCAAAAACCGCTGGTCACCGGCCATACGAGAGGCTCTGGAGCAGCACAGGATGGCCCAGATCGAGCAGAACGCCCTCTATGAGGAAGAGGAAGGATTCGTTTATGGACCCGGAATAGCAGATTGAACGGAAGTTGCATAATATTTCATTTCTACGTAGTCAAAACTTCAAATGCGTTTTTCTCGAAATAACTTTTTTTTATCGCGCGGTATGGTAACTTCAAATCTACTGAACCGATTGCTATGATTCTTTATTTCCGACGAAGATAACTAAATTGTCTCGGAGTTTTACCACTTTCATTCCGATCCATCAACTACACTACCGCCCGTTAAAATTGCTACACCAAGAAGAAATGCATATGATAAACGGGTATTCATTGGACAAATACATTATACTAGAACTGACATGTGATTACATTTTCACGCAATTTGGGTGCATAGATCCTGAGAAATAAGTACCCAGAACAACCACGTCTGGCCGTAATAACGGCCTTGATACGTCTGGGCATTGAGCCAAACAGAGCTTGAATGGCGTGTATAGGTACAGCTGCCCATGCAGCTTCAACACGATACCACAGTTCATCAAGAGTAGTGACTGACGTATTGTGACGAGCCAGTTGCTCGGCCACCATTGACCAGACGCTTTCAATAGGTGAGAGATCTGGAAATGTACTGCCCAGGGCAGCAGTCGAACATTTTCTGTATCCAGAAAGGCCCGTACGGTCGTACACTATCCTGCTGAAATGTAGGGTTTCACAGGAATCGAATGAAGGGTAGAGCGCCGGCCAGAGTGGCAGAGCGGTTCTAGGCGCTTCAGTCTGGAACCACGCGACCGATGCGGTCGCAGGTTCGAATCCTGCCTCGGGCATGGATGTATGTGATGTCCTTAGGTTAGTTAGGTTTAAGTAGTTCTAACTTCTAGGGGGCTCATGACCTCAGATGTTAAGTCCCATAGTGCTCAGAGCCATTTGAAACATTTTGAAGGGTAGAGCCACGGGTCGTAACACATCTGAAATGTAACGTCCAGTGTACAAAGTGCCGTCAACGCGAAAAGAGGTGAACGTGACGAGTAACCAATGGCACCCCATACCCTCAAGCCGGGTGATACGCCAATATGCCGATGACGAATACACGCTTCCAATGTGTGTTCACCGCGATGTCGCCAAACACGGATGCGATCATCATGATGCTGTAAACAGAACCTGGATTCATCCGAAAAAATGACGTTTTGCCATTCGTGCACCCAGGTTTGCCGTTGAGTACACCATCGCAGGCGCTCCTGTCTGTGATGCAGCGTCAAGGGTAACCGCAGCCATGGTCTCCGAGATGATAGTCCATGCAGCTGCAAACGTGGTCGAACTGTTCGTGCAGATGGTTGTTGTCTTGCAAACGTCCCCATCTGTTGACTCAGGGATCGAGACGTGGCTGCACGATCCGTTACAGCCATGTGGATAAGATGCCTATCATCTCGACTGCTACTGATACGAAGCCGTTGGGATCCAGCACGGTGTTCCGTATTACCCTCCTGAACCCACCGATTCCATATTCTGGAAACAGTCATCGGATCTCGACCAACGCGAGCAGCAATGTCGCGATACGATAAACCGCAATCGCGATAGCCTGCAATCCGACCTTTATCAATGTCGAAACGTGATGGTACACATTTCTCCTCCTTACACGAGGCATCACAACAACGTTTCACCAGGCAACGCTGGTCAACTGCTGTTTGTGTATGAGAAATCGGTTGGACACTTTCCTAATGTCAGCACGTTGTAGGTGTCGCCACCGGCGCCAACCTTGTGTGAATGCTCTGAAAAGCTAATCATTTGCATATCACAGCATCTTCTTGCCGTCGGTTAAATTTCGCATCGGTAGCACGTCATCTTCGTGGTGCAGAAATTTTAATGACCAGTAGTGTACAAATATTTTTACTTGGCCGACGAAATCGAAAAATCGATGAAAAAACCCTATTTTTTCACATGGCCGCCATTTTGTTTCCTATGGTCCAAATAACTTGAGCAAGGTCCAACTTCTAAAGAATCTTATATACTTCGGCTAAGTCAGCTCAATTTAGATTTCAGACGAGCCGGCTGACCTGTGACATACCGCGCGTGAACGTCTACATCGACGGCAGTTCCTCCTTTGCTCTTCGACATTTCCGGACGAATTCCAGTTTGTAGAGGAAATATCAATAAAGATTTTGACCAAATTTGACATTGATATCTATAACACCTCCCGAGAAAAAAATTCTCAAAGAACATTCTTTTTTCGGGCCAAAGATAGTAAACCTCCCCTTAATGATCGAGAAGTTTCAGGCTGTCCAGCAACTTCTACTTGTTACTGTAAATAACTTGTTTTTGGTACCGTAGAAGTTAAGAAACCAGCATGTTCCATTCCCCAAACCTTTGCTCTCTACCTACGCAGTACACAGTGCTGCAAAATGTGTATACATCATTCCGCTTTTAGCGTCCCTTACAGCGCAATATGGACACCACAGCCCAATTACGGAAAACACCTCCATGCCGTAACACCGTCCCTCCGTACTTGACTGACTGCACTACACATGACGTCACGAATCTGCCAAGCCCAAACTCATTGAATTGCCACAGGTTATAGCGTGGTTCATCCCCCCAAACCCCTCGCCCCCAGTTATCCGCTGGCGTCGTTCTTCACACCATCTCAAGCGCCGCCGCCGCCTAGCATTTGCTACACAAAGTGTGGCTTATGAAGAGCTGGTAGACCATTGCAGCCCATTCTTTCTGTCTCCCTGCGTTCAGTCATTGTGCTAGCTGGACAGCAGCTACCACTTTGAAACTCATGAGTGATTCCTTCTGCTGATATCATGAGATTTCTTACATCACCTTTCTGTAGTGTTGTACGGTCCCTGTCAATCAGAGCATAAGGTCTCACTGCTCTTGGTTTAGCCGTGGCTGTTTTCTGGCGTTTTTCACTTTACAGTCACATCCCCAGCAGTAGACGTGGACAGCTTTAGAAAAATTGAAATGTTCCACATGGAGGTTACTCAGATTTCAACGCAGTCGCCGAGCTTACCTGACTAATCGAGTCTGCTGTTACCGCTTTTCTACTGACAACACAATACTCCCTGCCTTCTTTTACACTGGCGAGTTAACCTATGTGTAGCAGTCACTTCCGCATTACATAGGGATGTCCGGATACTGTTTGATCACATATGTACTTCGGCGTGAAGCAGAACCGTATAGACCTGAGCTAACATGCCTCCGGCGCCTGCGTCTCCATCGAATCTGGCTGAAAAGTGATTGTTGAAAGTAGACTATTATAAATATTGAGGTATACACCAGGTTTGCATTTTACATACTTTATGTTCAGTTAGATGTTGAGTATCCTACTATTCATGACCAGATGGAGCCTCACGCAGTATAATTTATCCACAGATAAATGGTCAGCCACGTACTACACTCTGTTGAGGTCATATAAAGTAATTGTTCAAGTGCAGCCTAACACTGAAGTGACCTAAAAGATTACTTGTGGTAGGCAAGCCATAAATTACCTAATTACGCTGTCCCTAATTACACTCTCCCTAATTGCATCAACATGAAAAACTATGTGCACAATAAGTACAATTTGGAAATAAGTCCAGTACTATTGTCATGGTTTACAGAAAGCACTATTAAAGATTTAACACAGTTCTTGAGATTAACTGGAAGTTCACAGTCACTCATTAAAAGCCGCCACTGAATTACAGAATGATCTTTCAGTTGCGAAATGCAGAGAAATCTCGGTCGGTTATGCAAACTGCAATTTATGCTATCTCATCTGTGGTACATTTTTCGACACAGATCTGAGTCGTTTGAGAACCTTCTGCAGACTGTCTAAAATGGCTTCTAGCAGCGTTCTTATAAGCTTACAATAATTAAAACTACCTTTACCTCTTGTTGTTTACTGGCTTTTTGCATATTACAATTAAAATTTACATTTCTGATTAAATGAACAGTGGAGAGAGATTCTTCTGAAAGTGAATTTTCAGAAACAACTGAATTATGCTGTTTTCTTTGACAAAATGTAATATTCTTTTTCAGTAACAATGCTTTGACTGTGAATGGTAATTATTCTGAAACTAAGTGAGGCTTAAAGATGCTAACATAAATTCAACATTAGTTCTATAAATGCTATTGCCCTATGTACGGCTTTTTTATCTACATTATCGGGAAGCCAGCTATCAGGTATATGTTTACGTATGAAAAACGATAACCAAGTTTTATATTGCTGATAGTTTATAATTAGCACAGTTTTTACGTAAACTAGTCAGACCAGCAGATTCTAATTAACCAAATGTATTTAATGAATAATAAAGTTGAGATGGATAAGCACTGAGTTAATATTCAAGGTTTTTGGTACTGTGCACATGCCATATAAATGATCATATCGACGATATTAAAAAATAAATAACATAAATAAAAATTAAAAAATAAAATAAATATTTTGAGGGGGAAGAACAACATACCAGCTGGATTAAATCCACCTGCTTTGTTGCAAGCGGTTTTATGCGAGGGTTTCCCAGAAAGAAATGCACAGCATTTTTTATTTCTTCAACCATTCTTTATGGAACATAATGAGCATTACACACATGAAAGAATGCTGTTTTATCTACACACCCTATTTTTCCACGTAATCTCCATATCACGCTATGCCCTTCCTCCAGCTCGAAACAAGGGCGTGTATACCCTGTCGGTAGCAATAATTGTCCTGGTGGCGGGGCCAGTGCTTCACTGTGTGAATCACCTCCTCATCGTCGTCAAAATGTCTTCCACGAATGGCAACCTGTAATGGGCCACACAAGTGGGAGTCAGAAGGGCTAGGTCAGGGCTGTAGCGTGGATGGGATAACACTGTCCAAGCCTGTTTTGCGATGTGTTCAGCAATCATCAGACCTGTATGGGGCCGAGCATTGCTATGTTTGCAACAAAACGCCTCCTGGGTTGCTCTGGCGCTGAAGTCCTCAGAAGCGCGTCTTGAGTCTTGTTAATATTTTTGTCATATGCTTCTCAATTAATGGGTACCGCCCTTTAGCATCACACCTTCACAGTCCCAGAACACGGTGATCATGACCTTACCGGCGGAAGCAGTTTCTTTTAATTTTTTCTTCTGTGGGGAGCGGGAATGGCGCCGTTTTGTTTCGGGTTCAAAATGGTGAACCGAGGTTTCATCACCAGTAACAATCCAGGACAAGAAGGCCTACCCCTTAGCTCCAAAACGTTGCGACAAATCAAGACAAATGTTTTTTTTTTCTGTGCTATTTGTAATCTACCGTTAGACACTGCGGGATCCACCTTGCACACAGTTCTGATTGGCAGATGCTGCGCCAACTGTCAGGTCGTAATGCGTCTGTCATCCCGAATGACAACATCAGCTCGATGAAACATGTCAGGTGTGACAGCCATGGATAGTCTCCCCGATCATTGCAAATTGTTGAGCTCCGCCGAACCGCCTTCAGATGACCTCACCCTCCGTGTCCAGCGACTAACTGTACTTCTGTCGACAGCGGATGCTCCACAGGATTTGCACAATCGTTTGCGAATATTCCCTACAGTTTCTTTCTCCGCAGTGAGAAATTCAATGATGGTGCGTTGCTTGTAACGTACATCACCTACAGACGGCATTTTGAAACTGTCCTGCAGCTACGCTATCCGTCCGAAGTGGCGGAAACTTGGCTCGCTCACATAGGAGACTTCAAGCAAACACACTTAACGTTTCGCATTCGTAGCATTGATTATCGCTGAAAAAAATGCGGTGCATTACTTTCTGGGTAATCCTCGTAGATTAAAAGCCAGCTTTGCTAACAGTTAACATTGGAAGGCAAATGCCAAAGCAAAGCCGATGCCACGGGATTAGGAAAACATGTTTGGGAAAGGACGACTAAAACAGTCCCTAGTATAATCTCCATCTGGTTTCCATAAAAACGACGCAGTAAGAGCACTACATATACTCTTTCCAGTTTCTTTCCTTTAATTTGTAGGCCTCAAGCACAAGCTTTATAGCCAGTTTTGAAATTCCGCCAATAACGTCCGCAGTGAAGTAGAAATTCCTAACAAATACGACATTAGCCGAAAAGGTGCTTGTTTCCACGAATTTTTTGCATCTATATCAAAACGGATAATGGAGCTGGCTGCCGACAGGATTTGGTGACAGTGGAAATTATGTGTGCTCACAATAATGGCTCTAGTGAAACGGGGAGATTTTTTTCCTGGCGTGAATTGCTGGAGAGGCACTTGATTGAGTTGATATAAGCAACAGGATGTGTGCAGTGAGGTCGCCTTGTTTGGATCTGAAGATGGGAGGGGGAGACGAGGCACGGAGGAACCTAAGAGAATTCACCAAGACCCAATTAAAAGCAGACCTAACTCGTCTCAGTAGAAGACGTGTGGATAGCACTTCACTGACGCGCATTTTCACGGCGGCACGACACAGTGTGATTGGCCCGCGACCAGACTGCAGCGTTGTGCGATCGGTTTTCGCGGCCTCTGCCGGAAGCGTCGGGCGAGGTGTGAAGAAAGCGCGGTTCTACACACGGGCTCAAAGAGAGCGGCGCAGATAAGAGGCCGTCGCCGCGGTCGCCCCCTGCTGCCGACAAAGGCTTTGTTTCTGAGGCGCTGCCTGCAGACCTCTTCTCCCAGAACCGCCTGTTGCTGGGAAACAGAAGGCGCGCCCGCACAGAACGCGTCCGATGAAGCGGCCTGTGTGACTTCGGCACTGCGCCACTTCCGGACTGTAGCAGGCAATGTCGTATTACGAAGTCTCAGCAGACTGTCTATCTTATTAGTTCAATGTAGGTTGAAGAGCCAAAGAAACTGGTACACCTGCCTAATAACATGCCGGTCCCCGGCGAGCACGCAGAAGTGCCGCAACACTACGTGCTATGGATTCGACTAATGTCTGAAGTAGTGCTGGAGCGAAATGACACCACGAATCCTGCAAGGCTGTCCAATCAAATCAATTAGAAAAGCGAGGTGGTGGTGGTGGTGGTTAGTGTTTAACGTCCCGTCGACAACGAGGTCATTAGAGACGGAGCGCAAGCTCGGGTTAGGGAAGGATTGGGAAGGAAATCGGCCGTGCCCTTTCAAAGGAACCATCCCGGCATTTGCCTGAAACGATTTAGGGAAATCACGGAAAACCTAAATCAGGATGGCCGGAGACGGGATTGAACCGTCGTCCTCCCGAATGCGAGTCCAGTGTGCTAACCACTGCGCCACCTCGCTCGGTTAGAAAAGCGAGGATAAGCGCCCAGGCCGGGAAACAAATGATAGTAGGAACGAAGGACGAGGCGGGAGAACATCTAAACACAAGAGAGGATATAATCAAATCAGCAACGGAATTCTACAAAGCAATATACGCAAGTTCTCTACCAAACAAAGCCACAGACCACAACCCTGTCGATCCAGACCCAAAAACAACAGAAACCATACCTGCTATAGTATACAGCGAGGTTAGAACAACCATCACTGAATTGAAAGATGGAAAGTAGCCTAGGAAAGACAACAAATACAATGAGCTCTTAAAAGAAGCCCAAGATCTCCTAACACCAATCATCACAGATCACAGAAGTGTTCAACAAAATCATACAAACCGAAGACATTCCCGATCAGTGGAAAACAAGTGCGATTGTACTTTTGCACAAAAAAGGTACGAAAGTTGGCATGAACAATTATAGACCCATAAGACTGATGTGTAACTTATATAAACTGTTCACGACAATACTAACAAGACGATTAACAAAAACACTAGACGACAACCAACCCACAGAACAAGCAGGATTCCGCAAAGGATTTAGCACACTGAACCATATTCAAACCATTAATCAGATAATAAAAAAAAATTGGAAGATCGCCACCTCAAAATATACCTTTGCTTTTGTTGATTACAGCAAAGCATTCGATACGATCGAACACCCGAACATACTACAAACACTAAGAAATCAAGAAGTAGAAGCAAAATACATCAAATTACTAAAAAAACATTCAAAACCACAGCTTCGCTAGAGTTAAAACCCAAAAGACAGGCCAACCTTTCCACGTGGAAAGAGGAGTTAGACAAGGGGATCCCATATCCCCAAAACTATTTAGCTGCACACTGGAGGGTATATTCGGGAAACTACAATGGAATAAGAAAGACGGAATATGCCTCAAGGGCAAGAGACTAACAAATCTAAGATTCGCTGACGACATAGTCCTCTTCGCCGGAACTGCAAGGGAAGTGCAATCAATACTCCAGGAGCTTAACACACAAATAAAGATGGCAGGACTCACAATGGACAACTCTAAAACTCAAGTAATGACAAATGGATTAGAAACTCCAATCTATCTTGAAGGAACGAAACTAATGTGTACATCATAATGCATATACCTAAGCCAAATAATTTCCTTTCACAACAAAACAGAAAAAGGAATAAAACGAAAAGTTTCCTCACGTTGGAAAGCTCATATTGCTAGACAGAACCCTGAATAGGAGGCTCAAAATGGAGGCACTCGAAAGCTGTGTTTTTCCAGTGTTATTATATGGATGTCAGACATGGGATCTCAAAGCCAAATAGAGAAACACTCTACAGGTATGCCAAAGGAAAATGTTGAGGAACAACCTTGGTATCTCTCTGAAAGAATATCGAACACCTCGCAACAACATACATAGCACAACAGACTACGAAGACCAAATGGAAATGGGGTGGGCACTTGGCGAGGCTGCAAGACGACAGATGGATGGTACGAGCTACCAAATGGGACCCCTACATCGGCAAGAGACTCCCAGGAAGACCAAGACGCAAATGGTCGGACTTATTCATAAAACAAGCAGGAAGACAGTGGACCAAAATAGCCAGAAAGAGAAAGAGTGGAAAGAATTGGAACTACAACTAAGAGATCAAATAGTGTGCATTAAGTGCGGTACCCTTTTACGTGGATAGTTCACTGCGTGAGTCATTAGTAGCAGCTACACATACGTGTAGCAGGCCTTTGCCCTTAATGGGAGAACACAGGCTATTTTCATTCATACATTCATAACGATGTGAATCGTCTATTCTTCCCGCACGTTATACTTCCTATAAGACGTCTTTCAGCATTTGCGTTTGGAAATTGATGTGATTGTTTCGGAACTTTTACATTCCCAATGACGATTTCGATAAATTCCTGATGGTTCCGCGTTCTTCTGTTACTGCATTCCTCGATAATTTCCAACTCGATAAAGCCGTTTTTAGTATACATACCTAAGCACATTTAAGTCGTGCAAGTGTGGTTACTAATGCAGACGTCTTTAACGCAGCGTATGGTTTGTTTAAATGTCTCTCTGGACAGTTAGTCTCCACTAGCAGAAAACTGAAGAATAACGAAACCGTGCCTAATTCCAAATCTCAGTATAGGAAAAACTGCCCGTAACTATACCGCTGTGGATGTGCGATAGCTGCAAAAAGATGCTGAAAATTAGTTAGACTGATAGGAATAGAGGAGACGCTCAAGAAAATCATAGATGAAAGGAAAAAAGGGAGAAGAAGAAGAGACAGGATAAAAGGAGATGTAGCAGGACGTCCCGAAACAACTTCCGTGGCGGTAGAAAGAGCTGAAAATCTGCCATTGAATGACTACGATAAAAGGTGGCATACATAAATATCACGTATTTCAGGCAAGAGATAATTGAAAAACTTTCATTCACATAAAACAATTTACATATAAACTATTAGTTTTGTGCCTATGTGATGTTTTTTACGCTAATGTCTAACAAAGTTTTTCTACAACTCATCTGATTTTCATTTCCTTCAGTCATATCTCTCAATTCATTCTCATTTTGTTTTCTGCATTCACTTCATTTCGATGCTTTTCAGTACTACTGTTCACTACCTTTAATAATTTAGAACCCGTATTCCCTTTTTATGTGTTAGTATGTCAGTTTTTGATTGGTTCCTTCATCTTATCTGCTCTTTTGAATTTCACTTCGAGGATCATCATCGCTAGGAGAATCAGATAAACTGAAGAATAAGACTGACGACATGATTGTTACTCTTTTAGATAAGAAACTTGTCTACCAAGTAGCAAAATTACCTATCAGCATAAGTTTTGATGCATTCACCAAAACATAAAAAATAAAATGATTCAATAAATAAATGTAGGAAACACAAATTCTTAATTTCCAATTAAATTACGCATCACTTATTACTGTTTCTTTGTTAATTATAGAAATTTTGTATTATCATCGTTTTATGCAATAAATTTTCTGAAATCTAACAAAATATTTGCGGAAAGCCACCATATAAGTAGTAGTTTCCTTACCATCTGTACACTGGGTCAGAGATGTACGTCATTTCTGTGTAGCATCGATTCAGACGAGAGGCAGTATTCAAGCATCCTAATACCATAATTGCAGTTATTCTCTACAATTAGCTTTTGTCTTTTGAAAAGTGATTCGACATTGTATTTGGTCTTGTTAGTGGTTTCTACTTAAGTAACAGATGTTTCACTAACTTTTTTCTTTGTTTTCTGTGAAGCGAAATTTACTTTTGACACTTGATTCTGATATGCGAATGGTATACGACTGAGAGACAATATTGTTGTACTTACACAATGTAAGGTAACAATTTATTCAGGAAGTTACTAGAAAGTTCAGCTGAACGTCTTAGGTTATTCATCTTGTGCGTTTTTTGACTATTGACTGACATTTAGATTAACTGCTTAGTGGCAGTGTTACATATATTTTTCAGATCTGTATATACACTACTGGCCATTAAAATTGGTACACCACGAAGAAATGCAGATGATAAACTGGTATTCATTGGACAGATATATTATACTAGAACTGACATGTGATTACATTTTCACGCAATTTGGGTGCATAGACCCTGGAAACGAGTACCCAGAACAACCACCTCTGACCATATTACCGGCATTGATACGCCTGGGCATTGTATCAAACAGAGCTAGGATGGCGTGTACAGGTACAGCTGCCCATGCAGCTTCAACACGATAGCACAGTTCATCAAGAGTAGTGACTGGTGTATTGTGACGAGCCAGTTGCTCGGCCACCATTGACCAGACGTTTTCAATTGGTGAGAGATCTTGAGAGTGTGCTGACCAGGGCAGCAGTCGAACATTTTCTGTATCCAGAAAGACCTGTACAGGACCTGCAACATGCGGTCGTGCATTATCCTCCTGAAATGTGGGGTTTCGCAGGGATCGAATGAAGGGTAGAGCCATGGGTCATAACACATCTGAATTGTAACGTCCACTGTTTGAAGTGCCGTCAATGCGCACAAGAGGTGAGCGAGACGTGTAACCAATGGCACCCCATACCATCACGCTGGGTGATACGCCAGTATGGCGATGACGACTACACGCTTTCAATGTGCATTCACCGCGATGTCGCCAAACACGGATGCGACCATCATGATGCTGTAAACAGAACCTGGATTCATCCAAAAAAATGACGTTTTGCCATTCGTGCACCCAGGTTCGTGGTTGAGTACACCATCGCAGGCGCTCCTGTCTGTTATGCAGCGTCAAGGGTAACCGCAGCCATGGTCTCCAAGGTGATAGTCCATGCTGCTACAAACTTCGTCGAACTGTTCGTGCAGATGGTTGTTGTCTTGCAAACGTCCCCATCTGTTGTTTCAGGGATCGAGACGTGCTGAACAATCCGTTAGAGCCATCCGGATAAGATGCCTGTCATCTCCACTGCTAGTGATACGAGGCCGTTGGGATCCAGCACGGCATTCCATATTCTGCTAACAGTCATTGGATCTCGGCCAACGCGAGCAGCAATGTCGCGATATGATAAACCGTGAAACACGTATGTAACATAGCAGCGATGGCGAGGCATTGTAGCATCTGTGACCAGAGAGTATGCGCTTGACCGCGCGAGTGTTGCGAGCGGTTCTCAGTCAGTAGTCGTTGCTCAGTCTGTTAGTAGCTGTAGGCCAGTACAGTCTGTCGTTGTGAGTCTGTCAGTTCAGTCGTTGCGAGTCTGTAGCTCTGTCTAGTTGAGAGCAGTACTCAGTCTGTAGTCGTCATGCAGAGCGGTCGGTCAGTAGTAGCAGCCCAGTGCGGTTGTGTGATGTAGGCGGTCGGCAACACTGGTCAAGATGAGGAATAAGGTATACTGTTAATTAATATAATCATTAGATAATGAAAAATTTTATTTATTGTAATTATTCTCCAACAAGTCTCCCAATAATAATTTTTTGTTTCAAAAGCATTTTCTCAAAAATTTAATTTTTTATTGAACTCAAGATCTCGTTGCACTTCCCATTTCATTCCACTTCTTTTGAAGAAAAATTTCACTAGAATTACAAAAAAAAAGAGAATATTATTATTTGCAATGCAGTTCCTCCAAGCGGTGCGCAACAACAAGAGCAGATATGTGACATCCATTTATTCTGAGGTAAGACTTTAATTCTGATTGTTTTTACACAGGGCCAAAGACCGATATTTCGGTTTAATTGAATTTTCTTGTCACTGAATGGACTTTAATTTTTTGAGGGATTTATAATTGAGTCAGATTGCGAATTTCACATTTGTTGCCATTGTCAGTACATTTGATTGTGGGCAGGTTACGCCTAGAGCAATGTCCATCAGCATTTCTAATTAGTATCGTCCTTTTCTTTTAAAATTTTTGTAGGGAGGTTACACTCGGCTCCCATTTGTATTAAGTATTGTCATTTTTCTTTCTTTTAAATTACGGTGGGGAGGTTTCACTTGGCGACACCCAGTCCAGGATCGTATTTCGTTGAGAGTCTTTTGAGCAACAGTCAGATATCTGCTCTTGTTTGCTTAGATATAATTAGGATTTAGCGCAACGCTTTTAATAATATTGTGACTTTCTCTCTACAGGTCAACGGCAATTTGTTGCTTTGTTGTATTTGTGTGTTGCTTTTGCATTGTGTTTATTTGTTTTGTGAAAAATTTTGACTATTGTAAAAATGCCGCGAAAGACTGTGAATAGTGTATCGCGAGGTATTACGAACGAAATTACCGGCTCAAACGACTTTACCGATAGGACATGTGACACGCAGTGTAATGATGACAATCCTGCGTTCACTAACAATCAGTGCATTCCAACCACTAATGATGACTTTTACCCTGATAATGAACAAACGAACTCAATTGTCTCGTCTGTTAATTTGACGACAATTGATGACGCAGAGCGGTATATAGTAATGAGCGCTACCCAGCTTAACACAACCGGTTTGGCAGATTCAAGTAACATACAGACAAATTTTTCGAATGAAAATGGTCAGTATAGTGAAAGTACGACGAATCCATTTAATTCCGAAATAATGTCTGACAGTGTACATCCGACTGACAAACCTTTTTCTAAATCTCAGAATAACCAAATGGTTACAGTAATCGAGAAAGTTCCAGATGCACCACTAAACAACACAGAGAATATATACGTTAATTTTGACTTGGTACAAATAATGACAAGATTGATACAACAACAAACCGAAAATCTCATACAACTTCTTAATGAACATTTCAAACAACAGAATGAAAGTTTCGACAACCAATATAAACAACCTTGCGAAACGATTGATGGAAGTCTCAAACCGACGAACGAAAAACAAGACAACCTTAACGAACAGAACAAACAAGTCAGTGAACAGATTACAGCTGTTAGCGTGCCCCGTCACGATAAGAAAGAACAATTACGTGAGAATACTAAGACTTGTGCTAATAACAGTAATGAAAAGGTTGGCACTGTTGCACAAGAATTAAATAGTACACGTGTAAGCACAACAGAATTACATAAAGACGAAGTTAATGCAGTCACTGAACAATGTTCAGCAAACGCAACACAGATACACGAAATTAATGCAGTCACCGAACAATGCCTTAAAAACGCAGTACAGATTCGCGACGAAGTTAATTTAGAGTCAGTGGAAGTTTCATACACTCCGAATACGGAAGTTGACGAGAAAAGTGAACGACACAATAACCAGATTGACGAAAGTATTAAAGTAACAGAATTAACAATTATTTCAGTCACCAATACGTCACAGAATCCGCCACGTTGCGAGCATTTATCAGAGTCACGCAGCGTGTATAATGTGAGCAATTTACAGCAACTACGCGACTTAAAATCCGAAAAGCTACGCGACTTAAAATCCGAAAAGCCACGCAACTTGAAATCCGAAATGACACAGACGAACAGATTCACATACAAACCTGAACGTATTCTCAAATTTAGTGACGAGAACGTTGATTACGAGCAGTTTTTATCCGCGAGAAAATGTAAAGAACTTAATAATGACAGCGTACAGGTACACGCTTTGCACTGTATACGACAATTTATCTTTGTACATTCACCGCTATTGCCTGTAATGCAGAAACTAGCTTTGAACCCGATAAGACAATTTGCTATTGTACTTTCAACAGCATTGCCTGTATTGAAGAAACTAGAATTAGCATGCAGACAGCAATTTATTTCTGAATTTGTACCGCCGTTGGCTATAACACAAAAGCTAAAAATTATTTGCAGTGCGTAATTGACCTCAGGGGATTCATTACGCTTTAATGAATATGTGCCGTAGCGAGCATAGGGCCCCGAGCTGTAGTAGTGCTATTTTATCTTTAGTTTTCTGCACTGCTGCCTTCTCTTCTACTATCCTTTATATCTATCAAAACTGCTCTTTAACTATTGCTCTACCTAGTATTAAGAAACATGTAATGAAAACCGGATATGACAAATCTTTTACCGAATGTGACAATTTTCATTAGGCACTCCAGAATCACGAGAACTTAAATAACAGATAAAATCGTAATCATCAGTATGTGTAAAATTAACAGCAAACGCATTTTTTGGTAACAATAGATGTTTTTCACCACAATAGCATAAAAGTCAACCGCTTAGCATACCTAACCAACAATGCAGTCTACAAGGTCAAGCAAACTTTAATGTTTCGCCGCGTGCATGTATAGTCTCAGCTCCAACAAATAGTAACGCATGGCAGCAAAGAAATAACTACGTACAGACAACACTCTATTTCAATTCCTATCGCAATACACCGTATAGGAATGATTATTAGGACAGACGTAAAAAGAATGATGAGCACAATTTTCAGCGTACATTTAATAACAGTCGATCTTATGAGCAGCAACAACATCAGCAACAACAAATAATCATGGATGGAACAGACAATAGGTGTCATCCATAGCGTAACACGTCAGTAAGAAATAACAGAACAGTTCATATAGTGGATATGCCACAGCATCCTCCCGTAAATAATAACACGTACGATAGATTTTAACCAGATACAGCACAGATTGCATATTACAGTAACGCAAACATTACTTTTGACACGCAGAATTTTGCTCACGAGAATGTTACTTGAAAAATGCTTTGTTGAATGCACCACTTTTATCGCACCCAGATCTTACTAGAAATTTTTCCATTGCCACCGACAGTTCCAACACCGCTTTAGGCGTACACATTTTCCAGGAAATAGAAGAAGATGGTTCAATAGTAATTAAAAACATCGCATTTGCAAGCCGCATTTTGTCACCTGCTGAGCGAAATTATTCTGTTACAGAACTTGAAACATTATGTGTTGTATGGGCTTTCACGAGATTTAGGCATTTTCTTTATGGCAGACACACCACCGTTTACACAGACCATAGAGCTATACAATTTTTTGCTTTCAGCTAAATTTACTCACGGCAGATTAAGTAGATGGAAACTATATGTACAGGAATTTAATTTTACAATTGTTCACATTCCCGGCACACAAAATGTTATAGCAGACGCACTATCGCGTTCTCTCGGCAACAATCAGCAAGACGTAGCAACCAACTTCTGCAAAACAAATTTCAGTGTCATGTACATTCAGCAAGTTGCATTTGAAAATTTTATTTCATCGTCATTACAGGACATAGCACAAGAACAAAATAAGGACAATGTGTGGAAAGAAATTAAACACCTTGGCAAGATAAGAATAATGTTACGGTTAGGAACCACTACACTGTACGCAATGACATTCTGTTTCGCCGCTCTCATCCTGACAGCAACAATTGGTTATTATGCATACCTGACGAACTGGTTAACAAATTAATTTGGTACACTCATTTAAGTTACGCACATTACGGAGCAAGAAAATGTTTTCTTATACTGAGACAGAACTGTTATTTTACTAACATGGAAAAACGTATACGACGAGTTTTAGCGTCTTGTAAAATTTGCCAGAAAGCTAAATCAGACACCACTTCACATATTCCTCCTTTATATCCCATTATACCTGTGAAATTAAGACACATGGCCGCAGTAGATATTTTTGGTCCGATTCCGAGAACTAACAGAGGTTTTTGCTACATTTTTGTCGCTGTTGAGCTCACTTCAAAATTTGTTACTTTCACTCCGTTACGCAAAGCTACTGCTAAAACTGTTTCGAAAGCATTTGTAAAACATTTTCTATTTCATGTAGGGCATGTAATGAAAGTAATTTCTGACAATGGATCTCAATTCCGTAGTAGCGTATGGACACGCATGTTACAAGCTAGAAACATTTCTCCGATTTATATATCCAAGTACCACGCTTCTTCGAACCCCTGTGAAAGATTAATGAAAGAAATTGGTAAGCTGTGCCGAATATACTGCCACAAAAGACATATTGATTGGGATACACACATACTCTCATTCCAAGATGTAATTAATTCCATTCCAAATGAATCCACTATGCTATCTCCGTCTGTTATACTGAAAAACGTTGAACCACCAAACAAAATTAAAGAATTAGTAAAACTACCCAAAAGTCGTCGCCTACGACACCACGAAATAATTGACATTGCGCTGAAGAACATCAAACGTGCCGCAGAGCGCCGGAGAAGACAGCAAAAACAGGTTTGTACACGCCGCGACTTTCACGTTGGACAGAAAATACTAGTACGTACACACTATTTATCCAGCAAATTAAAAGGTAAGTGCAGTAAATTTGAACTTCTATACGCAGGTCCATATCGGATTCGCAGCATCCCTCACCCCAATGTTGTACACGTCGAAACTTTGAGAACCAGAAAATCGAAAGGCAATCACCATATATCAAACATTAAACCGTTTATTGAGTGAAACCACTGTATGATTCAACACACTATGATGCCATTTACTAATGCAATTATTTCACGTGACTAATTACTGATGATTATCGTATTTTTTCTTGGCAAGTGCCCGGCAAGGTAAGGTTAGCAGGTCGCTCTTCTTGTCGTTACACAACAGACCGTGCATATTTTTCCAGATGAATTTACACATTTATGACTATTTCTGCAATTATATTTATGTGACTACTTATTGATGATTATCGTATTTTTTCTTGGCAAGTGCCCGGCAAGGTAAGGTTAGCAGGTCGCTTTTCTTGTCGTTACACATCAGACCGTGCACATTTTCTACTTTTTTGTGTATATGACTGTACTCCAGTTTTGTTTGTATGGACTATGAAATAGTTAAGATATAACACACACCAGTCGACTTTGACATTTTTTTGCCTTATGACATCTCAACATCGTGACTGTTTCACATTTTTTTTTTTTGCTACTGCATTGTATTATTCTGTGTACATTTTTGCATCTGAACACTGTCAACGTCTTTAACATATTACGTTTTCTGTCATGTTATGCTGTAGGGTTAATTATGTTACCATAAACCAGTCATTATCTAGGGGGTATATGATTTAAATGCAGGACATTAATCTTTGTTCATCAATTTCAGAAAGGAATGATGATTCTAAGAAATAAATTTAACATAAATGGAATTTCACCTACGGAATAAACGAAAGGAGATGCAATAACTTTATGAGGAAGAGTAAATGGATCAGGATTAACAAACATTAACAAGAATATACTATACTCATCGAAGAATAGCAGTCTTAACTAATTTTTTTCTTTCAGAATACAAGGTGATTGATGCAGGCTGTCAGAGAGAACTACACATCTTAGTTTTAGTGATGAAATATGCTAGTGATAAGGAATAATTATGTAATGAGTAATGAAGTGATTTTTTACAGATGATAATGAATACTGATGAATAATGATGAAGGATATGATGTTATGAATAATGAAGTTTTTCTTTACAGATGATGATAATAGTGAAGTTATGATGATATGGATAATGAAGTTTTTTTCTTTACAGATGAGGATAATGTTGAAGTAATGTATTTATGCTACGTAGTTATTTAAGTATTTGTTGCAGTTTGTTTTGACAGCAGGCGTTATATTGCATAGTAGGATGACTGAAAGTTTTGGAAAGGACAGCTATGGAACACATTTTATACACATTTCACTACTTGTTAATTCGAAGTTCACTACTTTTCAGCATAGTGTGCGTTTCTTCTTTCAGGTCAATAATCCGTTTTTGTATTTTTTCCAGGAGAAGTTTTTCATGACACTTACTAAACCTGTTACTTATTATACCTGTTCTAGTACTTGCATTTTATATTTTTTACCCATTTGTGTTTATCATTTATAAATGTGATCACATGTACTGCCTTGTTACATAATCTTGCTACAGCTGACTCATGACGAATGACGTTACCTATCCTCATTTGCAGCAATAGGTCAAAAGCAAAAAGTATTATGCCTCAGCAATTAATTATCGATCCCAACGCAATGCATTGCTACCAAAAAAAATGTATTACCAGTCCCACATAATGTCACTAGTTTATGATAATTCTGAATAATACTGATCAACTCTGAATAGCATGTCACTCGAGTAATGACCTCTTAATGAGACTATATTCAAAATAATGCTTTGTCACTAGCTAATAACTGCCACTGTTTATTGTAATGCCTGTGATTACTAATGATTTGACTGTAATTAACTGATTTTTAATAATGACTTTGTAATGATCTGAATAATACTGAATGATGAACTATGTTTTATTCTATTCAATACTTGATGGCCACTGAGTGCCAATAATTAATGTCAATCAACGAAATTGTTATTAATTATGCCATTAATTAACTCTTGTTTTCAATGTTCATACTTTGTTGTTGGAAATGAATGTGACTGTTTCATAATGCTTTGTAATTAGGAAAAGACTAATGATTCTTAATAGATTGGAATGACACATAATTAATTAACTATGGTACTGTTTAATAATGCTTTGTAATTAATTAAGGCTACAAATGATTAATTAATTAACTGTAATTAGACAAATGATTAATTAACGACAAATGATTAATTAACTGTAATTATACAAATGATTAATTAACTGTAATTAGACAAATGATTAATTAATGACAAATGATTAATTAACTGTAATTAGGAGAAGGTTAATGATTCTTAATTATACTCTGTAACTGAAAAGAATGCGATTATTTCATAATATTTTGTAACCAGGAAAAGAAGGCTACTGATTCTATGTAAAACAATTAATGAACATTTTTCTGTAATACTACATACTTGGTACAGAAATGTTCAATAACTGGGCTATGAATGCCACGAACTATCAATGAAGACTGTAATTGTCAATATTATGTGACTTGATGTCCTTCACCTCATAAGCTGACTACCCTGAATTACTGCAATGTCCATTTGTCCTGTTTATCCCAGTGATCATGGAGCACTATATTTGGTTTTGCACTAATTCTACGTTGGTGTGCCTTGTAAGAGTGTGGTGTTGACACGACATGCTGTCCACCACCATGAGCGATGAAGACATTATTATGGTCCCACTGTTTGGTGTACCTAATGTACTGCCAAAATGAAAACATGGAACATTACTACGACAGTTCAGTGTCTTGGCTACACTGATAAATTCTGATGGGAAAAGAACTTCAAGTTGTGTCACTTGGTGTTGTACTACTGTGGAAAGATATGGACTTTCAGAGCAGCTGTGTGCAATCTAAAGTGCTACAACCATGATGCAATCCTTCCCTTTCCTATCCTGATTCTTGTCACATAAAGAAAAAATTTTTTGGTAACATCATTTATGTTCATAGGTTATATATTTTTTCGATTCGCTAAACTCCAGTGTGAGTACACTTATGTCACTGGTCGACATGATGTTTGCCATTATGTTTATTTGTTGTGAAAATACTAAAGACATTTTTCAGTGCATGTGCACTTTGGACATGAATTTTTTTTTTTTGCCATTATGTTTATTTGTTGTGAAAATGCTAAAGACATTTTTCAGTGCATGTACACTGGTCAACATAATATTTTTTGCCAGTCTGTTTATTTGTTCTGAATATGCTAAAGAATTTTTTCAGTGCCTGTGCACTTTGTTATCTGTCAAATAATTTGTATACACTTTTCTGATTTGCTACTATGTTTTGTACTCACATTTTGTCTTTGTCTGATATATTTTGTACTTAGTGCGTGTGCACAACATTTACTTTATGTACTACATCTAATTATTCTTGCCAGTCTGTTTATTTGTTCTGCATATGCTAAAGAATTTTTTCAGTGCCTGTGCACTTTATCTGTCAAAAAGTTTGTATATACTTTTTTCTGATTTGCTACTATGTTTAGTATTCACATTTTGTCCTTGTCTGATATATTTTGTACTTAGTGCGTGTGCACAACATTTAAATATTCTGTAAGTTGTAGGATTTTGTTAATTAAAGAAAAATTTTGCCGCGATTGGCAAGTCCAAATGACTCACCATCGCTGCCAAATTTTTGCCCCCCCAGTGGAGGGTTATGAAACACGTATGTAACATAGCAGCGATGGCGAGGCATTGTAGCATCTGTGACCAGAGAGTATGCGCTTGACCGCGCGAGTGTTGCGAGCGGTTCTCAGTCAGTAGTCGTTGCTCAGTCTGTTAGTAGCTGTAGGCCAGTACAGTCTGTCGTTGTGAGTCTGTCAGTTCAGTCGTTGCGAGTCTGTAGCTCTGTCTAGTTGAGAGCAGTACTCAGTCTGTAGTCGTCATGCAGAGCGGTCGGTCAGTAGTAGCAGCCCAGTGCGGTTGTGTGATGTAGGCGGTCGGCAACACTGGTCAAGATGAGGAATAAGGTATACTGTTAATTAATATAATCATTAGATAATGAAAAATTTTATTTATTGTAATTATTCTCCAACAAGTCTCCCAATAATAATTTTTTGTTTCAAAAGCATTTTCTCAAAAATTTAATTTTTTATTGAACTCAAGATCTCGTTGCACTTCCCATTTCATTCCACTTCTTTTGAAGAAAAATTTCACTAGAATTACAAAAAAAAAGAGAATATTATTATTTGCAATGCAGTTCCTCCAAGCGGTGCGCAACAACAAGAGCAGATATGTGACATCCATTTATTCTGAGGTAAGACTTTAATTCTGATTGTTTTTACACAGGGCCAAAGACCGATATTTCGGTTTAATTGAATTTTCTTGTCACTGAATGGACTTTAATTTTTTGAGGGATTTATAATTGAGTCAGATTGCGAATTTCACATTTGTTGCCATTGTCAGTACATTTGATTGTGGGCAGGTTACGCCTAGAGCAATGTCCATCAGCATTTCTAATTAGTATCGTCCTTTTCTTTTAAAATTTTTGTAGGGAGGTTACACTCGGCTCCCATTTCTATTAAGTATTGTCATTTTTCTTTCTTTTAAATTACGGTGGGGAGGTTTCAACCGCAATCGCGATATGCTACAATCCGACCTTTATCAAAGTCGGAAACGTGATGGTACGCATTTGTCCTCCTTACACGAGGCATCACAATAAAGTTTCACCAGGCAATGCCGGTCAACTACTATTTGTGCATGAGAAATCGGTTGGAGACTTTGAGAGGTGGCATGAGCCCCCTCTCATATTTCTATCTCACGATTTTCGTCTCTAATTGCATGCGGTGAAAAGTTGCTATTCCTTCACACGCGGACTTCCCACGCAGCATCTCTCGTCACCCAGGTGGTCCGGTGACAGGCGGGCTCTGTGAATCTCGAGAGGGTTAAGCCGACGAGTGTGAGAGAGTCGAGTGAATGCTTTCCAGACGCCGACATTGTCAAAAGACACGCCCGGAGCGGCCTGAAGTAGCGGCTGGGCTAGAGGTTCCGTTACTTCGCAGAAACTTAGCGAAAACACTTTCTGGTGGGCTACTAGCGAGGCGTGGGAATGACGTGTGTACCCAGGCAGTTGTGGCGGGAAAATTCCCATGCTTTCTGCAAAATAGTAACTGTGATTGGCTTGCTCAGGGCATAGCTCCGTGACGTAACAAAATCAGCACAGAAATTGGCGCCAAGAATCTCCATTGGTGGAATGGTAGCGCTCCGGCAATGGAGTGGAATTTTCCGCCGGTTTTCGAGTTGCTGATTGGAACATTTAACCACGGCCACTGTCGTGGGGGCGGGAATGCTGTGTGTTCGGCCTGTATGGGTGCTCTAAGTAGTCGGCTCTCGCCTTTCGGTCGAGGACGTCGAAGCAACCAGCCATCGCCTCCGGTACGCCAGATCGTGTTCTGGCAGTTAAGAAGACAGTTTGGTAATGTATGTCCGCAGCACCGGCGGATAGGGATTTTCCTAGGTGATAATCAGAGCTTAGCAGAGTGCGCCTGTTCGTCTTTCTCTAACTTTGTTCTGTCTTGAGTAGCAGCAATTAATGTTGGGTTAGCTGTGTGTCTCTCTTAAGATTTGAGTGGCAAGGAATTGGCTCCACATACCACTTCGTCATAAACCTCACAATCTAGTTTAGGGACAACTTCACCTTCACAGCGTTTGTTTGAGTATCCAAGTAGAGCCAATTTGATGTATTATAAATGTTTCATGTGTTTTTGTTTATTGTTTTGTGTTTAGTCTTAATAAATCATATTGTTATTTTGGACAGAACTTTCATTCTGTTAATCGGTAGATCAACCCATCATTTCTCACTACGTTAATGAAACCTTCCTTTATTTAACTTATTTATCAAATTAAATTATTGCAGGTGCCAAACTCTTTTCTACTCCACTTGCAGGGTTGATTACAGTCAGTTCGCGTATATTTTTTAATCCTTGTGCAACAGCAAAAGTCGGAGTTAGAATAGGGGGGGGGGGGGGGGGGCTTAGAGCATCATTTACATATGTAGATTCTAGAATTTAGTGTTAAATACACTGCTAGCCCCGGCACCTCGCAACTCTCCTCATGTCAGCACGTTGTAGGTGTTGCCACCGGCGCCAACCTTGTGTGAATGCTCTGAAAAGCTAATCATTTGCATATCACAGAATCTTCTTCCTGTCGGTTAAATTTCGCGTCTAAAGGGCGCCATCTTCATGGTGTAGTAATTTTAATGGCCAGTAGTGTACATCTACATTCAGCAAACAGCTGTACAGTACATGGCTGTGGATGTACCGCCCCACCCTTAAATGTGCTACTAAAGTTAATTGTTCTCGGTGGCATACCAATTCTCCTAACACCGATAACCCTACTTATTTTGAGTCACCAGCCTCACTATAAGAGTTTCACCCCGTGAGACGATGCGAATCATTCTAAACAGAAATCATTCCTCCATCTGACAGTTTCAAAGAAGGAGCGTCCGTTCATAAGGATCAACGAACAGTAGGGAAACCAAGACATGAATACACACAACTAGGTATAAACGTCGCCTATCGCCACGCAAAGGGTACGACGGACACTGAAAATGGAAATACGGTACAATAGGACCTAAAACATTTACAGGTGAAGAGAGTAACTGTTAAACGGTTTTAGTGAGGTTTAATGAAGCCTCTCTAACACCCTTAGACACTTCCGCTCCGTGACAGCTAGTAAACCCCACAAACTACCTGTCCTCCAGTCTTCAACGAATTAGAATTACCTGCGTGCGCGGGGCCTTACCCTCGACGGTGCGTCCTGCACCTCTGCGCTCTCCACCGGCCCAGGCCGAACTGCCACCGTCTTCCTTCGGCTGCTGCCAGCTCCTCACGAGGCTGTCGGCACTTCACACTTTTACACTACCCGCTCCAACCCCGGACTAACACCCACGCCGTCTTCACTGCTCTTTCCGCTCCTGTACTTGTGATTGGCTGTCTTGTAGACAACCCCAGTGACGATCTCTCATTGGCCACTCAGTTCCCTGCTACCCCGCTGCCCCTCTTGCTCCTCCCAGATAAATTTCTCGGAATAACTGTGGCCTGGGAACCACAGCTATTACAGTCCACGGGAGAGCAACACAAGGCAACTGGCGACACATCTCCAGTCTGGGTTTGCAAACTGGCCTCGGATTCCCCAGAACCGTTATACTTCCATAACAACCTCAGGCATCGCAAGAAGCCGCGACAAACATTTCTGAGAACGTTATAACTGGGCTGTGTTCTGCGTTTGGCAGCTACCAAGGGGACTCCGTTCTGCGATTGCAAAATATCCTCGGAGTTCCCACAGCCGCTGTGGATCCATAACACGACTCCACGGATCGCAAGGCGTCTTAACAAACATTTCTCAGAACCACCTGAATTCACTGTGTCCAGCGATTCCAATGCGCTCGTGCGTGTGGCCAGACACCCTTTCCATTGCTGGAAATCGTTATCCAGCAAACTTTTCTCCTCTCGACCGAAGCAGTACGATTCTGAGCGTCTTCCATTAACTGAAGCATGCCCAGCATAGATCTTAACTCATCTCTAAATTAAAGTCTCACCAAATGTGTCGTAACTTAGAAACATCCAGGGACACTTAGAAAGAAAGTTAGATATTTAAGTCGAAATTCTATTTTCTCATTGAGCAAGGAAAAAGTGATATGCCTTGATTCATTTTATTCTCTACTCGTTAGCGCAACGTGGAGCATACGATGAGGGCAGCAAAACTGTTGCACTGCCCTTCTAAATATCCTCCGACAAATGTCGTGAGAATCACATCATCATTCTTCCTAACATTTAAAGACAGCTGTCATTGTACAGTTCAACTGAAAATATCGTACAGGATTTTCTGAATTTGCCTTCAATCATCTAGCACATACACAATTGCAGAAAACACCATCGCTATCGAACAACGTGAAAGTTCGTTTAGCACTAACTGTTTCTCTTCATTCCTGTCATTCACCTCTAGAGTTCTACTTTAAAAAACGTTTCATCTTTATGCAGTATCATTGAGAGAACAACTCTCTCTCTCTCAACACAGCACTTTAAATATCCCATTTACTCGATACGGCTCTGTGTTCTCTGTACCTCCCAATTGATGTATCCTACGTGAGAGAGGTCAGAAAATCGAACGTAGGTTTTATTGGCCTGTCCCTGACCTCAGTATTTTGGACTCAAACATCAGCTAACGCAAATTGGAGAATCCTGTCTGAGAGTGAAAGTTGTCAGTATACCACAAAGAAATGAGGGAATTTCAATCCACGTCATAGGATTTCAGTCGCATTAAAGTGGGATAAGGGAAAATGAATGTGAAGTAATACTTGTACTTTCCCCTGCGATTCTGAATGCACGTAAGACACAGCAGATGCCACCAGAAACATGGACAGAGCATTCGAACCAGCCCAAATAAACAAAAAATGGCAAGTCTGATTTTGAAAAACCTGCTCTTTGTTGAGTCGTGGGGGAATCGCTGGCGCCAACGATTCTCTTTCTAGTCGGAGCAGCAAACCAGGTTGTTCTGGCATGCTTGTTTTATCTTTGGTTTTCCTCTTCTGGCCGCTGTGTAAGCGCGGCGCTTCCGGCGACTTGATCCCCTCCACTGCCTTTTCCACTCCTTCTCGCGTCCACCCAGCCCCTCCTTTTTCTTTTTTCTATGTCCCTCCTTTTTTCCTCTCATTGGTCCGGGTCCTACTTCCCCCCCCCCCCCAATCTGCCGCCGTGTCGCCTGTATAGTGCTGCTTAAAGTGAGTTCAAAAATGGCTCTGAGCACTATGGGACTTAACTGCTCAGGTCATGAGTCCTCTAGAACTAAGAACTACTTAAACCTAACTAACCTAAGGACATCACATACATCCATGCACGAGGCAGGATTCGAACCTGCGACCGTAACGGTCGCGCGGTTCCAGACTGTAGCGCCTAGAACCGCTCGGCCACTCCAGCCGGCCCTTTAAGTGAGTAATCAGTGCTGTGCGTCCCCTGTCAGTGTTGATATCAGCCACCATACTGCCGCTAGTTGTGTGGTTTTAACTGTTGCGAACAGAAACCAGAGTGTCACCGTGTGTTTCAAATTGTGCCTGTCTACTTACTACACTCCTGAAAATTGAAATAAGAACACCGTGAATTCATTGTCCCAGGAAGGGGAAACTTTATTGACACGTTCCTGGGGTCAGATACATCACATGATCACACTGACAGAACCACAGGCACATAGACACAGGCAACAGAGCATGCACAATGTCGGCACTAGTACAGTGTATATCCACCTTTCGCAGCAATGCAGGCTGCTATTCTCCCATGGAGACGATCGATGTACTGTGGAGACCTCACGCCCCACGTGTTGAGCAATTCGGCGGTACGTCCACCCGGCCTCCCGCATGCCCACTATACGCCCTCGCTCAAAGTCCGTCAACTGCACATACGGCTCACGTCCACGCTGTCGCGGCATGCTACCAGTGTTAAAGAATGCGATGGAGCTCCGTATGCCACGGCAAACTGGCTGACACTGACGGCGGCGGTGCACAAATACTGCGCAGATAGCGCCATTCGACGGCCAACACCGCGGTTCCTGGTGTGTCCGCTGTGCCGTGCGTGTGATCATTGCTTGTACAGCCCTCTCGCAGTGTCCGGAGCAAGTATGGTGGGTCTGACACACAGGTGTCAATGTGTTCTTTTTTCCATTTCCAGGAGTGTATGTGTTATAATCAGCATCGCCGACCGTTTTGTTTTTATATTTTCCTCGTATCTTTTTCTCCATGTTTCAGTTTTTACCAGTCACCGTTTTATCGCCTGCTTTGGCTTGTTTTTCATAACTCGTGATTCTGTTTTTTAACTTTCTGTAGGCAGCAGAGCGGCGTATTGTGCTGCTGCCAGCCCCCCCCCCCCCTAACCCCTTCTTGGGGGAATCAAAATCCCATGAAGAAAATAAAAAAGACGACTTCGCTCAGTGTCTTCCGCTCCGGGGAGCTAGAGGTCGTGATTGCCCGTGGTACGGGCGTAAGTTGTGTTGTAGGGCTCTGGCAGTGGCCGTTACGTGGAGTATTGCTTCCTCGCGACTCCGTGTTAAGATTTGAGAAATCTGTCGGCGCCAGACTGGTGGTGAAGGCCTTTGATGAACTAGCAAGAGTGTGTACAGTACGACTTGATGCTGTATGCCTATGTACGCTATGAGGGGTCTCGTCGCTTGCTGCTACTAACAGTGGTCACCCGCTATTTTCTTTGAAATGGCATTGGTGATTAGTCTGATCATAATTTGTGTTCACAGCCGGAAATAGTGTTTGACTGTGATTATCTCCGCTGAGGCGGAAATAAGGAATTAACTCTTGGTTCCGGTAGATATATATTGAATAGTGGTGTTCAGAGTATAAAAAACTGCACAGCGACGAGAGAACCAAGCATGAGTAGTGTGAAACCTACGGGAGTCATTCTAGCACAGTGTGCAGGCCATGTTTTGTATTAAGACAGTTAGTGATTGATACTGTGGTCACTGTCTGAAGGGGCTGTAACCTTCGTGTCTTGCATTATACTCGTAGTTTTAATATTCTTGGTTTGGAAGGCCGTTAAATTCTCCTGACTTTATGCTCGTTAATGGGGGCGGAAGGGGGGGAGGCGCAGCCTGTAAAAATTAACTGTAAGAAGTGAATAATTTTCCATGCAACTTATTTAAGGTTTCCCTCCATTAAGGGTGTTAAATTTAAAGGGGCATAACCTTGAAATTAGAGTGTTTTGTGTTGGCTCTTTTTGTTTGATTGTCTATCCTTGTTTGGTTTTAAAAAAGTTCCAGTGTACTACCAGTGGAGGGCACAACCAGTTTCGGATTGAACGATGCAGGTGGCGGCGCCCTGGGGGAAATGTGTTCGGCCGCCGTTAGCTCGGCCAACTACGTTTTGGTGACGCTCCACGCTACTTGGCTGTATCCTGTCATTGTCACTACTCGCCACAGTAGTTGACAGAAATTGAGTATTTTTCTCTCGCTATTATTTGGGGATTTCTCCCGTTATGGTGTTCGAGTTGCACCAAGGTGCGTCCCCTGTTTGGTTTCTCTTGCATATCGTGTTGCATGGAATTTAAAATGACTATTAAAATAACTGTTTCGCACATATTTGGTGTTATACTTGTTCAAATGGTTCAAATGGCTCTCAGCACTATGGGACTTAACAACTGAGGTCATCAGTCCCCTAGAACTTAGAACTACTTAAACCTAACTAACCTAAGGACATCACACTCATCCATGCCCGAGGCATGATTCAAACCTTCGAGCGTAGCGGTCGCGCGGTTCCAGACTGAAGCGCCTAGAACCGCTCGGCCACACCGGCCGGCAATTCCACGAGTGTGTTCTGTGGAACAGTCATTCTATTATTAGTAGAGCTCCGTTGATCTGTTTAATGGACTAAGCTTCCCATTGCTGAAACTGCTCTTTTGCAAATTGTTATTAAAGTTTCTATACTGTTGCTTAATGCATCTGTGGGGATTTTGTCGCGGGAAATTCCTGTTACATTTGTGGGGAATTATGACTGTCATTCATATTCATTGGCGTCCGTTTATTTGTTTAATTAAAAAAGAAGGATCTTTACTTACCTTGTTTCTTTCTATATACTCATGTAAAGATTGTATAAGGGCTTCGATTATCCTCGTGACTGGTGGCTATTGCAAAGCCGGTTTTGTAAAAGATTTTGTAAAACTATTTTGGGGATTCGTGTAATAAATCTTTGTGAACTACAAGCCTGTGTTCGCGTTTTCTTGTGATTGCTCTTGGTGACTGTTGAAGAATTGTAAATTTCACGTCCCATTTGTGACATGAAGTTGTGAGTAAAGACCATGTATACATACGTGTAACGTTATCCCTCGCAATGAAGTCCTCACGCTAATCGTATTTACATCTTCATTTAGGAAGACGGCGAGCAATAGAGGAGAATTTCCAAGGACAAGAAATATAAAAGTAACCATTCGGATGTTTTGGCTTTCCCACCTCTCGAATGTCTGTACTATTGTGATTGCTGCAGCCATATAAATGAAGTATTCCGTTTTCATTAACAGCAGTTGATTTCCATAAACGCACCACGGTTTGAAATTTAAACTTCAAATGTGACATTTTGAGTTGACTGTAACACCAAGTTGGCTATTTACCAACGTGTTCCGTAGCTTAATCCAGATAAACCTCCCACTTACGATGAAACCGAGCCAGCCATTGTGGCCGAGCGGTTCTACGCGCTTGAGTCCGGAACCGCGCTGCTACTGCAGTCGCAGGTTCGAATCCTGCCTCGGGCAGGTTAGTGAAGTTCAAGTAGTTCTAAGTCTAGGGGTCTGATGACCTTAGATGTTAAGTCCCACAGTGCTTAGAGCCATTTGAACCATTTTTGATAAAGTCGAAAGACGTCAATACAGTCGGAGAAACATATGGTATTATTTTTTGGGGTAATTCATCTGATTCGTAAAGGGTATTTTTGGCTAAAAAACGGGCTGTTCGAGCTATGTGTGGTGTAAGTTCGAAAACCTCTTGTCGACCCCTATTCAATAGTCTGGGAATTTTGACATTGCCCTCACAGTATATATTTTCTTTAATGTCGTTTGTTGTTAGCAATATTAGCTTATTCCCAAGAGTTAGCAGCTTTCACTCAGTTAATACTAGGCAGAAATCAAATCTGCATGTGGAATGCACTTCCTTGACTCTTGTGCAGAAAGGAGTGCAGTATTCTGCTGCATCCACTTTCAATAAGCTACCACAAGAACTCAAAAATCTTAGCAGTAGCCCAAAAGCTTTTAAGTCTAAACTGAAGAGTTTCCTCATGGCTCACTCCTTCTATTCTGTCGAGGAGCTCCTGGAAGAGCTAAAAAATTAAGCAAATTCCAGTGTTACATTCTTGATTTTCTTTATTTCAACTAACGACGTGTCGCCTGAATATGTTTCTTATATTTCATTTTATCTGTTTCTACAATCTACAACCGAATATGTTTCTTATATTTCATTTTATCTGTTTCTACAATCGTGTTATAGTTTCATGTATTGACTCGTTCCATGACCATGGAGACTTCTCCTTAATGTGGTCCCACGGAACAATAAATAAATAAATAAATAAATAAAAACTAGTATCTTGTGGACTTGAATGCATGTTTTCCTAAAGTTCTTCTTGTATCAACAAAGTAATCGTAGTTGAGATCTTTCTCAGCCATCCTGAACAGTCCCCGTCAGTATTTTCAAAGTAAGTGAGTGCTGTGTCTCGGATTCCGTGTTTCACACATACAACTGGTGACGCAGAGAAGGTGCAGAGGGCATGTCACGTTGACCCATATAATGACGCGAGAACGCCTGCAAATATCAAGGCACGGCACTCATCTTGCCGTTTTCTGAATACACGCCATTCATAACAAAGTGATGACCCATGTGTGTTTTTCGATTCGGATCTCCCCCTGGACTGTTTACATACCCCAACGATGACTTTTGCTGTACTCTGGGCTTTGCTTCTGGTTAGTTCCGTTCTCAATTGTGTGTGTGTGTGTGTGTGTGTGTGTGTGTGTGTGTGTGTGTGTGTGTGTGTGTTTGCGTGTATTTGATGTTGGCTCCAGACATAATCACTTTTAACCCATAATTTACATTACAGTTCTTCTTGGCAAGTTCTTGGTCTGTTAATTGAGTAGGTACCTCATGTAACAATTCCTCTAGCCGGAATTTATCTTCATCAAAAATTCAACAAACTGCTTGCATGAATTCACAATATTTCTACGTTAACAGAATCAAATTGCTTAATTCTCGCTGTTACAAGACGTGCTTCATACAGATATTTAGCAGTTTTAAGTATTAATTCACTTCCTCGAGTTCTACGGGTAGTTATGAAGAGGACAGCGTCATTCTCTTTATGCGTATGACTAATAACTTTCTCGACGGGCACTTCTAGTTACCAATTTTCCTTGTTTATCATTTCCAAGTCACTGAAGGCCAATACTGATATTGAAAGACTCAACAAGAATAGTGAAAAGCTAGAGGTAATTAGCGTGATAACGGGGCGGAAATGTAAGAAGTCCAAAAATCTTCTTTCATCTGAACGTGACATAGCCGACATTAAACATACGTTTTGCCGGATGGTAAAGGGAAACGTCGACGGCAAGGTGAAAGAACGCTCAGATTTATAGAATTCCTCGAAAAGCAATTAATTTCAAAGCAGGGACACCATGTCGCCTTTATTTGTCTTCTGTATAACTTAGGGTTAATTTCCGTTCCTGTTTATCTTTGAAGTTTCAGAGCTTTGCAGTCCTTTGCGGAAGAGGGCCCTCTAATCTCGCTGCTCCGGAATTCTGGGCCTGAAAAGCGCCCTGGAGAAACCGCATTAATAACTAAATGGACAAATTTGTGCGTCTGAAAGAGGAATAAATTACGCGCGTTAGCATTACTCTCGCCCCTGTAATCCTGTAAACACAAGAAAAGAAGAGGCATAATCTGAAAGCGTTGTTCGTAATAAGGAATGACCAGAAAGCGCATCCTTAGGCGTTCAGTCACACAGATTCCTCTTTAGCATTAACAATAGCATGAAGTAGGACTCAAAGAGATAATGTTGACAGTTCGCGTTTTAGTGCTGGAAAATGCTTCACTGTTACCATTCTGGTAATGCGCGTCTCGCCATTAATCTCGACTTTTAATCATGGAGCGAGAGCAATTTCACTGTCTCACATTAGCCGAGTATGTTCCATAATCCGTGATTGTTACAAGAACAATGTGTAATGATACATCCGCCTAGTCTTATCCCGTAGTTGAGTCGCCTCACCGATATATGGAGAGTTACGCTATCATTTTATATTAGCGTTGGTTAATCAATGCACGTTAGCAGAAATTTATATCGAAAAAAGATTTCTAAATGTTTGTGTATGTTTATTTCTTTTGTTACATGACCGACGCAGCAAATAAATGGAGGCTGTCGGCAGTTCTCCACTATGCACGAAGAGTTTCCTTAGCCGGATGTAATTTTTCCTTAGTTGCCTGCAGCTGCAGTTAATTGCTGTTATAACTGTTATAACAACGTACGAAAAGTAGTGTATGTGGTGGAATATATTCAGTCTGTATGGAGAGCTTGTATTCGTACGTTGTACACAACACTCAAGTTGATGTCACGATTTTCAGTACATGGTACACTCTAGATGAGCAGTGTGAATATGTTTGTGAAGAAAAGTACTTACCATGTGAATATCTTCAATGAAAGTACATAGCGTCCTCAGCATTTAATATCATTGGGCTATCACGTATATTGAAGTGAGAATTAATCGGAACAGAAAAGTCGATACAGTGGATACTACTCACTCATGTACAGAAAAGAAACAGAACACCTTGAACGACTAGAGATGGACATTCACACTCATACATTAGTATGTTCTGCAGAAATGATTATCATTTCACCCACTGCGGTTCACCACGTGTCCTGTTGCTTCGAAGGCACATGGTCCACCATGGGTCCTGATAACTTGTTCCATGCGTGATGGCATCGACGCGTACAAGGCGCGGATGGCGTCCTATGGTATAGCCATACAAGCTGCATTGACCTGGTTTCAAAGTTCACCTGTTGTGGTTGACATTGAGTCACAGAGCTGAAGCTGTCGTTTCATCATATCCCACACATCTTCTGCTGGTGACAAGTCTGGTGATCCGGCGGGCCAGGCCAAAAGGCTGACATCCTGTGACACCAAGAAAGCACATGTTCGTGCAACAACATGTGGTCGTGTATTGTTTTGCTGAGAAATGGCGTATGGGGTGTTGTGCAGAAAGGGTATGGCTGTGGGTCGCAGGATGTCGTTCACGTAGGTCACACTGGTCACAGTGCTCCGGACACACACCAAGTGTGATTTGTAGTTGTATCAACAGCACCCCACACCTAAAGGCCTCGAATTGACGCCGATGTCTTGTGCGACTACAGTCACTGTGATACCGCTCCACCTGTCTGCAGCGAACCAAAATGCGGCCATCATTTTCAAACAAACATTCCTGTCCCCAGTGACGTCGTTCCATAGGGACGTCGTTCCATACACCATCGCCATCTAGCATGTTTCTGCACATTCATCGAAAGTAGAAGGAGAAGTGGATGACACACACGAAACCCATGCCATAATAAACGGCGACAGACTGTCACCCTTGTTAGTGTACGATGTATTACTGTCTTCCACTGTTGCGCCAGAGCCGAGGAGGAAGCAGATCGGTTCTGCAATGCCGTTAGGATGTGTCGTTCTTCTCAGGGGGTAGTCTGTGTGCTGCGACCTGACCCATCTCGTCGTGTTATACGGCCTTCCGTGAGCCATTCCGCACACATCCGTTGCACTGCCGAAACAGTTCGTCCCACACGAGCAGCAATTTCTCGGAAGGATGCATCACATTCTTTCATACAATAACGTGCCGTCTCCGGAACCCACTAACTTGACGGTACCGTTAGCGCATATGTCTGCGAGGCATCCTGTACGTCCGCCCAGGTCACACGGATCCATTACCTTCGCTTCAAAGTGACAACGAGGACCGCAGACACATTTTACCGATAGATGGTGTTGCGCCGGCGATATCGATGTTGACCTTGAACCCGCTTGACGACATGGTTCATATGCTACTCATTTCTGCGGAATATAGTAATGTACGTGTCCTGTGGAGATGAACGTCCTATCTCTAGTCGTTCAAGGTATTTTTCTGAACATAATTATATTAATATCTTTGGATATATAAAACACGATGAAACATTAACTTATCACAGATTACTGATTTTTTCAAACTTTTCTTTTAAAGTGGGAGGAAACCATGAGTTTTTGTCTAGAAAAGATACAATACTTCTTAATTACTAACGAAAATTAAAGTGGAAACGAAAGCCTTAAATATCTATATAAACACATTTCAAATTAAATAGTCCGGATACAGAGAGTAACGCTAATCTGCGGGAGAGTCGTGTTGTAGAATCTTTGGTTGCCACGGTACCGACGTCAACTGCCCTACTAATATGTATCATTGAATTGAAAATTCCGAAATGTTTTATGGTGAAAAGAAGAGGATTTTGTGCCCACAGTTTAATCGCAAGAGCGATGAAGTGTCTTCACAGACGCAATTTAACTCCGCTGATTATAGTCAAGTACGTTTCTAGTCAAAGGGTCAGTATCGATCCTAAAATGATGATAGCGATATTACTTTCGACAGCGATGGCCATTACGCTAGTGTCCCACACCAGAAAGGTCGTCCCGGGGTTGTACCGCTACAACGGTCGGCACACGAATTGGATGAACAGGAAAATACGTTGTGCCAAAGACATAACTCACCATGGGCGAGCTGCAGTTCTGTCCCGTCGATATCAAAGAGAATTAGACCTAACTCATATGGAAGCAATATCAGAGAAGAAATCCGCCGTAATCTCGAACACATGAAGCACTTTTCGGATACGTAGGCTTAATCGGAAAGTCTCAAATGTAAATACCGGTACATCAATTTGCGAGTCGTCACCACTTAGTTCGATATGAGAACCAACTGTAAATGTACCGCTAAACCATGGAACCATAATACACGGAAAACCAAATTACATACGTTAGTCTGCAGGCTCGCGTGGCCGTTGAAATCCCCTGAATTGTTAGGGCACGTCATCATCTTCTTGTATCCGTTTGTGGCAGAAGTCTGAGGTGTGGAAAAGGGAAAGATTCATACTGATTGTACAAACTTGTGGGAACTCCTAAGACAAAGCTGTCATGGGGATCGGCAGAATATCTTCCGTGGTACTAAAATCTTTGGAAGCTGTAGAAAGTAGAACACTTTTTTCTTCCGTCTCGAAAACACAGGAGAAGAGAGATACACCGTCGTATATCCAAAGAAGTATTGCGTCACATTACTCCAGAAGTTATGAAAGGAAGCACTGGGCAATTAGTTTGACATCTCAAGAATGTAAGCTGCTGAATACAGAATACAGTAGCATAGAGAACAACGGAAAAAATATCTAGAACGTACTGCACAAACATTAGTTTGGCGTTGTACAAGATAAAACTATCAAACTTTTTAGTCGTGACTTATGTTTTGCTTGCATCGAAATTGTATAGATCGAAGGACATTGACTGTTCGCAGGTTGTCAATTGCTTGCGACACCTGTTGGTGAAAAAGGCAAAGTTAAGTGTTGTCAATTCAATTTCCTGAAATAAACTCCATTAGTATGATTTGCTTGAATGTTGTCTAGCTATCCGAGAAAACAGCTTCCTAGGCGCCCTATGTTAGACGAGTGATCACGATCCCACAGTATTTATCGATTAAGAGGCAACAGTGGTCTGTTTTGAAAGCCAACAGTTTTCCTGCACCTTAACATTGTAACCTCCCATCAGATAAAAATTACTTATATAATATTCACATTCAGCGTAACACGGTTACAAATACTTCCCAACAGTAAAAAGTAAGTATAACATTCACATTCAATGTAACCTTCCAACAGTTTATTATTCTGTAACCTTGCAATAATAAAATGTGACTAATCTCTCAATAAAATTGTGGCTCACTTATAACCTTTCAATAATTGACTGTGAATTTAAACTGGTAAATTTTGGAATTCAGCAGTGCTGCGTCATGGCCCTGAAAGATCATAGTGAATAAACTGAAAATTCTTACCTCAATAAGGTCGCCGGATAACGCATATATATCTGCTCCTATAAGAAATTTTATTGGCACAGCCCAGTGCAATGCTGGCCGATAGCTTTGTCTTGTATAAAAAGAAACGACTGATTTTTCTTTACAATAATTGGGATGACCATGATTTGGAGAAATTGGTAATTCTTTAAATTGAGATGAATGAGTGTCAAAAGTAAATTTTTATAAGAAAGATTTTACATGGGACTTGATATAACAATAGTACATATGTGCGAGGCTGCTTTTACCATATACTACATCACTCAGGCACCGCCACCGCACCGAGCGCGGTGGCGCAGTGGTTAGCACACTGGACTCGCATTCGGGAGGACGACGGTTCAATCCCGTCTCTGGCCATCCTGATTTAGGTTTTCCGTGATTTCCCTAAATCGTTTCAGGCGAATGCCGAGATGGTTCCTTTGAAAGGGCACGGCCGATTTCCTTCCCCATCCTTCCCTAACCCGAGCTTGCGCTCCGTCTCTAATGACCTCGTTGTCGACGGGACGTTAAACACTAACCACCACCACCACCGCCACCGCTCCAAACGACCGGCCCAACCAACTCGATACACCACACTACTAGCTACTACCACTACTACTGCTAAACAGTTCCTACTGCTGACAACACTGCTCTCTCGTCTAAGATTCTCTTAAAGCATACACATCGCAGGCAGCGCGTGAGCAATCCATCGAAATTACATCTGCTCGAGTGCGCTAGCAACAAATTCCTTAATCATGGACCTCTTACATAACTCTCCACTGTGGGGGGGGGGGGGGGGAGGCAAAAATTTGGTAGTGATGGTGAGTCAATTGGACTTGCCATGAGCAACAAATTTTTCTATAATCTATTTAGTTTACTAAGTCTACAGTTACAGTGTATATATACACACACACACACACACACACACACACACACATATATATATATATATATATATATATATATATATATATATATATATATATATATATATATATATATATAAAACATTATTGATTAATAATATAAGTAGAGAACATATTAAGGAATAACAAAGTGTATACGCAATGAGTACAAAATGTATTAACAAATGACATAAAGTGCACATGCATGGTAAATGTCTTTAGCATTTTTACATGAATTAAACATATCAAGGAGTGACATAAAGTGCACACACACACTGTAAAAGTCTTTAGCCTTTTTACATGAATTAAACATATCAAGGAGTGAAATAAAGTGCACATGCACTGTAAAATTCATTAGCATTTTTATATGAATTAAACATACCAAGGAGTGAAATAAAGTGCACATGCACTATAAAAGTCTTTAGCATTTTTATATGAATTAAACATATCAAGGAGTGAAATAAAATGCACACGCACTACATAAGTCTTTAACATTTTTACATGAATGAAACGTATCAAGGAGAAAAATAAAGTGTACTCACACTGTAAAAGTCTGTAACATTTTTACATGAATTAAACATATCAAGGAGTGTAATTAAGTGCACATGCACTGTAAAATTCTTTAGCATTTTTATATGAATTAAACATATCAAGGAGTGAAATAAAGTGCACACACACTGTAAAAGTCTTGAGCATTCTTACATGACTTAAACGTATCAGCATATTTACATGAATTAAACATATCACAGAGTGAAATAAAGTGCACTCACACTGTAAAAGTCTTTAGCATTTTTATATGAATTAAACGTATCAAGGAGTGAAATAAAGTGCACGCGTACTGTAAAAGTCTTTAACATTTTCATGTAAATTAAACATATCAAGGAGTGAAATAAAAGAGCACATGCACTGTAAAAAATTTTTAGCATTTTTACATGAATTAAACATATCAACATCTTTACATGAATTACACGTATCAAGGAGTGAAATAAAGTGCACTCACACTGTAAAAGTCTTTAGCATTTTTACATGAACTATGAAAGGAATGGGAGGGATAGCATCATGGTTGTAGCACAGTGGGTTGCACATAGCTGCACTGAAAGTCCATATCTTTCTACAGAAGCGCAACACCAAGTGAGCCAATCTGAAGTTCTCTTCCCTGAAGAATTTATCAGTGTAGCCAAGACACTGAAATGTAGTATTAATATTCTATGTTATAATTTTGGTAGTAAATTAAGTACACCAAACAGTAGGACCATAATAACATCTCTATGGTTCAAGGTGGTGGACAGCTTGATATGTCAACACCACATTCTTGTAGAATCCATACTCTTACATCAATGTAGAACTAGTGCAAAAACCAAATATAGTGCTTCATGATCATGGGGATGGTCAGGGCACACGGATATTGCAGTAATTCCTGGTAATTAGGTCAGAAGGTGAAGTATTATGCTAGTCATCATTCAGAATTACACTAGTGTATCAACCGATTTGAACAATTATTGGCCCTCATTGGCTAGTTACTAAACATTCATGTGGTATGTATGGAGTATTACAGAACATTATTCATAAGCCATCTCATTATAGTAATTATTGGCATAGCATTTATGGATAAGTCATCTCATTACAGTAATCATTGGCATTCATCTATAGAGTATAACAAAACATTATTAAGTCATATCACTGCAGAAATTATTGGCACTCATTGGCCATTTACGAAACATTTATTACACATTATTCAGAAGTCACCTCATTACAGTAATTATTGACGTAGCATTCATGCATAAGTCGTCTCATTACACCAATCATTAGCATCATAAGACATCTCATTACAGTAATTATTGGCATTCATTGGCCAGTTACAAGGCATTTATTATGCATTATTCAGAAGTCATCATTCAAAACAGGAGTTATTGGGTGTAGCATTAAGCTGCTAGTGTTTATATACGATATCATGTATGTGACATGAGACATATTTAAAATGTAAGACATTGTAACTATTACTCAAGGTCTATAGTCCAATAATACACAGACATAAGCGAATCAATACATCAGAAAAAATTGCATTATATTTAGGAGTAGAAATATATCTTAAACTGGTAGCATTATTTAGTTGTATGCTGATAATGGTTGGGACTAGTAATAAATTTTTTTGTGCTAGCAATGCCTTGCGTTGGGATCGATAATTAATTGCTAGGGCATGAAAATATTTGCTTTTGACTTACTGCTGGAAATAAGGATTATTAACATTATTTGTCATGAGTCAGCTGTATCAGGGTTATGAAACAAGTAGAGTATATGTGATCACATTCATGAATGATACACACAGCTGGGTAAAAAAAATGCAAGTACTAGAACAGGTTTAATAATTAACTGCTTATAGCATGTTAATATCATGAAAAGCTTCTCCTGGAAAAAATACAAAATCGATTATTGGCCTGAAAGAAAAAATGTATATTATGCTGAAAAGTAGTAAACTTCAAATTAACTGGTACTGAAACGTGTACTTAAAATGTAAGTTCTCTAGCTGTCTTTCCCAAAACATTGAGTCATTATACTATGCGACATAAGACATAGTGTCAAAAGGAACTGCAACAAATACTTAAATAACTACACAGCATTTTTTAACTAACAGAAAGTTATCATCATCTGCAAAGAAAAACTTCATTATTCATATTACCATGTATTTCATATAACTATTCATCATCATTTATTATCATCTGCAAAAAATAGACACTTCATTATTCATATTCATATTACCATTTACTTCATACAACTATTCATTATCATTCATTACTTCATATAGTATAGAGTTTCTTTGTATCTCTGTCTGACAGCCTGCATCAATCGCCTCATATTCTGAAAGAAAATAATTAGTTAAGACTGCTATTATACAGTGCGTATAGTATATTCTTGTTAATGTTTGTTAATTCTGATCCAATTGCTCTTCGAGACAAGGTATTGCATTTTCTTTCGTTCATTCCAATGGCGAAATTTCCGTTTCATAGTAAACCACTGTGGCTGTTTAATTTATTTCTTTTACACGGCATTGCTTTCTGAAAATGATGAATGTGAATTAATATCTTGCATTTAAATCATATACCCATAAAATAAAAACTTGTTTCTAGTGATATAACTGTATCCTTATACAGCATAGCATGACAGAAGATGTATTAGGTCAAAACATAGACAGTTTTCAAGTGCAAAAATGTACAGACAGTATCATAGTGAGTAGCAAAAATTGTAGGTCAAGATATTGAGATATCATAAGGCAAAAATGTTGAAGTCAACTGGTGTTTGTTACATCTTAAAGATTTCATAGTGTATACAGAGAAAAATTCTACTTTCGATAGGAAAACAATCATATATACATAAAAAATGGAAAATGTGCACAGTCTGATGTCTAACGACAAGAAAAGCGACCTGCTAACCTTACCTTGCCGAGTACTTGCCAAGAAAAAATATGATCATCATCAGTAAGCAGTCATTTAAATATCTGGAAATGGCAGTACAGTGTGATAAATCATAAAGTATGTTCATTCAATAAAGGATTTAATATTGGAAATAAGGTTATTGCCTTTGCTTTTTCTGGTTCTCAAAGTTTCGACGTGTACTACACTCGGGTGAGGAATGCTGTAAATTCGATATGGACCTGCGTATAGAAGCTCAAATTTACTGCATCTACTTTTTCCTCTGTCGGATACATAGTGTGTGCGTACTAATATCTTCTGTGCTATGTGAAAGTCACGGCGTGTACAAACCTGTTTTTGCTGTCTTCTGCGGCTGTCTTCTGCGGCACGTTTGATGTTGTTGAGCGCATTGTCACTTATTTCATGGTAGCGTAGTCGACGAGATGTAGGAAAAGATACTAATTCTTTAATTTTGTTAGGTGGTTCAACATTTTTCAATATAACAGTCGGAGATAGCATAGTAGATTCATTTAGTACGGAGTTAATTACATCCTGGAATGAGAGTATGTGTGTGTCCTAATCAGTATGTCTTTTATGGCAGTATATTCTACATAGCTTACCAATTTCTTTCATAAGTCGTTCACAAGGGTTCGAAGAAGCGTGATACCTGGATATATCTAGCTCGTAACATACGTTTCCATATCTCAGATCGAAATTGTGGTTCATTGTCGGAAATTACTTTCAGTACATGCCCTACATAAAATAAAAAGTGTTTTACAAATTCATTCGAAATAGATTTAGCAGTAGCTTTGCGTAACGGAGTGAAGGTAACAAATTTCGAAGTGATTTCAACAGTGACAAAGATATAACAAAAACCTCTATTGGATATGGGAATCGGACCAGAAATATACGTCTCAATTTAATCGGTACAATGGGATGTAACGGAGGAATATGTGAAGTCGTGTCTGATTTAGCTTTCTGGCAGATTTTACATGACGCTAAAACTCGTCGAATACGTTTCTCTATGTTGGCAAAACAACAGTTCTGTCTCAGTATAAGGAAAGATTTTCTGGCTCCATAATGTGCGTAACTTAAACGAGTGTACCAAATTAATTTGTTAACAAGCTTGTCAGGAATAAATAATCACCAGTTGTTGCTGTCAGGGTGAGAGCGCCGAAACAGAATGTTCTTGCGCACGGTATAATGGTTTCTACTGATAACGTTACACCTATCTTGCCTAAGGTGTTTAATTTCTTTCCATACGTTTTCTTTGCTCTGCTCTTGTGCTGTGTCTCGTAATGACGACGAAATTAAATTTTCAAATGCAACTTGTTGAATATACCTGAGGCTAAAATTTGCTTGGCAGAAGTTGGTTGCGATGTCTTGCTGATTGTTGCTGAGAGAACGGGATAGTGCTTCTGCTACAATATTTTGTGGACCGGGAATGTGAACAATTGTAAAATTAAATTCCTGTAAATAAAGTTTCCATCTGGTTAACCAGTCATTTGTAAATTTAGCAGAAAGTAAAAACTGTGTAGCTCTATAATCTGTATATACGGTAGTATGTCTTCCATAAAGTTAATGCCTAAATCTGGTAAATGCCCGTACAACACATAATGTTTCAAGTTCTGTAACAGAATAATTGCGTTCAGTAGGTGGCAGAATTCGACTTGCAAAGGCGATGTTTTCAATTACTGTAGTACCGTCTTCTTCAATTTGCTGAAAAAGGTGTACGCATAAAGCTGTGTTAGAACTGTCGGTGGCAATGGAAAAATTTCTAGTAGGATCTGGGTGTGATAAATGTGGTGCGTTCAACAAGGCATGTTTCAGATTAACAAACTCAGACTGTGCTTGGCTATCCCAGGACCAAATAGCGTTTTTACCCGTCAATTGGCATAATCTACGGGTGTCTAAAGCAGAGTAATGAATAAATTTACGAAGTTTTTCCGGGTCAGGCGCAATGCCTTCTTCTGAGATTACATGTCCAAAAAATTTTATGGACTTTTGCCAAAGTGCGATTTGCTAAGATTAACTGTGGGTTATTATGCACGAAAAGTTTGCAACAGTTGTTCAAGAATCAAATTATGTTCAGACCAGTTAGCTTCTGCGATAAGGATGTCGTCTACATACGTTGTGATTCTGTCTTTAAGTTCTGTCGGAAGTATAGCATTCAAACCGCGAATAAATGCAGCTGAAGAAAATCTTAGACCGAACGGTAATTTGCAAAACTGGTAACAGCCACCAAAACAGAGAAATGCTGTGTACTTTCTGCAGTTCGGATGGAGCTGAATTTGCCAAAATCCCGATTTCATATCTAATTTGGAATAACCATCAGTACCATGATATTGCTGTTAAAGTTCTTCTAGTGTCTGTGGGCGATCTGTTTCATTAATAATAATGTCGTTGACATGACGCGAATCAAGTACGAGGCGAAGTGATCCATCCTTTTTCTTAACAATGTGGAGCGGGTTTATGTACGGACTAACTGCCAGTTCCATAATTCCTTGGTCAAGCATAGCTTGCAATTCTTTCTTAACTTATTCTCTGTGGATATACGGAATTGGATAATGTTTAGCTTTAAATGTGTCATGCTGTTTAACTTGAAATTCATACATAAAACCGGACATAGTACCTAGGATGTTGTCAAAAACTGGAGCTTGCTGTAAAATAATATTGCGTAGTTGAGTACGCTCGTCGTCTGTATTTGCACTGCTCTGTTTTACTTTCTCAGAAATCGTTTGCATAACGTCATAGTCGGCTTCGTCTGGTGTGTTACAGTTCTGTACGTACGTATCTGTGAACAATGTCGAATGACAGTCCGTGTTACGCGATGTACAAATGACCTCTGTTCGATTAATTGCCTGTTCATCTGCAGATAAAGCGTGCCGAAATTCTAATGCTAGTTGTACTTTTTCATCCTTTAACATTAAATAGGAATTTTGAAAGTCGATAATTGCGTCGTGTTATACCAAAAAATTCGTACCTAAAATAACTTCTGTTGTCAATAAGAGAACAATCTAAAAATTTGAGTGGTACGTATGACCTGCAATATAAAATGATAAGTGCGTCTGTAATTTTACATCTACTCCTTTACCAGATACTGCTCCTTTCACTTTAGTTTCGCCTAATGGTAATGTAGGAAAGGTGTTCTCTTTGTTACATACGTTGAAAGTTTCTTCATTTATAACTGACATAGGTGATCCAGAATCTATTACTGCTGAAAATGTGGATGATCCAATCTTTACTTCAATGACAGGGTGGGAAATGGTTTTTCGTATAAATGGTTATTCATGCAAAAGTGTGTCTCGAATGTCGTCAAAAGTAATAACATTTTCCTGAACAAGAATTCTTTGTATCAAAAGTATTCTTTACTTTGCTGGAAGATGCAACCTGTACTGAATCTAGTCAAATTCTTTCTGACGTGCTGTTATTTGTGGGAGGATGCTGTGGCATTTCGACTATTTGAACTGTTCTGTTACTTCGTCCTGAAGTATTAGGTTCGGGATGATACCGACTGTCTGGTTCTCTCATGATAATCTGTTGTTGCGGGTGATTCTGCTGCTGATAAGACCGACTGATTAATAAATGTACGCTGAAAACTGTGCTGATTACTTTTACGTCTGTCATGATAGTCATTACTATACGGCGCATTGCGATAGTGAATGGAACAGGGAAGGGGGGATCAGATAGTGGTACAATAAGTACCCTCCGCCACACACCGTAAGGTGGCTCGCGGAGTATAGATGTAGATGTAGATGATAGGAGTTGAAATGATGGGTTTTCTGTACATACTGATTTCCTTGTTGCTGTGCGTTACTATTTGGTGGAGCCGGCGCTATACGTGTAGGCCGCGAAACATTAAAGCTTGGTTGACCTTGTACATTACATTGTTGGTTAGGTATGACAACTAGCTGGTTTTGTAGCTGTTGTGGTGAAAACCCTCTATTGTTGCCAAAATGTGTCTGCGATTGCTGAAAATTTTGTTCATACTGATGATTAAAATTTTTTCTGTTATTAAAATTATGCTGGTATTTCTTGTCATTTCAGGAGTGTCTAATGAAAACTGTCACTTTCGGTAAAACTTGTCATATCAGGTTTTCTTTACTCATTCCTAATTCTAGGCAGATCGATAGTTTAAGAGTTGTTTTGATAGATATAAAGCATAGTAAAAGAGAAGGCAGCAGTGCAGAAAACTAAAGATGAAATAGCACTACTACAGCTCGGGGCCCTGTCCACGCTACGGCACATATTCATCGAAGTGTAATGAATACCCTGAGGTCACTTACGCGCTGCAAATATATTTTAGTTTCATCGTTACAGGCAATGCCGGTGGAAATGCGAAAGCAAATTGTTGTATCCAGTCCAAAGGGTGAATCTGTGTTCTCTCATTCTTAAATACCTTAAATTTTCTCACGGATAGATAGTGCTTATAATCAAAATTATCGTCTCTGTATGTCTGAGCAGGTTCAGGATTGTATGATAATCTGTTTGTGTGTGACTGTGCGAAATCTAAGTCACGTACTCTCTGTAAATTACCTAAGTTATACTGACTGTGTGAGTGTGACAAATGTTCAGAATGTGACATATGCTGTGGCGGGTTAGAGGCTGAAACATTTTTCATTTCTGTCACTTCTTGCTGTAAAGATGACAATTTTCTACGTAATATATTATTGGATATATATCTCACTGATTGTCTGCTGCATATTTTATAATTCGAGTGTTTGATTGAACGAAACCGGTGACGTATCGTCTGATTTGGTGTCATTGTGTTTTTTCCGATAACGTCAATTCATCAAATTTTTCAGTCAGTGCTTTTCCCTGATCGTTATTTTTAGTGTCACAAACATTAATTTGTTTTTGGATTTTACATGTGGTTTTGTTTAATTTCTTAACGTCTGCTTTAATGGCGTGTTCAGTAAGCTGTTCAATAGAGGTGTCACGTTTTTCCTTAATTTGTTTAAGGTTCTCATTACTTTGTTTGATCGACCTGTCATATTTTTCATTCAACTGTTTGAGATTTCATTAAGTTGCTTGAAATGGTTGTCGTATTTTTCATTGAGTTGTAGTAATAATACCACAACTTTATACAAGCCAAATTTAGCGACTCTTTTCTCTGTGCTGTGTGATGGTGTTTTTGGTCATTGTTTGATTCACAAAAAGGTTTGTAATCGGATGTGCACTGTTGGTCACTACATCGGAATCAAAAAAGTCTGACATATTTTGAGTACATTGTTCACCTTCGTTAGAAACATTTGTCTGTTCACTTGTAAATTTTGCCAGTCAGGTATGTCAAACTGGACAGCGTTCATTGTAACGGAACGTGCCGCGTCATCAATTGTCGTTAAATTTACTGTGGACATAATTGAATTTGTTTGCTCATCATTTAGATTAAAATCATTATTGGTGATCGACACACACCGATTATCTGTAATTGGAGGAATATCATTAAGACAGTGAGTGTCGCTAGTATTATCGGTCAAATTATTCGAGTCGGCTTTTTCACTCATTGCGCATCGCGATGTACTGTTAGCAGTTTTTCGCGGCATTTTACAAGTCAAAAGTAAGCACAAAATCAAACAAAGACAAAGCAAAATTGAACAAATACAATAACAACAACGAGCAAGAAACTGTCGATTATCTGTGAAAGGAGTGACAAACTAGTAAATGCGTTGCGCCAGATGCAAACTACATTTAACATTAAGTAAATAATAGCAGACATATAACTGACTACTACTCAGAAATTCACAAAAGTACGATCCTGGCCGGTTGTCGACAAGTGTAACCTCCCAACAGATAAAAAAAAAAATTATGTATAGCACTGACATTTAGTGTAACCTCCTATCAGTAAAAATATGTATATTGTATTCACATGTAGCATAACATAACAACAGATAAACTCCGTAATCTACCAACAATAAAAAGTGACTAATCTCTCAATAAAATTGTGGCTCACTTATAACCTTTCAATAATTGACTGTCAATTTAAACTGCTAAATTTTGGACGTCAGCAGTGATGCGTCATGGCCCTGAAAGATCATAGTGAATAAATTGAAAACTCTTACCTCAGTAAGGTCGCCGGATAACGCATATATATCTGCTCCTATAAGAAATTTTTTTGGCACAGCCCAGTGCAATGCTGGGCGATAGATTTGTCATGTATAAAAAGAAACGACTGATTTTTCTTTGCAATAAGCGGGATGACCATGATTTGGAGAAATTAGTAAATTCTTTGAACTAGCACCAAGCACAGAACTTAATTTGAGGAAGAAATTTCTCAGAATGTATGTTTGGAGCACAGCATTGTATAGTATTTAAACGTGGACTATGGGAAAACCGGAGAAGAAGAGATTCGAAGCATCTGAGATGCGGCGCTACAGAAGAATTTTGAAACTTAGATGGACTGATAGTGCAAGGAGTGAGTAGGTTCTCCGGAGAATCGGAAAGGAAAGGAATATATGGAAAACAATGATAAGAAGAAGAGTCAGGATGGTAGGACATATGTTAAGACATCAAGTACAACTTCCATGGTACTACAGGGAGCTGTAGAGGCTGAAAATTGTAGAGGAAGACAGAGATTGGAATACACCCAGCAGCAAATATTGAGGACGTGGGCTGCAACTGCTACTGAGAGATGAAAAGGCTGGCACAGGTGGGTAATTCGTCGCGGGCCGCATGAAACCAGTCAGAAGATGACACCACATAAAAAAAGGTAGTACGTTTATTGATGAGCAGGTCGTGTACCACCGTAGTCTTCTTCTCAAAGCTCGGTCGTCGATCGCAAGTACGGTCGTGGGGATGGCTTTTCACATTTAGATATATTTATCAACATTATCACTCACGATGATGATCTGAGTATCACTACTTCTCATATTTTTCACTCAAGAGACCAGTAGCTCACACACAATTATCAACAGCTCTTAGTCTCCAAATAATGATTATTGAGTACAAAAGACCAAATCTAGATAGCTCAATTATGGCTGCTGACATTAATGTTAAGCACCAACTCTCTTATATAGTAACCGTGCAGGGTGTCCACAAAAATCTCGCTATCATTTCGAAAAATCATAACTTGGAAACTATTGCAGATAGAGAATCGTGGTTTGTCGTAAAACGTTGACCAGCTCTCAATTTTCTTCCTTTGTCCGTTGTTGAAGACTGGACTCTGAGGGCATCAAAATGACCACTGACCAACAGAAGTTGTAAAGTGTCGTCTGGTAAGCAGAATACAAATCTGTGACAACGGTATAGCAGAATTATTGACGCCGGTCTGTTAGGCATCACCGAAAAATACGCAGGATGAGGTGGTTCAATATCTCAAAGACATGGGCGGCCCCAAAAAAGACATTCCTCGGAGTGTCTCAAGCAACACAGTGCAAGCTACATTTCATCGCAGCCCCCAAAGTCAATTCGTCGTGGATAATACGAAGAGCAGAAAGAAAGATCACATACCCATAAAGTGTTACGTAAGCTGCTAGGTCTTTTTCTGTGCGAAGAACAAGTGGTCTAAGCACTGCAGCCAAAGATTTGTCCTCAACGGTACGCATTCGCGTGGTCCGTGCTGGCCTCCACAGACGGTGACAATGACTACCTGAACAATAGCCTGTTTGCACACGAAGAAATGTTCCACATCGCCACAACGTTAAGACCTGGGGCTCCGGAAATCCACAAAACACACGTGAACGTATCCGTGAGAACCAAAAGAGTAGTGTTCAGTGTGACCTAGTGCACGACAGTGTGATAGGCTCATGTTTCTTCGCAGAGAAACCATAACTGGAAATGAAATGATAATTAAATCAAGACCCTAAGCTGTCGACGGGTGTTGATATACATCAACATGGACAGTTGAAAATGTGTACCCCGACCGGGACTCGAACCCGGGGTCTCCTGCTTAGATGGCAGACGCTCTATCCATCTTTTTTTTATGCACGACGATTACCACTTTTTTCCTATTTTTATTCTTCTTTTTTCCTTTTTTTTAATGTATTTATTTATTTTTTTACATGATTACATTTAGGAAACGTGTACAATGAGAATTCTAGTAACTAAGTGTTACAACAACAAAGGCGGCATAAAAGAACAATAAAAAAATGTTAATCACTGATGCAATTCCAACTAAAAGATTCTTCAATAAATGTAACTGGTTCCACTTGGTGCTTCGCCAGCGTTATCTGATATCTCCAACAGCGCCTTGGAAGGGCATCTGCAACGGAGGCATTCTATTTCGCTAGTGCCTCAAGGAAAACAGCATCCTTGCAGCAGCCAGTCTCTTCCTTCGCTCATGGCTGACAAGGCAGAACGTTCAGCCGTTAGTGTGATGCGGCACAGAACATTAACCGCAGCTTGGCACTCCCTAGCTGAGTGGGGGGTTAACGAAAACGCTGCGTAAATAATTTGCGAAGAGCGTACGGTATTTCGGTGTGCGTTCGAGGGCATTGTGAGCATTTTGTAGGAACCACCAGTAATCAAGCTGCTCTTTCTCTCCGTCGCTAAAGATATAGGCGATGGTAAGTCCTTTGAATCATGTAAGCGCATGATATTTTGCAGCCGGAAAGTAAGTTTCATCTGGACAGAGTAGGGTCTGAGGGTCAATCACATCAGGTGTGACCCGGAGGTAACAAGCCAATATCTTCTGTGTTAGTCGCCAAACTCCGGATAATGATGCGCAAGTAAAACGATGTTCATCGGTATCCAAGAGGTGACAATCTGGGCAATAAGGTGAGTCTGCCTTTCCAATAGTAGTCGCTGTTGTGTGGCATATTTTTTGTTGGCGATCTGATACCACTTCGAACGCACCGTGGATGACAGAAAGTTGTGGTGTATCGTTTTCCACACTCTTGGCCAATGAACCGAAGGGTACTTGTTTTCCACCACGTTATGGGGAACAGCCCGCAGAAGCTTGGTACAAAAATCTTTCGCCTTTGGTGGACGTGTGGTGGAGAGGTTCGAGCTGACGTAGCTGTAATCAAGAACGAAGGTCGACACATGGGAGAGCTGTGGTGCGACGTGCGCAACCGACACCGGCGGGACGTTAGAGGCTGGCATCAGAACCTGTAGTAAACGACCCGTGAGAGAGGTATGTTGACTTTTCCATCGTTTCCTCATGTTGCTCATGTAAATGGCAGCTGCTCTCACCCTGACGTTGACCAATCCCAGCCCCCCTTTGTGCACTGGGAGGGTAAGAGTGTCATATCGTACTTTAAATAATGACCTGCGGAAACGTAGTAACTGAAGGCCGCCTGAAGCCGGCGACCTATCTGCAGCGGTAGTGGGAGGACCTGTGCCACGTGGTTGAGTTTTGATGCCACGTAGAGGTTCAGGTATTCAACACGTTGTAGCTGATTCAAGTGCTGGAGCAGGTTCTGTCGCACCATTGCGCGTATGATCTGTAATAACCATCGGTAGTTTGCTGCAGCTGTTTTACGTACATCTTTCTTGAACGTGATTCCCAAATATCGCAGATCAGAAACTGGTGGGAGGGGAGCGAGGGCTTCCGGTCCGAGACCACGCCCAATATCCAACGCCGCCGACTTGTTGATGTTCAGAATACTGCCTGCGGCCTGTCCGTATCCATCTGAGCCACCGAGAGCGCAGATCATAGTGTGACTGCAGGGACTTACCCCTTGCACGCTCCCCGTGAGACCCACATTCCCAACTTAACGTCCACACAGTACATTCGTAGTGCCCCTGCCCATTACACTCATTACTCGCGAAAGACAATCTTACCGAGTCCCGCAAGAGTTCGGGCAATACGTGTGCATCTAGCACAGAAGAAGAGGAAGGTCAATGGCCGGTTAGCCTTAACTACATGAAGATGGTATCTGTTCTTTCGGACATGTCCGAAAGAACAGATACCATTTTCATATAACTAAAAGTGTTCACCTTGAGATACTCGAATGATACCTGTTACCGCAGATCGAAGAGCTGCACCCGTCTCCCATCTTTTAGCATGTTGATGCACCCCCACACTGGAGTTTTAATGAGTGGGATGTAATGAATTCACATATTTCGCTAGGGATGCATGACTCCTGACTCTCATTGAATGACTCTCATTCCTTGGTCCTGGACGCTCTCTCAATACCACGCCATTAGACTCCTTTTGTGGAGTTATGTGACTATTGGGGACACTTTGATATTCTGGCACAACAGAAAAAAGACTTTGATAGCTGGGCAGTTGCTTTAGTACAGCTCTGGCATGGGGGAATATTGCTCGGTCTGCGTGTGGACAAATGGTTCGCGGAGACAAATAGTACAGTGCCTGTCACGCTTCCAAAGGCGATACAAGCACCACCTGTGATGAAGCAGGTACCACTGCTCTTCGTGACATCTGCAATTTCACACGGAGATAAGCGTGTAATGTGCAAAGGTAGCGCCGCCTGCACGGCCGACACTTCTGCAACCCACCGTACACACCTGTATTGCTTGTGGACAAAATGACCCGATACAGCATCCACATCCCCCCCACCACCACCACTTCCCCCCTCCCCCGCCTACCTCCCTAGGGTAATGGATGGGTGAACCAGAAAAGTTGGTGATGTACGGCAAAATGACGTCAGGCGTTCATCAAACTCGCCTTCCATCAGAATGATGGTGTCCGTCACGGCAGAATTCTTTCCTCGAGACTGTTGTCATGCTAATGCTGTAACTTCTGAAGGTGCTGAGCCTGTGTCAGTGGATGTCCAACTCGGAAACTGGATTTTGCTTGTCTGGAACAGAAAAATTGGTGGAATCACTGTAGGAAACGCCCAGGTCGCTGCAAATACGAGGACATGCCAAAAAGTAATTACTCCGAATTTTTTTGTGAAACGTCTTAAAGTTTTTTAAATAACACAAATCTTATTAACATTCTAAATCTTTATTCTTCATGTCTACATGTTTGTAACCCTCTGTCGCTATACGGTTCTGAATTTTAGTGTGTAACATGATGTAACTATGTCGGCATGTGAGAAAAAGCATGCTGTAATTCAGCTTCGAATTCGAAGAGTTTGTCCACTCCTGGAACACCATCTCCTTCTACATGACGATGCCGGACTACACACTACTGCTGCAACATTTGCAGCAACCCCGCACTTTCGTGTCACTGTCACTGACCCATCCGACTTTCATCTGTTTCCAAAACATAAAGAAGTCTTGCGAGAACTTCACTTTCATAGTGATGAAGCGGTGCAAGTAGAGGTGAGGTAACAAAATCAAACTTTCAACGTTGACGGTATCAAGAAACTGGTCTCTAGTTGGGAAAAATGTGCTCGTCACAAGAATGACTGTTGTGAGAAATAAATATGTAGACACGAGAAAGAAAGATGTAGAATATTCAGGACGTTGGTTTTATTTAAAAAGCTTTAACAATTTTCACATTAAAATTTCGAAGACATTACTTTTCAAACGCCGACGTATCTCTGTGGGTTCAAGATTAGTCTAGGAGACAGACGATGTGTGCTGAATGCCACCGATGCTTTCCGATTGTAAATACTGTCGCTCAATCATCCACGTGGAGTCTATAGCAACGTAGGTGTGTATCCAGCAAGGGATCGTTGTAGGCTACTGGTTTCACTAGGAAGGTCTTGGTTCTCTGGGGGTTCCCATGCCATTCTTCCTCTGAACTAGACCCATCTTGCTGAGAGGATCAGCAGGAAGCAAGCCATAGCATGAGTATACCACCCATGTTGTATTCCTTTTGCAGCTTCAGCATTTGTCATTTAAAGGTGCGTACAATACATTACACCATGCCAGTCGAAGCAGGATGAAAGCGACCTGTCCACATATGTTGACTGTCATTGGGCTCATAAGACTTTTGGATATCGCAGACCATGTTCTGTGACAATCGTTGTCGGAAACCTTCCACTGGTAAATTTCTAGACAAGGCTTCGTTTTTGTTGGGTGTCATTGTGGACTACATGCTGAATACATAAGGAAACTTACGTTATGCATTCGCCAGAATGGGTCATTACGTCTCCATAGAGAGGCCGGCAAAATCCATGTGAATTCTGGAGGATTACTGCATGTTTTGACGCTACAAGAAGCATTTCTGAGTGGAAATTGCCTGATTATGTTAACACTACCAGCAATGGGCAAATGTACACTTAATATCTTTATCCATCCCTCACCGATTTACATGTTTGTAGGCCATTTGTTTTCTCAACACCACTCCGCAGTGGCCTTAATGAAGTACGTAAGTCCAGGATATGTTACTGCAGAACTTTTAGAATTTGGAATGATCAATCTAGTCTGCCCGTTGTCTCCTTGTAGAAGCAGGGCTCACTTAAAACAGGCAACTCATGGCAGCAGCGCTATTACGCTGCCACATCTTGGTCGCGAAAGAATTTTGTGTTTGTCTGTCACTTATATGGAACATAACAAATCACATGGCACAGAACTGTGTCCTCCGAAAGCAACTTGGTGGTGGACTTGGTGCGGATCTGAAACTGTTTGACCTCTGGCGCAGGTTCGATGTCAATATGCAAACGTAGCTCTGGTGCAGTGTCAAAATTTGTCTCCTGACTAGCAGGCAATCGAGAGGGAATCTGGGTGCCCATGTTGCGTCGTGTAGCAGCACTTAATGTCATTAGTATAAGTGGAGAAAAACATGGTCCAACATTAGAAGTGGCATACCGTATCCTGAGGAAGACTCGTGTTTGTAATGATGAGATACAACAGCGGTTTGTGATCAGGCAGCAGTATGAACCACTGGCCGTAAAAATAATCATGATGTTCGTTTTAGAGAAAAGACAATCACCCGGGCCTCCTTTCTCAATCTGGGTGTAACTGCGTAGTGGCAGCTTTAGAGTTTCAGCCACTAAGGTGACATTGTTTTCCACGGCATTTACTTTATGGGACAGAATTGCTTCCGGCCCATAATCCGATGCCTCAGCTGCTACTATGAGCAAGTTTTGTGGATCACAAGCTATCAGGCATGATGGCTGTAGAAGGCCCTGCCTCTGGTATATAACGCGGCCGCCGGGATTTGCTATTAAATTATACTTTTTAATCAAACGTTGTGACTGTGAGTGCATCAAACTACCCGTTGTCGTGTTATAATATCCCTATAAGCACACACTGTTGAAGAATCTTACTTTTGTGTGTGTTTCCACAGTTTTAAAGATAAAATAAACACTGTCAATAACCGGAGGTCTGACAGACCTAGTAATGGCACTATGGCACCGAATCACATAATAATATGACATTGTAATAATAGTAATCATCCAGAAACTAATTCACGCAAACCACTACGTTAATCACGCACTAAGCATCGTCAGTATTAATGCAGCTGAGCAGCTAATGCAATGTACTAATTTTATTGTCAACAGACGGAAGAGAAAAAACCACAAGTCATGTATGATGAAGGGAAAAGACATGGCAAATGTAAACTTTCGTGTGTTAAATGATCAAACAAAGTGATATACTAACAAGTGCATTAACATCTTCAAAGGGTATCTGTTCTCTTTGGCGTACATGACTTCCGGTTTCTGCGCTTTCTGCTGGCCGTTGTGATTACACTTGCAGACACTGTTATAAGTGTGGCATATGTGCATATTCCCTTCTTACTATAATGATGTAAATCACCTAGCATATTTGTGAATTCGTATTGAAGGTTTCACACGATGTGTATGTTTGTTTCGCAAGTGTATCCACTGTTTGTTGTTGCTCTCTTCAGTGTACAAGTGTGGTACCTTACTAAAAGTGCCTCACTGACCGACTGACTAACCAATGCGGTTTATCTTTCAGTGCACTTTATTCCCTGACACAGTATCAAGATGTGAAACTTGTTTCCTTTGGGCTCTTTAAGTATTTCTTTTTTATTTCCTTACATAACGATATAGTATAACGTCAGTTTTATATGTCAGTAAGTTTTATACTTTAACATGTGACAGTCATGATTGTGGCTTGTAATTGCAAAATCTTATCTATGTACACTCCTGGAAATTGAAATAAGAACACCGTGAATTCATTGTCCCAGGAAGGGGAAAATTTATTGACACATTCCTGGGGTCAGATACATCACATGATCACACTGACAGAACCACAGGCACATAGACACAGGCAACAGAGCATGCACAATGTCGGCACTAGTACAGTGTATATCCACCTTTCGCAGCAATGCAGGCTGCTATTCTCCCATGGAGACGATCGTAGAGATGCTGGATGTAGTCCTGTGGAACGGCTTGCCATGCCATTTCCACCTGGCGCCTCACTTGGACCAGCGTTCGTGCTGGACGTGCAGACCGCGTGAGACGACGCTTCATCCAGTCCCAAACATGCTCAATGGGGGACAGATCCGGAGATCTTGCTGGCCAGGGTAGTTGACTTACACCTTCTAGAGCACGTTGGGTGGCACGGGATACATGCGGACGTGCATTGTCCTGTTGGAACAGCAAGTTCCCTTGCCGGTCTAGGAATGGTAGAACGATGGGTTCGATGACGGTTTGGATGTACCGTGCACTATTCAGTGTCCCCTCGACGATCACCAGTGGTGTACGGACAGTGTAGGAGATCGCTCCCCACACCATGATGCCGGGTGTTGGCCCTGTGTGCCTCGGTCGTATGCAGTCCTGATTGTGGCGCTCACCTGCACGGCGCCAAACACGCATACGACCATCATTGGCACCAAGGCAGAAGCGACTCTCATCGCTGAAGACGGCACGTCTCCATTCGTCCTTCCATTCACGCCTGTCGCGACACCACTGGAGGCGGGCTGCACGATGTTGGGGCGTGAGCGGAAGACGGCCTAACGGTGTGCGGGACCGTAGCCCAGCTTCATGGAGACGGTTGCGAATGGTCCTCGCCGATACCCCAGGAGCAACAGTGTCCCTAATTTGCTGGGAAGTGGCGGTGCGGTCCCCTACGGCACTGCGTAGGATCCTACGGTCTTGGCGTGCATCCGTGCGTCGCTGCGGTCCGGTCCCAGGTCGACGGGCACGTGCACCTTCCGCCGACCACTGGCGACAACATCGATGTACTGTGGAGACCTCACGCCCCACGTGTTGAGCAATTCGGCGGTACGTCCACCCGGCCTCCCGCATGCCCACTATACGCCCTCGCTCAAAGTCCGTCAACTGCACATACGGTTCACGTCCACGCTGTCGCGGCATGCTACCAGTGTTAAAGACTGCGATGGAGCTCCGTATGCCACGGCAAACTGGCTGACACTGACGGCGGCGGTGCACAAAAGCTGCGCAGCTAGCGCCATTCGACGGCCAACACCGCGGTTCCTGGTGTGTCCGCTGTGCCGTGCGTGTGATCATTGCTTGTACAGCCCTCTCGCAGTGTCCGGAGCAAGTATGGTGGGTCTGACACACCGGTGTCAATGTGTTCTTTTTTCCATTTACAGGAGTGTATGTATCGATCTGCCTTTGGAGTACTTTCATATTTTCTGACCTGTTAAGACTTTCCGACATCAGTCCTTGAAGAGAACTAGTTTTTCAATCACGAAAAACTGAACTCATTTCCCTTGAAGTGCTCCAGTTTATTTCCATTCTCATGTAGGTGTTATGAACTATACAGGGTGAGTCACCTAACATTACCGCTGGATATATTTCGTAAACCACATCAAATACTGACGAATCGATTCCACAGACCGAACGTGAGGAGAGGGGCTAGTGTAATTGTTTAATACAAACTATACAAAAATGCACGGATGTATGTTTTTTAACACAAACCTACGTTTTTTTAAATGGAACCCCGTTAGTTTTGTTAGCACATCTGAACATATAAACAAATAGGTAATCAGTGCCGGTTTTGCATTGTAAAATGTTAATTACATCCGGAGATATTGTAACCTAAAGTTGACGCTTGAATACCACCCCTCCGCTGTTCGACCGTGTGTATCGGAGAGCACCGAATTACGTAGGGATCTAAAGGGAACGGTGATGGACCTTAGGTACAGAAGAGACTGGAACAGCACATTACGTCCACATGCTAACACCTTTTTTTGGTCTTTTTCACTGACGCACTTGTACATTACCATGAGGGGTGAGGTACACGTACACACGTGGTTTCCGTTTTCAATTACGGAGTGGAATAGAGTGTGTCCCGACATGTCAGGCCAACAGATATTCAATGTGGTGGCCATCATTTGCTGCACACAATTGCAATCTCTGGCGTAATGAATGTCGTACACGCCGCAATACATCTGGTGTAATGTCGCCGCAGGCTGCCACAATATGTTGTTTCATATCCTCTGGGGTTGTAGGCACATCACGGTACACATTCTCCTTTAACGTACCCCACAGAAAGAAGTCCAGAGGTGTAAGATCAGGAGAACGGGCTAGCCAATTTATGCGTCCTCCACGTCCTATGAAACGCCCTTCGAACATCCTGTCAAGGGTCAGCCTAGTGTTAATTGCGGAATGTGCAGGTGCACCATCATGCTCATACCACATACGTCGACGCGTTTCCAGTGGGACATTTTCGAGCAACGTTGGCAGATCATTCTGTAGAAACGCGATGTATGCTGCAGCTGTTTGGGCCCCTGCAATGAACTGAGGACCAATGAGGTGGTCGCTGTCGCTCTACCTGTCTGAGCCAGTGAGGATTGTCCACGGACCAGTAATGCATGTTCCGTAGATTCACTGCCCCGTGGTTTCTGAAACCCGCTTCATCGGTAAACAGGTAGAACTGCAACGCATTCTCTGTTGATGCTCATTGACAGTATTGCACTCGATGATTAAAGTCATCACCATGTAATTGCTGATGTAGTGACACATGAAACGGGTGAAAGCGGTGACGATGCAGTATGCGCATGACACTACTTTAACTCAGTCCACCGGCTCTCGCAATGTCCCGTGTACCCATGTGTGGGTTCATGGCAACAGCAGCTAACACACCAACTGCACCCGCTTCTCCTGTGATGGGTCTGTTACGGACCCGTTTGCGTGCTACGACCATGCCTGTTGCATACAGTTGGCGGTAGATGTTTTGCAATGTGCGGCACGTTGGATGCTCTCTGTCCGGGTACCGTTCTGCATACACCCTGCAGGCCTCAGCTGCATTTCGTCGACACTCGCCATAGATGAGTATCATCTCCGCCTTTTCAGAGTTCGAATACACCATGGTCACAGTTCCTACAACACTACACTATCACAGACGTCTGGTAACATATCCATGCCCGAGGCAGGATTCGAACCTGCGACCGTAGCAGCAGCGCTGTTCCGGACTGAAGCGCCTAGAACCGCTCGGTCATAGCGGCCGGCCTTTAGTGGGTAATGGCGCGCTGCACACCACAATCTTCTCCTTGACTGCAGTACCCCAGTAGGCAGAAATGGCCGATCGTGGCTGTGGTTTGCATCAGGTTGGCATCGTTTTGGTAATTGGAAATTTGTGGTAAGTTCCTATGGGACCAAATTGCTGAGGTCATCGGCCCCTAGGCTTACATACTACTTCATGTAACTTAAACTAAATTACGCTAAGGGCAACACACACATCTATGCCCCAGGGAGGACTCGAACCTCCGATGGGGAGAGCCGCGCGAACCGTGGCAAGGTATCCTAAACCAAGCGGCTACACTGCGCGATCATCGTTTTGGTGTTGAAAAAATGGTTCAAATGGCTCTGAGCACTATGGGACTTAACATCTATGGTCATCAGTCCCCTAGAACTTAGAACTACTTAAACCTAACCAACCTAAGGACATCACACACATCCACGCCCGAGGCAGGATTCGAACCTGCGCGGGCGCTGATAACCACGCAGTTGAGCGCCCCACAAACCAAACATCATCATCATCATCATCGAACCTGCGACCGTAGCAGTCGCGCGGCTCCGGACTGAGCGCCTAGAACCGCTAGACCACCGCGGCCGGCTTTTGGTGTTGAAGTCAGCAAGTAGGTAGCGGACATCAGTCAGCTTAATACGGTTTCACGGAAACTCAATAGACTTTCATTCTCTCTAGTGACAGGGGACAGGATGGCAGCGAGGTTCGACGTGTCATTTTCGAAAGCCTTGATATTTAAAGAGCATAGCGCACACGTTTGACACAGTGGCTTTGAGTGCATAATCGCCTTTACCCTCGTTCCTCAGTCTCGTCAGCGCTTCTTGCCTTGCTGTGTAATCCAACAATAGTCTGGGTTGCTGAGGTGGGGTCTTTCCGCAACGATTGATTACTACAGTGGCGCTCTGGCGCTGAAGCTACTTAGTGTTACGTCACACTACCTTGGTACATAGCACAGCGGCGTTTGTGTTTCTGCTTTCCTCGCTCGGAGGTTGTGTGGCAATTCTCTCCTAGTGTCCTGAAGTCTGTTACAGCAGCAGTATGTCTTGTTGACATTCCGATTGGTACACTAACACAGAGTTAGCCTTCTGTGTTCTGAGCTCTCCACGTATAATTTAAGAAGTTTGATAAAATTTAACTGATTTTGTTGAATTTTTCTGTTAATGAATAACTCAAATTCATGATCAGTAGATTTCGAGTTGACTAATCGTATATTGCATTTCACAACCGCTCCCCAATGCAGTCACTACGAAACCACAAAGGAACATAATCTGAGTAAGAACTTTGAGAACATGCGGCATTAAAAGGAAATTAGGCCTTGTGCGAATTACATTGATGAAATCACAGAGAATACTGCATTGCTCGTGACTTCTTCCCCATCTCCTCTATGCCCATCGGGTAATCAGTAAATTCCTACTGTCGCTATCCACTGCCCATAAGAAGCAAATCTGTTATCAGTTACATTATATAGCCGATTAGGTTGCCTAATTCGTAACTCATCTGATTGGCTTACAGAGAGGTGAACATGACTCACATGAGCGAGGCCTCGCTAGGAGGGACGGGCGTAAGAGGTGAAAATAAATTCGAAGAGCTCAGGGTCAGTTTTCTCCATGAAGCATCGCCAACTCTCCGTCCTTTGACGAGTTTCCGTTGGCTTACGAACAAACAGCGTACCTCGGGAAAATTTAGTGCTTGCATATTCGAAAATAGCCGGTGATGAGGACAGGAAGATCATCGGCAATGTTTCCCATATTCAGGTCCGTTAGTTCGAGAAACGTTTCGAGGGATCTTCAGCATTCATCAGATGCCGGTTACATAGATCTACTGTTAACTGCGCAGCAAGCAGGTATCGCCCTGGTGAACAGACCCTGGCGTTGACAAAGTGGAGCCATAACTCACTCGAGTTATTATCTGGCCCATCTAGATGTTAACGGATCAAATTAATACATCGATGGCAGCCGGCTTGGCAGTGGCACAGTTCTGCTCTCTCTATAATCAATCAAGATATTTTTTTAATGCCACGACAGATGAGTAAAAATATAATTCATAGCCACCCTGAAATGCCGCCAATGCACTGAGTGATTGATAACTCATCCGGCTAAAAACAATGCACTCAGCTCCGGGCTCCAGTCGTGTTTTCAAATGGAGCACTGAATAGTGTGTGTCGGTCCCCACCTGCAGTACATGTGCCGTGGAGCTCGCAGTGAAATACTGCAAGTACACAGTTCCGTTTCATGTTTATTCCCTGTATGAACAGCGCAATAAATATTTTTTAATTTTATGAGGGCTTAATGTATGAAACTACGAAAGAGTGTAAAGCTCTTTTTCATCCTCTTAGCCGGCCAGATCAGTATAGCCGTCTCGTTGCCTTTTGAGTTCTGTCAGCAACTTCAACAACAAATCCCAAGCCGTCTCAAACACAGTCTTGTAACAACATGTCTCGTTGCCTTTAATGCTGTATCACTGTCGCTTGATCATAAAGGCCTTTTAAATCTCCAATAGTGACTGTTTATCAGTTCAGCCCAGAAAAGATAAAAGTCCCGAATATATTTATACTGTGCTTATGAACGGTCCATAAATATTTTATAAAGACAATCTGTCTGAAAATATACTGACGGAAAAATGTCATAGCACCAAGGAGTTGTGGGACATGAACGAAAGTTTGTAGTGGTGTTTCTACATCTGAAAGATGATTTCTATTCAAACGGTCATGAGCGCCAGCTATCTCTTAGATTGGGGATGTTTTCCAGCAGGATAACGCTCTCCCGTACAGCGCTGTTGTAACCCGTAAAAGTGAAATAGGGCTACGAGGATCTGAATGTTCCTTGTGCGATATTCTATATGATTGCTGGCAACGGTAGTCACGTGAATGAACGGTCACAAGAAGGCTGGACTCCAGGGAGCCAAATGGCACTACCGAGAAGGCAGATCATCGTGTTCGGCTATGGTTCTAGCCCATCGTGTTGCATCTGCAGCAACAATTTGAGCAGCACTTGGCACCACACTGACACAATAAACCGTTACAAATAGGTTAGTTCAAGGAGACAGATGCCCTGTACCGTGCATTCCACTAACCCCAAATCACAGCCACTTGTGACTTCAGTAGTGTCAAGCGAGAGCTCATTGGAGAGCAGGGTGGAGGTCCTTAATGTTTTCTGATGGAAGCAGGTTCTGCCTCGGTGCCAGTAACGCCCATGTACTGGTTAGGAGGAGGACAGTTCAGGACCTGCATCCAACTTATCTGCGTGCTAGACACACTAGCCCTACACCTGCAGTTATGATCTGGTCTGCGATTTCGTGTAACAGCAGGAGCACTCTCGTGGTCATCCCACCCACCCTGACTTCAAATTTTACATCAGTCTGGTAATTCGACCTGCTGTGCTGTCATTCATGAACAGCATAACAGGGGATGTTTTCCAGCAGGATAACGCTCGCCCATAACGCTCTGTTGTAATCCGACATGCTCTACAGAGTGTCGACATGTTGCCTTGGCCTACTCGACCAACAGATCTGTCTCCAGTCGAGCAAATGTGGTGCATCATGGGACGAAAACTTCAGCGTCATCCACAAACATCATTAATCTCGTCCCTGTACTGACCGACTAAGTGTAAGAGGCATGGAATTCCAATCCACAAACTGACATCCCACCCCACGTCTGTACGACACAACGCATGCAAGTCTTCATGCTTGCATTCAGCATTCTGGCGATCAAACAGGTTATTAATGTACCAGCATTTCAGATTTTCAATGGCTTATCTCATGCTTCCATGAACCTGCGATCTTGCAATGTTAATCGCTTAGATATGTAACCTAGACAAATATGTTGCCAAAATTTCATTAATTTTTTTTTTGGTGTTGTCACTTTTTGCTGTTAGAGTATATATACATTCGAATATGGGCGCGACTTCAGTTCGTCATCAATGTCATAATATTCTCAATTTTGCGGTTGCAACATAACTGCATAAAGAACAGTTGCAAACCACAGCATAAACCAAAAAAGGGACACATTAGTCTGCCGCATTAAACTGAACATTTCATTGCGCAAGGACAGCCCAAAGAGACTCATTAATTAATAAACGACAAAAAATACTTTTATTAGCCGTTTTATGCAAACAATCCTTACTTCAGAAATTTAAAATTTCAAGAAACGAGACACGTTTGCTTCGAGCAGTTTTATCAGGTTAATTGCTGCAGCTAGTAATATGTCCGACTGCCTTCACAATATGACTTGAGACTCAAAATAATAATTATTATTATTATTAAGATACGGAGGAAGGGTGTTAAGCGGTTCAACGACCTGACTACGACGATAGCATTAAGACGTACAGCACAAACTCTAACAGAAAACTGACATTTGTGAAAGGGATGATCTCGGAATACATCAAACGCAATTTAGGGACTGTTTCAACTTAGATTTTGAATGAGTATTTCAAACCCATAAGGTAACCACTGAGCTTAAATCTTTTCCTTTCAATCGGAAGAATCTTAAAACTCTTAAAAGTTGTATCACATTCATCTCATCAGATGAAATAAATGGTCGACTGCTTGGCAACCAGTTTCAGCCCTCCTACCGATATATAAAATACATACTAAATAAATATGGTGTTCTGCATTCCCCAAGCAAAAACACACTTGTGGATAATTTCACCTGAAGAGAAACTCATAGCCCATAGGATAATACTCTTTAGTTACAATCACCCGAGTGGCCAGAAGTAGAATCAGCACAGCCACATGTATTTTTAAATCAGACTAAAAAGCATAAAATAATTTCTCCTAGGCTCATACAGATTCATAGCCCCCATACAGATAGTCCTAAACATTTCTGCTTGCGAACTTTGAATAGCTATGACTGGAACATTTATAACGAAAAACGTGGGGCGCATGCAATATGTAACTAATATGTGAATACTTCATCTCCCAACTATTCTCTGTGGCATATAAGTCATGTTCTTCATTATAAATAGTATAAGTATGGTCACAGCTATTAAAAATTCACAAGCACAAATTTTCAATACTATCTGTGTAGGGTTACTAAGCTGTATGGTGCTAGGAGAAATTATTTTATACTTTTTTAGTCAAATTAAAACTGTGGTATATTAAAATTTTATTTTTATTTAAATAACTATTTTATGATTTTTAGTCACGGCCTGTGAAGTTATTCACTGTATTTTAAACGTTTTGGTCAGATTATATGTGTTATAAAAACAATTACTTACCTCTAGACTACCTTTTCACCTGCAACCTTGCCTGTGCATGCGTATGTCACATATAAGGCACGCATCTCCTCCTCCCCCTCTCTCTCCTCATACCCTCTTTCCCCTCTCCCTCTCTGATCAGCCTTGCCCATCTGCTCGCATACCGCGTAGAACACTTCCGATACTACCCACACGTGGGTCCTGTCATGGCAGCCGAGGTGTCAGATGTCGACAACCTTCTTCACTCCCACCCTCATCTCTACCGAACAGACCTGCAAGAAAGCGAGTCACTGTTGCATTTTAATCCAGTTCTGAGCTACGTTTAAATCTTCAAGTCTCTGTCTCATTGGGAAATTAGTTTAAAATCAATTCTAAATTTGTACCGAACAGACAGACAAGAAAAAAATTTCCACTATCCACAGACAGATAGAATCTTCGAATTTTCGTCTTATCTTAGGTAAAATAATAGTATAATGACATGATTGTCATCTGATCATGGAAATAGAATTACGCTAAATCTACAATGAGTGAGTGCTCTTCAGCTGCGGACCACAAAAACTGGAACAACGCCTTGAAGTAGAGGGACAGATAGAGGGACGAAAGGCAGGTGGAAGAAATAGAACAGAGGCAACTTTAATACTGGTAGACGAAAAGCAGGGTGTTCAGAAGGTGATACAACCATGTGGGAAAATGATTACGTTACAAAAATTACACAAAGCTGCCTCCGTTACACGAGTCACACTATTTGGTGTGACTTCGCATGTGCGTATCAAAAGTATTTGTTTGCCAGACTGGTATTCGGTCACACATCTCGCCGATCCCCTGTTGTATCTGGCCCAGAGGACATAAAACAAGTGTATGCATCCCTACGTAAAGAACACAAGACTACTTTTTATGCACTAAAAAGTAGATTAATTGCCTGCTGTGAACGAACGCTGTACTGTTGTAACTTTTAAATACTTGCACAATGTCACGTGGCCACTACCTTAGGGAACGACCAGACTGGCTAGCGGGACGTCACACAGACTTCATGCGACTCAAAGAATATGCAAAGTAGATCAATTTTTCTGGTGTTAGAACTTCCGGTCTTCGACCTTCCACTGCATCTACCATATTTAATGGCCCCTGGAAGCATGGTGGTGATCTTTTTTGGTGGATTCTCACAATGTCTTACTCAAAAAGCATCCAGAGTCTCAGTGTAATTGGCGCTTCACTTATTTTGGGTAATATTGAAAGATTACGCTTTATCATTTTTTAGCTATTTCCTGCAGTGAGGGAATAGGGCTGGGAGTCGGTATAACAAAAGTTGTCCCGAATATCCACGTGTTAATTGTAGATTCACTGCTCTAGATATGTGACTTCGAAGTAACAAGAATTCAGGTAAAAGTATAGGGATACGTATTGGTGGAAAACATTCAAGTTTCATGTACTGTATTATTTCTCGGTACCATGAGCATATGGCTTCGTCAAATGATTGATATAGCAAGAACAAAACGGTAAACTATAAAACCGGCACAGCTCGATGTGTGTGATTTATTTCTTTACGCTTCATGACCCCAAGCAAGACACACAGGCTTTTTTAGCAAAAATTAAGCCTAACAAATATGAAATTGCAATACAGTTGCAGTGAAACTAAGAAATGAATACAATAAACATGATTTAGTTACGATATTTATGGTGATGCCCCACCAAACCAAACAACGCACGATCCGGGAGGAAGAGTGAGACTCGCTTTTCCAATCAACCATAGGTGGAAGCAAGCCGTCAAAGATTTCTAGCTCTCACCTCAAAGACGTTATTACAACCTAATGACCAGCAGCATCCGCTACACGGCGAAAGAAGTCAAGCACTTAGAAGGAGATGAGGAAATGAGATTAAACTTCACTGCTTGAGAGGGTATGTGAGGTTATTTCAGTGATAACAAAATTGAATCCAGTTTACGAAGTATCGTAAACTGGGTATACTTTGACCGATTTTCAAATTGCCGGCCGCTGTGGCCAAGTGGTTCTAGGCGCTTCAGTCTGGAACCGCACGACCGCTACGGTCGCAAGTTCGAATCCTGCCTTGGGCATGGATGTGTGTGATGTCCTTAAGTTAGTTAGGTTTAAGTAGTTCTAAGTCTTGGGGACGGATGACCTCAGAGGTTAAGTCCCATAGTGCTCAGAGCCATTTGAACCATTTGATTTTCAAATTCAGATGTGACTATCACGACTGTCTTTCAACTTCTGTGATATTCATGTTAGTGAACAGACAGGACTGGATACTAATTAGTAGAATACATTTCCTAAAATGCGGAAAAAATGTAAGAACATGTCGGTGGTCAAAGTTAGCATGGATTTGGGGATACTTTGACCGACCTGTATTTCTACCGCAGCTGTCTGCTATCATTCACTTGTGGTCAATATTTCAAAAACACACTGAAACTCTGACCACTCACAAATGTAAAGTCTTTTTAAGTCTTTACTAAGCCTTATAAAAGGAAAAAAATCTAGTAACGTACATCAATCAAACAGTTTGACTTGTCATCAAAATTATAAATATAATGTAAGCTACCGGGATGGAGTACCACACATATAGCTCCAAATGTAGTTGAGCATAACACCTCAAATTGTATCAGTCTTAAACCTAAATCATAGTTTCAAAACATCCGGTGCAGTTAAAACCAAGGTTATCCATTCTTCATTTACTGAGTCAATTTCTTGTTCCTGAGGCCAAAAAACTTCATTCCTCGTTTCTGGAGATATTCAGCTGTACATGTTACACCTGAATCACAGCCTAAACAATAACAGCTTGCAATTTGAGCAATATATGACTTATGTTTGGTTTTCTTACTTTTAGGGACATTAACAACTGCAAATGAGCCTTCATCTATATACCGACGGTTGATTTTTGTATTTCTTATTGCCACACTGTAGTGGCATCAGCACTGCTCAGTAAACTGTATATCTGTAATGCTGGGGCAACAGTGGCGAATGATCAATGTAGCCTCAAAACAGACAAACATGGCCTCAGGAATGGTAATATACTGGCTGATATATGAATGTGGAAAAAAATAATTAGTGGGCGTCTCTGAGAATTAATCGAGTGACGTACATGATATAGTTGAAAACACCAATGGCTTTGCAGTTAAAGGATATCAGTGGACTTTGCACAACCAGATTTTAGTGCTCTTCTTGACACCATCTAGAGTATATTAATGAAACTTTACTACCAAATAGTGTGTACTAAACATACAACTGAGAGCCAGAAAAGAGCTGAAAAACTTTTGGTGTATGAGTGGTCAAAGTAACCACGGCGGTCAATGTATACCCGGCTTACGCGACTTAGCAGTATGAAGTCACTAATCAATAGGACGTTTGCACTCTCTGTGTCCCGGATGCACGCACTGATTCGGTTGGGATATCCTGTAAACGCACTGTGACGCAGTTGATGCCCGAGTTGGCCCCATCTGTGTTCTATAGGGGACAGACCTGGACATCTTGATGGCCACAGGGGTATCTCAGCATCACGTAGATAGTTCATAGAGACATGTGCCACATGTTATGGACGAGTTTTGTCCTGAGGAAAACATTACTGCACGATATGTAATGCATGGTCTACGGGCTGGCTGCCGAAAACTTCCGCGCCGGCACGGTAGCTCAGCGTGTTCAGTCAGAGGCCTCAACGATGAACTTGAGCGGGTGTCACGGGACGTCCGTCCCGAACAAGTGTGACGAACGGTAACAAACAAAATGAGAGCAAACAAAAGAAGAAAAAGCGTAGCCTCTTAACGTCCCGGCTTCGAAACCCGGCACTGCATAAATTGTGATTAAGCATTGGCCGCCGAAGACTTCCGACATACGAAGTCACCCTCACTCTTTTAACGGTCTTGTGAAAGAGAACCGAGCAGCCGACACAGGTTCAGGGCACTCTCTTGTCCTTGGGGTGGGAAACTGCACCTAAAGGCGGAAGAATCACCAATGATCAAAGGCGCGAACGGTTCAGTGGTAGGGTTGTTCTTGTCAGAATCGACAGCAAAACCAGCAACGACAACGATAGTTCAGTTATACATGCCGACATTGCAAGCTCAAGAAGAGATAGAGAAAGTGTATGAGGATATTGCAAAGGTAATACAATGAAAATCTAATCGTCATGGAGGGCTGGCATACGGTTGTAGGGGAAGGAGTAGAAGAAACGGTTACAGGAGAATATGGGCCTTGGACAAGGAATGAGAGAGGAGACAAACTAACTGAGTTCTGTAATATCAGCCAGTAATAATGAATACTCTGTTCAAGAGTCACAAGAGGAGGCGATATACTTGGAAAAGGTGATAGGGGAAGGTTTCAGTTATATTACATCATGGTCAGACAGAGATTCCGAAATCAGATGCTGGGTTACAAGGCGTATCCAGGAGCAGATCACAATGTAGTAGAGATGAAGAGTAGGCTGAAGTCTAAGAGATTAGTCAGGGAGAATCAATACACAAAGAAGTGGGATACGGTAGTGGTAAGGAATGATGAGGTACGCTTGAAGTTCTCTAAGGCTATAGATATAGCAATAAGGAATAGCTCAGTAGACAGTACAGTTGAAGAGGAATGGACATCTCTAAAAAGTGCAACCACAGAAGCTGGAAAGGAAAAACATATGTACAAAGCAGGTAACTGCGAAGATATCATGGGTAACAGAAGAAATACTCCAGGTAATCGATGAAAGAAGGAAGTAGAAAAATGTTCAGGGTAATACAAGTCGCAGAGAAATGAAATAAATGGGAAGTGTAGGGACGGTAAGACGAAATGGCTGCATGAACATATGAAGAAATCTAAAACGAAATGATAGTCAAAAGGACTGACTCATCATATAGGAAGATCAAATTAAAGGCTAGGGTGGTAACACTGATAGAGCAACGGGATTTCCGCTGTTAAATGCAGAGGACAGAGCGGATAGGTGGAAAGATTACATTGAAGGACTCTATGAGGAGGACGATTTGTCCGAAGTGATACAAGAAAAAACAGAAGTCGATTTAAAAGAGATAGGGGATCCAGTATTAGAATCAGAATTTAAGACAGCTTTGGAGAACTTAAGATCAAATAAGGCAGAAGGGGTAGATTACATTCTATAAGAATTTCTAAAATCATTCGGGGTTGTGGCAGCAAAACGACTATTCACGTTGGTGTGTAGAATGTATAATTCTGGCGATATACCATCTGATTTTCGGAAAAATATCATCCATACGGTTCAAACTGGTTCAAATGGCTCTGAGCACTATGGGACTTAACATCTGAGGTCATCAGTCCCCTATAACTTAGAACTTCGTAAACCTAACTAACCTAAGGATTCACACACATCCATGCCCGAGGCAGTATTCGAACCTGCGACCGTAGCGGTCGCGCGGTTCCAGACTGAAGCGCCTAGAAACTCTCGGCCACGCCGGCCGGCACTCGAATTACAAAGGGTGTAAGACGGGGATGTAGTCTTCCATCCCTATTGTTCAAGCTGTAAATCGAAAAAGCAATGTTGGAAACAGAAGAAATGTTCAGGAGTGAAATCAAAGTTCAAGGTGAAAGGATATCAGTGATACAATTCGCTGATGACATTGCCATCCTGTGTGAAAGTGAAGAAGAAATACATGATATACTGAATAAAAAGAACAGTCAAATGAATACAGAGCCTTAATTTCAGGAAGAAATTTCTGAGAAGGTACGTTTGGAGCACAGCATTGTACGGTGTGAAACATGGACTGTGGGAAAACTGGAACAGAGGAGAATCGAAGCATTGGAGATGTAATGCTACAGACGAATGTTGAAAATTATGTAGACTGATAAGGCAATAAATGATGATGTTATGCGCAGAATCCGAGAGGAAAGGAATATGTAGAAGGCATTGACAAGGTGAAGGGACAGGATGATAGGACATCTGCTATGAAATCAAGGAATGACTTCCATGGTACCAGAGGGAGCTGTAGAAGGCAAAGACCGTAGAGGAAGACATAGACCGGAGCATATCCAGCAAATTATTGAGGACGCGGGTTGCAATTGCTACTCTGAGACGAAGACTGACACAGGACAGGAATTCGTGGCGGGCCGCACCAAAGAAAAACCGGTCAGACGACTGGTGACCCAAAAAACCCTAACTGTGACCTGAAACCATACCCAACGGCTCCCAGTACTATGACGCCAGGAGTAACATTGCTGTCCATCTCAAAAGCATTGGAAGACTGGGACCCCTCCACAGGTCGCCGTGATAATCGCCGAAGATGGTCATCCAGTGTAGTTCAGAACCGCGATTCATCGATGAACACAATGCGACGCCATTGACTAGCGACCCATGCTTCTTCGTCGCAGCACCACTCCAGATGCAGCCGTTTTGTGTTGGCTTGTTGACGGCAGCCTAAACACGGGACGGTAATTCTACAATCCGGTAGCTGCTAGTGTCCGACAAATGGTGGGCGATGACACCGAAGTGGCAGGGAGTCTACTGGATTCCCTCACACGGTAGGCGCGGGTCTCAAGAGTGCTTGGTGCACAATATGGCAATCCTCCATTGTGGTGGTCATACGTGGTCGAGTGGAAACTCTCCATGCAGTCCAACATCGGGTCACTATCACATCGCAATGCTCCACAAATCTGTATCACGATTCGACCAGTCGGTCGAAAGGAGGCCCAACAATTGAGAATATTTTCAAGCCCTACTAGGTGCCGATAACGCTGTCTCAAACGAGTACATGGCATCTCCGTGCCCTTCACAGTGATCACGCAACATCTGACGCTGTTCACGTTTCGTCTACACCTTACTAGCCCTTCAAACAACACTGAATACGATCAACACTATTGAAACTTCTTTATTTAAATGAGTGTGTCTGTAATTAAATTGCAGAATGACAGAGAAGATGAAACTTCTACGTTATTTTATTCTGAAACAGCTGAGTAAAACTGAACGTACTGTGCCTGCTTTCTCTTTTCTTTTTCTTATCGTGTCAACACTGACCCACAATATTCTAGCACAACGCAATCTGACTGCTCAAAAAAATTACCTCACTTCAAATAGTTAATTCAAAAGAATGGCCCTGACTAAAAAGAAATTTTAACAATAACCTATATATTTCATTAGCACTTACCTCACAAAAATCTTCATTAAGCGAACTACCGCAATACAGCGAGCGTCAATACTGCCAGCTAAATAAAAGATTCTAACTGCTAATAGGCATGTGGTTAGCAAATGAAAGATTTTGTTGCAAACCAAATAATGTATGTTTTACCTTAATAATGTGACATCCAGTTCTAATACTAATATAAATCGTCATTGACATCTAGTACAAAGGTATATAATCATGAATAATATTCAATCTCCGAGTCGAACATGTACAGATCGTTAGCCTACGGTAACACTTCAGATCTGTACCACCCCCATCAGTGCTAACTTCTCACATCTAACATCCATCACTGCTGGCTGTTCACCTCCAACTGCCCAACAGTACTTCCACACTGCTGGTGACTAACTTCCAACTGCCCAACACTACTGGTGTTTAACTTCCAACAACGAGTCCAACCAGCAAGAGAGTCTCTTACAAAGAAAGCGCAGTCAGAGATCCAATGCAAAGCGCTACACAGCGCTTCCAACACAGAAGCAGCACACTACACTATTGCATACTGGTGGCTGTTTCGCCTGACGCGCAGAATTGGAACTTTTACATACCCGCCGATGGAAAGTACATGTATAAAGTTACAATGGCATCCGACCATGCCTTCTAGGTGTTTCACGTTTGTTATCAAGCTGTGTATTTGGGACCTAACTTAGCGAGGAGGAATCGCGTCGAGCACCAATGCTTCTTCAGATAACTCACGGGTGACGTCGATAATCGCCGATATTTCTACAGGAGCACACCCGCCATTTTCAAGGCATAATTGCAGCAAGTATGCGCTGTGCAAGGGTCTGAAGATCTCGGTTTGTTGAGAAACTCCGGAAAGATAGCATGCACACACACTCACACCACATAGACTCTGTAAACACTAGCGCCGTCTCACAGACCAAAGGTGAACAGCGTTAGAAGTTACCGACAGTGACTTATAATCAACGGATGAGTTACATTAACCCTGCCCCTCTGTTTCATTGTCAACATAGAGAGCAGGATACGGTCTCTATTTACAAGGTTACTCGCTAATTTAATTTCAACTGCTTCCTTAATAACACTTCCCAGTAGCTGAAAGTGAATGCCAGAATCTCCGTGTTGCTATATTCCATAGGATATCTGGTACCAAGACAATGTTCTGTAATGGCGGATTTGCCCGGCTGTTGTAAGCTTATGTGGAGCTTATGCTCAGAATACCGGTCCTCCACGGTCCTGATATAGGAAGCCTGCTAACACAGACTTGTGTCTACAGGCTGATAGTTGTCACCATCGGACTCAGTGTGAGAGGGTCTTTGTACCTTGGTTCACAGCACTCAAGCTATCTAGGACCCTGAGAGTTTGACATCCGAGTTAGCCCATGCTGGAGTCACATTTTGTCGGAATGATTACAGTGAGATTAGAGATTAGATTAGATTAGATTAATACTAGTTCCATGGATCATGAATACGATATTTCGTAATGATGTGGAACGAGTCGAATTTTCCAATACATGACATAATTAGGTTAATTTAACAACATACTTAAGTTAATATAACAACTTTATTTTTTTTTCTTTATTTTTTATTTTTATTTTTTATTTTTTTTTAATATTTTTGTTTTTTTCTTTCTTTTCTTAATTTATATCTAAAAATTCCTCTATGGAGTAGAAGGAGTTGTCATTCAGAAATTCTTTTAATGTCTTCTTAAATACTTGTTGGTTATCTGTCAGACTTTTGATACTATTTGGTAAGTGACCAAAGACTTTAGTGCCAGTATAATTCACCCCTTTCTGTGCCAAAGTTAGATTTAATCTTGAATAGTGAAGATCGTCCTTTCTCCTAGTATTGTAGTTATGCACACTGCTATTACTTTTGAATTGGGTTTGGTTGTTAATAACAAATTTCATAAGAGAGTATATATACTGAGAAGCTACTGTGAATATCCCTAGATCCTTAAATAAATGTCTGCAGGAAGATCTTGGGTGGACTCCAGCTATTATTCTGATTACACGCTTTTGTGCAATAAATACTTTATTCCTCAGCGATGAATTACCCCAAAATATGATGCCGTATGAAAGCAATGAGTGAAAATAGGCGTAGTAAGCTAATTTACTAAGATGTTTATCACCAAAATTTGCAATGACCCTTATTGCATAAGTAGCTGAACTCAAACGTTTCAGCAGATCATCAATGTGTTTCTTCCAATTTAATCTCTCATCAATGGACATACCTAAAAATTTGGAATATTCTACCTTAGCTATATGCTTCTGATTAAGGTCTATATTTATTAAAGGCATCATACCATTCACTGTACGGAACTGTATGTACTGTGTCTTATCAAAATTCAGCGAGAGTCCGTTTACAAGGAACCACTTAGTAATTTTCTGAAAGACAGTATTGACAATTTCATCAGTTAATTCTTGTTTCTCAGGTGTGATTACTATACTTGTATCATCAGCGAAGAGAACTAACTTTGCCTCTTCATGAATATAGAATGGCAAGTCATTAATATATAATAAGAACAACAAAGGACCCAAGACTGACCCTTGTGGAACCCCATTCTTGATAGTTCCCCAGTTTGAGGAATGTGCTGATCTTTGCATGTTACGAGAACTACTTATTTCAACTTTCTGCACTCTTCCAGTTAGGTACGAATTAAACCATTTGTGCACTGTCCCACTCATGCCACAATACTTGAGCTTGTCTAGCAGAATTTCATGATTTACACAATCAAAAGCCTTTGAGAGATCACAAAAAATCCCAATGGGTGGTGTTCGGTTATTCAGATCATTCAAAATTTGACTCGTGAAAGCATATATGGCATTTTCTGTTGAAAAACCTTTCTGGAAACCAAACTGACATTTTGTTAGTACTTCATTTTTACAGATATGTGAAGCTACTCTTGAATACATTACTTTCTCAAAAATTTTGGATAAAGCTGTTAGAAGGGAGATTGGACGGTAATTGTTGACATCAGATCTATCCCCCTTTTTATGCAAAGGTATAACAATAGCATATTTCAGTCTATCAGGGAAAATGCCCTGTTCCAGAGAGCTATTACACAGGTGGCTGAGAATCTTACTTATCTGTTGAGAACAAGCTTTTAGTATTTTGCTGGAAATGCCATCAATTCCATGTGAGTTTTTGCTTTTAAGCAAGTTTATTATTTTGCTAATTTCAGAGGGAGAAGTGGGTGAGATTTCAATTGTATCAAATTGCATAGGTATGGCCTCTTCCATTAACAGCCTAGCATCTTCTAATGAACACCTGGATCCTACTATATCCACAACATTTAGAAAATGATTATTAAAAATATTTTCAACTTCTGACTTTTTGTTCGTAAAGTTTTCATTCAATTTGATGGTAATACTGTCTTCCTCTGCTCTTGGTTGACCTGTTTCTCTTTTAATAATATTCCAAATTGTTTTAATTTTATTATCAGAGTTGCTGATTTCAGACATGATACACATACTCCTGGATTTTTTAATAACTTTTCTTAATATAACACAGTAGTTTTTATAATTTTTGATAGTTTCTGGGTCACTACTCTTTCTTGCTGTCAGATACATTTCCCTTTTCCGGTTACAAGATATTTTTATACCCTTAGTAAGCCATGGTTTGTTACAGGGTTTCTTACGAGTATATTTAACTATTTTCTTGGGGAAGCAGTTTTCAAATGCATTTACAAAAATGTCATGAAATAAATTATATTTTAAATTGGCATCAGGTTCACGGTACACCTCATCCCAGTCTAACTGCTGTAGGCTTTCCCTGAAATTTGCAATTGTTAAATTGTTGACTGAACGTACTACTTTGGAGGACTGTTTAGTATTGCTGAATGGAGCTATGTCATATATTGTAACTAGCTGTGCACCATGATCAGAAAGACCATTCTCAACAGGCTGAGCATTTATCTGGTTAAACTTATCTTGGTCTATAAAGAAGTTATCTATCAGTGAGCTGCTATCCTTTACCACCCGAGTAGGAAAATCAATAACGGGTGTCAAATTGAAAGAACCGAGTAATACTTCAAGGTCATTTTTCCTATTACCCTCTTTCAGAGAATCTACATTGAAGTCCCCACAAATAATAATTTGCTTCCCCCTGTCTGACAGATAGCACAACAAGGAGTCCAAATTTTTCAGAAATAGATGAAAATTTCCTGATGGGGACCTATATACAGTTACAATTATAAATGTGCCTTTATTTAATTTAAGCTCACAGGCACATGCTTCTATATGTTTCTCTACACAAAACTTTTTTGTTTCTATACTTTTTGCACAATGATAACTTTTGACATATATGGCAACTCCTCCTTTCTCCATATTTTCTCTCATTACATGTGCAGAGAGCTTATAACCACTTACATATACCTTATCCATATCAGTAACAATGTGATGCTCAGACAGGCATAGTATATCTATTTCATTCTCAGCTTCTAAATCTTCCAAACAAACCAGAAGCTCATCTACTTTATTCTTTAAACTCCCAATATTTTGATGAAATATACTTACATTATTTTTAATTATACTTTTATGAGAACCTTTCCTTATTCTAACATTTGCAGTACTCTCCTGTCTGAGTTTCTCATTGTGCTTAGGCCTAGTTCCTATACCAGTGGTCACATAGTGTTCAGAGAGGCAGATTATGTCAATTGGGTTGGGTGACTTTAGTTCATCAATGCAATTACCTAGGACTGAGATACAACTTGGTGGAGATAAAATTTCTGGTGATTGGTGAAAATTTATAATTGATAGCTGTGATTGGTGATCCAATGTGCTAGAATTGTGCTGCTGAATTTCTTTCCTAAACTGAAGATTTGTTTCAATCCTGACCTCTCGTAGAACTTGACATCTTTCTGTCTTACCTATTCTAAAAAAGGTGCTGCTCCAACACCTGTAACCACTGGTATTTTACCATTCATGGCAGTGCCTCCCCCCCTTAAATTTCCTGCTATTACCCCAGCCAGTTTCCCCTTTCCTTTCCTGTTGAGATGTAGGCCGTGCCTGGTATAGTCCCACCTACTGAGATAATCAACAGGAACCACACCAATATGAGCCCCCGCACCCGACACAAGCAGCCGTTCCAACTCCAAATTAACTCTCCCAACAGAAGAGTTCAAATGAGGCCGGTCATGGCGTCTCAGGACAGATACAAACTCAACATTGGTGTGTCTCGATGCCGACGCAATCTTTACCAGGTCACACTCTATACTGTACCCAGGATCTCTGTCGATGCTGTTCCCTGGCCCTCCCACAATAACCACGGTGTCTTCCCTGGTAAATCCTTTACAGAGCGAACCTAAATCCTCTGTCACCTGATCCAGACTAGCACTTGGTTTGAAAAAATTTGTGACCTGGTATTCTGGTCCTAATTCCTCCTGCAGAAGTTGGCCTACACCTCTGGCATGAGAACTGCCTAACAACAAAACTTTCTTCCTTTTCGATGACTTTCCTACATTCTTTTTCAATTTCCTATTGAAAGTTTGTTGTGTCCTGTCTACACCTACCTCTGCTTGAGGCTCATCAGTTTCTAACTGAAGCAACAGGTCAAACTTATTTTTGACATTCACCACAAAACTGTCAGACTTAGTTCTAGGCCTGTTCCTTCTGCTACCTGTTGCCACTTCCCACCTCTCTTTGCCCTTCTCCCTCCTTAACCTGTCCAGATCTTCCCTAGCCTGATCTAGCTCAGCCTGAAGGGCAGCAATTTTCCCCTCCTGTTCCACTATCTTCCTATCTCTGCTGCAAATCCTACATAACCACTGATGAGCCTGATCCACTTTCCCAACACCCACGCCACTGCAGTCCCCCCAGTGAAAAAAACTACTGCATCCATCACACCAAACCCCGGAACTAACAATCCTACGGCAAGTCAGGCACTTCTCACTCATGGCAAAAATAATACTTTAGCTAGAATAAATCAATTAAATTACCGAAAATCAAAAAAGACGTTACAAGAATTAAGCCTATTCACAAATGTATATAAGCAAGTTTCTGATTTAAAATTCCGCTGGTTTTCTGAGATCTGTATTAAAACAACGAAGGTATACGCTATTTATTATATATTTCACTCGATGGAATGAAAAAAGGGCAATTAAACGTGATACTTTAACTTTGATTCTCCAAAAACGTTACGAGAATAGGCCTATAAACAAATGTATATAGGCAAGTTTCTGATATAAAGTTACGCTGTTTTTCTGAAATCTGTATTAAAACAATGAAGTTATACGCTATTTACGGTAGTTTACTTATTTGTTACCGAGAAACTAGTTAAATTACCTTGAAACAAGAAACAAACACGTTTACAAAATTTAAGCCTAAGCACGACTTCGCGAAGTTACGATCTTTTCGTCTTTTCTGAAAAAATACGCAAATAAAAGTCAAACCTTTAACGGCAAGACTAAACGATACACTAATGCACGTATTTAATTTGTTGTCAGCGTTAAACTAAATTATATTCCTGTCTAAATCACTTAACTTTCTGGAAATGGTTTCTGGCGTCACTTACTCGGCGGCCATCTTGAACAGTGAAAGACATCAGACATGCGTAGAGCTATCGACCAGCTGTAAACGAGATGAGTGGTGATAATACCGAGGTGGCACCGAAATCTGCCTTGCGCAGAGAGCATTTCTAAGAGAATTGTCCCCATTGTGCAGAAATATGATGTGAAATGTGTTTTCCGACCATCACCTAAGATCAGGGTCCTTTTAGGTTCCGTAAATGATGATTTTGGTTTGCGTTAGGCGGGTGTCTACCGTATTCTTTGCAGTTGTCACATTTCATATATTGTCCAGACTATCAGGACTGTGGAGGACCACTTTTCTGCGCATAAGCGTGATATGCGGTTACAACAATCGAGCAGATCCGCCATTGTAGAACACAGTTTTGGCACCGGTAATCTTAATGAATCTCAGAAGACAGCGATTCTGGCAAACACTTCCAATTACTGGGATATTGTTATTAAGGAATCAGTAGAAATTAGATTAGCAACTAAACTTATAAATAGAGATGATGGTTTTTGTTTAACTTTTGCATGAAATACTTCTCTCTCTCTCTCTCTGTCTCTTATCAGAAAACTGGGGTCAGAGTTAATGCTACCTCAGTATCGATAACTTCTTACGTCAGCCATCTTTGGTCTGTGTGATGGCGCTAGTGTTTGCAGTGTGTGTGCGTGTGTGTGTGTGTGTGTTTGTGTGTGTGTGTGTGTGTTTGTGTGTGTGTGTGTGTGTGTGATATCTGAGTTTCTCTTCAAACCTTCTTGAACTCCATTCCACAACGTCTACTTGCCGCAGTTTTGCCTTGAAAATGGCAGGGTGTGCTGCTGTTGAAATATCGGCTATTGTCGATGACGTCCCCTCGCTGCATTTCCGTAAGTTATTTGAACATTGTTTGAGCTGTGAGAAACTCAGCAAGACAATGAAAGAAGTAAACAAAAGGCTAAAATACTTTAAACGTGCAACCCATTTCTTCCTGAATTAATAAAGATCATATATTTAACTAAAAATACAATATCTTTCTCTAAGTAATATAACTTCGTTGATAGTTTGATAATAAAAATATAATATACGCTAAAGTGCTGTGCAGCATCCCAATTAAGAGTGCGTGCTACTAACAAGTATATTTCGTGGTTTCGTGGTTCAGGCTCAGTGCACATAATTTCACACTTACATGAACTAGGTGCAGCCGCAGAACGAATCCAAAGGCACGCACGAATGATCTGTGACACAACGTAACTCGACCGAAACGGCCACCCGTAATTTTACTTTCGCACAAACACTGCACAGGCCGCCAGCATAAATATTCCCCGCTGGATTATTATTCAGCCCGAATCAAATTACATGGAAGCAATTAGGGCGATCAGCGTTATTTTAATGAACTGAGCCAGCCGACAATTTGCTTATCGCTGAGTGATAGCCGGAGCTGCACGTAAATCTCTGACGGTGGAGCATGTCCCCGCTATAAATTGCACGCGTAATTATAACGAATTAATAGTTCATGACGCCCTGGTATTTCGCGCTGCAAATTAGGTGCACTAATTGGCATTGTACGCTCGCTCGCATCTGATAAAATTCCGTTTGACAAATCATGCTGTCTCCTGTCGTTTGGGGCGATACGGTCGCTGCAATTTAAATAACCAACTGCGCTCTCGTAAACGACACTACTGTTGTGACGGTAGTGTGTAGCTGGGCTATAATGCGCAGCGGTGGAGCGCATGCAGAAATTGTGTCGCTGCCGTGAATACAAATGGTATATCGAGCTCGGCGTCCAATAGCCAGCAGAGAGGTCTCAGCCTTTAAGGTGGGGAGCAGGGAGAATGGAGGTCGTCAAGCGCCGTACAGACTGACTGGAAGAAATAGGAGCAAAGATAACTCCTGAGATATTAAAAATGAGTGCTTGCCATTTGCCTAAACTTCTCTTCTTAGGTCAGCTACCTAAGCAAGCATTACGGACCGACTTCCTGCTTCTATCCTCTACAGCTTAGCATTTCACGAAAGAAACAGGTTACTTAAATTTCAACGCTGGTATCGCTCGAAACAACACGATGCACAGGTTCGAAGCCCAGTCTGGCACCGGTAACATCGAAGCTTTGCGTTGACCGATGGTACGTGCCTGAATAGCTCAGTCAAAAAGAACATTTATTAAGATGTTTAAATTCCGTCTGTGCAACTACCAAAAAATGCGTAAATATCTCCGGACATGTTTCGTTCTGTTGATACAAATCATTCTCAGCTGTCTGCAATGAGACGTACTTACAACTGTGGTTTGCTTTTTATATCTGAAACCGGAAAATTGCCACATACACGGAGTACTAACACAGAATAAGCAGCTTCTGAATTAGCAGACAAATAGTGTAAACCGGGAGCTATGCAAAACCATTGAACACGTTGCATAAATCAATAAAATTATTGTGGGTATGAGAGCCGGCCGGAGTGGCCGAGAGGTTCTAGGTACTTCAGTCCGGAACTGTGGGACCGTTACGGTCGCAGGTTCGAATCCTGCCTCGGGCATGGATGTGTGTGATGTCCTTAGGTTAGTTAGGTTTAGGCAGTACTAAGTTCTAGGGGACTGATGACATCAGACGTTAAGTCCAATAGTGCTCAGAGCCAATCTGGGAATGAGGCCAAAGCTGTTCTGGTGTAACCAAAAACGCTGGAACGAAGATGAAGATCGCAAGAGACGAGAAGGCGGTGAAACGACGTAGGCCAATGGCACGCTGATTAGGACCTCACCACGGCAGGAGCGGCCTCTACAGGAGGAGAATACAAGGGCCGCTCCTTCCAGCCTCAGTCCACCAAACGGTGCCCCATCCTCCGCCACAGCATCATTATTGCAGGCGACCAGGTCCCAGGTCCCCTGATAACAAATACCTTGGTGTACATATGGATAAAAAACTGCTCTTCCATCGCCATGCAGAATATGTAACCCAAAAAGGACTCAAGCTGATGAAAGTGTGGTACCCAATGTTCACTAGCAGCGAACTGAACCTCGACACCAAGCTCCGGCTGTACTGGGTGGTTGTCCACCATTTCCTCACCTATGGTTCCACTGCGTGGGCTACGATTAGGACCTCCGGGATGCAGAGCCTCCAGCACCTGCAGAATAAGGTGTTTCGGTGGAGCCTGCATGTCCCTCCCCTCACGAAGGTAGTTACCCTGCACGAGGAGACGGACATGGCCATTCTTAAGACGTCCATGCGAGAGGAGACAAGTCGTCTCTATACCAAAGTAGAAGCCCTACGGGACACGGTCCCTGACTTACAAAACAGTGACACAACGCCTCTCTAGCACTGGCACCAAAACCCTGAACCTCTCACCATCCTAGAGGACTCCGATTCTGACCGTAGCTAATGATAGTATTGTTACAGCCTCTAATGAAGCATTAGTGTTGACTTGACCACTCGACGAGTATTGACCATCGTCATCCATCACTGTTGATACGTAATGTAGTTCATCCTTAGTTGATATTTGCCTGCGATCTGAACTTCCGCCTCCGTCGGAGGGTGGTATGAGACTTTTAAGTCCTTCGCCACACCTTCAACGTGAACTCCAGTGATGTCTTTGGAATGATATCATTGTCGAATGGAACAGTTTCAATATCCACCAAGACAGTAAGACCGTGAACTACCGGTGACAAAGGACACTTATTTGCATGCCGCCGATCGCTCGCGTCCACTTGTTGTAAACACAAGTTAAGTATTGTCATTCTTCGTATTTGTAATACAGACTGTTAATGTGATTTTGCTTGAATTGTTTTATAGCATTCCGAGAAAGCAGCATCTTTTAGGCACGCTATACGAGACGAGTGGGCAGGACCTCACAGAAACGTCGGAAGTTTTACACATTGATAGTGCGGTCATAGTACCAAAAGAATTTTATTGACTGTGACAATAGCAACGAAAGCGTCCACTTACACATCACATTAAAGTTTTCCTCCCCTCCTCCCTCTCTTTCTACCCCCCCCCCTCCCTCTCTCTCTCTCTCTCTCTCTCCCGTTCACCCATCCATTTCACCTCTAAATCCTCCAATCTCCATTTTCTCTCTTCCTCTCACTATCATGTCACTCTCCCTTCTCCTATTTTGCATTCCCTGTTCACTAGCTTCACTGATTCTTGCCCCCTACGTTACTCCATTCCAAATACATATTTAGTAAATATGTATCAACGTAATTAAAACGACATAATGTCCTCGCGACTAACCATAAATTAAGAGAATATTTCTATATCGAGTGGATCAGTTGGCAACACTACGTGCAAACACAAAGACACACCTTTAGCCTGAAGTGCGCAAACAAACACGAGTGGTATTACGAGTGTATTGTATCGTATTTCGCATGAAGATACTTGTAGAATTAACATAGCAGTAGGAAAAAAATATCAATACCACACAAACAAATACCTCAAAATATGCACCCAGACAAAATTTTCTAATGTAAGTGGAAACCTGACACAAACTTGCATAAGTAAAACAATCATACCTCAGTATTTTTTACAACGAACTGTTGTTAGGTCCACAAAACAAAACAAGATAATAAACAATTTCTTTACAGTCCAGTGACGTTGTTGTATATCAGCAAAACGGAATAAGTATGGTGATACACATATGCATTTTATGGAATTTAGATCTGTACGTATTATAAATGACAGTCCTTCTTCGCGTTTTTTCATTTTCATGTGAAGGCTAATCACAGAAGCTACTACACGTATTCTGATAGGGCTGTCTTCAACAGACAGACTAATTTACGAGGAAGGTTTGTGAATACAATTTACTACCGCAACCATGACAATTTGTCTGAGCGTAGATACTTACTGTTACCAGTCCGAAGCCGGGGCAGATCTGTAGTAGTATCTTAATTACTGTATTGCAGGGAGGACATAATGGTTACGCAGAGTGAGAATAAGCACATTAGCGGGATCAGGTAGCGACGGCAAGCAGGTTGACTCTGTCAGGACGCTACGTTACAACGTAAACTGTGACACAGAGTGGGAGACTCTTTGAAGAGGCTGTGACTAGGGATATCCTGCAGCCCACAAATTACCTCATTATCACACTGTCCTTTGGTACAAAGATATTTATTATGTACTGTCGGAAGGCTCGTGTACCATTTTATTGCTTTATCTCTTTCTTAGTAATTATAACCGAAAATGTCTGTTTCCATTTCTAAACTACTTTCAGTCACCCTCCGAAACCACATGTGTTTCTGCTTACCGTAACCATCGGAATACGGAACACCCATCTATTTCGTCACCAAAGTTACTCGATTCGTCACTTTAAAAAGTTACTGACCGCTCTATAATCCCATGTATACCACAATCTGCAAACTCACATTTGTTACCGATCGTTACTGGCACACCTTTGCTTCCCTTCTCCGTATTTCCTCCACATCGTAAGTTTTGATTTTGAATTACGATTATTACAGTAAAAGTAGATTATGCACTATCCAGTACTTCTTGCGAAAAGTATCTGTGCTCTACTCGATATTATGCCTTTTAAAAGAAGCTATGCACAAAGCATCAGCAAAGGTTCGTAAAAAACAATTCATCTTAAACACAGCTTCCTGTATTCACACTCGGTATTTTACCAGCAGTGCAGATAAAACGTCTATTCCTTTCGATTTCTTTTTTTCGCAGACGTCTTCTACACTATACCATGTTTTCATGTGATAAGGTGAGGACGTTTGGAGCTTCAGAAATATTCGAGTATCACGAAGAGTATTGGGCTAATAGAATATAGCAAACTTCTTTTTTTTTACTCATAATCACGTAATATGATACCAGTCATGTCAGGTTTGGCATATAAGTTCATTGACATTTTGGGAAGAAAGCGTTCATGATTGTAATTATATTCCGGGACTGTGTCAGAAATAAAAAGGCAGCGTGTAAGACACTACACCGTAGACAGAATATCGTATGTTTCCAGGAAACTAGATAAGTGAAAAATGTTTTGCACGAAACTGAGGGAAACGAATAATTTTTTCGCTTTAAATATATACAGGACTATTCAGCTGCCGCTGTCTATGAGTTTCATGCAATCCACAATGCCTTCAAAAACCACATGCGAGATTTTCGTATTCTCTCGCTCACTACGCGCGAACTATTAATCCTACAGAAGAAATGAACGAGTCCTTTTTTAGTAAATTTAATGTAGTTAAATTCTGTATTTGCATACATCTCCTCTGGAGTACGTGGGTTTCGAGTTATTCAAGGAAACGCACTTTCAAGGTCACTTTTGTACATTTATCTTGAATAATTTGAAAAATACAGCCTCTAGTGGAAATGTATCCGACTTCAACAATGAAGTCCTGCTAATTTTTTTTGCAGGACTAATACTTCTCGAGTAGCGAGGGACAGAGTATGAAAATCGTGTGTAAGGTAACTGAAAGTTTTGTGGGTTGCATAATACCCATAAGTAGGGGCAGCTGAATCACTCCTTACATATATATATATATATATATATATATATATATATATATATATATATATAAAGAGTCATGTGTGTGTGTGTGTGTGTGTGTGTGTGTGTGTGTGTGTATGAAGCCTTTGGTTTCCTGATAAAATTTACTCTTGTAGATAACTTACACAGCCTTCACTAGGGGCAAAAAAAGAATCTTATTATTGAGACACACCTATACCTAATGTAGATCATTGCACAGTTGAACGGGAAACACCAGTTCCTAGTCCCAGCTGCAGGTTTCCCATCTAATGGTTTCAAGGTGCAAAAAAGATTTCATTTTCACTATTCCATATAATTATTAACTAAATTTAAAAATTTAAAATACTTCCATAATCTATTAATTGAGAAGTATAATTTTACATCAAAAGTTTGACACAATAAGTCAAGTGTTAAAGATAGAAAGTGTTTCAGGGCAGCGAGCTCATCGAGCACAAATTATCCATACTATATGTGATGTGTTCAGTACCGCAGTATACTGTAGTTTCTCGTTTCCTGTGTGTTAATGCTTTATGGATGTGATACTTTTCCTGCTTTAGATCTAGAGAACACTAGACCTAGAATGACAGCACTTAGTAAATTACAAGAAACTTTACATATAATTTCAAATATTTTCCAGATATTTTCTCACTGATAGCCCCAAAAGAATGGTTACCTTTTACTTCATTTTTGCTGTTCATGCAGTAAAACTTCAGTATTAAGCACGACGTTTTAATGTATTACTTTTTTTAATAATTCCACTCATAACGCGTTTTTCGAATTTGTACCTCTGAATGTACTGCAAAATTATGTCATTGAACGACACATAGTTCAGGAGATATGAAGTAAAAATTGAAATGCGTGAAAATCTAGCTTTTCTTAAACATGAACTAATTTACTACGTAATCATACGTTTCAAGCTGTTTTATATAAAGGAGTTCAAGTCTTTAAATAATCGGTCTTTGGGGAGTTACTGGTTGTGAACCTAAATGCTGAACAATACTGTCACCATCCACACTGTTTTATTCTCCGTGCATTCCACTAGTAACATTTTCACATTTTTAAAATATCCCTGGGGTTGAGCTATTCCAAATGACATTTAAGAGTAGTTTCTCAGATCTATCGAAACTGAATCCTATCAATATCGTAATTCTTTTCGTTGAGATTTTATCCCTTCAACACTATTCTTCATTAAACGATAGTTTTGTAGTGTAAGAAACGGTAAAACAGATCAATTTCAACAATGTTCATGAGATCTTCCACGTCAAATAGTTAAAGTTCTGATGGCGCAAACCGCAACCCGTCTGTAGTCATAGTCTTTTAACCTTGGATAGCTTCACTGCTGACGTTTTTCAGCAGTACGCTGTTCCTCTCCTTGGGATGTTCCAACCAGTCTGGATACGTAAAAAGCTCAATATCGATTGGATTCACAAGTTCACCAGCACTTTGCAGCAAAAAAGTTATATACTGTTTGAGCATTCTGAGAACTATCTTGTCTGAACCAATCAAGAAACGCAGTCTCTGCAATTTTGTATTGAGTCGTTCTCATACGTTCTCTTTCTGTCTCGAACATACTTTTGGTACTTCATCTCCATTTTTACTTTTCGTAGAGAACGCAGGACTAGCAGTGCCAAACATTTTCCATCAACTGTAATACCCCTCCCAGCGCCACTGGTGTCCGTATGACGCCAAAAGCACAATGGAAATATATATCTCCATTTTTTTCAAAATAAGTGACTTTCCCCCTCTGAGTCAGTTGTACGCAATGATGTTTTACTGATTTTTGTATTCACAACACACTGAAATTTATTCATGGTTTTTGCCTCGAAAACCACTTGAGTCAATATGACCCAAATTAAACTGCTTGTTTTTCTCTTGAATGTAACATTTATGAAAATATAATGATAACCTTTATGTTCAACAGCTATTATGCTAAACTTCTGAAACAGTGGTAAGATTATTTCCCATTTATTTTTGTACCTATTTTTAGGGCTTCTTGTCTCAGCTGTTGTACCCTTCCAAGTCCCACTAGGATCAATACTGCGCTATAAGCGCATTGGAAATATATATTTCCCTTGTTTTCACAGCTTTTACTTTCCAAATATGTTACTTTCTCCCTGTGTGTCAATTGTACCCAATGGCGTGTTCTTTAGTTTTATATTTACAAAACATTAAAATTTATTTGTGTTATTTTCATTGAGTACCACTGGCGATGATATAACACCAGTCTAAATTTATTTCTCTTTCTTTAATGTAGCATTTATGAAAACAGCTGTAATGTCTGTGCCTAGGGGATGCCGGCACAGTAGCTCAGCGTGTTCAGTCAGAGGGTTAACAGCCCTCTGTAATAAAAAAAACTGAGCTAATCGATCAACAACGAACTTAAACGGGTGTCTTACGACGTCCGCCCCGAGCAGATGCAACGAACAAAAGTGAACAAAATGAGACTTAAAAAAAAGGGGGGTAGCGTCTTTGATTCATAATCAAAACGTCTTCGGTCCCGGGTTCGATCCCCGCCACTGCCTAAATTTTGATAAATAATCAGCATTGGCGGCCGAAGACTTCCGGCATAAGAAGTCAGCCTCATTCTGCCAACGGCCTTGTCAAAGAGGGCGGAGGAGCGGATAGAGGTTCAGGGCACTCTCTTGTCCTAGGGGTGGGAAATTGCCCCTAAACGCGGAAGAATCAGCAATGATCAACGACATGAGGATGCAGAAGGCAATGGAAACCACTGCATTAAAGACACGTAACGTGTATCCACAGGACATGTGGCCCGTATTTGAAGAAGTGTCATGATGATCTCTCCATTGGCAAAAGATTCCGGAATAGTCCCACATTCGGATCCCCGGGAGGGGACTCCCAAGGGGGAGGTTACCATGAGAAAAAGATTGAATAATCAACGAAAGGATAACGTTCTACGAGTCGGGCGTGGAATGTCAGAAGCTTGAACGTGGTAGGGAAACTAGAAAATCTGAAAAGGGAAATGCAAAGGCTCAATCTAGATATAGTAGGGGTCAGTGAAGTGAAGTGGAAGGAAGACAAGGATTTCTGGTCAGATGAGTATCGGATAATATCAACAGCAGCAGAAAATGGTGTAACAGGTGTAGGATTCGTTATGAATAGGAAGGTAGGGCAGAGGGTGTGTTACTGTGAACAGTTCAGTAACCGGGTTGTTCTAATCAGAATCGACAGCAGACCAACACCGACAACGATAGTTCAGGTATACAGGCCGACGTCGCAAGCTGAAGATGAACAGATAGAGAAAGTGTATGAGGATATTGAAAGGGTAATGCAGTATGTAAAGGGGGACGAAAATCTAATAGCATGGGCGACTGGAATGCAGTTGTAGGGGAAGGAGTAGAAGAAAAGGTTACAGGAGAATATGGGCTTGGGACAAGTAATAAAAGAGGAGAAAGACTAATTGAGTTCTGTAACAAGTTTCTGCTAGTAATAGCGAATACCCTGTTCAAGAATCACAGGAGGAGGAGGTATACTTGGAAAAGGCCGGGAGATACGGGAAGATTTCAATTAGATTACATCATGGCCAGACAGAGATTCCGAAATCAGATACTCGATTGTAAGGCGTACCCAGGAGCAGATATAGACTCAGATCACAATATAGTAGTGATGAAGAGTAGACTGAAGTTCAAGACATTTGTCAGGAAGAATCAATATGCAAAGAAGTGGGATACGGAAGTACTAAGGAATGACGAGATACGTTTGAAGTTCTCTAACGCTATAGACACAGCAATAAGGAATAGCGCAGTAGGCAGTACAGCTGAAGAGGAATGGACATCTCTAAAAAGTGCAACCATCACAGAAGTTAGGAAGGAAAACATAGGTACAAAGAAGGTAGCTGCGAAGAAACCATGGGTAACAGAAGAAATACTTCAGTTGATTGATGAAAGGAGGAAGTACAAATATGTTCCGGGAAAATCAGGAATACAGAAATACAAGTCGCTGAGAAATGAAATAAATAGGAAGTGCAGGGAAGCTAAGACGAAATGGCTGCAGGAAAAATGCGAAGACATCGAAAAAGATATGACTGTCGGAAGGACAGACTCAGCATACAGGAAAGTCAAAACAACATTTGGTGACATTAAAAGCAACGGTGGTAACATTAAGAGAGCAACGGGAATTCCACTGTTAAATGTAGAGGAGAGAGCAGATAGGTGAAAAGAATACATTGAAAGCCTGTATAAGGGTGAAGATTTGTTTGATGTGATAGAAGAAGAAACAGGGGTCGATTTAGAAGTGATAGGGGATCCAGTATTACAATCGGAATTTAAAAGAGCTTTGGAGGACTTACGGTCAAATAAGGCAGAAGGGATAGATAAAATTCCATTAGAATTTCTAAAATTATTGGGGGAAGTGGCAACAAATCGACTATTCACGTTGGTGTGTAGAATATATTAGTCTGGCGATATACCATCTGACTTTCGGAAAAGCATCATCCACACAATTCCGAAGACGGCAAGAACTGACAAGTGCGGGAATTATCGGACAATCAGCTTAACAGCTCATGGATCGAAGCTGCTTACAAGAATAATATACAGAAGAATGGAAAAGAAAATTGAGAATGCGCTAGGTGACGATCAGTTTGGCTTTAGGAAAAGTAAAGGGACAAGAGAGGCCATTCTGACGTTACGGCTAATAATGGAAGCAAGGCTAAAGAAAAATCAAGACACTTTCATAGGATTTGTCGACCTGGAAAAAGCTTTCGACAGTATAAAATGGTGCAAGCTGTTCGAGATTCTGAAAAAAGTAGGGGTAAGCTACAGGGAGAGACGGGTCATATACAATATGTACAACAATCAAGAGGGAATAATAAGAGTGGACGATCAAGAACGAAGTGCTCGTATTAAGAAAGGTGCAAGACAAGGCTGTAGCCTTTCGCCCCTACTCTTCAATCCGTGCATCGAGGAAGCAATGATGGAAATAAAAGAAAGGTTCAGAAGTGGAATTAAAATACAATGTGAAAGGATATCAATGATACGATTCGCTGATGACATTGCTATTCTGAGTGAAAGTGAAGAAGAATTAAATGATCTGCTGAACGGAATGAACAATCTAATGAGTACACAGTATGGTAAGACGATGGTAATGAGAAGTAGTAGAAATGAGAACAGCGAGAAACTTAACATCAGGATTGATGGTCACGAAGTCAATGAATTTAAGGAATTCTGTTACCTAGGCAGTAAAATAACCAATGACGGACGAGCAAGGAGGACATCAAAAGCAGACTCGCTATGGCAAAAAAGGCATTTCTGGCCAAGAGAAGTCTACTAATATCAAATACCGGCCTTAATTTGAGGAAGAAAGTTCTGAGGATGTACGTCTGGAGTACAGCATTGTATGGTAGTGAAACATGGACTGTGGGAAAACCGGAACAGAAGAGAATCGAAGCATTTGAGATGTGGTGCTATAGACGAATGTTGAAAATTAGGTGGACTGATAAGGTAAGGAATGAGGAGGTTCTACGCAGAATCGGAGAGGAAAGGAATATGTGGAAAACACTGATAAGGAGAAGGGACAGGATGATAGGACATCTGCTAAGACATGAGGGAATGACTTCCATTGTACTAGAGGGAGCTGTAGAGAGCAAAAACTGTAGAGGAAGACAGAGATTGGAATGCGTCAAGCAAATAATTGAGGACGTAGGTTGCAAGTGCTACTCTGAGAAGGTCAGCAAAGGAAAGGAATTCGTGGCGGGCCGCATCAAACCAGTCAGTAGACTGATGACCAAAAAAAAAAAAATTCTGTGTTTTATGTTAGTTCATTAAAATAATGCCGATGTACCCCACAGAAATTGCTGAGGGTCTTTATCACTCCAGTGCTACTGAGTGGCACAGTTACATCTTGGTATTAGGAAGTTTAAGGAGACCCACCTTCATTTTAAGAGATCTCTTCGCCACTGCGCTTAAAAATACAAATTTACAGTACTTGTATCTAAAAATAACTGCCAAGTCATGAGTGACATTTTAAGCCTCGATTACTAAACCGTCGTAAAATTTACGATTGCAGTAGGCTGCAAAACAGGACGTATTGTACTTAATTTGGCATGTAACATATACCATTTGAGCTCTAATAACTGTAATTAATGATGAATATCCAATAAATTATCACTGACTGTGAATAGAAAGTGGAGTACCAAAATTTACGATGGTTTAGTAGCAATGTCATGTTTTCCGCCTTTAGCGTTCTAGGGTTAAAAAACAACTACTGTAAATTTATATTTTTAGTGTGTGACAAAGAAATCTTCTAAGACAAAGATGTGTAAGACAAAGATGTAGCACCTTAACCTTTAATTATTTCACTCAGTACAACTGGTGGCATAAGGACCCCAGGTAATTTATGTGTGGTATATTGGCAGTGTTTTAATGAACTAACGTAAAACATACTTTAGAGCTGTTCAACACACTTGCGAGGGGAGTGGTCGCCCTTCCTCCCTCCCTACCATATGCATCTTACATAATTCGCCTGTTAATAGTTTCTTTTTCTGAGCAACTTAAATCCACACACAATGTACTTCTTCTAATAACGAACTTTTTTCTTTCTAACATAGTGGCAACAACGGGAGCTGTATGAACTATTAAGCCTCTCTTTGACATTGCAACACTTGAACTGTTAAGTTGCATCTCATGTAAAATGTGCTAAGTCTCTTCGATATAGCAACAACTGGAGTGTAAAGTTGGGACCTGTTCTGCTACATATGTATACATCCTGTTCATAGACTACTAATCACTTAAGCTTGAGCCACAGTACTCCTAAATGTTTCTAACCATTGGTAAATGTTACCATTTTCTCCTTCGAGATATGTGTTAACTACCTCTTTATCTAGGTTGCTAAACATATATAGAAATTTGTAGTCATTTGTACTTCAGGAATACTTACTACGTATTATATTCAACATGTTTGAAGTTTCTGATGAAATAAAACACAGTTTAGAGAGATAAATACTCATTTATTTGCACTTTAAAAAAAAATATGATTTAACATAGCAGGATACAGAAATAAATATAAGTATATATGTCTCTATCAACATCACATAGAGATTATACAAATGCATCATACATGTTCCTTGCTGAAGCACAGCATGCATCGAAATTCATAACAAAGGCTTCCTCTGACAAGTACTGGCTCGCAAGTCATGTAAGCGAATGCCAAACGTTTCCAGAAAGTCCACATACATATGAGTACCATTCGCCACACTCAAACACTGCTGTCTGGATGGCTGAAATAGCACACATAAAGTTTCTGAAAGTGAATTCATTATATGGTATTCTCGTTGTTAGATATTTCCTCCGTTCTTGGATAGTCCCCTACACATATCATATGACAGTCTTCATCAGGTTACCTTCCATTCAGTATTCAATGAACTGTGGATGAAGCCCGACCAACAGGGAATTACAAGCACTGAGCGAAAATAATAGTGCATTGAGGATGGCTAGCTTCTAGCCGAAATCTGGATCTACACAATAAAATTCAAAAAGGACGACTGATCGCTGCAGTCTATAATTTACAAATATGACGGTCTAGTAATACTACAGGCTTTTGAGCGTAGAACACAGCAGTTATTTGGGTTGAATTCTGACATAATTGATGCCATGTTTAACTCATGATCTGAGGAGATGCCTTCAACTACGTGTTTACTTCACCCGCCTTCAACTTGTACGTTGCAGCGAATAATACAATTTGACAGCTGCATTAAACTTTGTTGGTGGCTTGACGACAGTGATAGTGGAAACTCAAAGTCTGGGAACAATTCCGCTTGCTGAATCTATTTTGCTCCTATCGTATCTAGTGCTCTATACAATGCTGGTAGCTTGATAACTGTATATGTTAGCTGTTTTAGAAACACGAAGACTGGAAACATTTCTGCGTCTTGCTCCAATACATCAGGCACTGCATCATGGTGTCAGTCTGCTTGCTGACTTTGCGATTCAGGTGACTGCTACACTTGTGCATGCGGACTTAATTTCCACACCAATTCGATCATCAGGTGGCTTAATATCTGCTGCTGCTGCCCATGTGCATCAGGCACTGCACTGACAATATCATGGAGGTGTTGAACTAAAGGAGATATAAAAAGAAACAAAGAAATACGTACTCACTTAACGAATAATAAATACTGGGAGAGAGGAATGACTTAATACATAGATTTGAGTGGGTGAGTTTGTGCATCCAGCATTGGTGTGGAATACCTCTGATGATGCTTCATGATGATGATCATCCTTTCACTATGGAGTATGGAGCACATGTGGCGGGTCCACTGGATCGTTAGTAAGCCTAGACGCAGAGGATGATTACATGACTGCAGCACTACAGGAATTGGAACAACTATTTTGGACTGTACCCATATATCCAAGTCATCCATCTTGGATTGTGATGTGATTGAAGACATCATGGATTCTAAACTTACAACCATGTCAGTCAGTACCTGTATGGCGATGTCATGGAAATACAGCTACTCTGCTCAGTGGTGTACCGTGTTGGAATCTCACATGTGAGTAACACTCTGGAAATTCGTAGCAGAGACTTCCTCTCAAGTGTTCTGATAAGTCTGCAATATTTCAGATGAAGTTTGGGCTCTGAGGAACTTATATGAAGCAGAAATTTGATCAGAGGAGACTGCATAATACTTCACTCCATATGCGTTACAGAAAAAAATCGTTGTATCAAAATGTCACCAATCTCTGCTAAATTATGCAACAAAACATACCCCAACTGTAGCAGAATACTTCGCAAACTACAACTTCCATCGTTATCATCACAAATATTCTCGATACTCTCACCACTGCATGAAGGTTCCATACTTTAGAGTGGTAGCTGGCAGCCTCTGGGTTCCACCAGTGCAATGGGGTCTAATATCAGGGTGGTCAAGTTGGCCAATATATTCTTGATGGCTAGCAAGCTTGGATGCTACGGGTGAGTGGTGGATAGAAATCTGTTTGAAATGTTAGATGTCCCATGTACAGCGTAAAACAGTCATAATCTGTGTGAGGAACCACTTGAAAATGTAGTGCTAGCCTGGTCATTAGACCATATTAGGAATGATTGTAGTTTAACGTTACATCTGCATTGATATCAAATTTCCATCACACCAAGGCGTAGCTACAGCGAAAATCAGTGTTAGATAAAAAAAAAGTACTGTCTTTGTCAAAGACTGTGTGGATCACTGTAGTATAGCTGGCTGCGAATCAGCCAGCTTGTTGGCAACGTATTGCATCTGAAATCACCATGAGACCTACTACTACTACTACAACTACTACTACTATACCAACTGAGTCACAGCAACCCACACGCCTATTACAACACATTTTCCTTTAAAAGCATCCTTACAATTCATCATAAATGATGATAACGAATATGCACCTCTGTCAGGTAACATTTTGTATTCAACTGTGGTGAACCTGGGCGACTTATGGTCTGTAATATAAATCTCTATGGAGATACTCAGTCTATGGTAGACATATCTTAAACTACTCTTTGATTATGTTGTCAAGTGTGTGATGGAACATAAGATAGCGTTACAGACCCATGGTATGCTGTATACAGGATTCACTGTGATGTGATGTCTGACACTGGTGATTGTTTTTGGAATTGAAATGACTTGGATAAGAAGAGATCTGATTATCACTCTCCTAATATGTCGATGTCTCGTTTGTGTATTGTAAATAGTGTTAGTCATGGATGAGTTGCTAGAAATGGGTAACACAACACTCATATCTTATTCCTTCCAACAGAAAGGACGACAGTTCTGTTCTGTGTAAATTTTGTGACTGACTTCAGTGTAGGCGGTCGCAATTTATAGATGACTTTATAAAGTGCTATGGCTAAAGGAACATATTATTAAGCCGCTATTTTCATCTCGACACTGCTCATAGGTATTTGATATGCTAGTAATAGGTCTTTGTAACACATACCATGTCAAATGACTCTGTGTGATGTAGACTGTGTAATAGTATTCTGGGACTTGTCCAAGGGATTGGAAGAAGACCGTGTTACACGTCTAAAAGCTGGGAAGATGTTTTCTGAGTTTTAATAAAACTAAATGAATAACCGCATTTAATAACAGTTTCTTTGCTACATTGGTTCCTTTACATGTAGACTATATGGAGCTCATATTAACAGAACCTTCCGTCGGTTCTTGGTAGAACAACATTATAATAATAAATGAAAAGCTCCAGTTTGCTTTTGTTCTATTGTAGAACAAAAGCAAACTGGTGCCTTTCATTTATTATTATATGGTGCTCGACTACACAGACGACAATACTATTTATGACTCTATAGTAAATTTGCCGAATTTATAAAGTATGTGACTGGAGAACGAAATGGCATTAGCGTCCGATCAGTGGCTACAGTGTTTGCCTCTACATAAATAAACATCAGCAGAGTTGTAAGAAATAGTAAGTGACAGACGCAAATCCTACGGTATGTTGATAATTTTTGTTTTTGGACCGTTTAGTTACAATTTTTGTGTCATATATGTTTGAATTTTACTCTTTGAAAAGCTTCGTCAGTGACATGTAACCTGTAAAATGTACATATTTTTGTTTATACAATTTAGTTTACATTTTGGGACACTGTATATATAGGTTACACACATTTCTTCTGGTGGCTGGTTTTTTTATTTCGTAGTAATAATTTAAAATTCTACTTACAGGTTCCACGGATTTTTTCTACATGTTTTGGTGCTGTCCTCCCCTTTATAATTGCCATTTCAAACTATGTTTTTCAGACTCCAAACCACCATGGACTGAACAAATCGCTACATTTAGATGGTGTTGCCGAGTATCGAAAGTTATTGCTAAAGATCGAATGTTATTGCGAACTGTTGAGTGTAATTTTGAGATATCAGTGATCTGTTTGTGTATGCTACGTGTGTGTGTGTGTGTGTGTGTGTGTGTGTGTGTGTGTGTGTGTGTGTGTGCGTGCGTGGATGCGATATTTAAAGTGACTGCATGTGAAATTGAATGATTTTTATCTTATCATTTCTTTTATTAACTTGGAAGGACTATATTGGTGCTCACTTGTATGTCGTACCAGAATAAGATAAGAATAATGATAAATTAAAATGAAAATAATATACTATAAACGATTAATGTCTCTGGTAGGCTCGACAACGCGGATCGCTGACTCTGCGTAACCGCAAGGCCAAAGATACTGTTCTGCTTTGATGGACTAAGAGAGCGTTTGGTGCACATATGTAGGTATTTGTCTGTGAGGGAAAGACGCTGGAGTAGACAATCTTTGGGGTGTGCTGTGTGAAGCCACCAAGAGTTAGATTAATGTAGGTATGCCAATATTGCCGAACATGGAAGCAGAAACGTTCATGCAGATAGGGTAAAGATGTTCAATAATGATGATTTCTGTTTTTGCCAGCGCGTTGGTATAGATGAGTTGGCTGATAATTTGAAATCGTTCAGTAACCCCGGAATGTATGTAAACGGTTTTGATAAAAAGACTAGTCAGATATTTCATTTTTGTAATGCTTTTAAGATTTGTTAACAGAGCTATCTGTAATTTGATGATTTGCATTTATGTTGGATTAATAAAGTTAGATAATACTTGCTACTTAAATTTCATTGTTTGTGAATCAGTTGTGACTTATGTAACTTCAATTGTCAGATGCTTTTGAAAGCCAAACAAAACTCGCTATATAATTTTGCTAAAAAAAACTGAGTGTTAGTAATTCACCATAATCAGTACCGCCTCCCAGTTCAGATCATGCATTTTTCAAAGAAGTTGGATTTTCTTAAATGTTCTCGTTTATCATCCAAATGAATTTCATGTGCATTTCAAGTATTATGGCCAGCATTGCACACTCCTGAGCCTGTAGTTAGCATGTTTATATTTTTTTGTGAGAGAGCAGAATAAATCTTGTTCCGCCGTTGCTGCTCTAGGGGTAAGACAGTTTAATTTATTTGTTATGTGCACAGGGACCAAAATTATTAGTTTTGAACAGGATCTTCGGATTCAGTGCTGAATGTATTCTGCAGAGACTGTATTTCTTTATTGGTACTGGGAGTTGCATTGCCCAATCGACTCATAAAGTTTGCTAAAAATAACACAGATTAAGTACACCACTTGCAGTTACAACACGTCACACGAAAATTCGAGTTATGTATCCATTCCGCAGTTCAGACGTTCATTGAACGTAATCTTAAACTTTAGTATTTAATTTTTTTAAAGAACGTTACACTTGGAACGTTACAAACTGTAGCAGGGAGTCTTTATTGATGCATGTTTGCTCGTTTATCACATGTTTGTTTTCAGAAATGTCCTTTTGGTTGTGGAAGTTTTCTTGGATTTGTGTCAGGTATTTGTCATGACTGTTTATTCTGATTATTTTCATACTTCGGTCGATGTTTGCAGGTCTGTGGTTGTGGTGTTTTAAGCGCTATGCAAATTTGAAGTGTTTTGTTTCATTTTCCAACACACGAAGTGTTCTGCATGCCATGCATGTGTACATTGCATCACAACTTTGACATTCAATTGTGTATATTGCTGATCAGTGCCATGTTGAAGTGTTTCATCTCTCACACAAAAAAATCTGAAAATGGAACTATGCCCCAGTGATTTTTAAAACAAATATGTGGACTGGTATTGTAATAGAATATTCAAACACAATGTGAATACCCGGCCGGTGTGGCCGAGCGGTTCTAAGCGCTACAGTCTGGAACCGTGCGACCACTACGGTCGCAGGTTCGAATCCTGCCTCGGGCATGGATGTGTGTGATGTCCTTAGGTTAGTTAGATTTAAGTAGTTCTAAGTTCTAGGGGACTGATGACCTCAGAAGTTAAGTCCCATAGTGCTCAGAGCCATTTGAACCATTTTTTGAACATTGTGAATAAAAGTTAACTCGACATATTGAAAACTATTCTGAGCTACAATAAATGATTCTTAGATGACAAGATCTGAATGGTAAAAGACAAAAGCGAACAGCCAGTCTCTCCTAGCTGCCCTCAAAGAAAGAACTGAAGGCCATGCCTTCATTGATTTGTACAGATTGTGTAAGTATAGCCATATGGATTCTCTGGTCCTCAATCGATATATCGATTATATTTTCCTTTACACAAGCATTCGCAAAAATTTTTACACAATAAAATAATTTATGGTAAGGACGTCTAACAAATTGTTCGTTTCCTTATTATTGTGGGTTTGCATCCATAATAGAAATAGGATCACCTTAACGTGATAATCCAGTATTTAGATAGACGTACATTCAACAATTTTCTGTATGCATGTCAGCTGTCTCCATTTACAAATCCTATGGAGATGCCTGAGGCCACGTGTACAGCGCTGAAAAGATGATGAGCTGGGAAACCGTAGGTGTGAAAATAAGTTAGATAGTTGCTGTCCTTTGTCGTGCTAGCTGAAATGGAATACTGATATATGCTGTTTACGGCCTTCTTAACTTCTTCTCGAACTTTACTGGGATATTATGCATTCTGTCTGAATGATTGAAAGAATCTGGGAACACCTTAACAAGATAATTTAATAGATATTCACTGCTTTCAACGCAAAGTTCAATTTTGTACATACAATATTCGCTTTGAAGAACTTAAGACTGCACTTGAAAAGGGGCTTCACACTTCTTTAGGTGGAAATTTCGTTGATTTCAATACATTATTCGTTGATTTCACCATTAAATTAATGTGAAAATTCAATAACATGTTGCATGTATGTCTCCTGTCGTCATTTAGAAACCCTATGGGGACGTCTGATGTGAAGTATGAACTGTAAAATACATAGTTAGGTGCGATACACGGTTCATTGATTCGCTATTTGCAAAGCAGAGTTCATTGTTGTAAATGTACTATTCGTTTCAAAAGCATCTGAAGACAGAGGTTTACACGTCTGCAGGTACCATTGGTAGAGCAGGGTGGAGAGCTGGTATTTGTTCAAATAAAGTCGCAATTCTTCCTAGTATACAACATACAGTTTGGACTTCAATTAATGGGAATAAGCAGGCTTACAACCGTAGCTCAGGCCTAGAGTGGTATGGAGACTAGTGGGCATGGTCCGCTGCGCTGCCATGGGCTTGATGGAATGGAGAGCTGGTGTTTCTACATCTACATCTACATCCATACTCCGCAAGCCACCTGACGGTGTGTGGCGGAGGGTACCCTGAGTACCTCTATCGGTTCTCCCTTCTATTCCAGTCTCGTATTGTTCGTTGAAAGAAGGATTGTCGGTATGCTTCTGTGTGGGCTCTAATCTCTCTGATTTTATCCTCATGGTCTCTTCGCGAGTTATACGTAGGAGGGAGCAATATACTGCTTGACTCTTCGGTGAAGGTATGTTCTCGAAACTTTAACAAAAGCCCGTACCGAGCTACTGAGCGTCTCTCCTGCAGAGTCTTCCACTGGAGTTTATCTATTATCTCTGCAACGCTTTCGCGATTACTAAATGGTCCTGTAACGAAGCGCGCTGCTCTCCGTTGGATCTTCTCTATCTCTTCTATCAACCCCATCTAGTACGGATCCCACACTGATGAGCAGTATTCAAGCAGTGGGTGAACAAGCCTACTGTAACCCACTTCCTTTGTTTTCGGATTGCATTTCCTTATGATTCTTCCAATGAATCTCAGTCTGGCATCTGCTTTACCGAGGATAAAGTTTATATGATCATTCCATTTTAAATCACACCTAGTGCGTACTCCCAGATAATTTATGGAATTAACTGCTTCCAGTTGCTGACCTGCTATTTTATAGCTAAATGTATTCGCAGCACATTACACTTTTCTACATTGAGATTCAATTGCCATTCCCTGCACCATGCGTCAGTTCGCTGCAGATTCTCCTGCATTTCAGTACAATTTTCCATTGTTACAACCTCTCGATACACCACAGCATCATCTGCAAAAAGCCTCAGTGAACTTCCGATGTCATCCACAAGGTCATTTATGTATATTGTGAATAGGAACGGTCCTATGACACTCCCCTGCGGCACACCTGAAATCACTCTTACTTCGGGAGACTTCTCTCCATTGAGAATGACATGCTGCGTTCTGTTTAAATAAAGAAACAATTGTTCCTCATACACAGTGTACAGTGTAGACTTTAGCTTACGCTACGGTATGAGAGTATGTACTGACCAAATATAGCATTTGATTAAGCAAGGGGAGTTGCTTAAGTTAGGATGTAATTACACAATGACCTGACTCCCATAAGTAGCCGTGCAGGTCTCTACAGGCAAGTTACTTCCCTGTATCCTAACATCTCGGATTTTGACGTCATTGAAGAGCTTCACCAACATTCCAGGTCTTGGATTCTGACGTCATACTCAGGCCGTGAGAGTGTCCCAAATCTCGGCTTCTGACGTCATAGAGTTGCGCCATTATACCCTGGTCACCATTTTCAATCGCCATCTTGTATTGCAGTCAGCGATATTGGATTCTAACGTCATAAACAGCCCCAGTATTTCAAGATTCCGATTCTGAAGTCATGGAGTTGTGGCATTATTCCAGGTCAGCCAACATGACATTGTGCCTTCTTGGATTTCCCACCTATTTATACTTAGCAAAATAACCCTACTTCTGCAGGAGCGGGAAAACACACTAGCGTAATGGAATTGCTTTTCGAATTTTCCGTCATTTTTTGCATATGGAGATTTATCTTTGTCAGATAGGGAAGGGGTGGAGAAATCCCATGACTTGTCAATGACTTCAGCACAGAGGAAAATCACGCCAGAATGCCTCTTATTTATCTACTAACGTATCCCCTTTATTAATATACGTATGTGTCTATTCCAATTTCGCACCAGTCGCAAGAGAGTGGTGCTAGTAGCGCCACTATGAGGGTGTGAATTAGGTTTGCTCTAAATACACTCTGTAACGGTCGTGAGAATCAGTTAGCTTTGAGATTGGTCGTGTTGAGTTGATGTTAGTCAGTCGGCCGGAGTGGCCGAGCGGTTCTAGGCGCTACAGTCTGGAACCGCGCGACCGCTACGGTCGCAGGTTCGAATCCTGCCTCGGGCATGGATGTGTGTGATGTCCTTAGGTTAGTTAGGTTGAAGTAGTTCTAAGTTCTAGGGGACTGATGACCTCAGAAGTTAAGTCCCATAGTGCTCAGAGCCATTTGAAACATTTTTTTGATGTTAGCCAAGAATGCCATTATCAATACCTCAGTGTGGTTGAGCGAGGTTGTGTAATAGGGCTACGAGAAGTTGGATGATCCTTCTGCGATACTGCAGAAAGACTTGGCAGGAATGCAGCCACTGTACATGATTGCTGACAGCAGTGGTCACGGAAATGTACTGTCGCAAGGAGACCAGGCTCTAGACGGCCACTTGGATCTACACTGATGGAAGACCATCTTGTTTGGTGTATGGCTGTGGAGCATCGTACTACATCTGCAGCGGATAGGCACTTGGTGCAGGGAGTGGCAACTGACTCTTAACATAGACAAATGTAATGTATTGCGAATACGTAGAAAGAAGGATCCTTTATTGTATGATTATCTGATAGCAGAACAAACACTGGTAGCAGGTACTTCGGTAAAATATCTGGGAGTATGCGTACGGAACGATTTGAAGTGGAATTATCATATAAAATTAATTGTTGGGAAGGCGGGTACCAGGTTGAGATTCATTGGGAGAGAGAAAATGCAGTCCATCAACAAAGGCGGTGGCTTACAAAACACTCGTTCGACCTATACTTGAGTATTACTCATCAGTGGGGGATCAGTACAAGGTCGGGTTGACACCTACACCTGGAGTTAAGGTCTAGGGTGCAATTTCGTATGACAGCAGGAGTAGTCTCGCGGTTATCGTATGCAACCTGACCATAAATTTGTACGTCAGTCTGGGGATTCAAGCTGTTGTGCTGGCATTCATGAACAGCATTCCAGGGGGAACTTTCCAACAAGATAACGCTCGCCCACGTACCACTGTTGCAACCCAATATGCCCCATATAATGTCAACATGTTGCCTTGGGCTGCCCAATCACCAGATCAATCGATCACATATATGACATCATCGGACGACAACTCCAGCGTCATCCATAAACAGCATTAGCAGTCCCTGTATTGACCGATCAAGCGTAACAGGCATGGAACTCCATCCCAGAAACTGACATCTGGCAGGTGCGCAGCATAGTGCACGCATGTTTGCACTCAACATTATGACAGTCACACTGATTATTAATGTACCGCCGGCCGCTGTGGCCGAGCAGTTCTAGGCGTTTCAGTCCGGAAACGCGCTGCTGCTACGGTCGCAGGTTCGAATCCTGCCTCGGGCATGGATGCATGTGGTGTCCTTAAGTTAGTTAGGTTTAAGTAGTTCTATGTCTAGGGGACTGATGACCTTAGATGTTAAGTATCATAGTGCTTAGAGCCACCTGAACCAGTAATGTACCACAATTTCACATTTAGAATAGTTTAACACACGCGTGCTCTTGCAATGTTAGTCACTTAAATACGTTACTTAACGCAAATGTGTTCCCGAAATTTCATTACTCAACAGTAATTTTTTTTTTTTTTGTGTTGCGATTTTTTTCGTCAATGTATTTATATACCATATGGCACTCCAGTAGGTATACAGGGTGTTACAAAAAGGTACGGCCAAACTTTCAGGAAACATTCCTCACACACAAAGAAAGAAAATATGTTATGTGGACATGTGTCCGGAAACGCTTACTTTCCATGTTAGAGCTCATTTTATTACTTCTCTTCAAATCACATTAATCATGGAATGGAAACACACAGCAACAGAACGTACCAGCGTGACTTCAAACACTTTGTTACAGGAAATGTTCAAAATGTCCTCCGTTAGCGAGGATACATGCATCCACCCTCCGTCGCATGGAATCCCTGATGCGCTGATGCAGCCCTGGAGAATGGCGTATTGAATCACAGCCGTCCACAATACGAGCACGAAGAGTCTCTACATTTGGTACCGGGGTTGAGGTCAGGAGAGCGTGGAGGCCATGGAATTGGTCCGCCTCTACCAATCCATCGGTCACCGAATCTGTTGTTGAGAAGCGTACGAACACTTCGACTGAAATGTGCAGGAGCTCCATCGTGCATGAACCACATGTTGTGTCGTACTTGTAAAGGCACATGTTCTAGCAGCACAGGTAGAGTATCCCGTGTGAAATCATGATAACGTGCTCCATTGAGCGTAGGTGGAAGAACATGGGGCCCAATCAAGACATCACCAACAATGCCTGCCCGAACGTTCACAGAAAATCTGTGTTGATGACGTGATTGCGCAATTGCGTGCGGATTCTCGTCAGCCCACACATGTTGATTGTGAAAATTTACAATTTGATCACCTTGGAATGAAGCCTCATCCGTAAAGAGAACATTTGCACTGAAATGAGGATTGACACATTGTTGGATGAAACATTCGCAGAAGTGTACCCGTGGAGGCCAATCAGCTGCTGATAGTGCCTGCACACGCTGTACATGGTACGGAAACAACTGGTTCTCCCGTAGCACTCTCCATACAATGACATGGTCAACGTTACCTTGTACAGTAGCAACTTCTCTGACGCTGACATTACGGTTATCGTCAACTGCACGAAGAATTGCCTCGTCCATTGCAGGTGTCCTCGTCGTTCTAGGTCTTCCCCAGTCGCAAGTCATAGACTGGAATGTTCCGTGCTCCCTAAGACGCCGATCAATTGCTTCGAACGTCTTCCTGTCGGGACACCTTCGTTCTGGAAATCTGTCTCGATACAAACGTACCGCGTCGCGGCTATTGCCCCGTGCTAATCCATACATCAAATGGGCATCTGCCAACTCCGCATTAGTAAACATTGCACTGACTGCAAAACCACGTTCGTGACGAACACTAACCTGTTGATGCTACGTACTGATGTGCTTGATGCTAGTACTGTAGAGCAATGATTCGCATGTCAGCACAAACACTGAAGTCAGCATTACCTTCCTTCAATTGGGCCAACTGGCGGTGAATCGAGGAAGTACAGTACATACTGACGAAACTAAAATGAGCTCTAACATGAAAATTAAGCGTTTCCGGACACATGTTCACGTAACATCTTTTCTTTATTTGTGTGTGAGGAATGTTTCCTGAAAGTTTGGCGGTACCTTTTTGTAACACCCTGTATAAAAACATGCGCGTATTTGACTCCAATGTAGTGTCAAATATCAAAGCAATCGGTGAAGAACTTTCAGAGATTAACAACACTGTACATCGAATGGCCAAGTAAAATTACGCTCTAGAATCATTTTGCTTTTGATGGGAAACAAACCGACGCTTTCCGTCAACACTGGGCACTGCATGAAAGACGTAGTGGGCAGAACTTGTTTGGTCTGACTCCAGCTTCACATTGCCAATATAAAATTGCAAATGTCAAGCGAAACACCAGAGACAATATGCCTGACGCTTCTTGGGACGGAAACCCATCATATACACTGGCAGAAAAAATTACCACACACTTTTAGAGGTTTTTAATTCGCTCAAGATTTACTGTTGCAACCGTATATATGGAGTATATGAAATGATTACATTTATAGATCAATAGCGCAAGCGATTCTGAGGTATCAGAATCGACCCATGCTGAAATATCCATATTAGTTCATGGTATAGCTTCCACGGACTGCAGTGTAAGTGCTGATTCTGGTAGCCAGTCGATCGTGCAGATGGCGAGTACTGTCCTGGGATACGTTATGCCACGCCTGCAGTTATCTAAGAGTTGTTGACGAGTTACGTGAGTCATTTCTTGTATTAGCACATCCTACACAGCCCGGCGGGGTATCCGAGCGGTTCTAGGCGCTTCAGTCTGGAACTGCGTGACCGCTACGGTCGCAGGTTCGAATCCTGCCTCGGGCATGGATGTGTTTGATGTCCTTAGGTTAGTTAGGTTTACGTAGTTCTAAGTTCTAGGGGACTGATGACCTTAGAAGTTGAGTCCGACAGTGCTCAGAGCCATTTTTGAGCATCCTACACATGCTCAACTGAAGACAAGTCTGGATATAGTACTGGCCAAGATAGTAGTTGCGCTACTTGCAGAGAACATTGACCTTTACGACAAGGATGTGGGCGAGCATTATCCTGTTGGAACAACACATCACCTTCGTGTTCCAAGAACAGCAAAAGAACGGGTCTAAAAACATCCTGCATGTCCAGAGTGCTGGTTACCGTCCCCTCCAGAAACGCCAAAGATAAACGAAAATTGTAACTTATCGCACCCTAGACCATGAGACCGGGGGTGGTGCCAGTGTGTCTTGGACGAATGCACTCTACAAGACAGCGCTCACAAGGTCTAAGTTGTAAGTACGGAAGGCCATCACTTGCTTGCAGGCAGTATCTAATGTCATCGTTGAAGACGACGGCACGCTATTCCATATTCCAAGTGATCCTCTGACGGCACCAGTTGAGCTGTGCGCGTCAGTGCTGTGGCATGAGTGGGAAACGGGCTAGCTGTGAGACTGCCCGCAGTCCCATTGCTAATAACCGATTCGCTGCCGTTGCTTCTCTGACGATACGACAACCCTGGCGGGCGTCTGTGCTACGTGGACGTCCAGAATCTCGTCCGTGGCAGCGAGAATGTTTACGTGATCAATGATAGCAGCATCGCTACACGACTGACGCAGCACGTCCCACTGCACGTCTCCGACAGAATCATCCCGCCACACAGAAGGCCACAATCTGACCCCTTTCAAACTCGCTTAGTTGGCTGTAGGCATCACAAGTGTGCAACCCCGTGGTGTGGTTGCCTACTTGCTTCATACGCTACCACAACACTGAGCCTTCAGGCTATGAACATTCCCTATTAAAGGGTAGACACAGACAGCGCTTTGGTAGCTATGTCACTACGCTATCTGTTGCTGGGCGACGCTGAAACCATTATTAGTAAAGCTACAACCAGCATGTGGCATATGCTGTCATCGGATCAAAATCAACATTGTCTCTCCAAGTGTACTGATTTTTTTTCTCCTGGCAGTGTATATGTATCCTGATAATAGCTGAAATTTAAATAGGAACCGCTTGGGAATGAGCCATCGCTAGAAAGGAGTAGCGGCAAAAAAAAGACTTTCTTGGATTGTTATTACAATAATACGCATTCCACAGCTGTAGATGGCACGGCGAGATCTTCCCTCCTGACCTAATAACCGTTTCCCTGAAAAACTCCATTACCGCCTAGCATGAAAGCTGTCAGTTACGAGGAACCCCTCCCCTCTGTGTAATTCTGGACCTAAGAAAGAAGAAGAACGACTCTATTTCCAAAAAGAGTTGAGTGAGCTACACTTTCATCAATGGTTAACGCATTACATCGATTATTAAAGAGCGCGAGAATTGCGTCTCGAAGCACGTAATTCGCATTCAGTTCAACTTGTAGCTGTTTACGGATTGTCGTCAATTCACCCTGCATATTACTGATCTTAAGCGTATTTCACTATTACATACAATTAAGGAAATCTAACAATTGGAAAACTCTAAGGTCGCATAAGGATTGCACAAAAACAATTGCTGGAGAAGAAGGAACTGTTGGATAGGGCAAAGAACTGACGCGTTGGCAAAATACAACGAACGAAATTAAGAAACTGCTATTAAAACAAAGAGAATAGAAACTGTTTTATTCCGCAGCAAAATGGGTGCTGTTTCGAAATTCTCTGGCGGACTGATACTGCGTGACGAATGGGTACTCGAACTAGTGACCTCACGTTTCACGATCAATGCTCGTACTGGTTGAGCTTCACTTTTTAAGCTTCCATTTTCCATTTTTAGCCTACCTCTCCCTCGACAAGATCGTCTTCATACGCGTTGATTTCTTCTGTCATTCTAGACTTTTCATTGTTAATCCATAAAAATTTTTGAAAACTAAATATGTCGTCCGCACACTAGTATTCCCACCAGCGTCGTCGAGACCCTTTGTCTGTGTGATTTAAGGATGTTGTTAAAATATAGCAAATAACACGAACATAGCTTAACCGGTTGAATTCTTGAACATGCGTAGCGCGCCATTTGGTGCTTGAGTCACTGGCCTTCCTCACAGACAAGAAGCACAATGGAACTGAGCTAATTACACCACAAAATTTTGAAGCCGTTAAATTCTTTCCGTATTTGTAGAAAGGGGCCGAGGGGAAATTTGATGTAGGGAAGTGGACGGAATTTTGAGGGGTCTGGTGGTGGGTTAAAATATGGACGTAATAATGTGATCGGAATTATGAAATATACAGGGGATACGGAAAATAATGTGAAGAGTGGTAGCAATGAGATGGTTGTCTGTGACGGTCAACAAGGCAGGTAAGGCACGTGTCGCGCTGGACTCTGCGAGTTCAGTACGGACTAGGCATCAGTGTAGGTTGTTTACGAGTAATGTATACTTCGTATTCGCATTGAGGCCGAAGTCGACGTACAATGAAAGACCTAACAGAGTTCCAAAGAGGGCAGATTATGGGGGACCGATTACCTGGAGCATCATTAACCAAGAGACCCAATTTATTGAATGTTTCAAGAGCAACTGTTTCATCAGTCATGACAGCCTACACAAAACATGGAAAGACATAATCGTGTAAACGTAATAGTGGGCGCAAATCAGAACATAATGGCAGAGATCGTCGTACGCTAACACGAATCGTGCAAAAAAATTCTTCGAGACCCCGTATCTATCGACACTGCCCGCCGAGAAATCCATAAGGTGAGTATTCACCGAGGAGTTGCTATACGAAACCATCAGTGACGACAACCAAAGCAAATAAGCGTAAAACTTCGTGTCAGAAGCATAAATCCCAGACGGCTGATCAGCGGGAACACGTCATGTGGTCCAACGAGTCAACGTTTTCGTTAAATCCAACATCGGCCTGGAGAACGTCAAAAGAAGCCTACAATCCGCTTGATTTGAACGCTTAAGCATGGAGGTGGAAGTGTGATGGTGTGGGCAGCCGTAATATGATATTCTGCTGGTTGCTGGTCCCATCATTACTCTCAAAGGCCGTATTACCAACTATTATGTCAACATTTTAGGTGATCAGGTGCACTCCATGATTCAAATGTTGTTGCCCAACAATGATGCCATACTTCAGGACGATAACGCCGCACCCATTCATACAGCCAGGACAGTACAATCGTGGTATGAGGAGCATACAGCTGAGCTGCAGTGTCTTCCTGGCCACCACAGTACCCGAACGTGACCATTATCGAACCCTTGTGGGCGGTATTGCAGCACAAACTCCGGAGCAGATTTCCGCGTCCCTCCCCAGTACAGGAGTTAGAAGAGGTTCTGATCGAAGAGTGGCATAACAAGCAATTGGAGACTATACAATCATTACATGCCAGTACTCAAAGAAGAATCGCAGCTGTATTACGGGCAAATAGGGGTCCAACACCTTATTAATAAACCATTCTCAAGTAAGTACAGGTGTTCAAATTATTTTGCCTATTTCATGTAGGACTGTATCTTGCTTTAGAGCGCTTAGTTGAATACGAATAGTGATTCAAGATCGGGTTGTCCAGCCATCCAAAGGCAGCTGGAAAGTATGGCGGGCAGGAATAATTTCCAGTCCAGTTGTAACAAATAAAGTGTCGTTATTGCGAGAGGTGCCATCCTGGAGATGACGACTAATTTACTTCGCATCCAATTGCAAATGACATTTTCGCTCCGACACAAGGCCCGACGTTCGATGGCGCCGGGAATTTTACAGTTTTTTCAGAGCTGGCTCTGTGTAGGGCTCTTCTCACATGTCGGCACTACGTTGGTGACCGCTTCATACCGAGTCGTCTATATGTTGTTCGGTATCATCCAATGAAATCATGACTTCATACGATGAGCATATTGAGATGTGGATGCGACAGAAGAGGGCTAAGCACCGTGGAGCTGCTTCCCTCTCCCATTTGTTTCAAGGCTTGGTAGTAGATGCAACGTTTTCTCGTATCATATTAGCAACGAGACCTGGATGTAGCGATGGATCGATTTTCTGGTGGAAGGATTCGTAGAGGTATTTAACTGTGCTGTTGCAGGTGTCATTAATTATTTTGTACAGACTCGTGGAGAATCATCGTGCAGTCGAGTTCTGTATTTTTAGTCCAAGGCTCTCTAACTTGTTCGCAGTGGTGGTAAATTTGAAACGTACTTTGAGTACACTGTATTGCCAGACATTACAAGATGTTGAGGTCAAGACTTGCTGCATGAGTAGTATTGCTGCTATATGCTGCAGCCGCTTAACAATGTACTGGTTAACGGGGAAGACATTTTGGGGGCGATCGAGATAGTAATCCAAGACTTTTTTTTCTTCAACAGTTCTCTATCGAACATAATGAGAATTACACACACGAAAGAATGGTGTTTTACCTACACACTCAATTTTTCCACGTAATCTCCACCGTGTTCTATGGCCTTCCTCTAGCGCGAAACCAATCCTTCTCCTGTGCTTCACTGTGTGAATCACCTCCTCATCGTCTGCCGGCCGCGCTGGTGTAGCGGTTCTAGGCGCGCAGTCCGGAACCGCGCGACTGCTACGGTCGTAGGTTCGAATCCTGCCTCGGGCATGGATGTGTGTGATGTCCTTAGGTTAGTTAGGTTTAAGTAGTTCTAAGTTCTAGGGGACTGATGACCACAGATGTTAAGTCCCATAGTGCTCAGAGCCATTTGAACCATTTTTGAACCTCCTCATCGTCCTTAAAATGTCTTCCACGAATGACATCCTTTAATGAATGACATCATCTCTCTGCAACATGTCAGGTGTGACAGCCGTGGGTGGTATCGCCGACCGCCGAACCGCCTTCTGATGACCTCACCCTCCGTGCCCAGCAAGACTACATGTACTTCTGTCGACAGCAAATGTCCATAGACTTTGCACAAGCGTTTCTGAATATTCCCCACAGTTTCTTTGTCTGCAGTGAGAATTTCAATGGCGGCACGTTGCTTGTAGCGTACATCACCTGAAAACGCCATTTGAAAACCGTGCTGCAACTACGCTATCTGTCGGAAGTGACGGAAGCTTGGCGCGCTCGCTCAGGAGACTTCAAGTAAGAATACAGTACGTAACACTTCGCATTCGTACATTGTTTTCGGCTGAGAAAAAAAAAGCGGTGCATTACTTTCCAAACAACCCTCGTACGAGGTTTCGAGATTGCAGCCGCATCATGTTGACTTCAACATGGTCCGGCTGCGATCCTGAAACCTCATAGAATATTTAGCAGGCTGGGAAAACTTTAAGAATGTGTAGTATGTGTACAGCACATGTAAACAAATGTGCTATCGCGTACCGTATTTGTATCATGTAACAAGCATCTGTGAGCAACATGGATACGGACATGGTCTTTTGGACAAGATGCTGTGTGTATTTATGTAGCTTAGCAATGAGAAACATTTATAATCTGCTGAGTTTTATCCAGTTGACATCTTGTGCGTAAGATCAGCGTAAAATGAACATGTTTTACAGCAAAAAATGTTTAAGACCTGAAGATGACAGCTAAGACAGTGAGCCCTGAGCAGCCACTGGTGAAGTATCACTGGAGCAGTAGTGCAGCAGCTGTGCAGTAGGGAGTCGCATATTTAGCTTTCTTATTTGTTTTGTAGTTTGACCCTTAATTTCTTTCTGAGTGTTTGTGCGCTTGCATATTTAATTACATAAAATCCTTGCGTATTCTCGTATTTGAGAGGAGCTATATTGCTTATTGATAGCTGTAAAGTATAAATTCGCGGAGTCGTTAGTCAGTCGTTTGTTTTGGACAGCCAGTGTTTTCTGTTTATTTCGTAGAGTCAGTTAGCAGCAGACAGAGGCCAGTGCAGTTTCATCTGTGCTTGCAGAGTGACGTGGGCGAGCAGCAGTAGCAGAAACTAGTCGTATATTCAATTTTTCGTATTAGTTCCGCAGGTTTAATTCAAATTACTTTGTGTGTTTGTGTGTTTTCGTAGTGAAATTTTTCTGATCTTTGCGTATTTTCGAATTAGAAAGGGGTAGTATCAAATTTTAATAACGGTAGAGTGTAACATCGCGTAGGCGGTTGTCATTTATACTAAGACAGGGGTAGGATCGCATTGTAATATCTGTATAATGGCGTAGTCGTGGTCATTTGATTGCTTGGTTCGTAAGTAATTGTTCATATATTGCTGCTCAATCTGGCGCTGGTGGCGCAACTGTGCAGTCGCATATTGCTGTTTTATTTGTCGCAACTCTATACTTCCAGATATTAGCAGTAGGATGGATAGGGTGTGTGCGTGCTGTGTGCGGGCGCAGGAGGAACTGGCCGCGGTTCGCGAGCAGCTGAGCGTGCTGTTGGCCACGATCAGCCGCCTTCAGGCTGGTGCCTCGAGGTGCAGCGACGGCGGAGGGTCTGGCGCGTCGCTTGCGACACACCAGGTGTCGCTTGCTGCGTCCGCTGACTCAGCCGCCGAGGCACCTTCTAGCGTACCCGGCGCGTTGAGGTCGCCCTCACCTCAGGGTGAGTGGCGGACTGCAACGCGTTCGCGTCGCTCGAGGCGGAGGGTCAATGTGGAGGCTGGCCGGCTGGCTTCGCCCGTTCATCCTGTCACTGTTCAGGTGGCCGCTCCTTCAGCAGGGCCCGAGCAGGCACACGGGGGCAAAGGCTTACTGGTTCTTGGGAGCTCCAACGTTAGGCGGGCGATGGAGCCCCTTAGGGAAATAGCGTACAGGGCTCGAAAGAATTCCAACGTGCACTCGGTTTGTCTGCCGGGGGGCCTCATCTAAGATGTGGAGGCGGCCTTGCCTACGGCTATCGAGCGTACAGGGTGCAGTCGTCTGCAAGTAGTTGCTCGCATCGCGTCGGCACCAATGACGCCTGTCGCTTGGATTCTGAGGCGATCCTCAGTTCGTGGCGGATTTGGTGAAGACCGCTGGCCTCGCACGCGGGGTGCCAGCAGAGCTCTCTATTTGCAGCATCGTTCCCAGAGTGGATCGGGGTCCTTTGGTTTGGAGCCGAGTTGAGGGTCTCAACCAGAGGCTTCGTCGACTCTGACGGCCTTGGCTGCAGATTTCTAGGCTTGCGCTATTGGGTGGGTAATTGCAGGACGCCCCTAGATAGGTCAGGGGTGCACTACACAAAGGAAGCGGCTACTCGGGTAGCAGAGTACTTGTGGCGTGCACTTGGGTTTTTTTTAGCCCAGGCAGTAGTGCGAGGTGTCCTGATGAACACTCACCAGTCGACGTGTAGGCAGGGAAATCAGGACGCGCTCAGTGTAAAAGAATTCAGCTATCAAGATATTAGCAGCAAATTTTCGGAGTGTTCAGAATAAAGTTCCTGAATTTACTGCCCTCTAGGAAGCGTGTGGCGCGCAAATTATTCTCGGGACTGAGACGTGGCTGAACCCTGAGATAGGACGTTCTGAAATATTTAGTGAAGGTTGGAACGTGTACCGGAAAGACAGATTAGACACCGTAGGAGGTGGTGTCTTCATTGCAGTTGACAAAAATATTGCGTCTACTGAGGTCTAAGTAGAGTGTGATTGTGAAGTTATCTGGACACGTTTAACAGGGCTAGGAGAAATAAAGTTAATTGTTGGTTGTTATTACCGGCCACCAGGTTCCACCGTGACAGTTCTAGAATCATTCAAAGGGAGCCTACACTCTTTACCGCAGGAGTACCCGGAACATGCTATATTAGTCGGAGGCGACTTCAACCTACCTAGTATAGACTGGGATGTCTATGGATTCATTACAAGTGGTACAGACAAGCCGTCATGTGAATTACTTTTGGACACATTATCCAAAAACTGTCTTGAGGAGCTAAATCGACAGCCAACGCGTAATGGAAATATTTTAGATCTGGTAGCCACGAACAGACCAGACCTCATCGACGGTGTCATTGTTGAGACAGGGATTAGTGATCGTGATGTTATCATTACCACTATGGTTACGAAAGGAGAGTATTCTTACAAGAAAGAGCAGATAAGCAGTTGTTAGCATCCCACTTAGTAAATGAATCGACTTCATTTACTTCCGGTACGATGAACGTGGAAGAATTATGGGCAAATTTTAAACACATTGTAAATCACGCATTGGAGAAGTATGTGCCGAAAATGTGGGTTACGGACGAAAAAGATCTATCGTGGTTTAACAGCGCAATTCGGAGAATGCTCAGGAAGCAAAGACAGTTGCACTCGCGGTACAAGAAAGATCGGGAGAATGAGGACAGGCAAAAGTTAGTAGAGATTCGTGCTGCTGTAAAAAGAACGATGCGCGAAGCATCCAACCAATACCACCGTCATACCTTAGCAAAAGATCTTGCTGAAAACCCAAGGAAATTCTGGTCTTACGTAAAATCGGTTAGCGGGTCGAAGGCTTCCATCCAGTCACTCACTGATCAGTCTGGCAACGGAAAACAGCAAAACGAAAGCTGAAATTTTAAATTTAGCATTTGAGGAATCTTTCACGCAGGAGGATCGTGCAAACATACCGCCGTTTGAGTCTCGTACAGGTTCCCATATGGAGGACATAGTGATAGACGTCCCTGGGGTTGTGAAGCAGCTGAGTGGGTTGAAAATATATAAATCACCAGGTCCTGATGGGATTCCAATTCGGTCTTACAGAGAGTACTCTACTGCATTCTCCTTACTTAGCTTGCATTTATCGCGAATCTCTTGCCCAACGTAAAGTCCCGAGCGACTGGAAAAAAGCGCAGGTGACGCGTGTATGTAAGAATGGTAGAAGGACTGATCCTCAAAATTACAGACCAATAACCTTAACATCGGTTTGTTACAGGATTCTCGAACATATTTTCTGTTCGAATATAATGAATTTCCTTGAGACAGAGATGTTGCTGTCCTTGCATCAGCACGGCTTTAGAAAGCACCGCTCCTGCGAAATGCAACTCGCCCTTTTTTCACTTGATATCTTGCGAACCATGGATGAAGGGTATCAGACGGATGCCATATTCCTTGACTTCCGGAAAGCGTTTGATTCGGTGCCCCACTGCCGACTCCTAACTAAGATACAAGCATATGGGATTGGTTCCCAAATATGTGAGTGGCTCGAAGAGTTCTTAAGTAATAGAACCCAGTACGTTGTCCTCGATAGTGAGTGTTCATCGGAGGTGAGGATATCATCTGGAGTGCCACAGGGATGTGTGGTAGGTCCGCTGTTGTTTTCTATCTACATAAATGATCTTTTGGATAGGGTCGGTAGCAATGTGCGGCTGTTTGCTGATGATGCTGTGGTGTACGGGAATGTGTCGTCGTTGAGTGACTGTAGGAGGATACAAGATGCCTTGGACAGGATTTGTGGTTGGTGTAAAGAATGGCAGCTAACTCTAAATATAGATAAATATAAATTAATGCAGTTGAATAGGAAAAAGAATCCCGTAATGTTTGAATACTCCATTAGTAGTGTAGCGCTTGACACAGTCACGTCGATTAAATATTTGGACGTAACATTGCAGAGCGATATGAAGTGGGACAAGCATGTAATGGCAGTTGTGGGGAAGGCGGATAGTAGTCTTCGGTTCATTGGTAGAATTTTTGGAAGATGTGGTTCATCTGTAAAGGAGACCGCTTATAAAACTCTAATACGACCTATTCTTGAGTACTGCTCGAGCGTTTGGGATTCCTATCAGGTCGGATTGAGGGAGGACATGGAAGCAATTCAGAGGCGGGCTGCTAGATTTGTTACTGGTAGGTTTGATCATCACGCGAGTGTTACGGAAATGCTTCAGAAACTCGGGCGGGAGTCTCTGGAGGAAAGGAGGCGTTCTTTTCGTGAATCGCTACTGAGGAAATTTAGAGAACCAGCATTTGAGGCTGACTGCAGTACAATTTTACTGCCGCCAACTTATATTTCGCGGAAAGACCACGAAGATAAGATAAGAGAGATTAGGGCTCATACAGAGGCATATAGGCAGACATTTTTCCCTCGTCCTGTTTGAGAGCGGAACAGGGAGAGAAGATGCTAGTTGTGGTACGAGGTACCCTCCGCCACGCACCGTATGGTGGATTGCGGAGTATGTATGTAGATGTAGATGAAGACTGTTGAAACCGGTTGTCTCTAATAAAAAAATATTTTGTGCGATGTTGGCATCTGAATGGTTTCTAATGATGTCCTTTATATGATGCACCTTAATGTTCCACGTGATCTTTATCATATGGTTTCAGTAGGAAGTAAAGAAACATCCACAGGTATTTCCGGGAGTCTACTCGTGGCAACCAAGGGGGCTGTAGTTCACATGGATGCTGACCAATGCATAAAATTGTATATGTTCAAGAGTTCACCATTCTACAGTTGATAGTTACCTAGTATCTGTTGGACAAGCTGTATGAACTCTGTCATCCTAAAGTACCGAGGTGACATCGCGTGCCTGTAGGCTTGGACGACTGTTTTGATCCCATATATATTGATGCCGAGTAGAATCTGGCGGTTAAAGGGCAGCCTTGTCGAAGTTTTCATTGAGAAGATATTGGTTTCGTGAGCGTTTCATTTTTTATTTATTTATTTATTTTTTAACTCGAGGAAGTGCTGCTTATACAAGAGGTGATGAGGTCAGTGAAGGTGGAGTGAAAACTGATAGCAGACGTTGTGTGCTACAGGTAACCATAATCTATCCAGTCATAGGCTCTTTCTAGGTCTAAAAATGCGACGGCCGTTGATGAGTTCGCCTTCGCTGCTGGCGACGCCCATACATGCTACGTAGCCGCTGCTGCGAATGGTGTAACCCCGGCCGGACCGCTGCTTGTGCGTGCACTGCCGAGGATTCCTCCTCGCTGCTGCTGTGCTGGCGACGTTCACGGGTCCGCAGAAAAATGGATGATCTCTTCGCCGCATCTCGACTAATTCTTCACTTGTGATCCACACCTACTGAATCCAACCAATGGGTCTACATGCCTAGCAAACTAAATCCCGGAACCGAGCACATACTTACAACATGTACGATTAAATATTTTGAAATAAAATTTGTTTGTTCCGTCTCTGCATTGTCTTAGGGGATGCGTTTTTTTTAAATAAAATAATAAATTGTTTTTGTTGTACCAATCAGATTAAGCAATGTTAGCTTAGTTACAGGTGTTGTAATCTAAATACCTTTTCCCACTACTGTTTTTAAAATTTTATAATAGTAGTTTATTCTGCTTTCACACACACTGAATGAAGATCAGTGATTAATGTCATCAGGGAAGTTGAGAGTGGAAGCTGAATCATTCCTGCTTCTTAGGATGTGCTTCAATCTTCTGTGGGTTTTGTAGGGCACGTAGATGGTAGGAGAGACAGGTGTAACATGTGCGGAAGCTGAAGGCAAGCCATCGGTGACCATATGACAGTTCTTTACTAATTTATTCATCTTAGATAGTCTTTGGAGGGCGCCCTATTATCTGACATGGCTCCAGGCAAAGTAGCGCAGCGTAAGATGAATACGTGCTGGTCAGCAAACAGTGTGATGAATTTGGGTTTTCTGTGTGGCGAGTTAGTGGATGGTGGTGGTTGCCACGAGGGCGTTAGGCTACGTCATGCTCCAGGTCCAAAGTGTGGTGGTCTTCTGTTGATTCGCAGTGTGTTCGTTGTTTCCTCTATGCACAGTCTTAGCACTTACATAATATCGGTTTTTTACGGGAAATGAGCTGCTGTTTACGCTGTTGCAATCAGGATTCACGTATCTCGACAATATTTAAATTGTGTGCAAGGATGGACGATCACATCACACTCCCAGGTTGGTGCCAAAGTACGTGATGTCTGGTGTCAAGATTCTTAGGTGGCCAGCAGCAGTTCATGTCCACGTCATCGGCGTGGTACTAAACAATACGTCACATAACCGCCCAGCTGTTGGACCATGAGAGGCTGGTGGGAACAAGCTTAAATACTGCTTCTTCCTTCCAATTTCATGTTAACGGAAGTTTTAGTGTATCACAATGAATGTTCTGGGCTGGGGCGATGACGCAGTTGTCCTAATCGTGCTGTAACACTCCGTGCAGGCTGGTGCGGTGTCGGCACGTGTGACCTGTCGTCGTATCTACGGCTGTGAAGCTGCTGACAACGCAGTCCACTAGTCAGCATCGGCAGACATTTGCTGTGGCCTAATTTCTTCCTGGTGCTGCACAGCTGGTTATCAGTCTCATTTACAGCTTTCACGTTTACAAGAGCATTTAAACAGGTAAAGCTCCCAATGTAGTGGGCAGTAAATTCACTACACAGGGGAGTAACAGGTGTAAGTGCAGATATTTTTGTATGTGGTACGTTAACATGTACACACATCAGTGTGTTCGTTGCTTCTTTTATGCATAGAGTAGTCGCCCCACAAACACATCGAAGACCTCATGACCTGACGTTTTCTGCATAGTCATAACTACTCAACAAGCTGGACTACACCTGTCAATATAGACTTACCGTGTTACATACATGGATCCACACTTCAACCCAACTGACACTACAGACAAAAAGGTACAAATCCGATAGTAACGTGATGGATTGATTTCCGCTTAAACAGAGTTCTCACTAAACAGACTGAGTCAGAGTTTGACGCGGTATAAGGTCACTCTAAGTCTAAACCAGCTTAACACACATAAAACCGAAGTTCCACTGAGCTACTGGCAGAATAAATGCGAATGCTGACTATCAAGTTTCCACTGAGCTACAGCGCGCTTAAGTGTCATGGCCGTCATCACCAAAACAAACCTTCTATGTTCTGAAAGCGTGCAACTCCATCACCACTAAGACCAGAAAAGCTTCTGCCTCCTCGGCTGTGTCTCAGAATGTGCGAACCAGCAAGATAGCCACTGCCTTCTTATAATTCGGTCAACCGTACTGTGGACATCTCAAGAACGTACGTCACTTAACGACTCTGAGAGTCACCAGTCTTATTTGCAATTTCCTATATAATTATTCAATCTTAAAATTTCAGGCATCGTCACAAGTTCTCAAAAAATCTGAATAAAATGACACATTACATTTGACTGTATGTTAAGTAGTTTCTCTATAAATCAAACATTCAACTTGTAACATCATCAGTTTCAGTCTTTGGTTTCTGCACCTTGAATCATTTTTGTACCTCTTTCTTACACAAAATGAGCTGCTGTTTGAACTGCTGTGATCAGGGATCACGCATCTCGACCATATTTAAATGATGTGCTGAGCTACACCAAATATTGACTAAATAATTAAAATTCACAATAACCTAATGTTGAAGGTGAAGCATGAGTATGCCAACATGCGCCACCATGCTGATCATGTAACTGTTTTGGCTTATTCCTTAAGATGACTTTAATACATCTCAACTGAAATGTCTCTCACTGATATTTAGATACGCAGTGCAACATGTATGAGAGGTAGTCAAATAAAAACCAAACGCTCTCCACAACGCGACGATGGAATGGTTCTGTTCGAAAGTAAACAACACATTTGTTAAGAAATTTGTCCCACTGGGATATCAGACGATGAGTTCTTGTTTCGTCGAACGCTGTCTGCCACTGACGGATCCACAACGACGCCCACTCCTGCAGTTCTTCGTCTGACGGAAAGCGACGTTCAGACATGTATTTTTCGGGTACCGAACGACGTGAAAATCACACGATGAAAGATCTGGGCTGCGCGCAGAATGTCGCGGAGTTTCCAAATCGCTGAAACCTAGCCTTCGTCCAGTTGGCAGTGTGGGGGTAGGCGTTATCGTGCAACAGGATAATTCCATCCGACAGCATTCTGACAGTCCGATGGAAAACGGCAAAGCCAACACTGGAAGCATCCCACATTTCTCCCGCCATAGGTATGCAAAGTTGTTCACACAAGTTCCAGTAGGGTCACGATGACCTTCTTCGTCGACTGCAGAGGCTCTCTACCAGTCCGGTTCCTCTAACTGCAAACAATGTGCAGTGCTTTGAAGACACATTGCAGAGTCTCCGAAGTGCTGTAAAGTCAGAACGCCCAGGAATGCTGTAGGACGGAAACATCCTGTTGCACGATAACATCTGCATCCGCATTGCTTTTATCGGGTAAAGACTACGCTTCAGCAATCTGGTTGGGAAACATTGCAATCTCTTTTGTACAGCCCGTACGTTTCGATTTTCATATCATTGGTGACCTGAAGAAAAACATGTGTGGACGTCGGTTTCAGTTGGACGAAGAAGTGCAAGAGTGGGTGCGTTTGTGAACCCGCCAGTGGCCGATCGTGTTGTATGAAACACGAACTGATCGTCTCATCTCCAGTAGGATAAATATCTTAAGGTGTGTGGTGGCTACTTTTTAATGGACCAATTCTATGTGTGGTGTAATTAGCGCTGTATCATTTGAGAGATGCAGAGGCGAGCGAATGTGCCGGGACTTACCCCAGTTCACTGCTAGTAGCACCATGTCATCACAACGCGTCTGTGCGTAGCATAAAAAGTATTGCACTATAATCTAAGGATGACATTAAATATTAAAGTTGCTTCTCCCAACTTCGTCAACATATGCATGAGTATATTAATGATGAAATTGTTAAATCTCAGAGTGATCAGACAAATACGTTTCCCTAAATACATCGTCTTACATAAAAAAAACGAGTGTCACTAAATAATAAAGCTGGAAAGCCAAAAATTGTTCAGCATGTGCAAATGTATGTCACATCATCTGTTACAAGTTTCGACCTGATGAGAACAATATTTTCGTCAAAATCAGCGTATCTACTAAAAATTGAAGACGTTAAATATTAGAATTAGAGAGATGAAAATTGCTATGAAGCTTCAGTTTGATATAAAAAACATTAACTATGGGACACTATTAAGCTACCTCTAATAGTTTTCGAGCAATGTACTGAAAACTAAATCTGGAACAAAAACGTCCTTATTTGTAATATCATTTATATTAATGATAGAAAACTTTGATTACAGCATCTGATGAAACCCATTAAATAATAAAACTATAAAGTTTCAAGGCCTTGATGTAAATAACAATCAATACAAGGTCTCTTACAGCTGTGGTTCAGAGGTCAAGTTCTACTGTCAGTAAGTTCTAAAACTTCTAGCCGGCAAAGTTCAAATGCAGTCGAGCTAAAACTCTTTCTGTGATTAAAGCCAACTTAACTTCATTCATACAAAAACTGAGAAGATTGTAAATTGATTCATGACCGAGTTATTACATAATATGTGTCCGATGAAGTGAGCATTTAGAGCCTGCTGCAGGGGCATAGAGCAAATGATGTCACGTGTTCCCTTAAACCGTCCGCTGCGCCCACATAAAAATACGGCCAGTGAGGCAGTAGAAATAGTCCATTTCGCACTCAGCTATGATACGGTCTGTTTCATTCAAACGCTGGCTTACGCACTGCCTCGGGTGACGTCACAGCCAAGATGCAACGGAACGCATGTTTTCGGTACAAATAGGAAGTGAACTCGCGAGGATTCTCCACCGTCCTGGATCGCTTATATTTCGCGGAAGTGACTGCTTGTGTGCCTCCCGTAATGTTTACAAAGCTTCGTGGCAAGTTGTGAGGTTATTTTACACTTTTGTTGCGAGCAATTAACTTTGATTATTAAAAGTCAGGGCGAAAGACCATTTAATGGAAACTTACCATAGAGGTCGCCTGTTAACTGCTCATAGTGCTGTTTATGATTGAGACATTATTATTGTTATTATTATTATTATTATTATTATTATTATTATTATCAGGAATATTAATAAGTTTTGCATGTGAACTCTTCTTAAATATGATTAAATCGGTTAGAACACCAAACGTTTATTTATAATTATAGTTCCTGATCCCGCTGAATAAACAGAGAGTAGAAACATTTCTTTCAGTGAGCAAAAGAAGAATGTGGACTTGCAGACTGGAAACTATGGTCAGTACGTTCTCCATAGCTTTCTGGCAGACAGCAAAATAGTTTTCATGCTCTCGTAGAAAGACCCCACACATGGTTCTATTGTGGCAGGTGTTGAGTTTCCAGTGACTGCTCCTTTATGTAGCTCAATGGATGTGTATCGATGAGCGCTATAGATGGTTGAGTCGATTTTTTTGGTCGATATAAAATTACAATTGTTATCAATTTTATTATGCACTGAAATTCTATTACAGAAACTTATTTTGGATCTGTATCTGATCATAGTATACCTATATATCTACGAGTCCTGTTTAAGATGCTGCATCGAGCTTTAATGTAAGTTGAGCCGTGGCGTTTTGCTGGTGCGCCAGCGTATTTGCAAGTACCTCGCCTTCCCGCTCTTTATCTTTGCTTGTGGCGCCTGTTGAGTCTTGGCTGCCTTATCTTTGCCGGAGGAGTTACCTGGAGGCTCTCGCCAAGGACGTGGAGAGTTGGCGTTCGATGTTACCGGAGGCCGGAGTGCGCTTGTAGTGGAGCGGGAACGGACCACGTGTATGCGGCAGCTTGGTGGAGAGCCTTTCCTGTCGCCTGTGAGGAGACTTGTTGCTGCCTTGGTTTGCGTGCTGCTAGATCCGGACACAGCTGTCTACGGTCGTCGGCTGCCGTATTGCCACCTGCTGTATCCGACGCAAGCCATATCGGACGTCCAGCGAAAAGTTAAGTGAGATTGTACTTAGGGCATGTGCGTGAAGGTGTTGAGGGCTGCTACCACACTTCTGTTAACTGGAAGCGCAAGGGTTTTACCATGGAAGTAACGGTGTGCCTATGAAGAGTTCATGGTGTTCATCTAGCGGTTCTGGCGCTGCAGTCCGGAGCCGTGGGACTGCTACGGTCGCAGGTTCGAATCCTGCCTCGGGCATGGGTGTGTGTGATGTCCTTAGGTTAGTTAGGTTTAAGTAGTTCTAAGTTCTAGGGGACTTATGACCTAAGATGTTGAGTCCCATAGTGCTCAGAGCCATTTGAACCATTTGAACCATGGTGTTCAAGACCGGTGTTAAATATTAATATAATGCACGAGCACGCCTCTTCCAGCTCGTGGGAAATTGTTGTCTGATGTAATACGTAACCAGTTGCAAGGCCGTAATCTGTTTATCGAATGTACTGCAATCGAGTATTGGTAGCCTTAACGCAGTGATCCCCAGAAATTTTCAGAATTGTGGTCGGTACGGTTTTCACGGAACAGTGGGGCATAAGAGTTCACGCAATTAACTTGTGACTAAGATTGGAGTCTCCGCTGGCCTTGCTAGTAATTGTAAGGTTTTTTTTTAATATCTTAATAGGAGGAAATTCTTCTTAAGGTTATTGATAAGATTTGCGCTGTTGATTGTACCTTGCCTGTGTAGTTCATTCGTAGTGGGTCAAAGGCAGTGTGCCGTTTTATTAGTGGATAATTTAACCTGTTATTTAATATCTTTTGGTGGTTGTTTACATTGTACCTTCGGACCTATGCTGTGCGCTTGTTAAATGCTACAGGTGGCTGGCTGGTGATTTGGAGTGAGCGCTACCTTTCCACTTACGGGTACAGGGGCTGTGAAATACTGGGTAGCGGGAGGTGACTCCGGGTCGAAGCTCGAGAAGTGGGTCTTGCACGAACTGCAGCCTTCCGCCTTTCACCGTGGCTTCCGCAAGTTAAGTTTTCGTTCTGCCTTCGAGCGACCTGGCGTGACTCCTCGCTAATTAATTCCGGCGCTAATTATGTTTACTTGGATATTTATTATATTTATTAAACCTTGTTTCAAGAGCAACATACAATTGTGAAGGGTTGTTTCTGTGCTACTTAGTAAGACTTTGCGTTGACTAATTGTGTTACTGGGCCTTTGAGCCGAAGTTTGAAACCTTAGTAAGCCTTCGTAATATTGATTGACTCATGAATGTGAAACAAGTGCCTCGGTATTAACTTCATCCTGCTATTTATTGGTTGCATCTCTGGCAAGTTGTTATTTAAGTAAATGTTTTTGAGAACATCAGTTCTCAGTGTCCGAAGACTAGTCAGAAATACTGCGTGTCAAGCGCACAATTGTCAGTGGTTTTAAAATTTTCTTATACAGGGTGTTACGAAAAGATACCGCCAAACTTCCACGAAACATTCCTCACACACAAATAAAGAAAAGATGTTATGTGGACATTTGTCCGGAAACGCTTAATTTCCATGTTAGAACTCATTTTAGTTTCGTCAGTATGTACTGTACTTCCTCGATTCACCGCCAGTTGGCCCAATTGAAGGAAGGTAATGTTGACTTCGGTGCTTGTGTTGACATGCGACACATTGCTCTACAGTACTAGCATCAAGCACATCAGTACGTAGCATCAACAGGTTAGTGTTCATCACGAACGTGGTTTTGCAGTCAGTGCAATGTTTACTAATGCGGAGTTGGCACATGTCCATTTGATGTATGGATTAGCACGGGGCAATAGCCGTGGCGCGGTACGTTCGTATCGAGACAGATTTCCAGAACGAAGGTGTCCCGACAGGAAGACGTTCGAAGCAATTGATCGGTGTCTTAGGGAGCACGGAACATTCCAGCCTATGACTCGCGACTGGGGAAGACCTAGAACGACGAGGACACCTGCAATGGACGAGGCAATTCTTCGTGCAGTTGACGATAACCCTAATGTCAGCGACAGAGAAGTTACTACTGTACAAGGTAACGTTGACCATGTCATTGTATGGAGAGTGCTACGGGAGAACCAGTTGTTTCCGTACCATGTACAGTGTGTGCAGGCACTATCAGCAGCTGATTGGCCTCCACGGGTACACTTCTGCGAATGGTTCATCCAACAATGTGTCAATCCTCATTTCAGTGCAAATGTTCTCTTTACGGATGAGGCTTCGTTCCAAGGTGATCAAATTGTAAATTTTCACAATCAGCATGTATGGGCTGACGAGAATCCGCACGCAATTGCGCAATCACGTCATCAACACAGATTTTCTGTGAACGTTTGGGCAAGCATTGTTGGTGATGTCTTGATTGGGCCCCATGTTCTTCCACCTACGCTCAATGGAGCACGCTGTCATGATTTCATACGGGATACTCTACCTGTGCTGCTAGAACATGTGCCTTTACAAGTACGACACAACATGTGGTCCATGCACGATGGAGCTCCTGCACATTTCAGTCGAAGTGTTCGTACGCTTCTCAACAACAGATTCGGTGACTGATGGATTGGTAGAGGCGGACCAATTCCATGGCCTCCACGCTCTCCTGACCTCAACCCTCTTGACTTTCATTTATGGGGGCCTTTGAAAGCTCTTGTCTACGCAACCCCGGTAGCAAATGTAGAGACTCTTCGTGCTCGTATTGTGGACGGCTGTGATACAATACGCCATTCTCCAGGGCTGCATCAGCGCATCAGGGATTCCATGCGACAGAGGGTGGATGCATGTATCCTCGCTAACGGAGGACATTTTGAACATTTCCTGTAACAAATTGTTTGAAGTCACGCTGGTACGTTCTATTTCTGTGTGTTTCCATTCCATGATAAATGTGATTTGAAGAGAAGTAATAAAATGAGCTCTAACATGGAAAGTAAGCGTTTCCGGACACATGTCCACATAGCATATTTTCTTTCTTTGTGTGTGAGGAATGTATCCTGAAAGTTTGGCCGTACCTTTTTGTAACACCCTCTATATGAGATAGACTTTGTTTCATAAAATGACATTAGTAGCAGATTCACTAAATTCTTGTGACTTACTATTCTTATTACCTAAAGTAATCAGGATTAAGATATTGTTATTTTAAAGGAATTTGTTGGTATGGTTGTTAAATAAAACGAGTGTTAACAAAAGGGGTCAAGTCCTTCATATTGTTTCCCTGTTCCCTAGTATGGCTGGCTGTGAGCACTATGGGACTTAACTTCTGAGGTCATCAGTCCCCTAGAACTACTTAAACCTAACTAACCTGAGGACATCGCACACATCCATTCCCGAGGCAGGATTCGAACCTGTGACCGTAGCGGCCGTGTGGTTCCTGACTGTAGCACCTAGAATCGCTCGGCCACTCCGGCCGGCGTTCCCTGGTAGAAGAACGTTACACAAGTATTATGATTTTGCACTGCACATCCGCAAACATATACAGTGCTAAGCAGTTGTTTCTGAATACTGCTACCGAGACATGACATCATGTCGGACAGTCTCGCCAAAGGTCCGCCACGCCCCTCAAAAGAGCTGTCAGACCAGTATCAGCCGGCTTCTATGCTACTTTGCCCGTAAACCAAATGACACGCAAGACCAAAGTTAGTCACGTATGATAGTTTACAGAACGTCTCTTCACAAATGGCAAGTACTAATAAGCAAATAACACCGCTCATTGAAAGTATAACGCAAACAGATGTCATTTTATTGTTGTAATATAGATGATGATGTTTGGTTCGTGGGGCGCTCAACTGCGCGGTTATCAGCACCCATACAAATTCCCAACCTTCGTTCAGCCCAATCTCGCCACTTTCATGAATGATAAATACCCAGTCATATCGAAGTCGGTTGTTGTAATATAGTTATTAACGATAATGACGGATATGCTACATCCTTAGGCTGAACTGGTATGGACTGTCGTGAGCGACTGGTTTTCATTACCACCATGCAACATTTCCTCACCAGGCCGAAAAATACCGAAAAATACACCATAACCTTTCACCTTTCTAAACTACACAACAGCTCCAGCAACGCAGGCATAACTGACTCGTGGAACTGGTTCAGTCCTTCACCTGTCCTCCAACAGTTCCTCTCTGGAAAGGAGACCCAGTCGCAGAGCCTCCCATTAGGCCCTTTCTCGCGTTCACGTTTCCGCAGCCGCGAGTAGAATGGCTGCCGCTTTAACGAATCACCGAGCCCTTCATTCGGACCATCCCTCGCACAGAAAAGTTTCACAAGGCTTTTTCGCCCACGGCGTCCATCTTTCAGCGCCTGTCTTCCGACACAAAGGGGCAATTTCAGCTCCGCGGCCGCCCGCCGCCTGTGGGCAGTAATTTTATGCGAGTCCCGCCTGGCTTTCGCTTTTCAACATTTCCGGCTGTCACGGGAACTCGCTCGCGCACCGACGGCCCATGAAAAGTTGGAACGTCCCGTCTCCAGCTCGTGATCCCGCCCGAGAGAATGTGGCCGTAACAGCGTACGAGCTGTAGGCCTAACCGGTTTTTAAGTCCCCAGATGACACGACCCGCTACTTTTCTGAAATGCGTTCGAGTTTGTATTTCCACTGGTACGGTTTCACAGGACAGAGCGGATCAAGTTATGGTTGTGGAAAGGGACCAAGATCAGTTACTGTTAGTTGCACAAAAAACGCGAACATTTATTTTTCTAAAAACACTTAATTACACATGTCCTTCAAATGGCTCTGAGCACTATGGGACTTAACATCTTAGGTAATCAGTCCCCTAGAACTTAGAACTACTTAAACCTAACTAACCTAAGGACATCACACACATCCATGCCCGAGGCAAGATTCAAACCTGCAACCGTAGCAGTCCCACGGTTCCGGACTGCAGCGCCTAGAACCGCACGGCCGTCGCGGCCGGCACAGAACAGTGGTGCTCAGAAGTGTTCCAAGGGCAGGCCTGAGGAGGTAACTATAACGTGAGGTTAGGTGATACAGGCAGCCAAAAGTAAGATTAAATAATCGGATGGGAACCCGACCCATTGACGGCTGAAGGACCGACCAAGAACCTAATCAATTCCCTTCCAGCCGACCAACTGCACGAGAATGGAAAATGTCAGCGAGGACGAAGATACCGGCAGCACTACGGCTTCAAATATTGGCGTCTAAATACAGCCAAGGCACAATAACCACTCAAAAATATAAACAATAACCAAAGGCTGCCGAACTACACGCCGTGCCGGACAGCATCAATGTGGCGAGGAAACACACACTCGCTGTTCTGTCCCAACCGACCGACTGCCTACTCCAGTACGCACACAGCATTCATACTTACTCAGTGCAAATCACAGAAGCTACACACAGTTCCACGTAAACATTGGACCAAGAACTCCGACAATGTTAAAATCAATCACTGTGGAATAAGGAGAAATCACAAGTCGACATACACAGAGTTTCCATAAGCGGTCGGCGACCAAATACACGTCGCCCGATGAGACGACCGACCGACCGACCGACCAAGGTCGTCCCCACGCAAGTCATGTGTGGTGGCAACGGCGGGCAAGTCTTGGCTGCCCGGACCTCACTGCAGCTCCATGCCGACTCAACTCGATGTCCGCTCGGAACTTGGAGACACGGCGACCCGGGCACACAGGCTTGGACCCAACCATGCGGAGGTAACTCTTGCCCATTGGCCACCCAACATCCCTGCACAAGGAAGCAACCGACCCACGGCCGCAAGATGACCTGCCGACGAGGCTCAGAAACGGTCAAAGACCAAATACACGTTGTCCCATGAGAAGACCGTCCGAACGGTCGTTCCCGCTCCAGTCTCCTTCCGTCGGACAGTGCATGTGTGTCGCCAGCGGTCGGCGAGTACTGGCTGTCCGCACCACACTGGCGCTCCGTCCCAACTGAACACCGAGAGAGGACGACCCGGAAATACTAGCGGTCGCTCCAGAGATAGTACGACAGTGCACTTATCGATAAGCGCCGCTGCTGCCACTCACGGGCAAGCAAACCAGCAACTTAGTGACGCCAGTAAATCGAATAAGAAACGAGGCGACAGTACCGTAAAGACAAGATGACAAGCAATAAACGCACTGCTCATCCACCTTATGCTTGCGAGTTACAGAAGCGCTCAAAAGGACACTCTGAAACAAAAATGCCACGCACCAAGTCATGCGATCTGGGCACAAACTGATACTGGTACACGTATCGACGAAAAATCCAAAACTGTAAACTTTGGCGACCACTAGATGAATATGTGACCCAGTAGTGTAATTTCACCACGCAGCTTATGAATAGGGAACATGTCGATAACAGCGTATAAAGTCTTTGCGGATTTCATTCCTTATACTCAGTTGGATAGTGACTGTGCCTCGCAGACAGGCTCGAGCGCAGATGTCAACATTTGAGACAGGATGTGTGGTTGGTTTCAAAAAAGCCAGTTGGAGTATTTGGTGAATCGCTCGCTATTTGGATAGCAGTTGTGCCACTATTCCACGATAGTTGGAGGAATGGGTGAACCATGGCTGAACACAGCGTCAAAATAAAATGGGCGACCTAGACAGACGACAGAATGAGAGAATCGAGCAATCATCAGGCATCCCGTACACGAACAAACCCGCCTGCAGTGGTATCGGGCACATTTGGCTTGGAATCTCATTGATTGGAGTGGAATTAGACTGACCCCTGACGGAAAGCCACTTGAATGTCACCCGCCATACGGCCTGACAGTCAAGAGCGATGGTTTGGGGCGCCATTTCTCTTTATAGCAAGACCCCTTTTGTTGTCATCCGCGCCGGCCGGTGTGGCCGAGCGGTTCTACGCGCTTCAGTCTGCAACCGCGCGACCGCTACGGTCGCTGGTTCGAATCCTGTCCCGGCCATGGTCGTGTGTGATGTCCTTAGGTTAGTTAGGTTTAAGTAGTTCTAAGTTCTACGGGACTGATGACCTCAGATGTTAAGTCCCATATTGCTCAAAGACATTTTGTCATCCGCGGCACACTCACAGCACAGCAAACGTCGACGATATTCTAAGCCCCGTTTCGCTGCCCTTCGTGGCAAGCCATGCTGGGCTCAAATTTCAGCAAGATAATACTCGTCTGCACACGGTAAGAGCTTCTACTGTTTGTCTTCGTACTTGCAAAACCCTAGCTTGCCAGCAAGGTCGCCGGATCTCTCTCCAAGTGAAAACGTTTGTAGCATTATATCCAGGGCCCTCCAATCAGCTCGAGATTTTGACGAGCTAATGTGTCGGATACAATTTGGCACTATATTCCTCAGGAGGACTTCCAACAACTCTACGAAGCCGAATAGCTGCTTGCTTACGGGCCGGACGTGGACCAACGCATTATTGACTTGCTCAATTTGTGAAGTTTTTTTTCTTGAATAAATCGTCCAATTTTTCTGAAATTGTAACTATTTGTTTCTGTATCACATCTACCTATTTCCGTCCATTTCTGATAAGTCTTTGGTGGTGCGTTTTCGGTGCGTTTTCTTTTTTTTTCTTCCTTGGAGTGCATTTTGCAGAATGCGTTAGTTACAGTTACATGAAGGTAAGTAAATGAAATGAGAGTATGGTATCGTTGGCCGGGAGGCCCCATCTGGAGAGTTCGGCCGCCAAGTGCAAGTCCTATTTCAGGAGACGCCACACTGGGCGACTTGCTGATGAGAATGAAACGATGATGAGGACAACACAACAACCAGACCCCTACCGGAGAAAATCTCCAACCTGTCCGGGAATCGAACCCAGGCCCGCTTGCATGGGAGGCAAGCATGTTAGCACCCAGCTAAGCAGACGCACATGAAGGTAAGTGTTTACTATAAAAAAAACTACTAGTGGAGAGCGAAATGAAATCATAGTCCATTTACTGCAAAACGTCATTTAGTTTAAATAGAGTTATCTTACATCAAAAGAGCATCAACAATTCTTCTGGCTCAAAAGTAAGTTGTCAAGCGTGTAAGAATAAAACAAAAATATTTTGGAATCTAAACAAAGAATTAACATTGCGCTGCGCGCCCATGGACATTGGTCATAGCTGCACATCTCTTTGGCATTGAATCCACAAGCTTTTGTAATAGGTCTACTGAGAGTTTTGACCATTTGTTCAACAAGGCAGCGGCAAATTGAACCTTCTTCGAGTAGTTTCTACGACGATCACAATGGTTCAATGAATCCAAGATATGTGCAGTTGGATTTAGATCCGTGCTTAGTCACTCCAAAAGTTTGACTTTTTACCTAGAATTTTTTTTTAAATTGCTGGAGGTGTGTTTTGAATCATTGTCCTGCTGAAATATCCAATTACGCGGCACATTCTTTCTACCATGTAGGACCATATGGTTTTATAAAATGTCACCGTGCAGGAAACGATCCAATATGCTTTCTATCTGGACTAGATGACAAATCCTACGTTTATAAAAACATCCCCACACCATGACGCTGCCACCACCGTGCTTAGTAGTCGGTACCTGGTACATTTTGTTGACCCTTTGGTTTTTTGATCGACCTATATACTGCACAAGATCAGACGAAAAGACATTCAGTCTACTTTCATCACTACATAGAGCCTCAACACCAATCTGTAGAATTCCAAGTTTGATATTTCTTTGCAAACTCTATCCTGGCCTTCCGAAATCTTGAATTTATGACTGGTTTACATGAAGGTCGTTCATCATTTAAATCACCTGCTACCTTCTAGGCGACGCTTTACTGTAGAAACGTGTAGCTTCTGTCCACGACGCTGCTCTATATCAGCCCCAATATGTCGAGCCCTTTTTCTTGGATCAGCAGCAGTCCTCCAAAAAAAATGGTTCAAATGGCTCTGAGCATTATTGGACTTAACATGTATGGTCATCAGTCCCCTAGAACTTTGAACTACTTAAACCTAACTAACCCAAGGACATCACACAACACCCAGTCATCACGAGGCAGAGAAAATCCCTGACCCCGCCGGGAATCGAACCCGGGAACCCGGGCGTGGGAAGCGAGAACGCTACCGCAGCAGTCCTCCCTCCTTGCCGGTTTTCGGGAGCGACCTGATTTGGCTTTTCTTCCTGTTTCCGACATCGACTCCAGACACTTATCAGTTGTGATTATGCCATAGTCTCTAGTAACGCTAGATTGCAACTTTCCGTTCTTCAAAGCACGCAAGACGTTTCACATCAGCCAAATATTTTTTGTATTTCGGAATTCATTTAGACGCCTCTACAAATAAACCAACACTGTCTGACTGCCTAAGTAACAACAGTTGATGAATGCCGTACCACCAAACCGAATTACAAAATACTTTCGAAGTAAAGCAATACATACTTACATTAGTATTGTATGACCTTGCTTGTTTACTGGATATATAAGCCGCAGCGACGAGAAGCTCTTGATGGGCTGACGCAGTTATATGCGTTGTCCTGTCATGACTGCATGCTGCCAGTACTGACAACGTAACACCGCAACTACAAAATAAGTTTGAGCGCTACTATGAGGATGAAACCCTATGTTTGTGTGGGAAATCAGTGTCTGAAGGATGAACAATGGGTGCTACGGATGAGTCACATTTGGAAGGTGAGTGCTCATAGTACGACTGGCGGTTCAGACGCATCCTATCTTTTCTCCTTATCTGTAGAGACACAACATTCCAAAGCAATGAAAGGCCGCAGCTTATAAGCAACGGTGGCGAGCATACGCACAAATGACAACGTCGCCACTGGATATCTGAGGTCATCGGTCCCCTAGACTTAGAACTACTTAAACCTACCTAACCTAAGAACATCACACATATCCATGCCCGAGGCAGGATTCGAGCCTGCGACCGTAGCAGCCGCGTGGTTCCGGACAGAAGCGCCTAGAACCTCCCGGCCACCGCGGCCGGCTACTAATAATCCATTGTTCCTGTTGTTGTTGTGGTCTTCAGTCCGAAGACTGGCTTGATGCGGCTGTGCACCGTAATCTGTCCTGTGCAAGCGTCATCGTCTCCGAATGACTGCTGCAACCTACACCCATTTGAAGCTGCTTACTGTATTCACGCCCTCCCCCGTCGACCGTCCCCACACTTCCCTCTAATACCATACTGACAACTCCTTAATGCCCGAGAACGTGTCCTGTCAATCGATCTCACCTTTTAATCAAGTAGTGCTGTAAATTTACTTTCACCTCAGTTAGATTCAGTACCTTCTCGGTAGTAACACGATCTACCCATCTAATCTTCAGCATATTCTTCCATAGCAGCACATTCCAAAAGCTTATGTTCTCTTCTTACCTGAACTGCTTATCGTCCACGTTTAGTTTGCGCACTACGCTACACTTCAGACAATTACCTTGAGAATTGACTTCTTGACACTTAAATTTATGATCGATATAAAAAATACCTCTTTTTCGATAAAACTTTCCTTGCAGTAGACAGGTTGCATTTCATGTCCTCTTTGCATCGGCCATCATCAATTACTTTGCTGTCCAAATAGCAAAACTCATCTACTTTTAGTGTTCAATTTCCTATTCTAATCCATACACCATCGCCTGATTTATTTAGACTACGTTCCGCGTGCTTTGCTTCGATTTTGTGGTTATTCATCTTATAACCTCTTTTCAAGACAGTTTCTAGTATAAACATTTAAAGCCAATACATTCGAATAAATATCACCCAAAGTCCTTCTGGAGCAGGTTCCGAGCCCCCTCCGCCGTTTTACTATCCTTCTGAAATTTTTTTCTATGCAAATCTGGCCTATTTTATAATTTTGTAGAAAGATTCAAGAGAAACATTAACGAACAAAAACTGTTCAGTGAGACTTAATACAAGAGCTACAAGTACATGGGCGAAAGTTTTAGCCCTGTGATAAGCAAAGAAAGTGTCGATCCTTCTACGTGTCAGCTTCTTGCGCTCTAGAATAGCAGCACAATACCTAACACATAAGTAAGGCCCATTTTCAGTGCCTTACACACTAGACACCAGAACAATGCAATCGCAGGCCAGTGGGACAGATTATCATTTTCTTTACACAAGAGTTCAGTTTATATGAGCAGAATGTAGCTGTCGGTAGGCACGACAACTAACTGTCATATCATCCAGAAATCGCGGTGTCACAACAAAGCTGGTAAAGCGAATCAATACCACAGATATAAGCGAGGGCTTGCTGCAATTGGCAATGACGTATGGGAGGTGCTCCAGAAAACCATGCCTTCCACTCAGCAACAGCAGCGTTCTCACACCGAGGTCCATATAGTGTTAAGTGAGCAGAACTCTGCCCAATTTGAGACCTCAGCTACAGCAGTCAACATCATCATGTACGACAGTGACAATGTCTATGATGAAATTTTCTTTTGTAGACGTTACATTCTATGCTCAAAGCTAACAGTTTCTTAATTAGTGTATCAAGTGATTCTTTGGTAGTCAACAACAGTTGTAAATATCAGATACTCCTGTGGCAAAGAAGTATGTCAAAGTTAAATAATATTTTATTCATTTATGTAATAAAGTGAACTAATATTTCAGGTGTTCTAGTTTGACGTGCCACCTCACTGAGCAATTAAAGGACACACAGTTGTGGCTGGACGAAAGTAATTTCGCCTGATCACAACAGTAATAACTCCCACAATATTGTTAATCACGAAAATAAGTCGTACTCTTCACTCCTTTTTAAATTATACGTTATATTGTATCAACCGAAACTCGGGGGTAGCAGAAATACTGACTGGAGGTGTAAATAAATTAATTCCCTTCCACCTTTTTTGCTTGCTTTTCAGCTGTCGCGTCTTGCTCCAGTCACCTGTCGGCAGAAATCAGATGCTTTCGCCCAAATAGAACATCTGCTTCGGCATCCTCTCTCCGACCTTTGACACGCTGAAATACCTATGCGAAGTAGCAGTTAGGACTCCTTTGTTGAACATGAACGAGCTCAATAGGCGGCAACTGTGTGAACCAACTGCGCTGTTGAATGACCCCTTGAATACCTGCAATGCTTAATACGATCGTAGCTAGTATGGAAATTTCTTTTGCGAGCCTGAGTAGCTTTTTCCAGTCAGTAAACCCTTCAATACTGACGACTGGAACCAGTCGTACTGATGTCAGCAAGATAACGTTTTCAATGGAAAACGACTGCCCAGAACAATGTTAATCACGTGTACTTACGGGAATAGACTTGTAGAAATATGGAATACCAACAGCCGTACTTTTAATATAATACATTAATTATACTATCAGTTTCGATACTACATTTGTGTCATATTTAGGCACCTTTTCAAACTGAGTGGTGATATCCACCACCGAAGCATTAAGACAGGTACCACGTATATTCGCTCCTCTCGTGGATTTTTATTTACACAATGTGTGCACCTCAGCCGTCAGGTGTGCCGCAGGGGAGTGTCATAGGACCGTTTCTATTCAAAATATACATAAATGACCTTGTGGATGACATCGGAAGTTCACTGAGGCTTTTTGCAGATAATGCTGTGGTGTATCGAGAGGTTGTAACAATGGAAAATTGTACTGAAATGCAGGAGGATCTGCAGCGAACTGGCGCATGGTGCAGGGAATGGCAATTGAATCTCAATGTAGACAAGTGTAATGTGCTGCGAATACATTTAGCTACAAAATAGCAGGTCAGCAACTGGAAGCAGTTAATTCCATAAAATTATCTGGGAGTACGCACTAGGTGTGATTTAAAATGGAATGATCATATAAACTTGATCGTCGGTAAAGCAGATGCCAGACTGAGATTCATTGGAAGAATCCTAAGGAAATGCAATCCGAAAACAAAGGAAGCAGGTTACAGTACGCTTGTTCACCCACTGCTTGAATACTGCTAAACAGTGTGGGATCCGTACCAGACAGGGTTGATAGAAGAGATAGAGAAGATCCAACGGAGAGCAGCGCGCTTCGTTACAGGATCATTTAGTAATCGCGCAAGCGTTACGGAGATGATAGATAAACTCCAGTGGAAGACTCTGCAGGAGAGACGCTCAGTAGCTCGGTACGGGCTTTTGTTGAAGTTTCGAGAACATACCTTCACCGAAGAGTCAAGCAGTATATTGCTCCCTCCTACGTATATCTCGCGAAGAGACCATGAGGATAAAATCAGAGAGATTAGAGCCCACACAGTAGCATACCGACAATCCTGCTTTTCACCAACAATACGAGACTGGAATAGAAGGGAGAACCGATAGAGGTACTCAGGGTACCCTCCGCCACACACCGTCAGGTGGCTTGCGGAGTATGGATGTAGATGTAGATGTAGAACAACAACAGTTGTTGTTAGCTGGTTGGAGCGCACATATTTCTATTTACACAGCGTGTGCACTCCTGCCACCTATCAACAACAGTTGATGTTATATTGCTCGAGGGAATGCACCATGTGAACAGAAATGCGTGAGACCAATGAATATATGTGGTATGTATCCTAATGTGCCGAGGGTGGATATCACCATTCACTTTGCATAGGAGCCTAAAGATGACACTAATGCAGTCTCGAAACTCTGTAGCCAACCTGCGGATAACTGGAAAATTTTGCTCGATCACATGGCGACTACCCTGCTCTCATCTTATTATTTGGTTCTTTCTCTCCATCCTCTATATACCGATGTTAATCTGTGAGGTGGGAATTTTAATGGCATGTACAGACTGCTAATGGACCATAAATATACTGCCTCCCGAGCAGAAAATCAAACGCTAAAGAAGCCTCTGCACTCTTTCAAAAAAAAAAAAAAAAAAAAAAAAAAAGGGGGGGGAGGGAACAAAAAAGTTAATTGTTAGAATAGTAGGCATAATTGCTTGGTTAAATGCAACTGCACAAAACTCCAGCTGATTCTATGATGAAACTCATTTGTCGCAAACGTTGGAGAAAAAATGGCTTGTCGGCCTCACATCATGTGTATTTATGAGGCGCGAACGAAATGGTAATTGCTTAAACGGCGTGGTCGCTTACCCGCATACAGTAATAAAAAGTATATACGAGCCCGCGTGAGCGGTCCGGCGTGCAGTAGTAATTACAGCGTACGCGGGAATTAGCTATTGTTCCGCGGACCGGCGTGTAATGCGCTTACAGCGGCGCGCCGCCAGTTTTCACCCAATTACAGCACATAATGTCGGGATAAACTGTTTTAGTAGGTCCAATATCGGCCTATGGGGCCATTAAAACGGCGTCTGGTCCAGGCTTTGAACCGGCCGTCTCCCTAAATTCGGTTCCAGCAGAAGTCCGCGAGGGAATGCTGCGTTCTGCCAGAGACGCCGTACAAAGGGGATCCCGGAGCTGGGCGAGTGATATCTGGCGTAATTAGCTCTCAGCACAGACGGCAGCTTGTATACGCACGGCGACTGCTCGCAGCATAGAGTCTATGAGGCAGTAAGTACATACATTTTTATTCATTTGTTTTGACTGGAATTTTTTTAAAAGAATTGTCGGTTTCGGTTGTGTGATAGCCATCTTCAGAAGTAAAAGAAAAAACGTTATTGGACAGGAGCATGTAGAAGTATGGTAGCTCATATTTAAAAGAAAAGTTAACCGTACTTTGCAGAGGAGCTCTTGATGAGACGGACTTGCCGTGGTATACAATTACTGTAAACAAACTGCTAAAGCAACGGAAAAAATACTTTGTGTTCTGCCTTACGGCAGGTCTTGTCATGGGGGGGCCTCGTCAGAGAGGTCGACCGCATGAGCGTCTTGGGAAGTGATTCCAGTGGTGGTTTCTCGTTGCCTTCCACTGATGGCAATGAAATGATAACGAGGACAACACAACACCCAGCGCCTGAGTAGAGAAAATCTCCGACCCAGCCGGGAACCGAACCCGGGAACCTTGGCGTGAGAAGCCGCCGCGCTGGCCACTTTTTTTTTATTCCACAAAAACAGTAAAAAAATGGCTAGCTTACAATGAAATGACATAAAGAAGGTGACAGATAATTGCAGTCATAAATCGCAGCATTAAAAGAATGAGTAATGATAAGCAGTCTTTAGCGGTAGCACACATTTAGCACCTCCACTGTCATCTTCAACTGGTGGCAGTTCATCATGCACATTTTCTTCTTCTGCTGCCTGAGGTTCCTCATCATCATTTATCAGACCCAAATTAATCATTCAGTAAATCCTTGATGTCTGTTCCTTCCAGGATAAATTAGGTGGACAGATCACTCAGCTATCGGGGCGGGCAAAGAAACAGAGACATAGATGTGAAACAAAGCGTAGGACTGTAGACAGAGAGATGCTACATGAAATGCGCTTGTCGTCAAGAGTGTAATGTGTGAAGCCTTCAACGACTTCGTTATCAGAATATTATCCAAACATCTCTCGCAAAACCCCTAGAGTATAAATATCTATGGAGTGAGCTTTAGGTTGCGCAGAACGAGAATTCTGTCCGCAACGTCTGCTGCAACTGTCATGTGATTTTGGGACGCGCATTTTAGCCGTATTTTGACCAATATTTTGAGTTTTATTGTGTTATTAATTCACTGCTCCACATAGAGCATCTTCAGAAGTATCATCAAACTTTGTGTACCAGTTTTATACAGTCATCTTATCAATTCATCTTAATAATTTGTTTCCTGGAACTGAAGTTAGCTTAAAGATGTGAAGTGCAATGGCATTGTGTCTTTCCGCCACAGCATCACAGCTCATATTCCATTTCTTTACGATTTTTCGGTAATGAGATAAGAACTGACAGCCAACAATAGTTTTTACCTCTCCTATTGCACTTATTCATATTGTCATATGTTACAATGGCACTGTAGACGGCGCCAAAGTGTCACGAAGAAACAACGCATTGAAACTACGAAACAGTTACGGTAAATACAGTAAGCGGTTTGCATCATCTGCCTTTCAATTATTATTATTTTCAGTTTTTCGTTATTTACACTTCTGTTTCTGTAGAGAAGTAAAATGTCTACAACACATTTTCACTGTCTCATCAGAAAAGTAAAACCATATACTATACACAAACTATTGAAAAAATAAAACAATAAAAGATTAATGCTCAACGCGACTCCATTGTCCCAACCAATGCGTTAACGTGTTCGTCCAAACGAACTAGTTCTATAAGATATATCGAATCGTTCCCAAGTACTGTTCAGTGTACATGTGAGTAGCCAAGAAAAATGACTAATCGTGAGCTACAAATATTAAATATCAGCACAGATAAAAATAAATAAATAATTATTTCATAACCTGTTAGATAACGATCGTTTGGACTTTAGGAAAGGTAAAGATACCAGAAAGTTTGTTCTGACGTAGCAGTTGGTAATGGAAGCAAGGTTGGAGGAAAATCAAGACACGTTCATAAGATTCGTCGACCTTGAGAAAACGTCGACAGTTTAAATTGGTGCTAGACGTTCGAAATTCTGAAAAATGTAGGGGTAAGCTCTCAGGAAAGACGGATAATAGACAATACGTACAAGAACCAAGAGAGGACAATAAGGCTGGAAGATCAAGAACGAAGAATTCGAATTAAAAAGGGTGTAAGATAAGGATGTGGTCTTTCGCCCCTACTATTCAATCTATAAATCGAGGGAACGATGAGTAAATAAAACAAAAGATTGAATAGTGGCATTAAAATTCAAGGTGAAGGGATATCAGTTATAAGATTCGCTTATGACATTGCCATCCTTTGTGAAAGTGAAGAAGAATTACAGGATCTGTTGACTAGAATAAACAGTCTAATGAGTACAGATTGTGGATTGAGCGTAAACCGAAGAAAGGCCAAAGTAACGAGAAGGAGCAGAAATGAGAACAATGAGAAACCTAAGATTACAGTTGTAATCACGAAGTAGGTGGGGTCGAGACATTCTGCTACCTACGTAGTAAAATAACCTGTGATGGATCGAGCAAGGAAGACATAAAAAACAGACTAGCACCGGCAAAAAGGGCATTCCCAGCCATGAGAAATCTGCTGGTATCAAATATATGCCATAATATGAGGAAGACATTTTTGATAACGTACGTTTGGAGCACAGCATTGTATAGTCATGAAACGAGAATCAAGGTATCTGAGTTGTAATGCTACAAAATAATGGCGAAAATTAGGTGGGCTGGGAAGGTAAGGTATGAGGAGCTTTTCCGCAGAAAAAACACTTACTTCCACTGCTATTGCCAACCCGTTTAGCATTCGTCATGTGGCCGACATGTGTATTCATTTACATTCGAAATTAGACATAAGCTCACATTAATGCACAGTTCTTCATGGTATAGCCGTTAATGGACACAGCCTTGGAAAAGGTATCGAGAAACATGGATAAATGTGCATGGTATGTGACTTTTGTTATACACTGAAGCGCCAAAGAAATTGGTATAGGCATGTACTCGTATATTCAAATACAGAGACATGTAAACAGGAAACATGGATAAATGTGCATGGTATGTGACTTTTGTTATACACTGAAGCGCCAAAGAAATTGGTATAGGCATGTACTCGTATATTCAAATACAGAGACATGTAAACAGGAAACATACGGCGCTGCGGTCGACAACGACTGTATAAGACGACAAGTGTCTATTCGATCGGTTACTGCTGCTACAAAGCCAGGTCATCAAGATTTAAGTGGGTTTGAAGGTAATTTTATAGTCGGTGCACGAGCGATGGGACACAGCATCTCCGAGGTAGCGATGAATTGGGGATTTTCCCGTACGACCATTTCACGAGCTTACCGTATCAGGAATCTGGTAAGACATCAAATTTTCGACAGCGCTGCGGGTGGAGAAAGATCGCGCAGGAACGGGATCAACGACGACTGAAGAGAATCGTTCAACGTGACAGAAGCGCAACCCTTCCGCAAATTGCTGCAGATTTCAATGCCGGGCCGTCAGCAAGCGTCAGTGTGCAAACTGTTCACCGAAAAATCATCGATATGGGCTTTCGGAGCTGAAAGCCCACTCGTGTACCTTTGACGAGTGCACGACACGAAGTTTTACGCCTCGCCTGGGGTCGTCAACACCACCATTGGACTGTTGATGACTGGAAACATGTTGCCTGGCCGGACGAGTCTCGTTTCGAATTGTGTTGAGCGGATGGACGTGTGCGGGTATGGAACAAGATCATGAAAACATGGATCTTGCATGTCAGCAGGGGACTGTTCAAGCTGGTGGAGGCTCTGTAATGGAGTGGGGAGTATGCAATTGGAGTGATAAGTGACCCCAGATACGTCTACATACGACTCTGACAGGTGACACGTACGTAAGCATCGTGTCTGATCATCTGCATTCCTTCATGACCATTGTGCATTCCTACGGACTTGGACAATTGCAGCAGGATAATGCGACATCCCACATGTCCAGAATTGCTACAGAGTGACTCCAGGAAGACTGAATTTAAACACTTTCGCTGTCCACCAAACTCCCCAGACATGAACTTTATTGAGCATATCTGAGACGCCTTGCAACATGCTGTTATCCACTCCCTTGTACTCCTACCGATTTATGAACAGCCTTGCAGGATTCGTGGTGTCAGTTCCCTCCAGCACTACTTCAGACATTAGTCGAGTCCATGCCACGTCGTGCTTCGGCACATATGCGTGCTCGCGGGGGCCCTACACGATATTAGGAAGGTGTACTAATGTATTTGTCTCTTCAGTGTATAATTTCGTGGATGACATGCCTAGATACATTTGCATCTTATCAAGTCATGTTTTTGAAAACCAAAAGCTACATTCAGATCGTTTGTAGGGGCATATTTTTGATGTCAGCGTCAGTACACATCTGGTGTGTTATTACTTTTGTAGGTGCACATGAAAATAAGCACACACGTGAAACTAGCTAGTAGTGCTTACTGAAGTACTGATCTGAACTGTAAAGATGACGTCATTCTTTAAGGGAGGATTATCGCGATACGATGTTACTATTGCTACGTTTTAAGCTGCATATCTGATTTCAGTAAAAGCGACTTCAGAAACTATTGCTTTTGTGGGACACATGAGTAAGATCACTAACATAAGTGAAGATCCGAAGAGGCTGTTCTTGTCACCTAAGACTTTCGTGACAGATCTCTGTATGTCCATCTTTTTTGAGATGCTTGCGGGACTCAGCTGTTCGATAGAGGATGTCAATTTAAATGCCTTTCAGCCGTCTAGTTTCCAACCTTATTTTAGTTAGCAACCAGTTTCAGCGTTTTACTACGCCATCTTCAGCCCCCAGACCGATGTGTAGGAAGAATCTACTTCGGCTGTGACCAAAACAGGGGACGGCAATACTGGCTTACTAGATTTTTGCTTTAGTGGTCACTTCATTGTTCAGTCGGCAGCTGATGGTTGAAGTGATCACTATAGCAAAAATCTACTAAGACCAGTATTGCCGGCCCCTGTTTTGATCACAGCCGAAGTAGATTCTTCCTACACGTTGGTCCGGGGCTGGAAGATGGCGTAGTAAAACGCTGAAACTGGTTGCCAAATAAAATAAGTTTGGAAACTAGAGGTCTGAAAGGTGTTTAATTTGATATAATCTATTTCCGTGACACGCTGGCACAGGAGAGATTTCTACTTTATGCTATTACTTTTTCTGGCTATAAGGCTCAATGGACAGAACATCGCGTTGTTTCCAATCCGTCCTCCAAAAGAGTAGGGGTTTTACACAGTGGTCGTGTGTGGCAGTAGCCACGCGACGTGCAGCAGCCGTATACGCAGCAGCACCGTGAACCCCCGGTCTAAAATTTGTCCGCTGGTATGACGTGACGCAGCCTACTTCCGCGGTTATAAGGCGGGGGCCGTTTGAAAAATTGACCTTCACGTCATGGTTTCTTAATTAGGTACAGAATGGTTTCCAAAGCACATTTCAGTGTTCGGCGTGACTTTCTAAACACATTGTTGTAATTTCGTCTACTTTGACACAATTGGTCCTGCTCATTTGTGCGTACTCATATTTCAGTGTTTTCTTTCCCAGCCGGCCGCGTTGGCCATGCGGTTCTAGGCACTTCAGTCCGGAACCGCGTGACTGCTACGGTCGCAGGTTCGAATCCTGCCTCGGGCATGGACGTGTGTGCTGTCCTTAGGTTAGTTAGGTTTAAGTAGTTCTAAGTTCTAGGGGACTGATGATCTTAGATGTTAAGTCCCATAGTGCTCAGAGCCATTTGAACCATTTTTTTCTTTCCCGCTTGTGTGAATTTTTTTGTTCTCCAAGATTTCTCCGCATTCAGAAGGAAACCATTGTTGCTAATTACTATACCCACACAAAGAAATACTCCAGGACGTATTTTTCAGAAATACCCAATAACATGATTTTCTAGGAGATGCTGCATCGGATAAACGTTCTTGTAATAACCCCTCCGTTCTGCCTCTGTCGTTCCACGTAACTTACCTAAAATGTGCAACTATTCTACGAAGACAATTCTAATAGGAAACTCATTTGCTAGAAAAGTTTCATTCACGAAATCAAGAGATACGCGAAGATACATATTAATTTTCCAAACAGTTACGGTGATTGTCTAAGAATTTGTTCCGACAAGTTTTGAGCTAGGAGACACTTAACAACAGCTCGCTTACACCAGGGTCGATACCGCAGTAGCGACTGGTCAGATGCTTCTTTAACGGACCGAAGATATGAAAAATACCTGGTGTGAGATAAGGGCTGTCAGGACTGTGCTCCAATACAGTCCATCGTGAACATTGGATTGTATCGCGCAACAGGTGCCTTATACGACTGAGCATTGTTGGGCAACAGTACGTCATAGGCGCAGCTAGACGCACGCTGGATTAGCCAGTGGGGTGGTCAGGCTCTGTTGATGTTGCTATGGAATATCTCACATTAGTGATCACAAATAACTTCAGTAATATGAATATAAACCACACTAAACCATTAGAAGTGATGTACACCGTAAAATCTTTAAAATAAAAAAATTCTAATGATTATGATAAAATATCGAAAACTTCATTTAAACTGAATACTTATGAGTTTAGTGGCAGACTAAGTTATTTGTGTAATCAGTCATTTATCAATTGAACATTTCCTAGATGCCTGAAGTATGCTGAAGTTAAATCTTTGTTTAACATAGGAAGTAAAGAAATATCGTCAAATGTTCGTCCAACTTCACTTTTGCCAGAATTCTCGAAAATTTTCGACAAGGTAGTATATAATCAGTTACTTAACCCTCTAACAGCAAATAACATGTGAAACTAACAGTTCGGATTTCTATAAGGTTTTAATATGGCTACCTACAAGTAATTCATTAGAATACAAAACACAGGCTGCTGGTATACATTTTGATTTGTCAAAAGCATCTGACTGAGTAAATCACACTATCCTTTTAAATAAATTATGGGGTAATGGGAAATGCTGCAAAATGATTCAAATTCAATATCTCTGACAGAAATGAAAGACTGTCATTAGGAAAGAGACATGTATTTGATTGTCAGGTATCATCCAACTGGGAACTAATTACATGTGGTGTCCCACAAGGTTCCGTCTTAGGACCCTTACTTTTTCTTGTTTATGTGTATGACGTTTAATCTGTAGCTGTACCAGACGCCAGGTTTGTTTACAGAAGATACAAGCACTCCAATAAATAGCAAATCAAATATTGTCACAGAAGGATCGGTTGAGTTGATGAAATTTTCATAGACATTAATGAACTGTTCTTAGTCAGTTATTCATCACTAAACTTTGAAAAAACACGTTACATGCAATTCCGAACTTTTGAGAGGTTTTCCACAAGTATATGAGTAAAATATGACGATAAACAGATAGAAGAGGTGCACAGTGTTAAATTATTTGGATTATAGCTTGCTAATAAATTCAGCTAGGAGGAGCATACTACAAAATTCATGAAATGCCTAAACAAAAATATTTTTGCAATGCGAATTTTCTCAGACATAGGTGACATAAAATTTGAATGCTGGCATACTATGCTTACTTTCATTCCATAATGTCATAAGGGATTATTTTTTGGGGTAACTCATCTAGCCAAGCAAAAGTTTTCGAGTCCAGAAACGTGTAATAAGAATTATTTGTGGAGTGAAGTGAGGAACATCCTGCCGAGGCCTGTTTAGGGAAGTAGAAATACCAGACACTACTTCTTTATTGGGACTTCCCAATAAATTTATTCCTTAATTAAATTTGACATTGAAAATGTATCTCTTTTTCCGTTCAGTTCAGTTCGTGGAATCAATGTTGGGAACAAGAATAATCTCCTCAAAGAATTAAAATCACTTACTTTGGTCCACAAAGGTGTCCATTACTCAGAGAACACATTTTCAATCACTTTCCACCAGATATAAAAGGTTTGATGTGCTTCTTAATAGAATTTAGTTATGTGTATAGTACTAATCATATCACATAATGCGAGTATTGTGTATAATGCGACTTCTGTACAAATTCAGTGCACCTGTAAAATGATTTTTCTGTTTCATGATGTATGACGATAAAAGCCTTAGAATGATCATATGCACCTCAGTGTTCAGAAAATTTAGTCTCTGTAAGTCCATGTTGTACAATATGATTGAGGTATTTCGGTTGTTCATATAAAATGTAAAATAACCTTCAGCCATCAACTTTTTACGTTATTTATGCGACCAATTTCGGCGTTTTACTACCCCGTATCATCCCCTAAGTAAAGATAACAACAATAATGACAGTCTAAACTACATAATGAAGAGGCAGTGAAAAATTTAAGATGTAAGTTATATACTGTAAATAGTCTTCACGGGTTTGCCGCCGGATCACGTTGTGCAAAGTCCACAATATTTCCTCGGAACAACTGTCCGACACCTTCAGGTAAAACAACCTTACTGGTGGATAGGTACGACTGACTAGGAAATCGCCCACGCGCAATGATTTGCAGATAGCTGGTGCTGCCATATTCAAACTCCCTCTGCCGAGCGCAGAGCGGCTCTCCTGCGCGTGCGCTGTACGCTGCGTTTGCCAACAGTGCTGCCAGACGTTACTAACCAACGGCCGTACTACACCAATGTTATGAAGGGGCTGCTATCGAAGAATCTGGATTTAAATAGAAGCCAATGCAGCGTTCCAAGCTGTGCTCAGTTGAAATCCTGCATCCTTGTTGATCAGATTATCCTTAATGACGCAATCCCAGAAAGATGATGCCGGGGATAAAACTTCCATCTTTTCATAAATCATCCGATGTCCTGTATTCAGACAGTGTTCCGCAATTGCCGACTTTCCCGGTTGACGAAGGCGTGTATGACGCTGATGTTCATCGCAGCGTTCTTGTACCGTGCGACATGTCTGGCTTATATACACTGCACCACATGGACAAGGAATCTTGTACACACCACAGTTTCTCAGGCTAAGGTCATCCTTAACCCAACCCAAAATTCTCAGTTTTTCAGATTGTCGAAAAACACACTTAACTCCATATCTTCCGATGACTCATCCTATTCGTGACGACATGGCACCAAAACACGGCAAAAAGGTCAAAGTGGTGGGTGTCTTCGTATCTTCATTCTGCTCCATAGATTGAACACGCCTGGGCCTGAATGCATTACGTATCTGTCTCACAGAGTAAACATTTTGTCGGAACACTGATGTACTTCACTCGACAGGCATCCAGGATGAGATACCACATGTGCTCTATGAACTAACGTACGTAATGCACCACCGCATTGTGCAGGATGATGGCAGCTTGTAGCCTGCAGATATAGATCTATATGCAGTGGCTTGCGGTAGACGTTGTGTCATAAGGTTCCATCTGCTTTCCTTCGTACCTAAACATCAAGAAGAGGTAAAGTACTCTTCCATTGTGAAGTTTTTATTCGGATGCAGATGCTGAAGAAACGTAGGCAGAGAATCAAGTCCATGTGGCAACACTACAAATGTATCATCCACATCTAACTTCTGCACTAGTTCAGTGCAGTAATGTGTTCATTGTAAATAAGTATTTAGTATTTGTATTACACTTTTATTACCTTATAAATAAATAAAAAACTTTTTTATTTTAAATTCAGTGCATTAGTATTTGTAAAATGGTTCTTTCATATAGCGTTCACTAAAAACTGACGACCATGCCACTTGGGACCTGTGGAATAGTACATTAGCTTACTTGTTTTAGTTGTAAATATTTGTCATGTATTGTTGTTTTTCTGACATGTTCTACATCCTGGAGGACCTCCTCACTACGGATCAATTGGAATGAAAGTAAATCTAATCTAATCTAAATACCGCAGAAAACAAGAGGGCTTGAGAGTGGCTGACTGTAGTGCTTTTTCTTCAAAGTCCTCCATATAATAATTGGCCACCACAGGAGACAGAGGGTTTCTCATGGCGACACCGTTCACTTGTTCAAAGTGTTGGTCTGAAATAAGAAGTACGTTGAAGTAAGCACGTGTTTAACTGATGCTACTATGTCCTCCTCAAACTTGTTGCTAATGAACCCCAAGGAGTCCTGCAGGGGCACCTTTGTAAATAACGACACAAGATCGAAACTTACTAAGATATCCGATGATTGCAATCTAAGAGTTTTCAGGCGACCTATGAAATCTTCACAGTTTCGAATGTGATGGTTGCACCTGCCTACGAGAGGTCCCAATAGCGATGTCAGGTATTTGGCAACAAAATAAGTAGGTGCTCCTATGTTACTTACTATGGGACGTAGAGGGGAGGGACCCCCACCCTTATGTATCCTGGGTAGGCCATAGAGTCTAGGAGGAACTGCAGCCTGTTGACGCAAATCCTTAGTGACTTTCGCTGGAATCGAGCTCTTCCTGGTGAGTTCCATTGTCTTTCTCTGGATTCTATCCGTCAGATCACTTTTTAATTTACAATATGCAGGATCGTCGAACAGTTTTTATATCTTGCTGTTATATTCTGTGCGTGAGAGAAGCACAGTAGCATTTCCTTTGTCAGCAGATAAGATGACGATCTCTTGGTCTTTTCTCGATTCTCGTAGTGCATTTCTTTCAGTTGAGGTAATGTTAAAGTTAGACCTCTTAGATGAAGCTTGAGTCAAGATGCGTCATGTGTCACGCGTAATCTCTTTGGCAGCATGCTTAGGAAGGTTCGAAACAGCCTGCTCTATTCCACTAATCACATCTCAGACGGGAATGATTCCTGGTGTAGGTGCAAAATTCAGACCCTTCTCTAGCACCGCCAACTGCAGCGTCGTCCAAAACACGACGCGAAAAATCCGGATTCTTCAATAACAAGCCCGTCATAACATTGGTCTAGCACGGCCGTTGGTGAGTAACGTCTGGCCACACTGATGGCAGACGCAGCGTACAGCGCATGCGCAGGAGAGCTGCTCTGCAATTTTCGGTAGAGGGAATTTGAATATGGCAGCACCATCTATCTGAAAATCATTGCGCATGCACAATTTCCGCGTCAGTGGTAACTAGCCACCAGCAAGGTTGAACCACCTGAAGATGTCGGAAAGTTGCTCCGAGGAAATATTGTGGAATTAGCACAACGTGATCTGGCGGCAAACCCGTGAAGACTATTTACAACACATCCGCCGGGAAAGCTTTAAGAGTCACAAGTCATATACTAGTAGATGTCGTGTGGCTAGGGCCTCCTGTCGGGTAGACCGTTCGCCCGGTGCAGATCTTTCGAGTTGACGCCACTTCGGCGACCTGCTCGTCGATGGTGATGAAATGATGATGATTAGGACAACACAACACCCAGCCCCTGAGCGGAGAAAATCTCCGACCCAGCCGGGAATCGAACCCGGGCCCTTAGGATTGACGTTCTATCGTGCTGACCACTCAGCTACCGGGGGCGGACGGTTATATACTGTTGTTATATGTAGTAAACATTTAACAAAAATTAATCTATATAAAGATTGACAACAAGGCCGGTGATACACTAAAAAATAAAATGAGAGAACAGTTGCACACTGTGTGAATATAAATTCAAAAAAATATACATGCGCCATATAATAAATAGTAAGGTGAACCTACTTATCGGAGGTCAAAATTACACGTCTTCCTTACATGACTACGGTGTCACATATTGAAAACCAACTAGAATGTAATGCCAGTGTCAATGTCCGTGAATCAATTACAGTAAAACAATCGCAGTTGCGTATTGATAAGGATAGTCTGAAGGTACACTACTGGCCATTAAAATTGCTACACCAAGAAGAAATGCAGATGAGAAACGGGTATTCATTAGACAAATGTATTATACTAGAACTGACATGTGATTACATTATCACGCAATTTTGGTGCATAGATCCTGAGAAATCAGTACCCAGAACAACCACCTCTGGCCGTAATAACGGCCTTGATACGCCTGGGCATTGAGTCAAACACAGCTGTACAGGTACAGCTGCTCATGCAGCTTCAACACGATACCACAGTTCATCAAGAGTAGTGACTGGCGTATTGTGACGAGCCAGTTGCTTGGCCACCATTGACCAGACGTTTTCAATTGGTGAGAATCTGGAGAATGTGCTGGCCAGGGCAACAGTCGAACATTTTCTGTATCCAGAAAGGCCCGTACAGGACCTGCAACATGCGGTCGTGCATTATCCTGCTGAAATGTAGGGTTTTCGCAGGGATGGAATGAAGGGTAGAGCCACGGGTCGTAACACATATGAAATGTAACGTCCACTGTTCAAAGTGCCGTCAATGCGAACAAGAGGTGATCGAGACGTGTAACCAATGGCACCCCATACCATCATGCCGGGTGATACGCCAGTATGTCGATGACGAATAGACGCTTTCAATGTGCGTTCACCGCAATGTTGCTGAACACGTATGCGACCATCAAGATGCTGTAAACATAACCTGGATTCATCCGAAAAAATGACGTTGTGCCATTCGTGCACCCAGGTTCGTCGTTGAGTACACCATCGCAGGCGCTCCAGTTTGTGATGCAGCGTCAAGGGTAACCGCAGCCATGGTCTCCGAGCTGATAGTCCATGCTACTGCAAACGTCGTCGAACTGTTCGTGCAGATGGTTGTTGTCTTGCAAACGTCCCCATCTGTTGACTCAGAGATCGAGACGTGGCTGCACGATCCGCTACAGTAATGCGGATAAGATGCCTGTCATCTCGACTACTAGTGATACGAGGCCGTTGGGATCCAGCACGGCGTTCCGTATTACCCTCTTGAACCCACCTGTTCCATATTGGCTAACAGTCATTGGATCTCGACCAACGCGAGCAGCAATGTCAGGATACGATAAACCGCAATCGCGATAGGCTACAATCCGCCCTTTATCAAAGTCGGAAACGTGATGGGACGCATTTCTCCTCCTTACAACGAGGCATCACAACAACGTTTCATCAGGCAACGCCGGTCAACTGCTCTTTGTGTATGAGAAATCGATTGGAAACTTTCCTCATGTCAGCACGTTGTAGGTGTCGCCAGCGGCGCCAACCTTGTGTGAATGCTTTGAAAAGCTAATCATTTGTATATCACAGCATTTCCTTCCTGTCGGTTAAAGTTCGCGTCTGTAGCACGTCATCTTCGTGGTGTAGCAATTTTAATGGCCAGTAGTGTAAATTATTTGTCTGAAGTAAATTATTTGCGTGAAGTAAAATATAAAACAATTTATCGGAGGTCCAATTCCGCTAACTACCTGAATTACTACCTACCATATACTAATAAAAAAATAATTAAAACAGGAATTCAATTTTACATCAAAATAATATACGTACATCTACTTTGCTACTTTGCAAATCGTACTTAAGTGCCTGGTAAAAGGTTCATAGGACTACCTTCACAATAGTTCTCTGTTATTCCACTCTAGAACAGCGCGCAGAAGGAACGATAACCTACATCGTTCCGTGCGAACTCTGATTTTTCTTATTTTAATATGACGATCGTTTCTCCCTGTGTAGGTCCTCATCAACAAAATATTTTCGCATTCGGAGAAGAAAGCTTGTGATCATATTTCATGAGAAGATCCCGCCGCAACGAAAAACGCCTTTGTTTAATGACGTCCATCCCAAATCCTGTATCCTATCTGTGGTACTCTCTCTCCTACTTCTCCATAATACAAAAAGTGCTGCCCTTCTCTGAACTTTCTCGATGTGCTCTATTAATCCTATCGGGTAAGAATCCTACACAGGCAGCATTACTCCAAAAGAGGACGGAGAACCGTAGGCAGGCTTTTTAGTAGATATGCTGCATTTTCTAAGTGTTCAACCAACAAATCACAGTCTTTAGATCGCCTCATCAACGACATTTTCTACGTGCTCTTTCAAATTTAAATTTGTTCGTAATTGTATTTCCTAGGTATTTAGTTGAATTTGCATCCTTTAGATTTCATTGATGTATCGTGCAACCGAAGCGTTACGGATTTCTTTTAGCACTCATGTGGATAACCCCACACTTTCCATTATTTGCAGTTGACTGCCAATTTTCGCGCCATACAGATATCTTCTCTAAATCGTTTTGCAATTTGTTTTGATCTTCTTATGGCTTTACTAAACGAAAAACGGACAGCATCATCTGCAAACAACTTAAGACGGCCTCTCGGACTGTCTCCCAAATCGTTTATACAGATAAGAAACAGCAAAGGTTCTGTTACAACACTAACTTGAGGAACACCAGAAATATTATCTGTTTTACTCGATGACTTTCCGTCTATTACTACGAACTGTGACCTCTCTGAGAAAAAATCATGAATCCAGTCACATAACTGAGACGATATTTCTTAAGCACGCAGTTTGATTACAAGACGCTGATAAGATACGGAGTCATAAGTCTTCCAGAAATATAAAAATATGGAACCAATCTGAAACTCTCTGTTGATAGCACTCAACACTTCGTGAGAGTAAAGAGCTAGTTGTGTTACACAACAACAATGTTTTCTAAATCAGTGTTGACTATGTGTCGAAGTAATTCCCCTCCCGCCACTCTGGAACCGCCTGACCGCTACGGTCGCAGGTTCGAATCCTGCCTCGGGCATGGATGTGGATGATGTCCTTAGGTTGGTTAGGTTTAAGTAGTTCTAAGTTCTAGGGGACTGCTGACCTCAGAAGTTAAGTCCCATAGTGCTCAGAGCCATTTGAACATTCCCGTCGAGCGAGCGATTCCATATGATTGTTAAGTATGGAAGTATTGGATCAACATACTCTGAATGGAACATTATTGGCATAAAATCTGGACCGGAAAACTTTCTTTTATTCAGTGAGTTGTTTCACTGCTCCAAGGGTATCTACTTCTAAGTTACTCCTGTTGGCAGGTGTTCTTCATTCGAATTCTGGAAATTTACTTCCTCTTCTTTACCAGCACTGTCATTGATAGTAATTCCATTGCTATCGAGCAGACGAGGCACTGAATGTGTCTTGTCTCTAGCATACCTCACATACGACCAGAATCCCCTTGGATTTTCTGTCAGGTTTCGAGACAAAGTTTCGTAGCGGGAACTACTGAAAGCATCTCGCATTGAAGTTCCCTCTAAATTTCGAGCTTCTGTAAAAGATCGACAATCTTGTGGGTTTGGTGTTCGTCTAAATCTGGCATGCTTTTTTTGTTCTTTCTGAAACTGTGTTCTGATCTATTTTGTGTACCATGGTGGGATCAGCTCCGTCGTTTATTGATTTATTTGGTATGGATCTCTCAATTCTTGTCGATACTATTTCTTTGAATTCAAGCCACATTTGGTCTACATTTACGTTGGTAGTTGGGAAGGAGTGAAGAAATTTAGATCTACGTTTTTAAATGGATGTATTTTTCGTTTATTTTCGATGGATTTTGGAGTTACAGTATTCAGTTTCGCTACGACAATCCTGTGTTCACTAATCCCTGTGTCCGTTTTGATGATCGCTATTAGCTCAGGATTATTTGTTGCTAAGAGGTCCATTGTGTTTTCACAGCCGTTCACTGTCCGAGTGGGCACATGAAATCATTGCTCGAAATAATTTTCAGAGAATGCGTTTAGCACAATTCCGAATGATGTTTTATGCGCACTTCCGGATTTAAACATGTATTTTTGCCAACATAACTTAACTTCGTGTTCTGCCTTACGGCAGGTCTTGTCATAGGGGAAGTCTCGTCAGAGAGGTCCACCACATGAGCGTCTAAGGAAGTGATTGCAGTGGTGGTTTCCCGTTGCCTTCCTCTGATGATGATGAAATCCTAATGAGGACAACACAGCACCCAATCCCTGAACGGAGAAAATCTCTGACCCAGTCAGGAATCGAACCCCGGCCCCTTGGCGTGACAGACCGCCGCGAGGACGACTCAGCTATCGGGGCGGACTTTGCCAACATACCAAGGGTAAATTGAAAGACGCCACCAACTGTAATTTTTTTAACCTTTCAGCAATTGTATCATCTGAGTTTGGTGGTCGGTAAAAGAATCCAATATTATTTTATTCCGATTACCAAGAATGACCTGGCGCCCTCGGTAGCCGCACGGTCTCATGCGCCTTGCCACGCTTCGCGCGGCCCACCTCGTCGGAGGTTCGAGTCCTCCCTCGGGCATGGGTGTGTATGTTGTCCTTAGTGTAAGTTAGTTTATGTTAGATTAAGTAGTGTGTAAGCTTAGCGACAGATGACCTCAGCAGTTTGATCCCATAGGCTCTTACCACAAAAAAGAATGACCTTTACCCACACTAACTCACACGAACACTCTACTTCAATTTCGCTACAAGATAAACTACTACTACCAGGAACAAACACGACACCGCCAACCGTATTTACCTTATCCTTTCTGAACACCGTTCGGTTCTTCGCAAAAATATGGGGTGGACTTATGTCCGGATTTAGCCAGCTTTCAGCGCCTGTAACGATTTGAGCATCAGTGGTTTCTATTAGCGCTTGGAGTTCTGGTACTTTCCCAACGCAATTACAATTTACAGCTGTAATACCGATGGTTCCTAAATCTACGTTATTCCTGTATTGGACCTTACCCTTTGAGACTGAAGCCCTTTCTGTGTTTCCCAGTGACCCTCTAACCTTAAAAAGCGCCTAATCCGTGTCACACGTCCCCCACTACCCGCGCAGCCGCGCCCTGCATGTAATGGACTCCTGACCTACTTCGCGGAACCTAAACCCCACCACCCTATGGTACAAGTCGAGGAATCTGCAGGCCTCACTGTCGCAGAACTGTCGGACCCTCCGCTCTGCTCCGTACCAGAGGTCCGCAATCTGTCCTGTCGACTATTCTCCAAATGGTGAACTTTGCTTTCATATAGCAAGCAAGTCTGACAGCCTTTACCACTTTTGATAGCCGAACGAAACCAGAGAGAATCTCAGGGAACTGATATGTATCGAGACTAGAAAATAGTGTATTGATAATGGCTAGGCACGAGCCAAATAAAACCTACAATTAAAAGGACGACTGATTGCTGCGCTCTATAATTTATAAATGACTAAGAAACAGTTTCCCCTCTAGTAGTGGAAAAAAAAGTTCAAATGGCTATGAGCACTATGGGACTCAACTGCTGTGGTCATCAGTCCCCTAGAACTTAGAACTACTTAAACCTATCTAACCTAAGGACATCACACACATCCACGCCCGAGGAAGGATTCGAACCTGCGACAGTAGCGGCCGCGCGGTTCCAGACTGTAGCGCCTAGAACCACTCGGCCACTCCGGCCGGCAGTAGTGTAAAAGAGTATGCAGATATTTACTTACATTCTGTCCTAAGCGCTTGTTACGTTAGTGTTATCAGTAATTGATATCTTAGTTCCATGTAGTGTTAACTCATGTTTAGGAAAATTAACATCGCGCGGTTATCTCATTGCGTCGCCAGTGATTCAGAAAGCGCGCTTCGGAGGATGAGTATGACTTTGTGAAACGCGCTTTAGTTGTCTCTTGCGGCGTAGTGGGGTAGACAGACTGCAGAATCACCTGCTCCGTCTTCAGTTTGCAGACTTATGAAGTAGGAAAATGAATGAACTCAATCGGGCGACCTACCTTCTTTTTAGTTTCTAACCACACACATCGCCCCCCCACCCACCCCCTCTTCACAGTAATACACCCCAGAACACAATTTATCCGTTAATACTGCTCTACTGTACTTAGATGCGGTGCGAACATAAAAATATTTTTAATAATCTGCGATTTTACCATCCACTGCAACGCCATAAACTATTAGTCCTAGAGAATAAAATAGTAGCAATTTTCTCTTCGGAAATTTTATGTAGTTTAGTTTTGTCCTACGACACATTTTCACTAGGAGCAGTGGTCTTGGAGTTATTCGAGAGAAACATAAGAAGTGACTTTCAAACGACCCGCCATCCCTACCCAACGCTCGCACGCCACCGGTCAGGATTTTTAGAATTTTTTTCATGACACTCCCTACTAACACTGTGAAAAAATATCAGACTACACGACTTTTTCCTCTGGTCGATATTTTCTGGTCTTCGTTGAGTGGGGCTTTAGATACTGGCGTATAGCCGGTTTAGTTAGAAGCTTACTGTTTCTTCGTTGTTATTAGTCAGAAAAAATAATATGTAATATATTCCCAAAGTTCACTTGTGTTTAGCGTGAACTACAGATTACAGAAAACTTTCCTTTAAAGCAGAGCCGATGCGCAGAATTCACTTTTAATCTTCAAATTTTAGTGTTAATTGCTGTGGTGTCTGGCTGCTTGGCTTCCTAACGCAGTGGCCTCTGACTATACAATGAAGGCTTTCGCGAGCGGATGCCTTAGCTGCCGCTAAATCTTGCGGGTTGTGTGGTTGTCGCACATGATACTTCTCAGTTCGTAGCGTTTTGCGCAGCGCTGCGCCGGAGATCTTCATACGTGATCGTCGTTCCGCAATTCTCGAAGACTCAGCGGAGCCACGAGCACGTGTGAAGATGTTCAGCGCAGCTCTGGACGAAACGTGACGAACAGAAAAATTTCATGAAACACACCCACACAACTCGAAGGATTTACCAGCAGGTATTTGCCTCTATCTCGGTGGTTGTTTTAGCTTTCTGTTTCCGTCAGTGGTGTGACGTAATTCATATAATTCTCCACTGATTCAGTAGCCTCAACAAATGGAATTCTGTACTGTGTACTTCTCGATTTAAATTGCATTTTAGTCCTGCACATAATATCAGCATATTTATGGCGCCTTCCTCTTGTCTGTATCTTGGTATAGGCCGTGCGTTTTCTCCAAGCTGCAAGTATCTGACTTCCCAAAAAAACTCAGTTTTCTTTTTTCTAAGGTATTGTTATGTGTGCGGAGTTATTCAGGGACGTTCAGTAAGTAATGCAACAAATTTTTGGGCAATAAAATTTATCAGAGTTTGGGACCGCAATGTCAACCATAAAATTGTTGCTACGAAAAATCGGCATAAAACCTGCCCAGACGTCTGGACAAAATTCCCCGTCGTGCAGGTATTAAGCCGATTTTTCGTAGCAGCAACAAAATCAAAGACGTTCTGGGCTCGACGAAAGATACAACTGACAAACATGCCGCCGGAGTTTATGAAATTGGGTGCGAATATGGACTGGTGTATGTTGCTGAGACTGCGCGTCCAATAATCACAAGGTTATCTGAACACGAAAGATATATCCGTCTCAAACAATACAACAAATCAGCGATGGCACAACAATAGGAAGAGTGCAGTAAGAAGATCGAATTTAGAGAGGCCCGCGTCCTGGCGAAACGGCCGTTTAGCTTGAGGAGAAAGATCAGAGGCTATAGAAACAGCCAAGCGACCTCAAAACATGAATAGAGAAGACAGGTAACGACTTCCAGCGTCTTCGTTGCCAGCAGTGACAGCTTTGCGGAAGGACAGCTCTCGCTACGCAATAGCCGCGCGGTTGGTGACAGTGGCGGAGGTACACAGGGTGCTGACGCGCCCTAGTCGATACTACTAACTGTCCAAACAGCGCTACGCTGCAGTAGCCGCTCAGTTTCCTATTCACCGATTTCCACCAACGGCAAGCAATAAAGGAAGTTCCAATGGAAAACACCTATTTCCGCCAATGACAACACGCAATGCAAAACCCATAAAAGAACACTTAATACCCTTTCTTCTAACCCCCATACCCAATGACAGCACTCCTCCACAGCATATAAGTAATCAAACTAGTGCCCATTCAGCAGTTAGCAATACACCTTAAGGAAGGCGTCTTGCAATAGTCGCCAAAACGTTGGAATTTTGTTGTTGACAATGCGGTCCCAAACCCATAAGAATTTTATTGACTGTGACAGTGGCCGCGGAAACCTACGTTTACATTCAACAAATTTTTATTCCATAAGCAGATTGGTTTTACTCAGAATTCCAATGCACCATATTATTCCTCACTCTTTTGCCTGCACAACCCTATTTTTCAACATGATCTCCGTTCAATGCGATTACGTTACAGCACATTACTGGAAGGGCCTGTATGCCCCTAAGCTACCACTTCGGAGCCAACGACCTGCTTCATCCATATCCTTCCCATCATTCACGTACTGCTTCCCGCGAAGTGCAGTCATCATTAGACCAAACACATGGAAGTCGAAGTTGCAAGATCCGCTCTGTAGGGTGGATGACGAAGAAGAACTCGATGAAGTTTTATGAGTTCCTCCCGAGTGCGTAGACTTGAGCGATACCTTGCGTTTTCGTGGAGAAGGAGAAGTTCGTTTGCATTTTTGCGGCGACGAACACTATAAAGTCTTTTTTTTTTTCAATTTCCGGATTGCCGGCCAAGACGCGGGGGATCGCACTGTTTCGCGCCACCTTGTTTTGTTGATGACCGACCCCTCGCCCAACGACTCACTGTGCTTTTGTTCACTTCAGGTCTCCGTTGACATTCTGCAAGCGCCTTTGAATGTCTACTACCCTCTGGTTTTCGGGCAAAAGAAACTCACTGACAGCTCTCTGCCTGGTATGCCCCTCCACTACAGACACCACCTTGAAGGCTACTTCATGAAACTATAGGGGCTGAAGAGGGAACATTCCAAGATATCCCACAACAATTTCGGCATTTCTTTTCAACCGAAACTGGCACAGGAAAAAATGTATTGCGTTACTTACTGAACGCCTCCCGTACTGTAGGTGCCTTTTCTTGACACGCATTGACATCTTTTATTAGCACCTGCGACTGTGTTCATAAAGACAACAAGTAAACACCAGATAAAAGATCAGAAGATTTTCCAGAGTTTCAACCTTAAGAGTAACATGGAATATAGACTAGTAGAGAGGAAATGCCGTTTTTGTCAGTCCTACTGTAGATGGTGGTTTAAAGGACCCTTAAACATTGCACGTTTTACCATCTGGGCCATGAACATCTCATGATGCTCTTGTCTGTTGTCCGAAATTAGTAATAAAGAAAAAAGCATGAAACCTGTGCCGGATTTTTTACATATTTAGATAGGAAGGAAAATTATGATTCAACCACCCATCGACGAAGGCGTTAGTGGAAGTACACAGCATAGATTTGGTACAAGCTTTAAGCAATTAAGGCAACCGACGAAATAAAATCTGATGGACAGACAGAGATTTCAGAGAAGCAGCTTCCGAATGTAAGCCCATTGCTGTTAACCACCGCACCACTTGGCTCGACGTGGAAGCCCCAGGCAGTGTGTTCATTTAATGTGTCAAAGCACGAAATTATATTGGCATGTGGTCTGCGTCCGCGACGTGGGTCTCTGAATAACGGTGGGAGACCTGTGGCAAGTATGAACAGAAGGCAGCGCGCGCCTTGAAAGTGGGATCCCTTGCCGCAGCCACTCCGCTACTCAGGAACAACCGCAGCGCTAGCGGCGGCAGATGGGTGCGAAGTGCTTGCCGGTGCGGCGCCGGCGGAGAAAACCGCCCGTGGCGGTGCAGATTCTAGAAGCGTTCCCAACTACCGCTAGTAAGCACTCAGCGCCGCCACATCTGCAGGCAAGCCGAGAAATTCACGTGGAAGACATCATCGTTACCTCTACGAAGGATTTTTTTATAGTTGTTACCAAACCTCCAGAGACTGCGGAAACATATACCAATTTTGGATATGATATCGTAGTCTGGAAACCACAAAGTCGAAGGATATACGCTAAAATGAGGACATTTGTAATGTAGGGGAGACCCCCGGGTTATAGCTTTCCGTTTTTTTTACTTTTTATTTTTCCTTGTGGTACTTGCTGCTTAAGATAAGGTTAGCTTCTAACCAGATGTATTTCTATAGTGAGCAGATCCTCAAGCATGCCGAATCTGTCATAAAATAAGAATACATTCATAAAAGTAGAAGAGATATCCTATTGTCTCTTCCACAGATCATAACTGAAATGATTCTTATGGATGTGGGATAAGAAAAATTTTGAACATATTTTTATTTAATAGGTAATAACAAACTACTCACGAAACAGGTAAATACGCAGTACACCAAGGTCCATTTGATGCTACTTTGGCTGCTGTAGCCACATACCAACAAAGAGAAAATCAGTTTCCTACATTTAACTTACAATGATCGTATTACATCACTGAAGATGTCCAGAAATCAGACGCTACGTAGCTCTGAAGATATTTGATATTATTAACAGCATATTTCACTCGCTTCTGTTTAGAAATTCGTCAGCAGAATAGAGGGAGTTGGCCAACAATAAACCATGCTGGCTCTTCTTAAACTGAACTTTATTAGCAGTTAAACGTTTTACTGCTACAAGCAAGTGAATGAGAAGTATGTGTTTCTGAGTAACGGACAACTTTCTGGACCGAAATAAGTAACTACAAGTCTTTTTCAAAACCGCTCTAGAATATATTTAATTCTCTTATTTGCGATAATTTTCATTAAGGAATATATATATATATATATATATATATATATATATATATATATATATATATATATATATATTGGAAACTAGCAGTTCTGTAATCGAGCCTGCTGAGAGTACTGCTCTTAATAATAAAAACATTAGAAACAACTGAAGAACAATAGTTAATATGACCTGAGTAATAAACAAAGGTTGCTAAGTATAAAACTTTTATTTTAATGTAAAATGCACGAAAAAATGATTTGGATGTTAAGTACTAATAGTATGACAAAGTAAAATAAAATTATTTAAATAAAAATCGGTTTATATACTACATTTTTAAATCAGAAAAAAGATATGAAGTAATTTCTCCTTGACCCATACGTATACTTCACCATATACAGATAATCCTCTGTGATAGTGATTTTTAATAAGTAGAAAAATACTTGGAAGATTTGAAACGAAATATATGGGTTGCATACAACATAAAATTGGAATGTGAATGGTTTACCTCCTTAGTATTATCAATTGAATGCACCCCACATTTTTCGTTTCAAATGTTTCAAGTATCTTCCTGGCTATTAAAAATACCAAACACAAATTTTGAGGATATCTTTATAGGCTTAGAAATCTTTACGAGGCTAGAAGAAATTATTTTATACTTTTTAGTCCTATTTAAAACGTGACAAGAGAACAGGTTAATATTGCATTGTCATCCACTTCTGAGACATTTTTAAAATTTCAAGACTCTAGCTCATAGGATACTTAGTTTAAAATCAATTACAAAATTTGTACCGAATAGACAGACAGACAAAAAAATGTCCTGATAAAACTATGATAAAAAACCAATTTAGTAAGAAAAGTTACATAAAAAATCGCAAAGAGAAAAAAAGTCATCGGTCACCTAGAAAGTAGCTCACTTGAACTAGTGATTTTAATTTTTACAAAATTTTGTTGTCATTGGACGAATTTGTGTCAGGAATGTATGGTAGTCTTCAAAACTTTTTCTTTCAGCATAAGGTAAACAAATTATTCGCCATCTTCGATTGCACATCGGGTCAATAGATGCTACAGCGTTGTATTGCCAGTATTCACTCTCCTGTGTATATACTTCGCAAAAAGCATTGAGCACCAGAGACGGAAAGCTCAGTAGCCGCAGTTCCCACGTAACTTCGCCGGACAAAGTACTAGTCAACTTAAATGAGTGTACTAGTCGATTTCGTGCGCTGCAGATGGTGCGAAAACTGATACCATGAACTCGTATCACTTTCCAACGCTGACGTAAGTCACAGCAGTCAAGTGGTGTACCGATGCTTGTCGGTTGTATGGAACGAGCGCTTTATGATGGGTTAGTGATAGACAGGAGCTATGATATCTGGACATGTCCATGACCATACCACGAGTAAAGAGGCACAGTCTGTTGGTACATCAACGCAGACCGTGCAACGTGTCTACAAGGAATGGTGTGCCCCTCGCAGCCATGTACGACGACGTAGGAACAGCGGTCGTAAGAAGACCATAACCTACAGTATCCGGAGGTGGGTGACGTGCCTTGTTAATGACAATCAGTTACACACCCGACAGGTATTGCCGCTGTCAGTGAGTGAACGATCAATGCAGCCAGTTAGCAAGCGAACATCAGGAACGTAACTGCATGAAACTAACATTTGAAACTGACTGCCTCACAAAAAGCCATAGTTCATTGCGCCACGCGAGACTGCACTCCTTTAGTACGCCAAATAACACAAAAATTGGACAGTAGCTGATGTGGAACTGGCTCGAAGAGTCAAAATGTTGGCTTTTTATCAAATGATGCTTGAGCCAAACAAGTGTCATCCATTCTACTACATCTTCATGATGTTTATACTATGGACACTTCCGTGTTTCAAGCTAACAACAGCTAGGTTCACAAGACTGCGCATATACGTCCCTTGTTTGACGAGCACTCAGGCATCCTAATCCATCTTGAATGGTCCGTAAATCAGACAGTTTTAATCTCGTAGAAAGAGTCTGGGACTATTTGGAACAAGGCAATAAAAATCTAGACCTACATCTATATGGGTACTCACTGCAGTTTGGTAGTCGCACGGATTCTAAGCAACAGATAAAGGAATCACCACACTGTGGCACAGCTGAAAGAACTTCTGGACTGTCCTTCTCGGTGAATTGAGGCCTTTGTCAACGCTAGATTAGATTGGGTTAAATTAGATGTACTTTACGTTCCAACTAATCCATAGTGAGGATTTCCTCTGGAATGTGGTACATGTCAGAAAACAAGAATGCATGATAAATATTTACAAAATAAGAACAGACATAACGAAATTGCCTTGTGGATGTACAACCGCTCAAAAAAATCTTAACCAGATTTAAATTTAAAAGGATATACAACATGTCTCGAGGTATTTAATGTTCAGTACACCTAGGTGCCTGTGATAATTCTTAGCCTACTGTAGCCACGCATCATCAAGTAAAAAATTAAAATAAAAAAAACATTTTGCTGCACTTGTTCACAATTATCACATTACTGCACAAAATTTGTACAGAAGTCAGATAGTACGCAGTATTCATATAATGTGATATTATTCATAACATACACACATCGATCGGTTCTGCTAAAAAATTGACTAGTAGAGTACAAGGAGTTGGCCACCAACAAATCCTTTAGACTCTTCTCAAACTAAACCTTAATATTAGTTAAACTTTTTATGGCTGATATCATGTTTTTGAAAACGTGTATTGCTTAATAGTAGACACCTTTCTGAAGCAAAGTAAGTGACTCTAAAACGTTGTGAAAGTTATTCTTATTTCTAGTACTTATTCCATGGACTGAGCTATTGGTTTGAAAAAAGGAGTAAATATATTGGGAAGCACTAGTTAGTATCTCCAGTTCCTTAAACAGCCCTCTGCAGAACGTTGTTGTGTTCACGCTACAAATAACACGTAATCACGTTTTCAGGCTCAAAAAATTTCATCTTAGCTTGACGACTAGTTACCACACAAAATAATCCAATATGACATCATGGAATGGATTGGATTGTTTGGGGGAAGAGACCAAACAGCGAGGTCATCGGTCTCGTCGGATAAGGGAAGGACGGGAAAGGAAGTCGGCCGTGCCCATCCAAAGGAACCATTCGGCATTTGCTGGAGCGATTTAGGAAAGTCACAGAAAACCTAAATCAGGGTGGCCGGACGCGGGACTGAACCGACGTCCTCCCGAATGCGAGTCCAGTGTGCTAACCACTGCGCCACCTCGCTCGGTTTATGGAATGGAAGTAATAGCTACCTTTTTCTTTTGTATCATCCAAGTCCGACAACATTAGCTTATTAAGTAGAGATTTGTGTAGGGGCCTCAGCACTTCTGTGGTATGTTTCTCCAAGCTGAATTTATTATCAACCTGTAATACCAAGCATTTACACAGTCAACTGCTTCTGCATGGTTGTTGTCATATTTTAGGAATATACTGAAAGGAAACATTTTACAATTTCTGAACTGCATATAGTATGTTTCTTCAAGGTTTAATAACAGGGAACTGAGAAGGAACCATTTATTAGGGTCCATGAAAATTTCAGTAGCCGACCTTTCTGTGACTATACTTGGCGAGCCATGCAAGGCTCGTGTTCATGCCATTTATTGTTTGTCATGTTCTATTACTGTATTGCTACCTCGTTTTCTTATTCCATTTACTAGCGTCACTAACTCCCAGCCTAACTTGCCCGTGAGCGGCAGCAGCAGCACGTATCGATAAGCGCACTGTCGTATCATCTCTTGAGCGACTGGTAGTATTTCCGGGTCGTCGTGTGTCTGACTAGTCAGTTGGACCAGCAGTGCAGTCGGAACGCAGCAGCAGTGAAGTTGGGGACGGAGCGCCTGTGAGGCGCCGACAGCCAGTGCTCGCCGACCGCTGACGACACACATGAACTGTCCGACAGAGGGAGACTGGAGCGAAACGACCGTTGGTTGGTCGTTCGGTTGGTCGTCTCATCGGCCGACGTATATTTGGTCCTTTCACCGTTTCCGTGGCTGGCAGTTGATTGGTTGGCGTGGAGCAGCGCGGAAGTCACTATGGCGCGTGTCTCGCCGGGCTCACTGGCGGCGTCCACGCGCTGTTGGAGTGTGAGGTGCTGTTCCCATTGCAACGCGGTCCGTGGCTCACCGATCCCCGACACGAAAGTTGAGTCTTTACTTAATCTGACAGCCAGCCCCAACTCATCACACTGTGTCGTTTGAATTTCGTTGTGGGCTGTTGGGACATCCCTGTGAGCAACAACGTGTGTTTTCAAGTTGGCGAAATTCTAGCCGCCCTCCTGTGGAGTTTAACTTAACTTGATTATTTTGAATTGAAGTGCACGAGCAGAATCTTTTGCCTTGTGGCCATTGACGTTCCGGTTACCTACCCTGGCCGTTGACGTAAATTCAGGCAGTGTATTTTCCTCGTCGTGCTGTGGCTGTCCAGCATGGCGTGTAGTTTGATAGCTGAATGTGTAATTCGTTGTGGGCGCCGATACCTTCTGTGTTGTTCCATTGACCTCCCTGTTGTGTACTGCTCGGGTGGAGCAGAAGTTATACTGTCGCTTGGTCCGTTGACTGTCGGTTGGGTTGCCGTCAGATTGAGAATTTTTGGGCCGACTGCCTGACTCACCTAAGGGACCGCTAGTGTTTGAATTCCAGGCCGACCCTTGGAAACTTCTGAGCGCCGTTTGATGTGCTGTCTTTTCTTATTTGTCATTGTTGTTTGTTTTTGTATGGCTTCTAGCCGACTTGAAATTAGAGTTGTTTTGCCCTTAACGCGTGAGATTGTTTGGGCCTTCAGCCTAATTTAGAGAAATGTTTTAAAACACAAATTTTTGTTTTTGAGTCTTAAGTGATTGGCCTTCAGCCGGTTTAAAATTAAAGTTTTCTTGCCCTTGAGGCATGAGATTGAATGGCGCATTTAGCCGGGAATTAAGTTCTAAAATTAATGTTTGGCTTGCTCTGTTTTTAATGTTTTTTTTTTTACTCTTGTAATTTTTTTTCAAATGAATAGAGTAGTATGTTCTAGTGCAACTGGCAGCGACTTATTTTGGCCCCTTTCCACAAATTAAACTATCTATCCTGTCCTCTGGGTGTAGTAGGGGGATCTCACTGCTTACTGGATTTACTGTTCACTGCAACGATTGTATGATCTGCAGACAAAACAAACTTTACATCTCATAATTTTACTGATGAAAGACCATTGATATACATAAGCATAAGTAAGGGCCCTACAACGGAACCTTGAGGGACACCACACATTCTGGTTCACAGTTGTACGATGCCTGATAGCTTAATATGTGTCTTTGTCCTATTGACATCCTAGGTTTTCTGTCAGAGGTATAGGATTTGAACCATTTTGCAGCATTTCCTGTTAGACCATAATATTCTAATTTACTTAAAACTAAACTGTGATTTACTCAATCAAATGATCACAAAATATACCAGTAGCCTCTAATTTATTCTCTAATGAATTAAGTACATTCTCACTGTACGTGTAGGTAGCCTTCTCACTACCGGAAACCCTCAGAAAAGCGAATTGTGACTTGGATAACATATTTATTTGTTGTCAGGTGGTTGAGAAGATGACTGTATATTAATTACTAGAGGCGGTATTATACATTATTAACACAGTCTCTCCTCGACGTGATTAATTTTTTGACCAGTGCGTTTACATACTGTTGATAAAAGAGCCGGTGCAGTTGCCTAGACTCATGAACACAGATTTGCAGTGAACTTGTGGGTGGAGTAGTCAATGACTGGCTAATAGGCTCATATCTGTTTCCTTTTCGTTTAACTCTACCAACGCACGCTGTATTACTGAGAGGACTATGTTTCACATTCTCGGGAGCTATCTCACTTGATCCTTGTGACGAAAAATGTTTGCATCATAATGAAACCCCAGCTCACGTTGCACCTGTCGAGAAAGGTGATTTCCGCTTGTAAAAATAATCTCACTACAATAACATTGGTTTTATTGGCACTTTGCACGACGATGTCGTGCCTGCATAGAACCTGGGGTTCGACATACACTCCTGGAAATTGAAATAAGAACACCGTGAATTCATTGTCCCAGGAAGGGGAAACTTTATTGACACATTCCTGGGGTCAGATACATCACATGATCACACTGACAGAACCACAGGCACATAGACACAGGCAACAGAGCATGCACAATGTCGGCACTAGTACAGTGTATATCCACCTTTCGCAGCAATGCAGGCTGCTATTCTCCCATGGAGACGATCGTAGAGATGCTGGATGTAGTCCTGTGGAACGGCTTGCCATGCCATTTCCACCTGGCGCCTCAGTTGGACCAGCGTTCGTGCTGCACGTGCAGACCGCGTGAGACGACGCTTCATCCAGTCCCAAACATGCTCAATAGGGGACAGATCCGGAGATCTTGCTGGCCAGGGTAGTTGACTTACACCTTCTAGAGCACGTTGGGTGGCACGGGATACATGCGGACGTGCATTGTCCTGTTGGAACAGCAAGTTCCCTTGCCGGTCTAGGAATGGTAGAACGATGGGTTCGATGACGGTTTGGATGTACCGTGCACTATTCAGTGTCCCCTCGACGATCACCAGTGGTGTACGGCCAGTGTAGGAGATCGCTCCCCACACCATGATGCCGAGTGTTGTCCCTGTGTGCCTCGGTCGTATGCAGTCCTGATTGTGGCGCTCACCTGCACGGCGCCAAACACGCATACGACCATCATTGGCACCAAGGCAGAAGCGACTCTCATCGCTGAAGACGACACGTCTCCATTCGTCCCTCCATTCACGCCTGTCGCGACACCACTGGAGGCGGGCTGCACGATGTTGGGGCGTGAGCGGAAGACGGCCTAACGGTGTGCGGGACCGTAGCCCAGCTTCATGGAGACGGTTGCGAATGGTCCTCGCCGATACCCCAGGAGCAACAGTGTCCCTAATTTGCTGGGAAGTGGCGGTGCGGTCCCTTACGGCACTGCGTAGGATCCTACGGTCTTGGCGTGCATCCGTGCGTCGCTGCGGTCCGGTCCCAGGTCGACGGGCACGTGCACCTTCCGCCGACCACTGGCGACAACATCGATGTACTGTGGAGACCTCACGCCCCACGTGTTGAGCAATTCGGCGGTACGTCCACCCGGCCTCCCGCATGCCCACTATACGCCCTCGCTCAAAGTCCGTCAACTGCACATACGGTTCACGTCCACGCTGTCGCGGCATGCTACCAGTGTTAAAGACTGCGATGGAGCTCCGTATGCCACGGCAAACTGGCTGACACTGACGGCGGCGGTGCACAAATGCTGCGCAGCTAGCGCCATTCGACGGCCAACACCGCGGTTCCTGGTGTGTCTGCTGTGCCGTGCGTGTGATCATTGCTTGTACAGCCCTCTCGCAATGTCCGGAGCAAGTATGGTGGGTCTGACACACCGGTGTCAATGTGTTCTTTTTTCCATTTCCAGGAGTGTATTTAATTACTGTGCTGAATGTGGCACACTGTGCAAGCTGTGAAGACAGGTAACATGGCTGCAAACGATCAAGTCATCTAACTAGACTCCATCTTCAACCATGTCGTACTTAAGCAAGAAGTAGAACACCGATTCAGCACTTTGTAAGCCATAGTTCAACGTACAGTCGCACCTGTTGAAGATATTTCCTCGGTCGTCCGTTGTTAAAAAAAATCGACAGTAACAAATCTTCACTCTGATTTAAAATTTATCTTATGTAAACATATTGACAACTCTGTACCCTGATTGTTTAATTTGTGGTGAAATTTTTTGTTTCTGTGTATTGTCCCATGTCATAAATAGACAGCGAGGAATTTTTAAGTTTAACAGTTTGAAATGTCTTTGTGACTCTAGCTTAGACCTTTAGATAATAGCTGCAGTAGCAGGTACTGACGGTTATTTCTGGCACTTTTGTTTTTACGTAAAAAAGACATTGGGTACAACAAACATTGTAGAGTCATAGAACATTTCAGAAAGAGTAGGCATTGTACGAGGGTCATTGAATAAGTAATAACTAATGCCTCACTTTTTTTTCTCAGAACATATTTGTGTCAGAATTTGGTGATAATATACATCAACGTTTCGTGTCCACGTCCTATTTTTCTGCGTAGTCTCCATCGCATGGCCGTATGCCAATGTTGTGGAAGAGCATGTATTCCCTGCAGGTAAAAGCTCTTCTACTGTGGGCGTAGCCATGTTTTCACTGCATCACTGAAACTTTCTTCATCTTGAAGTGTGTTCCCCGTAGAAAATCTTTAAGCAGCCCAAAGAGATGGAAGTTCGAGGGGGCCAGGTCTGGACTGTAGGGGGATGAGGCAATGATGTCAAAGATGTGCGTGGTTGATCATGTAGCTCTGCTTCTGCATTTCCTGAGGCTGTAACTTTCTTTGTCCCTCGCCCAACTGTTCTCCTATTAACTGCAGCATCACCATACGCTGCACACACACTTTTACAGATGTCCACCACGGTTTCTTCTTCTTTATACAATAATTCAATAACAGCACGCTTATTGTAACGTGAGTTGTATGTAGACGCCATTTTGACGGTGTAATACGGCTCTGCCATCTGCCAGAACGGTTCGAAACTTCACCGGCGCATAGAACAAACATCAAATGTGTAGCACCAACAAGGACATTTGTCTGTGTATATTAATGACTTTTTTTTAAAAAAAAAGTGTGGCGTTACTTATTGAACGACCTTCGTGGTTGTTGCATACGCAGTTGAACAAGTTTTCTAAGTTTTATACACTATCTTTTCAAAAGTAATGCGAAATCGACCACTAGAAGACGCGAGAGTCGGATCCACCAGTGTTCAAGGTGGCGGGGAGTATTGTGTTGTCAGTAGAGTTGGGACGTACAGTAGTCACTGGATGTCACTTGAGCAGCAGTGTTCAAGGTGGCGGGGAGTATTGTGTTGTCAGTAGAGTTGGGACGTACAGTAGTCACTGGATGTCACTTGAGCAGCAAATACATGGGGGGATATTTCAACCGTTCGATAGCTGCCGAAGTCCACTGTTGGTTATGTGAGTGTGAAACAGAACCGTGAAGGAATGATAACAGCTAAAACGAAATTAGGCAGACTTCATTTACTGATAGATAGTCTAGCATTGCAAATGGTGGTTGTAATAAAATCACATTAAGTCAGCGGAAGAAATCAGTCGGTTCCTAAGTGCTACCCGCAGACCAGCTAACACACTAATTGTGAGTAGGAAGTTAAAAAGAATGGGGTAGAATGAGCGATCAGCTTCTAAACCATACATTTCTGTAATCAATGCTAAGCGGCCCTTGAGGTGGAGTAAAGAGCGACGGCACTGGACAGTGGATGACTGGAAACAAATTATTTGGAGTGGTTCAAAAATGGTTCAAATGGCTGTAAGCACTATGAGACTTAACATCTGAGGTCATTAGTCCCCTAGACTTAGAACTACTTAAACCTAACTAACCTAAGGACATCACACACATCCATGCCTGAGGCAGGATTCGAACCTGCGACCGTAGCAGCCGCGTGGTTCCGGACTGAAGCGCCTATAACAGCTCGTCCACCGCGGCCGGCTTTTGGAGTGCTGAATCACGCTGTAACTTATGAATCCGATGGATGGATTTCAGCGACTGCCTGAAGAACATTAGCTGTCATCGCGGACCGTGCCAACACTGAAGAACGGAGGAAGTGGTGTTATGGAAAAGGTGTGTTTTTAGTGGTTAGAGTGTGGGACCATTATTGCACTTAAGGAAACGGTAAATGAGGAAGGATACAAACACATTTTACAGCATTGTGTGCTGAGTACAAAATAGAAATATTTCTAAGACGGCGATTAGCATGACAAGGCACCCTGTCATAAAGCAGTATCTGTGAGGCAATGGTATGTGGACGGTGATATTCCTGAAATGGACTGGGCTGCCCAGAGTCCGTACCTGAACCCAGTGGAAAAACGTCAGGATGAGTTAGACCCCAGCGTCCAACATGACTACCAACTCAGAGTTCGGCTCTCGAGGAAGAAGTGACTGCCATTCCTCCACAAGTCTAGAGTCCGTACCTGAACACAATGGAGCAACTTCAGGATGAGTTAGACCCCAGCTTCCAGCATGACTACCTAATCTGGTTTCGGCTCTTGAGGGAGAAGTGGCTGCCATTCGACGACAGACATTCAGACACCTCACTGGAAGTGTCCCCAGTGGAGTTTAAGCTATCATAAAGACGGAGGATAGAGACACCACATATTAGTGTCCATTACACTGTGTCCAGGTACTTCTGATTATGTGTAATTATGTGGCATTCTGTTCATTTTCTTCTATTTTTGTTTTGGGTCATCAGTATTCTGACTGGTTTGATGTGGCCCTCCATGAGATCCTTTCCTGTGCCAACCTCTTCATCTCAGAGTAGCACTTGCAACCTACATGCTCAATTATTTGCTGAATGTATTCCAGCCTCTCTCATCCTCTATAGTTTTTGCCTTCTACAGCTCCCTCTAGTACCGTGGAAGACATTCTCTCATGTCTTAACAGATGTCCTATCATCCTGTCTCTTCTCCTTATCAGCGTTTTCTACAAATTCATTTCCTCTCCGATTCTGCGCAGAACCTCCTCATTCCGTGCCTTATCAGTCCATCTAATTTTCAACATTCGTCTGTAGCACCACATCTCAAATGCTTCCATTCTCTTATGTTCCGGTTTCCCCACAGTCCATGTTTCACTACCATGCAATGCTGTGCTCCAGACGTACATTCTTAGAAAATTCTTCCGCAGATTAAGGCCTATGTTTGATACTAGTAGACTTCTCTTGACCACGAATGCCCTTTGTGGCATTGCTAGTCCGCTTTTGATGTCCTCCTTACTCCGTCCTTCATTGGTTATTTTGCTGCCTATGTAGCAGAACTCCTTAACTTCATCTACTTCGTGACCATCAAACCTGATGTAATGTTTCTCACTGTTCTTATTTCTACTACTTCTCATTACTTTCGTCTTTCTTCCATTTACTCCCAAACCATATTCTGTACTCATAATGCACATTCTGTTCATAATGCATGTATAATGTAGATATGAATAATCTTTTATGATGCAACAGCTGTACACCTTATGAATAGTCTGTTATCCTTTGACACAGATGAGACTTGAATGGTCTGAAGCTGACCGAAATCGACAGTCAAAAGTAAAAACATAAAAAAAATATTGCTACCGCTCTGTATTGTATAATACGATTGTTAAAATTCGTAAAAGATGCCCAACATCTCCTACAGAAAGTACAGGGTGTGTCAAAAAGAACCATCCGATTTGACACGTCAATACTTCTGAAACTAATAAACATACACAATGACTTTTGTTTTCTGATGAACAGGAAACTCAAAACTTTTTTTTATACCGTTTCACAGGCATTCAGTATTCCCCCTTTGAGATGCACAGCATATGTCAATGCAGTATTCAAACGCACTGCAGCGAGCATGTCTTGAGTCACAGATTCTGTTATTCGACGTCTCAGTTCATTCTTTGTTGTTGGTGATGGAGGCACATAAACAGAGTCTTTTATAAACCCCCTCAAGAAATAGCCACGTACAGTCAACTCCGGTGTCCTTGGAGGCCAGTAATATAAGGCTCAATCATTTGCTCCATCGTTCAGTAATCCTTTGATTTAAAAATTCCCCTCACTTCTAGGTGTCATTGTGGCGGTGTCCCAACCTGTTGCTAAATAAAGTCGTTCGAACTGTGAAAAAAGAAGGTTCTCAAACATATAAAGATAGGTACTTCTTGTAACTGTTCTCGGCAAAGAAAAACAGACCATACACCTTTTTCCTTGAAACTGCACAAAACACATTAAGTATTGGACAGTCCCTCTCATGTTGTACAACTTCATATTCCGCACCCCATATTCTCACATTGCGACGGTTCGCCTTTCCATTTAAATTGAATGTTGCCTCGTCACTAAATAGTAAGCATGGAAGAAAACTGTCACCCTCATCTTGACAAGAACGAAATTACATAACTCCACACTTTGTTGCTTGGCACCTTCACGAAGATCTCACAGTAGCTCAATTTTGTATGGTTTCGTGTATAAACGTCGGCGCAACACGTGCTGGACGGACATCGGGGCCATGTTGAGCTCCCGAGCTGTACGGCGAACGCATTTCTGAGGACTCCTTGTGAAACAATGGCGTATGCGTTCAACATCTGTGTCAGACAGTCGGGGACGGCCCGGCGATTTGCCTTTACACAAACAACCGGTTTCTCGGAATTCTTCATGCCATCGTCTAATGGTCTGTGCTGCGCGAGGATACACATCATACTCATTACAAAAGCCACACTGAAGAGTTATTAGTCACAAGCACTGCGCAAAACATAGAACACAATATGCTTTCTGTTGTCCCGACACCATTTTTACTAGAACCGAAGTGGACGCACACTTCTGCTATTTAGTGGGAACCATGTAAAACTCTAGAGTGTGCTCTTTCCAACAGTATATTGCTTACGCACATATCTCGAATAACATATCCTACTGGCCATTACAATTGCTACACCAAGAAGAAATGCAGATGATAAACGGGTATTCATTGGACAAATATATTATACTAGAACTGGCATAGATCCTGAAAATCAATACCCAGAACAACCACCTCTGTCCGTAATAACGGCCTTGATACGCCTGGGCATTGAGTCAAACAGAGCTTGGATGGCGTGTACAGGTACAGCTGCCCGTGCAGCTTCAACACAATACCACAGTTCACCAAGAGTAGTGACTGGCGTATTGCGACGAGCCAGTTGCTAGGCCACCATTGACCAGACGTTTTCAATTGGTGAGAGATCTGGAGAATGTGCTGGCCAGAGCAGCAGTCGAACATTTTCTGTATCCAGAAAGGCCCGTACAGGACCTGCAACATGCGGTCGTACATTATCCTCGTAAAATGTAGGGTTTCGCAGGGATCGAACCAAGGGTAGAGCCATGGGTCGTAACACATCTGAAATGTAACGTCCACTGTTCAAAGTGCCGTCAATGCGAACAATAGGTGACCGAGACGTGTAACAAATCGCACCTCAAACCATCACGCCGGGTGATACGCCCGTATGGCGATGGCGAATACACGCTTCCAATGTGTGTTCACCGCGATGTCGCCAAACACGGATGCGACAATCATGATACTTCAAACAGAACCTGAATTCATCCGAAAAAATGACGATTTGCTAATTGTGCACCCAGGTTCGTCGTTGAGTACACCATTGCAAGCGCCCCTGTCTGTGAAGCAGCATCATGGGTAACCGCAGCCATGATCTCCAAGCTGATAGTCCACGCTGTTGCAAACGTCGTCGAACTGTTCGTGCAGATGATTGTTGTCTTGCAAACGTCCCGATCTGTTGACTCAGAGATCGAGACGTGGCTGCACGATCCTTTACAGCCATGCGGATAAGATGCCTGTCATCTCGACTGCTAGTGATACGAGGCTGTTGGGATCCACCACGGCGTTCCGTAGTACCCTCCTGAACCCACCGATTTCATATTCTGCTAACAGTCATTGGATCTCGACCAACGCGAGCAGCAGTGTCGCGATACGATAAACCGCAATGGCGATAAGCTACAATTCGACCTTTATCAAAGTCGGAAACGTGATGGTACGGATTTCTCGTCCTTACACAAGGCATCACAACAACGTTTCACCAGGCAACGCCGGTCAACTGCTCTTTGTGTATGAGAAATCAGTTGGAAACTTTCCTCATGACAGTACGTTGTATGTGTCGCCACCGGCGCCAACCTTGTGTGAATGCTCTGAAAAGCTAATCATTTGCATATCACAGCATCTTCTTCCTGTCGGTTAAATTTCGCGTCTGTAGCACGTCATCTTCATGGTGTAGCAATTTTAATGGCCAGTAATGTAACAGTAATGATTTTTTTAAGCAGATGAATCTTTTTGATACCCCTTATATTTATAATTATGATACACACTGCAGATACAGTACAACCGATAGCACAAATTATGCTGCGAGTGAGAGTATTCAGTACACGAAAGCTATAACGGATCACAAACATCTAGGCTCTACAGAGGTCGTCAGCTTTAGGTTCGCTGCCTTTGCACTCGTCAAATGAACGCAGAGCGACCGCTTGTTTTCCAGGACCATGGAGTAATGAGGAAGGTGAGCGGGCTAGACGGCCTGGTCCGGAAGAGAGCGCCGCCCCCCCCCCCCCCCGACCTCCTCACCACCGTCACACAGGCCGAGGCGGAGCGGGCTTTTAACGAGGTTTAGGCGGCGGCGGCAGCGGCGCCACATACCGGCTACGTAGGCGCCGCGTGCCGCCCCAGAGAGCGTCGTGGCGTCGGGCCTGCGTCGGCGTCGGCGTCAGCGTCTGCGCTGCGTCGTTGCCGGGCAAGGAGTCCTCCAAGCTGCGGCGGCAGTGACTCCGCAACGAGCGGCGTCGTTATCCGCCCTTCTTGACCTCTGCAGAGCAGCGCCGGCTACCAACACGCAGGAGCGAAACTTGAAGCTCACAAAATATTGCAGGTTTACCCAAAGCACGGGAAAACACAAGAGAAGCTCAACAAAAACAACAATGTCAAACCATGATACTACTAAATCAGAAATAATTATACATGTTCTTCCGTTTATGAGGTACAATCAAGTGAAAACGAGATTGTTGTTGTTGTGGTCTTCAGTACTGAGACTGGTTTGATGCAACTCTCCATGCTACTCTATCTTGTGCAAGCTTCTTCATCTCCCAGTACTTACTGCAGCCTACATCCTTCTGAATCTGCTTAGTGTATTCATCTCTTGGTCTCCCTCTACGATGTTTACCCTCCACGCTGCCCTCCAATACGAAATTGGTGATCCCTTGATGCCTCAGAACATGTCCTACCAACCGGTCCCTTCTTATTGTCAAGTTTTGCCACAAACGCCTCTACTCCCCAATTCTATTCAATACCTCCTCATTAGTTATGTGATCTACCCATCTAATCTTCAGCATTCTTCTGTAGCACCACATTTCGAAAGCTTCTATTCTCTTCTTGTCCAAACTATTTATCGTCCATGTTTCACTTCCATACATGGCTACACTCCATACAAATACTTTCAGAAACGACTTCCTGACACTTAAATCTATACTCGATGTTAACAAATTTCTCTTCTTCAGAAACGCTTTCGTTGCCATTGCCAGTCTACCTTTTATATCTTCTCTACTTCGACCATCATCAGTTATTTTGCTCCCCAAATAGCAAAACTCCTTTACTACTTTAAGTGTCTCATTTCCTAATCTAATTCCCTCAGCATCACCCCACTTAATTCGACTACATTCCATTATCCTCGTTTTGCTTTTATTGATGTTCAACTTATATCCTCCTTTCAAGACACTGTCCATTCAGTTCAACTGCTCTTCCAAGTCCTTTGCTGTCTCTGACAGAATTACAATGTTATCGGCGAACCTCAAAGTTTTTATTTCTTCTCCATGGATTTTAATGTCTACTCCGAATTTTTCTTTTGTTTTCTTTAGTGCTTGCTCAATATACAGATTGAATAACATCGGGGAGAGGCTACAAACCTGTCTCACTCCCTTCCCAACCACTACTTCCCTTTCATGTCCCTCGACTCTTATAACTCCCATCTGCCTTCTGTACAAATAGTAAATAGCCATTCGCTCCCTGTATTTTACCCCTGCCACCTTCAGAATTTGAAAACGAGATAGGTGAAATAAAAGTAAGTTAACTGTTTACTATTTCAAAAGTAATCGTCTTGTTAATAGATTTTGAAACGTCTCCTTAGAAGAATTATACATGACTGTGCTTAAACTGACACACAATATTTTTAGCGCAACGCAATCTGACTTTCAATAATCCCGACAAAAGAATGGACCTGACTAACATTAACCTATACCTTTCACAAATCACTTACCTCACAAAAATCTTCGTTACTCTAACTACTGCAATACAGCGAGAGCCACTACTGCCAGCTAAATAAAAGATTCAAACTAAGGAAGTCACTAACTACTGATAGGCATAGTTAGCAAATGAAAGATTATGATAGAGAACAAACAATGTATTTACCTCAATAGTGTTCAAAAGTCATAATGTATATAGCAGTTCATGATATCAAGTGTTACAAATTTCAAAACTCCGCCATCTATCCCCCCACATCCACCACTGCTGGCGGCTCACCTCCAACTGCGCAATGCTACGCACTGTTCACATCCAGCTGCCCAACACTACAATGGCGAATATTACAACAATGCAAACCAGCCACAGACTGCACACAGCACAGCCAGTGATTTTCAAAAAGAGCGCTACGTGGCGTTACCAATAAAAAAACTAAACAGTCTACTTACATAGCCCCCATGCTCCCAACAAAAAATTTTACAAATTGTTTTGGACAGTGGCCAATAATGATTTGATAAAATTTTTCACAATTGCAATAACAAAGAAATCATACGCACACACTTATTGATACAATGTTGGTCAAAAGCTAAAGTTTTCTCACAGTCCATAAAGACAGTCCTGGTCGTTCATCACAGTAAAATTGCAGTGTTTTTCTCAAAGTCTGAGCAGTAAAAGAAAATGCACATGGAAGTAGTGGATTTCCATGCCGTCTTGAAGAAGTAGTGTTGTCCTTCCAACAGAAAGACAGTGCTGACTCTTGACATGCAGACATGTAATGGGCCACAACAGAGCAAACCCACAGCAGAGTCAGTCGACGTTTTGAAGAATATTGGTAGGTAGGTCATCACAGAGGAAGTGATGTAGTCCTGGTAGAGAGTATGGTATTGGTGGGCCATCAAAGGTGTAGACCCACTGTAGTCCTTGTAGAGATTATGGTATTGGTGGGCCACCAGAGGTGCAGATCCACTGCAGTCCTTGTAGAAATAATGGTATTGGTGAGTCATCAAAGGTGTAGACCCACTGTAGTCCATGTAGAGATAGCTAGCAGCCATCCGTTGCGACTGTGCAGGTGCACACTCACCATTGAAGAGTCTTGCGGAAAATATAGCAAGTCCATGAACCACCACTTGTGCACTCACAAAATTTTTTTTGAAATGTCCTTCGAACCAGCAATGCTGTTATCCAGTCCCTTGCTGAATTATTAACACATGTGCAAACACTATCAGTCCCTACTTCTCACATATTGTCCATATACTATGACCAACAGAAACGTGTGCAGTGAAATGTAACTTACAAGTTACTTAATACGATGAACTGGTGTCAATTACAATTTTATAACATAAGAATACAATAACAAAGGTACAAAATACATCATTAAAGAACATAACAATACAGATAACATTTGTGGTAAAACAGGCTTTACAAAAGAATAGAAATAAACATGTACATCAGTGTTACAAGAATTATGACATAAGTACATACATAAAACATCAGAATAACTTTTGAAACATCAACTTCACACATGAGCACTAAAACAAAACAGAATAAATAACGTCTAAACATCTCTACAAAGAAAATAACATATTATCAGAAAAATTCTACAACATAAATCTTATTAGCTAAACACTTTAAAGACAGGAAAAAGACAAATGCACAAGGGTACATAAACACATAGCGGAATAATACAAATGGAAAGACAGGGTTCGTTTTCAGTGTGACATTTGGTACTGCAGTCCAACCCAAAACTTCGTTCTGTAGATCTTTCCCCTTATTTCAATATTTGTTTCCACCAAAAAAAAAATCCTATCCAAGCATGCTTTCTGTATTCTGTTCACATCCTCTTTCAAAATTTTTTTTTGGCCAAACCATTTTCTTATAGCTTCCCAATGCATTTCTTCCAATTCATCACAACTCGTTCTCACATATAGCCTACCCCATCTTAAGCTAACTTAAATCTACTGAGCTCAGATGCTAAACTAAGGGACGAGGCAATGCAGCAGCACAAAACAATTAATACAAACAGCAATGACAAAAAATACAGATGGCAAAGCAAGCAGCATAAATTAGCAAAGCAACTGCAATATTACAACTAATATAAGGCAATGCGCAGCAAACAAGAAAAATAAATTCGTAGTAAAACTGGCTTAACAGAGTAATGTAAAGTGAAATTTAGTAGCACTATGCCTGGCAAACAGCAGCAGCACATGCAATAACTTATATCTAAACATGACATAGCTCAAGCAGAAAAAATATTACAGTAAAGACAACAATGCATATAAGGGAAATGTCTATTCACATCTTAATGACTATGTAATTACAGTGGTGCACCACAACTTATTCTACCATAAAAATTACCAAGTACTTGAAAAGTGAATTATGTATGCAGTTCCTGTGAAGGGAAATGTCTTTGTGCTCACTCATTTTTTGGTAAGTGTATTACAAAATTAGTATTTACTGGATCTGTAGACAGAAAATATTTATATTAGTACATCTATAAAATTCTATTTTAACCAATGCTGCAGTGCAGCTAGAAACTAGATATTAAACAAAATGAGTAAATAAATACATAAAGCAAGTCATATGGCACTTCTCTCAACTAGCAAGACAATAGCCGTGAAATGTTTCTCATTGTTTCATTAGGCATTTTAGTAAATACGAGGGCCGTTCAGAAAGTAACCTCCGGTTGATTTAAAAAAATACACCAAGTTAAATAAAAATATTTTAATATATACATCTTACAACTACATCTTTGCACTATTTTTCTACATAGTCTCCATAGCGTTTGAGGCACTTATCGTATCTCTTCACAAGCTTTGAAATTCCTTCTGCATAAAAATCACCCGCTTGTGCCTCGAGCCAGCCTGTGACCGCATCTATGAGCTCTTCGTCGTCATCAAACCGCTATGACCCGAGCCATTTCTTCAAATGCATGAAGAGGTGATAATCACTTGGCGCGAGGTCTGGGCTGTAAGGTGGATGGTTGATAACGTCCCACTTGAAGGACTCAAGAAGGGCCGTTGTTCTGCGAGCAGAGTGAGGACGGGCGTTATCGTGCAAAAAAACGATACCGGAAGTCAGCATACCACGGCGTTTGTTCTGTATAGCCCGTCGTAACTTTTTTATTGTTTCACAGTACACGTCTTGATTAATGGTCGTACCACGTTCCATGAATTCAACCAACAACACCCCTTTGGCATCCCAAAACACCGTTGCCATCAGTTTTCTGGCAGAAAAATCTTGCGAGACCTTTCTTGGTTTGGTAGGCGAATTTGAATGTGCCCACATCTTTGATTGTTCTTTTGTCTCAGGGTTCACGTACTTAATCCAGGTTTCGTCACCGGTTACGATTCTGTTTAACAATGGTTCTCCTTCGTCCTCATAACGTGACAGAAAGTCTAATGCAGAAGCCATTCTTTGAGTTTTGTGGTGGTCGGTAAGAATTTTGGGCACCCATCGTGCACAGAACTTACGGTAACCCAATCTTGCTGTCACTATCTCGTACAAGAGGATCTTAGAAATCTGTGGAAAACCAGTAGACAACTCCGACATTGAGAAACGTCGATTTTCACGAACTTTTGCATCAACTGTCTGAATGAGTTCGTCAGTCACCAGTGATGGTCTACCACTCCTCTCTTCATCATGAACGTTTTCTCGTCCACTTTTAAATAAACGTACCCATTCACGGACAACTCCTTCACTCATAACTCTAGGTCCGTACACGGCACAAAGCTCACAATGAATAGCTGCTGCAGAATATCCTTTGGCTGTAAAAAACCTTATGACAGCACGCACTTCACATTTGGCGGGGTTTTCTATTGCAGCACACATTTCAAACTGCCACAAAAACTAAACTAGCGCAGGTACGACGTTCACTCGACCACGGCTTGATGCCGACTGACCTGTTGAGTGCGTGAACGCACAGATGGCGTCGCTACTCCCCCCACAACCCGCACTGTGACCAATCGGAGGTTACTTTCTGAACCGCCCTCGTATCATAAATTAAGAGCTCCACAGTATAATGATATGTTTTCAAGTTTGAGTGTGTCGTATTTGCGATGCTTTCTACAAAGGAATGTCAATAGCGAGGATAATGGCCTCTTTTTTTTCACCTGTGCCTCTGAAAGGCACACACTAATGGCTTTTTTCCAGGCGACTGTTATGCAGCTGCCCACGACACATTACATGCAGGTAGTCACTTAACTTTCTTACGGAAATATTTACGACAGCAGTTTCCGCTACAGTGACAGTCTCATAAAAAAATATTTCACAGGTCAAGAATTTGCGTTACAAATCTGTAGAAAAAAAATCCTATTGATATAACAGAGTCCAAAAAATTTTCGACGGCACTGTAATACATTCATGCATTTACAAACATTTCATAACTCTTAAAGTACGATTCTTGGTTTCCAACAACCTTTTTCACAAACCAGAGTCCCTAACCACTAATCATTATTCCTTACCTTATTCGTCGACACTTCTTCAATATTTCATCATAACAGATACGTAGCATACTCAAATAACTCATATAGCATCAGCTTATTGATCATAAACATACCGCAACAGCATAATACACATAGTCGTCGTAATAATAACATCATAACACCTCAGTCAACTCTCAAAATCGTCGTAGCTTCCTCCAATAATTTCAAAATCTAAAAAAAATTCTCTTCTCATGTCAGAAGTGTCATCTGCCTCAAATGTACTTTAAAAATCATGATCCCATACCAAATACATCATTCAAAGCTCTCATACTATCACAATGGTTCCGAAACATATGAAGGGTTCACACATTACAGACAAAATACAATTTCATAAGTGTGAAGTTATCCAACGGTGTAATTACTTAAATATCTGTCACTGATGTAGTAAAAAAAAGTTTGTTTCTCTCAGTTAAATGATAAGATAGCCATGTAATTATGCGTCAGAGAAATATGGTACCGATGTGTAAAGTTGTGTAAGCAAATACCATATTAGCTAGGGCTCCTTGTGCTTGCCAAGCACATGATACACAAAGTAAGCGTGTACCCCCCTGAGGATTAATGTAATTATACCCTCAGGTGTTACAGATTACAGCAATGGAATGAAATGTATCATGGAAAACTTTCTTTGTAATTCAAAAATCTTGAAAAATAAATGGTTTAAGTGCAACATTAATCTCTCAAATGCGTGTCCTGTAGCGCTAAATGTGCGTCTTGCTGTAAGATAATTCTGTGGAAGTGTCGTAGTTATCGTTCTCTGTAAGCAAAGTTCTGCTGAATTCAATGTACTTACCTCATCATAAACGAAAGTGAAATGCTTTGCGTATAGATATCATAGTTATTACGCTTATTGCTATGATGAAGAAAGTACTGTCCTGTAACATATTGTTATGCTACGGAAAAGGCAGTCTCATTGTAGCTATACCACAAAAGTTACTACTAAAACATGTTTTACTTTCCAGAATAATACAGAAAAACTGTGCAGATATAAAACAGATACACCGCAAAAGCAACATTGTAAATTGTCACTCATTAGTAGCGTCATGATAAAATCGTGTAGCTGTCACATAAACTAACCACTGTCTCATCTGGTATCTCACAGAAAGTACTTTAAATCCAGAATGTATTTTCAAGTAAACCAAAATGTTGCATTAAAATCTCATTAGCAGTACCAGTATATGTTCTAAGTATGTGAGCCTTATAGTCATTACGTAATTGTGCAACTAACAAGCAAGAATGTACACACACAATAACACTGTGTCGTCTGTTCACTATAACGATGCATTTGTAATCACTGTTTAAATAAGATCTCTTGGTTCTTGATTGGATATTTAACTTCAAACAATGTTGCATGGTAACAGTTTCTCAGTGTGAAAAATTGTACTAATAGCGTGAAGTGAAAGTTTTATGGCAAAGACTAAGTTAAAAAACAGATTTTCTTTCAATAAACGGTTTTGCATGTGAAATGTGGCGTAAACCTTTACTCTTCCTAGTACGCAGAGTTTCATCTTCAGTGGAATTATCATGTGGTATATGGTACATCGGTAAAAAATGCTAAATTTTTTTGTCAAGGGTAGAGTCTATGTAATTTTTCTCAAGCCCAGCCGGCGCACGTGGCTGCCTGCCGGTGCGAGTCATTGTCTGTTTCTTTGTTGGCGTGAGTCGTTATTGGGATTTGGAGATCTAACTTCTACAAATTCACCTTGTTGAGAGTGCCCTGCTCTGTTTGAATCCCGCCAGTTCTGATGCAATTCAGGTCTGTCGTTACGATCATATCGTCTGTCGTCATGTCGGCAGATTCCATAGTTTCTTTCTTGTCGGTCATGTGGTGGAGAATTTCTCCCTGAATCGTAACTGCGAGCTGGACCATTGCGTCTAAAGTTATTCTGTCTCCCTTGATAATTATTTTGGTTCCCAAATTGTCTGTTTCTCTGATTGTCTCTGTGATAGTTACTACCGCAGAGAGGCGGTCTTTCCCTATAATTATTACTACTCTGCCAACGGTTGTCATACGGATGGTGTCTGTTTTGGTCACGATTTACGTTGTAAGAATAGCCTTGTCGTGTATTATTTCTCTCATCGAGGAATTGCGATGGATGTGACCTGTAATTGTAGTGTTCCTGTTTTCGCGTTCCGCGATTGTCATTGTCAATTTCCAGTTCTTGTAACAGTCCCTGAAAAGCTTCAATGTCGTCTCTGCAACGTCCTGCTAAAATAGTATGTCGTAAATGTTCAGGTAATTTGATTAAGCAAATGCGGATGAGTTCTGAGGGGCTGTATGGGTTTGAAAGGTACTGGTCCTTGTGCAACATGTCTTCAAAATATTTCACAAGACTGGAAAATTCAGATTGTTCGAAATGTTTCATCATTATGATGCTATGTTTTACTCGGTCTTGTGTAGCTTGAGACCAATATGCTGAGAGGAAGGCATGGTAAAATTCTCCTTCACTGTGGCAATCGTGAATGACCGATCGCATTCTTACAGCTGGTTCATTCTCTAAGTAGCCACACATAAATTCTAATCTGTGCTGCAATAACCAGTTGGGAGGAAAACAATGAGAGAATTGATGAAGCCATGCTTGTGGAAGAATGTCGTTGCCGGAATTCTTAAATGTTTTGAATTTACGTTTAGTAATAAACAGCTTATAGTCAAATTCATCATGTCGGCGAGTCGCATGTCGGTCATTGTTACGTCGTTTCGGCGGTTCCATTTCAAAATTCGGTGTAGCTTACCAATTTCTTTCATAATTTCCGAAATGTCCTGTGTTATTATTTTGTGGTTGTTCCGTATTTCTATGTCCCTCTTCCCGTACTGGAGCGCGAGTGTCCTCTGAAATATGTAATTCTTGTAGTACTTGTGCCAACTGATCTTGTACTTCCCGGATTTCTCTTTTGTACTGTGTATTGATTTGATTTTGATTTTGTTTGAATTTCTAATTTGTTCATACTCTTCAGTGTCCATGAAGGCTACAGGTCTTGTGTCATTCAGATCATCATCTAGCTTTGTAGATAAGTTAGTGAACTGATCTGAAAGTTCGGCTACTTTATCCGATAGTGAAATTATTTCCCCTGTGTGTTTTTCTGAACCAAGTTTCAGAGTGTCAATTTGTGTTGAAATCATATCTACTGTGTCCTTTAAGTTTTCCTGAGTTTTTGCAAGTTGCGTAAGCGAATCGGTAGATGCAACTGAGTCAATTTTAGCTTGCAAGGTGTCGTGATTTTCATGAACAATAGTTTGCAGTTCTTTTATGGCTGCTTCGTGATTCTGTAATGCTTTTTCATGACGCGAAAAGATAGGTTGGAAATGCTCACAAATTCGTGTTTTACGTCATTACAGACTTTTTGACATTTCGATTCGATGTTATGTAACTCAGTTGTTAAATCTTCACGTGTCTGTTCAAGCGTGGTGTCTAACTTTTGAATATTTTGTTCCATTGTGTCTAACTTTTTAAGATTTTGTTCCACTGTGTCTAACTTTTGAAGATTTTGTTCCATTGTGTAACTGTTGCTGTGTTTGTCTCTGATTTTGTTTCATTTGTTGCATTAATTGCAATAATAATGTATTTGTGTCTGGAATCTGTTCCTTTATGCTTTTCGGCAGTGAATTTGCACCGGCAACATTCACATTTTGACAAGCGGAAAATGTGTCTTGACTCATTTGAGAAAACGGTGAGAACCCAAAACCTGAGTCTACAGTATTTGCAATATTGTGTTCTGTCATTCCCGATTCCTGAGGCGAGCTGTTGCCGAACGATCGATCGATAATGCTTCCCTATTCACTACCTGTTTCACTGTCTACACCATTATTTGACGCCCGCTCCATTTCCCTATGCACAGTTACCAAATTACTACTTTGAATGTCTGTTAATTCATTACACAGTGGTACTGGTAAGCTACGCTCGTCGTCACTATTATTTCTCAGTTTACTTTGGAGCCTAATGTTACGTTTTTCACACGCCATTATTGTCACAATATTTCACACGATAACACAGAAAAGCACAATTTGAAGAGCAAAAATAAGAAAACACATTAACATAGCACTGAAAATAATATCTAGTTAACTGCAAGCGCAGCTGCGAAATACTTGGTGCAAATTTACATGCGTGCCACACCTGTTTTACTGTACAACAATGAAAGACTGCAACTACAAAGGAGATTCTCCCTACAATTACGCGCTAGCAATAAACAAAATCTACACTAATCACACAAACTACAAGAAAAAATCAGAAGATTCCAGTGAGGTATGCTCGGCTAAGGGTAGACATATGGAACGTCCCCTTAGAAAAATTATACATGACTGTGCTTAAACTGACACACAATATTTTTAGCGCAACGCAATCTGACTTTCAATAATCCCTACAAAAGAAAGGCCCTGACTAACATTAACCTATGCCTTTCACAAATCACTTACCTCACAAAAATCTTCGTTACTCGAGCTACTGCAATACAGCGAGAGCCACTACTGCCAGCTAAATAAAAGATTCAAACTACGGAAGTCACTAACTACTGATAGGCATAGTTAGCAAATGAAAGATTTTGATAGAGAACAAACAATGTATTTACCTCAATAGTGTTCAAAAGTCATAATGTATATAGCAGTTCATGATATCCAGTGTTACAAATTTCAAAACTCCGCCATCTATCCCCCCACATCCACCACTGCTGGCGGCTCACCTCCAACTGCGCAATGCTACGCGCTGTTCACATCCAGCTGCCCAACACTACAATGGCGAATATTACAACAATGCAAACCAGCCACAGACAGCACACAGCACAGCCAGTGATTTTCATAAAGAGCGCTACGTGGCGTTACCAATCAAAAAACTAAACAGTCTACTTACAATTTCTCCCACTGTGTGACAAGACTGTCGGTGTCGCCATCGAGAAATGCTCGCGGTTGCCTACGGAACAATGGTTATTCCTAGGTCTTCAGCACTCCGTCTCAAGCAAGTCGCTGGCCACGAATTTCTGTATGGTGCGAAAAGTGGCATTTAGCACTAAACAAAGAAAAGTGCGAGGTCATTCTCATGGGTACTAAAAGTAATCCGATAAATTTTGGGTATACGTTAAATCGCACAAATCTAAGAGCTGTCAATTAGACTAAATACCTTGGAATTACAATTACGAGCAACTTAAATTGGAAAGACCACATAGATAATATTGAGGGGAAGGAGAAACAAAGACTGCGCTTTGTTGGCAGAACACTTAGAAGATGCGACAAACTGTGGTGTGCGTACTGTAAGACCTTCGGTACACACACCATCAGATTATTTGAATTGTCATTCTAGCGAAGTAGGCGAGTGTCAGCAATATGTCTCGTGGTCTTATTGTGGCGTGTTTATCTTCTGCCGTTAGGTCAGACGATAGAAATGACACTTGCACGCTTAGAGTAGCAGATTGACGGCGATCAACTTTAAACAGAACTTGATTAATTTTCAAACACATTTATTAAAATAATAACAAGCATAAAAATAACTTAACTTGGTTCTGGATGCTATTTACAATTGACAATCTGAAGTTCCTTTGGTCTTGGAACGTTAATCTTATTCTCACATATCTCTGATACTTGACAAAGTGTCTATACATTTCTCTTCATGGCTATGTACAGGAATATGATAATCTTATTAGGCGCAGACTGAAACTTGACTACAGAATAATGCAGACTGATGCAGACTAATGCAGACTGACTAATCGGAGGTCTGTACACTCGTTATAATACCTCGCGCGTTCAGGTATCACTGCGCGAGTGTGACCTGCGAGGAGAAAAGGTTCTATGTTAGCAGCAATCTCATTGGCTGCGTTACATATTAATACGCTGATCGGCTAAAGCAGAATTTGGTCCGCCTCTAAGACAGCACCATCTCGTAGTGCGGAGACGGACGAGCGCTGCACCTGCGCTGTTGTGCTTAGCGGGGCGCGCTCTATTGGGCAAGTTGTGTATGCGCTGACTACGCGGAACTACGTACACAGCACAAACCCACTAAAGCGACAGCCTACATTACACTTGTCCGTCCTCTACTGGAATATTGTTGCGCGGTGTGGGATCCTTACCAGGTAGGATTGATAGAGGACGTCGAAAAAGTGCAAAGAAGGGCAGCTCGTTTCTTGTTATCACGCGATAGGGGTGAGAGTGTCACTGATATGATACGCGAGTTGGGGTGGCAGTCACTGAAACAAAGGCGGTTTTCTTTGCGGTGAGATCTATTTACGAACTTTCGGTCACCAACTTTCTCTTCCGAATGCGAAAATATTTTATTGACACCTACCTACGCAGAGAGAAATGATCATCATAATCAAATAAGAGAAATCAGAGCTCGAACGGAAGGATTTAGGTGTTCCTTTTTCCCAACCGCCATTCGAGAGTGAAATGATAGAGAAGAAGTATGAAAATGGTTCAATGAACTAAACCTGTGAGGAGATGGCGTGAATCGTGCTTGGGTAGCTCAGGGGGTACAGTACTTGCCCACGAAAGGCAAAGGTCTCGAGGTCGAGTCTCGGTCCAGCACACAGTTTTAATCTGCCAGGAAATTTCATGTAGAATGTCTTTCTTCAAGGCTCCAGAAAGGTGGAAATTGCATGTGAAGAGATTTGGACTGTTGGAGGATGCGAAAGGCTTGCAACGGGACATCCTCCTCTAGCATTACTTTTCCTCAATAGTAGTTCAAATGGTTCAAATGCATCTGAGCACCATGCGACTTAACTTCTGAGGTCATCAGTCGCCTAGAACTTAGAACTAATTAAACCTAACTAACCTAAGGACATCACACACATCCATGCCCGAGGCAGGATTCGAACATGCGACCGTAGCGGTCGCTCGGCTCCAGACTGTAGCGCCTAGAACCGCACGGCCACTCCGGCCGGCCTCAATAGTAGTTGTCGATACCAGTATTATTTTTCGAATTTTGGACAGGTCAGTATTATCTCGGTTGCTATTCTGAAAACTTTCATATAATTTTATACACAGTATGTTATATCTGAAGCTAAAATTTATGAAAAGGAATTACTTTATACAATATTTTAGTTTCGATGTTATAATCGATCAATACTAGTTCTGAATGTACATTTCAATTTTCTTTTAGAATCATTTGAAATTACGAATTATTTGTACACTTAAATTTCTATTAACAATTACTGTACTGTTTACTACGTTTATTTCGCGATTCATTTATGAAATAATAATCGAAATTAAGAATGTAACGAAAACTAGTAGGAATTCATTTGTCAAGAAAAATTGTATTCCTTAGGAATATTGTTATTTCCGCAGAGTGTGAGAGTCTTAAGCTTGCCTCTGATGTGATCGGACATACTTTTATATAATAGGTATGAACAACGTAATTTCAGCTTTGTTAATGTGGAAAATCAAAATACTTTATGACATGCTAAAATGTGAGAAAATCAGTGGAAAATATGAGATTTCACTATGCAGCGGAGTGTGCGCTGATATGAAACTTCCTGACAGATTAAAACTCTTTGCCGCACCGAGACTCGAACTCGGGACCTGGTCGGAGACGAGATACTGGCAGAACTGAAGCTGTGAGTACGGGTCGTGAGTCGTGCTTGTATATCTCAGTTGGTAGAGCACTTTCCCGCGAAAGGCAAAGGTCCCGATTTCGAGTCTCGGTCCGGCACACAGTTTTAATCTGTCAGGAAGTTTCTGCGGAAAATATATTTACGTAAAAATTCTGCAACAACAATCTTCCATTTTATTTAGTTCGAACCAACTGTGAGGACTTGATGTTAGATTTTCAGCTTCAAGAATCAGACCCCTAGATAAGAAGAACTGAAGCGATCTCAGCAAGACGAGGTAAGTAAACTTGAAAGTTTATTGTAATCTTTGCTCCTCTTAAATCTTCATAAAAGACTTTGCTTATTAATTGCTTAGACTGGGCGTTGTTTAATGTGGACAAGAGATGGAAGAAGGCAGGAGGGGGGCGATTACAGGTTTACCATCGAAACTTCTGCAGCGTACTCGAAAATCGTGGCAACATGTCGGCCTGGGAAGCCTTTACACTTCCTCCATACAGTAGTGGCCTCTCCCACGCGATTTCCATATTTTTTGAGGAAACGTATTCTTCAAATGCCTCTGAGCGCTATGGTACTTAACTTCTGAGGTCATCAGTCCCCTAGAACTTAGAGCTACTTAAACATAACTAACCTAAGGACATCATGCACATCCATGCCCGAGGCAGGATTCGAACCTGCGACCGTAGCAGTCAGGCGGTTCCAGAGTGGAGCGCCAAGAACCGCTCGGCCACTCCGTCCGGCGGAAACGAATTCGTGGGCGTCAATTTGTTTCGGATGCGGAGATGCATGCTTGGGTACAATCATCGTTCCACTGGCAACCGCAAAAATTTTCTACCCTATGACTACATCGAGCTATTCTCTTTAAAGAGAACCGTGGATAGTCCAATTACCAAAGGTGCGAGCAGCATAAGCTAAGGAAACGTTTACTCGCATGGAATGCTAGTTAGAGACCCTACTGCTCAACGGAATATCCGTCAGACAACTCAAGTGGGATAAATGTGTTACAGTCTGTATCGTTACACGCACGTAGGCGAGTTGTTTGGCAGACTAGAATTGGCTTGAGTTGAGGTGAACTTGTTGTGCAGCTGAACAGTATCCGGCGGCCGAAAGGCACGCTGCGTCGGGTCCTGCAATGTGAATGGGACGGCCCTGCCCAAGAACAAAGGCGGTCAGCATCGCTGGATATCGAATGTGGACAGCAGTTGCTCGCTCAGCCGGAGGACAGACAGTACACCGGTAATGCTGGAGTATAAGACAGCCTTAGACATGGCTACTTGCAGCTCTTAGAACTTTACTGCATGTTTCGGTTTACACTTCTGTCTGTGCTATAAATGGTCATCATTTGACCCATTTCTGTTCAGCTGAGATTTATTTTCTTGAAGAAAAATTATTCAACGTAATTTTCTCGTGTCGTCTATGTCAATTACATACCTTAGAACACAAGCCCTTTGTTAATTATTCATTTATCTTTTATTTAGTATTTTTGTTTAATTATTCACAGTTCTACCCAGTTCGCAGACTGTCTGACTGCAAGATCACAGCTACAGATTGTTATTTGCAACGAGTTAGATGCTCTATGACTACATCGAGCTATTATTTTTTAACAGAGCCGTGGATAGTTCAATTACCAAAGATGCGAGCAACAGTAGATAAAGGAACAACTGGTTTGTTCGCATGGAATGCTGATTGGAGAAGCTACTTCTCAACGGAAAATCCGTCTGGTAACGTTGCAAGTGGGATAAATGTGTTAACAGTTACAGCGAGTACTTTTACAACGGTAAGCAATTTACTTACTTTATAGGGTTATGTACATCAGTTGGTAGAATCACTTCGTGGTCCGTCTCACTGTCTCTCTGTCTGTCTGACTGTCTGTCCAACTGTCCAGACCACTTTTTCTCAGGAATGGCTAAAGGTAAGCCGCGCGGGATTAGCCGAGCGGTCTTGGGCGCTGCAGTCATGGACTGTGCGGCTGGTCCCGGCGGAGGTTCGAGTCCTCCCTCGGGCATGGGTGCGTGTGTTTATCCTTCGGATAATTTAGGTTAATTAGTGTGTAAGCTTAGGGACTGATGACCTTCGTAGCTAAGTCTCATAATATTTCACACACATTTGAACATTTTTGCCACATGCTAAAGTCTACGGTCCCTTGGCGGTATGAAAACTGAAACATCTAATTCAATGCAGTCACAAGATGCTATCAGTTAAGTCACGTAAAATTTCATGAGAAGTAAAGGATGAAATCCGAAAATTGTTGAGTTATAAATATATCCGTTTGTTAACACCCCTTTGGCTTAGGAACGGGTAGAAGTGTCATGTTTAAATTTATGTCAAATACTAAGGTCTACAGTCCCTCGGTGGTGTAAGAAATTTAAGCTTCCTAGTCAGTGCAATCAAAATATGCGGCCATTTTCGTCACGAATTTTGACACTCACGAACTCATTCAGCAAAAGCTACGGTTGAACGACACACAACCATGTCGGGCGTGTTGGTTCATTGGCGCCGGCATGGTAGCTCAGCATGTTCGGTGTCTTCTGTAATAAGAAAAGATCGTTTGAAGTATTCAACGATGAACTTGAAGGAGTGTCCGCCCAGACTAAATGCAGAGCGCAATATCGGATAAAAGTTGTTAACCGCGTGCGAGGGACAGAGAGGTCTCAAGATCGAATCTCAGTTGGTCCATGCGTCTTTCGGCTTTCGTTTCAACATAGCCCTCATCGTTGTAAGATGTTATACATATGAGTGGTCTCCGGTTTTTCGGATGCATCAGGCATAACGGACATTACTCATGTCTACAATTCTATGGGTGTAATGGCTGTCTGATGATAAAGTTTCAGTGCGAACTCCCACGAGAGTCAGAAATCTGCGAGTAGGGGGTTAATGGGCGGGGGTCCTTGTGGTGTACCGACCGTGAAGTTTGGAAGTCGCTGAAGTGGTATCAGATAGAAAGACCTGCACCAGGCTGTTAAGCCATACGAAATTAGTATTATCACCTGTATGCATTACGAAATTTTTGTACGGAACCCTCGAAGCACGAGTCCTGCTGGCACTTGTCGTGTTTTTTTTATCTATCTCGTTTCCATTTGACTCGCAGTTATATATTGACCACCCCAAATAACTCTTTGTTCAGAAGCAAAGTAAAAAAAAATTATCAAACAAATCTTCTTTAGCTACGTTAACAAGCATCATGGCCTTTCTTGAAGATATGAACAACCGTACGTCTTTCTTAAATAGCATCCAATATTACTTATTCAGTAATCCACTTTCGCTGCTCAAGACCGGTCCAAAAACGTATCAAAGTGTACCATTCACGTAAACGTGATGACATTAAAAAGATAAACCAAAACTGACTTTCACTCTCCTGTTCCAGTACACAGTGCAGTTAGCCGGAGTAACGTAACACGTCCACTTGCTTGAGTTGACGGTAAACAAACTGAAACACACACAAAAGAAAGTCCTCACCTCTCGTTCAGTCCAGGTAAAAAATTTGGAAATTTGTGGTAAGGACTATGGGAACAAACGGCTGACGTCTTCGGACCCTAGGCTTGCGCACTACTTAATCTAAATCAAACTAACTAAGGACAACACACACACCGAGGCCCGAGGGAGGACTCGATCCTCCTTCAGGGGGGAGCCGCGCGAAGCGTGACAAGACGCGCCAGACCGCGCGGCTCTCCAGGTGAGGGTTTGTTTGCGTAGGTGCAATGTACAACACCGAGCAGAAAGTAGAAATGCTACTCATGCGAAGAGAATGTAAGTCAGTACCACACCAAATGTAACAATGTTTTGTTATTTGAAGCATGAGTATATGTAAGTACCGCAGAAAAAAAAAATTGAACAACGAGTTACTTCGTTAAGCTGTGACAAAATTTTTATGAGCGATTTTTTTCTGGTAATTAGGTAATACCTTACTTGACGATGGCTATATTAATGGTGTGGCCGCGTTTGCATTTAAAAGATTAATTGTGATACCTATGTTTGTACTGCGGTTATAACTCCACCACTGCTCTTTATTTACGTTCTAAAACTATTTTGTTAACCAATTATGGTATAAAGCAACAGTGCAGTGTTACCCTCTGAAAGGAATTCTGTTGTGTTGACCGTGATGTACCTAACAGAGGTGGCTTATGGGAAGTGAAAGTCAGAATTACGTAAATATTTTAAACAGTAACAAACAATACTTCACCTATCCACACTGCTCAAAGAATAAAGAAAACGGTCGCCAGCCTAATTAGGCATGAGAACAATTAATATTCTTGTTCAGGAAAATAGATATGAGTAACTTTAATGAACAGACACAGCTTATACTTTATCACACGAAAGTGCAATGAACTCTGTTACTGGCAGATGTCGACGTTAAAGAAGGCTATTTGCATAAGTACGACAGATAATAACATACACTTTTGCCTTCAAGGATTGGTCAAACTGAATGGTTTCAATAATATTACTATTAAAGTGCGCTTTAGAATCATAAATTGGACATAGATTTAGTATCACTTTTCAAACACATTCCCATCTGACATGAGATGTGAATAAAGTTCACTGCAAAATTATAAATTGGGCATAGGTTTAGTCTTTCTTTTACCAATTACTTTTCTAACTGTCATGGGAATAAAAAAAACGTCCACTAGCAAACTATTTCTCACCGTTCTCTGAATAAAAGAAGTTACTGTTTTCATAGATAGTGGTCTTTCTGTTAATTGTTATCTATCATTAGCACCATGGACAAACTGTGGATCCCGTTACACTATTAATACACACTTTCAATACAGAAGAGAAATAAGCGCTTAGCAAGTACGAGTATATAACTTTCCACAATTGCAGTTCTCAACTTCTACTGCAGTGAGACACATAATTGACATATTTGTAAGATACTTACTCACCTTTTGCAATTTAGAACAGACAGCCCTATGATCATTAACCACGAAAAACTTTATAAGCCTCAGTTTTAAGAATTTTTAAATTTTTTAAAAGTAACAGCAAATTCTTATAACGCCTGTTTGAACTACTCTACTGCTTTATATTCAATTATTTATTTTAGTCTTTGGAAAGCAGTTCTGATTGCATGATTACTTTCAACAAACATCATTTACTTTAGCACACTCTTTTGCCACATTAACTTTAACTTTCTTGTTACTATATTCAAGGGGCGTTAATTAGTAAAACACTGGGCTTTAATATTTTTTCCATAAGGACATTCGGTAATCACTTTAGCATGGGAAGGATCCTAAGTGGATATGTGACAGAGGATAAATCAAGATAAGTTTTCATAAATAGTCTTTTTGTTTACCTTATAACTGAAAACAAATAAATCACCCTTCACTTTACATTTCTACGATTCTTGTGGCGAGTGCATGTTGGTAGGTGGATTTGCAGGTAGAAATGCTGGACTCTGTCATTTCTTGGTCACGATTTTAGATACCAATTCCAGAATAGTTCCAGCTATTTATCCATTCATCCGAAAACGGCACGAAGAGCCTTTCTCGGCACCAACACAATAAACAACTTTTACATGAGCAGTTGGCTGCTAGGTTGCTCGTCCCAGACGAACTCGTTGTCCCACCTCCTTCCTTCATGCCAACCACATTTTGAGCGCGCTGCATGATTCCGTTCCCGAGGGGAACCGCTACACCTTTTATACATATAACGAACTAAGAACACCAAGTGAGGATCAGCAAATATAGAGTAACAAGACATTTTGAACAACACATATAATTTGCACATATTGACAGTTCAACATAAAATTATTTGAACAAATTTTCAGTTACATATAATAATTTTTGTTTCCCTCCAAGTGAGGCAAAGTGTTTAACTAATAAAGATAATACATTACATAGGATTAAACCAGGACATCAAACTTTCTACAAAGAAAATAGTACACATTTTTATACAGTATCGAATTAATCATAGATTAATTACAGAAGCTCAACGATGGAATGTTGAACAAAACAGAAAGCAAAAATGAATCAGCAAAAGGTATGTAGAGTCTAAGCTACGATGTCGCACGGTGACTGCTGTTTCTACTGCTTCCTTCACTATACTTAGAGTAAAATGAGCGTGCGACTGACGTCTCCGGCAACAGATGCCAGTTCTAGCCATGTACCAACTCCGCGTCATCGCTAAGTTAACCGTTTTGTTCGTACATGCAAAGCCTTGTCAAGAGTGGATGCCGGTAACGCTTTACCGGCACGGTAACTTTATGTTATTTTACTCCAGCAGTACTGCTCTCTCTCTCCCTCTCTCTCTCTCTCTCTCTCACACACACTCTATCTATGCATCTCTCTACCGAAGGAAACGTCTTAGTCAATAATCTGTAAATACATAGATCATTCCATTTGTAGTGCACACGCAAAGCGCAAGCGACCAAGCGTCATGGAGCCTATTTGCTGTCAACACAACCAACCCTCCACACCTCCCTTTTGGTGTTATCTGTCAATCACGAAATTATTTGAACCACACCGTGCCACCTGGTGATTAAAATCGTTGGTATGTATCCCTCCCAACACAAAAAGTGGTTATTATGTTAACAAACAAACTGACGTCAAAAACGGAAAGAAATGCATTGAATGTATTCGAAATTGCGACTTCAGTTGCACAATGGATTAGTGAGAATGACACTTTGTGCCGGACCGGGACTCCAAGTCGGGTTTCGCGCTTATCGTGAGAGGTCGCCTTAACCACTTAGGCTAGCCGAGCACGGCTTCAGGACCGTCCCAAACTTCCATGTGTGTCTAGGTCAAGTTGTTGCACAATTTCTACCTTCCGCACAGGAAGAGACTTTCATTGTTACTGTTCCGGTCTGGTCCTTCATACATCGCATAGTACATCGCGTAACACAGACACTGCATATACTGTACTATAAAAGCGGTAATGATGGCACAATGATCAGTGCCACAAGATGGTTTCCCTCTTTCCTTTACTCAAGCACACTGTCGGCTGTATCCTTGATCACCAAGTGCATTCTCTAGTGACCCATGCTGCTACACTTTTCTGTAACCGATTATTGAAGATTAATTGATATTAATAATTTCGTCAGAAAACATTAATTCGTGATCCACCCACAATGCTGTGTAAGGTCTCGAGCTTATTCTTGGTATTCGATGAGCTTGAGATGAATTCAGTTTTCATTCGATGAGTCTTACTTCATATATGTACACCGGATACTTTCCCAGACAGAAGACTTTAATACTCAATATGTTAGGCCATGAGGTTCAAATGGGCCTGAGCATTATGGGGCTTAACTTCTGAGGTCATCAGTCCCCCAGAACTTAGAACTACTTAAACCTAACTAATCTAAGGACATCACACACATCCACGTCCGAGGCAGGAGTCGAACCTGCGACAGTAGCGGTCGCGCGGTTCCAGACTGTAGCGCCTACAACCGCTCGGCCACCCCGGCCGGCTTAGGCTATGAGGTTTCTAGCTTATATTTGCTATTCGATGAGAGTGATGTGAGTTCCCTTTTTACTCGATGAGTCATACTTCACACCTGTACCCTGTTTCAGACAAAAGTCTTTAACAGTCGGTATGTTACGCCACAGAGGTTCTGTGTACAAGCAATGCTATCTTTGGTTGTCAGTAGTATCGTCGTTGCCTGTGTAGCTCTTGAGATAACTGAATGAGAGGATCTGCTGTTCACCATGTTGGTGAGCCCTGTGGGAGTAACTAGTAGCACACAGAGATCCAAACGCAGAGAATGTTTAATTTTGGAAATTTGGTTTTGTAAAGAGTCGGGTCGGCTAGATTCATTTTCGAGATGAGATTAACTAAAACTAGTCGGCTCACATCAATTATAGGTTCACTACTCCTTTACCATTTGATTAATGAATTACATGTCACAATTACATTCTTATAGAAGACGTGAACTTTGTAAAGATTGTTGTAACAGACATAAGTCAGTTTCATAATACAGTTTTTAAATGCGAGTATCTTCCATACCATTCAATAAAATCAGTTTTTCTCCACCTACCTGTTACTAAAGTTTTACTTTGTAATGGTGTGTCACCGTATTGCACTTAGCGGAACACAATTGCTCAAACCTTAAGGTACGATGTGCCTAGCATACTTGCTTTCCCGTACACTGCACTTGGGCAAGGTTTTCCTTTACTTGGTTCGCTGCTGCGCTCCATTTTAACATTCACCACTTTAGTACAGTATCGAATTTCCGTTGCCAGAAGGTAAGTCAGTAACGTTTTTTGGGGCTAGTTTAAAAATACTTTTAGGACATAGTAAGATCATCAATTGTCAAGCACAGCATTTCAAAATCGTTGTCAGGGTCAGTTCAGTCAAAGCTTGTCCATACCCCATTTCTTTTGTCAGACATTCCTACTCTTACAGTGAAGTGCTACATGTGCACGTGTGTTTCATTTAATGTTGGGAATTTTACTTAGATTGGGTGGGTAAATTTCAGAGCATTTTCATAGAACCATTTGGGGGTTTAATTCTTTCGCAGTTCAGGTTGTTAATCTGTGCTGGATTTTTACTGTTTTAGTTTTGTGTTTGAACTGCAAGACACGTACTGTAACGTCGTATTGTAGCGCTGTTCACTGCACCACACCACACTCAGTTTCATATGATAGCTTATTTCGAACACAGTTTTATGTTTTCTAATTATTTCAGTAAAAGTTAATTGGAGTACAGTTACACTATTTCATTTTGATTTGTCGACTCTTCATCAAATAGCGTTTACATAAGCACACAACTTTCGCTGCTCGGTAGACGGAACGTTCACGTTACAGCATACACGCACCTGTGTACAGACACCAACAAACAAAATAGTATAGCTGTTCCTTTCTCTTCCTCGCAAGACATAAGTACTTTTAAATCTTTTATCGATCAAAGAATTAAAAATTTCCACCTTGATGGAACGCTTTTACCGCTTACAATATTGCTTTCATTTGACGAAAATATTCCACTACACCTCGTTAACTCACGTGGGGATTGGAATATTCTGTAATTGAGCTGTAATGGGCATCAGATAGTTTTTCGTGGTCTGATAGAAAAGGCAGGCTTCATGTACTTAAACTTCGCTATAACCTGCCCCTTCTCAGTACCGTAAGTCAGTCTACTTTAAGAAGAAAAAAGGAATTACAGCATTTAATAAAATATCTGAGGGTATGTGCTGATATCTGCTGTTCACTAAAGTATGAGAGATTTAATAACACATAACTCCTTTGTTAATAGTTGCAAATAATTTCCTTACTTCTTCAAAATTCAGCGGAAGTAGACAGATGGCACATTTCCTGTGAATCCTGTTTTCTCTCTAAATCTAAGTCATCCAGTTCTCGGAGCCGCACTATGGGTTTTATCACTCCGGTTCTGGTCTTGTGGCCAATGCAGCGTGAGAAACATTTCACCGAAAGCGACTGCCACAAATTGGCAACGTCCGAAATCACGCTAATTGTACCTTTTTTGATCCCGTTGGCTTTCATTCCACAGAAGTAGTTTTCGCAGAACGTAAATACCCGATAAAGGCGTCCATTCAAGGGAGGAAAAGCGACTAACTGGAAAATGGATCGTCGCAAAACCTTTGCTCGACGAAGTGTACGCTTCGTGAGACCACATTTCGTGATAACTGTTATTACTAATATAAGTCTTCATACGAAAATACAACATGTATCTCATAAGTTAGATTTAAGAACGAATATAAAATGGACAATGTCTGTTAAAAATGTGTGCATGCACGTGTGCAGAGATAAAGGCGTGGACTTCCAAGTAACGTCAAGAAGAAAAGAAAACATGCTCTGAAGTAGATTGATTTTATGCAACCAGTTCAGTGCAGTGCACATAAAGACATGTTACAATGGAATGCCGCAGCAAACATTAAAACACAAATTTGTAAGACAAACTGCAAAAGGCGACGATATACTGGAGATCCACCTGATGCTTGTGCAAGTGCGCCAAACAAAACCTTTGAGGGGGAAATTTGTTTATGACTGGTTCGAACGCTTTCAGGGAGGAAGGAAAATTCGTCGACCTAATTGAATAAAACAGTAATAAACATCCGGTAAGTGAGAGAAGTTGGGCTAAATCTGCGAGCTTCTACGAGCATCATATCGTAGGCATAGGACAACACTAAAGACGACGTTGACGGCATCATTCACAAAGATTTGGATAGATCATAGATGTGATTGTAAGGTGACAAGGCCGTATTTGGCAGATGATGATGGAAGCAGTATGTCATGTGGTTTAGGATTCCTGGAGGGTTTTAACCAACAACATGCTATCCAAGACATTGTAACGAATACTATGGTCATCGGTAAAATGTAGTTTCACAGAAAATGCGGATTTGCCGCCCCCCCCCCCCGGCCCCCCCCCCCTCCCCGTCCCCCCACACACACACACTAGCTACACGGTGGGTTACAGTAAATGAAACTTCCCACCTTAAAGATGTTCCCAGATTAACGAGCACGGTGTATTTTAGCAAGAAATGGCCGCGGTCACTTTCCCTAGCATTCTAAAGATGTCCCGTAGCCAATGTCCCTCTTGGTTTCTTCTTCGTCGGTAGCGAGCTCTAGAGCCTGTGTCATAAACAGTGCATAATAATGTGACGAGTGGCTAAGATTAAGCACTAAGCATAATAACAATTGTAAAATGTTAGGATGATAACTAATCTTGTTTTATTTCACTGATCGCAAAATTAGTAAAAACTATTTCTAGAGTCAGTCTCTCATTAATATTCATAACAAGAGTCCCGGTCATTAATCATTATTACTCGATCGCCGCAAAATTCACAAAAAGACTTCACACGATCTTAGTATCAACATGAGACCACCCAAATATGTCTCCCGAGGAAACTTTTACAATTAATTCTCTATTTAAGCGGAGTTGCACTTGACACATTAGTTCGCTTGTTGATACATCGAAAACCTATCGTAGACTGACTTGGATTAATACAACATCGCGCAAGTACGTCATCCAAGGCAATTCCTCAACGAACTATCCGTCATTACGTGAGATCAGATTTCATACATGGTTTCGTGACTTACCTCCTCGTAAACCGATCATAGACTGGTAGTGGCCTATCTCAGCAGTTTAGCGTCTGTCCTCTCTGGGCGCGTTTGTGATAGATCCAGCTTTTCCGTCAATAAGAGCTGACAGCGACTAAATTTCGTAATTAGTAATTCTTTATGAATTGACTGATATTGAAATTATTGTTAACAAGATCTCTTTGGAAGCAAGGTGATCAGAATCGTTGAAGCTGTATATTAATATTTAAACAGTAAATATGGATAATACAAGACTCGCTTCGTGGCACACAGCTCCAGTGCGATGCGGCCATTCTCGCCCGGCCGTTCTCACGCCGTGTGTCCATCTGGCGCGCCTTCCTGAGTCCGCCTTGTGATCCTTCTACTCGCTAGCCTCCCGTAACAAAATCTTGCTGTACTCTGCATTAAAACATAGCCACAGGAATGTAATAAACGTGGGCAGAGATGTGGATAAACGTAATAAACTTTCGATGAACGACGTGTCAAGTAAACGTCGTACCTTGACAGAGACTTTCATATTCTTCGTCATAATAGCGGTTGCTCTCCCGCACATCAGAATCAGGTTTTGCGTCAATGTCTTATGAGCGGTCGCAAACCACATCACCTTCAGTGAACAATTGTATTGAGCCACACTGTCCAGATCCGTCAGATTTCCTAGAATCGCCGGATGATTAAAGAAACATAAGCCGAAATGAGTAAGAAACTCGACAAATCACAGGAAGAGAACAGGAAATCATAGGAAGAAAATAGTAAATCACTTAGGGAAGACATTAAAAGTAAACTTCCACCAATAATTAGCAGTTTTGCAATTAGATTAAGTGACTCTGAAACAGAACACGAAAACGTAGAAATAAACTAGCGTAATGACAATGACGAATTGTTAGCTAAAATCAACATTGTGTTTTCGAGTGCGATAGTTACACAGATAAAAGACCAGAACGAACAGCTAAATACACTCCTGGAAATGGAAAAAAGAACACATTGACACCGGTGTGTCAGACCCACCATACTTGCTCCGGACACTGCGAGAGGGCTGTACAAGCAATGATCACACGCACGGCACAGCGGACACACCAGGAACCGCGGTGTTGGCCGTCGAATGGCGCTAGCTGCGCAGCATTTGTGCACCGCTGCCGTCAGTGTCAGCCAGTTTGCCGTGGCATACGGAGCTCCATCGCAGTCTTTAACACTGGTAGCACGCCACGACAGCGTGGACGTGAACCGTATGTGCAGTTGACGGACTTTGAGCGAGGGCGTATAGTGGGCATGCGGGAGGCCGGGTGGACGTACCGCCGAATTGCTCAACACGTGGGGCGTGAGGTCTCCACAGTACATCGATGTTGTCGCCAGTGGTCGGCGGAAGGTGCACGTGCCCGTCGACCTGGGACCGGACCGCAGCGACGCACGGATGCACGCCAAGACCGTAGGATCCTATGCAGTGACGTTGGGGACCGCACCTCCACTTCCCAGCAAATTAGGGACACTGTTGCTCCTGGGGTATCGGCGAGGACCATTCGCAACCGTCTCCATGAAGCTGGGCTACGGTTCCGCACACCGTTAGGCCGTCTTCCGCTCACGCCCCAACATCGTGCAGCCCGCCTCCAGTGGTGTCGCGACAGGCGTGAATGGAGGGACGAATGGAGACGTGTCGTCCTCAGCGATGAGAGTCGCTTCTGCCTTGGTACCAATGATGGTCGTATGCGTGTTTGGCGCCGTGCAGGTGAGCGCCACAATCAGGACTGCATACGACCGAGGCACACAGGGCCAACACCCGGCATCATGGTGTGGGGATCGATCTCCTACACTGGCCGTACACCACTGGTGATCGTCGAGAGGACACTGAATAGTGCGCGGTACATCCAAACCGTCATCGAACCCATCGTTCTACCATTCCTAGACCGACAAGGGAACTTGCTGTTCCAACAGGACAATGCACGTCCGCATGTATCCCGTGCCACCCAACGTGCTCTAGAAGGTGTAAGTCAACTACCCTGGCCAGCAAGATCTCCGGATCTGTCCCCCATTGAGCATGTTTGGGACTGGATGAAGCGTCGTCTCACGCGGTCTGCACGTCCAGCACGAACGCTGGTCCAACTGAGGCGCCAGGTGGAAATGGCATGGCAAGCCGTTCCACAGGACTACATCCAGCATCTCTACGATCGTCTCCATGGGAGAATAGCAGCCTGCATTGCTGCGAAAGGTGGATATACATTGTACTAGTGCCGACATTGTGCATGCTCTGTTGCCTGTGTCTATGTGCCTGTGGTTCTGTCAGTGTGATCATGTGATGTATCTGACCCCAGGAATGTGTCAATAAAGTTTCCCCTTCCTGGGACAATGAATTCACGGTGTTCTTATTTCAATTTCCAGGAGTGTATAATGGTAAAAAAATTAGTGAACAAGTGGAAACTTTGACATTAAATTCTGAAGAACAGAAAGGAGAGTTAAGCATAATTAAAGGAAATGTTGATGACCTGACATGGGAAATGGCAAATTTGTCAGCTAGTGCAGATGGATATTCAAATGACACAGAGCCAGTACAGTTTTAAGACACAGCAGAATACCAGTCATCAACAAATTTTAAAGACAACCAGAGGAAAACTAATCGGGAAAATACACGTATTGCAACACTATGAATGAAAAAGTCGAGCCTATGGAAAGAAAGCTTAACCGCGAAGACGAAAAGTACGAATTGGACCTTTTACATTCATGTTCAGAAAACGTAGATGACCAAGCAAATCTACGGTATTTAGGTGATTTCCCATGAGAACAGTACTACACATCTTGATAGACAAAGAATCGGTGACGTGGTGCGATAAAGAACAGTCTGATTCACACAAAAATGGTAACTTCCACAAGAAAACCTTTTTGACAGTAAGTAAATTCAAAGATGTCAGGATTTACAGTAACAAAATTCACCCCCAAGCTCGGATTGATCACTTCCTATATTCTTTACCACCAAACTGGTAATTTAAGAACAAATTAGAATTTCTCTGTGGTTACGTGGAAAATGAACCTGCAGCAAAAATGCGTTCAATATTGACAGATTTCCAAAGCCTAAATGATTTCTACAGAGCATTTTTGTCAGCCTGATGGTCGCAGGCCGCACAAGTTCGGGTAAAACATAGCATTATAATGTTACGAAACTTGAACAGTGTGAATTCTCCAGCCCAGAAAAATACTTTGAAGACATGGTACCCTGAAATCAGTACTTATCAAGCCATACAGTCCGTCAGAACTAATTCGTATTTGTTTAGCAAAGCTACCTACACATCAGGGACACGTAATTTTCGCTGGCAACGTGAAAATGATTTAGAAGCATTTCAAACATTGCTCCAGGAACTGGAATTGAATAGTGAGAATAGCTTAAAGGGAAAACACAATAACTGTCACGACAGAAACTATGACACGCATGATGCTTTTGTACCGCATGAAAACAAAAACAATGAGAGCTCGCTTAACAAAACAACCACAGAAACAATTTCAGACGGGAAAACCGACATCGTCCATAAGACGTACAATTCTCGCAGCTGAATAATAACTACCGTGATACAAGTAACTTCCGTGCCATAACTATGAGTGTTATAATAGCCATCATAGGAATTACAGTAGTGAGAACAATGTAATCATAATCATCATGACGAACAAAATACTCGCAGACGACATTCAAACTCAGATAACGCTAATTCTCATCGCCACAATTCAGGTAGATAAAAACAGCAAAACACATGGCTTAACAACAGTTATACAGATAGCAACCAACACAGCCACAGTAATCAACATCACAATTCACATTGGCAAAATTCTGGAAGGGTAAGTTTAGCGCGACAGATATATACAATTGGAAGTCAGATCACCAAATCCATGAGATAATCAACGACGAGGAAACATTACGGGACAGCGACTCGCGACTGCTGCAGCAAGCAATGCTGTGGATCGTACAAAAAATGCCGGTGCAGGAAATTTGAATTTTGTGCGTTTTGAAGACATTTCAGTGGAAAAAATGAAATGTCGTGTGACGAGGGCCTCCCGTCGGGTAGACCGCTCGCCTGGTGCAAGACTAATGACAAATAGAACTCTGTAGTACATCCAATAATAAACATTTCAGTAGAAAACACTATTCCTTCCGCTGTCCTTGATTCTGGTAACCTTATTTCGATGGTCAGTGACACCGAATTCCACAAATGTATGACAACGACAAACTATCCCACATAACCTTTACGTAAGACTAAAATACAAGGAACGATTTGTGGAAAAAGGGTTAACGTGGAGCATCAAACCTATTTAGACTTTTTGTGTAAGTCTGCAAGTTTTCCATTAATTTCTTGTCCACTGAAGTAACATTAGGAGTAGATTTTCTAAAAGAATATTAAGCCGTTTTGATTTTCAATAACGCCGGAGTACGAATTGAGCGGTGTCGGCTCGTTTTTCGAGCTGTTATATCGTTGCTTAATGGAGCGATTCGTTTTCCTGTCACGCCGGTGGGTGACGCTTCGGTCGTCCAGTAGTTGGCTCTTTGGTTTGAGGAAGCTGGAGGCAGATTGTTGACGGACGGTGGGGCAGCGAGGGAGAGGAATGGGTGACGAAGGGTGAGCTTGAAATTACGGGACCCGTTCGGCGGTCTCTCTTCCAAGTGGGCGGCTACTTGGCTATGGTTCAAATGGCTCTGAGCACTATGGGACTTAACTTCTGTGGTCATCAGTCCCCTAGAACTTAGAACTACTTAAACCTAACTAACCTAAGGACATCACACACATCCATGCCCGAGGCAGGATTCGAACCTGCGACCGTAGCAGTCCCGCGGTTCCGGACTGCGCGCCTAGAACCACTAGACCACCGCGGCCGGCGGCGGCTACTTGCATGAGGCTGTGTTGGTATGGGGTGTTGGCCCCCAACCTGTTGTTCCCGATTGACCTGCATGTAGGAGCGACCGTCTGCTGGTGCGGGCGTCGTCATCACGTTGATTTTCCCTCGTAACCGCACACCGTACCTTATTTTTGGGTAAGGTACGTCTCTTTGTGGGTTTTGGCAACTGTGCTCCGATGGAGGAGTTGCTCCCGTTAGGCTGGTTTGCACACTGTTCTCCGTCACTACGTACTCAAGCTACTAAATTCGTCTTCCCCCTCTCCGTTTGAAATCCCCTTAGGCATGATATATCTGAGTGTATTTAAACTGTTTTCCTTTTATTGCAATTTGTCCGGTGTTTCGGTGATCTTGGCATTATTGCTTGAGTGTGAAATTAATTTGGTTGTAATACGTTCTAGAGCATATACTAGTTACCACAGGTCCAATATCGAGCCTCACCTTTTAGGCGACAAGTTCCTGCTTGCCTGACTTGTATATGTATTGTAACATTTGGCATGGTGGTGACAAGTGTAATATCCACGACACGATGTTCTAGCCACAAGATGTTAAAATGAACTAAGTGTACAAACTTCAACAAATATTATCGATTCTGCGTATAAAGACTGTCTCGTGTAAAAATTACGATAATTACTTCATTATTTCTGTAATAATTTAATTTCTGTGTGAATTAAAACTATTATCAGAGAAGTACATTCATAGACAACGACAGTTATTATCTTTTTGTTTATCTGTGATAACTGAGGTTCAGTTGTTGTTCCTGTGCTCCTGCGCTTCGGACGTGAAAACTATTGTCTAGACGTGGATTTGTATTTATTTCAATTGTAATCCAATCTAATTAAGTTTTTAAGTGTTAATTTTCAGCTCCGCAATTAGGAGCGCTAGTAACTCACAGCGGGGTTTACTAGTAGCTGGTATAAAAATATGAAACATTTTCATTGAGAATAATTTTAAATGCTAAAGAATAGAGAACGAAAAGCTTAAAGACTTTTACCTAAATATGTTAACTTGATATAAAAGGAATCGAGAATAACAATAGACGAATTGACTATCACCTGTCTGCCACCATCTTAGCAAAAATATATCCGCGGCAGTTTTGAATCGAGAATTTTAACAAACATATATGTCGTTAGATAGAAATGAATGGAAGTAAATGTGCACCGGTGGTTCCAAATCTACTTTAAAAGACAGAATTCAACTCAGATTGAATCTTTAAGAATAGTGCTCACAGCACGTTATGTAATATCGATTTCTTATTTGCTGATGTATGAAGCCTAATTATTTCGGACGATTTACATGAAATATTTTAATAGGAGACATACGTGAGTGTTGAGGGCGGGTAGTACTTCATGACTAAACGTTCCTTTTGCTAGAGAAATGTGCTTCCATCTTAAGTAACGGTTGTGTAAAACCTGATAAGTGATATGCAATTTAGTGCCACGCACACGACTTTACAGACAACATTCATTTCTACACAACGTCAAGGGCAGAGTGACAAACATTAGACGGGATAATCATTTTTGAGATCAAACGAATTGTAACAGTGACAATAGGTAACTGAATTTATGAAACTTCCTGGCAGATTAAAACTGTGTGCCGGACCGAGACTCGAACTCGGGACCTTTGCCTTTCGCGGCCAAGTGCTCTACCAACTGAACTACCCAAGCACGACTCACGCTCCGTCCTCACAGCTTTACTTCTGCCAGTACCTCGTCTCCCACCTTCCAAACTTTACAGAAGCTCTCCTGCGAACCTTGCAGAACTAGCACTCTTGAAAGAAAGGATATTGCGGAGACATGGCTTAGCCACAGCCTGGGGGATGTTTCCAGAATGAGATCTTCACTCTGCAGCGGAGTGTGCACTGATACGAAACTTCCTGGCAGGTTAAAACTGTGTGCCGGACCGAGACTCGAACTCGGGACCTTTGCCTTTCGCGGCCAAGTGCTCTACCAGTCTCGGTCCGGCACACAGTTTTAATCTGCCAGGAAGTTTCACATCAGCGCACATTCCGCTGCAGAGTGAAATATCTCATTCTGGAACTGGATTTATATTTTTTTTTTTATCTACCTGAAATATCATTTATAAGTAATTGAAGTCACGAAATACTATAAACCGGTTCCGCCACACAAGCAAAAAGGCAGTGGCCCGATGAATGTTGGCTCGTTTCCTGTGCTCACTTTCGAAGGTCTTGCTGCGATCCAGCACTTCATTTAAAAGGAAGAATTTATTGTTTTACTGTTGCATTTTTATTACTAATGTGATTTCGTGTTTGGTACTAGTGCTTAAGCGCATCTTCTTACTTTTAAACTTACATAATTGAATTGTTATTTTAGGGAGGGGTCTTGTTAACAATTGGCTGTTTAATCAAATTATTTCCTGTGTAAGTGGTCATTCCTTTTAAACGATTAACCTTTGTTTTAATCATGCAGTCATTGTAACACTTAGATTTTGGTCTCTGTCTGGAGCAGGCGGGCTTTGTACTTGGTATTCTTGTGCCAGGAGTCAGGAATTTACTCATTTTATGTTCAGTCTGCACGAATTATATGCCTCTTTGTTTGCCCTCGGCTTCCAGAGTTGGTCGACGGCCCTGGCGTGTTATCTACATCCCGCTGATTCACCGGGCGTGGCTGATCCTGTGTACGTGTGTGCGGTGTCAGAAAGTTAATACCATTTCCAGCTTCGAAAAAATTACTTCATAAGGAAGTGGTACATATAGCGCTGAACAACATCAAGAAGGCTGCAGGAAGAAGAAATAAATCTCAACAAGGACAGGTAAGCATCAAAAAGCTACTGGTTGGATAGAGAATTCTGGTTAAATCTCAACCTTTATCTTCTAAAAGCTAGCGTCTTAGTCAAAAATTCTTTCTTTCTTACAAGGGAACTTACAGTATTCGCAGAACTGTACACAACAGTGTTGTGTAGACTGCCTATTCGTATACACAAGAAGAAGGGACTTCATCACATTTCGATTATCAGACAACATATACAATAATTCTGTTAACGAAAGTAGTACCCAGACGATAGAACTACGTGCCACCTGTTTCTAAAATATTTCTTACAATAGAGCGGTCCGCAGCTCGTGGTCGTGCGGTAGCGTTCTCGCTTCCCGCGCCCGGGTTCCCGGGTTCGATTCCCGGCGGGGGTCACAGATTTTCTCTGCCTCGTGATGACTGGGTGTTGTCTGATGTCCTTAGGTTAGTTACGTTTAAGTAGTTCTAAGTTCTAGGGGACTGATGACCATAGATGCCTAGTCCCATAGTGCTCAGAGCCATTTGAACCATTTTTTGAACAATACAGCGCACAGCAACAGTTAGCGATAAACAGTGCCATGACACCGAATGCAAGAGCGATTCCCGTCTCGTGGCAGGCAACTTTTGACGACAATCGGACGACAATCGTCGCGCAACGAACTTCGTTTATATCGCTACAAATCGAGCAGTTTCCTGACAGGACACGTACACAGAACAAACTGCTACCAACTTCGAAATTTCATCTAGAATCCAAATAAGAATATATAATTTCTAATAAAATAAACATTGACAGTATTTTTTAAACCAGTTGTGGGAGGATATATGGATTATCAGCAATTTGTCGTAAACCTGAGAAATATACATGGCTGTACACACTGATGATAATACAGAGACGTGTAACTTTTTCACCATTTTTGATGACATATATGGACTGTTAGGGTAGTAATAGTGCTGTCATGAAAGAAGAGTAACAGGTATTTTGACGTAAGAAGTTTTTCAGGGTGTTTTGTAAGGTAGTGTAGTAGTGTAGTTGTGTTTGCTGAAGTGAAATATTTACAATTATTGCTATGAGGTGTTGTCTGTACGGAAATAAGTGGACGAAAACAGAGCAGAGAACTGTTATTTGAAGTGTATATATTGGGCAAAGATAGAAAATATGATTAATGTTGCAGTAGGATAATGAGGTTTATGTTGATTAGTTACACGAGAAGATGATTATGGGATTTGTGATGTATAGTGCAGTAGAGTGAGACAGTGATTACGATGCTGAGTAATGCTTAGGGAAAAGGGACCCTGTTTCTTGTTATAGTCAGTTTTTATGCCATATAGATGTACTTCGTGTTTACAAGAGTAAGAGATAAAATTTTTGAAAAGATGTGGCTAGATAAAATTAATGAATGAAGGTAATGTGATTTGAGACAATAAAGTGATTTCTTTGTGTAGCGTTAATGATTATCTGATGCAAATCATTCAACCTTTTTGTGACACACGCTTTTGGCATATGGTACCTTGGTACCTCGCTGAAGTTTTTGTGACTTACTTTTGTGGTAGCATCTATTTTTTTTTGTTTTTTTTTGTTTAGAGTGATGAGTGACTTTTTTCTGATTTGTTTATAGCTACATGCACCCAAAGTTTAGCTCCTACTGAATTCTGTAGAACTAATCTGCCTTTTCTTTGTATAACATGTAAAACTTACATACATATGAAACAATATTGTCTATCAGTCTAGGTGTTCGCGAAATTTTAAATTTTGGAAGTGAAGATGAAATTCATCACTTTCAAGATGCCACATGGACAGACAATGTGCAGGAAGTATGTGAGATACTAGTGATAGTGATTTTCTTTTCAGCTTTATTCTTTGTACCATGGCATAGAACAGGATTCTTGTGTATACATTTTTCGACAAAATGTATGACATAACAGCCTGTCTTCCTGTATTTACATATGATGTCACTTAATGATATCCACTGCTTTAGCTTAAGGAATTTTCAAATTGAGTTTGCCTCTTACAATTATGTTATTTAACGAGTTTCCTTATAATGCATACATCCTGTATAAATTGGTACTACAGGATATAGAACCATTAGTATAATAATTATGTTAAGTGTACTATTGTAGTCATGAAATATGTTTAGAAAGTCATGAAAGATGTATAGGGGGGAAGCAAAGAGAAAAACGCAAGAAAGGAAGTTGTACAACATATACAAGAGCAACAACAAAAAATGTTCAAATGTGTGTGAAATCGTATGGGACTTAACTGCTAAGGTCATCAGTCCCTAAGCTTACACACTAATTAACCTAAATCATCCTAAGGACAAACACACACACCCATGCCCGAGAGAGGACTTGAACCACCGCTGGGACCATGACTGCAGCCATGAGCAACAAAATGGTTACAAAGAACAATTTGAGGTGAGAAATGTTTAGGTGCGGCAAATGTGAAAAATGATTAGGTAGGGAAAATATGAGAAATGATTATGTAGGACGAATATGAAAAATGGTTCGGTAGGGCAAAGATAACAATTGGTTAGGTAAGGAAACTGAGGTCTATAGTATGACATTATTAGAATGTGTGAAATATATGACAAAAAGAAGCTAAGAGACAAACTGTGGTAGTTGTTGGAAGTTTGATGAAATTATGGATAAAATGGTTAAGAGGTGCACAAACTGAAGATGAAGTGTCATGCTAATTATTGACCATGTGAGGGATAATAATAAACTAACGTTTGACTGACTGCATAAAGTGTTCTTTGATGTGAAATTTGCTTACTCTCTAACCCATGTTTTTACTAATTGTATATTTGTGTTTCCTTATCTGTGTGTGTGTATGTATGTGGATGTGTGTGTGTGTGTGTGTGTGTGTGTGTGTATGACCACTATCCTCATGTGCTTATCTCTTGTGTGTGATCACTATTATTATTTATCTCTTTCTGTCTTACTCACTATACTTTTGTGTATTTCACTGATGTCCATACAAACATATTTATTTAAATATATTTAGACTTTTCTGTAGGTCTTTCTGTACACATCTAATAATTGTTTCTTACCATGCATATTACTGTACACTGTTTCATATGATTTACTTGTCTGATGTTCCTGTAATTCATTATTGTAAAACCATGATGCCATTTTTTCTTACTTTTTATAGACATATAAATCTGTTGTCACCATTACACTACGTGTGCATGCCATATGAACAACTATGTAAAGTCTTACTACTCCTGTCTTAATATAAGTAATTTTATATTGTAAATATAACAAATTGCAACTGATTGACCATTTTCCACATATGACTAAGACTTGCCAGGGCAGAAGAAATAGTCTACTGATTGTATACTGAGATATTGTCTGTCAGATGTTGGCATACTTGACCGATATAAGCTGTAACTGAATTTAATAAGGAACCCTTCGATACTACAAAATGGTTTTGGAGTCAATCAATGGCTCTAGTCTGCTTCAAGCAGATACTACCATCTATTTTACTGTTTGTGCATGTGTGGGGTTGTCAGTTGAGAACTTCGTCTCACTGAGTCTACTTCCACATAACTTATCACAACAGTGACATAATTCCAACGAGTTAGAGAAACTTCGGTCGTTTGTGACACTTTTCTACCTATTTTGGTCGTGCAAATTACTATTGCCACATATTATGTGCTTCAGAAATGTAGGCCTTGTGTGATATAGACACTCTAACCTACTTCCTGTGCGCTAAAAACAGTATAGATCACCAATACTACCTACTAAAATACAGAATGAGGCATATAAACATGCAAAATAGCCCTGTGCTGAACGTTCTCATACACGTCATGAGACATGATAACCTACCTGTTGTGAATTTTATTGATTACTTCATTCACATGTTCTTGAATTTTGTAAATATATTTCACTGATCGTTCATTAACTAACATTCTTGCAAAGCTGTGTTTCTCTTTGCATTTGTAAAAAGTTTTGTATGTTCCTATCCATAACGGTTAGGATTTTGTCCTCGCCCCACCCCTATATGATATGACCCTCGTAGAAAATTCTGCTGAGGAAAGGTGAAGGATATGTAAAGTGGAGATGTCATTTTGATTTTTCGTGTTGCCGTTGTGAACGTCAGAGAGAGTAAGTTACTTTACTGTTAAACAATCTTTGGTCTTGTCGTGGCACAGTCTTTGCCTCTGCGCAGTCTGACACATTCCTAGCTGTTGTGAATGCATCTGTTAGATAAGGAAGGATTTATTATAAACGACAGCAAGGATGAATATAAGGTATATATAGGAAAGCGAAGGGAATATAAATTCTGAAGAGAAGTTTGAGGTAAGAATGCAGCACTGCGCAAGTAATTTGTTTAGGATCATTATTGTCAGCTAGTTAATTCGCTAAGAGCTAAGAGAAAGACTACCCCACTTCCCTGAGTCATATTTAAGATATCAACTGACTAAGCTGTTTGATTTATATAGACTCTGTTAAACTGTACCCGTTTCAAATCATTCTTCACTTTGTTAAGCATAGTATCGTTCAGAGCAGTTTTATCTCTGAAGGTGAGACGGAGTTTTACTCTGTCTTGTTGAATACATACTTCATTCAAATCGCTGTCTTGGAATATCATTTTATAAGAATAATTACTGTTTCCATCCCACTGCTCAAAGAAGGTTTATCGTTACGCTTTACCACATTGCACCATGTCGTACGCACCAGGTCGAATATATTCTAGAAATTTTATTTGGAAATAGAAATCTAGCTTAGCCATTGCCCGCTTGCTGTATGCTGTTGGCTTTCGAGAAATCTGCAACAACGATGACAAGACGCAATTTAAATGAAAATTTTGACTAGCACGAAATATATTTTTTTTACTTCAATTGCGCATTTAGTGTCAAGACAAGTTATATTCAGACCAGTTACAGTTCAATTCAAATTAGATTTGTTTAGTCAAAGGTTAGCATACGAGTTTAAGTTGGATAACAGTTTGTGGGTACGTAGTTTTGGTTATACGTAGACTCTTTATAGAATGTGAGGCAAATTTGCGCTAAGTTTCATACAGAAATGGGGAGGTTATATGCTTTCCTAACACAAAAATTATGTCTCCAAACACATCAACTGTAGGGCGGCTTCACCTACCGATATGTAGTTTCCTGTCGTTTTACCATAACAAATCGTAGATAAAGCGACGCGTTTTCGAGATATCCTCAAGTGGTTGATGCTCTGAAACAACTTATAATTATACCACGTATTCTATGAGAAAGAAAACCTACGAAATACAACATTTAACGCCATACGATACGACGGTTGCTATGTTATTCTTGTGTCGTAAAACAGTCTAGCATCTCACTGGCCACATTCCCCTTCAGAAGGACAAAATCTGAAATACCAGATTCTTTATTTCACGCTCCGCATTATGGTGGAACGTGGAATTCCGCGCTCTAACGCCACCTGCTCGTCGTCCACTTGTGCTTTCACGTCCGGTGAGAAGATGGCTTAAGGTTATAACATTACGAAATCGTTCAACGATTAATGGCTCCGCGCAGGACAAGCAACCGCTGACACTGAATAACGCGGCGACCGCCAAGAACGATCGCACTAAACGCGAACCACAAATACCAGTCGCCTGCAGAACACTTACTCGCTCAATACAGACGAAGTCGTTGAAATTTATGACCGATATAAAGCGAAGATCTGAAAGACCTGCCTGAAGCATAGACATTCCAAGAAAATAAGAAAAACACAGGAAGGTCACGCCTTTCCGCACAGTGTACACAATGCGAGACTGTTTTCTTTAACATCATTGCACTCGTACCCGAAGCACGAACAGTGGGACAACAAAGCATTTTGTGGCACCGGATTGTGAATTATGTTTCCGCTGTATGAGATCTAAGCCCTTCGCCACGTCTTTTGAAATTTACGATGTCGTATCGCAGACTGCAAGGATTTACTTACTTCTCCACTGACCGTGAAACAGACGAAATGACTGGCGCCTAGGCATACACCGTGCGATAGCTAAGGAATGAAAGAAAACGGACACTGGATACCGGTAAGAACGAGTGAGGCACTATCTGAGGAGTGTTAGAAAGTAGTAGCTGATTATTTTTTTGTGTCCTCAGTTATGTGTTGCACCTTATTCCAATATCTGTCTTCCACTACAGTTTTTACCCTCTAAAGCTCCCTTTAGTACCATGGAAATTATTCCCTGAGTCTTAACAGATGTCCTATCATCCCGACTTTTCTGCTTGTCAGTGTTTTCCGTATATTCCTTTCTTCGCCGAGTCTGCGGAGAACCGCCTCATTCCTTGCCTTATCAATCCACCTAATTTTCAACGTTCTTCTGTAGCACCACATTTCAAATGCTTCGGTTCTCTTCAGTTCTGGTTTTCCCACATTCCATGTCTCACTACAACACAGTGCTGTGCTTCAAAAGTACGTTCTCAGAAATTTCTTCCTCACATTAAGACCTATGTCTGATACTAGAAGACTTCTCTCGGTCATAAATCCCCTTTTTGCCAGTGCAGTCTGTTTTTTATGTCCTCCTTGCTCCATTCATCGTGGTTTATTTTCTTGCCTAGGTACGAGAAATCCTTAATTCCATCTACTTCGTGATCACCAATCCTGATACGTTTCTCTCTTTTCTCATTTTTGCTACATCTCATTACCTTCGTAGTTCTTCGATTTATTCTCAATCCATTTAATGTACTCTTTAGACTGCTCGTTCCATTAAACAGATCCAGCAGTTGTTCTTCGACTATATGAATGTGTGGTGTCTGTTCTTTTGGACACGTCCGAAAGAACAAGAGTCACACGGAATCTGTAGCTATGATAGATATTATGTAAATCGAAGATGGACTGGGAGAAAGGAAAGGAAAGGGAATGAATTGAAGATATCAATTGCAACATGACGGAATCGGCGGCGATGAATGAAAATGTGGGGGGAGGAGGAGATTAGTGTTTAACGTCCCGTCGACAACGAGGTCATTAGAGACGGAGCACAAGCTCGGGTGAGGGAAGGATGGGGAAGGAAATCGGCCGTGCCCTTTCAAAGGAACCATCCCGGCATTTGCCTGAAGCGATTTAGGGAAATCACGGAAAACCTAAATCAGGATGGCCGGAGACGGGATTGAACCGTCGTCCTCCCGAATGCGAGTCCAGTGTGCTAACCACTGCGCCACCTCGCTCGGTTAATGAAAATGTGTGCCAGACCGGAACTCGAACTTGGGATTTCCTAATTACTGGGCAGTTGCATCAGCCACTGCACCATCCGGACACAGTGTTCATCGCAAATGCATGCACTGTCTCGGAACACCCTCGGCAGACCCATATTCCCACCCAGCGCCATCTACCCGCATCTGCAGTCTCCGTCCACGTCCTTCACGTTCGCTAATTTTAGATTCTCGCTGGAGGTCGGACGATATTGTGCATCCGCTTTTAAGGCTGTGGAGTCATTGCTCATCGAGGCGAATCAGTTATATGAATGCGTGGTGTCTTTTCTTTCAGACATGTCTTTTCAGATTTTCCAACTTCCCTACCATATTCAAACTTCTGACATTCCACGCCCCAACTCGTAGAACGTTACCCTTTCCATCGTTATTCAACCTCATTCACATATTCACCTCCCCCTTGGCAGTTTCCTCCCAGAGATCCGAATGGGTGTCCAGTCCGGAATCTTTTGCCAAAGGAAAGATCGTCATCTCACTTTTTTCAATTACAGGCCACGTAGTATGTGGATATACATTATGTGTCTTTAGTGCAATGATTACATTAAATGAAATACCATATTAAAGAGTGCTACGTCGTAAATTCAAAGATTATGATACCATACGAACTCTCCAAAAATATCTACAGTTAAAAATATTCACATTTCCACCATACATTTATCGTTGATGGCATAAGTTTATACTGTATTCGTATTTGGGAATATCTGTGGCACCATGACACCAAGCGCAGACGTGCATGTTACACTGAAACGGATCACCCATTACTGCAGCCTCTCAGATTGACCACAACATTCCTAACCAAGATTTTAATTGTTGTTGTTGTTCTGGTCTTCAGTCCTGAGACTGGTTTGATGCAGCTCTCCATGCTACTCTATCCTGTGCAAGCTTTTTCATCTCCCAGTACCTACTGCAACCTACATCCTTCTGAGTCTGCTTAGTGTATTCATCTCTTGGTCTCCCTCTACAATTTTTACCCTCCACGCTGTCCTCAAACACTAAATTGGTGATACCTTGATGCCTCAGAACATGTCCTACCAACCGATCCCTTCTTCTGGTCAAGTTGTGCCACAAATTTCTCTTCTCCCCAATCCTATTCAATACTTCCTCATTAGTTATGTGATCTACCCATCTAATCTTCAGCATTCTTCTGTAGCACCACATTTCGAAAGCTTCTATTCTCTTCTTGTCCAGACTATTTATCGTCCATGTTTCACTTCCATACATGGCTACACTCCATACGAATACTTTCAGAAATGACTTCCTGACACTTAAATCAATACTGGATGTTAACAAATTTCTCTTCTTCAGAAACGCTTTCCTTGCCATTGCCAGCCTACATTTTATATCCTCTCTACTTCGACCATCAACATGTGCCCCCATCCCCCCTGCAAAACAGACCCACGTAAGTTTCTGTCAATTCATTGGAGATTGATTTCTACGTTCTATTCGATAAAGAAGGAGCTATGTGACACGACACAATTCTCAGGAACGTATCGATAAGAGCTTCGTACTTATGCAAATAGAGTAATGCAGATCAGTTCAGATTAGAAATGCGACCGAAAGTTATATTTAGAGAATTGCTGTCACGCAATAATGCAAGCCTGGGCTCGAATAAAATGACAGGAATACCTATCAGGAGTTAGTTCCACGTTTTCGCTTTCCTGTCCTGCGAGGCACTCCTTCGATATCGAGGATAGGCTTAGTATACTTAGTTACTTCACATCTAGCTCAAATGTACTTTCAGGTAAGGAAACGAGAAACTAACCCATAGTAAGAAGAGGCACGGATAAATAATTTCTATATTGTCTTCATCTGAAATGAAGACGTTTATCATGGACAAATGTGTTACAAACGTTAACATTAAGACAACAATCGGCAAACTATAACTAGACACCTTGGTTCTTAGCAAACCTCAACAGTTTCGGGCAATCATCACAGGAAAGTCATGGACTGTGCAGCTGGTCCCGGCGGAGGTTCGAGTCCTCCCTCGGGCATGGGTGTGTGTGTTTGTCCTTAGGATAATTTAGGTTAAGTAGTGTGTAAGCTTAGGGAGTGATGACCTTGGCAGTTAACTACCACAAGATTTCACACACATTTGAACATTACAGGAAAGTCAAGCAGCTGCCACCTTAGCCTCGGCAGGCATGACTGTGAAATCTGTTCGAATGCGTGATGAGAGCAATCCATCGTTCATGTGTTGATACTGGCTGTTCTTGCGGGTACCTTGAGCCAAAGAACAGTGAGTGTGCTAGCAGAAGAAAATACGGTACCGATGAAGCAGATAGTAGTGCTACACAAAATTTTACTCTGTCACCATTCATATAAAAATATTCACTTGAGTCCTATGCAGTCCGTGTTGATCTTATGTACAAAAACCGAAACTTAGTGAAGTGAGCTTAGTAAACCAACAGCTACCCAACAGTGGATTAACTACTTCACCTCCCCCCCCCCCCCCCACCCTACCCCACACTCTTCAACTTGCTCTCATCGCTAACGTCACCCCTATTAAGTCTCTACAAATAAACAGTGTACCTCTATGAGGAGTTGGTGAGTTTTCGTTTTTTAGGGCAGTTGAAAGGCAACAATTGAAGGTACTCTAAAGGAAAAATGAGCAGAATAGTAAAATTGGACAAGAGTTCTTCAGGTAAACTAGCAATAATTATCAAAACTAAGCTTTATATACCTCCACAGTCTCATGAGTGGTTCTGGATAATTGATACAATTTGTAATTTCATAAAGCATCCATTTTCTTCATATACATTGTATGCTGTTTAAAGAACGAGCTCGGTTTGTGTCACTCATGTTACTGTTTGTTGTTGTGGTCTTCATTACATCTGGTTTGATGGAACTCTCCACGTTAGGCTATTCTGTGCAAGCCTCTTAAACTCTGCATAGTTACGACAACCTACACCAGTTTGTACCTGTATTCATCCATTGGTTTTCTTCTACAATTTTTAGCCTCCACACTACCCTTCATTTCCAAATTGCCTCAGGATAGACCTATAAACCACTGCCTTCTTTTACTCAAGTTAAGCAATAAATTTATTTTTTCCTTCATTCCAGTCAGTAGCTCCTCATTAGCTATTCGATCTACCCAGTTAATCCTCAGAATTCTTCTGTAGCACCACATTTCAAAACTTTCTATTCTCTTATTGTCTTAACTGCTTATTGCCCACATTTCACTTCTGTACGAGGTTACACCCCAGGAAATGCCTTCAGAAGGAACTTCCTAACTTCCTTTTATTATTATTATTATTTCACCAGTCCTCTCACTGGTTTGATGCGGCCCTCCATGAGATTTTTTCCTGTGCCAACCAACGTCCTCAGTTACTTTCTGGATGTATTCCAAACTCTGTCTTACTCTGCAGTTTTTGCCCTCTACAGCTCCCCTTAGTACCATGGAAGTCAGTCCTTCATGTCTTAACAGATGTCCTATCATCCTGTTCCTTCTCCTTAGCAGTGTTTTCCACATATTCCTTTCCTCTCCGATTCTGAGCAGAACCTACTCATTCCATACCTTATCATTCCACCTAATTTTCAACATTCGTCTCTAGCACCAAATTTCAAATGCCTCGACTCTCTTCTGTTCCGGTTTACCCACAGTCCATGTTTCACTACCATACAATGCTGCACTCCAGACATACATTGTCAGGAATTTCTTCTTTAAATTAAAGCTGATATTTGATATTAGTAGACCAGGAACGCTCTTTTTGCCATTGCTAGTCTGCTTTTGATGTCCTCCTTGCACCATCCGTCATTTGTTATTTTACTGATTAGGTAGCAGAAATCCATAGCTTCATCTACTTCGTGACCATCAAACCTGATGTTAAATATCTCGCTGTTCACATTTATGCTACTTCTTCCTCAAATTAAGTTCTATGCTTGGTGCTAGTAGACTTCTCTTGGCCAGGAATGCGCTTTCTCCTAGAGCTTGTCTGATTTTTATGTCTTTTTCCGTTTGTCATAGATTGTTATGCTGCCTAGGTAGCAGAATTCCTTAACTTCATCTACTTCATGATCAAGAATCCTGATGTATAGTTTCTCACTGTTCTCATTTCTGCTGCTTCTCATTACTTCCGTCTTTCTTCGATTTACTCTGTCAGTACTCTGTACTTATTAGACCGTCCATTCCATTCAGCAGATCATGTAATTTTTCTTTACTTTCGCTCAGGACAGCAATGGCATCAGCGAATCGTATCATTGATATCCTTGCACCTTGGATTTTAATTCCACTCCTGAATATTTCTTTTATTTCTATCATTGCCTTTCCGATGTACAGATTGAACAGTAGGGGCGAAAGGCTGCATCCTTGTCTTACACCCTTTTTAATACGAGCACTTCGTTCTTGGTCGTCCACTCTTATTAATCCCTCTTGGCTCTTACACATATTGTATGTGACCCGTCTCTCCCTATAGCTTACCTCAACTTTTCTCAGAATTTCCAACACATTGCACCATTGTACATTGTCGAAGGCTTCTTCCAATTCGACAAATCCTATGAACTTGTATTGATTTTTCTTTAGTCTAGCTTCCATTATTAACCACAACATCAGAATTGCCTCTCTCGTGCCTTTACATTTCCTACAGCCAAACTGATCGTCATCTAGCGCATCCTCAATTTTCTCTTCCATTCTTCTGTATATTACTCTTGTCAGCAACTTGGACGCGTGAGTTTTTGCCGTCTTCGGAACTGTCTGAATGATGCTTTCCTGAAAGTCAGATGGTATATCGCCAGAGTCATACATTCTACACACCAACGTCAATAGTCGATTTGTTGCCATTTCACCGAATGATTTTAGAAATTTTGATGGAATCTTATCTATCCCTTCTGCTTTATTTGACCTTAAGTTCTACAAATCTCTGTTAAATTCTGATTCTAATACCGGGTCCCCTATCTCTTCTAAATCGACTCCTGTTTCTTCTTCTATAACATCAGACAAATCTTCCCCCTCATAGAGGCTTTCAATGTATTCTTCCCGCCTATCCTCTCTCTCCTCTGCATTTAACAGTGGAATTCCCGTTGCACTCTTAACGTAATCACCCTTGCTTTTAATGTCACCGAAGGTTGTTCTGATTTTCCTGTATGCTAAGTCTGTCCTTCCACCAATCATTTCTCTTTCTATATCTTCATATTTTTCCTGCGGCTACTTCGTCTTGGCTCCCTGCAATTCATATTTAATTCATCCCTCGGCGACTTGTATTTCTGTATTCCTGAGTCTCCTGGAACATTTTTGTACTTCCTCCTTTCACCGATCAATTGAAGAATTTCTTCTGTTACCCATGGTTTCTTCGCAGTTACCTTCTTTGTACCTATGTTTTCGTTCCCGACTTCTGCTACCACCCTTTCCAGAGAAGTCCATTCCTCTTCAACTGTACAGCCCACTTAGCTATTCCTTATAGTTGTATCTATAGCCTTGGAGAACATCAACCGTATCTCGTCATTCCTTAGTACTTCCGTATCCCACCTCTTTGCGTATTGATTCTTCTTGAATAATGTCTTACACTTCAGCCTACTCTCCATCACTACTATGTTGTGATCTGAGTCTATATCTGTCTTACAATCCAGTATTCGGAATTTCTATCCGATCATGATGTAATCTAACTGAAATCTTTCCGTGTCACTCGGCCTTTTCCAAGTGTACCTCCTCCTCTTGTGATTCTTGAACAGGGAATGCGCTATTACTAGCTGAAACTTGTTACAGAACACAATTAGTCTTTCTCCTCTCTCATTCCATGTCCTAAGCCCATTTTCTCCTCTAACCTTTTTTTCTACTCCTTCCCCTACTACTATATTCCAGTCTCCCATGACTATTAGATTTTCATATCCCTTTACATACTGTATTACCCTTTCAATATCCTCATACACTTTTTCTATCTCTTCATCTTCAGCTTGTGACGTCGGCATGTATACCTGAACTATCGTTGTCGGTGTCGGTTTGCTGTCGCTTCTGATAAAAAGAACCGTGTCACTGAACTGTTGAGAGTAACATACTCTCTGCCCTACTTTCGTATTCATAACGAATCCTACTCCCGTTATACCATTTTCCGCTGCTGTTGATATTACCGTATACTCATGTGGACTGAGTCTTTGCCTTTTTTCAGATTTTCTGGTTTCCCTACCACGTTCAAGCTTTTGAAATTCCATGCCTCGACTCGTAGAACGTTATCCTTCCGTTGATTATTCAATCTTTTTTTCGTGGTAACCTCCCCCTTGGCAGTCCCTTCCCGGAGATCCGAATGGGGGACTATTCCGGAATCTTTTGCCAATGGAGAGATCATCATGGTACTTCTTCAATTACAGGCCACATGTACTGTGGATGCACGTTTTGTGTCTTTAATGCAGTGGTTTCCATTGCCTTCTGCATCCTCTTGCCGTTGATCTTTGTTGATTCTTCCGCCTTCAGGGGCAGTTTCCCACCGCTATGACAAGAGAGTGCCCTGAACCTCTGTGCGCTCCTCTACCCTCTTCGACAAGGCCGTTGGCAGAATGAGGGGGTGACTTCTTATGCCGAAAGTCTTCGGCCGCCAATGCTGATTATTAATAAAAATGTAAGCAGCGGCGGGATGTGAGCCCAGGATCGAAGACGCTTTGTTTGTAAATCAGAGACGCTACCCCTACACAACTTTTTTTTATTAATCTCATTTTGTTCGTTGTATCTGCTCGGGGCGGACGTCGCAAGACACCCGTTTCAGTTCGTTGTTGAGCCATTAACTCAGTTTCATTTTTATTACAGAGGGCAGCTAACCCTCTGACCGAACACGCTGAGTTACCGTGCCGGCTACACAGCGGGTCACTTCCCAACAGTTCGAAGAGTAGTTAACGAATTCCTTTTTTAGATAAATACTTTTCTTGCTATTGTCAGTCCGCATTTTATATCCTGTCTACTGCGGCCACCGTCAGTCATTTCGCTACCAAAATAAGAAAGTTCATCATCTACTTTTAGTGCTACATTTTCTAATCTAATTTCGCCTGCATTGCCTGTTTTAGTTAGGCTACATTCCATTACCATCGTTTTACTTTTGCTGATATTCTTTTAATAAACTTTTTTGAAGGTATTGTTCCGCTCAGCTGCTCTTCAATGTCACCTAACTTTTCCCTACTTGTGCATAATCTTCAACCATTCAGTAACAGACATTTTAGTAGAAAGCACCCAAAGCATTATACTACCAACAGGATGTTTCAAACGATACCGACAAATATGTTGTAGAAACTCAAACATGTAATTTTTTTTATTTGTAGCGTGAGATTCCAGAAAGTAAAACAGGTTTTAAGTTATAAAACGAATATTAATATACTTGCTGTGCAAAATGGAACCACCAACAAATTTTAAAGCAATAAATTTGAGATATGAACCGTGCACGTCGATCATAAGAAGCCATGCCCAGACGGTTCATCACGGACTTGAAAAACCAGTCTTTTTTCCATTTACTGTTATCTTCCATCCTGATACATTTGCGAAACACAGAATTTGTCTAAAACTGTGGAAACTTAAATAAACTGCCCGACAAGAAAGTTAAGCACCCCGAAGATGCGATCGGATGCCAATGAAACTTTGTACCCGTAAACACGATCGGCGGGTATTCGAGCAACAGGTCTTGGGCCAGGTACAACAGCAACAAGAGTGCTGTAGTGTTGCTACGACAAGTTAATAAGGGGCGTAAAAAGCGTCATATACTGAGTGATTACTGTGAAAGACACAGTGATTTCGTGCACTTATGTGAGATAGCGTTATCAGCACCTGACAAAAGTTTTAAAGATGCCCATTTGTGAGTCTCCAGCAGGCTAACCGACGAATCGTACAATATCCAGATTTGTGGGTCATTCGCAAGTGACAATGACCTGAGGTTGGACCACATGCGGCGGTGAAGACAGGCATTCACATGATCAATGTTCTGGTCAACCACATATAAATACCCCGGTGGGGGGTCGCTGTATTGTGCACTAAGCACGTTGTATCCTCATTACATCAGCATTTGTCATCCAAAAGCAAGCAATGGACTCTCAGCAAAATTCTGACATTCTCTTTCATCCCACTATTGGTCAGAGTCTAGCCGTGACTGGAAAGAGTGTGTTCAGCAATGGATCACGGTTCTGCACTAACCCAGATGACCATCGTCAGCTAGCAAGGTGGTCAGCTGGGAAGAGGTTCCAATCTTCCAAAGTTTGGTGGTGGGGAGGGGGTGGGAGAGGGGGGAACAGAGATGTAACTCATGGCGTCATAGTGTAAGGAGCCATCGGGTGTGATGTCAGGTCACGGCTGTCAGTGACTTATGGAACTCCGACTGCGCAATGGTGTATCGCTGCCATGCTGCGTCGTAATGTGTTACTTCACATGTAGCAGTATCACAGTGCCATTATTCAACAGGAGAATGCTCATCCACATTAGGCACGTATCTCTACTGACTGTCTGGGTGATGCTGAGATATTGTCGTGGCCAGCAAGATCCCTAGACCTGTCCTCGGTAGAATATGTCTGGAACCAGTTCAGATGTCAGCTCCGTCCCAGGCTGTCAAGGACATTTTTTTCCTCGCAAGATTACAACAGTTGTGGGCCAGCTTGCCCCAGGAGAGGATAGAACGGCCTTACGACACCCTTCCCAAGGACTCATTGCGTGTGTTCACGCCAGAGCGGGTACAACTTTGTACTGATAAGTAGGCTCTTACTGTCAAGTTCTATGTGAATGGGTCTCGATCATGTAATCGTCGAAGTAATACCACATACCCACAGACGGGTGCGTCTAGAACAAATGTAGATGTCAGCGTTTAGGAGAGGACGTACAGTTGGGCTGAAAGCGGACGGCAGGAGTAACCGGCGAATCGTTCGACGCCTGAATAGCTGCGATTCCACCATTTGACGATGTTGGCAGGAATGGGTGAACCATTGACGAACACAACGTCAGAAACGGAGTGGTTGACCCGCATAGAAGACAGAACGCGAGGACCGAACTATAGTCAGAGAGGCACTCAGAACAACGAATTCATCATTATCTTTGATCCGATGTCCAACTGGTTCTGCAGTGACCACAAGAACCATTAATTTGCGACCTATTGAAAGGAGGCTGAGTTCACGGCATCATGTGCAAGGACTACCATTGACCTCTGTACCCAGACAAGCTCGTTTGCACTGGTGTTGGGAACATTCGGCCTGGAATCTCTTTAACCTGAGTAGAATTGTCTTCAGTAATGAGCCCTAGCAAGCAGGAGTGATAGTCTCGGTTGTAATCCGCAATCTGGAGCATTCTTACAGCATAGAGTCTCTTTTCTTTTTTCTTAGTCATCAGTCTTATTATGACTGCTTTGTTGCGACTCGTCACGAAATCCTTTCATGTCCGAACGTTTTCGTCCCAGAGTGGCAATTCCAAAATACCTCCTCAATTTTTTGCTGATTGTATTCCAAACTATCTCTACCTCTTTACCCTCGACAGCTTCCTCTAGTATCATGCAAACTATTCCGTAAAGTCTTAACAGATGCCCTAACACCCTGACTATTCTTGTTGTCAGTGTTTTCCTCGCCGATTCGGTAGAGAAACTCCTCATTCCCTACCTCATCAGTCCATCTAATTTTCAACATTCTCCTGTAGCACCACGTCTCAAATCCTTAGATTCTCTACATTTCCTGTTTTACCACAGTCCATGTTTCATTGCCATACATTTCTGCGCTCCAAACGAACATTCTGAGAAATTTCTTCCTCAATTTGAAGCCTGTCTGTGATATTAGCATACTTCTCTTGGCCAGAAATTCCCTTTTTGCCATTCTTAGTCTGCTTCCTTGCTCCGACTGTCGTGGGTTATTTTGCTGCCTAGGTAACAGAATTCCTTAAATTCATTTACTTCGTGACCATCAATTCTGATGTTATGTTTCTCGCTTTTATCATTTTTGCTGCTTCTCGTCACTTTCGTCTTTCTTCGATTAACTCTCAATTCATGCTCTGTATTCATTGGGTTGTTTATTCCACGGAACAGATCCAGCGTAGCGGTACGTCGATGATATTCAAAGCCTCGTTTTGTTGCCTTTGATGGGGAACCATCCTCGGCTTCAATTTCAGCAAGATAATGCCAGTCTTCACCCAGTGAGAGCCTCTACTGCTTGTCTTGGTGCTTGCAAACGACACCTTGGCCAGCAATGTCGCCGGATCTCCCCCAATTTAGAACGTTTGCAGCATATTTGGCAGGGCCCTGCAGCCAGTTATGGATTTTGACGATGTAACGCGCTAACTGGACATTATTTGGGACGAATCCCTCAGGAGGACAGTCAGTACCTCTTCATCAAGCCCAAACCGAATAACTGCTTACACAAGAGCCAAAGGTAGACCAACTGGCTAATGACTTCTTGGCTTTGTGAAGCTCCTTCCCTTGAATAAATCGTTCTGTTTTTGTAAAATTTAATAAATCCTTTGACTGTACATGTATATCACATCTACCGGTTTCCGTCCTATTCGGATAATGTTTTCGTGGTGCATCTTTTTTTATGTCTTACAGTGTGATTTGACTCTAAGCGCTATTTACAAAAAAGTTACAATAAATACCGGGCGCCTTGAAGCTTTTGGTGGACATCTTTGCATGCCCATGAGGAATTTCCTGAGATCCGTGTGCTCTCATTTCTTCCCTTAACTTTTACGAAAATAAACTGTTTGAAATCTTCGCTCACTAACTGTAAGGCTAGAAATACACCATGCACACTAACAGCGAACTGAAGCATCTTAACTTGAACGGTTAAAAGCAGTAAACCAGTAATGTTGTCAGCAGTATGCACTGCGATAAGCGATTACGTCATTTGAGTTTTGAAGCCCTTCACTGATACCCTTGCCGTAATTCAAGGCATTTGTCACCAAGTGAATCATCTTACCATTACCATTACCATATAATGCGTTGACACCATAACTATCCAACAACGTCAGTCGTTGTTAGGCAAGTTTTCCGTGTACTTTTATCTAAGTAAATAGGGATACCATGTGAAAAGCTTTCCTTTCTTGGAATGAATAACGAAGGAAGTACTGCAGACATATTCTGACAAGGAAGTAAGTAGCATTTTATTTTCATCTTAGACTACTGTGTGTCCTTATACTATGGCAGAAGAGTCTGTTTCGGTTAGCGCAGTCAGGCATAGGGTGGGGTATAATTGCCTAGACACATATTAGAAAGAGATAAACAGAGAACCCTGTCGGAGGAACATCCGCAACTGAGCGGCATTTTCAACCTCTGAGATAAACAGAGGTTTTAAGATTACATGCCTGCAAAGACTAAAGTTAGAGCTACTTGATTCAGCAGTTGGAGGCGATAAGAGGAAAGTCTCTGGGTTGAGGAATTCACAACAGGAATGTCCTCCATTTAATTAGTATCTCAGTGCCAGCATGGTGGCCGAGCGGTTCTAGGCGCTTCAGTCCGGTCGCAGGTTCGAATCCTGCCTCGGGCATGGATGTGCGTGATGTCCTTAGGTTAGTTAGGTTTAAGTAGTTCTAAGTTCTAGGCGACTGATGACCTCAGGTGTTAAGTCCATAGTGCTCAGAGCCATTTGAACTATTTTTTTAGTATCTCAGTAATTAAAGAGATAATCAAGTGGTGTACCAATGTTCGCTAAAATAAATATGCTGTTGAATTACGTGATTGTTTCTTTATAGGGTGTAGAAAAATTTCCGCTACCAGTCACAATAAAAGACTATTTATTCTTCACACGACCGCCGGCTGGTGTGGCCGTGCGGTTCTAGGCGCGTCAGTTTGGAACCGCGTGACCGCTACGGTCGCAGGTTCGAATCCTGCCTCGGGCATGGATGTGTGTGAAGTCCTTAGGTTAGTTAGGTTTAAGTAGTTCTAAGTTCTAGGGGACTGATGACCTCAGAAGTTAAGTCCCATAGTGTTCAGAGCCATTTTTCACACGACCTGTTTCAGGTGTTTATACATTCATGTATATGTTTATATTGCTGGAGATCACTGTATAAATACAAAGAAAGTTACCTGCTGGTGACTAAACAGATACAAGTGGAACAACTGTAGGTGGAAAGGCTTGCATTTATCGAAAATGTATATGTACTTCCATAAAGATGAAGCATCATTATTATGATCATCCTGTGGTGAAAGTTTTTGCATTCAGTTGCACATTTGTTATGATTTTTGCGTCAATGTTTCAGTTTTATAAAATTTAGCTGTATATTTCACTACTGTGTCGTGCACTCGTGACATACACTGTGTTTACACACAAACATGTAGGCTGTGGTCAAAGAACTTGGATGTACAAGGTGTAAAGATGTTGCTCATACTGAAACATGTAGGTTATGTGTGTGTGTGTGTGTGTGTGTGTGTGTGTGTGTGTGTGTGTTTTGGGAAGTGGAGGGGAGGGGGTGGAATACGCTCCTCCAGAGACACATACCTGTTCCTACAATACGGATCTCCGAATGACTGTGAGAGAATTTTCCTGGATGGGAAAAAACCCCACAGAAGAGGAGTTGCAGAGTGTCTTTGTCACGTTTGTCCACGGGGCCTTTTCTTCCATCCTGGAGAATCCTTGACATGTGTACAGCTCTGCCTCCCCCTGCAGACCTCGGCGGCAGATGAGGTGGGGAGGGACGGGGGGAGAAGGAACATTTGGGCTCGCTGTCCCGCGCAGCTGGAGCGGAGGAGAAAGAGGTGCGCCACAGTAAAGCGGCGCTGCGGCCGGCAGACTGAGGGCTGAGGGGCTGTCATCCGCCGGCCGCGGCCATCTGGAAGGCGGCGGGAGGGCCCCGGCCGTGGCAGTAGCAGCGGCGCAGGGGGCGCCGCGGCAAATCTAATAACACGCCGAGCCAGCCGCAGCAGCAGCCGCCCGGCCGTCCTGTTTATATCGCAATAAATACGCGCTCTCGTCACATCATTGCCGACTCTCGGCGGAGGGTGCGGCCCAATATAACGCCCCAAATGAATGGAGCGGCCGGCCGGGCGGCGGGCAATAATCCGCTGTGAGGGCCAGCGGGAGCGGTCCGGCAGTGGCAGCTAGCCCGGGCTGCCGCAGGGCGAGCCGCTGCGCTGCGGGACCTTGCTCGAGTGCGTTCTCACGCGCTCGTCAGCACGCAAAGATGTCCACAGGAAGCCTAAAGAAGGCGCATGGTATTTACCACAACATCATAGCCGGTTCTGTGACATTTCCAAACTGGAGCAAGAACTTGATATTGGAGTCCCCCTTCGTCCCTCTCCCCCCATCTCACTCAAGATTTGAAGATAGGACGTCAAAAATTAAAAAAAGACAATTACTCAGAAATTTTCATTTTGTAGAGTACGTCTTTCTCAAGAGGCTGATATACAGGGTGTTACAAAAAGGTAGGGCCAAACCTGCAGGAAACATTCCTCACACACAAAGAAAGAAAATATGTTACGTGGACATGTGTCCGGAAACGCTTACTTTCCATGTTAGAGATCATTTTATTACTTCTCTTCAAATCACATTAATCATGGAATGGAAACACACAGCAACAGAACGTACCAGCGTGACTTCAAACACTTTGCTACAGGAAATGTTCAAAATGTCCTCCGTTAGCGAGAATACATGCATCCACCCCCCGTCGCATGGAATCCCTGATGCGCTGATGGACCCCTGGAGAATGGCGTATTGTATCACAGCCGTCCACAATACGAGCACGAAGAGTCTATACATTTGGTACCGGGGTTGCGCAGACAAGAGCTTTCAAATGCCCCCATAAATGAAAGTCAAGAGGGTTGAGGTCAGGGGAGCGGGGAGGCCATGGAATTGGTCCGCCTCTACCAATCCATCGGTCACCGAATCTGTTGTTGAGAAGCGTACGAACACTTCGACTCAAATGTGCAGGAGCTCCATCGTGCATGAACCACATGTTGTGTCATACTTGTAAAGGCGCATGTTCTAGCAGCACAGGTAGAGTATCCCGTATGATATCATGATAACGTGCTCCATTGAGCGTGGGTGGAAGAACATGGAGCCCAATCAAGACATCACCAACAATGCCTGCCCAAACGTTCACAGAAAATCTGTGTTGATGACGTGATTGCACAACAGCGTGCGGATTCTCGTCAGTCCACACATGTTGATTGCGAAAATTTACAATTTCATCACGTTGGAATGAAGCCTCATCCGTAAAGAGAACATTTGCACTGGAATGAGGATTGACACATTGTTGGATGAACCATTCGCAGAAGTGTACCCGTGGAGGCCAAATAGCTGCTGATAGTGCCTGCACACGCTGTACATGGTACGGAAACAACTCGTTCTCCCGTAGCACTCTCCATACAGTGACGTGGTCAACGTTACCTTGTACAGTAGCAACTTCTCTGACGCTGACATTAGGGTTATCGTCAACTGCACGAAGAATTACCTCGTCCATTGCAGGTGTCCTCGTCGTTCTAGGTCTTCCCCAGTCGCGAGTCATGGGCTGGAATGTTCCGTGCTCCCTAAGACGCCGATCAATTGCTTCGTACGTCTTCCTGTCGGGACACCTTCGTTCTGGTAATCTGTCTCGATACAAACGTACCGCGCCACGGCTATTGCCCCGTGCTAATCCATACATCAAATGGGCATGTGCCAACTCCGCATTTGTAAACATTGCACTGACTGCAAAACCACGCTCGTGATGAACACTAACCTGTTGATACTACGTACTGATGTGCTTGATGCTAGTACTGTAGAGTAATGAGTCACATGTCGCCGGACGGAGTGGCCGTGCGGTTCTGGGCGCTACAGTCTGGAGCCGAGCGACCGGTACGGTCGCAGGTTCGAATCCTGCCTCGGGCATGGATGTGTGTGATGTCCTTAGGTTAGTTAGGTTTAATTAGTTCTAAGTTCTAGGCGGCTGATGACCTCAGAAGTTAAGTCGCATAGTGCTCAGAGCCATTTGAACCATTTTTTTTTAGTCACATGTCAACACAAGCACCGAAGTCAACATTACCTTCCTTCAATCGGGCATGGATGTGTGTGATGTCCTTAGGTTAGTTAGGTTTAATTAGTTCTAAGTTCTAGGCGGCTGATGACCTCAGAAGTTAAGTCGCATAGTGCTCAGAGCCATTTGAACCATTTTTTTTTAGTCACATGTCAACACAAGCACCGAAGTCAACATTACCTTCCTTCAATTGGGCCAACTGGTGGTGAATCGAGGAAGTACAGTACATACTGACGAAACTAAAATGAGCTCTAACATGGAAATTAAGCGTTTCCGGACACATGTCCACATAACATCTTTTCCTTATTTGTGTGTGAGGAATGTTTCCTGAAAGTTTGGCCGCACCTTTTTGTAACATCCTGTATAAAACAGATATGCTCCAGCAAATGTAATACATATTACCCAGTCTTAAGTGTACCAAAGTGCAGTGCCATACCTCTTCACACAGCATTCTTCTACGCACATCACCGTATTTCGCCCGGTGTAATTAAAACGTGTATATTTTGCAATGGAAGCCATCGAACCTACGCTGAAGCGCCAAAGAAACTGGTATAGGCATGAGTATTCAAACACAGTGACATTTAAAATGCAGAATACCCCGCTGTGGCAGGCAACGCCTATATATAAGATAACTAGTGTCTGGCGCAGTTGTCAGGTGACCGGCATCTGTGACCGAGCGGTTCTAGGCGCTTCAATCAGGAACCGTGCTGCTGCTACGGTCGCAGGTTCGAATCCTGCCTCGGGCATTGATGTGTGTGATGTCCTTAGGTTAGATAGGTTTAAGTAGTTCAAAGTCTAGGAGACTGATGACCTCAGACGTTAAGTCTCATAGTGCTCAGAGCCATTTTTTGAGCAATTGTTAGGTCGGTTACTGCTGCTACAATGGCAGTTATCGAGATTTAAGTGAGTTTGAACTTCGTGTTATAGTTAGCACACGAGCGATGGAACGCAGCATTTCCGTGGTAGAGATGAAGTGGCAATTTTTCCGTATGACTATTTCACGAGTGCACCGTGAATATCAGGAATCCTGTAAAACCTAAAATCCCTGACACCGCTGCGGCCGGAAAAGGACCCTGCATGATTGGGACCAACGACGACTGAAGAGAATCGTTCAACGTGACAGCAAAATGCTGCAGATTTCAGTGCTCGGCCATCAACATGTATCAGCATGCGAACCATTCACGAAACAACATCGATATCGGTTTTCAGAGCAGAAGGCCCTCTCATGTATCCTTGATGACTTCACGACACACAGCTTTACGCCTCGCCTGGGCCCGTCAGTACTGACTCAGTTGTGGCGTTTTGCTGGCACGCCAGCTTATTTGCAAGTACCTCGCCTTCGCGCTCTTATGTTTGCTTGTGACGCGTGCTGAGTCTTGGCTGCCTTATCTTTGCCGGAGGAGTTAACGGGAGACTATCGCGAAGAACCACGGGGGGAGTTCGATATTACCTGAGGCCGGAGAGCGCTTTTGGTGGAGAGGGAACCGACTACGTGTATGAGGCAGCTTGGAGGAGAGCCTTTTCTGTCGCCTGTTAGGAGGCTGGTTGCTGCCTTGGGTTGCGTGCTGCTAGTTCCGGACACGGCTGTCTTCGGTCGTCCGCTGCCTTATTGCTGCCTGCTGTACCCGACGCATCCCATATCGGACTTCCAGCGAAAAGTTAAGTGAATTTGTCCGTGATATGTGACTGAAGATTTGTCAGCATTGCAGTACTGTTTTAAAATATATCAAACATTTTGCACTTGGCTTGTTGTTGTGGTCTTCAGTCTAGAAACTGGTTTCATGCAAATTTCCATGCTACTCTATCCTGAGCAAGCTTCTTCATCTCCCAGTACCTACTGCAACCTACATCCTTCTTAATCCGCTTAGTGTATTCATCTCTTGGTCTCCCTCTACGATTTTTACCCTCCACGCTGCCCTCCAATACTAAATTGGTGATCGCTTGATGCCTCAGAACATGTCCTACCCACCGATCCCTTCTTCTAGTCAAGTTATCCCACAAATTTCTCTTCTCCCAATTCTATTCAATACCTCCACATTAGTTATGTGATCTACCCATCTAATCTTCAGCATCCTTCTGTAGCACCACATTTCGAAAGCTTCTATTCTCTTCTTGTCTAAACTACTTATCGTCCACGTTTCACTTCCATACATGGCCACACTCCATACGAACACTTTCAGAAACGACATCCTGACACTTAAATCTATATTTGATGTTAACAAATTTCTCTTCATCAGAACCGCTTTCCTTGCCATTGCCAGTCTACATTTTATATCCTCTCTACTTCGACCATCATCAGTTATTTTGCTCCCCAAACAGCAAAACTCATTTACCACTTTAAGCGTCTCATTTCCTAATCTAATTCCCTCAGCATTACCCGATTTAATTCGACTACATTCCATTATCCTCGTTTGGCTTTTGTTGATGTTCATCTTATATCCTCCCTTCAAGACACTTTCCATTCCGTTCAACTGCTCTTCCAGGTCCTTTGTTGTCTCTGACAGAATTACAATGTCATTGGTGAACCTCAAACTTTTTTTTTTCTCCATTCCTACTCCGAATTTTCTCTTGTTTCCTTTACTGCTTGCTCAATATACAGATTGAATAACATCTGGGATAGGCTATAACCCTGTCTCACTCCCTTCCCAACCACTGCTTCCTTTTCATGCCCCTCGACTCTTATAACTGCCATCTGGCTTCTGTACAAATTGTAAATAGCCTTCCGCTCCCTATCTTTACCACTGCCACCTTCAGGATTTGAAAGAGTGTATTCCAGTCAACATCGTCAAAAGCTTTCTCTAAGTCTACAAATGCTTGAAACGTAGGTTTGCCTTTCCTTAATCTATTTTCTAAGATAAGTCGTAGGGTTAATATTGCCTCACGTGTTCCAACATTTCTACGGAATCCAAACCGAACTTCCCCGAGGTCAGCTTCTACCAGTTTTTCCATTCGTCTGTAAAGAATTCGCGGTTGTATTTTGCAGCTGTGACTCATTAAACTGATAGTTCGAGAATTTTCACGTCTGTCAACACGTGCTTTCTTTGGAATTGGAATTATTATATTCTTCTTGAAGTCTGAGGTTGTTTCGCCTGTCTCATACATCTTGCTCAGCAGATGATAGAGTTCTGTCAGGACTGGCTCTCCCAAGGCTGTCAGTAGCTCTAATGGAATGTTGTCTACTCCCGGGGCCTTGTTTCGACTAATGTCTTTCAGTGCTCTGTCAAACTCTTCACGCAGTTATCATATCTCTCATTTCATCTTCATCTCCATCCTCTTCCATTTCCATAATATTGTCCTCAAGTACATCGCCCTTGTATAGACCCTCTATATACTCCTTTCACCTTTCTGCTCTCCCTTCTTTGCTTAGAACTGGGTTTCCATCTGAGCTCTTGATATTCATACAAGTGGTTCTTTTTTCTCCAAAGGTCTCTTTAATTTTCCTGTAGGCAGTACCTATCTTACTCCTAGTGAGATGAGCCTCTACATCCTTATAATTGTCCTCTAGCCGTCCCTGCTTAGCCATTTTGCACTCCTTGTCTATCTCATTTTTGAGACGTTTGTATTCCTTTTTGCCTGCTTCATTTACTGCATTTTATGATTTTCTCCTCAGTGTAGTGTAGTGACAGATTCCAGAACCATACGAGGGAACGCAGACTAGAGACCGCCATAAGCTGTTTCCACCATTTTCTACTGTTGTTGTTGTCGTTGTTAGATATGAGGTGTCTTACGCAGCATTCGCAAATATTTCGCTTTCTGCACATGTTAGTGATATATAAAATATTAAAGCTATTTTAGTCCATATTTGAAAATCTAGCCGTGCAGGGTAGCCGTTCGGTCTAAGGAGGCCTTGCCAAGGTTCGCGTGGCTCCCACCATCGCAGTTTCGAGTCCTCCCTTGGACATGGTGTGTGTTGTCCTTAGCGTAAGTTAGTTTAAGTTAGATTAAGTAGTGTGTAAGCCTAGTGACCCATAACCTCAGCAGTTTGGTCCAATAGTACTTACCACAAATTTCCATTTTTTTTTTTTTGTTGATCTATTCATTTCTTGTCTGAACTGCCTATCGTCGATGGTTCGTTGGTGTACGAGGTTACACTCCAGACAAATACGTTCAGAAGAGACTTTCTAACACGTAAGCTGATATTCGATGCTATAAAATTTCTCTTTCTCACAAATGTTTTCGTTGCTGTTTACATCTTCCTTACTTCGGACATCATGTGTTATTTCGCTGTCGAAATAGCGAAACTCCTCTAGTACTTTTAGTGCCTCATTCCGAAATCTAATTTCCACCACATCACCGAATTTATTTAAAGTATAGTTTATTACCCTTGTTTACTTTTGTTGACGTTCATCTCAGAACCTCTTTTCAAGACACCATGCACTGTGTTCAGCTGCTCTTCCAAGGCCGTTACCGTCTCTGAGAGACGTACTTTGTCATCGGCAAAACAGACCTTTCATTCCTTCTCCATGCTGTGATAACTTCTGAATCCATACATGTTATAAAAATAGATGTGTGTGTGTGTGTGTGTGTGTGTGTGTGTGTGTGTGTGTGTGTATGTATGTTCCACATCTCCTCCTAAACCACTGGACCGGTTCCAACCAACCCTGGTCTACACATACCTTACCGTCAGTCAACAATTGCTGTGGGGCTGAGAACCTACTACCTATCAAATGGGTGAGAATGGGAGTGAAAAGGAAACGCAGCCCTTCACGCTTGAATTCTCAGATATTTTTATCCGGAATTTTAGCTTGACAGAACTTAGCGACTTGCGACAAACTTTACAGATAATTTTAAACCTTTATGAAATTATTTTTCTCCCTGACAACTTCTACGAAACGATGAAAGGAGAAAAGGTTATCGCTTACTACTTTTCACCTGTTCATGCAGTAAAAGTACCGCATGAGGCCCTACGTTATAATTTATTACTTCTTTCCTACTAACTGTATTCCCAACACATTTTACAGGCAATGTGCATCTATACCACTGACTGTAACTGCAGAATTGTATCATTGTACAACGCGTATTTCAGGAGATAAGATTTGATAAACAATTAGATTCATGGGAAACAACTGCATCGTGCATGACGTTTAAATGTATTAATCCTTCCCTAATACCTCTACACGCAGAAAATTTCGCACACAGTATCCACATATGTCGCTGAATTCGCCTAGACTATTATATCATAATACGAGACATAGTTCGAGATATGTGATGACATGAACATTAAGCACAAATCTAGATGCTGTGGGGGTACGTTCGTGGACGCTCAGTTGATAGTTGTTTTATAAATATACCGTGCGAACAAAAATAAAATGGAGCAGCATACCACTTTATGATACAACAGTCGCCTTATTTTAAAAAAGGGTAGACTACCCACATTATCTCCCGACGAAGCGTTGCCCTGGTCTCTACTCCCCGTTTAAACACGACCGTTACCCATATATGACTGTAGTAAGCCACCTTCAGCACTGCAGTACGACAACAATAAAAGGGACCTGCCAGACCACGTGCGGTGTGATATATCTTTCATGCAATTTCATCTATACGCGAGGCACCCTCGCAGCCCCCGCTGCTTTCTACGTTAACGACAGATGGCGCGCCTCTGGAACGTCTTTTGGAAGAGCCCTTGCTGACCCCCGCCTGGAGACGCGCTACAGGCTTTACGACATGTAGGGGGGCAAGAAGTAAGGGCCCAAAATATTGGCATTATAGGCGACATCGTACCAGCCTCCCTAAATCATGCGTTTGACTAGCGTTACGACTATTATCAGATGGACGGAGCGTTCGAAGTGTAAGATGTGGTAAACTGATGAAGACTATATTCTGTGTAAATCGTATTCTGCAAGAAAATATTCAATGACGTATTTTTTTTCACTGCAGATGCTAGATGTGTTTCCGTAAGGGGACAGGCTCATGAAAATGATCAAAAATTTGAAAAACATTTTCTTGGTCTCTAGAAAGGAGCATTTTATGCTAATTTTTAAAAAATGTATAGTTTATGGGCATTATCATTTTCCGTTCGTTTTAAATTTGAGGTTGAACGTAATGGTGCACAGGGGCCACTGCCATTTGTCAGTTGGAGTCAGAATATGTGATGCATTATTTTGTTCTCCCGTTTTTTCGGTCGTTAGTTACGGATCGTTAACACAGGTATTTTCTAGAAGGCACTGTCTCCCGGAACCAAAGAACAGATATGTCTAGAAGGCTATGGTTCCAATGTAAACAAAGATTTGAGAATATATGATTTCGGAATTTCATATGCCTGTGATTTTGTAGTTATTGTGTGTTGTTTTGTTTCTGTGTGTGTGTTTCCCGTGCTACAAATGCCGAGAGTAAAGAAATTTGGCCCCAAACGAAAGTTTCGCGGCAACAAGTTCCAAACACAACCGAATAATACACATCAGTTGCTTCAAAAGTCGCCTGCAGAAACTTTGTCTACAGGTAGTGCTTCTAGACGTAAACTTTCGTATTCTGAATGTAATAATAACAAGCCTGGTACTATAGTGGAGAGCAATAACGGCGGAAATGTTATTGTGGACCTATATATGCTGTCAAGACTTTTGAAGAGTGCTGTGAAATGTAAGTACTGCAATTGTGAAGATAGTATTGACGTTTCTGAGGACATTTCAACAAGGAATGGTCTTTCAAGTCGGTTAGTGATCGCCTGTAACTCGTGTAAGATGCACAGTGATACCATGACAACGCCAGTAACTGACAGTCGACATTACAGTGTAAATATTCAGCTTGCTTATGCAATGAGGTGTATTGGAAGGGGGAGGAAAGCTGCCCAGACTTTCTGTGCACTGATGGATTTGCCTCCACCTCCACTGAGGTTTGACAGATACAATAAATTAATGCATAATGCTTTATGTGGTGTAAGTGAACATTCAATGAAAGGAGCAGCAGAAGAAGCATTAGCCTTGTCTGAGAAATTGTACCATCATTTGATGGATCTTGTCGAAAGAGACGTCATACTTCTCTGAATGGGGCTGTAACTGCCACATTTATTGAAACTGGTAATATACTAGATTATGAATGTTTAACAAAGCACTGCCGGGGTTGTTCAAGTAACTTTATTGGCACCCATGTTCGTGTAAAGAACTTTGATGGCTCAAGTGGAAACATCGAAACGAAAGGAGCTCTAAACAATTTTATAAGATCAGAGGTCAGTCGTGGTGTGAGGAATGTAGGCTACGTTGGGGATGGAGACTATAAAGGACACACCACTGTTGTTAATGACAGACCCTACTGGGACACTCTGATAGAAAAGCTTGAAGTTGTTGGGTATGTACAAAAAAGAACGGGAACTCGGTTAAGAAAATTATCTAAAGACTTCAGTGAAAAAAAAGCTGTTATACGGAAATCACATAGGTGATCCAGGTCGTCTTACAAAAAGTGAAATTGATTCTTTGGCTCAATATTATGGACTAGCAATAAGGAGAAATGTAGGAGATTTGGAGAACATGACACTAACTGTTTGGGCAACATGGTTTCACAGAGTGTCGACAGATGAAACCGCACAGCATGGTTTGTGTCCAAAGGGGAAGATTCGTGGTGCAAATACTGGTTGAGAAATGCTACAGGCATACAATGTACCCACAAGCATTCCTTACGACTCGCTGTAATGGAGGCAATTAGGCGTATAAAGGGTGGTCCATTGATCGTGACCAGGCCAAATATCTCACGAAATAAGCGTCAAACGAAAAAACTACCAAGAACGAAACTTGTCTAGCTTGAAGGGGGAAACCAGATGGTGCTTGATTGGCCCGCTAGATGGCGCTGCCTTGGGTCAAATGGATATCAACTGCGCTTTTTTTTTAAATAGGAACCTCCATTTTTATTACATATTCGTGTAGTACGTAAAGAAATATGATTGTTTTATTGGACCACTTTTTTCGCTTTGTGATAGATAGCGCTGTAATACTAACAAACATGTGGCCCACAATTTTAGACGAACAGTTGGTCACAGGTAGGTTTTTAAAATTAAAATACAGAACGTAGGTACGTTTGAACATTTTATTTCGGTTGTTCCAATGTGATACATGTACCTTTGTGAACTTATCATTTGTGAGAACGCATGCTGTTACAGCGTGATTAGCTGTAAATACCACATTAATGCAATACATGCTCAAAATGATGTCCGTCAACCTCAATGCATTTGGCAATACGTGTAACGACATTCCTCTCAACAGCGAGTAGTTTTCCTTCCGTAACGTTCGCACATGCATTGACAATGCGCTGACGCATGTAGTCAGGCGTTGTCGATGGATCACGATAGCAAATATCCTTCAACTTTCCCTACAGAAAGAAATCCGGGGACGTCAGATCCGGTGAATGTGTGGGCCATGGTATGGTGCTTCGACGACCAATCCACCTGTCATGAAATATGCTATTCAATACCGCTTCAACCGCACGCGAGCTATTTGCCGGACATCCATCTTGTTAGAAGTACATCGCCATTCTGTCATTCAGTAAAACATCTTGTAGTAACATCGGTAGAACATTACGAAGGAAATCAGCATACATTGCACCATTTAGATTGCCATCGATAAAATGGGGGCCAATTATCCTTCCTCCCATAATGCTGCACCATACATTAACCCGTCAAGGTCGCTGATGTTCCGCTTGTCGCAGCCATCGAGGATTTTCCGTTGCCCAATAGTGCATATTATGCCGGTTTACGTTACCGCTGTTGGCGAATGACGCTTCGTCGCTAAATAGAACGCGTGCAAAAAAATCTGTCATCATCCCTAATTTCTGTTGTGCCCAGTTGCAGAACTGTACACGACGTTCAAAGTTCGCGCCATGCAATTCCTGGTGCATATAAATATGGTACGGGTGCAATCGATGTTGATGTAGCATTCTCAACACCGAAGTTTTTGAGAGTCCCAATGCTCGCGCAGTTTGTCTGCTACTGATGTGAGGATTAGCCGCGACATCAGCTAAAACGATTACTCGGACATCATCATTTGTTCCAGGTTGTGGTTGACGTTTCACATGTGGCTGAACACCTTCCTTAATACACCTTTCCTTAAATAACGTAACTATCCGGCGAACGGTCCGGACACTTGGATGATGTCGTCCAGGATACCGAGCAGCATACATAACAAATGCCCGTTAGACATTTTGATCACAATACCCATACATCAACACGACATCGACCTTTTCCGCAATTGGTAAATGGTCCATTTTAACACGCGTAATGTATCACGAAGCGGATACCGTCCGCACTGGCGGAATGTTACGTGATACCACGTACTTATACGTTTGTGACTATTACAGCGCCATCTATCACAAAGTGAAGAAAGTGGTCCAACTAAAACATTCATTTTTCTTTACGTACTACACCAACATGTAATAAAAATGGGGGTTCCTATTTAAAAAAACGCAGTTGATATCCGTTTGGCCTATGGCAGCGCCTTCTAGCGGGCCAACCATAGCGCCATCTGGTTTCTCCTTTCAAGCTAGACGAGTTTCGTTCTTTGTAATTTTTTCATTTGAGGCTTGTTTCGTGAGATATTTGGCCCGGTCGCTATCAATGGACCACACTGTATATAGGGACTGGCAAATAAAAATCTACTTAGGAAATGTATGCATGGGCTCTCTCAGAATGAAAATGAAAGCTTTAACAGCTGTATATGGGAGGGAATAACCAAAACTGTATTTGTTGGGCGGACAGTGCTGAAGATTGGTGTAATGATTACAATAACAACATTCAATGATGTTGCAGTTTCAAGGATAAATGTTATGAACAAATTGAACATCCAGACGGGAAGGAAATTGGCTTCAGCTCTAACTGCTATTAATAAGCGTTGCGTAACCGAAGCAGAGACAGCTGCAGAAGTTGCTGCCAAGGAGTAAATGATAAAGTAAAGAATAAAGAGAAAGCGTATGGAGGATAAGGAAACAGGAGGATAACTGGAGTATGCAGCTGGAATGTTCTGAACGAGAGTAGTGGTAAATTAATAAATCTGTGAATCTTCTTTTGCGCTTTACCGAAAACTTGAATTTTCATTATTCAGGTACAGTTTTCTCCTAAATGACTGAAGTTAAATTCACAAAAATTGTTACAGGGATTTAGGATGATCTCCTCTACCTCCCTTGCCTACTACTTCCTGAAAAATTTATAACATGTTGATGATGTCGGTGATATTGAGCTACATTTTTAAATATTTTTGTTGTAGTAAAATAAATTACTTGTCTTTTTCACAGATCAGCATCAGCGAACAAAATTGGAGTCATAAAACACTTATGTGAATGTTGTCTGTGCTCTGACTCTTTTTGCAAGCTGTGCGGTCAGGGGTTCCAAAGAGATGGTACCGCAGTGAAATAGTCAAAATGGCTCTGAGCACTATGGGACTTAACAGCTGTGGTCATCAGTCCCCTAGAACTTAGAACTACTTAAACCTAACTAACCTAAGGACATCACACACATCCATGCCCGAGGCAGGATTCGAACCTGCGACCGTAGCAGTCACACGGTTCCGGACTGCGCGCCTAGAACCGCGAGACCACCGCGGCCGGCAGTGAAATAGTGTTCCGTTTCTTATACTGTTATAAATATTGTTGTGAGTACGAAAATATAATAAATATCTCGATGGTTTTTTTGGGAAATGTTTTGACTAATGACCCTAAATGTGTGTAAGAATTTTGAGCTATCTCGCATTTATAAACCAGTAGCACTATGAGGGTGAAGATAATGCTAAAAATTCAGCCCGTTCAGGGTCGTGTCCCCTTAATGCACTTTTTGTCAACTGACAGCAATATTCGCTTCAAAGACCTGCAAAGTTTTTCCCTAGTATTACACTACAGGTTAATAAGACCTTCTGAGACCTTTGGTTGTGACTGAAGTGGTACGAGGTCACACAGACACTTCGACACTTACTAAATGGTTAAAACATGAGCTTATTTATTGCACTACTCACAAGCTAGAGGTATTAACATATAACTTCTACATCCTTAGTTGCAACTGTTCGACACTCGCAGTTCAATGGTACGGTTCACTTGCTAGCAGTTACAGTGTTCCATCATTTGTGAGATATTATCAATTTGTCATGCAAGGTCCTTCTATTCTCACTGAAAATCTTCCGAGATCTGAGCGGAGCTCGGCTGCGGCGCCTTAAAAAGCACCCGGATGTTTACATTTGCACACATGGTGTCGAAGTGAAGACAGCTACTCTGGTGGCGTCCTCTATTGGCGCCACCCATCGGAAGACGGCGATGTATGCGGTGCGCAGCGAACCATTTGCGATCGACAAAGTCACCGTCGCTGCGGCACTTTTGGTGGGCAACTCCTAACTGAGAAGTGATATATTAGAAATTGATATAGAAATCGATATAAATCATTACTGAAGCACACCGTACCCACACACACTTGAGTCAAACGTATCTCTCTCTAACTTCTTTTGTGAAATAAAGAAATCATATTACATAATAAAATATTAACTACTAAATAGTTTAACTTAAAGTCAATAATTCGCCATAGAATGTTAACCAGCAGACCAATACTAGTGTCATTTATAAATTTCAAGAAAGCATTTGATTGTATAGACAGAGAAACGATAGACTAACAAAACAAATACTCCTATATTTCTGGAAGAAGAAATCGACATAGCATGGATTACAGAAGTAAGAAATGATCTTGAAAGAAACAGCATCAATGAATCAGAAATGGCAGAAAGAAACCGTTTGAAAAACAAAATACTAAATTTGGAAGGCTTTCAAAGCAGAAGAAATAAAAAATCGGGAACAATCTGGACAGAAGACACCAAGAGACTTCATGGGGAGAAAATGAGGGAATACTGAAAAAATAGGAAACAACAGCAAAGGAAGAAGAGGAACTGAAGTTGTTAACGTGATCCTAGTTGGTCAATACGATTGTAAAAATAAATAATTAATATAAATAGAAATGAGAGTTCATTAATTCAATCTGAAGTCTGAAGAAAACTTTTCTCATAGCCCATAGCGTCATAATGTATAGACAACATAATACAGGCTTTTGGATGACATACTTGCATCTTTGGTGATACACGTATACAGTGTGGAGAAAAATTGTGTCACGAAATTTTAACCCTGGATAGCTGATGCCAGCAGGAAGCGAAATTACTTACATTGTATAGGTCGACATTGCACAATTTTTGAACTATAGAAACTTGGCGCCACTCGTTGCGATTGACCGCGGTATTGCCCTGTTGCCGGATGCTTTGCACAACGCATGACCGCGAATGCTTTGCCTGCCGAAGATCGCGACGTATCGAAGGAGGCCCGCACGCTTGGAGGTAGCTCGCCAGCCTTCCACTCTGGGGGGTTTGGGGTGAATCCGCCAGGGCCCGACACATCCATTGTAGTTTCATGATAAGACGTACCGGCAACAAACTCGTTGACAGCTGTTAGTTCGCGTATACAAAGTCTTTTACAAATTGTGTCGGTCATGAAAAGGGCCTTTTTTGTAGCTAGGACATTGTTGACGTACAGCAACGTCGAACGGTGTTTTTCCCAACTCTTTCAAAGATTCCTGGCATTGCCCTGATGTGATTGGCGGCATGTTGAATGTGATCCATTAATTCCTCTTCGTTTCTAGTTGGCTCGCGTCCGGATGGGTGAACTAGAACATTGAAGAATCCCCACTACGAGTCCCGTGGCCTGGGGTCTGGTTATGCGGGGGCCATGCCTCTGCCAGTTACCCAGTCATCGAAGAGCACGATTGTTATGTGCGGGCGAACCATCATGTTGCAACCAGATGCGTAGCCGTATGTCCAGGAGAACCTCTTCCAGCACGCTAGGTAGAGTTTCTTGCAAAAAGTGAAGATAATTTGCTCCGGTAAGTCGAGGAGGTAGACGGAACGGCCCAATCAAATCATCACCCAAAATGCCTGCCGAAATGTTGAGCGAAAATCGTTCCTTGTGTCCGTGCACGAACGTGACGTGAGGATTTCCTCTTGCCCAATAATGAACGTTTGGAGTGTTGTAAAGGCCATCCCGATGGAAGGTGCACTCGTAGGAAAACAACTCAATGGCGGGTAAATCGGGATCTCGTGCAACACGTCACAGAAACCACCGGCAAGACCCTAGCCTGTGTTCATAGTCCGTCACAGGATTTAGGTCTTGGACAGGATGGAAACTTAATAGATGCTGGCTGTCATCCCTCAAAACCTCCCAGATTAACCGATGAGTGACCCCTATGTAGTGTCCTACCATTCGAGTACTTGTAGTAGGTGCTTCCTCGAAGCGCTCGAAAACAGTCTCTTCAAATGCAGCATCCCATCGTCTTCGAGGTTTTCCAGCATCACTATGATATCCCGCTAACGAGCCTGTTTTGCCAAGTCGCCGGTGAATTGCTGTAAACGTTTGCAGTTGTGAGTGGCGTCTTGCTGGGTACCGTTCCTCATACAACCGTCGAGTTTCATGCTCATTACCGTCGGCTAGTCCATATACAAAATCCGTACCTCGTTGTTCTTCAAACGAATACTGTGTAACTAAGTTGCAGCTGAAGTGTGTGTGCTCCGAAGCGAAGCTTACGTGTAAACGCATCGGACGTGAGGTAGAGACAAAATGCAAGACCTGTGCGATACGTGTGGGTACCACGTTGGGACAGTGACGCGGCGAAGGACGTTTGTGTGTGTGAACCGACAACCATAGCGCTGTCTGTCAACCGACGAGCGCCAACAAGGCAGGTCAATTCGAGCGCTTGGCGACAAGTTTCCATAGCTTGAAAATGGTGTGTTGTCGACCTACACAAAATCTGTAATTTTGGTTCCTATTATCATCAACCATGCATGGTTAAAATTTCGTGACAATTTTTCTCAACCCTGTAAATATACTTCCTGTCCCACGTAACCCTGCACCTCATATATTTACAAAACGAAACAAAATGTGAAAAATGCAGTTGTCCATCTATGTGAGAGGCCCATATAATGAGCACAAATGCACAATTCATTTGTGTAAATAAACATCACTTTCAACACAAAGTTACGATTTTTCAAGAAGGTAGGTATATATTAGTAATACAACCCTGGTCTTGTGGTAGCGTAATCAAAACGTCTTCGGTCCCAGCTTCGAATTCCGACGCAGCTTAAATTTTGATTAATAATCAGTATTGGCGGCCGAAAACTTCCGGCATAAGAAGTCATCCTCATTTTGTTAACGGCCTCGTCAAAGGGGGCGAAGAAGTGGACAGATTCAGGACACTCTTTTGTCCTAGCGATGGGAAACTGCCCCTGAAGGTGGAAGAATCAACAAAGATCATCGGCATGATGATGCAGAAGTCAGTGGAAACCACTGCATTAAAGAAGCGTAACGTGTATCCAAAGGACATGGGGCCTGTAACTGAAGAAGTATCATGATGATCTCGCCATTGACAGAAGATTCCGGAATAGTCCCCCATTCGGTTTTCCGGGGACTGCCAAGGGGGAGGTTAGCATGAGAAAAAGATTGAATAATCAACGAAAGGATAACGTTCTACGAGTCGGAGCCTGGAATTTCAAAAGCTTGAACGTGGTAGGGAAACTAGAAAATCTGAAAAGAGAAATGCAAAGTCTCAGTCCAGATATAGTAGGGGTCACTGAAGTGAAGTGGAAAGAAGACAAGGATTTCTGGTCAGATGAGTATACGGTAATATCAACAGCAGCATAAAATGGTATAACGGGAGTAGGATTCGTTATGAATAGGAAGGTAGAGCAGCGTGCGTGTTACTGTGAACATTTCAGCAATAGGGTTATTCTTATCAGAATCGACAGCAAACCAACACCGACAACGATAGTCCAGGTATACATGCCGACGTCGAGAGCTTTAGGTGAAGCGATAGAGAAAGTGTATGAGGATATTGAAAGGGTAATACAGTATGCAAAGGGATATGAAAATCTAATAGTCATTGGAGACTAGAATGCAGTCGTAGTGGAAGGAGAATATGGACTTGATAAATGAATAAGAGAGGAGAAAGATTAAATGAGATCTGTAATAAACTTCAGCTATTAATAGCGAATACTCTGTTCAGTAATCGCAAGAGAAGGAGCTATACTTGGAAAAGGCCGGGTGATGCAAGAAGATTTCAGTTAGATTCCATCATGGTCAGACAGAGCTTCCGAAATCAGATACTGCATGGTAAGAAGTACCGAGGATCAGATATGGGCTCAGATCACAACATAGTAGTGATGAAGAGTAGGCCGAAGTTTATGACTTTACTCAGGAAAAATCAATACGCGAAGAAATGGGATACGGAAGTACAAAGGAATGACGAGACACGGTTAAAGTTCTCTAAGGCTGTAGATACAGCAATAAGGAATATCTCAGTAGGCAGTACAATTGAGGAGGAATGGACATCTCTGAAAAGGGTGCTAGCAGAAGTTGGGAAGGAAAACATAGGTGGAAAGAAGACAACTGAGAAGAAACCATGGGTAACAGAAGAAATGCTTTAATTGATCGATGAAAGGAGGAAGTACTAAATGTTCTTGGAGACTCAGGAATACAGAAATACAAGTCGCTGAGGAAAAAGGAAATAGCAAGTGGAGAGAAGTTAATACGAAATGGCTGCATGAAATATGTGAAGAAGTCGAAAAAGAAATGATTGTCGGTAGGAATGACTCAGTATACAGGAAAATCAAATTTGTCTGATGTGATAGAAGAAGAAACAGGAGACGATTTAGAAGCGATAGGGGACCCGGTCAGAATTTAAAAGAACTTTGGAGGACTTAAGATCAAATAAGGCTAAAGGGATAGATAACATTCCATCCGAATTTCGAAAATCTTTGAGGGGAGTGGCAACAAAACGAGTATTCACGTTGGTGTGTAGAATGTATGAGGGAAGCGACATACCATCTGACTTTCGGAAAAGCATCATCCACACGATTCCGAAGACGGCAAGAGCTGACAAGTGCGAGACTTATCACACAATCAGCTTAACAGCTCATGCATCCAAGTTGCTGACAAGAATAATATGCAGAAGAATGGAATAGAAAATTGAGAATGCGCTACATGACGATAAGTTTGGCTTTAGGGAAAATGAAGAAGTATTACATGATCTGCTGAATAGAATGAACAGTCTAATGAGTACAGAGTATGGACTGAGACTAAATTGAAGGAAGACGAAGGTAATGAGAAGTATTAGAAATGAGAACAGCGATCGATGGTCACGAAGTAAAGGTAGTTAAGGAATTCTGCTACTTAGGCAGTAAAATAACGAGTGACGGACGGGGCAAGGAGGATATCAAAAGCAGACTAGCAATGGCAAAAAGGGCATTCCTGCCCAAGAGAAGTCTTTTAATATCAAATATCAGCCTTAATTTGAGGAAGAAATTTCTGAGAATGTACGTCTGGAGTACAGCATTGTATGGTAGTGAAACATGGGCTGTGGGAAAGCCGGAACAGAAGAGAATCGGAGCATTTGAGATGTGGTGCTACAGACGAATGTTAAAAATTAGGTGGACTGATAAGGTAAGGAATGAGGAGGTTCTGCGCAGAATCGGAGAGGAGAGAAATATGTGGAAAACACTGATAAGCAGAAGGGACTGGATGATAGGACATCTGTTAAGACATAGGGGAATGACTTCCATTGTACTAGACGGGGCTGTACAAGGCAAAAACTGTAGAGGAAGACAGAGATTGAAATACACCCAGCAAATAATAGTCATAGGTTGCAAATGCTACTCTGATATGAAGATGTTAGCACAGGAGAGGAATTCGTGGCGGGCCGCTTCAAACCAGTCAGAATACTGATGACAAAAAAAAAAGTATGCTTCTTCCACAGAAATGAAAACTAGAAGTACAATTAGTGACCAGACTTGTTTACACTGTTCCAAAACTCAAACCTCTCAAATACGTAGACTTTAAAGGATGACAACTGCGCCACAGCCGCTTGCGTAATGCGCAGAGCAGGGTTTGATTGCAGCAGGCTTCAGGTGAGTATAGGTTACCAGCATTACGGCACTACAGCATTTCGGTAGAAAATGTGGCACTTTCATTATTGAAAGTATTCCAGAAAGTGTAAGGTTTAGAGCAGTGAAAACAATTCTGCCTTCGCTAAAAGCAATTCTAGTTTTCATTTCGGTGGAAAAGACACACATGTGCCCTTTAAATAAAAGTAGCTTTGCGTCGAAAGTGATGTTTCTTTTATTATTTTAGGGATTGTGCATTCCTGCCGATTGGGTGGTCAGAAACAGTCTGGGAAGCTTATAAGGGTGTTGCAGGGGAGATTGCGCTGAGAAACAATTGCTAAGAAAAGCAATTCGATAAATTTGGCTTTTCCCGAGGGAATTAGCATTTAAGTTAGCCAATCAGGTAGCTGCGTGCGCAAATTCAGGTTGCCCGCCAGTTACTGTTAGCGTCAGTTGTTCACATAGCGTATTAAATTTTTTCTTAACATTTGCTTCTCAGCACAACCTACGCTGGAACACACATAAAAACTTTTCAGACTGCTTCTGTCCACCAGGTACACACACGATGACATGTTTCCGTGTCTAATATTTCGTCTTCTAATGCGGAAGACATCGTCAGAGGCTTTAAAGACTCAGATACCAGTTTCAAACTTAAATAATCTGAGCAAGCCGTCATGTTTATATGTTTATACAGGGTGAGTCACCAACTATTGCCACCTAGAATACCTCTGAAAGTATGATAGGAGCTGAAAATTTTGTGGGACAAAAGTTGCATGGGACAACGGGGGCCATGATATGAGACGTTGGCTTTTTGTTGCTAGGTGGGGTCGCCTCAGATATATGAAGGTCAACATTTTTTAAAAAAATGGTATGCTATAGTTTGGTACTCATCTTCTCAGAGCGTCTATCGAGACGAATCCAATGATGTGTAACAGTAATGTCTTTGAAGGTCAACGGAGGTCACAAAGGTGGCATGAACGTCCATTAGAAGGTGTTCGAAGTGATTACCATTGGTATCAATGCAGTGCCGCAATCTTCTTATCATGTATCGACTGTTATGCCTCATCGCATCGGCACTTATGGTATATCGTGAAAACAGTAAATATTCGCCAAATACGGCGTATCCATCAAACGTGCCATTGACATGTAAACACCATTCGACGGTTCCGCAATACAACACTAATAGAAACGGTAAGACTGGTATCGTCGAATCAAGCGAATGTCAGTGATGTATTCCAACGAAGGACAAGTCGATATGCTTCTCATTTATGGAGAATGCCAGCGAAATCCAATGAGAGCTAGATACTTACACGCTGAAAGATATTCTCAACGTACTCACTCTACACGTCGTACATTTAACATTTACACTGAGTCGGCATGACTCAACGGAGAAGCGCATCTGAGTTTTTTGGACCACGACCTAACGTCCCGAAAGGTTTATCAGCAGCTATTTGTACGTATCCTCACAATGGTCGGGTCGCGACATTAGAAGACCACTACATAAAGGTGCAATTCAACAGCGGCGATTTGGGTGAGAAAAGTCGGGGTGCTAATCATCCGCATGTTCAGTGTCACTGCTTTAACGTAACTGGACGCCACCCTGTCGAACGTCACGTCGGTAATCGCGCTGCTTAGAGACACCAAGTTGCGCACGACTTGACCCCTCCGCCTAGTATTCAAGTTATGCGCCCCTATGGCGTCCCTCATATCGCGCAACTACAGATCCGCCATTGCAAAGGGTGGCATTCAGTTACATTACGGGAGTGCCACTGGACAGTCGTATCGCCAAAGTCGCCGCATTTGAATTGCTCATTAAGATCGCGCCGACGTGTGTTGTGGATCTTGTACTGGGATATAGCTGGCGCTGTTCGCTTTACTTAGTACCAGAGCCTACAACTTGTCTAATTTCATTTTCCTTTCTTTTCAGGGAGAAAATCATTTTCAGTAGAAAATACGCTGTAGCGCCAAAGAAACTGGTATAGGCATGCGTATTCAAATACAAAGATACGTAAACAGGCAAAATACGGCGCTGCGGTCGGCAACCCCTACATAGGACAACAAGTGTCTGGCGCAGCTGTTAGGTCGGTTACGCCTCGCCTTGGCCCGTCAACACACACATTGGACTGTTGATGACTGGAAACATGTTGCCTGGTCGGACCTGCCTCGTTTCAAATTGTATCGAGTGGATGGACAGTCCCCTGCTGACAGGGAAGGTCCATGAATTAGATAACCTCATGAATTCATGGACCTTGACTGTCAGCAGGGGACTGTTCAAACTGGTGGAGGCTCTGTAATGGTGTGGGGAGTGTGCAGTTGTAGTTATTTTGGTCCCCTGATACGTCTACATACGTCTCTGACGGGCGACACGTGAGTAAGCATCTTGTCTGATCACCTGCATCAATTCATGTCCATTGTGCACTCCGACGGACTTGGACGATTCCAGCAGGGCAATGCAACACCCCACATGTGCAGAATTGCTATAGAGTGGCTTCAGGAACACTCTTCTGAGTTTAAACGCCGGCCGCTTTGGCCGAGCGGTCCTAGGCACTTCAATCCGGAGCAGCGCTGCTGCTACGGTCGCAGGTTCGAATCACGAATCGGGCATGGATGTGTGTGATGTCCTTTGGTTCGTTAGGTTTAAGTAGTTCTGTGTCTAGGGGACTGATGACCTTAGATGTTAAGTTTCATAGTGCTTAGAGCCTTAAACACTTCCGTTGGCCACCAAACTCCACAGACATGAACATTATTAAGCGTATCTGGGATGCCTTGCAACGTGCTGTTCAGAAGAGATCTGCACCCTTTCTTACACTTACGGATTTATGGACATCCCTGCACCATTCATGACGTCAATTCCATCCAGCACTAATTCAGGCATTATTCGAGTCCATACCTCGTCGTGTTTCGGCATTTATGCGTGCTCGCGGGGACCCTACACAATATTAAGCACGTGTACCGTTTTCTTTGGCTCTTCAGTGTATATGAGTAGTGTGAACTTGCGTAATGCCTTCCGTGATCAGTACCACGTGGCAAGTTTGGTGTTTTACTTTTACGTGTAATGAACCGATTGAATCTGTTCATTCTGCTTGATACGCTCAATTTTAGGGCGAGCAACGTTGGCGACTGATCCTTACCGAACGCATATTACCAGACAATTTTTCTGAAATACTGGAACACTACTATTAGGGATAAAATACATATTACTTACAATTCTGATCCAATTACAGAATGAAGACTACTTCGGCGTTGTAAATGTAGATAATCACTTCAAGGCTACAATCATGTATTATAGACGAGGTACGTCAAAACTATTTAGCAGCCAGTATTACTGCCCTTCAAAGTACGAACTTATATTACAGAGATAACGTGACGAAGAAGTTGTGGTTTTCAGGCAAGACACCTGAAAGATGAGTAGGAAGTCGTACGGAGGCGCCGTTTTGTCCAACAGTTTTGGCTGTCACTTACAAACGAACATGTCGCCACTGTAGAGGGAGAGGGAAGCGTAATTTCGTAACTGGCAGAGAAACGGGTGAAATATGCAACTATAAAAATCTTTTACAATTTACCAACGGAAATAGAATGTCTGGCTGAGAGCAGAAATGGCTTCAAATGAGGCATCTAAATATCTAAATAGTCTTCATTTTTTTTATTTATTTGTATGTAAGCGCTCTATGTTTGTGTTTTGAGAGTTTCTAGTGTAATATTTCAGCATTTATGGAAATTTTAGATGTGGTTACTAAAAAAGGGTGTACTTACATGGAGCCGGCCGCGGTGGTCTCGCGGTTCTAGGCGCGCAGTCCCGAACCGTGCGACTGCTACGGTCGCAGGTTCGAATCCTGCCTCGGGCATGGATGTGTGTGATGTCCTTAGGTTAGTTAGGTTTAAGTAGTTCTAAGTTCTAGGGGACTAATGACCACAGAAGTTGAGTCCCATAGTGCTCAGAGCCATTTGAACCATTTTTTTTTACTTACATGGATTCTATTTTCTGCAGTTTCCAGTATGTATCATGTTCCTTCAGTCTGTTGCATACAGATCTCATCGTTTTTCCTACGCAACACGCGCAATACTCTTTAAAGTGGTATTATACATTCTACTTTTGTTCATTAGGAACTGTACACTGGTCAGCTGCCGAGATTTCTTCCGGGTTGTATGGCTGTGGTGCGTGGAACTCTTCTATCCTTGACGTTTCGTCCAAAGCTACGTTGGATATCTTCGGTTGTGCCGAGTCTTGCCAACTGACGAGTCGGACGTCGAAGAACGTCATCAAAAAAGTAACGGATCAAATCGGCAAGATTTTAAGGAAACATAACTTTCGACAGATTTTCTGACCGACTAAGGAAGTAGGCCATGCACTTCGTTCCGTTAAGCATAAACGTCCTCCTTTGTCTGCAAGTGGTGTATACAAGATTCTGTGTACGTATGGTGAGGTCTATATTGGAACTACAAAGAGAAGTGTGAATACACGGTTGAAGGAACATAAAAGTCCTTGCCGACTATGGAAAGCAGACTAGTCAGCCGTGGCGGAACATGCCCTTCAGTCGAGTGATCACGTAGTGAAATTTTCGGAAACCGAAGTTTTATGTACTATGACGAACTGTTATCCACGGCTATATAGACAAGCCATCCAAATATATAAACATGGGGATAATTTTAAAAGAAAAGAAGAAGCTATGAAACTCAGCGATATATGGACAGTGGCGCTACAGAATCGATGAGAAGTTTTTATCATTGACATACTATGATCGATAGTTACGTTTTATCCTTGACAAAGTTTATCTCTGCTATCACGTGAAATCCAGACCACTCCAACTTTCCATGGTAGTTAGGCTGTTCTTCGACGTCCGACTCGTCAGTCGGCAAGAGTCCGCACAATCAAGAGCACCTCCGAAGATGTCCAACGTAGCTTTGGACGAAACGTCAGGGATAGAAGAGTTCCATGGGCCACGGCCATACAACCCGGAAGAATTCTCGGCAACTGAAACATCCGGTCGTGAAAGCCTTGATTGTGTACACTGTTGAGCCAAAATATTACGACCACGTAGCGTGTATGTTCACCTTTGGCGTGATTTGTCGAGGCATGAAAGTAATGAGACCTTAGTAGGGCGCCGGCCGCGGTGGTCTTGCGGTTCTAGGCGCAGCAGTCCGGAACCGCGGTTTAAGTAGTTCTAAGTTCTAGGGGACTGATGACCTAAGATGTTAAGTCCCATAGTGCTCAGAGCCATTTGAACCATTTGAACCTTAGTAGGTTGCTGGAGGGAGTTGGCTCCACATCTGCACATAAGTCGCCTAATTCCTGTAAATTCCGGGGAGGGAGGCGATAATCTCTGACGCCACGTTCAGTCACATTCCAGATGTGTTTAATCGGGGTCAGACCTGACCAGTTGGGGGAGTGTTTCTCGAAACACTCCATCATACTCAGGGTCTTGTGTCATGGCGCATAATTTTGCTGAAAATTGCCTCTTCCGTCGGTAAGCATGATCGTCACGAAGGGTTGTACGTGGTATACAACCAGTGTACGCTACTCCTTGGTCGTTGGTCGTCGTAGTACCTTGCATGAGCTCCAGTGTACACATGGATGCCCACGTGAATATCTCCAAAGAGTAATGGAGCCGCCGCCAGCTTGTCTCCGTCCCGCAGTACAGGTGTCAAGGAGCTGTTTCGCTGGAAGACGATGGATTCGCACCCTCCCATCGGCCTGATGAAAAAGGTATCAGGATTAGTCAGACCATGCAACGCCCGCCACTGCCCCAACGTCCATTGCCTACGGTCACGTGCTCATTTCAGTCGTAGTTGCCGATGCCGTGGTGTTATCATTGGCACATGAGTGGGTAGTCAGCTACAGAGGTCCATCGTTAGGAGTGTTCTATGCACTGTTTTCAGCCACAACTGTGCTCTGCTCAACATCAAAGTTTGGTGTTAACTCTGCCACAGTTCGCCACCTGTGAAGTTTTATCAGTCTGCCCAGCCTACGACGTCCGACAACTGTAATGATGGGTAGCCTCCCAACCGCACTACGTCTGGACGTGGTTTCACCTTGGTTTCGCCAAGTGTTGAAGTCACTCACCTCAGCACTCGTCGAACACCCGACAAGTCGTGCAGTTTCCGGAATGCTCGTGCCGAGCCTCCCTGCCATCACAATCTGCCCTCGGTCAAACTTGATCACACACCTTCTCCATTCTACATACGGACAGCACGCTCACTCACAATACACGCACCGCGCTTGTATCCGACAACTAATAATTCCTCGCCAGTTGATGCTGCTATCACCTGGACAGGTTTATATCGATAGCAGATAGGTGGTCGTAACGTTCTGACTTGTCAGTGAACGTCCAAACTGAATTTAGCCTACTATCTCAAGGATCTAATAATCAACTTCACTTCTACGTCTCTAGTCTACAATTCACAGAAGGTTCGCCTTCAAATTATTTCTCTAACATTCCGCTCTCCAAAGGCGCGCGGAAAAAATGAGCACTCAAACCATTGCGTGTGAGCCCTAATTTCTTTTATTTTATTATGATGATCTTTGCTATCTATGTAAATTAGCGTCAACAAAATATTTTCGTATTCGAACTAGAAAACTGGTGATTGAAATTTCGTGAAAAGATCTAAGCGTTCTGCCAACAAAATGAAGTCTCTGATTCGTGTTACAGCATTTTAGATTCAATCGCTTTAATTTAAGTAGTTCGCATTTGTAATATTTGGGTATTTATTTGGACTGCATGCCTTTGGATTTGTATGATTTATCGTGTAATGAAAAATTTAACGGATTCCTTTTAGAACTCATGTCGATGACTTCACACTATCCATTATTTAGAGTCAGTTGCCGTTTTTGGCAGATACCTTGTCTGAATTATTTTGCAATTAGTTGATCTTCTGAATACTTTAGTAGAAGGTAAATGGCAGCATGATCTGCGAACAGTCTAAAAAGGCTGCTCAGATTGTCTCCTAAATCGTTTACCGAACGAGGTGGCGCAGTGGTTAGCACACTGGACTCGCATTCGGGAAGACGACGGTTCAGACCAACGTCCCGCCATCCTGATTTAGGTTTCCGTGATTTCCCTAAATTACTTAAGGCAAATGCCGGGATGGTTACTTTAAAGGGGCACGGCCGATTTCCATCCTCATTCTTGCCTAATCCGGGCTTGTGCTCCGTCTCTAATGACCTCGTTGTAGGCGGGCCGTTAAACACTAATCTCCTCTCCACCTAAATCGTTTATAAAAGTGTGGAATAACAGAGAGCCTACAACACTTTCTTGGAAAAAGCCAGATAATACTTCCGTTTTTCTCGAAGGCTTTCCGTCGATTACTAGAAACTGAACTTTTTCAGAGGAAATCACGAATTCAATCGCACAGCTGAGACGATACTCCACGGGGACGCAATTTGATTAGAAGTTGCTTGCGAAGAACTTTGTCAAAAGCCTTCTGCACAACTAGCCCTATAGAATCAGTCTGAGATATTCTGTCGATAGCAGTCTTTACTTCGCGAGAAGAAAGCTCTAGTTGTGTTTCACAAGAACGATGTTTTCTGAATCCCTGCTATGTTTACAATAACTCGTTTTTTTCGAGCTAATTCGTTATGATCCAACTTGGTATATGTTCTAAGAATCTAGCGAACATTTTTTTTTTCTTTTGCCATTTAAGACGTCTTCCATTGTGCATTATAAGTGGCAACTGATGTGACATCACAAATGTTGTTTTTTAAAGAGACCATTGTAACTTACTTCCTTTAGCTTCCACTGGATTATACTTTCAATTAGGGTGGACTGGTAACGTTTCTTTAACGATGCAGTTTTTGTTCATGCTCAGAGCCAATTGTGGGCACTGATACTGATAGCAAACGTTGTACCATAAAGTAGTGTTATGAGGGACTTGTAGCTGGGATGAAGCAGCCTGTGAATTTGTTGGTTGGTCGGTTGATTTGGGGGTGATCGGTCCCATCGGATGAGGGAAGGATAGGGAAGGAAATCGGCCGTGCCCTTTCAAAGGAAGCATCCCGGCATTTGCCTGAAGTGGTTTAGGGAAATCACGGAAAACCTAAATCAGGATGTGCGGACGCGGGTTTCAACCGTCGTCCTCCCGAATGCGAGTCCAGTGGGCTAACAACTGCGCAACCTCGCTCGGTGTGAATTTGTTCTTCCAGTACGTTACGCACTGTTGAAGTCCCGTTACTGAATTGTTCATTTTCATGTTGCTTATGCTTCCTTTTCCAGAAAAGAATGGACTTAGGAAGATACCTTTTGGTTCGAGGGGCGTTTGAAAAGTTCGTGCAAAGTCCGACAGATGGCACCACCGGCGCGTATCGAGGTCATGTTTAGTTACTAGCATCTTTGGAAAGAATGCACACCAAGTTACAGCCATATTGATCTATTTCTTTGTGTTTGGCATTCATGTGAATCAAGGAAGTCAAGTGATTGTCAAAAAATGGACGAAAAAGAATTTCGTGTGGTGATTAAACATTACTTTATGAAAGGCAAAACGCCTCAGGAGACTACCGAGAAGCTTGATAAACATTACGGTGACTCTGCACCTTCGTTTAGAACAGTTTATAAGTGGTTTCAAAATTTTCGGAGTGGCCATATGGGCACAAGTGATGGTGAACCTTCTGGACGCCCTACGGAGTTTACGACTCCAGAAATCATTGATAAAATCCATGATCTGGTGATGGATGACAGAAGAGATCAGGTGCGTGAGATTGCTAGTGCTGTGGGCGTCTCGAATGAACAGGTACACAATATTTTGCATAAATATTTGGATCCGAGAAAGCTATCCGCAATATGGGTTCCGCGATTGCTCACGCTTGACCAAAAACGGAATCGTGTGAAGTGTTGCAAGGATGGTTTGCAGCTGTTCAGGAAGAATCCGCAGGACTTTAAGCGTCGTTTCGTCACTGATGATGAAACATGGATACATTACTATACTCCTGAGACCAATCAAAAGAATGATTTACCGAGGGAGAATCTGTACCAAAAAAGGCGAAGACCAGTCCTTCGGCCGGAAAGGTTATTCCGACTGTCTTTTGGAAGTCGCAAGAGATAATCCTTATTGACTATCTGGAAAAGGCTAAAACTATTACTGTTGCATATTATTCATCGTTATTGGACCGTTTGCAAACCAAGCTGCAAGAAAAACGAAGGTGATTGGACCGTAGAAAAGTCTTTTCCATCACGACAATGCACCAGCACACACTTCAGCAGTTGTGGATGCAAAATTAATGGAAATAGAATATCAACTCGTTTCACATCCCCCCTATTCTCCAACCTTGGCTCCCTCGGACTGCTATTTGTTTCCCAATTTGAAGAAATGGGTCGCGGGACAAAGAATTTATTCAAACGAGGAGGTGATTGCAGCAACTAATAGCTATTTTGCAGACTTGGACAATTCCTATTATTCGGAAGGGATCAACAAATTAGAACAGTTTTGGACGAAGTGTATAAGTCTAAAAGGAGGCTATGTCGAAAAATAAAAAAGGTTTACCCCGAACACGTAAGTAGTTTTTAATTTTGCAAGGACTTTTCAAACGCCCCTCGTATGTCGACGAAAATCTTTGAAAGACGTTTGCCAGTGTAGGGCATTTACAGGGTTGTACACATTGTAATGCGTGGTTTAACAAAATGACTGTTATTGAATACATTTCTCATTTTAAGAATTGTTTCTACTGGGAGCCATTGCCCACCAAACGGCGTATACACTTAGTACAGCAGAGAAGAGTGATCGCGGAGACTTTTCAAATAGTGCTCAGCCACGCCTACTAAATAGGGCAAGCAAAAATAGTGCGTACGAGACTGTTTTCTGGGCTGGACACCATCTTCGCATCACAGTCGGGCGAAAACGTTGCCCCAGCCTCCTTTATTCCACCGCTTGCCGCGGAGAATGCTTGTTTCGCGTAGAAACACAGGAAACAGCGGTCCGCTCGGAACTGCAGCCGGACTTAATTGCGGAATTATCTTAACTGCCCGCCGGAGCGTCGTGACTCACCGCAGACAGAATGGAGGACCCGCGACGAGGCCCGAGCGGTAATTGCGGACAAGTTTCCTCCGCCGGGAGCGCGTTCGCCTGTTGGTCCACGTCTTATCGCCAGTCACATCGTTTCTTTATTGTTCCCGAGACGCGTACGTCTTAAGGTTTTCTGTATTTGTATTTTCATTTCCTTTCTTTTTTTTCCTTTCTTTTTTGTTTTCCACTACGGTACTACATTACACTCTAGTCTTCTGCATTACTGAGGACGCATGTACGCATCTTAATTGTTTCATCAAGGTTCTCTTTCCTTCTTTGTTTAATCTCACCCCTTGTTTTGTCTCTCTAATTATTCTCCCCCTTAATGTAAACGGGCGCTGAGGCCGAGCGGTTCTAGTCGCTTCATTCCGGAACCGCGCTGCTGCTACGGTCGCAGGTTCGAATCCTGCCTGGGGCATGGATGTGTGTGATGTCCTTAGGTTAGTTACGTTTAAGTAGTTCTAAGTCTAGGGGACTGACGACCTCAGATGTTAAGTCCCATAGTGCTCAGAACAATTTGAATCTGAACGTAAACGAGCTCAATCTGATGCCGTTTTCTTTGACTCTGAAAGGAATCTTCTGGTGTACACTTGCATGTGGCACCCGGATATGGTACTAATACTAATGTAGACTAAAATGAAACTATTATATTGTAAACGATGTATGTCTGAGTTAGGCTTTATAAAGCGAATCGCTGACTGTGCACGACCGCAGAGCCAAAGATACTGCTTCTGGTCTGAAATTGTAGTGCTAGAGTTAGAGAGCACTCGGCCCGCAGTAGTGCGGGGGTAGCTGTCTGTGAGCGAAAGAGGATGTAGTAGGCAGTTCTTGTGATGTGCTCTGTGAAGTCGCTAAGTATTAGATTATAATGTAGGAATTATGAGTACATGTATTGTTGGAAATAGAAACGTGGAAGAAGAAGTCTTCACGCAAGGAACATAAAGAGGTTAAATAATTATGACTTTCGTTCAACCAGCGCGTTATACACTCGGTCTGCTGGATACGTGTGTTTACTGAAAGCGTCTGCCAATAAATCAAAGAAAACTATCACATTCTCTTTACTAAAGCCTAAGGCTCTGGCATATGAAGTTCCACAAGGTTTGAGAATTCACAACTGATCTTTGTGTCTATCAAGAAAAAGGTCAGCCCAAACTCTTCCTGCTTCTCCTCCTTTGAAAGGGGTTGTCAAACTATTTCTCTGGGCAAGTACAAATGCCATTTTTCTTAGATCCGCCAAAATACACCGAAAGGATTTTTGGTCCATCTGAAGGAGATAATAAACTAGCTGTTCTCCGAGGTATGCATTTAAAATCGGTTTCCTTCCGAACTTTTTCTCTTGAACCACTTGTTCAGCGATTTTATCAAGTTTGAGAAATCTCTGCAAAGTTGTGCGAGGCACTCCGAATGTTCTTGCAACACCTTTAACAAAATCCTCTTTTGCTTTCACAGCTGCTATGGCACGTACCATGTGAGATTCATCCCACTGATGCCTTTGGTTGCTACATTAACAACGCTTCTTCGTTCTCGGCATTCTGCAAAGACGAAAAAAAGCCCTAGGGTCTGTTATGGCAGTTTGAAAATTCTGTTTGCTTGTTTGTTGCTGTGTGAGCTGTATATATGAACTTTAAACAACGACTAACCATATCCCTATAAAATTATTTAAATGTTTTACTTTGTTTAAGAGGAGGTATGGTATAATTATGGGCCCTCCTTAAGTAGAGGCCCATTTTTACACCAACCCAATGGACCCATATTTACACCAACCATTCTTAAGAAACATGGGCGCTATCATGTCTAACCTAAAGCGTGTGTAGCGTAAAACGTGTTTCTAAAAGTAGCTTAGGATTCCGTTATTCCGGACATCACTGAGAAATTGTTTTAAACTAATCAGAAGGATATAAAAAGAAAACGATTTCACGTACCTACTAAACGTTTGCAGTCCTGAACAAACACCAGCTCACACAATAACCGATGCTGTAATTACACTGCTTGAAGCAATGCTTGCAACTGTTCAATGCTACCGTCTATCAACAACAGGCACCGTTTTCAGTCCTGATCGCCAGTTTGCAGCACTTCCCACACCCTCTTCGTGAGGGGTGGCCACAATTACACCTGTGACGATTTTTACTCCTTTTCTTCTATTGAAACAACGTCGTCCTTTTTCGTGTAGGCTGGACGGAGTGGCCGAGCGGTTCTAGGCGCTACAGTCTGGAACCGCGCAACCTCTACGGTCTCAGGTTCGAATCCTACCTAGGGCATGGATGTGTGTGATGTCCTTAGGTTAGTTAGGTTTAAGTAGTTCCACGTTCTAGGGGACTGATGACCTCAGAAGTTAAATCCCGTAGTGCTCAGAGCCATTTGAACCATTTTTTCGTGTATACCTGGCGAATGATCCGAGAAAAAAAAAAACGAAAGAAAACAACAAATGAATGAGAAAATTATTTGTAGTTTTAGGTGAAATTCCTGTAGTATATCTTGATTCATAGCTGAACTGTCTAACTCTTGAAATGATAATTAAATCAAGACCCTAAGCGGTTGACAGGCGTTGATACACATCAACAGGGACAGTTGCAAATGTGTGCCCCGACCAGGAGTCGAACCCGGGATCACCTGCTTCATGGCAGACGCTGTATCCATCTTTTTTTGTTTTGCTTTGTTGATCTCACTTTGTTCTATATTGTTCATGAATTTGTTGTTGGCGGATGTCCGATGACACCCGTTCAGGTTGTTCGTTGATCCGTTCACTCAGTTTTTTTACTACAGAGGGTAGCTAAACCCTCTGACCGAACACATTAAACTACCGCGCCGGCATCCATCTGAGCCACCGGGGGCACAGAGGATAGTGCGACTTGTTGTGACCGTAGAAAATTTTAATTTTTATTCTTGCTTTTGTGACCATAATAAGAGTCCAGGTTGCATAGGCAAACAGCCAGCCAATATTAAGAAATAGTCCACCAGGACGTAGGGACAAGATAAGTGGCGGAGGCTGCCAAGTATGGCTTGTTGATCAAATAACTTAGTGTTTGACTTCCTGCCAAAGGAAGCAGCATGAATCAAACTTGCGCAATAGAAGACGCGAACACCAGGGCGATAATACAGCAAGAGAGAGCGTCAGTCACTTGCGGAAAAGACTCGTGTGCAACCAAATTAAGTTGTGTGCAGTTAGAAACGAAAGTGTCGTGTGGAACCGAAGGCATTCTTGCGCAAGCCGACCAATTAGAAACGAGAGTGTCGTGTGGAACCACAGGCGTTCTTGTGCAATCCTATCACTTAGAAATGAAAGGGTCGTATGAAACAAATTAACTCATGTGAACCCAAGTACATGAGAAACGAAATAAAAGGCCAGGCAGCGGAATAGTTAGAAGCAGAGATTCAGATGCAGATTCGGAGCAAGTGCCGGCAGTTTGGAGATTGTTCCGCAGCGAGACGCCAGTGGGGCCGAGTAGGCCCATAGCAGCCGATACAGCTGACAAAGACTTCAGCTACGAGAAGACGGTGATAGACTCTGGTGGACACTCAGGAACTGCAGGTCAAGTAGGATTTTTAGAGTTTCATTGGAATAGTGTTGAACAGAGGCTGTCAGTCTTTGTCTCAGTTACTTAGAGAGATTTCAGTGCTAACCAAGAACAAGTGATTGCTTTGTACTTGTTTCTTATATGTACCAGCAATTAGCTTTGAAGTAGAAAGTCAGAATAAATAGATTGAATCTTACTAAGGGGTTTATTGTCCAACACCCCACGTAAGTATATGTGAGAATAAACTTGATAGAAACTAACCAATCTTTTCTGCCTATTGCAATTCTGTAACCTATTTTCAGGAAACTTATTTGCTTCAAACCAAGGAGATTCTCTCCCTCTCATCTCCGATATAAAGGTTGACAGCAATTTATAACTAACCCATTGCCGTTAACGTCCCGGTTGCACTATGCAGTTTGCACTTACTTCAGTCTGGTATAGTGAGGCTGTGCCGGGATTCGTCAGACTGCAGGGATTTATCCTTTGCACGCTCCCCATGAGACCCACATTCCCAACTTAATTTCCACACACTACATTCATAGTGCCCCTGACAATTACACTCATTACTCGCGGCAGACAATCTTACTGAGTCCCGTAAAAGTTCGGGCAATGCCTGTGCATCCAGCACAGAAGAAGGTCAATGGCCAGTTAGCCTTAACTATATAAAGACGGTATCTGTTCTTTGGGACACGTCCGAAGGCTGAAGCATTGTAGTCCGTGATTGGCGGTACATGAAATGTACTTGCTGTTGCGAATGTGGACAACCATCAGCTGTATAGTGGAATGACGACAGTGAAAATTTGTGCCTGACCGGGATTCCCCCCCCGGATTTCGCGCTTATCATGACCGGTCGCCTTACGTTTAGGCTATCCCAGCACGCCTCGCAGCATGACCAAAACCTCTATACACCGCCAATCACGTGTCTACCACCTGTTCTTGAAAATCCCTTACATATACTCTCGCACAGTGGAGACGTTTTAATTGAAAGTGTCTTGCCCAGTGTCTGCGTGCAAATACGAAACTGCAGCGTCTGTACTGTGTAGAAGTGCGATGCAATGTTCCATGCATGCATGTTCAAGTCACGATCCGGCACAAATTTTCGCTGTCGCCATTGCGTTATACAGCTGATGGTTGCGGATGTTCTCAATTACATTACATGCGATTACATTTCATGCATTTTATAACAGCTATAGCCGTTGACTGGAATACTCTCTTTCAAATTCTAAAGGTGGCAGGGGTAAAATACAGGTAGCGAAAGGCTATTTACAATTTGTACAGAAAGCAGATGGCAGTTATAAGAGTCGAGGGACGTGAAAGGGAAGCAGTGGTTGGGAAGGGAGTGAGACAGGGTTGTAGCCTCTCCCCGATGTTATTCAGTCTGTATATTGAGCAAGCAGTAAAGGAAACAAAAGAAAAATAAGAAGTAGGTATTAAAATCCATGCAGAAGAAATAAAAACTTTGAGGTTCGCTGATGACATTGTAATTCTGTCAGAGACAGCAAAGGACTTGGAAGAGCAGTTGAACGGAATGGACAGTGTCTTGAAAGGAGGATATAAGATGAACATCAACAAAAGCAAAACGAGGATAATGGAATGTAGTCGAATTAAGTGGGGTGATGCTGAGGGAATTAGATTAGGAAATGAGACACTTAAAGTAGTAAAGGAGTTTTGCTATTTGGGGAGCAAAATACCCGATGATGATCGAAGTAGAGAGAATATAAAATGTAGACTGGCTACGGGAAGGAAAGCGTTTCTGAAGAAGAGAAATTTGTTAACATCGAGTATAGATTTAAGTGTCAGGAAGTCGTTTCTGAAAGTATTTGTATGGAGTGTAGCCATGTATGGAAGTGAAACATGGACAATAAATAGTTTGGACAAGAAGAGAATAGAAGCTTTCGAAATGTGGTGCTACAGAAGAATGTTGAAGATTAGCCATGGATGGTCTTCCCGACCGCTGCAAATCGTGGGGCTCTGCCGTATCTCCTTATGATGACCTCACTCTCCATGCCCAGCGACTAATTGTACTTCTGTCGACAGAAGATTCTCCATAGACTATGCACAAGCGTTTGCGAATATTCCCCAGAGTTTCCTTGCCTGCAGTGAGAAATTCAATGACGGCACGTTTCTTGTAACGTACATCATCTGCAGACGGCATTTTGAAACTGTCCAGCAACTACGATATCTGTCTGAAGTGACGGGAACTTGGCGTGTTGACTCAGGAAACTTCAAATAATACACAAGGAACGTTTCGCACTCGTAGCACTGTTTTAGGTCTAGAAAAATAATGTGGTGCTTTATCTTCTGGGAAATCCTCGTACCTCTTCTCTTCTTCAGGTTTGTTTTCCTTGTAAAGGGTCTCTAAAAGTCGGTATATTCCTTCTACCTTTCAGCCTTCCCTTCTTTGCTTAGTGCCGGCATGCTGTCTGAGCTCTTAATTCGTATATTTGCTCCTCCTTTCTCCAAAGTCCCGGTTTCCTGTTTTCCACTGTCACGCAGGCTCCCGCAGCCTTGCACTTCTCATCTAGCCACACCTCCTTGTCAATTTTGCACTTGCTACTGGGTATTGCCTTTTTTCCTGCCCGCCATCTTTAATTACTTTCACATGTCTTGACCATGATTTTTATAATTTCCAAACTCACCTTACGCGTTTCAACATTCCGTCATTTTGACAGGCTATAAAACACAATACAAAAAGCCTGGTACCAAAAGATATGAAAACATGTTTCACCACTGATTAGAGAGATGATACTATGAGCAGAATATGGTTTTCTAGCTTAGCAATGTTACGTCAATTATGTAAAATTGTTCTATGGATATGCTGTATCTCTCCAACATTCTCAATCATGAGCCAAGTGCAATCTGCTACCAAGGAACAAACTGCCAAACCAAGTGGACTAAACCACTAGCCGACACAGAATACTTGGTACATACGGTATTTGTTTGTTCGCAACTACATTTTTCATCGTTACATTGTATAAAACAACTTAGTCTATAAAGAATTCATGGAAATCACTTTACAGTGTTTTAGGAAAAGGTGATTAACTTTAATATACGATTTTTTACAAAACAATGCGTAGCTGATATTTCGAATGGTCGAAAATAAACACTGGAAGAGTCCGCTGAGCGGCGCTAGGAAATGTGAGGCAAACTGTCTCTTAACAGACATAATTTTTGACATCTTACACTGAATAAATTAACAGCAACGGTGAAACTTCATAAATACCACTGTATAATACCGTACAAAGTATAGAAATACCGGTTGAGGTATATAGCACTCACAAAGGACAGGTGGCACCCACTCATTGCCAAAGCATAAATTGTAATTGTATATATGATAAATAACAGGAATTAAATTAAAGGTACTGTGGTATCACGTAGCCGTAGCGATACCACCCTACTCATGTCACCGTTGGCAAAGAAATTGTTTTCTCCCAGGTGCAGCTAGCAGTCACGTGGTACCTGGTGGACTCAGTGGGCCACGCTTTCAGCTGCTCTGGACTACGAGCGCTCTCTGCTGTCGCGGTATGGGATGGCCAGCAGCAGCCACTTGACCCACTTCCAGTTGGAGCGTCTACATTACGACACTGTCATTCATGCTATGTTCCGGGAGCCTCATTGTTGTTGATGTTGAAACAGTTGGACTCTGACTTTTGTTGAATTACTTGTAATGAGTCTTGCTTGGAGAAGTCGTACACAACAGAGATTAAAAGGAGGTGGGGAGGGGATTGGTTTAGAGATGGCACACATTGTTTTGCAAAGAAAATGTATTAAAATTTATTACCTTTTTGTACAACATTGTTACATGATTTCCACGAATTGTTTACAACGGAACTGTTTTATGCGATGTAACGTTGAAAAATGTAGTTGTGAACAAACAAATGAAGCGTATACCACTATCCACTGCCCCCTAGCAGTTTACGCCATTTGGATTTCAATTTGTTGTTTGGTAGCAGTTCCCACTAGTCTCGTGAATGTTAACGAGATAAAGTGTACCTACTGAACAAGCTTATGTGGTTGACATTAACCTGGTAAGCCAGAAAATCACGTTCAACTCATTACACTATGTCCCTACTCAGTGGTGAAATGTAACATACCATTTCTTTTGATATATACAGGGTGGTCCATTGATAGTGACTGGGCCAAATATCTCACGAAATAAGCATCAAACGAGAAAACTACAAAGAGCGAAACTTGTCTAGCTTGAAGGGGGAAACCAGATGGCACTATGGTTGGCCCGCTGGATGGCGCTGCCATAGGTCAAACGGATATCAACTGCGTTTTTTTAAATAGGAACCCCCATTTTTATTACATATTCGTGTAGTACGTAAAGAAATATGAATGTTTCACTTGGACGACTTTTTTCGCTTTGTGATAGATGGCGCTGTAATAGTGACAAACGTGTAAGTACGTGGTATCACATAACATTCCGCCAGTGCTGACGGTATTTGCTTCGTGATACATTACCCGTGTTAAAATGGACTGTTTACCAATTGCGGAGAAGGTCGATATCGTGTTGATGTATGGCTATTGTGATCAAAATGCCCAACGGGCGTGTGCTATGCACGCTGCTCGGTATCCTGGACGACATCATCCAAGTGTCCGGACCGTTCACCGGATAGTTACGTTATTTAAGGAAACAAGAAGTGTTCAGCCACTTGTGAAACGTCAACCACTACCTGCAACAAATGATGATGCCGAAGTAGGTGTTTTAGCTGCTGTCGCGACTAATCCGCACATCAGTAGCAGACAAATTGCGCGAGAATCGGGAATCTCAAAAACGTCGGTGTTGAGAATGCTACATCAACATCGATTGCAACCGTACCATATTTCTTTGCAGCAGGAATTGCATGGCGACTACTCTGAACGTCGTGTACAGTTCTGCTACTGGGCACGAGAGAAATTACGGGACGATGACAGATTTTTTGCACGCGTTCTATTTAGCGACGAAGCGTCATTCACCAACAGCGGTAAGGTAAACAGGCATAATATGCACTATTGGGCAACGGAAAATCCACGATGGCTACGACAAGTGGAACATCAGCGACCTTGGCGGGTGAATGTATGGTGCTGCATTATGGGAGAAGGATAATTGGCCTCCATTTTATCAATGGAAATCTAAATGGTGCAATGTATGCTGATTTCCTACGTAATGTTCTATCGATGTTACTACAAGATGTTTCACTGCATGACAGAATGGCCATGTACTTCCAACGCGATGGATTTCCGGCACATAGCTCGCGTGCGGTTGAAGCGGTATTGAATAGCGTATTTCATGACAGGTGGGGTGGTCGTCGAAGCATCATACCATGGCCTGCACGTTTACCGGATCTGACGTCCCCGGATTTCCTTCTGTGGGGAAAGTTGAAGGATAGTTGCTACCGTGGTCCACCGACAACGCCTGACAACATGCGTCAGCACATTGTCAATGCATGTGCGAACATTACGGAAGGCGAACTACTCGCTGTTGAGAGGAATGTCGTTACACGTATTGCCAAATGCATTGAGGTCGACTCACATCATTTTGAGCGTTTATTGCATTAATGTGGTATTGACAGGTAATCACGCTGTAACACCATGCGTTCTCAGAAATGATAAGTTCACGTTCTGTATTTTAATTTAAAAAACCTACCTGTTATCAACTATTCGTCTAAAATTGTGAGTCATATGTTTGTGACTATTACAGCGCCATCTATCACAAAGCGAAAAAAGTTGTCCAACTAAAACATTCATATACGTACTACACGAATATGTAATAAAAAATGGGGGTTCCTATTTAAAAAAAACGCAGCTGATATCCGTTTGACCTATGGCAGCGCCATCTAGCGGGCCAGCCATAGCGCCATCTGGTTTCCCCCTTCAAGCTAGACGAGTTTCGTTCTTTGTAGTTTTTTTCGTTTGACGCTTATTTCCTGAGATATTTGGCCCGGTAACGATCAATGGACAACTGTACGTTTTAGCCCTTGAAACTGACAGAATGTCTAAACGTGTAAGGAGGTTTTGAAAATAATAAAAAGTGTGCCCAACCAACAAAAATTATCAACGTGCATCCAGATTGCCGCTTCGTGTGTTAGCATTTTCGTGTGACGGCATTATTAAGTTATTTTTACCCGCCCTGCTAAATTAGAGTGCCAAAACCGTTCACATTTCTCACACTTTTCCTCCCGGTGTGGTCGAGGTCAGTGCGACGCAGTCAGTTCTAGAGGACGGCCTCTCTCTGCTGCTAATCTCTGACGCAGCGACATACGACGCGCGCTCTGCCAGCGGCGCCGGGCGCTGCAGCGGGGCGGGGATGCGGGCGGAGTGCGGCTAACAGATGGCGTGAGAAATGGCGCGCCTCACGCGCCTGCCTCCACCTGCGAGAGATATACACAGCTCAAGGCGATTCTATTCCCCGGACGAGACTTTGCACTTAAAGTCTGCGCCGGGCGCGCTGCCTAGCCTATCTCCCCCCCCCCCCCCTCCATCCCCCTCATCCCCTCTGACGCCCTCTCCCTCACTCCTCAGAATCTGCACGCGCTCTTCTCTCACTCTGCACTTCTAAACGCGCATCACTGCTTGCCGCAGGCAAAGGTGCGGCAATAAATTTTGTAAAAGCTCCTCCAGCCGCAAAGAAAACGCTGCGTTTCCCCTAGTCCCAAGAAACAAGGATTCCCCTGCCTAAACTCTTAAACAAGTGGGCAGCTACAGGACTTTGTCTCCTCTGCAGTACATCGGAAGAAACTTGATTCTTAGTTTGTGAATACCTCACATGTCAGAATTTCTGTCCTATGGCACGCAATCAACAGTGGGGTGCCAAATTAATATGCTCATGGCGTAATTCAGGAAGTGCTCATGCTTGATTTGGAAGTACTGTACACTTACAATGATTGGTGCGTCGTATTGTAGAATAGTAAATAAGCTTATATTGTTTGTTTGGCAACAATGTGTGCCAATTCAATAAACTATACTAGAACTTCAATATTTGTTGACCTCTTGGATAGTTGTTGTTAGAACTGTATTTGTGAAGTGGAGTGTAGCGGTAAGTTTTTCGATTATTATCGAACTTTGTGTATCTTATTAAATTTTTATTCAGTGTATTCCACGTTTCCAATCTTAATAAGTTTCTTGATTGTGATTATGGTTTCATTTTGACTGTTTTCAGATACGGGGAAAGTTACTGACGTCACTTCGCGGAAAAGGGCTAGAATATCGACTCTTGTCGCACTGTCCATCCAGTCAACAGCGATCGTGTGAGCCCTAACTCGCTTTACTAGTTCATGAGACCCAGAAAATATTAGATACAGGCTCCCAGGTAGATGCCATTTTCCTTGACTTCCGGAAGGCGTTCGATACAATTCCGCACTGTCACCTGATAAACGAAGTAAGAGCCTACGGAATAACAGACCAGCTGTGTCGTTGGATTGAAGAGTTTTTAGTAAACAGAACACAGCATGTTGTTCTCAATGGGGAGACGTCTACAGACGTTAAAGTAATCTCTGGCGTGCCACAGGGGAGTGTTATGGGACCATTGCTTTTCACAATATACATAAATGACCTAGTAGATAGTGTCGGAAGTTCCATGCGGCTTTTTGCGGATGATGCTGTAGTATACAGAGAGGTTGCAGCATTAGAAAATTGCAGCGAAATGCAGGAAGATCTGCAGCGGATAGGCACTTGGTTCAGGGAATGGCAACTGACTCTTAACACAGACAAATGTAATGTATTGCGAATACATAGAAAGAAGGATCCTTTATTGTATGATTATATGATAGCGGAACAAACACTGGTAGCAGGTACTTCTGTAAAATATCTGGGAGTATGCGTACGGAACGATTTGAAGTGGAATTATCATATAAAATTAATTGTTGGTAAGGCGGGTACCAGGTTGAGATTCATTGGGAGAGTCCTTAGAAAATGTAGTCCATCAACAAAGGAGGTGGCTTACAGAACACTCGTTCGACCTATACTTGAGTATTGCTCATCAGTGTGGGATCAGTACAAGGTCGCGTTGACAGACGAGATAGAGAAGATCCATAGAAGAGCGGCGCGTTTCGTCACAGGGATATTTGGTAAGCACGATAGCGTTACGGAGATGTTTAGCAGACTCAAGTGGCAGACTCTGCAAGAGAGGCGCTCTGCATCGCGGTGTGGTTTGCTGTCCAGGTTTCGATAGGGTGAGGTTTCTGGACGAGGTATCGAATATATTTCTTCCACCTACTTATACCTCCCGAGGAGATCACGAATGTAAAATTAAAGAGATTCGAGCGCGCACGGAGGCTTTCCGGCAGTCGTTCTTCCCGCGAACCATGCGCGACTGGAACAAAAATGGTTCAAATGGCTCTGAGCACTACGGGACTCAACTGCTGTGGTCATCAGTCCCCTAGAACTTAGAACTACTTAAACCTAACTAACCTAAGGACATCACACACACCCATGCCCGAGGCAGGATTCGAACCTGCGACCGTAGGACTGGAACAGGAAAGGGAGGTAATGCAGTGGCACGTAAAGTGCCCTCCGCCACACACCGTTGGGTGGCTTGCGTAGTATAAATGTAGATGTAGATGTAGATGTAGATGTTGAGATATTGCTTATATTTAAGGAATCTCACAGTCCACAGTTCGAAGTATAAAATAATAAAAGTCTCAAAACGTGGCGGAAAGGCAAATGCGGTCGAAAACGCTCCTCTAGAGAAGACAGAGGAATATGACGAATGGTAGTGGAAAACCGAAGAAAACCGATACTGGTGATTACGCACTCGTTGTAGGGTGGTGGAGCGCTCTGCAGCAAATTGCCGTCATTCTGTCAAAGAACATATGCTTACCCCAATGATGAAATAAATTCGATTAGAACGGGCCAAAATAATACAACAACTGGACCTTAGATGACTGGAAAGAGGTAAATAAACTATAATATTATCCTACTCCTTGTATTGTGGTTACAGATCTTTACGAATGTACCTACTCCATCTTTTGTGGTAATAGAGACATCCAAATGTGACGTGTGATTTACTTCTCTGACGAAACAAGTATCCAAATTCTACAAGACAAAACGGAAATCGTGAGACACAGGAGCCATGAAAAATTCCACGAAGAGTGAGTAGTTCGACGAGTCAAGCACCCTTCATCAGTAACGGTTTTTACTGTAATAAGTAACAAAATAAAAGAAAGTCTTTATATTGGGCAAGGGACATGTATCAATAACAGTACAGGTCGGTACTGGAAACTCGACTTCTTCCCCGGGTGAAGGAATGGTTTCCCCACGAGAATTATATCTTGATGCACGGTTCTGCACCCTACCACAGGATAAGATGTACGACTAAATATTTAAATGAGATTGGAATTCATGTTTGGATTGGTCGGAGAGTTCCCCAGGCATGAACCCAATTAAAAATGTCTGGCAAGGAAAGAAGAGTGAAGTTGCAAAGTGAGATATACTGACAAACAATATCAGGCTGCTGGAAAAACGTGTCAGAGCATGGCACGGAACACCGAAATTGGCGGAAATATAGCAGAAATGCATTATGAGTATGCCAAGGGAGGGTTGGTTCAAATGGCTCTGAGCACTATGGGACTTAACTGCTGAGGTCATCAGTCCCCTAGAAATTAGAACTACTTAAACTTAACTAACCTAAGGACACCAGACGCATCCATGCCCGAGGCAGGATTCGAACCTGCGACCGTAGCGGTTGCGCGGTTCCAAACTGTGGCGTCTAGAACCGCTCGGCCACTCTGGCCGGCGCCAAGCGAGGGTACACCCAGTACTGAACACTTTGTTTATGGTCGTGAATTTCAGTCATCACTTTTTTACCTTGAAGTGGTTTAGTGCATAGTCAGGAATATAATATTAGAGACAAATAAAACTGAAGTTCACAAAATAGCGGCAGAATAAAGTTGCGTAATACACTACTTGCAATTAAAATTGCTACAGCACGAAGATGAAGCGCTACAGACGTGAAATTTAACCGACAGGAAGAAGATGCTGTGATATCCAAATGATTAGCTTTTCAGAACATTCACATAAGGTTGGCGCCGGTGGCGACACCTACAACGTGCTGACATGAGGAAAGCTTCCAACCGATTTCTCATACACAAACAGCAGTTGACCGACGTTGCCTGGTGAAACGTTGTTGTGATGCCTCATGTAAGGAGGAGAAATGCGTACCATCACGTTTCCGACTTTGATAAAGGTCGGATTGTAGCCTATCCCGATTGCTGTTTATCAAATCGCGACATTGCTGCTCACGTCGGTCGAGACTCAATTACTGTTAGCAGAATATGGAATCGGTGGGTTCAGGAGGGTAATACGGAACGCCGTGCTGGATCTCAACGGCTTCGTATCACTAGCAGTCGAGATGACAGGCATCTTATCCACATGGCTGTAACGGATCGTGCAGCCACGTCTCGATCCCTGAGTCAACATATGGGGACGTTTTCATGACGATAAGCATCTGCACGAACAGTTCGACGACGTTTGCAGCAGCATGGACTATCAGCTCGGAGACCATGGCTGCGGTTACCCTTGACGCTCCATCACAGACAGGAGCGCCTGCGATGGTGTACTCAACGACGAACCTGGGTGCACGAATGGCAAAACGTCATTTTTTCAGATGAATCCAGGTTCTGTTTACAGCATCATTATGGTCGCATCCGTGTTTGGCGACATCGCGGTGAACGCACATTGGAAGCGTGTATTCGTCATCGCCATACTGGCGTATCACCCGGCATGATGGTATGGGGTGCCATTGGTTACACGTTTCTGTCACATCTTGTTCGCATTGACGGTATTTTGAACAGTGGACGTTACATTTCAGATGTGTTACGACCCGTGGCTCTGCCCTTCATTCGATCCCTGCGAAACACTACATTTCAGCAGGATAATGCACGACCGCGTGTTGTAGGTCCTGTACGGGCCTGTCTGGATAGAAAAAATGTTCGACTGCTGCTCTGGCCAGCACTTTCTCCAGATCTCTAACCAATTGAAAACGTCTGGTCAATGGTGGCCGAGCAACTGTCTCGTCACAATACTCCAGTCGCTACTGTTGATGAACTGTGGTATCGTGTTGAAGTTGCGTGGGCAGCTGTACCTGTACACGCCACTCAATGCCCACGCGTATCAAGGCCGCTATTACGGCCAGAGGTGGTTGTTGAGGGTACTGATTTCTCAGGATCTGTGCACCCAAATTGCGTGAAAATGTAATCACATGTCAGTTCTAGTATATTATATTTGTTCAATGAATACCCATTTATCATCTGCATTTCTTCTTGGCAATTTTAATGGCCAGTAGTGAAAAACCACCATGTCCATACATGTGTTTAATAATTCGGACCCCACTGTAAGAATGACTATGATCCGTATTTCTTTCATTAGTTCATTCTCTACATGAAAACTGCTTTGTAATGTCCAATCTAACACTCTAAGTAATGAAATTTGGTTCCTATGTTACATAACAGACTCTTTCGGTCATTACATAAATTTGCTTGAAAAGGCTCGTCGCTTTCCATATAGCTGTGTTTCTTGCATTTGCTTTAGCACCTCTGCTCGGGTGGTTCAAGTTTTTGTATGTTACTTTACTTGTAGACATTACCCAGCTTTACTAACGCACATTCTAAGTAAAAAAAAAAAAAAAGACAAATCATTACAGTTTTAGAAAAATTGGAAGATTCGTACAACACAAAGAACTTCACAAACTGTTCCAACTCTGGCCCTTATGCAGTGAGTTGTTCGGCTTATAATTGACTGAAAGAGTAGTTCGGCCTTCTCCTGCGGGATATCGTGCCAATACTTGTCCAATTGGGCCTAACGTAGTCAAAATCCCCAGCTGGTCGGAGAGCCCTCTCATAATACTCGAAACATCCTCAACTTGGGGGAGAACCGGAGACCTTGTCGCCTAAGGTAGGGTCTGGTAAGCACGAAGACGAGTAGTATAAACTCTGGCAGTGTGCGAAGGTCATTATGTTGCTGAACTGTAAGCCCAGGATGGCTTGCCGTGAAAGATAGAATGGAACGTAGAATATCGTCAGCGTACCGCTGCGTTGTAAGGCTGCTGTGGATGACCACCAAAGTGATCGTGCTAAATGAAGTGGCACACCAGACCATCACTCTTGGTTGACATGCCGTATGGCGTGTGACAGTCAGGACGGTACCTGCCGCTGTCTGCGGCGTCTTCAGATACGTCTTCAGTGGTCATTGGGGCCTGCAATCTCATTGAATTGTGTGCATTGATGAAGCCCGCGTCGATTTGAGCTCCGATGACGAATGAAGTGTCTGGAAACGCCTAGTACTTCCTTTTTTTTATTTTGAGTCATCAGTCATCTGACTGGTTTGATGCTCCCCGCCACTAATTCCTCTCCTGTGCCAACCTCTTCATCTCAAAGTAGCACTTGCAACTTATGCCCTCAATTATTTCCTGGATGTGTTGCAATATCTGTCTTCCTCTACATTTTTTGCCCTCTACAGCGCCCTCAAGTACCATGGAAATCATTCTCTGGTGTCTTAGCAGATGTCCTATCATCTTGTACCTTTCCTTGTATGCGCTTCCCACATCTTCCTTCCCTCTCCGATTTTGCGGAGAACCTACGCATTCATTACCTTATCAGCCCACCTAACTTTCAACATTTATCTGCAGCATCACATCTCAAATGCTTTGTTGCTCTACCGTTTCGGTTTTCCCTCAGTCCATGTTTCACTACCATACAATGCTGTACTCCAGACTTACATTCTCCGAAATTTCTTCCTCAGTTTAAGGCCAGGAATGCCCTATTTACCATTGCCAGTCTCCTTTTGATGTCCTTCTTGCTCCGTCCGTCATTGGTTATTTTACTGCCTAGGTACCAAAATTCCTTAACTTCATCTACTTCGTGACCATCAATCCCGATGTTAAGTTTCTCGCTGTTCTCATTCCTACTACTTCTCGGTACCTTCGTCTTTCTTCGATTTACTCTCAATCAAAACTCTGTACTCATCAGACTGTTCATTCCGTTCAGTATATCCTGTAATTCTTCTTCACATTAGCTCAAGACAGCAATGTCATTAGCGAATCGTATTATTGATATCCTTTCACCTTTAGTTTTAATTCCACTCTTGAAACTTTCTTTTATTTCCGTCATTGCTTCATCGGTGTACAGATTGAACAGTAGGGGCGAAGGGCTATATCCTTGTCTTACATCCGTTTGAATACGAGCGCACAGTTCTTGGTCATCCGCTCCTCTCTGTTGTTGTACGTATTGTATGCGACACGTCTCTGCCTATAGTTTATCCCTATTTTTCTCCAAATTTCGAACATCTCGCACGTTTTACATCGTCGAATGCTTTTTCCATGTCGACAATCGTGTGAACGTGTTTTGATTTTTCTTTAGTCTTGTTTCCGTTATCAACCGCAACGTCAGAATTTCCTCCCTGGTGCCTTTACCTTTCCCAAAGCCATACTGATCGTCATCAAACACATCCCCAATTTTGTTTTCCATTCTTCAGTATATTACTCTTGTCAGGAACTTGGATGCGCGAGCTCTTAATCTGATTGTGTGATAATTCTCGCACTTTTCGGCTCTCGCATTCTTCGGAATTGTACTGTGAAACACGTATGTATTCAGTGTATTCATTAACAGCGATGGCGAGGCATGACAGAATCTCTGACCAGAGAGTTATTTGTCGTTGCTAGTCTGCGCTTGACTGCGCGAGAGTTCAGTTGCGTGTAGGGAGGCGCCAGTTGTGAGTTGGACTCAGCAGGAGTTGCGTGTAGCGAGTCGGCAGGAACAGTAGTTGTGTGTGAGGAGTCGGCAGTAGCAGTAGCGAGTGGACGGTTGTACTGAGCGGGCGTCGACATGGGTCTCTGGTCACAGTTCTGGACGAGGTATATTGTTATCGAAGGTAATGAAGCAGCATTGCGCTCAGCTAATGACATATGTTAATTGTAATTAATTTGTTCAAGAATTGCCCCAATAATAATTTTTCTACAAAGTAACCTTTTTAAATAAAAAGATTCATTTCAAGTTAAATAATATTTCCTATGCATTCCCTCCAAGAATCAAAATTAAACATGGGCCATCATTACACGGAGCTGTGCCGAAAAATAAGAGCAGATATAGATGCAGTTTTACTGAGGTAAGAATTTTGGTTTCTCTATTCAGGTTCAATTATTGCACAGGGCCGAAGGTCAGCGCAGCTGCCCTTATAAAATTTATCAGGTTCATCTTAACGTTAATTTTATGGGGACTTAACATTTTTGCACATTTTTATTATCATTGAGTTTTATTACTGTGGGGAGTTTACATTTGGGCCATTATTATTCTTTAATTTTGCAAGGAGGTTACGCTTAGCTCATTTTTATTATTCAGTTTTGTGGGAAGACAACATTTCACTTAGTATTGACTTTCATATTCTTGCTGGGAGGTTACAGTTTCACTTAATATTGATTTTTTTTAAATTTCACGGGGAGGTTACAACTGATGATATTTTTCTGAAAGTCAGCTAGTATGTCGCCAGACTCATACATTCTATACACCAACGTGAATAGTCGTTTTGTTACCACTTCCCCCAATGATTTTAGAAATTCTGATGCAACGCTATCTATCACTTCCACCTTATTTGATCTTAAGTCCTCGAAAGTTCTTTTCAATTCTAATACTGAATCCTGTATCTTTTCTAAATCGACTCATGTTTCTTTTTCTATCACATCAGACAAATCTTCCCCCTCACAGAGGCCTTCAGCGTACTCTTTCCACCTATCCGCTCTCTCTTCTGCTTTTAACAGTGGAATTCTCACTGTACTCTTAATGTTACCAACCTTGCTCTTAATTTCACCGAAGGTTGTTTTGACTTTCCTATATACTGTGTCAGTCGTTCCAATAATCATTTCTTTTTCGATTTCTTCAGATTTTTCATGCAATCATTTCCTCTAGGCTTCCCTGCGCTTCGTGTTTATTTCATTCCTCAGAGACTTGTATTTCTGTAGTTCTGAATTTCCCTGGATATTTTTTTACTATCTTCTTTCATCTATCAACTGAAGTATTTCTTCTGTTACCCATGGTTTTTTCGTAGTTACCTTCTTTGTACCTATATTTTCCTTTCCAACTTGTGCGATTGTCCTTTTCAGAGATCTCCATTCGTCCTCACCTGTACTGCCTAATTAGCTATTTCTTATTGCAGTATCTATAGTCGTAGAGAACTTCATGCATACCTCGTCATTCCTTAGTTTTTCAGTATCCAACTTCATTGCGTATTGATTCTTCCTGACTAATCTCTGAAACTTCAGCCTACGCTCCAGCACTACTACATTTTGATCTGAGTCTGTATCTGTTCCAGGGTAAGCTTTACAATCTAGTATTTGATTTCGTAATCTCTGTCTGATCGTGATGTAATGTCATTGAAATCTTCCCGTATCCCCCGGCCTCTGCAAGTACACACCCTCCTCTTGTAATACTTGAACAGAGGATTCGCTATTACTAGCTGAAATTTATTTATGAACTCAACTAGTCTTTCTCCTCTCTCATTCCTTGTCCCAAGCCCGTATTCTCCTGTAAACTTTTCTTCATCTCCTTCCCCTATGACTGCATTCTAGTCCCTCATGACTATTAGATTTTCATTTCTCGTTACGCACTGTATTACCCTTTGAATATCCTCTTTTGCTTTCTTTATCTCTTCATCTTAAGCTTGCGATGTCGGCATGTATACAATAGATGTCGGTGTTAATTCGCTGTTGATTCTGAGAAGAACAACCCTATCACTGAATTCTTCCAGTAACACACTCTCTGCCCTAACGCAGATAACGGTGCAATACCAAACTGTCACACGTCATATGGCCGACATCCAGGAGTTGTGGTCTGGCCTGACATTTCTCTTCATGACGGGACCCATTTGGTTGTCATCCACGGCACTCTCACAGCACGGGGGGAAGTCTACGATATTCTACGCCATGTTTTGTTGTCCTTCATGGCAACCCATCCTGCGCTGACATTTCAGCCAGATAATGCGCTTCTGCAGACTGCGAGTCTTTCTACTGCTTGTCTTCGTGTTACGTTGGCCAGCGAGGTCGCCGGATCTCTCTCCGATTGAGATCATTTGCAGCATTTTGGGTAGAGCTCTCGAACCAGCTAGGGATTTTGATGATCTAACTCATTAATTGGGCAGAATTTGGCACAGAATCTCTCAGGAGGGCATCCAACAACTCTATCAATCAATGCCAAGCCGACGTTCTGCTTGTATGAAGACCAGAAGTGGGTTAACTCGTTATTTGTGAAGCTCTTTCTCTTGAATAGATCATCCAGTTTTCTTCTGCAATTGCAATCTTTTGTTTATCAGCACCTGTAGGTCGCTTCTAGCGATTTCCGCGCAGGATAATTCTTTCGTGGTGCGTCGTTTCGCGTTTCTTTTCTTTTTTTTTTTTTTCTTTCCATACACTAATCTTGCAAAGCCTGATGTGAGGAAATTGCCTTTTGAAGCAACTTATGTATTGCTATCGAATCAGGAGCTCAAAAGTCTCGATTTTAATAACTAGCTACGCGTAAGAGACGATTTTGTGTTTTTTACTGTTCTAAACAAGGTCTAGGTATTCTTCACGCTCATTCACGGCTTTTATAGACCATTCACAAAGTTCGCTGTAGAAGTCTGATTTATCGTGTAGTGTGTATTGAATCAGTTTCCTAATGTCTGCAGCTTCTTCACATTAATTAGAAGTTTCTTCTTCAAGTGTTGTTTGAATAATGGACTTCATGTACAGGGAATAGTTCAATATGGCCCTTAATTAAGGAACATACTTCTGCAGGGATTGTCTTGACCCTCTGACTTTCTCAGTATGTCAACTTGTGAGCTGTTTAACAGTACCAGGTGATTCAAAAGACAAACATCTTTCTCACCTATTCCATGGAGACACAAGAACGCATTTTTATAAACTTGGGTTCATCTTACATCACTGCTCTCATAGTATGAGAATTAGCCATTCACATTTTCGGATTTGTAGTATTTGACTTCATTTCTCTTTTTAACAGACGTTCATAAATTAGACCTTGTAAATAACCATCATGAGTACATTTATCAGCAAAATATTTCATATGTGTTAATATTTGAATTTGTGCAAAAAATGTGTGTGAAATCTTATGGGACTTAACTGCTAAGGTCATCATTCCCTAAGCTTACACACTACTTAACCTAAACTATCCTAAGGACAAACACACACACCCACGCCCGAGGGAGGACTCTAACCTCAGCCGGGACCAGCCGCACAGTCCATGAGTGCAGCGCCCTAGACCGCTCGGCTAATCCCGCATGGTTATTTGCATTCGCGATTCATCTGTCACAGTTTCGAATCACTTTCTTGGGAAGCTGAAAACACTATCACAATTAATCAACTTATGATCAAGGCACAACTACATGTAAATTAAGATAGGATTTCTAAGAGGATTGCCCAATACGGCAGTAAGTTATCATCTAACGTGTGTGTTCTAGGCTCAACATCAGTAACTACACCTACCTCCATTGAGGTCCTGTTTTGCATGCTCGTACTACATTCCCACCGTAGATGGCATACTGTTTCCCTTGGATTTTTGCTCTTATTATTCCATCACATTTACTCAAACTATCCTTTTTTCCTTCTCTTTACACCCTCACAATCACTGGCATTTTCACTTTCACTCATCGTAAACAAAAGTACAACATAACTGTACGAGCAAGCACTGTCAGTTGTCTGTCCAAGCAAATGCTCGTTTCACAGTGCTTGTGGTGCTCAACACACGATATAACAGCTGGTGACTCCGAAAATGCCACATTGCGGAAGATGTGGCTTTTTCCCGCGGAACGTGAAATACGACTCTTAATATCGCCCACATAGGAGTGAGCGGGGTATAGCCTTTTCGCAGGGAAAAGTACTTCCAGATTTTGTACTAAAATGTAAATTTTTTAGGGACTGACATATGGCCTTTTCGAAATGACTGATTCACTTTCAATATAATAATGCATTGAAAACAGTGCAAGCTTGCTTTGTATGTTAATACAGTTTTATTCTATCTACCTGTGAGTTGAGAGTTCATTGCATTATGCATGATATCCATTTAAACAGTTCACTGGAGGCTTCTAGAAACAGCCTCTCGTTTCCACGCGACAGACAACAGTCACGTATGCAGTAGGAGGGTCGCAATGCAGTTTGCCTCAGCCACGAAATTGTTATTTATGGCGCTGTTCAGTCCTGGTTTTTAAGTATAACTCGTGAATTCAGATGATTAATTGGTTATATTATATCTTTGCAGGGGAAACAATTGTGTCTCCATTTCGCGAATAAGTTAACAAACCATTTTCAAGCTGGGCTTACGAAACGAAGTGCGCTTATAAAGAGAGGCGATTCATACCACATTTAGATATTAAAATTGTCGATGGAAAAAAATCAGAAAATTTCAGTTTTCGTGGTATAAAAGTGTGCTTGCGTTACAGATTGTTCTGCAACAAATCTGTTGTTACACTGTATTTTGTTTGGCAGGCCTGGGATTAAGAGAAAAGTCTGTAGTCGTGAGTCAGCTTCTTTCTGAGTATGTGTGACAAAATGTTTTGACAGAAAAGCTGAGGAACACCAGAATTCAAGAAGGCACCTTCAGACCAAGGAGAGTTTTCGGTTGGACAAACTGAACGTTTAATTTCTGGAGCCAAACTTCTAACTACAAAATATAATGTGAATGTGAAACAAAATAGATTCGTAATCGAGAGACTCATTGATGACGTTTGTTTCTTGGGCAAGCAAGAGCTCGAATACAGGGACACTTCGAAGATGAAAGTTCCGACAACAATAGTAACCACATTGAATTATTGGAACTTTTATCTTTAAAGAAATAGTTTATTCGTGATCACCTGCACAGTACTTGCGGGCTCAGAGGATCATTAAGCGCAATCCAAAACGAATTAACTGATGTTATTAAAGACCGCATTGAAGAAGAGTTAGTCATTTGAGTTGTTGGAATGCAAGCAGATGAAAAGCTAGATGTTTCTTGGAAGTCACAAATGAATATTATTCTCAGGTTTTGTACGCAAGACTGTCCCATGGAACGATTTATAGGTTTCACTACGTTTCTAGGGACTAAACTACTCAGGGTTAATCAGAAATTTTACTCAATGTTCCTGATGTGTTGGGAGTTACTGACTAAATGGTGAACCAAGCATATGGTGGAGCCTCAGCACGGCTAGATAAACGTGGAAGTGCCAACATTTTTGTTAAACGAAAATGGCCATGAGCTAGAGTTTTGCACTATTATGCTCATAAATTTATTCTAGTGCTGTTACAATGGTCTAAAAATATCAAAGCAGTTGGCTCTTCATTTACCATCTTTTAACATTCGATTCATTGTTAGCAAGACCTCAAACAGAACACAGCTCTTACAAAATAAACGATTCAGATTGCCTCAAAAAGTACAAGACGCTGGAATTTCAGTTCACGAGTTGTTCAGACAAAATATCTTGAATCTCATGAACTGAAATGCATTTTCCAAAATATCACCACAGATCAAAATTGAGATGCAGAGACATTCAGCAGTGGTCCTGGCTTGCTTAGAGTTCTTAATAAAACTCAGTTCCTACTCCTGCTTTGCCTTTACAAAGAAATATTCGTATATGTCGACCATTTCGATACGCTTTTTCAACACAGAATAGCATGTGACATTAGTATGTTCAGTGCTGAAATCAAGAAGACCATCAGTCTGTTAACGGCTATGAGTTCAGAAAAAACCGTGAACTCGTGTAGAGAAAGCTGTAACAAGAAATTTCATAGTGAAGTAAGTGTCAGTGAGTGTGATTTCTGGTCCCTTAAAATGTTATCTTACGAGATCTTAAATAACGTGGTGGTGCAAATCGAAATGCATTTTGTAGTTCTTCAGGCTATTCAGTTTTAGAGTTTCTTCATGAGAATCAGTGTGGAAATTGTAGATCAGCTAATAATGAAACTGAACGGCCTGTTTGTAACGTACTCATTCTTCAACAAAGAACGACTGGAAAATGTGTTAGGAAACATTTAAATTGGCAAACATAAATATTTACCACCTACACACCCGATTAAATTCATAAGCGATAATGATCCTCAAAACATGTATAACGAAGTCAAAAAGTTTATAGAATTGAATCTTACAATTTCGGTCGTTACATCTTCTTTTACAAGAAGTACTACCACTCTTAAAAGAATTAAAAATTGCCTTCGTAGTTCATTGACAAAAGATAGGTTAAATTCTCTTTTTACAGTCGCCATAGGGAAAACCTGGTTAAACATGTTACAAGTGATCAGAAATTTAAAGATAACATGATTGATAATATTAGTACCGAGAAAAATCGACAGACGACAACCTGCAGAAAAAGGTATAAGATAAGCTTCTTGTTGTTGTTGTTGTGGTCTTCAGTCCTGAGACTAGTTTGATGCAGCTCTCCATGCTGCTCTATCCTGTGCAAGCTTCTACATCTCCCAGTACTTACTGCAACCTACGTCCTTCTGAATCTGCTTAATGTATTCATCTCTTGGTCTCCCTCTACGATTTTGACCCTCCACGCTGCTCTCCAATGCTATCCAATGCTAAATTTGTGATCCCTTGATGCCTCAGAACATGTCCTACCAACCGGTCCCTTCTTCTTGTCAAGTTGTGCCACAAACTCTTCTTCTCTCCAATTCTATTCAATACCTCTTCATTAGTTACGTGATCTACCCATCTAATCTTCAGCATTCTTCTGTAGCACCACATTTCGAAAGCTTCTATTCTCTTCTTGTCCAGACTATTTATCGTCCATGTTTCACTTCCATACATGGCTACACGCCATACAACTACTTTCAGAAACGACTTCCTGACACTTAAATCTAGACTCGAACAAATTTCTCTTCTTCAGAAACGCTTTCCTTGCCATTGCGTGTCTACATTTTATATCCTCTCTACTTCGACCATCATCAGATATTTTGCGCCCCAACTAGCAAAACTCCTTTACGACTTTAAGTGTCTCATTTCCTAATCTAATTCCCTCAGCATCACCCGATTTAATTCGACTACATTCCATTATCCTCGTTTTGCTTTTGTTGGTGTTCATCTTATATCCTCCTTTAAAGACACTGTCCATTCCGTTCAACTGCTCTTCCAAGTCCTTTGCTGTCCCTGCCATCGGCCTACCTCAAGTTTTTATTTCTTCTCCATGGATTTTAATCCCTACTCCGAATTTTTGTTTTGTTTCCTTTACTGCTTTATCAATATACAGATTGAATAACATCGGGGAGAGACTACAACCCTGTCTCACTCCCTTCCCAACCACTGCTTCCCTTTCATGCCCCTCGACTCTTACAACTGCCATCTGATTTCTGTACAAATTGTAAATAGCCTTTCGATCCCTGTATGTTACCCCTACTACCTCAAGAATTTGAAAGAGAGTATTCCAGTCAACATTGTCAAAAGCTATCACTAAGTCTACAAATGCTAGAAACGTAGGCTTGCCTTTCCTTAATCTTTGTTCTAAGATAAGTCGTAGGGTCAGTATTGCCTCACGTGTTCCAACATTTCTCCGGAATCCAGACTGTTCTTCCCCGAGGTCGGCATCTACCAGTTTTTCCATTCGTCTGTAAAGAATTCGTGTTAGTATTTTGCAGCTGTGACTTATTAAACTGATAGTTCGATAATTTTCACATCTGTCAACATCTACTTTCTTTGGGATTGGAATTATTATATTCTTCTTGAAGTCTGAGGGTATTTTGCCTGTCTCATACATCTTGCTCACCAGATGGTAGAGTTTTGTCAGGGCTGGCTCTCCGAAGGCCGTCAGTAGTTCTAATGGAATGTTGTCTACTACCGGGGCCTTGATTCGATTTAGGTCTTTCTGTGCTCTGTCAAACTCTTCACGCAGTATCGTATCTCCCATTTCATATTCATCTACATCCTCTTCCACTTCCATAAGATTGTCCTCAAGCACATCGCCCTAGTATAGTCCCTCTATATACTCCTTCCACCTTACCAACAGTTAATCCACTGGCTTCACCACTGTTAACATCTCAAGACACTATTTCCAACAATCCCGAAGGTTGTGGAGGACTCGCATTGTCATGTGGTTGCAGTGAATTATCTGTGTAATTGATCTCCAGCATAGCTTAAGATTACATGTAACTTAATTCGACTCATTATTCGTAATTCTGACACAGGGTTTATTTAACACCTTGGGAATGACGCCCCAAGCCAGCCAGCCGCCTCAAATGGAGGTGGGGAGTTTCACCAACTGTGAGGAGAGTTGGCGGGAATAGGGTTTCAGACATTTCGTCAGTCACAGATGTGCGAGTTTTCAAGACGGCGCTGTGTTGCGTGAAACTGACAAAATTGAGCGAGAGAAATATTTGAATGTATCTCACTGGTGTTGCTCTACGTCTGTATCTACATCTACATGTAGATCTACACACATTCTCCGCAAGCCACGGAAAGGCTCGTGGCGGAGAGTACCCTGTACTACCATTAGTCAATTCCCTTCCTGTTCCACCCGCAAATAGAGCCGGGAAAATACGACTATCTACGAGGGGCGTTTGAAAATTCCGTGCAAAGTCCGACAGATGGCACCACCGGCACGTATCGTGGTCATGTTTACTTAGTAGCATGTTTGTAATGAACTCACACCAAGTTTCAGCCATATTGGTCTATTTCTTTGTGTTTGGCTTTCGTTTGAATCAAGGAAGTCGAGTAATTGTCAAAAAATTGACTAAAAAGAAATATGTGTGGTGATTAAACCTTAGTTTATGAAAGGAAAAACGCCTCAGGAGACTAAAGAGAAGCTTGGTAAACATTATGGTGACACTGCACCTTTGATTAGAACAGTTAATAAGTGGTTTCAAAATTTTGGGAATGACTATATGGGCACAAGTGATGCTGAACGTTCTGGACGCCCTGTGGAGGTTACGACGCCAGAAATCATTGATAAAATCCATGATATGGTTATGGATGACAGAAGAGTTAAGGAGCTTGAGACTGCTAGTGCTATGGGCATCTCGAATAAACGGGTACATAATATTTTGCATAAACATTCGGTCATGAGAAAGCTATCCGCAAGATGGGTTTCGTGATTGCTCACGCTTGACCAAAAACAGAATTGTGTGAAGTGTTGCAAGGATGGTTGGCAGCTGTTCAGGAAGAATCCGGAAGACTTTAAGCGTCGTTTCGTCACTGTGGGTGAAACATGGATACACTACTATACTCCTGACACCAAACAACAATCTAAAGAATGGTTTACCGAGGGAGAATCTGTGCCAAAAATGGGGAAGACCAGTCCTTCGGCCGGAAAGGTTATTGCGACTGTCTTTTGGAATTCGCAAGAGATAATCCTCATTGACTATCTGGAAAAGGGTAAAACTATTACTGTTACATATTATTCACCGTTATTGGACCGTTTGCAAACCGAGCTGCAAGAAAAACGCCGGTGATTGCACCATAGGAAAGTCTTTTTCCATCACGACAATGCACCAACACACACCTCAGCAGTTGTGGATGCAAAATTAATGGAAATAGGATATCAACTCGTTTCACATCCCCCCTATTCTCCGGACTTGGCTCCCTCGGTCTTTTATTTGTTCCCCAATTTGAAGAAATGGCTGGCGGGACAAAGAATTTATTCAAATGAGGAGATGATTGCAGCAACTAATAGCTATTTTGCAGACTTGGACAATTCCTATTATTCGGAAGGGATCAACAAATTAGAACAGTTTTGGACGAAGTGTATAAGTCTATAAGGAGAATATGTCGAAAAATAAAAAGATTTATCCAAAACACGTAAGTAGTTTTTATTTTTGCACGGACTTTTCAAAAGCCTCTTGTATATGCCTCCCTATGAGCCCTAATTAGTCGTATCTTATCTTCGTGGTCCTCATGCGAAATGTATGTTAGTGGCAGTAAAATTGTTCTGCAGTCAGCTTCAGTTGCCAGTTCTCTAAATTTTCTCAATAGTGTTACTCGAAATGAACGTCGCCTGCATTCCAGGTATTGCCTGTTGAGTTCCCAAAGCATCTCCGTTATATCTGCGTGTCGTTCAGACCTACCGGCAACAAATACTAGCAGCCTGCCTTTGAATTGCTTCGATGTCTTCCTCTAATCCACCTAGTATGGATCCCAAACACCCGAACAGTACTCAAGAACAGGTCACACCTTCTAGGTACAAAGGCCTAAGCACAGTTGTCATATTGGAACGTGACGTCACTATCAGTGGATCGTTTGTTATACGAAGTTCCAGTTAGCGATGGTGTTGTGTGGAAAGCGTGTGGCAGTTGAAAGTGGTACATTTCATCTTATCTTCGTGGTCCTCATGCGAAATGTATGTTAGTGGCAGTAAAATCGTTCTGCAGTCAGCTTCAGTTGCCAGTTCTCTAAATTTTCTCAATAGTGTTACTCGAAATGAACGTCGCCTGCATTCCAGGTATTGCCTGTTGAGTTCCCAAAGCATCTCCGTTATATCTGCGTGTCGTTCAGACCTACCGGCAACAAATACTAGCAGCCTGCCTTTGAATTGCTTCGATGTCTTCCTCTAATCCACCTAGTATGGATCCCAAACACCTGAACAGTACTCAAGAACAGGTCACACCTTCTAGGTACAAAGGCCTAAGCACAGTTGTCATATTGGAACGTGACGTCACTATCAGTGGATCGTTTGTTATACGAAGTTCCAGTTAGCGATGGTGTTGTGTGGAAAGCGTGTGGCAGTTGAAAGTGGTACATTTCATACGGTATACGCTTGTAGTTCTTGTTTAAAGTATGGGATACCAGTGGTGTGTTTAATACTGATAAATGATGATAAATTTGTAACGTGTTATTTGTTTCCATTTTAAGTGTTCTTAAAAGCTCTTCTGTATAGAATATCAAGGTCATTTGTTTCTCAATTCAACACCTTAGGCGACAAGATTAGCACAAAGTTGGCTATAGAATGTTTGTCATAAACGTAGCTGTTTTGACAAAGGATAGTAGCATTGATTGTTGGTTTGTTGGTACAGATTTGTCACAAACACTTCCAACTGAAAAGTATTGTTAGGACAGCAAGCTAATGTTGAGAGTAAACAGGACGCATTTTAACTGTCAGTCTCAAACTACTGAAGATAAAAATAGGTCGAGTTGTATAATCGTCAGGGCAGCTGGCTTTTCCGGAATCGCCTGAAGAAACGTGGATGCTTCTGGTCGCAGCACAATTTCAGCAAGCCATAAATGAAAGTGTGAAATCAGTTGAGCAATATGAAAGCGAAAATAAAATTTCAGGTATATCTCAGTTACTAGTGAAGCATAAAATTAACTTTTCTTCGTTCTGAAGACAGACAGTGTAATTTTTGTTAACATATACATACCAGGATCTGTATCTCAGTTGTGGTATTCTGTAATTATTAATGGAAGGCTGGAATTTCCAATTTTCTATACAAGGGTGCATTAGTAAGCAACGTGTCTAACATAAATAAATTACATTGAAGCGCCAAAGAAACTGGTATAGGCATGTGTACTCAAATACAGAGATATGCAAACAGGCAGAATACGGCGCTGCGGTCGGCAACGCCTCTATAAGATAACAAGGGTCTGGAGCTGTTGTTAGTTTGGTTACTGCTGCTACAATGGCAGGTTATCAAGATTTAAGTGAGTTTGAACGTGGTGTTGTAGTCGTCGAAAGAGCGATGGTACACAGCATCTCCGAGGTAGCAATGAAGTGGGGATTTTCCCGTACGACCATTTCTCGAGTGTACCGCGAATATCAGATATCCGGTAAAACATCGAACCTCTGACATCGCTGCGGCCGGAAGAACAGACCAACGACGACTGAAGAGAATCTTTCAACGTGCCAGAAGGGCAAACCTTCCGCAAACTGCTGTAGATTTCAGTGCTGGGCCATCAACAAGTGTCAGCGTGCAAACCATTCAACGAAACATCATCGATATGGGCTTTCGGAGCCGAAGGCCCAGTCGTGCACCCTTGATGACTGTACCACACAAAGCTTTACGCCTCGCCTGGACCCGTCAACACCCACATTGGACTGTTGATGACTGGAAGCATGTTGCCTGTTCGGACGAGTCTCGTTTCAAATTGTATTGAGAGGATGGACGTGTACGGGTATGGAGACAACCTCACGAATCCATGGACCCTGTAAGTTAGCAGGGGACTGTTCAAATTGGTGGAGGCTCTGTAATTGTGTTGGGCGAGCGCATTTGGAATGATATAGGATCCCTGATACATCTAGATACGACTCTGACAGGTGACACGCACGTAAGCATCCTATCTGATCACCTGCATCCGTTCATGTCCATTGTGCATTCCGACGAACTTTGGAAATTCAATTTCAGCAGTACAGTGCAACACCCCACAAGTCCAGAATTGCTACAGAGTGGTTCCAGGAACACTCTTCTGTGTTTAAACACTTCTACTGGCCGCCAAACTCTCCACACATGAACTTTATTGAGCATACCTGGGATGCCGTGTAACGTGCTGTTCAGAAGAGATCTGCACTCCCTCGTACTCTTACGGATTTATGGACAGCCCTTCAGGATTCATGGCGTCATTTCCCTCCAGCACTACTTCAGACATTAGTCGAGTCCATGCCACGTCGTTTTGCGGCACTTGCGCGTGCTCGCAGGCGCCCTACACGCTATCAGACAGCTGTACCAATTTTATGGCTCTTCAGTGTATAACCACAATAATATCTATATAACAATTTTGATAGATAAGCATCTCCTCTATTCAAACTGAAGCAATGTGCGTTAATGCAACTATAACAGATTTTCTTGTGTAATATCAAGAATATTTGAACTGGTATAAGCAACTGTATCTATTTCACTATCTATACCTAAAGTAAAGATTAGACAAAAACTGTAGCAGATTACAGCTGCAGTCCATGGAATCGTGAAAGGCAAGTTCAGTTCTGTTAATATAATTTGAGATGAAGTGATACAAATGATCGAGTATTTACAAAACAAATGGAAACTGCAGTGTTACTGAGGGGAGAAAATCAAGAATGGACTCCATCAACTCTCTGCTGTCGAATGTTGTTCTAGTATTCGAGTTAAATAGTGGAATAAAAGATTCTAATATGAGAAAATTCTGTGTTTAAAGGTAATATAAATTCTGAAGTATTTTATTTGATCACTACATTCTTTGATGTTGTCTACTTTTACATGACGTATGCAGCATAATGTTTAGTTCTGATGCAGCACCTGATTCATCAAAAACAGTGACTGCCACCAGAGACGTATTGCTGTCTTTTCACCTGAGATATATCTCTGGCAATCGTGGGAGTTGTAGTGCTTCACATGTTGTGCTGTCCACAGGAAGCTGCTAAGATGGCGATGAGCCATCTCGATAATAAACAGATCAATAAAATAAATGGTATTGATTCCAGCTGCCACTCGCGCCCACCGTCTTGCTCCGTAAGCTTCACTAATAAAACATTTTTAAATTCTTTTGAAGGAGCATTGGGACAGGATGTGGTGGGATGACATACGTACACGTTTTAAGCTTAACAATGGTCAGCTATGTAACTGTGTATTTAAGTAATGTAGTGTTTATTTATTAATATTTCACTACCAATTTTAATACATGTTTTGGTCCTCCCACTAAATAATTTTTCAATAGTTACTCTGTTCACAGACGACTTGCTCAAAGACAAAAATAAATAAATACAGTAGTTACTTTTTGTAGACACAGTCTGCACTACCACTTTCATTCAGTCTTTCCGCGTTTCCTACCCGAAGTAGTACCTTTATCTAATTCTGTCAGTGCAGCGTATACTAGCGTTTTGTAATAACTACTGCTCGCTTCTCGTGTTTTCGATGTCTTGATTCTTCCTGTTGAAAATCTTCTGCGTCGGTCTGTGCTGAATTTTCAGTTCTTCAATCATTTGTCCTGCGTTTTCTTTCTCTTATCTTCTCCTCTCCGTTGATAATTTCGGAAAAATCATGCCTTCCTCTTATCTGTTGTTATTTTACTGCAACAATGTCGTTAGGGTAATCTGCTGGCTGCTTCGTTTCGCCCGTCTCTGCACGCTCTATCTGCTTCCACCATCTCCGTACTATACTTCTGTTCACGTCGCACCTTCCGACTATTACTAAAAAGAAAACTCTCTCTCTCTCCCTCTTTTTCCCAAGAAAACGACACGTCTCAACGTCCCTACTAGAACTGTTCGTTTGTCATTTCACTCTCAATAAAACTTGCACAGATTACATTTCTGTTATCAACCAAAGCATTCTCTTTCACATATAAATGAAATTTACTGTCAAGTTTACGTAGAACCTAACAATATATTTGCAGAACACATTAAATTCGTTTATTGTTACATAAAGAAATTTAATTATGTACTACTGACACCAAATGACCGTTACGTGTATTGGTTATCATTGAAAGTACGGTGTGTTAGTTTGTAAGTAAGAAAATCTCCGCCATATTACAAAACCTAATAACGTAACATCTTATGGCTATCTTATCAGAAGGGCGTATTCAAATTATCGCGTTTTGAAGAGATTTCCAGTACATAATGTAAAAAATACTGCTTCTATGCTTGGAGTAAACAACAGAGTTCGTGGATGCCATTTGTTTGTAAACAATAGTTACGACTTGTGAAACAGATATATTCTGGCCAACAACAGGGAGAGTCATAACCTGCCCACTAATCAGTTGTTTATCAGTAAGTTATTACAAAGTAGAATTTCGATCAAAAGGAAAGGAAGAGGACAAATCAAAAATCCACATTACGAAGTACTTAGTACAGCCACAGCTCTGCAGTAGCAAATTAACTGTGATATCACAGCAAGACATACGACTAAAGTATACTAACGAATCTGAGACGCACGTCCGCTGTATGGCCTGCTCTGGTTTTTCACTATGGTGGATTGTCCCCTTGCGCTATCTGTGTATTACCCCTTGCGCTATCTGTGTATTAAAGCGGATGTGCGAATTTCGACCTTCGGTGACCACCCCGGATTTTCCTGTTATGAAAACGTCTGGATTGGCAGCCATTTAGCCTCGAGAGACCAAATGACAATTTTCTTGAATAAATAGGCAGAAAAATTCACATTCAAGACGAAAAACTCTTAAAAAATTTACACCAGGCAGGGAACCAAACGATATTTATTTACAATGGCGTAGCTTTTAATTTAGCTTACAGTTATAGCAAATTATTCATCTCATACAAGAGCCACACTGTTACTGAAAGTTTATTTGTTTATCGACGTTTCCACAAGCATTCTTTTGAATTTTCTCAGCAAATATCAGATTCGTTGACACCTTGTTTTGGGCTTTAACTTGAATTTTCCAACACAAATGAATATAAAAGATACAGAATTCGAGTAATTTATAAATGTGAAAATTCTTATGAAGAACAAATCGCCCAATTTACAGCGATAGAACGATACAACAACTGAATCATGGTAGTTACCTTTAGGATAAATTAATATACTACAATTAACACATTTGATTTGACGTGTCCTTTTCTCATCGTTGTTTATTAATGTAAAGAGCCCGCTGTTTACACGATTTAGCAAATTAATTTTATTTTATATTTGTGACTGGATGCCTTTCATGACGTCCCCAGTTAACCATTTAAAGAAGTCGTGCGTGCCATCTCTCTGTCCATCGGGCAAAATTTGTTCTGCATGTTATCGTATATTAACTGTATATGTATCGTATTTTCTGAAGCCGACTTTGGGAACCAGCCAAGCAATTGCCTGCACGAGCGTGGAAAGTTTCACATAAAGCAAACTGCGGCCGACCGATGTACAACAGAAAAAGTCGTCCATCCGCCACGCCGATTCGATCCACATCCCTGTCTCGCAGGCTAGCGCGTTGTGCGTTACGTCAAACGAACATGTCCTAACACTTGCTTTAACATAAATGCGAGTAGATAAAATTAAGTTTGAAACCCAATAACTAATAAATGATATTTTGTACTTAAAGTACTTTTTATAATTTATTCCCTTTTCTTATTAGAAAATAGAAAACGTACAAAATGGGTCGTGAAAACAGGATGAATTCAAAGCAACGTGTGATAATTTTCTGACAAAGGCTACTCAGACCTTAAAATCACCGGAAACGCTGCCCTCTAGGCATCTTGGTACTCAAAGGGACTCCGGTAATACGAATGTGTGTGTGTGTGTGTGTGTGTGTGTGTGTGTGTGTGTGAATTCCTAAGGGACCAAACTACTGAGGTCATCGGTCCCTAGACTTACACACTACTGAAATTAACTTATGCTAAGAACAACACACACACCCATCCCCGAGGGAGGACACGAACCCCGGCGGGAGAGGCCGCGCAATCCGTGGCATGGCGACTCAAACCAAGGTGCCAAATGGGTCAAATGACTCTGAGCACTATGGGACATTACTTCTGAGGTCATCAGTCCCCTAGAACTTAGAACTACTTAAACCTAACTAACCTAAGGACATCACACACGTCCATACCCGAGACAGGATTCGAACCTGCGACCGTAGCGGTCGCGCGGATCCAGACTGTAGCGCCTAGAACCACTCGGTCACTCTGGCCAGTCCACGCGGCCAAACCGCGCGGCTGGTAATATGAATATGTGCAGTTTTAAAGTTTCTTTTGAAATTCATTAGTTCACAGCAGGAGTGTGTTAAGACAGGCAGGTGCGAGTGCAGAATAAATTTGCTAAAAATTAGGTATTTTAGAATAAAAACAGTCTTGGTTGCAAAGTTATTTAATACCAATAACGGGATTTGAGGCGTCAACACATTGTCTATAAAATCAAGAATCAAATCTGTTAGAAACACATGGTGGAAGGCGCATGGTCTTAGGTTGTACGACTACGCATGTAAAATAAACTAAAAGTACCTATATAAAAGTACACAACTGGCCACTAATATTGCTACACCAAGAAGAAATGCAGATGATAAACGGGTATTCATTGGACAAATATATTATACTAGAACTGACATGTGATTACATTTTCACGCAGTTTGGATGCATAGATTCTGAGAAATCAGTACCCAGAACAAGCACCTCTAGCCGTAATAACGGCCTTGATACGCCTGGCCATTGAGCCAAACAGAGCTTGGATGGCGTGTACAGTTGCAGTTGCCCATGCAGCTTCAACATGATACCACAGTTCATCAGGAGTAGTGAATGGCATATTGTAACAAGTCAGTTGCTCGGCCACCATTGACCAGACGTTCTCAGTTGGTGAGAGATCTGGAGAATGTGCTGGCAAGGGCCGCAGTCGAACATTTTCTGTATCCAGAAAGGCCCGTAAAGGACCTGCAGCTTGCGGTCGTGCATTATCCTGCTGAAATCTAGGGTTTCGCAGGGGTCGAATGAAGGGTAGAGCCACGGGTCGTAACACATCTGAAATGTACCGTCCACTGTTCAATGTGCCGTCAATGCGAACAAGAGGTGACCGAGATGTGTAACCAATGGCACCCCATACCATCACGCCAGGTGATACGCCCGTATGGCGATGACGAATACACGCTTCCTGTGTGCGTTCGACGCGATGTCGCCAAACACGGATGCGACAATCATGATGCTGTAAACAGAACCTGGATTCATCCGAAAAAATGACGTTTTGCCATTCGTGCACCCAGGTTCATCGTTGAGTACATGCAGACGCTCCTGTCTGTGATGCAGTGTCGAGGGTAACCGCAGCCATGGTCTCCGAGCTGATAGTCCATGCTGCTGCAAACGTCGTCGAACTGTTCGTGCAGATGGTTGTTGTCTTGCATACGTCCCCATCTGTTGACTCAGGGATCGAGACGTGGCTGCCATATCCGCTACAGCCATGCTGATAAAATGCCTGTCATCTTGACTGCTAGTGATACGAAGCCGTTGGGATCCAGCACGGCGTTCCGTATTGCCCTCCTGAACCAACAGATTCCATATTCTGCTAACAGTTATTGGATCCTGACCAACGTGAGCGGCAATGTCGCGATACGATAAACCGCAATCGCGATGAGCTGCAATTCGACCTTTATCAAAGTCGGAAGCGTGATGGTACGCATTACTCCTCCTTAGACGAGGCATCACAACAACGTTTCACCAGGCAACGCCAGTCAACTGCTGTTTGTGTATGAGAAATCGGTTGGAAATTTTCCTCATGTCAGGACGTTATAGGTGTCACCACCGGCGCCAACCTTGTATGAATGCTCTGAAAAGCTAATCATTTGCATATCACAGCATCTTCTTCCTGTCGGTTAAATTTCACGTCTGTAGCACGTCATCTTCGTGGTGTAGCAATTTTAATGGCCAGTAGCATTGCTGGGTATATACTCATCTGTCATGAAGCCATGTAAAATGAAAAATTGACGCAAAGGAAGCTGGGCATGTAAAAACTATCGTCATAAAGACAGATAAAATGGAAAATGGACCTAGTTAAGAAAAGAGAGAGAGACAGAATCACCGGCCGCGGTGGCCGAGCGGTTCTAGGCGCTACAGTCTGGAACGGCGCGACCGCTACGGTCGCAGGTTCGAATCCTGCCTCGGACATGGATGTGTGTGATGTCCTTAGGTTAGTTAGCTTTAAGTAGTTCTATGTTCTAGGGGACTGATGACCTCAGATGTTAAGTCCCATAGTGCTCAGAGCCATTTTAACCATTTAGAGATAGAACCGCAATTATATCATCTAGAAGGTACGAGAATGTGGCGTAAAAATTGCGAAGACTATCGCTTGTTACCTTAAGCACACCAGCTGGTTAGGCCATAGCAGCACAAGAGTAGGAACACGCTTCCAAAATAAATGTGACATGAGACGCGTACAGTGCAATGTCCGTTTGGCGCGCAAGCAAATATCTCCATTATCTCTTTTTTTTGTCATCAGTGTTCTTCTTCTGACTGGTTTGATGCGGCCCACGAATTTATCTCCTGTGCTAACCTATTCATTTTTGCTGGATGTATTCCAATCTCTGTCTTCCTCTACAGTTTTTGCCCTCTTCATCTGCCTCTAGTATCATGGAAGTCAGTCCCTCATGTCTTAACAGATGTCCTATCATCCTGTCCCTTCTCCTTATCAGTGTATCCCACATATTCCTTTCTTCTCCAATTCCGCGCAGAACTCCTCATTCCTTAGCTTATCAGTCCACTTAATTTTCAACATTCGTCTGTAGCACCACATCTCAGTTGCTTCGATTCTCTTCTGTTCCGGTTTTCCCACAGTCCACGTTTCACTACCTTACAATGCTGTACTCCAGACTTACAGTCTCACAAATTTCTTCCTCAATTTATGGCCGATATTTGATATTAGTAGACTTCTCTTGGCCAGGAACGCCCTTCTTCCCAATGTTAGTCTGCTTTTGATGTCCTCCTTGCTCCGTCAGTCATTGGTTGTTTTACTGCCTAGGTAGCAAAATTCCTTAACTTCATTGACTTCGTGACCATCAATCCTGATGTTAAGTTTCTCGCTGTTCTCATTTCTACTACTTCTCATTACCTTCGTCTTTCTCCGATTTACTCTCAAGCCATACTCTGTACTCATCAGACTTCATTCCGTTCAGCACATCCTGTAATTCTTCTTCACATTCGCTCAAGACAGCAATGTCATCAGCGAATCGTATCATTGATATCCTTTCACCTTTAGTTTTAATTCCACTTCTGAAACCTTCTCTTATTTCCACCATTGCTTCCTCGATGTACAGATTGAACAGTAGGGGCGAAGGGCTACATCCTTGTCTTACACCCTTTTTAATACGAGCACTCCATTCTTGGTCGTCCACTCTTTTTATTCCCTCTTGGCTGTTGTACGTATTGTATATGACCCGTCTCTCCCGACAGCTTACCCCTCCTTTTTCAGAATTTCGAACATCTTGCACCATTGTATATTATCGAACACGTTTTTCAGGTCGACAAATCCAATGAACGTGTCTTGATTTTTATTTAGTCTTCCTTCCATTAATAACCGCAACGTCACAATTACCTCTCCCGTGCCTTTACCTTTTCTAAAACCAAACTGATCGCCATCTAGCGCATTCTCAATTTTCTTTTCCAGTCTTCTGTATATTATTCTTGTAAGCAACTTCGATGCATGAGCTGTTAAGCTGATTGTACGATAATTCTCGCACTTGTGAGCTCTTGCCGTCTTCTGAATTGTGTGGATGATGCTTTTCCGAAAGTCAGATGGTATGTCGCCAGACACGTATATTCTACTCACCAACGTGAATAGTCGTTTTGTTGCCACTTCCCCCAATGATTTTAGAAATTCTGATGGAATGTTACCTATCCCTTCTGCCTTATTTCATCTTAAGTCCTCCAAAGCTCTTTTAAATTCTGATTCTAATACTGGATCCCCTATCTCTTCTAAATCGACTCCTGTTTCTTCTTCTATCATATCAGACAAATCTTCCCCATCATGGAGGCTTTCAGTGTATTCTTTCCACCTACCTGCTCTCTCCTCTGCATTAAACAGTGTTATTCCCTTTGCACTCTTAATGTTACGACCCTTACTTTTAATGTCACCGAAGGTTGTTTTGACTTTTCCTGTATGCTGAGTCAGTCCTTCAGACAAAATTTCTTTTTCGATGTCTTCACATTTTTTCTGCAGCCATTTCGCCTTAACTTCCCTGCACTTCGTATTTATTTCATTCCTCAGTGACTTGTATATCTGTATTCCTGAGTTTCCCGGAAAATTTTTGTACTTACTCCTTTCTTCGTTCAATTGAAGTATTTCTTATGTTACCCTTGATTTCTTCGCAGTTACCTTCTTTCATCCAGTATCTGATTTAGGAATCTCTGTCTGGCCATGATGTAATCTAACTGAAATCTTCCCGTATCACCAAGCCTTTTCCAAGTATACCTCCGCCTCTTTTGATTCTTGAACAGAGTATTCTCTATTACTAGCTGAAACTTGTTACAGAACTCAGCTTTCTCCTCTCTCATTAGTTGTCCCAAGCTCACATTCTCCTGTAACCTTTTCTTCTAATCCTTCCCCTACATCTGCATTCAAGTCCCCGATGTCTATTAGATTTGTATTACCCTTTCAATAGCGTCATACACTTTCTCTGTCTCTTAATCTTCAGCTTGCGACGTCGGCATGTATACCTGAACTATTGTTGTCGGTTTTGGTTTGCTGTCGATTCCGCTACAAAAAAATGGCTCTGAGTACTATGGGACTTAACATCTAAGGTCATCAGTCCCCTAGAACTTAAAACTACTTAAACCTAACTAACCTAAGGACATCACACACATCCAGGCCCGAGGCAGGATTCGAACCTGCGACCGTAGCGGTCGCGCGCTTCCAGACTGAAGCGCCTAGAACCGCACGGCCACACCGGCCGGCGATTCCATTATATATCAGGATGCAAACACCATCTACAGTGCGGCAAGAGGTGTCCAGGTGGCGTGCATACCGGCCTAGGGCACATTTACGAAATACAAAAACCACGCAAAACAAATAAATGAAGATACATGTATGCAAACCATTGTAATCACGTTAAACCAAATATGCATTAAGGGATCCCTACATAAAGCAGAAAAATAGGTAAAATAATGATACGAAAATTAGCCATTTAGAATACGTCAACATATACCTTAATGTAATAACGTTTTAAATGTCAAGTCTTAAAGTAATTTAATCAATAGTTTTCATAATAATACCATTTGGAGAAAAAAATAAGTGGTGCTAAGTAATGAAGATAGAAACCCAGTATTTGGTCATGATGTTCCAATGTATGTCAAAAGTAAATGGTCGGTAGGGCGTATTTCAGTGCAAGGGAAACGTCCCAATTTCGAGTTCAGGAGAGGCACACAGTTTTAATCTGCCACGAACTGCAAAGTGAAAATTCACTCTGGAAATATGCATTTAGTGACAGAAGAGGGTGAAATTTACGACGAATACACTTCTTCTTAATTATATTAAATTTCAGCCTCCAGTTGCATAAGCAAAGAAACTTTACCTATGTTTCGGCTATAATAATGGAGACTTCTTCAGAAATGTTACAATACAAATTTAAATTGAAACATGCCAGATTGGCTTTGCCAAACTTAAAATGTTAGTACTACAGTACATAGTCATGAGACTGCGTCACTTCTATTAATGTTCTGCCGATAGGTCACACCAACGGGACAGACGGTTGGGCGGAGACGCTGAGTCGTAGTCGTAGTTTGACAAAGCCAATCTGGCATGTTTTAATTTAATTTTATATTGTGACTTTTCTGAAGAGGGCTACATTATTATAGCCGAAACATAGGTAAAGTTTCTTTGCTTATGCAACTGGAGGTCGAAATTTAATATAATTACATTTTAAAGTTGCTGACTCTGCTGTACCATGCTAAAAATATTCATACTTCTTTTTCGTTTGTAGGAGTGAGGGTTATTCAGCAGCATACAATTTCAGCAATGGTTTCGCAAGAATAGAATTGCGTTAAATACTCTAGATTGTTACCCAGCACAGCTATCCTGGGATGGGAGACAATGTTCTTATCAAGTATACTAGATGACTGCCGGAATGATTGCCAACAACAGGCCACAGCCAGTGTTTGCGACATCCCGTATGCCTTATTAATGATACTGGAAATAGCGTCTTGTACAGACACTTTACAATGTTTATTTTTACCGTTCAACCATTACATAGCGTTGTTATCCATTTTGCGCTACGAAATATGTATTAAACATGTAGCACTAGCTTTGTGAGATAAGAAATATATGGGAACATTGAGAGCTTCGAGAAGTCGTATCCTCTCTGACATCCCATTGAGAGGATCTTTGGGGAGAAAAACCAGAAACGTTGTCTCGGTGTGGGAGCTCTGTAAATTTGTTCTATGCAATAAAACGATTCATATATACCCGTGTCGTATATCATTCGACAGTGGATCTAGAACACCTTAGTACCCTACTTCTACAAACGCGAAACAGTTATTATTACGTATGCAACATATCCCTTACTGTGTAAAGGAGACATTCAAGAGAATTTATCTGCAGAGCCTAGATAAATGTTGAAAATGCTAAACTGGAGCATTTGAACAGTATCGGTCTTGCCTGACGGAGTACGTACATGTTACGCAGTCCGTGTCTCTTAGGAGAGTAAGAATTATTTGCTAGCATTCTGGGAACAGATGTGTCGCTACAGCGTAGCACTGAATTTTAGCTCTAGGAAGAGTTCGGAGCAGCGCAAAACTTGAGTAATGTTTAACAAACAGCAGTGAAGCTTAGACATGCAGCTTATCTGGGGAAAAAATATAAAACTTGTGCGGTGCACATGAATCTCGCAGCTGGAAGCGACGTCGACGGGCGTGCCTGATGTATATCAGCGGGGCTTTACCGTCCTCGAGGCTAGTCCACAATGAAACCCAATTCTGCAAAATGGTTGCACGAGGAAGATAAATGTGCAGCTGAGTTGAATTCATGAATGCAGAGTGTCTGAATACAAATGCGCTCAAGACTCGGCTAGAGGGCGGGGTCACGCAGAAGGCAGCGCGGCGCTGCCGGGTGTAATTGTACGGAACGTGCGTCTCCTGTCTTCGCCAACTGCGCGAAGATGGCGAACTCGTGTACATTTTGGAAACTGTAGGTAATAATTTTGAACATGAAATAACAGCTGAGCGGCGTTCCTCGACTGAAAATACAGGTTATTTCCGAGTAAAAGTCCTATGAGCTGTCTCGTACTTCGAGGGTAAAAAGGCTGAACAAAATAACTTGAACACACGCATGATCTCTAAAGCCATCCTGTCACGGGACGTGGACAAGGAGCTAGTGAGGTTACTGCGTGAAATTCCACGTTCCACTACGCTAGGAAGCGTTAAATAAAGAACCTAGCACGTTAGATGTTTGCCTCACAGAGAGAAACATCGCCAATGAGATGCGACATCGTCACAAGCAGAACGGAGTCGTCATACTGCACTGCACTGAGTGAAGCTACGTATATGGTAGGTTTACTTTCTCACAGAGTACATGGTGTGAATATAGGCTGTTTCGGAGTACCTGCACTTTGAGGTTCTCGTGAAAACGCGTCATTCTAGCTACTATTTGTTATACAAAATGACTGGAAACTACAAATCGATATCTAAAGTCTTCCTGTAGAAAGTTTTCAGTTTTGTAATTTGTGTACCGTTTCAATGCTATGTCACAATGATGACCTATCAAAAGCGTGTGTTTTTCATAGGAAGTTCATATTAAACATGAAATAGCGATAGTTGTATTTACAGCGTTTAGACAGTGTATACAGCGGAGCTGATAGCGTCGTGACTGCGACATATTAATAGTATGGTAGAAGATCTGTGTCCACTTCCAAATGGCTCTGAGCACTATGGGACTTAACTTCTGAGGTCATCAGTCCCCTAGAACTTACAACTACTTAAACCTAACCAACCTAAGGACATTACACACATCCATGCCCGAGGCAGGATTCGAACCTGCGACCGTAGCGGTCACGCGGTTCCAGACTGAAGCGCCTAGAACCGCTCGGCCACAACGGCCGGCTGCCCACTTCCATCCTAAATTTTTTCCACCTTTTGTTTTCTAAAAGATTCTGGATAATTCTTAAAAGTCGATACTATTTATTATGAGTAATGTATTTGCTGAAATTCTTCCTACAAACAGCAACGATAGAATGTTTTGCCAATGGCCAGAAATCTTAATATGACTGCCAGTCTGTCAGAAAGTAAACACAAGTTAAGCACTGGAAGTTTTTGATGTTATGAAACTTTCTGTAATATATATGGATGAGCGTTAATAAAACCGACAAACTGCAGGGACAGATTCCTGACTATAAATGGAGGAAGAAAGGTCCTATGAACACGTGTCCGATAATGGACAGTGAGCGTGCAACCACAACAAATCGTCCCGAAACACAGTACAGAGCTGCATCGCATCGACGTCATAACATGAGTTCAGAATGGCCTCCATTGGATTGCAGGTGATGGGGATAGTAATGGCTGTGATGCAGGATACACATTATCGAACTTTGGCTTACGTCATGTCGGTGGGCCACTAGCCTCGTGCTTGAAGCAGAGTTCGTCTCAATATCTTGTAGAACCCGGTGCTTCAGTCCTCCACCTCCCTGCACTTTCATATGTCTGAAAGGGCCCAAGATCACACAAACGCCCAAAAAGGGCTTTAAATGTTGTGTGATGAGGTTGGTGTCTGTGAGAGTACTTATTTCCGTATAGCTGTGCAGCCTGTTAGCTGTTCATAGACGCCATCTCGACTTGTTCAAGACTTGAATACTGGAGCATTCTGCTGCTTACAGTACGCTACGTCAGTCACACAGCCTGCAACGAACACGGAACACACCGCTCGTGTTCAAAGGAACCACCATTCTGCAAAGCCATTTACCTGCCAGCGATGCATTTCTGGACGCATTTCGATACGACTTTTTTTCCTCCATTTCCAATCAGGAATCCGTCGCTGTAGTTTGCGGTTCTATATATGTTCAGTATACATTTGTATAAATGAATGGAGAAAAAGTAGTGGCGTTATTATTATAATTCATACCGTCCGCCCCGATAGATAAATGTAATATTCAATGGCTGGCGCATTGCCCTGTTCATTTTTGTTGTGAAAGACTGATTATATAGATCTGATCACTTCAAATACTTAGATTCAGTTAATGTCCAGAAAGTGTAGTTGGAAGGCTAGTCAACTTTATTATATATCACCTTTCCGCCATTCTCAAGTATTTACGTTTAATTTAATTCTTTCTGGTGATTTAGTCAGAAACACAATCTTCTGTTGTCTTTCCTTAATGTCAGCGCAATTGAAATGATCAAACTGTTTTGTTTAAATAACTTCATGTATGTATAACTTAGTATGTATTTGGAATGTGTAACATTGTTTTTTTTAATAAAGGTTTTATGAAAAAAAAAAAAATAGCTGAATGGTCAGCGTGACCGACTGCCATCCTAAAGGGCCCGGGTTCGATTCCCCGGCTGGGTCGGAGATTTTCTCCGTTTAGGGACTGGGTGTTGTGTTGTCTTCATCATCATTTCATCCTCATCCGGAGCGCACGTCGCCCAATGTAGCGCCGAATGTAATAAGACTTGTACCAAGGCTGCCGGACCTGCCCCGTAAGGGGCCTCACGACCAATGACGCCAAACGCTCATTTCCGTAATTCATACCAGACTTTATTGACAGTCGTTCACCGGACTACAGGCCATAAATGTAACCGCTCCACATTTTGATCACTTTTCCCCACACACATGGGAAGGCGTCGTACACCGTCAGAGCGTCCATATCTGTCGGTGACCGGCAGGAACCACCCTATGGAACGGATGATGCCTTCTCTTGTATTGTAACGCGTGCCACGAAGAAGTTCCTTCACTTTGGCGAACACGTCGTAGTCGCTTGGGCTCACAGCGGGTGAAGGTCTCACACACTCACGTAGTTAGAAGCTCCTGCACGGGGTTCACAGAATGTCATCGTGCATAATCATGAAAGATGATAGGATGCAGTGCCAGTAGTTATCATCAGCCTCTTCTCGGAGCGAGAGGAAGGTGATGTAGCAAGAAACTTCAGGAGCAGGTTTCTGTGGCCGTCTGTTAGGAAGCTTGAAGTGACTTCCTGCAGTTTCCGATAGTACAACCGCAGCTAACTCAAACACAGCCGTTGCCGCGCACTGCACTACTACAAGTAACCTGCTGTCAGCTAGAGACAGCTCGCATGCCATTTCACGTAGACCCTTGACTTCCGGCAGTGTTGCCACTATTTTTTATCCAACCCTCGTAGATAATTAATATTTTCTTTTCGATTATTCCCTTTTAAGAGAGCGATTGAACTTAAGTAGTCATGATTTTTTTCCTGTTCATTCGTTCTTCCCACGTTCTTTTCATACGCTCGCTGTGCTCTTTCTTGCGTTCTTCCGACATTTATTTCCTGCTAATTCTCGGTGTGTTTTTGTCTAAATGCATGCTCTTTTATGATGTTCCTGAACTGTCCTCGATTGTTTATGTTGTCTTGTGTGTTTCCAAGTCCCTTCATGTCTTCTTCTGTTTCAGTGATCCACTTTGTATTGTTCTTACTAGTGTTTGGTATAGCAAAGATTTGCCTTGTGAGCTTGTTCTTGTTCATCCTGCCTATACGTTCATAAAACTTCATCCTTTGCTTTCTAAAGGTCCGTTATTGTTTCTACATCTTCTTAGATCTCCCTTGTTGGCCTCTTTATCCAAATTCCTTGACGAAACACTGGTACATAAATTTTCCTCACAATTTTTCTTTCTTGTTTTTTAATCTCTCTGATTTTGGTATGACCATGAATCACTGTACATTCTGCAGCGTAGAGTGCTTCTGGTTGAACCACACTCTCTCTCCAATATATGAAACATGGAAACTCCAGGTAGGAATATCAACAATGCAGGAAAAGGTAGATTGCTACTTTACTGTAAAGAAGATACGTCAAGTTGCAGACTGGCACGACTAAAAGACCCTCACATGTAGCTTTCGGCCACAGTCTTTGACAGTAGAGAGAGAGACACACACACAACATTCACACCCACGCACTCACACACACACAAGCAAGCACACCTCATGCACAAACGACCGCCAACTCCAGCATCCGGCATTGATTCCGGCCCGAGATGCTGGAATTTGTGGTCGTGTGCGTGAGGTGTGCTTGCTTTTGTGTCTGTATGGGTGAGTGGATGAGGGTGGAGATGTGTGGATATTGTCCGTGTGTCTCTCTTTACCGACGAAAGCTACATGTGAGTGATCTTTAATCGCGTCTTCTTTACAGTAAAGTAGCAATCTATCTTTTCCTACATTGTATATATATATTCCGGGTAGTTATAATCAAATTGTCCCTATTTAAAACGTTATAACACGGAAACTAATTACCGTACGAGTACGAAACTTGGCAGAATTAATGTTAACAACATGGGGAAGAGAAATAATGCAGAATCAATTCAACTGAAACATTTTTAATGTGCTGCTACTGTACATAATACCATTTCATACCGGTACCATTATTGCTACAAAAGGGGTTCAATATGGCGTCCATAAGTGTACAGAAGAGTGTGAAAGCGCTGGACTGCATTCTGCACAGCAGAACGAAGTATGCACGTAGGTATGTTGCCTACCTCTCTTGATGGCTCAAATAGTTCAAATGGCTCTGAGGACTATGGGACATAACTTCTGAGGTCATCAGTCCCCTAGAACTTAGAACTACTTAAACCTAACTAACCTAAGAACATCACACACATCCATGCCTGAGGCAGGATTCGAACCTGCTACTGTAGCAGTCGCGCGGTTCCAGACTGTAGCGCCTAGAACCGCTCGGCCACTCCGGCCGGCCCTCTCTTGTTATGCTGCGCTTCAGATCAGCACATCTGTGAATGTTTCCACGGTAAACCCTGTCTTTCAGGTAGCCCCACAACCAAAAATCACAGGGAGTGAGATCAGGTGATCGTACTGGCCAAGCATTTGGAAAGACCGCCTGATAATTCGATCGTATCCAAATGTGTTCTGGAGAAGCAGATTAACTTCGTGAGCGATCTCCTCCCCCGTTAGCTGAGTGGTCAGCGCGACGGAATGCCATGCCAAGGGGCCCGTGTTCGATTCCCGACTGGGCCAGGAAATTTTCTCTGCTTAGGGCCTGGGTGTTGTGTTGTCGTCATCATCATTTCATCCCCATCTCCAACGAGCAAGTCGTCCAATGTGGCGTCGAATGCAGTAAGTACTTGCCCACGGCGGCCGATCTTCCCCGAATGGGGGACTCCCGGCCCGCAATGCCTTATGCTCATTTTAATGAGCGATGTGCGGTGGGGCCCCATGTCGTATGAAAACTGTTGAGTTCAGTGCGTCCCTCTTCTGCAGGGCGGGTATGACGTGCTGGCGAAGCATATTGCAGTAACGCTGGTCAATCACAGTGCACGTCTTTGGTCCCTGAGTGCCAACCTGTTCAAAAAAGAATGGGCTAATGATTAACTTACCCTTGAGCTACACCATACGGTGACACGTGCACTAAACAGAGGAATTTCATGCAAAGTGACTGGAGGTGCAGATCCCCACACTCGACAGTTCCGTATGTTCACCTCACCTGTCAGAGAAAGATGAGCTCTGTCTGTCCATAGGATGGTCCAGGTCTGCCCTCGTCAACTTCAGTCCTTGCGAGAAAGTGGAGAGCGAAGTCAACAAGTCATTGTGCATCCTCGTTGTGTAAGCTGCTATACGATATGGATTTTGAACAGATACCATTTGAGTATGGTACTGTTGCGGCACCACCGTTTAGAATAGGGAAAGTTAGTTGTGTGCAATATTCGGACCATGAGCTACAGCCAGGTGCGGGCCAGATTGCAGTAAGTTACGCATACCAGCCGTTGCGAAGGCAAATAGAGGCCACGGGGGCATAGAACTGCCAGACAGGGCACACACAGCAGTTTTCATCTAGCAAGTCACAGGCCGAAGAGGGCCACTGGCCAACCTAAGTGTTATGTGTAAGTGACATGAACCAGCACGCTTAGCAAAACAGGGACTCACTGCTGAGTATAAATAGGTGCCGTTTCCTAATGAGATTCATTCAAGTGTGGCAGCTCCCTGGACGGCGAGACGTGTCACACCACCGGTCTTCATGCAGCAACAGATGGGACGACAGCATCCCTGTCCACGGCGGGTCGTTGGTTCGACCCTCTGAGGCTGCCGCGGGGTCCGCAGCCAGCCAGCAGTGGGCCACTCTTCCTCGGCTCCCAACACACGCCAGAGATTTCCGAGGCGAGGGCCGCAGATACGGACGCTGGATAGCAGGCGCTTGTTGGTCACTGTGATCTCAGCCATGCCAGCGAGAAGAAGGATGAAGTTGGCCACCTGCAGCTCACACCGAGCGGCGCTGAGTCGGCAGGGACGCAAACCGTCGAGTCAATCGCGGCATCCAGACGATGACGCACTCCGCTGGTGTACAAGGCCATCTCGACACAGCGCGTTGCACTGGGTTGCCAGGGCAGGGACCTCAGCATTGCTGGGCCCGGTGATGCGGACCGAGGTGAACGGAGCATTGTAGTGGATACAAATAAATCATTTGGAAAGTTCTCGCCGAATTTTAATAAGGCACCTCCTGGCACCCACCGACTTCAGTATGAAGCACCATCCGTACATTGGACCACAGGAAGTTTAGCTGTCGTAACGCAGCATGCACACTGCATGACGATGGGGAATTGTGTGCAGCGTTGTCTACCATAGCAACAGCGATTGTGTCAATCACCTGTGGTGCAACCGGTAGTCGGCCTCTTCCTGGAGCGACGTCCAGTTCTCCAGTTGATTCGAACATTCGAACTTCTTCATCATGCTCCACACAGCAGGTGGAGAAAGTGGATCCTTCCATAATCCTTTGAACCGGCTATATTCTCGAAGTGCAGTAGCAGCATTACTGTTGAGCTTAATGAGAGAGCTTCACCAATAATTCCCTGCTCCTTGTGTCCAGACTCATGTTGACTTGTGAACAAATTGCACTGTGACTGGTCAGGTGTGTGAGACTATGATAATGATGACTGATCATGGCTCCTGCTGGCTGTAGTTGGGATTGGTTGGTGGCGCTGTGGCGCATGTAAATCATGCACCCCATATTCTGGACATTAATGCTACCAAGTTTGGTGCTTGTATGGTAATTAGTTTTCGTGTTATACGTATATATACACTACTGGCCATTAAAATTGCTACACCGCGAAGATGACGTGCTACAGACGTGAAATTTAACCGACAGGAAGAAGATGCTGTGATATGCAAATGATTAGCTTTTCAGAGCATTCACACAAGGTTGGCGCCGGTGGCGACACCTACAACGTGCTGACATGAGGAAATTTTCCAACCGATTTCTCATACACACACAGCAGCTTTGCCTGGTGAAACGTTGTTGTGATGCCTCGTGTAAGAAAGATAAATGCATACCATCACGTTTCCGACTTTCATAAAGGTCGGATTGTAGCCTATCGCGATTGCGGTTTATCGTATCGCGACATTGTTGCTCGCGTTGTTAGCAGAGTATGGAATCGGTGGGTTCAGGAGGGTAATACGGAACGCTGTGCTTGATGCCAACTGCCTCGTATCACTAGCAGTCGAGATGACAGGCATCTTATCCGCATGCCTGTAACGGATATGGCAGCCACGTCTCGATCCCTGAGTCAACAGATGGGGACTGCACCAACAGTTCGACGACGTTTGCAGTATGGACTATCAGCTAGGAGACCATGGCTGCGGTTACCCTTGACGCTGCATCACAGACAGGAGCACCTGCGATGGTGTTTCAACGACGAACCTGGGTGCACGAATGGCAAAACGCCATTTTTTCGGATGAATCCAGGTTCTGTTTACAGCATCATGATGGTCGCATCCGTGTTTGGCGACATCGCGCTGAACGCACATTGAAAGCGTGTATTCATCATCGCCAAACTGGTGTCTCACCCAGTGTGATGGTATGGGGTGCCATTGGTTACACGTCTCGGTCACCTCTTGTTCGCATTGACGGCACTTTGAACAGTGAACGTTACATTTCAAATGTGTTACGACCCGTGACTCTACCCTTCATTCGATCCCTGCGAAACCCTAAATTTCAGCAGGATAATGCACGACCGCATGTTACAGGTCCCGTACGGGCCTTTCTGGATATAGAAAATGTTCGATTGCCGCCCTGGCCAGCACATTCTCCAGATCTCTCACCAACTGAAAACGTCTGGTCAATAGTGGCAGAGCAACTGGCTCGTCACAATACGCCAGTCACTACTCTTGATGAACTGTGGTATCGTGTTGAAGCTGCATGAGCAGCTGTACCTGTACACGCCATCCAAGCGCTGTTTGACTCAATGCTCAGGCGTATCAAGGTCGTTGTTACGGCCAGAGGTGGTTGTTCTGGGTACTTATTTCTCAGGATCTCATGCAATCACATGTCAGCTCTAGTGTAATATATTTGTCCAACGAATACCCGTTTATGATCTGCATTTCTTCTTGGTGTAGCAATTTTAATGGGCAATATATATATATATATATATATATATATATATATATATATATATATATGTGTGTGTGTGTGTGTGTGTGTCTGTGTGTGTGTGTGTGTGTGTGTGTGTGTGTGTGTGTGTGTGTGTGTGTGTGTATTTCCTGATGTTTGTATTTGTAGGGTAAATATCTTTTTCCATGATGTGAGCAGCTTTGAATAAATCTATTCATCCATTCGAATAAAGTTACGAAACGAATTTCGGCTTTGAAATGTATGTGATGAAGTACATTATTTCAGTGTGTTGGCAGTCAACGCAGCATCGAAAATATGGGTATTACGCATGTACGAACTGACATTATGCTCTATACCTTAACTATGTTCAATGTAAAATGGACAATGGGATCCAAATTCATTTCATTCAACGAATAACTAATGTTAGTATGTATCTCAGATCGTTAAACAGCAATGTGTAGCGTTCTTCTACTAGCAGTTCGCTATTAAAGCCATATACGAGTCCAAAATCTCCTTCGCGATATGCTCCACTAGTCTTCGACAATCGCATGGTGGGGGATGCCACTCGATACTGTTCCTCACAGACAGTTCGTCCCATTTCCTATAGAGACACAGGAGGTCGAAGCCATAGAGTAGTCTAAAAGTAATTACGCTGCATCCACATTATTTGTTTTTATTAATAGTTTTACAACACTCTAGGAGGTTACTGCAATAGAAACTCCATCCTAAAATGTTACTCCTTTGACACAATGTATGTTTGACCGTGACTGCGTATACCAATGGAAAGTAAACGAACAGCAATTCGTCACCTGAAAGTTTAGGTATTAAAAGGATGCAATTTCAGTCAAGCTGGAATCGACCCTTCTGTATGTTGTTTCAAAAGTAAAAGTCGTGGTCATGCTAATAAATACCCTCGCTAGCCTAATTAGGCAAACGTAAGTTCAAGTACATGTACGGTAAACAAAGTATTAATAAATCGGATACGAAAAAAACAGCACGCCTTAGCACGTATTGGAGGATGACTATTCATGAGCAGAGGTGCTATCTGGTTAAGTTTAGTGGCAACAAAGTACTTCAAACTATCTTATACTGTCTGCTTTAGGGTGTAATCGATAAAGTTAATTACGATTTACCACTCAACAGAGGAAAAGTACTGATGATTTGGACACTAGGCGGCCTTCAAACACCGCTGCTGAAGGACAGTAATTTTGAAATAGTTACCAAGCTGTTATTTTAACTAACATGAAGACTATGTGTTTTTGTGGAATGTTTGTAAGCTTTTTCATTGCATAGAACGTGAGTTATGTATGGGTGCCCTGCATCTGTTAAGCTTAATTCTGTTATCGTAAATATTTTCCAGTTCGCAAATGTTTCGAAATTAGTTACGGAGCTTTACATAAACTTTCAATATATAATTAGTACCACACTGGCTAAAACTAAACGGGGCCCTGAAACTGTTCTGTCTAATAGCAGACATCTTGACTACCACTTTTAGCTTTAAATGATAACAACACATACATAAAAAGAAATACACAGACAAAATCACTGTTTTTTTTTAAAGTTTTCTACCGATATGCCAGTTGTAGGCTTTGAAACTATTGTGGTGTAACTTTCGTTTCTGTAATCATTGCTCTCTATTAATTTTTATATTCAGGGAAATGATTTCAAGTATCCTTAAAAGTTTCACTTCAGAGTTAAATTGTAATTTAACGTGCTTTTACTGTGGACTGAAATTAAGGAGATAAGTACCACTTCAAAAAGTTAACAGTTCTTTTAATTACTGCAATAAATAGTTTAGATACTTTCACTTTATCACTACAGGAAAGCTTGGAACGTTCTTGTAACAGGCATAGTGCACAATCAAGGTGAATGACGTAGGGTAAGAAGACGTTTCGTGAAGCAAAGTCAACCTGAAAAGCTTATTCTTTGAAAAATTGAGCGAACACTGCTGTGTGGCAAGCAATTACAAAATTGAGCGTTACTTTGCCTGAAGGTGGAAGCAGTGGCGATCTTCTGTGGCGGTAGAGCAAACCTGTACGATGCATTCATGGCTATAAATGCAATTTGCTTTGTAATATTCTTTTTAGCGTAGTAAATACAGATATTAGAGCAACCCAATAAACGCTATGATTCGCAGGCTATTAACATTCATATCCAAGACATAGTTACACCGTATTTACAGAAATCTTTGCCTCAGTGGAAGCTGATTCGTTGAGAGCTAGCCACTGACTACATCTACACCTACACATGTACTCCGCAATCCACCGTACAGTGCGTGGGGCAGGGTACCCTGTACCACCTATTACTAGTCATTTCTTTTCCTGTTCCACTCGGAAACAGACCTAGGAAAAAATGTCTCCGCATGAGCCCCAAGATCTATTATCTTATCTTCGTGGTCCTTACACGGTATGTGTGTTGGGGGCAGTAGAATCGTTGTGCAGTCAGCTTCAAATGCCGGTTCTCTGAATTATCTCAATAGTGCTCCTCGAAGAGAACGTCGCCTTTCCTCCAGGAATTCCCATTTGAGTTCCTGAAGCATCTCCGCTATACATACGTGTTGTTCAAACCTACCAAATCTAGCAGACCGCCTCTGAATTGCTTCAATGGCCACCCTTAATACGATGTGATGCGGACCCCAAACGCTCGAGCAGTACTCGAGGATAGGTCGCACTAGCAGTCCTAAGTGCTGTCTGCTTTATAGATGATCCACACTTTCCTAAATGTTCTCACATGCTTTACAACATTACGCCCAGATATTTAAACGGCGTGACTGTGACTAGAGAATGATGATGAGGTTCTATACTCCGAGGAGCATAGGGGACGATGCGGGAGACCGGCACCGCCGTACTAGGCAAGGTCCTGGTTTGCCGTTGCCTTCCTCCTACCATAATGGGGTTGAATGATGATGATGAAGGCGACACAACACCACCCAGTCATCTCGAGGTAGGAAAAAATCCCTGACGCCGCCGGGAATCGAACCCAGGACCGCGTGCGTGGGAAGCGAGACCGCTACCGCAACACTACGAGCTGCGGAGTCTAGAAGGACATTATTAATGTTATATTCGAACATGTCGTGTTTGTTTTTCAGACTCATTAAGTTATTATTTTATACATACACAGCTAGCTGCCATTCGTCGCATCAGCTACAAATTTTGTGCAAGTCATCTTGTATCCTCCTACAGTCAATCAACGATTAGAGCTTCCCGTACACCGCAACACCATCTGCAAACAATCATAGATTGCTGCACATCCAGTCCGCCAGATCATTTGTGTATATGGAGATTAGATTAATCATTCATTCCATAGACCCACAAAAGAGGGAATTCTCCTGGGTGTGGAACATGTCAGATAAACACATTACAAAAAAAGTAATTAGAAAAACTTGAGTTTCATTAATTTTAATGATCCTCAGTCAATAAACAGTAAAATTATGTCCATGAATTAAATTTAAACTTCTAATATTTACAGGTTTAATACTTACATCTGCTTTCATTAAATCCATCATTCAGACATTTGCTAGTTTCTTGGCTATTACAACCAAGTATTGTCAAAAATTAAAGTAAAATATTCTGTTCAGTGATCCTCAGTTAAGAACAGTCAGATTACGTACACTTGACAGCAAAAAAAATGGGTCACCCCTGAATTCCAACGTGTAGGCTGCACCTGAATGTATGCAACCAACATAGCATATCTGTGTTGCATGTCGTCGCAACCCTCTACAGTACAGTCATCGTAAGATACACAATGGGTATCGCTAAAGACTACTAGAGAACACCGGTCTTTATGACAGTCCGTCCAGATGTAAAGTAACACCACAATAGTACAGAAGAGATCAGACAGTCCTTAACGTTTGTAAACTAAACTTAATTACAATAAGTGACATTTCAAATGTTATGGGACAACTAGTTTTGTCACATAAATCGTTCAGTAATCCTTAGGCACAATTAAATATTTGAGACAGTATTTGGATTTATAAAGTTGTATGGCAATTGGAAACAAGTTCTTTGCTGTCTAAAAGGTTTACACAACACATGCTGAACGTCGTTCAATGTTCAATGGGGAGTGGATTCGCATCAACTTTATGTAATACTAAGCAGTTAAAAGAAAACGTGATTAACGGCGGCAACCACTCTACGGAAATCCCAACATTAACAGCGAATCACAAGTAATATCATTGTTCACATTACTCATCAACAGTTACTTGTACACGAAGTTGTACTTTAAATGACATGACCAACGTCTTTGCTCTGGATCCGGATGCAAACCCAGAACGTAAAGCCATTGTTAACCAAGCAAAGGTTTGTGCCTTATCGAGACTCGATCACTACGCAGAAAGAGACGTCAAATATTGACGTTTGCACCAGTATCAGTTATCAATTCTCAACTTGAACGTAAATGACGATAAAGTTTGTACGAAAGCAGGAACCCTAACATGACAATTACCTACTTGGTAATTAACCTCGAAAGATGTTATATTTTCAAGGAATAAAGGATGCACATGTTTAAAATTGAAATGCCATCATGCAATGCTGGGGACAAGGATGCGAACCCAGCACCTCATCCGATTGTTGAATAAGTACGTAAAATCAGAATGTAGATATCACAGTTTGTCACCAGTAGTGGGGTTGGAACCTTGAATGACGACTGAAGTTGTAATGCCTGACCGGGATTCGAACCCAGCGCCTACCAGGAACAGACGAGAAATGTCCAATGTTGGTCCACCATCAGCGAGATGTGCACACGTTTAACTATAAATAAGATGACGAAAACGTCTATGCTGACTGCTACGGTCGCAGGTTCGAATCCTTCCTCGGGCATGGATGTGTGTGATGTCCTTAGGTTAGTTAGGTTTAAGTAGTTCTAGGTTTTAGGGGACTGATGATCACAGATGTTGTGTCCCATAGTGCTCAGAGCCATTTGAACCAATCATGCAGGCTAAGATTTCGTGGCTGACAAAAATTAACAGTCATTCCTGACTAGGCATAAAGGGAGTGACATACCTCATTTTTGGACAGTATCAGTTAGCAAATATCAACTTTAAATTACATAACGTAACATTTTTAACGGACTCGATTTCCTACCCAGCATCTATTGTCCCTGTTAACGAACTACGAGAGATGTTAAATATTGCTTCTTCACAAGTAACTTACTTGAAATGCAGTGAGGTAAAGCTTTGTGTTGGACAGGGATCCGAACCCAGAACCTGATCGGATTGTTATCGAATTACAATCAACTTTGACATATCGGATTTTCTCAGCAGTAGCTAGATGTATTAAATGAAATGACGAGAAGAAACATTAATTTTTCCTTCCGAGGACTCCAACCCGGTACGTATAGCTGGTATATTCTAGAGAAAGGGAACGTTAAGGATGGGTTTGTTACACCAGCAGCGACATGTGAGCATGTTTGAACTAGAAATAATACGACGAAGTGCTCAGTGCTGACTGAGAATCGAACCCCAAACATATCGTTGTTGGCTACACACAAAGAGACGGCACTTACCGAATTTTTCTCCACCAGCAGCTGGGAATAACATCCTAGAGAAGGAATATCATGTTTAATGCGATTTTCAGACCACAATGCCATTATACCTTCTTCACTTGGCGTAGCCAGAAGATAATAGAATCTGCCTCTCCCTATCAAAAAACGTTGGCAGAAGTTGGAATCGAACCAAGACCATCATCACATGAAACTATCATCAGTCCAATAGACCACCAAACCCTCTTCGCTACAACTCATTTCTCTATCATCATACCGTTGCGGCACACAAGATGAGAATTCTGACACACAGACTCCCTGTTGTGGTTTGAAGGATGTTCAGTACATTCATTTACTTGGTTGACCGAATCGCCATGAACTAGCTGCTCGGCTACCCATCCAATGCATACATTCGATTGTGTTTTGTAATCACCGAAATAAAATAACGTAACTGCCACCTACACAGAACTGCCAGCAGTGTGGGATGCAGAAATTTAAATAGGAAGTGTTCCTTTCCATTTGAGCTACTCTATTGCGCTATCTGTTTGTTGAAACCATCGTGCAGTGCAAAAGAAATGCTGTAACTGTCTGTCTCTCAGATGTCTAGATCCGGCCATATGCATTATCTCACAGCACTGTGAATGTCGAAGTTCTGGAGGTACTGTTGTTCACTTCCGGAGATGCTGTAGTTACGTCACAGCTAGTAGCGTAACGGTGAGCATCGCGCAAAGTTGATAAGACGTCGCGTGTTCTATTACGTTCGCTACTATTTTTTTTTTTTTTGAAACGCAATTCTGCTGTCTGCCAAAGTTATCAATTTAATGGAATTTTGAACATAATCCTCTTCATTTCTCAACCCAAAATAGTCGCATGTGGCAAAAAGGCTAACTTCTGCGTCATTTTGTTCTTTTCAGATTTAATAGACGGCCAGGCAGCAGATGCGTCTCAAAGCTTTTGTATTATGTATGGAGAGAGCGCATCGTGTCAAAATAGCCAGAAAAGTATTTCCTACATTAGCTGTCGTCTGGTAGTGGCATTTTATTCTTCTTCAAACCTTGTTTGACAGCTTTAACTCAGAACAAGTTTTCTACATTCATGTAATCAATAAACTGCATGTGCATTGTCAGACTGTTATAGATAACATCAGAGGATTCGCATATATCGTTGATGATTAATTTCTCTCTCATGTTTAGTATTGTTTTAACAACACTAAGTGAAACCTTACTACAACTGTGCACTGTAGTGTAAGAAATGAAATAAAACTACCCACGATAACCTTACGACGAAAGTCTGTTATAACAAAACTGAGTATCTGTCCGCAAGCGTGCCTCTATCTGCACGAATTAGTAAAATACTATTCACTTAGATTTCGATTGTCTCTGTGTTTAAATGGTGTACTGTGTCATACTCAAGAGGTATGCAAATGTGGCATTTCATAAATAAAATTACGTATTCCTAGAAACCCACAATTTGCTTGTCAGCAGTGGAAGGAGGCGTTACCTGTTGTGCAGCATTGTAAGTTTTTCACTATTGCACTTTGAGCTGAAAGTATTTTCTTGCGATTTGCTAATCAATTTAGTTCCTTCATGCTTATCACCCTGGCATGGGAGTCTTAAGTGAAGAGCCGGCCGGAGTGGCCGAGCGGTTAAAGGCGCTACAGTCTGGAACCGCACGACCGCTACGGTCGCAGGTTCGAATCCTGCCTCGGGCATGGATGTGTGTGATGTCCTTACGTTAGTTAGGTTTAAGTAGTTCTAAGTTCTAGGGGACTGATGACCACAGCAGTTGAGTCCCATAGTGCTCAGAGCCATTTGAACCATTTTTTTCTTAAGTGAAGAACATTATTGAATTTCGTATCGTTGACGGTCGATTCGAATTTCTTCAGAGACGCTTGTATTGTATAACAGCTTGGCAGTCAGATAGCCGAGATCTACGACCATTTACACAACTTACTCAGTCGAGCTGCCAAGAGGATTTGATGTGTAAAGTTTTTCTTCTGATTTTGTTACAGAGTTTTTTCTGGGAATTCGCAGCTCCATGAAATAATAATACGCATAAAAAACTGGCACTCGCAGCTCCTACCACGGTTAGAACTGACGACTCTCTTAACCGTTGGAACTCGAGACACGGGCGGTACCACTGGGCTACGCACACACTGCTGCCTGCACGCCACTCTCGTCATGGTATTGGCCGCTCAGCCTCATAACACATCGTGGAGGATATTAAAAGTTGTCACTGATGTGAAGAATAGCATTTCTTTAGCCAAAAAATTGAAATTTCTGTCTCAGTGTCTTAGTTTACGTGAGGATTATATACCACGAGTCATTCAAATGGAAAGGGAATATCAAGTGAATTTAGCGAGTCAGCTCAGTACCATACGCGGAAGTGATTACACTGTCACAGTGTTGCCGAATGTTCCAATTCTCAGCTGTGCTAGGAACAACCCTGTAGCGTTAAAGGAGGAGAATCCTGTGCTCGTGTCGTAGTAGAATACGGAGAGGAGGCGCGGGGTTTGGTTAACATGCAGCGTTTTCTCCTACCAGCTGTGTCAAACATTCAGGTGTGTAATCTTCCATCACCATTACAGTTTCCCACAAAATATATACGAATAAAACACTTACCTTGTTACTTTGTTACAAAAGATTGTTTCAGTACAATAAAAAGTCTTTGGAAATCAACTTTGCCAACCCGTCACGAAAAATAATATAAAACAAACACTTTGCACCTCGAAATCGATTGCATCTATGTGCAGCCTTGTGATCATACAAGTAGAATTTCATGAATTGCACGAGAATATAAAAAAATGTTGGTGCGAATGGAAGCTGTAAGAAACACAGTTACCTAATTATTCTGTACCACGTAATAATCAATTCATTTGATAATCCAGAAGAGAAGAAACTAAAAATTATGCCCATTAAGACAGAAACTAAAGTGCAGATGCGGGCACTGTGCAGATCTGCGCTTTTTCATCTTCAGATCTATACAAATAATGTATATTAACCAGCGTATTCATTGCTTTCGTAATGTTTCCCTCTTGTTTAGTCTTCTTATGATGAACTGGATGCACACCCATGAGTCTGATTTTTCTTTGTACCCTTCCATCTACTATCTTTGTGTGTTATATGTCTGCTCCCACGAGGTATTAAAACGAGGTCGCAAAAAGGCTAACGGATTATGATCAAAATACAGTGAGACGCCATTTGTCTGTCGTCATAGTGTTAAGTGGACAGAAATAGTTGGGTGTTACTGTCGTCTTTTCTTATTGAGATTTTCATATTACCGTGACACAAGACGCCGAGATAAATGTCTATATTCTCCGTGACGAAACATCCTACATTCCATTCATCCTGATCCATTCGTTACTTGTATCGGCGGCAATGAGTGATAGGAAAGCTGTTGTGGGGTGGCGAATAACAATAACAATGGTAGTAATTACAAATCAATAATCAAGGATGTTTACTGCATTACAGACGATTAACAAAATAACCAAGAATGGCTGAGTGTTTAATTGACGCACTGAGCAGATGTTCTTACCACTTTGTTACTGAATTCTGTTCTAGTTGTTTGCAGAGAAAAAACGAAGAACCCCGTAGCCATACATATCGCTAGTACAATGAGATATTACCTAACAATTATCCTTGCTTTACATCACGAGACGAATATGGCGTCACTGAGCTGATATTTGAAATACATTTCTGTTTTCTCTCTCTCTCTCTCTCTCTCTCTCTCTCTCTCTCTTTATTTTTATTTTAATTTTTTGAGGAAAGCATCGAGAAGCGCGCTAATAAGCAAGTAGGCATATAACCTGTTTACAGTTATTTTCGTCGGGATACATACTGCAAAAATACAACTTTAAGTGTGGTATTGCATATTTCCGGTTATTTACAGTCTATTCGTGAGCTTGTTCGCATTCAATGTGGTGAAACCTATCACAGAAGCAAGCAAAACACAAATATTTCTCGCAACATGCGCAACACATAAACGAAATCTCGCTGCACTGACGTGTTGGCCGATATATTGCACGGAAAACATATCTGATTCATGTTGCTAACTACAGCTCTATCAGATATCAATTTGGAAGCGTAACAAGTGTATAAAAGTATATCTTGAAATACGCAGAAAGGCCCATAGAGGTATTCGACTGAAACATAACCATGACCAAAATTGTAACTGGGGTCGACAGCATCGTCGTCTACCACCTTGACAATTCAAACGGTGACAGTGCTCGGCCGGTTACTCACGTTTACTGGTATCAAAGCTACAGCATGAAAACACAAAAATGTTAATAACCCGAAGATCATTAGTTTTGGAACCAATAGAAAGTAAAGCAGTCATCAGTCGCAAGAGTGGTTTGAACACCACAGTGCTTTAATAGGCACGGTCTAGTTGGAGGTCGGCCGCCGTGTCATCCTTAGCCCGCGGGCGCCACTGGATGCGGATATGGCGGAGCAGGAGGTCAGCACATGTCTCTCCCTGCCGTTTTGTCAGTTTACGAGAACGGAGCTGCTACCTCTCAATCAAGTAGCTCCTCAGTTTGCCTCACAATGGCTGAGTTCACCTCGCTTGCCAACAGCGCTCGGCAGACAGGATGGTCGTCCATCCAGGTGCTAGCCCAGCCCGACGGCGCTTAACTTCTGTTATCTGACGGGAACCGGTGTTACCACTGCAGCAAGCAAATACCAGAGCCACACGCACCTAGTCATGGGAATAGATGAAAACAAATATTGTTACAAAAGCTATAAAATGGTAAAGAGCATGGCGGGAAACATTGTCTGTAGGGAGGATAGTCAATGAATAAAATGCTGGTTGATGGAAAACATCCTGTACCATGTAGCCAAACCGAGATGCTGGACCAAAAGCAACATATTGGCAAGGAAAGAAGCAGAAGGCTTACCAACAAGTTAACACAACCCTCCTCCTTGTCCCCAGATGAGTCTTAGCGAGGCCCACGAGAAAGACAGGCTGCGGCACATACATCACGAAGGTAGTCCTGAGTAGTGGGGACCCTTCATGTGGCCCCACTTTCCATTGTTGCCAAATTTATTCAAGATGGCGGTGATTACGTCATCCAAGGTGGCGGCACATAGACTTGGCAACAGTGCATTGCGTCATTCAAGATGCCGGATTTTGGTGGGAAAATAGGCCAATTGTGCTATGTCCACTAACCTAACCTCCTGAAAAAAAGGCGGGAAGTTTGAATTTTGCTGGGAAAATAGACAATTAGGCTACGTTCATTAACCTAAGCCTCCAGAAAAAATAAGCGCGAAATTCAAATTCCAACAGGATAATGCATACAAAACCTTAGTTTTCTTTATTATTATTCATTATTATTCATTATCATTTATTATCATTGGCCTACTTCAATGACAAAATTCACCCCAAATTCACATTCCAAAACGATAATGGTTGCAAAACCATACTTGTCTTTCGTATTATTCATTATCACTCTTATTATCGTACTTGGCAGTACTCAAGACAGCTTGGCTGCAGTCCCACATGAAACGGAATTTGAATGAGGTTCCAGCAAAGGCTGGAGAATACGTAGTGCAATGTTTAGATGAGGTTTATTCTTATGATGAACGGATTATAGAATGTGTGTTTCCTTCGGCTGTTTTGGTTCGAGTTCGGGAGGTAACTGTTGCTTTATAAGATTGGCTAGTTTTTCGTTCTGTGTAGTTTTTGTTTTCTGTACGATGAACTCGGTGTACTTTTTGAATTTTTCGGTTATGGAATCATATTCTAGTCTATGAAGCAACTTTCCCAAGTGCAATTCTGCATTATAAAGCTATGTGTTGAACATTTGCTGTTTAATATAAAGTTCAACACCTCAACATAAACATCTCCTAATCATTTAAAATTTATTCTGTAATTATGTTGTTACGTTGTATATTCTATGTTCTTTGTGATAATGTTTTCTTTCCGCTATGCGATCCTCGCACCAAATAGTTTCCAGCCGCCATATTTGTTCACAAAATATGACAGTATACATGTGATGTGTTACGACAGTGAAAGGAACCTGTGACCGCTGGAGTTACTCTGTTTTACTTATTTTATGTTTGCCGTTAGATATACGTTTAATTTTTTGTCAAAAGAAACCCAAAACCATGTCCTGAAATAGTGTTTTGTTTCTTCACTAGACAGTGCCACAAGCTCTTCCAAAAATCGTAACACAGCACAACACACAGACAAGTGTCATACTAACAAATGTAAATCCACCTGATGATGGAGGTTTAAATCTTTGAAACGCGTCGTGGAGATAAACAATGATATGTAACAGGAAACTTATTTCATTTAAGGTGAATAACAGCCGAGGTAAAGCCTAACCTAAAAGTCCACATTTAAAGTGAGATGTTTATCATTAGTTTTCTGTGCTTTTCTAGGGAAGCAGCCAGCTTTCGACATCTCGCGTACAAAGGTACGTTCTAGCTGAAGATGGCGAGTTCTCACTGCATTTCTTCATAATAAAACGTTTTCGCTAGCTATTTCTCTATGGGAGCTGTTATCTGAATTTCTGTACAATGGCCCGACTTCCTGCGGTGCCTCCGCACGGCAACAGTCTCTGTCAACTGGGCAGTGACCTCTCAGACCACCCCTGGTGGCCTTTCGAGGAACTTGTCCCTGGGGTGCGACCCTCTAACAGCTTTGGTTATTGTGCATCCTTGTTCATCCACTCGTAGTGTTTTCAACGTTTCCCACTGCTACATCACTTTCAGATACGAATGAAAACTAAGAGAACAGCAAGGTTGCATCACTTATCTACTATCGTTCACTGGTACTGAGGTATATCAATTTAATCGATGTAAATCAAATATTCTGATTAAATGGGAGTTTCTTTTCTGATTTGCGTATGCAGCGAGACACTTTCCGAAAAAAACTGTCCCGTCACACCTATCACCAATGCTGAAATTGAAGTGTACATAACGCTCATTTAAATAGCTGGCTGAGGCCTTCTCTCTATAATAACTTCCACCTCCATCCCCACCCCTTCTTATTAAATAAAAGCCTAATCAGAACTCTGTCCTTGTTGTCCTCAATGGTGGTACTTAATTTGGAGCTGTGGGTTTCATAGGAACCAGACTTTTAACCTGGAACTGACCAGGGAAACTCTTGCTGGCTTTCAATACCTTTTTCAAATGGTCGACATATTTTGTAGTAGGATCTGTCACACTTGTCAAAGTGGTTATAGGTGAAAAACTGTCGAACTTCCCCAATACATCGGCACTCTTCTAAAACAATGGCTGCCTTTTCTTTATTCACTTGCATAATCAAAGCCTTGTTATCTACAACTTTCCTGTTCATGTTACTAAGCACTAGTGTTTCTCGAACTACAGCGTGGACTCACCCCCCCCCCCCCCCCCCCCCACACACACACACACACTTCTTGTAAATATTTTGTAGTAGAGCTTATCCACAGTGGTTTTGTTCACTCACAACTGCTACACCATTGCATTCACCAGTAGTCAGTTTAGCCCCGCTGTAGCCTTTTAAATCATACCGCAAGACCAGTGTAGTCTTGCAAAATCTTGCTTAATATACTGTAACACAGCTACAGTAAGGCAGACGTTCGAACGGCTGTACAACTGGCCTCTGGTCAGGACTAAACCAAATCTTTTTCACCCCATGGTCCCAGCTCGAACTGGAACTGATCACCAAGACCCCAACCCCAAAACTATGATTCTGTGCAGGCCTTTCAGGATATTTTTATTACAGCGCTTCCATGGCGGAACGATATATTTGGGAGTAACCTTGCTCTTGAAATAGGTCCTACTAAATAAATTGCGTGATTTCACTTAAATCAATGTCTTATTAAAATTCAATAGACGAAAATAAGCCCTCTTGGCCCTCCAAGTCTGTTGGTAAGCAACAGCTAATTTTCGGCTATTGATTTTTAATAAGACATTGATTAAAGTGAAAGGCCGCATTTTATTTAATAAGACCTATTTGAAGAGCAGGGTGACCCCCACATATACCGTTCCACCCTGGAAGCTCTGTAACAAATATGTCTGTAGTCGAGGCATGCACATCTGTATTAGTAAATCTTGTAGCAAGAACTCCACAGACAGCTGTAGCTTGAACCAATTTTTATTAACGCAGTAATGGTTACGTGGCTTATAGCCATATCATCAGGTGCTTTTCTACATAGGTTAGCATAGGATTCTGTACGGCAATATGTCGGAAAAAGTTGATGAGCATTTCAGGGCAAAAAGTATAAGTCCTGCTTTCTTTATCCCTTGCAAACAGAGTAGACGCCTTGTCAAAAACATCAGGCTACAGGGGTTTTATTGTATCCCGTGTGAGGAACCTTACTTGCGGCACACTGACCCTGAGTGCTATGTGAGGTTCAGTGAGCACACAGAATTGAGAAGATCAAGGTAGTCTGTCTTGAGTACCCTGGTTTCGAGAGTCTGGTCACTTTGCGGTCAGTACTCCAGAAAAATATAAGAATTTTATTTACGATGGAAAAGAGTCACATTGTTAGTATTTTAAAATAGGTGGAGATTCTGCGAAACATGAAACTGTATCCGCAACTCACGTTGAACAACGAGATCGAGCTACGTCATGTTGGCAAACCCTTAACATCGTTTATGACAGTTCGTTTGTCTCCTCTGTTTTCGTTTTGTCTGTTCCTTACTGTGTATTCGATTGTGCTGCCTTATATTTTCAGGGTGGTTACCTCTTGCGTCTGAATGTATATTCTACACTTTCCATACGTGGTATCAGCTTGCTTTGTTACCCTTATTTTGTCAAAACTGATTTAACGAAGCACCAGAATTCATAGTACGTTTAGAGTACAGGGGATGTGGTTTTGGTGTTCCCTGACCCACGTCACGGTGGCGCTCTTTGCGCCAGCGACCTATGCGCCAGACACTTTGCTTCACCACCTCGCCCCCCGGGTGCAGTGCGTCCGGTGGTTGCTAAGGCCGAGGCCTATGAGAAAGACAGGCCGCGGCGCGTACGTCACGACTGTAGTCCTGCGCTCGCTCGCTCGCTCGCTCAAATCAGCAGACAAACTATGTTTCTACACCTGTTAACTCGTAGCTAGGCGTGTCCGTACAAACGAAAACTAGATCTTCTACTGGCATCCGCTATTATAGGATCTTACTGTTATTAGTCCTATAATGGTGGGAAGTCCATGGGGCTACTTATAATTTGTTACGGATGTACTGGCGTACAATAAAATAAAATCGTGCTAAAATGATCATCAGTTGCATAAGGCACCACTTCCAGCATGTAATGAGTACTGTTAAGCAGAAGAGACTAAATGTTATAAACAAGCCAATATGCCATTTATATCGAGTACTCAAATTAAATTTTTGCTGTAGTACTGTTAATCAGTAAGACTTCATAACAGCAGATTCCAGAGAAAGATACAATTCTCGTTAGTACTTACATGCCGAGTTGCGAGCTAACAGGTTTAGAAACGCATTTTGTCTGCTGAGCTGAGCGAGCGAGCAAGTGCAGTACAGTAGTGGGTCAACCTTCGTGCGGCCTCACTTTCCATTGTTGCCAAATTTATTCAAGATTCAGACATACAGAAAACAGAGCAAGCGCTCTCCAAATGTGGAGGTGACCATATATGCCTGGGTTACATTTACAGGCAATTTTAGAACACAGAACGATAGGTTATGTCGCTGTCGCATGGATGGATGTGACATAAATCGAAAGAAATGCGAAAACTGATTAGTGCGTAGGTATAAACTAACCTAATATACACTGAAATGTCGTGAAAATGAGTACGTACTTTCTTATCTTCTGGTTCACAGGGAGCAATTTGTACATGGAGTCAAGTATGCTGCAACAAGAGGAATGTAGGAAAACGATGATATCGGAGCGAGTGGAATAAGGCAGGTAGTCAATTTTTTTCTCATTGAGCTCGTATTATAGTGTATGTCTACTGAGGTAGCAGTGATACACGCGAGTTGAATACTGTATTTGTTGCTTTTGAGGAGGACAGAGAATCATTCACGTCTAAACTTACTCACCCCTGTGTTAAAGGATAACAGAGAGTGTACGGGATGACAGAGCTGTAACTAGGTACGATTTAAACATTGACTCATTTATTCTAGAGAAAGACAAGTTGCTGAAGGTCGATTTTTTTCCAGTGTTCTATCTGGATGCTTTAGTCACGTGATATAGTCTTCGTTCTAGTCGTATGCAGCTACAATACTTTACGCATGATACATTGGGTGATTTACGTATAAATGTGTACAACTACGTTGCGTATAAATATCACTCCGTTCTTGTTCTTCTTAACTGTATGCTACTAAATTAAGGCACTTTGAGATCTGCTACTATAGATCGATATCCTGTGCTAAGCTCCAAGACTTGGTTACATCTCGAGAAATGTGGTGCACTTGGAGGGGTTAGGACTAGGAAAGCTCTATTCAGTCAAGAGAGTTGAAGCGTAGCTATATTCGTCTGCTCGGTTGAGGATAAATTGGGTAGCGATGTTGTGGGGTAGGCTGGTCAATTCCGAGGTGAGGACGGTCTTTTGACGTAGGAGGGCGAGATTGCTCTGTAACCGCCATATGCAGAGAGATGGATTGAGTACTATACGTGAGGTCTCAGAAATATGTATAGCGTTGACTGGTATACTTGGATCGTTTTTATGTGTTTGAGAATTAAGTGTGAATGGACGTACTGAGCAGTCATCTATCAATGCTCGCAGTGATACTTGTAAAGTAGACGAGGTATGGTTTAGCTATGGTACTGAAATTAGGAAAACATGCTGTCACATGATTGGCCAGTGTTGGACTTGCTGTAAAATTTTCGCGATATCAGTTGTGATGGATAATATTACAGTAGATCCATGGTGTCTTATCCATACCATCCGTGCATTGAGTACCACATAATGATTGAGTGACAATGCTTGTATGAGTTGGAGAACAAATTTTGGTTGATGGACCACAACTTCTGGGGTTTCAAGCACCGAAAACGGTGATCCAGTACTTGTGCGCAAAATGAACAATCACTAGGGATGGAAGGCAGAGTTATCAACTATTGGGTCATTGCGACATATGAGTTTAAATGTAGAGGCAGTCAATCACTTTCAGGGGGTAGTTTGGAAAGTCGCCACAACACCACCAGGCTCTTCTAGTTTCCGTGTGTTGTAGCTGTCCTTTATTTAAAATCATTCAATGTTATGCTATCGACTGTAAGAATATGATTTACAAGGTGCAAGGTATAGTTTCCTGTGAGAGGCCGTGCATCAGACCCTGTTAATGTCTGTGCAGGGCAGGAATTCTAGCTAGTCAGCGGTCTATGGCGCGCTAAAGTACTAGGACTGTGCTTAATATCGACGAGTACGGGGTGAATTTTATAATATATTAAAAATATTTTTGGTCTTCTAATACGCAAGTCTGGAGATGTCTGATCAAAAAGACTGATGCGTTTCTACCAACGGGAAAAGGGTCTCGAATTAGCTGAACTGTTCTGCGGGCTACTTGGGTCGACTGAGGGTGCATTGATGTAAAATGGCTATTTTGTACCTTATAGGAAAATGAATGTTATCTTTATTACAAGGACAAGTTGCAAGTCGGAATATTGTTATCATTGGTCTGTGTTTAAGTATATAATATTAAATGCCCTATCCTCAGTGAGAGGGGTGTGTATGTAGGTAAAAGTATTTGCTTATTTGACTAAGCGTACGCGTAATTTAGAACGTTTAATTCACCGATTATGACTATCTGTGGAAAAAGGAATTATTATGTTCTATTGAGCTGGGTTGTATGTGGGGGCGTAAATGCTTGTACAAAATTATTGTAACGTGGTGGGTGGCATACAAGTAGAACAAGTTCTGTGAAAGTGTGTGTTGAAGGACTGAGCGAGTGGATGACACGACTCATCTACGACTGTATCATTAGGACATGTAAATAAATGTCAGATAACCTAAATTGATGTCTTTTTTTTCTTTTTAATCATATGTATGACTTCTGCTTGGAATTATATCTGTCTATTTGTTCTAAAGGCATACTAATATATGCTTAGAAAGGGAGAATGTTTTTTATTATTAAGTGAGTTTTGGCAGGAGTGAATAGGCTTTTATATATGACAGTGTTTAAGATTTGTGAGTGGAAATTGTCAGCGCAGCATGAATGACATCGGGTTCGCTGGCTGGGGAAGAGACAGTGTTTACAAGTCGAGTTGGAGATGCAGGGGAGGATAGAGATCTGCGCTATTCACGAATCCATTTGTGCAGTGTATGTGGTTAGACAATAGCTGGAGAGCAGGTATAGAGAGAGCCCACTTCGGCATGCTGGTCCTGGGGCTGAGTGGACGGCTGTTTAGATGGACAGATATGTGGCTTTGAAATGTCGCCGACGGCGCTCGCATTTCCAGCGAATGGTCAAGACAAGGTCCTGTTACAGTAAGTGAGGTCGTTCTGTTTCTAAACAGGCTGCAGAAGATAATGGATACGTCTTTCTCGGACATAATTTGCAGATATCAGATGCGCAAAGATCTGGAAATGGGATCAGCTGAACGATGTGTAGGGTGTGACTAAAGCCAAGTTGGAATTTTACTGTAGCATGCAGGTACAGGAATGGTGACACGTTTCGCACTGGTTGCAGCCATCTTGAATCATATGAATATATCATGGTAATTGCGTAATCAACTGACGTGATGACAGAGCGCTCTGGTGATTGTGATAGGAGCTAAACATAGTTGAACTTGGAGCCATTTTTGTTAGGTAAACGAATTGTATGATCTTCCGCCAAAATTCAAACTCCCTACCAAAATCGGACATCTTGAATGAGGCCCTCTGCTGGTGGCGATGTGTATTAACCCAGTTGGACTCCCGACCTCATGGCGAACACACACGCATGATATAAATAATAATAAATAATAAGTTATAATAAATAATAATAAATGATAATAAATAATAATAAATAGCTGGAGTAGCTGTCCGAATGCAGAGACCAGTTGGAGTGTATCGATCTGTAACAGTTAACTTTGATGTCCTCTAGACGACTGAATAGCGAATTAATAGTATGTTTTGGGCGGCTTTGGTGATGAAGTCCGAATTTGAGAAGATGATTGATTTGGGTTGGAGTGTTATTAAATGGGATGTAGATTGTTCCGTTGACTACTTCTGCTCATTTGCTTCCTTTATTTAGCTGAGCGAAGATCGATTGTGGTGTGTTGGATACACGCTTGTCTGTTCTCTAGACCTGGGACAGACCTTAGATGACGTGTAAATTATAGCCAAGATCTCGAATATGTTACATGACTGAGACCGGTGTTCGAGAGTGGAAATATCATTTTGCGTATCTTTGTTTCTAGTTAGTCAGTGGTTTACAGCATGCTGCACATAGATGAAGTTCGACGTTTGTTGATAATTAATTTGAAGTCTATATCTAGGGAATTATGATGAACTAGTGATCGGTAGGGTGTAGCCTAGTGCATGATATTGAGAAGTACAGCTAAAATCGTGTAATATTATGGAGAAAGTACATGTGTTCTTGCAGTCTATGAGTCTGAGGTTATTTGTAGAAAAGCGAACAGACAAGGAAGAAGAGACAGTAAAGCGTTTGTGCTGAGGGGGGGGGGGGACGATACTGAATTTGTAGAAAGAGTTCTGAGGGTGACTTAGGTCTGCTGATGTAAGAGGGAAGATTAGCTCTGAGTGTCGGGTCTGTAGAGAGAAAGAACAGGTTGACGGTGCTCTTCTAGGATTGGAGAGCTTTGTGGTATATAGACGCTGTAGGAATAGGAAATTTTTTTGCGTGCTGTAGAGATATACTGGATAAGTGCACTGTTTTGTGTCAATGTGTATATACTGTATTGTAAAGTTAATGTGGTTTATATTGTGTAGCGTTTGTATACGTTGCATTGTAAAGTTAATATTGTTCATGTTATGTGATGGTAGAGAGGAAGTCGTGCGGACGGTAGAGATATTTCCAGAGTAACAGGGGTCAAGAGAGTATTTGCGATACTTAGCTCACTGTCGAATGCCAATCAATTGAGACCACGATCGTAACATTTAACTGTAAGTATAATGACATCAACGATTTCGGTATTCGAGAGTGCGAATATCATTTTTTGGTCTGTTTGTTTCTAGTTACTCAGTGGTTTACAGGATGATGTACTTCGAAAAATTTTGCTGTGTTCTTGTAGTCTTTGAGTCTCGAGATGTCTGTATAGAAAAAGCGAGAAGGCAAGGAAGAAGTGAAAGTAACGCATTTGTGTTGAGGGGAAGCGATCGCCGAAATTGTGGAACAATTCTGAGAGGGACTTCTGTCCGTTGATGTAGAAGGGCTGATTACCGCTGAGTGTCACGTGTGTAGAAAGAAAGAGCAGGTTCACAGCGCTTCCTTAGGAATGGATAGCATTGGGGCATATAGTCGGTATTGTAAAGTTACTGTGGCTTACATTGTGTAGGGTTTGTATATAATGGATTGTAAAGTTAGTATTGCTTATGGGGTGAGTAGAGAGGATGACCGTGTGTGTGTGTGTGTGTGTGTGTGTGTGTGTGTGTAAATTGAGAGGACTGTGGAGGTAATTTAGCGATCTCTGTAAAAGTAATCACAGAAAGCCTCAGAAAGAAAAGCAGGATGGTACTTCGATAACGCGTCCTTAGGAAATTAGGCCTGTAAATTCGATAAGAAGGAATAAGAATGATTAATCTGTTGTTCTGGGATATAGGAGGGTTGAGAACATTTGCGTATGTTGAGAGCTGGAAGGGCAGGAGGTTAGGAGCGCATTCAGTATTATTTCCGTAAACAAGTTCTGTTAGGGTAAGAATTTAAATTTACAAATAAGCTGAGAAAACACGATAGCGAGAGTTAACTGCTTCTGGGGGCACTATATAATTTCGGAGAGGTTGACTGGGCTCTTATTTTTTTTTTTTTTTTTTACATAGTATGATGATCGTTTTAGATTGTGAGGGGAGGGCAGCACACGGATGTGTCGCAAATAGGCCGGCAAGCAATGGAATGCAGCCTTAACATGTGTGTAGGTCCTCACTGAGTTAGGATGGTGACAGACGACGTGCGCGGCCTGGCTTGGATAGTCATGTTCGGCGCCTAGGTGATATGAATTTCTCACGTGTTAGGTGTGAATGCGGCTGTCATCAAGTCATGTTTGAGGGGTCGAACAGAGAGCTTTGAGCGAATTGAGAGCTGTCGGACGTATGACTAAGTGTGGGACAGGTTCATCGCACGCGTCTGTTAATTTCTTTTTCTATGCGTTATTTGGACACATTACGAGTACTGATGGTGTTTACAGTTATGTGTACTGCATTATTTAGGAGCAGTTTGATATTGTGCACTGAAATTCGGAGCTGTTTGCGTGTCTGCCGACTGTGCAGCATGACACCAGGTACATCAGGGCGAGTGTTTTTTGTGCGAGAGTGATAGATATACTCAATGCCTAAATAAAATGTACGTTTTAGAATATGAGAGAGTTCGAGTTGGTTATTTTTTCTACTTGGAGGTTTTATCAAATCGAATTGCTGAGGCAAGTAGCTACGAGAGCGCGAGGGATGTGATTGCAGCATATCTCCGTCCCTCAGCGGTTAACTAGAGGTAGGGCGAGCGATGTTCTGACTTAGGTACTTGGGGTGTGGTCTGGCCATGTCCTAGATCGTGTGGATTGAATAACAGTATTCGGGTCATAGTTTAGATAGAATTTTTACAGATGAATATGTCCGACGCGAGTGTATAGGTCCAGGCTGTAATGTGGGCGGTCTCGCGCTCATGGTGTGTGAGAGAGGCAAAGCCGACGATTTTGAATCATCACAGGTGACTTAGGTTAGTGGCTTCGTTTGCCACAATTTTCTTGTGTTGGTAGCGAAACACGAACTGACCATCAGAATTCAAACTTGGCTTATTTGTATAGACAAAATGTGATATAGGTTCATGTAGCTTAGTACACGTTAGTGCACATTAATAAATGGTAGTACATGTTAGCCAACGAACATGGGTCAGTAAGGAACCGTGGTGGTTGGTAGGGACTTTAACTATTTCATTCCAAGTCCAGGTGGGCGTGGCACTGACAAAAATGGATTCCAAGTCTACGTGGACGTGGCACTTTTCCGCATGAGAAAGGATAATTATATGATCAATTTAATTAAGTAATCATGCGAACTTTGTTACATTCACTTGCGGAGGTACTAAGCTTTTAGCGTGTCACGTGATAGAACTTTCCAAACATCTCGGGTGGTTGTGTGAGGTAGGTATTGGCAGATTAGAACCTGTTCAGAAAAACAAATTTGGGGTGGAACGAGTCCTTTGTCCGGTACGTGGTGGACAGGTTCCATCCTGTCCAGCGTTAAGCGCTCGCAACTGCGCTCCGTGAAAACATGTTTACGTAGGTGGACTCTGCGGCACCGGTGGAGGAGCGCACGCCAGCCCAGCGACTGGACCCCAGCCACCGGGGAGCAGCCGCGGGCTAACGTTGAGCGGGGAAGCCTCCTCTACAGGCAACGATATGAACTAAGTCAGTCGGAGCGTGGAACTCAGTGCCGAGTGCACAGGGTGTTGCCTCGATCTCAAGGATGTGTACTAACTCTGTTGGAGAACAAGTGATGATGGTACTATTTGAAATAGAGAATTTAGTCCTTTTCCCATGAATTCACAGGAGGTGACTTACGTTAGTGCACTTTATTACTATTTGACGCGATTTTCATAGCTTAGGAGCGAAACAATAAGTGAGGACGAAAAACTCAAACTTCATAGGATGAGGTGGACTCAGGTTAGTGCACATGGCCCAATTGGCCCCTTTTTTTTTCATAGCTGTGACAGGTTATCGTGTTTGAATTTGAGGACACTTTACCTGTGATGTACAAGCAGTGTTTGGAGGTAGTACCTGGCTGACACTTGCTGTTGTATGGCGCTATCAAGCAGATTATGGTGGCCTTGAAGCATTTCCAGATGCTAACATTTTGGCCTGGAAGACATGGAGTATAGCTGAGACTACAGGACTCTTGGCTAAACAGACTTATGATACTCTTGTTCCAAGCATGCCATTTGATTTGACTGCGAGAAGGAAGAAGAAATTAAATGCTGATGAGTACCTGTTTTTCTGGGCGAAAGTCGGCAATGGCAATTGTAAAATTAAGATCAACGGTGACTGTATGATTTATTATAGACAATAAAGTTTGTTCTATCCTTTCCTTATCTCTTTTCCCTATCTCCTCTCCTTTTTTTATAAAAAAATTTATTCACTTTTTGTTTTGGTGGCCGTGCCGCTCTTGGTTGCACGCTAGGCAATTTGAGGAAGAAATTTCTGAGGATGTACGTCTGGAGTACAGCATTGTATGGTAGTGAAACATGGACTGTGGGAAAACCGGAACAGAAGAGAATCGAAGCATTTGAGATGTGGTGCTATAGACGAATGTTGAAAATTAGGTGGACTGATAAGGTAAGGAATGAGGAGGTTCTACGTAGAATCGAAGAGGAAAGGAATATGTGGAAAACACTGATAAGGAGAAGGGACAGGATGATAGGACATCTGCTAAGACATGAGGGAATGACTTCCATGGTACTAGAGGGAGCTGTAGAGGGCAAAAACTGTAGAGGAAACAGAGATTGGAATACGTTAAGCAAATAATTGAGGACGTAGGTTGCAAGTGCTACTCTGAGATGAAGAGGTTAGCACAGGAAAAGAATTCGTGGCGGGCCGCATCAAACCAGTCAGTAGACTGATGACCAAAAAAAAAAAAAGAGATATTTTGTTATGGAAGTAAGGGAATTGGCTTTCTTGCCGCAAAAATCGTCCATCTTAAATAAATAATAATGCTAATAAATAATAGTAAATGATAATAATAATAAATAGAAGTACGGTTTTCCAGACATTATGGAGTGTGATTTTGAACATGGCGCGATATTCTATGTTAGTGGAGGAAGGTCAATAATAATAAATAAAAATAAATGATAATAAATAATAATAAATGATGAATGATAATGAATAATAATAAAGACAAGTATGGCTTAGCAATCATTATCGTTTTGGAATGTGAATTTGGGATGAATTTTGTCGTGGAGGTAGGCCAATGATAATAAATAATAATAAATGATAATAAAGAAAATTAAGGTTTTGCATGCATTATCCTGTTCGAATTTTAATTTCACGCCTATTTTTTCTGCAGGTTTAAGTTAGTGAACGTACCCCAACTAGTCTATTTTCCCGCCAAAATTCAAACTTCCCGGTATTTTTTCTGGAGGTTACGTTAGTGGACATAGTACATTTGGCCTATTTTCCCTCCCAAATCCGCCATCTTGGATGACATCATGCGCTGTTGCCAAGTCTACATGCCGCCATTGTGGATGACGTCATCGCCGCCATCTTCAATAAATTTGGCAACAGTGGAAAGTGGGGCTGCATGAAGGTTGCACCACTACTGTCCTGAATTTGCTCACTTGCTCAGCTCAGCAGACAAAATGCGTTTCTAAACCTGTTAACTCGCAACTTGACATGTAAGTACTAACGAGAATTGTATCTTTCTCTGGAATCTGCTGTCATGAAGTCTTACTGATTAACAGTACTATAGCAAAATTTAATTTGAGTACTCGATATAAATGGCATATTGACTTGTTTATAACATTTAGTCTCTTCTGTTTAACGGTACTCATTACATGCTGGGACCACTACGGTCGCAGGTTCGAATCCTGCCTCGGGCATGGATGTTTGTGATGTCCTTAGGTTAGTTAGGTTTAACTAGTTCTAAGTTCTAGGGGACTAATGACCTCAGCAGTTGAGTCCCATAGTGCTCAGAGCCATTTTGAACCATTACATGCTGGAAGTGGTGCCTTATGCAACTGATGATCATTTTAGCACGATTTTATTTTATTGTACGCCAGTACATCCGTAACAAATTATAAGTAGCCCCATGGACTTCCCACCATTATAGGACTAATAACAGTAAGATCCCATAATAGCGGCTGCCAGTAGAAGATATAGTTTTCGTTTGTACGGACACGCCTAGCTACAAGTTAACAGGTGTAGAAACATAGTTTGTCTGCTGATTTGAGCGAGCGAGTGAGCGAGCGCAGGACTACAGTCGTGACGTACGCGCCGCGGCCTGTCTTTCTCATAGGCCTCGGCCTTAGCAACCACCGGACGCACTGCACCCGGGGGGCGAGGTGGTGAAGCAAAGTGTCTGGCGCATAGGTCGCTGGCGCAAAGAGCGCCACCGTGATGTGGGTCAGGGAACACCAAAACCACATCCCCTGTACTCTAAACGTACTATGAATTCTGGGGCTTCGTTAAATCAGTTTTGACAAAATAAGGGTAACAAAGCAAGCTGATACCACGTATGGAAAGTGTAGAATATACATTCAGACGCAAGAGGTAACCACCCTGAAAATATAGTGGCAGCACAATCGAATACACAGTAAGGAACAGACAAAACGAAAACAGAGGAGACAAACGAACTGTCATAAACGATGTTAAGGGTTTGCCAACATGACGTAGCTCGATCTCGTTGTTCAACGTGAGTTGCGGATACAGTTTCATGCTTAGCAGAATCTCCACCTACTTTAAAATACTAACAATGTGACTCTTTTCCATCGTAAATAAAATTCTTATATTTTTCTGGAGTACTGACCGCAAAGTGACCAGACTCTCGAAACCAGGGTACTCAAGACAGACTACCTTGATCTTCTCAATTCTGTGTGCTCACTGAACCTCACATAGCACTCAGGGTCAGTGTGCCGCAAGTAAGGCATTCCTCACAGGGGATACAATAAAACCCCTGTAGCCTGATGTTTTTGACAAGGCGTCTACTCTGTTTGCAAGGGATAAAGAAAGCAGGACTTATACTTTTTGCCCTGAAATGCTCATCAACTTTTTCCGAAATATTTCCGTACGGAATCCTATGCTAACCTATGTAGAAAAGCACCTATTGATATGGCTATAAGCCACGTAACCATTACTGCGTTAATAAGATTGCTACAATATTTACTAATAGAGGTAAAGGTGGATAAATGGGCCCCAACTGTGTTTTTTTTATATAAAACCTTTTATTTTTCGTATAATCACCGGAAATTAACATAAAACATTTCTCTAGTATGTCTTGCAATAGTTACGACATGTTTTGGTCCAACTTTTTAATATTTAAAACAAAATTTTATTTTTTTCCTGATATTCTGCATTTTGTTGCGTCAAGAATTTGTGCTGGTAATATGGTCCCCAAGGTAGTTTGAAATAAAAAGAAACAAAAATTTGAAAAATATAATTTTATTTAATTTTTCTGTATAATGAATGATTCACTCTGAACATTGTTAATTAGTCTACTGGTGGGATGATTTCCAAAGCCTACGCCTAGCCTATTTACAATAGTCACACACATAAGCATCTTTTTCGCATCCAGCGCATTCGTTTTGAGCCCACATCTTACAGGCTATACACTGGACCCAAAGTTCACCTTTTGTGTCCTTTGAAAAAATCCCTTCACAAAATAGACATGCAGCGTCGTCAACATCAGGGACAGAAACACCAACTTTTTATTTCTTGTGCAAAGCTGGTAGGCCATGCGCCTGACGTCATTTCTGGTAAGGCCGTAGAATTTGAATTCCATAATGAGAAAGTATTTGTATGGAGTGTAGCCATGTATGGAAGTGAAACATGGACGATAAACAGTTTGGACAAGAAGAGAATAGAAGCTTTCGAAATGTGGTGCTACAGAAGAATGCTGAAGATTAGATGGGTAGATCACATAACTAATGAGGAAGTATTGAATAGGATTGGGGAGAAGAGAAGTTTGTGGCACAACTTGACCAGAAGAAGGGATCGGTTGGTAGGACATGTTCTGAGGCATCAAGGGATCACCAATTTAGTATTGGAGGGCAGCGTGGAGGGTAAAAATCGTAGAGGGAGACCAAGAGATGAATACACTAAGCAGATTCAGAAGGATGTAGGTTGCAGTAGGTACTGGGAGATGAAAAAGCTTGCACAGGATAGAGTAGCATGGAGAGCTGCATCAAACCAGTCTCAGGACTGAAGACCACAACAACAACAAATGAGAAAATATTTAACCAGTTCGTCCTCAAGTCCCTGTGGTAAAACCGGTGGAAAGCCTTTGGAGCGTAGAACGAGGGACAGAGTACACTTTAACTGTTTTTTTTTTTCAACCCCATTTTTTTCTCTTTAATAGCTACAATAGCATTTGCCATATTTGCTTTGTCCCACGATTGCCGTTTCGATTTTTTTGGGGGTGCAAGATGCGTTCGAGGCATCTGAAACATAAAGAGTAGCAATATCTGATTGATTTTACGAAGCCCATAATACCAGCAGCAAAAGGGGCCCATATATCCACCCTCGCCATCTTGGGAAAAACGATCTTGCCTACGGTTAGTTTGGTTCGCAACCGACGTTAATTAACGTAAAACGGTATCCCAACAGCAAGCCAAATACGTACCTTACATTAGTTCTACTAATAACATGTTAGAAATTTGAGTTTTATTCAAGTAAACACTAAACTTTCAAACTTTTGATGAAAGCGAACAAACCATGACAGCTACTACGTCTGCGCACTGTGCAGTGAAGTTTGGCAACTAGTTTTTGTAGTTCATGTGCTCTCCGCTAGAATTCGTGGCCTGTACTTCCAAATATGTAGGGGGCCCATAATACCAGCAGGGGCCCATTTTCCACCATTGCCTCTACAGATGTGCATGTCTCGACTAGAGACATATTTGTTACAGAGCTTCCATGGTGGAACGATATATGTGGGGGTCACCCTGCTCTTCAAATAGGTCTTATTAAATAAAATGCGGCCTTTCACTTTAATCAATGTCTTATTAAAAATCAATAGACGAAAATTAGCTGTTGCTTACCAACAGACTTGGAGGGCCAAGAGGGCTTATTTTCGTCTATTGAATTTTAATAAGACATTGATTAAGGTGAAAGCACGCATTTTATTTAATAAGACCTATTTCAAGAGCAAGGTTACTCCCAAATATATCGTTCCACCATGGAAGCGCTGTAATAAATATGTCCTGAAAGGCCTGCACAGAATCATAGTTTTGGGGTTGGGGGTCTTGGTGATCGGTTCCCGTTTGAGCTGGGACCATGGGGTGAAAAAGATTTGGTTTAGACCTGACCAGAGGCCATTTGTACAGCCGTTCGAACGTCTGTCTTACTGTAGCTGTGTTACAGTATATTAAGCAAGATTTTGCAAGACTACACTGGTCTTTCAGTATGACTTAAAAGGCTACAGCGGGGCTAAACTGACTGCTGGTGAATGCAACGGTGTAGCAGTTGTGAGTGAACAAAACCACTGAGGATAAGCTCTACCACAAAATATTTACAAGAAAAGTGGGGGGGGGGGGGGAGAGGTGAGTCCACGCTGTAGTTCGAGAAACACTAGTGCTTAGTAACATAAACAGGAAAGTTCTAGATATCAAGGCTTTGATTATGCAAGTGAATAAAGAAAAGGCAGCCATTGTTTTAGAATAGTGCCGATTTATTGGGGAAAGCCGGCCGCGGTGGTCTAGCTGTTCTAGGCGCTCAGTCTGGAACCGCGCGACTGCTACGGTCGCAGGTTCTAATCCTGCCTCGGGCATAGATGTGTGTGATGTCCTTAGGTTAGTTAGATTTAAGTAGTTCTAAGTTCTAGGGGACTGATGACCACAGATGTTAAGTCCCATAGTGCTCAGAGCCTATTGAGGAAGTTCGACAGTTTTTCACTAATAACCACTTTGACAAGTGTGACAGACCCTACTACAAAATATGTCGACCAGTTGAGAAAGGTATTGAAAGCCAGAAAGAGTTTCCCTGGTCAGTTCCAGGTTAAAAGTCTGGTTCCTATGAAACCCACAGCTCCAAATTAAGTACCACCATTAAGGACCACAAGGACAGAGTTCTGATTAGGCCTTTAGTTAATAAGATGGGGGAGGGGATGGAGGTGGAAGTAATTATAGAGAGAAGGCATCCGCCACGTATTTAAATGAGCGTTATGTACACTTTGAAAAGGAACTAAAGAAAATGTTGTAATTTAATCTCAAAGACAGAAGAAGAAAATTTGTTCGACTGTCATACAAGAGGAATACTCTAAAAAACTTTTTTATCATTGAGAGACAAAGGACTAATTTCGAGATTCTTTTATTACTTCTAGTATTAACTACCTTTTTGTTCTGATGTGCTGGCGTAAAGACGTACTGTATACTTTCATATCTATGTGTGTGTTAAATGATGAAAAATGCGTTTTATAATTTCTGTCAAGATCAAGCCTAAATCCCATACCAATGGAGTACAAATTATTCTGTTAATTAGAGAAGGCGAATTTTAGATGGAGGCGACGATCTTTACGACGGCGCTGCTCAACAATAGAGGTACGTGATTGTGCTCACTACTTTCCTTTGGTGGTCGCTAAGATTAATTTCGATGTGTTTTTGCCGAGACATTCAGAACCTGCAATCTTCCTTTTCGTAAAAAAATAGGTGTCCGATTGAAAAAGAAATATTCTTAAATTTAAATAATTGCAATTCTTTTACCCAGGCCACGGGGAATGATAGAAAGTACGTGCCTCTACCCTGATTGTACGTTCGCAATCTCCGAGTTTGTTACGACGTAATTATTTTACACAAAAAAAATTAAGATAGATCTTTCTCATCAGATCGCAACCACTCGTACGCGAATGTACGTACCCTCTGAATGTGTCTAGTCAGTCGTGCGCATTGTTCTAAAGCTTTTCTGTTAATATTCTGTGGATTGCATCTCCGCACTTAATTTTTGTTTATGCCGCAAATCGTACTTCACGCGAAGTATTTATTACGCATGTTTCAGGCTCCATTTAATGTCAAAAAATTCCGAAGTACGGCTGACTAAGCAAACCGCTACAAAAATTTCATATCTCCACAATTACATTAACAAAAACAATAACAGAGAGGGTACGTTACAACTTCAATTTCAGCATTGGTGGTAGGTGCGATGGGACAGTTTTTTCCGAAACTGTCTTGCTGCATACGCAAATCAGAAATGAAACTCCCATTTAATCGGAATAATATTTGACTTACACCGATTAAATTGATATACCACAGTACCAGTGAATGGTAGTAGATAACTTATGCAATCTCACTGTTCTCTTAAAATGGTTCAAATGGCTCTGAGCACTATGCGACTTAACTTCTCAGGTCATCAGTCGCCTAGAACTTAGAACTAATTAAACCTAACTAACCTAAGGACATCACACACATCCATGCCCGAGGCAGGATTCGAACCTGCGACCATAGCGGTCGCTCGGTTCCAGACTGTAGCGCCTAGAAACACACGGCCACTCCGGCCGGCGCTGTTCTCTTAGTTTTCATTCATATCTGCATATGATGTAGCATGGTAAACGTTGAAAACCCTACGATGGGATGAGCAAGGATGCACAATGACCAAAGCTGTAAGAGGGTCGCACCCGAGGGACAAGTTCCTCGAAAGGGCACCAGGGGTGGTCAGAGAGGTCACTGCCCAGTTGACAGAGACTGTTGCCGTGCGGAGGCACAGCAGGAAGTCGGGCCATTGTATAGAAATTCAGATAACACCTCCCATAGAGAAATAGCTAGCGAAAACGGTTTATTACGAAGAAATGCAGTGAGAACTCGCCATCTTCAGCTAGAACGTACCTTTGTTCGTGAGATGTCGAAACCTGGCTGCTTCCCCAGAAAAGCACAGAAAACTAAAGATAAACATCTCACTTTAAATGCGAACATTTTGGGTTAGGCTTTACCATGACTCATTGACATTAAATGAAGTAATACGTTCCCTGTTACAAATCATTTATCTCCACGACCATAATCAGGTGGATTTACATTTGTTAGTATGACACTTGTGTGTTGTGTTGTGTTACGATTTTTGGAGGAACTTGTGGCACTGTCTAGTGGAGAAACAAAACACTATTTCAGGACATGGTTTTGGGTTTCTATTGACAAAAAATTAAACGTATATCTAACGCAAACATAAAATAAGTAAAACAGAGTACCTCCAGTGGTCACAGGTTCCTTTCATTGTCGTAATACATCACATGTATACTGTCATATTTTGGAAACAAATATGGCGACTGGAAACTATTGGGTGCGAGGATCGCATAGCAGAAAGAAAACATTATCACAAAGTACAAAGAATATACATCGTAACAACATTATTACAGAATAAATTTTAAATGATTTGGAGATGTTTGTATTGAGGTGTTGAACTTTATATTAAAAAGCAAATGCTCAACACATAGCTTTATAATGCAGAATTGCACTTGAGAAAGTTGCTTCATAGACTAGAATATGATTCCATAACCGAAAAATTCAAAAAGTACACCGAGTTCATCGTACAGAAAACAAAAACTACACAGAAGGAAAAACTAGCCAATCTTATAAAGCTACAGCCACCTCCGAAACTCGAAGCAACACAGCCGAAGGAAACACACTTTCTGTAATCCGTTCATCATAAGAATAAACCTCATGTGAAACATTGCACTACGTCTTCCCCCGCCTTTGCTGGAACCTCTTTGAAATTCCGTTTCACGTGGGACTGCGGCCAAGCTGTCTCGAGTGCTGTCAAGTACGATAATAAGGGTACGTTTTGTGCTGTGCGTTACGCACGCATCGACTTAGCGATAATGCGGGACCACAGATTTATCGGCACATTTAACTTGGCCAGCACAGGCCGGTCAGCTGCTACAGCTAGCTTGCAGTGACGTGGCCAGCTGCAGTTCACACGTAAGAAGAGACAAGCAGAGGAGCAATACAGCTTCGAATGTCATTTAATTTTCAAGCAGAATGAAATACTACTCTGCAAATCCTCTACAATACGCTCCTCAGACGACTAGACGAAAACCTCAACACGTTATCGTATTTAGCTAACGTACTATTCTAATTAAAACAAGAATGACGAAAATTCCTGACTTAACCACAGGGTAATTTTTATGCATAAGCTGTGTGTAACGTAAGACAGTATTGAAGAATTTCACCGTATAGTTAAATATTGAAGCCACTGAAGGTGTTACGTAAAGTCAGTCGTCTGGTAACCTCTTAGCTCCATCCTTATCCGAATCCGAGAAATACACTTCAGTTCTGGAAGTGTCATCTGATACGTTGTTAACGAACGTATCAATATGTAATTAGAAAGAAGAGTACGTGCAAGTGATGAGTTTAATAATTACGAGATGTGGGTATTTCAAATGGAACGAGAAAAAATGTGATCCTGGAGAGACTTGAACCAACATATGACCAACCGGATTTGGTTTACATTTCACAGCGCTACCTACCGTGCTACCCGGTAAAACGGGGTTTCGTTATCAACTGCGATATATACAACGCTGGGAAAACTTCAAAGCCGGTTATCTCCGTAAATTTATGAAAAACATTAAGAATAGCCTATTTCTGGGCAATTTTTAACCGTGTTTCACTGCGAAACAGAATGCAACCTCAGCCATTTTCTTACTGCGCATTGACAGCCTATAATCAGATCACAACGTTGCAGAAGCTGTGACTGTACACGATTTTTGAAACAAAAACTACGCAGCTAAAGCGTGATTAAGAAAAACGTTGATGGCTGATAATACACTTGGATATCTCGAAGTTTCATTTAACGTAACTCAAACGTTCCTCTACTAGGGAATAGGGAAAGAATAGGAAGGACTCGACCGCTTTTGTTATCACTGCTTTATTTAACAATCATATCAACAAATTCCTTTAAAACAACAATACATTAATCCTGATTACTTTAGGAAATAAGAATAGTAAGTCACAAGAATTTAGTGAATATGCTACCAATGTCTTTTTATGAAACAGTCTATCTCACAATCAAGAAAATTTTAAAACCATTGACAATTGTGCACCTGAAGGCTTAAATTAAGACACATAATATTTCTGATTAGTCTTCGGACACTGAGAACTGATGTTCTCAAAAACATTTACCTAAATAACAACCAGCCATAGATGCACCACATAAATAGCAGGATGAAGTTCATACAAAGGCATTTGTGTCACACTCAAGAGTCAATCACTAAGGCTTACTAAGGTTTCAAACTTCGGCTCCAAGGTCCAGTACCACAATTAGTCAAGGCAAAGTCGTACCAAGAGTAGCACAGCAACAACCTTTCACAATTGTATGTTGCTGTTGAGACAAGGTTTAATAAATATAGTAAATACCCAAGTAAATATAACTAGCACCAGAATTAATGAACTAGGAGTGACAACAGGTCGCTCGAAGGAGAGAACGAAAACTTAACTTGGAGAATCCAAGGCGAAAGGTGGAAGCGGCAGTTCGTACAAGAGCTACTTCTCGAGCTTCGACCTGGAGTCACCCAGGATTTCATACCCCGGGTACCCATGGGTGGAAAAGTAGCGCTTACTCCAAAACACTAATCAGCGAGGTGTAATATTTAACAAGCGCACAGAACAGGTCCCCAGGGACAATGTAAACAAACACCACAAGATATTAAATAACAGGTTAAATTATTCACTAGTAAAACGGCACACTGCCTTTGCCCCACTACGAATGAACTACACAGGCAAGGTACAATCAACAGTGCAAATCTTATCAATAACCTTAAGGAGAATTGCCTGCTATTAAGATATTTTTTAAAAAAAACTTACAATTAGTAGCAAGGCCAGCGGGCACTCCAATCTTAATCACAGTTAAATTACGTGAACTCTTATGCCCCACTGTTCAGTGAAAACCGTAACGAGCACAATTCTGAAAATTTCATTATAAGCTTTACTGATGCTTACTGTGCTAACTCGAATGCAAAAAATGGTTCAAATGGCTCTGAGCACTATGGGACGTAACATCTGAGGTCACCAGTACCCTAGACTTAGAACTACTTAAACCTAACTAACCTAAGGACATCACACACATCCATGCCCGAGGCAGGATTCGAACCTGCGGTCGTAGCGGCAGCGCGGTTCCGGACTGGAGCGCCTAGTACCGCTCGGTCACACCGGCCGGCACACTCGAATGTAGTATATTTGATAAACAGATTACAACCTTGCAGCTAGTTTCGTATTACGTCGAACAACAATTTCCCACGAGCTGGAAAGACGCGTGCTCGTGCATTATATTAATATTGAACACCTGTGTTTAACACCATGACCTCTTCATAGGCCTACCTTTACTTCCATGGTAATACCCATGCGCTTGCAGTTACCAAAAGTAAGATAGCAGCCCCTCAACACCTTGACACACATGCCCTAAGTACATTCTCCCTTAACTTTTCGCTGGGCGTCGGATATGGCTTGTGTCGGGTACAGAAGGCGGCAATAAGGCAGCGGACGACCGTAGACAGCCGTGTCCGGTACTAGCAACACGCAACCCAAGGCAGCAACAAGTCTCCTCACAGGCGACAGGAAAGGCTTTCCACCAAGCTGTCCCACACACGTGGTCGGTTCCCACTCCACCAGAAACGCACTCCGGCCGCAGGTAACATCGAATGCCAACCGTTCACGTGCTTGGCGAGAGCCTCTAGTTAACTCCTTCGGCAAAGATAAGGCAGCCAAGACTCAGTACCTTCGACCATAGATACTAGTACTCTGGCCTTGCTGTGCAGAAGCTATAGGGCTGGTGTGGCTCCAACATAAACCACGTGACTGTTGGCAAAACGTGGCGGGATTTCAAATCAACGGTCTGCTATCCTATGTTTGTATCGTATTTTACCCACATTTCTCAATTGACTGCCAAGCGCTTCCAACAAAAATTACTTTTTTATTTGCCAAAAATTATGTCAGAACTACATTTGACCTAGATTTGCTCGCAGTACCATTTATAAAATCTAACAAATACATCGAACGCCCCTCTGGTGGGCAGCGGGACGAAATTACTATAAACTATCAATTAAAGTAAAATGTCGTTAAAATTCTTTTAAACAGTAAGAGTGGGCTCGTGTCAAGACTTTAAACATTGGATTCGCTGCGATTTGAGCTCTAGTCACTTATAAAAGAAAATGGCATACGGGAATTACGTCAACTATAGGTGCCAAAAATGTCGACTTTAGAAGCAGGTCCATTTTAGAGTATCAATTTTAGGTGCGCTTCAAAGGTTCAGTTCCTACTATTTTTACAAAAGTTTAAACTATCAGTTTAAAAAAAAATGATATTTTAGATGAAAGGTGAGACTTTGAAGTTTCAGAAAATAATTTTGGAGCCTACATTTATTTAATAGTATTAGAAGGTAGAAAAAAATTCTCTTCGTGTGTCGGCTGTAGGTGCTCCTACCTTACTATAATCTCACTTGTATATACAAAGAGACGCGTATGTGCAGATGGTTTAAAGTTTTTCCGTTTCAGGGCCTGTATCCAAAGCTGCCTTCGATTTTCATCCTTAGGGAATCTATGAGTAGGAACGAGAAACAGTTATACTTACATCTGTAACCGAATTATCACAGATACTTTCCAAAATGTAATATGAATCTGACTTTACAGGCATCACTTTCAACACTTTAATTTACGTGATACTCTATTGCAAGTGTAAAAAACATATAAAAGTCACTTCAGCAGATTTCAATAAACGCATCTGCACTATCATAGAAACACTTACACGTGAAATGTAATGCCATTTCCCCCGACAAAACGCCGAGTACAGCCATAAACGCAACACGAAACAACCATGTTTTACCAACATTCACGTGACTTTAGCCCAGAGATGTTGGAGCCACGAAAATGACGTCAGGGCCAGTCTATTATATTTATGGTCGAAGCTCAGTACGAGCCACAGCAAAGATAAGAGCGCGAAGGCGAGGTAGTTTGCAAATACGCTGGTGCGCCAGCAAATCGCCACGGCTGAGTAACTTAGTAATAAGATACCTAATGCATATGTAGGACCTACTTCCAAGAGCATAACAACACCAGAGTACATGTGACCAATCATCAGGTTCATTCTTACTATGAACGGATTATACACACCTTTCCTCAACAACACGAACATGATATTCACTGCAGAAGAAGAGGCACTACGCCGCAAAGGTTTAAAACACAACCTTCAAGCTCCACTGGACCAAAAGAACGAAGAAAAGCTCATCACTAGCGTCGCACAGATCTCAGCCATAGCCTTTAAGAAGCAAAATAACAGAATAGCAGCCTGCCACACAAAACTTGCGAAATTATTCAGAAGGAAATTGCAAAACCGTTCCCAGCATGCAAGAAAAAAGAAGAAGCCCTTACACATACCATTAAGACTAAATTAAATATGAATAATGCAATAATTGTAAAAGCTGACAACTGTTGTAATGAACATACATAGAAAAAAACTTTAGACTTCTTCCAGACCAACAACATAACAGAAATACAGGGTGATTCAAAAAGAATACCACAAATTTAAAAATGTGTATTTAATGAAAGAAACATAATATAACCTTCTGTTATACATCATTACAAAGAGTATTTAAAAAGTTTTTTTTTTCACTCAAAAACAAGTTCAGAGATGTTCAATATGGCCCCCTCCAGACACACGAGCAATATCAACCCGATACTCCAACTCGTTCCACACTCTCTGTAGCATATCAGGCGTAACAGTTTGGATAGCTGCCGTTATTTCTCGTTTCAAATCATCAATGGTGGCTGGGAGAGGTGGCCGAAACACCATATCCTTAACATACGCCCATAAGAAAAAATCGCAGGGGGTAAGATCAGGGCTTCTTGAAGGCCAGTGATGAAGTGCTCTGTCACGGGCTGCCTGGCGGCCGATCCATCGCCTCGGGTAGTTGACGTTCAGGTAGTTACGGACAGATAAGTGCCAATGTGGTGGCGCTCCATCCTGCTGAAATATGAATTGTTGTGCTTCTTGTTCGAGCTAAGGGAACAGCCAATTCTCTAACATCTCCAGATACTGTAGTCCAGTTACAGTAGCACCTTCGAAGAAAAAGGGACCAAAAACTTTATTGGCTGAAATGGCGAACAAATGTACAACTAAATGAAACTTTATAGCTCCCTTAATTCGCCGACAGATAGTGCTTAGCTCTGCCTTTTGTCGTTGCAGAGTTTTAAATTCCTAAAGTTGTGGTATTCTTTTTGAATCACCCTGTATATAAAGATTCAACAGCTAGAATACAAAAAAATATTAAACTAATTTCAAACAACATCAAATTTCTACTCACCATCCAAGAAGCAAGAAACATTGTAACAATGAGCCCACAAGCACCTTGCCTTAGGTCACAACCGAAGTACACAAAAATGGGACCCCCATCAGGCCTACAGTGAACTGTAGGAACAGCCCAACATTCAAATACAAGCAAATGCTCTTCAAAATTATTAAAGAAGATACACATTCAATAATGAGAGAACACTTAAAAACACAACAGAATTTACACAACATGTCAAAAACATAAAAGTACCTGATGGAGCCACACTTGCCTCATTTGACATACTGAAAGGGTACAGTACCGCCCGACATTGAAAATAGGTACAACATACTTCATTATTTTTGTCAGAACAACACTTTTTTTTGTAAAATAACTCAATTTCAATTAATACAGCGAAGCCGGATACCAGTGTGGGAAAGAATGACAATTTATTTATTTAATTGATCACATGTGCACTCCCACAAAGTAAATCCCTACATCCAGTTTGGTGAGATCTGTGAAATGAATGAATGTATGGTCGTCTGCTAACCTCAGATAGTGAATGTGAATATATGATCATCTTTGAGTCGATCCTTTGGCCACCTTTGGTGGGACCAAAGAGATGAAATTTACCAGAGCTTTGAGCGCCTGAAATGTGGCTGACCAATATGATAGCAAGGTGCTTCCCCCACCTCGACAGAGATGGGAGAGGACCTAGAGAACGGCCATGTTTCGGCACTCTGCCGCTGGACCCTGTGCTGTTAAGACCTGTTTTAGTTGCGCTCCGTAATGACGAAAGAGTGGAGATATGGTATGCATGTGGAATATTTAAGAGTAGTTTGAAATATTAATTTCTCTATTTCAGGAACTTTTGTGGGGAGAATTAAATGTCAGGCAGGTAATATTAATGGGATTGTAGTAATCTTCGGAAGTGACCAACGGTCACAATGAAACCACGTGTAGCAATAAGTTGAAATACTTCCGTGTGCTTAAGTTAAGCTGAATTACTAGCATGTGTACAATAAGTTGAAATATTTAAGAAATAGCATGTGTAACATAAGTCGAAATATTTAAGAAATGGCGTGTGCAGGACTTGAAATTAGAGACGAGTACTTCCACATGGTGAGTACTGTGTGAGTCTCAAACTGTGTATGAGACAAAAGATAAAGAGAAGTACTCGTCCATGGTATCAGTTGAGGACTCGCGTGTGTGATGAGTATGTTCTTAATGTTACTTTGCGTGTTATAATTCCGTGTGATGCTAGATTTAAACTCTGAGAGAGAATCAAGGTGAGTCGGCCGTCTATCCAGCAACGCCACTTGGCTTGCATTGCACAGGAAGACGTGCATATATCTCCAGAGTTCACAGTAGGAAAGTAGAATTACGAAGTGGGGCAGTGTCGTGTGAAACTGGGATAAATATTAATTGAAGTGGGAAAGCTGAAAGTGATAGCGTTGTGACTATTTAGTGTTTTATATTCCTTATTGCAGTGTGATGTATGTCATGTAATTTGGGTATGTGTGGTTTGCATGGGAGAGTAGCGAGGTAGTTTCAAAAGATTAGTGGGTTATGCTTGTTCCTTCGGTACCGCTCGGTCTGGAGGAAAGTTTCGTGATGATGATTGTGAGAGTCGAAGTGTGAGGTATAATAAAAGATCCACCATCCTATCCAGAAAGTGCACTGTAGCGTTAAAATAATTACGAGACCATAATATAGAGATTCACCATTGTAAAGCCATGCCCACTGGGCGGAATTTCTCATGTGTTATTGTTGTAGGTTATAGAATTTGTGTGTTTAGGTTAGAGAATTTATCGGAATAAATAAGATAGTGAAAATAAAAAGATTGGTGGACTTTTCCTGCGAATTGTATGTTGTCATAATGTCCCAAATTTATAATGTGTGCGCCATTCATATTCAATGTGGTGGCCACGTGTTGACAAAAGCTGTTAAATAAAAGACAAAAAGGAAATGTGGTATTGCCAGTGCGTAGTGTACAGTCAGAGCTCTGTAAATTACTGATAGTCAGATGCGTGTTTCCGTTGCGTGTTATTCATACAGGAGGATAATTTGTAACTAAATTGTGAGTACGAGAGTTCATTTTACTCGATAAATAAGAATGAATCCACTCGCTTCGCAGACCACTCATCTTGCAGGCCTGACTACTTGATGCCACAGTATGAGCAAGGCATGTGGGTGCCTCTCATAATTTCGACCCTGCCAGGATATTTTACTGTTAGGGTTTGCTGTTAAGACTTTTTTTTATTTTTTGATGGAAACTATTGTGATAGCGCTAAGAAGTAAAATTTTTTCTGTTTGCAATTTCTTTCTGGGTTGGTGAGGATCTTTTATTTTTTTTATGTAATTAATTGCTATATCGCCCAAGGCTGGAAGATCGTTGTATAATTTTTTTTGCGTAATGTCCGTGGTAACTAGGTCGCAGTCGAAAAGTGTAGTCATCATGGAGAATAGCGATTCTGGCGTGAACGTAGCAGTGCAGCAGGAAGTAGCTGTTGACCATGGGTTAATGAGCGAGAAAGACAAACACTCGGAAGGGGGTGAATTGTTCAGTGGACCGCTGCTGGGTGATCCTTTATGCGGCGGGCTTTGTCTACAAACGCGGGCTTTTCCCGACGATGCGGGCGAGCCGGGACTAGGTCAGGTATTCAGTGAAAGTGCAGCTACCCTTAGCGAAGCTACGGTTTCTCAGGCGAACGAGGTGAGCGCGTCGAAAGTAGCAAATGACAATGTGATACTGCAGTTTTTACAGAGGATGGATAGAGATAATAAGGAGAGAGATAGGGAGACTAAGGAGAGAGATAGGGAGAATAAGAAGAGAGATAGGGAGAATAAGGAAAGATTTGAAGCAACTAAGGAAAGATTGGAAGCGATGGAGAGAGATAATAAGGAAAGATTGGAAGCGATGGATAGAGATAATAGGGAAAGATTGGAAGCGATGGATAGGGAGACTAAGGAAAGATTGGAAGCGATGAACAGAGATAATAAGGAGAGAGATAGGGAGACTAAGGAGAGATTGGAAGAAAATAAGGAAAGATTGGAGGCAATGGATAAGGGAAATAAAGAGGCAATGAGGAAGCTACACACAGTTATCGATGAGCGTCTGCCCGCAGTTAATAATCTGTTAGATGAGGGGGAGAAGAATCTGGGTGCGTTGAAGCAGGTATGTGACGCCGTGAAAGAAAAAGCTAATAATTTGGAAGTACAAGTATTTGCAATAGAGAGTGATACTACTGAGCGTAGGGACGTGTTGCCGGATGAGCGAATCAAAGAGGTAGTGGTCAGAATGAATACGAGTAGTGCAGATGCAGAAAAGATCAGTACAAGAGGCGAGACAGGTTCTGACAGTATGCAGCGAGAGGTTTATGCCGACCAGGAGGAGATACAATCACCATTACAGTTTAAAGAGGCACAATTAGAAATAAGTCGGAAACATAGTGAAGAACTAGCACAGTTGCAATTAGCGTACAGTAGCGAAGATGACACACCACCAGGTAGATTGCAGAGGGAGAGTGAGATAAACTCAAAAAGCGAAAATAGGCAGAAAGAGCAAGACGAATTCAGAGAGTCAGAAGAACGGTTGTGTCGGATAAAACAGGTGACAAACCCAACTGGGTATAGTCCAAGGCTGTCTCAATTTCAAGATTCATTACCTTCATCGTGGGGACTGCCCCTGAAAATGAAGTTTATGTGTAACCATTTGAGGGACGAGGCTAAAGCGAAAATGCAGGAAGTTATTAAAGACTGTAGTAGCTATTTAAATGAATTCTGGTCGCAAAGTAAGCAGGACCAGGTTACGCAAAGCATATTGATGATGCGAAATGGTAACGAAGGTGGTATAAGAGATCCAGTGGCGTGCTATTAGGAAATGCTGAGACGAAATAGGTATTTCGATGTGCCATACGAAACTGGGGAGCTCATTAGGATCTGTATAAGGAAGTTGCCAGTGAGATTGCGCAGAGATATAGTGACAGAAGGCAGAGGCTTAGACGATTCTTCGTCATTTCAGCACTTGTTACAGGAACTGGGTAATGAGAGTAACATTGTGAACGGCGACACGACTCATAGGTCAGACAGAGTCGAGGATAGGAACGGCAGAAACTATCAGAATGACAGGAGAGCATGGAATCCAGGCATTTCTTTCTTGTTGTAATAGATTGATGGATAGGAGAAACTAATCCAACATATCAGCCCTTAGCATCTTGCCTTAAAACACAAGCAGCTGGCACTGAAAATTGTCTATGTAGCAGACATACTCTACTAATATGTAGGAATGCAGATACCATACTTCTGATCAGAGAATAAAACACCAGTAATGGCATCTGTTAGGCTGGTCTCTCAGAGCAAAATTTGCAAAGTTTTATTTGGAACACTAAAGTAAAAGGACTGTTTCCTCAAAGAAACCAGTTGCTAAAATGTTGTATAATAATGCCAATGAGTCCAGTTTAATTAGTGTGACTTGACTATTGCAGGTACTTAACACGTAATGTAAAAAAGTCGACATTGTGGTCAGTATGGAATAGGGTACGTTAATACTGCTGTTACAGGTAACATCTGTAATGTGATCGAAGTTTTTAAATTAGACGCCATCTGATTTACAGTATGTCATAGTCGTGGTGACAGTTGTAATGAGGTGCGGCATATGGTTGTTCGGGATCTGGTGTTAGTGAAAGAGGCCACTAACACCAAAGTTTCTAATACTTGGGCTGTCCCATCTCTCCCAGCTTGTATATTCTCTGCACACATTTAATTTTCATGTAAGCTCAGATTCCTAACTAGCAAATTCTTTACGGTGTATAGTGGACCATTCAGAGTGAGGCGGATTGTCCATGACAATGCTGTACTGATTGAGACGATCAAAGGAAAACAATCTCGTGGGCTTCTTCACATTTCTAACATCAAATTATGGAAAAGTTAAGGATTGATCGAAAGTAGCCAAGTTATGGTAGATAGTCAGTGTATTTATTTGTGGTGTGTAACGTTGTGCAGGGTCAAATCGAACATAAGAATTTTCAGGCGAGATGTCAGGAAGTATGACGGAATAGACTGGTCGAATGAGTCATGAACAGGAGTCGACAGAGTGGTGTATGTATGTATTTTTTGTCATATGAATAAGGATCAAGCAGAAACGACGTGATGATTAATGAGTGGATAAAGATGGTAGATAGAGAAGCGACGTGATAAATAGTAGTGGATAAAGGTGATATATATAAGGAGAGAAGCGACGTGGAGCAGTGTGATTAATAAAGAGAGATTCGACGTGGTGAAACAGTGGTAAATAAAGGTGAGTAGAATTGAATAATGTGGAGATGTCTTAGATGTGTGTTACAGAGAGGCCGGTGTATGCTGCAATCGAGATAGATGCGAATGGCGAAGGAAGACTAGGAAATGATGGAGTAATGGACGGACGGAGAGCCGAAATACGAATGAAGAGATGAGGACAACTGCACAATGTGAAAGGACATAAAGGTAGTATGAGATCCAGATGGTGAACGTTGTGGAATACTGACATAGGATGTAATATAAATGTAAAATCTAATTCTTACCATAAAATATGCAATTTGGCGAAAATAATATTTTTTGTTGTTGTTGAAGCCTGGTACCAGTGTAACTAATCAAAACGGTACCAAGAATGTGTTCAGTTATTTTGCAGGATGAATAATTTGTGTATTTTTTGTTCTTAGATGAAATGTCGCAATTCTAAAGTGATATTTAGCAGGAGGAATAATCGGTAAAGTGAATGCAGAGGTAAGCCGATGGAGAGAGGTGCCAAAGTGAAAGGACGAATTCGGAGACTGGAATACTATCTCCGAAACAGCTTCATGTGTTATGTGGTTGAGCATAAGGGAGCAAAGGTATGGTATGTTGTGAGTGTGGTGGTGTTATGAGTATAAGGGAGCAAAGGTATGGTATGTTGTCGTGAGTGTGGTGGTGTTAAGGTTAGCTGACTTCTAGACCTATTCTGTTAGTGTATTAATGGATTGAATGAGAAGGAAAATGTGATGTCTGGTGAGTGAGAGTCGTAGAGTAGTGTGATCAATGCGCACACTCATGTAAAGGGGATGCTACCGATCTGTAACTAAAACACTATTGTGTATTGTTTGATTCGGATGAACCTCGATGGCAGGTCAGGATCTGACATCATGTGGATGGTTCATACATGTCCTAGAAATTTTGTTATATATAATAAAATGTAAAATATATAAAGAGATACTAATTTCAGTCTGTCACAAGCACAAAGGTGCATTTTATGTTGTAGATTTAGAGTCATCAGTTTCTAAAATGTTTATTGTGTTAGGATGTTAAAGTACGAGGGCGGTTCAGAAAGTAACCTCCGATTGGTCACAGTGCGGGTTGTGGGGGGAGTAGCGACGCCATCTGTGCGTTCACGCACTCAACAGGTCAGTCGGCATCAAGCCCTGGTCGAGTGAACGTCGTACCTGCGCTAGTTTAGTTTTTGTGGCAGTTTGAAATGTGTGCTGCAATAGAAAACCCCGCCAAATGTGAAGTGCGTGCTGTCATAAGGATATTCTGCAGCAGCTATTCATCGTGAGCTTTGTGCCGTGTACGGACCAAGAGTTATGAGTGAAGGAGTTGTCCGTGAATGGGTACGTTTATTTAAAAGTGGACGAGAAAACGTTCATGATGAAGAGAGGTGTGGTAGACCATCATTGGTGACTGACGAACTCGTTCAGACAGTTGATGCAAAAGTTCGTGAAAATCGACGTTTCTCAATGTCAGAGTTGTCTACTGGTTTTCCACAGATTTCTAAGACTCTCTTGTACGAGATAGTGACAGCAAGATTGGGTTACCGTAAGTTCTGTGCACGATGGGTGCCCAAAATTCTTACCGACCACCACAAAACTCAAAGAATGGCCTCTGCATTAGACTTTCTGTCACGTTATGAGGACGAAGGAGAACCATTGTTAAACAGAATCGTGACTGGTGACGAAACCTGGATTAAGTACGTGAACCCTGAGACAAAAGAACAATCAAAGATGTGGGCACATTCAAATTCGCCTACCAAACCAAGAACAACCCCGCAAGATTTTTCTGCCAGAAAACTGATGACAACGGTGTTTTGGGATGCCAAAGGGGTGTTGTTGGTTGAATTCATGGAACGTGGTACGACCATTAATCAAGACGTGTACTGTGAAACAATAAAAAAGTTACGACGGGCTATACAGAACAAACGCCGTGGTATGCTGAGTTCCGGTATCGATTTTTGGCACGATAACGTCCGTCCTCACTCTGCTCGCAGAACAACGGCCCTTTTTGAGTCCTTCAAGTGGGAATTTATCAACCATCCACCTTACGGCCCAGACCTGGCGCCAAGTGATTATCACCTCTTCATGCATTTGAAGAAATGGCTCGGGTCACAGCAGTTTGATGACGACGAAGAGCTCAAAGATGCAGTCACAGGCTGGCTCCAGGCACAAGCGGGTGATTTTTATCCAGAAGGAATTTCAAAGCTTGTGAAGAGATACGATAAGTGCCTCAATCGCTATGGAGACTATGTAGAAAAATAGTGCAAAGATGTAGTTGTAAGATGTATATATTAAAATATTTTTATTTAACTTGGTGTATTTTTTTAAATCAACCGGAGGTTACTTTCTGAACAGCCCTCGTAGTTTAATATTTAATAACCTGTGGTAGGTAATTGTGAGCTGTGTAGATTATTTCTCATTTTTTTTGTTAAAACACTTTCAAGGGGTATTAATTTCAGTCTGTCACAAGCACAAAGGTTCATTGCATATTGTAGTTTTAGAATCAACAGTTTCTAATATTTTCACTGTGATAGGATGTTAGAGTAGTCTACTATTTTATATTGTAATTATGAGTTGTATAGATTGTTTCTTATTCCTTTTGTTTTTTTTACACTTTCATGTTTTGTATGAGGGACGACAGGTACAATCAATAGCACAAGTGTGGGCTGTATATAGAAAGGGATAAATGTTGATGTTGTATGTGTAGAAAACTAGGGTGTATAGTTTTTTATGTTTTTTAGAACAAAGATTCTTTTATTGCCAATATCTAATAGATTATACATGTAATCAATGAGTATTTAAATACTGTAAGAATATCCTTTTGTCTGTAAGGTTGCGAGATGCACGGAAGGGTCTGACTGATTTGGTGTCGTAACGCCCATACCGCTAGCGGGCCGAGCTGACGTAACATGGTGACGGGCGACAGAGCCGCGGCACTCCCCACTCCACTGCCGGTCGGGGTTCACTCCACGCGCCCGCTACAGCAGGTCAACGGCGTGGGGCGACACGCACGTACCACTGGCCATTCATAAGTTCCGCCACCCTTACGACTGGGGAAAGTATCCCGCGGAGGCAACAGTGGGTGGTTTTCTTCTGCTCAACGGCGGAGCGACGGCAGAATGAACGACGCGCGGCAGAGTCCGGTGGGCATTTTTTACCAGCAGCTATTAACTAGTACTGGACTGTGGAGCCGTGAAACAAGATGACTGCGATTCTCCATAAGGTGGAAAGTGAAGGACTGGTGTTTCCACGTTGTGAGTGGTGGAAAAGATTTTGTCTTTAGCGGACAGGACGATTGTTTTGTTTTGTCTTGACCACTGGACGGTGGGATCCATAAACTTTTGGCAGTGACTTGTTAAGTGTGCTTTGCGAATTGCATGTGGGACGCTTGGTATTCTTGAAGAGGACAGTTGTCGTTTGGTGACTAATTATTGTATGAACGCAAGAAACTAGAGTGGGACATTGACATTTGCATCTGTAGTAGGAGACATTTCTTTAACTGGTGCGGGAATAAGTGCTGTTTGTTGGAACTTACGACTTTTAATTACACCATGAACTGAAAGGACAGAACCGTGGGTAATAGTAGTTGTAGGACCATTTCTGGACGACCAGATTCGTGTGGATGGTACGCTGAGAGTGACTATGGCATTCGTCTTTAATGTGAGATACAGTTTACTGTTCAGTGCGTGTTCAAAATGCCGATTTGAGTGACTTAAAGACTTTCGTCCGGGAAACCATGGGAGAGCTTTGACACCGAGACAGTGTTTCTAGGAAAACTATCAGCAACTTTTTGACCCCAAGAAAATCACAGAATGAAATGTTTCCGTGTGACTCGCAAGAGAGGGAATAATGTATTTGTACTTGTAATTGTGTAAATTTTTTTATGTGTTTCATTCCTGAAGGGATGGCAAGTGTAATTGTATTTCATTAACATTTGTGTTTAGAATAGTTGGTGTTTTTTTTTGGGTTGTTCTGGGTTATCAAGTTCACGTAGCATTGATCAGTAAGGTTGTCACAGGGGACAAGGGTTTGCATTTCACAACATATATCGGAATTAACTGATGCATTTTGATGTCGGGGACAGTTATGATCTTGTTGGTGTGTTGACTGAAGCCACTTATTTTTATTATCACAGTGGTGATATTTCACATTAAAGTGTAACGAAGGCTAGTCGAAATGCAAGTTCTTGTCGTCCCAAATGAGTGACAACAGAGAAATGAGCAGTAGAGTAAGATACGAGAGCTACTGGTGGATTCAAGCACTTACTGCGAACTATTTATTGCGTGTATTGATATGGAGCCTGACTTCTACGTGTAACTAGTGTACGAAATTTTTTTCTTTTGTTGATTTTGTTTTGTATTTAGACATTGCAGTGTAAAGATTATTACAACGCAATTTATGAATGTCAGATTACTTGTTCTGTGTTTGGACGGTGAGCTATTTGAAATTTCATGAGAACAATTAGTATTTTCTTTTATTTGTCATAGAATTAGTGAAGTTTGGATTACTCATAAAAATAATGGAGATCCCAGTAACTAAGCAATTTTTTATCTCACAATTATTTTTTATTTGGATGATGTAATGTTTTATTTGTCATGTGGATTGTTGTAAATTTGTATGTGTACGTTACTCCACATTGTGGAGAGTACAATAATGCAACAACTGTGTCAATAATTTGGTAAAGTAACAACATTTGGTCGTCAATTTGAGGTCACCAGGGGCTACGGTCTCCTCCTGGTTATTTTGATGACTTGCTAAGTTTGTTCTAATACAGCTTTCTTAAAAAAATGTTCGGAACTACCCTCGCACTGCAAGGATAGTACCGTGCCATTTTTTTCTGCATGGGTAGCCGGTGGTGAAAGGGTACAGTACCGCCCGACATTGAAAATAGGTACAACATACTTCATTATTTTTGTCAGATCAACACATTTTTTTTTGTAAAATAACTCAATTTCAATTAATACAGCGAAGCCGGATACCAGTGTGGGAAAGAATGACAATTTATTTATTTAATTGATCACATGTGCACTCCCACAAAGTAATTCCCTACATCCAGTTTGATGCGATCTGTGAAATGAATGAATGTATGGTCGTCTGCTAACCGCAGATAGTGAATGTGAATATATGATCATCTTTGAGTCGATCCTTTGGCCACCTTTGGTGGGACCAAAGAGATGAAATTTACCAGAGCTTTGAGCGCCTGAAATGTGGCTGACCAATACGATAGCAAGGTGCTTCCCCCACCTCGACAGAGATGGGAGAGGACCTAGAGAACAGCCATGTGTTGGCACTCTGCCGCTGGACCCTGTGCTGTTAAGACCTGTTTTAGTTGTGCTCCATAATGGCGAAAGAGTGGAGATATGGTATGCATGTGGAATATTTAAGAGTAGTTTGAAATATTAATTTCTCTATTTCAGGAACTTTTGTGGGGAGAATTAAATGTCAGGCAGGTAATATTAATGGGATTGTAGTAATCTTCGGAAGTGACCAACGGTCACAATGAAACCACATGTAGCAATAAGTTGAAATACTTCCGTGTGCTTAAGTTAAGCTGAATTACTAGCGTGTGTACAATAAGTTGATATATTTAAGAAATAGCGTGTGTACCATAAGTTGAAATATTTAAGAATGGCGTGTGCAGGACTTGAAATTAGAGACGAGTACTTCCACATGGTGAGTACTGTGTGAGTCTCAAACTGTGTATGAGACAAAAGATAAAGAGAAGTACTCGTCCATGGTATCAGTTGAGGACTCGCGTGTGTGATAAGTATGTTCTTAATGTTACTTTGCGTGATATGATTCCGTGTGATGCTAGATTTAAACTCTGAGAGAGAATCAAGGTGAGTCAGCCGTCTATCCAGCAACGCCACTTGGCTTGCATTGCACAGGAAGACGTGCATATATCTCCAGAGTTCACAGTAGGAAAGTAGAATTACGAAGTGGGGCAGTGTCGTGTGAAACTGGGATAAATATTAATTGAAGTGGGAAAGCTGAAAGTGATAGTGTTGTGACTGTTTAGTGTTTTATATTCCTTATTGCAGTGTGATGTATGTCATGTAATTTGGGTATGTGTGGTTTGCATGGGAGAGTAGCGAGGTAGTTTCAAAAGATTAGTGGGTTATGCTTGTTCCTTCGGTACCGCTCGGTCTGGAGGAAAGTTTCGTGATGATGATTGTGAGAGTCGAAGTGTGAGGTATAATAAAAGATCCACCATCCTATCCAGAAAGTGCACTGTAGCGTTAAAATAATTACGAGACCATAATATAGAGATTCACCATTGTAAAGCCATGCCCACTGGGCGGAATTTCTCATGTGTTATTGTTGTAGGTTATAGAATTTGTGTGTTTAGGTTAGAGAATTTATCGGAATAAATAAGATAGTGAAAACAAAAAGATTGGTGGACTTTTCCTTCGAATTGTATGTTGTCATAATGTCCCAAATTTATAATGTGTGCGCCATTCATATTCAATGTGGTGGCCACGTGTTGACAAAAGACGTTAAATAAAAGACAAAAAGGAAATGTGGTATTGCCAGTGCGTAGTGTACAGTCAGAGCTCTGTAAATTACTGATAGTCAGAAGCGTGTTTCCGTTGCGTATTATTCATACAGGAGGATAATTTGTAACTAAATTGTGAGTACGAGAGTCCATGTTACTCGATAAATAAGAATGAATCCACTCGCTTGGCAGACCACTCATCTTGCAGGCCTGACTGCTTGATGCCACAGTATAAGCAAGGCATGTGGGTGCCTCTCAATACAGAGCCTTTATTTCTCTGTACCAATAGATTCCACACTACAGACAATCAATGGCAACCTAAAAAAGCACAAAAAAATCGCTTTAACTCACATTGAACTAATGGACCCTCTCGAATTCACACTTTCACACAACCATTTTAAATTTAACAATAAAAGCTACAAACAAACAGATGGTCTCGCAGTGGGTTCATCTCTTTCCAGATTGCTATCTGAAATATTTATAAGTAACTTAGAAGACAAAATCCTGAATTTCAATCGCCACCTCCTCAAAAATATCATATACTACTACAGATATGTAGATGATACCATAATCTTAATCAAAGGCACTAAAGATGACATCAGTGAGTTGAACCAGTTATGCAACACGTACTCAATCCACAACTCCTCTTGACGCTTAACAGCCCACAAAATGGCAGCATTCCGATACATGGTCAACAGAGCTATCCAACTACCACTCTCTGACGACAAATGTGAACAAAAAATTGAAATAATAAAACAAACAGCTATAGCAAATAGTTATAACAGCTCCACAGTATCCACCCTAAAACACTCAATAATGGCAAAGTAATCACAGGGAAAAAATCAAAAAGAAAATAACATATTCCATGCAATTCCCTTTCTAAGTAACATTTCATTTCAGACTGCCAATGTCTTCAAATGAAAAGGCATAAGCATATCCTTTACCACAGACAACAAGATTGAACAGAAGTTACCCCACATCAGCACACGAAACCCATTTCATCACACAGGTGTGTACAAAATTGAATGTTTGGACAATGATTGCTTCTCCATAGACCAGACAGGCAGATTATTTGAGATGAGATTCAAAGAACATATGGCAGCTCTAAAAAACAAGAAAATACCACACATCAGCAATAACCACCCACCTGCATGAAACAAAACACAATGTTAACAACACAAGTATCAGCATAATACACATCCAACCTAATAGCAGAAAACTAGACGTCCTTGAAACACTCCAAACATACAAACACCAAACAAAACAATCTGAATCCATCTTAACTAACAATATATACAATGCCATCATCTCTGTTTTCAGCAACTGCAATGGACACATATATACAAACACACACATACACACACACACACACACACACACACACACACAAAACACCTTAATATTTACCATAAATATTTAGTTATGTTACCATGACAGCCACCAAATGTGCAAGAGATTGACCTCATTTACAGATATACCGTCACACCAACAGCTTGTATCACTTGGCAACTTGAATTCATATGTTGGTCAACTACTGGCACAAATTGTACATACATCTGCATATTTTAAAGCATTAACCACTGTATTACCCCAACATTTAGGCAGTTATTACCTGTAACGGATATAATCTCAAACCCCCTGCTTTGTAAAGTTTGCCCTCATACAATCACTGTTTCCACCCTCTCTCTCCCTCTAAATTTCTCTTTCTCTTCCTCTGTCTCCAGCCTTTCATATCTATCTGTGAATCTCAACCAAAATTTTTGTGTGGTATAATTTTACCACTCTAGCCAATATAATTATTGTACTCAAAGTTTGTAACATGTCACCTGTCACATGTAAAAACGAGTATGAAGTTTTAGCTACTTTAACTTGTCAAAATCGGATTTATGTACTACCTGAAGTATTCATTCAAATGTATGTATTCCAGACCTCAAAACAAACATCTCCAAATCATTTAAAATTTATTCTGTAATAATATTGTTACGATGTAAATCTTTTTTTATACTTTGTGATAATGTTTTCTCTTCTGCTATACGGTCCTCGCACCCTATAGTTTCCAGGCGCCGTTTACATGTGATGTGTTGCGACAGTGAAATGAACCTGTGACCTCTGGAAGTACTCTGTTTTACTTATTTTATATTTGACGTTAGATATATGTTTAATTTTTGGCAAAAGAAACCCATAACCATGATCAGAAATAGCGTTTTGTTTCTCCACCAAACAGTGCCACAAGTTCCCTAACACAACACACAAACAAATGTCATACTAACAAATATAAATCCGCCTGATGATGGAGGTTTAAACCTTTGAAACGTGTCGTGGAGATAAACAAACAGTGACTGGTAACAGGGAACTTGTTGTTTCATTTAATAAACATCTCAGTAATGGATAGGGGATGCCCAGTCCTGGGCTCTTGAAATTGTGGGAGGCTGCCGAATGCTCTGAATTTGCAGGAAAACGATGTTACTTGACGTGAAACCTGCCACTATTGGGTAACACATAGATATTTTGAGTTAGAAGGAGACACCGAATGTTGATGCCGAACACCTCACTGGCCAAAAAAGAGATACAGAGAGCGGCGTGTCACAAGGTTCCTAGGTTTTCTTTTTTTTTGCGTGTTGTAGGACACAAGTCACTTGCTAACCGCTCTGGCAGGGCTCGGAAGATTTGGAGCCAAACTAATCAAATACAGTGAAAGATGGAAATCGCAGGAGTGTAAGGTTTCCTGTTACTTCACATTCGATTGGAAACTGGATGGGAAAGTAAAGTTCTGAGATCAAGATCAAGATGTAGAGCCTCCCTCCAACTTCCGACTTCAGTGCTGACAGGCACAGCAGAGCCAGCCTCCTGAGACGATACATTGGGGATTTAGAATCATTTTGGGGTAATTTGGACATCGCTACTGCTGAGATTCGTTGGTTCCACAAATGATCGATTCTACAGTTCCTTGAACCATCGCATGCAGTACTATGGTGAGATCGCGTCGCATCTGCGAGACGGAGCATAGGGAAATTAGAGTCACCTTATCGTAATCTGATTGTTTCAAGTTTAACTTCGATGTTCTGTTTTTGTCAGAAATGAACACTTTGCTTTTAACTTCACCCACAGGTTTGACGCTCTTCCTTTCTGTAGTATGAGTCACTTACATTAAACTTACAACAACCACTAGGCATTCTGCGATTATAAATAAATTTCTTGCGAGACTATTAGCTTTTTCCCCCGGCTCCTATATCAGATATGCCAATAATATTAGAGTAATGATGCCACAGATTGCCATTCAGTTCTGTGTTTATGATTTGCCACGTTAATGTTGCCACTGGTTAATATTCACTTTACAGCAATAAATAAAAGTCATTATAACTCTCGGTTCATTTAATATACGTAAGTACCTCCACCATAGTTTTGGAGGGCACATTCGCATTTTTGGATGGCACATTCGCATACGTTTTATCAGTGCCCACCGGAAATGAATTCATTAACTGGGATCGTAAGCCGCCCTTTGAGTAGAGAGAAGACTAAATACAAAACTTACTGCCACATAGTGAACAGCTCATTTGTGAACTAACTTCCCTATCTATCGTCCAGGTAACTGATATTCTCGATACATATGCATTGAGCCGCTGCAATGGAATGACTTTTTCAAACACTGTTACAAGTGTAAATAACCTGTATATTGCCTGGAGGAGTCGAGGCGACGATCTTCTATGGCGGTGGTGCTTGAAAGTATCATTCAACCGGCCTCTTCACACGAATTACTCCACTGAATTTCTTCGTTTCACAATCAGACATCTCAGAGCATTCACATTATGTTACGTTGCAATATGCTGAGAGTGCTTTCATCGTAGGCGCTCTTATAACAATTTGGAAATAATTTTGTCTCAGTTTGTCTCCAGGGTGTACGTACTTCGGCAGCTACCAACTAACTGACGTTTTCTTGGCGCGCTAACTTCGCGCCCTCACACTTTTACATTTGGCGTGCTTAAACCACCTGTACCCTAAGGGACTTCCTCCACCTTTTGTTTATAATTACCGAATCTCTATGTATGAATCAGTCAAGTGACAAGTTCGTTTTTTTATGTCAGAATTATAAAAAATAGACCTCTTAATTACATTCATTGAAATGAATACGTAGGCCTATGTTTGAGACTATTCAATAATACTAATACATCAATATTTACTTATATGGCACAAAAGTGTTATTGTTACAAGATCAATGAAAGTTACTTAGTCACATGTTCCATAGATCATTTCAATGACTCTTTTTTCGAAATGATGTTGGATGAGTCAGTTTACAGAATATGTACCCCAGGGAAGTGTGACAGGACAGCTGTTATATTCTACAATGAAGCGCCAACAGGCTGAATACGGCCCTACGGTCGGCAACACCTATGGAAGACAATAAGCGTCTGGTGCGGTCGTTGGTCGGTTACTGCTGCTACAATGGCACTCTATCAAGATTTGAGTTTGAACGTGGCGTTATAGTCGGCGCACAAGCGATGGAAGCAGCATCTCCGATGTAGCGAGGAAGTGGGGATTTTTCCCGTACATCCATTTCAAGAGTGCACGCCGAATATCACGAATCCAGTAACACATCAAATCTCCTACATCGCTGCGGCCTGCGAGAGATCCTGCGAGAACGGGACCAACCATGACTGAAGAGAATCGTCCAACGTGACAGAAGTGCAGCCCTTTCGCAAACTGCTGCAGATTTCAAAGCTGGGCCATCAAAAAGTGTCAGAGTGCCAACCATTCAACGAAACGTCATCGATATGGCATTTTGGAGCCGAAGACCCACTCGTGTACCCTCTATGATTGAACAAAACAAAGCTCTACGCCTCGCCTGGGCCCGTCAACACCGACATTGGACTGTCGATAACTGTAAACATGTTGTCTGGTCGGACGAGTCTCGTTTCAAATTGTATTGAACGGATGGAGTGTACGGGTATAGCTACAACCTCATGAATCCAAGGACCCTGCATGTCTGCAGGGGTCTGTTCAAGCTGTTGAAGACTCTGCATTGGTGTGAGGAGTGTGCAGTAGGAGTGATATGGGATCCCTGATACGTCTAAATACGTCTCTGACAGCTGCCGCGTATGTAAGTGCATTCCGATGGACTTGGACAATTCCGGCAGGACAATGCCACACTCGACACGTCCAGAATTTCTATAGAGTGGCTCCAGGAACACTCTTCTGAGTTTAACACTTCCGCTGGCCACCAAACTCCCCAGACATGAGCATTAATGCGCTTATCTGGAATGCCTTGCAATGTGCTGTTCAGAAGAGATCTCCACCTCCTCGTACTCTTACGGATTTAAGGACTGCCCTGTAGGATTCAGGGTGTCAACTCCCTCCAGCACTACTTCAGGCCTTAGTTGAGTCCATGTCACATCGTGTTGCGGCACTTATGCGTGCTCGCGGGGGTCCTACACAATATTAGGCAGGTGTACCAGTTTCTTTTGCTCTTCAGGGTGTGTACATAAGTGATCTGGTGGACGGGGTGGGCAGCAATCTGCGGTTGTTTACTGATGATGCTGTGGTGTGCCGGAAGGTGTCGAAGCTAAGTGACTTTAGGCCTACACAGGATTACTTAAACAAAATTTCTAATTTGGGTGATGAATGGCAGCACGCTCTAAATGTAGAAAAATTTAAGTTAAAGATGATTGTAGTGAGGAAGGCGAATTGTCAGCTTCATTTTATTCAGAGAATTTTGGGAAAGAGTGGTTCATCTGTAAAGGAGACTACATACAGAACGCTAGTTTCACTTATTCCTGAGTACTGATCATGTGCTAGGGATCCGCACCAAATCGGATGAAAGCAGTTCAAACAACACAAGTCTTGCAGATATGCTTCCGGAACCCAAATGAGAATTCCTGGAGAGAAGGTAACTTTTCTTTTTCTCTTTTTTTTTTCGAGGGGCACTTCTGAGAAAATTTAGAGAACCTGTATGTGAAGGTCACTGCGGAACGATTCTACTCCCACCAATATACATTTCATACGAGAAAGTAGGGCTCATATGGAGACATATGGACAGTCATTTTTTCCTGGCTTTACTTGCGAGTGGAACAGGAAAAGAAAATCCTAATAGTCATACAAAGTACCCTCCGCCACGCTCCGTACGGTCACTTGCTGTATATGTATGTAGATGCAAATGTAGATATGTGTACATGATAAATGTCAACATTAATGAATATATTATTTTGTGGTCCTTCTCGTGCAACTGCACTTACAAACGATTTTATTTTTCTGGACTATCAATTTTTAAACAGAAGTTCGCCCATGGAATAGGAGCTGTCCAGGAGAGATGTTTTTAGGTTAGATTTAAAACTTGCTGTGCTACGTGTCGGGGAGTTTATGTTTTTGAAGAAATGATCAAAATTTGTATTGCTGAATATTGAAATTTTTTCTGTCACTGACAGCCTAAATAATGGGAAAAAAGAAGTCATTTTCTCCACTGGTATTGTAGGTAAGGAAAGCACTGTTCTTCTCAAATTGTGACAGATTATTTGTGGCGATTTTCATTAGTGAATATATGTACTGTTTCTGGTCAGTTAAACTGACTACCTTCTTTAAAAGGTACCTACATGACATTTTCGGCTGAACACCACATATTACTCTTACTGTTCCTTTTTGTGCAATTAATACCATTTTTCTAAGTGGTGAGTTACCCCAGGTTCTAATTTCGCATGTCATTGTTGAATGGCAGTATGCAAAATATGTCAGGACGTTAAACCATTTGTTTCCAAGACTAGCAATGATCAAAGAGCAAAATTAGCTGAACGTAATTGTTTCAGGAGCTCAGTAATACGCTTCTTCCAGTTCAAGTTTTCATACATGTGTACTGACTGCTGTTCTTGTGCTACATCAATTTTTGGGATGAATGTATTAGTTGTACAAAACTGATATAGTGTATTTCTCAAGACTAAGAGATAGTCCATTTCCTCAGAACTGCTTAGTATTTGTCTGGAAGACACCATTAACAATCTCTTCTGTTGCTTTCTCTCTATTGAGATTTATTATAACACTAGTGTATTCTGCCAAGGTACCAATTCACCCGAAAGTGAAATGAGAGGTCTTTCACGTATATAAGGGAAAGGATTGGAATCAAAATTGAACCCTGTGGGACTCCCTTTGTCATTTATCCCGTCACTAAAATTTTCTACTGTCACAACATTGTTTGGATTATTCACCACAACTTGTTGCTTTTTTTTTATAAGTAATCTTCAAATCAGTTACATATAAAGCAATCAGTAGAAAGAAACAAGAGTTTTTCCAAGTGTTTAATATGATGTTCACAATCGAATCCCCTGGAAAGACCACAAGAAAATAGCCACTGGCGATATTTTATGATTGAAGGTTTGTAATATTTGATGAGTGAGTGTGTTAGCAGAGTTCTCAGTTGAGCAATATTCTCGAATTTAAACGTGTGATATGCTACGTAAATTGCTTCTGCTCGAATGTGAGACTGCTCTTCATTACATTACGTTTTCGAGTATTTTTGGAATACGATATCAGTAAGGAAACTGAAGGATATTTAATCAAGTTTTCGTTGTCATTTTTCTTACCAACAGGTTTAACAATTACATATTTTAACCTGTCAGGAAAAAATCCTTTTCTCTGTGGTGGAGTGCGCATATCACTAAGGACATTACTTATTAATTTCGAACAACTTTTCAGAATTGTGTTCAAGTTCCATCAATATCATATGAGCTTCTGTATCATAAATTGTTTGTAAATCTATTAATCTCAGTGAAGGATTTTCGTGCTACTTTCACTTGCTTCAAGTTTTGTGGAACGACACTTTTTAGCACACTTACACAAAGTATTGGTATTACAAATTTTCCACCGTTTTGAATCAGTTAAATTAATGTCTCGTGTTGCAATTTGCCTATTATCTACAGGCACCTGAACTTGAGGAGTAGGACATTTGCAAAGATGCCTAAAGATTGGGCTTTACTGGGTGGTACATAGAAAAGATTTCATCAGTAAAATTCATCGTCAGAGCTTGTACTCTGACATGGACTGACTGAATCTCAATGTGACGGCGCAGTACCGCCATATGTTCGTTATAAGCAATACGTTTACGCAAGTTTTATACGGTTTTAGTTGCAAGAACGTGACAGTTAGTGCCAGGGGACTTTGAAACTGAAATACGGAAGCTACAAAACAAAGGAGAAATAAAGAAACCGTGTGATTCGCAATTCAGCATTTTATTTCCGGAGAGCGAGGGGCTCGCAATTTATTTGGGCCGGGATGAAAGTCCTCCCCAGCTGACAATGAAGTGGAGTTCAATTACCCACATCTTCCCTCTTGCACACCATTAAAACAACTCAGGGGAATACATTTGGCTCTGCTATTGACCGGTATTGAAATACAAGCCCTGCGGTGGGTGGGGAAGAGGGGAGGTGGGAGGGGAAGCGAGCACATTGCCCCGCGCATCTGGCAACATCCTCTTCCCCCTAGTCCCCTCCCACTTGCCCCACCCCCCTCCCCCGCCTTCCGACTGGAATGCACCCATGCGGCCCGGCAGCGGAAACAGAGTCGGTTCTGTCCCCGGAGAGGGGCAATCGAGGACGCTAAGAGAGAGCGGAGTGGGAGGGAGGCAGGGCAGTAACTGCTAGTGAGGATCATCCAGATAAATTCCGATGTGGCTGGGCGCCCTCTCCCCTCCCGAAAAGGAAAAGAAAGATATCCGCACGAGGAGCCCGCGTCGGTGGGGGGGAGAGTAGGAAATTTGAGTTAAGCTGGCTAAGGTTTTAAAGGAAATGGAATCAGAATATAGTGGAGCGGGGATGACGTTTCTGGCGGAAAAGCTTGCGCTCGCCACGGGATTTTGATGGATGGCTGGGCCCCCCTGCGGACGCGTCCCCTCGGCGGGCACGCCCCTGGCGGAGCCGCACGCAGCTCGCGCGTCCGTGCCGTGGCCGAGGCGCCGGTGTAATCCGACAGTTGGGCGCGCAGCTAGCAACGGCTGCTGGCGAAGCGCTGCACTGCCTCCCACCGCGAAAGGGCCGGCTTGTTCTGAGCACCCCACGGTCTCCACAACTGAATTTATTGTGCAACTCATTCAGCCACGAAGAGCTATTGTTGTCAAGCCAAAAATAAACTAGCTGGAACTGAACAATGAACACGTTATAGACGCAGTGGCCTTATTAAGCGACTGAAAATTTTTTATTACTGTCCTTTCGGTCGTTCCCGTGGAGCTACAGCGTCCAGCCACATGATATTGACCTCCAGCTATGTTCGACGTGGTGATCGTTATTGTTGTGTTGGCAGAAGAGCCAACACCGTGTTACTAGAGGAAGCTGAAATGCATGCATTTTAGCTCACGCGTGAGGAGGGGAGGACTATACTGACGTGAGGTCTGGAACATGACAAGGAATTAGAATTCAGAAAGCGGACGTAATAAGTTTGATACTTAAATTTCATCCATTGATGATGAACGTCGCTCTTGACGGTACATGAGTCACAATATTATCTCGTCAGAAGACATAGTAACTGCATATGGCGCCTTGCTAGGTCTTACCAAATGACGTAGCTGAAGGCTATGCGAAACTGTCGTCTCTGCAAATGAGAGCCTCTGTAGTCAGTGAACCATCGCTAGCAAAGTCGGCTGTACAAATGGGGCGAGTGCTAGGGAGTCTCTCTAGACTAGACCTGCCGTGTGGCGGCGCTCGGTCTGCTATCACTGATAGTGCCGACACGCGGGTCCGACGTATACTAACGGACCGCAGCCGATTTGAATGCTACCACCTAGCAAGTGTGGTGTCTGGCGGTGACCCCACACTTATAGCTTACACACAGGGGTTCATAACGGCGGTTCCTGTCCAGGTAAGGCGTAGCACTACAGGCAAAAACAGAACCTCCAAAATAACTAATTACACTACTGGCCATTAAAATTGATACACCACGATCATGACGTGCTACAGACGCGAAATTTAACCGACAGGAAGAAGATGCTGTGATATGCAAATGATTAGAATTGCAGAGTATTCACACAAGGTTGGCGCCGGTGGCGACACCACAACATGATGACATGAGGAAAATGACCAAACCGATTTCTCATACACAAACAGCAGTTGACCGGCGTTGCATGGTGCAACGTTGTTTTCATGCCCCGTGTAAGGAGGAGAAATGCGTACCATCGCGTTTCCGCCTTTGATAAAGGTCGGATTGTAGCCTATCGCGATTGCGGTTAATCGTATCGCGACATTGCTGCTCGCGTTGGTCGAGATCCAATGACTGTTGGCAGAATATGAAATCGTTAGGTTCAGGAGAGTAATACGGAACGCCGTGCTGGATCCCAACGGCCTCGTATCACTAGCAGTCGAGATGACAGGCATCTTATCCGCATGGCTGCAACAGATCGTGCGGCCACGTCTCGATCCTTGAGTCAACAGATGGGGACGTTTGCAAGACACCAACCATCTGCACGAACAGTTCGACGACGTTTGCAGCAGCATGGACTATCACCTCAGAGACCATGTCTGCGGTTACCCTTGACGCTGCATCACAGACAGGAGGGCCTGCGATGGTGTGCTCAACGACGAACTTGGGTGCACGAATGGCGAATTGTCATTTTTTCGGATGAATTCAGGTTCTGTTTACAGCATCATTATGGTCGCATCCGTGTTTGGCGACATCGCGGTGAACGCACATTGGAAGCGTGTATTCGTCATCGCCATACTGGCGTATCGCCGGCGTGATGGTATGGGGTGCCATTGGTTACACATCTCGGTCACCTCTTGTTCGCATTGACGGCACTTTGAATCGTTCACGTTACATTTCAGATATGTTACGATCCGTGGCTCTACCCTTCATTCGATCCCTGCGAAACCCTCCCAGGATAATGTACGACCGCATGTTGCAGATCGTGACGGGCCTTTCTGGATACAGAAAATGTTCGACTTCTGCCCTGGCCAGCACATTATAAATGACTGTGCTTAAACTGACACACAATATTTTTAGTACAACGCAATCTGACTTTTAATAATCCCTACAAAAAATGGCCCTGACTAACAATAACCTATACCTTTCATGGATCACTTACCTCACAAAAATCTTCGTTACTCAAACTACTGCAATACAGCGAGCGCCAATACTGCCAGCTAAATAAAAGAGTCTAACTACTGAACGCACTAACTGCTGATAGGCATAGTTAGCAAATGAAAGATTTTGATAGAGAACAAACAATGTATTTACCTTAATAGTGTTCAAAAGTCATAATATATATACAGGGTGTTACAAAAAGGTACGGCCAAACTTTCAGGAAACATTCCTCATACACAAAGAAAGAAAATGTGTTATGTGGACATCTGTCCGGAAACGCTTACTTTCCATGTTAGAGCTCATTTTATTACTTCTCTTCAACTCATTTTAATCATGGAATGGAAACACACAGCAACAGAAAGTACCAGCGTGACTTCAAACACTTTGTTACAGGAAATGTTCAAAATGTCCTCCGTTAGCGAGGATACATGCATCCACCCTCCGTCGCATGGAATCCCTGATGCGCTGATGCTCCCTTGGAGAATGGCGTATTGTATCACAGCCGTCCACAATACGAGCACGAAGAGTCTCTACATTTGGTACCGGGGTTGCGTAGACAAGAGCTTTCAAATGCGCCCATAAATGAAAGTCAAGAGGGTTGAGGTCAGGAGAGCGTGGAAGCCATGCAATTGGTCCGCCTCTACCAATCCATCGGTCACCGAATCTGTTGTTGAGAAGCGTACGAACACTTCGACTGAAATGTGCAGGAGCTCCATCGTGCATGAACCACATCTTATGTCGTACTTGTAAAAGCACATGTTCTAGCAGCATAGGTTATCCCGTATGAAATGATGATAACGTGCTCCATTGAGCGTAGGTGGAAGAACATGGGGCCCAATCAAGACATCACCAACAATGCCTGCCCAAACGTTCAGAGAAAATCTGTGTTGATGACGTGATTGCACAATTGCGTGCGGATTCTCGTCAATTGTTCCAACTGGCGGTGAATCGGGGAAGTACAGTACATACTGACGAAACTAAAATGAGCTCTAACATGGAAATTAAGCGTTTCCGGACACATGTCCACATAACATCTTTTCTTTATTTGTGTGTGAGGAATGTTTCCTGAAAGTTTGGCCGTACCTTTTTGTAACACCCTGTATATCAGTACATGACATCCAGTCTTACAAATTTACTGTCTCTGATGGACACACGTCCAGATCATCCGCTCTCAAAATTCCCCCATCTCTCCCCACATCCACCACTGCTGGCGGCTCACTTCCAACTGTGCAACGCTATGTGCTGTTAACAGCCAACTGCCCAACACTACAATAGCATGTACTCCAACAATGCAAACCAACCACAGCCTTCACACAGCACAGTCAGTGATTTTCATATAGGGCGCTACGTGGAGTTACCAACATAAAAACCTAAACAGCCTACTTACGTAGCCCCCATGCAACCCACAAAAAATTTTACAAATTGTTTTGGGCAGTGGCCAATACAGAGCTGAAATAATTTTTCATAATTACAATAACAAAGAAATCAAATGCACACACTTATTGATACAGTGCTGTTCAAAAGCTAAAATTTTCTCACAGTCCATAAAGACAGTCCATAAAGACAGTCCATAAAGACAGTCCATAAAGACAGTCCTGAACATTCATTGCAGTAAAATTGCAGTGTTTTTTTTTCTCTCAAAGTCTGAGCAGTAAAAGAAAACGCACACGCAAGTAGTGGATTTCCGTGCAGTCTTGAAGAAGTAGTGTTGTCCTTCCAACGGAAGGACAGTGCTACTCTTGACATGCAGACAGGTAACGACCCATAACAGACCAAACCCACAACAGACCAAACCCACAACAGACCAAACCCACAACAGACCAAACACACAACAGACCAAACCCACAACAGACCAAACCCACAACAGACCAAACCCACAACAGACCAAACCCACAACAGACCAAACCCACAACAGACCAAACCCACAACAGACCAAACCCACAACAGACCAAACCAACAACAGAGTCATCCGAAGTTTTGAAGCCTATTGGTAGGTAGGTCATCACACAGCAGACCCACTGTAGTCCTGGTAGAGATTATGGTATTGGTGGGCCATCAGAGGTACAGATCCACTGCAGTCCTTGTAGAGACAGCCAGCAGCCATCTGTTGCAACTGTGCAGGTGCACAATCACCATCAAAGAGTCTTGCGGATAATATAGCAAGTCCATGAACCACCACTTGTGCACTGAGAAAAATTTTTTTTTTGAAATGTCCTTAGAACCAGCAATGCTGTTAACCAGTCTCTTGCTGAATTATTAACACACGTGCAAACACTAACAGTCCCAACTTCTCACATATTGTGCATATACTATCACCAACAGAAATGTGTTCAGTGAAAGGGAACTTAATTTGAAGAACTGGTGTCTATACAATTATAAATTTACAACATAAGAATACAATTACCAAGGTACAATATACATCATTAAAGAACATAACAATACAGCTAACATTTGTGGTAATACAGGCTTTACAAACGAATAGATATACATCAGTGTTACAGGAATTATGACATAAGTAAATACATAAAATATCAGAATAGCTTTCGAAAATAGTGTCTAAACATCTTTACAAAGTAAATAACATAGTATTGGAAAAATTTTATAACATAACTCTCATCAGATAAACACAAAGGCAGGAAGAACACAAATACACAAGGGTACACAAACACATAGCGGAATAACACAAAAGGAAAGGACAGGGTTTTTTTTACTGCAGTATTTTGCATACAAAACTTTCTTTACTTCTTGGAGAGCTCCCTTCATTCATCACTATTCCCAAAAAGTCCTACTGATACCTGCTTTCTGTATTCTATTCATATCATCATTCAAAATAATTATTCTTCAATGTACAGTACCCTTTTTTTACATTTTTTTTGTATCACTTCTCAATGCATTTCTTCCAATTCATCAAAACTCATTCTCTTGCATAGCATACCCCCTCTTAAGCTAACTTAAATCTACTGAGCTCAGATGCATTAACTAAGGGACGAGGCAATGCAGCAGCAGAAAACAATTAAAACAAACAGCAATGACAAAAAATGCAAATTGGCAAAGCTAGCAGCAGTAAATCAAAATTAGCAAAGCAAATGCAATATTACAACTAATATAAGGCAATGTGCAGCAAACAAGAAAAATAAATCAGTAGTAAAACTGGCTTAACAGAGTAATACAAAGTGAAATTCAGTAGCACTATGCCTGGCAAACAGCAGCAGCAAATTCAATAACTTATATCTAATCATGACAAACCCACAAGCAGAAAAAGTAGTACACTAAAGACAACAATGCAGATAAGGGAAATGTCTATTCACATCTTAATGTCTATTTCATTAAAGTGGTGCATCACAACTTATTCTACAAAAAAAATTACCAAGTACTTGAAAAGAAAATTATGTATGCAGTTACTGTTATTAGTCCCTTCTTATTGTTCTTTCCTTTCCAAGTGCTCCTTTTTCGAAAAATGTGGATCATAAAATTATTATTTAATGAATCCGTTGACAGAAAGTGTTCACATTAGCAAATGCATTTAATTTTATTTGATAAAACCAATGCTGAAACACAGCTGGAAAACATATCAAATGAAATAAGCAACTACGTAAAGCAAACCACAGAAACATCATTCAATAGCCATGTGGCATTTCATAAATCAGTAGAAATTCTCTCAACTTTCGTAGAAAGACACTTGTCATAATCAGGTGTGCAGATGTAAGAATTCTTCCCATCAATTCATAATAATTTCAGTAAGTAGCACAAAGTATGTCCTCCACAGTATTATCATATGTTTCCAAGTAATAGCGTGTCATATCTGCGATTTTTCTACAAAGGAATGTCGATAGAGAGGTTAATGGTCTCTTTTTCTCTCCACCTAATGGCTTTTTTTTCCAGGCAGGTGGCACAGCCGGGCACCCGCAATGCATTACATCAAGGTCACTTAGGTTTCTTACCGAAATATTTATGACAACAGTTTGTGCTACAGTGACAGTCTCATATAGAAAAATTTCACAGGTTGAGAATTTGCGTTACAAATGTGTAGAAACAAAATCCTGTAAATATAACAATGTCCAAAAAAATTTCGCCGGCATAGTGATACATTCAGGCATATACACACATTTCATAACTCAAAGTACGATTCTTAGTTTCCAACATCCTTTTTCACAAACCAGAGTCTCTAACCACTACTCATTAGTTCTTACTTTATTACACATATACATATTCGTAGACACTTCTTCAATATTTCCTCAGAATAGATACATAGCATAATCAAATTCCTAATATAGCATTAGCTTATTGATCATAAACATACCTCAACAGCATAATACACATTGTCATCTTAATAATATCATAAAAACTCAGCCAAATCTCAAAAATGTCAGTTTTCTGCAATAATTTCAAAACCTAATAAAATTCTCTGTTCATTTCAGTAGTGTCATCTACCTCAATCTTACTTTAAAATCATGATCCCATACCAAATACATCATTCAAAGCTTTCATAGTATCACAATGGTCCCGAAAAAATATCAACAGTTCACACAGTACAGACAAAATACAATTTCGTAAGTATGAAGTTATCCAACTGTGTAATTACGTAAACATGTATCACTGTCGTAGTAAAAAAATGTCTCTCTCAGTTAAATGATCAGATAGCTGTGTAATTTATGTGTTAGAGAAACATGGTATCAGTATGTAAAGTTGTATAAGCAAATACCATATTAGCTAGGGCTCCTTGTGCTTGCCAAACATGGTACACAAAGTAGGCGTGTATCCCCCTGACTGTGCTTAAACTGACACTCAACATTTTTAGCACAACGCAATCTGACTTAATAATCCCTACAAAACAATGGCCCTGACTAACAATAACCTATACCTTTCACGATACACTTACTGCACAAAAATCTTCGTTACTCGAATTACTGCAATATAGCGAGCGCCAATACTGCCAGCTAAATAAAAGATTCTGACTACTGAACGTGCTAACTACTGATAGGCATAGTTAGCAAATGAAAGATTTTGATAGAGAACAAACAATGTATTTACCTTAATTGTGTTCAAAAGTCATAATATACATATATCAGTTCATGACATCCAGTCTTACAAATTTACTGTCTCTGATGGACACACGTCCAGATCATCCGCTCTCAAAACTCCACCATCTCTCTCCCCACATCCACCACTGCTGGCGGCTCATCTTCAACTGCGCAACGCTAGGCGCTTTTAACAGCCAACTGCCTAACGCTACAATAGCATATACTCCAACAATACAAACCAACCACAGCCTTCACACAGCACAGTCAGTGATTTTCTTATAGAGCGCTACGTGGCGTTACCAACATAAAAACCTAAACAGCCTACTTACAGAAGTCTCGCGTACAGACGTATGACACAAGTGATACCCAACCACCTGACCACATTCGAAGTCCGTGCGTTCCGCGGAGTGCCCCATTCTGCTCTCTCACGATGTCTAATGACTACTGAGGTCGCTGATATGGAGTACCTGGCAAAAGGTGGTAGCACAGTACGCCTAATATGAAAAACGTATGTTTTAGTGGGGATCCGGATACTTTTGATCACATTGAATTTGAAAAAATAAAGTAAGATGTTTCTGACAACTTTGAATGTAATCTATTTCAATTATATACCCATTGTGACACGACTATGGCCAGTGGCCTACGTCTCAGAAAATTATGCCTACATCGTAGTCGAGGGAACCAGGGGCTATGATACTGATACGCTACAGTAATATCTGTTGTCAGTACATGACTATTCATCATGCGTAAATTAAGAGGTATGCGGTTCATCGTTTCTCGCCTATCCGCGCCATTCTGCTCATTATTGTGGCTAAGATCAAGCATTACATTCTTCCGTAAGCATGTGTTTCCCACAGAATGATTTGTTTATTGTCGTCACTTTAAACGTACGGTACTTTTCCCGTTCACACCACTTCACGTGTTGTGTGTGCACTCTGTCTGAAGATAGAGTCTTTTTTCCTGTCCTGTGAACTTAAAGTGTCAGCAGGCAAGTGTCTCGTGAAAGGGTCAGATTTAGAAAATACGATTCAGGTGCTCAAAAGGTCGAGAAAAAACTACATCATGAACAGTCTTTGAACTCACAAAATGGCGCTTAAGGAAAATTTCTTCGACCAACAATTTCAGACAGGGAGACTAAAGTGTGCTTAAATGACGATGCCATTAAAAGTAGCCTCTCATCTTCTGGTACTTTAGATACAAGTGAACATGAGAATTGGAATGCGGACCTCCTGGTATTTCACATTCAGGTAGACCTAGTAATAGCAAGTGTGAAGTAGTCACAAATTCAGACCCAGGCACTTGGCCTAATACGTTAACATCTTCCCTGATAAATGCAATAGTAAGTTCTGAGAATGGCTTAAATGAGAACAGAAGAAAATTGTCAACTTACTTTTACCTAAGAACTTTTCCAAATGGAGAAAAACGGACCGTAAATGCTTTGTGTCTTCGAAATCTATCGACAGTTTTTTTTGGTTTTTTTTATTTTATTTTTTTTTTGTAAAATTTTTGGATGTACTTCAAACAAGCTGTCAAGTGATGGAGTCTGGGTTCATTTAGGAAATCGACATAAAGAGCATAAACAATCATTTAACCACATTAACTGCACAAAGAAATAGATAGAATGTGAGATACGTTTGAAACAAAAAAGTGGAAAAATTGATATTGATCAAATTGATCTTAAACTACTGGAAAAAGAGAAGAAACATTGGTGTAAGGTTCTAAAGAGAATTACACTGACCTTCATGTACCTAGCTCAACGTAATATGGCCTTAAGGGGAGCCAGCTACAAGCTCCATCAAGGAAGTAATGGTAAATTTCTTGGTTTGATTGAAATGATAGCAGACTTTGACCCTGTTTTGCAGGAACATTTAAGGCTAATATAAACTTAAGAAATTCATGACCATTATCTTGGGAGAAACATTCAAAATGAACTCATAAGTTTGCTTGCCAACATAGTAAAAAACAGCATCGTTAATTTTGTAAAAGAAAGTAAATATTTTTCTGTCATACTTGTTAACATCGAGTATAGATTTGTGTCAGGAAATCTTTTCTGAAAGTATTTGTATGGAGTGTAGCCATGTATGGAAGTGAAACATGGTCGATAAGTAGTTTGGACAAGAATAGAATAGAAGCTTTCGAAATGTGGTGCTACAGAAGAATGCTGAAGATCAGATGGGTAGATCACATAACTAATGAGGAGGCATTGAATAGAAGAGGAATTTGTGGCACAATTTGGCAAGAAGAAGGGACCGGTCGGTAGTACATGTTCTGAGGCATCAAGGGATCACAAATTTAGCATTGGAGGGCAGCGTGGAGGGTAAATATCGTAGAGGGAGACCAAGAGATTACACTAAGCAGATTCAGAAAGATGTAGGTTGTAGTAAGTACTGGGGGACGAAGAACCTTGCACAGGGTAGAGTAGCATGGAGAGCTGCATCAAACCAGTCTCAGGACTGAAGACCACAAGGATAACAACAACTTTAATGTACTCCTAGCACAAGCCACAGTGAATAAATGACATTGATTGTTAGGTTTGTAAATTTATGGAAAACGCAGTGACTGTAGAAGAACACTCCCTCGACTTTCTGAATGTTACTTGAAGAAAAGGAGAAATTTGGACTGAAACCCTTTTGTCGAAACTAGCTAAACTAGTACTCGATATTCATGATTGCAGAGGCCAAAGTTACAATAATGGTACAAATAAGAAAGATTATTGAAATAGCGTTCATGCCAGAATCCTAAAGTGTAATCCGAGAGCATTTTATATGACATGTGCCAGCCATAGTCTTAATCTTGTGTTATCAGACACGGGAAAATCTACAGCAAAAGCACTCACATTTTTTAGTGTTCATTCAAAGAGTACACAGGTTTTCAGTGCGTCTAGTCAGAGGTGGGAAACCCTATTGAACTGGGTACCAACTTAAACAGTTTTCAGATACTCGGTGGGAAAGTAGGGTGGAGAGTCTCGAAGGTATAAGGCACCAGAAGAGAGAAGTCGGAGGCGGATTTCCTGAGGTAGGCAGCTGCACTGTTGAATCGAAAACAAAGACCGAAGCACACTCGCTTGCTGTGAACGAATTAGAAAGTGTCGAATTTGCTGTAGGCGTTGTTATATGGTATGGCCTTCTCTGCCATTAACGCAGCAAGTAAGGCACTTCAAGCAGTAAACATTGACGTGAAAGCAGCAACTAAATCCCTCGAAAGTCTAGCGACGTTTATTGAAAATTTCCCCGAAGAAGGTTTTGTTAATGCTCAGATAACAGCGAAAGATATAGCTGAAAGTTTACAGATTTGAAGAAAAGGGAATTAGCAAGAAGGTGAAGCAGACTGACTATGATTGGTTTGCAGAGTTCAGCCTTCAGAGGAGAAATACGAAATTGATTTTTTCTACTGCGTCGTTGATAGTGTTAAGAAGTTTGAAGGGCTTGGTCAACTAGCTAAGTATTCCGAAATATTTGACTTTTTCTTTTCTCCATAATGTTTAAAATACGTACAGGACGAATTACTGAAAGTGCTATGTAAAATCCTTGAAAAAGAGTTCTTTATAAACATAAATGGTTAACGTTCGAAAGACATTGTCGCACCAGACTTTTTGACAAAAATTAAAGTGTTCAGAGAAATGGTACCCCAGGATGTGAAAACTATGTTAATACTGAAGAACTTGAATGACACCGGAATCCCATTTCCCAACATTTGTATTATCTACAGAATTTTACTAACAGTGCCTGTGGCTGTCCCCTCTGCTGAAAGGAGCTTTTCACGTTTAAAGCTTATCCAAAATTATTTCAGAAGCAGCACCTCTCAAGAACGCCTGTTTTCTCTTGCCATGTTGTCAGTGGAACACGACGCGGTTTCAGAATTGAATTTTGAAGATATTATTGATTAATTGGCTCGTCAAAAAACAAGGAAAAGATGTTTTGTGTAAAGTGCGCAAAGCAGAAAACCCTTAAAACCCTTATTGTTTGTAACGTACAACTCATTTAATTTCTTGTATATATAGAGTACAGTCAAGAGATAAAAACATTTAAGTGTATATCATGAAAAAACTTGTAAACCTTATTTTTATTTGATTTTGAATTTCATTAAACTGGAAGGATTCCCACAGCTAAGTTAGTTTTTATTAGTAGCATTTTTGGAATTACCATACCCATTAAGATTCCTTCTCTGATTAATTTTTTCTTGTCACAACAGTAGGTCTATAGGTCTGCTGTAGTAACAGTCTTTTCATGTATTGGTAGTATGTCAATGACAAAACAGAATTCTTCTTAACGTGATGAAGGTGTATAAGCTGTGTTGTAGGAGGGGCAGAGATGGGAAGGGGGGGGGGGGGGTGCAGGAGAGCCCAGCGCAGAAGTTCTGCACATGGCCCCGTGCCAGCTAAGGCCAGCCCTGGTCGCACGATGGACACGTCTCCCTTTGTTCTGGAGATGTTAAGTGACTTACCGTTTGTGACACGTGCCACACTTAAAACTGCACTCCTAATCGCGAGAAGCTACACAAAATACCAGATCTTGTTCTGGGCGGCAGTTTAATCTACACACGCTGTGGTAATCTCTCTACATTTTTTATACTCCTATCTATCGCTTGCGCCTTGTCCTGCAGTTACGCAGGGTCGGCCATGGTTAACCGGATTCGGCATGTTAGTTGTAAGGGGTGGCCGGATGCCCTTCCTCCTCCTGCCGCCACCCCATGCGCCCCAGGACAGAATTAGTATACCCCAGCTGTCTGCGTCTAGTGTAAATCGTGAAATAGTGTGAATGTGTTACAAATGTCTGAGTCGTGTAACTGAGGCGGGACGTGGAGATCAGCCCAGTATTCACATAGTAGGATGTGGAAAACCGCCTAAAAACCACATCCAGGCTGGCCGGCACACCGGCCGTCGCCGTTAATCCGCTGGGCGGATTAGATCCGGGTCTGGCGCGCCTACCTGAGTCCAGGAAGCAGCCCGTTAGCACTTTCGGCTATCCTGGCGGGTACTTTCTTACACTCCCTCATAGCATATTTTATGCACCAGCATTGTATGGTAGGGAGACCCATTCTTATCATCTACATACGTGGCAGCTGATCGAAGTGATCGCCAGATAATGAATATTGATCCCAAAAGAATTTAACGTAATATCTAACACGACAGGTGCATCTCAGTATTAAATAGACTGGATCATAAACCACCCAATAGAGATGTACCCGCTTTTTACAGACTACACGTGATGGTAGTAAACCGCCAATCTTACGAATTCCATCTTAAATTATCCTTACGAAGATATCCTATAAATTAACACATGCTTTCCTAATGTACTAATTAAGACTGAATTAGCTAAGAGCGGAACTCACGTGGCTCAGTGGTCAGCCCAAAACGAAGTGTTGCTATATAGTCTAGGTACTAATAACCGTTTTGTGAAGTGAATGTTTGCAAGTCCAGCACTGCGCCAAACACACGTCTCCCACCTCCGAAGGTCTGGAGCATTGTGACCTCTCTTCCTTTGTGCACTCTATCGTCCCCCTTCCCAAAGGGAAATTCGTAGCACTTACCAATGCTCGGCTTCACCACTTGTTTTCGCGGTGTCGCAAATTTCACCTGCACTAGTGAAGCTACTAAGCCACTATCTCTTCCTAAAAAGAGGCAATCTCTAAAACAGTCAGACTTCCACAATTACCCAAGATCAACAACAGGAGGTGGAAAGATAAGGAAAGGGGACGGATCGGCATCGTGATTAAATAAATAACCACATGTAGAGTCGTTAGAGTGCAACTGTCGAACTGCTGTCACGTCGTAACTAACGCCTTATTTCAACATCTCGACTCCATTTACGATCATAATAAAGCAGTGACAGTTACGAAGCAGTCCACTAACGACGCAATACGGACGTCGCATCAACCTAGATGTACTTGAAAATGCCGATTAAGCCGAAACAGTCTGTCCAGTCTGTCATAAATAAAGATTACTTATTGGAAGCAGCTGTTTGGTGTATGTGCTCTACCAATCATGTCGTTGTCAGACATGTATTACGCTGCTGGCCCTAAAGAAGAAAAATAATGAGATACACAATGCCACTAATGGCTGTACGTTACAAGATGCGAAGCGATAAAGCCAACAATTTAAATGAAACCGTGTCTAATTGACCCCTTTCACCACTCGCAGACGACAGCTGGCAGTACTAGCAGTAGAGGGTATATGACGAGTGTCGGAAGCGCCGAGGGAAGGGGGACGCAGACAATAGTGCAGTCGTTGTTGTAATGCGAAAACGGAGCTGTTTATCTCACTTAGAAAAGGGCATGATCGTTGCCTTTCCGGACACGGGTGGAAGAGTTTCCGAAACGGCTAAGTTTCTAAACTGTTCGTGTACCGCCGTGGTTAATGTACACCGCATTTGGTAAAATGGCGCTATCCAGCACTAGCGCCGACGTAACTGTGGCGCACGCTGACAGAGTGAACGACGGCTGCGGGGATCTGTACTGGTGAATTGACGTGCAACTGTTGTGTAAGTGACCACCCATCTCAACCAAAGGTCTACCAATAGTGTCTACCCATACACGACCGTCGCTACGTATGGACGTGTGCACAAGATGCCGGTTCGTGCACCCAAGCCGAGTGCTGTTCGTCGATGACAAAGGCTGGAATCTGCACGCCAATACCGCAACTGCACGTCCATTGAGTGGAGGCCAGATGTCCTTTTCAGATGAATCACGCTTAATGCTCCATCGGACAGACGGCCGTTGGATACTCAGGAGGGTCTTGGCCAGAAGAAGGAGCGTTCTAGTCTGGGTGCCTATTCTATAGCTTTCCGCCATTGTGCCGATCGTTTCCGTACTCAAGAGTACCGAATGGTCTAGTACTCTAATTAGAGTCCCATCTTTAATCAGTATGCATTTCGGTAGCGATACCGTTCGGGTCTAGAGAACCGAAGTGCTGTTGTCGGTTCGCGTCGCGCAAGCCAATCAAAAGCAAGCGACTGCAGATCCACGCATGCGCACTGCAGCTCGTATGGCACCACGAACACAACGAGGCTAGCAGACGACACAGGCGCGCTATTCCGCGAAGTACGGTACCGAAAATTGCGTTTATGTTGCCATAACGCATGACGCAGCATTCCATCGAGCTGACGTACCCGCCTTCATCGTTCTTGCCTCCTCCTTAACAGTATCAAGCGCAGTGTATCCATTTCCATGATTCTCAGCTGAAATGCATAGAAATTTTTATACTTTTCCTGAGCTCATGTTTCCATGCATGCATACTAACGATAGCGTATTTGACTGTATTCTGAGGATGGTCGTATACGCTGCATTATGTCATCTTATTCTCATTCACACTGACATCGTGTTTTGGATATTACATTTGGGAAAATGAGTTAGGAATAGTGTGTAGTACCACATTGTACTAATACATCTATAAAAACACCTGAATAATTGATTCTGAGAGTTTCAAAGAATAAGAAGATAAACAGAATGTGGTTATAACTCGCTCCTAGAGATCCAAATGATTAAGTAGCCCACTTCCCTATATGATGGGTCTTAAAAACAAAATTGAAAAAACACGTTTTTCTAGAGTTCCTGCAGTTCGTCGAAGTTTATAACATGCATCTCATGAATGAAAATATATCGTATATGGTGCTAGAGTCTAAAAATACTACGGTGGAGGTCTTTCATCTCTATTTACTGTTGTTGAGGATTCGATCGCAGATAATACTTGTGACAAGCAAGATTATGAAGATCACTGCTGCTATTTACATTCCCAGTAATTTAAGTTGTGCTCTTAGATTCCTGTCTAACAGCATACTCGGAAATCTCTACATATTCGGAAAAAATGATGAATTATTTCTGACAAGAAAAAATATAAAGGTCACTGTCGGTTGTTTTACTCACAGCAATTTCATCTCCAACAATTTCATGTTTTGTATTTAAAACACACAAAAATCACGAAAATCATTACTGAGGAAGTGCGCTCTTACATGTAAGTAATAACGAATATTGCAGAAAAATCTGAACTTACACGAATAACACTGTCTCAGAACGTGTTGCATATATGAAGAGGAACAAAAATTTTTTGCACCCATCCGTCTCCTTTAGAACCGCATACCGGCGCGCTAACCATTTTTTTTTAATCTCAATTTGTTCGCTTTTGTTCGTTGCTTCTGCTCGTGGCGGATGTCGTAATACATCCGTTTAAGTTCGTTGTTGAGGTATTAACTCAGTTTTTTATTACTACAGAGGGCAGCTAACCCTGAGCTACCGTGCCGGCGTCCACTTGGCCATACCAAAAAACAGACGCGCGTTTCTCAATTGTTGTAGTATTGACGTAGAGAAACGTCGTCTGACTTCGTTGCCAAACGGTGCTGCGTAAGTCATAAATGCGTGATAGTTTGGAAAGTTTCCAATATAAGGCATCACATAATTGCTTTCCATTGTTACTTGAAAGTTGTAAACACGTTTTGATAATTACCAATTAACCTATTTGTGGGAAAAAGTCCACAAAGCACTAGTAACGTCAATTCACACTCGTGTAATATACGTAAGCAGAGCCGATGTCTTGATATTTAATGATCTTTAAACTCTTATTTGCATAAAAATAACACGTATTTTGAGAGAAAATTGACCGAAAACTTTTTTTTTTGGTGTGTAATTATTCACAGTTAACAACCTAACCTAACCATATTTCTAACAATGGAAAATACTTTCCAACTGCATGCGTCCTCTGGTGATTCTTTAGTAACACAATCACTAAATCCAAAGCTAAAAACCGCTAAATATGTTTAAAATAACAAATTGTAGGTGTATTTAAACCACAGCTCACCGATCGACAGGGCCAGACCGAAATCCAAAACCTCTCGCTACAATTGTCGTAAAATCGGTGGGAGGACCGTTCGGTAACATGTCTCAGAAGCTTACTGAATAGGATATTTCGATAAAGAACCGAAAATGACGTCACTACCGAGACTAACCTACTACAACGATCGGTATGAACGATACAGAATAGGGCCCCAGACGAGAGAGCTTTCTGGTCTGGGGAACGATTTCGTGGCATTCTGTAAGTGACCTGTCATTCTGGAAGACACAGGGGATCAATACATGTACGCATCTATCCTTGGACACCATATTCAGCCACACATGCAGTATGTTCTACCTCGGCACGATGGCATCTACCAGCACGACAGCGCCACCTGTCACATAGCGCGCAGTGTACGTGCCTGGTTTGAAGGGTATTGGGATGAGTTTACCGTAGTCCACTGCCCACCAGTCTCTCCGGGTTTAAATGCAGTCGATAAGGTGTGAGACCAACTTGATCGCGCTGTTCCCTACACGGCTCCCCAAGCGAGAAACGTAGCGCAACTGACCTCGGCGCTGGAGTTGGAATGGCGTCACATCCCTGTCGGTACCTTCCTGAGCCTCACTTACTGTCTTGATTCAAGTATCGCAGCGGCGCACGCTGCAAAAGACGGTTATTCAGGCATCTGAGAGGTGGTCACTTTAATGCGACTGGACAGGAGTTCTCATGACGACACAAATTGGAAACCGATGTCCGCCGTGTTAGTTGTCCCAAAAATTACCCTCTGGTCGAAGTATTTTGATAAAAAACGACAGCTCGCGTCATTTAGGGGTGTACTAATCATTCTTCTTGTAGTCTAAAGTTTAAAAGACTCACGCTCCACTCTAAAGTCGATTTGTTCAAGCGATATTATCTTTTATATACAAGAATTTTGATTGCGGTGTATACCTCTACTGTAGTGTTTTTATTTATGACATTTGACTGGATTTTCTATCAGTCGAACTCGAAAAGCCCTTTGGTGAAAGCTGTGAGAAGGAAAGATTGGAAACCGACCAAACATAGCAAAATATGTTCTAAGCATTTCCGAGAAGAGGGTATAAACGGATCGTTGGTCTCATTGGTCCTTAGGTAGGAAAATGCTAGGTTACGAAAGCAGTCGTTTCATTTCTCACGCTCCTCTTCTTGATTAGTCGAAAAGCATAACGAAAAGAATTACATTGACGAGGTGAAATGCATCGTATTACTAGATCAAATATGGATTAGAGACCAGACAAGAATACTAAAAATGCTTTCCTAATGCTGTGTTAATCACGAGAACACCGTAACATAAAATATTTAAAACAATTAACAAACAATCGTAAATAATAGTCTGCTAATATTTTGGGGCATCTAATATGGTGCGGTGTCCGCAGCTCGTGGTCGTGCGGTAGCGTTTTCGCTTCCCGCGCCCGGTTTCCCGGGTTCGATTCCCGGCGGGGTCAGGGACTTTCTCTGCCTCGTGATGACTGGGTGTTGTGTGATGTCCTTAGGTTAGTTAGGTTTAAGTAGTTCTCCGACTGATGACCATGGATGTAAAGTCCCATAGTGCTCAGAGCCATTTGAACCATTTTAATATGGTGGCGCTGGCTTCAAAGCGTACCGTAGTTCCGTAGAGCCATTTCCCCTTATTACACGTCGATGGTCGTACCCTAAAGGATTCTTGTATGGCCGTTGATGTTCACCATCTATCAAGTGAGTCATATAAGGCGTAACACCCTATTTATTTCATGAACGGTTCAAGATGCCGAAACGAGGTTTTCTACAAATGATAGTGCGCTGGGGGCACATAACTATGTAAAGGCCATTCTTTAACGAGATACTGAAGTAGATTTTATTTTAGATACAACTATATTTTTAATGGCGTTCGGAAGTTCTTGCAGGGAAGAATACAGTAACAGGGACTTATTAATGTCAGCTTTCCTAGGTGAGGGGAATCATATGGTCTATTGGTTTAGCAGCTCCTTATTCCTTTCATTTACAAATTCCATGAAATATTAAAAAAATCGGTATAAATAATTGACGAAGAATGATATAGCAAATGATACAGTATCTGAGAGAGAAACTCTCAAGGCCCTTTTTATAGTGTTTAGAGTAGTTCTATGCACCCACCATTCATCACACAGCAGTCGGAAGTCCAATACCACCCACACCCAAGCCAACGTATCAAGAGTAACGGCAAGAATAGCTGAGGTTCTGTCGAAGAGGTAGAACATATACGCTATACTTGATGTAATTCCACATCGAAAAATCGCAAGACAAGTCCAGAGACCGCGGAGTCCATTTGAGTAGCATAGTGTCAGTGGCCGCTGCACGACCTATGCAGCGACGTGGCAACGTCGCATTGCACAATCATGAAAATGTAGAGCGGCGCTATCTAGTTGAAAGTGAAATCACTGCTGTCGCAGGTTCGAATCCTGCCTAGGGCATGGATGTGTGATGTCCTTAGGTTAGTTAGGTTTAAGTAGTTCTAAGTTCTAGGGGACTGATGACCTCAGATGTTAAGTCCCATAGTGCTCAGAACCGTTTGAACCGTTTGTTCCCTTTCCTTTTTTTAAAGGCAATAATCAATAATATGAAAATGATTTACAAAGCACACCAATTCATTAAGAACCCAAATAACACAAGGAGCACAGCAAGTTAATTAATGCAATTGACTCCCAAGCAATTAAAACCCCATTTTTTTACATGTATATAAAATAGCTTCAACAACTATCAAACGGACAATGATGCCAGGCTGCTCTGGACAAAAGGCGACTTAACTTAAAATGCCGGAAGCAGCAGACCAGCCGTCCAAAGCAACTCCTAAACGTCGGGGCCCAACCGGGAGTCACTTCCCATCAGACGACACGTCACAGCTTCTGTGCACCGAAGCGGAACTTCGCGCCGCTCCCACACACCCCAACTCGCAGAAAACGAACACAAACAGACCGCAGAAAACATGGCAAACACCAAGCAAACATCAGTTAATATAATTTAAGAACCAATAAATATCATTTTAAAAAACCAATAAATGCTTTCAATAAAACGACTAAAATTTTGGAGCGATATCAATGCTGTAAAATATTTAAACTAAGGCTTGTACACCAATACAACGTTATAAAATAGTATAAGACTTTTACACTCTCATAGTTAGCCAAAGAATATTTGCATATATCATTAAGGCCGACAAAGTTTACAAAGATGAAATGGAAATAATTTCATGATAATATTACGTTATTCAGCACAAACTAAGTTTTGTGCACTTTAATTTCCTTACATAGGTCTGCAATGTAACTGCCAATAGTGTAAGCTTGGTATGCAGAAAATTACAACTAGTCTATGACCTAATATCTTCAATAGGTTACAATTACTACAACTTTCGGGGACGCTGATTTCCTTAAAGGAAGTAGTGACTGCTGGTCTCCTTGCGATCACACACCTTGCCAGCTGCTCTTACTTCAACAACACATACATTAGGGCAACCAGCCAACCAACACGTGACAGTCGGTACAACGCAAACGATTCCACTAAACGAAGGCACCAAAACCACTTACACCTCCGATGGAGGACGTTGTTCGAGATGGTCTCGAGGAAATGGTCTGTCCGAGAAAACAAGTACCAAAACAAGGCGATGAGCAGCGCCCGGAGTTGACATCAGGCAGGTGCACCACAAACTCGCGACCGTCCTGCAAGGTAGACCGGCCGCGTCGCTGCTGGCCGAGCCCGCGTGTTTTGCTCCGTCGTCCACTCAAGCACGTCCTAGCGCCTCGTAGCGAGTCCCACGACCAACTCAACAGACCGCAAATACCCGTCGCCAGATCACAACACGGGCAAAGATCGTAGTACAGCTGGGCAATCGATAGTCGTGCCAAACAGCTGGTGTGCCAGAAAAGGTGCACCATGGCTCACTACTCACCGTGGCGTAATTGTGGGTTGTTTTCTGAACTAAGTAGCTGGCACCATGTTAAGAAAAGAAGAAAAGGGGAGGGGATGGTAACTTAGGGATCATGTTTCACATACTGTATCATTTGTTACGTTATGTTCAGCCATTTACCCCCATCGATTTCTCGAAATGCTTCTTGGTCTTTGTAATTACCCTGCATATTTACACTGAAGAGAAAAAGAAACTGGTACATCGGCCTAATATCGTGTAGGGCCCCCGTGAGCACGTAGAAGTGCCACAACACGACGTGGCGTGGACGCAGCTAATGTCTAAAGAAGTGGTGGAAACTGACACCATGAGTCTTGCAGGGCTGTCCATAAATTCGTAAGAGCCGACAGGGTGGAGATCTCTTCTGAACAGCACGTTGCAGTCAACTCAGATATGCTCAATAATGTTCATGTCTGAGGAGTTTGGTGGCCAGCGGAAGTGTTTAAACTCAGAAGGGTATTCCTGGAGCCACTCTGTAGCAGTTCTGGAGGTGTGGAGTGTCGCATTATCCTGCTGAAATTGCTGAGTGGACATGAATGGATTCAGGTGATCAGACAGGATGCTTGCGTATGTGTGACCTGTCAGAGTAGTATCGAGACGTATCAGGGTCCCCATATCACTCCAACTGCACACGCCCCACACCATTACAGAGCCTCCACCAGTTTGAACAGTCCCCTGCTGACATGCAGGGTCAGTGGTTCAAAATGGCTCTGAACACTATGGGACTTAACTTCTGAGGTCATCAGCCCCTAGAACTTAGAACTACTTAAACCTAACTGACCTAAGGACATCACACACATCCATGCCCGAGGCAGGATTCGAACCTGCGACTGTAGTGGTCGCGCGGTTCCAGGCTGTAGCGCTTAGAACCGCTCGGCCACTTCGGCCGGCCAGGGTCAGTGGATTCATGAGGTTGTCTCCATACCCGTAAATGTCCATCCGCTCGATACAATCTGAAACGAGACTCGTCCGACCAGGCAACATATTTCCAGTCATCTCTGCATTTGAATATTCATGCCTATAGCAGTTTCTTCGACTCTTCAGTGTATATTGCAATAGGGGATTACAGCCGCCATGCCTTTCAGTTTTTCATTGTGAATGCTATAAAAATGGACTTTTCTTTTCAATAGCTTCAAACGTCGTTAAAAATACAAAAAAAAAAAAACAGACTACGAAGAATTTATCCGAATGGGACGGAAATCGGCAGTTGTTGTGTACAACTGCAGACAAACAAATCATTACAATTTTAGAAAAATTGGTTAATTTATTCAAGTGTAAGATCTTCTAAGTCAATGTAGCGTTGGCCAACTTCTTACTCTGATGCAGGCAGTTATTCGGTTTGACATTGCTTGATAGTTATTGATTCTTTTCCTGAGGGATATCGTGCCAAGTTCTATCCAACTGGCGGGTTAGATCGTCAAAATCGCGAACTGGCTGAAGGGACCTGCTCATAATGTAGCCAACGTTCCCGTGTAGAAACAGAGATCCGGCGACGTTGCTTGCCGAGGTAGGGTTTGACAAGTAGAAACTCTCGCCGTGTGTGGTGGGCGTTATCTTGCTCAAACCTAATCCCGAGACGGCGCGTGAAAAAGGCCAACATAACGTGGCGTAGAATTACGTCGACACAGCGCTGTGATGTAAGGGTGTTGCGGATGACGACCGAAGGGGTCTTGCTATGAAAATAGACTTCACCCCAGACCATCGCTCCTACCTGTCAGGCTGTATGGCGGGGACAGTCACAGTGGTATGTTAGCGCTGTCTAGGGCGCCTCCAGAAACGTATTTGCTGATCATCGGGGTTCAGCTAGAAGCGGGAACTCGTCACTGAAGGTAGCATGGCCTCCCCGCTCACCGGATCTGAATCGTTGGATCTCTGGTTATGTTACAATCTGCAGTGGGGCACCGTGTCAAGTGATTTTCGGAAATCTAGAAATATGGAATCCGCCTGTTACCACTCACCCATAGCTCGCTGTATATCATGTTCATAGTTCGCTGTACATCATGTGAGAAAAGAGGAAGCTGAATTTCGCACGAGAGAAGCTTCTCGGTCTCAAGGAAATTTATTGTATTCGAACTGAGAATATGTTAAGGAATTCTGCAGCAAACTGATGTTAAGGAAACTAGTTTGTAGCTTTGTGGGTCCTTTCCGTTACTCTTCTTATGACGGGGTGAATCACCAAAAACATGAAACGTAAATATTGTGGAAATGGAAAGTGCTATTCAAGGGCGGTTGTCACAGAATGGATTTGTAGTCAGGGGCTTGTATTGTTGGCCAATCAACAGATTTGTAATAATACCTAGAAAGTGTATTATTTGTGCAAACACACATTTTTAAATGGAACGGTGCCCATTGACACTAACAAAATAAAAGTAGGCTAAATTACAATATTGGTGGTGTTTGTTACAGTATTCTAGTGCGAGTCGCTTACTAGATATCGTATTTTGGAAATTTCCCGTACTGACACTTGTACAATACCTGTTGTAACGTCCTTTCAGATCTTCGGTCTTGGCCAACACTCAGCGGTAGAGCAATGAGATTGTTATTTCTTATGTATCGGTATCGACGTTACAAATAGAACATTGATGAACTGAACTCGCGACTTCTGCGAGATATTTACTTCACTAAATGTCGTAATTAAATCCTTTATAATCGATGGTTCATCAGTTGCTATTTAAATATTAATGATAAGTTCAAATTAGTTCCAGCGACACCAAATTCCCTATAGACTGGTTGTAATCTCAAATCTATAATCAGTCGTAACAGTGTTATTAATTCCTAACGTCAAGGAGTTTCTATATAAGCGCCGAGCGCTTCAGTCAAATAATATCGCAGCACGTTATCTCTATAATAATATTGTAAAACTTGAATGATAAATGCGTGAATTGACACGATATGCTGGTTTATTACACAATATTAGTCACTTCCTAACAGAGCCGTGAGGAAGAAGCTTTCCCAGGTATTGGAGGGAATTATAAATTATATGCTTCGTAACTATCGCCAAATTACGTAGTCCATTAGTTATTACGAATGAAATTGTCTATCTGGGTTCACTTCCTAAATAGTGTTAACTTCAGGTTATCTATTTAAAAGTCACTTCCGTCTAATATACGCAAGTCCTCTATCTGAATTCAACAACGTAATATTTGAAGTCAAAGTATCGTTTCACTGCGTCATAGTAGATCGCAATAATCAATTCTGAAAAAACAATCTAATTGCGCCTACATATACGAGCATACAAAAGTATGACCTGCTTTGGCTAAGTCTCGTAACGTAGTGACAATGGATTGAATTATCCTTAGCCATGACTCACGAATCTCAAAGAGTACTCACACGGAGTATTCTTTGGGAACGTTGGTTCTACTTTGAAAATTTTAATTATAATGATTTTGCGATTTACTATGATTTTGAATATTGAGTTTGATTTTATTGTAATCCCATCTTTCTTTCGTATGTTAATAAATTACTAAGCACTAGATTCCGATTCAATTACTGGTTAATATCCAAATAATAGTGTTGACTGGCAGTTTGTTTGCTTGTTAATTTTTCATGGAATTTGGAACTTATTTTGGGGAAATCTTTGGGAATTTTAAAGCTAATTTTTGATTTTCATTTCTCGTCCGAGGAAGTGGCATTACACTGTGGTAGCACACGCTAGAGAACAACGTAAGTGCATATACTAATTACGTGCATTATGACCTGTAACGAGTCAGTTAGCCATAAAAGGTTGTGTTCAAAATGGCTACCACAGCGGCTATGCTCGCTTCCAGTCTGGTATGGAACGACTGCTGCACTCGTACTAGCATTCCAGCGATGTCCGAGCAGGCTGCAGTAACGCGTCATTGTATGTCATCGGGTGTACTTGGTGTCTCCCTGCAGACAGCGTCTTTCAGCTTTCCCCAAAGAAAAAATTCTACATGTGTCAAATTCGGGGAACGGGGCGGCCAACGTACAGGTCCTCTGCGTCGAGTCCAACGATTTCTGAACAATTCGTGATGACATTCTGTAGTATTTCGTGCACTATGGGCTGGACAGCCATCATGTTGGTACCACAAATTACTCCTAGTCTGCAAACGAAGTTTTCTAGCATCAGTGGAAGACGTTACGAGGCTGCGATAATTGTGCGCTTTCAGTGTTCCGTCCATGAAAAACGGGCCTATAAGCTGAATGCTAACTATCACACCCCACACGTTACACTCCATGGACGCGGACGCTCCACCTTACGAAGCCAACGGGGATTATCAACAGAACAATAGCACATGTCATCGGCCATTAATCTGGACATGACTGATTGAAACGTCCCCTTTCAACGAAACGTCCCCTTAGAAAAATTACAAATGACTGTGCTTAAACTGACACACAATATTTTGTTAGCGCAACGCAATCTGACTTTCAATAATCACTACAAAAGAATGGCCCTGACTGACATTAACCTATACGCTTCACAAATCACTTACCTCACAAAAATCTTGGTTACTCGAACTACTGCAATATAGCGAGCACCACTACTGCCAGCTAAATAAAAGATTCAAACTACGGAAGGCACTAACTACTGATAGGGATAGTTAGCAAATGAAAGATATTAATAGAGAACAAACAATGTATTTACCTTAATAGTCATAATATATATAGCGGTTCATGACAAATTACAAAACTCCGCCATCTCTCTCCCCACATCCACCACTGCTGGCGGCTCACCTCCAACTGCGCAACGCTACGCGCTGTTCACATCCAGCTGCCGCTGCCCAACACTACAATGGCAGACAACAATGCAAACCAGCCACAGACTGCACACAGCACAGCCAGTGATTCTCACACAGAGCGCTATGTAACGTTGCCAATAAGAAAACATAAACAGCCTACTTATATGATAAACGTGGCTTCATTACTAAACGAGATTCTTGGTACATCTGGAGTATCCTGTCTTAGCGCGCATGTACAGAATTAACAGGATTCTCATCATCGGTTCCATGCATCTCTTGATGGAGAGACGTGTGATAGGGATGGAAGCTATGTCGATGGAGAAGGCATTGGACACCTGCCTGACTCATGCCACTGCCTCTTGGACTGTGTGAGAGGTGACGTGCGGATCAAGTGCAACAGCGGTTGGTGTTACACTACCACTTTCACATAACTGTTTAAACAGGTAGATGATTGACGTCTATTGTGATATCTTGCCACATTCACCGTGCAAGAATGCATTGCATTCTTCCTTCACACTCCATACACCTTGAGCACGTCGGCCTTTTATGCGTCGGTAAACCTCATCGTCCACTCACGACCTCCTGCTTGGATTGTCACTCACTAACTGTCTAGCAAGTCGCAATGCACTCAAGAAACACACAACTACACAGTAAGAAAACATAACAACATCGCACCTAGCAAGTACGTAGGTTGAAAGGCACAAACAACTGCCAGTGTGGAAACATTGCACAATGTGATACTTCGTAAACGACTCTCACTGGACTGCTACAATAAACACCACTGACATTCTAAGTTATCCTACTTTTAATTTGTTAGTGTCAATAAGTATTGTTCCATTTAAAAAGTGTAAGTTTGCCAAAAAAACATTTGCTAAGTCTTATTACAATACGTTGATTACCTAAAAATACGAGCCCATGACTGCCAATCCGTTCTGTGGAAACCGCATATGAATATCTCTTCCCATTCCCCCAATATTTGCGGTGCCAGTTTTAGGCGATTCTTCCTATATACAGGCGTCACTTGCGCTTTTTTCCAGGCGCTTTGGAGCATGCACTGGGTGAGAGATTTACGATAAATGCAAGCTATTCAGGTATCAACTGACCTGTATCTTCTAAGGTTGTATGAACTCTTCATTCGTACGCTTGTGTTAAGAGCAACTGTTTCAGTTTTTGTATCGTCCTTCAAAGTCATTGGTAGATCGTTTATATATGCTGACAACAAGAGTGGACCCAATACCAGTCCTTTTGAGACCCCACGTGTTATGTTCCCACAATCTCTGGTTTGTTTCATTCCTGTGACACAATCCCTCAATATGGCATTCCCCTTCTTGGTATGAAGGTAAGAATCCATCCACATCATGAAATTTTATTTCGCCGTGTATTGTACAATTTTGTGGTTCACTCTATCAAATGATTTCACAAGATCACAGAATATGCTACCAGGATATTTTTTTCTTGCTTAAAACTGCCAGAGCTTCATTTTTGAGGTCTTAAATATCTTTCTTTGTGGAGATTCCGTTGCAACAGCAAACCTGAAAGCCATTTAACAAGTTCTGCTAAGAAAACTGGATCAGTATTCTATCTCCCCCACCACAACAAAAAATTATTTTCACAAACTGAGACAGAATTATGCAACGCCGCGCAGACTGAAGTATCAATTCGATTTCAGTTTGTGGAGAGGTGTAAAATATAATGGATACTGATTAGTGCAATTGGTCACTAAATATCGGTACGATATCACCATTCAATGTGCAACTGCTATGAGTTGGATTGTGACGTTTACAAGGGAAAATACTTGTACGCCCGACATCCAGGAGATATCACAGTGAGACTTTGTACCACTGTCTCTAGCCATTTATTTTATTTTTATTTATTTATTTATTTATTTATTTATTTATTTTTTTTTTGAGTCATCAGTCTACTGCTTGGTTTGAATGTGGCCTGCCACGAAATCCTCTCTTGACACAACATCTTCATCTCATAGTACATTATTCGTTGAAGTCTATGTCATCAGTTATTTGTCGGATGTGTTCCTGTCCTTCCAACGACCTTGTCAAAGAGGCCGGAGGAGCGGAGGTTCAGGGCACTCTCTTGTAATTGGGTTGCGAAACTGACCGCAAAAGGTGGGGAAGAGTCAGCAATGATCAACGGCACGAGGATGCAGAAGGCAATGGAAGCGACGGTATAAAAGACACATAATATGTATCCACAGGACACGATGCCTGTAATAGAAAAAGTGCCAAGATGATCTCTCCATTGGCAAAAGGTTCCGAACTAATCCTCCATTCGAATCCCCGGAAGGATACTACCAAGTGGGAGGCGAACGTGAGAAAAAGATCGAATAACCATCGGAAAGATGACGCTCGACGAGTCGTGACGTGGAATGAGAGAAGTTTGAACGTGTTAGGAAACTTGGAAAATGTGAAGAGGGAAATTAAAAAGCTCAAACTAGATACACTGATAAGGCAAAACATTACAGCCAGACACATGCACAGTGCATGTTGTATGGTGTTTAGAATAGGGAAGACGCGCAACCGATATGAGTTTGACCGAGGGCAGATTATGATGGCCCGGAGGCTCGGCACGCCTCGTCGGGTGTTCGAGGAGCGCTGTGGTCAGTGTCTTCAACACGAGGCGAAACCAACATGAAACCACGCCCAGGCGTCGTAGGATTAGCCAGACACCATCCATGTGTAGATGTCCGACATCGTAGGTAGGGCAGACTGGTAAAATAGCACAGGCTGTGAACTTTGACGAAACTAACATCAGACTTTAGCACTGGGCAGAGCACAAGTGTGTCAGAACACACAGCGCACCGAACACTCCTAACCATGGGCCTCCGCAGCCGACGAGCCACGCATGTGCCGATATTAACACCACGACATCGCCAACTACTACTGAAATAGGCACGTGACAATCGGCTGTGGAGGCAGGTGCAGTGGCAGAGCGTAGCACGGACTTGTGAATCCCGATGGCAGGGCACAAATCCGTCGTCTTCTAGGGAACACCTCCTTGACACCGCAACTGTACTGCGGGAAGGAGACAAGCTGGCGGCGGCTCCTTTACGATCTGGGAAACATTCACGTGGGCATCCTTGGATCCAGTGAAGCTTGTGCGAGGCATCATGACGGCCGAGGAATATCGTACATTGGTTGCACACCGCGTACATCCCTTCATGGCTACCATGTTTCTCGAGGGCAGTGATATTTTTCAGCAAGGTAAAGCCCCATGTCACAAGGCCAGGAGCGTGATGGAGTGCCTCGACGAACACAGTAGCGAGTTACAGTTGACGTGTTTGCCCCCCAACTCGCCAGATCTGAACCCGATCTTACACATTTTGGGGTGTGATGGAACGTGGTGTCAGAGCTCATTGCCACCTTCCCCGGAATTTACGGAAATTATGTGACACTTGCGTGCAGATGTGGTCGAACTCCATCCAGCAACCTACCAAGGCCTCATTACTTCCACGACGCGACACGTCGCCTTTGTTATCCGTGCCAAAGGCGGACATACCAGCTATTAGATAGACGGTCATAACATACTGGCAGATACGTGTATAGTGGGGCACAGTGAAGTGAAATGGAAAAAAGACAAAGATTTCTGGTCAGATGAAGCACAGAGCAATATCAACAGCAGCAGAAAATGATATAACGGGAATAGGACTCGTTACGAATAGGAAGGTAGGGCAGGGAGTGAATTACGGTGAACAGATCAGTGATAGGGTTGTTCTCGTCAGAATCAACAGTAAACCAACACCGACGGCAAGAGTTCAGGTATAAATGCCGACGTCGCAAGCTGAAGATAAAGCGATGTAGAAAGGACATGAGGTAATTGAATCCGTAACTCATTACGTAAAGGAAGATGGACTCGCATGCTTTTGTGAGGGGAGGAACAGAAGAAAGTGTTACGACAGGATGTGGGCTTCGTACTAGGAGTGAGAGACATGAATGACTAATTGAGTTCCGCAGTTGATTCCAGCTGGTAATAGTAAATACTCTGTTCAAGAATCGTAAGAGGAAGATGTTTACGTGGAAAAAACCCGGAGATCCGAGAGGATTTCAATCTGGTTACATCAGACTCAGGCAGAGATTAACAAATCAGATGCTGTATTTTAAGGCATCAATACGCAGAGAAATTCTTTACGGAAGTACTAAGCAATGAAGAGGTATGCTTGAAGTTCTCTAAGACTACAAATACTCCGATTAGGAATAGCTCAGTAGGCGGTTTAGCTGAAGAGGAATGACCCTCTCTAAAACGGGCAGTCACAGAAGCAAAAAAAATGGCAACAGAAGAAATACTTTAGCTGATCGACGCAAGAAACAAGTAGAAAATTGTTCAGGGAAAGTCAGGTACATAAAAAAAGGACAAGTCACTTAGGAATTCAATAAATAGGAAATACAGGGAAGTTAAGGCGAAACGGCTGCACGAGAAACGTGAGGACTTGGAAAAAGAATTGATCATCGGAAGGACTGATTCATCGTATAGGTAAGTCAAAACAACTTTCCGTGAAGTTAAAAGCAGGGGCGATAACATTAATAGTGCAGTGGGAGTTTCTAGTATGATAAAAAAAAAACTGGGTTAAATATATTTGAATTTTTTTTTCAATTTTAATCTGATATATATATATATATATATATATATATATATATATATATATATATATATATATATATATATATATTGTGTTTCATACTAGAATGTCGTGTTCCCAGTTTGGCACAGCATTGCCACGGGAAACACGAAACCGGTCGAAGATGTCCGTCTTCTGGTCGGCTCCTGATCGTTGTCAGAAGGAGGCTAGTTTTTGATTACGCAAAGGCTTCTATTATTTGGAAAAGAACATCGCGGATTTCTTTACGTAATCAGTACGAAGTTTACTATCACCTAAGGGACCTATAACAATGAACAATAAAAAAAATTGCATTTGCAAATGAAATCATTAATAAATGGGGCAGCTATGAGTTGTATAGAAGACAAGGAGCGGCCTTCTGTCTACAACCAGGATGCCGCAGTATTCTCTGCTGTAGTAAAAGACTGTTTCATATTTACAAAAACAATATGACATGGAGGTAAAAAAAATCAAGGAAAAGAATAGAATAAGAAATCTGGTAAACACTAAATATATTCAAATAATTCTCACTAGCAAATTAGGGCTTATTTATAAACAGTATAACGTACATAAGTACTTTTCTAACTGTAGGTGCGATCAGATTTCAGCCTGCCCTGTGCTGTATCCTTGGTTCACGTTTTTGTCACAAATTACAGTCATTCCTTTTCTCCTTCGTTAAAGAAAATTCTTGCACTGTTCAACACCTTCATAACAATGACTTGCCGATTTACAGTTTCGAACATAAATTACTTGAATTTTATTAATTAATAATGTTGTCTGCACGCTGGCAAGACCGCTTACCTTTATAGCTTAAAGTCGATCTTCTTTACGTTTTCACATTACAAGCAGAAGTACATTAAAATCTGAAGATCTACAAAAGTTTGTTACTGTCATCTTTTATTTAGATCGAAGCGGAACGTCAGTTCAGCTTCTGTTAAAATGTTTCTTTGACTGCGCAACCGATGTATTAGCGTCCGCGCTAGATGCGCGTCTTTACACTTATGTAAATTATATAAAACAAATGTCTTTCAAAGAATATGTCTCATCTCATAAGTTGAACATTTAATATACAGATAGGTGAATGCCTTTCCAAGGGCACTCACAGCTTTCATACTACGGAAATCCCAATAATATTACATCGCTTCCCGCGTGAGGAGTAATGATTCTGAAAAATCGTTACGACTCACGCGCAGTCGTAATATTATTGGATTCACGTACTTAGTGAATGAAGTATTTAAGGATCTCTCCTTGTAGGGAGCAAAACAAACATAACATAAGGCATATAGAATTATATACGTTTCACACTAAGTTGTCAAAGCTACTCGCAGTTGCTTGATCATTAACAAACTTGGTTGTGGCATGATGCCATCATAAGTGTTCAAGGATTTAACGTAGGTTCCCCCTTTTTTTGCGTGTTCTCAAGAATTACTCTCATTTAGTCAATAGAAACATTGAAATACTAACATAGATACAAGTACAAATCAAATACACATACAGATACATTCATACATAAATTTTGACAAGAAGAAAAAAATTCGATTACAGTAATGGTGCATTGAACAGAACATAAAACTTTTATCAGTATTTCTCGTAGCGACGTCACTCTTCACTCTGTAGTTGGGAGTATTTCTCATAAACTCGGGTGATTTTCTCAGGGGAATTCTTTCATCACCTTTCACTTTTCACTGCACTAAAACTGGGGATCATCGTTTCACATTCTGGTGGAAAACACTGGGAATTTCACTATGTGAAGTGGGAAGTGATATTTCTTGACTCGACGATCAATCGGGTCATGTCGGGAAACAGGAAAGTTTATGACTGGTTCAATGACGAATGAGTCAGTTTGGTGGCTGTCTTAATCTCATTCCAATTCATGTTTCAGCACATGAAAATACCAACAACAAAAAAAGTGTATTAGAACTAGCTCATTAACTTGCTCATCTTTATGTAAGGGAATATAGAGTAAGAATTAAAGACAATAAAAATTACTACATAGATTTTGTACATATAAATTATATATTATTCATGTTTTGTGTCTAGGTTTTATATTCTTTCGTTAGCAAATATTAGCAGAACACGTTTCGTCTTGTACAGGTCTTCCTTCAGCAATGTATTTAGCAATATTGCCGTAGCAATTTTCATAGTTAAGGAAAAGTCATCATTAGTGTCCTTTTCATGTAAATATAGTAAAATCGTGCGTAGTTTATCAACGTTTTATTATTTTTATGTCCATTTTCATCTAAAATCTGGAGCACGCTCGCGCCCGTTATGGAGAGGAATGCTTATTGTTGAGTACGGGCCGGCGAGCAGTCATTGAATGTTGCCACAGTGCTTCAGTCTCGTGGTAACGAACTGGCGGTTTAACAGCGTTGGCAGTCTGCGTCCTGCATGAGGCATATAGTTCAGTGGCTACCAACCTTTTTTTTTTTTTAACTTGTGCATTTTGTTGAATCGTGGGTACTGGAGCAGCTCGTCAAGGCGACATGGTCAACCTGGACGGTAAATTGACTGCACCAGCGACGAAGAACAGTCGTCGATGAAAATGACTACTGTCACCTATTGCAGTGAGTACAATAGCTTGTCTATCCTTTGAATGATAGTCACTGTATCGTCGTTACAAGGTGAGAATACTTGTAATGCTACTTCACACGCGGAACATCACACGTGTCCGTAAGTTTATTACAGTTTTGATTCACACAAGAGATAACTAGTTTTTCGTGTCCATACATGTGTCAGATTACGATTTTACACGCACCAATATATATATATATAATTTTGTCACTAAGTGAGTCACATGCAGCAATCCATACGTGTCCATATTGGTGTCTCTATTCCACAGAATAGCACAGGTAATGCTAAAATTACTTATCATAAAAGGATCACTTACAAATATACATGTTTTTTTTTTTTTAATTACTGTTCAAGACCTAACGAATAACGTGTTTGCTATTCTGAATGGTGCTTCTGAAGCACGTTAGATTTTATATGTATTTTAAACCTTATTCTTTTCCGTTTATTATGTTCTATAACAGCCTTTTTTTATTTTCTTTGTTCATTTACTCGGTTACATCAATAATCAGTAAAACATACCCTCTTTGGCGTGCCGAACAGTTGACGTTCAAAACTTCATCTAACAGAAATCGGGAAAATTATTCATATTTCCTAGGATGCTTTTGCTCACAGCAAATCAGATTTACATCACGTTTCGATAAGTAACTGCAGATACGCATTAACCAACGAGCCACGATCGTCAATACACACAATATACACACGTCAAGTCTTTTGAACCAGTTTCCAAATTTCTTCCCCTACCGGGTAGGGTAGAAAGGTAAGAATGCTAAAGAAGAAAACTACAATAGGATAGTGCAAGGAAATTAAAGATACGAAAATAGATAATAGGTGAAATAATCAGTTCAGCAAATTCATTCTTCGGCTCCACCGTTTTTAGTGTCATCCACGCGGCGTAACTTGGCTTCAGTATTAAGATGTCGCACAAATCCGCTTCCAAAGCATCTTCAAATATATCTCAAAATCACGCCATGCTGACATAGCAGAAGAACATAAGCAGATTATCTCAGTCCTCAACTAGGTATCTAAGTATCGAAGGTTTCGTTATGATACTCGTGGCATAGGATTAGTATCTCTAAGTTTCTCCAATACAGGACCTAATTATCATTATAAATGCATATTTCTTAACTGGTTGACTCATAGTAATAAATAAATTAAAGTTGCTCTCCAGTTGCGAGTACCATTATTCATTTCTTTGTACGTTAACTATATGTTGCTGCTTATACTCGGTGTAATCTACAGATTACAATGTATCAGTTTTGCATCGTACATGGTTCTAGCGACTTAAAATATCTATCCTTTGAAAGCTTAACTTAGGCTATTACTTCACATATACGGACATTCGGGTCTGAATGAGGGATTTAAAGAAAACCTTTACTACTTGGTAAAAAGGAGATTTGCCATAACTTGAAACTAAAGCAGCAGGTGGCCCTTCGGCACATCCCTTACTCAAGTCAACGACTGCAGCCCTCTATTGCTCAAGAAACTTAAAACTATCTTAAAACTAAGACAAATCTTATTTTTTAAAATACGTAGAGTACCTTCTTCATCACTTCATATCTTTCAAGCTCCATCATTACTATGTGTCCACCTCACTCAAATGATTACGTCACCTGCAGAATACATGTACCTGCTGTTGACTCACATACTTTCTAAACAGATCACACTCTTGTTTCAAGTTGCAGCTTAACTTAATAAATGATATTTTTTAATGTTTTTCATGGTACTTCTTTAGGTCTACATGGTGGTAAAGTCCTTTTATTCGTCCACTAACTGGATCTGCCAACACGTAACAACCAATATGTGGCTTCCTGACTATAACAAACGGTCCTTCGTATACGTGTTGCCACTTACAATTTTTACGTAAGATGAGAGATGGCTTGAAGTGTGTCCTCAGAAGAACACGCTCGTTCAGGCGATACGACAGAACTTTATTGACATGATTGTAAAAAGCCTTTTTTCTTAAATTGGCATGAGTTGTTAGAGAGATCAGGACTTGTCTTAACTTATTATCTAGATTGACTTCTGGACCTTGTATCTTGGGGATAGGATCAGTCCATTCATTGCTTTCCTTTTGCCTGGAGATTAGTTCTGAAGGTGTGAAACCGGTCGAAGTGTGCGGAAGATTATTTACAATCTTTTCAAATGGAGTAACGAAATCGACCCACCGTGTTTGCTGATTCGGTACATAAGTGCCAATGAAACCATTATATTCTTTGAAGACTCGTTCTGTCGGGTTACTTTCCGGTGTAAATCTTGAGATTAGAATCTGTCTAATACCATTATTGGCAAGAAACTGTTTCCACTTTTTTCCAACGAAGTTTGAAGCATTATCAAACAACATGGTTTCCGGCTTACCAAAACGAGGAAAATAGTCCTTTTCTGTTCGTCTTATTAAAGATTTTGCACTGGAGGACTTCACTGTGTAGAAACGCACGTGCTTAGTGAAGAGGTCTACCAAAACAGCAAGGTACTTAGCACCGCCTTTTCCTCTCGGAAGTGGACCTGCATAGTCGAGACTGACTATTTGTTTAGGACGCTCAGTGTAGATAGGATTCAAAGGTATGACAATCGAAAGATTGAAGGGCTTTGCCTTCTGACAGATTAAACAAGTGCTTAGCAGTTTATGAATTCTCTTATGCAGATTGGGTACGTAGCAATAGGCAAAAATCTTTCTTTTACACTTCTCGGGGCCATAATGTCCCCAGGATAGGTGAGTGTACCATATGAGATATTCAACGTACTCCTCAGGAATACAAACACACCATTGCTCCGTCAACATAGATGTACGATGAAATAAAACACCATTGTGTGATTTATAAAATTTCGACAAACGATGATTGGGGTTGTCTTGTAGAAGCTGTTTAACTTTCTTCCATTTACGGTCACTTTCTTGCAGAGTACCCATCTGTCGGCAAAGACGTAGAAAATAACTACGATTCAAGGGATCTTTCATAAGGAGTATCTTGTGATTGGAAATCTGTTCTACAAGTTCCGTAGGCTCCGGCATACTTTCCGGCATGCGTGACAGTGCATCTGCAATGATGTTGTTCTTGCCTTTCGCGTAAACAATTTCGAAATTGTACTCCTGTAGAAATAGGAACCAGCGAGTAGGCCTCGGATGATAGAGCTTACACGAAAGGAGAAAGCTAAGAGCTTGATGGTCGGAATACACTTTGATCGGATGACCGTAAATGTAATAATTAAAACGGCGGAACGCCCATACAACTGCCAATCCTTCTAACTCTGTAACAGAGTACGATCTCTCGCACTCCGTCAGCACACGACTGTCGAAACTAACTATCCTAATCTCTTCTTTATCTCCAGTTTTCTTTAGTTGGAACAAACAAGCGGCCAAGCCTTGAAATGAGGCGTCACAAGAAATGCAGAATTCGGAGTTCATATCCGGATGACTGAGGATATTGCTATTCAGAAGAACTTGTTTGATTTTGTCAGAGGCTTGCTGACATTCAGAGGTCCATACCCAATGAACGCTTTTCTTTAATAGATTGTGCAACACTGGACTGTTCATGGATTGATTTGGTATAAAGCGACGAAAGAAAGACGTTAACCTTAGAAACCCTTTTAATTGTCTTTTGGTGCAGGGCACAGGGAAGTTCCTTATTGCAGACAGTTTGTTAGGATCGGGAGAGATTCCCTCAGAAGAGATAATATGACCACGGAATTTTACTTCCTTTTTTACAAAGTTTGATTTCTGTAAATTGGCAGTAACGCCAAAGTTCGCAAACCTCACGAAGATTTTCCGAATCAAGTCAAGATGTTCCTCCCGTGAAGTCGAGGCTACTAAGATATCATCGACATAGACAGTTATCTTGTCCCGTAAATCATGACCTAAGACATGGTCAAGCGCGGCAATAAAGACACCTGAAGTAATATTCAAGCCAAAGGGTACGACACAAAATTGATATGACCGACCCGCAAAGATAAAGGCCGTGTACTTCCTTGAAGATGGCGACAACTTCACCTGCCAATAGCTACTTCGAAGGTCGATGGAGGTTAGAAATTTGATACCATAAAACCTTTGCAGTTGCTCCTCCAATGCTTCCGGTCGGGTACACACGGGAACAATAATTTTGTTGCTGTTCCTAGCGTCTAGAACAAGCCTAACACTTCCGTCCTGTTTAAATATAGACAATAATGGGCTCGAATATGGAGAGTCAGAAGGCTCAATTATTTTCCAGTTTAACATTTTGCGGATTTCCTGTCGTACTGCTTCCTTGCGGGATTGCATAACTGCATAGGTGGTTTTACAGTAGGTGCTGTGGGGCTTAACCTCCACGTCTAATAAATAGCTGGCTATGATTCCCGGTTTCTTAGAAAACACATTGATAAATTGTGTCAACAGGTCGTATAGTTCCTTTCTTTGTCGGTCACCTAAGCCGTCAGATTCATTAGCCTTCGTCAGTAATTCTTCATGTGTCGGTAATAAGTCAAAGTCTTCGTCCGCATCTCCTGACTCGTCTAAATAATTGAAATATTGTTGTCGAGATGTGATCTTGCGGAGCTTTACTTTATGTTCTTGACTGGACAACTTAACTTTGGTGCTCATAAGTCGAATCACTATACTCTTATCACTGCATCTGAGAGTACATGTACCTTCATACAAATCTATGATGACACGATTCTTACGTAGAAACTACATTCCTAGGAGGCAAGGTACTGACAGATTTTTAACAACTAGAAAAGTACATGGTACGGTGTCTGATGCAAATCTCACTGGTACATGAATTTGTAGCGTCACCGTTTGAACTAGAGAGCCTACTGCTCCGGATACGGTACACCCTTGTACTGGCAATGACAGAACTTTTGCTACAGAACACACTTTCTTATATACACATAAAGACAAAACATTGATATTGGCACCAGTATCTATTATAGCGACAAGTGGTACATCATGAATATGAGTCATAGTGGATGCCTGAACCTGGTTTTACCATAAATCCTCACCATTCAAAACGCCATTCTCCTTCAGCAAGTCATCTCGTAAGTCACAGTCATTGTCATATCGTATAAGGTTGATTTGCCCTCTAATGAAATCGCCCCCAACATGTTCCGCAGCTTCCCCAAGGAGGCAAGAACAAGAAGCTGCTTTTAGTTTTCCGCATGTTCATTAGATTGAATTTCGCTCACAATTACTTTTGAAGTACTGGGCTGTACGCTCGGTACGAAGTTTGCTGCCGTATTCCACCTAAGTTGCGAGCTATTTGCCGGAATTTCAGCCGAGATGGTGTGTGTTGGCTGGTTTTCTCGGGCATAATAGATGCGAGAATTTTGAGGTTCATGATTTTGAACTTGATTGTGGAGGACTATTCCTAAAGTTTGGAGCATACCGTTGTTTGTATCGCTTGGAAAGATCTGGAGCATTTCTCGCTTGAGAACAGTGCTGGAATCTAGGCTGGATACCATACTGCTGTTGACTGTTGGTGTTAATCCAACGTCCTTTTCCATTGAAATTATTATTGCCTTGGCGATCGTCATTGTGGTGATAGCGATCATTGTAATTAACTGGTGAATTATCGTATTGCTGTTGTGTTGTCTGGTATATGGGGTGGTACCTGTTTTGATCCTGGAATTTATGTTTCTGCTTCCCGTTACGGCGATAGTAGTTGTTATTATCAACGGAACGTCGTGTCCTTTACTGTTGTTGGGTTGGTATGGCACACCTGAGTCTGCGCCTACGCCGTGCGGCTGTGTAGTGTGCGGGCCAAGATTACAATTACTCCGCGCACTAGCACGCACGTCTTGTTGAATCATGTCAAGGTTGTCAAGTACTGACAGGAAAGCCTCCGTGTCGTCGTCACTGACATTTAATAACTTCTCCCTGATTGATACCGGTAGTTTTGACTTAAGGATCATACGAGGGCAGTTCAATAAGTAATGCAACACATTTTTTTTCTCGGCCAATTTTGGTTGAAAAACCGGAAATTTCTTGTGGAATATTTTCAAACATTCCCGCTTCGTCTCGTATAGTTTCATTGACTTCCGACAGGTGGCAGCGCTGTACGAAGCTGTTAAAATGGCGTCTGTAACGGATGTGCGTTGCAAACAACGGGCAGTGATCGAGTTTCTTTTGGCGGAAAAACAGGGCATCTCAGATATTCATAGGCGCTTGCAGAATGTCAACGGTGATCTGGCAGTGGGCAAAAGCACGGTGAGTCGTTGGGCAAAGCGTGTGTCATCATTGCCGCAAGGTCAAGCAAGACTGTCTGATCTCCCGCGTGCGGGCCGGCCGTGCACAGCTGTGACTCCTGCAATGGCGGAGCGTGCGTACACACTCGTTCGAGATGATCGACGGATCACCATCAAACAACTCAGTGCTCAACTTGACATCTCTGTTGGTAGTGCTGTCACAATTGTTCACCAGTTGGGATATTCAAAGGTTTGTTCCCGCTGGGTCCCTCGTTGTCTAACCGAACACCATAAAGAGCAAAGGAGAACCATCTGTGCGGAATTGCTTGCTCGTCATGTGGCTGATGGTGACAATTTCTTGTCAAAGATTGTTACAGGCGATGAAACATGGGTTCATCACTTCGAACCTGAAACAAAACGGCAATCAATGGAGTGGCGCCACACCCACTCCCCTACCAAGAAAAAGTTTAAAGCCATACCCTCAGCCGGTAAAGTCATGGTTACAGTCTTCTGGGACGCTGAAGGGGTTATTCTGTTCGATGTCCTTCCCCATGGTCAAACGATCAAATCTGAAATGTATTGTGCTACTCTTCAGAAATTGAAGAAACGACTTCAGCGTGTTCGTAGGCACAAAAATCTGAACGAACTTCTCCTTCTTCATGACAACGCAAGACCTCACACAAGTCTTCGCACCCGAGAGGAGCTCACAAAACTTCAGTGGACTGTTCTTCCTCATGCACCCTACAGCCCCGATCTCGCACCGTCGGATTTCCATATGTTTGGCCCAATGAAGGACGCAATCCGTGGGAGGCACTACACGGATGATGAATTTATTGATGCAGTACGACGTTGGCTCCGACATCGACCAGTGGAATGGTACCGTGCAGGCATACAGGCCCTCATTTCAAGGTGGCGTAAGGCCGTAGCATTGAATGGAGATTACGTTGAAAAATAGTGTTGTGTAGCTAAAAGATTGGGGAATAACCTGGTGTATTTCAATGCTGAATAAAACAACCCCTGTTTCAGAAAAAAAATGTGTTGCATTACTTATTGAACTGCCCTCGTAATTACGTCCTTCGTGTAAATGGGCGTGTCCCAATATTGTATTTTTCGCAGGTATTTCTCGAAGTACCTACGGAGACCAGCACTTCTCGTGTTAAACGGTTCAGCATTATATACTTCCTTTCTAAGGCGTTGTTGTATACCTGAACTCCAGAATTTGTTCAGAAATTGCTTTTCGAAGTCAGCGTAATTATTTCATCTTTCAATTACTTCTGTTCCCCAGACAGAACCGTCTCCTTGAATGTAACCTACTATAAAGCGCATACGTTGTTTGTCATCCCAGCTCTCAGGAAAAACACCATTAAATGACTTCAGAAAAACCATTGGGTGGATGTTGCGTTTCTCTGGCAGAAAAGGCTGGAACACGCGGTGCTTGAGAACGCTTTCTTCTTTCATGAGCTCGACAAGAGTTACTTGATCATTCTGGTTGCGTACTAACGAATTCTTACTGCTGTGACCATGTACAAGTGGAGAGAATTTTACACGAGACACGGGATTATTATTGTATTCATGTTCTGAAGAAAGCAAGTGTGAATACTCACTTCTATTGTCTTTAGGAAAATCATTGACTTGTTGTTTCAACTGCTCGATTTCCTCAGTGAGGTGTCGTTTCCATTCGGGAAGATCTCGGTGAAAAACTCTACGAATCTCTCCTAATTCACTGAGAAGCGTATCTCCTAATGTACCTGGAGCAGCTAAAACTTCAACTGTGGCTGACTTAACGGCTTCTTTTAAGTCTTGTTGAACCTTGTTTTCTATGTACTGTTCTTTAGTCTCGACCCATTCTACAAATTCTTTTCCTATCGTGGAACGTACTTTTGCTGCAGCATCATTAACTCTTTTTTCAATGTTAATGTCGGATAGCGCCTGTGTCAGGACATTGACCTGGCCTTGCAGAGTGATGACAGTGTCTGCAAGCTTGTTTACTTTAGCTCCGACCTCTGCGGACTTTTTTGAAACTTCGGTTGTAACTGCCTGGCAACTTTCGATTTGTACTTTGATGTCTTCGTGCACGTCACCTGCTGTGCTCTCACATGCATCTACCTTCTGCAGAATACCTTCTATCCTTTCATTAACTTTAGTACTTAATTCCGCGATATATTCCATCGTGACTGTCCTTATTCTTGCCTCTAAGTTGGCATCAATATTATCTAACCTATTTTTCACTGTACCAATGGTGGAATTTAGGTCAAACCATTTCCGCTCTGTCTCCCGTTTCTCCTGTTCTCTATCACGTTGTTTTTGTAATTTATAAGCTTCCCTTTCCAGTTTCTCCTGTTCTCTTTCTTGAAAAAAAAATTCTCATCATTTCAACCATCGAATTTTCTCCCGCTTGCTGTGACGATGATTGCTGTGACGATACGTCACGCACACCATCATCGTCTGCCATTCTCTCCACTCGCGAATCGGGTCTGCCTGTTCCCGTTCAAGAACGTAGTGGGTATGACTTGACAACTGTGTCATCAACGTCATCCACATTGTTTGTCGGCTTGCCTCTGTCATCTGACATGTTTATTTTCAAGTTTGTGACGTAACTGCTCAAAAAATCTTTCGCAGCACGCCGATCGTCAACTCTCAGATGCGCACCCTGCGACGCTTCCTGATAGTCAAACGTTACACCGCGGTAGCTGACAATTGCAGAGCTATACCGGGTGGAAGACATGATGGCATTTAACTTTGAAAATAAGTGACAAACACCTACTAGACACTTAATCATGCTATTATGGCATCCATCTTGTGTTCTTATCCGTAGCAACAATGAAGATGCTAATAATGCTAACAAATAAACTTTGCATGAAGAGATGATCAGAAATGAATTCTAACTACGAAAATAAGCAACTCTGCAAGGAAATAACAGCGATAGGATAAAATGAAGCAGTAAGGAAAGAAATTCTGGAAATCAGTTTCTTTTTATACAAGACGCGAGATTTTATGCGTAATGAAAACCGTACTTACATCAGTCGTTTTGCGCACTCCTGTTTTTATCGAAAATTATTTTTTAATACTTCCTCGGTTTCGTTCAGTACTTCCTTTAGGCCTTCCCGATGTCCACCGGATGATGTCATGAAACAATAACAGAACAGATTAATTTTTTTTTATTAGGTCCCTTTTCGGGCGCCACATCTAGTATGATAAAAAAAATTAAGATTAAATATATTTGAATTTTTTTTCAATTTTAATCTGATAATTATATATATATATATATATATATATATATATATATATATATATATATATATATTGTTTTTTGTACTAGAATGTCGCGTTCCCAGTTTGGTACAGCTTTGCCACAGGACACACGAAAGCTGTCGAAGACAGACTTTGTATTTGTATTTGTATTTGCTGCCTCTGTAACAAGATCAACTGTTGTAATTCGGCAGACATACTGAACACAAATTAAACCAGCCCCCAAAATTTTATCGCTATAATTAGTATAACCAGAAACAAGTTGAACCAGCCCTGCACACGAGTTCGGAAGTCCTCGTCGCCAGTTTTGTGGCGGCGTTCGTAGGGACAAACAATTCGCTGTAGAAACGGCTTACGAAGTCACCGCCACACTTTTAATAGCGGGCCGACCGGTCCGCTGGAACAGTGAACAGAAAGATGAAAACCCAAACACTCTGATTAAATAAAAGTCGGTACTTATCTTTATTAACGAAGATACAGAAACACAGTAGTGAACTCCGTGTCTACAGAGATCTGTCTAGTTCGAGTCGGAGCGGCTAGGTCAGCGTCGGCTGACGACAAACAACAACTCTGCTGCGATGAACACACAACTGACTAGCAAGTACACAATTCGGTGGCGAGTATACAACTGAGCGGCGAATACAGAACTGTCCTAGCGCTCGCGACTCCAGCGCTTAAGAAACCAGAAGCCAGCGGTGGCGCGCGCAGACTTGCGGCGATTTCCTGTCTCACTCGCGCTGCTTATGCGGACGGCGTCCGGACTTTGATGCTGCCAACCTTTTGGCAGCGGGCTCGGGTGGCATTACTGGCTAGGATATAACACTCCTCCCCCCCAAATCGCCGCACCGTCGTTGAATAATGACGTGGCGAGCGTCGACGGCGGGGGAGGGGTCTGGCCGCAGGCGTAGCAGAAGAGACCGGGGCGGAGACTGTTGTCGGTGGCAGTCCCCGGTCCGCACCCCAGCATTGGCTGCGCGGGGCCTCGGGAAACACCGACTGAAAACCGAGGTCAGGGTGCAAGCCTGTGACCACGGGCGCAGCTTCTGGTACTGGACGCGACGGGGCGTCGGGACCCACGAAGAGAGGCAGCGTCTCCTGACGCTGCGCCGACGGCTGCTGAGTGGGCGCCGGACAAGGCGCTGCGGTGTCAGACTCCTTGGGGGTGCCCAAGGAAAGCGGCTGCAGGACAGGCTGCACAGCCACCGCTTGGGAAGGCGGCCCGGCTGAGGGGTCGACGTCCATCAGCTCCGAAGGCGGTGGCGACTGAAGAGGCACCGCAGGCGCCGGAGCGACCACCTGGGGCGCTCCCGGATGAAGATGCGCGGGAGGCATCAACGGGACGGGCTGTCGGCGTGGTAGCGGCGACGGCTGCTGCTGCTGCCCTGGGGGCGGCAGCGAAGTCGGAAGGCGCGGCTGGAACCCGCCGCGGACCAAATCTGTGGACGAAGAACGAGCGGCAGAATCCGGGCGGCCAGCGCGGCGCAACTGGTTCTGATGCCTCCTGTGCACCCCAGTAGCACCTTGAACAGTATAAAAACCGCGACCCTGGACACTTATCACGGTACCACGTTCCCAACGACGGCGACCGTGATAAACTCTGAAAAAAACGGCGTCGTTGCGCTGAAAACGCGTGCGATGCTCAGAAGCGGCGGGTCGATCCGGGGGGTGCAACAACCGTAGTAGGGTGCGATGACGACGGCCGTGGTGAAGCTCCGCAGGCGAAGGGCCGTCGCGTGGCGTGGTCCGGTACGACGACAGGAACGTGATGAGGGCCTGCTGACGAGAGTGCGTAGCACGAAGGCGGTCCATATGATCCTTGAATGTGCGTACAAAACGTTCCGCTGCACCATTCGATTGAGGGTGGAACGGCGGAGTAAGAACATGGCGAATGCCATTGGCAGAACAAAAACTTTCAAATTCAGCAGAGGTAAATTGTGGACCATTGTCAGACACTAAAACTTCTGGAAGACCCTCAATACAAAAAATTGAAGTCAACGCCTGTATAGTTTTTGCAGACGTTGTAGACTGCATGGGCACAACAAACGGAAAATTACTAAATGCATCTATCACGATGAGCCAACGAGAATTCCAATATGGACCAGCGAAATCAATATGTACTCGCTGCCAGGGACCGGCAGGGCGTGCCCAATCAAAATAGCGTTGAGGCGGAGCAGCTTGGTGTTCGGCACACGTCGAACAATCTGTAGACATCTGCGTAATCTGCTTATCAATGCCGATCCATGTACAATGACGGCGGGCAAGCTGCTTGGTGCGGACCACTCCCCAATGACCTTGATGCAACAAGTCGAGGACCTTGGATTGGAGCACTTGGGGAACCACTACACGAAGCTGGTCATTCTCGGTGCGTAACAGCAAAACTCCGTGCGAAACAGACAACAGATGACGTTGCGGATAATAGCGACGAACCACAGGATCCGATATGTCCTTTGCCTTGGACGGCCAACCACGTTGAACAAAACGTAATAGTAAACTCAGATGAGGATCCGTAGCTGTCTCACGTGCCACCTGATGATAATCAATCGGAAAATCCCGGAGGGATTGATGCTCATCGGCGTCAATCTGATGGCAAGAGTCGTCAGAGGAATCGAAGACATCATCCACAGCAATCGGCAATCTAGAAAGCGCGTCAGCGTTTGCAATGCTGAGCTGTAGGGCGATACAGTATCTCATACTGGTATTGTGATAACAAAAGAGCCCAACGTTGTAGTCTCTGAGCTGTCCGCGGAGGAACTGGTTTAGACGGATGAAACAGTGACGTCAAGGGCTTGTGATCTGTTACTAAATAGAATGGTCTACCATAGAGGTAGTGATGGAATTTTGTGACACCGAACACAATAGCCAACGCTTCCTTGTCCAACTGGCTATAATTACACTGAGCTTTGTTTAGCAGTTTAGATGCGAACGCAATAGGACGTTCGGTGTTACCGACTCGGTGAGACAACACAGCACCGAGGCCGAAAGAAGAGGCATCACAAGCTAACACCAGAGGCTTGTTAGGGTCGTAATGGACCAGACAACGATCATTCAATAAAGCCTCTTTAAGCTGCTGAAAGGCTGATTGGCAATCAGCTGACCACACAAACGGAACATTCTTACGGCGGAGACGATGCAACGGTGCAGCAATCTGTGATGCATTAGGTATAAACCTAATATAATATGTCAATTTGCCAAGAACTGCTTGCAATTCCTGCAGATTGCGAGGGGCGGGCAAATCACGAATAGCTGCTAAATGTGACTGGGAGGGATGAATGCCTTGAGCATTAATAACATGTCCCAGATACTCCATCTCCGTAGGAAAAATGAACATTTATCGATGTTGCAACGTAGGCCTGCCTGAGACAACACTGTAAACAAACACTCCAAATTACGGAAATGTTCAGCAGGCGTCCGACCGGACACAACAATATCGTCTAAATAGTTGCAACACGATGGCACATTAGCCAGAAGTTCTGACAAAAAACGCTGAAAAACAGCTGGAGCTGACGCACAACCAAAAGGCAAACGCAGAAAACGGAACAACCCCAACGACGTGTTTATGACAAAATACTGTTGTGATTGCTCGTCGAGGGGCAATTGCAAATATGCTTCAAGGAGATCAATTTTGGAAAAGAAACGAGCTTCCCCTAACTTATCCATCAGCTCGTCCGGTCTAGGCAAAGGAAAAGAATCAATGACAGTCTGAGGATTAACTGTCGACTTAAAATCAGCACACAAACGTAACTTGCCAGACGGGTTCTTTATAATAACTAAGGGAGAAGCCCACTGGCTCGCTGAAACGGGTTGAATAACACCGTTGTTTTTCCAACGACGAAGTTCATCTGCTACAGGTGCCCGGAGGGCGTGAGGCACTGGACGAGCACGAAAAAATCGAGGCTGAGCATTATCTTTTAACGTAATATGAGCGGCAAAGTTCGCAGCACAACCTAGTTCGTCTTTAAATATGTCACTGTATTGTTTACACAAATCGGTTATGCTGTCTTGAGGAACAACAACAGAATTAATTTGCAACACATTGTCTTGGATAGACAGGCCAAACAGTCTAATCCGAAAATGTTTACACTGTCTGTAGCGCGGAGCACTGTGAATGAAACTGTTTTTGTATTGCCACGGAATGTGGCTGGCACGCTACATACACCTAACACAGGAATTTGTTCTCCACTATAAGTAGCCAAAGAATGTTTTGCCGCTGAAAGTTTAGGGCGGCCGATAGCCCCATACGTAGCACTATTTATGAGAGTCACAGACGCACCAGTGTCTAATTGAAAATTGAAGGTCTTATCCTGGATGCGTAGCTTCACAAATAGTTTATTACACTGTCTCTGGATCGGTGCAGTGGAGGCGGAAGACACAAAATCAGCGCGTTTAGCGCGTGTTCGCTGCTTACGACAACTCTTGGGTTGGGCGGGTGGAACAACTCCCGCTTCACTTGCAGTCTGTACATTACGTTTTACAGCGTTTGAATTACGCTTGGGTCGCATAGCAGAGGGCTGGGTGGGTGGCTTATTGCGAACAAGTTTATTACCCACACGAACCGTGGAAGAGTCTTTAAACGCGACCTTCTGGGCGGGCTGGCTGTGAAGAACATGAATATCCATGGGCTGGGCAGCACTAGAATTGTTGTTGCGTTTACGCAAACAAACAGTCTGGATGTGTCCTTTCCTTTGACAAAAGTGACAAACCGCGTTTCTTAACGGGCAACGTTCACGAGGATGAGCAAGAACACACTTAGGGCAAGACTTAACTCTATCATTTTGCACACGCGGCTGACGAATGTGTTTAAAATGACGCGGCCGGTTAGTGTTTACAGTCTGACTCTGCCGGTGGGGCCGCGGGCGTGACATAACTTGCTTAGCACAGGCAATTTGAGAAATACATGGCTGATCTAACTCACACTCAGCATAGTCAAAAGTATCTTGGGCTTCAATGATGTTCATCACAGTCTCTAATGACGGGTCAGGCAACTTTAAGATAGCAGCACGAATACGAGAATCTGCAATGTTTTGAGTAATAGCGTCTCGTAACATGACATCACTGTAGGAAGCTCCACACACACAATTAAATCGGCACTGACGGGTGAGGCCCCGTAAATCTGTTAACCACTGTTTATTAGATTGATGTGGCAGTTTCTTTAATCTGAAGAACTTGAATCTGGCTGCTGCCACATGAACTCGCGACTCGAAATACTCAGCAAGCTTGTTAACAACAACGTCATAGTCTAAAGCTTCTGGCTTGGATTCCGGGAACAACTTACAAAGTAGTCGATAGACTTCCACGCCTGCAGTGGAAATTAAATAAAGCTGCCGCTCAGTACCCGTGATTTTGTAGACTGTCATGTGCGCCTGCAACTGCGCGAAATATTCTCGCCATTCTTCTCTTGATGCATCAAAAGCACGGAAAGGTGGTGCTGCCTGTGCTTGTTCCTTTTGTATTGGAGGATTAGCCGCTTGTTTGGCGATTGCTTCCACCAGACTTTGTATTTTCTGACTCTGTAACAAGATCAACTGTTGTAATTCGGCAGACATACTGAACACAAATTAAACCAGCCCCCAAAATTTTATCGCCTCGTCGCCAGTTTTGTGGCGGCGTTCGTAGGGACAAACAATTCGCTGAAGAAACGGCTTACGAAGTCACCGCCACACTTTTAATAGCGGGCCGACCGGTCCGCTGGAACAGTGAACAGAAAGATGAAAACCCAAACACTCTGATTAAATAAAAGTCGGTACTTATCTTTATTAACGAAGATACAGAAACACAGTAGTGAACTCCGTGTCTACAGAGATCTGTCTAGTTCGAGTCGGAGCGGCTAGGTCAGCGTCGGCTGACGACAAACAACAACTCTGCTGCGATGAACACACAACTGACTAGCAAGTACACAATTCGGTGGCGAGTATACAACTGAGCGGCGAATACAGAACTGTCCTAGCGCTCGCGACTCCAGCGCTTAAGAAACCAGAAGCCAGCGGTGGCGCGCGCAGACTTGCGGCGATTTCCTGTCTCACTCGCGCTGCTTATGCGGACGGCGTCCGGACTTTGATGCTGCCAACCTTTTGGCAGCGGGCTCGGGTGGCATTACTGGCTAGGACATAACAATAAGAAATCTGGTAAACACTAAATATATTCAAACAATTCTCACTAGCAAATTAGGGCTTATTTATAAACAGTATAACGTACATAAGTACTTTTCTAACTGTAGGTGCGATCAGATTTCAGCCTGCCCTGTGCTGTATCCTTGGTTCACGTTTTTGTCACAAATTACAGTCATTCCTTTTCTCCTTCGTTAAAGAAAATTCTTGCACTGTTCTACACCTTCATAACAATAACTTGCCGATTTACAGTTTCGAACATAAATTACTTGAATTTTATTAATTAATAATGTTGCTGGCAAGACCGCTCACTTTTATAGCTTAAAGTCGATCTTCTTTACGTTTTCACATTACAAGCAGAAGTACATTAAAATCTGAAGATCTACAAAAGTTTGTTACTGTCATCTTTTATTTAGATCGAAGCGGAACGTCAGTTCAGCTTCTGTTAAAATGTTTCTTTGACTGCGCAATCGATGTATTAGCGTCCGCGCTAGATGCGCATCTTTACACTTATGTAAATTATATAAAACAAATGTCTTTCAAAGAATATGTCTCATCTCATAAGTTGATCATTTAATATACAGATAGGTGAATGCCTCTCCAAGGGTACTCACAGCTTTCACACCACGTAAATCCCAATAATATTACAAGTTCCACTGTTAAATGCAGAGGAGAGAGCGATTACTCGGAGGGAGTATACTAAAAGCCCCTCTATGATGTTGAGGAGTTGCCTGATAACGTGATACAAGAAGAAAAGGAGTCTGTAGGGAAGAGATAGGAAATGGAAATGTCGTGTGGCTAGGGCCTCCCATCGGGTAGACCGTTCGCCTGGTGCAAGTCTTTCGAGCTGAAGCCACTTCGGCGACTTGCGTGTCGACGAGGATGAGACGATGATGATAGAGACAACACAACACCCAGTCCCTGAGAGGAGAAAATCTCTGACCCAGTCGTGAATCGAACCCGTGTCCCTTGACATGACAGTCCGTTGCGTGGACAAGAGATAGGAGATCCAGAATTAGTCAGAATTTAAGAGTTTTGGAGGGATTAAGATCAAATAAGTCAGAATGGACAGATAACGTTTCCTCGGAATTTCTAAAAACATTGGGGAAATTGGCAACCCTAATGACTATTCACGTTGGTATCGAGAATGTATGAGACTGGCGATATAGTATCAGACTTTCGGAAAAACATCTTCCATACAATTCCGAAGATATAAAGAGCCGACAAGTGCGAGAATTATCGCAGAATCAGCTTAACAGTTCATGCATACGAGCTGCTGACAAGAAAATTATATGCAGGGTGACTGGGCCAAATATCTCATGAAATAAGCGTCAAACGAAAAAAACTACAAATAACGAAACTTGTCTAGTTTGAAGGGGAAAACCAGATGGTGCTATGGTTGGCCTGCTAGATGGCGCTGCCATAGGTCAAACGGATATCAACTGCGTTTTTTTTTTTAAATAGGAACCCCCATTTTTGTTACATATTTGTGTACTACGTAATGAAATATGAATGTTTTAGTTGGACCACTTTTTTCGCTTTGTGATAGATGGCGCTGTAATAGTCATAAACATACGGCTCACAATTTTAGGCGAACAGTTGGTAACAGGTAGGTTTTTTAAATTAAAATACAGAACGTAGGTACGTTCGAATATTTTATTTCGGTTGTTCCAATGTGATACATGTACCTTTGTGAACTTATCATTTCTGAGAACGCATGCTGTTACAGCGTGATTACCTGTAAATACCACATTAATGCAATAAATGCTCAAAATGATGTCCGTCAACGTCAATGCATTTGGCAATACGCGTAACGACATTACTCTCAACAGCGAGTAGTTCGCCTTCCGTAATGTTCGCACATGCATTGACAATGCGCTGACGCATGTTGTCAAGCCTTGTCCGTGGATCACGATGGCAAATATCCTTCAACTTTCCCCACAGAAAGAAATCCGGGGACGTCAGATCCGGTAAATGTGCGGGCCATGGTGCTTCGACGACTAATCCACCTGTCATGAAATATGCTATTCAATACCGCTTCAACCGCACGCGAGCTATGTGCCGGACATCCTTCATGTTGGAAATACATCGCCATTCTGTCATGCAGTGAAACATCTTGTAGTAACATCAGTAGAACATTACGTAGGAAATCAGCATACACTGCACCATTTAGATTGCCATAGATAAAATGGGGGCCAATTATCCTTCCTCCCATAATGCCGCACCATACATTAACCAGCCAAGGTCGCTGATGGTCCACTTGTCGCAGCCATCGTGGATTTTCTGTTGCCCAATAGCGCATATTATGCCGGTTTACGTTACCGCTGTTGGTGAATGACGCTTCGTCGCTTAATAGAAAGAGTGCAAAAAATCTGTCATCGTCCCGTAATTTCTCTTGTGCCCAGTGGCAGAACTGTACACGACGTTCGAAGTCGTAGCCATGCAATTCCTGGTGCATAGAAATATGGTACGGGTGCAATCGATGATGAGGTAGCATTCTCATCACCGACGTTTTTGAGATTCCAGATTCTAGCGCAATTTGTCTGCTACTGATGTGCAGATTAGCCGCGACAGCAGCTAAAACACCTACTTGGGCATCATCATTTGTTGCAGGTCGTGGTTGACGTTTCACATATGGCTGAACACTTCCTGTTTCCTTAAATAACGTAACTATCCGGCGAACGGTCCGGGCACTTGGATGATGTCGTCCAGGATACCGAGCAGCATACACAGCACACGTCCGTTGGGAATTTTGATCACAATAGCCGTACATCAACACGATATCGACCTTTTCCGCAATTGGTAAACGGTCCATTTTAACACGGGCAATGAATCACGAAGCAAATACCGTCCGCACTGGCGGAATGTTACGTGATACCACGTACTTATACGCTGGTGACTATTACAGCGCCATCTATCACAAAGCGAAAAAAGTGGTCCAACTAAGACTTCTTTAATACTACACGAATATGTAATACAAATGGGGGTTCCTATTTTAAAAAACGCAGTTGATATCCGTTTGACCTATGGCAGCGCCATCTAGCGGGCCAACCATAGCGCCATCTGGGTTCCCCCTTCAAGCTAGATGAGTTTGGGTCTTTGTAGTTTTTTCGTTTGATGCTTATTTCTTGAGATATTTGGCCCAGTCACTATCAATGGACCACCCTGTAATATATATATATATATATGTGTGTGTGTGTGTGTGTGTGTGTATGTGTGTGTGTGTGTGTGTGTGTGTGTGTGTGTGTGAGTGAATGGAAAAGGAAATTGAGGATCCGTTAATCAGTTTGGCTTTGGGAAAGGTAAAGGCGACAGAGAGGCAGTTCTGATATTGCGGTTGATATTCGAAGCAAGACTGAAGTAAAATCAAGACACGTTCATGGGATTTGTCCACCTGTAAAAAGCGTTCGACGGTGTAAAATAGTGCAAAGGAGTTTGTAATTGTGACAAAAGTAGAGGTAAGTTATAGGGAAAGACGGGTGTCATATGATATGTTGAAGAACCAAGAAGGGACAATAAGTGTCAGAGGCTAAGAACCAAAAGCTCGAATTAAAAAGAATAGAAGGCAGGGGTGTAGTCTTTCACCCTTGCTGTTCAACATATACATCGAATAAGAAATTACGGAAATAAAAGAAAGATTCAAGTGCAGGACTGAAACTCAGGGTGGAAGGATATCAATGACAAGATTCCTTGGTGACGTTGTTATCCTCAATGAAACTGAAGAAGAATTACAGGCTTTGTTGAATAGAATGAACAGTCTAATGTGTACAAAATGATGGTTGAAAATAAGTATAAGAAAGACTAAAGTACTGAGAAACAGCAGAAATGAGAACAGTAAGAAACTTAATATCCGAATTGGGGATCGTGGAGTAGACGAAGGAATTCTGTTCCCTAGAGAGCAAAATAACCTATGACGGACAGAGCAAGGAGGACATAGAAAGCAGACAAGTACTGGCAAAAAAGGCATTCGTGGTGAAAAGAAGAGACGTGTGCTAGTATCAAACATAGGTTTTACTTGAGAAATAAATTTTTGAGAATATACGTCTGGAGCACAGCATTGTATGATAGTGAAACACGGACTGTGGGAAAATCAGAACAAAAGAGAATCGCAGTATTTGATATGTGGTGCTACAGAAGAATGTTGGAAATTAGATGGACTCATAAGGTAAGCACAGAGAAGGTTCTGCGCGAAATCGGCGAGGAAAGGGATATGTGGAAAGCACTGACAAGAAAATGGGGCAGGATGATAGGACGTCTGTTAAGACATCACGGAATAACTCCCATGGTAGTAGAGGGAGCTGTAGAGTGTAAAAGCTGTAGAGGAAGGCAGAGATTGGAATACATTCAACAAATAATTGAGGACGTAGGTGGCAAGTGCTACGCTGAGATGAAAAGCTTGTAGGTTGGCACAGGAGAGAAATTCAAGGCGGGCGGCGTCAAATTAGTCCGAAACTCTTTCCACTGTCTCCCGTACGTTCCTTCCTCTTGCCGATTTTGCAGGGAATCAACTCAATCCTTATCTTAGCGTCCATTTAATTTTCAAAATCGTTGTATAGCACTACATTTCAAACTTTTCGATTCTCTTCTCTCGCGGTTTCCCGCAGTGTACGATTCACTACCATGCAATGCTGTGCTCCAAAAGTACATACTCAGAAATTTCTTCCTCATACACTCCTGGAAATTTAAATAAGAACACCGTGAATTCATTGTCCCAGGAAGGGGAAACTTTATTGACACATTCCTGGGGTCAGATACATCACATGATCACACTGACAGAACCACAGGCACATAGACACAGGCAACAGAGCATGCACAATGTCGGCACTAGTACAGTGTATACCCACCTTTCGCAGCAATGCAGACTGCTATTCTCCCATGGAGACGATCGTAGAGATGCTGGATGTAGTCCTGTGGAACGGCTTGCCATGCCATTTCCACCTGGCGCCTCAGTTGGACCAGCGTTCGTGCTGGACAAGCAGACCGCGTGAGACGACGCTTCATCCAGTCCCAAACATGCTCAATGGGGGACAGATCCGGAGATCTTGCTGGCCAGGGTAGTTGACTTACACCTTCTAGAGCACGTTGGGTGGCACGGGATACATGCGGACGTGCATTGTCCTGTTGGAACAGCAAGTTCCCTTGCCGGTCTTGGAATGGTAGAACGATGGGTTCGATGACGGTTTGGATGTACCGTGCACTATTCAGTGTCCCCTCGACCATCACCAGTGGTGTACGGCCAGTGTAGGAGATCGCTCCCCACACCATGATGCCGAGTGTTGGCCCTGTGTGCCTCGGTCGTATGCAGTCCTGATTGTGGCGCTCACCTGCACGGCGCCAAACACGCATACGACCATCATTGGCACCAAGGCAGAAGCGACTCTCATCGCTGAAGACGACACGTCTCCATTCGTCCCTCCATTCACGCCTGTCGCGACACCACTGGAGGCGGGCTGCACGATGTTGGGGCGTGAGCGGAAGACGGCCTAACGGTGTGCGGGACCGTAGCCCAGCTTCATGGAGACGGTTGCGAATGGTCCTCGCCGATACCCCAGGAGCAACAGTGTCCCTAATTTGCTGGGAAGTGGCGGTTCGGTCCCCTACGGCACTGCGTAGGATCCTACGGTCTTGGCGTGCATCCGTGCGTCGCTGCGGTCCGGTCCCAGGTCGACGGGCACGTGCACCTTCCGCCGACCACTGGCGACAACATCGATGTACTGTGGAGACCTCACGCCCCACGTGTTGAGCAATTCGGCGGTACGTCCACCCGGCCTCCCGCATGCCCACTATACGCCCTCGCTCAAAGTCCGTCAACTGCACATACGGTTCACGTCCACGCTGTCGCGGCATGCTACCAGTGTTAAAGACTGCGATGGAGCTCCGTATGCCACGGCAAACTGGCTGACACTGACGGCGGCGGTGCACAAATGCTGCGCAGCTAGCGCCATTCGACGGCCAACAGCGCGGTTCCTGGTGTGTCCGCTGTGCCGTGCGTGTGATCATTGCTTGTACAGCCCTCTCGCAGTGTCCGGAGCAAGTATGGTGGGTCTGACACACCGGTATCAATGTGTTCTTTTTTCCATTTCCAGGAGTGTATTAAGGCCCTGTTTGATACTTGTAGACTTTTCTTGGCCAGACCTGCCGACTTTTCCCGTGCTAGTCTCCTTTTGCTGTTCTTCTTTGTTCCCTTCCAGGGTAGCAGAATTCAACTTCGCCTACTTCGTTGTCACCAATTTTGATGTTCAGTATATATAGCGAAACTCATTTGTATTTCTCCTCTTGACCCCTTCTTTTGTTTCCGTTATTGCTTCTTCGACGTTCAGACGGAAGAATAGGGGTGAAAACCTACGTCCCTACCTTACACCCTTTTCAATCCATGATGATGGCATCAGTTTGCCGAAACTTCTTCAAGTATACCATTTCCAGTTGAGGCCACTTATTGATAATTAAGTCCAATGAAGCTACCAAATTGCGGGATTGTTGATTGCTGCATTTCATGCACATACTTGACACCATACTCATCCTGAATGTGTAGAAGAAGGGAAGCGCTCCAGTTACCGAGAATGTTCCAGCAAACATCCTGGTTCATGTTTAAGGTAATTTGAGTGAGCGAGCCTAAATGATGAAACGAAAGGCACGCTAAAACCTCATATAAAGATCTTTATCCCGAACTACGCTTTCCACATCCAATAACTCACTTTTTTTTCCATAAGGGCCTGAGAGAAAGGTCGAGGGCAAAGAGGGCACGGGTCGTCTTCCGAGGCCTGGCCTCAGTGTCCCGTTCCCGCCGTCCCAGCGCCAAGGAAAGGAAAGGGGTTCGATAGGATCTAGAGAACTTTATTGGATCAAATTCCTGTGCCATCGATGCACTCTTCACCTTCCGTCCTTTGAGAAAAAAAAAGCAAACCGGCGTCTAATCGGACCACACTGCATCAAACCACCCATCAATATTTTTTGCATACCTAAGCGATCGTGAAGTAATAAATTATTATAGAAACATTTAAGAAGATCGCATACTTCTACTTGGCTATACATCAAATTTTATAGAAACAGCCAGCTACTGTGAAGTTTCTGTGCAACTCGGCTCACTGAAGACGTGTATCTTTATATGGTGTTGCGAACAATTGCCTTTGTCGAGATACCTGACTGTACATGTTCATTGTGTGGTCTCGTCCAAAGATCGCGATGCCATAACGAAGTCGGAAACTCACACTGATACCACAGAAAATAGTGGCGACTGGCTGTATACTGCAACGAAGAATAGGTGGCGCTGGTGAAGCTACATCATCTTTCCCAGCCCTGCAGCGCCACTGGACAGAGGCCTGTAGTATACACCACCTCTAACAAACACCGAACAACGCGCTCCAGTACGCGGCCGCCAAATACATCGCTGGCCGCACATCTCCGGGCGGCCCGCTGCTTCCATCGCTGGCCGTCTTCACACGCACGCTCTCTTACGTGGCCGAGAAATACATCGCTGGCCGCACTTCTCCGGGCGGCTCGCGGCTACCATCGCTGGCCGCCTTCGCGCGCGCGCGTTTGTCAGCACACAGCAATTGGCTACGCCAGGAAACATTGCGATTGGTTTTCCCTGGAAAACAGCGACCCCAACCGACGGCTCCATTAACTAGCAAGCCTTATATAAACCCGGCCGCCGCCGCAAACGACAGTTCTCATCGGGAAGTGCAGTACGCCGTGATCCAGCTGCTTGTGGATGACTCGCCGCACCACTCGAGGTTACCTGGCTGCTCGGCGGAAATCTAGCGACTTCACTTGGAGAGACTGAACTTCACTGGACTTGGGAATAATTACGGGACGTGCACCCCACTATGCACATTTGGACATTGGTATAACCAAACTTTAGTTATGCATTACTTCTGAGTGTGAGCCTGGGTAGTCGCTTGGCTAACATAATTGTTAAAAAGTGATTTGTGATTTAATAAACCAGACTGGCGAGGTTATTGTGTTATTCCTGGTTATAACAAGGCCAATATGCACTGAAGAGCCAAAGAAACTGGTACGCCTGCGTAATATCGTGTAGGGCCACCGCGAGCGCGCGGAAGTGCCGCAATACGACATGGCATGGACTCGACTAATGTCTGAAGTAGTGATGGAGGGAACTGACACTATGAATCCTGCACGGTTGTCCATTAATCCGTAAGAGTACGGGGCGGTGGACATCTCTTCTGAACAGCACATTGCAAGGCATCCCAGGTATGCTCAATAATGTTTGGTGGGCAGCGGTTGTGTTTAAACTCAGATGAGGGTTCCTGGAGACACTCTGTAGCAATGCTGGACGTGTGGGGCGTCGCATTGCCCCGCTAGAATTGCCCAATCCGTAGGAGTGCACAATGGACATGAATGAATGCATGTGATCAGACAGGATGCTTACGTACGTGTCACCTGTCAGAGTCGTATCTAGACGTTTGACAGGTCTCATATCACTCCAACAGCACACACCCCACACCACTGCAGAGCGTCCCTGCTGGCATGCAGGGTCCATAGATTCATGAGGTTGTCTCCGTACCCGTACACGTCCATCCACTCCATACAATTTTAAACGAGACTCATCCGATTAGGCAAACATGTTTCCAGTCATCAACAGTGCGAAGTCGACATTGACGGGCCCAGACAAGGCGTAAAGCTTTGTGTTGTGCAGTCATCAATGGTACACGAGTGGGCATTCGGCTACGAAAACCCATATCGACAATATTTCGTTGAATGGTTCACACGCCGACACTTGTTGATGGCCCAGCATTGAAATGCGCAGCAATTTGCGGAAGGGCTGCACTTCTGTCACGCTGAACGATTTTCTTCCGTCGTCGTTGGTCCAGTTCTTGCAGCATCTTTTTCCTGCCGCAAAGATATTGGAAATTTGATGTTTTACAGGATTCCTGATATTCATGGTACACTCGTGAAATGGTTGTATGGGAAAATCCCCACTTCATCGCTATCTCGGAGATGCTATGTCCCATCGCTCGTGCGCCGCCTATAACACCACGTTCAAACTCACTTAATTTTTGATAACCAGTCACTGTTGCAGGAGTAACCGATCTAACAACTGCGCCAGACTCCTGTTCTCTTACGAGGTGCATTCAAGTTCTAAGGCCTCTGATTTTTTTTCTCCGGACTGAAAAGAGATAGAAACATGCGCATTGTTTTAAAATGAGGTCGCGTTCATTGTCAATACGTCCCAGAGATGGCAGCACCGTACGGCAGATGGAATTTTACCGCCAGCGGCGAGAATGAGAACTGTTTTAAATACTTAAAATGGCGACGTTTTCCTTACTTGAACAGGGTGCATTCATTCGTTTTCTGAATTTGCGTGGCGTGAAACCAATTGAAATTCATCTACAGTTGAAGGAGACATGTGGTTATGGAGTTATGGATGTGTCCAAAGTGCGTTCGTGGGTGCGACAGTTTAATGAAGGCAGAACATCGTGTGACAACAAACAGAAACAACCTCGGGCTCACACAAGCTGGTCTGGCGACATGATCGAGAAAGTGGAGAGAATTGTTTTGGGGGATCGCCGAATGACTGTTGAACAGATCGCCTCCAGAGTTGGCATTTCTGTGGGTTCTGTGCACGCAATCCTGCATGACGACCTGAAAATGCGAGAAGTGTCATCCATATGGGTGCCACGAATGCTGACGGACGACCACATGGCTGCCCGTGTGGCATGTTGCCGAGCAATGTTGAAGCACAACGACAGCACGAATGGGACTTTCTTTTCGTCGGTTGTGACAATGGATGAGACGTGGATGCCATTTTTCAATCCAGAAACAAAGCGCCAGTCTGCTCAATGGAAGCACACAGATTCGCCGCCACCAAAAAAATTTCGGGTAACCGCCAGTGCTGAAAAAATGATGGTGTCCATGTTCTGGAACAGCGAGGGCGTAATCCTTACCCATTGCGTTCCAAAGGGCACTACGGTAACAGGTGCATCCTACGAAAATGTTTTGAAGAACAAATTCCTTCCTGCACTGCAACAAAAACGTCCGGGAAGGGCTGCGCGTGTGCTGTTTCACCAAGACAACGCACCCGCACATCGACCTAACGTTACGCAACAGTTTCTTCGTGATAACAACTTTGAAGTGATTCCTCATGCTCCCTACTCACCTGACCTGGTTCCTAGCGATTTTGGCTTTTTCCAACAATGAAAGATACTCTCCGTGGCCGCACATTCACCAGCCGTGCTGCTATTGCCTCAGCGATTTTCCAGTGGTCAAAACAGACTCCTAAAGAAGCCTTCGCCGCTGCATTGGAATCATGGCGTCAACGTTGTGAAAAATGTGTACGTCTGCAGGGCGATTACGTCGAGAAGTAACGCCAGTTTCATCGATTTCGGGTGAGTAGTTAATTAGAAAAAAAATCGGAGGCCTTAGAACTTGAATGCACCTCGTACATAGGCGTTGCCGACCGCAGCGCCGTATTCTGCGTGTTTATATATTTGAATACGCATGCTTATACTAGTTTCTTTGGCGCTTCAGTGTTCAAGTATGCAGAGGAAGGCCACCGATGAAGCAGACAACATCGTCTAGTTACGACACATGTGTTACTCATGTCTTGGATTGAGCTGTCACTCTGAACTTTGTACTTCAAGGGAAGAGTTCTGCAAACGTGTGCATCAAGTGATAGTTTAATATCAAAAACAGTAGTGAATATCCAGCTCCTTCCTGTGGCAATACAATGAAGTAAATCTTTTTATCACTTTTGTAATAAAGTGTTCTAACATTTCATATGCTGTAGTTCCACACGAACTACTCCCACGACAACGAAGGAAGCTCCCACGTCTTGCTGCATCAGAAACCTCCCATTCATCCACGGCGTGCTTAGCGCAGAATGCATCTTTCATTGGGCCAAACAGATGTCTGTCGAAAGGTGCGAGATACACGCTGTAAGATGAATGAGGAAGAGCAGTCCAATGAAGTTTTGTAAGTTCCTCTAGGGTGCGCAGACGTGTATGAAGCCTTATGTTGTCATGGAAAAGGAGAAGTTCGTTTCCATTTTTGAGGCAACGAACACGCAGACATCATTTCTTCAATGTACTGAAGATAGCATAACACACTTCAGGTTCAAATGGCTCTGAGCACTATGGGACTCAACATCTTAGGTCATCAGTCCCCTAGAACTTATAACGACTTAAACCTAACTAACCTAAGGACATCACACACACCCGTGCCCGAGGCAGGACTCGAACCCGCGACCGCAGCAGTCCCGCGGTTCCGGACTGCAGCGCCCAGAACCGCACGGCCACCGCGGCCGGCATAACACACTTCAGAGTGAATGATTGCACCATGAGAGAGGACATAAAACAGAATAACACCTTCAGACTCCCAGGAGGTCGTCGCCATGACTTTAGTGCAGCTTTGAACTTTTTCTTCGGAGGAGAAGTTGAAAGGTGGCTACACTGAGCCACAGCGCCAGAGATTGCGCCAAAGAGTTTTATTCCGCAGCCTCCACTGGCAGTTCTTGTCGAGAAGTCGTGGTGGAGAGTGCTTGTCGAGATGTGGCAGTAGTGAGTCGGTGTTGAGATGTTGTAGTAGGGAGTGCTTGTTCCATGTTTTATGCAGTTGTTTGATGGGCTAGACAGCAGATGTTGTTCGAATGGAGATATTATAATGATCAGAGTGCTTTTCGTCAATATATATGAAGGTAAAAAAAATTCCCATTTCCTTTTATTATTTCAATGTCTTAAATAATGCGTCATTACAGGTTCAATCAACAAAGCATCTGGCTTGTGTTCTTGTATTAGAGTGTAATTCTGGTTTTCTTGCGCAATTATAGTATTTCTATTTTTTTAATTACTTCAGTATAAATGGTATTTAAAATTTCTTGTCTTATTGACAGATGTGTACGTTGAATCACACTTCCACACACAGAACAATGACACTTGTGTTTTGGTTTCGTAGGTTTTATAGTTGCTGGGGACTTAATTAATTGTGTTAACGGAAATTCCCTTTCATTCCTTGTTGTTGTTCCATGCAGTCAGATTGCGTACTATACCAGACAGGGCCAACCGTTTACGAGACTTCGTAATCGGACAGACAGATACTAAAATTAAAATTATTTGCATTTCATATTTATATAATTAAGCCCCCATGCACGTGGCGACCGCTGCTTCGGATCGTCCCTTGGAATTCTCTTGATTGTAAAAATAGCAGACAGTAGTATTGTTGTAGTAATTTGTAGTTTAGTAATTGTAGTCTATATTGCATGTGTAGATTTGGTAATTGTCATTCTTCTAATGGTATTTTTTGCAGAATTTAATATTTGTTGTCTTGTATACGGGTTTGACAATTTTGTGCAGTTAGGAAGATTTTAATTGTTCGTTAATCGTGTTTGAGGGAAGCATTTCGTATAAATGATATTGTTGATGATAAAGTGTCATTGGGTGTAATTTTCATATAGTGACGAGTTTTGTATATTTTGTAAATGATTACGCGATCGATGAAAAAGTCAAAAATGGTGGATAGTCAGAATGACGAAATTGTTGACATGGCGAACTCGCCAACACAGGACAACAATATGATGAATAATGAAGTTAAAAACAATTTAATAAGTCTGGAAAATAGGCCGGAACCATTTCAAAAATTTTCACAATCAAAACATTTTCAGAATACGAGATCAACGACAGAAGATTCTGGAATGGTATCGAGCTCAGATAGCTTCACAGCTTTGACGGAAGAAGTTGGTTTTGTGGGAAATGTTAGGGGCGAAAAGAATTTTGAACCAGTTAATATGGAGCAGTTGATGTGTGTAATATTAAATTTGGGATCTGAACAAAAAACACGGTTAGACTCACTGGGATCACAAATAGGAACAAAAAAAATGGTTCAAATGGCTCTGAGCACTATGCGACTTAACTTCTGAGGTCATCAGTCGCCTAGAACTTAGAACTAATTAAACCTAAGGACATCACACACATCCATGCCCGAGGCAGGATTCGAACCTGCGACCGTAGCGGTCACGCGGTTCCAGACTGAAGCGCCTTTAACCGCACGGCCACACCGGCCGGCAAATAGGAACAATTAGAACTGGTATGGGAACAATGGAAACAGGGTTAGACTCACGAATAGGGACATGTTTCAAAAATATGAAAGATGAATTAAAGAAAGAAATCAGAGAAGAAGTACAACCGATGTTGAATGCTCACAATACTAGATTAATTGCAGTAGAGATTAGACAAAAGGAACAGGATAGAGAACAGGAAGAAAGAGATCGCGTGATAGTACAAAAATTTTCAGAGTTAAATATACAACGCGCACACGATAAGGAAGAAATATTTGAGAGAATCGAGGAATCCGTACCAAATGACAGATTAAATAACCTAACACAACAATATGAACAGTTAACTACCAAATGTGTCAATACTGAAACCCGAGTCGCGACACTTACGGAAGACGTAAATAAACAGAAAGAAAAAATAGGTGACTTATCGGAAAGAGTTGAGGAGATTTCAGATAAATTGACAAGTCTTAGTTTAAATGGGGACAGAGATTCGGATGATACAGTTCCATTACCATTTGCAGAAACCGAAGAGTACCAGAACATAAATAAGCATGTTAAAAATCAGGGAAAATTTAATGAACGCGTTAAAAGGAAATTTGAGGCATTACAAAAGCAAGTCAAACAAATTGAAGGCGAAATCGTAGGAAAAGACAGCAAAGGAAATTTAGAATCACAGATAGCAGAGGGGTTTGAAGAAAATAATTTGTTTCATTTACGGGATGCAACAAGAGAGCGCCAGGCGCGCGAAATTGACAATAATCGACATTGGGACTGGGACAGACGCGGTAGGTCTTTGTCGCTACGAGGCGAAAACTTTGACTATAAACACCTTTTGACTGTTCGGAAATTTAAGATCTTTCGCAATTCTAAGAATGACATACATCCATGTGCATTGTTAGATCAATTTATGTACGCACTTCCACCAAATTGGCCACTAAGTCACAAACTGGAATTTATGTGCGGCTATTAAAGTCCTCTGGGGATTCACTACACTAAGTGAATATGTGCCATAGCGTGCATAGGGCCCCGAGCTGTAGTGGTGCTATTTCCCTTTTAGTTTTCTGCACCGCTGCCTACTCTTCTACTATTCTTTGCATCTGTCAAAACAACTCTTCGACTATCAATCTATCTATAGAGTCGTTAAAGAATAACCAGATATGACTATTTTACCCAAAAGTGATTTCGGAAATTACCGTTTGGACTTACTATATCTTCTGCAGCATTCATTCGTAGTTTAAAAGAAATTTTACCTGTTTATCTTCGTGACAATATTACTTTATATGTTGATGATATTCTTATTGCTAAACGTTCTTGGAGTGAGCATAACAAATTTGGATTCATTATTACGTATCTTTGCAAAAGTTGGCATTACAGTGAACTTGGAAAAATCTGAATTTGGTCGTTTTCAGGTGAAATTTCGCGGTCATATTGTTTCTACAGAAGGTATTCTTCCTGATCCAGAGAAACTAGACGCTATTCGTAATTATGCTGTTCCTACCACAAAACGTGATGTTCGTAGTTTCCTCGGTGTCTGTAATTTTCTTAGACGCTTTGTTAGATTGGACAATTTGACCACACCTCGTTTATGTGAACTATCTGGAAAGAGATCTAATTGGTGTTGGGATGAGGAAGCTCAGTCAGAATTTGAACAACTTCGTGATGCTTTAGTTGCTGCTCCACTTCTTTCACATCCGGATTTATCTAAAGATTTTTGTTTCGCGACGGACTCATCATACAAAGGCCTAGGTGCACACTTATTTCAAGACATAGAAGATAACGGCGTTGTAGTGCAGAAAACTATTGCCGATCTGTTCTTGCCAAATGCAAATTATGTCAAAAGGCTAAGCCGCCAACTATTTCTCACAGAGCATCGTTGTTTCCTATCATTCCAGCGAAATTAATGGACATGGCTGCAGTCGATTTGTTCGGTCAAGTGGTTCGTTCTACTAATGGTTTTGCGTACATTTTCGTAGCAGTGGAATTGACATCAAAATATGTGTTTTACACCTTTACGCAAAGCAACAGCTCGTTCAGTATCTAACGCTTTCATCAAACATTTTCTTAAGGAAGTGGGTCATGTTGATAAGGCTATATCAGATAATGGATCACAGTTTCACTCTAAAATTTGGCTTCGTACTCTACGGCGTCGTAAGATTAAACCAATTTTCATTTCACTTTTTCACCCTCAATCTAACGCTTCAGAGAGATGGATGAAGGAAATCAATAAATTGTGTCGACTTTATTGTCATCAGAATCACAGAACTTGGGATCAGTATCTTCATATTTTTCAAAACATTCTGAATGAACTCCCTAATGATTCAACTTCTTTATCGCCTATATTGATATTAAAAAATAAAGCACCGGCAAATCGCATTTCTGAAATCGTTCCTTTTCCGCCTTCACGGAAACTGCGGCATTCTGAAGTTGTCAACCTGGCTCTACGAAATATTGCTAGCTGCTAGAAGAGAGAAATCAGCTAAACGTCCTGGTCGTTTAAAAATCTTGTCAGTTGGTCAAAAGGTATTAATTAAGTCTCATCGTTTGTCTCACAAAGGAAAGGGCTTGTGTCGCAAATTTTTTCTGCTTTATAACGGTCCATATAGAGTTCGCAAAATTATTCATGATAACACTGTCGAAGTAGAAACTCTTAAATCTCGACGCTCTAAGGGAATACATCATATATGGAACGTTAAATTTTTTGTGGAATGACATACTTTGAGAGACGAACAGTTACATGTAAACATGCAGAGAATATAAGGATACCACGCCGCGTTCCGGCGGCGGCACATACTCAAAGCAACAGTCAAGTCTGCGCGCCGCACAAGGCAGTCGTTGACCGCAAACAGTCACTTCTTACGTCACGCGCCTACAGCTGATCGAGCGCTCAGTGCGAATCCACTGACAGCCGTAAACAAATACACAGTCTAATTTCTCTGATTAAATTCAGTATAAAGCTATAGTGACTTGATAAATTATGTTATTAACGTTCAGTATTTTTCAGGATACGGTTGTATAAAATATTTAAGAACTTCAGGTAAATTCTGTGCGTGTCCGACGTTAAGACGACTTGCTATGGAGAAAATTTCAGGAAGAATGTAATTTCGAAAAAAAGTAATGAACTAAAAAGGGTAACTATTAACTGAGTTTATTTTTCAGGTAACATAATTCCACTTAGGTACGTACTTTAGACGTAATTTGCTGCTCGCGATTACGTGATTCATACTTTGTGCTAATTTCATGTTCTATGAATTTACTTGTGAAGCAACGTGCTTGCGTACGTTAACTGATTTTGACAATGATTGATTAATGAACAGGGTTGTTATTTGTATATATGATGCATCGCTTGGCTGCTATGCTTTTTCACTGATGTCATATTTTTTAATGATGTGCCTGCTGTGCTTATTTATTTAAATTATAATTGTCACCTGATTAATTGTGCTGACTGTGGTTATGTATGTAAGTTATACTTTGTGATTTATCTGCTTGCGCCTTCATGTTTACTTATTAAGATTACATATGAACATTTATTTGCTTATGCTGATATGATGCTAATGACCTGTTTATTATGTGAGATACATATTTGCTGCTTTGCGTATGGATTGCATATTTACACATTTCTGTTTTGTTGTCATAACTACTCTTCAATTTAGAATATAGCAATGCTGATGTACAGTGTACAAACATAGAGTTTAGGTCACACTATGGTATTAATTATAGATTGTTCGCTTGGCAGAGCCTCGTTGTAGGAATTGTGCTGCATCCACTGGTTGACATTCTGTTCTCCACTGGTATATTTACTCGCTATTGCATGTTTTGCTTACGCTCAGTGCCTTATATCTTTAAGATAAGAAAATGAATTGCTATAATTCGACGAACGACATTAGTACAAGAAACTTCATAGAAGTCACATGAGCTGGAGGTTTTATGGAAGCTGTATAAATGTATGCTAATAGGAAGGAAGCTAACGACATGACGTACCAACACTAGGGTTAGACCATTGACAGTTATTACACTGCATTGTTCGTGAGCAATTGAAATAGGAAGTGACACTTGACACAAGAAATACTCCACATGTATGTTTCTGATTTGCCAAGATTCTTGAAGTAGTGTACACACTGTGAAATATTACGATTTATTCACTCAAAGTCTTATGTGATCTTTCATACTACGTACTCTACTTACTTACTGAGAGTTATTCGAACTAAAGGCTGTTAGAGGTCATGTATGCATTTCTTTTGTTTAATGATGGACAAGGTAACCAAAATGTATTTTATAATTCATAATGAGTTGAAGAATTGGGTCAGATGGATTACACAGAGGTTGTGTGTGGACACTGTGTCTTCGGATTGCATGGGATGATGAACTGAAGTTTGCACTAGGATTTTATCTGTACTTGTTTGAGGAGACTGACTAGAGGAAAGAGTTGTTATGGAAGTGAAATGATATTGGTAATAAGGTTTATATGTATCGACGTATTGAAGAGGTATTATTGAGGTATTGAGATTGTGTGAAGTTGATGATTATTGGAGTTTTGGTGGACAAGAGGTAAGGTAAATGATATTGATGATAAGGTTTATATGTATCGACGTAAGACGTATTATTGAAGTATTAAGATTATGTAATGATTATTGGAGTTTTGGTGGATAAGAGGTGAAGTAAGTGAGAAGCATTTTTTTTTGTTGGTCTATATGGAACAAGGAGGATGAAGATGGCAGACTAGAACACTCAAGTAGAAGGAAGATTGTCTACACACACACTTTGTTAAATCACTAAGCAGTATATACTTTTTTTTGAGAGAGGAAGCATTTGCATATCTTGACTCACTGACAGTTGTTCAGCAACCGTACATTTGATTTGGCTTGGCAAACATTGGTCTTGACATGATGACTATGACGTAGACTAACCATTATTGACTGTTATACACTGTGCCACTACTATTTGATACACGCGTTGAACATCAAATCTTTGACAGAATTGCATTTACACAGTTAACACTATTCAATTACACAGTAGTACTTAATGTGGATGAAAGATGAGTGAATGTGTTTTGTGTGTTTTCCTTTCCTAATCCCAGATAATTGGCACCGACCTACCTCCTAAATATTATTTTACTTGTTTGTTGTGGCTTGCACTGACACCCATAAACATTATACGTTTACTGGTATTTGTGTATTTGTAAAAGTTAATATGACAATTATCTTATATCATTTGTGTGTTTATTATGATTTGTATGTTTAGTGTAAGAGCATTGATAATAATTTTGTATAAGGAATTGTGTGTGCATTCAAACTGTTGTTCACACCTGCACCTGTTCAACATTGATGTGTGACACTTAGAAATGTTTAATTTCTGCTGATGAACTGTGTGATTAGTGATAGTGAATATTATGGACTGTTACTTGCACTTTTTCTACATGAATGATGCCACTAGGACATGCTTAATTTCTGATGATAAACTCTGATGAACAGTGTGATTAGTGATAGTGAATATTATGGACTGTTACTTGCACTTTTTCTACATGATTGGTGCCACTAGGACATGTTTAATTTCTGCTGATAAACTCTGATGAACAGTGTGATTAGTGATAGTGAATATTATGGACTGCTGTCTGCATCTGTCAACATTACTGGGTGTCACTAGTGGAACTGCTTCTACTGAAATGAAGTCACTTGTGGTGTCTGCACCTACTCAACATTGCTGGGTGCCACTAATGGAACTGTTTCTGCTGAATGATGTCACTTGTTGCTGTCTGCACCTGTTCAACATTGCTGGGTGCCACTAATGGAACTGCTTCTGCTGAATGATGTCACTTGTTGGTGTCTGCACCTGCTCAACATTGCTGGGTGCCACAGATGGAACTGCTTCTACTGAAATGAAGTCACTTATTGGTGTCTGCACCTGCTCAACATTGCTGGGTGCCACTAATGGAACTGTTTATGCTGAATGATGTTACTTGTTGGTGTCTGCACCTGTTCAACATTACTGGGTGCCACAGATGGAACTGCTTCTACTGAAATGTCACTTGTTGGTGTCTGCGCCTGTCAACATTGCTGGGTGTCACTAATGGAACTGCTTCTACTGACATAATGTCACTTGTTGGTGTCTGCACCTGTTCAACATTGCTGGGTGCAACTGATGGAACTGATTCTACTGAAATAATGTCACTTGTTGCTGTCTGCACCTGTCAACTCTGCTGGGTGTCACAGATGGAACTGCTTCTACTGAAATAATGTCACTTGTTGGTGTCTGCACTTGTTCAACATTGCTGGGTGCTACTGCTGGAACTATCAACTACTTGTTTTTTGAATCATTGAAAGTATTTTATGTGAACATTTGTATAAACTGATTTTTTGTGTAGTGTGTAAACTATTATGTAAAGTCACATGTATGAAAGAATTTGTATTGCTTACTGTATTTTATATATTGGGTTTTTGAAAGGTCCGTGCAAAGCCAAAATTTTATCTAATTATGTGATGTTTACGTATTAATATTATCTTTTATTTTTGTCTGTATTTTTGTGGACGAATTTGGTGGTATTTTCACCACCAATGCTGGCAAAAATACCATCAAATTCTGGCCCGTGGAGGCAGGGTATATGAAAGGTGGCTACACTGAGCCACGGCGCCAGAGATTGCGCCAAAGAGTTTTATTCCGCAGCCTCCACTGGCAGTTCTTGTCGAGAAGTCGTGGTGGAGAGTGCTTGTCGAGATGTGGCAGTAGTGAGTCGGTGTTGAGATGTTGTAGTAGGGAGTGCTTGTTCCATGTTTTATGCAGTTGTTTGATGGGCTAGACAGCAGATGTTGTTCGAATGGAGATATTGTAATGATCAGAGTGCTTTTCGTCAATATATATGAAGGTAAAAAAAATTCCCTTTTCCTTTTATTATTTCAATGTCTTAAATAATGCGTCATTACAGGTTCAGTCAACGAAGCATCTGGCTTGTGTTCTTGTATTAGAGTGTAATTCTGGTTTTCTTGCGCAATTATAGTATTTCTATTTTTTAATTACTTCAGTATAAATGGTATTTAAAATTTCTTGTCTTATTGACAGATGTGTACGTTGAATCACACTTCCACACACAGAACAATGACACTTGTGTTTTGGTTTCGTAGGTTTTATAGTTGCTGGGGACTTAATTAATTGTGTTAACGGAAATTCCCTTTCATTCCTTGTTGTTGTTCCATGCAGTCAGATTGCGTACTATACCAGACAGGGCCAACCGTTTACGAGACTTCGTAATCGGACAGACAGATACTAAAATTAAAATTATTTGCATTTCGTATTTATATAATTAAGCCCACATGCAAGGTAGTGTGGCGACACTCCACGGATTGCCGTACTATTTTTCGGCTCGATCTGATGAACCCATTTTTCAGCGCCTGCGACGATGTTCGACAACAAATTGTCACGTTCAGTCTTATAACGCACAAGAAATTTCCCACAGTTCGTCCTTCGTTGGTTTATGCGGTCTTCCGTTAGGCGAGCACACACCTTTGAGCGCTCCAACGGGTTGACGAATGTGTCAGGACTACCAACACAGGCGCCCATCTGTGCAACGAACAGTTTGACTGTGATCAGTCGAACACCTCGAAAGAGAGTGTCCGTACGGTCCAACATTTCACGAGCCACAGCTGTGTGTGGTCAATTGGCACGTATGAGACCGGTCAGGTTTCCGCGATTTTGTTTTGATGATGACAGATACCTCACCCAACGGCCCACCGTGCTTTTGTTCACTACTAGGCCTCCGTAGACATTTGGCAAGTGCCTATGAATGTCTGCGATGCTCTGGTTTTCCTCCAAAAGACACTCAATGACAGCTACCTGTCGGAACTTCACGAAACGATAGGGGCTGAAAAGTGAATATTATACGATGTTCTACAGCAAATCGCGCTTTTTTTTTTCAAAAAAAAAAAGTTTTGCATTCGACGCCTCTCGTACGACACGTCTCCACAAGGACCAATTTTTCTGCGCTGATTACGCTCAATCGTGTGGCGCTTAACACATCGCTTCACTGTCGTGACCAACGTTAACGCTGGAGAGCCTCATGATCAGCCCGTAGTAATTCTTCAACCTTCCAAAGCGAATAGTGTTCTCTTTTAAGATATTACCAACATTTCGTCCGTCGAGATTATATGTTCTGACACGCTATGTACACTACTGACCATTAAAATTGCTACACCACGAAGATGACGTGCTACAGACGCGAAATTTAACCGACAGGAAGAAGATGCTGTGATATGCAAATGATTAGCTTTTCAGAGCATTCATACAAGATTGGCGCCGGTGGCGACACCTACAACGTGCTGACATAAGGAAAGTTTCCAACCGATTTCTCATACATAAACAGCAATTGACCGGCGTTGCCTGGTGAAACGTTGTTGTGATTCCTTGCGTAAGGAGGAGAATTGTGTACCATCACGTTTCCGACTTCGATAAAGGTCAGATTGTAGCCTATCGCGATTGCGGTTTGTCGTATCGCGACATTGCTGCTCGCGTTGGTCAAGATCCAATGACTGTTAGCAGAATATGGAACCGGTGGGTTCAGGAGGGTAATACGGAACGCCTTGCTGGATCCCAACGGCCTCGTATCACTAGCAGTCGAGAAGACAGGCATCTTATCCGCATGGCTGTAAGGATCGTGCAGCCACGTCTCGATCCCTGAGTCAACAGATGGGGACGTTTGCAAGACAACAACCATCTGCACGAACAGTTGGACGACGTTTGCAGCAGCATGGACTATAAGCTATGACACGATGGCTGTGGTTACCCTTGACGCTGCGTCACAGAAAGAAGCGCCTGCGATGGTGTACCCAACGACGGAACTGGGTGCACGAATGTCAAAACGTCATTTTTTCGGGTGAATCCAGGTTCTGTTTACAAGCATCGTGACAGTCGCATCCGTGTTTGGCGACATCGGGGTGAGCATACATTGGAAGCGTGTATTCGTCATCGCCATACTGGGGTATAACACGGCGTGATGGTATGGGGTGCCATTGGTTACACGTCTCAGTCACCTCTTGTTCGCACTGACGGCACTTTCAACAGTGGATGTTACATTTCAGATGTGTTATGACCCGTGGCTCTACCCTTCATTCGATCCCTGCGAAACCCTACATTTCAGCATAATGCACGACAGCATGCTGCAGGTCATGTACGGGCCTTTCTGGATACAGAAAATGTCCGACTGCTGTCCTGGCCAGCACATTCTCCAGATCTCTCACCAACTGAAAACGTCTGGTCAATGGTGGCCGAGCAACTGGCTTGTACAATATGCCATTCACTACTCCTGATGAACTGTGGTATCGTGTTGAAGCTGCATGGGCAACTGTACCTGTACACGCCATCCAAGCTCTGTTTGACTCAATGCCCAGGCATATCAAGGCCGTTTTTACTGCCAGAGGTGGTTGTTCTGGGTACTGATTTCTCAGGATCTATGCACACAAATTGCGTGAAAATGTAATCACATGTCAGTTCTAGTATAATATATTTGTCCAATCAATACCCATTTATCATTTGCATTTCTTATTGTTGTACCAATTTTAATGGCCAGTAGCGTAATCACACTTGCCATATTCTCGAAATAGCAGTTTTTTGAAGAGTATTAGACTGATTCACAGTTGAAACTGCTGTATGCTGAGCTTCTCAAGGAGATTAAATATTAGCTAACGAATAACGTTTCCAGTATTTTAGTTATCTCAGTTGTTCTATATATCTATTTCGCCACGTTTGTATCCAATACGCATCGACTTCTTTCCGGGTCGACATTACAGTGTAGCTGAAATTAAAATAATACGATAGGGTAAGCGAGGCAGTATCGGGGCGACCTCTGCACACAGGAGAGGATGCGGTTATCTGGGCCAACACTACCGCCACACAACCTCTTCTCTCTTCCGCTATCTGCGAGACTCCAAGGAGAAGGGGAAAGTCCCTGAGTGAGGATCACAGCTCCGTGATGTATAATCCGCGGATTACAATTCAGCCCTGTAAATCAGCGATAGCGTTTAATACACTCTGAAATATCGCCGGCCGCTCCCCTTGTTGCAGTAATGGGATTTGGGAAGCCGCTGATTTAGGGAAGAAATCCGCACCAGCCGCTGCATAAATTCTGCTCGCGCCGCTTTCCCAAGTCGCCAGACTCATTTTTGGAACAGGGCGATTGCGGAGGACTCCGCGCTGGTCTCCAGCGCAGACGGCCTTTCATTCACTTTGGAAGTTTTATTTAGATCTGACTTTGCTACTCACGTATTTTGAATGTGAACAAATGAATTTGGACAGACGAAACCTGCATCTAGTATTATTACTCTTACAGTCGCGAATTATCATGAAATTAATCTGATGCTTCCGGAAAAATCGTAAGGGACGACCAAAAAGTTTCCGTCCCAACGCCACACCAATCCCTTGCCTACTTAGGAGTGGCACTGGGTTGCATATACGCCACAACCTTAAACAAACACTTTTTGATTGCGACTTACACAGGATGTTCCGAAACTAAAGTGAATGAATACAGGGGGCAAAGAACATCAAAACAATATATCTGAGGTGCTGAGAACCTTAGAGGCCCAAAGGACAGATACCAAGTTTTGAGAAAAATAGATATTTGTGAAAAACAGATTTGTTCAAATGGCTCTGTGCACTATGCGACATAGCTTCTGAGGTCATCAGTCGCCTAGAACTTAGAACTAATTAAACCTAACTAACCTAAGGACATCACACACATCTATGCCCGATGCAGGATTCGAACCTGCGACCGTAGCGGTCGCTCGGTTCCAGACTCTAGCGCCTAGAACCGCACGGCCACTCCGGCCGGCAACAGATTTGTAAGGAAACCATCAGACTCATAGATTTGACTTATTTTTTAACTAAGTCTCAACATCCAATACTTCCCGCAGCAAAGTTCACAAACTCAATTTATGATACGAAATTTTAATCATTACTAATATCAATGCACAACATTTTCGCATTAGTGCTAGCGGAAATAGTGTATTTTTGACTGTTATGCAGTGTGTAATGAATCTGAAACTAGAATCGGAACATAAAGAACGGATACTAAGTGCACCGTACATACAATTACGACCTATCCCAGCGCTTCATGGTCCTCGTTATCATCATTTTCATTAAGCATATTCTCTGGCTTGAGGTTCAGGTAAAACTGTCTGTTCACTTTAGTCATTAAATCCAGTGATTTAGTTAGTCTATATATTTCAAGTTTGATCTAGTGTTTTCCTTAAGTGTTTGTGTTCCGACGTTGACATGTGTATTCCGTCTACGTATTTGGGCACCATAGTTTGCAAGGTATCTACAGATTGTGAAGAACATGATGGCCTTCCTCGATTCCAATGGAGAATATGTTACTTTAAACAACAGTTGATGCCAAAGTTTTGAAAACTTCATCATTGTAAAATTTCTGAAAAGTGTTTTACTACCAAGAACATCGCCTTTCTGGTATGCTGAAAGAGTGGCACATGAGGCTATAGCGCGGACACTCCTTCATGACCATCCAGCTTTTATGAAGAAACGGACGTCAATGTAGCAAGTAAGAGTTCCTACAGCAATGAAAATGTGTGCATTGTGCCCTTATGGAAGTGAATATGAGAGAAGTCGGTAAACAGCTTTTCGCAAATGTTTATACATACAGCGTAGGGGAACAGCACTGATAAAGCTGGTTCACCGTAATATCAACAGATGTCAGGAAGATGCATACGTGCTACAGTCTCAAAATTGACGAGGTGTGCTTTAGGTCCTCATTTAGTTATGGAACGTATGGTCCCTGACGGCAGTTTCTCGCCCTAGGGACATTTACACAGAAGATAGTCTAGCGCGCTATTTACAGCAGTGGAATTTACAAGAACTGCTCGGAAGCGTGACGTTGAACTGTGTGCATGCGGTACATCGTTGGACTATTGACTGTCGTATCCTTTTCAAGGTTCCTGTCACGTCCGCAGTGATACCAGCAGCGACGGCAGTTCTAATGACGAAATCTTCTTCTGTTTCCGCAACAGTTTCGTACGCCAGTTGCTTCATATATCCCCAGCGGAAGATACGTGATGTCAGGTGACATGGGTAGCCGGGCCACAGGTCCATCTCGGGCGATCCACCTATTCCCGAAGATGGCTCTCAGACGATTACTATCAACAGTGCTGAAATGGTCTGGTGCCCCATGGTGCTGGAAGTACATCCTTTGTCTAACATTAACAGGTACATCCTGCAGCAGTTCTGGCAGCAAACGTTTGACGAAGACGCGATATCTCCGTCCGTTGAGGCGGAATGGTTCAGATGGTTCGGATGACTCTGAGCACCATGGGACTTAACATCTGAGGTCATCAGTCCCCTAGAACTTAGAACTACTTAAACCTAACTAACCTAAGGACATCACACACATCCATGCCCAAGGCAGGATTCGAACCTGCGACCGTAGCGGTCGCGCTGTCCAGGCTGAAGCGCCTAGAACCGCGCGGCCACTCAGGCCGGCTGAGGCGGAATGGAAGAACTTATGGCCCAGTCAACCTATTACCTAGACTGTCGTCCCACACAATAGCACCGAATCCCTGTTGATGAGCACGAAGGTCAGTACCTCCGGCTTCACGTGTCCCCAAACATACGAAATGTGGATACTAGAACAGCGTTCACGAATAAAAAAAACTCGTCGGCGTACAGGATCTCTGCCGGAAATAAGGGTTGCAGAGCAGTTGTTGTAAACACCATTGTGCGAACTGCACGCTTTGGAAAAAATCTTCAGGTGCTAATGCTGCCATGTGCTGAAGACGGAAAGGCTGAAGCTGCTTTTCATACCAGATTCCGCATAAAGTTATGTCTGATGCCATCGATATGTGCAAAACGTCGTGCACTCGTAGATGGAGTGTCTTCAAAATGTCGGATAATCTCGTCTTCCATTTACGGGGTTCGGACTGTTCGATTCCGACCTCTATCATGCATTCTTGAACGGAAAGTGCCTGTTTCACGAAGCAGGCGATACAGGCATCCAGATGTTTGTTGTTGTGGAACTCGTCGGTTGGTAAAGCGCTGTCCATGGTCTTTCACTGCAGCTCGTCCATTTCCATTCACAGACTCATATACCAAACGCATGTCAGCCATTTAGGCACACGTAAACCCCTCCATGTTTACTGTTGCAGAGCAGGTAATAATTGCGACTGAATTAGCATGCTTACAAGGAAATCGTCGTTGTTGTCCCAAGGTGGTGATGCTTGCGAATGAATCGGCGTGTTTCCAAACAGACCCCAGAGCTAACTATTCGTTTTGAACGTCAGTTCACCATCCCAGTCAGCGACACTGACGCAGCAGCTTACGCCAACACCACTAACGATAGGTTTCCTAACTTTTCAAGCTGACTTCAGAGCCCATGTGTTACTTGTCAAAATGTATTTGTGTTGAAGTTCTCTACCTCCTATATTAATTTGAAAGAATAGTTTCAGAACATCCTAGAGAACCGTTTTAATTTACACTACTGGCCATTAAAATTGCTACACCAAGAAGAAATGCAGATGATAAATGGGTATTCATTGAAATTGGTTCAAATGGCTCTGAGCACTGTGGGACTTAACATCTGTGGTTATCAATCCCCTAGAACTTAGAACTACTTAAACCTAACTAGCCTAAGGACATCACACACATCCATGCCCGAGGCAGGATTCGAACCTACGACCGTAGCAGTCGCGCGGTTCCGGACTGAGCGCCTAGAACCGCTAGACCACCGCGGCCGGCTGGGTATTGATTGGACAAATATATTATACTAGAACTGACATGTGATTACATTTTCACGCAATTTGGGTGCATAGATCCTGAGAAATCAGTACCCAGGACAACCACCTCTGGCCGTAATAACGGCCTTGATACGCCTGGGCATGGCGTGTATAGGTACAGCTGCCCATGCAGCTTAAACACGATACCACAGTTCATCAGGAGTGGTGAATGGCATATTGTGACGAACCGGTTGCACGGCCACTGTGCTGTCACCGCCAGACACCACACTTGCTAGGTGGTAGCTTAAATCGGCCGCGGTCCATTTAGTACATGTCGGACCCGCGTGTCGCCACTGTGTGATGGCAGACCGAGCGCCACCACAAGGCAGGTCTCGAGATACGGGATAGCACTCGCCCCAGTTGTACGACGACTTTGCTAGCGACTACACTGACGAAGCCTTTCTCTCATTTGCAGAGAGACAGTTAGAATAACCTTGTGCTAAGTCAATGGCTACGACCTAGCAAGGCGCCATTAACCATTTTAAGATAGAGTCTCACTTGTATCATCAAGGAATGCTGTATACAAAGGATGGATTAAAAGTTAAGTATTATAGCAGCTACGTACTTTTCTTGCTACCATTCATTACGTATCCTGTTTCAGACCTCTCTCTAGACTACGTGAGATTAACGCGTGCCTTTGGGCTACTTCAGTGTGGCGTAGCTGTCTTGTTACGCCACAACAGCCACCATTGACCAGACATTTTCAGTTGGTGAGAGATCTGGAGAATGTGCTGGCCGGGGCAGCAGTCGAACATTTTCTGGATCCAGAAAGGCCCGTACAGGACCTGCAACATGCGGTCGTGCATTATCCTGATGAAATGTAGGGTTTCTCAGGGATCGAATAAAGGGTAGAGCCACAGGTCGTAACACATCTGATATGTAACGTCCACTGTTCAAAGTACCGTCATTGCGAACAAGAGGTGACCGAGACGTGTAACCAATGGCACCCCATACCATCACGCCGAGTGATACGCCAGTATGGGGATGACGAATACACACTTCCAATGTGCGTTCACCGCGATGTCCCCAAACACAGATGCAACCATCAGGATGCTGTAAACACAAGCTGGATTCATCCGAAAAAATGACGTTTCGCCATTCGTGCACATTGGTTCGTCGTTGAGTACACCATCGCAGGCGCTCCTGTCTGTGATGCAACGTCAAGGATAACCGCAGCCATGGTCTCCGAGCTGATAGTCCATGCTGCTGCAAACGTCATCGAACTGTTCGTGCAGATGTTTGTTGTCTTGCAAACGTCCCCATCCGTTGACTCAGGAATCGAGACGTGGCTGCACGATCCGTTACAGTCATGCGGATAAGATGCCTGTCATCTCGACTGCTAGTGATACGAGGCCGTTGGGATCCAGCACGGCTTTCCGTATTACCTTCCTGAACCCACAGATTGCATATTCTGCTAACAGTCATTGGATCTCGACCAACGCGAACAGCAATGTCGCGCTACGATGAACCGCAATCGTCATAGGCTACAATCTGACCTTTATCAAAGTTGGAAACGTGATGGTACGCATTTCTCCTCCTTACACCAGGCATCACAACAACGTTTCACCAGGCAACGCCGGTCAACTGCTGTTTTTGTATGAGAAATCTATTGGAAACATTCCTCATGTCAGCACGTTGTAGGTATCGCCACCGGCGCCAACCTTGTTCGAATGCTCTGAAAAGCTAATCATTTGCATATCACAGCATCTTCTTCCTGTCGGTTAAATTTAGCGTCTGTAGCACGTCATCTTCGTGGTGTAGCAATTTTAATGGCCAGTAGAGTATTTACAAAGAAACCATAGGCGAATGAATAATTAGTAAAAGTGCAGTTAAAATACCAAACTCCCTGAAGGGGATCTTACAATACGACTGCTGATGAATACCGCATATTATTCTTACAGATCATTTTCGTGCAATCAGTACTTTCTTTCTAAGTGACGACTTACCACAGAAAATTATTCCATATCTCGTTATGGTCTAGAGATATGCAAAATATGTTAGAAAAGTGATTCGTTTGTTTCCAAGGCCAACAATTTTGCGGAGAGCAAAAGTAACTGAACTTTAATATACGAGAAGTTCTTCTTTCAGTTCAAGTTTTCTTCAGTATATACACCCAAAAATTTAGAACATTCTGTCTTATTTAATGACTTTTGTTTATGTGCGATATGAAATGTTGGTTTGATTATGTTCCTTGTAAAGTACTGAATACAATGTATTTTCTTTCGATTTAGGGAGAGTCCATTTTCGAGGAACCACTAAATAATTTTTTGAGGGACAGAATTAACGGTTTCTTCTGTTGCGTTCTCCACAACGGTATTTATTATAACGCTAGTACTGTCTTCAAAAAGTACCAAATGTGCTCGACGAATCTGAAGCGCAAGCTCATTCACATTCATAAGTAATAGGAGTGGATCCGAAACTGAAGACTGTGGAATTCCGTTCGTGATTTCTCCACAGTCACTAAAATTTTCTCTCATCAATACGCGTCCGAGACAGGTTTGCACATTATCACCACCGTTGCTTAACTTCAACGCTTTCGAGTCAGACGGTTTAAGGATAAAAATTGGAGCCAGATCGCGGGGTCGAATGGTGGTCGGCCCATGAAATATTTATTTGCTTTTAATCCAGCCTTCACCTCTCCGTCATGGTCGACATTCCACATTTACTCGTAAGATTTATGAGGCGGGTTGTTGTTGCTGTTGTGGTCTTCAGTCCTGAGACTGGTTTGATGCAGCTCTCCATGCTACTCTATCCTGTGCAAGCTTCTTCATCTCCCAGTACATACTGCACCCTACATCCTTCTGAATATGCTTAGTGTATTCATCTCTTGGTCTCCCTCTACGATGTTTACCCTCCACGCTGCCCTCCAATACGAAATTGGTGATCCCTTGATGCCTCAGAACATGTCCTACCAACCGATCCCTTCTTCTAGTCAAGTTGTGCCACAAACTCCTCTTCCCCCCCCTTCTATTCAATACCTCCTCATTAGTTATGTGATCTACCCATGTAATCTTCAGCATTCTTCTGTAGCACGACATTTCAAAAGCTTCTATTCTCTTCTTGCCCAAACTATTTATCGTCCATGTTACACTTCCATACATGGCTACACTCCATGTAAATACTTTCAGAAACGACTTCCTGACACTTAAATCTATACTCGATGTTAACAAATTTCTCGTCTTCAGAAACGCTTTCCTTCCATTTCCAGTCTACATTTTATTTCCTCTCTACTTCGACCATCATCAGTTATTTTGCTCCCCAAATAGCAAAACTCTTTTACTACTTTAAGTGTCTCATTTCCTAATTTAATTCCCTCAGCATCACCCGAGTTAACTCGACTACATTCCATTATCCTCGTTTTACTTTTGTTGATGTTCATCTTATATCTTGTCAAGACAATGTCCATTGCATTCAATTGCTCTTCCAAGTCCTTTGCTCTCTCTGACATAATTACAATGTCATGGGCGAACCTCAAAGTTTTTATTTCTTCTCCATGAATTTTAATACTTACTCCGAATTTTTCTTTTGTTTCCTTTACTGCTTACTCAATATACAGATTGAATAACATCGTGGATAGGCTACAACCCTGTCTCACTTCCTTCCCAACCACTGCTTCCCTTTCATGCCCCTCGACTCTTATAACTGACATCTGTTCCTGAACAAATTGTAAATAGCCTTTCACTCCCTGTATTTTACCCCTGCCACCTTCAGAATTTGAAAGAGAGTATCCCAGTCAACATTGTCAAAAGCTTTCTCTAAGCCTACAAATGCTAGAAACGTAGGTTTGCCTTATCTTGCTTCTAAGATAAGTCGTATGGTCAGTATTGCCTCACGTGAGGCGGGTTATGGACATGTTAGTCGCCAAAGTAGAATTCAGTTCAAAGACTTGCGACACATGGAGTTGTTATTATTAATTTCTACGTCTAAGAAGCTGTTTAGGAAGTGAAAAATTTTGGAAGAAGAATAAAGTAGCAAGGAGAACAGATGTCAAATGTAAGCTTCGGAGATAGCACCTCTGTCGAAAAGTAAGGAGTACTCACTAGAAAGGACGGAGGTAAGGGTTTAATGTTCAGTCTCGGGCAATATCATTAGAGACGGAACATGTCCTCGCTTTGGGAAAGGAAATCGGCTGTGACGTATCAAAGGAGCCATCCAGGTATTCGCCTCAAGTGATTTACGGAAATTACGGAAAACCTAAATTTGGCTCGCCGGAGGGAATTTGGACCGCTGTTCTCCCAGGTCTCGTCTCTTACCATTGCACCACTTCGCTCGGTACTAATCATACTTTTTGATAGAAATAATGATTCGTATAGACGCTATTACGGCTTCCTTTACGTCAAAACTTGGAATAAGTCATTAGCAGAAGTAACAGAATTCTCCTGTCTTAGAACAAAGGTAACACAGAATTTTATTGTAATGACTGCTAATAACTATGATACGATTTTTGTAAGGATAATTTAGAATGTATAGACACTGATGTCCAAAATTAAAGAAACAAACGGAAATTTTGCAAGGTTGCGTTTACTTTGCCACAAAACAGTATATACAGATGATAATGAAGTGGAAACAATGCAAAGAATTCAAAACGTAAACAACTGCAACAAGCATAACGGTAGACAAATACGTCCTCCTTTTTTCCGCCTTAACGGGTTTACACACACATTCCGACAACTGGGTAATGTGTTCAGAGTGGGGTGTAACCACGTCTAGAAGCAAGACAGGCCTGACAACGACGGGGCATGATGTCTATGATTTCATCAGTCTCATGTTGAGGCAATAACGCCCATTCTTCCTGCAGAGCTGCTCGCAATATTGAAGAATGGTTGGTGGGTGCTGATGTGATGCAGGTCGTCTCCCTAGTGCATCCCAGCCATCCTCTGTGGGATTCAGATCAGGAGAGTGAGCAGGCCACGCCATGCGTGCAGTATCTTCCAAGAAAACGTCAGCCACCCGTGCTCCACGAGGTCGAGCAGTATCGTCCATCAGTACGAAGTCCTGGCCCACACTACCTCGCAACAGCCGCGAATGAGGGTCCAAAATCTCGCCACGATGCCCGACAGCAGTGCAAGCTTTTCGATTCACTAGTGCAATTTCATGAAGACGAGTTCGAATTGTCAACATAATCCCTGGCCACACCATTAGGGATCCCCCTCGATATTGGTCTCCTTCCACAATGTTTGTGTCTCAGAATCGTGTTCTACGTTCCCTCCAGATGCGAATCCACCGAGAATCACTCTTCAGACTAAATCGGGACTCATCTGTGAAAACAACATTGGCCCACTCTTCGAGCGACCTGGTGGCATGTTGATGATTCCACTCTAGACGTTCCCTTCTGTGAAGACGCATCAGAGGTTGGCATACAGCAGGTCTCCGATAATTAAGGCCGAAGCTTTCTGGACACCGTTTGCCTCGATACAATACATCCGGATGATGTTGCGAGATCACATGACAGTTGTCGTGCAGTACTAAAGCGGTACTGTCGTGCTCTTACAGCCACATGGTGGTCCTCTGTTCCGAAGTCACACGTTGGTCGGCCCTGCCCTGGTCTTCGGAATACAGTTTCGGTCTCTATAAACCATCGCCACATCTGAGAAAGAACAAAACGATTCACATTAAGCCATTTGAAACTGTCTTGCTTCCTTTCGTCCGATAGTCCTCGACCGCAGAGAGTCAGCTAGGCATCACTCTAGGCCATACTGCACCGCCTGTGATAGCGTTCACAGTGATTGTGGATATTACGGCAAGAAAGGAAGAATGAACTGATTGTTGGTGTTAACAACGATCATCCTCCTTTACCTCCTGTGCATTACTGCAGATGACGTGTCACTGAGCACATTTGTTCTGTGCATGCAGTACACGTGAGGCGCCTAGTTGTTTCCACTGCACTGTGTGGAATATGAAGGTTCTGTTATAGTTCACTAACCTGCAGTCTTCAATTTGATGTCCCCAGCGCAGAAAACAGCACGCAGGTCGTAGGTTCTGTATCTTGAGGCTGAAACTGACTTTTAGCGAGGTTCTGTTCTGAAATAATGTATCACTTCTTTGGGATGCCACTCGCGTATTTTAATATAGCCACACGAGAAGACGACATGATGTTAACACAACACCTTCTGATACAGCAAAGTACTTGATCAAACACATTGCTTACGAAAATGTATCTTTACACTATCTGTGGCACGCGTCTGTGCTTCATGACTACCGGAGTGAATCTTTTAATACTGAATACTGGCAAACACATCCTGCCACAGACAACATGACTGTACATCTCGACTGTCTAATCCAAAGTGATGAACAGGAACTTAAATAACAATCGGAAACACATCCTACGACAGACAACATGTCTGTTCTTCTCGATTACCTAATCGAGAGTTACGAACAGCCCGAAACACTCCGCGCGCCATACCAGAAAACACTTGATCCGAACGCTTCCGAAGTGCTTCGTCTGCAATTTCGTCAGTCTTTTGTTTTTGATTTAAATTGTTTTTAATAATTCTAAATTACTGATTGATAGTCAGATGTTGAGACATATTTATATTAAAAAGTGAATTCATTCCAATGAGTAGTTTAACTAATAATAATAACTATACTTTAACGTTTTGGCGCCCTTGCTCCGAACACAGCAGCCAATCACAGAGCAGTAGCATTATGCAGGCGGTCTTTCTCACGGGAATGGTACCGAATCTAACATCTGTCACAGGTACCTCACACCACATTTCGTCATCTATATACTTCTTGGACCTCCATTGCTCTGGGAACAGCTTCTTGGAGCCTAATATGATGGCTGGCTAAGCCAGAAATATTACAATATGGTGTTACCGGCAAACACTACCTCATTTCATAGGTGCCCTGACGTCATCGTTGGCATGGTTGTCAGTTGACCGGAATGCCCTCTTCCGTGCAGAACACTTTCTTATGGACATCCGGTTCACAGTTCGTGTGATTAACTCGTGAATTAGACACAGAACGTGGAAATAGCGGTTTGTTGCTTTAATTTTGGACACCAATCTAGATGACGGCTGTAATACATCATTAAACGCTCCTTAACACGACAGAGTGAAGCTGCGCCGCAGGCTCTCCAAGTATGCATAAAATTAAACTATTATTCTCTACAAGTAACCCGAAGTTCATTTCTACAGCGGAACGTCCGGATAATCCGGCAATTCAGAAAAAAAAATTAGAGTGACATGGACTAAATGCCATAAACATACATGTTGAAATGCACAGTCGTTTTAAACGTACTCACTGCCCCACTGACAAACAGAAATTATGCGAAATGCAAGCAGCTGTCAAAAGGCCAATGAGAAATTCTTTTAACGAATTTGAAATCAATATTTTATCTGTTGATTCTAAAAATCACAATACCTCCTCTTGCTGACAGTACGGGTAATATAACGGATGATGATAAACAAAAGGCCGAAATTCTAAATCTAGCTTTCAAAAACTCGTTTACGTAGGGGACTGTATATGTAGATGTAGAGTTTTTTCCCCCTGCGTTGTTGCTTCTGTATGTTCACAATGTCTTCCAAATGAGCTCCAACTTCGTCAGATAGGCCACCATCATTATCGCAATTGTCTGCAGATGAACAAAAGGCAATAATTTCATAAGGAATCATGATTCTGAACAAGTGACTCCAATTTCTTCCAGTTATTCTTCCAATCGGACTCCGAGGCCAGCAACAATTGTTTTCAATATTTCTCCTTTAGCGCTGCTATGCAGTGCCTCTAACTTATCTCCATAAATACTACGACCTTCTTTCTCTTCAATGTCATTTTACACTCGCAAGATATGGCGCGACATGGTACTGTAAAACTCAGTGATAAATTCTTAAATAACGCTGTGACAGGAGTCACGTATGACGTTTGGATGAATTTGAATTTAAGGACTGTCGTTGTTAATTGTTGGTATTACTTGTAGAGTATCGAACACTGTACACTTTCTGTAAATCGTGATGTACACTAATGGCCATTAAAACTGCTACACCACGAAGATGACGCGCTACAGACGCGAAATTTAACCGACAGGAAGAAGATGCTGTGATATGCAAATGATTAGCTTTTCAGAGCATTCACATAAGGTTGGCGCCGGTGGCGACACCTACAACGGGCTGACATGAGGAAAGTTTCCAACCGATTTGTCATTTACAAACAGCAGTTGACCGGCGTTGCCTGGTGAAACGTTGTTGTGATGTCTCGTGGAAGTAGGAGAAATACGTACCATCACGTTTCCGACTTTGATAAAGGTCGGAGTGTAGCCTATCGCGATTGCGGTTTATCGTATCGCGACATTGCTGCTCACGTTGGTCGAGATCCAATTACTGTTGGCATAATATGGAATCGGTGGGTTCAGGAGGGTAATATGGAACGCCGTGCTGGAGCCCAACGGCCTCGTATCACTAGCAATCGAGATGACAGGCATCTTATCCGCATGGCTGTAACGGATCGTGCAGCCACGTCTCGATCCCTCAGTCAACAGATGGGGACGTTTGCAAGACAACAACCATCTGCACGAACAGTTCGAGGACGTTTGCAGCAGCATGGACTATCAGCTCGGAGACCATGGTTGCGGTTACCGTTAACGCTGCATCACAGACAAGAGCGACTGCAATGGTGTACTCAACGACGAACCTGGGTGCACAAATGCCAAAACGTCTTTTTTTCGGATGAATCCAGGTTCTGTTTACAGCATCATGAGGGTCGCATCCGTGTTTGGCGACATCGCGGTGAACGCACATTGGAAGCGTGTTTTCGTCATCGCCACACTCGCCTATCACCCGGCGTGATGGTATGGGGTGCCATTAGTTACACGTCTCGGTCACCTCTCGCTCGCACTCACGGCACTTTGAATAGTGGACATTACATTTCAGGTGTGTTACGACCCGTGGCTCTACCCTTCATTCGATCCCTGCGAAACCCTACATTTCAGCAGTATAATGCACGACCGCATGTTGCAGGTCCTTTACGGGCCTTTCTGGATACATAAAATGTTAGACTGCTGCCCTGGCCAGCACATTCTCCAGATCTCTCACCAATTGAAAACCTCTGGTCAATGGTGGCCGAGTAACTGGCTCGTCACAATACGCCAGTCATTACTCTTGATGAACTGTGGTATCGTGTTGAAGCTGCATGGGCAGCTGTACCTGTACACGCCATCCAAGCTCTGTTTGACTCAATGCCCAGGCGTATCAAGACCGTTACTACTGCCAGAGGTGATCGTTCCGGGTACTGATGTCTCAGGATCTATGCACCCAAACTGTGTTAAAATGTAATCTCATGTCAGTTCTAGTTTAATATATTTGTCCAATGAATACCCGTTTATCAACTGCATTTCTTCTTGACGTAGCAATTTTAATGGCCAGTAGTGTACTTCAGATCAGGATTGAAGAGGGCCGGCTAAACGAGGTTCCATCGTAGACCTGAAAGTCAATTTCTATAGCTAGTCACTTCTTACGTCTTTCATCGAACTGCCTTTATCCATAACTTACGAGGCACTGCGAAGTCAAAGTGGAGCTGGTTGGTATTAGGAAAGGACGCAGATAGGGTTGTGGCATAATAACGCTGCCGGTCCCCATCGAAGCTGTGATCGAAACCGTGCCAAGGAATTTCTTGATAAAACAAGATGTAGGCGCGCAGTATCTGTCGCGGCTACGTGTGCCAATGTTTACGCGCTGGCTGCACCAGGCCTTGGGAGCAAGTATTCCATCCGTTCTGTCTCCTGCCCTTTCTTTCGTTCCCTCGTCCTCCACCTTCTCTTTCCTTCAGTTTATCCTCCGCCGCGCCGGAGAAGGACTGCGCCCGGGGTGAAAGTAAAATTAATGGAGTTGTATGTAAATGGGAGAAGAGTTACTCCCCGAGCTGTAGAAACAAATCACCGTTGGCAACGCCGGCGTGGTCGGGGCGGCACCGCCGGAGGAAACTGGAAATTGAATTTTGTAACTTGAAGAAGGGCAAAAAGATTGCTCTCCAATTGAGAGGATTTTAAAACTCTGCACTTCGATTTTACACCGAGGGAATTTGTCAACATAAAAAGGCAGCCTACTTACATGGGGAAATAAGATACCGCCCCCGCGTTTTTGTTCTTTCCTCCCTCTCTCCGTCTCTCTGCTCTTTGTACTGCTCCTCGTCGTCTCCATAGTGGCCTATATCTGGAAATTGGAAGATTCAGGTTTTTGATTCCGTGTTTGAGGGATTCCTGGCGGAGAACGTCAGTATTTTTCGGTGTCGTCCGAGGCAGGAAGTCAGACTGGAAATTTATTTCCTCGGTCTATAGGCCAGCTTTCGATTTGGTTTCAGGAGCGAGCCAGCAGGAGATGTGGCACAAAGTCAGCCATGAAAACAGATGTGTCACTGAGATGTTTACACGTCGTCTGTTAGGCTCTTGTGACGAGTTCGCTGTTGTGCGAAGTGCGTGTTAGTATTTAAAATCTGCGCGACGAGCGATCGATTCGATGAAAGATTTCACTTTCTTTCAAGTTTTCATCTATTTGTGAGTGAGATCGTCAAAATTGAGAACGATGAGCTCTATGCTTCCACGTGTGAGGCATACTAGGGATAGACAGAAACTTTTAATCACCAAATGTTCAAATGTGTGTGAAATCGTAAGGGACTGAACTGCTAAGCTCATCAGTCCCTAAGCTTACACACTACTTAACCTAAATTATCGTAAGGACAAACACACACACCCGTGCCCGAGGGAGGACTCGAACCTCCGCCGGGACCAGCCGAAAAGTCCATGACTGCAGCGCCTTAGACCGCTTGGCTAATCCCGCACGGCTTTTAATTACCTCCTGGACAAAATAAAACATTTGTATTTTTGTTTGAATGTAAAATTTTCTGAGTTCATAGACCGCGTGATATTCCTCTTCGATTTCCTCTACACGATCTATGAAAGAAATAGAAGAATGTAACATTACTGGCTCTGATAGCCATTGATTCACTCTCAAGTCTCAGTACGTTATAGAGAAAGTAGATGTAAGAAAAATAGTGAGATGCAGACATACTTCCATTTATTAATATTTCTTTAAAAAAAATTCAGATATATTGGCTACTTCAGCAGCGGTCCTTAGTAGTAAGCTGCCATACACAGTATCCAAATTCATTTCTTAAACAGTTTTCTGTAACAACTTTACTATAAGGTAATTCGGGCTGACGTTTCGAGTTTGGAGGTTGTGAGTGAGCGCGGGTATCGGTACAGAGCAGCTATACGGGAGTTTGTGACACTTGCACAGAGCGACACTTGTACGGAGACGGTAAGTTCTGACATTTGTACGGAGCCCAGGACACTGTAGGTAATGAACAGGGCGCTCCAGAAGTAGGACACACAGACATGTCCGCCGATACCTGCGACCTATTCTAAGGCCAAAGCTCATCTCCTGCACAACGTTCCTTGTCCCAGCACTAGTTTGAAGTGTGCCTTGCTTTCTCCCAGAGTTCAGTACTGCAGCTGGCCTCTGACTGCCAAGTAGTGTTACATGTTTTAGAGGTGAGATAATGGAGTTCACTGAGGCCACCAAAAGGGAAGCCTTGACTGATTTACAAGTGGCTCTGAGCACTATGGGACTTAACATCTTAGGTCATCAGTCCCCTAGAACTTAGAACTACTTAAACCTAACTAACCTAAGGACATTACACACATCCATGGCCGAGGCATGATTCGAACTTGCGACCGTAGCAGTCCCACGGTTCCGGACTACAGCGCCTAGAACCGCACGGCCACCGCGGCCGGCTACTGATTTACAACGGGAGTTAATATACCATGGACTACACAAACAAACAAACAAGAACTGACTTCCTGGCTTTGTGTAAACTTTAAAAAGAGTAAATAAATGCAAAGGAAGACCATCCACAAAAAATAATTCAGTGTTAGTGGAAGTTAGCCATGTTTTTATTCCAGCAGAAGCAGCAAATAAAGTGCGAAAACATTTTGTCAACGCAAAGAAGCGGGCAAAAGAAAAGGAAGCTACAGATTCATCAGTTTTCGTTGAAGAATTACGACAGCTTTTCAGTTAAGGCCATGACTTAGTAACATCGTTACCATCACACAGAAGTACGAAACATTCTGTGCATCGCATTAGCAGAAAATATATGGGAACTACGCAAGATTCCACCCGTTCTGGAGGATTATGCTTCCAAGAAAATAATTTACTCATGAATGATGGTAGGGATTTGTTATTTGCAGTTGAAAGCAGAATACTGGTGTTTGCCAGTGAAAAGAGTAACGCGTGTTTATCAAACTGCGAATCATTCTTCGTGAATGCAACGTTGAAGAGTTCGAGCAAGCAGTTTAGAGAATTTGAGATTTTCACTCTGTAGCGGAGTGTGCGCTGTTATGAAACCTCCTGGCAGATTAAAACTGTGTGCCGGATCGAGACTCGAACTCGGGACCTTTGCCTTTCGCGGGCAAGTGCTCTACCAACTGAGCTACCCAAGCCCGACTCACGCCCCGTCCTCACAGCTTTACTTCTGCCAGTATCTCGTCTCCTACCTTCCAAACTTTACAGAAGCTCTCCTGCGAACCCTGCAGAACTAGCACTCCTGAAAGAAAGGATATTGCGGAGACATGGCTTAGCCACAGCCTGGAGGATGTTTCCAGAATGAGATTTTCACTCTGCAGCGGAGTGTGTGCTGATATGAAACTTCCTGGCAGATTGAAACTGTGAGCCGGACCGAGATTCTAACTCGGGACCTTTGCCTTTCGTGGGCAAGTGCTCTACCATCTGAGCTACCCAAGCACTACTCACGGCCCGTCCTCACAGCTTTACTTCTGCCAGTACCTCGTCTCCTACCTTCCAAACTTTACAGAAGCTCTCCTGCGAAACTTGCAGAACTAGCACTCCTGAAAGAAAGGACATTGCGGAGACACAGCTTAGACATAGCCTGGAGGATGTTTCCAGATTGAGATTTTCACTCTGCAGCAGAGTGTGCGCTGATATGAAACTTCATCATGATGTTTCCAGAATGAGATTTTCACTCTGCAGCGGAGTGTGCGCTGATATGAAACTTCATCATGAAGTTTAATATCAGCGCACACTCCGCTGCAGAGTGAAAATCCCGTTCTGGAAACATTCCCCAGGCTGTGTCTAATCCATGTCTCCGCAATATCCTTTCTTTCAGAAGTGCTAGTTCTGCAAGGTTTGCAGGAGAGCTTCTGTGAAGTTTGGAAATTAGGAGACAAGGTACTGGCGGAAGTGAAGCTGCGAGGACAGGGCGTGAGTCGTGCTTGGGTAGCTCAGATTGTAGAGCACGTGCCCGCGAAAGGCAAAGGCCTCGAATTCGATTCTCGGTCCGGCACACAGTTTTAATCTGCCAGGAAGTTTCAGTTTAGACAGTTGTTTATACTCCACGCAGACCTTCACCATTTCAGTTGTTTATGTTTTGATGCCAAATACGCTCACTGGCTGACTGCAACTTAAGAACTTGTCTTCGAGTTAGCATTGCTCGAAAAGTGGTGCCACACGCTGATACTTTAGTGAATAGCAAAATAAGTAATATTCATTGACATTCTGCGTTTTTAACATTTGAACAAAATGGTAACGAAATGTAAGTTTGTCTATTTAAATTTCGTTCTAAAAAGGCAGTCATCATAAGACTGCAAGAGTCGTAGTAAATACCACATCTCTTACTTAGCTATCCCCGTTCTGTGCAAATTCAAGATATTAAATGAGGTCGAATTGCATTGTCACTTCTCATTATGCTGAATTTCACTGTCAGTTCGCATTAATATAACCGTCTTAAAAGCAAATTTACCACGACACGCGTTAATGAGCCACCCTGAAGTGAAACATGGTTGCTCACTGCTGTGGAGTGAGCGCCAGACAGCTCGCGCGGACAGCTGTGCGGAACTGCTAGCCCTCTTAAGAGTGCCTGTACCTGTGAAAAGCCCTTTATCCCGGCGAGAGCCAGTCTCCTTACAGGTATCACTCCCTGAAAATGTCACTACGCGCGAGAGTTCCAACCCCGCTATACGATACCGGTTGCAGGTGGGAGGACGCACGTTTAACGTCTTAGCTGCGCGCCATCTACGCAGTTACACTATGTGATCAAAAGTATCCGGACACCTAGCTGAAAATGACGTATAAGTTCGTGGCGTCCTCCATCGCTAATTCTGGAATTCAATATGGTGTTAGCCCACCCTTAGCCTCGATGTCAGCTTCCACTCTCGCAAGCATACGTTCAATCAGGTGCTGGAAGGTTTCTTGTGGAATGGCAGTCCATTCTTCACGGAATGCTGCTCTGAGGAGAGGTATCGATGTCAGTCGGTGAGGCCTGGCACGAAGTCAACGTTATAAAACATCCCAAAGGTATTCTATAGGATACAGGTCAGGACTCTGTGCAGGCCGGTCCATTACAGGGATGTTATTGTCGCGTAACCACTCCGCCACAGGCCGTGCATTATGAACAGGGGCTCGATCGTTTTGAAAGATACAATAGCCATCCCCGAACTGCTCTTCAACAGTGGGAAGGAAGAAGGTGCTTAAAACATAATGGAGGCTTGTGCTGTGATAGTGCCACACAAAACAACAAGCGGTGCAAGCCCCCTCCATGAAAAACACGACCACATCATAACACCACTGCCTCTGAATTTTACACACGCTGGCAGATGACGTTTACCGGGAATTCGCCGTACCCACCCCCAGCCATCGGATCGTCACATTGCGTACCGTGATTCGTCAGTTCACACAACGTTTTTCCACTGTTAAATCGTCCAATTTTTACGCTCCTTACACCAAGCGAGGCGTCGTTTGGCAGTTACCGGCGTGATGTGTGGCTTATGAGCAGCCGCTCAGCCATTAAATCCAAGTTTCCTCACCTCCCGCCTAACTGTCATAGTACTTGGAGTGGATCATAATGCAGTTTGGAATTCCTGTATGATCGTCTGGATAGATGTTTGCCTATTACACATTACGACCCTCTTCAACTGTCGGCAGTCACTATCAATCAACAGACGAGGTCGGTCTGTACGCTTTTGTACTGTACGTGTCACTTCATGTTTCGACTTCACTATCACTTCAGAAATAGTGGACCTAGGTATGTCTAGGGCAACGGCCTTGCCGCATTGGATACACAGGTTCCCATGAGATCACCGAAGTTAAGCGATGTCGGGCGTGGTCGGACCTTGGATGGGTGACCATCCAGGCCACCATGCGCTGTTGCCATTTTTCGCGGATCACTCAGCGTTTTGATGCCAATTGAGGAGGTACTTGAACGAATAGTAGTGGTTTCTGTCAAGAATACCATCTTACGGCCGGGAGAGCGGTGTGCTGACCCGACACCCCTCCTAGCCGCATTCTCCACCGAGGATGACACGGCGATCGGATGGTCCTGGTAGGCCACTCGTGGCCTGAAGACGGGGGGATGTTTAGACGTGTGGAAATCTCACGTACAGACGTAGGAGATAAGTGACACCCTATCACCTGACCACGTTCGAAGTCTGTGAGTTCTGCTCTCTCACAATGTCTTATGACTACTGAGGTCGCTGATATGGAGTACCTGGAAGTAGGTGGCAGCACAATGCACCTAATATGAAAAACGTATGTTTTTGCTGGTGTCCGGATACTTTCGTTCACATAGTGTATCTTGATGACTCACTTCTTCGTGAGCAGTGCGGAGTGGAGTGTAAATAGGAAGTTTATTTTCATATTTGATAGTAAATTATGTTAAGTACACTCTAAGAAAGAAAAAAAAAATACGATCCACCACAGAGGAGTTACGCAAATTGAGCACAAACTGATGTTCACATATGTATCGTCGGAAAAAGGGGGAGTGTAAACGTAGGCGACCGATGGATGAAGTGTGACGCTGCAGCTTATTTTCGACGTACGTGCAAAATGGTTCAAATGGCTCTGAGCACTATGGGACTCAACTTCTGAGGTATTTACTATTATTTTTTCCTTTTCTCAGAACTATATTATAAAGTTATTCTTTCTCATTCAATGAACAAAACGCTAGAAGCTCTTTGAGCAATCGCTTCGTATGTAAATCTGCCTCCAGTGGCATTAAAGCAATATTACAAATTAATCAAACTCTTGAGCCAGACTGAAATACTTCTCAATTAAAGACATAGTGAAACAATTCCCTGACAATTACAAAAGAAATCAATGACAAAATTCAATACTTAATCTATTCGCCTAACAATGGTTTCCCTTAAGAATTCAACTCCTATCATTATCAAAATTACCGTCTGCTGCTACGCACATGCAAAAACCCTTTTCTTTAAATTAATAAGCACGCTGCAAATTATAAAAAATATCAACTAAATACCAAATCCTGTGTCGCTGCTGGCGGACATGGCTGTACGGCAGCTCGGCGACTACCCCTCGCCCAAAACACGTGCGCACCAGAGCAGGCGAGCTTCTACACAGACTTCCAAACTGCCACAAACTTAATCCGTGCGCTGCGAAGCGCGACAACAATATCTTAGATTCCCGAGCTTGTGTATGCGCGCTGCAGCCGACCTTTAAATCCTAAGAGAGTATTGCCAACTCTCACTAGAACTGTGTTATGCGCACGATTGTGGTCGAATGTTTGATTATCCTCCTCACTACTCACGTGCTATATGACTTCTTTTTTTCTACCTCAGGATGTTAACTGAACTTCTTGTGCCTTACTGTAGCATATACTTTACACCATGTGATTCCTGCGCATCACTTGTTTCCATTTCTGTAGGCATTCAGTAGGTCTCAGGATCTGACTGAGGAAGCTTGTTATCACAGTGTTAGCATGGTTTCCAGAAATAAAGGTAATTTCTAAATTTCTGCTTGTTTCTAGTAATTTTGAACTAGAACGTGTGTAGAATAAGGTGTAATGCCCCAACATACCCTATGCTTTTTTTTCGATTTAGCGCTGGGTCTACATTCGCAACGACCTATACTTTCGCATTTGCAAGACAGAATACAAACGGAGAAGAGAGCGAAACATTTAGAATGAGGAAATGTCCCATGGTGCCAAAGCGAGTGCCATCAACAACAGCAAGGCTGTTCCATGTCGTGCATGTGCCTGAGATGATGAGCAAAACCGAGAAAAGTCCTTCAGATGTTAGTTACCTGCATGTGAGGGTTTCACTTTTGTGAGATGCACTATATTCAAAATATACACTACTGGCCATTAAAATTGCTACACCACGAAGATGACGTGCTACACACGCGAAATTTAACCGACAGGAAGAAGATGCTGTGATATGGAAATCATTAGCTTTTCAGAGCATTCACACAAGGTTGGCGCCGGTGGTGTCACCTACAACATGCTGACATGAGGAAAGTTTCCAACCGATTTCTCATACACAAACAGTAGTTGACCGCCGTTGCATTGTAAAACGTTGTTGTGATGCCTCGCGTAAAGAGGAGAAATGCGTTCCATTCCGTTTCCGACTTTGATAAAGGTCGGATTGTAGCCTATCGCGATTGCGGTTTATCGTATCGCGACATTACTGCCCGCGTTGGTCGAGATCCAATGACTGTTAGCAGAATATGGAATCAGTGGGTTCAGGAGGGTAATACAGAACGCCGTGCTGGATCCCAATGGCCTCGCATCACTAGCAGTCGAGATGACAGGCATCTTATCCGCGTGGCTGTAGCGGATCGTGCAGCTACGTCTCGATCCTTGAGTTAACAGATAGGGACGTTTGCAAGACAACAAACATCTGCACGAACAGTTCGACGACGTTTGCAGCAGCATGGACTATCACCTCGGAGACCACGGCTGCGGTTACCATTGACGCTCCATCACAGACAGGAGCGCCTGCGATGGTGTACTCAACGACGAACCTGGGTGCATGAATCGCAAAACGTCATTTTTTCGGAAGAATCCAGGTTCTGTTTACACCATCATGATGGTCGCATCCGTGTTTGGCGACATCGCGGTGAAAGCACATTGGAAGCGTGTATTCTTCATCGCCATACTGGCGTATCACCTGGCGTGATGGTATGGGGTGCCATTGGTTACACGTCTCGGTCACCTCTTGTTCGCATTGACGGCAGTTTGAACAGTGGACGTTACATTTCAGATGTGTTACGACCCGTGGCTGTACCCTTCATTCTATCCCTGCGAAACCCTACATTTAGCAGGATAATGCACGACCGCGTGTTGCAGGTTCTGTACGATACTTTCTGGATACAGAAATTGTTCGACTGCTGCCCTGGCCAGCACATTCTCCAGATCTCTCACCAATTGAAAACGTCTCGTCAATGGTGGCCGAGCAACTGGCTCGTCACAATATGTCAGTCACTACTCTTGATGAACTGTGGTATCGAGTTGAAGCTGAATGGGCAGCTGTACCTGTACATGCCATCCAAGCTCTGTTTGACACATTGCCCAGGCGTATCAAGGCCGTTATTACGGCCAGAGGTGGTAGTTGTGGGTACTGACTTCTCAGGATCTATGCACCCAAATTGCGTGAAAATGTAATCACATGTCAGTTCTAGTATAATATATTTGTCCAATGAATACCCGTTTATCATATGCATTTCTTCTTGGTGTAGCAATTTTAATGGCCGGTAGTTCTATAAAAACACTAGCAGACTGGGCCCTGTACATTGGGACGTTGTCCCACGCTAAGATCATTGCGCAACAAGAGATGGAGCACTGTCACAAGACAGTGCACATTCTGGTTTTCCTGCAACCGCAGCTATGCTACAGTAAGGGTAATAGGTGCATCAAGGGTGCGGGAGTGAAATGACGCGGCAACTGGAACAGTAGTCCAAAGCAAAAGTACGCGGGACCGCACGATTTTTGTGGACGAAGCATCTAAATTGCACACAGATTCAGCGTGAATTTCTGGCGGTGTATGGATCAAATACAATGTGGCCTTCCAGCCGTACTGGAACAGTGCCGACAGTTTTCTGACCAAAGTAGCAGATATGTGGGTGTTGCTGATCAGGTACAGCGTGACAATTAACGAACTATATGAAAATAACGTAAATTAGTTACGAACTACGGCGTGCACACACTTTATTCAACATGTAAATGTCGCTACACATATCCGGATTTACGTTATGACTTGTTCGATATGCCTGCCATCATTGGCGATCAGGTGGCGCAGATGAATAGCGAAATTCTGTATGCCTGCTGACGTGCCGGAATATCGATGGTGTCGATGACCTTCTGAATGGCTGTTTTCAGCTCAGAAAGGTTTTTGTGGTTATTGATGTACACCTTGTCTTCAATATAGCCCCACAACAAGCAGTCGCGTGTGTCCAGATCCGGAGAATATGGCGGCCAATCGAGGTCCATGCCAGTAGCCCTGGATACCCCAGCGGTCCTCAAAATACTCCTTCAGGACGTCAAACACTCTCCTGCCCCAATGGTGTCGAGCTCCGCCTCGCATGAACTACTTCTTGTCGAAATCAGTGTCACTTTGGATAATGGTAGTGAAATGGTTCTGCAAAACTTTCACGTACCGTTCGGTAGTCACCGTCCCATCAAGGAATATTGCACCGATTATTCCGTGACTGGACATTGCACACCTCGCATTAACCCGTTTAGGACGAAGATACTTCTCGATCGCGGAACGCGGATTCTCAGACTCCCAAACGGGCCAATTTTGCTTATTGACGAACCCATCCAAATGAAAGTGGGCTTCGTCGCTAAACCAAACCATGCATGCTCATACTAATTCCCATCATGCCCCGCCGCCAGTTGTACAGTTTCAACTTGCTAACGCAAACAGTTCAGAAGTTGTGACGATTTTATTTGATGCAGTTCAATAATTGTCACCCTGTAGGAAGGCCATCAACGTCAACAACAGACAACGGTGTCCAAGTACTCGAGAAAGTGATTCGCAGCCGTGCAGCAGTCGTAGTTTTTACGACGACGAAGAAGTTCGCAAGCGGTTCTCGAATCGCTCCTCGGCCATGGCGCGGATTTTGTCATCCAGGAACTGGACTGTGGCTAGAAAATTACAATCGTTTTTTACAGAGACTTGGTGAGTATGTTTAAAATTAATGTCACGTATTTGTCTCACTTTGAAGTGCAGTCCAGCATTAAGTGAATATGTTACTTGGTCTACCATAACAACGTGTAACTTATCTTTTGAATACTTTCGTACGTAAAATTTTCTGACTGTATTTTCAGATATAATAATAAAATACCATGTTGTGGTACTTACATAAATATATTTTTGCGTACTTTGGTTGACAGTTCATAAATAAAATTCATCAAGTAAATCCCCTGAAACATGTTATTTCTTGGATCAAAAACATATTTCAGTCCTGATGTAGCTTATGCGCTAGAGGCCCTAATATTTTGGCGAATCACAATTCTTTTTTTTAAATTCAGCATTTCAGTCTTACTTTGTCCAGAAAAACTATTAACCACCAATATGAACTTCTCATTTGTAAAGTCTAGGCTCAAGGCTGAGGAAATTAAATCGATTGTTAGCAGTTCGTAGGTTTGTCTGGTGTGTCGTGTGTCTATTAAAAGCCACTTCCACCCCTGACTCAAATTTGGCTGCTCATTTAGTTGCGTTGAGATCACTGCCCTACTCACTAGACGGTTTCTTACGCCTCACATCAAGAAACACGAGTACGCTATTACACTAACGGATACAATTATCGTGTTGCTATGAAAGGAATTTAAAGTGACGCTGAGCGTGTATTAATGAAAGAGTAACTGGACTGTGCTTCGATATCCAAAAGATTGTCTTTTCATAGCGAGCAGTAGTTGAAAGAGTGGGAAGCGAACCGATGTCCTGATAGCTGTAAAGTAAACTGTTATTATAGGAAAGAGAAACGGTCGCGCGCCTGTTTAGGCAAAGCGGTATTAAGCGAATGTACTGTTCATTATGCAAAATTAACTACTGTGTACGGCTTTACTTGGTACGAAATTCTGTTTTGTATATAGGACACGAAACAGTGGCACAATTTAGCAAGTTATGGAGCAGTAATTTGCTATGGGCAATCCAAATGGTATGTTAAAATGTTGTGGCAACGAACTGACTCTTAATAACACTTACTGTCTGTATTCAGAATAAGCAAGCTAATATTCATTGCGAGAAATCATTTACTGATGAAGGAGCACAACTACACTACTGGCCATTAAAATTGCTACACCACGAAGATGACGTGCTACAGACGCGAAATTTAACCGACAGGAAGAAGATGATGTGATATGCAAATGATTAGCTCTCCAGACCATTTACACAAGGTTGGCGCCGGTGGCGACACCTACAACGTGCTGACATGAGGAAAGTTTCCAACCGATTTCTCATACATAAACAGCAGCTGACCGTCGTTGCCTGGTGAAACGTTGTTGTGATGCCTCGTGTAAGAAGGAGAAATGCGTACCATCACGTTTCCGACTTTGATTAAGGTCGGATTGTAGCATATCGCGATTGCGGTTTATCGTATCGCGACATTTCTGCCCGCGTTGGTCGAGATCCAATGACTGTTAGCAGAAAATGGAATCGGTGGGTTCAGGAGGGTAATACGGAACGCCGTGCTGGTTCCCAACGGCCTCGTATCGCTAGCAGTGAGATAACAGGCATCTTATCCCCATGGCTGTAACGGATCGTGCAGCCATGTCTCGATCCCCGAGTCAACAGATGGGGACGTTTGCAAGACAACAACCATCTGGACGAACAGTTCGACGACGTTTGCAGCAACATGGACTATCAGCTCGGAGACCATGGCTGCGGTTACCCTTGACGCTGCATCGCAGACAGGAGCGCCTGCGATGGTGTACTCAACGACGAACCTGGGTGCACGAATGGCAAAACGTCATTTTTTCGGGTGAATCCAGGTTCTGTTTACAGCATCATGATAGTTGCATCCGTGTTTGGCGACATCGCGGTGAACGCACATTGGAAGCGTGTATTCGTCATCGCCATACTGGCGTATCACCCGGCGCGATGGTATGGGGTGCCATTGGTTACACGTCTCGGTCATCTCTTGTTCGCATTGATGGCACTTTGAACATTGCACGTTACTTTTCAGATGTATTACGACCCGTGGCTCTACCCTTCATTCGATCCAAACGAAACCCACAGGTGGTTGCTCTGGGTACTGATTTCTCAGGATCTATGCACCCAAATTGCGGGAAAATGTAATCACATGTCAGTTGTAGTATAATATATTTGTCCAATGAATACCCGTTTATCATCTGCATTTCTTCTTTGTGTAGCAATTTTAATGGCCAGTAGTGTAATATTGACGTGAGGAGCATTTACTAACCAACTATTTGTAAACATTGCTACAGAAATGATCTTTAAAGTGTTATATTAACTGATCTGATTACTATTTGTTTCTCAGGGAGCATTTATTTCTTTACGTTAAATTGGTCATAAATGAAACAGAGAGTCCCTGGACCACTTATGGTCTGAACAGAGGCAGACAGTTAACCTTTAAAGAGCACGACTACTATTAAAAAGATTGCTGCACTTCATAATTACTTTTACTATAATAATGATTGTAATATAGGATCAACATTTTGCTTGCGAACCGCGAAGCAATACCATCATTTGCTTGAGAACAGAACCAAACATTTTTGGTAAGGCACAACGAGGGAACACTCACTTATAAACACAAATTCAAGAACATAATCGCTCTTACATACCTGTGCGACAGATATTCATTATGCTGCTCCTTAAACTGCAATGGCCAGTAACCACTGATAATGATCACTGTTTGATTCAATTAAATTTAATGCTGAATAAATTTTAGTAAGGCTAACTAAAGTTCGTAGTTTCTTTCTTTACAACTTCACTTATGCAGACGTTTAACTGTTCGCCTGTGAATAATTAGTTGTAGTATCCCGGATACAAAACTAATTGAGCAGTTAAGCAATTTGCCACTCCAGAGAAGTTAATGTGTGCTATTAAAGCGATAAATACTCTGCAGTTCAATATAATAGGACACTCCACTCGGATATACTGAATCACGAGGTAAAATGACCAAGTGTTCTCGAGCTTAACTAAAAACGATTATACTTTGCAAATAAAACAAATAATTGCTCCACGCAAGTAAATACGGCACTAAAATTTTACTTAAGATGCAGCTAAAGTAAAGGCGGCAAACTTACTCATGGCTCTTGATGTATAAACGCTTTCAACATTATCTTCTTGGTATAAATGAAATGCATTCGCAGTTGCGAATATGGGCAACCATCAGCTGTGTAATGGAATGAGGACAATGAAAACTTGTGCCGGACCGAAACTCGAATCCAGATTTTGCGTTTATCGGGAGTGGTCGCCTTACCATTTGCCTATCCGAACACGTCTCACGGTGAAACCCAAACTTCCATATGTCGTCAATCATGTGTCTACAACCTGTGCATCCATTATGTATATTCCCGTACAGGTGAGACACTTTGATTGAAATTCGCTTGCCCGGTGTCGACGGATAAATGCGATATTGCAGTCCCTGTGTTATTCTGACTACGATAAAAGTTCCTTGCATGTCCGAAGGAACTTTGCATCGCGATTCGGAATAACATAGGCACTGCAAAAAAAAGATGTTCAAATGTGTGTGAAATCTTACGGGACTTAACTGCTAAGGTTATCAGTCCCTAAGCTTACACACTACTTAAGCTAAATTATCCTAAGGACAAACAAACACACCCATGCCCGAGGGAGGACTGGCACAGCCCAGGACTGCAGCACAACAGAACGCTCGGCAAACCCCGCGCGGCGTAGGCACTGCAGTATCGTAATTATTTTCTTGGTGCTGGATTCTTACGATTCCGGGCCAACCAGTAAATGCAACCAATAACTAGCCAGTACCCTTCCACATCCGAAACATTGTTAATGGTTTTGCTGCTTTCCTTGACTCCATCATATGAGATGTGGACAGTCTGCATGCTGGCCACCGACTGACTGTGAGACAAAGACTTCTTGCGGTTCTATCACTCTACGACCAAATCCACCTCTTCAGTTACCATAAGTAAAAACCTACGTGTCCTATGCGTGAACAAGTTCTGGAAATACTATTTTAACCAAACAGCATTTAAACAGAAGATAGATTTGAAAATTACATGCACAGATTAATTGTAGTGAGGTAAAATGACAGAAAATATGAATAAACATTTACATAGATACTTAACCAAAGAACATGGTGGCACAAATGTCAGACTAGGCCTAAGAAGACAAAGAAATTACATGATGCAAGTATAGTCGATACTGGGCAAATGTGTTGCACTACGACCTGAGTGCTACTTCTATGCAGGGACACCAGGTTTGTGGGCAGTCTTAGATACTGTGTGTTATGCCTTGATGCAGCAGACGACAAGTAGAGCTTTTGGACGTTCTGCGTTTTCAGTACCAGCCGAGCGCGATATTATTGCACTTGGCCTCCCGCGGCTGTTATCGGAAACTCGCGGTGACGTAACAGTAGACAAAAACTATATCTATTTTTTCGATTGTCGTATACGCTGTGAAAGTCCGAAGAACTTCACGAGCAAGGGGTCTGTTTGTTAGAACAACAGAGCTCATTCTGGTGGGCTTCAAGCGCCGAGACGCTCGGAGCACCCTCACTATCATATGTAACAATACGAGGTCTGTTCAAAATATTCCGGAACATTCGTAATTTCGCGTCAGTGGTGTGTTGGAGCGAAATGCGGTTGTCATTTTTGCACACGTCTGTGCTTAATGTGTAACTGTCGGATGTTTCATTGTTTTATGTCTGCTAGTTATTGTTCGGTCCTATAATGAGTAGAACGTTGTGTCGCACAGTTAGCGAATTTCGAGAGGGCAGAGTCTGAGAAGAAACGCGTCTGCATTGAATTTTGAATGAAACACAAGAAAACGTTTACCGAGCCACACCTAATGATGCAGGAAGCCTACGGTGATGAGTGCTTAAGCCGTACTCGGTGTTACGAATGGTTCACATTGTTTAAAAATGGCCGGACGGATGTTAAAGATGAACCGTTTTCAGGACGCCATTCGACGTCTACCGACGACACTCAGGAACGTCAACGAAATTGTGCGTGCCAATCGAAGACTGACTGTCCGAGATATTGCAGAAGAATGTAACATTTCAACTGGATCACTTCATGAAATCCTAACACAGCATCTTGGAATGCATCGTGTTGCCGCCAGTTTCGTACCACGGATCATGAGTCGAGGGCAGAGAGACCTTCGACTCGCAGTCTGTGAAGAGCTTTTGGATCGTGTAGATGATAACGAGATGTCCCTTAAGAGAATCATAACTGGTGGTGAGGTGTGGGTCTACGGTTATGATGTTGAGACGAAGGTTCTCCGAGACCAAAAATAGATCGTCAGGTCAAATGTCAAAACCACGCTGATAGTTTTCTTTGTCTTTGATGGATTAGTTCATCATTCGTGCCACAGGGAGAAACTGTTAATCGATGGTAGTGTTACGACGCCTGTGAGAAAATGTGAGAAGAAAACGGCCTGAAATGTGGCGAGACAATTCACTGCTCTTACATTACGATAACGCACCCGCAAATTCATCCCATTTGGTGCGTGACTCTTGCACAAATAACAAAGTCACTGGGCTGCTTCATCCTCTGCACTCTCGAGTCCTGACCCCTGCGGACATTTTTTGCTTCCGAAGTTGAAGACCGCTTTGAAAGGACGAAGATTTGCAACGATATTCGAGATAAAAGACAACGGAAGAGACGTACCTAGACTGCCTCCAGAAGTGGAAACGGTGTTGGGAGCGGTGCATCAATTGAGAAGGAGAGTATTTCGAAGGAGACCATCCACAATGAGAGAAAGGTAACCGTAGAAAAATGTTGTGGACGAAGTTCTGGAATTTTTTCAACACACATCGTACCGTGGTCGAGTAATACAGATGTGAACAGTAATACAGGGGATAGAATGCACAGGACGCTAGTAACACTGAACACTTGACTCTTATTTCCATTCGGTTGCTAAAGTGCCCAGTCGTATTGTTTATCGCCATAAGAGGGGCATGATGCGTCATAACAGCCTAGAAGATATCCCATATACTGACAGTAGCCACTAAAGTCTACAGACTTAAGGCGCGTTTACATTGAGCTCAGAACACGTTTTTGGTCGGAACATTGTGTGCAACTTGTTCCCTCAACATGTTGGCAACATTGTTGCTTGTTCGCATTCCCGTTTACACTGGCGACCAACATTTCTACGTATTCGCATATTCTGCTGCGGTAAACTGATAGGCTACTTTGTGTATTCACATGAAGAGATACGCTATGTCAAGTGAAGAGGAAGAGTTAATTACATTTGGTGCTGCATTAATAATACTTAACGAAATAAACCGACGAAGAGAACGACGTAGTCGTCGTTGGTGGACCAAAACATACTACATAAGACGTGGCGGGAATGACATGCTTTGTGAGCTGAATATGGAAGACGGTTCTGACTTTCGTAACTTCACTAGGATGTCGCCGTCAGATTTTGAAATGATGTTGAATATTATAGGACCAGTTGTTTCAAAGAAAGACACAAATTTCAGAAAAGCAATCCCTGTGAACCAAAGACTTGCTGTTACTCTTCGTTTTCTGGCATCAGGAGACTCCTATGAAAGCCAGCCATATCACAGATAGTTCCAAATAGTTCCATATCATCCAGGAAACGTAGATATTTAAATCCAAACCACTTCGTTTCGTATAGTGTGTCAATACCACAACCAGATTTTTTACTTTCCTCTATTTTTCTTTTCTCTCGTCGGTACTGAGACAACAGAGATTTAATTTTTTGTCCACGTCACTGCTGATGGTGCCAAGCGCCGCAGCAACTTTTTGTAATGACTCGTGTTTGATTTTAGTATTTTTGTAACCTGCGCAACGTACATTCCACAGGCGCTCCTCTGCTTCATAGAGCGATATCAATTGGAAAATTTTATCTCGTGACCACTCTATTCCAAATAAAAATGAAGGGACATGAAATAAACGCACCACTATACTCCAGCAAAATAAACAGCAAAACACTCACTCAGAGCAAACGAACACTAGCGCTGCGTAGCGGAATTTAGCGGTAGCAAGACACGAACAATGTTTCTTTGATCTCTACCGATGCAGCCGTGGAACATTGATTTTGTGTTGCAAACATGTTACCAACATGAAACTTCCTCAGCGCACACTCCGCTGCAGAGTGAAAATCTCATTCTGGATGTTACCAACATGTTGCCAACATCGGTAGTCCATTACTAGCCACGAACAATTTTGCGAGCAACGTTGCGAACTCAGTGTAAACGCGCCTTTATGTAAGTTTTTGTGTGTTTGTGGTACGGATCTGCAGTCCTGGTACATATAGAAATGCCCGTGCCATGGTGCCTCAAGATGCCGCTAGAGGAATTAGGACAAAGAGTGGCAGCCCATCTCCACTTTACTAATTAACTGGCTCTCTAGCAAATGAACTTTGTAATCAGTAATTAAAATTAATGATATTATTTATTCACGTCAATCTGCGGATGCAGTCAACACACCCTCAGTGGCGATGTGTTTCTATGCAGACATGTTTACATTTGATATTTTTCTCCTTTTCTATGTCTTGAACTGTCCATATGTGTAGCAGTAGCAGTAGTAGTGAGATTCCTGATACTATTTCCCGTTTAATCACGGCGGGATATTCATTTCGTGAACACAGGCAGCCATGTCTTTCCATGAGTATATTCAGCCAAGTGAATAGACACGGCACTGTACGACTGTATGAAAACACGTTGCCAGACAAATGACAGTGTCTTGTCATTCAGTCTCTCTTGTAATTGAACGATCCGGTCGTGTATAAGAAACGAGCAAAGAAAATTTTGAAGATATGTTATGAGTATATGACTTGAGACTTTGTGTGATATTCTGTCATGAATAAAGTAAAACGAAGGATTTTCGGACAAATATTTTACTCGGATCTTTCGGTTTTTCTGTGTGAGGAAGGCTTATGAAAACATTTCTGACGGAATCTGCATAAGATCTCACGCTTTATTTATTTGATGTATCTGAAAGACTTAAATGGTCATCAGAAATGTCATCACACTTGCATTAATGTAATGAACTTTCATGTGGCCTCTAGTCCGCTCCCGGTAGTTTAAGTGGTCAGCGCGACAGAATGTCAATCCTAAGGGCCCAGATTCGATTCCCGGCTAGGTCAGAGATTTTTCTCCGCTCAGGAACTGGGTGTTGTATCGTTCTAATCACCATCATTTCATCCCCATGGACGCGCAAGTAGCTGAAGTGGCGTCAAATCGAAAGACTTGCACCCAGCGAACGGTCTACCCAACAGGAGGCCCTAGTCATACGACATTTATTTTATGTGGCCTCTGAGAAAGTGTCTTACAAGTAATCCCTTGAGTACGCGGTTGCAAAAAGCCAACGATGTTTACGGTATTCGATGCCCCACATATTGTCTACCATGCAACCACAATATTGGCTGCTAATGACAGCAGGGGACGGGACAGGAGGTATCCAATGGTGAGCACAGAAAGAGGTCAGGAGCATAGTTGAAGTGCTTAGTCGACGAGTAACTCACAACAGTGCTACAATCCTAGTGGTGTTGATACAAAGGAGAACAATAGCAACGATGAACAAGGAAACCTTGAATTATATGTGCAACAACAATTCCCAAAGTTAACATTTCGTCAGAAAGGAACCCAAGGAATTTCTCAGAATGACAAAGACGTGGTAGACGAAGTATTAGCATTTCTGCAAGATGAGTCAGTGGAATGTTTGGTGTCGTGTACGCTCGACTGTGTGGACAATGTACATGAGGAGTACAATGACGACCATATGTGCTCAGCAAGTGAAAGTGTTATTGAAACTTGTGCCGAACAATGTAGTTCATCATCCTTATCGGACAGTGAGCCACAGTGAAAAGTAGTAAAGGACAATCGTTGTCCAAGGAGCAGGTACTAAACGTAATTACGTGAAAGGAAGATCATCCACAGCAAAGTAAAAAAAAAAAAAAAACAATTATGAGCAGATTTCGATTACGTCCGCAGCAATACGGCTGTGCAGTGCATAAGAAAGACTATGGATATTCACGGGAGGACAAGGCGTACTTGTTACAAAACCACTGGTGTTCGCGCGTTTCCTGGTTGCTCGATACATAGGAGGTGCATGATAGATACATACTATGTTAAGCACATCAATTCTCATGCGGCATAGGTCATGGTGATTTCAAGGGAGGCAGAGGATGGTTGCATCACTTCAGCATTACAAAATTAGAAGACGTATAACGAAATTTCAAACAAAGTGTCAACTTTACGACGCACAGCAGACTGCTGAGTCGGCCCGAAAATTTGTAGGTGAGGCAAACAAACTTATCCCATCGTTGAGTAACGAATTTGTTTTCAACTCCGACCAATCGGGATTTGAAGAGGAAATGACTATGAAAGGAACCCCAGAAATTAGAGGTACCAAGAGAGTTGTATCATGATCAATATCAATGCCTGAATGCTTTCGTATACAGTTATGTCGACTATTAATGTGGGTGTAAACTAGCTGGTAAGTTATTTGTTGTGCTGCGAGGAGCTGAAGGTACTCTGCCCCCTATGATTCTTCCTCATGTGCTTGATCTTGCAAGGGCATTATGGAACATTTACGTCACCGCAAGCAAGAGTAGGAAAATGGTCATAAGAGAACTACAGCTATGGTATGAGCACTGCTTTTGGCCAATAGCTTGTCAAAATAATTTGCTTTTGCTTGATTCCTGCCCTGCATATAAAAGTCATACTCCTTTGGAGCAGACTATGACTCCTAAAATGTGTTGACATTGCAGTTCATACCACCTGGAACCAAAGGTTGGGTTGTTTTTGGGGGAGGAGACCAGATAGCGAGGTCATCGGTCTAGGGAAGGATGGGGTAGGAAGTCGGCTATGCCCTTTCAAAGAAACCATCCCAGCATTTGCCTGGAGCGATTTAGGAAAATCACAGAAAACCTAAATCAGGATGGCCGGACATGGGAGGAAACAAAGGACAAATTCTTTCTCTGTGCTGTTGAAATTGGATGAGGGTGGAAACTGTCAGGACGCGCCGTATTAAAACTCGTCCACGTTTCCCAAGTGATTTATTATTTCCAGCTACAGTGCCCCTGTCCCTCTCGGTCTGCGTCACCAGGTCCCGCAATGCTGAGGACACCACTTCACTGTCTGCAAAACAGCTTGGTGCGGAATGGCTGCCTCAGCAACCCATGCAACGCCCTGCAGCGTGTCAGCCTTGTACGGCCATGAAGTTGCAACAACTTCAAGATGCGTCTGCAGTCGACTCAGCGGTCTTCACCCCTGCTGCCTCAGTGCCGCCCGCTGGGAGCTGCAAGGCAGCCCACGGCATGCTTCCTCGCCAGCGTGGCTAAGATCGTGGTGACAATAAGCGCTCGCGATCCGGCATCTGAATCTGTGGCCCTCGCCTCGTGATGCCTCCGGTGTGTCTTGGGAGCCAAGACTGCCCTCAGTAGTGAGCCAGGGCGTGGCCTGCCAGTGGCTGGATGCGGACCCCACATTGGCCTCAGAGGGCCGAACCAGCAACCTGCCATGCACTGGAACGCTGGCGCCCCATCTGTTGCTGCATGTAGCCGGTGGTGTGACACACCCTGCTGTCCAGGAGAGCTGTCACACTTGAATGCCTTGTTAGTGAACTGGCGCCTCTGTTTTGCTAATGCGCTGCTCCGAGTCATGTACTCATAACACCTGGGTTGGGCCAGTGGGCCCCTTCTGCCTGTAACTTGCGCCATGAAAACCGCTGCATTTACTCTTTCCAGCGGGTCTACGGCCCTGTGGCCTCCATTCAACTTCACAACCGCTGGTAGCTCAACTTACTGTCAACAGGCCCACACCTGGCTGTAACTTGTGCGCTCAGAAATATTACACAGAAGCTAACCTTTTCCCATCTTAAACGGTGGCGCCGCTACATCTGGATGTTTGCTTTGTCCGTGCCTACGAAATATATTATCGCATTATCTGCAGCTACACCTTAAAGGGCAGCCAATTTCACAATAAGTTCCATAAAGACTGTTTCGCATTCTGTTGCATGCCATCACATTCCATCAGTCCTCATCATCCAATACACCAACATGATTCTATATGCATTCTTTAAGAGTGGATGCCTAGCTGATCTACCTGCTCGATTTTTAACTCCCAAGGAGTTCACCTTCGATCTTGATGGCGCGGAAGTTTGTGGTAACTATGGTGCGCCATTTTTCATTTGGTATTCATGGTGCAAGTTAAGGTTTATTTTGAAAGTTGCCTGAATGTTGATGATGTCTGTTTCGTGAAGTGTAATAAATACATTCCATAGAAGGTTGATCTCTGCACATCCTTGACATCCATGTTCTGTCGCCCTCCTGATGCACATGATGAGTCATTAGCAGCTAATATACTTCCTCTCATAATTGCTAACTCAATAACTTCCAAGGAGACTGAACAAAAGACTGAACTTGCGACCTCGTAGTTAAGGGTTTCTTTGTTAGTACGAACTTCATTATATTTCTATCAAATAGCAAAATAAAAAACAGGTTTCAGACACAAGACACTGATGTATAAAACTGTGATCGAAAATGGGACACCTCATTCTCTCATTCATCTTCGCAGCCAGCTCCTAAAATTGGAATTGCACTACTGGCTATTAAAATTGCGCTACACCAAGAAGAAATGCAGATGATAAATGGGTATTCATTGGACAAATATATTATACTAGAACTGACATGTCATTACATTTTCACGCATTTTGCGTGCAAAGATACTGAGAAATCAGTACCCAGAACAACCACGTCTGGCCATAATAACGGCCTTGATACGCCTGGGCATTGACTCAAACAGAGCTTGGATGGCGTGTACAGGTACAGCTGCCCATGCAGCTTCAACACGATACCACAGTTCAACAAGAGTAGTGACTGGCGTATTGTGACGAGCCAGTTGCTCAGCCACCAATGACCAGACGTTTTCAATTGGTGAGAAATCCACAGAATGTGCTGGTCAAGGCAGCAGTCGAACATTTTCTGTATCCAGAAAGGCCCTTACAGGACCTGCAACATGCGGTAGTGCATTATCCTGCTGAAATGTAGGGTTTTGCAGTGATCGAATGAAGGGTAGAGCCTCGGGTCGTAACACATCTGAAATGTAACTTCCACTGTTCAGAGTGCAGTCAATGCGAACAAGAGGTGACTGAGACGTGTAACCAATGGCACCTCATACCATCACGCCGGGTGATACGCCAGTACGGCGATGACGAATACACGCTTCCAATGTGCGTTCACCGCGATGTCGCCAAACACGCATGCGACCATCATGATGCTGTAAACAGAACCTGGATTCATCCGAAAAAATTACGTTTTGTCATTCGTTCTCCCAGGTTCGTCGTTGAGTACACCATCGCAGGCGCTCCTGTCTGTGATGCAGCGTCAAGGGTAACCGTAGCCATGGTCTCTCAGCTGATAGTCCATGTTGCTGCTAACGTCGTAGAACTGTTCGTGCAGATGGTTGTTGTCTTGCAAACGTCCCCATCGGTTGACTCAGGGATCGAGACGTGGCTGCGCGATCCGTTGCAGCCATGCGGATAAGATGCCTGTCATCTCAACTACTGGTGATATGAGGCCGTTGGGATCCAGCGTAGCGTTCCGTAATACCCTCCTAAACCCACCGATTCCATATTCTGCTAACAGCCATTGGATCGCGACCAACGCGAGAAGCTATGTCGCGATACGATAAACCGCAATCGCGATAGGCTACAATCTGACCTTTATCAAAGTCGGAAACGTGGATGGTACGCACTTCTCCTCCTTACACGAGGCAACACAACAACGTGTCACCAGGCTACGCCGGTCAACTGCTGTTTGTGTATGAGAAATCGGTTGGAAACTTTCCTCGTGTCTGCACGTTGTGGTGTCGCCAATGGCGCCAACCTTGTGTGAATGTTCTGAAAAGCTAATCATTTGCATATCACAGCATCTTCTTCCTGTCGGCTATATTTCGCGTCTGTAGCACGTCATCTTCGTGGTATAGCAATTTTAATGGTCAGTAGTGTATTTGACAGTAGGAATTGGAATTACTGAAATCGTGATTTAAGTGCGTGTAAGCAGTAATGATACCACGGAGGACACGATTCTGGGGTTGTATCATATTCGATTTGTCATTTACGTGAAGCATTGTTCCAAGTTCAAAACTGCCTGTGTCCAAACAGGGTTCTCCAGGAGTGCTTTGTTGCGTATTTTGTTTGAGGAGCGTAGCTGTGGACCCTTTAAATTTCGGGTGTGCAGTTGCAGAAACTCTATTTGTTCTCTTAATACTTTAACCGTATACCTTTGGCCGTCTTCAGAGACTACCCGACAGACTGAAGCACTCGCTCCATCGTTTTAAACACGCGGACCGCGCCACTGCGCTCGCAGTCACAGGTACTCTAGCGCCAGACGTTGATTGGTGATAAGGAACTAAGCGTAAAATTGAATCTCTGGCTACGTGGTCGATTCGTGCTAGGAAATCGATGAAACATTATTGGCCGCACTGTAGCGGCACCTTTGTAAATTTATCAAAGAAAGCGCCAGATCCATGATATGTCCAGGATGAAACTATCTCCATTAAACAATTTTTTCACCAAGCGAATTTCAAATGATTCTTCTGCCACTGAGTCCCAAAAAGGCGAAGACGGCGCTAGAATTCGACATTTTCATATCGCATGGAGCGGCTAGTGTCGATCCAATGCTGTATCACAGGCGATTTATTGGGCTCTAGGAGCCGGGTGTACCTACCTTGCCCCTTGCATCTTTCATCGATTGTATGAGTTGTCTGCCCGATGTGCGAAATGCCACATTCATAGTGGGTTTTGTAAACCCAAACCTTTGAAACATCAAGTCATCTTTGATGGAACCGAAATGTTGCTGCTATCTTTGTGCTTGGTGAGGATCAAACCTACTTTTGACGACAGGCTTCCCACATATGGCAAAGCCATTGATTTAAATCTCTCTAGGCCGTAATCCTCGTTCCATATGTCTACCTTAGGGTTTAGAGCCTTACGTATCTGTTGTGGAGAATACCCATGTATTTCAAAACCTCCGCAGGGTTATTTTTTGGAAATCTGTGGTAAGTTCTGTAAGTAGGCTGTTTAGGTTTTTATGATGGTAACGCCACGTAGCGCTCTGTATGAAAATCACTGACTGTGCTGTGTGCAGTCTGTGGCTGGTTTGCATTGTTGAAATTTTCTCTATTGTAGTGTTGGGCAGTTGATCTCACATCCAGCTTTTATCAGATCGAACTGTATCCAGAACGTAGAAAATACACAGCTTCTCTTTGTTTCGGCGTTTGTGATCACTTTAGGAAACTTCCTTCTGGTTTGAAAATTTCTTCCGCAGCATTCATTCGTGGACTAAATTCCATATTACCTGAGTTCTTAAAACGTCACGTCATCTTATATGAAGACGATATTCTAATACCAGAAGCCTCATGGGAACAACATAACCGCATCCTCAACAGTGTGTTACGTATTTTTGCAGAATCTGTAATTACAGTTAACTTGGAAAAGTCTGAATATGTTAGGTCAAAGATTAAGTTTTTGGGACATATTAATTCTTCTGAAGGCATTCAGCCAGACGCTGAAAAGTTAGAAGCAATCAGGGCCATTCCAGTTCCATTAAAAAAAAATAGTAAGTCGTTTTCTGAATATGCAAATTGTAGTTACACCAAAACTTTGTTCTCTCACTGGAAAAAAAGCTATTTTTAATTGGGACGAACAGGCACAGTTGAATTTCAATTCTTCGAAAGAAGCGCTACGTAACGCGCCAATACTGGCTCATCCAGATCTGGTACAAGATTTCTGCCTTGGCACGGATTCTTCTAAAGTCGGTCTTGATGCTCATTTATTTCAAGAAGCCATAGAAAATGACACTACTGTTCAGAAAACCATTGCTTTTGCTAGCCGAGTGCTAACCAAATCTGAAAAAAAAATTATTCCGTTACTGAACTAGAAGCATTAGCTATCATTTGGGCATTTAACAAATTCTGTTTCTTCACTTTCTGGTAAGCACGTAAAAGTGTACAGTGATCATCGTGCATTACAATTTCTTATGTCTTCAAAATTAAATCGTGACAGGTTAATACGTTGGGCATTGTTTCTGCAAGAACTCCATTTCACAATAGTCTACATTCCCGGCAGGGAGAACATTGTTGCGGACGCACTGTCACGCGCACCGGCTGGGCTTGAGAAAAGTAACACAGAAGGCAACCTCGAGAAAAATTGCAGTATTCTTTACATTCAGAAAGTCGCCTTTGAAAACTTCATCACCACATTTTTAAAGGACATTGCTAATGAACAAGATAAAGATCCGATTTGGAAAGACATCAAAAGTAAATGCCATGAAAAGACACACACAGAGATTCGGGATTATTATCTGATTATAAACAACATACTCTTCAAACGCTGTACTGTTGATGACAAGCTATGGGTACTTTGCATCCCTGACGATTCTGTTACTAAGCTCATCTGGTACATTCATTTCAGCTACGCACATTTTGGTCCAAGAAAATGTTATTTTAACAATATGGAAAAGGGAATTCGAAGAGTCTTGTCTATTTGTAAACTGTCAAAGGGCTAAACCATCTACTATCTCACATCGTGCTCCGTTGTTTCCTATCATTCCTTCGAAATTAAAAGAACTTGCTGCTGTTGATCTCTTGGGACCCCTTGTCAGAACATCGAATGGATTTTCATACGTTCTAGCCGCGTTTGAACCTACTTCAAAATTTGTTTCTTTCACACCTTTACGTAAAGCCACTGGACGGTCTGTATCCAACGCCTTTGTTAAAAATTTCTTACATGAAGTTGGACACGTTAGTAAAGTCATTTCAGATAACGGACCGCAATTCAGATCTGCTGTTTGGTCACGCATGTCTCGGAATCATAAAATCAACCTGCTTTTATTTCATTGTACTCACCACATTGTAACCCGTCTGAAAGGATTCTGAAAGAAATCAATACGCTTTGCAGACTTTGTCACAGAAAGCATCAGTATTGGGACAGATATTTACACTTATTTCAAAGCGTGCTGAATGAAATGCCTCATAACTCCACTGCTTTACCACCTATTCTTGTACTAAAGAATGAAGAACCACCGAACAGAATCAGAGAGCTTGTACCTTTTCCGAATACACATAAACTTCAACACAAAGACATAATTGATTTGGCTATTAAAAATATAAATTCTGCTGCAGACAGAAGGAGAAAACTACATGGTAAAACAAATGCAAAGAAACTACATATTGGTTAGAAAGTTCTCATTAAAGCTCATTCATTGTCACATAAGAAGAAACACTTGAGTCACAAATTCTTTCTGATTTACAATGGACCTTACAGAATCCGACGTATACCACATGATAATTGCGCCGAAGTTGAAACTTTGCGTACTAGGAAGAGTAAAGGATTGTACCACATTTCACATGTAAAACCGATTATTGAGAGATACTCTGCTTTTTAACTTAGTCTTGGCCATAAAATTTTTCACTTCACGTTACTAGTATGCTTTGTCACACTTAGAAACTGTTAACATGCAACAATGTTTTGAAGTTAACTATCCAGTCTGGAACCTAGGGAACATATTTAGACAGTAATTACGAATGCATTGTTATAGTGAACAGACGACACAGTGTCACTGTTTGTGTTGTATGATTACATAACGACTATAAGGCTTACATACTTAGATCATGTACTGCTAATGAGATTTTATTCCAACATTTTGGTCTACTTGAAAATACATTTTGAATTTAAAGTACTTTCTGAGAGATACCAGATGACTCAGTGGTTAGTTTGTTTGACAACTACACGATTATATCACGACGCTACTAATGAGTGACACCATTTATATTATTGCTTTTGCGCTGTATCTGTTTTATCCTTACACAGTTTTTCTGAATTCTTCTGGAAAGTAAAACATGTTTTAGTAGTAACTTTTGTGGTATAGCTACAATGAGATAGACTTTTCTGTAGCCCAACAATACGTTACAGTATATTACTTTCTTGGTCACGGTAATATACGTAATAACTACAATATCTATATGCATAGCATTTCACTTTTGTTTATTATGAGGTAGGTACATTGTCTTCTACAGAACTTTGCTTATAGACTACGATAATTACGACACTTGGCACATTTTTACCGTTAAGTAATGACAGATATTATCTTACAATAAGACGCACAGTTTAGCGCTACAGTACATTTAGTGATTAATTTTGTACTTAAAACAGTTGTTTCTAAAGATTTTTGAATTACAAAGATACAAAGAAGGTTTTCGGTGATACATTTCATTCCATTGCTGTAATCTGTAACACCTGAGGTTACAATTACATTAATCTGCAGGGGGTACACGCCTACTTTGTGTACTAAGCGTGTGGCAAGCGTTAGGAGCCCTAGCTAATTGGTATTTGCTTCTACAACTTTACACATAGGTAGCATATTTCTCTAATACAGAATTACACAGCTATCTGCTCATTTAACTGAGAGAGACAAACTTTTTTTTATTATGTCAGTGACACATGTTTACGCATTTACACAGTTGGATAACTTCACACTTACGAAATTGTATTTTGTCTTTAATTTGTCAACTGTTCATATTTTTTCAGAACCATTGTGATACTATGAGAGCTTTGAATGTTGTATTTCATAAGGGATCATGAGTTTTGAAGTATGTTTGAGGTAGATGGCTTTATTGAAGGTTTTGAAATTATTGAAAGAAGCTGCAACGATTTTGAGATGTGACTGATCTGTTATGATGTTATTATTACGACGACGATGAGTATTATGCTGTTGAGGTATGTTTATGATCAATAAGCTGATGCTATATGAGGAATGTGATTACGTGTTTATATGTATATGAATAATGAATAAAAGTTAGGGACCCTGGTTTGTGAGAAAGGACGCTGGAAACCAAGAATCGTACTTTAAGAGTTATGACATGTGTGTTCATGTGTGAATGTATCACAACACTGCTATTCATGAGATTTCGTTTCTACAAATTTGTAACGTAAATTCTCAACCTGTGAAATTATATATATATATATACAGGGTGTTTCAAAAATGGCCGGTATATTTGAAACGGCAATAAAAACTAAACGAGCAGCGATAGAAATACACCGTTTGTTGCAATATGCTTGGGACGACAGTACATTTTCAGGCGGAAAAACTTTCGAAATTACAGTAGTTACAATTTTCAACAACAGATGGCGCTGCAAGTGATGTGAAAGATATAGAAGACAACGCAGTCTGTGGGTGCGCCATTCTGTACGTCGTCTTTCTGCTGTAAGCGTGTGCTGTTCACAAAGTGCAAGTGTGCTGTAGACAACATGGTTTATTCCTTAGAACAGAGGATTTTTCTGGTGTTGGAATTCCACCGCCTAGAACACAGTGTTGTTGCAACAAGACGAAGTTTTCAACGGAGGTTTAATGTAACCAAAGGACCGAAAAGCGATACAATAAAGGATCTGTTTGAAAAATTTCAACGGACTGAGAACGTGACGGATGAACGTGCTGGAAAGGTAGGGCGACCGCGTACGGCAACCACAGAGGGCAACGCGCAGCTAGTGCAGCAGGTGATCCAACAGCGGCCTCGGGTTTCCGTTCGCCGTGTTGCAGCTGTGGTCCAAATGACGCCAACGTCCACGTATCGTCTCATGCGCCAGAGTTTACACCTCTATCCATACAAAATTCAAATGCGGCAACCCCTCAGCGCCGCTACCATTGCTGCACGAGAGACATTCGCTAACGATATAGTGCACAGGACTGATGACGGCGATATGCATGTGGGCAGCATTTGGTTTACTGACGAAGCTTATTTTTACCTGGACGGCTTCGTCAATAAACAGAACTGGCGCATATGGAGAACCGAAAAGCCCCATGTTGCAGTCCCATCGTCCCTGCATCCTCAAAAAGTACTGGTCTGGGCCGCCATTTCTTCCAAAGGAATCATTGGCCCATTTTTCAGATCCAAAACGATTACTGCATCACGCTATCTGGACATTCTTCATGAATTTGTGGCGGTACAAACTGCCTTAGATAACACTGCGAACACCTCGTGGTTTATGCAAGATGGTGCCCGGCCACATCGCACGGCCGACGTCTTTAATTTCCTGAATGAATATTTCGATGATCGTGTGATTGCTTTGGGCTACCCGAAACATACAGGAGGCGGCGTGGATTGGCCTCCCTATTCGCCAGACATGAACCCCTGTGACTTCTTTCTGTGGGGACACTTTAAAGACCAGGTGTACCGCCAGAACACAGGAACAATTGAACAGCTGAAGCAGTACATCTCATCTGCATGTGAAGCCATTCCGCCAGACACGTTGTCAAAGGTTTCGGGTAATTTCATTCAGAGACTATGCCATATTATTGCTACGCATGGTGGATATGTGGAAAATATCATACTATAGAGTTTCCCAGACCGCAGCGCCCTCTGTTGTTGAAAATTGTAACTACTGTAATTTCGAAAGTTTGTCTGCCTGAAAATGTACTGTTGTCCCAAGCATATTGCAACAAACGGTGTATTTCTATCGCTGCTCGTTTAGTTTTTATTGCCGTTTCAAATATACCGGTCATTTTTGAAACACCCTGTATATATATATATATATATATATATATATATATATATATATATATATATATATATATATATATATATGAGACTGTCACTGTAGCAGAGACTGCTGGCGTAAATATTTCGGTAAGGAAGGTAAGTGACCTTGACGTAATGCACTGTAGGTGCCCAGCTGCGCCACAGTCGCCCGGGAAAAAAGCCATTAGGTGGAAAAAAAGAGGCCATTAACCTCGATTTGACATTCCTTTGTAGAATGCATCGCAGATACGACACGCTCATAACTGAAAACATATGATTACACTTCGGAGCTCGTAATTGCTGATATTTACTGAAATGCCATACGGCTAGTGAATGACGTTTCATGCTTTGGTTTATATATGTATATATATTTGCTCCTTTTGTTTAATATCTAGTTTCTAGCTGCACTGCAGCATTGGTTCAAATAAAACTTAATAGATGTACTAATAGAAAAGCTTTCTGTCTACAGACCCAGTAAAGAATAATTTTATGATGTACTTTCTTAAATAAAGGGGGGGGGGGGTGAGCACAAATAGACAAAATTTCCTTCAAAGGAATTGCATAAAGAATTTTTTCAACGATTTGGTAACTTTTTTGTCAGAGTAAGTTTTAGTGACTGTAACATTTTTTTCTGCTTGAGCTTTGTCATGTTTAGGTATAAGTTATTGCATTTGTCACTTTGTATTACTCTGCTAAGCCAGTTTTTCTACTGATTAATTTTTCATTTTGCTGCACATTGGCTCATATTAGTTGTAATGTTGCATTTGCTTTGCTAATTTAGATATACTGCTGCTTGCTCTGCCAATTTGCATTTTTTGTCATTGCTGTTTCTGTTAATTGTTTTGTGCTGCTGCATTGCCTCATCCATTAGTATATACATTTGAACTCAGTAGATTTAAGTTAGCTTAAAAGGGTCTAGGCTATATAAGAGAATGAGTTGTGATGAATTGGAAGAAATGCATTTAGAAGCTATAAGGAAAAAAGTTTGAGAAAAAAGAAGTGTACAATGAAGAAAAATTATTTTGAAAGAGGACATGAACAAAAAAGTAGGGTTTAGGGACAACAGGTATAGATAGAACTTTTGGGAATAATGATGAACTGAGGAGTATCTCCAAGAAGTAAAGAAAGTTTTGTTTGCAATCATATACGATAAATACTGCAGTACCAAATGTCATACGGAAAACAAACACTGTCCTTTCCTTTTGTATTATTCCACTATGTGTTTGTGTACCCTTTTGTATTTGTGTTCTTCCTGTTTTTATGTGTTTATCAGATAAGAGTTACGTTGGAGAATTTTTCTAATATGCTATTTACTTTGTAACGATGTTTATGCACAGGATAGAGTAGCATGGAGAGCTGCATCAAACCAGTCTCAGGACTGAAGACCACAACAACAACAACGATGATGTTTAGACATTATTTATTCCGTTCTGTTTTAATGCTCATGTCTGAAGATAATGTTTCGACAGCTCTTCTAATTTTTTTATTTACTTACTTATGTCATAATTCCTGTAACATTGATGTATATGTTTATTTCTATTCTTTTGTAAAGCCTGTATTACTACAAATGTTATCTGTATTATTATGTTCTTTAATGCTGTTTTCTGTACCTTTGTAACTGTATTCTCATGTCGTAAATTTATAATTGTATAGACAGCAGTTCTTCAAATTAAGTTTCATTTCACTGCACACATTTCTGTTGGTCATAGTATATGAACAATATGTGACAAAAAAGTGACTGTTAGTGCTTGCACATGTGTTGATAATTCAGCAAGGGACTGGTTAACAGCACTGTTGGTTCTAAGGACATTCCAAAAAGTTTGTGAGTGCACAAGTGGTAGTTTATGGATTTGCTATATTCTCCGCAAGACTCTTTGATGGTGAATGTGCACCTGCACAGTCGCAATGGATGGCTGCTAGCCATCACTACAAGGACTACAGTGGGTCTGCATCTTTGATGGCCCACCAGTACCATTATTTCTACAAGGACTACAGTGGTTCTGCACCTCTGGTGGCCCACCAATACCATACTCTCTACCAGGACTACAGTGGGTCTGCTCTGTGATGACCTACCTACCAATATTCTTCAAGACTTTGACTGACTCTGTTATGGGAGCGCTCTGCCGCGGTCCGTTACCTGTCTGCATGTCCAGAGTCAGCACTGTCTTTCCGTTGGAAGGACAACACTGCTTCTTCAAGACTGCATGGAAATCCACTACTTCCATGTGCATTTTCTTTTACTGATCAGACTTTGTGCAATGTAATTACTATGATGAATGATCAGGACTGTCTTTATGAGAACAATTTTTGCTTTTGACCAACAGTGTATCAATAAGTGTGTGCACTTGATATCTTTGTTATTGTAATTGTGAAAAAAATTTTCAAATCTGTATTGAGCACTGCCCAAAACAATTTGTAAAATTTTTGTGGGGAGCATGGGGGCTATTTAAGGAGGCTGTTTAGGTTTTTATGTTGGTAACGCCACATAGCGCTCTGTATGAAAATCACTGACTGTGCTGTGTGCAGTCTGTGTCTGGTTTGCATTGTTGGAATTTTCGCTGTTGTAGTGTTGGGCATTTGAATGTGAACAGCGCATAGCATTGTGCAGTTGGAAGTGAGCTGCCAGCAGTGGTGGATGTGGAGAGAGGGATGGGAGAATTTTGAGAGCGGACAATCTGGATGTGTGTCCGTAAGAAAAAAGGAAACTTGTAAGACTGGATGTCATGAACTGAGATATATATATATTATGACTTTTGAACACTATTATGGTAAATACATTGTTTGTTCTCCATCAAAGTCTTTCATGTGCTAACCATGCCTAACAGTAGTTAGTGCCTTCAGTAGTTAGAATCTTTTATTTAGCTGGCAGTATTGGCGCTCGCTGTATTGCAGTAGTTTGAGTAACGAAGATTTTTGTGAGGTAAGTGATTCATGAAAGGTATAGGTTATTGTTAGTCAGGGCCATTCTTTTGTAGGGATTATTGAAAGTCTGATTGCGTTGTGCTAAAAATAATATTGTGTGTCAGCTTAGTGTTGATCAGACTAAGTAAAGAGAGAAATTTCTGAGTACATTCAGTTTTGCTCAGCTGTTTGAAAAGCAAATAACGTAAAGGTTTACTAGCATTGTCATTCTTAATTTTTCTAAGGGGATGTTTCAGTTCCTATGGGACCAAACCGCTGATGTCATCGATCCCTAGGCTTACACTCTACTTAATGTTAACTTATACTAACTTACGCTAAGGACAACACACACACCTATGCCCGAGGGAGGACTCGAACCTCTGATGGGGGTAGCCGGTTGAACCGTGGCAGGGCGACCCAGACCACGCGGTTATGTAGGGTAATCTTCTATACTTAAAGGGATTGCAACCAATTACAACTCGATGGAAAGCTCGAAAAACTGCGAGAATTCGAAGATGTGACGTCAGCGAGAACCGGCGAAAACCAAGAACTCGTGCTGTGTGATTCTTATGAGAGTATTGTTTAAGTACACAGAGGTCATATTCTGTGTTACTAGACGTATTTGTGTGATTTGATTCAGTTTCATTTTCGTTACGATTATGAACTGCTGTGCGCCAAATGCTAATGGAAATTACACAGCAGGAAACAACGTTCATGTGTTCAAGTTTCATAAAGACGATGAAATCCTATAGAAACGGCTCCATTCAGTCCCAGGGCATGGCACTTACTAATTATTCATATCTATGTTTTGTTTAGAATCTAATTTATTAATGCTTGTTTCAGATTATTGGGAATTATTATTTGTCGGATTACTTGGCTTGAATATAGCAATCATTTTTCAGGTGTGTTACAAGCATGTTAAGACTAGCTGCGTTATCTGGGAAGTATTAACCACAGACGGACAACTTTTTCACCTTCAGCTCCACTGCTTTATTAAAATACCGTGTCAGGCATTTGCCGGATCTGTCCAGCCTATCTATCTTGAGCTGTAGTACCACCTAGAGAGGAACCAGAAGAAAACGTACTTTGGAGACAGAGGTATTGCAATAAAGAGTCAATATTAATGCAACCAGCCATAGTAAATATTCAAAAAGAATTTCATGTAACAGCATTAGTTCCATACAACAGCACTCAGAAACTGTAAGGAGCATTAGGTGAAAATAATGGAAGAGTAATGCATTATTTTTATGCATGTCGATCTATCTGTGTAGACCCATTACTTGGTGTACGTTGCGACTGATAATCATTTGAAAGTGGAAGTCTATTCAAAAGGAGTTTCGTTAAGCAAAAATCTAGTCACTGAAGTTGTTCTTGACCTTGCACTGGTAACAGAAAACTATGTGAATACAACTGACTGTGATGTGCATGTTTCAGGGTGATTGTATAAAATATTATATGGAAATGTGTAAATGTTTTACTAAACAAATACTGTAAGCTTCATTTAAAAATGCCCCAGAAGTTCCTAACAGTTCATGAGTACGAAATTAACACTTTTTTCAAACACGTCAACAGCTTCTTGTACAAGCTTGCTAGTCTTCTGTACGTACTATGCATGAAATTAATCGCCGTTATGAGTTCTTAATAGTTTTTGCCTCATTTCGGCGTAAACCAATATATGTGTTTCCTCTGTTAACTGTCCTCATTAAAGTATCAAATCAAAAACCGTTAAATTTACAAGACACACAATTCATTTGGTGTTTCCTGTTTTATGTTATGAATGCCGCATGGCTATGACGTAACGAAACGGTTGCTTGGCTTTGCCTGTAGACAGTGTGGCTGTCGATGGATCGACCGCGTAGCCACAGTTACTGTTTATACATAGTGAACATGGTCTCTGGAGTTTGAGTACCTGTGGCTGCGTGCGCAATGATGCAGATCGCGGGTTTAAAAAGACGGAACGAGTGCTGTGGCTTCGGTCGTACAGTGAGTAGTTTATGTGAAAAGGCGAAAAATATAGATTTGTGCTCGATCACTTCACGATCTAGCGACTTCTGTTGCTACTATTTCCTCGATTGTCTTGGCGTTTTTAATGTATTATAGATTTTATAAATAAAATAGCTTTGAAACAAGGATTACAATACCTTCTACAGTACAGATAATATGTAACAACAGCAACTAATAAATAAATAAGAGATCGCAATCCCCATTCAACTCAACTCTCGAGCTATCGCATACCCCGCAATCTAGTGACGCCCGTTGGTACTAATTCCGCAACAGATCTGCTGCTGTAGTTGATTCCCGCGATAGAAGCTAGTCAGTTTCACATGATTTAAGTGGATTATTATGCATGTAATTTATGACTGTTTCTTCTGAATGTGAACATCTAGTTTTGAAACTTTTTTTTCCCGTTACTATAAAATATAGTAGGAGATCGAAGTGCTCATTTGCAAATCATTACAGTTCTAATAATCAAATAAAATATTGCTCAGCATTCAGAGCCATGGTTTTTTTCCCCGCCCACCTTCTCCTTGACTCCTTTTTTCTCTCCCCCTATGCCTTTTTCTTTCCCCTCCACTGCCTTCTCCACTCCTTCTCGCGTCCGCCCCCCCCCCCCCCGATCCCCTCTCCCACCATCGGCTCCCACCTTGTTTGCCTTTCCTTTTCTCCCCCCTTTTTTTGTCCTCATCTGTCCGGGTTCCCCCCCTCCCCCCCCCCCCCCAATACACCATCGAACTCTATAGTGCAGTGCTTCTTTGAGTTTTCAGTGTTGTGTGTCCCCTTTTTAAGTGTTGCGAATACCCACCACCCTGGCGCTAGGTGTGTTTTTAACTGTTGCAAACAGAAACCAGACTGTCACCATGTTTTCTAATTGTGCCTGTCTATTTACTATGTGTTTTAATCAGCATCACCAACCCTTTGCTTTTATATTTTCTTCGCAACTCTTTCGCCATGTTTTAGTTTTTAACAGTCGCCGTTTTATCGTATTATGCTGCTGTAACACCCCCCCCCTCCCCGCCCCCCCCCCCCCCTCTGAGGGGAAATCGAAATCAAATAAAGAAAAAAAATCAGAGCCACGTGACATTTTCGGAGGAAAACATACTCACGTATAGCTGTTAACTCTACTTAGACACATATTTACATAACAACACATATCGGTAGTGTACGAAAACTCTTACAGTAAATTTGTTCAAATAGAATAAGAGTTTGTCCGATGGTAGAATTTGACGCTATTTCTTCCTCTCTCTTTCGCAAAATTATCAATTTGTAAAGCAGAGTTGTAGCTTTTTGTTGTGGATATTTCGTAGTTTCTGGTGTCACTCATGTACACGCACAGCGTGAGCCAAAAGTCACGTGATTGAGCAGGCTCGATACCGCAGGGAGTCCTGCAGCGTATCGTGACGCCAGTGCGAACGCGAGTATAGGTCGCCCAGCCCTAAGCTTTAGTCTGTCGGCTCACTATGAGAATGATGGAAAGACATACGGCCGTAATATTGCGAGAAGAAAGAGGATTTCTGTCGTTGCACCAACAAAATTTAGTGGACCAGTCACTGCTCCTTGAAAACATACAGTGAAAATGTTGTTTGCAAACTGCAGTGAATCCGCTGTCTGATCGGACGCTGCGAAATATGAGTTCAGAACGAACGTAATAAAGAGAGATGCATTGCATAAAATAAATGAAAGAACATTTTGGAAGATTTCGTTACTCAAAAAATATAGAACAGAAGACAATGGTGAGAAATCTCGTATTACTTCCGCCTTACATCGTGGGCAGAAATTTTTAATAAATTTTTGAAATAGTAATGCAATGAGTAAATTCGATCTGAAATCAGGTAATGACAGATAAGGATAAAATGTATATCTCTATCTACCTTCATCTTTTTCCCCTTCCATAAAGGAAGAATATATGAATCCTTCTTTTGGAGGAAGAGTTCGACTCTGCCATTAGAGAGAAGCACGCGCAAGCAGTCTACAGCCGTACATTAATTATTACAAAAGACAGGTTTTGAAGTCTGAAAGGATTACACGTTGGATACTCAAACGTTATTGTGTAAGTGTTGGAAAACGAATGAACAAAACAGGTACACAAAATATATTATTATTGTTTTACAAACAAAATTAATGCCATTTAATGTTGTGTTCCCAAATGCTGTATCCGTCCCGCAATCAAAATCATTATAAGATTTGCCCCACATTTTATTTCCATACAGGGGGCGCACGGATCGTAAATTAGAAAAGGAGGTGTGAGCCTTACAATGGGAAGAAAGATTTAATTCTCCTAAATACAGGGTGTATCTGAAACACTTTCACAAACTATGAAGACATCTTCCTCACACTAATAGAACAAAAGATACTTAAGAAAAATTCCTCGTTGAGTCATGAATGAGAGAACTCATAAGAAGCGCCCGAAATACACTCCGCTTGTTCCTGCTGAGGCATTCACTCGTTGGATCATGCACTGTTACACTCTTACAAACACACCGTGACGTCATAGAAAGGTTTTCTACACTTCCAGAAGACGTTGATAAAGTACCTTTACATTAGGGCTGCCTGGAGGAGAAACTAAAGCCACCCATCCTACCCAAAAGACTGGATAGAGTCTTGAAAATAACTTACAAAATTTCAACGATGCAATGCAGTCGAATTAAATCACTCGATGCTGACAGATTTGGAAACAAGACACTAAAATTAGTCGATGAGATTTGCTATTTTGGCATCATGTCCGAAGTCGAGAGGTTATAAAACGCAGACTGTCACTAGCAAAAAAAGTTTTTCTGAAAAAGAGAAATCTGTCAACGTTATAAACAGATTTAAGTGATGATAAACAGTTTAGACAAGAAGAGAATAGAAGCATTTAAAATGTGTTACAGAAGAACGTTGAAACTTAGGCACGCAGAATGAATAATAAATGAGGAAATAGTGAACTTGTGGTACAGTCCAAAGATCACAGCACCACACCAGTGTCGGCAACACACCTCGATACCACTGATATTAGGAATGTCTTGCTGCATCCACAAAGACGAATGGGAGAAGCTGAAGAAGACAAACCCTCTCTCTCAGCACAACAGCGCCCTCGTGTGGAGGTCAATATAGAGCCGAGGGTGGAAGCACTCCACCTCAGTTCGTGACCTCAGCTGAAACAGTGAACATAATCGAGTAGAACTAAAGTGTTATTCAAGTCTTAAAGGTGGAAATGTACTTTTGTGAATATTGAACATTGTACTTCTTAGCCGAGCGGTCTAAGGCGCTGCAGTCATGGACTGTGCGATTGGTCCCGGCAGAGATTCGAGTCCTCCCTCGGGCATGGATGTGTGTGTTTATCCTTAGGATAATTTAGGTTAAGTAGTGTGTAAGCTTAGGGACTGATGACCTTAGCAGTTAAGTCCCATAAGATTTCACACACATTTGAACATTTTTTTAACATTGCACTTAAAGAGAAGAGTTTGTTAATTATGGTATCAAGTGGTACTTTAAAGATCAATAACAATTGTAAACAATCAAGATCCGCTGTGGCAAAGGATTGTATCAAGTTGAGTAAATATTTTCCTCATTCGTCTAATAAAGTGAACTAATATATTAAACGTTGTTGTTCAGATGATCCATCTCCCAATACAATAAAGAACCCGCAGTTATGGCCGAACGACAGCAGTTTCATCTGGTCATAACAGAATCGAAATGGGAGGAAGGAAATTTCCGGCACTACTAAAAAAATGGATCGGCTGGTAGGACACAACCTGAAGCAACAAGTAATAATATGTTTGGTAATGGCTAGAAGTTTGGGGGACTGGGGCATAAAAACTGTAGCTGAAGCCTTGACATGAACATAATAAGTAGGTTTAGATGAATGTACAGGGACAGGCAAAATAATATAAACACCTGTACTTACTTTGGAATGGTTTAGTAGTAGGGGGTTGGACCCCATTCGCCCGTAACACGTCTCCGACTTTTCTTGGAATATTGGCAAATAATGATTATACAGTCCCCAGTGGAATGTTACGCCGCTCTTCGGTCAGGACCTCCTCTAACTTCTGTAGTGACGAGTGAAGGGGAAACCTGGAGTCTGCGCTCCAATACCGCCCACAAGGGTTCGATAATGTTCAAGTCCAGGGACTACGCTAGCCAGGGTAGACGCTGCAGTTCAGTTGCATGCTCCTCATACGACGATTTTACTGTCCTGGCTTTGTGAATGGGCGCATTATCATTCTGAAATAGTGCATCATTGTTGGGAAACAACATTTGAATCATGGGGGGCACCTGATCACCTGGAATGTTTACGTAATCGTTGGATGTAATACGGCCTTTGAGAGTAATGATGGGACCAGCAGAATACCATGATATAGCTACCCACACCATCACATTTCCAACTCCATGCTGAACCCTTGGAATCAAGCAATCAGGATTGTACGCTTCTTTTGGCGTTCTACAGAGGTAAACCCGGCCCGATGTTGGAAATAACGAAAAAGTTGACTCGTTGGACCATACGAAGTGTCACTGATCAGCCGTCTATTACTTTTACGCGATTATGTCTTTTCATGTTTTGTGTAGGCTGTCATGACTGTTGAAACAGTTGCTCTTAAAACATTCAATAAGTCGGCTGTCTTGGTTACCGATGCTACAGCTAATCGGGCCCCCACAATCTGCCCTCTTTGGAACTCTGTTACGTCTTTCACTGCACGTCGACCTCGGCCTCTGAATGCAAATACGAAGTGTACACTACTCGTAAACAACCTGCACTGATGCCTAGTTCGTACCGAACACGCACAATCCAGCTAGACACGTGCCTTACCTTCGTTATTGACTGTCAAACACAATCATCCTATTACTGTCACTGTTCACTTTATTTTGTCTATCCCCTGTAGGTTGCCGCCCGATGTGGCCGAGCGGTTCTAGGTGCTTCAGTCTGGAACCGCGCGACCGCTACAGTCGCAGGTTCGAATCCTGCCTCGGGCATGGATGTGTGTGATGTCCTTAGGTTAGTTAGGTTTCAGTAGTTCTAAGTTCTAGGGGACTGATGACCTCATATGTTAAGTACCATAGTGCCCAGAGCCATTTGAACCATTTGAACCCTATAGGTTGTAGTAGCTATGTAGCTATGTAGAGATGAGGAGGCTTGCACGGGACAGACTAACGTGGATAGCTTCATCAAACCACTCTTCGGACTGAAGACCACAGCAACGAAGATCTATCCATCTTTCATGGTGGATACCGTCCATTTCATCACATTAGAAAATGTGCAGGATAGACATGGCCGCATATCGTTCAACTTTACTATGCACCATGGAAAATGGCTGATTATCATGACGACGAGACGACGACAACGGCGACGACGAAACAATATTTTTTTGAAAATAATGTTTAATCGGCATTAAATAACTATCTAAGTACCTTTGTTTTTAGCCCACTAAGAATTTCATTTTACGACTACGACGTAATTATACTGTTTCTCGAAATAGTTTACTGCATATAGAAAGCACTCACAGCAGAGCAGCTACGGCACGATCTCTGTCGGGGTCTCCAGGATGCACACTCCCTTTCTTAAAAATGAAGCCTGAATTAATTTGAATATTATTCAATCCCTAGCGTAAAGTTCAGAAATCACTTACATCTTTCTGCTTGTCTCAAGTGAATCACCAAAGTAAGGGGCTTAAATTAAAAAATACCCTGCGAAATTTAAGTTCCCAGCATAAAAGGCTTAACTAGGGCCTCAGATCTAGCAGCTGACTACATTTAAAAAAATATTTCGATGCTATGGCCGCCTCTCGTAAAACAATTGAACGCAATTGTAAAAACAAGGAATAAATGTTTGTGTGTTGACTTCATGTAGCAATTTAAAAACTGCACACTGCGCAAACTACCAAACATAATTGGGTGCACTTTGACATAAATTCAGTATGCGAATGAAATCACTGTTCATTGAATTAAAAACGGAACATATTCTTCAAATAATATTACAGGTACTGTGACCCGTAGAAATAACTTGCTAACAGCGTTTGAAAAATATCTGTGGAAACTGCAACAGCCCTGGAGCAACTGTAAATCGATCATTTCAGAATGAATACAATACAACGACTGGTTATTAAAATGGAATGTTTTGTCTTGCTTTTTGCAGACAACTGCCATTCTCGAATATCGTGCTTTGCAGACCGTAGGTCTGTGCCTTTTCTGCATTCAAATTTTGTAGTTTCCCAGGAACTGCACTTCCCGGAAAGCGAAGCTGGGTGGCCGCCTGGATGCTCTTAGAAGTGAATGCACAATTTTTTCCAGAAATTACTAATAAAACAGTTTTTCTCACTTGTAGCTCTTCTTCCATCACTAGACAACAGTCCGTGTACTGTTTCTCCTGGGTGGACTGGGGTTTTAAAAAAATGTAAGCTAAATATTACGGCAAATTTTATAAATAATCGACAAGTACGCCAAAGAAGAACATGGTTCAAATGGCTCTGAGCACTATGGGACTTAACATCTTACGTCATCAGTTCCCTAGAACTTAGAACTACTTAAACCTAACTAACCTAAGGACATCACACACATCCATGCCCCAGGCAGGATTCGAACCTGCGACCGTAGCAGTCCCGCGGTTCCGGACTGAAGCGCCTAGAACCGCACAGCCACCGCGGCCGGCCCCCAAAGAAGAAGAGATAGAACTACAATGGACATGTTATTTCATGGACTCTTGCGCTTCTATGCATGAACTATCTTTCCTTTGTCATTCGCTTGTCTTATCTGCTTGGATTCGGATCTAAGAGGATGTTCTTGTGTAAAGCTCTTCTTGCTGTACCAGCTGTTAATGTTAGTTCTACTTAAAACCCGAAAAATATAACGGTTATTTTGTCAAAAGAATTTGCGTATGTGGTCAATCGGTTGTGAGTCTGATACCTGTATTGCTTTAAGTACACTCCTGGAAACTGAAATAAGAACACCGTGAATTCATTGTCCCAGGAAGGGGAAACTTTATTGACACATTCCTGGGGTCAGATACATCACATGATCACACTGACAGAACCACAGGCACATAGACACAGGCAACAGAGCATGCACAATGTCGGCACTAGTACAGTGTATATCCACCTTTCGCAGCAATGCAGGCTGCTATTCTCCCATGGAGACGATCGTAGAGATGCTGGATGTAGTCCTGTGGAACGGCTTGCCATGCCATTTCCACCTGGCGCCTCAGTTGGACCAGCGTTCGTGCTGGACGTGCAGACCGCGTGAGACGACGCTTCATCCAGTCCCAAACATGCTCAATGGGGGACAGATCCGGAGATCTTGCTGGCCAGGGTAGTTGACTTACACCTTCTAGAGCACGTTGGGTGGCACGGGATACATGCGGACGTGCATTGTCCTGTTGGAACAGCAAGTTCCCTTGCCGGTCTAGGAATGGTAGAACGAGGGGTTCGATGACGGTTTGGATGCACCGTGCACTATTCAGTGTCCCCTCGACGATCACCAGTGGAGTACGGCCAGTGTAGGAGATCGCTCCCCACACCATGATGCCGGGTGTTGGCCCTGTGTGCCTCGGTCGTATGCAGTCCTGATTGTGGCGCTCACCTGCACGGCGCCAAACACGCATACGACCATCATTGGCACCAAGGCAGAAGCGACTCTCATCGCTGAAGACGACACGTCTCCATTCGTCCCTCCATTCACGCCTGTCGCGACACCACTGGAGGCGGGCTGCACGATGTTGGGGCGTGAGCGGAAGACGGCCTAACAGTGTGCGGGACCGTAGCCCAGCTTGATGGAGACGGTTGCGAATGGTCCTCGCCGATACCCCAGGAGCAACAGTGTCCCTAATTTGCTGGGAAGTGGCGGTGCGGTCCCCTACGGCACTGCGTAGGATCCTACGGTCTTGGCGTGCATCCGTGCGTCGCTGCGGTCCGGTCCCAGGTCGACGGGCACGTGCACCTTCCGCCGACCACTGGCGACAACATCGATGTACTGTGGAGACCACACGCCCCACGTGTTGAGCAATTCGGCGGTACGTCCACCCGGCCTCCCGCATGCCCACTATACGCCCTCGCTCAAAGTCCGTCAACTGCACATACGGTTCACGTCCACGCTGTCGCGGCATGCTACCAGTGTTAAAGACTGCGATGGAGCTCCGTATGCCACGGCAAACTGGCTGACACTGACGTCGGCGGTGCACAAATGCTGCGCAGCTAGCGCCATTCGACGGCCAACTCCGCGGTTCCTGGTGTGTCCGCTGTGCCGTGCGTGTGATCATTGCTTGTACAGCCCTCTCGCAGTGTCCGGAGCAAGTATGGTGGGTCTGACACACCGGTGTCAATGTGTTCTTTTTTCCATTTCCAGGAGTGTAGATATGGGCCTTAACAAAGAATTTTCATTGTTAGGCGCCATCTTAGAAACATCTTTAACATATTTCTTTTAACTCATCTACGAGACGTGCCGTCGGTTAGGACAATTAACTTTATTTCAGATCCCACGAGACCGGAGGCAGCTACTAATAATTTAACAATTTTGTTTACAGATTTTCTTTATATAACGAGATAACATCCCAGGCAGAAAAGGTCTGGTCACAGTATTCCAGTTCCATTATAGGATTTCATTTGTAGATGCTACTCTTGTTATCTTATACTGGGGAATCGAGACGAAACCACGATAAGTTACGTATTACACTAGTGTTCATCGAACAGACTTGGCAAATATTCTCTGGTGCAATAAGCACACGACTTCTCACGAACCTGGAATAATATCCATAGTAAAACTTCCCGGCAGATTAAAACTGTGTGCTGGGCCGAGACTCGAACTCGGGACCTTTGCCTTTCGCGGGCAAGTGCTCTACCAACTGAGCTACCCAAGCACGACTCACGCCCCGTCCTCACAGCTTTACTTCTGCCAGTACTTCTGCACCCAATAGCGGTGGTCGAGAAATTCGCATCTGATTCCGTCGCAGAGGCGTTGGAACCTAGGGGTTAGACCTTCCCCTCTGTCTAAACCAGAGGACCATGAACATCCCAGGGTACGATGCAACAGATAGACAGCGTAGTCTACACCCTGTGTGGGACGCTAGCTGCCATCTCCAAAATAGGCGTTCGACGAAAGGAGTCGAGGATGTCCTTAGAATCCAAGCGGCAGGCGTCATTCATGCCGACATGTGCTACTACATGCAGCCGGTTGCACCCAGTGAGCTCGAAAGCTGCCGGCAGGACCTCCTTTAGATCTCCATCGTGGCTCACCAGCAAACATATCGAGTTCAAACTGACGTTCTTTCCCGCCTTGCTTGATATTTACCTGAGGGGCTCCATCACCCGCCTAACACTGGAGCTCCAAATCACAAGCAGAACTACCCAATGCATTGTTCGCTGGCCCAACATGAGAAGCATCCCGTGATGGCTCAGAGTTGTCATCAACACTGGGTAGCACCTTGTACCCATTGCTGAAGCGTCGGGAGCCAGCCACGCGACCTGCTCTCTCCTTCGCCTTCCGTCCAGCTAACGAAAAACCGTGTGCCAACCGCCCTCGAATGAGGACGGACTGGTCAGGTGTTGCGCATCAGAAGATGCAGCGACACCCAGGTCAACAGGAGATTCTGACGGCACCAAACGTCTCGCAGGTCTCGTCACCAGCGCTCCGATGTCGCCGCAACTTTGAGCATCAGCCAGAAGCACGACGACGGTAGTCAACGCAGCTTGCAGCTGTTTACGGACAGGAGCCAATTTTCCTTGTGTCCGCTCACAACAATCACATTAACTAACCATATCGCCGGGTGTAAAATGTAGATATAAGATCTCAAATGGCGCTACTGAGTGTGAAATATATGTGAATAATAAAAAGGAGAATAAAGAACACCAGAAACTGGTCTGAAGATTTCTCGCCGCACCCTGAGACGGCAAGCACTTGAACAGAAAAAAATTTCTCTACTGAAGTGGACGTATCTAAAGCCACCTGGTACTAGAAACTCTGCTTACACGAAATACGTATGCTAACTAGAATGCAATGATCGAAACTATTTGCCCCGTACCAGCACAAGATTTGAACTTAGTGGCGTGACGTGGAACTGGCGGCTGGGGGGTGGGGGGGGGGGGGAGGGGAAATTACAGTAGTATGCCTCCTTACACAGGGATGTGCACCAAGATTTACGCAAAAACAGAAACTTAGGTTAATTTGGAAACTACTAGTCCACACAGTAAAATACGCAGGTACAGATAACTGCATTGCAGAAGCACGTGAAAAGAGAATAAATAAACTAAACTAAATTACTGTGTATCAGGCGAATGCTGCTGCTGCCATTGCTACTGGCGCGTCCACTCGGCTCGGCGTCTGTCGTCGTTCAAGTACTATCAAACGATTCTGGTTGCTTCTCGCTTCGCACACCCATTTTTGTCGCATCGGAGTGTTATATGTGTATCATATTTCTGTGTTTTCTGTTCCCGTAAATACATTTGCATCGAGTGACTGATCCTTGAAGCACTTCAGCTAATAGGTCCCATATAGCATTTCATTCCTTAACTTAAATTTCTCGCTTACGTAATTCTATGTAAGAGATTTCAGTGTCTTGTCTTCACTCTGTCTGCCACTGGAACTGTGAAGAGCAGGGTGCCATTCTCGACTGGTATCGTTAGTTTCATGTTACATGCCTGCAACCTGTATATCATCGATATAGACGCTTAGTAGTTTTGTAATTAAGCGTGATGAGATAGGATAGAATTTAGTGGAAGATTAAAGTGAGGTAAAAGTATTAGAAGGCATTTCTAATTCGGACGAGAGCGTGTTGAAAAGCAGTGCTTGAAGATTTTTCATGGGAATATTCTTATATATTTCAAATAAAACGTTATTAATATTTTACATTTTTGTTTTTCATGTCTATACATTTATTTCTCAAATAGTCACCCTCATGACGAACACATTTCTCCCAAAGAGGGATTAGTTTTTTGATACCGTCACTGTAGAATGTTTTGTCTGTTCACCGAGTCACACCTCTGCTTGCACCGCTTCGTCACTACACAAGCTTGGGATGGCGAAGGTTTTCTTTAAGTTATGGGAACAGATGAAAATCGGATGGGGCCAAGTGGGGACTGTATGCAGGACGATCGATGGCAGGGAACCCAAGGCGTCAAATTTATGCAGAGGTCACAGCGGTTGCGTTTGGTATGGCATTTCCATGCTGAAAGAGAGGTTGTTCTTGTTTCGACGACCTCTTGGAATTCAAAGTTCGATTACGGCAGGCTATTTCTCAGCACAGATGTAGTCCCGTTACACAGCGCCATTTAACTCGCTACAATTTGGAAACCTCTAGTGGCAGAGGGTTGCAAATATGTATAAATGAAGAATAAAGACGTAGAATGTTAATAACATTTGTTTTATTTAAAAAACTTCAAGAGTTTTCACATTAAAAATTCGGAGGCATCACATCCTTATATTTAGAAACCTGTACTTCCTTTCTTGTTTACCAACTATTCGCACGTATATGGTGTCGTTTTAAGCGTGTTATTCAACCAAGCAGTTGCGAGAACTAGTAGTGAAGGACACAGCTGAGGTGGTTTATACTCTCGGACTGTTGTAATTGTTTTGTGACGAACTGAATCTGTAAAAGTAGTACGGTGTCGTGAATTTAATTATGTATCATTGAAATTAGTTAACTAACCAATACCGAGAATATTCTAAGTTAATAGAATAATTCTTATGTATGTGACTTTTATCACTTGATTATTCACTGTATTTTTTATATTTTATACTACAGTTGAAGTATGGAAGATAATTTTGGACATCGCCAGGTAACATTCGTTAAACAAAACTACGTGCCAGTGGCGTTCTGAGCTCATGTCATCTGACCATTTGTCTGCTCTTTGGGTAACGCGGGAAATTCAAAGAAACTTGAACGAACCATGTGCCGCCACATCTATACTCTGTAATCCACTTTATCGTGTGTGGCGGATGCTACTTTGTTCCATTCTCGAATAGTGCATGCGAAGAACGAGTTTCGGCAAGCCTAATTACTCTAAATTTTTCGTATTTTTGTAACGCTTCTACCTGAAAAAAATATATGGCGCACGACTATTCTTCGAATGTACGCTCTCAGAATTTCAACAGAAAACCTCTCTGTGACACACAACGACTCTTTTATAATGTCTGCCACTTCAGTTTGCTAAGTATTTGAGTTAAATCTCGCGTTTGCAACAAAACGTGTTGCTCTTCACTGGATCTTCTTTCTCTTTTCTAGCAACTGGTAGTGATCGAATATTGTTGGCCGGCCGCTGTAGTCGAGCGGTTCTAGGCGTTTCAGTCCGGAACCACGCGGCTGCTACGGTCGCAGGTTCGAATCCTTCATCGGGCGTGGATGTCTGTGATGTCCTTAGGTTAGTTAGGTTTAAGTAGTTCTAAGGCTACGGGACTGTTGACCTCAGATGTCAAGTCCCATAGTGCTTAGAGGCATTTAGAATATTAATGAGCGACACACAGGAAATGATCATTATAATTTTTTGAAAGCCACTTCTTTCATTGATGAGCTAACATTCTCTTCAGGTTGCTCCAACAGACCTCAGCTTGTCATCTGCTCGCAACTCTCATGTATCCAGTGATTTATCGCCAGTGGTGCAATAGAAAAGTAATGGATATCTGGAATTACGCATTACATTTCTGTGTGATCAGAGTCAGTTACACCAATCTTCAATCCTTGGCAGGTCTTCCTGCATTAATTAAAGTTTCCTGGTGTTGCAGCCTTTCCGTAGACAACCAGCATCGTCTGCTAACAGCCTCGTAGAACTTTCGTCATTTTCGACTACACCATTTTTTCTGTTCAAGTGCTTGCCGTCTCAGGGTGCGGCGAGAAATCTTCAGACCAGGGTGTCACAGGTGTAAGTCAAGATAATTTTATATGTAATACCTTAATATGTCCACACGTAAAATTAGTGAGTTGTTTTTCCCCTGCATCACACAGTCTTTCCACAAAGACGTAACAAACTTAACAACCTGATATTTTCTGCTTGCAGTAACTGCACCACCAAACGGACATCGCCAGTCATGTAGATAACTCGTTTTGCGTCCATGCGTCCACACTTCTACACCTGACCTGCTGCCCAGGAGGAAATAGACATTAATGGCTCGCTCTTGCCACATATCTTTGGCGGTACTAACCAACCTCGAAACAAACAACTTGTAATAGCAACGAGGGGCGTTCAGTAAGCAATGCAACACATTTTCTACGCTGGTTTCCTTTGCAAAAATGTAGAATTTATTGTGGAATATTACCACTCCCGCTCCTGTAGTTTAGTGTATTTCCTATAGGTCGCAGAGGTATAAGCAGCCATCAAAACAGTGGGCATAACGTAGGTGCATTTCAAGCAGTAAACTGTCAGTGGGTTTCTTTTATTTGAATGTCAGGTCATTGCTTACAGATGACTATGGAGAACTGCCAGTGAACAAAAGCGTGGTGAATCATTGGGCGTGTCAGCTGTCATCATCGCAACAATGTCACACAAGCCTGTCCGATCTCCCACTAGTCGGCTAGAAGCACACAGCCGTGACTCTTGCATTGCTGGCATGGATGGATACTCTTGTGGGGCGGCGGGTGGATAATTGTTAATGATCCTATTATTTATTTAATGCTGTTGTTTGCCGTTCTCAACACTGGCTCTATAACTACAATATTGGCAACCAGAAAGTGATTAGCAAAACGTGAAGCCCGTGATTAGAATTCCTAGTGCCCACTTCATCTGGGAAATACATTTATAGCTACAGCTATAGCTCTGAGGAATTAGGAGATTGTCTGGGATTCATAATCAAAAACCATTCTCTCTAAAATGTTCGCTATATTCTGAAAGTCACAGACCAAAAAGAATCCACACGATCCAACTACCAGAGCAGTTCAAAGTCTAATGCGCTGATGCCACTATAACTGTTCAAATTAAATATTTAAGTGAATGCTCGCCATAATTTGATGATAATGTTCATCTAACGCCACGCTAATAATAGTAGAATGTCTGTCCTGCGGCGGCATGTGAAAATACGACATACGCAAACTAAAGATAGATCATTAACGTCATCCCAAAATTAACACTTCACTCGAAAACGATTTCATTGTTACGCATATCCCGAGTAACTTATTACTGCATCCGAGGTTGTTTATATCAACGATACCGACGCGACGCGACTCCCGGCACAAGTGGTGCGCTAATCAGCATCTGGAGAGAACTGGGGCCTTCTTCTTCTCACGCAGCGTTCTTACATACACAGCCACGGTGCGGACGGCTAAGGGAATGCCTGATCAAATCTGCTCTCCCGACTAGCCGCTGGGCTAGTAATGCACCACTTTAATTTATCGAATAAATCATTGCTCCCTTTGCTGATGGCCGATGAAGCTCTCAATTTAAATGTGCAATCAGCACACAGGTAAGTAATCATAATAAAAGTTTGACATCGCTAAGTCAATTATTTTGGGCGAGATAATTAATTTAATTACACTACACGCAGTAGACGAGCTCTGAACTTGCCCTTTGGAGATACGCTATAGCTATAGTTTTATAGTTATTCTGTTGAAACTTCTCACATTATAGCGGATCTCCCTTCTACTTAGATTTAAACATCTTAGATTTATTTATTCGCCTACTTAATCTATCTTGCTTCCTTAATTTCCAAGACAAAAACCAGAAAATCATGAATTTCAACTAAAATTTTAATTTGCAAGATCCAGAATACTGTTTCTACCAAATTATTATGCAAAAGAAATCTAAATATAAATTTTTAAGCTTCTAGCTCTTTTCTGTTGCGCCAATCATTTTTACAGATAAACATCCAAATTTCGAAAATGGTTAAAGTTATTGAACTGATATCCAACACATATTGATTTTGTATTACTCCTGACATGCTAGAAACGTTTCAGGTTATTTACTTCATTTTAAAGTATTGCGCAATATTTATGACGTCAGAGCTAGTTACAGCGGACTAGGCTGGCACACAATGGAAAGACTGGTGTGAATTTTATAAGGCGTGAGTATGCTGCTTCCCTACATTCGCATTCGAGGAGATTTACAGAGCACAATCAGACACCTCGGTACACAAATAGGCGCTTCTGTTGGTAGTCCTGAAACTTTGATCCACCTGTTGGGGTACTCGAAGGTGTGGCGCCACCAATTGCTTCACTGCCAAACAGAAAACCATAAAGATCAATGAAGACCATCTCTGCAGAATTGCTTGACCGTTATGAGACTAACACAGGCGAACTCCTTCCATTCGATCCGGAAACAACCCAGGAATACAGGCGGGGGGGGGGGGGGGGGGGGGGGGCGGTACATCACCTCTCCTCTGAAGAAAAATTTCAAAGCCGCACCCGCAGTGGGTAAAGTCATGGCAACAGTATTCTGGCACTCTGAAGCGGTTATTCTGTTTGATGTCCTCCCTCATTTTGCAACGTTCAACTCTGAACTGTATTGTGCTACCATCAGGAAGTTAAAGAAACAACATCAGGACGTTCATCGTCACAACAATGCAAACGATATTCTCCTTCTCCGTAACAATACAAGGACTCAAAATGGCCGTGCAACCAAGAGAAACTCACAACACCTACATTGTTTCTTCTCATCCACCCTCCAGCGCAGATCTTGTACCTTCAAAATTCCATCTGTTTGGCCGAATGTAGGATGAACTCTGGCTGGCACTCTGCGTGAAGCAGTATGTGGATGATGGGGAGGTTACTGATGGCGGAAGACGTTGGATGCGGTACCAAGCGTGTATATAGACCCTTCCAACGAGGTGGCATGAGGCCACCATACTGAAAGGAATTATGTTGAACACTATGATTTTGTAGAATAATATGGTGTATTGGGATCAAGAATAGAAAAACTGTTTTCAGAAAGAAAGTATTGCATTACTTATTAAATGTCCCTTCTATAGTTATTATATAATTCACACGTTTTATGGGGCGATCTGATATTGTAATTCATAACATTGGAAGCTAAGATCGCTTGATTTGAAATAGTTTATTTCGAGACCAGTTTTTGACAGTACTCATCCGTCATCCTCCGATCCTCAGATCTCCCAGAAACCTAATTACAAATCGTGTCATCGATATACTGCGAAATTTCTCCAAACATAATAATAAAGCTATATACTAGTTTGCTTTATTTATTTTACAAAAAAATGCGGAACTGTTATTGTAATTGAGCGTGTTCTCAGAACGTCGACTGAATCATGTATAATTATATTTCTGGGAGATCTGAGAATCTCAGGATGGCAGCTACTTATTGTAGAGTCTGGTGATGAAATAAACTATTTGACATCGAGCGATCTTGGCTCTTACTATTATAAACTATAATTACTAGTCTGTAAATGATTTATGTTCTGATGTAATGCCTTTCAGCTCACCGTCCACAGTCACCAATAGAAATATCTGGACTTACACCCGTTACACCTGAATAGTATAAACAGTAACGGCCCTGTGGTGCTCTCTTGGACCTTAAGCTACACTTTTGGAGCTATATCTGCTTCATGTGCTGCAACCAGACTTCTGGTCCGCTACTCGACAAGCTCTACTTTCTTCACTAAAATACAGTGCTGGGCTGTACCAAAGGCGAGGGACACGGCATTCACCTGGGCACCGCGTTCTTCGGCGCTCTGGATCTCACGGACTATCATAGCGAGATGAATGTCGCTGCATCTGTGTTTGCGGAATCCATATTGATCTCTGTAGAAGGGGTTCCTGGTGCACAAGATGGACGTAACGCGTGACCGTAAAACATGCCCCACAGTTCTACGACGAAACAGCATCAGTGATTCAGACCTACAGTTATGTCTGTTTCCTTGAAAACCAGATTTACCTGCCCTTTTTTCAGTCGAGCAGTACCCCACTGCTCCAGAGACCTGCAATAGGCTGCTGTTAGAAGAGGAACTATCGTCTGTACCTAACTTGTCGACTGAATGTATTCCCGTGAGTGATTTCTGTTCTAGAAGTATTAAAAATTTGCATGCAGTAAATATATCCCTTGGTTCCTTCCGATATGCAAGTTCTCACCTTTCTGCGCAGTTATAAGAAATTGATCCAACGGGGAAGTTTATATTGAAACAGAATGATTATATAAAACTGGAAAAGTTAAATTGGTTTACTGCTTCTCGAAGTCTTTACTTGTCAGTAAGTTGGTAACACTAGAAATGGTTAGAGAAACAGCAACATGATGCAAAAAAGGCTCAAAAATTCGGATTAAAGCGCTGTACGTTGAATATAGAAAGAAAATTATTCGTACAGAGCCTTTCGGCAACATGTACATCGAAGCGATAAGTACGGGAATGACAAAATTGTACGGCCCGCCCTATGAATTTCGCCGGGACACATCGTTCTCATCACATGCTTCCCTTTATCTTCAAACAATCAAAAGCAAGGGAGATATCTGTCTACAGCGGTCTGAAAGGAAAAAAGTGCTTGAACTCAAAAGAATGTGGGTTGTTTCAGGACAGAACCTTCCATCGACACACAGCAGTCATCAAAGTCATTGAGGTGCTGAGCTACAGAATTTTCGCTTTAGCTTGACTGGTACAATGATTTGCCGTAGAAAAGATGGATGCAAGCAATACGATAGCACAGTCATTGGCTCCGCTTGAGGCTTCAATATCGCCCGTCGGGTTTGAGCTGTGATGTACTGGCGTGGCGAATGACATACGTGTGCGGAGCGATGGTTTGTTTTGTTTAGGCGTGCTAGTAGTGTCAGCTTATGTCATGCTTGTAATTTGAATTGTGTTCATAGAGAGCGTTGCAAATTCTGATGGTATGGGCACGTTATTGGATCCACAAGTTTAGATAACAGAAAATAATGAGTTTACTCTTCACTCTACAACAGTCTAATAACAGAAAATAATGAGTTTACTCTTCACTCTACCAGTCTAATACATACAGTCACGACACTCACTGCTGAGAAAATTGTTACCATCTGAAAGTTTGTGCAACTCTAGCGCCCCAAGAGGAAACAAAGCAATGGTAAAATTATAGTTCGTTTTTAATCATTTTTCTGGTTAATTAGCTAAATAATTATTAAATTATTATGATCATGAGACATTTGTAAAAACGACCGAATCTCCTTGATACAGTGACATAAGCTACAACACAATTATAAAGAAATACTTTCGAATATGTGTATAATTGTAGATTACTCCACTGAAAACATGACCATACAAACACACATTTCATGCATGACAATAATATTTTCTTTGTCTGTTCGTAATATGCCAGACACTTTCCTTGACAAGTGACAACTTTTTATGGAACCTAATGTTTTGCACAGACTTACACTTCATCGACTTTTTAACACCTAAATATCTTTGTAAATATAATTACTTTAGTTGCAAAAGCGGATGTGTTGATGATTCTTGCCATTTGTGGCCATTTGTAGCAAAAATTGTGGAATTGGTTTCTTCTGTGTTTGAAAATAACTTTATTGTTAATTTTTCTTTTATTATCACATCCGTGTGGGTTTTTTCTCCAGCTACAGTTGTGTTAGCTTGTCCGCAACATAAAATAATGTAGGTATTTCATTCCATACTGGTTTCCTTCGTTCCATATTCACTGATTTGACTGGAAGTGTAGCGAAGAAAACTTACGTCTTTGAGCAAATATACGACGCCTTTCTGCAAAAAGTCAGGTCTGTTGGTGTTCACTAGCACTTTTTCGGTTCTTAAGGAACACCACATTCTTAAGTAAATATCTTTAGGTTAGAAGAAAGTCGGAAATAAACAGTTCCGAGACGCAGCGATTCACACCTACTAGGGTTGATAAGAAACCTAAAAAATGGCAAGTATACTGCTTTCTTCTTCTTGTCGCTGCAATTTACTGCGGTACAGACGCTTCTGTTTGTAAAAACCATTCTACAGACCAATATAAACAGTTAAGATTAAATTTCGCTTCAACAAAACCTCGGCGAACTCTACAGAATAACTTCCTATCCGCTTTGCGCGCTACAATCGCGGTGGGCAACAGGAAAGACGTGGAGTGTCGCGACTGTATATTTCGACTGTGACTCTGCTTACACTCCCAATCGGTCAGAGCTTAAACACTATCTTTGATCTTATTGTTATTATCTTAGTAACGAGAGTAAGCAATGATTAACAACATATGTGTACTTGCAGTTACTTGTAAATGCATCTTCCTGTCGGAATTTATTCTTCGCAGTTTATTTAATGAACGTTAATCGTAATACAACTCAAATAAGGAAAGGTGATGCTTCGATGATTACGAAATGCGTAAGTCTGCAGAAATGTAATTCTAAATAATAATTGGCTATTTTAACGTAAGTGTAAAACACGTGATATTAATAACTGCAAGTGGTCTATAAGGGTGTCTACCTGTGTTGGACAGCTGATAAGACGGTGAAAAGCGATAGAATAAAGTAATTCGCCATTTCCAACTCCAGATTAGCGCGTAAAACTTCCCTTTAATTGATTTTCCTGTTTTAAATTGAGCTGTGTTGGTGAAGCCATGTTTTCGATCCGGCGTTTTGTCCATTGCTTTGACCAGTGTCGTTCTGTGTGACGTCTTGAGTTTAGGATGCGAAGGACGTGAGCGGTTTGGCCTTAGTGACTTGTGTAAACTGTATATCCTGTTTACTTCAAAGAAGAAGTCATGGATCAATGCGGACTGGTGGAATCAGACCATGCGCCCTCAAATGTCTGGCTGTTTCTTTCCGTATGTGGCACGAGTTCCGAGGGTAAGGCTAGGCAGAAAACGAAGGGCAGGGCTTAAATTGTTGCGAGAGCACGGGTTTGTGATGTTTTTTGGTTCAAATGGCTCTGAGCACTATGGGACTTAAATTCTTAGGTCATCAGTCCCCCAGAACTTAGAACTACTTAAACCTAACTAACCTAAGGACAACACACACATCTGTGCCCGAGGCAGGATTCGAACCTGCGACCGTAGCGGTCGAGCGGTTCCAGACTGTAGCGCCTAGAACCGCTCGGCCATTCCGGCCGGCTGATGTTTTTTTACCATGCTTCCCACAAATATTTAGCTGAATTTAGAATTTGGCACGTTTGTCGATGGAGATGTTAGGTACGAACCTAGGAACACCGCGGCACATTCGAAATGGATTATTTTTGTAAGAGACGTAGGTAGTTGCTGAGTCTTTGTGGTGGACGTTTAAGTTTGTCATTCGGTTCATAGTAAACGTGCAGTTCAATGAGAATAAGTCTTTAGTAGTTACTGATTCTCTAATTGTTTCTGGTTTTTGAACTGTTGCTTTTAGTTTACAGTTTGGTATTCTAGAGTGAAAAATGTGTGTTTGTATGGAGTTTTTCATTGGAGTTGTGTTTAAATAATTTTATGTTTGCAGTATGGTCTGTGTTTGTGTGTGTGTTTTGGGGCAACTTTGATCAAACATCTTTGGAAGGTGACCATCAACGGCCATTAAGTAGTGTTTAAAAATCTTTGACCATCAGCTGCTTTTATTTTAAACCCATACATCTCGACTGGTTTCAGTCATCGACCATCTTCACGGATATGGGTTTAAGTGGTTTAACCCACAACGTAACATTTTTCATTACTTAAATAATGGTTAGAACGTGTCAGGAATATCAAAATACGGCACAGGACTTTCAGAAGCAAACATACTAATACCAAGTAAATGCAGAGAAGTACTGGACTATGATTGGTAAGAACGTTTTTATGATTTTTTTCTTGTTTAGTGTGAGATCTTAGTTTGTTTATGGAAAGGATATTTCTTTGTAATGAGGTTCTTACTGTGTGACTGGTTCCAGCGGAGGTTCGAGTCCTCCCTCGGGCATGGGTGTTTGTGTTTGTCCTTAGGGTAATGTAGGTTAAGTAGTGTGTAAGCTTAGGGACTGATGACCTCAGCAGTTAAGTCCCATAAGATTTCACATACTTTTTTCTGAGGTTCTTAGATTTGTGTTTGCTTAGTTTTATTTGAGGAGAGTAGGGTTGGAGGGAGGGGGGGGGAGTTATGGAACCGATGTCTTCATTGGCGCTGTATAGATATAGCGAATTTCGTTATCCTTATTAGCTTTATTGGCGGGGGATTGTCTACATCACTGTCTTCGTTTCAGCTACGTATGTATGTCAGGTGAAATTTCCAGTACTGATCATAAGGGATTTCCTACTTTGGCGCGGGGTGGGAGACGGGGGGGCGGTAGGTGGTATCACTGTCTTCGTTTGAGCTATATAGGTCTAGAAATACATTCTATTCCAGTTGTGTGTTTCTTATTCTTTTTGGTTGGGTTTATTCTGGAGGAATTCGTGAGGGCTATTTTTCGATTATGTGACACTCTTGGAGTGATGTTAGTCTTATTGTAGTATTTTTAGTTTGCCCCGCCTAGAACTCCCTACTTCCCACGGTTGTCTCATTAGTTTCATTTCAATAAGAGACTCAAATATTTCTCATATTTCTTATTTCCGTTTGCGACCATAATGGTCTATCTTGTGGTAGTAATCTTGAAATACGCCAGAGGCCTGCTATTAAATCTGTGGTTGTCATAATAAATAAAGTACGCTTTATATCCCCGATATAACGTCATAGGTCAACGTAGACGCGTGGAATCGGAACGTGCGATAATCCCAAATGTTGTTCTTGTTACCGCGTTCCGTCAATTTCAGTAACTTTTGGCCGTATGTATTGGCATCAATTTTTGGCTTTCTGTATTGTATAACGATATGTTTACGTAATGTGTATACATAAACATACAGTTATAAATGTTCCCGTTCGTAGTCGCTAATTATAACAATGTTTACTTTTGTGCTGTAACATATAGCTATAATCAGCGGTGGAAATATATTTGCGAACGCCGACCGTGTGCGGCTGTTTCTTGTTGGATCGTCTGATCAGTCGGAAGTTGCATTGCAGAGGAGAGTAAATGCCTATTCAAAGTATAATTATTTTAGGATAGCTCAACATGAATTTCCTAAGGGACCGTAGTTTATCATGCATTTACCAGTACAGTATGGCGCGGAGACGCTATTTCGCCGCATGCAACTTCCGTCCGATTTCGACAAAAGAATTCGTGACTGTGAACTCTCTATTTGGCAGAAACATAAAGAAAATTAAATAACTTCATGAAGGAGTGAGACATAGATTCTATACTAAATGAATAGTCCATACACCAGTACCATTTAACTCTGAATTTATGGCAATTAATAGATGAACTTACACTGCAATGTAGGGTTTACATGGATGTCGCTTTGACTGGCACTTCTCTTCTCGCAATGAAAATAATTCTTTTGACGTTTACATATACACATCGCACAATAAATTTACTGCTATGTAGTATTGCACTTTTTTATTGCACGTTTACTTTACACTAAAATAATATTATTTTTAACAATAATAATACGGCGGCAAGACATACGCGTTCAACACAAGTTACAAGAGACAAGAGAAAAAATGAGTAACTGAGTAATTGTTCATCGAGAATATCTCGTACATCAAAAGAATGTGTAAAAGTGTTCTTCTTCTGTCCGTTTTTCGCGCCGCGGTTTTCAAAGTCAGTAACTCACTGCATCTCTGAGGCGCTTCGACAATAAACACGTTACGTCACAGGACGTTCACCTTTTACATTCTCGCAACATTATTTGCTAACTGTAGCTGTTGCCGAGCGACTGCTCGATTACTGAATGATTTAAAATGATAAGGCAATGACATAATGTTACATTGCCTTCCATGAGAATCTTGGAAATCAAGGAGATTACCAAGATTCACATGTCGCCGTTAACATTATGGGATTGAGTACTTTACAGATTTACATTGATCAAACACAGTATTCCTGTCATTTGATTATTAGGATTACACAAATATGGTGATGTCTCATTCATACACAAAGACAATTCTTAAGGTAAAGATACACAAAAAAACTTAAAAACTAAGACAGTAAATCTACAAAGTTTACAATGGAGATTATACATATGCTCATTATAGTCTATTTTTTTTTTTATTTTTTTTTGCCGAGTTCATAACGACCATCTTTGTCGCCTCAATTTATTGTCTAGAGCTCATAGTCTCTTTGCTCCTGAAAGAAAACACATAGACATTCATCTTTTTATACACACATAATTCTCACACATGGAATTTCTCACACGTGCCCATTTTTATACACGCATAATTCTCACACATGGAATTTCTCATACGTGTCCATTTTCCTTTGCTCACTAGTTGTCATGATTTTTACGCTTTCATTGTTTGTGTATTTGAAAGGTAAGTTAAAATATGATTCTTCTCCAGGTGAAGCTTATCCCTTGAGAAGTTGGATCGCTACTTTGCGTTCTCTGAGTAGAAAATTTTCATCAGCTCTGGTCGGCGAGTCTTGCTCGCACGTTATGTACACACGTTACATGCAACAACAAATACAAATACTCATTAGTCTAAGAACTAAACTTAAATCTAATTTTAGGACTTGGGATTCATAGGAATTTGACTTTGCCACTATTCGCGTGCGGTTTGGCTGTTCCCATTTCATTCACTGGATATAACATCAGCATAGTTTGTGATATGTTGTGAACTGATATAAGAGTCTTTTATTTTGGGAGCGGCTTTCATGGAAAGACAGTTTCGTCGAATTGCAGCGGGAGTGCTGTGCTGGTACATCACTTTAAATTTAACGCGTTTGTTGCGTCGAGGGACGTTGGCACAGGCTGATTGTTAGAGCTGAATCGCAACTCGAGGCGCTCACTAGCCTCCACGCGATATTTCAGCTTTTCCGCGCACGGTTCAGTGAACACGTTGCGTCGATGGTGTTGTGGTATTTTGTGGTTTGCTGAGCTGGTACGGAGGGACGAGGATTACCAGGGACAGAGACTCCACTGAAACCAACCCTGCCTCCTTATTTTCCAGCCGATTATGAAGATTTTAAGGTAGGTTAGCGCTCGCACTTTGCAAAGCAGCTGACACTTACACCTGGTTTCCGATGCACTGCACTTAATTACATCACCACCTTCGGTTACACAACCGGACTATCACTGTCCGTCGGCCTATCTGCACGTTTAACACTTTTTATCTTCATCGTGAATTAAATTATCACTTACTTATAACAACGACGCATTGCTTCGTGTCTGTGGCAGACTTCCACAGCATTTTAAGCCCTCACTTATATACTACTATGTACACAAATTTTTTACAGTTTATAATCAAATAGTTTGTCTCACTTTGAAGCTTGCTAATTGAGAGCTTCGATTATCATCTCCATTTCAATTTCTGTTGCTTTGTTGGTAACTTAACATTTCGCTTTACATTGTTCGTCATCTTTCTCTAAGACTAACTATGCTTTTAGTTCACAGAAACCAAACAATAGTTTCTCCGATCTGTTAGCAATTATTATTATTTTTTTTAACTCATTTGAATCGTTCTTTCTATTCATTAGATTCATTAAAGTTATCACTGTCATTTCAACAAAAATTTCCTTTTTTCTAGATGTGAGGATCAATCAGTCACATTTGATCGCCCTCTCACATGAGAACAGAACATCATTCAAGGAAATGTTCAAATTCCTTATCGCGATCTCGGTTTGCGTCTCGGATTGACTTTAAAAGGAAAAATAAAGACATTTCAAAACTAGCTTTCCCGATTTCGTTCACGCGTTTCCTTTTGAAAATCGTATGCCAAACCAGCCTTCCACGTCAACCGCATTTCTCAATCTGTGACGTCAAGTCTACAGGACGGGTATAGGCGGGTTAGGATATTTACACAAATTCAGAAGAAAGACATAGATAAATAGTACATAGAAGAAGAAATCTAGCAAACAACTCCTTGTTCCTTATGACTTAGAAATTAATTTTCCTTTGCGCCGTACGTCTGCGTACGTGCTGCAATTAAGAACTAGCTGCTTTGTTTTGTAAGCGGTTTCATTGTCATTTTATTCTCGCTTTGACGGCTGCTTGCGCTACACTGCATTGACCTCTATATATGACCTTAAGTCATCATTGCTTTGTCCTTCTCACTTACGCTCTTATACTTGGTATTTATTTCACTTATGGCTTTGAATGTATCTTACCTGCGAATTACAATTAATGCTATTTTTTTTATCTAGCTGAAGGATAGCGCTTTCGTGGTCATGTTGGTACTTACAAGCAACTCACATGCTTTGTAAACATTACGTTATTTTAATGCAGAGATGAACCTGTTCCAGACTTCTATGTACATTAGAACTTAATCTAGACATAGCTAACTTAGAAACTAGCTACTTGTTTCCCTTTTTAGTGGGATCAGGAGCCAATAATTGTCAAGCGACATCATTGCTCCTTGAACTTAAAAATTTTTTTTTAAATACTGTGTTTTACTTTCACTTCTTTACCATTTCATATCGCAGAAGCCGGCTTGTTAGGCACATCCTTCGCTTTATATTTCATTTTTCTCTCTTAAATATTATCTCCTTAAAACTAAATCTTAAAACTAGAGTTCTTGGAGTTGATCACTTTCTTTGTTAAACAAGAATTTTTTTATCAGCTTGTCTGTACTTAAATTATGGCTCAAGATAACATATTTTAAATTCTCTGCTGTATAGCAAGATAGACTCACTGTCGTGTAATTTATTCTAAGCATTTTTTTTAAAGAAGTCAGATCAGTTGTCACTTAGTCACTAGCGGCTAACCTTCTCTTGCCATTATAAAGCTTACCTTTTGACTTATTCTGTAGCATGATACTTTTTAAGATCAGAGTGATGGTATAACCCTTTTAATTTTCCATTTGCGGGGTCAGAAATCAGATAACCTGTGTGCGGTATACGAAGGATCTCGTAAGTTCCCTCAAAAAGACTTTGCCATTTTCGATTTTTGCGTAAGAGCAACGATGGTTTAAAGTGTGTTTTTAGCAAGACCTTTTCGCCTACTTTATAAGTTAACACCTTATTACGATGTTTGTCATATGCCTTCTTGCGTAAATTGGCTTGGGTGATCAACGTTGTTAGAGCTTATCTTATTCTGGCGTCTAAACTAGCGCTTGTGTTGTTACACTTAGGAATTGAATTGACCCATTCATTTTTCTCTTGGTCAGAAGACATCAACTCACTCGGAGTGAAACCAGTAGACAGGTGTGGTAGGTTATTCACAATTTCCTCGAAAGGTGACATAAAGTCAACCCAGCGAGTCTGCTGATTTGGTATATACGTACGAATAAAACGATTAAACTCCTTGAACACCCGCTCAGTCGGTTTCGACTGCGGTCTAAACTTGGAGATAAGGATTTGCCTAATTTGATGACTAGCAAGGAAGAGTGTTTGCAGATCTCATAGCGTACAATCTCAAATGCTTGGTAAATAGATCAATGACAGCTACAAGGTACCTTAGTCCTCCACGACCTTGTGGGAGGGGTCCTGCCAAATCTGTGACTAGGATTTGTCTAGGTTTCTCTGTGATAATAAGATTCAAAGGCAGTATATTCGAAAGATTAAAAGGTTTTGCCTTTTGACAAATGATACAGTGTTTCAAGAGTTTGTGAATTCTGCTATGAAGGTTAGGGATGTAGCAGTACATTGCTATTTTACGCTTATAATTTTCTGGACCAAAGTGTCCCCACGAAATACGTATATACCAGAGTAAGTGTTCTACATATTCCTGCGGAATGCATACTAGCCAATTTTCTGATGACAATTATGTCCGGTGGAAAAGAACTTCATTATGCAATTTGTAATGTTTGCACATGCGATGGGTAGGATTAGTTTCGAGGATCTGTTTCACACCTCTCCATTTTGGATCAGTTCCCTGCAATTGGACAATCTGGTTGCAAAGATCAAGAAAATATTTCCGATGTATTGGATTCTTCATCAAAAGAATTCTGCAATCTGACATTTGTTCCAAAAGCTCAGCACCGTCCGAAGAGTCTTCAGGCATGCGAGATAGAGCATCCGCAATAATGTTATCTTTGCCTTTTATGTAGATTATTTCGAATTCATATTCCCGTAAGAAAAGACACCACCTCGTTAAGTGAGGATGTAGGAGTTTACACGTCAGAAGAAAACTGAGGGCCTGATGATCAGAATAGACTTTGATTTTCTTGCCATTGATGTAGTTGTTGAATCTCTTGAAAGCCCAAACTACTGCAAGAGCTTCCAATTCAGTAACAGAATAGGATCGTTCAGTTTCTGTAAGAACCGTACTAGCAAAACTAATTACTCTGATGTCCGGTTTTCCATTGGCTTCATGGGTGTGGAAGAGACATGTGCCTAACCCCTGAAAACTTGCGTCAGATGATACACAAAATTCCTTTTCCATATCTGGATGATAAAGAATGTTGCTATTTAACAAAGCTTCTTTGATATCGAGGAATGCCTTTTGACAGTCGTCAGTCCAATTCCATTGAGTATTTTTCTTTAACAATTTCAAAAAATCAGGGTTGTTCATTACTTACTTTGGTAAAAATCTTCTGAAGAATGAAGCGAGTCCAAGATAACCTTTAAGTTGTCGGTTTGAAGATGGGATAGGAAAAATTTTAATTGCACTTAGCTTAGCCGGATACCGTCAGATGAAATGACGTGTCCTAAGAATTTGAGTTCTTCTCGGTCAAAGTGTGATTTTTTGCAAGTTGGCAGTGACTCCGTATACCAGGAATCGCTGAAGCACTTTCTGTATTGGTTCAGCGTGACCTTTCCAGGTTTTAATGGCAATTAAAAGATCATCAACGTAGAGAGTGACTTCATCAATAAGATCTGGACCAAGAACATGATCTAGGGCAGAGATGAATACTCCAGAACTAACAGTCAATCCAAAAGGCATGACCTGAAATTGATAGGATCTGCCGTGAAGATAAATGCCGTATACTTCCATGAGTTAGGATTTAGTCTCACTTGCCAAAATGACTTTTTCAAATCTATGCTACTCAAATATTTAATTCCATAAAATCTCTGCAGGTGTTCTTCAACCGCTTCAGGTCTCCTTCGTAATGCACAACAATTTTATTTATGTTTTGTGCGTCAAGTACGAGTCGTACGGTGTTATCCTGTTTCAAAATCGTCAACAAGGGCTACTCTATGGTGAATTAGAATACTCTATGACTTTGCAGTTCAGCATTTTCTTAATTTCATTACGAACTGCTTCCCTTCTTGCATACGGTGTGGGATATGTCGTGCGACAGAAAGTTTGGTACGACACCACTTCCATAGTGTATTCATAGTCTTTTATAATACCGGGTCGTTTTGAAAACACGTTGATATGGTGTGACAGCAAATTGAATAATTCCTGTCGCTCAGGTTCGGATAACTCTGTTGATTCTGAAGTCTTATTGGTTATTTCTTGCTGAGAGGGTACTTCACTGACTGTTATTGTATCTTTAAATGTATCACAGTTACCATAAAACAAATTGAAATGATTACGACAAGGAGGTTTTCTGCGTATCCTTTGTAATCTAATGCTATTACAAGTGCCAAAGTTCTTTACTCTTTCTTTCACTAACTCCAGTGCAACTTTTGTCTGCTGTACTAACAGTGTGCAAATGTCTATATAAAGATCTATTCGGGCTCTATATCGTCGTAGAAAATCCATTCCCAAGAGACATGGCACTGCCAAATTCTTGACAACGGGCGAAATACATTTGTTGGGTATTGATGGAATCTCCAGTGGTACCCAAGCTTGTATACTGCCCTTTTGTGTCTCGGAGGCGATGGCTCCTGTTATTGAACATCCTTGGACGGGTAATGTTGGAATTTTAATTAATGTACTAATTTGCTTATAGAAACGTAAGGACATAGCATTAATAAGCACCGGTATCTAGGATTACAGTCGTCAAAATTCCGGTTATAGGATGTTTTGTCATAGCTTGCACTTGGCAATGTATCGGTTACATATGAAACATCCCCTTTTGTACTATTTATGCATGACTGTGCTTAAACTGACACACAATATTTTTGTTAGCGCAACGCAATCTGACTTTCAAAATTCCCTACAAAAGAATGGCCCTGACTAACATTAAACTATACCTTTCACAAATCACTTACCTCACAAAAATCTTCGCTGCTCAAGCTACTGCAATACAGCGAGCGCCACTACTGCCAGCTAAATAAAAGATTCAAACTATGGAAGGCACTAACTACTGATAGGGATAGTTAGCAAAATGAAAGATATTAATAGAGAACAAACAATGTATTTACCTTGATATCATCACAAGTCATAATATATATATCAGTTCATGACAAATGACAAACCTCCGCCATCTCTCTCCCCACATCCGCCACTGCTGGCGGCTCACCTCCAACTGCGCAACGCTACGCGCTGTTAACAGCCAGCTGCCGCTGCCCAACACTACAATGGCAGACAACAATGCAAACTAGACACAGACTGCACACAGCACAGCCAGTGATTTTCATACAGAGGTGGCGTTACCAATAAAAAAACCTAAACAGCCTACTTACATAGCCCCCACGCTCCCCACAAAAAATTTTACAAAATTTTTTTGTGCAGTGGCCAATAATGATTTGATAAAATTTTTCATAATTACAATAACAAAGAAATCAAATGCACACACTTATTGATACAATGTTGGTCAAAAGCTAAAATTTTCTCACAGTTTATAAAGACAGTCCTGATCATTCATTACGGTAATCACAGGTTTTTTTTCACAAAGTCTCATTAGTAAAAGAAATTGCACACAGAAGTAGTGGATTTCCATGCAGTCTTGAAGAAGTAGTGTTGTCCTTCCAACGGAAAGACAGTGCTGGCTCTTGACATGCTGACAGGTAATGGGCCACAATGGAGCAAACCCACAGCAGAGTCATTCGAAGTTTTGAAGAGTATTGGTAGGTAAGTCATCACAGAGCGGACCCACTGTAGTCCTGGTAGAGAGTATGGTATTGGTGGGCCACCAGAGGTGCAGACCCACTGCAGTCCTTGTAGAAATAATGGTATTGATGGATCATCAAAGATGTAGACCCACTGTAGTCCTTGAAGAGATGGCCAGCAGCCATCTGTTGTGACTGTGCAGGTGCACAATCACCATTGAAGAGTCTTGCGGATAATATAGCAAGTCCATAAACCACCACTTGTGCACTCACAAAGTTTTTTGAAATTGTCCTTAGAACCAGCAATGCTGTTATCCAGTCCCTTGCTGAGTTATTAACACACGTGCAAACACTAACAGTCCCTACTTCTCACATATTGTCCACATACTATGACCAACAGAAACGTGTGCAGTGAAATGTAACTAACAAGTTAATAATGTCATGAACTGGTGACAATTACAATTTTATAACATAAGAATACAATTACAAAGGTACAAAATACATCATTAAAAACATAACAATACAGATAACATTTGTAGTAAAACAGGCGTTACAAAAGAATAGAAATAAACATATACATCAGTGTTACAAAAATAGTGACATAAGTACATACATAAAATAATGAGAATAGTTTTCGAAACATTAATTTCACACATGAACATTGAAACAGAACAGAATTGTAAACAACTTTACAAAGAAAATAACATATTATTAATGCAACTTATATTTGAGGATAACAGTATTCCTCCTCATAGTGAATATAGCTTAGTATTAGAAGAGAAAAAAAATTCTATGAAACAGTACACAGAGACAGGAAGAAAACAAATACTCAAGGGTACACAAACACATAGTGGGATAACACCAATAGGAAAGGACAGGGTTCGTTTTCAGTGTAACATTTGGTACTGCAGTCCAACCCAAAACTTCATATATCTTTCCTCTTATTTCATCCTCTGTTTCCACCAAAAAAATTCTATCTAAGCATGCTTTCTGTATTTATATGTTCACACATTTCTTACCTCAACATTTATTTCCAAGAAAATCCTACCTAAACCTGTTTTCTCAATGCATTTCTTCCAATTCATCGCAACTCATTCTCTTAGAGGCTACCCCCTCTTAAGCTAACTTAAATCTACTGAGCTCAGATGCTAAACTAAGGGACGAGGCAATGCAGCATCACATAACAATTAATATAAACAGCAATTACCAAAAAATTGGAAAATTGCAAAGCAAGCTACCGTAAATCTAAATTAACAGATAAAATGCAAAATTACAACTAATATGAGCCAATGTGCAGCAACATGAAAAATCAATGAGTAGTAAAATTGGCTTAGCAGAGTAACACAAATTAAAGTTCAGTAGCACTATGCCTGGCAAACAGCAGCTTATATCTAAACATGACATAGCTCAAGAAGAAAAAATATTACAGTAAAAACAACAATGCAGATAAGGGAAATGTATATTCACATCTTAATGTCTATGTAATTAAAGTGGTGCACCACAAGAAGTTATTCTACCAAAAAGTTACCAATTACTTGAAAAGAAAATTATGAATGCAGTTACTAGTTCCTTCTTATTGTTCTTTCCTTTCCAAGTGCTCCTTTTTTAAAGAATGTGGATCATAAAATAATTATTTAATAGATCTGTTGACAGAAAGTGTTCACATTAGCAAATGCATTTCATTTTATAAAAGCAATGCTGCAACACAGCTGGAAAACAGGTATCAAATGAAATAAGCAATTACGCAAACCAAAGCATAAAAACATCATTCAATAGCTATGTGGCATTTCGTAAGTCAGTAGCTCTCAATTCTCGTAGAAAGACGCTTGTCGTAATCAGGTGTGCAGATGTACGAATATTTCCCATCAATTCATAAGCATTTCAGTAATTAGCACAAAGTGCGAGTAATCATATGTTTTCAAGTAACGAGGGTGTCGCATTAGCGATGAAAGGCACACCCTAATGGCTTGTTCTCCAGGTGTTTGACACGTCCCACGTCCCCTTTTTTTTTCTACCTGTGCCGCTGAAAAGGGCTCGCAATAATGGCTTTTTCTCCAGGCGTCTGACACAGCTGGGTGCCCGCGACGCATTACGTGCAGGTGGTCACTTAACTTTCGTACGGAAATATTTACGACAGCAGTTTCTGCTACCGTTGCAGTCTCATTTAAAAATATTTCACAGGTCAAGAATTAGCGTTGCAAATCTGTAGAAACAAAATCCTATAAATATAAGTGTCCAAAAAAAATATTCGTCAGCATTGTGATACAGTCACACATTTCATAACTCTTAAAGTACGTTTCTTGGTTTCCAACATCCTTTTCATAAATCAGAGTCCCTAAACACTACTCATTATTCCTTACCTCATTATACATATACATATTCGTCGACACTTCTTCAATATTTCATCGTGAGAAATACGTAGCATAATAAACATTCCTCAACAACATAATACACATCGTCGTCGTAATAATAACATCATAACACTTCAGTCAAATCTCAAAATCATCGTAACTTCCTCCAATAATTTCTAAGCCTAAAATAATTCTCTGCTCATGTCAAAAGTGTCAGCTGCCTCAAACGTACTTTAAAAATCATGATCTCATACCAAATACATCATTCAAAGCTCTCATGGTATCACAATGATTCCGAAAAAATATGAACAGTTTACAAAGTACAGACAAAATAGTTTCATAAGTGTGAAGTTATCCAACGGTGTAATTGCGTAAACATCTGTCACTGATGTAGTAAAAAACATGTTTATCTCTCAGTTAAATGATCAGATAGCTGTGTAATTTGTGTGTTAGAGAAATATGGTACCGATGTGTAAAGTTGTATAAGCAAATACCATATTAGCTAGGGCTCCTTGTGCTTGCCAAACACATGGTACACAAAGTAAGCGTGTACCCCCCTGAGGATTAATGTAATTATACCCTCAGGTGCTACAGATTATTGCAATGGAATGAAATGTATCACGGAAAAACTTTGTATCATTGTGTTTCAAATATCTTTGAAAATAAATGTTTTTAGTACAAAATTGATCACTCAAATACGTGTCCTGTAGCGCTAAATGTGCGTCTTGTTGCAACATAATCTCTGTGGAAGTGTCGTAGTTATCGTCCTCCGAAAGCTAAGTTCTGCAGAAGTCAATGTACTTACCTCATAATACACAAAAGTGAAATGCTTTGCGTATAAATGTCTTAGTTATTACGCTTATTGCCGTGATGAAGAAAGTACTGTAGAGTAACGTATTGTTGTGCTACGGAAAAGGCAGTCTCATTGTAGCTATACTACAAAAGTTACTACTAAAACATGTTTTACTTTCCAGAATAAAACAAAAAACTGTGCACATATAAAACAGAAACACTGCAAAAGCAACATTGTAAATTGTCACTCATTAGTAGCGTCGTGATAAAAATCGTGTAGCTGTCACATAAACTAACCTCTGTGTCATCTGGTATCTCTTAGAAAGCACTTTAAATTCAGAATTTATTTTCAAATAAACCAAAATGTTGCATTAAAATCTCATTAGCAGTACCAGATATAATGTTATTTTTCTCGGAGCCAGCCGGCGCACGTGTATGCCTGCGGTGCGAGTCATTGTCTGTCTCTTTGTTGCCGCGCGTCGTTACTGGGATTAGGAGGCCTAACTTCCACAAATTCGCCTTGCCGAGAGGGCCCAGCTCTGTTTAAAGCTCGCCAGTTCTGATGGAATTCAGGTCTGTCGTTTTGTCGGTAGTTTACACAGTTTCTTTCGTGTCGGTCACGTGGTGGAGAATTTCTCCCTGAATCGTAACTGCGCGCTGAACTGTTGCGTCTGAAATTATTCTGTCTCCCTTGATAATAATAGTTCTGATTACCATATTGTCTGTTTCTCTGATTGTCTCTGTGATAGTCATTACTACGGAAATGCGATCTTTCTCTGTAACTATTATTACTCTGCCAACGGTTGTCGTACGGGTGGTGTCTATTTTGGTCACGATTTGCGTTTTAAGAATAGACCAGTCGTGTCCGGTTATTGTTTCTGTCGTCACGGAATTGTGACGGATGTGACATGTAATTGTTGTGTCCTTGTTTTCGCGTTCCGCGATTGTCAGTGTCATTAGTGTCACAGTATTTCACACGACAACACAGAAAAACACAATTTGAAGATCAAAAATAAGAGAACACATTAACATAGCACTGAAAATAATATCTAGTTAATTGCAGCTGCGAAATACTTGGTGCAAATCTACATGCATGCCACAACTGTTTTACTGTACAACAATGAAAGTCTGCAACTACAAAGGAGATTTTCTCTACAATTACGTGCTAGCAATAAACAAAATCTACACTAATTACACAAACTACAAGAAAAAAATCAGAAGATTCCAGTGAGGTATCCTAGGCTAAGGGTCGACATATGAAACATCCCCTTTTGTACTATTTATGCATGACTGTGCTTAAACTGACACACAATATTTTTGTTAGCGCAACGCAATCTGACTTTCAAAATTCCCTACAAAAGAATGGCCCTGACTAACATTAAACTATACCTTTCACAAATCACTTACCTCACAAAAATCTTCGCTGCTCAAGCTACTGCAATACAGCGAGCGCCACTACTGCCAGCTAAATAAAAGATTCAAACTATGGAAGGCACTAACTACTGATAGGGATAGTTAGCAAAATGAAAGATATTAATAGAGAACAAACAATGTATTTACCTTGATATCATCACAAGTCATAATATATATATAAGTTCATGACAAATGACAAACCTCCGCCATCTCTCTCCCCACATCCGCCACTGCTGGCGGCTCACCTCCAACTGCGCAACGCTACGCGCTGTTAACAGCCAGCTGCCGCTGCCCAACACTACAATGGCAGACAACAATGCAAACTAGACACAGACTGCACACAGCACAGCCAGTGATTTTCATACAGAGGTGGCGTTACCAATAAAAAAACCTAAACAGCCTACTTACACAGTGCAACTTTTGTCTGCTGTACTAACAGTGTGCAAATGTCTAAATAAAGATCTATTCGGGCTCTATATCGTCGTAGAAAATCCATTCCCAAGAGACATGGCACTGCCAAATTCTTGACAACGAGCGAAATACATTTGTTGGGTATTGATGGAATCTCCAGTGGTACCCAAGCTTGTATACTGCCCTTTTGTGTCTCGGAGGCGATGGCTCCTGTTATTGAACATCCTTGGACGGGTAATGTTGGAATTTTAATTAATGTACTAATTTGCTTATAGAAACGTAAGGACATAGCATTAATAAGCACCGGTATCTAGGATTACAGTCGTCAAAATTCCGGTTATAGGATGTTTTGTCATAGCTTGCACTTGGCAATGTATCGGTTTATCACCATCAGTCGTCTCTTTCTCTTGTAATAATTCTTGTCTCATGTCAATCACGTCATTGTATCTCAGTACAAGTACGTCATGGTTAGTCTCTCCGTCGAAGTGGTCGCCCCCATTCTGTCTCACAGCATCACTTAGGGAGCTTTCAGATGCTGAACTTAGTTTTCCTGTTTGTGTGGTTTTGATTGGCCTTCATCATTAGAAAGTTCGACCAATCTGATATTATGAGAACACTGAGGAACAAAATTACTGTTATGCACAAACCTTGTGTCAAAATGTTGTTGCGTTTGTTCTGGTGTCCAATACGTGTTACTGTCTTCCGCGTTTGCGAAAACTACAGGGGGATTGTACTGCCTTCGCGAGGTCTGATGCTTTTCATTACTACTATGATTTCCGGAATTGTTACGGTGAAATCCACCTTCACACTGTGGCTTGTCGTTAAACTGTGTGTTTCTGTACATTCCCTGCGCTTGATTTTTACTAGGCGCGGAGTTGTGTTGGTATGAGTAGGCGTTGTCAGCTGTTTGTTGCTGCCCGTAATTTGAGTGTTGGCTGCGCGAGTACGGTGCATTCCATTGCGATCCGCTCTGCTGTTGCCAACCTTTTGACTGCAAACCATTTCCAAACTTCTGCTTGTACGGTTGATTGCCGTAGTGGTTACCAGTCATGTTATACACGGGATTGAATCGGTTGATTATGTCTATTCCTTTTGTACGGATACCCATTGCCTTATTTCCGTTTTGCCAATCGTTACTATTTTTGTAACCGTTCCCTGGCTTTTCATAGCCGTTACTCTCGTAATGTTGTGGCCAAGAATTGTGCGGAGTATTCCGCGGTTTGTTAGCTCTCATGTCCTCATAGATCAGATCTAGGGAATCTAATATCGACAGAAAGGTATCTCGTTCATCATCTGGTATGGCTATCAGCTTTTCACGAATCGATATGGGTAATTTAGACTTGAGAATCATAATTACATCTTTACTATTAATAGGGGTGTCCCAGTACCTGATTTTGCCAAGATATTTTTCGAAGTACTTTCTCAGGCTACTATTCCCGGGGTCAAATTGTTCTGCATTATAGACTTCTTTACGAAGGCGCTTCTGAACACCTTCGCTCCAAAATTTGCTGAGGAAACAGTGCTCAAACTCCTCATACGTTCGACACTTATCAACCATTTCGGTTCCCCATATTGCCGATTCGCCACCTATATATCCGGTAATAAATTGGATACGCTGTCTATCAGTCCACGAATTTGGAAAAATGCCAGAGAATCCACGAACAAAAACAATTGGGTGGATATTTCGTTTTTCCGGGTTAAAGGTTTGAAAAACTTGATGCTTTATCATCCTTTCTTCCTTCATCATTTGTACTACTGAGTCAGATTCTTGGTTTCGGTGACTAACTGGAATATGTGGTGGTGAAGTTTGTTCATTAGATACAACAGGTATTCGGAATTGCCGAAATAATTCATCTTCTTCCTCTGAGGCTAAAGAGTTAGGATAATTAAGTCTCTGTGTTCGGGAACTACAACTCACTTGTGCCTTCGGGGTATTTAGTTTTTCCGTTACCTCTTGCTTCCAATGTGGTAATTCTTGGTGAAGGGTACGCCTAATGCTACCGAGTTCAGACATTACGGTATCTCCGAAGCTTCCAGGCGCTGACAAGATACCAAGAGTGGTTGCTTTCACAGTCTCTACTAGATCTTTGTTAATTTTATTTTCGACAAATTTGCCCTTCCCAGCAATCCAGTTCTCATACTTTTCTCTAAATTCTCTCTCCTTTACTTTCGTTTCAGTTTCCAAGTCAAATTTGACATTCCCTCGGTTAGTTTTTCTACCTGCGTAGTTATTCTGTCTAATCTGTGATTAACCGTGGTTACGGTGGAGTCAAGATTCTTGGTTGCGTTTCGGATGTCAGCTGTCTCGCTTTGCATGGTAGCTAAAGTGTCATTCAGTTCGAAAATTATTCCACTTCGCATTTGAGAAACAGCATCCTTAACTTTCTTTGCTACTTCTTTGGCTACGTTTTCTCTAACAGTTTTTATTTCTTCGCTTACTGTAGAAAGTTTATCTTCAAGCGAGGCTAACATTTGTCTATTTTCCTCTTTCATTTGACAATTTTCGTCTTTAAAATCATTTCTAATGGAATTCACCATTTGGCTATTTTGCTCTTTCAATTGGCGGTTTCCGTCCTGCATCATTTGACTGATTTGACTCAGTAGCTGTTTGAATACATCGTCTGTCACAACTCCACAATTTCTTTCACCTGCCTCCCTTGTAACCGGTATATGGCTACCAGTACTAGTGGCAGAAACTATACTGGCATTGACTAGTTCAGTACCGGTAATATCATGGTGTGAGGCACCAAAGTCCATAAAATTTCCCACTTCACTTTCTACAATTGTTTCGATTGGTGTCTCAGCCATACTAATTATCGTGCGGGATCGTAAGCGACACGACACTTCACTCGTTTCATTCTGTTCATTTGAATGTAGTGATGACATTTTCTCGTCTGCCATAGCTCACTTATTTACAAACAGTAAGTCAGTGAAGTTCGTTTGAGCTACGGCTGTCAGCTGTCGACAGAGATGTAATTTATCTGTTGCGAGTCAGTTGTCACTGCTACGTCACAAGATCGGAATGTCGGGAGTTGCTCGTTACGAGAACAAGAGACTATTCTGGACCGTAAAGAAAGTATGGCTGCACACTGGCCAAAATAAATGAAAACTACGTCTGGTAAGCTCTAAAAACAAAGGATATGCAGACATTTAAAAACAAGTGATATGCAATACACAACGATGGAATTTAAACAATACTTAAAGAAATTACCAATCTACTAAATGCAATCTACTGAATTCAAAGCATATTTTTACTGCAACTACTAAAGATCGTCACATATTGATTAATGTCGACTGAAATTAAGGAAGCTTGGCTACGGCTAACGAAATTTTAACTTACGTTGCTGATGACTGCCTTAGGCCTAACATATAGCTATAATCAGCGTTGGAAATATATTTGCGAATGCCGACCGTGTGCGGCTGTTTCTTGTTGGATCGTCTGATCAGTCGGTAGTTGCATTGCAGAGGAGGGTAAATGCCTATTCAAAATATAATTATTTTTGGATAGCTCAACATGAATTCCCTAAGGGACCGTAGTTTATCATGCATTTACCAGTACAATATGGCGTGGAGACAATATTTCGCCGCATGCAACTTCCGATCGATGTCGACGAAAGAATTCGTGACTGTGAACTCTCAATTTGGCAGAAACAGAAAGAAAATTAAATAACTTCATGAAGGAGTGAGACATAGATTCTATACTAAACGAATAGTCCATACACCAGTTCCATTTAACTCTGAATTTATGGCAATTAATAGGTGAATTTACACTGCAATGAAGGATTTACATGGATGCCGTTTTGACTGGCACTTCTCGTAATGAAAATAATTCCTTTGACGTTTTCACATACACGTCGCACAATAAATATACTGCTATGCAGTATTGCACTTTTTTATTGCACTTTTGCTTTACACTGCAATAATATTATTTTTAACAATAATAATACGGCGGCAAGACATGAGCGTCCTACACAAGTTACAAGAGACAAGAGAAAAAAATGAGTAACTGAGTAACTGTTCATCGAGAATATCTCGTACATCAAAAGAATGTGTAAAAGTGTTCTTCTTCTGTCCGTTTTTCGCGCCGCGGTTTTCAAAGTCAGTAACTCACTGCATCTCTGACGGCGCTTCGACAATAAACACGTTACGTCACAGGACGTTCACCTTTTACATTCTCGCAACATTATTTGCTAACTGTAGCTGTTGCCGAACGACTGCTCGATTAGTGAATGATTTAAAATGATAAGGCAATCACATAATGTTACAACTGGTATCACTTTCAGCTCTTTGTACTGGTGACTAGTTTTTCAGTTGAGTTATATACGTCGACTGATGTTTCAGGAAAAGTTTAGAATAGGGCCCGTGCCGTACTTGCGTGTTTCAAGCAGGAATGTTGCCAGTGCTTGCAAAAGTTGGCCTGTCAGTTGCTCATGTTACACAGCCAATGAGAGACCAACAGGCAGACAACGTGTTTCGAAGTAATACTTTCGAAAGAAAGGGCGAAACATTGCCGTAAAAGTGGATTATAGATTTATTTGCTCCTTATTTGAGTCGTAGCTATTGAATCTGTGCTAGTATCTTCAAACCAAGGACAGCATCACAACTCATGATATACAAGAAAATGTAGTGAAATATTTCTGTGCTTCCTATTGCTACGCAATCGATCTGTATGAGCACACTCAGTAAGTGAATCAATGTTTTTTAATTAAGCCTTGGGGAGAACTGTGCAGATCAATCTTTTTGTTTCTTTTCTCTTTTTCTTTTGGATCAAGGAATGAAGTATTTTGATCAATATTTTTTAATTAGAATATGGGTAAAGGTACGTGGGTCAATGTTAATATATCGAACGTGCAACTCCCTTGTGATTAACATTGATCCACTTATTCACTGAGTTTGCGCAGATAGATTGCATATTCATTTCCCCACCTCATTTGATATTTGCAATTTTCTGTGAGTCGTGCACCAACTCATTACTTTCGGGGAAATGAAAAGAAGAAGTAAAAATGAGTCTCCTGCTACAGACGTTTCTTCTCTGACGCTAATACAGTGCTGAAAGTAAAAGGTAAAGTACTAGAAATCACAGGGGAAAGGGTACGTAATAACAAGCGACGTCCGCGCTATAAGCGGTATTGGTCACGCACGCTCTGTGAATTGTGTATAGGTCTTATGCCGAGCCATGCGGTCGTAGCACAAATGCTTCGTTTACTTGTTTGTAGTTGCACCACTTTGTTAACCAATTATTGTTCGCACGATGGAGTGCTTTAACTTGTCTCCTAGTTCCAAATACTACTTCTATGACCAGTTGCTTAGTGTGTCAACGTACCTTCTATTTCTCACCCATATACAGGGTTATTACAAATGATTGAAGCGATTTCACAGCTCTACAATAACTTTATTATTTGAGATATTTTCACAATGCTTTGCACACACATACAAAAACTCAAAAAGTTTTTTTAGGCATTCACAAATGTTCGATATGTGCCCCTTTAGTGATTCGGCAGACATCAAGCCGATAATCAAGTTCCTCCCACACTCGGAGCAGCATGTCCCCATCAATGAGTTCGAAAGCATCGTTGATGCGGGCTCACAGTTCTGGCACGTTTCTTGGTAGAGGAGGTTTAAACATTGAATCTTTCACATAACCCCACAGAAAGAAATCGCATGAGGTTAAGTCGGGAGAGCGTGGAGGCCATGATTTTCCAATCTCCTGTTTAAGAAATGCCGAACATCATGATGGAAGTGCGGTGGAGCACCATCCTGTTGAAAGATGTAGTCGGCGCTGTCGGTCTCCAGTTGTGGCATGAGCCAATTTTACAGCATGTCCAGATACACGTGTCCTGGAACGTTTTTTTTTCGCAGAAGAAAAAGGGGCCGTAAACTTTAAACCGTGAGATTGCACAAAACACGTTAACTTTTGGTGAATTGCGAATTTGCTGCACGAATGCGTGAGGATTCTCTGCCGCCCAGATTCGCACATTGTGTCTGTTCACTTCACCATTAAGAAAAAATGTTGCTTAATCACTGAAAACAAGTTTCGCACTGAACGCATCCTCTTCCATGAGCTGTTGCAACCGCGCCGAAAATTGAAAGCGTTTGACTTTGTCATTAGGTGTCAGGGCTTGTCGCAATTGTAAACGATAAGGCTTCTGCTTTAGCCTTTTCCGTAAGATTTTCCAAACCGTCGGCTGTGGTACGTTTAGCTCCCTGCTTGCTTTATTCGTCGACTTCTGCGGGCTACGCGTGAAACTTGCCCGCACCCGTTCAACCGTTTCTTCGCTCACTGCAGGCCGACCCGTTGATTTCCCCTTACAGAGGCATCCAGAAGCTTTAAACTGCGCATACCATCGCCGAATGGAGTTAGCAGTTGGTAGATCTTTGTTGAACTTCGTCCTGAAGTCTCGTTGCACTGTTATGACTGACTGATGTGAGTGCATTTCAAGCACGTCATACGCTTTCTCGGCTCCTGTCGCCATTTTGTCTCACTGCGCTCTCGAGCGCTCTGGCGGCAGAAACCTGTAGTGCGGCTTCAGCCGAACAAAACTTTATGAGTTTTTCTACGTATCTGTAGTGTGTCGTGACCATATGTCAATGAATGGAGCTACAGTGAATTTACGAAATCGCTTCAATCATTTGTAATAGCCCTGTACTTTTGCAGGAACGAGTATGGGGTCATTAATGAAAACAAACTAACCGAGTGCCGATAACAATGTATACTGACGACGTCAAATGTTTATTATGCTGTAGTTTCTGCATAGTTTAGGTTTATATTACATGTGGCGCACTGAGTTAATAAGTAACCGTCGGGATGACAGGCACTGACTTGTTATTCCTAGATGCAGAGATGTTTTAGTCACATTACTCTTTTAAGTGTTATTAGTTTGAATGAATTTGGTGATGAACTTACTTAGTAAATTTTGAAAGGTAAGTTCTGTGGGTTCTAAATGCTTGTCTTGTTGCACCAATACTACAATAGCTTTTCTAAAAAAATATTGCTCAAATGAATCTCTTACTCAATAAAGAAAAGATGTAGGACTTATTCCGACCTAACGTCCATCGAAGTAGAGGAAATAACAAACGGAGCTCGTATTGTGGAGAAAATCGTACGAGTCGAATTATGAGGGAAACATCCTTGCGGTTTCCTTATCTACTTAAAGAAACCACGGAAAACATAGATGTTGATGGTCAAATTAGTGACTTTTACCACTGTCAATGCAAATGCGAGGCCTGTGTGTTACCATAATGCCACCTCACTAGAACTAACATAAATAACGAAACTATATTATCATATTAAGCCGAAGATTTATTGAATCGGCAACTTTTGTTTCAGGTGGTGTTGGCAACGGTATCGTGGTCGAATAGTTTAGCTGCCAGATGGCCTTATCCACGCGCCGAATTGACGACGGCGCCCCCATCAGGCAGCATAAGATTTGGTGGCTATGATGAGCTGCATGGTGTGGAGTGCTGAGCCATGATGAGTAGGCGGGGAGGCCACTGGGGTGACCCTTCTACGAGTTGATGGCGGCGCCCCCAACAAGCAACATAAGATTTGGTGGATATGAAGAGCTGCATGGTGTGGAGTGTTGAGCCATGGTGAGTAGGCGGGGAGGCCACTGGGGTGACCCTTCTACGAGTTGATGGCGGCGCCCCCAACAGGCAACATAAGATTTGGTGAATATGAAGAGCTGCATGGTGTGGAGTGTTGAGCCATGGTGAGTTGGTGGGGAGGCCACTGGGGTGACTCTTCTACCAGTCGACGGCGGCGCCCCCAACAGGCAGCATAAGATTTGGTGGCTTTGAAGAGTTAGTGGAATGGTGTGGAGTGTTGAGCCTCCATGAGTTAGCGGGGAGGCCACAAGAGTGACTCTTCTCCGAGTTGACAGTGGTGCCCCCTACCGACAGCATGAGATTTGGTGGATATGAAGAGTTGCATTGTGTGCAGTCTTGATTCTCCATGAGTTGGCGGGGAGGCCGCTGTGGTGACTCTTCTCCGAGTTGATGGCGGCGCCACAACAGGCAGCATAAGATTTGGTGACTATGAAGAGCTGCATGGTGTGGAGTGTTGAGCCTCCGTGAGTTGGCACGGTGGCCACTGGGATGACCCTGCTCCAAGTTGACGGCAGTGCCCCAACAGGCAGCATAAGATTTGGTGGCTATGAAGAGCTGCATGGTGTGGAGTATTGAGCCTCTGTGAGTTGGCAGGGGGGCCACTGGTGTGACTCTTCTCCGAGTTGAATTGGTGCCTCCAACAGGCAGCATAAGATTTGGGGGCTATGACGAGCTGGATGGTGTCGAGTGTTGAGCCTCCATGACTTGGCGAGGAGGCCACTGGGGTGACTCTTCTCCAATTTGATGGCGTCGCCCCCAACCGGCAGCTTAACACTTGGTGGCTGTGAAGAACTGCATAGTGTGGACTGTTGAGCCTCTGTGAGTTGGCAGGGGGGCCACTGGGGAGACTCTTCTCCCAGTTGATGGCGGCGCCACAACAGGCAGCATAAGATTTGGTGGCTATGAAGAGCTGCATTGTGTGTAGTGTTTAGCTTCCGTGAGTTGGCGGGGAGGCCACTGGGGTGACTCTTCTCCGAGTTGATGGCGGCGCCCCCCATCACAGCATAAGATTTGGTGGCTATGAAGAGCTGCATGGAGTGGAGTGTTGAGCCTCCGTGGGTTGGCGAGGAGGCCACTAGAGTGACTCTTTCCAGGCGCCGAGCTGACGGCGTCGCCCCCTACAGGCAGTATAAGATTTGGTGGCTATGAAGAACTGCATGGTGTGGAGTATTGAGCTCTGTGATTTGGCAGGGTGGCCACTGGGATGACTCTTTTCCGAGTTGACGGCGGCGCCCCCAACAGGCAGCATAAGATTTGGTGGCTATGATGGGCTTCATGGTGTGGAGTGTTGAGTCTCCATGGGTTGGTGGGGAGGCCACTGGAGTGACTCTTCTCCAGGCGCCGAGTTGAGAGTGGCGCCCACAACAGGCAGCATAAGATTTGGTGGCTATGAAGAGTTAGTGGAATGGTGTGGAGTGTAGAGCCTATGTGAGTTGGTGGGGAGGCCCCTGGGTGACTTTTCCGAGTTGAAGTGGCGCCCCCAACAGGCAGCATACGATTTGGTGGCTATGAAGAGCTGCATAGTGTGACCTGTTGATCCTACGTGAGTTGGCGTGGAGGCTACTGCGGTGACTATCCTCTGAGTTGACGTTGGCGCCCCGCAACAGGCAGCATAAGATTTGGTGGCTATGAAGAGCTGCACGGTGTGGAGTATTGAGCCTCCGTGAGTTGTCAGGGTTGTCACTGGGATGACTCTTCTCCGATTTGACGGCGGCGCCCCCAACAGGCAGTATAAGATGTGGTGGCTATGAAGAGCTGCATGGTGTGGAGTGTTTAGCGTCCGTGAGTTGGCGGCGAGGCCACTGGGGTGACTCTTCTCCGAGTTGATGGCGGCGCCCCCAACAGGCAGCATAAGATTTGGTGGCTCTGAAGGGCTTCATGGTGTGGAGTGTTGAGTCTCCGTGGGTTGGGGGGGAGGCCACTGGAGTGACTCTTCTCCATGCACCGAGTTGACAGTGGAACCCCCAACAGGCAGCATAAGATTTGGTGGCTATGAAGAGTTAGTGGCATGGTGTGGGGTATTGAGCCTCCGTGGGTTGGCGGGGTGTCCACTGGAGTGACCTGTCGACAAATTTAAATTTCAGAATAAAAAATGTGATCACATTATGGTAGGTTGATATATGTAGAGATAACTGCAAAATTATTGTAGGACCTGAGGCTAATAATGGGTCGATTTTTGTATCGGTATTGATGAGACTGTAAAATAGTTACGAAATGGAGTTACTAATTTATAACTATTGGCACGTGTAGTAATAGAGTGCAATGACAATATATTTTATAAAATGTTTTGCCTCCCAGATACGGATATAGTGAAGGGATGTTTCTGTCTCTGCCACTCATCAACACAAGATTGCTAAGTATTGTAAATAAGAATTTAAATGTGCGAACTACCAGCAATGACTGTTTGCCTCTATGCTGTTCCCTGAGGACAGTTCCTTCTGATCATTGTATCATGATGGCAGGTGGCTGTCACAAGTATGAGAATATTTCTACCTTTATACTGACCATTAGACTGAACTACGTTCTACGCATAAAGCAACCAAGGCAACTGAGACTGTTGGTATATGCACTTGTGCCAGAATCGTAGAGTTTCGTAATACAAGTTCCCAAAATTGTTGAATTGAAATTCCGAGGGTGTCGTGGATAATTATATGACAGAAAAGCAAACCTTGATGCAGTATAATGGAACAGAACCAAAAGACCAGCATACGTTGAGCAACAAGAAACTATACTGAAAACTTGATAACTCTTTCATGGATAGGAGGAGATAAGAATGTTTTCTGTAACTCCCTCCATACTATGAAAGGGTAGGAAAGTATAGTATATTGTACCGTTCATTCTTAAGATTACGTAGAACTTAGCAATAGTAGGGTGAAATAATAGAATGTCGAAAAAGGCTGCGTATCCGCTCACAATTCAATCGTTATAGAAGAATAGTATTGCAAGCATCGTGATAACCACCCACAGCTCAGTACAACAGAATTTACGGTTCGACCATAGTATTTTGCATTTTGTAGGCTTGTCTCTGTACCTAAGCTGACAGCATTTCGATGATATTAAAAACGTGCAATTGTAGAGTCGGAAAAATAACGCAAACGCAGGTTACCGTTATGAAGGGAGTTACGATGTGGCCATGAAACCAGAAATACAATTAGAAACTAAAATCTACAGATCGAAGTTTCACTCACCGTAGCAGTGTGGCTTTTCTCTTCTCAGTGCAGCGTCTCTGCAGTAGCTCCTCAAAAAACGCGTCAAGCGTAAACTGACGCTCCTCTTGGAAAAGAATTTATTACGTTTCTGATGTCCAACATGGGGAGTAATACAGAACATGTGCTAAATTCTAACATGGCAGCTTGTTACGAACTGCTACATTTATCAATAATTTTGCTGGTTACATTTATTGATAATATTTATACAATGATCGATTTTAATATTCTAGCATCATCACTACTCAGTCCATGTCTGACCAACTAATAATGCTAAACAAATACTAATGTCCCATGATGTAAGAGTTTTTTGTTTGCGCCATTGGTTATTGAAGTGCTTCTGGGAGTTATGCCGAGTTGTTGTTCCTGTTGTATGCAGAATATTTCAACGACCGACCGAGCCGTGTCCTGCAGGTCGTATGATATTCCCTGACTAGATGGAGTCCAGGGATCGAGTGCACATAACGGCAAAGCTCACTGCACTCCAGTCACGGTCATGGAAGCATTTTGCACAAACCCTAACAACTCGCCAAAACACCCGAAGCAAGGAAGTAACTACTGTCACCTTCGTAAGGCAGTATTGATCTGAACACAAAACGAATAGTACACGTTGAAACCTAATGCCATTATTCCCTATACTCAACTAATTTACACTCACCGGAGCAACATGGATTTCTCCTCCTTTCTGCAGCCGTTTCTGCAGTAGCTCCGTAAAAAACTCGTCAAGTGTAAATTGACGGTCCTGTTGGAAAAGACATCTTTAGTTTCTTGATGTCCAACGTGTGTAATAATACAGAGTTTATGCTATTTACTAATATGTCCGAGTGTAACAAAGTGTTATATTTATCGCGAATTACGAAACCTTCAGTTATTGGTTTTTTGGTTGGTTTGGACAGTAAAGAGACTAAACTACATGGTCATCAGTCCCCATTTCCTTACTCAAAAGGCTCTCAGATTAAAACCATTCCGCAAAAGAATCTGGGAAAGTAAAAAAGTCGTAAAAGTAACTGGGAACATAACCCAAAGAGAAAACGGAAGAAGCAAGCTAAAGGGAGAAAACGTGCACTAAATGAAACAAATTCCGCAGAAAGTATTAAAAAATACAGCAGATGGCGTGGGCTGGCTGATCGCAAGAATAAAAAAGGATGAGCCAGCCACTCTGAAACACACTAAAATCTCCAGCCTAAAACCACTAGCCTAGAGAAACACAGTTATGGAAGAGACGAACATCAAGGCGAAAAAACAGCAAAGAAAGTGCGGGGAAGAGTTAAAATGGAGGGAGGATGAAGGCCTGGCAGAGAAGGGCACAGGCACATCTTTACGTTGATGCATACAGTGATTCACTTTAATATCCAAGTAACGTCACTCTTCCCCACATCTCAGCAAATAGTTATTCTGACATAACTAATATCCCGTGATGTCTAAGGTTTTCTAGGCGCGATTGATTAATGATATATACTTCCGGGAATTTTGCTGTGTTTTTATCCCTATTTTGTGCACAATATTTCAACGATTGATGGAGCCGTCTTCTACATGTCGTGTGGCGTTTTCGGACTGGCTGGCGTGCAGGCAGTGAGTGCACGTAACAGCGAAAGTCGCTGCACCCGAGGAAGACACCTGGGACGATCATTGAAGAATTGTGCACAAAATACACGCAACAACTCGGCAAAATACCCGGAAGCAGAGCATTAACTAGTATCTCGTTCGTGAGTGAGTGATCACGTGAACAGGAAACGAAAAATACACTTTGAAACCAAACGCTATTATTTCATATACAGATCTAATTTACACTCACCGGAGCAGCACGAATTTCTTCTTCTTCCTGCAGCCGTTTCTGCAGCAGCTCGAGAAAGAACACGTCAAGTGTAAACTGACGCTCCTGTTGGAAAAGAACATATTAGTTGTATCATAAAGGAAAATTTTATAATTCAGGTATAGCGATACTTCTTAATATGTACAGGTTTTACGAAGTGTAGCACTTATTAAGAATGTATGGGCCTGTAGAGTGCGATAGTGAGTATACATTGTTTAGCTGTAATAGCTGCCATTATGTTATGGGCGAACTGTTAAGCTGGAACGACAGAGGGCTACAGAGGAATTATTCAAGGTACAGGTTCGCCATTCACCTTTTATTCTCTGTTCTGGCGTGTTCTTTCTCTGGACAGGAATTAAGTGGGACTGTGACAATTTTTATTGACAGTTCCAGTTTCTCTATTCTTTGACTCCTCTGAAATCAGCATTAGGCTTCGAAGTCTGAAACTGAGGAATACATTTCCTCTGGTCATCAAGCATTAATCCCAGTTAGCAGGTAACTCTTAGAGTAACCAGATGGTTTGCAATGTTGTCTTCAGCTAGTCACTTGTCTTGAACGCATATTATGTGAAGCTCTGCTCTTACAAGAAATTTCAGCATAATTCTCTACAATTTATTAGGGTCTTATCCATCCTCAAGCACCTCCCTCTCAGCATCATAGTCCAGGCATTCTTGACTAATGCCAGACACAACTTCCCGGTTGGTCAGCGTTAATTTTAATGGCCGTCAGTATAGTTGTTGCAACCATTTGATCGGCTTTCGGCTAGACTATCAACTTCGTCTTATCTAATGCCAAAAGTGGGGATATAATATGCTAGTAACATGGAGAAGAGAAGCAGGAGCCTGTGGAATGTGGGGAAAAGAGCAATCTTATCATGCAGCCAAGGAGACCTGTGAGCAACCAACCAATCGAGACAACGTGCCATTATCCTGCAGGTGAGAAAGACATACGACTGTTGGAATAGGCGTGACTGCCCAATCATCAGACCAAGTCCGACTTTATATATATCACTGAAGTTACCCTTACTCCTATCTGAATAGGCTACATTTCTAACTAATATCTCATTTCTAACTAATGTCTTCATAGTCAGGTGAGAAGACAGTTAAATCTGTAATGGCTGTGGCATAAATATTCTTATACGCCATATTTTCTGTGCACGTTATATTTTGATCACAAGGCAGAAGTGAATTTAAGAGGAGACCAGCCATTTATTTTACTTGAAGTCGAGATATGGTAAACTTTAAAAATACGTTTGTTGTAGTGGCCACTTTCGCAGCAGCTGTATATAAACTGCAGTTTTTTAAAACAAGAAAAACTGCAATTTTAAAAATTTTGTGTATCTCTGGAGACGAGGTTGAAGGCTTTGGTGTGTAGCTGAGTGAGCAGTAAATTCCGTTTCCCTCCAGTGATGAGGAAATCCATCCAGTCGCCAGTGACGTTCATCTATGGCTGTATTTTAGATACGGTCACGAAACTGACAATGATCCCTCGATATCTGCAGACAGTGAAGCCTGTCTGTTGAGTGTGACGTGGTGGTCGGTCAGTACCGTTGGACTTCAGAGGCTCGTTCTGACGTAATAAGTTTGTTAGTTGATACTTTAGATCATTCTACTAAACTAGTGAAACGCAATCACTTTTATTATCAGGTATCGAAATGGTATTAAATATAATTTTTTAATTATGTGTGTGTGTTTGTGTGCGTGTGTGTGTGTGTGTGTGTGTGTGTGTGTAGTCGTGCGTGCTTGCATGTGTGTGCGTGTGTAAGGTTTTTAGACATTTTTTTACATTTTAATTCTTTGTTGAATTTTTAGTGTTTCAGCACATTGAATCTCACTCTTCTCATAAACGTACTTTCTTCCACGGAAACCAACACACAATCGTCATAGTCAATAGTCTAGTGGCGGTTCCTGTCTTAGATGTATTATTCATAATGAGTCGTCACATGGGATGTTTACAGCGAACAGCAGATTCATTTACAGTAAATCGGGACAGACTGTAATACCTTTTTGACCACCCTATCGACAATGAAGTAGCTCTAAAACTTTAGTGCTTTGCTTATTATGATATAAGTACTGCAACGTGACGTGGCTCATCTCAAAGCTACCTCGAGCAACGACCAAGGTCTTGTCCAGTCGCAGACCTTCGTCTTTCTCCCTCCAAAACACCGAGAGAAAAACGTCTTGATGCTTCAGAACATTGTTGCAATTATAACGGGTAGCACGTTAGATACGACCATACCGTGTCCAAGAGTAAATTTATTTTTATGTCTCACAAGTGTATCGCAAGGAAAAACTTTAGACCATGATGTCATGTCTTTCAAAAAAAATGGCTCTGAGCACTATGGGACTTAACATCTGAGGTCATCAGTCCCCTAGAACTTAGAACTACTTAAACCTAACTAACCTAAAGACATCACACACATCCATGCCCGAGGCAGGATTCGAACCTGCGACCGTAGCGGTCGCGCGTTTCCAAACTGAAGCGCCTAGAACCGCTCGGCCGCTCTGGCCGGCTCATGTCTTTCAATTTAACTTTTGTAATAATAAGAGCTGTCAGTGTTACAAAGTATTTGTAACATTGAGATCGATTAAATATCATTGATTTACTTGAAGAATATTATCCATTTATGACTGGTGAGGAATTCATTATTTTAATCCCCTTTTACTAATTCCTAACAGATGAATTAAAATAACACTAGTTCTTCGATGACAGCTAAAGGTGTGTTCATTACGAGGTACATTTATTCTGCAATGAATAATTTTGTTTCGATAGCAGTTATTTAAGGCTATCGCTATTAGACAGAACAGACAGTACTCTTAGCAAGACAGTGCATCGTTACACTAGTTTCAGATATACACCAAGTATACTTATTTAAACTTCGCATTTGGACAGACGTTAGGCCGCGATTTGGTTACTACTATCCGTTCGTTCAATATGGCACCGTGAGGCAGGATCGGTAATTTAATTAGTGAGCACTTAAAGGAACATCTTGTTGGTGATATGAAGTTACTGGTAAATAATCTATGCGACAGTGTGGTGGTTTAAATCCCAAATCCCTCCGCAGTGTCCGAGGAGATTACTATTTTTACAAATACCCGTTGTCTGAGTCAGTGTATTCTCACCGGGCTGCGCCTTTTCTTCTATTTGGCAGAGTCAACAACAACCTAAGTTCAACACTAAACCTAGAATCACTCTTCAGCGCCATGTGAACTATTCAACAACACGTACGACGTAACAACCATATTTACGACTGAAATTTAACCAGCTACATTTGAATTAAGAAAACGCCAGTACACTTTATAAACTCCCAACGGAATTAACATTTAATGATGTTCAGAGGTATTAATTTAGTTCCTTTGAGTAATAGAAAGAGAAAATACTTTTAATACGATGCCATGTCAACTGATTATGACTGCACGCAGCTGGAACTTGTTTACGTATTGCCTTCTTTTCCACAGAAGGTAGAATATAACAGATTTGGTGACCGATATGTGACGTCGCTCTCGTTGTGAAATTAAATAAGAAATTAAAGAATAGACGATTGCAGCAACTAAAATAGTGAAAACCTCAGCAAAGAGATCTGTCCCTATAAGTCACGTTCTCTCGTAATCTTTGTAGCTGCATGACGTATTGAAACAATGTACTGGAACGTGAATGGAACCTTTTTTTTTTTTCATTTTACATACCGTGAAATCACATCACACTATGTCGTAACGTTTCAGTGTTCCAGTACTTCGCCGCTGCACATCCAGTCATTTATAAGCTTATACGATATTGAAGTCAGTAGTTCAAACCTCTCCCGGATACATTGCACCCCGCTTCGTAAGCTGGACGTTCGCTTCGTTCAAAGCTTCTAAAAGTCCTCAACAACTTTAAAATGTTTCGTTATTTGAACTCGAAGCACAAAGTGTAACAATACAATATATGAATCAAAATTGGAGCCTTTTAAATTCAATAACTCACATGACGAATTCTTATCGTTATTTGAAGTGCTCGGGTGAATACGCAAGTAATTGCTAGGCAACGGTTCTCTACGGTTTTGGTAACGTAGCATCGGTGTTAGCATATCCTGTGAACAACATTAAACAATAACAGCGGTAGCTGCAGAGCTCTACCCAGTTTAGCAACGTCGATAGGAATGGGTAAACGAGCAGTGCTGAAAAAGTTTAAATAAATTATTGTATGTACCACAAAATACTGGTATTTTGCAACTGGGAGGTATCCAGCAGTGCCTAATGAAAAAATCTGAATAGCTAATCAAATCCCAATGGATTTAACAGCTAACTACATTCCAAGTTATTAATTCAATTTCCTGAAGCAACAGGAGACGATAACTCTATTGTTACAGAACCAGCTCGACTAAACGCTACTCTACACAGCTCCCATCGGTTTCCTTAGCGTCTTCTTCTTCATAGACGGAAGCTAGTTCCAGTGGCACGATTGTGCAATGATCACAGCCAACATGTATGTACAACTGAGAAGCAAGGAGGTTGGTGACACTTTTCATTGTGAAACTAACAGATTAATCTGTGAAGGTATTACAAACGTAAGTGAACTTCGTCAGAAACTCAGTAAAGTGGTACGTCTTTACAAGTCAGGCACCTAACTTATGAACCTGTATGAAAAATTAAGACAAAGTGATCTTCACATGTTACACTGTACTAATTACGTGTTCCGAAATCTTATTAACGGTCCGTCGTAAAACTTCAACTTGACAGTACTTCTCCACTAAATTCACAGTCATTTAAATGGTTGTACGATATTCTAACTGCAGATGGCTTTGTATGATAAATAAATAGGTTACATTTAAGTGAATGGCTCATACCTCTTGCGGGCACAATGCATCTCGCCTCTGAAGCTGGGCGTTAGCTTACTTCAAAGCTTCTAAGCCTCCGCAAGAAATTCAAAAAGGTTCCTTAGTTGTTCTTGAAATACATACTTCGACGCTACAAGACTTGAATCAAAGCTGAATCTTCTTTTGCTGAATAACTCACAGAACAAATTCGTATACGCACCTCTAGTACTCGAGAGAATACGCAAGTAATTGCTAGGCAACGGCCTTCGACGGTTTAGGAGACATAGCATTGTTGTTAGCATACCCTGTGATCAACATTAAATAGCAACCCCACTAATAGCGATCCCAGTAAATACAGAGCACATTATTTTATAGGAACGTCGATATCAATAGGCAAACAAGCACTGCAGTAAAATGTTTAGTACTTTAAATATATTTCAGACGAAATAATCATGCCTTGCTATTGAAAGATATACAGCAGTGTCTAAAGAATGAAAATGCCCGAATAACTAATAAATTCACAAAAAATATACCAATTAAAAATCCTCCAAGCTCTTAATTCAATTTCTTTAACCAATAAGAGTGTTATACTCCTTTGTTATGGTGGAAGGTCAGCTCAGTATGACACAAAACAGTTGGCATCAGTTTCTAAAATGTGTTCGTTTTCACAGGCGGAAAAAATTTCCACCAGCATGACCCTGTTATGACTACAGACACTATGTATGTGTAATCGACAAGCGAGAAAGATCGATAACATTGTTGTCGTGAATCTCAGCAACTGAAAGGAATAGAGCATGCTACAATTCTATCCGTCTGCCCTGACCCACGACTCATATTTGGAGTAAAGTGGATAGTTTACACGAGATAACACGACAACCACAGATAACATTTAACAAGAGCCCGATGACATTCTTCAAGACGGCGACAGCAATATAGACCATTACAATCAAAAACAAACATAAAACATTTTGTGTATGTGGTGCTGTACAGCTTTAACGAATGTTAACAACTGCCATATGCAGCACACAGCTGTAACGGCATATTTTATTACAGACGATCGATTTCGGTCTAGAACCAGGAAATCATCGGGTCCAAAAACCATCTCTCTTATGCGTTTGTTTAATTGGAACAGTAGTTAGCAGGTGTACAAAGCTCCATCATTGATAGTACGTATGTAAATGGAAAATTTGGGAATAACGTTGTCGAGGTTAAATGGACGTAATGTTATGAATGTACAGCTAGTATCAATGACGGAACAATGTACATTTGAAACTGCAATTCTGTTTACTCAGACGGATAGTTGAGACAGTTTTTGGACACGATGATGGTCTGGTCCTAGACCGAAATCGATCGTTTCTGTTAAAATATACCGTTGTGTATTGTATAACGCACTTCATAACAAACAAAAAATCATGGGAACTATTTGAACACCAAATGAAATGAAATTATCGGGACACTCGCAGGAATGGGAGAGTTGTGGATGGGGACATATTAAAAGGGTTACTAAACCGAAGACTATTTAAGAACTTCTCTACAATGAACCGAACGGAAATATATAGTAAACACAAAATTGTATTCGAATAATTCGCTTGAACAATATAGATGAAATGAAGACAGTGGTACTAGACACCTCCACAAAACAACATAACTGGAAAATAGCACACCCACACATTCTTCCGGAATGACGCTAACGAAAACATAAAAAAACAAGCCTAATCGCAGCGTACGCTATGCCTAAATAGCTTTAACAGACAGCGATAACAGATCCCCTACAAATGTCTCTAACATAAAAAGAAAAATCTGCAAAAATGGCAGAACTGGAATCGAATTCTTCGCTTGACCATTAGCTCAAAGGAAGACAGCGATATCACAGACAGCTCCACAAGACGACATAATCGAAAAAAATCGCATGGGAACTTTTCCGTGATAAACGTAAAAATATAAAAAAATACACAAATGGTATCGCAGTATATACAAACAAGACCCCAAACAAACACACACACACAAAACACACACACAGGAATCTCATTATGCAAGGATAACACACGAATTTCTCCAGAATAAAGCGAACAAAAGAAAAAGACATACACATGGACAGTTGTTATCATATTTCGTGTGAACTCTATTCCTAAACCGGGGACAGAGATACAAAACAACACCCACATGACATCAACTTAATCGAAAAATTATATACACAAATTCCTTTAGAATAAACGGAAAGAAAAGGACAAAAAACTGGAATCACACAACAAACGGAAATAAACAGCTCAAAAACCGAAAACAAATAATTCACCAATAAATACCAAAACCTCGATCCAATTCAGCGAAACAAATACTATGAACCACAAAAAAGAAAGGATTATGCACCGTGAGAGTGAGCGACCGGTAAAAACTAATTGAGCCTCTTAGGAACAGTGGATTTCATATGCGCAGCGTCTCAAAGAGTCACATTCGAAAAACGGCCGAATATTTGTAAATTAAAAAATTATCAATAACATTACCACCAGCAATGTAATTTCGCTAGAGCTAACCTCACTCTCGACGAACTTCCCACATTAAAAAGACAGCTAAATAACTTTAAGAATCAAATGATAATCATAATCGCTGACAAAAATTTATTTTATGCTCTGAATGTCCTGCCCACCCTTATCCTGGGAAACCGTACGATATGCGGAAAGAAACAGACAAATATTTTTCAGAAAATATAATCGTTACTGGTTTCTCCACGGCAATTTAATCTGTGGTCTCAGGTTCCACCCAAACCAAACCCTGGTATGTCGCGACCTATTTGGAATAACAGCATAGTTTACAGACATCACAGAATACACTGGTAACTAACACAACCACAGGCTAGCTTTTAATAACAGTCCGCTTACATCCAATACAACATAAAGTCATGAAGTCACAAGGGATGTCATGGGTCAAAGAAAACGGGAGGAAAAGGCCAATGCGCTTGATCCGTTTGCCATTGAGGAACTAAGAAAATAGTTTGAGAACACAAAATGAAAGTGCATGAACTACGCCAAATAGAAAGTATAGAAATCTGTCTGAAAAAGCGAGCACTTGATATTTGAATCTCCATGAAAAGTTGAAACAAAATGGTGGTTCACGTGATATACTGTTAGTAGCATCAGGTTCTGTAATCACATCACACTCTACCACATGCTTTAATCTGCTACTATTTCTCCACTAACTACACAGACAATTAAAAGCTTCTACGATATTCTAACTACAGATGATTCCGAAGGGTGAATAAATAATTGACAGATACGCGAATAGCTCATACCTCTTGCAGGTGCAATGCTCCTCGGTTCTGAAGCTGGGTGTTCGCTTAGCTCAAAGCTTTTAAAGATCCCCAAGAACTTTAAAATGTTTCGATAGTTGTTCTCGAAACACAAAATTCACTCTACAACACTTGAATCAAAGCTGACGCTTCTTTCACTCACTAACTCAAAAAGCGAATTTGGATAAGCACTTCTAGTACTCGACAGAATACGGAAGTAATTGCTACGCAACGGTCCTCGACGGTTTAGGTGACATAGCATTGTTGTTAGCGTACCCTATGACCAACGTAGAGGCAACAGAGCACAAAATTTTATAGCGACGACGATAGAAATGGTTAAACGACCACTGAAATAAAACTTTGAATAAGTTAAATATATGTTGCAGCTTTTCAGATTATAGCATCGCTTCGAAGCGACGTCGCACGCTCGTGTACTCGGTCCCGCATTCACGTAATATGTTTAAATGTTTTCACACGCTCAAAAACTAATTCTCTCAGCGCAGCGAACAGTCACCATTTTTCTATATCCGTTTGTGTAATACCACAAACATATTTTCTAGTGTATTAACTTCCTATATCTTTCGCTGAATCTCTCCGTCATGAAAATGGAAGATTTGTCACTGAGACGGATCATGTGAGGTACTTTTATTCTGCATACACTGGCGGAAAAAGTCTGAAACAACCTAGTAGCGCCACTATGAGAATGCAAATCATGTTTGTTTTAAATACACACTGAAAAATTCGTGAGCTATAGTTACCTTTGAGATTGAACGAGGTGAGTTGATGTTAGTCAAGAGACATTTACTAGCTCTACAACCACTAAGAATGAGACAGTGTTCTAGGAGTATGAAAAGTTGGATGTTCCTTCTGCGATATTGCGGTCTGGGGTGCAATTTCGTATGAGAGCACGAACACTCTTGTGGTCATCCCATGAACCTAGACTGCAATACTGTACGCCAGTCATGAACATCATTCCGGCCTGTGTTATCCAACACGATAACGCTCTGCCACATACCGCTGTTGTAACTCAAAGTGCTCTACAAAATGTCGACATGTTGCTTTGGCTTGCTCGATCACCAGATCTGTCTCCAGTGGAGCAGTATGGGACATCATCTGGCGACAATTTCAGCCTCATTCCACAACCAGGATTAGCCGTCTGTCTGTGACCGACCAACAGCAACCAATACCAATAGCAGTAGCAACCGCCAGAAACTGAGAGATGTAACAAATATACTTTTAGGAAAGATTCGTCATTTCAAATGGTGGGTCGTGTTGTGACAGTTTTCCGCTCTTTGTAGTAACTCTTTTGACTATCTACTACGAACAGCCGGTCGGTGTGGCCGAGCGGTTCTAGGCGCTTCAGTCTGGAACCGCGCGACCGCTTCGGTCGCAGGTTCGAAACCTGTCTCGGGCATGGTTGTGTGTGATGTCCTTAGGTTAGTTAGGTTTAATTAGTTCTAAGTTCTAGGCGACTGATGACCACAGAAGTTAAGTCGCGTAGTGCTCAGAGCCATTTGAACCATTTTTGAGTCTGGCTTGACCTCTGCACTCGAAACTACAAAAGAAACATCCATATGGGTGCAAATGTTATCTGGAAGCAAGTGTTTTCTTCCCAGTCGCCTGTCCACAAGTATTTATTCTTCATTCTGCTAGCAATAAGTTTGATCCATTTTATCCACCTGTAACTTGCCTGTTTGTACAAGTGTAGGAAAATCGCTGGCAAATTGCAGCGGACGCTGCGAGTTCGGTTCAGTAATGGTTTTGTACATAACTTAAACAAACTCGTACTCCTGCGGATTTTATTACCATTAATCAATAATTCCAAGGTGTGGGGGAGGAAGACAGAAAACTTCTCCCAGTCCATGACAGGATTCTGAAGCTGAAGAATTGAAAGACCTACACGTAGGTACACACAAGAAAGAACGTGCTCTCCAGTCAGAAAATTGATTACACGTGTTTAGTTTTCCTGCTTAGCACGTCTGCTGAGACAAACGGATTTACTAACGGCCTACTTTCTCTGAAAGCTGGAGCTGGCTTAGGTTTTAATCTTTCCTGAAAGGAATCCTCTCAGTGCTTCGTTTACCTGCTTTCAAGCCTAGTTTTCAGCACTGAACGAATTTATTGCTCTGCTTGATCCTTCACATAATCTCCCTTATTCCGAGCCACCTACAAAAAACTCGCCATTACTGCACAAAATGACTGCCTTAACTGTTATAAAAGGAATGTAAGTGAAGAGTTAAATTAGCTGTGCAGTTACTGGAAATATTAAATATCATCTGCAATTATGAGGCAGCATTAAAGGGTCGACTACATTGACCATGAAGATGTGCATATGACATTCAACACTTCGTAAGAGTTTAGGGATAAACTGCTGTGTAACATCACCCTCGCATTGTGAATAAAATGGATGCTGATACGATTGTGCTGATGATTTTGAAGTTTGGTTTGTGGGGCGCTCAGCTGCGCAGTCATCAGCGCCCTTACAAAGTCCCAGTTTTTACACACTCCAATTTCTAAACAATCCATGCAAGCCGCTGTCACGAATGATGATGGTGACGATGGAATGTTGAGGACAACACAAACACCCATCCCCAGACAGATAAAATCCCCAATCTGGCTGGGAATCGATTCCAGGACCCATGATCCAGAGGCAGCAACGCTAAGCACCGCACCATGAGCTGCGGACAAATTGTGCTGAGCTTCACCTGTCGCACAAGTTCGTCAAGGACGTTTTAATTGGGACATGGGTATCATTTTTGCTTTTCGTTTGACGTACTCATCGTCTGATGAATATCATGCCGTGGATTATAAGGGTAAAGCTTGTTCCAAAGTAAATAACAAGAAAATACACGAGCGTACTTGTCTACAAGCCTCCTCACATTCATGTTTCTGTACTGGTGTACCTGTAAATTTACTTCAGGGTATATATAATAAGAAGAAGAACACCAGGCGCCAATATTACACAGAATCTGAACGTTCTGAGAATACTCATGAATGAGGGCAGTGTGTTGATGGCCTCACACACATGGGTGGCTTGTTGTCACAAACCACAGATCCTCAAATCCATCTACAATTAATTACTCCATTCACAGTCATCATATAGCAATAGCAAATCATTCACTCAGTTACAACCACAGCCTTAGGTTGGACGACCTCTGAAGCATAACCTCGTTGTCTGACAGATGGTTGGCACGACAGGGTGTATACGACCCGGGAGATCCGGGAAAAACCCCGGGAATTTTTTAGAATTCCGGGAATTTTTCATTGTTTTGTAATTTTGACTGGTAAGAATGAATACTCAACGAAGGATATTACTGTATCCCGCCTTTGCAGAATAATACTGCAGCAACAAAACATGAATGAGAGAAAAAAAAGAAAATAAAACTTAAGTCGCAAAGGAAATGCGCCATATACAACAACAAAACACTGTGGTAACAACAAATTGCCTCCGATGAGCGTGACGTGGCAGCTCCATTTGAGCTGTTGCGGGCGGGCTCTTGCACGTGCGCAATTGAGTCGCGTGTGAGTAGTACCTTCTCTCGCTTCTGGCTACAGATATGTGGCTTGGCGCCACTATCTAAATTGCTCCGGTTCGGAAATATCGTAGATCCGGGACTGATGCACAGAGCAGTCTTGAGTTGTAGTGGGGAGGTGGGTAGTCTCCACGTGACCTGTGTTTACGTTTAGTGATTTTGCTGTTTCCTCTTCGGTTATTGCGCTCACATTAAATGAAAACAAAACGGGTTTCTGTGGCCGGAAGCTACCAAATGAATTAAAATACGTTCGCATAGTTACGGAAGGCTAAAATTTGTTGTTAGTTTCAGGTTTTATTTCCACCTTTCTGACAGTCAAGCATTAATCGCCTTGCAGAACAATGAAGTTATTTTTGTCGGTTTGCTAAAGAGATTTGGCTTTTATCAATCTTTTGCGCTGAGCAGTCAATTTATTTGAAACAAAGTGTTTAATTTCACACTGTTGGCTACTTTCAACTGTTCACTTCATTTCAAGTGCACGTTTTCCATTTTCTAGCTCGTATGGCATTATGTCATAATAAAGAACCAAACATGAGATAGTACAGTGCTGGTACTCAAGAAAATTTACATCCGCATCTGGACATACGATTGTGCACTTTAAGCCGAATTATGCATTTTAGTATGGTTCACGAAATTCCGATGCTCTTGAAGTGTCCTTTTGTGTCGTGTTTCCTTTATGACATAATGCAAGATCTTTTAATGTTTTACACGTACGAACATGCGGGCTTCCTGCATCATCGTAGCTGCGCAGGCGCTGTGACACCTGTTATCTGGCGCTCCCTGGCCAACTGCTGAAACGAACCAGTTTCTAACAGGTCACGGGAAAATATGCGAATGGTGGTTTGAAAAGTGTTACTTTCAAAGTAAATTTCCCTTTACGCAAGATGAACTATGTGCGAGAATGTACGATGAATTTCTTAAATCACAGATCGTTTGACTCTCATTTAAAAATCAACTCTTTGAGGACGACCATCTAGAAGAATTTCGAGCCCAGAAGATCAGACATTTACGTCATTATTAAAAATTTTACTGGTACATTTGTGTGATGTATCTTAAAGTGTAACACGTGCAAAAAATCAGCATTATGGCCCTATGTGGAAGCTTTGCTTCTCCTGCAGCTTATTAATCTTCGAGACCAATATTATTTGTGAAAGGTTTGTTTTTCTTGTAGCAACACTATGTATATTAATTTCAGCCATTAACTTTTCTTTTTTGTGTGTTCGCGCTACTTAAAAGTGATCTTGCTATTGGTGGACTTCACCACGTGTCTTATGCTGTCATCATCTGGCGAGACCACGTGACATGAGCTATGACTGGCTTACAAAAGCGTGTCGCAATCTCGATTTCAATGCTTCGGAAAGTAACATGCAGTGTTTGGTGGAATTCGAATTTATACCTCCGTAACACGAAAAAATGCAGCGTACATGTTGCTGCACATCAAAGATCTTTCCAAAACATGTTTTTCTTCAGCCATGGGTTTCGTTTTCTAAAGTTCCGGCAAGTTCTACGTCTGTGTAGAAAACCATGAACATTCTAAGGATTGATAAGTTTTGCAGTGCCAAGGAAAAGTATACTGGCACTTAACACGGAGAAAGTGTATTTTCACCTGGGAGAAAGTGTATTTACAACCGGGAAATCCGGGAAAAATCCGGGAATTTTTTTCCTTGTCCATGTATACACCCTGCACGAGGCTGTCGTAAATGGGTCGAGCAAGCCATAAGCATCTGCGGTGCAATGGTGTCTCAAGTAGAGTGGTGTGAGTTGTTACTCGTGGCAAGGAACCAGTCACAAAGGGGTGAGCTGCAACCTCAAGTAGCAGCAGGTATGAGCCGACAGATACGTGGCTCTCTCCAGGCAGCTGAGGTGAGAACGGCTGTGTTTACTGGACACAAGACGCTCTGCGGGGCGCAGCCTTCATGGTATGTCAGTCTGTCAAGGTCGCATCACTTTACTGGTCTCGAGTGCGTGCGCACACTCAAACCCACCTACCCACCCATATAAAGCACTGAGGCAGTACTTCGAATTTACATACTACCTGTTTATCATGATGAGCCTTCCTCTTTCTATCTCTCCCTCTCCTTCTCTCTCTCTCTCTCTCTCTCTTTCTCTCTCTCTCTCTCTCTTCTGACGCTTTCTTTTGTTTATTGTCTTTGAGTAAAAGTATTCTCTTAAATCGCCATCTCATACCAATTTTCTGAAACACAAAAGGGTACATGTGGAGAAAATTGTTACTATAAAAATGCATAAGACTTTGTGATGATATTCATTGCATCCAAGGGTGGTACTCGCATTGCTGTAAAACTCTTTTAACAGTGCATCTCACAACTGGCATCAAATATGAACTACAACACGCAAATCGTCCCTGCAAGGCAAACTCGTCAACGTCTCAACCAATACACTCATTGCCTTTCAGTACTGCCTCAAAAGTTGAAAATAACCCACAAGTACTCCACATACACTCGTCTCCTTCTCCTTCGTTCTGCACCAGCCCAGAGTTATGAAAGTGGTTAATATCCATTAAACGAATCTCTTGAGGTGTTAGATGTGTAGTCGACCTTTCGATCTGCGACTCCTAAGGGTCGCACTCTCATAACTTTATTATGAAAAATTCTCCTCACTCTGCATGCACTATAGTGTACATAAGGAATTTTTATCTTACAATTCAGTATCAGGTACGTCATTTTAATTTGTCATATCTTTAGTATCGGCTATTTGCAACACATTTATCAGAGAGTACCCATATAAACCCCTGAATGTACAGTCGTGCTCAAAACTATCCGAACGACCTGAATTGCATTTCGCATGCAACCGGCATAACGCAGCTGTCTAGCAGGTCCTCTAATCGCTCCTCGGTACAGTCGTTTGTCTATTGAAAATGGTTCCAACAAGTCAACACTAGGAAACACTGCTCTGTATCGCAATAACTCAACATGTTAAGTAATACCACGATACTACAAATATCAGGGAACACCTTATCACATAAGACTGACCTTAAGGCTTCTAAGCTCACATTTATTACAATAAATGACATACCTGGAATGTTACCACTCTCATTATTACGTCAGATAGGTAATGCACCTAGTAAGTTCGTCATATCCATGATTTCCTCTTCAAAGTAACATACCGCACTTATTATTTAACACAAAATTAGATTAAAAATTTAAATTATTAACGAGCAGCTAGTTCAGAATATGTATGAACTTCAAATTACACGACGAACCGTTTCGTTGTGCATATAGATTCAAACCCAGGTCATGCAGACTAAGCAAAGATTTCGTGACTAACAGAAACTAACAGTCATTCCTGACTAGGCATACAGAGACTGGTATGCCTCGATTTTAGACAGTATCAGTTACCAAATATCAACTTTAAATTACATAACGAACTACGAGAGATGTTAAATATTGCTTCTTCACAAATAACTCGCTTGAAATACCGTGAGGTAAAGCTTTGTGTTGGACATGGAGTAGAACCCAGAACCTATTCGGTTTGTTATCGAAGCACAATCAACTGTGACATATTGGGTTCTCGGCAGTAGCTAAATGTCCTCACTGAAATGAAGAGACGGAACATTAATTTCTTCCTTCCCAGGACTCCAACCCGGCAGCTATTGCTGTTATAGTCTAGAGAAAACAAACGTAAAGTATGGGTTTGTTACACCACTAGCGACATGTGAGCATGTTTCAACTAGAAATAATATGACAAAGAGTTCAGTGCTGACTGGGAATCGAACACCACTCATATCGTTGGTGACTACACACAAAGAGACGTCAGCTACCGAATTTTTCTCCTCCAGCAGTTCGTAATAACATCCTTTAACTTACAGTGATCTCGCAAATAGTTCTGTGTCTCACTAGGAGTCAAAAACGTCAGATATCGTTAGTGTTGAGAACGAATGAAAATACATTAAAAATCAGAATTATTGTCCACCAGCAGATAGGTGTTCTCATGCTAGAGCTTGATAATACATAATGAAAACTTTAGTGCCGGGCCCAGTTTCGAACCCATTCATGTGCAATATGTCGAGATGTTGAGGAATCGGCAGTTTTGAACCAACAACAAATTGTACTCAAGCTGTATTGTCACGAATGGGTCGAATTCCGCGTTAAGGGCCGTCTGAGTTGCATTCCCAGTTCAGAACCAATTTTATCGAAATACAGAAGCTGAAATAAAAGATGGAATAAGTGTCCTGTGACCCTACATAGCGTTTGTTCATCACTAGAAATAAGTAACTGGTATAAAAAAAGGTTACTGGTCATAGAGATTCTACATGTCGCCACTTCTGACTTTATTGTGGTTCAACCCAATGTGTACTTGGTAGAGAAGGTATATCATGTTTAATGTGAATTTCAGACCGCAATGCCATTATACCTTCTTCACTTGGCGTAACCAGAAGAGAATAGAATCTGTCTCTCCCTATCAAAAAACATAAGAAGTTGAAAACGAACCCACACCGTAAGCATATGAACCTATCATCAATCCAACAGACCGCCAAATCGTCTTCTTTGTGACTCATTTTTCTATCGTAACACCCTTACGCCACACTGGATGAGAATTCTGACACACAGGCTCCCTGTAGTAGTTTGCAGCATGTTCAGTCCATTCATTTACTTGGTTGACCGAATCGCCATGAACTAGCTTCCTCGGCTACCCAGTGCATACTTTCGACTCTACTTTTGTAATCACCGAAATAAAATCACGTAACTGCTACCTACACAGAACTGCCAACAGTGTAGGATGCAGAAATTTAAATAGGAAGTGTTTCTTTCCACTTGAGCTACTCTATTGCGCAATCTGTTTGTAGAGAACTTCGTGCAGCGCAAAAGAAAACCTGTAACTGTCTGTCTCTCAGTAGTCTAGATCCAGCCATATGCATTATCTCACAGCGGAAGTTCTGGAGGAATTGTTGTTGACTCCTGGAGCTGCTGCAGCTACGTGTCAGCTGGTAGTGTAACAGTAAGTGTTGCGAATTCGAGTATATTACCTGCCACATTTTTTTAAAACGCAATTCTTCTGTCTGCTGAAGTTATCAATCTAATGGACCTTTGAACACAATTCCCTTCACATCTCAACCCAAAATAGCCGCATGTGGAAAAACGGCTAACTTCTGCGACAGTTTGTTCTTTTCGGGTTTAATTGATGGCGAGGCAGCAAATGCATCTCAAAGCTTTTGTATTATGTATGGGGAGAGTGCATCGTGACAAAATACGCCATAAAAGTTGTTTCTACATTATTTGTCGTATGGTAGTGGCATTTTATTCTTCTTCAAACCTTGTTTGACAGCTTTAATTCAGAACAATTCTACATGCATCTGATCAAAAAACTCCATGTGCATTGTCAGACTGTTATTGATAACATCAGAGAATTCGCATATATCGTTGATGATTAATTTCTCTCTCGTGTTTACTATTTTTCTAACAACACTAAGAGACACCATACGATAATTGTGCAATGTATTATAAGAAATGAAATAAAACTACCCACGATAACCTTACGACGAAAGTCTGTTTTAATAAAACTGAGTATTTGTGCACAAGCATGCCTCTATTGGCACAAATTAGTAAAATACTACTCCCTTAGATTTCGATTGGGTCTATGTTTAATTGGTATGCTGTGTCATACTCAAGAGTTATGCAAATGTGGCATTTCATAAATAGAGTTATGTATTTCTGGAAACCCAAAATTTGCTTGTCAGCATAGGAAAAAGGCGTTACCTGTTGTGCAGCATTGTAAGATTTAACCATTGCACTATGAGCCAAAAGTATTTTCTTGCGGTTTCCTCATCGATGTTTGACTTGACTGCTTTTAGCTCTTTCACACAAGGGATGAAAAACGTTACAGTCAGCGAGACTGGAACCGCGAACCGTAACAGATGCTTTTTCACATGTCAGCACATTATGACAGAGCTAGCGAAGAGTTACGTTTCTTGGCTTCCTCTTATGAGGCCAATAGTGGATAGAACTCGTAAACCGCTATTTAAAGGACGAGATAAGTTGCAATTTCCACGTGCAACTACTTTCCTGTGTGGAAAACCGTAAATTTACAATCTTTTGTTACACCTCAATCATTAATAACTCAGATTATTCAGTGGAAATCACATGAAAAATCAAGTGAACTTTGAGGCTTAATTCCGTGCACACTCGTCGATCATCGAGTTGCCGAACATACGTTGTCTTGTAGCCAAATCTCATTTATAGTACCAGTGGGAAGAAGAGGAACCAATGTGATCCTATAGCGGGCTGAGAAGTGACCATAGCTGAAATCTCAAAGACGCGGTTACTACGGTCTGGAATACGTAATGCATCTGATTCGCATTTCTGTAACTAGGTTTAGGGACTGGAACGTAGTTACTAATAATACTCAGAACTGACTGCAAACTAAGCATCATAAATCAGTAATTCTCATAGTTGTTTTTATATTTATTTTGCAAGTGTACCCAAAACTAAGAAACTAATTCACGGACGTTTTCGTGCCTCACCGATAGTCGATCACAACAAACAAACAAAATTAAAAAAGAATGTGTGTGTGTGTGTGTGTGTGTGTGTGTGTGTGTGTGTGAGAGAGAGAGAGAGAGAGAGAGAGACATAAAAAAGAATGAGAGAGAGAGTGTAAAAAATTGTTGTGAAGAAATTGAATCATGGTATGTATAGAAATCTTTCATTAAAATGAGACGTTCCACATCATTACGAAATGTCGTATTCATGATTTATGGAAAAGGTATTAATCTAATTTAATCTAATCTAATCATATTGCTGAGTAGCCATGACGAGTCCTGAATTACCGAAATTTTCGCCAATATCAGTAACCAAATCTAAACTTGAAAATAAAAGACGAAAGTTTTTGTAATAAGCTGGGACTCCTAACATTACCATTTCGTCCCTGTAAACTGACCACGAAAGATCTCTGATATACCTCCATTCAGAAGTAACAAAGTGTGCATGCATTTAAAGATGAAGCACATGATGTGAAGTTCTTTGACGGAGATACGAAACTAACACGTAATCGGATTTTAAGTACGTAAAATCAAATGTTAAGTATCGGTTTATCTTACCAGCTGCTAGGTGTTTGAATCAAAAATAAGGATACAAATTTTTGTGCCTAGCGACAAACGAACCGCACACCTACCGTCCTTCTTTATCATCTACGAATATAGCTCAAGTATCAATTGCTTACTCACCAACAGTAAGATGTGTGCGTGTTTGACCAGAAATAACACCTATTGCGATTGTTGGCCACACATGAACAGACATTAAAAATGCACGTTTATTTTCACTAGCAGGCCGGTGTGCACTTGATAGGGCTTTAAATGAAATTATGAATATTTTTGTACTGGATCAGGATTCAGACCCAGATACTTACCTTTGGAGGAGACCTAGAGAAGATTGCAGTCTTGGGAAGAGGAACCAAATGACCGAACTATACTTCCCAGGAGATTCAGATCCTCAAAAGAGGAGATACGAATTCGAATCACAGTCGAGGACCAAATTTTTCAACGTGTTTTGTTCAATCAACTACAAGTAAAATAAGAGCCCTGTTCCTTTAAATGGCTATAGGTTCATCAAATAAACTAAAATTTTCTAATGTAAGTAAGTTTACTGGCGACAGTATTTCTGTTTACCATGATTTCCGCCTATGTCTTATCCCACCGTAAACTGGCTCTGCCCATTTGGTAATGAAGGAATGTGGTGTTTCAAGCGGGTTCTGTATTATAACGTCTCTCACTTGAGGTTACCAGAGGTAAAATAAATCTCTTTGTGCCTCTTAAAAGTAAATGCCTGAACTCACGCATTGCACCTGTGACAGTTTGTTCCACCAAATCATTGTAGCTACATTTCCCAGTCCCAGGAGTGTGCTGTAGCGGTTGATGTGCTTAGCTTACAAAATTAGTCACGGTGTAAAAAATGCGAATCTGCTAAATGGTTAAGTAGAAACAAGTTCCTGACGCGGAGATTATGCTATTCTCATGTCAACAAGATGCAAAGACCCTTATAGGCATCACACCCTCGATGTGAAGCCATTTTGAAATTTTCACTAATTCGGCAAATTTCTTAGTTCGAGAAAATACACTGTTAAGTGTGAAGTTGCCGGATAATTCGATTATTACCGTCATTATTACTACCATTTTCTTCATTCCGCTGCTGGAATACATGTGCTTGAACATCGTTTAATGCCTTTTGGTCATTATAGAAGTAGCTGCCCAAGAAAAGGTTCTTTCCCTATCTACGGAATCCTTTTCATGTTAATATCAAACATCAGCAATTACTCATAAATTATATTAAAACTAAGGTCATTGATGAAGACGTTACTTGACAACAAAAACGCGCTGCCTTTCTTCATTTACTTGCGTCTAGAAATGGCTGTCGAATACTGCCAAACCAAAAGCCAAGGCATCTTACTGCATTCCGATATACGTCTCTGTCAGTTCTTCCATATGTTTTGGCCGACGTGACCTGTTTGAAGATGTGTATGACTGAGAATGTTTTAGAAAATTAATTGTTCTCCTTTGCGAGATATACGTAGGAGGGTGCAATATACTGCTTGACTCCTAGGTGAAAGTATGTTCTCGAAACTTCAACAAAAGCCCATACCGAGCTACTGAGCGTCTCTCTTGTAGTCTTCCACTGGAGTTTATCTATCTCTCCGTAACTCTTTCGCGATTACTAAATGATCCTGTAACGAAGCGCGCTGCTCTCCGTTGGCTCTTCTCTATCTCTTCTATCAACCCTATCTGGTACGGATCCCACGCCGGTAGGCAGTATTCAAGCAGTGATCGAACAAGTGTACTGTAACCTACTTCCTTTGTTTTCGGACTGCATTTCCGTAGAATTCTTCCAATGAATCTCAGTCCTACTTCTGCTTTACCGACGATTAATTTTATACGCTCATTCCATTTTAAAACGCTCCTAATGCCTACTCCCAGGGCCGGCCAAAGTGGCCGTGCGGTTCTAGGCGCTGCAGTCTGGAACCGCGAGACCGCTACGGTCGCTGGTTCGAATCCTGCCTCGGGTACGGGTGTGTGTGATGTCCTTAGGTTAGTTAGGTTTAACTAGTTCTAAGTTGTATGGGACTGATGACCTCAGAAGTTGAGTCCCATAGTGCTCAGAGCCATTTTTTGAACCTACTCCCAGGTAATTTATGGAATTAACTGCGTCCAGTTGCTGACCTGCTATATTGTAGCTAAATGATAAAGGATCTTCTTTCTATGTATTCGCAGCACATTACACTTGTCTACATTGAGATTCAATTACCATTCCCTGCACCATGCGTCAATTCGTTACAGATCCTCCTGCATTTCAGTACAATTCATCATCCGCAAAATGCCTCAGTGAAATTCCGATGTTATACAAAAGGTCATACATATATATATTGTGAATAGCAACGGTCCTACGACACTCCCCTGAGGCACACCTGAAATCACTCTTACTACGGAAAACTTCTCTCCATTGAGAATGACAAGCTGCGTTCTGTTATCTAGGAACTCTTCAATCCAATCACACAATTGGTCTGATAGTCCATATGCTCTTACTTTGTTCATTAAACGACTGTGGGGAACTGTATCAAACGCCTTGCGGAAGTCAAGAAACACGGTATCTACCTGGGAACCCGTGTCTATGGCCCTCTGAGTCTCGTTGACGAATAGCGCGAGCTGGGTTTGACATGATCGTCTTTTTCGAAACCCTTGCTGATTCCTACACAGTGCATTTCTAGTCTCCAGAAAAGTCATTATACAGAACATAATACGTGTAACTGATCGACGTTAGAGATATAGGTCTATAGTTCGGCACATCTGTTCGACGTCCCTTCTTGAAAACGGACATGATCTGTGCCCATTTCCAATCCTGTGGAACGCTACGCTCTTCTAGAGACCTACGGCACACCACTGCAAGAAGGGGGGCAAGTTCCTTCGAGTGCTCTGTGTAAAATCGAACTGGTATCCCATCAGGTCCAGCGGCCTTTCCTCTTTTGAGCGATTTTAATTACTTCTCTATCCCTCTGTCGTCTATTTCGATAATTCCATTTTGTCATCTGTGCGACTATCTAGAGATGGAAGTACAGTGCAGTCTTCCTCTGTGAAACAGCTTTGGAAAAAGACATGTAGTATTTCGGCCTTTAGTCTGTCATCCTCTGTTTCAGTACCATTTTGGTCACAGAGTGTCTGGACATTTTGTTTTGATCCACCTACCTCTTTGACATAAGGCCAAAATTTTTTAGGATTTTCTGCCAAGTCAGTACATAGAACTTTACTTTCGAATTCATTGAACGCCTCTCGCATGGCCCTCCTCACATTACATTTCGCTTCCGTAATTTTTGTTTGTCTGCAAGGCGTTGGCTATTTTTATGTTTGCTGTGGAGTTTTCTTTGCTTCCGCAGCAGTTTTCTAACACGGTTGTTGTACCACGGTGGCTCTTTTCCATCTCTTACGATCTTGCTTGGCACATACTCATCTAACGCATATTATACGTGGGTTTTGAACTTTGTCCACTGATCCTCAACACTATCTGTACTTAAAACAAAACTTATGTGTTGAGCCTTCAGGTACTCTGAAATCTGCTTTTTGTCACTTTTGCTAAACAGAAAAATCTTCCTACCTTTTTTAATATTTCTATTTACGGCTGAAATCATCGATGCAGCAACCGCTTTATGAGCGCTGATTCCCTGTTATGCGTTAACTGTTTCAAATAGTTCGGGTCTGTTTGTCACCAGAAGGTCTAATGTGTTATCGCCACGAGTCGGTTCTCTGTTTAATTGCTCAAGGTAGTTTTCAGATAAAGCACTTTTCTAAAATTTTACTGGATTCTTTGTCCCTGCCACCCGTTATGAACGTTTGAGTCCCCAAGTCTGTATCCGTCAAATTAAAATCTCCACCAAGAACTATAATATGGTGGGAAAATCTACTCGAAATATTTTCCAAATTATCCTTCAGGTGCTCAGCCACAACAGCTGCTGAGCCAGGGGGCCTATAGAGACGTCCAATTACCATGTCTGAGCCTGATTTAACTGTGACCTTCACCCAAATTATTTCACATTTCGGATCTCCGTCAATTTCCTTCGATACTATTGCACTTTTTTTCGCTATAAACACGCCTCCCCCTTCACTGTTCAGCCTTTCCCTGCGGTATACATTCCAATCTGAGTTAAGAATTTCATTACTTTTTACACCTGGTTTCAGCCTACTTTCCGTCCCTAGTACTATGTGGGCATTGTGACCGTTTATTAATTAGAGCAGTTCTGGGACCTTTCTATAGACTCTCCTGCAGTTTACTATTAACACATTAATATTGTTATTCGCTGTTGCGTTTTGCCTACTACTACCTTGTCGCTTCCCAGGAGGCATCTTGTCGGGCCTAGGGAGGGAATTCTGTAACTTAAAAAACCCACACGTGCACTCCACACGTACTCCGCTACCCTTGTATCCGCTTCCTGCGTGTAATGCACGCCTGACCTATTCATGGGGACCCTACATTTCTCCACCCGATAGCGGAGGTCGAGAAATTTGCACCCCAGATCTCCGCAGAATCGTCTGAGCCTCTGGTTTAAGCCTTCCAGTCGGCTCCAAACCAGAGGACCGCCATCGGTTCTGGGAACGATACTTCAAATAGTTAGCTCTGATTCCACCCCGCGAGCGAAGCTTTCCGCCTTCACCAATTCCGACAACCGCCTGTAGGAACTGAGGATGACCTCTGAACCCAGACAGCAAGAGTCATTGGTGCCGACATGAGCAACAATTTGCAGTCGGGTGCACCCAGTGCTCTCTATCGCCGCCGGCAGGGCCTCCTCCACATCTCGGATGAGACCCCCCCGGTAAGCAGACAGAGTGAACACTGGCCTTCTTCCCCGACCTTTCCGCTATTTCCCTAAGGGGCTCCACCACCCGCCATCATTCGAGCTCCCAACTACTAATAAACCCCTCCCCCCGTGTAACTCCTCGGACGTTGCTGAAGGAGCGGCTACATATCCACTCACAGGCAGAGCGGGCGATGCCACACGGCCAGCCTCCACATTTACCCTCCGCCTCGTGCGACGTGAACGCCGCTGAACCCGCCACTCCCCTTGGGGAGAGAATGGCCCAACCACGCCCTGTACCCCCGAAGATGTCTCGACAGCAGGGATCGGGAGTGAAGCATGTAACACCTGGGGTGTACCATGCGACGCACCAGACTCACCACTGCCGCCACACTCCGAGGCAGCAGCCTGAAGACGGCTGACCGCAGCCATCAGCACGTTCAGCTATTCACGAACAGTGGCCGGCTCCTCCTGCTTCCGTACACAGCAATCACACATCCTATCCATCCTAAGAAATCAGTTTACTGTAGAGAGTTAATCAGCTTGTAACTAGACTGCTAATTCACTAAAGGTAGCTGATATCTGACTAAACTGTGGTTACTAGACACTTCTTGTTGGAAACAATGAATATAAGCACTACCTGTCTCTGGACTGTATTCAAAACAAACAAGAAATCTATGGAACACTATTACTAGTACTCGAAAACTGAAGCTTCCTACAAGCAAAACCACACAGAAAAAGAAGTGACAAGTAAGAAAAACACAGTTAATACTTAAATTTACGTAGCTTGCTGCACAGCAGATGTGAAGCAGACGGCAATTACGACGACACTGACACTACTGGCACTATGGCTGACGAAATGGACTATCTCTGACTGTATTCAAAACAAATACGAAATCTATTGAACACTGTTACTAGTACGCGAAAATTAAAGCTTCCTAAAAGCAAAAACACACGGAAAAGGAAGTGACAAGTAAGAAAAATACTGTTAATACTTAAATTTACGTAGCCTGCTGCACAGGATATGTGAAGCAGACGGCAGTTACGACACGATATAACTGTATATATGTATGTATGTGGACCACTTGTAACAAGATAATTATATATTTTTAATTTTATAATTATATTTTATGATTTTGGTTGGGGGTGTCTTTAAATATTGTGGACTAGCATGAGACTTTCAATTAACTTATAACCCGATAACACTCGTACGGACATCGGCTGCCTCAAAGTACGTACGATATAATATGTTTTAAACACAACGAGCGACTCACCGCCTCCTAATAAATAGTTTGCGTGAGCGCTGCTATTTAGAAAACAAAATATGCGTATTCTTACGCAAACTGTAATTATTAATATGAGTCTCAGGGGCTACTGGTTATTTATGTACCAAATGTCACAAAGATTAACTAAGATATTGCGGAGCATATTCAATGGAATGATTTTCAATATTTCTTGTTCATTATCTGCAAGGAAAACTTGAGAGAATCTCATCTGCCATGGATGGAAGATTATACACCTGAATGTTAGACACAGCTGGTAAGAGAAAACGCTGCACATTAACCAAATCCCACACCTCATCTCCGTATCATCCAAGGATTCTCCTTGAATACTGCTACAGAGCTGTTCCTAGCACAGCTGAGAATTGGCAATATCTTCACAAACATTTGACAACACGGTGACAGTGCAATCTCTTCCATGTATGGCACTGAAGTGACTCGCTAAATTCACTTGATATTCCTTTTCCATTTGAATGACTCATGTTATATAATCCTCGTGTAAACTAAGACACTGAGACAGAAAATTCAAATTTATGACTTAAGAAATGCTATTCTCACATAAGTGACAACTTTTATTATCTTTCACGATGCGTTATGAGGCTGAGCGACCAATACCATGATGAGAGTGGCGTGCTGGCAGCAGTGTGCCCCTATCGCCGTGGTACCGCCTGTGTTTCGTGTCGCAATGGCTCAATGAGTCATTAGTTCTAACCGTGGTAGGGGCCAGCATGTGTCAGGTTTTTTTCTGATTTATTTTATGGAGCTGCGAATTTCCAGAAAAAATTCTGTAACGAAATCGGACGAAAACCTAAACACATCAAGTACTCTTGGCAACTCGACTCAGTAAGTTGTGTTAATGATCATAGATCTCGGCTTTCTGACAGCTAAGCTGCTTCACAATACAAGTGTCTCTGAAGAAATTCGAATCGACGGCCAACCGTACGAATTTCAATATTGTTCTTCACTTAAAACTCATATGCCAGGGTAATAAGCATGAAGGAAATGAATCTTTTGCTTCCTATAGGGCTTCTATGCTAAATTTTCACAGTAGCAATTGGGAACTCTCTGCAGATATTTGCTAACAGCAGCTCTAGCAACTTACTTTTTCTCTGGGTAACTTCAAATATGGGCAATTTTGTCACCTTAATGCCAATTGAATATTTTAAATATCACTTTTGAACAGCATTCACTTCTCCATTAATTAATGTATGGACCGCAAAACAAGCAACTTGCCCGAGTAGCTATACAGCAGGTTCTGAAAGGTATTGAGACAATGTTTTGCATCCATTTACCGTAGGGACTCAAAGAAAGAAACACATTACATTGTATTTACTCTCTGTGTCTTGACTAACACATATGAATCCATGACAAAAATAAATTATTTGAAGGCTCTCCTGTGAAGGGAAAAAGAACAGGATGTGACTCTTTAATTATAGTGCACTGGATCAGAAACAATGAAATTAATTCTGTGCCACATTGATGTACTGCATACTAGTGTAATAAAATACTCATCAAATAAAACTCAGACACATGCAGTGTTCAGAGGCAGATGGTCGGCCAAGAAATCTCCCGCTAAAATATTGTTGAATCCAGCTGTTATTACCAATGTGACAGAAAGTGAAATATATTGTAAATTCGCTTGAATTACACTCATAGCTTCACCACTGAGAGGAAAGGGGCGATGAAAATTTTGGCGACGTGTGCTTTCGGTTGCCACATGTCATATTAGCTAGTTTCGTGGTTTACCTCGAGACTACAGTCGTAGTCAAGAGTGATGTACTCAGACTGCAGTCAAAACGTCCTCCAGGAATTGCCGCTGTCTACAATGTTGCCACATCGAGAATATTGCCGGACATAGAATTCTGAGGGGAGCACGAATGTATTGTCCACCTTACATGAACGACTCGGTGGCCAATTTTTTTGTCTAAGACTGTATCTACAAAACATATTGCACGCTGAAAACCCAGAATAATTAAAAAAAAATAGTTTATGAGAGCAATGTCACCTATAGCGTTCGAAGTATTCGTAGTATGTATACGTGTGTGTAAACGCCTTCCAATGCCCACTCAAGGAAGACAAGGATACACAGTCTAGCTTCAATATTATAAATACGCCTCATTTTGTGGATGAACTCAGACTTAGGTTGATAATCATTTTGAATATTTAGCAGTACTGTACCCATTGGTGTTAAACTCGTTTTCAACCAATGATTCCCATAGCTCCAGGAACACTACTTGTGATACCTCTCAGACAAAATACTTACGCAGTGCTATCAGACGAAAAGATCAACCTGCGACAAACTGTGGGAAGTTCTTTTTTACAACCTTCACACCTGGATAAACGGCTTTTCCTATATGAGATATAGGATGCACGATGTATAAGATGAATAAGAAAGATTAAAAACGTTAAATAATACCATCAAAAATTACTAACAGCGATGATTTATAAAAAAATAACATATTTTTTATCTGTGTAAAGAAACTGAACATGAACAGAAACTGTGGCTTTATTGGAAATTCTCTCTCCTGTTTCGTTTCGTCTGGCGTTAGGCCGCCATTGCAGTGCTGTCTGATAATTAACGTAAAATTTATCTGTATTTTTGAACAATGTAATAGAAATTGTTATTAAAAGTGTGTATTATTGCGTTAGTTGTCACCTATCATGGTACCAACCATTAATTCTCATTAGCCATGTTTCTACAGAACTTCGTAGTGCGGGGAACTCTTCTTCCCTAGCAGCATTCGGTCGGACGATACGCTGACGATTCATGTTATTAAATGTAAATGCGAGAGACTTCCAAATTTTGATCTTTCATTAATTTCAAAGTTAAAGAGAGTAGTGATTGATTTCATTTACAAAAATTCACAGCACTGAATGAGTTCAGTATGTGTCATTTTGGCCGCCTAAATGCAGATGAGATTCTCTCAAGTTTTCCTTGCAGATAATGAACAAGAAATATTGAAAATCATTCCATTCAATAAGGTCTGCAATATCTTAGCTAATCTTTGCGACATTTGGTACATAAATAACCAGTAGCCCCTGAGACCCATATTAATAATTACGGTTTGAGTAAGAATACGCATATTTTCTTTTCTAAATAGCAGCGCTCACGCAAACTATTTATTAGAAGGCGGTGAGTCGCTCGTTGTGTTTAAAACACATTATATCATATGTACTTTGGGGCAGCCGATGTCCGTACGAGTGTTATGGTGGTATGTGTTAATTAATAGTCTCATGCTAGCCCACAATATTTAAAGCCACCCCCAACCAAAATCATAAAATATAATCATAAAAATAAAAATATATTATTATATATACAGTTATACTGTGATAAAGATCACTGGCAAACATCTTCGCCACATTAGGTTTCTTAAACTGGTTTCATTTTGAGCTAGAATTTATGGTCAGCGACTAAGTCTAAGGTCAATGAGTCGGATGCGGGTTTTGCAATTGTAAAATACTTTCCTACAGTATTGTAGCGTATATTAAATCTGAACTAATATTGCGAAAATTTTGAACCTGGATAACTTAGAATGAAAATCTTTCTGTTTATTGCAAAGGAGAACAATTGATTTTCTAAAACATTCTCAGTCATACACAACTTGAAAGAGGTCACGTCGAGCAAAACATAAGGAAGAACTGACAGAGACGTATATCGGAAGGCAGTAAGATCCCTTGGCTTTTGGTTTGGCAGTATTCGACATCCATTTGTAGGCGCAAGTAAATGGAGAAAGTCAGCGCGTTTCTGTTATCAAGCAAAGTCTTCATCAATTACTTTAGTTTTAATGTAATCTACGGGTAATTGCTGATGTTTGATATTAACATGAAAAGGATTCCGTAGATAGGGAAAGAACCTGTTCTTGGGCAATTACTTCTATAATGACCAAAAGGTATTAAATGATCTTCAAGTACATGTGTTCCAGCTGCGGTATGAAGAAAATGATCGTAATAATGACGGTAATAATCGAATTATCCGGTAACTTCACACTTAACAGTGGATTTTCTCGAACTAAGAAATTTGCTGAATTAGTGAAAAGTTCAAAATGGCTCCCCATCGAGGCTATGATGTCTAGAAGAGTCTTTACATCTTGCTGACATGAGAATAGCATAATCTCCGCGTCAGAAGCTTACTTTTACTTAACCATTTAATAGACTCGCATACTTTCCACCATGACTTATTTTGTAAGCTAAGCACATCATCCGCTACAGCACACTCCTGGGACTGGGAAATGTGGCCACAATAATCTGGTGGAACGAACTATCACAGGTGCAATGCGTGGGTTCCGGCATTTACTTTTAAGAGGCACAAAGAGATTTACTTTACCTCTGGTAACCTCAAGAGAAAGACGTTATAATCCAGAACCCGCTTGAAACACCACATTCCTTCATTACCAACTGGGCAGAGCCAGTTTACGGTGGGAAATGACATAGGCGGAAATCATGGTAAACAGAAATACTGTCGCCAGTAAACTTACTTACATTAGAAAATGTTAGTTTATTTGATGAACCGACAGCCATTTAATGGAACAGGGCTCTTATTTTACTTGTACTTGATTGGACAAAAGACGTTGCAAAATTTGGTGCTGGACTCTGTTTAGCATTCGTATCTCCTCTTTCGAGGATCTGAATTTCTCGGAACAGTATAGTTCAATCATTTGCTTCCTTTTCCCAAGACTGCAATCTTTTCTAGGTCTCCTCCAAAGATAAGTATGTGGGTCCGAATCCTGATTCAGTACAAAAATATTCATAATTTAAATGTGATTTGAGACTTTCTCGGCGTATTCCATTCGTGAAATCTTCTCGGGTGATCAGCCGAGTAAAGGCGTCGTCTTCTCGCAACGTTTCGAAGGGTTTCGTACCCATCATCTTCAAGCGAAGTGTACTACAGAGAATAACTAGGCGCTCATGGCATAGCTATTCTATGAAACTACTTTGCGCATGGATTCTGCGAGTATGAAAATAGAAAATTAGTAAACGTCATTCAAGGGTAGAATTGTACCACAATAATTCATCGAATATAAAGAGAGATTACAATTTCTTTACTGGTATTGGAGAAATTTTGGTAATTCATGACTCTTCATGGCTACTCAACAATATAATATGGTTAGATTAGACTAGATTAGATAATACTTGTTCCATAGATTATGAATACGACATTTCGTAATGATGTGGAATGTGTCATTTTAATGAAAGATTTCTTTACATACCAGTATTCAATTACTGTACAACAGCTTTTTGTCCTCTCTCTCATTCTTTTTTTTATTTCTCTCTCTCTCTCTCTCTCTGTCTCCCTCTCTCTCTCTCTCTCTCTCTCTCTCTCTCTCTCTCTCTCACACACACACACACACACACACACACATAGACATTATTTTTTTAATTTTTTTTGTTTGTTGTGATCGACTATCGGTGAGGCACGAAAACGTCCGTGAATTAGTTTCCTAGTTTGGGTACACCTGCAAAATAAATATAAAAACAACTATGACAATTACTGATTTATGATGCCTAGTTTGCAGTCAGTTCTGAGTATTATTAGTAACTACGCTCCAGTCCCTAAACCTAGTTACAGAAATGCGAATCAGACGCATTACGTATTCCAGACCGTAGTAACCGCGACTTTGAGATTTCAACTATGGTCACTTCCCAGCCCGCTATAGGATCACATTGGTTCCTCTTCTTCCTACTGGTACTATAAATGAGATTTGGCTACAAGACAACGTATGTTCGGCAACTCGATGATCGACGAGTGTGCACGGAATTAAGTCTCAAAGTTCACTTGATTTTTCATGTGATTTCCACTGAATAATCTGAGTTATTAATGATTGAGGTGTAACAAAAGATTGTAAATTTACGGTTTTCAACCAAGGAAAGTTGTTGCACGTGGAAATTGCAACTTATCTCGTCCTTTAAATAGCGGTTTACGAGTTCTATCCACTATTGGCCTCATAAGAGGAAGCCAAGAAACGTAACTCTTCGCTAGCTCTGTCATAATGTGCTGACATGTGAAAAAGCATCTGTTACGGTTCGCGGTTCCAGTCTCGCTGACTGTAACGTTTTTCATCCCCTGTGTGAAAGAGCTAAAAGCAGTCAGGTCAAACATCGATGAGGAAACCGCAAGAAAATACTTTTGGCTCATAGTGCAACGGTTAAATCTTACAACGCCGCACAACAGGTAACGCCTTTTTCCTATGCTGACAAGCAAATTTTGGGTTTCCAGGAATACATAACCTTATTTATGAAATGCCACATTCGCATACCTCTTGACTATGACACAGAATATCAATTAAACACAGACCCAATCGAAATCTAAGTGTACAGTATTTTACTAATTCGTGCCAATAGAGACACGCTTGTGTGCAAACACTCAGTTTTATTAAAACAGTCTTTCTTTGTAAGGTTATCGTGGGTAGTTTTACTTCATTTCTTATAATACAGTGCACAATTTTCGTAAACTGTCTCTTAGTGTTTTTAAAAAAAATGCTAAACATGAGAGAGAAATTAATCATCAACGATATATGCTAATTCTCTGATGTTATCTATAACAGTCTGACAAGGCACATGCAGCTTATTGATTACATGCATGTAGAAAACTTGTTCTGAATTAAAGCTGTCAAACAAGGTTTGAAGAAGAATATAATGCCACTACCACAGGACAGCTAACGTAGAAACAACTTTTCTGACGTATTTTGTCACGATGCACTCTCCCCATACATAATACAATAGTTTTGAGATGCATTTGCTGCCTCGCCATCTGTTAAACCCGAAAAGAACAAACTGTCGCAGAAGTTAGCCCTTTTCCACATGCGGCTATTTTGGGTTGAGAAGTGAAGGGAATTGTGTTCAAATGTCCATTAGATTGATAACTTCAGCAGACAGAAGAATTGCGTTTTAAAAAAATATGGCAGTTAATTTACTCGAACTCGCAACACTTACTGTTACACTACTAGCTGACACGTAGCTGCAGCAGCTCCAGGAGTCAACAACAATTCCTCCAGAACTTCCGCATTCCACAGTGCTGTGAGATAATGCATATGGCTGGATCTAGACTTCTGAGAGACAGACAGTTACAGGTTTTCTTTTGCACTGCACGAAGTTCTCTACAAACGGATTGCTCAGTAGAGTAGCTCAAGTGGAAAGAAACACTTCCTACTTAAATTTCTGCATCCTACACTGTTGGTAGTTCTGTGTAGGTGGCAGTTACGTGATTTTATATCGGTGATTACAAAAATAGAGTCGAATGTACGCACTGGGTAGCCGAGGAAGGTAATTCATGGCATGTACTGAACATTCTGCAAACCGCTACAGGGAGCCTGTGTGTCAGAATTCTCATCCAGTGTGGTACAACGGCGTTGCGATAGAAAAATGAGTCACAGAGAAGAGAATTTGGTGGGCTGTTGGATTGATGATAGGTTCATATACTTATGGTGTGGGTTTCTGCTGATGGTTTTTGATAGGGAGAGACAGATTCTATTCTCTTCTGGCTACGCCAAGTGAAGAAGGTATAATGGCATTGTGGTCTGAATTTCACATTAAACATGATATTCCTTCTCTACCAAGTAGACGTTAGGTTGAACCACAATAAAGTCAGGAGTGGCGACATGTAGAAACTCTATCACTAGTAACCTTTCTTATACTAGTTATTTATTTCTAGTTACGAAACATACGCTATTTAGGGTCACAGGACACTTATTCCATCTTTTATTTGAGCTTCTGTATTTCGATAGAATTGGTTCTGAACTGGGAATGCAACTGACCGCCCATAACGCGGAACTTGATCCCTTCGTGACAATACAGCCTGACTACAATTTGCGGTTTGCTCAAAACTGCAGATTCCTCAACGTCTCCACATATTCTACGTGAATGGGTTCGAATCCTGGCCCAGCACTGAAGTTTTAATTACGCATTATCAAGCTCTAGCATGAGAACACCTATCTGCTGGTGGACAATAATTCTGATTTTTAATGTCTTTTCATTCGTTGTCAGCAATAACGATATCTGACGTTTTTGACTCCCAGTCAGACACAGAACTATTTGCGAGATCACTGTAAGTTAAAGGATGTTATTCCGAACTGCTGGAGGAGAAAAATTCGGTAGCTGACGTCTCTTTGTGTGTAGTGACCAACGATATGAGTGGAGTTCGATTCCCAGCCAGCACTAAACTCTTTGTCATATTATTTCTAGTTCAAACATGCTCACATGTAGCTGCTGGTGTAACAAACCCATATTTAACGTTCGTTTTCTCTAGAATATAACAGCGATAGGTGCCGGGTTGGAGTGTCGGGAAGGAAGAAATTGATGTTTTGTCTCTTCATTTCAGTTAAAACATTTAGCTACTGCCGAGAAAACCCAATATGTCACAGTTGATTGTGCTTCGATAACAATCCGATTAGGTTCTGGGTTCGAATCCCTGTCCAACACAAAGCTTTACCTCACGGCATTTCAAGTAAGTTACTTGTGAAGAAGCAATGTTTAGCATCTCTCGTAGTCCGTTAACAGGGACAATAGATGCTGGGTAGGAATTCGCGTCCGTTAAAAATGTTTACGTCATGTAAATTAAAGTTGATATTTGTTTACTGATACTGTCTAAAATCGAGGTATATCACTCTCTGTATGCCTAGTCAGGCAGGCTGTTAGTTTCCGTCACTCGCGAAATCTTTGCTTAGTCTGCATGACCTGGGTTTGAATCCATATGCAGAACGAGACGGTTCGTCGTGGTATTTGAAGTTCGTACATATTCTGAACTAGCTGCTCGTGAATAACTTAAATTTTTAATCTAATTTTGTGTTAAATAATAAGTACGGTATGTTATTTTGAAGAGAAAATCATGGATATGACGAACTTACGAGGTGCATTGCCAATCTGACGCAATAATGAGAGTGGTAACATTCCATGTATATCATTTATTGTAATAAAAGTGAGCTTAGAAGCCTTAAGTACAGTCCTGTGTGATAACGTGTTCCCTGATATTTGTAGTATCGTTGTATTACTTCACATCTTGAGTTATTGCGATGCAGAGGAATGTTTCCTAGTGGTGACTTGTTGGAACCATTTTCAATAGTCAAACGAATATACTGAGGAGCAATTAGAGGACTTGCTAGACAGCTGCATTATGCGGGTTTCATGCGAATCAGGCGAAATGCAATTCAGGTCGTTCGGATAGTTTTGAGCGTGACTGTACATGCGTGTCTTCATACTTCTTACTAACAAAGACATTGCAATATCATATTGATACACTGGCTGCGTGGAAGCGTGCACCCGTTTATTTCCGTGTTGGGTAGACAGATGCCCACGTGGTAACCATTTGTGTCATGTTAGGCTAAAAATGTAACACGTAGTGTCCATAGAAGAATGTCCCAATTTCAACGGCATTTCATTAGTTTAATTTAAACTATTTACAACAAATCATACATCAAATTCATGGCAAACCAATCTAGTTTCTTCTTATAAATGTTAAATATGTGCATCTTCAGATACAGCACACATTCAACCTAAAATCCAATTCCTTCCACGCTTTGATTAACAAGTCCGGAGTAATAGAAGCAGTATCCTTAACAATTCTGTGCCACAGCTCTGGCAAACCATTAGACAGTGGCAGAACGCAGACACGAGCTTATAAATAGTCCCAAAGGAAAAAATTGCATCGCGTGAGCTCAGGCGAACGTGGAGACCAACTGAAAAGAAGCCTGACCTATTGACCATTATCACCAATTCAATGGTCAGGAACTTCGACGTTCAACTGCTTTCATACAAAGAGATGCCAATGGGGAGAGGCTCCATCTTGTTGCCAAATGAAGTTTTCAGTTTCATCTTCTAGTTGTGGAAGGAGCCCTTTTTTTAATATATACGGATAAACAACCCCTGTAACGGCAGCTTCAGCGAAAAAAAAAAATGAAAAATAAAAAAAATCAGCCGTACTCTTCACGTCGGAACACAGTGCAGAAAACTTTTAACATTCGGGAATCTCTTCGATATAGTACAAATTCATGAGGATGTTCTGACCCCCAGATGCGACCATTGTAGGTGTGTGTGTATTGTGTATTGAACTGGGGCCTAGAAACGACGCAGAGGCTTCGTCCCGCTGTAGCCCCCAGTGGTTCATAGCCCCATAACAGGCCACAGCAGTCCACCCACCCCACCGTCGCCCCACAGCGACCCCAGAGTTATTGTGCGGTTCGGCCCCCAGTGCCCTCCTCCCCAGGAACGTCTCATACTGCACGACTACGTGAGTGTAGCCCCAAACGTTTGCGTGGTAGAGTAATTATGGTGTGCGTGTACGTGGAGGAAGTGTTTGCGAAGCAATCGCTGACATAGTGTAACTGAGACGGAATAAAGGGAAACAGCTGAGGCAGATGGAAAACCGCCTTAAAAACCATCCACCGGCTGGCCAGCACACCGGACCTCGACACTAATCCGCCTGGCGGATACGTGCTGGGGACCGGCACGCCTTCCCGCTCGGGAAGCAGCACGTTAGTCCGCGCGGCTAGCCGGGCGGGCACCAGTGTAAGTAATTGCGTTCTTATTTAGACGAAAAGTTGCCTCATCACTGAACACCACACGAAAATCATCTTCCCACTATAACGCTGCATTTGCAAAGTTGTGACGTCCGCCATAGACATTTGCCTTTACAGTATTTACCAACTGAAACCGGTATGGACAAGTGTGTAAACGTTTTCCTTAAACCTTGGCAGCTGCAATTCAAGATTTGCTTTCCGAACAGACTTCTTAGCACTGCTCCGCAACCATTAGCCGTTGTAAGCACTTGCTGTAGCTCCACGCTGTTTACACTTGCTGATACCGTCTGAACACTCCGTAACCGCGCTTTTCGTACGGCGGAAACCCCTTCAGACTTCGTTCAGACAGTGATGACCGTACGATATATTGTCATTTGGTGCATCATTGGAACGTATTCTGAATGACGTTGTTTATTCTAATCTCTTTCTCTTTGGTGCCCAAGTCAGTGTACAAGTGATTCCTATTTCTTCAGACTTGCTTGGTCAACCACGTTAACGTCAGTTGGCAGGCACGCGAAAGAAGCTACGGAATTGAATTAATAAAAAGCATTGCATCAGTGTTTACACGATCACTTTAGTTTCAATCTTATTTGTGGTAAGTTCCTATGGGACCAAACTGCTGAGGTCATCGGTGTCTAGGCATACACACTACTTAATCTAACTTAAACTAACTTACGCTAACTTAAACTAACTTACGCTAAGGACAACACATGCACCCATGCCCGAGGGAGGATTCGAACCTCTGACGGGAGAGGGCGGGGGGGGGGGGGGGGGGGGGGGGAGCTGCGCTAACTGAGGCAAGGAGCCGTAGACCACGCGGGCTACCCCGAGCGGCGTTTCGCTCTTGCTGGGCGTACTAAGACACCTATCTGTCTTCATTTTTCACAACGTTTCGTTTTCTAAGGCCTTCGATTCAGAATGAAAGTAACAGACAGCTCCTTAATAAACAAGAATACCCGAAGACACACTCCATTGTTTGCCTCAAAAATGTCCAAAAAGTACACTACTGCCATTAAAATTGCTACACCAAGAAGAAATGCAGATGATAAACGGGTATTCATTACACACATATGTTATACTAGAACTGACATGTGATTACATTTTCATTCAATTTGGGTGCATAGATCCTGAGAAATCAGTACCCAGAACAACCACTTCTGGCCGTAATAACGGCCTTGATACACCTGGGCATTGAGTCAAACAGAGCTTGGATGGCGTGTACAGGTACAGCTGTCCGTGCAGCTTCAACACGATACCACAGTTCATCAAGAGTAGTGACTGGCGTATTGTGACGAGCCAGTTGCTCGGCCACCATTGACAAGATGTTTTCAATTGGTGAGAGATCTGGAGAATGTGCTGGCCAGGGCAGCAGTCGAACATTTTCTTTATCCAGAAAGGCCCGTACAGGACCTGCAACATGCGGTCGTGCATTATCCTGCTGGAATGTAGGGTTTCACAGGGATCGAATGAAGGGTACAGCCACGGGTCGTAACACATCTGAAATGTAACGTCCACTGTTCAAAGTACCGTCAATGCGAGCAAAACGTGACCGAGACTTGTAACCATTGACATCCCATACCATCACTCAAGATGACACGCCAGTATGGCGATGACGAAGACACGCTTCCAGTGTGCGTTCACCGCGATGTCGCCAAACACGGATGCGACCATCATGATGCTGTAAACAGAACCTGGATTCATCCGAAAAAAAGACGTTTTGCCATTCGTGCACCCAGGTTCGTCGTTGAGTACACCATCGCAGGCGCTCCTGTCTGTGATGCAGCGTCAAGGATAACGGCAGCCATGGTCCCCGAGATGATAGTCCATGCTGCTGCAAACGTCGTCGAACTGTTCGTGCAGATGGTTGTTGTCTTGCAAAGGTCCCGATCTGCTGACTCAGGGATCGAGACGTGGCTGCACGATGCGTTACAGCCATGCGGATAAGATGAATGTAATCCCGACTGCTAGTGATACGAGGCCGTCGGGATCCAGCACGGCGTTCCGTATTTCCCTCCTGAACCCACCGATTCCATATTCTGCTAATAGTCATTGGATCTCGACCAACGCGAGCAGCAATGTCGCGATACGATAAATCTTTATCAAAGTCGGGAACGTGATGGTACGCATTTCTCCTCCTTACACGAGGCATCGCAACAACGTTTCACCAGGCAACGCCGCTCAACTGCTGTTTGTGTATGAGAAATGGGTTGGAAATTTTTCTCATATCAGCACGTTGTAGGTGTCGCCACCGGCGCCAACATTGTGTGAATGCTCTGAAAAGCTAATCATTTGCATATCATAGTATTTTCTTTCTGTCGGTTAAATTTCGCGTCTGTAGCACGTCATCTTCGTGGTGTACCAATTTTAATGGCCAGTAGTGTAATATCATATTTGCTTCCAGGAATTAAGCTGCAGTGAAAAATGAAATACAGTAGAGCTTCCAACAATAACCAGCTCCCGAGATTTTCCTTAATTAGCACCAGCATCTCAATGTTAATTGGCTCTTCAATGAGATTTACCATTCTTCAACGACTTTGCCGGACTCTAAACACTTAAAGCAGTTTCTGTCCTTGCTGAGCTTAAAAACACGCTTAGATCCTCGAAACGGAGGCAGGGATTATAGTAGCATTGTGTCCCTATCAACCGTTAGGTAAGAACATTCGAGAAAAATAAAATGCAGCTATCTAAATCTACATCTACATCTACATAGATACTCCGCAAGCCACCGTATGGTGCCTGGGGGTGTGTGCCCTGTACCACTACTAGTCATTATCCCCTTCTGTTCCACTCGCAAATAGATCGAGCCCTAATTTCTCGTATCTTATATCTTCTTTGTCCTTACGCGCGATATACGAGGGTGTCCAGAAAGTAAGTTCCGATCGGTTGCGAAGTGGAGACGACTGTGAAAATCAGATAAATCTTTGTACAGTTGTGTTGGGCAGTGTCTCTAGTATAACCCTTGATAGCATCACTTCGTTCTTCTCATTTCTGAGCTCACAGTGAGCGCGTAAAGATGTCTAGAAAATAGTGTCTCCCGCCTAGTACGAGGGCCCGGTGAGAAATTTGGCCTGAAGCTATGCAGCTAACATTACATAACTGTCGAGCTGTTTCTTCTTCAAGACAATTCTCAGCCGCATTCTGCAGGGGCAGTGTAGATGCTCCTGCATCGTTTTCAATTGGAAATGTTTGATTACACACAATACAGCCCGTAATTGTCTCCCTCTGAGTTTCGTATGTGCTCACATGAACCGCTGGCTATGAAGACAACATTTTGGCGCAGACAACGAGCTGTAGGCCAGCGTAGAGAATTGGCGGAAAGCATTGGCGGCTGCCTTCTATGATGAGGGTATTGGAAAGTTGGTATAACGCTATGACAAATGTCTAAGTCAGAACTGCGACTACGTAGAGAAGTAGCTGGAAGGTGTAGCTAACTGTTACAAATAAAACATTTCTGATTTTCAATGTGGTTTCCATTTTGCGATCAATTAGAACTTACTTTCTGGACAGCCCTCGTATGTTGGCAGCAGAAGAATCGTTCTGCAGTCAGCTTCAAATGCCATTCTCTATGATTTTCTTAATACTGTTTCTCTAAAAGAATGTCACCTTTCCAGGGATTCCCATTTGAGTTCCCGAACCATCTACCTAACACTAACGTGTTGTTTGAAACTGCTGGTATCGAATATAGCAACCCGCCTCTGAATTTGCTTTGATGTCTTCCTTCTCGTACGGATCAGAAACATTCGAGCGGTACTCAAGAATACGTCGAACCAACGTCCTTGATGCGTCTTCTTTACAGGCGAACCACTCTTTCCTAAAATTCTCCCAATAAACCGAAGTCGACCATTCGACTTCCCTAGCACAGTTTTCACATGCTCCTTCCACCTCATATCACTTTGCGACGGTACGCCCAGATATTTAAACGACCTGACTGTGTCAAGCAGGACACTAGTACTACTGTATCTGAACATTACAAGTCTGATCTTCCTACTCATCCGCATCAACTTACACTTTTCCACATTCAGGGCTAGCTGCTATTCATCACACCAACTGAAAACTTTGTCTAAGTTGTCTTCTATCTTCCTACAGTCACTCAACTTCGACACCTTACCGTACACCACGGGATCATCACTAAATAACTGCAGATTGCTGCCCACCTTGTCGGCCAAATCATTTATGTATATAGAGAACAGCAGCGGTCCTATCACACTTCCCTGGGGCACTCCTGACGGTAACCTTGTCTGAAGAACACTCGCCGTCGAGGACAACACAATGGGTTCTATTATTAAGAAGTTTTCGAGCCACTCAAGTATAGTTTCATGAACTTCCGATACGTGGCGGCACCATTCGTAGCCTTCAAAATAGAATCTGTAAAGGAGGTACAGTCCAAGGACAGAACTATCATTAAGTTTCTTTTGGCGGAAAACTAGAGCATCGCAGATATTCATGTGAGTTTTCAGAATGTATGCGGAGACCTGCCAGTGAACAAAAGCACGGTGAATCGTTGAGTGGGCGTCTGTCGTCGTCGCAACATCGCGCAAACCTGTCCGATCTCCTGCGTTCCTGCCCACCGCACACGGCCGTGACTCCTGCAATGTAACTTTCCTGACAGATTAAAACTGTGCGCCGGACCGAGACTCGAACTCGGGACGTTTGCCTTTCGCGGGCAAGTGCTCTACCATCTGAGCTACCCAAGCACGACTCACGGCCCGTCCTCACAGCTTCACTTCTGCCAGTACCTCGTCTCCTACTTTCCAAACTTCACAGAAGCTGTTCTGCAAACCTAGCAGAATTAGCAGTCTTGGAAGAAAGGAAATTGCGGAGACATGTCTTAGCCACAGCCTGGGGGATGTTTCCAGAATGAGATTTTTCACTCTGCAGCGGAGTGTGTGCTGTTATGAAACTTTGCTGACAAATTAAAACTGTTTGCCGTACCGAGACTCTAACTCGGGACCTTTGACTTTCAAGGGCAAGCGCTCTATCATCTGCCAGGAAAGTTTCATAACGACGTACACTCCGCTGCAGAGTGAAAATCTCATTCTGGAAACATCCCCGAGGCTGTGGCAAAGCCATGTCTCCGCAGTATCCTTTCTTCCAGGCGTGCTAGTTTTGCTAGGTTCGCAGAAGAGCTTCTGTGAAGTTTGGAACGTAGGAGACGAGGTACTGGCAGAAGTGAAGCTGTGAGAACGGGCCGTGAGTTGTGCTTGGATAGCTCAGATGGTAGAGCACTTGCTCGCGAAAGGCAAAGGTCCCGAGCTCGAGTCTCGGTCCGGCACACAGTTTTAATCTGCCAGGAAAGTTTCAAAACAGCGCACACTCCGCTGCAGAGTGAAAAATCTCATTCTGGAAACACCTGCAATCTTTGAAAGTGCGGACAGTGTCATTCGAGGTGATCGACGGATCACAATCAAGCACCTTGCAGCACAACTTGACGTCTCTATTTTTAGTGCTGACACACACTCCCACTAGTTGGGGTACTCACGGGTGTGTACCCGGTGGATTCCTGGCCGCGTAACAGAATACCATAATGAGTAACGAAAGACCATGTGTGTGGAAATGCTTGCACGTTACGACTCTAATCGTGGCAATTTTTTGTCGAAAGTCGTCACAGGCCATTAAACATGGGTGCATCGCTCAAAACCGGAAACAAAACTGCTATCCATGGAGTAGGGCCACTCCCCTCCCCTCAGAAGAACAAGTTCAGTGTCGCACCTTCAGCCGGTATTCTGGGACTCTAAGGGCGTTTTTGTTTGATATCCTCCCTCAAAGTGCAACGACCAACTGTGAAATGTATTCCGCTACCCCCACGAAACTGAAGAAAAGACTTCAACGTGTTCGCCGACAAAAATGCGAACGAACTTCCCCCTCTCCGTGACAACGCAAGGCCTCACACGAGTCTGCGTACGCGTGAGGAGCTCACAAAACATTGGACAGTTCCGGATCTCGCACCTTCCGACTTCCACCAGTTTGGCCCAATGAAGGATGCACTTCGCGGGAAGCAGTATGTGGACGATGAGGAGGCTATTGATGCAGCAAGACATCGCCTCCAGTAGAGTTAGTGGTACCATGCCGGCATACAGACCCTCCCAGTAAGGTGGTGTAAGGCCGTTGCATTGAACGGAGATTTTATTGAAAGATACGGTTTTGTAGGCAAAAGGGTGGGGACTAATACGGTATATTGGAATCCTGAATAAAACCAATCTTCTTTCAGAAAAATAAGTGTTGTACGATGGTAATCCCAAAATTAAGGTCTCCTAATTTTTTGTAAGTACGTACACCTGTTTATTTCTACAATGGTTTACATCAGTTTACAGCTTGAACATTTAGCTATTTTTCGACATAATCACCATTTCTGTCGATGCATTTTTGTGGCAGTTTTTGTATGCCCATGTCATACCAACTCGGCGCCATGCTCTTCAGAAAGTTATGAACCTCTTTTTTCACCTCGTCGTCGGAGTTGAATCGCTTTCCGGCCAAATGTTCTTTTAACGTAGGGAACAGGTGATAGCCACTAGGCGCCAAGTCAGGACTATAGGGTGGGTGGGTGATTATGTTCCACTGAAACTGTTGCAGGAAAGCAACGGTTTGGCGAGCGATTTGTAGGCGAGCGTTGCCACGGAGAATGTGTACGCCCTTGCTCAACATTTCTCTTCTCCGGTTCTGAATTGCCCGTTTGAGTTTTTTCAGAGTCTCACAGTACTTGTCAGCGTTTATTGTGGTCCCAGTGGGCATAAAATCGAGCCCAGAAAACAGTTGTCATGACTTTATCGGCAGACTGTGTTTGTTTGAATTTCCGTGGCTTTGGCGAAGAAGGATGCCGTCACTGGCGTGATTGTTGCTTGGTCTCAGGTGTAAAGTGGTATGCCCAGGTTTCGTCACCCGTTACAACTGAGTCCAGATTGTGGTCCTGTTCGGCTGCAAGGCGGTGAAGAAATGCGCGGGAAGCAACAGCTTGTCGCCGCATGTGGTCCTCAGTCAGTATGCGTGGCACCCATCTTGCGCACACCTTCCGGCAGTCCAATGTTTCCGTTAAAATTGTGTGAGCGGTGCTTCGGAAAACCTCAGCAACCAACGTGCAGAGATCATCCAGGGTGATCCGCCGATCCTCATGCATGCTTTGCTCAACATTCAATACTGTCTCCTCAGAAATTGACGATCTCCCGCTCCTTTGTTCGTCGCGGATTTCGGTCCAACCAGCTGCAAACTCTCTACACCACTTACGAACATTTTTGACATGCATGTACGACTCACCATACACTTCCGTCAATTGGCGATGTATTTCAATCGGCGCAGTGCCCTTTGGTTTCAAAAACCGAATAACTGCGCGCAATTCGCACTTGCCGGCAACATCCATTATGGACGGCTGCCAAGCCAAGACTGAGCGCCTCAGCGCGGCGTGCGTATGTTTAACAAAGCGCGTGAAGCGTTCTTCATAACAGTGTGACCAACTGCCACACAAACAGAGTTCTGTATTTATGAAGAAATAGGAGACCTTACTTTTGGGATTACCCTCGTATTACTTATTCAAAGCCCCTCGTATTTCACAAAAGTTTTGTCAGCAGTATCACAAATTATCAAAGGTTTTTGTTGCATCTTTGGGGGGCAAACTGTGCCGTAACCAGCTTCCTAGAATTAAGTCCGTTTCGGAATAAAAGCGCGAGTCTATACCTGCGAAGTAAATAGACTAGGTACCGTCAGAAGCTGTCGGGACAGAACTAGGTCAGGCAACAAGAAACTCCCTAATTAATAATAGCATAGCAGCCGATCGTCGTAAACTTCATTCCACGATATTTCGACCCCTGCCAGTCATCTTCAGGCGAGCCATCGAAGACTGACGAAGAAATCACTGCTCCGCATTATACAGCTCGCTGATAGTATAGTCACGGTGACCGTGACTAGTCAGGGTGGCAGAAGGACCACACCGCCCGGCGGCAGAGCCCTCACTGTTGGAACTGCGAAGATCAGCTGTCTTCGGGGCTGCCGCTCGCCGCAGTCAACGGAGTATTCTGGCGTCTTCGTCTGCAGCACATCTCTGAGATGACGGGATTCCAGGCATTACCCAGTTGGCAGCCACTGTCGCTGTTTGTTAGATTCTCCGCGATGCGTATTTCAACAGATTCTTTTATAATGGAGGCCGAAAAGATGTCGCTTTGGCCAAAATTAATGTTTTGTCATTCTCCATTGAATGTCCATTGGAGATACAGTCTCCCGCAATTGGAGTTGGTAGGTTGCAGAAGGCGAGTGCAGCGTTTATGTTCTGTGCAACGTTCTTTCACTGTGCGTGTTTGTCCTATACAGACCATACCACCCTGACATGGTATTTTGTAAATTCCCGCCTTCCGCAATAACAAATGATCCTTCACTGATCCCAGCAGGTCCGAAATCTTGGATGGGGGTCGGAAAATCACTTTCACCTGGAAATTACTGACGATTCTTGCTATTTTGAAGGAAATATTTCCAACGAAGGGAAGAGACGCTAAGGACTTTGCTGGCACATTCTCTTGTTTATTCACTTCCTGGTTCTTGGTTTTAGCCGGGAATGACCAGTTAATTTGCTGGGTCGAGTATCCACTGTCTCTGAACACTGTCCTTAAATGTGCAAGTTCTTTAGGTAAACTATCCGCATTTGACACCGTATGAACCCTGTGTACAAGGGTTTTAAGCCCACTCATGGTTTGGGATGGGTGATGGCAACTTGAAGAGTGCAAGTACAAATTAGTGTGAGTGGGCTTACGATAAACAGAATGTCCCAGGCAGCCGTCACTCTCCGATCTAACCAAAACATCCAGGATCGGGAGGCAACAATCATTCTCTAATTCCATAGTAAATAGAATGCTCCTATGACTGGAGTTATGATGATGTAAAAACTGACTAGAAGACAGCTGGTCCTTGCAGTTCCACCAGCGAGGGCGCTGCGGCTGGGCGGTGTGGTCGTTGTGTCACTGTCACTCTGACGCATGCGCGACAATACTCTCAGAGAGCTATACAGGGTGAGTCACTAACTATTGCCACCAAGAGTAACTCTGAAAGTATGATAGGAGCTGGAAAGTTTGTGGGACAAAAGTTGCATCGGACAACAGGGGCCATAATATGACGTTGGTTTTCTGTTGCAAGGTGGGGTCGCTTCAGAGATATGGTCAACTTGGCTTTTTTAAACGGGGTACTACAGTTTGGTACTTATTTTCTGATAGCGGCTATCGAGACGAATCCAATGACGTGTAACAGTAAGGACTTTGAAGGTCAACGAAGGGCACAAAGGTGGCATGAACGTCCATTTACAGAAGGTGTTCGAAGTGATGACCATTGGTATCAATGAAGTGCTGCAATCTTCTTATCATGGACTGAGTAGTATTACTTATCACTTCGGCACTAATTGCACCACATGCTCTGACAATTTTCTCTCGTAAATCGTGCAAACAGTAAATATTCACCGAATACAGCGTATCAGTCTAACGTGCCATTGGCATGTAAACACCATTCGACAGTTTCGCAATACAACATTAAAAGGAACGGTAAGACTAGTGTCGTCGAATCAAGCGAATGTGAATGATGTATTCCTTTGAAAAACAAGTCGATATGCTTCCCATTATGTAGAATGCCAACGAAATTCAGTGAGAGCTGGAGACTTATACGCTGAAAGATACCCTGAACGTATTCACTCTACACGTTGTACATTTAAATATGCGTATGATAAATTGAGGACAACTGGATCTTTAACGCATCGGAAACATATCCGGGAAAGGAAAATTACTAACGAGGAAACGGAAATTGATACTCTTGCTACTGTGGTTCGAGATCCTTGAGTCAGTTCACATCAAATCGCAAGGAAATCTGGCATGAGCCAGAGTAGTGTTGTTCGTATTCTGTATCGCCATAAACATCATCCTTATAATTTGATTTTATTCATTGACGAAGCTACATTTACGAACCATGGAAATGTTAACTTGCATAATATGCATTATTGGGCAACTGAAAATCCATGTCGGCTGTGGCAAGTTGCACACCAAAAGCCGTGGTCGGTGAATGTATGGTGTGGGATTCTTGAGGACAGAATTATAGGTCCCTATTTCATCGAATGAACCCTTAATGGTAGGAAGTACACCACATTCCTGCAAGATTCATTAGTTCTGTTATTAGAAGAAATACCTTTAGGAACAAGGAACAGAATGTGGTATCAACACGATGGATGTCCGGCAGGTTTTTCGCACATGGCTAGAAATGTGTTGCAGACACAATTCCCAAATCGTTGGATTGGACGCGGGGGAGATGTGTCGTGGCCGGCTCGTTCGCCAGACTTGACACCTCTGGATTCCTTCTTGTGGGGATTCGTGAAATACATTATTTATAAAGACGTTCCAAGTACACCTGAAGATATGCGAGAGAGAATTATAAGAGCTTGTTCTTCGGCAAGTGCTGATGTGATAATGAATACAACTCAGTCCATGATAAGAAGATTGTAGCACTGCATTGATACCAATGGTAATCACTTTGAACATCTTCTGTAAATCGACGCTCATGCCGCCTTTGTGCACTTCGTTGACCTTCAAAGTCCTTACTGTTACACGTCATTGGATTCGTCTCGATAGCCGCTATCAGAAAATAAGTACCAAACTATAGCATCCCATTAAAAAAAAAAAAAAGTTGATCTTCATATCTGTGAAGCGATGCCACCTAGGTCATATTATGGCCCCCATTGTCCCATGCGACCTTTGTCCCACAAACTTTTCAGCTCCTATCATACATTCGGAGTTATTCTTGATGGCAATAGTTAGCGACTCACCCTGTATAAGCCGGAGCGGAGAACGTCTTCGTCGACGTCTGAAGAGTCCATATGGGGCAGGGGAATGAAATCATAAAAATGAAGAAAATGTCTTCGTCAGTCTTTGATGGCTCACTTGAAGATGACTGGTTCAAAAATGGTTCAAATGGCTCTGAGCACTATGGGACTTAACATCTGTGGTCATCAGTTCCCTAGAACTTAGAACTACTTAAACCTAACTAACCTAAGGACATCACACACATCCATGCCCGAGGCAGGATTCGAACCTGCGACCGTAGCGGTCACGCGGTTCCAGACTGAAGCGCCTAGAACCGCACGGCCACACCGGCCGGCTGAAGATGACTGGCAGGTGCCCAATTGAAATACCGTGGAATGAAGTTTACGACGACCGCCTGCAGTCCAGAGATCTCTTAGAACATTTAAGACTCAGTGGGCCATAGACACGGGTTCCCACGTGGATGCCGTGTTTCTTGACTTCCGCAAGGCGTTCGATGACAAAATGGTAGATATCGAAATAGACGACAGAGGGATAGAGAAACAATTAAAATCGCTCAAAAGAGGAAAGGCAGCTGGACCTGATGGGATACCAGTTCGATTTTACACTGAGTACGCGAAGGAACTTGCCCCCCTTCTTGCAGCGGTGTACCGTAGGTCTCTAGAAGAGCGTAGCGTTCCAAAGGATTGGAAAAGGGCACAGGTCATCCCCGTTTTCAAGAAGGGACGTCGAACAGATGTGCAGAACTACAGATCTATATCTCTAACGTCGATCAGTTGTAGAATGTTGGAACACGTATTATGTTCGAGTATAATGACTTTTCTGGAGACTAGAAATCTACTCTGTAGGAATCAGCATGGGTTTCGAAAAAGACGGTCGTGTGAAACCCAGCTCTCGCTATTCGTCCACGAGACTCAGAGGGCCATAGACACGGGTTCACAGGTAGATGCCGTGTTTCTTGACTTCCGCAAGGCGTTCGATACAGTTCCCCACAGTCGTTTAATGAACAAAGTAAGAGCATGTGGACTATCAGACCAATTGTGTGATTGGATTGAAGAGTTTCTAGATAACAGAACGCAGCATGTCATTCTCAATGGAGAGAAGTCTTCCGAAGTAAGAGTGATTTCAGTTGTGCCGCTGGTGAGTGTCGTAGGACCGTTGCTATTCACAATATATATAAATGACCTTGTGGATAACATCGGAAGTTCACTGAGGCTTTTAGCGGATGATGCTGTAATATATCGAGAGGTTGTAACAATGGAAAATTGTACTGAAATGCAGGAGGATCTGCAAAGAATTGACGCATGGTGCAGGGAATGGCAATTGAATCTCAATGTAGACAAGTGTAATATACAGAAAGATCCTTTATCATTTAGCTACAATATAGCAGATCAGCAACTGGAAGCAGTTAATTCCATAAATTATCTGGGAGTAGGCATTAGGAGTGATTTCAAATGTAATGACCATATAAAATTAATCGTCGGTAGAGCAGATGCCAGACTGAGATTCATTGGGAGAATCCTAAGGAAATACAATCCGAAAACAAAGGAAGTAGGTTACAGTACGCTTGTTCGCCCACTGCTTGAATACTGCTCAGCAGTGTGGGATCCGTACGAGATAGGGTTGATAGAAGAGATAGAGAAGAGCCAACGGAGAGCAGCGCGCTTCGTTACAGGATCATTTAGTAATCGCGAAAGCGTTACGGAGATGATAGATAAACTCCAGTGGAAGACTCTGCAGGAGAGACGCTCAGTAGCTCGGTACGGGCTTTTGTTGAAGTTTCGAGAACATACCTTCACCGAGGAGTCAAGCAGTATATTGGTCCCTCCTACGTATATCTCGCGAAGAGACCATGAGGATAAAATCAGAGAGATTAGAGCCCACACAGAGGCATACCGACAATCCTTCTCTCCACAAACAATTCAAGACTGGAGTAGAAGGGATAACCGATAGAGGTACTCAAGGTACCCTCCACCACACACCGTCAGGTGGCTTGCGGAATATGGATGTAGATGTAGAATTCGCCGGTAAAATTTTAAATTTCATGATAACAGCATAATTTGACAGAGAGCCAACCAAAATGAAACTGCCCCTCTAGCTGAGCTAGTCACTCAGCTTTTACCAACGATCCGACATAAGCTGGACACCAATTGCGTGTGCATGTGTGTGTGTGTGTGTGTGTGTGTGTGTGTGCGCTGGACGGGCGGCGCGCTCGTTAAACACAGTTGTGTGAGGTCGGGCGCGCGCACAGACGATTGCGGCCGGCGCCGAGAGGCCGCAGCGTGTGCGGGTCCCATAAACAGGGGATTACACCCCGTAAGCTGCACAGTAATTGCTGTAATTTTCGACATGAGCGCGGTCATCCCGCGCTCCTGTTTATGGGGGCCGGAACGGCGTCGTAGTGCTAGCGGGGGCGGCTGCAGCAGCCAATTTCTAGCTATTACGAAAAACCAATTCGCAGCCGCGCTGAAAACAAATTAAGTTGTTTCGCACCGGATACACATCCTCATATACACAAAAAAAATTGGTTAGTGTGAGACGTATTAAAAGATATTTAGGTAGTTTCCAGGTTTTTTTTCTGTAGTAAAAATGAGGAGTGGAATAGCGCAGGGGAGCATAAGTCATTGCAGTAACGAGAGTCCCGTCTCGTTTTCATTTTTTTTTTCGAAGCATGTGTGTGGGGAGCGTGGCGGGGGCGGTACGTTTAGAGACCATTACCGGATGAAAATTTACAAGCGGCACAGATGGAGGTCCGGCGGCGTCGCAGCGCGCGTTTGCTGCCGTTTTGCAGCTAAAACTTGTTTCGAACAATTGACAGCTAGTCATTATGCGCGCCGTAGCCGATGGCGGCTCGCCATCGCGCTAACAAGATAGAATACTAATCGCGCGACACATTAACGGCCGCGGACCGGCGCTGGCGCTCGGGCGGGCCGCCACGCCGACTGGGTCAGCAGGCGCGCCGGAATGGTAATGCTGCCGCCGAATGTCCGCCCGAAATTGCAATTTCCGAGCTCGGCACTAAAATCGGCCATCGGTCATGCAGTCCCGGATGTTGGGGGAGTGGGGGGGGGGGGGGGGGGGGAGGGTCGCCAGCGCCGCACACCGGTCGTTCAGCTAAACGACTGCCCGCTAACTCGGTCGGGCCGTGTCTGTTGCTGGGTAATCAATTTTCTTTGAAAAATGTCATTTCGGCGGACAGGCGGACGGCCGAAATGAAGACCGCTGCTCTCGTCCGAGTGAGAGGAGTCGGCGGAGGGGGAGGGAGAGGGGGGTGGGGGGCGGAAAGGGGCCAGTAGCAGGAGACGCGTTTGACGCCAAAGCACATTAATGCGAATTGCTTTTGGGTCTTCATTCGCCGCACGGACGGTTTTCACTTTGATGAGTTAAGGGGTTTTCGGTAGTTGAATGTGGCAGTCGGTAAATGACCTTCGCTGCGAAATGCGTTGTCCAGGAAGGAGAAGTGGCTCCGTTCCAAAGCGCGGCGAAAGAAGGAGAAGTTAAGGCTGTTGCGTACTATTTCGTACACAACGGTAAGGAGAGGTGAGCTGCAGAGGGGCTGGGGGTGGGGGCGGGGGGGGGGGGGGAGCAGCAGCTGTCGTTGTAGGAAAGCTGGACAGTGAACATGCAAATACTGTAAACAGAAGCGTTACTTAACTGGTAGCTTTCTCCACGCGAACAGAGACTCTTTACAAATAAAGATGCTGCGATGAAGTCCAGCTAATGCGACAGCAAAGTGTCGTAGGGACACGCTTTCTTAACTAACGCAAGAGCGATAGGGCTGCATCTCGGTGGCGACTCCATTGGAACTGGGCCGCACCTCATTGCATACGGGCCATCTGGCTGCTGCCGAGCAACCTATATCGTGGCCGCAGAGGGCACTCACGGTACGGCGTGGCTCAGCCGGCATGCTCTATTGAGTCCTCCAGATCCCTCACAGCTGCTTTCTGGATCTGACAGAAACTTGCACTGCCATTACCAGCTGTGGCACGCCAGTGGAGTGGTATCGATCGATGATACCACGAAGGCCCCTTTTACAGGAGCAATCCAAGAAACATGGCAAGTGGTTCTACTGCAGCAACCCTGGGGCGTTAATCCTACACCGAAACTCGTTTGCCATAAGTGGCCATTTTGGTTTACATGTTAGCGCCAAAACTGCGACTTCTCTGAATGCTGTCTGCTGTGCAGTGTGCCTCATGAACAGCGAAAGTGCAGGTGTGAACGACTATCTGTCTTACAAAATGTCAGGACACAGCAGCATCATTAAGGATTTAGTATTAATAGTAGTTTATTAACGTTGTTGAGGTCTTAAATCCAAAGATTGCTTTGATGAAAGTCTGTACACTACGCTACACCCCAGGATAGTATCCCTGGGAGAGACTAAAAATTCGTTCAATTTCTACCGAGACAACTCCTGGAAGCCGAATCGCTTGTGCCAGTGACAAGTAGCCAGCTAGGAGAGGAAAGTTGAGTGAGTTACTACAAACACGGAAGCTATCATAGCATAGGGGAATGACCGAGCGTCCAAATCTGCAAACGAAGCATAAAGACATCGTGGAAGCCGAGAAATACCGTCGTACTAGTGACAAAGCAGAGTTTCGTAAGACAGGCTACATACAACGTAACTAAGAATCTTTAAGCGTCGAACCAACAGAAAAGACCCTCTGGAAGGTGAAGCTGCGAAGATATGAAGTCTCTAGGGGAGCTGGCAGCAAAGGAAAACCAAGACACAAGATGTTACAGCAATTCCCACTGCCACAGAGCGCACAGGAACCGCCAACATATGTACCTCACAGATCTCAACAAATGCCTGACTGTGGAGCGCTGATTGCCGATTGCCCAGTGCATAGTCTCAGCCCTTGTGTCAGTTGGAGCTATCCAGTGAGAGGGGAGGCTATGGAACCACGAGTCCAGCAGGAAGACACTGCTGCTGCCGGCTGCACTGCCTACTTCCGAGGCAACACTGAAGGGGCGCGGAGACTGTCATCACCCTGCAGGCCTGCTGGGGCTTCACCTACTTGACCTGGACGCTTTCGTCACCTGCCTTCGAGAAGGGGGGCACTGCTGCTGCTCATCCAGTTCCTGTGGCAGACACCGATGATGCTGGTTCCCGTCTCCTAAAGAGGGGCTGAGAGCCGCCACCTGAGAACCAGCGAGTATTTCAGGTGAACCTGGAGCGAGACTCCAGAGTGGAAATTTTCAACGTCAGCGAGAACACTTTGAACATCGATACGTGCAACTGGAGGCCGCTAGGGACCACGGGTCGACAGCTGCACCGTGACGTAGCGAGTTCCATCAGATGTTTTTTTGCGCTGGCGGTACTGAGAGTCGAGTGGACGCCAGGCTTCCGCCGCTGGCGAGGCACTGCTCCAATGGTTCAATTGTGGCACTGTGCTTTGGAAGCCAATCCTGTGTTATTGCCCAGTAAATATGTTATTGTCAGGCCGGCCGGAGTGGCCGTGCGGTTCTAGGCGCTACAGTCTGGAGCCGAGCGACCGCTACGGTCGCAGGTTCCAATCCTGCCTCGGGTATGGATGTGTGTGATGCCCTTAGGTTAGTTAGGTTTAATTAGTTCTAAGTTCTAGGCGACTGATGACCTCAAAAACTAAGTCGCATAGTGCTCAGAGCCATTTTTTTTGTTATTGTCAGTGAAATTTTCTTGCCGCTCCCGGGTGTAACTACACTACTGACCATTAAAATTGCTACACCGAGAAGACATGCAGATGATAAACGGATATTCATTGGACAAATATACTATACTAGAACTGACATGTGATTACATTTTCACGCAATTTGGGTGCATAGATCCTGAGAAATCAGTACCCAAAACAACCACCTCTGGCCGTAGTAACGACCCTGATACGCGTGGGTGTTGAGTCAAACAGAGCTTGGATGGCGTGTACAGGTACAGCTGCCCATGCAGCTTCAACATGATACCACAGTTCATCAAGAGTAGTGACTGGCGTATTGTGACGAGCCAGTTGCTCGGCCACCATTGACCAGACGTTTTCAGTTGGTGAGAGATCTGGAGAATGTGCTGGCCAGGGCAGCAGTCCAACATTTTCTCTAACCAGAAAGGCCCGTACAGCACCTGCAACATGCGGTCGTGCATTATACTGCTGGAATGTAGGGTTTCGCAGGGATAGAATGAAGGGTAGAGCCACGGTTCGTAACACATCTGAAATGCAACGTCCACTGTTCAAAGTGCCGTCAATGCGAACAAGAGGTGACCGAGACGTGTAACCAATGGCACCCTATACCATCACGCCGGGTGATACGCCAGTATGGCGGTGACGAATACACGCTTCCAATGTGAGTTCAGCGCGATGTCGCCAAACACAGATGCGACCATCATGATTCTGTAAACAGAACCTGGATTCATCTACAAAAAAATGACGTTTTGCCATTCGTGCACCCAGGTTCGTCGCTGAGTACACCTTCGCAGGCGCTCCTGTCTGTGATGCAGCGTCAGAGGTAACCGCAGCCATGGTCTCCGATGATAGTCCATGCTGCTGCAAACGACGTCGAACTGTTCGTGCAGATGGTTGTTGTCTTGCAAACGTACCCATCTGTTGACTCAGGCGGAGGTTCGAGTCCTCCCTCTGGCATGGGTGTTTCTCACCAGGATAGTTTAGGATAAGTAGTGTGTAAGCGTAGGGACTGATGACCTTAGCAGTTAAGTCCCATAAGATTTTACACACATTTGAAAATTTTTGTTAACTCAGGGATCGAGACGTGGCTGCACGATCTGTTACAGCCATGCGAATAAGATGCCTGTCATCTCGACTGCTAGTGATACGAGGCCGCTAGAATCCAGCACGGCGTTCTGTATTAACCTCCTGAACCCACCGATTCCACATTATGCTAGTAGTCATTGGATTCTGCTAACGCGAGCAGCAATGTCGCGATACGATAAACCGCTATCGCGATTGGCTACAATCCGACCTTTATCAAAGTCGGAAACGTGATGGTACGCATTTCTCCTCCTCACACGAGGCATCACAACAACGTTTCACCAGGCAACGCCGCTCAACTGCTGTTTGTGTATGAGAAATCGGTTGGAAACTTTCCACATGTCAGCACGTTGTAGGTGTCGCCACTGGCGCCAGCCTTGTGTGAATGCTCTGCAAAGCTAATCATTTGCATATCATAGCATCCTCTCTCTTTCAGTTAAATTTCACGACTGTAGCACGTCATTTTGGTGGTGTAGCAATTTTAATGGCCAGTAGTGTAGGTCCTCACCACCGCATCCCATCCGGCTCTCTACTGACGACAGTAGCTGTCTCGGACCAAAGTCTTGTAGCTAGTTTATTCCGTGCGAGCCCCTTGGACATATGTATAGGGGTTGGACATAAGTACGGGACCATTGTGAGAAAAGCATCCTTGAAGGTAAATACAGATGCTAGCAGGTTGCACTGTATTGTTGCTTCTGAATTATTTAGGAGCTAAGTGAATTCGAATGACACCATATCGAGCCATTAAAACACATACTGGTGAAGGAGAGAAACATCATCCGCTAAGTCACAACGCGGTCGAAATTGTGTGTTGAGTGACCGTGCCAAAAGGTCATTAAAGAGGACTGTGACGAAAATTAACAGCTCAAAAGCTGCAAAGTCAGTGCAGAACTCAATTTAGCTCTCGTGAACCCTGTCAGCACCAAAACAACACATGGAAGCTCCATAAGCAACGAATTGCAGGTCGAGCTGGAATTCTCAAACCACTCGTCAATGAACAAATACTCGTAATAGGAGAACTTGGTAATGAAGCCATAAAACTCGGACTATGGAGCCATGGAACAATGTCATGTGGTCGGATGAGACTTGTTTCAAACTGTTTCCAACTTCTCCCCGAGTTTACGTCCTGTGACTTCGGTTCAGTGATGGTTTGGGCAGACAGATCATGGTATTCCATGGCATCGATGATTACTCCTAGGTCGCATTCCTGCCATGGATTATGTCACCATTTTGGCTCATCCGGTCCATCCCATGCTATAACGCCTGTTCTCCAATGGTGATGCTGTGTTCCAAGGCGACAGGTCCCCCGTCCACACGCCTCACATTGTCCAGGACTGTTTTTCTTTTATGAGGATGAACTGACACCTCTTCCCTGGCCACCTGTTCTCGCGGTCACTGAGCCTCTATAGTCTATTTTGGAGAAAAGGGTGCACGATCGCTATACACTTTCATCATCGTTTCTGAATTTTATATGGTGGAATGTTCCCTTTAAAACCACAGAGGATCATTCCATCCTACTGGACCTGTTTACAGTTTTCGAGCCTTGATCTACCTCTACAGTTTTTAACCCCCTCCCCATGCTTCTTTCCATTACCAAACTGACGATTACTTGATATTTCTGAATCTGTCCTATTAACTGACAGCTTTTTTCAGTCGTGTTGTGCCACATCTTTCTTGTTCCTCCGTTCTGTTCACCTTCTCCTCATTAATTATTCGATCTATCCATATAATTTCCAACATTGTGTTACTGCAACTTTTCAAAATCTTCTATTCCCTTCTTCTCTTAATTGCTTGTCGCCCACGTTTCACTTGTTACAAGGCTACTCTCCACTCAAATATCTTCAAAAAAAAAAAAAAAAAAAAATGGCTCTGAGCACTATGGGACTTAACATCTGAGGTCATCAGTCCCCTAGAACTTAGAACTACTTAAACCTAACTAACCTAAGGACATCACATACATCCATGCCCGAGGCAGGATTCGAACCTGCGACGTAGCAGTCGCGCGGTTCCGGACTGAAGCGCCTAGAACCGCTTGGCCACTGCGGCCGGCTCAAATATCTTCAAAAAAGATTACCTAACACGTAAGTTTATACTACATGTTAACTTGTTCTTCTTTTTCAGTAACGCTTTTTCTTGCTACTGCCTTTCTGCGTTTTATATCTTCTCAACATCGGCCATCGTCGGTTATTTTTCTGCCCAGACAGCAAAACTGATCTATTTTTTGCGCCTCATTTCCTCATCTAATTCCTTCAGCCTTGTCTGATTTAATTCGACTGCATTCCATTACTATTGTTTTACTTTTGTTGACGGCTATCTTATAACCTCTTTTCAAAACACTGTCCATTCCGTAAAAATGATCTGCCAAGACCATCCTACTTCTGTGTTTTCACTACTCTCGTCTGCATTCATTTCAAGTGAGGGCGCTGATGACCTCACCGTTTAGAGCCCTAAACAACTCATCATCATCATCATCATCATCATCGTCATCCAAGTCCTCTGCCATCTCTGATAGAATTACAGTGTCGTTCTCAAAGTTTATATTTCCTCTCCCAGAACTTTAATCACCTTTTTTAGCTTTCCCTCGGTTTCCTTTACTGCTTTCTCAATGCACATATTGAATGATTTAAGAGGAAGGCTACAACCCTATTTCACTGCCTTCTCAAGCACAGTTTCCCTCATATACTCTTCGACTGTTATAGCTGCAATCTGGTTTCCGTGCAAGCTGAAGATAACTTTTCGTTCCTCTATTTTAACCCTGAAACTTTCCGACGTTCAAAGAGTATATTCCAGTCAATATTGTCGTAAGTTTTCTCTAAATCTCCAATTGCTTTTTTCAGGGTATCTTCTAGATAATTTATAGGATCGGTATGGCCTCTCGTTTTCCTACATTTCTCCGGAACTCAAAATGGCTTTCCCCGAGATTGGCTTCTACCAGTCTTTCCATCCTCCTGCAAACAATCTGTATCAGTATTTTTTAAACATGACTTAATCAGACTTACGGTTCGCTAATACCCGCATCTGTCAGCAACTAGTTGCTTTGAAATAGGAATTATGAAGTTGTTCTTGAAGTCCGAGGATATTTCGCCTACATAATACATTTGGTACACCACGTGGAGTAGTCTCGTCACATCTGGCTCACCCAAGGATTTCAATGATTGTGATGGAATGTCGTCTACTCCAAGGGACTTGTTTCGCTTTAAGTCTTTCAGAGCTCTGTCATATTTTTCTCATAGAATGATATCTCACATCTCATTTCCAGTCACTTACTCTTCTATGTCTATACTATTTCTTCAAGTTTGTTTCCCTTATGTAGACTCTCGACCTATTCGTAACATCTTTCAGTTTTCTCGTCTTTCCCTAGTAAGAGCTTGCCATTTGAGTTCCCAATATTCATACGGATGATCTTTCATTCTTCTATACGCAGCAGCTATCTTTCCCATAGGCACGAATGCCTCAACAGCCCCACATTTCTTGTCTATCCATTGCTGTTTTTCCGGTTTACACCTCCTGGCAGTCTCATTTTTTATACGTCAACTTCACCTTCTGCCTGTCTCATTTGCTGTATTCGTGACACTCACATAGTTTCCAGTGGTGTAACGATTATGGTGGATGTGACAGAAGGTTGCTGATTTGAAAAACGGTGGTTTCTCGTCCTCAATCTAGAGCACGTCCTTCTCCCTCAAGATCAGCATCTACATCTCCATCTACATCTACATGACTACCCTGGAATTCACACTCAAATGTGTGGCAGAGGGTTCACTGACTCACCTTCGAAGTATTTCATTACCGTTCCACTCTCTAACACCGCGCGAGAAAAACAAGCACTTAAATATCTTTCATGTTAGCTCTGATTTCTCTCTGTTTATTACGATGATCATTTCTCCCTATGTAGGTTGGCGTCAACAAAACATTTTCGCATTCGGAGGAGAAAGTCAAGTGATGGTTCGTGTCCTTCGAAACGGTCTTCCCCTGTAGTCCAATAATAAGTTTATAAACTGGCCAATCATGAGGCTACATTTCCTCCATCAAACTATAGTTCTGTCTTTGATTTCTTAATTGTTACAGTTTCCGAGATTTAACTGAGGTACTTGCGGTAAAAACAAAGTTCAACCTTCTTCTTCCTTCCAAGGTTCTTTACATTAAATTACTCTACGTTCGGTATTAGTTTCATGCTCAAATGCAGGCATCTGAGGTTAGTAGCATTTCTCGTGTTCCACCATGATTGTCCTTGCTCAAAGCAGGCAGTTCGTGCCCGCTCGGCACGGTACACGGTATCCTTACAAGTACGAGGGGCGTTTGATGAGTAATGTAATACATTTTTTTCGGAAAGCACGTTGGTTTTATTCAGGATTCCAATACATCATATTATTGAAGACGAGGTACTGGCAGAAGTAAAGCTGTGAGTACCGGCCGTGAGTCGTGCTTCGGTAGCTCAGATGGTAGAGCACTTACCCGCGAAAGGCAAAGGTCCCGAGTTCGAGTCTCGGTCGGGCACACAGTTTTAATCTACCAGGAAGTTTCATATCAGCGCACACTCCGCTGCAGAATGAAAATCTCATTCTGGAAACATCATATTATTCCCCACTCTTTTGGCTACAAAACCCTATTTCTCAAGATAATCTTCGTTTAATAGAACAGCCCTACGCCACCTTACTGGGAAGGCCTTTATTCTAGTTTGGTACCACTCTACTGGTCGACGTCGGAGTCAACCTCTTGCTGCATCAACAACCTCTCTATCGACAAATTACGGTTCCCCGTGGAGTGCATCCTTTATTGGGCCAAACAGATGGAGGTCGGAAGGTGCGAGTTCTGGGCTGTAAGGTGGATGAGGAAGAGCTGTCCAATGAAGTTTTGTGAGCTCCTCTCGGTTGCTCAGACTTGTGTAAGGTCTTACTTCGTCATGGAGAAAATGGAGTTCGTTTGCAAATTTGTGGCTGTGAACATGCTGAAGTCGTTTATTCAGTTTCCTGAGTGTTGCACGGTACACTTCAGAGTTGATCGTCGCACCTTGAGGGAGGACGTCACACAGAATAACACCTTCACAATACTAGAAGACTGCACCAGCTGAGGGTATAGCTTTGCACTTTTACATCGGACGAGACGTGCTGTGGCACCACTCCCTGGATTGCGCTTTTTTTCCGGTTCGAAGCGGTGAACCTGAATTTTGTCCCCTGTGACGACGTTCGAAAAAAAACTGTCACGATCAGCCTCATAATGCTCAATAAACTGGGCACAAATGGTCCTTCGTTGCTCTTTATGATCTTCTATTGGGTGGCGAGGAACCTCGCGGGCACATACATTGGCGTATCCCAAGTGGTATACAAGTGTGACAGCACTACAAATAGATGTGTCCAGTTGTTCAGCGAGTTGTTCGATTGCGATGCGTCGATCACTTCGCACATTCCAACACTGCAGAGTTCCTAGCCGTGTGCGGGAGATCGGACGGGTTTGCACGACTTTATTGCGATGTTGACAGACGCCTCGCCCAACGACTCACCATGCTTTTGTTAACTTCCAGGTCACCGTATGCACTCTGCAAGCTCCTATGAATATCTGCCATGCTCTGGCTTTCGCCAAGAGATACTCTTCAACAACCCTCTGTACTCCCATTACAAACATCATTTTCAAGGCTACGTATAGTGCTGCCATCTGTCCGAACTTCATGAACTAAAGGAATTGAAACCTGAAAATTCCGCGATGTCCAACATCAAATGTTTTCAACGTACATTGGCCGAGAAAAAAATATGTTGGATTAATTATTGAACGCCCCTCGTACTTGGAGTAAGTACTATACTACATCTTCCCTCCAACGTCCTTTGTATTTAATTAATCACAACACTAGGTTCGGTCTTAGTCACATGGCCCCTGTGGTTAGTGGTATTTCTCTAGCTCCGCGTGGATGTCCTCCCTTGAAAAAAGCTAACAGATCGCTGCCCACACTCCTCACCCCCCCCCCCCCCCCACCCATCCTGGAGTTCGGCCGTATCTTCCGCTGTGAAAGCCACCAAGTTCCTCCTCCATTTTCATAGAATCAAATCTCCAATGCTTCGAATATGCCTTCGGCCTTCTTGTTATTTAGAGATTCATTACAACGGCTGTGGAAACGTTGTCTGATGAAAACATTCAAAAAATTGTAGTAACTCCGTAATCTCAAGGGGAAAAGAGAGTACATGAGAAAGCTGAGGAACGATGCCCCTTCTGATCCCCGAAGAGGGAAAGCGAAGCGCTTGCACTACACCGCATTGTTCGGAACTTGTTAAAGAGAAGTTGGTTAGCGCTCTGACGCTTTGTATGTAAATACAGGGACAAGTCTGACGTCTGAATAGGCGAGATTAGGCGCCGCGGCGGACCCTTTGGTGGAATCCGTTATAGGGCTTGCTTGCCAGGGGAGATTTCGCAAAGGCCGGCCGGAGCGGGGTAGCTGCATGTAAATGCCTGCGCGCCGGCCGCCCGCGCCAAATAAGATTACGGAAACACTTCTCCGTGAAATACGCCGCGCCGGCGCGCAGCTCCCGCGCGCGTTAAAGTTAACGCCTCATTTGCGTGACGCGCTATCAGCAGACACCGTGCGTCTGGCCAATTAACGGACGCACCCGTCTGTTGTCTCACGCTACAGCCTTCCCTAGTGCAAGACGCACACCAAATGGGAAACAGCTGCAAGTATTGCTGGAGTATATTCGGTTGTCACCGTATTTCCATCAGGCTGAACGATGTGCCAGAAATACGGAACGTGAAGGTTGTCAACACACACACCCACGTCGTGCCTCATAACACTTCCTGAAATACTTGTTACATTATGTTTTTCTTAGCTTTTTTACTTTTAAGCTTGTTACGTTTAACTTAAATACAGGCTGTTTTCGTTTTTCTTTGGTTTACTACCACCCTCATCTAATATTTCTTTCTGGACGTTAGTAACTACTGACATCACGTAAGGGTCGATTCAGCTGCCCCTACTGATAGGTTTTATGCAACCTGCAACTCCTTCAAATTCCACGTGCAAGATTTTCATATTCTCTCGCTCACTATGTGCAAAATATTAGTGCTACAGAAAAAATGGAGAGACTCTTTTAGTAGGAAATTTAATGTACTAAATTATGTACTGTAATACGTTTTCACTATTGACCATAAATTTCGAATTATTCAAGAAAAACAAACAAAAGTTACTTTCAAAAGCGCTTTTCTAGCGTAACTCGGTAACGTGGCGTCCATCAAATCGTGTCGATGTATAAAATGTAACTGCATTAAATTTCCTACAAAACGATACTGTTCAGTTTTCTGTAAGACTAATAGTTTGCATAGATCGAGTGAGAGAGCATGAAAATCTCACACATGGTTTTTGAAAGCATTGCAGGTTTCATTAAATCTTACGGTAAGGGCAGCCCACATACCTACCGTAATTCTGATTGTCATCGTCATTGCTGTTTCTGCTATTAATTAGCACAACTTATCAGAGGAGCTTGCCTCCATCGCGGAGGCCGCTAACACAAGCCTTGGCGGGGGTGCACGACTCACGAGGTAAGCTGGTTCGGAACCCCTATGTTGAAAAATTTTCACTGTAATTGTTTGACCAGCAAGGAGGGCAGTTCGTCATCACCAGCCCTTGTGCCATTGTCCTGAATTAAATTCCAAACCTCTCCACAGTGTCTTCTTAAACGAGGGAATGTGACACTGTCGGTGGCGATCCTACTGTTGAACTGGGATGTTACTAGGCGGCCAGCTTGGTTCTATTCCAGAGCAGTATGCTGCGTGCCGGCAGCGGGTTTCACCCTCTCCCTTCCCTTCTTCTATAACAACATAAACCCAAAACCATACTGCATCATAGTAATCTACACAATACAGATACACACTTGACACTACATAAGAGGCTGGTGAAATGCAGCGGCAAGCCAACTCCACTAGGATCTCATCTCGAATGACGACGCAGGATTACTGGAACTGCTACCCTATACTCATTCTCTGAGAATGGGTCTATTTTGACCTGATATCATGGGCGTCCCGGGGGGGGGGGGGGGATATTATATCAGAAGATTTGCTATCAAATGAACAGCGTTAGAAGCCGTTTAACAACTGCAAATGCCATATTCTCTTTTCTGTGTGAGGTACTGGATGTATTAAGCAAAAGTTTTCGAACGCTATGCATATTTTTTTTGATTTAACAAAGGCGTTTGATTGTGTTGATCACAAAATATTGCCCCAGAAATTGGACCATTACGGAATACGGGGAGGAGCTCATAACTGGTTCACCTCTTACTTAGCAACAGACAGCAAAAGGTCATTATTCACAGTGTTGAGAATGACTGTGATGTGGGGTCTGGGTGGGTACAGTCAAATGGGGGGTGCCGCAGGTATCAGTGTTGGGGCCACTCCTGTTCCATACTTATATAAATGGTATGCCTTCTAGTATTGCGGGTAACTCTAAAATATTTCTGTTTGCTGATGACACTAGCTTGGTAGTAAAGTATGCTGTGTGCAACAGTGGTGCAGTTCGTGGCTTGTAGAAAATAAACTAACGCTAAATCACAGTATGACTCAGTTTTTACAGCTTCTAACGCTAAATCACAGTAAGAGTCAGTTTTTACAGCTTCTAACACAGAATTCAACACAACCCGACATTTTAATTTCACAGAAAGGCCATATTATTAGTGAAACTGAACAGTTAAATTTTCTAGGTGTTCAGATATATAGTAAACTGTCGTGGAAAGCCCACGTTCAGGATCTTGTTCACAGACTTAATGATGCCTTTTTTACTATTCGAACGGTATCTCAAGTAAGTGATCGTTCGACACGAAAATTAGTCTACTTTGCTTATTTTCATTCGCCTCTATTGTGCGGTATTATATTTTGGGGTAACTCTTACCATTCTAAAAGGATGTTTTTGGCTCAGAAACGGTCGGTGCGAGAAATAAGTGGGGTAAGTTCGAGAACCTCATGTCGACCCTTGTTCACGAGGCTGGGTGTTTTGACATTGGCCTCTCAATATATACATCCCTTACTGTCATTTCGTTAACAATATCTGTTTATTCCCAAGAATAAGCAGCTTTCACTCAATTAATACTGGGCAGAAATCAAAGCCGCATTTGGATCGGACTTCCTTAACTCTTGCGCAGAAAGGTGTGCAGTATACTGCTGCATCCATTTCCAACAAGCTAACACAAAAATTCACAACTCTTAGCAGTAATCCATGCGCTTTCAAATCAAAACTGAAGAGTTTCCTCATCGTTCACTCCTTCTATTCTGTCGAGGAGTTCCTTGAAAAACGAAGCTAATTCTTGTTGTATTGTTGATTGCGTGTACTTAAAGTTATGGGGTTCACAGACATTTTATTTTTATCTATTATTACTTTTACGTTGTAATTTCATGTACTGACACATTCCATGACCTTGGAGATTTGCTCCTAAATTTTATGCTAAGGTCTAGGGAGTGGGGCCCTTGACTCCACCACCTCTCTGGAACATTGAGTAGAGATTGTTTCTTCGCCAGAGAATTCCCAGACATTCTAAACTCATCTCACTACAGACTGTCATTACAGACATGCGAATGTCTGATGCAGCCCTCTTTGAGTCTATTATGTTCTCGCAGCTAGCGCCTGGACTCATCGACTGTATCTCATGACCCACAAAACCATTCTGAGGCGTGGACAAGAATCTCAGGGGCATATGCTACTACTTCTTGGACGCCGTATGCAATGTTCTTGCAACAAACCCCACTGGCAAACTCTCAGGCACAGAGCAGCAGGAGAAGACTGGACAAGGTACATGAGATAACAGGGGAGAGTATTACAGAAAACCGCTAATTAAGTCTTTATAAGGCAGAGCCATGACAAAAAGAATGGGAAACATCTGACAAGGGCCATCGAGTCTTTTCCTTCTTCCCAAACATCTGAGAACGGTTTATGGTGAGAAACATTGATCTAATTTGCGGTATCGTACACTTCCTGACGGGCCATGGTCCTTAGCCTACACACCTGCACCTCTTTGGCCTCAGCGAAAATGGAACATGCGCTTGTGAGGAACAAGGTTCCTCCGAACACGTAACACTACAATGTGGCACACTCACACGTGTATGACCGAAGACAGAAATCGAAGACAGCTTTAACAGATCCACTGACGAAATATCCAGACTGTTGCACCAGACCTGTATTTATTCGCTTCTTAAGAATATAGTAAGTTTTTTCGTTTTCCAAAATTTATTTTACGTACCGCATGTGTTCTTTTCTAATTAACAACGCATTTATGTAACAGAGAGGATAAATAATAGCACTGATAATAGCTTCGGAAAAAGTAGAAAGACCATCTCTGCAACTTTGTTACTCGTTTTTCTAGCATAACGTGAACGACCGAATTGACTATGGCCTTAGGAAATGACTGTGGGTTTAGGAAATGACTATGACCTTAGGAATCGCTGTGTAACTTGTGTTTGTTTAGCTGTCACAATGTTCACGGGAAGTTACGTCATATTGGTCAGTGCAGATGAGTTTTGCGCTGACCTAAAGTCAACGCAGACACAAACCTTGCTAAACAGTGCTAAAGCAGATTCCTCAACCTTTTCCTCTTGTCGATTCCCCTAACTAGCTTTGCAGATTCAGAAATGCAGAGTATTTAGTTTTAAAAAGCTAATCGTTAGATTGGCCCCAAAGAACGTATTCATGTTATAGATTAGGTGTGTTTGCTTCAGTAGCAGCAGAGTTTCTGTGCAAAATCATCAGTCGCCTGAATAGTAAGGAGTTTTCTGAAATAATAATACACATATTTTTATCTAATTGATAGTTCGTAGCATGCGCGGCATTGTCGATTTTGTACGAAAGAATTTTAATTCTCATATGGTTCAAAAGAATCCGTCATTTAAAATTTGTGTAAATAATGTATTACAATTTTATAGACGTTTTACGCTTTTTCATGAGCAAAATCCTACGCTTTATGTAGCCATTAACACAAATCAATGAGATCCAGAACGCGTCCTGAGGCAGGTCTGTCGTGCCTTCCGAGTAGACTGCAAAAAATACTCGATAGCGTAGTTAATCTCTCCTGAATGCCTATAAGTAGATTTGAAACAGTAATTTCTACAAAGAAAGCTCTCTTTTATAACATAGTGTGTCATTTGAGCAAAACGAGGTGAAAGAGGGGAGAAGTGGCGTCGATTAAAATCGAGTGCGGTATTCGGTATCGACTCCTCTCCGATGGCTAACAACGTTAGACAGCAGATATTACTATTTAACGTGTCTAATATGTCAGTAAATGAGATTATTCTCAAGTCAGTTACGTAACCTACTCAGAATATCATTTCTGCTGTTGTAGATGTACACTGTGGCGACAAAAGACGTGGGGTAGAGTCATGCAGAAATACAGACGCGTAGTATCGCGTACACAAGGCGTAAAAGCGTAATGTATTGGCGGAGCTGTCATTTATGGGTCATTCCATTTCGGAAGTCTATCGCGAATTTATTATTCTGAGATCCACACTGTCAAGAATGTGCCGAGAACACCAAATTTAAGGTATTAGCTCTCACCACGGTTAACACAGTGGCCGACAGCCTTCACTTAATGACTGAGAGCAGCGGCGTTTGCATAGAGTTGTCAGTGCTAACAGACAAGCAGCACTGCTTGAATCAGTGAGAAAGGTACGATGAACGTATGCGTTAGAACAGTGCCCCGAAATTTGGCGTTAATGGGCTATGGCAGCAGACGACCGAAACAAAGGGTATTGCTAACAGCACGACAGCGCCTGCAGCCCCATTTCTGCGCTCGTGACCATATTGGTTGGGCCTAGACGACTGAAAAACCGTGGCCTGGTTAGACGAGTCCCGATTTCAGTTGGTAAGAACTGATGGTAGGGTTCAAGTTGACGCAGACCCCATGTAGCCATGGACCTAAGTTATCAACGAGGCACTGTGCAAGCTGGTGGTGGTTCCATAATGATGTGGGCTCTGTTTGCATGGAATGGACTGGGTCCTATAACTGAACAGACGACTCGAAATGGTTACATTTGGCTGTTTCGAGACCATTTGCAGCCATTCATCAACTTCATGTTCCCAAACAAGGATGGAACTGCCACTGGGGCACAATTACTGTTCGCGATTGGTTTGAAGAACATTCTGGACAATGCGAGCGAATGTTTGCCCACCCAGATCGCCCAACATGAAGCCAGCGGAATATTTATGGAACATACTCGAGAAATCAGTTCGAGCACAAAATCCTGCACTGGCAACACTTCCGAATTTTTGGACGGCTATAGAGGCAATACGGCACAATATTTCCGCAGAGGACTTGCGTTGAGTCCGTGCCACATCGATTTGCTGCAGTACGCTGGGAAAAAGGAGGCCTGACATGATATTAGGAGGTATCCCAGAACTTTTTCTACCCCAGTGTGTGTGCACCTAACAGCGATGTTTACTAGTTCACGTCATCAGCGGCCAGAAATCAGTTAACACCATTCACTGTCATATAATTTCTATCGATTAAAGTAGTCCTATCATCCACATCGTCTGGGACCTTCTTAGAGTATGCGTATAATATGTACACAGTGAACAACTTATACTTTAGAAGCGCATTTCGCATGTAGGACCTTCACTGTATTCTATATTATGTGTTTTAGCGATAACCATTAAGGGCGATTTGTTATTCCAAGAGTCGGGACCCCCTCATAATCAGCTTAACAACAGTATGCCAAGGAGCCAACAATGGAAGCCTGCTTGACACAAAAGAAAACCTTTTTTCCCGTCTTTTTTGTTGCGTATTACAACGACTCAAAAACCAGAAGGAAAGAATGCCTCATAAAGGACCCTCAAAAAGGATCGAAATTTGCGTTCCATAATAGTCGTTACTGGGCGACGCACGTTGGTTTGACTCGTAAGTTTACATGAAATTTGGAGCCGTTATTAACCAATTAGACTTTCCTATAATTCAGTATTCGTGCGTCGAGTTTCTTGCGCTGTTATAGCCTTTGATTTTGAGTATCTTTAACATGGGACTGCATTTAAAACGGCTAGCTGGCACCAGGAACTGCGTGTTGCCCCGATATCACAGCTGACAATGTCGCGTTCCTCAAGGCTGCGATAAGCGTTGAGCTTGAGCAATATCAGAGACACAGTGCTCTCAGACTGTTCCAGATTCCAGAGGACAACAAATAATGGTGCTTTATGAGATAAGAACAAGTCAACACATGCAACCATTAGTTCCACCTTTGCATCCATATTGTTACTATGGAACATACAATGCTGAAAAAAAAAATAGTACGCTGGAAAGACGACGTCGATATTGATCCGATGATGACATATGGCACCAGTGCGATAGTAGATGTACTGATAATGGTTCCAGCGTTGTCCCCCGACAGATAGCGTAGTGGTATAGCTAACAGAGAGCCATCTGTGTCTACCCTTAAATATGGAATGCTCTCAGCGATGCATTCGTGCTTCCTGCAACTTGTAAGGTGGCGTGGTCTCCTGACCTTAATTTCTTACATATTCCGTCCTCACAATTGTACTCCGCACATCAAGACGCTTCATTCAAACCACACTCGATAAGGTAGAGTCAATTTTCTATGAATTCATGTAAGTGATATGCAAATCTAATAAGTAAATTACAAGTGCACACCGGGGTTGATAAAAGTCGAGGCTGGCGTACACAACACGACGGCGACAGGAATTTTCGTTCTAAAGAGGAAACCAGCTTGCATCAAAGACCGTCCCTTCAGAGGGCTGGGACTATAACATACCTACTTCGGCTGAAGCGACCGTCCAGAGAGAAGACAGCTTTTGCCAGAGCGAAGGGATAACGACCCCCATGGTGACTTAAAAGCAGATTCCACTACATTGTGTGGGAGCCCCCAGAAGATGCATTTTTTCACGGACCGACTGCATAGTTACGGAGTTCTCACAGGAAGACAGTATACGCCTAACGGAGATGCTACAGATTTCCGCATTGGTCGACTTATACGAAACGTCATTCTCCCGTTTAAAAGAGCAACGCTGATTGGCGGAATATTTCTGATGAAAAGAGTCAGAGGAGTGAGGGAAGGCAGCGAATAATATACCCTTGCAACTTTTCCAGAAAAAGGGGCCATTCCACTGTCGCTCTTGGAGTGGGAACACGTAATGAGAGCGAGTGCGCACGTACGTGTACGCAAAGAGCGAGGAACAAAGTCTCTCCTCAGTACTTCCCTGGGAGAGCACCTCTGTTGTTAGCAAATCGGAGTGACACTCTATATTCAGTCGCTCGTGATTAAGCGTTGTTCACTGTGTTGGCTGGCGCACTTATTGTGCGGTGTGAACACGGTCAGAGTCCTAGTTAAACGCCTGCGAGCGAGTATTGAGTGGAAACACGGTGGACTGGTTATCTGACCGGTGTACCACGCCAATAGTTAGACTAGGGGCGGATAGGAGGCCTTGACTTCATCAAGGTGTAGGGAGAGTTTGATTGGCGAAGGTCAATCCAGATAGAAAGAGATAGTTGTGTTATTTATCAGCAGCGAGTGACGCAGGCAGCAGTCATCGCATCTCACGGTATTGTGCGCTACAGCGTATGCGAGCCCCATCTGTCCTCCCTAACAGTACACTCCACTACATTTCTCACGCGACAGCCGTGACTGTACCTAGAAAAGTTATTCAAGTTGTGTAGGCGCAGCTCTCAGCCATTCTGCCGAGTAAATAACATTCTTAAGGAAATGGGAGAAAAGAACCTTTCAATACTTTGTAAAATAATAGCATTCCTATCCATAAGAGGCAATCTACTGTTCCGAAGAGAACCCGGAAATTTATTAATTTTTTATAAGAAAAAGTTTCACTTAATTTCTCAGAACTTTTTTTTGCAATAAATAATATTTTTCGTTCGTTTAATGTTTTTCTTACGCTAAATAGCAATACTCCTGTACCCAATTATCCCATTAGTTACGTAAGAATATTGAATATTTTTGTGTCTTATCCTTACAGCGGACGACTCCAGAAGATATTTGTTGCTGAATGTTTTTCAAGCAGTTCTTGTTGGTACATTAGGAGCATCTGTCTGACTTCTGTAGTAGTGTGAGGTGGAAATTGTTTCTTGTAGGAGCCAAACCGTACTTGTTGGACCAATCCATTGCGCAACTTGACAGAATAAAACCCTCACACACTCGCAAACTAAAGAGTGTGTTTGAAATGGGGTCAAACTGTGGCCTTCCGAGTGGTGGTATGGACTTTTCGGAGAATTTCCAGAGAAGTTGGTCGTGCTGCGTCAGTTGTACAACGAAGCTCGTATCAGTGGTCACGTGAACATTCTCACACCTGTAGACGAGATTCTCGACTCCCACACAGCACAGACACCCACCAGGCTCATCATATTGTAAGGACAGCAGGGGTAGACTGTTCAGTTACCACAGCTAAGAGGGCCCGTGAGCCCAGACATGTAAGCGTGAACTGTTGCGAACCAGTTATTAGCTGTGGGGCTATAGCCACGCGCATTTCCAGCCCGTCTTCCATTCACGCCACAGCATCGACGTGCGTGGCTCAACTGGCGCCGTCAGAAGATCAGTTGGGAGATGGAATGGCGCACTGTATAGTCTGGGAGACGAGTCTTTGGTATTGACAGCTCGGTAGCGTCTTTCCGTTGCCTAGCGACCGCAGGCAGGCAGCCAATGACGGCGTGACTTTGAGCGGGTAGCAAGGGCCACGTTGCCGCTCTGAAACCCGGTCGCGCGCGCTTATGAAGCTTACCAGTGTCTCGCGTGCAGGCGGTGCGGTCGTTCGTCGTATGTCTGAAGTTGAATTCGCAGTTTATTTCGTTTTTGTTGTTTTTAGTGTTTCTTTGTTTATGTTTCGTTGTAAACAATGTCTAGTGCGGCGGGTAGTACCAGCCCAACACAAGAAGTGAAACGGAGGAAGAAAAGTGTGCTACACACCCAGGCCCGTGAATTCGTGTGCTCTGTGAGGGATTACTTTGAGAAAGAAAAGGACAAAGGTGGGCCCTTAATTCCTGTTGTTCAGGTTGTGAAGAGAACTGCAGCAGCACTGAAAATAAGTAAGAACACTGTTGTAAAGATAGGGAAAGAACAGTATAGTGTAGATTGTGACGAGAGTGGCACAACAAAGCTGCACACACCAGGAAAGAAGCGACCGAGAAATAAGCAGGTGACAGCTTTGGACGATTTTCAGAAAGACGCTATTCGTCGTCATATATGCAGCTATTATAAGAGAAGGGAACATCCCACTCTATCTAAATTACAGGTGTCGCTTCAGAAAGACGATATTTTTAAAGGGAGCAACTTTTCATTGCGTAAAGTGTTGAAAGACGTAGGCTTCAGCTATTCACTGTTTAACGGACGCAAAATATTAATGGAAAGGACAGATGTAGTTGCATGGCGGTGCAGATTTCTGCGCAGAATCATGGGTGTGGAATTCGAAAGTATAGTGTGGTTAGATGAAACTTGGGTCAATGGCAGCCATTCTTTACGTAGAGGCTGGAATGATGGAACGCCCGAGGGGACAATGGCAGTGCCTGTTGGCAAAGGAGGGCGTATTATTGTCTTACATGCAGGAACATCGAAAGGTTTTGTGCCAAACTGCTTGAAAATGTTTCGGTCAAAAAAGACGGGAGATTACCATGAAGAAATGAACAGTGTAGTATTTCAAGAATGGTTCGAGACATCGCTTATGACGAATCTGACAAGTCCATCAGTGATTGCTATGGACAATGCGGCTTATCATTCCGTTGTTCACGATAAGGCACCAACCTTGGCAACAAAACAAGACGATATCATTCAGTGGTTGAAACGGCGAAAAGTAGATTTCAGAGAAGATTTAAGGAAGGCGGAACTGCTCGAAATTGTGGCACAAAAGAAACCCCAATTTCCAACATATGTAATTGACGAGATTGCTAAAAGGCACGGGCATGAAATCGTTCGGCTTCCTCCATACCACTGTCACTTCAATGCAATTGAAGGAGTGTGGGTGCAGATAAAAAATTACATTGCTGCAAACAATAAAAAATTCACGATCTCTGAAGTGGAAACTCTCCTTCCAGCAGCTATCAATAAAGTGACAAGCGAGACGTGGGCTAAAATTGTAAACAGCACTGCAAGTGCCATCAGAGAGGCGGCCAAAACCGAAGGGGTTGTGGAAGAATGCATCGAAAATTTAATTATACATCTGGGAGAGAGCAGTGATAGTTCGAGTAGTGCTGAGGAAGACAATGTCAAATCAGATTCTGACAGTGATGTGAGTGGTGTTTTTCCATTACAGTAACTACAACGTATTCAGGAATGTAAGGAGGGAGTATGCTATCGATCTACAACCAGATCATCATATTGTGAGTACTTTCTTCAGATTATAACTCTTAACACACTGACCAATTATTCTGTAGCTTGTAGTAGAACAAATTAATAATGCTAATACTTAACAATGGAAACCAAAACTGCTAATGTTCAACAACTTGCGAAAATAGTTTTCGTTTCAGTTGTGAAGTTTAACAAATAACTTTATTATGTTTCAGCATCTTAGATACTTGTACTAAATAGCTCTTATCAGTTTTCGAGTTAATATATTTCAGGCATCAACTTTAAATAAATTCACGTGTACCAATACGACTTGTATTTTGTCTCGCTTTTATTTCTGCTGCTAGAGAATGCGTGTAGCAGACAGGGCGCCGCGTGCTGTGAGCCACGTTCGGCAACAGCGCCGTCTGCCCGCCGGAACTGTCAGTACCAATCACTCGTCTCACGGACTATAGTCATCGTCAGCAATGAAAACAGATTCTGCCTGCACGCAAGTGGTGGTCGTTTCAGCATACGACGTAGACCTGATGAGCGCTTTCTTGTAGTGTGCATCGTCCGAGACACACTGGGTCCATCCCAGGGCTTATAGTATGGGGTGGGATAAGCTACAACTCTCGTTCACCTTTGGTGTTTCTGGTGGGGACGCTAACCAGCGCACGATACGTGCTGAATGTTGTTAGAGCCGTTCTTTTATCGTTCCTGCAACAGGAATGTGATGTTACAATGAAATGAATACCCTTAGCTGCTTACAGGCGTTGACATACGTCAACAGGGACAGATGAAAATGTGTGCCCCGACCGGCACTCGAACCCGGGATCTCCTGCTTACATGGCAGACGCTCTATCCATCTGAGCCACCGAGGACACAGAGGATAGCGCGACTGCACGGATTTATCTCTGGCACGCCTTTTGCGAAAGCCACATTCTCAACGTATTGCCCCACACTACATTCGTAGTGCCCCCGCCCATTATACTCATTACTCGCGGCGCGTTGCCGATTCCCGTAAGAGTTCGGGTACTGTATGTGCATTCGAACAGAAGAAGAAGATGGTCAAGTGGCCGGTGAGCCATAACTATATACATACAAAGATGGTATTTGTTCTTTCGGACCATCTTAGTATATATATATGGAAGGTGATGTGTTGTTCCAACAGGATAACGCTTTCCCATGCACTGCCCGAGAACCGCAACGTGCTCTGCAAGACGTGCAGCAACTTCCCTGGCAAGTACATCTCCGTATTTGTCTCCAGTCGAGCACGTGTGGCATAAGATGGGGCGAGAAGTGACTCATGCGACTCGTCAGCCAACAACTCTTACAGAACTACATGAGCAGGTCGAGCAGGCGTGGCATAACGTATCCCAGAACGGTATTCGCCATCTATACGATCGGCAGATTCCAAAGTCAGCGCCTGCATTGCCGCCCGTGGGGGCTACGCCACGTAGGGGAACCCGGGGCGGAACGGGATACTTAATGTTAAACAATTTGTATAAAGTAAGGGAACACAAGGAAACACTTCTTAAAGTGGAAAAAACACCCCGTAGTGCAACCCAATGTACCTTATTTTAAAATCACTTAAAACAATACATTTTTTACAATTTTTCAAAAAAGTCTTACATATTTCCCGTTCCGCCCCACCCACGGGGCAGAATGGGATAAGGGTATTTTTTGTTAAATTATTGCATAAACGTTGAATTTGAATTACGAATATTGTATTACACTATGACAAAATGTTGTATAACAGGCAATTCGGACTAAGAAATGTGTAATTTAAATAATTAAAAATTCATTCTTCAAAATGAGAAAATATTTTAATGTCATTCTGAAAAACGTACAATGCTTAATAACCACCAAACCACTAACTACTAGCCCTTTCGACAATAGTCACAAATCAGTATTTCCTCTTCATTTTCACTGTCTATGCCAGCACATGAATTTTGTGCCCACTCTGGCATGCGACCCAGCCCTCATTAGAAACGGAGTATAGGTCCCCACAGTAGAGATACTCAGCATCCTCTCTCTCTGATTCTCTCTTCTCCACCATTTTCTTCCTTTTATTTTTCTTAAGGTCTTTGAAGTCCTCTGTTTTGGTTTTTTTGTGTGTACAGTTTGATATTTTTGTCTTAAGTTGCATTGCACCTGACGTCTCTGTCCTGACATTGTTTATATTTGTGCACCCTCCTCCTTTCTGTAGGTCTACTTTACGTGCGACAGCATTCTGCAATTCCTTCTTATAAGGAGAATCTGTTAATATGACGGTTTTTCCTTTTCGTTTGGAGTCCACCGAGTATTTTGACAGATTAGTGGGATTGGAATGACAGCTTCGGGCGATATCTGGAAAGCTGAGTTGTTCGGCGAACATGGCTGGTTGGGAGAGTCTGGCATCCATGAACATCCAGGCTGGCTTTGCTTTCTACTTGCATCAATATATGACGGGGCAGAACAGGACACTATCCCATTCTGCCTCGTCCCGTTCCACCCCAAGAGCACTTTTGAGGTTAACAACTTTTATGGAGTGTAATAACTGACGTATTTAAACGCATTATATAACTAAAGTATAACAAATGCCATGCACTTTAAGGGAATGTGTCATTTTATGGTATACAATTAACAATTAACAGCTTATCTGGCGTTGAAATTCACCAAATGTTAGAACAACACAAGCGGTAACGTGACGGACAACAATTCACTTAGATCTCACACTTCAAACTAAATCAGAATGGCTGCCCTCACTTCCCTTCCATTCGGAGAAATAGTTACATGCCCATACAACAGGTTGCAACACTGTCCAGTCTAGACAAGAGCAATTTCCCATTGTGCCCCGCTATCCCGTTTTGCCCCGAGTCCCCCCCACTAATACGGGTGTTTCAGCATGGGTCGATACTTACTATCTCAGAACCGCTTGTGCTATTAACCTGTAAAAGTAATCAGTTCATGTACTCCATATGCACAGTTATACCCATAAATCTTGAGCGAACTAGAAACTTCTAAAAGGGTGTACTAACTTGCTTCCTCTGTCAGTGTATTTAACTATAATAATATGTGCCTGGGTTGAAACTTCAATATTAGCAACAAAATATTTTCAGCTTATACAAAACAAATGTATGTTTCAAATTTTTTCTGTCCTTCAGAGTCGTCGCGAAAGTTGTTTTTAACCCGTTGCCAGCGAACTGAAGTCGTACGATACCCTTGGCAGCGGCGGTTGTGTTGACAGTTCGGGTGAAGCGGTCTATATCCCGACGAATCTCTGTAAGAGTTCTGAAGGGAACGCCATGCAATGCTTCCTTCAATTTAGGGAACAAGTTGGAGTGACAAGGGTTTAAGTCCCGGGAGTATTGTGGGTGGTCCAGCACTTTCCAGTCTCACCTAGCGAACGAATCAGTCACAACTTCCTCCATATGCGATCGAAAATTGTTCTGCAAAATGACCGACGCGTCTTGCAGGAAGTGTCGGCGCTTCTTGCTCTAAGCTGTTAATTTTTGTAACAAAGTCGCCGACCAGCTTGAAGCAAAGAGCGGCGACAGTTCCTACAGGACTCATCCTTATTTTGCAGGCCAATGTAGGGGCCCATATGGTGCAAGTTGTGACTGATTTGTTCTACAGGAGGGACTGCGAAGTGCTGTACCACCCACCATACTCATCGGACTTAAACCCTTGTCACCTAATTTGACTCTTAAATTGAAGGAAGAGCTTCTTTGCATTCGTGGGAGAATAGACAGAAGTCTGAAATTTGGCTCAAAGGTGCCCAAAACTTTCCTCTGTAAAGGTGCAAAAGTGCAGCGCCCTGGATCGTCACCCCGAACTGGGCAATACTTCAGACAGCATGATGTCGACACATGCGAAATAAACGCCAGAGCTCAGAATTTCACGTGAGGTGCAAGGTGGGTTAATGATGTAACATTGGCACCAAATTTTACTACAATACTTCACAACACCAATGTGGACTTGTCACACGATGGGGAGGTCGCCACAGTCCCTCTCACCACATTTCATCCCTCCTTTTGATGCCTCTGCGATGGAGGTCGCCCAGCGTTGTAATCGCATTGTTTTCATATGGCGGCCGAGTAAAACATTTCAGACACACCGCCGCTCAGAATCGACGTGTAAAGCCCTGAAGGTGGCACAAAGGGCATCAATGAAATCACACCATCCAGTATACAGAGAAGTTGCAGCATTAGAAAATTGCAGCGAAATGCAAGAAGATAGGCACTTGGTGCAGGGAGTGGCAACTGACCCTTATCATAGACAAATGTAATGTATTGAGAATACATAGAAAGAAGGATCCTTTATTGTATGATTATATGATAGCGGAACAAACACTGGTAGCGGTTACTTCTGTAAAATGTCTGGGAGTAGGCGTGCGGAACGATTTGAAGTGGAAAGATCACATAAAATTAATTGTTGGTAAGGCGGGTGCCAGGTTGAGATTCATTGGGAGAGTCCTTAGAAAATGTAGTCCGTCAACAAAGGAGGTGGCTTACAAAACACTCTTTCGACCTACACTTGAGTATTGCTCATCAGTGTGGGATCCGTACCGGGTAGGGTTGACAGAGGAGATAGAAAAGATCTATAGAAGAGTGGCGCGTTTCGTTACAAGGTTATTTGGTAACCGTGATAGCGTTACGGAGATGTTTAGCAAACTCAAGTGGCAGACTCTGCAAGAGAGGCGCTCTGCATCGCGGTGTAGCTTGCTGTCCAGGTTTCGAGAGGGTGCGTTTCTGGATGAGGTATCGAATGTATTGCTTCCCCCTACTTATACCTCCCGAGGAGATCACGAATGTAAAATTAGAGAGATTCGAGCGCGCACGGAGGCTTTCCGGCAGTCGTTCTTCCCGCGAACCATACGCGACTGGAACAGGAAAGGGAGGTAATGACGTTGGGTGGCTTGCGGAGTATAAATGTAGATCTAGATGTAGATTGAGGATTAATTTCACAGGCGAAAACGACAGTTCGTAGTGCGATGAGAAACAGGGCAACGTTCTTGACAGTGTTCGACGCTGCAAACACCCTACTGACGTTTCATTCCTGAACTAAGAACATCGTAGACCAGCACCCCCACTAAACATGACTGTATTCCTTAGGAGTGAAGTGAAACCGCAGTTTTCGCTCTGGAGTACATGGTGGAACCACTAGGAACTGTTCGAACTGTTCATATCCGTTCGACGAAATGTGAACGTGATCTGAAGCAGCGATGGGAGCTTATCCTTTTTACCGCTTGTGTTTCACGTACTCCTGTGGTGTGATCATGGAGATCACATGCGTGAATAAAACAGCAAGGCGTCCGGTAGACGTCAGCAGTATAAAACATTGTCAAGATCGTCGTCCCGTCGCTCATCGCACTGCAAACTGTTGTTAAATGGTTCAAATGGCTCTGAGCACTATGGGACTTAACTGCAGTGGTCATCAGTCACTTAGAACTACTTAAACCTAACTAACCTAAGGACATCACACACATCCATGCCCGAGGCAGGATTCGAACCTGCGACCGTAGCGGTCACGCGGTTCCAGACTGTAATGCCTAGAACCGCTCGGCCACTCCGGCGGGCAAACTGTTGTTATCCACTGCGAAATGTGTGGTTGGTTGTCTGGTTGATTTGGTGGAAGGGAACCAAACGGCGAGGTCATCGGTCCGATTGGACTACGGAAGGGTAGGGAGAGAACCCGGCCGTGCCATTTCAAAGGAACTATCCCGGCATTTGTCTGGAGCAATTTACGGAAATCACGCAAAACCTAAATCAGGATGGCTGGATGCGGGTTTGAAGAGTCGTCCTCCCGAGTGCGAGTCCAATACGCTTACCACTGCGCCATCTCGCTCGGTGAAATATGTGGGACTCAACGCTCCAAGGGAAGGGGTACTTTACTTGACACCCTATTTTTCCGCCTCCTAAAGCACTTTCGCGTCGATTCTGGGTAGTAGTGTGTATGAAATTTTTTCCTCGGCCACCCATAACAAAACGTGTGAATTCCATCTTAGAGGCGTCAAATGCAGCCGTGGAATGTGAGTAAGGGGGGATGTGACGACTTTCTCATAGCGTGGCATGTCCACGGTTGTGCAGAATTGTGGTGAAATTTGGCACCACTGTGACATCATTAATACTCATTACACTTCACTTGAAATTCAGAGCTCGCGACCTTTTTTCGCATGTGTCAACATTTTCTACTTGAAGCTTCGCCGAGCCCGAGAGTGACGTCAAAGGATACCACTCTTTTGCACCAACACAAAGAAAGAAAGTGGCTATCTTTGAGCAAAATTTCAAACTTATACGTCGTAATAGGAAATAATTATGGGGTTTCGAAAAAGTGAACTATAATTCTGTTGTGCTGTGTATTTGCAACGAAATCCACAAACATATTCGTAGCTCTCGAATAGTCACGTCCAAGAAATAGTTTTCATAACTTCCTCACTGGAATGTCCAAGAAAAAAACCGTAACCGACTGAATGAAGAGACTTTAAAAGCCTCAATGCGTCTGAACTTGCAGCTGAGGCACAAGCAATAGTTTGGGAGACGACTTCCATACACTTGTCGAACATAAACAGTAGACATCGTGGATTTACTAACAAACCTATTCGACGGTATGTCAAATATGCTCCCCAAAAGGATGGAAAAAGAGAAGGAAATCTACACCTTTGCTAACTAACGACTTAACACAGATGAATCTCAGAGAGGCGCATACAAACTACACACTACTTCTGAAAATTATGTTGCTTACTGGGAGAAGTGTAACAGACTCATTCAAGCTGTGAAAAATGCTCAGCTCAGATCTACATATACATTTACCGACAACAGACATAGACCGGGCGTCCTATAAAAAAACTTGCATAATTTTGGCACAGGCAAAGAAAATGTGCCAACTGATCTTATTACCCCATTCCGGCACTTCACTTTACCAACATCCACAGCTGAACAGCAAACCAAAGAAAGACTTATTTATTACTTAATGGGGATAAATGGTAGCAATGAAAAATTCTCTCTTCAGCATATTACTGACAGTCCCGTCAAAAAATCCATCGTATGTCTACTGGACATGATAGCATCACACATCAAATGATGGAGCTTTTTATTGACCCACGATCGTCCACAATAACAGTTTTTCTCAACCAGTCACTATAAAGATAGCTATAAAATAGTCGAATGCTGACCTGTGTCTGTTATCAACCTGGACGCAGAGTATAGGATTAATGCTCAATTCACCCAAAAATCCTGATTTTCGTTCGGGCTCATTAGCCCGAAATATCGGTAATCCCTAGCATCTTCCATGACAATGAGGCAAATAAAAATTTCTCTCCCTCAGTAAACAGCCTGGGGTTAATAACAGATGAAAACATAAACTTGTCTGAGCACTCAGTTACAGTGGATAAGAAGACATAGGCATCGCTCCATCCCTGCAAAAAGATAAGAAGTTCATTCGTTTTTATCTTAAACAGAAAGTTGTACAAAAGCTTTTACTTCGAACTGTAAATTACAGCTATGTTACACTGCAGGGTCTTTGTCAGAGAAGGTTACAGCGCTTAGAGCCGGTGATGAAGGCCTGAGTATGTAAAATCTGTGACGTTTGATTTTTCTTATCGTATCTCACAATCTTATACTCATACATCTTATCCTGGCTATATGAAGACAAACGTAGAGATTTCCTAGATACTCTTTCGTGCTCTACCGTCTTATCAACGAATACAGTCCTCAAAACTCCTCGACCTGACCCTCTCCATCATCACATCATCCTTGACCTGAACGGTCTTGTCTGAACAATACAGACAGAAACACTCGTCCCACCAGAGTGCAAGATGCCACGCTTTTACGCTCCACTCGATGTTATGTGCCTGGTACTGGTTGGCCTTCAGTAGCCGTAACGCTCCCTGTTATTCCAGTACGTCATGCAGATTCAATTTACGCAACGGTATTTTTTCTTTACTGGCACTCGCACACGAATAACAGGCGCGGGTCATTGCAAAATAAGTCAGTAGAAGGTTTACTAATTATGAAATTTCTTAGCCAACGGAGTCCAACAGGGTCCCTGGTTTCTTTAGCTAAGGATTACGCTTCAGTTTCATTTACATATAGGTTATATAGCGAGATTATTTAGATTACACACGACACAGGTTTCGAACATTCATAGGTGGGCTGCAGGATAGCTTGAAACGAAAAGGAACGTTGATTAATCTGACCCCCGCGTTCTCAAACTTCAGCAATATCTCCATCGACCGTGCTACGAGTGTCGGATGCGAATGCAAATGGGGTTAATAAACTTTACTTGCAGCTTCATGAGCAAAAACCTGCGTCCGCCAGCGTAGGCGGACACACAGCAGGAAACTATCGTCAGAAAGCTCATAATCCCTTTTAATCTCGCGTGGGCAGTCATTCATAATCGCGGAAAGGGTTGACAAAAAAGGCACTTGCATATAAACGCCTCAGTATCTAAATCCCATACGATTCACTACGCCTTTTGCTCCAAGCGTGACGCCGGATTTACTAACGAAACTCATCTAATTACATAAAATAAACTCCGAAAATATCCCCAGAATTCATTTATTGTAGACGATGAATCGCTTTAATAAGAGGGGCATTCAATACGTAAAGTAACATATTTTTTTCTGAAAGTAGGTTGCTTTTATTCAGGATTTCAACGCACCACATTATTCCCTACTCTTTTTGCTACAAAACCCTATTTTCAACATAATCTCGGTTCAATGTGACGGCCTTGCCACCTTACTGGGACGGCCTGTATGTTCGCATGATACGATTCTATTGGTCGACATCGGAACCAGACTCCTGGTGCGTCAGTAACTTCAAAAATGGTTCAAATGGCTCTGAGCCCTATGGGACTTAACTTCTGAGGTCATCAGTCCCCTAGAACTTAGAACTACTTACACCTAACTAACCTAAGGACATCACACACATCCATGCCCGAGGCAGGATTCGAACCTGCGACCGTAGCCGTCGCGCGGTTCCAGACTGTAGCGCCTAGAACCGCTCGGCCACTCTGGCCGGCACACACACCTTTGGGTACCCCAGCTGATGGACTAGCCTGTGAGCACTACCATCATAGACATTCAGTTGTGGAGTGAGGCGTTTGATTGTGATCCGTGCACGGCCTCGAGTGAGAGTGTCCACACGCTCCAACATTGCCGAAGTCACAGACGTGTCCACTGACCGGCACGAGGGAGATCGGACAGGTATGAGCGACCTGTTTGCGATGATGACGGACGCCTAGCTGAATGACACACCGTAATTTTGTTCACTGCCGGGTCTTCATAGACATTTTGCAAGCTTGAAGCTAAAATCTTCTGGGTCATTAAGCCGCGTCGTATTTCTTCTAAACTGATCGACGTTTCGACCCCTCTGCGGGGATCTTCCTCAGGATCTTCTGGTGTCCACTGCTGCTAGAACAGTGTTCTAGCAGTAGTGGACACCAGAAGATCCTGAGGAAGATGCAGCAGAGGGGTCGAAACGTCGATCATTTTAGAAGAAATATGACGCGGCCTAATAACCCAGAAGATTTTACTTCAGTGAAAACAGCCACGAAAGCCTGCAGACTTACATTTTGCAAGCTTCTACGAATATCTGAGCTGCCCTGGTTCTTTGCCGAAAGAAACTTAAGACCTCTCTCTGCTCGGAATGCACTTCCGTTACAGACGCCAGTTTGAAGGCTACGTGTAACGCCGTCACCCATAGGAATTTCACGAAACTATAAGGGCTGAATCAGAATATTCCACGATGTCCCACAACAAATTCCGAATTGTTTCAACCGAAATTGGCTGAGAAAAAAAAGTTGCATTATTTATTGAACGCCCCTCGCACCAAGGAACCGTGGGAAAAGTTAAGGAGAAACACGAGCAACTGCAAACCACCGGTCATTAGCACGTGTGCTATATGTCACAAAGAGCACTAATAGTAGCTGCTGGTAAACCTTTCGTGATGTGAGGTAGTGGTACTGACGTTCCGTCCAGACTGCGCTGGACATCCTCAGAGGCGCTCCTCCCCTATGTCTTGCCGACTGACCGGTCGGACATCCGAAGAGCGACATAAATACTGTAGGAAAGGGGGCGTGGTCAAAGTAACACGTGATGAGCAGAGATAATCCTTGTCAGAGATACAACTTAACTATGTATTGTAGTCCTGTCAAAGATGAAATTGTCTAGAGATTCTGCAGAGCTATTGTCCATATGTCGCTAAGATTCATTGCCTCCTCCTGCCTATTAAAATTATCCTGATGCTTATAAATTTGACGGGCTTCTCTACATAGTCGTGGATAATAATCTGACATTATAGATGAAATTTCTGTTTCAGAAAACTTCACTTCGTGGTTTCCTGACTGAAGAGCATGCTCTGCTACAGATGGTTTCTCTATTTTTGCTAGTCGGCAAAGACTTTTGTGCTCTTTTAGCCGTGTATTTACGCGCCTCTTGGTAGTTCCGATATAAACTTTATCGCCGTACACGGAATTTTGTATACACCACATGTCGACAGAGGAGGGTGTTTATCCTACATACATCAGAATACGTGACTTATTTTCTTTATTGGTCTAAAGACCGGTCTGATGCCATGTTTCTGTAAAATCTTACCCATCTGATCCGTTACTTTTTTTTAATAAAAGGGAGAGAAACTGTATTTTTCTCTCGTTGTTGTTCATCCTTGTCCTTCGGTCTGCTGTTCCTTGGTCCCAAAATTCTCTTTATCTCTTGCCCTGAGTAGCCATTTTTCTTGAAAGCCTGCTACAGATGTTTTATTTCAGCGACCAGGCGTTCCGATGCGCTTATCAGTTCGGCTCTATCGACAATACTGTTAATGACACCTCTCTTTTGTAGTGGATGGTGATCGAAGTTTTCATGCAAATATCTGTCCGCAGGTGTTACTTTTCGAAAAACTTTATGTTCTAAACTTCCATCGGACTGTCTCATTACTAAAACATCCAAGAAAGATGTTCTGTGGTCATTTTCCATTTCGATGGTGAACTGGAATTTTGGATTAATTTTTTTTAGATGATCAAAGAATTCGTCCAGAGCTTTTCTACCATGGGACCAAACCAGAAACGTGTCACTGGCAAGACTCAAGGGAAGAGCGCCTCTGCGGATGTCCAGCGCAGTCATGAACGAAACGTCTGGAACAGAAGAGATTATTGGACAAACACCTCACATCCCGAAAGGTTTACCAGCAGCTATGTCATCCGGAAGTCAAAGCCTTCATTCTATGATCAGAACTAATAGTAGTTTAAAAATGCACGAAAAAGATTATGTGGAGAACTTAACTAGTTATCAGAGATGGGGCAGTTAAACTAACATGAAACTCTGCTTGAGCCCACCTCACATTAACACACACACAAACACAAAGAATAGCTAGTCACCGAACAAAAATTCATATCGCGGATTTAACAAAAAGCAAAAAGCAATCGTTAATTCAACGAAAAACTTCGAGTGTGAAGGAGGCCAATGATTTTGTTCAAACTAGCAGATCCCACATCGAGAATTCAACGAAAAATCTACTCGCGAATTACCAAAAATTAATATCGGTGCGCTACTTAATAAAAAGAAACGGAGAGAATTCTGGAGATCTTCCGATGCCTACGTCAGTGAATATCCCACCAAAACCAACACAATTTAGTATCTGGAGCGAAGAGCAAACTTTCCAAGCTTGGCCAGGACCCTGCCAAGCCAAAATCCAGCGTGTGGATTCCTTGCTTTGCCGAAGCTGAACTCCGACGCTGTGCTCATACATTGCCATAGTAAGAGATATGTCAAACTACACGGTAAGTGATAGGGTAAGAGTGCTAGCTATTTGTTAGATCACAATTATTTCTATTATTTCTGATATATTCTTGTTCTCAGATCGAATGAACTACTAGAATTAGTCTTAAAGGAAATGAGTCAGCCAGAGGACTGGAGTGTGTATGTTCATAATGAAAATCTTCTCTAACTCATTCCATCACTCCGCCACTTTCCCGAAGTGCTTTGCGGTAACAGGAACCTGAATCTGGAACGACCTGGCCTTCCTCAGTATTTCAGAGAACTGAATTATGTATCCAGCTTCAAAAGATAGTTAGTGCCGTATCTACCGAATCAACAATGATGTCTTTATTTGTCCTGTTCGCACCCTTTATCCCATTAGAACTAACCCTAAATACCCCTGTTTCCGGCCGGACCTTCGACGTTTCCCAAGGCCCTTAGCTAGCAGTCTACCTAAATTTTATAATTTTACAATCTAGTAATATTTGTAATTTTACAATCTAGTAATATTTGTGATGGGTTTTGATTGTCTTAGTTGTTATAGTTGCTTCAAGTAATGATTTCGGTAAATCTTTTGCAGTCAAACTTGATGGCTGGTAAATAGCTACACCATGTGCAAGGCGCGCTACTTAGGCAGTTTATGACCGTCGTAATTTGTCGAAACTGGTAGGAAATAACTCGTTACCGAAATCAGGTTGTTGAGCTTCACATAAACTCTAATATGTCATACCAAGGCTTGATAACAAAACTGGATATCAAGGTTATTCTCAACTATAAATTAAAACGAGTAAAGTCAGAGTTGATTTAAGTTTCGCTATGTATGACAAGTGAGGCTTTTATTCGTCTACAAGAATATAATAACAATTAAAGGACTTACTCCACCCAGAATCAATTATACGAGGGTCGTTCCGAAAGTAATGCCTCCTATTTTCTTGTGGTGACTCTGGATATCTTAGCCAGATGTCTTTGGTGTAGTGCTAATCCTTGAGCCTTCCTCTTTCATTTGCAGATGGTTCCGTTGCTCTGCGTTAGTTGGCGCCAGCAAAGTAGTGTTCCAGAATGGAGTCTGATATAGACACGCGTATAAAACAGCGATGTGTGATTGAATTCCACACTGCTGAAGAAATTGCGCCAACTGAAAGCCATCGACGCTTGCTAAAGGTGTATGGATTCGATACAATAGCCGTGAGCAATGTGAGGCGACGGATACGGCGTTTTCAAGGTGGTGAAAAGGGTGTGCATGACAAGTCACGGCCCGGTCGACCCTGCACAGTTGTCATCCATCGCAATGGAGAGCGTCTTGATCAACTCATCTGTGCTGATCGGCGGGTAACGACCAGATAATTGTGTGCAAAGCTGAATGTCGGCTCTAATGCCTTGGCAACAATCTTGAAACATCATGGTTATCGCGAAGTCTGTGCGAGATGGGTCCAGCGGATTCTTACAAAAGAACAAAAGACACATGTTGAATAATGCTTTTTGTGCAGCCACAGGACGTCGTGTTGCGACTAAAACTGTGCGCAGTAGGCTGCATGATGCGTAACTTCACTCCCGACGTCCTTGGCGAGGTCCATGTTTGCAACCAAGACACCATGCTGCACGGTACAAATGGACCCAACAACATGCCGAATGGATCGCTCAGGATTGGCATCACGTTCTCTTCACCGATGAGTGTCGTATATGCCTTCAACCAGACAATCGTCGGAGATGTGTTTGGAGGCAACCTGGTCAGGCTGAACGCCTTAGACACACTGTCCAGCGAGTGCAGCAAGGTGGAGGTTCCCTGATGTTTTGGGGTGGCAATATGTGGGACCGACGTAAGCCGCTGGTGGTCATGGAAGCCGCCGTAATGGCTATACGATACGTGAATGTCATCCTCCGACCGATAGTGCAACCATATCGGCAGCATATTGGCGGGTCATTCGTCTTCATGGACGACAATTCGCGCTCCCATCGTGCACATCTTGTGAATGAGTTCCTTCAGGATAACGACGTCGCTCGACTAGAGTAACCAGTATGTATCGAACACACCTGGGATAGATTAAAAAGGGTTGTTTATGGACGACCTGAACCACCAACGACTCTGAGGGATCTGCACCGAATCGCCGTTAAAGAGTGGGACAATTTGGACCAACAGTACCTTGATGAACTTCTGGATAGTATGCCACGACGAATACAGGCATGCATCAATGCAAGAGGACGTGCTACTGGGTATTAGAGGTACCAGTGTGGACAGAAATGTAGACCACCACCTCTGAAGGTCTCGTTGTATGGTGATACAACATGCAATGTGTGATTTTCATGAGCAATAAAAAGGGCGGAAATGATGTTTATGTTGATCTCTATTCCAGTTTTCTGTACAGGTTTCGAAACCGAGGTGATGCATAACTTCCTTTGATGTTTGTATGTGCGTGCGTGTGCGTGTGTGTGTGTGTGTGTGTTTGTGTATGTGTGTGTGTGTGTGTGTGTGTGTGTGTGTGTGTGTGTGTGTGTGTGTGTGTACAGAGAGACTGTGTGTGTGTGTGTGTGTGAGAGAGAGAGAGAGAGAGAGAGAGAGAGAGAGAGAGAGCCTGTAATGTTATTTGAAGAATATGTTGCGTTTTTAATTAAATGAACAGTGATTTTATTCGCAGACTGAATCAGAACTAATATAATCAAAGAAAAAAATAATTGGAAGCAAATCCAGAGAAAGTCGGCGACACTTACAGAAACGACTGACACTCTAGACACAAAAATGGCAGTTACAGTCCTATATGTTGAAGATAGTGACCACAAGGAAAACAACAAACTTTCAACCAGTTTACCACATGATAGATAGCTGTTTGGCCCACAAATAACGAATTAGACGCTGACCTTTAAGTACTTGTCCATTTTATTACAAAAACTTCAATGAACTGTTTTAAATCTATAACCTTCATGTGCAAACTATAACCTACATAAAAACTATGTAGTATTCCAGGACACTCACTGAAGATGATTGTAATTAAGGCGAAACTCGTCTGGGTGCACAAGTTAAATACAAAACTTAAATGGGCAGCAGGCAAAATGCATTTTTCTTTTGAACTATTAAAAAATAAATTCTCAGTTGTAAAAGCAGAAATTCTTCTTGTCTACATAATACACTCCTGGAAATGGAAAAAAGAACACATTGACAACGGTGTGTCACACCCACCATACTTGCTCCGGACACTGCGAGAGGGCTGTACAAGCAATGATCACACGCACGGCACAGCGGACACACCAGGAACCGCGGTGTTGGCCGTCGAATGGCGCTAGCTGCGCAGCATTTGTGCACCGCCGCCGTCAGTGTCAGCCAGTTTGCCGTGGCATACGGAGCTCCATCGCAGTCTTTAACACTGGTAGCATGCCGCGACAGCGTGGACGTGAACCGTATGTGCAGTTGACGGACTTTGAGCGAGGGCGTATAGTGGGCATGCGGGAGGCCGGGTGGACGTACCGCAGAATTGCTCAACACGTGGGGCGTGAGGTCTCCACAGTACATCGATGTTGTCGCCAGTGGTCGGCGGAAGGTGCACGTGCCCGTCGACCTGGGACCGGACCGCAGCGACGCACGGATGCACGCCAAGACCGTAGGATCCTACGCAGTGCCGTAGGGGACCGCACCGCCACTTCCCAGCAAATTAGGGACACTGTTGCTCCTGGGGTATCGGCGAGGACCATTCGCAACCGTCTCCAGGAAGCTGGGCTACGGTCCCACACATCGTTAGGCCGTCTTCCGCTCACGCCCCAACATCGTGCAGCCCGCCTCCAGTGGTGTCGCGACAGGCGTGAATGGAGGGACGAATGGAGACGTGTCGTCTTCAGCGATGAGAGTCGCTTCTGCCTTGGTGCCAATGATGGTCGTAAGCGTGTTTGGCGCCGTGCAGGTGAGCGCCACAATCAGGACTGCATACGACCGAGGCACACAGGGCCAACACCCGGCATCATGGTGTGGGGAGCGATCTCCTACACTGGCCGTACACCACTGGTGATCGTCGAGGGGGACACTGAATAGTGCACGGTACATCCAAACCGTCATCGAACCCATCGTTCTACCATTCCTAGACCGGCAAGGGAACTTGCTGTTCCAACAGGACAATGCACGTCCGCATGTATCCCGTGCCACCCAACGTGCTCTAGAAGGTGTAAGTCAACTACCCTGGCCAGCAAGATCTCCGGATCTGTCCCCCATTGAGCATGTTTGGGACTGGATGAAGCGTCGTCTCACGCGGTCTGCACGTCCAGCACGAACGCTGGTCCAACTGAGGCGCCAGGTGGAAATGGCATGGCAAGCCGTTCCACAGGACTACATCCAGCATCTCTACGATCGTCTCCATGGGAGAATAGCAGCCTGCATTGCTGTGAAAGGTGGATATACACTGTACTAGTGCCGAAATTGTGCATGCTCTGTTGCCTGTGTCTATGTGCCTGTGGTTCTGTCAGTGTGATCATGTGATGTATCTGACCCCAGGAATGTGTCAATAAAGTTTCCCCTTCCTGGGACAATGAATTCACGGTGTTCTTATTTCAATTTCCAGGAGTGTAAAATTATTGCTGTACCACAGTGTCTTAATTTTTACGCTGTTGTCAGACTGATGCACTTTTAACCATGTCTTTTTGTAATTCTGCTAAATCGTTTCTTGTTGTTCAGTCCACAGCGTCATATATTGGCCTTCAAAGAAAAATAAACAACCCATTTCCTCCCATTTTTATGTCACCCTTCCTGAAGCTAAAAGATAGAACGAGCCTCCGATTTTGTCCATTACATTTTTCTTTTAAAAAAGGAAAATAACACCTGCGACAGTGAAAACAAAGCGTTTGTTTATCAGTAACTTTTCTGCTACCAGTCACTATTTTCTTTCATTAATATTTTACACGACGCGTTTCGGGGAATGATTCCCATTTTCAAGTGTGTTTTCTTTTTGTACTATGCCATTTTTACATAATGTTTGCGATGTCTGAGGTCCTGCTTCGTTTTCTTGGCTTTAAGGTTTCTTTTGCTACATTTCCGCGAAGTCTCAGACGTATTAAGCAACAAACATAACTTGTGTTTCACAGTATACATCGAGAATAACTTTTGTGTGACGTTTAACAAGTGTGAGAGACTGCACAAATGGGGCATAAGAAAAAAAGTCAACGGAACAAAGCAGAACCTCATACATCGAACCTCACTCATCATACATCAAAAATGGTTCAAATGGCTCTGAGCACTATGGGACTTAACCTCTATGGTCATCAGTTCCCTAGAACTTAGAACTACATAAACCTAACTAACCTAAGGACAGCACACAACACCCAGTCATCACGAGGCAGAGAAAATCCCTGACCCCACCGGGAATCGAACCCGGGAACCCGGGCGTGGGAAGCAAGAACGCTACCGCACGACCACGAGCTGCGGACTCATCATACATCATTTATGGCACAGTACAAAGAGAAAACACACTTCAGAATGGAAATCATTTCCCGAAAAGTTTCGTGTGAAATATGGTTAAGAGAAAGTCGTGACTGGCAACAGAAAAGTTATTTATAATCAAACCCAATCGGACTCTGGCTAAACTTCACAAGCAATCTACGGAAAGTCCTTGGCTATGATGCTCTTTAGAGATATTGAGCCTTCACAAATACATCGAAGATGCTGAATAGTATAGGCCATGGAGCAGATGACATCACGGAGTGAATCTTTCCCCCCGTTTCCGTTTGTGTCCGCCGCCACCGGCAATTACGACGGCCAGCTCGACTTTTCTCGCGCCACTGCCGCCGCTGGCTAACGCTGCAAAATATTCAGCGCGGGTTGCTGCGTAATAACTCATACATGGCAGTCACGCGAGGCGCCTGTTTAATTATTTAGCTACCCATTCATTCTAAATGAAGGGCCGCAGTCAATAACGGCGGTGATGAACACTGGCCTCCCCCGTGCAATGAGCCCGCGGCCGCTCACTTGCCGCTCTGTCGCAGGAGCCACCTGCCGGCGCGCGTGCTTCCTACCGGGAAAGCCACAGCGACTCGTCGCCTAGTCGCAGTCAGCGTCAGGTTTAGCACACCACCGAAAACTTACTGCGGGACCCTGCAGTTAAAATAGATGGAAATAGCATAAAAAGTAACACGGTTACCACGCACTTAGGCATATACCTGGACCAGAAAATAAATTTCAGTCAGTACATCAGAACAGCTACGGAAAGGGAATGTAAGTTGGGGGTGTAGTATTGCCAACATCAACGAACTTAACTGGAGATTAGCCCTGACTATAATACAGGTATACCACTACGCTCTCTTCCGAGTCAACAATAAGATTATTATTAGCAGCCGGCCCCTGTGGCCGAACGGTTCTAGGTGCCTCAGTCCGGCAGCGCGCTGCTGCTATGGTCGCAAGTTCGAATCCTGCCTCGGGCATGGACGTGTGTGATGTCTTTAGGTTAGTTAGTTTAAGTAGTTCGAAGTCTAGGGGACTGATGACCTCAGTACCATAGTGCTTAGAGCCATTTGAACCATTTTCTTATTATTAGCATGTGAGCACACCGACTCAGTACCGCAGCTAATATCATGGTGGTGTATGGACAGCGGAGTAAGCTCCTACGGCTATAAACAGCTTTCGGCACCACATCACTGTGAAGCGTCCCCTTAGAAAAATTTATGAATTACTGTGCTGATAAACCTCTTACATTATTTGATTTTCAAACAGCTGAACAGAACTGAACGTACTCAGACATTTCTCTCTTTACTTATTCTGATAAACACTAAACTGACACACAATATTTTTAGCGCAACGCAATCTGACTTTCAATGATCTCTACAAAATAATGGCCCTGACTAACAATAACCTATACCTTTCATGAATCACTTACCTCACAAAAATCTTCGTTACTCGAACTACTGCAATACAGCGAGCCCCAATACTGCCAGATAAATAAAAGATTCTAACTACTGAAGGTACTAACTACTGATAGGCATAGTTAGCAAATGAAAGATTTCGATAGAAACAATGTATTTACCTTAATAATGTTCCAAAGTCATCATACAAATTTACTCTTTCTGATGGACACATATCAAGATCGTCCGCTCTCAAAATTCTGCCATTTCTCTCCCCACGTCCACCACTGCTGGCGGCTCACCTCCAACTGCGCAACGCTACGCGCTGTTAACAGCCAACTGCCGCTGCCCAAAACTGCAATAGCAAGTTCCAACAATGTAAACCATCCACAGATTTCACACAGCACAGTCAGTGATTTTCATACAGAGCGCTACGTGGCGTTACCAACATAAAAACCTAAACAGCGTACTTACAACTGGAGGCATTTTGCGTGGTCTTCGATATTCACCCGATACTCGTAACTATTAAGTATCGAGCGGCAACACATTGGCTTAAAACTGGCAGACCACAGTGGGAGACGTCTTGGGGGAGGATGTACAGACCTTGAGGAGCTCAAAACGTGGGGACTAAATGGATGGTGAAGAGAATGAGACGATTAAGAAAAGATCCATAGGGTATAAGCATTTTTCCCAACATCAGGGAGCGACTGAGAATGAAACATGTGAATCCCAGCAGAAGCATGGTCCATATCGTAACCGTCCACGTTTCGTAGCGCTTGCATTTACTGTGTGTAAACCTCGGTCGCTGGAGACAGAGAGACACCAGAACGTGTACTTCTATACTGTGGGTGTTAGTCGCAGGAAAGGCGATTAGCAACCTCATAGGACGACCTAAGACAATCACTTACATATCAGACCTTATAGATTGACCTTAACTGCTGTGCTGACAGAATATCTAGAGCGCTACATAAAGAGCAGCCTACTTGCAGCGAACAGAGCAGACATGTCAAAAAGCAGAGGTGATGAACGATTCATCAGACAATACTAGCGAGACAGACGACAGTAGAAGTAGCAGATCAAGTGACATTGGCACAAGCGAAGATGGACCAACAGGAACCAAGGACTAAATGTACAGTCACCAAACCAACTGTTTTCATTAGACAGCATTACATGCGTTACTCTGCTTCGGATTTCCGCTTGCCAACGGTGGATCGTCAGGGATACATGAGCTTTCGCTAATCCTCCTTTCAATTTCACCCCACGTATCGACGACCCAGCTCCACCATCTCCAAGGATATCTGCTTGAAGAATTACCCCCCCAGCGTGGAGGAACAGAAATTTCCTATCCAGGAACTTGCGAACAGCCGTTGACCAATGCGGCGGAGCTACACCTTGTTGAAAAATGATGTTCGGTTGCAAGTCTTGTATCTGAGGGTACACAAACTGCTCCGACATGTTACTGATAAGTCATATATATGTACTGTATTGAACAATCACTTTCTGAACATAGATGCTGAATCAAATAAAACCTTAGTTTCAAAAGGTAATCATATAACTCCCTTGAAAAAAAAAAAAGGTTTCCGAGACTGAAATACTCCTCCGTGGTACTGATAAGGTGGAGATGAGTCAATAATTAAATCACTCAAGACTAAGTACTCTCGTGAATACGATGGAGCATCTAGCAGATTACTAAATTATTGTGCTGCACATGTTAACGCTGCATTTAACCATTTTTGTAACTGTTCCTGGACGTTTAAAGTACTCAGTAGTAAAGCCGCTTTATAAAAAGGAAGAAAAGAATTACGTAGACAGTTTTTTACCTAGAATGGCAAAGGTCCCGAGTTCGAGTCTCGTTCCGGCACACAGTTTTAATCTGCCAGGAAGTTTCAGTTTTAGACCTATGTCCATGTCTACTGTGTTTCCAAAAGTTATTGAAAAGGCTGTGTATGTAAGGATAATTGAACATTTCATTACACACAGTTTGCTCTCAAATGAACACTTTGGTTTAAGAAATGGTTTAATAACTGAAAATGCTATATCCTTTTCTCTGTGAGGTACTGGATGGATTGAACAAAACACGATAGACGTCTTTTTCGATTTAACCAAGGCATTGTGTAGACCACAAAATGTTGCTCCATAAGTTGGACCATTATGAAAAACAGGGAGCAGCTGACAATTTGTTCACCTCTTACTAAAAAGAACAGACAGCAAAAGTTCATTCGCCACAGTACTGAGAACGGCTATGATGAGGGGTCCGAGTGGGGCATGATTAAATATTTTTGTTTGCTGATGACAGCTTCGTAGTAGAGGTTGTTGTGTGCAACGTTGGCAGTGATTCAAAAGTGCAGTTGAAGAAATAAGAAAGAAATTCTAGAAAATAAACTAACGCTAAATCACAGTAATATTTGGTTTTTACAGCTTCTAACACACAATTCAACAAAACCTGAGGTTCTGATTGCATAAAATGGACAAATGATAAGTGAGACTTATAGCTCAAGTCTCTAGGCTTTGAGATAGACAGTAAACTGTTCAGGGTTTTGTTCAAAGACGTAATGCAGCCATTTTTCTATTAGAATAAGCTCTGAAGTAAGTGACAGACTGACGTAGGGTATTATATTTTGGCGTAACTCTTTCCATTTTCAAAGGGACCATTTGGTTCAGAAACGGGCAGTTCGGGCAATAAGGGGTGCAAATTCCCGAACCAAATGTCGACCCCTGTTCATTAGTCTGGGTATTCTGACATTGGCCTCTTTATAAATAAATAAATATATATATATATATATATATATATATATATATATATATATATATATATATATTCACTAATGTCGTTTCTTGTTACGTATCTGAAGAACAGGCAGATTTCACTCAGTTAATACTAGGCAGAAAAACTGTCTGCATTTGGATCGCAGCTCCTTTATTCTTATGCAGAAAGGCTAGCACTTTTCTGCTGCATCCATTTTCAGTAAGCTAACACAAGAATTCAAAAACCTTAGCAGTAATCCACGCGCTTTCAAATCTAAACTGATGAGTTTCCTCATTGATCACTCTTACTGTTCTGTCAAGGAGTTCTTGAAAAACTAAGCTAATGCCTGTGTTACATTGTTGATTGCGTTTATATAAATGTATAGCTTGTCGTCTTCATAAGATTCGTCAACATTTTATTTTATCTATTATTACTTTTGTTGTAATTTCATGTACTGCCACGTTCCATGACCATGGACCGTTGCTCCTCAGTTTGATCCCCAGTTTTCCTATTAAAATTTATTGACCTCCAGACATAATACACACAGCCAACCATTTTTTTTATTACAGTATGCATGTAGAGTGCCGCTGGAGACACACAGTCTATAATAGTAAAAGGCTAAAATAAGCACACAATCTCAGTTACAGGCTGCTTCTAGGAGCACAAAAAATCTGATTTTCACTAACCCATATAATTACTGACCAAGTTTAAAAAATTAAAAAATGTTGTCATAGACTACTCATTAAGAGGTACAGTCTTAGATTAAAGCTTTAACACAGTAAGTCAAGTACTGAGGTTACAGACTTGACTGAGGCAGCATAACTCACGCCCCACAAATCACAAAGACTGTATGCATAAAATAACTGAGAATGACAGCACTTAGCAACTTCCAACAAACTTTACGCATACTTTTACATTTTCTATTCTTTTTCTTGATGAGACTACATGAAGCATTCTATCAGTTGATGCTTCTACCAGAAACGTAAAGACATGAGATGTTTTAAGCTGTCTTATATGTGCCATTCGATTGATTCCCTATTTTTGTCCTTATGCTACATAGGGGTAATACGATTGTAGTTAAGTCTTTGAACCTGAAACATGACAACGGTTTCATTCTTGCTTTAAAGTTATTGTGCTTCTTCTAGAAGTAGTTTGCAAGATAAGTCCCTATGTTGTTGTTACTATGCTGCTTTAATAGATTTTAATCAGCGCCGACCGATCGATCGATGTTGTTGTGGTCTTCAGTCCGAAGACTGCTTTGATGCAGACCCCGACTTTAACTCATACTGTGCATACCTCTTCGTCTTCTTACAACTACTACAAACATTTGAATCTGCTTACTGCATTCAAGGCTCGGTCTCCCTCTTATAAGTCCCCCCCCCCCTCTTTTCCACCCACATGTAAATATGCACACACACACACACACACACACACACACACACACACACACACACACACACAAACACACACACACGCACGCACGCACGACCACGAGCGCGCACGTACACGCACAAACGTCCATGCGCACAGTTTCCTCCATTACAAAACTGACTATTCGTTGGTACCTAAAGATGTCTCCTATCCCTTCTTTTACTCAAGATACGCCATAAATTTCTTATCGTCCCACTCTGATTCGACATCTTCATATTGTTTATTTTATTTACCCGTATAATACTCAGCATTCTTTCGTAATACCACATTTCAAAATCTTATATTCTCTTCCTATCTGACGGTTTATTTGTCACGTTCCACATCACTAGAAGGGTACATTCCGTTCAAATACCTTAATGAAAGGCTTCCTAACACTTAAATGTATATTAAAGTTAACAAATTCCTCTTTTTCCAGAAACGCTTTGGTTGCTTATGCCTTTCTGTCTTTTCTGTCTTCTCTCTCGACCACTGTTAGTTACTTTGCTTCCCAAATAGGAAAATACATTAACTACCTTTAGTGTCTCATTTGCATCACCTAATTTAATTCTGTTACCCTTGTTTCACTTTCGTCAAGAATCATCTTGTAATCTTCCTTCAAGATCTTATCCATTCCGTTCCACTCATTTTAAAAGCCCTGTGAGGTCTGTCTCTCTCTCTCTCTTACAGAATTACCATGTTACTGTAAAACGGCAGAGTTTGATCGCCTCTCGTCCACCTCTGTAGCGCAGCGCCAGCGTTACCGTCTCCCACGCAAGAGGGCCCGGGTTCGATTCCCAGCAGGGGACTGGGTGTTGTGTGTCCATCATCATCATTGATACTCACGTCGCCGAATTGGTGTCAACTAAAAAGACGGCGGACGAACCCCGAAGGGATATCCCGGCCAATAAATGCCATACGAACATTTCAATCGCCTCTTTACACTTCTCCCTGGTTCCCTTTACTGCTTGCTCAATGAACAGGTTGAGTAACGTCAGATGTAGGCTACAACAGTTTTTCACTCGCATTCCCAACTACTGCTTCCTTTTCATATCCTTCGACCCCTGTAACTGCGTTCTGGTTGCTGTGCAAGTTGTGGAGAACTTTTGCTCCATGTACTTTTCCCCTGTTATCGTCAGAATATCTAAGTGCCTATTGCACTCAACATTATCAAAAACTTCCTTTGAGTCTACAAACGACAGAAACGTAGTTTTCCTTTCTTCAGCCCTCCTTCCGAGACGAGTCGTGGTGACAATATTGCCTCGCGTGTCCTCTGAGAGCCCTTTTCAATAATTGAGTCCCACTGGTACTGCCATGAGGTCAGATCTAAGGACGGAGAATCCTGCCGGCAGTTTAAATCTGCCTCCTCGTCTCGTCACACTGTCGGGATAGGGACTACATACGCCACTGGAGTTCTTCGAACCACCAGCGTAATTCCATCAAATGGTTCTGAGCACTATGGGACTTAACATCTTAGGTCATCAGTCCCCTAGAACTTAGAACTACTTAAACCTAACTAACCTAAGGACATCACACACATCCATGCCCGAAGCAGGATTCGAACCTGCGACCGTAGCGGTCGAGCGGTTCCAGACTGAAGCGCCTAGAACCGCTCGGCCACTTCTGCCGGCCGTAATTTCATCTCTCGGGACAGCTTCCGTCTGTTGAATCATTGTTTGGTCTAACCTGAACATGAATTCCACAGCAACTGTTTAGTTCCGAGTAAAGAGCATGTTCACGAAGAGCGAATGAACAGCACAGCCCAGGCTGTAGTTGGGGGCCGAAGCGATGGAAGCGGCGCTTTACGCCCGTCCCCGGCAGCGCTCGGAAGTCGTCCCCCAGGCAGCGGGGAGATGGACGGCGACGCGGGCGGCCTATCCATCAAGGGGCCGGCTTATCGGGCTCGTTAGCTGGGTGCGCCGCCGTAAATGCCGGATACTTCTTCTTGCACGCGACCGTCCCGAGATGCCGGTCCGACCTGCAGATCGGCTTTCGCTTTTCTCAGCCAGTTTACGAGAAGGACATAAAAAAGCGGGGGCGAGGGAGTACTTCTGTGTTTTTCCCCATACTAAATTGTATATAATGTTTCTTGCGCTGATAACGTGTTTTCGGCGTCATTTTCAAATAGCCTCGGGTAGAGTGAGAGGAGTAAGTACTGACTGATTGGGGAAACTAGTACGAAGAGGATGCTGCATGTCTCCTTCTCTTTGCTGTATGTAATTTGTGAATATGATTGAGCACAGTCCACTAGATAACAAGCGAGTAAAAATTGGAACAGGAGGTGTTTGAGGATGGGAGACAAAGAGTTCCTTGTAACAGTGGATGAAACATGATTGCAGAAAATAGACGATGTGGTAAAGGAAAGAAATATGGAATGAAAATCAATGAAAAGATAACAAAGGTAAAGGGACTAGAAGGAAAACAAATGGGGAAAGATAATGCCGAACGAGTAAACATTGGGACATAAGCAGAACGTTAAATGCACAGGGATCAAAATAGAAAGGGACTGAATGGGCAGCACAGAAATTAAAATCAGAATACCAATGTCGAAAGTCGTGTTTTGTAAGAAAACGTAGAGTTTTTTTGCCGTAAACCATACAGAGATCTGCGGAAAAGACTGATGATGCGTTTTGTGTGAAGTAATCACCTGTGCGATACTGGAACGTGGATAATGACACTGCAGGTTTTTGAGGTGCGGTAATGCCAGTGAAAAATGAGGATGCACTGCGAATGGTGGGAAAGCAGAGAGAACTGCTGCACGTAATTTTTTTAAAGAAGAGGAAAATAAACCTGATAAGTTCAAAATGGTTCAAATGGCTCTGAGCACTATGGGACTCAACTTCTGAGGTCATTAGTCCCCTAGAACTTAGAACTAGTTAAACCTAACTAACCTAAGGACATCACACACATCCATGCCCGAGGCAGGATTCGAACCTGCGACCGTAGCGGTCGAGCGGTTCCAGACTGAAGCGCCTAGAACCGCACGGCCACTTCGGCTGGCAAACCTGATAGACAATATGTTAATGAAGAAACAGGGGTTTATGGAAGCAGTCTCAAGTTATGTGGTAGCGGAGAAGAGAAGAGGCTATTCCAAATCCTCGCCAATGTGCCTTACGGAAGCAGCACAGCAGCATTAAGAAAAAAGCGGTGAGTCGTCAGACGTGGAGACGAAAGGAACTGCCTACGTTGCAAAAGGAACTGGTGATGATGTATTTTCAGCGATCGAAGTTTTCGTAATAATCTTTTTTAAAAGAGGATTGCTACCACTGTAACATTCTTCCCTTCTCTCACAATTCGGACATAGTGCCAGTGATCTCTCGTAGTCATCCTGCAACAGGAGTCTGCTCTGGAAAGGTCAGGCCCGGTCAGTACTGACTGCAATTGTCTTCAGCAGTCTCCAGTTGTTACCTGCTGCAGATTAATGGCAGCAGATTCGCAGATCATTGACCTCTGATAACGCTGATGGGAGTACCACTGGACACGTACTCGTCGGTAACTACCAGGTGCATTTACACCTGTACAATATTCTGCGCACATTAGGTGCACAGACCTGTTGCACGTACATTAAGGGAGCGGATGGAACGGTGTAACGACAAGCGCGTATCATATGTACGCACGGACCAGAGCATTCAGGCGCCAAATCTCCCCATTCCACTCGGGGAGGCACTTGCACAGCTGTGTTAGTTACTTGCTTTGTTTTACTTAGCTTCCATAATTGAAAATTTAAGTTTTTAGTACTGACCCAATTTACCTTCGCGTTAAAACAGACAACTATGGTCTAAGCGATATAATGGCAAACACGTACAATTTCAAGACCAGTGTCTTGCATTTGTTTATTCGTAACTGGCTAATATTATGGACTACAGAGACAGAGGGGGAAAGCAAGGACTGTCTACAGTTCGTCACTAATAAAGGGTGACATTCATTCAACTATATGAAAAAAAACGTAAATTAATTACAAGCTACGGCGCGCACACACTTTATTCGCGTGTAAATGTCACTACAGATATTCGTATTTAGGTTATGGCACGTTCGTTAAGCCTGCCATCATTGGCGATTATGTGTCGCAGATGAATAGCGAAATTCTGCATGACCCGCTGCCACATCGATGTTGTCGAAGACCTCCTGAATGGCTGTTTTCAGCTCAGCGGTGCTTTTGTGGTTATTGCTGTACACCTTCTCTTTAATATAGGTCCCCCCAAAACAGAGTCTCATGTGTTCAGATCCGGAGAATATGGCGGCTTATCGATGTGCATGCCAGTGGCCTCTGGGTACCGCAGATTGGTTGGTTGGTTTTGGGGGAGGGGAACAAACAGCGAGGTCATCGCACCCATCGGCTTAGAAAAGGTTGGGGAAAGAGGTCGGATGCGCCCTTTCAAAGAAGCCATCCCGGCACTTGCCTAGAGCGATTTAGAGATATCACGGAAAAACTAAATCAGGATGTCCGGACGCGGATTTGAACCGTCGTCCTCCCGAATGCGAGTCCAGTGTGCTAACCACTACGCCGCCTCGTTCGATGGTACCCCAGAGACAGAATACTGTTCTCAAAGTGATCTTCCAGGACATCAAACACTCTCCTGCTTCGATGGAGTCGAGCTCCGTCTTGCATGAACCACATCTTGTCGAAATCAGGGTCCTCTGCATAATAGGGGTGAAATCATCAAAAACGTACGCGTAACGTTGGGTATCACCGTGCGATCAATGAATATCGCACCGATTATTCTGTGACTGGACATTGTACACCACACAGTCACCCACTGAGGTTGAAGAGACTTCTCGATCGTGAAATGCGGATTCTCAGTCCCTCAAATGCTCCAGTTTTGCCTATTGAAGAACCCATCCAAATGAAAGAGGACTTCGTCGCTAAACCAAGCGATGCGCATGCACCTACCATACCCTCCGGCCAACCGTGCAGTTTGAACGTCCTAAAGCAAACCGTTCAGACGTTAAGACGATTTTATTTCGTATAGTTCAATAATTGTCATCCTGTAAGGGCAGCTTGGAAATAAATTTAAATAAGTCATAATGCACATCTCCTTTTACTTACTATGGGTAAACATCGACCACATATCAAAGAAGAGGAGTCATTCTAAGATCCTTCGCATTCCGAGGCCATCTACGTCCCTCCATGGATCGCTTTCCCAAGTAACCAGTCTGTGTCGATGTGAGAAAATGAAACAACACCGAACTAACGCTTTCCACACACACCAATTTTCCTCTGTGGATGCCAGGGATTATATTTTTGCAGATAGGGCCAGCTGTATAAAAGGCGATCAAAAAGTTTCCGTTCGAAGCCCATACAGTCCACAATCGGAATGGCAAAATCGCAGTGAGCGCTGAGGCAACCATTCCACGACGCACCACGTTGAAAATACCCGTTTGGAGAAATACCGTTTCCTGCCGAATGAAGAAGTCCGTAACTGCATGTTGCACATCCTGCCTTTGATGATCATCATGTTTGCAGCTTTAACCTCATGGTCATTTTTAAAGTGTTTGATTTCGTGCCCATGAACACGTCAAAAAATTTTAAAATCGTGTGGTGTAAATAAACATTTCATGCCGTAGTCACGCTCTGTTCAAGAAGTGGAGTACAATAAAATTTCTGCGCTATCTTGACAAGCTTCCTCAGACGACTTCCATGTACACAAAACATATTCGTAGGCACGAAATACTGCACTTCGAACTGACTGTGCAGTATAAATTGCGATGGCGGTGACTGACTTTGAATGGACAGTCAAAGAGGAAAATATTTCCCGCCAAAAAAAGTGTGACTGGGTACCCCGCTCACGAAAAAAAACTAATTAGAAAGTTGTGTGACTGGGTACCCCGCTCACGAAAAAAAACTAACTAGAAAGTTGTTAGCATATAAGGAAAGGTCGTAAACTAAAGAGTATTTGGTACATAGATGACAGATGAAAGTATTAACAAATGCAGGTTTTTCTGAAGGGACCAAAGACGTGAGAAACGCTTGGTCAGAGATCAGGACTACAGGGCGGTTGCTCTACTGATTCCCACTTGAGGTGGGGTAACTTCCGTGTTGCGACACTTGCGATATGAGGATGTTCGTTATCAAGAAGCAGCAGCACACCTTAATGCGAGCTATTGATCAACGCTGGCTTTCGGTAGACATGCTGTCCCACACGCATTCTTCACTCTCCGATGGATCTCTATTGGTGTTTGTCCTTGGGCAGACAAGAAAATGGTAACAGTGCGCAGGTCCTATTCGGAGTTATTTGGTAATAAAGTCGGCATAGTTCACATTTTAGCATTTACCGCACGCACTTCGGAAAGACATGAATGCCATTCTAATCCGTTGCCTACATGACGATGCTTGTATACCCGCATTGGAGTCGCGCTACGGCGCATATACACTGCAGCAACGCCCTCAGACGTTAAGTTTTTGACCGCCCTTTAAACTATTAAATTGGTATCGTTCTGCAGGAAATCATTTTAGTGGTCAAAGTGGAAACTTTCATGAGTTTATTTAGTGAGAAGTTTTCATTGCCCAATATGACTGGTCGTGACAAAGAAACAATGGCCCAACGTTGTGACTTTATCTTCCTGGAGGCTCTGAAGTTTACAGGCTGAGGGACACAAGGGCCACAAGCTGTAGAGGAATACTGCGCAGATACTCTTTAAGAAGGAAAAGACCTTCCAGTGTCTCGAAATACTGTTATCTATTTCTTCTAATTACGCTGTGCTCTTATGGCCTGCTAAAGGACTCCCCCACTAATAGTATATTTTCGTCATAAAATTAATTGTCACAACGTTTTCCCTCTCGAGTTCCGAGGCTTCGCTTTGGATTCTCCAGCTGTTAAAATCTTTTTATGGGTAAGGTGGTACATGCCCACTGACTCAGATCCCATCCTAGTGGACAAGGATTTGATGTGAAGGTGTACTCCGCTGCTAGCTTTGGTTTCACTAAGCCTGAACAAACCCTTTTTCCCTAGGTGGGACACACTTCGTCTGGCTCCTCTCCTGACTCCCATCTCGCTCGGGTGGCATGCACGGCAATCGTTCCACTCTTTATTGACGGTACGTTCGATAAGACAGCGTCCACTGGGAGAGCATCATGAAATCAAACGTTTAGAAATACAAAACAGAAGGGAATGTGAATGTGACACAGGGCCAGGAAAACTACCCTGTGCAACAAAATTAAAGGACCAGTTCCTTGAAGTCTCCTAACTATCTCCCGTTCACGGGCATAAGATTGAAATTTGGCTCAAGGTGCGTACAACCTCCACCTGTAATAGTGCAAAAGCGGGGCGCTCTGTGACAATAAGCCTCGAGCTCGGTGGCTGTTCAAATAGCAAGGGGTCGCCTCATGCCAGAAAAGGGCCAAAGCTCAAAAGTTCCTTTGAGCTGTCATATGACCTAATGATGCCACATTGGTACCAAATTTCCCCCCAATTTTGCCCAACAGCACCGGGGATTTGTCAAACCGTGAGAAGATCGTCACTGCCCCTCTTTCCCACATTTCACCTCTTCTTTGAACGCCCCTGCGATGTAGATCGCGACACGCAGCCTTGAAATCACGCTGTTTTCTTGCAGGGGTCGAGGAAAACATTCCAGACACATCGCCCTCCGAATCGACACGAAAAGGCCTCAGGGTGTGACATAAAGGGCGTCGACGAAACCACTCCTTCCCTCCGGGCTTTGTTTCCCACATATTTCGCGGTCAAAAAAGACAGTTCGCATTGCGTGAGCAACAGGAACATGTTTCTCACAACTTTTGACATTGCTGGCATCCTCGGACGTTTCAGCTCTTCTCTAAGTGTGCTGTGAGGCTGTATTCCCAATGTACGTGATGTCGTCCCTTTGGAATGCTGTGCGACAGCAATTTCTAGTCTCGTCTACAGGTAAGAACCACTAGAGACCCTTCAAAACCATTCGACGAAATTTAAGCATAATGCGAAGCATCAAAGAGTACATATGCTTTTTCAGCCCCCTTGTTTTCCACCCCTCTGTGGCGCGACCACGCGCGAGTATAGCGTTAACTTGCGAGTGAATGAAACGGCAAAGTGTCAGTCTAAAACCCACTTCGGCAACGCTCTCAGTGTCACCTAAGCAACCTTGTTGAGCACGCTACAAATGCACCTTCAGAAATTTCTACAACAAATCAGCTTAATGACTGCCCTACAGTCTGAGTCTTAGGCAACCGTTTCGACACCCATTTGGGCCGTTTGCCTAGCTTCAGGCGCTACAGCCGTCTCTCGGCTGAATTGGTGTCGAAGTTCCCGACAGGTACGTCTGTAACATGCTCAACAGTTTTATTCACGCATGTGTCGCAACCCACCGTCATCACGCCATAGGAGGACGCGTAACAGAGGGCTGAAAAGTCATGAACACACGTTGCTGCTTCGGATCAAATTCAGATTTCGTCGAATGCTTTTTAAGCGCCCCAGTGGTCCCACCTTATACACCAGAGCAAAAACTGTGGTCGTGCTATGCTCCCAAAGAGTGCGATCACATTCGGTGAGGTTGTAGGAGCATGCTGTCTGTAGGGAAGAGTTGAATCGTCAGGGGTGGGGGAAGGGTGGAGATCTCAGCAGTACAAAGATTTGTCAATAATGTTCATCCTATTACTCATCGCACTGCGAACTGTCGTTTTCGGCCGTGAAATCTGCGGGAATCAACGTCCAAAGGAAAGGGTTGGTTCCATTGATGTCCTTTATGCCACCCCTTGGGGCCTTTTCGTGCGGCTTCTGAGCAGCATGTTTCTGGAATCTTTTCTTCGCCCACTCATAAGAAAACCGCGTGATTTCTACGCTGTTTCTCAATGTTCTAACCTCAATCGCAGAGATGTCAAAATAAGGTGTGAAACTTGGGTAAGAGGGGCTTTGACGAGCTTCCCATCTTGTGATGCATCCACGGTAGTGGTAGACAGAATTATTGTGAAGTTCGGTGCCAATGAGACGTCATTAACTCAGCTTACACCTAACACCATCTATTAAGGTCTGGCCTTTTAAGGCATGTGTCGAAACCTGGCTATTTGAAGCGTTTCCGACTCCTAAGGTGACGTTGCAGAGTGCCATGCTTTTGTGCCAATACAGAGGAAGGTGAAGAAGATTCCAGGCGCCTTTGAGTCAATCTTCAAACTTGTGTGTCAGAATGGGAAGCAATTACGGGTTTCGGAAAATGAAATTTAATTCTGTTGCGCAAAGTATATACGGATCCACACAATCACAGTGAGAGCACTATCGGCGAAAGGAGTTGCCCAAATCACGTCTTCAGTATCCACCCCTCCAGCACTACCAGATGGACAAATAACACCAATCAGCTGGTGCCTGTCGTAGCTATGTACACTCTTGTTCAGGAAAAAAAGAACACCTTGAAAGACTAGAGACAGGACATACACATTAGTATGTTCTGCTAAAATTATTAGCATTTCAGTCACCTCGGTTACCATGTGCCCTGTTGTCTAGGAGACACAGGGTCCGTCAAGGGCCCTGATAACTTGTTTCATGTGTGATGACATAGGCGCGTATAAGGAGCGAATGGCGTCTTGTGGTATAGCCATCCAAGCTACATTCACCTGGTTCCAAAGTTCATCTGTGGCGTTTGGCATTGGGTCACAGCGCTGCACCCGTCGTCTCACCATATCCAACAAATTTTCGATTGGCGACAAGTCTGGTGATCTGGTGTGCCAGGGGGAAAGGTTGACATCCTGCGACACCAAGAAGGCACGTGCTCGTGCAGCAGCATGTGGTCGTGCAGTGTATTGCTGAAAATTGGCGTCTGGGGTGTTATGCAGAAATGGTATGGCTGCAGGTCGTAGGATGTCATTCATGTATTTATTTTTATTTATTTACGCGTCAAGTTCCGTAGGACCAAATTGAGGAGCAAATCTCCAAGGTCAGCATAAAAGTAATAACAGGTAAAAATAAATGTTTATGAACCAGAAAAAGTCAATCCATAGGTTTAAGTAAACGCAAGCAACAATACAACAAGAATCAGCTTAATCTCTAAAGGAGCTCCTCGACAGAATAGGAGTGACCCATGAGTAAACTCTTCAGTTTCGATTTGAAAGCGCATGGATTACTGCTAAGATTTTTGATTTCGAGTGGTCGCTTATTGAATATGGATGCATCAATATACTGCACACCTTTCTGCACAAGAGTTAAGGAAGTCCGATCCAAATGCAGGTTTGATTTCTGCCGAGTATTGACTGAGTGAAAGCTGCTTATTCTTGGAATTAAGCTAGTATTGTTAGCAAGAAATGATAGTAAGGAATATATGTATTATATGTATTGAGAGGCCAATGTCAAAATACCCAGACTCGTGAACAGGGGTCGGCAAGAGGTTTGTGAACTTACATCACTTATTGCCCGAACCGCCAGTTTCTGACTCAAAAATGTTCTTTTAGAATAGGAAGAGTTACAACAAAATAGAATACCATACGACATATGCGAATGAAAATAAGCAAAGTAGACTACTTTTCGTATAGAACGATCACTCACTTCAGATACCGTTCGAATAGTAATAACGGCAGCATTAAGTCTTTCAACAAGATCTTAAACGTGGGCTTTCCACGACAGCTTACTATCTATCTGAACACCTAGAAATTTGAACTGTTCAGTCTCAGTAATCATATGCCTATTCTGTGAAATTAAAATGTCAGATTTTGTTGAACTGTGTGTGCAGGTCACACTGGTCACAGTGCCCTGGACGTGCAACAACTGTGATTTCTGGTTGTACCCTATAGCACCCCTGACCTTAACACTTTGACTTAACGCTGTATGTCTTGAGTGAATGCAGCCGCTGTGATGCCGCTCCCCCTGTTTATTGCGAACAAAATGCGGCTATCTTTTTCAAACAAACACAACCTGGATTCGTCTGAAAACACTATCTGATGCCATTCCCGTCCCCAGTGACGTCGCTCCATACACAATTGTCATCCAGCATGTTGCTGCACATTCGTCAAAAGTAGGCGGAGAAATGGACGATGCGCACGTAACCCATATCGAAAAAAACGGCAAACGACTGTCAAGCTGTAAAGAAACTGGTTCTCTACTTCTAAAAAAAAAACACTTTTAAATAATAAAACATGACCTATACAGGGAATCTGATTACCCCTGTTAGTCATGGACGAAAGAAAAAAATGGCATATTCTTTGTCAGAACGTGCAGAATCTTATGTGGGGCCAATAAGACGTCAATTTTAATCTAAATATGGCATGCCAATGTTTACGTAAAAAAACGTAAACCTGCAAATTTTGTTTTGAAGCTGACAGCCTATGAGAAAATAGGTGCAGTTTTCAAGCATTAATGGCGGACAGCATCAGCTGGTAATATACGTAATTTTATGGTAACTGACTTTACTACACAAAAAATAAAATATGTACTCCCTCCAAAAGAAGTTACAAACAAACATTAAAATTATAATGAGCAGCAAAATGTCTGGGAAGAATTTTGAAATAAAATTATTAATTGAACTTTAATTTGACGGGTTTTCAACACTGTTAACAAGACGGAATAATGGAAAGAATATTTATTGAAACTAAACAAAACTGAGATATTGTGACAGTATTTATAAAATAGTTAATGTAATTGCAATTGTCTGTAATTTTGAAATGAGAGAGAGCGTAATAATTTTCTTTTAATGTCTTAACTGTTTCTGCAGGCAGTGCGATGACGTCAGCGGTGGTCCGCGCGGACGATGTGTGAAGTAAATCCTTGTTCGTGGCGTGAAGATAATGATGGATTCTCCTGTTTCATTAATATTCCAGTTACGGCGGTGGTCCAAGTCTCCGTTGTAGTCGAATCAGCTGGTAGCACTGGCGCGATAATAATAGTTCCAGTGTGTGCGTTGTCGTTACGCGCGCGACCTTTTATTATTAAAAGCATATTAATCACGCGGTGCGGGTAGATCGGAATTATGCAATGTTTTTAGCATTTACGATATATAGCCGGTTAATGCCGATACTTCGCACAGTTCTTTCACCGTGTTGCCACAGGAAAACAGTCACATGTGTTTATCACTATAACAGTCCGTTAAACATCAGTTCAATTTACGTCGTCGTCTTTAAGACAGTTTGGACGATATAATAAATGTTTCTTGATCAAATCACAGCACTGTTCTTTTACTTAACATTTTGGTTTGTTCCACTTTCACGGGCCGGCCGCGGTGGTCTCGCGGTTCTAGGCGCGCAGTCCGGAACCGTGCGACTGGTACGGTCGCAGGTTCGAATCCTGCCTCGGGCATGGATGTGTGTGATGTCCTTAGGTTAGTTAGGTTTAAGTAGTTCTAAGTTCTAGGGGACTAATGACCGAGCAGCAGTTGAGTCCCATTGTGCTCAGAGCCATTTGAACCATTTTTGAACCATTTTCACGCAATTCTAACAGTTAGTGTCCCCACACGACAATGGTGTCTGATTCATGGCTAATTGTCACAAGTCCACACAGTTTGTAAAATCGTCAGCGCAAACACTCGATATACTTTTCAAGTTTTACTGTTCACTTAATAATGCACGATCTCGTATTAACACAGCGGACGCACTGTAATTAATTGTTCCTCTGCTTCTTTCACGCCGAACTTTGCCACGTTTTCCACCCGCGAACCGGCCACGTACCACAACTCGCACGCTCTCTATCGATAGTCGTGCGCTCTCTCTCTCTGACACAGTACTTCTCCTAGCCTAACCAAAGATTTACAAAGCATATAGAACCAGAACATTCATATTCGTACAATATAAAATATAAAACAGTAGCAAAATGAATGAAGAAACAATGAGACGTATTAACAAATAAATAATAGTTGAAATAAAAGATACATACGTACTATGACAAGGTAATGCACAAAAGAAAAGAAAATATTACCGACTTTCGGGGAAAGCAATGTCTTTTCAAATGGTTCAAATGGCTCTGAGCACTATGCGACTTAACTTCTGAGGTCATCAGTCGCCTAGAACTAACCTAAGGACATCACACACATCCATGCCCGGGGCAGGATTCGAACCTGCGACCGTAGCGGCCACGCGGTTCCAGACTGAAGCGCCTTTAACCGCACGGCCACACCGGCCGGCAGCAATGTCTTTAAAAAGCCTGATAGTGTGCGATGCGTTACATTATTCCACTGTTGCGCCAGAGCCGAGTAGGACGCAGCTCTGTCATGCACTGCCATTCGGATGAGGTGTCGATGTTCTCGAGGAGGGGGCGGGGAGGGGGGGATGTTTGTGTTCTGGGTGGTTCGACCTGACCCATCTCGTTTTGTTCTACGGCCTACCGTGAACCATTCTCCATACATATATGCAATACCGAAGCCCTTCGTCACACACGAGAAGCAATTTATCGAATCAGTGCATCACATGCTCTCAAGCCAATAACGCACCCTCTTTCAAGCTCACTGATACGATGGCACGGTTCGCGCATACGTCTGCGAGGCATCCTGCACTTCTACTCAAGACACAGTGATCCATTACCTTCGGTTTATAGCTACACTGATAGCCGAAGGCACATTTTACCGGTAAGTGGTGTTGCGCCGCGATATCGATGTTGACCCTGAACCCAAAGCCCTATATGGTTCAAATGCCAATCATTTCTGCAGAAAATGCTAATGTACATGTCCTGTGAATATGAACGTCTTATCTCTAGTCGTTCAAGGTGCTCTCGTTTTCCCGAACATGAGTGTACTTTGCTGTTAAAGAGCGAAAAACTGCTTGAAATCGCATTCTGTAACTGATTAATGCCCCAGTAGCTAGGACCAAGGACCCTGAATTGTGTGTGTAATTGTGTACTCTGCAGCCAACACATTGTCTACATTTTCTCGCTGATGAAAATGACTAATTCGGCGCGGCAGCTACTCAGTAAGAGAAACCCTTTTTTATGCTAACGACGGTGGCGTATTCTTTCATTTTGGTAACACTGAGATGGTCTCCGTCTTGTTACCAGGCTTCAAACTTTTTGTACTTTCTAATAACTTAGCAGACAAAGGAAAGCTACTTTATTATACCAAATCAGTGAATGTTCACTGAGGACACGAATATGTACAAGATTTACCCTTCTCCGAATTATCTCCTTTGGCTTGTTTGGAGCATCAGGAAACGCTGTTATCTTTCGCCAGTGAATGGTCAGTATGGAAGAGTAAGCTGAGTACTGCGCCAATATGCAGTATAGCTGCCAGCCGGAGTGGCCGTGCGGTTCTAGGCGCTTCAGTCTGGAGCCGAGCGACCGCTACGGTCGCAGGTTCGACTCCTGCCTCGGGCATGGATGTGTGTGATGTCTTTAGGTTAGTTAGGTTTAATTAGTTCTAAGTTCTAGGCGACTGATGACCTCAGAAGTTAAGTCGCATAGTGCTCAGAGCCATTTGAACCATTTTTTGCAGTATAGCTAATATTATATTTCTTCCTGCAAATGGCTCTCGCAGCACCAGTCCTGCAGATTCCGAAGATGTTCCACAGCTCGGTAAGCGGGCAAGTACCTTGCAATCTCTGTAATCGCAAGTTTACATGAAATATGGTACTGCAGAAGGGGTTAAAAGACAGAAGAAATTTTCTCAGTCGTAATAGCCGATCCTCTAATTTCGAAGCAGTAAGGAAGTCACATAGGCGTTAGTGGCCTGATGCGTGAGACGAAACCGCAGTGCTTGGGAAACAGAACGTAAATTTTAATATGGCGTGTTCTGACCGAACAGAGAAAAGCCCAATTTCTTTGTCCACCAAGCAGGAGAGTACTGTGACGCGAATTTCACAAGGATGGTCACACCATGCGAAACGACCTCATTGATTATCTGTAGACGCAACACGAATCTTAGAATAGAGAGGCACAAGGAACTCAAGAATAATGCGCTCCACCACTAGGTAAAAGAAATGATTCCCAAGCCATCACTCATTTGACAGTTCGATAAGCTAAAGGGAAACCTCTCTGTACTAAGCAAGACCAGACGAGAACTGAGCTGACCCGAAATAGTTATTCGACATTGGAACTCAGGCTACAGACAGAGGATAAGTAAAAAATCACGACGAAACTCTTTGAAACTCGAATACCATTGAATAGTAACATTCTGTATCCGATAAGTGATGATTTTCTATTTTGTATTCATAGCAAGCTAGCAGCCAATCCTTGTTCCTGAGCCGGCCGGGGTGGCCGAGCGGTTCTAGGTGTTTCAGTCTGGAACCGCGCGACCGCTACGGTCGCAGGTTCGAAACCTGCCTCGGGCATGGATGTGTGTAATGTCCATAGGTTAGTTTGGTTTAACTAGTTCTAATTTCTAGGGGACTGATGACTTCAGAAGTTAACTGCCATAGCGCTCAGAGCCATATGAACCTTGTTCCTGAGAGAGATATCCGACTTAGATTTTGGCGCAAGACAGAACAAAAGCAGTTCCTCTATGTTTCCCTATATAGTGCCCTTCATTATCGGGAGTCGAGGAACATAGGATAGGGATTAAGAGGTTACGATTCCTCTGTATAAGTAAGGTATGTATACATACATACACTGCCTAGCAATAAAAGTGAAGCACTCAGAAAACATGGCCAGATTTGACTTCGTAGACACACACACCATCGACAGGTATGTAAATGATTAGAGTAGCGTATCTCTGTGATACGTTGCACGGCCAGCAGAGCGCACTAGTTTTGTTCGGGTTTAGTGTAGTTACCACACCTGGTACAGTGTATAAAGGATGCGAACAGCATCAGATGTTCAGCGATTACTCTGACGGACAAGACGGTGCCACGTACTCGCATAAGGGAGCGTTACCAGCATCTGCCAAGGTTTGAAAGGGGCTCTTTGGGGGTCTCCATTTGACTGGCTGGCCGAATCGTGTTCAAAAATGTTCAAATGTGTGTGAAATCTTATGGGACTTAACTGCTAAGGTCATCAGTCCCTAAGCTTACGCACTACTTAACCTAAATTATCCTAAGGACAAACACACACACACCCATGCCCGAGGGAGGACTCGAACCACCGCCGGGACCAGCCGCACAGTCCATGACTTGGCCGAATCGTGCACTATCTAAAATTGTGAGGCATTCCGATGAGGCAGTACCCAATTCTCAACTGCACGGGACCGTTGGGGTAGGTACGCACGTCGTCAACGTTCCGGTTGACCACGTCTGACCAGGATCGTCGCACTGTGCACCAAATACATAGCAACCCCTTCATATCTGAGCCTGCCACCTGAGAACAAGGAGTGAAGTCCCTGTGTCATCCTGCGCCACCCGCCGGAGACTGGCGGCAGCTGGACTAGAGAATTACCGTTGATACCACAACACAGACGGTTGCATATGGAGGGGTGCCGTGACCGGGATGCATGGACTGGTGATAAATGGCTGTTCTGCCCTGCCGGCATGACTGTAGTCGTCGGATATAGTGGCGATGTGGGAAGAGGACCTGTTCTTCTAATGTTTTGGAGAGGCACAGTGGCGATACTCTTAGTGTGGGGAGCCATCAGGTGTGACTCATGTCAAGGATGGTAGTGATTTCGGAAAATCCCACGGAACAACGGTACGTCACGGAGATCCTGCGTCCTCGTGTGTTTCCTCTCGTGCGCCAGTATCGTGGTGCCATGTTTCAACAGGACAATGCTCGTCCACAAATACAGTGCGTCTCTACGAGCCGTCTGCGTTATGTCGAGGTACTCCCGTGGCCAGCGAGGGCCCCAGATCTGTCCCCAATGGAACGCGTGTTGGAGCAGTTTGGGCGTCCGTCCCAGTGCCACAATCGAGGAGTTCGAGGACCAGATAAAACAGTTGAGGACCGGTTGGTTTAGGAGAGAATACGACGGCTCCAGGACACCATTCCCGCCCGAATCAGAGCATGCATCCAGAGCAGAGGGGGTAAAACGTCATATTGATAAGTGGGCTCATAATGTCAAGTTCTTTGCAAAAAAATGGCTCTGAGCACTATGGGACTTAACTTCTGAGGTCATCAGTCCCCTAGAACTTAGAGCTACTTAAACCTAACTAACCTAAGGATATCACACACATCCATGCCCGAGGCAGGATTCGAACCTGCGACGGTAGCAGCCGCGTGGTTCCAGACTGAAGCGCCTAGACCGGCTCGACCACAGCGCCCGGCAAGGAGGTAAGGTCAGTGGATAAATTCTCGATTCCTTTCAGCATTACCTGCACTACTTCTTGTTTTCCACACATATCGAAATCACAGCCTCTGCAACCTGACGTCTTCGGAAGGTATATTTAAATATTGCTCTTTCCAATGTTTGTAACTCATAGATGGCTGAATGATAAAATTAGATAAATTAAAGCACTCACGTAGCTTTACAGACAATTGGTCATGAAACTGCTCACATCTGAATACAATGCAGGCATATTGGTGTGATACCGTACCTGAACATTGTGTGTAGTCTATTTAAGACTTCACCAGAGAAATAATACAATTTTTAAAAAGTACCATTTTTAATATACATACTTCTCAGTTTCCTGTGACCTAATAGCATGGCAGTCGATTCTGAATTAAAAATCCTGAGAATGGCGCCTTAAAAGAAGAATGAACTTACTCTGAGGAGCTGAAAACTGTTACCCTGCTCGAGAAAGTTAATGCAGGCGATCAATTGTTTCCGACAGAAGAGCTCCATTTTTCAAAATACAATTTCGCAGTTCCGCGGGCTCCGGTGTAACTAAGACTTATTGCGCTTCTTTCACGATGTTAATTTCTGTCGGATGATTTATTTCGAGGAGCTCGCCGTGTAATATTTTAACTAATCAAGACCGTTAATTACGTCAGAGCGAGGGGAAGGAATCTGAGAGCACGGAGTGGACTTTATCAGGACTCGGCGTGGTGAAATTGGACAAGGAAAACATCCGGACAGTGCGGTGATTGAATAGGCAGTCTGGCGCGAGCGTATCCGGGGCACGCACCTCCTCGGGAGGCACGCCATCATTCTCCGTCAAGGAGGAGGGAGGGAGGCGGGGGTGCGGTGCCGCCCACAGCCTGGTACCGTGGCGTCTGACCGAACACCGCTAATTGGCGGCAGCCTTATCGTCCGGCCCAAAGGGACAGAATACGTGCATGGTGTTCCACAGGCGTGAACACACCCTTCTAAAGCAAAACGACTTCATAAACAAAAATTTGAATAATAAATGAAAAGCACCAGTTTGCTTTTGTTCTACAATATTACTTTTATTGTTAACCGGTTTTCGGCTTACAAGGCCATCATGAGCCCATTTACTGAATATTATCACCAAAGAAGTTAAATGTTAGCAGACAACATTGGAAGAGAAGTAACACATCTAGACTGAAGTAGAAACATACAGTAAGTAACATCTTTGCAATGAAAAATTAAAAACTGAACAGTACATAAAGTAATGTTTGTTAATTTCCAGGGCTTCCAGCAGGTTGAATTTTTGGCCTTTGTTTGCTAAGTGAAGTTCATGGGACACTGGCTGGTAGTTGTGACCCTCACTCAGTACATGCTCAGCAAATGCAGAGCCTGAATTCTGCAACCTCCAGCTGCGTTCATGTTCAGCCAGCCTAGTTGATATGTCTCTGCCTGGCTGACCAATGTAAAATTTTAACAAACATCTTGCTCACAGTCCAGATCTCATCCTAAATGACCAGACACAGCTCAACACTTCCCCTCTCCTAAACTTCATATGATCATCTTTGTTGTTCATTACTTCCCACTCTCTCTCTTCCTACATATTCCCATTTTCCTGTATTCATTAAGTTGTTTTGTTTAAGTTGTCTTTGTATTCCACATAGACTGTAGTTTCAATAGTTAAGGCTTTCTTTTAAGTGGTATTTGTATTACTGTCCACGTTTAGCACCCCTTGTAGTTGTCTCATCAAATACTGTTCATATTTTACTTTGCTCATTTATTTAATGAAAACTGTTACACAGCCACTGTTTTGATTATAATGTTAATGTTAAAATGCAGTACCACCATACTCTCAAACTGTAGGTTCCCAGAAACACCTCCATTTTCCTGCATTTATTTATTTATTTCTCTTTATCTTATTGATATTGCTTAAGTTCCTTATGTATTCTGTATTTACATTGATAACTATCTCTTCTTTTAATTGGTTGTGTATCACTCTCCATGTTTCATACCTCCTGATGCAGCCTTGTCTAGTACTAATATTATTAGTTTTGTTTATTAATAGAAACTGTTATGTAGGCATGCTACTCCTATTTTGTGCTAAAGGTTTTCCTGTAAACTCCATTGTTATTTATGTACTGTTCAGTTTTTACTTTTTCATTGCAAAGATGTTACTTACTGTATGTTTCTACTTCAGTCTAGATGTGTTACTTCTCTTCCAATGTTGTCTGCTAACATTTAACTTCTTTGGTGATAATACTCAGTAAATGTCTGAAGATGGCCTTGTAAGCCGAAAACCGGTTAACAATAAAAGTAATATTGTAAAACAAAAGCTAACTGGTGCTTTTCATTTATTATAATGTTGTTCTACCAAGAACTGTCCGGAAGATCCTGTTAATACCAACAATTTGATGTCACGTATTCCATAATAAATCAGAGACGGGGAAAATCCGTGAGACTATGTTACCAACATGTTGGAAGTCGCCGTCTCGGCTTAAACTCGTAACTTTCAAGTGGAATGTGGATCATGTGACATAGCAAGCTGACAGAAAATTACACGAATAAAATAATTGTGTCTTTTATCTGAGGATATCTTTATTCTCGAGATATGAATTACCTTTATTGGCCGGCCGGTGTGGCCGAGCGTTTCTAGGCGCTCCAGTCTGGAACCGCGCGCCCGCTACGGTCGCAGGCTCGAATCCTGCCTCCGGTATGGATGTGTGTGATGTCCTTAGGTTAGTTAGGTTTAAGTAGTTCTAAGTTCTAGGGGACTGATGACCTCATATGTTAAGTCCCATAGTGCTCAGAGCTATTTGAACCATACCTTTATTCCTTACAGGTAATGTAAAAGCTGATGGCACTAACACAAGCCCAACCCATTCATGTCGTCCCGATATCAGACGAGAGGAGCTCCTCCGTTATCTACATTTACATACTGCGCAAGCCACCAAAAGGTACCTAGTCTCATTACAACTAACGGTCATTCCCTTTGGTGTTAGTCGACCGGTGTGGCCGTGCGCTTCTAGGCGCTTCAGTCTGGAACCGCGTGACCGCTACGGTCGCAGGTTCGAATCCTGCCTCGGGCATGGATGTGTGTGATGTCCTTAGATTAGTTAGGTTTAAGTAGTTCTAAGTTCTAGGGGACTGATGACCACAGATGTTAAGTCCCATAGTGCTCAGAGCCATTTGAACCATTTGAACCTTTGGTGTTACACTCGCAAATCGTGCGAGGGAAAAGCGACTATCTATATGCTTCTGCACAAGACCTGAATTCTCTTATCTCCGCGATCCTTAATTGAAATGTACGTTGGCGGCAGTAGACTGGTTCATCAGTCGGCTTCAAATGCCGGTTGTCTAACTTTTGTCAGTTGCGTTTCGCGAAAAAGATGTCTACCCTTCAGGTATTCCCATTTGAATCACCGGGGCATTTCCATAACACTCGTGAGTTGACCGAACATTCCGGTAACGAATCTAACATCATGCCTAAGTATTGTTTAAATGTCTGGTGGGGATCTCAGACAGTCGAACGGTACTCAGGACTGGATCGCACTAGAGTTCTGTATGCGGTATCCTTTATAGATGATCTTGGTATAAGGAGAGCAAAAGCTGCGGTTGATCCAATTGTCCCAGCCAAAGAACTGAATTGGTACTTCACATTAAATACAACCACAAATGAACTGAAAACAAAAGAGAGGATTCATTGATTACTTCATGGGGGTAGAAGACTGAAGCCACGAAACATTTTATCTAAAGCATGTTGCTTGCAGTACCGTCAGAACAGTCGTGACTTTCAAATTTTGGTGGGAATTTCTTTGTCCCAGTGCTGTCCTGACATCCGACCCCCCACCCAGTAATTAACGGGAGATGAAAATTGGCAGTAACCTTTCTGGGACTCGAACCCTGGTCCTGGACGGAAAGCCCAAGTGAACCCCTCTAACACCACCAGAGGCGCGTGGAATTGACGGTAAATTAAAAATGGCTGTGCCCTTTCCAGGACTCGAACCCTGATTCTACGGGATGGAAAGCCCAAGTGCACCCCCTAACACATGAAAAGTGTCCAGATGCAGGAGAGGAAGGTTAGGTTAGTGTACATCATTTATTTTGGTCGGGAAACTGACGCAAAGATCGGTCCTAATTAAACAACTATATGCATATCGCTGCACAAGGACGCCATAAAAGCGCAACACAGTGCAATAACTGACGATACCATACAACTGCTGTTATCTGACCAGAAAAAGGCTGAGGTGTAAGGTACTATCTTTATTTTTTGGTACGGAAATACGTTCAACTGACGAGATGCTGGTGTTGGACAGAGAGGAGTTTAAAAGTGTATTATCTGTAAGCATACAGTACCTATCGCTGTTTGACGTTAGAGTTCACTACAGATGCAGATGTGATAGCAAGAACAGAAGTGACGTAAAAAACAAATCGACAAAATGACGGAAAATAGGTGTAAATTGAGGGAAAATACGCTGAAATCTGGGGAAATTGATGGAGTACTTGCATGTCTTCTGACTGGTGGAGAACAGTTCTTGTACATGGGAACGAGTATACGACAGCAAGAGGAATGCGGGAAAACGGAGACAAGGGCGCATCGGGAACTGTTGACACAATCTTTTATTTTTCGTCGAGGCAGCATTCTGCTGTATGGCTATTGAGGTAACAGTGACACGCGCGAGTTGACTACTGTCGTTGATGCTTTCCTGGAAAGAAAGAGAACCATCTGCCCCTAAACTTCCTTGCATAAGCGTTAAAGGATGACAGAATGGATGGTATGATAGGGTGAGATGGAGCTGTAACGAGGTAGGATTTAATGGTAGACTGATGATGCATTCTAGAGAGAGAGGAGTATGATGCTGCAGGTCATTTGACCATTTTTTTCCTTTGCTCTGTCGGGACGCATCAGTCGTGTGACTTGACATGCATTAGATTCGCATACAACTGCGTGTTCTGTCTACTTGTATCGTTAACAGGAAACCTCTCGGTCGTCAGAGGACTTCCATCGTGTTTCGATACAGTCCTCTAGACGAACGAAGATTTATGCGATGTACTATATCCCCCTGCCGCATCTTGGGCATAAAAACGTGTCTTCAGTTTCATTACTGCGGTGATTCTAAGTTAGCGACAGGTGTTTGTGAGGTACTACAATCTCCGTGCATACATCTACTTGACAAATGTCCTGCTTACGGAGTTAGTGGCGGACTGAAGTGTCATTTCACACGTCAAACACAGCTGCTATGAGTTTGTCCCTTTCTTTGTAAGAGGCATTCCCCATTACTAACGATCGATTTATTAGTACATAGGACTGATGCAAGCATAGTGTAATTTCTGAACCGTGATCGGATGTGAACTGTGGGGGCTATACACCTCAGGAAAGATATATTGTACGTATATCACAAGGAATCGATGTTTTAAGGAAGTGGATTTTCATTTTACAGTTTATCACCATAGTTTATCGTAGAGAAACCTGCAAGGAGAATGTATGTCATGCGCTGGAAATATTTTTCTTACACTGGGATAGTAACAGTGTTGCATTCCATACGACTAATAGGTCGGAAACAAGCGATCTAACATTATAGCCTGTTTTAAGTGCAGAACATTGTAGTCTTACGAGTGTATGTGTTTATGTTTTCTCTTACCAAGACACTAGAACAATACTTTAGAATTTCTAGCACAGTTGATTTAAATAAAAAGGCATCAAACTCCGTCTGTCTGGAGCTCCATCGTACATGAAAACCACGCATTTCTTGTCTTAACCGTCTGCTACATCATAGCAATAGTTTCATATCTACCGTACACCGTTAAGGGATGCTAACATCCTCGACATTCGCGCATCTGAAGAAATCTTGTGCTCTTGGACGTGTGCGGGACAGCTGTTACAGCCTCGGTTCACACTGTTTCTACACTAAACGTGGAATGTAGCGGTCTACTTCTGGTCGGCTGCAGGGAGCGTTGGTCAAAGACAATGCGGGGAGATCTTTCGGTCTCTAACTTTATTCTAAGAATGCGAGAATGCCCTGTGACTCCCATCCACATACAGAAAGATCGTAAGTTACGCATTATGATCGAAGTACTAGAGATATGTAGGTCGTTGTCTGGTATACATCGGTGTATATGTTCGAGAATTAACAATGAATGAACATACTGCACAGTCATCTACTTACATCAGCGATTGGACCCGCAAAGTAGTGGAGGAGCTGTTTATCGATGATACAGAAACTGACAAGCATGCTGCCGCGTCATTAGTCAGTGTTGAAATTACGACAAAATTGCTAAAATTGATTGCCCTGTCAACTATGACGCTTATTATTACAGTACATCGACGGTGTCTTTTCCATCCCAACAGTCCACTGCTGTGCTGTTGATTACCATGCGATGTCTAGTTTCCTGGGGGCGTCAATGGACCAAACGACTTAATGTCAGTTTAGAATCTGACACAGGCGTCGAATTCGTGGCAAAAAATATATGGCAGTGTACAAAGCGTGTTACAGCAGAAAAAAGGAAGAATAGACCTAGAATCTACACATTCATACCTCTGAAATGCCGACTCGCTCAACAGACACCTGGCTACCTGCATCCAGAACATAAGTCAAAGTAACCCCATTAGCATCTATTTGAAGCGCTGTACTTACCAAAGAATTTACATTTCCTTATCGTTCATCTAGCAAAAGTGCTCTCACAGCTTCAAAATTCAACGTATTCACTCGTTCACAGCTATTGTTCGTTAATCTGCTGCAAGCGAATCGGCTGCAGACAACAACTGTCAACGTTTGCAGGTTCTCGGCACCTACATAATTCCATTGATCACCTGATTGCACATCCGTAGTGCGTTAACATGAACTGATGTCATTCCAGTGACAACCTCTGCCATTTCCCCAGACTGACTAGTCTAGTATCTGTTATTTCTACACTAATGTCTACTATTTCAACCACCTCTATCCCTTCTAAAATGTACATTCTCATTGCAATCGGGTCCTTCATCCCGATGCCTCCACCTGCCATTTCCAAGTCTTTCATGATTTGAATCCAATCACCAACGTTCATGTTTTTTTGCTCCTCTGTGGTCCCATACCAGGGTAAACAAACATGTTACCACTTCGACCACAACTGTTCAAATCAAATGGTCCAATGGCTCTAAGCGCTATGGGACTTAAAATCTAAGGTCATCAGTTCCCTAGACTTAGAACTACTTAAACCTAACTAACCTAAGGACATCACACACATCCATGTCCGAGGCAGGATGCGAATCTGCAACGGCATCAGCAGCGTGGTTCAGGACTGAAGCGCCTAGAACCGCTCGGCCACATCGACCAGCCCACAACTGTTCTCATCGGTGCTGTCAGATTCCAAATATTGTAATAAACACTGAAAGCCCTCTAAAACATTCATGAATGGGAAAGAAAGACTTGACAACAACAAGAAGTTGTATGACACAAGCCCAAGTTTGTAGGTGCGATTCTACATCTGAAAGATAAGGTCTATTTACATTTAGCGCCAGTCGCATAAGAATGGGGCTAGAAGCGCCACTATAAGGATGTTAATCAGGTTTGCTTTAAATACACGCTGTAAAGGTCGTGAGCGTTAGCTACCTTTGAGACTTGACGTGGTGAGTTGATGCTAGTCAAGAACGCCGTTAAGGCGACAATGACGTCATTAGCAACACCTCACAAGTTTGAATGAGGTCGTGTAATACTGCTATGAGAAGTTGGATGTTCCTTCTGTGATACTGCAGAAAGACTTGGCAGTAAAGAGCCACTGTATATGATCTCTGGCAGGGAGTATCACGATTATAATCGCAAGAAGACTGGGCTCTGGACGACTATGTAGTGCTACTGAAGGGAAGCTCACTGTGTTCAGCGTATGGCTGTGGCGCATCATACTGCGTCTGTAACAGCAGTATGAGTAGCAATTGGAACCACAGTGGCAAATGAGCTGCTACAGCTCGGTTACTTCAAAAGACAGTTCCGAGCCAGACGACCCGTAGCTTGCATTCTAGTGACCCCAAACCACCGCCATTAGCGACTAAAATTAGTGTCAAGCGAGAGCTCATTGGAGGGCAGGGTTGTCGTCTGTTGAGTTTTCCGATGAAAACTGGTTCTGTGTCGGTGCCACTGATGGCTGTATGTTTTTTAAAAGGATGCCAGTTGAGGGTCTGCAACCAACCTATTCGTGTGCTAGACATGCTGGATCTACACTTTGAGTTGTGGCCTGGGGTGCAGTTTCGTCTGACAGCAGGAGCAGTCTCATGGTTATCCCACGCACCCTGACTGCAAAATTCTACGTCAGTCTGGTGAATGGACCTATTGTGCTGCCATTCATGAATAGCCTTCGACAGGATGTTTTCCAACAGGATAACGCTCACCCACTTACTTCTATTGTAACCCAATATCTTCTAATGAGTGTCGACATGTTGCTTTGGACTGCTCAGTCACCAGAGTTGTCTCCTACCGAGCACATATAGGACACCATCGAACGATAATTCCAGCACCATCCACAAGCATCGTTAACCGCCCCTGTATTGACCAACTAAGTGCAACAGACATGGAACTCCGTCCCACAAACTGATATCAGGCACCTGTACAACACAACGCATACACGTCTGCGTGTTTGCATTTAGTATTCTGGCACTTGTACTGTTATTAATGTACCAGCATTTCATAGCTTATCTTGCGCTTACATTAACCTGTGGTCTTAAAATGTTAATCACTTAAATACGTTCATAGCTCAAGATTAATTATTCTTTGCCGTTGCGATTTTTCCATCAGTGTATTTAACATAGCCAACAAAAATAGTTTGACATAAATTTGGAGAAAGTTTCACAGAGTCTATCAGATAGACTGTATGGACTGTACAGAAACTGATTTTTCTGGGACATATATTCAAAGAAGCATACAGGATTGTCAAAACTAAACATTAAAAATTTGCGTAATCGGAATACCTCGCATGACTCTGTGTTGTGCTGCCTCAGGACAAGGGTATAAACTCCTCATACGATTCGTCGTGCTCCACTGGTTCAGTTTCCAAATAACCACCCTCAAATTCAATCTCATGGCCCACAGGCCAAGTTGTGAAGTTAGCTTGCATGAAAAGTCAAATTGCTCCAACCAAGCATGAGGATGAAATCATTTGACGTTTTTCTGAACACGCAATATTTTACATATAAAAATGACGATAATCAAAATCAGACACACTTCCAAGATTTATGCCGTCATGACTGAAATGAATAAAACTGCGATGGGTTCGTCTCCTCTCATAACGACACACAGGATCTGATTCTTCTTCCTGAGTTGAATCCACATCATCATCAGGTACATAACCTCTACTGCAACTGTGACCGTCAGCAGTATCATCACCTAACCTTTCCTCAATGTTGGATACTCTCTAATTCTTGACAAAACTTCCTATTTCTTCTATTTATTTTCTTCTTAAGTTCCTTAAAGCTTAACAATGCTGTTTCAACTACCTCTACAGCTGTAGTTAATCACTAATCGTGCAACAGAAGACCTTATATTAACCACCTGACTAATTGTCTAATTTTTATGTATTTTCTGATATTTCCTTTTCAGTATTACTCTTCAGCTTCTAATTTTTTTTTCTAAACCCTATAGTAATATAGTATGACTTTAAATTTTTTTCTCTAATTTTAATCACTTCTTAGCTAGGAACTACCTCAAACCTCTGTCTTATTCTTTACACATTCCTATCTTAATTTTTGAAAATCGTTTTGCAACTGCTTATTTTGTTCATTCATAATCGCATGAAATTAGACCTTCCTCAATAGTTGCAAATTTACTCTCAACATCAGAAATTCTCTCATCAAATTTCATATGAAACTCTTCCATTAACTGGGTGCCTAGTACATTAAATTTCCATGTATCCTCTCCAATAATGGATTCTCATTTTTTCCAACAAATTATAGATCTGTCCCTGTAAACTAATGCCATTAGCCTCTAATCCATCAGATAACTCTCTTGCACTAGCTTCTGTTTTCTCCCCTGGTTTTTCAACAAATTCTCTGTTACTAGTCTCCAGTTTCTCATCAAGTCGTCTCAAATAAGTCTGTAATTCCTCACCAAGACCTTTCATATTAGCCTATAACTTTTCAAACTATGCTCTGTTACTCTCTAAAGTCATCGATTAGTAGAGTGATAGCATGCTGGCACACACGCCCTGCCAGTAAGGCCGTCGCAATGAACGAAGATTATGTTGAAAAATAGGGTTTCGTAACCAAAACAGGGGGGTATAATATGGTGTATTTGAATCCTAAATAAAACAAACCTACTTTCGGAAAAAATGTGTAACTTAACTAACGCCCGTCGTATACACTATTTCATGATGTTCAGAGTGCGTAAGTGGAATTGTTAAATATCATTACGGAGATATCAGTGGATTAATCACAGCTGAACATGACATAGAAGTGCCGAAAGCGGTAATGTGAAAACTGTAATTATTAAGCCATCCTGGCCCAAGAAATTATTTCATTTTCTCATACAAAATGAACTTTAAACTGTACTATCCTTTGCAACACCATGAAGGTGGCTTACAAGAAACGTCAGTTTGGCATGAAGTGTACTAAATGCTTGGAAGAGCAATTGATTAGCATTTCAGCACAACGGCACAAAGCAGGTAGGGGTAACGCCATATACACTGAAGCGCCAAAGAAACTGATACAGGCATGCGTATTCCAATACAAACATATGTAAACGGGCAGAATAGTGCGCTGCGGTCGGCAATTGTCTGGAACAGTTGTCTGATCGGTTACTGCTGCTACACTGGCATGTTATCAATGTTATCAAGATCTAAGTGGGTTTGAACTCGGTGTTATAGTCGGCGCACGAGCGATGGGACACAGCATCTCCGAAGTATCGATGAACTGGGGTTTTTCCCGTACGACCATTTCACGAATGTTCCGTTAATATCAGGAATTCGGTAAAACATCAAATATCAGACATCGCTGCGGCTGGAAAAAGAAGCTGCGCGAATGGAGCCAACAACGACTGAAGAGAATCGTTCAACGTGACAGAAGTGCAACATTCCCCAAATTGCTACAGATTTCAATTCCGGGCCACCAACAAGTATCAGCGTGTGAACCATTCAACGAAACATCATCGATAAAGGTTTTCGGAGCCGAAGGCCCACTCGTGTACCCTTGATGACTGCACGACACAGAGCTTTACGCCTCGCCTGGGCCCGTCAACACCGACATTAGACTGCTGATGATTGGAGACATGTTGCCTGGTCGGACGAGTCTCGTTTCAAATTGTATCGAGCAGATGGACGTGTGCAGGTATGGAGACAACGTCATGTATCCAAGGACCCGGCATGTCAGCAGGGGACTGTTCAAGCTGGTGGAGGCTCTGTAATGGTGTGGAGCGTGTGTAGTTGGAGTGATGTGGGATCCCTGATACTTCTAGATACTACTCCGACAGGTGACACGTACGTATACATGCTGTCTGATCACCTGCATCCATTCATGTCCATTGTGTATTCCGACGGACTTTGGCAATTCCAACAGGACAATGGGACACCCCCAACGTCCAGAATTGCTATAGAACTGGTCCAGGAACACACTTCTGAGTTTACACTTCCGCTGGCCAACAAACACGAACATTATTGAGCATATCTGGGATGCCTTGCAACGTGATGTTCAGAAGTGATCTCCATTCCCTAGTCCTCTTACGGATTTATGGACAGCATTGTAGAATTCATGGTGTCAGTTCCTTCCAGCTCTACCTCAGACACTAGTAGAGTCCATGCCACGTCGTGTTGCGGCACTTCCGCGTGCTCGCACGGCCGCTACACGATATTGGGCAGGTGTACCAGTTTGTGTGGCTCTTCAGTGTCTATTCGGTGTATAAGGAAAAGTTGCTCAGCGCGTTCCTCAAACGGATTCGCAGGTTGATGTTCGTTGTTTGCGAGAAGATTTCATTACTCCTCGTGTACGAATGTGACACGTCTGCGAGCATGCGTCGACGTTGGACAGAGGCAGAATCGCTGACTATCGAGACTGCTTTTTGTGGATCGGCTATAATACTACATGCGCTGACGAGTTGATCGACACCTCACGACTGCCTTGCAGTTGTGGATTCTATGGTTTCAGGAGGGCCGCACTGAACGCCATACGGCATCTCGACAGCGTCAAGCGAGTAGCGCCGAGGAGGATACATCTATTGTTCCCTGGACCGTACAGGCTCCTACAGCCATGTCGCGCACCTCGACGAAGGAACTGGGCTTGTTCACAGCGAGACAAGTATCTGCGCGATCAGTGTGACTACATTTACTCCAACACAGGCTGCCAGCATGGGGACCAAAGGCGTGGTTTCCCCTGACGAGGCAGGGGTGAGAGAGACGTCGACAGTGATATTCCAACAAGACTGCACACAGGAGTGGACTTTATAGACGAATCTCGGCTCTGCTTGCAACATCTCGATCGATGTCCCCCAATGTGGAAGCTCCGAGGAGAACTAATGTTTCCACACTCCAAACGCCATCATTATACTGACCCAGCACCTGGCGGTGTGGTATAGGTTAACAATGGAAACACGAGACGATCACCTCTGGTTTCCGTAGTCGGTTATTTGAACAGAGCGCGTTATATTTCTGACATATTAAGACTTAGTCTGAGAAGGGGAAAGCCTCAGACACGGCCAACCAATTCGGCTCAGATTTGGTAGGTGGCTTGTGTACAATCTAAAACGAAGGACTCTAAGATAATGTGGCTCAACCCCTCCCCCTCCCCTCCCCCCACTTTTGTGAAAATCACCCCTAAAGGTTACGATGAGGAATCGACTCAAAATTGGCGGGATCGACAGATAATTGTAAATAGAAGTAAATAGAGGTAATCATCAGGTCTGGGGTCTGCAAACGCATGCTTTTCCAGAAATCGAGGAAAGAAACTTTTACAACCGCCTATTATGTACCCGCATGGTAAACTCTTTGTGCCGATAGCGGGACAGTGTAGCTATCGAAAGACTGCATTCCGCACATGTTCTTGGTGGCGCGAGCATATTTGTTTCGAATATTTATAAGGCAAGTGCCGTCCACATAGTTGTTTGAAGAAAGTGAGGAGCCTGCCGGTGTGGCCGAGCGGTTCTAGGCGCTCCAGTCTGGAACCACGCGAATGCTGCGGTCGCAGGTTCGAATCCCGCCTCGGGCATTGATGTGTGTGATGTCCTTAGATTAGTTAGGATTAAGTAGTTCTAAGTTCTAGGGGACTGATGACCTCAGATGTTAAGTCCCATAGTGCTCAGAGCCATTTGAACCATTTGAAAGTGAGGACACCTAACAGTGACTGGGACAGCCATCGTAAAGTGACCAGGAGTAACATTTTACTTCCACAATGAGATTTTCACTCTGCAGCGAAGTGTGCGCTGATATGAAACTTCCTGGCAGCTTAAAACTGTGTGCCGGACCGAGAATCGAACTCGGGACCTTTGCCTTTCTCGGGCAAGTGCTCTACCATCTGAGCTACGCAAGCACGACTCACGACCCGTCCTCACAGCTGTACTTCCGCCAGTACCTCGTCTCCTACCTTCCAAACTTTACAGAAGCTCTTCTGCAAACCTTGCTGTGGCTAAGTGATGTCTCCGCAGTATCCTTTCTTTCAGGAGTGCTAGTTCCGCAAGGTTTGCAGGAAAGCTATAATATGTCATCGATACGTCAAAAATAATTAATTGAATTATTCCTGGCGGAGGTTCGAGTCCTCTCTCGGGCATGGATGTGTGTGTTTGACCTTAGGATAATTTAGGTTAAGTAGTGTGTAAGCTTACAGACTGATGACCTTAGCAGTTAACTCCCATAAGATTTCACACACCTTTGAACCTTTTTGAATTATTCCTAAGTCGTGGGCCACCATCTGTGACACTTAACAGCGCGTTGTGTCCCTTGACATACAATTTGTATATTTTTGCCGTTTTGACTACTTAGTGCGTTCTTTTTTATGTTACATCATCTTTGTTAATTCTAGTGTTACACAAACATGGGACCCTATTACATTATTTGTAATTGACGCCGTATAATGTGAACCGCCATCTGGTGGTATCTGTCAGCACTCTGCATTTCCGTTGTGCCGTTTGTTTAGTCTTCACTTGCTCTGTCATAGCCAACATGGCATTAAATCGTGAAACAACATTATGCAGCATGTACATGTTTTGTCCGTTGTTCATACCATACAAATTCTATGTTTTATATACATTGTGATTGCACATCTGGCATGCTATTGTAATGAATCGACTTCCTTACGGTATGCGTTTAACTAAAGTTGCGTATTACATGTATCCACTATTGCATTTTGACTCTGAATTGCTTCCGCCCACATGAGCAGAATTTTATGAGATTTACTATCTTACAGCACATTCTATGTTCTTCTTGTGACAGAGTGGTTCAGACCATTGTATAATGTAACTACCGCTGCCCGGTTTTATGAATACGTAATTTTTTGTCGTTGTGTTTTTCTTTATCTCCTGCTTTAAGCCTGTAACCACGACATATTTTGTAGATCTGCATAAGGCTATGGCTATGAGCACTATGGGACTTAACTTCTGAGGTCATCAGTCCCCTAGAACTTAGAACTACTTAAACCTAACTAACCTAAGGACATCACACACATCCATGCCCGAGGCAGGATTCGAACCTGCGACCGTAGCGGTCGCGCGGTTCCAGATTGTAGCGCCTAGAACCGCTCCGTCACTCCGGCCGGCCTCTGAATAAGGAAATTTATGCTATCGTAACTAGTAATCCACTAATCTGTTAACGTAACCACCTTGGCAATCAAATAAGTTTTCATAAGAAGCCTAGTTAAGTTAAATTTCGTTATTTGCTATCCTTCCTCTTGTTGCAATTTTAGTGGTCTGCAGTGTACATCGGTACTCCAAAAGCAATTGTAAGATGTCTGGTTGAGGATGCGTAACGTACAATTACCATCAGTCCCTCACCTTCTTTTTTCTTTCACCGATTGTGCACAAGAAGCGACTACCTTAACGTCTATGTATACACACGACTTTCTCCATTACGTGCTCTCGATATCAGAAGAGTAAGCCCTTCGGTAATGCGTGAATTCTTTCTGACAGCGGCTTGCACTGGAGTTGTTCCAGTATTTTTCTGAAGGTTTTGTGCTAATAATCTTATGACGAATCACCTATATTTGAATCTTTCACGTTAATCCAGATTGGCAAGATGACGAACAGTGCTTTAGAATCTCTCGACGATGAATTTTTCAGCAACTCATTTTATAGTCGAATTACTCTTCCTCGTGAATCTCCAATGATTCTCGGACGTGTTTTCAAAACATCTAGATTTGTGAGGCCGTTCCGTCATAAAACTTCACGACTTTCGCTACTTCTAAATATTTTGATGTTATTATTGTTGCCAGTGACTGACTAGAGATGACGCATTTAAACACTGTAGGATACTTTCGCCTGTTTAAAACAACCTGCATTTGTTAATACTTTCATCTGTCATCTATGTACCAAATACTCTTTAGTTTACGATCTTTCCTTATATGCTAACAACTTCCTAATTAGTTTTTTTTCGTGAGCGGGGTACCCAGTCACACATTTTTTTGGCGGGAAATATTTTCCTCTTTGACTGTCCATTCAAAGTCAGTCACCGCCATCGCAATTTATACTGCACAGTCAGCAGTATTTCGTGCCTACGAATATGTTTTGTGTACATGGAAGTCGTCTGAGGAAGCTTGTCAAGTTAGCGCAGAAATGTTATTGTACTCCACTTCTTGAACAGAGCGTGACTACGGCATGAAATGTTTATTTACACCACACGATTTTAAAATTTTTTGACGTGTTCATGGGCACGAAATCAAACACTTTAAAAATGACCATGAGGTTAAAGCTGCAAACATGATGATCATCAAAGGCAAAAATCTTTCTGTAGATACACTTGTACACTTCTTTCGAAAACGTTTCATCTTAACGCAGGTATCTTTAAGTCCAAACCATTGTTCACCGGATTGCTCCTCTTGCACCAAGTAATTGAAACAAACTAGAGATTTGAATGCCAATAATACGTAGAACGTATAGCACGGACATCATGAGAATTTATGTAGGTGCAGTCTTTCCACCTCCCTGTCTCTGCCTGAGTCTATGGTAACTAATGCAATTCTAACGCAGTAAGATTAGTGTTGTTCCGGTTTTATTGCATTAATATTTACTGACGTTCCCCGGAGGTTCTGCGCATTTCTGAGGAGAGCATACAGACATTTCAGTGTTCGCGGGAAAATTACCTCGGGGAAATTCCGTCGTAGAAAGGGCGATATGAATACGATAGCTGTCAGCAGCAGAACCCCCACACGAGGGGGGTATACACGTGCCGGAAGACAAGCCAAGGCTGCGAAGCAACACGACTGCCTCTTTCTACCCGACAAACAGCCAGAAAATACGAAAATGTTCACCGAACTGTGCGCTACGTTGAGTGATGGGGGGTTTTGAGAGTGAAGAACTCTGAACGAGAGGGGGGAGGGGGAGGAGAAAAGTAAGATGGAATAAGTCTACGGCACAGTCTCAAACATTTCTGTACATCATTCTATTGCAAAGAACTTCCTGGTTATTTACTTCAAAAACTGTTGTTTCCGCTTATTTCTTTCACGTTACCTCATGTTAAAACTACCATTCCTTACAAGAAAGGCTAATATAACATCGAACACTCGGCACCAGTTTCTCAGGACTCTGCAGGTGGGAACTCATAGCGCTACGACATGACCTTGGTCTTCTCCAGCCACCTGGCATTAATTTACGTTAATTTCTCAACACTTCTTCACAGTAACTACTTATTTCTTCAGACCGTCTTACTTTCCTACATGTATCATTTTCTGACCACTTTATTTTTCACCGTTCCCCTCCCACTTCTGTTACATACAACGCACTTAGCTTTTCACTCTTATTCACTCGTGCACGTAGTTTTAGCTGTAATCTCTGTCTTGCATATTACACCGTCCTCCATCTTTAAGCTATCAGGTCTTCAAATCCCGTCTAGTGCAGCCCAACAATCAGTCTTTCCTTCTCATCCTGTCCGGTAAATATCCCCTGATCCAGGATTCTGGGTGACTTCTCCTAACTCTACCCTTTTTCCTAAAGCTCTCCCTTTTCCTACACCCCTCTTCCTTCCCTTGGGCCCTTCCACCGGAAGAAGTAGCCACTGGTTCCGAAAGCTTGCATAAGTAAAACATTTTCTTATATGTGTGTGTTCTCCTGCCGCCGCTTGGTGAGTAGACTTTTTATCTATCCAATTACATTACAAAAAAGGCTGTTGAATGAACCTCCTGAAGATGAAATAACTTCTACTCTTGTACCTAACTTTTCTTACTACTTCGTTACAGTTCTTTTTCGGTTGAGAAACACACATACACATAAACTGTCAGCTGTGTTTATCATTCATCTTTGCTGTAATTCCTTTCACTAGGCGCTTACAGATCTTTTACACAGCCCCTGTGGGAGGTTCGAGTCCTCCTTCGGTCATAGATGTGTGTGTGTTATCCTTAGCGGAAGTTAGTTTAAGTTAGATTAAGTAGTGTCTAAGCCTAGAGACCGATGACTTCAGCAGTTTGCTCCCATAGGAACTTATCACAAATTTCCAAATCTTTATACAAGAATTTACGTGCTGCCATTGGTACACATTTCGGAAACAGAAATCTCCTGAAAATCATACGGTAAAAATTTTTTTCATGAGCTAAACAGAGTTGAATGATACAATCATCACTCGCGAAGTGTCGCGTCCCATGACGCATAAATATTGTACTGAATCTTTATAACTCGCACTGGAATAACCAGATAAAGGTTTCTAAGCTATAAATTGTATCGCAATGAAGCGATCGTTCTCTGGATAACTTTCAGACCTGTGCACAGACGGTTCATAGTATGACACTGTAAGAGTAACTATGTGAGAGAAAATTCAGTTTTTTACATTTGCTTGTTCTCTCAGGACGTAAGCGCAAAGACTGTTTTATTCGAAAGAAGAAGGTACCCAAATCAAATGTGTACGCCTCATATTGCGATCACAATAAAATCTTTCTACACATGACTTATTCCCGTTCAGCTCACGCACCAAGGATTTAAAAGGACTTATTTTTTCCCTGTTTTTTAATCATACACTACTGGCCATTAAAATTGCTACACCAAGAAGAAATGCAGATGATAAACGGGTATTCATTGGACAAATATATTATACTAGAACTGACATGTGATTACGTTTTCACGCAATTTTGCTGCATAGATCCTGAGAAATCAGTACCCAGAACAACCACCTCTGGTCGTAATAACGGTCTTGATACGCCTGGGCATTGAGTCAAACAGAGCTTGGATGGCGTGTACAGGTACAGCTGCCCATGCAGCTTCAACACGATATCACAGTTCATCAAGAGTAGTGACTGGCGTATTGTGACAAGCCAGTTGCTCGGCCACCATTGACCAGACGTTTTCAATTGGTGAGAGATCTGGAGAATGTGCTGGCCAGGGCAGCAGTCGAACATTTTCTGTATCCAGAAAGGCCTGAAAGGACCTGCAACATGCGGTCATGCATTATCCTGCTGAAATGTTGGGTTTCGCAGGGATTGAATGAAGGGTAGAGCCACGGGTCGTAACACATCTCAAATGTAGCGTCCACTGTTCAAAGTGCCGTCAATGCGAACAAGAGGTGACCGAAACTTGTAACCAATGGCACCCCATACCATCACGCTGGAGAGACGCCAGTATGGCGATGACGAATACACGCTTCCAATGTGCGTTCCCCGCGATGTCTCCAAACACGGATGCGACCATCATGATGCCGTAAACAGAACCTGGATTCATCCGAAAAAATAACGTTTTGCCATTCGTGCACTCAGGTTCGTCGTTGAGTACACCATCGTTGCCGCTCCTGTCTGTGATGCAGCGTTTAGGGTAACCGCAGCTATGGTCTCTGAGCCGACAGTCCATGCTGCTGCAAACGCCGTCGAAATGTTCGTGCAGATGGTTGTTGTCTTGGAAACGTCCCCATCTGTTGACTCAGGGATCGAGACATGGCTGCACGATCCGTTACAGCCATGCGGATAAGATGCCCATCATCTCGACTGCCGTTGGAATCCAGCACGGCGTTCCGTATTACCCTCCTGAACCCACCTATTCCATATTCTACCAACAGTCATTGGATCTCGACCAACGCGAGCAGCAATGTCGCGATACGATAAACCGCAATCGCGATAGGCTGCAATCCGACCTTTATCAAAGTCGGAAACGAGATGCTACGCATTTCTCCTCCTTACACGAGGCATCACAACAACGTTTCATCAGGCAACGCCGGTCAACTGCTGTTTGTGTATGAGAAATCGGTTGGAAACTTTCCTTATGTCAGCACGTTGTAGGTGTCGCCACCGGCGCCAACCTTGTGTGAATGCTCTTAAAAGCTAATCATTTGCATATCACAGAATCTTCTTCCTGTCTGTAAAATTTCGCGTCTGTAGCACGTCATCTTCGTGGTGTAGCAATTTTAATGGTAGGTAGTGTATTTTGGGGAATTACACACAAACGTAGAATTCTCTTTTCCGTCGTGACCTAACATAAATCGCATTTTATTTCTCGAGTACTACGGTAGAAATGGAGAGCTAACCAACTCATTTCTGTACCTGCCTTTTTGATGGTTCATATTCCCTAAATCTTTTATTTTCGCCTCTTCCTCATCTTTGTTGCCTGGAAACCTTGGAGGAGCAAAATTTTTTTTTAATGTCCAGAGTCACTAGCCACATATATTTCCATTTACTATAACAAATTAAATTCGTACTCCACAAAGGCACATTTTCGTGGTTGCATTTAAAGCATCTTTCTGTGTATTTTGACTAAAAACTGATAACTGCACCTAATAATTATTGAAAGATTGATGTTATCAATAGTTAGTATGTTACCACAACTTTTCAGGACTACAGTTTGTACACATAATTTAAAAATGGAAGGCGCTCGTGATGTAATAAAATTTTGAAGCAATATAACACTACTTTTGATCACTGTATAATGTCAGTTCCTGTTTCTATACACAACCAAGGTACAATTGTAGCAAACGTATTCCTAATATATTTCTTCTTTGTTGCCAGTTCACATCTAGGAAGTTACTAGAGATGTTGAAGATATGGAATATTACGAGAAAATTTCTTAATACGGAATTAGGTATAATGAAACTGGACAATCCAAACAAGAAAAAAAACATTGTGCCTTTCTGAATGTGATGAGAAATAGTACCCTTAATAAGAAAACAATATTACATATAAAATACATCCCAATTCCTTTTTTATTGTAATTAAGAGGTCACGAAAATTTAAATCGGAAGACAATAACAGTGTACTAGCACAATGAACTCTCAGAGATCGTTAATCGTATATACGCATCATACATGCAGCAAACTCCATAGTTTTTATAACCGCTTCGGACACTGATTTTGTTTTATCTCTCTGACTGTAAACAAAATTTGTGCTAAAATACAGAGAGACATTAGTTGATACGACAGCCAGCTACAATTATAAGCCGTCCTTATCCTCTTCAGTTAAAACGAGACAATAGTACTCGGGCGCAAAACGTTTTCCTTGCTGAAATTACTTTTTAATAATAAATATTACGTCTCTTACATAACTATTAGGAACCTTCCCTATTTTGTATAACAAGGATAACACTTTATGTATTGGTCGATAGTATAGGCTTCGTAATAATCTCATTTCAGTTACTCACTTTCATACCTGGTCCATTACCTGTGTAATTAATATGGTGCGTGTGCTTTAGCAAAAGACTTTGAAACATGTGCATGTTTGTATTCCTTAAAGTGTCTAACACATTATTATGATCTCACTCACTACCAGCGGACGACCGATCCGTCAAAGTTCGTGTATATTGTCCTGAAGGTAGCCTCTATCATCTGAAACCGACAATGATCAATTATATCTTCCGGTAGCTGGTACTGAAATAAAAGCCAAGTTATCAGTCAGTTTACCCATAGACGAAATCAGCACAGTGTAGTTTGTTTCTGTTCGCCAAACATGAGGAAAAAGTAAATCAGTACTGTATAGTGTGCACCACTTTCTGAGATGTAACGTAGGTAAAGAAGTAGTACTTTTACTTGCAATTATATTCAAAATTTTCAACGAATATTGGAATAATCAAGTTTGCATATTACAGAATTAAAGCAACAGCCGATAGCGAAGCTGTAAATTTAACCCTAATTATGTAAAGTTTTTCATTAGTAATCGAAACGTCCTCGGTCCTAGGTTCGAACCCCACCACTGTTACTATTTTGAATAACAGTCATCAGCAGTATTGGCTGAAGACTTCAGACATAAGAAGTCACCCTTATTCTGCCAAAGACATTGTCAAAGAGGGCAGAGGAACAGATTGAGGTTCAAGGCACTCTCTTCCCCATGGTCTGAGACACTGCCCCTAAAAGGAGGAAGAATCAGTAATGACCAACGGTATGAGGATACAGATGGCAATGGAAAGCACTTCATTAAAGATCTGTATATGAAAACTTGCTATGTCACCAGTGACAAAAAATTCCAGACTAGTCCCTCATTCTGATCTCCGGGAGATGACTGCCAAGGGGCAGGTGACCGTGAGAAAAACATCCAATAACCTACGGAAGGGGAACGTTCCACGAATAGGGCCGTGGAATATTAGAAGTTTAACGTGGTTGGGAAGCTAGAAAATCTGAAAATGGGAATTCTAAGACTCAATCTAGATATAATGGGTGTCAGTGTGGTGTAGTGGAAAGAAGACAAGGATTTATGATCGGATTAGTGCAGGGTAATATCAACAGAAGCAGAAAATAGTGTAACTGGAGTAGAATTCGTTATAAATAGGAAGGTACGGCAGAGTATGAGTTCCTGTGAACAGTTCAGTGGTAGGTTTGTTCTCATCAGAATCGACAACGTACCAATACCGGCAAAAAAAATTCAGGTATACATGCCGACGCCGGAATCAGAAGATGAAGAAATGGAGAAAGCATATGAAGACGTTGAACGTGTAATTCAGTACGTAAAGGGAGATGAAACTAATAGTCATGGGGGATTGGAATGCGGTTGTAGGTGGAGGAGGAGAAAGAAAGATTACGGGACAACATGGGATTGTTGGTAAGAATGAGAAAGGAGGAAGGCTAATTGAGTTCTGCGATAAATTTCGGCTAGAAATAGCGAATACTCTGTTCAAAAATGACAGTAGGAGAAGACATACTTGGAAAAGCGCGAGAGATACTGGAATATTCCAGTTGCGTTACATCACGGTCCGGCAGAGATTCTGAAATCAGATGTTGGATTGTAAGGCGCAACCAGCAGCTGATATAGACTCAGATCACAATTCAGTAATGATGTAGGTAGGCTGAAGTTTAAGAATCTATTCGGGAGGAAGCGATAAGCAATTAAGTGGGATACAGCATTTCCTACGGAAGGAAAGATAGCCCTGACGCTCTGAGGCTGTAGATAGTGCTATACAGAATAGTTCACTAGGCCGTTCAATTCGAGAGGAACGGACATCTGCAAAAAGAGAAATTACAAAAGCTGAGAAGGAAAATACTGGTACAAGGAAGGTAATTGCGAGGAAACCAAGCGTAACAGAAGAAATACTTCAGATGATCGTCTAAAGGAGGCAGTACAAAATTTTCAGGGAAATTCAGCAACGAAATGGATGCATAAAAAATGCGAAAAGAATCGAAAAGGAGTGATTGACGGGAGTACTGACTCAACCTTCAGTGAAAATTAAAAGTAATAGCGGGAACATTAAGAGTGCAATGGAAATTCGAATATTAAATGCAGAGGAAAGAACGGATAGTGGAAACAACACATTGAAGGCCTTTATGAGCAGGTGCACTTGTCTGATGATTTGGTAGAAGAAGAAACAGGTGTCAACAGGGAAGAGATAGGGGTTCCAGTATCAAAATCAGAATTTAAAAGAACTTTCAACGACTTCATATCAAATAAAGCGGAAGGGATAGGCAATATGCCATTGGAATTTTGAAAACCATTGAGGGAAGTGGAGTGTAGAATTTTGAGACTAGCGATGTACCATCAGACTTTCGGAAAAATATGATCCACGCGATTCCTAAGGCAATAGCCGAGAAGTACGAGAATTATTGCACAATCAGCTTAAAAGCTCACGCATCCAATTTGATGACAAGAATAATATACCGAAGGATGGAAAATAAGATTGATCTGTTAGATGATGATTAGTTGGGCTTTAGGAAAGGTAAAGGCATCAGAGGAGCAGTTCTGCGTTGCGGTTGACAATGGAAGCAAAACTGAAGACAAATCAAGAGATGTTTATAGGATTCGTCGAACTGGAAAAAGGCATTAGACAATGTAAAACGGGACAAGATGTTCGAAATTCTGAGAAAAACTATGATGAGCTATATTGAAAGACGGGTGATATAATATGTACAAGAACCAAGAGCCAAGTGCTCGGATCAGAAACGGTGTAAGACTGGGACATAGTCTTTCACCCCTATTAAAATTAAAGGTGAAAGGTTACCAATGATAGGATTCACTGAAAGATCCTCAGTGAAAGTGTACAAGAAACACATTATTCATCGAATGGAATGAACAGTTTAAAGAGTACAGTATATGGACTTAGATTAAGTCGAAGAAGGAGGAAAATAATCAGAATTAGAAGCAATGAGAATAGCAGAACGCCTAATATCAGAATTGGTGATCACGAAGTAGATGAAACTACGAGGGTTGTTTTTTAAGTAAGGGCCGTTTTTATTTTTTAAAAAGGATACAAATACTTTTGTAAAAAAACTTTTATTTTCTGATTCTACACACTTTTACCTATTTTTCTACAAAGTTGCCTTGTTTATTTAAGCACTTGTCATACCGTACAACTAAGTTTTTAATTCCCTCTTCAAAGAATTCGGCCGCCTGCTCCGACAGCCAAGAGTTCACGGCCGCTTTCATTTCATCGTCGTCATTGAAGCGCTGCCCGACAAGATGGTGTTTCAGGTACCGGAAAAGGTGAAAATCGCTAGGAGCAAGGTCGGGGCTGTGTGGTGCATGGTCCAAAACTTCCCAGCCAAAAGAATCAATCAAATCCTGAGTCTTTCGAGAGGTGTGAGGCCTAGCGTTATCGTGCAGGAGCAAAACTCCTTTTGTCAGCATGCCGCGCCTTTTGTTTTGAATTGCTCTGTGGAGCTTCTTTAGAGTTACACAGTAGGCATTTGAGTTGATTGTCGTTCCTCGTGGCATAAAGTCCACTAGCAAAACACCGCGCCGGTCCCAGAACACAGTTGCCATAATCTTGCGCTTTGACAGCGTCTGTTTGGCTTTGCTTTCGGGAGTGATATGGGATACCCATGTTTTATCTCCAGTGACAATTTGACTCAACATGTCATCCCCTTCTTCCTCGAACGAATCAAAATGTCCAACGAAGTGGCAAATCTCTTCCATTTGTGGTCCTCTGTGAGGAGTCTGGGTACCCACCGAGAACACAGTTTCTTAAAGTTTAAGTTTTCAGACACAATTTTGTACAAAACCGATCTTGAAACTTGTGGAAATTCCAAAGAAAGAGTGGAAATTGTGAATCTTCTGTCCTCACGAATCTTTGTTTCGACTGCAGCCACCAAATCGTCAGTGAACACATAGGGCCGGCCTGAGCGTTCTTCGTCATGGACGTTTTGACGGCCATTTTTAAACTCTCTAACCCATTGACGTACTTTACCTTCACTCAATGCATTCGAGCCATAAACTTCTGTTAACTGACGATGAATTTGTGCAGCTGGTAGGCTTCTCGCGGCCAAAAACGTGTCACTGACCTTATCTCACACGCGGCGGGCGATTCAATAATCGTAAACATTATGAAGTAGCACAGCGAAGCGTACACGTCAGCTACAGAGCTGCAAATTGCATCAGTGTGAACGGGAAGAATGTCGGCAAGTGGCGCGGTGGCTTGTTGCGGCGTCCGCGCGAACTACGGGTCTATACGCGCGAACGGCCCTTACTTAAAAAACAACCCTCGTACATACGGAGCAGGGACGACGTAAGCAGCAGACTAGCACTGGCAAAAAAGGCATTTCCGGCCAAGAAATGTCTACTAGTATCAAATATGGGCCTTAATTCTGCACAGTCGGAGAGGAAAGGAATATGTGTGAGCCGCGAGCGGCTCGCGTTGGTGCCGTTGGTAGATTGGCATCGTGTGATAGGGATAGTGGCGTCTCGTTTTCTTCTTGTGTTTACTGGCGCCACTACGTTTGTTGGCGTTGTCTGTCTGCGAGTGGCAGCATTAACGTTTATCGATTCTACTATCGTGGTACTATCTTTGGAAGGACGTCAAGTGTTTTCCGGGTCGGGTGTGTCGGTAGTTGGGTTAGGATGGAGCTGGAGGGAGGGCCGGCAGCGCGAGGACATGCCGGGACTACTGGCGGCATGCAGGCACTGCCGGATCGAGGGTCTGTGTCCACCGGACCCTGGACGTTTGAACTGAGTGAACATTAACCCAGTAGTGAAACCTCCACTATTTTGAGATCACGCTGTTTGTTCGTGCGTCGCTGCTCACGTGGTCGCTGAGACGAAGAGCAACGATTGGCGTGTTTGGAGTTGGCGAAATTAATTAACCGTCCTCCACTTCTTATTAATCATTGAATTCCTTGTGTTTACTCATGAAGTTCAACCAGCGGTAGTTTTCTGCCTAGTGGCCGCTAATGCCCCAGTTACCTACCCTGGAGGTTGGCATATTTTCGCGGCAGTGTACTTTTCCTCGCCTTGCCGCTGCTGTACGGTAAGGCGTGTAGCTCGACAGCCTCCCTCACTGTGGTTCCGATATTTTGTTCTTTTGTACTACCTTGGTCGTAGTGGTTCCTTCTGCTTCAGGATGTTCTAAACACCGGATTCTGAAGACGCAGTGCTGTCCGCTGGTTCCGCCTTCCCTGGGTTATTCCATCGTTGTGTTGGTTACCAGAGGTTAGGCAGATTTTGCAACTATGTTTAAACCATCACTAGTTTGAGTTGTCATCCGGTTAAGTGAATACAACTCTTGGCTGCCTGTCTCGTCAGTTACGAAGTTGAGCGACTTTTCCCAGGCCCACTTCTCTCTTGATTTGGTCAGATTGTGATGATTGTCGATAAGGCCTTCAACCGTGAATGCAATTTGTCTTAAGAATTTTTAATTAGTTATTGCCTCTTAATATGATTGTCCCTTTTTTATAATATTTTAGTATGAATTTGCTAGCTACGCCTTCAGAAGTCGAATTGTTTTGAGTAATTACTATTGGGGCCTTCACCCGACAAATAATTTGAATTTCTGGTCAATAAGGCTTGTAAGTAGGCTGTTTAGGTTTTTATGTTGGTAACGTCACGTAGCGCTCTGTATGAAAATCACTGGCTGTGCTGTGTGCAGTCTGTGGCTGGTTTGCATTGTTAGAATTTGCTATTGTAGTGTTGGGCAGTTGGATGTGAACGGCGCGTAGCGTTGCGCAGTTGGAGGTGAGCCGCCAACAGTGGTGGATGTGGGGAGAGAGATGGCGGAGTTTTGAGAGCGAATGATCTGGACGTGTGTCTATCAGAGGGAGTAGATTTGTAATATTGCACATCATGAACTGATATATATATGATGACTTTGGAACTTTATTAAGGTAAATACATTGTTTGTTCTCTATCATAATCTTTCATTTGCTGACTATGCCTATCAGTAGTTAGTGCCTTCAGTAGTTTGTTTATTTAGCTGGCAGTAGTGGCGCTCGCTGTGTTGCAGTAGTTCGAGTAACGAAGATTTTTGTGAGGTAAGTGATTCATGAAAGGTATAGGTTATTGTTAGTCAGCGCCATTCTTTTGTAGGGATTATTGAAAGTCAGATTGCGTTGCGCTAAAAATATTGTGTGTCAGTTTATTGATGATCTGAATAAGTAAAGAGAGAAATGTCTGAGTAGGTTCAGTTTTGCTCAGCTGTTTGAAAATCAAATAACATAAAGGGTTTACCAGCACAGTAATTCATTAATTTTTCTAAGGGGACGTTTCAGGCTTTCAGCCATGAATGCAATTTGTCTTAAGAATTTTTGATTAGATATTGTCTTAACAGTCAAATTTGATAATTGTTCCTTATTGTCAAACTTATATGCAACTGGCTCCAAATAAAGTGTATGTGATTTAGAAAAAAAGGAAACTGAGCAACCAACGGTAACTGAGTAAGTCCCCGTCCACGCCGAAATCTGCCTTTCCCTAAGTACCGCGTCTCATTGTGGAAAACAATGACAAGGAGAAGGGACTGGATGATAGGACATCTGTTAAGACATCAAGGAATGACTTCCATGGTTCTAGAGGGAGCTGAAAAGGATAAAAAGTGCAGAGGAAGACAGAGATTGGAATTCATCCAGCAAATAACTTAGGATGTAAGTTGCAAGTGATAATCTGAAATGAAGTGGTTGGCAAAGGAGAGAAATTCGTGGCGGGGCAATTCAAACGAAACAGAGGACTAATGACTCTAAAAACAAAGTGCAGAAGATGCCGCCAAAATGCAGACCACCACCAGATGCAGGACTTCCACCATGCTGCAGTCATCAGCACTGCTCTGTCTCCAAGAGCAGTGCCGCCCTGGCAGTGTGGTATAGCGACTTCAGCTAACAGGTGACTCCACATCTATCTGTTGACGACATCACGAGTGACCATGGGAGGATGTTGCTCTCCACTAGTTAACAGAGTGTGCTCAGAGTAATGTGGCCAGTAGATACACAATCGGCAGGGCAAACATGGGGAGATCGGTAGTGGTGGGGGTTATGGGCAGACGCTGTAGGGGAAATGCCGAGTGCTGGAGGGGACATACCGTTCAAAACTAAAGCCTACTCATATTTTTTATAAATATTAAGTATAGAATCTCCATGGCCACACTAGCATGGTGATCATTCAAAAACATCTACTGTCACCTCTGCTTTGGTTAGAATGTAAAAAGAACTCTGTTTAAAATCCAACAAAAGCAGTGATTTATTTTTGCCTGGCTTTTTATTTGTAACTTTCAGAGAATCGTCAGAAGTAGAGAATTTTGAGCAAAACTTGAATTTCTCATGTTGTCATGTTAAAATATGCTTCTTTTTCCAAAACGCAGCGGAGTTTACACTTGACCTCATTAACATGTTTTCAGACGCGATTGCGACAGACTTCTGAAGCAGTGGTGTATTAGGTTTATGAAGTGAGGAACTGATGAAAAGTAAGGCCACTAGGTTATGAAAACACATGTCCTCTGTACAACAATAAACGTGTACTGTCTTCATTTATTTATTCCAAAACGAACAGACTTTCTCGTTTCATCAGCTATCTGTAGCCCTTTAGAAATTACATTCTTTCGTCAAAAAAGTCTGTAGTTCATGGACTACCACAGTAGATAATTAATTTTTTGCATAATGAGCACATGGCAAAATATTCCTCTCTTTGCGTGCTATCATCTACCAAAATCTCATTTCCATATCTTAAACCGTTCATGAAACATGAGGAATGTGTGGACATTTTATTCTGGCTTTATCGCTGGTACGTGCAACCGCAAATAAGTGTGCTACGTCAGATCAGTTTTTCTGAAACTGGTGACAGATAGGAAACTCATCCCTGTCTAAAGAAAATTTCAGTAAATTTTATACACAACAACATATTATGTAATATGCACCAAACACAAAATCGTCGTGACTCCCATTTTCGTTACAAACTTTTTAGAATTTCGCACAGTGTCTTAAACGTAAATAGCACAATAACTATGACGAATAATTAAATGATGAACATTTCTTAATGAAGCTGACACGTAAAGCTATAAATAATGAAATTTTTTACCGAATATTTCTGTATAATCACTCGAGAAATATTTCAAAGCGTGCACCTCGTTTCCGTCATCGGAGCGCGTCGCTGACGGGCCGAAAACGGGCAAACAATGTTGGCCTCCCCTTCCTAACAAACGAATGAGCTCGCCCAGCGCTTTGGACGACAACTGGTCGCTGCACGTCGGCCAGCGTACCCTGCGCGTGCTCTGTGACGAAGCATGCTGGGATATTTTTAATTGCCCTCTTGTTTTGCCATCACCATACTTAAATTCGTTTTTTTCATTGTTGAACTAATTACCATTAACATACGTGTGTATAATCTGTATTTTCATAACAAAAAAAGATTGGCCCTTAGTTTTAAAGAATATAATACCAGATCTAATTTTGTGCCTAGTTTTATGTATGTAATTGATTTTATAATTTATTTTGACTATCCCTAATTAGTATCTTTCATTATAGGGAGAAATTAGTAATTGTCTCGCAAGTTAAATTCTATTGTTGACATATAAAGAAATATAAATTCTGTACTAATTATAAACATTTTGAAGATGAAATTCTTAAAGGATCTATTTGGCTTTAGTCGGAAACATGCTAGCAAAACCAGCCCTTCATTAATTCCAAATTAATTAAGTTTTATCGAAAGTATTGTTTCTGACTCTATATAAGTTAATTTCATCATTTAAACAAATAATTCGGTTTAACCCTCGTAATAGAAGAAACTTTTAAAAAGAACCAATTTTTCGGTTTATACAGTTAATTTAACGAGTTAAGTTTTAACTGTAATTTCTGTAAATTTAACTTTCAACAATGTGTAGTTTCAGTACCTATTATTGTGATGATATATAAGGACCCGATTTTTGGTCACGAGATAGTTAGTCCACAGACAAGTAACCTGTGCTCGTTAGAACAACAACAATGCTTCAGATTAACTATCGAATAAGTGTTAAACAATTAGGCCGTGTGTTAAAACACTGACAGCGTCTGCTCCATTGTAGCAGTATGTGGAGGTTCTCCTGTAAACTATTAATGAGGCTAATGGAAACTTAAACAATAGTGCACTGGACGTATAAATGTGTATATGGGGATGGTTGTGAAATGTGAAAGTAAAAGACAGTGAAACGCAACTGAGTATCTGCAAGTTACATTATTTACCGTAGTCAGTGTCTAAATTACAAACCCCGTTTTTCAGCCAGTATGTCGACATCGAGGACTTCATAACGAAGAAATAAAAGCGGGCGGAACTGCTACAACTCTACGCCTCGACCTGCCACGGAGCGAACATCGGTGTGTATGCGATTACTGGTCGCGCGTTATGTAGCGATAGGAAGCGGGACTAGAATAGTAAAAGTTATATCAGCTATGTTTCTCGTTGTCGTAGTGTCTAATAAAACGCCCTTGTGTCAAAGTGAATTGTACCGTTTATTAAGTGCCTACAATTTCCTTGAAAATCATGCAAGACCTGTATTTATCCATCCTAGACGACTGGAAACTGTTAGAATCCCAACGGGATTCCTACACTGTATACACATGGTATGACGTCACGTGATTGGTCCCACGCACCCACATCGGTAAGTGTGTGAATTCTGGTTGATGCCACGAATGGGGAGAACAAGAAAGAAGCGATACTACATAGTGTGGTCTAGAGCTGGTGATTATCTCTGAAACAACCAGTTGTCGGTTACACCAGTTCTTTTCATATCCAGTCCCGGTTACACCAGTTCTCTTAATATCCAGTTCAACTGGAGTGTTGCAGCCTCTCAAAATAACTGGTTTCTGAAATAATCGATTTGCGTTTTTTTATTGTTATTATTATTACTTCCAGCAGTAATGCAGACTTCGAACAAGTACTGAAATACTGTAATAAAGATGGAGTAGGATATCACGATCAGTAAGGGGTCGAGGCTGCAGCGCAAATAGGTCTCACTGTCTGCAGCAAAGATTGCTGAGGCGAAGGAGACGGGCGCAGTGACAGGACATTGGAAGGTCTCAACTCGATGACTCCCCTGCATCGTAAAGTATGAAAGGATACGAGTATCGCACCCTGAAGCAGCCACAAATTTAAGGTTCCAGTTATTATCCCAGATTTATAGCACGTCAATACAATTAAAGGTATATAGATCAAATTTATCTTCAGAGGCTTTCACATTATCGATATTTGAGATGCTAATTATACAGAGTGAAATGCAGACCGAACTAATTTGATTTGAAAATAGCGTATTCCTTTTTTTCATTAAAAATTATCCAATAATGATTGTCAATACACGAAGTACTTGTAGGCATTTTATTTCTCGAGAATTATGTACAGTGGGGCACGCAGTTTCACAGACAGACAGCAGATCAAAGCGGGTGGAAGGGCATAATTAACTTGACGCAGTTTGTAAGAGGTGACGCCGACACCAAATAGGACAGCGTTCACCGAAGTCTGTTGTGTGTATTGGACAGGACATGGGCGCGCCCGTCGCGAGCCGACACAATATAGACAGCAGATAATCCCCGGCCATCGGGGCGGTCGTAGAGGAGCCGTTGGAATTTTGCACGAGAGGATGGCCGCTTCTACGTCCCTAAAGCGTTTCTCTGCGGTGAAGGCTTTGTAAAGTACGGTTAAGGTCGCGGAAGACGGGCAACAAAGAGCCTTGTGCGTAGTATGCACAGAACACGGTGCCAGTCTGCCGACAGAGAGCCGATGGACACTACGCAGGCTCTGTGAAAGCTACAGCTATTATTTACTCTATGCTCTCGGTATATCACGGCGAGCAGGGTGTGAGGATTCTTTAAGTGTGAGACTGCAACTTTCTCGTCCAAAAATTCTTGTGGCTGTCTTGGTATGGTCATAGGAACCATGTTAACGCGCTCCTTCGAGGCACCGGCAGGACAGAGCCAAAACACATTCCTTTCTTTACTGTAGGCCTCTGGGCGCGAAAATGCGGAAATGTTGGTCAGCCTGGTCTGACGTAGTGGCTTTGGAAATTAATTGAGGGGGAGGACTCTCCAAGGAAACTGAGTCTTGTGATTGGATGACTATTCGTGAGACGTTATGACTCGCCCTCGAAGAAGGGGAGAATGTTACCAGGGAAGACAGGAGGAACTTGGTGGCTCTTCGTCCACTGCTAGTGAGAGAATCACTTCGAATTCTGCTCGTAGAATTCGGGGTGAGATGTAGTCGTTTCACATTGCAGCTCCAACTGAGGCATGATGTAAAGTTTGCGTCAGATCGCTTCTGGTGTGCATAGTTTTTGCGATCTCAAATTTTGGCAATCTCTGTCGTCAGAACGCGGAAACGGATCACTGCGCTTGTGACGTAGTAACCTACCTCTCGGTTCCTTGTCTTGAAACTCTGCCAACTTTAGTTACTTGTGAGTGCTTCATGTTTTTGTGATAATTTGTCACTGAATAGGATGTTATTAAACATATTCGTGTTATACTTCAGCGTAACTACTGCACTCGTTTTGTTTGAGGATTTATAATAAACAATAGAACTTATGGAAACTTCGCCTTTCATTACATACATATCTCACCTGTTCACAAAATTAAATTACAGTATCACTATTCCACCAAACTTTCGAAGTCTGTAGGACCATAATTTAGCGTTAATAAAAAATCCTTGCTTAACGAATGACGGTGTGCAGTCTTCATTGGGAATCTACATACCGATACTGATTAACTACCTGAAGCGTCCCAACTACCGTATACTTCAGGTGGACATAAGTCTTACACATCACGTACGCCGGCCGAAGTGGCCGAGCGGTTCTAGGCGCTTCAGTCCAGAACCGCGCGACTGCTACGGTCGCAGCTTCAAATCCTGCCTCGGGCGCGGGTGTGTGTGATGTCCTTAGGTTAGTTAGGTTTAAGTAGTTCTAAGTTCTAGGGGACTGATGACCTCAGATGTTAAGTCCCACAGTGCTCAGAGCTATTTGAACATCATGTACACGCGTACCGTCTGATAGGGCACACCACTAGGGTTACCAGAAGTTCAGCTTTAACTGGACATGTCCGGATTTTTACAACCATGTATGGTCCGATATAAACGGGTTTCGTTAGTGTTTTGAGCTATGAATTAGCGAACGCACAACTAAAGTCCTTTCGAAGCAAATGGCGTGAGCACGAGTAATACGTATGACGAGAAATAGCGAGATACACTATGTGATTAACACTATCTGGACACCTGGCTAAAAATGACTTAGAAGTTCGTGGCGCCGTCCTTTGGTAATGCTGGAAACTAATATGGTGTTGGCCCATCATTAGCCTTGATGACAGCTTCCACTCTCGCAGGCATGCGTTCAGTCAGGTGGTGAAAGGTTTCTTGAGAAATGGCAGCCCAGTCTTCACGGAGTCCTGCACTGACGAGAAGTATCGATGTCAGTCGGTGAGGCCTGGCACGAATTCGGCGTTCCAAAACATCCCAAAGGCGTTCTACAGTGTTCAGGTCAGGACTCTGTGCAGGTCAGTCCATTACAGGGAAGTTATTGTAGTGTAACCACTCCGCCACAGACCGTGCATCATGAACAGGTGTTCGATAGTGTTGAAAGATGCAATCGCCATCCCCGAATTGCTCTTCATCAGTGGGAAGCTAGAGGGTGATTGAAACTGTGCTGTGATAGAGCCACGAAAACCACGGGGAGTGCAAGCACCCTCCATGAAAAACACGACCACACAATAACACCAGTCCTCCGAATTTTACTGTTGGCACTAGACACACTGGCAGATGACGTTCACCGGGCATTCGCCATACGCACACCATGCCATCGGATCGCCACAATGTGTACCGTGATTCGTCACTCCACACAACGTTTTTTCACTGTTCAGTGGTCCAATGATTACGCTCCTTAAACCAAGTGAGGTGTGGTTTGGCATTTACCGGCGTGATGTGTGGGTTATGAACAGCCACTCGACCATGAAATCCTAGTTTTCTCACCTCCCGCCTAACTGTGAGACTACAAGTACTTGCAGTCGATCCTGATGCAGGCTGGAATTCCTGTGTGATGGTCTGGATAGATGTCTGCCCATTACACATTACGACTCTCTTCTACTGATGACGCTCTCCGTCAGTCAACAGACGAGGTCGGCCTGTACGCTTTTGTGCTGTACGTGCCCCTTCAGGTTTCCACTTCACTGTCACATCGGAAACAGTGGACCTAGGGATGTTTAGGAGTGTGGAAACATCGCGTACAGGCGTACGACACAAATGACACCCAACTACCTGACCATGTTCAAAGTCCGTGAGTTCCACAAATAGCCCCATTCTGCTATCTCACAATGTAAACTGACTACTGAGGTCGCTGATATGGAGCACCTGGCAGTAGGTGTCAGGAAAATTCGCCTAATACGTAAAACGTATGTTTCTGGGGGTGTCAGAGTACTTTTGATCACGTATTGTATGTCATACGAATATATGGATATACTAACCGATGCGATTCTTATGTCTGTGTTCCACGTTAATCTTCATAGGCCAAAGTAACCTAAAATACAATGTCACAACCATGCTGCGCGCAGAATGAGCAGGCAAAGTGGAATGAAATGTGCCAATCAGCTGATGGCCACCCGCCATGCTCACACGTTGCTCCTACCTATGTTGAGACACGCAAGTGGATAAGGAAGAATTTTATTTGGAATTATTGGAATTTTCAGAACATTACTTGGCAACTCCGTCTGTAATTCCAGCATCATGTGAGTATTGTACTTCATGAACGCCACGTGGACAAAAGAACGCAATGAACTGCAAACCCACACAGTCACAAAGATCTTATGCTGTCAAGAGATCCACGAAATAATCTGCAAGAAAAACAAGGTTCTTGATACAGTGGGGTTCAAATGAGAAATATTAATACTTTATTACACATTACTGGTATTTGTTTGTAAGCATAAGTGGAATGTAACTTATTGGATATGTTTTCACTTTCTGTCCCAGAAGAACATTAGTTGCTTATTTCTTTCAGTGAGGAACATTACATTTATTTCGATGTAAGAGTATCTTAGTTGAAGACAGCAGTTAAGAAGACTGAGCACTTAGTTTCTATCATAACTGATTAATAAATATCGAATTACAATTAAGTTTACTGACTGTTTTTCAGTTTCAGCACGTTTAAGGTCGGTCTGGTAAAAATTGACTGTAACTGATTATTAATAAACGATTGAAAATTCTAAACTGACTATTTCCATTTAAAATAGGTAGTCTGGTTAGTAGGGCAAAATGTCAGGTTAACTATGAGAGAGAACAAGTTACTCTCTCACCTATTTTTCGTATACGGAAAATTATTAAAGATTTTGTTACAACATTATGCACCTTGAGCGAGACTCTAGAAAGTGAACGGCCTGAGCAGATGTTGATGAAGCCTGGTAGGGCGCTAAAAGCGTGAGGTATTTTTATGGTTCTTAGTTTGTAGAAATGGCATGTTGGAAGTTGAAAGCAATTGGCGGCGAGCCCATCCCTCAGTAAATCTTGCCGGACAAGCTCACCGCCATGCAGGGCAGACAGAGCAGCCCCCAGTCAAGATAGCTCTCCAGCAGAACAATGCTGCTATACCTGCATTGGCACCAGCGAAGTCTGGGCTGGGGGCAACGGACTGATGGGACGCATCTACACAATGGAGTCGTAAACCAGGCATTGTGTGCAGAGCCACATTTAATAAAAATTCACATGTTTTCGTGTTCACTGATACTGCAAATAGGCCTGAGACCCACTTCCCGACCGCCTCGGTTGTATAAGAAACTCCACCATCTGAGAAACGTTTAGAGATAGAACCTTTATTACACCTCTTAGCTAGGACTAACATGCTCCAAGGCACAGGCGATTTAGATAAAGATCTTTAAGATTGTATCAGTTCCCTTGTTGTCACGGGAAGCTACGCGAATTCAGAGTAAAACATTTTCTTCCTTCGTGAAAACTTAAAAAAAAAGCCAGTAATTGGCAGTTTCCTTTTTTCCAGAGGTGCAGGTTTCTTAACTCGTGCTGGTTCGACATGAGTTTGTTCTGTCGTGTAGGAGGGGAAATTTAGCGCCTCTAAACCCTGTGATTGGCTCAAGATGGGGTGAAGACGGTTTCGTTTCTGCACTTTACGGGAAAACGGAAATTTTTTATCTGGAGAGGTCCAAGGCACTCGGGCTCTGGACTTTGGTCTGGAAGGGATCTTCTGTTCGAAGCTCTGGCGTGGGAGGTTGGTGCTTGGAACCTGTCCTGAGACTGACTTCACTTGCAAGTAGTTAGACTGGAGAGTCTATGGTGAAGTTTTTACTGTACCGACAGTGTGACTTCAAATGTCTGGGACTACTCGTTTGCCGAGGGCACACGTTTTTGGTTTACCAGTCTTGACACTTGGTATCCTTGTGCACTCAGTCATACAAGTGACCAAATTGGTCCTTGGTATGACCAGCAAACCGGGTGTTACACACTGAAATCTACCGTGATTTCAGGGCTCTGGTAGATAGTAAATTGCGATCCATCTGCCTGACCGCTAGACAGTGAGATTTTGCATTTCTTTCGTGGCCGCGATCGGTTCACAGGTGCCGCCCTACGCCTCGTCTCTGCCGCACGCATCTCGCCAGCTGCAAGTTACATCGCTGCACGAAGCAAACTGGGTAATCTACTGTAACTCTTCAGGCTTTCCCGGCGAGATCTTGACATGTCGAACAATCGGGTCTACTGCCGGATGTTTGTGTCGCTCTGGCACAATATTTCGGCCACGTAACTCGTTGCCTTCTTCAGGTGCTACCTGAGACTGCTGTGTTGGAGGATCTTGTCCAGTACTTATGCCCAGAGGGCGCTGGGTGCTCCCTTTGCCGTCTGCGTCCGCCTGCCGCTGCTTGTAATGTGTTGGCTCTTCCCTGGTGTTCCCTCAGACGTCCGCGCCCGACTTGGGCGCCACCTGTGGCAGCTCTCTGAGGCCTGTCCTGCGTCGGGCGTTCCGTTCGCGGTCCGCGCCCGCCAGGTGCTGTTCCTGAGGTTTTTACCCCTCCCTGGCACGTCTACCGACAGTTAATTTTATTGATTTCAACATCCGAATTTTAACTTCGCGAATGCCCATTCCAACAGAGTGAGCGCACGTAGTATCGCCATTAAGCATGCGCTTGGAGTAGTAATCAAAGAACTTCGTGAAGCTCGACAGAGGTCGCTCGTGTAGCGCTGCCTTTGCGCATGCATCTCCGCGCCAACTTTCGTTATACTGTAGCGATGTGAACCAGCAATCTCCAGTACAAAACGCTTACTTGAAGACGATTTCAAGAATCACATGTACATTATTGGCTCTGCAGTGCTATACCGATTCTTGTGTCATGTCTTTGTTACTAGTTCCTAACTGCAGACGTTGTTATTAAAATAGTGCTAATCGATTTTCCCAATTTCTATAATAATCCATATTTCAATTCAACGGAAATTTTACGAATAAACATTAATAGTTCAAAAAAATTATTTTAAAGCAAATGTTTAGGTACTGCTGCTATAGCAAACTTTAGTAAAAGCACTCCGTCTTCAGTCCACAAGTGGCACATCGCAACCATCCGACCGCCGTGTCATCCTCAGCTGAAGATGCGGATAGGAGGGGCGTGTGGTCAGCACACCGCTCTTCCGGTCGTTCTGGTGGTTTTCTTTGACCGGAGCCGCTACTATTCGGTCGCGTAGCTCCTAAATTGGCATCACGAGGCTGAGTGCACCCCGAAAAATGGCAACAGTGCATGGCGGCTCGGATGGTCTCCCATCCAAGTGCCGGCCACCCCCGACAGTGCTTAACTTCCCTGATCTGACAGGAACAGGTGTATCCACTGTGACAAGGCCGTTGCTAAATTATTAGTAAAGGAAATGCAAAAAAATCTGTCACAACTGAGACCAAACAAATACCGAAAAATACCGGTTATTCAGAACCAAAGTATCAGTACCGGTTTTAAGCGTTCGGTTTTGTCCATTCCTGCTGTGGTCTTAGAGGCGAAGTATACCGGAAATAACCTGGAATGAGTTCGTAAGTATCAGCGTGGACACATAGCATTGAAGCGAAACGTTCTTCGCACTTTCACTCAAATATATTCATTCGCTTTCGCTATCTTTGTCTCTAATGAAATTAGAATTATATTAAAACCTTCGGCTGTTAACGGGCGTTGATCTATGTCAACGGGGACAGGTGAAAATGTGTGCCCCGACTGGGACTCGAACCCAGGATCTCCTGCTTACATGGCAGACGCTCTATCCATCTGAGCGACTGAGGGCATAGAGGATAGCGCGACTGCAGGGACTATCTCGCGCACGCCTCCCGCGAGACCCACATTCTCACCTTGTATGTCCAGACACTACATTCGTAGTATCCCACCCCAACATGTCCGAAAGAACAGACACCATATCCATATAAGTATATAGTACTGGCAACACCGGCTATGACCTTCTTCTTCTGTGCGGATGCACACGTATTCCCCGAACTCTTACGGCACTTGGTAAGAATGTCTTCAAATTGCTCTGAGCACTGTGCGGCTTAACTTCTGAGGTCATCAGTCGCCTAGAACTTAGAACTAATTAAACCTGACTAACCTAAGGACATCACACACATCCATGCCCGAGGCAGGATTCGAACCTGCGACCGTAGCGGTCGCTCGGCTCCAGACTGTAGCGCCTAGAACCGCTCGGCCACTCCGGCCGGCAAGAATGTCTTCCGCGAGTAATGAGTGTGTTGGAGTGGGTAAGAGTCCCGGTCGGGGCACACATTTTCACCTGTCGCCGTTGATATTTATCAACGCCCGTTAACATCCGAAGGTATTAATATAATTCTAATTTCGTTCTAGACGGCTGCAGGTCATCAATGGTGTCTGTTCTTTCGGACAAAAAGTGGTTCAAATGGCCCTGAGCACTATGGGACTTAACATCTGAGGTCATCAGTACCCTAGAACTTAGAACTACTTAAACCTAACCAACCTAAGGACATCACTCACATCCATGCCCGAAGCAGGATTCGAACCTGCGACCGTAGCGGTCGCGCGGTTCCAGACTGAAGTGCCTAGAACCGCTCGGCCACACCGGCCGGTCTCTTTCGGACATATCCGAAAGAACGGGCACCATATCCATATAAGTATACCTTTGTCTCTGTCCTTCCACTCTCTCTCTCTCTCTCTCTCTCTCTCTCTCTCTCTCTCTCTGCGTTTGTGTGTGCGTGCGTGTGTGTGTGAGAGAGAGAGAGGGTGGGTGAGTGGGCGGGTGAGCGAGCGTGCCTGTGCGTCCTTGTAAATATGTGTATGTGTGCTTCGAGAGCAAATCTTTGGGTATGATGTGTCGCAGCTTGCTATTGCGCGTTAGATAATGAACTGCAGTGACGAATGCGGCCTTAGGGACTTCTCACTGTGCTGTCCCACTCGACAAGCAGCAAAACAGGCGCGATAACGTAAGAGGACGAGGCGAGGAGGCTCCGGCACGAGACCGCTACCGCCAGCAACAGGCCTATCGCAGATGTTTGCCGGCAGGCACGGGTCGTAAATCGCGCTCGCTCGCTGGCGCGCGCTGCCTTTATCAGCAGCCTTGCGGTTGGCTGTCGCCCCGTAACCGACGACGCAGCCAGCTGCCACTGACCAGGTAACGGCGTCCACTCTACGTAGCGGTCTTATGGCCGCACCACCTTATCGCTCACGAGAACACTCAGGTCTGCGGGATGGCACGACGCCCCCGTTTTACCGCTCACCCACACAGCAGTGGGGTCGATGTACACCACACGCTGCAGCCTGGTGCTTCAGCGCGTCGGCGTGTCATTCACTGCGAACTCACAACGGCGACAACATTCTTTTTGATACAAACAAAACGCTACACCACCAAATTATCGCCATACAAAACTATTTACATTCTATGTGCATCTTCATGTTTTCGGGGCGGACTTACTGTTCCATTAAACTACGGGCGTGCAGCCACATGAGTTCCAGTTCATTTTCTATTACTTCGGCCATCTACCGTTCGGCAGTCATCAGAGCGAGTCGAAGGACTGACGCTACATTTTTATTTATTTATTTGTTCATTTATTTTTACTGGATTATCGTGTTCAATGATCTGTAGTTCTGTATTGTGCGGTACAGCTAAAAAAATCTAGCTTTTGTTTATTAGTACCGGGCAGCGAATGTTTGGGAACACTAATGGGTCCTCGAAATGTGCTGTTATGTGACCAGTATGTTCCTTTGAGGCTTACATGTATGAAACGTCCCCTTAGAAAAATTAAGCAAGACTGTGCTGGTAAACTTCTACGTTATTTGATTTTCAAACAGCTGAGCAAAACTCAACGTACTCAAACAGTTTTCTCTTTACTTATTCTGATCATCACAAAAATGACGCACAATATTTTCAGCGCAACACAATCTGACTTTCAGTAATCCCTACAAAAGAATGGCCCTGACTAACCATAACCTATACCTTTCATGAATCACTTACCTCACAAAAACCTCCGTTACTCGAACTACTGCAATACAGCGAGCGCTAATACTGCCAGTTAAATAAAAGATTCTAACTACTGAAGGCACTAACTACTGATAGGAATAGTTAGCAAATGAAAGATTTTGATAGAAAACAAAAAATGTATTTACCTTAATAGTGTCAAAAAGTCATCATACATATATATCTATCAATTCATGACATCCATCTTTACGTCCAGATCGTCCGCTTATGCTAACTTTTCAAAACTCTGGCATCTCTCTCTCCACATCCACCACTGCTGGCGGCTCACCTCCAACTGCACAACGCTACGCGCTGTTCACATCCAACTGCCCAACACTACGCAAGCGAATATTCGAAAAATCAGTCCAAACAGCCACAAAATGGCTCAAATGTCTTTGAGCTCTATGGGACTTAACTTCTGAGGTCATCAGTCCCCTAGAACTTAGAACTACTTCAGCCTAACCAACCTAAGGACATCGCACACATCCATGCCCGAGGCAGGATTCGAACCTGCGACTGTAGCGGTCGCGCGGTTCCAGACTGAAGTGCCTAGAACCGCTCGGCCACTTCGGCCGGCTACAGAGCACTATGTGGCGTTACCAACATAAAAACCTAAACAGCCTACTTACACATGTAACACTGCTCAATATACTTCATCCTAGATGGTAGGGTTATGGCGGATCGAACTCATTGCTTTGAGTACTTTATACAGGGTGTTTCCGTAAGATCGTGCAAAAATGTAACAGGACGTAGAGAATGCACCACTGAACAATTTGAAGTAGGGAACCTGGGATCGGAGAAGCAAACTTAAGGAGATATGGAAGTAAACTTGTCCACCGCTTTGTCTAGCATTAGTGTTTTCCGTCTTATTTAAAAGTAACATGCACACAAGTCTACACGTACTGTGCTCCTTAGTTACATATACATTCTTTTATTTCCTCGAGGAAACAAGGAGGACAGCCTGGGAAGTGTCGATGCAGGCTTTGTTTACAGTACTAGTCGATAAGGTGGCTCTGTTGTATCGTATTTACATTGTCCCATAACAGAACGTGCTATGAATCAACGACAGACCCATTCATTACTCAGTGGTATTCAGAGACGTACAGTGCAGTACGATGGAATAATACCGGTACAGTTCCGCAGAACTCGCTGACATGCACCACGTGTATGGGGAAGTACGTTGCAATACCCCCGCTGTACAGGGAACCATTTCCTAACATGCATCATCTGTCACGACGAGTGTGTATTTCTCTCGATCGACGAATACAGGAGACTTGTTCACTGGAAAGAAGAAACGAGGGACTTGGAAACATGAGGACCATCCGAACACCCTATTTTGAAGACGACGCCAGTGATGTCACCCGACCTGAGCCCCTAAGATTATTTCCTATGGATACATCTAAAGTCACTTGCGAATGAGACCTCAGTGGACACGGAGCTGGAATTAGCTGTCAGAATTGCAGCTTCCTTTGATATGATTCAAAACATATTTGTTAGGCTGCGTCAGAACCTTGTTCGCCAATGTCATGCTTGCATTCAGGTTGATGGCCGTCAGTTTCAGCACATTTTGTAAGATACATACAAATGGTACGTTCATTGCGTCAATGATGGTATCTGCAGTTAACTGTAACTAGTGTAAATAAAAAAGTGCACAGTAATGTGATTTCATTCCTATTAGTTCCTTAAGCTGGCTTCTCCGACCCCAGGTTCCCTACCTCAAATTGTTCTGTGAATCATCCTCTGCATTCTGTCAAATATTTGCACACTCTTATGGAAACACCCCGTATTTGTGCCATCGGGCACGGGAAGCGGTGCCTACCGTACCGAGTTGATATATTATTCCTCATAGGGCGTCTAATTTGTCAAACGTTCTTGTGGCTTTGTCCTTCGATTTTTGTTTAAGGTACTTCACTCGTAGTACATTGCGTAACTCTGGTTCCGTATCCACTAATAGAGTGACGCTGCAGCAAGCGCTTCGTCCTGCGTCGCTACCATGTGTCCACAGACACACAGGCGCCAGAGACGTTGATCGGTGGCAAAGAGGTACACATATGCGTTAATTATATCTGTGGGAAAGCGGTCGAAGCCGATGTATCACTGTGAGCTGCATTGTGGTGACGTCTTCGCAAGTTCATTAAAGAAACCGCTGGATTCCATGACTTATCCATGCTGAAACCACTAACAAATCTTAGCTGTTTCTTTCACCAACAGTGTTGATGCTAAAATTACGAGCTTTGCGAACAACATAGAATGACCAGTATCAATCAGTACTCCGCCACACCCAATTTCCTAGGCTGTACCAGCCGGGTACACCTACGGTGCTCCGTGCACTTTTGGATTCACATTTAAATTTCTTAAAGGGGAAACGTTTTCTTGCGATGAAAATTGGAGAGCCCCCTTGGAATACCTCTATACAACGCTAAATTAAATCATGACAATCCTCTGATAAATGGCCGCACAACTCGGAAATAGGCCATCGGTTACGAAGCGCAGCGGAAATCCGACAGGGAAATATTCATCTTCTATCAAAACTGACATTCTCTTGTGCTAGTCAATTTCCAGCAAAACAATACATGCTAACGTTGATACATGTAGTGCAAGTTACAATGAGTCTGAAACAGTAGAAGTGTTCACTGTTTGGTCAATATAAAAAACAAGAATAATTACCACAAACCAATACACTCACCAGTTGGCTGTGGACAGTTTCACTGCATAACTTATCAGCCATCTCAACATTGATACTCGTGATTTATAAACAAACGCGCGTCTGTAGACACGAGTGCAAAGTGAAAATTTCCCTGCCATCTGAAAAACAAGTTAAAATGCCAAAAATATTTCCTCTCAATTTTTTTTATAGTTAATACGATAATTTGGTCTGCAATTACTGAGGCTGAAATGTGACCGTCCCCCACCTGTATACACAGTTCAATACGGCGCTGTATGTTCGTGAATGTTGCTGCCAAAGTATCGGATTTCAGGGCGGATGTTCTCACGTAACTCGTTGACGTGTCAGCGTCTGCGAAACGTGGCAACAGTGAGGTCCCGCGGGCTGTGTGTGCGTCTCGTGTTTCAGTGTAGGTGGCGTGGTGGTTCGTGTGACCTGCTCGTTCCGATGCTGGTTGCTTCTGACGGTGCGTCGATATTCTGCGGAAGGGTGCGTGTTTCTCGTGAAACGGTACTGTCTGAGTCAGCCTTTTAAGAGATATCAGCGACTGTTTTTAGAACGTTTCGATGGTACACGTAAACTATCTAATCATTTCATTCAGCACTTGGCGATGAAGTGGAGACAAAGACAACACTGTTAGTTCCACACGGCGTGGTGCACCCCCGATTACCGGAACAAAGTCTGGGTGAGATAAAGATACTACTATGGCCCACAAGGTCATCTGACCTGATCCTTCCTTCCACCCCTCCCCCCGGTTCCTTTCTATGAGGTCACCTTAAAGGTGATGTAACATGAAAAAAAAATCACCATTGACGAGATACCTGGGAGCATCTACCATGAAACCCAGTACTCTGGCGTCCACATTCACAGTCATGCAGCGCCATTTTGAGCTTTGTATACACGTTGAGGCCACTTCCAGCCCCTCTTAATGTGCCATCATTTCTCACCCATAAAGGTACGTCGTGAAGAAATTTGTTTTCACATCCTATTTTGCTGAGACTTTTTATACACATTTTCAACGGCCCTTACAAATTAGTTAGTTAAATAATCTCATGTTCCATGAACCATTTGCTTGATAAATAGTAATGATGTGGAATGAGTCATTTTACTTACATATAGATTAATTCATAAATATGGCTACATAATGGCAATTTTTTAATATACGGACCACCACACTTTGCACATTTTAATAGTAGAAACTCTTCTATGGAATTTTGTCCTAAAGACAGTCTTAATGTGGACTAACGAATGTCATTTTCTGGTATTGTAGTTATGTAAGTCATTGCTTCTTTTTAATCGCAGTGGATTATTTACAACAAACTTCATGGGGGAATAAATATAGAGTGAAGCAGTAGTCACAATGCCATACTCCTTAAACAGATGTCTACATACGATCGTGGGTAGGCACCACATATGACTTTTACAGTATGTTTCTGAGCAATGAAGATTCTATTTCTTACCTGAGAATACTTTAAATGATGACTAACTGAAACCCTCAGCTGCCGGCAGGTGTTGTTGATATACCTCGATGTGGACAGTTGAAAACGTGTGCCCCGACCGCGATTCGAACCCGGGATCTCCTGCTTACATGGCAGACACTCTATCCATCTGAGCCACCGAGGACACAGACGAATAGTGCGACTGCAGGGACTTATCACTTGCACGCTTCCCGCGAGACTCACATTCCCAGCTGTCCACAAGTCTACATATGTAATGTACCTTATAGGCATTTGCCCATCCACTCATTACTCGCGCACACTTTGGCGATACCCGTAAGAGTTTGGGCAACCTGTGCGCATTCGCACAGACGAAGGTCAATGGCTCGGTAGCCCTTAACTATATATCTGAAGACTGTAACCGTTCTCGAAAGAACAAATGCTGTTGATGACCGTGCAGCTTTTCCCTGGAATAAATGATGACTAACTGAAACCCTCAGCTGCCGGCAGGTGTTATTGATATACCTCGATGTGGACAGTTGAAAATGTGTGCCCCGACAGGGATTCGAACCCGGGATCTCCTGCTTTTCAATTGTCCACATCGAGGTATATCAACAACACCTGCCGGCAGCTGAGGGTTTCAGTTAGTCATCATTTATTCCAGGGAAAAAGCTGCACGGTCATCAACAGCATCTGTTCTTTCGAGAACAGTTACTGTCTTCATATATATGAGAATACTTTTCCCAATGACACAACACAACGAAAATATGCAAATACGTCAACTTACTGGTACGTGTCTCCCCAAGATTTGCGACGGGTCTAAGTGCAAATGTAGCTGAACTGCTTTGTTTTATAAGTTACAAAATTTGCTTTTTCTAGAGGAAATTTTCGTGACTTTTGACGCCTTAGAGTTTTGAAGTTTCCATCCTATGTATTATTTCTTCCCCATGTCTTAACTTATCACTGTTGTAATGCCTCTATATGTACAGAGCTGAATACGTTGTGTCTTTTTGAATTTGAGAATAAGGCCATTCACTGAAAACCAATCGATGATACTTTTAAGAACGTTGTTAACCATTTCTTCAGTTCATTTACGATATGTTTCGAATGATAACAACATCAGAGTTATTCCCAAAAAGAACTAATTTTGTTTGTTGTATGTTAGGCACAAGATAGTTTACGTATATGGGGAACAATAGCGGAAACCTGTTATGAATACACACCTTTGTAAAAGCGTCGCGAGACAATAATGCTTACCGATACAGGTCTGTATTGCCTAATCTATTAAAGTTCTTGTTTTGAACACCACATGAAATAATATTGTACTCGCAATCATGATTCAAAATCGGAATAGTGTACGCCAAACCACGACAAGATGTAATTTGTAAAATCAAAGGTACATAAATGAATTAACGTATGAAAAAAATTAGTACATAAAATTTAAATTAACATTACTCATTTTTTTCTAATTTCTAGACAGGAGTCTTCAGCAACTAGTTTAGTTTTTAAACTAGTTTAATGAGCAATACAGTTAATTTTAAATTACTGTTAGAAATAAATTGTTTCCCAATGTGTCTATAGATATGAAGGTTATTTCGTTTAACCAATGACTCTTGGTTATACCCATTACTGGGAATAGGTATAGGAAGTTATCCCATGTAATAATAATGATATGCCCCCCGTCGGAGGCTTGAGTCCTGCCTTGGGCATGGGTGTGTGTGTTGTCCATAGTGTAAGTTAGTTTAAATTAGATTAAGTAGTGTGTAGGCTTAGGGACCGATGACCTCAGCAGTTTGGTCCCATAAGACTTTACCACAAATTTTCAATTTTCCAATGATATCAAGGTAATAATGGAAACTCACTACAAAATTACAATTACAATAATATACCTATGTTGTAATTTGACTAACATAGGCATTGGGGACTGCTTTTTGCCTTCTAAACAATCTAATCTCTGTTCCTTGACAATTTCAGTATCATGGTTACGGTAGCGCCTGATAACGATCGTTTTCAATAGTATATTGTTCTGGTTCAACACACTGTGATGTCATGGCTAATAACGAGGTATTTTTTTTCTTTTCTTTCGCTACCTTGTACTCCGTAGATACATTTCTGATGACGTAGAATAATCTTTCATTTGGCTATATAGTGTAGAACATGAAGTGTGTATGACTATGTTTGCCGGCCGGGGTGGCCGAGCGGTTCTAGGCGCTACAGTTTGGAACCGCGCGACCGCTACGGTCACAGGTTCGAATCCTGCCTCGGGCATGGATGTGTGGGATGTCCTTAGGTTAGTTAGGTTTAAGTAGTTCTAAGTTCTAGGGGACTGATGACCTCAGCAGTTAAGTCCCATAGTGCTCAGAGCCATTTGAACCATTTTTTGACTATGTTTACTGTTTTATTTTGTTCTATACGCGTTCCTTGTGTAAATACTTGGATTTTGTTTCTGGTGATCTTTCAAACGGTTTTGTTAAATGTATTGTGTGAAACAGAATGCAATAGGCAGAAGTGTTATAAGAACTGTGGAACGAGAGAGGTATCCATAGTTTTCGGGTCGAACAGACAGGCAGATAATAGCAGATGGCGCAAAAGCAAGGATTTTTTAATGCCAAGGACACGACTGGATGAACTTATAGGAGTCATATCAGCAACTTCAAACTGCTTCTATCACCGTCGCCACATCACACCGACCCAGAACAGATAAGAATAAAAAACATTCCTCTCTTCGATAAACACAATTGTAACCAATTTAATTGCTTTATGCTTTTTAATAGACCATCTCTTAATGTTTCTCTCAGTAAATAAAACTAGTGTATTGTAAAGACTGTTCACCTTTGGTGATTGTTGATACCATCCCTAACAGTAGTTCAAATGGTTCAAATGGCTCTGAGAACTATGCGACTTAGCTTCTGAGGTCATCAGTCGCTTAGAACTTAGAACTAATTAAACCTAACTAACCTAAGGACATCACACACATCCATGCCCGAGGCAGGATTCGAACCTGCGACCGTAGCGGTCGCTCGGCTCCAGACTGTAGCGCCTAGAACCGCACGGCCACTCCGGCCGGCTCCTAACAGTAGTTATTTCCATCATTTATTTGTTTTTGTTTTCCAGGGTATTTGAATTATCGTTACATGTGTTGTATGTGTCTTTTGCAAGGGCGTGCTTCGATGTGCGTGTAATTTAGACAGGAGAATTTATGTGTTGCACTGCGAAATTTGGCCAAACGTGTAAGTTGATGCATCTGCCATGGAAGTTATTTACACCGACCAATTACAGAAAAGTAGCTTATTCGCCATTAGTTCAAATTGGCGTATTGGAGGGAACTTTGGATCTGACAGTTTTCAAAGTACATGATCTTTGTTTACATGCCACGTCATATTATTCCCATTCATTCATGTTTAGATGCAAATTTATCTGGGTTTAACTGTTACTAGTAGACAAAATTACAGTATACTGTGTCATTATTTATCAAATTAGCTTCAGATTGTTTTACTGTTTTCCACTATCAAAGGATTTTATTATCAGGAGTTTAACAAAAAATGGTTCAAATGGCTCTGAGCACTATGGGACTGAACTTCTGAGGTCATTAGTCCCCTAGAACTTAGAACTACTTAAACCTAACTAACCTAAGGACATCACACACATCCATACCCGAGGCAGGATTCGAACCTGCGACCGTAGCAGCCGCGCGGTTCCGGACTGCGCGCCTAGAACCGCTAGACCACCGCGGCCGGCTCCATGTTAGAGCTCATTTTATTACTTCTCTTCAAATCACATTAATCGTGGAATGGAAACACACAGCAACAGAACGTACCAGCGTGACTTCAAACACTTTGTTACAGGAAATGCTCAAAATGTCCTCCGTTAGCGAGGATACATGCATCCACCCTCCGTCGCATGGAATCCCTGATGCGCTGACGCAGCCCTGGAGAATGGCGTATTGTATCACAGCCGTCCACAATACGAGCACGAAGAGTCTCTACATTTGGTACCGGGGTTGCGTAGACAAGAGCTTTCAAATGCCCCCAGAAATGAAAGTCACGAGGGTTGAGGTCAGGAGAGCGTGGAGGCCATGGAATTGGTCCGCCTCTACCAATCCATTGGTCACCGAATCTGTTGTTGAGAAGCGTACGAACACTTCGACTGAAATGTGCAGGAGCTCCATCGTGCATGAACCACATGTTGTGTCGTACTTGTAAAGGCACATGTTCTAGCAGCACTGGTAGAGTATCCCCTATGAAATCAAGATAACGTGCTCCATTGAGCGTAGGTGGAACAACATGGGGCCCAATCAAGACATCACCAACAATGCCTGCCCAAACGTTCACAGAAAATCTATGTTGATGACGTGATTGCACAATTGCGTGCGGATTCTCGTCAGCCCACACATGTTGATTGTGAAAATTTACAATCTGATCACGTTGGAATGAAGCCTCATCCGTAAAGAGAACATTGGCACTGAAATGAGGATTGACACATTGTTGGATGAACCATTCGCAGAAGAGTACCCGTGGAGGCCAATCAGCTGCTGATAGTGCCTGCACACGCTGTACATGGTACGGAAACAACTGGTTCTCCCGTAGCACTCTCCATACAGTGACGTGGTCAACGTTACCTTGTACAGCAGCAACTTCTCTGACGCTGACATTAGGGTTATCGTCAACTGCACGAAGAATTGCCTCGCTCATTGCACGTGTCCTCGTCGTTCTAGGTCTTCCCCAGTCGCGAGACATAGGCTGGAATGTTCCGTGCTCCCTAAGACGCCGATCAATTGCTTCGAACGTCTTCCTGTCGGGACACCTTCGTTCTGGAAATCTGTCGCGATACAAACGTACCGGGCCACGGCTATTTCCCCGTGCTAATCCATACATCAAATGGGCATCTGCCAACTCCGCATTTGTAAACATTGCACTGACTGCAAAACCACGTTCGTGATGAACACTAACCTGTTGATGCTACGTACTGATGTGCTTGATGCTAGTACTGTAGAGCAATGAGTCGCATGTCAACGCAAGAACCGAAGTCAACATTACCTTCCTTCAATTGGGCCAGCTGGCGGTGAATCGAGGACTTACAGTACATACTGTCGAAACTAAAATGAGCTCTAACATGGAAATTAAGCGTTTCCGGACACATATCCACATAACATCTTTTCTTTATTTGTGTGTGAGCAATGTTTCCTAAAAGTTTGGCCGTACCTTTTTGTAACACCCTGTATAGAGGTGTGCTTTTGAAGTTTCCAGAAGTAAATCGGGTTCGTGGGGTTTGCACAATATTCATTTTCTTCGTGCAACTTTCCTTTAAACATTTTCTGATTTACAAATTCACGGTCATAGTAAACGTCCAGGAACCGTTTTCTTCACAAGACACACAGTAATTCTGCATAACTTTTGCCATATAGCACCTAGCGTGCTGCGGTCCACCGGGGCGTCTTACAACACGAATAAAGCCTTGCAGCCAGTGAGCTCCACTCCACATCTTCTGAGTGAAGAGGAGCGATGGAGTAGGTCTCGCGCATCTTTTCTTCACTGTTTCCAAGGAACTTCGGAAAACCACCTACGCCCAACAATGCACCGCATCAAACCCCAGAGTATACACACATTTGTGTCTTTCAGACATTAGGAAGCACCAGTGCCGGCCGCGGTGGCCGCGCGGTTCTAGGCGCTTCAGTTCGGAACCGCGGGACTGCTACGGTCGCAGGTTCGAATCCTGCCTCGGGCATGGATGTGTGTGATGTCCTTAGGTTAGTTAGGTTTAAGTAGTTCTAAATTCTAGGGGACTGATGACCTTAGATGTTAAGTCACATAGTGCTCAGAGCCATTTGAACCATTTGAAGCATCAGTAATCAAATTTATAAATCAATCTTTAGGAAATTCGTATAAAACTATTCTCTACATGACTATTTGATGGTTAATGTGATAGGCCAACTACCTATTCTTCTGGAAAATATCATATGATAGAAGACCCAAGAGAACTGTATTTGTAAACATGGAAAAAGCCTATTGTAATATACCTTTCTGCAGTTTGTGGAAGGCTCTAAAATCATATGCATTAATCCTATCATATTTGAAGCAACTCAGAACCAGTACAAAAAACTCTGTGGCGTTAATAAAAATACAAAACTTTTTGTCAAAGGGACATAAAGCTACAGGGGCGCAGCATATCAGCGACACTTCATACAATATGTACAGAGAAAACGTTAGAAAATGGAAAAAAAATGTAAGAATGTGGAAATCGCAATAAATGATAGTATTATATATTCACTACAATCTACTGATTACCAGCTAATTTTGGCACAAGTTGGAGAAGTTATTGAATATATCACCAGAAAATTAATAGAGGAGAATAAAAAATAAGACCCTCAGGTCAGTATGACTAAAAACGTTCATGCAAACAGCAGGAACAAATTATGATGTGACAGTGGAAAAAGAGATGAGAACGATTACAGATAGTGAAGAATACAAATATCCAGAAGTAAAAACCACATAATATAGTAAATAATATAAGGAAATTAACTTAAGAATAAACGCTTGGATATTCACAATTGGAACATTAACTGGCATTTTATAGGAGTAAAATATTAGAAACGAAACAAAAGAAAATATCTTGAAAACAATTATTAGAAGCATATTGATGTATGAGTCGGAAGTATGGGCAGTTAAATCCTAAATAATGAAAAGATTGATGGCATCTGAGATGGACTTTTGGAGGTATCCTCACGACAAAGGGTCAGAAAGGAAGACAAAGGAAGCAAAGGGATGGCACAAGGTCGGTTATTGATTTTGTGAAATAGAAATAACTCATATGGTATTGTCATACAAAAACGATTGCCGTGACGGATCTTGGAATGTGAACCACCAGGAAGGAAGAAAAGAGGGAGACTGTCAGCCACTTGAATACAAGGAAATCACAGAGAAATTAGAAGAAGAAATACTGAAGAAAATTTATGGACAGATGGGCACAAATCGAGATTTAAAATTAAATTTCATATATAAACTTTGATTAGCGAACCTTTTAATCCTTGGTATGACTTGTGTGTTGGATTTGAAATCTTGTACTAAAATGTCAAATACCCGGCCGTAGCTGATCGACGATTTGCGATTCTGTGCAAGAGAAGATATCTCTATCATGATGTAGTAGGGAAAGCTATCGTATCAAAAGGGAATTATTTAATGAATTAATTTCAAAACATTTTGTTAATGGTTCTTTCCAAGCAGATACACTTGTGTTTTATATAGAGTTGCTCTCTGAAACTGCTGACGAGCAGCAATGAGCACAGGCGCTCGAAATAGTACCAAACTGGCTCACTGTCGATTAGTGATGTAACTAGAGGAGAGCACAGATGTAAGATTTCTGAAAAGTATAGCCAGATTAATTTTAGTGGACTGGAAGGCAAATGGAGATATCAGATGAGGTTGTTAGTTGAAGATTTTTTAAGGTGTAGCAAATACTGTTTTAATCCCTGCAGCTATATTGCTATATTTATAGTACAAGCATTTTGGCAGAAGAAGGAAGAAACCATTTAACTGGTATACTGGAAGTCGAAAAAGAAAATGGTTTCTGATCTTTCCAAATAAAACGCCAAACTGATTTTTACTTAAAATAATAACAATCTTCCATCCAATAAAACGCGTTTGTAGAAAAAGCCCTGTATTTCAGAAGCGTTTAAATCATGAAATAAGTATCTGAAGAACTGAAATATCTGTTAAAGGTGTTCTTATTGCTTATTATTGCTTCATGTGGTATGATCTACTGTAAGGGTCCATTCGGCCTCATATTGAGAGGAAATAGGCCAGTCGCACTCAACTGGTGACCAACTCATGCACAGCAAAGATTGGCTCTGAAGTTCCTCGCTACAATTGTTTTAGTATTATCAGCAGCAACATCAGGGATCACTCCTGCTCTGGTATGTTCAACCTTAAAAATCTTCATCCAACCAGCTTATCTGTTGATGATCACAGACAGAATTCTGCAAAATGCATCCTGACATTTTTCTAAGGATTCTTGCCGTTCTGCTTCCTATTCTTGTGGTCCGTTGATACTCCAGTGTCTAACATTTTGTCTGATAGTGTCATACAGATAATCAAATGTTTGGAATTTCATAGCTTCATATTGGCTAAATAATTCATGTTGCAGCCTTTGCATGAGAATTTGCTGCCCTTGTATTCTCGTCGCCACTGTAGTGTCTTGTATCATAGGAATCAAAGCAGAAGATGTTGTTTGGTGACCAATATCCTTTCTCTACAACTGCATACATGTATTAACAGGGTTATTTATTTACATTAACAGGAAACTACTTATCTTTAAGACAGTCCTTGGGTTGTGGTACAAGCTCTTTTGTAATAGTCCACATTACCCTCACTGCTGCTGAAGTAAAATTCCCCCTGTAAACACTACTCCAGTCGCAATACACTCTCGTAGCCGGTGATGTGAACTGATATAGTGACTGAGCTAGTGACTGAGCAAGTGACTGAGTTACTGAGCTATTAACTGAGACTGAGACTCGTGAGCTAGTAACTGAGACTGATACTGAGCCCTGAGCCCTCCGGTCCGCGGCAGAGATCTAAATACTAGTGGTCGAGAAGGTGTTGACAGCATGTTACTTGCGAGTCTGTCTTTGTCCTCTCTCCTGATAGCCATGCTTGATCCAGCGCTTACTATCGACCTTCTTGCTACATCTTTGCCGACCAGTATGCTGGTGACTGCTTACGCCAGCACATTCCTCCCCCCAAAAATGCCACACCGTTGTCGTGTAGGGAAGACGCAAGTGACACTGGGGAGGGAGGCAGGGCGCTGGACATAGAGATGAACTGGGAGCCGTGATTGTGGAGGACTGTGTACTCCTGATTGTACCTCACCATCCCCTCTATCGAGGCAACAGGAACGTCCTCCGGAAAATCACTGCCAGGACACACGACCAGGCCTCAGTGCATGTGATGGGGCGATGATGGTGACAGCGATGGCGACAGCGGTGGTGATGGCAGGTCCAGGTCCATTGGGTTGGCGAATGGGGACAGCGGGGGCCAGGTCGCATCGTCCATCTGCTCCTCTTGGGGTGCACTCGTGGCACCACTGGACGGCTGTAAAGGCCTTGTGTTCCCGTGAGGCCGTGAATCAGGGGAAAGAAAAGCAGCATAATCACAGGGCAAATGACACACACTAATTTGGTTCTGGTGGCAGCGCTGCAATAAAATACATAAAAGAGCCAATGCGTTCCAGTATGATGCCTCTTTCCTAGCATCCATGATTCCCATAAATCCTGAAAAGAACAAGATCGTGGCGCAAAGCGATACTTGCGGACCACTGGCAGCGCCGGATCCTGTGGAGGGTGTAGCAAGTGTAACGGTGTCTGATGGCGGCGGCCTTGCAGAAGTGTCGTCAGTGCTGGTTCGTCTCATGGGTGGGAGCAATAGGGGGCGAGAAAGAGTTGCAGTGCCTGTTCTCATGTTTGGGTGGTGCGGATCTTGGCCATCTGTTGTTTAAAACTGCGTATGAAGCATTCTGCTTCTCTATTGAACTGGGGGTGAAATGGAGCACTTGTTAGATGACAAATGCCATTTAATTCACAAAACTGTTAAAAGTCATATGGAGTCCATTGTCTGACACAAGCGCTTCTGGCAAACTTTCGATGAAAAATTTGGAGGACGGTGCTTAAATGGTGCTACGTGATTGTGGTAGAAACCTTAGGCACCACAAATGGGAACTTGCTAAAAGAGTCTACCACTATGAGCCGATGAGTGTTCCAAAATGGTCCTGCAAAGTCAATGTGCACTCACTCCCATGGCAATTGAGTCTTAGGTCAAGCTGTTGAGCGGACTGGTTTTCCACTCATGCACGACGTTGTGACGTCATCTGTTCAATGTGGGCGTCCATGCCCTGCCAAGTACAGTGCTGTCACGCTAACTGTTTAGTGTGAACAATTCCACAATGTCCTTGATGGAGCAGTCGCAACACATCCTTTTGCAACACTTGGGAAGAAGCACACTGTAATTTTGAACTAGAATCACGTCGTGTTGAACTGAAAGGTTATGCTGATGTGCAATATATCGGCGCACAACTGAATTCAGGATACTGTGCAATGAATGAAGCAAAGCCGTGAGAATGCAACGCAACAAAATCTTGAGGTCTGGGTCGGCTTCTGTGGCCTGTGCAATTTTTCTGTTGAGCAAGGAAAAAGTTTACCAACGGCCTTGCCGCTGTGGTAACACGGTTTTCCGTCAGAATACCGAAGTTAAGCGCTGTCAGGTTGGTCTAGCACTTGGATGGGTAACCATCCGGTCTGCCGAGCGCTGTTGACAAGCAGGGTGCACTCAGCCCTTTTGAGGCAAACTAAGGAGCTACTTGATTGAGAAATAGCGGCTCCAGTCTCGGAAATGGACATACGACTGGGAGAGCGGTATGCTGACCACATGACCCTCCGTACCCGCATCCAGTGATGAGTATGGGCTGAGGATGACACTGCGGCCGGTCGGTACCGTTGAGCCTTTATGGCCTGTTCAGAGTCCTGCACATCGATTTGGCAACAAGATGCAGCAGATGCAACAAAAACAGAGTCTGGGCCATCAGAAGGCCAGATAGGGGTTTTCATTGCCTTGCTTTACCATAGGTCTTCTGCTGTCCCAGCGGAATTTGTGCCATGAAGACATTTAGGACAAAAAAAAAAAAACTTGGAACGAGAAGTGTATCTCACAACGGAATAAATGTGCACGAACCCTACGTGTTTCACCCACGGCATAGGCGCCTACTATCGATCTTCCTTCTATATCTTAGCCGACCATTGTGCTGGCAGCTGGCACCTTACGCCAGCACAGGCTTCTACTATTAAAAAAAAAAAACAATTAAAAATGCCTAACTGTGATTAGCTTGCTGCATAGGATATACAACATGGCTAGCACATTTGTAAAAAAAAAAAAGCTGCTCACATCTTTGAAAAGATCCGTTGTATTCATGAGTATGAACTGTTCAGTGGAGCATTTTTAAATGTACAGTGTTTGTTTAGAAAACAGTCACATATTTTCAAACATTATTTTTATACAAAAACACCGATATGCGCACGTCACAGTTGGTTGTATTAACACAATTTTCTGTTCCCACTATAACTTAAGAACAAATTCAATGACTAGAACTTTATTTAACGAAACCGCTTTTGAGCAGACCTGCACTTTCACGTGATTATCAGTCATAAAATACACTAAGTAATGGGACTGCACATACAGATCGATGTACATAAATGTAACTTTATCTTTCAGTTCCTCAAGGCTGTTACTTGATATTCTTTTTAAATATTCATTATAAGTAACTACATTAATCTTGCTCTCCTGCAATGCTGTTGCCTCCAAGGTGCTCTTTTTTTCTGGTTCCTTTCTCGATGGTCCTGCAGCTGAAGAGAGGTAGAGTGGACAGATGGAAAAAATGCATGGCAAGGCATTTGGAATAAGCCGTTGTTTTTCCCTCAGTGGGAGATACTTCCCAGATAATGGCGCTAGGTTTTAAATGCTTGCGAAACAGCAGAAAAGTGAACCGTGAAGCGCAGTAAACATCATACATTCAAGCCATGTGGTCTGGCAAATAGTATGCCATAATCTAAAACAAACATTAACAAATTACATTCAAAATAAAGGTACGTGTTTAACTTGCAACCGAATAATTAGTAGGTGTGAAATACTGTCCAGAAACTGAATGAGGGCAATTATATGTGATTATGTCATCTGTAGGAAACTTCGTCACATGAATCTTGTTTTCTGCTGTGTAATTTCCGTTACCTTTCGGTGCGCAACACTTCGAAACCAGAATGAAGACGAAACTGAGTAAACGGATACTATGTTAGGTTAAGTCACACAAACCCAAATTAATAACACACAATATTCCTCATTTGGATTTGCAGCTCCTTGTGTTGACTGCGTTTGCAGTTAAAATTGTAGGATGTGAGGTCCGCCTGTTGTGCAAAACACCGTTTTTTCTCAGTACCCAAACATGTTTCAGCACTACTGTGCCATCATCAGTGGGTTCCCGTTTTATTTGTTCTGTAATGTGAATATTTTTGTTAAATGATTACAAAATTATGTGGATGTATAGTTCAAACAATAGTTCGTTTCTTTTTGTTAATATCTTTACACTTGGTGTGCATGAATTTTCCATACCACTTGTGTTTTATTTATTACAGGTAGCTTGTCATCTGCTCTCTCTCTCTCTCTCTCTCTGGCTCTGAGCACTATGGGACTCAACTGCTGTGGTCATAAGTCCCCTAGAACTTAGAACTACTTAAACCTAACTAACCTAAGGACAGCACACAACACCCAGCCATCACGAGGCAGAGAAAATCTCTGACCCCGCCGGGAATCGAACCCGGGAACCCGGGCGTGGGAAGCGAGAACGCTACCGCACGACCACGAGATGCGGGCTTGTCATCTGCAACCAAATGATGTTGATGAGAAAATTTTCCTGGGAGTTAACCTATCATCTAGAATGTAATTTTGTTTGTCTCGATGTTTTCGCGCCTATATTTGTTTTTTCTTACGTTTTCGTGCGCCAAGCCCTTTTATTCTCCGCATCATGGTGAGGTGTCGTGATGCACACGTAAATATAACACGTATTTTCCACAAATAAGGTAGTAAAACACTTTTCACTTTACCAAAACACAGTGTTATTGTCGTTTCTTGTGTGTCCCAGCCCAGTCAGTGTTCATTTGTTCATCAGAGAGGTCGGCACCAAATTTGAATTTTGTTTACATTTTATCTTTGTTTGTTTGTGTGTATGTATGTGTGTGTGTGTGTGTGTGTGTGTGTGTGTGTGTGTGTGTGTATGTGTGTTTTCTGTACGCTTCTTAGCTGTTTATGTTGTCTTTTGCATGGTATTCCTTTTGTGTGTAAATGGTGAATATCACGTAAAACAAAGAATATAATAATACGGAATATAATATAAAACACAAATAAAATATAGCAACAACTCATTGTCACACTTGTTTTAACTTTCGGTCCAGCACAAACTGTGAAGCAACAAAATTTTTTAATGTAACTTTAACGGGACGAAGTTTTCAGTGCTGGAAAAATTTTTCGCTGAAAATCCTTGGTGTGATAAGTATCCCTGCAATGACTGAAGAACAAGTTATAAGCTATAAATGTGCACATGAATATAAAACAATATGAGTGTCGTTTCAAAAGTTCTGCAAAGTGTAAGACAGAATTGAATAAAATAATTTAATTTACAAATTACCTTGGCAGACCATAAATACAGTCTCCTTCCTTGCTTAAGACACCTTTCCAAATTTTAGGAAACTTCTGTATTCGCAATAGGGAACCGTCATTGTTGAGTTGTCTGACTACTCGGGTCACCCACTGGATCCTTCATCAGTTGTATCAAAACGTTTTCCACAGAGTCGTTCCTTCAATTTGGGAAACAAATCAGTGTGGTTGGTTCATATCAGGAAAGCAAGGTGGGTGGTGAAGTATTTCCCGCTCATATTTGTCGATCGTTTTTCTCATTGGTAGGCCAATATGAGTCCTTGCATTATCGGGACATCAGCTACAAGTATGTCAGGCCTTATTTGACGAATCTTCGAGTGCAAAACATTTTGCAAAGACAGCTGCATGTTACAGGCTCCCCTGGAGCACTCTTTTTGTAGCTAAGACTCCATTCATATTAAACGCAAAGATCATCATAGTTTCACCTTTGACTGTTAGCAGTGGATTTATTTATTTATTGTGCGAGAGTCGGAAGTATTCAATTGTGACTACTGAGACTTCAGTTCTGGTTCAAAAACTTGTATCCATGTTTCATCAAGTTTTCAGAAACTGTTCTCCTGCTGCTCAGTAACGTTGAAGCAATTCCTCTACGATTCTTTTGTGATCTGATTTCTGTTCTCCACTTTGATCATGCGGAACCCATCTGGCAGCAACTTTTATACTCTTAATTTTTCATTCATGATACTGTAAACTGATACGCAATTTCCTCACATATTTTTCGTCGATCCTCTCCCAAAATGTCATTAATGTTAAAGGAAACGGGCAGACCACCGTGGCACTGTGCTACGATCCACTACACTATTCCCACACATATCTCTGAAAGCGCTGTACGTTTCCGACGGGCTGTTTCCACGTAGGGATTCCATTTTGCTATAGGGATGATTTAAGTCGGGTGATGCTGAGGGAATTAGATTAGGGAATGAGACACTTAAAGTAGTAAAGGAGTTTTGCTATTTGGGAGCAAAATAACTGATGATGGTCGAATTAGAGAGAATATAAAATGTAGACTGGCAATGGCAAGTAAAGCGTTTCTGAAGAAGAGAAATTTGTTAACATCGATTATAGATCTAAGTGTCAGGAAGTCGTTTCTGAAAGTATTTGTATGGAGTGTAGCCATGTATGGAAGTGAAACATGGACGATAAAGAGTTTGGACAAGAAGAGAATAGAAGATTTAAAAATGTGGTGCTACAGAAGAATGCTGAAAATTAGATGGGTAGATCACATAACTAATGAGGAGGTATTGAATAGAATAGGGGAGAAGAGGAGTTTGTGGCACAAGTTGACAAGAAGAAGGGACCAGATGGTAGGATATCTTCTGAGGCATCAAAGGATCACAAATTTAGCATTGGAGGGCAGCGTGGAGGGTAAAAATCGTAGAGGGAGTCCAAGAGATGAATACACTAAGCAGATTCAGAAGGATATAGGTTGCAGTAAGTACTGGGAGATGAAGAAGCTTGCACAGGATAGAGTATCATGGAGAGCTGCATCAAACCAGTCTCAGGACTGAAGACCACAACAACAACATACAACATAGGGATGCTGGTCACTTCGTGTAATCCTACTTGACTAGGTTTCGGCTTCTATTTTAAAAGGGAATTACACACGACACAGCGACGCAAACCAGTCAACACATACATGACCGTCACACCTAAAGCGTCGCTCACAACTGACATGAATTTCAACACGATCACACCAATATAAAGATCGGACATGGGCAGTATGCAGGATATTTGAAATGACCCTCGTACTTTAGCTGATATTTATCTGTGATAAAAAACTTTAATTTAAGAAGACGCCAGAAAAAATAAAGTATTTACGTTACTTGATGTTTCCAGGTTTCCACTGGCGACAGTCTCTGTACAGCAGATCCATCTGTTTCCTAAATAACATTAATGTCCCTAGAGAAAACCATATAGCCACAGCAATTTGAAAATAAATTCGTAAAAAGAAGTTTTACACGCTTAACAGAACTCTTGGAAATGGAAGCGATCTCACAGAGCAAGGAATATGCATTGGCATATCCTTTGCATGTGAAACATAACATGGCGGTACCAAAGAACTACAGAGGTTTATTTCTTTCAATGTTCACTTACAAAATTATTTTAAACGTTTTACAGTAGACTGATCACCTGATTAGTGAGTAAAAAGCGGGGATCAGTCAAGGCTGATAGTGCTCAAAAAATGGAGGCTGAAGCCGATATTAAGGACTTGCTGATGTACAAAGAATGATCATAACATTTTGATTATCACCTCTAAGGAGTAAAGTTATGTAAACATAGTTTTGTTGCTTGCAGGTACATTTTTGTAGTCCTAGCACACATTGAAATCACCGAACCACGGTGCCATAGCACACTCTGCAGGAGCCGAAAGGAATTGGGAAGACCACTGATATAGTGGAATAATGTGTGGTGCTTTATTTCAGCACATTCTTATTGGGTTGCCTTCTTGTCAGTCTGACTGTTGGGTACAGATATTGCAGGTGATTTTAAAGACAGTTAGAGACTTGAAATTTTAATCATAATTCGGAACTGGAAACATTAGCTCACATTCTTGTCGGTCTGTTCAGTAGTGGTGGGGGTGGGAGTGAAAACGGTTGGTAAAGCCTGATATATCGGCTACCCTGGAGGACTAGCAAGTTGTGTGGTTAGTACCGGAATGCGTTCCAGGCGGTATGCGAGCCAATGGGTATGGGAGATGGTTGCTGCTTCTTGTGTGTTCGGTACAAATTTTGCAGTTGATTTCAAAGTAACTTCCCGACAAACTAGAGAGTTGAAACTTTCTACGTACCTCAGAACTAGATGACAATGCAATATTAATTTGCTCTCATGTCTGGTGTGTGGTGGAGGACACTTCGTGTAGCGCTAACGTTTCCCCCTTTTCCTGTTCTACTTGCGAATGGTTCCCAGGAAGAACAGCTGCTGGGAAGCGACCCCATGAGGTCATATCTCCCTAACTTTTACCTTCACTCTTTTCGTGAGATATGAATAGGAGAAACAATATATTGGCTACCACAGCTGTCTATTGTAATGCCTTAAAAATGTTTGAAATCGACAGAAAAGTGTTACAAATTCAAGAATTAATTATTTAAATTTAAATGAATTTTTAATACATCAGGTGTAAAATAATTTCTTGTAACCCCATACGGATTCCTAACACCATATACATAGTCCTGAAAATTGGTCATTGTGAGTTTTTAATATTTATGAAAATAACTGAAGATTAAAATCGAAAAAGTTGGGCACATGCAATACGTAAATGATGCATGAATAGTTCAAGTCTCTACTTTTACAATAGTTACTAACTGATGCACGAGTAGTTTACCTGCTTACTATTATCTATGTTTTTTGTTTTAAATCTTTTAAGTACTTTCATAGTTGTTAAAAATTCATAATTACAAATCTCTAGGGCTTTCTCCAACGTGTCCTTTCTCCAAGGTGTCCAGGAATCTGTATGGGGCCAGAAGGAATTATTTAATACTTTTTAATCCGATTTATAAACGTAGCATATTAATAGTTCGCTAAATATTTGTAAATTTACGGGGGACAACGTTGCAACAACCCACACTGAGTCTGTGGAAGTGTAAGGCACTACCGCGCCATAATATGACACAGTGCTCATCTGGCGCAGAGACTTCCAGTGCACTCAAGTCTGAATGACGTAGGGCAGAGTGGCAATCACTGTCAAGAGCTGAGAATTGTGATGGGAAGTGAAAAAATGGTTCAAATGGCTCTGAGCACTATGGGACTCAACTGCTGAGGTCATTAGTCCCCTAGAACTTAGAACTAGTTAAACCTAACTAACCTAAGGACATCACAAACATCCGTGCCCGAGGCAGGATTCGAACCTGTGACCGTAGCAGTCTTGCGGTTCCGGACTGCAGCGCCTTTAACCGCACGGCCACTTCGGCCGGCATGGGAAGTGAACACCCTGGACACAAGGCGACAGTGAATAAAATCATGGACCAGTCTTCAGTATCTTGCATGCCATTTTGAAGATGTCGAAGGTTATCAGCTGCTGAATCGTACCACTGCTCACACCCAATGAAGGATACACCGGTACTGAGGCAGTAGCGCTGATCTGTCGCATGCGCCAAGCCAGTACAAATACCTTCATTGTCCGGCTAGTAGCCATGGACGAATGCTATATTCATCACTTCAAGTCCGAGGCAGAGAAACAAAATAAGCAGTGGAAACATGTGGATTCACCAGAGTCGAGAAAGGCAAAGACCCAACCATCATCAGGCAAGGGGAATATGGTGCTGTGATTTTCTGGGACCGCCACGGTGCAGAGCTAGCACATTACGTTCGTAAGGGGTAGACAGTCACAGAAGTACATTTTCGAAATCTCCTCACGAGTTCACAGGATGCTCTCATGACGAAGTGTTGAAAGAAGCTGTCCAAAGGGGAATTTTTCGCTCACTTCAACGCTTCAGAACACTGTCCACATGACACAATGACACTTGCTGCTTCTTAAGGCTGTCAGATATTACCTCGCGCCCCCCCCCCCTTCCTGTTCCTCTCCATTCTTCTGATGTGACATGCATTGACTTTTTTCTCTTTCTGTAAATGAAGGAAATGAAGAAATAAGTGTGTGGCTTCTGTCCAGAATGACAAAGAGGTTATTTTAGAGCAGGAAAGTATTCTGAACAGTCAAAATGCTAACTTTACAATCATGGTCTCCGCAAACTCCTCCATCGTTGAGTAAATGTGTCGGATTAAGGATGAATACATAGAGAAGAGCTGTCTCTGTCTCCCAATTTCGCAGTCACAGCTTGATTTCTCCTATGTGATAGTAAAGTTTTACCATTCCAGTAGGATAATTTTGTATGTTCTGCCTCACTAACTCAATGTTAAAATAAATTCTGTATTTTATATATAAAACAAACGATTTTTAAAAATTAAATTAAAAATTCAGTATATTTAATTAAATCAACCGATTTTATTAACATTACTAAATACCTATTTTTAACAATAACACAACTGATTTCTAAATTCATAATTTAATTTACCATGTGACTGTAGCATAATAACATGTGTTAGTTAATAAAAGTAAATTATATTTAAAAAATCACATTGTGAATGTAATTAAATTAATTAAAATGTATTAGTGAATGTAAGTAAATTAATTAAAATGTATTAGTTAAAAAAAACCACGAACCATGGACCTTGTCATTAGTGGGGAGGCTTGCGTGCCTCAACGATACAGATAGCCAAACTGTAGGTGCAACCACAATGGAGGGGTATCCGTTGAGAGGCCAGACAAATATGTGGTTCCTGAAGAGGGGCTGCAGCCTTTTCAGTAGTTGCATGGGCAACAGTCTGGATGATTGACTGACCTGGCCTTGTAACACTAACCAGAACGCCCATGCTGTGCTGGTACTGTGAACGGCTGAAAGCAAGGGGAAACTACAGCCATAAATTTTCCCGAGGGCATTCAGCTTCCATGTATGATTAAATGATGATGGCATCCTCTTGGGTAAAATATTTCGGAGGTAAAATAGTCCCCCATTTGGATCTCTGGGTGGGGACTGCTCAAGAGGATGTGGCTATCAGGAGAAAGAAAACTGATGTTCTACAGATCGGAGTGTGGAATGTCACATCCCTTAATCGGGCAGGTAGGTTAGAAAATTTAAAAATGGAAATGGATAGGTTAAAGTTAGATGTAGTGGGAATTAGTAAAGTATGGTGGCAGGAGGAACAAGACCTTCAGTCAGGAGAAAACAGGGTTATAAATACAAAATCAAATAGGGGTATTGCAGGAGTAGGTTGAATAATGAATAAAAAAATAGGAGTGCGAGTAAGCTACTAGAAACAGCATAGTGAACGCATTATTGTGGCCAAGATAGACACGAAGCCCACACCTACTACAGTAGTACAAGTTTATATGCCAACGAGCTCTGCAGATGATGAAGAAATTGATGAAATGTATGATGAGCTAAAAGAAATTATTCAGGTAGTGAAGCGAGACGAAAATTTAATAGTCATGCGTGACTGGAATTTGACAGTAGGAAAAAGAAGGGAAGGAAACGTAGTAGGTGAATATGGATTGGGACTAAGAAATGCAAGAGGAAGCCACCTGGTAGAATTTTGCACAGAGCATAACTTAATCATAACTAACACTTGGTTCAAGAATCATGAAAGAAGGTTGTATACATGGAAGAACTCTGCAGATACTAGAACGTTTCAGATAGATTATATAATGGTAAGACAGAGATTTAGGAACCAGGTTTTAAATTGTAAGACATTTCCAGGGGCAGATGCAGTCTGTGACCACAATCTATTGCTTATGAACTGTAGATTAAAACTGAAGAAACTGCAAAAAGGTGGGAATTTAAGGAGATGGGACCTGGATAAACTGAAAGAAACAGAGGTTGTGCAGAGTTTCAGGGAGAGCATAAGGGAACAATTGACAGGAATGGGGGAAAGAAATACAGTTGAAGAAGAATGGGTAACTTTGAGGAATGAAATAGTGAAGGCAGCAGAGGATCAAGTAGGTAAAAAGACGAGGGCTAGTAGAAATCCTTGGGTGACAGAAGAAATACTGAGTTTAATTGATAAAAGGAGAAAATACAAAAATGCAGTAAGTGAAACAGGCAAAAAGGAATACAAACGTCTCAAAACTGAGATCGACAGGAAGTGCAAAATGGCTAAGCAGGGATGGCTAGAGGACAAATGTAAGGATGCAGAGGCTTATCTCACTAGGGGTACGATAGATACAGCCTACAGCAAAATTAAAGAGACCTTTGGAGAAAAGAGAACCACTTGCATGAATATCAAGAGCTCAGATGGAAACCCAGTTCTAAGCAAAGAAGGGAAAGCAGAAAGGTGGAAGGAGTATATAGAGGGTCTATACAGGGTCGATGTTCTTGAGGACAATATTATGGAAATGGAAGAGGAGGTAGATGAAGATGAAATGGGAGATACAATACTGTGTGAAGAGTTTGACAGAGCACTGAAAGACCTAAGTCGAAACAAGGCCCCAGGAGTAGACAACATTCCATTAGAGCTACTGATAGCCTTGGGAGAGCCAGTCCTGACGAAAGTATACCATCTGGTGAGCAAGATGTATGAGACAAGCGAAATTCCCTCAGACTTCAAGAAGAATTTAATAATTCCAATCCCAAAGAAAGCAGGTGTTGACAGATGTGAAAATTACCGAACTATCGGTGTAATAAGTCACAGCTGCGAAATACTAACGTGAATTCTTTACATACAAATGGAAAAACTGGTAGAAGCCTACCTCAGGGAAGATCAGTTTGGATTCTGTAGAAATGTTGGAACACGTGAGGCAATAGTGACCCTATGACTTATCTTAGAAGAAAGATTGAGGAAAGGCAAACCTACGTTTCTAGCATTTGTAGACTTAGGGAAAGGTTTTGACAAAGTTGGCTGAAATACTCTCTTTCAAATTCTGAAGGTGGAGGGGTAAAATACAGGGAGCAAAAAGCTATTTACTATTTGTACAGAAAGCAGATGGCAGTTATAAGAGTTGACAGACATGAAAGGGAAGCAGTGGTTGAGAAGGGAGTGAGACGGGGCTGTAGCCTCTCCCCGATGCTATTCAATCTGTATATTGAGCAAGCAGTAAAGGAAAAAAAAAAGAAAAGTTGAGAGTAGGTATTAAAATCCATGGAGAAGAAATAAATACTTTGAGGTTCACCGATGAAAATGTAATTCTGTCGGAGACTGCAAAGGACTTGGAAGAGCAGTTGAACGGAATGGACATTGTCTTGAAAGGAGGGTATAAGATGTACATCAACAAAAGCAAAACAAGGATAATGGAATGTAACCGAATTAAGTCATGTGATGCTGAGGGAATTAGATTAGGAAATGAGACACTTAAAGTAGTAAAGGTGTTTTGCTATTTGAGGAGCAAAATAACTGATGATGGTCGAAGTAGAGAGAATATAAAATGTAAACTGGCAATGAAAAGTAAAGGGTTTCTGAAGAAGAGAAATTTGTTAACATCGAGTATAGATTTAAGTGTCAGGAAGTTTTTCCTGAAAGTATTTGTATGGAGTGTAGCCATGTATGGAAGTGAAACATGGACGATAAATAGTTTAGACAAGAAGAGAATAGAAGCTTTCGAAATGTGGTGCTGAAGATTAGATGGGTAGATCACAAAACTAATGAGGAGGTATTGCATAGAATTCGGGAGAAGAGGAGTTTGTGGCACAACTTGAACAGAAGAAGTGATCGGTTGGTAGGACACGTTCTGAGGCCTCAAGGGATCACCAATTTAGTACTGGAGGGAAGTGTGGAAGGTAAAAATCGTAGAGGGAGACCAAGAGATGAATACACTAATCAAATTCAGAAGGATGTAGGCTGCAGTAGGTACTGGGAGATGAAGAAGCTTGCATAAGGTAGAGTAGCACGGAGAGCTGTATCAAACCAGTCTCACGACTGAAGACCACAACAACAGTTCATACAAAACTACATTATTTTCAAAAATATATTATTTCACAAAAACTAAATTATTTTTAAAAAATCACATTGTAAACTCTATATCATGAACTTCATTATTTCTATTTTTTAAGTTTTTTCATTTCTTTATATTTTAATTTAATATGTCATTTTCAAATATTTCAAAATCAAAATCGTCAATTAATTTAGAAAATCTATTTGGTAAAAAACTTCAAAATCATTATTAAGTTTTGACAAAAGTTATTCCCCAAATCTATTATTTAAATGTTCACAATTCGTGATATTATATAAAATGTTTAGCTTATTTACTTTTCTAATTTCTTTAGGAATACTTAAATTATTTAGCATCTTGATTAAAGTAGTTTCCATTTATATAGAAATTTTTTATTAGTTTTACAGATATAAATTTGTACTTTAAATTAAAAATATTTTTAAAAAATTGTAATTTTTTTACTTTTTATAAATATAATAAAAATTATTTCTTATAAAAGAAACGCAAACTAAACTAAAAGAAACTTATTAACTAATTGATGTATCTGAAGAAGATATTTGTTTAAGTAATGAAAATAATAATCAGTTGTAACACAAGCTGCAAGCATAATTTTCATGAAGAATAGATTGATATATTGTAAAAGGTAAAAGGAAATCGTCCACTTTGTATAAACATTGTTAAAAATTAAGAACCAACATTAGAAGAAATATTGGCTGAATTTGATTCTTTACCAGTAACAACAAGATCTTTTAATCCTTTGTTTGATAGAATTCAACAATTTATAAATCAGCATTATGAATTTGATGATTCTGATGATGATTATTTTTAGTGATTTATGTAATAAATTTAAAAGTTAAAAAATTATAAAAAGTATAAAAATTTAATTTTCAATAAACTAACAAATTTTTTATATAAAAATGGAGTAAGAGTCTTCTGTGAAAACAAAATATTGCAACTATTGTAATACAGAGCAATCAAGCTACAATTTTTCTTTTACAAATATGTACAAAAGATGGTAATATAACAATATCTGGACTATGTGTAAATAAATATTATGTACAAAATTACAATAAAAATCGAATTCCTTGTGTATTTGGAAAAAGTGTTGTTAAATATTATTTCAAAGAACATTTTCAACGAACTCCAAGTGAAGAATATACAAAAACATTGTTAACAATGGATAATGAAGAAAAAACTACATCTGCAATCAATAATGAAGGAGTTGTAACTAAAGAAACATCTTCATCCACAAAAAGTGTAAAAGTTGTCACGCAATAAGAGATTTGAATTGTTTTTACATAAATCCTTCACATAAATGTAAAAAATGCACTTTAGAGTATATTAAGATTAATAGAGCTATAACTTTACGATTTATTATTTATTAAATGATAATCCTTTATGATTAATTAAATAAATTAAATATATTATTGAAAGCATTGATTGTTAAATCAAACAGAAAATTTTAATCTTTTAAAAACTAACTCTTTTGATTTTTACTATGATTAATCAATGTTTCATAAATAATTGTTAAACTAAATAATTAAGTTATTCTGTTTTTGATTAATTAACTCTTAAATGATAATCCTTATTAATTTATAAATAATTATAATTATGCTAAAAATATTTTCTTCTTATCTAATAAATTTTTGTAATAAATAAAAAGCAAAATGGAACATTTCACTGCTGCTCAACAACTCCAACAAATTCTTATTGTTAAACGTCATGAGTTTTGTAAAAGCACAACTTGACACCCTATGAACCCAGTTTTTTTTTCTTAAATTTCTTTCTCTAGTGTTGTGTTTGTCATGTATGTTATACCTTGTATGTGTTTGTGTTTTGCATTGTAATTCTTATGTAAGTAATAGAGTAGGGCGCACAAATTACTATATTGTTCTCCACACCATGTTTTTTTATGTATTCTGTATTTATTGTTGTGTGTATGCAAACATTGTGCCTGAAGTCCCCATAAAATGAATCAGATACCACCACTGCCGTTGTGAATGGACCATCAGTTCAGGGAACATTTTGTAAAGGTATTCTTGCTGCAGGGAGACAGAATGAATCAGGGGTTGTAATTAGATTCTGAAAGCTTACAAAGAGATTGTTAACTTAAATAGTATCATGTGTGATTGAGTTCAGGATAGTTTAATGATTGAAATTGTTGTAACATCTTGGGCATTTAATTGCGGAGCACTCCAACTCTGATGTAAAGAATAAACTGCTCCATATTTGGCTCACATGCCCAGGCCATGTTTAGAGCGTGAAAGTCTGTGTGGATCGGTATTTGGAAGGAGCTCCCTGGGTATGGATGTGTGATGTGAGTGTTAGAGTTCCATATCAAGAAGGTGAAGTTGGCTACATCATAAATAATCCTCCCTCTGTGAGCTGCATTTTTCAGTTGCAGTAATTATTTTTATAGAGTGCGGCATGTGTAGTCAATTTGCAAGATTGTTCTTGGGCAATTGACTCACTACCTTGCTCCTAAGTGAGCCAACCTCTCACCAATTACAATCTAAAATGGCTTAGGGGCTCTGAGAGGTGGCATGAACCCCCTCTCATATTTCTATCTTAGTCTGAGTAATTCGATCTTCCTCTATAATTGCATGTGGTGCAAAGTTGCTGTTCCTACACACGCGGACTTCCCACGCAGCGTCTCTCGTCACCCGGGTGGTCCGGTGACAGGCGGGCTCCGCTGATCTTCAAAGCGTTTAGCCGACAAGTGTGAGGGAGTCGAGTGAATGCTTTCCAGACGCCGACATTGTCATAATAGCGGCGGAGACACGCCCGCAAGGGCCTGAAGGAGCGGCTGGGCTAGAGATTCCGTTACTTCACAGAAACTTAGCGAAAAAAAATTCTGGCGGGCTACCATCGAGGCGTGGGAATGACTTGTGTCCCCATTCAGTCTTGGCGGGCAAATTCACGCGTTTTCTGCATAATTGTAACTGTGATAGGCTTGCTCAGGGCATAGCTCCATGACGTAACAAAATCGGTGCAGAAATTGGCGCCAAGAATCTCCATTGGTGGAATGGTAGTGCTTCGGCAATAGAGTGGAATTTTCCGCCGGTTTTCGAGTTGCTGATTGGAACATTTAACCACGGCCACTGTCATGGGGGCAGGAATGTTCTGTGTTCGGTTTGTACGGGTGCACTTGAGGGAGTCGGCTCTCGCCTTTTGGTCAGAGTAGGTTACAAGACTGAGCTCTCGCTGCTCTGGGCAGCCTGCCTTCCGTTGGCTGTCTAATATACTTTTATTTGATTGTAACTGTTTAACGAAGTTGCAGAAGTTTCAACTTCAACATAACTTTCCGAGTACAGTTGGCAATTGAGCGTTCTGCGTACAAGCGGCCTATGTTGTCTGTCTTGGGCAGTTTTGGCTAAAGTTGACTGTATCGGAGTTACTGTGTGACTTTGCTTGTTAAAATCAATCACTGTACCGTCAGTGATTGTGTGGCGAGCCTTCTTCGTCTCCCTCAGAGGCGCATTTGTATTGATAGGAAGTCTTTAGTCTGGAACAACCAGACCAGGACAATTTGTTTCGGGCTATACTCGCGACATTATCATCACCACGACGAGACGCCAAAGCAAACAGCCATCACTTCCGGTACGCCAGATCGTGTCCTTGCAGTTAAAGAGATGGCTTGGTAATGTATGTCCGCAGCACCGGCAGACTAGGGAATTTGCACTGTGATAATCAGTGCTCAGCAGAGCGCGCCTGTTCGTCTTTTCTAACTTTGTTCTGTCTTGGGTGTTCATTGTCTGAGTTATCACTACCATAGCAGCAATTAATGTTGAGTTGGCTGGGTGTTTCTCTTAAGATTTGAGTTGCAAGGAATTCGCTCCACATACCACTTCGTCATAAATGTCACAATCTAGTTTATGGACAACTTCACCTTCACAGGATTTATTTGAGTACCCAATTTGATCCAATTTGATGTATTGTAAATGTTTCATGTGTTTTGTTTATGATTTTGAATTTAGTCATAATAAATCAAATTGTTATTTTGGACAGAACTTTCATTCTGTTAATCGGTAGAGCACCCCTTTCATTTCTCACTGCGTTACTGAAACTTTCCTTTATTTAATTAATGTCTATCAAATTAAATTATTGCAGGTGCCAAACTCTTTTCTACTCCACTTGCAGGGACGATTACAGTCAGTTTGCGTTTTTTTCTTAATCCATGTGCAACAGCAGAAGTAGGAATTAGAAAAGGGGGGGGCTTAGAGCATCATTTCCATATGAAGATTCGAGAAGAATTTAGTGTTAAATACACTGCTAGCCCCGGCACCTCGCAAAATCTTCTGTATTATGATGATATGGAATCATTTGTTTTTCAACCTCTTTATTTTCTTCAATTGCTTTTAAAACATTATCACCTAAGCCTTCAATACCTTTTTTTTAATTTTTCAATAGCAACAATAACAGGTTGATCTTCATTTTTATATTTCTCATATTCTGTTCTTGGTTGCTTTTTCCAAGGTTTAAATTTTTCTTTTAGTTCTTCAGTTTTCTTTATATTTTGTTTAGCTTGTTTAACAACTTTTTCATCATACTTTGCAAACATTTATTAATGAAGAAAAAACATTAATTATGTTTATATTTATGTTTATATTTATGTTTATGGTTGTGTTTATGTTTATGTTTATGTTAAAGTTAATGTTTATGTTTAATGTTAAAGTTACTGTTTAATGTTTGTGTTTAATGTTTATGTTCTTAAGAAATGTTGATTTTATTTCTAATCTTATCTTCATTTAGTTTTCTAGACATACCTATAGTTAAAAAACCAAATTCATCGTTCCAACATTTACTACACAATTCTTTAAAATTACTAAACTTTAAATCTCCACCAACAATTGCATGATAAATATGATTTAAATTTATATCATCCTGTTTAGAAATATTTTAAAAATTTGAACTGTCTCTAACTAAGTGTTTTTTTTTATTTTTGAATAAGAGTGAGCTAAATAAAAGCAATCTATATCTTTGTGTCTACCTTTAGTTAAATATTCTCTTACAATATCTGGATTATCCAATATAAAATCGTCGAATACAACAACTGAATAATCTTCACATTCATCTAAAGGAACAATTTCTTCATTATTTTCAATAAAACTAACAATTTTTCATTAATTTTATCCTCAATTTTTCGATGTTGTTTTATAAATTCTTGATATATTGGTTGTTTTAAACTTTTTGAATAAACATACAAATGTTTCATTTTATTCCAATTTAACCATCCTGGAGCTAAAATATAATTATCAATCATTAATGTGGTTTTTCCACAACCACTTGGTCCAATTATTGCACATGTTATAGAATTTGGATAAAGTTTACCATTTACTTTTTGAAAATTATTTTCTGGAATTCTTACTTTAGGTTCCCAATCTGTTTTGTTAATTTATTAATAATTTTTCATTTATTTATATTTTTATTACTTATTTTTTCATCTATTTATAATTTTTTCAGTAGTAAACAAGTAAATTATTTCAACTTAGTGATAGTATTGAAAGTTTACTTCACTTTAATAATCAAGTTGTTGAAGCTAATGAAAAAGCTGTAGCTATATATGTTCCTAAAATAATTCCTTTTGGATTAATAAATAAAAATTTTAATCTTGCTGATGGAATGTATGTAAAACATAATGATCGTTTTCATAAAGAAACTAATCTTATTGCTCCATTTAAAGATAATGCAGAATTTGGTGGACCAATAATTTATGAACCTAATTATCCTGTAAATGTTCCTATTTTTAATACAATACAAGATTTGGAAGTTAGTATTACTGATGAAAATGATAATTTCAATGACTTTAATGGTACTACTGTAACAGTTGTTTTAGAAATATCTTAATAAATGTTTTCCTTAATAAATCATGGATAATATTGAAAGCTATCAGTTTTGTTCATTACCTGTTAATGAAAAAACTAAAAATAATTTAAATGTTCCTAACAAAGATAGAGAAATTAAAATAAATATTGGTGATGGTTGACTACATCAAAATCATGCAAAAATGCACATGAATTTTTAAATTAGGAATGATGGTGCAGATAATTCAACATATGGAAAGTCAAACAAAAAATTAATTGATAATTATGTAGCAAAATTGTTTGACTTCGTAACAATAAAAAAGGAAATGATATATTATCTAGAATTGAACATCCTTTTATTTCATCAACATTTTTCTATATTTAACTTCAGCTGTTACTGACAAAATAAGTTTCGAAGGACATATTCTTAATACAGGAAAAATAAATAGTAAAAGAAATGAAGTACTTTATCCATTATCATTACTTGGTGGATTTTTTAAAGATTATAAAGAAATTATATTTGAAGGAAACTTAACTCTTAGTTTTTATATTTAGATCATCTTCTGGAGATGCAATTTTATGTTGGTTTGATAAAAATGATGCTGGTGTTGAAATAAAAGATACTCTTCCTAAAGAAGGTAAAATTATTATTGAATCTTTGGAAATGTGTGTACCAGTTGTTAAACATGAACCAAATTATGAACTTGAACAATGTGAAAATATTTTAAAAAGTCCTAAAATTCCTATTTCTTTTTATGAACTTCAAACAGAAGAAGTTGCTGGTTTATCTAGTAAAAACAGTTTTGAACTAGACATAACAAATTTCTATAACTCTACAGAATTTGATAAGCCATATCTTGCTTGAACAGTTCACGGGTATACTGCCAGTTCATAGTGTCCAACGAGCACAATATTTCGGCGATCTGACATGTCGCCGTCGTCAGGTATGCTGACGAACTGAACTCCTGAGGGCGAGTGGCCGATTTAAATCCCCTTCCCCCATGGGCCGCTCTGTTCTGCCGTCCGTGCCCACGTGCTGGCGGTCGCGAAGATGTGGGCGCAGATGGCAGAAGAGAGTGGCCCGTGGGAGGAGGGGATTTAAATGGCCGCTCGCCCTCAGGAGTTCAGTTCGTGAGTGTACCTGACGATTGCGACATGTCTGATCATCGAAATATTGTGCCCGTTGGACACTATGAATGGGCAGTATACCTGTGGTCTGTTCGAGCAACAAATACGCCAGGAGAAACTGAAGAATCATATGCCATATCTTGTTTTTGTTGTATTTCAGACAAATCATAAAAATAGTCAATTAGTTGATTCATCTTTATTTGTTCATGTTAAACTACAGAACATATATTTAAAAAATAGTATAAATGAAGTTTTTCCTCAATAAATGTGGAATTAATCCACCAAATAATTTTCTAAAAGCATATGATGCATTTCTACATTTTAAAAGAATTACTTTACTAAAATCAGATATTGGTATTAATCCATTGAGTTTTATAACTAATTATCCAATTTATGTAATAAATATGACACATAGAAAAAAATGTTATAACCTCGCAAAACAGCAAATATGAAACTTAGTGCAACTTTTAATGATATATTTCCAAAAGATACACTTGCTTATATAATTATGCATGGTAAAAAGAATTTTACTTATGATACACAACACAGATAACTTACTGAAAATTTTTAATTCTTAGCATTTGCTTCTATATAAATGAATGAAAGACTTAAAAAAGTTTATAAAAATGTTAACTTCATGCTTATATACATTTCTGAAACATTTTAAGAAAGACAGAAAAAATAAAAACTGAAAACTTTAATATCATTTATTTTTATTAACTAATACGTTTTATTTTTTTACTTATGTTCACAATGTAAAATGCTTAAAACAATGTACTTTGTTAACTAATACTTTTTATTAATTTACTTATGTTGACAATGCGATTTTTTAAAATAATGTGCTTTTTGTTAACTAATACATGTTATTGTGTTACAATCATGTAGTAAATGAAATAATAAAATTAGAAATCAGTTGTTTATTGTATTTAGTTGTATTACTGCAAAAAAATAGGTATTTAGTTAACGCTAATAAAATCGGTTGATTTACCTAAATGTACTGAATTTTTAATTTAATTTTTAAAAATCGGTTGTTTAATATATAAAATACAGAATTTATTTTAACATTGAGTTAGTGAGCCAGAACATACAAAATTATCATTCTGATTGCCTTCCTACCAGCACGATCGTCTCTTTCGTGAACTTCTAGTAGTCCAATGAAGCTATGAACAGTCAGGATTCTTAAGATTCTCTGAGATACAAGGGGCATGTGATGGGTAATGCAATACTTTTTTTCTGCAAGTGGATTTGTTCTATCCAGATTTCCAATACACCATGTTAAATAGGTTTCCAATGCGCCATGTTATGCACCAGTGTTTTGTCTACAAAACCCTATTCTTCAATATAATCTCGTTCAATGTGACGGCCTTATGCCAACTTACTGGGAAGGCCTGTATACGTGTACAATACCACTCTATTAGTTGACGTTGGATCGGAAGTCTTGCTGCATCGATAACCTCCCCACCATCCACATATTGTTTCCAACAGAGCGTATTCTTCATTAGGCCAAACAGATGAAAGTCGAAAAGTTTAAGATCCAGACTGTAGGGTGGATGAATAACAACAGTCCAATGAAGTTTTGTGAGTGCCTCTTGAGTGCGCAGACTTGTGTGAGGCGTGCGTCGTCATGGAGAAGGAGAAGTACGTTTACATTTTTGTGGCGACAAACACAGTGAAGTCCTTTCTTCCGTTTCCTGAGAAAGCATCCTGGCATTTGCCTGAAGTGATTTAAGGAAATCACGTGAAACCTGAATTGGATGGCCAGACGCGGGTTTGAAACATCGTCCTCCCGAACGTGAGGCCAGTGTGCTAATCACTGTGCCACCACATTCGGTCCGACAGGTTTGCACGACCTAGTTGCGATGACGACAGCGCCTCACCCAATGACTCAATGCGTTTTTGTTCACTGTCATGCATCTATAAACATTCTGCAAGCGCCTATGAATGTGTGATGCTCTGGTTTTCCATGCGGAAAAAAAATCTCAATGACAATCTGTACTTGGAAGGCACCTCCATTACAGGCGCCATTTTGGAGGCTCCGCATAAATCCACCACCTATCAGAACTTCGTGAAACTATAGGGGCTGAATCGGGAAGTTTCACAGTGACCCACAACAAATTCCGCATTTTTCAACGGCAACTGGCCAAGAAAAACATATGTCGCATTACTTACAGAACGACTCTTTGTATCAAAGTGGACAAGAAGACTACAAGAGGACTACACAGGTGTGCAAAACACAAGCATCATATGTCTCTTCCAAGAAACATAGCTAGATGAAACTTGGACCATACATTGAGAGAACTACTACAGTGTAGTATAGAAGGTAAAGGAAAGAAATACGCCATGAGACGAACAGAACACTTTTATTCAAGGACAATAATTACACTGAAATCATCGCGATTTATGACGGTCCCCTGGACATTACAAAAGCCGGTACATAGTTCTTAACAGCGTGTGTGATCGCCACAGACAGCAGTCCACGATCTGCAACGTGCTCCCATAGGTTGGTGAAGAGTTCTTGACGTAGGACGATCAATTCCTCCAAGAGCGCGGTTGACAACTGCTGTACGGTCCTGGTGCTTACAGTTGTGCTATAATACATCTCCTCAACGTGTTCCACACGTGGACATTGCCATTTAAATCCGGGGACTGGGCAGGCCAGTCTATTCATCAAATACAATCTCGCTCCAAGAGTTCTTCCACCCACGCTGTTCGATGAGAACGTGCATTGTCATCCTCAAAAATAAATCACAGCACAGCATAGCACAGCTGAAAATACGCACAAGGATTAGAAGTATAGGGTCACAACCATGTTGACCTGTGAGTGTACTGTATTCAAAATTTTGGAGGTCAGTACACCCTTGCAACATCATGACTCCTGACATCATAACACCTGTGTAACACCTATTTTCGATCTATTTTGTATCTGTATCTCTATTTCTACGTCATTTTGTAGTGTTGCTTATGTAGACTGTTGTATCTGTCATGGAAATTCTTTGACTATGTATACATGTTTCAGTTATGTGAAACTTTTGAACCAAGTTGTTTAAATTATGTTTGTGAATTTAAATAACTAATGGAATGATTGTTATGTAATGTACTGAAAATCACTTGGTCCTTAGTAAGAATGTAGGGTTGAATGTAAAAGATGTGGGGAAGCCACACAGGTACGGAAGTAGCCTGGCAGAGTGAAATATGTGTGTCAACTAGTCCTTTGTGACATGTGAAGAGTCTGGGCTGAGCAGTGCTGTGGTTAACACCTCACTAGCAGTAGTGGATCATTGTGGCTCATATTCCTGGAGTGTTGAGGCCAGGAGAGCTTAAGGGAAGTATTTATGGGCCTCGGATGCTGATTTGGTGACACCATTATCTTGGCATGATTTTTGACCCTATAAAAATATAATTCCGATGCCAAAAAGATATGTAACAGGGCGAGACCAACAGTATTGCTATGACTGCATCGCTGCCAGGTTAATAGCCACTGCAAATTACGCCACCATGCTTTCCCTAAATTGTTTGTATTTGGCACTCTGTAAATGGACCCGTTATTTGTGGAATTTGGTTGATTTCAATAATAATCATGGTGTTGCTAAGAACTCTATCTTACACCAGTGATTATCCTAAATCACAAACCCGGGTAGGAGTCCTATACTAGTGAATTAAATTCCGAGTGTCCTAATTTATTATGACAAAGTTGTTAAACTTGAATTTAATTTTATGTTGTCATCAGCACAATCAATTATATTTATGAGTAGGCCAAATGACTGATTATCAAAGCACATTTGTCATTTAAAGAGTTTTAATTTGTTGTGCTTCAGTTAATTAATAATTAATGATAAAAATACTTACCATTTCTCATACATACTAGTGCAGTTTTGTCAATGAGCATGGTTCTTCAAACCATGAAAGTTTAAGGGTCTTCATGTTCAAGGCTAGTTAGTTAATGAAGCAATGCAAAGGCTTGTTCAGAGCCAGTGTAGATAGATTTTCACTCTGTTTAGTTGCTTCAAGCCGAGATTAAGAAAGAGCTATTTACTGTGTTATCTACTCTAATGCAAGTTGGTTAATGCACAGGTATAGAAACCCTGTACTGAGCAATGAAGTTATAGATTGTGATCAATACCACACCCCCTCATTTAAATTCAGAATCATTTCAAGCTCAGTATTGCTGCTAGTTTCATGTGTGTAGGTAACTGGTTTTATAAATTGCTGCACATAGTTCATTTAAGGTATGTGTTGTTGAGGTGTATATGTTGGTGTTTACTATCTCATTGACCATTTGTTTGTTAGTAGCACATTTACTTGCAAGGTTAGGTTACTGTGTTGTAGTATGAAGAGATGTAAGGAAAGAGTTTAGTGTGTGTATCAAGGAAGATTAGGTTACCCTTAGCATTGCCTTCTGCTTTGTCATTTTGCTTGACACATGAGTGCCTAATTAACTGGCAACCAGTTTTAATATGTAATGTTACAGCTTACTTTTGTGCTGGGAGAACGTCTGTTCCTGACCCACCCTTTACTGTAAGTGATACTCTGCTGGAGTGTTTGGGAAACGAATCCCAGTTTGATTGTTCTGTTTCCATTAGGTTATCTCATGGTCACAAAAACTTAAAAATTTGTCGCAGAGGTATAACGTTAGCATCGATTGCCGTTTAAAAAGATCGGTGGTACCGTTACACCTGGACAACCGAAACGGTCACGTTCGAACAGTGTTCCTGGGTCCATTATGTTTTCCCACCACTCGCCATATAAGGGTAGGGTACGTTTTCGTGGACCAAATCTTGGATGACTTCTCTCTAGAAAGAAAGTGACTCAGTAGTGCAACGAATGAAGCCATAACACGCTGTGTTGTCTAGTTGTTTCACGAACTGAGACATACGTGATGAAAACTGTCCTCTGAGATCTACTTTGCGTAATTTTGACCGTGAATATCGATTATTTAAACTTTTACTTCCAAGCTTAATGAAAGCAACCACGTCAGAGTTTGGCAACAAACACCAAAAGAACATAAAACACTAAAATCCCAGTAAGCTAATTCGTAAATAATCAACGAAATAGCTATAACTTTGTCTCTTGGAAATGAGAATTCCGTACTATACCTTCTTATTGAATGCAAGCAGAGTTTACGTAATTAACGCCTGTCAGTTACGAAATTCCCACTTACAGCGTGCCCTGCACCAGTAGCGGACGAGCTATGCTATCATTGGGCGGTGTTCAGAATTTAATGGCGGACGCCGTTCTTTAATGCGGGATGGCACATAGGTCTACTGCAACCACACTACGTAAATACGCCTCATAATACGCTGTCCACAAAGCGTCAAAAAGAACAGGCAAAACGCATGCAATAACACCTGCAATAAAACAAATGAATAAGATAAAATAAGCAGTAATGAACACTTTTAAGGGTGAACTCAACAATGGCAGCACTGATCTGCAAGCACACTTTACAGAAACTACTTTTATTTCTAAGGAAATTAATAATTAGGAATAGTTAGTTGCAAAAGAAAAAGAAATTACAATAGAAACAGTTTGAAATTCTTTGAGTCATTATAGGGCAAGAATGCTTGGCACTGCAACTTACTTGAGTGTGTGGCCATCACGAATTAGATGGCAACTCGTTGATGCTAGCGGCGTAATGGCGGTAATTCCATCAGACGTGAAACTACCATGAATACATCCTCTTGCTTAGTATATGACTCTCCATGCAGTAATATCGTCCTCTTCGAGGTTTCTTTGGTCACAGTCTGATTAGACGTAATTCTCGCTGTATAAGTCGACGTTCGTGTGCGTACGAATACCACACTTGTTAGACATACGTTTCTGTTTTATTGTCCCGTACAGTTTTAAAATAGTATACAGCTCACCTCGACCCGCTGGTCGCGATACTACAGTACGTACGCTTTTGGTAATTACGATCGCAAATTCATACAGTAGTTCTGCCGAGAACACTGCAACACGTCACAATTAGTTTGCAAGTCGCCACAGCGACGGTTAATGTTTGAGCGTGGCTGGCTGCTCATTAAGTTGCACGCGAGGTAATAAATTCAAAGTACATTAGTTCGTGCAACAGCGTGTGGTGCTGTCATCGCTGTTTATCATACTCAATGAAGCACACAGTATTCACAATCTAACGTTCCGCTTCATAACGTCCACGTCGAAATTTGGTTTATGTCGAGATCGAAAATGAAGAACGCAGCCATAAATTTTCGTCTGCTTCTGTGCAGCACGATTACCTGACATAGACCGCACGTGCGCCAAGGCACTGCACACCTTCCGACACTTCGTACAGAACGATTGCAGCTGTCGATATCGCTCTCGCATCTCAGATCACACAACAGTGCTGCATATTACATTTAATTTTACGCAGCGCATTACAAAAAAATGCATTGAAACTTTTCAATACTCATTTAATGGGAGATTCATGCAGCAATGCAAATAAAGCAACAAATAGCAACGTTTCATATTACAGAACAAAACAAAACAGTGTGCTAGAACGTCGAAGACAAACGTACAGAATAAGCAAGAAACACAAAAAAAACAACAAAGAAGTAAAAATTTATCCATAGCAAGTACCAGCATCTTCATATCTCACTACCATGTAACTCATTGTTAATCTAGAGCAAGGAGTTGGAGAACAAGAAAAACGCATAAATGGTATAAATATTACGAATTCTAGGTGCAAAATCAATGATAAATATTTAACAATCGGTGACTATGTATCACTCTTAGCGAACACTAAAGCAGATAAGAAATATGTAAAAAAAATAATAAATAACTGGAAAAGACACCGTCAAATGTTCTGTGAAATGATTTGTCTGAAAGAGAAATGAATAATAGATTACAGGAACATTTGACGCGCCTTTGAATGATGCTGCGAAAAATCGCGTACTGCAGCTGAGATGCTCAGACATTAGTGACGTACGGAGACCATTGATTGAAATTACATCAGACAAATGTCTTCCAGTACTCTTTAAAACTGTAGATTCTAAGTGAAACAATTAACTCTAAATTCTCAAGCCTCACGTCATTTGGTATATATGATTTCGAACATCATCCAAAGGCACGTCAAATGCTTGCCTAACCTGTTCTGTTTCTTACGTTTAGATAAATCATTTCACAAAACATTTGGCAGTGTTTTTCCCCAATTTTTGTTTTCCAGTTTTGTTCAGAAAGCATGAAATATATTTAAATTTCGATCGATATTGTATTATTATAAAGAGCATATATAAGGGGCGATCAAAAGTCCAGAATTGGTATGGGAATCAGGCAAAATCGCAGTAAGCATTCAATCATCCTACCGACACGTCAGGTTGAAGATACCGGTTTGTTAAAACACTGTGCCATGCTGCGTGAGGAAGGCCGTTACTGCTTGCTACACATCCTCGGCCGACAGCAATCATCGGCCCTTCAAAGCCTTTTTTAAGGAACCGAAGACATGATAATCGCATAGGGAGAGATCAGGACTGTAGGGAGGGTGCTCGAATATCGCCCACTTGATTTGGAATAACTTTTTCGTTACCACATATGTAATATGGGTCCTGCGTTTTGATGAAGCACCAGCACGTAACTTGGCACACCATTCCACAACGATAAGACAGGCAGCCCCATAAACTTACTTCATTCTCCGACGGATGTCTACAGGTGTTTGTCCCTCGCTAGCCAAGAAAAGAACGACCGCACGTTGGTCTTCTTTGGTAATAACATCCACGTTTTCGCATTTACCTCACGCACGTCGGAAAGACACGAATAATACACTTTTTGCTTACATGTCGGTACTTATATACCCGCACCGAAGGCGCGCTACGTTGTATATACACTGCAGAAGCACCCTAAAACGGAAAATTATTGATCCCTGCTTATAGATCAAGAAAAAGCAGACATGTTCCAATATATGCTCCGTTTTATATTCTTTTGACAACTTCATTTACGTAGCTAGCAGCATCGGTTCGTGAAATATTTCACTCTTTCCTGAAATCACTAATTAAATATATCTTAATTATCCTGACTACTTTTAAGCAGTGATTTTTTTTTCAACACTGGACCTCATGCTGATCGATTTGATGCTACATTTTCCATTTCCCAATTTTACCGCTCAATACCGTTTCTTCCAAATCCACCAGAAACAAACGCAAAATAATTTTATTTAAAAAAGCGGATAAAGTGTCACTAGAAGCCTTCCTAAGAGACAATCTCCATTCCTTCCGAATTGACTATGCAAATGTAGACGAGATGTGGTTCAAATTCAAAGATATAGTAGCAACAGCAATTGAGAGATTCATGCCTCATAAACTGGTAAGAGATGGAACTGATCCCTCATGGTACACAAAACAGGTCCGAACGCTGTTGCAGAGGCAACGGAGAAAGCATGCGAGGTTCAGAAGAACGCGAAATCCCGAAGATACTGAACGCAGGTTTCCGAAATTCGTTCACCAGGGAAGACGAATGGATTATTCCAGAATTTGAAACACCAACAGCTGCTAGCATGAGTTTCTTAGAAGTAGATACCTTAGGGGCTGCGAAGCAACTCAAATCGCTTGATACGGGCAAGTCTTCAGGTCCAGTTGTATACCGATTAGGTTCCTTTCAGTTTACGCTGATACAAGAGCTTCCCACTTAGCAATCATATACAAACCGCTCGCTCACCGCTATCTGTACCTACAGATTGCAAAATTGAGCAGGTCGCACCAGTGTTTAAGAAGGGTAGTAGGAGTAATCCATCGAACTACAGACCTATATCATTGATGTCGGTTTGCAGTAGGGTTTTGGAGCATATATTGTATTCCAACATTATGAATCACCTCGAAGGGAACGATCTATTGATACGTAATCAGCATGGTTTCAGAAAACATCGTTCTTGTGCAACGCAGCTAGCTCTTTATTCGCACGAAGAAATGGCCGCTATCGACTGGGGATTTCAAGTTGATTTCGTATTTATAGATTTCCGGAAAGCTTTTGACACCGTTCCTCGCAACCGACTTCTAATCAAGCTGCGGGCCTATGGGGTATCGTCTCAGTTGTGCGACTGGATTCGTGATTTCCTGTCAGGAAGGTCGCAATTCGTAGTAATAGACGGCAAATCATCGAGTAAAATTGAAGTGATATCAGGTGTTCACCAGGGAAGCGTCCTGGGACCTCTGCTGTTCCTGATCTATATAAATGACCTGGGTGACAATCTGAGCAGTTCTCTTACGTTGTTCGCAGATGATGCTGTAATTTACCGTCTAGTAAGGTCATCCGAAGACCAGTATCAGTTGCAAAGCGATTTAGAAAAGATTGCTGTATGGTGTGGCAGGTGGCAGTTGACGCTAAATAACGAAAAGTGTGAGGTGAGTCACATGAGTTCCAAAAGAAATCCGTTGGAATTCGATTACTCGATAAATAGTACAATTCTCAAGGCTGTCAATTCAACTAAGTACCTGGGTGTTACAATTATGAACAACTTCAGTTGGAAAGACCACATAGATAATATTGTGGGGAAGGCGAGCCAAAGGTTGCGTTTCATTGGCAGGACACTTAGAAGATGCAACAAATCCACTAAAGAGACAGCTTACACTACACTCGTTCGTCCTCTGTTAGAATATTGCTGCGCGGTGTGGGATCCTTACCAGGTGGGATTGACGGAGGACATCGAAAGGGTGCAAGAAAGGGCAGCTCGTTTTCTATTATCACGTAATAGGGGAGAGAATGTGGCAGATATGATACACTAGTTTGGATGGAAGCCATTAAAGCAAAGACGTTTTTCGTCGCGGCGAGATCTATTTACGAGATTTCATTCACCAACTTTCTCTTCCGAATGCGAAAATATTTTGTTGAGCCCAACCTACATAGGTAGGAATGATCATCAAAATAAAATACGAGAAATCAGAGATCGAACAGAAAGGTTTAGGTGTTCGTTTTTCCCGCGCGCTGTTCGGGAGTGGAATGGTAGAGAGACAGTATGATTGTGGTTCAATGAACCCTCTGCCAAGCACTTAAATGTGAATTGCAGAGTAGTCATGTAGATGTAGACGTAGATGTACTCTTCGTAATTTATTGGGAGTCTTGTTTTCGCTCTACTCAAACAGCTGACCAAAGGTGAAGACAATATTGTGTCGAAGGCAATCCTCCAGACAGCGTAACGAAAAACCCATTACATTGTAAACGTTCCATTGGAGACGGCATACGATATGGTTACACTGGTATCCTTCTTCAAATCTTTTGGAATTGTCACACTGTAATTAAGAGTGGAAACAAACGAAGGAAACAAAACAAAAATTCGGGGGAGAAATTAAAATCCATGGAGAAGAAATAAAAACTTTGAGGTTCGCCGATGACATTGTAATTCTGTCAGAGACAGCACAGGACCTGGAAGAGCAGTTGAACGGAATTGACAGTGTCTTGAAAAGAGTATACTGGAATGTAGTCGAATTAAGTCGGGTGATGCTGAGGGAATTAGATGAGGAAATGAGACACTTAAAGTAATAAATGAGTATTGATATTTGGGGAGCAAAATAACTAATGATGGTCGAAGTAGAGAGGAATAAAATGTAGATTGGCAATGGCAAGGAAAGCGTTCCTGAAGAAAAATGGCTCTGAGCACTATGGGACTTAACTACTGAGGTCATCAGTCCCCTAGAACTTAGAACTACTTAAACCTAACTAACCTGAGGACATCACACACATCCATGCCCGAGGCAGGATTCGAACCTGCGACCGTAGCGGTCGCGCGGTTCCAGACTGTAGCGCCTAGAACCGCTCAGCCACACCGGCCGGCATTCCTGAAGAAGAGAAGTATGTTAACAGCGAGTATAGATTTAAGTGTCAGGAAGTCGTTTCTGAAAGTATTTGTATAGTGTAGCCATGTATGGAAGTGAAACATGGACGATAAATAGTTTGGACAAGAAGAGAATAAAAGCTTTCGAAATATGGTGCTACAGAAGAATGCCGAAGATTAGATGGGTAGATCACTTAACTAATGAGGAGGTACTGAATAAAATTGGGGAGAAGATGAATTTATGGCATAACTTGACTAGAAGAAGGGATCGGTTGGTAGGACATGTTCTAAGGCATCAAGGGATCACCAATTTAATATTGAAGGGCAGCGTGGAGGGTAAAAATCGTAGAGGGAGACCAAGAGATGAATACACTAAGCAGATTAAGAAGGATGTAGGTTGCACTAGGTTCTGGGAGATGAAGAAGCTTGCACAGGATAGAGTAGCATGGAGAGCTGCAACAATCCAGTCCCTGGACTGAAGACCACAACAACAACAATAACAACAACAACAACAATTAGGGGTGGATAGTGGCGCCAACTTTGAATGAAATTTTAATTTACTAAAGACATAACGATTAACAGAGAAGTATTACAGTGCAGATTCTGCCATTAACAGACAATTATTTTGCGGGGATAGTACGCACCAAAAACAACGTTCGACGCCGGTCGACCGAATGAGGTGCCACAGTCGTAAAACACGATTTTATATAATCATTTTTATGTCTTGTAATTCCTTTTATTTTTCCGTCACTGCTCAAATAAACTGAAGAGGAATTCCGCTTTTTTTACGCGGGCTATCTTGCTTTGAAGTCAGGGAAATCTACAGCATCGAGGACTCCGTTAAAGCACGTGGTGAAGAATGAATTTAGAGCTAGCTTTTGTATATCAAATCACATTTCAGTAACCAACACCATCAGTCAAACTACTGGGAGGAGCATGACTTCCTTTGGTGTGTGCTCTGGATTACATGGTCCCGTTCCCGAGGAGCAGCGATCTATGTTGGAGACTGATTTTCTTTTCAAATAAGTATGGTGAAGGCAAGGCATGTGAGTTTACATGTATTCATGTCAGCTCAGTATTAGCGGGGAAATCAAAGAAACATTCGTGAATACAATCACTCCGAAGTTCTGACCTCAATGCTACGTGGAGTGGAGAACATCGTTTCGAAAATTCCAAATATTTTGACAGACAAAAGAAAAACATTTGTTTCAGAGAATTTCGTTAAATATATAGTAATATATTGTAACAGGCGCTACTAAGCAACGTTTCCGTTTAATTAGGAAATGGTAACAAAATTTTTATTCTCTGCCACAGACTGTCCTTTCAGCTGTATCTTTTATGTTGAGCCATTGTCCTCTCCTTTTGCTGAATTTAAATCTCCACCTCTGACCGGTACCTTCTTTGCTGTTTTATTGCACGTATGGCACAGCGATTTGCCCGTACAGTGTTCGTCGTTATTCTGTTCTCAGTATCAACATTTTCGTATTCTGCAACATCTGTTAAATGAATACAGTGCAACAGAGTGGAATATTGTCTGGTGTTCCAATTTCTCTGCAGTCATGACTGCAACCAAGTCGTCGGCCATTTCTGTTGAGCTGCATATGTGTGTCAAGGCTCATGTCCACTACGGAAAGGGATCATACCCTTCAAGTGTCGGATTTAATTCGTTTGAAATTTTTGTCCACACTGGGCAAGGACTCGTAGGCATTTCGTTTCATTTTACCTGCACCCAGCCCTTCTGAAGGCCGCACGTTATGTACAAAGTGATTTCTTCCTTATTGTCCTCTTCGTTAGCAGTATTGGCACTTCTCTTTCTAATTACCGGATCAAAGAGAAAGATCGTCTACTGAAGTGATCCTACATGCACCTATAAATGCACGCTTGAACCTACCACCGATGCGATCTGAAGCTGTCTCGAGATAGATGTAACTTACACTAAAATTCAGGGAAAAAAAAGAAACAGAACACCTTGAACTGCTAGAGACAGGACCTTCATATTCACAGGACATGTACACTTGACTCAAAAAAAAAAAAAAAAAAAAAGTGAGCCACTTGTGAATGCAACCAACATAACATAGCTGTGGCGCAGGTCCTCTGAACGCCGAAACCCTTTGGCATACACAGTGGTAACCGCAAGAGAACACTGTTCTTTCTGGATGTCAGTCCAGATGTAAAGTAATACCTGCGCCATTTCTCTGGCGCGTTGCATATCCGGCACTATCGATAGCGACTTATTTCTTTATTTATTTATTTATTGTTCCGTGGGGCCAAATTAAGGAGAAGTCTGCATGGTCATGGAACGAGTCAATAAATGAAATTATAACACGATAGTAGAAACAGATAAAACGAAATATAAATAACATAGTCAGGCGACAGTTCATAAGTTTAAATAAAGAAAATCAACAATGTAACACTGGAATTTGCTTAATTTTTCAGCTCTTCCAGGAGCTCCTCGACAGAATAGGAGTGAGCCATGAGGAAACTTTTCAGTTTAGACTTAAAAGTGTTTTGGCTACTGCTAAGATTTTTGAGTTCTTGTGGTAGCTTATTGAAAATGGATGCAGCAAAATACTGCACTCCTTTCTGCACAAGAATCAAGGAAGTGCATTCCACATGCAGATTAGATGTCTGCCTACTATTAACTGAGTGAAAGTTGTTAACTCTTGGGAATAAGCTAATATTGCTAACAACAAACGACATTAAATAAAATATATACTGTGAGGGCGATGTCAGAATACCCAGACTATTGAATAAGGGTCGACAAGAGGTTCTCGAACTTACACCACACATAGCTCGAACAGCCCGTTTTTGAGCCAAAAATACCCTTTTTGAATCAGCAGAATTACCCCAAAAAATAATACCATATGACATAAGCGTATGAAAATATGCGAAGTAGACTACTTTTCGTGTTGAAATGTCACTTATTTCAGATACTGTTCTAATGGTAAATAAAGCAGCAATTAGTTTCTGAACAAGATCCTGGACATGGGCTTTCCACAACAGCTTACTATCTATCCGAATGCCTAGGAACTTGAACTGTTCCGTCTCGCATATAATATGCCCATTCTGTCTGATCAAAATATCGGTTCTTGTAGAATTGTGAGTTAGAAACCGTAAAAACTGAGTCTTACTGTGATTTAGCATCAAATTATTTTCCACAAGCCACGAACTTATTTCATGAACTACATTATTTGATACTGTTTCAATATTACACACAAGATCCTTCACTACCAAGCAGGTGTCATCAGCAAACAGAAATATTTTTGAATCACCCGTAATACTAGAAGGCATATCATTTATATAAATAAGAAACAGCAATGGCCCCAGCACCGACCCTTGGGGAACACACCACTTAATAGTGCCCCATTGGGACTGAACATCACTACCACTCTCAATATTGCGGAGAATTACCTTCTGCTTTCTGTTCTTAAAGTAAGAGGCGAACCAATAGTAAGCTACTCCCCTTACTCCATAATGGTCCAACCTCTGCAGTAATATTTTGTGGTCAACACAGTCAAAAGCCTTAGTTAGATCAAAGAAAACACCTAACGTTCGCAACCTTTTATTTAATCCGTCCAAAACCTCACAGAGAAAAGAGAATATAGCATTTTCAGTTGTTAAACCATTTCTAAAACCAAACTGTACATTCGACAGCAAATTATGTGAATTTAAATGCTCCAGTAACCTTGTATATACAACCCTCTCGATTACTTTAGCAAACACCGATGACATAGAAATAGGTCTATAATTGTCAACATTATCCCTGTCTCCCTTTTTATAAAGTGGCTTCACTACCGAGTACTTTAATCGGTCAGGAAACCGACCACTCCTATAGGAAAATTTACAGATGTGGCTAAGTACTGGGCTAACATACATAGAACAATACTTTAGTATTCTGATAGATACCCCGTCATATCCATGGGAGTTCTTAGTCTTTAGTGATTTAATTATTAACTCAATCTCCCTCTTGTCAGTATCATGGAGGAGCATTTCAGGTAACAGTCTCGGAACACTTTTTTCTACGTGTGCTATATGATTCCCTGTTGGGACCAGGTTTCTATTTAGTTCACCTGCTATATTCTGAAAATGGGTATTAAATACTGTACATATATGCGACTTATCAGTAACACGGACATTCCCGCTACGTACTGATTCTATATCCTCGACCTGTCTCTGCAGACCAGCCACATGGTTTTAATTTTATCCTGAGACTTAGCTATGCTGTCTGCATACCACATACTTTTTGCCTTCCTAATAACGTTTTTAAGCACCTTACAATACTGTTTGTAATGGGCTGCTGCATTTAGATTTTGACTATTTCTAACGTTTTGATATAATTGCCAATTTGTTCTACAGGATATTCTTATCCCTCTAGTCAGCCATCCAGGCTGCCTGTTTGTGCTAGTACCCTGTTTTGAACGTTTTAACGGAAAGCAACTTTCAATGAGCACGAGAAAGGTCTTGAAGGTTTACAAAGGTCTCTACAGCAACTGTATCAGCTTTCCTAAAAAGCTGATAACTATATTTAACATGTGTTGCAGCACAAAAATCTTTTAGAGTTAAAATTTGTGCATCATGATCTGAAAGTCCATTCACCTTTTTGCTAACAGAATGCCCTTCTAGTAATGAGGAATGAACAAAAATGTTGTCTATGGTTGTTCTACTGTTCCCTTGCACTCTCGTTGGAAAGAATACGGTTTGCATAAGATTATATGAATTAAGGTGGTCTACCAGCATCCTTTTCCTTGCACAATCACTTATACAGTTAATATTGAAGTCACCACATATCACTAACTTTTTGTATTTCCTATAAAGTGAACCAAGAACCTCCTCTAGCTTCAGCAAAAATGTTGTGAAATCGGAGTCTGGGGATCTATAAATAACAACAGTTAGAAGTTTAGCTCCACTAAATTTAACCACACCTGCACAACATTCATACAGCTTTTCAGTGCAGTACTTTGAAACATCAATTGACTCAATGGGATACCGTTTTTCACATACATGGCTACTCCCCCACACCGCAAAGAGCTCCTAGAAAAGCTTCCAGCCAACCTGTATCCTGGTAAAGGAAGCCTCTGAATTATGTCCTTATTTAAGAAGTGTTCAGATGTACCAATAATTTCAGAGCAACATCTATAAGCAGTTGACTAACTTTATCTCTAATACCTTGTATATTTTGATGAAATATACTAATTCCCTCATTATCGGATACCTAAGCTTTGTCGATAGTGATTTCTTTGTTAGAGAGACTTCCCTCAAGCAGGAATACCTATCAGCTGACTTCAATCTAAAAAAGGTACAGCTCTAACACCCACTACTACAGAAATTTTCCCATGAGCGATCCCACTACCCCCACCTATGCTGTCACGTATAAGCCTTGCCAACCTCCCCTTTCCACACCTGTTGAGGTGCAGGCCATGTCTAGTGAAACCCGTCGTGGTGATAGACTCCACCGGCACCACTGAAATGTGACTCATGCCTTCTGTCATCAGCGCACCCCCAAGTCTCACCTTATTACGCCTGACGGCTGTATTAAGATGAGGCCGATCGAGACGCTGAAACAGTTCCCCGACATGCACATTCGTGTTGCCAGTCTGAGTGGCTATCTTTTCCAGGTCACCATCTATGTCATACTCTCCATCCCTGCAATACTATTACCAGCCCCACCCACAATCACTACCTGATCCTCTTTAGTAAAACCCTACATAGCCCCCCTATGTTAACAGTCACCTGAGCCAATCCTGCATTAGGCTTCACAATGCTGGTGACCTGGTACTCACTCCCCAACACTTCCTGCAACTGCTGGCCTACACCTCTACCATGAGAACTACCTAACAGCAGAACCTTCTTCTTTCTCTTAGACTTTGCAACTGTCCTAGCCACCGTAACTGCTGAGGTCTGCTGCATACTTTCTACATCTACAGCTAGTATAGATTCCTCTCCACTAGACTCTGACAGTTGGCCATATCTACTGCAAACACCAATAGTAAAACTATCTTCTCCTAGCAGATCTCTTGCCAACAGCCAGCTCCCATTCCCCAACCCCCTTCTCCCTCCTCATCCCATCTAGCTCCTCCTGTGCGTTTTTCACCTGTACCTGAAGGGCACAGATCTTACGCTCCTGCTCCTCTATCAACTTACTCTTGCTACATAACCTGCAGCTCCAGGAGAGGATCTCACCAGAATGCCCACTAGCTTCCCCACTGCATTCACCCCAGTGAAAATACTTCGAACAAGTCTCACACCGCAATCCACTACTCACGAACCTACGGCAAAGCCCACACTTCTCACTCATGGTAAAATTTTACAGTTATTGAAACAAGAAAACTACTTTAAGTTCCGCTACTACAATAAGATGATGTTAAAAAAACTGACCACAATAATCACAGATTTGCTCTACAAGGGAGGTAACTACTACACTCCTGGAAATGGAAAAAAGAACACATTGACACCGGTGTGTCAGACCCACCATACTTGCTCCGGACACTGCGAGAGGGCTGTACAAGCAATGATCACACGCACGACACAGCGGACACACCAGGAACCGCGGTGTTGGCCGTCGAATGGCGCTAGCTGCGCAGCATTTGTGCACCGCCGCCGTCAGTGTCAGCCAGTTTGCCGTGGCATACGGAGCTCCATCGCAGTCTTTAACACTGGTAGCATGCCGCGACAGCGTGGACGTGAACCGTATGTGCAGTTGACGGACTTTGAGCAAGGGCGTATAGTGGGCATGCGGGTGGCCGGGTGGACGTACCGCCGAATTGCTCAACACGTGGGGCGTGAGGTCTCCACAGTACATCGATGTTGTCGCCAGTGGTCGGCGGAAGGTGCACGTGCCCGTCGACCTGGGATCGGACCGCAGCGACGCACGGATGCACGCCAAGACCATAGGATCCTACGCAGTGCCGTAGGGGACCGCACCGCCACTTCCCAGCAAATTAGGGACACTGTTGCTCCTGGGGTATCGGCAAGGACCATTCGCAACCGTCTCCATGAAGCTGGGCTACAGTCTCGCACACCGTCAGGCCGTCTTCCGCTCACGCTCCAACATCGTGCAGCCCGCCTCCAGTGGTGTCGCGACAGGCGTGAATGGAGGGACGAATGGAGACGTGTCGTCTTCAGCGATGAGAGTCGCTTCTGCCTTGGTGCCAATGATGGTCGTATGCGTGTTTGGCGCCGTGCAGGTGAGCGCCACAATCAGGACTGCATACGACCGAGGCACACAGGGCCAACACCCGGCATCATGGTGTGGGGAGCGATCTCCTACACTGGCCGTACACCACTGGTGATCGTCGAGGGGACACTGAATAGTGCACGGTACATCCAAACCGTCATCGAACCCATCGTTCTACCATTCCTAGACCGGCAAGGGAACTTGCTGTTCCAACAGGACAATGCACGTCCGCATGTATCCCGTGCCACCCAACGTGCTCTAGAAGGTGTAAGTCAACTACCCTGGCCAGCAAGATCTCCGGATCTGTCCCCCATTGAGCATGTTTGGGACTGGATGAAGCGTCGTCTCACGCGGTCTGCACGTCCAGCACGAACGCTGGTCCAACTGAGGCGCCAGGTGGAAATGGCATGGCAAGCCGTTCCACAGGACTACATCCAGCATCTCTACGATCGTCGCCATGGGAGAATAGCAGCCTGCATTGCTGCGAAAGGTGGATATACACTGTACTAGTGCCGACATTGTGCATGCTCTGTTGCCTGTGTCTATGTGCCTGTGGTTCTGTCAGTGTAATCATGTGATGTATCTGACCCCAGGAATGTGTCAATAAAGTTTCCCCTTCCTGGGACAATGAATTCACGGTGTTCTTATTTCAATTTCCAGGAGTGTATTATTGACAGCATTAATCAACAACAAATGAGAATATAACAAAAGACTAACACAGAAAGAAAATCAAAAGTTTAATGACACAGTAACGAAACTGAAAGCAGTTTCCAAAAATTTCTCGTGAAATTATTTCACCAGAAAACACCAAGAACACCGGTTGAAGACTACTAAAGTTCCTAAATAAACCACTATACACAAACAATTAATTAGTACTTAGCTTTCGATGCGCCGCTACAGCTGCAACTGGTCAGCGCGGAATGTAAACACAGGTAAGAGGTTAAGTTCCTCGATACGAAACACTCACAAATATCAGGTCACAACACAAGAAAGGCAGAGGTGAATGAAGAAACCACTAATAAGCCACTTACATAGTAATTATTATCCCAAAAACCGTTAAAATATGTATCTGGAACCTAAAAATATATGAAAACTTAGAGAGCGATCTCACACACAGTCCCGCGCTTATGACGTCACAACAAAGATGTATTTCTGTTTCCGACTGAGGCGGCTGCTGCCCTCTGGAACGTTTTTCGCGGGGGGCCGCGCGCGCTCGGCTCGGCAGTTGGATTCGCACTGAGCTGGTGGTATTTTGCCTTCCGCCCCGGCACGAAGGTGTGGTCTCGTTGTTGGTGGGCCTCGTTGATTTGGCCGCTGGGCGGTGTGGCGTGTTGGTGACGTGCTGTAGTGAACAACTGATGGATCCCCGCACGCGATCGCTCGAGGTTCTCTGCCTCTGAAAAGGGTGCCACGATATCGCTTGGGTTTCTGCACACAGGAGTTGTAAGGACTGCAGGGCAGGCTTTCTGTGTGTTTGCTCTGTCCGATCTGCGTGGCGGGGTTCGTTTCACCTTACTTCAGCTGTTTATATTTTCTGCGTGCTTCCGTCTTGGCCGGAGTCTAGGTGTCGAGTTTTCTGCTGGTGTGTACCCGGTCGCCACCCCCGTTTTCCCGCCCGGGGGGCAGCCTATCTGTTAGTGGGAATGATTTAGTAGTGTGTGTTTTTCGTGGACCCAGTGCGCTCACGCGCCCTGATTCTGAGTTGAAATTACTGTGGTCAGGCTGGCTCGGTTGCTGGAGTGTGTGTTATTGGTTTTCTGGCTTGCTGGGGACTGCGCGCGCGCCTGCTCCGTTTTGTGATGTGGCAGTAGTCTGATATTTTTATGTGTGCTTGTTAAGTTGCTAGCAAATGCTTTTGCCTTGTCATTTGCCTGTTCTTTTACCTTTATTTATTTGTAGTGTCAATTAAGCCTAAGACGATGTCTAAGGTGCTAGCAATTGATTTTAGCCTCGTGTGTACTTAATCCTATTTAAATTCTTGGGCATAGCCATTTGCTTGTTCTTTTACTCTTATTTATTTGTTGTGCCAGTTAGCCCTAAGATGATGTCAGACCTTGGTATCTGTCAACTTTATTTTGGCTACACGCTCTCAGCTGCAGTATTGCCGGGCCTATTCCGGATTTTGTCATTGAGATCCTTTTATACTGTATTTTTAGTAGTGCATTTGCGTATGGCATTTATGCCCCCCCCCCCCTCTTCCTCCTTCGTGTAAACTGATTTTGGTAAGATTGCTAGGTGGCCTTTGTTCTTCTATTACCTATGTAAGTTTGCTCGCTGCCGCAGTCGTAACATGTTTTGACCGGCAAGCGGCCCATGTTGGCTAGAGTTTGAATGTGGTCTGCGCTGTTGAAATCAGCAAACTTTCTGTAAGGAAGTAATTATTTGAGCTAGTCATGTACGTGTTGTGTTAGGGGTTTAATACCTTTTGGAAATTTTATAACCGCTTTAAAGAAGGTATAGGAAGGAGTAACTTCGACTGAAAATTTAATTGCAAATTATACATTTGTGCTTCACATATTAAAATTTAACTGTATTAGGTGAAAGTATGTAGTTTAATGTACAATGATTATTTGTTAATGTATCAAGTTGTAAACAGTTTGTTTGCCAGTGATTCAAACGACACAAATAAGTTTCCCTGTTTACCTGTGACATATAACATTTTATTACCTCACTTTGTAAGCAGCTTGATTTGTTTGTGTCACTTTAATTTGTAAGCCACAGTGTAATTTATTACAATTAATTAATTGTTTTGGGGAAATAAACCTTGAATTGTATGCCCCCTTTTCATTAGCCGAATCCCATCCAAATCGTCCGCACACTACCATCATACGACGAATATTAGAAAACTTGTTATTAGTGATGAGACAGTCCTTAACGCCTGTAAATTAAACTTCGTCTCAATAAGTGACACTTCGGTAGTCTTGTCACACCCATTAAATGACATGACAAATTTTTGTTTGTGATCTGGATTTGAACGCACTTTTAACCAAACAAAGCTTTCGTGTCTGATCGAGACTCGATTAGGCGTAACGAGACGTAAAATACCGAAGTTATCACCAGTATCTGTCTACAAAGCCGAATGTCCAATACGTTTAGCACCGGGAACCCCATGAAGTTTATATTGCCCCTGAGAAGCAACCACGAAGGGTATGTGATAAAGTGCAATGCAAAAGTGTGGAACGCTATGAAGTAAAGCTGTGGTGATGTCCTGTGAGTAGAACAATCTATATGAATGGTTAACCAAGCACAGTCAGATGTCAGATATTAAATATGTTCACCAACAGCGTGAGATTGGAACCTGAAACGACGGCAAAAATGATTTTTGCTTGGCAGGAAGTCGAACCTGGCATCTTTCGCTGTTGTCTTACAGCTAGGAGTAGACATAAGTAGCAAGATGTGCACATAGTAGACTAGAGGTAACGCAACGAATAGTTCTGTGCTACGTGGGACCCCCACCCCGCCCTTATCGTAGTTGTTGACCGCACACGAAGAGGTGTCAACTATCAAACTCCCTTTCACTTGTAGTTATAGCTCGCGTCATGTTGGAAGGCGGCCCTATTTTCAGCCGTTCTGCGCATCCCCTGCCATTAACTGTTGTGGCCAGTAAGATTCATTCGCCTTCCGAACGGCTAGACGTGAGTTACAAACTGGACTGCGAGAATCTTTCCCCCACATGTTACGCTGTTGCTTTATTTGGCGAGAATGCAGTTTCATTCAGGCAGTAGTAGTCGACCGAGACAGACGCAGCAACAGGGACGTAACCGCATTTGTCATTTACAAGTTCCTAACCAGGAGCGAATTTTATTATATCATCTGCGTGCTTTAATAGCTCAGTGTCTTGTGTTTCTGCGTGTAAATTTAATATGTAATAGCCAGAGTTGCCACGTTTTCGTTTGCGTCGGAAAGTAAACCGATTTTGTGACATATTAAAAGTTCCTTATCAGGGGCAAATTATTTAGTTTCACCTGAGTGCTTCGGTAGATAGGTTTTTGAATACCTGCGCATTACTAGACGCAGTTCGTGAGTTTTCGTCAGGGTCTACAGTAGAGTTGCGCAGCACGTGCCGGTAGTCGGTTTATCTGCATAGTTTTAGTTTTCCACGGCCTTTAGTATGGATAGGGACTGCGATTGTTGTGTGCGGATGCGAGCGGAGTTGGTGACACTTCGCTGTGATGGTTTGGGTTACACAGCTTGAGGCTGCAGTGGATGGGCACCACTGTTGTGGGCCGGCCGTGGGGATGCAAAGGACGTCCAGCACGTCAGAGTCCTCCGATCGGTCCTCACCAATGGCCAACCCAGTTACTGCTGGCACTGAGGCTGACCCCTTACCTGTGGTCGAGTGGGATGTCGCCCCGGGCCGAAGCAGGCTCGAAAGATTTCCCAGGCGGCCGCACGTAAGGCCTCCCCGTTTTGTCTGACAAACAGGTTCCAGATGCTGTCGCCTGTCCCGTTTCAGAGGAAACCACTCAGCCTGCAAGATCCGAGCAATCGCAGAGGGTGGGATTATTGGTAGTTGGGAGCTCCAACGTTAGGCGCGTTATAGGGGCCCTTAGGGACTTGACTGACAAGGAGGGTAAGAAATCCAATGTGCACTCCGTGTGCATACCGAGTGGAGTCATTCCAGATGTGGAAAGGGCCCTCCCGGATGCCATGAAGAGCACAGGGTGCAGCCAACTGCAGGTGGTGGCTCACGTCGGTACCAATGATGTGTGTCACTTTGGATCAAAAGAGATTCTTTTTGGTTTCGAGCGACTAACAGAAGTGGTAACGGCTGGCAGTCTCGCTTGCAAGATGAAAGCAGAGCTGACCATATGCAGCATAGTCGACAGGACCGATTGCGGACCTCTGGTACATAGCCGAGTGGAGGGTCTGAATCAGAGGCTCAGGCGGTTCTGCAGATTCCTCGACTTGCGCCAAAGGGTGGTTGGGTTTCGGGTTCCGCTGAATAGGTCAGGTGTGCACTATACGCAGGAGGCGGCTACACGGTGGGATAAACCTTTTGCATTTCCTTTATGTTCTCGTCTTCTTTAAAGGCAAAGAGAGAAGATGAAGCGGTAGCACATCATAGAGCCTATGCCTGCCGTCATGTATTTTTTGACTTTCAGTTGTTAAAAAACAGGATTTTTTCTGGTACCAGTAGGAGGAAGGAAGGATTCGCGCTCAGCGAGTGTACGAGTGAGAAGCACGCCATTTTTAGCGAGTAATTATAGACCGCCATTTTGGGGTCGCTATGAATAAGTGAGGAGTATGTATTCCACATGTGCATCGTTTAGAAAAATACAGTATTGTTTTATGAACAGAAAGGTCGCTTGAGTTGTTATTTCAAATAGTACGATAATTACAAAAACTGAAGCCCACCTGTGTACTTTGGAAAATTACGAAGATCCGATAAGCTTAATGGGAACACGGTCAAGACTTCAAAGGTGAACAAGGCGACCAAACGTAGCATTATAAAGAATGGTAAGCACAAATCTACAGCAGAGAAAGAAACTACTTCGCCCTGCAAAATAATATGGACTAATACGAACTTATTTCCAGGCATAGCTCAGCTTATTGTGCTTGTCATTCATGCCGAAAAATTAATATCATTAATTCAATACATTTTAAAAAGCTACGCATTTCAACATTTTATTATCATCTATTCCATTATTTTATTATATTATAAAGTGGCGACCGTGACAGGACAGCAACCTTCGCTGTTAAAATCTCTTCTCAGCACTAACAAAAGACGAGAAAGTAGTTATCGCTTTTTAATGGTGGGTATCAGGGGCTGTTTGGCGTGGACTGGTCGGTTTTTTAGCTTAGAGGGTCTCGGGAAAACACAAGAAGGGCTTCAGTCATAAAGGGTGCAAGCTGAACACGGGAAAAACGTAGATACAGGAACCATTGGTATAACAGTTGTAAATTGTCGTAGCTGTGTTGGGAAAGTACCAGAGCTCCAAGCACTAATAGAAAGCACTGATGCTCAAATCGTTATAGGCACTGAAAGCTGGCTAAAACCGGATATAAGCTCAGCCGAAATTTTTTGCGAAGAACCTAATAGTGTTCCGAAAGGATAGGCTAAACACGGTTGGCGGTGGCGTGTTTGTTGCTGTCAGAAGTAGTTTAACTTGTTTGAAGTAGATACTTCCTGTGAGTTAGTATGGGCAGAGGTCATTGTTGGCAACCGGAATAAAATGATAATTGGATCCTTTTACCGACCTCCCAATTCAGGTGATAAAGTTGCTGAAAGGTTCAAAGAAAACTTGAGTCTGATTTCAAACACGTACCCGACTCATATGATAATAGTTGGTGGTGACTTTAATTTAACCTCGATACGTTGGTGAAAATACAAGTTTAATACCGGAGGTACGCATAAAATATCATCCGAAATTGTGCTAAACTCATTCTCTGAAAAGTATTTCGAGCAGTTAGTTCATGAGCCCACGCGAATAGCAAACGGTTGTGAAAACACGCTTGACCTCTCAGCAACAAATAACCCTGAGTTAATAACGAGCATCAAAACCGATTCAGGGATTAATGAACACAGGGTTGTCGTAGCGAGATTGAATACTGTAATCCCCAAATCCACGAAAAATAATCGAAAAATATACCCATTCAAAGAAGCAGATAAAAATTCACTTTAAGCGTTCCTGAGAGACAATCTCCGCCCATTCTAAATTAATAATTAAGTGTAGACCAGATGTCGCTTGAATTCAAAGAAATAGTATTGGCAGCAATTAAGAGATTTATACCAAATAAATTAACAAACGACGGTACAAAAAAAACGGGTTAGAACACTCTTGCAGAAACAACGAAACAAACATGACAAATTTAAACAGACGCAAAATCCCCAAGATTGGCGATCTTTTACAGAAGCTCGAAGTTTAGCGCGGACTTCAATGCGAGATGTCTTCAGCAGTTTCCATAACGAAACTTTGTCTCGAAACCTGGCAGAAAATCCAAAGAGATTCTGGCCGTATGTGAAGTATGTTAGCGGCAAGAAACAATCAATGCGTTCTCTGCGCGATAGCAATGGAGATACTATCGAAGATAGTGCTGCCAAAGCAGAGTTACTAAACACGGCCTTCCGAAATGCCTTCACAAAAGAAGACGAAGTAAATATTCCAGAATTCGAATCGAGAACAGCTGCCAACATGAGTTACGTAGAAGTAAATATCCTCGGAGTAGTGAAGCAACTTAAATCACTTAATAAAAGCAAGTCTTCTGGTCCAGATTGTATACCAATTAGGTTCCTTTCGGAGTATGCTGATGCATTAGCTCCATACTCAACAATCATATACAACCGTTCGCTCTACGAAAGATCCGTACCCAAAGACTGGAAAGTTTCACAGGTCACACCAATATTCAAGAAAGGTAGTAGGAGTAATCCACTAAATTAAACGCCCATATCGTTAACGTCGATATGCAGCAGGATTGTAGAACATATATTGTGTTCGAACATTATGGATTACCTCGAAAGAAACGGTCTATTGACACACAGTCAACAAGGGTTTAGAAAACATCGCTCCTGTGAAACACAACTATTTATTCACATGACGTGTTGAGTGTTATTGACAGGGGATTTCAGATCGATTCCGAATTTCTGGATTTCCGGAAGGCTTTTGACACTGTACCACACAATCGGCTCGTAGTAAATTGGGTGCTTATGGAACATCGTCTCAGTTGTGTGACTGGATTTGTGATTTCCTGTCAGAGAGGTCACAGTTCGTAGTAATTGACGGAAAATCATCGAGTAAAACAGAGGTGAGTTCTGGCGTTCCCCAAGGTAATGTTATAGGCCATTTTCTGTTCCTTATCTATATAAACGATTTGGGAGACAATCTGAGCAACCGTCTTGGTTGTTTGCAGATGACGCTGTCGTTTATCGATTAATAAAGTCATTAGAAGTCCAAAACAAACTGCAAATCGATTTAGAAAAGATATCTGAATGGTGCGGAAAGTGGCAGTTGACCCCAAATAACGAAAAGTGTGAGGTCATCCACATGAGTGCTAAAAGGAACTCGTTAAACTTTGGTTACACGATTAATCAGTCTAATCTAAAAGCTGTAAATTCAACTAGATTCCTAGTATTACAATAACGAACAACATAAATTGGAAGGAACACACAGAAAATGTTGTGGTGGTGGTGGTGGTTAGTGTTTAACGTCCCGTCGACAACGAGGTCATTAGAGACGGAGCGCAAGCTCGGGTGAGGGAAGGATGGGGAAGGAAATCGGCCGTGCCATTTCAAAGGAACCATCCCGGAATTTGCCTGAAGCGATTTAGGGAAATCACGGAAAACCTAAATCAGGATGGCCGGAGACGGGATTGAACCGTCGTCCTCCCGAATGCGAGTCCAGTGTAGAAAATGTTGTGGGGAAGGCTAACCAAAGACTGCGTTTCATTGGCAGGATACTTAGAAAATGTAACAGACCTAAGGAGACTGTCTACACTACGCTTGGACGTCTTTTAGACTCCTGCTGCGCGGTGTGGGACCCTTACCAAATAGGACTGACAGAGTACATAGAAAAAGTTCAAAGAAAAGCAGCACGTTTTGTACTATCGCGAAATATGGGAGACAGTCTCACAGAAATGATACAGGATTTGGGCTGGACATCGCTAAAAGAAAGGCGTTTTTCGTTGCGAAGGAATCTTCTCACGAAATTCCAATCACCAACTTTCTTCTCCGAATGCGAAAATATTTTGTTGACACCGACCTACATAGGGAGGAACGATCACCAACATAAAATAAGGGAAATCAGAGCTCGTACGGAAAGATACAGATGTTCTTTCTTTTCACGCGCTATACGAGATTGGAATAATAGAGAATTTTAGGTGGTTTGATGAATCATCTACCAGGCACTTAAATGTGATTTGCAGAGTATCCATGTAGATGTAGATGTAGATTCACAGAGCGACTGATTTATTCAGTCAGATGCATATGTTGCTTTCTTGTAGCACTATAGCTCTGAATGTGTATCCGTCAACGTTTTAGTGTGATTTCCAAATTAAAATGTCATGTGATGGCAATAAACGTGAAATTCCTCATAAGCAACTTTAATTAAATTGCGTGCCTATGGAATATCATCTTAGTCGTGCGACTGCTTTCGCTATTTCCTGTCAGAAAACCATCGAGTGAAACAAAAGTGATAGAAGTGATATCTGGCGTTTGCAAGGAAGTGTTACAGGCGCTCCTTTGTTCCCGATGTAATGGTTTAGGAGACAATCTGAGCAGCCCTCTTAGGCTGTTTGCAGATGATGCTGTGATTTACCGTCTTATAAAGTCATCAGAGATTAAAACAAATTAGAAAGAGACTTAGACAAGATATCTGTATTGTGAGAAAAGTGGCAATTGACTCTAAATAATGAAAAGTCTGAAGTCATTCACGTGAGTACTAAAAGGAATCCGCTAAATTCGGTTCTCAGGATAAAACACACGATTCTGAAGGCTGTAAATTCAACTAAATACTTAGGGATTAAAGTTAAGAGTAACTTAAAATGAATCTATCACGTGGATAACGTTGTGTGGAAAGCAAATGAAAGACTGCGATTTATTAATGGAACAATTAGAAATTAAAAAGGTCAGCTAAAGAGACTACTTACACTATGTTTTTCCGCCCTCATCTGGAGTATCGCTGTCAGGTGCGGGATCCACAGCAGATAGAATTGATCAAAAAAGATCAAAGAAGGGCAGCTCGCTTTGTATTTTCGCGAAACAGGGGAGAGACGCACGGATATGATACGCGAATTGGGGCGACAATCGTCAAAACAAAGGCGTTTTTCGTTGTGGCAGGATTTTCTCACGAAATTTCAGTCGCTAGCTTCCTCCTCAGAGCGTGAAAATACTTTGTTGGCGCCCACCTACATAGGGTAGATTGTTCATCATAATAAAATAAGAGAAATTAGAGCTCACGAGGAAAGATAAAAGCTTTCGTGTTCCCTGCGAACTGTTAGAGAGAGAAACGGTTGAGAAATACGTAGCTTGAAGATGGTTCTACGAACGCTCTACAAGGCACTTAATTATGAACTGCAGAGTAATCATGTAGATGTAGATGCTTCACAAGCAGTCGAGAAGATTTATGTCCTGCATTTGCAACTTCTTTGAATGTGAATCTGAAACCTATACTTCTATTTTTGACAGTTTGAGGAATCAAGAACTGCAGAAGCAGGTGTACGCAAGAGAACTATATAGAGAATAGTAAACAAAAATGTCGGAACTGTAAAAATCTGAGGAAAATTTGTTTTCGTGTCGCTTGAAAATCGTCAGAATCGCAATAAAGCTATAACACAAATAAATGGTTTTGACAACAATGTTTTAAAGCGCCCGTGTTTGAAATGTATATAAGAAGGGAATACCTAACACCACAAAAACTTGTTACAATTATGCCTGAGCAAATTGGCTTCAAAGATAGCGCTTCGTCAATGTAAGGAATTTTAAAATACATTTGTTTTAAACATGTTAAGAAGAGAGTTTTTCATTGAAAGAAGTGACATAGAAGCAGCACGAAACACGTCAGTTATAAAGATATACAATACAAAAGGAGGAGGTAGTTCTAGAGAGTATTACGTTGAACCTTCCATGAATACCTGCTGGAAAGTGAGTGATGGTACTGGCGGTTTTAAGGTTCCCTTAGGAAGTGGTTCTCGGATACTTATTCTGATACTTATTCTGATTTGGTTCCTGAGACTAAACCTGTATTTAGGTGTAAGAAAAATATTAGTGATTACCATTCGGAAATGAACGCTGTCACTTTTAAGAAGTGATTCACTGAACAATTCTTGCCATACTTAGCTTCGAAGACGGTCATTGAAAATACCGTGCCAGTTATCATTCAGATGTTACAGATAAATGACCAAGTAGGAGCACCAGGAAAGGGGATATTGTGCTCTGGCTGAAAAATAAAAATATTGCGCACATGTAAGCCAGACTCGTGCTAAACTCCTGTAGCTCGTTAATTTATAAAAGTCACGCGACAGAATGTAAAAATTTGACTTTCTTGCATATGAATGTGGTCACACAGTTCCGCCTTTGCCCACATATTATTGTCAGTATAATCCGATAGAATTAATTTGCGCACAGGTTACAAGCTATGTGGGGGAAAAAAGAAAACATTCAAAATAACGTGACACTGAAGACAGAATCCCCCTTCAGCGTGTGACACTGTGTGTCACGCTGAAAAGTTTCAAAAATAAGACTTCCACAGAGAGGTGAAGATGGATAAAAGCCTTGAACCTATCATCCTAAATTTACAATTTACAATTACAATCAGATAGTTCGGACATGGACTCATATAGCAGATGGTATTAAGATGTGGACTTTGAAAAAAAATGTAAGGCAATGGTCTTTCTTGGTTTTGAAGACTCATGGTTTAAAAATGTTTTTGTCAACATATCAACTGCATACACTGTAAATGAAAACATCCTGCCTTTTATTGATTAGGAATATGTAGCCTCTGAAGTATTCAGACTATTACGTTCAAAACATTGTCCAAGGAGAAGTTAAGCTCTTCCCAGTCTGCTGTCTGACTTGCGAGAATGCGGCTGGATAAATTCGTGACAAACTCCAGCATTTCGAAACGTAAACCCCTTTCATTTTCATGGCATGAATTGAAAAATCCCTTAAAATGAAAGGGTGGGTTACGTGTCGAGATATCTTGGTTTTCGACGTTATCGGTCAGTATTCCGTCGAGTTATTCACAGAAGATGGTTAATTGTCAGCTTGTTCAATGGATCATAAATGCGTTCTCCCACTGTAATGTCGAACGAGTTACTTTAACTCATAATGCCTGTTGACACCGAAAAATATGATACCATCGTGACTATTTTTACGATAGTCTTTTGCGCTAGTATTTGTTACCAGTAATTCTTTTTTACGCATAGTGATTTACATTGAACAGCAGTGAAACACACCCACATACTCGCATTATACACATTTAAAAAATTATATGGACTAGAAGCGGTTGTCAAACATAATATTTCGATCTGAGTTTGAAATTTGGAAATTTGTGTTAAGTTCCTATGGGACATTTATTTTGTTATGCACTATATTTTTACTTATAATACAGTCCAAATCGCAATAAATTGCAATTATTGCAACTATTTTCGATGATCTTTTCGTTAGACAATCGACGTTTTGAGAAAAATTGTTCTTCACCTCTTCACAAAGCTGTAGCAGCTGTTCTCGCCTTCCGACGTCACACAGCCAATTGCTGTGGAGCAGTTGACAACCGCAAGACTCACACGTAAGATTTCTCTCGTGTAGACGTTGATCAAATGGCTCAAACGGCTCTGAACACTATGGGACTTAACTGCTGAGGTCATCAGTCCCCTAGAACTTAGAACTACTTAAACCTAACTAATCTAAGGACATCACACACATCCAAGCCCGAGGCAGGATTCGAACCTGCGACCGTAGCGGTCGCGCGGTTCCAGACTGTAGCGCCTAGAACCGCTCGGCCACTCCGGCCGGTGACGATTGATCGAAATCGGTTTTAAAATGTGTTATTCCCTCGTAGATTTGAACATGTACGATATGCCGAAGGAAAATGATCCTGATTGTTGTCTGCAGCAACACATTTCGGCAACACGGACTTCGTTTGCCCGATCTCTACCGCCACGTATGCTAAACGTCATCCCTTCCACGCCTCCCTATCGCTCCGCCCCTATGCACGGAAGCGCCATCGTATGTGAAGCAGACAATAGGACCGCGCCGTTCATAGAGACCTGGAGGAGTTTGGCACCATGAGGAAACAATGAGCTGATGGGGCAGTATCATCTCAAAGGGTTCAAATCCAGAGAAAAATTAGAATCGGAGCTCGAACCCCAGTCCAGTGGCAATATTTTCAAAATCTCATCGTCACTTAAAATAAGAAATGAAGGTCCTATGAACTTATATGACGACCAGTTCCCGAACTATAATATTACCAGTGTAAGAAAGCTTATTAGAGATAGAATTTCTGAAAGCAGCGATTTCTGCTTCTGACAGCCAAAACTAATCCAACTCAAATCAGCAGCAAATGGACTTGTTTAATGTTGATTTGGAACCACATCATTCTCCTGCATTCTTTACTTGGTGTTACTGGAGGTGGAGAGAGTATGTTTCTGGCTGCTAAAAACTAGTGCCCACAGTGGCAATCGAACCCACACCTTAGCCATTACAGCAGTCTAACTAACCACCAAATTTCACGTGTGTTAGAATCATGTTTTTGTCATACTGGGGTACACAGCACATGGTATGGGAAATGCTGACCTCTGCTTGAGCTGTTGTGAATAACCTATCCGTGGTCTAGCAGTCAACATCATGCAATGGGAATGCAGAGCTATAACAAACCCATCATTTTCCATTCTTTTGTACGCCATATTCTGTCTGTCTGCTAAGAATATCAGTCTAACGGAAGGTCAGAGACAGTTTCGTTCATTTCCTAACCAGCTAGTAATAGAAAAATCTTGCAGAAACGGGGCTCGTGGGTGTCTGTCATGGTAAGATCACTTCCAGCACCATCAACCAGAGGCTGCTTGATCCAGATTGGCGTCCAACCAAGTGATCACAACGGATCGGACATAGAGCCTTTGATCTCCAGCGGACTTTTCTGCTCTCTAATTAGTATGTACAACATTATCTAAAGTTTCTAATGGTGTAATACAACGTTTCAGCGTGTTCCATGGCGATGTTTTATGGCATTGTGCTATAGGCGTATTTAACTATGGTCTTATTTTGTTCAAATTTTTAGTACAGTTCGTGCCATGTCAACTCACATGTTTCTCATTCTTGACATTATTAGGAGCGTCGTTTGTACATTAAAAACGGAGTCTAAAATGGAGTAAAGTCTAACATTTGTGACATTGTGATCTGTTTGTGTTTAATAAAAGGATAAAAACAGTGGAGGCAATTCTAAACACCTGTGCGCTGTATGGAGCGAGTGCTATCGAGAAAGCCAAGTTACATCGTTTCAAGTACGTTCGCATTGTGATAAATTACTCATCACGTCCAGGAAGACAAACTGGCGTTGATGAAGGACATTTCTGCAATTTACTGCTATGGTCAATGAAAGTATATCTTATTATTGGTTGAAAACAGTGTCTTGGTAGCAGTTTAAATTGGAACTGAGAGTTACTGCCTCTTAGTCTTTGCAGTGCGTCTACATTTTCGTGGAGCAAGCGACCAACTGCAGCATTCATCGCCTCCTCATTACCCTTGTGACAGCTGATAAAGATAATTCGCAATGTAAACAGTGAAATTAGTTGTAGTTGCTACGTGAAAGTTGTCTCCTCTGTCTGTAAACATATATTTGACAAGTCAATGACACACCAAAGTGGAATTCGTTCAAAATATTTGACAGGTATACCACGAATACATCAAGTGAATCCTGCAAAATGATTCTCTGTCATTCCAGGAAGCAACAATACTATCACAGCGTCACCAGACATGTTCCACTACGTTGCCACGACCCTAACATAGTCATAGCAGGTCAGTTATGTTTCTACAGGCGATGTCTTTCTTGTGTGGGCTAGCAGTTTAGGAGTGCAGCTTCCGTATCAACGACGCAGCGGCTTAATTACTTTTCCTACGACGTCATAAGGAGTATTCTAGTGTCTGTGGTGAGGAAGAAGAATGGAAAGTTGCACAGACCACCGCAATACATGCGAAAGAAAATAAACGTAATACACTGAGTTACAGAGCGATTTCATTGATATCGACATGTAGCAGAACATGTGAACACATACTTTGTTCCGAAGTTATGAAATAGCTCGAAACATATTACCTATTGACATCAAACCAGGATGGATTTGGAAGGCATCAGTCTTGTGAGACACAGCTGGTACTTTATTCACTTGATGTACTGTGTACAGGGGCTCTTAAATTGATTCCATATTTATGGACTTCCAAAAAGGTTTTGATATCATTCCTCATAAGCGCTTTCCAAACACATTCCTTCCCTATGTACTATCATCTCAGTTGTGCCATAGTCATTCCTCATAAGCGGCTTCCAAACACATTCCTTTCCTATGCACTATCATCTCAGTTATGCCATTGGATTCGTTATTTCCTGTCTGAAAGGTCAAAGTTCGCGGTAACTGGGACGTCACGTAACGAAGCGGTCTGATGAGTGTGATTTCGCAAGTAAAGTGATGTAGACCTGCCACTCCTAGTAGACATAAAGTATTTAGCATGCAATCAGATCATTTCTCTTAGAGTCGGCCGGAGTGGCCGAGCGGTTCTAGGCGCTACAGTCTGGAACCGCGCGACCACTACGGTCGCAGGTTCGAATCCTGCCTCGGGCATGGATGTGTGTGATGTCCTTAGGTTAGTTAGGTTTAAGTAGTTCTAAGTTCTAGGGGACTGATGACCTCAGCAGTTAAGTCCCGTAGTGCTCAGAGCCATTTGAACCATTTCTCTTAGATTTGTGGCGGGTAATGCTGCCGTCTAGTAAACTCCGCAGAAGAGCAAAGCTAATTGCAAAATGATGTTGAAAATGTATCTTCATGGTGCAAAACGTGGCAATCGACCTTAAAGAATCAAATACGTGGGTTTCTCCACACGATTATTAAGAATGTTTCGTCAAGCTTAGAGAAATCGATAAGTAAAACAAATTTGAGCGTTATAGATCCAGCGAAAATCTTAGGGGTTACAAACATAAACAACGTAACTGGGAAACATAACATCTTGTGTTGAAAGTGAAGCAAATGTTGAGTTATTGACAAAATCCTTAGAAGACCCAAGAAGTCTTCGAAGGAGACATCCAGCACTACGGCTGTTTGGCCCTTTCTGGAATATTGCTGATCAGTGTGCGGTCATTAACTGACGAGATTAACAGAGGACATTGACAACGTTGAAAGAAGACAAATGATTTTCTAGAATAGCGAATTAGGGGAGAGAGTGTCGTGGATGTTTCTCTTTCTTTCCCTTGAGGTTGGAAGAAGGGGGGGGGGGGGGGGGGAGGAGTGGGAAGGGTGGCGAGTTGGGGATGCAATACTAAAACAGTCGCTTTTTCACTGTGGCACGTTATTTCCACGACTTTCCAGGCACCATCTTTCTCCTCCGAATGCAAACAATTCTTGTTGCAACCGCTGTACAAAGGATGATGTCACAACTATAATAACACAACAGAAATTAAAACTCGCAGGTAAAGATTTTGGTGTTCTTTTTCTCGAGCTTCGTACGGGAGTGGAATGGTCGAGAAATTGAATGATTCTGTGAACCCTTTACGAAATACTTCACAGTGGATTACAGAGTAATCGTGTATCATTGTGATGTAAATGACGTGCCTCAGCAGAATGTAATTCCCGTCGTGCAGCACTTAAAGTTTCAGAGACACTGTGTAACCTCCCCCTCACTTATCGACCTTAATGACAGTGAAAAATTAAACCGCGTGCACCTAATGGAAATTTGGGAAAGGCAATCGTCACCGAAGTTAATCTGTCGGTAAAGAGGGAGGAAAGGGTTACATCTAAATGGAAGGAAAAATGCAAATTAAATTGGTGGAAATTAATTTTGAGAAGGGTTAAAGTTAATAAAGAAAGTAAATGTGCGGTCGTTACGTTAACAATTAATTGGCGTTAATTAGATTTTTGAGATTTGGGGAAAATTACGGTCGCCAATCCTACGGACAACTACTATAATTACTGAAAATGAAAGATTAATGCACATATATTTAGCACTAAAAGTGTGGCAACTAAAGGTTGACACGTGTTGCGTGAAAACTAAATGTTTGTCAGAAGTAATAAATTTCGCTACACTCTGACTTAATTTAGCAAAAGAATTGATTATACCGGAAAAATGAAAGTTAATTTAGTGACTGAAATTAATAGTGAGCTTTGTTTCTGAAGCACTACGAAATTCAGTAAAATAAGGTTAGTCTTGGGCTACCTCAACAATCATTTCAAAAGCTACTTGAATCTACGCAATTTAGAAATAAGAGATTTAACTTTGAACCTGAATTAAATGATTCTGAACAATTATCAATAGTAAAATTTAGTACGTACCAAGCTGAGCTGCAGTCACAGGTAAGCTAAAATGTGGTAACAAAACTCACACTCTTAATTTGTGCTTGTGTAATCTAAATATTGTAGCCAGCTATGAATACCTTAACTGAACCTTGAAATTAAAGCAGTGAAATCGAATGATAATACTTTAATAATGGCGTTTGAATTTCAACGACACTCGGGTTCATTCCGGAAAAGGAAGGGACCCTGCTTGGTAATGCAATTGGGACAATGAGCAACAAAGGTTAATGCTACGTTGCTGTAATTTAAAGGGGCAAATGGAACAATTTTAAAAGCTGAGGTCTGCCATACAGTTCGAAAACTTTACGTGCTTCCAGTCTTCCTTGCTGGTTGATTGAAGGTTTGAAGTCGTCGATCGAGGAGGAGGCGACAGTCACTCATTGTCGGCCGTCACTGTTGCAGAAGCTGGATGTTGGCGCGCCTTCTTCTCGACACTGTCACGAGGCGAAACGGGCTCTTGATGTGCGCCAGCTAATGCTTCCCGTCCGCGACACCGTGTCAGAAACTATCATGGCAAGTCGAGCGCAATTACATGCTGCCAAACCCCGAAAGCGCGGCAACTCGCGGGAGCGTCACACCACACACCTGCTCCACCGCCCTACTCCAGCCAGACGCCCTCTGCTCTACCCGCGCTCCACGCGGCAGAGTTAACACTACCAAAGATCCTAAACACTTTGGTTCTCCACACGACCTATCGATGTAATCGTTCGATAGCATAGTTTTCCCTAGGCCAGACCCAGCGCAAAAATACAAATAATATTTACAAAACAAACCAATTATACATCGTCATAAATGCATAAACATATATATACATACAAATAGTAAAACAATTACAATATATAAAGGCACCGGTATGTCATATCTTCAGGTAACAAAATAAGGAAAAAATTTATAGTACAATAGATGGAAATAGGAGGATATGCATTTCCGGCGTTACAACTGAGTACACTTTACAAATGCTTAAAATGTCAATGATATACTACGTATACGTAAGGTATTTGGCAGCGTTGCCTCCAAAACTGTTTACGTTTAAGATCCGCTTAGTTATCTTGGTAGAATACAAATTTTCTTAAGGCAAGATCTAATGCAGAGCGCTTACAAGAAATAATAGTTTCCCGTGCTGTGCAATTGCTAGCTGCTTGAAATATTTTGTGGTAATAACGTTTATCATGAGTGTATCCTTTAGCTTATCTTTCGTTAAATATTTGAATGAAACGTAAAAAGTAGATGTGCCTGCTCATGTTACAGAAAAATGGCTCTAGCTGCTTTAGTTTATGCTGCAGATATGGGTAGGGTAGATGAAACATTTTGGTCCTTCAAGGGGTGAGCACGGCTTTGCGGCCTGGGCGTGTACTAGCTGCGGCTCATGAGCTGCGGGCCAACTGTGCTTGACGGCTGATAGACCGTGATGGGCCAGCACGGCACCTGCGCATGTCTTTTCCTCTACTGCTCCTTCTGTTTACTTTCTCTCCTGGCATCAGTACAAGAGGGGCAAGCAGAAATACGCATCATGCCGTCTGTTGCAATGATTCAGTGGGAGACATCATCTCGAGATAGAGTCGTCGCTCTTACTGAAGAATGTGGATGTTCCATCACAGAAGCTGGCAGAAGGTATGGCGTGCCACATACCACTGCAACGAGATTGTGAAAGAACTACCTTGAAAGAGGCACTACCAACAGTTCTCTTGGCTCAATCAGGAAGAGAGTGAGCTCACTGCAGGACAGGGAGCTAGTGTGTAAGGCCAGATAAAACCTCTTTCTTAAGGTAAAGCTGTTGCGGTAGGAGACCAACCCCCCTGGCTCCAGTGACATGATTCGCCGAAGGCTGATGGACGCTGGACTGCGAGCACGACGATCCACCGTGAAACAAGAACTTAGCGAAAACGATGTTTTATACCGGCTCGCTGCGGAGCTCCATCTGAGTCCGTCGTGCGTAAACGTCATTTTGACTGGCGAGAAGGTCCAGTTACGACGGTCAAGAATCATTTACAGGCCGCAAGGGACTCGCCACGACGAGAAGAAGTGGGCAGCTATCTGTTTTCTTCTGGGCATGAATTTCTGCGAGAGGTGCAGGAGTTCTTCACAGCATAGAAGGAACTCTCGACAGCTAGCAGTATGCCCTCACATTGGAAAATGTGATGCGTCTATTAGTGCGAATGCTGTACGGTGAAGGGGACCGCATTGCAACGGGACCATTCTCTCATTCACAAGTCTCAATTCGCTCAGCAGCAGCTCTCTACGATTGGCGTCAACGTCGTGGACTGGCCGCCACGTGCTGCTGATATGAACCCTATGGTAAGCTTTGAAAGGTGGCTACACTGAGTCACAGCGCCAGAGATTGCGCCAAAGAGTATTATTCAGCCGCCTCCACTGGCAGTTCTGTCGAGAAGTCGTGGGGGAGAGTGCTATCGAGATGTAGCAGTGGTGAGTCGTTGTTGAGAAGTTCCTATGGAGAGTGCTTGTTCAGATGTTGTCATATTGTTTTGATGGGCTAGACACCAGATATTGTTGGATTGGGGATGCTGTAATGATTAGAGTGTGCTATTCGTCAATATATATGAAGGTAAAAAAATTCTTTTTTTTTGTTATTTCAATGTCTTAAACAATAATGCCTCTTGGTCACAGGTTCAGTCAACAAAGCATCTGGCTCGTGTTCTTGTATTAGACTATATTTCTGGTTTCTATGTGCAATTATAGTATTTCTGGGTTTTTTTAATTACTTCAGTATAAATGGTGTTTAAAATATCTGGTCTTATTGAGGTACGAATGGTACGAATGGCTCTGCGCACTGTGGGACTTAACTTCTGAGGTCATCAGTCCCCTAGAACTTAGAACTACTTAAACCTAACTAACCTAAGGACATCACACACATCCATGCCCGAGGCAGGATTCAAACCTGCCACCGTAGCGGCCGCGCAGCTCCAGACTGTAGCGCCTAGAAGCGCTGGGCCACTCCGGCCGCCTTATTGAGGAAGAACCGTGCCAGATGTGTACGTTGAATCACACTTCCACACACAGAACAGCTACACTTGTGTTTTGTTGTTTCGTAGGTTTTATAGTTGCTGGGGACTTAATTACTTAATTGTGTTAACGGAAATTTCGTTTCTTTCTTTGTTGTTGTTCTATGCAGTCAGATTGCGTACTATACCAGACAGGGCCAACCGGTTACGAGACTGCGTAACCGGACAGACAGTGACAAAAAATTTAAAAGTATTTGCGTTCATTATATAATTAGGCCCTCATGCACGTGGCGACCGCTGCTTCGGATCGTCCCTTGGAATCTTCTGATTGTAAAAATAGCGGACAATAGTATTGTTGTAGTAAGTTGTAGTTTAGTAATTGTACACTCCTGGAAATGGAAAAAAGAACACATTGACACCGGTGTGTCAGACCCACCATACTTGCTCCGGACACTGCGAGAGGGCGGTACAAGCAATGATCACACGCACGGCACAGCGGACACACCAGGAACCGCGGTGTTGGCCGTCGAATGGCGCTAGCTGCGCAGCATTTGTGCACCGCCGCCGTCAGTGTCAGCCAGTTTGCCGTGGCATACGGAGCTCCATCGCAGTCTTTAACACTGGTAGCATGCCGCGACAGCGCGGACGTGAACCGTATGTGCAGTTGACGGACTTTGAGCGAGGGCGTATAGTGGGCATGCGGGAGGCCGGGTGGACGTACCGCCGAATTGCTCAACACGTGGGGCGTGAGGTCTCCACAGTACATCGATGTTGTCGCCAGTGGTCGGCGGAAGGTGCACGTGCCCATCGACCTGGGACCGGACCGGAGCGACGCACGGATGCACGCCAAGACCGTAGGATCCTACGCAGTGCCGTAGGGGACCGCACCGCCACTTCCCAGCAAATTAGGGACACTGTTGCTCCTGGGGTATCGGCGAGGACCATTCGCAACCGTCTCCATGAAGCTGGGCTACGGTCCCGCACACCGTTAGGCCGTCTTCCGCTCACGCCCCAACATCGTGCAGCCCGCCTCCAGTGGTGTCGCGACAGGCGTGAATGGAGGGACGAATGGAGACGTGTCATCTTCAGCGATGAGAGTCGGCTTCTGCCTTGGTGTCAATGATGGTCGTATGCGTGTTTGGCGCCGTGCAGGTGAGCGCCACAATCAGGACTGCATACGACCGAGGCACACAGGGCCAACACCCGGCATCATGGTGTGGGGAGCGATCTCCTACACTGGCCGTACACCACTGGTGATCGTCGAGGGGACACTGAATAGTGCACGGTACATCCAAACCGTCATCGAACCCATCGTTCTACCATTCCTAGACCGGCAAGGGAACTTGCTGTTCCAACAGGACAATGCACGTCCGCATGTATCCCGTGCCACCCAACGTGCTCTAGAAGGTGTAAGTCAACTACCCTGGCCAGCAAGATCTCCGGATCTGTCCCCCATTGAGCATGTTTGGGACTGGATGAAGCGTCGTCTCATGCGGTCTGCACGTCCAGCACGAACGCTGGTCCAACTGAGGCGCCAGGTGGAAATGGCATGGCAAGCCGTTCCACAGGACTACATCCAGCATCTCTACGATCGTCTCCATGGGAGAATAGCAGGCTGCATTGCTGCGAAAGGTGGATATACACTGTACTAGTGCCGACATTGTGCATGCTCTGTTACCTGTGTCTATGTGCCTGTGGTTCTGTCAGTGTGATCATGTGATGTATCTGACCCCAGGAATGTGTCAATAAAGTTTTCCCTTCCTGGGACAATGAATTCACGGTGTTCTTATTTCAATTTCCAGGAGTGTAGTCTATATTGCATGTGTAGATTTGGTAATTGTCATTCTTCTAATGGTATTTTTTGCAGAATTTAATTTTTGTTGTCTTGTATACGGGTTTGACGATTTTGTGCAATTACGAAGATTTCAATTGTTCGTTAATCGTGTTTGAGGGAAGCATTTCGTGTGAATGATATTGTTGGTGATAAAGTGCCATTGTGTGTAATTGTCGTATAGTGACGAGTTTTGTATGTTTTGTAAATGATTACGCGGTCGATGAAAAAGGCAAAAATGATGAATAGTGAGAATGACTAAATTGTTAACATGGCGAACTCGCCAACACAGGAGAACAGGATGATGAATAATGGAGTTGAAAACAATTTAATAAGCAGGGAAAATAGTCCAGAACCAGTTCAAAATTTTTCACAATCAAAACATTTTCAGAATACGAGATTAACGACAGAAGACTCTGGAATAGTATCGAACACAGATAGCTTTGCAGCTTTGACGGAGGAAGTTGGTTTTGCTGGAAATGTTAGGGGCGAACAGAATTTCGAACCAGTTAATATGGAGCAGTTGATGAGTGCATATTTAATTTGGGATCTGAATTAAAAACAGTGGGATCACAGTTACGATCTGAATTTAAAACAGAGATGGGACCTTTGGCAACACGGTTACTCACAAATAGGAACAATTAAAACAGAAATAGGAAGAATTAAAACCAAGATGAAAGCAATGACAACACGGTTAGACTCACGAATAGGGACATGTTTCAAAAACATGAAAGATGAATCAAAGAAAGAAATTAGAGAAGAAGTACAACCGATTTTGAATGCTCGCACTAATAGATTAACTTCATTAGAAATCAGACAAAAGGAACAGGACAGATAACAGGAAGAAAGAGATCATGTGATGGTACAAAAATTTTCAGAGTTAAATTTACAACGTGCACACGATAAGGAAGAAATACTTGAAAGAATCGAGGAATCCATACCAAATGACAGAATAAATAACTTAACGCAACAGTATGAACAGTTAAATACTAAATGTGACAATACCTAAACCCGAGTCGCGACACTTACGGAAGACGTAAATAAACAGAAAGAAAAAATAGGTGACTCATCGGAAAGAGTTGAGGAGATCTCAGATAAACTGACAAGTCTTAGTTTAAATGGGAACAGAGATTCGGATGATACAGCTCCATTACCATTTGCAGAAACCGAAGACTACCAGAACATTAATAAACATGTTGAAAATCAGGGAAAATTTAATGAACGCGTTAAAAGGGAATTTGAGGCGTTACAGAAACAAGTCAAACAAATTGAAAGCGAAATCGTAGGAAAAGACAGCAGAAAAAATTTAGAATCACAGATAGCAGAGGGGTTTGAAGAAAATAATTTGTTTCATTAACGAGATGCAACAAGAGAGCGCCAGGCGCGCGAAATTGACAATAATCGACATTGGGACTGGGACAGACGCGGTAGGTCTTTGACGCCACGAGGAGAAAACTTTGACTATAAACGCTTCTTAACTGTTCGGAAATTTAAGATCTTTCGCAATTCTAAGAACAACATACATCCATGTTCATGGTTAAATCAATTTATGTACGCACTTCCACCAAATTGGCCACTAAGTCACAAACTGGAATTTATGTGCGGCTATTAAAGCCCTTAGGGGATTCGCTACACTAAGTGAATATGTGCCATAGCGTGCACAGGGCCCCGAGCTGTAGTAGTGCTGTTTCCCTTTTAGTTTTCTGTACTGCTGCCTCCTCTTTTACTATTCTTTGTATCCAGCAAAACAACTCTTCGACTATCAATCTATCTAAAGTAACCAGACATGACTATTTTACTCAAAAGTGATTTCGGAAATTACCGTTTGGACTTACTGTATCCTCAGCAGCATTCATTCGTAGTTTAAACGAAATTTTACCTGTTCATCTTCGTGACAATATTACTTCATATGTTGTCGATATTCTTATTGCTAAACGTTCTTGGAGTGAGCACAACAAAATTTTGGATTCATTATTACGTATTTTTGCAAGAGTTGGCATTACAGTGAACTTGGAAAAATCTGAATTTGGTCGTTCTCAGGTGAAATTTCTTGGTCATATTATTTCTACAGACGGTATTCTTCCTGATCCAGAGAAACTAGACACTATTCGTTATTATGCTGTTCCTACCACAAAACGTGATGTTCGTAGTTTCCTTGGTGTCTGTAATTTTCTTAGACGCTTTGTTAAATTGGACGATTTGACCACACCTCGTTTATGCGAACTATCTGGAAAGAAATCTAATTGGTGTTGGGATGAGGAAGCTCAATCAGAATTTGAACAACTTCGTGATGCTTTAGTTGCTGCTCCACTTCTTTCACACCCGGATTTATCTAAAGATTTTTGTTTGGCGACGGACTCATCATACAAAGGCCTAGGTGCACACTTATTTCAAGAGAGCGAAGATAACGGCATTGTAGTGCAGAAAACTATTGCCGATCTGTTCTTGCCAAATGCAAATTATGTCAAAAGGCTAAGCCACCAACTATTTCTCACAGAGCACCGTTGTTTCCTATCATTCCAGCGAAATTAAAGGACATGGCTGCAGTCGATTTGTTCGGTCCAGTGGTTCGTTCTACTAATGATTTTGCGTACATTTTGGTAGCTGTGGAGTTGACGTCAAAATATGTGTGTTTTACACCTATACGCAAAGCAACACCTCGTTCAGTGTCTAATGCTTTCATCAAACATTTTCTTAAAGAAGTGGGTCATGTTGATACGGTTATATCAGATAATGGATCACAGTTTCGCTCTAAAATTTGGCTTCGTACTCTACGGCGTCGTAAGATTAAACCAATTTTTATTTCACTTTTTCAGCCTCAATGTAACGCTTCAGAGGGATGGATGAAGGAAATCAATAAATTGTGTCGACTTTATTGTCATCAGAATCACAGAACTTGGGATCAGTATCTTCATATTTTTCAAAACATTCTGAATGAACTCCCTAATGATTCAACTTCTTTACCGCCTATACTGATATTAAAAAACAAAGCACCGACAAATCGCATTTCTGAAATCGTTCCTTTTTCGCCTACACGGAAACTGCGGCATTCGGAAGTTGTCAACCTGGCTCTACAAAATATTGCATCTGCGGCTGCTAGAAGAGAGAAATCAGCTAAACATCCTGGTCGTTTAAAAATCTTTGTCAGTTGGTCAAAAGGTGTTAATTAAGTCTCATCGTTTGTCTCACAAAGGAAAAGACTTGTGTCGCAAATTTTTTGTGCTTTATGACGGTCGATATAGGGTTCGCAAAATTATTCATGATAACACTGTCGAAGTAGAAACTCTTAAATCTCGGCGCTCTAAGGGAATACATCATATAACAAACGTTAAAATTTTTGTGGAGTGACATACTTTTGAGACATCAACAGTTATACGTAAACATGCAGAGAATACAAGGATACCGCGATGTGTTTTGGCGGCGGCACATACTCAAAGCAACAGTCAAGTCTGCGCGCCGCACAAGACAGTCGTTGACCGCAAACAATCACTTTCTACGTCACGCGCCTACAGCTGATCGAGTGCTCAGTGCGAATGCACTGACAGCCGTAAACAAATACACAATGTAATTCCTCCGCATAAATTCAGTATAAAGCTATAGTGACTTGATAAATTATGTTATTAACGTTCAGTATTTTTCAGGATACGGTTGTATAAAATATTTAAGAACTTCAGGTAAATTCTGTGTGTGTCCGACGTTAATAAGAGGACTTGCTATCGAGAAATTTTCAGGAAGAATGTAATAAACTAAAAAGGTAACTATTAATTGAGTTTATTTTTCAGGTAACATATTTCCACTTAGGTACGTACTTTAGACGTAATTTGCTGCTCGCGATTACATGATTTATGTTTTGTGTTAACTGATTTTGACAATGATTGATTAATGAACAGGGTTGTTACTTATGTAATTATGCAACGCTAGGCTGCACTGATTTTTCACTGATGTCATATTTTTCTATTATGTGCCTGCTGTGCTTATTTATTTATATTATAATTGTCACCTGATTAATCGTGCTGATGTGGTTATGTATGTAGGTTACACTTTGTGATTTATCTGCTTGCGCCTTCATGTTTATTTATTAAGATTACGTATGAACATTTATTTGCTTATGCTGATATGATGCTAATGACCTGTTTATTATGTAAGATATATATTTGCTGCATTGCGTATGGATTGCATATTTACACATTTCTGTTTTGTTGTCATAACTACTCTTCAATTTAGAATATAGCAATGCTGATGTACTGTGTACGAACATAGAGTTTAGGTCACACTATGGTATTAATTATAGATTGTTCGCTTGGCAGAGCCTCGTGGTAGGAATTGTGCTGCATCCACTTGTTGACATTATGTTCTCTACTGGTATATCGTCTCGCTATTGGATGTTTTGCTTACGCTCAGTGCTTTATATTTTAAGATAAGAAAATGAACTGCTATAATTCGACGAACGACATTAGTACAAGAAACTTCATAGAAGTCACATGAGCTGGAGGTTTTATGGAAGCTGTATAAATTTATGCTAATAGGAAGGAAGCTAACGACATGACATACCAACACTAGGTTTAGACCATTGACAGCTATTACACTGCATCCTTCGTGAGCAATTGAAATAGCAAGTGACGTTTGACACAAGAAATACTCCACATGTTTGCTTCTGTTTTGCCATGATTCTTGAAGTGGTGTACACACTGTGAATTATTACTATCATTCAAACTCCATACTCGTACCTACTTACTGAAAGTTATTCAAACTAAAGGCTGTTAGAGGTCATGTATGCATTTCTTTAATTTAATGATGGACAAGGTAACCAAAATGTATTTTATAATTCATAATGAGTAGAAGATTTAGGTCAGATGGATTACACAGAGGTTGTGTGTGGACATTGTGTCTTCGGATTGCATGGGATGATAAATTGAAGTTTGAACTAGGATTTTGTCTGTACTTATTCGAGGAGACTGACTAGAGGAAAGAGTTGTTGTGGAAGTGAAATGATATTGGCGATAAGGTTTATATGTGTCGACGTATTGAAGAGGTATTATTGAGGTATTGAGATTGTGTGAAGTTGATGATTATTGGAGTTTTGGTGGACAAGAGGTAAGGTAAATGATATTGATGATAAGGTTTATATGTTTAGACGTAAGAGGTATTATTGAAGTATTAAGATTATCTGATGTTGATGATTATTGGAATTTTGGTGGATAAGAGGTAAAGTAAGTGAGGAGCATTTTTTTTTTGTTGGTTTATATGGAACAAGGAGGATGAAGATGGCAGACTAGAACACTCAAGTAGAAGGAAAATTGTCTACACACACACTTTGTTAAATCACTAAGCAGTATATACTTTTTTTTTGGAGAGAGGAAGTATTTGCATATCTTGGCACACTGACAGTTGTTCAGCAACCGTACATTTTGATCTGGCTTGGCAAACATTGGTCTTGACATGATGACTATGACGTTGACTAACTATTATTGACTGTTATACACTGCTGCCACTACTACTTGATACACAAGTTGAACATAAAATTTTGGATAGAATTGCACTTACACAGTTAACACTATTCAATTACACAGTAGTACTTAATGTGGATGAAAGATGAGTGAGTGTGTTTTGTGTGTTTCACCTTCCTAATCCCAAATAATTGGTACCGACCTATCTCCTAAATATTATTTTACTTGTTTGTTGTGGCTTGCTCTGACACCCATAAATATTATAGGTTTACTGATATTTGTGTATTGTAATAGTTAATATGACAATTATCTGATATCATTTGTGTGTTTGTTATAAATTGTATGTTTAGTGTAAGAGCATTGATAATAATTTTGTAAAAGCAATTGTGTGTGCATTCAAACTGCTGTTCGTGCTTGCACCTTGTTCAACATTGCTGGGTGCCACTGATGGAACTGCTTCTATTGAAATGATGTCACTTGTTGGTATCTGCACCTGCTCAACGTTACTGGGTGCCACTGATGGAATTGCTTCTGCTGAAATGATGTTACTTCTTGCTGTCTGCACCTGTTCAACAATGCTGGGTGCCACTGATGGAATTGCTTCTACTGACATAATGTCACTTGTTGGTGTCTGCACCTGTTCAATATTGCTGGGTGCTACTGATGGAACTGCTTCTACTGAAATGATGTCACTTGTTGCTGCCTGCGCCTGTTTAACATTGCTGGGTGCCACTGAAACTGCTACTACTGACATAATGTCACTTGTTGGTGTCTGCGCCTGCTCGCCATTGCTGGGTGCCACTGTTGGAGCTGTTTAATTAATGCTGATGAAATGTTATGAGACTGCTGTTTGCACCTGTTGACCATTGCTGGGTGCTACTGCTGGAACTGTCAACTACTTGTTTATTGATATATTGACAAGAGTTTATGTGAATATTTGTATGAACTGATTTTTTGTGTGTTTACTGTTTATGAAATGTTATGAAACTCTTACCTATACTTATTCGTCATTGCTGACGCTATTGATTGAATTGTTTAACCACATGATACTTGTGTAAACTATTATGTAAAATCACATGTATGCAAGCATTTGTATTCCTTACTGTATTTTATGTATTAAGTTATTGAAGGGTCAGTGCAAAGCCAAAATTTTATCTATTTATGTGATATTTAATTATTAATATTATCTTTTATTTTTGTTTTGGAAGAATTTGGTGGTATTTTCACCACCAATGCTGGCTAAAATACCATCAAATTCTAGCCCGTGGAGGAGGGGCATATGAAAGGTGGCTACACTGAGCCACAGCGCCAGAGATTGCGCCAAAGAGTATTATTCAGGCGCCTCCACTGGCAGTTCTGTCGAGAAGTCGTGGGGGAGAGTGCTATTGAGATGTAGCAGTGGTGAGTCGTTGTTGAGAAGTTCCTATGGAGAGTGCTTGTTCAGATGTTGTCATATTGTTTTGATGGGCTAGACACCTGATATTGTTGGATTGGGGATGCTGTAATGATCAGAGTGTGCTTTTCGTCAATATATATGAAGGTAAAAAACTTCTTTTTTTTATTATTTCAATGTCTTAAACAATAATGCCTCTTGGTCACAGGTTCAGTCAACAAAGCATCTGGCTCCTGTTCTTGTATTAGACTGTATTTCTGGTTTTTTTAAATTACTTCAGTATAAATGGTGTTTAAAATATCTGGTCTTATTGAGGAAGAACCGTGCCAGATGTGTACGTTGAATCATACTTCCACACACAGAACAGCTACACTTGTGTTTTGTTGTTTCCTAGGTTTTATAGTTGCTGGGGACTTAATTAATTAATTGCGTTAACGGAAATTTCGTTTCATTCTTTGTTGTTGTTCTATGCAGTCAGATTGCGTACTATACCAGACAGGGCCAACCGGTTACGAGACTGCGTAACCGGACAGACAGCGACAAAAAATTTAAAAGTGTTTGCATTCATTATATAATTAAGCCCTTATGCAACATGTAGACTGAGGTCGCCAGAACGTTAATAGAGAATTGCCCACGAAACCAATCAATTACAGCTGATGCTCTTTGAGATTGCGTTCTTGAAGCCTGGAAGGAAGTTGCTTTTTCATGCTGTTACGTCCAACGGCTTATAGAATCTATGCCAAGACGCATCATAGAAGAACAAAATAATGTGGGGCTCTATATAAAATATTATAGTCCTTAAAACGTTTTCTTCATTTTTCCACATTGAGAGCCAGTGGAAGATTACTTGGCAACAGATGAAATAAAATTTAGTTAGTTTTCTTTTGAGTTGCCTTTCTAATCGAAGAGAGTTTCTTTTGAATATACTGCTTGTTAAATATTCTATCTCTGTTTCACTGATACCCTGTCTAGATACTTAAAAAAGTAAGCAGTTTAGATGGACACTTTAACAGTATTTTGTGTTATTTCAAATACATCTCTCTCTTCCCTTCCATCCATCAATACACACTCCGTCATTCAAAAATTATGCAAACGATTCGTCTTTTATTCATTGTTAATTTCTCTTCCATTCCCTCTCTTATTCTCTCTCCCCTCTTTTACATACCTCAATTGCCCTTTTACTCTATTCTCCCAAAACTTTTTAAACAAATGTAGCGGTTTCCATTAAACTATATTTCCCGTTTAATTTGTGCCATCTTTACTGGCGCCTATCATTCCTCTCAAAACCTATGAAACCGTATTCTTTTACATCCACTTACCTATAATCCACTCGTCGTTCTCACAAGCTTTCCACTTTTTATTTTGCACTTCTCCACTATTCCTATATCCCTACCTCCTTCCTGCTACCCCTTCGCCGGCTGGTGTGGCCGAGCGGTTCTAGGCGCTTCAGTCTGGAACCGCGCGACCGCTACGGTCTCAGGTTCGAATCCTGCCTCGGGCATGGATGTGTGTAAAGTCCTTAGGTTAGTTAAGTTTAAGTAGTTTTAAGTTCTAGGGGGACTGATGACCTCAGATGTTGAGTCCCATAGTCCTCAGAGCCATTTGAACCATATTTTGCTACCCCTTCCTTGACATCTGCATCCGCATCTACATGATTTACAATTAAGTGCTTGGCAGGGGGTTCTTTGAACCACTGTCATATTGCTTCTCTACTGTTCCACTCTCCAAAAGCGCCTGGAAATAATGAACAACTAAACATTACCGTGCAAGTACTGATGTCTCTTACCACAGTGGTTATGTCTCGTATACTATGTCCGGGTAAACAAAATATCATGGAATTCAGCAGAGGAGGTTGGCGATTGGAATTAAGTGAAACACTTCTTCGCAATCTTAAGGCGCCTACATTTCAATGATTTCCATTCTTACTCGTTTACCGTATGCCTGACACAATCTCTCCTATTTCGTGGTTATACAAAACGAGCTGCTGTTCTTTGAACATTTTTGATGTCTTCCGTCAGCCATACCTCGTACGCGTCCCTTGCCGTGCAGGAATACACACGAAGAGGACGGAAAAGTGTGTTTTAGGCGGCCACTTTAATTGATATGTTGCATCTTCTACGTATTCTAACAATAAAATGCGGTCTTTGGGTTTCCTTCCGCACACTATTTTCTATATGATGGTTCCAATTTAAATTGTTCGTGATCGTAGTTCTATATATAATGTGACAGATTTATCGAGTAAGGGAACTTTAACAGAAGGGTTTTGGTATTCACGTGGGGAGACACACACACACTCCACTGGAGGCCGAACCGCACAATAACCCTGGGTTCGGTGTGGGGCGTCGGTGGGGTGAGTGGACTGCTGTAGCCTGTTGTGGGGTTGTGAGCCACTGGGGGTTACAGCGGGGACGAAGCCTCTCCGTCGTTTCTAAGTCCCCGTTCAATACACAATACACACAACCATCATCTTCCTTGTTAAACGTTGGTTTGATCTCCCAAGAGCACAGACACGTTCGACATCTTCATTGATTTTTGAAGATGAAGGTCTGTCTCAGCGAGGTTCAACGTTCTAGGCCTTCCAAAAATGATTTGTGCCAGCGAAAACCTTTTGCGCGTGATAAGCTACGTTCCCCGTAGGCCTGGTTCAATTTTTCAGACGTCACACTCGCGAATTCACCAAGTTAACACAAAACTTGATTATACGAATGTGTGATGTCTGTTCTTTCTGATACGTCCAAAAGAACAGACACCACACGTTCATATAATTGATTCGCCTCGATGGGCAGTGAATATAAAACCTTCAGTGAGGATGCACAATTACTTTCGACCTCCTAAGGTCCAGTAGACCCGCTTAGAGAGTGCGCGCATTTCCGATAAAACGCTGTCCAGATGGCACAATGATTAACGTAGCTGCCTAAAGAGCAGGAGGTCCCAGGTTCGAATCCTAGTCCGGCAGACTTTTTCACTCGTCGTCGCTGATTGCGCGTAAAGTCCCGATGCAGATAACGTCAAAAGTTACTTTCCTCTCTCCTCCCTCCACCTTCAACTTACGTAAGAAAACTTGATGCTCTAAACTGCGCTGTTCCATTTTCGTAATACACAGTGAAAACACAACTTCGTAGATGATGCTTTTAAAAGTCACATGTTGGCTCTACGGAGCTGCCAATCGGACCGAGCATCTGGAAGGAATGAACACACTGGTCTACACAAGCAGAACACAGCATTGCCGTATTACTCGCAGTGATGTTAGTCTCGTTACTTTTCTCACTTACCACGTGTATTTTCCGTCGCCCCGAAGGCGAGAAAGACTGAAACAGTGGAAAGAATACGGGGGTGGTCCTACGCGTTAACAGCGGCCGGCGACACCGGAAGCAGAAATCGCCGATGGCCGACGGATTGTTGTGTTCGTGCTGCGGCCGGCGCTAGTTGGCGGGGGCCAGCGGGGTCGGGACAAAAGACGGGCGGCGGCGGCGCGGCTGACGAATGGGCGGCGCGTGACGCGGCTGCCGCCCCTGGCCAGCTGCCGCGGCGACTCCGCTGCCGACCTCTCACCGCAGGAATCGACAGAATGGAAAAATACACAGCTCAAAATAAGCGCACTCGACAAAAAGTTAGCCACGCCGAAGAGACATCGAGCTTAATTCTACTCACCGAGAGCTGGAACGAAACGGAAACAAATTTTACTAGCTGTTCAAGTGAAAGTAGGGCTGTCGAAAATCCTTCGTGCCAGCTGCGCAGTTGGCCGCCGGGCTGACGTCACAACGAGGCATGCGTCACTCGTCAGAAATCCGGTATTACGAACCTTGCGCTACAAAGCAACGAAAGAAAGCGTAGAACAACCGACAGACGGCATATCAGATTGAAACACAAGCGATTTTAATAAGATTACCCAGTGAGTATACATTCTGGGCGTTAGCAATTTTTTTTTTATTGAGATAAATTTGCGTGTATGAAATTAATAGCATCTGCTGTATAACAGTTAAGCTTATCAACAAATTTATACAACTATAGCCACTGCCAGTAATAATAATAATAATCAGCGTAACTTATCTGACAATAGAATTGTGGAAATTTGTTTTTTCGTACATAATTAAGTGCAGTTTAAGGCAATAATGAAGTAATATATAAGCTCTCGCAACTCTCCACTTCGCATTTTTGTCTAAGTTGAAGTTTTCGTGCTTTTCCATTTTTTCAGACAAATGTGCAAGATCCCTAGCAGATGTATTAGTTCACGAATTTACTTCTGGGCTCAAAATATATTCTTGCACTGCACCCACACAACAGCTTGGACTAACTGTACACCATCTTCGTAATATATTGATTATTCCTCGCTACTGTAGTGTTATCTTGAAGCTGTGAGAAAGGAGGACAGGCGTTCCAAGGCGCGGAAGCAGACACGATGTTGAAGGCAGACGAAACTAGGAGAGATGTTGTTACATGAAGTATACCGTAAGGGGAGAGCCTTGCGAAAATGCACACGCCCCCAGACGCGGTCCCAGGGAGTTAGTTACTCTTCAAGGTATTAACATGTAACTTCATATGTCGTCTAGACGCTGTAGTAGGTTGCCACCGTAGAACTTTGTAACCAACTAGCGCATAAAGCCAGCTTGATACCAGCCCTGAGAACAGCAACGTCAGTAGGCTCACAAGGGTTAGAAAGAGAGCGAAAACGCCACAAACTGTTGACCTAGCAGTCCCTATTCCGGGGAGCCCGAGGGGTGGGGCTAAATGACGTATAACAATAATGTTGCAAGCCTTATTTGGCAGAGCAGTTACGTTTAGCTTTCAGCTGAACAATGTTGATACCAAATACTGACTTAGTGCAACTGCATTAACATCGCCGCCTTAGGAGCAGCAGAGGGGACCTAACTAAACCGTGACTGGCAGGCATCTGCAATTGGCTGGGTGGCTTTAGGTGGGAAAAACAGTGTCTCTACGCGACCCTTTAAAATCCCTAGATTCCGCATTTTGGCAGAGTTCTCAGTCAGACGATCTGGTCGCCGAATCCGCGTTCGTCGACTCCAGCCTTAGTCCAGCTCCGCGTAAGTCTGCTCTCTCTTGGAGTGCCTCAGTGAACAGTGTCAGATTCAGTATGTTCTGTTTTGCAACTAAGTTGTTGCCTTAAGATGCTGCTAGTGTTTGCTTTTGGGGTTAGCATCCACTCCTGGGACTTCTGCATTGGCTTCTGTTGTAACAGTGTTATTCATGCTTTTTCTAACCCTAGAACTAGCCTCCAGTGTATTAGTTAGTCCTGTTTGGAATAAACAACTATTTCAAAACCCTGTTCGTCCAACAGTCTCTACAACTAGTTCCCTACCGAGACTCACCACCTGCATTTCTAGTAAATGCCTGTACCAGTGTTGGCTCAGATAGTAGAAAACAATCAAATGCCTTCACTGTGAATTGTCCTTCTGCCTTCTGCTCTATACCGCTCGGGAGCGCACTGACCAGCAACCCCTTTTGCCCCTCTCCCACCTTTGTCAGGACATGACATCTTGTTCAATGTTTGCTTGTAGTCACCCTCATTTGATTTCGTCATTCTGTCAGTCAAACGATCTGTGCTCGGAGGCACTTGTTTCTTTGCGGCTATCTTTTCCTGGTAATTTACTTTCCTGTTCCCAGAATGAAATTTTCATTCTGCAGCGGAAGTTGTGTGGCGGACCGAGACTCGAACTCGGGACCTTTGCCTCTGTGGGAAAGTGCTCTGCCGACACAGCTACCCATGCATGGCCCGCGACAACTCCTCACAGCTTTAATTTTCTGTTGGCATTTAAAGAATAACCAACATAATTCATGTTTACGCTGCACACGAAAGCCGATTCCCGCACAGTAAACAACCAACCCTGAACACAAAGTGCCGTTTGTGGAAAATATTAAACTCAAATGATAATTTGACTAGAATACGAGGGCTGGAACTTTAATAGTGGTAACCATTTACTTACAGCTCGTACAAAATAGATACGTGTTTAAAAGTTTTACTGACCTTCAAAGTAGTCACCAGCATTGTGTATAACCCATTGCCAGCGATGTGGAAGTTGTAGAATACTTTTAGCAGTGCCAGTTGTGTTGACGGTTCGAGCGGCGCAGTCTATTGTCCGACGAAATTGTAGCAGTTCTGAAGCGAATTCCGTGGAGTGTTTCCTTCAGTTTAGAAATCGAGTTGAACTTATGAGGGCTTAAGTCAGGGGAGTGCAGTAGGTGGTATAGCACTTAGCAGCCCCATCGGTCAAACAAATCAGTAACAGCTTGCACTGTACGTGCTTTAGCATTGTCCTGCAAAATGATGGTCAGGTCCTGCAGAAAGTGTCTGCCTCTATGCTGTTCATTTTTGGAACACAACCTTCGACCAGCTTAGAGACAGAAGTGATGACACTTTCTTCAGGACCTGACAATCATTTTGCAGGACAATGCTCAAGCACGTACAGTGCAAGCTGTTATTAATTTGTTTGACTGATGGGGCTGCTAAGTGCTATACCTCCTACTGCACTCCTCTGATGTTAGCGCTCGTGAGTTCGACTCGATTTGTAAACTTAAGGAAACACTCCACAGCATTCGCTTCAGAACTGCTACAAATCCGTCGTCCAATAGCCCGAGCCGCTCGAACTGTCAACACACCTGGCACTGCAAAGAGTATCCTACGACCTTTTTCCACATCGCTGACAAGGGGTTATACGCAATGCTGGTGAATACTCTGAAGGCCAGTAAAAGTTTGAAATACGTATCTATTTTGTACGAGCTGTAAATAAATAGTTGCCACTATTAATGTTCCAACTCGCGTACAAATGAGGCCCCGAGATCCGTAAGGGCCTAAAGCACATCACCGTCGATACAGACAAACCTGACTCACCATAAGACCACCAGATTTCAGAAGTATGAATAAATGTCACAATATCACAACCGACGGTGATGTGCTTTAGACCCTTATGGACCTCAGCGCCTCAAATGGATTACTGTATGATAAAATTCTTAACTTAATACATGTATAACTCATTCAGAAACACAAAATAGTTTTCTGTCAGTACAACCTTAACATGTAATGATGTCCAATCTAATTTTAGTACACCATATAGTGAGCGAATTAGCGTATCTGAGGAGTGTGCTATCGTTTAGCAGGATTCATGCCGAGCGAACGGGAATAGAAGTCTGCCACAGTGCGCTACCACCTGGTAGCACTGATGTAAACTTCTAGTTCAGTTGCAAGGGCGCTATGCAGATCGTGAACAGTTCCCCTTTTTTCATCAAATCCGTATGTATTTGGCCCTTAAGGCAATTACGTCACATGAGTTGCGCATTCGCAAAAGCTCCTTAGAACGTGCACAACTGAAAATGTCCTCGCGACCCTGATGTCAAGTTTCACGGAATCTAGAGGGGCAAATAGTTTTTGACATTGCTGAGCAAAAGTCATACAATAATTTTTAAATTAACACACCGACATTTGATTGTACTGTTGTTCATTAATTACGACCCAGGTTTCGGCCTCTTACATCATTTTCAGCTTGATGTCCTGCAGTAAACTCCGTCACTTGAAAATGACATAAAAGGCAGAAACCTGGGTCGTAATTAAATAAACAACTATCTAGAGGAACAGTGGCGCGGTAGATTTAAGTGCCGTACCTTTCAGACTGCAACATCTATGTTACGTTTAACAGCATTCAAAGAAAAATAACAAATAAATCCTCAGGGTGTCGAAACTTAGGGTGTTCACATACTCTTATGCTCTTGCACAGCGGCCGCCACTGATAATACCACTTAAAATAATGTTAAAGGAACGATAAAACTATGTTCATTCTGCTGTTCGAGACTTATCCTATGTAATAACTGTTTCATTTGTTCAAAAGCGTCGGATGATCTTCTGAAAGCTGCACAGTATTTCAATTAAACAGCTGATCTTTATCTTCAGGTGGTTTGCCAGTATATGCGCTCGCTCGTAAGAAAATCAAAGGCGCAGAACGCAGCGTCGTTTGCCCTCGACCTGCCAACACCACACGCAGTGGTGTATAGCGGTCTCCCGTTCATAGGGCTAGAGTTATTTCAGATGCAAGGAGCTTATCAGCAGAGCTTAGCCATCTTCGCTCTGTGTTTGTACAAACCGGATACTCTGTTAAACGGATTCCTAATATTTATGGATTCTTCCGTTACTTCTTGGTAGAACATTTCCATTTTTAAGAATAAATAACAAGTACACTGTTCTACTGATTTGTGTATTTCGAACTAGTTTTCTGCTCATTAGGCCATCTTCAGGAAACAACTGGCTACCGTCTGGAAACGGCACTGGTTGTTAGGTAACCAAACATTATAGGCGAATATTCTAGCCGGTAACACAATCACTTGCACAGAGTGTTGTGCGTAACAGTAGTTTCTAAATGTTGAAGTTACACCTTACACAATGGCCATTGTTAAGAACAATAAATAATTAAACTGCGGATTAAATGATTTCTTTGTTCTCAATATACGTGCATAATACTGTCCATTGTCTAGTCTTGTTTACAATGTTAAAAAAGATTTGTTGCACAACAAAAATGAAGGGTACTCAGTCTAATAGTACCACAGGAAAAAAAAAGATCATTTAACCTGTAATACTGTGTAGTTTAATTATTTACCGTGCTTAAGAGCGGCCATTTTGCAAAATGAAATTTCAGCACTAAGAAACTAACGTGATGCACAAAACTATGTTAGTGGTTGTATCTTCACCTATAATGTTTGGTTATCTAAGAACCAGTGTCCCTTCCAGAGCCTAGTCAGTAGTCTCCTGAAGATGGCCTAATAAGCCGAAAACTAGTTCGAAATAAACAAAAATCAGTAGAACAAAAACAGTGTACATGTTATTCAGCCTTAAATACCATTCCTAATGCACTTCTGCCTGTACACACAAAACCTCAAAAACAGCCAGAAGAAATAGAGAGCTCCACGAGAATGGTTTTTTTTACCCTATGTTCGTGGCGTGTCCTTTGAAACAGGCAGGCCGTTCAAGAAAAATAAAAAATAAAAATGTGTCTTTCACCCTCCAGCGCGATTGTAAATGATGCTTGGTTCCGTTAAAGACAACCTAGGTTTAAGGAGGCCAGGGATACATAAAATGTTGTGCCTGTATGGTACATCATATATTGGCCAGACGTGTCGCACTGTTAAAGATGGATGCGCTGAACATACACATCACAGCAGATTGGATCAGCCAGAAAAGTCTACTGTTGCTGAACTCTGTCTTGACACGGGACGTAGCTTGAACTACGGAGAGATAAAGATCTTTTCGTCCGCCTCCACGTTCTGGTACTAAGACATCTTCGGCGTCATACGAACAAATTCTGCGAGACAACACAGATATAATGCTGTCTAACTTCCACATTTGAGTTTCAACTTTTTCCACCATATGGAAGGACACATTTGTTCCTATCTCCTCGGTCACTGTTCTTGCTGTTTGTTGTAATAGTTCTTTAGCTTCCTACATTTTGTATGTTCCATTTTTTGCTGCTACATAGCCTTTGATTCTTAGCTATTTCATATACTGCGTATTCGTTGTGTGCAACTCTTTTTTTAACGGTTTCTAATAGACCATTCTTCAGCACACCGTCTTCAAAAGCGACATTTTTAGGTTTTAGCAGTTCTGATGTATCTTACTTAACAGAGTTCGCATTAGGCACTTTTTCTTTTCGGCGACAATGGTACGGCGCGTTATCAAGAGCAATAACTCTTGTTTTCCTGCAGCCGAAGAAAAATATCTTGATACTACTTCATGAACGTATCGTCTTGATAATCTTCACTCTTCTTGGATTCGAAAATCCAAAAACGGTCTTCGACGAAACCTGCTTTTCTCCCAATGTGTGTGATAATCAGATGTTTTCCTTTGCCCGTTGCGCTCTTGTTGCTGGTGGACAAGCCAGACAGAAACGCTTGTTTAGAGGATTCTACCCAGACGTTACTTCGGGAAAGTCCTGCGTTCAACCATCTCTCGTCCAAATATTAATTGGTTCTTCATTCATCTGTCAATAATTTTAAAAGAATAGATTTTCTTTTGGGTGGGGGGGGGGGGGGGGGGGCACAGGAAGAGTTAATGCTGAATGTGATTATAAACGTTGGATACTTGCGCTAATAATCAAAAAGTGGGCTGTCAAACGAGATGAATTTTAGAACCAGATTCTAAATTCACACAGTAACAACTCACACTCGCAACGGAAGGGGCCCCACTGGGCGAGCGCTTCATGTGTATCGTTCACCTCTCGACGGCAACGCTGTGGTCTCACGCCTTGGTGTGTTTACAGTCATCTCGTTTCGGTGAGTGGAGTGTAATGTCGTGTAACACCGCATCTGCCCTTGATAATGGGATCAATTTGGCGAGAAATAAAGTCGACAAGTCCCTGCAGGTATGTCACAGCCAGCTGAGGCCATTCATTTATGGTCTGTTCCTCAGAGGTGAAATAAATTCCGGGATATACGCTATGTACTCAAAAGTATTCGGACACTCCAAAAAACGTACTTTTTTCATATGAGTTGCATTTCACTACCACCTACTGCCAGGTACTCCATATCAGCGACATCAGTAGTCATTGTACAACGCGAGAGAGCGGAATGCGGCGCTCCGCGAACTCAAGGACTTCGAACGTGGTTAGGTGATTGGGTGTCACGTGTGTCATACATCTGTACGCGAGATTTCCACACTCCTAAACATGCCTAGGTCCACTGTTTCCGATGTGCTAGTGAAGTGGAAACGTGAAGGGACACGTACAGCACAATAGCGTACAGGCCGAGCTCGTCTGTTGACCGACAGAGGCCGCCGACAGTTGAAGAGGGTCGTAATGTGTAATAGGCAGACATCTATCCAGACCATCACACAGGATTTCCAAACTGCATCAGGATCCACTGTAAGTACCATTATAGGTAGTCGGGAGGTGAGAGAACTTGGATTTCATGGTTGAGCGGCTACTCATAAGCCACACATCGCGCTGGTAAATACCAAACGATGCCTCGATTGGTCTAAGGAGTGTAAACATTGGACGATTGAACAGAGGAAAAACGTTGTGTGGAGTGACGAATGTGGCAATCCAATGGCCAGGTGTGGGCATGGTGAATGCCCGGTGAACATCATCTGCCAGAGTGTATAGTGCCAACGCTAAAATTCCTAGGCGGTGGTGTCATGGTGTGGCCGTGTTTTTCATGGAGAGGCTTGCACCCCTTGTTGTTTTGCGTGGCACTATCACAACAAAGGCCTCGTGCACTGATGTTTTAAGCACCTTCTCGCTCCCCACTGTTGAAGAGCAATTCCGGGATGGCGATTGCATCTTTCAACACGATCGAGCACCTGTTCATAATGCGCAGCCTGTGGCGGTGTGGCTTACACGACAATAAGATCCTTGTAATAGACTAGCCAGCACAGAGTCCTGACCTGAACACTATAGAACACCTTTGGGAGGTTTTGAACTCCGACTTCCTGACAGGCCTCACCAACCGACTTCGATACCTCTCCTCAGTGCAGCACTCCACGAAGAATGGGCTGCCATTTCGCAAGAAACCTTCCAGTACCTGACTGAACGTATGCCTGAGAGAGTGGAAGCTGTCATCAAGGACAAGGGTGGGCCAACACCATATTGAATTCCAGCACTACCGATGGAGGGTGCCACGAACTTGTAAGTCATTTTCAGCCAGGTGTCCGGATACTTTTGATCACATAGTGTAGATTAATAAGTTTCACCCGCTGTTTCAAACAGCCCCAGACATTTGTTGTGGGTTAAGAACGAGTGATTTAGTGGGTCAGTCGAGGTACGGCAGAGAACTTGTTCATCAAACCAGAGACGTATGTGTACAGCCCTCTGAACACTGCTGTTTTCATTTTGAAAAGACGATAGTACCCACAACTACTCATTGATCCGGGCGTCAGCTCCTGTCGATAACAGGTATGTTTAGTCATCAGTCTTCTGACTGAATTGCTGCAACGCATGACAGGGCTTACAGTGATATTAAATATCAGAGGATACCTTACCTTATTATCGTAATATTTTTAGTAAGATTGGTAAGCGTCTGACCTCCAAGAATATAGTTCCGATCTATTCCGTTCCAAAGAACAATGGCCAGAATTTTTTGCATCGGTAGGAGACAAAGCGGGATAACTTGAAGTCACGAGGTGTGTACTGCGTCAGTGTGACGACTGTGAATCCAGACAGGAAAAATCTTTGAGATCTATTTTAGAGGACATCGTAACAACTCTGGCTCAAGGTCAGTTTTAAGGGCCCATTTACATCAAACAGGCCGTTCGATTACTAACTTCGATTCAAATTTTCAGGTGTTGAGATATGAAAATAAGGATATTACACTCAACATTTTAGAGGACGTTGATATTTACCGATCACTAAAAAAGTTTCCGAAATTACTCCTAATGCACAGACCGAAGTGCGCCAAAAAAAATGTGTTATCCAGTTTTGATTGTCTAGGTAAATAATAGTTAGCCTGACCACACTCCTAACTGATGCACCCCTATCGAACACTGTTATACTTTGTTGTAGTTCTTGCTTTCGGAAGACTTGGTTTTTAGTTTTATTCTCAGCTGACGTATCCAGACTTTTTAAAAAAAACTTATGTGCCCTGCAGTACTATAAATACGGTATACATTTGCTGGTTGTAAAAAATTGTCCAATGTGGCATTCAAAAAGTTCATTTTATTATCTAAGATTTTTCATGGTTGCATTAATTGGTACTGTACGATACTGCACAGCAATTCGCAATAATACAGGCACTGCAATATCGCATTTATCCGCCGACACCGGGCTAGCGACTTTCAAGTAAAACGTCTCCCCTGTAAGAGAATATACGTAATGAATGTGCGATTACAGCTTGTAGATACATGGTTGGCGACATATGGAAGTTTGGGTCTGGCCTTGAATCATGCCCGGATAGCCTAATAGTAAGGCGACCGCTCGCGATAAGCGAGAAAGGCGGATTCGTATCCCTGTCTGACAAGGATTTTCATTGTCGTCATTCCATTATACCGCTGATAGTTGTCCATATTCGCAATTGCGAATTCTTTTCATGTAGAACGGACGGACGGGACTGCGGCTGGTACAGTGGCGGATGCATATGGCGGGGGGGGGGGGGGGGGGGGGGCGCATTGCCACCCGCGCCGCCCACGCCAGCCGGCCGCGGTGGTCTAGTGGTTCTAGGCACTCAGTCCGGAACCGCGCGACTGCTACGGTCGCACGTTCGAATCCTGCCTCGGGCTTGGATGTGTGTGATGTCCTTAGGTTAGTTAGGTTTAAGTAGTTCTAAGTTCTGGGGGACTGATGACCCCAGATGTTAAGTCCCATAGTGCTCAGAGCCATTTGAATTTGAAGCCCCCGCCAGTCAGCCCGCAGGCTATTCGTTCGCTTTCTTCGTCAGTCGACTCGACTGAAACGAGTTATCGAGTGGTTGTACTTTCCTAAGTAGCACGCGCATCCTCGTCATAGTATTTTATACGTTTCCGTCTGGCACATAGCTTATGGCATGACACTAAATTGGAGACAGGATAACAGAAAATGTATATGATACATACGTAATAAAATAATGTAAATTTAATATTGGCACATAACAATAAATGTATAACTACCGGGTAATCAAAAAGTCAGTGTAAATTTGAAAACTGAATAAATCACGGAATAATGTAGATAGAGAGGTACAAATTGACACACCTGCTTGGAATTACATGGGGTTTTATTAGAACCAAAAAAATACAAACGTTCAAAAATGTCCGACAGATGGCGCTTCATCTGATCAGAATAGCAATAATTAGCATAACAAAGTAAGAAAGTAAAGATGATGTTCTTTACAGGAAATGCTCAATATGTCCACCATCATTCCTCAACAATAGCTGTAGTCAAGGAATAATGTTGTGAACAGCACCAAAGCATGTCCGGAGTTATGGTGAGGCATTGGCGTCGGATGTTGTCTTCCAGCATCCCTAGAGATGTCGGTCGATCACGATACACTTGCGACTTCAGGTAACCCCAAAGCCAAAAACCGCACGGACTGAGGTCTGGGGTCCTGGGAGGCCAAGCATGACGAAAGTGGCGGCTGAGCCCACGAACATCACCAAACGACGCGCGCAAGAGATCTTTCACGTGTCTATCAGTATGGGTTTTTTTTTGTTCTAATAAAACCCCATGTCATTCCAAACATGTGTGTCAATTTTTACCTCTTTATCTACATTATTCCGTGGTTTATTAAGTATTCAAATTTATACTGACTTTTTGATCACCCGGTACATTACAAAAAAATAATATTCCATTAAGTTCAAATTCCAGTAGTTTCAGCAATCACAATTCCACACTTAGATTCTGCAGCCACACCACAGCTTGTGGTGTTGCCCTCAGGAAGTCATCATCAGTGCCGGTGAACGCCCTCAGTGGACACTCACTGACGATGTGGTGGATGGTTTGTTCTTTGGCACCACAGTCGCACCAGGGGTCAGGTCTCAAGTTCCATCTGTACATCGAGGATCCGTATCGGCTATGACCTGTCCGTATTCTGTTCAGTGTTACCAAGGTTTTCCTCAGGAGGTGAAAGCCCGCTGTATGGTAGGAAGTCTCAAATAAACGCCATTGTAGTTTTGGCTCAGAAGTTGCTGTGCAGACTTCACAGGGGGATTTCTGGATTTGAGTCTTCTAAATACAGTAAGGTCCTGGGGGATTGGCAGGGCTGTATACTGGAGATCTTTTTAAACTTTCTTATGAGTATGTTGCATCGTCGTGTATAAGGCGGTTCGATATTGCTGAGGACTGGTAGCCAGTAGAGTGTGGTAGCTTTTATAGCTCCAGCACCACATCTACTTTTCCCAAGTGCGGGCTGTTCAGCCGTACCGATGTGCAGTATTCAGCTGCTGAGTAGACCAAGCTTAGAGTGGTGGTACGGAGTGTCTATGCACCAGCTCCCCAGGTCGTTCCTGCTAATTTTGAAACATCCCCTTTGAAAAATTAACGAATTACTGTGTTGATAAACCTATACGTTATTTGATTTTCAAACAGCTGAGCAAAACTGAACGTACTCAGACACTAGTCTCTTTACTTATTCTGATCAACACTAAACTGACACACAATATTTTTAACGGCAACGCAATCTGACTTTGAAAAATCCCTACAAAAGAATGGCCCTGACTAACAATAACCTATACCTTTCATGAATCACTTACCTCACAAAAAAATCTTCGTTACTCGAACTACTGCAATACAGCGGGCGCCACTACTGCCAGCTGAATAAAAGATTCTAACGACTGAAGGCACTAACTACTGATAGGCACAGTCAGCAAATGAAAGATTTTGATAGAGAACAAACAATGTATCTACCTTAATAATGCTCAAAAGCTATCAGTTCATGATATCCAGTATTACAAACTTACTTTTTCTGGCGGACACACGTCCAGATCGTCCGCTCTTAAAATTCTGCCATCTCACTCCCCACATCCACCACTGCTGGCGGCTCACCTCCAACTGCGCAACGCTACGCGCTGTTCACATTCAACTGCCCAACATTATGGTGTAAGGTGTCGGTCAAATCCAACACCTTCCATGAAAACCCTGACATGATAAGCAAATCCAGTAGTATGTCACATAGCTCCGAATAAATCGTGACATTAAATTAACCAAAGTAATACGAGTAACGAGTGAGCAAATGGAATACCACAGACTAACACAAGAATGCCTAAATGCATGTCATACCTTCCCACCGTGAGACAGACGCAGTTCCGAGGGGAGAAACGAGAACAGAAGCCGAGAGCAGAACCGTGTTAAGCGAGAAGGCCATACGATAAGGGACGGACACCCACGTCGCCAGCTAACCGCTACGCCCACACCACCCGCAAGTTTTTAGCGTGCGACTTTTTCGCGTCTGTGTTACGTTAGGACCACCCCCAGCCCATGTTAAAAGATAGAGCCCTCCAGAGGAACAGTATAGATCTTACGATAACGGTAAAAGGACCACACCAGCTGCAAGTTTTAGCGTGAGACGTTTTCGCGTCCGTTCCGTTGCAAACTTTAAAGACATTGCCCCACCACGAAAAGTATAACGTTTCTCATTGGACAGACATAATTTTTGTAGGCGGAGCTTAAGGTTAACATTGAGTCCCTGATTGGTCAGATGAAAACACATTTTTTTTTAAACCAAATTCGGTAAATTGTAGTAAGGAGAAGTTAGAGAAGAGTTACTTCGGAGACGGCGAGGTGAGCAGAGCTGTGCTGCTCGCCGCCCCCTGACGAACACCGACAAAGTAATGAACGCACGCGATGCCGCATAACAGCGCATAAAGCTTCTCTCAGAACTGCAGAAGTCTCATCTTGTACATCCCCTTTTTGCCTAATACTGGTGTCGATCGTCAATTAAAGCTCATGGTGTTCACATTTGCCACTTGAAGTAAAAATCTGAAACGCGATGATTTTTCTGTTATATAGTTATTGAGAAGCCACATCAGCCACTGTAATTTACGACAAGTTAGATAAGTAATTAAAGATAATTGAGTTTCACTGTAGACCATTTTGATAGTTTTCTCTTTTGTGAAACTTAATTTAAACCTAGATTATAGATGTGATATGGCATGGGTCATCCTTCGATCCCTTGTAGAACTTGGAAACCCATTCAGGGAATATTCGTTCACATTTTTGTTGAACGCAGTTGGTTTTTACCATCCTGTATTAAAACATTTCCTTTTATCAATAGTGCAATTTATAAACGATGTTTTGTGAGTAGAATAAACTTAACTGCTTTTTCGACGTTATTTTACCAGCTAACTAAAAATAGGAAAGCCTTGAACCCCTTCCACTAAATTTAGTTAGTATTAAGATTCTTTTACAGGGAGTGCAGTGGAGCTGACGCTGAGATCATTAAGTATTTGGTTGTATCATCGCTAGTGTCACTGAACTCTTCTGAATTCTACATGTCATGCGTGGTCTGGTGTCTCCTTACCAGCAACATGTCCCAGGTTCAAACTAGTCAATTCCCTAAAAAACACGCTCAGAGCGTCGTTGCGCGAAGGTGGTAGGGAGACACGATATAGAACAAACAGACACCACGCAGAATGTTTAGAATAGCAATTATTCCAACAATGCTAACCAGCCACAGACTGTACACAGCAGAGTCAGTGATTTTCATACAGAGCGCTACGTGGCGTTACCAACACAAAAACCTAAACAGCTGACTTACATTTTGTGGAGGATGTTGTTTCGGGATTTCATTTCTGCGGCCAGTTTGATAGGTGTTTTTTATAAGAGAGAGTGCGATCACATGTTACACCCAGATATTTTGGATGGGAATTGTAAGGAAGCGCAGTACCACTCAGATATCTGTAGAGGTGTTCCAGCCAGCCTATTATTTAGGTGGAAGCATGAGGTCTCCGTTTTAATTGCACTTGGGATTAGTCGCCATTTCCTGAAATATTCAGCCATCAATTCCAGATCTTGCGTGAGAGCCTGGTCAAAAGCAGTCATATTAGTACGTTGGCATGCAAGAGTGATGTCACCTGCGTACATAAACTTTCTGGATGCCGTAGAAGACTATTTGACAACATGTTCTCTGAAAGAGACATCATCGTTTTACATCTAGTAGCTTTTAGGAATTTATATTTTAGACCCTCTCTCCAGACAGTATCAAATGCTGCTGTCAAATCGACGAAAATCGCACCAGTTTTCAGGCGTTGTTCGTAGCCCCGCTCAATGAACATTGTTAATGCGAGGAGCTGTGCCTCGCATTTTCGATTGGGTCTGAAGCCGGCTTGGTCGATAGGCAGGGATTCCAGTATGATTGGATTTAATCTGTTGTAAAGGAGACGCTCAAGCAGTTTATATGCTACAATTAAGAGGAGTCTAAGCCTTTCTGGTTATCCTCTGGCTTTCCTGTTTTGAAGATGGCAATGATGTTTGTCCGTGGCTTCTGTTTCATTTCCGTAATTTTTTTTTTTTTGTTTTTACAGTATGGGATTATTAGCCCCATGCCCAACCCCCTACCTGGAGGACCAGGATTTGTATGAGGTTTACTCCTCTAGGGAAGCTGGCTTCACTACGCCTCTAGAGCCCTCCCTGCCCTATGTTGTGGGACACACTTTGTCTGGCTCCTCTGTCGAGACCAATCCGGCTTGGGTGACCCTGCCAGTAGCTATGCTACCGCGGGCATAGCTCATGACTTCAACGAAGCACGCAAACCCTCCCGCCCGGCACTGCCTACTATAGGGGGGGGGGGACAGATGTGCCTACGCTGATGACATTGCTATAGTAGGAAGAAATACCAATACACTCCTAGAAACATACCGGGCAATGTAAACAGAAGCCTTAAAAATTGGCCTCATAATAAATGAAAACAAAACAAAATATATGGTAATGTCACAATCTGAGGCCAGAACCCCTAAAAACCTAAACATCAATGGGAAATGCTTCAAAGGAGTGTCCTTATTTAACTACTTGGGAGCCCTAGTAACAAATGATGACAGTATTGCAAAGGCTATAAGGGAAAGAATACAAGCAGGAAAGAGAGATTACTTTGCAAATATGCAACTTCTCAAAAATAGCCTTGTTACAAGAAAAACTAAACTGCTAATATATAATTCCCTAGTCCGCCCGCTCATTTATCACATACGGGTCAGAGGTATGGACGTTGACAAAACACGATAAAAATGCACTAAGAACCATTGAGCGGAAAATACTACGCAAAATCTACGGGCTAATAAGGGAGGAAGAAGGCTGGAGAATACGCTACAATGCCGATTTGCAAGACTTAATACAAGGCAGGGACATAGTAAAATTTGTGAAATCACAGCGAATACGATGGCTAGGACACTTTGAGAGAATGGCAGAAGATAGAATTCCAAAAAAAATGATGAAAGGTGTGATCCATTTAGTTAGGCGAAAAGGGAGACCTAGAAGAAGATGGATCGACGAGGTAATAATGGATATCACCAGTATGGGAGTCCAGGGGTGGAAAAGAGCAGCAAATAACCGAGAAGTGTGGAGGAAGATTGTTGAAGAAGCCAAGGCTACTGAAGAATGATCTTTGTCATCTTGAATTCTTTTGGCAAAACTCTTGACTGGAGTATATGGGAGTAAAATGTCGTCGGCCATCCTTTCGTTTTTGGTCTACAGTGTGTTAGGAGCTGTGGGTGCATGTTGTAGAGACCATGGGCCTTGCCGTTCCTTATGCCTTGTAGGGCCTGTTGCGTTTCTGTGACTGAACGGTTTTGACAAGTTTGTTGTTCACGACTGTTTTTCTTTAATGTGTTTAGTTCTTTCTTTACTTCACGTGAGTGTTCTTTATCGACAGCTGCCCTAGACATTTTGACTGTATTGTTGGCAATTTGGTCTGGTGTAATACTTGGTTTAGTTTGTGGTACATGTGAATTAGCTCATAGTTTCTTCAGAAGGCTCCATGCTTTTCTGCTAGAGCGTCTAAAATCCAGTTTTTCAATGGTATTCCTCCACTTGACCCTCCTAACTTCGTCCAGGCTATGCAGGGGGTCATCTGCGACTTCAGATCTTCCGCTCTTCTCGTAGTCCTCATACAACCGTTCTCTAGCTTCACTCTATACCTGTAAGCATTCATTCTTTGGTCTGCTTATGTTTTCTATATTGAACTGGCAGACGTGCAAGATTGGTCCCACGGTTTTGTCCTAATGCCTTGGGGAAGGCCATTTGTTTGTTTCGCTTGCATTGTGTCTGGTTATCCTGGAGGTCCTAAGACAGTCCGTATTTCCTAGGTTTCTAACTCTTTAGCCGGTTGACACCTTTGCTCGGGATGTACCACATGGAGGCGAGTTAGAAATTACACCCCACATAGACAGCTAACGCATACCTACGAGAAAAGTCGCGGCCAATCTAGTGATCTCGATACGTTATTCTGTCTGGCATTTGTTCGAGAAACATCACGAATATTCTACTGTTTTCTTGTACAGAGAACCTTCGATACGTAGCGTTATAAATACGGACTATTCGCCGAATAGGGAGCTAGTTTACATTCAGAAGCGTAACTACTAAGACTGAAGAACGAATAAATAAAAAGTCCAAGTTGTAGCAAGTGCAAGGAAGAGAACCTCAATTGTAACTTTTTTATATCATGAGATGGCATTGTCCTCTATATGTGTATAATCAGTTTCAATAAAACTTTCTTAAACTTTGCATGTGACTTGATTATTTTTTTATCACGATAAAAGTGAAGATAGCTCAAGATATCTTCAGTGCCCCCTCCTTGAGGTTTTTCTGTATCCGCCACTGCTGTGACACTGGAGACAATGACAGAGGAACACAAAGAGATAATGACAATGAGTCGGGCTGAATTCTGAGTGAGAAAGCGCAACTGGGAGTGGGTAGTATGAGAGACTAACAGCGATAGACTTGTGAGTGTGAAAGAGTTAGGTGAGATTATGGGAGTTTGAGTTGAGTTGCAAGTTTAAAAGAAACAGGTACATGTCCGCATGACAAATTTTGGAAAATTTTTTAAAGGTGCTGAGAAATGTAGAATGAGGCAGCTGGTACCTCACTTTTCAGTCAGTCTTTTAAATAAAGAGAAATGTATTCGCATTTTTTGTGGCCCGATAGTAGTTTTTTCCGCTGGTAACGTGGGTTCTGGAGCAACTGAAGTTTCACTCAGGCCCACTTCAGTGCACGAATAAACTGAACGACATGTGTCTAAAATAATTCACTTCAAATTATTTAATTCCCTGTACGATGCTTGTATAGTCAGAAAACACCGTAAACAATGACGGCCTGTATACCTGCGACTCTGACTTACACGCTCGTAACAAAATCGTATTACTGAACCCTCCACTGCTAATATTGGACTGCAGCACATGACAAAATTTCTTCCTCCGGCCGCTGTTCCCATATTTTTGTTCGGCTCCTGTAACCCGTGAACTCAGAACAGCAGTGCCCCAACCCCCTGCTTTCCGTGCATTACGAGAGTTTCGTAACAGCTCCGGCTGGTGAAAGTTACGGCCGACCATCCGGCGCAGCAGTCACCTCGTGGCGATTGCTGACGGTACAAGTTTTGTGGCGCTGCTGTGACGAGAGCGCCTCTCAGGCAGACTGGCCCTCCTCACGTGAGGAGTAAGAGCCGCCGGTCGCCGTCCAGGCCGGCAGATTGGCGGCGGTGACTACAGCGCCACGCGTAGGCATAAAGGCGACCAGAGGCCGCGGCGGAGTCGCGTTTCTTTCCCCGGGGCGCGCCACGGCAGCGGGGCTGGCCGTCACCTGTTTACGAGCGGCGGACCGCCGAGAGCGCGGAAGTTGCGGGCACAAGAGCAGCGTGCGCCTCCCAAGTTGGCCAGTATCTCGCGGATAGCGCACCCCAGAGGAGGGGCTTATGTCAAGCGGCGCGGGCCGTAAGGTGTCAGTGTCGGGCAAAGTTTGATGCTCGTCTCCTGCGGCCGACGTTACTGCCCTCTGCTGTGAATCTAGCAGGCCTACTTTGACAAGAGGTTACTCCGAAGTAATTTCAATGTATTACACTGCCGTTGACGACGAGGCGACTTCAGCTTGATGTCTCGATCTTATTAAACAGCCCAATGCTCAGACGGTTACTGTTAAGAAAACTCAGGACAGTTCGTAAAATATACATGCTCAGCGGCCAAATAAATTAGTCATCTCCCAAGAGACACCATGCTGATAACTTGTACCTCTACATCTACATCATACTCCGCAAGCCACCTAATGGTGTGTGGCGGAGGGTACTTGCGGTACCACTATCTCATCCTTCCAGCCCTGTTCCACTCGCGAATAGTGCGTGGGAAGAAAGATTGTCGGTAAGCCGCTTTATTGGCTCTAATATCTCGAATTTTCTCCCTGTGGTCAATACCCGACATGTATGTGGGGGGAAGTTCTATGCTGTCCGACTCCTCCTGAAAAATGCTGTCCCGAAGTTTCAGTAGTAAATCTCTCCGTGACGCACAATGCCTCTCTTGTAACGTCTGCCAGTGGAGTTTGTTTATCATCTCCTTAACGCTCTCGCACCAGCTAAACGATCCAGTGACGAAACCTGCCGCTCTTCGTTGGGTGTCTATCTCCTATCAGTCCTACCTGATAGGGATCCCAGATACCCTGCCGGAATGGCCGAGCGGTTCTAGGCGCTACAGTCTGGAACCGCGCGAGCGCTACGGTGACAGGTTCGAATCCTGCCTCGGGCATGGATGTGTGTGATGTCCTTAGGTCAGTTAGATTTAAGTAGTTCTAAGTTCTAAGGGACTGATGACCTCAGAAGTTAAGTCCCATAGCGCTCAGAGCCACTTGAACCATTTTTTGGACTGGGTAGGAAAAGATCAAAGCTGCAGACGTAACTCGCGAGGCTTCATGAATGGCGGTATCAAAGGCAAAACTGAGCCAGGGAAGACTGGAGTCCCATTTTCTGGGTGTTTTCTAATGATAAATAATCAAAGATTCCGATTAACCCTTTCCGCAAAGGATCCCTGGGGATAATACGGGGTGGTGGTGAAATGCTTAACACCATTCTGAAAGCAGTAGGCCTTAAAGGGGCCCGAAAGAAAGGCAGGAGCGTTATCATTAACCAGCTGCTTAGGTGGCCCGAAAAAATTAAAGACACTAGTCAAGTGATTAATCGTGGTGGTAGCGGTAACGTTACGGCTCGGAAGGAGCCAAGTAAACCTAGAAAAAGCATCAATCATAACGAGTACATATCGATGACCCCTTTTAGTCCGAGGTGAAGGCCCCAAATAATCAATATAGAGCTTGTGGATGGGAGAGGGCTCTCATTCAGAACTCAACCAGCCTTGTTGAAGGGCATTGCTGGGTTTGGCTACGTTACACAAGCGACATTGAACTATCATTTGTCTAACATCCTGGTCCACAGACGGCCAAGTTAAATCCTCCTTGATCTTTTGGAGCGTCTTATAAGTCGCTAAATGGCCACCCACCAATGAATCGTAAACATAACGGAAGAGTGGACGCACCAATGTAGCAGGCAAACAGATTTTAGACTGCTTAGCATCGCCCACCTTCCTGCAAAGGACCCCCTCTTAATCTCATATTCTTCCGAGAGCCCTCCTGCCAACGCACGTTGCTTAATGCCAGCCCACACAGAGTCCTGATCCTGATGGTGCGCAATGTCTTCAAACAAAAGGGGAATTTCACCTAACACCATATAATTAAGATGGTCGCCATCTACCTGCTTTCTTCCCTGACTAGACACGTCTTCGGTAAACATCCGACTGAGAACATCCGCCAAGACATTTTCAAAACCTTTAACATGTTTAACTTCGAACTGAAATGCCGAAATACGTACTGCCCACCTGGCAATAGGGCCAGTCTTACGCGGCCTCGCCAGTACGCAGCTCAACGCTTGATTGTCGGTTTCCAATTGGAAAACTCGACGTTCAAGGTAGAACCGATTCTTCTCTAATGCAAACAAAACGGCCAAGACCAAGCACTCATCGACAGAGTACTTAAGCTCGGCATCTGTTAACCGCCGAGACGCGTAAGCTAATGGTTGTCTCTGCCCCTCAAATTCCTGGGGGACAACAGCTGATATACCGGCATTAGAAGCATCAGTCGGCACGATAAACCTTTTGCCAAAATCGGGTACCCCAAGAAACAGCGGGTTGGCTACCGCTGTCTTAATATGCTCAAAGGCACCCTCCTGGGCAGGTCCCCATACAAAACGCAAGCCTTTACGGCGTAACTGATTCAAGGGTGCCGCCAACTGAGCAAAATTGGGTACAAAACGCCTAAAGTAATTTGCCATGCCTATAAATCTAGCGATTCCCTTGCAACGTAACCCTCAGGGTGTGTGTTGGGTTAAGTATCAGTAGAACTCTACCCAGTGGGAGGATTACCGTTACTTAACGAGTCCAGAGCTTATGTAAGTTGCCCTCTGTAGCTTCGGCTCAAAATTTGTGTTGTTCACGAAACAATAGGCCCGAGACTTAATACTGGGGTGTTAATGCTTCATGTTAATGCTTCAGCAAGGTGGTTTAATTAACCCACCAAATTATAAAGGCAACGGATAACGCATTTATAAAAGGCGCTACAGAAAGCACCTAAACAGAGCTTATTGGGGGGATCTGATCTTTCAATATTTGTTGATTATATCAAGCATGTGACTAGCTAATGGGATTCATTTGTCTCTCAACTCTTAGGGAAGATTAATTAATTTCTAATTCTCTGTACTGGGGCATTTGAGCTATTTGAAATTTGACTATGGCCTTAAATTATTGATGACAGGTTTGAGGAAAAACTATTGGCAGTTCTATACTGATTGGAATTTATTGGCTAAATGATACCAAGACAATTGTTAACACATTAGTACTAAGCAAGAACCAAAGTCATACAACGGCAAGGGCATCAGCCCTATTTACTCTCAAAGAAGGTCTCTCTAACAAAATAAGCCTATGGTTATTACCACGCAATTGTGGGAAAGGGGGGGGGGGGAGATGGAGTGATGACCTGGCTTCAGTGTAAGTACATATTCAACCATACAGTCATGCGTAGACCCATGGTTTGCTTTGGTGTTACTAAGTACTACAACTGAAACGCAGAGCAAGTCCAGCTATCGAGAACTCAAGCATACTGGTCAGTACCAACAGGATGCAGGATAAGCTAACACGTGTTTCATAAGGATGTAACAAGTTGTCTGCTTATATTTGGTTTGGCAGTTGGGATTCATTTATGTGTTGACGCTACACAGAATACACTATCACATTCCAGGACCCAGCATTGCCTACTAAATATAGCTGGCTTGATTGTAACCCGTAAACTGGAGCAAATAATTTTCAGACACATTTACTGTTCACACATAGATAAAATGGGGAACACACGCACATTTACTACATACCAAGTGGCTGGGAAATAATGCAACTATCAGGGCCATCAAAACTATACATAAAATCGAGGCTCTTTCAAATAAATAGTACCTCACTATGCATGTTTCAGGGTAAACATCATTATAAAGCAAAAGGTAAAGTGGCGGGAGAACGCTTGTTTAGTACCACGTGGCGGTAAAGTTACGCGAATGTTAATGACAGCAGACTTATCCATAAAAAATCGGAAATTTCTCTAATAAACGGTATCGTTCACTGAAGGTTGCGTGGCAGCCACCATTATACTAAAGCAAAGTGGTTGGAGGAGCTCAATAACGTTTATCTCTTACCACGTGGCGGGGAGAGTTGTGCAAGTCTTAATAGCAGCACAAATTATACCGAAAAATGGAAATTTCTCTAATAAACTGTATCGCGCACTGAACATTTCGCGGCAAGCTCCATTATTCTAAAGCAAGAACATCTACCTATTACCACGTGGTGCCAAAATCATACGAGTATTAATGCCGGCAAAATCGGAGCTCATTACTAGGTAAACTGTACTGTACTCCGCAAGTTACACAGTAAACTTCATTCTTAGCGAGGCAAAATGTTTAGAGGAGGACACACGCATATCTACCAACTAACATTGGTCCCAGCTCGCACACGTGGCTAAGTTGGAGTAACTCAAAGCATGGAAAATTCACGAAATCTTGACACACCATATTAACTCGACCGTTCATTGCAGTCGTGCACTACTGTTTAATTATTCATTTGCGATCACATATTGATAAATCTGACCTGTTTTCATATAAATGGCCGTTGATCCCGTTTCGCGCCAAAATGAGCCAGCGCACATTTCCTAACATCAAATTTAATTTTAGGCACGTATTTATAATCACGGAACTAATTTACTAGCGAAACTGTACTGAAGCTAATTGAACATCTAAGCGATAACCGATCTATACTTTAATGCCATGACCGTTACTCCAACTGTCCACATGGCGGGAAACTGTGTACACAAAGAAAACATCGAAAAAATCATAAAAATCCCCCAAAACTTTACTATACAGGAGAGAGCACACAAAAAGGCATGAAATGAAATAACTATCTTTATACTTAGACCCAGAATACGACCGTGAGCTTAGGGCCCATGGTCCATGCTTGTGCAAGGCACAAACCCAAAGTTCTTACGGAAATTTAAAGCAAATAGCGAAAATAAATTTCCTTATGGCGGTTTGCCGGTAATGTTACACCTGCTTCCACCATCCTGACCTTAATCAGCAGCAGTTTTGAGACATTCCAATACCTTACATCATACTACCGTAAAGTGCAGAACTCCAACTTCTGCGTCTGTACCGCGCCGCTGCCCAGGAACAAGTCGTCTTCCAACCGAATTCGCCTAGCCGTTCCGTTTACAGACTTGGTGGGGGTGGCGCGCCAACCTGACAGAGCCAATTCGCGCGCCTACGTGTCATCTTTGCCCTGACCAGCAAACTGGGTCTCCGCTAAACTTGTTCACGCTTGGGGGTTGGTACTACCCTACCACAGAACGACCATTCATGCAGTGTTACAATCTCTGCCTAAAGCTTTCTATTAGTTCACACACTCCCTCATTTATACCGTCCAGATCGCACAAAGGAAAGGATAATGGGAAACATGGGAAACAACAGAACAAAATTTAATAAACAACACTGTTTAGTCCATTCTCTCCCTTTTGGACACCAGCTGAGGTATTACCTGCAAGAGAATAAACTCTTGCTAATAATTTCTACGTGCTAGAAATTTAATAAAACATTGGAACGGTACAACAAGTTCCGTTTCACCCTACTTACCAACAGGAGGAGACAATGCTCGCAGGGCTTTCGTCTGCTCTTGGCCAATGAGAATACTCTGACCCGAGACTATATGGCCTAGGAAAGATACCTCCCGCCTAGCTAGCGTAATTTTACTACGTTTAACAGCTAGACCAGCTCGCTGTAACCTCAAAAGAACTTGCCGGATATGCTCCAAATGATCCTCTAACGAACGAGTGTAGATAACCAAGTCGTCCAAATAATTATAGATACAGACTAACTTCAAGTCCCCAAAAATATTATCCAATCAACGAGTAAGCACCGCTGCTCCGGTAGCTAACCCAAAGGGGACTCTGTTAAACTCGAACAAGTTCCAATCAGTACAAAAGGCAGTGACATGTTTACATTCTTCAGCCAAAGGAGTTTGATAATAGGCCTCATTCAAATCAAGAACAGTAACCCAGTTAGCACCGCCAAACCGCGTAAAAGAATTATGCAAATGCGGCAAGAGTAATGATTCGAGTACAACCTTGGCGGTAGGCAACGACAGGTCTGAAATACCGCCCCTGATCCTTAGGTACAAGAAAAATTGGAGAAGCATAAGCAGAAGTAGAGGATCTGATGACTCCTTGTCGCAGCATCTGAGATATCTTAGTCCTGAGTATGTTAACCTTCGGCGGTGAGAGGCTGTATGGAGATTGCCTAAAGGGGATACCGCTCTTCGTTGGATCGTCTCTATCTCCTCTATCAGTCCTACCTGATGGGGATACCAGATACCCGGCCGAAATGGCCGAGCGGTTCTAGGCGCTACTGAATTTGATCTGGCCCATATCTTGACCTATCAGGCGTCTCAGCTACGCGATTTGTTGCACAGTTTTTCTCAACTGCTTAGCGATAAACTGTGTGTCACCAGCGTTCTTGAATATCATATCCGTTTGTCAGTTCGTCATACACCACGTTTAGCGCACTCGCAAAGGCCAAACTTCTCACCAGGATAGAACTTAAAGGAAAAGGTGTGCCCGGAATAATCCAAGATAAGCCCCGTTTTATAATTGAAATCACACCCCAATATTTGATTAACAGGCAGTCCCTTAACCAAGGCTAAATATACAGGCTAGGAAAAATCGGCAGCCTATACGCTCCCCCGGACCCAATCCTGCAAAGGTAAGACCTCGCCATTGGCCACCCGACATCTCTGCACTGGGGACGGGACCGAACGAAGTCTAGTAAGATGCCCAAATTCCAATAGCACTCAAAACTCAATGACAAGGAACTACCGGAATCCAAGAGAGCGGAAACGCTCTCACTACCTACACGTGAACAAACATAAGGGAAAGGGGATGAGGCGGGGGTGACCACGCGAGTACACCAAAGCCTGAAGGTTCGAACCCGGGTTCGCATGGCAACCCGGCGTCATCTATTATCTCTAGGAGCACGAGGCTGATCACAAGAGCGTACCAAATGAGCTGTACTGCCGCATCTGAAACGACCCCTGGTTTCCCTTTTGCTAACTTCAACGGATGTGAATAATCCGGAATCGGCCCCTACGTCGCGCAATGCAACCTCCCGACGCCCGTGGCTCTCAAGGGGTAATGCGGATGCTGCTCTAACCACATCACGGAGTTCTCCCAAGATCTCATCCTGCTTACGGAAAACAACATGCGACTTATCCGCCGCACGCATTCCCTTGAGAACGATAGAAACTAATTCGCGTTCAGGTAATTCAATCAGCAATGCCAAGGAGGCTGTGTGGACTCTATCGACATACTGATATAACTGCTCGTCACCCCGCTGCAAATCCCAAATGTGGCTTTACTCAAATTGTTTCCGAACCCCGGTGGTAAATCTTTGACTAATTACGAGTCCCCTTCATTGTTGCAAGGTAAATTCTTCGGCCATGGGTCGTATGAGGATGTTCTGCAACTCGCCTCTAGCTAGTGGATATAGCAACGACAGGATCACGTGGTGCGGAACGCGAAAAGCGGCCGCGTGCTGTTCGAGACGAACCAACAACCACAATAGATTTTCTACTTGATCAATTCGCTCTACAGTCAGGTCGGTCAGACCCTGAAAGAAATAAACCAGAGGGTTGGGCAACTTAGCAAGCACGGCATCTAACTTAACAGCCGCTGGAACAATGTTACTCCCGGCCTGGCCCCCATGTTCCCCCGGATAGCGCAAGTCACAATCTTCAAACTTCCTTCCATCCAACTCCAAGCATGTAAGCTTAAACTGCAACACGCTCACCAGAGTTCCCAACTCAGCAGCCGATTTTTTGTGACGCTCTCCCAAATCTAACGTACTCAAATCAGCCACGCTATTAGTTAAATGCGACAACTGTGCCCACACCCGACCCAACTGACTGCCACTAGGTTGGGTTCCTTCTAGGAGACCAATAGTATCCTCGAGGCCTTTAAGGGCCTCACCAAGAAATTGGATGGCCACACCTGTCTCACCGATCACTGCCGAGGTGACATCAACCGGCTGCAGCACGACAGCACGCAAACGGGCTAATAATTCTGGAACGCTGCCCTCCATTGGTTGACGCCTTACTGCCAACTCGTAAACGATGTGGTCTCTTCTCAGCAGGCCAATCCCCGGACACTGACTGCCATTATCTTAACACCTGAAACAATAACAAGCCAAAATTCGATGCCACAGACAATCGAAACAAAAGTGAAACTGACCGCAACTAGGTTGGTAAAAACAAGGGTAACCACGCTCTGCTATCAGTGAAACGCCCACTAAACCTGTGGTGTCACCGCCAGACACCACACTTGCTAGGTGGTAACTTTAAATCGGCCGCGGTCCATTAGTACATGTCGGACCCGCGTGTCGCCACTGTCAGTGATCGCAGACCGAGCGCCACCACACGGCAGGTCTCGAGAGACTTACTAGCACTCGCCCCAGTTGTACGGACGACGTAGCTTGCGATGCACACTGACGAAGCCTCGCTCATTTGCAGAGCAGATAGTTAGAATAGCCTTCAGCTAAGTCAATGGCTACGACCTAGCAAGGTGCCATTAGCAGTATACTGTCTGAAAGTATAGAGTCTCACTTGAATCGTATGAAGCATGTCTCATCAAGAACGATGTATACAAAGGATGGATTAAAGTTAAGTATTCCAGAAGCTACGTACTTTTCTTTATGGCATTCATTACGTATCCTGTTTCAGACCTCACTCCATCCTTCGTGAGTTAGCGCGTGCATCTTGGCCGCCTCTTTCAATTAGTGTGCGTAGGGTTGGCAAGTCTGCCGACACTACAAAACCCGCTGGGCAGAACACGTGATTAGGATTGTGTAAAGGGCCAGCCAGATAAGGTGGCGGTCAGTTTCACTTCAAAATTTTAATTTAATAACGCATTCAAACCAAAACGGCACGTAGCCGAACCTTTACGACTACGAGTTTCAAAATACAATTCTTTCGCTGCTGAAGGCCCCCAAACAAGAAATACTTAAAATCAACAATATAAATTCCAAGTGACTGAAGACACGTAGTGAAAATTGCAAATAAAATAATTTATATACATGTATATATCTCACAGCTAGGTAGAAAGCCTCAAGGCAAAAGTGGATAGAACAAACATATACAAGGCGCAATACAAACTGGTGAAGGCCACAATTAAATCTCAAAATTTTAAAATTACCTTAATCTTCCAAGGCAGAAGGCTGCAAGTCTTCGCTTAAGGGGAAATTTTGAGAATAAGGTTTTAATTGGCTGAAGGCCCACAATTGATTTTCCAAAAATTCAAAATACCTTAAACCTTTAAGTGTCTGACAGCGCACTAAATGAAAAGATAGCACAACAACACTAACTTTCAGCAAAATATCCACTTGCCAGAATTTAAACTTACTTATTCAGGCTGAAGGCCCTTGATTAACATGAAACATAATTTTTTTTTTCCTTTAAAGCATTGGCTATAAAAGATTACCAACAGACCACTAAACACCTATGAAAAGGGCAGTATAGACAACGGCACTCAGACTCCTCCATGGGGCGGGGTGGAGGGGGTGGTTGGGGGGGGGGAGGCGGGGAGGCCTGCCCTCGAAACATTAACATTCACCTAGGTGAGACAGGTGGTGGGCCCAACCAAGAAACAGTCACGGACTGACCGACCAAACAACTTGCTAGCCACCAATCGGTACATGAAAACTCAAAGACCAAACTGTTACAGACGTGATTATCCTGCGTCGGTGAGCCACGAAGCTCGTAGCAAACGGACAGCTCCACACACGCCTCCGACACTGCGCAGGGACCGCCAGCGGACCCAGCCGACAGCTCCGCACGAAGATATCCTCCCTGGTCTGCATCAACCGACCAACTGCCCGCTCACACCCTAACCGGAAACTATATGCACAAGACCAAAGATGGTACACGGTGCAAATATAGATACATATCGCTGCTGCCACACCTAGAAGGAGGAAGAACCACAGCATAACCGCAACAAAGGCGGGAACCAAACTCAGATAGACAGCCATGTTCAAGGAAACGCATAGTTCGAAGTGAGCACGGCTCAAATATCATCTGCATAAGCCAGGAGTTTTACTTCACTGTGTTCGAATCGGAGACCATTGTACAGATGTAAATTACTCTCCTGAACCACTTTCCCCAGTGCAAGGTTGAAGAGGACAGATGAAAGAGCGCCTCAGAAAGGATCTAGTGGCTGAAAATTTTTAACAGTTCTGTGCGGTGTGCTCGGATGCCCCGACTGAAAGACTGCTACCTGCACTAGACACATTCTAGACACAATTCACACAACAGTTTTAATGCCACACATGATAAATACTGCAGATGCTAATGTTTTGTAACAACGAATTTGTTACAGTAATTCTGATTTTCGAAGTTGAAAATTGCCACGATTTTCTTGGTTTGACTTGCTGTATGGAGATCACTAAATATTATAAAGTCTAAATAACTAATCACATCTGGATTTGCCTTTAACGTAGTATTTCTTACGCACGTAAGACTCTCTTCTCTCTCTTGTGGTCTTCAGTCCTGAGACTGGTTTGATGCAGCTCTCCATCCTACTCTATCCTGTGCAAGTTTCTTCATCTCCCAGTAACTACTGCAACCTACATCCTTCTGAATCTGCTTAGTGTATTCATCTCTTGGTCTCCCTCTACGATTTTTACCCTCCACGCTGCCCTCCAATGCTAAATTTGTGATCCCTTGATGCCTCAGAACATGTCCTACCAACCGATCCCTTCTTCTAGTCAAGTTGTGCCACAAATTTCTCTTCTCCCCAATCCTATTCAATAACTCCTCATTAGTTATGTGATCTACCCATCTAATCTTCAGCATTCTTCTGTAGCACCACATTTCAAAAGCTTCTATTCTCTTCTTGTTCAAACTATTTATCGTCCATGTTTCACTTCCATACATGGCTACACTCCATACAAATACTTTCAGAAACGACTTCCTGACACTTAAATCTGTACTCGATGTTAACAAATTTCTCTTGTTCAGAAACGCTTTCCTTGCCAGTGCCAGTCTACATTTTATATCCTCTCTACTTCGACCATCATCAGTTATTTTGCTCTCCAAACAGCAAAACTCCTTTACTACTTTAAGTGTCTCATTTTCTAATCTAATTCCCTCAGCATCACCAGACTTAATTCGACTACATTCCATTATCCTCGTTTTGCTTTTGTTGATGTTCATCTTATATTCTCCTTTCAAGACACTATCCATTCCGTTCAACTGCTCTTCCAAGTCCTTAGCTGTCTCTGACAGAATTACAGTGTCATCGCCGAACCTCAAAGTTTTTATTTCTTCTCCATGGATTTTAATACCTACTCCGAATCTTTCTTTTGTTTCCTTCACTGCTTGCTCAATATACAGATTGAATAACATCGGGAAGAGGCTACAACCCTGTCTCACTCCCCTCCCAACCACTGCTTCCCTTTCGTGTCCCTCGACTCTTATAACTGCCATCTGGTTTCTGTACAAATTGTAAATAGCCTTCCGCACCTTGTATTTTACCCCTGCCGCCTTCATAATTTGAAAGAGAGTATTCCAGTCAACATTGTCAAAAGTTTTCTCTAAGTCTACAAATGCTAGAAACGAATGGTTTGCCTTTCCTTAATCTAGCTTCTAAGGTAAGTCGTAGGGTCAGTATTGCCTCACGTGTTCCAATATTTCTACGGAATCCAAACTGATCTTCCAAGAGGTCGGCTTCTACTAGTTTTTCATTCATCTGTAAAGAATTCGCATTAGTATTTTGCAGCCGTGACTTATTAAACTGATAGTTCAGTAATTTTCACTTCTGTCAACACCTGCTTTCTTTGGGATTGGAATTATTATATTCTTCTTGAAGTCTGAGGGTATTTCGCCTGTCTCATACATCTTGCTCACCAGATGGTAGAGTTTTGTCATGACTGGCTCTCCCAAGGCTGTCAGTAGTTCTAATGGAATGTTGTCTACTTCCGGGGTCTTGTTTCGACTCAGGTCTTTCAGTGCTCTGTCAAACTCTTCACACAGTATCATATCTCGCATTTCATCTTCATCTACATCCTCTTCCATTTCCATAATACTGTCCTCAAGTACATCGCCCTTGTATAGACCCTCTACATACTCCTTCCACCTTCCTGCTTTCCCTTCTTTGCTTAGAACTGGCTTTCCATCTAAGCTCTTGATATTTATACAAGTGGTTCTCTTTTCTCCAAAGTCTCTTTAATTTTCCTGTAGGCAGCATCTATCTTACCCCTGGTGAGACAAGCCTCTACATCCTTACATTTGTCCTCTAGCCATCCCTGCTTAGCCATTATGCACTTCCTGTCGATCTCATTTTTGAGGCGTTTGTATTCCTTTTTGCCTGCTGCATTTACTGCATTTTTATATTTTCTCCTTTGATCAATTGAGTTTAATATTTCTTCTGTTCCCCAAGGATTTCTACTAGCCCTCGTCTTTTTACCTACTTGATCCTCTGGTGCCTTCACTACTTCATCCCTCAGAGCTACCCATTCTTCTTCTACTGTATTTCTTTCCCCCATTCCTGTCAATTGTTCCCTTATGCTCTCCTTGAAACTCTGTACAACGTCTGGTTCTTTCAGTTTATCTGGGTCCCATCTCCTTCAAATTCCCGCCTTTTTGCAGTTTCTTCAGTTTTAATCTACAGTTCATAACCAATAGATTATGGTCAGAGTCCACATCTGCCCCTGGAAATGTCTTACAATTTAAAACCTCGTTCTTAAATCTCTGTCTTACCTTTATATAATCTATCTGATACCTTCTAGTATCTCCAGGGTTCTTCCATGTGTACAACCTTCTTTCATGATTCTTGAACCAAGTGTTAGCTATGATTAAGTTGTGCTCTGTGCAAAATTCTACCAGGCGGCTTCCTCTTTCATTTCTTCCCCCCAATCCATATTCACCTACTACGTTTCCTTCTCTCCCTTTTCCTACTACAGAATTCCAGTCATCCATGACTATTAAATTTTTGTCTCCCTTCTCTATCTGGATAATTTCTTTTATTTCGTCATACATTTCTTCAATTTCTTCGTCATCGGCAGAGCTAGTTGTCATATAAACTTGTACTACTGTGGTAGGCGTGGGCTTCGTGTCTATCTTGGCCACAATAATGCGTTCACTATGCTGTTTGTAGTAGCTAACCCGCACTCCTATTTTTTTATTCATTATTAAACCTACTCCTGCATTACCCCTATTTGATTTTGTATTTATAACCCTGTATTCGCCTGACCAAAAGTCTCGTTCCTCCTGCCACCGAACTTCACTAATTCCCACTATATCTAACTTTAACCTATCCATATCCCTTTTTAAATTTTCTAACCTACCTGCCCGATTAAGGGATCTGACATTCCACGCTCCGATCCGTAGAACGCCAGTTTTCTTTCTCCTGATAACGACGTCCTCCTGAGTAGTCCCTGCCCGAGGATCCGAATGGGGGACTATTTTACCTCCAGAATATTTTACCCAAGAGGACGCCGTCATCATTTAACCATACAGTAAAGCTGCATGCCCTCGGGAAAAATTACGGCCGTAGTTTCCCCTTGCTTTCAGCCGTTCGCAGTACCAGCACAGCAAGGCCGTTTTGGGTATGTTACAAGGCCAGATCAGTCAATCATCCAGACTGTTGCCCCTGCGACTACTGAAAAGGCTGCTGCCCCTCAACAGATACCCCTCCGTTGTGGTTGCACCTACGGTACGGCTATCTGTATCGTTGAGGCACGCAAGGCTCCCCACCAACGGCAAGGTCCATGGTTCATGGACAGAGTTCTATGTCCACCAATCATTTGATTGAGTATATGACACAATTAATTTCAACGGATACAGCAGCAGAAATTCCAGTGTAAAAGATTTTCCATTGTTCATGGACGTGCTGAAGCAGCGGACAGGAAACATGCGCTTCCACAGTGTATCTCGATCTGTTGATTTACGTTTCTCACTTCTGTTATCACTAATGGATAAGAATAATACGTATCTTCAATAGTACCTTTATCAGCCGTTTCGGTGTCATCAAATTCTCATCTGAGCTCAGTACTGATTTCCTCTTTACATATTTCCGAAGTCAGTTGATCGGAAATCCCTGTACAAATTAATCCTCCTACTACCAGGACTTTTTTGTCTCAGTGAGTGCCACTGGCGCCATATAAGACCCCAACTAATTTGCAACGGATATGTGGGCAGTATTTTAATGAATCAACATAAAAACATATATTACAGTTATTCAAGTCAGCAGTAATGATACTTTTTCATAAACATTACGTTCAAGAAATATAAATATATTTCGATTGGGTTCAGACTAACCCCAGTGGTACTCAGTGCAAAAAACCGTGAGTAAATGTTAATGTGTAGTAAAAATAAAACTGAACAAAACATCATTAGATACAATTGATTCAGAAAAAGAAAGTCTTATGTTTTGAAAACATTAGCTTCGAGAATAAGAGAGTTATGAGTTTTCAATGCGCTTATGGGATTATATTGACCCCAGTGTTTCTACAAAGAGTATAACAAAAGCTGAAGCAAGAAACCCTAACGATGAGTAAAAAAATAAGTGGGAAATAATATTTTTATTGATACAGGTGTCTCGTATGACATGTGTTCAACATAGTATTATCATTCTATTTTCATAAACGTTACATTCAACACAGAAACAAATAATTTAAGTTAGCGTAATACTGAGCACAGTGGTACTACTCTGTATAAATATCGAAAACAATCGTTTTGAAAAGAAGGGGGATATACATTTTTAATGCGCTTTTGTGGTCACATTGACCCCATTTAGGAGTGTTAGTGAAAATAATAAATAAAATGTATAATTGTCATCAGCCCGAAAGTTGGTTTGAACACCACAGTGCTTTGTCTGGAATGGTTCTGCTATTCCTCCGGCCTCTGAACTGACTTACATTTTCTCGGTCAGTTAAGGCTTTTTTAAATAACATATATACGACGACCAACAAGCACACGAAAATGGGACAGCAAAATATGTTTGGATGACCAAATATAAGAAATTTGATGCTTAGTTTTTCTTCACTAACAGAGCGAAAATAAGTGCTGCAACAGTCATTAGGCTGATTATAGTTTAAACTTAAATCACAAAATAGCGGGAGAGAAGGTGAATTGACTATTTGAGGATGGGTCCTATTTCATATGAGTCACTTCCGCCGGTTCACTTCAGTATGATGGTCCACAATTTTGGACGGCGCACAAATAGATACTGCAGCACAGCGAGGTGGCGGTCGGCTCACATGGAGCGCGCGTCGTCGCCTCGGACCGCGGGGACAAAAACACGGCGCCGGCTGTGTCGTATCCGGCCGCCATCAATCACGGGATTCAATCAGGATTTGGCCCGCTCCGCGGCCGGCCGACGCGGGCATCAGCGCCACGCAGCGGCGCTCCGGGCAACTTCCGTCTGAAGCTCGAAGCTGCGACTGCCACGAACGGTGGCAGTAGCTAGGTTCTCCATCGTCAGCAAGAGCCAGACACTCGCAGTTTATGCTGGTTGCTTACGTTCATTCGACGTTCTGTTCTATATTACGTTCATTAGACGTTCTGTTCTATAATACTGAAAGCGGTTGCGACGTGAAAATGTCTATTCGCTAGGGGTCGAACTCTCTACCAAAATACCGTCAGATCTGAATCGCGTGCAGTGCTACCAATTTAGAATTTTACGCCTAAATAAGAATGTTTTCACGTGATTTTGCATCAAAAAATTCGGTTCTGAATATATCATATTTTTTTAGCATTTTTTTCTGCTGAGTCAACGATAGTGTGTTTCTTGTTCAATACCAGGAACGTTTTAGTTTCCACTGCGCCGCAGCATTGCTTTATGAACATCCAACATTCCATCATGTGTCATAATGTCATAATTGTGGGACATCCTAAGTGGTTCGTTGTCATAGCGTAGGGGAGTACCACAAGTTCAGGGCCAAAATACACATATATATAAATATACATAGATATTCCGAAAGCCAAGATCGGTGTCGGAAATTATGTGTTGACCTTGTTGTTCGATAGTAGCTAATTCATGAGTGATGGTAATGTCAGATTAGTGACTGCGAAATGCAGCCAGCATTATCGATCAGTGTTGGAGATGACGTCCGAGTTTAAAAAAAGGCTTCCACCCATCGCAAACGGTCCCACAAAAGTGTACTGTAAGTAATGAAACTGCAGTATTTTGGCTAAATATCTTTAAAACATCTTTCACCTTAGAAACGCGTCAAAAGTTTCGTCCATTAAAAGGTCAAGCAAAGACTGAGTTCCAGAAAATAAAAAATAAAAATTTAAAATGCAAAACACTGAAAGCGCACTAGCTATTTTACATGTGAGGTTTTACTACTTCATTTTCCACAAATTCGTAAGAAAACATTGGAATATAGCCAAAGTGTTGCCTTAGAAATGCACGGATCAGAGTGTATATATATATATATATGTTGTTGTTATTGTTGTGGTCTTCAGTCCTGAGACTGGTTTGATGCAGCTCTCCATGCTACTCTGTCCTGTGCAAGCTTTTTCATCTCCCAGTACCTACTGCAACCTACATCCTTCTGAATCTGCTTAGTGTATTCATATCTTGGTCTCCCTCTACGATTTTTACCCTCAACTCTGCCCTCCAATACTAAATTGGTGATCCCTTGATGCCTCAGAACATGTCCTACCAACCGATCCCTTCTTCTGGTCAAGTTGTGCCACAAACTTCTCTTCTGCCCAATCCTATTCAATACTTCCTCATTAGTTATGTGATCTACCCATCTAATCTTCTGCATTCTTCTGTAGCACCACATTTCGAAAGCTTCTATTCTCTTCTTGTCCAAACTATTTATCGTCCATGTTTCACTTCCATACATGGCTACACTCCATACGAATACTTTCAGAAATGACTTCCTGACACTTAAATCAATACTGGATGTTAACAAATTTCTCTTCTTCAGAAACGCTTTCCTTGCCATTGCCAGCCTACATTTTATTTCCTCTCTACTTCGACCATCATCAGTTATTTTACTCCCCAAATAGCAAAACTCCTTTACTCCCTTAAGTGCCTCATTTCCTAATCTAATTCCCTCAGCGTCACCCGACTTAATTAGACTACGTTCCATTATCCTTGTTTTGCTTTTGTTGATGTTCATCTTATATCCTCCTTTCAAGACACTGTCCATTCCATTCAACTGCTCTTCCAAGTCCTTTGCTGTCTCTGACAGAATTACAATGTCATCGGCGAACCTCAAAGTTTTTATTTCTTCTCCATGAATTTTAATACCTACTCCGAATTTTTCTTTTGTTTCCTTTGCTGCTTGCTCAATATACAGATTGAACAACATCGGGGAGAGGCTACAACCCTGTCTTACTCCCTTCCCAACCACTGCTTCCCTTTCATGTCCCTCGACTCTTATAACTGCTATCTGGTTTCTGTACAAATTGTAAATAGCCTTTCGCTCCCTGTATTTTACCCCTGCCACCTTTAGAATTTGAAAGAGAGTATTCCAGTCAACATTGTCAAAAGCTTTCTCTAAGTCTACAAATGCTAGAAACGTAGGTTTGCCTTTTCTTAATCTTTCTTCTAAGATAAGTCGTAAGGTCAGTATTGCCTCACGTGTTCCAGTGTTTCTACGGAATCCAAACTGATCTTCCCCGAGGTTGGCTTCTACTAGTTTTTCCATTCGTCTGTAAAGAATTCGTGTTAGTATTTTGCAGCTGTGACTTATTAAGCTGATAGTTCGGTAATTTTCACATCTGTCAACACCTGCTTTCTTTGGGATTGGAATTATTATATTCTTCTTGAAGTCTGAGGGTATTTCGCCTGTTTCATACATCTTGCTCACCAGATGGTAGAGTTTTGTCAGGACTGGCTCTCCCACGGCCGTCAGTAGTTCCAATGGAATATTGTCTACTCCGGGGGCCTTGTTTCGACTCAGGTCTTTCAGTGCTCTGTCAAACTCTTCACGCAGTATCGTATCTCCCATTTCATCTTCATCTACATCCTCTTCCATTTCCATAATATTGTCCTCAAGTGCATCGCCCTCGTATAGACCCTCTATATACTCCTTCCACCTTTCTGCTTTCCTTTCTTTGCTTAGAAGTGGGTTTCCATCTGAGCTCCTGATATTCATACAAGTCGTTCTCTTATCTCCAAAGGTCTCTTTAATTTTCCTGTAGGCGGTATCTATCTTACCCCTAGTGAGATAGGCCTCAACATCCTTACATTTGTCCTCTAGCCATCGCTGCTTAGCCATTTTGCACTTCCTGTCGATCTCATTTTTGAGACGTTTGTATTCCTTTTTGCCTGTTTCACTTACTGCATTTAGCGGATATATATATATATATATATATATATATATATATATATATATATATATATATATATATATATGTGTGTGTGTGTGTGTGTGTGTGTGTGTGTTCCAAATCTGCTCCTAAACCACATGCCCGATTTCAGCCAAACTTGGTACACGTATCCCTTACCGTCAGGCAAGAATCGTAGTGGGGGGAAGAACGAGCTACCTATCACAGTCCGGGACACACGACGTGATAAACAATGAGATGCGTTAAAAGCTGCCGCATCATGCACAACGTTTAAATTTGTTGCTTCTGTGCTACCAACTCGGTTCACAATAAATTTCGAAGACTATATCCACTAAATGCACCTACAAAACTATATCATGGTGCCACGCATAGTTCACGAGATATGACATCATAAACACTGAGCTACGTGAAAAAATGCCGCATCTTGCATGAAGAATTAATACATTTATACTTTGCTACTAATAAACTCCTACAGTCAAGTCCACTGAAAGAAATCCTGACATCTGGCAGCGCTTTTGGCAGCTTTCAGCTGCGAAATGCAATTACGACTGTAGGCGTAAACGATAGCCGTGTATAGAACTGTGAAATAGCTTCGCCATAGAGACGTTTACCAAATCGCATTTTAGACACGGATAGCAGCGGCGCCCAACGCACAGAAACTGTACAAGATCATTTTTCTTAATTTGGGTACTGTACTTATACATTTATACATTATGCATATTTCTTTGTACGATTGTTGCCGACCGCTGAGGCCGAGCGGTTCTAGGCGCTTCAGTCTGGAACCGCGCGACCGCTGCGGTCGCAGGTTCGAATCCCGCCTCGGGCGTGGATGTGTGTGATATCCTTAGGTTAGTTAGGTTTAAGTAGTTCGAAGTTCAAGGGGACTGATGACCTCAGAAGTTAAGTCCCATAGTGCTCAGAGCCATTTGTACCATTTGTACGATTGTTCCATAATTTCAAAGCTATTTTCACGAATACATGGAAACAAAACTTTTCAACTCAAACACAGTTTTTCCGTTGAAATTGGCGAAATGAATACCCGGGAAATGCCGGGTTTGTCAGTTAGTGTGTAAATGTGAACGTATTGACGCCACATTTTTTTTCGAGAATTAGCAGACGACATTGGATATCAGGAATTCAGAGTATTAATTAACGAATCAACGGATGTTTCTGTGAGTAAACTACACTGCAACGCCAAAGAAACGGGTACAGGCATGTGGTTTCAGAGATATGTAAACAGGAAGAATACGGCGCTGCGATCGGCAAAGCCTATATAAGACAACAAGTGTTTGGCACAGTTGTTAGATCGGTTACTGCTGTTACAATGGCAGGTTATCAAGATTTAAGTGAGCTTGTACGTGGTGTTATAGTCAGTGCACGAGCGATGGGACACAGCATCTCCGAGGTAGTGACGAAGTGGTAATTTTCCCGTACGACCATTTCACGAGTGTTCCGTGAATGTCAGGAATCCGGTAATACATCATGTTTCTGACATCGCTACTGCTGGAAAAATATCCTGGAACAGCGGCACCAACGATGACTGAAGAGAACGAACCATTCAACGAAGCATCATCGATATGGCCTTTTCAGAACTGGCTGGATTTACAACAAAATTATTAACTATGTGACATTTTAACGCGGACACTAAGTGTGTATTCAGCCAAGTTAACTTGGTTAAAACTAAAATCAGGAACAGCAGTTATAGACGTAAAATTGAAAAGGTTGAACAAATGCTATCACATTTCCAATGTCCTGGCCCTCGTCTTATGCAAGACAGGAACAAACAAGACATATAGGTCCAAGTCTTCTGCACCAAACCCACCGGCTGCATCTTTTCGACAAGATACAAATGACGGTCTAAATATTTTATTTATGTGACCCAAAATGACTGAGTTTAATGTTATTAAGACTCAGGCTATAGACATTATCCAAAATGTTAGTATAAAATTATTTCATTTTAATTATAAAATGTTGATATATATAGACACATAAAAAAAGTTTTGCATCACCTCGATTCCGAGAGTTTCGGAACCTGTACAGAAAATTGGAATAGAAATCAACACAAACATCATATCCACCCCTCTTATTGCTCATGAAAACAACACACTGCATGTTGTACCACCATACAGCGAGACCATCAGAGGTGGTGGTCAAGATTGCTGTACACACAGGTAACTCTAATACCCAGTAGGACGTCCTCTTGCATTGATGCATATCTGCATTCGTTCATCAAGGCACTGTTGGTCCACATTATACCACTCCTTAACGGCGATTCTGCGTAGATCACTCAGAGTGGTTGGTGGGTCAACGTCGTCCATAAATAACCCTTTTCAATCTATCTCAGATATGTTCGATAGGGTTTGTCTGGAGAACATGCTGGCCACTCTAGTCGAGCGATGTCGTTATCCTGGAGGACGTCATTCACGAGATGTGCACGATGGGGACACCAATTGTCGTCCATGAAGACGAATGCCTCACCAATAGCTGCAGATATGGTTGCACTATCGGTCGGAGGATGGCATTCACGTATCGTACAGCCGTTACGGCGCCTTCCATGACCATCAGCGGCGTACGTCGGCCCCACATAATGCCACCCGCGAACAGCAGGGAACCTCCACCTATCTGCACTCGCTGCACAGTGCGTCTAAGGCGTTCAGGTGTCCGTGATGCCTCTCATCGATGAAGAGAACGTGATGCCAATCCTGAGCGGTCCACTCGGCATGTTGTTGGGCCCTTCCGTACCGCTCTGCATGGTGTCGTGGTTGCAAAGATGGACCTCGCCATGGACCTCCGGGGTGAAGTTGCGCATCATGCAGCCTATTGCGCACAGTTTGAGTCGTAACGCGACGTCCTGTGGCTGCACGAAAAACATTATTCAATATGGTGGCGTTGCTGCCAGGGTTCCTCCGAGCCATAAGCAGTTGGTAGCGGTCTCCCACTGCAGTAGTAGCCCTTGGGCGGCCTGAGCGAAGCATGTCATCGACAGTTCTTGTCTCTCCGTATCCCCTCCATGTCCGAACAACACCGCTTTGGTTCACTCCGAGACGCCTGGACACTTCCCTTGTCGAGAGCCCTTCCTGGCACAAAGTAACAATGCGGACGCGATCGAACCGCGGTATTGACCGTCTAGGCGTGGTTGAACTACAGACAACACGAGCCGTGTACTTCCTTCCTGATGGAATGACCGGAACTGATCGGCTGTCGGACCCCCTCCGTCTAATAGGTGCTGCTCATGCATGGTTGTTTACATCTTCGGCCGGGTTTAGTGACATCTCTGAACAGTCAAAGGGATTGTGTCTGTGAAACAATACCCACAGTCAACGTCGATCTTCAGGAGTTCTGGGAACCGGGGTGATGCAAAAGTGTTTTTGGGGTATGTAAACCGGCGTAAAATATTCGGATTAAACTGATGAGTTTGGTGATCATTAATGTCCTCTGTGAAGCATATGTAATAGAGAAAAATTAATAAGTACTGATCCCTATGTATAACGCGAAATGGTATGTAAATATTGTTGATATGCATTTTAGAGCACATGTTTGCTGGACATTTTTTTCTTGTTTTGGTCAATACTGCCACTTCCCAAACTATGGAATGCAAAGAGCTTTCAGTAGAAGAGACTTGTTTGGCAGTATCGAAGATGAGAAATTGCTATAAGCTCTTAACGTGTACATTTTCGACCCTATGTTTACTGAGACTTTTTTGTTTCTAGTATCATGTGCTTTCAGCTGTATGCATTTACGCCATTAATTATGATACACCCAGAATAGACACTAAACTAGAAAAATATTGAACAATAAACGTTCTGGACCACTTTATAAGACTGAGTGAAGTGGGACACAGTGAACGTGCTAAACTGAAAGTACGCGCTGTTAGTCCCACATGGGACAAAGTAATTACTGTGGATGTGAGAATTCCTGGAACGATTTTTTCGTCCTGATATGTAAGTGAGCATGTTATCCACAGTGGTAACTACGGTGCACTTCACTTTTGACACGCCCTGTGGTGGACGTAAGCAGATGGTGGCGAAGACCAGTGAAGTTAAAGTGATTGTTGGCAGACTGTTTCGGAGAGCGCCAGCAAGAGTAATTCAAACTTCACTGCCAGCCCGCTGGCGGCCAACCCACAGTATACCATATAACCTGACCCACGTACATGTCCTGATGAACACGCGTGTTAGCATGAAATAAACTTTTCTTAATGTATAGCTATATGTGTGATGCTATCTAAATATACACTCCTGGAAATGGAAAAAAGAACACATTGACACCGGTGTGTCAGACCTACCGTACTTGCTCCGGACACTGCGAGAGGGCTGTACAAGCAATGATCACACGCACGGCACAGCGGACACACCAGGAACCGCGGTGTTGGCCGTCGAATGGCGCTAGCTGCGCAGCATTTGTGCACCGCCGCCGTCAGTGTCAGCCAGTTTGCCGTGGCATACGGAGCTCCATCGCAGTCTTTAACACTGGTAGCATGCCGCGACAGCGTGGACGTGAACCGTAAGTGCAGTTGACGGACTTTGAGCGAGGGCGTATAGTGGGCATGCGGGAGGCCGGGTGGACGTACCGCCGAATTGCTCAACACGTGGGGCGTGAGGTCTCCACAGTACATCGATGTTGTCGCCAGTGGTCGGCGGAAGGTGCACGTGCCCGTCGACCTGGGACCGGACCGCAGCGACGCACGGATGCACGCCAAGACCGTAGGATCCTACGCAGTGCCGTAGGGGACCGCACCGCCACTTCCCAGCAAATTAGGGACACTGTTGCTCCTGGGGTATCGGCGAGGACCATTCGCAACCGTCTCCATGAACCTGGGCTACGGTCCCGCACACCGTTAGGCCGTCTTCCGCTCACGCCCCAACATCGTGCAGCTCGCCTCCAGTGGTGTCGCGACAGGCGTGAATGGAGGGACGAATGGAGACGTGTCGTCTTCAGCGATGAGAGTCGCTTCTGCCTTGGTGCCAATGATGGTCATATGCGTGTTTGGCGCTGTGCAGGTGAGCGCCACAATCAGGATTGCATACGACCGAGGCACACAGGGCCAACACCCGGCATCATGGTGTGGGGAGCGATCTCCTACACTGGCCGTACACCACTGGTGATCGTCGAGGGGACACTGAATAGTGCACGGTACATCCAAACCGTCATCGAACCCATCGTTCTACCATTCCTAGACCGGCAAGGGAACTTGCTGTTCCAACAGGACAATGCACGTCCGCATGTATCCCGTGCCACCCAACGTGCTCTAGAAGGTGTAAGTCAACTACCCTGGCCAGCAAGATCTCCGGATCTGTCGCCCATTGAGCATGTTTGGGACTGGATGAAGCGTCGTCTCACGCGGTCTGCACGTCCAGCACGAACGCTGATCCAACTGAGGCGCCAGGTGGAAATGGCATGGCAAGCCATTCCACAGGACTACATCCAGCATCTCTACGATCGTCTCCATGGGAGAATAGCAGCCTGCATTGCTGCGAAAGGTGGATATACAATGTACTAGTGCCGGCATTTTGCATGCTCTGTTGCCTGTGTCTATGTGCCTGTGGTTCTGTCAGTGTGATCATGTGATGTATCTGACCCCAGGAATGTGTCAATAAAGTTTCCCCTTCCTGGGACAATGAATTCACGGTGTTCTTATTTCAATTTCCAGGAGTGTAGATAGCTAAAGTCCTCGTGCCAGTGCAGACTATGACAGGAATTACATTAATTAATGATGTCATGTGTTGTGTCTGTGTGACTCTTGCCTCCGATATCTTGGGCCAAGCATGTAGGCATCAGCCTTCATTCACTAGCGTAATTTCGTTAGTTGAATAATAATTAGTTCAGATAATAACTTATTTTATTTCAAGGAGTTTGACACTGTATCCTAATGATAAACGTTAACAGGAATCTCTTTGCAGCTCATCAGAATTTCGTAGCACTACGTTGACTAGAGCATTCGATCATATGCCGACAGCCACAGATCGGCTCTTTTTAACGTATAAATCTTGTTCTAAAAGTAAATTTACTTTTTATGCAGTAGATAATAATCAGATTTCTCTATGTCAAAGTTCATTCAGCGTGGCAGTTCAAATATTTCGCGCGTAGTCCATTATCGACGTCCTGCTAACGAAGTATTTTACGCCCGGGCATGAACAGCTGATGAAAAGATATACAGAGTTTGCATTCTAACTTTCAATGAAATTAATCAGTTAAGGAATTATTTTAAATTTTAGCAGTTCTGCATCTATTAGAAGCCAAATTAGGTTCTTTAAACTTACGTAAAGGGGCTGCTAATTATAACGTTTTCGCCTTCCCATATCTTAAATACAAATTCAAACTTTAATCAAAGAGAATGTTGAGTCACAGTTCTCCTATTTACGTAAACGTTATAGTAGCTCAGCAAATGGACGCTATACGGGACACGGTAATTCAATGTCTTCTTCGAATTCTACCTGAATTACTCACAGCGGAACTTGTTCCTACGATTCCTTGATCAGGAATTTGCCGATCTTCGACATTTAATTCCCAATCCTGCATGTCATCCTCTTCACAATAATCAGAACTTTACTGAACTTATTCAGCGTCATTGGTTTTTCGAATAAATTATTAAAGTTGAAATATTCACTTTTCCTGCAAGAAACACTATTTAAAAAAAGGAAAAAAATCTAGTGGCGCCTCGAAATTATCTCTTCGCTTAGCATAATTTCGCCATCTTGTGGCGCTTAACTTCCAGTTAAGATTCCTACTAAATAAAACTTCACACGCTTTTCTGTTTAAATTACTAAAAAGGAAAGGAGTCCAGGCACATCAACTTTGGCAATCCTATTTTCGGAGCACATTCTTTACATACGTTCCTTAACTGGAGTTCGTGATCTATTATCGTGTTATTTCTTGAATTCTTTATGCTGATTTTCCTTTCTTTGTTTGCCTTTTTATGCTTTACTGGATGTTATTGTCTCAAACAGGTTACGATACATGGCAAGGAAATTACACAATACAATTACAAAACCTGAAATTTTACAAACAAGGTATAAAACACAAAATATTTTAAGATACCATCTATTTTTTGTAATGTTTCATACAGTCATGTTTATACGTCCTGTAATACTTTATGTTATTGTGTCAATGTTGCAGGCATTTATGAATTCAAGTTAAAGGCTGAGGACTGTACGTCCATCCCAGATTTTCGCCTCTTTTTTTCAAGGGACCGCGCCGAAATAGGTGGACGAGCAATTTTTAATCGAGGCAAAGTTTGAACACAGGCCTCAGTGAAGCGGCAAAGGCAAACGCCAAGAATGAAAAAGTTAATTATGAAATGCCTAAACAAATTACAAAGAGCCACCACTGAATGAATGACAGGCAATATCTGTGTAACGACAAATGACTCATGTAATCAAAAATTCACTTATAACCATGAACTTTTTCAATGACGATCAAACTGAACAGTAGCTGAATGTTGTTCTCAAAAATAAACATATAGTGTTAAGTCAACATCCAAGGAGGTTTTTATGGCGTCACAAATTTTTCCCTGAATTTTATTAATGTCGGTATATAGAAACAGACACTGTAAAATGCTCAAACGAATGCACTGTCACTTGACCAACATTCGACAATGACAGTCCGGAGTCTCGCGCAAGATTCTGGCCACGCGGAGACGACAGTTTGTGGCACACACTGTGTTCACTCGCGTCGTAGCTTTTTGAGCCCGGCAAAGCATCTACTCGTGTTTCATATAGGATTTTTTATACCTGATACTGCACATAAAAGTCTTTAATATTAATGACTCTGGTATTTGGTTTCACTGCTTGGATTACATCAAGTGTTTTGACTGGGTCACTGTGATGTCGAAACTATTCGCTTTGTATAAGTCCAGGATAGCTATCGTTTCAATGAGTGTGTGGTCTTTTTACCCGGATATTTCATAGATCAACTTGATTTACATATATTGCTGAGACAAAACATTATGACTACTGCCCACCGAGACGCTAAATGCCGCCTAGTGCCGTTGCGGGCACGTGATGTGGTAAGAGAAATATATAAGCGGAGCAAACGCGGACGGGGGATCACCCTAGCGAAGATATGGGCTGCAAATGGGGAAATCCATTGAGATAAGCGACTTTGACAAAGGGCAGATTATTATCACGCAGAGACAGTGAACGAGTATCTCGAAAACGGCGAAGCTGGTCGAATGTTCACGTGCTGCTGTCGTTATCATCTATGAAAAGAGATAGAAGGACAGTGAAACTACCACTAGGCTCTAAATGGTTAGACGTCCACGACTCTTCACAGAACGTGGGATTCGGAAGCTTGTCTGCTCTGTAAAATGCGATACATGGTATTCTGTGGCATCTCTGCCAAACGAGCACAGTGCTGGTGCAAACACAAATGTTTCGGAGCACATCGTTCATCATACATTGTTGAACATGGAGCTCCGCAGCAGACAACCCCTATCTGTTCACATGTTGACCCAACGACTTCGTCGGTTACGATTGCAGTGGGCACGAAACCATCGAGATTCGACCGTCGATCAGTGGAAATGTGTCGGCTCTTCGGAAGAATCACATTTTGCAAAACTATGTCGATGGTCGTCTCCATAAACGCCGTCATCGAGGTGAACGGCAACTCGAATCGTGCAGCGCGCAACGGAAGTAGGCTGGTGGAAGCAGTATTATGCTAAGGGAGACTTTTCTCCTGCGCTTGCTTGGGACCTGTGGTAGTAATCGAAGACATGCTAACTGCTGAGAACCACCTGTATCCCTCCATGCTTGATGTCTTCCCCGACGGCAATGTTATATTTCAGCAGTACAGTTGTCAGTGAAACTTCCTGGCAAGTTAAAACTGTGTGCTGGACCGAGACTCGAACTTGGGATCTTTGCCTTTCGCAGGCCAGTGCTCTACCAACTGAGCTACCCAAGCACGACTCACGCCTCGTCCTGACAGCTTTACTTCTGCCAGTACCTCGTCTCCTGCTTTCCAAACTTCACAGAAGCTCTCCTGCGAGAGGGAGAGCTTGCGTAGCTCAGTCGTGCTTGGGTAGCTCAGTTGGTAGAGCACTTGCCTGAGAAAGGCAAAGGTCCCGAGTTCGAGTCTCGGTCCGGCACACAGTTTTAATCTGCCAGGAAGTTTCATATCAGCGCACACTCCGCTGCAGATTGAAAATCTCAGTCTGGAAACAATTGTCAGTGTTTCGGAGCCAGAACCGTGCTACAGTGGTTTGAGGAGCATTATAGTCAACTCATGTTGATGTCTCGAGGGCCAAATTCGCCTGATGTAAATCGTATGGAACCCATCTGGGTCGCTATCGAGCGCCATCACCGCTTGCGCAAATCCCAATTACTTGGGCGAATTACATAACCTGTGCGTAGACATCTGATACCCCATGCCTCCGCCGACCGGTGTGGCCGTGCGGTTCTAGGCGCTTCAGTCTGGAACCGCGCTACCGCTACGGTCGCAGGTTCGAATCCTGCCTCGGGCATGGATGTGTGTGATGTCCTTAGGTTAGTTAGGTTTAAGTAGTTCTAAGTTCAAGGGGACTGATGACCGCAGAAGTTAAGTCCCATAGTTCTCAGAGCCATTTGAACCATTTTGAACCAAAGTGCGTGAACTCGTACGATCTGATCGAAGATTATCTGTGAAAAGATTGCAGAAGAACTGAACATCAATCCAGAAAAGGTTCGTCTAATAATAACTGAAGATCTTGGTATGAGAAAGATTTGTGCAAAAATGGCCCCCAAAAATCTCACACCACAACAGCGAGAGACACGGAAAAGTGTGGGAGCGGGTCTGTTAGAGCAAATGGAAATCAATCCAGAATTGTTGAGCCGTGTTATCACTGATGATGAAAATTGGTTTTTTTCAGTACGATCCAGAGACAAAACGCCCAAGTTCGCAATGGTGCTCAAAGGGATCGCACAGACCAAAAAAGAACTCGCATGTCAAAGTCAAAAGTGAAATGCATGCTTGTGTGCTTCTTTGATTCCAAGGGAATTGTTCGTAGAGAGTGGGTGCCTCCTGGACAAACAGTTAACCAATATTATTACAAAGAAATTTTAGAAAGACTTCGTAAAAGAGTTCTTCGTGTCTGTGCCAATATTGCTGATAATTGGATTCTGCATCACGATAATGCGCCATCCCATACTGCTCTGTCAGTACAGCAATTTTTAACCTCAAAACAAATTTCAGTACTACCACAGCTACCTTATTCACCAGATATCGCTCCATGCGACTTTTTTCTATTTCCAATAGTCAAATCGGCGGTCAAGGGACACCATTTTCAAACAGCACAAGATGCCCAAAAAGCTGTCACGAGGGTCTTGGAGGATATTACAGATGATGAGTTCCAGAACTGTTACCATCAATGGCAGAAGCGCTGGAAAAGTATGTGCAATCAGAATGGAACTACTTTGACGGAGACAACACTAAACTTGACTAAAACGGAAAGCAACATTTTTTTCACCTCAGTCTGATTACTTTATTGTCGCGTCTCGTATATAACATAAACTGAAACGCCAAAGAAACTGGACGCAGGCATGCGCATTCAAATACAGAGATATGTAAACAGGCAGAATACGGCGCTGCGGTCGGCAACACCTATATAAGACAACAAGTGTCTGGCGCAGTTGTTAGATCGGTTGCTGCTGCTAGAATAGCAGGTTATCAAGATTTAAGTGAGTTTGAACATAGTGTTATAGTCGGCGCTCGAGCAATGGGACACAGCATCTCTGAGGTAGCGATGAAGTGGGGATTTTCCCGTACGACCATTTCACGAGTGTACCGTGAATATCAGGAATGTCCACTAGCGTACCCTTGATGAGTGCACGACACAAGGCTTTACGCCTCTCCTGGGCTCGTCAACACCGACATTGGACGTTGATGACTGGAAACATGTTGCCTGGTCGAACGAGTATCGCTTCAGATTGTATCGACGCATGGACATAAGATGGTGTGGGCTCTGTAATGGTGTGGGGCGCGTTCAGTTGGAGTCTTATGGGGCCCCTGATATGTTTAGTCACGACTCTGGCAGCTGGAACTTACGTAAGCATCCTGTCTGATCACCTGCATCCACTCATGTCCAGTGTTCGTTCCGCCGCGCAGGATTAGCCGAGCGGTCTAAGGCGCTGCAGTCATGGACTCATGGACTATGCGGCTGGTCCCGGCGGAGGTTCGAGTCCTCCCTCGGGCATGGGTGTGTGTGTTTGTCCTTAGGATAATTTATATTAAGCAGTGTGTAAGCTTAGGGGTTGATGACCTTAGCAGTTAAGTCCCATAAGATTTCACACACATTTTTGAACATTGTTCGTTCCGACGGACTTGGGCAATTCCAGCAGGACAATGCGACACCCCACTCGCCCCGAATTGCTACAGAGTGGCTCCAGAAACACTGTTCTGAGTTGAAACACTTCCGCTGGCCACCAAACTCCCAAGACATGGACAGTATTGGGCAAATCTAGGATGCCTAGCAACCTGCTGTTCAGAAGAAATCTTACTTTTACGGATTTATGGACAACCCCACAGGATTCATGGTGTCATTTTCCTCCAGCACTACTTCAGACATTAGTCTAATCGATGTCACACCGTTGTGCGCTGGCGGGGGCGCTACACGATATTAGGCAGGTATACCACTTCCTTTGGCTCTTCATTGTAGAAGATGATGAAAGTTTCATGATCCCTGTACATATTTCTTTAGATCTTTATGAGGATACAGTCCTCTTACTCTGTTTCAGTCTGGATATGCCAGTAAACAACTTCCATCATAATACCTACATTTCCTGTCTCCTGTTTGAATATGGATATGCCAGTAAATAACTTCCATCATAATATCTATGCTTACCGACCCTCTTTTGGTTCTGGAAATCGATTAGGTGGCACGGCAATATGTTTCATGTAGTTTTACTTGCATATGTTATACGTAACCTTTGTTTACACTGGATTCTTCATTGGATACCTGTAATTATTTGTACAAGAGACTACAGAGCTCATTCCTTTGTTGTTCATTTAAATATCCAGATTCTAGCATCTTACCCTGTTATTCTACATTAAGATCTTGCATATCATTAATGTTACTGGTGCACTTTGTGTCATCAGCTTGAGTAACGGAAAGATTACCTATTAAGTGTGTTCCAGTATCCACAAACTTAACCTTTGCCTCTGGCAAAATTTGCCATGTTTAGCTTTCATCTTAACCAAGTCCAGAACCAACACTTCGCCATCCACTTTAATAGCATTTAGCTATAGAGAGGTCGATTTTTGCACACACACACACACGCACCCTCTTATAGAAATCCAATTCCTAATAAACGGCTAGTCTACAGATTCTTCATCACCAAGAACGTGCATTAATTTGCTTAAATAGCTTGAGGGAAAGTACATTTACTGACGCACCTGTGTCTATAATTATTATGGTAGATTCACTACCTACTACAGCTGCAAATGTAGCTTGGACTATAGTGTCATTTTCTTCCTTACAGCAGTTCTCATCAGAAAGTAACTCATTACCTTCATTATATCTGATCTAATTGATCTGTTCTGTAGTTTTGCCCCCTACACTATTCCCGACCACTACTTGAGGGTGCGAAATTAGTTTGTTGAATTGCTGTTAGATGGTTTATTACTTTCGATAACTTCATTAAGTCTCATCAGTTGCTTTTGTGCTCTTCAGTTCGGATTTTCACTGCTAGTATTATAACTGTTATTATTTTGGGTTTAATTTTGATTTGAATTCTGCGAACTACTGCTCTGTGGTACAGGATACTTTTGACAGTTACTTTGGACATTACCTTGGCAACCATCTGACCTCGTGTTGTTATTATTATGGTTATTATTATTATTATTTTGCTACCCATCACCGTATCTATTATCGTACCGCCTCTTTTTGCAAAATGGTAGTATGTTAGAACCGTCATTAGCGTAGTTATTTCTAGAATTTTTTGAGGTGAGGATGTACCGTTACCATTACCATTGCGAATACGGCTAAGGCTATTATCATCATTATTATCATAATTATTATTATTACTGTTATTACCATTACTATACTGCCGTGGATACTCTTTACCGTTATTGTGACAATTTCCATGAGTCCACGTTTTGGTGTCCTCGTATACCAATTCAACTGAATCACCTAATGACATGAATTATCTTGTGTCAGTTTCAGACGCACGAAACAACTTATCTTTCAGGATCGGAGGCAGTTTTGCATTGTGAATTCGGATTATGTCTTTCGTTGTTATTGGGTCATCTCAGTACCCTCTTTTATTTATGTATTTTTTGAAACATTTGAGTAATGTTCCCTGCTTACTACTGTAACCTTCTAGGGAATAAACTTCTTTACGTAATCTTTCTTGAATCATGGAGACCAATATCTGGCAACAGAAGTTCTTTCAAATTGATCGTAACTTTCACATCGATCTATTATTTCCGATGCTCAGGTGGCCCCATCACCGTGAATATGTGAAACTACAAATTGTATCTTCCGAGTGTCTGTCCATGATCTGTGCAGCACCCTTCGAAACCTCCTTACGAAAATTACTGTATGAGCTCCCCCTTTCTTATCGGATACGTACACTGGACATTGAGGTTGCCTTAGAAGACTTTATGCACCAGAATCGTGGATAAAGCATTCGCTGCTCCCGTCTTGCACTGCGAGTAGTTTGTATAAGGATTTTTACAATAATTCACTTCCCAACACAACATTTCGGGTTGCAGTGGAGCAAAGTATTCATCTTTGTTGCTGATTACTGCTGCTGGAATTTCGCCTGTATTATTGCATACAGCTGACAGCTCTTGCTGTACTTTCTTCACTGAGCTTCAACACCTTGTTTCCGTCTCGGAAGTTTGAGTGTTAACATAGATTTTATTTGAACTAATTCTTTTGACTTCATCGTTATCATCTTGGTCAAAACCTCTGCACCTGGATTTTGCATTGAGGTGCGTAATTAATATTTTAATGTTTCGTTAACTTGGGCATCTTTTTTATGCAACCGTTAACAAATTCGGTGTTAATTATATCGCTTTCTGTAGTTCAACAGTCGTTCATCTCTGTTCTGAAACTAGATAAATTCATCGTTCATCTGGCTACTTTGGGAAGATATCTGTTGTCTAGCATTCTATAACTCAGATTGGGTATCTTTCAATTTCATTTGCTTTACTGATTCTGGTAACCCCTTTAAACGCAAGTTTGAAACTTGCTAACTCGTTCGTGACTGTTTTTAGATTAGCATTGAATCTAGTAAGTTGAGCGGATTGCTCTTATGCTAAACGCTCAAAATCTTCACTCATTTTCTGCTCTATACGTGCACTCAATAGCTCAGTTTGCACATTAGCAAAACGTTGGAAGTTTTCGTTCCTATGCTGTTGAATTTCTGTACTTATTTGTGCCTTTTGTTCATCAGCATATTGTTCAAAATTTTTATCCGTCTGATTTTGAATACGCATACTAATTTGTACCGTTTGTTCCTTAGCAAGACGGGTAAAGTTTTTCTGTATCGTTGTGGCTAGTCCTTTGTATATCTCGGAAAATGGACCTGATACGGAACATGGCAATTCAACGTCGTCTTCGAATTCCGCAGGTAAATTCGCATTATTCTCAGTGGAACTTGTTCTTTCGATTTCTCGATCAGGAATTTGCCGATCTTCGGCATTTGGTTCCCGATGTTGTGTATCATCCTTTTCCACAGTTATGGAACTTAACCGACCTTTCCCTGCTCCAGTGGTTTTTCTCGTAAATTACTAAAGTTAAAATATTCACTTTTCCTACAATAAACGCTATTTTTTTTAAAAAATCTAGGAGCATCTGGACATTATCTCTTCGCGTTAGCAAAACTTCACCATCTTGTGGCGCGTAACTTTTAATTAAGATTTCTACTAAATAAAACATCACACGCTCTTTTTTTAAAATTATAAGAAGGAAAAGAGTTCAGGCAAATGTACTTTGACAATCTTATTTTCGGAGCACAAAGATTTTCCACCCTTATCATAGGTTTCTTTTCCTGGAGTTCGTGATATATTATCGCGTTATTTCTTGCATTCTTCATGCTGATTTTTCTCTCTCCCTTTGTCTTTTTGTGCTTTATCGGATGTTATTGTCTCAGATAGGTTTCGATACATGAAACAGACAACACAATTAAAAAACATGAAATGTTACAAACTAAATACGCAACACAAAATTTATCCCACCTTTTTATCGGCTGTCCTCGTCTGAGGTCGCCAATTTAACATCATCGCCTCTCTTTAAATGAATTGAAGCTACGTAAAATAACTGAGAAATGAAAATATGAACTTTCTGTGCGTTCTGACTTGAAATAATTTGCAATGACTGAACGTTAAAGAAAACTTTGTTTCTATTGTTAATGTTTTACGTAAATTATTAAAAAGTTTCAGTAGCAACTCTAAAATCTTGGAAGACAGTTCTTTTGGTAATCTATAAACTGACAGTCAAAGCTATACTGTTTCCTTGCGGAAAGTAATGGTACTACGCCATTTTGTATAAACCTCTGCAATTCCCTTTTTTCTGAGCTACAATTACTGTGCATCTTTATAAACTTTTAAACCACTTTAGAAGCAATAAATGACAGAACGAGGTGGGTGGGGAGGGGTAAATAAATAATTATTTTATTATATATTATACATTTATATATTTTTTGTTACCGTTATTATTACCTGTACACAGTCATCATCCAACACAATACATTTGCGAATCATTGTTTTTATTTGCTTTAAATTCCCCTGTATTCTGTTAGGATACAAATGCACAACATTTCAATGATGTAAATAAATAAACTCTGAAGAGTCTCGAGACATTAACATCAGAAGCTCCGTACATGTCGATGATGTATGACTTCTTGGAAACGATATAGAGGAGGATGAGACAGGCTACACTCAGCTGTCATCTGATGATCTATGTACTCCATCATGCTGCCTAGATGGTCCCACTTCATTCATTTAAAAAACAACACTTTAGCACCACCTTGAACATTCTGAATTTCAGTTATTAAGTCACAGTCACAATCCATTGCTATGCCTACGGTCACACATTTAGATTCACTGACAGTCAGTTGATGAGTAGCAGTGAAGAGTGTATAGAGAATAACACTTGTGTGTCCTGAACGGTATATCAGGTAGTGCTGATCTCTGCTGCACTGCAGCAGGGTGTAGTTGCACTGAGTGAGAAATAATAAATATAAACGAAAACATGTTGTAAGGTGTCAGGCAAATCCAACACCTTCCATGAAAACCCTGACATGATAAGCAAATCCAGTTGTATGTCACATAGCTCCGAATAAATCGTGACACTAAATTATCCAAAGTAATACGAGTAACGAGTGAGCAAATGGAATACCACAGACTAACACAAGAATGCCTAAATGCATGTCATACCTTCCCACCGTGAGACAGACGCAGTTCCGAGGGGAGAAACGAGAACAGAAGCCGAGAGCAGAACCGTGTTAAGCTGGAAGGCCCTACGATAAGGGACGGACTACCGCGTCGCCAGCTAACCGCTAGGACCACCCCCCAGCCCATTTAAAAGCTAGAGCCCACCAGAAGAACAGTATAAATCTTACGATAAAACAATAAGGGCTACCCCAGCCGCAAGTTTTAGCGTGAGACTTTTCCGCGTCCCTGTTACGTCAGGACCACCCCCAGCCCATGTTAAAAGATAGAGCCCTCCAGAAGAACAGTTGTAAGTAGGCTGTTTAGGTTTTTTTATTGGTAACGCCACCTCTGTATAAAAAATCACTGGCTGTGCTGTGTGCAGTCTGTGTCTAGTTTGCATTGTTGTCTGCCACTGTAGTGTTGGGCAGCGGCAGCTGGATGTGAACAGCGCGTAGTGTTGCGCAGTTGGAGGTGAGCTGCCAGCAGTGGTGGATGTGGGGGGAGAGATGGCGGAGTTTTATAATTTGTCATGAACTGCTATATATATTATGACTATTAAGGTAAATACATTGTTTGTTCTCTATTAATATCTTTCATTTGCTAACTATCCCTATCAGCAGTTAGTGCCTTCCGTAGTTTGAATCTTTTATTTAGCTGGCAGTAGTGGAGCTCGCTGTATTGCAGTAGTTCGAGTAATGAAGATTGTTGTGAGGTAAGTGATTTGTGAAAGGTATAGTTTTATGTTACTCAGGGCCATTCTTTTGCAGGGATCTTTGATAGTCAGATTGCGTTGCGCTAAAAATATTGTGTGTCAGTTTAAGTACAGTCTTATGTATAATTGTTCAAAGGGGACGTTTCATATGTCGACACTTAGCCGAGGATACCTCACTGGAAACTTCTGATTTTTTCTTGTAGTTTGTGTAATTAGTGTAGCTATTGTTTATTGCTAGCGCGTAATTGTAGAGAGAATCTCCTTTGTAGTTGCAGCCTTTCATCGTTGTACAGTAAAACAGTTGTGGCATGCATGTAGATTTGCACCAAGTATTTCGCAGCTGCGCTTGCAATTAACGAGATATTATTTTCAGTGCTATGTTAATGTGTTCTCTTATTGTTGCTCTTCAAATTGTGTTTTTCTGTGTTATCGTGTGAAATATTGTGACAATAATGGCGTGTGAAAAACGTAATACTAGGCTCCAAAGTAAACTGAGAAATGACAGTGAAGACGAAAGCAGTGTGTTAGCGCCACCGAGTAATGAATTAACTAATGTTCAAAGTAGTAATTTGGTAATTGTGCATAGGGAAATGGAGCGGGCGGCAAACAATGGCGTAGGCAGTGAAACAGTTAGTGAACAGGGAAGCATTATCGATCGATCGCTCGGCAACAGCTCGCCTCAGGAATCCGAAATGACAGGACACAATTTTGTAAATACTGTAGATTCAGGTTTTGCGTCCTCACCGTTTTCTCAAATAAGTCAAGACACATTTTCTGCTTGTCAAAATGTGAATGTTGCCGGTGCAAATGCACTGCCGAAAAGCGTAGAGGAACAAATTCCAGACACTAATGCATTGTTATTACAGCTAATGCAACAAATGGAACAACACCAGAGACAAACACAGCAAAAGCTTCAAAAGTTAGACACAATGGAGCAAAATCTTCAAAAGTAAGACACAGTGGAACAAAATCTTAAAAAGTTAGACCCAATGGAACAAAATCTTAAAAAGTTAGACACAATGGAACAAAATCTTCAAAAGTTAGACACCACACTTGAACAAACACGTGAAGATTTAACTACTGAGTTACACAACATTGAATCGAAATGTCAAAAAGTCTGTAATGACGTAAAAACACAAATCTGTGAGCATTTTCAACCGATTTTTTCGCGGCATGAAAATGCATTACAGAATCACGAAGCAGCCATAAAAGAATTGCAAACCATTGTTCATGAAAATCATGAGACCTTGTGGGCTAAAATTGACTCACTTGCATCTACCGATTCGGTTACGCAACTTGCAAAAACTCAGGAAATCTTGAAGGACACAGTAGATTCGATTTCAACACAAATGGACGCTCTGAAACTTGGTTCAGAAAAACACACTGAGGAAATGTGTTCACTATTGGAGAAAGTAGCCGAACTTTCGGATTAGGTCACTAACTTATCTACAAAGGTAGATGATGATCTGAATGACACAAGACCTGTAGCCATCACTGACACAGAAGAGTATGAACAAATTAAGAAATTCAAACAAAATCAGAATCAAATTAATACGCAATACAAAAGAGAAATCCGGGAAGTACAAGATCAGTTGACGAAGGTAATACAAGAATTACATATTTCAGAGGCCACTCGCGCTCCAGTACGGGAAGAGGGACATAGAAGTACGGAACAACCACAAAATAATAACACAGGACACTTCGGAAATTATGAAAGAAATTGGCAAGGCGCATTGGATTTTGAGATGGAACCGCCAACACGACGTAACAATGAACGATATGCTACTCGCCGACACGATGATTTTGACTATAAGCTGTTCATTACTACACGTAAATTCAAAACGTTTAAGAATTGTGCCAACGACATTCATCCACAAGCGTGGCTCCATCAATTCTCTCATTGTTTTCCTCCCAACTGGTCATTGGAGCACAGGTTAGAATTTATGTGTGGCTATTTGGAGAATGAACCAGCTGTAAGAATGCGATCGGTCATTCACGATTGTCACAGTGAAGGAGAATTTTATCATGCCTTCCTCTCAGCGTACTGGTCTCAAGCTACACAAGACCGAGTAAAACATAGCATCATAATGATGAAACATTTCGAACAATCTGAATTCTTCAGTCTTGTGAAATATTTTGAAGACATGTTGCACAAGAATCAGTATCTGTCAAACCCATACAGCCCCTCAGAACTCATCCGCATTTGCTTAATCAAATTACCTGAACATTTACGACACATTATTTTAGCAGGACGTTGCAAAGACGACATTGAAGCTTTTCAGGGACTGTTACAAGAATTAGAAATTGACACAGACAGTCGCGGGATGCGAAAACAGGAAAACAATCACTACAGGTCACATCCGTCACAATTCCGTGACGACAGAAACAATAACTGGACACGACAAGCCTATTCTTACAACGTAAATCGTGACCAACACAGACACCACCCGTATGACAACCGTTGGCAGAGTAGTAATAGTTACAGAGAAAGATCGCATTTCCGTAGTAATGAATATGACAGAGACAATCATAGAAACAGACAATTTGGCAACCAGAACTACTATTATCACGGCAGACAGAATAACTTCAGACGCAACAGTCCACCGTGCAGTGATAATTCTGGGAGAAATTCTCCACCACTTAACCGACAAGAAAGAAACTACAGGAACTACCGACATGACGACAGACTATATAATCATAACGACAGACCTGAATTTCATCAGAACTGGCGGGATTTAAACAGGGCTGAGCCCTCTGGGCAAGGTGAATTTGTAGAAGTTAGACCTCCAAATCCCAATAACGACGCGCGCCAACAAAGAGACAGACAATGACTCGCACAGCAGTCAGCCGCGTGCGCCAGCTGGCTCAGAGAGAAATAACATAGATGCTAACCTTGAGAAAAAATCCAGTATTCTTTACCGACATATACCACACGATGATTTCGTTGAAGCTGAAACTCTGTGCACTAGAAAGGGTAAAAGATTGCAATACATTTCACATGTAAAACCGTTTATTGAAATAAAATCTGCTTTTTAACTTAGTCTTTGCCATAAAATTTTTCACTTTACATTACTGGTATGTTTTGTCAGACTTAAGAAACTGTTAACATGCAACAATGTTTGAAGTTAAATATCCAGTCAAGAACCAAGAGAACTTATTTAAACAGAAATTACGAATGCATTGTTATAGTGAACAGACGACACAGTATTGTTATTTGTACATTCTTGCTTGTTAGTTACATGATTACGTAACGACTATCAGGCTTACATACTTCGAACATGTACTGGTACTGCTAATGAGATTTTAATGCAACATTTCGGTTTACTTGAAAATACATTATGGATTCAAAGTGCTTTCTGAGAGATACCAGATGACACAGTGGTTAGTTTATTTGACAGCTACATGACTATATCACGACGCTACTAATGTGTGACACAATTTACATTGTTGCTTTTGCGGTGTATGTGTTTTATATCTGCACAATTTTTCTGAATTCTTCTGGAAAGTAAAACATGTTTTAGTAGTAACTTTTGTGGTATAGCTACAAGGAGACAGCCTTTTCTGTAGCACAACAATACGTTACAGCACAGTACTTTCTTCATGACGGTAATAAGCGTAATAACTAAGATATCTATACGCAAAGCATTTCACTTTCGTTTATCATGAGGTAAGTACATTGACTTTTGCGGAACTTAGCTTTCGGAGGACGATAACTACGACACTTCTACAGAGATTATCTTACAACAAGACGCACAGTTTAGCGCTACAGTACACGTATTTGAGTGATTCATTTTGTACTTAAATCATTTATTTTTAAAGATATTTGAAGTACAATGATACAAAGGTTTTCCGTGATACATTTCATTTCATTGCTGTAATCTGTAACACCTGAGGGTATAATTACATTAATCCTCAGGGGGGTACACGCTTACTTTGTGTATCATGTGTTTGGCAAGCACAAGGAGCCCTAGCTAATATAGTATATGCTTACACAACTTTACACATCGGTACCATATTTCACTAACACATAATTACACAGCTATCTGATCATTTAACTGAGAGAGACAAACTTCTTTACTACGGCAGTGACAGATGTTTACGTAATTAGACCGTTGGATAACTTCACACTTACGAAATTGTATTTTGTCTGTACTTTGTGAAATGCTCATATTTTTCCGGAACCATTGTGATACTATGAGAGCTTTGAATGATGTATTTGGTAAGGGAGCATGATTTTTAAAGTACGTTTGAGGTAAATGACACTACTGACATGAGCAGAGAATTTTTTTTAGGTTTTGTCACTATTGGAGGAAGCTACGACGATTTTGAGATTTGGCTGAGGTGTTATGATGTTATTATTACGATGATGATGTGTATTATGCTGTTGCGGTATGTTTATGATCAGTAAGCTGATGCTATATGAGGAATTTGATTTTACTACGTATGTTATGATGAAATATTGAAGAAGTGTCGACAAATAAGGTAAGGAATAATGAGTAGTGGTTAGGGACTCTGGTTTGTGAAAAAGGATGTTGGAAACCAAGAATTGTACTTTAAGAGTTATGAAATGTGTGTAAATGCGTGAATGTATCACAATGCCGACGAAAACTTTTTGAACACTGTTATATTCATAGGATTTTGTTTCTACACATTTGCAACGCAAATTCTCGACCTGTGAAATATTTTTATATGAGACTGCCACTGTATGGGAAACTGCTGTCGTAAATATTTCAGCAAGAAAGGTAAGTGACCTTGGCGTAATGCGTTTTGGGCGCCCAGCTGAGAGGTAGACGTCTGACAAAAGAAAGCCATTAGGTGCAAAAAAAAAAGAAAAGAAAAGAGGCTATTATCCTCGCTATTGACATTCCTTTGTAGTAAGCATCGCAAATACGACACGCTCGAACTTGAAACCGTATGATTACACGGTGGAGCTCTTAATTTACAATATTTACTAAAATGCCTAATGAAATGATGAGAAACATTTTACATCCATTGTCTTTCTAGTTGAGAGATTACTCATTTTGTTTAAAATCTAGTTTCTAGTGGCACTGCAGCATTGGTTTCATAAAATAAAATTAAATGCATTTGCTAATGTGAACACTTTCTGTCAACAGATCTATTAAATAATTATTTTATGACCCACATTCTTCGAAAAAGGAGCTCTTGGAATGGAAAGAACAATAAGAAGGGACTAATAACAGTAACTGCATATATCATTTTCTTTTCAAGTACTTGGTAACTTTTTTGGTAGAATAACTTCTTGTGGTGCACCACTTTAATTACATAGACATTAAGATGTGAATATACATTTCCCTTGTCTGCATTGTTGTCTTTAGTGTAATGTTTTTTTCTGCTTGAGCTATGTCATGTTTAGATATAAGTTATTGCATGTGCTGCTGCTGCTTGCCAGGCATAGTGCTATTAAATTTCACTTTGTATTACTCTGTTAATCTAGTTTTACTACTGATTTATTTTTCTTGTTGCTGCACATTGGCTCATATTAGTTGTAATGTTGCATTGATGGTAATTTAGATTTACTGCAGCTTGCTTTGACAATTTCCATTTTTTTTTCATTGCTGTTTGTATTAATTGTTTTGTGCTGCTGCATTGTTCGTCCCTTAGTTTATGCATCTGAGCTCAGTAGATTTAAGTTAGCTTAAGAGGGGGTAGACTATACAAGAAACTGAGTATGGACAATAGGGAAAAAATGCATTGCGAAGTTATATGAAAAAGATTTGGGCAAAAATGAGTATTGTACACTGAGAAATAATTATTTTGAAAGAAATATGAATAGAATACAGAAAGCAGGTATAGATAGGACTTTTTGGGAATAATGACGAATGAAGGGAGATCTCCAAGAAGTAAAGAAAGTTTTGTTTGCAAAATACTGCAGTAAAAGAAACCCTGTCCTTTCCTTGTGTTATCCCACTATGTGTTTGTGTTCCCTTGTGTATTTGTGTTTTTCCTGTCTTTATGTGTTTAGCTAATAAGATTTATGTTGTAGAATTTTTCAAATACTATGTTATTTTCTTTGTAAAGATGTTTAAACATTATTCGTTCTGTTTTGTTGTAATGCTCATGTGTGAAGTTGATGTTTCGAAAGTTATTCTGATCTTTTATATAGTTACTTATGTCATAATTCCTGTAACACTGATGTATATGTCTATTTCTATTCTTTTGTAAAGCCTGTTTTACTACAAATGTTATCTGTATTGTTATGTTCTTTAATGATGTATTTTGTACCTTTGTTATTGTGTTCTTATGTTATAAAATTGTACTTGACACCAGGTCATCAAATTAAGTAACTTGTAAGTTCTATTTCACTGCACACGTTTCCGTTGGTCATAGTATATGGACAATATGTGAGAAGTAGGGACTGATAGTGTTTGCACGTGTGTTAATAGTTCAGAAAGGGACTGGGTAACAGCATTGCTGGTTCTAAGGACATTTCAAAAAAAAATTTTCTGTGCGTGCACAAGTGGTGGTTTATGGACTTCCTATATTCTCCACAAGAATCTTCGATGGTGATTGTGCACCTGCACAGTCGCACCGGATGGCTGCTGGCCGTCTCTACAAGGACTACAGTGGGTCTGCATCTTTGATGGCCCACCAATACCATTATTTCAACAAGGACCTGAGTGGGTCTGCACCTCTGATGGCCCACCAATACCATAATCTCTACCAGGACTGCAGTGGGTCTGCTCTGTGATGACCTACCTACCAATATTCTTCAAAACTTCGACTGACTTTGCCGTGGGTTTGCTCTGTTGTGGCCCATTACCTGTCTGCATGTCAAGAGTCAGTACTGTCTTTCCGTTTGAAGGACAACACTACTTCTTCAAGACTGTGTGGAAATCCACTACTTCCGTGTGCATTTTCTTCTACTGCTCAGACTTTGAGAAAAACACTGCTATTTTACTGTGATGAACGATTAGGACTGTCTTTATGGACTGTGAGAAAGTTTAGCTTTTGAGCAACATTGTATCAATAAGTGTGTGCAATTGATATCTTTGTTATTGTAACTATAAAAAAATTTTATCAAATCATTATTGGCCACTGTCCAAAACAATTTGTAAATTTTTTTGTGGGGAGCGTGGGGGCTATGTAAGTAGGCTGTTTAGGTTTTTTTATTGGTAACGCCACCTCTGTATAAAAAATCACTGGCTGTGCTGTGTGCAGTCTGTGTCTAGTTTGCATTGTTGTCTGCCATTGTAGTGTTGGGCAGCAGCAGCTGGATGTGAACAGCGCATAGCGTTGCGCAGTTGGAGGTGAGCTGCCAGCAGTGGTGGATGTGGGGGGAGAGATGGCGGAGTTTTATAATTTGTCATGAACTGCTATATATATTATGACTATTAAGGTAAATACATTGTTTGTTCTCTATTAATATCTTTCATTTGCTAACTATCCCTACCAGTAGTTAGTGTCATGAACTGCTATATATATTATGATATATATATATTATGACTATTAAGGTAAATACATTGTTTGTTCTCTATTAAAATCTTTCATATGCTAACTATGCCTATCAGTAGTTAGTGCCTTCCGTAGTTTGAATCTTTTATTTAGCTGGCAGTAGTGGTACTCGCTGTGTTGCAGTAGTTCCAGTAACGAAGATTTTTGTGAGGTAAGTGATTTGTGAAAGGTATAGGTTAATGTTAGTCAGGGCGCTAAAAATATTGTGTGTCAGTTTAAGAACAGTCATGTATAAATTGTTCAAAAGGGGACATTTCATATGGCGACCCTGCCAGGATACCTCACTGGAATCTTCTGATTTTTTCTTGTAGTTTGTGTAATTAGTGTAGCTTTTGTTTATTGCTAGCGTGTAATTGTAGAGAGAATCTCCTTTGTAGTTGCAGTCTTTCATTGTTGTTGTGGCATGCATGTTAATTTGCACCAAGCATTTCGCAGCTGCGCTTGCAATTAACTAGATATTATTTTCAGTGCTATGTTAATGTGTTCTCTTATTTTTGCTCTTCAAATTGTGTTTTTCTGTGTTATCGTGTGAAATATTGTGACAGTAATGGCGTGTGAAAAACGTAACACTAGGCTCCAAAGTAAACTGAGAAATAATAATGACGACGAGCGTAGCTTATCAGCGCCGCCGAGTAATGAATTTACTAATGTTCAAAGTAGTAATTTGGTAACTGTGCATAGGGAAATGGAGTGGGTGTCAAATAATGGTGTAGGCAGTGAAACAATTAGTGAACAGGGAAGCATTATCGATCGATCGGTCGGCATCAGCTTGCCTCAGGAATCCGAAATGACAGGACACAATCTTGCAAATACTGTAGATTCAGGTTTTGCATCCTCACCGTTTTCTCATATAAGCCAAGACACATTTTCTGCTTTTCAAAATGCGAATATTACCGGTTCAAGTGCACTGCCGAATAGCACTGAGGAACATGTTTCCGACACTATTGCATTGTTATTACAGTTAATGCAACAAATGGGACAAAGGCTACAAAAGTTAGACACAACGCTTGAACATAATCACAAACAAATGGAACAAAATCTTCAAAAGTTAGACACCACGCTTGAACACACACATGAAGATTTAACTACTGAGTTACATAACATCAAATCGAAATGTCAAAAAGTCTGTAATGACGTAAAAACACAAATTTGTGAGTATTTCCAACCTATTTTTTCGCGTCATGAAAATGCATTACAGAATCATGAAGCAGCCATAAAAGAACTGCAAACTATTGTTCATGAAAATCACGACACCTTGCAAGCTAAAATTGACTCAGTTGCATCTACCGATTCAGTTACGCAACTTGCAAAAACTCACGAAAACTTAAAGGACACAGTAGATTCGATTTCAACACAAATGGACACTCTGAAACTTGGTTCAGAAAAACACACTGAGGAAATGTGTTCACTATCGGAGAAAGTAGCCGAACTTTCGGATCAGGTCACTAATTTATCTATGAAGGTAGACGATAATCTGAATGACACAGAAGAGTGCAAACAAATTAGGAAATTCAAACATAATCAGAATCAAATTAATACGCAACACCAAAGAGAAATCCGCGAAGTGCAAGATCAGCTGACACAGGTAATACAAGAATTACATATTTCAGAAGACACTCGCGCTTCAACGCGGGAAGAGGGACTTAGAAATACGGAAAAGCCGCAAAATAATAACACAGGGCATTTCGGAAGTTATGAAAGAAATTGGCAATGTGCACCGAATTTTGAGATGGAACGGCCGACACGACCTAAGAATGACCGATATGCGACTCACCGACATGATGATTTTGACTATAAGCTGTTATTTACTACACGTAAATTCAAAACATTTAAGAATTCTGGCAACGACATTCATCCACAAGCATGGCTCCATCAATTCTCTCATTGTTTTCCTCCCAACTGGTCGTTAGAGCACAGATTAGAATTTATGTGTGGCTACTTGGAGAATGAACCAGCTGTAAGAATGCGATCGGTCGTTCACGATTGCCACAGTGAAGGAGAATTTTACCATGCCTTCCTCTCAGCATATTGGTCTCAAGCCACACAAGACCGAGTAAAACATGGCATCATAATGATGAAACATTTCGAACAATCTGAATTTTCCAGTCTTGTGAAATATTTTGAAGACATGTTGCACAAGAATCAGTACCTTTCAAACCCATACAGCCCCTCAGAACTCATCCGCATTTGCTTACTCAAATTGCCTGAACATTTACGACATATTATTTTGGCAGGACGTTGCAAAGACGACATCGAAGCTTTTCTGGGACTCTTACAAGAATTAGAAATTGACACAGGCAGTCGCCGGATGCGAAAACAGGAAAACAATCACTACAGGTCACATACGTCACAATTACGCGATGACAGAAACAATAACTGGACGCGACAAGGCTATTCTTACAACGTAAATCGCGACCAAAACAGACACCACCCTTATGACAACCACTGGCAGAGTAATAGTTACACAGAAAGATCGCACTTCCATAGTAATGAATATGACAGAGACAATCATAGAAACAGACAATTTGGCAACCAGAACTATTATTATCACGGAATAACTTTAGACGCAACGGTCCAGCGCGCAGTTACGATTCAGGGAGAAATTCTCCACCTCGTGACGGACAAGAAAGAAACTATGGAATCTACCGACATGACGACAGACGATATGATCGTAACGACAGACCTGAAATGCATCAGAACTGGCGGGATTTAAACAGGGCAGGGCCTTCTCGTCAAAGTGAATTTGTAGAAGTTAGGTCTCCTAATCCCAATAACGGCGCGCGCCAACAAAGAGACAGACAATGACTCGCACAGCAGGCAGCCGAGTGCGCCAGCTGGCTCAGAGAAAAATAACATAGATGCTAACCTTGAGAGAAATTCCGGTATCTTTACCGACATATACCACACGATGATTCCGTTCAAGTTGAAACTCTGAGTACTAGGAAGAGTAAAGGAGTGCACCACGTTTCTCATGTAAAACCGTTTATTGAAAGATAATCTGCTTTTTAACTTTGTCTTTGCCATATAACTTTTCACTTCACGTTACTAGTATGCTTTAGAAACTGTTACCATGCAACAATGTTTGAAGTTAAATATCCAGTCAAGAACCAAGAGAACTTATTTAAACAGAAATTACGAATGCATTGTTATTGCGAACAGACGACACAGTGTTATTGTGTGTGTACATTCTTGCTTGTTAGTTACACGATTACGTAATGACTATAAGGCTCACATACTTAGAACATATACTGGTACTGCTAATGAGATTCTAATGCAACATTTTGGTTTACTTGAAAATACATTCTGGATTTAAGGTACTTTCTGTGAGATACCAGATGAGACAGTGGTTAGTTTATGTGACAGCTACACAATTTTATCACGACGCTACTAATGAGTGACAATTTACAATGTTGCTTTTGCGGTGTTTCAGTTTCATATCTGCACAGTTTTTCTGTATTATTCTGGAAAGTAAAACATGTTTTAGTAGTAACTTTTGTGGTATAGCTACAATGAGACAGCCTTTTCCGTAGCACAACAGTACGTTACAGCACAGTAATTTCTTCACCACAACAATAAGCGTAATAACTAAGATATCTATACGCAAAGCATTTCACTTTTGTTTATCATGAGGTAACTACATTGACTTCTGCAGAACTTGGCTTTCGGAGGACAATAACTACGACACTTCCACAGAGATTATCTTACAGCAAGACGCACATTTAGCGTTACAGTACACGTATTTGAGTGATTAATTTTGTACTTAAAACATTTATTTTTAAAGATATTTGAAGTACAATGATACAAAGGTTTTCCGTGATATATTTCATTCCATTGCTGTAATCTGTAACACCTGAGGGTATAATTACATTAATCCTCAGAGGGGTACACGCTTACTTTGTGTACCATGTGTATGGCAAGCACAAGGAGCCCTAGCTAATATGGTATTTGCTTACACAATTTTACACATCGGTACCATATTTCTCTAACACATAAATTACACAGCTATCTGATCATTTAACTGAGAAATAAACATTTTTTTACTACATCAGTACACATGTTTACGTAATTACACAGTTGGATAACTTCACACTTATGAAATTGTATTTTGTCTGTACTTTGAGAAATGCTCATATTTTTTGGAACCATTGTGATACTATGAGAGCTTTGAATGATATATTTGGTATGGGATCACGATTTTTAAAGTACGTTTGTGGCAGATGACACTTTTGACATGAGCAGAGAATTTTTTTAGGTTTTTAAATTATTGCAGAAAGCTACGACGTTTTTGAGATTTGACTGAGGTGTTATGATGTTATTTTTACGATGACGATGTGTATTATGCTGTTGAGGTATGTTTATGATCAATAACATGATGCTATATGAGGAAACTGATTATGCTATGTATTTATGATGATGAAATATTGAAGACGTGTTGACGAATATGTATATGTGTCATAAGGGAAGGACTAATGAATAGTGGTTAGGGACTCTGGCTTGTGAAAAAGGATGTTGGAAACCAAGAATCGTACTTTAAGAGTTATGAAATGTGTGTAAATGCGTGAATGTATCACAATGCCGACGAAAACTTTTTGAACACAGTTATATTCATAGGATTTTGTTTCTACGCATTTGCAATGCAAATTCTCGACCTGTGAAATATTTTTATATGAGACTGTCACTCTAGCGGAAACTGCTGTCGTAAATATTTCGTTAAGAAAGGTAAGTGACCTTGACGTAATGCGTTTTTGGCGCCCAGCTGAGAGGTAGTCGTCTGACAAAAGAAAGACATTAGGTGGAGAAAAAAAGAGGCCATTATCCTCGCTATTGACATTCCTTTGTAGAAAGCACCGCAAATACGACACGCTCATTACTTGGAAAGATACTTACATCTGCACACCTGATTATTACAAGCGTCTTTCTCGAGAATTGAGAGAATTTTTACTGCCTCATGAAATGCCATATGGCTAATGACCGATGTTTCATGCCTTCCTTTGTACATATTTGCTCATTTTGTTTAATATCTAGTTTCTAACTGCACTGTAGCATTGGTTAAAATAAAATTTTATAGATGTACTAATATCAATATTTTATGCCTACAGACCCAGTAAAGAATAACTTCATGATGTACTTAAAGTAAAACGAAGGAGCACAAAAAGACATTTCCCTTCACAGGAATTGCATACAGAATTTTCTTTTCCAGTACTTGGTAATTTCTTTTGTAGAATAAATTGTGATGCATCACTCTAGTGTTAAGATGTGACATAGGTATTAGACATGGCCATTTTTAGTGTAATATTTTTTCTGCTTGAGCTTTGTCATGTTTAGATGCTGCTGCTGTTTGCCAGGCATAGTGCTACTAAATTTCACGTTGCATTACTCTGTTAAGCCAGTTTACTACTTATTTATTTTTCTTGTTTGCTGCTCATTGCCTTATATTAGTTGTAATTTATGCTGCCTGCTTTGCCTTTTGTATTTTTTATCATTGCTGTTTGTGTTAATTGTTTTGTGCTGCTGCATTGCCTTGTTCCTTAGTTTAGCATCTGAGCTCAGTAGATTTAAGTTAGCTTAAAATGGGGTAGGCTATATAGGAGAACGAATTGTGATGAATTGGAAGAAGTGCATTGAGAAGCTATAAGAAACAGATTTGGCAAAAATGAGTATTGTGCACTGAGAAATAATTATTTTGAAAGAAATATGAATAGAATATAGGAAGGAGGTATAGATAGGACGTTTTGGGAATAATGATGAATGAAGGGAGATCTCCAAGAAGTAAAGAAAGTTTTGTTTGCAAAATACTGCAGTAAAACAAACCCTGTCCTTTCCTTGTGTTATCCCACTATGTGTTTGTGTACCCTTGTGTATTTGTCTTTTTCCTGTCTTTATGTGTCTAGCTAATAAGATTTACGTTGTAGAATTCTCTGATAATATGCTACTTACTTTGTAAAGAAGCTTAGACTTTATTTATTCTGTTCTGTTTTAATTTTCATGTGTGAAGTTGATGTTTCAAAAGTTGTTCTGATCTTTTATGTATGTACTTATGTCATAATTCCTGTAACACTGATGTATATGTTATTTCGATACTTTTGTAAAGCCTGTTTTACTACAAACGTTATCTATATTGTTATGTTCTTTAATGATGTATTTTGTATCTTTGTAATTGTATTCTTATGTTATAAAATTGTAATTGACACCAGTTCATCAAATTAAGCAACTTGTAAGTTACATTTAACTGCACACGTTTCTGTTGGTCATAGTATATGGACAATATGTGCGAAGTAGGGACTGTTAGTGTTTGCACGTGTGTTAATAATTCAGCAAGGGATTGGATAACAGCATTGCTGGTTCTAAGGACATTTCACAAAAATTTTTCTGCGCGTGCACAAGTGGTGGTTTATGGACTTGCTATATTCTCTGCAAGACTCTTCATTGGTGATTGTGCACCTGCACAGTCGCAACAGATGGCTGCTGGCCATCTCTACAAGGACTACAGTGGGTCTGCATCTTTGATGACCCACCAATACCGTTATTTCTACAAGGACTACAGTGGGTCTGAACCTCTGATGGCCCACCAATACCGTAACCTCTACCAGGACTACAGTGGGTCTACTCTGTGATGAACTACCTACCAATATTCTTCAAAACTTAGACTGACTCTGCTGGGTTTGCTCTGTTGTGGCCCATTACCTGCCTGCATGTCGAGAGTCAGCACTGTCTTTCCGTTGGAAGGACAACACTACTTCTTCAAGACTGCATGGAAATCCACTACTTCCGTGTGCATTGTCTCTTAAGGTTAACATTGAGACCCTGACTGGTCAGATGAAAACACAGCCAGACAGTTTTTTTTAAAACCAGCTTCAGTAAATTGTAGTAAGGAGAAGTTAGGAGAGGGTTGCTTCCGAGACAGCGAGGTGAGCGAAGCTGTGCTGCCCGCCGCCCCCTGACGAACACCGACAAGGTAAAGAATGCACGCGATGCCGCATAACAGTGCATAAAGCTTCACTCAGAACTGCAGAAGTCTCATCTGTTACACCCACTTTTTGCGTAATACTAGTGTCGATCGTCAATTAAAGCTCATGGTGTTCACATTTGCCACTTGAAGTAAAAATCTGAAACGCGATGATTTTTCTGTTGTATAGTTATTGAGAAGCCACATCAGCCACTGTAATTTACGACAAGTTAGATAAGTAATTAAAGATAATTGAGGGTCACTGTAGACCATTTTGATAGTTTTCTCTTTTGTGAAACTTAATTTAAACCTAGATTATAGATATGATATGGCATAGGTCATCCTTCGATCCATTGCAGAACTTGGAAACCCATTCAGGGAATATTCGTTCACATTTTTGTTGAACGCAGTTGGTTTTTACTATCCTGTATTAAAACATTTCCTTTTATCAATAGTGCAATTTATAAACAATGTTTTGTGAGTAGAATAAAATTTCCAATGGTAAACTTAACTGCTTTTTCGACGTTACTATACCAGCTAACTAAAAATAGGAAAGCCTTGAACTCCATCCACTAAATTTAGTTAGTATTAAGATTATTTTACAGGGAGTGCAGTGGAGCTGACACTGAAATCATTAAGTATTTGGTTATATCATCGCTAGTCTCACTGAACTCTTCTGAATTCTACATGTCATGTGTGGTCTGGCGTCTCCTTACCTGCAACAGGTCCCAGGTTCAAACTAGTCAACTCCCTAAAAAACACGCTCAGAACATCGTTGCGTGAAAGTGGTAGGGAGACACGAGATAGAACAAACAGACGTCAAGCAGAATGTTAGAAAATGGCGACCCTGCCAGGATGGTGAAATACCATGATTGAAGGTCGACCACATGCCTAACTAGGTCAGAAAAATATCCTGTAAAAAATTTTCGTAAAAAAAATAGTTGAAAACAGTAGCTGCAGCGATAGATAGTGAGACATTCAAGCAGAGACAATAGCATAATTAGGTTATGAATTTTAAAAATTGTTAGAATTAAGTTTTCTCCTTAATGCAAGCGCACAGGTGGCGGATACATCGTTGGCAAGTTGGTTCTGACCCAACAAGTAAGTAAATGGATTGTCAGTTTTGGGTATAATAAGTGTCAAGTCGTGTGAACAAAAAGTTTATGAAACGCGTGAGATCGTATGAGCGCATGTTGACTCGAAGTAGGGCGCGTGAATTGCTTTTAAAACAGAAAATAAGGGATTCGGAAAGTTTAGCAATGGCAAATCGAGACCTTGACCGAATTGAGGTAGAGACCCAGCATGAAAATGGACAGTACAACAGACGATGCAGTATCGCGAGAAATAGGACATATATCGCAGCATAACGAGGATAATGTACGTCAAGGCCTAGAAAACGTAAGTCAGCATACGACAGAGGAGCAGGAAAGTAGAGAGACAGTCGATGGGGATTCTAACTTGCTTCTTGAATACGTAGAACCCATAGTACAAGTAATCAGAGCTCCCTCACCACAGAGTACAAGGAATGCGAGCTGAAACGTGTCACAGCACAGTTCAGTGCAATCGGTTGCGAACCAACACTTGGGCGAAAACACAGAGCGTAGGACGTCGGAAGAAAACGCAATAGGACCCACCAATGTGGCAGAATTATTACAACAAATTACGGAAACCATGACAGGGCAAAATAAAGACATAGCGAACCAAATTCAAATTCAGAATGCAGAAACCACGAGACAAATGCGTGCGATTAAAGAACAAAACAAAAAAATTCAGTTACACCTAAGTCATATTGAAGACGAGGCAAAAGAATCTCGAGAAGTGATAGGAAACTTAATAACAGGTCGCAATCAATTGAGAGCAGTCTTTGACAAGTTACAAGCGGACGTACAAACATTGCGTAATGACATTCAGGACGAGATCAAAACATTACGTAACAACACCCAGAGAGAAGTCAAGAAACTAGAGAAACAGATAAACGAAATTACTAGACAGGTACAGCGCATGAAGTTGTTGAAAACAGTGTGTTACACAAACGTATCACAAAAGCAGCGCTGAAAAGATATGATAACCGCATAGTCAAAATAGAAGCGCAAACGAAGCGACAATTTCAGAAATTGGGAACAGAGTTGTTGCAAACCATTGAAGAGCGTAGTGAACAGGATCGAACAAGCACAGAGTCTCCAACCACATCCGTATCTGTAACAGCGCCGCAAAAACAAGCAATTAACGAAGATATCACGCATTTTCGATTCCAATCACAGGCGGAAAGTAACATACGTGAAATCAGACAGCCAGCACAGCAACAGACACGTTTCGAAATTCTTGATGAACAAACGTCTTCACAAACACGTGCTGAACCACAAATGTATGTTTCAAGACGGTTTGGATCGTGCAATGAAGCAGCAAGGTTAGCCAGACAAGATACCCAACCAATACCTGACAATGGAATGCCAGGTCGCGAAGAGTACAGTGCAATGCATTCAGCTACACGTTCACAACCGATGGAAGAAAATTATTGCGTACCACTCCAACGATACTACGCAAGGGTAGGCGAAAGTTACAGTGGGCAATATCCAATAGATCTACCACAACCGGAAAGAACGACGGGAGAAATGATCAGAAACAAAAAGTGGCGAAGAATCGCGAATTTCATATGGAACTACGACGAAGTACGACTACGATCATTTCCTCACAGTCAGAAAATTTTAACACTTTCGAGAAGGAAACTCATTACATCCACGAACTTTTATTGATCAATTCCGAGTAGGATTACCAGAACACAGGACGCTGGCACACAAATTAGACTTTATATGTGCACATATGTCAGGAATAGTCGCAGAAACCATGCAGAATGTTGCAGCGACATGCCGATCGTACGAAGATTTCAGAGAGGAGTTTCTCTCACGATATTGGTCCAGCGAAGCACAGAACAGAGTGAAGTACGAATTATTACAGAACCGATATTTTGAAAATTCAGGAGAGAAGAGCCCCGTGAAATTTTTCGAATTAATGGCAAAGAAAAATCAATGCTTAGATGTACCATACAGTGACGGAGAGTTGATTAAATTATGCGCGATGAAGCTACCATTGAAATACCAACAATCATTAGTAGGTCGCGGAGGCAATGACGTCGAAGCATTTAAAGGTATTCTAAGGGAACTAGAGTTCATATTTTCGGAAGATGACGCAAGAAATTGACGAAGCGCACGAGAAAACGAAAGCAGAGGAATCCACAAGACACAGTACGAAGAAACAATAATTACAAACCATGTGATAACTTCTCACCAAGAAACGACAACAGATTTCAACAAAGAACCGGTAATGGGTTTAGAAGAGAATATGGCAATAACTATAATTCACCCAGAAACGGCAACAACTATTACAGAGGGAATAACGACAACCGGAACGGGTACTGGAGAACCAATAGACCGACAAATTATCAACAAAGAAACCACTATCAACAGGGCTGAACAAGAAAGGAGAATACAGATAGAAGAGGTGGAGGTAAGACCACCAAACCCCGATAAACGTTCGAATTGACAGCTAAGCGCCCATGCCAAAGAGAATGACGCACCGACCCAGGACAATTGCAGCACCTTGAACAGAGAAGTAAAAATCTTATCACGAGAAGAGAAGAAGGAAGAACTAATCCGCAGGGACCAGATGAAAACGAAGACAGGAAAATAACAATATCGAGTTGGGACGAAATTAATTGGGAGAATACTGACGAGGAAGATGAATTACCAGAGGTATGCACAACGAATGTAGGACGAAAGGATGAAGTAATGAGTATTGCAGAGCTATTTGAGATGGAAACCAGGGAAAGCGAATTCAATGAGGATAATGCGCAGTCGACAGAAGTTGAAAATAAGTTACAAGTGGGCACACAACCCAACGTATATAATGAAGGACGTTATGAAGCGATAATTAGAGCATTTAGATGCGATTATGTGGAAGTAGCGACGAAGAAGGAGAAGATAGACGAGGATGAGGAAAAAGTAGAGGATGTTGAAGAAAGCGTAAATGAAGGAAGTAATAGAGAAGAGGAAATAAAAGAGAGAGAAGGAGCAAGTGAACTTATCCTACAGAAAGTTAGAATTCACAAGGGAAATTCCTAAAAAGACTCATGTATGATTCAGTGGAGGATTCGTTGATGTAAGAAGAAGAAGAACAGAACCAACCCTTTCAAATTCAACCAATTCTGAAGGCCATGGTAAAGCATATCCCAGTCAATATTGTAATTGATAGCGGAAGTGAACTGACTGCGATCTCAAAAAATTTATTCATGTCGTGTAATGCCAATGAGGAATTGCCAGTTCTGAAAACACGTAAGATGAAAGTAAGAGATCCTATTGGAAACAGTGCTGCGGAAGTTACGAGACAAACAAGGTTAACTCTTTCGTGTCAAGGTCAAAAGACCGAAGCCAATTTCGTGATTGTACCTAAACTAACTGTAGATTTGATTATAAGTGCAGATTTTTTAAATGAGAGACGAGCGATAGTAGATATGGGGAAAGGTAGCGTAACATTCGGGAATGTCACACTTCTCTTTGAGCAAAAGCTGAAATTAGAAGAAATACCAGTTATACACAAACAATTAAGAATGACGCAAGATAAAGAGGATGAAGAATTAGAATGGTATGCACAAAAGGGGGGAATCGCCTCAACTCGTGTTATAAGTCCATAAAGAAATCGACGAAAAATTGCAAGAAGTTCAAGGTATTTCAGAACACAGTAAAAGAGAATCAGAGAGTATTTTACGAGATAAAGCAGAGGTATTTTTACCTAAGACTGGTAGTATTAAACACTTTCAGTAAAAGTTTGAAGTAAAACAGGCAAAACCTTAGGACTTCACCATGTGAGCCATATCAAAAAGTTTGAAGATTAATTTTATTACTGGTAAATAATCGGCACAATATTTCAAGATTATGTTGCAGAAAAGATCGTCAGGAGAAAGAAGAATGAAGAGAGAGGAAGGTGGGAAAAAGAAAGTAGTTTCAATAAAAACAAAAACGAAAATAACACCAATAGTACCATAGATTAAGGTGAAGGGATAAAACGTAGATAGTCTAACAGCATGAAATACTAAAATGCTATACACCACGACACTACACAAAAATAAAAATCTAATTTGAGGATTCTTGCAGACGTTAAGACTCAAAATATCTTAGAATTGTAACATAGAAAGGGCGCCGAAATTTGTAAAGCTTTTAAGAAGGCGTAAAACAATGTAGGTACTAGACATATGTTAGATGATTATAAGTAAAACTTTTTGTAAGAACCATTGTAAAAACTCCAACAAAGACCAGATGCAATGACCCACAAGTTCCAACGCGATAAGTATTAAGAAAGAAAAGGACGTAATTAGCAAGACACGATTCTTACAAGGCAGAAGCTTCGAGAGAAGGGAAAGGACAGCGAGACCAACAGAGGGTAGCTGAAGTGGGCAGTAAATCTGCTGAACCACAGGGTGGCGGAACCGTGCTGGGACAGAAGACGGAACCACAGAGTGGCGGAACATGGAAGGGACCGGTGCAGGGACTGGCAAGCAAATACCAGACTTTCACCACTCGTAAACCCCGGGACGCCCTGACTCAGCTGAGCGAGCAAAAAATGGCCCGACGAGAAGACGGCTTGGGCAAGCCACCACTGGCAAAAAATATGTGTAAAAGTCACACTACTGCTATTAAACAGCACACTGACGCACGAAACTGGAGAAAACGTCCACAAAGTAGAAATGACATGCCCAAACCATTTATCAAACTGTTACTAGGAGGAGAACTTCAAAGCGACTAGTTATCAATAAATATTTCCATATCCTGTCCAGAGAAGAACCAAGAATCAAGTAAGAAGCAGAGAAAAAGCAGGAAGAACAGAAGTAGAAGTTTCGCAAGATTGAGACCAAGAAAGAAGATGGGTGAAGAATAGACGACATACCTTCCCAAATCCCTATCCTATTGTAAACTAGTCGTCTGCGGAGTATTACAACGAAAAACGACGCTTTCAGTGACACATAACGATGACTTTCACACATACAAAGCCAGTAAACCACGAGATTCTGCTCTCACAGCTCCATTCCATTATGGGACCTCCACAACAACAACACACACTTGCAAAGCCAACAAGGAATGACGAACGAAGCTGTACATCAAATACTTGCGCACATCAATCTCGCACAAGTCCACCAGCTTCGTGCAAAAACATTCGCAAACCTGATGCTTAAACATTCGTAGGATTGTGTGAATGTGTGAAATCAAATTATGTGATGTAGGAATTGTGCAAAAGAAACGTGTGAAAAACCAAATAAGTTAAGCACACCAGACAGCTAATAAACTACAAAATAACAGTCATTGACTATGGACTTAAGTAAAAAATAGACTATCGATAAAAATAAGTCATTAGTTCTTAAATGGACAGTATATAAAGAACAAAAGTAAGGCATAATAAACGTTAAAACTATATGCCACTTATTTTCTCCTCATAAAAATAAAAGAATAACTATATTTTACTTATTTCCTCCTTATAAAAACAAAGAATAAAAAATTATCTTGTTGGATGTTTTCCCTTTATTTTAACTTTTGTTAGGACAATATCTCAATACATGTGTATGTATATTTCTTTGTCAAAGTAATTCTTGGAAATAATTCTTATTTGTTAGTGTAACAATGTTGAAATGAGTGTCCAGAAACAAAAACATTTTACTCGTACATGATATTTAGAAAATGTGTTAGCATTAGATTTTACTTAATTACTACATTTATAAAAACAATATTTCTGAGAAAATCGATGTGAAAGACTCCTCACTTTCGATAACAAACTTCTTAAAAAACAAACTTCACAATTAAATAAAGAAAGAAAATAATTAAAAAATAAGAATAAAAATATTTTTCCCTTGTCAATATAAACATTTTTGATAATAATGTGGAAGAATATAAAAATATAAATTAGTAATACAAACTGGCATAGAACCAGAATAACGTGGCTGAACAGTAGGCAACAAAATTTAGATAACGGAATAATTTTTGACTGGCTTCGACAACGATTCAATCATTGCCTAACTTCAGTACAAAAATTAAGTTCGAAAGGTGGTGATACGTAAGGTGTCAGGCAAATCCAACGCCTTCCATGAAAACCCTGACATGATAAGCAAATCCAGTTGTATGTCACATAGCTCCAAATAAATCGTGACATTAAAATAACCAAAGTAATACAAGTAACGAGTGAGCAAATGGAATACCACAGACTAACACAAGAATGCCTAAATGCATGTCATACCTTCCCACCATGAGACAGACGCAGTTCCGAGGGGAGAAACGAGAACAGAAGCCGAGAACAGAACCGTGATAAGCTGGAAGGCCCTACGATAAGGGACGGACACCCGCGTCGCCAGTAACCGCTAGGACCACCACCCAGCCCACGTTAAAAGCTAGAGCCCTCCAGAGGAACAGTATAAATCTTACGATAACACTAAAAGGACCACACTAGCTGCAAGTTTTAGCGTGAGACTTTTTCGCGTCTCTGTTACGTTGCAAACTTTAAAAACATTGCCCCACCACGAAAAGTATAACGTTTCTCATTGGGTAGAGAGAATTTTTGTAGGCGGAGCTTGAGGTTAACATTGAGACCCTGATTGGTCAGATGAAAACACAGTCAGATAGTTTTTTTTTAATCAACTTCAGTAAATTGTAGTAAGGAGAAGTTAGGAGAGGGTTGCTTCCGAGACGGCGAGGTGAGTGGAGCTGTGCTGCCTGCCGCCCCCTGACGAACACCGACAAGGTAATGAACGCACGCAATGCCGCATAACAGCGCATAAAGCTTCACTCAGAACTGCAGAAGTCTCATCTGTTACACCCCCTTTTTGCGTAATACTAGTGTCGATCGTCAATTAAAACTCATGGTGTTCACATTTGCCACCCATTCAAGGAATATTCGTTCACATTTTTGTTGAATGCAGTTGGTTTTTACCATCCTGTATTAAAACATTTCCTTTTATCAATAGTGCAATTTATAAACAATGTTTTGTGTGTAGAATAAAATTTCCAATGGTAAACTTAACTGCTTTTTTGACGTTATTTTACCAGCTGACTAAAAATAGGAAAGCCTTGAACCCCTTCCACTAAATTTAGTTAGTATTAAGATTATTTTACAGGGAGTGCAGTGGAGCTGACGCTGAAATCATTAAGTATTTGGTTATATCATCGCTAGTCTCACTGAACTCTTCTGAACTCTACATGACATGTGTGGTCTGGCGTCTCCTTACCAGCAACAGGTCCCAGGTTCAAACTAGTCAATTCCCTAAAAAAACATGCTCAGAGCGTCGTTGCGCGAAAGTGGTAGGGAGACACGATATAGAACAAACAGACACCACGCAGAATGTTAGAATGTTTTGTGCATAGAATAATAGTAACGAGCAATGAGAGAGAGGAACGGGTTAATAATAATTACATTCAACTGTGAAAGTCAGTTTCTTAATTGTGCCTGGAGGTAGCAGATCTCTGTTAACGCTTCATGATGATGATTGACCTTTCACTGTGCTGTACAGTGCATGAGTACCAAGTCCATCTGATGGTTAGCATGCCTGAAGGCTGTTAATAAGTGGTGGGGGTACACGACTGCTATGCCACGTAAACTGGTACTACTATTTTGGACTGAAGGGGTCTGGTGGGGTAAAAGTCAGTGTTTTGATTCTGTCAGCCATATTGTGTCGCACATCAAATTAATTAAAATAAGGATATCTTGGAAAAATATCTGGCCGCGATATTGGGTCATAACTTTTACCAATAAGGATAAGGATGATTTAAACATAGAGGTGGCTATCCTCATAGTGATAAGGATAATTAATTGAGTAATAAATTAAATCTTAAACAAATACCAACATCTGCCTTACATCCAACTGGAAAACGCAATGACAAATTAGATCCTAAATAAAGACACAATAACAGTGCAAGTGGTCTACTGTGAGACAGGGGAGGGGGGTGGGGGGACAAGAAAAGCGAGATAACTATAACAGGTACAGTTCCTTAACATGATGATCATAAATCACTGGGCCAACAAGGGCTCTGCCCTAATATTGATGTTTTCGCGAAAAACCTATGGCGCAGATCCTAACTATGCACACAGAATTGAGGACACGCGCGGGAAAACGGGCTGACCCTCAAATGTAAAAACTTAGAGATAAGTGTTGCCATATACTGTGGGTATGGGAACTATCGAAACTGACACTGGTCTCACCTCTAAATGTCCTAATCTGATATTTAGGGGTGACACAAATGTCAGTTTTGTTAGTTCCCATACCAAGGAACGATGACAACCTCTTGCCTCTAAGCTTTTACATTTGAGGGTCAGCCTGTTTTTCCGCGCATGTCTTCAGTTCATCATCAATGTCTACATAATGGACTGGGCCTTTTTTTCCGTTCCATCTCCTTCAAAATTGGTCAAGCTATCTCTTCATTGGCCTTCCTAAAGATATTTTTCCTCTTTAGCGATTCTTGCTTCCAACATACAGTGTAGATGTTCTTTCCATCTGAACAGATATTGTTTTATCACGTCATTTATATTTTGTGTGTTCAGTGCAGCTCTGACGTCATCATTTCTCTTTTTATCCATAAAAGGATGTCCAGCCATGTATCCAAGGAAATTCGTTTCAGATGCTGCTATTCTCTTTTCATCTCTCTTCTTAAGAATACAGTTTTCACATTCATAGAACAGTGCTGGTATAGCCATAACACTATAGAACTTTAGTACAGTGTCTCTGTGGACTTTCTTTCCCCATGTAAAGTTCCACAGAAATAGTTAAATAAGTCTACCTTATACTGTATTTCATTATTTGTCCTGTATGCAATACTGCACTCTAAAGAATTAATTGTATTAACTTGCAAGTACAAGTACTAAAGCCACCATACCATGAAATCAACATGGGGACTGGCTATTAACTTGCTCTAAGCTGTGCTTGTCAAGTTCAGTCTTAACTCGCATGGGCGAAATTGCCATTGATTTCGTCTCTGTTATGCAGACGTATAGCTTGTACTCTCTGACTATTTTACTTAAATTAAAGACAGCTTCTTCTAACTAATGAACTCGCCCAGTGCTTTTGAAGAAAACTAGTCACTGCACATCAGCCACCGTATCCCGCACTGACCTAAGGTTTTCATGCCCGCTTTAATGTTTAACCCATTCAGATATGCCAGTGAGCTCCTTCTCATACATGTCACAGTGTTAGGTTTCCAGCTTCCATCACTGAACACGATGGAAGACATGATTTTTCAACCGATGTGTAGCTACGTTTTACTGTGCGGCGTAAAACTGTGGAGTGTGCCCGCGTAATTTTGTTCTATGCAGAACTGGTTTAAAGCCCAAGTGACGGAAGCCGCCACTTGGGGCTCCAAGCTCAGAGGGAAGCCAGAGGCGCTCGAGTCCAAGACTTACATACAGAGCGTATCACAATTAGTAGCCAAAACTGGCACTGTGGAAGGATATGTGGGAATTGGAAGAGTGGGGATTGGGGGGCGGGGGATAAGTCACTTCTATGGAAAAAATGTTCTCGAACCGGCCCTGGTTCTATGCAGCGAGTTTTGTATAAGTTAACAACATGACACATTTTAATTTTTAACGTAGGCTATAATATTTTTTCCTGGATTTTTGATGCTTAACAGAAATAAACAAATAAGAATACGTAATTACTCATCTGCCTCTTTAAACATTAGAATACTGCTGCTAGTTACGTCTCTTTAAATTTATTTATTACCAAAAACACAGTTTCTCTCTGTCGAATCCGATATTCCGACTTCTCATTAAAAAATGTTACAGTTTCTGATAAATCTGCTATGATTGCTCGATGCAGCTCTACTAGCCGCCATCTGTAGACACTTTGTTTATATTAATCGGCCAAAGCATTGCCGACATATTACCTTTTGAACTTAAACAAATTTACAATTTTGAAGGCAACAATAACTTTTAAACTACTACATATTTTTGTGGCGCGTCTAGACAACTCGCACCTCCGTGTCACTTTTAGTTTTGTTTTTATCAATATTTCTCTGGCATATACATTTCTCCAAGCGCCAAATGCGCCCTACCGAGCGTGCGCTCGGGCTTTTCCAAGGCCGTGTAACGCTATCCGGCTCGCCACGGCCCTTTAGCAACCGCCTGCCACGTGCTCTACGGCGGGAAACTGCCGCTCTAATCTCCCCCCACAGCTTGTACGTTCACAACTTGTAGGGTTCTTCCAGGAAAGACGACTTCCTCCACCACGAGCGCTGCTCGTTTTCCAGTTTACAGACAAGCTATACACAGCATTTCCAGTCCATTTCTCTTATGTAAGAAGACAAAATAACTTTAATAAACTCTTATTTATATACTGGAGTTATTTGAAATTTATTGAGTATTTATTTGTCGTCAAGCACGCTTTATGTAAAATACTTTCCTATAAGTAATAGCTGAGAAGTACTTAATCTGTAAGTATGATGTTGTCAGTGACCTATGTAGAGTTGGAGGGAAGGGAATTTGATTTGTAAGGGCGACATTTCACTGGCGTTTGTTTTTGACAGTTGTATTCATCTCCTGGTCTCCCTCTATGATTTTTTCTCCCCACACTTCTCTCCAATGCTAAATTAGTGATCCCTTGGTGTCTTAGAACCTGTCCTATCACCCAATCCCTTCTATTGGTCAAATTGTGCCACAAATGTCTTGTCTCCCCTATCCTATTCAGTACCTCCTCGTTAGTTACGTGATCGACCCATCTAATCTTCGACATTCTTCTGTAACATCACATTTCGAAATCTTCTATTTTCTTTTTGTCTGAACTCTTTATCGTCAATATTTCACTACCACAGATGGCTACACTCTACACAAATAACCCGAGAAAAGATTTTCTAAGACAATCTTAGCTAGCCAGAACAGTAGGTCAGTGTGTTCGGTCAGAGGGCTGCTTGCCCTGTGTAATAAAAAAACTGAGTAAAGGAATCAACAATCAACTTGAACAGATGTCTTGTGACGTCCACCCAGACCAAACACAACGAACAATACCGAACCAAATGAGAAAAAAAAAAGCTGGATGGTAACGTGCTTGCCTCCCATGCAGCAGGCCCGGGTTCGATTCCCCGCAGGGTTGGAGATATTCTCCGCTCATGGACTGAGTGTTGTGTTACCCCCATCATCATTTCATCCTCATCACTGACACAGAGTTGGCCAACAATGCCATACGATCATTTCAATTCCTATGACATAAATTTATATTCTATGTTAACAAAGTGCTCTTCTTTTGAAATGCTTTACTTGTCATTACCAGTCTACATTTTATTTCATCTCTACTCCGGTCATCATCAGATATTTCGCTGCCCAAACAGCAAAACTCATCTACTATTTCAAATGACTCGCTTGTTAATCTCATTCCTTTAGCGTCACCTGATTTAATTCAACTGCATTACATTATCCTTGTTTGCTTTTGCTCATATGCATCTTATATCCTCTCATCAAGAAACTGTCCACTCTGATTAGCTACTTCTCCAAGTTCATTGCTGTCTCAGACAGAACTACAATGTCATCGGCAGACCTCAGAGCTTTTATTTCTTAGCCGGCCTCTGTAGCGAACGGTTCTACGCGCTTCAGTCTGGAACCACGCGACCGCTACGGTCGCAGGTTCGAATCCTGCCTCGGGCATGGATGTGTGTGATGTCCTTAGGTTAGTTAGGTTGTAGTTCTAAGTTCTAGGCGACTGATGACAGATGTTAAGCCCCATAGTGCTCAGAGCCATTTTAACCAATTTTTTATTTCTTCTCCCTAAACTTTGGTCCTGCTCCAAAATTTTCTTTGGTTTTCTTTACTGCTTGTTCAATGTACAGATTGAATAACATTGAGGACAGACTAAAACCCTGTATCACTTCCTTCTCAACCACTGCTTCCCTTCTACGCCATCTGTTTTCTGTACAAGCTGTAAACGCCCCTTTGTTCCCGGTTTTTACCTCTGCTATCTTCAGAAATTCATAGAGTGTATTCAAGTCACCACTGTCAAAAGCTTTCTCTAAGCCTAAAAAAGCTATATATGTAGGTTTGCCTTTCCTTAACCTATCTTCTAAGATAAGTCGTGGGACCAGTATTGCGCCGTGCACTCCTACATTTCTCCGGAATCCAAACTGATCTTCTCCGAGGTCGGCTTCTACCAGTTTTTCCATTTCCTGGAAAGAACTCAGGTCAGTATTTTGCAACCGCGACTCGTTAAGCTGATAGTTTGGTAATTTACACACCTATCAGCATCTGCTTTCTTTGGAATTGAAACTACTACATTTTTCTTGAAGTCTGAGGGTATTACGCCTGTCTCACACATCTTGCATACCAAATGGAAAAGTTATGTCATGAGTGGCTCTCCCAAGGGTATCAGTAATTCTGACGGAGTATCATCCACCCCTGTAGCCTTGTTCTGACTTAGATCATTCAGATCTCTGTCAAACTTTTCTCACAGTATCGTATTCCCCATCTCATCTTCATCTTACGTATTTCCTTTTCTATAATATTGCTTTCAAGTTCATCTCCCTTTTAAAGACACTATAAATATGAGGGTTGGAACTTAAATAGTGGCAACTATTTACTCACAACCGATGCCAAAGAGTTACATGTTTGCACCTGTTACTGTCTAACATTCTGGGTGGTGTCTGTTTGTTCTATATCGTGTCTCCCTACCACTTTCACGCAACGACGCTCTGAGCGTGTTTTTTAGGGAATTGACTAGTTTGAACCTGGGACCTGTTGCAGGTAAGGAGACGCCAGACCACACATGACATGTAGAATTCAGAAGAGTTCAGTGAGACTAGCGATGATATAACCAAATACTTAATGATTTCAGCGTCAGCTCCACTGCACTCCCTGTAAAATAATCTTAATACTAACTAAATTTAGTGGGAGGGGTTCAAGACTTTCCTATTTTTAGTTAGCTGGTAAAATAACGTCGAAAAAGCAATTAAGTTTACCATTGGAAATTTTATTCTACTCACAAAACATTGTTTATAAATTGCACTATTGATAAAAGGAAATGTTTTAATACAGGATGGTAAAAACCAACTGCATTCAACAAAAATATGAACGAATATTCCGTCCCTTATCGTAGGGCCTTCTAACTTAACATGGTTCTGCTCTCGGCTTCTGCTCTCGTTTCTAGCCTCGGAACTGTGTCTGTCTCATGGTGGGAAGGTATGACATGCATTTAGGCATTTTTGTGTTAGTCTGTGGTATTCCATTTGCTCACTCGTTACTCGTATTACTTTGGTTAATTTAATGTCACGATTTATTCGGAGCTATGTGACATACTACTGGATTTGCTTATCATGTCACGGTTTTCATGGAAGGTGTTGCATTTGCCTGACACCTTACGTATCAACACCCTTCGAACTTAATTTTTGCACTGAATTTAGGCAATGATTGAATTGTTGTCTAAGTCAGTCAAAAATTATTCCTTTATCTAAATTTTGTTGCCTACTGTTCAGCCACGTTATTCTGGTTCTATGCCAGTTTGTATTACCAATTTATATTTTTATATTCTTCCACATTATTCTCAAAACTGACAAGAGAAGAATATTTTTATGCTATTATTAATTTTTAACTATTTTCTTTATTTATTTAAGTGTGAAGTTTGTTTTTTTAAGAAGTTTGATATCGAAAGTGAGGAGTCTTTCATATTGATTTTCTTAGAAATATTTTTATAAATGTAGTAATTAAGTAAAATGTATTCCTATCACATTTACTAAATATCATGTACAAGTAAAATGTTTTTGTTTCTAGACACTCATTTCAACACTGTTACACTAACAAATAAGAATTATTTCCAAGAATTGCTTTGACAAAGAAATATACATACACAAGTATTGAGATATTACCCTAACAAATATTTTAAAAAAAGGGAAAACATCCAACAAGATAATTTTTTATTCTTTGTTTTTATAAGGAGAAAATAAGTAAAATATAGTTATTCTTTTATTTTTATGAGGAGAAAATAAGTGGCATATAGTTTTAGTGTTTATTATGCCTTACTTTTGTTCTTTATATACTGTCCATTTCAGAACTAATGACTTATTTTTATCGATAGTCTATTTTTTACTTAAGTCCATAGACAATGACTGTTATTTTGTAGTTTATTAGCTGTCTGGTGTGCTTAACTTATTTAGTTTTTACACGTTTCTTTTGGACAATTCCTACATCACATAATTTGATTTCACACATTCACACAATCCTATGAATGTTTAAGCATCAGGTTGGCGAATGTTTTCTGCATGGAGCTGATGGATGTGGGCAAGTATTTGATGTACAGCTTCGTTCCTTGTTGGCTTTGCAAGTGTGTGTTGTTGTTGTGGAGGTCCCATAATGGAATGGAGCTGTGAGTGTAGAATCTCGTGGTTTACTGCCTTTATATGCGTGAAAGTCATCGTTATGTGTCGCTGAAAGTGGTCGTTTTTCGTTGTAATACTTCTCAGACGACTAGTTTACAATAGGATAGGGATTTGGGAAGGTATGTCGTTTATTCTTCACCCATCTTCTTTCTTGGTCTCAATCTTGTGAATCTCGAACTTCTGTTCTTCCTCCTTTTTGTCTGCTGCTTACTTGATTCTTGGTTCTTCTCTGGACAGGATATGGAAATATTTATTGATAACTAGTCGTTTTGAAGTTCTCCTCCTAGTAAGAGTTTGATAAATGGTTTGGGCATGTCATTTCTACTTTATGGACGTTTTCTTCAGTTTCGTGCATCAGCGTGCTGTTTAATAGCGGTAGTGTCATTTTTACACATATTTTTTGCCAGTGGTGGCTTGCCCAAGCGGTCTTCTTGTCTGGCCGTTGTTTCCACGCTCCGCTGAGTGGGGGCATCCCAGGGTTTACGCGCGGTGAAAGTCCGGTGTTTGCTTGTCAGTCCCTGCACTGGTCCCTTCTGGTGTTCGGTGTCCTGTGGTGGCTCTGCAGGGTTCCATGTTCTTTCCCAGCAGTGTTTCCCCTAGCGGGCAGATTTATTGCCCACTTTCGATACAAGGGCCCTCTGTTAGTCTCACTGTCCTTTCCCTTCTCTCGACGCTTCTGCCTTGTAGGAATCGTGTCTTGCTAATTACATCCTTTCCTTTCTTGATACTTCTCATGTTGCAACTTGTGGGTCATTGCATCTGATCTTTGCTGGAGTTTTTACAATGGTTCTTACAAAAAGTTTTCTTATATTCATGTAACATATGTCTAGTACCTACATCGTTTTACACCTTTTTAAAAAGCTTTACAAATTTTGGCACCCTTTCCATGTTACAATTCTGAGATATTTCGAGTCTTAACTTATACAAGAAACCTCAAATTCGTTTTTTATTTTTGTGTAGTGTCCTGGTGTATAGCATTTTAGTATTTCATGCTGTTGGACTATCTACGCTTTATCCCTTCACCTTAATCTATGGTACTATTGGTGTTATTATTGAAACTACTTTCTTTTTCCCACCTTCCTCTCTCTTCATTCTTCTTTCTCCTGACGATCTTTTCTGCAACATAATCTTGAAATATTGTGCTGATTATTTACCAGTAATAAAATTAATCTTCAAACCTGTACTAAAAGTGTTTAATACTGCCAGTCTTAGGTAAAAATACCTCTGCTTTATCTCGTAAAATACCCTCTGATTCTCTTTTACTGTGTTCCAAAATACCTTGAACTTCTTGCAATTTTTCATCGTATTTCTTTATGGACTTCTAACATGAGTTGAGGCAATTCCCCCTTTTGTGCATACCATTCTAATTCTTCATCCTCTTTATCTCGCATCATTCTTAATTGTATTTTTATGACTGGTATTTCTTCTAATTTTAGCTTTTGCTCAAAGAGAAGTGTGACATTCCCGAATGTTACGCTACCTTTCCCCATATCTACTATCGCTCGTCTCTCATTTAAAAAATCTGCACTTATAATCAAATCTACAGTTAGTTTAGGTACAATCACGAAATTGGCTTCGGTCTTTTGACCTTGACACGAAAGAGTTAACCTTGTTTGTCTCGTAACTTCCGCAGCACTGTTTCCAATAGGATCTCTTACTTTCATCTTACGTGTTTTCAGAACTGGCAATTCCTCATTGGCATTACACGACATGAATAAATTTTTTGAGATCGCAGTCAGTTCACTTCCGCTATCAATTACAATATTGACTGGGATATGCTTTACCATGGCCTTCAGAATTGGTTGAATTTGAAAGGGTTGGTTCTGTTCTTCTTCTTCTTACATCAACGAATCCTCCACTGAATCATACATGAGTCTTTTTAGGAATTTCCCTTGTGAATTCTAACTTTCTGTAGGATAAGTTCACTTGCTCCTTCTCTCTCTTTTATTTCCTCTTCTCTATTACTTCCTTCATTTACGCTTTCTTCAACATCCTCTACTTTTTCCTCATCCTCGTCTATCTTCTCCTTCTTCGTCGCTACTTCCACATAATCGCATCTAAATGCTCTAATTATCGCTTCATAACGTCCTTCATTATATACGTTGGGTTGTGTGCCTACTTGTAACTTATTTTCAACTTCTGTCGACTGCGCATTATCCTCATTGAATTCGCTTTCCCTGGTTTCCATCTCAAATAGCTCTGCAATACTCATTACTTCATCCTTTCGTCCTACATTCGTTGTGCATACCTCTGGTAATTCATCTTCCTCGTCAGTATTCTCCCAATTAATTTCGTCCCAACTCGATATTGTTATTTTCCTGTCTTCGTTTTCATCTGGTCCCTGCGGATTAGTTCTTCCTTCTTCTCTTCTCGTGATAAGATTTTTACTTCTCTGTTCAAGGTGCTGCAATTGTCCTGGGTCGGTGCGTCATTCTCTTTGGCATGGGCGCTTAGCTGTCAATTCGAACGTTTATCGGGGTTTGGTGGTCTTACCTCCACCTCTTCTATCTGTATTCTCCTTTCTTGTTCAGCCCTGTTGATAGTGGTTTCTTTGTTGATAATTTGTCGGTCTATTGGTTCTCCAGTACCCGTTCCGGTTGTCGTTATTCCCTCTGTAATAGTTGTTGCCGTTTCTGGGTGAATTATAGTTATTGCCATATTCTCTTCTAAACCCATTACCGGTTCTTTGTTGAAATCTGTTGTCGTTTCTTGGTGAGAAGTTATCACATGGTTTGTAATTATTGTTTCTTCGTACTGTGTCTTGTGGATTCCTCTGCTTTCGTTTTCTCGTGCGCTTCGTCAATTTCTTGCGTCATCTTCCGAAAATATGAACTCTAGTTCCCTTAGAATACCTTTAAATGCTTCGACGTCATTGCCTCCGCGACCTACTAATGATTGTTGGTATTTCAATGGTAGCTTCATCGCGCATAATTTAATCAACTCTCCGTCACTGTATGGTACATCTAAGCATTGATTTTTCTTTGCCATTAATTCGAAAAATTTCACGGGGCTCTTCTCTCCTGAATTTTCAAAATATCGGTTCTGTAATAATTCGTACTTCACTCTGTTCTGTGCTTCGCTGGACCAATATCGTGAGAGAAACTCCTCTCTGAAATCTTCGTACGATCGGCATGTCGCTGCAACATTCTGCATGGTTTCTGCGACTATTCCTGACATATGTGCACATATAAAGTCTAATTTGTGTGCCAGCGTCCTGTGTTCTGGTAATCCTACTCGGAATTGATCAATAAAAGTTCGTGGATGTAATGAGTTTCCTTCTCGAAAGTGTTAAAATTTTCTGACTGTGAGGAAATGATCGTAGTCGTACTTCGTCGTAGTTCCATATGAAATTCGCGATTCTTCGCCACTTTTTGTTTCTGATCATTTCTCCCGTCGTTCTTTCCGGTTGTGGTAGATCTATTGGATATTGCCCACTGTAACTTTCGCCTACCCTTGCGTAGTATCGTTGGAGTGGTACGCAATAATTTTCTTCCATCGGTTGTGAACGTGTAGCTGAATGCATTGCACTGTACTCTTCGCGACCTGGCATTCCATTGTCAGGTATTGGTTGGGTATCTTGTCTGGCTAACCTTGCTGCTTCATTGCACGATCCAAACCGTCTTGAAACATACATTTGTGGTTCAGCACGTGTTTGTGAAGACGTTTGTTCATCAAGAATTTCGAAACGTGTCTGTTGCTGTGCTGGCTGTCTGATTTCACGTATGTTACTTTCCGCCTGTGATTGGAATCGAAAATGCGTGATATCTTCGTTAATTGCTTGTTTTTGCGGCGCTGTTACAGATACGGATGTGGTTGGAGACTCTGTGCTTGTTCGATCCTGTTCACTACGCTCTTCAATGGTTTGCAACAACTCTGTTCCCAATTTCTGAAATTGTCGCTTCGTTTGCGCTTCTATTTTGACTATGCGGTTATCATATCTTTTCAGCGCTGCTTTTGTGATACGTTTGTGTAACACACTGTTTTCAACAACTTCATGCGCTGTACCTGTCTAGTAATTTCGTTTATCTGTTTCTCTAGTTTCTTGACTTCTCTCTGGGTGTTGTTACGTAATGTTTTGATCTCGTCCTGAATGTCATTACGCAATGTTTGTACGTCCGCTTGTACCTTGTCAAAGACTGCTCTCAATTGATTGCGACCTGTTATTAAGTTTCCTATCACTTCTCGAGATTCTTTTGCCTCGTCTTCAATATGACTTAGGTGTAACTGAATTTTTTTGTTTTGTTCTTTAATCGCACGCATTTGTCTCGTGGTTTCTGCATTCTGAATTTGAATTTGGTTCGCTATGTCTTTATTTTGCCTTGTCATGGTTTCCGTAATTTGTTGCAATAATTCTGCCAAATTGGTGGATCCTATTGCGTTTTCTTCCGACGTCCTACGCTCTGTGTTTTCGCTCAAGTGTTGGTTCGCAACCGATTGCATTGAGCTGTGCTGGACACGTTTCTGCTCGCATTCCTTGTACTCTGTGGTGAGGGAGCTCTGATTACTTGTACTATGGGTTCTACGTGTTCAAGACGCAAGTTAGAATCCTCATCGACTGTCTCTCTACTTTCCTGCTCCCCTGTCGTATGCTGACTTACGTTTTCTATGTCTTGACGTTATATGTCCTATTTCTCGCGATACTGCATTGTCTGTTGTAATGTCCTCCATTCTCTGTCCATTTTCATGCTCGGTCAAGGTCTCGATTTGCCATTGCTAATCTTTCCGAATACCTTATTTTCTATTTTAAAAGCAATTGACGCGCCCCACTTCGAATCAACATGCGCTCTTATGATCTCACGCGTTTCATAAACTTTTTGCACACACTACTTGACAATCCATTCACTTACTTGTTGGGTCAGAACCAACTTGTCAACGATGTATCCGCCACCTGTGCGCTTTCATTGGAGTGAAAACTTAATTCTAACAATATTAAAATTCATAACTTAATTATGCTATTGTCTCTGCCAGAAAGTCTCACTTTTATTGAATACTTTCTTACTATCTATCGGTGCAGCTACTGTTTTCGACTATGTATAACTTTAAGAAAAAGTTTTTTTACTACGAAAATTTTTCAACAGGATGTTTTTCTGACCTGGTTAGGCATGTGGTCGACCTTCAACCATGGTATTTTACCATCCTGGCAGGGTCGTCATTTTCTAACATTCTGCGTGGTGTCTGTTTGTTCTATCTCGTGTCTCCCTACCACTTTCACGCAACGATGTTCTGAGCGTGTTTTTTAGGGAGTTGACTAGTTTGAACCTGGGACCTGTTGCTGGTAAGGAGGCGGCAGACCACACATGACATGTAGAATTCAGAAGAGTTCAGTGAGACTAGCGATGATATAACCAAATACTTAATGATTTCAGCGTCAGCTCCACTGCACTCCCTGTAAAATAATCTTAATACTAACTAAATTTAGTGGAAGGGGTTCAAGGCTTTCCTATTTTTAGTTAGCTGGTATAGTAACGTCGAAAAAGCAGTTAAGTTTACCATTGGAAATTTTATTCTACTCACAAAACATTGTTTATAAATTGCACTATTGATAAAAGGAAATGTTTTAATACAGGATGGTAAAAACCAACTGCGTTCAACAAAAATGTGAACGAATATTCCCTGAATGGGTTTCCTAGTTCTACAATGGATCGAAGATGACCTATGCCATATCACATCTATAATCTAGGTTTAAATTAAGTTTCACAAAAGAGAAAACTATCAAAATGGTCTACAGTGACCCTCAATTATCTTTAATTACTTATCTAACTTGTCGTAAATTACAGTGGCTGATGTGGCTTCTAAATAACTGTATAACAGAAAAATCATCGCGTTTCAGATTTTTACTTCAAGTGGCAAATGTGAACACCATGAGCTTTAATTGACGATTGACACTAGTATTACGCAAAAAGGGGGTGTAACAGATGAGACTTCTGCTGTTCTGAGTGAAGCTTTATGCGCTGTTATGCGGCATCGCGTGCATTCTTTACCTTGTCGGTGTTCGTCAGGGGGCGACGGGCAGCACAGCTCCGCTCATCTCGCCGTCTCGGAAGCAACCCTCTCCTAACTTCTCCTTACTACAATTTACTGAAGCTGGTTTTAAAAAAAACTGTCTGGCTGTGTTTTCATCTGACCAGTCAGGGTCTCAATGTTAACCTTAAGCTCCGCCTACAATAATTCTCTCTATCCAATGAGAAACGCTATACTTTTCGTGGTGGGGCAATGTTTTTAAAGTTTGCAACATAACAGAGACGCGAAAAAGTCTCACGCTAAAATTTGCAGCTGGTTTGGTCCTTTTAGCGTTATCGTAAGATCTATACTGTTCTTCTGAAGGATTCTATCTTATAACATGGGCTGGGGGGGTGGTACTGACGTAACAGAGACGCGAAAAAGTCTCACGCTAAAACTTGCGACTGGGTTAGCCCTTTTTGTGTTATCGTAAGGTCTATACTGTTCTTCTGGAGGGCTCTAGCTTTTAACATGGGCTGGGGGGGGGGGGGGTGGTCCTGACGTAACAGAGACGCGAAAAAGTCTCACGCTAGGGCTCTATCTTTTATCATGGGCTGGGGGGTGGTCCTAACGGTTAGCTGGCGACGTGGGTGTCCGTCCCTTATCGTAGGGCCTTCTAACTTAACACGGTTCTGCTCTCGGCTTCTGTTCTCGTTTCTCCCCTCGGAACTGCGTCTGTCTCATGGTGGGAAGGTATGACATGCATTTAGGCATTTTTGTGTTAGTCTGTGTTATTCCATTTGCTCACTCTTTACTCGTATTACTTTGGTTAATTTAATGTCACGATTTATTCGGAGCTATGTGACATACTACTGGATTTGCTTATCATGTCAGGGGTTTCATGGAAGGTGTTGCATTTGCCTGACACCTTACAACTGTCCTTCAAAGTAGTCACCAGCGTTGCGCAGAACCCATTGCCAGCGATGTGGAAGACGTAGTATACCGTTAGCAGAGCCTTTTCTGTTGATGGTGCGAATGGAGCGGTCGAATCTCTGGAACAGTTCTGAAGCGAATGCCACGAAGTGGTTCCTTCATCTTTGGAATCAAATCAAAGTCACAAGGACTGAAGTCCGGGGAGTATGGTCGATGGTACAGTACTTCCCAGTCCCATCGACCGAACAGAGCAGCCACAGCTTGCGCTGTATGCGCCCGCGCATTGTCGTGCAAAATGATGGGCGGGTTGCGCAGAAAGTGTCACCGCTTCTTTCGCAAAGCTGGTCGCGGGTGATGCTCCAAAAACGAACAGTAATATTGTACATTTGATTCCGAGGATGAAGGAACCACTTCGTGGCATTCGCTTCAGAACTGTTCCAGAGATTCGACAGGCAGTAGACCGCTCCATTCGCAGTAGACCCCTCCATTCGCAGTAGACCGCTCCATTTGCACCATCAAGAAAACGCCTTCCACATCGCTGGCAACGGGTTCTACACAACGCTGGTGACTACTTTGAAGGACAGTAACAGACGCAAATATGTAACTCTTTTGTATCGGTTGTGAATAAGTTCCAACACTCGTATTCCTTCCACCTTTCAGCTTTCCCTTCTTTGCTTAAGACTGGTCTCCAGCTGAGCTCTTGATATTCATACAGCTTCTTCTCTTTTCCCGACACGCTTCTAAATCCTTAAATTTGCCCTTCCTTGTAACCGTTCCTCCGAAACACGGTCTTCAGATGGTTACAAGAAATGGCAAATTCGGAAGGCTCTACATCCCATCCCACACCTGCAGCACCGGCTGAAACTGAGGAGGAACCTCAGGAGGAGGCGGCCTTGGCTATTATTTCGTGTTGTGGGCCCTTATCCGGAAAAATTGGACGCATTTTACGTAAACACCAAGAGAAAACCATCTTCCGTCCTCCAAGCAAAACCAAGAGCCTTCTTGGTAGTGTCAAGGACAACCTTGGTCTACGTAAATCAGGGGTTTATCAATACCTTGCCAATGCGGTAGTGTATACATAGGGCCGACCCATTGAGGACCGATGCCGAGAACATCAACGGCACACTAGACTGTAACAGCCTTAACGCTGAACTCCTTAATTTCCTATGTTTTTGAAATTTCTTCAGTTTTAATCTACAGTTCATAACCAATCAATTGTGGTTAGAGTCCACATCTGCCCCTGGAAATGTCTTACAATTTACAATCTGGTTCCTAAATCTCTGTCTAACCATTATATAATCAATCTGAGACCTTCCAGTGTCTCCAGGTCTCTTAAACGTTTACAATCATCTTTTATGATTCTTAAACCATGTGTTAGCGATTATTAAATTATGCTCTGTGGAAAATTCTACCAGTCGCCTTCCTCTTTCATTCCTTTCCCACAGTCTATATTCACCTACTATTTTTTCTTCTCTTCCTTTTCCTACTATCGAATTCCAGTCTCTCATCACAATTAAATTTTCGTCCCCTTTAACTATCTGAATAATTTCTTTTGTCTCATTATACATTTCTTCAATCTCTTCATCATCTGCGGAGCTAGTTGGCATATAAAAGTGTACTGCTGTGTTAGGCGTCGACAATGATAATGCGTTCACTATGCTGGTCATAGCAGCTTAGCCGCATTCCTATTTTCTTATTCATTAGTAAACCCACCCCTGCGTTACCCCTATTTGACTCTGTACGTACAGCCCAGTATTCACCTGACCAGGAGTCCTGTTCCTCCTGCCACCGAACTTCACTAATTTCCACTATTTATAACTTCAACCTATCAATTTCCATTTTTTTAAAATTTTCTAACCTGCCTGCTCGATTCCGGGATCTAGTATTCAACGCTCGGCTCTGTAGAATGTCTGTTTTGTTTCTCCTGATGGCGCCATCCTCCTGAGTAGTCCCCACCCAGAGATCCGAATGGGCGACTATTTTACCTCCGGAATATATTAACCAAGAGGACGCCATCTTCATTTAACCATACAATAGAGCTCCATGCCCACGGGAGGATATGCGGCTGCAGTTTCCCCTCGTTTTCAGCCGTTCGCAGTACCAGCACTTCAAGGCTGTTTTGATTGATGTTACAAGGGCAGATTAGTCAATGATCCAGACTGTTGCCCCTGGAGCAACTGAAAAGCTGCTGCCCCTCTTCAGGAACCACACGTTTTTCTGGCCTCTCAAAGATACCCCTCCGTTGTGGTTGCATCTACGAGTCGGCTATCTGTGTCGCTGAGGCACGCAATCCACGCCACCGACAGCAAGGTCCATGGTTCATGAGGGGGGGGGGGGGGGGGGGTGTTACTGGCACTCTGCATAAACATCTTCCATTCAGGAATTCCTAGCACTTGCAGAGTGGGCTTATCGCGTGCTTAGAAAATACAACAAACAGAAGCCATAACGAATACGGTTTTCTAGAAAGTACTGGGTGTACAAAGGCGACGCCACACGAAGGGCGGTGGCTGGTTATGTTACGTGGACTCAGATGCGATGTGAGCTCACGTGGAGAAGTCGCGAGGCGCGGCAAGGCGTTGGTGGGACCAAATATGGTCATATACGAGACACCAAAGGGCGGCAGGCGGAAATGAAAACATGGAAGACGCGACGCAGCCTGCCGCACAGATAAAAGGCGTAGCGCGCAGAGCTCAGTACAGACAGCGGTCCTGGAGCGACGTCTGTGTAGGTCGGGTCTGGCCCTGCTCTTGCTCGTACTTAGCCGCGTACCTACCTCCATAGGATTTTGCAGTCAGGAGTGGTGTACTTTAATTCAAGTCATTTTCCAGTTCTTTCTCAGACGAGCAATTAAACGTTGTAGTTATTCAATTCTTGTCTTTGTTCGATTATTTCTCAACTGAGTTCCATAACTGTTTCAAACTTCAAGTTAGCCATTTCAATGTTGCGTGTCTAGACTGCTCGCCGGATGTGACAGGCTGCGTTCAGTATATCTTGCACGGTGGTTGTCAACATGTCTGATGCAATAGGACTGAACATGATTAAATCTAGAACAGTTATCTGCTGCAATGCAATGCTTGACTTATGGTGAAATACATGAAGTTCCTTTACACCCAGGTGACCTACTTCTCTTGCGGAGGGAGCCAGTTTAAGCCTCTGGGACTCTTCAGATGTCGGGAGAGTAATATTAACGCAGCTTTGTGAAAAATAAACATCCTCGGACATGTCTGCAAACCGTATCGCTACAGAGTCATAAGACGAGCTGTGGAAAGGTTGGTATAACTTTGTAAAAAACCATGTACACTGAAATGAGAAAAATTATGGTATAGCGATATGCACATATACAGATAGATGGTGGCAGTACCACTACACAAGATATAAAAGGACAGTGCATTGGTGGAGCTGTCATTTGTACTCTGGTGATTCATGTGAGAAGGTTTCCGACGTGATTACGGCCACACGGTGGGAATCAACTGACTCTGGACGCGGAATGGTATCTGGAGCTTACGAAAACGTTAGGGAGTTCAGTATTCCGAGATCCACAGCGTCCTGGGTGTGGCGAGAACCAAATTTCAGGCAACGACCTCTTACCACGAACAACGAAGTGGCAGAGGGCCTTCACTTAACGACCGGGAGCAGCGGCGTTTGAGAAGATTTGTCAATACTAACAGACGAGATACACTGCGTGAAATAACCGGATAAATCAATGTGGGACGACTGTTTCCGTTAGGACAGTGCGGTGAAATTTGGCGTTAATAGGCTGTGGCAGCAGACGACCGACGCTAATAACACGACACCGCCTGTAGAGCCTCTCCTGGGCTCAATTCGGTTTGGCCCTAGACGACCGGAAAACCGTGGCCTGGTCAGATGAGTCCCGATTTCGTTTGGTAAAAGCTGATGGTAAGATTCAATTGCGGCGTAGATCCGACGAATCTATGAACCTAAGTTGTCAAATGGTTCAAATGGCTCTAAGCACTATCGGACTTAACATCTGAGGTCATCAGTCCCCTAGACTTAGAACTACTTAAACCTAAGGACATCACACACGTCCATGCCCGAGGCAGGATTCGAACCTGCGACCGTAGCAGCCGCATGGTTTCGGACTGAAGCGCCTAGAACCGCTCGACCACAGCGGCCGGCCCTAAGTTGTCAACAAGGAACTGTGCAAGTTGGTGGTGGCTCCGTAATGGTGTCTGCTGTGTTCACATGGAACGGACTAGGTGCACCGGTCCAAATGAACTGACATTTGCCTGGAAATGGTTACGTTCGGCTACTTGGAAACTATTTGCATTCAGGGACTTCACGTTCCTAAACAACGATGTCAAACAATTGTTCGCGATTGATATGAAGAACAGTCTGTACGCTTCTAGAGAATGATTTGGCCACTCAGTTCGGCCGACATGAATCCCATGGAACACTTATGGGCCATAAAAGAGAGGTCAGTTCGTGCACAAAATCCTGCACCGTCAACACTTTCGCAAGTATGGGTGGCTATGGAGGCAGCATGGCTCATCATTTCTTCATATGACTTCCGACGACTTGTTGAGTGCGTGCCACATCGGGTTGCTACACTATGCCCGTCAAAAGAAACTCAGACACAATATTAGGAGGTATCGCACGTCTTTTGTCACCTCATTGTAGTTGCTTTCGCTGATGTAATGTGTTATAGAAAATGTGAAATTGCCTGCTCGGTCTTCCTTCTTTCAGGCCTATGAAGGAGGGACGTGCATGACCAAAATTCAACAACCTACATTTTCTCAAGCGCCTAACCTCCGCACCGATTTTCCATTCTGTTACACCCCAAGAAGCACAATTTATTTCTTAATACTGTTCTACTGCACTCAGATGTGGTACAAACGTTTAATATTTGTTGTTAACCCACGTTATTTAATAATATGCATTAATTTTATACCATTAAAGCAGTTGTTGTTGTTGTGGTCTTCAGTCCTGAGACTGGTTTGATGCAGCTCTCCATGCTACTTGATCCTGTGCAAGCTTCTTCATCTCCCAGTACTTACTGCAACCTACAACCTTCTGAATCTGCTTAGTGTATTCATCTCTTGGTCTCCCTCTACGATTTTTACCCTCCACACTGCCCTCCAATGCTAAATTTGTGATCCCCTGAGGCCTCAGAACATGTCCTACCAACCGATACCTTCTTCTAGTCAAGTTGTGCCACAAACTCCTCTTCTCCCCATTTCTGTTCAATACCTCCTCATTAGTTATGTGATCTACCCATCTAATCTTCAGCATTCTTCTGTAGCACCACATTTCGAAAGCTTCTATTCTCTTCTTGTCCAAACTATTTATCGTCGATGTTTCACTTCTGTACACGGCTACACTCCATACAAATACTTTCAGAAACGACTTCCTAACACTTAAATCTATACTCGATGTTAACAAATTTCTCTTCTTGAGGAACGGTTTCCTTGCCATTGCCAGTCTACATTTTATATCCTCTCTACTTCGACCATCATCAGTTATTTTGCTCCCCAAATAGCAGAACTCCTTTACTACTTTAAGTGTCTCATTTCCTAATCTAATTCCCTCAGCATCACCAGACTTAATTCGACTACATTCCATTATTCTCGTTTTGCTTTTGTTGATGTTCATCTTATATCTTCCTTTCAAGACACTATCCATTCCGTTCAACTGCTCTTCCAAGTCCTATTAAAGCAGTACTTTTAATAATTCGATACTTTTCCGTCCCCTGATACGCGGAAACTATTAGTCCTAGTCAAGAAACGAATAGGACCTTTTTTAGGAAATTTAATATAGTTTAATTTTGTACTGGGAAACATTTTCGCTAGAAGCCATGGTGTTCGATGTAGTCAAGAAAAACAAGAATGTCACATTTGAACACTCAGCCACCCTCACCGTTGTACCCCACCAGCCAGGATTTTCCTTATGTTATCCGCGACACACACCCTACCACTACACATAAATTTGGGACTACGAGATCTTTCCCCTAATTTTCCCTGGTTGACTGAAGTACTGGACTGTTATTGTAGCGGCACTGGAGATGTTTCCGGCGCTCGGGTGTTGGTGCGCGAGATTGGTGTCCGTGCGGGCCTGTCCGTGGCAGCTGACAAATTACACTCTATCCGCCATCTGCCACGGAGACGCCCTCCCCCTCCCATGCCCCTTCCCAGGCCTAATGCCGTGACTGATTGATCGACACGGGCTCCCTGGCGGCGGGGGCTGATGGGAAATGTCAGCTGATTGCGCTAAGTGCAGCTATTTTGAGGGAGCCGCCCCATCGGACGCGTGGACGCCCCAGGGACACGGCGACGAGATTGCAGCCAGTCGTCACACCGTTCTCCGCGTGTGGACGGGGGTGGGGGACCGTAAGGGGTGGGGGAGGTGGTTGAAGGGTGGGGGCGGAGACGGCACGCCGCAGGCAACGCCGCGGAAATACCTCCCCTTTGTCTCCGCTCGATTGCTAAAAGAATACCTCAGGGGACGGAAAAGAATGTAAAATATATGTTACGCCTTAAACTGATCGACCTCCACTTGTTATGAGGGTAAGGTGGAACGTTTTCGGCTGTCACAGAAACGGCGTTGATATTAACAGAATTAGGTTTTTGTTGTAGCGATAGATATTGCGCAATACGTTTAGTCAGGCTCTGGTATTTCCATCAAAACTAGTACCTTTTTGCTAATTTATTTTCTCTCGTCATTTTAACTGAGCACTTAGCACGTTTCATTTTTTTTATTTAGCTTTTGATACTCATAGGCAATAGTACATTAACAATTACAGAGAAAGTATAAACAATCAGTTAAATAAAACAGTATAATCAACGATCAATATTGAGGTTTTTCAGTAATTTTGTTGCTTTAGAGCCAGCTTTATTATTTCTTCCAGGGATCCGCCGAAAGCATGTAAGGAGCAATCCTCAGCTATATGTCGCATCATCTGTGCCACAAGTGACTAAAACTGTAGACGTACAACGGAAATCGGTCACGTGTCGCCACTCATTCGCTACTTTTGAGATGTCATATTGGATTCATTGTATTTCGTTTTCTTCCGTATTATAACTTGCGAGTCATGACAATACGCCGATTCGAGCGAACAGTGCACTGAAAATTTATCACAAATACGTCCCTCTGAGTGCCTTTATTACAATTAAATGTCAGTTAATGACACAATGACTGTAAATGACTTAATGCAAGAAGTTCTGGTTAGGGAGGTGCAGAGACGGAGCCGAAGGAAGAAGATTCGTATCTTGATAAATGGTATTTTTTTACCCGTCTTCGCGTTTGTAACTTATTCTGGGACTTTCTTAATCTTGTAATAGAAGTATGTTTAGGAATATTCGATTTTATTCACGTATAAGGGCGCGCTTCCTCTGGAATGAGGTTTTCTTGATTTGTAACAATATTGTGACAAGGAAAGTTGCTACTCACCATATAGCGGAGATGCTGAGTCGCAGATAGGTATAACAAAAAGGCTGTCACAAATATCGCTTTTTGCCATTAAGGCCTTCGTAAAAATTAGACGACAAACACACACATACACACTCACGCAAAACTGCAGTCATGTGTGTGTGAGTTGAGTTTGCGTAAGTGTATATGTGTGTGTTTGTCGTCTAATTTTGACGAAGGTCTTGTTGTCAAAAAGCTATATTTGTGACAGCCTTTTTGTTGTGCCTATCTACGACTAAGCATCTCCGCTATAAGGTGAGTAGTAACTTTCCTTTTCGCAATATTGTTACATTAAATCCTGGATTTGTTTTTCTTGATTTGTTGGACTGCAGTCCGATTAAGAAACGAAATTAGTAATTTCTGTAGGGTACTTGCCAGAGCTGTAAAAGATTTGAAGAAAAGCATTTTATAGCCATCAGCTGTACATATTGAACTTCATTCTTTAACAGTTTCGGCTCTGCTACCACCGTCCAAGACCACCTACAATAAATCAGACCTTAAGGCAGATATCGATAGTTGACAATATGGCGGCAATCGTGGGGGAAACAAACCAGCATGCTTGTGTTTCCATAACGCGTGTGTGTAACATTGTATACGTGACGTTCAAGAGAAGCGAAAGCATTTATTACTAGCTGTTATTTATGCTATATGCTGTGAATGTCGTCAAAAGTGCTACGCTAGTATTTATTTTCTATATTCTGTAGTAAGTTCGGCATAATTTAAAGTGTAAACTGTTCTTGCGATGGGTCGTAGCTGTTGTGTACCAGGATGTAAATCCCATTACGGCAAAACATACGATACCTCAACATTTAAGTTTCCCAAGGAAACAGCATTGAGGAACAAATGGATTAAACTAATTCATAGAGATAATTTTGAAGTGAACGATAAAGCTGTGGTGTGCATTAAGCATTTTGAACCTAAGTTTGTGGTTAGGGAAGACATTTTTCCTGTGGAAAATAGTGAACCAATATGTGTGCCACGAAAAATACCAAAACTAACAAATGATGCAATTCCAACCATCTTTCCTAATCAACCATCTTATCACACAGTACCAGTTTCTAAGCAAAGGAAGAATCCTGAAGATCGTGTTCAACAGCTACTGGAACGTGATGAATGTAGTTTCAGTAAGTGGTGCGAAAATGACAATATACCTGACTTTCAGCATTTTAAAAGCGAAGTGCAGAAAAGGAATGTTTGTCCATTTACAATTTTAGCAAAGGATGACTACATATCTTTCATTAAATTAAAGGATGATTCAGTCAGTGATGTGCCATTAGTTTCAGTGTGCTTCAAGATATCAAGTTCCTTGGAAGTAAAAGTGTTTCACAAAAATGTATGTTTCCAACGGAAACCTTGAAATGGATACTACAGTCTGGGGAGGAAGAGAACTTGAAATGTGACAAGTGGACGAAATTTGATAATCTGGTGAGTCACCTAAATGGTTTCACGGATAACTCTACTGGCACCATTGACAACATTATAATTTTAGTCAATGTTCTCAAACAAGCACTAAAAGCTGGTAGTGATTTTGACGCTGAAATAGCACCTAAAATAGAATTTGTTTTGGAGGAATTACAACTCGCAATAACAAAGCAAAGTAGATATTCTCCTGAGCTTTTGATATGGGCAGCAACCATTTGCTTTTCATTTCCTGGTGCCTACCATCACTTGAGAAACACAAATGTATTAACATTACCTCATCCTGTCTATTTAAGGCAGTTTCTATGCAAAATGGGTCCAAATAAAACTTGTATTGGTCCATCACAGGTAGCTTTTTTGAGGGAAAAAAATAAATTTCTTCAGGGAAGTGACAAGGTAATTTCAGTGATGCTAGATGAAGTTTATGTTAATTCAAAATTCTCTTATAAGGCAGGAAAGATACTTGGTGTTGCTGAGAATACTTCAGATACTACAACAGCAGGTACAATGCAGGTTTTTATGGCATCATCTTTACATTCTGATTATAAAGAAGTGATAGCTCTCTTTCCTGTAAAAAATGTTAATTCTGATACTCTACTGAAAATGACAATTGATGTATTAAAGTTAATGCATGAGCTTCAGTATGATGTTATATGCCTGATAACATATAACCATAGCACTAATAGAAAAATGTATCAGCTTATGTGTGGTGGCACTTTACAGCCGTGTATTACAAATCCAGTCACTCCATCCAAATTTCTCTTTCTTCTGTTTGACAATTTGCACTTGCTTAAGTGTATCAGAAATAACTGGTTGAATGCAAAAAATGAATCCTTCCTAATGCCAAATATTGAGGATACATTTGCTTTCATCAATACCTTTCTACACAGTGATGAAGGGAATGCTGCATGTGAATATACTGTCAGTGAAGCAAAGTTTTCAGATTTGAGGAACCTGTTTCATTCTGAGAAAAATAAACTGTTGAAACTTGCCCCAAAGCTAGTGAGAAAGGCAGTATACCCAACTTTTGTTGAGAGACAGAATGTTACCCTTGCTCTTAGTGTTTTTGATTCTAAAAATGTGGCAGCACTAGAAATTTTGAAAAGTCAAGGGATTGAGATTTCTGATGGCACTGTTCAGTTTTTGAAATTAATCATTAAATGGTGGACAGTTTCTAATGTACAGCATCCCATGAAAGGCAAATACACATCAGATGATAATTCTAGCCCAGTCACTGGACCTACTGACTCCAAACTTGTGTTTCCTGAAAATTTGAAAACATTTCTTGATATCTGGCATGCATTGCCTACTCATGGAAAATTAACCAATGAAACATACACTGCTTTCTCTCACACACTTGCAACAACAGTTCAGTTATGCAGATACATTTTTAACACTTACAACTAGTCCTATATTCTTACAGCAAAATTACAAACTGATGCTTTGGAAGCAAGATTTGGAGCTTATAGAAGGCTAAGTGGCTGCACATATAATGTTTCAGTTGAGCAAATCTTGGAATCTGAGAGGAAACTGAAAGTAATAAGTCTACTAAACATGGTGAATTTACATTAAATGATTTTGCAGCAAAAGTAAATTACAGCATAAAAAACCAAAAGTATGAAAATTTAGATAAATTAGAACCTGCTCTAGAGGAACTAGCAAACATTCCCATGATGGATGAAAACTTGAAAGTCTTGGTTTGTATTGCTAGCTACGCCAGCAAAACAGTGCTTGAGAAGCTGCAAAAAGGTGGAAAATGTTCAGGCTGTGAAGAAATGTTGCAGAGACAGGATGAAATTTTGTTGCAGTGTGAAACCAAAGAACTCCTTTCCTATTTCAACCAATTGAATCGTGGGGGATTGAAGTGTCCTCCTTCTATAATGATTTCCTTGTGTTGTAATATATATAAACTTTTTCAAGTTCTGATTAGCAGCACATATGAACCAGAAATCCTAAAACTTGAAAATCAGAGAGATGCAGTACTTGCCTTAGGAACTGAATTGTGTGAAAATGCCGTTAGTAACCTCAATGATGTGTGCAAATGTGGCATTCCTTTAAAGACAATAATCAAGAAAAGTATTAAAGTGCTTTCAAATATTTTTATTAATAATTACACAAAACTGTTGAATGAAAAGTGTGTTTCAAAGGAAATTGCTCGAACACTAGTCAAACTAAAAGGAGGAACTCATGAAGGCATTGCAGCAAAAATAACAAAACGCAAAGTGGCCAAGCTGAGCAGCAAGTAAAACCAAAAGGTACTCAAAATCAAACACTTCTAACACATTATGTAATGACAGTGACTAGAATTAACTGCATATTGTTTAATACAATTTTGTGCTTTAGTTACACGCTTCATTTATTATTGCTATGTAGCTTCTATTGTGCAAATTATTATTAGTGTCCAAATATGCCATTTACATGTTTTTTGTAGTAGTTTTTTGGATTTGATTTTGAGTTGCATCTCATAATTTTACTTCGTCATAGTTCTTATTACGTAATTTGTGGCTTCAGTGACAACTTTTTATTTAAGTTTGAAGATAGAAAAATACATAACAATACATTTCTTACGCAGTTTAGAATCTACTTTCCATTTACGAAGTTTGTAAATTATTCGTATTAGGGTAGCGCTGAAATACTTGGCCTAAGACGGCCGCCATCTTGGTTCCTGTGTTGTGGTCTGATGTATTGTAGGTGGTCTTGCACCGTCACTGAAAAAGAAACAGCGCATCAGATGGAAAAAAAATTTATAAGCAGGGGGCCCAAATTTCGTCACCTTAGTACGTCAGGACTTGTATAAGCCCTGGAGGATTATGGAAAAAGCTACAAATTATTCTATATACATATAACAATACCAGAGAAGGAAAGTTGCTACTCACCATATAGCGGAGATGCTGAGTCGCGATAGGCACAATAAAAAGATTCACTCAGTTAAAGCTTTCGGCCATTAAGGCCTTTGTCAGTAGTAGACAGACATACACAAACGCACACACACACACACACACACAGATATATATATATATATATATATATATATATATATATATATATCCGAATTTATCCTCCACTTGGAGGCAAGTTACAATTAAATTGTAATAACATCCTAAAGCCAGTAATTGACATAAACATTAACACTCCAAAAAAAGAAATACAAAAACGCGTTCGTAACTCCGTTCCCCATACAAATTCTCAGAAGTACAATCAACTGAAATATATTCTTCCACTGTAACACAACCAGATACTTTCACTATTATAAATCACTTGGAAGACCATATATGAACAATTTTTCAAGTTATTTTCAGCCTTCTAAAGATGTGTCACATACGAATTTGTATGTGTGTGTTGATGCACAACATGTTTCGTGTTAACAAACCAGGCATTTCTCTCCACTTGTTTCCCTATACGGAAAAATTACTATCATCTTTACAAATAGCAAATGAAATCAGTTTCTAACAACAGTTTCAAATTTCATTCCCGGGACGAAAATAGGAACTTCCCGGGAGACGAAATTACAAACATCCCCAGATTTATCGCTTCAGCAACATAGGCATAACCCTTGGCTATAGCGGTTACACTCGAGACTCTACAATAAACGACTGAAATACAGCCCAATATTTGAACACAAAGCAGTGATCACCCCTAGGAACTGCAGGTTGTTAATTTGACTGATACACTAACTTACCCCAGCATAAAAAATGTAATTCCCTCGTACGAGAAAACTACACGTGCCGCACACGTAGGGTTGCCACTAGAGACGGGCAAAGTCGTTCATCCTTGGGAACTAGTTCACTTGTTCAAATGGCTCTGAGCACTACGGGACTTAACTTCAGAGGTCATCAGTCCCCTAGAACCTAGAACTCCTTATTAGAACTACTTAGACCTAAGGACATCACACACACCCATGCCCGAAGCAGGATTCGAACCTGCGACCGTAGCGGTCGCAGACTATAGAGCCTGGTACCGCTCGATCATATCGGCAGGCTGGTTCTCTGGTGATCGCTCTTTTTGGGGACCGCTTAATTTTACTCGTTCACCGTGCTTTGTATATGGTTCTTTTGCTTCCCCCAGAGTACAGAGATTCGTGATTCTGTGAAACACCCGTCATGGGGCTGATCGCAGTGAAATAATGTAAGGTGGCGTACGAAAAACCGGCCGCGAGTACAGACTGCTCTCCAACTACGCACAATTTGTTGACCGCTACGAAGACAATAGATGAACATGTAATAATCAGGCAGTGAAGAAATAACAAATAAGCTAATGCAAACAACTTCGAAACAATGTACGACGATTGGTAAGCGACAATGAGCAGTCTAGTACTCGGGGCCGATTTTTCGTACGCCACCCTGTACCACTGAAATAATATTGTAGGAGTTATCATATTCTCTTTACAAAATGTGACACGACACTCGATTACCAAGCGCGGGCTTCATTCGGTTGTAAGTCGGTCTGCCTTCCATAACAATGAACATGCTCTTTTACCTTGGATCAAAAAAAGACGCAAAATGGCCACTCGTGTGTACCGTGCCGACGTCCTTTGCATGTGTAATCACAAAAATCTTGCCTTTTTACAAGTCTTTCTTCTGCTGTCATGTTGATTAATCGGATTTCTGCCGGTTAATCAACATGACAACGCCTCGCCGGGAAAGCTTGAAGAATTACATTTCTTCTGCTGTTTATCGAAATAGTGAAGTAATCTGATAGGCCGTTTTGTTACGTGAAAAGATGTATGTATTACACACCACGTAATTTTTATGTAGTTTACGTAATATAAAATACATTTTAATTACCGGCTGTGGACGCTGAATAGAATGCGAAAAGAACCAGAAGTTCTCGCGTCCGTCGGCCGTCGTAATTTAATATATTATTATTGTTATTATTATTTTTTGATTGTTGCCGACTTACGTGGTGGACCTTAATAAAAATGATATTTCATGTTATTTTGATTTACGATTAAATGCTTTCCTGAAGTTCTCCTTTTTAACAATATTAATCTCAAATTATTTGTTACGTTAATGAATGTTAGACTCGCTGAATCTTAATACATGAGCATATAAGCTGAACAATGTAATAAACTTTTCATATTAATTTCCTCTGCTAGTCAGCTCACTTTAAAGCAAAAGATCTTTTGTTATTAATTACAATTGCGGCCCACACACGCGCGAGAGTATTTTTCTTACCTCCGTTAACTATTGTATTGTAGTCGGAGTCCTAGCTCTGGCTCTCGGCTGTGGTACTGAAAATAAGAATCTTAAAGCTACGTATTTCTGCAACTTCGTGCGGCTGTGGAGAAAAATTAATATTATGTTAATAGAGGGCGAGTATTTCGCTTCCGCTAATTTTTCATAAGTTAATATCGCCACGTAATGGCGTCGTTGGCTGCATCGGCCGCTGCGATTGTTGAACCGTAAATTACTTGAATGCAGGTTAATTCAAGGAAGGCAGACATGAAATCGGGATCACCTCTTACAAATTAAAAGTGCCCAATAATATTAAATCAGTATATATATAATCTGCTTAACTCATACAAATATGCTTACATTTGCCAGCACTCGCAAGATGTCCGTCTATACACAATCAAGAGAAGAGAAGAAGTGAAGACGACTAAAAAATTAACAAAAGAGCGTATCTTGTCATCTCTTTAGATCATTTTGTTATAAATTATTCCTTTGCAATCGAAACCTACACAGAGAAATTATTATTTTACGGCTACATGATAAAAATATATTATTCAATTTTTAAATGTCTCTTCTTTATATATACTGTTTTTTAAGTCTTTTCGTAATATAGCACTGGGGACGCTATAAAGTTCAGAGTTCAAAAAAGGTTTCAAACGGATCTAAAATGGAGGTGCGAAGCGAACGAAACGAAGAACAACAACTCGATACTGAACTAACTATGAGCAGTAGGCAGTGGAACTGCGACGAGTGGTCACGCGAAGAAGGACGAGTCCGACACAGCGAGACCTAGACCTAGACAGACGGGAGCGGGACCGACGCTGGAACGAAACCGGCCGACGTGCCGTTCGGAAACGAGACCGACCGTTTCCCGTTCCCCGGAACCGTAAGTAGAAAGCCGCGACCGAAGTGAATTATGAAAGACAGTTCCTTAAAATTCGTTCCTCGCTCGTTCCGTTCATCTTGGTGAATCGTTCCTTTAGACCCGTTACGTCACGGTCACGAACAACCTATCTCTAGTTGCCACCCGTCCTGATGTATCGGGACCTTCACCGTTGTGGACTTTCTTGTCCCGAAATCCCGACAAGACCTAATTTTGTCCAGTTTGTCCCGATTTTGCAAAACACCGTTACGAACTTGTAACGCCTTCTGTTAGCGCAACGTGTAAATGCATCCCCACTTTTATTTACGTCAACAAGCTTATGTTGACAAGGTCGTCTCACAGATGGCGTCGCGTGTTGCGTGCCCTCTATCGACGACGCAAGCATCATTCGAAAAAATACCAGACTTCTCCAGTAGTACGGGGCTGGAACTATTCAAGCAGTGCCACGCAGATGAATCGGTCAGTTCCCATTTGAATATCGATCTGATAGACGATGCTTTCTAAAAGTAATACGAAAAACGAGTGCAATGTTTGAATTGTTTGCCGAGGGTATATAGGGCGTGAAGTGTATAGTTAAGTGTACTTCGATGACTAAAATGTTATTGTCAACTGTTTACCATCTAATAACACTATCTTATCACAGCTTACGAAAATGCGTAAGGATGGAAAGACTAAGTGTCACTTTCCGGATGATTAGACACAAAAGAGTGGTCTTTTGTCAAGAAAAGACGTATGCATCAGGAAGCGTTGTGTGATATTTGTAGCTGTTTCATCTCAGTAGCTCACGGAGGTATGGCAGATGTGAGGCATCATATTTGTACGAAGAATCACACTAACAGATTCGTGGTAGCATCGACATCAAAGCCTGTTTCAACATTCATGGTTAAAGAAGACACCCTGAAAGAACTGCTCCAGAATCAACAACAGCTTGTAAAGTTGTCAATCGTCATCAGTCCTTCAGTTCCCTTGACTGTACCGTAAAGTCGTCGCGATGCAGTCTACAGCCAGGACCAAAGTTACAGCGATTGTTAAAAATATTCTCGCACCACATCCCGTGTCCGAATGCATAAAACAATTGCGGCGTATGTACCGACGCATCGAACCACAGGGCTGAAAAAACGTTTTCTTTAGCTGTTCAGTACTTCAGTACTTTACTGAAATTAACTAATTCCAGCAGAAGCTGTCGAAGTTTGATTCACTGAATAACGAAAAGTAGGAGACAACTGAAAAGTTTTGTCTAAAAATTTTAACGCAACTGCAAATTCAATAAGATAAATTAATCGCTTTTTGTGGAGACCATACCAATACCAACTTCGGAGGGCTTCATCATCGTGGCCAGCAGAATGTGTTTCACCAAATTAAAAAAGAACTAGGAAAAAATGTAGAAGGAATTGGATACCCTGCCCATATTCTACGCTATATTATATCAAGCGCCGCTGGAGTCTTAACTGTCAACATTGATATAATAGTCATGAAAATATTTAATTGTTTTTCCATATACACGGTAAGGACAGAGAAGCTGAAAGAGTTCTGCTTATACGTTGATGTCAATCATCAGACTCCTTTGCGTCACTCAAAAACAAGATGGCGGTCGTTGATGCCCGCAGTTTAGAGAATTCGTAAGCTATTGATTCCATTAAAACAATTTTTTGACGCCGAAGACAGGCCACCTAAAATAATTTCAGGTTTTTTCAGTAGTCTGATCAGTGAAATTTACTTCATATTTCTGGACAAGAATAAAGTATCGATAATTGAAATAAAAAATACATTAATCGATACTCAAATATGTCTGAATGAAAGGAAGACTGCCAATTTTATTGGCATGCAAACCAAGATGAATTTGAACAAATTAAAGAATGAGAACCGTAGCCAAGAAATAATTAATTTGATTTCGAAATCTGAGAAAGAGATAATGGGTTTCTATACGACGGCATCTGATTACTTAGAGAAATGGCTATTCATTTTAATAAATGTCAAGTATTTGATTGTATGACACTATCTGAAACCCCAGACTGGGAGATGACTGAAATACTATTATATACCAGACTAAAAATAGCGTGAAAACTTCAGGCGAAAATTGTTCTTAGGACGATATGTATCTGAAGAGCTTTTTAGAAACCAAGCGTGACTCGGAAGACTGGAAGTCTAAAGGCTCTGTGGAAGAAAGGCGGATTTACTTTCTTAAGTAAACCAAAAGTTCTGAACGCAAACGCCAACTGCTAAAATTAAGCGAGTATTTGTTTCCCATTCCCTCACACAACGCTACTGTGGAAAGAATATTTTAGCTGGTGTCGGCCCAGTGGATTGATGAAAGAATTCGACAGCTTCCAGGGACTGTGCCATCAACAGTGCCATGTTAACTACGTGCAGACTTGGATGGAGTTTTATAAATACGTGAAAGGGAAAAGAGTTTTGCTTAAAAAGATGAAATCTTCCGAAAAATGTGGTGTACCAACTACTTCTGCTGCAACAAGTTCCATGTAATTGCATTCTAAATAAAAATAATTATATTACATACGTTATGTACTTCATTTCTACATCCCCATCTCAGAGTGTCGCGACGAGACATGACAACCGCATGCACACAACACATTCTTTCAGCAAAACAATGGACTGAGGTCACGCATGAACACGATCTAAATATTTTGTTAGCAAATGTGGAAACCGAGAATCCCTAGCGGGAGCAAATTAAGAAGAGAACGACATTAGGGTCCCTTAACCAAAGACGTAGTGGAAAGTTGGAGTGGGAGATAGTGTATCCAGACGCCCCCCCCACCCCCCCCCCCACCCAACCTAAATGAAATGTGAAATGACGAAACGAGGATGCGCACTATCGACATCAAACATCGCCATCAATAGACTTAAACTGTCGACATATATCGATAGCGCTATCGGCTATCTCCATCCTTGATTTAGCCAAGACCAACTTCTATACACTGTTGGTCTTCCTTGAGCTCAGATGTTCTTTTGTTAATCAGTTCAGTTCCTACTTGTAGTTGATTTTAATGTAAGTGCTACCGTTTATTGTTTTGTTGTGGGTGTAGTTTCTAATTATGCACAAATTTGTAACAAGAAAGAAGAATAAAACCGATTCTGATTCGTGCACTGGAGTTATGGTAAGCCAAAAGTATGCACGCGCTATTGTAATATCCCAATTACCTACCTACAGCAGTTTAATGTTAGCACTGGAGTCGTTATTTTGAGATTAGTAGAACATTTGAGTTGGAATATTTCGGTATTTCACAAGGCATCGTAGCGGTAAACATCATTACAAATAACATTTAATCAAATTCAATGCATAAAAATACATTTGGATTTGCTGTGTAGCCCAAAAATTATATTGATAAACAAAAAATCACCCAAACGGTGATGGTTGCATTTGAGGAGGTTTGTTTCAAGATCATTATTTTACAGGAAGCTAAAAAAGTACGTTTCTCTTCGTAAACAAATGAAATACGTCAAAATTTTCGACGGCAGGACTCAAATACTTATATTATGTTCCACACTAATTCATGATCGAAATCATTCCCCACCGCATGAGGTGCCATTTTAATTTCGAGATTCCACTTCATACGTTTGGAACCAATTCACTTAACAGAATACGTTTTGCTCCTCTCATGTTTTCACATAATATGGTTTGAAACGTTGATTTCAATTTTATTGTTGGACACAGGCCCTCACATAAGAAAATAAAGTTATTAATATGTTGTTGACGGCAGATCGATGTGTTATAGTCTTGCACTCAGTTGTCAGTCCTTCATCCTTCTGCAAACAGTCATTGTCATCGTCCTCATGAGTCGGTCTACCAGTTTGAGCTGTCGTCGCATCGTTGTTTAGTGCCGAAACGTAAAACTGCAAACTATCGACCTCTTTTTAGTTATGGGTGGACGTGCGGTATGAGGCGCCTTGTCACTCTTCGCGCGGCTCCCCTCGTCTGAGGTTCGAGTCCTCCTTGTCCTTAGTGTAAGTTAGATAAAGTAGTGTGCAAGCCTACTGCCCGATGACCTCAGCAGTTTGATCCCATAGGAACTTACCACCACCAACACCATCTTTCCAGTCCCAGTTGTCTCCCAATTTTTTTTTCAACGGCTTATCGACATCCAGTTTCTTAGGTTCAGCTAATTCTCTCGGTTTATCAATGACATTTCTACTGCTCTTTCCTGCATAATACTTTCCAGTTTTTCATCATATACACTTTGTGATCAAAAGTAGCCGGACACCTGGATGAAAATGACTTACAAGTTTGTGGCGCCCTCCATAGTTAGTGCTGGAATTCAATATGGTGTTGGCCCACCCTTGGCCTTGATGACAGCTTCCACTCTCTCAGGCATACGTTCCGCCTGGAGGTCGGCTGCGCCACTAAATAAACACGCTCTGTGATCAAAAGTATCCGGACATCTGGCTGAAAATGACTTTAAAGTTCGTGGCGCCGTCCATTGGTAATGCTGGAAATCACTATGGTATTGGCCCATCATTAGCCTTGATGACAGCTTTCACTCCCGCAGGCATACGTACAATCAGGTGCTGGAAGGTTTCTTAGGGAATGGCAGCCCATTCTTCACGGAGTGCTGCACTGACGAGAGATATCGATGTCGGTCGGTGAGGCCTGGCACGATGTCTGCGTTCCAAAACATCAAAATGGCTCTGAGCACTATGGGACTCAACATCTTAGGTGATAAGTCCTCTAGAACTTAGAACTACTTAAACCTAACTAACCTAAGGACATCACACACGCCCATGCCCGAGGCAGGATTCGAACCTGTGACCGTAGCAGTCCCGCGATTCCGGACTGCAGCGCCAGAACCGCACGGCCACCGCGGCTGGCTCCAAAACATCCCAAACGTGTTCTATATGATATAGGTCAGGACTCTGTGCAGGCCAGTCCATTACAGGGATGTTATTGTCGTGTAACCACTCCGCCACAGGTCGTGCATTATGAACAGGTGCTCGACCGTGTTGAAAGATGCAATCGCCATCCCCGAATTGCTCTTCAACAGTGATACGCAAGAAGGTGCTTAAAACATCAATACAGTCCTGTGCTGTGATAGTGCCACGCAAAACAACAAGGGGTGGAAGCCCCCTCCATGAAAAACACGACCACACCATAACACCACCGCCACCGAGTTTTACTGTTGGCACTACACACGCTGGCAGTTGACGTTCACCGGGCATTCGCCATACCCACACCGTGTGATCGGTTCGCCACATGGTATACCGTGATTCGTCACTCCACACAACGTTTTTCCACTGTTCAATCGTCCAATGTTTACGCTCCTTACAGCAAGCGAGGCGTCGTTTGGGCATTTACTGGCGTGATGTGTGGCTTATGAGCAGCCGCTCGACCATAAAATCCAAGTTTACTCACCTTCCGCCTAATTGTCACAGTACTTTCAGTGGATCCTGAAACAGTTTGTAATTACTGTGTGATGGTGTGGATAGATGTCTGCCTATTACACGTTACTACCATCTTCAACCGTCGGAGGTCTCTGTCAGTCAACAGACGAGGTCGGCCTGTACGCTTTTGTGCCGTACGTGTCCCTTCACGTTTCCACTTCACTATCACATCGGAAACAGTGGACTTAGGGATGCTTAGGAATGTGGAAAACTTGCGTACAGACGTATGACACACGTGCCACCGAATCACCTGACAACGTTCGAAGTCCGTGAATTCCGCGGAGCACCCCATTCTGCTCTCGCACGATTTTTATTGACTACTGAGGTCGCTGATACGGAGTACCTGACAGCATGTGGCAGCACAATGCATCTAATATGAAAAACGTATTTTTTTGTGGTGTCCGGATACTTTTGATCACATAGTGTAGCTGAGTCACCCATCTTGTTCTACTTTGTTACGTACGCTGAAAAAAAATTTTTTTTACTTTCGCCAGGTAGATTACTGAGATGCTTCCACACTTTTATCTACCTTCTTAACGAATACAAAGCGGCTTAAAATTATTTAAATGTGGATCTCGGTTGAAGTACCTAAAACGTCGTGTCCTAACTATAGATAGAGAAGCTCAATCAAAGTATAAAAACACGCATTATTTGATGCTTCCCACACTAATAACACTTAAATGCACCGACATTACATATTTCACTGAAAATGATGGATCATCCGTAATATACATCAGATGTTATTACTTACTGGGCTTCCTCTCCATGCTATATTTTAGTTTTTGCAGCTCTCTTTCTCAATCTACTTCCTTTCAGTCGCCCCCCCCCCCCCCCCCCCGAGGGTAAACAGTCCTCCACGGTGATCTAAAGTGCTCAGACATGTAAATATGCCACACTGTGAGCTGTAAGGTCAAAACAGCGGAAACAGCAAGCAAAAGATCGGGCTAATAACGACGCAGGCTGGGAAATTTGCCACGAACGTTACAGGTTTTGAACCATCGGCTGCGAGGTACATAATTACGTTTTGTAACGAAGCTGCTTGTTTCTTTAAAACAACTGCTCAAAATTGTATAATTACTAGCACGAATGGCAAAATATTGATGAATCTGGCCACCCGGACGTTACTCAGTTATGGAAACCAGTTCGGATACGGAACGATCGGGAAAGGTTTGTGGAGACTGGAAGTGCAAAAACGTAGTTACGCTCTTGTAATACCCTAATAACTGAAGCAAGGAATTCCACGCACAACTAAATTTTGAAATATGCATGCATTCATGCACTATCAAATGATCAGACATGAACAATCAAAGGAAAACTATACAGTATAAGAATTCCGCCTTTTTTTGTAATGCATTTTATTTTATTTTAAAAAAATGTACAACAACCAATTTTGTTTTTCAAATTCTCCACCGACCGGGGCAGCTCTGCGCGCTGAAGCACTGAGCTAGCAATTCCTATATTAGGAGGAAAGGTGGTTCGAATCCATCCACCGGCAGTCTTCAAAATCGTTTTCTGTGATTTCCCATTTTCAGTTTAGACAAATGTCGGGATTGATTCCTATTATAGGCCACAGCCAGCTCCTTCCGAATTCGTTTCTTTCCCGAAAGATTCCAATTCCCTCAAAGATGCTTAGATGGAAAGAGCTGCATCGAAGAGGAGCCGGACATCTCTTCTTAGGTTGTACTGATTTGTCGTGTCTTCACGTTTTACTACAATAACGAGTTTTTCTGGAAAATATCATTTGTAATATCCATCGAACAGCGAGTCCAACCATCACAACTCTAACAAATTTGTAAATAAAACTTATACAAACGACAAAGTATGTTGTACATCACAGAGCACATTATTAGTATCAAGGCTGTATAATCATATTACCATGAGTAAATACTAACTGATTTATGAGTTCAGTCGGCCGAGGTGGCCAAGCGGTTCTAGGCGCTTCAGTCTGGAACCGCCCGACTGCTACGGTCGCAGGTTCGAATCCTGCCTCGGGCATGGATGTGTATGATGTCCTTAGGTTAGTTAGGTTTAAGTAGTTATAAGTTCTCGAGGATTGATGACCTCAGATGTTAAGTCTCATAGTACTCAGAGCCATTTGAACCATTTTTTTATGAGGTCATATACATCATAAGTCTAGTTGCAGTCATTGTCTGAATCAGTGTTAAGATCCCGAAGTTGTAGCTCATATCTGAGTATTCCGTTTTGTTTAATACATAAGTTATTGATTACGTAAGGAAACTGAAGAATTTTAATGAAAGAAAAGCTGCTTTAATAAAATTTAAGAAGTTGGGGAGCGCCTAGGATGTTTTGATGTGCTGAAGGAATTCTGAACTGGTTTCGAATAAGTCTTAAATTTAAACATAAGGTTATTCTAGTTTTTTTTTTTTTTAGAGTGCAGTTATCACACTGCCAAGTAAATAAATATTTAACTGTGAATTTGGGTGTTTCTCAGCTCTATGTATAGAGTGTATGTTATACTTTTTTAAGAAAAGCTTTACTTGCTTAAATTTATAAACCAAACACTGTTTGTATTAAGGCCTCCCGAAAACAAATTATCTACATAAAATTAAAAAAATAAATACATGTTTTCACAGCGAATGAAAAACAAATCGGACCACCTGTTAGCAAAATCCTGGCTACCTCCTTCCTTAACTTACATTAAGTAACATGTCTTATTTATGGCACTGGCTAAATTTGTGTATTTTACATACCACAGTAAGATATTATAGTGTTTAGCGTGCTAACGAGGCTTGTATGAGAGGGATTTTTTTTTATCCGTCTGATGTAAACCAATAAAGAATAAAGTTGGATGTGTGCGCTGATGACTGTAAAAGTGTTTTTGTTTAAAAAACAAAGATGAAAGCCAGCAATGATATTTTTTCTTGCCTGTCACAAATATCTGGCTGTTTATATCCGAACATGCCGCGATTTCCTAGGGTGTAGTTACGTAGGACCTAAGAGCACAGCTTAAATTTTTGCGAGTGTAACGAGCAGCAGTGATGTCTATATTCTTCCTTGTCACAAAATATTTAACTGCGACCGAAACCTTAACAGCGCTTTCAAAACAGAAGAAAAAAATAGTATTCGGCGGTCAGCATAAGAACGAACCATACAGTGAGCGAGGGACTACACATGACCCGAACGCCATCCGAATGCGGTTGTGACATTCTCATTTTAGTCACTCGTGTCTGCAGTCACAAGTTGGAGAGAGCTACCATACCCAGCTGTACAGAGAGTAGAGAGCGTTGTAGCTATGCCACATCTGATTCAGGTGACGCGATGTCACGGCTCAGCTGGGGACCTCACATACGAGCAACTGCCAATAAGTGCGAAGAAGGGTTACCACAGATGTAATTTTCTCATTCGCCCAAGATGTTTGAGAGTGCGTCAAGGTTCTACTTACCGTGTACCAAAGGATTATTCGTTCTAGGAAAACACGGCCCCCAGATGCTTGTCGCTAATTGGCAGTGGGCCACCTATCGCCAGCAAGCCTTGTAACCCACAAGTAGTGGACTACATATACCATTGCTCTCTCCTTATACCCAACGATGTTATTTTAAGGCGAATAAAATCTATTAGGTGAGACGTTGGTGGTCTAGAAAGACTTTCAAGAAAGCGATATACTGATGCATACACATTCCAGGTAAGCAGTCTTTGCCGTGAAGAAGGTACAACTTAGTATTTCAAGTATTTTAAAAGATGACGTGGCAATCTATGATTTTTCCGTACTATTTCATTAACTGTTCTGCACCAGATAGCCGGGTATTTGTTGACAGGACTTCCACCTTAATGTTTTCCCATATAATTTCCCAATTTATTGTTGGTTTCTTTGCCACCATTCTGTTTCACACTTTAGTTGTTGTTAGTGCTTGGAAGGCGGATGCCTTGGTGATACTGTCTTTATTTCTAGATGGTCCTCGAAAGTAGCTTACTTTGACAAAATAAATTCTGACATGTTTTAGTTTCATATGTACTGTTGGTATGTCAACAGGAGGATCTAAGCTCTTTGATTTTGTTGTATTACATAGTGGTGAGTTAATATTGCCAGGGTATTTTTGAAGCATTTCGCAAGTCCTGGTGACAAACGAGCTCAAGTCTCCTGTTGGATTTCGACCTGGCGTAAGCTGCCTTCTCCACACCTGAAGGAAGCTGTAGCAGCATACATCTTAAATACAGAGTGACAATTACTCAACTATAGGAAGAAAATGTAAATGAATTACAAACTACGGCGTGCACACAATTATTCAACATGTAAACGCCACTACATATATTTGTATTTATGTTATGACATGTTCGGTATGCCTGCCATCTGTGGCGATGATGTGGCGCGGACAATATCGCACCGATTATTCCGTGAATGGACATTGCACACCACACAGGCCCCCTTTGAGAGTGAAACGACTTCTAGGTTGCGAAAAGTAGATTCTCAGTCCTCCAAATGCGCCAATTTTGCTTATTGAGAAACCCATCCAAGTGGAATTGAGCTTCGTCGCTAAATGCGCGTACTAATTCCCATCATGTCCCGCGGTCAACCGTGGAGTTTGAACGTCTTAACCCAAACCGTTCAGAAGTTATGACGATTTTATTTCATATAGTTCAGTAATTGTTACCCTATGCATATCCCTTCCATTTATATTGGCAAATCGTTGTGTAACGTTGTTAGTGTTGGTGGTTTTAAAATAATGAATTTTTTTAATAATCATTTGGTTTTTTATTCATAATTATGACAAAAATTTTAATTCTCAATAATATTTCATAAAGGCATCCTGGGTAACATCTCAATAAGACAACCTACGTGAACACAAATCTGTTAATCTGGCTTGAGAGTCGAGGGAAAACGGAAATTAAATCGCGTATGTACTGAGTGATCATCGTGAAATGAGTTTTTAAATAATACAGCTGCTGAAGCTAACATATAAAATCATGGAAGGCAGTACCTCGCTCCTTTTGTGGAATTTGGAAGGAAACGTATCATGACTTGCAAGATAAATCGTTAGAGTGGAGCTCTAAGATGTAACTGATTAGACTTTCCCTACTCTCACGCTGTAGTGGCTCGGCCCCACTGTATCGTAGTTGTTGATGGCAGAAATGTTGCGACCTGGCTGTGCGGTGGCGCCAGGGCTCCTTCCATCATAAGAAGAAGGTCTGTAAGAGAGAAGAGTCAGATAAATTCTGTACGGACTGTGGGACGGCGTCCACCAGGAAAGCCTCCCTTTACCGAGCAAGCCATGAGCAAGTCCTGATTGGCTGGATTCTATTTCTTGCAAGCTCCGACCACCAAAAACACTTCTGTAAGAGCACAGGTCTTCTTTCCTGGACTATGTTTCACTTGATTAAACTGAATAGCTTTTATGAGGTTTGACAGACAGTCACGTACCCTATTGATCCTCGTCTGGCACTCTATACCACCCAACCACTACCTAAAAAAAAAAGTCTGGGACTATTTGTAATAGAGGTGAAATTTAGCAATCAGCTTTCCTGCGGTTTGGATCTAATCAACAATAAGTGTCATCAGCTGGATATGACATACCTCCTCGAGGACACTCTCGCTGAGCTGAGGCCCATTGTGAAGGTTAGAGGCAATGTTAGATGGTATCAGTGTGCTGTCTCCTGGCTGTGATTAATTATTTGTTCTGTGTGCTTATTAACGAATAGTTCTGGCAAGCCAGTAGTGGATCCCTGTTGTTGATGCAGTACCACATTATTTCAATTCAGATGGCAGATGCAGAAGGAGACTGACTGCACCTCACATCCTGAATGACACTTGCACAGTGGAGACGTTGGAGAGCTCCACAGCCCTGATTAAGATTATTTGATGGGATTCAGTATTTAGCTTTGGGAGATTCACTCGCATTACTTTCAGGATCATGTCAATTTATTCATGAAACTGTTGTTCCCATCAGCGTGAATACGACAGCTTGATGCAGTTTGATGTTGTGCTTAGAATTGGTTCATTTCAGAAATGAATGATTTCAGCCTTGTGAAATTTCAAGTCAAGTAAATCATTACATGATTAAAAAAACCGGGCAACTGAGAATACAACTCATGACTTGAACGTCCCGAACAAAGTTAATTATGTATATACATAAAAGCAATAATAATTTCGAATTGCTCAATGGTATCGTGCAAGTCTTCCTATTGGACCCTACTTCGTTCGCTTTCGTGCCACTAACCTACCCTTGTTATCCAACTAGGGAAAAGGGACCTACCATTTAACGTGGAATCCACATCACATTGTTAACGGGTGAAAACTAGTTTGCAACTAAGACTGAAAAATCCTTGGTTCGACCGATATTCGATCCAGCGCCCTCTGTTTCCAGGCACCCGCTTTACCGCCTTTTTATTTTTTTCTCCCTGTTGTTCGTCATTGTTCTCAGTATTTGGTCTGGGGAGAAGTCACATGACAGTCAGGTTCATAGTTAAACATTTCACTCAGTTTCATTACTACAGAGGAAAGCCAGGCCCCTCCCCGAACACGATGAACTACATTGCCAACTCACAATGACTATCATGTATATAGGTAGATCATCACTAGGTTTTGATAAGTGAGCTTGTGAGTATCAAAATATCTGACATACGCTGAGATGACAAAAGTCATGGGATATCTACTAACATCGTTTTGCCGGGCATAGTGAGCAACTAGATGTGGCATGAATTCAACAAGTCGTCCTCTGCAGAAATATTGACCCAAGCTACCTCTATAGCCGTCCATGACAGCGACAGTGTTGTCGGCCGAGGATGTTGTGCACGAACTGACCTCTCGATACCGTCCCATAAATGTTCGCTGGGTTTTATGTCGGGCGATCTGGGTGGCCAAATCATTCTCTCGAACTGTACGGAATGTTCTTCAAAACAGTCGCGAACAGTTGTGGCCCGGTGACATGTTTGGGAAAATAAAAGCCATAAATAGCTTCAAATAGTCGCCAAGTAGTAGGAAATAACCATTTCGAGCCAATGATCGGTTCAGTTAGACCAGAAGACCCAGTCCATTCCGTGTAAGTACAGCCCACACCATCATGGATCCACCACCAGCTTACACAGTGCCTTGTTGACAACCTAGATCCGTGGTTTCGTGGGTCTGCGCCACACTCGAATCCTACCATCAGCTCTTACCAACTCTTCTGACCAGGCCAATGTTTTCCAGTCATCTGAGGTCCAACCCGTATGGTCAAGAATCCAGGAGAGGCGCTGCAGGTGATGTGCTGTTAGCGAAGGCAGTCGTGTCGCTCGTCTGCTCCCATAGCCCATTAGCGTCAACTTTCACCGCATTGTTCTAACGGATACGTTCGTTGTATGTCCCACACCGATTTCTGCGGTTATTTCACGCAGTGTTGTTAGTTAGCATTGACAACTCTACTACGCAAACGCCGCTGCTCTAGCTCGTTAAGTGAAGGCCATCGGCCATAGGGTTTCCCGTCGTGAGAGGTAATTCCTGAAATTTGGTATTCTCGACACATTTTTGGCACCGTGTATCTCGGAATATTGATTTCCCTAACGATTTCCAATGGAATGTCCCATGCGTCTAGCTCCAACTACCATTCCGCGTTCATAGTCTGTTAATTCACGTCGTGCGGCCATAATCACATAGAAAATCTTTTCTCATGAATCAACTGAGTGCAAATGACAACTCCGCCAATGCATTGCCCTCTTATGCCTTGCGTACGCGATATTAATGCCATCTGTGTACGAGCACGTCGCTATTCCGTGACTTTTGTCACTTCAGTGTATATGGCCGTATCTTTTGATTGCGTTGACTTAGAAGCTTAAATTTTTTACACAGCCAAGAGACTGTAGACCTTAATATTTGATATAAATTTCATTCGATACCTCTCCCTCTCCTGAGAAAAATGGGTCTTTACAGACATGGGTATCTTTTGACACTGCCGAGTGGCTGTGGCCCTTGATATTGGACACAAATTTCAGCTTGATACGTTTAACGGTTTCTGAGAAAAGGGGGTCTTAACAGACGAACAGACGGACAAGAAAGTGGTCTGTAAGGTTTTCGTTTTCACCGATTGAATTAAGGCAACCTAAAATAACACCTAAGTGCTCTTGTGTCTGTAACATGTCTCGGTGGTGACGGTTTATAACTGCAAATTTTTATCTCTTTGATGTAGTATTTTTCGGAACCGAATGTTGTGTCTGCAGCTGTTGCACACAAACAGAAGACGCAGTTGTAAGAAACTCAAAGGCACTACCCTATCCAAGAAGCTATCTCACTTTTGTCATACAAATAGATGAACGTAAGAGAGTGTATGGATCAAATCCACTATGGGCTGATATGTTTCTTCTTTTCGTTGCTGTGTATCTTCTCAGGGTTTAGCTCAAAACTGCAACTCTGCTAAAGCTGATATTTTGTCTTTCCCAACAGCCCAATGCCATTCTTTTTTGTTTCATTGGGCAGCTATCGTTCATCAAGGGCTCCCTTGGCAGCTATCGTTCATCAAGGGCTCCCTTGCTTCAGTTCGTTTACTTCAGGTATCGGATTAAAAATACCGTCAGTTCTCACACAAGTGTACCCATCTATTACAAACAAATTGCCCTTCAATAGCAACCATATTCTCAAGTAAGAAGGCTGACAAACATTTTACGTACAGTAAGCCGCAACTGCAACATCGGCGGTAGCTATTTCCTAAGGGATCACAGTAACCCACTTTAATAAACAGTTTATCCATAAAGTTAAGTACTACACTCGGATGATTGTCGGGAAAGGCTAAGCAAACTAGCAGTTTATACTGGACAATGTTCCAGGAGACGATTATTGACTATAGAACTTTGATATAGAGCCGCAGTATTTTATTTCATATTCTTCTTTTACGATGTGTGTATAGATCAGAAGATTGTTGTGACTAGGCTATAGCATTACCGTAAATGCTGTCACAACGTGGCACGCATTACTTGCGAATCTACAGCCCTCAAGATCTGTTCTTCAAACAATAGCATCATTTTAAGTAACATTTAAACAGATCAAGATTTTAAACAATATTTCGGGTAGAGCTGCTGTTGGACAATCGGTTGCTGAACCGATAGAAAAAAACGGAAACAGATTTTCGCTTTGCTCGATCTTTCTGGGAGATTACTCCGCACACCTCTGATTGCGATTTTTCGCCACTGCTTGTTTCGTCTGGCCCTCCCCTGGCAGTCAGAGACGGTGCAAGGACAATCAAGGAGACCTTTCGCTGATTGATGAGTAGCTTGCTCCTCAGACACCCTGCCCAGAACATGGCCGCGTAATGGACTAACAGTGGGGGTGGAGGGGAGGGGGCGCCGACAGATGTGGGGGAGGACACCGCCGACGTACGTCGAATGGCACGTGGTGTGCAGCTCAACATAATTAGGCCAACAAATCACTTACAGCGCTGAACATCAAGTGAGCTTCACTAGTAATGAGAAGAATTAAATTACGAACTGCTGGTCACACTTGAATTATGTTGCGGGTTCGTATTCTAGTCCTCTTATTTATTGGTCCTAGAACGTGTTACAACTATACAACTGTTAACAACAGCCACAAGCATGTGGTTGATGTATGCAAATCGTATGAGGGTTAAGAAACAGTCAAACCAAAGCGTTACATATCAGTAGAATATAACAACTGCAGTGTGCGCCTTTTCCGAACAGGGTCCTTCGAAGATTGTATGAGGAGCAGAAGCTGCCGAATTACATTTTTCTTGCGTTATCATTCCTTCTGTTCCCTCTTCTAAGATCTCTTGCAGTCTACTGAAATCTCTAAATGTAACTTTCGTTTCTGCCATCTCTTCTCCTACATCTATTTTTCTCACTTCATCCTACATTCTTTGGACTGATTAGTTGCTTTTTTATTGTGGTAAAAGTGACTGAAAATATGTTTCGCGAGTCTCTGTTTCCCACCTCGACAACATAACCGAACAACGTAACCTGCGTTTTTCTTGTAGTATCGAACACTTCATCCTTATAAAGGTTTGATTTCTCCTATATCTAAATTCATCTTGCTCTATGCTTAGTGACCCCAAACTTTTTTAAGCTTCTTCCTTCTTTCCTGTGTTTTCTCACCCCAACAGTCAAAAAAAAAAAAAAAAAGGTCAAATGGCTCTGAGCACTATGGGACTTAACATCCTTGGTCATCAGTCCCCTAGAACTTAGAACTACTTAAACCTAACTAACCTAAGGACAGCACACAACACCCAGTCATCACGAGGCAGAGAAAATCCCTGACCCCGCCGGGACCCTACAGTCATTAATAAACATTCATTCATCAGTATAAAAATTTGGTGATCGGACTTGTGATTGATTTTGGTTTCAATAGCGAGATTCCTTTTGCTGAATGTAATTTTAGCGAGTTTCTATGCTCTTTCTGGGTCCCCCATATCGTTCACTTAGCCTTAAGACTTCAGGTGGTGACCGGGAACGACAGTCTGGCGTGGCTACAAGCCGTGCAGCTGGCCTTGAGTCTTCCAGATAATCCAGAACAGAGCGCAAAGAGGAGCTGAAGACCTCGCAAGGTAGCTAAACAACAAGAGTAAGACCAAAATGAGTTACACTATTACCTTCACCTCTTAGATGCGAAGCCTACAAATGGCTCACAGCATACGGGGCACGGTATGTAGTGACGAACTTGGTATACTCAGTAACCGACTAGCAATCTGCACGTTTCTAACTGCTCAAATGAGTAAAGGTCACTATTTATCCGAGTTCTAAAAACGCACAGTAGTAGTATTTCGGCCTACGGAGGGTTAAGCGTTAATGATGTCAGAGGTGAAATTTAACAACTGCAGACATAGAATACACGTCAGTGCATTCTTCGGTCGCTTCTTAATGCAATAATTCTTATCCAGTTATGAAAAACGAATAATTTGCGTGTTTTTCACTAATTAGTTCAATTTTTTTGAAATAGTCTTTACTGCTTCACTCACATTTTACTAATATTTATTATTGCGATTCTTTTGTAAAAACAAGATTCAATTTTCATTGTTTGTACTGTCTTAGGAACTGAAAAAAGTTTATCTTAGCAGTTAAGAGTCTTTGGAACGTAAATATCTGAATGTGAAAGTGTTAAGTGATGGAGTTACGTTTCTTATTGTGCTCTGTGTGCCAGACAAATATATTTAGAGTCGAAATGTAAGTAAAGACTGATTTAAATATGTAAATTACATAGCCTTAAGATAAGAGAAATTAATGCTCGTACGGAGGTTTATAAACAGCCGTTTTCCCCTCGCACTATTTGCGAGTGGAACAGGAAAGGAAGCCGGCCGTTGTGGCAGAGCGGTTCTAGGCGCTTCAGTGCGGAACCGCGCGACTGCTACGGTCGCAGGTTCGAATCCTGCCTCGGGCATGGATGTGTGTGATGTTGTTAGGTTAGTTAGGTTGAAGTAGTTCTAAGTTCTAGGTGACTGATGACCTCAGATGTTAAGTCCCTTAGTGCTCAGAGCCAGTTGAACCATTTGAACAGGAAAGGAAATGACCGGTGGTGGCACAAGATATCCTCCGCCATGCACCATATGGTGGCTTGCGGACTATGTACGTTGATGAAGATTTATAAGTAGAGCTAATAACTGTAAACAACAGATATGGGTTCGACCAGTCAGTTGCGAGCAGACAGTGTTAAGTATGTTAAGTAGTGAAGGTGCGGTCGAGGTGTGTCAGCGTTCGCGAGACCGCTACAGTCGCAGGTTCGAATCCTGCCTCGGGCATGGATGTTTGTGATGTCCTTAGGTTAGTTAGGTTTAACTAGTCGTATGTTCTAGGGGACTAATGACCTCAGCAGTTGAGTCCCATAGTGCTCAGAGCCATTTGAACCATTTTTTTGCGTCAGCGTTGTTGGGTTACAAATCGCAATGGAGCAACATCTCTAAATCAAGTGTTCAGGACATTCTCCAGAAAGTTTTGAAGAAGAGATGTGTGCTGATTTTGTGCCACACAACTTGACTCTGGAGCAAAAGTAACGGCTTGCGGACGCCTGCCGCGACTTGGCTCAAATGCAAAACGGGGACAATATTCTTTTCTGTAAAAAATCATCAGTGGTGACGAGACTTGGAGCTATCAACATAATCCTACCACAGAACAATAAAGAACAGAAATTCACAAGGAAGGTCAACGCTTTGATGACATAACCAACATCCAAGCCAATGTGATGACGCGCAAGTCGAACAACATCCCAAAGCAGGGCTTTTCTGACAGTTTCACATGCTTGTATGAATGTTCTTTATTTTGCAGTCAAGCATAGAAAGACTATACAGAAAACTTGGAGTATTAAAACCGCCATATTAAATTTTTTTGATTAATTCAGTCTGGAGTCTTTTTGGGTTGGCATGGTACATCTACGAGGGACGCTCAATAAGTAATGCAACACATCTTTTTTTTTTTCTTCAGAGCAGTTTGGTTTTATTCAGGATTACAGTGCATCGTATTATTCCCCTCTCTTCTGGCTGTAAAATTCTATTTTTCTAGGCCCCCGGTTAACATACAATATAATACAATACAATACAAATACCTACCATATAAAGGCCGTATAACTCGAGCATAGAGGCAGAATCTGTTAAGCACGTAAAATTTTCGGCGTTCATGATTATAAATAACTTGCTTGAAAAGTTTTAAAGTTCAATTGACTAGGTTTTATCGACTCAAAACAAGTTAAAAACGGCTATCAAATCAGTATTTCCTGTCAAAACTATTACTGGCGCAAGTTTGTTACTATTTACTACAAGTTTTCATACAAAAATAGCCAGGAGTTTACCAGTCTAGCCTGAGTGATTTACATGTCCTATATAGTGACTAACCAACATCTGTTTAGGAGTTACTTCATCATGCCGTCCAGTGGTCCTCTTAAAAGGCAGTTATCGCCTGAATGTTTCGAGATGTTTACGAAATGTCCCAAACGGAGATTAAAGGACGACAAGGAAATTCACACCCAAATATCTTCCAGACGAAGTTCTTAAAATGTCGAAACTGTCACTGAAGGATTAGTTCACAAATAAGATAAAACAGCCGCCAGAATGCAGGATGTTCTTCATCTTAACAAAAATATAAGTGGTGCGGTTCCACGTAGATCAGCACAATATGATAGTTCCCGAGCACCTCACAGAAATACATAACTGTAGCACGGGAAATGCTTAATCCCTATTGGCTGAGGCTTAGACATCCATCCGAAAATCTCCAGCCGTCAGATACTTATGGTAATTCCTAACCCATCCAGTAGAGTCACAGATGCAACTTATAAGAGAAACTCTGCATTTACGAAAGCAAATTTCGTTTTAATAAAACTAAACCTTAGTTATCCCAGAGAAGAAGTACTAATCGATTTAACACCTATAATTTGTTCTGGCTGGTTTTATACCAAAGCATTAACTCTAGGACATACGTCGCATGATTCGTGGTTGCACAAGAATTTTCCCATGCGTACAATTGACATAGTTTTTCATAAAATAAAAATCCTAACTCCACGTTGTCCTCCATACACTCCCTTACTATCTTACATCATTCGCGCAGCAAAACATACTTGAATCATAATTTTATACTGATTACTATTAATTCCCCCCATTCAACCATGGACCTTGCCGTTGGTCAGGAGGCTTGCGTACCTCAGCGATACAGATAGCCATACAGTAGGTGCAGCCACAATGGAGGGGTATCTTTGAGAGGTCAGACAAACACGTTGTTCCTGAAGAGGGGCAGCAGCCTTTTCAGTAGCTGCAGGGGCATCAGTCTGGATGATTGACTGATCTGGCCTTGTAACATCAACCAAAACAACCTTGCTGTGCTAGTACTGCGAACGGCCGAAAAAAGGGGAAACTACAGCAGCAATTTTTCCGGGGGACATACAGCTTTACCGTATGATTAAATGACGATGGGGTCCTCTTGGGTAAAATATTCCCGAGGTAAAACAGTCCCCCATTCGGATCTCCGGACAGGGACTACTCAGGGGCACGTCATTATCAGGAGAAAGAAAACTAGCGTTCTACGGATCGGAGCGTAGGATGTCAGATCCCTTCATCGGGCAGGTAGGTTAGAAAATTTTAAAAGGGAAATGGATAGGTTGCAGTTAGACATAGCGGGAATTAGTGAAGTTCGGGGGCAGCGGGAATTAATGAAGTTCGGGGGCAGGAGGAACAAGACTTCTGGTCAGGTGAATACAGGGTTATAAATATAAAATCAAATAGGGGTAATGCAGTAGATGGTTTAACATTGAATAAAATAATAGGAACATGGATAAGCTACTATGAACAGCATAGTGAACGCTTTATTGTAGCCAAGATAGACACGAAGCCCACGCCTACCACAGTAGTACAAGTTTATATGCCAACTTGTTCCGCAGATGATCAAGAGATTCATGAAATGTATGATGCGATAAAAGGAATTATTCAAATATTTAAGGGAGACAAAAATGTAATAGTCATAGGGGCAGGAATTCGATAGTAGGATAAGAAAGAGAAGGAAAAATAGTAGGTTAATATGGACTGGGGGTAAGAAATGAAAGGGGAAGCCGCCTGTAGAATTCTGCACAGAGAATAACAGCTAACACTTGGTTCAAGAATCATGAAAGAAGGTTTTATACGTGGAAGAGACATGGAGGCACTATAAGGTTTCAGATAGATTATATATTGGTAAGAAAGAGATTTAGGAACCGGGTTTTAAATTGTAAAACATTTACAGCGACAGATCTGGACACTGACCACAATTTATTGGTTATGAATTGTACTTTAAAACTGAAGAAACTGCAAAAAGGTAGGAATTTAAGGAGGTGTGACCTGAATAACCTGAAAGAACCAGAGGTTGTAAAGAGTTTCAGAGCGAGAATTAGGGAACAGGGGAAAGAAATACAGTAGAAGAAGAATGGGTAGCTTTGAAAGACGAAATAGTGAAGGCAGCAGAGGATCAAGTAGATAAAAAGACGAGGGCTAGTAGAAAGCCATGGGAACAGAAGAGATAGTGAATTTAATTGATGAAAGAAGAAAGTGTAAAAATGCAGTAAATGAAGCAGGCGGAAAGGAATACAAACGTCGCAAAAATGAGATCGACAGGAAGTGTAAAATGGCTAAGCAAGGATGGCTAGAGGACAAATGTAAGGATGTAGAGGCATATATCACTAGGGGTAAGACAGATATTGCCTACAGGAAAATTAAAGACACATTTGGAGATATGAGAACCACCTGTATGAATATCAAGAGCTCAAAAGGATAGAAGGGAAAACAGAAAGGTGGAAAGAGTATATAGAGCGTCTATACAAGGTCGATGTAATTGAGGGCAATATTATGGAAATTGAAGAGGACGTAGATGAAGATGAAATGAGGGATATGATACTGCGTGAAGAATTTGATATACCACTGAAAGACCAAAGTCGAAACGAAGCTCCGGTAGTAGACAGCATTCAATTAGAACTACTGATAGCCCCGGGAGAGCCAGCCATGACAAAACTCTTCCATCTGGTGAGCGAGATGTATGAGACATGTGAAATACCCTCAGACTTCAAGAAGAATATAATAATTCCAATCCCAAAGAAAGCAAATGTTACAATTGTGAAAATTACCGAACTATCAGTTTAATAAGCCACAGCTGCAAAATATTAACACGAATTCTTTACAGACAAATGGAAAAACTGGTAGGAGCCGACCTCGCGGAAGATCAGTTCGGATTCCGCAGAAATGTTGGGACAAGCGAGGCAATATTGACCCTACGAATTATCTTAGAAGGTAGATTAAGGAAAGGCAAACTTACGTTTCTAGCACTTGTAGACTTAGAGAAAGCTTCTGACACTGTTGACTGGAATACTCTCTTTCAAATTCTGAAGGTGCAGGGGTAAAATACAGGGAGCGAATGGCTATTTAGAATTTGTAGAGAAACGAGATGGCAGTTACAAGAGTCGAGAGGCATGAAGGGAAGCAGTGGTTGGGAAGGGAGTGAGACCAGGATGCAGCCTGTCCCCGATATTATTCAATCTGTATATTGAGCAAGCAGTAAAGGAAACAAAAGAAAACTTCGGAGTAGGAATTAAAATCCATGGAGAAGAAATAAAAACTTTGAGGTTTGCCGATGATATTGTAATTCTGTCAGAGACAGCAAAGGACCTGGAAGAGCAGTTGAACAGAATGGACAGTGTCTTGAAAGGAGGATATAAGATGAACTCCAAGAAAAGCAAAACAAGGATAACGGAATGTAATCGAATTAAATCGGGTGATGCTGAGGGAATTATATCAGGAAATGAGACACTTAAAGTAGTAGATGAGTTTTGCTATTTGGGGAGCAAAATAACTGATGATGGTTGAAGTAGAGAGGACATAAAATGTAGACTGGCAATGGCAAGGAAAGTGTTTCTGAAGAAGAGAAATTTGTTAACGTCGAGTGTAGATTTAAGTGTCAGGAAGTCGTTTCGGAAGGTATTTGTATGGAGTGTAGCCATGTATGGAAGTGAAATATGGACGATAAATAGTTTGGACCAGAAGAGAATATAAGCCCTCGAAATGTGGTACTACAGAAGAATGCTGAAGATTAGATGGGTAGATCACGCAACTAATGAGGAGGTACTGAATAGAATTGGGGAGAAGAGGAATTTGTGGCACAACTTGACTAGAAGAAGGAATCGGTTGGTAGGACGTGTTCGGGGGCATCAAGGGATCACCAATTTGGTACTAGAGGGAAGCGTGGAAGGTAGAAATGGGAGAGGGAGACCAAGAATGAACACACTAAGCAGATTCAGGATATAGGGTGCAGTAGTTACTCGGAGATGAAGAAGCTTGCACAGGATAGAGTAGCATGGAGAGCTGCTTCAAACTAGTCTCTGGACGGAAGACCACAACAACAACTACTATTGCTTCAGTAGCTATTGCAACGAAAGAAAAGTCTAGAAAAACAATATCTGTGATCTGAATCTCTTTAGTTATCGTGTTAGCTGATATTATAGATGAATATATTACAATCCCTAGCTCAATTAAGTAACATTAGAAAAGTTATTACACGTTTTAGGAAGAACTGTATATTTCCGAAAGTATTGAAGATGTTAAACTCAGATTTTTACAGTATAATTATATTAGCAATACTAGTCTTTATTGCAATATGAAAAAATCGAATTCAATTTAGTACTACTTCCCTGATGATCATTGCCAGGCGTTTTGCCCCCGTAGGCGAGAGTTGAAAAATGACGCCCCGTCTTTTCTACTACCATGGGACTTCCCGATATCCCCCCGCCCTTCCCGAACACCAAAATCGAACGACAGAACAATGCAAATCTCCTACTATGCTTTTAATCATTAAACTAAGGTGACCAGACATATTCATTTTCTGTGGACAGCCCTCAGTTTTCAAGTCTTGTTCTCAATTCACTTAAAACTGATAGAGGACAACAAACGTCCTTAATTTATTATTTTTTGTCATCAGTTTTTGAAATTTCCCAAAACAATTCAAGTTGGAAAAATGTGCTGAACTAGAACTCAAGTGAACATACCAGTGCAACCAAAATTCACATCAATTTTTTTTATTGCAATAAAATGAACTAGTAAAAGTTTGAAACTATTTTCTGGAGTGAATGCATTTTTCCTAGGATGATCAGGACATGTCCTTCTTTGTATCGGTTTGTTCGAGGTCCGGGTGGATTTTTACATAGTCCTCCATTATCGGAAAGTCCATCGTTATGAAATAATATTTGCAACTATCCCCATTTTCTTATTCTTTTCTTAAATACCTTATCTACAGATGACAGCAGGGTTGCCGATTTTATCGATTTTGCACTACTGATCTTGGATCGACCCTTAAGCGAGTGCAATATCGATTAGTTATACTTTCCCTTTCGTATTTTCAGTTCCGGATCCACATTGTCTTAGTTGGGCATTATAGGTTTCATGTCACGTACACACTACTCATGTGTGATTGTGATTTGCTGTTTATTGTAACCGACTGAGTTTCAAAAAATATCTGCCAATGACTAAACGCAAGTGTACAATCTTAGATTTCTTACATACAAATATCCGGCCTGCAAGAAAGGGTGAACCGAATTCGAAGCAGAATGTAAAATATATGGAGCTAACTCAGTGGCCAATAAAAGGGAGAAATAGCTCGACAGATTGTTTTATTGTCGTGGTTTTATTTCATTGTTACTGGTAATCCAATTTAGTTATATTCCGAAAACTGAGTGAGAAACATTGGCGATAAAATTCTCCAGTTCTGCATAGCATAAATATAATTTATTTCAATGTTATGAAACGAAATGCCTGTCACTGTGTCACTGAACTATTCTGAACTTCTTGCATTTGGTGTCCAAGATCTCGTACATCATATTACCACTCAGAAGCGTAATAAAACTCTTCAGGGCTGAAGTTCTATGTCTAGGATAGGCATATTATTTCAGCAACAGCAAACTACTTCTGCTTCAGGTCACTGAGCTCTCGCTGGAGAAGGAGCACTAGCATTCCATAACGTTAGTCATCGTTTTAGTTATAGATCGATGGATTGTACGCCGAAATTAAATGAAGCCATTTATGCAGATGTTCCTAAAAAAATCTCCTCAGCCAGAACAAAAACTCAAACCGTCATAAACAATGTAATTGCTCCTCATGTCTTAAATGTATCAATGGAAGCTTTGAGTAGCATATCTTATTCTGGTGTCTCGAACAATGAAAGGAATCATGGCAATATAACAATGTTCCCATTTTTATTCAAAATTTTGTCAGCAAACTTGGTAGTTTAAAAACAAAAGTAATTGAGATAAAATGAACTCCAAATGAAACATCTGATACTGTTGCACAATATATTGGAGAAACAGTACAACATTTGGGTGCTGCTAATAAGTGTGTATCATTTTCCAGTGATGATGTTTACACAAACTTTGGGGGTATAAATCGCAAGGAAGGCTAGGCTATATACAGCAGATTAAAGATATCTTTGAACAACAAGAATTTAATCGGTGTGAGATGACCAGCTCACATTTTACATAATGCAATTCAGCATTGGGCTGATTGTCTTTCTGTGATTGGAGTGTGTCATTGTGAAGATTCGTAATTATTTTTCTATTCATACTTTCAGAGCGAAACAGTTACAATCTTTCTGTGAATTTCTTGAGGTAAATTACAAACAAGTCCTGTCTCGTGTGAAAACTGGGCGGTTGTCTCTTTTCCCAGCCATTGATAGAGTATTGGAAACGTAACCTGCTGTGAAATCTTACTTTCTTTCTAAAATCATCATCGTCATCATCATTTAAGACTGATTATGCCTTTCAGCGTTCAGTCTGGAGCATAGCCCCCCTTATACAGTTCCTCCATGATCCCCTATTCAGTGCTAACATTGGTGCCTCTTCCGATGTTAAACCTATTACTTCAAAATCATTCTTAACCGAATCCATGTACCTTCTCCTCGGTCTGCCCCGACTCCTCCTACCCTCTACTGCTGAATCCATGAGTCTCTTGGGTAACCTTGCTTCTCCCATGCGTGTAACATGACCCCACCATCTAAGCCTGTTCGTCCTGACTGCTACATCTATAGAGTTCATTCCCAGTTTTTCTTTGATTTCCTCATTGTGGACACCCTCCTGCCATTGTTCCCATCTACTAGTACCTGCAATCATCCTAGCTACTTTCATATCCGTAACCTCAACCTTGTTGATAAGGTAACCTGAATCCACCCAGCTTTCGCTCCCATACAACAAAGTTGGTCGAAAGATTGAACGGTGCACAGATAACTTAGTCTTGGTGCTGACTTCCTTCTTGCAGAAGAGAGTAGATCGTAGCTGAGCGCTCACTGCTTTAGCTTTGCTACACCTCGCTTCCAGTTCTTTCACTATGTTGCCATCCTGTGAGAATATGCATCCTAAGTACTTGAAACCGTCCACCTGTTCTAACTTTGTTCCTCCTATTTGGCACTCAATCCGTTTATATTTCTTTCCCACTGACATTACTTTCGTTTTGGAGATGCTAATCTTCATACCATAGTCCTTACATTTCTGATCTAGCTTTGAAATATTACTTTGCAAACTTTCAATCGAATCTGCCATCACAACTAAGTCATCCGCATATGCAAGACTGCTTATTTTGTGTTCACATATCTTAATCTCACCCAGCCAGTCTATTGTTTTCAACATATGATCCATAAATAATATGAACAGGAGTGGAGACAGGTTGCAGCCTTGTCTTACCCCTGAAACTACTCTGAACCATGAACTCAATTTACCGTCAACTCTAACTGCTGCCTGACTATCCATGTAAAGACCTTTAATTGCTTGCAAAAGTTTGCCTCCTATTCCATAATCTTGTAGAACAGACAATAACTTCCTCCTAGGAACCCGATCATATGCCTTTTCTAGATCTATAAAGCATAGATACAATTCCCTGTTCCACTCATAACACTTCTCCATTATTTGCCATAAGCTAAAGATCTGGTCCTGACAACCTCTAAGAGGCCTAAACCCACACTGATTTTCATCCAATTGGTCCTCAACTAATACTCGCACTTTCCTTTCAACAATACCTGAGAAGATTTTACCCACAACACTGATTAAAGAGATACCTCTGTAGTTGTTACAATCTATTCTGTTTCCATGTTTAAAGATTGGTGTGATTACTGCTTTTGTCCAGTCTGATGGAACCTGTCCCGACTCCCAGGCCATTTCAATTATCCTGTGTAGCCATTTAAGACCTGGCATTCCACTGTATTTGATGAGTTCCGACTTAATTTCATCCACCCCAGCCGCTTTATTGCACTGCAATCTATTGACCATTTTTTCCACTTCCTCAAATGTGATCCTATTTCCATCATCATTCCTATCCCATTCTACCTCGAAATCTGAAACATTACTGATCGCATTTTCACCTACATTGAGCAACTCTTCAAAATATTCCCTCCATCTGCCCAAGGCATCCACAGGATTCACCAGCAGTTTTCCTGACCTGTCCAAAATACTTGTCATTTCCTTCTTACCTCTCTTTCGAAGACTGCTAATTACACTCCAGAATGGTTTTCCAGCAGCTTGACCCATAGTCTCCAACCTGTTTCCAAAGTCGTCCCACGATTTCTTCTTGGATGCTGCAATTATCTGTTTGGCTTTGTTTCTTTCTTCAACATAACTTTCTCTGTCTACCTGGGTTCTGGTATGTAGCCATTTTTGATACGCCTTCTTTTTCCTTTTACAGGCTGCCTTGACTGTATCATTCCACCAAGCTGTTTGCTTCATCTTACTTTTACACACTACTGTTCCAAGACATTCTTTAGCCACTTCTAGTACTGTGTCCCTGTCCCTTGTCCATTCCTTTTCCAATGACTGTAATTGGCTACATTCAACTAACTGGTACCTTTCTGAGATCGCTGTTATGTACTTGTGCCTGATTTCCTTATCCTGAAGTTTCTCCACTCTTATCCTCCTACATATGGACCTGAGCTCCTGCACTTTCGGCCTCACAATCCCAATTTCACTGCAGATTAAATAATGATCAGTGTCATCAAAGAATCCCCTGAATACACGTGTGTCCCTCACAGCCTTCCTGAATTCCTGATCTGTTATTATATAGTCAATGACAGATCTGGTTCCCCTGCCTTCCCAAGTATACCGATGAATGTTCTTATGTTTAAAAAAGGAGTTTGTGATTACTAAGCCCATACTGGCACAGAAATCCAAGAGTTGTTTCCCGTTCCTGTTGGCCTCCATATCCTCTCCAAATTTACCCATAACCTTTTCATACTCTTCTGTTAGATTTCCAATCCTGGCGTTAAAATCACCCATGAGCAAAACACTGTCCTTGTCCTTTACTCTAACAACTACATCACTGAGTGCCTCATAAAAACTATCCATCTTATCTTGATCTGTCCCTTCACAATGCGAATATACTGACACAATCCTAATTTTCTTGCTAGACACTGTCAAATCTATCCACATCAGTAGTTCGTTTACATACCTTATTGCAACTACGCTGGGTTCCATTTCTTTCCTGATGTAAAGCCCTACACCCCATTGTGCTATTCCTGCTTTGACTCCTGACAGGTAGACCTTGTATTCTCCCACTACCTCTTCTTTCTCACCCCTTACCCGAATGTCACTAACAGCTAAAACGTCCAGCCCCATCTTACTTGCAGCCTCTGCCAGTTCTACCTTCTTCCCAGAGTAGCCCCCATTGATATTAATAGCTCCCCATCTCATTACCATGTGTTTGCCAAGTCGTATCTTAGGAGTCCCTGGTTTGTCAGTTAGAGGTGGGACTCCGTCGCCTCCAAAGGTCCGAGGCATTTTGCTCTGATTGTTGCCAGCATCATGTTTAAAGTACCAGGGAAGCAGGTTGCTAGCCTTACTTGCCCCGAGTCCCATTGGGTTTTACCCCTAACGGCTGAGGGACTAACCGGTGGATTTGGTAGTCTTTGCCGTATGAGCACAAAGGTGACCACGACTCAGAATATGTCCAAGATGCCCAGCCTTATTCCAAAGTAACTGGTATCCCGACTGTCGGGACCACTTACTTGGCCACTCATACGTTGCCCGTGGTTCATGAACTAGGACATGACTACAGGAACCCACACCATGAACCACTTTCTTTCTAAAAGCAAATCACAAAAGGTTTTGTTCAGTTTTTTTGAGAATAGGCTAAGTGAAACCTACTTATGGCATTTGGATTCATTGAATGCCTGTGTTCAATTCAAATACCATGCAACTAGAGAAGGAGGGCAATTCTTGGTTGAAGTGACTGAAATTTTATATTAGAGTGCTTGAGGATCGATTAAATGAAAAAACTATTTGGCTAAAGGTTGAACACAAGCTGGAAATTGCAACAGAAGAAGACTTTGAGAAAGAAGTTAAATTATTTATGGCGGAAGTTATATTGCTGCATCAATCGTCTGAGGTGTGGGGTTGATCTGTTATTCTGTTATTCTGTGCAACGGATTAATCTGAGATGTACCCTTTACCCTGTGGCTTCTGCAAGATGCAATTTCCACCCCCCACACTACTACAGAAATCACACAGACATTCCTAACGTTCTAAAGAGAAATTCCTGAAAAACTTTCAGCATTAAATATCTTCTGGAGTCGTCCGCTGTAAGGAAATGACACAAAAATTCACAAAATTTCTTATGTAACTAGTGGGATACTTGGGTACTGGAGTAGTGCTAGTTAGTGTAAGAAAAACATGAAACTAACGAAAGTTATTATTTATTTTTTGCAAAATTCTGAGAAATCACAATGGCACTTTCAGTTATGAATTTAACAAGTTATATCTTGGTTCTTTTCGGAATGTGAAGTTACCTCTCAGGGATAGGATTCGCTAATGAAATTTCTATACAAAGTTTAAGATGCTTGTTGCCTTGGCAGAATGGCTGAGAGGCGCACCTACTCAGCTTGAATAATTATCCTTTAGGATGTTGCTAGGTACAGTCGAAGCTGTCGCGTGTGAAATGCAGTGAAGTGTACTGTTGTGGAGGAAATATGGGGCTCGCAATAACTGTAGCACACAATACCGTAAGCTGCAATGACTGCTGTCTGCGCCACTCGATGCTGACAAATAAGATAACTCTCGTTCTATCTGGATTGACCTTCGCCAATCAAACTCTCCCTATGCCTTGATGAAGTCAAGGATTCCTATTCGCCCCTAGTCTAACTATTGGCGTGGTACACTGGTCAGTTAACCAGTCCACCGCGTTGCCACTCAAAATTCGCTCGCAGGCATTTAACTATAACTCTGTCCGTTCACATCGCACAATAAGTGTGTCGGCCAACACAGTGAACAACGCTTAATCGTAAGGACTCAATATAGAGTATTGATTCGCTCTCGACAAAGGTGCTCTCCCAGTGAAGTACTGAGGAGAGACTTGTTCCTCGCTCTTTCGAGTACACATACGAGCGCCCATGCTCTCGTTACGTGTTCTCGCTCCAAGAGCGACAACGGAACGGTGCCTCTCCACGCCAGACGTGAAGGGGTATATCTTTCGGTCTCTTCCATTAGTCCTTCAGCTTAAGGCGCCAGAAATATCGTCTGCCAATCAGCATTGCTCTTCTAAAACGGGAGAATGACGTTTCGTTTAAGGCGACCAATCCGGAAACTTGTAGCTTTGGCGTTTGGCGTTTGCTGTCTCCCTGTGAAAATCTCTGAAACAGCGTGCTATGTGTAAAGAATGCATAGGCTGGCCGCTCGCACACAATGTAGCGGAATTTGATTTAAGTCAAACACGGGGTCATTCCCCCTTTTCACTCGGGCCCACGCTGTCCGCTACAAGAGCGGTCACCGTCGACATGGGCTGGGTCGTCCTCTGAAGGGCCTGGCATCCTGTTGTGCGGCCTCTCTCCCGAACTAAAAGCCTCTGTGACCGTCAGTGTCTAGACTGTATGTGTGCACGCCAGCCTCGAGTATTTCAACCACGGTGCACTCACTTGTCAATTGCATAGCGTTTACGTGAATTCATACAACATTGACTTTATCTTTTCGAGTTTGGGTTCGAATGAAGCGTCTTGATGTGTGGAACATGATTGTGAGGGCGGAATATGTAAGCAATGAAGGTCAGGAGACCACGACGTCTTACAATCGTGCCATGAATATTTTAAACAATAGCTGTCTATGTTTAATGACTTATCCTTTCTCAAATGGATGTCTCTTCAAAAAGACGTTAACTACAATGATGTTGAAAAAAGCTTTTTGTACTTGTAGAGTAACTATAAGCTTTTTAAATTGAAGATGTAAAATGTTTTGACCAATCCTGTAATTTTAGGCGATTTCTGAAACAGAATAGCAATGATCGTGAATTTATTTGGTTATCTTGTAGTAAAAAATGGGCCAAGCATTTTTGTGGAAATGTGACTGTTGATTGTCATTCAGAATTGTTAAAACTTACCGAATACTTTTTCGGTATATTAGGGCACAATGCAAACGCAGAAAAAGTATTTTCGCTCATAATAACACATTGGCCTGATGGCAGGAATAGGTCGAACCTTGAATTTGTTAAAGGTATGTTGATGTTCCAGCATAATTTAAAAGAGTTTTCTTGTGTGTCTTTTTACAACCATCTGTTGAGCAATTCTACACTTCTACAGAAAACTGGATCTTCAGAGAAGTACCAATGAAAGTTAAGGAATGTATGTTATGTCTATTAATTAATAAATTTATTAAATTTGAACGTGTGTTTCTATGTGTCCTCTTTTTTATAACTTTGTCCTCCTTTTTGAAGCTGTTTGTCCTGTTTTTTTATACGTTTACATCTGATCACCTAATTTTTTCCTGAATTTAGACATTATGGCATACTGATGGGAGATATGATGGTGATGATGATGATTGGTTTGTGGGGCGCTCAAGTGCGGGGCCATCAGCGCCAGAGGGGAGATATGCCGAAGCACCAAAGTAGATCATCTGAATTATCGCGGTGTCATTTCGCTTCTGTTATAACTGTTTCTTTTTAATGAGGAATAAATCTCATCTTTTTCATTATCCACTTTCTTATGAATATATAAATAAAGCCTTCTTTGTATTTTTACTGCAAGCTCTACAAGTATTATTAGTAATAAAATTATAAACAGCGGACCAGTTGCAATGGATAAAGAAATTCTTTACCTAGGTTTCGACAAATATAAATTTGTCTTCTTCAGAAGGTAACCTAAGGACAATGAACATCATAGCTTACATGAGAAAAGTATGAAACTTATAAGCCAAGAATAAATTTTAACGCAAATTAGAGAACTCTTGCATAACAGAAGTATGATAACGACGACTGGTACTTACAATTTTACATTAGTAACGACCAATGTACCATCGCCGTTTTTACATTTGTCGGCATAGATCCATGTGTCAAAAATAAAATATAGCCCTAGAATTAGGGTTTGTCACGTTCATATAAAATAGCTCATGGGTCTCGCAGAGCTCACAACCGACTGAGTGTAATCGGCGAGCGTAGTTACTCTGAAAACAGGGCAGGTGGCGCTCGTGCCGAAAAACATGTGCCAGTTGGCGTACAAAGGCAACGTGTAAATTATCAGTATTAATAACGTCTTTAGGTAGAGTAACAATAAAAAAGGAAGGAAATTAACACTCCCGCTATAACAGTATGGGAGCATTGGTACAAATAATGTAGTTATACATCAAAAAAGGCAGGTGACGCTTACGCCGAGAAACTTACTCCCAGTGGTATATACAGCCAAAATATAAAAAATTACGTTACTATATTAGTGAAGCCCACAAACGGTATGCATTTCAGAACTTTAAAATTGACAATAGTGGCTCTTGTCAAAAAAGAATTACGAACACTGTTACACGATCCTGTTAATACACATTCACAGGAAAAACAAAATTTTAGAGCCAGGCAAAATCACATAAGGGCCGATGTAGTAGCAAACTTACATCATGACAAAACCACCATTACATAAGGTGCACTGAAGGTGCATCATAGCTTCCTGAGGAAATAAACCACTAAGGTTACCAGCATTAATGTTACACCCGCTCCAGCAATCGACAGAGATGAAGCGAGGTCATGTTTGTTTCCGTTTCGTAATCAGTTGCTGTTGCTTTAATTTTGAGGTAGGTAATTGCAACGTGTTCACTTTCGTCAAAGGAAGTGTCTCTTTCTCATGCTTTTGAAAACAGTTCGGAGCTTTAATTTTTGAGCTTTTTCATTTTTCTCTTAATTTGCTCAATTTCTTCGCTGTTTGATTTGAAATTAATTTTTTCCGCTCCTTGAAGCCCCTAATATTCTGCCTTTCTAGGCGGCGCCTAGTCTTGCCTAATGGTAGAAACGGCCCTGCTTCATTAGATTTATAGGGAGTGTCCACAACTGACGACACGCACGTCCCCAGCGCCTGGAGCGAAAGCTACGCGTAACTGAGAAAAAAAATAAGAACTGCTCTCCCTCTCCGGGAAAACTGCTAGACGCTCTAAGATCGCGTACTTCACTGCTAGGTGGAAAGAGTTGGAAAAATCTGCTACGTTGCAATGGCACCAGACTCAGATTTCACACCCCCAACCTACTCTTTACGAGGCAGCGATGGTAAACTAAATAACGCAGGCATCGATGACACCCTAGACATCCGCAATTCGCACTTTTACGTCGCCAATAGACAAAAGTTTCGCCACTTCCTGAAGCCTTCAATGCTTCACGTACAACCGGTACAAAGCGGAGCGTCCACTTCCGTTTTCGCCTCTGGCTGGCCGTAACGTTATGTTTAATGTCCTATTTTTCTACACAGTCACAATACCCTGAGTCTACTTTCCCAGTTCTATGTAAACCTTATGTTAAACTTGGATTATTGAACTTCAATCGTGCTGCCGTTATGTAGAAAATTTGTGACGTGGTTGTCAGGAAACTGACACGTGTGGATGTGTTTAACAGTAGGGATCACCTCAGATGGCGATGTTACATTCAGTGTCCAACCTATTTCTTGACATTTGTTTGAAATCGGCCTATACATTTGAGTATGCAATATTTTCGTATTCCTCGCTTCTGTGGTCATCGCCTCGCTTGCTGTCTTGTACCCCATCTCATATACTAGAGGACTGCAGTAGACTGTTTCACGTTCGTCTTCAGGTGAGACACGCAGAAATTTGTGTACTTATATTTGGCGATGCTGGTGTTAAAATCCAGTATTGCACGTACTGCTGCTTGAAGCACCTCCAGCGCCCAGTATCTGCTCCACATATGAACACGTAAACATCATGCACACCTCATCTGAAGATGAACCTGAAATGGCTCGAAAACTAGTTCATGAAAATAATATTTCAAAAGTAATTGATTATAACGATATGTTGATATACTTCATCCTATTTGTGACTGTTGGGAAATCACTGTCTTCCTGAATTAACTCAGTCAAGGACCATCAAAAGCGTCGTTGATATGGAGAAAACCTTTCAGCCATTAGACTGAAACTAAATAAAATTAAGAATAAGCATGGAAAATTATTACCCAGTTCAGTAGTTTGTATAGTGGATAGACTACGGCTTTATGCAAACAAAACTCAAAAAGCTGTATTTTAATTCCAAATTGGACAAAGTGAGATAAAACCAAACAACTGTATGTTTACACCACAAGTTTATGAAGCGACGTAGAAAGATTACAAGTAGGATAAGTGACAATATGACTGTATTCATAAGTCATAGCGAATTCATTGTCCATCTTGATCAGTGTGGAAAGGATTCGTTAGTTTCATTCCATACCATTACGGCCTAATGAAATAGTGAATAATAACAGACGAAGATTAAATATATTCTAATATTATTAACACGAACGCGAATGTGAATGTAATTCACCATAAATATTCACTGAATCGCCAAAGAAACTGATAAAGACAAGCGTATTCAAATAGAGAGAGATATGTAAAGGGACAGAATACGGGGCTGCAGTCGGCAACGCCTATATAAGACAACAAGTGTCTGGCGCAGTTGTTAGATCGGTAACTGCTGCTACAATGGCAGATTATCAAGATTTAAGTGAGTTTGAACGTGAGGCTATAGTCGGCGCACGAACGATGGGACACAGCATCTTCGAGGTAGCGATGAAGTGAGGATTTGCCCGTACGACCATTTCACGAGCGTACCGTGAATACCAGGAGTCTGGTAAAATATCAACTCTCCGACATCGCTGCGACCGGAAAAAGATCCTGCAAGAATGGGACCATAGACGACTGAAAAGAACCGTTCAACGTGGCAGAACTGCAACCCTTCCGCAAACTACTGAAGATTGCAATGCTGGGTCATCAACAACACAGTGTTAGCGCGCGAAAAATTCAACGAAACATTATCGATATGGGCTTTCGGAGCCAAAGGCCCACTCGTGTACCCTTGATGACTGCTCGACACAAAGCTTTACGCCTCACCTTGGACCTTCAACACAGACATTGGACTGTTGATGACTGGAAACTTGTTATCCGTTCAAGTGAGTCTCGTTTCAAATTGTATAGAGCGGATGGACATGTACAGGTATGGAGACAACCTCATGAATCCGTGGACCCTGTATGTCAGCGGGGAAATGTTCAAGCTGGTGGAGACTCTGTAATGGTGTGGGGTGTGTGCAGTTGGAGTGATATGGGACCCCTGGTACGTCTAGATACGACTCTGATCGGTGACACGTATGTAAGCATCCTGTCTGAACTCATGCGTCCATTCATGTCCATTGTGCATTCCTGCTGATTTGGGCACTTCCAGCAGGACAATGAGACACCCACACATCCATAATTGTTAAAGAGTGACTCCAGGAACACCCTTCTGAGTTTAAACACTGCCGCTGGCTACCAAAGGCTCCAGACATGAACATTATTGGGCGTATCTGGGATGCCATGCAAGGTTTCGTCGTGTTGCGGCACTTCTGCGTGCTCGCGGAGACCTATACGACATTAGGCAGTCGTACCAGTCTCTTTGGCCCTTCAGTGCAAATACAAATATTAACATAATAATCAACAAATTAAGTGTCTGTAATAAGCGTTCATCAAATATGAGCTGAGAGAAGCTGTTTTTCCATGGAAGAAGCAACCTACGACAGAGTATCAGAAGTGGAAGACAGAAAAACAGCCTACAATAAATTCAATTGATCAACCTATATAAGGATTCCAGCGTTTAATTGCTAATGTGCTGGAGGGATGTTATTTTCGTGTAACCACTCCGATAGAGGCCGTGCATTATGAACAGGTGCTCGATCGTGTTGAAACATGCAAGCGCTATCGCCGAATTGCTCTTCGACCGTGGGAAGCAAGAAGGTGCTTAAAACATCAATGTAGGCCTGTGCTGTGATAGTGACACGAAAAACAACAAGGGGTGCAAGCCCCTTCCATGAAAAACACGACCACACCACTACACCGCCGCCTCCGAATTTTACTGTTCGCACTACACACGCTGGCAGATGGCGTTCACCGGGCATTCGCCATACCCCCACCCTGCCATAGGATCGCAACATTAAGTACCGTCATTCGTCACTGCACGCAACGCTTTTCCACTGTTCCAGTCGTCGAATGTTTAAGCTCCTTACACCAAGCGAGGCGCTATTGGCATTTACCGGCGATATGTGTGGCTTATGAGCAGCCGCTCGACCATGAAATCCAAGTTTTCTCACCTCCCGCCTAACTGATGCAGTTTGGAATTCCTGTGTGATGGTCTGGATAGATGTCTGCGTATTACACATTACGACTCTCCTCAACTGCCGGCTGTCTGTCAGTCAACAGTCGAGGTCGGCCTGCACGCTCTTGTGCTGTACGTGCCCCTTCACGCTTCCACTTACAATCACATCGGAAACAGTGGACCTAGGGATGTCAGGAGTGTGGAAATCTCGCGTACAGACGTATGCCACAAGTCACACCCAATCATCTGACCATGTTCGAAGTCCGTGAGTTCCGCGGAGCGGCCCATTCTTTTCTCTCACGATGTCTAATGACTACTGAGGTCGCTGATATGGATTACCTGCAGTAGGTGGCAACTCAATGCACCTAATATGGAGAACGTATGTTTTTGGGGGTGTCCGGATACTTTTGATCACATAGTGTAATTTCACTGCAACTCCGCTATCTTAACGGTGGGAGGAGCAAAATGAACAAGCCAAACTTAAACGACACTGAGAAGAAATTAAGAATTTGGGAATACGCACCAGCCACGAAAAAGTGTCCAAGTCAGCATGGGAAAAGTTTTCGTGTGTTTTTGAGGCAGCTTCAAATATGTCGGTAGGCGTCTCGCAATGCAAATTGTGTAAAAAGATACAAAACACTCATTCGGAAACCTCAAGTGTGTTGCACTAGCCACGAAATAGAGTCCAAGTCAGCATGGGAAAAGTTTTCGTGTGTTTTTGAGACAGCTTCAAATATGTCGGTAGGTGTCTCGCAATGCAAATTGTGTAAAAAGATACAAAACACTCATTCCGGAACTTCGAGTGTGTTACGACATGTTTGTAAATTTTACCAGCAGTTTCCTCACCCCATATTTTTTTTTTTAAAGAAACCAAAGACTTGGAGCCTGACAAGTATGTGAAAATGTGTGCTAAGGACTTGAGGTCATTTAACAGTTATACGTTTCCTAAATTTGGGGCAACTTTGATTGAAATAGGAAAAATATATGGTTCAGCAAATATTAAAAACCACATTCTGGTAGTATCCAACATAATGCGAAGAGAACTTGGTATGAAAGAAAAGCTTTTTCTTTGAGACATGTAGTTTTTAGATTAAGGTAATATGAAAAACGAAACTCATGTTTGTTGCAATGCATTTGGAGAATTAAACTGAATTATTTTGGCCACTTGAAATTAAGCCTCAATACACATCGTGGAAAAAGTAATTAAATTGGTTATAATTCGGTTAATATCTGGATGAAATACACTAAGGTTATAGAAGCTAGACTTGCAAAATCTTACTTTGGTTGGTACTGCAGTATAATAGAGATGTTCAGGTTCTTAACTGCAAAGGATCTCGACTTTCAGAAATAGTTCTGCTTACTTTAGAAAACATGTGTTAGTGGTGATCTGATGGTGGTTCGAATTGAGAATAGACAAATCTAGTCAAAAGAGGGTGAAGTTGCAGAGAAAACCTTTAATGTGGAAATAATTAAATAAGCCCGAAATGCGCCGGAAACGAAAAAAGGACAAATAAAATCCACAATTTTCTGGGCTACAGTGTCCCAGAAAGAATATACATAATGCATGTTGGGTCTCGTCTTGCAACACTCTTATAAAAAACGTCCGAACCCTACTCATAACACCACACTGAAAAAACAGCTACGTACCGTAAGACGGCGGAAAGACCGGACCGGCAGGTAAGCAGTATTCTTTAGCTTGCATGGGATGGGCGTAGCATGACTCGGATGGGCGTAACGCAGCATGTCCGATCGGCAGGTAACGTGAGCCAGCTTGCCTCACTGGCTAAACAGGCAAGCATGGTCACGTAAAAAGCGGTATTATACACCCCTAACGTTAGCGATAGGTCTGCTCACGCCTCTTCAAAAAATAGTTCAAATGGCTCTAAGCACTATGGAACTGAACTGAGGTCATCAATCGCCTAGAACTTAGAACTACTTAAACCTAACTGACCTAAGGACATCACACACATCCATGCCCAAGGCAGGATTCGAACCTGCGACCGTAGCAGCAGCGCGGTTCCGGACTGAAGCGCCTAGAATCGCTCGGCCACAGCGGCCGGCGCTCAAGCTCTCTGAGGTCAAAATTTAGACTAATGTGCATCCATCAACAGGTCCAAGAAACGACCAACTGCCGTCAGCTGCAGTGAAAGCCTAAAGAAAAAAGTGCTTCAGGAAGAACGAAAATCATGTAAACATCAGAAATCATGTTTCAGAATGTTACCCACTTAGTGAGTTTACGATGAAATGCTGATCATCTAGGTCGTGTGACTAGGGCCTCCCGTCGGGTAGACTGTTCGCCGGGTGCAAGTGTTTCGATTTGACGCCACTTCGGCGACTTGCGCGTCGAATCATCTAGTTACCCAACCATGTAGTTCACTCCGTGCCAGTCCGGTGTTTGATGCACTCCCCCTCCATGGTGTTGCAATTTTAAAGGCCAGCCTTGTACTTCTCTCTTCAGCTCGCTCAAAGACGATTAAAACTACCTCGGAACGAGTGACTGACATCGCTACGCCGAAAGTCATGTTGCTAAACGGAATTCTCTCACCGTTTCGCAGAAATTTATCAGGCTGTCGCACGATAGCGCTGAATTTAAAAATGTAAAATTATTTCGCTCGAGCGACGAGTTCTCGGCCTGTTGGCACGTTGCTTTATTTAAGACTGTGAGAAGAGTTTTTCCCACGCAGAGCGCCGCGGTGCGCCGCCGGTCGCAGAGGGGGTGGGACTGGGCGTGGGTGGGGTGAGGTGATGGGGATGAGGGGGAGGGGGGGGGGGAGTGCAGGGTGCGGCCCGGCTTAACATTTCATGGCGCCTAATGGCGGCTGCGCGGCCGTGCGCCTGCTGCAATATGCAGGCAGCACGCGTTTTGCATCGCCTCCCGCGCGCCCCCCACCCTCTAATGGATTGCGACGCGACGCGACGCGCCGTGCCCCGCTGCGTCCCAAGGGGGTGCGCCCGACGCCCACCCTGCTTCGTGCTGCCACCGGTCAGCCGGCTTTTATTACCGGTAACGAAGCTATCGCTCCGCGGCGCCAAACGCCAAGCCTGCTGTGCACGGCACGGATTCCCACGTCCACGGTTCCTCTTATCCTCGGACCGCGGCGAACCCACGACCTATTTTCTGGCGATTCGCACCGCCAATCAAATAATTACAGAAAAATTGTAGTCCAGATCGCGAAATACCTTAGCAGTTTCAGATGGATTAAAACACTCTCTCAGACAAAAACAACGACACGCCACGAAGCAATCGTCCGAATGGGACGGAAATCAGTAGATGTGATGTACATGTACAGACAAACAGATGATTACAGTTCAGAAAAAGTTGTCACTTATTCAAGTTATAGTGCTTCACAAATTAAGCGAGTCAATATTGCACTGGTTCAAATCTGGCCCTTGCATAAGTAGTTAATCGTTTGCGCAATGATTGATAAAGTTGTAGGATTTCCTCTAGAGGAAAATCGTGCCAAATGCAGTCCAATTGGCTCGTTAGATCGTCAAAATCTCGAGATGGTTGCAGAGCTTAACCCAAATGGTCCAAAAGTTCTCAATTGGATAAAGACCCGGCGACCTTACTGCGTTTGGCAAGCACGCATACAAGCAACAGAAAAATTGTAGTCGAGATGGCGAAATACCTCAATAGTTTCCAGATGGATTAAAAGACTCTCTGAGACAAAAACAACGACACACCACAAAGGAATCGTCCGAATAGGACGGAAATCAGTAGATGTGATGTACATGTACAGACAAACAGATGATTACAGTTCAGAAAAAGTTGTCACTTATTCAAGTTATAGTGCTTCACAAATTAAGCGAGTCAATATTGCACTGGTCCAAATCTGGCCCTTGCATAAGTAGTTAATCGTTTTCGCAATGATTGATAAAGTTGTAGGATTTCCTCTAGAGGAAAATCGTGCCAAATGCAGCCCAATTGGCTCGTTAGATCGTCAAAATCTCGAGATGGTTGCAGAGCTTAACCCAAATGGTCCAAAAGTTCTCAACTGCATAAAGATCCGGCGACCTTACTGCCAAGGTAGTGTTTGGCAAGCACGAATACAGGCGGCAGAAACTCTAGGCGAAACAAGCGCTGTATCATTGTGTGAGGTACAGAGTGAGCGAGCGTGTTGGGGCTTACCCCATTTCACTACTACCAGTTCCACGTCATCAAAATGCACCTGCAATTAATGTACAAAGGATTGCACCATAGTTTAACAGTGAAATTAAAAGACGTTTTCCAAATTTCGTCAGTGTATGCTTAAGTATATTAAAGTTAACATTGTAAAGTCTCAGAATGCTCAATTCAGTATATCAGGCAAAATATGTGATCTTAAGAAAACACAACTGGCACTGAATAATAAAACTGAAAAATCAAAAGTTTTCCAGAATATGCAACATTGTTGTTGTTGTTGTGGTCTTCAGTCCTGAGACTGGTTTGATGCAGCTCTCCATGCTACTCTATCCTGTGCAAGCTTTTTCATCTCCCAGTACCTACTGCAACCTACATCCTTCTGAATCTGCTTAGTGTATTCATCTCTTGGTCTCCCTCTACGATTTTTACCCTCCACGCTGCCCTCCAATACTAAATTGGTGATCCCTTGATGCCTCAGAACATGCCCTACCAACCGATCCCTTCTTCTGGTCAAGTTGTGCCACAAACTTCTCTTCTCCCCAATCCTATTCAATACTTCCTCATTAGTTATGTGATCTACCCATCTAATCTTCAGCATTCTTCTGTAGCACCACATTTCAAAAGCTTCTATTCTCTTCTTGTCCAAACTATTTATCGTCCATGTTTCACTTCCATACATGGCTACACTCCATACAAATACTTTCAGAAATGACTTCCTGACACTTAAATCAATACTGGATGTTAACAAATTTCTCTTCTTCAGAAATGCTTTCCTTGCCATTGCCAGCCTACATTTTATATCCTCTCTACTTCGACCATCATCAGTTATTTTGCTCCCCAAATAGCAAAACTCCTTTACTACTTTAAGTGCCTCATTTCCTAATCTAATTTCCTCAGCATCACCCGACTTAATTAGACTACATTCCATTATCCTTGTTTTGCTTTTGTTGATGTTCATCTTACATCCTCCTTTCAAGACACTGTCCATTCCATTCAACTGCTCTTCCAAGTCCTTTGCTGTCTCTGACAGAATTACAATGTCATCGGCGAACCTCAAAGTTTTTATTTCTTCTCCATGAATTTTAATACCTACTCCGAATTTTTCTTTTGTTTCCTTTACTGCTTGCTCAATATACAGATTGAACAACATCGGGGAGAGGCTACAACCCTGTCTTACTCCCTTCCCAACAACTGCTTCCCTTTCATGTCCCTCGACTCTTATAACTGCCATCTGGTTTCTGTACAAATTGTAAATAGCCTTTCGCTCCCTGTATTTTACCCCTGCCACCTTTAGAATTTGAAAGAGAGTATTCCAGTCAACATTGTCAAAAGCTTTCTCTAAGTCTACAAATGCTAGAAACGTAGGTTTGCCTTTCCTTAATCTTTCTTCTAAGATAAGTCGTAAGGTCAGTATTGCCTCACGTGTTCCAGTGTTTCTACGGAATCCAAACTGATCTTCCCCGAGGTTGGCTTCTACTAGTTTTTCCATTCGTCTGTAAAGAATTCGTGTTAGTATTTTGCAGCTGTGACTTATTAAGCTGATAGTTCGGTAATTTTCACATCTGTCAACACCTGCTTTCTTTGGGATTGGAATTATTATATTCTTCTTGAAGTCTGAGGGTATTTCGCCTGTTTCATACATCTTGCTCACCAGATGGTAGAGTTTTGTCAGGACTGGCTCTCCCACGGCCTTCAGTAGTTCCAATGGAATATTGTCTACTCCGGGGGCCTTGTTTCGACTCAGGTCTTTCAGTGCTCTGTCAAACTCTTCACGCAGTATCGTATCTCCCATTTCATCTTCATCTACATCCTCTTCCATTTCCATAATATTGTCCTCAAGTACATCGCCCTTGTATAGACCCTCTATATACTCCTTCCACCTTTCTGCTTTCCCTTCTTTGCTTAGAACTGGGTTTCCATCTGAGCTCTTGATATTCATACAAGTGTTTCTCCTTTCTCCAAAGGTCCCTTTAATTTTCCTGTAGGCGGTATCTATCTTACCCCTAGTGAGATAGGCCTCTACATCCTTACATTTGTCCTCTAGCCATCCCTGCTTAGCCATTTTGCACTTCCTGTCGATCTCATTTTTGAGACGTTTGTATTCCTTTTTGCCTGTTTCACTTACTGCATTTTTATATTTTCTCCTTGCATCAATTAAATTCAATATTTCTTCTGTTACCCAAGGATTTCTACTAGCCCTCGTCTTTTTACCTACTTGATCCTCTGCTGCCTTCACTACTTCATCCCTCAAAGCTACCCATTCTTCTTCTACTGTATTTATTTCCCCCATTCCTGTCAATTGCTCCCTTATGCTCTCCCTGAATCTCTGTACAACCTCTGGTTCTTTTAGTTTATCCAGGTCCCATCTCCTTAAATTCCCACCTTTTTGCAGTTTCTTCAGTTTTAATCTACAGGTCATAACCAATAGATTGTGGTCAGAGTCCACATCTGCCCCTGGAAATGTCTTACAATTTAAAACCTGGTTCCTAAATCTCTGTCTTACCATTATATAATCTATCTGATACCTTTTAGTATCTCTAGGGTTCTTCCATGTATACAACCTTCTTTCATGATTCTTAAACCAAGTGTTAGCTATGATTATGTTGTGCTCTGTGCAAAATTCTACCAGGTGGCTTCCTCTTTCATTTCTGTCCCCCAATCCATATTCACCTACTATGTTTCCTTCTCTCCCTTTTCCTACACTCGAATTCCAGTCACCCATGACTATTAAATTTTCGTCTCCCTTCACAATCTGAATAATTTCTTTTATTTTATCATACATTTCTTCAATTTCTTCGTCATCTGCAGAGCTAGTTGGCATATAAACTTGTACTACTGTAGTAGGTGTGGGCTTCGTATCTATCTTGGCCACAATAATGCGTTCACTATGCTGTTTGTAGTAGCTTACCCGCATTCCTATTTTCCTATTCATTATTAAACCTACTCCTGCATTACCCCTATTTGATTTTGTGTTTATAACCCTGTAGTCACCTGACCAGAAGTCTTGTTCCTCCTGCCACCGAACTTCACTAATTCCCACTATATCTAACTTCAACCTATCCATTTCCCTTTTTAAATTTTCTAACCTACCTGCCCGATTAAGGGATCTGACATTCCACGCTCCGATCCGTAGAACGCCAGTTTTCTTTCTTCTGATAACGACATCCTCTTGAGTAGTCCCCGCCCGGAGATCCGAATGGGGGACTATTTTACCTCCGGAATATTTTACCCAAGAGGACGCCATCATCATGTAATCATACAGTAAAGCTGCATGCCCTCGGAAAAAATTACGGCTGTAGTTTCCCCTTGCTTTCAGCCGTTCGCAGTACCAGCACAGCAAGGCCGTTTTGGTTATTGTTACAAGGCCAGATCAGTCAATCACCCAGACTGTTGCCCTTGCAACTACTGAAAAGGCTGCTGCCCCTCTTCAGGAACCACACGTTTGTCTGGCCTCTCAACAGATACCCCTCCGTTGTGGTTGCACCTACGGTACGGCAATCTGTATCGCTGAGGCACGCAAGCCTCCCCACCAACGGCAAGGTCCATGGTTCATGGGGGGGGATATGCAACATACCTCATAATAAAAAGTTACATGACTCATTTTGATCAGAGTAATACTCTGGTCAAAAACGGCATTATTACGATGAATTGAAGGTGCTAAATATTAAACTCAGAAAGTTGGAAATTCACATGTTGCCTCGGTTTCATTAAAAACATTAAATATGTAACACATCTACATCTACATCTACATGATTACTCTGCAATTCACATTTAAGTGCTTGGCAGAGGGTTCATCGAACCACAATCATACTATCTCCCTATCATTCCACTCCCGAACAGCACGCGGGAAAAACGAACACCTAAACCTTTCTGTTCGAGCTCTGATTTCTCTTATTTTATTTTGATGATCATTCCTACCTATGTAGGTTGGGCTCAACAAAATATTTTCGCATTCGGAAGAGAAAGTTGGTGATTGAAATTTCGTAAATAGATCTCGCCGCGACGAAAAAGTCTTTGCTTTCATGACTTCCATCCCAACTCGCGTATCATATCTGCCACACTCTCTCCCCTATTACGTGATAATACAAAACGAGCTGCCCTTTTTTGCAACCTTTCGATGTCCTCCGTCAATCCCATCTGGTAAGGATCCCACACCGCGCAGCAATATTCTAACAGAGGACGAACGAGTGTAGTGTAAGCTGTCTCTTTAGTGGACTTGTTGCATCTTCTAAGTGTCCTGCCAATGAAACGCAACCTTTGGCTCGCCTTCCCCACAATATTATCTATGTGGTCTTTCCAACTGAAGTTGTTCGTAATTATAACGTCCAGGTACTTAGTTGAATTGACAGCCTTGAGAATTGTACTATTTATCGAGTAATCGAATTCCAACGGATTTCTTTTGGAACTCATGTGGATCACCTCACACTTTTCGTTATTTAGCGACAACTGCCACCTGCCACACCATACAGCAATCTTTTCTAAATCGCTTTGTAACTGATACTGCTCTTCGGATGACCTTACTAGACGGTAAATTACAGCATCATCTGCGAACAACCTAAGAGATCTGCTCAGATTGCCACCCAGGTCATTTATATAGATCGGGAACAGCAGAGGTCCCAGGACGCTTCCCTGGGGAACACCTGATTTCACTTCAGTTTTACTCGATGATTTGCCGTCTATTACTACGAACTGCGACCATAGTTTTCAAGATATTTACTAAAAACCAAATTTGGATACAAAACGTCCTTCTTCCTGATAGATTAAGTATCATTTGTGTATGTAATACAAAGTTCTAATTACAGCACTTGGTTACATTCTTGCAATACTACAGCTGTACCAAGTTTCACGACTGTGATGTAAGCAACAGTGGTTACAAGGAGTCTTAAAGAGGCAGTTCAGGGGTCATGTCCTACTGTCAGTTTCGTTCTAAAAATTCTAGCCGCCGAAAGTTAAATTCAGTCGAGCTATAACTTTTTCGATGACTATAGAAAATTTAACGCTATTTATATAAAAATTAAAAAGACTGTAAATTGTTAAACGACAGAGCTATTAATTGATACGTGTCTGAGAGAGGGGCCATTTAGATACTGCTGCCTGTGCCCAGGGCGACTGATAAGAGGTGTTCCGCCTGGAGGTCGGCTGCGCCACTAAATAAACACGCTCTGTGATCAAAAGTATCCGGACATCTGGCTGAAAATGACTTAAAAGTTCGTGGCGCCGTCCATTGGTAATGCTGGAAATCACTATGGTATTGGCCCATCATTAGCCTTGATGACAGCTTACACTCTGGCAGGTATACGTTCAATCAGGTGCTGGAAGTTTTCTTGGGGAATGGCAGCCCTATCTACACGGAGTGCTGCACTGACGAGATGTATTGATGTCGGTCAGTGAGGCCTGGCACGAAGTCTGCGTTCCAAAACATCCCAAACGTGGTCTATAGGATTCAGGTCAGGACTCTGTGCAGGACAGTCAATTACAGCGATGTTATTGTCATGTAACCACTCCGCTACAGGCCGTGCATTATAAACAGGTGCTCGGTCGTGATGAAAGATGCAAGTGCCATCCCAGAATTGTTCTTCAACAGTGGGAAGCAAGAAGGTGTTTAAAACATCAATGTAGGCCTGTGCTGTGATAGTGCCACGCAAAACAACAAAGGGTGCAAGCCCCCTCCATGAAAAACACGACCACACCAATACACCACAGCCTCCGAATTTTACTGTTGGCACTACACATGCTGGCTGATGACGTTCACCGAGCATTCGCCATACCCACACCCTGCCATCGGACCCCCGCATTGTGTACCGTGTTCGTCACTCCACACAACGTTTTTCCACTGTTCAATCGTCCAATGTTTCCGCTCCTTACACCAAACGAAGCGTCGTTTGTCATTTACGGGCGCTATGTGTGGGTTATGAGGAGCTCGACCATGAAATCCAAGTTTTCTCATCTCCCACCTAACTGTCATAGTACTTGCAGTGGATCCAGAGGCAGTTTGAAATTCCTGTGTGATGGTGTGGATAGATGTCTGCGTATTACACATTACGACCCTCTTCAACTGTCGGCGGTCTCCATCAGTCAACAGACGAGTTCGGCCTGTAGGCTTTTGTGCTGTACGTGTCCCTTCACGTTTCAATTTACTATCACATCGGAAACAGTGGACCTAGGGATGTTTAGGAGTGTGGAAATCTCGCATGCAGACGTATGAGACAAGTGATACCCATCACCTTGAGAGGCACCCACATTCCTTGCTCATACTATGGCACCAAACAGTGAGGCCTGCAAGATGAGTGGTCTGCCAAGCGAGTGGATTCATTCTTATTTATCAAGTAACATGAGCTCTAGTACTCACAATTAAGTTACAAATTATTCTCCTGTTTGAATATCACGCAACGGATAACGCCCATCTGACTGTTAGTAATTTACACAACTCTGACTGTTCACTACGCACTGTCAATACCACATTTTCTTTCTTACCCGTCGGCTTTGAACAACACGTGGCCATCGCACTGAATATGAATGGCGCACACATTATAAATTATGGATATCATGACAACATACTATTCGCAGGAAAAGGCCACCAATCTTTTTCTTTCCACTATCTTTTTTATTCCGATAAATTCTACAACCTAAACACACCATTACATTTTTCTAAAACAATTACACATGAGAAACTCCGCCCAGAGGGCATGGCTTTACATTGGTGATTCTCTATCTTATGGGCTCGTAATTATTTAACGCTACAGTGCACTTTCTGGATGGGATGATGGATCTTTTGCTATATCTCACACTTCGACTCTCACACCCATCATCACGAAAATTTCCTCCAGACCGAGTGGTACAAAAAGGAACATGCATAACCCACTGCCTCTGAAACTATATTTTTACTCTCCCATGCCAACCACACATACTTAAATTTCATGAAATACATCACACTGGCAACATACAATACAAAGAATAGTAACAACGTTATAATCATAGCACTTTCAGCTTTCCCACTTCAATTAGTATTTATCCCAGTTTCACACGACACTGCCCCACTTCATAACCTTTCTTTCTTACTATGAACTCTGGAGGATATATGCACGTCTTCCTGTGCAATGCAAGCCAGGTGGCGTTGCTGGATAGACGGCTGACTCACCTTGCTTCTCTCTCAGAGTATTATAGTTTGAATCAAGCGTCACACGGAAACATAACACGCAAAGTAATATTAAGAACATATTCGTCACATACGCGAGTCCTCAACTGATACCATGGACGAGTACTTCTCTTTATCCTTTGTCTCACACACAGATTGAGACTCACACAGTACTCAACACGTGGAAGTACTCGTCTCTAATTTCAAGTCCTGCACACGTCATTTCTTAAATATTTCCAACTTATATTACACACGCCAGTAATTCAGCTTAACTTAAGCACTCGGAAGTATTTCAACTTATTGCTACACGTGGTTTCATTGTGACCGTTGGTCACTTCCGAAGATTACTACGATCCCCTTAATATTACCTGCCTGACATTTAATTCTCCCCACAAAAGTTCCTGAAATAGAGAAATTATTATTCCAAACTACTCTTAAGTATTTCACATGCATACCATGTCTCCACTCTTTTGTCTTTACGGAGCACACCTAAGACAGGTCTTACCAACACTAGGTCCAGCGGCAGAGCGCTGAAAACATGGCTGTTCTTCAGGTCATCTCGCACCTCTGCCGAAGTTGGGGAGCACCTTGCTACCGTATTGGTCAGCCACATTTCAGGCGCTCAAAGCTCCGGTAAGTTTCATCTCTTTGGTTCCACCAAAGGTGACCAAAGGACCGTCTCAAAGATGATCATATATTCACATTCACTATCTGCAGTTAGCAGACGACCATACATTCATTCATTTCACAGATCACACCAAATTGGATGTAGGGATTTATTTTGTGGGAGTGCACATGTGATCAATTAAATAAATAAATTGTCATTCTTTCCTACACTGGTATCCGGCTTTGGTGTATTAAGTGAAATTGAGTTATTATTACAAAAAATATGTTGTTCTGACAAGAATAACGAAGAATGTTGTACCTATTTTCAATGTAGGGCGGTACTGTACCCTTTCAACCTGACCACGTTCGTAGTCCATGAGTTCCGCGGAGTGGCCCATTCTGTTTTCTCACGATGTCTAATGACTACTGAGGTCGCTGATATGGAGTACCTGGCAGTAGGTGGCAACACAGTGCACCTAATATCAAAAACATATGTTTTTGGGGGTGTCCGGATGCTTTTGACCACGTAGTGTACACCCAGAGAGGCAGTGGGAAAAGATACTTCCCAATGAAATATCTAGCTGTTCGCAGCAGTCAAACGCCTACGTGCAGTGTCCCTCGGATGACATCAGAGCTGGGCAGACTTGGATGCGTCTTCGGTAAAAGTATGACGTGAACTCGCGAGGACAGTAGACCGTCCTGGATTGCTTACATTTCACAAAAGTAACTGTTTGTATGCCATCCGTAATGTTTAAAAAGCCGCGTGGCCAGTTGCGAGATTATTTTCCACTTTTAAGGCGAGCAATTAACTTTTGATTATTTGAAGTCAGGGCAATAGATCATTTTACTTGCAACTTTCTATAGAGGTCGCCTCTGAAGTATTAATAGTGCTGTTTTTGAAAGGAATATGATTATTATTATTATTATTAGGGATATTCTTATATTTTGTGCGTGTGAACTGAATCAGTTAAAAATCAAAACTTTTATTTAGAGTCATAGTTTCTGGTCCCACTGAGTAAATTGCAAGTAGGAACATTTTGTTTCAGTGAGCACAGAGAGTAATGTGGAGCTGCAGACTGGAAGTTACGGTCAGTATTTTCTCCACCGCACTCTGAATCACCGCAAAGTAGCTTTCAAGCTCCTGTAAATGGCGAAGGTAGGTGTAAAACACCCACAGACAGTTTAAGAGTCTTTTCATAACGACATAACGGAGTATCAACCATTTGATTATTACCCACTGGTCCACATATGCTTCATCGCCCGGGAAACTGAACTGTGAAAGTGATCGCTACAAAACAGGGAATGCGGTCGGCGCTAAGAGGACACCGAACTGAAATATGCCGAAACCTGTGCGAGAACAGTGTTATGATTTTCTCGCAACTGGCTAAACTCTGGCTGTTAACTACAGTAACTTTGAGAGTGACAGGAGGAGCTAAGAAGACGACACTTCATTGCGGCTACCACCGGCGCTGATTTCATGGCGGAGCTGCGTGGACCTGCGAGTTACCTGCAGTCTACTGCGCGCGCTCGCCTGTGCTCGGGCCCCCATGGGGCTACTGCAGTAGACGATACTCGCCGCCACCCTCACCGCCACAGTTGCTGCTGCTGCTGCTGTATGCATTACGTCGCAATGCGTCGCATCGTGTTTGCTGGTACACCGCATCGGCATCGCTCGGCGAGGTCAAGAAATTAAGTTAACTGCTTCTAACAGGCTATTGAAATGGAATCTGCTTACAAGGGTGATGTGACAGTTAAGATGAAACCAGTCTCTGACGATAAATCCTCAAAATTAGAAACTGAAATCAACGATGACGGTTCTATCAAAGTAATAAATCCAAAATCAGAAGCTGATTTGTCAAAAGTAGAATCGGAGGTAAATTTCAATGTTTTGCGAAGCTAGAACCAATTACTGTTGATAATGAGACCGAAATTCAAGTCAAAAAAGAAAAAGTAGAGTTGAAAAGTAGAATTGAAATTGAGTTCAGTATTTCTGAAACTAGGCCAAGTCAAGGAATGTTAGAAACTGGTTTAAAACCGGTTGAAATGCCAACTGGCAAGCTAGAAGCACCAAATTGGATGAAATTATTGTTTTCTAAACTTGAATTGCAACATAAAGAACTGAACAGTAAAATGGAACCCAGTAGTAGACACTTAAGTAACACTGAATCTAGTAGTAAAGAGCTAAAAGAATGAAATGAACTCAAAACTGAATAGCCTTTATTATAAAATTGATTCTAACCACCATGAAGTGCAAGTCAGAGTAGGGCAACATCTTACTAAATTCCACAGTATTTTCATAACCGAAACAGGTGAAATTCGTAAAGATTTCTAAGACGCCGATGATCTTATGGAAGGGAGATTGTCAGAAAGAATAGGCAATAAATCCAAACTTTGATCTAATCTGTTTAAGGAAGTAACTAATAAAGCAAATGCTTGCCTGAAGGATATTAAGAAAGTAAAGCTTGACTGTGTGATATTGTGTGAGGATGTTGCTAAAAATTTTCTGTCAGAGTGAAGACAGTAGAACTACAAATAAAAGAACTAAATACTTGTATTACTAAAATAGAAAATAAAGTAGCCTCTGGTATCTCTTATAATACTATTGTACAGAATGCTGCTTCAGTTGACGCAGCTTTTATTGGATGTCGTCAATTTTTCCGCTTTGATCCAGACGAACAAATTCACCGATTAGAATACTGGAATGATTTTGAGGATGTTTCACCAGATACATGATCAGGGCGTGAGAAAATTTCTTTCATAAGAAGTTATTTGTCAGGATATGCTTTGCGACGATGAGCTCACGTAATGATTAGATCTAAACCTCCTTCTGAATTTAAAACCGCATTTATTAATGAGTACTGGCCACACAACAAAGAAAATGATGTTTTGAGATAATTTTGGAGTGGTAAAAAGTTTATTCCAGGTCGTTAATCAGTCGCAGAGTTCTCCAGACAGAGGGTTCAACGGCTGTCACATCTGACAAAAAAGATGAAACCAGAAATGATGATCATCGGACTAGAACGTAGGCTACCTTGGTATTGGCAGAAAAGAATCATTTCCGCACCGAGACATAATGTGGATGGATTCATTGAGTATCTAGAGAGGGTGGAAAGAGTTGTATTGTTGAGGAGCATATGCAGAATAATAATAGCTCATCTAACAGCCATATAAAAAACCGAAATAATGGTAGTGGGAAAGCCAATATTAGAAGTATAGAAGCTCAGAATACACGATCTAATTATCGTGGTCAAAACCCTGGTATAGGAAGAGGAGGTAGACAACCACCGCGCTATCGCAATAATTATTAAGCCGGCCGTTGTGGCCGAGCGGCTCTTTGCGCTTCAGTCTGGTGCCGCGCGACCGCTGCGGTCGCAGGTTCGAATCCTGCCTCGGACATGGAGGTGTGTGATGTCCTTAGGTTAGTTAGGTTTAAGTAGTTCTAAGTCCTGCGGGAATGATGACCACAAATGTTAAGTCCCAATGTTCTCAGAGCCATTTGAACCAATTTGAATAATTATTATGACGAAGGCAGAATTATAAACAATGTACCATTGAGACAAGACGGAGAGCAGAATCCTACCCGACCTGGTTCTGAATCGAATATGCACAATTGGCCGCGTGTTTGAAACTAAGTTCCGTCTATGAGGAACCTGGCGCTTACCAGGCGGAAACAGTGACACAGCCAGTAACAAAAAGACAGACCATAGCAAGTCAGCACACGCAATCCGATAACATGCATGATTAAATAGGAACAGACAAAAAAAAGGTTCAAATGGCTCTGAGCACTATGGGACTTAACATCGGAGGTCATCAGTCCCCTAGAACTTAGAACTACTTAAACCTAACTAACCTAAGGACATCACACACACCCATGCCCGAGGCAGGATTCGCACCTGCGACCGTAGCAGTCGCGCGGTTCCGGACTGAAGCGCCTAGAACCTCTCTCCTAAACAACTGTCATTATCTGACAGCATTTTGGACACATTAGAAAAATGGGACAAGAAGGAAAAAGAAAACGCTACAAGTAAAAGGAAAGAACAAATTAACTGGTTTAGATCAGATGAGGAAGAAGATGAAGTAAAGGCTTACGTCTTTGACACTGATGGCAATCTGAAGGCTAAAGTTTCGGTGGAGAAAGCAGAGTCAGTTTCGCAAAGTTTTGAGGAGGTAGCAATAATAATGTCAGGGAACCTTTTAGATGTACTGACTTGCCACAAACTGTAAAAGCAGACGGCAGTATTATAGATAGCAGTGTTGCTCAGAGGTAGAGATTAGTTTAACTGATGTGCAGCAAACGAAAGAAGAAGTCGTCAATTTAAAATTGGTAGACAGGTTAGAAAAGGCAGCTGCGGTTGTAGAAGTTAATGATCCCGTGAATCTACAGGGTGAGAATAATTGAACTGTATGAATAAAAACGTAAATTACTTACAAACTACGGCGTGCACATACTTTATTCACATGTACACGTCAGTACAGATGTTCGGACTCAAGTTTTTGACATATTCGATATGCCTGTCATCATTAATGATGGTGTGGCGCAAACGAATAGCGAAATTCTACAAGCCCACCGGAAGTGTCGGAACATCGATGCTTTCGATGACCTCCTGAATGGCTGTTTTCAGTTCAGCAATGGTTTTGGGGTTTAGTACCCCTTGTCTTTAATATAGACCCACAAAAAGGAGTCGCATGTATTCAGACCCGGAGAATGTGGCGGCCAATCGAAGCCCATGCCAGTAGCCTCTGGGTGCAGCAGAGCCATAATGGGGTCCCCAAAGCGCACCTCCAGGACATCACTCTCGTGCCTCAATGTCAAACACTCTCCTGCTTCGATGGGGTCGAGCTCAGTCTTGCATAAGCCACATCTTATCGATATGAGGGTCACTTTGGATAATGAGGATGAAATCATCTTCCAAAACCTTCACATACCGTTGGTAGTCACTGTACCATCAAGGAATATCGCACCGATTATTCCGTGACTGGACACAGCACACCACACAGTCGCCCGTTGAGGGTGGAGAGACTTCTCGATCGGCCAACCGTGCAGCTTGAACGTCCTAACGCAAACCATTCAGAAGTTATGACGATTTTATTTCATATAGTTGAACAATTGTCGTCCTGTAAGTGTAAATGTACTTGCAACTGAATAAAATTACTTGAGCTAGAGACAGATTTAAAACGATTTATTAGAAGAATTTTAAGAGGAACCTGTTCAAACTACACACTATTGTAAACACTAGCATCTCGGGAACAGCAGTGCGTCGTCTTCCTGACAGTGGCAGCGAGGTAATTGCTTTGTCCCAAATATTCTTTCGTTCCGTTCCTAATAAGAGTGAGTTAACTGACATGAAAGTAAGTAGTCTAAGAATAATAGGTGCCAATGGAAAAGTTTCTAGACCAGTACAGCACGAAGCTATGGTGTCAGTTGGTGTAGGTAATAATATAATACACTCCTGGAAATGGAAAAAAGAACACATTGACACCGGTGTGTCAGATCCACCATACTTGCTCCGGACACTGCGAGAGGGCTGTACAAGCAATGATCACACGCACGGCACAGCGGACACACCAGGAACCGCGGTGTTGGCCGTCGAATGGCGCTAGCTGCGCAGCATTTGTGCACCGCCGCCGTCAGTGTCAGCCAGTTTGCCGTAGCATACGGAGCTCCATCGCAGTCTTTAACACTGGTAGCATGCCGCGACAGCGTGGACGTGAACCGTATGTGCAGTTGACGGACTTTGAGCGAGGGCGTATAGTGGGCATGCGGGAGGCCGGGTGGACGTACCGCCGAATTGCTCAACACGTGGGGCGTGAGGTCTCCACAGTACATCGATGTTGTCGCCAGTGGTCGGCGGAAGGTGCACGTGCCCGTCGACCTGGGACCGGACCGCAGCGACGCACGGATGCACGCCAAGACCGTAGGATCCTACGCAGTGCCGTAGGGGACCGCACCGCCACTTCCCAGCAAATTAGGGACACTGTTGTTCCTGGGGTATCGGCGAGGACCATTCGCAACCGTCTCCATGAAGCTGGGCTACGGTCCCGCACACCGTTAGGCCGTCTTCCGCTCACGCCCCAACATCGTGCAGCCCGCCTCCAGTGGTGTCGCGACAGGCGTGAATGGAGGGACGAACGGAGACGTGTCGTCTTCAGCGATGAGAGTCGCTTCTGCCTTGGTGCCAATGATGGTCGTATGCGTGTTTGGCACCGTGCAGGTGAGCGCCACAATCAGGACTGCATACGACCGAGGCACACAGGGCCAACACCCGGCATCATGGTGTGGGGAGCGATCTCCTACACTGGCCGTACACCACTGGTGATCGTCGAGGGGACACTGAATAGTGCACGGTACATCCAAACCGTCATCGAACCCATCGTTCTACCATTCCTAGACCGGCAAGGGAACTTGCTGTTCCAACAGGACAATGCACGTCCGCATGTATCCCGTGCCACCCAACGTGCTCTAGAAGGTGTAAGTCAACTACCCTGGCCAGCAAGATCTCCGGATCTGTCCCCCATTGAGCATGTTTGGGACTGGATGAAGCGTCGTCTCACGCGGTCTGCACGTCCAGCACGAACGCTGGTCCAACTGAGGCGCCAGGTGGAAATGGCATGGCAAGCCGTTCCACAGGACTACATCCAGCATCTCTACGATCGTCTCCATGGGAGAATAGCAGCCTGCATTGCTGCGAAAGGTGGATATACACTGTACTAGTGCCGACATTGTGCATGCTCTGTTGCCTGTGTCTATGTGCCCGTGGTTCTGTCAGTGTGATCATGTGATGTATCTGACCCCAGGAATGTGTCAATAAAGTTCCCCCTTCCTGGGACAATGAATTCACGGTGTTCTTATTTCAATTTCCAGGAGTGTAGATCACAGTATTTTAATTGTCTTTGGGTTAGGTGTCGAAACATTGATTGGTGCAGACCTTTTAACTAAACATAAAGAAAAAGTTTACTTTTCTCAGAGCCACTTAGTGTTAACTTCAGCAGATTCTGGTGTGAGTTCTGGAGTCTTTCATTAGAAATTGTGTGGGCAGTAATAATGAAGCATGGGAACTGGCTATTAGAGTAATGAAGGATAAGGGATACTTGCAGCAAAATATTGAATTCGGGAATAATGTGCAAGATGCTAATGCAGGAGAGAACTGTATCCTGAAAGAAACAGAGGCCACTCATATTTCTCAAGGCCATGCAGGATAATAAGTTGCAAGCCGTTCAAATGGTTCAAATGGCTCTGAGCAGTATGGGACTTAACTTCTGAGGTCATCAGTCCCCTAGAACTTAGAACTACATAAACCTAACTAACCTAAGGACATCACCAACATCCATGCCCGAGGCAGGATTCGAACCTGCGACCGTAGCGGTTCCAGAATGTAGCGCCTGAACCGCTCGGCCACCCCTGCCGGCTGCAAGCGTCACTTTCTTTAATCATAAATATATGTCTTTGTGATACTATATATTATTATTTTTACATAACGAAAAGTACTATCTTTCAACATAAATTATTAAAGTAATGATGGCAAAGCATACATTGGGGTGGAAGCTATACAAATTCTCCACTGAATTAATCCCTCTTACAACGCAATCTGACTTTGTTTACACCAATCCACTGTGAGGTCATCTCTGTTCGAATCGAATCAACTATGACCAAGTATACCACAGCCCGCCCGGTTGGCCGTGCGGTCTAACGCACGGCTTTCCGGGCGGGAAGGAGCGCCTGGTCCCCGGCACGAATCCGCCAGGCGGATTTGTGTCGAGGTCCGGTGAACCTGCCAGTCTGTGGATGGTTTTTAGGGAGTTTTCCATCTGCCTCGGCGAATGCGGGCCGGTTCCCCTTATTCTCCTCAGTTACGCTATGTCGGCGATTCCTGCGCAAACAAGTTCTCCACGTACGCGTACACCACCATTACTCTACCACGCAAACATAGGGGCTACACTCGTCTGGTGTGAGACGTTCCCTGGGGGGGGGGGGGGGGGGGGGGCCACCGGGGGCCGAACCACACAATAACCCTGAGTTCGGTGTGGGGCGGTGGAGGGGTGAAGTGGACTGCGGTAGTCTTCGTGGGGTTGTGGACCACTGCGACTGGGGCGGGGACGGAGCCTCTCCGTCGTTTCTAGGTCACCGGTTAACATACAATACAATACAAGTATACCACAAACTATGTTTCACCTGAGAACAGGGAACTGTGAATATCATGTAACAACCTTTCGCTGGTGTAGCAGTATTTTACCCTTTCACTTTGACTTAGCTGGCAGCAGAAAACGGCGCGCTGTGGGCGAGGAGCGGTGCGCTGCGGCAGCTGTAACGTTCTGACGTGTCTACGAAAATTCACGAACTACGCGGTCTTGTGTTCTGATTAGCAGAACGCGGAAAACTCCTATGTCACAGCCCTGAAATCCTGGCAGATTTCGGTGTGAGGTGCACCTGTTCGCTGGTCTGGATAGAACAATTTGACTCACAGGCACGACGATGTGTGCTGGAATTGTGAAACGTCAGACGGCCGACTCAGGACGAATAAGTTCACCCTTGTGACATACGATATGTCCGAGATGATATGCAGTTCCACTGTCGGTATAGCTGGAAACTGCCACTGGATCTTTGTCCACCACAAAATGCACACCAAAGGTCTCATCCACTAGGGAAAGACCTGAAGTTCTCCACCAGGGGAGGACCAAGAAGCCTTGGTACGGAAGCCGTATTAGCAAAAACGAAGCTGCCTCCACATTGCACAAACCAATCTAACTATTCTGTACTCATTGAATCGTCCATCTTGACTGTTCTGTTGGCCTGGTAGCCAATCCTGACACAGCACAAGGGTTCCCACAGTGGGGGAGCAAGCCTCCACTTTGTATATTCTGAGAGAAGTCGATCAGCGACTCCAAATCTCTCGCCTGAAGAACGAAGATTTTAGACTAGGGAGGCGTCTTTCTCTCAGTAAGCACGGCCATGTTTTGGCAAAAAAATCTACCTAGATGGGACCACAGTCCCTCATTTATGGAGAGATCTGATCTTTACGGACCGACCATTTCCATTTTCTGAAAGAAGGCTATGAAGGTCCCAGACAGTTGTGCCCACAAAATACATGTTTTTGTGGCTCGCTAAAAGAACGTGGCGACTTCCTGGCTTGAGTGGGCTTGCAGTGTTTCTTCCAATAAACACGTGCACCAGCCACTCTGTCTGTAGTGTAGTGGCAGCCGCCTAGCCGAGAGGACGCGCAGCAGAGCAGCACTGGAAATTAATCTAGTCTTTGTTTTTTGTTCACGTGCTTCTGCAAAGAAGTGAACTGTGCGTGTGTATTTTACTGTGTAGACTTGTGGTTAGAAAATTAATCGTATTTTTTGTTTTTGCGTAAGTCTTGAGAATATCCATGTGCAGGGTGGCTTCCTAGTGTAAATTTTCCGTGTAGAGAAATTTGTTTCCGTTTAATAGCTTGCAGTCTCAGAGTTCAGTGACAAATCTGCACACTAACTTTTAGTGTTACTTTATTCTCCTTTAGTATATTTTCAAACTCAGTAGCGCAATTTGAGACCTTATATCTATTTTATACACCGTACGATATGGCTAGGGACTATGCTTGTTGTGAGAAGACACAAGGAGAGTTGGCTGCTGCCCGTAAACAGCTGGAAGCTGCGTTGGCTACCGTCGACAATCTTCTAGCTAATGCTCTAAGTTGCGGTGATGCCAGGGCGCTGGCGACGAGACCAGCGACGCCTTTGGTGTCACTGGAACCCCATGGTGGCCCGGACGTCACTGCGGCTTCCGACACGCAACACCTGACCGGACCCTCCTCACTCCAGAGTGGGTGGCAGACAGTGGTGGGTTCGCGTGTCACTGGGCGGAAGGCGAAAGAGCGGGAAGGCCGTGCGGCTGGCTCCCTACGTCTTAGCAACAGGTACGAGATGCTTCCCAGTGTTTATGATAACCCTGAGCCAGCACGGGATGCCTCTCCTGTTGGGCCAGCGGTCGATTTTCCTGCCCAGTCCGGACAAGTACAGAGGGTGGATTTGCAAGTCATTGGGAGCTCCAATGTTAGGTGGGTGATGGAGCCTCTCAGGGAGACAGCAGGCAAGGCGAGAAAGAATTCCAGTGTCCATTCGGTATGTTTGCAGGGAGGTCTCATCCGTGATGTGGAGGCGGCCCTGCCAGCGGCTAGCGAGCGCACTAGGTGCAAGCGGCTGCATGTAGTGGCACATGTCAACACGAATGACGCCTGCCGCTTGGATTCTGAGGCCATCCTCAGCTCCTTTCGGCGGCTGGCTGACTTGGTGAAGGCAACTAGCAACGCACGCGGGGTGCTGGCTAAGCTGTCTATTTCGAGCTAGCATCGTACCCAGGGTTGGAGCAGAGTAGAAGGTCTAAACCAGAGGATCAGACGGCTCTGCGAAGCGACTTCCGCTATCGGGTGCAGATTTGTATGGTTCCCCGCAATAGGTCAGGCGTGCACTACATGCAGGAAGCGGCTACTAGGGTAGCGGAGTACGTGTGGCGAGCACATGGGGCTGTTTCATACTAGAGGACCCCTCCCTTGGGAGCAAACACGATTCGCCTGTTGAATCAGGAATAGCGATCTCAGAGAATCGTGGTCCACGCAGATCAGAGATAGAAAAGATTAATATGATTTTAGTAAACTGCAGGGGCGTCCAAGGAAAGGTCCCAGAATTAGTATCGCTTATTGAAGGTTATAATCCACAGACAGTATTGGGAACAGAAAGCTGGTTGAAGCAAGACGTCAATGACAACGAAATCCTAAGTTCACACTGGAATGTTTATCGTAAGGATAGGCTAGTCGCCAATGGTGGCGGTGTGTTTATTCCAGTAAAAAATTCGATAAAATCTAGCGAGGTTATCACGGATTCCGAATGTGAATTAATGTGGGTGAAATTGAGTATCAAAGAACGGTCAAAAATGGTGATAGGATGCTTCTATAGACCACCTGGGTCAGAATCTGTAGTTGTAGAGCGCTTCAGACAGAGCTTGCAGAATATCATTACTAATTTTTCTGATCATGCCGTTGTAATAGGAGGGCGACTTCAACTTTCCTGGTATAGATTGGGAGTGTTATGCCATCAAAACTGGTGCCAGAGACAGGGAATCGTGTGGCATTGTTCTAGATGTCTTGTCCGAAAATTGCCTTTAGCAGATAGTTAGAGAAACAACTCGTGAGGGTAAGGTCTTAGATGTCCTGGGAGCAAACAGACCTGAACTTATCGAATCAGTTAACGTAGAGGAAGGTATCAGTGATCATAAGGCTGTGACAGCATTCATGACAACGGTTCCTACAAGGACTGTTAAAAAAGGTAGGAAGATATATTTGCTCAGCAAGGCTAACAGGATACAAATTTCAGAATATCTCAGCAGTCAGCATCAAATATTCGGTGATGAGGACGAATATGTGGAGAGTAAATGGAAAAAGCATCGTTCAATATGCCCTAGACAAGTATGTTCTGAGTAAGGTTTTAAAGGATGGGAAGATCCTCCATGGTTTAATAACCGTGTTAGAAAAGCGCTACGTAAACAAAGAACACTTCATCTCAGATTTAAGAGAAGTAAAAACCTAGCTGACAAACAAAAGCAGAACGAAGCGAAAATGAACGTAAGGAGAGGAATGAAAGAAGCGTTCAATGATTTTGAAAGTAAGACGTTATCAACCGATTTGAGTAAAAATTCTAAGAGATTTTGGTCATATGCAAAATCAGTACGTGGGTCAAAACCATCTATTCATTCTCTCAGCGACCACAGCGGCTCCGAAACGGAAGATAACAGAAAGAAGGCCGAAATACTGAATTAGGTCATCCGAAGATGTTTCACAGCGGGAGATCGTAACACTGGCCCTGCTTTCAACCGTCTTGCGAACGTTAAAATGCCAGACACTGAGGTAACCGATCGTGGAATAGAAAGGCAGCTACAATCGCTTAGTAGCAGAAAGGCTTCAGGACCAGATGAGATACCTGTAAGATTCTATAAAGATTATGCATGAACTTGCTCCCTTTCTAGCAGTAATTTATCGTAGGTCGCTTGAGCAACGAAAGGTACCTTGTAAGTAGGCTGTTTAAGTTTTATGCTGGTAACGCCACGTAGCGCTCTATATGAAAATCACTGACTGTGCTGTGTGCAGTCTTTGGCTGATATGCATTGTTGGAATATTGCTATTGTAGTGTTGGGCAGTTAGATGTGAACAGCGCGCAGCGTTGCGCAGTTGGAGGTGAGCCGCCGGCAGTAGTGGATGTGGGGGGAGAGATGGCGGAGTTTTGAGAGCGGATGATCTGGACGTGTGCCCATCAGAGACAGTAAATTTGTAAGACTGGATGTCATGAACATATATATATATTATGACTTTTGAACACTTTTAAGGTAAATACATTGTTTGTTCTTTATCAAAATTTTTCATTTGCTAACTATGCCTATCAGTAGTTAGTGACTTCAGTAGTTAGAATCTTTTATTTAGCTGGCAGTATTGGCGCTCGCTGTATTGCAGTAGTTCGAGTAACGAAGATTTTTGTGAGGTAAGTGATTCACGAAAGGTATAGCTTATTGTTAGTCAGGGCCATTTTTTTGTATTCTTTTGTAGGGATTGTTGAAAGTCAGATTGCGTTGCGCTAAAAATATTGTGTGTCAGTTTAGTGTTGCTCAGAATAAGCAAAGAGAGAAATGTCTGAGTACGTTCAGTTCTGCTCAGCTGTTTGAAAAGCAAGTAACTTAAGAGGTTTTCCAGCACAGTCATTCATAAATTTTCTAAGGGGACGTTTCAAGCTAAAGACTGGAAATAAAGCGCAGGTCATTCTCATTTTTAAGAAAAGCCATAAGACAAAACCACACAATTATAGACCTATATCGTTGACGTCAATCTGTTGTAGAATTATGGAAGATGTTTTATGCACAAGACTTATGACTTTTTGGAAAATGAACATCTCCTATATAAAAATCATCATGGATTACGAAATCAAAGATCCTGCGAAACTCAGCTCGCTTTGTTCCTCCATGAGATCCACAGCGCAGAAAACAACGACGCTCCGGTTCTTTGATTTCAGTGAGACATTTGACACCGTCCGGCATTGCCGATTAATAAAAAAAAATGAGCTTACAGAGTATCGGAGTAGACTTGCCGTTGGATTGAAAATTTTCTTGCAGGTAGAACTCAACATGTCGCTCTTAATGGAACAAAATCTACAGATGTAAAGGTAATATCCGTAGTACCACAGGGAAGTGTGATATGACCGTTACTGTTTACAATTATATATAGATATATATGATCTAGTAGAAAGCGTCCGACGCTCTTTAAGGCTATTCGCAGATGATGCAATTGTCTGTACCAAAGTAGCAACGCCAGAAGATAGTAAGAATTTGCAGGACGAGCTGCAGAGAATTGATGAATAGTGCAGACTCTGGCAGCTGATCCTGAACGTAAATAAATGTAATATATTGCGCACACATAGGAAAAGAAATCCACTACTGTACAGCTACACTATTGATGACAAACAGCTGGAGATAGCGTCTGCCGTAAAATGTCTGGGCATAACTATCCAGAGCGACCGTAAGTGGAATGACCATTTAAAACAGATAGTGAGAAAATCAGACACAAGACTCAGATTCATCGGAAGAATCTTAAGGAAATATTACTCACCCAAGAAAGAAGTGGCTTATAAGGCGCTTGTTCGTCCGATTCTTAAGTATTGTTCATCTATGTGGGATCCCTGTCAGGTAGGACTGATAGAGGAGATAGAGAAGATCCAACGAAGAGTGGCGCGTTTCGTCACGGGATCGTTTAGCTGGTGAGAGAGCGTTACGCCACCTGGCAGAAGTTATACGAGAGACGTTGTGCATCACAGAGAGGTTTACTATTGAAATTTCGGGGCAGCACTTTTCAGGAGGAGTCAGACAACATATTACTTCCCCCTACATACATCTCGCGTATTGACCACGAGGAGAAAATTCGAGAAATTAGAGCCAGTACAGAGGCTTACTGACAAACATTCTTCCCACGCACTATTCGCGAGTGGGACAGTGTTGGAGGGATCAGATAGTGGTACCGAAAGTACCCTCCGCCACGCACCATTAGGTGGCCTGCGGAGTATGATGTAGGTGTATCATCTCATCTTCTCCCATCAGAGTGCACAGAGTCTTATGGCCTTTCCACCATTTGCACAGAGGCCCAGTATACAGCTATTTCTCTTAAATGGCTTTCTCCACCCACTTTCCACCAACTTCACCTTCACGATGGACTGCTGCCTGGCATAGGTAAATTGTTTTGTGAACTGACGCCCTTTTGTCTGTCCCTAAGTAGAAAGAGGAGAGGACCTCAGCCGGAAGTCCCTCAGCAGATATGATCAACTGAGTGCTGCTGCCCAGAATCACTCACACAACCAGGTCACAGCAGTCAGCATTTATGGCCCCCGATTCATCTCTCTTCCTGTTCGCCATCGCCTCCGCTATGGCCCCTCAGGTACAAGTTCTCCACAGGTTACACATGCAGTTATAACAGCATTCTGTCCACAGTTTCATGTAAAAAGTCTTAAACCACACATACCAAATGTCATACTGGGGAACACTGAGATCATGGCCTAAAATATGAACATTAATCTGACTGATTCTGTTGTTAAAGAGAGAGGGTGGCGTCTCACCCTTCAAGGTAAACCTCATGCAAGCGCATACCAATTGGAATACCCAAAAAATAAGAACTAGGTCTAAACAACATTTTAGATCTGAAGCCTTTCAAAATTGACATTAATTAGATTCTGTTGGGAGTCTGCCACTCTTTGGTGGATACACAGTTTGGCGTACTGTTTGGTTCCAGCTGGACGAAACTTTTTTTTCACTTTCTTCAAGTTTCATTCTCTTCTTCTGGTATATCTACAGTAAATAAGGAATATATGCCTTCATGCTGCACATACGCTGTTAGTTTGTAATATCTTCCTAGCAAGTAAGAATGATTCCCAAATGTGACTATACCTGAATGATGGCTTATAAGAGAAGATGTGAGGTAGTTGGCAATAGTAAATTCTAAATGTTAAAATAATAATGGGTAACTTATGAGCACCAGTGATAGAAAAATGATGGCTAAGTTAAACGAATAATAAATAAGATTCACAAAAAAGGAGTACTAACAAAAAACTACTGGTGTTTTGCGTTAAGAGAAGTAACCAAAGCTGAAAATCCCTAAAATCTTAAAGAATAAACTCTGCAATAAATTAAAAATTTTCATGTTGTAAGTAAAGTTGTCTGTAGTTAAGATAAAGTAATAATATGGTGCCAATAGAGGCATGCCAAAGTGTTTTGATATTAATTAAAGGAGATGTGTGAAAGTGGTGTGAAGACCATACCAAAAATACGTGTAAATAATGAGGTCAGTAGGCTGATGAGGATAAAAGAGAGGAAGAAACGTCGAAATATGTAGAACAGTGAAGTATATGGATCGACGAAAATAGGGAGAAATAGAAATAATGAAGTCAGTAGGCTGACATACAACGTAAAATCGTGGAAAATTGGTATGTAATTGCCTATTATTTCGTAAAAAGGGTTGAGAAATGCGTAATCTTGTTTAAAGCAGATGGTCAATTAACAGATAAATATTGACACATACAGACAACAATACAGATAAACGAATCTGTTAAGAAATGCAGTTTGTAGAGTATTGGTGTGTTATAATAAAAACAGCTTTTTAATTTTGTGTGTAACAAAGCGAAGCAACTGCTTTCGAGCAAAAAACTTCATTAGCACATTAACCCATACGATAATTGAACCAGATGAAGATAGTTTACAAAGATTACTGGATTTTCTAAGCAAAGCAACATCTAAGGTAATGAAGTAAACTTCAAACTAGCCACAAAAGCGACTGTACTAAAAATATATGTCGACTTTCAGAGCATGTTTATAAAGAATGTTGTAAAGTTTTTTATTCAAGCTTAATAATGAAGGATCTAATAAAAGTGTGCTAGAGTAACATCATTATTTAATGAAGCAACGTATTGCCAATAACCATTTTGAAAAAGTTAATAGCAGTTTTCCAAATAATAAATTTTAAAAAGAAAATTCTTTCTGATAACTTCTCATTTAATTACTTAAATTATAGAATAAAATTAATATATGGAATGAGTTTTGTCCTCCTTTAGAGATAAGTTGAGAACAGGACTTAGGCTAGGAATATGGAGGCTTCATGAAAGGCAGCTTACAAGCAGCATGGAGAAGTGAGGACACCAACCACAGTGACTTCCCACCCTCTACCTTAAAATTTTTTAGTGATAGTGATATACAAGGACACACACCGCAGTGCCTAAGGTTGTGATAAAATGTGTGAGTACTGAAGAGCTATTAAAGGTCGAAATGTTTTTGTGTGTTTCTCTTTCAGGTAAACACTGAAAATTCTAAATTACAAAATTAATTTTGTAATAATCGAAAATTTTATTGCACAGTTCCATGTTATTTTATGTATCTGATTTGTAAAAATCCTCTACATTGTGTTTTGTGGGTGTACTATTAAGCAAAATTTAGATAAAATCAGTTTCATTTAAATGAGGACAGCTACAGTAACATCACTTGTTTATAATATTTAATTTTGTTCAAAAATAATTTTTTCACAAAAATAAATAAGGGGTGATGAGGCAAAACAAGTCCTATGTCATTGTAAGAGGTACATAGGCAAGCGAGAGTGCCAGGGCTTCTCCCAGTTCTTTAGTACCAGCGCTGTGACATCATAAAACATCCGTAATTAACATAAAAAGGACTGCACCATAATTTAAGAGTGAAATTAAAACTTAAAATAACTTTTCCAAATTTCATCAGTGTACGTTTAAGTATATTAATGCTAACGTTGTAAAGTTTCAGAAAGAGCAAATCAATATGTTAGGCAAAATATACGACCTTAAGAAAAAATAACTGACGTTGAACAACAAACCTACAAAGCCAAAAACTGTTCAGAATATGCAAACGTATGTCACAATCACAAGTTAAAGGACTTGATCAGAGCAACAATTTGGTTAAAATCGGGGTTTTCACGAAAAATAGAAGGCGCTAAATACAAGTCTCAAAAAGCAGAAAATTCGTATGTAGCCTCAGTGTCATGTAAAAACATTAAATATGTGACATCTTAGTTTTCAAGTTATTTACTAAAAATCAAATTTGGAACGAAAACCTCTTTATTCATGGTAGACTACGTATCATCTGTGTTTGTAATACAAAGTTCTAATTACAGCTCTTGATTACATTAATGCAATACTATACCCATAAAAGTTTCCAGACTGTATTGTAAATAACAGTTGTTACAAGGAATCTTAAAGAGGCAGTTAAGGGGTCATGTTCTAATGTCAGTTTCGTTCTAAAAGTTCTAGCCACCAAAATTTAAATACAGTCGAGCTAAAACTTTTTCGGTATCTAAAGAAGATTTAATGCTATTTATATAAAAATTAAGAATATTGTAAATTTTTAAACGACAGAGATATTAGTTAATACGCGTCCGAGAAAGCGGTCATTGAGATAATGCTACCTGTGCGTGGGGCGATAGATAGAAGGTGTTCGCTTGGTGGTCCACTGCGCCCCTACATAAATACAGCCAGAGAGGCAGAGGGAAAAGACACTTCACGATGAGATATCAATTTGTTCACGTCAGTCAGACGCCTGCGTGCGCTGTTCCTCAGATGACGTCAGAGCTGGGCAGACTTGAATGCATTTTCGGTAAAAGCAAGAAGTGAATTCACGAGGATTGTACAAGGTCCTGGATCGCTTAGATTTCACAGAAGTAACAGTTGCCGTCTGTAATGTTAACTAAACTGCGTGGGAAGTAGCGAGCTTATTTTACACTTTTAAGGCGAGCAATTAACTTTTGATGATTAGAAGTCAGGGCGAGAGATCATTTTAATTGGAACTTCCCACAGAGGTCACCTCTGAACTGTTAATAGTGCTGTTTCCAATAGGGATATTATTATTATTATTATTATTATTATTATTATTATTATTATTATTAGGAATATTATCATATGTTGTGCATGTGAACTCTTACATGATATATCAACCAGTTAAAACTCGAAATTTTTGTTTATGGCCATAGTTTCTGATCCCGCTGAGTAAATAGCAAGTAGGAACATTTTCTTTCAGTGAGCACAAAGAGTAATGTGGACTTTCAGACTGGATATTGTGGCCTGTATGTTCTCCATCGCTTTCTGCCTGACCTCAAAAATAGTTTTCAGGCTCTTGTAAATGGCGAAGGTAGGCGTAAAACACGCGCAGACATTTTAAGGGTCTTTTCATAACGACATTATGTGGTATCGACCATCAGATAATTATCCGCCGCCCCACATAAGGCCAAGATGGCTTGTCATGAAGGCCAACAAAACGGAGCGCAGAATATCGTCGACGTAGCGCTGTGCTGTAAGGGTACCGCGGATTACAACCAAAGAGATCCTGCTATAAAAATAAATGGCACCCAGATCATCAATCCTGGCTGTTGGGCCACACGACCTGAGACAGTAAGGTTGGTATCCCACTACTGTCAGGTATCCCACTGCTGCCTGGGACGTCCCCAAATACGTCTTCGCTGGTCATCTGGACTCAGTTTGAAACAGCACTCACCACTAAAAATAATTCTACTCCAGTCAATGAGATTCCAGGCTGAAAATGTTCCTGGAGACTCCCCAAACACTGGTGCGATACCAACCTGACTGTTGCCCACGATACTGCCCGACAACCAGGAGTGATGGCTTGGAGTGCCAATTCTTTTCATAGCAGGACCCCTTTGGTTGTTATCCGTGGCACCCTTAGAGCACAGTGGTACTTCAACGATATTCTACGCTCCATTTTGTTGTCCTTCAAAGCAAGCCATCCTGGACTTACAATTCAGCTAGATAACGCACTTCCGTACATGGTGAGAGTTTTTACTGATTGTCTTCATGGTTGCCAAACGCTACCTTGGCCAGTAAGGTCGCCGGACGTTTCACCAATTGAGAATATTTGGACCATTAGGGGTCAAGCTCTGCAACCAGCTCGGGATTTTGACGCTCTAACGGGGCAATTGGACTGAATTTGGCACGATATTCCTCTAGAGGACGTCCAACAATTTTATCAATCAGTGTAAAGAGGAATAACTGCTTGTGTAAGGGCCAGATCTGGACCAGGCGTTATTGACTCGATCACTCTGTGAAGCCTTTCTCTTGAATAAATCGCCCATTTTTTTCTGAATTGTAATCATTTGTTTGTCTCTACATATATATCACATCTACTGATTTCCGTCCCATTCGGATAATTCCTTCGTGGTGCTTCGTTTTTTATGTTTTGGAGTGCACACTGCCTGGCAAAAAAAAAAAAAAATGAAGCATCTAGAAGACATGGCTCGCTGTCAGTGTAATGCTGTACACCTACACCTCAACGGCGGCGTGTAAATGATCAAGAGTGGGAATTATCTGTAACAGGCAGAACCGTCACCAGGTCTTCAGTGATCACTGGCTAGCACACGGAGACCCCGTATACTCCTCTGAGCTGAGGTTACCAATAACTGACAGGGTTTAAAAGAGGTCTCATTGTGTGTCTCCATTTCCCAGCTGGTCAGTCGTACCGTCCAATACCCAGATTTGTGAGGCGTTCAGATGTCAGAGGGGACCGATGTTGGACTGTGGGTTCCTGTTGACCACATCTGGTTCCCAGGGCAGCTGCCTAGTTCACCTACACGGTAACATACTGGGCGTGTGCTAATTGGAGGCGATAGCTGTGTACAATTTGACTTGCATGGAAATTTGAAAATGAATTTTCTCCAAAGTGTGGTCAAACCGGTGGTGTAGCTCACTACCCTCCGTCATCCACGACTAGTGACGACTCTGACGCATACCATGCAGCTATCGCTGTAAGAAAGCAAGAATAACGAAAGGTATGAAGGGCGTTCAGTAAGTAATCGAACACTTTTTTCTCGGCCACTTTCGGTTGAGAAAGTGCGCAATTTTCTGTGCGACACAAGGGATATTCCTGCTTCAACCTCTATAGTTTCATTAAGTTCTGATAGGTGGAGGTGCAATACGTAGCCTTCAAAAGGGCATCTGTAACAGAGGTGTGTTCCAAGCAAAGAACTGCCATTGAGTTTCTTTTGGTGAAAACCAGAGCATCGCAGATATTGTATAATGTCTATGGAGACCTGGCAATGAATAGAAGCATGGTGAGTCTTTGGCGAGGCGTCTGTCCGATCTCCTGCATGCCGGTTTACCACACACGGCTTTGACTCCTGCGATGTTGGAATGTGTAGACATTCTCATTCGAGGTGATCGACAGATCGCCGGCCTTGGTGGCCGAGCGGTTTAAGGCGCTTCAGTCCGGAACAGCGCGACTGCTAGGTCGCAGGTTCGAATCCTGCCTCGGGCATGGATGTGTGTGATGTCCTTAGGTTAGTTAGGTTTAAGTAGTTCTAAGTTCTAGGGGACTGATGACCTCAGATGTTAAGTCCCATAGTGCTCAGAGCCTTTTTTTTTTTTTTTTTAATCGACAGATCACAATCAGATACTTCTCAGCTCAGCTTGACGTCTCTTTTAGTATTACTGACATACTCGTCCACCAGTTGGGGTACTCAAAGGCGTGTGTGTCCGCAGGGTTCCTCACCGCCTAACAGAAGACCAGGAAGACAACGAAGGACCATCTGTGCAGAATTGCTTGGGCGGTATGAGGCTGATTGTGACGATTTTTTGTCGAACATTGTCACAGGCGAAGAAACGTAGGTTCATCACTTCAAACTGGAAGCAAAACAGCAATCCTTGGAGAGCCGCCACACCACCTCTCCTCCGAAGAAAAAGTTCAAAGCCGCAACTACTTCTGGTAATGTCAAGGAGATGGTCATTCTGGGACTAAAATGAACTTATTCTCCTTTATGCCCTTCCTCATGGTGCAACGATCAACTATGAATTGCAAAACATTACCTTCAGGAAAGTTAAGAAATTTCAGAGTGTTCGTCGCCACAAAAATGCAAATGAACTTCTCCGTCTCCTTGACAACGCAAGGCCTTCTCCTTCTCCATGAAAACGTAAGGCCTCAAACAAGTCTGAGCACCCGAGAGGAGCTCACAAAACTTCATTGGACTGTTCTCCCTTATGCACCCTACAGCCCGGTTCTCGCACCTTGTGGCTTCCACCTGTTAGGACCAATGAAGGATGCACTCCACAGTAAGCAGTGAGTGGATGATTGCAGGTTAGTGATGCAACAAGACATTGGCTCCAACGTCGACAGGAGGAATGGTACCAGGTGGACATACAGGCGCGCCTAGTAAAGTGGCTAAGATCGTCGCATTGAACGGAGATTACATAGAAGAATATGATTTTGAAATCAAAAGAGTGGGAAATAATATGGTGTGTTGTAATCCTGAACAACACCGAACTTTTTTCAGAAAAAAAACTATATGTAGCATTACTTATTGAACCCCTCTCGTATTTTCAGTCACCGAAAGTTCTCTATTGCAGCATGAAAAGAAACGTACATTATACTGAAGATCGTCAGAGAACGTCTTTCGATCGCGAATAGAAGGAACGTTGGCTTTCTAAGAGCGGTCACTTTGGCGAGCAGTAGCGGCTCCTCTGAGTGGAGGCGGAAGTTGGCGGAGAGGTGCTATTGTGTTCGGAGCTGGCTGCCTTTGTGTCGAGCCGCCAAATGGATCTCAGTTTTCCGTCAATTCGCTCATTGTTTCAGCTGACAGAGATTAATAGTGCACGGCTATTGTCGCCGAGAATACGGGCACAGTTTCGGCTAAGTACGCCTGTCTTCGCCATTAATCTCGTCAGCAAGTATCGGTTCGGGTTAGCTGACCACCGTTCGACGCCAGTGTGCCTACTCCATATTGGGAGCGGACGGACTGCACGACGCTCTGGGTTCTCCCGTGTGTACCACAAACTTGATTTTTTTCTGTTGGTTTTTATTTTTAAAGTCAACAGTTATAAGCCTGCCACTCCTTTCGCACCTAAATCTGAGTAGCATTCACGATTATGAAATCGTTTATGCCCTAAGGTATACACCCAGACACTGTGTGCGACCCATTAATAATACTATCTGACTTCGAAAGTTTAGTTCGGAGATGGGAAAGCTTACGCAAAGCCCAACGAAAGGGGGGTCTTTACTCTGAAGTAGTCCAAGTGTAATAAATCGTACGTCGATATTTACACCCTCGATTTGTGCAAGAAAAATGTGTTTGTCTCTGTTGCCAATACTATCTAATAGTCCCAGTTGTTTTTAGAGAAGGCAGGAGAAAAATAATATCAGACATCTCCACTAATGACTCATTTGGGACAAAAGGGAGTACAAATCCAGAACTTTTTTTCTGCGGATAGGAAACATAAACTTTCTCTTTCCCAAGAGTATTCACAACTTGCTCAACATAATATTTAAAAGTCTTCTTACTAGCAAAACGAATCAAAACAAAGTCACCAGACCTCACTTCTTCATCATATGTCAATATTTGTAAGATTTGGGCTTCATCGTCGTCTCTTTCACAACGCCTGTCATCCTCAATTTCCAGCATACTGGATAAAAGGGTTTCCAATTCATTATCTGCATCATCACTGATTTTACTTTTTGCAGAGATCTTCAGGTCCTTCTTGCCCTGGAACAAAGTCTTCTTTAAAGCTGATCGTATTTTACCCACCACTGCTGCTTCCAATTCGTCTTTGATTGGAGCACTCGTGTAAACAGTGGATTTCTTTTGCCTCCACTTTCCCACTCGCTTTGCGGCTTTTGGGAAAGATCGACAGTCTTCATGAGTTGGAATTTCAGTTAGGACTGTACCTGAAGTGGAAGGTGAAGCATCACACAAACTTGCGGGTTCCACAGGAGAAGGTGTGTCACAACTTGATGTGGAGGCTGTTGGCTGCACAGTTACTTCCGATGGCTTAAAATAGTCTTCAGTGAATGCAAACCTGTTAAGTGGCAACAATCCAGGCACCTTGAAGCCAGATGCGAGAATTTTTTTGACTAAATGAAAGTGGAAAAGCTATCCCACAAAACATAACGATCTCTGAAATAGTGACTGGGCCACCTGGATGCATTCTCATCGAGTCAGCCTTTGCTGTTCTTAGATATCCCTTAAATGGCCCAAACACAGTGATATCTAGTGGTTGCATCCTGTGGGAACAATGTGGTGGGAATGTCAGCAGAGTGATTCCAGCATCTCTGGCCATACTGATAACATCAATGCTGATGTGACTTACATGATTGTCCAGAAGTATGAGTAGGCGATTGTCTTTCAAACAGCTCATCTGCTTAGCTACATGCTTCAAAACTTCGAAGAACAATTCCATTGTCATGTATCCAGATTTGTTGGCGAATACAATACTACCATTTGGCGCACCATCCAGAAATTTGTCTTTCGTATGGACTCATGGAAAAATGAACACTGGCAGTATGGCCATCCCTGAGGCCGAAAGAAAGCACACATGGTGACATTTTCCCCTCTCTCATGCGAATCTAACTTTCTCACTTGCTTCTTACCACGTTCTGCAGTAACTTTAGGAGGCTGCATTACAGTGGGAATGCCACACTCATCCAAGTTCACTATCCTGTCTAGAGTGAACTCAAATTTGTCCAATGCACTCAAAAAATTGCCAAAGAAAATGTTAACAGGTACTTTGTTAAATGCTGCATCCCTTGCGAAGCTCGTATTTTCAGGTCTAAAAAGAGATAGCTACTGTTGCCTGTGTCCTTTTCTGCCATACGCCTTACATCCCAGCTCCTAGGGTAATTTCTTTTTTGCAATTTTTTAGCATACATATACGCCAGATCACCTGCTTTGTTGTATATCAGTCCATAACGTAAATTCGATGCCTTCATGAAGTATTGAGCTAGCAATTTCTCTTGAGGATCTGTAAAAACCATGCAAACTCTGTATTTGGACTCTGAAGTATTAAGTGTTTGGATTTCTTCATCTGAATTTCCAGAATCACTTCCATTACATGGATCTGAAAAAGTATATAATGTAGTTAGCCACAATGTGTGGAACAGAAAAGGATTTTTGCAGTTACGTGGTTGTATCTGTTATTTGTCTAACAAGGGGAGGCAGCCAATTGTGAAATTCAGATTCGATTCATACTGCGCATAATAAATGCTCATGGCCAGAGGTGTAATGTGGCAAAGCACCAAGATGCACTTCTCAACCGTTGTCGAGAAAATCGACAGTTAAAAGAAACCGTTGCGGTGAAATACTCTCTACGATTTATAATTTCCTACAGCGTCGTGGCGCAGCGGTAAGCGCTCGGGTTCGTAATCCGAAGGTCGCCGGATCGAATCTCGCGCCATGCAACTTCTTTTTTTAGTATTTGTTTTTTGTAATTATATATATATATCGTGGGGCCTCTACTCTAATTCGAACGTTTGACTGACACTATACGTATTCGTTTCGGAATGTCGTTTCTACGTCTTCCGTTAAGTACACGTGTAAACATTATGAAGACAATTAATAACATTTGTGAAATACAACTTTGTTTGCGGAAAACATTATCATGTTCGAAGTCGCCAGTTTTTCCACGACAAACGACTTTCAACAACTTATTATATGCATAATTGTTGCAAACTGACTGCCGGGAATATCTATATATCTATATATATATATATATATATATATATATATATATATATATATATATATATACATTTGAATTACAAAAAACAAATACTTAAAGAAAAGTTGCATCGCGCGAGATTCGATCCGGCGACCTTCAGATTACGAACCCGAGCGCTTACCGCTGCGCCACGACGCCGTAACAAATTATAAATCGTAGAGAGTATTTCACCGCAACTGTTTCTTTTAACTGTCGATTTTCTCGACAACGGCTGAGAAGTGCATCTTGGTGCTTTGCCACATTACACCTCTGGCCATGAGCTTTTATTATGCGCAGTATGAATCGAATCTGAATTTCACAATTGGCGGCCTCCCCTTGTAAGACAGTTGGTTTACAAAGAACAATAGAATTATTCTACATTGGCATAGTTGTTTGGAAACTCATCTGGATTGATCTAAATGCTTTCAGCAGCATAATTCTTAGTTGTGGTGACGCATTTCTGTAGCACAGATTTCTGTAATCCAAATTTCTCTGCAGTTCGCCGAATACTCCCCTTTTGGAACAAAATTTCTTTTGCCTCTTTCTGTACTTTTTTTTCAATATTAGTCCTATCAGTTTTCCAGATATTTGTCCTCACCATCTACAATATAGATAATTTAGTAAAATCATTTATAAAAGTAAAATAATGAAACTAAAAGTTAGCCTCTGTCCTAAAGGGGTAACAGTGGACACCGTCCACACTTGCCCCTTCTTCAAGTGTCCACACTTGCCCCAAGGGACCATTTTGGATATGAAATCAAACTGAAGCAAATGCGTTTAGATGAAACATTATACAAGCAAAAGTTATGGAAATCTGTATAAATTTATAAACCACAACTGATAATATGGTCAGTACTCACCTTTTGGCGTAATCTTGAAATTTGTTTATGACAAAAATCGTATAATAAGAACACAAATCGAATTTTCACTTCTCTTGCTTGCAATAATAAACAGTCTGGCACCAAATTTTGTTTTATTGTTTACTACATCCTACAGAACTACCAATGTTAACATACAAAAATTCCAAAGATTTTTTCACTGAAATAATTCTGTGTCACTCTTGCCCCATGTCCACACTAGCCCCACTCTCCCCTATCTATAGTTGTCGGGTCGAACAGTGTGGTACACAGTCGCGGATGGATCGTGAAAGTGGTAGTGCGAAAGCAAGTATTGCGTCTAGTAATGGTGTGCGTTTAACGCGATATTACTCATAATGCCGGATTTTCGTGTGTTAGACACGGTTTGAAATTTGACTTTATGGTGGACGCTATAAATGGACGTTGTATTATGCGAACGCTGTTGGTTTTTGCAGAATGAGGCTTGTGCCAGTGGCAATGCACTCCTGAACAGACAGTATTGTCGTCGGTTTAGAAATTAGCAGCATTATATAAATTGTGAATTTATATTGTTCATTTTTCTTGACAACAGAATATGACATACGCTAAAACACTAACCGCCAATGTGGAAACTGTGAAATGTGTTGCTAAGTTAGTGACTGTTTTCGCAGTAACATTGTTTTCATGAACCACGAATATTAACAGCAGATGGACCGTCTAACTTTGCAATTGGCAAATTATAACAAGTTGAATGTTAATTTAAACAAGACGTGTGGCCTGTGCCAAACTACTGTGTGTGAAAGTTGCAGTTGAACTAATACGACCTTGAAGTGCTGCATAAACAGTTACTTTGTTCCGGCCTACGACAAATAGACGCTACACAACTTATTACCACCGCCAGCAGAAGCAGGATGTAAGGAAAGAGGATATATTAATGCCAAGGGCACGACTTATAGGATTCATATCAGAAACTTCAAACTGCTTCTACTGCCATCGCCACATCACGCCAACCCAGAACAGATAAGAATCAAAACCATTCCTCTCTTCGAGAAACAATTTAATTTCTTCCTGCTTTGTAACAGATCATCTCTTAATGTTTCTCTCCATAAATGAAAGTATAGTAGTGTATTGTAAAGACTGTTCACCTTCAGTGATGGTTGACCCCACCACTAACAGTAGTTATTTCCATCCTATTATTTGCTTTTACTTTTCAGTGTATTTTTACTAGTCGTTGCATGTGTTGTGTGTGTCTTTTGGAGGGATGTGCTTCGACGAGTATGTACAGTCGTTTAGGCAGGAGAAGTTATGTGTTGTACTGTGAAATGTGGTCAGACGTGTCAGTTGAGGTATCTGCCATTGAAGTTATTTGCACCGACCAATTACAAAGAAGTGGCTAATTCGCCATTCGTTCAAGTTACGTTTTAGAGGGGCTTTGAAACTAACAACTTACAAAGTACACAATCTTAGTTTACATGCCACAGTATACTGTGTCATTATTTACCAGATTAGCTTCACAGTGTTTCACTGTTTTCACTATCGAAGGATTTTACTATCACAATTTTAACAGGATTGGGAGACTTCTCATACAGAGGTTTGCTTTCGAAGTTTGCGGAAGTAGAACGGTTTCTTGAGGTTTATATAATATTAATTTACTTTGTGTAGTTTTTCTTTAAAAATTGTCTGATTGCAAATTCATGGTCATAGTAAATCTCCAGGAACTGTTTTCTTCACAGGACGCACTTTCACGTCTTCCGATTGGCCTTGATACAGACTTTGATGCAATTCTGAATTGCTTCAGTCTTTTCCGCTGAACTATAGAAAAATTGCAGAGGCCATGGAAGCTGATTCAGATTTTGTTAACATACATTCGCACATCTTGGCCTCGTTCCTTGCATAGCATAAAGAACTCTGTAGTTCTCAAATACTTTGCCCGTTGGCATAGCCTCACTGTACGGAAAGGTGTGATTCTGTTCAAAATGACAATGGACGGTCACGTGTGTCGATCCCTAAAGCTTTGCAAACATGTGTTACAGTTACTTCAACAAGGACACTGGAGGATTGTTCGCACAAAACAATTAGCGCGTCGACACTATACTTAGTAGGGTACGGACACCCAAATAGAACAGATGACATCACAGTGTCACGCATGTGCGGAAAATCACTCTGCTATGCCACAAAAGTTCTCTCCTTAGCCTAAGTCGCAATCGCCATGGCAACGTGTACACATTGACTTTGTGGGACCTTTTTGGAACACTCGTTGGTTGGTTGTGGTTGACTCATATAGCAAGTTTCCTTTGCTGTGCCAATGAACTCGACAACGTCACATAGCACAATTCAGGTATTGTCCTATATTTTTTGCCTCGAAGGTTTACCTGAATTCATAGTGTCGGACAGTTTACATCAAATGAATTTGAAACATTCTGTGAACGCAATGGCATACAGCATCTAACTAGTGATCCATTCCATCCACAGTCAAATGGCGAAGCGAAACGTTTTGCCAGAACCTTCAAGCAGCAGATGACCACACTTTGCTCTGCACACACCAGGGGTCAAGCATTGCAACTGTTTCTCACTTCACATTCTTCGCACCCATGAGATGGCCCATCGCTGGCGGAATTGCTTCACGGCCGCCGCCATTGGACACTGCTCCACCCTTATCAGCATCTGGCGCCGAAGGAAGGCTGCAAGTATCACTTCACGTCGCATGATATTGTCTTTTACAGGGTTTTTAGTGGCAGCAAACGGTGGGCTCAAAGAGAGATCGTCCGTCGACTTGGTGCTTGCATGTTTCTTATTTCAGGTTCAGATGGCTTGCAGCGCTGCCATCAAAATCAGCTTCGCCTCTGTCATGTGCTCTCTGATCTTTCAGTTTTTCTTCCGCAGATTCATAGATCCAGAGGACAGCGCTGCTACGGCAGCTGCCAGAGGGTGTCATCACGACACTGTGGGACGAGCCCATGGAGACAGAGCCTTCGCCTCCTCCGCCGCCTCTCGTACTACCGATGGAGCTGGACCCGCCCACGCTGCAGCAGTCACTGCCTTCCTCATCTGGTTCATGGCATCAGGAGGTGAACACATACCCTTCTGGTCGTTTTCTGGGGGACGTTTCCACCAGAGCGAAGGCCAAATGGTGGGGTCCAACCAGAAGCTTGACGTCCTCTGCAGCCACAGCTCCCGGTCCCGCAATGCGCACACACTCCTGCCTCTCCCGTCATGGTCGCACTCCCTACATGACGGCCGTCCGTCGCTTTGGGGGGGGGATGTTCAAGTGTAACGACAAGCGCCGGCACGAATACGAAGAATGCAAGAGCAGAGAAGGCTGTGAGATGACGTCAGGCAATAGTTTGCTGACTAGGACTGCACCACAACAGGAGCGGCCACTAGGCAAAGAGAATACAAGCACCACTCCTGCCAGCCTCGGCTGCACAGGAGTAGACCGGCACTAGCAGACCAGGACAGTAGTAGATGTATACTAGTAGAGCTGTCATCCTAACAGTTATACTAAGACTTGTGCCTTATATTAATTGCTAGTATGGATATTGTATATAGAGAAGGACACTGACTGTTTGCATGTTGCCAAACTTGCGACACATTCTTGTAAACCAAAGTATTGTCAATCTGCTTTATTGTAATAAAAACCATTAATGTGATTTGCTTGAATTGTTGCATAGCTATCCGAGAAAGCAGCATCCTTTAGGCACCCTATAAGTGACGAGTGGGCAGAACCATTCTTGTACAGCACATTTCAAGATGAAAAACTGAAATACCATCTCCATCAGAGACGCTCGCCATCTAATGGACATAACATGTAGCCCAGAGCCCCCAACACCGCTGTTTCAGTCCGGGGACAAGCAGCACTTCAATAAATACGCCACAGTTATATCAAGCACACGGTTTGCCACATGGCGCAGCCACAGCCCATCACCTAGCGAACCACAGCCGACTGAATTTTCTGCCATATCACAGAACTTTTAAATCTAAGGGATTTCTATTCAATTTTCGACCAGTACACCTCCAGTTTGAGCTAAATGTAGTTACTTGACGGTCTACAGCAGAACAACTCACGTCTCACGTAAGGACCTCGGTGAACTATCATTACTCGAAGGTTTGATATGTTTTACAAAAGTATAATGACATCAGACGTTTCTACTCGTTTTATAAGCCGGACATTAAAATACCTCGATAAAGTGATATTGCTTCTACAGAAGTCAGAAAATATATTAGATTTACTGTCAGTTTCCAGAATGAGATTTTCACACTGCAGGGGAGTGTGTGCTGATATGAAACTTCCTGGCTGATTAAAAATGTGTGCCAGACCGCGACTCGAACTCGGGACCTTTGCCTTTCGCGGGCAAGTGCTCTACCAACTGAGCTACCCAAGCATGACTCATGCCCCATCCTCACAGCTTTACTTCTGACAGTACCTCGTCTCCTACCTTCCAAACTTTACAAAAGCTCTCCTGCGAACCATGCAGAACTAGCACTCCTGAAAGAAAGGATATTGCGGAGATATGGTTTAGCCACAGCCTGGGGGATGTTTCCAGAATGAGATTTTCACTCTGCAGCGGAGTGTGCCCTGATATGAAACTTCCTGGCAGATTAAAACTGTGTGCCGGACCGAGACTCGAACTCGAGACCTTTGCCTTTTGCGGGAAGTGCTCTACCAACTGAGCTACCCAAGCATGACTCACGCCCCGTCCTCACAGCTTTACTGTCTCCTACCTTCCAAACTTTACAGAAGCTCTCCTGCGAAGGAGAGCTTCTGTAAAGTTTGGAAGGTAGGAGAGGGGGCGTGAGTCATGCTTGGGTATCTCAGTTCGTAGAGCACTTGCTCGCGAAAGGCAAAGTTCCCGAGTTGGAGTCACGGTCAGGCACACAGTTTTAATCTGCCAGGAAGTTTACTGTCAGTTCTTGATAAATGGGAATGACTGTTAAATAGCATATTGGAATACATTCCAGCGCCAATTCTGTGTTACACAAGGAGAGAATGTATGGAAGTAGGGAGCCGGCCGCTGTGGCAGAGTGGTTATAGGCACTTCAGATTGGAACCGGGCTGTTGCTACAGTCGCAGGTTTGAATCGTGCCTCGGGCTTGGATGTGTGTGATGTCCTTAGGTTAGTTAGGTTTAAATAGTTCTAAGTCTAGGGGACTGATGACCTCAGATGTTAAGTCCCATAGTGCTTAGAGCCATTTGAACCATTTTTATGGAAGTAGTACTGCAGATTATCATTGATATCAACTGCATCAGAATCCATCGCAAATACGAGTATTTGCACTGTTCAACTCTCAAGTGCTGATATTGTTACTGGATCACGGTGTGCAGAACCAACCAAGAAATGAAAATATACATCAGTAACAAGAATACTATTAACTTTCAAAAACCTGACACATGCCAGCAAAGCCATCCAGCATGTGATACCCTTATGTGTTCATATTTTATGGAATGGTCCAATCAGAAAAATTCGCAAGAAGTCTTTATTATAAATTTCTAGCATGTCATTCACATGTGATATTTCAAGGCAGCAAACCAGTGAGCAGAGTAACAGTATTTCTATGACGTCATCCTGCGAGTACAAACCTGCATAGTTCTAAGTTTAGAATCCAAGATGGCAATCCATGACATCTTTGATGATGTCATAATTCAAGATGGCTGACCTGGGGATATGAGTGCAGTCCAAAGAAATTTTTCGAATTCCCATTGTGCTTCGGTCATCTGTCCCCGGTACTCATCCTCAGCATTCAGGATAATTAGCTGCAAGCAGGCTCACCACTTGTGACCCGAAATCATTGCGAACAGTGAGAGAGTGAACAGAAAAATTCCATGTACCGGTATGGGATCAGTCTCAGCAAAAGAAAAAGAAGCATCCTCAAAAGCAGCAGAATCGTCAGTGGCGGAAACAAGAGATAAACAACATATTCAGCGGTAACTATTGCCCGTCCTACACGCAACAGAAAACAAACTCAACGTTTTTTATGGTGAGTAACACGAGAGATGAGGATTCAAAGTTGTGTGAAGCATCTCTCTCGTGTGTTCAATATGAGTTTTCCACACCTCAAGCAACACTATCAAGTAATGTACTGAAAAAAGCCACTCCTAGCAAACATCACGCAAATGCAGAGGTGAGAAAAAATCAAACTTTGTCTTTATTCCACCAAAATATATGTAGCCTCAAGAATAAAATAGACCAGTTGCTAATAAATTTAAAAGACGAGTGTGAAAGTGATCCTGATATACTGTGTTTCTCAGAACATCACGTTATGAGTGGGATCCACATGATACAGATTGAGAACTTTAGTTTAGCTACTCATTACTATAGATCTGTTATGGAAAAAGGTGGTGTTGCAATATTTATAAAAAATAATATAGTGTATAAATCCCTAGATATACGGTAAGCAAATACTGTGATGAACAACATTTTGAGGTGTGTGGCATTGAGTTAACAGCAGACAGTGCAACTGTTATTGTTCTGGCTGTTTACAGGGCACATGCTGGAAATCTAAATGTATTTATAAGACAAACTGAATCACTTCTGGCCCACCTATGTAGGAAAACTACATCTATCATTGTTATGGGTGACTTCAATGTGGATCTTTTAACAGAAAATAGAAACAAGACAGATTTTGAACATTTAATGTACTGTTACAATTTAGTACCATTGGTGGACACTCCAACTAGAGTAACTGCCAGCTCTAGCACTTTAATAGATAATGTATTTGTAGATAAGGATATTAGCAATAATTTAACCATGAAAAATATTATAAATGGTCTCTCTGATGATGAAGGGCAATTCCTCACTCTAAACCAAATGAATGTACAAAGAAAAGAAAATTTCATTTGGAAAACATTTAGGATTATAAACAGACACACCACTGAAACCTTTAATCAACAATTACGGCTTGTGGACTGGTCTCCTGTATATGCTACAGTTGATGTTAATTCAAAATTTAATATATGTTTATCAATGAAGTTACAAGCCTTTTTGAAGAAGCATTTCCTAAAAAATCGGTGAGAGAAAACCTGTTCAAATCTGGAAACAAGCCTTGGATTACTAAAGGCATCAAAATCTCTTGTAACACAAGAAGAGAACTATATGCTGCAGCCAGGAGTTCAAATGATAACAGTAGGATTACACACTATAAAATCTATAATAAAGTTCTGAATAAGACCATTCAGGCAGCAAAGAACATGTGCTTGAAGGCAGAAATTGACAACTCGAGCAATAAAGTAAAAACTATCTGGAAATTTGTAAAGAAGGGAACGGGGAAAAGTGCAGTTTGTAGTGAAAATATCCAAATCAGAAGTGAGGGTAATCTTGTTAGCGATCCAAAAACAGTTGCAGACACATTCAACAACAATTTTTAACAGTAACAGAAAAAATAGGTTTACAAGGGTCCATGAAGCAACCCATCAATCTTTTGAAAGCCAGAGTACCTGGTTCAGTACAACACATTAAGGTAAAAACAGTCACTGTTCAAGAAATTGAAAGAGTTATTAAATCCCTGAAAAGTAAAAACTCTGCTGGAATTGACAACATTTCTAACAAATTATTAAAATACTGCTCCAGCCATGTAAGTAAAGTCCTTTGCCACACTTTTGATGTGTCACTTAAGCAAGGAATAGTTCCTGAGAGGCTTAAGTATGCAGTTGTAAAACCGCTGTATAAGAAGGGGGATAAGACGGATACTGCTAACTATAGGCCAATATCACTACTGACAAGCTTTTCAAGGGTTTTAGAGAAACCAATGCATGCCAGGATAATTAAGCATCTCAGTGAACGCAAGAGCTTCAGCAAAAGTCAGTTTGAATTTCAGAAAGGTTTGTCAACAGAAGATGCAATATTTGCATTTACTGGCAAACTCTTGGAATCTATCAACAAAAAACTGAAAGTGATTGGCATATTTTGTGATCTAACAAAAGCATTTGACTGTGTAAATCGCCAAATTCTTGTACAAAAAGCTGCACATCTCGATATAAGAGGTGCAGTAGGGAAATGGCTCGACTCATATCTGTCAAACAGGAAACAAAAAGTTGTAGTAGATAGTCAAGATGGTGTCCCAGTATCTTCAGAAAGGGGTACCATCACATGTGGAGTGCCGCAGGGCTCAGTTCTGGGCCCCCTACTTTTTATTATACACTCCTGGAAATGGAAAAAAGAACACATTGACACCGGTGTGTCAGACCCACAATACTTGCTCCGCACACTGCGAGAGGGCTGTACAAGGAATGATCACACGCAAGGCACAGCGGACACACCAGGAACAGCGGTGTTGGCCGTCGAATGGCGCTAGCTGCGCAGCATTTGTGCACCGCCGCCGTCAGTATCAGCCAGTTTGCCGTGGCATACGGAGCTCCATCGCAGTCTTTAACACTGGTAGCACGCCGCGACAGCGTGGACGTGAACCGTATGTGCAGTTGACGGACTTTGAGCGAGGGCGCATAGTGGGCATGCGGGAGGCCGGGTGGACGTACCGCCGAATTGCTCAACACGTGGGGCGTGAGGTCTCCACAGTACATCGATGTTGTCGCCAGTGGTCGGCGGAAGGTGCACGTGCCCGTCGACCTGGGACCGGACCGCAGCGACGCACGGATGCACGCCAAGACCGTAGGATCCTACGCAGTGCCGTAGAGGACCACACCGCCACTTTCCCAGCAAATTAGGGACACTGTTGCTCCTGGGGTATCGGTGAGGACCATCGCAACCGTCTCCATGAAGCTGGGCTATGGTCCCGCACACCGTTAGGCCGTCTTCCGCTCACGCTCCAACATCGTGCAGCCCGCCTCCAGTGGTGTCGCGACAGGCGTGAATGGAGGGACGAATGGAGACGTGTCGTCTTCAGCGATGAGAGTCGCTTCTGCCTTGGTGCCAATGATGGTCGTATGCGTGTTTGGCGCCGTGCAGGTGAGCGCCACAATCAGGACTGCATACGACCGAGGCACACAGGGCCAACACCTGGCATCATGGTGTGGGGAGCAATCTCCTACACTGGCCGTACACCACTGGTGATCGTCGAGGGGACACTGAATAGTGCACGGTACATCCAAACCGTCATCGAACCCATCGTTCTACCATTCCTAGACCGGCAACGGAACTTGCTGTTCCAACAGGACAATGCACGTCCGCATGTATCCCGTGCCACCCAACGTGCTCTAGAAGGTGTAAGTCAACTACCCTGGCCAGCAAGATCTCCGGATCTGTCCCCCATTGAGCATGTTTGGGACTGGATGAAGCGTCGTCTCACGCGGTCTGCACGTCCAGCACGAACGCTGGTCCAACTGAGGCGCCAGGTGGAAATGGCATGGCAAGCCGTTCCACAGGACTACATCCAGCATCTCTACGATCGTCTCCATGGGAGAATAGCAGCCTGCATTGCTGCGAAAGGTGGATATACACTGTACTAGTGCCGACATTGTGCATGCTCTGTTGCCTGTGTCTATGTGCCTGTGGTTCTGTCAGTGTGATCATGTGATGTATCTGACCCCAGGAATGTGTCAATAAAGTTTCCCCTTCCTGGGACAATGAATTCACGGTGTTCTTATTTCAATTTCCAGGAGTGTATTTATAAATGATCTTCCTCTCTTTACGGAATATTGTAGATTCACCATTTTTGCGGATGACACTACACTACTTATTGATAATTCAGTAGGTAAACTTGAGGCAATGGCAAATAAGGTTCTAAATGAAACGGTGAACTGGTTCAACATTAATGGTCTTATTTTAAATTACTGTAAAACAAACTACATTCAGTTCCACAAAACATCCAAAGATGAGGAAATATTTGTAAAGATAGGTGAGCAGACAATAAGCAGGGTAGATTCCTCAAAATATCTAGGTTTGCATATTGATAGCAAACTGAATTGGTCAAACCGCATTGTGGATCTGTGCAAAAGACTAAGCTCAGCAACATACGCATTGCGTATTGTTTCTTCTTATAGAAATATGGAAACCATGAAGTCTGCGTATTATGGTTACTTTCATGCAATTATGGCATTTGGAATTATATTTTGGGGAAATCAGCCACTGTCTAAAAAAGTACTGTGTGTACAAAAAAGAGCCATAAGGATCATGTGTGGAGTCCATCCTAGAGCCACATGCAGGAATCTTTTTAAGAAGCTTGAAATACTTACATCTACTGCGCAATATATATTCTCGTTGATGTGCTTCATAAGGAAAGAAAAATCCATCTTTAAGCTGAATAGTGCATATCACAGTCACAATACTAGAAGGAAACATGATATACACTATGAACAGCCAAATCTAAGTATGGTGCAGAAAGGAGTCCATTTCTGTGGCTGTAAGATTTTTAATGCCCTCCCTTCAAGAATTAAGTGTTTGGTAGATGATGATCTCTTGTTTAAAAAAACCTTAGGGCAGTTCCTATTGCAAGGATCATTTTATACATTAGAAGAGTTCCTGAACTACAGTGTTTAACATCTCTTGTATTGTAAATTGCAAATGTATGCCCAAATTTGTATTTGTAATACCGAATATTTTTATTGTAAACATATATTTTGCAATATTTATTTCTCTGTAACACTTATTATTTTGTAATCTCTATCCATCTCTAAAAAGTATTTTTTGTAGTGGGACCTAAGTTACTTTTTACTGTTTTTGTTTTGTTTTATGTATTACCATAAATTCTGGCCAAAAGCTTGTAAAATTGACACGTTCCATATCCTGTGATAGTGTCACAACATGGATCACCGGAACAAGAGATAAATAAATAAACAAATAAAAATAAATGACCCGTACTCCATACCAGCACATTAGTCAGATGGTATAGTACAGTGGGTATAGTGTAGTGCTGTACTATCTTGCAGGTATGGATGGTATTCTCAAGAGGCAGTCTCCATCCCTGCCATAGACATCTTTAACACAAAATAGTTTAACTGGGCTAGGAGTATATAATTGGATTGCAAATACAAACAACTTAACACCATATGGCCGGAAGATCACATGATCATAAGTGCAATGGTCTTGTATCTTTAAAGTATAAAAGCAGACAGATAGCCACAAAAAGGGTCCTTGATGCTTTTGTTGACTGCTTCAAGCATAGTAGTACAACATTTAATATTGTTGTTGAGCATCTGAATTTTCACATCAACATACAGGCGAACAATCTACCTACCCTTTTCAAAATGATCATGAACCGAAGATCTCACGAACTTATCCATCCTGTAAAGTATAATGACATAATTACCATGTTGTTTCACTCTACAATGTAGGAAAAGACAAATTGCTACTTACCATAAAGAAGACACATCAAGTCGCAGGCAGGCACAATTAAAAGACACTTACATAAAGCTTTTGCCCCCAGCCTTCATCAGTAAAGGAGAGACAACACAATTCACTCACACAATCAAGCACACCTCACATACATACACAACCACCAACTCTAGCAACTCTTGCCAGAATGTAACTATCTCATGGGATGCAAGCAGCAGGCTGGAGGGAGCAGGGAAAGGGATAGTAGTGTACAGGTGGAAAGAGATGAATGCTGTCTGGTGGAGTGTGCAGGGACTAGAATGGCAATAGGCACAGTGTCAGGAGGTTGTGGGGCAGGGATGTGGGAAAAAAGAAACAAAAAAGGAGAGGAGACCTCCGTAGCCTTGCAAAACATCAAACTCCTAGTCTGATTCAGGTTCATTGATTATATCTTTTTGATCTGGACTCAGGGCCATCTTTGTTCTTTCACATCTTCAACACCTTCTCTCCCATCCACTTTACATGGTCCTTCTCAACCCAGTGTGCCACCTTCCTAGGTGTTGACGTCCTCCTCCTCTCTGATGGCTCCAACCACATGTCTGTCCACATTAAACCCAGCAGTCACCAACAGTACATGCATTTTGACAGCTGTCATCCATTTCACACCAAAAAATCCCTCCCATAGAACCTGGCCACCTAGGGATGACAGCTGCAAAGACTCCCTTGCTCACAAGGGAACCTCCCCATCGCACCCCCCTCAGATTTAGTTATAAGTTGGCATAGTGGATAGGCCTTGAAAAACTGAACACAGATCAATTGAGAAAACAGGAAGAAGATGTGTGGAACTATGAAAAAAATAAGCAAAATATACAAACTGAGTAGTTCATGGGAAGATAGGCAACATCATGGACAATGGGGACGCAGGTGTGCCGTGGTCTCGTGGTAACGTGAGCAGCTGTGGAATGAAAGGTCCTTGGTTCAAATCTTCCATCGAGTGAGAAATTTAGTTTTTCGTTTTCAGTTTATGTGACAAACTCTTATGTTTTCATCACTTTTTTGGGAGTGATTATCACATCCACAAGAAAACCTAAATCGGGCAAGGTAGAAGAATGTTTTTACCCATTTGCCAAGTCTACAAGTTAGGTGGGTTGACAACGTATTCTTGCCATGTGACGCAAATGCCGTCACCAGTGTCGTATAGAATATATCAGATGTGTTTTCCTGTGGAGGAATCAGTTGACTTATGACCTTGCGATCAAATGTTTTCGGTTCTCATTGGAGAGGCACGTCCTTTCGTCTACTAATCACACGGTTTTGCAATGTGGTCGCAAACCACAGACACTAAACTTATTACAGTGAACAGAGATGTCAATGAACGAACAGACAGATAATAACTACGCAAAAATAAAGAAAGTAAAATTTTCACTCCCAGGAAGATTTGAACCAAGGACCTCTCGTTCTGCAGCTGCTCATGCTACCATGGGACCACGGCGCTCCTACGCTCACATTGTCCATGATGTTGCCTATATGGCCCATGGACTGCTCAGTTTGTATATTTTGTTTATTTTTTCACAGTTCCACACAACTTCTTCCTGTTTTCTCAATTGATCTGTGTTCAGTTTATCAAGGCCTATCCACTGTGCCAACTTATAACTAATTCTGAGGGGGGTGCGATGGGGAGGTTCCCTTGTCAGTATGCTGAGGCACTAAGGCCTTCAAAGACAGGCAATATCCCACAGACCTAGTCCGCAAACAGATCTCCTGTGCCATTTCCCATCACACCCCAATCCTCCCACCACCCCAAGAACCAGCAACAAATGAGTGTCCCATTCATCACCCAGTACCACCCCAGACTGGAACAACTGAACCACAACCTCTGCCAGGGCTTTGGTTGCCTGTCGATATGCCCTAAAATGAGGGGCATACTACCCAAGATACTTCCCACACCCTCTAAAGCATTGTTCTGTAGCCCACCCAACCTCCACAACACCCCTGTTCATCCCTAAGTCACTCCTAGTCTCAACCCTTGCTGCAAGGACCATATCCCTGTGGAAGACCCAGGTGCAAAACCTGCTCAGTCCACCCACCCAGCACTTCCTATTCCAGTCCTGTCATAGGTTTACCCTACCCCATCAACGACTGGGCCACCTGTGAAAGCAGCCATGTCATTTAGCAGTTTTCCTGCAATCACTGCACAGCTTTTTATGTTGTATGACTACCAACCAGCTGTCCACCAGGATGAACAGCCACCCCCAAACTCTCATGAAGAGCAAAGTAGACCACCCTGCAGCATAACATGCAGCTGAATAAATACACTTGATTTCAATGGCTGCTTCACTACCCAAGCCATCTGGATCTTTCCCTCCACCACCAGCTTTTCTGAAGTGTGCAGATGGGAGTTACCTTTATAGCACATTCTCCATTCCCGTAATTATCCCAGCCTCAACCTACAGTAACATACTGTCCCCAAACCCTTCACCCTACAATTTCTACCCTCTCTGTCCTGTCATCTCCTCCCTATTCTCATCTCCCACCCTGTTTATTTGCAGCTCTCTGCCAATGCATCTGCCTGTGTTTCTCGGTTCTTCTCCTTTCTTGCTCCTTTTTTCCACTTCTCTGGCCAACAACCTCCTGATGCTGGGCCTGTTGGCATTCTGGTCCCTGCACACTCCACCAGACAGCATTTGTCTCTCTCCCCACTTGTACACTTCTATCCCTTCCCCTTCTTCGTATCCTCCAGATTTCTGCTTTCATCCCGCATGATAGTTGCAGTCCAGCAAGATATGCTGGAGTTGGTGGTCATTTGTGATTGGGGTGTGCTTGCTTGCGTGTGTGAATAGTGTGTGTGTGTGTGTGTGTGTGTGTGTGTGTGTGTGTGTGTGTGTGTGTGTGTGTGTGTGTGTCTTTTACCTGTCGCCAAAAACTTTATGTAAGTGCTCTTTAAATGTGCCTGTCTGCAACTGATGTGTCTTCTTTATGGTAAGTAGCAGTCTCTCTTTTCCCACATTGTTGGTATTCCTACCTGGACCTTCCATTGTTTAATATATTGTATCTATGTATAGACACACAAACACACACACACACACACACACACACACACACACACACATACAAACACATCTCTTAAAAGCATCTGAAAGTTTCGGCTGTATCGACCTTCGGTGGTTTAGTTGTACTGATACTAATATATTTATTGATAAAAATATAGTGTGGATGATCCCAGCAATCTCTACATAATATTTCAATGTCATATCAGTTTCTACATGTGCTTGGTAAATGTGTTTCAAATTCATATTATCGAAGAGAGTAATAAGGTTTTAATTATCTCGTATCCATTGCTTTGGGATCCTTGAGTATGTCTGGCTTAGGTAAAAGATATCAAGACCTCTGTGCCTGCCAAACCAGTAATATTTGATTATCTGATTCTGATTTTCATTATGACATCACCCAATATGAACACATTATTAGGTGTTACTTCTTCAGTTGCTGGAAGCTGTCACTTTGGATAAAAGTCTTATATGTAATACCATCAATACCTGAAAGTATTTCCTCAATTAGTTGCTACTTGGGTTGAAACCATGTTTTAGAAAATGTATACATACATACATTAATACTTATCCACAGGTCATGAATACGACATTTTGTAATGATGTTGAATGTGTCACTTTAACATGCATTTTCTTTACACAAAATAATTAACTAATATTTTTTTTCTTTTCTTAAGGTTACTACTTAATATCTAAAAATTCATCTATTGAGTAAAAGGGGTTGTCAGTCAGAAATTCTTTTAATTTGCTTTTAAGTGTTGGTTGGCTATCTGCCAGACCCTTAATGCTATTTGGCAAATGACCAAAGATTTTTGTGGCAGCATAATTCACCCCATTCTGTGCCAAAGTGAGGTTTAATCCATAAAAATAGTGAAGATCATCCTTTCTTCTAGTGTTGTAGCTATGTAATTTGCTGTTATTTTTGAATTGGGGTGGATTATTAATAATAAATGTCTTAAGTGGATATATGTATTGTGAAGGTACTGTGAATAAGACCCAACAGCTAGAAGTGGAGCTGGAGTCTACAGAGTGCTCAGTTGTTTGTCTCACTGAGCATTGGTGCAATGAGGCTGAAATTAATCAGTTAGTCTTGCAGTCTTATAATTTAGCGTGTGCGTACTGTAGGACTTCTATGAAGTGTGGAGGGTGTTGTATTTATGTAAAACAAAATTATCAGTATAAGACCAGAAGCGATTTATGTGTAATCAGTGAAGAGCAACATTTTGAACTGGCAGCAGTTAAAATCAGGGACCAATACAGGTGTAGGAATTTGATTATCTTATGTATATACAGATCTCCTAGTGGAGACTTCAATATCTTTTTCTCCAAACTTAATCATGTTCTTGACCAGATATCCACTCCAAAGAACCACATTCTCATATGTGGAGACCTAAATGTGGATAAACTGAATCCTGATTCTACATGGGACTCATTACAAAGTCTTGCTCAAAGTTTCAATTTAGTTCCAATGGTTAACAGTGCAACCAGAATAACAAAATACTCAAAGACAGCTGTTGATCAGGTATTAACAGATTTAGGCAAAGAAAACTGTGAGGTAGTGGTAGCAGAGCTAGGATTATCTGATCACTCAGCTCAAATCATTAATATAAAAGTGGCTCCAGAAGAAACAAAGAAAATGCATATTTACAGACGAATTTTTTCTAAAAAAAATAGACATGAGTTTGCCAAACAGATAGCAGGACAAACATGGGACTCAGTATACTCAGAGGTAGATGCAAATGAAAAATTCAAAAATTTCATGATATTGTTTAAATTAAATTTTGAAGAAACATTTCCTAAAGTATTATGTCCATTACCAACAGCAGGAAAAAGCAAGTGGGTCACAAAAGGAATCAAAAAATCATCTGAAACACTAAAGTACCTGAGCCCCATTAAACACAGCCAAACTAATCCTGCTTTCTCACTCTTTTATAAAAGATATACGAAAACATATAGGAAAATATTGTTTGCAGCAAAGAGAGCTCATAACTCCAAAATAGTGCACTCTGCTGAAAACAAAAATAAGGCAGTATGGAAGGTTGTGAAGCAGGAAACTGGTTCCAGGAAAATGAATCTGTCAAACTTGAAAATCAAAGAGGAAGGGACTCTAATAAAAGACCCAATATATTTGGCAAACTATATAAATGATTATTTTAGTAGCATAGGAATAAAATTACAGGAAAATTTTCTAACAGCCCCTCAGGTCAAAAAGCCAAATAATGGTGTATCACACTCAATGGTGTTATTCCCTACAACACAGGAAGAAGTCTATAAAGCAGTCAGCAAACTGAAAAACAAAAACTCAGCTTGTTTGGATGAAGTCCCCATTTTTATAATTAAGGACTGTATCAAGAGCCTACTTCCACCTTTAGTTGATATTATAAATCAATCTTTCAAGCAGGGCTACTTTCCAGACTATTTAAAATATGCGAAATTACTACCTCTCTTCAAAAAAGGTGATGCAGGAATAATTGAAAATTATAGGCCAATTTCTCTACTATCATGCTTTGCAAAAATATTAGAAACTATTATGAAAGATAGGCTAATCAATTATTTAAATAAATACAACTTACTATCTGTTGACCAGTTTGGATTTCGATCAGGGAAAAGCACAGAATCAGCAACAGCACACCTCACAAAACACATTCTAGAAGCATTAGATAAAGGGAACTACACAACAGGTATATTTCTTGATCTAACTAAAGTGTTTGATACTGTAGACCACAACATATTGTTAAATAAGTTAGATGAACTTGGAATTAGGGGACTTGTGAAAAAGTGGTTCCAGTCATATCTAAAAAATAGAAGACAGATAACTGAAATCTCACATATTTCAAGTTGCTCAAACTATATTGTAAAGTATACTTCAGACCCAAATTATGTAAATATAGGTGTCCCACAGGGTAGTGTCCTTGGCCCAGTACTATTCCTCATTTACATAAACGACTTCCCACAGAGCATCAAGCATGGACAAACAATATTGTTTGCAGATGACTCAAATGTTCTAATCAGTGACAAATCACCAGATGCACTAAAAGAAAAAGCCGAACAAACACTAAACAGTGTACGTGAGTGGGCATCCAATAATAAACTAACACTAAATCTTAAAAAAACAAATGCTGTTAACTTCTATGTCTGCAAAAAACCACACTTTAACAACTTTAAGTTAAACAATGAAACTATAGAATGTGTAGACTACACAAAATTTCTTGGTATGCATGTTGACAGTCAGTTAAAGTGGGAAGAACATATTAAAATACTTAGTAACAGAATCGCTACAGCATGCTATGCTCTGAGAATCCTGACTGCAGTTTGTGATACTACATGTGTCAGACCTGTATATTTTTCTTATATCCACTCTGTTATTACCTATGGAATAATATTTTGGGGAGTCAACAGTAAAAATATTCAAATAGTTTTCAAATTACAAAAAAGAGCAATTCGTATAATAACCAAGAGTGGCAGTAGGGCTCACTGCCTTGAACATTTCCAAAAGCTGGAAATCCTAACTGTCCCCTGTGAATACATTTTTCAAACTGTTATGTATGTAAAAAAAAAATATTGACTGCTATATGAAGAATTCATTAGTACACAGCTATGAAACTAGAAACCAATTCAATCTGCATCTAGAGAGGAAAAATAAAGTTAAAACTCAGTAGAGCTTGTTGTACAATGCTGTTAAATTATATAATAAATTACCCCAAAAAATAAAAGATATTGACACAATCGGACAGTTCAAAACAAAACTAAAAATTTTTTTATTAAATAAAAGTTATTACGCAGTAACGGACTATCTGAATTAAAACATGTAGTGTAATTAAAGTAGCCTGCATTGTAATACATGAGGAAATAATTATGATATGTAATCAAAAACTGTACAGTACTATAAGAAAATTACAAATTACACAAGGATATAAAACTAATTTAAGATACCTCAAAAATGGGTGTAAATACTAATTTTATGTGTATAATTGTAGGTATATTGTATTGTATATGATTTTGCTGACGAAATCCACACAATGTAAATTGTTACATGGATTAATAAAGAAATCAATCAATCAATCAATCCCAAGCCACTTAAATAAATGCCTGCAAGGTGATCTTGAGTGGGCTCCAGCTATTATTATGATTACACACTTTTGTGCAATGAATACTTTCTCTCTTAATGATGAAAAGCCCCAAAATGTGACGACACATGAAAGCAGCAAATGAAAATAGGTATAGTAGTCTAATTTACTGATATGTTTATTACTAAAATTTGCAATATCCCTAATATCATAAGTAGCTGAACCTAACCATTCCAGCAGATCATCTATTTGTTTCTTCCAATTCAATTTCTCACCAATGCATACACCCAGAAATTTTGAATATTCTGCCTTAGCAACAGACTTCTGTTCATAGTCTATATTTATCAATGGTGTTGCCATTTACTGTACAGAATTTTATAAACTGATTTCGCAAAATTCAGTGAGAGTCGATTTGCATTTTCTGAAAGACGTTATTTACAATTTCCTCAGCTGATTCTTGTTTGTTGGGTGTGACTACTGTACTTGTATCATCGTAAAAAAGAACAAGCTTTGCATCTTCATGAATACAGAGTGGCAAGTCATTAATATATATTAAGAACAATAATGGACCCAAGACTGAACCCTGTGTGACACCATTCTTGATACCTCGCCAGTTACAGGACTCTGCTGATTTTTGCAGACTATCTGTACTGCTAATTTCAACCTTCTGCATTGTTCCAGTTAAATATGAATTAAATCATTTGTGCACTGTCCCACTCATACCGCAATACTTAAGCTTGTGTAGAAGAATTTCATGATTCATACAATCAAAAAATCACAAAATACCCCAGTGGGTGATGTTCTGTCATTCAATTCACTTAATATTTGATCAGTGAAAGGATATATAGCATTTTCTGTTTGAAAAGCCTTTCTGAAAACCAAATTGACATCTTGTTAGTACTTCATTTTTACAAAAATGTGATGCTACTCTTGAGTACATTACCTTTTCAAGATTTTTGGATAAAGCTGTCAGAAGTGAGATTGGGCGGTAGCTTTTAGCATCACACCTATCCCCTTTTTTTATGCAATGGTTTAACAACAGTGTATTTCAGTCTATCTGGAAAAATGCCCTGTTTCAGTGAGCTACGAGACATTAGGCTGAGAATCCTACTTATTTGTTCGGAACAAGCTTTTAGTAATCAGTTGGAAATGCCATCAATTCCATCTGAGCTTTTACTTTTAGGTGAATTTATTATTTTCCTAATTTCAGTAGGAGAGGTGAGTTGAATTTCAATTTTATCAAACTGCGTAGGTATTGCCCCTTCTATATACTGCCTTGCATTTTCTAATGAATGGCTGGAGTCTATTTTCTCTGCAACACTTAAAACATGGTTACTAAAAATCTGTTCTACTTATTACTTCTTGTTAACAAACTTTTCATTGAGTTTCAGCACTGGTGGTTTCCCACAAATAATACAAATTTTTAACAAAATGGAATTGACTCACACGCAGAAACAGACCTTCAAGAATTTAAAGTATGGCAGTTTTATCATATGGCATGCACTCAACCAGGGACTGAGCTGGCAGGTTTTACATTTATAGCTTCTATGAAACACTGTGGATCAATTTACAGGAACTTTTTCAGCAAACTCCAAATCCCCAGGAAGAGGAAGTTGTCCAGTATTTCGACACATGCTGTGTGCATGTCATCAGTGTTTGGAACTATGTATGAGTTTACAGCATTTGATGTAGGCTTGGAATTGTGATCTTATTTGAGCATGTATGTATCCCCAACTATCTGTAGAAATAAATAAAGTATGTGTATGACATCTGTGTTCTAATTTCATCCTGTAAAACATCATGTGTGCTCATGTAGTCACATAGTATTGGACATGAGTGGATGGACAAAGCATCCTCTCTACAAGGAGATCATTGTAACTGATTGGAGAGTATTTCTGAAAGACAGAATAACATGAATGGGGCACTATTACACAGCAGCATCAGATCTTCTGGAAAAACAAATGTCCTCTTGTCCTTGCTCATGCATCCAGATGGTGTTCACTTTGAGAATGTATATTATAATATGTAATTGTAAGAAACCATGTAAAAAGCCATGGCTTACTAAAGGGAAAAAATATCTTGTAAATAGAAAAGGGAAATGTTTCTTATAGCTAGGAGGAGTATTGATCCTGAAACAAACATTATAAAAACTAGTCCACTGTATTAAAAAAAGTTATTAAAAAGTCCAGAAGTATGTGCAATATGTCTGAGATTAGCACTTCTGATAACAAAATTAAAACAATTTGGAATATTGTTAAAATGGAAGCAGGAAGACTGTATTTCTATCAAACTCAATGAAAACAACTAATTATTGACAAAATTATTTATTTGAATAGATAAAAAATCTACTCACCAAGCAGCAGCAGAGCACACACGTAAAGGACTGTTGTAATTGGCAAGCTTTTGGAGCCAGCGGCACCTTCTTCAGGCAGAAGGGTTGAAGGGGAAGGAAGAAGGAAGCGAAAAGGACTGGAGAGGTCTAGGGAAAGGGGTAGATTTTGGTAAAGTCACCCAGAACTGCGAGTCAGTGGAGACTTAACATATGGGATGAGAAGGAAAGACTGATTGTTGGGGACTACATCAGATGAGATTTGGAAACCTGAGAGCTTAAAGGTGGAAGACTGGTAACATGCAGACAGAGATTACTGCTTAAATGTCATGTGTGAGTTAATAAAAGTGAAAAGCTAAGTGCATTGTACATAACAGAGGTGGGAGGGGAGCAGTGAAAAATAGATGAGGAAAACAATGAAAGATGTAGGAAACTAAAACAGAGTGAAACGAAGAGTAGTTACAGTGAAGAAATGCTGAGACGGAAGAAATTAACATACATTAGGGCCAGGTAGGTGGTGAGAACCAAGAAAATGTAGTGCTAGTTCCCACCTGTGGAGTTCTGAGGAACTGGTGTCTGAGGTAAGAGTCCAGGTGGAATGTGTGGTGAAACAGGCACCAAGGTCATGAATGTCATGTGGTAGAGCATGCTCTGCAACAATATACTATGAGTTGACAGTATACACCCTCTGCCTATGCCCATCCATTCTAATTGATAATTTGGTGGCAGTCATGCTGATGTAGAATGCCGAACAGTGTTTACGTAATAGCTGGTATATGGTGTGTCGTTTTGCAGGTAGCTCTCCCTTTGATAGTATACATTTTGCTAGTTACAGGGCTATTATGTGTGGTGGCAAGAAGGTGCATTTGGCAAGTCTTGCAGCGGGGATGGTCACAGGGGTGGGAGCCATAGGGTAGGGAGATGGGTGCAGAAGGACCATAGGGTCTGACAAGAATACTGTGGATATTGGGAGGGTGACAGAAAGCTATTCTAGGTGTGGTGGGCAAAATTTCAGACAGAATGGATCTCATTTCAGGGCATAATTTTAGGAAGTCATGGTCCCATCAAAGTGGTTGATTAACACATTCCAGGCCAGGATAATACTGGATCACCAATGGTGTGCTCCAAAGCTGTTTTGTGGAGGGATCAGCAGTACGAGGATTGGATGTGATGGCCCGGGAAATCTGCTTCTTAACTAGGCTGGTGGGGTAATTATGTGCAGTGAAGGCAGGGATGAGAATAGTGGTGTACTGCTGTAATGAGTCTGTCTCTGAACAAATAGATTTGCCTCAGATGCCAAGACTGTATGGGAGGGAAGGTTCGACATGGAAAGCATGCCACTGTCAAAATGAATAAGACTATGTGAAATTTAATTGGGAGAAGGTATTCAAAGATTACAGGAAATTTAGCAGGTCAGCCTCACAAGTCCATATGGTAAAGATGTCATCAGTGCATCTAAACTGAACCAGGGGCTGAAGACTAATGGATCCAAGGAAAGCCCCCTCCAAGCAACCCACAAAAAGGTCGGAATAGGTAGGACCCATCCTCGTTCCCATAGCCGTACCCCTGACCTGTTTGTATGTCTTCCCCTCAAAGGTGAAGTAGTTTTTGGTAAGCATAAAGTTGATTAAGGTGAGTAGGAAGGATGTCATAGGTTTGGAATCATCTGGGCGCTGACTGAGGAAACGTTCAGCAGCAGACAGACCATGTACATGGTAGTTGTTGGTGTAGGGGGGAGGCGGCATCAATGGTGACAAACAAGGTGTGTGGTGGGAGTGGGACGGGCATGGATTTCAGATTATCTAGGAAATGGTTTGTGTCTTTGATGTAGGAGAGGAGTATTTGTACTATGGGTTGCAGGTTTTGATCAACTAAGGCAGATATATGTTTGGTGGGTGCTTTGAAGCCAGCAGCTGTAGGACAGCCAGGATGATTGAGTTTGTGGATCTCAGAAAGAAGGTAAAAGATGAGGGTGCATGGTTTTGGTGGAGCAAGAAGTTCTATGGATTGAGGTGTTAGTCCTTGTGAGGGGCCTGACGTCTTAAGGAGGGACTGCAGATGAGTTTGAATCACAGGGATGGGATCTTGATGGCAGACACTGTATGTAGAGGTGTCACACAGCTGGTGTAGACCTTCACTAACATACTCCTTTCAGTCAATACTACAGTGGTAGATCCTTTGTCTGCTGGGAGGTTAATGATGGAGTCATCAGCTTTTAGGGAACATAGAGCCTGGAGTTCTGCAGAGGACAGATTAGGGTCATGTTGTAGGGACCTGAGGAAGGGTTGTGATGCAATGCTGGATGTGAGGAATTCTTGGAAGGCTTGGAAGGGATGATTTTTAGGTAGTGGTGGTGGATCAAGTTGGGACCATGGTCTGAACTGTTCAAGGCAGGGTTCAGTGTCAGGTTTGCTGTTAGAAAGGATTTGGTTGCAAAGTGATGTTTCCAATGGATATTATGTGTGAAGGAAAGTAGGACCTTAACCAAAGCAGCATGATCAAATGCAGGTTTAGGGCTGAAAGTGAGGTCCTTAGATAATACAGATAATTCAGGAGGGGAGAGTGCCTTACATGAGAGGTTAAAGATACTGTACTGTTGTGACTGGTTCTTGGTATTATGGGTTATTCTTGGTCTGGGAGGCAGTGGTGAAGGCTGTGGAACGTTAAGGAGGTTGGCCAAGCTCAGTTTGTAGGAGAGCAACCCTTCTTCCTTCCCCTTCAACCCTTGTGCCTGAAGAAGGAGCCACTGGCTCCAAAAGCTTGCCAGTTGCAACAGTCTTTTATGTGTGTGTTCTGCTGCCACTTGGTGAGTAGATTTTTTATCTATTCAAGTAAATAGTTTTGTCAATAATTGGTTTTTTTCATTGAGTTTGATAGAAATACAGTCTTCCCGTTTCCCTTTTCACAATATTCCAAATTGTTTTAATTTTATTATCAGAAGTGCTAGTCTCAGACATAATGCACATACTTCTGGACTTTTTAATAACTTTTCTTAATACAGTGCAGTAGTTTTTATAATGTTTCACTGTTTCAGGATTATTACTCCTCCTAGCTATAAGATACATTTCCCTTTTCTATTTACAAGATATTTTTATCCCTTTAGTAAGCCATGAACCATGGACCTTGCCATTGGTGGGGAGGCTTGCGTGCCTCAGCGATACAGATAGCCGTAAAGTAGGTGCAACCACAACGGAGGGGTATCTGTTGAGAGGCCAGACAAACATGTGGTTCCTGAAGAGGGGCAGCAGCCTTTTCAGTAGTTGCAAGGGCAACAGTCTGGATGATTGACTGATCTGGCCTTGTAACACTAACCAAAACGGCCTTGCTGTGCTGGTACTGCGAATGGCTGAAAGCAAGGGGAAACTACGGCCGTAATTTTTCCCGAGGGCATGCAGCTTTACTGTATGGTTAAATGATGATGGCGTCCTCTTGGGTAAAATATTCCGGAGGTAAAATAGTCCCCCATTGAGATCTCTGGGTGGGGACTACTCAAGAGGATGTCGTTATCAGGAGAAAGAAAACTGGCGTTCTACGGATCGGAGCGTGGAATGTCAGATCCCTTAATCGGGCAGGTAGGTTAGAAAATTTAAAAAGGGAAATGGATAGGTTGAAGTTACATATAGTGGGAATTAGTGAAGTTTGGTGGAAGGAGGAACAAGACTTCTGGTCAGGTGACTACAGGGTTATAAACACAAAATCAAATAGGGGTAATGCAGGAGTAGGTTTAATAATGAATAGGAATGTGGGTAAGCTACTACAAACAGCATAGTGGACGCATTATTGTGGCCAAGATAGATACGAAGCCCATGCCTACTACAGTAGTACAAGTTTATATGCCAACTAGCTCTGCAGATGACGAAGAAATTGAAGAAATATATGATGAAATAAAAGAAATTATTCGGGTTGTGAAGGGAGACGAAAATTTAATAGTCATGGGTGACTGGAATTTGGCAGTAGGAAAAGGGAGAGAAGGAAACATAGTAGATGAATATGGATTGGGGCTAAGAAATGAAAGAGGAAGCCGCCTGGTAGAATTTTGCACAGAGCACAACTTAATCATAGCTAACACTTGGTTCAGGAATCATGAAAGAAGGTTGTATACATGGAAGAAGCCTGGAGATACTGACAGGTTTCAGATAGATTATATAATGCTAAGACAGAGATTTAGGAACCAGGTTTTAAATTGTAAGACATTTCCAGGGTCAGATGGGGATTCTGACCACAATCTATTGGTTATGACCTGTAGATTAAAATTGAAGAAACTGCAAAAAGGTGGGAATTTAAGGAGATGGGACTTGGATAAACTGACTAAACCAGAGGTTGTACAGAGTTTCAGGGAGAGCATAAGGGAACAATTGACAGGAATGGGGGAAAGAAATACAGTAGAAGAAGAATGGGTAGCTTTGAGGGATGAAGTAGTGAAGGCAGCAGAGGATCAAGTAGGTAAAAAGACAAGGGCTAGTAGAAATCCTTGGGTGACAGAAGAAATACTGAATTTAACTGATGAAAGGAGAAAATATAAAAATGCAGTAAATGGAGCAGGCAAAAAGGAATACAAACGTCTCAAAAATGAGATCGACAGGATGTGCAAAATGGCTAAGCAGGCATGGCTAGATGACAAATGTAAGAATGTAGAGGCTTATCTCACTAGGGGTAAGATAGATACAGCCTACAGGAAAATTAAAGAGACCTTTGGAGAAAAGAGAACCACTTGTATGAATATCAAAAGCTCAGATGGAAACCCAGTTCTAAGCAAAGAAGGGAAAGCAGAAAGGTGGAAGGAGTATATAGAGGTTCTATAAAGGGCGATGTACTTGAGGACAATATTATTGAAATGGAAGAGGATGTAGATGAATATGAAATGGGAGATATAATACTGCATGAAGAGTTTGACAGAGCACTGAAAGACGTGAGTCGAAACAAGGCCCCAGGAGTAGACAACATTCCATTAGAACTACTGACAGCCTTGGGAGAGCCAGTCCTGACGAAACTCTACCAGCTGGTGAGCAAGATGTGTGAAACAGGTGATATACCCTCAGACTTCAAGAAGAATATAATAATTCCAATCCCAAAGAAAGCAGGTGTTGACAAATGTGAAAATTACCGAACTATCAGTTTAATAAGTCACGGCTGCAAAATACGAACGTGGATTCTCTACAGATGAATGGAAAAACTAGTAGAAGCCGACCTCGGGGAAGATCAGTTTGGATTCTGTAGAAATGTTGGAACACTTGAGACAATACTGACCCTATGACTTATCTTAGAAGCTAGATTAAGAAAAGGCAAACCTACGTTTCTAGCATTTGTAGACTTGGAGAAAGCTTTTGACAATGTTGACTGGAATATGCTCTTTCAAATTTTGAAGGTGGCAGGGCAAAATACAGGGAGTGAAAGGCTATTTACAATTTGTACAGAAACCAGATGGCAGTTATAAGAGTCGAGGGACATGAAAGGGAAGCATTGGTTGGGAAGGGAGTGAGACAGGGTTGTAGTTTCTCCCCGATGTTATTCAATCTGTATATTGAGCAAGCAGTGAAGGAAACAAAAGAAAATTTCGGAGTAGGTATTAAAATCCATGGAGAAGAAATAAAAACTTTGAGGTTAGCCGATGACATTGTAATTCTGTCAGAGACTGCAAAGGACTTGGAAGAGCAGTTGAATGGAATGGATAGTGTCTTGAAAGGAGGGTATAAGATGAACATCAACAAAAGCAAAACGAGGATAATGGAATGTAGTCGAATTAAGTCGAGTGATGCTGAGGGAATTAGATTAGGAAATGAGACACTTAAAGTAGTAAAGGAATTTTGGTATTTGGGGAGCAAAATAACTGACGATGGTTGAAGTAGAGAGGATATAAAATGTAGACGGACAATGGCAAGGAAAGCGTTTCTGAAGAAGGGAAATTTGCTAACAACGAGTATAGATTTAAGTGTCAGGAAGTCGTTTCTGAAAGTATTTGTATGGAGTGTAGTAAAGGAATTTTGGTATTTGGGGAGCAAAATAACTGACGATGGTTGAAGTAGAGAGGATATAAAATGTAGACGGACAATGGCAAGGAAAGCGTTTCTGAAGAAGGGAAATTTGCTAACAACGAGTATAGATTTAAGTGTCAGGAAGTCGTTTCTGAAAGTATTTGTATGGAGTGTAGCCATGTATGGAAGTGAAACATGGACGATAAATCGTTTGGACAAGAAGAGAATAGAAGCTTTTGAAATGTGGTGCTACAGAAGAATGCTGAAGATTAGATGGGTAAATCACATAACTAATGAGGAAGTATTGAATAGGATTGGGGAGAAGAGAAGTTTGTGGCACAACTTGACTAGAAGAAGGTATCGGTTGGTAGGAGATGTGTTGAGGCATAAGGGATCACCAATTTAGTATTGGAGGGCAGTGTGGAGGGTAAAAATCGTAGAGGGAGACCAAGAGATGAATACACTAAGCAAATTCAGAAGGATGTAGGTTGCAGTAGGTACTGGGAGATGAAGAAGCTTGCACAGGATAGAGTAGCATGGAGAGCTGCATCAAACCAGTCTCAGGACTGAAGACCACAACAACAAACAACAACAACAGTAAGCCATGGCTTTTCAGTTGGTTTCTTACGATTATATATTATACAAGGTGTCCCATTTATCTTGACCACCTTAAATAACTGTTTGTCCAGATGCAAATTACAAAATGTTTCAAGCAAATGTTCTTTAGCTGTCAGGGGCACATCAATTAGCATGATTGCCTTCATTGTAGCTTTGTTTTTTACAAAGATATGAACAGTGGTATGACTTTTTTAAATGGCACCCTGTACTTTTTATTCAGTAATTCATTTCCTCTCCTAAAGATTTATTCAAAAATACATCACAGTGTACCATTCAGGGAAACAAATCATTATTAATTACATGACATAACACTGACACTGATGCTCCCAGCACTTAGTACAGGTACTCAGGGTAATGTAACATATCCATGTGCTGTAGTTGACAGAGAATAAATATAAACTTAAGTAGAATGCACACCTGTCATTCTGTCAACCATTGTCAGTTGAAGAGTTGTGTGAGCAGAATGTACACCAACAAAGAGAAGATAGAAATGCTACTCGTCTATGGGGAATGTAAATTAGCAGAACAGTAATTGCAATACTATTTTCTTATGTACGGGTACATTTAGTACAGTAGTTTAGTCCTTTTAAATACTGTTCTGTAGAGTAGGCATACAGTAAAGGCTGTCCTTCCTACAAACTGCATCAACATAACATTTCTTTTATTGTTGTTGCTGTTGTTGTTGAAGGTAGGCGAAATGCTACCTAGGCAGTGGAACTGTACAGAGTGTGATATCCTGACAAGAACCCACCTTCCTGACGGATGTTTTCCCATCTTTTTGCGACATGTACAATTACAAATAACCTAAATTGGAATGATCACATAGATAATATTGTGGGTAGAGCAAACCAAAGACTGCGATTCATTGAGAGAACACTTAGAAGGTGCAACAGGTCCTCTAAAGAGACTGCTTACACTACACTTGGCTGCCCTGTTCTAGAGTATTGGTGTGCAGCGTGGGATTCGCATCACATGAGACTGACGGATGACTTCAAAAAGTACAAAGAAGGGCAGCTCATTTTGTATTATTGTGAAATAGGGGCGATAGTGTAGCAGACATGATACGTAAATTGGAGTGGCAATCATTAAAACAAAGGTGTTTTTCGTTGCGACGGGATCTTGTCATGAAATTTCAATCACCAGTTTTCTCCACCAATTGCGTAAACATTCTGTTGGCACCCACCTACATAGGGGGAAATGATCATCACAATAAAATAAGAGAAATCAGAGCTCACACAGAAAAATTTAAGTGCTCGTTTTTCCCGCGTGCCGTTCAAGAGTGGAATGGTAGAGATCGTTTGAAGCTGGTTCATTGAACCCTCTGCCAGGTACTTTATTGTGAATATCAGAGTAATCACTTAGATCTAGATGAACAGTTACTTGGCTTGCTAGGTCTCCTGATTTAAAGCCTTTGGACTTTTTTCTTTGGGGATGCATTAACAACGTTGTCTATCATGATATTTCAACAACTCCAGAGGATATGCAGGAACATATTGTGCTTGCTTGTAATTCTCTTCAGCATTCAACACTGGAAGCAGTAAATAATTCTTTCATTCGACATTTGCACCACTTTATTGGTGTCCAGGGTCAGCACTTTGAGCACCTTTGAATGCTCTACTCCTGGGCAATGGTACAGGAGAGTCAAAGTCAATTTTGTGTTGTGTTTTTACTTGGTTTTCATTTGTTTTCTGAAAACTCCAGCGAGTGGACGAGTTTGTGATCCTGGGCTCAAAGTCAATGTTGTGCTATGTAATTAATAATGTTGTGTTTCAGTGAATGGCACACTGTGACACATTTTTGGATAGGTCTTTAGGAGAGGAAATGAATTACCAAATAAAAAATACAGAGTGCTATTTAAAAAAGTCATACCGCTGTTCATATCTTTGTGAAAAACAAAGGTACAATGAAGGCAATCATGTTGATTGATATCTCCCTGATGGCTAAAGAACATTTGCTTGAAATACACTCCTGGAAATGGAAAAAAGAACACATTGACACCGGTGTGTCAGACCCACCATACTTGCTCCGGACACTGCGAGAGGGCTGTACAAGCAATGATCACACGCACGGCACAGCGGACACACCAGGAACCGCGGTGTTGGCCGTCGAATGGCGCTAGCTGCGCAGCATTTGTGCACCGCCGCCGTCAGTGTCAGCCAGTTTGCCGTGGCATACGGAGCTCCATCACAGTCTCTAACACTGGTAGCATGCCGCGACAGCGTGGACGTGAACCGTATGTGCAGTTGACGGACTTTGAGCGAGGGCGTATAGTGGGCATGCGGGAGGCCGGGTGGACGTACCGTCGAATTGCTCAACACGTGGGGCGTGAGGTCTCCACAGTACATCGATGTTGTCGCCAGTGGTCGGCGGAAGGTGCACGTGCCCGTCGACCTGGGACCGGACCGCAGCAACGCACGGATGCACGCCAAGACCGTTGGATCCTACGCAGTGCCGTAGGGGATCGCACCGCCACTTCCCAGCAAATTAGGGACACTGTTGCTCCTGGGGTATCGGCGAGGACCATTCGCAACCGTCTCCATGAAGCTGGGCTACGGTCCCGCACACCGTTAGGCCGTCTTCCGCTCACGCCCCAACATCGTGCAGCCCGCCTCCAGTGGTGTCGCGAAAGGCGTGAATGGAGGGACGAATGGAGACGTGTCGTCTTCAGCGATGAGAGTCGCTTCTGCCTTGGTGCCAATGATGGTCGTATGCGTGTTTGGCGCCGTGCAGGTGAGCGCCACAATCAGGACTGCATACGACCGAGGCACACAGAGCCAACACCTGGCATCATGGTGTGGGGAGCGATCTCCTACACTGGCCGTACACCACTGGTGATCGTCGAGGGGACACTGAATAGTGCACGGTACATCCAAACCGTCATCGAACCCATCGTTCTACCATTCCTAGACCGGCAAGGGAACGTGCTGTTCCAACAGGACAATGCACGTCCACATGTATCCCGTGCCACCCAACGTGCTCTAGAAGGTGTAAGTCAACTACCCTGGCCAGCAAGATCTCCGGATCTGTCCCCCATTGAGCATGTTTGAAACTGGATGAAGCGTCGTCTCACGCGGTCTGCACGTCCAGCACGAACGCTGGTCCAACTGAGGCGCCAGGTGGAAATGGCATGGCAAACCGTTCCACAGGACTACATCCAGCATCTCTACGATCGTCTCCATGGGAGAATAGCAGCCTGCATTGCTGCGAAAGGTGGATATACACTGTACTAGTGCCGACATTGTGCATGCTCTGTTGCCTGTGTCTATGTGCCTGTGGTTCTGTCAGTGTGATCATGTGATGTATCTGACCCCAGGAATGTGTCAATAAAGTTTCCCCTTCCTGGGACAATGAATTCACGGTATTCTTATTTCAATTTCCAGGAGTGTATTTAGGGCAGTCAAGATAAATGGGACACCCTGTGTATCATAATATACATTCTCAAAGTGAGCACCATCTGGATGCATGAGCAGAGACAAGAGGACATTTGTTTTTCCAGAAGATGACAGACCTACAAGGAGAGATCTGATGCTGCTGTGTAGTAGTGCCCATTCTGTCTTTCAGATGTACTCTCCAGTCAGTTACAACGATCTCCTTGTAGAGAGGATGCTTTGTTCATCCACTCATGTTGAATACTATGTGACTACATGAGCATACATGATGTTTTACAGGATGAAATTAGAACACAGATGTCATACACATGCTTCATTTATTTCTACAGATAGTTGGGCATATATGCGTGCTCAAATAAGATCACAGTTCTATGCCTACATCAAATTTTGTAAGCTCATACATAGTTTCATATGTTGACAACATACATACAACATATGTTGAAATACTGAGCAACATTCTCTTCTGTGGGATTTGGAGTTTGCTGCAAAAGTTCCTGTAAATTTGTCCACGACATTTCATAGAAACTATAAATGTAAAAGCTGCCAGCTCAGTCTCTGGTCGAGTGCATGCCTTATGGTAAAACTGCCATATTTAAATTCTTGAAGGTCTGTTTCTGCATGTGTGTCAATTTCATTTTGTTAAAAATTTGTATTATTTGTGGGAAATCACCTGTGCTGATCTTGTAATCACCTAGCATGACTATAAGTGTTTTGTGAACATTTTGTGTAAACATGCCTGCAATTGCTACTCAGTTGTCACACAGCCTGCACTACTTCATAGAGAATAATATAACCTTTGTACCACAATAATGTAAGTTGTCAAAAGTCACTGCTGGGTTGAAATCATGATCAGAGAGCATTCCAATGCTAACATATTTACATTCACTCAAATTTAGGACGAAAGATGTAATGAAAATTGATACATATGCTTACTGAGATGCTTTCATTAGGGGTACTTAACAACATCATCTGAAAGTAGGAAAATACAAAACGAGTTAAACCAAAAACCTATAGTAGCTTACACTTATGTATACACAGGAATATTGATGATTCTTACATGATTTGGAGCTTGACGTTTCATGATGTTACCTCACTGGTCACACTTTACTAAGTGAAATCATTATTTATCTATGGTATATATATTCATTTCACAACACAGTGTCGATAACCTCATTAAAAAAAGTGTATGATTGATAAATTACAGCTGTATGTTGAGGGTAGGAACCTAACGTTAGAATCTTTGCGAGGATAGAAGATTGTATGTGTACTGGATGGGCATGTTACCACAACTCTTATTTGGAACCCACAACTAATCCAGTTCTGCTACACTGATCCTACAAGTTAACTCACTTTTTATGTGGGTGTTGGTCTAACAGAAATGATATGAATGTATGATTATCATCTTCAAGCTTCTTTTTTTCTGACTGAGTTTTACCAGCTTTGAATTGATGTAGTCTTTGATTAGCACATCCATTTGTTTGAGACAAATTATGCTGCTTTGACAACTCCAAAATTTTTCGATCATGTGGAATATTTTTTTCAGATTCTAAAAAATGAAATTCCTGTTGAGTGAATAATATGGAAGGGAAAAGCATGTTGGTTATATACACAGGCTTGTTATGGACTAAATAGCAGACTGCCAGGGTGAGAATACATGACAACAGCTAGCAAGTTTAGACAAATATCCTATGCTCAACACCTATTACGAATAGAGCAGACAGGTTTCGACACACCAGAGTTTCCAATTATGCATATGTCTGTCAGCTGTATGCTGTCACCATCGGACTTTAATCAAAATTTCCTCCAAATGAACACTAATCATACTCAATACAGACCTATCCATTGCTTTGCCCAGAGCTTGAACAAAATCACATACAGCCACATTTAACCTGAAGGGGACCACATGTAATTGATATCATTTTACTTTCTTGACTCTTGTACAAGCTTTATATTCCAACACCTACAAGTGATCTGTAGTGATGTGAAGCACTTGGTCCTGTGCAACTTTTGTAACATCTCCTGCTTGTTGCCTTGCCTGTCATTCTTCTGTACTACAACTACATTCAAACAGCATGTGTTGATGGCTACTCACACACTCCCATCTTTCTTCCCAGAACTCCCAACCTGTTGTTATACACACTTTGGTACTGCTTAATGAGCTCAGTCTAGCATTCTTAGGATGTCATTACCTGCTGCTTCCTGTCTTGGAACATGTATGGAATAGGGGTTTATATATTCTTATCTTATTTATTTATTTATTTTGTGTTTCACAGCTCCATGAACTGAATAAATCACAAGGACATGGAAAGTGCCAAATTGGACACAGCTGAAATATAGCTCACATGACAATAACAATGAAATGGAAATTGAATATCAATAACAGAGCATGTACTGAATTAATGGAAAATTGTGTTTCACTGTAGGAGGATGAGTAAAATATGCAGGGAGAAAAATTATGCTAAATGTTACAACAAATAATTACAATTATATATGAAAACCAGAATTTCAGTTGTGTATGACAAAGCCTCAAAAATATAAAAATGGAAACAGTTCAAACTTAATATATACTGAGGAAGCCAAAACAGGTGAAATATATGATACAAATATTGCAGGTTACACTGTTCTTGAGTAGAGCACCACAGTCATGTTTAAAATAGGATTTCTGATATAAAATTAATCAAAACCAGTTCCAAAACAAATTTAAGGTTATCTGTGACAGAAAATATGAAAAATATGACACAGGCACTGTAGTTTGCATTGATAGTTAAGTAGTGCATCACAGTCATGTTTAGATCAGATAGCCTGACTAAAATTAACCAAATCTACTTCTAAAATAATTTTAAGTTTAGCAGCTTTATTCATTTTGTCTCAAAAATTCATCAGCTATATAAAAAGATTTCTCTGTCAGGTACTCTTTGAGAGTTTGTTTGAAACTGGGCAGTTAATTATGAAGACATTTAATATGTAATGGGAGTGCTCTGAAAAGCTTACTGCTGGAATAAAAAGATGCTCTTTGAACAAGATTATGTAAAAAGATGGAGAAATTGGGTTGACCAATCACATTTGCTATCTCTACAAGTGCCCAGGATTTTATATCTTCAACCTTCTGTATCGGTTGATTTCCACATCCTATGTCAAATTATTTAAGGTTTCTTTGACGTGTTAGGAGCCATTTAGTGAGATTCCGTTTGAAGAAAACAAGTTTAATATTTCAGTGAAAACTTTGTTCACAGTTTGTTCAAGATATTTTCTGATAATTTGTCAATGAGAATTTTGATATCATCTGTGGAAAGGTTAAATTTACTCTTTGTATAGGAACAAAGTGTGAGATCTTTAATGAAAATAAAAAATAGCAGTAAGCCTAAAATAGAGCTTTGTGCCACACTGCAGCTTAAGGTGCCCCACTGAGATAATGCACATTTTCCAGATGATCTCAGCATTACAATCTGCTTTCAATCAGTTAGATATACACTCCTGGAAATGGAAAAAAGAACACATTGACACCAGTGTGTCAGACCGACCATACTTGCTCCGGACACTGCGAGAGGGCTGTACAAGCAATGATCACACGCACGGCACAGCGGACACACCAGGAACCGCGGTGTTGGCTGTCGAATGGCGCTAGCTGCGCAGCATTTGTGCACCGCCGCCGTCAGTGTCAGCCAGTTTGCCGTGGCATACGGAGCTCCATCGCAGTCTTTAACACTGGTAGCATGCCGCGACAGCGTGGACGTGAACCGTATGTGCAGTTGACGGACTTTGAGCGAGGGCGTATAGTGGGCATGCGGGAGGCCGGGTGGACGTACCGCCGAATTGCTCAACACGTGGGGCGTGAGGTCTCCACAGTACATCGATGTTGTCGCCAGTGGTCGGCGGAAGGTGCACGTGCCCGTCGACCTGGGACCGGACCGCAGCGACGCACGGATGCACGCCAAGACCGTAGGATCCTACGCAGTGCCGTAGGGGACCGCACCGCCACTTCCCAGCAAATTAGGGACACTGTTGCTCCTGGGGTATCGGCGAGGACCATTCGCAACCGTCTCCGTGAAGCTGGGCTACGGTCCCGCACACCGTTAGGCCGTCTTCCGCTCACGCCCCAACATCGTGCAGCCCGCCTCCAGTGGTGTCGCAAAAGGCATGAATGGAGGGACGAATGGAGACGTGTCGTCTTCAGCGATGAGAGTCGCTTCTGCCTTGGTGCCAATGATGGTCGTATGCGTGTTTGGCGCCGTGCAGGTGAGCGCCACAATCAGGACTGCATACGACCGAGGCACACAGGGCCAACACCCGGCATTATGGTGTGGGGAGCGATCTCCTACACTGGCCGTACACCACTGGTGATCATCGAGGGGACATTGAATAGTGCACGGTACATCCAAACCGTCATCGAACCCATCGTTCTACCATTCCTAGACCGGCAAGGGAACTTGCTGTTCCAACAGGACAATGCACGTCCGCATGTATCCCGTGCCACCCAACGTGCTCTAGAAGGTGTAAGTCAACTACCCTGGCCAGCAAGATCTCCGGATCTGTCCCCCATTGAGCATGTTTGGGACTGGATGAAGCGTCGTCTCACGCGGTCTGCACGTCCAGCACGAACGCTGGTCCAACTGAGGCGCCAGGTGGAAATGGCATGGCAAGCCGTTCCACAGGACTACATCCAGCATCTCTACGATCGTCTCCATGGGAGAATAGCAGCCTGCATTGCTGCGAAAGGTGGATATACACTGTACTAGTGCCGACATTGTGCATGCTCTGTTGCCTGTGTCTATGTGCCTGTGGTTCTGCATAGTGTGATCATGTGATGTATCTGACCCCAGGAATGTGTCAATAAAGTTTCCCCTTCCTGGGACAATGAATTCACGGTGTTCTTATTTCAATTTCCAGGAGTGTAGCTTTAGCTACTAAGTGACAGTACCTGTTAAGCCATAATACTCTGCCTAGAATTTGATGGTTTAGATAGTTGAATGCTTTCTAGATACCACCAAAACTACCTACTGGTGACATTTTTTTGTTAATGGCTTCGAGAACGTGATTGTTAAAAGAGAACATTGCTTTGTCAGTACGAAGATGAGCACAAAGCACAAACTGACTTTTGTTGAGGATATTGTGGAAGTTTAGGAGATTGACAATCATTCTGTGCACACGTTTTCTTTTTTTTTTTCTTTTTATAAATTTCTGAAAAGGTAGTTGAAGGGGAGAGTGTATGATAATAACTGTATCTTTGAACTCTTACATTTGGTTGTTGTTTGCATAGAAAAACAACAATATGGGAACTGTGAGTCTGCCTTGATGCAAAACACTATGTTATCTGTTTTGTTATTTATTCCCCAAACTAGTTTTGGCAACAAGTATCGCCATCATCAGTGGGTTCTTTAAATCTAAATCATGCAGAAAACAGCGTAGTTATACAAAAACAGTAACACAGTATTACATTTTTACTTTATTTTACTATATTTCAAAAAATGGACAGTAAAAATGTAATAATGTGTTTGTATAACTATGCTATTTTCTGCATGTTTTAGATTTAAAAAACCCACTGATGATGATGATGATGATATTTGTAGCCAAAACTAGTTTAAGGAATAAATAAGAAAACAAATAACAAAGTTTTTCATCAAGGTTGACTCACAATTCCCATATTGTTGAGACTTTACTTTTATGACATTTTTTTAAAGAATGGTATCACTACAGTCAGTTTTAGCCTATCAACAACAAATCCTTCTTGAAGAGATGTATTGAATATGTTACATAAGACTGGACTTGTGTATTTGTAGTGATATTTCAATATTTTATTAGAAATATTGTCCAGACCAACAGACTTTTTACATTTTATTGACTTAATTAATCTTTCAGTCCCATTCGCTGTAATGCGAGGTACAGAAATATGCAGTGTTTTGTTACTAATAGCGTTCTGTAGAAGAGCCATTGCTACATCCACAGATCCTTTACAGCCTGCCTTCTCTGATGCTGTCAAAAAATGTTTGTTTAATATTTCTGCAACTATTTCAGGTTCCTTTACAATAATGTCATATTTGTTAAATTTTTCTGTGAGCCATGTTACCTGTTTTCTCTGCCATTCCCCCTCTTCATCACAATCCAAATGGTTTTTATTTTGTTTTCTGATTTCTCAATTTTAGATGTTGTGCACATACACTTAGATTTATTACTTTTTTGAAGTGCTACAGTAAAGTTTCTAGTGTTGTTGAATGTTTGGGTCATTTCCAGTTGCGAGAGCACTATACAAGGTGTTCATTTTAACTGAAGACATTGAAACGTCTCAAAAACTACACATCAGATCAACAAAAGTTGTAATTCCAATCAGTTTGTCTTGGAGGGGGATATCCAATGATACTGCACATAACCTACCCCATCCCCTGCATGGGTGGCAGGGACCAACTTTGAAGTCTTCAATGGAAACCCCCATTTTTTATTGCAGATTACAATTTTATGGCAAAATCAACATCAGTTTTGCATGAAGCATTTTCTTCATTTTGCCACAGTTGGCACTTTAATTGGAGGAATAGAAATGCTGCACAATCGTAAATTATGATGTGCTACTTAATGGCCCTTAAACACCAGTGGGCCCTGGAACCCCACATCCATGCTGCAAGGGTAGGACAGGCCAGTATTTCATAATTTCTAATTGGAAAGCCCATCTGCAATGTTGTATTCCCCCAACATATCGAACAGGAGACTACTCAACATGCCACTTTTGTTGTGTAGTGAACTACAACCTATCGTAACAGGCAGCACAGTGTGACTGGAGCTCACATATCATGCAGATGTAAAACAGGTAGTGGCTCTAAATATTACAATACTTGCTCAGTGTTTTTAATGCCTGCACACCTACCTATCATTTGGAGAACAGATGTGTAAGTGGATGATGAATGTTGCAACCACAGAAGAAAAAAATTGAAATGAATGTGATTTACAGAGAATGTAGGAGAAATGTTTAGTCTGATGTTGCCTTGTATGCCAAACATTTTCCAGAGAAAGCTGGTTCTCATTTATTCTTTTATGAGGTTGTGACACTTTTATGTCTGATGGCAGCATACAGACCAGCAAAGGGAAACAAAGCAAATGTGTTACAGGAGAAGCTAATGAAATAGCTGTACTAGTGGCAGTGCACCACAACCCAAGGATAAGCACTCAGCAATTACACCATGATCCTGGTATGTCAGTAGGTAGCATTGTCACAATACTACAACATCGTAAGTTTCATCAATACGACTTGTCACTGCATCAAAAACTTCATGGCACCAACTTCCATAACCAGGTAGTGTTTCATGAATGGGCATGTCAACAATTGCAAACGACCCCCATTTTCCTTGCCGAGATACTATTTTTTTAAGAGTCTACATTCACAAACTGTGGTAGCATTAACATGAATTACTGGAGTGAAGACAATTCCTGCTTGTTACAGAAAGTTGACTATCAATGTTCTTGGTTGGTTAGCAGATGGTGTGGTACCATGAGGAACAAACTCATTGGTCCGTATTACATCAATGGAATGGATGCAAATATTGACATTTCTGGGACAGAAACTACTGGTATTACTGCAGGATGTTGCCCTTGACCTTCAACAACATACGTGGTTTCAGCATGATGATTGCCCAGCGCATTACAAAATTGAAGTACGGGAAGTGTTAGATAATGTTTACATTAGTTCATGGATCGGCAGAGGTGGCCCTATTAATTGGCCTGCTAGGTCACTGGATTTGACATTGCCAGATTTATTCCTGTGGGGATATTTAAAGGACAAGGTGTACCAGCAAGTGCCAACAGGCTGTGAAGACATGGTTGACTGCAGTAGAAATGCCTGTGCTGACATTCCCACAGATACGCTTCTGTCCTATGTACAGTCATCTCAAAAGCAGATCACTAAGGGTATTGAAGTTGCCAGTACTATGTTTGAACCCTTGCTCTGATTGGAAAAGAACCACAGCCACAGTGACACATCAAATAGTCGCCTGTTCAATATGTCAGAGGAAGACAATGTTGTGTATGGGGTTTCCAATTAGAAGTTATGAAATACTGGTCTGTCCTACCCTCATAGCACCATCTGTGATGAAATGAAGAAAATGTTTCAGACAAAACTTATATAGATTTTGCAGTAGAATTGTAATCTGTAATAAAAATGTGGATTCCCACTGAAGATTTCAAAGTTGGCCCCCTCCCCCCTCCCACCACCACCACAGGGTTGTTGGGGGTCAAGTGTGGTATCATTGCATGTCCCCTTCTGAGACAAACAAATTGTAATTTTGATCTGATGCGTAGTTTTTTAGGTATTTCAATGTCTTCAGTTAAAATGAACACCTTGTATAGAATTGTCTTGTTCTGCAGGATGTTTTTATTCCTGCAGTGAGCCATGTCTTCTTGTCAGTTCCTACATGGCTCTTTCTAATCATATTTTGGGAAAGTAGATTCAAACAGCAACATGAATTCTTTTAGAAACATATTGCACTTTTTATTTATATCTGTTTCATTGAAAACTGAATTCCAGTCCACCTCGTTCAGGCTGTAACTGAAATTTTTAGGTGTCTCATGATTTATTGTACTAAAAGATTTTCAAGAATGTAAAGAACTGTTGCACAGATTGGTGCCAATGAGTGTGAGCAATTGATCTTCATGGTTTTGAAAGGCCATTAACAACTTGGCATACAATGACACTATTGACTCTTGAGTTATCAACAAATATATTGTAAATCAGACTTTGATAGTTATCAGTCACCCTGTCACCATGCTAAACGGCTCTGCTAGATGTTCTAAATCTGCTTTAGTAGCCTGCCATTTAGAAAACAGACATTAAGATCACCTGCAATTATTAAATTCTTGGACTTTGAGGACAGTTGAGTTAAAAGAGCATCTAGACTCCTGAGGAATACACTCATGTTTCCTGTAGCAGTTCTAAAACTTGCTAACACAACAACTGACAAGCCATTTATACTGATCTTTTACCAAAAATTTCAATATATTGTTCCATATAGTTACTCTGTAAATCTAAAGCTCTACATGACATGTTATTTTTTACATAAATTAAAACAATACCAAGATAATTTTTATCTTATGCACACAAATGCGAGAGGTGTTAAATTTTGACAAACATTACTTCTCGTGAAACTCTATAGTGATTCTAACTTGGCTGTGTCACTGTATATCTTTGGTGGTGTATGCAGATTTGAAGCCTCATGCCCTGAAACTGTTTTGATTGTTGATCTCACAGATCAGTAATAGATACAACATCACTGATTTAAGTTACACATTTTTTCAGTTTTATTTAATTTAAAGATAATTCTTGCAGTGACTGGTTAAACTAAAGACCTATTTATGTTATTAACTGTTTGTTAGTAAAATTATGATTATTGACAGAGTTCTAACCAGCCTCTTTGCTTCATTGAAAATCTGCTCTAAGTTAGTTACTGATTATAATATTATTTAGACATAGACATTAGGTAAGAACTTTTCATAATATGTGGCTGAAATGAGTAGTAACCTTGGACTTTGTTATGTGTATGTTATGGTATCCAATGCAAGCTGTGGACTGATTTTCTCAAAAAGTACACAAAAAGAAACAACACAGTAAAAGATTCTTAAAATACAAATGTCTGAGTGTTGAAAGCTAATAGTGGATTTTACCAATGGACACATAAGAGTGGATGCTAACAGATGGACTTTAACTGCTTGAGGTCTTGCTGCCAGGTGCCAACACGTTGTCCATTGGTAATGTGGGAACTTCACCAGCAATAGTGACTGTGGAGCACATAAGATTCCCTGAGTAGTGTGGCAGTGCCCACAAGTGGAAAATCTTTTGAGACAGTAGTCTGCTCTGAGCCTTATGGCTGTTTGGTTGTGTATCACATTGTACCACTGTAAATAATAAAGTACATTTTATTTGCAACCAGGCCTTATTAGCCATTTGCTTTATCTTTCCTTGAATAAATGTACATTGGTGACTCACAGTGACCAGACACAGAAAATTTGAACCTCTCTGCGTTCTGCAAACCATCCAGTGCACGTCAACAATGGAGCCATCTTGCAACTATAGTACACCACAACTTTTACAAGACAGTGGCTTTCATTCAGATGTGTTCAGTTCTTCACATCAATATGTTCAAAAACCACCACTTGTGAAGCAGCAAAATGACCTGTTTCAGTGCTGTGCTACCACTATTGGCAGTACTACTTACACTACTGAACAGTGAGTATCTATGGGCAGTTTGCTGGGTGACGTCATTCATGATTGTAAACCACATGTATACCATCAAGACACAGTGTGACTAACAGCTGTAAATGCAAATTACTGAATGCTCTCTGACATTGTGGTACCCACCATGCCATGTATGGATCCAATCATCTCGTTTGTACCACATCACAAGGTCCAAATAGCTGGACAATTTATGGGCATTCCCACCTGAGTTACAACAACACTGTATTTAGAAACAGAGCTCACTTGTCAAGCCTCTCCAGACACCAACAGTGGCCATCAGCAGAACCATACGCCAGTAGCACATCTGTATACTTTAGTTCACATCTTAAGTTACCGCCATTCCAACCAGATGAAATGGCAGTGTGATTCATGATCGTTCAGCACTTGCTTACTGCCCGCAGCATTCCTGATGACAGTGAAAAATTCATCATGTTACTGTGCCACCTAGGGGAACATGTAGACATTACCAGTGACTTCATTCTGGCACCCCTCAAACTCTAATGCCATTCACAGATGCCATGCGGCAATTAAAACAAATTGTATATGATGAACATCAGGGAACATTCATAACTTTGGCACCAGAGATGAACTTGTGGACATTAATCATGTGCCCTGTCACACACTTTGGACTCTATGCACTGTGAAACTACCACCCAGAGAGCAACTAGCAATGATTTCACACCAGTGTAAATCACTGGGGTAGAAATTAATATTGGCAAGTAGGATTTTTACAGTAGTATAATACAGACAACATATCAATGCCACCGACAAGAACGTGCAGCGACAATGGTTGGGGGGGTGGGGGAGGGGGGTGGGTGGCAGTAGTTACGCTGCCCCAAGCAACATGAACCACTGAACCGAACTGACCATGATTGCCACTTGCCAGCCAGAAAATGTCACACCAACTCCCCCCCCCCCCCCCCCCCCCCCATGGGATGGTGACCTCCATACAATTGAAACAAAGTCTTGTGATCCTGGGAATGACACCTCTCATGCAGATGCAAACTCAAGTCCACAGCCCTGTTGCATTCACTTACAATTTGGCAAGGCAGCACAGAAATGTAGGCTATAGTGCAGACACCCAGATGGGACAATAGGCACTCCAGATCATAACAGCAGTGCAAGGCATCTATCTCCACGATACAGCAGGGTCATTCCACATGAAGTGTCCTAGGGCTCCCAGCTCGACCATCTTCAATTTTGATGAAATTTGTACTGGATGTACCTGAGGGCCCTACATTAACTTATACAAAGTTTCATGTTCACTGTAACTTGGTTGAGGTGCTAGAGCCATTTTTGTGAAGACCACTTCAAAGAGACCGAAAAGTCGTGAAGAAATCATCAAGTTTGCCATTCCACTGTTCCTAATGTAAAAGAGCTAGACTCTTGCTTCTGGGTATAGTGGTACAACATTGTGTGCTCTACACACAAATGTTGCAAGTACAGTTCAGAAAGCAATGCATTTGGCATAATCTCAGTTCAAAGTGGGCAACAAATCATGTTGCGAGAAATTTGCCCCATAGTTTAACGAGACATAAGCAGTGGAGAAAGTGCGCTATGGGTCTAGTCTTTTGCCAACTTACTGTCTGTCTGGGTGTTTAGTATATCACAAATTTTGGCCTGGCTTGTGTGTTTAATTACTGTGCTACCATCCTGTAAATTTGCTAAAAAACATGAATGTATCAAAATATACCCATGTTCAAAGTCATGTATCTCAAAATGGACACCTACCTCATTACATTCATTAACACCATTCAACAGAGCAAATTTCATTCTATTGGAAAAACTTATTTTCATTTTGGTGTCTCTTTGGATAAGGTGCAAAAATGTCACCTAAAATTTGGAATTTTGTTGATTATGTCTTCATTGTTTAAATATTCATTTTGCTGTTTATTCGGTGATTTTAAACCTGTTTGTGACAGGTTCATTGCAAAATTTAATCATTTAACTGTACTAGAGACTGCTACATAATTTTTGGGAAGCTGAATGCTTATTAATTTTATTTATTTTCTTTATTTAGGACTCAACAATTTGTAGTGTCTGAAGCATATCAAGTCGTTGCTAAAATGGAAGAACAAGATCAAGTTAATGTATGCAGCTTTAGAAATACTGATTGTCCATGCCATTTAACAACATACGGTGCCTTAAAAGGAGTGAAAGCTGTAAAGTAACTTTCCTTAGAGGAACAAGAATTACTTACTAGACGGAGTGGTTTACACTCTACTGAAAATACTCAACTATGCTTCCATCATGAAGCTTTACTCCTAAAAAGATTTCAATTTTTGCAAAGATAATCTGCAACCCATTTGGCAAGGAAAATCACACTGCACAAAAAAGCTTGTGCTCAATCAACATAGAAACAGCTGACCTACTAAAAAGGATAACCATGTCTGATATTAAACCAGGCCAAAAAAATGTGCCATTCCTGTAGAAAAGAATCTGATACATTGAAATATTCACAAATTGATGTTACATACCAGTCAGATGAAGATGATGAGACTAATGCTAGTCAAAATTTTAATACAAGCTTAACATCTGTTGGAATATCACCATTAAAATTTCAACAAATTGGTGCAAGGGATACAAAAGGATATGCAAAGCACAAAATACATCAAGTTGAAGGTAAAATTATTAAGAAAATTGCAGAAGTGAGAGGACTTGATCCTGGTGAATTGGAGCAACAATCCACAAGCAAGCAATGCTTGACTTGTTCAGATTACATTGAGCTGATCCAAGAATTGAAAGAAAAATTACATATATCAAATAATAACGAGAAAATTCAAATTTTGACCTTGGTTCCTCGAAGCTGGTCCATCAAAAAGACTATGGAAGAATTTTGTGTTTCTGAAAGAATGGTAAGGAAGCCCAGAAAGTTAAAAGCCAAACAGGGACTATTGGCTCAGCCCAAAGGTAAATGTGGGAAAAAGCTTTTTGAGGATGTGAAGGCAAGAGTCATAGAACATTTTTATGATGAAGGGTTTAGTCGGATTTGTCCAGAAAAAAGGACTGTATTACTGTTCAGATAGATGGAGAAAAGGTTAAAAAACAGGAATACTTATTACTGAGAAACTTAAAAGAAATGTTTGTTGCGTACCACAATAAAAATAGACCGGAAATTGGATTTTGCAAATTTTATGAATTAAGGCCAAAGTGGTGTGTGAGTAGGCAGGGCTGGTTCACATTCAGTTTGTGTCTGCACAATACATCAAAACGTGAAACTGATGTTGGCACATAGCCCAATAAAAGAAGATTACAAAATTTTACTGAGAAAAATTGTCTGTAATTTGGAAACAAAGGTTGCATGCTTCATCGCTGTGAAGTATGTCCAGGAACATAAAGTCTAAATAAATATTTGGGAAGTGCTTTTGCAGATATTGATCCTGAGGAAACAATTCAGTTCAAACAATGGACTCACACTGATAGAGATACACTTGAAACCAGAGAAATGACAGTTGAAGAATTCATTGAACTATTAGTTACAAAACTGTTGGCCCTTTCAACTCACCCCTACGTTGCAAAGCATCAGATCAAGCATTTACAGTTCACTAAAGAAGGTCTCAAACCAGGAGAATTGATTATATTAATGGATTTTGCAGAAAATTACTCCTTTACTGCCCAAGACACAGTACAAGGATTCAATTTGGAAAATAGTCAAGCTACAATACATCCATTTGTCATTTACTACAAAGGTAATGAAGACCTAAAGAGTGTCAGCTAGTGCATAATCAGTGATTACCTCCAACATAACACAGTTGTAGTGTATGTGTTTTTAACATGCTTGACCAAATCCCTTAAGTGCATTTTTAAAGAAATTAAGCATATTCATTATTTCAGTGATGGTTCTGCAGCACAGTACAAAAATTTTAAGAGCTTCCTAAATTTTTGCCATCATCAAAAAGATTTTGGCATTACTGCATAATGGAATATTTTCAGAACAAGCCATGGGAAATCATCATGAGACGAAATTGGGGGCACAGTTATGCATTTAGCAGCAAGAGCCTTCAACACCCAATTAACAACCAAATCTTAACACCAGCTGGTCTGTTTGAATATTGCAAAAAAAGATGTTCATGGCATTAAATTCAGTTACATTAAAAAAGAAATGATTGAAAATGCAAAAATTGATCAAGAGAAACGTTTTGAGGATGGATGTACAGTGTTTGGTACAAGAGACCATTACCATTTTGTGCCATTTGATGAAAAGCAACTTAAGATTCACAGAGTATCAAATGATACATTGTCCTTTATAGCAAATGTTAACTGGCATGCTAAAGTTGCTACTAAACATGTTGTCATTAATGAACTACAGCCTGGCCAGTATGATGCTTGCATTTATGATAGAAAATGGTGGATAGGAAATATCTGTGAAGTTTCAAGTGAAGAAAAAGATGGCTTGATTAATTTCATGCATCCTCATGGAGCTGCTCAATCATTTCATTGGCCTACTAGAAGAGACATATGCTGGATCCCAGAACAACAGATAATTGCAGTCATACCAGTCCCAGCTGCTTCAATGATGGGGCAGCAATACAGTTTGCCAGAAGCAATAGTTTTGGACATCAGTAAAAAATTAGAAACATTTAACAATTGAATAATTCTGTATTATGGCTTGTGAACCACAGAGGGACCCAAAAAAGGCTTGGGAACCTGCTAGATGCCCACATTCAGTCTTGGGAACCTGCTAGATATTCGCATTCTGGCTTGGGAACCTGCTAGACACCCACTTTCAGGCTTGGGAACCTGCAGTAAAGAAACCCACCCATGGCTGATGTTGCATGACTATCAGATGTGGCCCCTTGGCAATGGGGTTACCAGTCTTGAGATTGGTAGTGGCATAGCCACCATGGACCAACGCAAGGATTTTCAGAATCACCAAAAAAGTCAATAGTTTAGGTGAATTTTTTGCACCTTACCCAAAGAGACACCAAAATGAAAATAAGTTTTTCTAATAGAATGAAATGTGCTCTGTTGAATGGTGTTCATGAACGTAATTTGGTAGGTGTCCATTTTGAGATACATTACTTTGAACACGGGTATATTTTGATACATTCATGTTTTTTAGCAAATTTACAGGATGGTAGCACAGTAATTAAACACACAAGCCAGGCCAAAATTTGTGATGTACTAAACACCCAGACAGACAGTAGTTTGGCAAAAGACCAGGTCCATAGCACACTTTCTCCACTACTTATGTCTCATTAAACTATGGGGCAAATTTCTCGCAACATGATTTGTTGCCCAATTTCAACTGAGATTATGCCAAATGCATTGCTTTCTGAACCGTACTTGCAACATTTGTGTGTAGAGTACACAATGTTGTACCACTATACCCAGAAGCAAGAGTCTAGCTCTTTTACATTAGGAACAGTGGAATGGCAAACTTGATGATTTCTTCACAAGTTTTCGGTCTCTTTAAAGTGGTCTTCACAAAAATGGCTCTAGTACCTCAACCAAGTTACAAGTGAACCTGAAACTTTGTATAAGTTAATGTAGGGCCCTCAGGTACATCTAGTACAAATTTCATCAAAATTGAAGATGGTTGAGTGGGGATCATCTTCTAAACTGGGACACTTGACATGGAATGACCCAGCAGCAAAATGTCCTGCTCAGGTTGGCAGCCTCTACATCCTTGACCACACCCAAAACCAATATTTCCTCATTGACATTCATTTCAAAGTGAATACCTCATCAGTGATGACAGACATAGCCGCCACTCAACTCCAAACAACAAATGATTCCAGTATTCCTATCTATGGGTCCTCAGCTTGCATCTTAGATCATGGTTTTGAGGAGACATCTCTATGCCTATGCAGGCATTAAGGAACTAGTGCTGGGGGCTGATTTTCTCCACCATTTTCATCTCCCTCTGGATTTAACAGGCAGCACACTGCAACATCAGGACACCAGTTGCTCTGTCCATGGCATCCGCAGCTTCAAGCCTCCACTGCATGGCAGTCTTTCACATGTGCCTTCTCAAAAAGTAGTCAACATGACAACACATGTGAACAATGCCAGTGATATCTGAAAGGTTGCATAACATTAGTAATGCAACTACAGCAGTTCAGTCAACATTACCCCAAATGAGATTAGAGATGTTATGCCTACTCAAGGAAAATGGTGTCATACAATAAAAACTGATGCCGTCAATTACACATTTCCACCTGATAATTTTACAGTAGAACAGTCTCAACTCACTGGTTCTACTGACTTCAGTTAGACAATTCAAGCAAAGTATCATTTGTCAGAGACACCTATGATGGCAGTATGCATGGCAACACCTGCACCATATGGAATCCAGGTAAGTATGGTGTACCCCGTTTGTGCTCCTTCCACATCGACTGAGTGTGTTGCCACTCTCATCGTTCATCCACAAGTGCAATTTATCATCTATCAAACTGGTGCACAAGAAATGTGGTACAGTTAGAATATGGGGTGACCACTGGGCCTTGAACTCCTGAGTTATCCTGGATAGTTATCCAATTTGAACATACAAGACTTCACCAACAGTTTTGCAGGCACATCAGTGTTCAGCTTGTTGGACTGCAAAAATGCATCTCTGAAGATCCCAGTGAGTCAGGAGGATACTCAAAAAACACAGCCATTATCACACTCTTTGGACTACACAAATTTTGGTGCCTTATGGCCCCAAACGTGCACCCCAAACATGGCAACGAATAATAGACGATATTCTGTCCAAATTTTCCTGCTTCTGTGTCTACTTGGATGGCATTCTAATTTTCTCTGCTCCACAGCAAGAGCACAAAGTGTGTCTTAAACAAATTCTCAGTACTCTTAAGGTCTACAATGTCATCATCAATTATATGTGTCAGCTCCAGCAACTTGGATTAGTCTCCCTTGGCTATTTGGTCAATACTACTGGCGTTAGAATTGCAACACAGTGAACTAAGTGTAAGCAATTACCTTGGCCTCTGGACTTCTATGAATTACACTGTTTCTCAAAATGATTAACTTCTACCCTCACCATCTCCCTAACATAGCTGCCTTACTTGCACCAGTGACTGAGGTACTAACAGGAAAGAACACAACTGGAAAACACAGGATCGAATGGATTCCATGAATGCAACACACTTCTGATAAAATCAAAGACTGTCTCACATGTGTCATTACATTAGCACACCCCTTTACTAATGCACAACTGACAATGATGTCAACACAAGTGATTTCTCCATCGAAGATGTGCTGCAGCAGGAAGTGGTGGGCATAAAACAACCACTATGTTTCTTTTCTCACAACCTGACAGAATCTTAGTGCAAGTGGTTGGCCCATGACAGAGAACTGTTGGTGGCATATGAGACAGTCCACCAGTTTCAGATTATATCGAGAGCAGACATTTAATCATTTACAAAGATCACCGGTCTTTGGCAGACCATACATGTGACTGACTGAAACACACCTGCTCCTAATGGTTTTTCCATCTGGACTGCATAGCACAGTTCACAATGGATGTCAGACACCTCCACAGAGCGGAAAATGTAGCAGATTATCTGTCAAGAATGAATTCCCTTCCCATGCATATTGATTATGACAAATTAGAGGAGATGCAGGTGTATGACAAACAAATTATGGACCTCCTTCATGATGTTACAACTAGAATGATGTTCAATCCTTGGATCCACTACATAAGTGTTGTGTGATGTTTTACAAAACCAGATCTGGCCTCTTGTGCTTACACCCATGAGAAATACCATATTTAACCAATTATGCAATCTGTCTCAACCAATCATACACCCTTCGATATGACTTGTAATACACTGGTTCTTATGGCTCAATGTCAAAAAAGACTGCTGAGTGTGGACGCTAGTATGTGTGGCTAGTCAGTGGAGCAAAGGTGGTCAATACAAGCAGCTGCCACACATTTGCTACTACATTCCAAAAGGTCAATTTCAGCACATCTATCTCGATCTGGTAGGGCCCCTCCTGAAGTCTAGGGGCTTTCATTACGTACTGATCAACATAGACCATGGGACATGCTGCATGAAAGCCATGCCCCTCAAGGACATAATGGTGGAAACAACTGCAAGAGCAATTGTTGATATATGAATACCAGCCTTCAGCTGCCCAATCTCTATTACCAGTTACCAAGAGCATTAGTTCAAATTGGCACTATTTTATGAACTGCATAATCTTTATGGTGCACAGCATTATTGCACAATGGCACATCAGCTCCAAAGCAACAGATTAGTGGAGCAATAGTATCATACAATCAAGGCTATGTTCACATGTTGTGGTCTCCACTGGCTAGAGTCATTACCTTGGGTGCAGCTAGGTATATGCTCAACTTACAAAGAAGATCTCCATGCCTTGCTAGCAGAGGCTCTATAAGGAAAGCTACTCACTTTGCCAACAGATTTTGTGTTATCCATACAACTACAAGAGATCACAGAGCTCCCTGCCCTTTTAAAATAAGTCAATCCTGAGCTTCGCAGGTAATTTTTTTTTTTTTTTTCCACACCCCAGGTGCAATATGATAGACCACTATATTTAATAGCCATAAAAATTGCATTCAGCAATTTCAGCAAGGCAGTTCAAAATTTTAAGTAAGGCTGCGAATCAGCAACTACATAAATTTGAAGAAGTTGAAAAATCAGCCAACCAGTTGCAAACCAAGGGCTAAATAAACTTTTGTTTGCAACGGTTTGGCTGATTTTTCAACCTCTTGAAACAATTCACTATATTATGCAAAGATTTACATTAATACTACATAAAAAATGTTCAAATAAATTTTAAAGTTTTTTTTTATGCATTTAAACAGATAACTGCACAACATGAACATAACATGATAATATTAATTCTATAAAATACCTTGCATTCTAAATTTTATTTTTCTATACATTTTTAATGTTTTTTAAATGTGTCATAATAAAAACACTATAAATCTTAAGAAAGTATTCAAAAATATAAAAATTAACACTACTACTTTTAGGTGTTTACTTTCTTTCTCTGAAATTTTTGTTGCACTCACTACAAATTTTTGTAAATCATTCAAGGTAGATTGGCTGCTTGCAACAGTGGCAACATAAGGAACTTCCTCTTCTTTTTTTTTTTTGGTTACAGATAGAGCATGTTTTGCATTTTTCCAAACAATCTACAACAGCTTCTGCTCTTGATTCTGCTACACACAAAATGTGGTGAATGGATTCACAAAGTTTATGGGGTATGTGAAAGTTGTTGACTCACTTTTCCATCTGTGGTGTCACCAACATTCTACGGCTCTCAATAAGTTTCTTAAACATTTCTGACATGAAGCTAAAGAGTTGTTTTGCTTGTGTTCAAAACAGGTTCAGAGACATTGCATCTCAAGCATGTTAGAAGTACATAAATTGGTTTTTGGGTATAACACATCTAAATATATCATGTCCAAAATCATCTGTGGCAAAAAGTGATTTGTAACCATCACCCCTGGATTTGAAAATAGCTGAACAAAATAGTTCACAAAAAAATCCTTTCAGTTCACGGAAATCAACTTCACACCAAACATTTGGATCAGGCTTTTCTTTGTTTATTTTTACATTATTCCAATATGACAGCAAATTATCATGATTCATGAGAAAATTCCAAATAGTAAGAAGCTCTGAATTATTTACTACCTGAGTAGGTGTTTTCATTGTTGTCAAACAAATGATGTTATGCTGTTGAACAGCAGATTGCTTGAGAAGAGGCTTTAACAACCAGTGATTGTTTTGACCAAATATATTTCTTTCAGCATCTTTAGCTAAAGATTCAGTCATCATCACTTCAATCGTTTTTTTCATTTAAGACAAACAGGTGGAAGACAAGTTCATCATCACTTTCACACTGTTCCAATTCTGAATTATGTTCACTTTCAATTTTATTGTTACTATCTTATCCAACATCACATCCTGAAGTATCCTCAAGCCATTTTGAACCAGTATCCTGAAAGACAGGGTCTGTAACATGAACAGTAGATGAAGACTTGGCTACTGAATCCATAGTGCAAAATCCCAGGTGTGATCTCAGACGCCACTGGCATGAAAGAAGCAGTAATGGTATTGGTCCACGTCATGTTCAAGTGGCTACTGACAAAGGAAACGATAGCAGCTCTGAAAAAGAATAACTAGACAATGCTGTAGTGTCCTACACAACCCCTGTGCATTAGCAACAAATTAACAATACACACTAGCAGTTTGTGAGACCACACCTGGAACATACAAGGTTCAAAAACACATTGCACAACACAGAATACCACCACCACAGGCACTCAACCTAAAACAAAGCTTTTGCTCATAAAGCACTAGCAGACTCTGTATATATCACGTTATGAGATGACACTATCCGACCCACTCTGCTGCCCTTGCTTTGGCCCCCAAAGTTACCTAACAGGCTACCAATACTTTCTACATACCACTCCCTGGGAAGCATACCACCATATCTGTTAATTGCCTTAAACCCATATGGTTCTTGTACAACACCCCTCATACTGATGACATGGAGGGGACACAGACTGATGTTACCATGCACATCATTTCAGAACCTGACAGCACATTGCCCACTCACAACACCAACAACATGTAAGTGGTAAAACTCAATGTACAGCAATTCCTGCCAGATGACATTTAGGTGAAGCTGGCAGATAACTTCCTCGTGGTCAACAGGAAGCATGAGAAACACAAAATTAACAATGACTCTATCATCACTCATTTCACTCACAGTTACAAATTCCTGAGTGACCTAGATTCATCTGTAATTACATCCAGTTTTTTGACTGAGGGTTTTCTCCATTATGACTCACAGAACACCATGATTGCATACTTCCATTCCTACGGATGCTGATTCCACTGCTCTCCCCACTTAAACATGTGCACAAACCAGCTTCATACCAGCACCAACCATCACAGATCATTCTCACTATGGTCATCCATTCCGACTTTTGCCGCACATTAACCAATACCACTTATATTCATCAAGGCAAGGTCATTATCATCACACTCTCTTTCCTTTCTCCTTGCTTACTGTGAAATGGTCCAACCATGCCCTGCACTGCAGCCAGTCATGGCATGGTTACTCACAAGGACAGGCACAAAGAGGATCACAGCTCCATGTGCTCCCAATAGTGGTAGCAGAGGAGATAAGACTCTCTGACTAGCACAGGAACAGCCATGATGGAATACCTTTGTGAGGAGAAGATCTTTATGCCTGTATGAATGCGTATGATGCTGTACCATTGTAAATAATAAAAGCATATTTCATTCACAACATAGTGTTATTCAAATGTGCAAATGTATGTGAATTCTTAAGGGACCAAACTGCCTCAGACCCTAGACTAACACACTGCTTAAACTAACTTATGCTAAGAACAACACAAACACCGATGCCCGAGGGAGGCCTCAAACCTCTGGCAGGATGGGCCGCACAATCCATGACATGCTGCCTCAAAACGTGCCATCACTCCATGCGGCAGTGTTATTAGCCATTGGCCTTATTCCTTCACAGGATAAAATCCACAGGAGTGTATAAAAAAGAGATAAGAATAGTTAATGAATTTTACTATATAATACTTTATAATAATATAAGAGCCAAATTTAATAGCAGGGTCAACCTACTTAGTCAATCAATAAGCCTAACAATAACTGTATGCTAGATATTTATGAAACTATTAAAGTACATGGTGCTATTTGATTGATACACTGTATAGCTCTGCAGTGAATTATATCAAATCTGGTAATTAAATAATCTTAAGGGCTCAAATAATTATTTTTTTGGTGGGTCAGCAGTTTAGTTACGAACAGTTTCTTAGTTAATGTGTTTTTGGAAATTGTAAACTGGTGCCTGTTAAGAGTGACATTACGGCTATTCAGTAAGACAGGTTTCTTTATGGATAAACTGTTGTTATCTCCCCATATTTTCACAGTCAGGTAGCATGGGAACAACTTCATCTACATTTTAATCTTAAAAAGAAAGTGTTTTATGGAAAAATAACTATGCCATTTATGGAAAAATAACTATGCAGCTTGTAAACTATAATGTGAATAATAAGATTACATAAAATACTTCTTGGCATCTGTCCATCCTCAAAGGATGATGACATAGCACACTTGGTTCAGAGTTTGCAACATCTGCTGTAGCTGAAAAGTCCCATTCGAGAGTGGCAGTCCCTACTGCAGATTGGGCACATGAAATGTGAGGATTTTTGAACAGAAGCTGCTCTCCCTTTATCATCTGACCTCTTCCTGATTTGTACTTGTGCATGTTCAATCTCTGCAAACTTGACCCCAATTCGCACAATTTGTCGCCACTTGACAAAGTCATCAACAGTACTTTCTCAGTGACTTGGATTAATACTGGCTTTGGTCAGGTCTCTCTCACAGACATCCTGGAAGTGAAGGTGTGGACTTCCCACTGGCCTTGCACCCTCCTGAAATTCTCCGTGTAGTAGTATTTTCAGTATTCACACAGGATCCATGTGTTTGACCTCTCCCAGCCACCTTAGCTGTTGGTGACCCAGGAGTGCATGAATTTTGGTTGTGCTTGCAAGCTGTAAGACTTCAGTGTTGGGTACCCTATCTCTCCAAGAGATGTGAAGGATCTTCCAGAGATAGCGCAGATGCTGTTCAGTCGAGATTCATGCTTAGCAATTGTTGTCCATGTCTTACAGCTATAGAGAAAGTTGCTAATAACTCAAGCATCATATACTTAGTAATTTAATTTCGTGAACAGTCCATTGTTCCATACATTGTTTTTCAATCTAGTCAAGATAGGTGATGGTTTTGTGATTCTGTTAGTGATCTTAGTGTCCACAAACATGTTACTACATAAAATATTACATAAATAAGAATTTAGCAATTTTGCATTATGAATGTAGTGGAAAGCAGAAGACAGAGGAAAAATCTATTATCTAAAGGAGCAGAGTGATAGCAGATGGTGTAAATCCATCCTGCTGCATTTCATTAGCCAACCCCCTCCATCCCCCTCCACTCCCCCCCCCCCCCCCCCCCGCCCCAATACACATACACACTGAATTACACACAAAAGTAATGAATATAAGGTACTGTGGAACATGGCCACTAAGCGGTGACACCTCGTGCATCTGACACTGCATGGTGACCGCGCATACACAGCCCAGTGCCACCTGCAACTCACTGTCTATGTATGCAATTGTGTCCCGACGATTGTCCTGATTCTGTTCTCACTCCACATGCTATTCACTACATTTGCTGAGCTGTTGTGTATTTGTCCATCATGTGGCATTTCCAGCATTTTGTCTGTGGGTCGTGATGTACTGTATACGTGTTAACTACATTTGTTCTGGAAGTTGTGTCTCACGTTTTTATGCGAGTTACAACATAATTGACGATGATCTTGGGCATTTTTTTCGTGTTTCTCTCATAACTATGGACCTTGTGCCAGAAGCTACCTTACTGGATGCATCGATGGAACTCAAGTTTCAACATTTCCTCCATCAGCAGTTAAAAGGACTGGAATGTCGTGACGCTTTGATGTTCACTTTGCCCTTCTGGCAGTCAGCTGCATATCCACTATCATTTCCTCCATATGATAAATCAGTTGACGATTAGGAGGCATATAAGAAAGCCTCCAGCAGCATCTCGTCATGTTCCAGGTGATGGATCCAGCTGTGGTCAAATCATTTTTCCTGTCATGGATATTGCCTAGTACATACCATTTTTTCTGCAAACTGGCCCCTCTTACAGAACTGGCACACCTGAATTTTGACAAAATGTGTGCTCTGTTAACCACCTACTTTCATTGCTACTACCTTGACATTGAATCCTGTGTGGAGTTTTACTAGTGACATAAACAGTCAACCAGCCCTATCACACATGGGCAGCTGAAATGCATGGACTCGGTAGGAATTTCCATTTTGTGACTCATGCCACTAAAGAATCATATGCAGAAGTGATGATTAGGGATGTCATCATTCAGGCAGTCTGGATAAGGAGTTGCATCAAAAAGATCTACAATTCTAGAACCTTTCTTTGGAGGACATTTTAAAATGGACCCAGTCTTTGAAAGCTCCCCAGTCTTTGAAAGCTCCCCAGCCTTTGGTTAGAGTCCTTGGGCAAGGTGGCAGCAGTTACATCAGGCCTGGGAGAGGGGTTCACTACGGCTGCCACAGCCAGTGTGACACTGGTAGGGTGCAAACACCATCACCCTCTTTTGGAAGCTTACTTACAACTGCCCATGGCCGAAGAATCACAGAAGATCTCAGTGCTCAACACTCACATGGATTGTATAGGTTCAAATGCTTAGTTTTCAGAGTGATCAGTCCCCCAGCTACTTTTCAAAGATTTCTTGAGCAACTGCTACAGGACATTGTGGACTCCATTAATTATCTGGACGACACAGTGGTAGCAGGAGCCACAACTGCGCAGCGCTTAGTGAACTTGCGGAAGCTTTTCCACACCCTCCAGTCCACGAGGCTGAAATGCAGTCTTGTGAAATCTCTCTTTTTTCATCCATCAGTGGAATACCTGGGTAACATCTTTTCCTGCAATGGTATTAAGCAGGTAATACACACATCCGACCATAACTACCAAAGAAAACTCTTGATCATATGGTTCTCTTTGGCAAATATTTATGCAAACACAGGGAATGAAGCTGCTTAGAGACTATTACAGAAAGTGCAGGGAAAACTATCTTTTAACATGTCCAACTAACACTAGAAAAGGCTATTATGATAGATACATTTATGATAATATAAGGCATAACAATGTTAGCTTCCTTTGTTGCCTGCATGCTGCTCTGGCATCACTCTCCCTCCCACTTGCGGCAGGTATTTAATGCATCGATTCTTACAAGAAATAAATGTAAAAGGGATTAAACCTGCAATAAATTATAATTATTAGCCAGTAATCACTGTTCTTAGTACAAGGCAGTTTAACACTTTGTCCATCCACTACGGCTGTTGGCCAGCATAAATATCAGTACAAATACCAGTAACTGCTAGTTATTCACATAATTGCAGCTTGGATTCAGAAAACAGCAAGCAGGAATGTCAGCACCCAAAGAAACACTCTGTATGCTTTAATACAGGGACATAGTTCTTTGGTGGACTCAATACAACCCATTGCCATCCAAGACAGAACTCAGCAAATATAACAATACCTTTTAGCACAAAGAGCAAGTGCAACCCAGGCTACATATACCACAAATGCACACTCTTCCGTTGAACAGACCTGGAAAAATATGCACATCCAACATCCAATCTTTCAGAGCATAAAATTAAGGACACATGCCAAACCAGCTGTAACGTCTGTTTACAAAAAAAGCCATCACAACTGTCTGCCTCCTCCTCCCACCGATCTTGTAAGTGACAGATGGTGGAAGTATTGCCAACTTAGGTCATATGTTGGAACTGTGCCAACCATAATGTGTACTCCCCCGCCTTTATTTCAGTGATCAGCAGAAGCAACCCATTTAACTGTCTTTAGCACCTGGCTTAATTTGTGTCAGTTGAGCTCTTAGGTCCTTACCCACTCATCAGTTACTTAACAACACTGTAATGGCAGTAAGGAATTTCCTTATTTGAAACAGATCTTTATACATTGGTAACAACTTACTAGTAACCCTCTCAGAAGCCTTGTTCTTAATGTAGACCTCATCCTCAACTCTGTAAAAACTTGGCTGGTGCTCTTTATTATACTGCATTGTTTCTCTCCTGTGTGTCTCTCAAATGTTTTCTCACCTAATCTACACTGAGCAATCACCTGACACTTATTCTTGCCTGCAGGCAAAATATCCTCTATTCAACATAAATTGCAAATTGGAGTGGCTGCCTCATACTTGAGAAGTAACCTGGCTGGTGTCGATTTATGACTCTCAGTGTGAGCAGTGTAATAGCCATGGTCAACCAGGGAATCAAATGGTCCCAGCCACCCTGCTCCTTACTCTGATAAGCATAAAGCCTGGTCTTAGATTCCAGTTAATTTGTTTGGAATACAATGAATTGGGATAATATAGTGTTAGTGCCATATGCCACACTCCCATTACTAAGTAAAATTGCTTGAAGTTATTTCAGTGAATCTGCTGGCATTATTTGCCTCTCTCAGCTGTGGTGATCCAAAAATCCCGCTCAAGTTCTGTATTACTATTTGCACTGTTCCTCACCTGGTGGCTGGTGGAAGTGGGGTAGAAGGGTGTCCCCAAACAGGAGTACTGTGCTCCCCACATGGTTGCTGCAGCGTTCAACAGATTTAAAACAAAAACACAATTTTATTAAGACCAATAGCTAACAAATACTATTTAAACAGTTGGTGGGCACCCCTGCAAGCCTCAACAGGTTGAAGGCTATTACTGAACAAGGAGGAGGAAGAACCACACACAGACCAAGACATGAAACAACCAATAATAATGCTAACTACAGACAAAGAGGAAATATGCTACACTTACTTTTCTGCTTCTTCCTAGTCTGCTCAGCTGTGCTGGATCTCAAATGCTGCTGCTGATGCTTCATGACTCATCTTCCACTGCTGCTAGCTGACTGAGTAAGACTGAGGCTGAGGAAGTGCTGAGTCTACTTTATAGCACGTCTGATGACGTCACCAAATACTGCATTACGTCATCAGAGGGGTGTGGGGAGGGCTAGAAGAGCCCTCTGGATGGGGGTGTTGTGAACTAGCCTAGTCGGTATCCAAACCTCAAGATGAACACACAAAATTTGATATTCCCAACATAAATTTCAATTTCCCGCCATTTTATTTACTACCACGCCAAAAATTCAATTTCCCGCATTGTCCAGTGTGCAGGGGGAGGGGGGGGGGGTAGTTAATTGATCAGTTTAATTAATTTGACATCAAAAGTGGCGCAAAACCGGCTTTGTTGTACTACTTGTATGCTCCTCTATACACCCATCCAGTGACGCATATCAGCTCAGGATAACACTGGGGTCCGTCAGTACCATTGGGCTTTCTGAAGTCTGTTCAGACAGGGATTAGTTTGTTATTTATTGACAAGCCTCCTCTTTTTTGCCTTGCTAGAACAATATTTAGCAATGTGACCAGGTTCATTGGACTTGTAGCATTTAATAATACACATTTTATGACTTTATTTGTGTGTAACGCCAGTTCTTCATTTCCATTTGCATCTTCAGGTCTGACATAGTACTTTTACTTTAAGGGGCTCTGGAACGCCCTATACTTGCAATGTTAAAATAACACTTATAAATTACATCTTTCCTCACAAAGTATTTGAGGTAGTAAGTTGAACTTTTTACAGATTATTTATTGGAATATGGGCTACAACTTAACACAGGGCTTTTACAAAATTTTAGTTCAGTTATTAAAGATGATTTTTTTTCAATTGTAATGAAAATTCACAACATTTTTTTGCAATTTTTTATTTATATATTCAAAAATATACAGTTTTTTTGGAAAAAGGCTGTGTTAAATTATGCAGAAGGTACTGTGTAACATTTACTGAAAGTTTGAAACAAATATGTTTGGAAGATCCTTAGAAAACATGTAATTAGTATGAGAAAATAAAAGTTTTGGGAATCGAGCGACAAAGATTGGATTAACTTTTTAGTGCATTCCAGGTCCATAGGATGGATTATCTTCATCCTCTGCAAACTCCTCCTCCAGCTTCCTCTTGTTCCTCCTCCTGTTTACTCTTGCTTGTATTTCTAGACTCTTTACAGCCTGTCTGCAGCCTGAAGGCGTTCCTTGTCTAAAGCAAGCATCGCTCGTTGTTGTGTTCGTAGATTTTGCTACCATTTTCTTCAGTTGCAGTTACTGCAACACTGTTCCGAAAGGTGGTCATGTATGAACACTTATCACATTTCAGTTGTATTTCACTAGCAAGTCCTACGTTCTTTATTATGGAGAGTTCCAGACCAACTTCACTACAATGAATACATCTAACACAGTTTGAAAAAATTCCTTTGAGAATCGACATATCAAATATTTCATTCACATCCGATTCACCCATAAAACATTCATAGTTTTCACTCATTGAACCAAGCTTCTTCTGTGAAGTATTTTCTTTCCCACTTTGACTGCTATGGGCAGGTGTACTTCAGAGGTTAGGTTCACTCACTTGGTTATCGTCTTTATTGTTTACAGTAATAACACATACCTTTGGCTTTCCAACATTTCTCCTTTTCTTAAAAGCCTTCAGAGGATTTCTAATAACTTTACTTTTACTCATTATTATACTTCAACAAAACAGAGACTCAAGAAACAGAATTAATTACGAATGTTTTCGAGATAACGAAAGAGTAAATAACCATGAAACAATCGACAATCACACCAGCGATATATATTGAACCATCACAGGTTAGCCACAACACATACTTAATCTCACATCACTAAAATGTACCTGATGAACACGGACGTTAATAATAACACCATTTGACAGCAGTTTAACAGCGCCACAGTGGGTCACGCCCATGTAGAACACATTTCAAAAAAAAATTTAAAAATAGTTGTAGTCTTCGGAATTGAATAAATTATATATCTATTAAAAGGTAATAGTCTGCAGATTCAGAAAACGCAAAAAAGTAAAAATTGAACTTTACATGATTTTGAGCCTTTCCGGAGCCCCTTAATAGAATCTTTAGTGATGTGCATATCACTGTTTTCGAGTCACATAATCATTGGTTGATAATGATCGGGCAATCCAGCGCAAATTCCTTATCCAGTCTCCACTCATGGGAATTTCATTTCATTTAATTTACAACTGGTCATTATGATTTCATCAAACTAGTCGTCTACCGAGTTGCGTTTTTCTAATTGGGTTCTGGTTAATATTCTAAGAAACCCACACTATGTTTAAGTCCAGAGTCTTCCAAGCTTTTTGCAGGGCCCTCCAAGCTTCTGCTGTAGTCACAAACTATTTTGTAATCCTGGCAAACGCAGCTGTTGAAAGGCATAACGTTAGGAAGGACTCCGCTCACAGGTGGCAAAATTGTTGTTCATTAAAATAGGACTGCTTTCGCGGCCTTAAGTTGCATCATCAGGTGGACAATGTTCAAAGATCATAGGCATACACATAGCTCCTAGTTAAAAGATACTATTCAGAGGATATCGTCAATATTATAGCGATATTACCCGAATATTAACTTTTGACTAGGAGCGATGTGTATGCCTATGATCTTTTAACATTGTTCATCTTATGATGCGGCTTAAAGCTGCGAGAGCAGTTCTATTTTAATGAACAAAAAATTTACCATCTGTGAACAGAGTTCTTCCTAACTTTCTGCTGTAGTATTTGTGTCCTTTACATGGGAATAATTCGTCAGATTACAATCTGGGAATGTGCTTTTCAGTCTCTTTTCTTCCGAGAATCGTCCAGTTTCGTCGGATCCAAAGGAGAATTCTCTGCAATATTGTACAGTTTCATCGGATCCAAAGGAGAATTCTCTAAAATATTCTACAGTTCATTATGAACTAAATACTCCTTCATGGCAAATTTGCATGTTGAATGATTTTCTTGTCCAATCAACTTCTCGAACTAACGAGAGTTCAGATGACGTTGTATCACTCAAGTTTAAACCTGACCTTATAAAATTAATGGCAGTCTCGACTTGCGAACAATCAACTGACGAAAACAAAAGAAAAAAAAAACTATCAGTACACACGTAACTTACAGACTCCGGATTTTCGCGCACGACATATGCTTTTAACATTTATAAAATGTTGCTTTCATACCTAGTCCTGGGTCCATAAATATTTATTGGGCATTTTAATTTTAGCAATGATGAAAGCTTTGTGAAAGGACTGTTTCTTTAATGAAAATCTATACGTGCACTGCTGTGACGAAAAACACATGATCACATAACAACCACAGAGTAACTGTAACAAGAAGAAGTGAAGAGTAAGCTGTGGGTATCAATTTAAATGTCCTAACAAAAAGCACAAAATGCACTACTGCAGCATGAGTGAGCGAGGCGGAAATAAGTTAACTTCCAGTTTTAACAGTCGACGGCACCATCAGAACTTTCATCTTGAGAGACGTTGACATGACGTAACGTAACGGCTTGTATTTATGCCGCCATTTGAAATGTATTGTGAAATGTTTTGACGTGACATGACGAGATTGGACAGCCAGTATGTGTTCAACGAAATTGCTCATATCTGTGTGTCAAATCACATCTGTACAGACAAATTGGAGTATGTGAACAGGAAATCGTCGCAAATCTGGTGCTAAAACGTGTTTGAGTCAGTCGTTTGTTCAGTCAGGGTTTCTCATCTTGCCACAGAATAAATTTTAATAGGCAGATACACGCCAGTGTTCTAGATAGTTCATTGTCGAATTACCCCGAACGGAATAGGAGTTGTAAATGTTTGTGGAAAACTAAAAGAAGAGAGTATAGCAGTTGCTTACAATTCTTTAACACAGAAATTACGAGCGGTTGACTCTACAGCAAACAGGGAATGGTACATAATAAAAAGAGTCGTTGCGGGACTGTTTGCCACACAGAGCTAAGGAAAGTAACGAAACCTATTCGATCTGGTGCCAAGGGATTACTAGCATACTTTCACTCAGTGCTGTCATATGCCATAATTTAATGTGATTAGAGATTAAATAAGATTAGTACTTGTTCCATAGATCATGAATACGACACTTTGTAATGATGTGGAACGTGACAGTTGTGACAACGTAGCAATAAAAAGTAAGCCCTATTTGATCTAAAGAAGAGTGCAGTCAGAATGTTGTGTATAAGCTAATAATGGAAGATCTTGGGGTAGTTTCCAAGAATGATTGCCTATCGAAGTCGCAGGGGTCCAAACGATACATATCGAACGTGAGATCTTAAATCGATCATGCGACTCTGGTGGCGAGAGCTATGAGTCTGTTTACGGTAGTCACTACAGAAACAACAAAAGAAGAGCGTTACAAAAATACCTGTAATTGCAAAGGAGACGACTTACCTTACTCGTCGTCGGTGTTGTTGTCAAGTGAAAGTCCATGTGATGTGCACGTTACGGGAAGCATTCCCTTTTTGCAGTAACGTAGGTAAACTCTGCCAATATCATGCAAAAATATGAGTAGACTATCACATTCTTTAACTTTTCCTTGCAAACGCAATTTGTGGAAATAGAGGTACTGAAACAAGTATAGTTCGTCTCTTTGTAGTGGACGCTCTTCTCTTTTAATGGAAGACTTCACAGATTTCCATAGCCGCTCGATGTTCTACGTGTGCAGAGTAGGGTCATCCGAAAACACCAACTCTACAGAGTGGTTGACGAACTCGTGGTCTAATCCCTCTGCTTTGAGTGTCTTGTAGGACTGAAACCCGCCTGTGATGAGTTTTCTACCAGGCAGCATGAAGTCCTTGATCAGACACACTAAAGTGACCTTGTCTCTGGACAGTATTCTCTCAATAAAACACTTCCAGGTCTCTTGTTCAATTCCACCAAATACCCAAATACGATGGATTTCACTCTTTGAAGGTCTTCCTCTCTGGTTCTTCCTTCTTGCTATGTGAGATTCGTCCACTTCCACAACTTCACTCCGTGCACCAATTGGTACACTGTCGCTCCACTACCACATAACACACTTCTCTGCAAAACCCGAAATAGTCGCACACGGTATTAGCAGATAAGTCACTTTCCGATGCTGTTGCTTACAAGGTGTACTCTCGAATCCAGCAAGATAGAAGAATTATGCTGGTCTGTATGAAGAATTTGGAAGAGTCGAATCATGTATTCTTCCTGATACCCGTTCGTTTCCCGCACTATCGGCAATGAAACTGTAACGATGTCACCATCGAAACTCTTCTTATGGAGTTTTATACACTTAGCATCACCACAGTCTACATAGTCCCTCGTTTCCTCGTCCGGTAGTACTTCATATTTGCGACAAAGACTCAAACAATTTTCTACCCTGGAGAAGCATGGAATTAGATTTTTCCATGTCAGAGAAGCAGCTGAAGAAATGTCAAGAACACCAGACATCCCACTCACTACCGACATAAATCGTCTGGGTTTCCCTTGCAACTCACAAATAACTCTCGGAAGTATGTAATTTAGAGCAACTGAGGGAACGACGGAAACAGATGAAAATGACGGTCACAAATAATTGATCATAAGGCCCGCCACCAGAGCTGCATTATCGGTTTATGATCGCACGTTCGATATGTATCGTTTGGAACGCGCGATTTCGATAGGCAGTCATTCTTGGAAATTACCGATCTTGGAACTGTGCCTTCACGGACATACCTATTATTACACTTCTTTTACTTCTTTATGCAATATGTGGTTTATAAGAAGAGTTAATCAGAGGTGAACTATAGAATTCAATAACATAGTACTACAAGTAAAACTTTCCAGTTATGCTATGAGTCCCAGTGTAGAGTTCAGATTGGAACTTTATATTCTGGAGCAAAAGTTGCTAGTAGACTTTCGACAAGGAAATGAAAATCTCGCATTAAAAACAAACTGATCTATAGGTCACTGGCCACATTTATAACTACAAAGAATATACCTTGTCTCAAACATGACTAAGACAGTAAAAATATTATCTGTAACTTATCAGTATAGAGGTACATTACTTTACTTTGTGAAATCTCCTTCAGGACAGCATAAATAGCTCATGTGTGTTGGGTACGATTTCACTTAATTCTTGGTTTGAAATTGCAGAAGCAAATTCTGGAACCTAGTAGCTCCTATTGCCAGAAATATTAACGTTACCGTCAGCCGCTTGTGTGGACAAATGGCTCTCCTCATACAAGTTCTTTTCCGTATTATACTAGGAGTTATGAGCATCAAAAGATAATTATACTTTTCTAAATTGATCCTCGAATAACTGCGCAAGTCGTCGATTTCGCACTCCAACTCGTGAAGTAAATTTATGTGAGGAAACTACTTTCCCTTAAGTAGACAATTTTGTTCTGTCTTTCTGTTTCTGGCATTTTGTCTGCTTTTTCTTTTTTAAAAACACAATTTGCGAACACAGACCGTAATACATTTTCCTCTGTTTCTGAATAAATGAAATAAACGTTGAGGTTTTTATTTGCGAAATAGTAGTTGAACCTGTTCGTATAAACACACCTCATTTGCAGCGAATCAAGACAATTAGGTAGATGCAGTATTCCTCGATTTCTGAAAAGCATTTGGCTCAGTACCACACCTACGCTTACTCTCGAAAGTACGATCACATGGGTTATTACGTGAAATTTTGACTGGACTGTGGACTTTCGTTGGGAGGATGCAGCATTCAGATGTAGAAGTAACTTTGGATGTGCCTGTGGAGGTGTGTTGGGATCCTTGCTATTCATGAAGTATATTAATGACTTTGCAGACAATATTAATAGTAAAATCAGGCTTCGTGCAGATGATGCAGCTTCTATAATAAAGTCTCTGGATAAACATTGAGTTAGATCTTGACAAGGTTTCAGAATGGAGCAAATATTGGCAACTTTTTCTAAATGTTCAGAAATGTAAAATTTTGCACTTCACGAAACGAAAAAATGTAGTATCCTATCGATAAGTAATTGTTGGAATTGGTCAACTCATACAAATACCTGGGAGTAACACTTTGTAGGGATATGAAATGGAATGATCACATAGGGTCAGTCGTAGGCAAAGTGGGTGATAGACTTTGCTTCATTGGTAGAATACTGGGGAAGTGCAATCAGTATAGAAAGGAGATTGCTTACAAATCACTTGTGCTACCAGTTCTAGAATGTCGCTCAAGTGTGTAGGATCCATACCAGATAGTACTAGTAGGGGTGTTGAATTTATACCATATGCAGAAGAGCAGCACAAATGGTCAAGTGTTTGTTTAATCTGTTGGTGAGTGTCACAGAGATATTGAAGAAACTGAACAGGAACGCTCTTGAAGATACACGTTAACAATCCCGAGAAAGACTATTAACAAAGTTTCAAGAACCGGCTTAAATTACGGCTCTAGTAATATACTACAATACCCTACGGATCGCTCACATAGGGATTGTGAGGATAAAATTAGAATAATTACTGTGTACACAGAGGCATTCTTCCCGCTCTCCATACGTGAATGGAACAGAGAGAAACCCTAGTAACTTTTACAATGGGACATATCCTCTGCCATGCACCTTACAGTGATTTGCAGAGTGTAGATGTAGGTGTGGAGCTACTGAATGCATATCCTTTTGCACTGAGTTCCGCGCAAACAGATCGTTACGTGCGGACGGGTCTTAATTAGATGTAAAAGTACAATATCCATTGCTGTGAAGGCAGTGAAAATACACTCCTGGAAATGGAAAAAAGAACACATTGACACCGGTGTGTCAGACCCACCATACTTGCTCCGGACACTGCGAGAGGGCTGTACAAGCAATGATCACATGCACGGCACAGCGGACACACCAGGAACCGCGGTGTTGGCCGTCGAATGGCGCTAGCTGCGCAGCATTTGTGCACCGCCGCCGTCAGTGTCGCCAGTTTGCCGTGGCATACGGAGCTCCATCGCAGTCTTTAACACTGGTAGCATGCCGTGACAGCGTGGACGTGAACCATATGTGCAGTTGACGGACTTTGAGCGAGGGCGTATAGTGGGCATGCGGGAGGCCGGGTGGACGTACCGCCGAATTGCTCAACACGTGGGGCGTGAGGTCTCCACAGTTCATCGATGTTGTCGCCAGTGGTCAGCGGAAGGTGCACGTGCCCGTCGACCTGGGACCGGACCGCAGCTACGCACGGATGCACGCCAAGACCGTAGGATCCTACGCAGTGCCGTAGGGGATCGCACCGCCACTTCCCAGCAAATTAGGGACACTGTTGCTCCTGGGGTATCGGCGAGGACCATTCGCAACCGTCTCCATGAAGCTGGGCTACGGTCCCGCACACCGTTAGGCCGTCTTCCGCTCACGCCCCAACATCGTGCAGCCCGCCTCCAGTGGTGTCTCGACAGGCGTGAATGGAGGGACGAATGGAGACGTGTCGTCTTCAGCGATGAGAGTCGCTTCTGCCTTGGTGCCAATGATGGTCGTATGCGTGTTTGGCGCCGTGCAGGTGAGTGCCACAATCAGGTCTGCATACGACCGAGGCACACAGGGCCAACACCCGGCATCATGGTGTGGGGAGCGATCTCCTACACTGGCCGTACACCACTGGTGATCGTCGAGGGGACACTGAATAGTGCACGGTACATCCACACCGTCATCGAACCCATCGTTCTGCCATTCCTAGACCGGCAAGGGAACTTGTTGTTCCAACAGGACAATGCACGTCCGCATGTATCCCGTGCCGCCCAACGTGCTCTAGAAGGTGTAAGTCAACTACCCTGGCCAGCAAGATCTCCGGATCTGTCCCCCATTGAGCATGTTTGGGACTGGATGAAGCATCATCTCACGCGGTCTGCACGTCCAGCACGAACGCTGGTCCAACTGAGGCGCCAGGTGGAAATGGCATGGCAAGCCGTTCCACAGGACTACATCCAGCATCTCTACGATCGTCTCCATGGGAGAATAGCAGCCTGCATTGCTGCGAAAGGTGGATATACACTGTACTAGTGCCGACATTGTGCATGCTCTGTTGCCTGTGTCTATGTGCCTGTGGTTCTGTCAGTGTGATCATGTGATGTATCTGACCCCAGGAATGTGTCAATAAAGTTTCCCCTTCCTGGGACAATGAATTCAGGGTGTTCTTATTTCAATTTCCAGAAGTGTAGATTTATTGCCTATGTTAGTAAACGACGACCCCGTTCCCTACACCAACAACAACTTCAAAACTATATTCCCGAGAAACGTGCCCTGGCCATTACTTTCCGTTCCGTCCCGCTCCATTCCATTGAAGGTTTGTGTGAATGTCCATCATTTGAAAGTCATTGTAGAATGGTTTGACGTTTCGGTAACTGTGAATCGACATTAACGTATTAGGTGTTCAAAGCCGACCGCAGTGTTTGCCGTGAATATTTCTGCATTCTCAATCATTAATGTACGTATTAAACGGGTGGTCGTCGTTCTCATAACAACGCACGTGGGCTACTTAATCCTAATAGAAAGGACAGAAATCGCAGAATGATGGCTTCCTCAAGCTCGCTGTAGCTTGCCTCACGTTTGAAAACTCCAATGGACTGGAATTTAATAATATGACTGTAAATAAAAACACTGATGATGAGAAAACATCCCTTTGGCTCATACATAGGGGAACATGTAGTAATCCCCACTCGACTACGCAAGAAACAGTTGTATGTCTGCACTGTTATATTTAATATATCTTGATTGTGTAAAGGTAGAGCGTCGTCGTCGTGATGGAATACAAGCAAACAACAGTAAAAAGAACTGTTATAGTCTGTGGCAAGAGATAATAAAGTGGAGACTAAATTGTGGTCACGTGCCCTGTTTTTCCGTACTTGCCTTGTGTTTATAAAACACAAAAACAGTGGATGGACATGGCCGATTGTGTGTGGTAGTGTGAGAGAGTGTGTGTGTCTGAGAAGTGCATTAGTAAAAAATGATGGCCCTCGCTAATGTTACAGCATGAATTCCGAGAAGCGTATATTTCTGAAATGTAACTGCAGTTACGCACAAACGACTCGTAAGAAAAGGACGCTATTACCCATATAGACATGACTGCAAGAGGAAAACAGTGATACACATTATCATAGTGCCTTCAAACGACGCCAATAACCCCGTAGAAAACAAGATGTTCTCCAGTCTGTAGCCGAATTGTGATACAAGAATGAAACTGAAAGTGAGGTTAAGGCAGAGACACTTCCGATGTATCCCATTTCTTCTACTTCTCCTTACTCATTTTTGGTCTGTGGAAACGTTTCAAAATAAACAAAACTCAACGATTGGCGAAAAGAGCGAAACCCGTGTTGGTGTCTGCTGCAACGATACGACTCCACCACAGTTGGTTAACATTAAATTTTCGTCACACATTGTACGAAATGGTAAGTTTGAAATCAGTTTATTTACCTTAAATTTAATTCTTTGGTGCTTTCCAAAACTGCCCATTACACTACATTAAACGCCACTCAGACAGTAAAGTTCTACTTAGGCTAATATGAGCATTTGCCGTATATTATAAGTATACTGTGAATTATATAGGCCTAGTCAAATGGGATCAAACAAAAATCAGTAAATCACTGTGCTTTCCAAGCTACAGTTTCGAATAGAACATACTGTGTCAGTCTGTCATTATGGCAGTGAAAGTTTTTTTTCTGAAGTATATACTTTTAATATTGGAGGAAATTTTCATTAATAGCAGTTGCAGAGTGTTAATAGTTATAGAGTTGTATGCCCAACTTAACTGCAGGTGAATCGTTTACATATAATTTGCATTAATTGTTCCTTCAATTTTTGTGTAATCTTACATTAATCACAGTTTTCTAGCCAATTCTCTGTCACTAAACTTTGAAAAAACACACTACATGCAGTTCAGAACTTGGAAGGGGTGTTCCACAAGTATGACTAACATATGATAACAAGCAGATAGAAGAAATTGACAGTGTTAAATTCTTGGGATTACAGCTTGATAATAAAGTCAACTGGGAGGAGCACAGCACGGAACTGCTGAAGCATCTAAACAAATCTCTGTTTGTAATGGAAATTCCGTCAGACATATGGGATATGAAAATGAAAACGCTAGCATACTATGCTTATTTTCACTGCATAATGTCATATGGTATTATTGTTTGTGGTAATTCATCAAGCCAAGCTAAAGTTTTCTGGGCACAAAAATGCAATAAGAGTTATATGTGGTGTGAACTTGAGAACAGCCTGCAGAGGCCCTGTTTTAGGAAAGTAGGGATAGTAAGTACTGCTTCCCAATATATTTATTGCTTAGTGAAAATTGTGATTAAAAATATATCACTTTTTGAAACCAACAGCTCAGTTCATGGAATCAATATGAGAAATAAGAGTGATCTTCACAAGGATTTAAAGTCACTTACTGTTGTACAAAAATCTGTACATTATTCAGGAACATTATCAATAACTTGCCAGCAGCCATAAAAAGCTTAACAACCAATGAAATTCGGTGTAAGAAAAGCCTTAGGGATTTATTGGTGGTCAACTCCTACTCCATTGATGAATCTCTCATTAGAACCAACTGCTTTGTGTGTGTGTGTGTGTGTATGTGTGTGTGTGTGTGTGTGTGTGTATTATTTTCGATTATTCCCTTTTGATAGAGCGATCGTACTTTGATTTCTTTGCTTCGCTTCATACGTTCACTGTGTTCTCTCTTGCGTTCTTCTGACCATCTTTACCCGTTCTGTTCTCCGTATGTCCTTGTTTAAGTGTGTGTTTCTTTATGATGTTTCTAAACTGTTCTCTATTGTTTATGTAGTCTTGTGTGAACCCCAGTTCTTTAACACACACACACACACACACACACACACACACACACACAATACTCTCTACACCATTTCAGTGCAGTAATGTGTTCATTGTAAATAAGTATTGCAGTAATTCTATTATATTTTTTTACCTTATATATATAAACTTTTTTAAAATTTTAAATTCAGCGCATTAATCAGCTCTTAGTAAATGAGTGCTGTAAAATGATCATTTCATATAGCTAGCATTTATTAAGAAAGAAGGAAAAATGACCATCATTCCACTTGGGACCTGTGGTAGGTACATTAGCTTATTTGTTTTAATTGTAAATATTTGTGATGTATTATTGTTTTTCGGGCATGTTCTACGTCCTGGAGGACCTCCTCACTATGGATCAGTTGGAATGAAGGTAAATCTAATCTAATCTAAAAAGTGGAGTATGTATTCTCATAAGAGCATTTGTCATGACAACAGGTGGGTTCTCTTTCTGGAGTCTTGAGTGACGAACTTCTTCCTAACCTTCCCCAACTTATCCATATTTCATCTCTGAAGAAGGAATTACAGTTTTAAATCTATCAGTAACATTTAGAATTTTGTCTCCTGAATGTGCTGCCCAGGTGTTGCCTCCTTGCAGATTATAGTTTTCCCACGTGAAAGTGTCATTTGATAAAAATCTAATGTTAACTTATGTATATAGGTAAACATAGGAGTGTGTCTGTTAGTATTGCTTAGTTGAAAAGTTGAAACACATCATTAATGGACTAACATTTAAGTGGAGCCATGACTTGAATCCGAATTGAACGTTTGCAGTATTTCTCATTATCGAGCTAGACTGTAAAGCTTCACATTAGTGAGTGACCTCATTACAGCTACCCATAAAGAATGAGCTGCTAATCCCAAGGAAATTTTTTGCCTTTTAACAGACAGACTTGAAAGAGCTAAGGCTGGAGGACAGTCTTTATCACACAGTTATTCTTTAGTTAGTTTCATGTTTCATGGACCATTTGCTCTCTGAGTTATCACCGTTTAAAGTTTCGGCCACTTGTATTTCCGAGGGCGATTAAGACGTAACTAAAGCATGCATGCTTTTACAGAATTTGAAGCAAAATAGTTAGTTTTGAAGCTAGAGCCTTGAAATTTTCACTGTTTTGTTCTAAATTAAACACTGAAACTGACAGAGCTACAAAATTTTTTTGAAAACAGCATAAAATTACCTTTCAAATGGTGGTGGGGGGGGGGGGGGGGGAGGGGGAAGAAATTGTTGGCGTTCTGAGTTGTAACAATTTTATATTGAAGTCAAAACAAGTTTTATCTATTCAAAACATATAGAATGGCTGTTTTAAGATTCAGAATGGTTATAACAGAGGTTATGAGATTATATAGAAGTAAAAGGCTTTAATACCATAATTTGCAAGATCAGCTACTTAAAACAGTAATTTATTAGTACATTTTTTTTTTGTTATGTATTTTTGAATTAGGACAAAGATTTTTTTTATGTAACTGAAGTTAAAGTCAAGAAACATACAACTTTTTTGGAGTCATGATAAGTGTTTTGAAGTTCAGATGAGGCAGTATTACTATGCAAGTATGCACCTTTAATCTGATTGTTTACAAACAGATGTGACTTCGTGATTCCTACCCACTGCCTCTTCCACATTACAATAATGGAAATTCATTTCTGGTGTTGTCAAGGAGGAACTTTTTCAGTTTGTTTCCTAATTTTATTTTGCTGTCTGTCAGAGATTGTATATCACTGGATAAATGGTAAAAAATTTTGCTTGCCACATTGTTCACCAGGTTTTGTGCTATAAAGACACTTTAATGTGACGTAATTAATGTCATGTTTTCTTCTGATATTATAAATTATATACAGCATTATTCCTTTTGAACTGTATTGGATTATTTACAACAAACTTTATGAGGTAATAAATATGCCTTGAAGCAACAGTCGGAGCTGGCCGGTGTGGCAGTGTGGTTCTAGGCGTTTCAATCTGGAACCGGGTGACCGCTACGGTCGCAGGTTCGAATCCTGCCTCGGGCATGGATGTGTGTGATGCCCTTAGGTTAGTTGGGTTAAGTAGTTCTAAGTTCTAGGGGACTGATGACCACAGATGTGCTCAGAGCCAAGTAGCAGTCAGAATGCCTAACTCTTTAAACTGATGTCTACTAAATAATCATGGCTGAGCATTAGTAGTTTCATCACTGTTTTTTACGTGTATGAAGAAATTTCAACAGTGTCAGGTTTGTTCCTTGTTGTCTTAATAATTGAAAGTGGTCCTACGAATATGTTTACTCTCTACTGGAATCATTCAGAAGTGTTGAATTTGCTTATGCAGCACTAGTCATATTTTCTTTTTAAATTTTATTTTAGCGTCAAGGTGGTGTGTTTCTGGTGGTATTTTTTTGTCTTCTCACTATACTTTTGTAAGGAACACTACCTCATGTTGCATTTGCTGTGATGTTTATTATCAGGCCTACTGTTTATAACAGCACGTGGAATTGCTCAGTCCCTGTGTCTCCCCTCCCCCCCCCCCCCCCTTCCTGCCCAGCCCCAATTTTTTTCTCTGGTATTGTGCTATAAAGTGTGTCTATTGAGGAAAAATTGAAATTGTTGCAGTTGTTATTATTATCTTCAGCCTGAAGACTAGTTTGATGCAGCCCTCCATGCTGCTCTATCCTGTGTGAGCCTCTTCATCTCTGAATGACTACTACAACCTACAGCTTTCTGAATCTGCTTACAGTATTTGTGTCTTGGTCTCCCTCGAGGATCCCCCCCACTCCCCTGCCCCCCGATGCACATGCACGTTTCCCCCCAGTACTAATGGTGATCTTTTGATGTCTCAGAATGTGTTCTATCAACCGATCCCTTCTTTTGGTCAAGTTATACCACAAATTTCTTGTCTCCCAATTCTGTTCAGCCTCATTAGTTACATGAATTGACTCATCTAATCTTCAACATTCTTCTACAGTATCACATTTCAAAAACTTCTACTCTCTTTTTGTGTAAGCTGTTTATCATCCGTGTTTCACTTCCATACATGGCTACACTCCAGACAAATGTCTTCGGAAAATGCTCCCTAACACTTAAATCTATATTTGAAATTAACCTATTTCTCTTCTTCAGAAATGTATTACTTGCCACCGCTAGTTTACATTTTATATCCTCTCTACAACGGCCATCATCAGTTATTTTGCTGCCCAAATAGCAAAACTCAACTACTACTTTAAGTGGTTTGTTTCCTAATCTGATTCCCTTAGCATCAACTGATCCAATTAGACTACATTCCATCATCATTGTTTTGTTTTTGTTAATGTTTGTCTTACATCCTTCTTTCAAGACATGTCCATTCTCCAAGCAACTGTTCTTCCAAGTCCTTTGCAGTATCTGACAGAATCACAATGTCATCGGCAAACCTCAGAGTTTTTATTTATTCTCCCTGAATTTTAATTCCTACTCCAAATTTGTCTTTGGTTTCCATTATTGCTTGTTCAATGTACATCTTGATTAACATCAGGGATAGGCTCCAACCCTGTCTCACTCCCTTCTGAACCACTGCTTCCCTTTCATACCCTTCAACCTTTATAACTGCTGCCTGTGTTCTGTACAGGTTGTAAATAGCTCTTTGCTCCTGTATTTTACCCCTGCTACCTTCAGAACTTCAAAGAGAGTGTTCCAGTCAACATTGTCAAACTCTTTCTCTAAGTCTGCAAGTTCTATAAATATAGGTTTGTAGGAAGAAAAGTTGCTACTCACCATATTGTGGAGATGCGTATTACATTCCATCCTGGATTTTCCATTGTTTGATAAATGTAGGTCTGCATTTCCTTCACCTATCTTCTAAGATAAGTTGTAGGGTAAGTACTGCCTCGTGTGCTCTTACATTTCTGCAGTATCCAGACTGGTCATGCCTGAGGTCAGCCTCTAGCAGTTTTTTCCATTCTTTGGTAAAGAATTCATGTTATTATTTTGCGGCCATGACTTATTAAACTGATAGTTCAGTAATTTTCACACCTGTCAGCAATTGCTTTCTTTGGAATGGGAATTACTACATTCTTCTTGAACTCCAACAGTATTTCACCTGTCTGGTACATCTTGCAGACCAGATGGAAGAGTTTTGTCATGGCTGGCTCTCCCAAGGCTATCAGTAGTTCTGATGGAATATCGTCTGCCCAGAGGCCTTGTTTTAACTTAGGTCTTTTAGAGCTTTGTCAGATTCTTCTGTCAGTATCATATCTCTCATCTCATGTTCTTCAATGTCCACTTCCCTTTCTATAATATTGCTTTCAAGTTCATCTCCTTTGTGTACATCCTCTATGTGGTGTCACCGCCAGACACCACACTTGCTAGGTGGTAGCCTTTAAATCGGCCGCGGTCCATTAGTATACGTCGGACCCGCGTGTCGCCACTATCAGTGATTGCAGACTGAGCGCCGCCACACGGCAGGTCTAGAGAGACTAACTAACACTCGCCCCAGTTGTACAGCCAACTTTGCTAGCGATGGTTCACTGACAAATTACACTCTCATTTGCCGAGACGATAGTTAGCATAGCCTTCAGCTACGTCAATTGCTAGGACCTAGCAAGGCGCCATTATCATTTGCTATTTATCTTGTGATGCATGTACTGTCAGACCAATGTTCACAAATTATGGATTAAAGTTAAGTATTCCAGAAGCTCCGTACTTTTTTTACTAGACTCAATTCCTTTAACTGTTCCAGACCTCACGCCAGCCTGCGTGAGCTTAAACGCGTACCTTTCGGCTATCTCCTAGTGGCTTGGCTGTCTTGCCAAGTCACAACACTCTATATATTCCTTCCACCTTTCAACTTCCCCTTCTTTGCTTTGGACTGGTTTTCCATCTGAGCTCTTGATATTCATACAGCAGTCTCTCTTTTTCCCAAAGGTCTCTAATTAGTTTTTGTACAGGTGGTAACTATTTGACCTCTAGCCATTCCTGCTTAGCCGCTTTACTCTTCCTGTCAGTCTCATTATTTAAATGTTTGTTTTCTCTTTCATCTGCTTCATTTGCTGCATTTTTAAATTTTCTCCTTTCATCAATTAAACTCAATATCTCTTGTGGTATCTGAGGATTTCTATTAGGCCTTGTGTTTTTACTTATTTGATCCTGTGTTGCCTTCACTATTTTATTTGTTAAAGATACCCATTCATCTTCTAAGTATTCCTTTCCCCTGTTCTAATCAACCGTTGCCTAATGCTCCCTAAATTCCCAACAACCTCTGGTTCTTTCAACTTATCCAACTCCCATCGCCTTAATTCCATTTTTTCCCCCCTCTCAGTTTTAGTCTACACTTCATAACCAATAAAATGTATTCAAAGTCCACATCTGCCCCTAGAAATGTCTCATTTTAAAATCTGGTTGTGCAAAAATACAACAGAATGTAGAGAATGCTCCACCGAACAATTTGAGGTAGGGAACTCGGGATCGGAGAAGCCAGCATAAAGAGATATGGAAGTAAACTTGTCTACTGCTTTGTCTAACGCTACTGTTTTCCAGCTTATTTACAATTAATATGCTTACAAGCTTACACATACTGTGCTGTTTATTTACAAGTGCAGCCTTTATTTCCTGCAAGGAAACAAGGAGAGTGAGTCTGATTACCAGGAATCCATGATGCTGATTTTGTTTACTTTACTCGTCCATAAGGTGGCTCTGTTGTATTGCATTTACATTGTCCCATGACGGAGTGTGTTGTGAATCAACAACTGATCCATTCATTACTCACTACTATTCAGAGACATACACTACAATACGATGGAGCAGTACCACTACAGTTTGTCATAACTCACTGACATGCACCTATGTATGGTGAAGTACATTGCAATGCTCTTGCTGCTGAAAGGCTGTACAGGGAAAAATTCCCTAACAGGCATCATCTGTCGTGACGAGTGTTCATTTCTTTCAATCGACGAATGCAGGACCTGGCAACAGGCCGACCACTCGCACACCCGATTTTGAAGAGGAGGTGATGGAACATTTTGCACTGGACCCCATTACAAGTATTAGTCATATTGCATGTGAAATGGGCACTGCACATACTGGCATGCAGCGATATGGTACGAATAACAGTTACACCCATATCATTCACGAGTCCATGCAATGATTGTGACTGACTTTGCATCTAGGGTTGCTTTGTGTCAGTGGTTGTTCCAACAATGGATTGATCGACCAGATTTCTGCCAAATCGTGCTGTTTACTGATGAGGTCTCATTTATCATGATGGTGTTTCAAGCAGCAGGAACAACTATATGTGGGATGAGTCACATCATCAAGTACGTTTTGCTGTGAATATCTGAACTGGCATTCTACATCTGCATCTACATGGTTTCCCTGCAGTTCACACTTAAGTGCCTGGCAGAGGGTTCATCGAACCATTTTTATGCTACTTCTCTACCATTCCACTCTCAAATGGCTCATGGGAAAAAGGAACACCTAAATCTTTACGGTCGAGCTTTGAGTTCTCATATTTTATTATGATGATCATTTCTCCCTACGTAGGTGGTGTCAACAAAATATTTTCGCATTCGGATGAGAAAGTTGGTGATTGAAATTTCGTAAATAGATCTCGCCACAAAGAAAACCGCCTTTGTTTTAGTGACTGCCACCCCAACTCACGTACCATATCTGTGACACTCTCACTCCTATTGCGTGGTAACACGAAACGAGCTGCCCTTCTTTGCACTTTTTCAGTGTCCTCCGTCAATCCTACCTGGTAAGGATCCCACACTGCACAGTAATATTCCAGCAGAGGACGGACAAGAGTAATGTAGGCTGTCTCTTTAGTGGGCTTGTCGCATCTTCTAAGTGCTCTGCCAACAAAGTGCATTCTTTGTTTCGCCTTCCCCACAATATTTTCTATGAGGTCTTTCCAATTTAAGTTGATCGTAATTGTAATTCCTAGATATTTAGTCGAACTGACAGCCCTTAGATTGTGCGATTTATCGTATACCCAAAATTTATCGGATTTCTTTTAGTATCCATGCGGATGACATTACACTTTTTTTTTTGTTTAGTGCCAATTGCCACTTTTCACACCATACAGAAATTCTCTCTAGATCATTTTGTAATTGGAATTGATTGTCTGATGATTTTACTAGACGGTAAATTACAGTGTCATCTGTAAACAATCTAAAGGGGCTGCTCATATTATCACCCAGATCATTTATGTAAATCGGGAACAGCAGAGGTCCTATGACACTACCTTGCAGAACACCAGATATCACTTCTGTTCTACTCGATGATTTCCATCTATCACTATGAATTGTGACCTCTGTGAGAGGAAATCACGAATCCAGTCACACAACTGAGATGATACTCCATATGCATGCAATTTGATTAGTAGTCACTTGCGAGGAACGATATCAAAAGCCTTCTGGAAATCTAGGAATATGGAATCGATCTGAGATTTCTTGTCGACAGTACTCATTACTTCGTGGGAATAAAGAGCTAGATGTGGTGCACAAGAACAATATTTTCAGAACCTGTGTTGTGTATCAATAAGTCATTTTCTTCAAAGTGATTCATAATGTTCGAGTACAGTATGTGCTCCAAAATCCTACTGCAAATTGAGGTCGGTGATATGGGTCTGTAATTCAATGGGTTACTCCTGTTTCCTTTATTGAATATTGGTGTGACCTGTGTTGCTTTCCAGTCTTTAGGAACAGACATTTCGTCAAGTGAGCTGTTGTATATGATTGCTAAGAAAGGCGCTATTGTGTCTGCATGCTCTGAAACGAACCTGATTGGTACCATCTGGACCGGAAGACTTGCCTTTCCTAAGTGATTTGAGTTGTTTCGCAACACCTAAGGTATCTACTTTTATGTCACTCATGCTAACAGCTGTTCTGAGATTTTAGCATTGTAGCCAACAATGTCATTTGGCCATATCTACTACATGGCCATCTGAATGGTCATTTGCACTTAAGGTTCATGCAGAGTTCTCTATATGAGTAGTTGGAAAACGTACCCTCGGCTGTTCATGAGAGGATGTGGATACAACATGATGGTGCACCACCTCACTTCAGTGTGAATGCCCACAATCATCTCAATGTTGTATTCCCTGGTCATTGGATTGGAAGGATAGGTCCTATTCTATGTCCTTGCAAGGTCATCTGACCTAAATCCCCTTGATTATTTCCTAAGGGTATATGTAAAGCTACCTGTGTATGAGGCCCCAGTGGATACAGAGATGGAATTAGTTTTCAAAATTGTAGCTGCCTGTGATGTGATACGAAACACAACAGGGATATTTGTCAGTGTGTGTCGGAATATTGTTCACCAGTGTCATGCTTGTATTGAGGTTGATGGTCATCAGTTTCAGCATATTTTGTAAGATGTAGTACAAATGGTATGTTCCTTGTGTCATTGATGATATTTACAGTTAACTGTAACTAATGTAGACAAAAAATTACACACTAATGTAATTTTATTCCTATTATCACCTGAAATGGGCTTCCCAACCCATGGTTCTCTACCTCAAATTGTTCAGTGGAGTATTCTCAATGTCCATTTAAATTTTTTTACGCTCTTACTGAAACACCCTGTATACTCAGTCTGAAACCTTCCAATGTCTCCAGGTCCCTTCCACATATACAGTCTTCTTTTATGATTCTTAAACCATGTGTTAGCGATGATTGAATTATGCTGTGTGCAAAACTCTACCAGTCGGCTTCCTCTTTCAGTCCTTTCCCTTCTTTTATGATTCTTAAACCATGTGTTAGCGATGATTGAATTATGCTGTGTGCAAAACTCTACCAGTCGGCTTCCTCTTTCAGTCCTTTCCCTCAGTCCATATTCAGCTAGCCTACTATTTTGCCTTCTCTTCCTTTTCCTACTATTTATTTCCAGTCCCCACTCACAATTAAATTTTCCTCTCGTTTAACTATCTGAATAATTTCTTTTATCTCATCATACATTTCTTCAGTCTCTTCATCATCTGCGGGGCTGGTTGGCATGTAAACATGTAGCTACAATGGTAGGAATAGGCTTCATGTCTGTCTAGGCTGTGATAATGTGCTTACTATACTGTCCATAGTAGCTTACCCAAATTCCTATTTTCTTATTCATTATTAAACCCACTCCTGCATTACCTCTGTTGACCATGTATTTATAACCCTGTATTCACCAGACCAGAAGTCTTGTTCTTCCTGCCACCGAACTTCACTAATTTCCACTATATCTAACTTCAGCCTATCTATTTCCCTGTTTAAATTTTCTAACCTACCTCTCCAATTAAGGGATCTAACATTCCACACTCCAATCTGCAGAATATCAGTTTTGTTTCTCCGAAAATAATCCGTTTTTAACAGTATAATATAATTGGATAGATAAAAAGTCTACTCACCAAGCGGCAACAGGGGAACGCAGTATAAAAAAAGGTTTTACTTACTCAAGCTTTTCTAACCATTGGCTCATTCTTCCAACAGAAGGAGTGAAGGGGAAGGAAGAGGAATGAAGGGAAATGAACTGGAGAAGTTAAAGAAAAGGGGTAGAGTCCAAAAAGTTACCCAGCACCCCATGTCAGCTGAGACTTATTGGATGGGATGAGATAACAACATCCTCCTGAGTAGTCTCTTCTCGAAGATCTGAATAGGGACTCTGTTACCTCTAGAATATTTTACCCAGGAGAATGCAAACATTATTTGACCATACAGTAGAGCTGATGTCCTTGGTAAAAATTATGGCTGTAGTTTCTCCTTGCTTTTAGCCGTTCACAGTACCAGCGCAACAGGGCTGTTTTGGGTGATGTTACAAGGCCAGATCAGTAATCATCCAGACTGCTGCCCCTGCAACTACTGTAAAGTCTGCCGCACCTCTGCAGGAATCGCACAGTTGTCTGGCCTCTCAACAGATTCTCCTTCATTGTGGTTGCAGCTTTGGCATGACTATCTTTATCATAGAGGCATGCAAGTCACCTTGCTGACAGCAAGATCCATGGCTCATGGGGCTTATTACTTCACAAGTATAGTCCAACTGTTGTGCATATTTATCTTTGGAAACTGTACAAGTTTCTTATTCTGTTTGTGTTTCATACACTCTCTGTCAGTATTTGTTAATACGAAAAATGCCAATTTCCACTGAGGTTCAGAGTCCATTGTAAACTGTAGGTTCCTTATAAATGAATGAGCATGTCAGTTCGACAGTAGAGTGAGGCAAGGACATACCGCCTCCAATACTACCTTGGCTAGGTAAGCACTGTGGCATTCAAACCAACTTTGGGTTGGTGACAGCTTCACATTCTTAAATAGACGTATAACATTCAAAAAAATTTTCATTTTTTGGTAAAAGTTACAGAATGTACAACCTCTTCCTACTTTGCTCTTCCTTGCATGTTTACTGTTTATTTATGATACTTGTGTATAATATGGATCAAAAGACTTGTTCACTACCTAAAATATGTTTACTGAAACTATGTTGCGCAACAATTTTTTTTTAAGATGAAAAGCATGTTAATATGTCAAAGTGCATTTAACCATTGAACCGACATAAACATTAGGCTATGATATAGGTCAGTATTTTACCAAACCTTTTTTGGCATTCACATTCATTGACTTAACCAATTCACAATGAAATATGAAATTCTCACATTTCAACCTAACTTAGACATCAGGCTATACCACTCATCAATCTGTCACCACAAACCAAGATTTCAAGAGGGGGGGATTCTAGTCACACTGAAGTCCATTTTAAGTTGTGTTAAGCAATGTGTAATGCTCTTTTGTTCACAGAATACATTGTGGCATTTGATGGTTACTACAAGACAACTACAAGAGAAAAATTCATAGCTGCTGCACTGAATAATTCTGGCATTGAAAACTGGAAGATACTGCCTCGAAACAACCCAGCAAGTGACTTCCCTAGTGATTTTGATGTAGTATTGGTAAGTGTGTGAATTAATATTCAGTATGTGAAATGTTAGCATTAACCATTTAGGCTAGATTAAACACATCATATTAAACGCGTCATTTTCTTGTAATGTATTCTACTATTCAAAAGTCAGTGGTTCTAATTATTTCTTACTAGGAATTAAATTAGTTTGCATTTTTGAAAAAATGCAGGTTTTAGATGGTTCAAAATTCAAGAGGTCGGCAGGAGAAAGTGTTAATCTTCAATTTAGTAAGGATTAAGCTGATAGCATCTGTTGTGTTCCTGAATTCACCACATTTTGGTGACCAGTATTTCCACATGCACCACTGAAAAGAACTCCTTGCTAAATGGACTGTTTTGTCTTATTGCATCTACATTCTTGTCTTTTATTGCATTTACAGTCTTGTTTTTGAATGTAACAAAACGTATAACATGCAGAGTCTCAAAAATGCTGTTTTGTATTAGTGCCTTCTGCTATAGGAGAATGTTTAGTATGAGTCATTGACTTTGACAAGAGACATAGGAAATATGCGACAAACACTGTAAACAATATGACAACGATAAAATGACGTTATTGGTGATTTTTTTTTCAAATGGTTAAGCTACAGATCAGTCTGTCAACATAAGCAGTTTTTTCCCTCATATTTGTTGGCTTTGCCAACTAACAACAAAACTGTGAGTATATGCACAAAAAGGTAATTTGACAGTAACCATTAACATTACCTAATTGGCCAAAGCTGATGACTGTTATTGAACTTCCCTCTTGATACGCACCTTGTTCCACTGGTCCCTTCAGTTGCTGTAGGCATTTGCTTATAGTGCAGTATAATTATTTATGTTGATACAATTTCAATGTGGCGCAGAGGGTGGTGACTTGCTTTTAATATCCAGAAATGTAAATTTGTGCTCTTCACGAAATGCAGAAATTGTCATTTGAGTACAACATCAGTGAGTCCCAATCATGATTAGTCACCTCTTATGAATAACAGTGTTTAACAATTTTTGGGGATGTAAAGTGGAATGATTACATAGATTCAGTTGTAGGATAGCAGGTGACAGACTTTCGTTCAGTGGTAGAATACAGGGAAGTAGCAATCAGTCTGCAAGGAGATTGCTTACAAAACTCTCGCATAAGCAGTCCTACAATATTGCTCAAGTTTGCGCGACTCGCCGACTAGGACTAACTGGTAATGTTTAACATATACGAAGAAACAGTACAAATGGTGAATAGTTTCTCATCCACGTGACAGTGTGTTGGAAATTATATATAAATTGAAGGTGGAGAAGGAACGAAAAGAAAAGAAAGGAAAGGAAAGGGATTGCTGCTGTCAGCTGCATCAGGAAATTACATGAAATCAATGACCCTGAATGGAAATGTGTACTGCATCAGGATTCAAACCTGGGATCTCCTGCTTACTGAGCAGGTACATTAACCACTGTGCCATCCATGATGCAGCATTGTCGCAACTGCGCGGACTATCTCAGCACACCTCATGGCCTATTCACATTCCCATCGAGCTCCACGTATCTGCAGTCTGTGCCCATTTCCTCCATGAAGAAGGCGGATCCATTGCTGAGCTAGGTGAATTAATTATGTGAATGCAAGGTGTCTGTTCTTTCGGATATGTCTGCCTTCTTCAGTGTGGATGCACAAATACGTCCGACCTCCAGTGGGAATCTCAGAGTCGCGAACATGGAGGAAATAGACAGGGACTGCAGGTAGGTGACGCTTGATGGGAGTGTAAATCGGCCGTGAGGTCTCCTGAAATAGTCTGTGCAGTGGTGATAACGCTGTGTCCCGGATGGTGTGGTGGTTAATGTGCCTGCCTAGTAAGTAGGAGACCCCAGGTTTGAATCCTGGTCTGGTACACATTTTCGTCCCTTGCCACTGATTGTGTGTAATGTCCCGATGCAGCTGACAGCAGGGATCCCCTCCCTTTCCTTTCTTCCCCTCTCCACTTTCAATTTACATATAATGTATCACAGCTGTGGATTGTGTGTGGTGTCTGTTCTTTTGGACATGTTTGAAAGAACAGACAATACGCTTTCATATAATGTCATGGAAATACTAAATAAGTGACTTAGCATACTCTTGCAACCGTATGCCAACTATTCTACGAAAACCTACTTATAAAGTTTCAAGAACTACCATTAAGTGAGGAATCTATGAATTTACTACTTCCTTATACTTACCATTCCCTTATGGACCACAGAGACAAGATTAGACTAATTACAGCATGCACAGAGGTGCTAAAGCAATCATTAATCCCAAGCTCTGTAAATAAATGGAACGTAGAGGGTCACCAATGTATGAATCAATGGAAAGTATCCTCTGTTTTGCACTTCATGTGGCTTTCAGAGTATAAATGTAGGTGTAGTTGTTTCATTGTATATTAGAGGAGAGATTAAAGTTCTAGAAGAGATAATAAAGATGTTGGAAATTTGTGGATGAAACAATTGCATAAAATAAGGAGAAGGCAACACTCACCTATGTGCGTGGAAACACATAACAGAAAACAGAATCCACACTAGTTTTCAAGCTCTTGCTCTTTTTCTAGCAAAAATACACACATTCATGCACACAACCACACAGGCATCCTAATGTATACTCCCTTGGCCATGATGAGACTAATTATTGAAAGCAGTTGCCTGGGCTGATGTAGGTGGAGAGGGGGTATAGACACATGAAGCAAGGAATGGCAGTGAGACAGAGGTAGGTGGACCATTTGGCAGATGAGTCATTGGCTGCACAACAAGACTGGAGAAGTTCACAGGGTGGAGCATTTAAGTGGTGTAGAGGGGAGAATTGAAAAACAGAACAACATCCATTCCCTAAGATGAGGGATCTACTTCCCAAAATCCTACCCATATCAACAGAATAGTGTCCTACTGCTCACACTACAGAATACCCTTGTCGATCCCCATTCCAGTCCTGCTGCCAATCTTGCACCCCACGGTTCTTCCCCTTTTGGTTGACCCAGGTGCCAGACCTGTCCCATAAATACACCAGTCACTTCCTATCACAGTCCAGTCACAGGCATTTCCTACCCAGTAAAAGGTATGGCCATGTGTGTGATGTATCAGCTACGTTGCAATTCCTGCACAGCATTGCATGTGGACATGACAAGTAACCAACTGTCTTGTGTGTACGAATGACCACTGCCAGGTTGTGGCAAATCACAGACTTGATCCTCCAGTTTCTGAACGTGCTGCACACAACAAAACAAATTACTACAACAGCTACTTGACTATGCGGGCCAGCTGGATACTCCCTTCCAGCACCGGATTCCCTGAACTACACAGGTGGGAATTGGCTCTCCAGCATATCCTGCACTCTCACAGTCCCCTTGGAAAAAGTCCACTAACCTGTTTCCCACTGACTCACCTAACCTTTTCCTTCACTCCTCTGTCCACATCACTCCTTTCCCACCCTCTCCTACCAGTCTTCCCCACCCCCATGCGGTCACCCACCATCCCTCCCCCTCTTTCAGTCCCTCCCTTTCTCTCTCCCCTCTGTGTCTCCTTCATACACTTTCCTGTCATTTTTTCCCCTCTCCTGCTCTCCCTCACTCTATATCCCCTATCCTCTGAACTCCTTTCATCTTGTACAGTACCGAGCGAGGTGGCGCAGTGGTTAGCACACTGGACTCGCATTCGGGAGGACGACGGTTCAATCCCGCGTCCGGCCATCCTGATTTAGGTTTTCCGTGATTTCCCTAGATCACTCCAGGCAAATGCCGGGATGGTTCCTTTCAAAGGGCACGGCCGACTTCCTTCCCCATCCTTCCCTAATTCGAGCTTGTGCTCCGTCTCTTATGACCTCGTTGTCGACGGGACGTTAAACACCAATATCTTCCTCCATCTTGTACAGCCACTGAGTCATCTGTCAAAAGACCTGCATCACTCTACCTTGCTACCCCCTCCTTGCCCCTTGCATACTTCCATACTCTCTCCCCACCTCCTTCATCCCAGGCAGGAGCAGCTTTCAATAATCAGCCTCATTATGGCTGCAGGAGTGTACGTTTGGGTGTCTGTGTAGTTGTGTGTGAAAATGTGTGAAGTTTTACTAGAAAATGGGCAAGAGCTTGAAAGTTGGTCTGAACACTGTTTTCTGCTAATGTGTTTCTATGCTCCACACATCAGTCATCAGTAGGTGAGTTGTTGCCTTTTCCTTATTATACATACTGAATGAAGTTCATGATTGCAGTTAACACATGAGCAATAGAAACAACTGACAAGGAGAAAAGCATACAGAAATTGTTAGATGGGAGATCAAAAAAATATAATTCAATCTGACGGTAAGTTACCAATTGTGAAGTAGAAGGTCCAGAGGTTAGACACATGGAAATACAGACCAATATAATTTACACTAATTTTTGTAGAATTGCGGAACATGTGTTATGTTTACATATGACTTCTGAAGAGTGAACAACTGCTCTGTAAGAATAAAGATTAGTTGTGGAAATGCCATTCATCTGAAATGTTTGTTGCAGGGCAGTAATAAATATGTAATTCTCAATGAGAAGTTAGAAACATCAAGTGTAGTGCAAACAAATGTGATCGGGTCATTAGTTTTCACAACATAAATAAACAGTTTGATGAGTAATGTCAGCAACTCTCAGGGACTGTTCATGGACTATGCAATTGCACAATGGGAGGTCTGATCATTAGAAAAGTGTTGGAAAATGCTGAAAGATCTGCAGCTGGTCAGTGGTTGATGCATAGGCCGGGAGATGGTGCAAAACACACACAAATGTAATACCTTGGAAGTACATGATATGTAAGTAATTACCGTATTTACTCGAATCTAAGCCGCACTTTTTTTCTGGTTTTTGTAATCCAAAAAACCGCCTGCGGCTTAGAATCGAGTGCAAAGTAAGGGGAAGTTCTGAAAAATGTTGGTAGGTGCCGCCACAACTAACTTCTGCCGTCGAATATATGTAGCGCTACACAGGCATGCTTCGCAGGCACAAAGATAAATACTGTAGCCAAAACCTCTGCATCAGTAAATAAATTAAAAAAAAGGTGGAAGCCGAGCTTTTTTCTCCGCCCCGAGTTTCGACCATTGCATTTTCATACATTATCCAACGAAGTAAGTACAAATTCCGTATTGTTCATCTTCGAATGTGGCAGCATTTCAATGTACTACGAAAATCCGACTGGGGGTGTTTGTCAATATGGCCAACTCTACGTTCTGAATTTTTTCCTACATGTGAGAAGAGATGGTTGCAGATAGGAACTTTTATGAATTGTGAATCACATGCAGTATTCTCTTCACCATAAGAATAATACGAATATAAACATTTTGCCATGTATTCTTTCATGTTTGCTGCTATCTCATTTAAATCCTGTCTGCCTAATAAACTACGAAACTAGAGTGAGACAACAGCAAACGCGGAAGAATATACATATCATGTCATGTTTATATTCATATTATTCTTATGCCTAATAGTGATACCGTCAGAAATGAAGCACGACAATTGACTAGATTTTTAAATCTAAGACGACTCTAATTTCTGTGCAGAATGTAATGTACGAAAGAGTCGTCTGCAAAGATTTTCAAATGGAGAAAAATTTTCGCTAAATTCTCATTCAGAACATCTTCTATCATATGCAGTCTATTATTTGGTTCTTGTTGATCATTATCAAAGAAAGCAGCAAAGAAAACAAATAGCAGTCTCTTGCCATTGTTTCGCTAATGAGACGATTCCTTTTTTTTTTAATTGTAAGCGGCGGTAGCGTGCACAAAAGCAAGCCATGCCGCGAGCTGCGGCAGGTCATAAACACTCATTATCAGAATGCGACAAACAATGCATGACACAGTACAATAATGCATTTTCAGCTTAGAGTAAGGTACAGTGAAGCGACTCTAACAGCCTCTCCTGTACAAATGTCAACCTCACCTACCCGAGTTGCAGCTAAGGATTGCTGCACGGTACACCCTGTTATTGCTAACGAGGCTCTGACGACCGAGTGTTTCCCGGGATAAGGAAACGCCCCCTATCAAGTGCCAACGGTCTCAAAGAGAGCGGATGAGCGGATAGAGGCAGGGCACTCTCTTGTCCTTGGAGTGAGAAATTGCTCCTAAAGGCGGAAGAACTTCACAGTCAACGGCATAGGATGGAGAAGGCAACGGGAAACCACTCCATTAAAGATCACTCAAGATATCCCAAGAATCAGTAGCGCACCATGCCAGAATCTTCTGTTAAACATAAATCCGGAGTAATAGTCCCCCAATCGGATCTCCGGGTGGGGACAATGGAAGGTCAGGCAAAGTTGAAGAATACACTAAAAATAGCAACATGGAATGTAAGAACACTCCTCCAATGCGGGAAATTAGAGAACCTCAAACTAGAGATGGACAGAATGGGAACAGACATAATAGGAATATCTGAGATGCGATGGCCTGAACCAGGAGACTTCAGATCAGGAAATTATCGTATCATTCATACAGGTACTAACCAAGGAACAACTGGAATCGGTGGAGTTGGAATAATTCTAAAAGGAAAACTCGGGAATCTAGTCACAGGATATGTGCAATTTAACTCTAGGATAATACTAGTCAAAATTGGAACCAAACCAAAGAACACGGTAATAGTACAAGTCTATATGCCGACATCGGCAGAAGAAGACGATGTAATAGAAACAGTGTATGAAGACATCAACAAAGTTATAAATTATGTTAAAGGTGAAGAGAACTTAATTATAATGGGAGATTGGAATGCTAGTGTTGGAGAAGAGAAAGTTGACGGAATTGTAGGGAAATATGGTCTAGGAGATAGAAACGAAAGAGGAAGCCGGCTAATTGAATTTTGTGCCAAAAACAAGTTGGTCATAGCGAACTCCCTTTTCAACCACCATAAAAGAAGAAGGTACACGTGGAAAGCCCCAGGAGATACTAGAAGACACCAAATCGACTATATATTAGTAAAATCGCGTTTTAAAAACCAAATCAAGGATTGCAGAAGCTACCCGTCTGCGGATATTAATAGTGATCACAACCTTGTAATGATGAAATGCTTACTCAAACTCAAGCGATTAGAGAGAAAAACGAACAAAGTATGGAACAGAGATAACCTAAAGTCTGAAGAACTAGTGATCCCTTATGCACGGAAAACTGATGAGATGGCATCAAACATTATTCCCGGGAGTACTAACGAGGAGTGGAAACAAATCAAAGAAGGCATACATAAAGCAGCAGAAGAATTTATTGGGAAAGCCAAACCTGTAAACAGGAAAGAGTGGATAACACCTGAAATAATTTGTCTAATGGAAGAAAGAAGACTATACAAAAATGCCTCTGACGAGCAAAGCGAAAACAAATATAGAAAGCTTAGAAACCAAATAAACAGAGAATCTAGGAAAGCAAAAGAAAATTACCTCAACAGCATTTGTAAAGAGGTGGAGGAAAACATGGTTAAAGGAAAAACTGACTTGGCCTACAGAACAATAAAACAAAACTTTGCTAAACGGAAAGTAAAATCTTCAGGAACTATAAAGAACAAAGAGGGCAAGGTACTATTTGGATATGACACGCTGAAGAGATGGCAAGAATACATTGAAGAGCTATATCAAGGAGACCCTCTAACAGATAATATGATAGAATTAAGCGAAGAAGTAGAGAAAGAAGAACTAGGGGACACAATTCTGAAAGATGAATTTGAAAAAGCACTAAAAGAACTACCAGATAAGAAAGCGGCAGGTGTTGATGATATACCTTCTGAACTAATTAAGAAATCAGGAGACAAAATGAAAGCTACATTACTGCAACTCATACAGAAAATATACAAAACAGGTGAAGTTCCTGAAGACTATCAGAAATGCATCATATTCCCCATACCTAAGAAAGCATCTACTATGGACTGTGAAAACCATCGAACACTCAGTCTTCTTTCACACGCATCAAAAATTCTAATAAGAATAATTTTGAAAAGAGTTGAAAACCAATTGAATAGCACTCTAAGTGAAGATCAATTCGGTTTTAGAAGCGGTGTAGGGACGAGGGAAGCAATCTTATCTTTAAGACTAATAATTGAGAAACAAATTTCCAAAAACAAACAAGTATTTATAGCCTTCGTAGACCTCGAAAAGGCATTTGACAATGTTGTATGGCCAGAAATGTTTAGAATTCTGAAGAAGGCTGGTCTGAAATATAATGATAGAAGGATAATCTTTAAAATATACCAAAATGAAACAGCCTTAGTTAAGAAGGAAAACAAAGAAGAAACAGCAAGAATAAGGAAAGGAGTGAGACAGGGATGCCCACTATCTCCAGTAATTTTCAACGCATATATCCAAGAAGCAATAGACAAAATAAGAGAGAATATTGAAGTAGGAATAAAACTTAACGGAATGAAAATAGATATGTTGCGATATGCAGATGATATCGCCATAATTACAGAAAGGAAAGAAGATTTAGAAGCCGCACTCAATGAAATGGAAAACATCTTAAAAGAACAGTATGGAATGAAAATAAATAAGAAAAAGACTAAAGTGATGGTGAGTGGCGCCCTGAACTACAATGAACCCATACGAATAACAATAAAGGGAGAGAAACTAGGGCAGGTTACAGAATTTAACTACTTAGGTAGCAAAATAACAGCAGATGGAAGGAGCAAAAGTGACATTAAAAACAGAATACAACTTGCCAAAATAGCATTCAATGGAAAAAGAAACTTACTGACGAGTAGAAATGTTAGTTTAGACGTAAGAAAGAGAGTCATGAAAACCTATGTGTGGAGTACAGCCCTTTACGGATGTGAAACTTGGACTTGTGGAAAAGAAGAAAAGAGAAGATTAGAGGCATTCGAAATGTGGTGCTACCGGAGAATGGAAAAAATCAGCTGGCGAGACAAGGCTACAAACGAAGATGTCCTCAGAAGAGTGAAAGAAAACAGATCTCTTTGGCGAAATATACAGAAAAGAAGAATAACCTTCATAGGTCACATTTTACGGCATAACAATTTCATTAAGAGAATATTAGAAGGAATCATTGAAGGAAGAACTCGCCGAGGACGACCTAGATTAAGCTACATTCAACAAGTAATAAATGACATCGGGTGCCAGACCTATGCAGATATGAAGAAGAAAGTTGACAAAAGAGCGGAATGGCGTGCTGCTGCCAACCAACCTGTGGGTTGATAACCGAAGAAGAAGAAGAAGCTTAGAGTGACGTAAACACCTATATAACAAAGAGAACGGCACTTATCAGATCAAAGAAAAATAAGCAATCAATTCAAACCAGACGAAGCACGTGAAAATGGAAGGGTACCCGTATAAATACGGACGGAGCGCCTGACGCATAGCAAACCTGGTAAAGCTTAACTGCTAAGCTTACTACTCGAACCAAACTACTGTAGCTGTATCGTCATTCATTCGACCTAAATTGTGTCTCATATTACTATGGACCAACTTTGTTTCGATTTGGAGGTGCGGCCTAAAACTTTTCTCTCCCCTTGAATTTCGAGTCTCAAATTTCAGGTGCGGCTTAGATTCGGAAAAATTTTTTTTTCCTTGATTTCGAGTCTCATTTTTCTGGTGCGGCATAGATTCGAGTAAATACGGTACTAATATAATGGCACAGGCATCCCAGAACCACCTCTGCTCCCTCCTAAAGATACGACTACTCTGCAGTCCCTACACCATAGTCACATCTTTGACATTGAATCACTTGCTCTCCAGCACCTGGAGGGGCATTCCAGATACCACCTCCATAAGTTATCCAATCTGCTGCCTCGGGGCACCACTATTCAACCCCTGTCATACCCACGGTGTTCCTCCTCATCCACCTCTCATAGCAGCTAAACCCTACCTAGCTGACCTTTTCAACTTGCCACATCCCTCAAAAATTCCTAACAACTCTCCACCAAATCTAGAGCCAAAACATTCCCACAGTAATGTTGTTAATCTTTCCACAAAAACCCTCAGCTCTGCAGAAGTTTCTGTCATATCCAAAGACCTCACCTTCTGCTCCACACCCAAATTTAACCATGCTGGACTTGTCAAAACCTACTCTCTTTCTCCCAATCTGTGCAATGGAAGCATTTCTTTGCCACCACCCTAATTCCAACATTGAACCCTGCCTATTCCAGTTCATACCACCATACAGCCATGATTCTCCCCCCCCCCCCCCCCCCCCCATCTAACCACCTGCTGGTCACCTCCTAGGAATTCTTTACCTCCAACGTGGTCTCACCATCTTTCCCCAGGTCCCTTCTTCAGACCACCAACCTTTCAACAGAAGAAAGGACAGCATACACAACCATAAAACAAACCCTTGTATAATCATCCTACCTTCAGACAAAGGTTCCACCGTTGCTGTTATGAATCACAGTGATTACCTGGCAAAAGGCCCCTGCCAATTATCTGATTCCTCCACCTATAAACTCTGCCAGAGTGATGCTATCCCAGAAGTACAACACAAACTCCAGTCTCTGCTTAAAGCCTTGGGCACTTCCCCATAACATCTTCCCTGAATCCATTTCCCTCCTCACCCCTATGACACCTCGCATATCCACCTTCTACATGCTCCCCAAAATCCAACAATCTTGGATGTCTCATTGTGGCTGGTTACTGTGCCCCCAATGAAAGAATTTTGGCCATCATTGACCAACACATCCAACCAATTGCCCATAATCTAGCCTCCCACTCAAGACACCAACCACTTCCTTCACCATCTCTCCACTAACCCCACCCCTTTATCTCCTGGATCCGTGCACAATGCGTTGACACCACCTCCCTATACAGCAGCATTCCTCATGCCCATTGTCTTACTGCTATTGAACACTACCTTTCCGCAATGCCCTTATGACTCCAAACCCACTACGACATTTCTCATAGACCTTACCAACTTTATCCTAATCCACAACTACTAATCATTTGAAGGGGAGGTATATAAACAAATCAGCGGCACAGCTAAGGGCACCCACATGGCACCCTCCTATGCCAACCTTTTTGTGGGGAATCTAGAGGAGACCTTCCTAGCCTCCCAAAACACCAAACCTCTAGTCTGATTCTGGTTCATTGATGATATCTTCATGATCTGGACTCAGGGCCAAGGCACTCTATCTTCGTTCCTTCACAATCTCAACACAATCTGTCCCATTCTCTTCACATTGTCCTCCTCAACCCAGTGTGCCACCTTCCCAGATGTTGACCTCCTCCACTCTGATGGCTCAATCTGCACCTCTGTCCACATTAAACCCACCAACCACCAACAGTACCTGAATTTTGACAGCTGTCATCCCTTTCCCACCAATAAGCCCCTCCCATACAACCTGGCTGCCCAGGGATGGTGTATCTGCAGTGACAAGAACTCCCGTGCTCAATATGGTGAGGGTATCACCAAGGCCTTTACGGACAGGCACTGCCCCCCAGATCTAATCTGCAAACAGCCCTATAAGTTCAGGTCCCATTTTGTGGTTTAACTTTCCACTTTACAAATTCTACAGAAGTGCAGGCTATATGGGGAAAGATGCCTTGCGTGGTGCATGAGTTATCCATAGTGCCCTTAGATTCAATCTCCAGAACCTCTTGTCATGGCTTTGCATCTCCACTTGCAGTTCAACTATTTGGGCGAGGACACTTTCTGGGGTATGTCATCTTCTTCTGTTGTCCGCTGTCATCTTTTGCCCTCATGACAGTATTGGATTTCTCTGTGCCAGTAGCCATCCATTGGGTGGGGCCGTCATATACCCATTTGGCCATTTGGTGGCAGCCCCCTGAGATAACAGGGATTGTACTGCCGATGCCTGAGCTGAAAACTCCCCATGTATGCCAAAGAATAGAAGCCTGTCTTCCTGGGGCATCAGGACTCTTGCCAGGTGGCCTTTGCTGTGGCTGGGTGGTGCCAGTGGGGAGAGCCCCTGATCAGAGTCGGTGCCATCAGGGCAGATGACCTGCAATGAAGCAGACTAAGTCATCTCTTGCTGGTGACTGTACGGCACCAGCAGTCTCTAAAAGGGCAAGATCGAGTACAATGATGACAGATATGACTCTAAATCATTTCCCTCAATCGCTACAGCATGGGAGGAACGTAGGGCTACAGAAAGAAGAGAGCCATGTTCGCCTCGGTATTTAGTCTGTAGCAGAATGGACAGGGACTCGCTTTCTACCTATGAAGCCTCAGTCTTTTGTTGAACATCTTGAGGATAAGTTTGGGGGTGACAGTGCTGTCCAAGATGAGAAGCGGGGCAGTCTTGATTCAGACAGCATCCCCAGCCCAATCCCGGGCGTTACTCACCTGTGACCGTTTGGGTGATACTCCTGTTTCTGTCACTCCCCATAAAAGCCTCAACATGGTCCACGGGATTATTTTCCATCACGACCTCCTCTTGCAGTCTGACGATGAGCTCAGCACCAATCTAGAACGCTGGGGTGTTCATTTCATCCGGCGCGTTTATAGGGGACCCAAAGACATTAGGTTTGCTACTGGTGCCTTCATCTTGATCTTTGAGGGTGATTCATTACCTGAAAGGTCAACGTTATGGATTACCACTGTGACATTAATCCATAGCGGTGCTTTAAGTGCTGGAAACTTGAGCACATGTCTTCCTGCTGCACTTCCAATGCCACCTGTCAAGACTGCGGCCGTGCACTGCATTCAGATACTCCCTGTGCGCCTCCTCCCACTTGTATCAACTGCGGAGAGCAGCCCTCCCCCTGCTTACTAGACTGCACAGTACTCCAAAAGGAGCAGAAAATCATGGAGTAAAAGACCCTGGTCTGGTTGACTTAGCAAGAGGCTAAACATAAATCTGAATGATTACACCCGGCTCGGTTGACATACACACACACTGCAGCTACATTACCATCGCCATCACAAGTACCAGTCATACCACACTCTATGCCACGAAAAGTGGGCCCTCTGTGCCTCCAGAATACATCTGATCTTTGGTGGTAAGGGGAAAATCTCCTTCCATTGCTCCCAAAGTAGGTACTTTGGGAGCAAGTCCTCCCCAAATGCAGGGGACATCAGTCCCCTCCCCTCAGCTGGAGAAGCAACACCTTCTCCAGCTCCTCGTGTGGAAGAGGTCTCTTGGGACCCTCTCTCCCAAGGTCTCCACTAATGCCACAGCAGACACTCGCCAGTGGCTAAAGGAGCCAAAAGCTGCTGGACGAAGAGCTTCATGGTCTTCCTCCATGCCTGAAGCTACTTCAGAGAAGTCCTCCCAGCAAGCCCCTAAAGAGAAACAAGAGGACAAGCAAACAAAGAAGTCTGCTAAGAAAAAGAACCCTCCGGTGGTCCCAGTACCACCACTTCCTACCAGTTCTGCACCTGCAGATGAGGTGGAGATCTCAGTGTCCCCTGAGGACCTGGATCTCACTGATGCCTCATCCGCAATAGGAATGGATGCAAATACTCAGTCGGTGGCAGCAGATGACCTTGAGGAATAACCTGCCTCCTTGCATTCTTCATGCCTTCCCAGCCTCATGATAACATTATTCTCCAGTGGAATTGCTGCGGTTTTATCCACCACCTGGCTGAGCTACGGTAACTGTTAAGCTTTACACCTGCTTTCTGCATTGCCCTCCAGGAAACCTGGTTCCTGGCAATGCAGACCCCTGCCCTCCGTGGCTGTAGGGGATATTGCAAGAACCATAGCGACTATAGCAGTGTCAGGTGGAGTTTGTGACTATGTCCTGAACTCAGTATGCAGTGAACCCGTGCCTTCAAACCCCTCTTGAAGCTGTGGCTGTCAGGATAAGGACGACACAGGAAATAACTGTCTCCAACAAATATCTTCCTCCAGATGGTGCACTACCCCTGAACGTATTAGCTGCACCGATTCAACAACTCCCTAAACCTTTCCTACTTTTTGGGAGATTTTAACGCCGATAACCCCTTGTGGGGTGGCACTGTGCTTACTGGCCAAGGTAGAGATGTTGAAACTTTCCTGTCTCAACTTGACCTCTGACTCTTAAATACTGGGGCCCCCACACATTTCAGTGTGGCTCACGGCACTTACTCGGCCATTGATTTATTCCTCTGACCCCTTTCCCATCGTCCTGTCACTCCCCAAGTGCCATTCCCCAGGACGTCTACTAAGATGGGCTTTAAACAAGGCAGACTGGGAAGCTTTCACTTCTGCTTCACTATTGAATCTCCCCTACATGGTACCATTGATATGGTAGTTGAGCAGGTCACTAGATTGATTGTTTCTGCGGTGGAAAACATGATCCCTTGAGTTCTTTAGGGTGCCCCCGGCAAAAGTCAGTACCTTGGTGGTCGCCGGAAATTGTTGAATCCATTAAAGAGCGTCGGCGGGCTCTACAGCGACATAAGCAGCATCCTTCCCTAGAGCAGCTAATTGCTTTTAAATGGCTCAAGCATGCCTGCATTCAACAGCTTATAAAAAGATGGAAACAGGCGTGTTGGGAGAGGTACGTCTCGACCATTGGGTACCATGTGTCACTTTCCCAAGTCTGGACGAAGATCAGACGTGTTTGTGGATACCAGACTCCGACTTGTGTTCCTGGCATTAGCCTCAATGGCGTGTTATCTACTAACACAAACACAATTGCCAAGCACTTTGCTGAGCGCTGTGATTGAGCCTCCGCATCAGAGAATTATCCCCCAAAATTTTGTACCCTCAAACAGCGGATGGAAAGGAAAGCCCTCTCATTCACTGAATGTCACAGTGAATCCTATAATGCTCCATTTTGTAGAGTAGGAGCTCCTCAGCACCATTGCACATTGCCCCGTCACAGCTCCTGAGTCAGATCGGATCCAGAGCCAGATGATCAAATATCTCTTGTCTGACTACAAGCGACATCTCCTTGTCATCTTGAACCAGATCTGGTGCAGTGGCGTCTTTCCATTGCAATGGTGGGAGAGCACCATCATTGCAGTGCTCAAACCTGGAAAAAACCTGCTTGATGTGGATAGCTATTGGCCCATCAGCCTCAGCAATGTTCTTTGTAAGCTGTTAGAACGTATGGTAAATCAGCAGTTGTGTTGGGTCCTGGAGTCACGTGGCCTAATGGCTCCATGCCAGGGCAGTTTCTGCCAGGGTCACTCTAACATTGACAATCTAGTTTCCCTCGAATCTGCCATCTGAACAGCCTTTTCCAGACGCCGACACCTGGTTGCCATCTTTTTTGATTTATGGAAAGCTTACAACACGACCTGGCAACATCATATCCTTGCCACATTATATGGGTGGGGTCTCTGAGGCCCACTCCTGATTTTTATCCAGAATTTCCTGTTGCTCCATACTTTGTGTGTCCAAGTTGGTGCCTCCCATAGTTCCCCCCATATCCAGGAGAATGGGGTCCAGCAGGGCTCTGTATTGAGTGTATCTCTATTTTTAGTGGCCATTAATGATCTAGCAGCAGCTGTCAGGCCATTGGTCTCACCTTCTCTGTATGCAGATGACTTCTGCATTTCGTACTGCTCCTCCGGTACTGGTGTTGCCGAGTGGCGGCTACAGGGAGCCATCCACAAGGTGCAGTCGTGGGCTCTAGTTCACGGCTTCCGGTTTTCAGCCTCGAAGTCGTGTGTCATGCATTTCTGTCGGCGTCGTACCATTCATCCGGAACCAGAACTTTACCTTAATGACGATCCACTCACTGTAGTGGAGACATATCGATTATTTGGGCTGGTTTTCGACACCCGATTGACATGGCTTCCTCATCTTCATCTGCTGAAGCTGAAGTGCTGGCAGCACCTCAATGCCCTCTGCTGCCTGAGCAAACCAATTGGGGTGCAGATCGCTCTATGCTGCTGCCGCTCTACAGAGCCCTTGTTCAATCCTGAATTGACAATGGCAGTGTGGTTTATGGTTGTGCTTACTTGACCCATTGCACCAATGTGGCGTTCAACTGGCAATACCGGGACCAAGAATTAGTTTACACTGACTGCTCGATGGCTGATATTCACGTTGGCTTCGCGTGTGGAGGACATATTGAACAGCACTCCTTGCCATATGGCTGCAGTGTTTTCACAGCAGAGCTGGTGGCCATTTCTCATGTCCTTGAGTGCATCTGCTCATGCCTTGATGAGTCTTTTCTTCTCTGTACTGACTCCTTGAGCGCCCTACAAGCTATCAACCAGTGATACCCCTGCCATCCTTTGGTAGCAACCATCCAGGAGTCAATGTATGACCTGGAACGGTCCAGCCTTTCCATGGTGTTTGTGTGGACCCCAGGCCACGTCAGAATCCCAGGAAATGAACTTGCCGACAGGCTGCCCAAACATGCTACACGGAAACCGCTTCTGGAGATCGGCATTCCTGTAACTGATGAGCAGTCATTATTATGCCGCAAGGTTTTTCAGCTTTGGGAGACGGAATGGCATAATCTCAGTATGCACAATGAACTGCGTGCCCTTAAGGAGACTACGAATGTGTGGAAGACCTCCATGCAGGACTCTCACAGGGACTCCGTGGTTCTCTGCCAGCTTCACATTGGCCATACGTGGCTAACATATGGCTACCTCCTCCGCCATGAGGACCCTCCTCGGTGTCACTGTGGCTCATATATTACTGTCGTCCACGTCTTGCTGGTCTGCCCACTTTTAGCCGCTCTGCGATAGACTTTTAACCTTCCTAGCACCCTACCTTCGGTGTTGGGCGCCGCAACAGCAGATTTAGTTTTACATTTTAATTTGTGAGGGGAGGTTTTTATCGTACCATCTAAGGGCAGGCATTTAGTCTTCTATCTGAGATCGCCACCCTCCCTCCATTTTAACTCTGTTGCACTTTCTTTGCATTTGTTTGTCTTGGTGGTCATCTTTTCCCTATATGTGTTCATCTCGCCTTGTCTTTTTGGGGTGGACATTTTAATGTGTTGCAGAGTGGCTGGCTCATCCTCTTTCATTATTGTAATCAACCAGCCCAGACCATATGCTCTGTGGTTTTAATGCCTTCTTCCACTTTTCCTTGTGTTGTATGTTTTCCCCGTTTTCTGTTTGTTCCATTCGTTTTCTCTTTAGGTGTGGTGTTTGGTGTTTTTATACCTTGCACCTTGCTTGTGTCAGGAAAAAGGGACTGATAACCCTGTAGTTTGGTCCCTTTATACTCCAAACCAACCACTTCCTATTCCAGTCTTGTCCATGTTTATCCTACCCTATCATGGCCCAGGTCACCTGTGAAAGCAGCCATGTCATTTACCAGCTCTGCTGCAATGATTGCACAGCTTTTTATGAGGGTCATTCAAATTAAACCTGGTCAGTGCATCTACCTTTGCCTTACACTTAAGATGGCACGATGTAATTGCGGGTATGATGGGGCGATCTATTGGTAGAGAGACCGACGCTTGCGCACTGTTTGATGTTGCATAGCGCCAGTGTGGTTTCACGCCGAAGAGAAGGTGGTCCACTACTGAATATGCAGGCGAGTAAGCAGGGACAATGAGAATTTTTGGCGGTGGAGGGAATTGGAAGCCGTGAAATGTATCGACGGATGAAGGTTGTGTACGGTGAGTACAGTCAGAGTTGTTAAAGTGTTGTGAAGTGGCGCAAACTATTCCTTGAGGGGCGCGAGTCACTGGAAGACGATTTGCTCGTCCTGGACAGGCTCATCATGGTATCACACCAGAAATGGTTGCAGATGTGAATACTTTAGTCTTGGACCACCGTGGACGAGATCCATTGGTTACTGGGTATTAGCGTGTGCGCCGCCCACACCATAATGCATCAACACTTGAACTTTCAAAAAATCTGTGCACAGTGGGTTCCACACCAACTGACTGCCGAACACCACAATACTCGAATGCTGCTGTCTTTGAGTCATCTGCAACATTATCATGAGGAGGAATACATCTTTCTGTCGCAAATTGTTTCTGTGACGAAACGTGGTGTCACCATTTTGAACCTATAACTTTCTACTCAGATCGTTATATTTAAGTTTACTTTTTGTTGCCTGGAGATCATTTGATGAAGAATATAACAGTTTCCAACTTCACAAAATTTATTGAAACTGAACTGCATACTCGTTACGTTAACAAAACACTGACTGACATACTTCACAGATGTCTTTGACTGACAAAACAACTCAACAACTGACTCTCTTGCAGCATCGCTGCTTTGCTTTATATAGAATTTCAACAGTAAATTTCAAAATAACCCATTATTAAATTTGTTCAATTTCTATGATACAATTAAAATTTACAAAAAGTAAGGAAACTGATGTTAAAGCCAAATAAGGTATAGAATACAATATTAATTGACATAATTTTTTATAGTATCATCATTAGTTTTAAATATGAAAATCGATGTGAACAATATTGTCTCTTGTATTATTTATGTAATTAAACAGTTTGGATTTGATTACTAACATTCAATGACTGTAAAACTCTGGTGCTTTATCCAACTAAATACATAAAATTTACAAATAAGGCCTCAAATTCTGAAAATGGGAAAGTTATGTGATGTAAAAAATTGGAGAGATAGTTAGAAATGTAATTACAAAGGATATTAATTCAGTGGAGGACTTAAAAATAGATAACAAATGAAAATACATTGCTTGGTAATAACTTTTAAGCAATTTCTCAAGATAATGAGGTTCTCTGTGTCAACCCATCAATCAACTACAATTATGGTTATTAGAGGCTCCAGCCATTTATGCCAACATTTCCACAGTCTCTTAATATTTGCCGCCAAATATTTAACCCTTCAATTTCTTGATTAAACATCTAGCTCTGCACCTGTACATAATTTTGTTAATGACAACAATCCCCTGACAATCACGATAATATATGTCCTTCCAGAATAGTGTATATGGTTTCACAATGAATATCAAGTGTTATAGCAAATTGGACAGAATGTTATATATAAAGACACACATACAAGTCCCTAGGAAGCACTGACTCGTCCGACAGCCACCCAGATGCATACAAAAAAGGCGGTATCAGTCTCTTCATAAGAGTCTTGGGGAAGGCTGTATTGTTATACACCACCCCAGCCACTCTTCCAAGTATTTCTTGTATGAATGGCTGCTAAATGCATATACATAATTTTTAAAAAAATCAAAAAAGTTTTCTTTTCTTAACTGTTACTCCAGTCACTGGGTCACATTGCGCATCTTAAGGAATTGGCAGCTCACAATCATCAGTCCTTTAGTGCTGTCCATCTTGTGTGTGCAACCTCTCTTTTTTCTGGCTCTCTACGCTGCTGTAGCACAGTCCAATATTAGTTTTACAGTTTTTAATTTTTTCATCCAGATCAGGTACGGATTTGGATACAGTTCTCTCGATACGAACAGGAATGAACTCATTACTCAAGGTACTCATGCAGGTTACAATTAAGGTCACATCTGGTATAAATATGTCAAAATCATTCACATAATATCCTATACTATTAGCATATTTATGAACAAAATCACACAAAGATAAGTATCTCTAAACTGTAAAGACTTAGCTATATACAGATTAAAGTCAATGAACAAAAACAAATTGTATATGTATCCTTTCTTTTTGATTAATATTTCAGTATATTCCTCTATACAGTATATTTGACCCCCCAGATCTCATTTAACTCTTTATCATATCAAACATAAACTTACAGATTGTTCATTATCACGCCGTCTTGTAATGACAAACTTTTCACAAAATGTCTTTTGTCACAGTGCAACTTGTGCATTCAGTAACACGTGTACATCTTTAATATTGTCCATTTGTATATCTCACTAGCAAATTCATAAAATCATGAGCATGCTTCTAATTCTTAAAGAACCACCCATAAAATCAAATACATGCTCTACAGAGTATAACTACAACAACTGGTCAATTACTGCTGTAGAAAAGGCAAATTTAGTACACAGTTTACATTTTCAAATTATTCCTCAAATAATGTCACTCAATAGTCATATTACATACAGAAAACTTGTACTACAGAGAATGGGTTTTATTTACAGTAAATAACTTCATTACAGGTTTATAGATGAGTAAAAGATGTAGCATCCGAAAACGATAAGAAAGAAATAGAACGCTGCATAGCTCGGAGACCTAGTGCTCGCCATGCACTTGACACAAAGATGTGTCCTCCTGAGGGCTTTTTCATCATCTCATTTTTTCTTGGTGTTTGACATTTGCTTATAGGGTTGCAGTTCAGTTATGTTATGTAGACCAAATAACATTCCAGACTTTGGATACACTAACCTGTATGCATTTGGGTGTGGCATAGACTGAATTTGAATGGACCAATATAGATATCAAAGAATTTCTTTAATTTGTTACTTATAGCCTTGGATTTTTCATGTGTCTTCACCAGGATCAGATCATCGATTTTAAAATTTGTAGGTTTCAACTTCGTATCATTTTTGTTTTGCCTCAATTTCCCTTGTTCCATTACTTCCTTGACTATTTCTTCTCTTTCCTGTGGACTCATAGCCTTACATGCTGGGAATCCAACAAATTCATTGATCATATTCGGTGGTTTCTTGTGGTAGATTATTTCATGTGGGCAGAACCTTCAAAGCTGTCTACATACTCTTACATGATTTTTGTTGCAATAAGTTCTAAATAATCTCCCTATTTCTCTCATGTAATGCTTAGCCGGATTGCTTGACGGGTGATAAGCAGATATCAGAATATGGTTTATGTTCTTATCCTCAACAAATGTTTTCCAAAGTTTAGAAGTAAATTGTGCTCCATTGTCAGAAAGTATGCTCTTCGGTTTTCCTACCTTTGTGAAATAGTCTCTTCTAATTTTCAAAATGACTTGTTGCTTTCTTCAACGGATATAGTTTAATGAATTTTCAAAAAAGATCAACCATGACAAATATGTAACAAAATCCTCTTTTAGCCTTAGGCAATGATCCATAAAGATCAACTGCTACAAGTTGTAGTTGTTCTTGTGGCAAGATGTTTTGCATATATCCTTTGCAGGTTTGATTACTAACTTTTACCATCTCTAAGGCTGATTGGGGTGCCTTCTCCTCTGCTCCCATCCCCCCTGTATTGCCACACAACAGTGTTGATGAATTTACACAGACTTTGACTGCCGCCATCCTTTCAGCAGTTCTTTCAGCAATCCCTTCTTCCTTAGGTTCCCCCCACCGGAAGATGGTCCCTTGGTGGACTCTGTAAATTGCTGCAGCCATAAAAGACCGAAACGGATTTGCTGGGAACAATATGTAGCTGCCGTAGGCCCACACACCCCCTTTTCACAAGTCTGGGCAAAACTCTGGTGAATTTTTGGCCACCATCCTCCCACCGGGGATTCAGGAATTTCTGTGCATGGTGTTGTCCTTACCAATCCGGACTTTGTAGTAGAAAATTTCGCTCAACACTTTGCTCAAGCATCAGCATCGACTCAGTATCCGCCCACATTCCTTCTGCTGAAGGAGTGCTCAGAACTACTGCCTTTGTCTTTTGTTTCTCGCTGCTTGGAGCCATATAATGCCCCATTCAGCGAGTGGGAATTTGCCAGCACCCTCACCCTTGTTCTGGCACTGCTCCTGGACTGGATCGGATACATAACCAAATGCTCCAACACTTATCGGTGGCTGGCCACCATTGTATACTGACCCTCTTCAACCGTCTGTGAAGTGAGGCAGTCTTTTCTACCTTGTGGCAAGGCAAGCATTGTTGTTCCAGTGTTGAAGCCAGGAAGGCACCTCTTCAGTTCGATAGCTACTGTTCAATTAGCCTTACTAACATCCTCTGCAAGCTCCTTGAACGCATGATGAGTCAACGGCTGTTTTGGATCCTTGAATCACGCGGCCTTTGGTCATCGACTCAAAAGTTGTTTTTGCAGTGGCCGCTCTATGATGTATAACTTGATCCACCTGGAGTCTGCTATCTGGTCAGCTTTTGCCCATCGGCAACACCTCCTTGCAGTCTTCTTTGATCTGCATAAATCCTATAACACCACCTTGCACCACCACATCCTCACCGCCCTTCACAAATGGGACCTTCGTGGCACTCTGCCAATTTTCACCTGTAATTTCCTTTCTTGTCGCTCTTTTTGGGTCCAAGTTGGCTCCTCCTACAGCACTCCCCATCGGCAAGAAAATGGGGTTCCACAGTGTTCTGTGCTGAGTGTCTCTCTCTTTCTCGTAGCCATTAGTGGTCTGGTGACAGCTATTGGGCCAACAGTATCCCCCTCTTTGTATGCTGACAATTTTTGTATCTACGTCGCTTCCTCCGTAATGGGTGCTGTAGGACGCCGTCTAAAAGGGGGGGGGGGGGCGGCGCAATCTACCGGGGTTCTCTCCCATGGCTTTCAGTTTTCGGCAGCCAAGTCATGTGTCATGCATTTCTGCCATTGCTGCACAGTCGATCCCCTTCCCCACTCCATCCCCATTCCATGGCCAGCCCCTTGAGGTGGTGCACACCCATCACTTCTTGGGGCTGGTCTTCTCCAGCTGAAGAGGACATGCTGGTCCAATCTCAATGTTCTTAGGTGTTTGTGCAATACCCTCTGAGGTGCCAACCGCTCTGTTCTCCTGTGATTGTATCGGGTGTTGGGCCGGTCTCGTTTAGACTATGGAAGTCCTGTCTATGGTTCTGCGTCGCCTTTGACATTGCAGATACTAGACACCATCGACCACTGTGGGATCCGACTTGCGACTGGTGCCTTCCAGATTAGCCCCATACTTAGCCTTCTGGCAAAGGCAGGGATTCAACCACTGCGAGTTTTTCGCCAACAACAGCTAATATCTTATGCACTCTGCATTCGCTGCACCCCAAAGCACCCTAATTATGGTCTCCTTTATCCAGACATGGTGATCACCCTGCCGCAGCAGCAGCCACGATGTGGGCTTACCATGGCTGTCCCCATTCAGTCTCTCTTTTCTGAGCTCCAGCAATTCCCTTTACCGCCTCTTTTCTCCCCTCACACACGTGCCCTTCCGTAGTGTGTCTCTTGGTCGCAGTTCTGTCTTGATCTCTCACTCGATTCTATGGATTCTGCCCCTCCGATGGCTTTTCGCCACCAGTTCTACTGTCTCCTCAGTTCTCTTCAGAGTTCAGAAGTGATCTATACTGATGGCTCCGTGGTTGCTGGTCACACTGGTTTTGCTTACACCTATGTGCGATGCACGGAACTCCATTCCTTGCCAGATGGCTGTAGTGTCTTTACTGCAGAATTGGTAGCCGTTTTGCACACACTGGACCAGAACCGCTCTTGCTTCATTATCTGTAGTGACTCGTTGAGCGGTTTGCACGCTATCGGCCAGTGCTTCCCCCGCTGGTCATTGCTATCCAGGACTCCCTTTCTCTCCTTCCTCAACGTGGATGTTCAGTGGTTTTCATTTGGACCCCAGGCCATGTTGGGATTCCCGTCAATGAACTTGCTGATTGACTGGCTAAATTAGCTACTACCAGGCCATCTCCTGCTATTGGCATTCCAGAAATAGACCTTTGCTCAGCATTACGTTGTCAGGTTTTGGGCCTTTGGGATGCAGAATGGCACACTCTTTCTTCGCCGAACAAGCTCAGGACGATTTAGGATTCTACAAGTCCGTGGCGGTCCTCCTTCCAGGCCTCTCGTAAGGCCTCTGTCGTACTGTGCCATCTCCGTATCAGCCATACTTGGCTAACTCATAGTTATCTGCTCCGTCGTGAGGACCCCCCTCTTTGTCATTGTGGATTGATGTTGACTGTGGCTCACATCTTATTGGACTGCCCCAACTTAGTCACCGTGCGGACTTTTAGCCTTCTAGACTTGCTACTCCTGGTGTTGGCTGACAATGCCTCAGGGTGGATCTCGTTTTACGTTTTATTTGTGATGGGGCTTTTTATCGCTTTATTTAAGGGAGGGACCTTCCACCCTAGCGGTGAGTGGAGGGGCTGGCGGGCTCTCTTGCTCCCCCCTTCGCCCTGAATGGATTGGCTTCAACTGGGTTTGGTGGTTCACCGCGGCCCTCTGCCTTTCCACTTCTTTCCTTATGGGGTCTGTTATGTCTTGATCATCTCTCTTGTCTCCTGTGTGTCTTCCTTCACACCCCTGTCATTAGTCACTGTCTTTCCCTCACCTTTTCTTCCACCCTTTTCCTTCCTTCCCTGTCAATAGTTTATCATTTTATGGACATTGTAGTTCCCTTTTCTAATGTGGGATTTTAGCTAATCCAAGGTCGGAGGGACTGATGACCTCGTAGCTTGGTCCCTTCTACACCCTACCACCCAACTAACTTTTACCCTCTGGCACCTGTCACATGTAGATAATTGCTTCCTCTTTCTCCTGGCAATGTTGTAAAAGTACACATTTTCTTGGATCTTTTGGGTACATTTCAGTGTTCCACAATGTCCGAAACTCTCACGTACATACTTTATCAATTTCAATATACTGCTCTTGCCAACACAATCTCCAAGCATAATTGTCTGCACTGTATCTCTTGAAAGTATACCCTTGTGCACTGTATAATACTGCTCTACTTTTTCATATGCTCTCTTATCCAGATAACTTTTAACTAATTTCCAATTGGAATCATGATTCCAATATCTACAGAGGTCATTACAAATTTTCCTGATTTCATTCTTATCTTTCACCCCTTTTTGATACATAATCCGAAATTCCCTTTCACACTCATCACTGTTATTTTCACCTTCTCAACCCATTGGCAATCTTGATAGAGCATCAGGAATTAGATTTTCTTCACCTTTTATATACTTTACTGTATAGTTGAACTGCTGGAGGAATAGCACCCACCTGGTTATCCTGCTGTGATGCAAAGTACACTTTTGTATATAGATCAAAGTCTTATGGTCTGTGTGTACTACTACTTGATGTCCTAATAAGTAATTCTTGAACGTGGTGAAAGCCCATATACTGCTAACAATTCTTTTTCAGTTATGGTATATGACTTCTCATGTTTTGTAAAGTTCTACTGGCAAAAGCTATTGATCTATGCTCCATAACACCATCTACAATCTTTTCTTGGAACAAATGAACTCGCGGTCCATAGTCACTGCTTTCGGTCATAATGCAAAATGGCTCTGTAAGATCAAATCTGTGTAAAATTTTGCTATTGCACCTCTGTTTCTTGATGTTGTCCAATGCTTCCTGACAATCCTTGTCTGATAACCAAATGGTGTTCTTTTTCAACAAGTTGTTCAAACATGGTGCATTTAAAGCTTGATTGCTGACAAACTTCCGGTAGTAGCCACAAATTCCATAGAACGAATTAAGTTGTTTCCTAGTCTTGGGCGCAGGAAATTTTGCAATGTCTTCAAGTTTTTCTTCATCAGGCAAGATTCCTTCTTCTGAGATGGTATGGCCTTAAAATTTGAGCTGTTTAACTTCAAATTTGCACTTCTCTAGTTTTAATGACATGCCTCCCTGTCTCAATCTGTAACACACTTCACCCAACAAACGTATATGTTCTCCCCAAATCTTTCCTGTTACAAGTATGTCATCAACATAATGGATTAGTTTGCTGAACAGTTCTTTTCCTAGAACAGAATCCAATGCTCGGATAAATTCTGCATCTGATATATTAAGGCCAAATGGTACAACACAATAGCGATAACATCTTCCTCCATACAAAAATGCAGTATATTTTCTAGGCTGAATCTCCGATGGTACCTGATGGAAACCTGCTGTTAAGTCTAAACTAGACATGTACTTCATATGTTCAAACTTATATAATAACTAGTCTATGTTCTCAGGGTGATCAGTTTCCCTCTCAAGGTATTTTTTAAATGTCTTGAATCGAGCACAAGTCTTATTCCACCATCACGTTTGGAGACTACCAGCAACGAGTTATTGTGTGCACTATTGCACCTTTCAATTATTTCCCACTCTTCCATCTTTTGTAGTTATTTCTCCACAGCTTTTCTTTTTGAGATGGATACTCCATATGGTTTGACGAAAAATGGTTTTAGATTAAGTCCACATTCACAGTTTTTCACTTTTCCAGGTTTCTCACTAAACACATATTTGTATTCCCACAACAAACTACCTAATTGACCTGTCTGTTCTTTATCTAGACTTTACCAGCTTCTTTTAGTTTGAGTGGCCACTAATTCAGCATACTTGTCCTCACTGCATTCTTCTTCATTGTCTTCCTTGTTAACATCAATCTTTTCATTTGCACAAGTCACTCTTCTTTTGTCTTCCTTGTTAACATCAATCTTTTCATTTGCACAAATCACTGTTCTCTAGGCAATTTTGGATGATTAGTTCAGTCATATGTGTTACATCTGTCTTTGGGTTCGTAAGCCTTAACTTTTTTGTTGTTCCAGTCAAAATCTGCATTTACTCCGTGTATCCAATTCATTCCAAACAAAATATTTTCATTGAGGTCAGGTACTACAAAATATCCTTGGTTATACTGTACATCATTAACGGCGAAAGACATTAAGGCTTGGCTGTTTACAACTTTGCTGTGCCTACCAGTTGCTCCATTAATTTTGATTTCAATAACAGGATATTCTTCAAAGTCAGCACTGTGTCTTATCTGGTCTCTAAATTTTTCAGAAATGGCACAAACAGGACTACCTGTGTCTAAGGGGCAAACTCCCTCATAATTTACAACTTTTATATGTATATACGGCAACCTAAAACTGTTTTCTTCCTCCTTTCCTCATCTTCATGCAACAGATCATCCTCAATCTCTATAAAGTCGAAGTCGTTTATACCATTTTTGCGTGCACAATTACTTAGAGCTACATCAGATGATTGCTTGATTTCATGTCCCTCTTTTACACATTGTCTGATTTTCCTGGAACTGATCTCACTGTAAGCTTGCTGATTGGTTCTACCTTCCCAGTTGGAATGCAGTTCTTCACAAATAATCTTGATGACCCTTTTTACTCTGTCATTGTCACTATAATCCTTGTAAGTATCCCATAAAGTTTCTAGCATCACATCTAAATCATAATGGCTGTCCACATGTTCCTTATCTGATGAACCTTCCCAGTTTTCATTGGCACAATCTGGTTCTCATATTCTTCACCAATAGTACTGACATCATCTTCTTCACTGTTAATTAAATCTTCTTTAACCTCCGTATACACCATGCCACAATTCTTCTTCCCATTCATCATTACTACTGACACTTTCACTATCAGTATTACCACACATGCTATCATCTCCAATACTAGACACTTCTACAACATCTTTACAAGGTTCATTGGAATTGTTGACAAGTACACTAGTACAAGTATCATCACTTAAGTGCTTAACACGCATAGATTCTTCCTCCATTAATTTACTTTATCCAAACTCATCAAGACTACCATCAGAACCAACATTTTCTTCGCAAACTTCTTCACCACATTGATTATATAGACTTTAGGTAGTTTCCTCCTCTAATGGAACTTCAACATTCTTGCAGATGCTAATACATTCGATCTTCCACACTTTCATTCATACTTTTCCAGTATTTATTGTCAAACTGTAATTTGCTAATCTGATGTGCTCTTCTTACATTAGTTCTGTCATTTCCACTCCAATATCTTCGATTACTCTGTCTTGTGTAATTATTTTCAGTGTCTCTAGGCCAGTGGTGTTTAGCCTGATTTCGGTACTTATTTCTCGCCCCAAACTGACAGGCTTCCGATGAGGCGTCCATCAGTTTAAATTGCCTCATCTTGATTGGTGATTATCTAATTGTCTGTAACTATTTTCCCAAGGTCTCTCCCTGTCCTCTGTTCCCATTCCCATTACCATGGTTGATCCATCTGTTATCACTTCTATTGTAACCACTATTATTATTATGATTTTCATTATCATCCTGCCTTGATTCCTGCACTGATTCCACCGCCCAGATGGTTGATTGCCAAATCTGCCATTATTTAACCTCTCATGTCTCTCAAAGGCTCTATCCAATGTATCTACTTATCTCAAGAACTGATCTACAGAGTCGTCTGATCCTTAAATCAACTCCCACTGTACTCTTTTTGGCAATCTCCTTTTTAAGGCATCTATTTGTATTAGTTCATCAAAAGGTTTGTCTAAGTATACTAATTTCCTCAAATGGCTTTCATAAAAACACTTCAAGCTACCATCACCTTCCCTATACATTCGACCATTCAAAAACTCACTTTTAATCCTAGCTTGCTCAGATTCTGACCAAAACTTATTTAAGAACTTTCTTTCAAATTCATTATATGACTTGGTAGAATTTACATTGTGATTGGCCCATGAGATTGCCTCACTGTCTAAAAATTGCTTAACAGATTTAATTTTAACATTTTCTGTCATGTCATTACTAAAATTGTCCTGACATCGCTATAAAAAAATCAACAGGGTGCAATTTCCCATCTCCTGGAAAGCATTTGAAAAGTATGCCTCCCCATACACAATTACTATTGCTAACAAAATTTCTTTGGGCCACACCCTCTTGCAATTCTACAACTTTCTCACTTAAATCTACAACATTATTTTTACACAAATCTATTTTTTCATCACACTTCAGTTCTACATAACTTATTTGATTAGAAATGTCTGTAAGTTTTAACTAAGAGTTCCCTTTGTAAGTTTCTACTTTTTCTTCTAAGATTCTCCTAGTCTGAACAACCTCTACTTTAAGTTTAGAATTTTCTACTTCTACATATTCATCCAGTTTTCTGAATCTCTCCTCATTTTTGGACAACTTTTGTGTAAAATTAGTTTCCAATACGTCAGCCTGTTCCTCCACTGCTCCTACATGAATACTGAGTTCACCCTGCCCTGTCTCAACAGTCATTTTTAGTGCTGCCAAACCCTCTTGGATTTTCCTTATCAGAATGGTATTTTCAGTAACAGTATCCTTTAATCCCGCCATTTGTTCACTTAATTCCTGTCTTAACTGTAGATTTTGCTGACTCAACTGTTAACCTTGCTGACCAATATCCTGCCTAATCTGTCCCATTTGTTCCTTCACTTCTTTCATATGCTGCGTTAATAACATTAATAAACCATCTCCGCCTACTCTTCCTTATGCAATTGGAGTACTCATGGTGACATTTTCACTGAAACCATCTCCACCAAAACTTTGATCTACACTTGGAATACTGTTGGACGATAGTTCACCGATACATGATCCTAGGTCCGAAGTGTTTTCTACAGATTCACCACCTACATGCTTCTCTTCATTCATTTTCGTAGTCTCATTGTTGATCATTAAAAAAATCACACAACACTATTTAAAATTAGAAAATTAAAAGCACAGTTACTCATCTGAATTCCAGTGGCACAGTCTGAGAATCTGGTCCATTATCATCAGGTAATTATATTCAACAGATGATTGCGATCTTCCCACAGCAGTCTTACCCCTTCAGTCTTACCATAGACTGTCACCACAAATAATTAAAGTTGGCATCATTTATCTCTTGCATTGGTTTTCTACATAGCCTGAAACAGTCATTCATTAAACACAGTTCCAATTTCAATCATCGAATCCCAGCTCAACTCCACCAAATATAAAGTTCCGCTCAGATCGTTACATTTAACTTAACTTTCTATTGCCTGGAGATCATTTGATGAAAGAATATAACAGTTTCCAACTTCATAAAACTTATTGACAACTGAACTGCATACTTGTCACATTAACAAAACATCGACTGACATACTTCACAGATCTCTTTGACTGACTCCCTCACAGCATCGGTGCTTTGCTTTATATAGATTTTTAACAATAATTTTCAAAATAACCTGATGTTACAATTAAAATTTACAAAATATAGGGGAATTGATGTTAAAGCCAAATAAGGTATAAAATACAATATTAATTGACATAATTTTTTATAGTATCATCATTAGTTTTAAATATGTAAATTGATGTGAACAATATTGCCTTGTATTATTTATGTAATTAAACAGTTTGGATTTGGTTACTAACATTCAATGACAGTAATAATCTGGTGCTTTATCCGACTAAATACATAAAATTTACAAATAAGGCCTCTAATTCTGTAAATGGGAAAGTTATGTGATGTAAACAAGTGGAGACTTAATTAGAAATGTGATTACGAAGGATATTAATTACAGAGGAGGACATAAAAATAGATAACAAATGAAAATACATTGCTTGGTAATAACTTTTAAGCTGTTTCTCAAGATAATGAGGTTCTCTGTGTCAACACATCAATCAACTGCAATTAAGGTAATTAGAGACACCAGCCGCTTATGCCAGTATTTCCACAGCCTCTTAATATTTGCTGCCAAATATGTAACACTTCAGTTTCTTATTAAATATCTTACTCTGCACCTGTACATAATTTTGTTAATGACAACAATCCCCTGACAATCACGATAATATACATCCTTCCCGAACATTCTATATGGTTTCACAATGAATATCAAGTGTTTCAGCAAATTGGACGGAATGATAGATATAAAGACACACAAACAAGTCCCTAGGAAGCACTGACTCGTCCGACAGCCACCTGGATGCATGCAAAAAAGGCGGTATCATTCTCTTCATTAGAATCTTGGGGGAAGGCTGTATCGTTATAAACCAGAAAGCAAACGTCAGAGCATGCAGTGGAAACATGCGACTTCGCCACCTCCAAAGAAATCAAAAATCAAAGGTCATGCACACCAGTTCTAGTAAAGTCATGATGTCATTCTTTTTTCACCACAAGGGCCCACTACCTCTTGAGTTCCTGAAATGGGGAACCGCCACCAATGTCCAACGTTATCAAGCCACTTTACAAAACCTTAGATGGGACATCAAGTTGAAACACCAAGGCATGTTGTCCAATGGCGTTATCCTCCTGCATGATAATGCCCACCCACACACAGCCAATGCGGTGAAGACAACATTGAAGCACTTTTGGTGGGAAATGCTGGGACATCCAGCACACAGTCCCGACCTTTCCTTTCACTGTGTGACTTTCATGTGTTTGGACCTCTAAAACAAGCTGTTCGAGGATATCGATTCGCAACAGACGACGAAGTGTTTGACTGGGTCCAGACCTGGATCCAACAGCAGCCTACTACCTTCTTCAAGGATGGAATTGACTGGCTAGCGTCGCAATGAGATAAATGTGCCAACAGTTTTGATGACTATTTTTGAGTGTGTACTGTGTATAACTACATTTTTAAGTTAATAAAATTGTTACCCTTACTCTAGTGAGCGGGTTTCGTTTGAACGCCCTTAACATATTTGTATGACTACCAACCAGCTTTCCACCAAGATGAAAGGCCTCTGCCACACTGTGACCAATAGCAAAGTAGACCATCATGTGGCACAACATGCTGCTGAACTTAACACACTTGATTTCAGTGGCTGCTTCACTGTCCGAGCCATCTAGATCGTTCCCTCCAACACCAGCTTTTCTGAACTGTGCAGATGGGAATTATCCTTACAGTATGTTGAGGGTCACTGCCCCCATAATTATCCCGGTGTCAGCCTATGGTAACATACTGTCTTCACATCCTCGACCCAACAGTTTCCACCTCCTCTGTCCTGTCATCTCCCTATTCTCATCTCCCATACTGTTTATTTGCAGCCCTCTGCCAAAGCATTTGCCCATCTTTCCCTGCTCCTCTCTTTCGTTGCTCCTTTTCTCCACCTCCCTGCTCCACAACCTCCTGATACTGCACCTCTTAGCAATCTAGTCTATGCACACTCCACCAGACAGCATTCGTCTCTCTCCCCATCTGTACACTATCATCCCTTCCCCTTCCCCACCCCTTCCAGATTGCCGCTTGCATCCCATGTGATAGTTGCATTCCAGCTCAAGAAGCTGGAGTTAGCAGCCTCTGTGTGTGTGTGTATGTGTGTGTGTGTGTGTGTGTGTGTGTGTGTGTGTGTGTCGTTTTTCTTTACAGTAATCTGTCTTTTCCTACAGTGTTGATATTCCTTCCGGGAGTTTCCATTGCTTGTGATTAAAATTGTGTTTGTCGTGACTACATTTATAGGATGGAAACTGTCTACAGATGTATTAATGCATAAGTATTGTTTAATCATACCATTGCTGAGCCGTTACTGGCATCAGTTACAGGTGTCAAATATTTGATGTATTCCTCCATGGTAATTGAATGTGGCATGATAACATAGTTCCAGATTAAAGTCAGTAAGTTTCTCCTCCTCCTCCTCCTCCTCCTCCTCCTCCAGTACTGCTTACCAACCAAATACTCTCACCAAGTTTTATTAATCGAAGAAATGGAGAAAATTCAAGGAAGTTCTATACAATGTTCCGGGGGGTTTGTTTAGACAATGCAAGAGCACATCAAAAAATACTCAACAGCTTCCATTGTGATATACTAGAAAAAAGCTACAGTGTCTCACGTAAGAGCTTGTCTGATGGTTCCTTGCACATGCCTGGGATGTTCCCTATAAATCAATCCCTTCATTTTGTCAAGTTGTGCAATAAATTTCTTTTTTTCCCCAATTCAGTTCAGTACATCTTGATTGGTTATTCGATCTACCCATCTAACCTTAAGCATTCCTCTGTAGCACCCATTTCAAGACCTTCTAACCCCAGACAAGTACTTGCAGAAAATGACTTTACACTCTGTGTTAACAAATTCTTATTTTTCAGGAGTTCTTTCTTGCTGTTGACAGTTTGCATTTTATATCCTCTCTCCTAATGCTGTCATAAGTTATTTTACTAGCCATATAATGTCTCATTTCAGAATCTAAATCCCTCCACATCATCTGATTTGAGAGCACTTTGCTTTTTTGAGTGTTTTCAGCTGTTCAGATTGTTTACTGTGTTTGTGAAACAGTTGACAGGCAGTTCTAGCTGTTAAAATGTATGAGCTAGAGAATCATTGTAATATGAGTATTGTGCCCTTGTTATTTGGGTGCACTAAATTATCCTTTTGAATGGAGTCTGGTTTAATTAAAAAAACTACTCCTAAAGAGGCACCTAATTTCCACACTGTCATTTTTTAGATGTTATCTTGTGAAGCATGGCCATCAAGTACAAGGCAAAGAGTGTGGGTGCCAGCAAAAAACCTTGGTTAAGCCTGTTTTTAGTTGGAAATTTTTGGAGCTGTCAGTTTAGTACAGAGCATGACTAGTGACATCACTGTGGAGTGAGTTGATCATGTATACAAAATGTACAGTGCAGCCAAAACACCTTGGAATCATCCTTGTGGCATCTCTAGGTATGGCATCAAAGACCTTCTCTAGGTCATAGGATTTTGTGAAGAGAGATCAGAGCTGTTGTTCTACATTTCTCTTACAAGTGACTGGTGTAGAAGGTCCTGTCAGTGGTACCTCAAGTGGCACAAAAGCCACAGTTAAATCCAAGGAGAACTTAGTTGAGGCAGTCTGAAGCCTAAATTCTAGCAAACATTTTTTCTATGGTTAAGATCACAGATACGCCACAATAATTTCCACTGATGCTACAACCACATTTCTCGAAGCTGGTGGCTTATGATATTTTTCATGCCAGTGGTTACTGTCTGAGTTTCCCAAAAGGGAAAAAAGAATCAGAATAAAGGTTCTGATGTGAAGGTGTAATCCTCCAATTTGTTCGAATGCTATAGGAATGTTGACAGGGCCAGGGGTATTTTTCGATTTCTGACTTTGTTACCCTCTGTGAATGATGGTGGTCCAGCCACTCGAAATTGTGAAGGTTGTTACATTTATTCTTTTATAAAAAAAAAAAAAAAAAAAAAAAAAAAAAACCACTGTCACTGCCTACAACTGTTTTCGTGGAATCCAGTTTGGCTAACCAGCAGCAGAGGAGTTGTAGTTCAGTTATTAGTTAAAGTTCTTTCCAGAAACTCGGGACATCTTTGGTGTGAATTTGAATGAGAGTGGTTGTTGATTTCCATTATTTTGATCTGGCTTTTGTGTCTCAGTTTCTGAAAACATTAAACTCTTAATCTTTAAATAGAGCCATGGCAGTCATGTGGATTACACTGCATTCATCTCAATCCTTGTACACGGCACTTATAAAGCTCAATGTATGAACAAAACTGCAGTAAACCACTAGATCTGACAATGTATTTTTATGCTGTTGTAACATTCAATATAAATAACACAAAATGAAGGTCCACAAGAAAACTTTCTGAGTACAATTTGTGGCACTGCTGCCAGCTGTTTCTTATTGCCTTTGCTGTGGCTTCCCGTTCATTGTTTTGTGTCTGTGGAAGGACCCTTGCTCCACCCTGTTGCTCTTTACTTCTGTTTCCTTAACCTAATCATGAATATTTTCTTCTCAGTACTCTCTATGGCATTGAGCAGTAGGAACTAACTGTCAGTATTATTTCATGTCTGTTTTCCATTCACGCAAGGAACATCAGCCTTTAACTTTTTGTAGCAGTTAATGATACCAATATTTTGTAAACAATGTCTTTTGGCATTTTCATTGACTCTAATTGCAGGGAGCAGCAAAAGAGCTTTTATCCAGTCTCTGTATTTGTCAAACAAAAATTTCTGTCACATGAATTCTTAGGTTATTCCAGTTACCAATCTTATATAGTACACTTACAAAAGATTGGGAATATTTACTTTTAGAATCATACCGTTTTGTTACAGACTAACAGCAAGAAGGAAGAAAAAGTATATAGTACTCTACCTGCATCTGAATATCAAAATTTATAGCACAAGTATGACAGAGACTGAGCTTGGACACTTCTTATCTTTTCACCATCACATTGCTCTGCTATCTTATGTGCCACTTAAAACAGTCAGTTGCACATTGTTTTTTGTTGTTTACTTTGTTTCTATTTAGCATTTTTATTTAAGGTAGCAATAAAGGATAAGAATTACGACCCTGCGAAGCAAAATCAGTACTTCATACTGATACAGAATGTATATACATATAGAGCTGTTGTGACCAAAGCTGTACTATAGGATTTATGTTTTACTTTTTAATTTTCAGCTAGATGAAACAGAGAAACTTAATGGATTGGAAGCTCTCAGTGACCATCCATCTGTGAGACGTGTAACACCACAGAGAGTAGTTCACCGTACTCTCAAATATGTGAATCTTACGGATGATCAGCAGCGTAAATCTGAATGCACGGGATCAAACTGCCTTCAACCATCGTGGCAATCATCTCGTCATATGCGAAGATCAAGTCTGGCCATTGTAAGTAATAATCACAGACAACTGTTAGTAGCAGGTTTTAATGATATACGAGTCACAAACTATTTTTATTTGTCATAAATCTACCAATGTAACATTGATGATTCATGTTTATGAAATTTCTGATGCCACTGTGAAAATGACTCCATGTTTGAAACTGTTGACTAAACAAAATCCTGTTTGCTGCAGGGGTACTTTTAGGACCACAGTTATATTTGGTGTGCACACACAATGATGCGATGCAGATGCCCGATTAAATAATAAATTAATAAAGATAATTGTACATGGTAACAGTTTATTTATTTTGAGGAAAATCTAACATAAAATTAATTCTAGAAATGTGGCTACTAATGACATTTGTGAGGTCTTAATATAAGCACACCAGACAAGAAATTAGTCACCCCAAGGAGATGTTAATACCACATAACACAACCTCTAGCCTTGATAATGGTATCAGTTTAACAGTGAAGAGAGTCCACCAATTTCTCAGGTGTCTCATGTGTCTCTGAAGACTCCTCCATGATGATAAGATCCTGTAGAGCTACCAGATTGCAAGTATGTTGCTTGCTACGTTTCACTCACTGTTCCAAATAGTCTCAGACATTTTTTATGAATTTAGGATTTGGTGATTAAGCAGACCAGTTGAGGTGCAATAGTGTGTCTGTTACTCAAACCAGGAATGTATACATGCAGGCCCACGAACATACCTCGGAAAATGGGAGTGTTCAGAGCATACTAATCCTGAAGATGTAGAACAAAGGACAACACATGATCTGCAAGGCTGCTGAAATAAACATCCTACTTGATGTTCACAGTAACATGAATGAGATGATCCAAATCATGGTACGAAAAACACCCTCCAAACACCAAAAAACCTCTTCTGGCATGAAGTACACACTCCAGGTTAAATGACTCATTTAGCTGCCAGGCTGTCAGTGTATTTGATAACATGCATCTATGGAAACGAGGTGAAATTGTGACTTGCCAGACAAGGTAACTTCTTAATTAATAGAACCCAGTTTGTTGTTCTCAATGGTGAGTGTTCAACAGAGATGAAGGTATTGTCAGGAGCATGCCAATGAGGTGTGATAGGACAGCTATTATTTTCGGTATAGTCTGCCTCAATAGCTGAGTGATCAGTGCGATGGAATGCCATGCAAGGGGGCTCGGGTTTGATTCCCGGTTGGGTCAGAGATTTTCTTCGCTCAGGGACTGGGTGTTGTGTTGTCGTCGTCGTCATGATCATCATCATCATCATCATCATCATCATCCCCATTAACGCACCGAAGTGGTGTCAACTAAAAAGACTTGCACCAGGTGACCCATATACCGAACGGGAGGCCCTAGCCACATAACATTTCATTTCATTTTCTGTATACATAAATGATGTGCTAGACAGTGTAGGCAGAAGTCTGCGGTTGTTTGCCAATGATGCTGTGGTGTACAGGAAGGCATTGAAGTTAAGTGATTGTAGAAGAATACGAGATGACTTAGACAAAATTTCCAGTTTGTGTGATGAATGGCAGCTAGCTCTAAATGTAGAAAAATGTAAGTTAATGCTGGTGAGTAGAAAAACAAACCCATAATGTTTGGTTACAGCAGTTGTAGGTTGCAGCTTGACACAAGTCACATCAATTAAATATTCAGGCATAACATTGGAGAGCACATAGTCAACTTTGATTTATTGGGAGAATTTTGGGAAAGTGTGGTTCATCTGTAAAGGAGACCACATATAGGACAATAGTGTGAAATATTCTTTAGTTCTGCTCGAATGTTTGGGATCCACACCAGGTTGGATTAAAGGAAATATCGAAGCAATTCAGAGGTGAGTACTAGATTTGTTACCAATAGGTTCAAAAACCAGGCAAGTATTACGGAGATGCTTCAGGAAGTCAAATAGGTGTCCCTTGAGGGAAGACAGTGTTGTGTCTGAAGAATACTGTTGAGAAAATGTAGAGAACCGGTGTTTGAAAGTGACTGCAGAATGATTCTGCTGCTATCAACATACATTTGGCATAAGGACCAGGAAGATAAGATATGAGAAATTTGGGCTTATATGAAGGCAAGCCCCATTTGTGAGTGGAACAGCAAAGGAAATGACTAGTAATGGTACAGTGTACCCTCCACCTTGCACCATATGGTGGCTTGAGGAGTCTGTATGTATGTAGATGTAGATATATACATATACTATATGCTTCCAGTCATCTACTGTCCAGTTCCTATGTTATTTGGTCAATTGAAGAGATACAGCTTTGTATGTTGCTGTTAGCAGTGGTCGTATGCAAGGCACTCAACTTCAGAGGTCCATTGCGTGCAGTTCCCTTTGTAGTGTTTGCTCAAAAACTGGTTGAGTTTGACTAACATTCACTGACATCCTCTCAGATTTAAAACCAATCATCATTGCAATGCAAGTCACTCATTTCCTGTCCCTCTGTAACTAGGCTCTGTTTTTAACCACTGTTCTTAAGCCATTTTACGTGGCTGGGAATGATGTACCATTCATTAGTGGCATGCGGGACAATCTGCATGGATAGGCCAACAAATCTGGCCAGGGACACGTCCAAACACGGTAGCTCCTACTTGACATTCTGTCATGTCTCCCCACTGGCCCATCTTACTGTGGTGATTCCATACTGCCGGCCTGCACATATACACTACTTAATTGTTACAAACATTACTTAACTGTTACAACTTATGTCAGTGGTGGAGGGTTACATGACCACCTGGTAGCAGTTCTACACCATCTATAATGCTCAAAAGTGACCAGTGTGCTATGTGAAGAGGGGAGGGGGGGGTGAGTATATTTGTCATACTATTTGCTAATGAACATAAGCACCGCAAATAACAGATTTTATTATGGGGGGGGGGGGGGAACCTTTGTGTAATTGCCAGAGCAGCACTTAACTTCATTTTGCTCACCTTAGGAGGCCACTGAACAAATTATGAGCTTTATGAGTCTTAAGATTACAGAAGACTGATGGTACTGGCACAGTTCAGAACTCCCTCAGTTTCAACCTTTCATTTTTATTCTAAAGGTGATAACCACACTCAGTTAGTTTTAGTAACAGTACCTGTTAAATGCAGAAAATTCTAATAATCTGATGTTCATATTAGAGGACAAAAATCTTACATTTGTTGCTAAAATGGTGCGTAAAACTTCGCAGACTGAATGTCCTCGAATGTGAGTCTAACCTAACTGATTTATTTTTCTCAAGAATCAAATTTTGGTCCCCATCTTTCTGCAAGTACCTCACAAGTGACTGTGTATGCGAATGACCAATTGAATGAGAGAAATTCCCAAGGTCCATGTTGCACGCCTTTTTCCATAATGACAGCATTGACGATCTAAAACAGTAGTTGTTTAGCATAGTTTTCAGTGTGGTACCACAGATGTATGCAGAAAGGTTGAAGCCAGGTGACCTTATGTGCAAGTCTTTCTATCATTCTGACAGTATATGAGAATAATACAATGGTATTATATCTTGCTGAATGTACATATCTACTGTGGGTCATTGTAAATGCATATCGATTTGCAGCAAGCTCTTTTATATTTCCCCTTGCGGGACATGGCCAGATTTACCAGGTGTTCCATTCTGCTTCTGTGTACTAGTCCTTCATCATGACTTGTCAGTCCCAGGTACCTTTTTTATTGTTCAGCTATGTGATTGTTGTTTTCTCATGCTGACTTCAAATTAAGGTTGTCAACTTTTTTGTCAAAGTAATGAAGACTTTGACCCCGCAAAATGAATAGTCCTAATGCAATTTTTTAAATTGTAAAAAAGGTTTATTGCATCAATGAGCCACAAAACTTTTTCATAACAATTGTGAAGTGAATGTGTACAGAATTCTTTATTTAAAACTGTATTTGTTTACAGTTTTGCCAGTAACTTGAAGTTTGCAATCATTCTGTACAAATGTAACAAATTCTTCAGATGTGTAACCAAAATTAACAATTACTTTTAAATCAGTTTTCATTAAATCTACATTATAATGGTTCATATCATCGGACCATTTACTGTTCATCAAAGCAAAAAATACTTTGTGTGTGAGCATTAGATGCTGGTATACTGAGAACGAAGACAAGAGTCTTATTTATCTCCTGGGCATTAATACCTTTAGCACTGCCTTGGTCATCACAGATACCAACTTTTCCACTGTGATACTATCAGTGGGAGATTTTTTACTTGTCATATCTTTCAAAGAACAAAGTTCTTTGTAGGTTATCCTCATTTGTGTCAAGCTGAATGTGAGTAAGCTTGTTCTGAAAATCATTAAAATTAACAGAATTCATTAAGGATAGTGAGTGGGAACAAGGACTGAACTGTAGCATTGGCAGAAATGTTTACATTTTTTTACAATGTAAGTATGAAAGGTATCATAGAACTCAAAAGTATTGTTTTGACTTCTCCTCTTTTTGACAGGATTTTATTTATTTAAAACTTTGTGTATATTGCTTCCAAAAAGAGTAATCTTTTCTTTGCAAAATTTTCTTCAACATAGCTTCAATAGCATTGCAGGACTCCATTATAGTAAATCTGAGATTTTCAGATACTTTGAGGTTTCCATTAGGATATTTTCAACATAAGACAAAATTGAAGATATGCTTTAAGAATTAACATTTTGCCCAGATCTGCACCACTAAAAACAAGAAAAATAAGAACAGGAGATGAGTTTAGGCTTAAAAATTCAGAACAACATGGCAGCTCTCGGTAATACGGGAGAGTTAGCAGCCCTACTTCAAAACCCATGATGTGCCGTTAGTAGTAATATGATCCTCTCAGTATATCAAAATAAGGGAAAAAGTGTTTTTGATCAAAATATTTGTGGGAAAAAAATGAACAAGGTGAATGATAGAATTTTAAACTCAGAACAGACTTTACTACGTAGTTTCCTTCCTCTGTAGCTGTAAGGTACTTTCAGGTGTACACAAATGGTTACAGAGTTGTAAATCTGTCACTTTGAGACTTCTGTGTAATATGAAACGTCCACATGCTGCAAGCAGTAAACCTTCATCTGGTGGCCATCATCAGCTTTCAGTTGTTTCACACCCTTACTTGGCAACAACCTGTAGATGTCATCACATTCAATGAAACACATTCCCTGTATGCAGGTGGTCCCAGACACGCGTAATCCATTGCTATTACGGTTTAACAAGCATGTCTGTGTTGGTGAAAGTAAAGTTCAGCATCTCCATTGCAGGAAAAGCATGATTTTTTCGAGTAACTTTTATTACTATTATTTTCCTGAAACATACGAAAGCCAGGTCTATGTGAGAAACGTGTAACCACTTAAATTCCTTCAGACAAGCTTTTCTGTTTATTTTCTTTTATGTTCATGGCTAAGTGGAAACATCGCACTGCTATGTATGAGCCCAGGTAGCCCGAACAATAGAACTTGTTAAGTAAATAAACAACACAGCAATAATCTTTTGGTGCATAACTTGGTGCAAGCTTAGAGCCAGTCACTGTACACTGGGCTGTCATAGTAATGGTTGTGGGAGGCTAGTCAGTGGTAGAATGAAGCAAGGCAGAGAGCTTGGAGACACTGTAAGAAGTGACGTCTCCTGGAAGCGGTGTGGTGGGGCACTCGATGAGGGGCCAGCTGTTTGACACTAGGAGGGCAAAGTGCTCCTTGATCTTCAGTGGTGGACTCCGAATGAAGGGGTTGCAGTTGTGGCCATTGTTGATCCTGGAGTGAGTGGTGTGCTGGTAGAAGGGAGACCCGTATTGGGGTGAGCGGACAGTCGGGACTCGAACACGGAACATCCACCAGTGTCAGCTGCTGTTGATTGACCAAGCAGTGACCTATGTAGCCAGGTTGTGCGTGGGTACATGGACCAGCACTTGGAAGCACATGACTGATGGCAATGATGTAGTGATAGTAATACAGCACCACGTCTAACAAGACTTACACCACCAAAATTCATTTTGACTGCTGGTGACTCAGAGGAAGACAATCCTGATGTTAATGTGTATGTTGTACTTCCTGTGATTGCCAGAGCCTGTTTAGCGAACAGGTTAGTAAGGCAGCCACTTGTGGTACAGTGCTGTATGAGTGGCAAGTGGATCACAGGCATTAGTTATGCGATACAACATCCCTGCCCCCATAGAGAGAGCTGACACATAATGACACCATCTCAGAGATGATGTAGCCTTGCAAGAGAGGAGGTGCCCTGGAGTGTCGATGTGGTCCTTGGGAGGGGTAAGCATATCAGAGATGACGGAGGTCCGGTCGCAGGGAGTGGGGGCCAGAGTCAGGCTGCATGGAGGCAGCTGCGGTGGAAAGAGAGGCATGCTGGGTTGTAGTCATCATGGAAAAATTGTCATGCTGCCAAAGGGGCTGCAGAGTTAGGCCCTAGGTTTGCAATGAAAATTCTATGAGAGTAGCACCGAAAGTGCAGGGAAAGCCAGCTGGCAGCCTGTTGGGGGCAGCTGGACATGGAAAAGTGGCTCCCCAGTGAGACGAGGAGGGCCTGGGAGGCCAGATGTGGCAGCCCCAATGTGAAATGGCTGAGAACAGCAACAAAGTTAGGGCAGTACGGGGTGTGGACCTACAGAAGCAAGTGAGTGCTGGAGACTTGCTTGTCAAACAAGAGAAACCATTAGGTACATCAGGCCCACATGGATGAAAAGACAACGGGTCTACATGAGAGAGAGAGATGTTGCCAGCATCGAGAGGGCCAGCACTGACAGGACAGATGTCCACAGGTGTTAGAGCCTGCTGTGAGGGTGTCCACAGTAATAGCATCTGGGGTTATGGAGTACGCAACATTTTGTCCAGGAGGAGAGGATAGATTGGAGCACCCAGTCAGGAGTCTCCAGGGGCAGAGAAGATGCCCCTTAAAAGGAAGTGGGTGCAGAAGCTAGAGATCCAGTCAGCAACATAGTAGGTCATAAGCTCATCCCTCATGGGGGCATAGGAGATTGGAAAGTTTGAACCCAAGGTTAACAAATGGAAGGATGCTATAGGCCGAATCGCCAGACCAAAAGAGGAGAAACTCTTGTCAGGAAGAGTCCTCATGAATTGCGGAGCTTGCAAAATCCTTCCACCTGGACAAGGAAGGCCGCAAGGACTCATTAAAGACCTGAAGCAGCTGGTGCAGAAGCAACCATTTCTGCGGTGAGTACTGCAGCAGAAGCTAGGTGCTGTGCCGCCTGGGCTTGGTGTTGTGCTGCATGGTCTGTCACTGGCATAACTTTATTGAAATAACTAAAGCTGCTGTGCCTGGTCAAAAGAGAAAGGAAAAAAAAAAAAATTGCCACAGTCCGAAATAGTGCACCAAAACGAGGCTACCCGGAGTGCACACCAAGTGTGTCACTGCAGCCAGTTTTCTGTTTGTGACCACATGACAGTGACACACCACTAGGTATGAACCCTATTAGCCAGAAAAAAAGAACATTATTAAGTCATTTATTGACTTAACAATATCTTTAGGCATGTAAGTGGGTGCAAGCTTAGAGTCAATCACTGGTCGTAGGTGGTTGCAATCAGTGGCAGAATGAAGTACTTCAAGGAGGAGAGCTTGTAGACAATGATGGAGTTGATGTCCCAGAAGTGGAATGGAGGAGGCACTCAGCAAGAACTCGTTGATTTCGCGCATGGCATGGCCTGTGATGTGCTCCTAGGTCTTCGGTTGTGGATAAAGTTTGTAATAAGTGGTGTCCCATGAGGCAGTAGCTCGGAGACAATTACAGAGACAATGTGCCACGAAGCAGTGGGGAGGAGGCACGCTATGATGTGCTCCTCAGTCTTCAGCTGTGGGGAAGGTCTGTAGTAAGCATTGTCCCATGAGGTGATAGTTCAGAGAATGAGCTGATGACAAATGCAATGTCCCATCAAGCAGTGTGGAGGAGGCACTTGGCGAGGACCCAGCAGCCCCTGAATTACTCTGTGATCTTCGGTCATGGACTGAGACTGGAGGCTCTGTGAGGTGTGGCCAGTGTTGATCATGGAGTGATCAGTGCGCTTGGTGAATGGAGTTCCATATTGATGCACCATGGATCATCAACACTTGGCCACAGAGTAACTCCCGATGTCAATTGTCACCTGAGCAGCGACCTAATATAGCTGGCTCACGGATTGATACAGGGGCCAATGTTTGAAGGCTTGTGACTGGCGGCCACCTATGGCGAGGCTCGCACCACTAGAAACGGTGGTGACTGCTGGAGACTCGGAAGAAAATAATCCCACATGTTTATGAATATGGCAGATTGTTTTCCTGTGACCACCAGAGCCCATGTAGCAAGCATGCGAGCAACATGGACTCTTGCAGTACATTGCTGTATGGGTGGTAGTTGGATTGCAAGCACTAGTTGTACAATACAGTACATACTTTAGTAGTCTGTTGTATTTTGCATTTTCCCCTCAGATGCACTGAGTAATAATCAGAAATTATCTGTTGACATAGAGCTATTGGGAAATTGAGGATGAATGCTAAAAAAGGTGGGAATCACAGTTCTTCAGATATATTCCAGCATTGTGTCTCCGACATTTGTCCAACAGTTAAAACAAACAGTTTCCTTTTTCTTCTTGTACATGGCTGTATTTGATTCATGAGTGAAACAAATTCTCTCCATCCAAATTGTCTGCTGCTCTTTAGTGCTTAGCATTTTCATAGCAATATCAGTGTTAAAGCAAAACTGTACTCTCCATGTTTGGAAGTGTCCATGTGAAGAAATACTCAATCTATTGTGTTGCTTCCCATTTGCTCCAGTGAACACACTCAGAGAAAACATAAACTAACAAGAGTGAAAGGCGGAGAGCACTAAATTGTATTGTAATGCAATCTATCGAAAGCTGAGTAGGTAACAAGGTAATAAGTCATTAACTGAATACAAAATGACTTTATGATCCAAAATGATGTGTTTCAGTGTATATCACCATCAGATAATCTATCAGAAATGTAGCATTACTTATAACTATACATGAATAAAAAGTTACAAAACCAATATGCACAATTCTTCTTAACGTGTAAACATAAGGCACATACCCTGGCACTGAAGGTAACCAATGGACTTAATAGTTACATGATATTAATGTAACCAACAGGAACAGACTGAACAAGAATCCTGAGTGTGTACAAAGTAAATAAATTTTAATGCCAGATGGCATTACATGAGTGGCTATGGGATATTACAGTGCCATCAAGCTTGGTGAAGATCTTATTATCAATAACAATAATTCAGTACAATATTTCGAATTTATAATAGAAAGAGAGAATAATATTCACACACACACACACACACACACACACACACACACACACACACACACACACACACACACAGGTACACAGGTTGCTTACAAGATGAGTTCTTATTTCTGGTAATAAAGAAGTAAACTGTGTTTTGTACACAAAGTAGCCAGAGTAGCTTTGCTCTGTGGTGTGACATTTTTTATGTGTAGCGCATATCAAATGTAAAAGACTGGAACATATTATTCCAAAGAATGCCATGTCCCACCACAACCCTAATATTTATAGCTTATTTATAATGTGTGCAAGTGCCAAATAAAAAAAATCTTTTTTACACTACACTAATCTATATCATTGTCTCTTTCCTTCACCACACTACTTCTGTGTAACTGCTGAAAGGAAACATTTTAAACTTATTGTAATCAGATGCAAAAGAGGTTGTGGTTAATGTGGTTATGCACAATTAATTTCAAAGGAATCAAAAATTGTCTCTTAAATTTTTTAATAAGGATGATAATTCCCTCAACCTCTAACATACACTGTGCATAATGTAAAAGTACGTCCATAGTAGCAGCACATGAGAGCCGATGCTACTCAAGTTTTATTTGTTAGTTATATTCAGATCAAGTTTTATTTGTTAGTTATATTCAGATCCCCCCCCCCCCCCCCCCCCCCCCCCTCCCGTGAACCATAGACCTTGCCATTGGTGGGGAGGCTTGCGTGCCTCAGCAATACAGATAGCCGTACCATAGGTGCAACCACAACGGAAGGGTATCTGTTGAGAGGCCAGACAAACGTATGGTTCCTGAAGAGGGGCAGCAGCCTTTTCAGAAGTTGCAGGGGCAACAGTGTGGATCATTGACTGATCTGGCCTTGTAACATTAACCAAAACGGCCTTGCTGTGCTGGTACTGGGAATGGCTGAAAGCAAGGGGAAACTACAGCCGTAATTTTTCCCGAGGGCATGCAGCTTTACTGTATGGATAAATGATGATAGTAGATTAAAACTGAAGAAACTGCAAAAAGATGGGACCTGGATAAACTGACTAAACCAGCACTTGTACAGAGTTTCAGGAAGAGCATAAGGGAACAATTGACAAGAATGGGGGAAAGAAATACAGTAGAAGAGAAGAATGGGTAGCTTTGAGGAATGAAGTCGTGAAGGCAGCAGAGGATCAAGTAGGTAAAAAGACAAGGGCTAGTAGAAATCCTTGGGTGACAAATGAAATACTGAATTTAATTGATGAAAGGAGAAAATATAAAAATGCAGTAAATGAAGCAGGCAAAAAGGAATACAAACGTCTCAAAAATGAGATTGACAGGAAGTGCAAAATGTTACATGAATTCCATGAAATAATCGAGGTACCAAGTTGTTTTATAGTGGTTTATTTATGACAAACTGCACCACTTCTTCTTAGCGGGAGCCCGCTCCAGATAACAGGCTACATAGTCACAACACTGTATTATAACAATTATATTATTGCACAGACGTACAATACAGTGGTTGAATCTCAAAACTGTCTCCAACTGACCTCCTCTTCTGAGCCATGTGCTCCTCCTATTTATACATTTTTAACAGTGAAGACAACAAAACTACATTCCAAGTTTATAAAATTAACAATTAAAAGTTTAACATAAATATGAATAACTATTCACTAAACCTTGCTTATTTTATGCTGAAACTGGCATCTACAATAAAAAAGATTTTTACATAGGAAATACATAATATTTTATAAAATACTGAAAAACAACAATGCTAACCTATAATCATCTTGGAGTTCAAGCTCTCTTTTTCCGTGTTTGCTTTAACAATACATATGTTTTTGTGTTTTGCTAAAGCCGGACCCTATCCAAAAACATTCGTAATGTTAACCTAACTTTTCTGGTTTTCTTAATTATGGCTTCATTACTGAAAGCAAAATATTGTGACCATATATTTGACAAAAATTACACACAAGTAAACAAGTGAAGTAATAAATTTTATGAGATATAATGTATAACGTGAAATCACTTATTAGATACAATTGGAATTACGGAACTTTCAATGAATTGTCTCTTCGGAGAGTATTTTGTTAGGGTATTGAAACAGGAATGTGAACATGGGGTTGTTTTATTTCAACATGTCATGTAAACTGACTCATTCAACATCATTTAGATAAAAGAATTGTTCACATGATGTATAGAACAGTAACTAACCAAGTAAGCAACCCACGACATCTTCTAATGGTTTTCGGACAAGAGACGGTGTGGTACTGTGGTGCAAGACTCACACGTCTCTTGCAGTTGACTCACATATTGTGTGCAGCCGATCTTCTTCTCAGGTCAGATGGCTGCATCGATCTTCACAAACTCTTCTTTTCTGAAGAGTATAGCTGGTTAAGAGAATTTATTAAAATAATCCTTTTCTACTCTTGAAATTATTCTGTGCTCTCAGGATACTTTTGATATAAATGTAAGTGTCTTTTGTTCAATACATAATTCATTTGTTCACAACAATGCAGTCATTACACCATCAAGGAATAGAGTATAGAGTATGCCTTCTCCTTGTACTGGACCTACAGCTTCTACGGCGCGCGCTGCAAACACTTGTCCGCACCGATCAGCCATCACTATTGCAATATTCTCCTGATACATGTCCATCCTGCACACACAGAAATCAGCAGTGAGGTAGACACATATCCACTCTCTCACCCTCATACTTAAAATATCGAGTGTTCGAGACAGTGAAAAGCCGGGTGTCTATAGAATTTACACCGAAATTCTTGAGGCACTACAACCTGCGGAGAAAATGTTGAGCATGTGTAAGCAAGAGGATGATGTGTTTCTCAGCTATCAGATCGCAGTGGATGAATATTAATGTGAGCTCTTTAATCCAAAACTGAAAGGTACAAACAGTGGAAACAGAAATCTTCCCACCAAAGATGAAGTCCTCATATGCGAAGGTTATTCTGTCTGTCTTACAGGATAGTTGAAAAATCATTGTCACAAATCATGCAGGAGGAACAGACATTTATAGCATTGTATTACCAAAATCTTCTGACCCATCTATGACCTGAGATGAAGCAATAGTGATGAATGACCGCAAAAGTGTACGACCCCTGCATGACAGCACCCTCAGTATGCCTCTCAAGGTAGAATGAATCTTTGTTCATGCCCAGGCTACAAAATTTTACCACATTCGCCCTATGTGCCTGTTCTGGGACCCATTGGTTTCTTCCTCTTCTGAGAACGGAAGGAATCACAGCAAACATTTCGCCAGTGATGACACAGTAAATGGCTAAATGCTCCCTTTCTCGCACCTGAACCCCATCCAAAGGTATGAACTTTATGAGTGCCACTTGTATATGCAGTTTGAAAATCTGCACTGTTGGATTAACCCACAAATTGGCTCATTACAGAGCTAACAATAGTAATAGAATGTAACTCTATAAAAGAAATAAAAGTTCACATCAGACAGACATGTTTGCAGCAATCAGACAAGGAGAAGGTAAAGAGCACATTGGTAATGCAGTCTACCATCATCTCCAAAACCAAAGACCAAGATTAGGGACATAGAAAATCTGGTGCAAAGTTGTCAGATAAGGTGACCTTCGTTTGGCTGTGTGAATTACATGATAACTACACTACTGCGCCTATCACGACTCGATACTTCCACTATATGGTGAGTAGCAACTTTCCTTCTCTTGTATTGTATACTACTGAAGAAATGGACGTAAATGTTTGCCTAAGTAAACCAGAAAGTGATAATTCCGTCTCCCTTCCCATGTGCCAAAACTTCATATAATGGTGAAAAGACAAGTGAAAAGAAATGGAAAATCCCCACCACCAGGACATCTTTCATACTACATATGGCAGATCATCAACAGATTGAAGATGCTTGTGGGGGGGGGGGGGGGGGGAGAATGAAAATTCTAGTCCATTGAAGACCCTTGAGTGTATATCTCCTGTATGAACAATTTAATGACATCCTTGTGCTAAAGGAGTATGTCATCTGCAAAAGAACAATCTCCCTCATGTGGCATGGCCCTTTTTTCCCATCAGTTTTCTGACTGGTTTGATGTGGCCTGCCACAGATTACTCTCCTGTGCCAACTGCTTCATCTCAGAGTAGCACTAATACTCAATGCATTCAATTATTTGTTAGATATATTCCAATCTTGTCTTCCCCTACAGTTTTTATCCTCTACAGCTCCCTATAGTACCATGGAGGTTATTCCCTGAGGTCCTGAGACATGTCCTGTCATCCAGTCCCTTCTTCTTGTCAATATTTTAGATATTTCTTTCGTCACCGATTCTGCGAGGAACTTCATCATTTCTTATCTTATCAGTCCACCTAATTTTCAACATACGTTTTTAGCACCGCATCTCAGATGCTTTGACACACTTCTTTCTCAGTAGTTACAACCATTCCTACTTGTCAGTAGCTTACAAGCAGTCACTGTATCTGTGCATGTGCATTGTAGGATTACATATGTCCCCACATGAAGATTTAGGCTATGAGGCACTTGCTAAATTAATCACACAGGTCCTCAACCCTACAACGTGCTATGAGACTAAGAGATGATCTGCTCCAGGGTATGAGCAGTTGATGACAGCCTCTTGTTACTATCAGAGACATGTTTATTGCATAGAAGGCAGAGCATCCAATTCGGTACTGCTACAGGCTTGTTCTCACCTATTAGCCTCTCAATATTTTCACCTATAGTGTTCAAAATCGTGTGCTCCAGTGTTCACTCCCCCAACAGGTTATACCTAGCAGATTATACAGCTCCCAAAAGTAAGCTGCTAAATGGATGCTCAATAGGGCAAACTGGATGCTGTACAACCAATTGCTATAATGGGACATTACGACAGAATCTTGGAATGAGTGGATCATGTTACCAATATGATGGTGAAGCATCCATCCCACAAAGGGGTAGCATATCACCTAAAGGAATGACGAGTGATGCTCCACAACCAGTGACACTCTAACGTTTCCGACTTAAAGTGTGTGTGTGAATCTGGGTTATTTCGGTTTATTCCCCCAAACCAGCTTCCACTTCTTTACGAGGTGACTTTCTTGGAATCTACAGCCACTCTTTTTTACTGGATAACCGGCTGCTAGAAACCCTCTTGTCTTCTTCTCCGTCAAATAACACCAGGTACAGGAATTTTTAGATTCATTGTACTTATGATATAAATAGACATACAGACTTTGCTTTTCGTCAATTAACGATGTATTTGACTTTCATACACAATAAAACTCTCACTTTCAACATAAATATATAACTTCTGGTAACTCCCTCGTACAGTCGAACATCAGAAACAAAAGAAAGTTCTTCCCCCCATGAACCATGGACCTTGCCGTTGGTGGGGACGCTTGCGTGCCTCAGCGATACAGATAGCCGTACCGTAGGTGCAACCACAGTGGAAGAGTATCTGTTGAGAGGCCAGACAAACGTGTGGTTCCTGGAGAGGGGCAGCAGCCTTTTCAGTAGTTGCAGGGGCAACAGTCTGGATGATTGACTGACCTGGCCTTGTAACACTAACCAAAATGGCCTTGCTGTGCTGGTACTGCGAATGGCTGAAAGCAAGGGGAAACTACAGCCGTAATTTTTCCCGATAGTATGCAGCTTTACTGTATGGTTAAATGATGATGGCATCCTCTTGGGTAAAATAGTCCCCCATTCTGATCTCTGGGTGGGGACTACTCAGGAGGACATTGTTATCAGGAGAAAGAAAACTGGCGTTCTAGGGGTTGGAGCATGGAATGTCAGATCCCTTAATTGGGCAGGTAGGTTACAAAATTTAAAAAGGAAAATGGATAGGTTATTTAAGTTACATATAGTGGGAATTAGTGAAGTTCAGTGGCAGGAAAAACAAGACTTCTGATCAGGTGACTACAGGGTTATAAACACAAAATCAAATAGGGGTAATGCAGGAGTAGGTTTAATAGTGAATTAAAAAATAGGAATACGGGTAAGCTACTACAAACAGCATAGTGAATGCATTATTGTGGCCAAGATAGATAGGAAGCCCACGCCTACCACAGTAGTACAAGTTTCCAACTAGCTCCGCATATGACGAAGAGATTGATGAAATGTATGATGAGATAAAAGAAATTGTTCAGATAGTGAAGGAAGACGAAAATTTAATAGTCATGGGTGACTGGAATTTGATAGTAGGAAAAGGAAGAGAAGGAAACGTAGTAGGTGAATATGGAATGGGGATAAGGAATGAAAGAGGAAGCTGCCTGGTAGAATTTTGCACAGAGCATAACTTAATCATAGCTAACAATTGGTTCAAGAATCATGATAGAAGGCTGTATATATGGCAGAATCCTGGACATACTGGAAGGTGTCAGATAGATAATATAATGGTAAGACAGAGATTTAGGGACCAGGTTTTAAATTGCAAGATGTGGACTCTGACCACAATCTGTTGATTATGAACTGTAGATTAAAACTGAAGAAACTGCAGAAAGGTGGGAATTTAGGGGATGGGATCTGCATAAACTGACAGAACCAGAGGTTGTACAGTGTTTCAGGAAGAGCATTAGGGAAAGATTGACAAGAATTGTGGAAAGAAATACAGTACAAGAAGAATGGGTAGCTTTGAGAGATGAAATAATGAAAGCAGCAGAGGATCAAGTAGGAAAAAAGATGAGGGCTAATAGAAATCCATGGGTAACAGAAGAGATATTGAATTTAATTGATGAAACAAGAAAATACAAAAATGCAGTCAATGAAGCAGGCAAAAAGGAATACAAATGTTCAAAAATGAGATCAACAGGAAGTGCAAAATGGATAAGCAGGTATGGCTAGAGGACAAATGTAAGGATGTAGAGGCGTATATCACTAGGGGTAAGATAGATACTGCCTACAGGAAAATTAGAGAGACCTTTGGAGATAAGAGAACCACTTGTATGAACATCAAGAGCTCAGAAGGAAACCCAATTCTAAGCAAAGAAGGGAAAACAGAAAGGTGGAAGGAGTATATAGAGGGTCTATACGAGGGTGATGTTGTTGGGGACAATATTATGGAAATGGAAGAGGATGTAGATGAAGATGAAATGGGAGATATGATACTGCGTGAAGAGTTTGACAGAGCACTGAAAGACCTAAGTCGAAACAAGGCCCCGGGAGTAGACAACATTCCATTAGAACAACTGATAGCCTTGGGAGAGCTAGCCCTGTCAAAACTCTACCATCTGGTAGGCAAGATGCATGAGACAGGCGAAATACCCTCAGACTTCAAGAAGAATAAAATAATTCCAATCCCAAAGAAAGGAGGTGTTGACAGATATGAAAATTACCAAACTATCAGTTTAATAAGCCACGGCTGCAAAATACTAACACGAATTCTTTACAGACAAATGGAAAAACTGGTAGAAGCCGACCTCGGGGAAGATCAGTTTGCATTCTGTAGAAACGTTGGACCACGTGAGGCAATACTGACCCTACAACTTATCGTACAAAATAGATTAAGGAAAGGCAAACCCACGTTTCTAGCATATGTGTACTTAGAGAAAGCTTTTAAAAATGTTGACTGGAATACTCTCTTTCAAATGCTTAAGGTGGCAGGGGTAAAATACAGGGAGCGAAAGGCTATTTACATTTTGTACAGAAACCAGATGGCAGTTATAAGAGTCGACGGACATGAAAGGGAAGCAGTGGTTGGGAAGGGAGTGAGACAGGGCTGTAGCCTCTCCCAGATGTTATTCAATCTGTATATTGAGCAAGCAGTAAAGGAAACAAAAGAAAAATTTGGAGTAGGTATTAAAATCCATGGAGAAGAAATAAAAACTATGAGGTTCGCCGATGACATTGTAATTCTGTTAGAGACAGCAAAGGACCTGGAAGAACAGCTGAACGGAATGGACAGTGTCTTGAAAGGAGCATGGAATGTAGTTGAATTAAATCAGGTGATGCTGAGGGAATTAGATTAGGAAATGAGACGCTTAAAGTAGTAAATGAGTTTTGTTATTTGGGGACCAAAATAACTGATGATGGTCGAAGTAGAGAGGATATAATATGTAGACTGGCAATAGCAAGGAAAGCGTTTCTGAAGAGGAGAAATTTGTTAACATTGAGTATAGATTTAAGTGTCAGGAAGTTGTTTTTGAAAGTATTTGTATGGAGTGTAGCCATGTATGGAAGTGAAATGTGGACGATAAATAGTTTGGACAAGAAGAGAATAGAAGCTTTTGAAATGTGGTGCTACAGAAGAGTGCTGAAGATTAAATGGGTAGATGACATAACTAATGAGGAGGTATTGAATAGGATTGGGGAGAAGAGGAGCTTGTGGCACAACTTGACTAGAAGAAGGGATCGGTTGGTAGGACATGTTCTGAGACATCGAGGGATCACCAATTTAGTATTGGAATGCAGCGTGGAGGGTAAAAATTGTAGAGGGAGACCAAGAGATGAGTACACTAAACAGATTCAGAAGGATGTAGGTTGCAGTAGGTACTGGGAGACGAAGAAGCTTGCACAGGATAGAGTAACATGGAGAGCTGTATCAAACCAGTCTCAGGACTGAACACCACAACAACAACAACAAAAGAAAGTTGGCTTTGTTACCATAATTTTTATTAACATAAATCAGAAAATAAGTCTTGTCTATAGCAAGATTACATCAAGAGTTTTCAAGAGTTCTTTTTCAACTGCCTTTGTTTTAATAACAATAGTCAATGACCCAGTAAGCACAGAGCTGCATATAAACTCCATGGTTCTTCCTTACACACTCACTAAAACATCTATGGATTGCCCGTCATGTACTTGTCGGTGCCGTTCGTCCGCCGCGTGTATTTTCATCCTGCGGCTGATTTTAAATCTGCACACACACAAACCACCATCCCACACTCGTATCTAGAGTATTGTATGTTCGAAATGGTAGAAGGCTGAGTAGTTATAGAATTTACTCAGAAATTCTCAAATCAGTACAACACATTGGCAGCTCTGTGTAGCTTGAAGTACCAGCCAACTGCAGAGAACCTTTAAGCTTGTCACATAATGAGAGAAAAATGTTATTCAATTAGTAGTGCAAACTGGGAAAGATCATAGCAATACTTTGTGAACAGTGTTAATGTCCCACAGAGACTAAAGGAATGCGGCAGACTATTAAAAGCGCTACTGAGAGAGATGTGGGGATCCAGTGCCCAGCTGTACTGCAATGTGAAACTGAAATCTCTCATCACCCCAAGACACACAACCTTGACAATAGCGGAACATTTTGCCGTGGCTACGGCTACTGGCAGTCAGGATTTAAGTTTCCAGTATCGCACAATTATCATCGAGAGGGGCTGTTGGGACCAAAGTTCGACCAACAGTGAAGCACATCTAAATTATGGATCAAAACAACAAACATAAACCAATGATATAATAATGAAGAGTTTATTTATTCTTCATCTACCTTTCCTGCATGTAGGAGTTGGATTCTGCAGTTTGTGCTGGTTCACCTGATCAAGGTTAAATCCACTACAGTGTGCTGTATCACCTCATTGAAAGAAGTAAAACAAAAGCCTCCTTGTTTTGTTAAATTTTAACTGCATGGCGAGAGTTGCCTGAATTTTGTTGTGATGCTATTTTAGTCTCTCACAATGTTCATTGCTACTGGTTTCTTTTCCTGCATGTACTTCAAGTTTGAAGTTATTCAGTCCATTCTTTTGGATTTGGCACTTTTCATATGTACTAATGTATTTCATCTTTTCATGGTGGCAGTTGAGAGACATGTATAGTAACGATAATTGTGATAGAAAGTTGTCAGATGTGGCATAAAAAGCATCAGATGGCAAGGAAGGCTCGTTATTTTATCATACTCAATAAGCATTTGTAATGTGGAAGTGGTTCTTATGGCTACATACTGTACTGCTTTCTAAATCTGAGTAATGGATTATGTAAGTCATCATTACTTACAGTATTGTGTTTATGAACAGTCCTGTTGTTTTTATCTATGATCTCTTGACAGAGTGAGCTCCAAGAGGAAGAAGATGTACTGTGAGACTGTTTAAAGGGTTGTATACAAGTGTTTAGAGGATGAGCACCACATATTATTCTCATTACTCATTTCTATGTTTTTAATGCTTTCTGTATGCAGCTCTTGTTAGTGTAACTGCCTCTAGCTTGTGGGTTCCCGGGTTCGATTTCCAGTTGGGTCAGAGATTTCCTTCCCTTGGGACTGGGTCTTTGTGTTGTCATAATCATTTCATCTTGTACTCATCACAGAGTTGCACAAGTTGCCAAAATGGTGTGAAATAGGACAACTTGTACCAGGTGGCTGACAACCCCAGTCAGGGTCTCCCAGCCAGTAACGCTATACAATCATTTCATTACCATCAGTGAAGAGTTGCCCCAGGACAGTACGCCATAAAACATCACTTGGTGGAAAAATGCAAATGTAATTAAATTGTTAACATATTACATCTTCAAAATTTGCTATTATAAACAGCACAGGAATTGCATTGCGTAGACAGTTGAGACTGACGTTATCAATAGCACAGTAGTATCAGAAATTAAGCATTTAAGAAACTTGAATAAGTATAGCCATCAGTTCCATTCTTCCTTGTTGTGTGCAGATTTTTTGTAATGTACACCACATTAATTAGCTGGCAAAAAGTTCTCTTTTCTTTTTAACTTTTTTTTCAGCAGCTCCATTCATACAGATCTTTGTTGATCAGTATGTGACATTCTTATAATATGTCTGTGAAAACTATTGATCTTTCTATGATCCATTTTCACTCAAACCCTGGTCTAGTGTTTAAAGTACACTGTTGTCATCAGTAGCTATCATTTTTAGAACAACTTATCTTTACTAGTAATTATATGCACTGTACTTAATGTTATATAAGCAAATTTCCTGTCAGAGTCTTTTTTTATACCTCAGTCACCCATACTGTGTTTCTCAAAATATTCTGTTCCTTATTATTTTTAATTTAATTTGATGTACTTTAATCCCAGCTTTCTTCGTTTTTGTGATGTAACTGTATACAGTCTAATTTTACTACATTTATGCCTTTTCACATTTTAATATTAAGTTGAACAAAAACTGAGCCTCTCTTTCTACCTTGTTCTGTACCCATATTTAGCATGAAACTGTTTTGCATCTTTGTTTACTTTTGTTACAGAATAATCAATTTTGGCAATCTACAGGCAGGCACACCAGCAGGAGATTATTACGAGCTGTTCCAAGACAGATTACAAGTATTCTTCAAGCTGATGCTCTTTGGAGTATGGGAATAACAGGTGAATAAAATTAAAAAGGAAACAGATTGTATCACTAACATCTGTTTGTAACAAAATTCTAAATCTGTAGTTACACTCCACAAGCCATCATACAGTGTGTAGCAGAGGGCACAAATAGTACCACTATTAATCCCCCTCCGTTCCCCATCTCCTGGATCCTTTACGTATGCAAAGTATGTCCACCTCCACAATGCCCCAGAATGTGTCCTGAATTCACTCGTAATGACCCACATGGAAAAAATAAGTTTTAATTGCTACCAGCATGCATTCCTAAACAACAAATAATGTGTAACCCAACTCATGGTCTTTAAATGTGAAATTCTCTCAGCAACTCTTAGAAGTAGCCATATACAGGTTCCCAGATGTTTGAAAAACTTTTGATTCAGTCCCATTCTGTGCGATCAAGTACCGTAAACTGCTTTCTGTTTGATAATACATACCTACAACATCCTTAGAATTATTGAGTGCACTTCAGTGATATACATTTATATACCTGTGGAAAATCAGTTGGTAATTTTTAAATGAAAATATGTTTAAAATTTTTGAATTATATCAGATCCTTGAGGACTATTTCATTTAGGAACTGTTAAAGAAACATTAGCATCTACCTTTTTTTATAAAAATGTGGATTATGCATTTTTTGTGTTTTTTACATTTTCCATCCTTGAGGATCTCATCGCTGTGGATCTTGGAAATAGACAGTATATCTATCAATCTATCTATTGTCAGCATAATGTATGAGTTATCTCTCCAAGTTTGTAAATGTGTTGCAAATGCCTTGACAGGCAGAATGCAGTTTGTTGTCCTCAGTGAGTAGTCACCTTCAGACAGAAATAATTTGCATAGGCCCAACAGAATTTCATATTACGTATTAATGACTTAACTGATAGTATTAGTTGTAAACTTATGTTTTTGAAAAATAATTTAGATTTTTGTAAGGCAGTGTTACCTGATGAACATTGTGAATTTAGCTTGGCCAAGCAAAGTGTGTGGATGACGACGACAATGACAGCAGCACAATGGCATTTTGTGGTACGGTACGAGAGCAGGTGGCTATTAGATTACTCAGAGCAAAGCGAGAAGGCAACAGTTGAAAAGGTTCATATTGATATTATTCTGCTGTTTTAAGTGATTTTTTTCCCACCATGCACAAACTCTAGGGATTGATTGTTGAGAGGGAACAAAATAGGCCTAACGAACTTATGTCCAGAAATGCATGGTTTCTATGCTAGAAACCATTTATTCAGTCATACATCTTTACAGAGAGTGTGGTGTAATACGCACTGGACCATGCAGCCACAGTTACAGTATGTGTTAAAAGTGGTTTCCGTGTGCCTCAACACATGTGTATACGCGTCATAGCATATTCTGCCTCCCACATTCACATTGGCCAGGCTGCATCCAAATAGTGCCAAAGGCAACATGAATACACTGCTCCATTGTCTCCGCATCTGGACTGGGCTCTGCATACACGATACTTTTGAGATGGTCCCATAACCAGAAATCACATAGGTTGAGATCTGGTGAACAAGCAGGCCACGCAACTGGATCCCTTCAACTGATCCATTGACCAGGGAAGACACGGTTGAGATGCGTCCAGACATTAATGGCAAAGTGGGCAGAGCACCATCCTGTAGCAGCCACATTACCTTTTGAATCATCAATGGCACTTCTTCCAGCAGGTGAGACAAAGGCCCCACAAGAAATACTGATAGTTCTGGCCTATTAGGTGATGGGAAGGAAGACTGGTCCCAAAATACAGTTGCCAATTATCCTGGCCCACACATTCCGGGTGCACCAATGCTGATGATTTGCTGTCACTGTACCATGGACGTTCTGCATACTATCCCCAAGATGGCTGTTATGGTAATGGAAGATACCATTCTGCATAAAGGCGGCCTCATCTTTGAATAGGATTGATGACACAAATGCTGAAATCGTGGGTGCCTGGTGAAGAAACCAGTGACAAAATTGCTCCCAATGTGGAAAGTCTGTCGTTAGTAAGCCCTCCATGCATTGTAAGTGATAAGGGTAGTAAAAGTTATGGAGAATGTTCCACACAGTCTACTGGCTTACCCTGTACTGACGACGCAACTGCCTGGAACTGACACAACTCGCCTTCCACAGTGTTCATCACATTTTCCTCCAAGTCTGGTGTGCGAATATTTGGGGTATGTCCTTCATGATTTTCTGCTTCCTGAAACGACCGTGTAGACAAATGGCGAAACTTTGTTGCAATCATTTAAGATTGTGGTGGTTGTCAGCAGGGATAGGTCTCCTGATACAACCTTGCTGCCCATTGCCATTTGCCTTTCCATAAGTAAAATCCATGTTGGCAAGCTCGCTCCAAATACAGAATCATTGTGTACAATGCTGTATCACATCCACTACAAGGTGAGTCAGCAAGGGAAGTGAATTGGACACAACATTACCAGTTACTATGGCAGGAGAGCATGACATATGAGGAACAGCACCACCTTGTAAGAGGAAACCATGCAATCTATAAGTGTGGCTGCATGGCACAGTGCATATTAGACCACAGTCTCTGTTACAGTTATGATTGAATAAATGATCTCTAGCATGTAAATCATGCATTTCTGGACATAAGTTCGTTAGACCTGTTTCGTTCCATATCCTCTCGTCGATCAATCCCTAGAGTTTGTACACTGTGGAAAAAATCACCCTGTATAACTAACAAATATATTTTTCATATGATGGAGGCAGTAGTTTGACAAATATTCGCAAAATCATACATACAGGGTGTCCTAGGAAGAAAGGATAAAAGTCTAGATGCAATAAAGTGGTCATGTGTAACAAAACTGTGTGTGTGTGTGTGTGTGTGTGTGTGTGTGTGTGTGTGTGTGTGTGTGTGACTTTACTTCACAGAATGTATTAACCTTTGACTCCACAATTAGTGACACTGTTGGAATCCGTCATGCCATACAACAATATATGTGGATATAAAATGGAACAGTCGCGTAAGTCTGGTTGTGTAGGTAAATTAAATGACAGATAAACTGCAGCTTCCCTTTCAGTCAGTCAGTCAATCTGTTAGTTAGTTAGTTCCTTATTCCATGGATCATTTTGCCCAATAAATCATAATGATGTGGGATGAGTCATTTTACATTCACATCACAAATTAATTTATAAATATGACCACATGCTGAACATTTGTAGGTTTATTATTTTATTTTATTAATTTATTTTTCTAAATGTACTGGTATGAGTTAGTAGTACCTACCCACCACCTTTTACACATTACAGTAACTGAAATTCTTCTACAAAATAGAACGAGTTGCCAAGTAGAAAGTTTTTCAGTTTGTTTCCAAATTTTACTTAGTTGTCTGTCAGACATTTTATATCACTCGGTAAGTGATCACACATTTTTTTGTACCAAATTGTGCACCCCTTTTTTTGCTAAAGACAACCTTAGTGTCGAGTAATGAACATAAGATTTCCTTTTGAACTGTAGTCAGTCACTTACGGCAATATGAGGGAATAAATATACTGTAAAGCAGTAGTCAGAAAACCCAACTCCTTTAACTGATGCCTACAAAATCATTGTGGGCAGGTAGGCTGCTAGATTTGTTAATGGTAGGTTAAAACAACATGCAGGTATTATGGAGCTTCAGGAACTCAAAAATGAATCTCTGGACGGATTCTTTTAAGGAACACTACTGAGAAAATGTAGAGAACAGGCATTTGAGGCTGCCTACAGAATGATTCTGCTGCCAATAACGTACATTTCACGTGAGGACCATGAAAATAAGATTAGAGAGGTTAGGGCTCATGCGGAGGCATATAAGACAGTCTTTTTCCCTTGCTCTATTTGTGAGTGGAACAGGAAACAAAATAACTAGTAGTGAATGGTACAGGGTACCCTTTGCCACACACTGTACAGTGGCTTGCAGATTGTGGATGTAGATGTAGATGAAGATGAAGATAGTGGACAGTAATTGGCATTCTCAATAGAGCAACTCTTCTGAAACTCAAACTGTAATTTGCTGAGGATATTATGGTTGGTAAGGTGAGATACAATTCTAGACTACATTACCTTCTCAAAAATTTTATAACTGAAGTCAGCAGTGAAACAAGTTGGTAATTATTGACATCTCTCATATCACCTTTCTTATTAAAGAAGGGTTTATTAACAGCATATTTCAATCCCTCTGGAAAAATAACTTGAATTAGTGACACATTGCATATTTTACATAATATCAGACTTAATACATTGGAACAAATCTTTAGTACTCTATTGGAAACACCATCAAAAGAAGATGAGTTTTATTTTTGAGAGAATGTTTGGTTTTCATCATTTCACAAAGAGAAGTTAGTAACACATTCATACGATTGAATTTATGAAAATAGCTTTTTTCCGAATGCTGCTGTGATTTTTCTCATGAACTGGTTTTCCCTGTGCTTTCTACTACATTTAAGAATTGATTATTAAGCGTTCATGTTAGCTGTGATTCATCATTTATAGCCCTTCCATTCAGTTCTGTAGTGATGTTATCCTGTTCTTTGACTTGTTGTCCCATCTCTCATTTCACTACATTTCATATAGCCTTAGGTCTGTTGTCGGAATTACTGGTTTCTGATGTTACATGCATGTTCCTTGATTTTTTAATGACAATTCTTAGGAATTTTGAGTAATTTTTGTAGTGTGCAACTGCTGCAGGATCTCTGTTTGTTCTTGCCAACAAATACATTGCCCTTATCCTTCCACAGTTTCTTTAATCTCTCTGATGAACCATGGTTTTTTATGTGACTGTTTAATGTCCTTTCTGATTAGCTTATGCAGAAAGCTGTTTTCAAATAATAATGTGGATCAGTCAAGGAATAGGTTAAATTTTATTTTAGCATTTGGTTCACTATAAATTTCATCCCAGGTCATCTCTTGTAATCTTTCTTAAAAAAGTTGTCCTGGACTTGTCAATTATTTTAACTGATTTCCACTGAGGACTATCCATACTGTAAGGCACTATATTATTTGTCATAACTAACTGTGCATAATGATCATAGAGAGCATTTGTTACCAGGTAAACAGTTAACTTTCTTGCTCTGAGATTCACCAAGAAAAACATTATCAATTGGAGTCATACTGTCTTCGTCCATCCATGTTGGAAAGTTAATTACTGAGTTCAAATTGTAGGGTCCAAATAAGTTTTAAACTCCATTTTTCATATCAGAATCCTTTAGAAAATCTACATTGAAGTCACCACAGGCTATTAATTACTTGCTGCTGTCTGACAGAAAGCACAGTTAGAAATCCAAATTTCGCATAAACAGTTCAAAACTTCCCAGTGGGGATATACATGGTTACAATTAAAAGTGAACTATTTTTCAGCATTAATTCAAAAGTACACACTTTTATGTGCCGATGACTACGAAACCTACTTGTCTCAATAGTTTTGAACTTGTATTCTGTCTTCATATATGGAACGAACTCCTCCTTTTCCCATATTAATTCTGCATGAGTAAGCTGCTAGAGTGTATATGGAAGAGATTGCTTACAAAACACTTGTAAGACCCATACTAATGTAATTGGATTAATTCACTTTTACACATAGAAGGGCCATATGAATAGCCATAGGTTTGCTTCCCATGTTAAGCGTGTAACGGGAATTCGAAAAAATCTCAAAAAGCAGAAAGTTGAAGGAAAACACGAACCATTTCACAAAAACTTCCTTAAGAAGTTCCAAGAGCCAATTTATGTTGGAACTTACATGTACTCAGCCTTTGCGTTATAGCCTTTGAGGCAAGCAGTCAGTTTCCTTCTGTTCCATTCCAGAATGAAATGAGGAGTTATCTTAATGGATGGGATAATTAAATTTATAGTAGTTTGTTGTAGTGTCCTTTAGAGACAAGTAATATCCTGTGTACTTCCTTTCTTCCATTATTTTAGTCAGCTGTCCTTGGAGTAGCTTAAGATGCCCACAGCGATGGTCCACACCTCGCCAAACTGTCACAGTCGGAACCGGAGGTCTTACAGAGGATAACGGGTCACCTACAGTGTATTGCTCTCCCCTCTTTGACTATGCTGTATGTGTTCTGTATCAGACTGCAACTTAATGTTTCTCCAATGCCTGTTTCTCTGTGTTCTTTAGACAATTGTTTCTCTGGCTGCTTTTGGTCTGCACTGATTTGTCCAAGTATAAGATGACTCCCCTGTCCCTCTCCCCCCCTTATATAAAAAAGAAAGGGCATCTGAGAAAATCTTATTTTTAGTTTATTCTGACTTATTAAAATCACAAACTATTTTATTGATGTAAAGGATCTGCCTAAACAGGTTAACATTAATTCTAAACTTATGCAATTTACTGACTGTACATTTTGATAATACAAGGAGAAATAAAATAAACAAAAAGACATGGTTTACATAAAATTTTATCCTTTTTTTTTTTCCTTTCCAGCTTACTATCCAAGCCAGTTATCTGTGGTATCACTGTTTTTAATAATAATAATAATAATAATAATAATAATAATAACAATAATAATCACCGGTATTATATCTGAGATGATAGTATCACCTAACCAATGAGAGGTGAGAAAAGAGGTGATGTATTTCTGCATATGAACAGCAAAGAAATTTATAACCTTGGTTGTTACAAATATTTATCTGTTTCTTCCAAATATATCACAATTTCTGGGATGGAGGTTAGTGTTGGACCTGAGAACAAAGCTTTTTTTTCTGAATACACAGTGGGTTTCACACCTATATTGAAGTGAGTGTGTGGCAGCATTCCTTTGGCTCTTGCTAGCAAACGTTGTCTGCCTGCAGACCTTTCATTGGCTACATAGAAACAGCAACTGACAAACCCTCTTTCATTCTCACCAAATCTCATGGTGAATGTTGACAACATTGCTGCATGAAACATATAAATACGCCTCTGGCCCCTACTTAACTTATACTGTCTCCTGCAGAAATGTGTATTATTATTGAATATTTATTCCAGTTGTAAACTCAGTTCTGTTCCGATTACAAATGGGATTCGGACAGACTGCTGTTTCAACAAGATTAATATTCATAAAAAGCCAAGGTATGCAACAGACAATCCCTTGGTTGGCAGCATGATGAAATTTGCTGCCCACACATCACTGACGTTGCCACATTTGACCTAATTCTCAGCCAAGCTGGTGTCACTGTCCCCCTCCAACCCTTCTGAATTCTTCAAAATGAATGTGCACATGACCTCAGTTGCTAAAGCTTCATATGCTAATGTAAGAGAACCTCCTGTGTTAATCTGTTACACAACATAAAAACATTCACCTCAGCAGCAACAGTTTAATCTGCAAATGTAAGACAACCCTGTATTTTTTTTAAATGATGAGTTTGGGGGGGAAAATTTAATAATTGGGTAAATAAGTTAGTTTTGCCCATGTGTGTATTGGTTACCTCCTATGATACATTTGACCAAGCTTCTGACAACTCTGTGACTTGGACTTTACAAACTCCCAATTTACAATAGCTTTAAAGGTGCATTATGATTGTGTCTAAACAACATTAAGGCTACATCCCAACGTTTGTGGGATCCTGATTTCCAACTGTCCATAGACATGGAATTAGAAAAAGAAAAGTGAAAATTGACATACTATTTGTTCTCGGTTGGTATCTGCATTTGCTATTTTGTGTGAACAGTGCCTACACCATAAGCTACACTTTATCATGGATGACAAGGCAAGAACACATACAAAATTTGCACACCCTCTCTTCATATCTCCATAACTCCCATTAGCCTGGCTGAAATGCAGCCAACCACATTGTAATTTTTTCCAACCTTCCTTAAAGAAACTGTGATTTACCCAACAGCATCTTATTTCAGTTGGTGGTCTTGCCAAAATCTTCATATCTAAGAGCTGCAGCACTGCTGGGGAAAATAAATTATTATGCATGAGTTTTCCCAAGTAGTGGAGATTTCCTTTCCGATCAGTACACTACAAATAAAAGGAATTCAGTCCAAACAGACACCAGAATGTGACTGTGCCATCTACAGGGTGTTCCATTTATCTGATGACTGCCTGTGTAGTGCAGTAGACGCCAGGCAGTGAGCACTCCATTGCCCATCGATCAGATGCCATGTCGCCCATCTACTGCTGTGGTAGAACATGACTACATTTAAAATATAGGCAAATAAATTTTGTCTCCACACATGTCATGTGAGGAGATTCTGGAACAGCCTGCCATTATTTTCCACACATTTCTGACATATGCACAAGAAATTATTGATCACAAGATGTAATTATCTCTGAGATATTGAATTAATTGATTCATGGATATTATCCTTGAGTTCCTCTATCATGTGAGGATTTGTTGTGTACACTTTGTCCTTCAGTGCACCCCACAAATAAAAATCACATGGGAATTAAATCAGGACTTCTAGCAGGCCAGATATTGTTACTAATCACTCTTTCATCGAACACATCGTCAATTGCATGCAAAGAAACATTGGTCATACGGGCCCTTACCGAATCCTGTTGAAAAAATGTGATGCTTCATTCTCTTTCACTCAGTTCATTAAAAAAACAGTTGTTAAATGTTATGCACATTTCTTTCACTTGTAACTGTGTCATTAAAAAGAACTGGGCCTATTATTCTGTCCCCACTAACTGCACACCTCTTTGTATAGAGGTGCACGACATTTGTGTTGATGCAAAAGACATGTTAGGGAAATTTTCTAGATGGTATGCAATGTCATCGAGACAAGCTTCTGTGAGCACTGTATGCTGTTGTTTATGCTTCTTGTCTTGAACACTTCCCCTTTCATGAAATTTATTCACTAATTTGTGGACAGCATCACGACTCGGAACTCGAACACCTGGAAACTTCTGTTCAAACAATCTCCTAACAGTACAAGCAAACTCTGTATGCACATATAACTTCACTGTTACTCTCTTGATGCCTGTTTCACTGCTCTAGTGACACTGGCCAACAAGGCGCATATCTCCATACGGCTTTCAGTGTAAAACCCACAAAAAAGGGGGGCGGGGGGCCTAGTGCAGTCCTGAGGGACCCATTTGACCGCTATGCGTGGCTTCCGTGGTCGGCCTGCAATGCCTCAGGCAGCAGTCATCAGATAAATGGAACACCCTGTAGTTAGTTAAAGAGAAACTCAAATCTTACCTCTGCCTACCCCCCGATAGCACAGACAAAATGTCTTGGCCACCACCCCGTCACAACGAGTTACAGGCAGACTGAAACAAATTTTTTTCTTTACAGCCAGAACTCTTTTGCTGCATGATCAACAATCTGCAAATTGAAAAAGAGATCGTATCCATATTTATGTTATCCACATGTTAGGTTTTCTTCTATGGCACTATATTCCATCTCATTACTGCCAATAAGTTGATGTTGACCCATGCCCAAGAAGAAAGGTCAGAGGTTGCATCGCTGGGTATTGCCTAAGTAGGTATAGTTTTATGAGATTAATTTTTGTTCTTTCCAAAATGCGAATTCAGACGTTCTTCCCCACCTCTCAACAGGATGGGATACTAACTTCAACTTCCCAGGAGGTCATCTATATCTATCCTTTGCATCTATTATTATGATGTGCAATAAGTGATGTTGCAATCATGTCTCAACAATCATAAATTATTTCATTTCTCTATGTAGTAATTGTCTATAAAAAAAGGCTCACAGCCTTAGCTGTCTTTACCGTGTCTTCCCTTTACTGGTTTTCCTTGGCACATCACACGGAATTAATAAGAAGAATGTTTCCTGACTAGAAATTACAATTTCAGAATTTATCATCCATTTTTACAAGAATTTGAAATGTGGCCCATAAATGAAGGACAAATTCCAAGAAAAAATAATCTGTGGGACATCTGCAGGAACCTTTCTTGGAAACGGTCCCCATAGTTTTACAGAAGTGTTCTTCCATTGCTCGGTTTGCTTGTTCCTCCATGCAAATTCATCATTCTTGTCCATAATGAAAATATGGGAATCACGGCAGCAGTCTTATATCAAATCATAATTTAAAGTTTGTTTTGCAATCGTGTAATACTGTTGTTGTTGTTGTTGTTGTGGTCTTCAGTCCTGAGACTGGTTTGATGCAGCTCTCCATGCTACTCTATCCTGTGCAAGCTTTTTCATCTCCCAGTACCTACTGCAACCTACATCCTTCTGAATCTGCTTAGTGTATTCATCTCTTGGTCTCCCTCTACGATTTTTACCCTCCACGCTGCCCTCCAATACTAAATTGGTGATCCCTTGATGCCTCAGAACATGTCCTACCAACCGATCCCTTCTTCTGGTCAAGTTGTGCCACAAACTTCTCTTCTCCCAAATCCTATTCAATACTTCCTCATTAGTTATGTCATCTACCCATCTAATCTTCAGCATTCTTCTGTAGCACCACATTTCGAAAGCTTCTATTCTCTTCTTGTCCAAACTATTTATCGTCCATGTTTCACTTCCATACATGGCTACACTCCATACGAATACTTTCAGAAATGACTTCCTGACACTTAAATCAATACTGGATGTTAACAAATTCCTCTTCTTCAGAAACGCTTTCCTTGCCATTGCCAGCCTACATTTTATATCCTCTCTACTTCGACCATCATCAGTTATTTTGCTCCCCAAATAGCAAAACTCCTATACTACTTTAAGTGCCTCATATCCTAATCTAATTCCCTCAGCATCACCCGACTTAATTAGACTACATTCCATTATCCTTGTTTTGCTTTTGTTGATGTTTATCTTATATCCTCCTTTCAAGACACTGTCCATTCCATTCAACTGCTCTTCCAAGTCCTTTGCTGTCTCTGACAGAATTACAATGTCATCGGCGAACCTCAAAGTTTTTATTTCTTCTCCATGAATTTTAATACCTACTCCGAATTTTTCTTTTGTTTCCTTTACTGCTTGCTCAATATACAAATTGAACAACATCGGGGAGAGGCTACAACCCTGTCTTACTCCCTTCCCAACCACTGCTTCCCTTTCATGTCCCTCGACTCTTATAACTGCCATCTGGTTTCTGTACAAATTGTAAATAGCCTTTCGCTCCCTGTATTTTACCCCTGCCACCTTTAGAATTTGAAAGAGAGTATTCCAGTCAACATTGTCAAAAGCTTTCTCTAAGTCTACAAATGCTAGAAACGTAGGTTTGCCTTTCCTTAATCTTTCTTCTAAGATAAGTCGTAAGGTCAGTATTGCCTCACGTGTTCCAGTCTTTCTACGGAATCCAAACTGATCTTCCCCGAGGTTGGCTTCTACTAGTTTTTCCATTCGTCTGTAAAGAATTCGTGTTAGTATTTTGCAGCTGTGACTTATTAAGCTGATAGTTCGGTAATTTTCACATCTGTCAACACCTGCTTTCTTTGGGATTGGAATTATTACATTCTTCTTGAAGTCTGAGGGTATTTCGCCTGTTTCATACATCTTGCTCACCAGATGGTAGAGTTTTGTCAGGACTGGCTCTCCCACGGCCGTCAGTAGTTCCAATGGAATACTGTCTACTCCGGGGGCCTTGTTTCGACTCAGGTCTTTCAGTGCTCCATCAAACTCTTCACGCAGTATCATATCTCCCATTTCATCTTCATCTACATCCTCTTCCATTTCCATAATATTGTCCTCAAGTACATCGCCCTTGTATAGACCCTCTATATACTCCTTCCACCTTTCTGCTTTCCCTTCTTTGCTTAGAACTGGGTTTCCATCTGAGCTCTTGATATTCATACAAGTTGTTCTCTTATCTCCAAAGGTCTCTTTAATTTTCCTGTAGGCGGTATCTATCTTACCCCTAGTGAGATAAGCCTCTACATCCTTACATTTGTCCTCTAGCCATCCCTGCTTAGCCATTTTGCACGTCCTGTCGATCTCATTTTTGAGACGTTTGTATTCCTTTTTGCCTGTTTCACTTACTGCATTTTTATATTTTCTCCTTTCATCAATTAAATTCAATATTTCTTCTGTTACCCAAGGATTTCTACTAGCCCTCGTCTTTTTACCTACTTGATCCTCTGCTGCCTTCACTACTTCATCCCTCAAAGCTACCCATTCTTCTTCTACTGTATTTATTTCCCCCATTCCTGTCAATTGCTCCCTTATGCTCTCCCTGAATCTCTGTACAACCTCTGGTTCTTTTAGTTTATCCAGGTCCCATCTCCTTAAATTCCCACCTTTTTGCAGTTTCTTCAGTTTTAATCTACAGGTCATAACCAATAGATTGTGGTCAGAGTCCACATCTGCCCCTGGAAATGTCTTACAATTTAAAACCTGGTTCCTAAATCTCTGTCTTACCATTATATAATCTATCTGATACCTTTTAGTATCTCCAGGGTTCTTCCATGTATACAACCTTCTTTCATGATTCTTAAACCAAGTGTTAGTTATGATTATGTTGTGCTCTGTGCAAAATTCGACCAGGCGGCTTCCTCTTTCGTTTCTGTCCCCCAATCCATATTCACTTACTATGTTACCTTCTCTCCCTTTTCCTACACTCGAATTCCAGTCACCCATGACTATTAAATTTTCGTCTCCCTTCACAATCTGAATAATTTCTTTTATTTCATCATACATTTCTTCAATTTCTTCGTCATCTGCAGAGCTAGTTGGCATATAAACTTGTACTACTGTAGTAGGCGTGGGCTTCGTATCTATCTTGGCCACAATAATGCGTTCACTATGCTGTTTGTAGTAGCTTACCCGCATTCCTATTTTCCTATTCATTATTAAACCTACTCCTGCATTACCCCTATTTGATTTTGTGTTTATAACCCTGTAGTCACGTGACCAGAAGTCTTGTTCCTCCTGCCACCGAACTTCACTAATTCCCACTATATCTAACTTCAACCTATCCATTTCCCTTTTTAAATTTTCTAACCTACCTGCCCGATTAAGGGATCTGACATTCCACGCTCCGATCCGTAGAACGCCAGTTTTCTTTCTCCTGATAACGACATCCTCTTGAGTAGTCCCCGCCCGGAGATCCGAATGGGGGACTATTTTACCTCCGGAATATTTTACCCAAGAGGACGCCATCATCATGTAATCATACAGTAAAGCTGCATGCCCTCGGGAAAAATTACGGCTGTAGTTTCCCCTTGCTTTCAGCCGTTCGCAGTACCAGCACAGCAAGGCCGTTTTGGTTATTGTTACAAGGCCAGATCAGTCAATCATCCAGACTGTTGCCCTTGCAACTACTGAAAAGGCTGCTGCCCCTCTTCCGGAACCACACGTTTGTCTGGCCTCTCAACAGATACCCCTCCGTTGTGGTTGCACCTACGGTACGGCTATCTGTATCGCTGAGGCACGCAAGCCTCCCCACCAACGGCCAGGTCCATGGTTCATGGGGGGCGTGTAATACTAATAATTGCTTAATGTACCTACCAAACACTGGGGGATTTTAGGAAGGCAAAGTACAAAAAATCGTAATAAATGTGAAATTATTAAGAAATTTTGCATTACTGTGTATTAACATGTTTGTATACCAGTCAGTTCTCAACATATAGCAGAGTTGCTGAGTTGCAGACAGGCACAACAAAAAGACTGTCAGAAAGTGAGCTTTCAGCCAACGAGGTCTTCGTCGTAAATAGACAAAACACACACATGACAAGACAAGATTGAACCTGATGTCAGCAGCCACAGACAGTACTCGTGTGTTGTGTGTATAAATCTTGTCTATTTCCGACAAAGGCTTGTTGGAAGAAAGCCCACTTTCTGATAGTTTTTTGTTTTGCCTATCTATGACTCAGCATCTCTGCTATATGGTGAGTAGCAACTGTCCTTTTCCTAATATTGTTACATTCCATCCTGGATTTTCCATTGTTTGGATTTGGTCAATTCTCGAGGTAATAAACGTTTTGTGATGCATTTAGTGCTTATTAATAATAACTTTTCTTTCTTGATGTGGACATGTGTTGGGTTATGAGGATAGGGGAGGAAAGAGTCGACAGTCTCAAGGCAGTTTACGTCGCCACAGAACAATGTATTAAGCTCGCCAGGTGTCTTCCTGTTCTCGAAGGGAGCTGTTGGGTGAATGTGGGCAAACTGCAAATAAATTGTGCTCTGGGAATTGCTCTGGTGGACAACTCTGGTAAATTAGATAAAAAGAGGTGAAAGTGAAGGAAACCCATCAAAATAGATAGGTGGAGGTTGGATGTAGAACTAGACAGGGGAGAATGGAATAATATTCAAATGTGTAAGTGCTCTGAAGCTTTTGGTCAGCAGTTTACTTCCATTTACAGTACTTCTGTAAATCAGTCACATTGTGCAGATACAAGGTGGTCCTGTTAATGAAACAATACCAAAGTCATTTGCATTATGAAATGCCGGAGCAAATCAGTAAGCTGCTGGAATAGTTTTACGCTCCAGCATTCATGAATTAGGCAGCTTTTTCCCGTGTCTGTTGAAAGAAAACTCATCTTTTTGAAAATGGTACGCCTATCTTCCAGTTTTTTGTTTTTGGTTTGTGTGTGTGTTTTTATTTTGTTAGTTAAATTGAAATTCTTGCATTTTCACTGCAGGTACTGGAGTAAAAGTAGCTGTTTTTGATACTGGACTGGCCAAAACACATCCACACTTTCGGAAAATCAAAGAACGTACCAACTGGACTAATGAGAAGACCTTAGATGACGGCCTAGGTCATGGAACTTTTGTTGCTGGTGTAATTGCCTCAAGTCAAGATTGCCTGGGGTTTGCACCTGATTCTGAGTTGCATGTTTTCAGAGTGTTTACAAACAATCAGGTATCAATATGGCTGCTTGTTATATTAAGATAATGTTGACAGTGTTTTACTGTTCACATATTGTTGCGTTGTCAATTTGCTACTCCTCCTTCACCCTTAATTTTTATTTCTTGCCTTATTTGTGATTTAATTATCAGTAAGTCCATTGATTTACACTTTTCCCGTTTGTTTACTGTACTGCCCTTATTTCCTCAGCCTTTGCTGCTTTCAGATCTCAGTATTTGTAAATACTGCAGAGCAAGAGTACTTATTAATGCTTAAAATCAGAAGTCACATGATCACACTGAAAACATTATGTTAAGGCATGCATCTATTTAATGATCAGGTGTGCCTGCTTTAACTGTCTTTGGAAATTTAGTATAACATTTTAATTTTTCTGTTAATAAGTTACAGCCTTGTTTCATTTTGCTATTTTTCTGTTGATAAGTTCCAACCATGTTTTCAGGTGTCCTATACATCTTGGTTTCTGGATGCTTTTAACTATGCAATTCTAAAAAAGATTAATGTGCTGAACCTTAGCATAGGTGGACCAGATTTCATGGACCACCCATTTGTTGATAAAGTGTGGGAACTCACTGCCAACAAAGTAATTATGGTTTCTGCCATTGGAAATGATGGACCATTGTATGGGTTAGTACTGACGTATTTTGTTGTCATTGTTATCTACCTGGAGCCACTGGAAAAAGCCATGTATACGAAGAGCTTTGTGAAAACATGAGAGTCTGCAATTATTTAGACAAATACTCATTTTTACAACAAGAAAAGAAAATATTTAGCATAATGTATATGGTTGTTTCTGAGACAGTGATGGTACAAAATCCAGATTAAATGTGCATGCAAGTAAAATGATAAGATATCAGCTTAATGATTCACGTTCAAAGCAGTTTCTTTGATTTCATATGAATTTTTGTAATCCCAGAAATCTTGTTGTGTGTTGTTAAACATTCATACTCTCTCTCTCTCTCTCTCTCTCTCTCTCTCTCTCTGATTATATGTGATTTGTATGTATACAGTATAAGTTTAAAGTGGAACATTCCTCATAAAACTGCTTGTAGGAGAGACAGATGCTTGACTGATCTCCATTGGGGAGGGAAAAAACCTAAATAAAGTAAATGTGTCATGAACATGGAGGTTGATTTGAACACCACAATGCTTCACTAGGCAATATCCCTTTGGAGTTGGTATGCCCTTACCTTCCTCTGACCTTTGAACTGGCTTACCCAAGGCAGTTATGGTGAGACCCACAGTTTAACATGGATTCCAAACCACTGTTCGACTTAGCATGTTTCATGTCGACAAACATTGCAAGAGATGGAAGAATCACTGTGACATAAAAAATTCTGTAAGTGACTGGACTGAACTCCATACCTTCGGCTCCATGGTCTGACACTCACTTACTGAACCACTGAAGGAAAAAAAAATGTATGGAATGTAACTGACACACACAAAAGAGGTAGCTTACAATGTGTAATAAGTACAAATTTTCCACAATTTTTTCTGCTGATTGAACACCTTGTTCTGAGGAATTGTTTGAACATATATGACCATGATGTAACCATCACCATCCCTGCTCTGCCATCCCTCCCCCTCCCTGCCCCAACCTCCTCCTTACCCCCACCTGGTTGCCTCTCCCATAATGCCCTGCTGCTTGCAGTCTGGCTCTAGCTGCCAGAGACTGCAGTTGTGTGTGTGTGTGGGGGGGGGGGGGTGGTTTGCCTGAGTGTGTGCATGTGTGTATGTTGTCTACTTTTGACAAAGGTCGTGTTGGCCAGAAGCTAACACTCGAACCGTCTTTTTTGTTGTGCCTTTCTGCAACTCAGCATCTCACTATGTGGTGAGTAGCAACTATTCTTTTCATTATGTTGTTACCCATTAGGTTTCACAGTTTATTGTAATTCTGCTACAAAAATGTTATGTTTGTTGAGTGAGCAAGAAGTTTTGGAAGCTCAAGTGCAAGAAATTGCTCAGTAACTCTCATCACTCTTTTGTCTTGGTGGGAGGATGATTATACTTCCCATCATCATTATGTTAAAAGTTGTAATCTATCAAAGATCTAAAGTGAAGATCAAAAATAAATCTTGAAGCTTGGCCCTTTTTTAATATGTATTACTCTTGAAGCTACATCGTTTACATATGTGCCAGTAACACTTAAAATAACACCAGAAATGGCCAGTTTCCTAGACCCAGTATGCTTCTAAGAGGCCAGTCTCCAAAGTGGTAAAGGAACAATGACATTTCTCCCTGTCACATTTTACTTACAGCCTACTCGATTTGCCACACTAAAAAAAGTTGCAAGTACAGTCCCTAAAAGCACTAAACGTTTTAAAATGTGTTAGCCACAGTTCAAAGGAGTGGGTTGAACCTGTTTGCTCCAGTCTTACAGAGCCTTCATGCAATCCCAGCTTTATTATGAGAGCACTGTACATGGATCCGCAAGACTGTCTTGTTTAAAAATTTTAGGTATGGTGCACTACGAGGAAATTAGTTGACCAGTGAGCCTTTAGGACCAAATCTTTTCTGAACCTCTGTGCTGAAGCTAGTAAACTGCCACTTAACATTCAGTGTCAATTCCTTATGGTGTGTTAAGCTTCTAAAATAATATTGACACCACTGACAGCTGCACTTCCACTATGGATCGACTGTAAGCAATGACACCTTTTGAAGTCTGAACAAAGGGCTGCCTCTTAGACTTAGGTGTAGTTCATATCATGTCTTCTTAAGAGGCTCAGAGGTATTTTAGATTTGACAAACTTTGAGGAGGAAAGCACTCCAGATACAACTTTTAAGTTCTTATTTAATACATTTCAGGTAAGCACTACAAATTTCGTATAGTATACACTGATGGCCCAAAGCAAGGGAACTCTCTTGGCCATTCAGTCATTTTTTCCAGTCATGTCTTCAGGATTTGCCTTCATAGTGAATACACTGCATTTAACACAACACAAAATTTTATGTGCTGTTCTGGAGGTATAGCGAAAATATGTTTTCGTTTCTCTTCTGTTCTGATTTCCTAAGTGCCACACAAGTATCATAGCAGATTTCAGTAAGGACAGTAAAGACACGACTATTATGTACACAACCCTGTATACTGTCATAAACATCACTAACACTTACAGCCACCCTGATTATTTCACTTACAGAATCTGTAATAACTCCTGTAGATGTTATTAGGTTCTTCACTGTAATAAATAAACCACCACCATCAGTGTCCAACAGAACCTTGTGACAGCTGTCTGCTCCTCTCTTTGAATACAGCATGTAATTGATCATGGATGTTTTCTCTAACCATAGAAACCTACATGTACACAATGTAAGTAATCTGCTACCCAGGTGACACCTTGTGTATAGTGCACATCTGATCCATTGTCGAGGAAGGGAGCTGCATTTCCCCACTTTACAGCAGGGGGGAGGAGGGGGTGGTGGAGAAATCCACATTTGAGATTGTCATAGAATCATCCAAGCCTCTGATTTAAACTCTCCATCCAACTCCAAACTGGAGTGATAAGAAAGTGTCAAGAAATACACATTTGATATTGTTACTGAATCATCAAGTCTCTGATTTAAGCCCTTCACCCACTTCCTATCCAAAGTCTAAGAATGACCTCTTGCCTGTATTCAAACAAATCTGATATTTAGAAAACAAATCTAATTTGAACATTACATAGCAATCAGAATATTATGTTTTCTGTTTGGTATTTTGTTCATTAGCTCCAGTAAATATATTGTTTTCTCACTTTTAGTATTATTTTCCAATCATTTTAATCATAATCAGACAAAGTTGTTAACCCATTGTGTGTTTCTGCTAGGACATTGAACAATCCTGCTGATCAGATGGATGTGATTGGTGTTGGTGGTATAAACTTTGAAGATCAGATAGCAAAATTTTCCTCTCGAGGAATGACAACTTGGGAATTACCACAAGGGTAATTATAAATATGCTACTTTCATATTTCTTCTTTTGAGAATTTATTGCCTTTCTTAGTACGTTTGCAAGCACTGTATGTGAAGATGGAGCAGTTGTAGAAAAAGGAATTAATCATGTGCCAACACTCCCAAGGTTAATTTCAATGAAGTTATTCATAAAAATTAACTGCACCACACAATATTTAGACATTGAACTGTAAATGTTAATTAAACTTTTTTTTAGGTATGGACGTGTAAAACCAGATATTGTAACGTATGGATCAACTGTTCGTGGATCAAGCATCAAGGGAGGATGTCGCACTCTTTCAGGAACTAGTGTTGCCTCTCCAGTTGTGGCTGGAGCTGTAACGCTTCTCATGAGGTATTAACTCACTAGCAGTGTATTCATGTATTCTAATTATGCAATATAGGAACAGACTGTTTTTAAAAAATGCATCATATTGGGAAAAAGTATACTAATAAGTGATATATGCTGCACATTTTCTGTTATGAAAACAGTCATATAAGTGTAATAATTTGATACTCTCATTTACATGGTTTCATTTGGCAAGTTATTCTATTGTGAAAGAAGAAGAAGAAAGAAAAGAGAGTGCTTGCAACCTTAAGGAAGTATACGTTGTTGCTTATTAGTGTATGACTGTTGAAATGTGTCCTTTATGCTGTGACATTTTTTTAAATTGATTAACTAATTACTACAGATTTGCTCGTGCATTCTGACAGAATGCGAATACAGTGGAGCTCCTGAGCAGCCTGACAGAAAACAACATGTTTTGAGCTGTGGAAGGAATAAATGCAGCATTTGTACTGAGAGTCTTTCCAGCCGTATTCTCATTTTTGTGTGTTATTCCTCACATGTGACATTCACAGATGGAACACAAGAGCACACGTTTAGTGACTGCTCATCTATTACCACTGAGCTGCTCAGTTTAATCAAACTTTCCACAATGAAAGGTCATTGTTCAACGTAAAAATAAATCACTTTTCAGTATGCCTCAACAAATAGTTTCATTGAAATGGATTTATTGTTGGTGGTAACTCACTGTCTCCATTTTGACAGCTACCACCGATTTCAGACCAAGAAGTCCCTTCCATATGCTATCTAGCCACTCGCAGTGATTGCATCTGCAGCGATAAGCAGTCCTATCCAAATTTGCCGGAGCATCTTGCTGAGGACTTCACAGATTGAAATAACCCTCCATGTCCAGAAACAGACCTCCCACAACTTGTCTCCACAGTCACCCACCATACACACTGACTGGCCATAAAGGAATGCCCCTTCCGCTCCCCTTTTGACTCACTAGATATCCAGGACTGATAGCAGTCATGGTGTGCTGGTCTGCAACTCATTGTGTCATCCTTCTAGTGAGGCAAGCTATCCTATTCATAACATTGTTGATATTCCATTACATATAAATAATATTATTGATATCCAACTGATTCATGTTCTCAGCCTGGGTTTTGACAACTTCTTATTGTGTTCTGAAATGAGAAATATCCTCCTGTGAGTGCACCAGTGGTTTTATTTGCCATTATCATTGTTGGCTTGACTAGTTATGACGTCATAGGGGCTAGTCAAGCACCATCACTTAAAAGCCAATAAATTTAATACAGAATTGATCCTTAAACCTTCTTTAGTAAGTAGATAACTTAGTGAATGTATGGATGGGTGAAATAACTGGATAAATCGATAGGGTTAATGAATTTGATGCAATCAGAGGATTGTCGTTTAAACCAAGTATATCTTTCTTGAATAATATTCACACCTACATGAATCTATAGCTGCACACACATTCCGCAAGCCACTGTATGCTGCATGGCGGAGGGTACCAGTCATTTCATTTCCTGTTCTACTTGCAAATGGAGCAAGGGAGAAATGACTGTCTAAAAGCCTCAGTATGATCCCTATTCCTTCTAACATATCCTCACGGTCTTTACGTGAAATGTACAATGATAGCAGTAGTATTGTTTTACAGTCAACTTCAAATGCTGGTCCTCTGAATTTTTTTCAGTTGTGTCACGAAAAGAACGCCATCTTCCCTCAAGGGATTCCCATTTGAGTTCGCGAAACATATCAGTAATACTCGCTTGTTGATTGAACCTACCAGTACAAATCCATCGACCCGCTTGTGAATTGCTAAACAATTACACATAATTAATGTATGTAGTGTGAGAAGAGTATGAAATGCAGAAACATTTTTGAACAAGTTCATTAAACTGCACATTGAATCATTAAAATAAACAGCAAACACTCAAAATTCCAAAAGTACAGATTCACACTATCACTTGTGACATAAAATAAGGTTTGTTGTGCTGATTAACCACTGTGAAAATATGCGAAAAGTCCATCACTCAGGAATATAAGTATCAGCTGCAGCAAACAGTTACAATTTGCAGCTTCCTAAAATCCCGTAAACAAAGCTAAAGTTTGTAAAGTTGCGAAAAATCAATCACCAAAAACACAGTCAAATAATATAATTCCAGTGAAACATTAATGTACATAACTCATATTCACAAAACTATTCCAAGTCCAATGAAGTTAAAGTAGAGGGTGTATCAAATAGAATCGTCAGACTTTATAAAAACCATAAATATTATGTTACTTGAGATAGGCGCATGAACAATGTGCTATTGGAAAGAGAAAACTCTCAAGTTTCACCAGGTTCCAACTAGGTAGCTGCAGTATGTGCCCACTTCAGTTCCAGTAAAAATGGTGTCGGGATAACAAAGCATTTTGTGTTCTACATTTTGCACAATGCAGGTGAGTAATAACTGTTCAGCGTGACTTTCGTACTAGGTGTGGTGTGAATGTTCCTACAGCACAGAGTATTAGATGATGGCATGAACAGTTCCAAGAAACTGGTTGTTTGTATATAGACAAATTGCCAGACTGCCCCGCCAAGCGTCTGACAAACACGTCGAACACATCTGCCATAGTTTCACAAGGAGTCCGAAGAAAACCATTCGCTGTGCAGCTCGACAGCACAACATACCCTCGATGTCCATCTGGTGTGTGTTGCGTCAATGTTTACATGTGGAACCATACAAAATTCAGCTACTGCAAGCTCTTCATGACGGTGACAAATAACGACCTGTGGAGTTCTGTAATTTTGTTCTTGGCAAGATGGAGGATGACAGTTTTCTTCCATGCTTCGTGTTTAGTGACAAGGTAACAGTCCATTTAAATTGAAAGGTGAACCATCACAATGTGAGAATAAGTGGTACAGAACAACCACATGAAGTTGAACAACATGAGAGGTGCTCTCCAAAATTTAATGCGTTTTGTGCAGTTTGACAGGAAAAGGTGTATGGTCAATTTTTCTTTGCTGAGAATCCATGTCTCAATATACTTGAGAACTTTCTTTTCTCACAGTTGGAGACTGATTCAAACGACTTCATTTATCAAAGGATGGGGCACAGCCATGCGGGTATTTGGATGTGCATGAATTTTTAAATCAAAGGATTACTGAACAATGGATTGGTCGCACTGGACCAAATGATTCAGCCGTACATTACTGGCCTTCAAGGTCACTGGGCCTGACTGTATGTGATTATTTCTTGTGGGGGTTTATAAAAGATTCTGTTTATGTGCATCCATTACCATCAGCAGTGAATGAACTGAGATATCGCATAACAGCAGCTGTGGAAGCTGTAACTCAAGACATGCTGGCTGCAGTGTGGGAACAATTCGAATACCGCTTTGACATATGCTGTGCATCTCAAGGTGGGGCATATTAAATACTTACAAAGAGGTATGAAACAAACTATTAAACACCTACGAAAAGGTATGAAAAAATCTTTTTGTTTCCCATTCATCAAAAGACAAAATTCATTGAATATGTTTATTAGTTTCAGGGATATAGACATGCTAAATCGGAAAATTCTTTTTGATGCATTCTGTGTAGAACTCGTGCAGCTTCTAAGACACACAGCCATTTTGACCAAAGCACCATGGCCACCAAGCAGCAAAAAATTACACAAGACAAAAGACTGCTTGTGTCCTACAGCTCACTCCTAAATAACATTACTATATGTGACGTCATACACTACTGAATCCTTGCAGGATGCTTAAATACTGGTCACCTATCATGTCTAAAGCTTTTTGCACATATTTGTAAGATATTAGGATACAGTTAAAATGATTGCGGTCAGTATGTAGCCTCTTATTAAAATAACAACACATTATTAAACAAATTATTAAAAATTTTCTAGTGTACTTCATTTTTCCTGTATCATGTTTGTAGGGTCTGTAATGTAGTTTCATTGAAAATGTAATATGCACACTTGGCCTTGGGAAAATCCCTGCATCCAGCATTTGGCAACTAGCCTGCCAGCATTTCCCAACTCATCAGTCGACCATCGCAAGCTATCAAAGCATTTACCACTGCCTGTACCCCCACGAGCTGACTTCTCGTCATGTCACACTCCCTACCCCTCCCACTGTGGTATTCAGCTGCCCTCCTAACCTACACAATACTATTATTCTTCCCTGTCCCATCCCTGCTCCCAGTCTGTTGCTCAAGGGGTAGTATCCTTACACATGACCAAGATGCAAGACCTGTCACAGGTGTTTCCTGTCCCATCAAAGAAAAGGCTGCCTGTGAAAGCGGCCATAGAGTCAACCAACTTAGCTGCAACTGCTGTGCAGCATTCTGTATGAACATGACCACTAGTATGTCTGTCCCCACAAAAGACCATCGCCAATTTTGCCCAAGAGACTGCCAGACCACATAGTTGCCAAGCATCCCATTCTATATTATGTGTTTGACTTCAGTGACTGCTTCACAGCCCATGCTATTTGGATTCTTCCCACCAACACCAGCTTTTCTGAATTGCACAGTTGGGAACTCTCCCTGCAACACATCCTTCATTCCCATAACCGTCTTGGCTGCAACCTGTGGTAGTCACTGCCTCTGTCGCCTTTCCTTCTCTCACTTTAGCTTCACACAAACATACATCCTCGTCCCCCTCTCCCATCTCCCCTATCTCTGCTTTCCTTATCCCCATTCTGTCCCCCCACCAGCATAGCTCTCCCGATACTCCACCCAGCAGCCCACCATGTGTACACTCATACATGTAGTACAACAGTATCTTTCCTCACTCCCTCCTTGCCATCTCTCCTGCTACCCACCCCATGCCTCTTCTGTTCCCCCACTACCTACCCCAACTGAGATAACCACTCACTGCTGTGGTGCTACAGTGCCCAGAGACAACAGTGATCGTGTATTTCGAGTTGTGCTTGTGTGAATATGTGTGTTTGTCTCTCATCTGATGAAGGGCTTTATCCGAAAGCCGGTATTTTCCAACAGTCTACCTTCAAATGTGCCTGTCTGCTACTCAGTCCCTTCTGTTTGGTGAATAGCGATCTGTTATAATTCAAGGGCATAGTTTCAGTTTTAATTCTCTTGTTCTTTCTGTTTTGGCAAAATACACTAAATACTCACATGGATGACTGAACAGTAATGAACTGCAGTAGCTCAAATTACATACTCAGTGCTTGGAAAGACCCTGTAAGACAGTAGTAAAAGGGGTAAGGCATTGAGTCCCCCGACAAATTTCAGTTCTCTGTACATATGCATATGAAACTTCAATTTTTGTTTTGCTGTCCTGTATCCCCTACTCAGTACTGGTCTTTGTACCAATTTGTATTCCTTTGTGCTCTTCACCCTGCCTATAATCCTGTGTTTGTTACTTCCCTATTTCTTTCATACTTACCTGCAAGTTAGTTTCCATAATCTCTACTTGCATATTTCCAAAGCTTTATTTACTAACTGGCAGGACACTGTGATGAAACATTGATGGCATTTTGGTCAACTAACCTGGTTTAGGCTTTCTAATCCAAGAACATAATCAGAACAACTCCTTTAATAAAATCTGTCAATTTTCCCTAGTCCTAGACTGAATGCACTAGTGTACCACCTCATCATACCTTTCCTTTTTGTTCCTGCTACACTACTTTCCTCAAGCTTTCATTTTTCCTGCTTTTCTGTGCATTCAAGATGGAAAAAACTATCTCAGCTAACTAATTACATGTTCCGTAGATAAAAGTAGAATTTCTGTCAAAATGATGTGGAATCAATTAGTTTACAGGCTGTGTATACATGATTTGTTTGTTTGTATGAATGGTTATGTACAAATACTAATAAGCCCAGTGGCTTAAATTGACTGAAAATGTACATATTAGTTTTGTCACTTCTGATGTTAAAACTAAAACACAGATTTAAAAATAAACCTATTTTTCTCTACTATACTACACATGCTACCATTGCTTAATTAAATGGCTGTCAGGTGAATACGAGTTGTCGAGAAGAAATGATTTTATTTTAGATTTATTACACAAATGATAAAAGACTTGTAGGTGCATATTGAACTCATTTCTGAACCACTGTCAGCTTTAGTAAAGAGTAACAAATGTCATTTTTCTTATGGTGCTGTAGCTGTATATATTAATATTCTTCTTCTCAAATTGCAGTGGACTGCTTATGACAAATTTCGTGCAGTCAATACTCTATTCTGATCTGATGAGTTACCCACATGAAATTTTACCACGAGATGTTGCTGGAAATATGCAAAATATGTTAATATGTTGATTCATTTATTTTTCATACTAGTAATTATGTGAAAATCAGAAGCTGCAAAGATGAGCTGTTTGACAAGCTCAGTAACAAGTTTCTTCCAGTTCAAATTTCCATCAGTGTGCAATCCGCAAAATAAAGATTAATTCATCTGTCAGCCCTATTCCCATTTTTCCCCAACTGTGCAGATTGGTAACTAGGTACTTTCACTGTTTAGTTTCTGCTGTTTCATTTCTGAATTTAGAAGTACCACAATTCATTTGAAAACATGTTTGTTCTGATTATTTCAGTGGTGTCTTACATCGAGGAAATGTAATAAACCCAGCCAGTATGAAGCAGGCGCTAATGGCATCTGCTCGTAGATTACCTGGTGTGAATATGTTCGAGCAAGGACATGGGAAGCTTGACTTGTTGAAGGCATTTCACATACTCAACAGTTACAAGCCACAGGCTAGCTTGAGTCCAAGGTATGATCTTTGTGTGACTGTGATAGTAAGAATGTTGTGATATGCTTACAATATGAAAAACTTATCAACTCAATTGTGTGTAGAATCATCCAAATGTACTTACTGACTATACAGAAACACTATTGAAGTTTTATTTGTTTCATTTCATGTTTATAACAATGAAAATAATCAGTTTCTGATTATATAATGTAACTGGATACATCAAATATCTACTCACCAAGTGACAGCAGAACACACACACAAAAAGGCTTAACATATGCAGACATTTGGAGCCACTGACTCCGGAAGCTTGTGTAAGTTACACCTTTTTGTGTGTGTATTTTCTTGCCGCTGCTCGGTGAGTAGAATTCCCCCCCTCCTCCCCCAAGGCTGCTACAGGTACAGATCGATAATACGCAGCGTGAGACCAAATGGTCTTAACTGTATTATTTACATTTATTAACAGTGAGTGCTTATATTGATTAAATTGATGTTCAGATGTGTTCTCTCTCTCTCTCTCTCTCTCTCTCTCTCTCTCTCTCTCTCTCTCTCACACACACACACACACACACACACACACACACACGCACACACACAATGATAATGGATTCCCCACTCTAAAACAGGTCACAAATACTCCGTAACTTTGAAGGAAGGTAGAAATCAGTGTGGGCCACACAGTCTGTTCACAAGAAGAGCGAATTGTGACGGCGGTGTGAGGAGCGGAGTAAGCTCACTTAGGTTCTCGATGAGTGAAGAACAATGAGAAAGGGAAAAGCTGCACTAGCATCAAGCTGTGTTGGCAATGCTGTCGTAGCAGATGTCAACTGCTATGTATTGCATGTTTACGAAAGTAAATGCTGAGGCAAGGGTGTAATAAAAGTTGAATCAGAATTAATAGTTCCATGTTGAATGATGGTGCTTGTTGCTACTAATTCCATATCATTTCTCATTGGCAATTTGAAATTACGAAGAACCAGTAGTAGAACATATGTTGTGGCATTAGAAATAGTTTGAGTGAAATTTTAAACACTTATTCAGATATGTAATGTTGAGTAGTAAGTACTCATGAATCACTCAGAATCAGTCTCATTATGCCCCTCATCTGTGCATGAGACATTATTGTTGTTACTGTCAGACTCAACGGTATTAATAACCTTTTGTTTGTTGCAAATTCGACAACACCCTCATGCCTCCAGTAGTATTCTTCCAGTTGTTATACCTTCCTACAGTATATTTTCCAGCTGTCATCAGTTACCAATGGAAGGGATTCACATGCAGTCTTAAACAGAGTGTTTTTGGACATGTCACCTATAGTGTTGCACTTTGTACGCAAGGGTTTTATTTTTGCCCATGCAAGCTCTACTGCACTCACATCATAATTATAGGGTGGAAAGCAGACAACTGTGTGTCCTTTCTATTTTGCCATTTTGTCAATCACATTTTTTTAGCAGGTCTGTGTTCTTGACAAACAACCTTTCAGAGTTTTCAGAATACATTTAACTTCCTGGCAGATTATAACTGTGTGCCGGACTGAGACTCGAACTCGGGACCTCTGCCTTTTGCGGGCAAGTGCTCTACCAACTGAGCTACCCAAGCACAACTCACGACCCGTCCTCACAGCTTTAATTCCGCCAGTACCTCATCTCCTACCTTCCAAACCTTGCAGAAGCTCTTCTGCGAACCTTGCAGAACTAGCACTCCTGGAAGAAAGGATATTGCGGAGACATGGCTTAGCCACAGCCTAAGGATGTTTCCAGACTGAGATTTTCACTCTGCAGCAGAGTGTGCGCTGATATGAAACTTCCTGGCAGATTAAAATTGTGTGATGGACCGAAACTCAAACTCGGAACCTGTGCCTTTTGCAGGCAAGTACTCCACCAACTGAGCCACCCAAGCACAACTCACGACCCGTCCTCACAGCTTTAATTCTGCCAGTACCTCATCTCCTACCTTCCAAACTTCTCAGAAGCTCTTCTGTGAACCTGCAGAACTAGCACTCCTGGAAGAAAGGATATTGTGGAAACATAGCTTAGTCACAGCCTAGGGGATGTTTCCAGGATGAGATTTTCACTCTGCAGTGGAGTGTGCGCTGATATGAAACTTCCTGGCAGATTAAAACAGTGTGCCGGACCGAGACTCGAACTCAGGACCTTTGCCGTTAACCATTTGCATTTAACCATGGTAATCACTTTCTAGTAGATTCGGACTAGAATTTTAAATGAACCTCTCTGATGAACCCCTTCCATGATCCAACATTTCCAATAATAACAACATTATGAAAAGTATAGATTGCTATTCACTGTAAAGATGACATGTTAAGTTGCAAACAGGCACTACAAAAAGACTGTTACATGTTGAACTTTCGGCCAAAGCAAAGCCTTCTTTAGAAAAGAAAACCGCCATTCACATAAAGAAGCACATCTCATTCACACACAACCACTCTCTCTGACCGCTCCAGCCAGATTGCAACTGTTGTGTTGATCAAAAGCAGCAATCTGGAGATTCGGGTGGAGAAGGGGGAGAGATAACAGGCAACGGGTGGGGGAAGAGGTGTCAGCAACACCTGGTGGAGCATTCAGGGACTAGATGGCAGCAGGGGGGGGGGGGGCAGTAAAAGAGAGGAACAGAGAAGAGAAAAAGACCAGTGGATTCATTGTCAGAGAGAAGTGCACAATAAGGGTGAGGGGTTGTGAATTGGAACAAGGTGATAGGGTAGAGGAAGTGGAAACTTTTCGGTGGAGGCTGTGGAGACATTAGGTTACGGTAGGTTGAGGAGAGAGAATTTTGGGAGTGGAAAATGTGTTGTGAAGATAATTCCGACCTGTGCAGGTCAGAAAAGCTACTGGTTGAGGGGAGGATCCAGACGGCCTGGGTAGTGAAACAGAAATTTAAATCAAGCAGATTATGTTCATCCTGGTAGACTGCTGGTTGGTAGTTATGCCATTATAAAAAGTTGTGCAATGGTTGGAGCAGAGTTGTTATATGACACAGCTGCTTTCACAGGTGGTCTGCCCTCTGATTGGGTAGGATAAGCCTCTGACAGGACTGGAATAAGGGATACTGGGTGGGTGGATCGGGTAGTTCTTGCACCTGGGTCTTCCAAAAGAATGTGATCCTAGTGCCAAGCGGTCGAGATTGGGATTAGGAGTAGCAAAAGGGTAGAGTAGGATGTTGTGGAGGTTGGGTGGGTGACAGAACACAACTTTTGGAGGGGAGGGAAGGACCTTAGGTAGAATGTCCTTCATTTCAAGGCATGATGATAGATAACCAAAGCCTTGATGAAGGATGTAGTTCAATTTTTCCAGTGTCTTGGTCTCAGAGAAAGTGCCTGTCTGTGAAGGCCTTTGTGAGACCTTCAGCATACTGGACAAGGGAGTTCTATTCATGGCAGATACACTGTCCCTTCATGACCAGGCTGTACAAGAGAGAGTTTTTGGCGTGGAAGGGATAGCAGCTGTCAAAATGTAGGTACTGTTGATGGTAGGTATAGGAAGGTACACAAACAAATTCACAGTAAGCCGTGGGTTGTCACATGACACCCTCCTATGCCAACCTCATCATGGGCTGTCTAGAGGAAACATTTCTAGCCTCTCAAAACCCCAAACCCCCGGTCTGGTTCAGGTTCATTGATGATATCTTCATGATCCGGACTCTGGGCCAAGACATACTATCGTCATACCTTTACAACCTCAACACCTTCTCTCCCATCCACTTCACCTGGTCCTCCTCAACCCAGCATGCCACCTTCCTGGACGTCAGTATCCTCCTCTCTCATGGCTCCATCCACACCTCTGTCCACATTAAACCCACCAACCACAAATAGTACTTGCATTTCGACTGCTGTCCTCCCTTCCACATGAAAAAATTCCTCCATATGACATGGCCACATGGGGATGGCATGTCAACTATCTTGCCCAGTATGCTGAAGGTCTCACAAAGGCCTTTACAGACAGGCGTTATCCTACAGACCTGGTCTGCAAATAGATTTCCTGTGCCATATTCCGACACCCCCCCCCCCCCCCCCCCCCCCCATCTTCCCACCACCCGAAGAACTAGCTGCAAAGGAGCTCCTCTTTGTCACCTGTACAATCCCAGACTGGAACAACTGAACCACATCCTTCATCTGGGCTTTGATTATCTGTAATGATGCCCTGAAATGGGGAACATCCTACCCAAGGTTCTATCCTCCCCTCCTAAAGTAGTGTTCCATTTCCCATCCAACCTCCACAACATCCTAGTCCATCCCTCTGCCACTCCCATCCCAACCCCTTGCCAAGGGGATTGTATCTCTGTGAAAGGCCCAGGAGCAAGACCTGTTAAATCCACCCACCCAGTACCTATTATTCCAGTCCTGTTACAGGCTTATCCAACCCCATCAGAGGTCAAACCACCTGTGAAAGCAGCCACGTGATATACCACCTCTGCTCCAGTCATTGCACAGCTGTTTGTACATTGGTATGACTACCAAGCAGATGTCCACCAGGATGAATGGCCAGTACCAAACTATGGCCAAGAGCAGAGTGGACCACCCTGTGGCACAACGTGCAGCTGAACACAACATAGGTGATTTCAATACCTGATTCACAACCTGGGCCATCTGGATCCTCCCCTCCACCACCAACTTTTCTGAAATGCGCAGATTGGTGTTACCCTCACAACACACTCTCTGCTCCCAAAATTGTCACTACTCAACCTACAGTAACCTACTGTCCCCACAACCTCCACCCAACAGTTTTTGCCCTATGTGTCCTATCACCTCCTTCTGACTCAAGTCCTCTTGCCCTCTTTGTGCGCCACTCTATGCCAATGCCCACACCAGGCTTTCTCTCTTCTCTGCTCTCTCCTTTTCCACACCTCATTCCTCTCCCCTAAATGATAAACTCGGTCAGTGCAGAAGCCTTACACATTGCCGAAAAATGTTATGCTCTAAGTTCTTTCAGAATAGGAACTGGACCGATGCTGCAAATTTGTGTACTTATCAAATATGTTGGTTTAGTGTTCACCATCTTCAAAGTAGAACCCATTGAACTTCATAGTAGATAGATAGCAGCTTTATTATAAAACTGAAAAGCCAGCAACTTTTCAAAGTATCAGCTTTCTTTTTGATGTAATTAGTTAAATTTAGATGGCAGAATCATAGTAGCAATAAGCAATAGAGTGATAGTGTATTATTATTATTGTCTACAGATTAAGTTTCTGTGGTACCTATGCCTTATCTTGTATACCTTTACTCATTCCACATCCCCGTTGTTATGAGAGGCCCTAGCCACACGACATTTCATTTCATCCATGGAACATGATGAATGAATGTGTGTGTGTGTGTGTGTGTGTGTGTGTGTGTGTGTGTGTGTGTGTGTGGATGAACTTGTGTCCATTCCTCATACTGTTTGAAACATTCTGAGTGTCCTTTTCTGTGAGGCTGCACAGTTTTGACTTATTAGCAAGCTGTCATCAGATGATTTGAAGATGCAGACAAGTTGCTATCTGATATATTCAAATTATCTGATGACAATTTGGTAACAAGTCAAAACTGGTGTATTATACAAATGTGAAGCTGAAAAACATAATAAAAAGTTCAGTAAGGTTCATTTGAACAGTTCAAGAGATCAATCAGAAACCCAAATACTTAATAACAAAAATCTGACTTGCACGTTTTTAGCATATCTGTGCATGTTTCTGTGTGTCTTTACGTATTTTTTATTTGTCTTTCTTCTTATCCAGGGCCTCACACAACTGTCAACACCTGTTTTGCTCATTTCCACTTCATTCCCATTTCCCTTACACCATTCCTGCCACGATGGACTCCCTGCTCTGTCTTTTTGTACTAGTTCAGAAAAGTATCACTTTCCCTGGCTAAAACCCAGTCCCACATCATAACATTCTGCCAGTCCCTGGCCCTCACAAACCTGGTACTGCAAAAACACATCTCCATGCCACAGGCATCCCAGAACCACTTCTGCTTCCTTCGCAAGGTACTTTTACTGTGCAGCCCGTGCTCCATACATCACATCTCTGAAATAGAATCTGTTGTTCTCCACCACCTGGAGGAGTGTTCCAGACACCACCTCCATAAGTTACCCAACCTGCTAAACGTCCTACCTCGATGCACCACTATCCAATCCTTATCCTACCCACAGTGTTCCTCCTCATCCACCCCTCATAGCATCTAAAGCCTGCCTAGCCTACCTTTTCAACTTGTCATGTTCCTCAAAGCTCCCTACCAACACTCTACCAAGTCTGGAGCTGAAACATTCCCATAACACTTTGCACCAAAACTGTCAGCTCCACAGACTATGCAAAGGCTTCACCTTCAGCCCTGCACCCAAATTTGATTTCACTGTACTTTTCAAAGACTCACTCTCCTTCTCCTGATACCTGCAATAGAATAAATTCTTTGCCACGAATCCCTCCAACCAAACCAATGTAATTCTGGCATTGAACCCACCTCTCCCAGTTCATACCACCATCCAACCATGATCCTCCTCCCTCCCCCCTACCACCGAACCACCTGCTGTCGCCTTCCAGGAATTCTTTATCTCCAAGTTGGCTTAGGCATCCTTCCCCAGGCCCATCCTCTGAATACCAACATTTCAGCAGAAGAAAGAATGGCCATAGACAACCTCAAAACAAATCCTGACCTGATCATACTATCTGCAGACAAACTTTCCACCACTGTTGTTATAAATCAGTCACTACCTGGCAGAAGGCCTCTGCAAATATCTGATTCCTCCACCCTTAAACTCTGCCAAAGTGATCCCATCCCAGAAGTCCATCACAAACTCCAACCTGCTTAATGCCTTAGTCCCTTCTCAGAACTCTCCACTAAATCCATTTCCCCACTCACCCCCATGACACCTTGCACATCCATCTTCTACTCCCAAATAATCCACAAACCCGACAATCCCGAATGCCCCATTGTGGCTGCTTATTGTGGCCCCACTGAAAGAATTGTAGCCCTTATTGACCAGCATCTCCAACCAGTTACCCATCTTTTAGCCTCCCACGTCAAAGGTATCAACCATTTCTTTCACCATCCCCACCCCTTTACCACCTGGATCCCTACTTGTCACTGTTGATGCCATCTCCCTATACACCAACATCCCTCACGCCCGTGGTCTTACCACTACTGAAACTACCTTTCCCAACATCCTTCAGAATCTAAATCCACTACCTCATTCACCGTACTAACTTTATCGTAACCCACAACTACGTCTCCTTTGAAGGGAAGGTATACAAACAAATCTGCAGCACAGCCTGGGCACCCACATGGCACTCTCCTATGCTAACCTGTTCATAGGCCATCTAAGGAGGCCCTCCTAGCCTCCCAGAACACCAAATGCTTAGCCTGGTTCAGGTTCATTTATGATATCTCCATGATCTGGGCTTGGGGCAGGAGACCCTATCTTCATTCCTTTACATCCTCAACATCTTCTCACCCACCCACTTCACCTGTGAGAGTCTTACCAAGGCCTTCACAGTCAGGCACCAACTGGAACAACTGAACCACATCCTTCAACACAGCTTTGATTACCTATCATCATGCCTTGAAATAAGGGATATCCTACCCAAAATCCTTCCCACCCCTCCTAAATTGGTGTTCTGTTACCCACCCTATCTCCACAACATCCTAGTCCATCCCTATGGCACTCCCAATCCCAAACCCTTGCCACAAGGATCATATACCTGTGGAAGACTCAGATACAAGACCTGCCCAAGAACTTCCTATTCCAGTCCTGTCACAGGTTCATCCTACCCCATCACAGACTGGACCACTTGCAAAAACAACCATGTCATTTACCAGCTCTGCTGCAATCATTGTACTGGGTTTTATATTTGTATGAGTACCAACCAGCTGTCTGCCGTGAGGACCAGCCACTGCCAAACTGTGTCCAAGAGCAAAGGAGATCACCCTGTGGCACAACATGCATCTGAGCATAACACACTTGATTCCAGTGGATGCTTCACTGCCCATGCCATCTGAACCTTTCTGAACTGCGCATATGGAAGTTATCCTTACAACACATTCTCTGCTTCCACAATTACCCCAGCCTCAATCTATGTCCCCACACCCTCCACTCAACAGTTTCCATGCCCTCTATCCTGTCATCTCCTTCCCATCATAGTCTCCCAGCCTCTTTGTTTGCCACCCTCTGCCAGTGCAACCGCCCATCTTTCCCTGCTCCTTTCCTTTTCACTCTTTTTTCCCCACCTCCCTGCCCCACAGCCTCCTGAAGCTGTACCTGTTGGCATTCTAGTCCCTGCAAACTCTGCCAGGCAGCATTCTTCTGTCCTTCCACCCATACACTAAATCCTTTCCCCTTCCCCGCCCCCTCCAGATTGCTACTGCCATCCCACGTAATAGTTGCATTCTGGTCCGAGCTGCCATAGTTGGCAATCATGTGGGTGTGAGGTGTGCTTGCTTGCATTTGTGAATGGTGTGTGTTTGTCTTCTGTCACCAAAATCTATGTGTATGTGTCTTTTGACTGTGCCTGTCTGCAACTTATTGTGTCTTCTTACAGTAAATAACAGTCTATCTTTTCCTAGATTGTTGACATTATGGATGCTGTTTAAAGAAATTTAAGCTATGAGGTAAGAAAGGTGTCATAGATGTTAGTGTTTAAGTATAAATGGCTGACTTTAGAGGCAAAGTAATTCAAATGGAATTGCCAGAATTGTTTATAGGATGTCTTTCCCTAAAGATAGTTATAAAAAAACTGGAAGAATACTTGTAATTATTCTTCAGAAGAGAAGGGACTAACAAGACACAAAAAAAACTTCAACTCTTCAGTTTCCTGTCCATGTTGTATAAGATAATCTCTAAAATTATCACCAAGCTAATAGAAAGAGAAATGCATTTTAATCAGGTGTAGGGACAAGCTCACTTTAGAGGTTGACAATCTGCAAGTTGTGAATGAAATCATAGAAATTGAGCAGTGACTATGAATTACTGCTTTTCCTGCCCTTCAGAAGTTTAGAGGAAGCTTTTTGACTCATTTTTGACCAAATCTGTACACACAAACCTTGTAAAACAATGCACTGATTCAACCTATGTTAGTAAACTGTGGAATATATATGTGAGTGCTACAGCTTTGGTTAGACATCATCGAGATAGTAAGAAATTCAAAATTGAAATAGCAATTAGGTGGGTAGTTTCTATATCACCAAAACAATTCTCAGCAGTAGTAAAAAAAATCTTTCAGATTATTACATTGGGAGAACATGGGACATAAACAAATCGCCTTCATTTTGCTTATGTTAGTGTACTGTTTGTCTGAATACAGATGAACTTCAATGATGAGTGGTTGGACTTCATAGACCAAATATGAAAGTAGACCTGGAAAACAGGTATGACAAAATTAGATTATTATGTTGAAAAGAAGAAAGCAGAGAAAAAGTGACCTAGACTGTGTTTTATAAGCCAAATAGGGTTTTAAAAATGTAAGTTTCACTTGCTCTAAACTGAAAAGTGTACAGTTGGTATGCATTACATATTTCTGATATGTCAGTGAATCATGGACTTTGTCAGAAAACCATCCAAAACTTGAGAGTTGCTCAGAAAGAAGTGTAGATATATGATGGGAAATGGAGAAAGAGTAAAATGACCAGATGGACTAGAGAACAGATGGATGTGGAAGACATAATTATGATTGCAGTCAAAACTATATGGATGTGGGTGAGCCTTCTGTGAAGCCGAATTGATGGTGAAAAGAAAAGACAGTGACAGAACCTAAAGGAAGATACACAGATCAGATTGGAAAAAGTATGGTAGGAATATGATAAATGTAGCTGAGGAATGTAAATAAGTTTTGTAATACTTTCCTTTACTGTTCCCATCTCTTTATGTTGTGCTGTTAATCATATTCAGATGGCACAAATGGATGAATTGTTGTTTGCCAAAGGTGAAATCTGAGTGCCTGTCCCGGTTCAGACTACTTTCAGTGTGAAATGAGTCAGCATCACTGAAAGCACACAGCCGATGATTGATAATTTCCGTCTCTATTGTTTCAGATAGTAAAGAAATACTGGCAGAGGTATGAAACCACATGCTACTTGAGTGAGTATGTAATTGGAGATAGCATAAAGTGTGCTAAACGATGCCATGCTGTTGTTCAGTTTGACATTGTTAACAACTTATTCCTGTGTATCCTCCTCTCTAAAGTGTGGCAGCTACCCACATTAAGAGTCAAACCACAGTGGTGGGTTGTCATAATAAAAAGTCCCAAAAGCTGGGAGTCCGTAATTTTCCATCTACATTATTGAAGTACAACCGTTATAAACCTCAGGACACATCTGTATTGTCGTGAAATCAGTAACTGCAAATAAAGCACCTTCATACAGCTATGCGGATTTTCGAAACAACTCATTATTCTTCACTTTTTAATTGTTATAATTTTTTTGACAACTTGAATGATTATTGAGTGTCAGTTGTTGTTGTTGTTGTTGTTGACATAAAACTGATGACCAGTCAATTCGAAGTCAAATAAAGAGATTCACTACAGGTACAGATCGATAATATGCAGCATGAGACCAAATGATCTTAACTGTATTACTTACATTTATTAACAGTGAGTGCTTATATTGATTAAATTTATGTTCAGATGTGTGCTCTCTCTCTCTCTCTCTCTCTCTCTCTCTCTCTCTCTCTCTCTCTCTCTCTCTCACTCACACACACACGCACACACACACACACACACACACACACACACACACAATATATTGTGTGTGTGTGTGTGTGTGTGTGTGTGTGTGTGTGTGTGAGAGAGAGAGAGAGAGAGAGAGAGAGAGAGAGAGAGTCACGTAAGTGTTTTGCACTGCTACCAAACAAAAGTAGTTGTGCATTTGTTTATATGCTGAAGAGCCAAAGAAACTGATACACCTGCCTAATATCATGTAGGGCTCCCCCAAGCATGCAGAAGTGCCGCAACATAATATGGCAAGGTCTCGACTAATGTCTGAACTAGTGTTGGAGGGAATTGACACTGTGAATCCTGCAGTGCTGTCCATAAATCCGTAAGAGTACGAGGGGGTGTAGATCTCTTATGAACAACATGTGGCAAGGCATCCCAGATATGCTCAATAATGTTCCTGTCTGGGGTGTTTAAATTAAGAAGTGTTCCTGGAGCCACTCAGTAGCAGCTCTGGATGTGTGGAGTGTTGCATTGCCCTGCTGGAATTGCCCAAACCAGCTGGAATGCACAATGGACATGAATGGATGCAGGTGTTCAGACAGGATGCTTATGTATGTGTCATCTGTCAGAGTCGTACCTAGACTAATCAGGGGTCCCATATCACTCCAGCTGCACACGCCCCACACCATTTCAGAGCCTCCACCAGCTGGAACAGTCCCCTGTTGACATGCAAGGTCCATGCATTCATGAGGTAGTGTCCATACCCATACACGTCCATCTGCTCGATAAAATTTGAGACGAGACTCGTCCAACCAGGCAACATGTTTCCAGTCGATGAACAGTCCAATGTCGGTGTTGATTGGCCCAGGCAAGGCATTAAGCTTTGTGTCGTGCAACCATCGAGGGCACACAAGTGAGCCTTCGCTCCAAAAGCCCATGGTTCGTACGCTGACACTTGTTGATGGCCCAGCATTGAAACCTGCAGCAGTTTGCGGAAGGGTTGCATTCTGTCACGCTGAATGATTTTCTTCAGTCGTTTTTGGTCTCGGTCTTGTAGGATCTTTTTCCAGGCTCAGTGATGTCAGAGATTTGATGTTTTACTGGATTCCTGATATTCATCGAACACTTGTGAAATGATCATACGGGAAAATCCCCACTTCATCACTACTTCAGATATTCTGTGTCCCGTTGCCCGTGTGCCGACTATAACATCACGTTCTGGTTCACTTAAATCTTGATAAACTGCCATTGTAGCAGCCGTAACTGATCTAACAACTGCACCAGACACATGTTGTCTTATAAAGGCATTGCTGACTGCAGTGCCGTATTCTGCCCATTTACATTCATCTGTATTTGAATACGCATGCCTACACCAGTGTCTTTTGGTGCTTCAGTGTAGAAATAAAATTTTTCACCCACTGTGTGTATACACTGATTAGCCAGAACATTATGACCACCAACCTACTTTGATATTAACCCATCCATGCGATAACAGCATCACCTGGTGAGGAATGACTGCTAGTCAGACACAAGCACAGTACATGTAGTATCAATGAGTGTTCATACTGTATGTAGAAGGTAGAGGGCACACAATCGATCTGCTTTTGACTGAAGGAAGATTGTGATGGCCCAGAGGCTCATCATGAGCATTTTGGAAACTGCACGACTTGTCGGGTGTTCAAGGAGTGCTGTGGTGAATGCCTTCAACACATGGCGAAACCATGGTGAAACCATACCCCGATATCATGGGGTTGGGCGGCCAGCCCTCATTACAAATGTTGGACGTCATAGGCTGGGCAGACTGGTAAAATAGGACAGACAGTGAACTGTGGCAGAACTAACATCAGACTTTAATGCTGGGCAGAGTACAAGTGTGGTTGAACACCAAGGGCACCGAACACTCCTAACAATGGGCTTCCGTAACCGACGACCCATGCCTGTGCCAATGTTAACACAACAACATTGGCAATTATGACTGAAATGGGCATATGGACTTTGGTGTAGTGACAAAGTATTGTGTGGTCTGGTGAGCCCTGACGCCTTCTTCATCATACTTACCTTCTTCATAATGCTGACGCGAGGGTGCAAATCTGTCATTTTCCAGGGAAACAGCTCCTTGACACCTGTGTGCAGTACAGAGACAGGTTGGCAGTGGCTCCAGTATACTCTGGGGAACATTCACACGGACATCCACAGATCCAGTGGATCTCATGCAAGGCAACATGATGGCCAAGCAGTATCGTACACTGGTTGCAGACACCATGTAGACCCCTTCATGACAACCATTTTTCCTGACAGCAACGGCATATTTTTCAACGAGATAATGCACCATGTCACAAGGCAAGGAGTGTGATGGAGTGTTTTGAGGACTCTCCAACTCACCAGATCTGAACACAGTTGAACACATCTGGGATGTGATTGAATGGGATGTCAGAGCTCATTGCCGCCGCCCCCCCCCCCCCCCCCCCCCAGAATTTATGGGAATTAGGTGATTCGTGTGTGCAGATGTGGTGCCAGCTCCCTCCTACCAAGGCCTCACTGCTTGCATGCCATGACACATCACTGCTGTTATTTGTACCAAAGGTGGACATACCAGCTATTAGGTAGGTGGTCATAATATTCTGGCTGATTAGTGTATAAACCATCTGAATGTTTTATGATTTTAGTCTTTCTTACTCTGTTTTTGGTACATAATTTGCTATCTGAAGAATGTCTTTCGCATCCCTAATATTGTCACAAACAAAAGTTTCCATAGATTTTGTATCTTCCTTGCAGCTACATAGATCTCAGTGAGTGCCAGTACATGTGGCCATACTGCACACAACCGCTCTACTACGGGGCCATGCCAACCATTGTAAATGTGACCATTCTTAATGGTCTGGGTGTCTCAGGTCGGGTGACAGAGGTACGGTGGCATCCGTATACTCCACAGTTTGGACACCACCTTGATGTGTCATTAACACACTCTGAACTTCTGTGGCCATGGTCCGGCTGGCTGGCAATCAGTATTTCTGTCGCAAGAGCAGCTGCAGGTTGGGAAGGAATTGCACAGGGACATATAACAGTCTCAGTAGAGTCACCACCTGAAGATGGAGAGACAGATTCTCGACATTCTTCTGTTAACCTGTCCATCAAGGCTAAAATTGTGCCAACACCACCACGTCAGTAAGTACTAAAATTCAGTAAAGAAATTACATAGATTAACTATGACATACTAAAGTCCACTGCATGTCTGAAAATCCATTTCATTGTTCTTCCTGATGCTTAAGACATACCAGATCCTTTACTATATGGGAGGAGGTGCCATTGATATCAACCCAGTTTGGTTGTAGAAACATGTTCACACATGTTGCATAACAGTGTAAGTCAAGTCCACAGTTTGATACCCAGAATATTTGTTTATACAGCTAGTTAAAATAGTTCCAATAGATGAACTTGTATACAGTGCTATGATAAAATTGTTTGTTTTGGATTCATAATCACCAATGGCAGTACATCCAAAGTTCTTGAAGGCTTACAAAGAATGAACTCCATTATTTGGAACAGTTAAGAAACAGGCAGCTAAATTTAGATGTGTTAAACTTTCTCTTGCAGTAGACCCATGTGAAGGACGTCCCAAAAATTCAACCATAATGGAAAATTAATGAAGGCTGACTTTCAGAGTGTATACAGTAGTCTTAATATAATTTATTAATTTTCTTTTTAATTTAAAAAGAAATTAGTGCCTGGACCACAATTTTCCCCCCTTATGCAATTAAAGCATAATAACTAGTTTCAGTTGCTTTCTGAAACCATCTTCAGTTTGCAAAAGCAGAGGAAAATTAGCGCAAGAAAATTTTGTACAATAAAGTAGGATATAAAACAATGTATAACAGCTGAACGAAATTCATAAGGAGAGCCAATGCCAGTAGCAAAAGTGAACTTGTAACAAATCCACTTAATAATATTGTATAAGTAACATGTTATTGCTTTTACTGCTAAGTAACATATGACTTATACAATACTGTTAAATGGATTTGTTATATGTGTGGTTGATTTTCCTCTATTTGTTTAAGATCTGAAGGTGGTTTTGCAGAATGCAACTGAAACTAGTTATTGTGCTTTAACAATATTAAGCGAAAAAATTGCAGTCTTGGCATTCTTTTTTTTTTTAAATTAGAAAAATTTATTTAGTAAACAACGAAAAATATTGTGGCATCTCGACAACTGAATTAATTGAGCTTGTAATGTGACAGTCTTCTTTCTCTTTTGTACAGTCAATGTATGCCTAGTTCACTTTTTATATACACACTTGCATCAGATTTTGACTGCTATTATTAATGCCATTGTTGCTGTTGTGCCTGTGTCATTTAGCAGAGACCCACCACTTGAACCTCACCACTGAGTATTGGCAATTGGATGAGGCTGGGCTGAGGTTAATTTACTGAAAGTCATAAAAGTAATAAGTATTTCATTAAAATTGGCATAAACTAGGTGAAGAGGAAAAAAACCTTGAATGAATCACACTGGGAATAATTATAAAACTGTATTCACAATGCAGCTGAACTTCGTTACCAAGTAGCTGCAATTGAAAGAATCATTTTTCAGTACTTGCATACCATATTCACTTGCATGCAAATGGAATCGTGTGAGTTAAGCTACTCATTACTAATACAAAACTTACGATTCAGTCTCTACAGCACAAAGTGGCTTTTAAGTTAAATAATGCAGAGCTACTCTCATGTGATGCAGCAATACAAAACATTTAAATGATGTGGTGAAACGTTCAGCTTTATTGATGATTTTTATATTAATTTAGTTGTGACCACATTTGTTTTTTGACAGCACAGCACAGAAAGACGTATTTATGGCTCAGGTCAAATGAAAAACCATGTACACATAATTTCACTATCTTCGTTACTTTAACTTTAAATATACAGACAAGGTTTGGGCTTGCACAGTTTGTGATTGCCCTCATAGCAGCAGTAACAATATAGACATGTTATCAAAATGCATGTAATGCAGATTTTGTGATCATCTTCTTTCCTTACATGATTAATCAAGCCTGTGCTATATAGGTAAATAGGCATGTTTACATCACTGTGGACATGGTTGAAGACCAGTGAATTTAGATTTTAGGTTAACCTCAGCTTCTTATCCTGCTAGCTATACACTTGCTATACAGTTTGTAGTTTGGGGTAGGACAGTCTGCAGACTAGCAGTCAGTGGTATCGGTCCAGTAACAATGTTTTCTAGCTACAGTAAATAATGCCTTCCTGACCACTCACTTCAAGCAGGTACATTTATCATAGTTCCTTGCAAACAGTGTAAGTTTTGAATTTATAATGGGAGATACGATACTGCGTGAAGAGTTTGACAGAGCACTGAAAGACCTGAGTCGAAACAAGGCCCCCGGAGTAGACAATATTCCATTGGAACTACTGACGACCGTGGGAGAGCCAGTCCTGACAAAACTCTACCATCTGGTGAGCAAGATGTATGAAACAGGCGAAATACCCTCAGACTTCAAGAAGAATATAATAATTCCAATCCCAAAGAAAGCAGGTGTTGACAGATGTGAAAATTACCGAACTATCAGCTTAATAAGTCACAGCTGCAAAATACTAACACGAATTCTTTACAGACGAATGGAAAAACTAGTAGAAGCCAACCTCGGGGAAGATCAGTTTGGATTCCGTAGAAACACTGGAACACGTGAGGCAATACTGACCTTACGACTTATCTTAGAAGAAAGATTAAGGAAAGGCAAACCTACATTTCTAGCATTTGTAGACTTAGAGAAAGCTTTTGACAATGTTGACTGGAATACTCTCTTTCAAATTCTGAAGGTGGCAAGGGTAAAATACAGGGAGCGAAAGGCTATTTACAATTTGTACAGAAACCAGGTGGCAGTTATAAGAGTCGAGGGACATGAAAGGGAAGCAGTGGTTGGGAAGGGAGTAAGACAGGGTTGTAGCCTCTCCCCGATGTTGTTCAATCTGTATATTGAGCAAGCAGTAAAGGAAACAAAAGAAAAATTCGGAGTAGGTATTAAAATTCATGGAGAGGAAATAAAAACCTTGAGGTTCGCCGATGACATTGTAATTCTGTCAGAGACAGCAAAGGACTTGGAAGAGCAATTGAATGGAATGGACAGTGTCTTGAAAGGAGGATATAAGATGAACATCAACAAAAGCAAAACAAGGATAATGGAATGTAGTCTAATTAAGTCGGGTGATGCTGAGGGAATTAGATTAGGAAATGAGGCACTTAAAGTAGTAAAGAAGTTTTGCTATTTGGGGAGCAAAATAACTGATGATGGTCGAAGTAGAGAGGATATAAAATGTAGGCTGGCAATGGCAAGGAAAGCGTTTCTGAAGAAGAGAAATTTGTTAACATCCAGTATTGATTTAAGTGTCAGGAAGTCATTTCTGAAAGTATTCGTATGGAGTGTAGCCATGTATGGAAGTGAAACATGGACGATAAATAGTTTGGACAAGAAGAGAATAGAAGCTTTCGAAATGTGGTGCTACAGAAGAATGCTGAAGATTAGATGGGTAGATCACATAACTAATGAGGAAGTATTGAATAGGATTGGGGAGAAGAGAAGTTTGTGGCACAACTTGACCAGAAGAAGGGATCGGTTGGTAGGACATGTTCTGAGGCATCAAGGGATCACCAATTTAGTATTGGAGGGCAGCGTGGAGGGTAAAAATCGTAGAGGGAGACCAAGAGATGAATACACTAAGCAGATTCAGAAGGATGTAGGTTGCAGTAGGTACTGGGAGATGAAAAAGCTTGCACAGGATAGAGTGGCATGGAGAGCTGCATCAAACCAGTCTCAGGACTGAAGACCACAACAACAACAACAACAACAATGTTTCTGTCTACGTTGACTGTAGTAAATTTTTACACTTAACCCATTGTGGCTGCTATGTCCAAGTTTCTAGTCTGCCCGACCGGCTCAGTCTTTCTGACCAGCTAAAGGGGTGAAGGTATTGTGCACCTCACTGGCAGATGGCTGACTCAGCCCTACTACCGCTGCAGGCTTCGGCCACTGTCAGCTAATCGCATGTTCCAGTGCACATAGAACCACTCTTCAATAATATTCTTTAAATCAGTGTCACACTGTACAGTCACAGTGGTTGCTGTTTTTTATAACCAAAAAAGAGAGCTTCAAAACTAATCCAGGGTTTCTATTACAAGTTTTTTCTAGGCTAGGAAAAAGTTTGTTTAGAAAAATGGTAAGAACTTTTTTACTTGTGATAGGAAAATGATGTGACTTAGGGTTTACACTAGAAATGTACATGCCTGCAACCCATAAAAAGCTCGTTAACATTGGACCAATACTTTTCAAGATATTAAGTTTTAAAGTGACCAGTTCCTAGAGAAGTCGCCAAAAACTCAAACCGTCTTCTGTTCTGTTCAGCTGTGAGTGTTGCAGAGAAACTGCACATATTTTGCTGCACTGCTAGCCTTTTGCAACATCTGATGCATGAGATGTGTAGGATAGCTCATGCCCTTTTCCGTTATCTATGTTTGTATCACATGTACACTCGACAGAAAAAAAGTGGGTCAAGCCTGAATTCCAACGTGTAGGCTGCACCTGAATGTATGCAACCAGCATAGCATATCTGTGTTGCACATCGTCGCAACCCTCAACAGTACAGTCATTGTAAGATACACAATGGGTACCACTAGAGACTACTAGAGAACACCGGTCTTTATGACAGTCCATCCAGATGTTAAGTAACACCACGATAGTACAGAAGAGATCAGACAGTCCTTAACATTTGTAAACTAAACTTAATTACAGTAAGTGGCGTTTCAAACGTTATGGGACAGCTAATTTTGTCACAAATCGTTCAGTAATCCTTAGGCACAATTAAATATTTGAGACAGTATATGGATTTATAAAGTTGTGTGGCAATTGGAAACAAGTTCTTTGCTGTCTAAAAGGTTTACCCAACATATGCTGAATGTCGTTCAGCATTCAACAGGGAGTGGTTTCGCATCAACTTTATGTAATACTAAGAGTTAAAAGAAAACGTGATTCACGGCGCCAAGCACTCTACGGAAATCTCAACATTAACAGCGAATCACAAGTAATATCATTGTTCACATTACTCATCAACAGTTACTTGTACAGAAAGTTGTACTTTAAATGACATGTCCAACATCTTCATTCTGGATCCGGATGCAAATCCAGAACGTAAAGCCATTGTTTACCAAGCAAAGCTTTGTGCCTTATCGAGACTCGATCACTAGGCAGAAAGAGATGTCAAATATTGACGTTTGCACCAGTATCAGTTATCAATTCTCAACTTGAACGTAAATGACCATAATGTTTGTACAAAACCAGGAACCCTAACATGACAATTACCTTCTTGGTAATTAACCTCGAAAGACGACATATATTGTTGCATTGTCAAGGAACAAAGGATGCACATGTTTAAAATTGAAATGCCATCATGTAATGCTGGTGACAAGGATGCGAACCCAGCATCTAATCGGATTGTTGAATAAGTACATAAAATCAGAATGTAGATATGACAGTTTGTCACCAGTAGTGAGGTTGGAACCTTAAATGATGACTGAAGTTGTATTGCCTGACCGGGATTCGAACCCAGCGCCTACCACCGTCGTTGTCTAACCAGGAACAGACGAGAAGTGTCCAATGTTGGTCCACCATTAGCGAGATGTTCGCACATTTAACTAGAAATAAGGCGATGAAAACGTCTATGCTGACTGAGAGGCTGACTGAGAGTCGAACGCCACACGAGGTTATGAAGACATGTTAATAATCAAATTCTTATTCAGTAGTAGCTAGGAGTAGCATGTTTTGTTGCAAACCTTAAGGCTTTTCTCATCCCTAGTAACGTGTTGCCTAATATCTGCGATGTCATGGTGTTTACAAGTGGATTGACTGCTGTAAAGAGCAATGTTCACTAGTAGTCATGTATCATTGAGATGTAAATGAAGTGCCTCAGCAGAAAGTAATTTCTGTAGTGCAGCACATATTGTTTCAGAGACACTGAGTACATGTTATATGTGCACAAAACGTATATTATATACTACGTATATACTATTATTTGGAGAAGCTGACGCCAAACCTATTTATTTTTACATTCCGCTTAGTTGTCGTGGTTGAATACACGTTTTCTTAAGGCTACATCTAATGTAGAGCGTTTACAAGAAAGAATAGTTTCCTGCATCATGCTATTGCTAGCTAGGTGAAATATTTTGTGGTAGCTATGTTTAAAATGAATGTATTTGTGAACATATTGTTCGTCAAATATTTTAATGAATCGTCAACAGTAAGTGTGCCTGCACATGTTATAGCATAATAGCTGTAGCTGTGTTAGTTTATACTACAGACTTGGGTAGGTTAGGTGTAACTCTTGATCCATCAAGGGGTGGTCGTGGCCTTGTGGCCCGGGTCTGTACTAGCCGCGGCTTGCGAGCTATGGGTCAGCCAGGCTGGCCGAGGCGAGACAGAAGTGAGCGAGCTGGCTGTGGCGTTGGTGGGCCAACAGCCCAGGACAAGCCAACACAGTTGCGCCACATGCCTCTGTCTGTGCCGCTCCATTTGACATAAATATGTTTACCTCTTCTCCTGGCATCAGTACAAGAGCGGCAAGCAGAAATACACATCAGGCTTTCTGCCGTAATGGCTCACTGGGAGAGGTCTATTCGAGACAGAGTCGTCGCTCTCATTGAAGGAGGAGGATGTTCCGTCAGAGAAACTGGCAGACGGTATGGCGTACCACATGCCACTGCAACGAGGTGGTGGAGGATCTGCCTTGAGAGGCACCACCAACAGGGCTCCTAGCTCAGGCAGGAAGAGAGTGAGCTCACAGCAGGAAGACAGGGACCTAGGGTCTAGGAGCAGAGAAAATCCCTTTCTGAACGCGAAGAAGTTGTGGCGGGAGACCAACTTCCCCAGCTCCAGTGACATTAGAGGGATGCTGGACTGCATGCACGACGATCCGCTGTGAAACAAGAGCTCAGCGAAGACAACGTTTTATACCGGCTAGCATTTGCGGAGCTCCATCTGAGGGCATTGTGGGACAATGTCATTTTCACTGATGAGAAGGTGTTTTCCACCAATAACGATGGTCCACGAATCGTTTATAGGCCGCAAGGGACTCGCCATCGACGCAAATATGTAACCACGACGAGAAGAAGTGGCCGGCTATCTGTTACCTGCTGAGGTTGGATTTCTGTGAGAGGGGCGGGAATTCTTCACAGGACAGAAGGAACTCTGGACAGCCTGCAGTATGCCCACATATTGGAAAATGTGATGCTTCCGTCAGTGCGAATGCTCTACGCAGAAGGGGACGTCACATTGCAAGAGGACCATTCTCCCATTCACAAGTCCGCATTTGTTCAGCAGCGGCTCTCCACGAGTGGTGTTAATGTCATGGACTGGCCGCCACGGGCGGCTCATATGAACCCCATGGAAAACATGTGGGCTGAGGTCACCAGAACATTAACAGAGAACTGGCCATGAAACCAACCAACTACTGGTTACGCTCTTTGGACTGCATCCTGGAAGCCTGGGAGGAAGTTGCTTCTTCAGGCTGTTATGTCCGATGGCTTATACATTCTATGCCAAAACGCATTATAGAAGTACAAAATAATGAAGGATTCTGAATAAAATATTAGAGTCCTTAAAATGTTTTGTTATGTCTTCTTTTTTGTCATTTTTCCTTATTGGGAGCTATTGGAAGATCACGTGGCAACAGAAAAGATACAATATGGGTTAGTTTTCCTTTGAGTTGCCTTTTTAATTCAAGTGGGTTTCTTTTGAACATACAGTTTGTTAAATATTCTATTTTGATTTCATTTATACCCTGTCTAGATACTTCAAAACTAATCAGTGTAGATGGACTCTGTCACAGTAGTTTTCGTTATTTCAAATACATCTCTCTCTTCCCCTCCATCCATGAATACACCCTCCGTCCTCCACACAATACCCAAACGATTTCATATTATGTTTACTCATTGTTAATATCTCCTTTATTCTCTCTAACACACACTCTCTCTCTGACACTATCGCCGCAAGTGCCCTTCTATTCCATTCTCCCAAAACTTTATAAAGAAATCTAGCGGTTTCCATTGACGCTAAATTTTCTCTTTTAATTGCTGCTGTCTTTACTATCATTCCTCTCAACACCTATGAAACTGTATTCTTTGATCTCCCCTTCCCTATAATCCATTCTTTGTTCTGAAAACAGTCCTTCCTTATCTCTCAGTCCTAAGATAAAACAAACTGTGGCACACATCTAAGTAAGCAATACTTTGCAAGCATTTCACGCTTATATTTTGCACTTCTGCTCTTCTGTCCATTCCTAGATCCCACCGTCCTTCCTGTTACCCGTCCCTTGACATCAGCATCTACATCTAAATGAATACTCTGCAATTCATAATTATGTGCTTGGCAGGGGGTTCTGTGGTCTGGTGGATTAATCTTGTATTGATGTGTAAAATGTGTGGGTTCACATCTCACGTCAGGTGGTAGATTTTTAACACACACAAGTAACTCTCCTTCACCCCTAGTAACGCCAAGTGCAGAACACCAGCAACCTCCGTAGCTCAATATCCGCAGTAAAGACAACATTCCTTCGCTGCCGACTGCGGCAGAGTGGCATTCGTTTGAGCTGTGACAGATGGAGAAACCCTGGAAGGCAGAGACTCTGTCACCAGCAAGCCGTCGTAAACTAGAAAACATATTTCATTTAATGAACCAATGGCCATGTAAGTTCACAAGGCTTTTACTTTATTTGAAACTGAGACGTTGAAAATTGTGGTGCTGGACTGGGATTCGAATTCGATTTCACTGTGTTCCCCAAGATTGCAAACTCTTCTAGGTCTCCTCGAAAGGCATCTACATGGTTTCGAATCCTGATCAGCACAAAATATTCATTATTTCATTTCAAGCCCTAGCATGTGCAGTCCGAACTACTAGTGAAAAATAGTTGCATTTTCAATGTCTCTTCGTGCGTTGTCAGCTGTAACGTGTTCGTTTCAGCTCACAGCCACATGATGAGCTTTTTATCACAACATTACAAGATCAAACATTATCTTACTTCTTTTCAAATTCAGACATTCCTCTCCATCCTATTGGCGAAAACAGATTTGGGTTTGATGTTGTGTTCATTGTGATCACCGACAATAGGTTGTGGATTCAACTTCTAGCCAGCAGAGTATTTTCCATCACATCATTGTAAGTACAAACATATGCCACTCCTAGCTATTATTGTAAAAGAATTTGATAGTTAAAGTGTCTTCATGACCACGTGTGCGGGGTTTGAATTCCATTCAGCACAGAACTTTTCATCGCCTGATGTCTAGCTAAACATGCGCACATCTCGCTACTGGTGAACCAACAATAGCTATTTATCGTCTGTTCCTGGCTAGAGAACAACGGCGCTAGATGCTGGGTTCGAATCCTAGTCAGGCAAAAACAATTCTATCGTCATTTAAGGTTCCAACATCTCGCTATTGGTGAAAACATTTGATATTTAACTTCTGATTTTACGTACTTCATTAACAGACCAATTAGGTGCTGGGTTCGCATCCTTGTCACAAGCTTTACATGATGGCATTTCTATTTTAAACATGAGCATACCTTGTTCCTTGTGAATGGCACCATATTAAACGTCGTTGGGGGGGTAGTTCCCAGGAAGGTAACTGTTATGACAGGATTCCCAGTTCGGAACAAACATTTTCGTCATTTATTTTCAGGGTCTGAATTGATAACTGACATTGGTGCAAACATCTATACTTCATGTCTCTTTATGCCTAGTGATTGGGTCTCAATAAGGCACAAACAAAGCTTAGCTTAATTAGCAATGGCTATAGGTGCTGGGTTTGAATCCAGGTCCAGAACGACGATGTTGGTCATGTTATTTGAAGTTCAAATTTGTGTACACGTAGCTGTTGAGGTGTTACGAGAACAATGATATTACTGGCGATTCGCTGTTAATGTTGAGATTTCCGTAGAGTGCTTGTTGCCGTTAATCGCGATTTTTCACTGGTTCGTCCAATATCCAGTTTCAAGAGCCACTCGCTGTTGAATGACGTTCAGCACATGGATGTAAAACCTTTTCGAGAGCGAAAAACTTTTTTTCCAATTGTCATACAGCTTTGTAACTCCATATATTGTCTCAAGTATTTAATTTTGACTAAGGATTACTGTACGATATATGTAAAATAATCTGTTTTCTCAGAACTTTTGGAATGTCACTTGTATAATTAAAGTTAGTTTATGAGTGTTATGGGGTGTCTTATCGCTAAGAATGTGTTTTTTTAATATGCTTTGTATGACGATATTAGTTGACACTTAGACTGACTGCCATAAAGACCTTTGGTCTCTAGGAGTCTCTTGTGGTACCCATTGTGTGTAGTCAAACGACTGTAACCCACGGGGTTTTGGTGTTTAGAGGACCTGCAACACAGCTACATTATGTTGGTTGTATTCGGCAGTGACCCACTTTTTTTGCTGTCAAGTGTACTTTGCAGATTAGGAAATCAAATTACAGCCACTTGGCCATATGTGCCGTTGCCTGTTCTGTGTGACCGTGAGACTTGCTGAGAAACTGCAAGTATTTAACTACAGTGTTTGCATTTTAAAACAACTGATATGCATTTCTGGGGGGTATTTCATGCCCTTTCACTTTATGTGAAACCGAATTACAGTTAAAATTTTGTGGAACATTGTTCCAGGATACAGCTCTCTAATAATATTACAATTTATTTAGTAAACACAGTCTTACTTTTATTTGTATAAGTTGTTACTTTTTATTTGCAGATGACCAGTTTTGATATCATCATCCTATCTACATTCCTTGGTTGTAGCCGGAATTGCTGGCATGGAGCCAGCCCATCCATGCTATGTTCTCAGTGCCAGCACAGATGGACCTGCTGCATGCCAGCAATTCCTACTGTCACCAAGGAATGTAGATCTGATGATGATCTCTGTAGAAGATCAAAACCGGTCATCTATAGATAAAAAGTAACAACTTACATGCGAGCACAACTTTGTTTACTAAATAAATTACAGATTACATTTACTTGGCCATGTGTGCCATTTTCTGTTCCACACAGCTGCGAGAGCTGTTGAGAAACTGCAAGTATTTTGCTACTCTGTTCGTCTTTTGAAACATCTGATATGCCAGTTCTGAGGAGAACTCAAGGTCTTTCAGCTTATAATATATGTATGCGTCGTGTACTTTATAGATTAGGAAATCAGATTACAGTTACTTGGCCTTGCATGCTGTTTTCTGTTCCACATGATTGTGTGTTGCTGAGAATCTGCAAGTATATGCTGTACTGCTCTCATTTCATTAGGATAATTTATGCCCTTCAGATTATGTATTTTTGTGTCATTTGCTGTCTGTACATTAGGAAGGGCTGGTATTACACTGTCATATTTCTTTGACAAAGAAATACAGGGTGTACATAAAGTCTGGAACATTTTCAATTACTTATTGCACAAGAATTAAACATTGTACATACATCATACATATTGGATTTTGAAGAGAAACTGAATGTTTTTTTCAAACATTCGATATGCGAACCATGAGTTACCCAGCGGATGTCAGTAGGGTAATCAGATTCTTGCCATACCCGTCCCAGCATGGCATCATCAGCTGTGGCAGTCACTTCCCGTATTCTCTCCCGAAGCTCTGCTACATCACGTGGTATAGGCGGTACATACACCAGATCTTTAATATGTCCCCACAGAAATAAGTCACACGGTTTGAGGTCTGGTGATTGGGGAGGCATTTCATGAAACAGCTCGCTCCACACCTGAACTCACAAATGTTTGCGACTAGCGCTGACTATCAGCAAATTACCAAACTACGCTGTAGCAGTATACATGAAAAAAAAAAAAAACTTTCATGGTTTCTCTTGAAACTGACATACACTCCTGGAAATGGAAAAAAGAACACATTGACACCGGTGTGTCAGACCCACCATACTTGCTCTGGACACTGCGAGAGGGCTGTACAAGCAATGATCACACGCACGGCACAGCGGACACACCAGGAACCGCAGTGTTGGCCGTCGAATGGCGCTAGCTGCGCAGCATTTGTGCACTGCCGCCGTCAGTGTCAGCCAGTTTGCCGTGGCATACGGAGCTCCATCGCAGTCTTTAACACTGGTAGCATGCCGCGACAGCGTGGACGTGAACCGTATGTGCAGTTGACGGACTTTGAGCGAGGGCGTATAGTGGGCATGCGGGAGGCCGGGTGGACGTACCGCCGAATTGCTCAACACGTGGGGCGTGAGGTCTCCACAGTACATCGATGTTGTCGCCAGTGGTCGGCGGAAGGTGCACGTGCCCGTCGACCTGGGACCGGACCGCAGCGACGCACGGATGCACGCCAAGACCGTAGGATCCCACGCAGTGCCGTAGGGGACCGCAGCGCCACTTCCCAGCAAATTAGGGACACTGTTGCTCCTGGGGTATCGGCGAGGACCATTCGCAACCGTCTCCATGAAGCTGGGCTACGGTCCCGCACACCGTTAGGCCGTCTTCCGCTCACGCCCCAACATCGTGCAGCCCGCCTCCAGTGGTGTCACGACAGGCGTGAATGGAGGGACGAATGGAGACGTGTCGTCTTCAGCGATGAGAGTCGCTTCTGCCTTGGTGCCAATGATGGTCGTATGTGTGTTTGGCGCCGTGCAGGTGAGCGCCACAATCAGGACTGCATACGACCGAGGCACACAGGGCCAACACCCGGCATCATGGTGTGGGGAGCGATCTCCTACACTGGCCGTACACCACTGGTGATCGTCGAGGGGACACTGAATAGTGCACGGTACATCCAAACCGTCATCGAACCCATCGTTCTGCCATTCCTAGACCGGCAAGGGAACTTGTTGTTCCAACAGGACAATGCACGTCCGCATGTATCCCGTGCCACCCAACGTGCTCTAGAAGGTGTAAGTCAACTACCCTGGCCAGCAAGATCTCCGGATCTGTCCCCCATTGAGCATGTTTGGGACTGGATGAAGCGTCGTCTCACGCGGTCCAGCACGTCCAGCATGAACGCTGGTCCAACTGAGGCGCCAGGTGGAAATGGCATGGCAAGCCGTTCCACAGGACTACATCCAGCATCTCTACGATCGTCTCCATGGGAGAATAGCAGCCTGCATTGCTGCAAAAGGTGGATATACACTGTACTAGTGCCGACATTGTGCATGCTCTGTTGCCTGTGTCTATGTGCCTGTGGTTCTGTCAGTGTGATCATGTGATGTATCTGACCCCAGGAATGTGTCAATAAAGTTTCCCCTTCCTGGGACAATGAATTCACGGTGTTCTCATTTCAATTTCCAGGAGTGTATGTATGATATGTGTACAATGTTTGGTTCTTGTGCAATAAATAATTGAAAGTGATCCCGGACTTCATGTACATCCTGTATGATCAAATATTCGTCAGATTTCTTTGACAAAGATCTTTGATGTGGTACTAAAAAGGGATATTACACTGTCAACATACACAATGCTATCAAAAGTATCCAGACACCTGGCTGAAAATGACTAAAAAGTTTGTGGCACCCTCCATTGGTAATGCTGGAATTCAATGTGGTGTTGACCCACCCTTAGCCTTGATGACAGCTTCCACTCTCGCAGGTATACATTCAGTCAGGTGCTGGAAGGTTTCTTGAGGAATGGCAGCCCATTTTTCATGGTATCGACATCGGTCGGTGAGGCCTGTTACAAAGTCGGTGTTCCAAAACATCCCAAAGGTGTTCTTTAGGATTCAGGTCAGGACTCTGTGCAGGCCAGTCCATAACAGGGATGTTATTGTCATTTAACCACTCCGCCACAGGCAGTGCATTATGAACAGGTGCTCGATCATGTTGAAAGATGCAGTTGCCATCCCCAAATTGCTCTTCAATAGTGGGAAGCAAGAAAGTGCTTAAAACGTCAGTGTAGGCCTGTGCTGTGATAGTGCCATGCAAAACAATAAGGGGTGCAAGCCCCCTTCATGAAAAACACAGCCACACCATAACACCGCCACCTCCGAATTTTACTGTGGGCACTACACACACTGGCAGATGACGTTCACCAGGCATTCGCCATACCCACACCCTGCCATCGGATCCCCACATTACGTACCATAATTTGTCACTTCACACAACGTTTTTCCATTGTTCAATCGTCCAATGTTTACACTCCTTACAGCAGGCGAGATGTCGTGTGGCATTTACCAGCGTGATGTGTGGCTTATGAGTAGCCGCTCAACCATGAAATCCTAGTTTTCTCACCTCCCACCTAACTGTCATAGTACTTGCGGTGGAGTCTGCTGCAATTTGGAATTCATGTGTGATGGCCTGGATAGAAGTCTGCATATTCCATCTTCAACTGTCGGTGGTCTCTGTCAGTAAACAGACAAGGTCAGCCTGTACGCCTTTGTGCTGTACATGTCCCTTCACATTTTCACTCCACTATCACATTGGAAACAGTGGACCTAGGGATGTTTAGGGGTGTGGAAACCTCGCATGCAGATGTATGACACAAGTGACACCGAATCACCTGACCATGTTTGAAGTCTGTGAGTTCCGTGGAGCGCTCTATTCTTCTCTCTCACGATGTCTAATGACTACTGAGGCCACTGATATGGAGTATCTGGCAGTAGGTGGCAGCACAAAGCACCCAATATGAAAAATGTATATTTTCGGGGGTGTCCAGATACTTTTGATCACATAGTGTAGTTTTCATCAAAGTTCAAGGTGGCGGTCAATAACAACTTATTATGTGCTGCAGTTGCTTGTACAGCAGTTGCTTTGTGTGTGCCTGTGAAAGAGAAGTGGCTAAAGAAAGGGGAACATATTTGAGTGAAGCCATGTGATTTATGTTGTGATAATTTGTTATAAGAACTGCAAGTGGAGGATGTCAGGTATTATCTAAATTACTTATGAATGGATGAGAGTGTGTTTTAGTGTTTGCTCAGTAAAGTTTCTCCTTGTATTAAAAATCTGAGTACTCACTTGAGGAAAGCTACATAAGCAGAAAACTTTGTCCCCATAAACACTCCGTTTTCTTACTACAGGAGAGAGCTACTCAAGCTAACAGTACAGTGCACATCAACCAAAATAATTCCATAAATGTCTGAAGCGATGTATAAAGCATTGAAAGTGAAATATCTGAAGGTAAATAAATGCTTAGTACACTGTATGGGCATTAAGTACTATTTTTATTTTTGAATAAATTAATTAATAAAAATAGTGTTCCAGCAACTGGAAAATTAATTAAAAGTATGAAACAGATGAGACACTTTTTTACTTGCGCATCCATAAATCAAAATAGACAACGTAGAATGGAAAACTCGAAGATGTTTCCAGATGCAGAGGTGGATGGATATAGCTGAAGTCACCTGTAGCATATCCCACCTGCCTATCAGCACATGATTAATAGCATGCACTGTGACCCTATTTCACCCCCCCCCCCCCCCCCCACACACACACACACACACACACACACACACCAGTCACAGCAAGTTTACAAACACACTACAGATATCAAATAGGTGTAACAATGTCAGCACTCCAAGTGGTTACATTCCGCATTGCAGTGAACAGGAGACGAATGAGGCTTATGATCAAATCTACAGTGACCCCCTAGATTTGATCGTATTTCTTTGAAGAAAGGTGAAATTTGACAAAGTTCCCTCTTATACTATCAAATTTGTGTGACATAAATATTTGACATATCAGGTTGGACTGATAAATATGATAGTGTAATACCAGCCAAATCAAATTGTATGTATTCGATCAACTTGTAAGCAACCAGGAGCAGGTAAAAGTTGTAGCACTTCCCGACATCACCAAGAGGAGTAGTTAATAATGGCATTGGCAGGAATGTTGGATTGTCGCCATTCCTTTGTGCACATTTACCTCTTCCTGCGCCCAGTTGTCAGGGCTTCCTGCCTGCCAGGTGTAAATGAATGCCCGTAGCCATCTGGCTGTTCTACCTGCAGGGTGTCCATGTATGCCTGTAGCCGTCTGGGCACTCTACCCGCTTGGCATATACATATGCCCATAGCCAGAAAAGGGTTAAATAAATAATTATGACATTCTGTATATTAATTATTATGTGTATATTATGTAGTTCGTAAATTTGATTTTAAAAATCTCTTATGTTGTGTCTCACTCCTGATAGAGCAGTTATTGTGAAGGCTTTATAGTCAGCTGATTTAATTAGGAGCATTATGTTGTGGTGGTGTTTCTGGTGGTGGTAAACTGTATTGTCACATTTATGTGACCACCTGTTGAAGGCCTGAATAACCAGTGCAGACTCCTGCGAGACTTGCAGGAAGAGAGTCAATAAGGTTCTGGAAGGTACCACCTTGGATATGGAGCCATAGTGACTCCAGTGTCATGGCCAGCTGCACTAGATTTCTTGGCTGAGAATCCATGGCACCATGGCACAAGCAGTCCAATCGAGGTGGTCGCTCAGATTCTTGGTCGGGTTTAAATCCAGGGCATTTGGTGGCCATGGAAGTACAGTAAACTCATCCTGGTGCTCTTCGAACCACACACGTACACTGCAAGCTTAACAGAGGTACGAGCATACAGAATAGGTTGCCAGATATGAGAGTGGCTCAAAGGCTCCTTAAGTAACAGAACCCAGTATGTTGTCCTCTACGCCAAGTGTTCATCAGAGACGATGATACTGTCGGGAGTGCTCAATACAGGTGTGATAAAACCACTGTTATTTTCGTTTCAGCACAGGCTTAACATTGCTGATGGTGTCATATTGTTAGCTATGGATGATTCTGAATGCCGGATGGTAGTTCCTTCCGTGCTCTGTCCCCACATACTGGAGTTCCTCCACATAGTACATTCAGGAACATGCAGAACGGAGGCCATAGCACGGCATCGTGCGTCAGTCCTGATGTTGCACTGCTAGGCATGCGCCCCCCATTTAGTCCACCCCAGCACAACATTTCGAACTCGTGGCCACACCTTGACCAAACACTATCAAAGAGTGCATTCATGGATCAATGTGATTGCTTTGGTTGCTAATTGTCGACATCCTCTGTAACCTTCCAATTGTGCCACAGGTGGCTACCTCCACCACAGCAGCTGACATTCTTGCCCTCTTCCACCATATTTCCAATAGAGAGGCATCTTCCACCCTGAGGCATTTGCTTTTCAGGATTTTTGTCACTGCAGTGACAGTGAGCACCCAACCACCACCCATTGCTATCCCGCGACATTCGAAACACAGGTGCACAAGATAATGACTTCAGCCGACTCTGGGGAAGCATTCACCAGCTTCTTCACCATGTACCGTTTCACCTTGTAAATGGACATAGCCCAGTCAAAATTCACACCAGCACAGACCCCGCACTATCTTCAACCTGTTGCATCTGATTCAGTAGGTCCACCACCCATGACCCCATCATTATTACTCCCTGAACTTCCATTTCTTGGCTGGCACTTTCAACTGGGGCCTGGATGGGCCCAAGATGCCACCATCAGCAAAATGGAGGGGCAAATGTTTGAGGTTGCGGGCAGCCAGGAGCATCTGATCAGGCATCAAAATCAGCTCCAACCACAACAAGACATACCGCCCCCTTCTTCCCTTCAGCTGTCGACTGGGCAAGATCTACACAACAGTGCTCAGGACAAGCCTGCTGAGCAGCCTGCCTGCTACCACTACAAACTCCGCCCTCATGATACATGTCAAAAAGAGATCGACATTGACTGGCAGTGAGAGCCAAAGGAGCTGGAACCACTTCCACTCCTGAGCCACTTTAGGCTCCCACCAACACCAGTGAACCTATTACCACATAGTCGATGAAGGTGGAGATTTTTCAGACTAAGTTGACCAGGGAGGCCGAACCATTCTTCCCATCTCCACACGTGTGGCATCCACTCCCTGCAGGCAGGACCAGAATCTGTCAATTGGTCAGAAGTCCCACTGACTGTGTCTGTATCTGACCTAGCCATTCACATCATGGAACTACCATGGGAGCTTTTGGCCAGGATTCTGGCAATTCTCTCTCCACTTCCTTGCTGAAGCTGGCATAAGCTGGGCAATTTTCGATCCTACATGCCAGTTAAAGGGGGAAGGGGTTTAATATTCAATAGTGATTCCAATTCCTGGGCCGGGCTAAGTAGTGGCATGAAGGACAGGTCAGGCATTCAGGTTAGGACTACATGTTCCAACCTACATGAGCCGTGCCGCAGCAGCCACAAGCAAGCCACTGACATGACAGAGCCTGTAAATACTGCAGCCCCACTCTCGTCAGTTAGTTTCATTAGTTCCTTGAAGCCTTAGATATTTGCCATTTTTTAGTAGAGTGGTTGATCTTGCCTGTATTACATTTTCAATTCAGATTGGTTCCTGGACTTTTTGTGAATGCTTACAATGACTTGATATGTTCTGAACTTTGTGTTGGCCTCGGGAACTGCCTGATTGTTCCACCATTTGTTACAGCCAGTGTGAGTGATCGTAGACTGTGTTCTACCTATACACAGAGTGAGATAGAACAAATAGTGTACATACTGAAAAGATTGTCTTCACTTACACATTAGCTTCTTGGCTGGAGGTCTGTCTGTGGGTCGCACCATGTGATCCAGTACAATGAGTTCATCATAATGCGAAGTGTAACTTTGATTTAATAGAAAATCTGGAGAAAATAAGCTTACAAAGCAGGCATATAAGAGGAAAAACTGTACAGAGCTGGTAGAAGGGCCCAAGCGACAGAATCAGCTGCTTGGAGTGCCAAGCTGAGAGGGGTGCCAAAGGCAAAACTAGTGAAAAATTTGTACGTAGGGTGTATCATAATTATTAGCGAAAACAATCTGTTACCACACTCACTACATTTCGATTTGTTCTTAAAGGTCGTACCAAGAACCCAAGGAACAGTGACTGCAGTTAGAGGGAAGAATTGGGAGGAGGTGGGGGGGGGGGGGGGGTTAATGCCGCTTGCATGGAAAAATGAAGGGGGAGGGGCAAATGATATTTCATGTGTGTGCAAGAATGTTCCCAAACTGATCCTGAGACTGACACATTTTTTATGAGAAAGCTTCATACCTCCTAAATTGGTAAGAGATGGAACTGACCCCCCTTGGTATACAAAACAGGTCCGAACGCTGTTGCAGAGGCAACGGAAAAAGCATGCGAAGTTCAGAAGAACATGAAATCCCGAAGGTTGGCTAAAATTTACAGGCGCGCGAACTTTGGCACGGACTTCAATGCGAGATGCCTTTAATAGGTTCCACAACGAAACATTGTCTCGAAATTTGGTAGAAAATCCGAAGAAATTCTGGTCGTATGTAAAGTACACAAGCGGCAAGACACAGTCGATACCTTCGCTGCTCAGTGCTGATGGTACTGTTGCCAACGACTGTGCCGCTAAAGCGGAGTTATTGAACACAGTTTTCCGAAATTCCTTCACCAGGGAAGACGAATGGAATATTCCAGAATTTGAAACACGAACAGCTTCTAGCATGAGTTCCTTAGAAGTAGATACCTTAGGGGTTGCGAAGCAACTCAAATCGCTTGATACGGGCAAGTCTTCAGATCCAGATTGTGTACCGATTAGGTTCCTTTCAGATTATGCTGATACAATAGCTCCCTACTTAGCAATCATATACAACCGCTCGCTCACCGATAGATCTGTACCTACAGACTGGAAAATTGCGCAGGTCGCACCAGTGTTTAAGAAGGGTAAAAGGGAGTAATCCATCGAACTACAGACCTATATCATTGACGTCAGTTTGCAGTAGGGTTTTGGAGCATATACTGTATTCAAACATTATGAATCACCTCGAAGGGAACGATCTATTGATATGTAATCAGCATGGTTTCAGGAAACATCGTTCTTGTGCAACGCAGCTAGCTCTTTATTTGCATGAAGTAATGGCCACTATCGACAGGAGATCTCAGGTTGATTCGGTATTTCTGGATTTCAGGAAAGCTTTTGACACCGTTCCTCACAAGCGACTTCTAATCAAGCTGCGGGCCTATGGGGTATCGTCTCAGTTGTGTGACTGGATTCGTGATTTCCTGTCAGGAAGGCCGCAGTTCATAGTAATAGGTGGCAAATCATCGAGTAAAACTGAAGTGATATCAGGTGTTCCCCAGGGAAGCATCCTGGGACCTCTGCTGTTCCTGATCTATATAAATGACCTGGGTGACAATCTGAGCAGTTCTCTTAGGTTGTTCGCAGATGATGCTGTAATTTACCGTCTAGTAAGGTCATCCAAAGACCAGTATCAGTTTCAAAGTGATTTAGAAAAGATTGCTATATGGTGTGGCAGGTGCCAGTTGACACTAAATAATGAAAAGTGTGAGGTGATCCACATGAGTTCCAAAAGAAATCCGTTGGAATTCAATTACTCGATAAATAGTACAATCCTCAAGGCTGTCAATTCAACTAAATACCTGGGTGTTAAAATCACAAACAACTTCAGTTGGAAAGACCACATAGATAATATTGTGGGAAGGCGAGCCAAAGGTTGCGTTTCATTGGCAGGACACTTAGAAGATGCAACAAGTCCACTAAAGAGACAGCGTACACTACACTCGTTCGTCCTCTGTTAGAATATTGCTGCGCGGTGTGGGATCCTTACCAGGTGGGATTGACGGAGGACATCGAAATGGTGCAAAAAAGGGCAGCTTGTTTTGTATCATCATGTAATAGGGGAGAGAGTGTGGCAGATATGGTACGCAGGTTGGGATGGAAGTAATTAAAGCAAAGACGTTTTTCGTCGCTGCGAGATCTATTTAAAAAATTTCAGTCACCAACTTTCTCTTCCGAATGCAAAAATATTTTGTTGAGCCCAACCTACATAGGTAGGAATGATCATCAAAATAAAATAAGAGAAATCAGAGATCAAACAGAACGGTTTAGGTGTTCATTTTTCCCGCGCGCTGTTCGGGAGTGGAATGGTAGAGAGATAGTATGATTGTGGTTTGTTGAACCCTCTGCCAAGCACTTAAATGTGAATTTCAGAGTAGTCATGTAGATGTAGATGTAAAGTTGGTGTTCCATACTGGCCCAAAGCAAATGTTTATTTATTAGCAATATTTGAACAATTTATTACAGAATATCTGATTCTGTGCACTGTGGATTATACTCGAGGCCACCATATCTCACCAGAAATACTGTAACATTCCAAGCTGTGGATTGAAGCCAGTGACTTTCTAACTTTTCAGTTAAATGTCACTATGTCAATGGATATTGTAATCAACTCTAAATTAAAAGAATATGACCTTTCTTTCTATATCTTCATAGTGATGAAAATTGCTATATGTTGTTTGAAATACTAGTACTTCTTGTCTAATGTAAACATTTTGTGGCCGACATTCCTGGGACAGTTTTGTAGAATACTGTCACCCACCTACAATGAGTGAAAGTTAAATGCTAAAACTAAAAGATTCAAACAGCCTAAAAGCTTTTTCCGACTCAAGATGAATTTGTTCTGATATTATATGTGCTACTGTATTAGATTGGAAGCTGCACTGTTACATCGTGGAGATTGTCATGATGCACGTGAACAAAGAACTACCACATATTCCATTACTATACACTGAGGTGACAGATGTCATGGGATAGCAATATATACATATACAAGTGGTAATAGTTTCGCATACACAAGGTATAAAAGAGCAGTGCATTGGCAGAGCTGTCATTTGTACTCAGGTGATACATATGAAAAGGTGTCCAAAGTGATTATGGCTGCACGATGCAAATCAACAGACTTAGAACACGGAATGGTAGTTGGATATAGATGCATGGGACATTCCATTTTGAAAATCATTAGGGAATTCAATATTCCAAGATGTTAAGAGAGTGCTGAGAATGCCAAATTTCAGGCATTACTTCCCACCACAAACAACACAGTGGCCAACAACCTCCACTTAACGACTGAGAGCAGCATTGTTTGCATAGAGTTGTCAGTGCTAAGAGGCAAGCAATACCGCATGAAATAACTGAGAAAATCGGTGTGGGGTGTACAACAAATGTACCTGTTTGGACAGTGCAGCGAAATTTGGCATTAGTGGGCAATGGCAGCAGACCGACACAACATCGCTGTAGCACCTCTTCTGGACTTGTGACAATATTGGTTGGACCCTAGATAAATGAAAAATGGTGGCCTGGTCAGATGAATCCCAATTTCAGTTGGCAAGAGTTGATGGCAGGGTTCGAGTGTGGTGTACACCCCATGAAGCCATAGACCCAAGTTGTCAACAAGACACTGTAAGCTAATGGTGGCTCCATAAGGGTGTGGGCTGTGTGTACATGGAGTGTACTGGGTCCTCTGTTCTAACCGACCGATTGTTGATGGAAATGGTAATGTTCAGTTACTTGGAAGACCATTTGCAGCCATTCATGGACTTCATGTTCCCAGCAAACAATGGAATTTGTATGGATGACAGTGCACCATGTAACCAGGTCACAGTTGTTCGTGATTGGTTTTAAGAACATTCTGGAAAGTTTAGGCAAATAATTTGGCCATCCAGATCACATGACATGAATCCCATCGAATATTTATGGGACAAAATCCTGCACTGGCAACAGTTTCGAAATTCTGAATGGGTAAGGAGGCAGCAATATTTCTGCAGGGGCTTCCAACAACTTGTTGTGTCCATTTCATATTGAGTTGCTGTACTAAACCAGGTGAAAGGAAGTCTGACACGATATTAGAAGGTATCCCATAACTTTTGTCACCTCTGTGTATAGTACTGTGTTCACCAAACATCAGTGCGGTGAATTGTTTTAATTGTACAATCAATTCCCTGCCAGATAAGAGGACTGAAATTAAGTCCAGCTGTCTTCTGACAATTCACAGTTGGAGGATGTTGTGGTATTTGTCATTTTAGTACATGATGCCTGAAATGTCCTTTGCTGAGTGGTGGTGTACCTGGCAGTATTAAAAGACACATATTGCAGAAACAACTGTTCATTTATTAACATGAACTAACTTAAGTACAATTTTTGAGAATGAATGTACGAACAATTAGATAGCAACTGAAACATTGATCCTTGATGGCGCCTAACCGTTGCTCGTTAAGACAAAGTCCATGCACTTATGGTGAGGAGCAGGGAGGATAAATGACAACATGGTCCTACAAAGCTTGGAGCTTGTAGGCAGTCAACAGATGAGCAGCAAGGTGCCATAACAACACAGTTCCAGGAGACAGTGAGCTTGTGGACTCAGCTTCTCTGAAGCGGTGCTCTTAGGAGTAGTGGGTGGAAGTCAAGTCTCAGTACCTGTCTGATGGAAGTCTACATGCTCAGTGTCACATGGACACGTGACAGTGCCAACACGAATAGGTGCTTGTGACTGCAACACTTTGGCAGCTGCAGGACCTTTGATGGTAAACAGCTCAGTCGCTCTTCTCCAGGGTGAGACAAGAGACATATCTGGTCCACAAAACACATACATAAGTATGGTGGCCAAATATGTGGGGACGCAACCACGCATATACCACTCTCCTCTCCCCTTAAAATGAGATGGTGCAACCATCTCGGAGAAGCGCAGCATCCAAGTCAGGAGGCAAAACACAGCTACCAGTGCAGACTGTTGCAAAAACTAAAATGAAACGACAGTACAGCCATTGTGGAAACTTGCCTTAAAAGTTACCAAGATGCTATATACTGTAACATACCTTGCATCCCACAAGCATTGAATAAGACCAAAACAGTATCCAGAAAAAGAAACCCCAGAATTGACATGAACATCTGAATAAGACTGTAAGGTACAGCAAACAAGACTGCCAAGCATGTTGTGCTGGAGGATTGACATCTGAGACAAGAATAGAAAAAGCACATAAAAATTTCACATAGGCAGATGAATATACTGAGCTAAACTACTAAGCAACACAAGAAAACGATCCCAGCGAAAGAAACATCATGCAATCGTAGGGGAACAGCAGCTGGCCGTCACAGATGACATAGAAGGCTGGGTGCAGGCAGTGTTTGTGGTGAAATTTCCACAAAGGCACAACCCAAGACCCAGAAGAGCAGGGGATCAGTGACACCAGTGCAGATGATGAGACCAGCAGCAACGGGGAAAGTGGTGGTGGTGGTGGTGGTGGCATTGGCATCGGCATCGAGAGTGCCGCCTCTGGAGGAGTTGGTTTGATTGTCGAGAGGCCGGCTGTCACGGGACCAGCGACAACTACATAGATGAGAGAGCTGGCATCAGTGTCGACAAGGCTGCTGATGACAAGAGGGCCAGCCACAACAAGGCTGGTGACAATAGGACTGACAAGGAGTAAGTTGACATCATCAGTGAAATGGTTGGTGATAACAAAAGGGCCGACTGCAACACAACTGGTAATGACAAGAGTGATGCCAAGAGAGTCAGTGTCCGATGGCATCACATGCAAGGGCAGTGCTTTTGGCATAGGAACTTCTGCCATAAAACACTGTGAATATGAAACCGAGTGCTGCACAACACAGCAACATTGTAAACAACTCTATTGAAAGTGGCCCATCAGGCCCCACACAAAACATGTCGACACCCAGTCTGGACACCGTCTATGATCAAGCTCACTTGAAAACTAAGGGGAAGACTGTTTGTCAGGAACCAAGAATGTGGTGTGCGAATGGCCCAGACAGAGGGGACTGTTACTACAAAAATGCTCATCTAACTGTTCCACTAATAAATCAAAGTCTGCTGTCAAGAGTCTGGAAAAAACTGACAACACAAATGAAAGATTTCCGTTCTCGCACTTCCTATAAAGTGAGTACTGTGCTGCAGACCTTGGATGTCGTATACTCTAAGTGCATCTCCAGTTGTTGACAGCGTGTGGCCCAGTTCTCTGTCTGGCTGTCAGACATCTAAAAAATTCAGTAGGAATGCTGGAGCAGCAGGCTGAGATGAAGCCTTTGTATTCAAAAACTGAGTAAGCTGAGTTACACTCTGCAATAGTTTCTGAATTTGCTGCTCCTGTAACTGAATAATGTGAGTCAGAGACAGCTCTGATGATTGGACAGACACAATAATACTAAGTGACATTGAAACCTGATGCGAATGTACACCACCAGCAAACCCAAACTTTTAAGTACTGAAGACAGCCCAGACTAACAGCATTAGTGAGGGGAATCAAACTTGTACAACACATGAATGGACTGCCTAAACTATGTAAAAAGTAGAACAGCTACTAAAATCAACTTTCACAAATTTGCAACAATTGAGAAACTGTAACACCATTTGTAAAATGAACACCAACCAAAATCGGATCAGTCAAATTGACAATGACACAATAAGCACAAGTATGCCACCCCATCAAAGTGAACTAGTACACACACAAATTACCAGTGACTGGAAAAACCCTCAAACAGTCTTGAAAACGAAACTGCACTCCAGCAGAACTAACATATACACTTTGAGAAACATGAAAATGCACATGAGAAACAGCTTAATCGCCATAACTGATAATGGCAGATGAGAGAAGAGCACTGATAACCACACGAAACCATTATTCTCGTCGCCATTATCAAAGTGTCTTTTTGCCAAAGGTCTAGCTGGCAGTATTTAAATACACACCTTGCGATAACAATTGTTTATTTATTAACATGAACCAAGTACAACTTCCAAGAGCCAATGTCCACACTACTAGATAATAACTGAAATGTCAATCCTTGATGATGCCTAATAGGTCCTCACTAGATAAAGTCCATGCACATAGTGGCGAGGAGCAAGGAGTATAGACACTGATATGGTCCTATGAAGGTGGGAGCTTCTAGGTAGTCAACTGATGAGCAGCCAGATGCCATAAAAACACGGTCCCATGAGGCGATGAGCTCGTGGGCAGTTTACATGCAGCTTCTGCAAGTGATGCCCTCGGAAGCAGCAGACGGAAGTCCAGCAACGTATGGTGTTCATGGCAAGGCCAAGCCAATGCCATGTTGGGTGGCAGCAGTGGCAGCCATTGACGATCCCATGAGGCGATGAGCTCGTGGGCAGTATACATGCAGCTTCTGCAAGTGATGCCCTCGGAAGCAGCAGACGGAAGTCCAGCAACGTATGGTGTTCATGGCAAGGCCAAGCCAATGCCATGTTGGGTGGCAGCAGTGGCAGCCATTGACGATCCATAGTGATGCTCAGTATTCGTCATTTGGATTTTTTTTTTTAAGTACACTCCAAGCCCAAAGCAGAGCATCTGAGTCTCTGTGCAAAAGCATCTTAAATAAAACTTTTGAGTTTTGTTGTTGTAAATTTGTACCTTAGCTGCTTTTATTTTTAAGATTTTCTCGAAAGACAGAGTATGAGCTAATTATTATTCTTAAATACTTGTGGTGCTGTGTTGTGCCTTGGACCATTGACATTAAAAGGCATCTAGAAGACAGTGTTGTCCATCTTGTTGTTTATATGAAAGCATCTACATCCATACTCTGCAAACTACTGTGAAGTGTGCGGCAAAGTGTACTTCCCACTGTACCAGTTATTAGGGCTTCTTTCCACTCCACTCACGTATGGATCATGGGAAAGATGACTGTTTAAATGCCTTGTGTGTGGTTTTATTAATCTACTCTTGTTCTCTCAAAGCCTAGAGAAATTATACATAGGAGATAGTAGTACATTCCTAGAATCATTATTTAAAGCCAGTTGCTGAAACTTTATAATTAGGCTTTCTCAGGATAGTTTGCATCTATCTTCAAGTGTGTTCCTGGTCAAATCAGTGTTTCTGTTACTTAGTTGTTGTCTTCATTTCCAAAAATAATTATTTAAAAGAGTATAATGTTCAGTTAGTATAGTCTCAATTTGCTGAAGGCTTATAGGTGTTATTGCAAATGTAGGTCTCATGATGATTACAGAACTCTATAGATGGCAAGGCAGATATGTATAGGTTTAAAGGAAGGGGTGTCAGTGCAAATCGTTGTAGAAATCAATTATTAGTTGTCTTTCTTATGAAAGTGGCAGGGAACAACCTTGTTCATGTACTGTATGACTTCTATGAGTCCCATCTCTGTAAATTTGTAAATGAGCCTCTCTCTCCTCTTCAGACTGTATCATTAGCACCATTAAGGTTGTAGAAAACTGACCAAGTCTCAGTGTTTGAGTCCTCTTGCAACAAATGTTATTAGCTCAAGCAGCTGGCTACAGCAGCTGTTTGAGTAATACTAGATGTGAAAGTGCTAGATCAAATAGACATACAAATACACCATTGGTAAAATCATACCAGTGGAGGAGATTAATTGATGGAACTTGTCAGAAAACATCCAGAATTTAATAACAGAAATAATAAAGGGCAAATAATTTAATGGACATGAAGACCAATATATACAAAATATAGTATTTAAATTTTATTTGTAAACTATTTGAGGATGAAGTAATTAGCAAAAGCTTAAAATGGTGTAAGACCACACCAAATCTGTGAAAGAAAAAGAAATAGAAATGACTGAAAAACTGTATTTGCTCTTTTCAAATTTTGATCTATATCTGGTCTGGTAAAATTTAGCAAGTCATTTTTTTCTTTCCAGCAAACGTATATTGTGGGATCAATATCATAACTTACGGTATCCCTCAGGATATTTTCCTCGTGATAATCTACGCATGAAGAATGATCCATTAGATTGGAATGGTGATCATATTCACACAAATTTCAAGGTAACTCACATAAACATTGCTTCCATTTACATATTAATGGGCTTCCTGTGTTTATAGATTTCTATACTTCATGAGAGCTATGATATTTCTCAACTTCTTAATTAAAAATAAAAACAAGACAAAAATTTTATTAAAGTTCCATTTGCACTGGATGAGCACCAGCTGTGGTACAAAATACAATATAATTCAGCTTTGTCTGGCTAAATGTGAATTATTATTGTTTTTAGGATATGTATCAACATTTACGCAACAATGGATACTATGTGGAAGTATTAGGGTCTCCTTTTACATGTTTTGATGCATCTCAGTATGGTACAGTCTTACTAGTTGATGCAGAAGAAGAATATTTCCCTGAAGAATTTGCTAAACTAAAAAGAGACGTGGATAATGGGCTTTCTCTCATTGTATTTGCAGATTGGTACAATGTTACAGTAATGAAGAAAGTAAAGTTCTATGATGAAAATACAAGGTAAGATTTTGCTTCAGGTTGTGTGCCTCATGAGTTTAATTTACAGTGAGATGTAGTTACTGTACTATTAAAGTACACGGGGATTCTAATCGTTTTCAGAATATGTTAGTAGGATACTGATTGTTCTGTTATAGTCTACTTTTCTCATTTTTCTCAGACAGTGGTGGATGCCAGACACAGGTGGAGCAAATATACCTGCAATTAATGACCTGCTGTCTTCGTGGGGAATTGCCCTTGGAGACAGAGTCTTTGAAGGCCAGTACACCATTGGTGACCATGACATGTACTATGCTTCTGGTACATCCATTATTAGGTTTCCAGAAAATGGAACTGTTGTATTTCAAAAGCTGAAAGACCAAGGTTTGTTGTTTTAATCAAACATGAATGTGTGAGCTACTATAAAAATATTTTATTGTTAACTTATTATCACATTATATCATAGGGCATGAAGTACTTGTAGAAGATTCCAGTGTGTCAGAGAATGTGCCAGTTCTGGGATTGCTTCAAACAAAGGCTTCAGAAAAAAGTGGCCGCATTGTGATCTACGGAGATTCAAACTGTTTAGATAACAGTCACTTGGAGAAAGGTATGCTTTTTTTTTACATTAAATTGCACTGCTCAACCATCATTCTGTTGGTACATTTCTGTTGTGGTTTGATGTTTTTGTTGAACTTCCTTTAATAATGATTATGCTCAGCTTTGTAGATGCTGTAACAGAAGAGGTGGCTTTTATATTTGTAAATGGGCCAGATAAATGTATATTTCTGGCTTCGACATACATTCCAATGTTCCATTTGAAAAAAATATTTCATCATAACTGCGTAGTAATGCTTGACATTTGCAGTAAATAAATAATGAAAAATGTTAAATAATGAAAAATGAGTCTTTAGCAGACACAGCTAACTCCTCAAAATGTTAAAACTTACGAGCACTAAGTTAATTTTTTTTTTTTTTTTTTTTTTTAAAGAAAATTGTTAGAATTACATTTGAAATAAATATTTGTACTTCCATACAGATTGTTTTTGGATGTTAAGTGCTCTTCTGGAATTTACATCAACTGGGCACCTTCCCACAGTTTTCAAAGAACGCCAAACAGAATTCAGAAATAAGGCAACAGACCTTCCACAGAGAATGGAGGGAAACCATCTCCACAGGTAATAATTTGATTTATTATAATGTTCTGTGCTGCTGTGATATTTAGTTATTGATAGCAAAATTTTGTACAGGTATTCCAAAGTTCTGGAAAATCGTATGGGAAGCCTACAAACAAGAGACCTGCCACCTTGCCCAACTCTTGTTTGGGCACAGCCAGTTCCACTGAATCAATCTGCTCCAACGTACGTAAGTTCAGATATAGTTTGAATGTCGGTGCCCAAGTTTATAACAAAAAATACATAGCAATAAATTATGAGTTTGAATCAATGGATTATTGGATGTTTTATTATTCTCCTCCTCATAGCAATCTGTATAAGTCACAGAAGCTCCTCTCTTTGGCCCATGAGGACCAGCAACAGTTGTGGAACTTTGGGTTACCTCCAAGAGGTGGTCCAGGTGTTCTGTCAGACATCCTTTCTGAAGAACAAGGGGGGTGGCGAAACGACCTTTCAGGCCTTGGCAACTACGAGGAAGAAGGCCTGTCATTACTGCCACCTCTTGCACTGATGTTCATGTCTTGTACAGTAGTGTTCCTAGCATTCCGATTTTACCGTCAGCGCACAAGATCTAGAAGGAAACGTCCTCTACGTCTTAGAAAATTTGCAACAGCCCTGAGTGTGAACCGTGTGCCAGCTGTATGATATGTGTAGGCAAGCAGTTAGTCTTCCAAACTGTAGTATTTTTATGACTTAAAAGTATTCTTTTGTACATACATACATACATACATATATATTTTTTAATTTGTCATGTGGAGGAAGTTTTTAATGTATATTTAACAGGCAGGATTTTTGTTAGTTATTTGGTAGGTCTCTTCTCAGTATTACTTGCCTGTGTAGGTTATTATATTAGCATAATGATATCTAGACTTCATAACATTTTCCCAAAACTCTTCTTTTTTGTGATTGCGAAATGCGTACGTGTGAACTCCAAATGTATATCCTACATACATTTTTTTCTTTTTTTTCCCCCACCTATTGAATGTGTTCAGTAAAACTGATCTCGTGTTTCTTTTATTATTGCAGTAAATGAAAGTTAAGTTGGCAGAATACTTATACTGGAATGTGAGAGTAACAGTGTTCAAACCGAAGGGGAAAAAAAATAATAATAAAAAAAATCGTCTCCTGTGTCTGGACAAATGCAACATGAAATGGGTGGAAATTAACTAAAATTGGTTACAAAACTTTGTTTGCTATGTCACAATGAAGCTTTTAGAATCAGTTTTAATAATATTGCTGAAATGGCACTGTGAAGGGAAAAATAACAAAGGTGATCTTTCCAAATAACATAAACTACACAAATATTGTAATACAAAATAAATGGAAATACACTGGAAAAACTAAAACGTTTTGTTCATTAATGTAGTTAGTTTGGAGTCCCAGTGCTGACTATTGTCTGAATCGTACACAGACTCCCCTTCGTAAATCAATCGACATCAAGAATTTATATTGTTATATTACTGCTCGACTGTAACAATCACGCATTGATGTGAAACTGATTTCATTTTATCATTAATGAGTTCCTTATAGTATTGTGTCTGTGTTTTATTCATTACTTGGTGCAAAACAGTTTTACTGTGTTTTGTGTAATAGTAACTATTGATAATAAGCTTTCCTGAAGTCTGCTGAAACTTGTGAGAGAGAGATATTAGCCTTTGCTGGTATGAACATGAACATGTCCATTGGTGTTAATGCTTTGCTGGATATTTTTATTTAAGGAATATAATTTTATGCAGAAAGCTCATCAGATTTCACTTGAACTGTTTGAGACACACTAGAATTAAACTTCAGTTCTGTATTATTATTAGTTTTGAATGTTTTAATAGAAAGAAAGTTCCTATTTTTAATAGACTAATTTGCTAACTGTTCACTCAGAATAGGTTGTAAATAAATGTTTCTGTTCTTTCTTGTGTACAATGTTTTATCATCTTTAAGTGTGAAATTGTGTGCCATTATAAATCATAGCTGTCATAAGTCACCAGGAAACGTGCTTCACATCAGATGTAACAATAATTCGAAATGGAGAAAGAAGTTTTGTACAAACAATTTGTATTACATTATGTGTGAAGTTAATTCAAAAGAAGTGTTTTAGTAGAATTTTAAATGATGAAAGTTCAAGAAATTTAATCGAGAGAGTATTACCTTTAATCATACTTTTTTGTACCTCAGAACATTCCTTTACTGTACATTACAAGTTGCAAAACATCCCAGTTTTTAATGTACATTTTGGGTGATTGGGTGCTATTTCATTCTACAATATAATCATGGTTGAGCAAAATGAATTTTGCTTACCATAGCTTGGTCTGTTGTCTGGCTTGTGTTAACATACGATATATAGGATAAGATGGTGTTCTTCGTGAACATTAAAATGAATGAAACTTCCTGGCAGAATAAAACTGTGTGCCGGACCGAGACTTGAACTCGGGACCTTTGTCTTTCGCAGGCAAGTGCTCTATCAATTGGTAGAGCACTTGCCCGCGAAAGGCAAAGGTCCCACGTTTGAGTCTCGGTCCGGCACACAGTTTTAATCTGCCAGGAAGTTTCGTATCAGTGCACACTCTGCTGCGGAGTGAAAATCTCATTCTGCATTAAAATGAATGCTTTGAAAGTTTGGCTTAACCATTGTCAATATTTACAATATTGCATTTTTTATTAATACATATTTTCCCATAGCAACATATTTAATATAAAAGGATGATCGTTATTCATTTTACTTTTGGGTAGTGAGAGAAGAGGGCCCAGCTGTTCAAACAAAACACATATGTCCTTAAGATCATTTAGGTTACTGAACATAAAATACAGTAATTTTTTTTCTTTTAATGTCATTAGTAATGTGTTATCATTGGCTGCCAGTGACAGTTACACTGTTGCAAGTCTGAAGATACACTACTATTGATTTTGTGGCTTGTTTTTGTCACCTTTGTAGTTGAATTCTGGTTTGAGCAGGTCAGAAATCATGACAGTGGACAGTTAGTAGTGTTGATAAGGAATAATTGTGAAGTGTGGTGCAACAGAGGTTTCAGGACTACTTTGCCTCACAAAATTATGTTCAGGTATGCCAAGTAATGCATTTATCAGTACAACTTTTCTTGTTGTTATAATTCAACAAATTTCCTTTGCTTTTCAGTAGTAATATAAGTACAAGAAATTCATTTTCCAATGCCCTTATTAACATGTTGTACCAAACGATTGACTTAGGTGGGAAACTTACTTTTTTAAAAAAAATATTGCTTTAAATCTCAAGAGAGACAGTCTTCAGTGTAGTTGAAGAAGGTGAATTTGGAAATTACACATATCTAATTCCTTCAGAAGTTTTATACTGGTATTTACCATTTCATATTTTTACTTGTTATATGAAATTGGTGTCTTTATGTTTAGTTATAGCTTTTGTAACAGATTAAACAGAAGAAACAATTTATACCAACAAATGTAAAGTCCGAATGAAATACACGAGCCAAACACTATGACCACATGCTGAAAAGTGCATGGGTCCACCTTTGGAAAGTAATACAACAATGATTCTGTATGGCATGTATTTGATGAGGTTGATAGATTGCTGAAGGGATGTGGCACCAAAATGCCTGTGCACAGGCCACACAATTTCTATGAATTACAGGTCAATGGTTAGTGGGTGTGGAACTGATGCCCAATAGTATCCCAGATATCTTCCATAGGTTTCAGGTCAGGTGAATTTGGTGGCCAAGACACCAACATGAGTTAAGTATCATGCTCCTCAAACTACTGTAGCATGATTCTGGCCTTGTGACACAGAGGTTATCCTGCTGGTAGTGCCCTTGCTGTTGGGGAAGACATCAGGCATGACGGGATGCTGGTGGTCCACAATGATATTCATGTAGACCACAACTGCTATGGTTCCTTTGATTACTAATACAGATCCTGTGGAAGCCCAGACATCTCCCACAGTATAACATAGTCGACCCCCCACCCCCCACCCCTCCCATCCCCCACCAGCCTACATCTTTGAAGCAGTGCATGTGTCGAGCAGCCTTACACCTATATGATGGCGTATCCAGACACAGCCATCAACCTGGTGTATCAAGAAACATGATTCATCTTACCATGAAACACATTTATGTTGATATGTGGTCCATTTTGATGATCCCATGACCTCTGCAGTTATGAATGACGATGCTGTTGGGTCAACGTGGGAACATGAAGGAGATCTGCTTTAAAGCCCCAAATTCAACAGTGGGAGCTAACACCAGCATTGTACTCCATTAGTGAATCTGTCTCACATTACTGCCTGCTCTGCTTTACAGGCGATCCTGTGATGTGGTGTGGACATCCAACACCTTGTTGTCCAAGGTTTCACAGTTCTATAACCACTTTCCATATGTGTTCACAGCAGTAGCTCGCAAACAAACAACCAGCTTCATCATTTCTGAGATGCTTGTTGCTAGGCACCAGACTATAGCAACTTGCTCTTTGTCAGTGTCACTTACATCAATAAATCTCCCTATTTGCAATCTCGGTTGTCATTAGAATGATTCTGTATTTCTCTCTGTTCCCCTTATATACTTCCCTTACCATGTCACATGCCTGCAACACTATCAGGTGGCATGCAGTGTCTCTGTGACCAGTATTAACAAGCTCTGGCTCATGAGTGTACAAATAATAATATGGGAAAAGCTAAACACCCATCATTGACAGTAAATGTTGAGCAGCTGGTTGCCAAACAAACAAAATGCTGAAGTCTGTACTTCACATTTCCAATTGGTATTCTTTTTCCAAAGACAAACAGGACACTTACTGAAGGATGTTTAATGCTCCAGCACAATACCCATAAATTTTAACTTTTCTCAAGAATACAAAATAAGATCAAAAGATAAGGCTTGAATAGCAATAAAACTGTTGGAACAACTATGCTAACAAAAATTATATGTTACTGAAAACTGGTGCATTGCAAGTAAAAGACATTGAGTGAAAACAGTGAAGTAGTGGACAAAATGGTTAGTCATTGTGCAAAAGGCAGTCATTGTACTTTACGGCCTACTTTAAAATTAAAGTGATGACAAGGACTCACGTTGTTCATCTTACACTTCATTAAGTATGAGGGTTGACTGAAAGTAATGCCTCCACCTTCGTAACTCTTCAGCACTTGGCAGCATTGGTATGCGGCAGGTACTGGCTTGCTGTATAGCCTCTTCTCTACAACTCCAGTTTGGTGGGAAGCCTTAGCATTGAACGGTTGTGTTGTTACAGTGTATAGTATGGAACCCTGTGCAGATGGTCTGTCAATGCAATGTAAGCAACATGCAGTAATTGAATTCTTGACAGCAGAACGTGTCACCCCAAAGGAGATTCATAAGAGAATGAAAGCAGTTTATGGTGATTGTGTTGATGTGAGTACTGTTCACTTTCGGGCGAGTAAGTTTACAGATATTGAGGTGGGAACATCTGACCTGTGTGACAAACAAAGAGATGGACATCCTTTGACAGCAACCACCGAGTTTCACAAGCAAAATGTTGACAGAGTGATTCAGGATGGTCGTTGTATCACTCAGAGAGAAACCGCAAGCACAATTGGCATTCCACAAGAATGTGTGGGTCACAAGATACACCAATGGATTAAACTTCTTTGCTTGACAAATCGCACACTTCACATGCCACCATAGCAGGACTTCAGAGACTGAATCTCACCACCGTACAGCATCCTCCGTACAGTCAAAATTTAGCACTGTCTGACTTCCATCTGTTCCCAATAATGAAAGACGATCCGCGGGGACATCATTATGCTTCTGGTGAAGATGTTGAGAGAACTGTGAGACTGGTTGCGGAAACAGGATGTCGACTTCTTCCATGAGAGCTTCAGAAAACTTGTTCATCATTGGCAAAAATGTATCCAATTGGCTGGTGATTATGTGGCAAAGTGAATATTGGTAATTAAAGATCACATTCTAAGGATTGTTTCTGCGTTTGATTTATTAAAATATTCCCATCCAAACCCAATTAATGAAGGTGAAGGTGGAGTCATGACTTTTCATTCAACCCTCGTATGTTTGGTAGTAATCTGCTTGTAATCAGAATTGAGTATGTAATTATTCCACCACTTTGCATCACATTGGAAATGTAATGAAGGTCTCTTCATAGAAATCATTAGCTTCCAATAATAATGGAAATTACCGTAAGTCCAGGTGCGACATCTTATGCCCATTAACTCTGTGTGATTCATGAAATTAGTTTGCAATAGATTATCAAGCATCTCATGCAACTTGAATAGTTCTGGAGTATGAAACCAGGTGGCATCATCTAAAAGGTGTGATATTGTGGCATGCTGACCTCTTGTCATCTTCAGGCCTGTCTGATGAGTGAGTGACATCTGCTGAGTGCCACCTTTATTTCCTGTTGCTCTCTCCTGCTGTCTCCTGCCAGTCACCTTCAGGCACAGACCTGGTGCAGTGATGGCGGAAGCATGACATCAGGCATCAATCCAGCATCGATCCAGCACCCTTAGTAGCGCTGCAGTCAGTGTTGAGCGCAGATCTCTGCTGGCATGGCGAAATACTTCTTCATCCTCTACAGTTGTTATGACGAGTTGGTCTCCACGTAGACTGCCGCTGTGCTTGGGAATCACGCTCAAGGCTGGGTCCAAGGCCTTGCTTAATTGAAAGCTACTGTCCTTATTTACTGTCCATCAAGCAGTCAGATCTCTACAGCTTCTTTGAGAGTACAATCCCAGAAGTTGCTCCAGTGTTGAAACAACTTTGTACCATTGTAAATCATGGTATGTCCACGGGAGATGCAGTGCTCTGCCACAGCGGACTTTGTTGGCTGAACATTGTCAGTGTATCTCTTCTTTACTGTCCAGGTCGTCTGGCCTATGTACACTTTTCCCACACTAACAGCAGATGTGGTAGACTTCAGTTTCCAGAACCCTAGATCATCCTTGCATGATCCCAATATGGTTTATATCTTGGCTGGTGGTATGGTTTATATCTTGGCTGGTGGGCAGAACACACACTAGACATTGCATTTCTAGAGTATTCCTCTGATTTTTGCTGATATAGCATGTAGAATAATCGCCATTGCAACCGTTTTATCTTAGTCTTCAGCAGGCTGTGGTCTTCGATTCTTTGGTCTTAAGACATGTTGTATCTGATGGTTGTTGTAACCATTCATAGGTTTCACAGCCTGTAAGTGCTGCAATTCAGCTCCTAGACTGTAGTCTGATATCTCGCATGCTCTGTTCACTAATGTGCTTATGACACTTTCCCATTGTGCAGGAGCATGACAGTTGGAGGTGTGCAAGTACAAATTTGTATGTGTCACTTTACAGTAAACACTGTGTCCCACTGTGCCAGAGTACAAACACATCATCCACGTGTCTAAAAACGCACAAGGGCTTGTAGACTGCTGACTCCAGGGTCTCTTCCTCAAGTGCCTCCATAAAGATATTGACTATTACTGGTGATCGTAACCACGAATTCAAACAGTTTCATTAGTGCTGGCCCAAATTTGTCTCCTATATGGCGTAGTAACTCAATGAGACATCAAGAGAACTCTTCTCGCTCCACTTGTAGTTGGTGTTGACACTCTCCCCTGACTCATGGGAGTGAATAGATGCAGTTAGCTGGTCACAAGCCAACAAGGCATGGCAATTGGCCACATATAGACACTGAAAAAATGCCTTCTGTTAGTGTTGCATTGCATATTTCAGATAAGACAGGGCTTATTATAAGGGAACAAATCTTCGGTACTCTGTCAGAAACATAATCAAACCCAAATGAACTTTTATTTTTGAGAGAATAAATAACTTTCATTAAGCATATTTGCTACCTGTGACTTGTAATTTATAGCCCTTTCATTGAATCAAACGGTGATATTATCCTGCTCTCTGGCTTGTCCTGTCTCTTGTTACACTACATTCCATATAGTCTTAAGTCTATTGTCAGAATTACTGATTTCAGACGTAATGCACATGTTACTTGGTTTTTAATAAATTTTCATAATGATTTTGAGTAGTTTTTGTAGTGTGTAGCTACTGCAGGATCTCTACATCTACTTTGTTACATATATTTCCCTTTTCCTTTCGCAAGATACACCAATGGATTAAACTTCTTCATTGCAGCACTTTGCTGTGGAATATTCTTTTTATTTTGACAAAATAAATCTCGGGTGAACAGCCTGGTACGAGTGTGCATAGGACACAATATTTCAGCAATCGACCACGTTGCCATCATCATGTGAACTGATGTACTGACCGGCAGTGGGCTGGCGCCAGGTATATATAGGGCAATTCCCCTCCTGCTCCTCCCTCAGGCGCTTCCTATGAGTCGGTGTGGTCCACGCCCCGCGCGCGGTCCACGTACAGCATCTGTTCTCCCACCGTCTGGGTGCTGCATCCTAGGTCTTCTCGTTCAGGAGGGTCTGCTGGGGCCGCTTTCGCTATTCTTCCCTCCTCCCCCGAAGTCGGTACACTCTGGGAAATATCCTTTTTCTTCTTAATCCGGGTGATCGTGGGTTCCCACGCCTTGCTAAGAATGTAACCGCTGTCACGATTTAGTTGTGGCTCCCTTACTCTGATCTCTATGACTTCTTTGATGATACAGTCCCAGTATTTGGAAGTCTGTTTCAAGACTTTGGTTTCGTCATAATCCATGCTGTGGAGTGCCAACAGGCAATGCTCAGCAATCTGACTTACTGGGCTGTTGCGGTCTAGTGTGCCGTTGATGTTCTCGGCATTGGTCCTCAATGGTACGAATGGTTTGACCTATGTATACACAACTGCATTGGCAAGGTATCTGATAAACACCTGATTTACGTAGACCAAGGTTGTCCTTGACACTACCAAGAATGCTCTTGGTTTTGCTTGGAGGACGGAAGTTGGTTTTCACTTGGTGTTTACGTAAAATACGTCCAATTTTTCCGGATAAGGCCCCACAAAATGGAATAATATCCGAGGCCGCCTCCTCCTGAAGTTCATCCTCAGTTTCCGCCAGTGCTGCAGATGTGGGATGTAGAGCCTTCCGAATTTTCCCTTCCTTGTAACTGTTCCTTCGAAACACGGTCTTCAGATGGTCCAATTCTTGTTGGAGACTGTCCCTGTCGGAGATGATGTGAGCTCTGTGTACAAGAGTTTTGAGCATGCCATTCTTTTGTGCCGGGTGGTGGCAGCTACCTGCATGTAGGTACAAATCGGTGTGTGTCTTCTTCCTATAAACGCTGTGGCCCAAAGTGCCATCAGCTCGTCTTCTAATCAAAACATCTAGGAAAGGGAGCATCCCATCCGTTTCGATCTCCATGGTGAACTTAATATTCTCGTGTCTGGAGTTGAGATGTGTGAGGAAGTCTGCCAGTTTATCTCTTCCATGTGGCCAGATAACAAAGGTATCATCCACATATCTAAAGAAACAGATGGGTTTTAGATGTGCTGATTCAAGAGCTTCCTCCTCGAAATGTTCCATGTACATATTTGCAACAACGGGTGAGAGTGGACTCTCCATGGCTACTCCTTCTGTCTGCTCATAGTATTCACCATCAAATAAGAAGTAAGTTGATTGCAGAACATGTCTGAAAAGGTTGGTGGTCTCTTCATCAAATTTCTGGCTGATGAGGTCCAAGGATTCTTGTAACAGAATAGAGATACCACGTCAAAGCTCACCAGTATGTCAGGTTCCTTAAGCACAAGGTTGTTGATGCATCCCAGGAAATCCACGGAGTTATGGATATGGTGTGTACATCTCCCAATGTAAGGGCTAAGCAGTTTTTTGAGGTGCTTGGTGAGAAGGTGCATTGGGGCACCAATATTGCTGACAATGGGATGTAACGGAATCAATTCCTTGTGCACTTTCGGCAGTCCGTAAAGTCTAGGAGGAACAGCAGCCCTCAGGCGTAGCTTCTTGGTGATCTCGTCGGGGAAGCCGGAATCCTTGAGAAGCGCCAGAGTCTTCCTCTCGACCCTCTTGGTAGGATCGGTGTCAATCTTGCGGTATGCGCTGTCAGCAAGTAGGCCTCACATCTTCTCAGCATAATCTTGTCGGGGTAGGATCACTGTTGCGTTGCCCTTGTCTGCAGGTAATATTACTATGTCTGGATCTTCTCTTAGCTCCCGTATGGCGGTATTGTTTTTGTTATGTGTGGTATAGTAAAGCTGGTGAGGAGATCAGTTAAAAGATAAGTAAGTCAAAGTTCTGAGTATTGAGCCCTTTCAGTCTGTCTCCAGTAGTACAATAGGAACCGAAGAGCAAATGGAGGGGGCCGTCATTAGCCCAAAGTGTAGCTAGTTACTGGATCTCTTTAGCAGTTGAGTAAATCTTAGCTTCTGGATAGTGTCTTCCCTGCAGTGACGTAGTGTGTTGTCATAGGAAGTGAGGAGGATATGAATGAAGTGATAATGCAACCAAAGACAGCAGGCAGTCATTGACTCAATGTGTTTTAATATACTTTCAGTGTCATGCAGAGAAGCAGGCATGTTGAAGCTTTTATAAATTCATAGCTTCTTCTTCTTCCGTAAGTGCTTTATCTGAGAATATTATAAATTAGGAAATAAATATTTTTATAGATGTTTCAAAATGTAAACAGGGTGCTTGACAGTTTTTAAAAACAACAGGAGACCAAAAACAATGTACATTTATCTAGATTGGACAGTCCTGTGGTACAAGCAGATGCTCCTTTAATCTTCACAATAATTTAAAACAATCCGCAAAGATTATTATAACGATAAGGAGCCAAATGATAAGATAGTCTTGAAGTACAAAAAGGATAGCATGAACATAAGAAATGTGGAGTGAGAGGGGGAGAGTTATCTTGTAGTGGCTTGAAATCCACCACAAATTTAAGTTTCTCCCAACACTAAAATGTTTTGTGAAGATAGTAAATACTCAGTTAATTGTGTGTTGTCCTTCTGAAGATATAACTGAAGTAGAATGGAACCAAAGTCTGCATATATCAGTCATATTGAGACATAATTGTTCATTTAATTTATGTTGCTCATAAGATATTTAAGTATCATAATGTTATTGATGTGTAAATGATTTTTATTAATGACTAATTAGCTGGCAGTGTACTAACTTAAATGGAGAATGTGTAAAGAGCAGCAGAACTCATCTACAATTACCATTCTGGTACCAATGAAAGTATATTGTCATTTGAAAAAATGAATTTGATACTTGCATCTCTGTGGTTTGTAAGGTTACAGTAATACAGTATTTTACAAGGCAATATTGACTATTCATCAAAATGAAAACAGAACACCAGTATCTTAACATATCAAAAAGTATTTTAAGTGAAACAGATCCCATACCCTATCTGGTGGGATTTGAGGAAGTGATGCTATTTTGGGACTACAGAGGCAGGGACTCTGAAATTACGTCACTCCCCGTTCAGCCAGAGCTACTCTAGGGCTCCAATTGAAATGGTGCAAAAGCTTCAGCTCTGGAAAAACCACACTGTGACAAGCAATATTAATGTATCCAGTTCCACGGAGACATCCACTAAAGAGATCCACAACGTGGACAAAATCCTCAATGTATTATGGACGTAAAATTCTTTAACTCTGAAATCAAACAAAATTATTCCAAAAGGGAACAAAGAAATAATAGTTCTTCTGTGACAAACAGACTTTAAGTGTCTGATTCCCAAAAACAAAAAATTAAGTTCCTCAACACATGGAATTTAGTATCTTGAATTCTGAATAAAGTTAAGTTCAGCATGAAGCAAGTTCCTCATTTCTTGGATTTTGTAAACAAAGTCCACAGCCTAGCTTAAGCCATGGAAACAAACACTTTCAAAGTATCTTACTGTAGTACGTCACAGTAGGAGCATTGACGGTCACAGAGTTTCGAAAACTTTTTGAGTCCACCCAAGGATAGATTGGCAATGTAAAGTCTTGGCATTATCCTCTCAGATAAGAAAACAAACATTAAAAGTTATACCAAGTCCCAGCTAGCACGTTGCTACTCATTAAGTTGAGATGGAAGAGGCAATGTACTGTCCTGGGTGATAATGGCGAAGTCCAGAGTGAGGTATAGCTAGAAAACTTTTGTCATCGTCTGCTGGCCTGGCCACCGAGTTCAAGAGTTCCCATAGCATTTGCTCCATAAAGGCAGAACTCACAGCAACCCAAATGGCTTAGAAGTTGTGCAGGGTGCTGTCGGTGCCAGATGTCTAAGGTGCTACAAATATGAGTGTGTTATTGGGATTTTCAACCATGACAATGTGTGTTGGAGACAGGCATCAAGATCCCCATCTTGAAGAGCAAACGGCACCCTCTGTGCTTTACAAAATGTAGGGACAGCTGTGGGCAACAGGGCATCATGTGTGTCAAAGATTGTGACCATGTTGGAAGGCTAAGAAAATACTGATGTGAACTTAGAAATAGAGATATATGAGCCAAGGTGATGACAGTGGTGGCCCCATCATGAATTTTCAACCCCCAAGGCACTGAAGAGGTAGAGGCCAAGCAACTTTGAAGCTCTGGGGGCAGCTACCACAAGGATATTGTCAGTGAGGAATGTTGACCTGTAGTGGATCCAAGTTGAGAAGGTGTCCGTGACTGCTATGAGATCATTGGTGAAGCTACAGAGGGGTGTGTCAAACGGAGTAGAGGCACTCCCATCTTTTGATATTTGGACCAGTCAATAATAGCAGTGGAATAGCACATATCAGTTTGCAGGTCAACAGGTACCCGGTCAGTTGTCACCATGACTGACACCAATTTCTTGTTATGTGGGGGCACTGATAGGACAAATGACACATTGAGTGATTCCTCGACTGCAACATACAGCTCTTGAGAGTCCGTATAATCCAGTCAGTGGCCATGATCAGAGAGGGATGACAAACCTCAAATTTGTGGCCAGATTTACTGCATGCTGTGCATTTCCCTCGGTGATGCTGATATTGTTGTCATTGGTGACTAATAAAACACTGGCTAGATGATGGAAGTTAGTGAAAATGGCAGGGATCCAGCTGAGCTTAGCCCAGCTTTCAGGCTTGCTTGAATGGGGAAAGGCCACCACGGAATGTGCAGGAGACAAAGACAAATGCTGGATCTTGCAGTGTTGCCAGAGAAGGTAAAGATTGTTCAAACGCACAGATAATGGGGAGACATGCCTCAAAAAGGACGACTCTTTGAGCTTACGTAAATCGTAGTGTTAAATCTCATCCAAGGAGTGGACCAACACCATTTCTCTGATGAGAATGGATGCATAAGACTGCTTGCACAGGCCATTGGCACACTGAAAGCAACACTCCTGAGATAACCGCTACAGTCATGTAATACATTCCTATTAGATAATCTGAAGACTGTTTGTAACTAATGAAAAACAGTTTCACAATAGCTAACTGTAGTACTTCACAGGAGGAGCATTGACAGTCGGGCAGTCTAGAAAAATTTCTGAGTATGGCAAGGATAGACATGCAAAGGTAAATCTTGGCACTATGTTGTCAGTGTAGAAACAACTAGTAGAAATTATGCCCTGTCCCAGCTAGCATGTTGCCGGTCATTAAGTTGGGACATAGGAGTCAGTATGCTATTGTGGAAGATGGTGCCAGAAGGTTCGATGTGGGCCTATTTTCAGCACATGATCCTTTGGATGCAGGGAAATGTGTGGTACATCAAAAACTTCTACCGTCCTCGAGCAGGCCACATGGTGACCTGGCCAGAACGCTGTTGTCACCGTCTGAGTTCAGATTTCCCATTGTGCCTGCTCCATATGGCCAGAACTCGAAGCAGTGCAAACAACTTAGGAGTTGTGCCAGATGCTGTTGGTGCCTGATGACTAGGGCGCCACAGCAACCATGGTATAGAGAAATAATATTTTCTTGCAGTTACCAAGCAATTAATTATTAGCTTTTTCAGTCATTTTAAAGGTTCTTATTTGTAACTAGTAGTATGCAAAAATCAATAAGTAATACATTTTTCTTCATTGTCCATTAATAACTCTGAAAAGTGAGGTGGTTTCCAGATTTCAAGTTTGATAAATTTCTGGTTTGAAGTTAGACTTATCAAGTAAAATTTGAAAAGTGGACTTATTATTGTAGGTGTTCATTCAAAAGTTGCTGGATAGAAAAAAAGGAAAAGGTCTGATGCCTGAATGTGCAAGATTGGGAAAATTGTGCAAGATTAGACAAACCTGGGTGATATGAAATCACCTCACAATAAGACTTATGTGTAGTCACTTTTGTTGTGTTACAAGGTGTATATGACCCGGGAAAATCCCGGTAATTTTTTCATAAGGGAGAAAACTGGGAAAAACGGGTCTTTTTTTTAGAATTCTAGGAATTTTTCTTTTTTTTAGTTTTCAGTTAAATTTTTAAACTTTGGCTGGTAAGAACCAATACTCTAACAAAGGATATTACTATATGTCTCAACTGCAGAATAATACTGCAGCTTCATAACAACAGATTGCTTCCGATGAGCATGACGTCACAGCTGTCTGATTAGATTCATTTGAGCAGTTGCGAGCAAGCTCATGCGCATGCGCAGCTGAGTCGTGTATGAATAATACCTTCTCATGCTTCTGGTGACAGAAGTGTGGCAGTTAGCTGTATAAGCAATAGCAGCAAGTAGTCGGATGTTATCCAGAAAAATTTTACTGGCATGCCTAAGCTGCCAGATTCATGCCTGCGCAACAAGGGGGCGGGCTGCAAACTGAGTTATCTGCCCCAGGCAGTAATTTCAGGAGTGGAAGGGGGTGCCAAATTCAAATTCTTGAGGAAAAAAAAACATTGTTTCACTAAGCACCTTGCATCCAGCGCAAGTTGGTCTATCGACTATTCATATGATTTTGAAATGCATCGCTGTTGGTTTTTGAACAAATTCTAAGTTGATTTCTGAATGAACCTTAATTTGATTTTTGAATGCGTGCATAGTGTACTTGATGTCTCTGCCAGAGGGATCCCTGTCGCATCTAGAAATAAGCTTCCCTGCAGACAAAAGGGGAAGGGGCTATACGAGCTGAGTGGAGTTAAGCCGAATGGGTGAATGCCAGTTGTTTATGTGGTTTACTGGGTTTGCGAATGATCAGTTTTTGTTATAATTACTAGCAAAATCAATAGATTCAGACTACCAGAGTGGAAACAAACGACTTACAGGAATAACAGGTAAGAAATATTACGTATTATCTTCTCGGTGTATCCAAGTAAATGAAATTTTGACAGAAAAGTTTTGGCCAGGGCCAGTTGTACAGTCCCCAGCTAGCAGCCGCTAAAGTTGTTCTGGGAGTATCGCAGAAAATGCCTTGTACGAACACGTAATAATGCCTGACTGGAGAAATATTGTCCGGAGCTGATGCACAGAGCAGTCAGAGTTGTAGTGGGGAGGTGGGCAGTCTCCATATTTCACTGTTTCCTCTTCATTTATTGCTCTCATGTCAAATGAAAACAAAATGATTTCTGTGTCCAGGAGCTATCAGTGAAAAAACACATTCACGTAATAACATAAGGCTAAAATATGTTATCAGTCTCAGTTTTGATTTTATTTCCACCTTTCTGACAGTCGAGCATTAATCGGCCTGCAGAACAATGAAGTTATTTTTGTTGGTTTGCTAAATAAATTTGGCTTTTATTAATCGTTTCCGCTGAGGCAGTCAATTTATTTGAAACGAAGTGTTTAATTCCACACTATTGGCTAGTTTCAACTGTTTGCTGCATTTCAAGTCCACGTTTTCATCTTCTAGCACATATGGTGTTATGCCATAATAAAGAACCAAACATGAAGTAATACAGTACTAGTATTCCCAAGAAAATTTACATCCAAATCTGGACATACGAATGTGCACTTTACACCAAATTATGCATTTTAGTACGTTTCACAAAATTCCAATTCTCTTGGGTATCCTCTAATGTCTTGTTTCTTTTATGACAATGTAAGAGCTTTTAATGTTTTACAAGTACGAACGTATGGGCTTCCTGTGTCGTCGTAGTGCGCAAGCGTGGTGACATCTGTTGTCTGGCGCTCTCTGGCACCTGCTGAAACGAACCTATTTCTAACAGGTTGCTGAAAAATAATGTGAATAGTTGTTTGAAAAGCGTTACTTTCATAGTAAATTTCCTTTTACGCAGGATGGACTATGTGCGAGAATGCACGATGAATTACTTAAATCACTCTCATTTAAAAATCAACTCTTTGAGGAGGAATTTCGAGCCCAGAAGATCGTTATGTCATTGTTAAAAATTTTACTGTTACATTTGTGTGATGTAACTTATAGTGTAACACACACAAAAAAGATCAACATTATATGTGAAAGCTTAGCTTCTCTTGCAGTTTATTAATCTTTGAGACCAATATTATATGTGAAAGCTATTCTTTTCTTGTATCAACATCATGTATATTAATTTAAACCATTAGCTTTTCCTATTTGTGTGTCCACGCTACCTAACAGTGATTTTGCTTTGAGTATCTGCTGTCGTCGGCTGGCAAGATCATATGACATGGGCTACGACTGGCTTATAAAAGCGCATCGCAATCTCGATTTCAATGCTTTGGAAAGTAACATGAGGTGTTTTGTGGAATTCGAATTTATACTTTCGTAATACAAAAATATGCAGTATACATGTTGCTGCACATCAGACATCTTTCCAAAATGTGTATTTTTCCCCGAGTTTTGTTTTCTAAAGTGCCAGGAAATTCTACATCAGTGTATAAAACCATAACCATTCAAATGACTGATAAGTTTTACAGTTATGAGGAAAAGTATACTGTCACTTAACATGGAAGAAGTGTGTTTTCACCAGGGAGAAAGTGTATTTTTAACTGGGAAATCTGGAAAAATCCGTTTTTTTTTTTTCTCCCCCCCCCCCCCCCCCCCCCCCCCCCCCCCCCCCATCCTTGTCCATGTGTTAGCAGTTTGCAGTAGTGTATTATTGCATCAACACATGATACATTTCTTCTCGGTCATTGATTTTCATCTTCAATACCTGCAAAGGTGTTGGAGTATTTCTGCAATAAATGTCAGTTGTTACAGATAGCCATTTCTTCATGCACAGTACTTTGTTTGGTCTATCCCATGCATGTCAACATGTGTGGAGCAAAGAAAACTTTTGTAGGATTCTGGCAGTTCACAAAATTTCACCTTCAGTAATGCTTTTTATATGTGAAGATCACATTGTATGTGGCATATTTGAAAAATAAGATGCATCATTCATTAAAAACTGGCAGTATTTATGAGTTTCAAACCCACTATTGTTTGCTTTCACCCACAGTCAAACTAATGAATCAAAACATTGACTTCTGTGACTTCATAAACATTCAATAGATGTTAGTCCTTTGGTGCAACTTTGTTCTGAGCTGCCAATATTTAAATATAAGAAACAGCCTTTAGTATTTGCATATGTATCATACTATGGCTTAGATTACTGCAGGTTCCCCAGTAACAGTGAGCCGAATCTCTAGTTACAAAAATTGTGGACACTACCTACTGATGATCTCTGGTCTTCTAATAAATTAGAGCCCAGCCATTGGCCAATGTTTTTAATGAGTTGATTCACAATAATTGAGCACAGAATCACAAGTGGTGTTACCCAACGAGTTTTGTAATTTTCACTTAAAGGCATGAAATGCCCACTTACAGATTTTTTAAACCTTGGTAATGGGAGGCAGATATCACATGACGATTTACTGGTCACGGGTAATCACATGTACCAATTTTTAGATTGACATCATTTTCCATAGACTTCTTAACTATGACAAATTGCTGCTCACTTCAACTCAACAAAATAGTGAAACCATTATCTTGTGCCTCCAAACACGTGCATTCTCATAAATGGCATTTATGTATTTGAACTCCCTCTGGTCCTATATTAAGATCAACAAGAATAACACCATTGTCAGTGGTATATGTAGCTCATAAATAGCTTGACATCCCACCCAAGATCCTACTCACCCCCGCTAAATTGGTGTTCCATCATCCACCCAACCTCCACATCATCCTAGTTCATCTGTCTGCTGCTTCCAGTCCCAACCCATTTCCTTGCCACAGGGCTAATATCACTGTGAAAGACATAGGTGCAAGACCTGGCCAATCCACCCACCCAGCACATCCTACTCCATGTCATATACTAGCTCTGCTGAAATCATTGCAAAAGCTTTTCATATTGGTATGACCATCAACGAGCTGTCTACCAGGATGAATGGTAATGACCAAACTGTGACACAACATGCAGCTGAACGTAACATGCTAGATTTCAATGGCTGCTTCACAACCCAAACCAGCTGGATCCTCCCCTTTGCCACCAGCTTCCCTGTACTGCACAGATGAGATTATTCTTACAACACATTCTCTTCTCTCAAAAGTACCCCAGCCTTATCTATGGTAACTTACAATTCCTCCACCCTCTGCCCAAAAGCTTCTGCTATCTATGCCCTATCACGTCCTCTTAGTTCATGTTCTGTCGGCCTCATTGTGCGGTGCTCTCTGCTGACACATTCACCGTTCCTCTCTTTTTCCGCTCCCTGTTTCCCTCACTCCCTCCCTTCACCACAGCCTCCTGACACTGCGCCTGGGAGCCTTGTCCTGTCACCGTCCAGTCCCTGCATGCTCCACCAGACAGCACTAATTTCTCTTCCTCCCCTTCACCTGTAGCCTGTTATCCCCCTCCTTCCTTCACGCCACTCCACTCTGGATTGCTGCTTTCTTTAGATATGACACAGTTGCGTTATGGCCAATCATGTGCGCATGAGGTGTTCTTGCTTATGTGAACATATATATATATATATATATATATATCTAAAAAGAAAGATGATGAAACTTACCAAACAAAAGCGCTGGCAGGTCGATAGACACACAAATAAAACACAAACATACACACAAAATTCTAGCTTTCGCAACCAATGGTTGCCTCGTCAGGAAAGAGGGAAGGAGAAGGAAAGACAAAAGGATATGGGTTTTAAGGGAGAGGGTAAGGAGTCATTCCAATCCCGGGAGCGGAAAGACTTACCTTAGGGGGAAAAAAGGACAGGTATACACTCGCACACACACACATATCCATCCACACATACACTGCTTGTGTCTGTGTATGTGTGGATGGATATGTGTGTGTGTGCGAGTGTATACCTGTCCTTTTTTCCCCCTAAGGTAAGTCTTTCCGCTCCCGGGATTGGAATGACTCCTTACCCTCTCCCTTAAAACCCATATCCTTTTGTCTTTCCTTCTCCTTCCCTCTTTCCTGACGAGGCAACCATTGGTTGCGAAAGCTAGAATTTTGTGTGTATGTTTGTGTTTTATTTGTGTGTCTATCGACCTGCCAGCGCTTTTGTTTGGTAAGTTTCATCATCTTTCTTTTTAGATATATTTTTCCCACGTGGAATGTTTCCCTCTATTATATATATATATATATATATATATATATATATATATATATATATATATATATATATATATATATATATATATATGTGTGTGTGTGTGTGTGTGTGTGTGTGTGTGTGTGGGCGCGCGCGCGCGTTGTGGTGGTTTCTTTTCTGAAGAAGGTTTTGTCCAAAAGTCAATGTATAACAATCTTTTTGTTGTGCCTTTCTGCAATTCGATGTGTCATCTAAAAGGTGAGTAGCAATTTTTCCTTTTCATAATATTGTTGATATTCCAACCTGTATGTTCAATTGTTTCGTAAATAGGTTGACTTCAGCGTCCGTCTCAAGTACCCCAAATACACTCCTGGAAATTGAAATAAGAACACCGTGAATTCATTGTCCCAGGAAGGGGAAACTTTATTGACACATTCCTGGGGTCAGATACATCACATGATCACACTGACAGAACCACAGGCACATAAACACAGGCAACAGAGCATGCACAATGTCAGCACTAGTACAGTGTATATCCACCTTTCGCAGCAATGCAGGCTGCTATTCTCCCATGGAGACAATCGTAGAGATGCTGGATGTAGTCCTGTGGAACGGCTTGCCATGCCATTTCCACCTGGCGCCTCAGTTGGACCAGCGTTCGTGCTGGACGTGCAGACCGCGTGAGACGACGCTTCATCCAGTCCCAAACATGCTCAATGGGGGACAGATCCGGAGATCTTGCTGGCCAGGGTAGTTGACTTACACCTTCTACAGCACGTTGGGTGGCACGGGATACATGCGGACGTGCATTGTCCTGTTGGAACAGCAAGTTCCCTTGCCGGTCTAGGAATGGTAGAACGATGGGTTCGATGACGGTTTGGATGTACCGTGCACTATTCAGTGTCCCCTCGACGATCACCAGTGGTGTACGGCCAGTGTAGGAGATCGCTCCCCACACCATGATGCCGGGTGTTGGCCCTGTGTGCCTCGGTCGTATGCAGTCCTGATTGTGGCGCTCACCTGCACGGCGCCAAACACGCATACGACCATCATTGGCACCAAGGCAGAAGCGACTCTCATCGCTGAAGACGACACGTCTCCATTCGTCCCTCCATTCACGCCTGTCGCGACACCACTGGAGGCGGGCTGCACGATGTTGGGGCGTGAGCGGAAGACGGCCTAACGGTGTGCGGGACCGTAGCCCAGCTTCATGGAGATGGTTGCGAATGGTCCTCGCCGATACCCCAGGAGCAACAGTGTCCCTAATTTGCTGGGAAGTGGCGGTGCGGTCCCCTACGGCACTGCGTAGGATCCTACAGTCTTGGCGTGCATCTGTGCGTCGCTGCGGTCCGGTCCCAGGTCGACGGGCACGTGCACCTTCCGCCGACCACTGGCGACAACATCGATGTACCGTGGAGACCTCACGCCCCACGTGTTGAGCAATTCGGCGGTACGTCCACCCGGCCTCCCGCATGCCCACTATACGCCCTCGCTCAAAGTCCGTCAACTGCACATACGGTTGACGTCCACGCTGTCGCGGCATGCTACCAGTGTTAAAGACTGCGATGGAGCTCCGTATGCCACGGCAAACTGGCTGACACTGACGGCGGCGGTGCACAAATGCTGCGCAGCTAGCGCCATTCGACGGCCAACACCGCGGTTCCTGGTGTGTCCGCTGTGCCGTGCGTGTGATCATTGCTTGTACAGCCCTCTCGCAGTGTCCGGAGCAAGTATGGTGGGTCTGACACACCGGTGTCAATGTGTTCTTTTTTCCATTTCCAGGAGTGTACATTTGGCAGGTAGTAAACAGTAGCACAAGAACACATTGTGTGGGAATAAACAAAAACCTACTGGACTTATATGTGAACCTGATATCACAAGAACACTTAGGACTAGAATATTATCTTTCAATTATGTAATATATTGTTACCACCATTGGGTTATAACACATCTGCTAATTTGAGGATGTGGATAGCACTGCGTAAGCTTCAAAGATATTTTACAAACTTGTTTATTTTGCCAAAAATGAAGGTGTTGAATAATCAATGTACTGAACTCTTCAGACAGGAAATAAACATTAGAATGGTTCAAAGGGCAACTTCACAGAGCTGAAGTAAATTTGGCATTAATTCTGGTGATGTGTGCGTCCTCGATGTTACCTATATAATCCTCCAGAACTTACTTTGCTTTCACGAGAAATTTTCTTCAGTTGTCATGTCTACAAAATATTCTTACATCCCCCACCCCTGTCTCTCTCTCTCTCGACTGACTTGCAGTAAAGCAGAAATGATATTCTATGAGTAGTTTCTTTGTTGTGTCCCTCTTCTTGCATACCTGACGTTACAGTTAAAAGCACTAGTGTTAGAGAGCTTCCAAGGCAAAGTTTGGATAATTTATCATGCATTACAAAAAATTCAAGCATTCTAATGTATAGAAAAGAGTATTTGTTCGTGCGCACACCCATATAGGTTTCGATGAAGATAAGAATCTCCTACCACGCATAGGGCTGGGGATGAAAAAGGTGGTGATATTGAAGCTTAATTCAGGAATTTATGGAGCGATTTCAATTAAATTTTGTATGTATGTGATACATTATTTGTGTTATCATCTGTATAAAAATATTGTGTGGTGAGTATACCCCAACCGTCCCTTAGAATGGGGATGAGAAGACATGACATGGCATGTAAAAAATCTTGTAACAATCCATATTACTATCAAATTCAGAGTTTTGAAGTCACTAGACTTATTACTGACAGTCACAATAACATTTCAGCTCCTAGATTTTTTTTTTGTGTGTGTGTGTGTGTGTGTGTGTGTGTGCAGGGGGGAGCGGCACAAAAACAGTAACATATCGGCATATAGTTCTGTAACATCTGAAGGAATCTACCAAAATTGGCATAGGAGCATCATTTGCTATCTAAAACAAATTTAGTGTGCTTGTTTGTTGTAACCTGAAAATGTAATCTAAGATTTCTAAACATAATCAAATCTTCCGTGGGAATGTCATTTATACTGCCCTCATGATGACAATAATTTACCAAGTGTCATTTACTTTCATACAAAATAATGCAATACTTCTAAGATAGTTCATTTTATATTCTTTGGTAACGTCAAGTATCTGCCAGGAAACAAGTACAAGTGGATGTATTAATGGTATTGTGCAATCCCTGTTACATACATCACATCTCTCAAATTGAATCCCTTGTTCTCCAGCAGTTGGAAGAGGATTCTCGACACCACCTCCATAAGTTACCCAACCTGCTAACATCCTACTGCTGCCTTGGAGCACCACTATCCAACCCCTTATCCTACCCACAGTGTTCCTCCTTGTCAACCCCTCACAGCACCCAGACACCTTTTCAACTTCCCACTTCCCCCAAACTTCCTACCAACACTCCATTAAACACAGAGCTGAAACATTCATTGAACACTGTTGTTAACCTTTCACCAAAATCCTCTGTGCTGCAGAAGTTTCAGTCCTGTGCAAAGGCCTCACCTTCAGCCCTACACCCAAATTTTACAATGTTGAACTTGTCGAAGACCTACTCTGCTTCTCTCAATCCTTACAAGGGATACCCTTGTTTGCCACGAATCTCTCCAACCTTAACCAACCTAATCGCAACATTGACTCCTGTCTCTCGCAGTTCACACCACCGTCCAACCACGACCCTCACCCACCTAACTACACCCTGGTCCTACCAAGACTCCACTAAACACAGAGCTGAAACATTCATTGAACACTATTGTTAACCTTTCACGAAAATCCTCTGTCCTGCAGAAGTTTCAGTCCTGTCCAAAGGCCTCACCTTCAGCCCTACATCCAAATTTTACAATGTTGGACTTGTTGAAGACCTACTCTGCCTCTCTCAATCCTTGCAAGGGATACACTTGTTTGCCACAAATCCCTCCAAACAAATCCAACCTAATCGCTACATTGAATCCTGCCTCTCGCAGTTCACACCACCATCCAACCACAACCCTCACCCACCTAACTATACGTTGGTCACCTTCCAGGAATTTCTTATTTCCAACCAGGTCTCACCATCCTTCCCCAAGTGCCTTCTTAAGAATGTCAACCTTTCAGCTGATGACAGAGTGGCCACACACAGCCTCAAAACCAATCCTGAACTAATCATCCTACCTGCAGACAAAGGTTCTAATGTTCTCATTGTGAATTGCAGTGACTGCTTGGCAGAAGTCCTCTGCCAATTGTCTGACTCCTCCACCTACAGACTCTGACAGAGTTATCCCATTTCAGAAGTCCAAGATAACCTTTAATCCCTGCTTAAGTCTTAAGCCTTTGCAGAACCTCTCCCCTGTATCCATTTCCCTTCAACACTCTGCATACCCACCTTCTTCATGCTTTCCAAAATGCACAAACCCAGCAATCCTGGACACCCCATTGTAGCTGCTTATTGTGCCCCCACTGAAAGAATTTCGGCCCTCATTGATCAGCATCTCCAACCAACTGCCCACAATTTGGCCTCCCACATTAAATATACCAACCACTTCCTTCACCGACTCTCCACCATCCCTGCCCCTCCATCTCCTTCCACCATCCCTGCCCCTGCATCTCCTAGATCTCTAATTGTCATTGTTGACACCACTGTGGTGTTGGTGATCTTTTACATATAACAAAATTTGAGTAGACCCAGTGTTGATTTGATCCTTGTGGTATACCCTTAGTGATTATTCCCCTTCTGAAGATGATGTTTCATTGTGTACACTCCTCTCTCTCTCTCTCTCTCTCTCTCTCTCTCTCTCTCTCTCTCTGTGACGTTCTGCATCCGTTTGGTTGGAAAGGATGAGGACCAGTAATCAACAAGTTTTTGAATACTACTATATTTGTACTACTCTAGGGGTACTGCACAATCAGATGCCTTTGATAAGTCACATAAAATTATTTTGGGACAGGTGTGTTATTAATATCTCTCGTACCACTTTTTTATAAATGGGTCACACAATGACATTTCAGTCTGCCTGACAATACATCTTGTGATAGTGGTGTCTCACATGTATGACTGAATACATTGCATATATGAGAAGAACAGGACTGTAGTAATTTACTTGACATATTATCATCCCAGTGAGACATTTTGCTCTTTGAGGGATTTAATTACATTCTTAATCTCTTTGTCATAGTATGGAGTAATTGGATTTGGCTGCACATATGTTGTTTTGACGTTGCTTACTGCATGTACAGGGTAAGTATAATTCCACAAAACATTTTAAAAAATCACTATAGGTAAATGGCAAAACATACATAACGAATGATACAGAACATTAAATACATGCATTATGTGATCAAAAGTATCTGGCCACCTGGCTGACAGCGACTTAAAAGTTTGTGGCACCTTCCATCAGTAATGCTGGAATTCAATATGGTGTCGGCCCACACGTAGCCTTGATGACAGCTTCCACTCTTGCAGGCATATGTTCAATCAGGTGCTGGAAGGTTTGTTGGGAAATGGCAGCCCATTCTTCATGAAGAGCTGCACTGAGGAGAGATATCGATGTCGTTCGGTGAGGCCTGGCACAAAGTCAGTGTTCCAAAACATCCCAAAGGTGTTCTGTAGGATTCAGGTCAGGACTCTGTGCAGGCCAGTCCATTACAGAGATGTTATTGTCATGTAAGCACTCCACCACAGGCCATGCATTATGAACAGGTGCTCGATAGTGTTGAAAGATGTAACTGCCATCCCTGAATGGCTCTTCAACAGTGGGAAGCAAGAAGGTGCGTAAAATGTCACTGTAGGCATGTGCTGTGATAGAGCCACACAAAACAAGGGGTGCAAGCCCCTTCCATGAAACACAAGACCACACCATAACACCACCACCTCCGAATTCTACTGTTGGCGCTACACACACCAGCAGATGACGTTCACTGGGCATTCGCCATACCCTGCCGTCAGATCACCACATTGTGAATCGTAATTTGTCACTCCTCACAATGTTTTTCCACTGTTCAGTTGTCCAATGTTTATGTTCCTTACACCAAGCGAGGTGTTGTTTGGCATTTACCGGCGTGATATGTGGCTTATGAGCAGCTGCTCAACCATGAAATCCGTTTTCTCACATCCCACCTAACTGTCATAGTACTTGCAGTGGAATTCCTGTGTGATGGTCCAGACATATGTCTGCCTATTATCCATTATGACCCTCTTCAACTATCAGCAGTCAACAGGCAAGGTCGGCCTGTAAGCTTCTATGCTGTATGTGTCCCTTCACATTTCCACTTCACTATCAAATTGGAAACAGTGGAACTAGGGATGTTTAGGAGTGTGAAAATCTCACATACAGATGTTTGACACAAGGGACACCCAATCACCTGACCACATTCGTAATCCGTGAGTTCCGCGGAACGCCCTATTCTGCTCTCTCATGATGTCTATGTGGCAGCACAATGCACCTAATATGAAAAACATTTTTTTTTAATCAGTTTGAAAAACCACTGACAGGGGCAACACCAACTGTAGTTGTTGGAAATAGCAGTAAACCAGACAGAGAAAGCATTTTGTGTGCTACAATTTGGCTCTTGCCAATTGGTAGTGGGTTGGAAAGAGCTTTCCACAGCAGGATCACAAGGCATCATCATTACAACAATATAGTGAAATGCTAAAAGAAATTTGAAGATGGTTGGTTGTGTGATGGAAAATTATTGGGATGATTGTTTGTGCCATAACAGACAGCAGACTGTGTGAGGAATGTGTTGTTGTGAAGTCCCACAAAGTCAAAAATATTTGAAAAGATTGTGTTCAAGTGTCTCCTTAAGCATCTGACTGGAAATGATATATTGTCCAAGTCACAGTTTGGATTTCTGAAGGGTTCTGATATAGAGAAAGCTATTTACACTTACAGTGAGAATGTACTTAATTCATTAGATAATAAATTACAGGCTACTGGCATTTTCTGTGACCTGTCAAAAGCCTTTGACTGTGTGAACCACAGCATTCTCCTAAGTAAATTAGAGTATTATGGTGTCACCGGCCATGCTACGAAATGGTTTAAGTCTTACTTATCTAACAGGAAACAAAGGGTGTTGTTGCGAAATACCTGTGCAGTAAGCAGTCAGTCTTCATCTGACTGGGAATTAATTACATATGTAATTAAGCACCTAAACAAGTCTGTATTTGCTGTGTGAATGATGTCAGATGTAGGAGATATAAATATAAAAAAACTTGCATTCTTTGCTTACTTTCATTCTATTATGTCATATGGGTTCATATTCTGGGACAACTCATCAAACCGAGCAAAAGTTTTTAGGATGCAAAAGCATGTGATACGAATCATTTGTGGTGTAAATTCAAGAACATCTTGTATAAACCTGTTCAAGGAACTTTGTATTCTAACCACTGCTTCTCAGTATATTTATTCGTTAATGCAATTTGTTGCAAGTAATACATCTCTATTTCCAATCAATAGCTCAGTTTACAGTATCAGTACTAGGAATAAGAAGAATCTACATTAATGCCTAAAATCACTTACCTTGGTCCAAAAAGGGGTCCAATATTCAGGAACACACATTTTTAATAAATTGCCAGCAACCATTAAAAACTTGGTTTCAGATAAAGCACGGTTTAAACAGAATTTGAAAGACTTTTTAATAGGCAACTCCTTCTACTCCATAGTTGAATATCTTAACAGAGACTGTTAAGTCAGCTTAAGTAAAAATATCTGTTAGATTTCAGTTTTGACAACACTTCGTCACAACAGTCAAGATTAGGTATTTTGCATATGATAAATTTATTAATAGTGGATAACAGTGTTTCATTCTGACAGTGTGTTAATTCTGTAAATATTAGCTGTCCCAGTTTACTGCATTGTATTAGCTTATTTTCGACTATCTCCTGACAAATGATCGGGGTAGTAAGTATTATATTCAAATGTTTTATATTTTTATGTCATACTTTCTGACATGTTCCAAACCCACGAGAATCATCTCATTTTTTGGGTCTGTGGAATGAAAACTGAATCTAATCTAATCATTGAGCTTGTGCAGAATTGGACGTCCCTCAGCCTTTGTAAACAATTGCGTGTGAAGCCATACAAATTGCAGCTCCTTCTAGCCATACGCCATGAGGACAAATTGCCCTATTTTTGCATATAATAAATCTGCAACAATGAAGACACTTTTCATTTCTTGGGAAAGATCAACTGTCACAACATCCGTATATGAAGGACATGAATCCATATGCACCTGTGGAACACACCTGGGATTCTGGAAAGTTATTGTGTTCTGTGACATGTCCAACAAGACAGTCCATGGACACTTTTTCTTCACTGAGGGAACTATCAATAGTATCACCTAGCAGTCATGGCTCATGCCACAACTCGAAAATGACAGAGATTTCATCTTTCAAAAAGGCGGTGCTCCTGAACACTTCCACACTTGTGTATGAGTTTACCTGAATGGAATGTTGCCACATTGCTGGAAAGGCCGTATTGTGCCCGCTGTTTTGGTGCTATTCACATGGTCACCACAGTTGCCAGATTTGCAACCTTGCAATTTTTTTTCTTATGGGGTTACATCAAGGATAGTGTTTATGTTCCACCCCTATCACAGATCGTCAAAGGCTTGCAACACAGGATTGCAGCAGCGGAGCTTTTTTACCGGAAATGATTATTAAATAGGTTAGCTGCTTAACTGCTATAATGTATTGTTTTACTATTTCCTTTGATTACAAAACACTCATACTCCATAACTCTTTTCCCAGTTTCCCTTTTTAATTATTTTCCATGTAGATTTAATTTTATTATCTGAATTATTAATTTCAGTATTATACATTGTTTTTTTATAAGTACTTTTAGCCACTCTCCTTATGACAGCACAGTATTTCCTTGCAATATGCATCAGTCCTACTTATCTATTTCTCCTAAACATTTCATATAATATTTTTTCCTGCTCATAGCAGTTTGTGTATACTCATAGATACATGTAAAGAAATGTATTTAAAACCTATTCCAAGAAATACAAACTCCACCTGAGATATAAGTTTTGTGTACAGAAGCAACATGCCATATCAAAATCTGTAATTCTAGCAGTGTATCTTAAGACAATATTCATTGATTCATGATAGTGAATCTTCCTTGAGAGCATAATGTAGATGCACACAGTTTGCTTTTTGAGCTGTGTACATTTGGCATAATTAGATTAAGGCATCTATAGGCTCTGTTGCACTTATAGTGTTTACCAAAGTATAACATCATTAAAATGTGGCCGTTGGTCCATTCATCTCTTGCTTAGCAGGTAACCAGTTGCTGATGGTACTGCTGACTGTTATATTTGGACTTGATGTCATGCTTAGTGTTTCTGCTGACCTATGACTCAAAATGTAACAAATGATTTTCCAGTCCTGCTTAGTGAAATCCTATGAAGGGGTCTTAATAGTTATCAGATCCAACATCCAGTATCAGTGGCATCTCCAGGACATGCTTCTCAGCATCATTATAATGTGGCTGCTCATCAACATTAGAAAAGTTCTAAAAGTGCATATTGATGCAGCAAGCCAAGGAGACAAGTAGGTGACACAGAGGCTATAACAGTAGTGGATTCGCATTCTTGAAGGAAACTTTTTGGATCACAGTCTAGTCACTTGGATTTAAGTTTTCCATGGTTTCCTTAGATTACTTCGGGTGAATTCTGGAATGGTTTCTTTGAAGAGGCTTTCTTTCCTATCATTACCTAACCAACTATTATTACTTCTTCAATTATCTCAAAGAAAATTCCCATTTGCTGGTTTAGAAGTTATCAAGTCCACCTGTGCCTTTACAGACTGTTACCATTGCATGTACTATCATACAGTCGTCATTTATTAATTCCTTACATAAAGCCCCTAAGTTCTCTGTCACGTGGCAGTGCCCCACACCACACTACACTATGCTGGTACACTGTGTGTAGCACTTCTTGGAACTGAAGTTGTACCTAGAAATGGTGCAGTCTGCTTCCTAACACTTTTTCTACTTTGTTCCTCCTAATTATATAGAAGCAGTCTGCTACATGTTTCCTTAGACTGCTTCTAACACAGGCTCCTCTCCACTCAATCCTAACAGCTGGTAAAATCTGGGTTCAGAATCCTAGGTAAAACTAACAGTGCAGGTTCTCTTTCCCCTTACATTGGTACTAGCTATCAGTTCACAGCCTCCATCATAATCATATGTTGTTTTTTCTACATTTTCTTTAACTTTGCCTCAAGGATACAGATACCTCTTTCATGGACTTACATCATCGTAGTGTGTCCTCTACTGTTCTGGGACAGTGAGTCTGATTCCCTCACTGATCTCCTGTACATTTTTTTCAGTGAAATTACCTGTTACGCAATTCAGAGCATTGAAACATAACTAAACAAAGCAGCAATAACATTTTTATACTTCTTGGCTGGAGAAGTAATTTATTAATAACATATATTAAAAGAAAACAAACATTGGAAAGTCCAGGTTGAAATATCAAGAATTATGGAATGAATAGATTGCTGCTCACCATAAAGATGACACATTGAGTTGCTGACAGACACAACAAAAAGACTATCACACATTATGCTTTCGGCCAAAACCTTCATCAGAAAAGAAAAACACACATGCATTCACATAAGCAGGTACACCTCACACATACAATCACTATTTCTGGCTGCCCAGACCAGACTGAAACTGAACGCGTCAAATGGGAGAAACAATCTGAGGTGGATGTTCAGGTTAGTTACACCAAAAAACACCCATTTAACAGCAGTTCGTTTATTCACCTAAACACATCAAAGGCTCACAAAGAACTGACATGGCGGAACAGCCCAAAGACAATGCTCAGCATCCAAAGACGATGCTCGGAGTGTAGAGACATACATATAGCGATGCTGGTGTCGACCTCATCGGCGCCACATAGCCCCCCCACAGTACGGAGTACTCTTGAGAGGCGGGGGCGGGGGGTGGGGGGTGACTAAGGCGTCAGCAAGGCGGGAACTGGACCATGGTCAGCTCGACAGCATCGTCGGGGAGCTGCGTGGGTAAATGTCGTGAAGGAAGGTTCGGCCACCGAACCTGGAAGTCGTTGAAGTGCGCCGGGTGTCGTGCTGGTAGTGCGGCGACAGGTAGGCCAGCGGTTTGCGGGTGGAACGGAGCGACGACGACAATGTCTCCGGTGGGTGTCGCGAACACATGAAGCATGTCCAGGTCAACGTCGGGCGAGAGGGGAACACGTTTCACCAGGTGGCAGGGAATGGCGAAGGTTGTCATGAGCACTGGATGAAGGGAAAAACACGACGAACAGTGTATAATCACGTAGTATTATTGAGATGTCGTGTATTATGTCCGGGTGGACAGGCACAAACACCTCAAGTGAGGGCACGTTCAAGATGGGGGGCGTGAGAAACCTCGACAGGGCGAGGCAGGCAACGGTGGAGAGGTCGAAGGGCCTGGCAGCGAGGGCATGATCGTAGGTAAGTTCGACGTGGGAAGCATGTGGTCACTCGACGAAGTGCGTGAGACTGGAGTAGGGGGTGAGGTCGGGGGAGAGCTCGACGATTGAAGCTGGAAGTCACTCTACTGAGTGTGTTAAGTCCGATGTGGAGGGACTGGTCGGAGCGTCGTGAGCCACGACAGTGAGTGGCGCTGTCGTGGCTGGAAGGGGAGTAGAAGAAGGCTTGACATGAGCAGGTTTAAGTCTGCTGAGAGAGACTGTGACAGCCTCGACCCAGCATAACGAAAGCCAATTAGAGGGGGGGAGAGGGCCGACAATGTCAATATGAATATGCTGGAAACGCCCAAGAGGGATCGAAAAGGCGCCGAGGGGGGTGAAGTGTGCTTGTGTACTTTGCAGCGTTGGCACGCGACGCGTCCTTGTTGACATTTCTCCACACAAAGCACTCCGCTAGGAGGCGGGCGGACGCACGAACACCGGGGTGGGCTAAATTACACAATGCATTGAAGACAGCTCGATGGAGCGTGGTTGGGATGAGGGGGCGTAACATGCCTGTACTGTTGTCACACCAGATCTCACCAGAAATGCCAGGGAAGGTGGTGTGGACAAAGTGTAGTGAAGAGGTAGAGTCTGAAATCAGGTTTTGTGTTTCCTCATCGGCGGGTTGGAGGTTAGGCAGTTCAAAGAGGTCTAACAGCGAATGGACGGCGTCGACTCGTGAAAGGAAATCAGCAACTATATTGTCAGCACCCTTTACGTGTCTGACATCGGTGGTGAACTGAGATATTAAGTCCATGTATCTGAAGCGGTGAGGAGGTGGGTCATCTGGCGGGTTTGTAATGGCCACAGCCAGGAGTTTGTGGTCTGTTAAAACATAGAAAAGGTGTCCCTCAACGTCAGTCTTAAAATGCTTGATCGCTTCGTAGACCATGAGCAACTCCCTGTCAAACGCAGAATATTTCCATTGTGCATTGGTGAGCTTGCGCGAGAAGAACTGCAGAGGCGAAGTTTGGCCATCGATTGTCTGACTATGGACAGCATCAATGGCAGTATCGCTCGCATCTGTGGTGATGAAAAGCTGCGCATTGGGATGAGGATGCGCAATGGTGCAGGCCTCGGCAAGAAGATTTTTGAGGGCAGTGACAGATTCAGTTATAGCAGGGGTCCATGGAACGGGCCGAGATCCAGAAGTGTTGGTGCCTGCCAAGGTGCCCGTCAGTGGAGCCTGAATCTCCGCAGCCTGAGGTATATGTCGACGATAGTAATTAACCGTCCCCAGAAAGCACCGGAGCTCTTTGAATGACAAAGGTCTGGGTAGATTTAGTATTGTTTGTACTTTCTCAGGGGGCAGTGAAATGCCGTCGGCAGAGACCCGAAAACCAAGAAAAGTGACAGCGGGTTGATGTAGCTGAATTTGTCCTGGTTGGTTTCAATGCCTGCTGCTGCGAGAGTGTTCATAACAGTTTGCACATGTCGAATGATGTCCTCGACGGAGGAGCTGAACACAAGAATGTCATCAAGATACGCAAAGCAAAATTTTAGGTCGAATAGCACTTCGTTGATGAGGCGTTGCCAGGCCTAGGTTGCGTTTTTCAGACCGAAGGGCATGAATCGAAACTAAAATAACCCGATCGGGGTGGTGATTGCTGTCTTCTCAATGTCTTCAGGTGCCATGGGAATCTGGTGGTAGGCCCGTTTGCAATCAATGACAGAGAACGTGGTCGCACCTGTGACGGAACTGGTAAAGTCGGCAATGTTGGGTATGGGGTAGGTGTCCATAATTGTTATTGCATTTAGTCGACGGTAGCCTCCACATATGCGCCAGGACCCGTCTTTCTTGGGTGTCATATGTATGGGCGTAGACCATCTACTGGCAGAGGGTTCAGTGACGCTGGAGCTCAGTAGTTCAGAAATCTGATTTTTAAGGTCGGAGAGGCGCTCGGGACAAAGTCGACGTGGTTTACTGGAGATCCGGGGACCTGGCATGAGGCGAAGCTTGTGAACCGTGCCATTGGTGATGATGGAAATGTTGCCAGCAGTGCGGGAGGCGGTCTGTTTACAATGTGCGGTGGGTGGGGCAGGCAAGGTGTGGTCATGGTGTTCAGAGCCACTCGGCCGATCGAACGGGAGCCGAGGCGACAAAGTGTCCCAGGAGTTAACGTGATAAGATGGCCGCCGGCCCGAAGCAGTGGCACTGTGGTTGGGTGAGCTCGTGAGCCATTAGTGAGTCCATTGTCCGAGGGCGCGTCCTGTGGCAGCACGGTTGCAGGCGAAACGCTTGGCGCAAGTGCACTGTTTGTGTTGTCAGTGGCAGTCGCACAGCGGCACACAGGAGCCAAAGTTGCATAGTTTGAGGTGCCGTCCACGAGGGGTGCGGTAGGAGCCGTCAGTTCGGGAACACATGATGCTCATCACGCATGCACACTTGTGTCCGGCCAAGTGTCAAACGCTGCCATGTTAGGAGGGTGTGGCCCTGCGGAGCTGTCAGTACATGTTATGGCAGTCTTGATAGCACAGTTGCAAGGGGTAGCAGGAGGTAAACACATGGAGGCCCAATTGCTGGGACTGCAAGCAGATTCGGTGCACTTACTGACCTTGCTGTAGTGTCTGTAATTCCTTTGCTGCATCAGAGAGCTGAAGCTGAGTTTCGTGGAGCTGGAGGGAGAGCTCGAAGTTTTCCTTGTGTAGGCAAGCGATGTTTTAAGCTTGATAAGGCACTTGTGCATTGTTTCTTGTCATGTCATCAACAGAGACAAGCATGTACGGATGAGATGAGCCCGAACCGATGTGTCACGGGGGAGAGGTTGCTTGACGGATCTCAGGGGAAGTGAGTCTTGGACGGGTGATGAAACACGGTGTTTCGCCTAGGTTCGGTGAAAGTTTGTGGTGTCTCAAGAAGTCAGTGCCTAGTATAGGTTAATTAATTTCGCACATTAAAAAAGTCCACTAGAGTTTGCAGTTTGCGGAGAGTGAGACGAAGTGGGAAGTTGAACCCGGGCATTGTAGTTTAGTTGACCTCACGGCTTGCAGTGAAATAAGATGAGGGCAGATGTTCAACGACACTAAGGACGTAGGCAGCAGTGAAACATTGGCACCTGTGTCCACTAGGAAAAAGTATCCCGACAAAATGTCTTTAATATAAAGTTGTCCGCAATTATCCGGTCGGTCCTGGACAGAATGGAGCACTGGGGGGTGCCTGTCATGTTGTGCACAGGAGGCGGCACCAGGACCTACCTGCGATTGGCGTTTGGGAAGTAGCAGGGTGGTCTGCAGTTCCGTGCTGCCTCACCAAACCGTGTGTGGAAGTAACAGTATGGGTAGTGCAGTTGCATTTCCTGTGGGAAGTTCATTGCCAGAGGCAGTGGCCGAGGTTCGGTGGCTGCAGCATGTTCGGTTGCAGGAGGGGGCATGACCGTGGGTGGAGCCGGTGACATCCCAGTTGCTTGTTTACTGCTTCCCGGAGCGAGCGGAACAGTCGGTACTGTGCGGCTCCAGCCACGTCCGGCCACAGGACGATCAGCCTGAACCTGAGACTTGTCAGGTAGGCAGTGGCTGGCGAAATAGAGCAGTGATGCATCATGTAGCTTGTCAGCAATTGTCATTCTTTGCTCGACAGGTTTGGGAGACCTCTGAGCCAGAGCAAAGCGGATGTGAGGAGATAGTTTATCTGACCAGATGGCGAGGAGAGCTGTGTCAGAGAGTAGATCGACGCTGACCAGGGCATGTAGCTGTCTCCAGAGCTGCGAAGGTTTGTCAATGTGGAGCACTTGCCGTATTGCTGCCTCAGTTGAGCGTTCAAGCCGACATAGAACTGCCTTTTTGGCTTGAGTGTACCGGATAGCTGAGTCTGGGGCGTCGACCAGGTCAGCAGTCAAGTCCTCCTGGTCGTGCAGGTGGGTGATTAGGCACAGAAACCTGGTTGACTCATCAAGTTTGTAATGGTTGAACACTTCGTCCACAATTTTGAACCAGGTTGTTGCTCTGTCGGGATTAAACGGCGGCAGCATTGGTAAGCGTTGTAGAACGTTCGTAAGAACAGGTTGAGTTGAGTTCATCAGGGCACTGCCTGAAACGAGCTTTGTTGCTTTAGTATTCCAGGAGAGTGTGCATCCAGGGGATGTGGTGATGACGGCTGTTCGATGGCAGCGTGAAGGTGACGTGTTGTGGTAGAGAGCGATCCGTCACGACACGGAAGGCCGACGCGGGTGAGACACCGTAATGTGTCGATTGCAGTTGCAGAAGCTCAACATGTTGCGGGTGTGTTCAGATTGACACGGCACGGAAGACCGACGCGGATGGGGCACCGAGATGTGCCAAGAATGGTAGCGGAAGCTCAACTGGAGCTGGTGCGGGGGCGACAGGTGAGAAAAAGTTCAAAGTTTGAGAACGCGTGTTAGTCCACGGAATGCTCGACATATGATCAGAGCAGGGGTCACCTGTGTTGCAGAGAGGCTGCGGAGGTGCAGGCTGTCCGGAAGCACAGTGTTGGAAATGATGTCGAACGTGGGACGGAATGTGTGAATGCTCACTGTTCATAGTCACTCCACACAAAACGGTGAGCGGATAATGTGAATGTCGTGGCACAAAACACTGAGGCGTAGCAGTGGGACAGAGATGGAGGTCAGGCACAGATAACAAGTTATTGTTCCTGTTGCAGGCCGAGGTATCGAAGTAGGAAGGCATGTGCTGATGCTGAACTGAGGCAGGGGCGGGCGTGGTCCGATGCTGAGGAGGTTGAACTGTGAACGAAGCAGTTCCAGCCAAGTGGCAGGAATCCGCGTGGTACTGCACGGATTGCGGCATGGCAAATCATTGTCCTGGTGGTGGTAGGTTGTCCAACGAAGCATTTTCAGAAATCAGCATTGGTCCCGCACTGCACGGAGATCCGTAAGAGGTAACTGCACCGTCGATGAGGGAGGGCACATGTGGTGGGAACAAAGGCATCTGATATCCGGAGTCATGCACACTCCTAACCTCACTTATTGTTGCAGGCTCAAAAACGTCCAGCGAAATCAGCGTAATCGTTGAGTGAGAGGCATCATGTTGCAGTCCTGGCAGGTGTACATCGCCTGCAACATGATGCATGTCGATCACAAAATCCGGCGTTAGGCGCTGGGCCGAAGCCATGTTCGAATGCTGTGTTGATGTAATACACGCGGAAATAACTGACGTGGAGGTTGCGGGTTGCGGACACAGTAAAGCGGTGAAAATGAAAGACGTTACAACTCAGGGTCACCAGTGAGGTGGGTGTTCGGGTTAGTTACACCAAACAACACCCATTTAACAGTAGTTCATTTATTCACCTAAACACATCAAAGGCTCACAAAGAACTGACATGGCGGAACAGCCCAAAGACAATGCTCAGCGTCCAAAATTGATGCTCAGAGTCTAGAGACAAACCTTGTATCGATGCTGGTGTCAACCTCATCGGTGCCACAAATCCATAATGGAGTGGTGAAGAGGGAACAGTGCTGCCTGGCAAAGCATATGAGGACTATAGTTGGCAGACAAGGCTGCCTGGTGTAGCACTGGGAGGCTGATGGGGAGGGAAGGAAGGGAAAAAAGAGGAAGCAGAAAGGAGAGGAGCAGAGAATGGGAAAAGATCAGTGGGTGCATTGTCAGAAAGCAGTGCATAGCGAGGGTGAGGGGATGTGAGTTGGAAGGAGGAAGTTGTTAAAGAATTTGCTCTTTATAGTCAATTTGATTAGAATTTTCAGTATTTATACACTGTAAAAATTTGGCCTAAACTGTTTCTAAGCATGCTCCAGTAATAAATATAGACTTTGAACAGAAGTTTGTAGCTAAGGTAGAATTTTCAAAACTTTTAGGTGTGTCCATTGACGAGAGGTTAAACTGGAAGCAACACATTGATGGTCTGCTGAAACGTCTGAGTTCAGCTACGTATGCTATTAGGGTTATAAGAATCTTCAGTAAATTAGCTTACTACGCCTACTTCCATTCACTGCTTTCGTATGGCATCATATTCTGGGGTAATTCATTGTTGAGTAGAAAAGTATTCATTGCTCAAAAACGTGTAATCAGAATAACTGCTGGAGCCCACCCACAGTCATCCCGCAGACATCTATTTAAGGATCTAGGGATCCTCACAGTATATATATTCACTTATGAAATTTGTTGTTAATAATCCAACCCAGTTCAAAAGTAATAGCAGTGTGCATAGCTGTAACACCAGGAGAAAGGATGATCTTCACTATGCAGGGTTAAATCTGACTTTGGCACAGAAAGGGGTAAATTATGCTGCCACAAAAGTCTTTGGTCACCTACCAAACAGGATCAAAAGCCTGACAGATAACCAACTAACATTTAAAAGTAAATTAAAAGAATTTCTAGATGACAACTCCTTCTACTCATTGGCTGAATTTTTAGATATAAATTAAGGGCTGGGAGGGGGGAAGGGGGGGGGGGGGGGGGGGACAGCAACAACAACTTAAACATTAGTGTCATGCAACATTTTGTGTAATGTAATATCTTGTACAGACATCTTTTATTAACCTGACATGTTCCACATCATTACGAAGTGTCGTATTCATGATCTATGGAACAAGTATTAATCTAACCTAATCTAATCTACAACCTCCTTCCTGGTCACCATGGCCAACGACATTATTACCCACAATTACTTCTCCTTTAAAGAGATTATGTACAAGCAAATCCATATACAGCAATGGGCCACGCCAGCCTATTGATGGGCCACTTAGAGGATCCTTCTTAACCACTCAGAGTCCCAAACCTCTGACTTGGCTCATGTAATAGTCCTAATTTTATGGTTTAAATGTCCTTCTCTTAGAATTATTCAATTATTAATTTTAAGAATTTGAACATATTAGCTTTGTGCCTAAATCCTTAAATGTATAATTGTAAAATGTGAGTATTTCTGAATACTTGTTGTTGTCACCGAACGATAAATAAACCTGATTCAGACTCATTGATGACATCTTCGTGATGTGGGCTTTCAACAGCTACCTCCCATTCCGTACCAAGAAGTCCCTTCCATACAGCCTAATCACCCATGGTTGCACATCTGTAGTGACAAGCAGTCCCTCTCCAATTATATCAAGGGTCTCACCTTTACAGACAGAAATTGCCCTCCCAACCTTTATGAGAAACAGATGTCCTGTGCCTTGTCTTTCCAGTCACCAGTCATCTCCCACATACCCAATGTCCAGCCACAAAGGAGCACTCCTCTCATTACTTAGCACTACCTGGAATTGGAGAAACTGAATCACATTATCAGCCAGCATTTCCAATACCTTTCATTGTGTCCTGAAATGAGGGATATCATTCCCATCCATCCTACAGCTGTATTCTGCCACCCACAGTAACTACACAATATCCTTGTCCATCACTACTCCACCACTTTTCTCAACCCCTTGCCTCATGGCTCATATCCCTGCAATAGACATATATGCAATTCCTGACCCATACATGCTCCTACTGTACTCCAGTCCCATCACAGGCAACTCTTCAAAGGCAGGGCCACCTGTAAAAGCAACCATGTGATCTACAAAATAAACTGTAACCACTGCCTCACTTTCTATGTGGACATGACAACTAACAAGCTGTCTGTCTGCATGAATATCCACCAACAAACTGAGGTCAAGCTGATGAACATGCCACCCAACACAATGTTTACTTTAATGACTGCTTCACAGTGTGTGCCATATGGATTCTTCCCATCAACAATAGGTTTTCTGAACTGCATAGATGGGAACTCTCCCTACAACATGTACTTCTTTGCCAGAACCCCCTGGCATCAACCTTCGCTAGTCCCTGTTCTCCATCTACCTATCCTCTTCCCTGCTCCCACTCCAGGACTACATACTACACTTTCCCGCCAACACACCTACATAGTCATTTCCCCTTCTCCACTTCTCTGCTCCCCCCCCCCCCCTTCTGCCCAGCACAACCTCCCAGGACTGCAGCAAACTTCCCGAAACTGCACCTAGGAACCCTATCCTGTACCCATAACAGCCCTGCATGCTCCCACAGGCATCATCTTCCTCTACCCCTCCCCTGCTATCCCTTCACCCCAGCCCATGCCACGTCCTTACCACCACAACCTCCCCCAGCAGATTGCTGCTCATGTCAGATGCAGATGCAGTCCACAATCAATCTTCAGCACCTGGAGACAGTGGCCTTGTGTATGTCAATTGTGTTTGTGTGAGTGTGTGTGCGTTTTCTATTTTGGAAGAAGGACTTTTTTGCAAAAAAGCTTAAATGTTTCGTACTTTTTTTTTTTAAGTGTGCATGTTTGTGACTCAACACCTCTTCTATGTGGTGAATAGCAATCTATTCTTTCCATGTTGTCATTATTCTCTCCTGGACTTTTTATTGTTAGAAAGTGCTAAACAATGCATATGAATATCCATTAGTGATGCTGTGACAGATGTTAGTAGCACTCTGTATTGTTTGACACAGCAGCTGTGTTCTGTGCAATAACAAAGGAAGGAAAGGAAGATTTGACTTTAACATCCCAGTGATGGTGAGATCATAAGAGACAAAGCACAATCTCAGATTGGCGAGAGAAGCTGCCTGTGTTATTTTAAAGGAACCATCCAAGCATTTTCTTTAAGCAATTTAGAGAAATTAAGGAGATGGACAGATGGAGATTTGAACCTGTGTACTCTTTAGTATGAGTCCATTGTCTCAGCACTGTGTCACCTTCCTCAGTACACATCATCACATGTGCCCTTTATTGTCATAGGTATGGCAGATTAATAAAAAATAACCCATTAAAACTTTAGAATCCATATCTGATTTAAAAAATTTCATTACAAAAACAGTACGTTATAAATAACAGTGACACGTTATCTACTTTGTGGAATCATCTTGTCTCTAAATCCTTGTTGACACAATGCTAAACTCTTGATATTCCACTTCATCCTTTGTTAAATTGTCAATTTATGGAAGATAAAAAGCATATCACATGAATGAATTGCAGTCAGCTGGAATCAAAAAATTATCCATTATTAATGCCTTTTAAAACAGGATACCACTGTCACAGGCAGTTTTGTCTTGTAGCATCTGTATGTTTCATTTATAGGTGTTGTTTTTGTCCGTTTCAAATATTGTATAGTCCCTTCTTTTCCAATCACAGGTTGTTCCTGAAAAAATTGGACATAACAAGGTGCTTTAGGAATATTGAAATCACTTGTAAACAAATTTGTCTTACTAATTTCACCTTTGAACTGTATTATTGGATCATTTTAATGATGATGATGCCCGGTCTCGATAATTTAAGTTGCGCAAATGCTCCATCTTATATGCTGAGAAAAATTATATATTAAAAAAAAAAGAAAAAAAAAGAAAGGCTGGCAAGTAGGAAGCAAAAATTCCAGCACTGGTATTAGAAACCTCAAAATGGAACACTGTACTCATAGTTTTCAGAAAATAAATACCTCCTTCAAAGAAGGAAGAAAAACTGGTTAAGGAGGAGGGAGGAAGATCACTGATTCATTTTTTGGGAACTACTTAATAATGTAAAATATGTGACAAAAGTATAAAAAATCAATTATTACAAAAGTTACTTTCCTCATATCCAATAGATCTTTAGCTTACCTGTCAAATAAGAGCAGTGGCAATTTGTGTCCATAACTAGGAAGTATGTTTCGAAGAACAATGTTAGTTTTAGCATTTTCAATGTATTCAATACGGTGCAGATTATCACATCCAGTCCGCATTTCTTCTGCTGTCTTTTGTACCTCAGAAAGTTTTGTACCAACCTGAAATATATCTGGCTTTTCTGGGTATAGATCATCACCTGTTAAGAAGTTTAATATTAATTAATTACATTAGTTATTTGCTTTTAGACCGTCACACCAGAAAAATGATAAACCCTGTATTCAAATTTTCAGATTAATCACAATCAGTTGTTGGCTCAGTGCCATGTGCAGATCACTTTCAAGTCAACTGCTTCTCTTCATTTGTTCACGTTTAGTACAAGAACTAACTGTGAACCTAATAAAATGTTCAGCTTGTGTAATCTACAGAAATTGTACAAGACCTATTTTTATCACTTATGTGTAATTATAATGAGCATTTGTTTTTAAGGGTAACAAAAATATTGCTGAGACTTAGCCTATTAGTCACCAGCATTTGACAAGATAGCAACAGCCTTGCCGCAGTGGATACAGCGGTTCCCATGAGATCATCGAAGACGAGCACTATTGGGCATGGCTGGCACTTGGATGGGTGACCATCCGGGCCACCATGCGCTGTTGCCATTTTTCTCATGATGCCAATTGAGGAGCTAATTGACTAAATAGTAGTGGCTCCAGTCAAAGAAAACCATCATAACGACCAAGAGAGTGGTGTGCTGACCGCACACTCCTCCTATCCACATCCTCAGCTGTGGCTGACACAGTGGTCGGATGGTCCCGATGGGCCACTTGTGGCCTGAAGACAGTGTTTATATTATATACAGGGTGGTCCATTGATAGTGACTAAGCCAAATATCTCACAAAATAAGCATCAAACGAAAAAACTACAAAGAACGAAACCCGTCTAGCTTGAAGGGGGAAACCAGTTGGCGCTATGGTTGACCCGCTAGATGGCGCTGCCATAGGTCAAATGGATATCAACAGCGTTTTTTAAAATAGGAACACCCATTTTTTATCACATATTCGTGTAGTACGTAAAGAAATATGAATGTTTTAGTTGGACCACTTTTTTAGTTTTGTGATGGATGGTGCTGTAATCGTCACAAACGTATAAGTACATGGTATCACGTAACATTCCGCCAGTGTGGACGGTATTTGCTATGCGATACATTGTTGTTTGTTTGTTGTTGTCTTCAGTCCTGAGACTGGTTTGATGCAGCTCTCCATGCTACTCTATTCTGTGCAAGCTTCTTCATCTCCCAGTACTTACTGCAACCTACATCCTTCTGAATCTGCTTAGTGTATTCATCTCTTTGTCTCCCTCTACAATTTTTATGCTCCACGCTGCCCTCCAATGCTAAATTTATGATCCCTTGATGCCTCAGAACGTGTCCTACCAACTGATCCCTTCTTCTTGTCAAGTTGTGCCACAAACTCCTCTTCTCCCCGATCCTGTTCAATACCTCCTCATTAGTTACGTGATCTACCCATCTAATCTTCAGCATTCTTCTGTAGCACCACATTTCGAAAGCTTCTATTCTCTTCTTGTCCAAATTATTTATCGCCCATGTTTCACTTCCATACATGGCTACACTCCATACAAATACTTTCAGAAACGACTTCCTGACACTTAAATCTATACTCGATGTTAACAAATTTCTCTTCTTCAGAAACGCTTTCCCTGCCACTGCCCGTCTACATTTTATATCCTCTCTACTTCGACCATCATCAGTTATTTTGCTCCCCAAATAGCAAAACTCCTTTACTACTTTAAGTGTCTCATTTCCTAATCTAATTCCCTCAGCATCACCCGACTTAATTCGACTACATTCCATTATCCTCGTTTTGCTTTTGTTGATGTGCATCTTATATCCTCCTTTCAAGACACTGCCCATTCCATTCAACACCTCTTCCAAGTCCTTTGATGTCTCTGACAGAATTACAATGTCATCGGCGAACCTCAACGTTTTTATTTATTCTCCATGGACTTTAATACCTACTCCAAATTTTTCTTTTGTTTCCTTCACTGCTTGCTCAATATACAGATTGAATAACATCGGGGACAGGCTACAACCCTGTCTCACTGCCTTCCCAACCACTGCTTCCCTTTCATACCCCTCGACTCTTATAACTGCCATCTGCTTTCTGTACAAATTGTAAATAGCCTTTCGCTCTCTGTATTTTACCCCTGCCACCTTTAGAATTTGAAAGAGAGTATTCCAGTCAACATTGTCAAAAGCTTTCTCTAAGTCTACAAATGCTAAAAACATAGGCTTGCCTTTCCTTAATCTATTTTCTAAGATAAGTCGTAGGGTCAGTATTGCCTCATGAGTTCCAACATTTCTGCGGAATCCAAACTGATCTTCGCTGAGGTTGGCTTCTACCAGTTTTTCCATTCGTCTGTAAAGAATTCGCGTTAGTATTTTGCAGCTGTGACTTATTAAACTGATAGTTCGGTAATTTTCACATCTGTCAACACCTGCTTTCTTTGGGATTGGAATTATTATATTCTTCTTGAAGTCTGAGGGTATTTCGCCTGTCTCATACATCTTGCTCACCAGATGGTAGAGTTTTGTCAGGACTGGCTCTCCCAAGGCTGTCAGTAGTTCTAATGGAATGTTGTCTACTCCTGGCACCTTGTTTCAACTCAGGTCTTTCAGTGCTCTGTCAAACTCTTCACGTATCTCCCATTTCATCTCTATCTACATCCTATTCCATTTCCATAATACTGTCCTCAAGTACATTGCCCTTGTACCTCTACATATGCCTTCCGCCTTTCTGCTTTCCCTTCTTTGCTTAGAACTGGGTTTCCATCTGAGCTCTTGATATTCATACAAGTGGTTCTCTTTTCTCCAAAGGTTTCTTTAATTTTCCTGTAGGCAGTATCTATCTTACCCCTAGTGAGATAAGCCTCTACATCTTTACATTTGTCCTCTAGCCATCCCTGCTTAGCCATTTTGCACTTCCTGTTGATCTCATTTCTGAGACGTTTGTATTCATTTTTGCCTGCTTCATTTACTGCATTTTTATATTTTCTCCTTTCATCAATTAAGTTCAGTATTGATCCTCTGCTGCCTTCACTACTTCATCCCTCAGAGCTACCCATTCTTCTTCTACTGTATTTCTTTCCCCCATTCCTGTCAATTGTTCCCTTATGCTCTCCCTGAAACTCTGTACAACCTCTGGTTCTTTCAGTTTATCCAGGTCCCATCTCCTTAAATTCCCACCTTTTTGCAGTTTCTTCAGTTTTAATCTACAGTTCATAACCAATAGATTGTGGTCAGAGTCCACGTCTGCCCCTGGAAATGTCTTACAATTTAAAACGTGGTTCCTAAATCTCTATCTTACCATTACCTAATCTATCTGAACCTTTTGGTATCTCCAGGGTTCTTCCATGTATACAACCTTCTTTTATGATTCTTGAACCAAGTGTTAGCTATGATTAAGTTATGCTCGGGGCAAAATTCTACCAGACGGCTTCCTCTTTCATTTCTTTCCCCCAATCCATATTCACCCACTATGTTTCCTTCTCTCACTTTTCCTACTACCGAATTCCAGTCACCCATGACTATTAAATTTTCGTCTCCCTTCACTACCTGAATAATTTCTTTTATCTCATCATACATTTCATCAATTTCTTCATCTTCTGCAGAGCTAGTTGGCATATAAACTTGTACTACTGTAGTAGGCATGGACTTCGTGTCTATCTTGGCCACAGTAATGCATTCACTATGCTGTTGGTAGTAGCTTACCCACACTTCTATTTTTTTATTCATTATTAAACCTGTGGTGTCACCGCCAGACACCACACTTGCTAGGTGGTAGCCTTTAAATCAGTCGCGGTCCGTTAGTATACGTCGGACCCGCGTGTCGCCACTGTCAGTGATTGCAGACCGAGCACCACCACACGGCAGGTCTAGAGAGACGTCCTAGCACTCGCCCCAGTTGTACAGCCGACTTTGCTAGCGATGCTACACTGACATATACGCTCTCATTTGCCGAGACGATAGTTAGCTTAGCCTTCAGCTACGTCATTTGCTACAACCTAGCAAGGCGCCATTACCAGTTTATATTGAGACTGTAATTATGTATCAAGAGCGATGTTGTCCAATTATGGATTAAAGTTAAGTATTCCAAGATCTTTGTACTTTATTTGCAATTCTCAAGACATTGTCCTGTTCCAGACCTCACGCCAGTCTGCATGAGCTTTAACGCGTGCCTTTCGGCTACCTCCGAGTGGCTTGGCTGTCTTGCCAAGTCACTACAGAACCTACTCCTGCATTACCCCTATTTTATTTTGTTTTTATAACCCTGTATTCACCTGACCAAAAGTCTTGTTCCTCCTGCCACCGAACTTCACTAATTCCCACTATATCTAACTTCAACCTATCCATTTCCCTTTTTAAATTTTCTAACCTACCTGCCCGATTAAGGGATCTGACATTCCACGCTCCAATCCGTAGAACACCAGTTCTCTTTCTCCTGATAACGACGTCCTCTTGAATAGTCCCCGCCCGGAGATCCAAATGGGGGACTACTTTACCTCTGGAATATTTTACCCAAGAGGAAGCCATCATCATTTAACCATACAGTAAAGCTGCATGCCCTCAGGAAAAATTACGGCTGTAGTTTCCCCTTGATTTCAGCCACGGCTGTAGTTTCCCCTTGCTTTCAGCCGTTTGCAGTACCAGCACAGCAAGGCCGTTTTGGTTAGTGTTGCAAGGCCAGATCAGTTAATCATCCAGACTGTTGCCCCTGCAACTACTGAAAAGGCTGCTGCCCCTCTTCAGGAACCACACGTTTGTCTGGCCTCTCAACAGATACCACCCCCTCCCCCCCCCCCCATTGTGGTTGCACCTACGGTATGGCCATCTGTATCGCTGAGGCACAGAAGCCTCCCCACCAATGGCAAGGTCCATGGTTCATGGGAGTAGGATGCGATACATTACTCATGTTAAAATGGACCGTTTACCAATTGCGGAAAAGGTCGATACCGTGTTGATGTATGGCTATTGTGATCAAAATGCCCAACGGGCATGTACTATGTATGCTGCTTGGTATCCTCGATGACGTCATCCAAGTGTCCGGACCGTTCGCCGCCAGTGCGGACGGTACTTGCTTTGCGATACATTACTCATGTTAAAATGGACCGTTTACCAATTGCGGAAAAGGTCGATACCGTGTTGATGTATGGCTATCGTGATCAAAATGCCCAACGGGCATGTGCTATGGATGCTGCTTGGTATCCTGGACGACATCATCCAAGTGTCTGGACTGTTCGCTGGATAGTTACGTTATTTAAGGAAACAAGAAGCGTTCACCCACATATGAAACGTCAATCACGACCTGCCGCACATCAGTAGCAGACAAACTGCGCAAGAATCAGGAATCTCAAAAACGTTGGTGTTGAGAATGCTACATCAACATCGATTGCACCCGTACCATATTTCTATGCGCCAGGAATTGCATGGCGATGACTTTGAACGTTGTGTACAGTTCTGCCACTGGGCACAAGAGAAATTACGGGGGACTGACAGATTTTTTGCATGCATTCTATTTAGCGACGAAGCGTCATTCACCAACAGCGGTAACATAAACCAGCATAATATGCACTATTGTGCAACGGAAAATCCACAATGGCTGCGACAAATGGAACATCAGCGACCTTGGTGGGTTAATGTATGGTGCGGCATTATGGGAGGAAGGATAATTGGCCCCCTTTTAATCGATGGCAATCTAAATGGTGCAATGTATGCTCATTTCCTACGTAATGTTCTCCCGATGTACTACAAGATGTTTCACTGCATGACAGTATGGTGATGTACTTCCAACATGATGGATGTCCCGCACATAACTCACATGCGGTTGAAGCGGTATTGAATAGCATATTTCATGACATGTGGATTGGTCATTGAAGCACCATACGCATTGTCAATGCATGTGCGAACATTATGGAAGGCGAACTACTCGCTGTTGAGAGGGATGTCGTTACATGTATTGCCAAATGCTTTGAGGTTGATGGACATCATTTTGAGCATTTATTGCATTAATGTGGTATTTACAGGTAATCACGCTGTAACAGCATGTGTTCTCAGAAATGATAAGTTCACAAAGGTACATGTATCACATTGGAACAACCGAAATAAAATGTTCAAACATACCTACGTTCAGTATTTTAATTTAAAAAACCTACCTGTTACCAACTGTTTGTCTAAAATTGTGAGTCATATGTTTGTGACTATTACAGCACCATCTATCACAAAGCGAAAAAAGTGGTCCAACTAAAACAAATATTTCTTTATGTACTACATGAATATGTAATAAAAAATGGGGGTTCCTATTTAAAAAAAAACGTAGTTGATATCCGTATGACCTATGGCAGCGCCATCTAGCGGGCCAACCATAGCACCATCTGGTTTCCCACTTCAAGCTAGACAAGTTTCGTTCTTTGTAGTTTTTTCGTTTGATGCTTATTTCATGAGATATTTGGCCCAGTCATGATCAATGGACCTCCTTGTATATATTATATTTGATAAGATAAATGGTCCATTCATATCACATGTATATGAGAATTAGGTCACCAACCACCAAGCAGAGGAGATGCTGATTAGCAAACAGGCACATATAAGTTATGGAATATTGTATACCTTTTCGACAAAGTCCTTCAGAGTTAACAAAAAAACACATGTAACCACTTTCATCCTACTTATATGATGACTGCTTAACACCTCTACTGTTTGGCAAGTACTTAGATAACTTCATTTGCATATTCTCTTTCACCTTGGCTTTTCTTTCCCTAATAATGCAAGTGCATCAGAGAAGTTTGGTGGATGGTCCAATATACTAAAAACTGTGTGGGTTACGATAAGGCACCCTCACAAACACATTGAGAAACATCTCAACGAGCACACCCTACTGTGCTTCTGAAATGAAACTAACTAGTAAATATGAGAACTCATGTCATTGCAAAATTGAGCAATGTGTTAACATTAAGCTTTAGTTCAAATTAAGTAAAATGGCGACAGAGACTCATGGAATGTTAGCACAAGTGTACAGTGTTGAAGCTGTGAGTAAAAAGTGCATGGTTGAGGGGTTTAAATGCTTTAGAGATGAAAAAAAAGTATCAAGGATGCCCTGCATTCAAATCAGCTGTCAACAAGTACAATCCTAGACAACATCAGATGAGTGTGACAGGAGCTTGTGGCTAACTGATAGTTGCTTTGAGAATGATAGCAGAGGACAATGTAAGCACTACTGTATATGAACAGTAGAAAAAGCAGAAGAATTATACCCGGTTTGTACCGCACACACTGACAAGATGAGCATAAGCAAATTTGGAGGAAATGAATGGAGATTTCATTAACATGTCCTACTGGAATCTGCAATTTTTGTAAACCATCATTACAGAAGATGAGACCTAGTGCCACTGATACTATCTGGAGACCAATCAAACAGTCAATGGCATGGTGTTTATCGCCATTCCTGCCTCCCAAAAGAAATCAGTTGACAAAAATTCAGGACTAAAACAATGTTGATTGCCTTTTTCCAACAGCAGAGGTGTGATCCATCAGGAATTCCAAACTGAGGGTCAAGCTGTCAGCACAGAAGTTTACAAGAGAGTTTTGAAATGACTGCTACAATGCATCTGGCAGTTTTGGCCATAATTGTACTGGTGCAAACAGTGGAATTTCCTCCATGATAATGACCATTTTCACACTGCAATCCACATGCTCAACATTCTCACTCATTGCAAGATGACTGTTTATCAGCACCCTCCTTATTCTCCAGATTTGGCACTCACAGACTTCTTCTTCTTCTTCTTCTTTTTTTGTTCTGTTCCATTCCCCCACATTTCAATTATCTAAAAGGCCTATGCTTTGCAGACATCTAAAAGGCCTATGCTTTACAGACATTGCAGAAATCCAACAATGTATGACAACGATACTTGGAGCAATTCCTTCCACAAGAAGTGTCTGAGGATGTTTTTAACAGCTTTGCAACAAATTTCAGAAGTGTGTTGTAGCTAATAGTGATTACTTTGAAGGCTAATAAAGATTTTCTTTTGTAACCCTTGTTTATTTATTTTTTGTGATCCCTCGCCAAAATTTTCAGACACACCTAGTATACTATAAAAAGTAAAAAACATGTAAATGTAATATGTTATCCTAGAAGTAAGGTATATTTATGATTGGCGATAAGACCATTGCACGACTACTACATTGCACATCAATTGCTGAAAGGATGCTATTTTTATTAAGAGTATTTGACATTTGCATTGATTTATGACATGTGATAGATCTTTGTAAAGGTAAGCATAAATGAAATAATGATTGCTGGAAATGAAATTCAGGCAGTGACTTTAAGTTTAAAACGTAATGGCAGAAGATGTTCAATGCCAAGTTTCATTAGGACAAGACAGGGACTGAACCACTGGTTTCTTGATTCCTGCAAGTACTAAGGAGATGAAAATGTTTGTGGTGAAAAGTGAAGTTGATTGTAGTAAAAACATTGATATTGTTGGAGAGAACAGAAGTTTCCATTTGACAAAAGTGCTCCTTAGTTACCAGAAACTGCACAAACAATTTGCTGGTTATCACCACAATTGCAGGTATCTACAAGGGTTTACACATGAAGAGGCGTAACATTACAAAATATGTACTAGCTAAGGATAATTATTTAGGAAATAATGATGGATAGATACTTGCAATAAGAACACTCACCACTATAACTGCTCGTTGTATGTGAGTGCATTTGTGTTCATGAACAGTACACTATCATAAGTGCATTTGTTACATGCATTAGCCTTTGTGTCAGAGAAATGTATCCCCATCTCATGAGACAAGAGCATACTAGGGTATGCAACTTCATTTGGTCTCAATGTCTGGAATGTTTTATGCTGTCATTTGCTTTCTGTTTTCTGCTGTTCTTTTCATCACTGGGTATGTACTGCATCTGGCTTCTCCTTTAATCTGTTTCACATATTCTATTGTTTGTCTGTCCTCTACAATTTTTACCCTCTATTGCTCCCTCTGGCAGCAAGTTAGTTTTTCATGAATGCCATATCAGATTACCAAGCAACCTGCCCAATAATTTTTATACTTGCTGAATTAATGTCTTTCCTATAACTCTTACAGATTCCAGTTGCTCTGAAGGTGCATCAGTGATTCCTGCTGACTCATTTGACCTCAGATCATTGAATGCTCTTATCACACTCCGCAAAATGGCAAGAGTATAACTTACAAGTATTTTTGCTTGGAGCTTCAGCTGCTCCATTATACATGGACGTGTACTCTATAGAGTGTAGACCTTGGTGTAGTAGCAGAAATATCAAGTAAAGGGCCTGAAGAATCTGGAAGCTGCAACTACAGCACACGAATAACTCGAACTCATTGGTCACATTATATTTATTGCAGTGCTGTCAGAATTTTAATCAAATGCACAGTGGATGCTATTGGAAAATGCACCATAAAACCTGACTAAACAAAGCAGCCACTTGTAGTCATACTTAAAACAACATTTTTGTTTATAAGTGACATCTGAAGTACAAAACTTCCTGGCAGATTTGAAGTATGGTAAAAACATCATTTTAAGTACAGAAGACATGATTTAATTTATAGTCACAGAAACCTAAAAATAATTCTTGTCTTGTTAATAACCAAGTTGTAAATCTGCCACAGCCTTGTGTTCTAAAGTTACACTGATAAACATCGCTTCAAATCTGGTGCTCCAGTGATGTCTCAGATACTCCATAGTGGGAGATTCTTGACAGCTTGAATTAGAAAATTCAGATGACTGGTAGGCTGACCAGAATTTGTTGGGGTTTTGCAATATGAAGAGTTTTCATCAGACAGACAAGGGCAGCTTTGTGCCTGATGAATGACTCTCTCTCTCGCTCTGTCTCTCTCTCTCTCTCTCCCTCCAGCAGCTGTGAGTGCCAGTGTGTCACCCCCATCATTGACGAGCAGGTAAGTAGCTGTTTCCCTTCATTTTTTGTTTGTTATTTTTGTCTTGTTGCAATTCTTATTTTCTTTTCTTCTCTAGGCTCTTGCCAATCCCTTCTTCTATTCCAATCCAGTCTTCCCTTACCTCTGATTTACAATGTAATTGAATAGATATCTACTCACTCAGCAGCAGTAAGAGAAAACATATACAAAGATTAAGAAAATGTGCAAGCTTTTAGAGACAGTGGCTCCTTCTGGCAGAAGGGTTGAAGGGGAAGGAAGAAGGATGAAGGAAAAGGACTAGAGTTCAAAAAAGTTGCCCAAAATCCCAGGTCAGGGGAGACTTCACCAGACAGGATGATAAGGAAGGACTGATTGTTTGGTACTACACTGTACGAGGTCTTGCCCTTGACTCTGAAAGCTTGCACACTCTCTTAAGCTTTATATATGTTTTCTCCTGCCACCACTTGGTGAGTAGATCATTTATCTATCCATTTACATAACATTTTCAAAAACTGATTATTTTTGTTGATATCCCTCCTCTGATTTGTCAACTGTCATCTCACCCACTTCAAAAATTTTCAAATCTCAACTGCTATTAGAACTTCACTGTTGATTTACAGATAGTCTTACCTACTGTTTTTCCTTTAACCCTTTCACTAAAAACGTCAACTATTTCATTCATAGAATGCTTTCTTCTCTTTTTACAGGTATTTTTCAAGATATTAATTTTTTTTTAAAGTAGATAGATGTGCACTTTACTTTGACTCCTTCATTAATTTAATTAATAAGAAAGTAAATTATTTGTCAAATGATCATCAGTGACTTTATATTAAGGAACTGAATGTCACTGTTTCATAAATTGTTGAATTGACAGGTTCAATATTTAGACTCATATATGATCACTCATGAACCACTCCAAGATACAACTCAAGGCCAACTGAGCTCAGCTAAGCAGAATTCCCTGTTAATTACATTTCTGCACTATGAGGTATGCTTCTTGGGTCAGTTAATGTCTCTTTTACTCTGAATTCATTGTGAATGGTGCTTCCTTAAAAGTTAGTATTATGCAGGTTTTTAACAGGGTTGGAACTGTAACTTTTTCTATGGCTACTTACAGGTTGCCATTCATCTTCCAAAGCATTAAAGATACACAATAACCCCAGGTCCAGGCACTCCCCCCCCCTTTATAAACTATTGTATGGGAACCCTTGGAGTTTGGGCATTAATTAGTGTCACAACCAGAGCACCTGCCACTGACTGTTTGCTGCTGCAGTGCCCCCTGGACTGTGGAACCCTCAAATGTAACAAACAAATAGTTTCATTAATGTAGGGATACAAAAACTTGTAGCTATCTATTCTTGTCCTTGATTAAGTCATTAAATAACAACCTAAACATATTTACTACATGTGCTGTTAAAGTACATGCAACTTTAATCTTAATAAGAATTCTGCACACTCACAATATGTGCCCATATATGGTGAAATGAGACTTGAAATTCAGTTGGTCTGTTGCACATGTTCCTACCACCGATATCATGACCATTCATACATGGCAACCTTCACCTCATGGTCTACTGAAAACAGTTTTCCTCTGCTCACCTGTTCTTTCAGAACTGTGTAATGCTAGGTAGGACAGCAGGCAAGTTGGTTCAGAATACCCCAATGAAAACTGTTGATGAATTCGACATTTTGAGGATGCCGTAAACGGTTGCATTTTGAATATTTTTTACAATTGACTGCTGCCAATACACTGATTGCCTGTTTGATTCCAGTGCATAATGGACCATCCAGATTTTATCCCCCATTACAAATCCCCAAATTGGCTGAACACAGTTTATTTTTTGCTCACCATTGGCTGGCGTTTTCAGCAACCACCAACTGCGGAATTTCCAGAAATGCAATTGTTCAGTTATCCTTGCATACAGCACAGTTTAACTGTTGACCATCTTCTGGACATATTTTAGACATTAACAGTTGAAGGACAGTCTTTATCAATCATCCATTTGAGTTTCTCTGTGAACACTTTAGTCACAATTGACAGTCTCACACTCCCAGATGACTGAATGCAACTTATTTTGTGCTTATCACATTATCAGCACCAAACAACAACAGAAATTCAGAGCAGTTAACTGTGCATAAAATAAAGTTTGGCTGATTTTGTAGACACATTTTACACAGTTCATTCATTGACATATAGCACTGTTCATGAATCAACTAGTTTGTTTACAAACAGTCACAACTTATAGTCTCATACTTGTCCATTCATCTAGGTTGTTTTTCCACAATCTGTAACCTGTTGTTGTTGTCTTCAGTCCAGAGACTGGTTTGATGCATCTCTCCATGCTACTCTAACTTGTGCAAGCTTCTTCATTTACAAGTAACTACTCCACCCTACATCCTTCTGAATCGGCTTAGTGTATTCATCTCTTGGTCTCCCTCTATGATTTTTACCCTCCATGCTGCCCTCCAGTACTAAATTGGTGATCCCTTGATGCCTCAGAACATGTCCTACCAACTGATCCCTTCTTCTAGTCAAGTTGTGCCACAAACTTCTCTTCTCCCCAATTATATTAAATACCTCCTCATTAGTTATGTGATCTACCCATTTAATCTTCAGCATTCTTCCGTAGCACCACATTTCGAAAGCTTTTTGTCTGAACTATTTATCATCCATGTTTCACTTCCATACATGGCTACACTCCATACAAATACTTTCAGAAAAGAATTCCCGAGACTTAAATCTATACTCAGTGTTAACAAATTTCTCTTCTTCAGAAACGCATTCCTTGCCATTGCCAGTCTACATTTTATATCCTCCTCTGTAACCAATATACACTAATTTACCATTTTTTGATGTTATATCACATCACTTTAAACAGCCACAAGTTTACGGCAGATGTCAGCAATCTTCTTTGTTGTGCAATAACAAATGAAGAGTTTTGCGACACACTGGATACAAACACATATTGTTCTTTATGTGCATGATAGACAAGTTCTGTTATTTGATAGTCAGAGTGAAGTTCAAACTGATGTGGAACACTTTCACAAACAGTACAAGCTAGGCAAAGGCATTAGTTCACCCAGGAAGTTGCAAGCTGATAAATTCTAGAAAAGATGCCAAGTCCATTGTAGATTACGTACAAATAATTTCAGTTATATCCTAATCAAAATTCAAGTCTGTAGTGTGGTAGTCAACACAATATTATAATGGTGCATGCAGGAGCGTTTCATATACAGTATGCGGAATGGTTTCTCGGTTGCATTGCACACTTATTTTAAGTGGCCAGAAACCAAAGGAATTTCTCATCTACATCATACCTCCTGCTGCTGCTCATCTCAGTACCATGCTCTGCACCCTGTTGAGGCAACTAATCGATGCCACTTCCACCTTCACTGCCTGCTGGTGGGATATCCTTCTCACTACTTGGTGGAAATACAGTACTCCTCTGCCCTTTAAATGACCCATAAGGCCTCTGTTGATGTCTCAGTGTGGTATTGGGTATGGGACCAAATCCAGAGCTACATTTTCACAGAGTTGGCATAGCAGGGGGCCATGGCACTGTACTGGTTGAGCCAAAGCTGATTTTTATGACAACACAGCTCATTTGCTCTGACCATGACATCATACATGTGATGCCCATTACGGCTAACAATAATGCCTGCCATCCACCCTGGTTTTCTACTGAATTTGTGAGTCCAGACAAGGGAGCCTGAGCGATAATAAGGGTGCACTTGGTCAGGTTGAGTTCATAATGCTGGGTGCGACAGGTCATTAATGCTCATGCACATCACCCATGTCATAATACAGCCAGGCATTGACTGCCAATCAGAGTGGACCTATAAGATGCCAGGAAACAGGAAATGGCCCCCTCGGAGAGTGCTGTTAGCATGGTGTTTGCACCTGAAGTTTGAGAGTCCCTACCGGGAGCTGAATTTCCAAGTTTGATGCCAGATGTTAGGGAGTGATGGTGAGATGAACAGTTCAGTTATGTTGTCAAAACTGGTGGAATCCTGATGTTCCAAACTCAAGACAAAGTTGGAGACTATCCTATGTGGCACATCTTCCATTTCAAAAGTATTAGACGGAGCCCAGATTGTTGCAGCAGTGGTTGTGGATGATATCCAGGCCACAAGAGAAAAATGTAGATAGGGTCTACCATCAGAAGCCGTATTATGCCTTTGAACAGTCTGGCAAAGTCTAGATGTGCCTCTTCTCATGGGTGTTCCGGAGTGGGCCGTGGCAGCAAACACTGTGTTTGGACAGACTGATTTTGCAGGCATGCACTACAGTGTTAGACTGTTCATTTTAGCTGTGCATCTATCTGCAGCTAGTAAACATGATGTTTTTACACACCATTCATATGAGTCATTTGCCAGTACTAACAATGCAGCAGGCAGGGGATATGAACTCAAAACGTGTGGCTTGACGACTCTGCGCTCTGCTTCATTGGCAGCAGCAGCAGTAAGGCAAGGAGAAATAAGTTTTAAAAGCAGCATCTGAGCCTCTGAAAGTATGATCTGGGCAACTCAGCTGAACTGGTAATTACACCCTGCAAAGAAGCAGATCTGTGTGTGTTGCTCTCACTAAGGGTATGCCTTATGTTTTCATTGATGACAAAGTAAACAACCTCCTCCTTATTGAATTCCACACTGGGCTCCATCAGCAGACAGAATAAGGTATCATAGTTGGCACATCATGAGATGGGCCTGTAACAAATGTCATAATTACAACTGCTCAGAACGAGCCATCTCTGAAGCCACTGTGCTGTTCACACTGGAGTTTTGATTTTAGATGAAACAGGGTGATCAGCAGCCTGTGGACTGATAGTAAATGGAACATGGTACTACACTGAAATATGTGGAACTTTATTATCCCATAAATTATGGCAAAGGCTTCTTTCTCTATATGTGAACAGTTTAATAGCTGCTCTGCACCAGGGAGAAAATTTCGGACATGAATGTTATAGGATGCTCTGTCCCATCAGTGTCTGTATGTGACAGCACAACATCAGTATCATACTGCAGTGCCTCTGAGGCCTATATAATGCATTTTTGGGGTATAAAAGTCTATAACATAGAGTGGATTTGAAGCAGTCTTAAAGTAGTAAAGGCTTCTTGGACAGACTTGAGAACATACAGATTTAGTGCCCTTTTTTTAGCAAATGATTTAGTGGATGACATATGTGGACTGCTATGAGTATGAATTTTATTTAATCAGTTTTCCTGAGAATAGCTTGGAGTTATTCAAGATTCCAGGGAACTTCCATTGGTCGAAGATCATCTTTGTTTAATACATGTCCCAAGTATTTGACAGTAGGTTCAAAGAAAGTGCATTTAATACCATCAGCCTGGAACCCAGGGCCCGATTTAGAGGTGTGGAGGTGCTGGGCCAACAAAGGAATGGAGACCCATATCATTTTTTAAATAGGTTAAATAATTTTTATGAACTTGTAGCATGCTGCAGGGGAAAAATAGGTCCACGACTTGTTTTATAATTGAAATAAATGATTATAACTCTGTCGTTATCAGGAGAAAGAAAACTGGCATTCTACGGATCGGAGTGTGGAATGTCAGATCCCTTAATCGGGCAGGTAGGTTAGAAAATTTAAAAAGGGAAATGTATAGGTTAAAGTTAGATATAGTGGGAATTAGTGAAGTTCGGTGGCAGGAGGAACAAGACTTTTGGTCAGATGATTACAGGGTTATAAATACAAAATCAAATAGGGGTAATGCAGGAGTAGGTTTAATAATGAATAAAAAAATAGGAGTGCGGGTTAGCTACTACAAACAGCATAGTGAACACATTATTGTGGCCAAGATAGACACAAAGCCCATGCCTACTACAGTAGTACAAGTTTATATGCCAACTAGCTCTGCAGATGATGAAGAAATTGATGAAATGTATGACGAGATAAAAGAAATTATTCAGGTAGTGAAGGGAGATGAAAATTTAATAGTCATGGGTGACTGGAATTCGTCAGTAGGAAAAGGGAGAGAAGGAAACATAGTAGGTGAATATGGATTGGGGGGAAGAAATGAAAGAGGAAGCCGCCTTGTAGAATTTTGCACAGAGCATGACTTAATCATAGCTAACACTTGGTTCAAGAATCATAAAGGAAGGTTGTATACCTGGAAGAATCCTGGAGATAGTAAAAGGTATCAGATAGATTATATAATGGTAAGACAGAGATTTAGGAACCAGGTTTTAAACTGTAAGACATTTCCAGGGGCAGATGTGGATTCTGACCACAATATATTGGTTATGAACTGCAGATTGAAACTGAAGAAACTGCAAAAAGGTGGGAATTTAAGGAGACGGGACCTGGATAAACTGAAAGAACCAGAGGTTGTACAGAGTTTGAGGGAGAGCATAAGGGAACAATTGACAGGAATGGGGGAAAGAAACACAGTAGAAGAAGAATGGGTAGGTCTGAGGGATGAAGTAGTGAAGGCAGCAGAGGATCAAGTAGGTAAAAAGACGAGGGCTAATAGAAATCCTTGGGTAACAGAAGAAATATTGAATTTAATTGATGAAAGGAGAAAATATAAAAATGCAGTAAATGAAACAGGCAAAAAGGAATACAAACGTCTCAAAAATGAGATCGTCAGGAAGTGCAAAATGGCTAAGCAGGGATGGCTAGAGGACAAATGTAAGGATGTAGAGGCTTGTCTCACTAGAGGTAAGATAGATACTGCCTACAGGGAAATTAAAGAGACCTTTGGAGAGAAGAGAACCACTTGTATGAATATCAAGAGCTCAGATGGCAACCCAGTTCTAAGCAAAGAAGGGAAGGCAGAAAGGTGGAAGAAGTATATAGAGGGTTTATACAAGGGCGATGTACTTGAGGACAATATTATGGAAATGGAAGAGGATGTAGATGAAGATGAAATGGGAGATAAGATACTGCGTGAAGAGTTTGACAGAGCACTGAAAGACCTGAGTCGAAACAAGGCCCCGGGAGTAGACAACATTCCATTAGAACTACTGATGGCCTTGGGAGAGCCAGTCCTGACAAAACTCTACCATCTGGTGAGCAAGATGTATGAGACAGGAGAAATACCCACAGACTTCAAGAAGAATATAATAATTCCAATCCCAAAGAAAGCAGGTATTCACAGATGTGAAAATTACCGAACTATCAGTTTAATAAGTCACAGCTGCAAAATACTAACGCGAATTCTTTACAGACGAATGGAAAAACTAGTAGAAGCGGACCTCGGGGAAGATGAGTTTGGATTCCGTAGAAATGTTGGAACACGTGAGGCAATACTAACCTTACGACTTACCTTAGAAGAAAGATTAAGAAAAGGCAAACCTACGTTTCTAGCATTTGTAGACTTAGAGAAAGCTTTTGACAACATTAACTGGAATACTCTCTTTCAAATTCTGAAGGTGGCAGGGGTAAAATACAGGGAGCGAAAGGCTATTTACAATTTGTACAGAAACCAGATGGCAGTTATAAGAGTCGAGGGGCATGAAAGGGAAGCAGTGGTTGGGAAAGGAGTGAGACAGGGTTGTAGCCTCTCCCCGATGTTATTCAATCTGTATATTGAGCAAGCAGTAAAGGAAACAAAAGAAAAATTCGGAGTAGGTATTAAAATTCATGGAGAAGAAGTAAAAACTTTGAGGTTCGCCGATGACATTGTAATTCTGTCAGAGACAGCAAAGGACTTGGAAGAGCAGTTGAACGGAATGGACAGTGTCTTGAAAGGAGGATATAAGATGAACATCAACAAAAGCAAAACAAGGATAATGGAATGTAGTCAAATTAAATCGGGTGATGCTGAGGGGATTAGATTATGTAATGAGACACTTAAAGTAGTAAAGGAGTTTTGCTATTTAGGGAGTAAAATAACTGATACTGATGATGGTCGATGTAGAGAGGATATAAAATGTAGACTGGCAATGGCAAGGAAATCGTTTCTGAGGAAGAGAAATTTGTTAACATCGAGTATAGATTTAAGTGTCAGGAAGTCGTTTCTGAAAGTATTTGTATGGAGTGTAGCCATGTATGGAAGTGAAACATGGACGATAACCAGTTTGGACAAGAAGAGAATAGAAGCTTTCGAAATGTGGTGCTACAGAAGAATGCTGAAGATAAGGTGGGTAGATCACGTAACTAATGAGGAGGTATTGAACAGGATCGGGGAGAAGAGAAGTTTGTGGCACAACTTGACTAGAAGAAGGGATCGGTTGGTAGGACATGTTTTGAGGCATCAAGGGATCACAAATTTAGCATTGGAGGGCAGCGTGGAGGGTAAAAATCGTAGAGGGAGACCAAGAGATCAATACACTAAGCAGATTCAGAAGGATGTAGGTTGCAGTAGGTACTGGGAGATGAAGAAGCTTGCACAGGATAGAGTAGCATGGAGAGCTGCATCAAACCAGTCTCAGTACTGAAGACCACAACAACACAACAACATAAGTAGCATTAAGAAAATCTTTTTTTATTTCTTGATGGTGACTAGTTTTGGACACCTATCGCCGTTTTCAAACCATCCATATTGTAAGTGTGACAATACAGATGAAAGCCTATGAAAAGAGTTTGCCCCCACAGTGATGATCAAAGTGGCACTATTGTCGACTCAACAACAGTAAACAGACCATGTAGGAGAGACACTGAATGGACATAGGTGTCCAGAACTAGTCACCACCAAGAAATAAAAAAGATACTTCTTAATGCAACTTATGATGGCGCTACAATCATTTGTTTCAATTAAATAATTTTGTCTCTTGACTGTTTTAATAATTTATTATGAGAAAAATAATAAAATGTACAAAATAAAATACAAGAAATAAATCAAATTATGACATACTGAGCTTTTTTCAATGAAAAATTATTAGTGATTTTATTGAAATCCACCTTCTGATATGACATACTGAGCTTTTGTCAATGAAAAATTATTGGTGATTTTACTGAAATCCACCTTCTGGAGTAAAACACTCTCAATGCTGAGTAGTGACAATTCTGATATGCAGTTTTGCTTCATTGTTGTTCTCAGCCCATTTTATACAATTTTCATGTTTGAAAATTCTCCAGTGCAATTTGAGCCCATCAAAACCAAGTATGTTCTCTGTGTAATTTCAATGTTTGGGAATGTAGCTCTGAAATATTGACTGTCAAGAATTTGATAGTAGAACAGCTCTTTAAATTGGTCTTTTTGATACTCCTTTTCATAAAAATATATTGACGATGTTCTAAATTGTCTTTGTAAACTTTTACCAATTCTTCTGCAGCAGCATACAAATTTGCAGCATCCATGACCTCTAAATGATTCAGAAATCCAAACCTTGAATGGACAACACTGTATGCATGAAATCTTTCAGTGAGAGAAACACACAGCAGATCAATCATTGGGCTAAACCATGACACTTTAAATATCTCTTCTGGTGACAGGGTAGCATTAGCCTCATTTGCTTTCATATTATTGAGCAGATTCAACCTCACATTTCTTGTTCTGCTGCATTATTTTATGTACTGGTCAGTATTTGATAATCCTTTAGCTGCTGCTTTGTATTTAGCAAACTTGTCTCTCTTGGAATCAATGAATGGTTTCAATGATCACAATGTACAGCTGAGAGATTCTACAATCATTTTCGAGTCCTGCAACTCTTGTTTGTAGCATTGAATTGCTCCAAAAAAAGGCAAATAAAGTAGTTTTGAGGCCAGTCACATTTCCAAAAAAAATGTATTGCATCACTTATCACAATGCCTTCTTGCTCTATATTGGAAGATATGCTTATTAGAGCTGCTTTGATTTCAGAATAACCATTGACCATGGCTTTCACAGCTTCAGCTTGACAAGACCAGCAATACTGCTAAGCTTTTTCAATACATAAAACTGTCTGTCTTTTTTTTCCTGCAATAATTCTGCTTGCTCTTATTACAAATTTTCAATAATTCTGTGATGCCACCTGATGCAACAGCTGCATTATATTGAATACTATACACCAAATACCCATTTACTGTCTAATGTCCTCTCATGTTTTTAGGATCTTATGGACTTCTTGCTTGGTTGACATGATAAAATAATTGGTAAATTTGGGTATTTTATCTAAAGTTTCTTCAGTTTTCTTCTCACATGCTGCCTGCAATTTCCTCTTCTGGGAACCACTAGTGAATACTCAAGAGTTTAGCAATGATCACCCATGATTCCACCATAAAACAAACATTAATATTGGCCATTAAGAAAACATGCAAATGCAAAAGGAAAGCCATTAACCAGTACAGAAATAGTTGGGGAAAATCAATAACTGAGCAGAGACCAAAAATTAGCAAAATTAAACAAGATGATATATGTGAGATTGCGAGAACACACAAAGGTGTTGTGAGTGCACATAGAAAATGAAAAGAATATAAAAGCTGTGTACTAAAACCTGTTCCATTATGGGATTTATATTAGAGACCACAATATGAATATGAAAATACTTAAGTGTGTCCATACAAATTTGGAAGGACGTGATTGGTTGCACAATGTTCATAGACTCTTAGACTTAAAACAATGCAATGTGAAGGTCTCAGATTTTGGGCATTCACTGCTACAAGCACACCACAAGGCAGACACTTAATGCCACAACTGAACGTACAGGCATAAATGGCGAAAAGCAGGTATAGACAGGCATTCAGTGTTTGATTCCTCATTGTGATTTTTTTCTCTCATTATAAAATGATGGACACATATAAATAATAATATTTGATCAACTGATATTCTTGGATTATTAAAGAAATAATTTATTTTGTATTTATTTTATGCAGTAAGATACATGAATAATGGTTTGAATTCAATTGGTTCAAAAAAATAATTATTTGCATATCTACAAAGTAGTTTCATATTCCTTTCCACAATACCTTCGAGCTGGGAGTAGAGTACTATACCAATTTGCCACTGGCATACTCATGGAAATGTCAGTGGAAAATGGTGCCTGCTTATCAGGGCTACTTGGCATACTAAAGGTTTATGGAGTACATTAGTTAGACAACTGTAGTTAAATAGTTTTTTCATCTGATCTGAGTCACACTTACAATAAACTATAAAATGAAAAACGAAACAATGGAAATTCCAGGTTGGTATATCAATAAAACACACACACACACACACACACACACACACACACACACACACACACACACACACACTTATTCACACAAGCAAGCACACGTCATTGACACAACTGCCATCTCCAGCAGCTCGGACTGGGATCTGGTGTGTGTTTCCTTTTCTGACAAAGGCTGTGGCTAAAAGCTATGTGTAAGTGTCTTTTTAGTTGTGCCTGTCTGCAACTTAATGTGTCATCTTTATGGTAAATAGCAATCTATCTTTTCTTTACACAGTTTGTAAAATAAAACTTTATTAGTCGTATTAATATAAAAATTGATGAAGTAGCTGTAGTATTAATGCAGTGGTGTAGGTCAAATGAATAAAGAGTTTTTTTTTTTTTTCATTAGAATATGTGTGTGTTGTGGGGGGATCCTCTCTTGTGTAGGCCCCTGGGCTGTAGCCCCAGTTGCCCTCCCCTAAATGCAGCCATTCTGGAGCCTATCAACCAATTCATATACTTTGGCTAGGTGTTGCCCCTTGATGGCTCTTATCATGATTATGTCACCTAACAAGATAAACTCCCCATCACAACATCCTCAGATTGAGTGGTAAGATAACCCAGAGGATAGCCCATCAAAAACTGAGCACACATCAAGCATAAAAACAGGAAGAAGGTGAACTGAACTGAACTGTGAAAAAGAAAGCAAAATCGAAACAGTGAATGGTCCAAGCTCATGATGTGCAACATTGCACAAGCTTGAGTAACAAAGGCATAGTAATTATGTGGTCATGGTGTTGGGCTGCGAAGAGGAGATCCATGTTCAAATCGCCCTCATTCGCATTCCATTTTGGAAGTTTTGACTCATGAATTCCTTTGTTGTAACATAGTTCACACCCCTTTATTTGTTGCTTTTATTTCTGTGAGAGGTCTATGCGACATCTCGCCTGCTCTCACTATTCATCACCTTTACTTGTGATGGTAATATATTCTTACCACAAGACTCATATTCTATAACCAATGTGTAGTATGATAATTGCCAAGATTACAGAAGGAGAACAGACAGGTCAGTGATCAGATAGAAAACTCATAATTTTGTGAAGAAAGGGGGTGGGGGTGGAGGGCCATGAGGGGGATATAAACACATATCTCCTGCTTTGCAATCCAACACTGTGACCACACAACCACAACACCGTGATTCTTGCAGTGCACTCAGTGTTGCACATCATGAGCTTGGACCAATCACTGTTTTTATTTTACTTCTTTTTTCACAGTTCAGTACACCTTCTTCCTTTTTTCACGCTTGATCTGTGTTCAGTTTTTGACAGGCTATCCGTTGGGTCATTTTACCACTAAATCTGAGGGTTGTGTGGTGGGTAATTTCCCTTGTAAGTAGTTAATGCATCATGGAATAATGTGCACGTGATGTTGCAAATACTGTTGGAAAATCATACACGCACTTGCGATGTTGAATGGTAATCAGTTGTAATGGTTTAATCCAACACACATGTTTATCACTAGCATACCTGCTGTTCTGGCATCTAGGTGTCTGGTATGAATCAGAAAGGTCTATTTTAGAAAAAACAGTGACCACCTGCTAAATTTACCAGTAGTCCAACCAGGTGTGATATAGGATACTGAGCAGTTAATGGTGACCTTCAAATTGTGATATATACTTATGGCTCCAGAGGGTTAACCAACAATGATGATTGCCATGGCCCATTAACTTGATGTGATTGGAGTGACTAACCCTGACTCCTGTAAATTGTCATGTTGTGATTTTATCACTTCTTTTGTGGCAAACAGGATTGGACAAGTTCTGCTAAAATGTAGACTTGCCTATTGCTTGAGCAAGATGTGTGCATGGAAGTCAGTTATCCAACCTAATCCTAGTTCAAATAATTGCTATAGTTCTTGCACAATTGTTCCGACTCCCTATATGGAGTGCTTTAAAACAACAGGGTAATATTGTCTTGGATAATGAACTCATAACTAGTGAACATATCAAGACCAAAACTGTTAGTAGCTCTCAATGAAGATACTGCTAAAAATGTTAGAACACAAGCTACATTTTTGTTCCTCACTTGAAGTGTTGCCTGCATCCATAGTGGTATGACTTCTTTACTATGCATGACAGCCTGCTGCTGGAAAAGTTGCATCAGTAGCACCCCAATATGCCTGTAGGTGTCCCTATCTATCAGTAACACCACAGCCTTGATGTCTGTTTTGGTTGGCAGGAGAGCCAACACCGTGTTGCTAGAGGAGGCCGAAAGGCACGCGTTTTAGCTCACGCAGGCTGGCGTGAGGTCTGGAACAGGACAAGGAAACTAGAATTTAGAAAAATGGACGTAGTTGGTGGAATACTTAACTTTAATCCATTAATGGTGAACATCAGTCTGATGGTACATGATTCACAAGATCCATAGTAACTGGCAATGGCGCCTTACTAGGTCGTAGCAAGTGATGTAGCTGAAGGCTATGTTAAACTATCGTCTCGGCAAATGAGAGCGTAATTTGTCAGTGAACCATCGCTAGCAAAGTCAGTTGTACAACTGGGGCGAGTGCTAGGAAGTCTCTCTAGACCTGTCGTGTGGTGGTGCTCGGTCTGCAATCACTGATAGTGGCAACACGCGGGTCCGACGTATACTAACGGACCGCGGCCGATTTAAAGGCTACCACCTATCAAGTGTGGTGTCTGGCAGTGACACCACAATGTCAGTTTTGAACAGCATAAACACACCATATGCACAGCTTGTTTGGTGAATTTCATGTTGGTACAGCCCTCAGTGATATGGCAAGAACCAGTGTGTTGCCACCTGGGGCTGCAGACCAATGGCTCACGTAGACTGCTGCCAGGCAGCCTGACTTATTTTGTGTATACTACAGCTTGTACAGGACAAGGAAATTAGAATTTAGAAAAATGGACGTAGTTGCATCTGCTGAGCTACATGTGGCATTTAGCACACGACTTATTTCACTTAAACTACGAGTCTTTGATAGTAATGTTGATGGCTTTGAGTTAATGTTGACTGGCTAGAATGGGAGCAATGTTGTTCTACCCACTCCTTAACTGGAACAGCAACTAACAATGTGGGTCTTTCTCTACATGTGGAAGACAGGGAGTGACTGTCCTCAGCTATCTGCAACCTGCAACAGAAACTATTCACCCCACAAACCTCACCATCAGATGCCTGTTGTGTTGATGGCCAGCATGAAAAGATGTTAACAAATGGGATCTAAAATGCTTAAAGCTTCAGTGCATATGTCTTCATCCAGAGCTGCACTAAAAGTCTTGAATCAACACATGCATATGAAACCTTACAGCTAGGACACATGAGCTGGCATTTTCCACTGAGGCTCTGCACATCTGCAATTTAGGCTGCTTAAGATTGATCAGGGTATTTTTGACACTGATTTAGCTGCAGTCAAGTCTCTAAGATGTGCATTTGTTGTGCATAATGTGTGGACAACAAATTGCTGATGTTAGAGAAATGTAGCTCAGAAGTGTCTAGTAGTGGATGAAATTTTTGTACTATTTCATAAATAGCAGTACTTGAAGAGAGCAGTAATGTTGGTTGATGAGTTGACTCAATAATATCGTTAAAATAAAATAAAACAGAAGATCACTTAATTGCCAGCAAATTCATTGTTAGTCTCGAACATCTGTATGTATTACTTTCTAGTAAGACTATCTACACTGAACTTTATTTCCTAAGGTAAGGGAAAATACAGTGGAGGTGACAGAATTGTTTCAGATGTTTTCTGAGGTATGTGCTCTTAAAATCTTTTGCTCTGTTCAATTTTGTGCACTGAAAAAAAAAGTTATATTATTGCAAATATTAAATTATTTAGTTACAGACTTAAGAGTGTATTATCTTTTTAATCCTTTTCTTTCATCCAATTTGAGATGGATCCCGTGTGTCTGAACATTATTTCCAAGTTTTAGAAACAGTATTAATTATGTTTAAGCTGTATCTGCACAACCTTTTCAATGAACCTGGCATCTGATTTCCTACAACTTATTTTGTGTATCCCTTCCACTTTTTGATCCAACTAGTAGTTATATTTGTGTAGCCATAGTGATTTAGGTTTTATGTGCTATCACTTTAAAATGCTTGAATGGTTTGTTAACAAGGTCACATCTGATTTCTTGCCCATTTTTCTGCAAAGGTCTGTCTCTAAAGATTTCATTGTAACAGGATCTTAATCTCAAATATTCCATTTTCTCACAATTTCGAATTTTAAAAGAAGCTGAATTTCTTACTGTTCATTTATGTACTGTTTATCTACTAGTGAAAGTTAATAAATATTTTTGAAGCAAAGTACAAGGAATATTTGTCAAAGCAAAATTTATATTCTTAGATAAAGGCGAAATGTCTGTTGCACAGAAAAAGTAGCAGCAAATGTCAGTGGATTGAGTGACGGTGCAAAGGTAATGTCTAAACATGAAATCAGTAATTTATGATCTCATCAGGCAAGAAGGGTACATTTTTTTAATTGTATATCTGCATAGTAGTGACAAGGATATCCCACCAGTGGACTTCAACATATAGGTGGAATCAGTTAGTTGCCTCCATAGAGGGCAGCACATGGACATTGAGCCACACAGCACCAGAGGATAGCAGGAGGCACTACATGGATGGGCAAACCCTTTGGTTTCTCGGCCACTTTAAAAAAGTGCTCAATGTGGCTGAGAAACAATTCACATATTGTGCATGGAGCACTCCTTCACACACCATTATAGTGCTGTGTTGATTACCACTTTGAAGATGAGGACTTTGATTTGGATACAACTGAAACAATTTGTGCATTGATTATGATGGAGTTGGAATTTGTTAGCTTTCAAATCGCCGTGTGAGCTCACGCATTGCTGTACCCCAATTTATAATGTTTGTAAAGATATTCCACACCAGTTCGCACTTTAATCTAAGCACTGCATGGCTAGACTCACATATCGTGGGCATAAAGAGCAACCTGTGTTTGTATCCAGTGGCATACACATCTCTCATTTGCCATTGTAAACACGGCCATCTGCTATGAAATTGTAGCTATTAACAATTATCTGTCTTGAAAGTCTCTTCGGGTTTGCTGCCGGATCCTAAAATCAACTTGACTCGATATTTCGGCGATCCAACTGTTCGCCATCTTCAGGAAATGCTGCTTCTGCTGATGAGTCCTGCTGAGAACTGACGCCAGGTTGCAAATCAACGTCCTATATAGGCCACCGTTCAGTACACGGCACATGCGCCGCCCATCACGGTTTCTGCCTTCCAAAACAGGGAGGTGGCGCCACCCTTAGTGAAACACTGCTGACAACGATATATCGCAATCAAGGCCGCACCGAAGAACATTCAGTTTTGATGTGAGATAATACAGGATTCCATGTTTTGCTAAGAGGAAACCCATTGTCTCTGTTGATTAAATTATCAGCCAACCTAATTTCAATTGCCTCTTTATAGACACTGTTCCAAAAACCGGAAATGTTGGCAACCACAACAGTTTCCTGAAATTTCATTTTGTGTCCCTCATTTAGGCAGTGTTCTGCTACCACCGATTTTTCTGGCTGTTGTAGCCTCGTGTGACGGCGATGTTCCACATACCTATCATGCACTGTGCGAATAGAACGGCCAACTTAAGCTTTCCCACATTGACACGGGATTTTGTACACAGTGACGTACAGATAGCAGGACCCAAAGGAGTCACCTCCACGAAAAAATATGGGCCTATGATAAAGGATGCCATTAACCTGCACCACAAGTCACCTTTGCAGAATGAAGTGGTATCAGTTGAAGTCTGTGCATATTTTCCATTGCTCATATTCTGCAATTCTGCACATTGATATGTCCTTGGAGATATAAATGGGCTCTGTCTGTCTGCAGAATGTTGCTTATGGGCCATTCATTGTCCACTTCCATGTAAGCAAGAAATTCCAGAGCGAATTATTGTCTTGCTGGCAGGTCAGCAGGAAGCAACTCCCTAACATGGGTGGTATCGATAGCAATGCAGGGTGTTTCACAGGATTTTATGCACTGTGCTCACAAGCATGTCCAATGTTCTGGAAATTTCCTGTGCATTGCATGTGAGCACATCGCTGATTGATACCTCCTGCAATGTGAGATCTACTGTTTTCCTCCCACAGTCACATAGCACTTCAAAAGGAACTGCATTTTCAAATTTTGCAATCATCTTTTCCATACCCTTAGCAGACATTGGACCAATGCCTTTTTTCATATCCTCGAGTGTCAGAACTTCTGCAGGGCTACTAGCACGTGGTCACTGTTCTTGTAAAAGAGTTTTACTAGCTGTGTGTGATCCTTCATGGAGACAATCATTTTGGGCATCTCAGATGCAAACTGAGGAACAGCCATGTGCTGTGCATCTGTTGGTGTGCATATGCTGACATTTACAGTGCCATTGACTGGTAAAATTTTTGTAAAACTTTTTTGTTGCTTGGTATTTCCCCCTTGCATCAATAATATGCTGTTCAAATCTGGTGTCATTCTGAGCAGTGGTTCTCTTTCTATAGCATTTTGAAACTGGAATTTTAATTACGGATACCTTGTATTTGTTTCAGGTACAGCTGAAGATGAGGCTAGAAATCTTGAAATCAGTCATGTTGAAGTAAAACTGAAGATCATTTAATTGCAGTCTGAGGCAATTCTGGCCTTACTCTTGATTTATCATACAATTTTGTTCTCATGGTTCTGTTGGTGATTAATAGTTTGTATGCTAACTGTTTCTTCTAAATTTCAGCACTGTATGCTCATCTGATTCCTTGTCTATATAAAAGGTAGATATGTTCACAGGGTATTCCACAATAGTTACTATTAATAAATGAGCTTCAGTCCTTCATTGATAAAGTCCCAGAGCATGGATCCAAAGGCCTCAGGTTCAATCCCTGGCTAATTGTATGATTTTTATCTATCACTTCGCTTCTGGTAATTTTTTTTATGTGAAAAATACTGAACTGCACCACCATCTGGGGTCCATTTTAAACTGTAGTCCTTCTCTGACTCGGTTCAAAGGGTCAGAGGAAGGCAACAACATACCACCTCACAGCACTTTGCCTAGTAAAGAACTGTTGTGTTCAGACCAACCTTTGGGTTGATGACAGGTTTACGTATTAATAGTAGAAAATTTGTGGTGTCTAAATTATATTAAAGTTAAAGCTCTAGCGTTCAATAGCCACAGACACACTCGTTGTGATACTCAAAAGCTTGGGTTTTAATTTCACACAGCTTATGGGCTAAGAATGTTGTATTAGATATAACCTACCATCTTTTAATAATTCCAAAGATTAACTGATTGCATCTGTTTAGGTGAATTGATTATTTTGTTGGTTTCCATGTTTATACTTACCTTGATTCTAATGTCTTTCATTACCTTACAAACAACAGATGGAAAAACATTAAATATAGGGTGCACCTGCAGTTGCATAAAGCTAACTACTATGCAGTAATATCTGGTATCCCACCCCCCACACACAATAGGCTTCTTCACATAGTACTTTGAACTTAACTGTATTGCTGACTGTTAATTCTCATGTCAGAGTATAAAGAAGTTTGGAATAGTGTGTACGTAGCATATACAGGGTGTAACTGGTATAAGCATATATATTTCTGTTTGTGACTGAGGATGCTGAACTGAATAACTTTACATCAGTATTTACATCATTTTCAGATTAATAATTATAGCTCTTAGAGCTATGTGTTTTTAGGCTGGTTAGTACCTCCAAGTACGTGACAGAGAAAGTTGTTAATGCTTATTTTCCTCTGAGCAGCAGGTCAGGTGTTGAAGTATGAATGCAGGGACACAATATGATTAGTCTATGTTGACAGGCACAGTCCACTTAGTGGTGAAGTTACGGACAAGCAGAAAACATCAGGTCATTACGTTTTTGACGTGTTTGTGGGGAGACTGATGTGTGTACATATTAAGATATCACATATAAAAATATCTGTACTTATATCCATTACAACCCTATATAAAACTAAACAAAACTCCATCCAAATGGGCCTCAGAAGGCCCAACAGTACTGACTGACCGCCATGTCATCCTCAACCTATAGGCATCACTGGATGCAGATATGGAGGAGTGTGTGCTCAGCACACTGATCTCCCAGCCGTTGTCAGTTTACAAGACCAGAGCCACTAATTCTCAGTCAAGTAGCTCCTCAATTTGCCTCTCAAGGGCTGAGTGCACCCAACTTGCCAACAGCACTTGGTAGACTGGATGGCCACCCATCCAAATGCTACCCAAGCCTGACAGCCTTCACTTTGGTGATATAACAGGAACCGGTGTTACTACTATGGCAAGGCCATTTTTGGCCACACCCTGTATTTCATTTGATAAGCTCCGTGAATAAAGCAGTAAAGGTCTTTCTGTCAAAAGGCAAACACCAATATTAAGTCAGGAAACACACTGTACTGGCACAAGTCTATCAACTGTTTCTCACTTGGCATGCTAAGAATAGAATTAGTGACACTACAACAGAGATTAAATTAAAAATTAAAAATCTGGGATGAAATAACAACAACAATATGAATCTGTATAGATTGCTACTCACCACATAGAGAAGGCATGGAATGATGGACAGGCACATTTAAAAGTAGACTGTGGGATGTTATTTAGCTATCAGACAAACTCCATCATCAGAGGAAGAAACACAATACACATCTCCTTCTCTATGTGGTCAATGGCAATCTGTCCTAATTCATATCGATATTCCACAATGTCATACACTATACCACATAAAATCTTTGTGTCAGAACAACAAATGATAAACATTAACTTGATATTTCCTTTTCTTTTCTTCTTTCTTTGTTTCTTTTTCTCAGCTTATGATATATTTCCTTCATCAAGATTATTTTTCCAGAAACGAGACACTTAAGTACCAACATCAGACACACTGTAACCTGTAGATCTTTTGAAGCACTGTGATAAATAATTGAAAACTTGAAACCATTGTCAATAAATAAACAGCAAACTACAGCATTCATTCCACATTTTCCAAAACGTTCTCTGATAAGTATGTCAATAAATGGGGACCACTAACAATGTGCTTTTAATATGAATAATATTATAAAAATAATAGATTGATACTCAGCATAAAGGTGACACTCTGGGTTGCAGACAAGCACAACAAAAACTCTGTTACACACTGAGCTTCCAGTCAAAGCCATCTTCAGAAATAACACCACACACACACATTCGCACAAACAAGCACACTTCACACAAACATGGCCACTGTTTCCGGCCGCTGCACCCAGAATGCAGCTGTCACATTGAATGAAAGCAGCAGTCCAGAGTGAGGTAGGGAAGGGAGACGGACAGCAAGGTACAGATGGGAGCAGAGAAGAGCACTGTCTGATGGAGTGTGCAGGGATTAGATGATGGCAGGACAAGACTGCCAGGTGCAACATTGGGAATCTGTGAGGGAGGGAAGGGGTAGAGGAAACATGGAGCGTAAAAGGAGAGGAGCAGAGAAAGGAAAAGGACCAGTGGGTGCATTGGCAGACAGTGGGGCACAGTAAGAGTGAGGAGACATGAACTGGGAGGAGGGGCAGAAACTGTTGGGTGGAGGGTGTGGGGACAGTATGTAGAGACCGGGGTAATTTCAGAAGTGGAGAATGTGTTGTAAGGATAACTTTCATCTGCACATTTCCAAAAAGCTGGTAGTGGAAGGGAGGATCCAGATGGTCTAGTCTTTGAATCAGCCATTGAAATCAAGCATGTTATATTCAGTTACATATTGTGCCACAAGGTGGTCCACTTTGCTTTTGGTCACAGTACGACAGTGGCTGTTCATCCTCATGGACAGCTGGGTCATAGTTGTATCAACATAAAAAGCTATGGAATGATTACAGCAGAACTGGTATACGACACAGCTGCTTTCACATGTGGCCCGGTCTCTGATTGATTAGGTTAATCCTGTGACAGGCCAGACTGGAACAGGAAGTGCTGGATGGATGGACTAGTAGGTCTTGCATCCCAGTCTTGCACAGGGATATGATTCCTGTGGTAAGCCATTGCAGTTGGAAGTGGCATAGAGATGAACTGGGATGTCATGGAGGTTCGGTGGGCAATGAAAGACCACTTTAGGAGGGGGGGTGGTGGAATGAATTTGGGTAGGATAATTCTTCATTACATGTAATGGTGATAGATAATCAAAGTCTTCACAAAGGATGTACTTCAGATGTTCTAGTTTGGGGTGGTATTTGGTGATGAAGGGGGATACTCCTTTGTAGCTGGTTCTTGGGGGTGTTGGAAGGATTGGGGGGGGGGGGGGGTGAGTATACTGCACAGGAAATCTGTCCGCTGACTAAGTCTGGGGGATAGTGCCCATCTTGAAGGCCTTTGTGAGACCTTCAGCATATGGGGTGAGGAACTTCTTGTCACTGCAAATTCACTGTCCCTTGGAGGGATTTTTTGGTGTGGAAGTGATAGCAGCCATCAAAATGCATGTAATGTTAATGATGGGTGGGTTTAATGTGGACAGAGGTGTCAGAGAAGAGGAAGTCAACATCCAGAAAGGTGGCACGTTACACTGTGGAGGACCAGGTGAAATGGATGCAAGAGAAGGTTTTGAAGGAATGATGATAGGGTGTTTTGTCCCTGAGTCCAGATCATGAAGATACCATCAGTGAAACTGAATCCAACCAGGGGTTTGGGGTTTTGTGAGGCTAGGAAGGTCTCTAGATAACTCATAAACAGGTTGGCAAAGAAGGCTACCATGCAGGTGCTCATGGCTGTTCTGTGGATTTGTTTGCATACTTTCCCTTCAAAGGAGCGGTAGTTTAGTGCTAGTATAAGTTTAATAAGGTGCCTAAGGAATAAGGTTGTGGGTTTGGAGTCTGAAAGATGTTGGGGGAAGTAGTGTTCTATGCCAGGAAGATCATGGGCATGAGGGATGTTGGTGTGTAGGGTAGTGGTGTCAACAGTCAGAGTGACTGTATCAGTGGTCGCATCCATGCACAACACAGAGCTATGTGCCTGTGCGTATTGTTGCTGCAGCATCTCATACCCCAAATTCTTCCCACTGATAATGTAATTATTCCTATCAATCACATTTCCTTCCTTATTCTTGCATATTTTCACTCATTATTTTCCACACCTCCCTGTACCACATTAACTTGTGAACCTTGACCAGCTCCGCTTCCTTCTCTCTCTCATCACTTATCCCAACAAACACATACTCCCATACCTTATTTGTTTTATTCTTTATTCCAACATTTTGGTACATTTTTTACCTGTTTGTGCATGTTTGTGTGTAATTTTACATATTTTAAAGTATTTGTGCAATTTTACATATTTGTGTGTATTTTTGCACTTCCTTTTCTATTATCCAGCTCCCCTCACAATCACCTAATGCTTTCATTTGCCAATTTCCTGCATGATTTCCTGTTTCCCCAAAGCCACCTTTGCATAATTAGAACCCTGCTCCATCTTTCTGCACCAGTTCAAAAAAGTATTTCTTTCCCTGGCTGAAACCCTGTCCCACATCCTACTCCTTAAATGCTGCCTAAAACATGGAATCTATCCCCCCTCCCTCTTCCCTCCCTTCTCACTAAAATTCCTTTCTCTGGATCACACCATCACCTCTTCAGATTCTGCCAGACCCTGTCCCTCACAAACCTCGTACTGCTAAAACACATCTCCATCACAGAGGTATCACAGAACCAACTCTGTACCCTCCACAAGATACTGTTATTGGGCACTCCCTGCAACAAACATAACATTTCTGAAACTGAATCCTTTTCCCTTCAGCAACTGGAAGAGCTTACCAGACACAACCTCCATAAGTTATATAATCTGCTGACGTCTTACAATTGCCTTGGGTCACCATTGTCCAGTCCCTATCCTTCCCACAATGTTCCACTGTGCCAACACCTCATAGCACCCAGGCCTTACCTAGCTGCCTTTTTCAATTGGCCACAGCCCCCGAAACTCCCTTCCAATACTCCACTAAATCCAGAGCCAAAACAATCCCGGAATACTGTTGATAACTTTTCACCAAAATCCTCAGGTTTAAAATATAATCTAACCTCCAATATGAAAGGTAGCATCTTTATGAATGTAACTGTCAACTGTAAAATTGCCTTAGACATTGTAAATCCATATTTAAAGTCTCCATCTCACTTTTGGTAAAAACAATGTCAGTCAATCTGCCCTATACATGGCCTAGTTACCTCTTATAACAGACTAGAGCCACAGTTAAAGTTGCAAAGATTATTGCTGCTCATATAAACCGAGAGAGAGAGAGAGAGAGAGAGAGAGAGAGAGAGAGAGAGAGAGAATAACAACCACACAAGCTCAAAAAACCAGACAGTTCACAAAATTAACAAGACATTAATTGAGAACAATGCCATCGCTTTCAAGGCAGATAAAGGGAACAGTTTGGTTTTTATCAATCGAGACAATTACATTAATAAAGTACATGATTTTTTTCTGCCAATGGTGCTGTAAATTTAAATAATGATCCAAGTAACAAATTTAGTACCTTAATTAGAAAAACAGTAAAGAAGTGTGATTTCATATTTTCTCAAAAAGATGTACAACAAATTTCTGTTATGAACCTGTGCGTCCGTATCTTACATACTCAACCCAAGATCCATAAAAGTGGCATCCTGATTTGTACAATTGTCAATTATATAGATAGCCTTGCCTGTAAAGTCAGTAAAAATTAGATATACTATATAAAGAATATTACATTTTAAAGAAAACTATACTGTTAAAACTTCAGTTGAACTAACAGCCAAAATTAAAGACATCTCCTTTCCTACTAAATTTGTATCTTTTGATATAGATAATTTATTTACTAACATTCTGATTGAAGACAATATTGATCTCATTGAACAGAATCTTCTCAAGCACCAGAAAGTCAGTGTACAAGAAATTAATAAGATCATTAGCTTATTATGTCTAATACTCTCCTATAACTATTCCAAGTTCAATGATGAAATTTTTTCACAACTGAAGGGCATCGCTATGGGTAGTTGTATAATGAGTGCACTAGCTGACATTTTTGTTAACCATCTTGAAAGTCAATTCTTTAAGAAATTACCCACCACAGTTAATAAAATTTAATTCTATAATAGATACATGGATGACACATTAGTACTGTTTACAGGATCACTCAGTGGTACTGACATCATGTTAGCACAACACAGTAGTATGCACACCAACATTAATTTCAACTATGGAGTTAGAAAAACAACACACTATGAAGGTTTTGGATCTGACTATAAAAAACAACAATGGTGCTCATAGATTTGGCATCTATTGTAAGCCCATTTCCACTGAAAATGTCATCCACAATAATTCCTGCACAAATGATTGACAAAATGTTTGGTGCAAAATTATGCTGTCACAGTGCTACTGATGACATAATGCTGCAGAAAGAGGAAGAAGCTAAAACTAAATATTTATCCCTACCACATAGCAGATCTGTCTCTGAAACATTTCATAACACCAAAGTAAGAATAAATTCACATGCAACTGCTCATACACAGCATGTCACACCTGTATATTATTGGAAGGGTTACAACATTCCACATCAGTAACCTAAAAATTTTGTTTTCAGAATGCTTGAAAAAGACCACATGTTGAAACTGCAGTTGCAACAAGTAATGTTTTAACAGCAAAAAGCAGAATGATTTAATTTCAAAAGCTGCATTCTGGGTGCAGTGGCTGGAGATAGCAATAATGTGCACATGAGGTGTGTTTACTTGCACGAATGTGAGTGTGTTTCTTTTTTTTCTGAAGAAGGCCCTGGCTCGAAGTGTAACAGTGTTTTTGTTGTGCTTGTCTGCAACTCAACATGTTATCTTTATGGTGAGTAGCAATTTATCCTTTTCATAATATTATTGATCTCCAACCTGGAATTTCCATTATTTTTTTTTAATATGACATATAAGTAAGGTGGCTGGAATGAAAGTTTAAGCTCAGTCCTCTGAAATAAACTCCAGTTTCTAGACTGTGAAAGAACCAATTTTCTCCCTGATGAATTTAATTTCATTTACTGGTCAAGGTAGAATAGTGCTGAAGCTATATAAAAATATGGAGCAATATTATTGTACAATAAAATTGTGAGATTCCTTATCCATGCAATGACCCTTCTCGCTGTAAGTATGACAGACTTAAAAGGTATCCATGCACAAGGGAAAAAGTAAAGGATTTTGCCCCCTGCTCCAAAGAAGTGAATATCTTACTGAAAACAAAAGCAGTAAGTATTTATATCCTCCAGAAGCTGCTGATGGTTTGCTTTCAATAATCACACACACGAAAAAAAAAAAAATGTTTTTTAAAGTGTTACAAATTATATCTACAAAACTGCAGATGGTGGTATAGAAAGTTATAATTTCTTCCAAATGAGGCCTGTCTGGCAGTTTTCTACATTTAGCTGGCTACATCAACAACCTTATAACTTTCTAAAATGTAACTTTTCTTTTCTACCTGTTCTAGTTCTCATATTGCTGTCTTGCTACATATTTGTTTTAGCAAATGTGGGAAGTACAGTTGAAGATAAAATGTAAAAACAAGTACCTGGAAGTATGAAGAGTAGTCCATCTGTTGTTTTCATGTGCACAGGCATCCAGAAAGGACATCCAGATTTGACTCTTTCGTGTGCAAAATTAACTAAAGTTTCCACATCATTAAAATTGTATAGTCTAGCTAGTTCATAAACCTGAGGGGGTGGCAACCATATTTTGCAGATGTTGCTCATAGACAGCAACTCACTCACAGATGACCACTGGTAATAAAGAACATGCAAATACTTTATGCTGCTCTTTGGAAATAAATTCAGACACTATAAGTTACAGCAGTAAAAAAATTATATAAAATACCTGCATTTCGTCCATTTCAGTTTTATCACATATTGCTGGAGGCATCTGGTCTAAGACTGTTAAGAAAAAGGTTGTATTAAATCTTCGTGTATTGTGTGTTGGTGTGAGCCAGTTGCTCCACAGATGAAGTGCCCAAATATCTGGAACACATTCAAAATGTTTACACAGGTCCAAAAACTGACTTGGATCTTTTTTCACCTTATTCTGCCAGGTTTCTGTTTCATAGCTTGAAATATATGAAGCCCAGTATGGCACTGGAGACTGAAAATGGACATGCTTATTTTTGCACAAAAGAATTCCTGCTTCTTCAAATGTTTCTCTGATAGCTGCAATCTTTAGTGGCAGAATCTCTGGGATATATTGTGAAATGTTCATGTTTTGTGTTCTACCTCCTGCGTTTTCTTCTGTGATGGTGTATCCATTGTCTTTATACAACTGCAACCACTCCTTAGAACCATCTGAAGACTCTGCTACTCCACCAGGAAACACATAACTTCCTGGCATGAAAGGACTGGTCTTACCCCTTTTTAGCATAAGGATCTTGTAGTTGGCAGTGGATTTAGGGATTTGCTGGAATGAAGTTCGTGCAGCTATCATAATACTTGCTGCTTCTCTCCAGCTTTTTGTAGACATCTCTGGAACACGGTGAAAAAAAAGAGAAATCAGGATTTTCTTTATATAAACTATATCATAACATATAAAGACCTGTTAATTTCCATATAGATGAGATGTTGAGTCGCAGATAGACACAACAAAAGGATGGCCATACAAGTTGAGGTTTTGGCCAAAAGCCCTATTTCTATAGTAGACAACATACACACACATTCACAGAAGTACAACTCACACACATATGACCACTGTCTTTGTCTTTGTCTTTGACTTGTGCTTGCATGAATGTGTGTGTTGTCTACTTTATAAAAAGAGATGTTTTGACCAAAAAATGTATGGCATTCTTTTCATTGTTGTATGTCTGTGATTCAGTATCTCCTCTATATGAGGAGTAGCAATCTTTCCTTTTCATAATATTGTCATCATTCCAGCGCAGATTTTCCGTTGTTTGATTAAACATGTTAATTTGGGTATTATGAGTGTTGAATGATTGCAGTTACTAGTTGGCAGATTGGAAACATTTCTAAGCATTAAAGATGTGATCTGCATGATACTTCACTCACCACGATTATGAGAATTTTCTATGTTAATTGCTTAGTATAAGCACGTTATCAATAATGAGTGAGAGAGCCCATAATATAAATATGTAACAGTTGGCTGATGTAGAGAGAATATTTTTCAGTTGCATTAAAAAGAAGACCACAATGTTTGTACAGCAACAAAACTGAAACTGCTTAGATTCTATAAATGTCATGGCTTTTAGTGGAAAAGTGTTGTTGATTATACGAGGGCGGTTCAGAAAGTAACCTCCGATTGGTCACAGTGCGGGTTGTGAGGGGAGTAGCGACGCCATCTGTGCGTTCACGCACTCAACAGGTCAGTCGGCATCAAGCCGTGGTCGAGTGAACGTCGTACCTGCGCTAGTTTAGTTTTTGTGGCAGTTTGAAATGTGTGCTGCAATAGAAAACCCCGCCAAATGTGAAGTGCGTGCTGTCATAAGGTTTTTTACAGCCAAAGGATATTCTGCAGCAGCTATTCATCGTGAGCTTTGTGCCATGTACGGACCAAGAGTTATGAGTGAAGGAGTTGTCCGTGAATGGGTACGTTTATTTAAAAGTGGATGAGAAAACGTTCATGATGAAGAGAGGAGTGGTAGACCATCATTGGTGACTGACGAACTCGTTCAGACAGTTGATGCAAAAGTTCGTGAAAATCAACGTTTCTCAATGTCGGAGTTGTCTACTGGTTTTCCACAGATTTCTAAGACTCTCTTGTACAAGACAGTGACAGCAAGATTGGGTTACCATAAGTTCTGTGCACGATGGGTGCCCAAAATTCTTACCGACCACCACAAAACTCAAAGAATGGCCTCTGCATTAGACTTTCTGTCATGTTATGAGGACGAAGGAGAACCATTGTTAAACAGAATCGCGACCGGTGACGAAACCTGGATTAAGTACATGAACCCTGAGACAAAAGAACAATCAAAGATGTGGGCACATTCAAATTCGCCTACCAAACCAAGAAAAGCCTCACAAGATTTTTCTGTCAGAAAACTGATGGCAACGGTGTTTTGGGATGCCAAAGGGGTGTTGTTGGTTGAATTCATGGAACGTGGTATGACCATTAATCAAGACGTGTACTGTGAAACAATAAAAAAGTTACGACGGGCTATACAGAACAAACGCCGTGGTATGCTGACTTCCGGTATCGTTTTTTTGCACGATAACGCCCGTCCTCACTCCGCTCGCAGAACAACGGCCCTTCTTGAGTTCTTCAAGTGGGACGTTATCAACCATCCACCTTACAGCCCAGACCTGGCGCCAAGTGATTATCACCTCTTCATGCATTTGAAGAAATGGCTCGGGTCACAGCGGTTTGATGACGACGAAGAGCTCAAAGATGCGGTCACAGGCTGGCTCCAGGCACAAGCGGGTGATTTTTATGCAGAAGGAATTTCAAAGTTTGTGAAGAGATACGATAAGTGCCTCAATCGCTATGGAGACTATATAGAAAAATAGTGCAAAGATGTAGTTGTAAGATGTATATATTAAAATGTTTTTATTTAACTTGGTGTCTTTTTTTAAATCAACCGGAGGTTACTTTCTGAATGGCCCTCGTATACGCAGAAATACTGCTAATTAAAAATGGGCAGAATGGTATATTTAATATACGAAAGGGTCAAAAATTTATTGACAGTGACTATTATATTATTATCATTATCTAAATCTTGTTATGTTCACACACATACACAGCAGACAAAGATAATATTGGGGTTGCTTGTGTGTTTTGGCCCAGTATACACTGTGCGAATGCTAGGGCAGTGAGACACTGTTCAGTTAGTACCACATGACAAGCATGACAGTTTAATTTAACCAGAAAAGGAAATCCAAGGCAGCTGTAACTCTTGAAGTTAGTCTGCAAACCATCTGCTCAACTGTGTACTTAGTTTCTGAACACACTCGGAGATGTCTTGCAGTCTTCTTAGTTTTTGTATATTGTCAGACATAGTGCTGACTTCTGGTCACATAGTTTTCTTAGCACCACAGAAGTGAGGAGTTATTCTTTACTAATTTTATCAGAATTTGTAAGTCACCAAGTTCCACATTTAAAAAAGAAAAAAATGGCAGTCAGTTAGCTTTCCCTTTTTCCTCTGATATGAACAGCTACCACAGTTCTGTTACTTAACGTCCAGACTACCTACAGACACAACAGTCAATTATTAATTTTTTGTGCCAGGCGTGAGGTACAAATTATCTTGGTGTCACTAATATGAATAGCAGAAAAAGTGCAGAGCCCCTGAACTTAGGACTTACTGAATCTGATGTGAAGCTGTAATGGCACATCTTTGACATTCCTTCTGCAAGACACTAGACGAACAAGAAGGGGAGGGAGGGAGGGAGGGAGGGAGGGAGGGAGAGAGAGAGAGAGAGAGAGAGAGAGAGAGAGAGAGAGAGAGAGAGAGAGAGAGAAGAAGAATGGGGAAGAAGGCCAACAGGCTCACACAAGTCAAATGGAACAGCAAACAGGCCACCACACAAGTCAGATGAAATCTGACATGTCTGCAGCTGGCCAAGGTAGCAATGTTGTGGACAGAATGGGGTTGGCAACCAATGAGGCAGGGCAGCAACTGCAGCAGAGTGAAGGAGAAAGAAGCAGCAAATAAAACTGAAATGGAAGGTACTATGGGTAGCAGCAATGCACAGTAATCATCACCAGTAGGCAGCACATCAGTTTATAAGCCAGCTTTTGGTAGTAATAAAGCACATGTAAGTGAATTTTTACATAACTGTGAAACTGCCTTTAAATTTGTTGCTTCAGTACAGCAGGAGACACCACTCAAGTTTGTGAAGACTAGAATATTGGTTTCAGCCTGCAGTATATTACTAGTGATGGATTTATTGCCTACTTAGAAGAATGGATGGGCAATTTTAGTTGACAATTGTGAAGCTAAAATAACACGCAAGATTTCAAAGGCCAGCAGGGGTAAGACAAGCTCATTGTGGAATGGAACTCTTAAGCATCATTCTGGGATAGCAATATGGGATATAATGACAGAACTGACAGCATGTTATGAAAATTAAGCAGTGCAATATTTATTCAGGGTATCTCTCTGACGGCAGAACAGAAATGATAGTTCACTCTCAGGGTAAATAATTAATGTTAGCCAAAATTATAAAGATGGCTGTAGAAGAAGAGAGTGTCACAGTTTCTGCAAGGAAAAGATGCTATTAAAAAATGGAAATACAACATTATAGCATGAGTGTCAATAAGAATGAAAAAATGTTAGAAGTCAGCAAGTTCAATTCCATACCAAGAAAGTCAATAAAAACTATGGAAATACAACACAGCAATTTTTAAGGAAGCTGTAGAGACAGGTTGGTCATGACTTGCAAGTTGTACACTGTGTAATCTAGTGGTACACAGAGGACCCTGCAGGCAGAGTAAAGTGGTGACATTTTTCAAATGCAAGTTGCTGGGCATTACATTATAGAATACAATGAGTGCAAGTTGCTGGCATAGCACTCAAGTAATGCAGTGGGAAACTAAGCTGATGCGTAATCAGGCAGTTGCATTATGTCTCAGAGGGAAAGATTTGGAAAGATGACCACAAGATTAAAAATGAGTGTATCAAATACAGGAGCCAAGAACGAAAATGGAATACAATGCAGCCTCAATAGAAAGTGGCAAGCTAATAAGTCTGACTTGACTGGGAATTCAAAAGAATCCATGAAAATGCAATCCATCAGAAAGTATTAGGACTTGGGCAATTGAAAAACAGAGAAGATAGTGACCATTTTGATGCAAATCATTAAGGATTTGCGAGTTTGGCAATGGTTCCACATTATCAGGAGACCTTTAGATCTTCTGTTTGACAGTTTGGTTGGTCATGAATTCTTCACAAAACACAGAGCTGTGATAAATTATGCTATTGATTTATAATGATAAAGGATAAGTGTACTTCCATACAAACAGATTGAGAAAAAAGGTTGCACAAATATTTTTGAGTCTTTCTGAAACAAAAGTGAAAAGGTACAGAGTAACCTGTAGGGTTCACAGGAAAATCTGTATGTGGCAAGTCAAAACAGAACAGTTCAGGAATTGTAAAAGAAGTAAAGATGCTGAGAATCAGAACAGACTCTCATCAATAAAGAACACTACAAGTAAAAGTTGATGCTAAAGATCTAAAAGAGGTTATAGTACCAAGACAGGAATTGAGACAAAGCTTGGTGACTACAGAACAGAGAATGTGTGTAATGAGCATGTCAAATACAATGAGCAAGTTTATTTCCATGGACTGCCTGATGCTTACAGTAGAGGTGAGGCTGATGCCAGTAACGTGCAAGTAACATACTCTGGAACAGGCTGTTCTGTCCTCGACTTGCCACATACAAGTTTTCCTATGGATCATGCATCCTATTGTGTCATTTTTCATTCTCATTTCTGAAAGACACAGAAAGATTTGTGCAAACTTTTTTCCTCATTATGTTGCATCGCCAAAGGTCAATCTGTAAATTAAAAGAGAAAATTATAAATTTAAAGAGAGTAAATTAAAAGAGAATTTCCAGATGAGACATTTGAATTTTATATGTGATATGTAGTGACCCCCGCCCATGAACCATGGACCTTGCTGTTGATGGGGAGGCTTGCATGCCTCAGCGAGGCTTGCATACTGTAGGTGCAACCACAATGGAGGGGCATCTGTTGAGAGGCCAGACAAACGTGTGGGTCCTGAAGAGGGGCAGGAGCCTTATCAGTAGTTGCAGGGGCAACAGTCTGGATGATTGACTGATCTGGCCATGTTACACTAACCAAAACGACCTTGCTGTGCTGGTACTGTGAATAGCTGAAAGCAAGGGGAAACTACAGCCATGATTTTTCTGAGGCCATGCGGCTTTACTGTATGGTTAAATGATGATGGCGTCCTCTTGGATAAAATATTATGGAGGTAAAATAGTACGCCATTCAGATCTCGGGGTGAGGACTACTCAGCAGAATGTTGTTTTCAGGAAAAAGAAAACTGATATTCTACGGGTCGGAGCGTGGAATGTCAGATCCCATAATCAGGCAGGTAGGTTAGAAAATTTAAAAAGGGAAATGGATAGGTTAAAGTTAGATATAGTGGAATTAGTGAAGTTCGGTGGCAGGAGGAACAAGACTTCTGATCAGGTGAATACAGGGTTATAAATGGAAAATCAAATAGGGCTAATGCTGGAGAAGGTTTAATAATGAATAACAAAATAGGAATGTGGGTAAGCTACTACAAACAGCATAGTGAACACATTACTATGGCCAAGATAGATATGAATCCCACGCCTACCACAGTAGTACAAGTTTATATGCCAATTAGATTCACAGATGACAAAGAGATTGATGAAATATGTTGTGACAGTGCCACGAGATTTAAAAGTGCCGCTACATCAGTACGCGAACACGGCGATAGAGGCGCTCCGCAGCTCGGCCGAGCGCGGAAGCGCCACCTGGCTATGAACGGCGCCGGCCGCATATCACGGCACGGCAGTTGAGTGACAGATTCGGAGTTGGAAGCATGTAACTCGCTATTGCTCTACGTTGTATATCCACACAATTTATTAGGATTAAAGGTTATAACAAAATATATGATGAGATAAAATAAATTATTCAGATAGTGAAGGGAGACAAAAATTTAATAGTCATGGGTGATTGGAATTTAATTGTAGGGAAAAGAAGAGAAGGAAACATAGTACGTGAATATGGAATGGTGGTAAAGAATGAAAGAGGAAACCGCCTGGTAGAATTTTGCACAGAGCATAAGTTAATCATAGCTAACACCTGGTTCAAAAATCATGAAAGAAGGTTGTATACATGGAAGAAGCCTGGAAATACTGGAAGGTTTCAGATAGATTATATAATGGTAAGACAGAGATTTAGGAACCAGGTTTTAAATTGTAAGACATTTCCAGGGCAGATGTGGATTCTGACCACAGTCTATTGGTTATGAACTGTAGATTAAAACTGAAGAAATTGCAAAAAGGTGGGAATTTAAGGAGATGGGACCTGGATAAACTGACAGAACCAGAGGTTGTAGAGAGTTTCAGGGAGAGCATTAGGGAACGATTGACAAGAATGGGGGAAAGAAATACAGTAGAAGAAGAATGGGTAGCTTTGAGAGATGAAATAGTGAAGGCAGCACAGGATCAAGTGGGTAAAAAGATGAAGGCCAATAGAAATCCTTAGATAACAGAAGAGATATTGAATTTAATTGATGAAAGGAGAAAATATAAAAATGCGGTAAATGAAGCAGGCAAAAAGGAATACAAACGTCTCAAAAATGAGATTGACAGGAAGTGCAAAATGGCTAAGCAGGGATGGCTAGAGGACAAATGTAAGCATGTAGAGATGTAAATCACTAGGGGTAAGATAGATACTGCCTACAGGAAAATTAAAGAGACCTTTGGAGAAAAGAGAACCACTTGCATGAATATTAAGAGCTGAAAATGAAAGCCCAGTTCTAAGCAAAGATGGGAAAGCAGAAAGGTGGAAGGAGTATATAGAGGGTCTATACAAGGGTGATGTTCTTGAGGACAGTATTATGGAAATGGAAGAGGATGTAGATAAAGATGAAATGGGAGATATGATACTGCGTAAAGAGTTTGACAGAGCACTGAAAGACCTAAGTCGAAACAAGGCCCCAGGAGTAGACAACATTCCATTAGAACTACTGATAGCCTTTGGAGAGCCAGCCCTGACAAAACTCTTTCATCTGGCGAGCAAGATATATGAGATAGGTGAAATACCCTTAAACTTCAAGAAGAATATAATGATTCCAATCCCAAAGAAAGCAGGTGCTGACAGATGTGAAAATTACCAAACTATCAGTTTAATAAGCCATGGCTGCAAAATACGAATTCTTTACAGACAAATGGAAAAACTGGTAGAAGCCGACCTCAGGGAACATTAATTTGGATTCCGTAGAAATGGTGGAACACGTGAGGCAATACTGACCCTATGACTTATCTTAGAAAATAGATTAAGGAAAGGCAAACCCACGTTTCTAGCATTTGTAGACTTAGATAAAGCTTTTGACAATGTTGACTGGAATACTGTCTTTCAAATTCTGAAGGTGGCACGGGTAAAATACAGGGAGCGAAAGGCTATTTACAATTTGTACAGAAACCAGATGGCAGTTATAAGAGAAGAGGGGCATGAAAGGGAAGCAGTGGCTGGGAGGGTGTGAGACAGGGTTGTAGCCTATTCCTGATGTTATTCAATCTGTATATTGAGCAAGCAGTAAAGGAAACAAAAGAAAAATTTGTAGTAGGTATTAAAATTCATGGAGAAGAAATAAAAACTTTGAGGTTCGCCAATGACATTGTAAATCTGTTAGAGGTAGCAAAGTACCTGGAAGAGCAGCTGAACGGAATGGACAGTGTCTTGAAAGGAGCACGGAATGTAGTCGAATTAAATCAGGTGATGCTGAGGGAATTGGATTAGGAAATGAGACACTTAAAGTAGTAAATGAGTTTTGCTATTTGGGGAGCAAAATAACTGATGATGATCAAAGTAGAGAGGATATAAAATGTAGACTGGCAATGGCAAGGAAAGCGTTTCTGAAGAAGAGAAATTTGTTAACATCGAGTAGAGATTTAAGTGTCAGGAATTCTTTTCTGAAAGTATTTGTATGGAGTGTAGCTATGTATGGAAGTGAAATGTGGATGATAAGTAGTTTAAACAAGAAGAGAATAGAAGCTTTTGAAATGTGGTGCTACAGAAGAATGCTGAAAATTAGATGGGTAGGTATTGAACAGGATGGAGGTATTGAACAGAATTGGGGAGAAGAGAAATTTGTGGCACAACTTGACTAGAAGAAGGGATCACTTGGTAGGACATATTCTGAGGCATCAAGGGATCACCAATTTAGTATTGGATGGCAGCGTGGAGGGTAAAAATTGTAGAGGGAGACCAAGAGATGAGTACACTAAACAGATTCAGAAGGATGTAGGTTGCAGTAGGTACTGGGAGATGATGAAGCTTGAACAGGATGGAGGAGTAGCATGGAGAGCTGCATCAAACCAGTCTCTGGACTGAATACCACAACAACAACATAGTGACATGTTCCATCTGCCAGGATATAAACTATGACACACTCATAGTTTAATGCCTGAAATAAAATTGTTACTGAAATCAGAGGGATGAGCAATTTGTTCATGGCCCAATTGGATTCCATACAAACAGAAATCAGTCCTGCAACATAAATTAGACACATTAGAAGATCATGTTATAGTAACAAATACAAACGAAAGGAACTTTCCACTATTAATCATTCTCATGAAAATGGATGCTAGCAGCAGAATGAAGTAGCACATACCATTGCCTAAATGAACTCTCCCTTAATTCAGTTTACCCTTTGCCACAGTTAGATGAGGTCTCAGATGACTTTCAGAAAGCAAAATATTCCTTACCTTGGATTTATACAAGAGCTGTTACAAGTGCCAGCTAGATGAGAAGGACTGAGAAAAGTCAGCTTCAAGCAAGCTCAACAGACATTAAGGGTACAAAAGAATGTCCATTGCATGAAAGTCAGCACTGATCATGTTTAAGAAGCTCATCAGCTTGGTTCTGACAGATCTGCAGACAGATAACTGTTCAATTATCTTAATGGTGTGGTGACACACAATTGTCACTAAAAGAGCCCAATATGAGACTGGCCAAATTCCTGGAGAGACTTGAAATGCATAATTTTTAGTTGCAAGTTGACAAATGCATTTAAGCACAAAGAGGTGACTTGTTCAGGCCATGATCTGTCAATTAATGAATTAAAAGTATACACCTCAAAGTGATCAAACTTGCAGTTTGTAATGTAAGTCTTAAATTTCATGTAGGAGTATGCAATACACGGATTTTAATGTATTACTCAACACATTGTATCAAGCATTGTGTTATCATCTGAATACATTTAGTTGGTTATTCTTTCATGTTCCATCTACATCTATACTCTGCAGTGTGTAATGGAGGGTACTTTGTGCAACACTGACACATCCCAATTTTGCTGTTTCAGGTACATATGTTTTGGGGGAAGAATAACTGCTGGTAAGGCTAATTTTATCTTGATGGTTCTTTCATGGGATATTCTTTGGTTTGAAGCAATATATTTGCTGACTCTTCTAGCAGAACTTTTAACAGCAGACCACAACATTATGCAGAACGTCTCTCTTGCACATCAGCCACTGGTGTCAGCTGAGCATCTCCATAGATTAGTTGAATGATACATTTACTGAAATGATGTGTAATGAATCAGTTTATACAATATGTAAGCATGATTAGTGTCAACATTAATTAACATATTATTTCAAGTCCTACTCATGCAACTACATTTGATGTGGTGTAACAACGCTTCAGGGAAAGTGATGTGTTGCATCATGGCTATCTGAGCAATGAATTATGATTGTGACCTTTGGAAGTAATCTGCATGTTAGTTAAGTAGCCACCTGCAGTCTACATATTGTGGGAAGAATTTTTATTTCTATGTGCTTGTCCACAAATTGGAATATGGGCATAGCGTATATGCCAGATTGGGTGATGATGGCAGTCCTTCCATCAGTTGCAGCACTTGCTTATTTGGCAGTTGCTCAATAGCACCGTCATCCTGTGTAGAAGTGCACTGCGGGCCATAGAAGAGAAAATCATGACATCTTGTACGTCTACATCTGTACGCTGCAAACCACCGTGAGGTGCATGGCAGGGGTATGTCTCATTGTACCTGTTATTAGGGTTTCTTCCTTTTCCATTCACATGCGGAGTGCAGTAAGAATGATTGTTTGAATGCCTCTGTGTGTGCAGTAATTATTCTTATCTTATCCTTGCAATCCCTATGTGAGTGATATGTAGGGTGTTGCGGTATATTCCTAGAGTAATCATTTAAAGGAGGTTCTTGAAACTTAATTAGTAGACTTTCTGAGGATAGTTGTTTTCTATCTTCAAGAATTTTCCAGTTCAGTTCTTTCAGTATCTCTGTAAGACTCTCCTACAGAGTAAACAAGCTTATTACCATTCATGCTATCCTTCTCTGTATATGTTCGATATCCCCAGTTAATCCTATCTGGTACAGATCCCACACACATGAGCAATGTTCTAGAATTGGTCACACAAGTGATTTGTAAGCAATCTCCTTTGTAGACTGGTTGCGCTTCCCCATTATTGTACCAATACACTGAAGTCTACCATCTGCTTTACCAATGATTGAACCTATGTGATCATTCCACTTCACATCCTTACAAAGTGTTACAACCAGGTATTTGCATGAGCTGGCCAATTCAAATAGTGACTCATTAATATTATGGTCATAGGCTACTAATTTTTTTCTTTTTTTTTTCATTTTGTGACGTGCAAAATTTTACATTTCTGAACACGTAAAGCAAATTTCCAATCTCTGCGCTATGTTGACATCTCATCAAGATGTTAAAGATTATTTATGCAGCTTCTTTCAGATAATATTTCATTATAGATAACTGCATCATCCCCAAAGAGCCTGATTTTACTGTTAATATTGTCTGCAAGGTCATTAATATACGACATGAACAGCAAGGGTCCCAACACACTTCCCTGGAGCACACTCAAAGTTACTTCTGCAGCTGATGATGGCTCCCCATCCAAGATAACATGCTGTGTCCTCCTTGCCAAAAAGTTCTCAATCCAGTCACAAATTTCACTTGATACCCCATATCATCATACTTTTGACAGTAAACATAGGTGCAGCACTGAGTCAAATGCTTTCAGAAATCATAAAATACTGCACATAACTGGCTGCATTGATCCAAAGCTTTCAGTATGTCATGTGAGAAAAATGTGAGTTGGGTTTCATATGATTGATGTTTTCGAAATCCATGCTCATTGGCACTGAGGATGTCATTCTGTTCAAGATACCTCATTATGTAGCCAGAATACACTTATCAGGCAGAAAATTATGACCACTGACCTACTATCAATATAAACCCATCCAGACATTAGCAACGTCACCTGGCGAGGAATGATTGCTAGTGAGACACGTGCGTTGTGCGTTTAGTATCAATAAGTGTAGAATGTGTGTAGAATAGGGAAGGCGGGCAATCAATCCAAGTTTGACCGGGGGCAGATTTTCATGACCTGGAGGCTCAGCACAAGCATTTCAGAAACTGCATGACTTAGCTGGTGTTTGAGGAGTACTGTGGTGAGTGTCTTCAACACTTGGTGAACCCATGTCCAGATGTCGTGGGGTTGGGTAGCAACCCCTCATTACTTATGTCGGACATCACAGGCTGGGCACACTGGTAAAACAGGACAGGTGGTGAACTGTGGCGGAACTACCATTAGACTTTAATCCTGTGCAGAGTAAAAGTGTGGGCAGAGTAAAAGTGTGGGCAGAGTAAAAGTGTGTCTCAACACACAGTGAACCAACACTCCTAATGATCGGCCTGCGCAGCCGATGACCCATGCATGTGCCAATGTTAACACCACGACATCGGCAACTATGACTGAAATGGTCACATGACTATTATTGGACAAGGAATGCAGTGGCAAGTTCCAATTGATGTGCTGATTCCCCAACTCTCCAGATCTGAATCTGATTGAACACATCTCGGATGTGATTGAACGTAGCACCTGACCTCTTCAGCCTGTCCCAGCAATTTACGGGCATTAGGTGACTTGTGTGTGCAGATGTCAACTCCCTCCAGTGCCCTACCAAGGCCTCACTGCTTCCATACCATGATGTGTGACTGCCATTACCTGTGCCAATAGGGACATACCGGCTACTAGATATGAAGTCATAATGTTGTGGCTGATCAGTGTAGATGATGTTTGTTTAGTTAAGTCTGACAACTATGTATTGAGGCAGATGATTTGTACAGATGAGCACCATCAAAGAAAGTTCTGTAAATGTATAATATATGGTGTGATTCTGTGTTGTATTCAAAAGCATACTTTATGCATACCTTACTTAGAAACAAGAACTGATACCATTTGGTAGAACTTGGTTTCTCAAAAAAGTTGCAACAGAGACAGAGTCTGAAGATACATGGTAAAACTGAAGGTTAATTTTGTTGGTGGACTGCAATATATTCAGCCAGAGTAAATTAACAATAGTGACCAAAAATGTATTTCACAAATGGTATATCAAACGTAACACTGAACTTTTCATTAAAAACTAAATTTTTACAGGCTACAAGTTTTTAAATAAAAATTCATCCATGGATTAGGAGGAGTTGCCCTGGAGAAATGATTTTAGATTAGATTTAATACTTGTTTTGCTACCTGTGAGACATTTTAGGTTACTGGTCAAATAATCAAAAACTTTTGTTGGTGCATATTGAACTCCTTTCTGACTCATTGACAGCTTCAGTAATGTGTAATACAGGTCTTTTTTCCTCTAGAGTTGTACATGTGGACATCACTATTCTTTTCAAATTATTATGGATTCCTTATGGTAAAAATTTGTCGTGTGACTAGGGCCTCCCGTTGGGTAGACCGTTCGCCAGGTGCAAGTCTTTGGATTTGATGCCACTTCAGCGACTTGGATTGATGCCACTTCAGCGACTTGCACGTCGATGTGGATGAAATGATGATGATTAGGACAACACAACACCCAGTACCTGAGTGGAGAAAATCTCTGACCCAGACGGGAATCAAACCCGAGGCCTTAGGATTGACATTCTGACGCACTAACCAGTCAGCTATTGGGGGCAGACATTCCTTATATAGAATATTATTAGCAAATGCATGTAATGTGCTGGTGCAGCAGTTCAATACTGTTTGCATTTTTGCAATCTGTGCTTTCTAAGTGACAAGCTTCCCCAGAAAATTATTTCATTAGACACTACTGAGTGGAAATATGTAAAATATGTCAGAAGGTTGATTCATTTCTTTCCAAAACTATCAATTATGCAAAGAGCAAAAGTAGTTAAACTTAACTGATTGAGCAGCTCAGTAACATGTTTTCCAATTAAAGCTTTCATCAGTAGGTACACCCAAAAATTTGGAGCATTCAACAATGTGTACTGACTTCTGTTCATGTGCTATACATTTGTTATACAGAACTGAATATAGTGTGTCGTCTCAAAATTTTGAGAGAAATCATTTTAAGAGAACTTAATAATGCCTTGAAAAATGTCAGTAACAATGTATTCTGCTGCTTTCTCTTTAATGGGATTTATTATTAAGGAAAGGCAAACCTACGTTTCTAGCATTTGTAGACTTAGAGAAAGCTTTTGACAGTGTTGACTGGAATACTCTCTTTCAAATTCTAAAGGTGGCAGGGGTAAAATACAGAGAGCAAAGGGGTATTTACAATTTGTACAGAAACCAGATGGCAGTTATAAGAGTCGAAGGGCATGAAAGGGAAACAGTGTTTGAGAGGGGAGTGAGACAGGGTTGTAGCCTATCTCCAAAGTTATTCAATCTGTATATTGCATAAGCACTAAAGGAAACAAAAGAAAAATTTGTAGTAGGAATTAAAATCCATGGAGAAGAAATAAAAACTTTGAGGTTTCCTGATGACATTGTAATTCTGTCAAAGACAGCAAAGGACCTGGAAGAGCAGTTGAACAGAATGGACAGTGTCTTGAAAGGAGGATATAAGATGAACATCAACAAAAGCAAAACGAGGATAGTGGAATGTATTCTAAATAAATCAGGTGATGCTGAGGGAATTAGATTAGGAAATGAGACACTTAAAGTAGTAAATGAGTTTTGCTGTTTGAGGAGCAAAATAATTGATGATGGCTGAAGTAGAGAGGAACTAAAATGTAGACTGGCAATGGCAAGGAAAGCGTTTCTGAAGAAGAGAGATTTGTTAACATCAAAGTCAGGAAGTCTTTTCTGAAAGTATTTGTATTCAGTGTAGCTATGTATGGAAGTGAAACATGTGCGATAACTAGTTTAGACAAGAAGATAGTAGAAGCTTTCAAAATATGGTGCGACAGAAGAATGCTGAAGATTAGATGAGTAGAGCACATAACTAATGAGGAGGTACTAAATATAATTGCGGAAAACAGGAATTTGTGGCACAACTTGACTAGAAGAAGGTATGGGTCGGTAGGACACATTCTGAGGCATCAAGGGATCATCAATTTAGTAATGAAGGGAAGCACAGAGGGTAAAAATCATAGAGGGAGACCAAGGCATGAATACACTAAACAGATTCAGAAGGATGTAGGTTGCAGTAGTTACTCAGAGATGAAGAAGGTTGCACAGGATGGAGTAGCATGGAGAGCTGCATCAAACCAGTCTCTGGACTGAAGACCACAACAACAACGTCATCTGCAAAAAGTACCATTTCTGTTTGATGAATTTTAACTGGAAGGTCATTAACATACACTCCTGGAAATGGAAAACAGAACACATTGACACCGGTGTGTCAGACCCACCATACTTGCTCCGGACACTGCGAGAGGGCTGTACAAGCAATGATCACACGCACGGCACAGCGGACACACCAGGAACCGCGGTGTTGGCCGTCGAATGGCGCTAGCTGCGCAGCATTTGTGCACCGCCGCCGTCAGTGTCGGCCAGTTTGCCGTGGCATACGGAGCTCCATCGCAGTCTTTAACACTGGTAGCATGCCGCGACAGTGTGGACGTGAACCGTATGTGCAGTTGACGGACTTTGAGCAAGGGCGTATAGTGGGCATGCAGGAGGCCGGGTGGACGTACCGCCGAATTGCTCAACACGTGGGGCATGAGGTCTCCACAGTACATCGATGTTGTCGCCAGTGGTCGGCGGAAGGTGCACGTGCCCGTCGACCTGGGACCAGACCGCAGCAACGCACGGATGCACGCCAAGACCGTAGGATCCTACGCAGTGCCGTAGGGGACCGCACCGCCACTTCCCAGCAAATTAGGGACACTGTTGCTCCTGGGGTATTGGCGAGGACCATTCGCAACCGTCTCCATGAAGCTGGGCTACGGTCTCGCACACCGTTAGGCCGTCTTCCGCTCACGCCCCAACATCGTGCAGCCCGCCTCCAGTGGTGTCGCGACAGGCGTGAATGGAGGGACGAATGGAGACGTGTCGTCTTCAGCGATGAGAGTCGCTTCTGCCTTGGTGCCAATGATGGTCGTATGCGTGTTTGGCGCCGTGCAGGTGAGCGCTACAATCAGGACTGCATACGACCGAGGCACACAGGGCCAACACCCGGCATCATGGTGTGGGGAGCGATCTCCTACACTGGCCGTACACCACTGGTGATCGTCGAGGGGACACTGAATAGTGCACGGTACATCCAAACCGTCATCGAACCCATCGTTCTACCATTCCTAGACCGGCAAGGGAACTTGCTGTTCCAACAGGACAATGCACGTCCCCATGTATCCCGTGCCACCCAACGTGCTCTAGAAGGTGTAAGTCAACTACCCTGGCCAGCAAGATCTCCGGATCTGTCCCCCATTGAGCATGTTTGGGACTGGATGAAGCGTCGTCTCACGCGGTCTGCATGTCCAGCACGAATGCTGGTCCAACTGAGGCGCCAGGTGGAAATGGCATGGCAAGCCGTTCCACAGGACTACATCCAGCATCTCTACGATCGTCTCCATGGGAGAATAGCAGCCTGCATTGCTGCGAAAGGTGGATATACACTGTACTAGTGCCGACATTGTGCATGCTCTGTTGCCTGTGTCTATGTGCCTGTGGTTCTGTCAGTGTGATCATGTGATGTATCTGACCCCAGGAATGTGTCAATAAAGTTTCCCCTTCCTGGGACAATGAATTCACGGTGTTCTTATTTCAATTTCCAGGAATGTGTATAAGGAATAGTAGAAGATCCAAAATTGAACACTCTAGGAGTTCCTTCATGATTTCTCCTCAGTCGCTAAAATTTTCTCTCTTTTCAACATTGTTTGAATTATTCACCATAATGTTATGTATGAGTCAAACAAACTGTGTGTAAAGCCATTAGTTCCATAAAACTTAAGTTCTTCTAAAAGAGTAGCATGACCATGCAATCAAATGCCTTTGAAAGATCCCAAAAATACCAGCTGGCAATATTTTATTATTTAAGGCTTGTAATATTTGGTGAGTAAATGTATAAATAGCAATCTCAGTCAAGCAACCCTTCTGGAATCTAAGTGTGATATGCTAAGTAAATTGCTTCTACTTAAATGTGAGACTAGTCGTAAGTACATTACTTTTTCAAATATTTTGAAGAAAGATTATGGATAATAATTGTTGAGTGTGCAATTTAAATGATTATATCTACGATTCACGTAAAATAACTTCAAAGATAGAAAAAGCACATCTGCTGCTGTCATTATTCTGTACTCAGCTGTCTTCAGTTATTTTTTAATTTAATAAAACCAACTAATAATAGTCTTTAACATTTTTTGAGTGTTATTTAAAGGTGAGAAACTGAAAATTTATCAGGTTGTGGGCCCAGGTTTGTTTTAAAATGGAATTTGTAATAAAATACCTGGCCATGAGTGGACGCTCATGTAAACTTTTCAAGATGGCAGCTGAAGTGGTGAAATATCATATTCCTTTATTTGAGGGAACAAATTTCAACAACTGAGAATTCATGATGGAAACTCTTCCTGAGGAACGGGAACTTTTACTGTTTGTGCAAGCAAATTATCTCACAAAGGTGCAATTTGTGGGCGGTGAGGCAGATACACAGCATGTCGCAAAGGAAACACGACTGGCTGAATTGACTAAATAAGATTGGAAATATAAGTCTCACCTTATTCAACAGATAGCCAACAGTCACTTGAAATATGCAACAGATAAGGTAACCCCTTTTGATTTAGGGACATCTCTGTGCAATACATTTGAGAGACAACTTCCTCTGAGAAAACAGTTGTTAAGTATGAAATTCAATGCAACAAATGATATGTTAGTATATCACTTTCTTAAGTTTGATGAACTGATTAGAGATTTACTTTCGACTGGAGTTACTGTCGAAGAAACTGGCATTGTATGCCATCTACTTTTAACAATGCCTGCAGAATACAATGTAGTGGTCGCTGCAATCAAAACACTCTCAATGAAAGACTTGAAGCTGGACTTTGTGAAAAACAGGTTACTGGAAGAAGAGTCAAAGTGGAAGAGAGTCATTGGGAAAAACACAAATGAAGATACATCGCCTCCTACAGCTTTCCAAACTAAATTGTATCAGAAAAAAGGTTCTTCAGACACCAGTAAAACAAGAAATCAGCAAGTACTTCCAGGAATTCATTCAATTTTACTTGTCATTAGTGTGGAAAGCCTGGTCATAAAAAAAAGGGCTAACTGCAAAATTAAATTTCCAAACAGGAACTTGGGAACCATAAATTCAGTGGTTGTGGCTAATGTCACAGATGAAGGTCGTTTTTGTTTTGCAGCAGCAAGTGAAGCTCAATCAGTGAACAACTTAAACTGGTCCTTGGATTCTGGAGCAACAGAACATTTCATTTACAGTAAGACACCTCTCACTGATTTAAAGAAACTGGAACCACCGACTAAAGTTAGAATAACTAAGTCAGGCATTTTTCATGAGGCTAAAGTAAAAGGAGAAATTAAAGTCACTAGAGTTGTAAAAGGAAAGGAAATTCAGACAATGATCAAAAATTTTTTATCTGTGCCTGATCTTAAATATAATTTGCTGTCAGTTGGAAAATTGGAAATGAATGGTTTTAGTATCACATTTGAACAGCTCAAGGTTTAATTAAAAAGGGAAAATAAATCATTGCCACTGCAAATAGGAATGAATCTCAGCTATATGTTTTAAATTTTTTGCAACATAAAGCCCTGTCAGCAGCTTCAACTGAAGCTACTGTGATGCTGTAGCACAGCAGATTAGGCCATTTGAGTTACGATAGTGTTAAATGCCGTCAGTCACAAGTTGACGGTTAGGACTGGACACTGCAACAATCTCCACAGATGCTCAGAATGTGTCAAAAGAAAACAATTATAGCTGCCTTATAATTACACTAGGAAACACGCCACCAGACCACGTGAGTTGACCCACAGTGACCTGTATGAGCCAATCTTATCAGTATGTGCTCATGTTCGTCAATGACTTTACACGTTTCACAGTGACCTATGCACTGGAATCAAAATCAGAGATAATTCACTACCTGAAGATGTTTCACATCATGGCACAGCTCATTTCAACTTGAAGATCAGCATGTTGCAGCGTGATAATAGTCATGAATACGAGTCGAAAGAGTTGAACTAATTTTTTGAAGAAGACAGAATCCAGTTTGAGTTTACAATTAGGTATACTCCACAGCAAAATGGTGTCTTGGAGCGATTGAACAGAACTCTTATTGAGAAAGCTCATTGTATGGTACTTCAATGTAAATTTAATGAAACACTCTGGTCAGAAGCTGCTTGTACTGCTGTGTACCTACTATATAGAAGTTCTACTGCAGCTTTGGAAGGAACAGCTTTGTGTTACAATGAGAAACCTAACTTGAGTAAGCTGAGAGTATTTGGATGTATTGCTTATCTACTGGTACAAAAGGAATTGAGAACAGGGTAGTTTGACAGAAAATCTTTGAAGTGCTACTTCACTGGCTACTGTAGCAATTAGGCTACAGACTTCGGTGTGCAGAGGAAGGCAAAATAATCACAGGGAGGAACATTGTTTCCTACAAAGGAAGATTTGACTTTCAACATATACCAATTGAGGACTGGATTCCGGAATCTGCACAGGAATCATCAGAGAAGGAACACAAAGATGATAATGAAGAAGAACTCACTGAAGACAATGTTAAATCAAATGATGGAGGTCATGAAAGAATTCTCATAGCAGAATTGACCAGTGATGAAATGGAAACTGAAAATGAAGCTGTCTGACATCCTACCAGGAAGGACAACCCTCCCAAATACATATATGACTATGCTGTTCTCGCACTGAATGCTGAATCATTTGTCAATAATACACTGAAAAGCTACAAGGAAATTGCAACTCTTGAAGATAAGGAATACTGGTATAAAGCTGTGCTGGATGAAACTGACTCTGTAAAGGCAAACAAGACTTGGATCTTTGTTAAATTACCCCCTGGAAGGAAGGCCGTCAGCAGTAAGTCAGTATTCAAATTGAAGGAGGACAAGGATGGAAATATCATAAGATACAAGGCTAGACTTCGGACTAAAGGACGTTCACAGACAAAAGGATCTGACTACGAAGAAGCACATGCACCAGTGGCTTGACTTGCAACTGTTAGAATAATGCTAGTTATTGCAATCTAACAAGGACTGGGTCTGGAAAAATTTAATGTTGCCAGAGCTTTTCTTCATGGATTACTCAAGGAAGAAATATAGGTGGTTATTGCTGAAGGAATAGCTATTCCTGAAGAATTGAAAGATACAGCTGGTTTGGTTTGCAGGTCACAAAAGTCTTTATATGGCTTAAAGTAAGCACCACCATTCATATATTTCTTATCTCTATAAGATTCACTCAGTCAGAAGCAGATAAATGTCTTTATTACATGATTTTAAAGGAAGTTGTCATTTATGTTATGTTCTATGTTGATGACATTGTGATAGGAGGAAATAGTAGAGATGTAATGAACAGAGTGAAATTTAAGTTCAAGAAGAGTTTAAAGTAAAGGACCTAGGAGAGTGCTGTGGTCAACTTCTTAAGTAGATACCAAAACAATCCATCAGAAGAACTCTGGGGATGCTTGAAAAGAGTTTTGAGATTTATCAAAGGAACCACTGATATGAAACTGCATTATCAAAAAGAGAATCAAGAAGCTCTACTGGCCTATGTTGATACAAACTGGAACAAAAAGGAAGACCCAAGATCTACCTCTGGTTATCTGTTACAATTGTTTAGAAATACTGTCTGCTGGGCAATGAAAAGACAGACTAGTATTGCTTTGTCTTCTACAGAGGCAGAAAATGTAGCTCTGGCAATAGCAGCTGCTGTGTCACTTGGGCTGAAATATTTGCTGCAGGATATTCAAATTCCACTCTGCAGGTACAAGTTCGTATATTCGAGGACAGTCAGTCCTCTATGCGCTTACTGAAGAAATGGAAACATCATCGGCTGAGGCAAGTCAATGTTAAATATAACTTTGTGCATCAGCTTCACCACCACAAAATAATCACTGCCGAGCATTTATGTTTGGAGGACAGGATTGCAGACATCTTTACTAAAGGCTTACCAGCTCCTAGACTCATTGCTTTGAGAAACTTGTTGGGTCAATATGAATTTTTGTTAATGTTAAATGTAAAACTCTGAATTGAGGAAGGGTACTGAGAGTGCAATTTCAATAATTATATCTATGATTTACGTAAAATAGATAAAAGATAAAAAAAGGTCATGGTTGCTGCCATTGTTATTCTGTGCTCAGTTATCTTTAGTTATTTTTCAATGTAATAAAACTGACTAATAATAGTCTGTAACATTTTGGAGTGTTATTTAAGGGTGAGAGATTGAAAATTTAAGTCATTCTTGTAACCTTATTACATATGGTTATCTATCCAGAAAAATACCTCATGCCAGTGATGCATTACATACAACACTAAGAACATTACTTATTAAGGCAGAACAACTTTGCAGAATTCTGTCAGAAATTTCATCAGTACCATACGAGCTTTTTTTTTTAAAAAAAATCATAATTCTATTAAAAAGGATGTTAGTTCTACTTACTGTAGCTTAAAATTTCATGGAATAGAATTTTTAATACATTCTCTTGCTCCTACAGCTAAACAATTTAATCCTATTTTTGCTGCTACTTTTACAAAGTGATTGTAAAACATACTCACAACTTGTGAATTATGAGTCACAACACTGTCATTTTGTGTAATTATTATAGTATCTTGTACACTGACTGTTCTGTCTTCTGTTTCACAGTATTTCATATAATTTTAAATTTACTATTCTTATAACTAATTTCTGTCAGTATGTGCATATTTCTGGACATTTTAGTGACTTTCCTTAAAATATTACAGTATTTTATGTAGAATACAAGTGACTTGGGATCTTGACTTATTTTGGTCTTTATATATAAATTCCCGATTTCCCCTTACATGAAATTTTATGTCCCTTTAGTTATCCATGGCTTACTTTCTTTTTAATAGACTTTCTGGATAAATTATTAGAAAACCTACTTTCAAATACTGAAACAAGTTTACTACACAGTACATTGAGTATCAAATTAGCATCTCTTACTAAATTAACTTCATTTCGTACTGCTTATTCTTAAAACATTGTACCCTGTTCTCATTAATAAGCCTTATTGCTTTGTATGAACATCCCTTAGAGCTGTTAGGTGCTCAGATAGTCCACGAATAATATGGTACACATTAATTGTTTCAACCGAGAGCTGTCTATAAAAATGTTATCAATATGGATTCTGCTATCTCGCTGCAAGCAAATTGGAAAATTCGCTACAGAAATCAAACTGAAACGGACATATAATGATTCCGATTAATTTTTTCCTGTCAGAATCTTTTAAGAAATCTACACTGAAATCTCAAACAAACTACTAAGAGTTTTTTCTACTTTGACAGGTAGCTCAACAAACCACCTGGATCTTTTGTAGGAAAATTAAACACTTTTGGATTAAAGGAGATTCGCTCACACACACACACACACACACACACACACACACACACACACACACACACACACACACACACACGCCTCTACACCAACATGGTGCCAGCTGGACTAACAGTTCTGGTGCTGCATTTTGGCAGGTGGACTATGTTTTGGTGGGGTTGATATCAGGTAAGGTGGGTAGAAGGAGAGGGAGGCAGAGAGAGGGGTTGGAGGTAGGTGGCTAGCTGCATGGAGATAGGCAGCCAATTTGTACTCTAGGAATGTGGTAGGGAGACGTGGCCCATACACGGACTAGGTGTCAGAGAAGTGGGTTATGGAATGCTGAAGGTGATGCGGGGATATGAATTGGGAGGGGCCAACAGGGTACAGGAAGGGGAACTATTGGCTGGGTGGTACAGAGACAGTGGGTTACTGGAGACAGGTCAGGAAGATTAAAGGAGCAGAGTATGTATTGTAAGGATAACTACCAAATGCAGAATTCAGAGAAGTTGATGGTAGAGGGAACGGTCCAGATAGCGAAGGTTTCGAAGCAGCCATCGAAACTAAGAATGTTATGCTGTGTTGGATGTTGTGCCACTGGATGGTCAGATTTCTCCTTGATAACAGTTTGGCAGCAGCAATTCATCCTGCTGGACAGGTAATTGGTAGTTATACCAACATAAAAAGCTTTGCAGAGTTTGTAGCGGAGTTGGTATATGACAAGGCTGCTGTCACAGGTGACCCACACTCTGATGGGGTAGGATAAATATGTGACAGGACTGGAATAGGAGGTGCTGGGTGGGTGGATTGGTCAACTCTTGCACCTTGGACTGCCACAGGGATATGATACCTGTGGCAAGGGTTTGGGAGTGAAAGTGGCATAGGGATGGACTAGGATGTTGTGTAGGCTGGGTGGATGATGAAACACCATTTTAGGAGGGGTGGGAAGGATCTTGGGTAGGACATTCCTCATTTCAGGTCAGGATGAGATATAATCAAAGTCCTGCCAAAGGATATGGCTCAGTTACTCCAGTCCAGGGTAATATTGTTGATGACATGGGTGCTTCTCCATGTCTGATTCTTGAGGGTGGTGGGAGAACTGAGAATGTGTGAGAAATGGCATGGGAAATCCGTTTGTGGACTAGGTTTGGTGGATATTCCCTGTCTGTGACACTCTTCTCAGGACCTTCAGCGTACTGGGCAAGGGAGTTCTTGTCACTGCAGATACATCGTCCATGACTGACAAAGTTGTACGGTGCAGAAAGGATGGCAGCTGTTGAAATGCAGGTACTGTTGTTGGTTAATGGGTTTGATGTGGACAGAGATGTGGGTGGAGCATCAGGGAGATGGAGATCAATGGCCAGAAAGTGACTCACCAGTTAGAGGGGGACCAGCCACTCCCCAATGGCTCTTGCAGTCATGCCTACCCCTGATACCTGCCACCAATCATTCCCGTTTTCTTGGCCGGAAAACTGACTGCCTTCCTCCAAGCCACCCACCCTCAGTCCCTCTCCATGCCTCTGCCTCCCTCTCCCTCTATCAACCCACGAGAGAGAGAGAGAGAGAGAGAGAGAGAGAGAGAGAGAGTGGATGGATATGTGTGTGTGTGTGTGTGTGTGTGTGTGTGTGTGTGTGAGTGTATACCCGTCCTTTTTTCCCCCTAAGGTAAGTCTTTCCGCTCCCAGGATTGGAATGACTCCTTACCCTCTCCCTTAAAACCCACATCCTTTCGTCTTTCCCTCTCCTTCCCTCTTTCCTGATGAGGCAACAGTTTATTGCGAAAGCTTGAATTTTGTGTGTATGTTTGTGTTTGTTTGTGTGTCTGTCGACCTGCCAGCACTTTCACTTGGTAAGTCACATCATCTTTGTTTTTAGATATATTTTTCCTACGTGGAATGTTTCCCTCTGTTAAAACTAAGTGCAAAATTAGATCTGGTGTTACATTCTTTAAAGCTGAGGTCCAACCTTTCTGTTTCATGAAAATGCATTTATACTCATGTATGTTAATGTTAATTAGTTGAGAATAAAATGAATTTTAAGAAGGCAGATGGCAAAACAAGAGGGTAAGTAAAATTATCCCAGCTTGCTTCATCACAACACCCCCTCATTGGATTGACCAGATAGATAATGCAAATGGCTAACTGGGCAGTTCAATGACCACAAGTCACGCCATAATTTGGGTTTAAAATCTACACACAAAAAATATTACATAAGAAATCCTATCAAAAACTACAGGACATATATTTTTTCAAATTCCTACTTATACTAACTGGCCATATGAAAATCCCCATATGAAATATTTATATACAGTGTATTGCGTAAAATATCTACAACTTATACTTTTAATAAAAATTATGCATCTTCATCATAAGTGATGTCCTTTTTGGGTAAACGAAGATCACATTTAAAGATACATATCATTTGATACAAGTCCTGTCTTGCTTCAGATAATAAATTCTCATAGGTTGCAAAGAAATTAAATTACACTGCACATCGCAGTTCAAGTATAGATACAAAATTTCACTTGCTCAATGTTTAGTAATTCTCACAAGCACTTTCACTTTTTCAGTGAGCTTTTACACATTTTCTCACCAAGTTTGCCACACCTTCAACAGGTCCAAATGGCAATTAGTAAGGAAATGCACTGCTATCAGTTCCCTTGGAGGTGGTTGTCCTCTGCCACAGTACATGAAAAAAATGAAACAAAATATCCTACTTTAGTACATTTACTTTTACTTCTAACTAAGTCAAAAAAATTGTTTATCACTAATGGCACATGATAGTAATTACATCATAAATAAATACATTACATAGTTCTTATAACATTACAATAATTAGACCTAAATTTGACTATAGTATGAAAGGTGTGGACTAGAAAAAATTTTAAAATCAAGTGCACATTACACTCCAAAACATTACTCTAAGTCATAACTGTCTGAGACTGGTTAATCTCGAAAGACTTTTGTTTCTTCCCCATTTGCAAAATAGCAAAAGCTCAAGATGTGCATTACCTCTAGTAAAAACTCAAGATGTGCAGTAGCATAGATTTACTAATCATTACATTACGAAAAAAGAATAGAGTCACCATTACATAGCTGATTACTATCAAATCAAAATTAAGGGGATGGAAGTTGTACCAACTCATTGCCATATTTCTCTACTCAACTCTGAGCACCACTCTCATTCACCCAGAAAATTAAATCCTCACAAAATCACAAAATGTTACCAAATAGTTTACCTGTCAGAATATTCACATCAGTCTAGCACCTTAGTTATCAGTTAATCAGCAAAATTATTGTTCTTCCTTCCAGTGTTACCACTTCAAGCTCATAATTCCTCATCTACATCTACATCTACATTTACAAATATGCTCCGCTAGCCACCAAGCAGTATGTGGCAGAGGGCACAATTCATGCCAAAGTCATACTTCTCCCCCTCTGGTCCACTCATGGATCGTGTGAGGAATAAACGACTGTCTGAACGCCTCAGTACGAGCTCTAATTTCCCTTAACTTGGAGGTAATAATATATGCTCTACATCCTCGTTGAAGATCGGATTTCGGAATTTAGTGAGCAGCTCCTTCCATTTAGTGCGTCGTCTATCTGCAAGTGTGTCCCACTTCAAACTTTCTATGATATTTGTAACACTCTTGCGATGGCTAAATGTACCAGTCAAGAATCTTGCCACTCTTCTTTGGACCTTCTCAATCTCTTGAATCAGACCCAACTGGTATGGGTCCCATACAGAAGAACAATACTCTAAGACAGGATGAACTAACGTATTGTAAGCAATTTCCTTTGTTGAAGGACTGCATCGCTTCAGGATTCTACCAATAAACCACAATCTAGAGTTTGCCTTGCCCATTACTTCCATTTGAGATCATTTTGAATAGTCACGCCCAGATACTTCACAGATGTACAGATGTTACTACTTATAAAGACTGGGCATTTATTTTGTACACGTACATTAATGGGGATTTCCGCCTTGTTATACACAGTAGGTTACACTTACTAATATTAAGAGATAACTGCCAGTCATTACACCACACATTTATTTTCTGCAAATCCTCATTGATTTGTTCACAACTTTTGTGTGATACTACTTTCCTGTAGACTACAGCATCAACGGCAAACAGTCTAATGCCACTGTCAATACCATCAACCAGACTGTTTATGTAAATTGTAAAAAGCAGCGGACCTATTATGCTGACCTGGGGCACACCTGAAGTTACACTTGTTTCTGTTGAAGTCACCCCATTCAGGATAACATACTGCTCTCTGCCTGTTAGAAAACTTTCTATCCAACCGCATATGTCATCAGATAGACCATAAGCGTGCACTTTTTGGAGCAAGCAAAAGTGCGGAACTGAGTCAAACGCCTTTCAAAAGTCTAAAAATATGGCATCAACCTGGGAGCCAGTATCTAGAGCCTGTTGTGTGTAATGCACAAAGAGGGCCAGTTGTGCCTCGCATGACCGCTGTTTTCTAAAACCATGCTGGTTTCTGCAGATGAGCTTCTCAGAGTCTAGAAAGGTCATTATGTCTGAATACAAAATATGTTCCATGATTCTACAACGAATCGATGTCAGTGAAATTGGCCAGTAATTATGATCATCTGATTTACTCACCTTTTTATAGATTGCTATGACCTGGGCCTTGTTCTAGTCCCACAGAACTTTTCGCTGGTCCAGTGATCTCTGATAGATGATGGATAAGAACGGTGCTATATTTGTAGCAGAGTTAACATATAATCTTACGAGGATACTGTCTGGGCCAGAAGCCTTCCTGGCATCTATGGATCTTTACTGTTTTAGAGTCCCAGATACACTAAACACTATGTCAGCCATCCTTGCGTTTGTTCGATAAATGAAAGGGGGAATGGTGCTGCAGTCCTCTACTGTAAATGAGTTTTTGAAAGCTAGGTTTAGAATTTTGGCATTCTGTTTATCATCATCCGTTACATTACCCACACTGTCAGCAAGAGAAGGTATTGAATTATTTGTAGCGTTCATATATTTTACATACGACCAAAATTTTTTGGGGTTATTTTTAGAATCTACAGATAAAATATTGCTTTCAAATTCGTTAAAAGAATCTCACATTGACCTATTGACAGCTGCTTTCATTTCGCATAATTTCTGTTCAGAACACAAACAGAAGTTTTCAGATAACCTATAGATTCAATGATGCAGCGTTATGTGACTTGTACCTCACTAAAATATTGCTCTTTCTGTTAAACTCTCATTCCCAGCTGCAGTGTCATGAATTGCACAATATACACAGTACCCAATGTTGCCCAGTTAACAAATAGATCTTCAATACAGTTACACCACATTTGTTTGGTATACAATTATCTTTTCCATTATTCAGTCCTGTCTGTCAGCTCCATTATTTTACTTACATTTCTTACCTTGTTAGCTAGTGTAGTGCATTCTCAAAAAATGCCCCTACTGCAGAGACATGCACCCTAACCATTAAGACCCTAACATTATTCATTGTTTTATTATTTCATTATTGCTTCATTATCTAATAAATAAACACCTGCTCTGCTTATCTAATGCAAAATTGGCTCTACTGAAAAACATTCCACAGTAACAGATCCTTATGCTAAGGCAAACTTAACTCTCATTACCAATCGGACAAAATCATCACTTAGACAAATTATTATTTCACTGTATTCTAGCCTGAAGGGCAATATACATACAATTCTTGCTTACTCTTTCCACAGACATTACTCCAGGCAACTATGTTTAAAGTTGTAATTCCTTAATGTTAGAAAAGGCTGTACCATGACACACTTCTATAGGTAGATAGTTATCTCCATATACTGATTGCACTGAACACAAACACTTCTATTATATCATAATTAATAATAATATCTACTATTTAAGATGATTTTTACTGCATATTGCCTCTGCTGCTGAACTAAGGAGCTGATTACTTCAGGTGGAAATTCTTTAATCATGGTACCAATTTACTTTCTTCCATCCTCTAATGATTCCATTACTTAAAACTAACACAACATAAATAAAAACACAGCAGAAACCTTTTCTAAAATATTCATATACTAAAGCATCCTACAGTACAAAATGACATGAAATTTGAAGACGGGATGTTTCTGATTCACTTATAAACTACAGATAGGATAGGAGAAGAGTTTGACTGCCTCAGGAAATATGAAAAATGAGACAGACAGCTGGGGTAAGCATTATCGTCACATATTGAATCCAACACAGAATGTTGAACCCCTTACTTCATAATTGCACAAGAAATTAGTCTCAAATACAACGTTAATGCTGAGATCTTGAATCACCAAGAAACTGTATTTCAACAACTGTCCTGTCAATTCTACATTTAATAGCACCTCTCATTTCACACTCTTAGATAGCTTGCAAGTAGCACCAATAATTTTTATACCAGAAACATGCATTACTACTATACCCTCTGTGTTCTTAATAGATTCAAAATTTGCCTGTGAAATGCCATTCAAATCACTACCACTGTCCAGTAAACACTTAACATGTATTCCTCGTACCCTTGCTGTTATTACATGGTGCCACACTTCCTTCTTATTTACCATGTGATCTTCTTCATACAACAAATCCTCATTAATCCTTTCCCTGGAAAAAAACTATCATCTTGCTTATCAAAATGAATAACAGACCCAGTCAAATGACAGATAGCATGGTCACCTTCCTCAGTACCACTCTCAAAATCTAACTCTTCATTAGGGCTAATATTATCCTCCTTTATTCTTTCTATACTTAACACATTGCCATCACTCAAATACTTCATCCTCATCGCTACTGGATTCGTCATTTCTATCATCATTACAACTACTGTCAGAATCAGATCCACTGTCAGTTTCTCTATGCTTTAGATTTTGTACTTCTTGCACCTTTTTCTCTATTTTAGCCAATTTTGAATCTATATTTTCATTTATTTTTTCCAGTTTTTCCTCTACCACTACTGCACACTTGGTTTTTATGTCTTTTTATAAATCATTTTTATCTGGTCGATCTGGTTGTCAAGTTTAACCCTATTTTCAGCACATTGTTTCTCAAAAACCTCCACCTTCCTACTATTGTCATCACAAAGTTTCTCTCTCTCTTCTGCACAGTTACTACTCAATGTTAATTTCTCATTAGTATTATCACAATGTTTAACTACCGCATCAAACTTCTTATTTAATTCTGAAAGATTAGAGCTGACTACCTGAATCTTCTTTTTAATTTCTTCCTTCAGTTCATCCTTTAAGCAAACCATCTCAGTTCTAATGCTATCAGTTTTCTTTATTCCTAGTAATGTCTTCTTTCATACTATTTTCCACCGTACTAAAGTATTTTTTCATATTATTTCCCATCCTACTGATGTTTTTTCCACCCTACTAATGTCTTCTTTCATACTCATATTACTCAAAATTTGCCTTAACATTGCTTCCAAATTTCCATCTGCCATAAACTTTTGCCCTTGCTGACCTTTGCTACTAGATTCCTCTTCCTTAACCTTAATGATCTCATCCACTTCAGTACTGTTTTCATCCATTTCACTCTTTACAATAGGACTTTTGTCTCCATCCTTCACAATTACATTCAAGTCTGATTTATAACTACAATAGTCTACACAACCATTCCCACTTAGGTCTTTCTGTCCATTTAAAAACTTAACCTTCTACAGCTTTGTTCTCAGTCACACTGTCTTGTTAGTTAAACCCACTCATTATGTATCACTTAATACAAAACAGCTTTTGCTATTAAATTACCTTATTCTCATTCACTCTCCTTCTACTGCTCTGCTGCTGCTGCTGTTGCGGTTGTCATCTTGGTCCATCATCTGCATGGCTGTGGCAAGTTGTAATCCTCTTGGCGATGTGCCTTGTTTATCTCGGTCAGCTGTGTCCACCTGCATGCTGATTGTCTGCTCCCATACTAAGCGACTGCTTCCATAGAACCAGCTCACTGACTGGCTGCTGCACCTTCTTTGTTATGAAACCCCAGTGCTGATTGGCTGTATCATCTCTTCCATTTAAATCTGTACTGTAAATCACTCCAAGTTCACACTTCCTAGTCAACCTTCATGAGTTCTAGTTTATTGTGCCCACATACAATACTCCTCACATCGGAGTACCATATGTAGTGGTTTGCCTACTTTGTTTCTTTGTTTGTTGTCCCTGTGTCAATGTACTGGCTGAAAAAATAGAGGGTGTGCAGTAATGTCTACTATAAATGATGTAGCCGACAGATGCACAGTTGTGTTTCACAGTCTTTTACTTTCAATTTTCACAACCCCCCACCAATAATACACAGTTATATATGGCCAGTGCACTATTGTTCTAACTTCCCATAAGCCTCATTCATAGTTTCTAGGCGAACGTCCACATACTGCTAGAATAGTTTACTGTTGAACATCTACAAGCAGTAAAAACATAACCACATAATTCACATTTCTTTCAGAATAATCAGGTATGTATGGAACAGACACTGTAATTGCTTTAACACACGGCCTGTTGGTGTAACACTAATTTCACTGTTAAGTTGACGCATTGTTGTCGTTCTAACCAACACAGGTTCCTCGTCTGAAATTTGGCCGTGAACTGACCATCTCGTGACCAAAAATTGGGCCCTTATACATATTCACAATAATACACACTGAAACTACACATTGTTTGAAGTTTAATTTACAGAAATTACAATTAAAACTTAACTCATTAGATTAATAGAATACATTGAAAAATTGGTTCTTTGTAACAGTTTCTTCTACTGCAAGGGTTAAGCCAAATTATTTGTTTAAATCATGAAACTAACAAATATAGTTACACAAACAGTATGGTACTTTTGACAAAACTGTTACCATAATTACTTCAGAATTCTGGCTTTGCTAACATGTTTTTGAATAGAGCCAAATAGATCCTTTAAGATTACTATTAGTTGTTCCCCCAAATGTTTACAATTATTACAGAATTTGTATTTGTTTATACATCAACAATATAATTTAAGTTACGTAACAATTACTGATTTCACTCTATAACAAAAGATACTAACTAGTAATGGTCAAAATAAATTAGAAAATCAATTACATACATAAAACTAAGCACAAAATTAGATCTGATGTTAAATTCTTTAAAGCTGATGGCCAACCCTTCTCTTTCATAAAAATGCAGTTGTACTCACACATATCAATGGTAATTAGTTAAGAACAAAATTAATTTTAAGGAGGCACATGGCAAAACAAGAGGGGAAGTAAAATTATTCCAGCTTGCTTCGTCACAAATGCAATGCCTGTTCCACCACAGACACCGGTCATCTATGTGGGGACCTCACCATCAATAACACCAGTGCAAGATAAGAAGACTCTTTGATTGGAGGTTGAACTCCCATGAGGGGAGTATCTTTGGCACTGACAGTCTGCTGTATGCTATTGCATTGTGTACACTCATCTTGGTGCATCTCCACATTAAACAATAAAGCGTGTGTGTGGGTGTGTGTGAATTCCATTCATCTCCCCTCTGCATTTCACCGAGAATTCTGACTAGCAGTTCCTACAAGAATAACAACTCAACCCTTCCCTGTTCCCACCTCAGTAATACACAGCCTTTTATTCCACCCTGACACACCCACAGTCATTTTACTTCTTTCCTTTTGTGCCCTCTCCCCTGCACCCCCTCTCCCCCCCCCCCCCTCCTCTCTGTGCCCACCATCTAACCCCCCAACTGCACCTAGCTGCCCTGCCTTCTCCCCATCTCATGCCTGCATGCATCCACAAGCAGCACTCCACCATCCGCCACTCCTACTCTGCTATCCTTCCCCCTCCCTGTCCCAGCTCCTCCTTACCCTCACCACCCAGACTGCTTCTCCCACCATGGGTTGCTGCTTGCAGCCTGGCCTCAGTAGCCAGAGACAGTGGTCATGTGTGTGTGTGTGTGTGTGTGTGTGTGTGTGTGTGTGTGTGTGTGTGTGTGTGTGTGTGTGTGTGTGTGTGTGTGTGTGTTGTCTAATTCAGAAGGCCTTTTGGCAGAAAGCTTATTCCTTTAGCAGCCTTTTTGTTGTGCCTGTTTGTGACTCAGCATCTCAACTATATGTTGAATAGCAATCTATGCTTTTCACAATATTATCAGTTATGTATTAGGGTTTTTGTATGAAATTACTGTTTATAAGGTTTGAGAAAATCAGCATGGAAAAATAAGACTGCTTAGTAATGTATAACATAATTTACAACGTACTTGTTGAATCAAAAAATGTAACTTTAGAGTTGGAATGCACATAAATTTTAGAAATCAAAATTATTAGACAATGTAGAAGAAATTAGCACTATTTTAAAAGGAATTGAAAACACACAAGGAAAATGAGCTAGACCTCAAAGGTAAAATCTTGCAGATAAGTGTTGTTATCTGTTGCTGGGTATGGGAACTATCAAAACTGACATTGGTCTCGCCTCTAAGTATCGCTTAGGAGTGAGACCAATGTCAATTTTGCTAATTCTCATACCCAGCAACAACAGCAAAACTTTTACGTTTAAGGGTTAACCTGTTTTTCTGTGCATATTCAAATATAAGAAAATTTTGAAGAAAAAGAAATTGCATAAGAAAACAAACTGTGCCAAACACTTTGCTCTTTATTGTAAAATTTAGGTGTAACAATAAGTTTTTGTAAATTTGTAATTTTTCATTATAGTTTTATAAAAGTATCAATAATGATCATGAGTTTATCATTATGGATTGCTACATTTTCATATAACAGCTGTTGCAAGGCCGAGAGAGAGATAGGAGTTGTTTGTGAGTGCAGTTGAAGTTAGTTTTGGAGAGAGTTATTGAAGTTGGTATTATGATGTTGTAATTAATTATCCAGACCATAAAATTAGTATGAATATGGCATGGAAGAGGGGACATTACAAGATTATCTGATGTAAAAACTAGTATTTCATTCTATAGGTTGAAAATATGACCTGGGCATCTCTAAAAAACTGGCATCAAGCCAATTTCAACACATAAGTATTATTAAAAAATTCAATATATTCTTTTCATCATAATGAGATATCAGTTAATCTGCAACTTGGCTGCAGTTACTTATCTGGCTGTGGATAGGAGTAATTATATCTGAAAGTTCTATGAACAAGCTACTCGACAATAAGGTCACAGAAGAGGAGCTTCTTAAAACAAAGTATGTGAAGAGATCATGTAAATAAACTTGGGGGAAGTTTCATAGCGCCAAAATTTATTAACGAGTTTGAATGACACGGGGAGAAAAATTGGTGAATCACATGACTTAAAACTTACAGAATGTGCACAATACAAGTGTTGAACCTATTAACCAAGTTTTACAGCTTTACTACAACTATTCACTGAAATACAAGACTGAAATGGCCAAACTCTTTTTAACACTGACTGTAAGGATACTTGTCTTGCTGCAAAGTCACTCAATTCCTGACTCTTAAGTACATGATACAGCTGTGCCACCCTGCATAACTGAGAGAACAATATGTTTGTCCTCTTAGGTGTTAGTTTTGTGGCGGTGTTCGTATCGACAAACAATTCGCGGTAGAAACGGCTTACGAAGTCACCGCCACACTTTTAATAGCGGGCCGACCGGTCCGCTGGAACAGTGAACAGAAAGATGAAAACCCAAACACTCTGATTAAATAAAAGTCGGTACTTATCTTTATTAAAGAAGATACAGAAACACAGTAGTGAACTCCGTGTCTACAGAAATCTGTCTAGTTCGAGTCGGAGCGGCTAGGTCAGCGTCGGCTGACGACAAACAACAACTCTGCTGCGATGAACACACAACTGACTAGCAAGTACACAATTCGGTGGCGAGTATCCAACTGAGCGGCAAATACAGAACTGTCCTAGCGCTCGCGACTCCAGCGCTTAAGAAGCCAGAAGCCAGCGGTGGCGCGCGCAGACTTGCAGCGATTTCCTGTCTCGCTGGCGCTGCTTATGCGGACGGCGTCCTAACTTTGATGCTGCCAACCTTTTGGCAGCGGGCTCGGGTGGCATTACTGGCTAGGATATAACAGTTAGTTGCTTGGGACTGTAGAGATCTGCATAGCATTGAATGTGGCCCTGCTCAACCCATCAGATCTGTGACAGTCTTGTGATCCCTACTGATGTGAGCCATAGCATCACAAACAGCCAGCATTAAAAAGTTATTTCTAAATATAAAGCATAATTGTTCCTATACACAGAACGTAAGTGATGTAATTCCTATCTACCTTGTGTTGTTGCTATGAAACGTATTTGCTTATACAAACATGTAGTACACTTCATGTCAGCTTGATGTTTGTTGCGTGTTGTGTTCATGGTGTTGCAATATTAACTGCCAGCTGTGCAGATAATTAAAACTGGAACATTATTGAGATGAAGTTGAGGCTTCCTAAAGAACACGTGGTGTGACAACTAATGGTTATAGGCACAAACTAGATGAGTTAGAAAACAGAGCAAACTAACAGCAAAGAAATGCAGATGAAAAATTTTACATGAACACTTTTTCAGTTATTAGTTGATGGGATCCGGCACTGTGATTGTGATTAACGTTCTGCCCCTGAAGATATTGTAAAGATTTCTAGATCTTGTTCAGAAGTATGGGTAATGAGTTACATAGACAAATTTTTTTTGAGAAACAGAGTACCAATCCAATTCCTGGGTATGGAGTTGACACAAGTGAACAAGTAACAGTTCAAGCAAAGGCTGTCACAATCAAGTAATGAAATTATTTTTGAGACAGGAAACTCGGTCATCATTTATGTGGAAAGCAAAGGAGAATTCCACTCGCCTGCCACAGTATTATGAACAGTTGCATAGAGGGTTATAAAAAGAAGACAGTAATCAGTAGAACACTTTCACAAACAATATTTGGTGGGCAGAGCACTAGACTCCAGCCCTGGAGATCCTGAGTTCAATCCCAGATAGGACTGCCCAAGTCCACTCAACCTGTATCAAATGAGCACCGGGGATCTTTCCTGAGGGTAAAAGGCAGTCGGGGCACTGGACTTACACCCTATCCCCTTCTAGTGCTGTGGCAAAGAAAGGCTGTACACATTACTTACACTCAAGCCAACAGCCCTATCAGGCTTGTGCCAGACTTTAATTTTAGTGCGTTCTATTTCAGGAATAATAATATAAACATGGTAGAAGTATTAAAAAATCAACTGCAAGTATATGTGGTTTGCTTTGGGAACAATACTACAATCAGGGTGGCAGAGGTATTAATAGCATGTGTAAGTGTATATAAGTGTTCTGTTTCAGGAACAATATTATAATATTGTAACATTTCTATCAAGAGCAATTAGAAGTAAATATGTCCTCTTTCAGGAATAATATTGTGTTCATGTGGGAGTGCTCAACATAGTTTAAAACATTGCTTTTCCTTTAGTTTGAGAGTAGTATTAACAGTTATGACAGACAGTTAGGCAGACATATTAATTCAACTGTTCACCATGTACCATGGACCCCAACATGAAGATGAACCTTCAGGGATGTAAAATGACTCAAGCTATACATTAACAAAAGACAATGCAGTCATAGAAACTTAATCTATTCACTGTATTAAAAGTAAGCTATCACTATTCTCCTCAATGCTATTCACACATATTGGGTAATATTAAGCAAGTACAGAAAACGATATTTTGACAAATGCTGCGGCATCTTCAGTTATCTTAAATTGTTGCTGTTTATCTGCTGTTGGTAACTTAATAGTTACTTGATTACACAAAATAGGTAACTGCACCTGTAAATAGTGAGTGTTAACTACACAACAAAATCCACTACTTACCATGTAGTTAAAAGAACTTTTCAATCCTTGAATCTATGTATTCAGATAATTTTTGGAAAGAGCAGTTAACAGAGAGTGTTTTTTATTTTCTTCTAAATTAGTAGGTAATCCCAGTTTTCTTTTGTTTTACATTAAGAACCTGACAAATACATTTGTACCAGTGTGCATACCTCTACTCTGTACGAAGAGAAGGAGGCAAAGGCTACTAGAAAATTATTTTTACGCCTTACACTGTGGTTATATAGATCACAGATGATTTGAAACTGATTTTTATTGTCATTTACATAAACCATTAACGGGAGTCAGATGGTTGTTGGGTTCAAAATTTTTTATTTTTATTTTTTGCACCTCTTTTGTTACGCATATATTTGGGTTTAAATTGATACCAAATTTATTAATTTATGTTGAGTGGTTTCATTTTACAAGCATTTTAGTAACACCCTACAACACACACTTTTCATAAACTCAACCTTCTTTTTACTTGCTAGTGACTACTTGTTATAGTACAGCTGTTTGAAATCATAGTTGGTAACACTGATTAAATACTGTTGGCAACAATGATGAAAACAGCTGCCAGTCTACTTTGCTGTTTTCAGTTCTTTGTTTTGTGAAGTTTGTTTACGATATTCATATTTCAGTGTTTAGATCCCAGCAAATAAGTTTATATTATGTAAAAATGCCATGAATACAAAACAAGAAAAGAAAACGTGAGTTCAGTGGGGGGGGGGGGGGGGGGATGTAACCAAAAACAGTTTTTGGTGGGGGGAGATGTAGCCAAAAACAGTGTTTGCATCGTGGTGAATCTGAAGTGGAAGTTCATTGTGAAGGTGAGCCTAGGCCTAGTACTAGTACTGAAGCTGCTTGTGCTTCTAAAACAAGCTCTTCTTCTAAGAAGCTTACCCATAACTTGGCTAAATATGTGATATATGGAAAAGAAGAAGGTTGCTATGATGTCTTTAATATCAACAGATTAGGTAGCCTAGTTAGCCAAATTGCAGTGAGCGTAAAATGTAAAGGATCCCTTACCGTCTCTACTGGAACCAGGCTAGGCTTACAAGTACCAATAGTAATAAAGTGCAGTGACTGTTCTTTTGAAGTGTCCATTACTATTTCTCCATGCTTACCAGACACTAAACAATCAGAAGTGAGTGTCTGATTAGCCTACACATCCTGATAAATTGGAAAAGGTGAAGAAGCGGCGAAAACTTTCTGCGGTGTAATGAACTTTCCGACTCCACCAGCTTTCAAATATTACAATAAGATGCTTTGAGATGCTGCAAAGGAGGTCTGTGAAGAGAGTATGAAGGCTGCTGTTGAAGAAAGTGTTGGTGAAAACAATGGTAATAGAGACTTGACAGCAATATTTGACGGATCGTGGCAATGTAGGGGCCACACTTCACTCAATGGAATTGTAACTGCAACAGCAGAAAATACAGGCAAGGTAATTGGTGTTTAAATTTTATCCAAGTATTGCAGATGCGAAAATAGAATGACCAACAATCATGATGCTGATTGCCTAGCTAACTACTCTGGAGTAAGTGGAGGAATGGAGGTAAAAGGATTGTGGAAATGTTCCAAGAATCGCTGCCGAAATACGGAGTGCGGTACAAGTATTATTTAGGAGACAGGGACAGTGCTTCTTACCCCAAGGTTTGTGAGGCCAAACCATATGGTCACAACTTCTCAATTGAGAAATTGGAATGTTATGGTCATGTCCAGTAGCGGATTGGTAGTTGCCTCAGGAAATTGAAACAGAAACTTGGGAAAACAAAACTTCCGAATGGCAAAACCATCGGGGGTCGTGGCTGCCTACCTATAAGAAGGAATGCTACAAAAACTCTAAAGAACATGAAGGCAGCGGTCTGGGCAGATTTTTTTTATTTGACGGCTACCAACGAAGACACATCTGGACACAGACTATGCCCCAAAGGTGAGACAAGTAGATGCAAATTCCAAAAAGCCCAAGAGAAAAATGAGCCTTATGACCACAATGACCACACTCATCTTCCTTTCGCTGTCATGGAACAAATAAAACCCATATTTAGAGACTTGGCCCATCCTGACCTCTTGAGAAAGTGCCTACATGGTGGAAAGCAAAATCCGTCAGAGTCGTTCAACAATGTTGTATGGTCATGGCTATCAAAAGCAACTTTTATTTTGATGACTACATTTCAGTTGGGAGTGTACAAAGCTATTACAAGTTTCAATGAAGGAAATTTAGCAAAGTGTAAAATTTTGAGTCATTTAGGCATATCTCCAGGCAAGAACTGTGTCAAGCTTTTGAAAAAGGAAGATGAACTTCGGATTAAAAAAGCGGACAAATCTGTCACAGAAATTGAGAAAAAGTGTTGCCAGGCCACACAGCAAGCAAGAAGAAAGATTGAGGACCAGTCTGAAGAACTAGAAGATCCAGGTAGACCTTCATACGAAGATGGAATGCAATAAAGTAAGAATAAAATCATTGTTTAATAGTCTTATCTTTATTTGCATTTCCCCGGCAACTGTGTTTTTCAATGGTTAGGAACATTTTTCTTGACTACTATTAATGTTATCAACATGATTTTTTAAAAATTGTTCCTTATTTGTTAGTTGTTGATTTAAACTGAGGAAATATGAATATCTTTTAAAGAACTATGGTATAAATTTAATTAAAGTAAAAAAATTGCAGTTTTTATGGCTACTTTAAAAAAACATTTTTTTAAAATACAAATTTTTGCTATTTTTAAGACTTATCAGTTTAAAATGAAGATAAAGATATAAGGAACACAACAAAACAAATCATGATAGTATGTCAGTTGGTTAGAGAGAAAAATGTTCTTACAATCATATAATTTAACATGGCTGAGATAGAACCATCCGACTCCCCTTAAGGAGAAAATATACTGTGAAGTGAGTATAAGAATTTGAAGCTGCTTGAAAAGGCATTTGCAAGGTTTATGATTATCCTTTTTTACACAGGTTTTTTTACATCTTACTTCTGCTGTACAAACACTTTATTTATTTTAGTTTCACTGCCCCAGAATATCATTCCATGGGACAAAAACTTGTGAAAATATACAAAATAAATCAACACTCTCGTCTTTGGTTCAACAAAATGAGAGATGCTTCTAAGGGCAAAACATGTTGAACTGAGCTTCTCTATTAGTTTAAATTCATGTTGACTCCATTTTAACTTGTTACCGGCTTAAACCTCAAGACATTTAACACACAGTGTTTCATTTAGTGTGTGGCCATTAGTGTCTGCTTCTGATGCTAGCCCTCAGTTTTGTTCATTTCAAATCATATACTAAGAGTTGTTATGAGATTAAGATGTTAACTGTTAGCTGTGGACCACTTATAGGCTTGTTCAGTTATCATCTGAGCTGTATCTGATCAGCAAATATTACAGTTTTTTAACTCCCTTTACAATCATTGGATAATCATTAACATAAGTGAAGAACAAGAGTGGAACTGTTAGTCATTCTTCTCTCTAATGTCTTGACCCCTTCCATCCCCCTCCAAATCCCTTCAACTCCCCCCCTCCACCCAGATTTGATGTTATTTTCATGATAGTTTTTCAATAAGATGCACTGCTTCCTGTTAAGAAAGTAAGATTTCACCCATGCAAGACAGATGTTATTAATAACGAAACCTTTAGTTTGCCATTATGGTCCAGCCAATTAAAGGCTTAGGTAATGTTACAAAATATATCATCAGTTTAGCTCCACTAGGATTCTGTTTATGAGATATTGCATGTCTTTCTCTGTAGTTAAAACTTTACAAAATCTAATGCGAGAGGAAGTTAACAAATTCATGTGAAAAAGTTGGTCAGTATTTCATCATAGCCTACTTTCTTAAAACATTTTGAAAAGATTGGAAGGAGTGTAATGCATCTGAAATTAGAAGCACAGTAGCAGGATACTTACAGAATTAGTTAGTACAAATATGATTCAAATACTGTTCAGTTTGGTCCGTACTGGAAGTACAGATAACTATTCTTTTAGTGTATTAAATGAAGAGATACAAAAACTCTCATAAGTAAAAAGGGCGAATTGTTAATCCCATTGCAATGCTGTGAAATATCAGACTGGTAGATTTAGTATTTCTAACAGAACAGAGTATTTCTCCACAGATACAAGCTGAACCAGCCCAAGGAGGTAGGGAGTGACTACACATCCAAAACACTCCAATAGTAAGACAAAAACAATTTGAAACATTGTTAAATAAGAAACAAATAAAAATAGCAACCCAAATGAAACTGAGACCCCAGAAAATAGCTCTAGTTGAAATTGTGGCACTTTCAGATTATTGGCCACTTCCTCACAATGGCAGCAAATGTTGCATCCATTAATAAACAACTACATACAGATGCATTAGATTTAGTTGTGCAATCACTACATGCACTATCAACATTAGTTTGAAAAATACAACCCCCTGGGCAGGCTGTCCGGTGCTGTCCCATGGGAGACAGGTGCCCACAAATGCTCATCAGCTCTCCCATGGACAGGTGCAGGTGGGCTAGGCTACCCACCACATAGTCTGGTTTCACCATGCTCTGTTGTGCACAAGCCACTTGGTCTCCTCTGCCTGTGGGCACTTAGCCAGGGCAATAGGATCACACAGGCTACAGCTTGGTTCATTGACTGCCCTCATGTCAGCTGTTTGTCTGTGTCTGCAGGCATTTGAATGCCCACAGGTGGTTACTTGAGCTGAAACAGCCTGCCCTAAGGAGATTACAAACTTCATCAAGTAACAAAACATTCTGCTGGTTGTTTCTAGTAGAACATTTAAAACGTGTGCTGACTTGATACCATTATCCTTAAGCTATCTTTGTAACCAATCGATGACTCGGGACATATTTCCTGACATTAAATTACCAAATATGCAGCAATCAGTCACAAAATCATGTTTTATTTATTCACTTTTGCAAATCATGTTTGACCTCTGCTTAAGACAGTATTACTACTCAGGGCACATATTGGTTGAAAGCACCAATGATGGCTGTTAATCAGTTGAAATCGATTTGCAAAAGTGAATAAATAAAACATGATTTTGCAACTGGTTGCTGCTTATTTGGTAATTTTATGGTTTATGGTCACTGCACAACTTGGGATCCACATGGAACCCACCATTCATATTTCCTGACAGTCTTAAATATGCTGTAGTAACACCGATCTATAAAACTGAAGTAAACAAACCATTTATAGTTACAGAACTACTCCATTCTTTCCATTTGTGTCACAAGCACTTGAGAATATAGTCTATGAAGTAACACTGATACATTTATATTAGATTAGAATCAGTTTTTGTTCCATAGACCCAAAAATGAGATGATTCTCATGGGTGTGGAGCATGTCAGACAGGAAATTTAGCTGACTTTGTCAACTGCCTCTCAGATTGGTTTTCATAACGAATTCTCCACAGAGAAAGCAATACAAACCTTCACAAATGTAGTCCTGGCCCACTTAAACAACAAAAATTATCCTACTGATGTATTTTGTGACTCACCACAGCCTTCGACTGTGTGTACCACAAAATTCTACTTTGCAAACAATGGCATTAATGGCAACCCTCCTGCATGGATGGTGTCATACCTTCATAACAGAAAGTATAGGGTCTCACTGTCAGACTGTTTGACAGGTATGAAAGTAACCTCAACATGCACGCCCGGCTAGAAGTGCGGTCTAACGCGCTGCTTCCTGAGTAGGAAGGCATGCCGGTCCCCAGCACGAATCCACCTGGCGAATTTGTGTCGAGGTCCAGTCAGTGTGCTGGCCAGCCTGTGGATGGTTTTTAAAGCGGTTTTCCATCTGCCTTCACAAATGTGGGCTGGGTCCCCTTATTCTGCCTTAGTTACACTAAGTCGGCGATTGCTGCGCAAACACTGTCTCCATGTAAGCGTACACTTACTCTACCAAGCAAACACTGGGGTTACACTCATCTGGAATGAGATGTTCCTTCCTTGGGGACGGGGAGGGGGGGGGGGGTTGTGCACTGGGGTCCAAACTACGCAATAACCCTGTGTTCGGTGTGGGGCGGCGATGGGGTGAGTGGACTGCTGTAGACTGTTGTGGGGTTGTGTACCACTGAGGGCTACAGTGGGCACAAAGCCTCTCCATCATTGCTACGTCCCCAGTTCAATACGCACATACAACTACAACATGGGGGAACAAAGTGTGTGGTATCAATACTGGGTCTACTCTTCTTCCAGTGACTTTAAAAGACAGTTCAATAATTTTAATATTTGCTGATGGCACAAGGGTTCAAACTCAACCTTGCCAAAGACTTCCTAGCAGATTAAAAATGGCTGTTGAACTGATACTCAAATTCACCAACTTGCCTTTCACAGTTGCCCTGACTGACAGAACTACACAGACATGACCTGCCCTCACAGCTTTACCACAACAGTACCTCCTCTCTTGCCTCCCAAATTTCACAGAAGCTCTCCTGCATACCTTACTGGACTAACACTCCTGGAAGAAAGGATACTACAGAGGAATGGCTTAGCCACAACCTAAAAGATTTTTTTTCTAATAAGAATTTTTCACTCGGTGTGAGAATGTGCCACGTTTTAAAACTTCTGGTAGCTTCTGTGAAGTTTCAAAACAATTCACACGCTACTACAGGATGAAAGATTCATTACGAACAACTCTGATAATGGCTACACAGACCTGCTAGTGCCAGAAGTAGACATTAATGGTATGCTGTGTATAAACTCCTTTTGAGATCTAACTAGACAGTAAGTTGAAATGTAGTCAATACCAATATAAGCTAATCAAGAATACAGTTCAGTATTTTTAGCTCTTAGAAGCATCTCTCATTTTTCTGACTTAAAGACAAGAGTGTTAGCTTATTCTGCATATTTTCACTCCTTGTCATTTAGAATGATCTTCTGGGGCAGTGCAATAAAGTAAATAAAGTGTTCATTCATTTGAAATGAACTGTGAGAATATTGTGTACTGTATATAACTTTACATCTCACATAAGCATCTTTAAGGCTCTTGGGATTCTTAAGCACACTTCTCAATACATACACAATTTGATGATTTTTGTCACTGATCTGTAGTTGACTACACAACCACCATACAATTAAATAACAATAATTTTCATGTGGATGTTGCCTTCTTGTTTAGGATTCAGAGTGATGGAAAGGTAGTCAACAATATTGCATTTAACACATTGTGAATTGGGGTTTATTCATCTCATAACAAGCATATGCTAATCATTTAATTAGAGTACAGAAGACTTGTCAAAATATGGTTAATACAGTTTCACTGATTAGTGACATTATAGTGATGAGATGGAGCAGTATTTAAACATTAAGCAACTTTTTTGTGAAAAGATATATTTACATAACAAGACAATTGATAAACTACATCCTCCTCAAATTTCAGATAATGCTTCATGAAATCTTCAACTGATTATTAGCATTGCTGAAGTAGCATATCATGTAGCTTTCATTAAAGTGAATATAGGTTCAGACTTAGAATGTTCTTTGCTTTTAGTTTGTTGTAAATTTTCATTCCTATATACTGGAGAGCCTGAGGCTATAAGTTTAAACAACAAGCAAGAGCATAAAATTTTCTTTATTTCTTGTATTGTGCATGTGATAAAAGCAGTTTTCGTTGCATAATTCTAAATTCCTACCTAAAAAAATTATAATATCATAGATATACAGGGAGGGCAGTGTTAATAATTTAAGATTTTTAATGGATACACAGCACACATGTTTCTAATAATTCTTTTCTATAATTTCAGTATGTGCATTAAGCTGTTCAAACTTCACTAAAAAACTATATTGTACCTTATAATTGACTAGTGTGCTATTTTCCCTATGGCCATGTTTTTTTTTTAACTAGACATCCCACATGTTTACTCCAATTTAAATTCTTGTCTAGGTTTAATACTAAAAGTTTCATAGAATCCACTTCTTCTAGAATTTGATTTTTATGTTTCTTTTAATTTCCTGGGGTGTTGACTGTTTTGTTCTGAAATGGATCACATGGGTTTTGGGATGTTCTGGGTTAATCTATTTCTAAATGATCTATTGTACTAATGACGCACACAGGATAGTTTCTGGTTCATGCTCCTCAATTAATACAGGTGTTTCATCTGCAGATAAAACCAGTGGGGCATTTATATTGATTGACAGGTCATTAATTTAGAACAGAAACAATATAGGTCCTAGCACAGAACCTTGAAGGACATATTGTGTTACTGTCTTCTATTTAGAAGAATAATTTCCTGCATTTGCAGAGACACCGCTCTTTGTTTCCTATTGTGCAGGTACACAGTAAATCAATACAGAACACTGCCACTAATTCTATGACTGTCAAGTTTATGGTTATGAAGTGAAGTGCATGATTTACTGAGTCAAAGGCTTTTGCGAGGTCACAAAATATCCCTGCAACTCCATTCTGATTGTCTAATGATGTACTAATCTTGTCAACAAACTTGTTAACTGCATCTATAGAGTTTTTTCTATATTGGAAGCCAAATTGATTTTTCAAAATAATCCCATATTTTTCAATAAAATTTTGAATCTGGATGGCAGAGCTTTTTTGAATACTTTTGACAGGGTTGGAAGAAGAGATAAGGGACAACAATTTCCATGTCCTCTCTTGACTCTTATTTGAACAGCAGTATAGCACCTCTGGGAAATGTCCGCATTCAAAAGAATGGTTTATTATTATAAATTGTGGGTTTCCTATTATTTTAAGCACAAACTTGAGAACTTTTTTGGGCATCCCATCCCAACCTGCAGACTTTGTGTTTTTCGGTGTTAATATAATATTCCCTACCTCTGTTTCTGACACCCTTTTATTTTGTGGAGCATTGAGACATTTTATCTAGTCTGAAACGAACATTTTGCTAAGTGTTTTGGAACCAAATCTCTTAGGATGTAAATCCTCTTTCTCCATTACTACTTTCTCCATTTACTATTTAAGAATTTATCAGGGTCTCTAAATACAGATCCTTACTTATTGCAATGCTGCTTGATACTGGAATTTATTCTTGCCATGAACATTTTGCTTTCTGACCATCTGTATACAATGCCTCTTTTTATAATCCTGGAAGCTTCTGGAAGATTTTGTACAAGTGTCTCGCCATTCAAATCATGTTTCTTATCTCACTGACAATTCCTTCTTCACTGCTCCTTCAAAGAGAATTTGCCCCATGTGTATGCTGGATTTGCCTCTTGAATTTTCTTCCAAGCATAACATAAATTAAGAAACTGTTAATCCCAACCTTTCCAAAAAAATTAAAACATACAACAAGAGCCATTTTTTCTACAGATCAACCATTCAGTTAGATTCAAGGATTAAAAAGTTCTGTTAGATGCGTGGCAAGAAAAGCTGTATGACTAGCAGTAATGTACTGCATACAGAAGCAGATAGCTATATGTCTGAAAAATTCTAGTATAATCAAGTTGTAGGAAGTGTTACACTACACTGGTAGTAAACCACTAATAGAGATGACACACTTCGATCAAAAGAACACTCCTCATTAAACAGAGCACTAGTACAGAGCATCTAGTCAATTGTGTGTCCAGCTTGCACTGAAGTCATGTAGCACTGTTACAAAGACTCTCACACCGCCAAAGATGTTTGATCGCTATTGGACAAATGTCCACACAGAGGGTCCACTGGAAGTATGGAGCACAGTGAGGTGTGGTGGACAGTTTGCATCAATAGGCATGGGAGGACTGTGTACTACTGTTGTTTACAGTAGCACAGATGTGTGGGACCGGTCGGGCTATTTGCAATGTCTGCAGAGGGCCTGACCGGTCCATTTGTCATGGAGCATGCAGGAATATATGTGACCAATCACATCGTGGCTAGTGCTTGAGCTTGGCATGATCGGACCATTTCTCACAGAGGAAGAAGTAGTGCAGCAGATGCTGTACAGGTGACAGGAGGTGAGGTGTTGTGGTGGTCATCTGGTGCAACAGTACCATGACATTGGAGGTATGGATGGGTCAGTCAGCTTGTGTGGAGATGCAACAGCATTTCATAACTCTTGTGGCAGCTGAAGTGTTGTGCAGTATGTGTTGGTGTAGTGGTTGCTGAGGTGGGGATCATCATCATCCAGCGACAATGCAGGAGGTCCATCTTCCAGTATCTGTGCCAGTCTGAGGCAGTCAAGGAGGACAATGGTAAGTTTCATGCTAATCAAAATGTCAGAGGTATACATTCCAGATTTGAGCACTTTTTACGGTCCCAAGTAAGGAGGTTGCAATATGGGACGTATTGTGTCATTAGGCAAGATAACCCAGTCACAGTGTTTGAGATCTCTTTGATGACTATCTTTAGTGCAGAATGTGGCATCAACAGGGCGATCTGTATGTGTGGATGTGATTTTTGATGCACTTACCAATTGTGAAATACTAAACTCACTGATGTCAGCTGTGCGCAGAGTATAATCTGCAAGGAGTACAAGGGTTCTCCATACACTGCTTTGTCAAGCAAAGCCTGAAGGTCTTCTTCATATGTACCCCACATGCCTATTAGGAGCCATGGAAGTGCCTCAGTCCATGAGCCCCTATGGCACATGAAGCTGCTTTCAATGCTCTATGCCAGCTCTGCACCAGGCCATTGCTTTATGAGTGGTAAGCAGTGGTGTGCATATGGTCGATATCACAGAGGCAGCAAAGAGTGTTGAAAAGGGCTGACTCAAACTGTCTGTCCTGCTCAGTCATAATATGGTCAGGTACACAAAAGCATACAATCTATAGTCTGACAAAAGTCCCTGCGAGGATGTCTGCCCTGATATCATAGGAGGAGGCCACCTCCCCCAGTGAGTCTTTCTATCAATGGTAAAGAGAATGTAACGAACTCCTTTGAACTCGGGAGTTGCCTGACAATGTCAATGTGGACATGTTTGTAATGTCCTGTTGACATGAGAAAGTTACCTAATAGAGGTTAAGCATTATGCCCTGCTTTGTTTTGTTCGCAGGGTAAACAGCATCATGCCTAGAGGCAACAGTCCTGTTTTACCCTGCCACACAAAACAGTCTGTAATCAGCCATTTCTTGCCCTGGCATCAGGGTGACTAAAGTTGTGAAATACACCAAATACCACATGTCGCATGTTGAGGGAGACCGATGGTCATAGTTTCCCCACAGGGACGGATGTCACACAGTAATATGGTGGTTGTCGAAGGCAAAGTACTTCCATCAGTGAGTAGCCGAGTGATGGCAGGATCATTTGTTTATTCTTGTGCTATATATTAATATTCATATTGTAGGGAGATTGCAGAACCACATGAGAAATAATAGGCAATGGTATTACCACCACCATGCGTGTTTAATTTGTCAGTTGTGTATTGGCCGGTAAGATTGAAATGATGGAAACATCAGGGGCTGGTGTCTGTTGTGAGTTACAAATGGCATTGATCAAGGGCTTATGATCTGTAAATATTGTTACCTGGCAGCCTTCAGTGACTTCATTGAAAAAACCCACAGCTGAGTAAATTATGAGCAGCTTACGGATTAATTCTGACTATTTCCATTGCATGGCTGATAGTTTCTTGAAGGAAAAGTAAAGTGATTATGGCACACTATTAACAATCTGTTGAAGAACTGCTCCAATTGCAGTGCACTCATATCATTTTAAGTGTCAGTTGTGCAGTCATTTGTCGGTGTGCCAATACAACAGCTTGAATGAGGCAATTATTAGAGTGGCGAAACATTTCCATCATTTCTGGGGTCCAAGGTAATTTCCTTTTCTCGTGTTTATCACTGCCTTTCAAAACATTTATTACTGGGATCTGCAACTTGGCTGCCAGTGGGAGGTGTTGGCAGTAAAAGTTGAGAATCCCGAGGACTCACCATAGGTTGTGGTATGTTTCCAGGCAAGGAAGGTCTGGCACAACCAGCATACATTTAGTTGTCAGTTTGATACCAGCAGTGTTAAAGAGTGTGCCTGAGAATGATGACTTCCATCTGCTGAAGTTGTTATCTCACCTCATTAATGACCACTTCACCCTTCTACAGCGTGATAAGAACTCCGGAATGTTAAAAGTGAGTATGTCATCAAGATAACTATAGCAGAAGGGAAGCAGAAGAGGAGACAATCAATGAACCACTGCCAACATTTTTTACGCCCGTATGGCATAAAGAGATGCCCAATAGTGCAAACAGAGTTATAATGGCAGTCTTTTGGATGTCATTGGGGTGCATCGGTATTTGTGGGTAGGCATGCTTGAAATCGACTGTGCTGAAAATTGTAGTGCTGTGAGGGTGTGCATGAGATCCTGTACCTTGAGAAGGGGGTAGCTGTCATGAGCTGTTTGAGAAGTGAGAACCTGAACCACCACACAATCCGGTAGAGCCATCTTCCTAGGAATAAGCTTGATTTCTGGAGGCCCAGGGATAATCTGAAGGGCAAACAATTCTACTTGAAGGAGTTCATTAACTACAGATTTGGGAAGTTTTAGATCTACAGTGGCTAACTGTCATGGTTTTTTTTAACTAGGGTCCATCTGTGGTTGCCATGAGATGCATTTTTGTGTCACAAACAGCACAGATGTGCATGTATGTATGCATGAGGGTGGCGGGGTCACGAGCATTGTTAATAGACACAGCACACTGCAGTTGTCTGACCTTGGGGTGGCTGTTCAGTGGTTGGTGCCATCTGTGTTGGCATGGTGTATGCTGGTTTGATGCTTTATCCGAGAAGATATCCAAGAGCAGCAGCTGAGACAGGCATGTGTGTGTTAGATATTCTGATGGGCTGAAAGTGATTTGGTGAGGTGTTGTGGGTCGGAGTGCTTATTGCGACCTGCTCATGGAATTTTGGTACCTGCAAGGGTCCTGATATTTGTATGCAGCATTGCCAAATTGCATATGATACCAGCAGACAGCAGGACCTGGAGTCAGTGCAGAATGCATGACACTTTTATGTTTATAGCTTCAAACGCTGGTGAACATTGCTGCGTAGGCAGCAGGGAGCCCTGTGGTTTGTAGTGATTGTGTCTCTTTATGTCCGGCTGGCTGCATTCATGCAGTGCAAGGTGTGGGATCTGCCACATGCGTCACTGAGTTGAATCTTGGGACACTGTTACTTTTTGAATATTCTGTCAGCCCATAATCAAGCCCCATCCAAATGGCTCTGTCTTATTCACGATCATGGTGAGCTGTAGGTCTGTTGGTAGCTTGATCAACTACATGGCATCTGATATAAGAGCTGGATCAGCAGGGGTGTGAAGGTGCTGCCAGAGATGTGACTGTCTATACTCTGCCAGAGGAAACTTGATGATATCATAAATTAGTTCCAAGTGACCCACCAGGTGGCTGATGGTTGCTCGTCAAAAATGCTCATTGTCTGAAAAATGCACTCAATGATTGTAAATCACAAGCTCGGATTCTTGGAATTGAAGAGTGGCAGTTTGAGCTGAGTGCCACCCAAACACGTCAATTTACTGATGGTCGCACTGTTTCTGTGAAGTGTGTGAGCAAGATGGCTGCCAATTGTTCATGCTAAGTTGGTTGTCACGTGACAAATTGCAAACGTTGAAATAGATTGTGAGTCATGGAAGCCATGGGTGATGCAAACATGGTGTTGAGAGATGATTACAATTGAGAAGGTACTCTAAGGAGTCTGTCAAATTCACTGATTTAAGTCAATTAACAGGTTCATCATATGCCACCATTGTTGCTGCAGTGCCATGCCACTGCTTGCTAGCCATAATGAAAACAGATTATTCGCACACTCAGTTTTCACAGTCGGATTCACACACTGTCCATATTGCTCCTGCACTGCATTCCTGTGAGTGGCATCCACTGGTGTGGGTATGGTGCCTGGTGATGTGATGTGATGTGATGTGATGTGATGTGATGTACAACAGCTACATTGTCAGAACATAGCAAGCACAACTGAGTTCGGAGACAAATTCACAACTGAGTTCGGAGACAAATTTGCACATATTCATGGTTGATGTGGGGTCACCAATGGAGGAAGTGGGACACTATGATGGTAGTAAGCTACCGATAGAGATGAACACTTGAATGACAAGAATCCTCTTAAAACGGAGAATCAGCACAGAGCATCTAGTCAATCGCACTGTCCAGATAAGCACTTAAGTCTCATTCTACTGCCCCAAAGAGTGTCCACACTGCTCGTGACATATATGTTTGGTCACTCTAGGACAAATGTCCCAACAAAGTAAATATTAAGCTACCAATAGGAGGCAATAGCCAGGTACTTCGTAAACTGAGGAGGCAGCAGTTTTTTAAAGTATCAGATTCCTTTCTAATTTACTTGATTCAGTTTTGCTGACATAAGCATGAATAGCAAAAGTGATGTAAAGATAGTTTATTGTCATTACATTAAACAAATTATGTTTTTAAGGTTTGCTCCTCTTTGTTAAAGTATACATTGACTGGTTCCACATCCTTGAAGGTCCTCTTTATTGTTGTGATCTACAGAACAAGGTGAATGAATGAAAAGAGCATCATTTGGAATTCATGTAACTTGAAAATATATACTTAAATATATACTTAATATATACTTAAATATATACTTAATATATACTTAAATCATCATAAAATATATACTTAAATCATTAAAAGTCAAGCTTATAGTACATTAAAAAGCTGAAATATGAGGAAAGTTGGCAGTTTGTATTTTAACATCTCATTGACTATCAAGCCACCAGCAATGGAGCACCAGCTCAGTTGGAGAGGACAGAAAGAAGGAATCAGTCATAGTTTCTTCTTTTTTTGCATTCATCTGTAGAGATTTGGAGAATTCACAAAAAACTTAAAACAGGGTGCGGTAGAGGGATTCAAACACTACCTCCAATGTCAAGATCATTAAGGTGAGGATAAATGATTGTATAAAAGCAGAATGAATAACAAGCTGCTCCTTTCTAACAGATAAATAACTGCACAAACCTTTGTCTAATTTCCGTCAGTTTAAAATGCAACAAACGAGTGGTTCTGCAAGTGTGCAACCTGAAACAGAAAATATTTAAGGCTTTATGAAACAGCTGCAAAATTTTTCACAATATTTCACTACTGGAAATTCCTGGATGAAAACAATAAACAAAATTTATGAAAGGCAATCATTCACCTGTAGCCAACTGTTATGCACCATGTAGATGCACCTGAAGAACATATCAAATATAAATATAGTGTTGTTTTCATTATTTGTAGTTGTGCCCACAGAGATATGAAGTAAGTTTAAAATATGTCCAAAATCCAAAACAAATGTGCAGAAAATACTGTCACTTATGTGAGGTGTTCCCTCAGAATATTATCTTGCAAGGTATCGGTAAATGAAAATATGTAAAATATGTTAACTTATTGACTTCTAGAACATTAAAGTTGGCAATTATTTCTTATGGCAAATGTATCCAAACCTAAATATTTTAGCTCTTCTATTAAATGGTTTTTCCAGTTTAATTTTTCATCAATATGCACACTTTGAGCTTAGAACTTTCTACCCTTTTTATTTATTTATTTATTTGTCAAAGTGTGAGGCTCCCCTTGTAGTTTTTCCCCAATCAGATGATGTGGCATCCTCCTTTGCATTACTCAAATGGCCAAGGGTAACTTTCTGCATTCTGTTTCTTAAATAAAAACTAAGCCAGGGATGTGCTGAACTGCAAATTCTTTAAAAACCTTAACTACCTTAATAGAATAATATGACTGACACAATCAAATGCCTTTCATAAGCCACAAGAGATCTCAATAGGTGTTATTTTATCATTTCAAGATGTTGTTAGTGCTCAGTAAATGTATAAACAGCTGTCTCAGTAGAGTGGCCTTTTGAAATCCACACTGTAATTGACTAAGTATCCCGTAGCTGCACAGGTGAGTGATGGCCCTGGAGTAAACTGGCTTCTCAAAAGAAGTAAGGAACATAAGGATTTAATGTCCCACTAATGAGGTCATTAGAGATGGAGAACAAACTCAGATTAGGGAAGGAAATTGGCCGAGCCCTGTCACAGGAGCCAGCCTGCCATTTACTTTTAGCAATTTAGGAAAATCACGGAAAACCTAAATCTCGATGACCAGAGGTTGATCTGAGCGGTCACCCTCCCAAATGTTTTCATACCATGAAGTGCAGAGAACAAATATCATGTCTCTTATAGGAGTTTGAAATACGAGCTTTACAAATCATGTTGGAGGCGATTCCTAATTAGTCACTCGGTGTCCGCCAGAACTGACACAAATTCTGGTTAATGTCTCTCATGGGGAAGAGACTAAGCCGGGATTCAATAGAATGATAAACATTCTTCACATGAGCATACTGGCCGTGATGGGCAGGAGCTCGAATCTCAGCTAGTATCCACATGAGCATATGCACTAGCCAGTCGTAGAGAATGTCTTGCAGTGTGGAGCACTGTTTTATGTAACATGCTGCTTTTGAGGATGGACTTGGTCCCATTTATAGCACTATTTGAGACTTGAAGTCCGTAGCCATGTGGTATATCCATTACGGTGCATTCACAGGATCAAATTCCCACAAAAGCGGAGGAGGAGCCAGGTTGTGATAACGGAGGCTGATACTGGTGGAAGAGCGTGTTGCATCAGCAGTGATGCTGAGTGCAGTGGCATTGACACTGCGGTTACTGGTCAAGTAAGTGAGTGATGTGAGGCGGATGACTATCAGTTGTGCCAAACCATTGCATGACAAGGTAGGTCAGCGAGATGCTGGCAGTGACTGCACGCAATGTGTCAGCCGACAGTGCACTGGGTGATGGATGCAGAGCCAGATCAGCTGGAGCAATGCAACAAGGGTAAGGTGGCTGGAGTGCGGCATGTGTCTGGGGCTGTGCACACAGTGAGCAGTTTCTGGGTGAGTTTGCCAGTGCAGTGCAGCAGAGGCAGGAGCCAAATGGCTACATCTGACAACTGAAAATGCATGCTCTGGACAGTGTGAGAGTGAATCACTGGTGTCTCTGGTGTGAGGATTGGTGGTGGCAGGTCTGGGGCAAGCTGCTGTGAAATAGCACACTGCAGATATGGTGAAGGCATCAAGTAGTGCTGCAACTTCAGGGTTTAATCGGTTATTGGAGCAATGGAGGTTAATTTGCTCCATTGGGCATATGCTGCAGGAGAGGTAGAGGGGCAGGGGTGTGAGCATCCCAGATCTCTGGGATACTGGAACCTGTGTTGTTGGCAGCTGATGGTCCAGGGGAAGCATCAGGTGCAGCACCTGGGTACTTTGGTGAGTTTCTGGAGGTGTCCTCAGCATTGATGTGGTTGGCTGGTGTCTCAGGGGAGTTGCCTGTGGAGTGCTTCAAGTGATGTAGCAGTGGCGCCAGCTTCACCAGTGACGGGCGCCTGTGGGATGTTGACAAGGATGGTGGTTGGGCTACATGGTGTGTAGACAGGCACCATATATGTGGGCCTCATCCTATCGATCGATATGCTGGTAAGGGTGTTGTAAAGATGTAGGGTGAAGGTCCGAGTGGGGGCTAGAGTAGTGCTGGCAAAGCAGGGGTTGATTGAATGTTGATACGAAGCATGACATGAGTGCATGAAGTGAGGTCGAAGAATGTCCTGCATATGTCACGTTGCTGGGGGGAGGGATGGGATGGAGGGAGGGGGCATGGGGGCAAAGGGAGGATGTTGCAGGAGAGCCGTGCAGGCCTGCAAGCCAGCAACAAACTCGAGCATGACATCATGCGGGAGGGTCAGCGGGTTCCAGGAAGTTGCTCAGTACAGCAAGTGGCTGGCTTTAGACAAGGTCATCAGCCAACATCGCCAGATCAGCCTCGTGAGGGACACTGAGGCCGAAAAGTACCAGAGGCAGGACAGTGGTCCACCTGTTGTTGGGGCAGGTGATGGTGGCCTTCAAGATATGGTGGAGTTGTTCCACCACACCGTTTGCAACTGGATGGTACATCAATGTCAAGTGCAGGTCAGCCCCACAGAGGCATGTCAATGTGTGAAGGAGGGCAGATGTAAATTGGTGCCCACAGTCCATTGTGACAGGGTATGGACAACTAAAATGGGAAATCCACTTGGAGACGAAGACAATGGCTACTGTGGTGGCAGTGATGTCAGTTGTTGACACTGTCTCAGGCCAGTAGGTGAACCTGTTCACAATGGTGAGAAGATAGTGGCAGATGTCAGAGTATGGTAGAGAGCCAACAATGTCCACGTGAATGTAGGTGAAGCAATACCTGACATCTGGAAGATGGTGACAGGGGTGACAGGGGCATGTATATGGCAGCCAATCTTGGCACACCAACAGTTGAGGCATGTGCAGACCCAGGTCTTGCAGTCCCTCTGAATACCTGGCCAAATGAATTGTCACATTACCAGTGTGGAGGTAGCGCACATGCTGGGATGCTTCAGGATGTGTTTCATCCAACCACTGTACCCCTTGCACTGGCTTCTATGTGGCTACAGGCAGAATACAAACCACAACTCTTGTAATAATAAAGTAAAATTTCCATGTAGTGATAGTTGCAGGCACACCTGCCACAGATACACGCACAAATCCTGTAAACACTTGCATGCTCACTGAAATCAGGCACCTCAATGCTGAGAGGCAAAAGGAATCACCAAATTCAAGTACCTCAATGGTAAGAGGCAAGGGTAGCCACCAATATCGAGCATCCAAATGGGAGCAGAAAACTATTACCTCCATTTCGTTGTATCTGGATCATGCTAAACATAGTTTCTAACCAGACATTAAAACAGTTAACCATATTGTACAGTAAAATCAGATTTGCAACACTCAAGTAAACTTCAAACATGAATATCAAAGGTTTACAATTACATCATAAATGAAATGTAGAATCAAATGTGTCGGTTCTTAATTGCAAAAACAGGCACACTTGATACTTTCTGACTGCAGTACCATCTACCAGGAACAGAAAACAATGGTTTGAGTTTATCATATGCAGTTTTTGGCGCAAAATCCAAATATGCAGTAAAAATGGTGGGATTTCCATTTGAAAATACAATGCAGGAGGGATGGTTAGGAGTTGGCCAGTTGTAGCACAGACTAATATTAACTTTTCACCTAAAACACCTTTTTTTCCTACAATGAGTCATTTTTGAGATACTTCGTCATCTCAATTTAAAATGAACACCATGCATAATAAAGTACAATTTGAAAGAAACTCCCACAAATATTCAGTCAGATCTCGATAAGATTTCAAAGTGGTGCCAATATTGGAAACGTGCTTTAAATTTCAGAAATGTTAAATTGCGCACTTCACAAAACACAAAAAGTATTACATCCTATGACTATAATATCAGTGAGACACAACTAGTATTAGTAAACTCATACAAATAGCTGGGGGTAACATTTTGTACGGACATGAAATTGAACAATCACATAGGCTTAGTCGTGGGTGAAGTAAGTAACAGACTTTGGTTTATTGGTAAAATACTAGGGAAATGCAATCAGTCTATAAAGAAGGTTGCTTAAAAGTCACTCGTATGACTCATTTTAGAATATTGCTCAAGTATGTGAAACCCATACCAGATAGGACTGACAGCGGATACTGAACGTATACAGTGATACAGTGAAGGGTAGCATGAATGGTCACGTTTGTTTGTATTCAGGAGAGTCACAAACATGCTGAAAGAACCGAGCTGGTAGACTCTTGAAGATAGATGTACACTATCATGAGAAAGCTTGCTTACAAAGTTTCAGGGACCGGGATTGAACAATGACCCTAGGAATATACAGGGCTATTACAAATGATTGAAGCGATTTCATAAATTCACTGTAGCTCCATTCATTGACATATGGTCACGACACACTACAGGTACGTAGAAAAACTCATAAAGTTTTGTTCGGCTGAAGCCGCACTTCAGGTTTCTGTCGCCAGAGCGCTCGAGAGCGCAGTGAGACAAAATGGCGACAGGAGCCGAGAAAGCGTATGTCGTGCTTGAAATGCACTCACATCAGTCAGTCATAACAGTGCAACGACACTTCAGGACGAAGTTCAACAAAGATCCACCAACTGCTAACTCCATTCGGCGATGGCATGCGCAGTTTAAAGCTTCTGGATGCCTCTGTAAGGGGAAATCAACGGGTCGGCTTGCAGTGAGCGAAGAAACGGTTGAACGCGTGCGGGCAAGTTTCACACGTAGCCGCGGAAGTCGACAAATAAAGCAAGCAGGGAGCTAAATGTACCACAGCTGACGGTTTGGAAAATCTTACGGAAAAGGCTAAAGCAGAAGCATTTCTTAAACAGGAGATTGGAAAACCGATGGATCGGTCGTGGTGGAGATCATGATCAACAATTCATGTCATGGCCTCCACGGTCTCCCGACTTAACCCCATATGATTTCTTTCTGTGGGGTTATGTGAAAGATTCAGTGTTTAAACCTCCTCTACCAAGAAACGTGCCAGAACTGCGAGCTCGCATCAACGATGCTTTCGAACTCATTGATGGGGACATGCTGCGCCGAGTGTGGGAGGAACTTGATTATCGGCTTGATGTCTGCCGAATCACTAAAGGGGCACATATCGAACATTTGTGAATGCCTCAAAAAACTTTTTGAGTTTTTGTATGTGTGTGCAAAGCACTGTGAAAATATCTCAAATAATAAAATTATTGTAGAGCTGTGAAATCGCTTCAATAATTTGTAATAACCCTGTACTACGACCCCATACATATCGCTTCCACAGGAATTGTGAGGACAAGATTGGACTAAATATGGCACGCACAGAGGCAGTTAAACAATCATCCTTCCAGTACTCCATAAGTGAAAGGAATGGAAAAAAGCCCTAACAACTGGTGCAATGGGATGTACTTTCTGCCATGCACTTCACAGTGGTTTGCAGAGTATGCATGTAGACGTAGATAAAGCCACTCTCACGCTGAATCATGTGATGATGGTAGTCTTCTGGATGTCCTCAACTGTGACAGGACTCTGGGTGAAAGACTTGGCACATTTGATCATCCTAGATACTGTAGCTCCAGCCAGTGCATTGTTGTAGCTGCGTAGGAATGGTACCAGGTACCGGTCAGGTATGGTTGGAGCATTTAATGCCCAGTAATCATGCTAAGAGTCTTCCTATTTCTTGACAAGATGAACGACAGATGCCCATGGGCTCTTCGACGGATGCAGCATGCAAGAGGTTGCAAGGTGAATTCAATCCAGGGCTAGTGCACCTCCCACATTGCAGAAGTGAATGCCGTAACTTAACGTACTCAGCTACCTGGGCAGGTTTACTGGAGATATTACTCATTTCATAATATAATATTTAATGATCTTCCTTATTTCAGACAAGGAGATTAATTTTTATTTCACTAAATGTCCTCTGTATCCCTTCTTTCGTGTACTGTTTTATCTTCTGAAATTATTTGTTCTAATTTTCTCACCTCTCTCTGTCACCTTTTTTTTCTTTTTTTTACAATATTCCATGTGAGCTTCTTTTTTTGAGAAGATTGTCTGATACTTATAGCAATTCCAGGTTCTTCTGAGTATTGAATTAAATTACCTTCTTAAAAATATTGCTTTAAAAATTGGATACAAACAAATTGTTTAATATCAATCTAGCATTAGGCTCGTTGTAAACTTTAACCCAGTCAATGTTTTTCTTGAATTTTCTTTAAAATCTTCAGTGGTTTTTTTTCATTAATAGACCTAACTGTTTTATTTGAGTATTTGTGAACTGTTTATGGAACTAAGTTACATATTGTGACTAACTGTGCATTGCGATCTTACAATCCATTAGACATGTATTTAAACTTCTACTTGTTGCGTGGAAACATTATCTATAAGGGTAGTGGGAATTAGTGAAGTTCGGTGGCAGGAGGAACAAGACTTTTGGTCAGGTGATTACCGGGTTATAAATACAAAATCAAATAGGGGTAATGCAGGAGTAGGTTTAATAATGAATAGGAATATAGGAATGCAGGTAAGCTATTACAAACAGCATAGCGAATGCATTATTGTGGCCAAGATAGATACGAATCCCACGCCTACCACAGTAGTACAAGTTTATATGCCAACTATCTCTGCAGATGATGAAGAGATTGATGAAATGTATGATGAGATAAAAGAAATTATTCAGATAGTGAAGGGAGATGAAAATTTAATAGTCATGGGTGACTGGAACTCGATAGTAGGAAAAGGAAGAGAAGGAAACGTAGTAGGTGAATATGGACTGGGGGGAAGAAATGAAAGAGCAAGCCGCCTTGTAGAATTTTGCACAGAGCATAACTTAATCATAGCTAACACTTGGTTCAAGAATCATAAAAGGAGGTTGTATACCTGGAAGAATCCTGGAGATACTAAAAGGTATCAGATAGATTATATAATGGTAAGACAGAGATTTAGGAACCAGGTTTTAAATTGTAAGACATTTCCAGGGGCAGATGTGGATTCTGACCACAATCTATTGGTTATGAACTGCAGATTGAAACTGAAGAAACTGCAAAAAGGTGGGAATTTAAGGAGATGGGACCTGGATAAACTGAAAGAACCAGAGGTTGTAGAGAGTTTCAGGGAGAGCATAAGGGAACAATTGATAAGACTGGGGGAAAGAAATACAGTAGAAGAAGAATGGGTAGCTCTGAGGGATGAAGTAGTGAAGGCAGCAGACGATCAAGTAGGTAAAAAGACGAGGGCTAATAGAAATCCTTGGGTAACAGAAGAAATATTGAATTTAATTGATGAAAGGAGAAAATATAAAAATGCAGTAAATGAAGCAGGCAAAAAGGAATACAAACGTCTCAAAAATGAGAACGACAGGAAGTGCAAAATGGCTAAGCAGGGATGGCTAGAGGACAAATGTAAGGATGTAGAGGCTTGTCTCACTAGGGGTAAGATAGATACTGCCTACAGGAAAATTAAAGAGACCTTTGGAGAGAAGAGAACCACTTGTATGAATATCAAGAGCTCAGATGGCAACCCAGTTCTAAGCAAAGAAGGGAAGGCAGAAAGGTGGAAGGAGTATATAGAGGGTTTATATAAGGGCAATGTACTTGAGGACAATATTATGGAAATGGAAGAGGATGTAGATGAAGATGAAATGGGAGATAAGATACTGCGTGAAGAGTTTGACAGAGCACTGAAAGACCTGAGTCAAAACAAGGCCCCGGGAGTAGACAACATTCCATTAGAACTACTGATGGCCTTGGGAGAGCCAGTCATGACAAAACTCTACCATCTGGTGAGCAAGATGTATGAGACAGGCGAAATACCCACAGACTTCAAGAAGAATATAATAATTCCAATCCCAAAGAAAGCAGGTGTTGACAGATGTGAAAATTACCGAACTATCAGTTTAATAAGTCACAGCTGCAAAATACTAACGCGAATTCTTTACAGACGAATGGAAAAACAGGTAGAAGCGGACCTCGGGGAAGATCAGTTTGGATTCCGTAGAAATGTTGGAACACGTGAGGCAATACTAACCTTACGACTTATCTTAGAAGAAAGATTAAGAAAAGGCAAACCTACGTTTCTAGCATTTGTAGACTTAGAGAAAGCTTTTGACAACGTTAACTGGAATACTCTCTTTCAAATTCTGAAGGTGGCAGGGGTAAAATACAGGGAGCGAAAGGCTATTTACAATTTGTACAGAAACCAGAGGGCAGTTATACGAGTCGAGGGGCATGAAAGGGAAGCAGTGGTTGGGAAAGGAGTGAGACAGGGTTGTAGCCTCTCCCCGATGTTATTCAATCTGTATATTGAGCAAGCAGTAAAGGAAACAAAAGAAGAATTCGGAGTAGGTATTAAAATTCATGGAGAAGTAGTAAAAACTTTGAGGTTCGCCGATGACATTGTAATTCTGTCAGAGACAGCAAAGGACTTGGAAGAGCAGTTGAACGGAATGGACAGTGTCTTGAAAGGAGGATATAAGATGAACATCAACAAAAGCAAAACGAGGATAATAGAATGTAGTCAAATTAAATCGGGTGATGCTGAGGGGATTAGATTAGGAAATGAGACACTTAAGGGAGTAAAGGAGTTTTGCTATTTAGGGAGTAAAATAACTGATGATGGTCGAAGTAGAGAGGATATAAAATGTAGACTGGCAATGGCAAGGAAATCATTTCTGAAGAAGAGAATTTTGTTAACATCGAGTATAGATTTAAGTGTCAGGAAGTCGTTTCTGAAAGTATTTGTATGGAGTGTAGCCATGTATGGAAGTGAAACATGGACGATAACCAGTTTGGACAAGAAGAGAATAGAAGCTTTCGAAATGTGGTGCTACAGAAGAATGCTGAAGATAAGGTGGGTAGATCACATAACTAATGAGGAGGTATTGAATAGGATTGGGGAGAAGAGAAGTTTGTGGCACAACTTGACTAGAAGAAGGGGTCGGTTGGTAGGACATGTTTTGAGGCATCAAGGGAGCACAAATTTAGGATTGGAGGGCAGCGTGGAGGGTAAAAATCGTAGAGGGAGACCAAGAGATCAATACACTAAGCAGATTCAGAAGGATGTAGGTTGCAGTAGGTACTGGGAGATGAAGAAGCTTGCACAGGATAGAGTAGCATGGAGAGCTGCATCAAACCAGTCTCAGGACTGAAGACCACAACAACAACAACAACAAGGGTATTACTACTTGAGCAACTCGAGTAGGGAAATTTATGACTGGTACTGAATTATAAGTCAGATCCCTTCAAAAAATTTAAATTAAAATCATTACAAATTAATAATCTCATCTTTCTGTCTGGCAGAGAACATAATAAACTATCAAACTGTGTACTGTAACAAGCGCATGCTTGAGCTATACTGAATTTAATTATTTTGTACATTTTTGTATTCATACTCCTTTTTTTATGGATATTTGTCCTTATGGCAAGAACTCAGCACAGCACCATATGGTCTTGAGGATGAAACAGGATAATTGGTTTTGAAAACATTACTACCTATTAAGCAAAGAACATAATCTCTTACATCATCTCACTTTGCAAAGCTCATTGTGATGGGTAGTTAAAAAAATTAATAGTTAAATTTTTGCGAGTTGCCACTTGCAGTAAATGCTCCTCCTCAATGTTTACATGGTGTTACCAGATTCATAATGTAGAGTTATACCTTTAATTTTTGTGTTCCATAGTTGATTATGTGCTAAACTGTAAAATCCCTTCTGTTTCCTCCAAATTATTCAGTTAGTGTGCTACCACATACAAAACATGTTACTCAACAATGTGGAAGAATGCTGTTTCAATAACTATTCTGCATATCATTTAAGCTATATGGCAGAGTATGTTGAAACCACCTTTATTTCATATTATATTTTGTTCCTCTGTTGTGGTAGTGGTGGTGCTGCCTGCAGTGCAGTTGCCGACAATGATCCACATGGTTTCAACATAATTTCTCCGCATATAGCTATGTCTGTGTTTCAAAATCTGTTTTCAACAAGTTGCAAACATTGGTCACCACATGAAAGCCAGTAAAATTGTTGGAAATGTGTTGCAAACTCAATGTGTTGGTTGTGCGTGGGTGAAATAGGGGTAGTGTTGATATATGGGAGCTGATCTGTGGGAAAAATTGTGTATGTGGATGCTTTAGAGGTGGCTGTTACAATTGTTGGAGACTATGTTAAGGAACAGTATGGCCAATAAGGAGTTAGTTATTTACATGTTCCATGGCTCATATTGCACAATAGATCATGATGGTGTGAAATGAGTCATTTTGTATTCACATCACAGGTTAATTTGTACATATGGTTACACTCTGAACATTTCTCTGTTTTTTTTTATGTTAAAAAAAAAAAAAAAAAAAAAAAAAAAAAAAAAAAAAAAAAAAACATATAGATTTGAGTTAGCAATTCATGCCTACCTCCTTTTAAAAATTGCAGTAATAAAAATTCTACTATGGAAAGAAGGAATTGTCAAGGAGAAACATTCTCAGTTCGTTTTCAAATTTTACTTTCCTGTCAGACACAAATTTTATGTCACTGCGTAGGTGATCAAAAATTTTTGTTGAAGCATTATGCGCCCCTTTTTGTGTTAAAGACAACCTTAATGTGGAGTAATGAATGTAATTTTCCATTCTGTTATTGTAATTAAGTTATCATTGTTTCTTTTGAAGCGTAGTGGATTATTTACAACAAACTTTACATATACTGTGAAGCAATAGTTGGACTGCCCAATTCCCTTAAACAGATCGTAGGATTGCAATAGCAGAGACTATTTGCTGCTTTATCATCATCAAGAAGTTAATGAAGGGCAATGAGTCACCAGATTAGTTAAGGGGATGGGCTGATAACCGGTGTGTCTGTAGTTAGATGTGCTTCACCATATGGCTAGAATGCTGCTAACGTGGTTTGATGGAGAGAATGGATAATTGCAAAGCAGTGGATGTTCTACTGGGCAGTGATATTAAAGCAGATAATACATTTTAAGTTTGGGATAAAAAAAAATCAATTTAACATCAAAGTCATTACAAGCGCAGATTGCCAATGATGTGCGGTAAATGGGCCGTGCCCTTTCTAAAGTAACATTTGATCATTCGTCTTAACTGATTTACGAGGAAAAAATAGTCTATAAGGTGGAAAGCGGAGCACCTGACGCGTTAAGTTCTTGATTGGAAGAGAGAGAGAGAGAGGGAGAGAGAGAGAGAGAGAGAGAGAGAGAGTGTGTGTGTGTGTGTGTGTGTGTGTGTGTGTGTGTGTGTGTGTCATTTTTTCCGATTTATTAAGTCTAGGGCTTATAAGTTGTCTAGGGGAGGGGGGGGGGGGGGGGGAACCCAATGTAATCAAAACAATAAAAGTGGATTACGTCTCAAGTTATTAACTGGGGCAAATAACTTACATAGCTGCTTTGCTAAGTGGAATATTGGTGCTGTCGCTCGCATAAGAGTTCATAAATTCTGAAACGGAGTAGCCTCGTCAGTAGCATGTACCTTACGCTGGAAAAAGTAGTAAGTTACATTTTTTAACGTATTTCGTAAGTCTGAACAACACTGCTTTCGTCAATACGATAAATGTACGTTGATGTTACAATAGCAGTTTCTATATTCTGTTCCATTCATGCTGCAATAAAAAGGTTAGGTCTTACCGTTTCCGACCAGCGTATTGCTCTTGGGTAACAATATAATAAAATTTCATAGTTTTATGCATTTCCTTTACATATAACTGGCATTAAAGGATAAAGGAATTGGCATTTGATCGGAAATATCAGATTTTGTAAATCCATATGATACCTACCAATAAGTCCTAACTTCTGAACTAGAATAAATTAATCTGCATCTTACTCAGCAGATGACACCAATCATTTCAATGTCGAGATAGGGAAGTTAAGCGGAAAAACGTGTTAGTAACGAAAAAGTCATATTTTTATTCGTTCTTCCATGCAGATTATTCTTTTGACATTTTTAAATTGCCCATATTACATCAAGCTGATGAAATTTCTGTCATGTAACACATTTGACCTTGGCAATAGACAATAGCTTTCATGTAAATTAGTATTAATTATAATACCAAATAGCTTATCAGATGGGACGATCTTAGGATTGTCTATAAATCAAAGAGAGAATCCAAGTTCATGTGCCAATAATATACACCCTGAATATTAAGACTTTGGAACCGCTTCTTTCTCGCCCCTTGCACACGAATTGTTCTGTTTCTCTCTAGTACAACCTACTATTATTTACGTCAGTCAGCTGTTCCTACATATCAACCAATAGCAAGTGAAGAAGTGTTGTGCAGCAGCCAATGAAATACCGCCAAATAGTTGGAGAGAGACTATCAAGTAGTACGTCGTATTTGGTGTATAAATTTACGAGTGAGCTTGACAGTTCTGGTATTTCATCGATACTGTGATTTGACATGAAAACTGGTATCAATAGCGAGTTCCCATAAGGAAGAAAATTTCATCTTTTGTGGTAAGTTAATCTCACGGAAGAACGTCAGTTAATGAGACGCCCATTTGCCTTTTGCAATAGTAATTATTATCGGTTTAACTTTCTGCACATTTTCTCATATGAAGCTATTCAGTGATTGTCGTGATTACATATCCAGGAAACCACTGCCGTCTGATTACAATTGCCTACCGTAATTTGCCTGATTGTTAATGTTTTAAAGTAAGTGACGGTAAATAGTAAACAACTCAAAGTTATTGTATTGTGGGAAACGTTTGCTGTTTGGTTCTAGCCCGTCGAAGAAACAGATTTTTTACTCATTAATGAATATTTGTAAAACTAACTGCCTAGTCTTGAGATAGTAGCATTCCGTAGTGGCTATCTTTGCTGTGCGTAGTTAAGCGTACAGCTCGAGTTTGTTTAAAACAACCTTTCATCATCCGTCACCGACAGTGTTTGTCAAGTCGTCATCTGATGTCTTTGTTGTGGTAAGTGACAGCTTTCAGGCCAGCCCTGCAGTTTCATTTGTGCCAAAGTACATGGTTAGTAATTTAATTCCAAAGGCGCCCTATAGGGCCACTGTCCCAAATTCAGGAATTTAGATCCTATTTTTACATTGCATTAACGCCTGATAAAAATACCTGCAGTTCCGTTTTATCTCGTACCACACTTTGTACGGTGTGTAGACTATTTATCTGTAGATACATGAATCACTTTGATTTCCTGACACTGTACTAGTTGCCCCTACTGCAGTAGATATCAAGCACAAGTAGAACTGCTTAACAAATTTATTTTAAAAGTAGACTGTTAAATCGTTTATAAGAAGTGCAAAATAATGCATGATCGACATGCACAGAAAATTGTAAAAATTTACAATGAAGTATAGTAGAAGTTCTGTATTTAAGACTCAAACAAATGAGTGGATAGCAAAATGAATAAACAAGTGGAAAACTTGCCTCAAGTGCTTTCGGGAAGCTAAATTGGGATTCAAGTTATGATGTGTATGGAGCAAAGGGTGTACAACCTGTGTGTGTTATCAGTTTTGAATTCAGTGCGAAAGATTCAGAAGTTTAGGGTTTGTCAGGAGCAATTGAAAGATAAATTTATTTAGTACGAGGGGGGAGAGGGGAAAAAAATGGGCTAGGGAATAAACTGGATTGTCACAAACCCCAAGTGAAATTATCCTCATGAATATAGTGTAAGTTGAATGATAATAAAACATAGTTTCATTTAAGAGGTGATAACAAACTTGTCACCAAACACACAAATGTACAATAAACTGAGTGCACATAATAATTCTTAAGCTATATCAAACAGTGAAAAATCCAGGATAGAATAACGATAATGCTGAAGATTAGATGGGTAAATCGCATAACTAATAAGGAGGTATTGAATAGAATTGGGGAGAACAGGAGTTTGTGGCACAACTGGACTAGAAGATAGGATCGGTTGGCAGGACATGTTGTGAGGCATCAAGGGATCACCAATTTAGTATTGGAGGGCAGCGTGGAGCGTAAAAATCGTAGAGGGAGACCAAGAGATGAATACACTAAGCAGATTCAGAAGGCTGTAGGTTGCTACAGGGAGATGAAGCAGCTTGCACAGGATAGAGATAGACGATAACAACAACAACAGAATAATGATAATATTATGAAAGGGATTGATTGCTACTCATCGTATAGAGGAGTCGCAGGCGAGCACTACAAAAAGTTTGCTGTACTTGAGCTGTCAACCAAAAGGCTGAAAGCTTACATGCATAGCAGTCCATTTTTTGTGTCTGTCTAATGCTCACTGTCTTTTGTATACAGTGAACAGCAATCTATCCTTTTCATAATATTGTCATGATTCTTAGGCTATTGAAGCCATACATCATCAGACACAAACCTGTTCAAAAGTTATTTACATTGATCACATCACTGCACAGATGATCTGCAGAAGTCAGATTTTTTTAAAAACATTAACTGTGTATGATATTTATTGATGATAATTTGAGATTATTTGGTGAACAAAAAACAGATGTCTGAAAATGAAAAACAAAATGAGGAAACAAAAAAAAAAAGATTTTATAAGATAATTACATTCCAGAATTTGCTTATGAAGTGAATTGTGGATGCAAGTAAACATCAAGAAAATCACATGCAGGCAACAGAGATGAGGTTTTTAAGAGTAGTAAAGGGATGCACAAGAGTCAACAGATTTCAGAAATGTATTTAATATCCTCAATAAAAGATAAGAAAATAGGAGAAACTGGAATGGAAATCTTGAAAGAATGAGTGGAGAAAGATTACCTCTCCAGATAGAGATTTAAGCCAGTTGAGAGAAGTCGGGGAATACGGGAGAAGTGACAAGTATCTTGTTTTAGAATTGATTAATTTAGCAGGAATATTTGCCAATAGATGGTTTAATCTCCTCTTAAAGTGAACTTTACTAGTATCAGTTGTTAAAATTTTTTGGCTGGTGGGAAGTTATTGAAAACCTGTGTTCCTGTGTGATGGACACCTTTCCGTACCATAGTAAGTGACTTAAAATCTTTGGGAGGATAAATTTATTGTTAATTCCATCACATGAGCCGGTGGTATGTAAACATTTGAAATTAGTATCCACAATTCCTTGAACAGGCCTCTACAGGACTTAGTTGAAATCCCGCAAAAATAATTCATGTTACACACTATTGGACTCTGAAAAGTTTAGGTTGCCTAGATAAGTTACTCCAAAGAAATGATCCCACACTACATTTTGGAAATTAAGTAAGCCGAGAAATAGAATGAGGAGGCTACTTCTTATATTCCAAGAGATTAAGAGAGACCAAGACAGTGTCCTGGTCATGGGTGGGGGGAAACCATGCTGAAACAGACGATGTGTGGAGGAGCCCTTTACCCAACAACGAGGATGACAATAATGATGGTGATATGTTAATGTAAGAACTGGTTAACTCTCATAATTTTACCAAGTATCAGACTAAAGAGGTATTGAATGCACAACATATGGGTAATCTGCAACACTATCTTTCAATGCTTGCTGGATTGCTTTTCATCTGTATTTACATCACATACGCTATCTGTAAATGGAACTAAGCAAGTAAATTGCTGTAACTATTGCTAGTCTGGTCTGGATTGTCATTTTGACACTATTGCTTAAAGAGAAGAGTGAATGAGGAGAAGACTGTGACAGGTTGAAGCTTTCCCATTAGCAGTGCCGCATAATAGAACTGATAGTGTACTACCCCCTAAAGGCAATGGTACTGGTTAAAGTCTGTTTCTACTTCACAGTTTTAACTTATCACTACAACCAGTTGATTAAAGTTCACTTTAGTCATTTTAATTCCAGGTTTTAAAGTATAAATGAGTTGTTCCCCAAAACCTGCCCTTCCAGTGCTCAGTTGTCTCGAGACACATTGAGAGAAATGTCCTGAAAAAATAATGGGCTGAGTTAGGAATCTCAGATTTTCATTTGTTTTCCTACTGGTTGGATTACTCACATCATAACTAAAACATGGATTTTATAGTCAAGTCAGATACAAGTTCATCATGAAATTCATTGTACCATTTAGTAAGGAAAGTTCTGGCATAATGTAAATAATATAGAAGTAAAGCAGACCCCTCACGAAATTTGTGGGAGCATTGAGTTGTCGACAGGTGCACACAGAAGAGAATATCTCTCTCTCTCTCTTTTTCTCTCTGTGTGTGTGTGTGTGTGTGTGTGTGTGTGTGTGTGACTCAATGCTTCTTTTGATAGGTGGTCTCCTCTACTCCTAAATTATTTATAGTTATGACACTCTTAGAAATAGCTGCTGCGAGAGTTTTCTCTCTGTAAAAATAGAATGATTTTGTAGTCAGTGAGAACTTTGTATAAATAGCCGGAGATAAAATTTTCAAGTGGCGATTTTTCCTTTCACCTAACTTTGCAATGTTTATATACCACCAACACCAGACTAAGAAAAGTTAAGATTTATTGGTTTCTTCTTCTCATTCTAGGTTGTCAAAATTAATGAAGTAAAATGGAGCCTTGTAATTAAAAAAAGAAAGGGGTTTAACAGTATGATAGTGATGAGAGTAAAAAAAGATTTTAATTGCATGCTAGTCTTATGGACATAATAGTCTAATAAGAGTTGAAAATATTGTCAGTTAACTCCAAGAACAGTTATTATCTTTTTGAGTAGGCAAAATAAATGGACTGAGTGAAAATGGAGAGTTATAAAAATATGAAGGTAAGTAAAAAGTAACTGCAGTGTGGATAACATTCAGTTGTTCAGTTGTGTATTATTACTTGTAGCTGCATTTTCTCCAAACTCTCTCTCTCTCTCTCTCTCTCTCTCTCTCTTACGTTGTAGAGATATTTAATATTTCACTAGACACTGGAGCAATGTTTCAGTGGATTAATTTTATTGTCATTGTGCTAAAATGAAAATGTTATGGTATGAGGCCTCAGGTTTCCAGTACCTTATTGTTAATATGTAAAAAAAATTAATGAACTCACACTGCAAAACAAATGTTGTCTTATTATTATTACTATTATTATTATTATTATTATTATTATTATACGTGCTTCTTCTTCCTTAAAGGTCCATTTGACTGAAATTCTTTGGATGCTAGAGAGAGTTTCATTAGTGGGGATAGTAGATATCCAGACTTCTGTTTTGGAGTGCAACTGGTTGCCTTGTTGTAAAATATAAAATTCTGGAGGGCTGTAGTTTGTTTAGGACAGTGGGAGGGCCTATTAGTCAATCTTATACAGTGATAATGTCTATACCTACCTGTATTATATGATCACTGTTACAAACAACTGAAAAACATTTCAGGTGGCTCTACCAGATAACTTCAGCTGTCGGAGCAGTTGAACGGCGATGGACATGCTTGATATGCCAGTCACATTGATAGTTAAAGCACCCAATCAGCAGATAGAAGATCAGACAATAAAGTGCGAACCAACTTGGACAATAAAACGATTGAAAGGCTATCTTTCAGAAGTTTACCCTAGTAAACCAGTAAGTATGGTAATCAAAAATAAGTCTCATAGCCAGATAATATCGACCAGTAATTAAACGTCAGGCTTATGAATTGACTATGGTGGCTATAATGATGATGTTATATTTTTAGCGAACTGAAGACCAGAAACTAATCTATTCGGGCCAGCTGCTGTCTGATAGTGTTGTCTTGAGGGACATCCTTAGATGGTATGAGGGACAAGAAGCTCATACAGTTCACTTAGTGTGTACCCCATCAAAAGAACAGAATAGTAAAACACAATCTAAAATGAGTGATTGTGGTAGTAAACAAGCAACTGTTCCTAGTTCAGGTAAATAAACATTGGAAGAAAATGATTGTGAATTATTAAGAGACCAATTAATATTTTTTTAATTTTCTTTCAAAGATTCTCCCTGTCTTCTTCTTCTTCTTCTTCCCCCTTTTTTTTTCCCCCCTCTCGATCAGATTTTAAATGCTGCTGGCGTACTGTTAAGCACATACAATCCTTGAGACAGCCAACAGTTAATATGCTATTGAAAGGGGCAATAAGAAAGTATTAAATTTAGGATTTGTATCTTCTTTCATCCAATTATAGGTTCTGAAGATGTGAGAACCAGTGCGAGCAGTACCATGGTAGAACCAGATGGCTTAAGGCAGAGATCAGTTGGATCCGCGTCTAACACTTCGTTGCCTCAAGCTGCTACCTCTTCAAGCAACTCAGGTCTAGCAGCGCATGACAGGGGTCATGTTCAAATTCCAACACCGGATCCACGTGCTGCTTGGGCTGCTGCCATGGCACAACCTTATGTCAGTACAGCTCCATTCAGTGCAACAGGTGGTGCACTTGACCCTAATAATATGGTTCAACAGATGGCTTGGGTACAGCAGGCATATGCGTACTACATGACTCAGTACATGCAGATGTAAGTATCCGTGAACAAAAACTGGTAGGAATTATTATTATTATTATTTACATTAATGATTTATTCCAAATTGGTTCCAGAGGTAAGGACAAACACTTGATGAAGGTGCAGAAGAGTGGTAGTTTCTCTATTCAGTTGCATATTCTGTAGTTGATACGTACGGAGAATGTTATTGAATGGAGTATGCTACTTCTGCAAAAGTCAGACAAATAGAGTAAAATTGCAACACCAGGAAAGATAAGGAAACATTGTTTTTTGTGCTTATACAGTAAAGTAGCAAGGATATCTGCTTTAACTCTGACGGAGTTCATTAATCAGAGTGGATGGTAAGTGGTAATGTGCCAGGCTCACAGCAACCAGTGACCAGATGTTTCCAATGAATGAGGGATCTGTAAGACATGCTGGTGAAGGCAATGGCATAACACCCTCTGTTGCAAGGGGGGAGGGGGTGGTCAGGACTGCATGGCAACACATTGTCTTGCCAAAAGGTAACATCATGGTGATCTCGAAGGTGCAGAACAGCTACAGACCATAACACCTGTGAACTGTTACACCTGCTGTCCAAAATATCTGCAATGTGAGCCAGAGGTGGTTGTGTTGTATACCTAACGGCACCCCATACCATCACACCAGTTGCTGGGCCCATATGATGATGACAAATGTAATCTGGCAACACTTGTTCTCCTCGGAGTCATTACAAACAGGTACATTGGTTTTGATGCAGTACACAGAACTGGAATTTGTCTGAAAAGTCGCATTAGCACTGCTCCTGTGTTCATTGTTCTCATTGGTTACACTACTGACTGTGTGCCTCTCTCTTCTTCTGCGTCAATGGAAACTACAAAAATGGTTGCCATTTTCACAGTCCGTGGTGCTACAGATGTCACCAAGCTGTATGTGTGAAATTGGTATCTTGCTGAAAACAAGGCCATTTCCTGACAGGCTACATTATGTTGATGTAAGATTCTCTACTGAATGAATAGTGTGTCTGCCCTCTCAACTGTTGAGATCCTGCATGGCTTTGAGTATGGCTCTCCTGAGCCTATCAATTCCATATTCGCACAGCAGTCGGGAGCTCAACCAATGCGAGCAACAATATCAGAGAACGATAATCCACAATCTAGGTAGGCAATGATCCTACCATTGTTGAATTCAGATGTGCTGGTAGACGTTTCTCCTTGTAAAGGAATAACATCTGTTTTTCACAATCTTTTATCATTCAAATGTGATTTCTGAATAAGAAACCTGCTGTGTAATCTTTCATTACATACATAATGTAGATGATGACCTCTTATCTTCTTTGTGTGGTGGCATCAAAATCCTCATTATTTGTATATTCAGGCATGCATTACACTTAAAGGCAGTCTGATGTTTGGTGCATGGTAGTCTGATGTTTAGTAGCTGGCAGTGTACACAAATTGCTACATTTTGGAGACTTACTAATAGATAACTTACTAATTACTGTTTTCAAATAAATGTTAAATGCTGTGATGAAAGGACCAAGATGTGCGTGCATTCACTATTTGACAAATTAAATATAATTTTATGACACTGGTGAAGCACAGCACAGTAAAATAACTTAACCAGATGTCATTATGCTGTTAACACAAAATGATAAGACTTCCAATGGTTTTCAATCTTTTTTCGTTTTTGAGTGGAACGAGCATTGTGTACATTGATTTACCAGATGGTATTAATCATTGTATCAAATACTCAGTCACGTTATACCAATTCGTGCAAAAGAGCCTTGAAAAAGTCTTTGACATAATAATGATACCAAAAGTAATCTTTGCCACAACTTACAGGTGGCTCGCAGAGTATGGTTGTAGATGTAAACGAAGCAGCAGTTGAATGTCGAGGCACTTGATATGAAAAGCTGCTTTTTTTTTTTTTTTTTGGGGGGGGGGGGGGGGGTGGTTATGTGTGTCTTTAACACACTAACAATTATTTGAGTCGTGAAAGGGATTCTGTCTAAACAGAGATTCCACTAGTCATTTCTGGGTAACAGATGACCATGAAAATGATGAATTGGAAAAAAAAATATTGTTTGTACTAAATGCAATAAATTTTGTGTTCATCTGTAGGCTGGCGTCTGGTCCTGCTGTACAGAATAATTATGGACAGGCTCCTAACGGAATACAGACTGACGCTTACACACAACCTGTTGCGGAAGAGCCAGCAGCAGCAGCAGCAGCAGTGCCCAATAACCAACAGGAGCAAGCCATCGACGGTAACCTGATAGGTAGAAGCATTGTTTTTATACTTAAACTGACTTCTTCTTCAGATGTACCAAAAAGTATATTTGTTTCCCATCAAGTGCAGAAAAATTATATTTGCCTATTGGTATTAATATTTCGTCTAGAAGCTGTTAATTATCTTCCATTTCTGGCTGCTCACTTTATTTGCATCCTTGTGCATTCCAGGTGGTGATGATGATGACAGAGCAAACAGAGACTGGTTATATTGGATATATTTCTTGAGTAGAGTGATGGTCCTCTTTAGCATAGTTTATTTCTATTCCTCGCCCACTAGATTCATCATAGTGTCTGCATTGGGAATAATAATGTACCTGTGAGTATGAGCTCCATAATTAACAGCAATATGTATAATAATTCAACATCCTTGAGAGATTAGTGCACACCAGAAATATTTTTAATTAATCTAATTTAAATTACATTCCAGGATCTGTTGGTTTGTAAAATTTTATGTCTTGTGTGTGTGCAGCTACCAGATTGGATTCTTTCGTGTACAAGCTCCTGCAGCGATACCACAGCCAGCGCCACCACCAGCACCCGTACCTGAGAATAACAATGTAGTGCACGCAGGTCGTGATATAGTGAGGCATGGGAATGTCCACCAGTTTGGAGAAGAAGCTGCAGCCCCTGCTCCTCAAAGGGATGGGGATAGCGACACAGACGAGCGTGCTGTTCAAGAACCCGAGAGGCCGTCTCTCCTTGCCATCACATGGACATTCTTCTCAAGCTTCTTTGCCTCCCTTATACCTGAACAGCCTGGACCTCTGTGAGGCAGTCCTAATCAGATCCTTTCTGCGGTGACCTGACCTAACCCGGTGTACTATTGTGCATATAGAATGATTCTATATGATAAAAACTTTAATTATTAAGGAGTCGGTGTGACTTCGTGGCTTGAAAAGATAAGAATTACACATGAATACTGGCTTCATATTTGTGTGTATGTGGGCAGTCACTTTAGACATGTTCCACTGTATCTTGATCTGTGATTGTAGAATGTCTACTGATAGAACCCCAGGGGATGGCTTTAAATCCCACGTTGAAATGATGCAGGAAATCACAGTGAAATTGTGTACAAATGAAATTTATGCATGGCGTACATACCTAGGAAATTTGTAATACATAGATATGCAAGAAAGGTAATGGTGATCTATTACGGTGAAACTGCAATGTCTTAAATTCATTGCAATTTCAAATAGCCATGCCTTTAATGGGGATTTTACACCTTTCCTTGGCTTACACTGTGAAAGATAGTATGCGGTTTGAAGAAGATCTAATTGTGATTATACCACTCAACCAAAGAGTATTTTATATGTGTGATACTTTGCTTCATGCATGTGGTAGAAAGACGAACTTTAGTCATTCATTTTTATGATACATACCTGGTATAATAAACTGTAAGCTACTAGCTCTTAAATGGAGATTTACGTTGTCCAGTCTGTCATTGCATTTAATAACAGTGCTTCTGACAATATCTGCCACAGTATCCTTAATCCATTTGAAATTTCTGTTCCTTTAGCGACTTGTGTTGAGAAACCAACAGATTTAAAACCCAATGTATGAATATGCATACATGCAACAATTTTTTTTCTCCTAACAAGATGTAGGGCTGTTGAAATTGTGCCAGGATACATCTTTGTACGTACATACATACATAGTGACGTAAATAGGTTTATCAGGCCTTTAAATGTTGATATTTGTACAACATATACATTGTTTATAAATATATACTTATCTTATTATTGAAATTTGTGGCTTTTCTCATTGTTATTTGCCTTTTTAAATTGAAGTCATTCTGACACAACAAGAAACTTTCTTTCTCAAATCTGTCTTACTGTTTTACAGGTATGTTCTCAGTTCTGGGAATCAATAAAACAACAATCTGACCATGGCACACAGAATCGCTCACTTTGTGCTTATTCAGAATGACAGGTGGAGCTGATCAGAATTAATAAACTGACTGCAACTGAAATAAATACCAATTTGGAGAGAATGAATGTAAATTAAAACACAGAAGAAATATTTTACATGTGTACTTTTACATTTCCGTAGAAGAGATTTAACAAAATACAGTAAAAAATCCATTATAGGTAACTGTCTCAAGAAGCAGGAAACTCTTGTTTATTGTAAGCGCTCTGCGTATTATTCAGTCTGGGGGAAAAAAAGAGAGAATATTCATCCTGTACTTAAACGAAAGAAAACAATGCAGTTTTATGGCAAATTTACCAAATAATTATGTGTAATTAAAATGTCATTTGATTTTTGAGCACTAATTTTCACTGAATCAACAAATCGTGCAAAACTGAAATCACGTTCTGCCGAGACATTAGGTCTACAGGATTACTCTGCAGTTCATACTTATGTGTTTGGTAGAGGGTTCACGGAATCATGTTATGATTGTTTCTCAACTATTGCACTCTCAAATAGCACATGGGAGTTGTGATTTCTCTTACTTTATTACAATGATCGTTCTCCTTATGTAAGTAGTAGGCAACACAAAATATTCAGAGGAGGAAGTTGGTGATTTAAATTTTGTGAAAAAGATCTTGCCTCAACAAAAACACCTTAGTTTTAACAATTGACACCCCAAATCATTTACCTTATGTTCATTTCTTGCACCTCTTTAGCAACAGTACAAAACGAGCTGCCCTTGTTTTGAGCTTTTTCGATGTATTCCCTGTCTTCTCGAGCAAGGATTCCATACCATTCAGCAACATTCCAGGAGAAGACTGACAGATGTAGTTGAGGCAGTCTCTTTAGTAGATTTGTGCTAATCCTGCCAATAATATGCTGTCTCTAGTTCACCTCTTATCACAACAGTTTCCATGTGATGATCCCAGTTTCACTTGTTTGTAATTGCAGTACCTCCGTATTTAGTTGAATCTACTATCTTTAAATTTGTGTAATTTATTGTGTAACCAGACTTAGGAATTTTTTTTAGTACTGATGTTGAGGACCTCTTTTTTTTAATTGCTTATCGTCAGTTGCTACTTTTCACACTATGCAGATATCTTGAAGCCTCTTCGTATTGTGTGCTAAATAGTTTGCATAGATTAAGAATAGCAGAGGATCTATAAGATTTCCCTGAGAAACCCTATACATTACTTGGATTTCGTTAGGTGACAAACTGTTACCTTTCTGACAATCATGAATCTAGTCTCACAACTGAGACAATACACCATATGCACACAATATGATTAGAAGTTGCTTGTGAGGAACAGTGTCAAAAGCCTTCCAGAAATCTAGAACTGTGGAATCAATTTTGAATCCCCAGTTGATAGCTTTCATTACTTCATATGGATAAAGAGCCAGTTGTGTTTACCAAGAATGATCTTTTCTGAATCCATACTGGTTATTTGTCAGTAGAGCAGTTTCTTCGACGTATTTCATAATTTTGGAACACAGTTTATGTTGCAATTCGATGTCACTGGTATGGTTCTGTATTTCAACATATTACTTTTACTTTAGTGTGACCTGTGCAGTCTTTAGATATAAGTTTTTTTTTCTATCAAGTGATTGCATATAATTGCTCAAAATGGAGCTATTTCATCTGCATACTCTGAAAGGAACGCAATCTGGAACAAAAGACTTTACAATATTAAGTAAATTATGTTGCTTCACTCCACTAAGGGTATCTACTTCCAAAGTACTTACTTTGGCAGCTCTTCTTGATTCGAATTCTGAAGTACTTTCTGCATTGTCTTTGGTCAAGAAAGTTTGGAAAACTGTGTTTAGTAGCTCCACTTTATGGTGCTGTCATCGGTAGAATTGCTATCTTGCAGTGATGGTATTGACTGTGTCTTGCCATTGTTATAATTTACATTTGACCAGAAGCTCTCTCGAGATTATCAGATTTTGAGACAGGGTTTCATTGTGGAAACCATTGTAAGCCTTTTATCCATTCTGGATTTTGAACACTGCGACTGCCTTGTTAAAGGTTTCGGGAATTACGGCAATCTGTCACCGTTTTTTCTTCAATTTTTATTTTTTTCATGACCAGTTTCGAATCGCCTGGCGATTCATCAGATGATACAATTTTGTTAGGAGTATTGTGGAGGTTGTGCATTGTTTTTATTCTTGTGGCAGGCACTGATCTGGATGTTACAAAATATAAACAAACCAAAGACACTCTGGTTTGTTTATATTTTGTAAAGTATGTGGGAGTCGCTATCGGTGGAAAAGTGCCTGTTTCACTTGATATTTAACAATACTGGTAAGCACACATTATGTTTTCCAGAGTAGTGCCTGCCACAAGAATAAAAACAATGCACAACCTCCACAATGCTCCAAACTAAATGTATCATCTGATGATGAATCGCCAGGCGATTCAAAACCGATCATGAATAAATAAAAATTGAAGAAAAAATGGTGATTGGTTGCAGTAATTCGTGAAACCAGTATAAGCTTCTCACATTGAAGTCTGCACTGAGTTTCTACTCTGCTTTCCTCAGTCTTTCGTGACACTGCTCGGCACGGCGCGACATTAGACTAGCTGTGCGATGTGACATCTTTTCATCCGGCATATGGTGTGTTAGTTGATTCGCAGTGGCAGCGGTGTTTATTCCTCGCTATTTGTTAGCCATTCGTAGGAAGTTTATAAGTACTGTACAGTGGTTGTTGCAATGGAACACACGCTCACAAAGAGGCGGGGTAGTGACACAACGTCATGAGCCTTCAGAGGTGAATGGGAATTGCAATATTTTTTCGAAGAGAAGGATGATAATTCTCAATGTCTAGAATGCAGTCTCATACTCGCCAGGCACCACAAATTTGCAATAGAATGGAATTATAACACCACACACAAAGAACTTAATGATGTAGTTGGGGCTGATAGATCAAACAAGTTGGCGAAATTAAGAAGACATAGTGTTATGCAGCAAGACGGACCGAATGTGAGTACCCCTTACAAATCTTTGTTTTTCTGATGTTTGTATTTGTACATATTTGTTATTAGAATTCGAATTTAGATTCACTCAGTTTTTGTTTCCTTTTTTTAGCCTGCAACCGAACATAGCGACCTGTCTTTAAGAGCAAGCTACAAAATAGCGCTCAAAATTGCAAGAGCGAATAAGTCTTTCAGTGATGGTGATTTCATCAAGGAGTGTATTGTTGTGGTGGCAGAACTCTTGACACCACTGGAAGTAAAGAAGTTTAGTGAAATTAGTCTTTCCAGACAGACAATAGCTCGCTGCATAGCTGGTATGGCAGCGGATGTCTACAGGCGGTTAATTGATAGTGCCTGCAAGTTTATTGCATTCTCGATTGCTTTGGACGAGTCGACCGACATTTCGGACACGGCAAAACTAGCGATTTATGTTCGTGGAGTCGACACAAATTTGCACGTGACGGAAGAACTGTTAGATTTAGTACCAATGAAAGACACAACGAGGGGTACCGACTTGCTAAAAGCAGTTGAAGAGGCAGTTGAAAGCCATTGGCCTGAATTGGAAAATGTTGGTTTCAGTCACCACGGGTGGAGTGCCAGCAATGCGAGGGGCCCAAAATGGGCTTCTAGCATTGTTGCGTAAAAAACTAGGACGATTGACAGAAGATTTGTACGGAATTCATTGTTTTGTACACCAAGAATCTCTTTGTGCTAAATATGCAAATTTGGAGCACGTGATGAAGTTGGTAGTCACCATAGTAAATTTTTTGAAGTCTCATGGCTTAGTACACCGTCAGTTTCAACAGTTTCTCATGGAACTGAATGAAGAGTACGGAGGTGTTATTTACCACTGCAAAATATGTTGGTTAAGTCGAGGGGCATGCCTCGAAAGATTTTTCAATTTAAGACGCGTTATTGTTGAGTTCCTGAAGGAAAAAGGAAAGGAGAGCCAAAATTAGAAGATCTGAAATGGATTGCAGACCTTGCCTTTTTAGTTGATCTGACTGCACACTTAAATGCTCTCAGTAAGACTTTGCAAGGTGAGAAGCAGCTTATTTCTGATCTGATGGAAAAAGTGGATGCATTTAATAAGAATCTCGCATGTGCTTCACTTAGAGATGACACACAAAATGGAAATACTCACTGGATCGCCACATCTTCTTTGTCATAAGAAACTGCAAGGAAAAAATAAAGTGAGTGATAACAGATTATAATAAAGAAACAAAGAAAACAATTTTTGATTATCAGTTATTTGTATTTCTTATAAATTTGAGCCAAATGACACTACGATCCAGTACACTTGTTAAAGATCACGCCATTTGGAGGTGATGGGTACTGTTGCTTTGTAGGCTAGAGGCCCGATTGGTGAGTTCATCCTGGACCACAATATGTGAGGTATTGACAGCCCAGTCCATTACAGCAGAGCCCAGCAGGGCAGGGAGAGTGAGATGTGGCAACATCAGGTCAGACTAAGCCTACTATGCGGACCAGTCTGGCTGAGACGGATAGGCTAACACAGACAGGCAACACGCGATGAGTGCCCGTGTGGATTCAAAACGAGTTGGCAAGTAAGGTGATCAAATGAACCAAACAATGACACCATGCCAACAGGCTGGGTAATATGGGACACCACTGATGGTAGTATAATGTAACTGGAAAATATTGCATTAAGTACGCATTTAGATAAGAGAGTTCATGGTATTGTTTACTTTCCTTTGAAATGAGGGATGTATTTCTGCTTCAACCTAGACTTATTTTCATAATGTGGAGGTGAAGACAAGCTCTGTTATGTTCTAAGGAAACTTAGTGTTTCCAGTAAAGGAAAAGAAACAAAATTTAACCAGTGTTAAACTTAACTTTTTTTTCAGTAAAATAATTTAACTTGTTTAGTACCTTTGCAGCTCTCTGTTTTGAACAGGATAAACCAATGCTACAGTTTTCATCCTTGGTGTACTTGTGCACAAGTTGTTGCTAAATCAGCTAAGTGCGAACTGCCCATTTCACATATTTATTTGCATTTTTCTCTGTACTCTGCAAACCACTGTGAACTGAATGGCAAAGGGTATGTTCCATTGTACCAGTTATTAGGGTTTCATCCCATTCCAGTCACATATGGAATGTGGGAAGAATGATTGATTAAATACTTCTGTGAGTATGTTGTAATTAATCTAATCATGTCTTTGTGATTCCTATGTGAGTGATAATTATGGGTTGCAGTATATTCTTAGTCATAATTCAAAGGCATTTTTTTGGAACTTTGTAATAGGTTTCCTTTATCTATCTTCAAGAACCTGCCAGTTCAGTTTCTTCAGCATCTCTGTGACAATCTTCCATCGGTTGAACAAATCAGTGACTGTTTGTGCTGGCTTTCTCTATATTTTCAATAACCTCTGTTAGTCTTTATTTAGCACGGGTCCCACACACTTGAAAAATATTACAGAATGGGTTGCACAAGTGATTTGTAAGCAATTCCTTTTAGAATAATTGCATTTTCCCAGTGATCTACCAATAAACTGATGTGATCTTTCCGTTTCATATCCCTACAAATTGTTATGCCCTGGTATTTGTAAGACTTGGCTGAATCCAACAGAGACACTCTGATAGTAGAGTCATAGGATACTATATTTTTTTCATTTTGTGACGTGCGCAAATTTACATTTATTAACTTTAAAGCAAATTTCCAATCTTTTCGCCACTCTGAAATCTTATTAAAATCTGACTGAATATTCATCCAGCTTCTTTCAGACATCACTTCACTATAGACAATTGTGTCCTCTGCAAAAAGTTTGAGGTCATTAATATACAACATGAGCTGCGAGGGTCCAAACACACTTTTTGGGGCACACCTGAAGTTAGTTCTGAGCCGTTAAACACAAGATGAGTGTCACTTTTCAGTGTAAGCTTTTATGGATCATTGCGGATGACGGTGATCTGGTCTTAAAGAAGGTAATGTGTAATAAACGAAAAAGTGCAGTGTCAGTTGCCAAGTGAGGAAAATGATTAAAAGGGATGTTCCGTCACATAGAATACGAAGATCATCAACATAGATCATAATCCAGAAATGAATTGCTGCCAAAGTAAGGGGTGTACGAAAAGTGTTGACTAGGTCATATAGAAAGAGGTGAAGTGAGGAGGAATAAATGTTTCTAAGTAATGAAAGCACAGAGAATACTCATTGTATGCAACTTGTCACTGATATAGTCACTATTATGGTTGTGTCAGAGGTTAGGCTGTTTGACAGGACTGCTCATTTGAAGCACTGATAGATCAACAGACTCGGAAAGCCTTCTACAGAGTTCAGTTTCTATTTTCAAATATTATATTATTTCCAAACAGATATTTCTGTGACCAGTGAGGCTCAACTTAGTTTATTACTGTATACTGTACTTGGCAGGAAATACTATACATCACTTTAAGGTCAATGTGTAACAGTGTTTTTGTTGTTCCTGTCTGCAGCTAAACATGTCACGTTTATGGCAAGTATCAATCTACCTTTTATATGTCCAGATGTGTCATTTAATCCTGGTCTCACAGTCTACTGGTGTTTGGGATCCTAAATTAAAGAATGTACAATGGAAGGGCAGTTCTAGGACCTCGAGTTAAAATGTGTTGTAAACAAATAACAGAATACATTTTTGTTGCAGCTGTCTAGTAAGGGCCAGCAGCTCTCAATAAATGCTAAATAATATTATTCGCACTTCGTATGAGATTTTAACTGGACACAACCAGGGCTGGTTTAAGGCCTAAGTGACACATACCACTGCTTGGGGTGCCAAGCTGAGAGGGGCACCAGAGGCACCACAGGTGTACAATTTCTATACAGTATCTATCGCAAAAATAGCGGCCAACTGGGGTGCCAAGCTGAGAGGGGCATCCAAAGTGCAAGATTATATACAGTGTGTGTCACAATGAGTAGCAAAAACTGCCACAGGTGAACATATATGGAGGAGAGAGAGGGGGGGGGGGGGTGTAGAAGGGGGGAGTGCCAAATGACAAGTTAATTGTCCGGAATATTGTTCTCAAACTGGCCAAGGAAGAACATCTAGAAGAGTACACAGTAGGTAAGAAGGTGGCCGATGGCTAGACATACAGCAGCGAGAGACAGAGCCCCCTGTAATGCACCATAGCAGCATCCTACGATATCTGTCTGTATTACTAAGTATGAGGTGTGTATCAAACATTTAATGATATTTCACATTAGTGTATGTACAGTGTCAGCTCTTTCGCTTTTTCAATGTTCATGTAGCTAATAAAGTACACACAACAAATATTACAGTAGAGCCCCAGTATTCGAGCTAACTGTGGCTGAGGCTACCTCGAATTACAAAAAAACTCGGATAATATGGAAATATCACTGAATCAATGGGTAAATCATGATTAAATGTTTAATCAGCACAATAATGATTTAAAAACAAATAAAAAAATATAGTACAAACCTGTGTTATATTTTCATACATGGGCAGACATTTCCAAGTTGCAAAAATATAAATTACATTTTAAAGACATTGTCCATAGTCCTTTGTTTCAAAATATAACCTAATTTTTTAGCAGTAATGTCATATTGTCTTCTAAGAAGCGTAGTGTCAGCTGGAGTAGCTACCACTTGCTGCTTGATATAATGCAACGCCGCACCTAGCACTGCTGAACCCTCGGTGTGAGTGATCATTAGTACAATTTTTTCAGCCAATTCCTCATTGTCACTGCCTTTAGCAGTTTCACTAACCATTTCAACAATTGCAAGACCAGTCACTTCAAACTGTTCATCCATTCTGAAACATCACTCGCATTCACTTTTTCACATCCAGCAACAATTTTCCACAGTTCTGCCAATGTAGGTCATCTTTTGTGTACTGTAGGCATCCGTTTCATTCTGTGAAATCTGGGCCAAAAACTTTTTTAGTGTCTCCAGCTTTATTTCAGACTATGAATTGGCTATCCAGTAAGCTACATCTTTTTATTGTAGTTCTTTTTAGAAACTCTAATGGTTCCTTCACTTTCTGTTGATTTCAGAAGCTTCTGAATCAAATGTTTGTAGAACCATCTGAAGCAAACAATACCCTTTTTTCTTACTAGCATTGTAAAACACTTTGGTCCATAGACTATATTGAACTTTTCACATTTGGCGTTAAGAACAATGCGGGAATACCAGCACATTGCAATTCTTCCTTATCAGGGTATGAAAGAGCGTTGTCAAGTGTTAAGATTGCTTTGGAGGCATTTTTTCATTAGGTATCTTTTGGTGTCTGCAACAAAATCTTCAAATAACTACTACTTCTTTTTTGTCCATTCAAGCAGATCATTTTCAAGAAGCAGATCTCCACTTGCAAGAACTGTTAACCTCTCTTTAAGTTTTTTGCAGCCTGGGGCAGCCATTTCTTCTTTTGACGCTAGAGTTTTAGGAGAAAGCATCTTATACTAGGGTGGTTTGAAGGGTTCTTGGAACAGAATAGAAAAAAAGTACTTACATCAGTGAAACTCTTTATTTTTCATTTTAGTCACCTTGTAGATTAATGCACTTGGTCCAACAATGTTCCAGTGCCTTGATCCCATCTCGAAAATGAGTTTCCTCCAGGCCTGCAAAATAGTTGTCAACTCCGGCTATCAGTTCTTTGTTTGAAGTGAATCTTCACCCACCAAGAAAAATTTTCAGTTGGGAAGAGACGGAAGTCTGACCAAGCCATATCAGATGAATAAGGTGGTAGTGGCAACAATTCATACTTTAGTTCTTGTAATTTTGCCATGGCGACGGCACGTGTGCGGGCGCGCATCATCTTGATGGAAGATGACTTTGTTCCATGCTAAACCTGGCCTTTTTTCGCGTATCTTTTGTTGCAATTTGTTTAGAGGTTAGCATAGTATTCTCCAGTAATTGTTTGCCCAGTGGGGAGATAATCTACAAACAGAATCCCCTTCACATCCCAGAACACTCGTGCCACGACCTTTCCCAATTAAGGAATTTTCTTTGCATTCTTCGATGGCAGAGAATCGGCATGTTTCTAGTGCTTTGACTGTTGTTTTGTCTTTGGAGCATAGTAGTGCACCAAAGTTTCATCTGTGGTCACAAACCGGTGCAAAAAATCTTGTTTGTTTCTTCTAAAACGGGCCAAACATTGTCCCGATATGTCCATTCTTGTACGTCTCTGATCCAGCGTCAAGAGTCGGGGCACCCATCTTGCAGATAATTTTTTCATTTCCAATTCTTCAGTTAAAAAGTGACATACCCTGCGATATGACGCCTGGCAAGCTTGAGCAATTTCATGCACTTTCAATCAGCAATCCTCCATGACCATTTTGTGCACTTTTGCAATGATTTCTGGAGTAGTGACACATCTTGACCGACCACTGTGTGGATCATCATCTTAGCTGTCCCGACCAAATTTAAATTCATTTGTCCACTTGGCAATAGTTGAATATGAAGGAGCAGAGTCCCCCAGTGTATTCTGGGAATCGGCATGAAAGTCCTTTGCTTTCATACCTTTCTTTACAAAGTACGTTATCAGTGCTCAAATCTCGATCCCCCCACTACCATTTTCGCAAATCACTACGCGGAAACAACAAAAGAGCCAGTCACTGCCAAAGCTCTCTTCCAAGAGGAGTGATGTGGCACGTGTTTACAGGCAACAGTGCAATGAATACCACGGGAACAACTTGTTTCGCTAGTGCTGACCTCTCGTTGTGCTTCTGAGAACTTTTCAAACCAGCCTCATAATTTAGCCCTGTTTCATCACAGTTATACAGCTGATCAGGAGTAAGATTTTCTTTTTGTATAATTTTTTTTTTTAATTTCTCACAAAAGTGTGTTACAACTTGAGAAACAGCGGAAAGTTTTTCATCACAAATTTCAAGCTGCCTTACACTGTACCGCTCCGTCCACCTACCCAATCATCCTGAATTTGCAGTAAAATTGTCCTCACCTTCCTGTAACTCATTTCTAAAAAATACAGCTTTTTATTGCAGAATAGGCCCTGAAATTGGATTTCCTTTTTGTCTTTGTTGACTAAACCAAAGGAAGCTTCACTCCTTTTTTCATAGTCAGATTTCTTCACTGGCTTCTGTTCAAATGATGAAACAGAACACTTGTTTGATGAAAACTTCTCAATTTTGTCTCTGTTTTTATGCCACTCTCCAACTCTCACTTCATGCACTCCATTCTCAGCAGCAAGCTTTTTTTTAATGTTTCTCCTTTGTCCAGTCTTTTCAAAGCCTCCAGTTTCACATTGAATGCCACAAATTTTCTCTACTCCTACCACTCATTGTAACATTTTAATTAAAACATTAAGAAACACAGAGTTAAGTTATGTACAGTACACTGTACATACATAAAACACTTCAAAATTAATGTAACACCGGTGGGCTCACTACAGCACAGATGTAACTAAACAAGCAACTACAGTACATAAAACAGTGGACAGCCAATGTTGTAAAATGTGTACTGTATTTTAATGACCACTGTTGCTGAGTAGTCACAACAATAGGGGTAACAATAAGGATAGTATGCAATCTACAACTGATTGTCAGTCGTCCCAATTAGTGAAGGGCCGACAAGAAAGAACAAGTGCACACCTCCTCGAAACACCTGTCCCTCTGGAATAGGAATGCATTAGTAGTCTGAAGCTAAGGTTATTTCTGAGCATTATGAACGAAAACCCTAAGTGGGACAGCTTTACCTGTATTGTGCATGGGAAATTGAAAGAAAATTTAAAATGTAACACATTTGAAAGTGCACACAAAATGTACAAACAGATAACATATGAAAATGGGTTTTTACTCTAGTTTTATGTAAAATTTTAATTTTTCTTAAGACCAGTTCAAATTATGTGGAACCTTGAAATAGAAGGGCTCTACTGTATATACGGTGATGCATCAAAAACCAGTCCTGAGCACAGGCTGCTCACCAATTACACACAAATTGTTGCCCGCCACAAGCAGATACAACAACAACAACAACAACAACAACAAAAAATTGAAAAACACATAATAATTATACTTTCATACTGACAACACAAACCATAGTTGCAATAGCTTCAAACAGTAGATGACAATTGGTGGGTGACAATGAGCAGCCTGGTACACAGGGCTGGTTTCTCATGGGCCACCCTGTTTAACAAGCAATAGAGTATACAAATGTTCAAAAGAGGCAGAAGCAAAACTGATTCCCTCTGCGGCACATACCTCAGCAGTGCCACTTCCTTAGAAAGAGAACAATTGGAGTGTGTTGTGTAGTACACAGACGGAATGTAAACTGTGATACTTCAACTTCTCCCTTTGTTGCTCGGGAACAATCAGCAACTGCTATGGAATGCCCCGACCAGTGATAATAAAAGGAAATGTAGAGGGCAGTATGTCGACTGCAGAGAAGCCTGTGCACAAATGCCCTGTATGCATTTGACAGTTCATGCAGTATGTTGTTTGATGACAGATGTGGAACTGATTAGTGTGACATTCCATGTGGTATGGCAACATGTGCTTACGATCATGAACAAGCAGTTGGACGGCTCGAAGCTTGTCAGAGTGTCACCACTGTGGCCACAGTAATGGGATGTGTCCAAAAGTTCCACCTTGTGATTAAAAAAGGCTGCTGAAGTTGGGTATGCTGTGCAAAAGCAAGCCGTTGGGCATAAATGGCCCGCCACACTGCAAGAGGATCAATACATAGCCCCAGTGGCGAAAAGGGGCAGACTTCTCAGTCCCAGGCAGGTCGCTAGAGACCTTGGAACCACTACTGGTACATGTGCCTCTACCAGAACTATTTCACAGCAGTAAATCAGGCTGGTTTGTATGGATATAGGACTGTTAAACGCATCTCACGTCAACCACATCATCATTGAGTATGAGATCATTGGTGTAGGGAGCATATTGGTTGGGGTCAACAACAGTGATCCACAATGATGTTCTCTGACAAATGATGTTTCACTATGGCAACTGAATCTGGCCACCGGCTAGTGTGGAGAGAGGGGAACACATTAAATATCACAGAATGTTCATGAACGTCTCCATTATGGTGTGGGCAGGCATTATCCACAACAACTGAACACAACTGCTTATCTTTGTGTAAGGTACCATTACAGCACAGCGGTATTGCAGGGAGATTATTCTGGATCATGTACGTCTGTTTAGGGGTGTGGTAGGCCCAAACATTCTGTCTGTGGATGAGGATGCCCACCCACACAGCCCATTGAGGTGTCAGACACGCTCCTAAGTGAAGATATTGAACGTACGGAATAGCCTGTGTACTCCCTGGACCTAAACCCTATAGGTCATGCCTGAGATGCTCTCATCAGACATGTTTCTCAACAAACACTCGCTCCCCAAACTGTGCAAGAAGTGAAAACCACCCCGAGAGAGGAATGGGACACTGTCCCCAAAAGACTTCTCAACAGTTTGGTAGCTAGCATAAATAACAAGTGTAAAATGTGCATTAGTGCCTGAGGAGGGAGTATTCCATATTGAGAGCCCAATATAGACCTTTATATTAGCTGTCTGACCTGTATCGAACATGAATGTTATTTATTTTTAATAGCTTTTTTCCCATGTGGTGAAGGCTTCACCATTTTTCAATATAAGTAAACTGCTCCACCTTTATTACATACTTACTGATTTTCATGTCACCCATCATTGCTTGTGATTATTCCTGTCCAACAGTGTCTCTGTTCCTTACAGTCAAGCAGGTAGTTGACTGGTGAATGGCCAGATGTCAGTATCCAACAGCACAGTAGTTAGGCAAGTGACCATGTTGCCATTTTCGGGTGCACTTAAGAATTGATTGCCTAGGAGCTCATGCAGGGCTTTTACCTCATAGCCCCCTCCCCCTCCCCCCCCCCCCCCCCCCTCCTTCCTCAATCTGATTTGGCACTTTGTCCATGGGCCATGCCCTGGTGCAGTTTGTGTCCAGCATCTCCTACTGACACATTGCATCATCCACGGTTCGCACCCATAGACGAGTGTTGGTAGCATCTCTGCTGTTGCTCTGCTTGCCCCGGAAGTCAATTCATTGTGGGATATCTCCTTTGTCTTCTTCTTAACCAGACTAAGTGTAGGTTCCCAGGCCTTATTAAGGATGTGGCCACTATCATTATTGTTGAGCAGTTATCGTACTCAAATCTCGATAGATTCTTTAATTACAATCCCAGATGTTAGACATCTGTGTCTGATCCTCAGTATAGTGGTAATCCATTGTGTGTAATTCTGATAGGCAATGTTCCACTACTGCTGACTTGTTGTGCTGGTGCAGTGTAGTGTGCCATTGGTGTTCTTGGCAGTGATCTTTGACAGTCTGCACTCTCCGACCTTTGTATATCATGTCACTTTGACAGGGGATCTGATAGACCTCAGACTTCAGAAGTTCAAGGTCATACTTGACATTACCAAGCAGTGCCTGTGTTTTAGCTAGTGGGCAGAAGACCATCTTCACTTTATGTATTTGGAAATGTTGCTCATCCCAGTTCCACACAATAGAACATTAAATTTTACTATGTAAGTGGATGGAGTGTGCCCCTTTCTGGATGTTTTGGTAAAAAGAAAGAATTAGGCCACAGCATGTACTGTAAGACGACACATGTTAGGCTTGCACCATCTCCAACAATGAGAGTCTCTAGGCTTGCACCATCTCCAACAATGAGAGTCTCAACCAAGAACATCACCACTTGAGAATGGTGTTCCAGAAGAACAGCTACACAAAGTGGCACATTCAGAGAGCCCTACATTCTACTCCGACTGTACAACCAGTAGAAATTGAAGATGAACCTCAGAAGCATGTAACCACTATATTTATTTCGCTTTGTGGCACATTATTTGTAAAGATAGGATAAATTATCTGAAAACACAAAGCAGAAGCAGTCATCCCCCCCCCCCCCCCCCAGCTAGAACAGGAGCCCTATTTGGTACATGGATAACCTTGGACTATGGAAGTCTGGAACCGTATCACGTGTCCTGCCAGTGTGGCATGACATATATAGGTCAGACAGTGTGTAATGTCGAAGATCATTTCTGAGAACGCCAAACTGCAACAGCTTAGCAAGTTGTCAGTCATGGAACAGTGCATATTGGAATTACTTGAAATGGATTAGGATTGTAGTAAGGTTCTGACATAGAGGTATAACTTCTAGGACTGTGTCATTAAAGAATCTATCAAGATTCAAGTGGATACATCCTTAGTAAGGCCTGGGAACACACACTTAGTTTGATTAAGAAGAGGAAGAAGATACCCCAGAATGAACTGACTTCTGGGACAGGCAGACCAACAGCAGAGACGCAGCAAGCATGTGTACCTGGGCACAAACTGTGGACAGTGAAGTGTTGGTGAGACGTGTATGGACAAGCGCCTCTGCCTGAGCACAGACCGCGTACAAAGCACCAGGTCGGAGGAAGGGAGAGGGAGAAGGGGGGGGGGGGGGGCAAGGTGAAAGCCCCTCCTAGGCAATCAGTTCATCAGCTCACCTGGTATACTGATGAAGATGCAAAATTTTCTCTTTCTGCCCCCACCTTAGCTCATCACAGAACTGTTTTCTTAGGTCTACATCACTCTAGAGAGTTATTTCTCTAAATTGAATCACTGTGTCCTTAAAATCTCAAAGGCACAACTAAGATAATGTATGGCTCCCTTTTGATCTTTTATTCTTTTAATGGAAGAAGAAAATTTCTTCAGAATTCAGTCAAATTCCACAAAACTTTTGTACAGAAATGTATACAAAATTCATTCTTATTTTTATTAGGTTTCAGTACAAGAAATAAATTGTTTCTATTGTGAAAATTACTGTGTACCTTGATCAGAACAAGAAAGTGATTGACAGCTGAATATGGGAGCGTATGGTGCTGTTGGTTCATATTTGTCTTCACTCGCAATATCATTGCGGCAGCAATGACTCGGCCTTTCTATTCTAAACACATGCACATGCTGCTCGTTGATGGGGCGTATTAGGTTTGAGTTTAGGATATTCCTTCGTGTAAAAGCAACATGCCATGAGAAAAAAATCCAAAAATGAAAATGAATCAACCCGGTTAACAAAATAGAAAGCATGTCTAAGCTCATTCTCTGATTGCTGCTATCATTACTGTTTTGTAAGCAATTAACTGTGCAATCACTTTGTTATTCTGAGCCAGGTAAATGGTCTAGCTACTACTTACAACAACACTGGGTTTGGCAAAAACTGAGCAGCGTATGTTTTGAATGACTCTTCACAACAGAATGGAGTGATAACATACTGAAGTGTTGTATTATTATGTTAGTCTTTAATATTCAGTTGAAAGTTATTGCTTCACTGATTTCTTGGTTGCTAATGGAATTTGCAATCCTTAGTCAACTTGGAACCGAACAGTACCATCTACAAGCACTGAAAATCACCTTACAATGTTGCTTACAAATATGTTAGTATGAAGAAGTGACCATTAGGTAACAGTAGTTTCAAAAGATACACAGTTTCTGTCTCAATCTGTAATATATTGTATACAAAATTATGTCAATTTTTTTTCTAGTTATATTCTGACCAGTAATTTAACATAGCTGTAAAGTGAACATAACAAATAATATTGATGCAACATGAAAGCCTGTGGACAGAGTACAATTATTTTGATTTGTCTAGTAAGAATTGTGCAAGAAATGCTTGTAATTTACATTTATATACAGAACAAAATTCAGGTCCACATGGCAGAAACAATGCTGACAGTTGCACACGCATAATGGAGAATCGTGTCTCTTTACAATTGTCCTGGATTGCAGTACACTTTTGAAAAGAAACTAGTGATGATGGGTTTAACTCAATGCCTATTATCTGTCTTAAACACAAAACTTATTTCTTGCATTATTGATATAATCTGTAGCATAAATTAATGAATTCCTTCAAGTGGGGAATAGGCTTTATACTGATACAAGTCTGACCCTCCATATCCATACAAAAGACGTCCTCTTCCTTGTTCATCATAATATGGGTATCGATACTTTGGCCTGAAAATTAAAAAAAAGTATGTAATATGCAGGAGAAATTTATTTCCATTACATTAATTACCTATACAAATTAACAGCTTTAGGAATTTGAGAACTCTTCAAAAACTGTGACGCTTTCTGGTGTCATAAATATAAACATGTCTATAGCAGGCAAAGTGAAGGGAATAACAGGATTACAACTGATTCATAGAAATCAGCTCAACCATTAATCTTACAAATACCTGTAGTATGCATTTCCAAACACATAAAAATAACTTGCAGATACCGGAAGTAGAGATTAATGGACACACACTGAATGAGGCTCCATGTGTGAAATCCTTGGCATCTACATGAGTAATAAACTGAGGTGCAACAGTGTGTGTGCAGTTTTATTGTCAGACATGGATATAAAAATTTTAATTAGATTGTATTACACAACATGGATGCTTTTGAAATTTTACACTCAACACAAATACATAGTCAGGAGAGCCTCACTTGACCCATAAAGAAATATAACACTGGGACACAAATTTAAAATTTTAACCAATGTTAACATTTTGATAATCAAAAACTATTTAAACTTCAATGACAAATTATATGCAAAGGAATGACATAGTTAAAAGTGAGGCAGAGTCATGGTGGAGCTAGTGTCACAGAACAATTTTTAGCCAGTCGCTTTTGAGTTTTGGACTAGGCAGGGAGCAGGTATGTGTCTGTGTACTGTCAATAGTCACAGCCATACCAGGCTGTGTTCTCCAAGACTCCAGCTAAAACTACGAGTGTCTAAGGCATGTGTCATCTGAGGTACTGCTTGTCAGTCAGACATCGGTCTCAATTATAGCTGCCTGCCATATAGAGGCCAGCAAAGAAAATATAACTCCTTATGGCTCATTTGCCTAGTGCAAACTTTATTTTCATTTTTTTTACCACTAAATTTTCACATAAATATAACAGTGGAATTTTAATTTATTGATTTCCTGCTGCAAATGCTAAGTTCAATATTAACACTCTTTTTTTGAACTTTCTTTAAAAAGGAATTAGTTGATGATAATCAGTTAACAGATGAGGTATCTACTGAAATTCACTTGCTAAACTGGGTATTGAGAAGCTATCACAAGTTAGCAGTTTTCAACACCACCATCACAGAACTTTGACCAGCACAGTGTATAAGCCCTGAAATATTTATGACTGCCTTTAATGGTTAAAGTACAAGGTGTTTAAAAAAAAAAAACGACCTATTAAATATATATATATACACAAACATGGGATGAATTGCAAAATGTTTCAGCTATGCTGTTATAAATGTTTTGCATGTCCACCAGCCGGAGCATGAACAACATTTAGGCAATAGCTAAATTCGTCATAAACTTTACTTAATGTGTCTGCTTTTAGAGAAGTTATGGTGGCTGTTAATCTGTTCTTCACTTCTTCTATGTCACGAGGTGAAGGGAGAGACGAACACACTTTCCTTCACAAGAAAAAATTGCATGGGGTCACATGTGATGATCTAGGAGTCCAAGAATGCATGACAATGTCTTGGGAAAAGTGTGCCCTATCCAGCAGCCAGAGTATCATTAAGAAACTGATATCTGTTGTTGTTCCAATGTGGTGGAGCTCCATCCTGTTGGAAAATGAAATGATTGGAGTCCTACTGAAGTTGTGGAAAAAGCCAATTCTGCAGCATTTGAAGACAGCTGGTTCCAGTCACTGTCTTTTCATTTTTTAAAAAAAAGAGAGAGAGAGAGAGAAGGAGGGACCATATACTTTTTTTACGAGAAATGGCACAAAAAAATGTTTCTTTACTTGAGTGTCTTTCATGCTCATTAATGTCATGAGGGTTCTGGAGTCCCCATATGCATATGTTATGTTGGTTCACTTTACTGCTGACATGAAATGTTGCTTCATCTCTGAAAATTAACTATGGTAAATTTGTATTGCCTTCCAGTCCTCTACCAGAGCACTGTTGAAGTCAACCTGTTTCCTTTTATCACCAACCCAAAGAGCTTGCACTAATTGCAACCTGTATGGTTTATAGACCAAACGACACCTCAACACTTGACAACTGTTGTATGAGGTGCTGCCAGTTCTCTGTTATGTGTCCAGTAGACTTTTGTGAACTCCTCTCAAATGTTTGCCGAATTCTTTCCACCTCGCCATGAGATTCCAGCCCCAGATGCTGGAGCTGGTGTGTGTGTGTGTGTGTGTGTGTGTGTGTGTGTGTGTGTGTGTGTGTGTGTTTATTTATGTAAGTGTCTTTTAATTGTACCTGTCTGGAACTTGACGTCTTCTTTACAGTAAATAGCAATCTGTCTTTTCCTATATTGTTGATATTCCTACCTGGAGTTTCCATTGTTTGAAGAATACCTTATTAACTACTCCTGCTATAGTTGATACAAATATTTGGTCTTGGTTGTATAAATTTCAAATAAAGCTAATGTTTGTATTAAACATATCTTGACACTGCTAGTATATAGGATATGCTCCATGTGAAGCTACATAAATGATTTGCTTGAAGTGTTAGATAAAAATTGCAGCATATTAGTTAAAGACGGGGTTCAGTGGCTTGTTGTTCAAAATAGCTGTTCTTATACTGCACACACACCTAGAAGTATTTCCCATAATTACCGGTGCGAGTAGAGTAGCACTAGTCATAATATCTTGTTAGTGTACTTAACAGAAGTAGCCTAATGTGGCTACTTCTGCTTGTGGATGTGTAACTTGACTCTCAACACATCACTGAAGACTGCCCTTCCTGATGAGATTCACAGATTCTAATGTGCAAATTAATTAATGAATGTGTGTGGGCTATGTATGCTTGCTGTGGAGCTCATGTGTGATGTGGAGGAGTCTCTACTGGCAGTGCAGTGCTGAATGAACTGAGATGCAGCTAGCTGTAAGTCATGGCTCATGTCAGGTTTTAACAACATTGGATTTAACTTCCAAATTCCTATTGGTGTGCTTGGTTTAAATTACCTTAAAATATCTGTCAAGTTTAGTGCTGGATCTCCTATGCTTCCCATACTGGTACATTGTAATTTCTAGTGTTGCACCTCTGGCAGCTTTCATTAGAATCTCTCATTGTTACTACAGGAAAAGGAGAGAAAGATCATTAAGCTGGCCCACACAGGTCCGAAGAAACAGGCAGCATGTTACTGCCTGCACACCTTTTGGGAATGGAACTGGGAAAGGATGAAGTGACTGCAGTATTGAAATTACCCTCTGCTACACAACGTAAAGTGGCTTGGATAGGATGGATTTAGATGTAAAAGTGAGGAACTGTGGACATGTCTAAGCCCTAAGAGTAATTGATCTTCTTTGCCAGTGCTCAGTTTTTTGAGTTAAGGTGGTTCAATCTCTCAGTCACAGGAATTCATAACATTATGTTTCTCTGGAAGTAACAGAAAGGATAGAAACTGATTATTTTCACTGAGAGTTATGAAATGCCATTAGAATGCCTTAAAGTGTGTTTTTCATTATGGATTGGCTTTCAAACAAAGGAGTCCTTTCAGAAAGATGAAGGCCAGGCCAGACATCATAATTACCTCTCTCTTACAGCCAATCGGAATGGGCAGCAAAGTTTTATTTAACTGCAATGAAGCTTGCAAACAACAACAGTAGACAAAACAACCACCCAAATGGTCAACAATGATCTTTGTGAAAGCAGTCTTTAAGTATGTTGTCTCATTGCGTCCCTCCCATCAACTACAGTTCACAAAGAAAACACATTCAACAGACTTGCTTTGTAGCCAGAGAAGTTGCAGTTTAGTGTGTAACCTTACAACCAGCATTACTGTAATCTTCAGTGGTCATAATGTGAGCAGGAATACTGTCACATGGAAATTCTTAGAGATTTTCTAATTATCATCTATGCCCAAAGATGCTTTACACTTTCAGAGTCACATATGTTATAATCAAAGAAGGTTTTATCTGTGAATTCTGGCAAGAGGACCTGCAGTCTTAGATATAAAAGCAAAGCTGTTTCATCAACAGTAGAGACTGTGGAATTTAAAATTGTCCCAAATTCGTTTGTGAAATATATCAGTATTATGGTGCTAAACAGCTGGTATGGACAGAAATCAGCATTGGCAGATATATGGATGTTTGTGACATTTGAATCACTTTTCTACCATTTGAATATACAGAGACAAGAACCTTCAATATATTAATCTGTGATGTCATTGACAACTGTTTTCATTTTGTGGGAGATAACTCTTGTGCTCATAGAACTCATTTCATGGGTGGGAGCTATAATGTGAGGATAGCATATGAATTTTGTGGTCAGTGTTATCCTTTTACATAAATTTTACTAAACTGGCCTCAGATTTAATTCAAAAATATAATAAGGATACAGCACAACCTCCCAGTACTGTTCCAGAGTAATAAATTCTTATTCTTTTAGAAAAGCAGCATAAACTTCAATGAACACACAAGTGATGACCATTCAATATTATGGACAAGAATTATGGATGTTTTGCAATGTTCTGAGTTATTCCACAAACACATTTCACTTTAAGTCACACAATCAAGAAGTACAGAACATTTACATCATAATATTATGTTGTTTATGAATGTATATTACTCTGTATGTGAGAGCAGAGTAAACAAAAAGCTTAGATTTACAAACAGTAGATGTTGAGTCGCAGACAGGCACAACAAAAAGACTGCTAAACAAGTAAGTTTTCAGCCAACAGGCCTTCTTCTGAAGTAGACAACACACACCCACATTCATGCCAACACATCTCACATACAAGTGACCACTTTTTCTGGCTGCCATGGCCATACTGCAAGCGACTGCACTTGAAGGAAAAGCAATCTGGGAGGTGGGGATGAGGAGGTTGGGGCGGGGAGGAGGAGGGATAGCAGGGCCGGTGAATTGCTGCTTGTGGGAGCATACAGTGATGTGTCGGGGAGACGGTACGACAGCTAGGTACAGTCGGGAGGTTAGATGAAAGGTGGGGGGATAGTGGAGTGAAAAAGGAGGGAAGTAAAAACACTGTGGTTGAGTTGGTGTAATAAAGGCCTGTGTAGTGCTGAAGTGGGAACAGGGAAGGGGCTAGGTGGGTGAAGGACAGTGACAAATGAAAGTTGAGGGGTCACGGGAACTTAGAATATATTGCAGGGAGACTGCATCCGTAGTGGCAAGCAGTCCGTCTCAAAATATACATGAGTCTCACTGAGGCCTTCACAGATTGAAAATATCTTACCAACCTTGTACAGAAACAGAGCTCCCATGCCTTATCTCTCCAGACATCCACCGCCTCCCAAAGTTCCACCATCTGGCCACAAAGGACGATTCCCCTCATGACTCAGTACCACCCAGGACTGGAGCAACTGAATCACATTCTCTGCCAAGGTTTCAACTACCTTTCATACTGTGCTGAAAAGAGGTATGTCCAATCCACTATCCTTCTCACCCCTTCCTCAATGGTATTCCACCACCCACTGACCCTACACAATATCCTTGTCCATCCTTACTTCACCCTTGTTCCCACCCCCTTGCTCATGGCTCATATCCCTATAACAGACCTAGATGCAAGACTTATCTCACACATTCTCCCACCACCACCTACTCCATTCTGTCACAAGCGCAACCTGTCCCATCAAAGGCATAGCTACCTGTGAAAGCAGTCATGTAATTTCCAAGCTAAGCTGCAACCACTGTGCTGCATTCTATGTTGGCATGTCCACATGAGTGGCCACTGACAAACTGTGGCAAGAAACGGCTGGACCATCCAGTTGCTAAGCATGCTGCTCAACAGAACGTTCTTCATGTCAACGACAGCTTCAGAAGCTCTTCTGGCCTGCAGTATATCCGACATTCCTGTAAACTCTCTGGCCTCAACCTTGGTTAGTCACTGTCTTTTATTCACTTATCCCCTTCCCTGTTCCCATTACAGCTCCACGCACCCTTCTATTACACTAACTCAATCACAGTGTTTTTACTTCTCTTCTTTTCCACTGCACTCTCCCTCCCTACCAACCCTCCACTCTGCCCTCCCCTCTCCCCCTTCGTCTAACCTCCTGACTGTTCCTAGCTGCCCTATCCTCTCCTCACTATGTTCCTGTATGCTCCCACAAGCAGTACTTTACCATCCCCCATTGCTACCCTGCTGTCCTGTCCAGCCTCCCCCAACTTCCTCCTTAATACCACCATCCATATTGCTTCTCTCACCATGCACAGTTGCTAGCAGCCTGGCCAAGACAACCAGTGACAGCAGATGTGTATTTGTGTGTGAGTAGTGTTTGCGTGAAAGTGGGTGTGTGTTGCCCACTTCAGAAGGAGGCTTTTTGGCTGAAAACTTACTTGTTTAGCAGTCTGTTGTGCCTGTCTGTGACTCTAATATTTACAAAGGGTATGAAATCTGGTCTGGTCATGTACTTGCTTCCAGCCATGTAGTTTTTGGAGCCCAAATTATATTCTTGTTAGCCTTTGATCTTTTACAGTTCCTCTCTCTCATTGTCATTATATACTGTCACAAAGCCCTTTTCTAGTTTCACTGTTATCAGTATATTTCTACTTTTTAGCAGATTCCCCATTCATCTCTTTACTTCCCATAGAAGAAACCTTCACATGGTGACTCTTTCATGACTGCATGCACAGTAAGGATGACTACAATAGCAGGTGTGCAGATCGGACAACATGGGTGTAATTCAATCAGGTTTTACGGTTGTAATACCACGGAACAGTTCACATTTGTAAAAGAAGTTTTATAAAGAAAAGTACAGCTGTGAAAATATACAAAGATATTTCTCAGGAAATCTTCTCTTTTAAAATTGTGAGATAAACATTTTATTCTTACTTTGTACCTCTCTTTTGTCACTTTTTGTAGGTCCCTTTGTTTGTGTGTTCTTGTTAATTTGAATGCATACCATTGCTGAATTTTCTGTCAGTTCTTGGCAGAACATGGTAACAATTTTATGTAGGAAACATTTCCTGATGTTCTGCAAAGTTATATTTATTTGGTTATGAACTGTCTTTCAACTTCTTAGGCCATCATCAAATGACTACTAAATGTAATAATGCCATATTGCTCAGCAGCCTAGAGCAAGTCATTCAATTGGATGCCACTTCAGTGACCTACATGTCCCTGAGCCAACAGCAGCCAGTGTTCCCAAGTGCTCACCCATCCAGGTACAGACAAAGCCCGAAGACATGATAAGCAGAGAATCACTGTATCAAACATAGCGACGCCTTTGCAAACACAGATAAAATGATGAGTTACTTATACAGTTATCAACAAATAATTTAGAAGTAAAGGAGAGCACTTGCCAAATAGTAGAAATGTTCAGAAGGAGGGAGCAGGTGTGTGGTATAGGGATGTGAGAGGGAGAAACTGCAGGTGCACGGACTAGGAAAACAACAGGTGAGTGCCAGAGCTGGTGCCTTTATGCATTGCACCATGACGATGAAGTTGAGTTGTGGATTGGGAGGGACGACAGAATGGAGGAAGAGGAGACTTTTGGGTAGAGGTGTAGAGCAACAAGCTAGCTGATATTGAGGCCAGGAGCATTATGGAAGGATTCACAAGGCAAGGACTGTGAATCAGCCATTGACTTCAAAAATGATGTTATGCTCAACAGCTCCTCCGCTAGGTGGTCAATTCTGTTCTTCTCTACAGTCTGGTGGTGGCCATTCATTCTGATGGACAGCTGGTTTGTGTTTATGATCATGTAAAATGCTGTGCAGAAATTGCAGCAGTTCTGGTATATGGCGTGGCTGCTTTCACAGATGGTCTTGCCTTTGATGGGATACGATAAGCCAGTGACAGGACTAAAATACGGTGTACTACGAAGAAGAACTGGGTAGGTCATGCACCTGGATCTTCCACAGGGATATGTTCCCTGTGACGAGGGACTGGGAGTGCAAGTGGCTTATGGATGAACCAGAATGTTGTGTAGATTGGGAGAGCAGCAGAATAACAGTTTAGGAGGGACAGGAACGACCATGGGTAGGACATTCTTCATTTGTGGGCATGTGATAGAGAATCAGAGTCCTGGCGAAGGAGGTGATTTAGTTGTTCCAGTCTGGTCTGGTATTGGACGATGAGAGAGACTCCTTTCTAGCAGGTTCTTGGAGGTGGTGGGAGGATTAGGGGTGTGTGAAGTATGGTGCAGAAAATCTGTTGGTGGACTAGGTGTTGGGGGTAGTTTCTGTATGTGAATGCCTTTGTAAGACCTTCAGCATGCTGGGCAAGGGAATTTTCACCACTGCAGATACCCCATCCATGGGAGGCCAGGCTAAATGGGAGCAATTTTTTTTGTGTATCATCAACGAATCTGAACCAGACAAGGGATTTGTGGTTTTTGGAGGCTAGGAAGGTTTCCTCTACATGGCCCATAAAGAGGTTGGCATAGGAGGGTGCCATACGAGTACCTAAAGCCTGTGCTGCAGATTTGTTTATGTATTTCCCCTTCAAAGGAAAATTTGTTGTGTGTGGGGATGTAATTGGTAAGGTGTATATGAAATGAGGTAGTGAGATTGGAGTCGGAATGGGTAGTGTATGATAGTGTAGTGTTTTGAGATATTTGTAAACATGCCAACACACCACTGGAAAGTTGTCGACAAGAGATGCTCGTGAATAAATTGAATAAGAATAAATGTAGTGGGAAAGGGAAACTGTGTTTTCCTTTCTTGTATGCAGTGAATGTGGAGCAGTGGTGGAGCTGGCAAGAAGAGGACCAATAAAAAAACGGTATTACAGCCACTGGTCATCCAGGAGTCATTTGTGCCATGATGCACCAAATGCCTAAATCCGAGAGCCATGGAGTAAATGACACACCAACAAGGGTGTAATGAACAATTGAACAGCAGTAGTCATTTATCTGGTTTGCTCTCTCAGGTCCTAAAGTAGCCATGTATGGATGTTTTTGAATGTACTCAAGGCAGTGGTATTGCCGTAGCAATTATTTGTTGTGTTGTTAAAAGAAATAGTGAAAATGTTGGGCAAAATATACCCCTGTTTGTGAGAAGTGTGGCTATTTATTTAGTAGAGCAGTAGAGAGAACTTGCGGAAGCATTCCAGGAATCTTCACCATAGTTAGATGGACAGGGAGGTGGCACAGAAGGATCCGGACCACCAAACAACTACTCTGAGAAGAGAGGATAAAGATAATACTATTGTCATCTGGCAGTGTATAGGGCCGGCAAAATATTGCCCAGTTATATCGGCATGGGGCGCAACTTCCTGCTAGTGCTGGTATATGACCCACCACAAACTTTACAAAATATACATCTGCAGGAGAAGAGGGAAAAATACACCACAATAGACATGAGGCCATGAGTGTGTGGGATGTTGTTGTATAGGGAGGTGACATCATCAGTGGATCCATGGAGTAGGGATCCAGGTAGTAATGGGACGAGGATAGAGTCGGCAATGGACATCCTTTGTCATGACAGGGTATGCTTCAGGCAATTGGTTGTAAGTGCTTGTTGACAAGAGTAGAGATTCTTTCAGTGGAAGCACAGTAGTTGGCTACAGTGAGACATCCAGGATTGTTAATTTGTGGACTTTGGGAAGCATATAGAATGTGTGTATAAGGCAGGTCATTGGGGTTAGGAGGGAGATGGATTTAGGGCACAGTTTCTGAGATAGGCATAGGAATTCTCGCTTATCCCCATTCTTCACTGTTGATGCCACCTCATTATACACTAACATCCCTCATGCCCATGGCCTTGCTGCTGTCGAACACACTCCACCTACTGAACTGCAGTCCCTGCTTTGTGCATTCAGCTGGCACAGTGCACATTAAAGATAAAAATGTGATGACATGTAGTGTGTTTACAAAGGAAAGTATTACATTTTCATGTCATGCAGAAATAGTTACATTAACTAAAAGATGAAACTTTTCTTGTGGAGATATATTTAACAACAGACTGCAGAGTTCCCAGGGTGAAATTTTCACTCTGCAGTGGAGTGTACACTGATATGAAACTTCTTGGGAGATTAAACTGTGTGCTGGACTGAGACTCAAACCTGGTACTTTTGCCTTTTGCGGGCAAGTGCTCTACCAACTGAGCATGGCTCACAACCCATCCTCACAGCTTTACTTCTATCAGTACCTCAGCTCCTACCTTCCAAACTTCACAGAAGTTCTCCTGCAAAATTTGCAGAGTTGTTTCCACCACAGTAAGCAATGTCGGAGAAAATTAAAAGCTGAACTTACAATTTTAGTCTAGTACTTTTAACCAAAACTTAATGTAACAGAAGGGAAAAAAGAAATAAGAGTTTGGTCATTTAATAGTAAGCTGGCATTCTGTGTCATATGTTTGCTGATTTACAGTTAATGTAATTATTTTCGCTTGACATAAAAATCATTATACTTTCCTATGTAAACATTCTACATTTCATCATTTTTGTATTTTCTGTAGGATAAATAATATCAGTGAAAGTCACACATCATTTTATCTGTGTTTGCTACATACAGTTGTCATCTGACAATGGCCTAAGAAAACAAAAGCTGGTTCAAGACCATCACAAAATGTTTCCTGTTTAATATTGAATGTACAAATTACAGTGTGCCTGTCTGTCACATGTTTCATTAAGTAGCACATGGACAACAACATTAAGAGCAGAAGAAATTTATGTGAACTTTATGTGTTAGGAAGGAAAGAAATCTGTAATACCTCTCAAAATACTGAAAATTCGGTGCCCTCGGTTGCAGAGTTGTTTCCACCAGAGTAAACAGTGTCAGAGAAAGGACAGCAACCTGAAAAAGGTATGATCAAGTAAAAAACATTAATTTCAAATTTAAAAAAAGTGAAATATCCTATAAATCGTTTTACATTGCTCTTTAATGATACCAGTAGCATTAAAACATACAAGAAAGACACCTCTCAGCAGTTATACATTATCTATGCTAATTAAATATGTAATATGTAGAGAATAGGACCATAAATGAAGTTAGAAAGGGAAGAAAGTACACAATAAATTAGCAATAAATGTGACAAAAGCGAAAGCAAAGAAAATAAAGCTGCAAATATGTGATGCCAAAGGGAATGGAAGAAAATACTATCACAGTTTCAGATGGATGCTGTGGCTCAAATGCATTTTGTAGGGTCAAATCCTACCTCTAAAGTTACAAAGTTTGACAGTGGTAAGAGATATCCAAATACCATGAAAATGACACATGTTCCTGGCATTGCATTCTAGATGAAGTTCAGTAATAGGACATTGGATGATACCAATAAAACATAAGAAGAATACTTTATTTCTGATCCAGGACAGTCCAGAACCTGAATTTATTAACTAGCTTTTAAAGAAAGGCTTTTGCTGTCTTAAGTCACATATAAAAACGCCAAAATCTGTCTGACACCTGCTGGAATAACTTTATATCTACATCTAAACTTGGTAAAAAATATGGCAGGCTCAGCAGCAACAGAAACTATGTTATCACGCTTAATGAGAGCTCATTATAAAACCTGCCTAATGCACCTCATTCATCGACACAATAAGCCATATTGTTGGTATAACACAAACAAACTGTTTGGGGAAGAGTATTTTCAGATTTTGGGGGAACAAGTGAGGAAGACTTGTGAATGTACGCATACTGTTTCCTAAATGTCATTTCAGTCCTATCTAGCAATCAATACTGACTTGACTACTACCTAGTTCTAAAAGGCAATGACTAGCCTGGAACATAATACCAGAACGGCTCAACATCTATCTCATCACTTGAAATGTTTAAGTTCTCTTTCCAAGCACTACTACATCCTAAAGCTATACATGAGAACTGAGCCTCTAGAATGCTCTTGACTAAGTTTTTCTGTCATAACTGAAGCCAGTTACTCTTGATTTTCGTTATTACAGACCTCTTCAACAGATTTATATTTATTTTTGCTTTATGTTTTTTTTCCCCAACCCCCCCCCCCCCCCCCCCCAATCCCTCTTGATTCCCCACACCCCTTTCATTCACCAACTAGTACTAGCTTCGTTTTCTCATACATAAAGTAAGGGAAAGGGAACCACTCACCTATAGCAGATCAATGTGTGGAGCACAGTAACATAACAGAAAACAGGATTCACACTTCCTTTCTGGCACTAGCTCTTTCTCCAGCAACAGTACACACATTTACACACACAACCACCCAAATGATACTCCCGTGGCCACGGCAAGGCTACTGCTTTCAATAATCAAGTATCAATAATCAGTCTTGCCATGGCCACAAGAGCATGCATTTGGGTGTCTCTGTATGTGGATGTGTGTACTATTGCTGGGAAAAGAGATAGTGCTCAAATTACTATAGGTGATTGGTTGCCTTTACCTTATTTTATGTATTGCTCCATCCAGGAATTTCCAACTTTGTGTCCTTATAAATTTATGACTACCTTTATCTTTCTTTTTATCTGCTTTTTATTTCTGTACCATGTTCAACTCTCATCCCTGGCTTATTGCCTGCCTGCCATTTGTTTTTATGGGTAAGCAATTAAGAGTCCAATGCTGTGTACCACTCATCTGAAATCTTGTCATTCCATATCTAGTATATCTAGTGCACCTCCTCCCCCCCTCACCTATATATATATATATATATATATATATATATATATATATCTGTGTGTGTGTGTGTGTGTGTGTGTGTGTGTGTGTGTGTGTGTGTGCGTGCGTGCGCGCCTCATCTTTTTCTTATCTCCTATTTACCTGTTCCTTTTTTTGTTTTTACAATTGTTGTTGTTGTTGTCGTCTTCAGTCCTGAGACTGGTTTGATGGAGCTCTCTTTTTACAATTATTGTTTATGATAATCATTTAAACAGGGCTTTGTAGTGCAGCATTAGAAGGACACAGGTTACTATTTGAGTCAGGAGTAAGGAAGTAATCTTTGTCCACTGCTGCTGAGTTGATTGATTTTGATGAAAATGTCACAATACAAGTTCGACATTGAAAAACATTAATGCGCTACAACAAACAGTTCCTTAGCAATGCCAGCAGTCTTATTTATTTTGTGTTGAGCAGCACACCTCAGTGATAAGCATTTGGCTTACTTTCAAAGGCGACTATGAATCTGTCTCGCATCTCATCTGTCAAACAAAATAAATGGTGGTCTCCTGGGGTATGCAGTGCAGGTTTCAGTCAGAGCAACACACAAGCTGTTTATGATCAATATTTAGTTCAGGTAGCTACTTGGTCCACAACCATATTCATTAAGAGTTTTTGTTTTCAGTGCGTATGAAGTGAGTTTCTGTCAAGACAAAGTCTATTCTAAATTTCCTTTAGTTGAAACTGCATCTTCATGCTGTGTAACAAATTTAACACATGTTAAAGATGCTGCCTTTAGCAAATAAAATTGAAAAGGTTTTAACAGTAGGCGCAAACATCTTATTACATTCATTTTACAACACAAGCCACAAATGATTGATTTTTGCTACTTCTGTATCTTCCTTACATAAAAATATATCTTCTTCTACAACTATAATTAAAAGTCTTTTATATTATAGACAACATTTCACTGATCTGAGCATGAAGATGAACAATCAGTGATGTCAAACGTGTATGACAGCTAGTGGGTTGTGGCTGTTATTATCTGCTGTTGTATGCTACATTACATAGCTCTTTGTCAATGACAATTTATTTATAAACTGTCAGTCAAGTACACTCTCTGAAAGTTACTAACCTGAGATAATTGTGTAATTACCAGCACGTCAAATGCTCTGCTTTTGGAGCGTATCTGGTACCTTCAACATTATTTTAAGAGCGAATAAATACATTGTGAGACACTGCAAATGGTTTATAAGGCTGCCGATGTAATTGTGATTAACTTATTATTTACCGGTACCTCGATAATCCTTACGTACTTTGTGCCGTGTCATTTTAAAAGGGCATCATACAATTTTCGAGTTATTTTGATACCATATTACACGCCAGATACTATATTTCTGTATATCTAAGCATCATGTTTTATACTACAATGTCATGTACTAAGCAAATTTCGTGTTAATAGCTACCATATTAAGCTACTCCAATAGGCCTCTAATTACGGCACACTACTGTCACCCCCTTCTGCACTATCGCCTGTCATTAGTATTTGTCAAGCGAATTTTTGGTATTATTTCGTGAGACCGTTTAACTTGTACAATGACTTTGTCTTGACTCTTCTCTAGCGACCAGTCATTCATCCAAACATGCACTAAAGACGTCATTTCTTCGCGCTGGATGACTGACGGTAAAACCTCGCCAAGTCCTCAGTGCACCCGCAACATACAATCTCTGCATATTGTTTTAAACAGAAGCAAAACTATCAAGCTAAAATGAGCTTAAACGCCTTAATTTCTTTAATTACGGAACTGTTATTTGTACTTACAAGGGCCGCAAAACCTAGTCTCATTGTGGCGGTAACCACCGTTCGCACACAGACGCATGCAGGGCAGTAGCTTGGTAACTGAATGTACTACATTCAGTTTAGCTGAGGCACAAAGAGAAAGTAGTCAGCCTACCTTCCCTCCACTCTCTCCGCTCGCTGCCGAAGGTGAGAGTGGAAGGGGTGGTGTGGCGTATTCGTTGTCCTTGTGCGAGGCAAAGCGGTCAGTAACTGCAATGCCAGGATGAGCTGACCGATTGCGACAAACATTTCTCACGTCCTTCACACGATGAGATATGCGATTGCAACTCATTTTTGGGGTATCAGTTTACGAAACATCAAAGAACCTATTCCCAGGAATGAAACATTTTTAAACTGTTCATGACCGTACGGTAAACGAGATTGTGATCCCATGAACTAGGTTCATGGTATCTAAAATGACCGACGCCGACCACTCGAGTGGCGTCACCGGAATTGCGTGGGAAATTCCAGTAGCGTCACTCGTGTGACGTCACTTTCTCAGCCTGGACATTCACTTGAGCCGTATTCGTCCGACTGACAGGTTGCAGAAGCTTGTCCGTTGGAGTCGAGTAACATGCGACACACGACCGGCCGGCAGTCAGTCAGTCAGTCGCAAGACAACTGAACTGACTGATTAGAAAAATGGATAGTATTTTTAATTTCCAGAAGATACGTACCTTAACGAGACAAAGAACCAAACTAAAGCGAAGGGAATTTTGAGTCAGTCCCGAATTTTGAGTCAGTCCCATATTAAACAAATGAAGCAGGGTAGGACACCTTCATCACTTACATGAAAAACTGTGGAGGAACACGGGGAAAATTTTCGAAATACTACGGAATGAACATGGAAACATTTCAGTACACCTTTACAGCTATTCAGCATGTAATTACGAAATGATCGAATTTCTGGGAAAGTATACAACCTGAGGAACATTTCGCTTTGAGGTAACTTGCAAAAAATGGCTCTGAGCACTATGGGACTTAACATCTGAGGTCACCAGTCCCCTAGAACTTAGAACTACTTAAACCTAACTAACCTAAGGACATCACACACATCCATGCCCGAGACAGAATTCGAACCTGCGTCCGTAGCAGTCGTGCGGTTCCGGACTGAAGCGCCTAGAACTGCTCGGCCAAAGGGGCTAGCAGGTAACTTGCACACATTATTAATGATCACAAATGAAGAAAAAATACTGTACAATTTCAGTCTTAAATAATATTCCCAAAGCGTATAACAAAACGGTTTACAAAAATATATATAACGTTGAAGAGCTCGCTGTAGTTATATACATAACAGATAAAGAATGAATATATACTGTTGTTTGCGAAATTTGGCAGGTGGATGATCGCATTCGGCATTGGGACCGGTTCACTTGCGTCAGTGTAATGGTTGTCTGAGTAGCATTTTTATGGCTGTATCTTGGAATTCCTCCTGACGAAACAGTGCTCCCGAGAGGTGTATACACAGAACATTCTGCTTGATAATTGAGGAAGTATGATACAGCATAGGACTTTGGTAAGCACATCACATCGTTCTCCATCAAGAAGAACTTGATGCACCATCAAGAACATGTAATCGCCATCTTCCTTCAAAGCAGCAGTGCTGGCAGACAATTTCATTTTTTCCTTCTCTTTCGCAAGATATGGGCCATCACTTGTGTGTCGCCGTTGTTGGCGTTTGCTGTTGGTATTTCGTACCGTCGTGTTAGACGGTGCTTCTACGCTTCTCGTCTCCAACCTTGATAGCCTAGGACAATCGGCTGGCCGCATACTATCGGAACGAACCTTCAGCTAACGACGACAGATTGGTCGTTGGAGAAGCGTAGTAGCCGGCCGTAGTGGCCGAGCGGTTCTAGGCGCTACAGTCTGGAACCGCGCGCCCGCTACGGTCGCAGGTTCGAATCCTGCCTCGGGCATGGATGTGTGTGATGTCCTTAGGTTAGTTAGGTTTAAGTAGTTCTAAGTTCCATGGGACTGATGACCTCAGAAGTTAAGTCCCATAGTGCTCAGAGCCATTTGAGAAGCGTAGTATGTACCACATGGTGTATGATGTACCACATGCAAGTTCTTCTTCCTGTGGTATATTAGATACAAAATTGCTTTCTAGCTCAAAACCAGCAGTATGCGATATTACTTACGTGGAAGCGATAGAGCATTCTGTGTTAAGTAGTGTCTTGCAAAAACAGCATAGTTAGGAAGTGTGGCCATGGTGAGATGTCCTCTAGAGGCGTCCAGTCTCCACTCCTTCTTTATATAAATTTGTTGTATTTTTTACGAAAAAGTCTCTTAAGCTGTGCCATTTCTTCTTTACCACATCAAATGAAACAAAAGAAAATGAAATAAGTTCATAAATAAACAAGAAATTTAAAACAGTATAAATAATAAACCTAACCCTGTGTTAAATAACATCACCAACGAGTGATGCACCGAAGATGGCTGGAATCTACAGGGTGTTTCAAAAATGACCGGTATATTTGAAACGGCAATAAAAACTAAACGAGCAGCGATAAAAATACACCGTTTGTTGCAATATGCTTGGGACAACAGTACATTTTCAGGCAGACAAACTTTCGAAATTACAGTAGTTACAATTTTCAACAACAGATGGCGCTGCGGTCTGGGAAACTCTATAGTACGATATTTTCCACATATCCACCATGCGTAGCAATAATATGGCGTAGTCTCTGAATGAAATTACCCGAAACCTTTGACAACGTGTCTGGCAGAATGGCTTCACATGCAGATGAGATGTACTGCTTCAGCTGTTCAATTGTTTCTGGATTCTGGCGGTACACCTGGTCTTTCAAGTGTCCCCACAGAAAGAAGTCACAGGGGTTCATGTCTGGCGAATAGGGAGGCCAATCCACGCCGCCTCCTGTATGTTTCGGATAGCCCAAAGCAATCACACGATCATCGAAATATTCATTCAGGAAATTAAAGACGTCGGCCGTGCGATGTGGCCGGGCACCATCTCGCATAAACCATGAGGTGTTCGCAGTGTCGTCTAAGGCAGTTTGTACCGCCACAAATTCACGAAGAATGTCCAGATAGCGTGATGCAGTAATCGTTTCAGATCTGAAAAATGGGCCAATGATTCCTTTGGAAGAAATGGCGGCCCAGACCAGTACTTTTTGAGGATGCAGGGACGATGGGACTGCAACATGGGGCTTTTCGGTCCCCCATATGCGCCAGTTCTGTTTATTGACGAAGCCGTCCAGGTAAAAATAAGCTTCGTCAGTAAATCAAATGCTGCCCACATGCATATCACCGTCATCAATCCTGTGCACTATATCGTTAGCGAATGTCTCTCGTGCAGCAATGGTAGCGGCACTGAGGGGTTGCCGCGTTTGAATTTTGTATGGATAGAGGTGTAAACTCTGGCGCATGAGACGATACATTGGCGTCATTTGGACCGCAGCTGCAACACGGCGAACGGAAACCCGAGGCCGCTGTTGGATCACCTGCTGCACTAGCTGCGCGTTGCCCTCTGTGGTTGCCGTACGCGGTCGCCCTACCTTTCCAGCACGTTCATCCGTCACTTTCCCAGTCCATTGAAATTTGTCAAACAGATCCTTTATTGTATCGCTTTTCAGTCCTTTGGTTACATTAAACCTCCGTTGAAAACTTCGTCTTGTTGCAACAACACTGTGTTCTAGGCGGTGGAATTCCAACACCAGAAAAATTCTCTGTTCTAAGGAATAAACCATGTTGTCTACAGCACACTTGCACGTTGTGAACAGCACACGCTTACAGCAGAAAGATGACGTACAGAATGGCGCACCCACAGACTGCATTGTCTTCTATATCTTTCACATCACTTGCAGCGCCATCTGTTGTTGAAAATTGTAACTACTGTAATTTCGAAAGTTTGTCTGCCTGAAAATGTACTGTTGTCCCAAGCATATTGCAACAAACGGTGTATTTCTATCGCTGCTCGTTTAGTTTTTATTGCCATTTCAAATATACCGGTCATTTTTGAAACACCCTGTAGATGTGTAAAAATAATACAAAATGATCCCAAATAACATTTTACAATTATTCTGCTACAATGTCTCCTTACTTTTCACTATTCAGTATTTTATGAAGAGGTGATTTTTCGTTTGAACACCCATGCAATATTTCTTTCGTCTTAGCGTGATTCACAATGTCAGGCCTTCCACCGTGTCCAGTAGCAAAGTCTGATTTACACAACGGACATTCGACAAATTACTTCACTGCCAGCGATAAAAGTACTCTCACTTTTTACATTGCTGTTAAAATTGCATTTCCGTTTTGACATGATGAAACAGTGAGCATGACTCTGTATTACTAACAGTACAAAACATTAACAGTAAATAAACAAAGATTGTGGAGCAAAGTGTACAAGTGGAGCTTCCAAGCCCGTGCACAAATTCGCAGAGTTTTTGTTTTGCATGCTGGTATTACGCTTGCTATGGGTTTATTTATCGATTGTCATATTTTATTTGTACTCGTACCTTCGACCATAGATACTAATAGACTGGGCAAGCAGTGCAGCGGCTATACGTCTGGCGTGGCTGCGACATAGAATCACGTGACTGTTGGCAGAACGCCGGCGGGAGTTCAAGGCACCATTCTGATTCCTGATTTCACTTCCAGTATTTCTCAGTGGATTTCCTCCTAACTTCACCACATTAAATGTAGCTTATGTAAACACAGCTAGAAGTGATAAATTATTGCGAAACCACTGTACAAATTTAGTTTTACAGCCATTACTTCACAATGAACTTTGTGAACTGCTGAAACACTTTCGATGTTCGGCAATATATTCGCCGCGAATATTTCAGTGTTACCAATTATGAGATGCATTCTCTACTCACAATACGCGTTATGCACTGCATAAAATGTAAATATTGCGTGTGTGTCTTTTAGTGCCTTGGTTGTAGAAAGTGTTATAGACTTCATAAATCGGCATAAACAACAAAACCTGTAACGTAAACACACGTGTTCACATCGAATGTAATGAACTCAATTGTGTCGTTCACCCACAAAACGTAAAGCAGTTTCATTTGAAAGCTCTTTTTTGGTTTAAACAGTTTGTTTCGTAGATGTATCAAATAAGATATCTACAAAATCAGTACCTACTTACATGAATACTTGTTCCACAGATCATGAATACGATACTTCACAATGATGTGTCAGTTTAATGAAATGTAGACCTATCATTACATGACAATTCTTCCAATCACTTATTTATACCTAAAAAAATCGTCTACTTAGTAGGAGCTGTCATTCACAGATTCTTTTAGTTTGATTTTAAATGCTGGTTGGCTATCTGTTGGGCTTTTAATGCTTTTTGGTAAATGACCAAAGATTTTTGTAGCAGCATATTATTTATCCCATACATTACAGCTTATTATCTGGAAACTAACGTAGGCCATACAACAACCTTTTTGCAAATGGTATTCAGTATTTGTTTCTTATATTTGTATGTTTTGTAACTGGGAAGTACAAAATAAAACTAAACCCTGATGAGAAATCAAACCCCTAACTTGTTTTTGCAAATTGTTCTCTAAAATAATACCAGCATAATTCACCCCTTTTTGTACCAAAGTCAGATTTAATCCAGGATAGTAAAAATCATCATTTCTTCTTACGTAGTAACAATGCACATTGCCATTGCTTTTGGAGTGCGAAGGGTTATTGGTAATAAATCTCTCTCTCTCTCTCACACACACACACACACAAACACACTATATATCTTCTTCAAAGTGCTTCGAACAGATGCGTGTGTGCGCAGTAGGCTTGAAATCTTTTCATTTCACTGCCTGTATCCACATCTGCCTGCGCCCTTCATCCTTTGGAAACCTATACGAAAGAGAAAAAGCAGCTTTGTAGCTTACCATTTCAAGAAATATATACGATTGCAATGTGCGCCTAGAAACACACACAGCACTTCAAACCGCCAATTTACGTAACTGTGGCGTTCTGGGTAAGGATATGATACACACAATAGTTTATCAGTATTCAAGAAATACCGCTAAATTATGCTAATAATACTTACACGTGAAATTTAATGTTACTTCCCTTCACAAAACGCTCGGTACAACCATAAGCACAACAGGATACCACCATTGTTTTGCCAATAGTCACGTGGTATAGCAGTAGAGATGTTGGTGCCACGAAATATACGTCATGACCAGTCTACCAATATCTATGGTCGAAGACTCGTACTTCACTGTTGCTCTCTGAGTTTACATTTTGTCGTTTTGTTGTTTAGAGATAGTGACTGAAGCTGTGGGCGCTAAAAAAATGAGCGTCAAGTGTAGAAATCAGAACATTTCCGACATATTCTTCTGTTTTGTGTTCACTGGAGGGGTCACAGCAGCGAAGGCAGCCATAAACATTTTCGCCATGTATGGGGATAGTGCCGTTGGACAGATAACGGCAAGAAAATGGTTTTCTCCTTTTAAGAAGAATAGTTTTGTCATTAGTGGCTCTGTATGGATGTCTGCTGAAGTATGGTAGGTGCATTAATATACTCTGGTTGATCTTTCTATACCTTTACGTCACGCAATACCACGCTACAAAGTCTGACATTACAAGCATGCAGAATCACGCCAAGACAACAAAACAAAAGTCCTTCAATCAAAGTCATTACATTTGTCTTTGGGCTGTTGCGTGTCTATCTATATGTGCTGCTACATCAGCCGCTTTTTAAAAAAAAAAAAAAAAAAAAAAAAAAACCGTGAATACAGGTATGTCGGGGAACGGGAGTTTTACAGAGTCCAGCTGTTGCAGTCGTCGATGCCTGTTCCAGCAGCCAGCAGGGGGGGGGGGGGGGGGGGGGGGGTGGTAATGCGAGTGGCAGTCAGCACTGTCCTGGGGCAATCAGTTGTGTGCAGTGGGAGTTCCTGGCTTGGTGTCCTTTGTCACTTCCAGATACAAGTGTACCGGCTGACTTCAATCATTCCACAGAGACCATTTTGTACCTCTCGTTATGTTGAAGTTTAAATGTGTGTGATCCTCACTGTAAGATCTTGTATGGACCACTGTGTGGTGGTACGAGGGATGGTTTGACCGAGTCATCCTTAGCCAGACGAAGGCCATGTTGTATAGGTCCTTGTGTACGAAGACTCACGCTGTCCATGAGGCTGCAGCGCAGTGGGCTGGATTTGAGCCATCGTGTCCTGCAAGTGGCGGCCAAACTCTATGATGAAGGCCGAGGGAAGAAAATCAGAGGGCTTGTCAGTAATTAGTTCTGCTCGTAGGCATAGCTCTTCGCCGTATACCAGCTGAACTGAATGATGCTGCAGGCCTGCTTTGACTGCCGATTGCGAACCTAAGAGGATGAGCGGCAAGTACATCTGACCATGTAGTGCCAGCAGACACTAGTGCTGCCTTCAGGATACGGTGGAACCTTTCCCCCATGTTATTGCTGGCTGGATAATAGATGGTGGTGCGTATGTGGGAACACCCTCATAGGCGTAAGGTTTCTTAGAAAAAAGATTCCGTAAACTGTCTACACTTGTCAGTCATGATGGTGTGCAGTGCACCAAACCTTGTGATCCAACCACATAGAATAGTTTTCGCCACCGTATCTGTCATATGTGCAAACAGGATGGGCTCTGGCAGTCGGGAAAAGTGGTCCAAGGAAGGAGCCCACAAGATCCATATGTATGTGCCCAAATCTGGTCGAAGGTGTGATGAGTGACCCTTGAGGGCCCATGGTGTGGCAGCCAGTTTCACTCTTTCTTTTTTCAATCATATTTGTGGTGATTGCTTATGATGAGGCATATAGCCATTTTACAAAAAAAAACTTGCAAATTTGTTAATGGGTTGATTCTGTGCAAAATATTCTACATAAAAATCTAGGATTATCCTTGCAAATTAGACCCTTATGTGACATCAAGGAATGCATTCCATGGGCAGCTGGACCCTTCTCTCAATAACAGTACTGTAAGGAAAATGAGAGTTCCCCTATCCGCAGCAAGTGTGTCTTACGACTCCATCCTGGGAGCATTTCCTTCCTTGATATGAAATATCGTTGGTGTCAATCAACCGACAGGTAATGATGATAAGCTATGACGTGTTCGGATTCTGCATTACCGTAAACTGTGGATCCCCCTATAACTAACTGACTGAATAAATTTGTTCGAAGTAAGACAAAGCCGTTAGGATGACGCCTATCACTACGGACAGCTTTATCTCGTGTCTTCCCATTACTATCTTTTACTTGGATGTGCAAGACATTGTCATTTGTTTAGAACGGTGCCATATTTCTCTTTCCTTACTTAAACTTCGGAAAAAAAGTTTGCATCACTTGCATATTTACGAACATGTAAGGAATGAAAGAATAAGCCTTATGGAACTTTAAAAAAATCTTTCCTGGGAAATAAAAAGAAAGCAAAACAGTAATCGAAGAGAAGACAGTCTTTTAGAGAACGGAGATCTGTTGCAACTCTGTGAACTCGAAATCTCTTGCTGGGGAAACATTCAGTATCATTTTGCTTCGATTCTTGGATTGGTACATGTTTGGGCCTTCCTTGGCAAGGTGGTCGAGACGCGTTCCTATCCCATTCTTCAGTAGCGGATACGTTTGTCCCGCTTTTTACAGCAGTTTCCGACCAAATGTACACAAGACCGGCCTGTCCGGCTCTTGTTAGGCTTTCTAACGAAGAAATAAAGAACACCTAACTAAGGCCCATAAAAAGCTAATAACGTAAGTGCGGTATACAGGATGAGTTTTTCCATCGTGTACAAACTCTAGGGGCTCACCAATAAGAGGTAACGGAACAAAAAAGATCTACTGAACTTCTGTCCGGAAATGCACAGTTTTCATGCTAGAGACCATTTATTCAACCATACTTTGTTATAGAGACTGCAGTCTATTAAGCGCTGTACAGTGCAGCCACAGTTAGAGCACGTGTGTGTTTCTCCAAGAGGGTGGTAGTGTTCCTCATACGTCATGCTCTAGCGCCCTCTCCTGCCATAGTAATTGGTAATGTTACGTCCGATCCTCTTCTCTTGTTGACTCATCTTGTAGTGGATATGATACAGAGTTGTACACAATGGTTCCGTATTCGAATCGAGAGCTTGCCTACATAGTATTTACACTACTGGCCACTAAAATTGCTACACCAAGAAGAAATGCAGACGATAAAAGGGTATTCATTGGACAAATATATTATAGTAGAACTGACATGTGATTACATTTTCACGCAATTTGGGTGCATAGATCCTGATAAATCAGTACCCAGAACGACCACCTCTGGCCGTAATAACGGCCTTCATACGCATGGACATTGAGTCAAACGGAGCTTGGATGGCGTGTACAGGTACAGCTGCCCATGCAGCTTCAACGCGATACCACAGTTCATCAACAGTAGTGACTGGCGTATTGTGACGAGCAAGTTGCTCGGCCACCATTGACCAGACGTTTTCAATTGGTGAGAGATCTGGAGAATGTGCTGGCCAGGGCAGCAGTCGAACGTTTTCTGCATCCAGAAAGGCCCGTACAGTATCTGCAACATGCGGTCATGCATTATCCTGCTGAAATGTAGGGTTTCGCAGGGATCGAATGAAGGGTAGAGCCACGGGTCGTAACACATCTGAAATGTAACATGCACTGTTCAAAGTGCCGTCAATGCGAACAAGAGGTGACTGAGACGTGTAACCAATGGCACCCCATACCATCACGCCGGGTGATACGCCAGTATGGCGATGACGAATACACGCTTCCAATGAGCGTTCACCGCGATGTCGCCAAACACGGATGCGACCATCATGATGCTGTAAACAGAACCTGGATTCATCCGAAAAAACGACGTTTTGCCATTCGTGCACCCAGGTTCGTCGTTGAGTACACTATCGCAGGCGCTCCTGTCTGTGATGCAGCGTCAAGGGTAACTGCAGCCATTGCCTCCGAGCTGATAGTCCATGCTGTTGCAAACGTCGTCGAACAGTTCGTGCAGATGGTTGTTGTCTTGCAAACGTCCCCATCTGTTGACTCAGGGATCGAGACGTGGCTGCACAATCCGTTAGAGCCATGCGGATAAGATGCCTGTCATCTCGACTGCTAGTGATACGAGGCCGTTGGGATCCAGCACGGCGTTACGTATTACCCTCCTGAACCCACCGATTCCATATTCTGCTATCAGTCATTGGACCTCGACCAACGCGAGCAACAATGTCGGGATACGGTAAACCACAATCGCGATAGGCTACAATCCGACCTTTATCAAAGTCGGAAACGTGATGGTACGCATTTCTCCTCCTTACATGAGGCATTACAACAACGTTTCACCAGGCAACGCCGGTCAACTGCTGTTTGTGTATGAGAAATCTGTTGGAAACTTTCCTCATGTCAGCACGTTGTAGGTTTCGCCACCGGCGCCAACCTTGTGTGAATGCTCTGAAAAGCCAATCATTTGCATATCACAGCATCTTCTTCGTGTCGGTTAAATTTCGCGTCTGTAGCACGTCATCTTCGTGGTGTAGCAATTTTAATGGCCAGTGGTGTACTTACGGGCGGCAGTCAGCTAGGTTGCATCAGGAGACCTGTCCCCACTGACAACAACCACAGTAATCAATTTTTGCAACAGTGTTTAGCGGTTTGTCTGCGACAGGTCGTTTCAGGGAACAGGAAATCGTTAAGGACGTACCCAAAATGTTCGGACACCAGACTTGGAGGAAAATTTTATTAACACAGTGGAAGGCGACTGCCGTGTCATTACCAGGCAGTTGGCACGCCAGTACAGGGTAAGCCAGACGACTGTATGGAACATTCTCCATGACGATTGTTACACTACCCTTATCACTTACAGCGTGTGGAGAGCTTACTAGCGACACACTTTCCACATCGGGAGCAGTTTTGTCACACCAGGCAACCATGATTCCAGGCTTTGCGCCGTCTAACCTGTTCGCAGATGAGGCCTCCTTTACGCAGAGTGGTATCTTCAACTTCGATAGCAGTCATCTGTGGGACAGTATACAGAACCCTCATGGTAGAGTGACAGCGAATCATCAGCATTGGTACAGCCGGAATTTGTGGGCCGGTATAATTGGCGATCGTATTTTGGGACCAGTCTTCCTTCCACGACGCCTAACAGGCAGGAACTGTCGGTGTTTCTTGCGGGTGATTTTGCCTCCCCTGCTGGAAGAAGTGCCACTGATGATTCGAAGGCTATATGGCTGCTACACGATGGTGCTCCAGCCCACTTCGCCGTTAACGTCCGGACGCATCTCAATCGTGTCTTCCCTGGCCGATGGATCGGACGAGGTAGTCCAGTTGGAAAGGCTGCTCATTCACCGCATCTCAACCCGTGCGATTTATGATTATGGGACCATCTCAAAGTATCGTATATGCAGAGCCCATTCCAGATGTGGAGACACTGGAGCAGCGTAATCGTGCTGTCTTTGACACTGTTCCGAAGCATCCTGGCCGATGCGAACGTGTGAGACAGAACATGCTATGGTGCGTAGACGCTTGCATTGAGGCACGTGGAAAACATTTTTAACACATACTGTAACTGTGGCTGCATGGCACAGCGCGTATCAGACCGTAATCTCTGTAACAACGTATGACTGAATAAACGGTCTCTAGGATGGAAACCATGCATTTCTGGACAAAAGTTCATTAGAGTGTTTTTGTTCTATATCCTCTCATCGATCAGTTCCTAGAGTTTGTCCACGGTGGACAAAATTACCCCCGTGTAATAAGAAGACATTTTATGAGGATATACAGACACACCAACCAGTGCGTTTGTTATGTCTGTGTCTCGCGTTTTTCTTCATAGGCCGAACGAGCCTAACCCAGAATGTCACAACCACGCTACGCGCAGAGCGAGCGGTGTAAAGAACAATGTGCCCATCAGGGGATGCCAACTCTCCCTGCCCCGCCCCTCCCCTGGCTCCGTTTATACAGTACGTAGTAATCTTGCGTCGCTCTTAACCATGTCGAAATAAGCAAGTGAAAACGAGAGTTAGTCTGCTCTGCAGTGTTCTATTCCATTATCAGTTCTTTATAAGTCTAACTGAATGGCCAAAGATATTGAAGATCTTCTCGCTTTCCGCCCCAGAAGAATACATAATTACTATTTATTTTGTTTAAGGAATAACTTTTAGAGCTTATTTTGACGTAAGGTTATCTTATGGAGGAGACTGAGCAACTAAGAAGACTGGGCACTTAGTTACTGCCATAATTGCCAAATTAGAAGACAGTCTTTGTTTTTAAGTTTAAGTGGATTTAAAGTTGATCTCGCAAAAAACTAACTGCAACTTATTATTAGCTAACGACTGCAAATACTAAACTCACTGTATTTCTATTTAAAATAAGTAGTCCGGCTTTTAGGACGAAATTTCCAGTTAAATATACCGCTAGTTGGGCTTTTCTATTTTTGGATTGGCTGCCCTTCTTTGGTCATCCGGTTTGTGAGGAGGGTTCTTGCAACGACGCACCGCAATTTTAGAGTGGTGCCAAGTATGCTCAACCAGGTTCACGTAAGCAGATACTGAAGACCATTCCATTCAGGTATGTTCTGTTTCCTAGACGAAGGTGCTTAAGAGGTCTGCGCTGCTTATTATCGTCTTGAAAGACGAGCCCATCGCCGAAATGTTGACTGTCCCAATCAGCCCTCAGGTTACCCACTATAATGATGAGAATCGCAGACACCCGTACATGATACTGATCCAGAAAGTGACCGATCCACCATCCTGACGAAACTGTGGGGCTACATGCCTGAGAAGTGCTTTAGTACCTGGTTATCTTCATAATTTTCTACAGTCATTACCAGGCGTCAGACAAATCCCGAACTCTTCAAAGGACAGGTCCAATTCTAGATGTTCCCTAGCCAACCTTCTTCACATGCCATGATGTTGGGAGTATTATATCAATGTCTGTAAGGAACTCTGAGAAGCCAAATTGATGGTGCAATAACGAGCCCGCATAGACTTTTTTGGGCAATGCCTGGAATAGTCGAATTTGAGCGTTTGGTCATCTTGGTTGTGTTAGCAGTAAACTCTATAGTTTACTTTTTGATAAATTTTCTAGGCATTTTGTAAAATTCGTTATATATACCAAGAACTGTCACTGACGAATTGCGAGGTGAGGTATGGTTGCTATATTCCTTAATGTGCCCTTATCTTTTGTGCATTGCCAAATGCAGAGCATCTCAGGTATTTGAGGCGGGTGTGTATATATTTTGCTTTCACAAATAGGCTGACTGAAGAGTTGAGTGCCTAGAAATCCAGCTTGTCCTCTGTGCAAGCTTTAGTCATATTTAGACACATTAAAGGAACAACATATGATAGACAAAATGGAGATAGTGGAAGAATATGAATCCAGAAATTCCGGAGTGTACAGTCTGTTAAGTAAGGTCTTGGTCAGTTAATCGATAGCAAAATTTATTTTACAACAAACTAAAATATATACATACATCACATAGGAACAAAAGAAAAAGTACAGTTACAATTAATAATGTTGTGTCTTGCCCACTCGTCCCGTACATTACTAATAATATGTTCAGCGCCTACGACATTGATAACTGGTTGGCATCTCTGAGGCATGCTTGAAACCAAGTTCTCTGCGGATTCACGTGGAAGAAACCAAATATGGCTAATCTGTGTTGACAGCAGTTTCAGAGTGAAGATCTTTTATGCGTGCAACGTCTTTTTGTGTGTGTGACTATACATTTTCAATAGGATTAGCGTCAAGCGACTGTGATGGCTAATACAGTACCAGCCGCTACAGAGCCTGCTAGAGTGTTTCGGATCATTGCCTTCCTGAAAAGTCCAGTCTTCATTTTTTCGCTGAACCAATGTTTGGCAGTCGGCATCAGACATCTTTGATACATTTAACATCTTCTGTGCATTTCAATTGTCGGTAAACACGTGCAAATCTCAGTCAAGAATTCAAAGTAAACTAATGATTTATGGACATTGCACGAAGGACAAAGGTGCCCTCTAGTAGGATCTGAAAGAATTAAGGTGATTTCTTTTACCACACTCTTACTTAACAGATTGTATGCCTGGGCACATACGCTCTAGATCCTGCCTCCTATTACACTGCATCAGGGCTTTGTCGGACGCAGTATCAAAAAAGATGCATATCGACATGGAACTGTTGACTGATGTGGATACGTTTTTTTTTTCCGAAAACGGGATTCGTGGGGCCTTTGTCAGTGTGTCCACAGCTATGCCAAGCCAAATAACCTGCAATTGAGGGGGGGGGGGGAAGTATGGGTCATCTGATGATTTGAGTTACATCCTTTAGTTGGATGTAAACAATTTCTATGAATTTGCCATGCAACAAATTCTACTATTTGGAGGGTTACGATGGCTGTCCAAAGATGAAATCATCAGACTGAAAGATAAGATTCACGATGTGGCTGCTGATGCTGGACTGCTGAACTCGAATTTTTGGCCTTAATTTCTCGGGTGGAGGAATGACACTGTTTTTGCTGAGCATCTTGTATGTTACTCCTTCAATCCTGTGCAAACTCTCCTGCAAGATCTGATATTTTGGCTGAAAAAGTATATAAATGCTCAAAGCGGACTCCCTCAGGATATGTTAATGGTTCTAGAACACGATTAGTCTTCCCGCAACCTGAAAGCTCGAAAATTAAAGCATATATGTTATCGGAAAATAATGACCCTTGTGGTGAGGTTGTTTCGTCCACTCAATCATGGCGGTAAACTGTTCATTTACATTAGGATGCAGGGGGTTTTATAGCAAAATAAATAACGCATGTGTGGCTCTTAAACTTTACGTATAGCTGTTTAGGTAAACAAAGTTAAATAAGAGTGTCATTTTGTGCCCACATGTAGTAAAATTCAGCCATATATTCAACCTCCATTGATGTACAGCATGCATCGTAGAGCTGAGGTATGATTTGTTCCGTTGAGTGGACGTTTGGCAAGCTAACTCCAGCAGGTTACTTCACAGTGTCGCACAGAATCCGTGGATATATGGCTACCACCTCAGATGACACTCTACCCCATACTGTATTGCATAGCTGGCACATATTAAACTCTTAAAAGTCTGCCCCTGTAGACGTAAGCACGCTCTGTTGTTAAATGTTTTAACTGTCCCAGGGAAGTCCTCTACAGAAATTGTATGATCATCCAATATCACCAACAGAGAGTGAACTTTTCTGTGGAACAGTGGCACATCACATAGCCAATGGCAATCATCCATGGATAATATTACCTTGATGTCACTAAATCGAGGGTTTCCAAGTACTACCACCAGGTAGCACTCCCAATTCGGTATCAAACCAACAATGACATGCTTACAGCCACTGGTGTTCAAACAGTAGGTTTGATTGAACTGTATTATTTCCATGTCAGGTAGCTGTTGCGAGAATGAGTTCAGCTTTCCAGCAAGAAAACACATATTACTGGTTAAGCGCATTTAGTTTTTTCAACTTCATTTCTGATGATAATACTTAAATTGCCTCTCAGCAGGTTCACTATTTACCGATTGCTGTAAATATATTGTAATCGCGATCTCTGCCACCATTATTATTATCTTTGTTACTAAATGTACAGTTATCCATGTCTATGTACGTGTGGTTAAAACGTTTCAGAAAGTATCTTAGGCGATGAGCTTAAGTCATGGCTGCAGTGATGACGTGCTGCGTATTACTGTGGTTGGCTAATAAGCACTGCGCTCAGTGCTGTACTTTGTAAGGTTTAAAAAGTGCAGGTGCGTGGACCCAAAATAAGATGTTTTTAGTAGGATATAGTTATTTAAAATATTCCTCCTGATTGCTGCTGCTGTGGACACTCATACTCTCTATTGGCAACAGGAAATTATACACAGTTATTTAAGAAATAGGTATTATTACGTAATTGCTGAAGATAATCACACTCAATGGTGATTGTAGGGTATATTTATTCACATTTCGCCTCCTGACTACAGCTGCTGCATCTGTGAACACCTCCGCTAGTGCTGAAACAGCAACGAAAGAAAGGCCTAAGTACAAGGGTCCTTCCGAAAGTAATGCCTCTTTTTTTTTTGTGGTGACTTTGGATGACCACGCCAGATGTCGTTGGTGTAGCACTAATGCTAGAACCTTCCTCTTTCATTTGCAGCTGGTTCCTTTGTTCTACAGAAGATGGCGCCAGCAGGGGAGTGTTCCAAAAGGAAGTAGTGGGGCAACAGGGATATCGCCCCACATTGTTGCCTACATCAAGGGCAAGTATACATTCAGGGGCAAATCTATTGTTCTCTTTTGATTGACAGGTCCTTAATCCATCGTTCTGCTAAGGGGATTATGACCCTCTGGGGATAATCTGTCCTTTTGATTGTCAGGTCCCCCACCTAACCCCCCTCCCCCTCCTCCTTCCCCACCTACTTCCCCATCCCTCTTTGATGTCAGTTTGATTGACTAATTAATTGAATTGATTAATTAATTAACCCCTACCCCTCTGGAAAACTTCTCAGCCCACCCCCTCCTCTCCCACCTGGAAATTGGCGGTAAAAAGACTCAGTTGATCGGCCATTTGGAGGGAAATCGATTGCAGTGCATGGAATATTGTTTAAACAATTTATACAATGTGTGGAATATTGTTTATTTAAACAATTTACAGGACACAAGGTGATGTATGTAATATTTAAACAGTTGCAATGCTTTTTCATTCAGATCATGCAAGGAATACCGTCATGAAACACACATCACACGTAATTACACTGTTAAAAATCTTTCAGTCACAGAGCATGCACAATCTGCCATCTCGCACCCAGTGCCGACTCGCGACACCACACATGCAGTTTTGCTTGGGGTCTCGCAAAGCGAGGCATATGCCAGCAGCACCACACCATGCCGATTCCAAGAGTGTCCGCTCTGGTCATGCAACTGACTGACCAGATGTCATGCTAATTCCCAAACAAAAGCATCAGGTGACGGTAACCCTTTGATACTTGACACATGAGGGATTCCCATCGAAACACATGCCTTTCTCTCTCTCTCTCTCTCTCTCTTTTCTCCTCTTGTAGCGTGCCACTGCCAGGCCTGCATGCGCCATTGGTCATGGTCATACCAAACCACAAACGAAGCAACATTTACCTGGTAAACCCCTGAGGAATACCAACACACCCAAAAACTCCCTCAAATACCTTTCCATTCAGATCGCACAATGAATACCGTCATGAAACATGCATCACTCGTAACTATACTGTTAAAAATCTTTCAATCGCGACCTGTCAATCAAAAGGATGGATTATCCCCAGAGGGTCGTAATCCTCTACACAGAACAATAGGTTAAGGACTTGTCAATCAAAAGAGAACAACAGGTTTGCCCCTGAATGTATACATGCTCCTGATGTAGGCAACCGGCAATGTGGAGCGATACCCCCATTTCCCCACCACTAATGAAGCCTGATATGCACCTGCATATAAAAGAGTGCTAAGTGATTGAATTCTTCACTACTGAAGAAATTGCACTGATTGAAATCCATCGACACTTGATGAAGGTGTATGGAGATGATAAAATAGACTTGAGCAATGTGAGGCGACGGGTATGGCATTTTCAAGGTGGTGTAAAGGGTGTGCATGACAAGCCATGGCCTGGTTGACCCTGCACAGCTGTCATCCTTCGCAATGGAGAGTGTCTTGATCAACTCAATCGTGCTGATCATCGAAAAATGACAGTCTGTAGCTGAAATATTTCTTTAGTTAGTTGTGATGTTGTTATTTATGTATTTCCTGTAGTTTCCACGAGTAAAAATAGGAGGCATTACTTTCGGAACGACCATTGAATAATATCCTACAAACATGATATTAACATTAATTATAGGCAGATGAATACTTACTGCAATTGCTTGCACTTCTTGCATGTTGGGAGACTGGCTAGCCATTTTGAAAATGGTAAACAATTCCAACAAGTATGGTGTGTTGGTGGATCCAGTCACATAATGCATATTCTTACCATTCTGTTGCTTAGCCATTATTGTTGAACAACAGCCCTCTTGTCTACAGTCGTATACTCCTCCACCATCAGCCTTTTGGACTCTTGAAGCAAAAAGCTGTGAGTACATATCTCTGAAAGGCGTCCACAATAAGGACTTGTCAAATTTTTCCGTCTTGCCAGTTGAACACCTGAGACCTAGACGTATGTACAGACAGCAACGAAATGGTGGCGCTAAGACTTTTACATGAGCAATTACGCATCGACATGAGACGTGTATGACATCATCAGCTCATTTGAAAAAATTAATTTGTTCATATGTATTAGATCTAATATTTTTCAACATATGACATCACCAGATTGTATATTCTCTACAACACAGGAGCAAACGACCATGTGGAGAAGGCATTACAACTGAGCCACTGGGAACCAAAGTGGTATAACTTAATTTTTCCCAGTTCTGATAAATGAAAGGTTTTCAGTTTGTTTAATATAAATTGCTGCTTTAAAATATTTTAGGATTTATTCGATGAAACGTAAATGAAATTTTATAATTACGTTTACTACTAACAATTTAGTTATTTGTACCTTAAATTCCTTTTTATAGTCCCTAATAGTTGGAGTACCACTTTCCCTCTCAGCAATTTACTCATAGTGAAAGGTAAAGTGGTATAAATGAAGAGTTGTACCACTCTTCTTACAAACGTTTTGGTCAAGTTGAAGGAATACGCTGTATTTTAATCTCCATAATTGCAATTTATTTATAAATCATAAACATAATGTGATACAGTAAATATGAGTTTGTACTTATTTCTCCCATTATGCACTTTGCTTTCACAAATTGAGTCTGCTGAGTCTGCCTAACAGTTCAGCAGTGCATTCATCTACAGATTATAAATAAAGTGTTGTTTCTCTTGTCGAAATTTCTTAAAGTGTAATTCTTGTCGTGCTGATCTTTCAAGACGTTTTATAATCGTACATGTCCATTTACTTGATTTCATTGTCCACGTCATCTTCCTCTGCTGAATGTTCAACATGCCCAGGGCCAGATTCCTGAGCCAAACTTGCAGTTGTCAGTTAGTTGAAGAAAGCGTGGTGCACCAGAGGGACGTGTGGGAGAAGTGTCATCATGTCTCTCCCTTTTACAGGCCGCTCAGCATTATTGAGAGGAATGTGTTGAACACTAGAAAAGCGAGGCCGGCCATGAGCATGAGCTGAAGTTTTAACGTCCAAAGTTTTCGAAGGGGTTCCTGCATCAAGAGATTCTTTGTATAAAACGAGATGTGCGCAGTCGTTCTTGGAAACAAAGCCTTCGAACGTGAAGGCAAATGAACTTCCCTTTTGCGTGTTATTCTTTCTAAATTTCGCAGTTTTCTCTGCATCCTTTGTTGACACATAATCATTAACGCCCATTGTACAAAGAGTGAAGGGTTGTTTGCTCCTCGCCTTTTTTGTGACGTAACACCAACCATCCGGAGTGAAAATTTGAGCGGTTCTTGGTTTAGTTTCGGTGACTCCGAAATCCCGATCTTTTTTTTCAGAAAGGTTATGGTTACGATGTTCACATTCCCTTGACTGAGTTTGGTGTCCTCAGACAAACACTGTAGTACTATTTCTGTTGTTCTATAGTGTTCATTTAGTACTTGTACTAATCCTGATTTTTTTTTACTTGGATCACTTTGGTTCTTAGCGGCTCAACAAGTAGTCTGGAGGGGAGAAACCTGAGACGTATGAGGCCCTGCTCAAAAGTAATTCCTCTGAGTTTTTCAAGCGATAGCTTGTAACGCTACCACCGACCACATTAAAGGGCAATCGATGTTAACGTTATACCTCTGCGAGGAATTTTTAAGATGTGACCGTGAGATAACCTAATGGAAACAGAGCAATCAAACTGGGATTCGTTTCCGAAACACTCCCGCAGAGTATAAACGATAGTAAACCGTAGGTCAGGAACAGACGTTCTCCCAGCGCAAAAGCAAGTTTTAATATTACATATTAAAACAGGTCGCCAGTCTAATTAGGCATTCTTGTGTCAAGCAAAATGATAATGCAGAAGGCAGTGGTAAGGCTAACCCAACCTTCCTTGACACACACACTAAACTCTTTCCTTATATTTGTTCACACTACAGCACAGTAACCTAACCTTGCAGATAAATGTGCTACTAACTAGTGAGTCAGGTAAGCAAATGGCCAATGAGATAGTAAACAGCAACATATGCCTCTCAACAACACGCACCTTAAATGAATTAGGTGCAACAGTTTATAAAACAAAATGCCGACACACATGAAACTACACTCCTGGAAATGGAAAAAAGAACACATTGACACCGGTGTGTCAGACCCACCATACTTGCTCCGGACACTGCGAGAGGGCTGTACAAGCAATGATCACACGCACGGCACAGCAGACACACCAGGAACCGCGGTGTTGGCCGTCGAATGGCGCTAGCTGCGCAGCATTTGTGCACCGCCGCCATCAGTGTCAGCCAGTTTGCCGTGGCATACGGAGCTCCATCGCAGTCTTTAACACTGGTAGCATGCCGCGACAGCGTGGACGTGAACCGTATGTGCAGTTGATGGACTTTGAGCGAGGGCGTACAGTGGGCATGCGGGAGGCCGGGTGGACGTACCGCCGAATTGCTCAACACGTGGGGCGTGAGGTCTCCACAGTACATCGATGTTGTCGCCAGTGGTCGGCGGAAGGTGCACGTGCCCGTCGACCTGGGACCGGACCGCAGCGACGCACGGATGCACCCCAAGACCGTAGGATCCTACGCAGTGCCGTAGGGGACCGCACCGCCACTTCCCAGCAAATTAGGGATACTGTTGCTCCTGGGGTATCGGCGAGGACCATTCGCAACCGTCTCCATGAAGCTGGGCTACGGTCCCGCACACCGTTAGGCCGTCTTCCGCTCACGCCCCAACATCGTGCAGCCCGCCTCCAGTGGTGTCGCGACAGGCGTGAATGGAGGGACGAATGGAGACGTGTCGTCTTCAGCGATGAGAGTCGCTTCTGCCTTGGTGCCAATGATGGTCGTATGCGTGTTTGGCGCCTTGCAGGTGAGCGCCACAATCAGGACTGCATACGACCGAGGCACACAGGGCCAACACCCGGCATCATGGTGTGGGGAGCGATCTCCTACACTGGCCGTACACCACTGGTGATCGTCGAGGGGACACTGAATAGTGCACGGTACATCCAAACCGTCATCGAACCCATCGTTCTACCATTCCTAGACCGGCAAGGGAACTTGCTGTTCCAACAGGACAATGCACGTCTGCATGTATCCCGTGCCACCCAACGTGCTCTAGAAGGTGTAAGTCAACTACCCTGGCCAGCAAGATCTCCGGATCTGTCCCCCATTGAGCATGTTTGGGACTGGATGAAGCGTCGTCTCACGCGGTCTGCACGTGCAGCACGAACGCTGGTCCAACTGAGGCGCCAGGTGGAAATGACATGGCAAGCCGTTCCACAGGACTACATCCAGCATCTCTCCGATCGTCTCCATGGGAGAATAGCAGCCTGCATTGCTGCGAAAGGTGGATATACACTGTACTAGTGCCGACATTGTGCATGCTCTGTTGCCTGTGTCTATGTGCCTGTGGTTCTGTCAGTGTGATCATGTGATGTATCTGACCCCAGGAATGTGTCAATAAAGTTTCCCCTTCCTGGGACAATGAATTCATGGTGTTCTTATTTCAATTTGCAGGAGTGTAGTAGCAATACTGAACAGGGAAAGGCTTGAAATGATTGTGAATTTAAATCAGGGGGTCTACTAACGATCATAACCTATAACTTCATTGCCTAAAACAGGGCCTGTATGCCTGTGATTTAAAAACTTGCATTAGAACAGATAACACAGTTAACAGTTCTTTCTTTAACTCGGTTGCAGCAACTAAACAGAATGCAAATCTAACTCCACTGGTTCTGAAGGAGCCTTTGCATTGCTTCATTAAATAACTGGGCAGGTACATCAGGACCATTAAACTTTCATAGTTTTAAGAACCATGCTCATCAACAAAACTAAACCAGCATGTATGAGAAAAGGTAAGTATTCTTATCATTAATTATTAATTAAGTAAAGCACAACAAACTATAACTCTTTAAAATACAAATGTGCTTTCATAAGCAGTCTTTCGACCTACTCAAAATTGTAATTGGCTGTGCAAATGACAACACAACGTTAAATTCAAATTCAGCCATTTTCTCGTAATAAATTAGGACACTCGGAATTAAATTCACTAGGATAGGAATCCTGTCCAGATTTGTGATTTGAGATAATCACAGGTGTAAGATAGAGTTTTTAGTAACACCACGATTATTATCAAAATCAAGCAGATTTCATAAATACCTGGTCCATTTACAGAGTGCCAAATACAAAACAATTTAGTGGACGACTGGTGGCACTGATGGCTGCAGTGGCTATTAACCTGACGGCGATGGAGTCATGTCAGTACTGTTGGTCTCGCCCTATTACTGATCTTCTTGGCATCGAAATATTTTTTTTTTTTTTTATACGATCAATAACCATGCCATGATAATGGTATCACCAAATTCAACATCCGAGGCCCATAAATACTGCCCTTAAGCTCCTCTGGCCTCAAACCTCCAGGAATATGAGCCACAATGATCCGCTGCTGCTAGCGAGGTGTCAGCCACATCATTGCTTAGACGCCTTACTCGTCACAAAGGACGAGTTGCCACTTCCGCGCCAACCACGCCTTTTCCACTCCGCTAGACTACTTCCGTAGCTGCGGGGCTTCCCAACATCTTTTACATTTGACCGTACGTTCCCTAATTATGGACCAAGTCATTTATAGTACATTACATAACAAGCATTTAAATTCACAAGCATAATTTTAAACAACTTCGTTCAATAATTCACATAACTGAAACATGTATACATAGTCAAAGAATTTCAGTGTCAGATACAACATTATACATAAGCAATACTACAGACTGACATAGAAATATCGATACAGACACAAAATAGGTCAAAAATAGGTGTTACAAGCTCTTAAAGCATTTAAAATAAAATAAACGTTATTAACATTCAACAACTTTTTTCTTCTTGTCTACATATTTATTTCTCAACACAGTCACCTTGGAGACAAAAACATTTCTCCAAATGAGAGACCAGTTTGGTGACACCATCACTGTAGAATGTTTCACATGTGCTTGTACTGCATCGTCACTGTCAAATCGAAGTCCTCGAAGGCGTTCATTACGTTCTGTAAACAGATGAAAATCGTACGAGGCGAAGTCAGGGTTGAATGTAGGGTTGTCGATGACAGTGAATTCGTTTGTGGTCTTGCGTTATCATGCTGAAGGAGAGGGTGCTCAATGTGTGGACGAAATCTTCGAATTCAAGACTCGATTAATACAGCACGCTGTTTGTCATGCACTGACATTGTTAAGTTACATATCGTCATGTTACATGCTACAGTTTGGAGCCCTCTAGCGGCAGAGGCCCCCAAATACACTACTGGCCATTAAAATCGCTACACCAAGAAGAAATGCAGATGATAAACGGGTATTAATTGGACAAATATATTATACTAGAACTGACATGCAATTTGGGTGCATAGATCCTGAGAAATTAGTACCCAGAACAACCACCTCTGGCCGTAATAACGGCCTTCATACGCATGGACATTGAGTCAAACAGAGCCTGGATGGCGTGTACAGGTACAGCTGCCCATGCAGCTTCAACACGATACCACAGTTCATCAACAGTAGTGACTGGCGTATTGTGACGAGCCAGTTGCACGGCCACCATTGACCAGACGTTTTCAATTGGTGAGAGATCTGGAGAATGTGCTGGCCAGGGCAGCAGTCGAACATTTTCTGTATTCAGAAAGGCCCGTACAGGACCTGCAACATGCGGTCGTGTATTATCCTGCTGAAATGTAGGGTTTCGCAGGGATCGAATGAATGGCAGAGCCACAGGTCGTAACACATCTGAAATGTAACGTCCACTGTTCAAAGTGCCGTCAATGCGAACAAGAGGTGACCGAGACGTGTAACCAATGGCACCACATGCCATCACGCCGGGTGATACGCCAGTAAGGCGATGACGAATACACACTTCCAATGTGCGTTCACCGCGATGTCGCCAAACACGGATGCGACCATCATGATGCTGTAAACAGAACCTGGGTTCATCCGAAAAAATGGCGTTTTGCCATTCGTGCACCCAGGTTCGTCGTTGAGTACACCATCGCAGGCGCTCTTGTCTGTGATGCTGCATCAAGGGTAAACGCAGCCATGGTTTCCGAGCTGATAGTCCATGCTGCTGCAAACGTCGTAGAACTGTTAGTGCAGAGAGTTGTTGTCTTGCAAACGATCGAGACGTGGCAGCACGATCCGTTACAGCCATGCGGATAAGATGCCTGTCATCTCGACTGCTAGTGATCCGAGACAGTTGGGATCCGGCACGGCGTTCCATATTACCCTCCTGAACCCACCGATTCCATATTCTGCTAACAGTCATTGGATCTTGACCAACGCGAGCAGCGATGTCGCGATACGATAAACCGCAATCGCGATAGGCTACAACCCGACCTTTATCAAAGTCGGAAACGTGATGGTAAGCATTTCTCCTCCTTACATGAGGCATCACAACAACGTTTCACCAGGCAACGCTGGTCAACTGCTGTTTGTGTATGAGAAATCGGTTGGAAACTTTCCTCATGTCAGCACGCTGTAGGTGTCGCCACCGGCGCCAACCTTGTGTGAATGCTCTGAAAAGCTAATCATTTGCATATCACAGCATCTTCTTCGTGTCGGTTAAATTTCGCGTCTGTAGCACGTCATCTTCGTGGTGTAGCAATTTTAATGGCCAGTAGTGTATGTAGGCTTGAATAATAAAGATGTAGATTATTAATAACATAATTTCGGACACATTACTTTTCAGTACGGCTTCATAGTGAAAGCGGAGACTAAGAACTATCTGTGCATCACAACTCGAGATTGTAATGTGTACCCCACTGAATTCCATGCCTGTGCTGCCGACCTCAGTCTTGCTTGAGGTAGTCTTGATCCGTAGTCTATTGTCTTTGCGATGTTCAGGGTGTTACAAAAAGGTACGGCCAAACTTTCAGGAAACATTCCTCACACACAAATAAAGAAAAGATGTTATGTGGACATGTGTCCGGAAACGCCTAATTTCCATGTTAGAGCTCATTTTAGTTTCGTCAGTATGTACTGTAATTTCTCGATTCACCGCCAGTTGGCCCAATTTAAGGAAGCTAATGTTGACTTCGGTGCTTGTGTTGACATGCGACTCATTGATCTACAGTACTAGCATCAAGCACATCAGTACGTAGCATCAACAGGTTAGTGTTCATCACGAACGTGGTTTTGCAGTCTGTGCAATGTTTACAAATGCCGAGTTGGCAGATGCCCATTTGATGTATGGATTAGCACGGGGCAATAGCCGTGGCGCGGTACGTTTGTATCGAGACAGATTTCCAGAACGAAGGTGTCCCGACAGGAAGGCGTTCGAAGCAATTGATCGGCGTCTTAGGGAGCACGGAACATTCCAGCCTATGACTCGCGACTGGGGAAGACCTAGAACGACGAGGACACCTGCAATGGACGAGGCAATTCTTCGTGCAGTTGACGATAACCCTAATGTCAGCGTCAGAGAAGTTGCTGCTGTACAAGGTAACGTTGACCACGTCACTGTATGGAGAGTGCTACGGGAGAACCAGTTGCTTCCGTACCATGTACAGCGTGTGCAGGCACTATCAGCAGCTGACTGGCCTCCACGGGTACACTTCTGCGAATGGTTTATCCAACAATGTGTTAATCCTCATTTCAGTGCAAATGTTCTCTTTACGGATGAGGCTTCATTCCAACGTGATCAAATTGTAAATTTTCACAATCAACATGTGTGGGCTGACGAGAATTCGCACGCTATTGTGCAATCACGTCATCAACACAGATTTTCTGTGAACGTTTGGGCAGGCATTGTTGGTGATGTCTTGATTGGGCCCCATGTTCTTCCACCTACGCTCAATGGAGCACGTTATCATGATTTCATATGGGATACTCTACCTGTGCTGCTAGAACATGTGCCTTTACAAGTACGACACAACATGTGGTCCATGCACGATGGAGCTCCTGCACATTTCAGTCGAAGTGTTCGCTTCTCAACAACAGATTCGGTGACCGATGGATTGGTAGAGGCGGACCAATTCCATGGCCTCCACACTCTCCTGACCTCAACCCTCTTGACTTTCATCTATGGGGGCATTTGAAAGCTCTTGTCTACGCAACCCCGGTACCAAATGTAGAGACTCTTCGTGCTCGTATTGTGGACGGCTGTGACACAATACGGCATTCTACAGGGCTGCATCAGCGCATCAGCTATTCCATGCGACGGAGGATGGATGCATGTATCCTCGCTAACGGAGGACATTTTGATCATTTCCTGTAACAAAGTGTTTGAAGTCACTCTGGTACGTTCTGTTGCTGTGTGTTTCCATTCCATGATTAATGTGATTTGAAGAGAAGTAATAAAATGAGCTCTAACATGGAAAGTAAGCGTTTCCGGACACATGTCCACATAACATATTTTCTTTCTTTACGTGTGAGGAATGTTTCCTGAAAGTTTGACCGTACCTTTTTGTAACACCCTGTTTACTTCAAGTACGTAGCGAATGGGAGAATGACATGGGTTGTAATGGGCCGATGGCTTGGTGTGTGTCTGTGCAGGAGGTGACGCTCGTGATCTCGATGTTAACAGCTCCGCCTAACGGACGAGGTCGAGTTACGTGCTCTCCGGCGGGCTTACAAAGTCGCCGGCCTAAGATATGAGACATTAATTTTACTCTGTTGCCAGTATTTATCTACACTGATAAGCCAAACAGCCACTGCCATCCACGAAAGTGAAAGCCATCTGGTGGCATTGCGGAAAATTGGTGCTATAAGGACGGTACAGTGTATAAGCAGAGCAGAGACGAATGATGGAACGTTATACCAACGATGTGTGCCACAAATGAGGAAATCCACTGATATAAGTGACTTTGAGAAAGTGCAGGTTGTTATGACCTGTGCTTGCGAACGAGCCTCTCAGAAAGGACGAAGATGGTCAGTCGTTCACGTGCTACTGTCGTGAGCATTGATGGAAAGTGACTGACGTAGGTGAGAAGGTGCTGGATGGCCACACCTCATCACAGAACGTGGACGTAGAGGTTTACTCGCTCTGTAGAGCAGGACAGATGGCGGTCTTTGGCAGATCTGATGACAAAGTACAATGCTGGTGTAGGCACACATTTCGGAACACGCAGTTCAGTACACACGGTCGCACAACGCCTAACGTGTTCAACGACATCGTAAATAATGATTACACTGGACATGGGATAACATGGACATGGGACAACGGAAGGGTTGCTCCACGCTGTGCCACGCACACAGGCTAGGGGAAGGGTATTATGACATTGAGGGATGTGTACCTGGGCTTCCATGGGACCTGTGGTAGTAATCTAACGCGCCATTAGAGCTATGGACTATGTGAACAGTATTGTGGACCATCTGCAACTATTCATGCTTGATCCCCTCCCCCATGGCGATCGCATCTTCTAGCAGGATAATTATCGGCACCACAATGCCGTAATAGTCCTACAGTGGTTTGAGGAGCCTAATATTGAATTCAATTTGATATCTTGGCCACCGAATTCGACTGGTCTGATTCAGTGGAAAACATCTGGGACACTATCAGTCACCAGTTCTTTGCCACAAACAAGCGGCCTGTAATTTCCAGGAACTGCATGAGATATGTGTAGACATTGGGTGCATATACCTCTGGAAAGCTAACAGCGACTTGTCATATCCATACCACGTAGAATCGCTTATATATTGTGTTCCAAAAGTGGACCAACACACTATGGTGATAATTCTACACATCTCATTATTGGCTTGTAAGAAATCATTTTCTGTTCGTCGGCAATCACTGTACCTTTCTGCTGTCTCTTTTTATGAGAGATGTTACACAACACGTTAGTGATCACGAATAATGGAAGTATGATCAGAAACCGCCACCCTATTGATGGTGATAACACCACGTGACATCAGCTCAGCGAGCCACTGAAAGCACTCGGAGTCAATTAACTGAAACTTCCGGATACGACGCCGTGGTCGAACAGTAGAAATTCTTCCACCTCACGTTTATTGCCAACTGCCCGCAACATTTTCCAGGGAGAGCCAAGGACTGGGTGATAGATAGGCTGTGGAAGTTCCGTATAAAGCGCATAGAAGGCGCCGCCACTCGTCACGTGCTGTCGACAGTGAAATTATTTCTGACTAACGTCATTACTCACAGTCAAAAGTAATCGATTGTTACTTCGTTGGTACAAAGTTGACCGCCATATCTTTACCTAACTTTAAGCTTTCTTCTTTACTGTTAAAATTACTGTGGTGTTTATAAATCTCTATGGCTTCTCTGTACATACGTGCATAATAATTTGATGTCTTAGCTAGCACGCTCGTTTTACTAAATTTTATTTTATTATCACTGTCTTCAAAAACATGTTCCATTACAGCCGATTTGTCGATGTGTACTAGACGACAGTTCCTTTTGTGTTCGGTTAGACGGGTATTTACACATATTTTCGTTGTTTCAATATAAACATTCCCACAACTACATGGAATTTTATACACCCCAGGGGTTGCAAAGGTGTCGTGCATCTTTCGCCAATCTTAAACATTCACTAATCTTTTTGATGGGTTTAAAGATTGTTTCAACTCGAAAGGTGGCCAGAACTTTCCCAGTACAGTCCGTAATATTGTGGATAAATGGACCAAAAACTTTCCCAGCCGACGGTTGTAGTTGTTGCATCTTTTCGGACGCTTTTCTTATGGGGTGGAGTGCTCGATATATTTCACTATCAGCGTGTCCATTTTACTCAAAGGCTGTTTGCATATGATTTAGTTCCTCTTGCAAATAATCTGGCTCAGATTTTATTAGCCCTTTTCACTAATGTTTTAATGACACCTCTCTTCTGCCTGAAATGATGGTTCGAATCCTTATGGAGGTAACGATCGATGTGTGTATCTTTCCTATATACCTTATGATCTAAAGTCCCATCTGCCCGTTTAATTAATTAAACATCCAAAAACCCCGGAAGATGTTGTCCGCAGTTGGCAACGGAACGTCAAGAGGAAGAATTGCTACTGTTTGACCACAGCCCGGAAGGCTTAATTAATGAAGACGTCGGCAGTGAAAGCCTTCACTTTATAACTAGCATTTGGGAATCACCCAGATACATTATTGACCACCTGACTACCACCCTCAACTACAGAGATTGGTCAGAGCTGGGATTGAGGTCAGGTGATCTGAAGAGGCCACAAAAGCATCATCGTGCCAACGTAGCGTTCCTCAAACCATTCTGACGCAATTCAAAAGCGGTGTGACGTAGCATTGCCTTGCTGAAGGTAAGGGGTCGCGTGCAGGATGTTGGTGGAAAAAATTGATGACCTTTGGCCTCGGTCAGATTATTCACACTGTAGCGTTATTTCCTATTTTTAAAGTGACTTTTAAAATCTACCCGTGGGCAAGGATGGGACAATACAACCGCATGTGTTTTATAAACAATTTACTTTTAGGTACCATTGGTAAGAAATTGGAGAACCCCTTTTCTTGCAATCACAGAAAGCATTATTACTTACGTCAAAGATCGTGGAAATATGTTACAAGCCTAGTTTCTACCACTGGTAACAAATTACGATATTGAGCTTCAGTTATTATATAACTAATATTCATACCTTTCGCTTGCTCGAGCTCTCACAGATCAGACGTAAGTTTTGTCGTTTTTGTTTGTTGGCAAATAACCATATTATTTATTGTATGTAGTAGTGCTATTTATTTAAGAGGTTAATCGTCTACCTTATCTCCTTGACATAAAAGGAATTTTTATTGTGTTCGGATAACTTTCAGGTGTCAAATGCGAGGGATTGCAGCCAGTTTGGTTGATGTTGAAACGAGTGAACGCTATTCGTGTTCTCTCGTAGCTCTCCGTTAAACAAGGAGAGAACGCCCCCTGAGATTAATTTGCCGATCATTTCCATTAACTTACGTAATTTCCTACGCAAGAATTGTTCTCTATTGATCGGTAACGTATCATCGAACAATGACGTCAGACAACATACTCACTGGTGTGACACGGCCCCACATTAAGTTATATTGATGGTGGTCGATCTAAGGTAACTAAATATCTAAACTCTGGGTTGATCAACTGGTTTGTTCCTCTCGGTGCCTCTAAAAAGAAAAAAATTACGCCTTAATCAATGGCACGTGAATTCTCGTCGTGATTATTGAATTACGCGAAGTTATATGTTTTTTGTAATGTTTTGTAATGTCACTTATTGGGAAAATTTTCTCGATGTATCTCACTGTACGAGAAAGACACGTTATAAAATTTTTTTATTGTTTGCGATTGCATGAGTGCTTCTCTGTTACATGTTCATTGGCCAACTTTGGAGAGCAAACCAATGTTACATGAAACAGTTATTACGAGACCAACTGTAAAAATAAAAGAAAATATCAAATTGTAAATGATAAAGAAATTTTTGTAATATCCAAGGAAGCAGAAATTACGTCACTAGAAAAGGTAAACATATCACAATTCTATCGTTTGCATTTACGTGTCATGTTTTTTTCAAACATTGCACTGAATGTCTCATACCAATATTAGTTCTTACAAGTTGTAATTTGCAAAAGATTTTTTAAATTAAGAAAGTATATAGTTGTGAAACATCGTGTACAACATGGCTGATTGTTCAGCGCAAGGACAAGATGGATTGAAGATGCTTTTCTATTGTTAGATGTAGTAGCATCTTGTCAAATTGCATCTTAAGTTAACTCTGCTGCACGTAATTTTTATTGACTTACCTCGTGTGCTACAGAACAACCAATTTAATAACATTTCTTCTCCTGTGGAACGGCTAAGTTTGGAAAATTAGAAAAAATGGATACGATGAATGATGTAGATATTGAATCTAATATTGATGGCAGCAGTGTTGCTGATCCGACAATTCGGGACATAAATTCCACCACTTCCGAAAATGAATCGGATACACAGTCCCAATTTGGTGAGAGATTTCCGCAAACTAGTAACATTACTGATCGTTTTACTGAACTTTTTAATAAATTAGCAGCTATGATGAATGCTAATTTTGAGCGATTAGCGCAAGAGCAGGCTGTTCAAATAAACATTGTGTAAGTAGGCTGTTTATGTTTTCTTTATGTAAGTAGGCTGTTTAGGTTCTTATGTAAGTAGGCTGTTTAGGTTCTTATATTGGTAACGCCGCCGCCACGTAGCGCTCTCTGTATGAAAATGAAATCACTGGCTGTGCTGTGTGCAGTCTCTGGCTAGTTTGCATTGTTGTCTGCCATTGTAGAGGGGCAGCTGGATGTTAACAGCGCGTAGCGTTGCGCAGTTGGAGGTGAGCCGCCAGCAGTGGTGGATGTGGGGAGAGAGATGGCGGAGTTTTCAAATTTGTCATGAACTGCTATATTTATATATGATGATATCAAGGTAAATACATTGTTTGTTCTCTATTAATATCTTTCATTTGCTAACTATCCCTATCAGTAGTTAGTGCCTTCCATAGTTTGAATCTTTTATTTAGCTGGCAGTAGTGGCGCTCGCTGTATTGCAGTAGCTTGAGCAGCGAAGATTTTTGTGAGGTAAGTGATTTGTGAAAGGTATAGTTTAATGTTAGTCAGGGCCATTCTTTAGTAGGGAATTTTGAAAGTCAGATTGCGTTGCGCTAAAAACATTGTGTGTCAGTATAAGCACAGTCTTGTAAAATTGTTTAAAGGGGACGTTTCATATGTCGACCCTTAGCCGAGGATACCTCACTGGAATCTTCTGATTTTTTTTTTCTTGTAGTTTGTGTAATTAGTGTAGCTTTTGTTTATTGCTACCGCGTAATTGTAGAGAAAATCTCCTTTGTAGTTGCCGTCTTTCCTTGTTGTACAGTAAAACAGTTGTGGCATGCATGTAGATTTGCACCAAGTATTTCGCAGCTGCGCTGGCAATTAAGTAGACATTATTTCCATTGCTATGTTATTTTATTTTGCTCTTCAAATTGTGCTTTTCTGTGTTATCGTGTGAAATATTGTGACAATAATGGCGTGTGAAAAACGTAACACTAGGCTCCAAAGTAAACTGAGAAATAACAGTGACGACGAGCATAGCTTATCAGCACCACTGTGTAATGAAGTAACAGACATTCAAAGTAGTAATTTGGTAATAGTGCATAGGGAAATGGAGCGGGCGGCAAACAATGGCGCAGACAGTGAAACAAATAGTGAACAGGGAAGCATTATCGATCGATCGGTCGGCAACAGCTCGCCTCAGGAATCGGGAATGACAGGACACAATCTTGCAAATACTGCAGATTCAGGTTTTGGGTCCTCACCGTTTTCTCAAATAAGTCAAGACACATTTTCTGCTTGTCAAAATGTCAATGTTGCCGGTGCAAATTCACTGCCGAAAAGCACTGAGGAACATGTTTCAGAGACCAGTGCATTGTTGTTACAGTTAATGCAACAAATGGGACGAAAGCTACAAAAGTTAGACACAACACTTGAACAAAATCAGAAATAAATGGGTCAAAATCTTAAAAAGTTAGCCACAATGGAACAAAATCTTCAAAAGTTAGACACCACACTTGAACAAACACGTGAAGATTTAACTACTGAGTTACATAACATTGAATCGAAATGTCAAAAAGTCTGTAATGACGTAAAAACACAAATTTGTGAGCATTTTCAACCTATTTTTTCGCGGCATGAAAATGTATTACAGAATCACGAAGCAGCCATAAAAGAACTGCAAGCCATTGTTCATGAAAATCATGAGACCTTGTGGGCTAAAATTGATTCAGTTGCATCTACCGATTCGGTTACGCAACTTGCAATAACTCAGGAAAACTTAAAGGACACAGTAGATTCGATTTCAACACAAATGGACACTCTGAAACTTGGTTCAGAAAAACACACTGAGGAAATGTGTTCACTATCGGAGAAAGTAGCCGAACTTTCGGATCAGTTCACTAACTTATCTACGAAGGTAGATGATAATCTGAACGACACAAAACCGGTAGTCTTTAATGACACAGAAGAGTGCGAACAAATTAGGAAATTCAAACAAAATCAGAATCAAATTAATACACAACACCAAAGAGAAATCCGGGAAGTACAAGATCAGCTGACACAGGTAATGCAAGAATTACGTATTTCAGAGGCCACTCGCGCTCCAATACGGGAAGAGGGACTTAGAAATACGGAACAACCACAAAATAATAACACAGGACACTTTGGAAATTATGAAAGAAATTGGCAATGTGCACCGAATTTTGAGATGGAACGGCCGACACGACCTAACAATGACCGATATGCGACTCGCCAACATGATGATTTTGACTATAAGCTGTTCATTACTACACGTAAATTCAAAACATTTAAGAATTCTGGCAACGACATTCATCCGCAAGCATGGCTCCATCAATTCTCTCATTGTTTTCCTCCCAACTGGTCGTTAGAACACAGATTAGAATTTATGTGTGGCTACTTGGAGAATGAACCAGCTGTAAGAATGCGATCGGTAATTCACGATTGCCACAGTGAAGGAGAGTTTTACCATGCCTTCCTCTCAGCATATTGGTCTCAAGCTACACAAGACCGTGTAAAACATAGCATCATGATGATGAAAGACTTTGAACAATCTGAATTTTCCAGTCTTGTCAAATATTTTGAAGACATGTTGCATAAGAATCAATATCTTTCAAACCCATACAGCCCCTCAGAACTCATCCGCATTTGCTTACTCAAATTGCCTGAACATTTACGACATATTATTTTGGCAGGACGTTGCAAAGACGACATTGAAGCATTTCAGGGACTCTTACAAGAATTAGAAATTGACACTGACAATCGCGGAACGCGAAACCAGGAACACAACAATTACAGGTCACATCCGTCGCAATTCCGCGATGAAAGAAGTAATAACTTGACACGACAAGGCTATTCTCACAACACAAATCGTGACCAAAATAGACACCACCCGTACGACAACCGTTGGCAGAGTAGTAATAATTACAGGGAAAGATCACCTCTCCGCGGTAGTGACTATCACAAAGACAATCAGAGAAACAGACAATATGGGAATCAAAATAATTATTATCAAGGGAGACAGAATAACTTCAGACGCAACAGTTCAGCGCGCAGTTACGATTCAGGGAGAAATTCTCCACCACTTAACCGACAAGAAAGAAACTACAGGAACTACCGACATGACGACAGACGATATGATCGTAATGACAGATCTGAATTGCATCAGAACTGGCGGGATTCGAACAGAGCAGGGCCTTCTCGTCAGAGTGAATTTGTAGAAGTTAGGTCTCCTAATCCCAATAACGACGCGCGCCAACAAAGAGACAGACAATGACTCGCACAGCAGGCAGCTGCGTGCGGCCGCTGGCTCAGGGAAAAACAACAAAGACGCTAGCCTTGAGAAAAGATTTAGCATTCTTTACCGATGTAAACAACATGATAATTGCTTTGAAGTTGAAAGTCTGCGTACTAGGAAGAGTAAAGGATTGCACCACACTTCACATGTAAAACCGCTTATTGAAAGATAATCTGCTTTTTAATTTTGTCTTTGCCATAAAACGTTTCACTTCATGTTACTAGTATGCTTCAGAAACTGTTACCAATGCAACAATGTTTGAAGTTAAATATCCAGTCAAGAACCAAGAGAACTTATTTAAACAGAAATTACGAATGCATTGTTATTGCGAACAGACGACACAGTGTAATTGTGTGTGTACATTCTTGCTTGTTAGTTGCACGATTAGAACATTTACCAGTACTGCTAATGAGATTTTAATGCAACATTTTGGTTTACTTGAAAATACATTCTGGGTTTAAAGTACTTTCTGTGAGATACCAGACGACAGAGTGATTAGTTTATGTGACAGATACACGATTTTATCACGACGCTACTAATGAGTGACAATTTACAATGTTGCTTTTGCAGTGTATCTGTTTTATATCTGCACAGTTTTCTGAATTCTTCTAGGAAGAAAAACATGTTTTAGTAGTAACTTTTGTGGTATAGCTACAATGAGACAGCCTTTTCATAGCACAACAATACGTTACAGCACAGTACTTTCTTCATCACGGCAATAAGCGTAATAACTAAGACATTTATACGCAAAGCATTTCACTTTTGTGTATTATGAGGTAAGTACATTGACTTCTGCAGAACTTAGCTTTCGGAGGACGATAACTACGACACTTCCACACAGATTATGTTGCAACAAGACGCACATTTAGCGCTACAGTACACGTATTTGAGTGATTAATTTTGTACTTAAAACATTTATTTTTAAAGATTTTTTTTTAATTACAAAGAAAGTTTTCCGTGATACATTTCATTCCATTGCTGTAATTTGTAACACCTGGGGGTATAATTACATTTATCCTCAGGGGGGTACATGCTTACTTTGTGTACCATGTGTGTGGCAACCACAAGGAACCCTAGCTAATATGGTATTTGCTTATACAACTTTACACATCGGTACCATATTTCTCTAACACACAAATTACACAGCTATCTGATCATTTAACTGAGAGATAAACATGTTTTTTACTACGTCAGTGACACATGTTTACGTAATTACACCGTTGGATAACTTCACACTTACGAAATTGTATTTTGTCTGTACTGTGTGAACTCTTCATATTTTTTTGGAACCATTGTGATACTATGAGAGCTTTGAATGATGTATTTGGTATGGATTCATGATTTTTAAAGTATGTTTGAGGCAGATGACACTTTTGACATGAGCAGAGAATTTTTTTTTAATTATTGGAGGAAGCTACGACGATTTTGAGATTTGACTGAGGTGTTATGATGTTATTTTTACGACGACGATGTGTATTATGCTGCTGAGGTATGTTTATGATCAATAAGCTGATGCTGTATGAGTTATTTTATTATGCTACGTATCTGTGATGATGAAATATTGAAGAGGTGTCAACGAATAAGGTAAGAAATAATGAGTAGAAGTTAGGGACTCTGATTTGTGGAAAAGGTTGTTGGAAACCAAGAATCGTACTTTAAGAGTTATGAAATGTGTGTAAATGCATGAATGTATCACAATGCCGACGAAAACGTTTTGAACACTGTTATATCAATAGGATTTTGTTTCTACAGATTTGTAACCCAAATTCTTGACCTCTGAAATTTTTTATATGAGACTGCCACTGTAGCGGAAACTGTTGTTGTAAATATTTCCGTAAGAAAATTAAGTGACCACCTGCACGTAATGCGTCGTGGGCACCCAGCTGTGTCAGACGCCTGGAGAAAAAACCATTAGCGCGTGCCTTTCAGAGCACAGGAAGAAAAAAAAGGGAGGCCATTATCCTGGGCATTGTCATTCCTTTAGAGAAAGCATCGCAAATCCGACACGCTGATTACTTGGAAACATATCGTACTTTCTGATATTTACTGAAATGCCTAATGAAATGACAAGAAATAGTTTGTCTACACACCTGACTATGACTACTGTCTTCCTAGATGAGAGATTTTTCTACTAACTTATGAAATGCCACATGGCTATTGAACGATGTTCTTATGCTTTGCTGTGTACATAGTTGCTTATTTCATTTGATATCTAGTTTCTAGCTGCACTGCTGCATTGGTTCAAATAAAATTTTATAGATGTACTAATATAAATATTTTCTGTCTACAGATCCAGTAAATAATAGTTTTGTGATATATTTCAAAAAATGAGGGAGCACAAAAAGATATTTCCCTTCACAGGAACTGCATACATAATTTTCTTTACAATACTTGGTAATTTATTTCATAGAGTAAGTTATCATGATGCATCACCTTAGTGTTAAGATGTGACATAGGTATTAGACATGGCCATTTTTAGTGTAATATTTTTTCTGTTTGAACTTTGTCATGTTTAGGTATTTCATTTTCTGCTGCTGTTTGCCAGGCATAGTGTTACTGAATTTCACTTTGTGTTACTCTTCTAAGCTAGTTTTTCTTGTTTCCTGCACAGCGCCTTATATTAGTTGTAATTTTGCATTTTTTTGTTAATTTAGATTTACTGCTGCTTGCTTTGCAAATTGGCATTTTTTTTGTCATTGCTGTTTGTGTTGATTTGTTGTATGCTGCTGCATTGCCTCGTCCCTTAGTTTAGCATCTGAGCTCAGTAGATTTAAGTTAGCTTAAGAGGGGGTAGACTATATAAGAGAATGAGTTGCGATGAATTGGAAGAAATGCATTGATAAGTTAAACGAAAAAAGTACAGAAAGCAGGCTTAGATAGGACTTTTTGGGAATAATGATGAACAAAGGGAGATCTCCATGCAAAATACTGCAGTAAAACAAACCCTGTCCTTTCCCTTTTGTGTCATCCCACTATGTGTTTGTGTACCCTTGTGTATTTGTTTTCTTCCTGTCTGTGTACTATTTCATAGAACTTTTTTCTCTTCTAATACTAAGTTACATTCACTATGATGAGGAATACTGTTATCCTCAAATATAATTGGCATTAATAATATGTTATTTACTTTGTAAAGATGTTAGACATTATTTATTCTGTTTTGTTTTAATGCTCATGTGTGAAGTTGATGTTTCGAAAGTGATTCTGATTTTTTATTTTTGTACTCATGTCATAATTCCTGTAACACTGATGTATATGTTTATTTCTATTCTTTTGTAAAGCCTGTACTACAAATGTTATCTGTATTATTATGTTCTTTAATGATGTATTTTGTACCTTTGTTATTGTATTTTTATGTTACCAAATTGTAATTGTTACCAGTTCTTCAAATTAAGTAACATTTCACTGCACACGTTTCTGTTGGTCATAGTACGTGGACAATGTGTGAGAAGTAGGGACTGATAGTGTTTGCACGTGTGTTAATGATTCAGCAAGGGACTGGATAACAGTATTGCTGGATCTAAGGACAATTTCAAAAACTTTGTGAGTGCACAAGTGGTGGTTTATGGACTTGCTCTATTATCCGCAAGACTCTTCAATGGTGATTGTGCACCTGCACAGTCACAACAGATGGCTGCTGGCTATCTCTACAAGGACTACAGTGGGTCTACATCTTTGATGATCCATCAATACCATTATTTCTACAAGGACTGCAGTGGGTCTGCACCTCTGGTGGCCCACCAATACCGTAATCTCTACCAGGACTACAGTGGGTCTGCTCTGTGATGACCTAACTACCAATATTCTTCAAAACGTCGACTGACTCTGCTGTGGGTTTACTCTGTTGTGGCCCATTACCTGTCTGCATGTCAAGAGTCAGCACTGTCTTTCCGTTGGAAGGACAACACTACTTCTTCAAGACTGCATGGAAATCCACTACTTCTGTGTGCATTTTCTTTTACTGCTCAGACTTTGAGAAAAACTCTGCATTTTTACTGTGATGAACAATCTGGACTGTCTTTATGGACTGTGAGAAATTTTTAGCTTTTGACCAACATTGTATCAATAAGTGTGTGCATTTGATTTCTTTGTTACTGTAATTGTGAAAATTTTTTGTCAAATCTGTATTGGCCAGTGCCCAACACCATTTGTAAAAAATTTTTGTGGGGAGCATGGGGGCTATGTAAGTAGGCTGTTTATGTTTTCTTTATGTAAGTAGGCTGTTTAGGTTCTTATGTAAGTAGGCTGTTTAGGTTCTTATATTGGTAACGCCGCCGCCATGTAGCGCTCTCTGTATGAAAATGAAATCACTGGCTGTGCTGTGTGCAGTCTCTGGCTAGTTTGCATTGTTGTCTGCCATTGTAGAGGGGCAGCTGGATGTTAACAGCGCGTAGCGTTGCGCAGTTGGAGGTGAGCCGCCAGCAGTGGTGGATGTGGGGAGAGAGATGGCGGAGTTTTCAAATTTGTCATGAACTGCTATATTTATATATGATGATATCAAGGTAAATACATTGTTTGTTCTCTATTAATATCTTTCATTTGCTAACTATCCCTATCAGTAGTTAGTGCCTTCCATAGTTTGAATCTTTTATTTAGCTGGCAGTAGTGGCGCTCGCTGTATTGCAGTAGCTTGAGCAGCGAAGATTTTTGTGAGGTAAGTGATTTGTGAAAGGTATAGTTTAATGTTAGTCAGGGCCATTCTTTTGTAGGGATTCTGAAAGTCAGATTGCGTTGCGCTAACAAAATATTGTGTGTCAGTTTAAGGACAGTCTTGTAAAATAGTTCAAAGGGGACGTTTCAATTGCTCTTAACCAAGTTGCTAAAGAGCTGACTGCATGCATCGACATCACTCTCGACTGAGCTGCTTAAGGAGAAGACTGAACTTGTCGACATCACTGTTAACGGAATTTCAAAGGAACAGTTAAAAGTGACTTTTGAGCGAACTGCTGAACAGCAGACTGAACTTATCGACATGACTCTCGACCGAGTTGCTAAAGAGCAGAACGAACGTTCGGCACCAAACTTAACCGTGTCGCAAAACACAGATCAATAATTGTTTCGAAAGGAATAAGACAGACACATCAGATTTAAAACAATCATATAAAGGAAGTGGTTAAAAAGTAACTATTGACATCACTGAATAAAACGTGGTTAACGTCAGATATGAGGATACTGTTTAACAGTTGACTGAGTACTTTAACCATTTGGCCCTTAATTAGGGACCCAAAATTAATAACATTTTTGTCGGATAAGGAACAAAATTTTGGAAAAAGTTTAACTGTTGCGTAAACGAAAAAGATTATCTGATTAAAAAAACTTGAGACAGAGCTATTTGCAGCTGTACACTTTGTTAGTACAGAAGCGGGTACTTTAGGTGAAACTATCTGAGGTGACTTAGGGAACATAAAGCGAGTTTTAACGCAAGACATACCCGAGTGGTGAAACAGTGTGAATACCCAGCTCACTCACCTGCGTTGTGAAAATATAGCAATGAAAGGCGTGGTGCATGACACGTCGCCCATACCGGCTCACATACGTGAAATGTATGAGACGACGAGCCCTTATAAAAGAGTCTGTCACTATGAAAAAGTGTGAGTTGGCAGTTACAACGAATGTTCATCAGAATCGGTGGGGGCAATACCTACCTCAAAATTGGTGCTTTTAGAAGAAATTTTTCTAAAACATCGACAACTTCCAATATTCTTTCCAGAAAAGAAGTCACCCTATCTCATAGTTCTTATGAACACTTTTAGATGGGTACTGCTCAAGACTTGGAATTAACAACAATAGATTCAGTTTGCCACAGCTTTTATTCAGGGACGACTGAAATTACAGAAAAAGTACCTACGACCAGGTTGAGGGGGCGTTCGTGGCTAAATACTGTCCAGGGTGCGTACATGACGTCTCTGAAAGGAGGTTTTCAATCTTGTAGTGTATAACACCAAGCAAGTAAGCCTCAGAAACTATATTGAATGGTACATTAGTAAAACGCACTATTGGGATGAGACTATAGCACACAAAGATGTACTGCAAACATCGAACGCTAACTTGCCTATCACTGTTCGTGGTAAACTAATCAATGTACCTGACAACCACCTGGAAAACTTGTTGTCAATTCTTGATTCTACAAATTTGATACCAAAAGATTTTAACAGTAGTAACGGCAACGGGTGCGTGGCTCCTGTACAATACAAGTGGCCAGTCAACAATCACGGCTGTAGCAATGAATATTGTGTAATGATACAGCACCGTATGCAGGCCCTGTAAACCAAAACAGAATTGTAAACATGCAGAATTTGCCGCATTTTTTATAAGCGGGCGAAAAATCATAGTAAAAGATACCATCCGGGATGCAATATGAATCACAGTGGGCACCCCAGCAGTCAGTGGCAGCTGCATTTTGGCAATCAGTGGCAACCAAACATGGAGAACCTGCCGCCACGTCAAAAAACAACCACTGAAATAGACTAGTTCCAAATACAGGACCACCTTCAAATTGGGCACCATCACAGACCCACACAATTTGTATATGAAGGAGGCATCAAAACTAGATGCGACCACATCACGCTCCCTGATGACAGTCGTTGGGTGGGATGGGGGCACCAGTTCCAATAAACAGCTTTGTATGTTACGGTATAATGACGACATTGACAACTATGTGATGAGACTGAGTAATGCGAAGAACTTGCAACAGAACTAGTACAGGCAGCAGTTACTGCTGTAGTGGGCGGATCCCAAGGACAATGATTCTCAACATAGGTGCTAGTGTTACGTAATATCCAGCTGAATGTCAGCCGCAGTGAACGCAGTGTTCACTCAGATTTCTCCTCTACATCGTAAAGAGTATTAGGCGCCCCATTATGCACTTGAAGCCAGTTCAGAGAAGGGTCCCCGAAAATTTCGCTCTTGTCTTTCTCGTAGCCGAACTGTCTCCCCAACTAGGTTCTTTCATTCTCCACGTCGTGGCTTTTTTCGACCAATAGGAGCGTTTCTCTTATTTTGTGGAAACTCTCTCTGCCAATCGCAAGGGCCCTTCCATTGAACTCCGTTGAAATCTCGGCACTTTACTCCTTCCTAATTCGTTTCCGCCAATCGGACGTTTTGTGCCCACTCCAGACGCCTAAAAGTTCCGTGCGTACATCACATTGTGCCATTCGCTGTTCACATGATCAACTGCGTCACTGGTTTTGTTCATATCGATTTGGAATTCCGAAACGCAGTTTTCTAAAGCTTCTTTCTGTCCTAGTTCTGGTGGCCCGTTACTGGCTCTCCACTATGCGTCACCTGTCCGGTCGCTGACTCCCACCACGGGACGCCCCCTAAGAGCTTTTCATGGTGCTTCCCATGGTGCGGCCTCTGCTTTGTCCATGCTCTTTCCACACAAAACGTTTCCTCTCGCTGCTTGTTTCACCTTCTGCTCATTGACATGCGTTATATAGGAGCAGTGTCTTAATACTGTCGATTGAGTGTCATCCTTTTTGCATTACATGCTTATAGACAGACCTGCTTATTACCGCCAAAGTAAGTTAGGTGTCATATTCACCTTCCCGTTACGATGTATAAAACTCTTATGTAAGGTGCGAAATTGACCTTCATTTATTCTGCCACCTTACAAACGTTTTGTAAATACTTAGTGAGAACAGGTTCTTATTTATTTATTTATACGTTAACAGTTTGACGCGTTTCCTAGCCTTAAAGGGGAATCAAAAATGTAAATTAGCATTCCAAATTAATGAAGAAGGAGGTAAGTGCCATTAGATGGCGGTCGCGCACGTATTGTCGCCCGCAATACGAATGGCACAGCGCGATGAAACTGCAACGCTCCGTGCCGAGTTCGGCGTGAAGTGGCTAGTATAAATTAAAAAATAAAACATGGGCCACCATCAATAATTTGAATGAAGAGGGGCCTGTGTCCGACTGATGTAGGCCGTACAACGACGTCACTGTTAGTGGACGGCGGGCCGAATCATTCTTTGCGTCACTCAAGTGAAAACTGCTGCAAGATGCAAATGAAATGAGCGATGCACCGATCTCAGTGATGTGGAGCGATATACGCAGTTTGAATTTAATGACTGATCACGAGAAGTCTTCGGCCATATACTTCCACTAACAATGGGTCGTCGGCGCCTCTTTCCCAGCCGTGTTCCTCTGAAAAACATAAATCATAAAATATTAGTAACAAAATGACATGGAGGGTTGAAATTTAGAAATGAAAATCATAGTAAAGTTTACTTTATATTATAAGCACTTAGGCTACATTTTAACATAGATTCATACAGAGAGTCATGACAATGCGTCCGTACCTAATCAGAGCGGGAACAGATCAGAAGAAAACCCAGCGGACGCTAGGCAAAAGAATTAGACATAAAAATGACTAACGAAATTAAACACAGGTTGTACGTCAGCAGATACATCGATAAGTCACGCGGATGAAACTGTAAGACAGGTTGTAATATGGAATCTCTGACTCAATGAATGTCGGAAATAATTTTAAAGCAAAATAAAGACTACTAATTAAAAAGTAATACTACAAGTTCTGAAGAAAGGGAGGTGTCAAGTTTGTGTGTTCAAGGCGCATACTTTTACAGTGAATGTGAATTAATGAGTGGTGCCATTTCAAATTTCTGAAGCACGTCACAAACTTTAGTGTTGCACGAATTAGATATGCAGTATCCTCTAATTAAAAGACAGAACTGTTGAAAAAAGAATCTTAATTGTTCAAACAATGTCTAATATACAGATAATACAAGACTAATCACGTTAGTTTTAAGGTATATAAACTAGAGTACAATTTTTTTAACCTACCATTATAACGTTTTAACTAGAGTAAGATGTACAGTAAATTTTATATCATCTTTGCCATCACAGAAGGAAGAGTAACAATTGGGAGGACTAAAAGAGAGAGAGACTTTATACATTATTATATAAAAGTAGTTGCGAATGGAAAAATGTCTGAACATGGTGCTTCCGAGTAGAACACATGCTTAATAAAGCAGAGAGTATAAGACACTCCTATGAGTGAACTTGTAAAGTGATGCACACGGACAAACATCTGAAGACGCATAGTGAATGTGTACTCACCTCAACCAACTAGGAAGTAATGTGTAATCACATGGTTACTCCACGGGCGTCTCGTATCTCCTGTGAAACCTGGTGGTGGTGTTAAGTCCAAGTAACTGCACGCACACCCTAGACCTAGAGCTATATGATAACAGCAAACGAACTAAACGTCTGCCATGCCAGTATCCAGCAAGAATGATTGCTGCAGACAATTGTCGCCGCGTGTCAATCCACGTGATTAAAGTAGATAAATTTCAGTGTACGTGAAACCCACACATATGCGCTACAGACACATTTAGTTATTGTCTGTGGTGACACTAAAGCGAGTTAAGGACGTCGATACGCTGTACACATTGTTACGAACTGTGAGAGACGGTTTAGTTTGAAGTAATGGAATAGAGTAGAGCCAGAAAACAAGGTTGTCAACTGATAGCTGGAGGAAAATACAAGTTCCCAAAGGATGTGGATCGTAATGATGTGTATGCAAGCAAAGTAAATTTGCTGATGAAATGTACATATTAATCAAATTCCATTCCAGGGAAGCATAGCATATGTCAAATACTTATGTAATATTGATATCGCCCCTTCGACTATTTCTTGTAATCCTCGGACGATCTTTCTGAAGATGAGCTGCCAGCCTGACCTGCCTCGAGACCATCGGCAGTTTCCTGCAACTGCAACATCAGATTTCACGTCGGCGCATCATGAGACATTGGGGTTGTTGACCTGGCGCCGCCTGTCGACTTCGGGCCTTCGCCTCACATTCTCGCCGTCTATCGACCAACGTTGTACAAAAAATTATGTTTGTAGTAAAACTCATAAGAACTGAGCTTGTAAACGAAAATATGTTTGTAAAATACGAAGAAACATAACCACCTTCAACTACTTAACCTATGTTTTAACAAACCAGTTGTAATATGTAAAACTAACTTTATTAAATCTCATGTGTGTACAGTTTACAACATGAAAACGAAGTCTTTCGCGACGGCACTTTTGTATAAAACATTCTCGGACTTCTTGCCATGTCAATGCAGGCCGAAGGCTTCATCGTCTTCGTCAGGAGCAGCTGACTGTCAAAACTGCTACTATGGTAGCCTTATGCAGCCTATAGCCGACTTCTGATTGGTCGGTAATTACGTACTGCAGTCACAGATCGTGTCAATGTTTGCGCTGGTGGCGCCGCCGCTCCTGTCGTAACGTAAACATTGCGACGAATATCTCTGGCTCTTCTCTGCATCGAGAGGTCACTTCCATGCACCGCTAAGATTATATCCGCTGTCTGGGTTGAAGTTCTTCTCACGCATTCTTATTTCTACAGCCTCTTTAATTACAGAATCCTAGAATGTAGGACCCTGGGACAAAACCTTTGAATCGCCACCAATATTTTGTGTTTGTTTGCGAGGCTTTGATTCAGCAACTGCGGATTTCTCCAGTTTCTGATTTTTAATATGCCGTCGATGTTTTGCATGGCAGTGGGATATGGTGCAGATGGACTGACCGATGTCATTGCTTCTGCACTCGCAAGAGATGTTAAAAATCCCAGGGATCCTGAGGCTTAGATTGTCCTTAACAGAGCGTAGCATCTCCTTTATCTTCTTAGGAAGTCGGACAATAGGTCTTATATCTCGTCTTCTATCTCCGCTTCGTTTGCTGGAAGTAGGACCGCAGGAAGGAAGGCATGCAGCTGGTGGCTCATCACGTGAATGTTCATTTTCACGTTTCCTTTTCTTGGAGAACGCTGCGTTAAAATGACGTGAACCATAGCTGCCCTTTCGGAACACATACTTCAGATGATTAATTTCGGAATCCAAGTGGTCCTCATCAAAAATAGTTTTTGGTCTGTGTACGAGGCGTACTCAGAAAACCGGAATTATTTTTTAAAAACTATATATTTTCAAATTGTTTAAAAAACAATCTTATCCCTTCAAAACACTCCCCATTACAACTAATACATTTGTCCCACTGGTGCTTTCACTGTTCGAAACATTTTTTGTAGCCATCTGTAGAGATGGCTGACAGCTACTCCCTCGTTTTTGTCTTTACTTCTTCAATGTTGTCAAATTGATGTCCTTTCATGCCTCTTGTCATGTGTGGAAATAACATAAAGTCGCACAGCACCAGGTCAGGTGAGTAAGGTGCATGGGGCAACGGGAGCATGCCATTTTTAGCAAAAGGCTGTCTAACAGAGATGGCTGTGTGTGCAGGTACGTTGTTGTGGTGGAAGAACCGGTCTCTTGTCTGCCACAAATCGGGTCTTTTTTGATGAAGACTGTTGCGCAGTCTTCTTAAAACTTCCAAATAAATGGTTTGATTGACGGTCTGACCTAGGGAACAAACTCTGACGAACTACGCTCTTGGCATCAAAAAAGCAAATCAACATTGTTTTGATCTTTGATTTTTTTTGGACGAGGAGACGATGATGTTTTTCATTAGCTTGACTGCTTTGTTTATGTGTCGCAACCATAGCACCATGACTCATCACCAGCAACGACCTTTGACAGAAAATCTAGATCAGTTACAAGCTATTGTTTCAAAGCACGACATGTTTCAATTCTACGTTCCTTTTGATTGTCATCAGAACCCGAGGAACAAACTTGGCAGCAATCCTTTTCATTCCCGAGTCCTCCATTAAAATTCGGTGAACAGACTTCCAAGATAACCCACTAATCTCTGACAGTTGATCAATTGTCTGTTGCTGGGCTGTGAGCACAAGCTCTAGAATTTTTTCAATATTTTCAAATATTGAATGTCCAGAATGATATTTGTCATCAATCATAATGTCGCCATTTTTAAGATGAACAAACCACCAGTTTTTAACATAGTGTCATCTTGGTAAACGGTCTTCAACATTAAAACAGTTTCAGCAGCATTTGTATCGAGTAGAAAACAAAATTTCACAACTGCACGTTGTTCAGTTAAACGTGCCATCTTAAAAAAGGAAACAAGAACAAAACAGCGCTAGCAAAAACAATCACTGCAGATGAACAGAACAACCCAGGTCGACAATATAGGCTACACTGAACTGGCACTGAGTTGCTCTATACACGTCTAGCAGCAGAAATGCCTACTAGGCAAGGGCCGCCCACCGCAGTGTCATTTCGGCTCTTTTTGGGTACCCCCCTCTACCAATGTATTTAAAACTGCTCTCTTCTGGATTGGATGATGAAAACTCTGAGCGCTAAGACATAAATCAATGTGCATTGGCTTGCGGTACACTGAGGGACCGAGACGTCCATCCAGTTTCCGTCGTACCAAAACACCTAATAATGGCAGCCTTCCTTCTTTCTCTGTCTCGACAGTGAAGTGGATATTTGGATGCATACTGTAGATATGTTCAAGCAAGTGCTCAACAGCTTCTACGCCATGTGGCCAGACCATAAACGTGTCGTCAACATAACGGTTAGACGAAGATGGATGAGGAGAGCCAAATTTAAAGTACATTCCTCAAAATGTGCCGCAAAGTTTGCCATTGATGGAGACAACAGAGAAGCCATAGCCAATCCGTCCTTCATTTCATACAAGTCTAGGCCATACAGGAACTTTTGTAAATAGTGAGACAGCATCCAAGCTGACTAAAATGTCGTTTGGGCCATCTCTAATCTGCTTAATTTTCTCAATGAACTTCTGAGAGATTTTGATATCGTGTTCACAGATGCCAATTATCGGAGCCATCAACTTGGCCAAATATTTGACCAGCCTGTATGTGGGCGAACCAATAGCGCTAACAGTTCGCCTCAGTGAAACACTTTCCTAGTGTACTTTTGGCAATACATACAGCCTGGGATGTCTAGGAGCTCGTGTTATAAGGCTTTTGATGACGTCCTCTGGTACACCAGGATTCCTCAGGAGTTCTACCTTTTTCTGCTGAATGACAGAGCTGGGTCCAGTTTTAGGCATTTGTATCTGATATCTTCCAACAACAATGCCGCTTTGCTGTGATATTCGGTGGGATTAAGAACAACCGTGGCGTTTCCCTTGTCAGCCGGAATTAGCAAATCACGGAGCCCCTCTCTCTCTGGTCTGCCGTTAGATTTGGGAGGCTTAACTGAGGCTAAAATGCGACTGGTGGTAAGTCTTACCCTGTCGGCATCGTCTTGTGAGAGCTGCCACAGCGCCTGTTCCACTCCACTAATGAAATACACGACTGGTGCAGTGGATCGTGTAGGAGCTTCACAGCAGCCGAACTGTGTCCACACGAAACCCAGAACTCTTCTGACAATGCACTACTCTTGTTGCGCAATGGTCTTATCGTCGGACGATATGTGTAACTTACTTTTTGAAGTACCCTCTTACGTAAATCTGCAAATGTAATTGTTCGATACACCAGAGATCTATATCCGTTTCTTGCAGTTGACGTGCTTCCTTTTTTTTTTCAGGTCATCAGTCATCTGACTGGTTTGATGCGGTCCGCCAGGAAACCTCTCCATCTCAGAGTAGCACCTGCAACCTACGTCTTCCATTATTTACTGAATGTATTCGAATCTCTGTCTTCCCCTACATTTTTTGCCCTTTACAGTTCCCTCTAGTACCATGGAAGTCATTCCCTCGTGTCTTAACAGGTGTCCTGCCATCCTGTCCCTTCTCGTTATCAGCGTTTTCCACATATTCCTTTCCTCTCCGACACTGTACAGAACCTCCTCTTTTCCTTTACCTTATCAGTCCACCTAATTTCCAACATTCGTCTAAAGCACCACATTCCAGATGCTTTGATTCTCTTCTGTTCCGGTTTTCTCAAAGTCCATGTTTCACTACCATACAGTGCTGCACTCCAGACGTACGTTCTCAGAAATTTCTTCCTCAAATTAAGGTCTATGTTTGATACTAGTAGACTTCCCTTGACCAGGAATGCCCTCTTTGCTATTGCAAGCCTGCTTTTGATGTCCTCCTTGCTACATCCGTCATTGGTTATTTTGCTGCCTAGGTAGCTGAATTCCTTAACTTCATCTACTTCGCTGTTCTCATTTCTGCTACTTGTTATTACTTTACTCTCAATCCATTAAAAGCGGTGGCTCGTTTTTTTAAATTTTTACAGCTTACTATTCCTTGCTGTAGAGGCTGTGATTTTTGATATTTTTTGTCTAAACCAGCAAGGCAAAACAGAGGCCACTATTTCCACCACATCAAGTGGATTTAGTGCTCACGTACTCACACTGAGCCGTGAACACTTCCCAGTTTATCAATGGGGAATAGTTGAACATGATTACTACTGTTACCGGTGCCATGCATGCAATGGTCGTGCCAGGCGCGCGATATTGGATCTTTATATACTATCGTTAGTGGCGCGAGACCTGCACGACCTTATAGCAACCGTTATGGTTCCTTATTATTCCGTTACACTAGGGGTAAGTTCACGTAAGGAAAGAGAGAGAATGTAAGATTAACGGACTCATTTATTAAACAGTTGAGAATAGAACAATAATATAACCAAATGGGGGTGGGGGGAAGAAAGATTCGAGTTCAGCAACCTGCCCCAACGTACGTTCATAACACGCCACGATAGCAGGAGGAAAGGAATTTTAGTAACGATCGCCGTATTATCAAATAAAATCCCATTTAGTAAAGGAAGGGGTTGTGGGCGTGCAACGACCACCACCAGGAATTAGCCAAAGACTAAGAAGATGCTACTGTGCGCTCGGTAGCCTCCCGTACTAAAGCAATAAAACCCGCAAGACGCGAAACTATTCACAATGACCTATCAGGTTCCCTCTGGGCCGCAGGGCGCGAATCTACAGTGCACGTCGGCGCTCATGCTTACCGTACTTCATCTCCTGGAAGCGGCACCTCCGGTCTCCGGCACTGTCACACTAGAAGTGAACTGCTGCCACTTTGTCCACTACCAATCCGCGGAGGGCGGTTGGCGCCCACCGGCGAAAAACGGGCGCGCACCTGAACTGGCCAATCATAGGGCCGGAATTTCACAGGGAGGCGACCTCGCGACATTAAAATTGAGCAGAAATATCGGTTACAAGGTTGGTAATTCAGGTTGGGGAACTGAGAACAGAAGAAACTTTGGCCACTACTGAATGTCCAAACGACACCACGTGCTAGCGTGGCGATCGGAAAGGGGACGGGAAGCGGGAAGCCATATGGCTGCTAGGAAGACTGCTGCCCTTGCCCATAAATAAAGAAAATGCCTGGCGCCAAGCTCCTCTCACAGATCAGTGTGAGACAAGCTGTGAAAATCGTCAAATAAATCAGGCAACCCATAGAAATTATTAATATTGCCTGAATTATTATTTTACCGAGTACCAGAATGCTGGGATTAGAAATATGAAATACGAGCACTGAATGATGAATACAGTGCACGTCTTTCACCATATCCTGTATTCATTAGACTGTTCATTTTGTTCAGCAGACCATCTAATTCTTCTTCACTTTCACTCAGAAAAGCAATATAATCAGAGAATCGTATCATTGATATCCTTTCTCCCTGAATTTTAATTCCACTCCTGAACGTTTCTTTCATTTCCGTTATTGCTTCTTCGATGTACAGATTGAACAGTAGGGGGGAAAGACTACAGCCCTGTCTTACACGCTTCTTAATGCGAGCACTTCCTTCTTGGTCGTCCACTCTTATTATTCCCTCTTGGCTCTTGCACATATTGTGTATTACGCGTCTCTCCCTACAGCTTACCCCTTTTTTTCTCAGAATTTCGAACAACTTGCATGACTTTACATTGTCGAACGCTTTACCTGGAAGACAAATCCTATCAACGTGTCTTGATTTTTCTTTAGTCTTGCTTCCATTATCAACCGCAATGTCAGAATTGCCCCTCTCGTGCCTTTACCTTTTCTAAAACCAAACTGATCGTCATCTAGCACATAGTCAATTTTCTTTTCCATTGTTCTGTATATTATTCTTGTCAGAAACTTGAATGCATGAGCTGTTCAGCTGATTGTGCGATAATTCTTCGCACTTGTTAGCTCTTACCGTCTTCGGAATTGTGTGGATGATATTTTTCTGAAAGTCAGATGGTATGTCGCCAGACTCATACATTCTGCACACCAGCGTGAATAGTCCTTTTGTTGCCACTTCCCCCAATGATTTTAGAAATTCTGATGGAATCTCATCTATCCCTTCTGCCTTACTTCATCTTAAGTCCTCCAAAGCGCTTTTAAATTCTGATTGCTTATACTGAATCCCCTGTCTCTTCTAAGTCGACTCCTGTTTCCTCTTCTATCACATCATACAAATCTTCCCCCACGTAGAGGGTTTCATTGTACTCTTCGCACCTATCCGCTTTTTCCTCTGTTGCACTCTTAATGTTGCCACCCTTGCTTTTATTATCGCTGTAGGTTGTGTTGACTTTCCTATACGCTGAATCTGTACTTTCGATAGTCATTTTTTTTCTATTTCTTCAAATTTTTCATGTAGCCATTTCGCCTTAGCTTCCCTGCACTTCCTATTTATTTTATTCATCAGCGACTTGTACTTCTGTATTCCTGAGTTTCCTGAAACATTTTTGTACTTTCTCCTTTCATCGATCAAATGAAGCATTTCTTCCGTTACCCCTGGTTTCTTTGCAGTTACCTTCTTAGTACCTATGTTTTTCTTTCCAACTTCTGTGATGGCCCTTTTTAGAGATGTCCATTACTCTTCAACTGCACTGCCCACTGAGCTATTCCTTATTGCTGTGTCTACAGTCTTAGTGAACTTCAAACGTATCTCGTCATTCCTGAGTACCTCTGTATCCCACCTCTTTGCATATTGATTCTTCCTGACTATTGTCTTAAACTTCAGCCTACTCTTCATCGCTACTATATTATGATCTATATTTGCTCCTGGGTACGCCATACAATCCAGTATCTGCTTTCGGAATCTCTGTCTGACTATGATGTAATCTAACTGAAATCTTCCAGTATCACCCGGCCTTTTCGAAGTATACCTCTTCCTCTTGTGATTCTTGAACAGAGTATTCGCTATTAATAGCTGAAACTTGTTACAGAACTCGATTAGCCTTTCTCCTATCCAAGCCCATATTCTCCTGTAACCTTTTCTTCTACTTCTTCCCCTACGACTACATTCCAGTCTCCCACTATTATTAGAATTTAGTTTCCCTTTACGTACTGCATTACCCTTTCAGTATTCTCATATACTTTCTCTATCTCTTCATCTTCAGCTTGCGAAGTCGACATATATACCTAAATTATCGTTGTCGGTGTTGATTTGCTGTCTATTATTATAAAAACAACCCTACCACTGAACTGTTCACAGTAACAGACTCTCTGCCATACCTTCCTATTCATAACGAATCCTGCTTCTGTCATACAATTTTCTGCTGCTGTTGATATTACTCTATACTCATCTGACCAGAAACCCTTGTCTTCTTCCCATTTCACTTCAGTGACCCATACTCTATCTAGATCGAACTTTTGCATTTCCCTTTTCAGATTTTCTAGTTTCCTTACCACGTTCAAGCTTCTGACATTCCACGCCCAGACTCGTACAACGTATCCTTTCGTTGATTATTCAGTCTTTTCCTCACGGCCACCTCCCCCGTGGCAGTCCCCTCCCAGAGATCCAAATGGGGGACTATTCCGGAATCTTTTGCCAGTGGAGAGATCATCATGACACTTTTCATTTACAGACCACATGTCCTGTGGAAACACGTTATGTGTCTTTAATGCATTGGTTTCCTGGTTTCCATTGCATCCTCATGCCGTTGATCACTGCTGTATCTTCCGCCTTTAGGGGCCGTTTCCCAACCCTAGGACTAGAGAATGCCCTGAACCTCTGTCCGCTCCTCCGCCCTCTTCGACAAGGCCGTTGGCAGAACGAAGGTGACTTCTTATGCTGGAAGTCTTCAGCCGCCAATGCTGATTATTAATCAAATATGCTACCCCTAGACCACGGGTGCTAGAAAACTGTCAGTTGATACGTTTTCCCGACTCATTTGTGTTTTAATATTTGTTGGCAAGAGAATCCGTCTTTTTATAAGATTTTCCCAGAGTTTATTTTGATGTGGAGCATGTTTATAACAGCCCAAAATTAACGAGGTTAATATCTACGTCATCTTCTGCATATTCACTGCACATGGGAGAGTCCTACAAAGGAGTGCAGTGGAACATGTGTGTGCTGTGCTAGTCGTAGGTGAATAATTGGTCTCACATGTCTCCTCGGAAGAGTCTTCTGCCTGTGCCACGGCAATAGCTGGAATAGTGTACTAGACTAAACCGAACGTAAACCACTTTTCCTGCTGCAGTATTTGTCACTGATGTTGCCACAGCTTGCATGGAAGATGGAATATGGAAGCTGTGTAAGCAGTGGATCCCCTTCTTTGATGCTATAGGGTTAGGTTAGTGTTTTTTAACGTCCCGTCGACAACGAGGTCATTAGAGACGGAGCGCAAGCTCAGGGTTAGGGAAGGATGGGGAAGGAAATCGGCCGTGCCCTTTCAAAGGAACCATCCCGGCATTTGCCTGAAACGATTTAGGGAAATCACGGAAAACCTAAATCAGGATGGCTGGAGACGGGATTGAACCGTCGTCCACCCGAATGAGAGTCCAGTGTGCTAACCACTGCGCCACCTCGCTCGGTCTTTGATGCTGTATTCTGGGAGGTCACCTACTATAAGGGACGATCCGAAAGTTTCCGTTTGAGGACGTTGCTGGAGCGTATATGCAACGTAGCGCAACTCCTATGCGTGTGTAGAAGCAGCGACGTGTAGGCAAGGGATCAGAGTGGCATTCGTGTCTTTCCAACGTGAGTGGGGTAAATGCGGAATCGTGAACTATGGCGACGTTATTATCACTTGCGTCCAAACAGGACCAACGTACTGTTATTCTTTTCTTGACTGCCGAATAACAAACACCGGTAGATATCCCCTCATTGCAAATCAGACTTTACGTCCACTAAGGTGGAAGACACTCGAGGAGACGCCTCTAATCCTGACCTCCCCCACTGCAATTGTCACGCCTGCGGTCCTTTAAAGAAGGCTTTGATGGGACGACGTTGCCTGTCGGACGAGGAGGTGCGGCAGGAGGTTACGAACTTCTTCAGGCAACGGGACTCGGTGTTTTACCAAACGGCTATTTTCAACCTGGTGCGTCAGTGGGATGATTGCCTCAGTGTTCATGGAGATTTTAACTGGCATACTGTTTCTGGATTGTTCGGCCTTCAAACGAAAACTTTTTGATCACCCCTTGTATTTCATTGCGTCGAATGCCTCAGCGCCCTTCATTTACGTTTACAGGAACTATATTACCACTTCAGTATGTTACCTGCTACAATTTACTGTAGCCTCGTACTAATTAAAGGATGTGTTTCCACGTGTCGTCCTCATATTTGGAGGTAATGTTGCACTCGTCTCTGCTGTGAATTACGAATTCTTTCAGACACTTCCAGATCGCCTCCTAAATAGTGACAGGACTGTGCAGTTCTTCAATGCGCTAACAACGGGATTGCTGTAAACTTCGCTTTAGGTGTTAATCAGGCTGAAATTACAGAGGACTGATGTCAAGTTATAACTTACGTATTCTCTACGGTGCATATTAGGTTTTATTTGGCATATGTACCTGATGTTCCGCTGTTAATGGAAACAAAGTATCGAATCCAAAGATCAATGCTTATCGATGGAATTCAGACAGTTACAGTCTGATCGCTATCGCACGAGTGTTTGCTACTATGTACAACAACGATCGAAATGTAATCAAGTGGTAATACATTAAAATATCACTGTAGTTGGACGTAATTTTCAATACCGAAACTTGGTTTGAACGAAATTGGATTGCAGAATAACACGGTCGCCAGCTCCAAATGAGCAAAAGTTAAATCCTAGGTAACGACTACACTGAGTTTGAGGTCACGCAAATATCGTGTGGGAAAGACAAAACAGCAACTTGACAAAATGCACACGCGCTAACTTACATGTAAAAGACACGCGTGACACGAATCCAAAAGATTTTAATTTGGAAAGTAATGATGTTAGTTACCGTAATCATCATCAGTAACAATTAATGAGTAACAACACTTTATGGAACGTGAACTGTGTTAGCTAATACTGTCCGTCTCAAAGTATGCCTAATCGTGAGCAAAACATTGTTATTCTGTATTTATTGCTCTGCAAATGATTCCTTTTCAGACTAATGCAGTAAAAACTGCCAGACATTCCAAAAACTATTATTCATTACTAATTTTACGTAGATGTAAGCACATAATATCATTTACAAAATGCGACATAAAATTTTAAAACTACTTTGACTACAACACGCCACGTGGGGTGGATGCGCGGTTTGAGGCGAACTGCGCGGCCCTTCCCGGCGGAGGTTCGAGTCCTCCCTCGGGCATGGATGTGTGTATTGTCCTTACCGTAAGTTAGTTTAAGTAGCGTGTAAGTCTAGGGACCGATGACCTCAGCAGTTTGGTCTCTTAGGAATTCACACACACTTGAACGTTTGACTACTAGCATACTTTTGTCATAGGAAACGAATTCGACTTTGTCACTTTTAATTTGAGCCGGTTGTCTGCAGTAGTAGTGCAATACTGTTTGGACAACTGTAGTTACTACTGCTTTTGAACACAACAGGTACCTGATTGAAAATCAACTGTAAAAAAATGGCTCTGATCACTATGGGCCTTAACTTCTGAGGTCATCAGTCACCTAGAACTTAGAACTACTTAAACCTAACTAACCTAAGGACATCACACACATCCATGCCTGAGGCAGGATTCGAACCTGCGACCGTAGCGGTGCGCGGGTCCAGACTGTAGCTCTCGGCCACTCCGGCCGGCAAAATCAACTGTAAACTTAACTATATTTGGCTTTCTTTGAATATTTTTTTGACTTGTGACATTCTCGGAATTTATGACGAATGGATACAACCCTGCTGGTGGTTGACGACTCGGGTCAATGAAGTTTCTCTTGAGAAGTTCGTTCTTTGACTAAGCACACTATAATCTTCCAAAAAGTTACTAAGATGCCTATTACTCAGTTACAAAAATACTGGCTGCACCTTACTTTACGATGCGTTGCTTGTGGTGCAGAGTAGTGCTTATTATGAGAGATCCATTATTGGCAACAGGCTCTTCTTGAGTAGCGAGCAGCATGAATAAATTTATGCCACACATATTCTTCATTACATCCAAAATCTTCTTGCGACCATATACTCTGTCCACATACTAGCTCGCCCATTTATAATTTGCCTGGTCACATATTACAACATTTACGACAACATTCCCTCATTTGCATGCCAACACACGTCTGTTGCACACCACTTAGCAACTCTTTCTCTGCCATCACTGCACGCACTCGCGCCAACGATGTTACTGTCACATGAAAGAGATTCTCTATGCTTTATACAATAAAAGCTTCCCTGACATGGCCACCGTGTTCACTAAAACGATTTGACATAAATAATTCTCACTTATCCTACCAACATTCTTCACATTTTCACAAACACTAACAGCTGACAAAATTCATTAACACATGTAATTACAAAAAAAAAAAAGTTTGTAAACTCGAGAAATCAAGTAGCTGAAAAATACGTGAGTTGTAGTGTTAGAAGGTGGCGTTGAAAGCCAAAGTATAAGCCATGCTCGACCTGTCCATCTTGTACCCTGTTGGCGCGTTAGTGTCATCTTACCTGTATAGCAATAGGCTGTGTTGCCTGCCCCAATACTGGTCACAGTCGGTCTAATTTTGAGTAATACTGGAGCACCCATCTATGATTTGGCAAAGCATTTGGCGTTTTAACTCAAACCCATTTTAGCCAATGCTCCTCAAATCATATAAGAAATTCCAGCGATTTTATCAGTAGTCTTCAGCCACTTAGGCTGGGAAGCAACGATTTGTTGGTCAGTTCTGATATCGTTTCATTTTTTACAAATGTGCTTCTGTTGGTCTCTTGCATCTCACTGGCAATAGGTTTGGGGCCGATATTACTGCGTTGTTTGAGCACACTCTCTCCTCGACGTACTTTTTATTTAACAAGGAGTTTTTTAAACAACCTGACGGTGTCGCCATGGGGAGTCTGTTGTCTGCCCTGGTGGCCAGTCTTCTTATGGAAGATTTTGAGGAGCTCAGCTATTTTAAAACCAATAGTGCTTTAGCGATACTTTGATGACACTGTTATAGTTCGGTCTCACCGTTTGGACAGTCTGCGAGACTTCCTTCAACATCGGAACTCCATATATGAAAGTATAAAATTCAGTATGGAACTGGAATAAGATGGTTGCTCGCTGTTTTTAGACGTCTTGGTGCGACATAAAAGCGATGGCACTTGAGCATTCGGTTTTTCGAAAGTCCTGGTCAATGGATAATTCGTCTCAGCAAGTACAAAGAGCGCTAAAGACGTAGCATCGACAGCATAAAGAACACGATGAGATCTTCAAAACGACTGCTTATACGTCATACATTGCGAATGTTTCAGCGAAAATAGGCACAGGATAGTAAAAAGATATAAAGTTAAACTAATCTTGCGTCCTCTTCGCAAAATCTCGGCACTTGTGGTCTGTCAAAGACGACTTAGAATTGCGTAAGCCAAGTGTTTACAGGATTCCATGCGAATGCGACAGATCTTACATAGGGCGAACGACGTACACTGGGCAGCGCCGCATTGTGGGACATTAAGGGTATACTCGCCTTCTTCAAGTCAATAAGTTCGCTATCGCCGAACATTGTATTTCCCCCGGCCATTCGATGAAATAGAATGAACAAAGACTGTGACCCATATGTCAAACTTTTTGAGCTCCATCATCAATGAATCAGTGGAAATGCGACTGTCTGAGCCCCTTATTTATCGAGACGGCGCCTTTCAGTTAAATTCTGCATGGAATCCTGTCATAGAGAAGCTTCCTGCTCTGCGATTTTATCGTACGAAGACAATCAAACTGATATCGATGAGGCGAGCTCACACCACGGATTTGCTGTAAAAGCGCATGCGCTCAAGTAGCACATGCGCAACACCAACTGAATATGCCATGCGTATGCCGGCGGCTTTTTTATTGCGTGAGCTCAGAGCATTTTCGTCAGTACTCACTTGAAGATGGTCAGAACACAGTGCACCGAAATATCGTGGCAGGAAGTTGCAGACATGCAGCAGTTCTCCCGAAATGTAACGGAACGCTTAGTCATGCTTCCGATACTGAGAAATTTTATGGTCGATTCATGGCTTGAATAATTTCATCAGTGATGTTCACATGAACGTTATGAATTACTCCGAGTCTGGTTAATCTGGGAGCTGGAATGCATACTAATCACTGTTTACAGTGAAACAGTAGCAATTCTTCAAAGTTATTTACAGCTTCCACAATGTTTACACTATTGTAAATCTCTTTCTTCCTGCAGGTCTGATTCTGTTGTATTACTCCGGTATGCTGGTTTTGCCATCGCATGCCATTTGTCAAAATTTCCGGCCCGTTCCCTCTACATACACTATGTGATCAAAAGCATCCGGACACCCCAAAACATACGTTTTTCATATTAGGTGCATTGTCCTGCCACCTGCTGCCAGGCATTCCATATCAGCGACCTCAGTAGTCACCAGACATCGTGAGAGAGCAGAATGGGGCTCTTCGCGGAACTCACGGACTTCGAACGTGGTCAGGTGATTGAGTGTCACTTGTATCATACGTCTGTATGCGAGATTTCCACACTCCTAAACACCCCTAGGTCACTGTTTCCGATGTGATAGTGAAGTGGAAACGTGAAGGGACATATACAGCACAAAAGCGTACAGGCCGACCTCGTCTGTTGACTGGCAGAGACCGCCGATAGTTCAAGAAGATCGTTATGTGAATAGGCAGATTACTATCCAGACCATCACACAGGTATTCCAAACTGCATCAGGAACCACTGCAAGTAGTATGATAGGCGGGACGTGAGAAAACTTGGATTTCACGGTGGAGCAGCTGCTCATAAGCCACACAGCACGCCGGTAAACCCCAAACAACGCCTAGCTTTGTGTAAGGAGCGTAAACATTAGATGACTGAACAGTGGAAAAACGTTGTGTGGAGTGACGAATCGCGGTACACAATGTGGCGATCCGATGGCAGGGTGTGGATAGGGCAAATGCCCGGTGAATGTCATCTGCCAGCGTGTGTTGTGCCAACAGTAAAATTCGGAGGCGGTGGTGTTGTGGTCTGTTCGTGTTTTTCATGTTGTTTTGAGTGGCACTATCACAGCACAGGCCTACATCGATGTTTTAAGCGCCTTCTTGCTTCCTACTTTTGAAGAGCAATTCGGGGATGGCGATTGCATCTTTCAACATGATCGAGTACCTGTTCATAACGCACGGCCTGTCGCGAAGTAGCTACACGACAATAACATCCCTGTAATGGCCTGGCCTGCACAAAGTCGTGACCTGAATCCTACAGAACACCTTTGGGATATTTTGGAACGCCGACTTCGTGCCAGGCCTCACCGACTGACATCGATACCTCTTCTGAGTGCAGCACTTCGTGAAGAATGGTCTGCCATTCCCCAAGAAACCTCCCAGCACCTGATTGAACGTATACCTGCGAGAGTGGAAGTTGTCATCAAGGCTAAGGGTGGGCCAACACCGTATTGAATTCCTGCATTACCAATGGAGGGCGCCACGAACTTGTAAGTCATTTTCAGCCAGGTATCCGGATACTTTTGGTCACATAGTGTATATGAAAGAGAACCTCACGAATCGACTTCGTATCGATTTTCTTTAGATTTCATATTCACTGCTTCTGTGTCTCCCACTCTGACTGAAGCAAGACATCTGAGCACAGAGCTTGTGATGATCGTTTTTACTTCCGTTGTGAAGGACGCTTCATTATGCAAACCAATATAAACTGTATCTGGTTCCACAGAGTGTTCAGTGCTATCGTATTACAATACCTGCATAGTCAGTTCGTTGGTTTTCGTCATAATTGGTTTGCTTTCGCTGCCACTTACCTTGCTCAGCAACTGTCTCCACAGATAAACACTTGCATTTTAACTTATAGTTTGTGCAGGCGATGTCCACGTTCAAAGGCTTGATGGGTTCTTTCTGCTGAAGGGTGTCGTAAAGCCGTTGTATGAGGCAATCTGGTCCACAGCTGTTGTAAGTGGTCTTTGATATCCTGGGTACTGGCACTGGGATGCAGTTTACCTTCTAGCTGATTTCACTCGTTCTATCAGGGACAGATCTGGGTATTTTGCTGGTCGTTTGAGAACCTCTGCATCACGTAGACAGTTCACAGAGGCACATGCCATGTGGTGGAAGTCGGTGGTAAGTTCCTATGGGACCAAACTACTGACATGTCATGTGTGAATGAGCATGGCCCTGTTGAAAAACGGCATCGCAATATTGTCACGTGAGATGTAACACGAGTGGACGCAGGACATCCGTGGCGTACACTGTGTCGTCAAAATTCCTTTAACCACTACCAGCTGTGACTTGAAGTCACACCACTGTCTCCCCCTCCACGGCGCCAGGAGTTCCACCGCTTCGCCTCTCCTAAACATTGGAAGAATGGGACCTCTCCCCAGAACACCATCACACTTGTCACTATGGTCATCCGGGATAGTGAGTAACTACGTTTCATCCCTATCACAATGTGACACCATTCGTCACCACTCCATGCTTCCCAGTAAGGGCACAACTCCGAAAACAACCGTTTCCGTTGTGATGTTAATGGCAGCCTGCGCATGGAACGGTAATGCCCTAGTCGCCGTGCAGCATGACACGGAGTGTTGCAGCGAGAGCATTACTTGTCGGATGGCAGGCGCATATGTGAAGGGGTTACAATGTGGCGATCTCTTACAGAAGCTCGAAACTTAGCGCGGACTTCAATGCGAGATGCCTACAACAGTTTCCACAACGAAACTTTGTCTCGAAACCTGGCAGAAAATCCAAAGAGATTCTGGTCATGTGTGAAGTATGTTAGCGGCAAGAAACAATTAATGCCTTCTCTGCGCGATAGCAATGGAGATACTATCGAAGACAGTGCTGCCAAAGCAGAGTTACTAAACACAGTCTTCCGAAATGCCTTCACAAAAGAAGACGAAGTAAATATTCCAGAATTCGAATCGAGATCAGCTGCCAACATGAGTAACGTAAAAGTAAATATCCTCGGAGTAGTGGATAAACTTAAATCACTTAATAAAAGCAAGTCTTCTGGTCTAGACTGTATACCAATTAGATTCCTTTCGGAATATGCTGACGCATTAACTCCATACTTAACAATCATATACAACCGTTCGCTCGACGAAAGATCCGTACCCAAAGACTGGTAAGTTGCACAAGTCACACCAATATTCAAGAAAGGTAGTAAGACGAATCCACTAAATTACAGGCCAATATCGTTAACGTCGATATGCAGCCGGATTTTGGAACATATACTGTGTTCGAACATTATGAATTACCTCAAAGAAAACGGTCTTTTGACACACAGTCAACATGGGTCTAGAAAACATCGTTCTTGTGAAACACAACTAGCTCTTTATTCAGTTGAAGTGTTGAGTGCTATTGACAAGGGAATTCAGATCGATTCCGTATTTCTGGATTTCCGGAAGGCTTTTGACACTGCACCACACAAGCAGCTCGTAGTGAATTTGCGTGCTTATGGAATATCGTCTCAGTTATGTGACTGGATTTGTGATTTCCTGTCAGAGAGGTCACAGTTCGTAGTAATTGACGGAAAGTCATAGAGGAAAACAGAAGTGACGTCTGGCGTTCCCCAAGGTAGTGTTATAGGCCCTTTGCTGTTCTTATCTACGAGGGCAGTTCAATAAGTAATGCAACACTTTTTTTTTCTGAAACAGGGGTTGTTTTATTCAGCATTGAAATACACCAGGTTATTCCCCAATCTTTTAGCTACACAACACTATTTTTCAACGTAATCTCCATTCAATGCTACGGCCTTACGCCACCTTGAAATGAGGGTCTGTATGCCTGCACGGTACCATTCCACTGGTCGATGTCGGAGCCAACGTCGTACTGCATCAATAACTTCTTCATCATCCATGTAGTGCCTCCCACGGATTGCGTCCTTCATTGGGCCAAACATATGGAAATCCGACGGTGCGAGATCGGGGCTGTAGGGTGCATGAGGAAGAACAGTCCACTGAAGTTTTGTGAGCTCCTCTCGGGTGCGAAGACTTGTGTGAGGTCTTGCGTTGTCATGAAGAAGGAGAAGTTCGTTCAGATTTTTGTGCCTACGAACACGCTGAAGTCGTTTCTTCAATTTCTGAAGAGTAGCACAATACACTTCAGAGTTGATCGTTTGACCATGGGGAAGGACATCGAACAGAATAACCCCTTCAGCGTCCCAGAAGACTGTAACCATGACTTTACCAGCTGAGGGTATGGCTTTAAACTTTTGCTTGGTAGGGGAGTGGGTGTGGCGCCACTCCATTGATTGCCGTTTTGTTTCAGGTTCGAAGTGATGAACCCATGTTTCATCGCCTGTAACAATCTCTGACAAGAAATTGTCACCCTCAGCCACATGACGAGCAAGCAATTCCGCACAGATGGTTCTCCTTTGCTCTTTATGGTGTTCGGTTAGACAACGAGGGACCCAGCGGACACAAACCTTTGAATATCCCAACTGGTGAACAATTGTGACAGCACTACCAAAAGAGATGTCAAGTTGAGCACTGAGTTGTTTGATGGTGATCCGTCGATCATCTCGAACGAGTGTGTTCGCACGCTCCGCCATTGCAGGAGTCACAGCTGTGCACGGCCGGCCCGCACGCGGGAGATCAGACAGTTTTGCTTGACCTTGGGGCGATGATGACACACGCTTTGCCCAACGACTCACCGTGCTTTTGTCCACTGCCAGATCACCGTAGACATTCTGCAAGCGCCTATGAATATCTGAGATGCCCTGGTTTTCCACCAAAAGAAACTCGATCACTGCCCGTTGTTTGCAACGCACATCCGTTACAGACGCCATTTAACAGCTCCGTACAGCGCTGCCACCTGTCGGAAGTCAATGAAACTATACGAGACGAAGCGGAAATGTTTGAAAATATTCCACAAGAAATTTCCGGTTTTTTCAACCAAAATTGCCCGAGAGAAAAAATGTATTGCATTACTTATTGAACTGCCCTCGTATATAAACGATTTTGGAGACAATCTGAGCAGCCGTCTTAGGTTGTTTGCAGATGCCGCTGTCGTTGATCGACTAATAAAGTCATCAAAAGATCAAAACAAACTGCAAAACGATTTGGAAAAGATTTCTGAATGTGCGAAAAGTGGCAGTTGACCCTAAATAACGAAAAGTGTGAGGTCATCCACATGAGTACTAAAAGGAACTCGTTAAACTTCGGTTGCACGTTAAATCAGTCTAATCTAAAAGCCGTAAATTCAACTAAATACCTAGGCATTACAATTACCAACAACTTAAATTGGAAGGAACACATAGAAAATGTTGTGAGGAATGTTAACCAAGGACTGCGTTTTCTTGGCAGGACACTTAGAAAATGTAACATACTTACTAAGGACACTGACTATACTACGCTTGTCCGTCTTGTTTTAGAATACTGCTGCGCGGTGTGGGATCCTTACCAGATAGGACTGACGGAGTACATCGAAAAAGTTGAAAGAAAGGCAGCACGTTTTGTATTATCGCGAAATATGGGAGAGAGTGTCACAGAAATGATACAGGATTTGGGCTGGAAATCATTAAAAGAAAGGCGTTTTTCGTTGCGACGGAATCTTCGCACGAAATTCCAATCACCAACTTTCTCCTCCGAATGCGAAAATATTTTGTTGACATCGACCTGTATAGGGATGAACGATCATCACGTTGAAATAAGGGAAATCAGAGCTCATACGGAAAGATATAGGTGTTCATTCTTTCCGCGCGCTATACGGGATTGGAATAATAGAGAATTGTGAAGGTGGTTCGACGAACTCTCTGCCAGGCACTTGAATGTGATTTGCAGAGTATTCATGCAGATGTAGATGTAGAATGTGCTTGCTGCAAGATATGGCGATCCTCCTTTGTGGTGGTCAAGCGTGGTCGACTGCAACCCTTACGACGAATATGTCTGCCCCCACTTGTCCATGAAAATCCAACATAGGGCCACTGTCACATCGGAATGCCTCACAAATGTCGACATTCCGCGAGTCGACCATGCGGCCAAATGGAGACCCACAATGAGGTGCCTGTCAAACTCTGTCAGGTGCTAATAACGCCGTTTCACACAAGTACGCAGATCTCCGTGCCCTCACAGTCATCACTCAACATAACATCTGACTCCGTTCATGCCCCAGCATACTTACTAGACCTGTTAAGAGCATTAAATACTGACAACACTTACGCACTCTGCTGGTCGTCCTGTCACATAGAATTTCAAAAATAATCGTTTACATACTCGCCAAATGTATGAACGTGTAGGAAGTTACAATGATGTCTGATCATGTCTTCTTGATACTATATTTTTTTGTCAGGCAGTATGCAAAGCTTTTAAGAAATAAATTCAAAGGCATTTCGCTTGTTTGCGAGAAGTGTCACAACTCAGTTTTGTGTAACAGTTTAGGAAAAGAAGGGACAGCACCTGCGTTTTTGTTTAAGGTTTTGTACTGCACCTGGTCGTATTGCCGAGTCTCTGTTCTAAATTTGTTATGATGGCAGTGTGAAATCGCTTCCTACTGTGCCAAAGTCAAAGTGACATGAGACAACAGAGAATTAGGAACTAGGACATGCAACAAATCAAAGACTTATCACACAATGAGATATTTTTAGCCACAACATTTTTATGTTTTCTTTTCTGTTGCCATATGTTTAATATTCGTTTAATTTCAGTAACTAAATGATTAACTGTGCATGTTCATTCTCCTTGACAAGCACAGGCAGCTTCACATTGTGTCTTCTTTCAAACAGACAAAATGGTTTCGAGATAACTGTATAATTCGCAGAAAAGATTGTCGTACATACAAGTTACCTGCAGATTATAACTCTTTCTGTGTGTACAGATGGGACTGGTTGACTGGCAATACATTCCCCCTCAACCGAATTTATCTAGAACTTGTCTCATAAGTGTATGACTATGCTGTCACATAAATTATTCCTACAAAATCAGTTCTTTGTTACACTGTGTTTCAGTACTAATCATAATATAAAGTGCCTCGTTATGGTATGGTAACTGGACTAAGACATGCCGGCCGCTGAGATCGAGCGGTTCTGGGCGCTTCAGTCCAGAACCGTGCTGCTGCTACGGTCACAGGTTCGAATCCTGCCTCGGGCATGTCTGTGTGTGATCTCCTTAGGTTAGTTAGGTTTAGGTAGTTCTAAGTCTAGGAGACTGATGACCTTAGATGTTAAGTCCCATAGTGCTTAGAGCCATTTGAACCATTTGAACTAAGACATTTTTGGTACTTACCTATGAAAAGTAACTTTTACGCCTTTGACGTATTTCGATTTGCAATCGTAGCAGAAACAACTTACCACAGTGCTGTCAGCGATAAACAGATGCGTAGAAACAGGGCAAATGATTGCAATATCGAATTGTTCCAAGAAAGAAGTACACAACAAATACCCCGAGTGGCCGCTGCCACTCGGCCACTGAGACTTGTTTGGCTCCCCTCAGGCCCTGCAGGACGTTCAAGGTTCCTCAGATTTTAAGTCCCATAGTGCTTAGAACCATTTGAACTAAGACATTTGTGGTACTTACCTATGAAAAGTAACTTTTACGCTCACGAACTCGGACGACCTGTTCCTGCTTCTGCGCCACTTCCTTCAGCACGTCGTATGCGTCCGCTGACAGTGTGAACAGCTGCCATCATGAGCGCTGTCAACTGCGGCCTATACTGTTTCTGAGTTCTACTGGCGGAACTGGAAATCATTCTGCTGACAGCCACCAAAATACGACGTGCCGCGTACACTCTGACAGTTCTGTGCCAGCAGTTACATAGTTCAGTTCAGTGTGTGCAGTCACCTCAGTACAGTACTCTGGAGACTACCTTCCAATTTGGCAGTAACTACTTACAGAGAAACTATGACCCTTAACCGAGTGTCTATTCATTTATAATCATTTACAGTGACAACATACACCGGATGATTTTTTTCCACCGTGTGCAAACTCTAGGCATTGATCGATGAGAGGATATGGTACAAAAAAGGTGTACTGAATTTATGTCCGGAAATGCTTGGTTTCCACTCTACAGACTATTTATTCAATCATACTTCGTTGCAGAGAATGCGGTCTAACGTGCGCTGTACCATGCAGCCACAATCCCAGTGTGCATGGTTTCCTCCAAGAGGGTGGTACTGTTTCTCATGTGTTATGCGCCCTCCCCCCTGGCGCCCTCTCCTGCATTAGTAATTGGTAATGTTGTGTCCGATTCACTTCTGTTCCTGTCTCACCTTGTAGTGGATGTGATACAGCGTTGTACACAATGGTTCCGTATTCGAATCGAGAGTTTGCTGACATGGTGTTTATTTCCAGAAAGGCAAATGGCAATGGATGGCTGGCAGCAAGGTTCTATCAGGATAGCTATCCGCACTGACAACAAGGACAGTATTCAATGAAACTTCCTGCCGGACCGAGACTTGAACTAGGGACCTTTGCCTTTCGTGGGCAAGTGCTCTACCATCTGAGCTACCGAAGCACGACTCACGCTCGGTCCTCACAGCCTTACTTCTGCCAGTATCTCGTCTCCTACCTTCCCAACTTTACAGAAGCTCTCCTTAAAGCAGTGAGGACCGGGCGTGAGTCGTGCTTCGGTAGCTCAGATGGTAGAGCACTTGCCCGCGAAAGGCAAAGGTCCCGAGTTCGAGTCTCGGTGGGACACACAGTTTTAATCTACCAGGAAGTTTCATATCAGCGCACACTCCGCTGCAGACTGAAAATCTAATTCTGGACAGTATTCAATGTCTGCAACAGCGGCTCGCCGTTCCTCTGAGAGAGCGTTGTTTCAGGAAGCAGGAAATCATTAAGTACATACCCGAAATGTTCGGACACCAGTCTTGGAGGAAAATGTGATTAACAATGTAGAAGGCGACCACTGTGTCAGTACCAGGCAGTTGGTCTGCCACTGTGGGGTAAGCTAAACGATCGCGTGGAACATTCTCCATGACAATTGTTACTACTCTTATCACTTACAGCGTGTGCAGGGCTTACTAGCAACAGACTTTCCACACCGGAAGCAGTTTTGTCACCGGTTTCTTCACCAGGCAACCACGATTCCGGGTGTTGTGTCATCCATCCTATTCGCAGATGAGGCCACCTCTGTGCAGAGTGGTATCTTCAACTTTCATAACAGTCATCTGGGAGATTGTATGCAGAACCCCCACGGTATTGTGACAGCGAATCTTCAGCATCAGTGCGGCCAGAATGTGTGAGCCGGAATACTTAGCGACCTAATCTGGGACCAGTATTCCTTCCACGTCCCCTAACAGCCCGGAACTGTCGGCGTTTCTTGTGGGTGACTTTGTCTCCCCTGCTAGAAAAAATGCGTTGATGATTCGAAGGGTAATTTGGCTGCTACATAATGGTGCTCCAGCCCACTTTGCCGCTAACGTCCGGAAGCATCTCAATCATGACTTCCCTGGTCGATGGATCCGACGAGGGTGTCCAGTTGCACCACGTGCTTGTTCACGAGATCTCAACCCGTGTGAATTAGAGTTATGGGGCCATCTCAAAAGTGTCGTGTATGCAGAGCCCATTCCAAATGTAGAGACACTGGAGCAGCATATTATGCTGCCTTTGACACTGTTTGGATGCAGCCTGGCCAATGTGAATGTGTGAGACAGAACATGCTACGGCGCGTTGAGGTACACGGAAACATGAGAGTCTGTATACGGTGGAAAGAATCAACCTGTAGACTGCCAATAGACAGCATAGTTATTTCAAATATCATGGTTTTAGATGTAGGACATCAAGTGTCATGCGTCAAAGTGCCGTTTCTAACCAACTCTTAAAACATGTTATTTGTTATTCTTCATTGAGTTACCACATTTGTGTTACAGTGTCGCCCTAACAGACAAGAGTTTAATAATCGTAATGTGCAATGGCTACCTGTAAGGAAGCATAGCAGGAAAACAGTTTTCTGCTACTGTGGATGCTTAGGATGAATTGACATTGAGTTATTACATTTACAATAAATATATTAAAGTTTCGGTCTTAGCTCAAGATGTAAACAAACAGCATTATACATAAGCCACAGAATAGTATCAGTTTGATGTTGTCACATGTACAGTACACTACGCTCACGCCATAGATTGCCCTGCCCTATGGCATATACACCGGTTTCACAATCAGCAAATAAGTGTTTTATTACACACTGAAATATTTTCAGGAACAATTTTTTTGTATTTTCCTTTCTGGCAGTATACCTTCGTTCATTTCTCAGGGACCAAGTACATCCTCATCCTCAATGACATATGTAGTAATGCCGCAGTTTCGATTGTGACTACTGGAAAACAAGGATACAACCAAATGTATATAACTTACACAATTCCAAACATTTCTTAGCATGTGTGTTAATTAGATGAATTAGGTCAGAATGCGACCTCTTTTTCCTAAATAAATGAACGGATATAACAAAGGTTCAGAATTATACGCTGTGTGATATCACGATAGATCCATGTCACACCTTTTCACTTTGCTACAAACGGAACCTATGATGTCCTTCCTTTATTGATGTGTTATTAATACATGCCTCTGTCTCGCCTCGCATGAAAGTCTCATTCTGGGCTACTAAGGCTTTACGATAGCTCTACTCTATCAAATCTAGAAGTCTAAAGAAAGTTTTCGCTCCACAGGGAAATGAAAGTCTATTACAGTTCAGTCAGTTTATGCTCTCAAGAGCTTAAAAAAAACCAAACGTATTAGGAGGTAGGAAAATAAATCAACTTGTAAAAGTCACATGCTACAAGTTTCAGCAGTCTGAACACACTGGAAGACACTGGTCTGCCGCTTTGTTAAAGAATTTGTGTGCTGTGTTGAAATGAGATCATTGTAAGGATTAGTGTGAAAGATTCTCATTGAATTTACATGTAATGAAAAGGCACAATTTGGTTCCCTATGCTGTTATCTGAATTTTGTGTGCCAGACTGCATGTCGCTTTAAAAAACTGACTTGTTATGTTACTGTAGAAAAATGATTAAAGGATGAGTAATTATTATTATTTCTATCGTCTCCATTTGAAATTATTCTATAACCTGTAAATGTCTTAAGTGAGTTTAATAATTTCGTTGTCATTCCAACAGAAAAGAAAAACATCAGAATCATTTGTGATCCATCAAGTTTTCTACACATCATTGATTAATGATGTGTTTTCGGGTAAACAACCGAGTTGTAGATTCCATTTTTGTGCATAAAACAGTGTCTACAACTCTGCACTATACCTGAAAACACGCCATTAAGAAAAATCAGCTGTCAGCGACAATGGATCCATTAAGACACGTTATCTTGCAATGTGGCAACTATGCACAGACGGTTCTTTGGTTTTCGTACTTCACTATAAACATGTCTCACAACACGTCTGACTTCGTGCCTTCCCACTCAGCCGTTTTGTTGACTAGGATTCCTTATCTCAAATTGATTCACATGCGCTGCCAAGAACTGGTAGTGAAAATTTCGCCATCAGCATTATCCGGACCGGATATCTCCGAGCAGAACTCCCCTACAGAAGCGTGTGTTTGCGACCTCGGCTACGGAGATCTTGGTAAACATCTGGAGATTATCACGTGCGATTTAACCAGAAGAATTAGCCTATACGCAACTGGTGATAAAGAATCAAGCTCTGAAACGCGTTGTACACGATAATGCGTTAAACTGTGTGTAAGATTTGTTCTTTGCACTACAAGTATTTAACATGATTACAAATTACAGAAATCCAGTAAAAGTGTACCATTCAAGGCGTAATTGCAATCAAGACTTTTCGATGATTACGTCTGCGTTTTCACAGGCTTTTGTATTTTTAGTAGTGGCTTCCGTTGTTGCTTGGTGGAACAAATCCACAAGTATAAATGAAAAAAGAAACTGTTAACTGTTCTGCAGTTGTATACAGTGCATTACAAAACATCCATGTTTTGAGTTCATTTGGTATTTGCTTTTAATTATACATGTTTCTAATACTGCGCCACTTCTTTCTAGCTTTCGGTTATTCTGAAAAAAACTAAACATTTCTCAATCGTCTCCGTTTCTTTTCTGCTGCCAGACATATAATTTACGCACACGACTTTATGTGGTAATTTCCAGTCTTGGTTCATCTACATCTACATCTATACTCCGCGAGCCACCTTACGGTGTGTGGCGGAGGGTACTTATTGTACCACTATCTGATCCCCCCTTCCCTGTTCCATTCACGAATTGTGCGTGGGAAGAACGACTGCTTGTAAGTCTCCGTATTTGCTCTAATTTCTCGGATCTTTTCGTTGTGATCATTACGCGAGATATATGTGGGCGGTAGTAATATGTTGCCCATCTCTTCCCGGAATGTGCTCTCTCGTAATTTCGATAATAAAGCTCTCCGTATTGCGTAACGCCTTTCTTGAAGTGTCCGCCACTGGAGCTTGTTCAGCATCTCCGTAACGCTCTCGCGCTGACTAAATGTCCCCATGACGAATCGCGCTGCTTTTCGCTGGATCATGTCTATCTCTTCTATTAATCCAACCTGGTAAGGGTCCCATACTGATGAGCAATACTCAAGAATCGGACGAACAAGCGTTTTGTAAGCTACTTCTTTCGTCGATGAGTCACATTTTCTTAGAATTCTTCCTATGAATCTCAACCTGGCGCCTGCTTTTCCCACTATTTGTTTTATGTGATCATTCCACTTCAGATCGCTCCGGATAGTAACTCCTAAGTATTTTACGGTCGTTACCGCTTCCAATGATTTACCACCTATGGCATAATCGTACTGGAATGGATTTCTGCCCCTATGTATGCGCATTATATTACATTTATCTACGTTTAGGGAAAGCTGCCAGCTGTCGCACCATGCATTAATCCTCTGCAGGTCCTCCTGGAGTACGTACGAGTCTTCTGATGTTGCTACTTTCTTGTAGACAACCGTGTCATCTGCAAATAGCCTCACGGAGCTACCGATGTTGTCAACTAAGTCATTTATGTATATTGTAAACAATAAAGGTCCTATCACGCTTCCCTGCGGTACTCCCGAAATTACCTCTACATCTGCAGATTTTGAACCGTTAAGAATGACATGTTGTGTTCTTTCTTCTAGGAAATCCTGAATCCAATCACAAACCTGGTCCGATATTCCGTAAGCTCGTATTTTTTTCACTAAACGTAAGTGCGGAACCGTATCAAATGCCTTCCTGAAGTCCAGGAATACGGCATCAATCTGCTCGCCAGTGTCTACGGCACTGTGAATTTCTTGGGCAAATAGGGCGAGCTGAGTTTCACATGATCTCTGTTTGCGGAATCCATGTTGGTTATGATGAAGGAGATTTGTATTATCTAAGAACGTCATAATACGAGAACACAAAACATGTTCCATTATTCTACAACAGATTGACGTAAGCGAAATAGGCCTATAATTATTCGCATCTGATTTATGACCCTTCTTGAAAATGGGAACGACCTGCGCTTTCTTCCAGTCGCTAGGTACTTTACGTTCTTCCAGCGATCTACGATAAATTGCTGATAGAAAGGGGGCAAGTTCTTTAGCATAATCACTGTAGAATCTTAAGGGTATCTCGTCTGGTCCGGATGCTTTTCCGCTACTAAGTGATAGCAGTTGTTTTTCAATTCCGATATCGTTTATTTCAATATTTTCCATTTTGGCGTCCGTGCGACGGCTGAAGTCAGGGACCGTGTTACGATTTTCCGCAGTGAAACAGTTTCGGAACACTGAATTCAGTATTTCTGCCTTTCTTCGGTCGTCCTCTGTTTCGGTGCCATCGTGGTCAACGAGTGACTGAATAGGGGATTTAGATCCGCTTACCGATTTTACATATGACCAAAACTTTTTAGGGTTCTTGTTTAGATTGTTTGCCAATGTTTTATGTTCGAATTCGTTGAATGCTTCTCTCATTGCTCTCTTTACGCTCTTTTTCGCTTTGTTCAGCTTTTCCTTATCAGCTATGATTCGACTACTCTTAAACCTATGATGAAGCTTTCTTTGTTTCCGTAGTACCTTTCGTACATGATTGTTATACCACGGTGGATCTTTCCCCTCGCTTTGGACCTTAGTCGGTACGAACTTATCTAAGGCGTACTGGACGATGTTTCTGAATTTTTTCCATTTTTGTTCCACATCCTCTTCCTCAGAAATGAACGTTTGATGGTGGTCACTCAGATATTCTGCGATTTGTGCCCTATCACTCTTGTTAAGCAAATATATTTTCCTTCCTTTCTTGGCATTTCTTATTACACTTGTAGTCATTGATGCAACCACTGACTTATGATCACTGATACCCTCTTCTACATTCACGGAGTCGAAAAGTTCCGGTCTGTTTGTTGCTATGAGGTCTAAAACGTTAGCTTCACGAGTTGGTTCTCTAACTATCTGCTCGAAGTAATTCTCGGACAAGGCAGTCAGGATAATGTCACAAGAGTCTCTGTCCCTGGCTCCAGTTCTGATTGTGTGACTATCCCATTCTATACCTGGTAGATTGAAGTCTCCCCCTATTACAATAGTATGATCACGAAACTTCTTCACGACGTTCTGCAGGTTCTCTCTGAGGCGCTCAACTACTACGGTTGCTGATGCAGGTGGTCTATAGAAGCATCCGACTATCATATCTGACCTACCTTTGATACTTAACTTAACCCAGATTATTTCACATTCGCATTCGCTAATAACTTCACTGGATATTATTGAATTCTTTACTGCTATAAATACTCCTCCACCATTGGCGTTTATCCTATCCTTGCGGTATATATTCCATTCTGTGTCTAGGATTTCGTTACTGTTCACTTCCGGTTTTAACCAACTTTCCGTTCCTAATACTACATGCGCACTATTTCCTTCAATAAGAGATACTAATTCAGGAACCTTGCCCTGGATACTCCTGCAGTTTACCAATATTACGTTAACTTTTCCTGTTTTTGGTCTCTGAGGACGGACGTTCTTTATCAACGATGATAATGTCCTCTCTGGTAAGCCGTCAGGTATTTTATCGTTTCGCCCAAGGGGGGGGGGGGGGGGTCCCTCTAACCTAAAAAACCCCCGTGTGCACGCCACACGTACTCTGCTACCCTAGTAGCTGCTTCCGGTGTGTAGTGCACGCCTGACCTGTCTAGGGGGGCCCTACAGTTCTCCACCCAATAACGGAGGTCGATGAATTTGCAACCATTATAGTCGCAGAGTCGTCTGAGCCTCTGGTTTAGACCCTCCACACGGCTCCAAACCAGAGGACCGCGATCGACTCTGGGCACTATGCTGCAGATATTAAGCTCAGCTTGCACTCCGCGTGCGATGCTGGTTGTCTTCACCAAATCAGCCAGCCGCCGGAAGGAACCAAGGATGGCCTCAGAACCCAAGCGGCAGGCGTCATTCGTTCCGACATGTGCTACTATCTGCAGCCGGTCACACCCAGTGCGTTCAATAGCTGCCGGAAGGGCCTCCTCCACATTACGGACGAGACCCCCCGGCAAGCACACCGAGTGCACACTGGCATTCTTCCCCGACCTACCCGCTATTTTCCTGAGGGGCTCCATAACCCGCCTAACGTTGGAGCTCCCTATAACTAATAGGCCCGCCCTCTGTGACTGTCGGGACCTTGCCGGAGAATCGGCCACTGGCCCAACAGGCGAGGCATCCTGTGGTGGCTCGGAAACGATGTCATCACCACTAGGAAGCACCCCGTACCTGTTGGAAAGGGGTAAGGCAGCTGCCACGCGGCCAGATCCCACCTTCGCCTTTCGGCCAGGCACGCGCGAGCCCACCACTGTCCGCCATTCACCCTGGAGTGATGGCTGACCGGTAAGATGCTCACTGCCGGAAGACGCAGCGACATCAGGAGTTCCATGTGATTCCAAGGCCACCGAAGTAGGCATAGGTCTCACCACAGTTGCCCCAACGCCACTACGAGCCGACGCCTGCGCTTCGAGCTCGATGAGCCTAACAGACAAAGCCTCCACCTGCCCCCGAAGAGTGGCCAATACTCCTTGCGTCCGCTCACAAAAACCACAGTCCCTACAAATGACTATGTTTACCCTACTCTATACGGTGACAAATTCCCAAGATAATCTTCTGATGAGCTACTCTGATAATCAAGAAACACTCACTGAAATACGAGACGCGAAAACTACGCTAGGTTTTCCCAGAAAAACTATTTAAAAGCTAAGCGCAGCAAATAAGCACAAAAACGCTTTATACAAACAGTACTCGCTGCTGCTGGTGCTCTCGCTCTGGCTGTCACAAGACAACTGCTGATTCAAGTGACTAGTGGCTAACGGCCGCGAAACAAACAAAAGACGGTTTTAGGGCGCTTTCTGTTCTAAACGATCAAGAAAACACTAAGAAATCTAACACGAAAACTACGTAAAGTTTTATCAAGAACTGTTAGTTACTATGCAGAGCAGATAAGCACAAATAGAATCCCTTCCTTAGTGGAAGGTCGTAAACAAAATGCAAAATAAACGCTTTATACAAACAGTACTCGCTGCTGCTGGTGCTCTCGCTCTGGCTGTCACAAGACAACTCAGGTGTAAAATTTGTCTGGAACATAGCGTGACGAATGTCATTCTTCTACCCAGCGTTTATCCCGTCTAGAGCGGAGTCCGTTTTTTCAGTACAGTATTTGGTAGATTTTATTTTATTATTCAATTTCTGTGGCCGAATGCCTTTCTTTGTGCCACAGTCATCATGGTAACTTAAGGGAGGGAAGTCGCCTGGCTCGTCTGTCAGTGAGTTACTGTATTTTAACTGTTTGCCTACCGTATTCTCTGAGGCGGAATTAGCAGGCCAGACACCTTTAGCCTAAACGAGTGTGGGAAACCGCCTAAAATCTACAGCCAGGCTGGACGATGTGCCAGCCCAAAGTCGTTAGCCCGCCGCGTGGATTCCATCCAGGTCTGGAATAATACCCTGTCTCGCAAGCTAGGGCGTTGCACGTTACGCGATGTTTGCCCGTGAAAATTACGCACTCGAGGCTAGAAAAATTGTACCGTCTTAACCTTTTGGTAAAACTACGTGAATCATGAAGGACTCGATTAAATGAAAGTGATAATATGGCTTATTTTTAATCTTTTTATTAGTGTTTCAATTTACAGACAAGTATTCTGTCAGTTTTATTGTCTTAAGTTAAAAACTTATGAAGCTTATTATACTGATTAACAATCTGCATATGATTGACTTTTTGGTGAAATAATAATAAAAGGAGGATGATGCTTGGTATTTTACTGCCTCTGGTGACAATGATATTTCTCACTGAGTGTTGTTGGTGGTACTCGACGAAGTGTGTGGTCATAATGATGATGAAGAAACGTTACAACTTGCTCTGAAAAGTTGTATGATCTTCTATGAAACGGGAAGAATTTAGAGGGCCATGGTCAAGCAACTAGGGACGGCGGTAAGTAATGTCAAACACATAATTTATGCACACGACTTTATATTGTAATTTCCCACTCCTGGTTCAGGTGTATCACAAAAGTTGCCCCTCAGCACCTAATCTGTAAAGAAAAAAAGGCCTGAAAACTTAAATTTGATTGCAGCTACTATAGGTTATACCCCACAGATGGTAGATAGACTATATAAACGAAAATTATCAGGTAGCAGGAACAATATGCAATCTAATCTTTTGTCACCACCACAGAGACATGTAAACTTTTCGTTTGTGAGGAAATTATCGTATCAGTTAGCTACGTTATTAAAAAATATTGACATCGGTGTAGCTTTTCTACCGCATAATAAAGTTCAGAACTCTTATGTGCATAATGAACGGACTAGTAAAGATTGGTATGCCTCCCCACGTGTTTACCAATTGGAATGCAATGTCTACCATACATTCTATATTGGTCAAACTGGCAGAAAGTTTAGAATGAGACAGCAGGGCGCCGACCACCCACGCCTAATGATCTCTGCATGTCATATTGTGCTCGGAAAGGCAAAAGGCTTGATTTGTTGGAAGAGTTGGAAATCTTTAAACACACGTGTACGGGAGACTAACAATTGCTGAACGATCAGCTGACTAGTAGGATTACGATTCAGTGATGTCAGTGGTAAAGTTGGATCGGAACTTGCTGTTTCAAGAATTTTTTTATCCCCATTTGTCAGGGTGCCTATCCTTGGTGGTTATCTTACGGTTTTATTTAGTTACGACTGATGCTATTTCATCTACTTGGAGTGGTTTAATTTTTTTTTAATGAGCGACTGTGTTCTGAGTAATTGTGACCTCTTAACTTGATTATAGTGAATCAACCATTTGCAGATCTGTTTTGTAAGCATTAAATATCCCGTCTGCCACATAAGTATTTTGAGTGACATCTCCGCCGCAGACATTCTACGCAAGCCTCATTTTGTTGCTCGTCTTTGTGTGCGCTTGACGCTCCTGCCGTGAAGTACGGCGGCAGCACTCTGCATCATGTTTAAATGGCGTACTATTCTATGTGTGGTCCAACCTCTGTACCATTCTGCCCTGCTTGTACGACTTAACTAAGATATGTTGTCTCGGTCTATCTGATTATTTATTTAGCATTCTATCCCGCAGTTACACTATACTATTTTAGTTGTTTTTGACTGGGTCTCTGCGGGCTCATCTTGTTCCACACGTGCTTCAGTCTCATACAGATTAAAATGTCGCAAAAAGAAAGTTTTAAGGTCAGTGACAACTTCTTATTCACATATAGAATCGTGCAAGCTAGGGCAGTACCCTAATTTTTTTTTCTTATTTTGCTATTTTTTACTGATAATCTGAAGGTGTTCCACGAAGGCGAAACACGTCGTTAATAAAATATTAAGTTGCATCCAACACTGTTTTTATTCGAATATTCTACATACGGCTGCTGTACCAGACGGCCTAATGGAGTGCGAGAAATTTTATGAAAGATTCATTCTCGGCTGGTGATACTGTTGGTAGGTGGGAAGACGGTAAAGATGCTACAGAAAAGGATGTGCAAGGAATGAGAGGGTTAAGATTTTAAGGTATGGATCCAATGTTCGGGTTTAAGAGGTGGGACAGCGGATTGTGTGGTCGATGTTCCAGGATATAAAATGTTGTAAGAAGACAATGTGACGGCGAGGATCGATGCTGTGGTATGAAGCGAGAAATGCGGAATTTTATAACACTTTTTTAATAGTGGAAAGCACGTCATGGCCATATGGCTGGAAATCTGGTTTCTTTTGTAAAATTACCCCGTGCAGAAGATGAGGAGTTACGGAACGTCACAGTTTCACTTGCACCACTGCTTTACACGGCGCCACGACCGCCTGGAGAGGTGGAAGCTGCTCACAATGGAGTATATCGAGGCAATGGCACCGGGGGTGGCTGCTGCACGGCACTCTGACGTCAGCCGTACACCGAGTTGTCATGAAGTGGCGCCGCGGGGGCAGTGGAGGCGGTGGGGGCGGCGGGGGCGACCAGCGCTGCGTCCCTGGCCAGCTGCTGCTGCAGGTGGAGCTGTGGACAATAAACGAGTCATTGATATGGGAACCAAACATTAGTGGTCCTGTTTACGTACGCTCAGAGTTACTTCTGTATCTCTTATCCCTTTGAGCCCCTCTGGCTACAATTGTTTACCTTACCTTTTACTGTGTCTTAGCAGCAACAGATGTATTTTTCCCCAGTGGAAACCTGAGATACATATGTGTGGATTTTCAACCTTTTCATCATGCACACGTGCCCAACTGATTACAATGAAAATATCAGTAAATCAATGTAGCAGTGCGCAGCAAATCGCGACCACCAGAATTCACGGATGTGGTTGGTTCGCTATATTTGTGAGTTAACGAGCATTTCGCTCTCATTTAAGTATATGGCCGAAAGAGTCAGCCTTCAGGAATTGTGAAACGAATCCTGTCGTTCAGGACCGGATGCCACAAACGGCGCAGATTCACCACGAGATGGGGAAACTCACAGGCGCCTATTGTTTATTGAGGGCGATGCGCTGTAGTGTGCGCGTGAGACAGACGAGAACCTACGTCATAGGGAAACCCAGTAAAGGCTTTCATGGCCAAGGAGACGTAGCATGTTAAATATGGCGGACCTAAGATTGGCCGTAAAGGGAAACATTTATTAATTCTGTAGTAGTGCAGGGAATCAAGCTACAGTAATTTTAATCTACTATCCATCATAAATTTTCATGTTGATCCCAATAAAATTTGAATATTGATCATATCTATAATAGATTAGGATTTACTTTAAAGTGAAATTCAAGTTTTGTAACAAAGACCTGAATGCTAAAATCTGAACGCTTCAGTCGGTCTGAACGATCGACATTTCATATAGAAGCGCGTCATTAAAATGACAAATGTTGTAAATATCAATTCTGTAACTTCATTTCTTTAAAAGATACAGTAAATTTAAATTATTAGTATTTTGAGTTAAGCATCAGATCATCATTTCCTCCACAAAAAACACACTGAACGACGACAGCATCCGGTTCTAGGCGCTACAGTCTGGAACCGCGCGACCGCTACGGTCGCAGGTTCGAATCCTGCCTCGGGCATGGATGTGTGTGATGTCCTTAGGCTAGTTAGGTTTAAGTAGTTCTAAGTTCTAGGAGACTGATGACCTTAGCAGTTAAGTCCCATAGTGCTCAGAGACATTTGACCCATTGGAGACAGCATCTTTTTGAATCATTAGGTAATAGAATATTTGTTGTAAAGTTTAGTGCATAATACTTACTTTTGTTCTTTATTTATTTATCAGAAAGCACATTGATGCAAAGGTACTGGCCGTGACATTCAAAGTTAAGAAGGAAATTATATTGGTTTTATGTAAATGAATTTAACGTTTATTATGTAATGGATATTATTGTTACTTTATTTAGAACGTGAAAGTGGTCAAGCTTTGATTATTTAAATATGTTAAAATGTAAAGTAATGTAGAATAAGCTGAAGTCAAGCAGATGGGCGGCTTCTGGAAAGGGAACTGCGCTAGTCAGTTGAGCGAAGATGTTCGGCGCGCGGGAAACGCGGTCGGAGATGGACAGAGGGCAGTTCTGGTCTAGACACCAAAGAAGACAGTTCGGCTAGAGACACGAAAGGGTATAGTTCGGATGCAGACGCGAATGCGGAGACTTCGGCTGGAGACACCAAAGATACAGTGCTGGTGGAGACGCGAAAGCGCGCGGTCGGTCTTTAGGCAGCTAGGAAGTGAAACGACTTGGAAAATTTCGTGTTGTGTGGTATCGCGGGACTTAGTTTCTGAGCGGTGAGCAGCCGCGCGCCTGGTAGAGCTCCAACTTTTCGCATAGTTAATGAGGTGGAATATCGAACTTGTAGTTCGCGACGGCTTTGTGAATGATCGAACTGTGTCAAATGGATATGCGCTCGAGCGTAACAGTAACTCTAAATATGACCACTTTCGCTATTAGTTTGCTTTCTGAATAAATATAATTCTAACCAAATAACAACTGAGTGCCCTACATCATTTATGGGCCGTTAATTTAGCTCTCGATATTATAATTACTGTTATTATATGTTATATTAACTTTGTATTTCGCGAACTTGCCATCAACCAGACAATTTAACCAAAGGATCACAGGCGTCTAATTTAGGGCGTGTAATGCGACACGAGCGGTTCAACCCTTAGACGAGATTGAGTCAAGACATTTCGATGAAGGGGAACCGTATGTGAGCCCGAACATCTTTGGGCTGTTAGCTCACATATTCCACTGCATAACTGAATATCGCTGCTGTTATTTTGCATGGCAATTATTGGATGATCACTTTACTTTTCATTACAGTAAAGAATATTTCGTAATTAGTTATTTTAGTCCATAAAATGAAGCCAAGTGTACAAAGTATGTTAGGAAAATGAGTACATCTTTTTGTATAAATCTTGCATCTAAAATCGTTAAAAGTCAGCTAAGAGCATTACCACATAAAGAAAAATTATCTTTCCTGCAGAAAAAAGTCAGGTCTGGAAGTGTTTAAGGGATATACCAGTAAAGAATTTTTTTAGCCTAATTTTTAATTTGGTTAAAATGTTGTTTAGAGAGTCTACTTTGAAGATTCATTCATATGAAGTCTGCCATAAATGTTAAAATATGTAAAAACTGTGATTTACCGCATTGGGGTCTGGCGCATCCGAGTGCTCTAATGCAGTCTGCGTAATACTACAATAGTTACCGACACAACAGGAGTCCTGTTAGCTTCGGATAGTATCACGGAGGACATTAATAGCAACTAAAATACTATTCTCAACAAGATTTCTTTTCTTAACGTGATTCGATGACTCCTTTATGGTGAATAGTCTGAAACCACTTGCTTACCTCACGTCTACTTTTAACTTCTCATTTCGCTTGTTTTTTATATGAAGTAAAATGTGAGGCTTGAAAATGACAAACAAACGTATTTATACGGATAGAAAAGGTTCGAAAAATAATTTCAAACGTGCAAAAAGTGCTTCGACTGCTTAGCGGAAGCCTGTTAATCGATATAATTTCCTCAAAATGAGAGTATTTCGACATCGGTGAAAAAAAGCCCAACTCTACGGTACTGTCATTGCATACTAAAGGTTTGTTTAATTTTAGTACTAAAAAACACAAGTTGAAACTCTAAATGCTTTTTTTCAGAACATCATTTTTCAGTTGGCCGGAGCTATAGCTAATGAAATATTAATGCAGTTTCATTACACCGTTTTGTAACGTCCGAATCTGCGGTTTTTTCTGTAGTACGTAAGATTTTTGCGATGTATTTTAATTTAGATTTTTGGTGCAAGTTTTTATAAAGACTTTTTTGTCGAGATAATTGACTTTTACTTGGGAGTTGCAAAGAGTCCGCGATTCCTTTATAACATTATTTGTTTATTGTTCATTTATTTTTTTATAATTTTTTTTGCTTTAAAATTTTCGCATGTTGGTACTATATTTTCGTAGATGCAAAGCAAAGTGTGCTGAACTGGAGTTTGGAATTCCTTGCGTTGTATGTGAGTAATGTATGTAAAATACTATGTAAATTGTTTATTACGTTAAATATTTTTCTGATGACATTTTGTATTTAAAAATATTTGTGTGTATAAATTGTCCATGTTGATGTAAATTTGACAATTTAAGAAATGGTCACGCTTAGCAACAATTTAAGAAATAGGTGTTATGTAAAAGCCAGTGTGCTTTTGTTTGAAGCGAAAGGCTCTGGGGAGTGTAGAAGGTGGCAAGGGCGAATTGCCGTGCTACCTAGAGCAAGAGCGGGAAGCAAGTCACACAGTCTGTGGGCAGCAGTGATTGAGGCAACACCTTTGTGGAGCAGGAGAAGCTTTTCCTGCAAATTTGCACGAAAATGCCTCGGATGAACACTGCAAACGGCTTACGACATAGTTGCAAGCTGTTCGGCTACTGTATGTAAAATTGAACGTCGCCAAGAGGAGAAACTGAGCCCATACAACAAGATACTTGCAGGTCGTACTGTGGGAGTGTAGCCCCGCTGTAATTGTTCGCCACTCTCAAGCGTACAGCCGCCTGCTAAGACTTATTTTGTAATTTTACTTTTGTACAGCGTGAACCATTAATTTAAACTGTTTTTCAATAATCATTCTTTTACTTTAAAGAAAATGGTTCACTCTGTTATCTCATCCTAATCATACATCTATATAGGGTTCCTTCCTGGTGTTTGATTAATCCGAGTATCCGTTTTTACAGATACATGAAGTGCCAAAATAATATATAGAGGCACCATTTAAATTGTTTTTGTGTAAATAATAAAAAAGTTTGCTTAACTGTTGCAAAGTGTTATAATAAAAATTTGCTTACGTAAAATTCAATCAGAGTGAAGCCAAGTTGCTAGAATCCGTTAAATGACTATGCAGAATTAGTTCAAAAAGTAATAGCTTTTGAAAGTAAGTTCCAGTAAGAAACAGACATGTTCAGTATAAAAAGTGTATGCTTTAGTATCTTCAGTATAAAAAGTGTATGCTTTAGTATCTAAGTATTTTAGTATTTAAGCTTGTTCATTATGGGAAATGCTTTTCTAAAGATCACCCCTGACCAATTTTTTTAGCTTCCTTGAAGTTATCTACTGGACCTTTTCTCTTTTAAAAACGTAATGTATAATGGTGTAGTCCAACATTGTTTCAGTGGAGTAATATTTATTTGAAGAACCAAATTAAACAGTAGCAGGAAAGTAGGCAAATTCATACTTCTGCTTTTCCAATACTTCACTGTTTCATTGCATGGATAGGCTGGCAGTCTTTAGTACATATTTTTAACTACTAAATGAGCTTGGAACTGAGTTGTCTTGGCTGCAGTATAATGTTATTCATACTGCACTTCAATCTAACCGCTGGGTAAGATCTTAGGAAAAGAAGTGAATAGTCTGATTTACTTATCCATTAGAAACAACACACGGTCAAATCCTGTAAAAAGGGTAACTCTATTGATTAGCTTTTCCTATTAACAGGACTACTCTCCCATAGTTAACTTAATTTGGAAAGTAAACTAAACTTCAGTATGAGGGTTGTATGTGGCTTTTCACATGACTGGACTATTTGTTCTGTTGGGGTATAGTATACCTAGCAACATAGAGACAAGGTTTTGTGTTATTTAGGTAAAAGCATACCAAATTACAATAGTAGTGGTAGGGTTATACCATACGCAACGATATACACATTTTTGCCTCGCACAAGTCGATGATAGGCAAAATCGATTGTCTAGCGCCGCTAGCGGTGAGAGAGTAGGGGTCAGGCAGGCAGTCAGTTTTACTTTTGAGTCGACTGAGACCGTGCAGAGACTATGTGGCGTCGATATTGATTTAGGCCACTACATGTCAAACATCAGACTGACACATAAAAGTAAAAACAAACCTCAAAAGTTTGATAGAGAACTTCTGAGCGTAGCTACATTATTCGTAGTCCGATATATTACCAGAGGTCTAGAATACCCTTAAGAGGTAATCTAGGAGAAATTGTCGAGCGATTAAAAATAACCCGGTATATTACGGGAGCTCTAGAATACACTTAAGTGACAGTCTAGGAGCAATTGTCAGTGGATTAAAAGCTTTCGCTGAAGAAGTTGCTCCCTTACAGAAACGGAAGAAACATGCTTGGTGCGATGATGAATGCGATATGGCAGTTTTACGCAGGCGTAAAGCTTGGTTAGGTGACTAACAAAGGAAACTGAAAGTTCCAGGGATGAATTAATCAGTGATAGACGATCAACGGCTAAAGAAATTAGATGCGTCAAATGGAAATTTAATTAGGACTCACTCAAACCTGTCGAGGAGGCTTTCAGTCGGCATCAGACGAGAGAGTACTACTACACATTTAAACAGAACCAATCGACATACAGGTTGTTTATAAAAGAATATCGGGGTTTTAACGCTTATGATATTTATTACATTAAATTTACAGTTATAAATGATATGTCAAATCAAAGAGCAACTCAAAAAGTTTTACCAAGAACCTTATAAATGTTCACTGGCATAGCGAAGCACGCGATTTGTTGAACTTCACTGTACCCAAGCTCTGGATAGGCCGCAAGGGGTCCAATAACAGGGCTTGCTTTGCATGGCCTCCACGTTCACCCGACCTAACGCCATGCGATTTTGTCCTTTGGGGCTTCATCAAGGATCGTGTGTACGTGTCTCCGCTATCAGCAGACCTCCCTGAATTAAGAAACCGTACTGAAGCAGCTGTTACTACAATCAGTGAAGACACACTTATCAACGTTTGGGAAGAATTCGGCTATAGACTTGATGTGTGTCGTGAGACAAATAGTGCTCACATTGAACATTTATAAGATTCTTGGTAAAAGTGTTTGAGTTGCTCTTTCATTTGACATATCATTTATAACTGTAAGTTTAATATAATAAATATTATAAAGCGTTAAAACCCCGATATTCATTTATAAATACCCCGTATACTCCACCTGCTCTTATGATGATGGATACGAACGGAAAGATAACAATACGACATAACAATTATGAAAATTCAATGTTTTTCGCTGAATACTTCAAACAGTTACTAAACAGTGCGGGACATCAACATTACTTGGAATCTGACCCTTATCCGAGAAATAAAGCGCATCTAGAAGACGTTATCCCCTCACATCCAGACGAAGTACAAGCAGTGATTAACTCCGGAATTATAAGGCGCTTTTAGAGAATCAACTAGTGGCAGAACTCTGGAAATACGCAAATGTACTAACTGTACTGAATTTACATACACACCTCATTGATATCTGGAATCCTGAGAAATTGCCAGAGGAATGGAATGTTGCAATAAACAATCCACTACACAACGAAAGAGATAGATCGGATCCAAATATATCCTCTCTGGATACTACTTCACAGTTTTCTCTGAGGTTCTGTATTTCAGAATTCATTAACAGCTTCACGCTGAATTAGGTGAATATCAAGGGGGTTTCCGCCCAGGACGAAGCTATCCTGGTCAAATTATTACTCTTAAATGGATAATGAAACACCGAAGGTCAGGAACAAGAAGGTAGTAATCAACTTCGTCGATTTTAAAATAGCCTATGATAGTATCCATCATGAATCTCTACTGTCTGTCCTTACGGGATTTGGTTTACACCAGAAACTTGTCACTCTCACTGCGATCACTCTTCGAAATACTAAGTCTAGAAGAAGGTTCAGACATGAATTCTCTGAACAATTTGGGATTCGAACTGGCCTCCGACAAGGTGATGGATTGTCTCCATTACTGTTAAATTGTGTGCTGGAGAAAATCATGCGCGAATGGAAGATGTGTCGAACTACAGTTAACTACTGTTAAGATCAGAAGAAAGATTCGACTTAACTCTCTTGCAAATGATTTGGGGTTGTTAGTAAGCAGTATCGATAAGGCAAAAGTTTCAGATAGAAGAACCTGAACGATTGGCAGCAAAGATTGGGTTGAAAATTTCTTTTGAGAAAACTGAAATGATGTTCACCTTCTCAGTTGACACAACCATATTACACTCCATAATGCTGAAAAAAATGGAAGAGGTCAAAGTTTTTATATATCATGGTGATATTGTTACTTGGATGCCAATTAAAGAGCATCAAGAGATGGTGGAACGTTATAACTACAACGAGCACAAAGAACTACATGGCCAACTTATAAAAAACGAGCTCTTTCAATAAATGCTAAACTTAGACGTTATCCCTCCGTCATTAAATCGGAGACAACATATGCAAGTGAAACTAAACACTAAACTCCAGAAAGTTGATAGATGAATCTTCCGAACGATTATCAATAAAAATATCAAGTTCCTGGTCAGTGGAGACTCTTGCCCAACTCAGTAGGTTACCAAGAAAGTGAATCCATTGTTGACATGATGCGAAAAAGAAACGTTTCAATTTTTGGCCACATTTCGCACCTTACCGAATAATAGACTCCTGAAACAACTTTTTGACTATTTTTGGAAAAGTAAAACAAAAACAGCTGGTCTAAGTAAGTACAAATGGAACTGAATGATTTGAACAATGCCCAGCATCAAATTGGACATAGAGACGAGAAGCTGGATCTGAAGAACAAATACACACAACTGACATTCGAAACATCACAAAGGAAGAAATACGTTGTATCTGCAGAAGAACGAGCCGCCAGATCGCTGAGAATGAAGGTCTAAACTTATTCATCGTGGGTTCTGTAGTATAATGAGCAATAGAGAGTTTTTTGAACCTCGTCAAGGAACAAGAGTGGCAGAATGTTTATCGCGCTGATAACATAGATGACAAATATAATGCTTTCCTTATCAAATTTCTCATTCTCTTTGAGAGTTACTTTCCATTAGAACGTTCTAAACGGGTTACTAGCAGTAAAAGGGTGCTGCACATGCTAGCCCCGTTTTCAGCCACATGTGTAATTTTTGTTTTAGGAACGGTCAGTTTCCTGAACGATTAAAATACTCAGTAGTGAAGACGCTTTATGGAAAGGGAGAAAGAGATAATGTAGACAATTTTAGACCTATTTCTATGCCATTGGTGTTCGCTAATGTTATTGAAAAGGCTGTGTACGTAAGGATAATTGATCATTTTATATCACACGATTTGCTATCAAATGTACAATTCGGCTTTAGAAGTTGTTTAACAACTGAAAATGCTATATTCTCTTTTCTATGTGAGATACCGTTTGGGTTAAACGCAAGGTTTCGAACGCTAGGCATAATTTTTGATTTAACTAAGGCGTCTCTTGCGTTGATCACAAAATATTACACCAGAGGTTGGGCCATTACGAAATACTGGGAGTATCGCACAATTGGTTCACCTCTTACTTCAGCAGCAGACAGCAAAAGGTCATTATTCACAGTGTTGAGAATGGAGAAGGTCTGAGTGGGTACGGTCAAATGGAGGGTGCCCCAGGGATCAGTGTTGGAGTCACTCCTGTTCCTTGTTTATATAAATGATATGCCCTCTAGTATTACGGGTAACTCTAAAATATTTCTGTTTGCTGATGACACTTGGTAGTAGAGGATGTTGTGTGCAACACTGGCTCGGTTTCAAATAGTGCAGTTCATGACATAAGTTCACGGCTTGTAGAAAGTAAACTAACGCTAAATCACAGTAAGACTCAGTTTTTACAGTTTCTAGCACACGATTCAACAAAACCTGACGTTTTAGATTCAACAAAACCTGACGTTTAAATTTCACAGAATGGGCATATGATTGGTGAAACTGAACAGTTCAAATTTTTGGGTGTTCAGACAGTAAACGGCCGTCGAAAGCCCACGTTCAGGATCTTGTTCAAAGACTTAATGCTGCCATTTTTACTATTCGAATGGTATCTGAAGTAAGTGAACGTTCTACACGAAAATTAGTCTATTCTGCTTATTTTCATTCGCTTATGTCGTATGGTGTTACATTTTGGGGTAACTCTTCCCATTCTAAAAGGATATTTTTGGCTCGGAAATGGGCGGTTCGGGCAATAAGTGATGTACGTTCACGAACCTCTTATCGACCCCTGTTCACGAATCTGGGTATTTTGACATTGGCCTTTCAATATATAAATTCCTTACTGTCATTTCTGCCGTGCGGGGTAGCCGTGCGGTCTAAGGCGCCTTGCCATGGTTAGGGCAACTCCCGGCGTCGGAGTTTCGAGTCCTACCTCGGGCGTGGGTGTGTGTGTGTTGTCCTTAGCGTAAGTTAGTTTAAGTTAGAATAAGTAGCCCGCTCTCTCCCTTCAGAGGCAGGGAATGAAAACATTTTTTAAAAATCCCCTCGTTTGCGAAATATCGCAGGTGAGTGACACGTATCGTCGGGAAGAATGGAGGAATCTGACGTGTAAGTCTGATGTATCAGATCCCTGAGAATCGTTCGAGAATGAAGACGCGGGGGAAGATCCCCTTCGAGGTGTAAGAAGAGTCGTCGAGACCTCAATAATGACGAATGAGCCCCGTTTGCAGAGGCCGGAACGCACCTCTGGGAAGCCGTCTTCACCGAGGCCAAACCGCTCCACGAGCCGCTCGCCCATCCTGCCGTGGCGGGCCTCGAACTCGGTCCTGCGCCGGTCGGAGACCTCGGGATCGAAGTCCCACTGCTGCGTGCGGAAGTTCTCGGGCGCCCCTGCCAGGTTGTTGCGGACCAGCCGCTGTATCAGGCCGTACAGCGGACCCGCCGGCGCCGACAGCGCCTGCCGACAGAGGAACGCGTGAAGCAGAGCTGACGTGTTTGGTGTTCACCCTGTGTCCGTGCCACCTTGCTACCCCCGGACAGGTACACTATGTGATCAAAAGTATCTGGACACCTGGCTGAAAATGACTTACAAGTTCGTGGCCCCCTTCATCAGTAATGCTAGAATTCAATATGGCGTTGGTCCACCCTTAGCCTTGGTGACACCCTCCACTCTCGCAGGCATACGTTGAATCAGGTGCTGGAAGGTTTCTTGGGAAATGGCAGCCCTTTCTTCGCAGAGTGCTGCACTGAGGAGAGGTATCGATGTCGGTCGGTGAGGCCTGGCACGAAGTCAGCGTTACAAAACATTCCAAAGGTGTTCTATAGGATTCAGGTCAGGACTCTGCGCAGGCCAGTCCATTACAGGGAAGTCATTGTCGTGTAACCACTCCGCCACAGACCGTGCATTATGAACAGGTACTCGATCGTGTTGAAAGATGCAATCGCGATCCCCGAATTGCTCTTCAACAGTGGGAAGCAAGTAGGTGCTTAAAACATCAATGTAGGGCTGTGCTGTGATAGTGCCACACAAAACAAGGGGTGGAAGCCCTCTCCATGAAAAACACGACCACACCATAACACCACCGTCTCCGAATTTTACTATTGGCACTACAGCGCTGGCAGATGACGTTCACCGGGCATTCACCATACCCTGCCATCGCATCGCCATATTGTGTACCGTAATTCGTCACTCCACACAACGTTTTTCCACTGTTCAATTGTCCAATGTTTACTCTCCTTATACCAAGCGAGGCGACGTTTGGCATTTACAGGAGTGTGTGTGGCTTACGAGCAGCCGCTCGACCGTGAAATCCACGTTTTATCACCTCCCGCCTAACTGTCATAGTACTTGTAGTGGATCCTGATGCAGTACGGATAGATGTGTGCCTATTACACATTACGACCCTCTTCAATGGTCGTCGGTCTCTGTCAGTCAACAGACGATGTCGGCCTGTACAGTTTTGTGCTGTACGTGTCCCTTCACGTATCCACTTCATTATCACATCGGAAACAGTGGACGTAGGGATGTTTGGGAGTGTGGAAATCTCGTGTACAGACGTATGACACAAGTGACACCCAATCACCTGACCACGTCTGAAGCCCGTGACTTCCGACGAGCGCCCCATTCTGCTCTTACACGATGTCTAATTACAAGGAGTACCTGGCAGTAGGTGGCAGCACAATGAACCTAACATGAAAAACGTATGTTTTTGGGGGTGTCCGGATACTTTTGATCACATAGTCTATGTGGCCTTGAACAGACTATGGTAGTGGAGCGGTTGGTCTTGTTCTCCTAGAGGGATATCCAGGTTCTTTGAGACGACTGCCAAATTTAGAACTGTGTTATAATCATCTTTATTCCCATTGGAGTAAAAATGTGAGGGGCGTTCAATAGATAACGCAACACTTCTTTTCTGAAAGCAGGTTGGTTTTATTCAGGATTCTAATACACAATATTATTCCCCACTCGTTTTCCTACAAAACCATTTTTTTTCAACAAAATCTCCTTTCAGTGTGAAGGTCTTATTCCACCTTAGGGATGGCCTGTATGCCCATACGATACCACTCTTATGATCGACGACGGATCCGACGTCTTCCTGCTTCAATAACCTCCACGTCATCCAACTACTGTTTCCCGCAGAGGGCATCCTTCATTGGGCCAAACAGATGGAAGCCGGAAGGTGCGAGGTGCGGGCTGTAGGGTGGATGAGGAAGAACAGTCCAATGAAGTTTTGTGAGCTCCTCTCGGGTGTGCAGACTTGTGTGAGGCGTGCGTTGTCATGGAGAAGTTGGTTTGCATTTTTGTGGCGACTAACACTCTGAAGTCGTTTCTTCAATTTCCTGAGGGTAGCACAATGCGCTTCAGAACTGATCGTTGCATCGAGAGAGAGGACATCAAACAACCCCTTCAGAGTTCCAGAGACCGCCGACACAACTTTAGCAGTAGAGGATGCGGCTCTGAACAATTTTTCCTTGATAATATTCTTCGCGGGTGTGCATCCGGATCATAACGTCATCTTGACACAATATTTCAGCGGTCCAACTGGCCACCATCTTCAGGTGAGAGTGTTGGTACACGATCTCGCCGGAGCAGACTTCTCAGCGCAAGCGGCGGCCCCTATACAGGCTGCAGAAGGCCCACAATGCGTGCGCGAGAAGGTGCCATAACTGCCCTCTAGCGCAAGTAAACATACCGCGCCGCCAGTGGTGGAAACAGGCGAAATCGAGATATCGCTATCAAAAATTAAAAATTAAAAATTATTCCGACGATCGAAACACTTTTCCTTTGGAGGAGAGGTGGTGTGTCGCCATTCCGCGGACTGCGGTTCGAAGAGATGAATCTACGTTTCATCTTGTGACAATGTTCGACAAAAAAATTGTCACGATCAGCCTCGCAAAGCGCATGCAGTTCCGCGCATATGGTTCTTCGTCGCTGTTTATAGTCTGCTGGTAGGTGGCGAGGAACCCAGCAGTACACACCTGTAATTATCCCAACTGGAGCACTCTGTGTCAGCACTACAATAGTGGCGTCCACTTGAGCAGCGACGTATTTGATTGTGATAAGTGGATCATCTCGAATGAGACTGTCCGCACGTTCTAACATTGCAAGCGTCACAACTGCGTACGACTGGCCGGCACGCGGGAGATCGAACAGGTTAGCGAGACCTGTTTGCGATGATGACAGACGCCTCGCCCAACGACTTTGTTCGTTGCCAGGTTGCCGTACACATTCTGCAAACGCCAATTATTATCTGCCATGCTCTGGTATTCCGCCAAAAGAAAATGACAGCTCTCTTATTGGAACGCACCTCCGCTACAGACGCCATTTTGAAAGCTACGTATAGAGCTGCCAGGAACTTCATGATGCTGCCGGCCGCGGTGTCCGAGAGGTTCTAGGCGTTTCAGTCCGAAACAGCGCGACTGCTATGGCCGCAGGTTCGAATCCTGCCTCGGGCATGAATGTGATGTCCTTAGGTTAGTTAAGTTAGGTTTAAGTAGTTCTAAGTTCTAGTGGACTGATGACCTCAGATGTTAAGTCCCGTAGTGCTCAGAGCCATTTGAACCAACTTCATCACTCTACAGAGGATGAAGCGGGAATATTCCACGATGTTCCATTTTTTTAAACCGAAATTGGCCGAAAAAAAGGTGTTGCATTACTTATTGAACGCTCTTCGTATTTTGGGTGAGTAAGCGTGTCTTTATTAGCGTGCAATGAATCCAGTAGAGGATGTCAATGAAAAAATTTAATGCCCTCATCTAAGCGTTGCTGATCTGGAAAAAATATATGAGGGCTTGATTTTTATATGGAATGAAAGACGTGATAGTTTTGAACACTTTTGGGAATTGCGTTTAAATAAAAACCTTCACAAGTTGGTGATCTTTCGCTTCCTTGGAATCGAAGTATACCAAAGAAGTATGAAAACAACGAAGCCAGCTCACAGCACACTTTCAAAACCCCAAAGGAATACTACAAAGCTATTTACATTGAAGTTTGTGAAACGGTGCAATCTTGCATTACTGAGCGTTTTGCTTCAACTGGACTCACACAGGTCATTGCAGTTGAACAAGAGTGCTCGCTTTTAGTAAACAGAGGTGTAACAAATTTGGAAAAACCAACTGAGTTTTTCAAAAATGACCTAGGCACCGAAAGTCTGCGCTTACACTTGAATATGTTAGCCGATATCGCTAATAAAAAACAAATGGTCTTAAAACACATGCGTGATGTAAGAAAGCACATTACACAAGAGCCTGCAGTTGGAGAAATGTTATGTAAGGTAGTGAAGTGCATTAAGCTTCTCCAAGTAGTTCCAATCACGACAGCAACATCAGAACAGTCATTTAGCACCCTTAGCCGTCAGAAGTCGTATCTCCGATCAACAACGGGACAGAAGCGATTGAACAACTTGGCTGTTCGTCAAGCCCACCGAGATATTTTGGATGAAATGGACATCCGACCAGTCACCAACGACGTCATATTCAGTAATCCAGTCAGATGGTCGACATTTGGACCGGACACTCTGTCCCTAATAATGACATTTAGAGCAATATTAAAATTTTTTATAAAATTAGAGAATTGGATATATACATAATGTTAAAATTTCAGTTTCGGAATGTTAGTACTAGTTTTGTACTGTATTAGTTATTTTCAAATAATTAAATATTTTTTAGGGTGTAAGACCCAATTAAAACCCGCTATTTACATACTTTTTGACTGAAAGTATTAGGCATTCTGTATTAACTTTATTAACTATATTAAAGCATTATCTTTGAGATGCTGTTTTTATTTAATGAACCCTGATTCTTATTCAAAGTAAGCTTAACTTAGCTATTTCACTTATTAATCAAAGAGCTATTACTGGGCGACACAAATATTTTGTTTTATTCTTTTAATGATAGTTTAGGATTTATTTAAATATAATTTCAGTCTTTTCAGAGCTATGTATTCACTGCTCTGTAATAGTCTATAAGCATGTTTATTATTGTAAATTAAATTGGCTTTTTACGAAAATACCATGCGTATTTATGTTTCGTTTCTTTTTTCGAAGCCAAAAAATGTGTCAGGCTTGTCGAGTTTCCCGGAGTGTCGAGTTATCGAGAGTCAAGTTTTCGGGATTGTAATGTTGATCATATGACTTTAAAATGCTTAAAAAAACTTTATAACTCACTTTTTTTATCTAAAATTTAGAAAATGTCTTGGGGCAAGAACCCCAGTATGGGCCCCGCCAATATTTTTTATAAGTCGGCGTCCCTGCATAGGACACGACAAAAGCACTTCACAATGGGAATCACTTCCCGAAACGCGTCGTTGCTGTGACTGGCAGCAGCAAATTGCTCCTTTGTGCTGCCACTTTCCTTGAGGAGAAGAGTGGCGTGCAATGAGATTTGTTTCCTACATTCTCTTCTTACGAGCTACGATGAGGTAATGCACTGCACAGGGCAGCTTAGCTATTATTTCAGTGCAAAGAATTCACGTATGTAGTGAGGCATTATGAGTGATTTCATGTGACATGCTCTGTGTTTTTCACGTGGGCCGAATTCGGTTTACTATAAAGCATATCCGAATCATAGGCGAACTATATAGAGCACTTCCTCATTAATTTAACGAATCTCGATATTTGGATTGGTCTCTTGAATATTTTTTGAGTAAATTCTTTACTTTGCAGTGGCATAGAATTTCACGTGATTCATGCAGAAATAAATGTGTTCTTCCATACATCATGAAATGTGTTTTGAGTTTAAGTAATCAGTAATTTGAAATCGATCTCTCTGAATTTACTTAGCCTACGCCTTCACATCCGGAAATCATTTACTCAGCAACAAGATTACTACTAGCGTCTTTGTATGAATCTTCCATATCTTTGAAGGCAAGTTTGCGTCGAGATCTTTGAGGCAGTTAGCGATATCTCGCGATGCATATAGTGAAAATTCTGTTATTCAATAATTTCAGTTTTTGTGCAGAAAAATATTTAGGCCACAGCCGCGAGCCAGGTATGTTCGCTGCGCATGCTTTTCTGTAGGATAGGACATTTGTACATTTCGAAGTCAAATGATGAACTCATTGGTAGCAAACTGGACCACTGAGGGATATTCAAGTGTTCATTTAAGTCCATAGATTAACCGGTTGCGCCAAGTAAGTAATTCCTGTGTTAACTTCTTCTTAAAGTAAAGTCAGATAGCATTAAATAAAACTTTTATATGTCGGTATTGTATTTGCAGATTACACTGAGGTGACGAAAGTCATAGGGTACCTCCTAAAATCGTGTCGGACCTCCTCTCGCAACTCGACGTGGCATGGACTCGACTTACTCTTTGGAAGTACCCTGCAGAAATACTGAGCCATGCTCCCTCTGTAATCGTCCTTAATTGTGAAAGTGTAACCTGTGAAGGATGTTGTCACGAATTGACCTCTCGATTATGTCCCATAAAGGTTTTATGGGGTTCACGTCGGGCGATATAGGGGACCAGGTCTGTCGCTCTTATTGTCCAGAATGTCAAACCATTCGCGAAAAATTGTGGCCCGGTAACATGAACATGGGAACATAAAGTCCATGAATAGATGCAAATGGTCTCCAAGTAGCCGAACATAGCCATTTGCAGTCAATGGTCGGTTCAATTGGACCAGAGGACCCAGTCCATTCCATGTAAACATAGCTCACACCACTATCGAATCACAACGAGCTTGCACGGTGCCTTGTTGACAACTTGGATCCATGGCCTCATGGGGTCTGCACTACACTCGAACCTTACCATCAGTTCTTACCAACTTAAATCTAGATTCATCTGAACAGGCCACGGTTTTCCAGTCCAACCGATACGGTCAACAGCCGAGGAGAGGGGCTGCAGGCGACGTCGTGCTGATAGCAAAGGCACTCTCATCGGTCGTCTTCTGCCGCAGCCCATTAACGCCAAATTTCGCCACACTGTCCTAATAGATACGTTCATCGTACGTCCCACACTGATTTCTGCAGTTATTTGGCGCTGTGTTGCTTGTCTGTTAGCACTGACAACTCCACGCGAATGCCGCTGCTCTCGGTCGTTAGTGAAGGCCGTCGGCTACTGCGTTGTCAATTGTGAGAGTTAATGCCTGAAATTTGGTATTCTAGGCACACTATTGACACTGTGGAACTCAGACTACTGAATTTCCTTACGATCTCCGAAATTGAATGTCCCATGCATGTCGCTCCAGCTACGGTTCCGTGTTCAAAGTCTATTGATTCCCGTCGTGGGGCCATAATCACTTCGGAAACCTCTTCACATTAATCACCTGAGTACATATGACAGCTCCGCATATGCATTTCCCTTTCATACCTTGCGTACCCCCGACACTACCGCCAGTTGCATATGTGCATATCGCTATCCCACGTCTTTCGTCGCCTCACCTCAGTGTATAAGATGGCATCTTAATCAGGTCAGTTTTGTGTAGGCATTCCTACATGTGCTCAGAATATAATAACAATACAAGGGCCTTTGGAAGTTATACGGGAAGTAGTTATTAAGTTTTCACAATTGCCACGAAAAAGTAAAGATTCGTTATCAATTTTTCATTTGTCAGCAGAACTGGTACACACTGAAATTCTCAAGCCACAGTACTGTGGCACGCAAATAGAAGACTCGACACAAGTGTTGCAGCCGATTCATAAAGAGCAATACCGTGCAGTAATTCGTTTTCGTTAGCTGCATGCAGTGTTTTCGCTGTTCCCAAAAGGCTTGCACTACACGTTTGCTTTGTGCTTCACTACATACGGTTGAAGGTATCCAGGCTGCACATTAGGACTGGCTTCCTCACACATAAACAAACTAGTTGATGGTACAACGCCGCATTCCCTTCCATGGTGGCTACTACAATGCTGGGCACAATATTGATATTGTCATATCGTTATGGTAAGAAAAGGTTGGAAGTAAAAAAGCGGCAAGAAGTCTTCCGACTACTAGGGAGACCTTAAGTCAAGAAATGATTAACAAATAGTACAAGCACAATAGTAGAACGAAGATCAATGTAATTTAGGTTATCAACGATTTTCAGATTCCCTTCATGTTGTAAATCCATAAGTTTTCTATAGGATAAGCAGCACCTGTTGAAGGTGAAAGCTACATCGTGTAACGTTCCCTGGCAGCACACACACTATTAATAAAATGAATTGACACAGAATTGCTGAACTCGAGCGTGCACATTTGCAAATGCTTAACAACAACTGTGGCACGGCTGTTAGGAACGTGTACGGTAATGAGAACACTATGTACAGTTCATGCCAACAAAAAAGCAATTCGTATGTACTGTAATTGTTTAACAAAAAATATTATTTAATTTTGTGTAAAGGACGTTGGTTATTATTGTAATATTTTCTGTAATAATATTCTCGATGTATTTATGATTGTAATATTTCTATACTCGTAATTACGAAATATGTTAATATCTGCGATGAAAAACGTAAAATATAGCCACAGAGGAAAGTAATGTTGTAAGATTACAAAGATATATTCATTATCAGCAATACTATAAAAAGCACTACATAATGTGCATTCTTTGTCGTCGTCCTCGAGAGCTGAGAGAGAGCGGTACCTGTGACGTAGCATTATATGAATGAGTAGACTTCTTTTGTCTGTATCTATCTTTAGCCGCCATTAGAGGAGAAATTATAAAGGTGTGTAATTTTAATTATTGTTATGGTCTAAATACATTATAATTTATCAAAATTGTGTATTACTAATGTAAATTAGCTTGCCCATGTCATCTATAATATTTCTTTAAAGAATTTTCAGCACTTTTAGCGATTATCGTTGGTGTTGCTGGGCTGTGCCGCAACCGAACGATTTGCAGCGGCGGCACATTTAAAAAATTGTTCCGCTATAAAATTAACCAAGCCCGTAAATCGGGAGCAGGTAAGATTAGCAGTGAATTACGAAATATTTTTCTTTTACAGCGATCCTGAGGCTGACTGAATTTATTACTGGTTTTACATTTGTGCATTCATAGGCGGATAATTAACGTTGAAGTTGTTAATCTGTTGGTTCTTTCAATTTTTAAAGCAAATAACTTAAACGTATAGTGAAGTGTGTTTTGTCAATGATAAATAAACGTTCAGGTCGGCTTGGCAATATTTAACCATTTTATGCTAACAGAGACAGTCTTGTGTTCCATAGCTAACGCCGGGAAAGAATTCAGTAAATATTTAAAAAACCACCGCACTTAGAAAATGTGTCCCAAGGCCGAAATACGTAAAAAAATTAATTTAAATACTTTTCAAAGTCATAAATGTTATTGATCAGTTAGTTTGAATTTATCAGCAGGAGATGGTTGCTAAGGTTCACGTAATTTTAAATGTGCTTAATTCTGTCTAAATGAATTTTTATTACCACACGTAAATAAGGGGTTCTACAACAAAGTTCGTACTGAAAGAGTAAATAACAAAAATATTTAAAGCCATTTCTTCCCCATTTTCATCCATTCATTTTTACATAATAATTTTTTTTCTCATTAAACTGGCGCCCAACGTGGGGCTCGAATAACCGGTGGCCACAAAATACCCATGAGATAATTAGGGAATTATTGTAGTCGAACTTTGTAGGAGAACAATTAATAATTTTTTCATGTATTGTATGTATTGCCTAACCAATATTGTGTGGCAATACCTGTATATGATTTTTTGCCCATTTTCATCCATTCATTTTTACATAATAATTTTTTTTCTCATTAAACTGGCGCCCAACGTGGGGCCCGAATAACCGGTGGCTACAAAATACCCATGAGATAATTAGGGAATTATTGTAGTCGAACTTTGTAGGAGAACAATTAATAATTTTTTCATGTATTGTATGTATTGCCTAACCAATATTGTGTGGCAATACCTGTATATGATTTTTTGCATGAGAACACTATATACCCAGAGGCAAGCTCAAGAAGAGAGCTCATTATATCAAAAAATTAATTACCTACCACAATACCAGGGGGCAGCTGCACCCAAGATTGATCACCAAAAGGTAAAGCTACAGTGTAGTTGTCCTGTGGGTAGTAAAGTAGCCTCAGTGCAGTGATCTCGGATCATTAGTGGTGTGCTTGTTGTTAGTGTCTTTTTTAAAATAACACGACATTTGAGTAGTTAGTCATTGTAGTATATAATAAGTGTGTTTCAACAAATGACCATTTCTTGTGTGATTATGTCAGTGAAACCTGAGTGTTAGGATATTTAGTTCAGATTTTGTTTCTTTTGTTGACTATGGTTAGATTGCGTAGTCAGAAAAATATAAACATGGATAATGAACAACAGTTAGCAAGCAGTGATACCGAGTTAGAAAGTGGGGCACAAGGTAATGTTACTGGCGTAGTTCACTTGCAGTTAATGCAATCTTTGAAAGCTATGCAAAGTGAGATTGTTAGTTTGAGACAAAACTATGAAATCATACCCAAAGCGGTACAAGAACTGAGCGAAAGAGTAGATAATATCCAGGTGGCTAACGCCAGTATCGTAGATGAAATCAGTGTACTGGCTAACAGGATGGAAAAATTAGAAATTGACACAAGTCAAGCAATAGAGCAGAAAATATCCGAACAGGCAAACAAAATTGAAAAGGAATTTACGAACTGGTTAGAGGCAAAAGACACCGACCTTAATCAAACAATAGACGAAAAGGTGCACGCCGCGATTGAGGCCTGAGACTTGGGCTCGAGTGCGGAAGTGCAGGACCTAAGAATGGCGGAGCACACTGACATTCCGCTGTGGCAGCGGAAAGTCAACCGTCGTCTTGCGGATCTGGAAAACAGCTTGTTGCACGGCGACGCACAGGCGTGTGTGACGCCAGCCAGGTCCAACAATGATAGGCGTATAAATACAGCAGTGAAAAATTGCGACTGCGAGACAGAACAGGCAACCAATGTTAGCGAAACAAACAAATGACATTCCAAAATAGTGACTGAAGAAAGCCCGATTAAAAACCGACGGTTCCAGATCTTTACAACGGAGAAGAAATCTGTTCACCCTGTAGTATTTATCAAGGGATTTAGAAACATTTTGCCTAGTGTTTGGAGTCATACACAGAAAATACAGTTCGTTATGTCTTACATACAAGGAGATGCTGCATTATGGGCAACCGAAGCAGCTGACAGTTGCGACGCATATGAGCAATTTGAAAAGGCATTCTTGGCCAAATATTGGTCAACATGTATTCAGGAGAGATTACGGAAAGAGGTATATAATCCAGAGCCGTATTCTCCACGATTAGGCAATTTGCGAAAATATTTTGAGAAATACATTAATAAGACCCGTTACTGGGACGAGCAGATTTCATCCCGGGATTTGATCAGACTTTTGAAATCACACGTAAAGGAAAAACTTATACACGTACCGGAGAACGAAATGGAACATTTCTTGTCTGTTCTGGACTCAATTGACCTGATTCAGGAGGATGTTAAGGCAGCCTCTGAACAGGCTAGAAGTAACGGATACGGTTACAGAAATGGTCGAAATAACACGCCTCCACCAAATAATGGAAACGGCGGAGGTAACAATAGGAGACAAGATTATGTACAAAACGGGAATAGAGGTAGAGACCGGAACGGCAATAGTCCGCCGGTGAACAATGACCGGAAAAGAAGGTTCGATGACCGATATGAAACAGGCCCACCAAGCAATAGTAGATGGAAAAATGCCAGGGGGCCGTGGAACACCAATACCTATAACGATGCAAACCGAACTTGGCCACAGAACCAGAGGCCCAGTCCGGACCGGCAAAACAGTGATAGATATGACAATAACCGACCGCCACCACAAAATGCGCCAATTGCGCAACCGTGGCGGCCGACGCAACACAACTTTACACATAGTGGAGGTCAGCGACACAGAGCAGCCACACCCATCCACCAGTAATAATCCAACAAACTAGATTCAGCCGAGATACGCTCTCCATCGTCGGCTGAGGTTTGGAGTGAGAGCAGCCCGACACAGAACAAAACATCGGAAATCTGTATCCTCAGGTATAATGACGGGGTACAGATGGGACATGAATTAATAACTAAACCACCCGCGTGCATAAAGGAGCACAAAGACAAAGTACAAGCGATAATAGAGATCAAAATTAACAATACTGATGTGCAAGCAATCGTAGATACAGGTGCTACTGTCAGTGTCATGAGTATGGACTTATTCAGAGTACTGGGGAAAGAAAAGCGTATGCCGACTTTCCCTGTGAACAATTGCAAAGTCACTGGAGCCATCAGTGCACAGCGACAAATAATTAAACTCCAAGTGCGGGTAGAGATGTATATAGGGGGAGAAGTCATAGCGTGCTCGTTCCTGGTAGTAAAGGGTTTAAAGGTAGCCTACATTTTGGGGGTAGATTTTTTGAGAGAAAGGGACGCAGTAATCGACCTTTCTCGGGGAAAATTGAGTTTGATGAACACGGATAGGAGGATAGAATTGTCCATGCTCAGATCTGAAGAGGTACCTGTGCCTAATTGTAATGCTATTAACATAAAATGTAGGAAGCAGTGGATACTACATTTAGACAATCATTCTCTAGGACAAAATCTCTATTATCCAGACGTACAAGGTGATCAATTAAAAGCAAATGTGGACGCACTTGTGAACAAAGTATCACAGTCCGAAAATTTGAACTCAATGAAACAGCAGGATTTGGTATAGTTATTATCTGGCTATGCAGATGTATTTTCAGAACGACCAGGAATTGTTAAGGGATATCAATACAATATCGAGGTGAAGCCTCACAAAACCTACTGTCGAGCCTCATACTCCATTCCTTGGTCCAAGAAGGAAATAGTAGCTATCTCTTAGCAGATCCCCAATCAGGGAGAGTACGGGGATGTGAAAATATTCCCAAAGTAAATGACTAATAGTCCTATGTGTTATGTGTAAAAAGGTACGCCATTCTTTTCAAAATGAATGAACATTAATGATGTGTGATCTGTAGAGATAATGTACTAGTGTAGAAGTATTATGTTATAAGAATATGATTGACTTTCTCTTTTGTTTATGATTATTTGTGTTATGTCCTCTTTTTAATTAGTGTTAGCTTAAACATGCTCTAAATGTCTGCACAGATAACCTGATTAGTGAAATTATTTGTAGTGTTAAATTGTGACAGAGATCAGTCAGGAGGAACATTTTAGTAGTGATTAGTTTGTGTACTGCATAATATTCTATATGTGTGTCAAACTTGAAATATTTCTTGGTACAGTCTTTTCTATTAAATGTATATATATATATATATATATATATATATATATATATATATATATATATATATATATATATATGTGTGTGTGTGTGTGTGTGTGTGTGTATAGCTGTCAGATTGACAGGTTAGAACCCAGAATAATATTAATAATATGAGACCCTGAGAACTTTATTTTCAAACCAGTATTATCAAAGAGAGTAATGCAAAGTAACGCAAAGTTACGCACAAAGAAGCTTCAATTGAACCATGTGCAGATCGAATCAGTAAAAAGAGCTAGCCTGATACAGTCCAAATCAATTTTAGCCTACAGAGACTACACTGTAGTTACGTAGGACCTTGCAAGTAAAGTGAGACATAATTTCAAAGGAGTTATTGAACAATATGCCTGAATCCGGCTGGAATGCACAAATAAAATCTACTCGAACATAAATATAGATGATTTTTGGGCAAACTAATACGAAATTTTAATATTTATTACCATGTTCGCAATTATCACACACCTTGGTAAAGAGCGAACAAAGAAGTTACGAATGTGCTGTTACAAAAAATTGCACAACGGACATTGTAACTGAAAAAAACTTAAACAAAAGTGCAGTATTGTGTGGCAGAGACAGACAGTGACTGTTAAAACTGCAGCAATACGTCACGAGGTTGTTTCGAACAAGCAATAAGAAACTGTATCATCGCCGTGTGTGCAAATGGACAAGGAACTAGCACGACATGAACAGTGAGCCGATAATAGACGGTGGACCAAGCTAGTGTCAAACTATAACTTGTACTGTGCGTGTATACAAATGTATATTCTTTGTGTGTCAAGGGACGCCAGGAAAGCGCATTGACTACAGAGATACATTTTGTTCTAAGGTGAAAACTTGCGTATGACTAATGACAAGTCATGACATGGTGAAAAAATATTGTGTGCCCATAAAACGCGTTACTGTGACAACAAAACATTGTGCAAACCAGACTAGCGAAGGCCTACTGAATAATAACTGCCAATAACTGTGTGCGTTCTTTCCCACAGCAGGAAAAATGCCCATAAGGATAGTAGACTGTTTGTGAACTTGTTGCGTGTTTGCTGGAGCACTGCAAGAAGATATCACACGGGCGAGCTGATATACAACGCGCATCCGGCTACTTCAGCCATGCAGCGGCCGCAGCAACCCGTAGCAGACCCGACAGCCACACGCCTCTCCGCGCCGTAGCTGTCAACACCGGGGGCGGTGACCTACACGGAGCCGACGCGCCGCGCCGAGCGCCGCTCAACAATCACTCCGCACCGCTCACCAACTACAGCATTATTGACATATTCCAAAATATTTACATAAACTGCATAACATGTCAATGAACTCGGTTTTTGACAAACATTGAACACTTATTATGTATACCCGTAAACTGACGAGAGAAAATGAACACTAACAAGTGTAGGAGATGGATTTGTAACACGTAGGTAGTGAGAACATCATGAAAAGTGACGTTGTACTAAATGATTTCAAAAAACTAAATGATATATCCTAGGACAAGTGACCTTGCAGTATATCGCAAAAATGATAATTACGAGTTGTTAAACACACACAACAAACTTTCGTTGAACTGTATGTGACTGTGATATTATGTAACCGTTGACGACAAACTGCTAAATCATTTCAAAAGAATTACTGTTAAAGAGACAAGATTAATCATGAACCAACTGGGATGGCTGGGCTCCGGCACAGTTTTGCCCAGGTTTCCTGTCTGCCTTCGCCCAAATGGGGGAGCCATGAACATATATAACCCTGGGACTAATTAAGAGAGCCATTCCATAAAAAAAAAACAGATTTGTAAAGAACGTTACTGGCACCATTGTGTCAAAGTATAGAAACTCTTTGCCAAATGCTGCCAGGGGGCAATGTAACGTTCCCTGGCAGCACACACACTATTAATAAAATGAAATGTCACACAGAATTGCTGAACTCGAGCGTGCACATTTGCAAATGCTTAACAACAACTGTGGCACGGCTGTTAGGAACGTGTGCGGTAATGAGAACACTACGTACAGTTCATACCAACAAAAAAGCAATTCGTATGTACTGTAATTGTTTAACAAAAAATATTATTTAATTTTGTGTAAAGGACGTTGGTTATTATTGTAATATTTTCTGTAATAATATTCTCGATGTATTTCTGATTGTAATATTTCTATACTCGTAATTACGAAATATGTTAATATTTGCGATGAAAAAATGTAAAATATAGCCACAGAGGAAAGTAATGTTGTAAGGTTACAAAGAGATATTCATTATCAGCAATACTATAAAAAGCACCACATAATGTGCATTCTTTGTCGTATTCCTCGAGAGCTGAGAAAGAGAGGAACCTGTGACGTAGCATTATATGAATGAGTAGACTTCTTTTGTCTGTATCTATCTTTAGCCGCCATCAGAGGAGAAATTATAAAGGTGTGTAATTTTAATTATTGTTATGGTCTAAATACATTATAATTTATCAAAATTGTGTATTACTAATGTAAATTAGCTTGCCCATGTCATCTATAATATTCCTTTAAAGAATTTTCAGCACTTTTAGCGATTATCGTTGGTGTTGCTGGGCTGTACCGCGACCGACAGATTTGCAGCGGCGGCACATTTAAAAAATTGTTCCGCTATAAAATTAACCAAACCCGTAAATCGGGAGCAGGTAAAATTAGCAGTGAATTACAAAATATTTTTCTTTTACAGCGATCCTGAGGCTGACTGAATTTATTACTGGTTTTACATTTGTGCATTCATAGGCGGATAATTAACGTTGAAGTTGTTAATCTGTTGGTTCTTTCAATTTTTAAAGCAAATAACTTAAACGTATAGTGAAGTGTGTTTTGTCAATGATAAATAAACGTTCAGGTCGGCTTGGCAATATTTAACCATTTTATGCTAACAGAGACAGTCTTGTGTTCCATAGCTAACGCCGGGAAAGAATTCAGTAAATATTTAAAAAACCACTGCATTTAGAAAATGTGTGCCAAGGCCGAAATACGTAAAAAATTTAATTTAAGTACTTTTCAAAGTCATAAATGTTATTAATCAGTTAGTTTGAATTTACCAGCAGGAGAGGGTTGCTAAATTTCACGTAATTTTAAATGTGCTTAATTCTGTCTAAATGAATTTTTATTACCACACGTAAATAAGGGGTTCTACAACAAAGTTCGTACTGAAAGAGTAAATAACAAAACTATTTAAAGCCATTTCTTCCCCATTTTCATCCATTCATTCTTACATAATAAAAATTTTTTTTCTCATTAAAATCGCCATAATATTGTGCAAGAGAAGAAGTTAGATTCAGGCAACAAATAAGGTTAATGACAGTATGGTCGATCTCCTCCCCGTTTTTCACATGAACTAGTACTCTTTTTCTGATGATCTCGGGTCCACGGGAAGGGAAATCTTTCCATTTATCGTAGCCGTCAATACAAAATTATTACCGACCACATGCTTTGCAAAATATATCGCTGACGTTCCTACTTCTGGCAACTTTTCTGCATAGATTTCAGTGGCCGCCTGTCCTGTCTCACAAGTGAGGTACATTTTTGGCTTTATGGTTCAAATGGCTCTGAGCACTACGGGACTCAACATCTTTGGCTTTATGGTTATATCATCCTTCTATTACAGTACATCCTTAGGTACTTCCTACCGCTTTCCAAATTCTTCACTGTTCTTATTCCATTGATATAGTTTGCTAGCAACAACCTATTCCTCAAGTATATCTTCTTTATACTTTAACAAAATTAGTTGAAAATAATTTATTTCTTGTTGTTTTACATGGTTTCAGGACAAGCTTCTTTCGGTATTTGTGCCATTTTCAAGTGTTTCTGTTGACATTACAATTGTAAAGCATTTCATTCTACGTGTATGTAACAGTACTATGTGATTTTGATCTTATATTACACTTACGTCTAGATGGAGCAACGTCCATAAAACATCTTTTATTTACTGCGTTGTTAATATAGGTCTATTTCTATGGAAATTTTGTGTTTCTTTTTTCAGATGTCAAATGACATTTCGTTCCACTGATGCATTTTGTTCACAAGTAAATTATACCTTAGGTGGTCAGAGATATTTCTTGCCAGAGATAGTTTGCATTATGGTATGTTTATGTGTCACCCACAGACATACATTACCAGACTGGCAAACACATAGCTGTTACTGAAGCCTGACGTAACTCACTTTTAGTGAGGTAAGATGGCGGCGTCAGAGAGTTTGTGTGTGGTACTCACACAATTTTCTGAAACGAAATGGTGTTGTAAGCGTTACGAGGTGGCTTAAAGAATTTTGCATACTAGTTGAGTTTAACACATACAATGTAGAGTCGTGTACGAGAAGACCATCAATTAAAATATATGCACATTTAAAGCAGACTGTAGTTTTCATAAGTACACTCAAATGAATAGACACTTTTTATCAACGACGAATAGCACCATTTACTTATAGGAGCACTTTCATAACGAGCATACTATTGCAAGAAAACCCGAAGTTAATCAAAACTGTTTAAAAGCACGTAATTAAGCTGCACCAATATTAGATTATTAACCCCCCCCCCTAAAACAGACAAACTATTTAAATACTGCCGGTATTGTGGATAAGACAAACTGTCATGTAATTATGTAGGCTTACATATAGTGCAAAAGCAAAAATACGTAAGATGTATGTAGTTATGCTTGCATTGATATATGTTTCTATCCTTGTTATCTTCCGTCTGCTGTACAAAAAACTACAGCCAAACACGACGCATACGTTGACTATTATTTAAAAATTCTAAAGGTAACGTAATTGTTTCAGTTTATTCCTATTTCTTACGAGTGTTTTATTGTTAAATAAACAGCTGTTTACAAATTCTTTGCGCTCGCAGCCATATTGCTATTCTAAACTACTGTCCTCAGTGACACCAATGATACTGTACACTGTATTGCCGGTCTAGTAATGTATGTCTGTGGTATGATCTTAATGTTGTCTATATCTTTTATTTATCGTGTTCTGTTCATCCCTTTTCTTTTTCTATTATGTATTTAAATTTTTCCAGATAATTTTTGTCTGAGGTCCATTTAATCGTTTAGGATGTCATTTGGATATCTATTTATATGTGTATAAATTTCCAATTATTCCAAAATGTTCATAGTTTCACCTTTTGGTATCCTACGTAGATCCTCAAAGCCTTTTCGACTGTGTTCACTCTGCGATTTTTATTTCTCAAGTGTAGCGAAAAACTTGATTGGTTGTTTTCGGTGTCTCTCGTGTATTCTTTAAATCGCATACCAAAACTTTGTCCTGTTTGTCCGATGAAAGCAATCGTCACAGAAATTTTCTGATACATCTGGATTAGAAAGATGGGGACGTCTGTTTTTCCAGATCTCAGCTTTGTTTGCAAGTTTAGATAGTTCGTAATACTAGTTGTACTTTCGTATTCTATAACAATTTGTTTATTTCGTGTGATATGTTGTCTGTGTGTATTGTTGGTGTTTATAAGGGTTTTGGATTTGGTATTGTCATATATTTTCAGGGTTATGTCCGTATGTATGTTATCTGCTTTATATTTAGTATGATCTTGATAGATTTTGAGTACCATATCTGTGTTGAAATTATTTTTTGTGCTATGTACTGTAGTGTTGTAATTTAATTTTGTAAATGCACAGAGAAGATCTCATTATGAATTTATGTAAGCCGCGGGCTCAGCGGGGAAGAAGTCCTCAGGTATAAGTTAACATAGTTTGTTATTTCCCTTTCGCCAGTCAGCTCCTTTAGCCTTCCTTGCTTCGTCCGTCTTATGCAGTTTTGCTCTGTAGCCAATATTCTGGTCAACTTCTGTACTGTATTCATTAGGCCCCTGAAGTTCAGAAGGCTGTCATTTTTTATTGATTATTTTTTCATATTTTCTTAGTTTTCGTTCCCTTTAAAAATTTTCCTATGCTAAGATTATGTTCTTTTTTTATTTAAAGTACCCTAAATTATCCTTCCTTTCAGCTATACGAACAATGTCATTTGCAAACATTAATTTTGTCGATTTTTGTTCCACAGAAGTTATCTTGTCTGAATCTCAAGTAAGCAAAGTTCAGAAAGCATTGAAAATATGATATATATTATTCTAGGCGGCTTTCTAGGACCATGAAATGTACACTCCTGATCATTAAAATTTCAGTCAGTACCAAGAAGGATAGCAAATAACGTGAACCTATTTACTGTGCATATACAGTACAATAGGAAGAAAACAGGATTAAATTTGTAGGCAGTTTTTTGGGGATATACACGGTACGAAATTGAGTAGACAGAGCTGTCACTCCTGGCAGCAACAATGACTCTAACCCAGACAGCTGAGTTTGGACGATAGGTAGACGTTCGTAATTTCATGCTGCTTTAAGCCTTTGCCAGAGTTTATCATTTTAATGGTTGCCGAGTGGTGGTGTGACAGTCTTTCGGAAGCAAATGACCAGATATCTAGAAAACATGCTGGCCAGGGTACAGTCGAACACCACCTATATCCTGGTAGGTCAGGACAACAAGCGCACTATGAGGTCTTGAGTTAATTTGTTGAATGATAACGTCATGGAGACTTCGAAGATAGGGCACACCCATGTGCCTTAACATTTCATAAAAACAATGGCTGCTGGCCATGCGAACCAGAGGTGATTGTGTTGTGTTCCCAATGGCAGCCCACACCATCGCACCAACCGCTGGGCCCGCGTGACTGGGATGTATGCAGTCTGGCAACGTTCTTGCTACTCAGAGCCTCTACACGCAGTTACGTTCGACATGAGGCTGTATGCAGAACCGGGAATCGTCTGAAAAAACTACGTGGGCGCACTTCTGTGTCCAGTGTCTCGTTGGGTGCATCAAGTTGTCACGCTAAGCAATTCCAAGTCCAAGCATGTAGTACACTTCGTGTCAGTTCGACGTTGATAACACGCCCCTTCAAGGTGTGGCCGTTTTATTAGCCAACAGTGTAATTCCGGCTGCACAATAGTTCCCATATTTGCAAGTTCGTGGTCTCTTCAGCAAAATGAAAAAAAAAAAAACGCTTACTTGTTAATTGGATGGTGTATCTGTTTCACGGATTATTTATCACAATACATTGTTCTGCAATATTTAACCTTCCTAGTCCTACTGGTGTCAATCTGAGCCCACGAACACTTTGGAAATATAATCTCCCTCGTTTTCAAAACTATTATTCACAAAACATATGACTTTCTCCCTCTGAATCAACTGTATCCAATGACGTTTTGCTCAGTTTTATGTTTACAACACATTCAATTTTATTCACGGTTTTTTGCACTGATTGACCTCAATCTAAATTTCTTTTTGTTTCTTGAATGTAATATTTATGAAAATAGAATCGCTGCTGTTACTTTGGACAAATTTAATGTGTTTTATGCCAGTTTATTAAAATAGTGCGAATATATTCAGTGTAAATTAATTGGGGTCTATATGACCCCAGTAGTAATCAGTGAGACAAAAAAATTCCTATCCTGGCAGAGGGAGGGTTATGGATGAGGTAGATAAAGTAACATAACATTTTAGCTAACCGGTGGAAATAAATGCAAGTGGAAGGATGTTGCCAGAGGTCTCCCAGTCGCGCACAGAAAGCTGGACGTCACATGCTGGAGGTCAGCATGAGTATAGCGCCAAATGGGGCTGGCCCCGAGACACCAGGCAGTTGAAGGAGCGGGAAAACACTGTGTGTGTGTGTGTGTGTGTGTGTGTGTGTGTGTGTGTGTGTGCGTGTGAATCAGCGATCAGATACGGTACACTATGATGGTATTCTTCAGTACAGAATCGCTCACAGATAACATTTGGATGACTCACTTTGGGAAGAACCATTCGGAAACTGGAAGACGATGAAGTGCGATGACCGTAGCCTAGGAGCTCGGTATTGCTCACAGCATGGTTTCACATGCATGGGGAGCGTTTCGAACCACGGCTACTGCTGTCTGAAGATGCGCAAGTGTTTGACTACAGGCAACTACAGCAACAGATGACCGACGCATTGTGCAGGAGGCAAGAAGGGACTCAGCTCAAACAGCGGGTGTATTTGCAACCATATTTAACAGGACTGGAAGGCATGCAATCTAACGCTCCACTGCAGCACGGCAACTGCAAGAGAGTGGTCTCTTTGCCCAACGACGAGTACGTTGTGTTCCGTTGACAGCTGCACATCGGCTGACCCTCTTTCGAAGGTGTCGATAGTATAGGGACTGCATCAACGAGGAACGAGATCGCGTGCTCTTTTCGGATGACAGCGATTCAGTCTGAGTAGTGATTCTAGATTACCCACATATGGCGAGAGGTGGGAGTACACAATGCATGCAAGATCGTTTTGGTGGTACTGGTGTTATGGTGTGGGGAGGCATAATGTTACGTGAGTGTGTAGTGACCACCAAATTTCTGAATACGGAACACTCACTAGTCAACGCTATTGCGACACTGGACTCAGTAATGATACATGTATGCATATCGATTATCGTTACCTCAAAAACAATGTTTGTTTCGCGAGTTGGCAAAGCGTATTTAGTGCAGACGATGTCCAAAAGTGAGTGCCACAATTATGCGTAAGCATATGCCATCTAGTGGCTATAGTATGAATTAAAACAGGGGGTACATCACATGCTAAGAAAGTTGCTGTCAACTCGCGACAAAAATATGAAGTAGTATAAGACATTCTTTTCTGTGTTGTATACAATGCGTCTCAAATCAAACTGAAACAGCTGACACAAATGATTATGTTGAAATAGGGAACCAATGGTCAGATGTGCGTGTTTATTGTGTTATGGTCACACACAGCATACATCTCATAACAGCAATGTATCTCAGAGTAATTGTTCAGAGCCATCAATGCATGTATTGCAGTGGCGCCTGCGGTTCTGCCACACCCTAGCAAAGATCCTGGGTTTCTGTTGTACTCTGAAACAGGTACCAGGTGATAACAAATAGTGTACACCCCTGACCAACAAACGGATGTACTGTACACAACTTAGCTCTTAGCTTATGTGTCATGTGACAACTGTATTCATTACACCAGCACATTAACCTATCCCACATGCATACCACTACACCTGGTGTCAGTTGTCCATTGCATGAGATAGGTTGTGATGTGTCCAAGGAGACGTGTGTTACTGTGTACAGTGTGTGTCATATAGGCAATGATGGAATGTTACTTGTCAAGAGAGTTGGCAGACACGTATTTACCGTACTGTGTGACAGGCTGAAGTGCCCATACAGCAACTCAAATGTAGAGATAACGCAATTCCCAACAGGCATCATCCTAATTCGAAGAAGTTTATATCCATGAATACCAGCTTATGAGAGATGGGGTTGTTCACACCACAGAGAGCCGCCCAAGGTTCCTGCTGAAGACATATCCAAACACTGGACTTTGAGGAGTTGGTATTGGATTGTGTGGCTGACCAACCAGCAATAACGAACTGTCAATTTACCTGTCAAATGCACACTTCAAAGGCTACAGTGTGCAGAACACTGGTAGAACATATGTTACACCCTTATCATAAAGAATGTGGCCAAGCACTGGGACCAACGGATTCTGAGCCGCACTTTCACTTCTATCAATGGATTATCAATCACAATGCTATAATGCGAACTTCATACAGTTTGTATTGTTCACAGATGAGGCCTCATTCACTTGTGATGATGTTTTCAACTGCCACAACTGCCATGTCTGTAGTGAGGGCAGTCACCACACCATCCACATCAGTGATCTGCAGCACGATTCTCCGTCAATCTATGGGCAGGCGTTGCCCAAGATCACCTAACAGGATATGATTTGCTGTCTCCCTGTTTGAACCACGTCCCTGGTATTACTGAGAGATGTGGTGGCACAGTTGTTGAAGACCATACCTCTTGTTGTCCACAAAAGGATGTGGTTTCAATACGATGGTGCGCCAGCCCACTTCAGTGTTAATGTCCTTGAGCAGCGGAACAACACATACACTTATCACTGGATTGAAAGGAGAGCTCCTGTCTCATGACCCGTGCGATCGCTAGATCTCACGCTTCTGCATAATTAACTCTGACCTTAAGTCAAGACCGGCAATGGCCTTGCCACAGTGGATACACCAGTTCCCGTGAGATCACCAAAGTTAAGTGCTGTCGAGTGTGGCCGGTACTTGGATTGGTGACCATCCAGACCACCATGTGCTGTTGCCATTTTTCGGGGTGCACCCAGCCTCGTAATGCCAACTGAGGAGCTACTCGACCGAATAGTAGCGGCTCCGGTCAAAGAAAACCATCATAACGACCGGGAGAGTGGTGTGCTGTCCACACGCCCCTTCTATCCACATCCTCAGCTGAGGATGCACGGCGGTCAGATGGTCCCGGTGGGCCACCTGTGGCCTGAAGATGGAGTGCTTAAGTCAAGACGCTGGTATGCTAGGGTCCAAGCTGCCTATCTCCTGGTACAACAGACATCACTGACGTTTGAGAGAGTGTGACGTAAGTAAGGTGAAGCACTGCAGGACAAAGGACGCTATGCAAGCCAGCCTTTTTCATTAGTCTTAGTGAGTCTTGCGTATGAAGTCGTTCTTTACAAGTGATAGAAACATGTCTGTTTTTAAGATCCACAGTGGAAAGTCACTCATGTAAAAGTGGTGGGCAGACTGTGTAGCGCCTAGAAAAACTGTTTTAATAGTGCTACTTGTGAAAAAGAAGTATGTTTAATGGCTGCACAACAAATTGGATTAATTGCGGTTCTGTACTTGCATATAATGAGAAGCCAGTACTACAACAATGATATGGACTTCGAAAGAGTGCACCATGCATGCATTAAGACTGGTGGGCGTCACTTTGAACGAATGTTATGAGGTATGTTGTTGTTATGTGGTCTACACTGTGTATGTTCATATCACAATAAATGTGCATTTCCGAGCATTGATTCCGCACCTCAGTATAATCAGTTGTGGACCTACTGTCACCTGTTTCAGTTTGGCCCAAAAGGTTTGAGATACACTGTATAACATGCATTAATATTGATATTTTATTATATGTAAAACAAAGAAGTAAATAGTACTGTAAAAGGCATTATGTATTTAAAGAGAGGGAAATGGCTAGGATTAACTGGATGTAACGTAAGTAAGGTGAAGCACTGCAGGACAAAGTACGCTATGCAAGCCAGCCTTTTTCATTAGTCTTAGTGAGTCTTGCGTATGAAGTCGTTCTTTACAAGTGATAGAAACATGTCTGTTTTTAAGATCCACAGTGGAAAGTCACTCATGTAAAAGTGGTGGGCAGACTGTGTAGCGCCTAGAAAAACTGTTTTAATAGTGCTACTTGTGAAAAAGAAGTATGTTTAATGGCTGAACAACAAAGTGGATTAATTGCGGTTCTGTACTTGCATATAATGAGAAGCCAGTACTACAACAATGATATGGACATCGAAAGGCTTCTAATGGATGCTGGCTGATGTTTCATGTTAACTGTTCAGCAGCTTGTATGTGGTGCAAGCTATCTTCAAGAGCTATAAGTACGACTGCTACAGCTGTTTGGAACTTTACATAGCATTTTCGACGGAGGCAACCTTAAAGCTCATTACAGCAACTGAACGTCAAAGTATTTTTATTATGAGCTTTATTAAAAATTGTGAATAAGTTGGGTAGCAGCCGTTACTGAAAGATAAGTTGTGAGCCAAGAACTCCGCTACATCTGTTTGGAACTTTACTTAGCATTTTAGAAGGAGGCAAACTTAAAGCTCATTACAGCAACTGAACACCTAAGCATTCTTATTATGAGAGTTATTAAAAATTGTGAATAAGTTGGGTAGCAGCCATTACTGAACATTAAGTTGTGAGCCAAGAACTCCAGTGTGATAAATAAATTTTTAAATAATTACTGCATTATTAACGGTATAGCCTGTCATGTGTTTTTATTCACAAAGTGTGAGTGATTTCATACTTGTGTTCCTCATTAGCTAACATCATTTCCCATATTCAACATTTACTAGAGCAACGGAAAAGCAATTTCTATCGTCATAAGATTATCAGGAAACATAATTCTGAAGATTTAGCTTCCTTCATATAAAACATCTGGGTGTTAACTCTTCTACGAAGTTGACATCAAAAAATATTGTGCCAAATTCTATATTAAAAAGCATCGGCATTGTTTTGAATAAAATAAGTGAAAAAGTACATCTTCTTGCAAGTGACAAAATTCAAGTGTTTTTCAAGTATCAAAGAAAATTATAAAAATCACGTTCACTTTTTTATCATTATCATTTCATTACGATAAAGTAAAGTTTTGCCTAGTTTTGCACAATGTAACAGCTTATAAATAAACGTGTTGCAAGTTTATGATTAAAACGCCAACCAAACTTCTGAATATTACTTACAGTGTCTGTTGAAGTGTTTTTCATGTCATCATGGTTTATGTAATTAAATACAGGCAGATTCAAGTATTATGTGTTTAAATTATTAAATACATGGTGTTTCAAAAAGAACTTTACAACTTTAAAAATTCATATAAATTTATTGAAAGAAGATATAGAGCTGGGTCTTGTGTTATTTTCTAGGAAAACACATCAAGTTTTTTTTTACCTTGATCTAAAGACGCTGTGTATGGCTTCCGTTGGTTATCCTGCACACATCCCATCAGAAGTCAATTTCTTTCCAAACTAGATGAAGCATTGCAAGTGTAACTTGCTCAGTGGTGGAGTAAATTCTTGCTCTAAGTTTGGATAGAGAAGCCAGCTCAGGGGGTACAAACATGATATCCTTGATGAATCCACAGAAAAAAATCGAGTGGTGTCAGGTCTGGGGAACATGGGGACCATGCAATTGGAAGATCATGTCCAATCCACTGACCTGGAAAGCGATCACTGAGAAAATCCAAGACATCAGCCAGGTAGTGGGGTGATGCACTATCTTGCATGAAGTAAACATTTCGTTCTTGGTTATCGTCATCGATCTGTCGTATCAAAAATTGTTGTAACATATCCAGGTACACTATACTGTTGATGGTTCTCTCAAGGAAAAAAAAGAGCCATACACTTTGTTCTTGCTCAGTGCACAAAAAACGTTCAGTTTAGGGCTCTCACGAACATGCTGCCAAGTTTGATGTGGATTTTCACTACCTCAAATCCTACAGTTATGTGTGTTAACCTTACCACTTAAGTGAAAAGTCGACTCATCAGAAAAGATGATTTTGTTCAAGAAATGCTCATCCTCATGTAATCGATTTAACATATCTACACAGAAGTTCTTGAGAGTAATTTTATCAGTGTTTTTTCTCACTTGTACAATCGTCAGTCTGTACAGATTCAAATGGGAACAGTTTCTCAACACACGCCAAACAGTTGTATAGGGGATTTGCAGTTCGCGAGATGCATGCCAGGTCGATTTCATAGGGCTGTTGAGAAAAGGTTGTCTCACTCACTGAACGACATCGTCAGATGTGCTTCCCATGTCTTACCGAGCACCCTGTTTCTACAAAACATTTATGCCACTCATAAATTGTAGGCCTACTAGGAGCATCATTAGTGTGCTTGGTACGCAAATTACACTGAACTGTTGTGGCCAACTTCGATTCTTCAAACCAAAACACACAGCTAGCACGCTCGGGTCCAGTGAAGGTAGCCATCTTTAAGGCAACTGCCGCTAGCGCTACTAACGGTGCGATTCGGCACTATCCAACTACGCGAGACAAAACGTGATGTAATTCCCTACAAATTGACACTACAATCAGCTCTGTGGGTACTATGAATTGATGTATATGAATTTTCAAAAGTGTAATGTTCTTTCTGAATCGCCCTGTAGGTCCAACAGTGAGCTCAAAGTGATGAGACAGTTAATAGCTCAGAGAGTATTTCTTCCTCTACGCAACCACAAATTCCAATTAAGTATTTGTATTCGTGTGGTAGTCATGTAACGGAATGCGATGTAGTAAAAAGTTGCTGAGCAACTACTGAGCGCGATGGTTAACATACCAAAGTCCGACGCTGCGAGGTCAAGTGCAGGTCATTCCTAGTTAGCAAAGGACTAATAATACAAAACGAACAGTAGCATCGCAGCTTCTTCCCCGTGTGCGTCTTTAAAGGGATGCATTCAGCCCTGACTTCGTTTTATGGATGACACTGCACGACCGCATCTAACAGCGCAGGTAAAGGAGCTCTTTGACTGGCCTGCTCGTTCCACCTGACTTACATCACATGGAGTATGTGTGGGAAGCGTTCGGGAGGCGTACTGCAACACCTCCACATGCACCAGCGAACATCCAGCAGTTGTCAGCCGCACTAGTGGGGGCATGGAATGCCCTACCACAATGACTCCTTGTCAACTTTGTGGTCAGCATGGGGGGCGGGGGAGAGGAGGGGTTACGTCGCAGAGATTGCGTGGCCGTCCGTGGTGATCACACACCCTATTAAAATGTGCAAGATCCTTGAAAAACGCCATGGGGGAGAAGGAGCCTAACATCCTCATCTTCCAGACAGGTCACCGTCAACGCCATGACATGTCCCGTTCCTCTGTCCGAGAGACACTGTGAAAATTTATTTCAGCACGTGACAAGCGCACAGTATGGTAACAGAAACCCAGGTCGCAGCCTTAGGCGATCTGTTTGTTCCTCGCCAGTCTCATTCGCGTCTTCTGTCACACTGCTGGACCACCCCATAATGTTATTAAATGCATTGTTTCCATCTTTCCGGTCTTGTCTTTTGGAGCAACAGCTGTTAACAATCCAAGCACAAGCTCGGATAGGATATGTACTTAGGAATAATATCTGCCGCATCCTTTTCAAAGGTACCATTGCGCCATTTTTCTGATCGATTCATGAAAGTATGAAAAACCTGTCAGGTTGGAGAGTGCAGTATCTCAGCCACCGACTCCATTGCCTCGGTAATCTTCTGCATCCAGAATTCAGTCATTTCCCGACGTCTTCTCATTTCCCTATTGTACACTCAGTTTTCTCTTCTACGATTTCCAGTTGCTAACAGTTTACAATCATGATAAGCTTTCGCAGAACTCACGTCTTTGTCTTTTTTTCTTTCACCACTAAGGTGGATTATTGCACTAATAATTTTCCTTGTCCTTTTGCCTGCGGCTTTTTCTATATCTATAACAGGTCCTCTGGCAAAGTTAACCAAGTAGCATGTAAATTGTCACATTTTTGCTCTAGAAACCATACGTCAGTAACTCCTCAGATTTTTATCCACCCGAGTAAGGTGGAACTATCTCTGACAATTAGCTGGAAGTGTCACAATAACTTTTAGTGTTTAAGCATTGTGGAGCAGCTTCCCTATTATTCGTATAGGCATGTTCCTCATTATTTTCATTAGCACAATTGGATTTTGCTGACTGGTGCTAGCGTTGTGGAAGACTGAAATTATAAATAAAGTTGGACAAATAATTAAAAAAAATTGTTGAAACGACACAACACACTGTGTCAACATTGTCAGGTAAGATCTTATAAAACATAGCGGCAAAGGTATAAAGTAGCTTTGTTTGACAGTTTAATTTGCTGTCTTCTTTTTGAAGGATGATCACTAGAGAGATGTCGATGCGAAAAACTGGGAGAGACCGTTACCGAGCAGTGAGACTAACAACAACAACAACACGTTATCTTATACGTAGCTCATATTATAATTTTTGTCACAAACTCCAGTTCAAACAAAACCGCCATGAACATAAAACACAAAGAGAAAAATCCCAGGGAATGAAATTCTGCGAAGATGCTAGATCTCTAAGTGTTCCGCCATGTTGTACAGTTAAAATAATTACAGTGAATTAGGTGAAAAATGTAGCTACCATACATACAGTAAGAGCTATTTGGTGCGTTAGAAACGAGATACAGAGGAGAAACTTTTTATGGTTATGTACGCGTGACACTTTCTCTGAACGCCTGAAGTCTCCCGCAATGCTGCTAAAGAGAAAGAGCCAAGATGTGTATCTTGTGCGTCGAAAAGGAATAACGAGCTAGCCTCGTGTTCCACAACGCTGGAAAATCGTTAGTAAACGACAACTGACCACAAAAATGGCCACCTTTTAATTTGGAGAAGGTCTATTTTTTTCGACAACATAAAACGCTGAAGCGTCTTTTGGTATTAACACACGATAAAATTTTACAAAACTGTGTACGCGGGATTATAATTCTTAGCTCACTCACTAAAACTATTCGCATTTACCGAGATAAAAGCACGCCAAAAAGGTAGCAACCTATAATCGACAATGGCGGCGATTGGATTAAGTTATGGAACTGACTGTACATCTACAAACACACACACACACACACACACACACACACACACACGGGCGCGCAACTGTACTGTGCATGGCGGAGGGCCCTTGCTCACACTTAATACCCCTTTCAGGGCTCTGTTTCAGTATACAGAACAAAATCTGGAAGTCGGTGCAACGACACGTCTTTATTGGCATCGGCATTTCATTCAGTGTATGCAGACGTCGCTAAACAGTTTGTAAAGTCAGAGTCAGAGGATCGAGAACCAATAGTCAATATAACTGCATTCGCCGATGTTTCTGTAGCTTGTTGGATAAGTAATGCTTTTGAGTCTTTTCGTGGTGATAACAATTTACTAGGTCAAGGGAAGATGTTTCTCGGCCTGACAGGTAAAGAGTATCTTTAGGTAAAATGCAGTCATTTTCTGACATAAATACCTTCAAGATAAGTGCACTTAGTCCAAAGGTTTTACACTCAATAATTTCAGTTTCAAACATACGATTCTGGAAGGTCTGTGGAGTAAACACTTAAACTACCGAAACTTTTTCGGAGGACCCAAAAAATTTTCCTGTCAAGAACTCTTTTTAAGATGTGAGAACAGATTGTATTCAGGGGTGGTTGGGGCGGGGATGCAATCTAGTGAACAGAGAAGGTGTATCACTATGTGCTTCAAATCCGTTAAGAAGCTATCTGGTTCGAACGTTGCACACTGGGTGCTTCAAGAGGTTAATGACCCGAAACATCGCAGCCGCCTCAGTACAGCGCGAAAACAAGACAATGGGGTGTCCACGATGGACTGGCCTCCAATGTCTCCGGATGCAAATACACTATGTGATCAAAAGTATCCGGACACCACCAAAAACGTACGTTTTTCATATTAGGTGCACTGTGCTGCCATCTACTGCCAGGTACTCCATATCAACGACCTCATTAGTCATTAGACATCGTGAGAGAGCAGAATGGGGCGTTCCGAGGAACTCACGGACTTCGAACGTGGTCAGATGACTGGGTGTCACTTGTGTCATACGTCTGTACGCGAGATTTCCACACTCTTAAACATCGCAATGTCCACTGTTTCCGATGTGACAGTGAAGTGGAAACGTGAAGGCACACGTACAGCACAAAAGCGTACAGGCCGACCTCGACTGTTGATTGTACTGTGTCATAGGCAGCCATCTATCCAGACTATCACACAGGAATTCCAAAGTGCATCAAGATCCGCTGCAAGTACTATGACCGTTAGGCGGGAGGTGAGAAAACTTGGATTTCATGGTCGAGCGGCTGCTCATAAGCCTCACATCACGCCGGTAAGTGCCAAACGACGCCTCGCTTGGTGTAAGGAACGTAAACATTGAAAAATTGAACAATGGAAAAACGTTGTGTGGAGTGACGAATCACGGTACACAATGTGTCGATGCGATGGCAGGGTGTGCTTACGGCGAATGCCCGGTGAACGTCATCTGCCAGCGTGTGTAGTGCCAACAGTGAAATTCGGAGGCTGTGGTGTTATAGTGTGGTCGTGTTTTTCATGGAGGGGGCTTACACCCCTTGTGGTTTTTCGTGGCACTATCAATGCACAGGCCTACATTGATGTTTTAAGCACCTTCTTGCTTCCCACTGTTGAAGAGCAATTCGGGGATGGCGATTGCATCTTTCAACACTATAGAATACCCGTTCATAATGTACGGCCTGTGGCGGAGTGGTCACACGACAATAACACGCCTGTAATGCACTGGCGCGCACAGAGTCCTGAACAGAATCCTATGGAACACCTTTGGGATGTTTTGGAACGCCGACTTCGTGCCAGGCCTCACAGACCGACATCGATACCTCTCCTCAGTGCAGCACTCCTTGAAGAATGGGCTGCCATTTCCCAAGAAACCTTCCAGCATCTGACTGAAAGTATGCCTGCGAGAGTGGAGGCTGTCATCAAAGCTAAGGATGGGCCATCGCCATACTGAATTCCAGCATTACCGATGGAGGGCGCCACGAACTTGTAAGTCATTTTCAGCCAGGTGTCCGGATACTTTTGATCACATAGTGTATAACAACCTCTTTGGGCTGGTGCTCCGTCCCGTTAGTGATTTTTTTAGTTTCTTAAGGAGGATCGTTTCCGTAGCATTTGGAGACTTACCTTCTATCCGACGTTTATTCTTTTACCATTTAGAATGTAACCAACAAGAAGAACCCTTTTCCATTTTAGAAAACACTGGTCATAATATTTCCGTAAGATATATCGATTTCGCGTCTTTTGATTCGGAGCTACCAGCTCGTTCGTTTCTGAGATGAAACTGTGACCCACACCTCATTCACAGCATGAAATCGGCGCAAAAAAATCTCGTATTCTTTTTGAAACTTTCAACACATTGCCGGCAAATTATTTTCGTACTTCTTTGATTAGCATTCACACATCTTGCACAAAGCTCTCTCACAATTAATTCTTCGTGTACAATATACCACAGACTTTCTCATGATAAGACTATAGTGTCAGGATTTACCTGTACCTGTATTCGCCGATTGTCGAATACCGTATTCTGCACTTCATCGATGTTCTCATGTGTGATTGTAGTTTTGGTTCAGCCAGCTCAAAACAACAAATTTCATCACGGAAGCAAACACCCACAACACAATTTTTTTTAAAGAGCCATATTCTATTAACGATTCATGATTGTTTCCAGATAACCTGCCGTTGTTTAACGTTTACGTGATCCAGCTGTTATCTATTGTACTAAAGGTTACCACCGGTGACAGAATGGTGTAGTAGCTGCAGTCACTGAATATAACAACCGTCATTTACATAAAGATTATAAACATAACTAATTGTACTGCGAAAACAGCGTGTTCTTGTGTATAACGTCATAAGACGTCATGGCTGACCACACATGGCTGCCCATCAACCGTAGAGAGCGCTATGTTTCTGGAAGCACATGGTTGAATTCCGCGGCTTTCTTCGGCCCTCAGAATATCACATGATGCAGCAACAAAACGGTCTCGGTTCTGTTTCGAAGATACAGGACATTGTCAATAAACATTACCGAAAAACCTAAAGCGGATGTTAATTCATATCGATGGTCATTTAATGATTCCGCAAAAGTGTACATTATTAATAAACAACATGTGTGAAATTAGTAGATGATATAGACAATAATCAGTGCGTTTCATATTATCCGTCTTATCGCTAAGACACTTATCGTTGGTGATTAACGGTAAAGAGCAATACATTCGTCACGAGCTGGTCCCTGATCGATAATCTTCCGATTCTGGTAATGAATCGTATTCTACGCAAATTGTAGCATGAATCAATAACTCAACTTCTCAAAAATGTACTGGACAACATATTAAGGTACTTCAGTTGACTGAAGAACGAAAAATTAGAGAGTTTTATCTGTGCACCACACTACAACTCTGTAGCACAGAAATTTTTTTGGTCTACCGCAATATGAAACAGAATGTCCAATCTTTGACAATGAAGTGTTCAAACAGTACCAAAAACTCTCAGCATCTCATATCATTGCCCACCGAAGCGTAGTTGACTTACGCAAGAGCTTATAGCGACGTTGGTAACAGGATCACTCACTAACATACCACACGCTGGCGAGTGAACAGTAGAAACTTTCTCCGGATGTGACGAGCTAGGACGCGTAGAAAGCGAACGCATGCAAATGCGAATTCCGTTCCTCGTGTCAGCTGATGGAACGACCGGCGAAGATAGTGAACGACAGGTAGATGAGAGTGCCTCCTCGAAACAAATCGGATGAACAGAACTTTGCACTTGTGTGACGCAAGAAGCGAGAATTAGGTACGTAGTCAGTGATACCAGAGAAACTTCAACACAGTACTCCTAGCGTCTATGATCCACTAGTGCACGTTATTACCAATCAGATTTTGCAATTCAGTATTAGCTCAGGAAATGATTATATGAACATGATCTGTCCTCAATAATCAGAAGGCTGCTTTGGGCAATTCTGATGAACTTGGAACATGTTTACTGATTCTTAGTTGCAAGTAAAGGAAGGAAGTCTCTTCAGTCACATGACTTTGGATCTGAAATATAAGTTATCTATGAATAATGATCTTCCAGAGGCTAATAACAAATATATTATTGATTATAAAAATTGTAAAGCTAAGAGGGTACACCTCAATATTTTGCCTCAGACTAGGCTCATGATAGTACCGAAATGTTTGATAGGGAGCAAGCCAGAAGAACCGCTAGCCTAGGGAAGAAGTTATGGGGAAATACCAGCCGAAATTTAATTATATGACGGGGCGAAAATTAATTAATACACTTTATTTGTTTTAATTGCACTCAATACATGAAATAACTAGAATCGCACAGTAGTAATATACACCATTGCCGAAAATAAAGAGCGTAAGATTTTATATCATTTTGATATCAAAGATAACTCATTGCTTGAATGCTTCCACTCGAACTTGTGTCGACTCAGTCTCTATCGAGGTCGCCACAAACTAATATCCACCGTTCTTTGTAGAATGTCTGCAGATTTCAAATACATGTGGCAGTGTATTATCCTGCTGACAAACATCGTGTGGAATTACCTGAAAGATGGTCAATGGCTACGGATCTAAAATTTTTGCGATGTAGACTGGCTTAAACACGTAGGAGTCGAGCTTGCGTGTGGTATACAATGTAGTTCCAAACCGCCACAATGCAGTAGTGTCCAACACCCATATCCCTCCAATAACTGGACAAGTTGGAGTGGGACGTCTCCTAAACACACTTTTCACCCAGCACGACAGTGAAAACATTCACTCGCCTTTACAGTCTTCGGTGTTTTGCGGTTTCTGGGCAACGCGAGCTGACGCAATGGCATGACTCTCACCAGTCAATTCTACAGTAGACAGCGTCGAACCCTCGACGCCTACCAGACGTGCTGTGCAGTTCAGTTGCCTGCGGATACGTCTTGGAATAATGCGATAGACGCCGATAAACGCCTTATTAGTAGAAACCGCTGAACCTCCACTGTGTCTTCGACATTAGCACTTGGCAAGAAAATTTATGTCCCACAACAGTTAGCAGTCAAATATTAATTTAATAAATCTCCTACGAGACAATCTTTCGCTCAAAAGGTTTACATAGGATATGCGGAGTCTTTGCCCCTATTAGTGACAACATTAGGTTCAATGCGTAACATCGACTGCTGGATTCAGTAGGATAGATTCATATTCCCATTTGGAATTCCATTCAGATATCAATTGGAAAACCTCCATATTCACTATTTAAAGCTTCATGAAAAGTGAATTTGGCACAATCAGTTCAAAATTCAGTGCTTACATTAATGTTTGTCAGCCGCACTTCGTTCATATGTACACCGATGGCTCTCAGTGTCAAGAGACTTAATCAACAGGATGGACACTTCTTGTTCCCAAGAAGAAATATACCAAGCACTTTCGTATGGCCTTTTATAGCTCAATTTTTACCGAGAAAGCGATAGCATTCGAGTGGCTCTGTAATTTGGTCGCCTCCCAGGGCTTCAGAGCCAGCTTATAGTATCAGACTCTAAAAGCGTGTTGCAATCTCCGGGAAACCGGAAGTGTGGCAGCAAAATAATCATTCAAATACTGGATTCGTTAACCATTGCAAAATAAACGAAGTGATGTGAGAACCTCTTTCCTATGAGCACCAGTTCATGTAGGATTTGTTTACAGTGACAAGATCGACCAGTTGGCAAAGGTGGTCAGTGTATCTGGCTGGCTCCGCAATGAACGCGAGTCTACCATCCTCAGACTTCAAGCTATAGATGCCGAAACTGGGCGAGAAGCAATGAGCAAATGATTGGCACCTTTGGTCCGCCATTACTGTCAATAATACATCGGGATCCAGCCAGCGGAAGTGTTTAAACTAAGAAGAGTGTTACTGGAGCCACTCTGTAGCAATTCTGGACGTGTGGGGTATCGCGGTGTCCTGCTGGAACTGCCCTAGTCCGTCGGAGTGCACAATGGACATGAATGGATGCAGGTGATCAGACACCTGTCAGAGTCGTATCTAGATGTATCAGGAGTCCCATATCACTCCAACTGCACACGTCCCACAACACTACAGAGCCTCCACCAGCTTGAACAGTCCCCTGCTGACATCCAGGGTGCATGGATTCACGAGGTTGTCTCCATACCCGTACACGTCCATCCGCTCGATACAATTTGAAACGAGATTCGACCGACCAGGCAACATGTTTCCTGTCATCGACAGTCCAACGTCGGTGTGACGGGCCCAGGCTTTACGCTTTATGTCTTGCAGTCATCAAGGGTATACGAGTGGGCCTTCGCTCCGAAAGCCCATATCGACGATGTTCCGTTGAATGGTTCGCACGCTGACTCTTGTTGATGACCAGCATTGAAATCTGCAGCAATTTGCGGAAGGGTTCCACTTCTGCCCCGTTCTTGCAGGATCTTTTCCCGGCGGCAGCGATGTCGGAGATTTGACGTTTTATAGGATTCCTGATATTCACAGTACATTCATGAAATGGTTGTATGGGAAAATCCCCACTTCATCACTACCCCGGAGATACTGTGTCCCATCGCTCGTGCGCCGATTAAAACACCACGTTCAAGCTCACTTGAATCTTGATAACCTGCCATTGTAGCAGCAGTAACCGATATAACAACTGCGACAGACTCTTGTCTTATATAGGCGTTGCCGACCGCAGTTACGATTTGCCTGTTTACATATCTCCATACGTGAATACGAGTGCCTATACCAGTTTCTTTTGCGCTTCAATGTATGTTTTTACGTACATGTGTACCAAAATGTTGGGACCTAGAAATACGCTTCAATAAGCCCAAGCCAAATAACAGTAATGAGAAAAGAAGTAAAAATAAAACACAAAAGCCTTCGATGCAAATAGATCCCGTATCTTATCTGGAAACCTATTAGTGGACTTTAACGAGGGGTGTGTCGACCCTTCGCCCTCGTGACGTTTTGAACTACATTGGGGACACTGAACCTCTGCGGAGGAATGGCAGCCCATTCTTTCTCAAGAGCCGCAACCAGTGAAGGTAAACGTTTTGGACGCTGCAGACTCGAGCGAAATCGAGTTTTTAATTCATGCCAAAGCTGTTCCATTGGACTGAGGTCGGGGCTCAAGGCAGGCCAATCCATTTGAGGAATGTTATCATTCTCAGATGTTGATTTATCACACAGTGCAGAGTCATACTGATACGAAGAATCACCGTCTCCGAAAAGTTTCTCTACTGTATACAGGACACAACGTTGTAAAATGTCTTCATATCCTTCCGCATGTAGCATTCTCTTGAGCGCAGTACGAGGACCACATCCAGAGGACAAAAAACACCCCATATCGTAACAACACGTCCTTCACACTTTTCTATTGCCACTGTAATTGACGGCACGTAAGGTTCTCCTGATATTCACCAAACCCAGACCCTCTTATCGGATTGACGCAGCGTACAGCGTGGTTCAGTACTCCGCATCACTCCTGTTCAACGATGTCGCTCTTTACATCACCTCAAGCGTCGCTCAGTATTGACTCCAGAAATGTGTGGCTTACGAGGAGCTAATCGACCACTACACCCCATTCTTTTTACTTTCCCAGCTAGACTGTTGGTAGCACTTTAGAAGTCACGGGTGATTCAGTCCGTAGATTTCATGTGATTTCTTACAACCACCTTTAACAATGATCGACGGTCCCCGTTCGTCAGTACACGAGGTCTTCATGGTCGTGGTAAAGCTGTGGATGTTCCTTCACATTTCCACTTCAGGATCAAATCACCAACAATCGACTTGAGCTACTTTAAGAGGCTTGAAACGTCGGTGATGGATTTGTTACTCAGGTGACGTCTAATGACCAGCCCACGAACGAAGTCCTTGAGCTCGCTGACCGTCGCTTCTGCTTGTCTGCTGACAACACAATACTCCTCGCCACCTTTGATAGTGGCATCTAGTGGTCAATTTCGCATTGTACAGGGGTGTCTGGAAAATTTTGATCAAATAGTGTGCATATACATGATTAACATTTTGGTAGATTTATAGAAATTCCGAGTTGTAACACGGGGAGAAGAAGTCCATCTTCCTGGGTACCGACTACGGATGGAATGGGATTGGTGCGGAACAGGAACCGGAAAAAACGGGAAAAATTATGAATAATGGTATATTACAAGGCATCGTCCCCAAACCGTGCAGCGACATGCGGAGCACAAAAATTGATGCCAAACACCACAATGAGGACTGGCCGGTAACAGTGACATCAAACGAATATTTCAAAATGGTTCAGATGGCTCTGAGCACTATGGGACTTAATATCTGTGGTCATCAGTCCCCTAGAACTTAGAACTACTTAAACCTAACTAACCTAAGGACATCACATACATCCATGCCCGAGGCAGGATTCGAACCTGCGACCGTAGCAGTCGCGCGGTTCCAGACTGAGCGCCTAGAACCGCTAGACCACCGCGGCCGGCACGAATATTTCTGCTATCTCTTTGAGAACAGATAAGGAACTTGAATCTGATTATCGGGAATCGATGACTAGGCCACCGGGGCCCGCCTGGAAAGACGACACGTTATCAGACTGTATTCTGATGTTTGTAACAGCGTACCAAGTGCTGTCAGAACGACGCTAGTTGTACTGTATTTACAGGAGACAATGTGCGCCACCTGCAGATGACAACATGAGCTCAGTAACTGAGTTTGTTGCCGTGGCATCTGCATTAGGCATATTCTACAAGGGAATACTTTCCTTTCAGCGGTATATACACATGGGAAAAAATCGCAACACCAAAAAATAATTTCGGGAATGCATCTTTCTAGGGAACACACTTAGGTGATTAACATTGCAAGACCACAGGTTAATCTAAGAGGGAGCTAAGCCGTTCTAAATGTGAAACGCTCGTACATCAATAACAGGTGTGACTCTCAGATTGTTTGCAAATGTGCATGAATTGTGTTGCGTAGGTGCCGCATGTCAGTTGGTCGGACAGAGTTCCATGCCAGTGGCACTTGCTCGGTCAATACAGGGACGGTTAATCCTGTTTGTGGATGACGTTGGAGTCGTCATTCGATAATGTCCCATATGTGGTAGATTGGAGACAAATCTGCTGATCGATCAATCCAAGGCAACATGTCGACATTCTGGAGAGCTTCTTGGGTTAGAACAGCGGTATGTGGGCGAGTGTTATCCTGCTGGAAACCACCACCTGGTATGCTGTTCATGAGTGGGAGCACAACATGTCGAAGCACCGGATTTACGTACAATTTTGCAGCCAGGGTCGGTGAGATAGCAACGAGAGTGCTCCTGCTGTCATATGAAATCGCACCCCAGACCATACCTCCAGGTGTAGATCCAGTGCGTCTAGCACGCAGAAAGGTTGGCTGCAGTTCCTCGACTGTCCTCCTTCTAACCAACAGACGGCCATCGGCGGCTCCGAGTCAGAACCTGCTTTCATCAGAAAACACAACAGACCTCCACAGTGCCCCCCGACGAGCTCTTGGTTGACACCGCAGAAGTCGCCAATGATGGTTGTTTGGGGCTGGAGGAATGCACGGTACAGGGCGTTTGGGTCAGAGCTGTTCTTGAACTAACCAATTTATAACAGTTCGTTGTGTCACGATGGTGCCAACTGCTGCACAGATTGCTGCTGCATATGCAGTACAATGCTCCAGATCCATACGCAGAATAAGATGGTCGTTCCTCGTAGTTCCACTTGGCCGTCCGAAGCGCGGTCTTCTTGAGACTGTACCATTCTCGTGACCACCGCTTCCAGCAGTCATGTACATTGGTTACATTCCTTTCATGTCTTTCTGCAATATGGCACAAGGAACATCCAGCTTTTCGTAGCCCTATTACACGACCGATATTCTACAAGGCCGTACTTTCCTTTCAGCTAAATATACAAAAAAAAAAAAAAAAAAAAAAAATTCACATAGAATAATGAAATTGCGGGAATGCATTTTTATAGGTAACACACTTAAATGATAAACATTGCGAGACCACAGATTGTTCTAAGTGCGGGATAAGCCGTTGTAAATGTGAAACGCTGGTACATTAGTAATCGGTGTAACACTCAGAATATTGAGTGCTAGCCTTAAATGCATTCTTGACTAACTTCAACTCAACACGTCCATTTTAAAACGTAACCAACGCTCACGACCGGTACAGCGTGTATTTAAACAAACTTGATTTGCATCCATTAGTGCCATTCTCATCTGAGTGGCGCAAAATTTGAATACATATAATCTTTCGGCTGTAGAAACACGCCTGCCAAGTTTAGTTTATGTTGCACAACTTCTTCTTGGTGTTGCGACTTTTTTTCTGTCAGTGCATTTACGGGCTAGTAAGTCAAGTTATTGTTGAGAAGGGCCGTTGTTTTCATTACCTCACGTGTTCTGTTTTGGAAAATGAGTACTAATACGGTAGCAACGTCACCCTGAATACTGTCCTATTTGCTGTTGCAAGCTACCTTTTCCGAAGGTGTCTCTAATAAGGCAATATATAAATGTCCAAGTTAGCTAAAATTAAATGTTGAGTTGTATTTTTGATGATATGGTGCAGGTATGGGGTAAAGAGGATACGAGAAAATAAGCCTATCAGTGCAGAAAAGTAAGTTTAACGTAGCTTTGTGTTGTTATCTACGTCCGTAATTCTCTGCAGAAAAGTTTCGAATTTAACACAGAATGCGCAGCCACCATTTCTCTATCTGTTTGCCGAATTCTGGTGTTGAGATCGAAACTGTGAAATTAGAAAGCTTGCGTGATTTCACTGTACTGGCTGTAGGGGTGCGCATCTGTACATTGTTGTCGTTGGATATCTTGCATCTCGTGTCTTAATTATCCTGCAGTCAAGTGTCTAGAATGATGCTGATAACACCTAGAGGGAGCGCTGGAGCACAATAATTAAGGTCTGCCTTGTCCAGTCCGATGAGGAACGGAAGTTTACAGGTAGCATGCCGTAAGTCTTTAGAAGATATAGTTTTAATATGAAACTTGCATGTTTTTCAAATAGGGAACCTAGATCGGATGTGACCCCGTTTTATATACGTACACATTTGTGAGTCTAGAGGAATTTTTGATCAGGTACAATTAGATGTCACCATAAAAATAGAAATTCTGATGAAAACGTTGACTTATACAGTGGAAAGCTTTCACTGTGAGGAAAGAGTATTGTATCTTGGAACACTTTTCACACTTTCGCCTATAGCCAGCTTAGTAATAGAAGTTTAACATATTTTCTTATTCCGTTTTTAAATGAAAGAATTCACTTTTTGTGTGCTGCAGGCTTTTTTCTGACATTAAAAAATTACTCAGGAAAAGTAAGGTTTTGGGAAATGTGATAAAATAATCCCTTGTACAACATGGTCATGTATCTAGGAACAAATATTCTACAGAAGTGTTGCAGTCGAGAAAATCTTGTCAGTACTATACTTAATGGTCTATCTGTTACATTATTACTCTGCTACACACCAGTTATCAGTGAGGAAATCAAATAAATTAGAAGTATTATCAAAACCCTTTTACAAGTTAAAAAACCTTTTTGGAATATAAAGTACTGGAAACTAAAACTAATTTCCATTTTGAAGTCAAGTAAAATTGTTAAGACGTTAAAGAAACGCAGTTCATTTGCAAATATCACGTGTTCCATAATACAGGACCTTCTTCCGTTTCAAGGTACAAGATGGTGCACGACTGATCAAGTAAGACTTAATCGCCCACACGTTATAGAATTAGTTTTAAAAATGTACAGAGTTTTACTCACTATAAAATTATGTAACTGAAGAATTAGTAATATCTTCCAAATAATTCTAACGTATTAAGAAGCACTTAAATGCGTAAAGCACGAAACATTTAAAACTGCTGTACAAAACACAACATCGCGTCTCATAAAAAATGTAGGAAATGCTGGAAATTTCTTACATCGATCTCTAAATGTGTATTCGTTCATATGATCGTAAAATCTCTCATTAAATTGAAACATCATGTATTCCTAGCTACACTATCTACAATGTGCAAACCGTCCCCTACCTTTTTCATTTCCATCTAATTATGTTTTGACGCAGTGTAACGCTCTAAACGAAGACGCAGACTATTTTTTTTTTTTTAATTCGCGATATAGTAACTAAGGTGTATGACTGAATAATGGAGATTTCTAAAGTGATTTTCTTTAAAAGAAGGTATCGTTTCTTCCCCGTCACTGAATTGTGGAGTGGGGATTCATTTCGCCCTATTATTGACACACAACAGTGCCTACATTAGTGGGACGTTCAATTACACAGCGCATGTCGCATAAGTCATCGGCTTTTTATACACGTAAATATATACAGAACGACGTACCGTCTAAGATATACCACGCCTGGCAAAGACGTGAAGCATTCAGAAGGGGAGAAGGGAACGAAATGCAGCTTCAGGTGTTGAGGGGTGTAAGGACACCCTCATCTAACACTTCCTTTTTTTATATAGAAAGAACTGATAGATGTATACTGTCGAGTCTTGTATAGGTGAAAGAATTTCATTTGAATTTGTGTACAATGTATTATATTCAGGATAAAATCTATAAAAAGAAATTAATTTGTTACAATCGATACGTATAACGTTAAAATTATTCTTGTTTTAGAAATATTTGAAATCATAAATTGTGGCATACTTAAAATTCATATTATTGATTGTACAATCTGACGATAATTATAAAATTTATTTCTGGGCTCATTTACAAAGTAGTGATGTGTTGTGACGAGGATTTTTCTTTTGTAAAGAAAGTTTGTAAATTCGTTTGCTTTGTAAACTCTTTGAAATATTGTGAGTACCGCAGAATGTAAGGACTAGTGGCCATGCCTCTGATGGAAAAACATGTTTCTTTTCATTTTTATCTACAACAATATATTGATGGTTTTATGAAAATGGAGATTGTGAAGTCAGTGTGGTATTGAAGAATGGGATAAAAGAAAAGAAAATCATAGCAGCAGACAGTACTTCATCAGAGACCCACAACGTTAAATCAAAATTTTAGCCGCAAGAATGTACCCACTCTTTGGAATATTGTGAGTACCGCAGAATGTAAGGAGTAGTGGCCATGCCTCTGATGGAAAAACATGTTTTTTTTTAATTTTGGCTACAACAATGTATTGATGGTTTTATGAAAACGGAGATTGTGAAGTCAACGTGGTATAGAAGAATGGGATAAAAGAAAGGAAAATCATAGCAGCAGACAGTACTTCATCAGAGACCCACAACGTTAAATCAAAATTTCAGCCGCAAGAATGTACCCCTACACGCAAGAAGTGGAGCCAACAAAAAGAGAAAATGAAGATAAGTAAAAAGTTTCCTTTTGTATATCTTACGCCACACGAAGCTTTTGAAAATATTGAAGAGACTAAGAGAAATTTAATGGTGATGTGTGGGAGGGTAAGATTACAGAGGGAAAGCGATATTATTTCAAAGGTTACAGAATCGTGTGAAATTTACAAAGAAGTTGGCAATTATTAACCTCCTTATCAGCGTGACGTCGCACCTCTTTTGCCCGTAACACGCAAGCACGCTGGATGTCCCTGACGTGCCGTTGTGCCGGCAGAGTTCCCTCACTCACTACTCATTGTAACCTGACGTCATACTCGCCAGCTCCCCACACTACAGCGGCAATAGTAACACCGCTTTGCCCCTCCAGAACATTGGGACTTCTCCCCAGATCGCCGCCATAGTCGCAAACGATAGTGATCTGGGAAAATCTAGAACCACGATTCATCGATGAACACAATGCGATGTCTTTCATCAGAATTCCGCGCTTCTCGGTTACGGCACCACTCCAATCACGGCCGTTAATGTCGTGCTGTTAATGACAGCCTACACCGGGGTAAATAACTTCATAGTCCGATTTCTGTTAGTCTGCTACTCTCTGACCCATGGTGCGGGATGCCATACAGTGTTGAGGGAAGTCCATTACTTGTTCTCGGACGGAAGGCGCAGATGTGAAGGGGTTGCAATTCGCTTAGTTCATGATACGGTGATCCTCTTGAGGTGGTCAGATGTTGTCAATCGGTACCTTGACGAAGAGTATTATTGCCCTCACGTTCCCATGCAGCCTACCATCGGGCCACTCTCACATGCAATTGCCTCATATATCTGGATAGTTCGGGATTCGACCAAGCGGCCAACTGGAGACCCACAGTCAGGCCCCTTTCAAACACTGTCAGGTGCTGATAACGCTGTCTCATATGCCTACGCGGCATCTCCGTGCTCCTCACAGCGACCACTCGACATCTGACGCTGTTCACAGCCCGTATAAACACTACCGGGTCTCGTAACAACACTAAACGCGAACAACCTAATGCATCCTAGACGGGTTCCTACCTGTTGGAGAGAATTGTGTATCTAATTATTTAAATAACCGCCGATAGTGTATACTTGTATAAGGTCACGTTGAGACCCGAACATGTTTTCTGGGTTGTCCACTTTTTTTGTCTGGCAGTGTAAACTAAAAATAGCGCTAATTCCCCATTTTCAGGCATGTTTTTGAGACGGGTCGGATGCCGAACAAGCCGCTTCACTCTCTGGGTTGGAGAACAAACACATTAAAAATATCGGCTTTATTTCCTGAACTCCCTGTCCTACAACAGTCTCGTCGAACTAAGAAAATAGAGGCAGCACTACGAAATTAAGAAAAAAACACTGCAACAAATGTGAAGTGCCTTGTTTGCACTTTATGGTACATTCAAACGGTGCTTGTAAACAATATTACCACGAATTAGGCACAACCAAGACAGCAAGATACTTAGTGTACCAGACTGCATCTGGTATATTCACTCGCATTCATTATACTTTGACATCTTTCATATTTATTCAGGCAAGCTTTTGAACGTATATGTATACGTTTCTCCCACACATCTTCCGATCATTATGAAAATAATAAAACAATTTGGTACTAGATCGTTCCGCGGACACAGTATTTCACTACCGAGGTGCATCCCTCCCTGAACTTGCTATGGCTGAATTTTTTTAGACAAGTTATTGCAAATGCTAACACCTGCAGTTTAGTTTATGTCATCTCCGAGCACCGTGCCGCAGACTTCATTTCCATCTTCGCCGTAGCCAGAACTCCCCATTTTACTTCAATCCTCTCTAAAAGCATATGCTGCATTCATCGGTGTAAAACGAAGACTAGTAATAATATTGAAGGTAGTAAAGAGATTATATCACAAATATGTATGCTAATATAAGCCATATTTACTCAAGTGCAGTGAATGTGTGACTCAGATATCACGTATTGAGGAATATTCCTTTGGCAGAAGGGTGACGAAAAGGGTTGAAGCAAAACTTTTGCAGATATGGATTACAGTGTTGTGACTCATCAGCTGTATCATAATTAAACACTGCTATTTCCGAAATTAGATACTGCACAAGCTCAGACTAACTAAGGCAACTGTAATTAACTAACCGTTGCGTCAAGGTCTCGTTTCCCGCTGTAGTCACGATCCAAGGCATCTCATAATTGTTCCGCTTGACATCAGCCGTGTGACAACTTTCGCTGCAGGTAATTATCCTTCTGGCACAGAACTGGAGCTGTTCACATTTGTGTAGCCCTAGTCTCCCCACCTTGCAGCTTCCACGCAACAGAAAACTTTGCAATACAATTCAGTAGAAACCAGAAACGACATTCGCTGGTACAACACAGCATAGAGTCTAGGTCAGCGAACTCCAACGCGCGGCCCGCGGGCAGCATGCAGCCCAAACCAAGTATGAGTCCGGCCCAAGAAGTGAGCGTTTATCACACGATCGGCAAAAAAATCCATAAAATTCTGTTTTCGGGAAGTCATGATAAATTGAATATCTTCTATTTAAAACTCATGCCACACCATGTTAACTATAGCCCCATCCCTTCTTTTTTTTATATTACTTCTCAGCCGTTATTGCTAGTGTTAAGTACGAGGGTTGTAATAATTGTGGCAACTATTTATTTACAGCTCGTACAAAATAGATACGTGTTTCAAAGATTTACTGACCTTGCCAGAGGTCTATTATCCGACGAATTTGTAGCAGTTCTGAAGCGAATGCCGTGAAGTGTTTCCTTCAGTTTAGAAATCGAGCCGGCCACTTTAGCCGAGCGGTTCTCGGCGCTTCAGTCCGCAACCGCGCTGCTGCTACGGTCGCAGGTTCGAATTCTGCCTCGGGCATGGATGTGTGTGATGTCCTTATGTTAGTTAGGTTTACGTAGTTACAAGTCTAGGGGACTGATGAGCTCAGATGTTAAGTCCCATAGTGCTTAGAGCCATTTGAACCATTTTTTAGAAGTCTAGTTGAACTCACGAGGGCTTAAGTCAGGAGAGTGCACTAGGTGGTAGAGCACTTAGCAGCCCCATCAGTCAAACAAATCAGCAACAGCTTGCACTCTACGTGCTTGAGCATTGTCCTGGAAAGTGATGGTCAAATGGTTCTGAACACTATGGGACTCAACTTCTGAGGTCATTAGTCCCCAAGAACTAAGAACTAGTTAAACTTAACTAACCTAAGGACATCACACACATCCATGCCCGAGGCAGGATCCGAACCTGCGACCGTAGCGGTCTCGTGGTTCCAGACTGCGCGACTAGAACCGCATGCCCACTTTGGCCGGCAGTGATGGTCAGGTCCTGCAGAAAGTGAGCTACCAAAAATCCGCAAGTGCTTCACGAACGACGACAGTACGCTCCGAGGATTACAGTGTGGGTCGCTGTTTCCAATCGTGGACTTATTGGGCCCTTTTTCTTTGAAGGAATTGTCTCCAGATCGTTTTAACGACGGACAGTTTTGCTCCCCCCAACCCTCAATAGTCCACATCTCAATCCATGTGACTTGATTCGTTGGGGATACCTAAAGGAAAACCGAGCGAGGTGGCGCAGTGGTTAGACACTGGACTCGCATTCGGGTGGACGACGGTTCAATCCCGCGTCCGGCCATCCTGATTTAGGTTTTCCGTGATTTCCCTAAATCACTCCAGGCAAATGCCGGGATGGTTCCTCTGAAAGGGCACGGCCGACTTCCTTCCCCATTCTTCCCTTATCCGATGAGACCGATGACCACGCTGTCTGGTCTCCTTCCCCAAACCAACCAACCAACCAACCTAAAGAAAATAATTTTCCCGATACGTTCACATGATTTAATGGAGCTCAGATGCCTTATTCTGCAAGCTTGCAATGAAATCACGGAAGACATGTGCCTTAGTGTTATCCTTACATCAGCGCTCGTATGAAGGAAGAGTCAAAATGGTGGACATACTGAAACTGTCCTGAGTTAGAACAGTTCTCCACAAAGCGTTTTCCATGGTAGTATATCTTCCTTTGAGTTTCTCTTGACAATAAAGTGTTTATTCAAAAATAATGTGGTGACACATTTCGTGCGCCATGCTGCATATTACAATATTTTAATGTAAAGGGAAGAAGATTCCTCTGTTTGAAAATAATGAAAACGATATTCGTAGTTCTTTCGTTTTACGTTTGTCGTGTGCCATGTTTCTCATGTGGAGAGGAGCGCGGATCTAAGGAGGGTCATGGCAGCCAAGAATACATTAGTTTTCAGATTTCCAACCAACTTGCGGCAATATAGTAATGCGAGAGTCTCGAAAATCAAGGAATTCCAGAAATTTGCAGACGACGTTCAACACAGAGTACTTCCCAGTTTATTGCTTGGAGAGCTTGCGTCCTGACTGCCTGTGGAGAACATTTTAACCAGGTTCAGGCACCCACACACGAGCTGAATGTACCAGGTGCCGACAAGAAATCAGACACTTTTCAAGAGGCCACCAGTAGAAAAGGCAAACAGGAGACGGTGTAAGGTAAGACGTAAGGGCAAGACCTTGCTCCCGAATGTTGACAGAACTGACTGAAAAAAACAGTATTTCCCTCAGAATTTCTTAAGTGAGCGTAATGATGTAAAATTGAAATGGAAAGACCATGTAGCAGACCTTTGTAAAACGTTTAGGTTCGCTTACTTTTGCCGTTAGAATAACTCGCAACTCTGGAGATACAGGACTCAGTAAATTACGATATTTTGCATATTTTCATTCATTGTTGTCTTATGCGATAATATTCTAGGGTAACTCCTTGCGTAGACAAAAAATTATTCATTGCATAAAAGAAAGTAGTTACAATCGGGCATGGCGTTCACACGCACATCTTGCAAGTAAATCTTTTAGCAGCCGGGATCCGATTTTGGCTCAATCTTCCTAAAAATATTAGGGAAATTAAAATCCTTTCAAACTTGGAAAGACAGCTAATCGCCCACCTGCTATCACAATAGCTATCTCTTCTTGCAGCTCACTCTCGTCAGCCATTTCTCCCCTACCACTTTCCCTCCCCTTGTCTACAGAGTTCTCTATTGAAATTCTCTTCCTTCTTACCTGTCACTGTCACTTTCAATTTCAGTTCTCTCGTCTTTATTTATTCCTTCCAGTTCTTCTAATTAAACACGGTTTCAGGTGCTAAAATAATCAATATAATTATTAATGCTTCTGTTATTTTCTTATTGTTATTATTAGTGTTACTATTATTATTATTACAAATTGTCACCTTTTGTTAATAGTGGAAATTATTGAGTTCGTTATGTAATAACTAATTAATACCATTCTTAATTCTTTCATTATTTTATCATCATTATTAGTATCACTATTGTTATTATTATTAATGTATATTTTTATTATTATTGTGATTGTTACGTAATAATTTTTGTGTGTGTTGTTCCTGGTAAGACGTAAGAGAGGGCTTTAAGGCTCTAATCTGGTCAGGCTAAATAAGCAATAAATAAATAAAATAAATAGATATTAACCACAGGCTCACAGTACATTTATGCACTTTTGAAATTAGCTGTCAACAATCGATCAATTGTAAGTATGACAATAACCGAAATATTCACAAGCACAACACCAGAAGGAAAACCGATCTGCATTTCCTTTGATGAGTCTAACTTTCTTACACAAAAGGGTGAAATATGCAGCTATAAAATTCATTGACAATCTACCCAAGGAAACAAAAAATCTAACACATAACGAAAATGTATTCAAACATAGATTAAAGAGCTTTCTCTTTAACAACTCTTTCTGTACTACAGAGGAATTCTTGAGTAGAGATAATTATTCATTAGAAAAACCTATAAATGACCAGAATGTAGTCATCACATAAATATTATTTTTATTTAGTTGTATATAAGGATTTAATCTTGTTTTGTTTCCACATCACAAATTATAATGTTTGTAATGACTTTGATATATGGAAAAAGCAACTAACTAACCAACTAACTCAATCACACGCTGTGGTCTGCAAATTTGTGTTCACAATCGTAGCGCCAAGTAAAATACTGATAATGGTGAAAGCATATTTCGATTTTATATTGTGTAAATTTTGATGTTGTCGAAGCTGTAATACTATATTACTATTATAGCTCTTAAATCAACATATACATTACAATTTTTGGACTAATGCTTTTCAAGTGTTTATACTTCACTAAACTACAATTTCTTGGGTGTTAGTTTAAAGTGCTGCTCTAAGTATTGATGTAAGCAAATTATTACTGTTATTATTAATATTATCGTAGATATCTGTGGTACATTAAAGTAGGGGTGACGGCAAGTTAAATTTAATGGTAGTGGGGGTAAGGGGGAGGGACTTAGATCCTCCCCCTCTTGTTCCCAGAACTAAAACAGGAACCGCGCCTTGAAGGGGGAGGGGGAATTTGTGTGGTAGTCGCACAGCATTGTGGGAAAAGTAAAAGCTGCATACGTGCTAGTCGGTGTGCCAGACCAACAGTAGCTAATTTGGTTCACTTTGACTCGTTATGGCTCACCTCTCTGTTTCACAAGTTAGCACTCTATGCACTGCACTATACGACCAGGTCATGAATGTAGATGTTGTGTAAACTATAATAGATCTAATCAGACTGGAATCGATGTGATCCCGTTATGGGCAGCGATGGTTGAATACAGACAATGGACAGAAGAACAGCAATCGACCGCGAAATCCGTCGTTTTACTACAGCAGATCTAGATTTCAACTTCTACATAGCAGTGTTCAGTGCATATCACAGGTAATACTAGTCAAAAATGTCACGTAGTAAACAACATTGGTAGTGCAGGGCGTACAAAAAAAAAAAAAAAATGGTTCAAATGGCTCTGAGCACTATGCGACTTAACTTCTGAGGTTATTAGTCGCCTAGAACTTAGAACTAATTAAACCTAACTAACCTAAGGACATCACACACATCCATGCCCGAGGCAGGATTCGAACCTGCGACCGTAGCGGTCGCTCGGCTCCAGACTGTAGCGCCTAGAACCGCACGGCCACTCCGGCCGGCCAGGGCGTACAGGAGACTAACATGAACTCTACACTTCGAACTAATGTCACCCATTGCTATATACAATAAAGATGACGATGTAATAGTTGAGATCTCGATATAATGTAATAAAACGACGGATTTAGCGCCGGCCGTTGTGGCCGGGCGGTTCTAGGCGCTTCAGTCTGGAACCGCGTGACTGATACGGTCGCACGCTCGTATCCTGCCGCATGGATGTGTGCGATGTCCTTAGGTTAGTTGAGTTTGAGTAGTTCTAAGTTCTAGGGGACTGATGACCTCAGCAGTTAAGTCCCATATTGCTCAGAGCCATTTGATCCATTCTTTTCTTTTTTTTTTTTTTTTTTTTTTTTTTTTTTTTTTTTTTTTTTTGAAAATTACGTGGCATTTAGAAATGTTATCCATGTTGCGTGGCACTTGACTACCGAGCACTACACAGGAGTTTTAATGCCATACCAGAATGCCCAGTCTTGCGGCTGCGTTAACGGAAAAATGGGAGAGAAAGAAATGAGACCTTTCTAACAGCACCGGCCAAAAATCCGCCAAAGAAAATATGTAATACTATTGAGTTCTCGGTACTCCTGCTGACAGTCGTTGTGACAATGGCTACGTTACGTCACAGTGTCACTTAGCTGCGGAGCTAAAAATGTGAATTCCGACCGAACAGCACATGAAGGACCAACGGTACCGAACGGCCGCCGTGTCATCCTTTGCCCACAGGCTGCGGATTCGGAGGGATAAGTGGTCAGCACACCGCTCTCCCGGCCGTGTGTCAGTTATGAGATCGGAGCCGCTTCTTCTCAATCAAGTAGCTACTCAGTTTGCCTCACTAGGGTTGAGCAGCTGCAGAACTATTAACTGGAAAATATCTGCGAATGTGGTCGGCTTACCTGGCCAGTGACGAGGCAAAGCAGAAAGGCGGCCGCCCAGCTCATGGCGCAGCCGTCGGCTCCGACACAACAGACGCCGGCCGCGAGGAGACTGGAGAAAGCCCCACTCCGCGGCCGGGCACCGACGTTGCGCAACCCACAGTCCCCGGCCTGTTCCAGTGGCCCAAGTGGGGAGCGGCAGGAGAATGTCGCACTTTCCAATGTTACGTCTTCCTTACCACATCTCCACACACGCTCTCAAGCGTCACGTAGGCAACCTACCACGTACGCTCGTCACAAGGATATCCGTCAGAGCAGAGACGGCGTGGAAGGATCATTGGACGGCCGTGTCTCTCGAAATCAGGAGAGACAGACGCCCTGCCAATACAGACAATGGTTCAAATGGCTCTGAGCACTATGCGACTTAACTTCTGAGGTCATCAATCGCCTGGAACTTAGAACTAATTAAACCTAACTAACCTAAGGGCATCACACACATCCATGCCCGAGGCAGGATTCGAACCTGCGACCGTAGCGGTCGCTCGGCTCCAGACTGTAGCGCCTAGAACCGCACGGCCACTCCGGCCGGGTCCACAGACACAAAAATCAGGTGTCGATGTACTAATTTATCTTATTTGCTTATTTATCAGGTCCCGTTAGACTATGGGAGTCGGAGCTACCTGGTTATGGAACGAGCTAGCGTTTAGCTTACAGAATGCTGATTAGAAGTTTTATAAACAGAAGAATGAAAGAAGTAATAAATCACGAAAGAACGAGGAGAGAGTGTACGAATAAATATCATACACTATCTGAGTGTAATTATCCGGGCACCTGTTCGGGGACATTAATAAAGGGTGAGTCCACCCTACGCCTATACGACGAACTCTGCTTGGGACACTTTCAAAGAGGTGTATGAATGTCTATGGAAGAATGGTAGCCCACTCTTCCTCAAGAGCCGAAATATGGGAAGGTGTTGGACGCTGGTATCTGAAGCGAGGTCGACGTTGTAACTCGGTTCAATAATGCTGCACTGAGTTCACGCCGGGACGCTGGGCAGACCAGTTCATTTTAGGACTGTTACGCGAATTCTTTACAGACGAATGGAAAAACTGATAGAAGCCGACCTCGGGGAAGATCAGTTTGGATTCCATAGAAATGTTGGAACACGTGAGGCAATACTGACCCTACGACTTATCTTAGAAGAAAGATTAAGGAAAGGCAAACCTACGTTTCTAGCATTTGTTGACTTAGAGAAAGCTTTTGACAATGTTGATTGGAATACCCTCTTTCAAATTCTGAAGGTGGCAGGGTTAAAATACAGGGAGCAAAAGGCTATTTACAATTTGTACAGGAAGCAGATGGCAGTTATAAGAGTCGAGGGGTATGAAAAGGTAACAGTGGTTGGGAAGGGAGTGAGACAGGGTTGTAGCCTATCCCCAATGTTATTCAATCTGTATATTGAGCAAGCAGTAAAGGAAATAAAAGAAAAGTTCGGAGTAGGTATTAAAATCCATGGAGAAGAAATAAAAACCTTGAGGTTAACCGATGACATTGCAATTCTGTCAGAGACAGCAAAGGACTTGGAAGAGCAGTTGAATGGAATGGACAGTGTCTTGAAAGGATATAAGATGAACGTCAACGAAAGCAAAACGAGGATAATGGAATTAGTCGAATTAAGTCGGGTGAAGCTGAGGGAATTAGATTAGGAAATGAAACACTTAAAGTAGTAAAGGAGTTTTGCTATTTGGGGAGCAAAATATCTGATGATGGTCGAAGTAGAGAGGATATAAAATGTAGACTGGCAATGGCAAGGAAAGCGTTTCTGAAGAAGAAAAATTTGTTAACATCGAGTATTGATTTAAATGTCAGAAAGTCGTTTCTGAAAGTATTTGTATGGAGTGTAGCCATGTATGGAAGTGAAACGTGGACGATAAATAGTTTAGACAAGAAGAGAATAGAAGCTTTCGAAATGTGGTGGTACAGAAGAATGCTGAAGATTAGATGGGTAGATCACGTAACTAATGAGGAGGTATTGAATGGAATTGGGGAGAAGAGGAGCTTGTGGCACAACTTAACTAGAATGTTCTGAGACAACGAGGGATCACCAATTTAGTATTGGAGGGCAGCGTGGAGGGTAAAAATCGAAGAGGGAGACCAAGAGATGAATACACTAAGCAGATTCAGAAGGACGTAGGCTGCAGTAGGTACTGGGAGATGAAGAAGCCTGCACAGGATAGAGTAGCATGGAGAGCTGCATCAAACCAGTCTCAGGACTGAAGACAACAACAACAACAACCGTTCACATACCATTGCGCCACAGAAGCTGCTTTATGACAGGCTGTATTGTCACGCTGATACACCAGTCGTCTCCCAACTGTTCCTCTACGGCATACAGTACACAATACTGTAAAATGCGATCATATCCTTCCACATTTAACGTTTTCTTAAGCGCCATAAGGGGACCACAAGAGACGCCCCCATACCACATCACCTCTTCTGTACTTCACATTTCATGCTACACATGGTTGATTTGTGCGACGGGACCAAACAGCGAGGTCATCTGTCCCATCGGATTAGGGAAGGATGGAGTAGAAAGTCGGACGTGCCTTTTCAAAGAAACCATCCCGGTATTTGCCTGAAGCTATTTAGGGAAAGCACGGTAAATCAGGATGGCCGGACGCGGATTTGAATCGTCGTCCTCCCGAATGCGCGTCCAGTGTGCTAACCATTCCGCCACCTCGCTCGATCACTACACGTAATGGCAGGTAGCATTCTCTATCTGCAACCGCTCCTTCTATTGAAAATGTTCTTTGATGCAGTTCGTGCTCCGGCCAGCTAACGGTAGAATGTGTACACACTTTCTGATGAGGAACGTTACAAAAGAAGTCTGTCCTGCTGCACTATATTCACACCGAGTGCGTGTTAATTGTACCGGCCAGCTCAAATAACCACATGCTCCCCGACGTGCACGAGCACGTCTACACGCAGGTGCATACAAACTTCTGTTATTGCACTAATCATGGTTACAGTCTATATACAGCAATAGTTTCTCCAGTAAAGTTTTCGGTTTACGTAAGCTAAATAGCCTGAATCAGTACGATAACTTGTATATATATATATGAGTCGCTTAGATGCAAAACTGTCCATGTCCACTTTTTTAAAAAATTGAGTTGGCAACTCTGGATTGTAGAGCATGACATTTTACACTTGCTTGAAATGCTATTTATGCTCAAAGCTCTCCATGTCCTATGGAAAACAGCTCACGAAAAGTGTGGTTAGATTCAAAACTGTCCGTGTCCATCAGTAAGTTGGGTGCAAAACGTGCCTTGTCCCTTTTGACAAATCGCACTGAAGGCTGGGGTCGTGTGACTGTAATGCAAGATGGCTACCATCAGCATGTAAACATTGTACTTGTGTGGTCTCTTACAGCTGTTTATTCTGAAAGTTATACACATTCTCAGAATGCTATAAAAGTCCAAGGGGAGCCTAATTATAAATCTAAAATCAACCTACCAGTGTCCGTATGCAAACGTGGGGACACTTAGGACACATAAACTCGAGCTGCATTACGAACACGGTTGTTCCTATTTATGAAAAGAAACTGGAGGATGTTTCAAAACTCCTCGAGAAACACTATGGTGAGTCCTGGAGGGAACGTGAATCCCTGTCGTGGTACATGACATTACTAGGTTCCAGGGGGTCAGGGGCATCAGTTGAATCAGAATGTCTAGCAGGAGAAGATGAAGACATTGTTCCAGATATGATGTATGAAGTGGATTGCAGTTTGTCAGTTGTTACACCATGTACCTTCAGAAATATTAAAATATATTAAAACTGAATACACAGTTTTATGTTCACCCCATATCCTCTCCTCATGTACAACTAGTCAGGTTAAAAACTGTCCATGGCCATTTCAGTTGCAAGCAAAAGTGGCCATCTGCAAAGTCAGATGCAAAACTGTCCAAGTACATTTTTATTTTGCTTATATCTTACATGCATTGAGTTCCTGATTTTTTTCAATAGCCCAAATAGTTTTGTACTAATCCATACTTAAGTATATATATATATATATATATATATATATATATATATATATATATATATATATATATATATATATATAAAATAAGCAGTGCTTATTAATCTGTGTCGTTGCACTGATAAAACGTTTCGTAATATTATTTAATTTGAAATAAACGTCAAACACGGTAAATTCACGTTATGCTGGTTTATTATAGTCTAAGCACATCCTATCATTGTCTTAAAGAAGTAATCTTTCTTTAAGCTGGGTGGGATTAGTTATGTAAATTTCAGTCAAAGAGTTTGCAATAACATCCAAATTTCACCAGTTGCTGTAACGAAATCCATACTAATATTCACTAATATTCACTTCCTTTTTCGTTAAATTACCAGCAGTCTATCACTTTGGGACAAAGTTCAGTCTCTCATTGATAATAATCAATTTAAGACATATTTCGGTTCTTTTCCTATCTTGACTTTACGTAATAATGTACTCAAAGTTGCTGGTCTACCTATTTCAAGCTTAATGATTTCTAGCAGATCGCAAATCTCCAAAATGTAAAAACAACCTCGTATCGCCTACGTATAAGAACTCACGCCAAGTTACGACACGATCAAGCAAGCCCCAGAAGCACATTAACAATGTATAACTTTATCTTCTGTATTCCACGGTGTCCTCAAAGAGTACTCACAAGGAGTATTCTTTGAGATCACTTGTTCTACTCCGTGATCTATAAGTATACAACTTTGCGATCTACTTTTACTTCAATTTGATACAAAAGGGATTCTATTTTAGTTTCTCTTGCGAAAATACTAAGTTACTTTATACTGGATTTCTTTTCCATTTGTTTTTACATTGTTTCTCTTCAGTATACTTGCTACTATTCAAGTGATGCTATCACAGTGGGACTTTGTTTTCTTTTTTTATGAAATTTGGATCTTGGGTTTGGGACTTGTATTGGGTTTTGGGTACTATTTTTATATTTTCATCTTTGCGTCCAAAGGAAGCGGCGTCACACAGCCACTCGCCAAACCCAAACCCTTCCATCGGATTGTCACAGGGTATAACGAAATTCATCACTTCGTTTCCAGTCCTTCAACGTCGAGAGCCGTTGCTCTTTACACCACTTCAAATGTCGTTTGGGACTGACTTCTGATCTGTCTAGCTTATGAAGAGCTGCTCAACCAAAATAAGCGATAGTTTTTAACTCTCTACGCACAGTCGCTGTGCTACCAAGACAGGTGGTAACACTTTAAAACACACGATCGATTCCTTCCGTTAATGTCATGGGATTTTTTGCAAGCACTCATTTCAATGCTCGACGGTCCTGTCAGTCAAAACATTAGATATGCTTGGTCTAGCTAGGTTCACTTGTGGTTGTTCCTTCGCGTTTTCACTTCAGTCACATCACCAACAGCCAGCTTAGGCAGCTTTAGAAGGTTTGAAGTGTCACTGGTGGAACTGTTACTCGGGTGACATGCAATAACTAGTGTACGCTGGAACTCACTGAGCTCACTCATCGTCCCATTGTGCTGTTACCGCGTCTCTGTGAACAACACAACACTCCCCGCCTCCTTTCATACTGGAGGGTTCGCTTCTCGTTGTACCTGGTGGTCGATTCCGTATTTCATACGAGTGTCTGGCTAGTTTTGATCGGATGGTGTAGTCTAGAAAAAAGTTCTCAACCTTTGCGAGGAACTCCTGTGCAGGATAAAAGGAGCGCGCCACTAGGCAACTTTTCAACTGAAATTTTAAATATTTGGAGTTTTTTCAGTTCTGCTGGAAACTTGCTGAAAAGGAAACACGGCGAATACAGCACACCTTTCTGTACAATACCCGAGGAAGTGTTATCCAAGTGCATATCGTATTACCGTCCACACTGAGGTGACAAAAGTCATGGGATACTCCCTAGTACCAAGTCGGACCTCCTTTTGGCCGACTTAGTGCAGCGACTAGACGTGGCAGCGACTCGACAACTCGATGGAAGTCATCGGCAGAAATATTGAGCCATGCCGCGTCTATAGCCGTCCGTAATTGCAAAAGCGTTGCCGGTGAAGGATTTTATGCACAAACTGACCTCTCGATTCTGTCCCATAAATGTTCTATGGAATTCATGTCGGGCGATGTGAGTGGCCAAATCATTTGCTCTAATTGTCCAGAATATTCTTCAAACCAATCGCGAACATTTGTGGCCCAGTTGGGCTGGGGTTGGGTTGGGGTTGGGTTGGGCTGATTTGGGGGAGGAAACCAATCTGCGAGGTCATCAGTCTCATCGAATTAGGGAAGGATGGGGAAGGAAGTCGGCCGTGCTCTTTCAGAGGAACCATCCCGGCATTCGCCTGAAGCGATTTTAAGGAAATCATGGAAAACCTAAATATGGATGGCCGGACGCGGGATTGAACCGTCGTCCTCCAGAATGCGAGTCCAGTGGTCCAGTGACATGGCGCATTTTCATCCATAACTTGAAACCGAGCGAACAGCGCTGTGGTTACCACACTGGACGACAGGCCAGATTCTTGAAAACGTGGCCAAAAAGGAAAAAATAAAGGTTTCTGAATAGGGATTTTGAACTATCAGGTTGGCTATAGTAAAGTAGGAACTACTGAATGCCAGTTGTGTGGACGATCAGCTGTTCATTTCGTCCGTTATATTTGAGGTCAAAGGCGGCAATTCATAGTTAGTGGTGCGTGCTGCCGGCCAGGTTACAAAACAGTCTTGTAGTTAAAGATACAAATTTGTATTGCGTGTAAGTGAAGCGAATATTTTCAATATGGAAGGTGTTCCAGGAGGTATGTACCAATTAAAAAATATTTAAGGGTATGTACGTGGACAAGGAAAACAATTCCCGGATTTTTTCCGGAGTTCCCAGTTAAAAAATAGACTTTTTCTCTAGTGAAAATACACTTTTCCCATGCTAAGCGACACTACACTTTCCTTTTGATCTACAATATTACTTTTATTGTGATAACCGGTTTTCGGCTTACAAGGTCATCGTCAGACATTTACTGAGTATTGTCACGAAAGAAGTTACAATGTCTGCAAACAACATTGGAAGAGGGGTAACTCGTCTAGACTGAAGCAGAAACATACAGTAAGTAACATCTTTCATAGTGCGGTGGTAATTCAATGAAAAAGTAAAAAATTGAACGTAAAATAAATAAAAGTAGACAGGAAAAACTTTTACACAAAATAGGAACAGCATGCCTACATAACAGTTTCTATTAATAAACAAAACTAATAAAACATGGAGAGTGATACACAAACCAATTAAAAGAAGAAACAATTATCAGTGTAACTACAGAATATAAGGAACTTAAGCAATATCAATAAGATAAACAGAAATAAATAAATGCAGGAAAATGGAGGCGTTTGAGGCAACATACAGTAAATGCAATCTTTGAGAGTGTGGTGGCACTACATTTTAACATTAACAATATATTCAAAATTGTGGCTATGTAACACTTTGCATTAAATAAATAAACCAAGTAAAATATAAACAATATTTGATGAGACAACTACAATAGGTGTTAAACATGGGCAGTAATACAAGTACAGTTAAAAGAAAGCATTAACAATTGAACTTACAGTCTATATTGAATACGTAGACAACTTCATTAAAGCAAAAGAACTTAATGAATACAGGAGAATGGGGATATGTAGGAACAGACAGTGTGGGAAGTAATCAACAACAGAGATGATTATATGAAGTTTAGGAGAGGGGGAGTGTTGAGCTGTGTCTGGTCATTTAGGATTAGATCTGGACTGTGAGCAAGATGTTTGTTAGGGCTTCCATGAGGTTGAGTTTATGGCCTTTGTTTGCTAAGTACATGGGACACTGACTGGTAGTTGTGACCTCACTCAGTACATGCTCAGCAAATGTGGAGTCAGACTTCTGCAACCTCCAGCTGCGTTCATGCTCAGCCAGCCTAGTTGCTATGTCTCTGCCTGACTAACTGATGTAGCATTTGTCACAATCAGAACATACCCCACTGTTGCCTAGTAATTGCTACTAACTTTGCTATTAAAAATACACTGGCCTGTCATGTTCTTAACATAGTAGGAAAATGTTACATACTGTACGTTTCTGCTTCAGTCTAGACATGTTACTTCTCTTCCAATGCTATTTGCAAACATTGTAACTTCTTTGGTGATAATACTCACTTTTCAGTAAATGTCTGAAGATGGCCTTGTAAGCCGAAAGCTGGTTAACACGATAAAAGTAATATTGTAGAACAAAAGGAAACTGAAGCTTTTCATTTATTACAATGTTGTTCTACCAAGAACCGATTCTGTTTACTATACTTTTCCACGGAACTATAAAACTTATCAATCCTTTGAATGGTTAACATTTTATACACCAGTGTAGAACTTCCGGCACTTTATAAAACTAAACCCAGCAAAAAACAGAGTTTTGGACAGATCTTTAATGTACAGCAACATGTAACGGTACGCTGCATTTTTCCGTATTACGATAAGCTGCATATTTTCGTATTATGGAAGTATAAATTCGAATTCAACCAAACACAGCACACTAGTTTCCGAAGCATTGAAATCATGATTGCGATACCCTTTTTTAAGCCAATCATAGATCGTGTCACGTGACCTCGCCAGCCTATGACAGCAGATATTCAGAGCGTAAGAGACGTGATGTAGTCATCCAATAGCAACATCACTGTTAAATAGCGCGAACACACAAATAGGAAAAGTTAATGGTTAACATTAATACACATGGTGTAGCTGAAGGAAAGCTAAACTTTCACATATAACATAGGTCTCGAAGATTAATAATATACAACAGAAGCTAAGCTTTCATATGTTATATTGGTCTTTTTTGCGCGTGTTACACTTTAAGATACATCACACAAATGTGCCAATTAAGTTTAAAATAATGACATAACTGTCTTCTGGTCTCGTAATTCTTCTAAGTGGCTGGTCCTCAGAGTGTTAATTTTTAAAACGAGAGTAAAACGCTCTGTGCTTTAAGAAATTCATCACACATTCTCACAAGTAACATAATTTATCTTGCGTAAGAGGGAACTTACTTTGAAAATAACGCTTTTCAAGCCACCATTAGCAATATTTTCCCGAGACCTGTTAGAAACAGGTTCGTTTTAGCAGTTGCCAGAGAGCGCCAGAAAACAGGCGTTATAGCGCGTTCTCAGCTACGATTGCGCAGGAAGCCCGTATGTTCGTATAAGGCATTAAGGGATCTGATATTACTCCATAAAAGAAATCGGACATCAGAGGATACTCCAAGAGCATCGGAATTTCGTGACTCATACTAAAATGCATAATTCGGCTTGAAGTGCACATTCGTACAGACAAACTCACAATGAAGAAAATTCCAACCTGATATTAAGCTTTTCAGTGTGGCTTTCAGGCTGTAAATTTGCTTGAAGTACCAGTATTGCATTCTCTCATGTTTGGTTTTTATTATGGCATAATGCCATACGTGCCAGAAGATAAAAACGTGCACTTGAAATTCAGCGAACAGTTGGAACTAGCCAATACTGTGGAACGAAGAGCTTCGTTTAAAATAAATTGACTGTCTAATCGGAAAAGATTAATTAAAGCCAAATTTCTTTAGCAAACCGACAAAAATAGCTTCATTGTTCTGTTGTTCTACAACGCGATTAATGCTTGACTGCCAAAAAAGTGGAAATAAAATAAAATCATAAAACTGAAACTAATAATATATTTTAGCCTTCCATAATTATGTGAAAGTATTTTAATTCACTTGATAGCTCCCGGCCACAGAAATCCGTATTGTTTTCGTTTGACATGGGAACAGCAAACAAAGAGGAAACAGTAAAATCACTAAACGTAAATATGGGTCACATGGAGACTGTCTGTGGAGCCCCATCTTCGTATACCAGGACCCGCAAGCCTGACATCATCGCGGTCAGACACGCCCAAGACCGCATAGTCGACGTCCAGATAGTCGGCATCACCTTGGGCTCGACTGGTGCACAAGCAGAAGGCGGCGGAATACAGGGTGTTTATGAATGAATATCGGGGTTTTAACGCTTTATACAGGGTGGTCCATTGATAGTGACCGGGCCAAATATCTCACGAAATAAGCATCAAACGAAAAAACTACAAAGAACGAAACTCGTGTAGCTTGAAGGGGGAAACCAGATGGCGCTATGGTTGGCCCGCTAGATGGCGTTACCATAGGTCAAACGGATATCAACTGCGTTTTTTAAGTAGGAACCCCCATTTTTATTACATTTTCGTGTAGTACGTAAAGAAATATGGGTGTTTTAGTTGGACCAATTTTTTCGCTTTGTGATAGACGGCGTAGATAAGTACGTGGTATCACGTAACATTCCGCCAGTGCGGACGGTATTTACTTCGTGATACATTACCGGTGTTAAAATTGACCGTTTACCAATTGCGGAACAGGTCGATATCGTGTGGATGTATGGCTATTGTGATCAAAATGCCCAACGGGTGTGTGCTATGTATGCTGCTCCGTATCCTGTACGACATCATCCAAATTTCCGGACCGTTCGCCGGATAGTTACGTTATTTAAGGAAACAGGAAGTGTTCAGCCACACGCGAAAAATCAACAACGACCTGCAACAAATGCTGATGCCCAAGTAGGTGTTTTAGCTGCTGTCGTGCCTAATCTGCACATCAGCAGCAGACAAATTGCGCGAGAATCCGGAATCTAAAAAATGTCGGTATTGAGAATGCTACATCACCATCGATTGCACCCGTACCATATTTCTATTCTCCAGGAATTGCTTGGCGACGACTTTGAACGTCGTGTACAGTTCTGCCACTGTGCACAAGAGAAATTACGGGAAGATGACAGATTTTTTGCATGTGTTCTATTTAGCGATGAAGCGTCATTCATCAACAGCGGTAACGTAAACCGGCATAATACACACTATTGGGCAACGGAAAATCCACGATGGCTACGACAAGTGAAACATCAGCGTCCTTGGCGGGTTAATATATGGTGCGGCATTATGGGAGGAAGGATAATTGGCCCCCATTTTATCGATGGCAATCTAAATGGTGCAATGTATGCTGATTTCCTACGTAATGTCTATCGATGGTACTACAAGATGTTTCACAGCATGACAGAATGGCGATGTACTTCCAAAATGATGGATGTCCGGCACATAGCTCGCGTACGGTTGAAGCGGTATTGAATAACATATTTCATGACGGGTGGATTGGTCGTCGAAGCACCATACCATGGCCCACACGTTCACCGGATCTGACGTCTCCGGATTTCTCTCTGGGGAAAAGTTGAAGGATATTTCCTATCGTGATCCACCGACAACGCCTGACAATATGCGTCAGCGCATTGTCAATGCATGTGCGAACATTACGGAAAGCGAACTACTCGCTGTTGAGAGGAATGTCGTTACACATATTGCCAAATGCATTGAGGTTGATGGACATCATTTTGAGCATTTATTGCATTAATGTGGCATTTGCAGGTAATCACGCTGTAACAGCATGCTTTCCCAGAAATGATAAGTTCACAAAGGTACATGTATCACATTGGAACAACCGAAATAAGACGTTCAAACTTACCTTAGTTTTGTATTTTAATTTAAAAAACCTACCTGTTACCAACTGTTCGTCTAAAATTGAGGGCCATATGTTTGCGACTATTGCAGCGCCATCTATCACAAAGCGAAAAAAGTGGTCCAACTGAAACATTCATATTTGTTTACATACTACACGAATATGTAATAAAAAATGGTGGTTCCTGTTTAAAAATCGGTCTATGTCGCCGAGCGGCTCTAGGCGCTTCAGTCTGGAACCGCGCGACCGCTACGGTCGCAGGCTCGAATCCTGCTTCGGGCATGGATGTGTGTGATGTCCTTTTTTTAGTTAGGTTTAAGTAGTTCTAATTTCTAGGGGACTGATGACCTCAGATGTTGAGTCCCATAGTGCTCAAAGCCATTTTGAACCTGTTTAAAAAAACGCAGTTGATATCCGTTTGACCTATGGCAGCGCCATCTAGTGGGCCAACCATAGCGCCATCTGGTTTCCCCCTTCAAACTAGACGAGTTTCGCTCTTTGTAGTGTTTTAGTTTGATGCTTGTTTCGTGAGATATTTGGCCCGGTCACGATCAATGGACCACTCTGTAGTATTTATTATATTAAACTGATGATATGTCAAATGAAAGAGAAACTCAAACAGTTTCACAAAGAACCTTATAAATGTTCAATGTGAGCACAATTTGTCACACGGCACACACCAAGTCTATAGCCGAGCACTGGATAGGCCGCAAAGGACCCAACAACAGGGCTCTTGCTCTGCATGGCCTCCACGTTCACCCGACCTAACGCTATGCGATTTTTTCCTTTGGGGCTTCATCAAGGATCGTGTGTACAAGCCTCCACTACCAGTAGACCTCCCTGAATTAAGAAACTAGATTGAAGCAGCTGTTGCTACAATCACTGAAGACCTTGCTAAAACTGTTTGAGTTGATCTTTCATTTGACATGTCATCCAGCCGGCCGGAGTGGCCGTGCGGTTTTAGGCGCTACAGTCTGGAACCGCGCGACTGCTACGGTCGCAGGTTCGAATCTTGCCTCGGGCATGGATGTGTGTGATGTCCTTAGGTTAGTTAGGTTTAAGTAGTTCTAAGTTCTAGGGGACTAATGACCTCAGAAGTTAAGTCACATAGTGCTCAGAGCCATTTGAACCATTTTTGAACATGTCATCTATAACTGTAAGTTTAATGTAATAAATATTATAAAGCTTTAAAGCGCAGATATTCATTTTTAAACACCCAGTACAACACGCCGTCCATCCGGCGTGTCGTCCTCAACCTGCGTACCGGCGTCTCGTATGTCTCCTTCACATCTGTCACGCTGAATTGGAGGGGGACATGGTCCCAGCAGTCCGCGAGTGACCTCTTGAAGCATGGCTTCAAGATGCGGGAGCTCGCCATCATGTCTTCCCAGATACTTTTTCCGTGTTGTGGATCCTTAAATATTTTCGAAGATGACAGCACAGTGCCCGATGCCCAGGGACGGCGTTGAATAGTGCTGGTCTTTCCTCCTTGACTCCTGGGGACTCTATTGCAGCAGCAACACCGTCTCTATTCCACTTCTATGTCTTTGCATTTCAATTTATGTTTTCTTTGTTTTATATTTTCATAATATGTGAGGTGTGCACCCACTGTAGGCTCCCATTGCGGTGGGGATACCGGCGCAGTACTAAACACCTGCTGTAGTAATTTTCATCTCATTTATTATTCCTTCTTCGAAATAAAGGCGGATGGAATAAACACGGGTCAAGTGGAGACCATTCCCCTCCCTCCTGTAACTCAGACTACTCTGGGCATGTGCGAATCTGGAAGCTTGGGCGCGCCAGAAACACTTTTGCGGTTACCATTTGGCTTCAAGTATAGCTCGCGCAGGATATGGTGGCCAATGCCCAGTGACCAGTTTTCGTCCAATGCACTGGGCGAGTTCATTCGTTTATTCACAAAGGGAGGCCCATAAGTATTTTTCCACCTTTCGGCCAGTTAGCGATGAAAGAATCGAGGTGCGCGCCCTGTGCAATGAAAAATAGAGGTCAATGTGATTTTGCGTTTAGTGCACCTTACATAATATGTTGTTGCATATGAAATTTAGCTCACATATTGAATTTTTCTTTAGACTTGGGTAGAGGTACCTATCTTTCACCAATCTCGAGACAATTAATCTGATGTAGCTCACTCATTTGCGATTACGCCGCGCCAGCAAGTAAGTCAGAGTGAAATATTCACAACATTCCTTATATTTCATAAACAGTTTCAGATATCGATATGTGATTTTGGCAAATGTGTTTTGGAATAACACATGTGATGATGTGGCCCGTTTTTTTCATTGTATTGAGGATGTGCTTTATCATAAGCTACTGACTGTACTTTTCCTAAGCTCCTCACTTTATACACTCAATAAACCATTGTTTCAGAATTCTCTCACAACTGTGTCTGCACATCATGTCAGTGAGGTCAGATGGCGTAGACTCCACTGCATTTTGGCAAAAGAATCAAATTTTGACAAAGCAACCATAGAAATGCCTAGGTTTTACTCAAAATTCGCCATTCACGACCCTTCTGTCAAGGTGACAGTAGATCTTTCTGAATGGTCACTATGCAAGTGAAAAAATGGCACTTCCCCTCCAGCACTTGGCATTTCCCCTACAGCCCCCTGAGCGACCCCCCACCACTACCGCTCTGCCCGTGTTCCCCAGCCGACTGCGCATCTAGCGGCTAGAGCATTTTGCGCGCACTATAGTCAGAAGTGGGAGAAGGTACTGCTCATACGCAACTGAACTGCACATGTGCACGAGCCCACTGGCAAATACTCAAACGAACCAAATGTAAAGAGTTGTGATGTCATGCTCAAAGGAAGCAGTTCGTTGTTATGAAGTATTGCATACATTCCGTCCTAAGGTCTTTGACACATTTTGGTGTTGGCAGATGCTTGTGTGTGCATGGCGTTTTGTTGGTGTAAATGGCGTACTTCCTTGGAAACCAAAGTTTTATTTTGGAATTTTTCTTTTGCTTATCTTTTATTGCTGTGGTATTATTCTGCAGTATGGGGATACAATAATATTCTTTGTTAGAGTATCAATTCTTACCAGTCAAAATTACAAAAGTTTAACTGGAAACTAAAATAATGAGAAATTCCCGAAATTCCGAAAAATCCAGGGTTTTTCCCAGTTTTCTCCCGGATTAAAAAAATTCCCGTGTTTTTTTCGGATTGTTCGGTAGTCCTGTGGCGTAAACACCCTGCATTTAAATCATTGTTCAGTCATTAATTATTCATTTATTTAATTAACACTGGAAAATGCACAAGAAAGTTGTAAAATGTGCTTAAAAATAGACATAAGTTACGAATTCTGCGACATTCAGCTTTCTTTTGCACTGGATCCGCATATATATAGTATTAACTTCGTAAATTAACCTTCAGATGCACCTAATTGCACCAATTCCATTTTTCGTTAATAATTACGAAAAAGTACGTTTTTTGAAAAACAATTATTGTACATACATTATAGAGATGCTTTTTAACGCTTTTAAAAGCGTGTGAAGAAATTATTATTAACTAAATGAATAAATAAATAATAAATAAGTAAATAATGCATGAATTAATAATTAAAATTAAAATTTTCATACATAAATAAATTTCGCAAGTTAAATAAATATTAATGAAATAAATACTAAATAAAGAAATAAATTATAAACAAATAAATAAGTATGACATAGAATTTTTTAAATTTCATGTCTATCTGACCTGCCTGATTTGGTAACGGATTTTCGAGAAAAGAGATCTTTCTACTAACAAAAGAATATTGGTCAAACGATTTGCAAGTGGTCATCGTCGTTGACAAAAGGGCGTAATTCCTGATGAAGTGAGGTCTACTATTTCGATTTTGTTGACAAATTCAAGAGGCAAATATAAGCAAGCAGCTCAGCAACAAGATTATTTTTTCAAGAAGAACGAAAGTTGGTTAAATACGATAGTATACTTTCCGATTGATGGGAAATCTGAAACTGTGAATAAATCAACAGGGCGACCTACCGGAAATTTTGAAACATTATCTGATAGGTCTAAAAAAGGAGAACGGATACGATTCGTAAGAAGTTCACTCCTGCCGAAATGCGTCTTAGACTTCGACCATAGATACTAACAGACTGGGCAAGCAGTGCAGCGGCTATACATCTGGCGTGGCTGCAACATAGAATCACGTGACTGTTGGCAGAACGTCGGCGGGAGTTCAAGGCAGCATTCTGATTCCTGATTTCACTCCCAGTATTTCTCAGTGGATTTCCTGCTAACTTCACCACATTAAATGTAGCTTATGTAAACACAGCTAGAAGTGATAAATTATTGCGTAACCAATGTACAAATTTAGTTTTACAGCCATTACTTCACAATGAACTTTGTGAACTGCTGAAACACTTTCGATGTTCGGCAATATATTCGCCGCGAATATTTCAGTGTTAGCAATTATGAGATGCATTCTCTACTAACAATGCGCGTTATGGACTGCATAAAATGTAAATATTGCGTGTGTGTGTGTGTTTTAGTGCCTTGGTTGTAGAAAGTGTTATAGACTTCATAAATCGGCATAAACAACGAAACCTGTAACGTAAACACACGTGTTCACATCGAATGTAACGAACTCAATTGTGTCGTTCACCCACAAGACGTAAAGCAGTTTCATTTGAAAGCTCTTTTTTGGTTTAAACAGTTTGTTTCGTAGATGTATCAAATAAGATATCTACAAAATCAGTACCTACTTACATGAATACTTGTTCCACAGAAATTGAATACGATACTTCGCAATGATGTGTCACTTTAATGAAAGGTAGACCTATCATTAGATGACAATTCTTCCAATCACTTATTTATACCTAAGAAATCGTCTACTGAGTAGGAGCTGTCATTCATAGATTCTTTTAGTTTGATTTTAAATGCTGGTTGGCTATCTGTCAGGCTTTTAATGCTTTTTGGTAAATGACCAAAGATTTTTGTAGCAGCATATTATTTATCCCATACATTACAGCTTATTATCTGGAAACTAACATAGGCCATACAACTACCTTTTTGCAAATGGTATTCAGTATTTGTTTCTGATATTCGTATGTTTTGTAACTGGGAAGTACAAAATAAAACTAAACCCTGATGAGAAATCAAACCCCTAACTTGTTTTTGCAAATTGTTCTTTAAAATAATACCAGCATAACTCACCCCTTTTTGTACCAAAGTCAGATTTAATCCAGGATAGTAAAAATCATCCTTTCTTCTTATGTAGTAGCAATGCACATTGCCATTGCTTTTGGAGTGGGAAGCGTTATTGGTAATAAATATCTCTCTCTCTCTCGCACACACACACAAATATATATATATATATATATAGGTGTATCTGTGTATGTGCGGATGGATATATGTGTGTGTGTGTGTGTGTGTGTGTGTGTGTGTGTGTGTGCGAGTGTATACCTGTCCTTTTTTTCCCCCTAAGGCAAGTCTTTCCGCTCCCGGGATTGGAATGACTCCTTACGCTCTCCCTTAAAACCCACATCCTTTCGTCTTTTCCTCTCTCTCCCTCTTTCGTGACGAAGCAACCGTTGGTTGCGAAAGCTTGAATTTTGTTTGTATGTCTATCGACATGCCAGCGCTTTCGTTTGGTAAGTCACATCATCTTTGTTTATATATATATATATATATATATCTTCTTCAAAGTGCTTCGAACAGATGCGTGTGTGCGCAGTAGGCTTGAAATCTTTTCGTTTCACTGCCTGTATCCACATCTGCCTGCGCCCTTCATCCTTTGGAAACTTATACGAAAGAGAAAAAGCAGCTTTCAAGAAATATATACGATTGCAATGTGCGCCTGGAAACACACACAGCACTTCAAACCGCCAATTTACGTAACTGTGGCGTTCTGGGTAAGGATATGATACACACAATAGTTTATCAGTATTCAAGAAATGCCGCTAAATTATACTAATAATACTTACACGTGAACGCTCGGTACAACCATAAGCACAACAGGATACCACCATTGTTTTGCCAATAGTCACGTGGCATAGCAGTAGAGATGTTGGTGCCACGAAATATACGTCATGACCAGTCTACCAATATCTATGGTCGAAGGTCTTAGATCTTCGGGGTACTCAGATGCTGCAAAGACTGCGAAAGACGTTACACTGGCAACTCCATCCCAGGCGAGAAAATACAAGAGAAGCTTTCAATTGTCATCATTATCGCCAGCCTCGTATGATGCAAATGAAACTCTAGCACTTCTGTTATACTTTAAATTGCCAAAAGAATCGTACCAGCATTTGAGAAGTGGGGCAAAAGGAAAAGGATTAAACACCCTTGATGCACCGTACTCAACTGTATTGGTAGCAAAAAATGTTTGCTCCTCTCAAGACGAACCATCACTCTTACCGAATCAAAAACTGAGGTACGGTTGCAATCTTCGTCGTTTTACTGCTGGAACGAGACAATATTGTATACATGAGTGATTCAGAAATGTCGAATATGGCTTTCATTTGTAAGTGGAGCTTCGACGGAACTTCTGGGCAAAGTATTTCTAAAATGAAGTTTGCAGATCCGAGTATTTCAGATACAAGTTAATTTTTTAATTCGCTTTTTCCACTGCAGCTTGCAGGTGTAAATCAAGAAACGAAAGAAGAAAAGATCTTATGGAGTAATCCGAAGCCGTCTTCAACCCTCTTTTGCAGACCACTCAACCAGAATTTATAAAGACAACAGAGCAAATTTCTTTAAATGAGAAAGCTTATTACGACACAACCTCAGGCAATCAAAACAGTCATTCATGGGAAAAATCTTTCCATTCAATACAATTTAAGTATGACCATAATTGACGGTAAAGTGTGCAATGTTATCACCGACACAAAATCAGCGCACCGGTGGTATCTCTACCAGGCAGCGTCCACCCAATTTAATAGCATTGACGAAATTTTGAAAAAAGAAAACGGGTAATCGCCGATTATTTGCAGTATTGTCAACTCTTCTCGCCTGAATGCTGTATTCATTTGGCATACCAAATGAAAACAAAAGGTGGCTTTTTTGATAGGTGGGAGCCTTTCCACGCTCGCACAAGCATGGTGACCAACTCACCTCTGCATTGTTAGTATTTAGAATCGAGGATACCGCAGGAGCGAGGAACTGCGACGTTATCCGTACGTCTGGGTAAGATTACCCATTAATACGGGCGCATCCGGGTGATAGAAGTGGTCGAAAAAGCTTGACAGAATCAAGCTTGAAAGAAGAGAGGTTTTAAGGGCAGAGGGAAAAAAGTGCCAAGGGAGAAAAACCTCTGCGACAGTGTCAGGTTGGGTAGTAAGGGCAGTACGGGTTTCTTGGTATCTGCGACAGATCGTTCAAGGTAAGGTTATGTTAGTGGTTGGGTATCATGCATCAGTACCATAGAAACAATGCCAGATTGTCATAGACTGGTCAGTCCTGTCGAGGTGGTGAGCGCTACTGCTGCTGGGCCGACGATGTCTCCTGGGCCAGCTGCTGCTGCTGCTCCTGTAATATAGCCATGTCGTTGTAGGTTTGTCAGTTCGATGGTCCTCAAAGGAACTGGCAGTGTGTTATGTGTTGGGAGTTTGTTTGTGAGTCGTGTTTGGCTTCCCTGCGATTGCCAGTTCTCATGGCAGAGGCTCAGCTAGCAAGCTAGTCAGTGGCTAATGTGCAGGGGCTCGCCTCATAGATGGTTTACCGAGCGAGGTGGCCCAGTGGTTAGCACACTGGACTCGCATTCGGGAGGACGACGGTTCAATCCCGTCTCCAGCCATCCTGATTTAGGTTTTCCGTGATTTCCCTAAATCGCTTCAGGCAAATGCCGGGATGGTTCCTTTGAAAGGGCACGGCCGATTTCCTTCCCCATCATTCCCTCGCCCCAGCTTGCGCTCCGTCTCTAATGACCTCGTTGTCGACGGGACGTTAAACACTAATCTCCTCCTCCTCCTCCTCCTCCATAGATGGTTAGTCCCTAAGAAGTGTCTTTGGGCGCTTGTGTTTCCATCTATGGTTGCGATCGTAGTTGCCCAGGTGTAGGATGCGCGGATTGTTCGAGTGACTTGATTTCTTGTACAGTCGTGCGGCGAGTTTTTTGAATACCTCCTGGAGAGTCTCCAGTCGGTATTCTCGGTGAAGGTTCGCTGCTCGCGTGTATCGGGGAGCATTGCTTATGATACGTAATACCTTTTTCTGTATTCTCTGGAGGCGGTCCAGGTGTGTGGACGCTGCGTATCCCCAGACAGGAACTGTGTATGTCATCAGCGGTCTAATCAGTGTCATGTATAATGTCCCAGACACCCTCCTATTTAGTGTACTATTCCTGTCGAGCATAGGATAGAGTTGTTTGAGTCTCGTATTTGCCCTGTTGGTCATGTGTTGCATGGTGTCCCACCATGTACGCTTCCGGTCTAGCCAGACACCGAGGTATCTGACTTTCGCAGTGAAGCGTATTGGGCTTGCATGTAGTGTTATTGGTCTGCAGTTTTGATGTTTGCGCAGTAATTTCGGCCTGCGAGTAAACAGAACTGCCTCGCACTTGTCGACGTTTACTTTAATACGCCACTTCTCCAACCAAGACTCGACAGTTCTGAGTGCTATCTGTAGACAGTTCAGAGTGCTGTCTGTAGTCTGTTATTAACGTTTGACGGTTTCCAGTCTTGCGCAAGGATTGCTGTATCATCCGCGTAGATGGCAACCGTCGTGTTTTGTGTCGTTGGAATATCATTAATGTAGAGATTAAAGAAGAGGGGCCCTAGGATGCTACCTTGGGTTACCCCTGCTTGGCAAGCGCATGGAGCAGACGATAACAAGGAAAAGGCAATACTGAAAGCCAACATTCAAAAAGCTTTCAAAGAGCAACTAGGAATTTTAATCGACATGTCAAAACAAGGGTTCGACAGCACGAAAGAGGGAAACACCGCTTGACGTTTCTTTGAAAACACTCGAACTTCAGCGTTGACAACTGAAGAACTAATCAACCGTTTTCACATTATTTTGCAGACGTTGAAAAGTTTCTAGCTTACGCCATAGCAACGGCCAGACGCTACGTCAAAGAATACCCGTGGTACAACACGCCAACAGTAGTCCATAGACTGTTGATCCACGAAACAGACATTATGTCTTCGGCTATTTTACCCATCGGTCAACTGTCGGAGGATGCTCAAGAATCAACTAATAAGCTGATAAAGTAATATCGCCTGAGTTTTCCTCGAAAGTGTGTTCAGGAGACTGTTGGTACCCACTGACCCCTACATTTCTTCTCTAAGCAAATCATCATCAAAGACACTGAAGAGGTTGTCGCCAAAAGCCGTTGCCCTCATAGTTCCTGTGGTGGAAGATTATGAAGATTCCGATGCAGATGCTGCAAAGAAACAATCTTTGAAGGTGATGACGATTCAGTTGAAGAGGAAGAGGAAGAAAAAGAAAGCGGCAACTTGTAATTATAGTTATAAAAATTTACTTAGTGAATAATTGTAATTGAAATAAAAATATTTCTTCTAATATTTTGCACCATTTTCCATCCTCTATTTGGTCCTTTTTTCGAGAATTCCATTTATTGAGCCTATATTTTTAACCATTAACTACAACAACCCCTAAAAATTGACTTTTATATAAATAAAAAGACTTTTATCAATTTTTGTACTCCATCTTGGATCCACCGTTTTATGTTTTTTTTGTAAATTTTGACACTCATACTCTTCACCAACAACCTAGATAATTCCCAAAGAAATAATTTTTATATGAATGAAATTACTTTTATCAATATTTGCCCGCCATCTTAGACCCGTCATTTTATTTTTTCATTTTTTGATATCATATTCTTAATCGGTAACTTCGCTATGCTTTACCTGCTAACTTTGGTACAAATTCAACAATTCTTTATATTTTAGCCAGCTTTTTGGGATTCTGTCCCACAGTGGTTGGTTCAAATCCGCGTCTAGCCATCCAGATTGAGATTTTCCGTGATTTCCCTAAGTACTTCCCGGAAAATGCCGGGACGGATCCTCTGAAAGGGCACGGGCGATTTCCTTCCCCATCTTTGACAGTATCACAGATTATGCTCCGTCAGTGTCGACGGGACGTTAAATTCAATCTTCCTTTGTTCCTTTTTCCCCTAACATAAAGTCCATGGAAGGCTGTGGTGTCACCGCCAGACACCACACTTGCTAGGTGGTAGTTTTAAATCGGCCGCGGTCCATTAGTACATGTCGGACCCGCGTGTCGCCACTGTGTGATCGCAGACCGAGCGCCACCACAAGGCAGGTCTCGAGATACAGAAGAGCACTCGCCCCAGTTGTACGGACGACGTAGCTAGCGACTACACTGACGAAGCCTCGCTCCTTTGCCGAGCAGATAGTTAGAATAGCCTTCAGTTAAGTCAATGGCTACGACCTAGCTAGGCGCCATTAGTAACATTGCATGTATCTATGGAGTCTCACTTATATCGCCACAATCTCCAGATGTACCAAAAAGGATGGATTAAAGTTAAGTATTCCAGAAGCTATGTATTTTTCTTTATAGTATTCATTACTTATCCTGTTTCAGACCTCACGCCCATCTGCGTGAGCGTAGCGCGTGCCTTTCGGCTTCCTCTCATTGTGTCTAGGCTGTCTTGTCTAGACACAACAAAGGCTGCAAATGATCTCCAAGTAGCCAGACATAAACATTTCCAGTTAATGGTCGATCCAGTTGGATCAGAGGACGCAGTGCAGCCCATACCATTGTGGAGCCACAATCAGCTTCCACAGTGCCTTGTTGACGAACGGGGTCCATGGCTTCGTGGGGCTGCACCTCGCTCGAACCCTACTATCAGCTCTTACCAACAGAAATCGGAACTCATCTGATCAGGCTACGGTTTTCCAGTCGTCTTGGTGCACTATTTTATGGATATAAAAAACTCTGCCCATGCTTACTTTGTTATAAACTTGTCCTCTAGCGATCGCAGAAGTCTTCCTAAGGCTAATATCAGGGTGCTGTCTTTGCCTGCCGACTCGGGCTCCTGGTCAAAACGATGTGATATTTTTGCTCCCCTTTGCAAACTGGAGTGCTGATCTCCATAAACCGTTAGCTATAAACCAATTTCATCACTTTTACATTTCAAAAACATAACCAAGGATCTCTCGTTAGTGTTCTTTACTGAATACACTTCATAAGCTTCCCTTAATCTCAGTGGCAGCTCGTGCAGAGTTATACCAATGTGTAGCAGTGTGATGGTCAACAGTCTTTTGACTGCAACGGTAGTAATCATAACTAAATCGAGCGTAATAATTTTACGTATATAGACTCAACTGTTTACATATATTTAAATTTTATAATTAATAGTTTAAGATTGTGAAGAGTAAGATAAAATAAAATAATGTTGGTATCTGCAAGAATGGAACCTGGGTCTGGTAATTACAAGTTTATACTTCTTTTTTATTGATGTGAATAGAACCCAGATCCACAGATTACTAGTCTATGCTTTTTCTCTACCTTTTCCCTAGAACTCTTTTTTTCATACTATTAAGTAGAACACAGTATTGCTTAACTACTGTAGAAAAGGCATAATATCATTTTTTGTCACCTCAGTGACATTTTCCATCGCAGTAACAGAGTTCCCTATTTGTTGTTCTGAATTGCTGAACATATTTTCTAGCACCTTGATGCCCTAGTGTCTGAAACAATACCAGCTGGTTGCAGCAGACTGTTTTGAACAGTTTTTTGTATTAGACCAAATAGAACACAGACGATTTTAAATAATGTTAATTAAAAATAGTCACAAAGGTTATAGAATTACCAATGATTACTTTGTATGCAAAACAATTTAGATGGTGATGGTGGTTGTTGGGATGTTTAAGGGGGACTAAACAGCGAAGGTCATCAGTCCCCCAAACAATTTAGAACTCAGCCTGTAGTATCATGTATGATATATGGTAGAAATTCATTCTTACAGGAGTAAACAGATTAAAAATTAACTATTGGGAAAAGTGACCAACTCGACCATGTTTCCCAATGAGTAACATGCTTTTTTCCCAGCGAGACTCTATGTTAGCGTTAGTGATTCTCAGATGAAACTATCAATCCAAATGAAACATCAAGGAACTATCCAAAAGAAACACCAAGGAACTGCATTTGTAAGTCAATAGACGTTGTTTAAACCCTGAGATTACAACAATGTGTTATTCTACGTTTTAGTGGGGTAAGAAGGACAATACAAATGACTTATCTCACATCAGATGACTGAAAATCAGAAAAGTCTCCTGTCCTCTATCAAAGTCAATGAAAAGATTGGTAATTTACGTTGGAACTAGTCTGACCACTTCTTCGTAGTCAGCAGCATTGTTCAGGGCCAAAAATATGCAATGGCCATTTTTCCTGTTTTTGCCACTTATACAACCTACTCAAATTAAAATACTGTTCTTCACATATTCAATATTTAGTTACAGATGCAGCACATCATTACCACAGGGGATATTTCCAGACAGGCTGAAATATCCAATTGTCAGAACCATTTACAAGAGAAGTAGTAATAAAGATATTAATAATTACCAACCGGTCTCACTACTTCCATCCTTCTCGAAGGTATTGGGAAAAATTATGTATGCAACAACTGTATCACAACTCTCTCAAAATAAAATACTTAGTCTCATTTTGGAGTCCAAAAGGGTCTCTTCATACAATATACCACTTTTCAGTTCACAAATCAGACTGCACAAAATTTGAATGACAAAATATTCTCACCCAGTATCTTCCGTAACTTGTTAAAACATTTCATTGTACAGGTCATAGTATTGTTCTAGGGAAAGTCATATATTATGCTATTTAAGATTTTGCTGGTAACTAGTTTTCATCCTATCTAAATAAAAGGGTGCAGAGTGTTGCAGTAGGTAACTCAGGGAGTCTACACAATGAAACAGCGGGAAGGGATATAACCACTAAATGTGTACCACAGGCATCGATATTGGGTCTACTCACGTTCTTGTTATAAAACGATCTTCCATCATATGTCCAATAAACAGAAATAGTTCTCTTTGTTGACGAAGTATGTATTATAATCAGGCTTAATGGGGCAACTTGAACACTTGACAATATAAATAATTTTCTGATGAAAATTAATATCAGGTTATCTGCAAATGAACTGTCACTCATATAAAATAAAAGGGAATGCATGCAAGCCAGTAAGGCACAAGTCCTGTTCGTACCATAACAAATAATACATGAGGGTAAATCAATATGACAAACAGAATATTCTGTATTATAGGTGTTTGTAGTGCTAAGAATCTCATCTGGAAGTCACATGTAGCACAACATCTTAAACATCTTAGTCTTTCAACTCCTGCTTATGGATTATATCAGATTTTGGAGATGAAAATTTAGAAGATTGACTTACTTATCCTATTATCATTCTTTAATGCCCATTGCATCATTTTCGTCGAGAACTCGTAAGTGGGGGATAATGTTTGCTGCACAAAAGGATAATGTGTGGATCCTCACTAGAACCTCTTGTAGACAGCTTTTTAAACAGCTGGGCATACCTGCAACAACCACAGAGCACACATTTACTCCCTCATGTAATTTATTGTTGCAGTTTGTAAACAACAGCCATACAAATCTTTCATCAGTGGCCCAGTGTGGCAAAGAATTTCAAGGATAAGAAAATTAACTCCAAACACAAACTGAAATCTTACCTGCTTGACAACTAAATGTACTACATAGAAGAATTTCTGAATCTAAAGTAGTATGATTTTGTTGGTGTGTGCATGTGTGTGTGTGTGTGTGTGTGTGTGTGTGTGTGTATGTGTGTGTGTGTGTGTGTGTGTATGTGTGTGTGTGCGCGCGCGTGTGTGTGCGTGTTCGTGTGTGTGTGTGTGGTTTGGTGGGTGGGTGTGTGCATGTGTGTACCTCAAAAAATTTCTTTTATGTCATCTGTAACAGGACAATTATCCTTTCCACATATTGGAGACCCTGTTCAGCCATCTAGTTATATGGAGAATAATGATCACAGACAGCAGCATCATTTTTGCTTAGCAAGCGTCAGTGTAGATTTACCTGACACTTCTCCCTTTGTAGAGATACACGGCCAGTATACTGAGAGCACACTCACAAAACTACCGTCCAAATTCATAGACGTCTATTTGTTGCAGAAACTTAGAGCATTTTCTAAGCTCAAATAAGGTGAGTTATTTTCAACAGGATGATAACTTCCATCCCAACCAGTATGGACTCCAAAAATGTTATCTTGCGAAACCGAACTTGTGCTTGTCTCACACGACATGCTGAAAGTCATAGATCAATACAGTCACGAGCACACAGTATTTTCAGAAATGTGCAATACAAATAATTTTTGATGTGAACTCAAGAACATCCTGCAAAGGTCTTTTCAAGGAACTGGGGATATTAAGTATTTCTTCCCTATATATTTACTCCTTAATGAACTTTGCCATAGGTAATATATCTCTTTTTCACACCTACAGCTGAGTTCGGGGAATCAATACTAAAACTTTACAAAGATTTAACGTCATGTGTTTTGGTGCAAAAGCCCATCCATTATACAGGAACACATGTGTTCAATATCTTTCCAGCAGTCATAGAAAGATAAGCTATTAATAAAGTTCTGTTTACAGAGAGTCTACAGGATTTATCGGTTGCCAAATCGTTCATCTCCATAGGTGAATTTCATACTACAGTCGACTGATGCGTATACAATATCAGTGAGATCAAATAACGTGAGTAGGTACTACATGTAATCTGATTTCCACACATCTTCAGTGCAGTATTGTGATGAATGTAAATAAATGTTGTGAGGCTACAGTAACCTACGAATTTATCATCATAGGCACTTCAGTGTATTCTACAATTATATATTCTGTGACAAGTTTGTTATTGCCTCTTAAATGAAATATGTTTAAGGATATAAAGTACTTATAAACGGTGGACTTTATTGAATTCTATAGTCTTTCCTGACTACATTGATATATACATTATAGGGTTTCAAATGAAAAATGACCTATATATACCAAATTATAAAGTTATGGTCATGTATGCCGCCATGCCCCTTTATTTCTGTTACAGAAACCAGTATTATTTCGAAAGAACTGTGAACTTTCTACTTCCAGCGATTATACGTATGATACATTGTATATGTTGATAACAGTGCAGGTTTCTAGTGTCTGTAAATGATTATCTATGCTAATATTTACTTTTGTTTTACTGAAACAGTTTGTTCACGTGTTGCTGAATGTTTGTTGCCCAAGTGGTACATATATTTGTGGAAGTACATATGCTTTAGTGTGCAATAAACACGAACCATGCTACACATCAAGAAATTCAGTAAAAGGAAATTCTGTGGTAACCAGTTTACAAACAAAGCAAGCCACACTGTTTAAGCTAACCTATGTATTAGTTCTTCAGGGAAGAAACTCCCACATGGCGCGCCTCATGGTGATTCAAATTTTTGTGTTAACAATGACGCTGTCTGTAGTGGATTTGTTTCTGTTGATGTGGGCATCTTGTCTTCTTTTCTAAAGGAAGTGGCGAAATGTAAACATTGTGAGGCTGCCTGGAAATAACTGAACAACAAAGTAGCAGGAAGGGTTTAGCGTCAAAATTAGTTCTTCTGTGTAGATCCTGCAATAAATCTACCTCGAAAATGAAATGTGTGTAATTCATAGGATGTGAATTTGAAGTTAGTGATTGTAATGCGAGCAATAGGAAAAGCAAAAAAGGTTGCTCAAACGTTTTGTGTTCTGATGACCTTCCTCCTCCTCCCAGTAGGTTCAGCAAGTACATAAAAATACTTTTAGGTGTCTTGAAGGTTGTGTCTAAAGCATCTATGAAACGTGCAGTAGAAGAAACTGTAAATATTAGTGGAACCAGGGACATTGCTGTTGCACTTGATGGGACATGGCAACGTTGAGGACATCGTTCCTTGAATGATGTAAGTGCTACTTCTCTGGAGAATGGAAAAGCTGTTGATGTTGTGTGCTTGTCTAAGTACTGCCACACCTGCCGTGGTAACACTGAAGGACATACTGGACATAAGTTCTAAGAATTATGATGGTTACAGTGGAGGTATGGAGTGTGATGGAGCTCTAAAGATATTTCAGAGGTCAGTGCCCGTTTATAACGTTAGATATACGAAGTACCTAGGCGACGTGGACGCTAAATCTTTCAATAAAATTAATGAGTTCAATGTTTATGATGATACCTTGGTAACAAAACTGGAGTGTTGTGGACATGTGCAAAAGAAGATGGGTGCTAGGTTGAGGAAGCTATGAAGAGAAATGAAAGGAAAGTTGCTACCCGATGGAAAATCTCGGTCTCGCCGAGGCAGATTAACATAAACTAAAATAGACCTTCTTTGAGTTATTATGGACTGGTCATTAGACGAACTGAACCTGAGAATGATGTTACAGCAATGAGAAATGCCGTATGTGTCACCTACTTTCATAAGTTGTCCATAGATGACCACCCTGTTCACGGACTTTGCCCTAAAGGAGCAGATTCTTGGTGTGGTTACCAAACAGCAAAAGAAAGTGGTCAAATATACCATTATAAGCATTCCCTTCCTGGGCCTTTTATGAATGAAATAAAATCAATTTTAGTGATCCTGAGTTGCTTAGTAAATGTCTTCATTGGGGCACTAAGAATATAAATGAAAGTTTCAACCGTCGTATATGGGAAAGATTACCCAAGAATGTGTTTGTAGGGCTAAACACATTAAACGTTGGTGTACTAGATGCAGTGATATGTTTCAGTGATGTAGTGATAGGAAGGTTGGAAGTCCTGAGAAATTTAGACATAGAATGTGACTCTAATATGGAAGATCAATTGCTTGCCTGTGACAGACAACAGATGCATGAAGCTGAAAGATTCGCTCTTCAAGTTACCAAAGAAGCAAGAAGTGCTCAATGGAATGCCAAGAGGAAGCTTGAAGATGAAGAAATGCTGCATGATGAAGATTATGCTTCAGAAATGTTTTGAGGCACAGTTTAGTTGGACTCATATCTTCATTCGCAATTTCCCACACGTTGAATTTTTCAGAATTCAGGTACAAATATTTCCTAAGTTTATAAAGCATTGCTCTAATTTTTTTCTGCAACTTTCAATAGTCCATACTTACGTAGTATATTATACTTATGTAGTAAATTATCGAAAAAATAACATTTTATTAGAAAAAAACTATAAAAATTAAGATGTTAGATGTGATTATTTTTTTATCCTTGTAATGTGCGTAACAGGTGGAATTAAATAGGTCTAGTACCTCAGCCATCATGTCATGCGTATCTTGTAAGAATTTGGTCTCCTTCAAGTGCATAACATTGGATTATATGGTACCTCAATTTGAGGAAGCATTTTGGAAAAAAATTGCATCAATGTCTTTGTGATTTCTTAATAACCCTAAGCAGGTTCAAAAATATTCGAAATACTTCTAATTAGTTTAGTGTGTGTGCTGCATTACGTGATATCAACAAAAAATTCGTAAAACATATACATTATAAAATTGCCTGAAAGAAATAGGTGTTGATTTTTACATAATATTGAGCCAGAAAAGTACCCTGTATCCTTACGGTTTTTTACTTATTCAAATCCTTCGTGACTAGTTCATTTAGGATCTCTGGTAGGGACATTAGCGTCTCTTTTTCGTTTGTAAATATCGATGACTTATACTTGTTTAATGAAATGTTCTGCATCCTTGAGACCCTCCTCAATATGGTCATATGAAACGAAAAGTGTATCTAAATTAATCTAACCTCAACGAGCTGCTGTTTATAAATTAATACGACACATATTTGGAGATACATGACACTGAACCCTAACCTTCTTTACTTTTTTGCAGACATGTAGAGATGTGAGTACTGATTCTTTTGTTTGTGACTATACAGTGCATCTTGAAATGTTAGCACAGTATCATAAACACAAAGACCAAATACGGCTCTGAGACCTGAAAATGTTAATAACATAGCTGCAAAATTTACTTATAGATGGCTGCAAAAAGTGCTTATTGAACTAGAACAATTAAAGGGTGTAATGAGAAAATCTTGTTCCAATGGTCCAAGTGCATCTCAGAAGTATTGCTCCCATGCTCCAACAACTCGGGGTTTGCTGCACATTCAAGATCATCCACTGTCCCATTTCTACGCTATTGTACGTCTTAGGAAAAATATTCTAGAGAGACGATATTCCTGCAGATTCACATTAAAGGTAATGTTTGTTTCTTTATTATAATTTTAAGTTAAAATACTCTTTCCTTATGTTGCGTGTACGTTCAAACACTGCCACGTCAAAGTCTGTCAGTCTTTTCCTAGGATCATGAACACCTGTCACTCATTCCTCAAACAATATGATTTGTTCACAACAATTTGCACGTTTTGTATGTACCACGTAAATATGGACATATTGTGCAACCTTAATTCGCCTTATGTAAGTGTATTTTCGTTTATTACACTTGTCATTTAATTTCAGAGTAAGTTCTGACACCTGCATATCCCACTGAATCGAATATTGACTATTACAAGTCAGAATCGTTCGTGACAATAAATGGATTTGAAACTGGAGCTAAGAACATAATAGACTTAATATAAAATTTTTCTGTTGTTTTATGGAGACTGAATTCTACACGAACAGACTCTATGAATAGTTCCTTGCTTATCATTTTCATTTCTCCAGTGCTGTGTTACACTGCTGTAAAGTGTTTCTACAAATACAACTATTTATGCATAACCTACTTTTATTGAAAGTAATCACAGAAAGTTGCAGATCTATGTCATGTAACTGTAAATGCCAATAGCACACATGTATACACATTCGGCAAAAATCTGTTTTTCACAACGTTTCGTAATTCACAGAGGAGGTATGGAGATAAGAAATTTATTTGTCAAAAAACTTGCAGATATGGAGAGGTGATTTCGAGCTGTTGTAATGATGAAATTTATTCAACTTAAGCCTTAACACTTTTCAAAAATTTAATTAATATTGATTACATTTTATAAAAATATAATTGCACTTGACTGTGTCATTTCCAAATTAATAATAAAATGTTTAGGTGTGCCAGTTGCAAAAATATAAATCGACAATGTTTTATTATTATAAAATGTTCTTCATTGCGCAACAGAAAATTAATGCGGTTCCCCTTTACAAAACAATTGATATCTTTTCATCACTACTACTCGAATAATTAAACAATATTACGCACATTTGACTAACGAAAATTCTCATTGTAACTTTCTGGTGTTGGTTATTGTTACTTTGACAGTGAGATGAAGAACACTGGCAGGCAGACTGTGCAGGAGAATTTAAGTACATGTCAGTTGCCAGATAGCAATCGATCTCTCGCTCTCTCTTTCTTCCTCTCTCCCAGTGTTCCGCAGAAATTTCAAAGGGTATGCCTATATGTCTGATCCTTACACTTTTCTTGTCATTCGAATTATTAACGGCAACTTCCGTAGCTGCTACATAATGTCCTCTTTTCCTCACACACATCGACGCTTCAGAGCAATAGTATCATAACTAGTATTTCTTAGTTTTTGCAGTATGACAAACTGAAAGTTCCAGTATTTCCCAGAAATCAACCTAGAAACGTATACTTGAGAATGATGCTTAGAATGTTCTGTTGTTTCATCGTTATTAGGTTCTTTATAGCTGAAAACGTTCCAGAAATTATTTTAGAGATGAGAGTGTTGATAAATGTGGTTAAGTCTGACATTAAAGTCACTTACGATCATATTTCACCGAAATTGTATTACATCAGCAAGTGGCTACGAACGTGAATGTCTTTGTTTCATAAATTCTGTTGACAGTAACAATACCTCTATGACATTTCTTATTTCTAAAGCTTTATATCGCATGAATGTGGTAACATGCAAACACAACACAACAACAAAAAATAGTTCCCAGGAAAAAATAAAGATTGTATGTTAAAATTAACATTGAAATTAAAACAGTTTTAATACTGCATTCGTCTTCTTCCTCAATATTAAGAGGTTCCCCATGCTTCAGATTGTGATAAAATTCGTGGTAAACTGTTGGAATAATGTTCTTCTGGTACAGGAGCATCAGACTGGAAAAAATTTCCCCTGAAATTTACACTGATGACCTATATGCATGTGATAAATTTTCTACAGCTTGCTCTACATTGGCCTGCGACCTCGAAACTTGTGGATTAAGCCAGTTGTATTGTAGTCTAAAGCATATTCATATTTTAATGACATCATCCATGGTTCTTCCTTCCTTGTCACTTTTTGTCTGGTGTCAGACCATCTTACTCTTTCTCTATTTTCAGATTTAGTCCAGTTTCGGATCGTCGATGAAGCCCCTTTGAAATCAAGGAAGTCCTTCTGTGACATCTCTTGTACATGACACCCTTTTCCATTTTGCTTGGCTGTGGCTGCTAGAGTGTGCCACTGTTATGGTAAATGTTCACGCCTTTTCTTGCCCTCTCGATAACATTGTGCATGCTGTCTCCTTCGTTTGTGTGCTCCTTCTTGAGAGACTTATGGGTAATTGAATCGATTTGTAGAGTACTCAAGCTGTACATTTCCATGAAAAATGCAAATATGTTTCGTTTCTGACCATTGCAATTGTCAGAAAAGAATGAAACTTTCTGTAGCCATTCTCATTTGCTGCTTTAGGAATCTGTTGTCTCAGCTTGTTATGTCTATCCTTCCTCGCAGTCCAGTTCCTTCATGCCACGCGAAGCGCATTCCTTTACCTACTCCCATACTGTACATAGTCAGATTATAGGTGCTCATCTTATATGTATTGGGCAAGGATACCTCACAATGTGGAGTGTTGAGAACCTGCTGTAAATCAAAACAGGCACACAGGAATGACTGTCAGCTTACGCCTTCAACTTGTCAAAATCTTTTTCTACTCGATTTATGTCTTTGTTTCTCCAATGTCTTTGTATTTTTCCCTCTAAAGCAGACTTATTTTGTGGTTCAGCATCTTGTGGGTGTCACACTCATCACATGCTTTCTTTTTAGATTTGAAAAATTCAAGATTGTACTCCATGTTGAAAACCTTTTCATACATCCATGTCATGCATCTTTCATCCCCTCCTTTGGCGCTTCTGAAAGTACATTATATATATCTTTCGAACACTGAGGGTACTATCTAGGTACTGCGGTGAACTATCATTTTTAATGTAGTGTGATTCTATTTTATGAAATGAATCCTTATGATTTCTTATATCTTTCATAATATCATCTGATGTTCGTTGATGATTATTGTGCTTTCCACGTTTGCTCTCACTCACAACACCTTCTACACTAGTTTTTCCTAAAACTGTTTTTACCCATTCATCAGTAATACCAAATGTATGCAATCCCATAGTTTTGCACATCTTACTACGTGATTTCCAAGAATAACTGTATACTGTAATGTGCAGGTATGCAAGTTCTTTTTCTTGCAGTTTTTATGAACAGCTTGCTCAGATAATCACGTTTCCTATCTGTACTTTCTAAGTCATAAAATATCTAAAACAATTTGTCTTTGATCTAATGATATTTTATCTTTACACTTGCACCTTGCAGTTATTGCACAGCCTGAACCCATCCGCTTTTCTTGCACTTTTTTCTGCTTGTATTAATATATGCTTTTCTTTTTTGATAAGCTTCTTTTCTAATGTTTCTCATATTCTTCACGTCTGCGTTCGCGGGTTGTCTGCGTGAAGAAAATGTTGCCGTTCCACCATATCTGTTCCAAAAATCCAAAATATTGGTTCGAATGTAGCAGGCTTAGTATACTTCTATAATATCACTTGCCTCTGCTTTTATTTTCATTTGTTTCGGCTGCTTCATCAGGGATGTCTGCTAACTACCCATGAAAACCAGTATCTATCCCATCTGAATTTTCAGTTATGAGATCCTTCACTTTTTGGTGACCATGTGGAATTCCTACAATAATAATAATAATTTCTCATGGCATAGCAATTGCATTGCTTTACTATTATACTGTTTGCAATACTGCTAAATGTATCAAAGTAGTCCAATAAAAGAAGCTTATCTAAAACTATTTGTTCACTATTTACACTTTCAGAAAGATGTGATGGTTGACACTCTGATGAAACATCAGCGGCTGGAATGTCTTCATCAGAAGAACCGCCGCTGTTTCCGTTGTCAACGTACAAATAATAGTACAATAAAAATAATAATATTTTAGCCCAATCTGTGCAATAGTGCTTAGCATGCAACCGTATGATTAGCTTCATGGTTGTTGTTTGCTGTTTAGACAAATGGCTGCTCTTACGTAATACATCTTCATGTCTTGTGTCTTCTGATGAAGAATCCGGTTGCAGAGAATCGTCTTTCCTTTCTTTCTCTGAAGCCATTTGTAACATTAAATTTATTTAAAGAACTAGGGATCTTCACTGTAGACTCACAATATATATATATATATATATATATATATATATATATATACTTATGAAATGTGTTATTAACAATCCGAAATAATTCAAAAGTAATAGCAGTGTACATGGCTACAACACTAGGAGAAAGGATGATCTGCACTACTCATGGTTAAATCTCACTTTGGCGAAGAAGGGGGTAAATTATGCTGCCACAAAAGTCTTTGGTCACTTACCAATAGCATCAAAAGTCTGACAGATAGCCATATAGCATTGAAAAGGAAATTAAAAGAATTTTTGAATGCCAACTTCTTCTACTCATTAGATGAATTTTTGGATATAATAAGTGGGTAATTTCCCCACCCCCCAATAAAAAAAATTAAAAATATTAAGTGTCATGTAATATTTTGCGTAATGTAATATCTTTTATAGACACCTTTTATTTAACTGAGATGTTCCACATCATTACGAAGTGTCGTATTCATGATCTATGGAACAAGTACTGATCTAATCTAATCTGGAAGTGTTTATTTTATGGTATCAGGCAAAAGACCAAGTGTAAGCTATATTATGCCGTATATAACACAATACACGGTACTGTAACCTTATTCATTGACAATTACTAGAATACCTATAATACGACCACTGAAACACAGTAATAATACTTAACGACACTGATGACTGTGATATTAGATAATAAACACAACACAAAATAGAAAAAAAACTCCGAATACGACCTCCTGCTCCAATCAACACCTTTTCCCACGCGTTACAATGACAAAAGAGTGCAGTGATACCAACGTAACTGTGCCATGATGTATAAACCTAGTTTTTTGTTCGCTGAAACAAAATTGTAAAAGCAGTTACGATAAGAGGCTAAGCAAGCTGTCAAAGACAAGAGTGCAAAAGGATGTTAACAGCAGTTGCGATGGTATCCCACTGACAACGTACGGAGTCTGTAGTTACAATGTTCGAACATTTCTTTCTATGTTGGATCAGTAAGCGGAGCAGTTACGATTTTATTTCAGAGACATAACAGTAGCATGTACAACATACTGGCATAGTACTTCATTTTCTCCCAAAGTGTAGTTACGATAGTATTGCACTGAACCGTCGACATACACTCGTTAGGATTGTTTTTCTCTGAAAGTATTCCTTCATCGCGGTAAGTTACGCTCTCCCCAATACCTGTAAACTTCGTTGTGTGGTAAATGATTACATCTGTCAGCTCTGTCTTTAGGAAAGACTTGTATTTTAAAAATTATCCGCGTTGCTAAAGCGGACAAAAAACACGTATGTGTCTCAATCCGATTGCTTTCACGATTCTGGTCCACAGACCTAACCTCCAAACGTTTATGGCCATACGATTTCGCAATGGTTGGGTGTAGGGGTGGGGAGGGGTGGGATGGAGTATATTTATTCATGCAGAACCCTCATACGCATCTAGATGTGACTGCACAACCATCAGTTCTCTGGGATGTAATAAAGTTTTTGTGTCACAGCTGAAATTTATTTCTGTGGCATGACATGTCTCGAAACTGTCCAGCTCATTTATATTAAAAACGGCAATTATAGAGTGTACCCCCCCCCCCCCGATAAGTTTCTGCAGACGCCCATGGTTATGACCATTTGTTTCGCGGGATGTCAGACGTGTCTCATCTGTCTCGTTTAAATGGATAATGGCATAATCATCTCTCCCCCCCCCCCTCCCTTTTTCGGGAAGTCCCGTCTGTCTTATTCATTGCACCATCTTCCATGCACTCAAATACGCAAAATGTCCATGTCTAACAGCCTGAGAAGATTAAGGAGTTTTCAGAAGACTTCGTGGCGTTAAGGAGTGTGAGGGTTAAGAGGTTTTTTGTTGAACGTCAGTGTAGACAAATGCGGAACTGAAAACACACACCCGCATCATTAGGTGAAGCAGTGAAACGAAAGTGGTTAGTGCTCATGTGCTTTAGAGAAGATTTGTCGCGTGAAAAAGAATTTTGACATCCTCTAATCCTCCTGAAAGGTTGCAGATGAACGTTTGTCAAGTCTTCAACAAATATGATAGGTTATCGGCGGTATGATAGATGGAAATAAGTCTCGAGATTACCACATGGAGCCAGACAGGATGATGCTTCTGCGAGCTCCTCAGTAAGAGATGTAATGGATGACTCGAAGTTAGACGCCTACCAACCTATATGATGGTGTTTCCCTATACTCTGTTGTACGAAACGTTATCTAACTGAGTCTTCCAAGCGTCACTATCCTTGACCCTGGCAGATCGCTGTTAAGTTTCCCAGCAAGAACAGCAAGTGTCACGAACAAAGGCAGAAGGAGTCATCCACCCTCTACTGTTCGCAAAATAAATGTAATGTTATAATGTTTCAGGAAAAAATCAAATGTTTCTCTCGTTACATTTTGTAAAGTCGGTATTATTAGAATTCGAAATGACGGGAATCAAGTGTGGATTTCTGGTAATAACGTTGTACTTACTAGAAACTTCAACACTTAATTTTATCGCGCTTAATCACGCACGGATAAAATTAAGAGTCTCTGAAGATTCCTTCACTTGACATTACATTCTTTTCCTTATTTTGTTGATGGTAGACGTATTTCATTCGAGACATGTACTGCACAAGTCCGCTAGAAGTAAAACATCTGCATACTTACAACACGTTATTTTGATTGAAATGTTAACACTACATCCAGGAGATTCTCCATCCTATTAAGCAGAGATGTATAGAAAAAAATAGTAGGGGAAAGTATTTGACCTTACAACACCTTTCATAGCCAACCCTCTAATAGAAGTTTAATATACAATTTATTCCATTTTTAAAGGACAGCAGTCACTTTTTGAATGCTGCAGTCTTTCTGAAATTACAAAAATTATTTTGGAAAAGTGAAGTTTTTTCAAATGTGAAGCAATGTTTCTAAGGACAACATGGTCATTTATCGAGGATCACATATTCTGCTAAAAATTAAAAGCACTGCAATCGACAAAATCTTGTCAGTGCTGTATTTAGTTGTCTGTTACGTTATTATTCCACTGCACACAAATAATCGGTAAGTGACGTTGAATTAAGTAGAAGCTCATTCCATGGTTAAGGACTATCACTTGTGCAATTTACACTGAAGTATTACCATGACACACAGCACTGCAGTGTAGTTCGATATTTAATCGTGAAGCGCTCCTAGACGGTCATTATTATTGTACAATATTTCGGGGTGAGTAGTCATATTCAACATGTAGGGTTTAGATTGAGAGGCTGCACAATAATATTGAAAACATAAAAAGCTTTTGAAATATTTTGGGCTGCTTGGAAATATTGTGCTGTCTGTAGTCAGAATTGATAATATCCTAGCCAATCCCTTGCGTGCTACAGACTCTGAATATCTTTTCGTTCGCTACTCGTTGTGTTATGTTCAAAACAAGACGAAAGAGCGTTTTTATAAGATAACATCGAATGTATAGATTATTGCCGGCAGTGTGGGATGTTAGGGCAGATGAGTACAGAAACAGAAATGTAAAGAATGAATCGTACGATTTGTCGCTCAGAAAATACAAGGTGTACACAAAGTCCGAGAATACTTTCAATTATTTATTGCACAAGGACTAAACACTGATCAGATGTCATACACATTGCATTTTGAAGAGAAACTCTGAACTTTTTTTTTTTTTACAAACATTCGATATGCGAACCATGAGTGACCCAGCAGACATCAGTATGGTAATCGAATTCTTGCCATAGCCGTCCCAGCATGGCATCGTCGACTGTGGCAGTCGCTTCCAGTATTCTCTCCCGGAGCTCTGCTACATCACGTGGTGGAGGCGGTACATACACCAGATCTTTAATGTGTCCCCGCAGAAAAAAGTCACACAGAGTGAGATCTGGTGATCTGGGAAGCCATTTCATGGGACAGCTCACTCCGCACCTGGACTCGCCATGTTTGCAACTACCGCAGACTACTAGCAAATTACCAAACTACGCTGTGGCGGTATATATGAAAAAAACTTTCAAGGTTTCTATACAAAATGACATATGTATGATATCTGTACAATGTTTGGCTCTTGTGCAATAAATAATTGAGGAACTAACTCGGAAGGTTTGAGTAAAAGCATATACAGATAGTTATGTATATTATGCATTACTTACCAGAAAGCAATCCTTCTTTGCACATCGTGCAGGTATTATTGCTTGACACGTTTCTGTGTCTATGTCTCAAACACTTTAACGCAAACCTACACTTGTGAATTTAAAGTCTTCGAAAGAATTGGCAGTAGGAAGCTATTGTAGCAATAGGTAAGCGTTAACTTCGTGGAATTGCGTCTCTCATTGTTGTATTTTGTTTTTTGATCATGGCCGCAGAAATTTATTGGGGGGGGGGGAGGGGGGCGAGGGGATGTGGGGCTCAAAATGGTCAATTTTGATATAAATGAGTTAGTTTCAAGATGTGTCCTGCCATTAGAAATAAATTTTATGATAAAAAACTTATTATAGCCCAGAGGACTGATGATTATCCAATCAATATTATTTTGTTATAGGTAAATTACTTTGATACTTAAAAACCAACACACAATTCTTCAACAAATGTTCAAGCTATAGCATTGTCTCACTGCGATCAGCAACGTAGTGCCACATTCGGAAAAACGCGAGGTTTCGAGGAACCACAGGAAATCTTCTAGAATTGTTTGAGAAATTTGAAAGGAATAAAAACATAAACTCCTTACTCCAGATTCCAATGGTCAGGCGAGAGGGATAGGGGCGTGTTTGTATGTGTGGGGACAACCATCTCCAATAGCGTATCAAGTGTTGACCATCAACACATAAAAAGTCATGAAAATCTTTTTTTTCCTTTTTTTCGTTCCACTTCAGTTCTCTCAACAAGTTGTCCGTGAGTGATCTTTAACGCTTCTTGAACCAGTTTTTCACCCACCTTTTTCTCAGGTTGCAATTATCACAGCAGCAGAGTCTTTATCGTCCACCGTTCCGAGCTGCTATTTTATGGACAATATTATTAAGAACTTCAATAATATTGCACACTATTATAGTGTTTCGATCACAAAATTATATAATTTTTCAAAAGGCCATTACTGTTATCACTATTTCATAAAACTGTATTACTGGTATCATAAGTGACCGATAATTACGTCTTTTTCAACTACCTCTAATGATGCATAACACACTTTGGTGAAACTACTGATTGAGAAACGGATGTGTCGACAACATCTTCCTCAAAGAATCTACACACTACACACATACTTTGCATCAAGTATCTATGGTAGAAAAAAATATCACAGTGTCATATATTCTTAAATATCTCATGAAAATGCCTCCTCTGAACTGCAAGTACTTCCATCACTGGACCAGATATTTCGTCATTATTCACTTCGCAACACATAAACGAACTAATTGATAGCTCAACAGGAACTATGTAATTGCTACTACACTGCTGTAGGGCCTACACATTATTATTATTATTATTGTTATTATAATTACCAGCTGGGGTACCCAGCTTCGCTCAAGGAGTTGATGCGAGGGTGGGGGGTCATGGCTTGTTTTTTCATTGTCCACAATTACGATGGCGACATCGTTTATGTGAGGTGCGTTAAATTGATGTTCGTGTTCCCCATGTGGTCTTTTGTCGGCTTGAATTATTTGACTAGTGAAAATATGAATCAGTTGATTGTATTTCTGTAAGATCCTCTGTGCAACTCGGACTACTTCTCGTCTCAATCCACTGATATTCGTGCATCATTGATCAGTTTCTGTTTCTTCATTTCCGATGAAATATACTTGCAGAAATTTATGGTCTTCGTTGGGTAGTGATAGTAATGATCCCATGTTGTAATAGATTTGTCGTTGGATCGAAAAAACATAAATATTACTATTAATGATAAAAGGTCAAACATGAGGCACTGGCAGCTTGATGTCTTCCAGTTTCTGTCAGTTCAGAGGTAAGGAGTCCAGCAGTCAAGTGATTTACGAATAGAAGTATGGTTCACATATTTGAACTTGGTTGATTTTGGATAGGTTGTACAGTATGGGCGAAGCAAGAGTACTGCAGGCTAAGCACGGTTTGTAACAAGTATCTACCCTTAATGTCGATAGTTAGGTTTCTTTTCTGGGAAGGAGTTGTAGGTAGCGCTTACGATGCAGCGAGAATTGCTTCATCGTTCCATAAAAAAATATTGTTAGAAATAAGCAATACCAATTGTCTCACTGACTCATTAGATGATTAGTTCATGGTATAGTAAAATAAGTACGAAATTAAATGCCACTCGTCTTCCGTTAATTTTAAAAATCAAAGTGTTCATAGATAATTCTTTTTCATCCTAAAGTTTAGTTACGCCCTAAAGTTGATAATCTTGGGAGGGAGGGGGAAGAGGGGGAGAAAGTACTAGCTAATACATATTTGATTACACTCAGGGGTAATAGTCGCAGAAAGCTTGGGGAACCACTGGTCTAGTAGGCGCTTCAGAGACGAAGAGGGTTTGATGGTCAGATTAACTATAAGGCCTTTCGAAAATGTGAAGAAAATATTTTACATCATCATGATGTAGCCAGTTGTTCTCCTGACGAATTATATCCTGAAGATACGATTTAGCGACCTCGGCACAAGAATTGGTGCACACGGATTGTAAAAGCTATTACGTCCACACTTACAAATGAGATGTACAGGCGATGTCAAATCCCACATTGTCTTTTTTCCTGTGGTCTTAGTAAAGGTCTTTCACCATTGCATCGCCCTGCATTGTGAGGATCGTATAAGATACGAGAGAAATGGCCGAAAACGGCGTACAATTTTGTATGGGGAAATTTGAAAATAGAGCACATAAACAAGCAACGCAAAATAATCAGTGACTGCCTCATAAGAGACTTTTAAAGAGAAAAAGAACAGCAAATTTACCCTATGTTGTTCTGTGCAAGATAAATTAAAAACTGAAATTCTACAAATGTCTTAGAATTAACAGAAGCAAAACAACATCAAATGACAAATACTAGAGAACACAGGTAACACTGTGACTGTCAACAGCAAGGAGCAACAATACTGACTGACTTATTACTCTCTGAAAATTAGCGAAATTTCTTAGGGATGGGCCACATAATGCAAATCTACATAAAACCCATCAGTTCAAAACGTTTCTAGACTGCATTAATAAAACAAGGGGAAAATTTAACATGGTTCCACATAGGCCCCCTCTTCCTCATCCTTCCCCCCTCCTCCCTCCACCGAAGACACACATGATTACAACACAGGGAACGCTCATACAACCGACACAGTCACAAAATTTCTTCTTAGGAATGTTGTTCAACTCAAGCGTCATACTGGCCTGCATGTCGAGTAGGACGTCAAAGCATTGACTTGAATTTTTGCACTTTGTCGTTTTGTGGTACGTTTGTATTCATACTATCAACTCTCGTCTTCCATGATGATATTTCCAGAAAAGAACTGTCTTTGTTTCGCATTTCAGTCAAGTTGCGGCAGATATCCACAGGCCGATGTTTTTATTCGGGAATCAAGGTGTGTGCGACAAACTTTGCACACTCTCTTCTCTTCTCCAAAACATTCTGAAGAATGTCTTGAACACCTTGATTTAGAGATACTGCAGTTTGTGACACAACAATGTTGACACACTCCAACTGCCCGTTCATTACTTAACACTGCGCGCTCACAACTGACTGGTCGGATATACTTAACACTGCGTGCTCACAACTGACTGGTCGGATATACATCTGTTGCTTACAGTTCTTAGTTCAAGCTGCCACCGTAGCTTCTGCGCTGACGTCGCTTATAGGGCAGTAATTAAATCGGTCTGCACGGAAGAATGATTGCGTCAATGTCTCTGTGTTTGCTATAATTACTCTAATCTTATCTTTGTTGCTCCTACAGGATATGATACACAGGGGATGTTGTATATTTCTAGATTCCTAAATATTAATTTTTAAAACTTGGCAAGTAGGCTTTCGCCAGATAGGACGCAAAACCCTCAAAACCGAACGTGGTGGCGCGGTGGTTAGCACACTGGACTCGCGTTTGGGAGGACGACGGTTCAAACCTGCATCCAAGTCCAGCATTCCTGAGTTAGGTTTCCCGTGATTTCGTTAAATCGGTCCAGGTAAATGCCAGGATGGTTCCTTTGAAATAGCACGGCCGACTTCCTTCCCCATCCTTCCCTAGTCCGAAGGGACCGATGACCGCTCTGTTTCGTCCCCTTCCCCGAATCAACCAACCAAAACTCTCAAAATTGGCAAAGTTTTACAGAAGCTCGAAACATAGCGCGAACTTCAATGCGAGATGCTTGTAATACTTTCCGCAACAAAACTCTGTCTCAAAATCTGACAGAAAATCCAAAGATATTCTGGCCGTTTGTAAAGTGCACCAGCGGAAAGACAATCAATACGTTCAATGCCCGATAACAGTGGTGATGTTACTGATGACAGTGCCACTAACGCAGAGTTACTAAATACGGTTTTGCGAAATCCCTTCACCAAAGCAGACTAAGTAAATATTCTAGAATTCAAACCAAGAAGAGTAACATAGATGTAGATATCCTCGGTGTAGCAAAGAAGCTCAATTCAGTTAATAAAGGCAAGGTCTCCAGTTCAAATTGGATATAATTTCAGTTCCTCTCAGAGTATGCTGATACCTCCATATTTAACAGTCATATACGACCGATAGTTCGTTGAAAGATCCCTACCTAAAGACTGAAAGTTTCACAAGTCACACCAATACCCAAGAAAGAAAATACAAATCGTCCGTTGAATTACAGACCCAAATAGCTAACGTCGTTTTGCAGTAGTATTTTGGAACATATGCTATGTTCGAACAGCCGGCCGAAGTGGCCGTGCGGTTAAAGGCGCTGCAGTCTGGAACCGCAAGACCGCTACGGTCGCAGGTTCGAATCCTGCCTCGGGCATGGATGTTTGTGATGTCCTTAGGTTAGTTAGGTTTAACTAGTTCTAAGTTCTAGGGGACTAACGACCTCAGCAGTTGAGTCCCATAGTGCTCAGAGCCATTTGAACCATATGTTCGAACATCGTGCGTTTTCTCGAAGAAAACGATTTATAGACAAACAGCCAACAAGGATTCAGAATATACCGTTCTTGTGAAACACAGCTAGCTCTTTATTCACACGAAGTAATGAGTGATATTGACAGAGGCTGACAAACTGATTCTATTTTTTAGATTTTCAGAATGCTTTTGACACCGTACCTCACAGGGGATTTCTAATTAAACTGCGTGCATGTGGGGTGTCCCCTCTGTTGTGCGCTGGATTCATGATTTCCTGTCAGATTGATCACAGTTCGCAGTAATGACGGAAAGTCATCGAGTAAAACAGAGGTAATATCTGGCGTTCCCCAAGGAAGTGTTATAGGCCGTATGATGTTCCTGACCTACATAAACGATTTAGGAGACAATCTGAGTAGCACACCTAGTTTGTTTGCAGATGATGCTTTCATTTACCATCTTATGAAGTCATCAGATGATGAAATTGCGAAATGATAATCCGCTAAATTTCTGTTACACGATGACGCACACAAATCTAAAGGCTGTAAATTCAACTAAATACTTACGGATTAAATTAACCAATAACTTAAATTGGAACGACCACATAGACAATTTTGCGGGTGAAGTAAACCAAAGACCACTACTTATTGGCAGAACACTGAGAAAATTCAACAGGTTGCCTACACTACGCTCGTACGTCCTCTTCTGGAGTACTGCTGTGAGGTGTGGGATCAGCATCAGACAAGGACATCGAAAAAGTTCAAAGAAGGGCATTCCGTTTTGTATTATCGCGAAATAGGGGAGAGAGAGCCACGGATATGATACGTAAACTGGGGTGGTAATCATTAAAACAAATGCGCTTTTCGTTGCGGCAGGATCCTCTCATGAAATTTCAATCACCAACTTTCTCCTCAGAGTGTGAAAATATTTTGTTGGCCCTACCTACATAGGGAGGAATGATCATCGTAAATGAGAGAAACAGAGCACGCACAGAAAGATTTTAAAAAAATGGTTCAAATGGCTCTGAGCACTATGCGACTTAACTTCTGAGGTCATCAGTCGCCTAGAACTTAGAACTAATTAAACCTAACTAACCTAAGGACATCACACACATCCATGCCCGAGGCAGGATTCGAACCTGCGACCGTAGCGGTCACGCGGTTCCAGACTGAAGCGCCTTTAACCGCACGGCCACACCGGCCGGCCAGAAAGATTTAACCGTTCGTTTTTCCCGTGCGTTGTTCGCGAGTGGAACGGTAGAAAAATAGCTTGAAGGTGGTTCGGTGAACCCTCTAGCAGGCATTTAATTGTGAATTGCAGAATAATCATGTAGATGTAGGTGAAGATGTAGATGTACCTCCAAAACTCTGCTTTATAGGTCTTTCGTCGTGTCCGTGTCACAGTCCCATGGGATCAAACAAACCTGTATCATTTGCGCTGCCCTTTATATACGTTCAATATCCCGTTTTAGTGCTATTTGCTTTGGGCCCCACAAGCTTGACCAGCTTTCTAAAGTGGATTTTACGACTGTGACACATACTAAAGAAGACAATGAAAAGTGAATAGAAATAATGAGAAATGATTACAGTGCTAACAGGGACTTACATGTTTTCCATTTCATGTCTGAAGTTGTTTTCTGAAACCGCCTTTATGGTTTTCTTGAATCTGTCAGTTGTTTTGCTCAATATTTGATTTAAATATGGTGAACTTGCAAACTGACTTATTTTACTTTTCACACGTTTTGTGGCAATTCGTCGTTTTGCTAGAGGGAACGGGCGTGTATCATAAGTTGGTATGCCCTTGACTGCCACAACTTTCAAGAGTTGTTGCTCTATTCCACTAAGATCTATATTGTCGGTCTATTGTGTCGTTCGGAGTAAACGTTAACACCAATCACAAGTTTCATTAACATCTCCTCTTGAGACTGATTTGTTTTAAGTTTGTATTTCTGGAAATAAGCATTTAATTACTTTTCACAGACTAGCATCAAAGTCGAATAGAATTGAAAATGATATTTTAGTGGTTTTTAATTGTTTTCGTTAATGGTATTTGTATGGGGTAAAACGAGTGTCATTTTAACGTATCGCGTGACATGTCTGCACAAGAAGTGGTTAGCTTAAAATAATAGTTAACTTCATTATTACGAATAATTAGAAAACATTAAAAAAAGCTTAAGTAACGAAAGGAAAAAAATGCTGGAAATAAATTTCAGTACTTGAACAAAAGTTCCGTCCACTTACTTCCACATTTTGCGCCCTCAAAGAGAAACATTGTCCACTAGCATCCATTAGTACAGCGGTTCCCAACCATCTTTGACACTTTTTCTTTTAAAATGATATTCATTTTTTAAGTGTTTTACTATACCACGAGTTAATGAGACAATTGGCACTGCTTATTTCTAACCACACTTTAAATAAAATAATGAAACAATTCTCACTGCAGCCTGTGTGCTACCTAAAACTCCTCATGAAAGAAAGTTGACTATCCATATTGAAGATTGTTACAAAACATCTACCTTCTGCGCGACTATTCTCTCGCTCTAGCGACGTTTGCTTCATATGCGCCCTGCACCAGCATTTAAAAATAATCAAATTAAAATATGTGCACTATACTTATTGTTTGTACATCATTTGATTGCTGGACGCCTCACTTCTGAACTGACGAAAATTGGCTGTTAGTGCTTTGCGTATGACCACTGCCGGTAGTAGTGATAATAATAATAATAATAATAATAATAAAATGGAATAGACTTACAGCAATATGGTGGCAATTACATAGTTACTGTAGTGTTGTACTGCCAATGAAATCGTTTACCTGTTGGGAAGTGAATAATGAAGCAATTTCTGGACCATGGCAGGAACTACCTACAAGTCGGAGAAGTTATTTTCATGAGATATTTAAGCCTGTGTGACGTACAGTCTCAGGTTTACTGTCATAAAAGCGTGGTACAAACTACAAAGTTAAGATGTTCATGTCTTCGTTTCACAAGTTGTAATCTCTACCACACTGTGTCACGCGTTAATTGCAGAATAAAAATGTAATTATTGCTAACTTACGTAATCAGTATTACAGTATTACTAAATAGTGGTAGTAGTAATGGTCTCTTAAAAATAATTTAGTTTCGTGACCGAAACACAATAGAACACATTTCTGTTATTACTCCTCAGAAAATTTCATTTTACCCCTCGAGGTATAAGAAATGATACTAACTTAAGCATCTAATAATATTGACATTCGATGCCGAAGTTCGTACCATTTCTCATACCCCGAGGGGGTAAAATGAAACTCTATCGTTGAACAGTGCATTATTTAAACCTGATACGTCATTTAGGCCAGTTTCTCCTTTCACCACTTTCAGTGAACGATCGTGGTGAGTTCCTTGTTAGGGAACATTATGTTCGCTTTAATGTTGATTAGTATGGCTTAAAGAAATGGTGAGAGGCAGTGGCGGCTGGTAGATATACATTCTGGGTCTTCACAAATTTTTAAATATATGAGAGTGCGAAATTAATAGCATCTGCTGTACAACAGTCATGTTCAACAACATATCTATACAACTCCAGCCGCTGTCAGTAATAATAATAATAATAATAATAATAATATGCATAACTTGTCTGAAGAACCATGTTTAAGTTTTACCTATTCTCCGATTCGTATTTTTGTGTAAATGGGAGTTTTCGTGCTTCTTTATTTTTTCGGACAAATGTACAAGATTCCTAATTCATGAATTAGTTAACGAATTAACTTCTGGGCTGAAAATCGGGCATTCTTACGTTGCACCGACATACTGTCTTATTACATACTTCTTTGTGAAATGTTCGCTTGTAGTCACGCTTATTTGATTTTGTCACTTTCTCAGACAAGAATCTGGTCTGGAACGCTCTAGTTTCTTTGCGGCTAACTTTTCCTGGTAATTTTCTTTTCTGTTCGTTCTTAATGCAGGTCAACAGTGTACATGTTGACACCCCACAGGAAAGCCGATTCTTACACAGTAGACAACCAACTCCAAACGCAAACTGCCCTTTGCGGAAATGATTAAATTCAAGTAGTACTGCCTACCAACAAGGTAACTGGACTAGAATACAAATGAGGCACTGACAGCCATAAGGGCCAAAAGCACACCGTCTTCGATCCCCCACTATTTAAGCGAATATCAGAGAAACCAGTGAGGCAGCTTTTCGTGAATGTTCAAATATATGAACAATGTGGGCCTATAGTACAGATGAACAATAAGATCAACAGATGTCAGAAGCACGAATAAATGCTAGTCTCACAATCGACGATGATTTGCTTTACGATTCTCAGCGCCTCAAATGGATACTCTATGATAAAATCGAAAACTTTATGTACCATATCTCATTCAGAATCTCACAAAATAGGTTTTTCTCACAGTATAACATATGATATATCCGATCTAATTTTAATATATAGTGGGTGAATTCGCATATCGGTGGAGTGTGCTACCGCATAGAAGGATTTATGGCGAACGTAGATACGTCTCCTGCAGTGTGCTACCACCTGGTGGCACAGACGTAAACCAGTAGTTGAGTGGTGAGGCTAGCAGTGCAGTGAACCGTATACGTTGTTAGTCAATCCAGTATGTATTTGGCCCGTAAGGCAATTACATCACGCCAGCTACGCATGCGCAGAAGCTCCTTAAAATGTACACAAGTGAAGGTGTGCTCACGACCCTGATGCAAAGTTTCGCGGAGTCTAGTGGGGCAATATGTAGGACAGCGCGATAGATTTAGTGCCGTATATTTCAGATTACCGCATCTACATTACGTTCAACAGCATAAAAAAAAAATAACCAATAAATCCACAAGGTGTCAAAAGTTAGGGTGTTCACGTGGTCATGTGCTCTTACACAGCAGCCGCCATTGCTGCAGGGGGGTAAAACCTGGTATGGGTTCATACCATACTCACCTGGAAAATCGTCATTAACCTCGCCGAGATCAACATCTCTACCTAACAGATATATCATCTTAAGCAATATAGTGTGCCACCAGCACACAAGAGTTTTGCACGGAGGCAGACATTTTACAAAGAACATTGTCAGATATTCCGGTAATGTCGTACTATGATCTCTCTCCCGGTCAAAATCAGACAATGAACTTTTCTGCGACGAACTGCTTTCGAGCCAGCTACACTGACAGAGCAATGCCACTGCGGCAACGGGGGCACTGGCATGCGTAAACGTGAATGGCCAGCCATCTTCAGTATTTTTACCTTTTAAAAAAATCACACTTTCGTTTCGCAAGAAGGTGAAACTTTCCGAGTCTGATCGTATTCGTTACGCAGTGGTTAGCACTGTTGACTGCTCGCGCAGACAGCACGGCTGCTGTTCCCACTGCTCCCGGGATTTCCTACGTTGAATGTAGGTCCGGTATGTCTGGCAGCTAATGGGCGTCTGGAATGGGTCTGCAGCATCTCCACGCGCCGGTCGCCGACGTTCCGCGCAGTCAGTAGGTTTCAGTCTGGCAGTGCGCCACACGGCTTTCTTATTTACTCACCGCTTATTGTATGGAGGAAAATGGTTGTTTAAATACGACTGGATTTATAATATACGACATTTTCAGATGGGACAACGAGGCATAAAATAATTTCTCTTACCCCTATAAAGATACCCCTGAAAATCAAACCTGTGGTCATTAATTTTCTATATGTGTATCAATTAGGAAGTAGGTGAACTGAGGAAGTAGGTGAACTATTCACGCATTCGTTTTAAATTTTGTAAATATTTCCACAGCAATTAAATATTCACAATCAAATATTTTCAGGATGGTGTGTATTTTATAGGTTTTAGTCACATTTAAAAACGTGATATATTAAAAATTCAGTTTTATTTAAATAATGATTTTCCGCTTTTTAATCTTTTATTTGTGAAATTTTTGGTCCATTTAAAACATTTTGATAAGATCGCAACAGAGACATAAGTAAATTTCAGTTTTATTTCAGTTTATCTGCTCCGTACTCAATCAATATATTGCTTCCTCCTGTTTATGTCTCCCAGAAAGACCATGGTGGTAAAATTAGAGAGATTCGTGATCACAGGGAGGCGTACCAGTAATGATTCTTCCCGCAAACCATTTGAGACTTGAACAGGAACACGGGGTAATGGTAGTGGTACACAAGGTACCCTCCATCACACACCAGATAAGAAAGACAGTTAATGTTGCATTGGCATCCAGTTCAGCGTTGATAGTTTCGGGTATCTTGTTCACTGGGAAATGACAGAACCAAACAAAGTATCCTTCCCCACACACCAGACAAAAAACTCAGTAATGTTGTATTGCCCCTAGCTCCTTGGGAAATTATTTTAAACTCAACTGCAAAATTTGTACCAAACAGACAGCCAGGACAGTAATACCAATCTCCTCCTCCCCCTCTCTTCGGTCAGCTGCGCCCGCCCGCTCGCATATCGGCTGGAATTCGTTCCAGTATTACCTGCACACATGTCGGTCCTGCAACGCAGCTGAGAGGTCAGGCAGCACCAACCATTTTCACCACTACCTCCACTCTTGTGGATCAGACAGACAAGAAGTTAATATTGTATTGTCATCCAATTCTCAGCCATGTTTAAAATTTCAAATTTCTAGCTCATCGCCGGCCGGAGTAGCCATGCGGTTCTAGGCGCTAGAGTCTGGAACCGAGCGACCGCTACGGTCGCAGGTTCGAATCCTGCCTCGGGCATGGATGTGTGTGATGTCCTTAGGTTAGTTAGGTTTAAGTAGTTCTAAGTTCTAGGCGACTGGTGACCTCAGAAGTTAAGTCGCATAGTGCTCAGAGCTATTTTTGAACTAGCTCATCCGGAAGTTAGTTTAAGGTGAGTTGCAAAATTTATACCGAACAGAGAGACAGACCTAATAAAAAAGTGGTAAAAAACGGGGGGTACAGTTCAGTTCTCATTCAGCTGGAGACGCCGAGGAAATTGTTCATACACCGTTATTGGGGGCTTCTTACACTCAGGTAGTTTATACGATTTCGGTGCATACACACAAAATTTAATGTTGACTGTATATCATAGCTTTTGCTGAAAGAAAGACACAGCTGGAAACCGATACATGCATACACTTCACGTATCTGCAAAAGTATCAAGCGAGAAGTTCACTTTAATAATGAAACTCTTTTACTCTAGCGTTATTCGAATGACTACCTCCAGTTCGAGTGCCCGTAAGTCGCAGGACGTTTACTGAATTGACCACGAAAGTTAGTCGTATGAAATGGAAAAATTTGTGGAAGTTATTAGTTAATCGGTTATTGACGAGTCGTGAGTCGTAACGGGGGATTGGATGGTTTTCCGCGCAACACATGTAAACAATGAAGTCGGTTGTGACCTGGAGTACATTCGCTGCCCGTAAAGTGTTATTTACGGGTTCGAATACCTGCTTCCCTATGACCATCAAGCAAACGTTACTGCTTTAAACGTGCTTACATGCTTTGGCTCCCTGGACTACAACAGTTGGTCATATCCTGTCCACAAACCAGAATGTAACTAAATACCTGCTTTGGTTCAAAATGGTTAAAATAGCTCTAAGCACTTATCTGAGGTCATCAGCCGCCTAGAACTACTTAAAGCTAACAAACTTGAGGACATCACACACATCCATGCCCGACGCAGGATTCGAACTTGCGACCGCAGCAGCAGCGCGGTTCCGGACTGAAGCGCCTAGAACGCTCGGCCACAGTGGCCAGCAACTGCTTTGGCTTTGAACTTCATGTAAGATACTGAACAAAAAAAAGAAACAATGTAATTCAGTGTCTGATATGTACAAAATTATCAGAAATTTCATGACTTCTCTGATAACTGTATGGCCTTGTATCCAAAGGTGAAAGTGGAGATTCCGTTCAACGAACTTAACAATGTACTGGCCGTATTACTAATATCAGACAATGTCTTACTGGAACGTCGATTTAACGCTATTGTGCCGCTTTCCTTTTCTATCAGTTCTCATAATCTCCATTAGTTTAATCGTGAAAAGCTTCGACGAAGGAAAGAAACGACGAAAGACGGAAGATAAGAGTTTTAACATTTCATTGGCGACAATGTCATTACAGACGGTGTCCGGACTCGGTATAGGTAAGCATGGGAAAGAACGCAGGATGTGTCCACTTATTTTAAGAGGTGTAGAGAAACCGCAGAAACCTGAACCCAATAAAAAGCAGTGTAATCGCAATAACCTCTTAATAGTTGCCCTTGGACCAATTGTCAATAACTGACAAGACCATGCGAGTCAGAATAAATGGCTGATTATTTACGATGATGTATTCTCTCATGCCTTCCAAACATCAAAACGAAAATGCTTAAAGTGAGACTATCTTCGCGACCACATTGTCTGACAGCTGCAACGCCAAACACGTATTCAACTGAAGCCATTCTCAGTCCCAATTATACGATTTTACACTTAGATGAAAATGTTTCTTCTACAGAAAACTATATAAATAATTTTATGACAATCTTTGAATTGCCGCTTTCAACTTACTGAAAAATGTTGGGATTGATGGTTTAGTGGTCGCGGTATCGAATCCTAGTCGCCGGCCGCGGTGGTCTAGTGGTTCTTGGCGCGCAGTCCGGAACCGCGCGACCGCTACGATCGCAGGTTCGAATCCTGCCTCGGGCATGGATGTGTGTGATGTCCTTAGGTTAGTTAGGTTTAAGTAGTTCTAAGTTCTAGGGGACTGATGACCACAGAAGTTAAGTCCCATAGTGCTCAGAGCCATTTGAACCATTTGAATCCTAGTCACTCACGGATTTTACAATCTGCTTCTAACATAGCATCCACCTCTAAATGAAGTTGAAATTCACCAGAATCGATAAGTGCACGAATTCTACGTCAAACTATCTATCCTGTTTCCCCTGTTGGATAACTGGAGGTTCGAGTTCTCCCTCGGGCATGGGTGTGTGTGTTTGCCATTAGAATAATTTAGGTTAAGTAGTGTGTAGGCTTAGGGACTGATGACCTTAGCAGTTAAGTCCCATAAGATTTCACACACATCTGAACATTTTTTTGATAACTGGGATTGTTTAAGGACATCCAAGTCGCCTGACTGAAAGACTTGCTGCAGGCAATTAAGACACACGAATATATTATTATTATTATTATTACTTAATAAAAATAGTTTTGTAACTGTAAATGATCATGAGTAATCTCATAATAACCGTTAATATACTCTTTCCATAATAAAGATATAGTAGACTATATACCCCACGAACCTACTACGGTGTCGTAGCAGGCGGAGAGGTGATACTCCGACGTGGCGCGTCCCAGGTGGCGGATAGGGGGGTCCTCACCGGTTTACCGGCGGACTTGAGCGAAATAAAATAGCTCTCGCGGACCAAACACTAAACAACCTCTACGGCTAACAACCGTAGTTGTAACTCGGAGCTTGCTCCATACAAGGTTGACTACCTTTGAAAGTCAAACATGGAAGGAAATCTTTCAAGGAATAATCCACCGCTTGGCAATAACCAAGGAAGACTGCACTCGGATACGGTGGGCAGTCACCTGAAAGATAACTTGGATGACTCGGAGCATCTGAAAATACCCAAAACGGACAGACGACCAAAACTCAAGACAGGACAAATAAACTACATTGCGACACACAATATAAATTCCCTCATACAACCAGGCAAACTCAAAATTCTGACGGATGAAATGGATCGCAAGGGGATTCTCATAACCGGACTTCAAGAAATGAGAAATACTGATCAGGAGCCGATAGAATCACAAGGATATAGGATTTATAAGGGAATACCAGGGAAAAGAGTCATGAAACAGTGTCCATAATTTTGAACAGGATTCGTGGTGAGTCTGAAAATAATAGAGTCCATAATAGCATTTAAAGCACAATCTCCCAGGCTCTCAACATTAACTCTAAAAGCTGCAAATAAAATGTACACAATAATAAATTCCCATGCCCCGACAAATGATAAAAATAATAAAAAAGAACACAGAGAAGAGGTAGAAAAATTTTGGGAGCTCTTAGATCAAACGACGAATAACATTAATAAAAATCACATCAAAATTTTAATTGGAGACTTCAATGCCCAGTTAGGAAGGGAAAAGAGATATAGAGACATAATAGGGAAATGGACAGCACAAAGAAGAACAAACAAAAATGGCATAAGACTAGTGGAATTTTGCAGAAACCATGACATGATCTCAAAGTCGACGTATTTTAAGAGAAGACCAAGTAAACTAAAAACTTGGAAACATCCAGACTGGAAAAAAGGAGAATGGCAACTGGACCATGTCTGCATGGATAAGAATTACCACAAGGAAATTTACAATGTGAAAGTACTGAGAGGGACAGATACCGGATCAGATCATTACATGATAAATATTAAAATTAAATTAACCCCATTAGCAAAGAAAAAATCCCACTAGAAGAAGAAGAGAACCTATGACCCTCATAAACTGATACAAAATGAGGATTATGGAGCACAAACCAGGGATATAAAAATAACAGATGATCTGGAAGAAATAATTCCCAAATTGAAACAAATAGCTGAACAAGTTGCCCCTATAAATCCAAGGAAAAAACACCAGTGGTGGAACGATGAATGTGATGAAGCAGTGTTGGACCGACACCAAGCCTGGTTAAAGCATCAAAATGAAAAAACAGAAAAATCATATTTGGAACTCACAAAACAAAGGAAGACAACACAAAAAATAATAAGGAGAGTTAAACGTCAGTACCAAAAAGATATACTTCTAATGATAGAAACAAATAGTGAAAAAACAAACTCAAGAGACTATTACAAAATATTTGGCAGACAATTACAAAGATATGATCCTCCAACATTAATGTTAAAAGATAAAGATAATAACCTAGCCCATAGCAACAGTAAAAATACAGAAATTCTAGCAGAAACATTTAACAAGTTACTAAATTGTGAAGATCCCCCAGAACTTCTTCAGATAAACACAGAAACCCCAATTAAAACACCAGCAGAAAATATAAATCCACCTACAATTAATGAGGTCTACAGAGCTTTGAAAGAACTCAAAAACTACAAAGCAAGTGGAGATCAAACGTTTGCAGAGCTTTGGAAATATGCAGCAGAACCAGTAAAGATAGCATTACACCAATGCATAGTAAAAATCTGGAATGAAGAGAAATTACCAAAACATTGGACTACTGCTATAATACATCCATTACATAAGAAAGGAGAAAAATCAAATCCAGACAACTATAGAGGAATTTCCCTTTTGGACTGCATGTATAAAATCATGTCAAGAATACTATACAACCGCTGTAAAGATCAATTAGAACTGGAACTGGGAGAATATCAAGGAGGATTTAGATCCTGGAGAAGCTGCCCAGAACAGATAATCACCTTGAAGTTAGTTATGGATGTCTACAAAAGAAGGCAAAAACAACTAGTCATAACCTTGGTAGATTTCAAAAAGGCGTATGATTGCATCCATAGATCTTCAATGATGAAAATATTAAGGAATTTTGGACTTCATCCTAAATTAATAAAAATGATACAGTTAACCTTAACAAACACCAAATCCAAAGTAAAATTTAGAGGAGAAATATCTGAACCATTTACGATTAAAACAGGGTTGAGACAGGGAGATTGTTTATCACCATTGCTATTCAATTGTGCTCTTGAATATGTAATGAGAGAATGGTACAAGGCAAATCCTATGAATATTAAAATTGGAACTAAGAAAGATAAAATAAACCTAAATTGCTTGGGATTTGCTGATGACCTAGCATTACTAGCTAATAATATTCAGGAAGCCATGAAACAAATAACAAGCTTACAAAATATAGCACAAAAATTAGGACTCCAGATATCATTTGAAAAGATTGAAATAATGGTAACGGATCCACTTGTAATAGATCACATCACAGTGAACAATAGGGAAATTAAAATAGTGAAACAATTTAAATACCTGGGTGAAATTATAACACATAAATTGGATGAGAAACCTGCATGGCGAGCAAGAACTAATAAAATGATAAAAGCTCAAAAACTAACATGGTCTACGTACAACAAAAAATGTCTATCAATTGAAACAAAATTAAAACATTACAAGACGGTGGTTCAACCAGAGGTTACATACGGAAGTGAAACTCTTTTTAAAGTCACCCAGAAAAACAGAATTGACAAAATTTTAAAAGTAGAGAGAAGAATTGCTAGAACATGCATAAATAAGAAATATCAAAAAGCTGAGCAATGGCGGATAGTTCCAAATGAAGTGGTATACAGAGAACTGGAGCCCATCACTGATACTATACGAAAGAAAAGGATCTCTTTTTGTGGTCACATTCTGAGGACACCAGAAACCAGATTATCAAGGAAAATTATTGAGAAACTCTGGAATTTGAAACAACAAGGAGGATGGCTTAAGGAAATAAGAGAGGATATGGAAGAACTGGAAATAACTCTGGATGATTTGCAGAACAAAACGCCAAATTTAAAGAAGTTGAGGGACACAGAAATAAGATTTAAACCAAAAATTGACAAACGACATACAATGAAAAGGGTATTTACAGATAAGGAACGATGAAAAGCATCGGAACGAATGAAGAGATACTGGGCCACTCGGAAGGGGAAAATACCAAAGAAGAGGACCAGAAATGATTGACTGAAGTGGTCCAATGAGGCCGTAAAAGCAGAAGAAGAAGAAGACTATATACCTCGTATTTGAAATGTCGTAGGATTTCGTCTGATGACTAACGTCGTCATATGTTCGACGTGACTACCAGTTCCTTCAGGGCGTTGGAGCGGAAATTAAAAACAGGTTGTTCAGAAGTAATAAGCTAAGAGGATGCTTTAACGTCCCGTCGACAATGATGTCAGTAGAGGTGGACCACAATCGGAAAATGATGGGGAAAGTAATGAATGCATGCAGCCCTTAGAAATGGCTTTGTCCACAGGATACTCGTCATGAAAACGTAATAGAAAGGGCAAAAACTGGACAGTGTTGAACTAAATATTATGGTTCGTGATCATGGAAACATGAATGGCTGAGACCAAGTCATGTTGCGAAAAAGACTCTCAAAACACCAGAGAATGGTCTCTGGCCTGAACTGCATCCTCAACTCACTGCCAGCTAAACGGCTCATGCGCTGTAACTGCACTCCTTAAAAAGTGGCAAAATTGCGATTCGTTGGACCACAGTACACGCCTCCAGTCAGGCTACTGTTAAGTTTATGCGTTGTGAGGTACCGGACTCCGAATGTCCATTGCCTTTCAGTTCCCTTCGACATGTTCGCTCGGAAAGTGGTTGCATTCACTGACAGAAGAAATTCCTGTCGGAATTGAAATCGATTTTTATCGACAAGGGCTGACCGTACGATTTTCATGTGACTGCCGTTCTTACGCCCTGTTTCATGGCTGCACAATTCCTTGAAGACACCCTAGATAGTCTGCATTGATGAATTGACGAACTGGGCAACTTCTGTCGTGGTGTGGTCATATGAACGAGTCCCTTTTTGCTATTCTGTCATATATTCACATTGTCCCACCTTACTATGTTAATTTCAGACAAGCGACTAGCCCACGCGCGCGACTTCAGAGCCACAGCTGAAGTTAGTGGTAGAGAGTCACTTGACTGCCTAATTCTATGTCCTCTACAGCGTTCCAAAGTGACCAGTGTGATCTTTTAACGAGATGATCAAAATTTTGTCCAGTGAGTTGTTTGTTTGATTAAACGACCATCAAGCGTGTCAATGGCATTTTTTATTCCTTCCAAAATATTTCAGCTCTTCAGAGATTACCAGGATTATAGTGACCTGCATTAGGATCTCAGCGTATCTGCATGGTTTCTGTAAGCTGTCTTCATACTAATGCCTGCCTGACTTTCGACTTTATAACATGAAGTACAGTCCACAGCACTTCAAAAAATCCTACATTTCAGACTACGTTACCCTGAGCCAGTTGATAAGAGGAGACATATGTTCCAAAGTGTGTGTGAGTGTGGAACCTTCAATGTATCTTTTCGTTACAGCGGCACTCGCCCATACATTCACACAGTTAGATTGTATTGACGTGTGAGTTTTCGTTATTTTACAACAGGCATAAGCACATTCGTGCAGACATCGAGAATACATGAACGATGAGTTAAATGATGGTCAGAACCTAATTTATGAACCGTTCAAGATACAAGAGGCGGACGCTCAAAATAAACGATAATTCCTTTTCTGTGGACAGAGGGAGAGCAGTAATAGGTTCTCCTATTTTGAATCTGTAACCAATCATCGTCTATGGGAAAGCGTCAGACAAACAGGAGTCCAGAGAGCAACATGAAGTTCGCATTTTCCCGGTGATTGACTCTACGGAAAAAGGCTTTATGTAAGATATAAAGCGTTGCTTATACAGAAGTTGTGAAGTTTAGATAGTCACACTGACCGGAGATGTTTTTCATAAACACACTCACTTGTGAAGCTTCTCGAAAAGTATGACCATTTCATGCATATGGAAATTATACAGTTATAGACATGTCAGAACAAAATGTCACAATCAATCTCAACTTCCTGTTGGAATCTTGAGCCGTCACGTTCCATATTGGGGCCGCTCATTTACGAGTATATCGATAGCAGTTGTTCACAGTGAACGTTTCTGACTAGTTGCTGGGTAACCGAAGGACGTCTTCTCACCAAGGGACTTGGTGTCAACGAGTGGCATTACATGGATGTGCGTGACACACTCGGCAAGTCTAGTTGGCGGAACTGTGTACAGCTAGGAATCCGCTGTTGCTGCGAACGTGTCGACATCCATGCGGGCTGAACATCGCGTGAAGTCGACAGCGTAGCTTGGAGTGTGTGTTTTTGGCTGGTTCAAATTCGAACTGTTAGCCACTCAATCATTTGGCAGAAGTAATGCGTCTCATGCATCTCACCTCAGCACTGTGGATTTCATGCTGAGCGCTAATTTATAGCTACAGACAGCAATTTTGAATTCGATAAAAAAATGTTCTAGTTTGCGAGAGATTCTCCTGTACCTGACCTGATGTGCTGAGGGCCGTGTATGTGCTCGTTTGTTTCTGTACAGAACTATCCGTAGCCGCCATTTTTTGGCGAACATGGGTTACTTAGTAAATTTACTGTTAGGAATTTTGGCATTTAATTGTCGTACTGGTGAGTGGTGTGACTTGTTAGTGTCTGTACAAGCTCCGCGTTTTTACATTGTCTAGGGAGTTGCATGCTCGAGTAATTGGTCAAAATTTTCTTGGCCTTTGTATTTTTTGTGCACGCAAACATTGCCTTAATCGATGGCCTATGTGTTTTCTTGCTTCAGAAGTATTAGGATTAATACAGTTTGTATATTGCAGCGGAGCTAATGGTCATTTCATATTACTATTGACTGAATTCAAGAGGGAGCCCCAATACGGACTTAGCTGTATTGCCCAGTAAGACTTGGTGTGGAACTAAGTTTGCAGCTAAAAGGGATAACATGAGGTACCTCGGAGTTCTTTTTAATCCTTCATACTCCAGTGGACAGAGGTAGCCTATGTCTTTGTAAATGAGCTGGCAACTAATTTCATGTATGTCCGCAGCTCGTGGTCGTGCGGTAGCGTTCTCGCTTCCCGCGCTCGGGTTCCCGGGTTCGATTCCCGGCGGGGTCAGGGATTTTCTCTGCCTCGTGATGACTGGGTGTTGTGTGATGTCCTTAGGTTAGTTAGGTTTAAGTAGTTCTAAGTTCTAGGGGACTGATGACCATAGCTGTTAAGTCCCATAGTGCTCAGAGCCATTTGAACCATAATTTCATGTATGCACTTTTTCTACTGTTCTACTGCATATCAGTGTGCTCATCTCTTGTACTACTATCGCTTTGTGTATTTGTTTGTCTCCCTCTGCTGCCCCACAGGGCTTAAGCTCATGTAGTTAGGGTCTGTATTGCTGGCTGTAGGCAACTAAAAAATGTTCAAATGTGTGTGAAATCTTATGGGACTTAACTGCTAAGGTCATCAGTCCCTAAGCTTACACACTACTTAACCTACATTATCCTAAGGACAAACACACACACCCACGCCCGATGGAGGACTCGAACCTCCGCCGGAACCAGCCGCACAGTCCATGTGTAGGCGGCGACTATTAACTGTTTGTTCTTCTAATTGAGCATTTATCTTAATTTAGTGCTTCAAGTCGGCTCTATTTTAATTCGACTGTCATGCTGGCAGGTGACTTTTTGCTATAATATCTAGTAGTGCTCACAGTTAATTTCGTAACTTTCTTAATAAACCGACTGACTGGTACTAAGCTTAATTATTCACTGCTGTTGATGTCAAATCCTTTTGCTAAAGCTATTCGTGAAGATCTCTGACAGCGCCATCGAGAGGTATGCGTTGGTATATTACTGCATTTGCCGATGGCAGAGTGTTTAAAACAGTTTTCACGTTCACAGTGGGCATCACCTGTACCGAAGTCAACACCTATACCGAAGTTCAGTACCCTATGTATGTTTAACACTCTGAGAGGTCTCACATACAACAAACACATCATTTGCCATGGGCTGGGAATAGTGTGAAAAAGAAAAAAAATTATTGCCAGTCCGCCGGCAACGGTGTATATGGATTAACATTGTAGACACATTGTTTTCGGGCCTTGTTGTATTCTAGTGAAATAAACCTGATCGCACCTAGGCCGCTAGTTTAGTTGTTCAAGATTATTACTATTATTATTGTTTTTGCTTGGCTTGAAGTTCTTGGTCGCAAATTTCTGATGCGGTCTTCACTCGTATTTGTATTTTATTGTGGGCACTGCTGTACACGTACAAGTCTCCGGCACGACAACTGTCGCAGCCTGTAGGGTCGATGTCTGGCAGCTTTTGGAAAAAAAAGAGTTATGTACCCGTCATACTTGGCGGATTCGATGGTTTTTCATTTTTCCTAGAATGAAATGGGATGCAAATGGTAATATTTTGAGCACACAGCTAATGCTCAACACTACGCGACATTAAAACTAAAGACATTCAAGTATCTGAGCGTAAAGCGTTAGAATACGTGAATTGGGTCCGATAAACCGCTTCTGGAAGGTGGTACATTTGGAAATTTTCTGTCGGATACAAATACCTTTATATCGTTGCATTCAACGTGTTGACATTGTTGCGCCCTAGAAACAAGGAGAAAATACTGGTAATGGGCGAAAAACAAAATATTATTAACGGATGCCCTACAGCACTTTCACGGAACTTCATCACAGCACGACACGGACATTGCTGTTGGATACATGTGACTGCCTAGGAACTTGAGTAATATTAAACGTGGAGCTCACCTCTGGTATCTGAGCGTACAAACGTACAAACAACGAACGGTCTTTCCGACTTTCCTCTGACTCGAATGGTGCACAGCAAACACAACTCCATATGTTCACAACGTAAAACCATCAACTGTCACAGAGTTTCACGTACTGTCAGAGACTGGAATTCGTATTTCTGCAGCTTCAAAATATATTCTCAAATGCGAGACAGTCATTCACTTGGAAAAAGAATTAGAAGAGCGATTGGACGGTGGACAACACACTACTCTTTGTAGAAAGTGGAACATCTTGAACGCAACTGAAACAGTTTGTTATTATGTCCTATGTCTTTTACATTGGTTTCTAAGTCAGTGGATCCGCTAACACCTCTCGTTACTTGTCATTCTACCAGAGGTGTGATACACTGACTCGTGCATGCGATCTGACAAGCTGTGTCAATCCAGACAACATGCAACCGCCTTGTTAGGTAATCTGAAGGACGTGCAGTATCGAGACATGTTCCTGTGAACTATGCCCGGCTCTACAGTCAGCATTTCTTGCGATGATTCTTCTTTCAAGCTGCAAATGTTCGACCACACGCCTTCTACCTCCTAAACACCTTCTCCAGGAAGCAGGCATCAACCGAATGGAATGGTTTGCAGAATCTGCTGAGATGAACCCGATGAGGCATGTCTGAGACCAGTTGAAAATTGCAGTGCGTCATCGTATGTCCGTGCTCACAAAACACCGGGCCCAACGAGATCATAGGCCGTGCGTCGTGCGTCACAGCACAGAACACTGCTGGTCCTAAAGAGTTAGTTGCAGCAGCCGTCTCCGACAGGGAGCGAGTTACTATTTCAGATGAGTTTAATAATTTTTAACCGCGCGTTTAAATACATGCGTGCTCTCTATAACATGCGCCAAAGTTAAGACATTTTCATTGACATATTGATTTCCCATAGGCGCTGCACGGAGCCGAGCTTACTCAATGGCTGGCGGGCAAGGCGACTAGTGTGACGTCACAAGTTCGTTGCCGGACCCGTATTTCTGGCGGGCCCCATCACACAGGAGGGCAGCTGTCAAAGAGCGGAATAGGTGCATCAGTATCGTTTTGCCTACTTTGTTGACAGCATACTGAGGGGAAGCGAAGCATTTTACCCCGGACAGCATGTAGCAGTGTGATATTAAACATCACGCAGCATTGTATTTTGATTTCACAGACGTGAAATGATATACAATTTCGAAGAAGGTATCTTCGTTTTGATTAACGTTTTGTTGTCCTTTCACAACAAAGCTATTTTTTTAGTTTTTGAGGCTTACTGTTTCATTATATGATTCCGTTGAATCTAAGCCCATACACGTCTGCAGTTGTACAGATGGTGGAAAAGTTTTTCATCAGTATGTAGATAGCAAAACTGTACAAATTAACAGTGAAGTGATGGAACCAGTTGATGAGGTTTTTTTTTTATTTATAGCAGTTGAGGCAACTCATGGATGAAGAAGAATAAGTAATAAATAAGAGAGCAGAAATAGCCTGTGATGCATTTGGTAAAGTGAGTAAGGTTTTCAAAATGGAGATTCCGGTGGGTCAGAATCAAGTTTACAGTCCTGTGTGTAACACCAGCTTTGACTGTCAGTAGTGATACGTGGCTTTTTGATACTGAGTGTCTAGAATTGTAATGGTATTTGAGTTTTAATCGTTCACTGATGTCCTCCACATACTTCTGTAGTAAAACAGCAATCACAATGGACACATTCACACATACGCACAACATTGCTTGCCTAACTAAAATTATGATTCTGCATGTCGTTAATTACATAAATATTGTTACCAAAAATTTGTTTTTATATACTGCTAACTACATGGTATTGTCCATGTTATGAATTAAGATTATTAGATGCATATCGTGCTTTCCCAACTCTTGAGAGCAGGGTGGTCTCTCGAGAGCTTCGTTCGTTTGCCCAACTGTTCCAGATCCTTTATCAAACAGAGAAGACACACAACGCAGTTAGGTGTGCCATGCCTTCAAAAAAGTGTTATTAGATAATCACCATGATTAAGTAATCACCATGATTCAGTAAAAGCCACACGATTTCGTGATTTCCAGCTCACACATCACCTCCTTTACGCTTTTAAATCGCTCTCAGTATCGCAACAGCTTCAATCATTAGGAATCACACATTCTTTACTTCTGCTTTATAAATCTTTTTCACTAACTGTTAGTCCTTGAGTCGTTCAATTCCTTATTTTTCATACATTCGACGCCCCAGAAAACTCACACCATTATTCTTTTTTTACTCACTTCCGCCAACTCTCCGTTGCCCTTATTTCACACAGATATTATCTCTCTGGGCATAGCGCTAACACCACAGACAGTACACATACAGAACACTTACATACATGAAAATTTACATATTTTAGGTAACCTAGATAATCTTAATTAAAAAATAAAGATAAATATACAGCGCAAATAAAAACGCCAGGAAAATTCCGTCGCAGGTTTCTCAGCGAACAATGGTGAAAGGCTGTTGTTGTTATTGTTGATGTGGTCTTCAATCCAAAGACTGGTTTGATGCAGCTCTCCATGCTACTGTATCCTGTGAAAGCCTCTTCATCTCCGAGTAACTACTGCAACCTACATCCTTCTGAATCTGCTTAGTGTATTCATCTCTTGGTCTCCCTCTATAATTTTTACCCTCCACGCTTCCCTCCAATACTAAACTGGTGATCCCTCGATGCCTCAGAACGTGTCCTATCAATCGATCCCTGCTTCTCGTCAAGCTGTGCTACAAATTCCCCTGCTCCCCAGTTCTGTTCAGTACCTCCTCATTAGTTACGTGATCTACCCATCTAATCTTCAGCATTCTTCTGTAGCACCACATTTCAAAAGCTTCTATTCTTTTCTTGTCTAAACTGTTTATCGTCCATGTTTCACATCCATACATGGCTGCACTCCGTACAAATACTTCCAGAAAAGACTTCCTGACCTTTAAATCTATACTCGATGTTAACAAATTTCTCTTCTTCAAAAACGCTTTCCTTGCCATTGACAGTCTACATTTTAAATCCTCTCTACTTCGACCATCATCAATTATTTTGCTGCCCAAATAGCAAAACTTATCTACTACTTTACGTGTCTCATTTGCTAATCTAATTCCCTCCGCATCACCTGATTTAATTCGACTACATTCCATTATCCTTGTTTTGGCTTTGTTGATTTTTATTTTATATCATCCTTTCAAGATACTGTCCATTCCATTCAACTGATCTTCCAGTCCTTCACTGTCTCTGACAGAATTACGATGTCATTGGCAAACCTCAACGTCTGGATCAGGGATCTCACGTAAGGTGAGATACGTGCATGGAAACTGGGAGAGACAAGGCTACTAACAGAGTGGGGTAGAAGCTGTAACTACGACTGTAATGAAAATTATATGGAGGTGGACGGTACAGGTAGCAGGTGAGTGGATGGCAGATAGTCCAAGGAAGTTATTTGCTGGATCCCAACAAATAAGTTAAGTCAGAGACGGAGGTCCAATGAAAGATGGATCATCATCATAAGTCCGTTGTGCTCACTGCTGAGCGTCGTGACCCCATGAACCAAGCGTCTCCATCCCGGACGGTTGCCAGCTTCTCTTAGTGCCTGCTGAAGAGGTAGACCAGAGACCTTCTTGATTTGATCTATCCATCTGCTCGCTGCTCTTCCTCGTGGTCTCGTGCTCTCCATCTTTCATTGCAAGGTTATTTTCTCTACATTTTCTCCACCTCTTCCCACAATATGGCCAAAGAACTGGAGAATTTTTTCGGTGACTCGAAAAGAAAGGCATATGGAGACATCGAGTTGTTCAATAATGGACACATTTGTTCTTCTTTCGGTCCACTTTACATGTAGCCTCCTACGCCAGCACCGAAGCTCAAACGCATGAATGAGCGGTTGTCTCTGGCCTTGAGTGTCCATGTTTCGCAACCATAAAAGAAGATAGAAAATAAGAGTGTTTCAACTAGCCGGATCTTTGCGCTATTTGTTATTGCTCTGCTCTGCCAGATCTTGGTGAGCTGCTTCATAGCCATTTTCCCTAGCGTGATCCGTCTTTGTATCTCATCTTCACAACTTCCCGTGCTGCAGATGATTGACCCAAGATACATGAAGGAATGCACGACTTCCAGTTCCTTTAACTGACCTGGGAACTGGAGCTGTCCTTCTCGATCAATTATCATGAGTTTGAACTCGCTGAGGTTGATATCTAATCCATATGCACTAGACTAAGCTGATGCGTTTGTCTTATCATCCCGATATTCGCAACTGTCAGTGAACGAAAGCCAGATATAATGTTAGGTACTATCCAGCCGCTAACGGTTTATAAGGTTAAGAAGACGACAAAAACACATCAACGGCAAGCGACAGCTGTTGTTCAGTGAGGACGATAAGATGTTACATGACTCAGCAACCAGAGCAGAGCCACCAACGCTGAACGCAGCATCTAGTCATCAGAACTACGAGTCTTTTCAAAAATGTTTATCTATATTCTCTAACTGTGCGGGGTTTTCCCAGCGATCAGTATACTTGGCCAGCACTTGGGCTGTTAGGGTCATACTTCACACAACACTGCACTAGTTATTGAGTAGGGTTTGGTGGCTGCATGTCACACGACCTGTTTAACAAACGTTCCACCACCAAGTCTCCGAAATGTGATTTTCGTGATCTCCGTTGCGAGTTTTCTTTCACAACTTTCTATTTCTTTCCTCTCTGATAAGTGTGAGTTTGACGGGCATTCTAAATTTTCTTTCTTTCTTAACGATAACATAAACGGGCAAAAGAGTTACAAACTGCCTCACGGAGGTTCTTCGAATCACCTACAAACGACGAGTATGTTGAGTGCAGCCACTGGAAACGCTGGTACATTAGTAACCGCTGTAACTTCTAGAATGTTGAATGCAAGCATGCAAACTTGCACGTATTGTGTTGTACAGGTGCCCGATGTCGATATGTGGGAGGCAGTTCCATGCCGGTTGCACTTGGTTGGTCAATTCAGGGACGGTTAATGCTATTTGTGAATGATGCTGGAGTTTTCGTCCGATGACGTTCCATATGTGCTCGATTGGAGACAGATCTGCTGATCGAGGAGGCCAACGAAAAATGTCGACACTCTTTAGAGCATGTCGGTTTATAACAGCGGTCTGTGGATGAGCGTTATCCTGTTGGAAAACACCCCCTGCAATGCTGTTCATGAATAGCAGCACGAAAAGTCGAATCATCACACTGACGTACAAATTTGGAGTCGAGGTACTTCGCATAACCGCGAGGATGTTCCTGCTGTCATACGAAATCCCACCCCCGACCATAACTTCAGGTGTACGTCCAGACAGGGTGATTGCAGGGCCTCCTTCTAACCAACACACTGGCATCACTGGCACCGAGGCGGAACCAACTTTCACCAGAAAACACGACAGACGTCCACCCTGTTCTCCAACGAGCTCTCGCTTGACACCACTGAAGTCGCAAATAGCAGTGCTTCGGGGTCAGTGGAATGCACACTACAGGGCATTTGGCTCTGAGCTGTCCTTGAAGTAAGAGACTTGTAACAGTTCGTTGTGTCACTGTGGTGCCAACTACTTCAGATGCACTACGATGCGCCAGAGCCATACGCCGAACACGATTGTCTCCCCTCTTGGTAGTGCCGAGTGGCCATCTGGAGCCCGGTCTTCTTGCGACCGTACATTCTAGTGACCGCCGTTGCCAGCAGTCATGTACATTGGCTATATTCCTACTGGAAGTAACTAACGCCCACGACCGTTACAACGTGAATTTAAAGCAAATATGTTTAGTACCCTCATAGTGGAGCTATTAGTACCACTATTATATGACTACCGCGAAATCGGAACAGACATCATCTTTGAGATGTAGAAACACGCTTACCAGTGTCTCATTACTCGTTTCTGGTGTTGTGATTTTTTTTCCGTCAGTGCATAACTTTAAATTACAACGATAAGGGGAGCTGTGTAGTGTAACTTATGAACAAAGGTTCTGTGTAGTGACATACGAAAATATCAACTTATGAACAAAGGTTTTGTGTAGTGGCATAAGAAAATATGAATGAAAGGAAAGGAGAAAGTGGCAACCTTATAGCTGCAAGTGGTATGTTACCACTCCTACTGAAAGTCAACAATCCTGCTACGAAGCAAAACGTTGCAACTTAATTATCACTAACAGTGTTTTTGGAGCTTGTTCCTCGGTACATTGCGGTTATAGTGTGCAGCCTGATTAGATGAACCTGTACACCACTTTACCTAAAACAAAATCGAAAAATAATTTGAGAAACCCGAGTTCCAATTGGTTGCACTGACTTACACTGCGGACGATGAGTTAATTATCTTGTCCATATAGTCGAAAATAACCGTAACTATACGACTAAAATAATTTACTCAGTAGGTTAACTGTGCTGTACGGAGTAACGTGAAAAAATCGCTTTCGAAAAGCAATATAAAAGCGCTTCAAGGGAATTAAATTGAAGAAGTAATTACTTGCCACCATTTGGAAAAGCAAAACACAGTGATGGTGTTAACAAATTACGATGAAGTAGGAGTCAGCATCGTCGGTGCAGCACATCGTCCAGTACTGCGTTCTGCCGGAATCGCCTTTCGAGCAGACGACCTGTCCTATTATAGGCTTCGAGGCCAGTCAAGTAGCCGTATCTCCAGCAGACGACGAGCGGACCTCTGCGGCACATGGGAGACGATGCTCATCCGGACTCTGTGCTGCCGCGACGGTTAACAGTTGTGCTGGGAACAACCACATGATAGTTTTCGCATTGTGTCGTATCGACTCCAATCGACAAAACAAATTAAATGCCAAGAAAAATTGATATATTTCTTTCAGACATGAGAGTTCTGCGTACTATCGTTTTATTACGTATGTGGTACTACAGACATTGGGAAAAAAGGTTAGCAAGCCATACGGAGCATATAATATCTGACAACAGATTCTGCTATCAAAGTAACTAACAACAATTGCAGTTCTTTTACACATTTGTTGGGGAAAGATAAAGAACAGTAGAATTTGAATAGCTTGAAACTTTATGGCAATGTCGGAATGGCTCTCGAACCTGATACCTTTGTCTTTCGCGAGCAGGATCTCTACCGACTGAGCTCTCCAGGTACGGCTGACGATACACAATCACACCTTCACATTCGTCACTACTTCTCTCCCACCATCCAAATCTGCATACATAAAATAAAAATTAAACAAGACGTAGTTATGAGACCATCGCTTGACAGTCAGTCCAATGGATGGTGCAGAACCTCACCGTTGGAATAGACATTCAATTTTAGCAGTCTGTTGACAGGTCCAAGATAATTCTATAAGCTGCTGCTATTTCTTTTGCAAGGATAGCGGTGGTACTAGTGGAGTATTCACGTTTCTGTTAGTTTACTCTCTTGCACAAAGCGACTTGCTGTGGATATATATATATATATATATATATATATATATATATATATATATATATATATATATATATATATATATATATATTGATTGAAGCGCCAAAGAAACTGGTACAGGCATGAATATTCAAATACATCTACATCGTTGCTCTGCAATTCACACTTAAGTGCCTGGCAGAGGATTCATCGAACCATTTTCATATTACTTCTCTACCATTCCACTCTCGAATGGCGCGTGGGAAAAAGGAATACCTAAATCTTTCCGTTCGAGTTCTGATTTTTCTTATTTTATTATGATGATCATTTCTCCCTACGTAGGTGGGTGTCAACAAAATATTTTCGCATTCGGAAGAGAAAGTTGGTGATTGAAATTTCGTAAATAGATCTCGCCGCAAAGAAAACCGCATTTGTTTCAGTGACTGCCACCCCAACTCGTGTATCATATCAGTGAAACTCTCACCCCTATTGCCCGATAACACGAAACGAGCTGCCCATCCATGCACTTTTTCGATGTCCTCCGTCAATCCTACCTGGTAAGGATCCCACACCGCGCAGCAGTATTTCAGCAGAGGACGGGCAAGTGTAGGCTGTCTCTTTAGTGGGTTTGTCGCATCTTCTCTAGTGTTCTGCCAACAAAGCGCAGTGTTTGTTTCGCCTTCCCCACATTATTATCTATGTGGTCTTTCCAAATTAAGTTGCTCGCAATTGTAATTCCTAGGTATTTAGTAGAAGTGACAGCCCTTAGATTTGTCCAATTTATCGTATACCCATAATTTATCGGATTTCTTTTAGTACCCATGTGGATGACCTAGCACTTTTCTTTGTTTAGTGACAATTGTCACTTTTCGCACCACACAGATATTCTCTCTAGATCATTTTGTAATTGGAATTGATCGTCTGACGATTTTACTAGGCGGTAAATTACAGCGTCATCTGCAAACAATCTAAGGGGGCTGCTCAGATTATCACCTAGATCATTTATGTAAATCAGGAACAGCAGAGGGTCTATGACACTACCTCGAGAAACGCCAGATATCACTTCTGTTCTACTCGATGATTTACCGACTATCACTACGAACTGTGACCTCTCTGAGAGGAAATCATGAATCCAGTCATCAACTGAGTCGATAATCCATATCCACGCAATTGATTAATAGTCGCTTGTGAGGAACGGTATGAAAAGCCTTCTGGAAATCTAGGAATATGGAATAGATCTGAGATCCCTTGTCGACAGCACTCATTACTTCATGGGAATAAAGAGCTAGCTGTGTTCCACAAGAACGATATTTTTTGAATTCATGCTGGTTATCTATCAATAATCCATTTTCTTCAACGTGATTCATAATACAGAGATATGTGAACAGGCTGAATACGGCTCTGTGGTCGGCAACCCCTGTATAAGACAACAAGTGTCTGGCGCAGTTCTTAGTTCGGTTACTGCTGCTCCAGTGACAGCTTCTCAAGATTCAGGTGAGTTTGAACTGATGTTATAGTCGGCGCACGAGCGATGGGACACAGCATTTCCGAGGTAACGATGAAGTGAGGATTTTCCCGTACGACTATTTCACGAGTGTACCGTGAATGTAAGGAATCCGGTAAAACATCAAACCTGCGACATCGCTGCGGGCGGAAAAAGATTCTGCAAGAACGGGACCAACGACGAGTGAAGAGAATCATTAAGCGTGACAGAAATGCAACCCTTCCGCAAATTGGTGCATATTTCAATGCTGGGGCGTCAACAAGTGTCAGCGTGCGAACCAGTCAACGAAACATCATCGATATGGGCATTCGGAGCCAAAGGCCCACTCGTGTACACTTGATGACTACACGACACAAAGCTTTACGCCTCGTCTAGGCCCTCAACACCGACAATGGACTGTTGATGACTGGAAACATTTTGCCTGGTCGGCCGAGTCTCGTTTTAACTTGTATCGATCAGATGGAAGTGTACGGGTATGGAGACAACCTCATGAATCAATGGACCCTGTATGTCAGCGAGGGACTATTGAAACTGGTGGAGGCTCTGTAATAGCGTGGGAAAAGAGCTGTTGGAGTGATATGGGACCCCTGATACATCTAGATAGGACTCTGACAGATGATAAGTATGTAAGCATCCTGTCTGATCACCTGCATCCATTCATGTCCATTGTGCATTCCGACGAACTTGGGCAGTTCCAGCAGGACAGTGCGACACCCCACATGTCCTTATTGTCCATATCTGGGATGCCTTGCAACGTGCTTCGTACTCCTATGGTTTCATGGACAGCCCTGCAGGATTCATGGTGTCAGTTCCCTGCAGCACTACTTCAGACATTAGTCGAGTCCATGCCACGTCGTGTTACGGCGCTTCTGCGCGATCGCGGGGGCCCTACACAATATTAGGCAGGTGTTCCAGTTTCTTCGGCTCTTCAGTATATATAATATTTTTATTTGTATCTTTAACTTCATTGCTCTTATACGAGTCTTGAAGAATAATTATAGTGATGTAGACTTGTTCATTCGAAACGCGGCTATTTCAGTAATTTTGCTCTGCGAAAGTAGGTTGAGCCTACATTTTAATACTGAAAAGTAACGTACTACGTTTAAATAGACAAGAAGATCCGTTATTGTATGACTACACGATTGCAGGAGAATCGATAGAAGTAGTCACATCCATTAAATATTTGGGAGTTTGCGCACGGCGCGATTTTTAAGAATAATGATCACATAAAAATAAATGGAGGTAAGGCAGATGCCAGACTGAGATTCATGGGAAGCTTCCTCAGGAAATGTAGACCACCTGCAAAGAAGGCAGCTAACAAACGCCTCGTTCGACGAATACCTGAATACTGATCGCCAGTATGGGATCTGCACGTGATAGGATTTATGGAACGTTCTGTTTTGAATGCTTTCCAGTCAGTTGCTAGTTGATGGTTGCAGACACAACATCGCTTTTGCAGTGTTCTACGGCAACCAGTTCTTAGACATTGGCCATTGAGAGGATCGTGTATACGATTGGAGTTCACCTCCTCAGCGTCAGTTTAGATCTGAAAATGGTGTACTGAATCACGGGAACTGGTACCTATATAATAAATAAAATCGAAAGGACGGCTGCAGGCGCTCCATTTTATTACATAGAGAGATTCGAACTCACAAGGAAGCTTACCAACAATTATTTCTCCTTCGGACCTTTGGCGACACCAACATGAAAGCGGAAGGGAGAGTTGTTCACAAAGTTCTTTCCGCCCCACATCATAAGGTGGCTTGCAGGGCATAGATGTACATGATTACTTGCAATCTATTTGCCAGTAGAGCCTAGTTACAATAACATTCTGCGTTAAAAATATACTGTAATAGCCTTATCAACGTCTTCTTACTCTTCAAGAGAAGCAATAAAACCGGGAAATCTGCAACATCCTCCAAATGCAGTGATGTGCACTACCCGTCACAAGTCTTTACAACAGCAAAAAAAGTCACGTGGATGTTAGACGTGACTGCAAGGGCTCCCGGTAACACTTCCGCTCCTTAGGACGCCGCAGCAACGCCGTCATCAACCCTTTGCAGTCCGTCCGCTCCATTCGGTTCAACAATGCCATCCGCCACCTGACGCTGCGCATTTTGGCGCCTCTGCGTTGAATGTCATCGAAGGCTATTTTTGTACATCGATTCTTACCAAAAGGTTTTTACTATAAATTATAGCATTGTTGACATTTGTGAAAGCAGAGAAGTTTGTATAGTACCAAAATTTCATAAACTCGACGCTTCACGTGTTATTTCTGGTACGAACCTTGGAACCAATGGGCATTTAGTACTGACATATCTAATGCGACAAAAAAAGTAGACGTGATGCCTTCTTTTCCGAACATGTTCTGTTGACCTAAGTAAATTGTACCGTTTGTCCACTGCACCCACAGTCTCCGATTTAATTTTACAGTCCATTTTACCGAGACGATACACTTCGGTTGCACGGTATGTTGTCAATATACACACGTCTTTTGTAATGGCGCTTTGAAGGCATAATAGCCTTCGAGGAGCTATATTCTTTCTTTCCTCTTTGCACTTCTCCTTCGAGTTTCGGCATATTTTTCCTGTTCATGTGAACTGCTTCTGCAGTTCTTCCTCTTTCATGCAAGTAGTGGAAGAGATGTGGAGTTGTGCATCAATAGTCAACGCAAAACATGTCACCTTCCGAGATACAGGTCGAGACGTATGGTATCAATGTTGCCTGTCTTTCCATAACAGCTTTCACTGACTACAATATCATGCTTTGCAGCAGTATAAACATGAAGAAATAAAGGAACAACCCTGTTTCCCAGTCACCAAGATCAAAAGCTATTATTCCAAAACGACTTCTTTTAGATGACATACCGTCTGAAAGCCAAGCGTACCTTGAACAACAGGAGACTTTTGTCAATGAAAACGTTGTGCAACCACATTGCAAGCATTTAATAAGGACACTTCGAAACGTACATATCATACTTCAGCAGTTCTGGTCCGCTCAGCTTCCGTTGCACGTACATGTCGTCAGCCCGAGGCGCTTAGACTTATACACAGTGTAACGTAATTAATTGCGTAAATGAAAACAGTTGAAAGTATATGATGCCAGAAGCAAACAAAAAGTCTCAGTAAACACGGCCTCTAAAACGCATATCATAAGAGCAATGGGCACTTGCTCATCTTCGACACTGTGAAACAAATTTCTTCTACGCCAAGCTCTCTGCTTTCCATTTTTTGAGACGTGCGTACCTTCCGAGCTGTGAGCACTTACTCATCTTCTTTACAGTGACACACACCTCTTCCATGGAAGAAGTGCTCACAGCTCTTCAGGTATGCACTTCAGAGCTAGTGTTTACGATACATTTTATTCTTCTTTTGGTTCCTACTATATCCTCCCAAAATATGAGAAGGAAAGAGCTTGCAGTAGAAGAGATTTGCTTCACAGTGTCGAAGTTGAAGAAGTACTCATAGTTCCTAAGGTATGTGTAGCCAATGTTTACTGAGACTTTTTTTGCTTCTAGTATCGTGTACTTTCAACTCCATGCGTTTACGCCATTTATTATTATACCCCCTGCATATATCTAATCCATAAAGGTTACATCACGCTACTGGAGTTCGAGGACCACTTCTCTAAGATGGTCAATTTAGTCTCTTGTTTACCTGAATTTGACGTTGCTGTCGGGCTTATACGTCAAAAGAAAAAAAACTTTGTCTGCAAACGTGTGTAGGATTAGACTAATTTATGGAAAAAAGAAAACTGTGAAATAAAAATAAAACTATAATAAAAATAAGGCCAGTCTGTTCAAAACTGCACGTCTTTGCACATACGTGAAAACAAAATAGGCTGCTGGGTAACATTCAATAACATGTTGCTCCAACCCGTGCAAGTTTAAACTGGTCCCAAGCATGCTCATTCAGGTTCGCAGCATCGGGTACCGTAGACTATTGCAATCGGTTGATGTCAGACCCGCGGAGAAAGTGTTCACAAGGCGGGTGTGGTGTGCTAACGCACTATCGTCTTAAAAGACGACCTATCGCCACTTGGTCAGTTGTACATTAATATAAAACAAGCATACGACTGTCTAGGCGGGAATAAGATTCTACAAACTATGAAAGATTTTAGACGCCCGCTAAAATTAGTAGGGTTGACGGAAATGACCATGAAAGCAACAGTCTGCAGTCAGATTAAACAGTGGTTGCCACAAGAGTTCAAAATTCGGAGGGGGCTGCGGCAAGGAGATGTGATCTCTGTGCTACTCTTTAACTTGGCACTGGAAAAGGTAATGCAACAGATGCCAACAAGCACAGTGGGGGCAATATTTAACTGGCAGGTCTAGGTGGTAGCATATGCTGACGATGTAGCGTTAATTTGAAGGAATGTCAGAGCTCTGAAGATAATTATGCTGCATTTGAAAGTGCGGAAGCTAGGACTGGAAGTGAATACAGGCAAATCAAAGTATACAGTGATGGGATGTTCTGGTAGTGATAGAGGAGAGGCTTCAAAAAATAAATGGGAAAGAATATCAAAGAGTGCAAACGTTTACATATCTAGGTTCGATAGTAACGGGAGATAACAGGACTGCAGTAGAAATTCAAAAAGGATAGTAAGTGAAAACCAATGCTTTTATTCCTTGCAGAATATATTCAAGTCCGGAAATGTTAGGAGCACAAAAATCGCAGTGTATTTGACCATATTAAGACCTGTATGGTCCAGAAGGCTTCGTGATGACTGCAAAGGAAGAAGGCTGGTTAATGAGATGGGACAGAAAGATTTTGAGGAAGATATTTGGAATAGTGAGAGAGGAAGAGAGCTTTAGAATAACGACAAGCGGAGCACTACAGAGACTCACTAGACAGATGAATATTGTACTGAAAATCTAGAAAGAAAGAATCAGATGGGCAGATCATGTATAGAGTATGCCAGAAACTCGCAATGTAAGGAAAATGTTAATATGAAAGTCCGCGAGGAGAAGAGGAAGACATAAGGAAAGGAGGTTTGAAGATATGTAAGAAAACTTCAAAGCAATGGGAATCATGAACTAGAGGCAAGGAACCAAGAAGGCTAATGCTCTACAAGGATTGTAGCGTCGACCATTAACTAAGTGCCGGCAAGTTTACACAAGGGCTGGAGAGATCCTGACCCAATGCGGCACCAGCCCTCAAATTCCCATCCACAGCGAAAAGAGATCACTAGATGATACAGGTCCGGAATATGACTGACACTTCCCTCTTGAGCCAATAGGACTGTACGTATGAGATCAAAACAGGTCACGATAGCAGCGGAATGTTTGAACGACGTCCCCGTGTTGCATGCCAATCCAGCTGGCAATTTCCCGTGCCATCATCCTGTCTACCAGGTAGGTGACAATTCAGACACGGTCTAAGCTTGTAATGACACTTCGAGGTACACTATGTGATCAACAGTATCCGAACATCCCCAAAAAATACATTTTTCATATTGGGTGCACTGTGCTGCCACCTACTGCCAAGTACTCCATATAAGCGACCTCAGTAGTCATTAGGCATCGTGAGAGAGCAGCATGGGGGGCTCCGCGGAACTCACGGACTTCGAACGTGGTCAGGTGATAGGGCGTCACTTGTGTCATACGTCAGTCCGCGAGATTTCCACACTTCTAAACATCTCTAGGTCCACTGTTTCCGATATGGTATTGAAGTGGAAAAGTGAAGGGACACGTACACTACAAAAGCGTACAGGCCGACCTCGTCTGTTGACTGACAGAGACCGCCGACAGTTAAATAGGGTCGTAATGTGAATTCCAAGCTGCATCAGGATCCACTGCAAGTACTACGACGGTTGGGCGGAAGATGAGAAAACGTGCATTTCATGGTCGAGCGGTTACTCCTAAGCCACAGATCACGCCGGTAAATGCCAAACGACGCTTCATTTGGTGTAAGAAGCGTAAACACAGGACTGTTGAACAGTGGAAAAACGTTGTGTGGAGTGACGAATCACGGTACACAATGTGGCGATCCGATGACAGTGTGTGGGTATGAACGCCTGGTGAACGTCATCTGCCAGCATGTGTAATGTCAACAATAAAATTCGGAGGCGGTGGTGTTATGGTGTGGTCCTGTTTCTCACGGAGGCTTGCACCCCTTGTCGTTTTGCGTGGCACTATCACAGCACAGACCTACAGTGATCTTTTAAGCGCCTTCTTGCTTCCCACTGTTGAAGAGCATTTCGGGGATGAGGACTGCATCTTTCAACACGATCGAGCAGCTGTTCATAATCCACAGCCTTTGGCGGAGTGGTTACATGGCAATGACATCCCTGTAATGGACTGGCGAGCGGTTCTAGGCGCTACAGTATGGAACCGCGCGACCGCTACGATCGCAGATTCGAATCCTGCCTCGGGCATGGATGTGTGTGATATCTTTAGGTTAGTTAGGTTTAAGTAGTTCTAAGTTCTAGGGTACTGATGACCTCAGAAGTTAAGTCCCATAGTGCTCAGAGCCATTTGAACCATTTTTTTAAATAATGGACTGGCGTGTACAGAATCCTGAACTGAAACCTATAGAAAACCTTTGGGATGTTTTGGAACGCCGACTTCGTGCCAGGCCACACCGAACGACGTCGATACGTCTCCTCAGTGCAGCACTCCATGAAGAATGGGCTGTCGTTCCTCAAGAAACCTCCCAGCACTTGACTCCTCCCCACATGATGACGACAGGAGTAACACCGCTTTGCCTCTCCAAACATCCCAGGTCTTTCCAAGTCCTCTTCATATTCGCCAACAATGGCCATCTGTAGTAGTGCTGGACCACGGTTCATCGCTGAAAACAATGAGACGCCATTCATCAGCAGTATATGCTTTCTTGTCGCAGCGTAGATCCAAACACAGCCGTTTGAGTTATGCTATTACATGCACCCTATGCTAATTCCACAGTCCATCTGCTGCTATTCTGCAACCAATGGTGCAGGATGACACAGAATTTTGTAGGGAGTTCATCACTTGTCCTCGGTTGGCAGGTGCAGATGTGAAGCAGCTACGATCTGCCTGGTGAGCAGTATGGCAATCTTCGCTTGTGGTGGTCAGAGGTGGTTGACCAGCAGTGTGATAACTTATAAGCCTGCCCTGAAGTTCCCACATAGTCCAACATTGGGTCACTGGTACACCAACAAATCTGCATACAACACAATTAGACCCACAATGAGACCGCTTTCCAACTGCGTCAGGTGGTAATAACCGTGTCTCAAGAGTATGTGGAACCTCCATTTCCTTCACAGTGATCACTCAACATCTGATGCTGTTCCTCACCCCTTACGTAGGGTTGAGTATTGTACCTAGTAGATACTCTACCTTGGAACATACGATGTTTCTTGATCAGTATTTCAGTCTAGTGACTGATTTTAGAATCACATGAACGAGTGTGCATTAGGGATCACTATAAGCAGTAGTAGTGGAACAGGGGGGAGGGAGGGCGGCATCAGTCCAATTTGTTAGTGCGGGTTGCCTACATTCAGGGCAAACCTACTGTCCTCTTTTATTTGACAGGTCCATAATTTATTGTTCTGCTACGAGGATTATGACCCCATGGGGATAATCCTTTCTTTTGATTGACCAGTCCTTAACCTGTTGTTCCCCAACCCCTCCCTCTCCTCCTACCAACCCCTCAGAAAACCTCCAACCCTCCTCCCTGCCCCTTGCTTATATAGATACACTTTCAGGCTTGAGTTATTCGAATGACACTCTCTCACTCTATCAATTTGATTGACTACTTAAGGCAAATGGCTGACTGAGAATGGATTCCACCATGAGCTCTAAGATGCTAGAGAGGAAGGATCTCATGACAGGAAATTCAATTATACAGCATAGGATATACTGTTTATTTATAAAATTCAATTAAATGGCTCAAATGGCTCTAAGCACTATGGGACTTAACATCTGAGGTCATCAGTCCCCTAGACTTAGAACTACTTAAACCTAATTAAGCTAAGGACATCACAGACATCCATGCCCAAGGCAGGGTTCGAACCTGTGACCATAGCAGCAGAACGGTTCCGCACTGAATTGCCTAGAACCGCTCAGCCACAAGTGGCCAGCCAAAATTCAATTAGCAGTGGCTGTACCTCACTTTTATTTGATGGGAAAAGCTTACATCCAGCAACTACATGTCGTAACTACGTAATTACACTGCTGCAGACAGGAAATATCGTCATACTGGAAAATTTAATTGTGAGCACTCACCTTAACCTGCAGAGGTCCACTGAAGTAGTGCATAGTGCCATCACCAGAGGACATCTCACCCCATGACCGTCGCCCCCTCCATCCGCAACCATCCCAGATATAATTTGTAGGAAAAATACTCACCCTGTGCTGGAGAGAGCTGCGGGGAGTGGCCAAGCGGTTTGAGGCAACATGTCATAGGCAGTGAGACACCCCCCCCCCCCCCCCCCCCCACAGGAGATTTGAGTTCTCCCTCGGGCATCGATTTGTGTGTTATTCTTAGAATAAATTAGTTTAAGTAGTGTGTAACTCTAGGAACCGATGACATCAACAGTTGGGTCCCTTAAGAATTCACACACATTTGAACATTTCTTTTGTGCTGGAGAGGAAGGATCTCACAACACGAAATTCAAATCAAAGTCAATGATGTATTGATACATATTCTTTACTTAATCAGTCTGTGGGAGACAAGATTCCCCCCCCCCCTCCCAATGGATGGACATCATGACTGCATCCTCACCATTGCTCCCCATGACATCATAGTTGTAATCACCAGGGAATGGAATGAAGTGCAGTATAGTAGCGACTATTCGGGGTCTTCTGTGCATGTGTCTATCATCAGCCCAGCATCGTAATTACAGATGACATTATTAACTATCACTGACCACAGACCAGGTTTACTAAAGATCAATTAATTAATCATTTTAATTAAGTAGTCAATCATACTGATAGAGTGAGAGGGGGGCTACTCGAATAATTCAGGCCTGAAAGTCTACCTGTATCAGCGAGGGGGAGGGGGATGGTTGGAGATTTCCTGAGGAGTTGGGTGAAGGTGGGGGAGGGGTGAGGGAACAGTAGGTTAAGGACCTGTCAATCAAAAGGAAGGATAATCCCCAGGGGGTCATAATACTCTTAGCAGAACAATAAGTTAAGGATCAGTCGATCAAAAGAGAACAATAGGTTTGCCCCTGAATGTAGGCAACGCACACTAACAAAGTGCTCTGATGCCCACCTTGTACCACTACTAACACTTTCCTTCATTACCTGCAGTTTTGTTGTGGTTAGATATGAGTTAAATTTTCCACAGCATTTGTAAGTTTATTGACAAAAATAAATATTGCAGCACAAAGGCAGAGTTGTGTGGCATAAATGAAAGTTGGTAAGCGTGTACCTACATCTGGAAGATACTGTCTGTTCAAATTTCACTCCAGTTGCATATTACTGGCGCTAGTGGCGCCAATATGAGGATGCAAATCATGTTTGCTTTAAATACACACTGTAACAATCGTGAGCCTTAGTTATCTTTGAGATTGGACGTGTTGAGTTGGTGTTAGTGAAGAATGCCTTTAACGCGACAGAGATGTCATTATCAACACCTCACTGAGTTTGAACGAGGTCGTGTAATAGGGCTATTAGAACTGGATATTCCACCCGCGATATTTCGGAAAGATTGTACTTGAATGATGGCAGCGGTGGTTACAAGAATGTTTGGTCATAAGAAGACCAGCCTCCGACCAGCCATGTGGAACTACCAAGAAAAATACCATCATGTTCGGCGTATGGCTCTGCCACATCGTAACTGTGTCTGCAGATGCAGTCTGAGCAGCAGTTCACACCACAGTGACATAACGAACTGTTAAAAATCGGTTACTTCAGGGATAGCTCCTAGCCAGATGCCCTGTAGCTTGCATTCCACTGACTCTGAACCACCAGTATTTGCTACTACAGTGGTGTCAAGCAAGAGTTTATTGGGGGGCACATTGAAGGTCTGTAGTGTTTTTTGACGAAAGCCGACTCTGCCTCAGTGCCAGTGATGGCCGTGTGTTGTTTAGAGAAGGAGACCAGAGAGTGCCTGCAACCAGCCTGTCTGTGTGCTGGACACACTAAACCGACACCTGGAGTTATGGCCTGGGGTGCAATTTCTTATGACAACAGGAGCACTCTTGCATCCTGGCTGCAAATTTGTCAGTCTGGTGATCTGACCTGTTGTGCTGTCACTCATTAACAGCATTCCAGGAGGTGTTTTCCAACGCTCGCCCCACATCCTGCTGTTGTAATTCAACAAGCCGTACAGTGTGTCGAAATGATGACACCTCTACAACACAATGCATGCACGTTTGCATCCTTGCATTCAACATTCTGGTTGTTAAACTGGTTATTAATGCACCAGCGGTTCACATTTGCAATGACTTACCTCGTACCTACATTAACATGTGATCTTGGACTGTTAATCATTTAAATATATTAGCTAGTCAACTGTAGTCGCGAAATTTCATTAGTATATATTCATTAATTTTTAGTGTTGCTATTTTTTTGTTAGTGTATTTCGCGCTCTACACAATTAAATGCTATATAATATATGTACTTGAAATATATTGTTAATTCTTCACACACATTAATTTATGGTGAGTATAATACTATATATTTTTATAACATGTGGACATTTAAGCCATACTTCGCCGCTCATTCACCAATTTGTACATCAAAACAGAAGGAGGTCTTTTACTAAATAACATGTGATACTTGCATATGTACTGAGTTTATTTAATGTCTTAAAAATTTTATCTTTCTTAAAAATGGAAATTTGTATTACAATGACTTTACTTTCAAAATTTATTTAACTTGTAATGGGTTTTTGATAACACTTCTGCTTAATTTGATTTTACTTGCTGATTGTTAGTGTGTAGTAGAGTAATAGTATAACAATGTTGTACCTAGGAACATCTCTTCACATTTTGAAAAAAACTTAATTTTCCGAAGTAGCTTCGTAATTTCAGAAAAAGACTGCAGTGAATAAACAGTGAACGTCATCATCTAAAACTGGAATAATATATTATGCTTCTATTACAGGGCTGGCTAGAGCTGAAATCTTAAAAGTGCACTGCCGTAGAAAACACTTCCTTCCAAGCCTGGTATACACCAAAGCCCGCCTCCGTAGTGCAGCGGTTGCGTTACCGCCTACCATGCAAGGGGGCCTGGGTTCATTCCCAGTAGGGGACTGGGTGTTTGTGTCCTTCATCATCATTTTCATCATCATTGACACGCAAGTCGCCGAAGTGGCGTCAACTAAAAAGACTTGCAATACGACGGCCGAACCCCGAAGGGGATATCCCGGCCAATAAATGCCATACGATCATTTCATTTCATTAACAACACCAAACACGAATAACACTGAACCGGCCGTTCTACTTATCATAGATAATTGCAACTCTAATCATTACATACCCACCGGTAGGGTGTTAGTGTACGAAGTTACATTGACATCCGACCATGTCTTCTGGGAGCTTCACTTCTTTTGTCAGGCGGTGTACTTTAGTTATTCTGTCCTGAAAAAAGTAATTGTGCTGCTCACTCATGAAGTCTCCAACTAGAGAAGCTCCTCCGCAAGCCACTGGCTTGAATACTGGTCAGTTGTTCGGTAGCCCGCAACAGAACCATCAGCACACTGACACTCAGCTGCGAATGCCACCCAATATAGGGCAGACTGAATCGTCACACTGGACAGCAGTGTTACATTTTACAAGCTACATACACTGAAGAGTCAAAGGAATTGGTACACCTGCCTAATATCGTGTAGGGACCCTGCGAACGACGTGGCCTGGACTCGACTAATGTCTGAAGTAGGGAGGGAACTGACATCATGAATCCTGCAAAGGTACGAGGGGGTGGAGATCTCTTCTGAACAACACGTTGTAAGGCATTCCAGATATGCTCAATAATGTTCATGTCTGGGTAGACTGGTGGCCAGCGGAAGTGTTTAAACTCAGAAGAGTGTTCCTGTAGCCGCTCTGTAGCAATTCTGGACGTGTGGGATGTCACATTGTCCTACTGGAATTGCCCAAGGCAGTCGGAATGCAGGTGATCATACAGGATGCTTACGGACGTGTCACCAGTCAAAGTCGTATCTAGACATATCAGGGGCCCATATTACTCCAACTGCAAACGCCCCACACCATTACAAAGCCTCCACCAGCTTGAACAGTCCTTGCTGGCACGCAGGGCCCATGGATTCAGGAGGTTGTCTCCATGCCTGTACAAGTCCATCTGCTTGAAACGAGACTCATCCGACCAGGCAACATGTTTGCAGTCATCAACAGTCAAATATCGGTGTTGATGGGCCCAGGCAAGGCCTAAGGCTTTGTGTCGTGCAATCATCAAGGGTACAAGAGTGGGCCATCGGCACTGAAAGCTCATATCGATGATATTTTGTTGAATGGTTCACACACTGACATTGTTGATGGCTCAGCATTGAATCTGCAGCAATTTGCGGAAGGGTTGCACTTCTGTCATGTTGAGCGATTCTCTTCAGTAGTCATTGGTCCCGTTCTTGCAGGATCTTTTTCCGGCCGCAGCGATGTCGGGAGATTTAATGTTTTGCCGAATTCCTGATATTTATGGTACAGTCGTGAAATGGTCGTACGGGAAAATCCCCATTTCATCGCTACCTCGAAAATGCTGTGCACCATCGCTCGTGTGCCGACTATAACATCACGTTCAAACTCACTTAAATCTTGATGACCTGCCATTGTAGCAGCAGTAACTGATCTAACAAATGCGCCAGACACTTGTTGTCTTGTGTAGGCGTTGCCGACCACAGCGCTTCTTCTACCTGTTTACCCCTCTCTTGAATACGCGTGCCTACACCAGTTTCTTGGCGCTTCAGAGTAGTTTCCGCAATGTACCTTAAACATATTTGCAGTCTTTCCTTTAAATCACCTTGGTTCCAGGGAATTTCATTTTAACGGCATCAGTACTACTAGACAAGGTTAGCATGGAATGTGTTTTGGTCGTAACTATACCAAATGGGAATGTTAATAGTATGTTGGTGAGGACTAGCTACTGAACACGATACTGTGGATCTCAATGTGCCTTCCGATTGGCTAGATACTCGCAAGCTTTTGCGTTGTTACTTGTACCTCTCTGTCGTTGCCAACACGAACGCATCAAGTGACTCATTTGTACTACACAGTTTCAAATGTACATAACATATTCAATGAGGTGACAAGTCATGGGCAGCGTTATGCGCATACACAGATGACGATGTTATCGCGCAGACAAGGTATAAAACGGCATTGGCAGTGCTGTCATTTGCACTCGAGTGATTCACGTGAAAAGGTTTCCGACGTGATTATGGCCACATGATGGGAATTAACAGATTTTGAACGCGGAACGGTAGTTGGAGCTAGAGGTATGGGACATTCCGTTTCGGAAATCGTTAGGGAATCCAATATTCCGCGATCCATAGTGTCAAGAGTGTGCCGAGAATACCAAATTTCAGGCATTACGTCTTACTACGGACAACGCAGTGTTCGAGGTCCTTCACGTAATGGTCGAGAGCAACGGCGTTTGCATGGAGTTGTCAGTGCTTATAGAAAAAAAACACTAGAGGAAATAACCGCAGACATGAATGTGGGATGTATAACTAACGAATTCGTTAGGACAGTGCGGCGAAATGTGGCGTAAATGGGCTGTGGCAGCCGAAGACCGACGAGAGAGGCTTTGCTAACCGCACGACATCGGCTGCAGCGCCTCTCCTGGGGTCGTGAAAATGTCTGTTGAACCTTAGACGGCTGGAGAACCGTGGCCACGTCAGATGAGTCCCGACTTCAGTTGGTAAGAGCTGATGGTATCAACAAGGTACTGTGCGAGCTAGTGGTGTGTCTATAATGATGTGCACTGCGTTTACATGGAATGGACTGCATCCTCTGGTCCAATTGAACCTATCATCGATTGTAAATGGTTATGTTCGGCTACTTGAAGACCATTCGCAGCCATTCATGGACTTAGTGTTCCCAAACAACGATGGAATTTGTATGGATGGCAATGCGCCTTGTCACCATGCCATAACTGTTCACGATTGGTTTGAAGAACGTTCTGGACAATTCGGGCGAATGATTTGATTCCCCAGGTCGCCCGACATGAATACTATCGAACATTTATGACACGTAATCAAGAGGTCAGTACGTGCACCGGCAACATTTTGGCAGTTATGGACTTCTGTGCAGGTAGCATGGCTCAAATTTCTGCGGGTGACTTCCACCGACATGTGTGTTCACGCCGCGTTGAGTTGATTATGCGGGGCAAAAGGAGGTCCGAGACGATATTGGAAGGTATCCCACGACTTTTGTCTCCTCAGTGATGGTTACCATAGAATGTGTTCTGTTCATAACTAATGTGTTCTGGTCATGAGTATACCAGAAGTGAAAGTTAATAGCATGTTAGTGAGAACTACGTACTGAACGCAATAGAATCGACCTTAGTGTACTTTATGATTGGCGGGATGTGCCCAAGCTTTTGTGTTACTTGTACCTCTCTGTCACAAAGCCATCCAGTGCAACACAAATGCATCACGTCAATCGTTCATACCATACATTTTCAAATGTACGTGGCATATACATAGGTTGGTATTAAAGTTCTGTACTGTATTCGGTCACGGTGCAAGGTGTCTGTTTTCATTCATTTGCGCCACGTTTACATGGCTCACCACACACTTTCAACCCAAGGCTACCTTTTACTTAACACAGTATTTGCTTACTTTTTCACGGCGGAGAGAACACTGATGTACTACATTTACCTAGTATTCGTTCGACGTTTCTTCACAGAAAGGAGGGAATGTCGCTCTACTACTTTTTTCTTTGTCCTTTGGCTGAGCAAGTTTGGACTTTCGTTTACCACAACCAGCGATCCAGATTGAGGTTCTTCGTGATATCCCTAAATCACTTAAGGCGAATCCGGGAAGTTCCTTTGAAATGGCTTGGCTGATGTCCTTCCTCGATCTGAGCTTGTGCTCCGTTTCTAATGACCTCATCATCGATTGGTCGTTAAACTCTAATCTTCTTGCATTCCTTCCTTTTCATCCGCTTTTTGAACACATACTTCAAGTGCCTTAACTACTACCACAGATTACCGCGGTCTGAAATAGTATGAAGTTTGTATATGAATGTACGAAAGACGGGATACTCGTAGTCAGGTTGGTGGGAACTCTGTTCCTATCAATACAGACCAGTATGCTTCGGATTTCTGCACACGGGATAGCCCAGCTGACCGTCCATTTTTATCCATCTTCATGTTGTGCTCCTTTTCTTCTTCAGTTGCAAATCTTGTGCTACAGTGTCAGAATTCATATGCCTCAAGAACTGGTTCATGACGTCCAGTCCAAGGAGCCAGATTAAAAAATGTGTCGTCCAGATATCGAGAAAAACAGCTCGAATAGTTTGAAGCCCAATCTCAGAGATCTTCCACGAAGAATTTATCAATTTCTGCAGATAATGTTGAGTCCACGGTTGCGCATTCGTTCACTTTGTAGTATTTCCCGCTATAGGTTAAAAATAGGTCATCAGAAAGGGCTGGGAGGGTTTCATCATTGTTTCATCATTGTTTGAAGAGATGATACCACGTATGTGTATTTTTGGCATAGCGTATAGCCAAAGTTATCTGGTGGCGCACGACGAAAGAGCTTCATCTACATCTTTCACAATTAGTAGGAAGGCGGTGCTGCTTATGAATCATAGCATGTGTATGATCGTAAGCCTCCCGAGTACATAAATTCGCTTTTATAATTTATGCAACAATATGTCCTAGAGGTGGCCTGTAGCAATAACAGTGCTGATGGCAAGAGAGTTAACTTAATCCTTTTTATTATGAATTATTATTCAAAACCAGACCTATACATTGTAAGAGAATCGAAACGAACAATAACTATTCTTGATGTTCACATTACGTTACCATTTTGTAAATACACTGTGCATCTTGATACAACGAAAAACACAGCGTGTATTTTAAATATTTCGGTTCCAACTCCTTATTTGGGCCTGAAGTGGTTCATTTAATCACATCATCAATGGCTGGAAAGGTGATTCCTTCGACACAATCACGATTGATGCCTTTCTCTTATCTACACTCCTGGAAATTGAAATAAGAACACCGTGAATTCATTGTCCCAGGAAGGGGAAACTTTATTGACACATTCCTGGGGTCAGATACATCACATGATCACACTGACAGAACCACAGGCACATAGACACAGGCAACAGAGCATGCACAATGTCGGCACTAGTACAGTGTATATCCACCATTCGCAGCAATGCAGGCTGCTATTCTCCCATGGAGACGATCGTAGAGATGCTGGATGTAGTCCTGTGGAACGGCTTGCCATGCCATTTCCACCTGGCGCCTCAATTGGACCAGCGTTCGTGCTGGACGTGCAGACCACGTGAGACGACGCTTCATCCAGTCCCAAACATGCACAATGGGGGACAGATCCGGAGATCTTGCTGGCCAGGGTAGTTGACTTACACCTTCTAGAGCACGTTGGGTGGCACGGGATACATGCAGACGTGCATTGTCCTGTTGGAACAGCAAGTTCCCTTGCCGGTCTAAGAATGGTAGAACGATGGGTTCGATGACGGTTTGGATGTACCGTGCACTATTCAGTGTCCCCTCGACGATCACCAGTGGTGTACGGCCAGTGTAGGAGATCGCTCCCCACACCATGATGCCGGGTGTTGGCCCTGTGTGCCTCGGTCGTATGCAGTCCTGATTGTGGCGCTCACCTGCACGGCGCCAAACACGCATACGACCATCATTGGCACCAAGGCAGAAGCGACTCTCATCGCTGAAGACGACACGTCTCCATTCGTCCCTCCATTCACGCCTGTCGCGACACCACTGGAGGCGGGCTGCACGATGTTGGGGCGTGAGCGGAAGACGGCCTAACGGTGTGCGGGACCGTAGCCCAGCTTCATGGAGACGGTTGCGAATGGTCCTCGCCGATACCCCAGGAGCAACAGTGTCCCTAATTTGCTGGGAAGTGGCGGTGCGGTCCCCTACGGCACTGCGTAGGATCCTACGGTCTTGGCGTGCATCCGTGCGTCGCTGCGGTCCGGTCCCAGGTCGACGGGCACGTGCACCTTCCGCCGACCACTGGCGACAACATCGATGTACTGTGGAGACCTCACGCCTCACGTGTTGAGCAATTCGGCGGTACGTCCACCCGGCCTCCCGCATGCCCACTATACGCCCTCGCTCAAAGTCCGTCAACTGCACATACGGTTCACGTCCACGCTGTCGCGGCATGCTACCAGTGTTAAAGACTGCGATGGAGCTCCGTATGCCACGGCAAACTGGCTGACACTGACGACGGCGGTGCACAAATGCTGCGCAGCTAGCGCCATTCGACGGCCAACACCGCGGTTCCTGGTGTGTCCGCTGTGCCGTGCGTGTGATCATTGCTTGTACAGCCCTCTCGCAGTGTCCGGAGCAAGTATGGTGGGTCTGAGACACCGGTGTCAATGTGTTCTTTTTTCCATTTCCAGGAGTGTATTACTAAACTTAGTTAGTGAAACATCTCTTACGTCATCGCTGTCAGCGGAACCTTCAACTATACCACGTTTTGTTAATAATGCAATGGTGTATGTCCAAGTTTTCACTGCATTTCATATTTGATATCCTAGTATTGGTAGGCAGGATTCTCCACCAGCACTGCTGACCGGGAGTTGTAAATTCCACGAAGGTAGAAAGCAGTCATGTGCAGCCAAGTAGATCAGTACGTTCACTCCGCTTTCTAGTTCTAGTGACGTAAATAGCGCCAAAAGTGAAGGAACTGGTTACATGATATCTCGCATTTAGGGGACTGAAATTCACCCAGGCTTATATCCCATTTCCGCTTGTTACACGTGCGGTTTCAAATCAAAATGGTTCAAATGGCTCTGAGCATCATGGGACTGAGCTTCTGAGGTCATCAGTCCCCTAGAACTTAGAACTACTTAAACCTAACTAACCTAAGGACATCACACACATCCATGCCCGAGGCAGGACTCGAACCTGCGACGTAGCGGTCGCGCGGTTCCAGACTGTTGCGCCTAGAACCGCTCGACCACCCAGGCCGGCCGTGCCGTTTCTTCGGAAAAATCATTACCGTTGTATTGAAAACCGCAACCGTTCGAAGGATTGTAGTACACTGCCAGAAAAAATCGCAACACCAAAAAGAAGTTATGCGACATAAACGAAGCGTGTTTCTACATCCGAAAGATGACGTCTATTGACGCCGGCCGGTGTGGCCGTGCGGTTCTAGGCGCTGCAGTCTGGAACCGCGTGACCGCTACGGTCGCAGGTTCGAATCCTGCCTCGGGCATGGATGTGTGTGATGTCCTTAGGTTAGTTAGGTTTAATTAGTTCTAAGTTCTAGGCGACTGATGACCTCAGAAGTTAAGTCGCATAGTGCTCAGAGCCATTTGAACGTCTATTGACATTTGGCGAGAGTCGGATCAGAGCGGCGCTAGTGGCGGCGTCACTGTGAGGAAGCAGATCTGGATAGCATAAATAAGCGCTGTAACGGTCATTAGTGTTCTTTACCTTTGAGACTGAACGTAATCAGCTGATCTTAGTGAAGAATGTGTTTAAGACAACGACGACGCCTTCATCAACGCACAGAGTTTGAACGAGGACGAGTAGGGAGTAATAGGGCTACGAGAAGCTGGATGTTCCATCCGCAATATTGCGGAGAGACTTGGCAGGAATGTAGCTACTGTACACGACTGCTGGCACCGGTGGACACGGGAAGCACGGTAGCCGGAAGGCCGCGTTCCGGTCTGCCATATGGCACTGAGACGGAAGACCATCGTGTACAGTGGATGGCTGTGGCGCATCGCACTGCTTATACGAGGGTCACTCCAAAAGAAATGCACACTATTTTTGTAAAAATACAGTTTTGCATTCTGCATGTGTGAAAGTTTTACAGTGTGTAGATACATCCTTCCCGCTTGGTTTCAAACTTAGTTCAACCTGTTCCCGTGAGTGGCGCCGTCACAGCATGTCTTCAAGACGGCTGCTACAGTTGACGTTCGTCAGAAGCAACGTGCTGTCGTAGAATTCCTGTGCTGTGAAAACGAGACATTGGGAAACATCTACAAGAAGTTGAAAAAGGTGTATGGAGATGCTGCTGTCGATCGCAGTACAGTTAATTAGTTGGTGGGCAAGCAGGTTACGTGATGATAGCGGACACGGCAATATTGAGGATTGTCTTCGCAGTGGCAGACCTCGTACTGCACACACTCCAGACAATGTGCAGAGAGTTAACGAATTGGTGACTGCTGACAGACGCATCACAGTGAACGAATTGTCACGCTACGTTGGGATAGCGGAAGGAAGTGTTTGCAGAATACTGAAAGTGTTGGCGTTAAAAAATGTTTGTGCCAGGTGGGTTCCCAGAATGTTGACAGTGGCTCACAAAGAAACAAGAAAAACGGTATGCAGCGAACTTTTGGAACAGTACGAGAATGGTGGAGATGAATTTCTTGGAAGAATTGTGACAGGTGATGAAACATGGCTCCATCATTTTTCACCAGAGACGAAGAGGCAATCAACGGAGTGGCATCATGCAAATTCACCCAAGAAAAAAAATTCAAAACCACACCTTCTGCTGGAAAAGTTATGGCTACGGTGTTTTTCGATTCCGAAGGACTCTTGCTTGTGGGCATCATGCCAAGTGGAACCACCATAAATTCTGATGCATATGTGATGACACTGAAGAAACTTCAAGCTCGACTGAGTCGTGTTCGACCTCGACCACATCGGCAAAAGCAGGATGTTTTGCTGTTGCAGGACAATGCACGGCCACATGTCAGTCAAAAAAACCGTGGAAGCGATATCAAAACTCGGATGGACAACACTGAAACACCCGCCTTACAGTCCTGACCTGGCTCCATGTGACTATCATCTCTTTGGGAAACTGAAAGACTCTCTTCGTGGAACAAGGTTTGAAGATGATGACTCCCTTGTGCATGCTGCCAAACAGTGGCTCCAACAGGTTGGTTCAAAATTTTACCATGCGGGTGTACAGGCGCTGGTTCCAAGATGGCGTAAGGCAGTTGAGAGGGATGGAAATGACGTGAAGAAATGAAAATATTGTTCCTAAAGGATATATCTACACACTGTAAAACTTTCAAACATGTAGAATAAATGATGGATTTAAAAAAAAAAAATAGTTTGCGTTTCTTTTGGAGTGACCCTCGTATGTAGCAGCAATTCGAACGACAGTTGGCACCACAGTGACACAATGAATTGTTGCAAATCGGTTATTTCAAGGACAGTTCCGAGCCAGACGCGTTGTAGCGTGCATTCCGCTGACCCCAAAGCACCTCAGTTTGCGACTTCAATGGTGTCAAGCCATAGCTCATTGGAGAGTGGAGTGGAGGTCTGTTGTGTTTTCTGATGAAAACCGGTTCGGCCTCATTGCCATTCATGGCTGTGTTTTACTTAGGAGCAGGCCAGGTGAGCATCTGCAACCATCGTGTCTGTTGCCTAGACACACTGTACATACACAGTCTGGGTTGCGATTTTGTAGGACTGCAGGAGCACTCTCGTAGTTAGCCCATACAACCTCCATGAGTATCCGTATGTCAGTCTGCTGATTCGACCTATTTCGCTGCTATTCATGAACAACATTCCAGAGGTGTTTTCCAACAGGATAACACTCGCTCACATACCGCTGTTCTAACCCAACATGCTCTACAGAGTGTCGTCATGATCCCTCGGCGTAGTCGATCACCAGACCTGTCTCCAATAGAGCGCATATGGGGCATCACTGGACAACATCTCCAGCGTCATCAGCAACGGGCAATATCCACTCCTGTATTGACCGATCAAATGCAACGGGCATGATATCCGACACCTGTACAGAAACAACGCGTGTTCGTTTGTATACTTGCATCCAACATTCTGACAGTTACACCGGTTACAGATGTACCAGCATTTCACATCTGCAATGGCTTATCTCGCACTTACATTAATTTGTGATCTTGCAACAGTAGTCACTTAGACTCGTTAGCTAGACAAATGAATTCCCGAAATTTCATTACTCTACATTACTTGTTTCTCGGTGTTGCGACTGTTTTTTCCGTCAGAGTAAGCCACGCATTGTATGAGGTTAATTGTCAGTAGTTATGAACAAATCAACTGCATATTTCAGAGAACAAACACTGGCGGGGAAACGTTCCGAAAAGGAATAAGTAAAAATACGTACACTGTTCTCCCTTTACGCTTTTATACACAACACTGCTTGCAGACGCCTTCCTACACAACACTGCTTGCAGTTGACTGGGATCAGTTACTCTCAGCCAATCTTTTAACGATGAATCTGGATGTAACTTTAACTATAGTAGAAAGCGAGTTGCTTTTCAGACGTGTTATGAGAAGGACGTACTTGTTTATTAATGTGTATGCCGAAGTATTGCTCATTGTTAGCGCCCGTGTTTGAACTATAATGTATATTAAACACGCATATAAACAGTGAAGCCATACCTGAGGCTGAAGGTCTTCAATAATTTACGTCGATTCATTTAAAAAAATCCAGAACTGCTGCTACGAATCTGAAGATACGAACTACACATTTTCGACATCAATCCTCATTCCACCTTCCTCGCCAAAACTTTTCGCAAGCAAACATACTTGTGCTCTTTTAACACATAACATTCCAAAATTCTTTTACCCAGTCTCACTTTGTTGGGAAGCATTTCCCTCTCACCGCTCCAATCTACATGTGTCTCTATCCCACAGTCTTCTTTTCCTCCCTTTGGCACTTTCCATTCTTTTTCTCTTCCATTGTCGCTGTTTCTTTCTCACTTACAGTTTGCTGTCTTTCTCTTCAACCATCATTGTCTCCTTTCCAAACATGTCATTGTAGCTGAGTCCTCGGCTAGCTTCAAATGGTTCAAACGGCTCTGGGCACTATGGGACTTACATCTATGGTCATCAGTCCCATAGAACTTAGAAACTACTTAAACCTAACTAACCTAAGGACATCACACAACACCCAGTCATCACGAGGCAGAGAAAATCCCTGACCCCTCGGCTAGGAAACTTTAACAAGTGGGTGTAGGAGATTGGGGAAAGTGGCCAAATTTTTTCATGTTTAAGACCGCCAGTCTGCGAGAGGGGGTGGGGGTGGAGGGGTGGGGGTAAGTGTGCGGTGGGAGTCCAGACCTCCCAATCCTACATATCGTCTCTGCTCATCTCTCTTTTTCATTTCCACTGTCTTCTCTGCCTCTCCTTTCATTGCTACCATCTCCAAACATTTCCCTTTCTCTTTTACTGCCACTGTCTCTCACTGATCATCATATCTCCTCTCTCTTGACTCCCACTGGTACTGTTCCTCTCACTGTGGCCGAGCGGTTCTAGGCACTTTAGTCCGGAACCGCGCTGCTGCTACGGTCGCGGGTTCGAATTCTGCCTCGGGCTTGGATGTGTGTGATGTCCTTAGGTTAGTTACGTTTAAGTAGTTCTAAGTATAGGGGACTGGTGACGTCAGATTTTAAGTCCCATAGTGCTTCGAGCCATTATCTCTACTGTTCCTCTCCCACTGGCACTGTCTCCATTTTCAGGTGGGCGCTGCAGAAATTTTCTTTGCTTGTGTGCTTATTTTTATTGCTTGCATTGTCTGTTTATTGCATTTGCCTATTTCCAAACGAGCAACCCACCTCTTCCACCCCCTGCTCAGGCGCCTCAGCTCAAGCGATAGATGAAACACATCTAACACAGATGTTTCAGTTTGAGACGCAGCAGACTGCAACCCTTCTAAACACAGCAGTTACTCGCAAATCAAGCCACCAATGCAGCGTAACATGCAACTACTGTAGCTTCGAGTGTCATACCCTTTTCGCCAACTTAATAAAAAGAAGAGGAATGGCTCGAGTGGTTCTAACAGTTTGAAGCCAACATCATTGCTCATAAAGATTCAGGTGCTATTAAACTACATTACTTTTTGTCAATGGTAGGAAGTGCAGTCTTTCTCCTCATTCAGGAATTGTTGCCTAACCCCTCTCCGAGTGAACTTTCCTGTGTTCAGGTTGTATATTCTCTAACTAACTATTATGACCAACAAGGGAATGTGATGGCAGCTAGGTACCAATTCTTTCGTTACAAGAAAAGGTCAGAACAAACTTATTGCGAGTGGGCAACAGATTTGCAGGGTATGATGATGAAATGAAAATTCAAATGTGCTTGTGGTGCTTTATATTCAGATGTTACGTTGCATAATGCGATTGTGTATGATGTAACTGACGTCAGCCTTAGAGGACTGGTCCAACATTTCATCGCGTAGCGCAAATTCTAGATCAGTATGATTCAGGTCCTGTAGCGGCCATAAATTTGAGCAGCCACAAATCTGTCGGGATGAGTCGTCCCTTGCTCACGACAGCCCAGCAGGCAGCAACAGCACGCATGCACCAAGTCGCGTAAACAGTTCTCTAAAAAGGCGGCTACGTTGGCGACTAGAATTAAGTCATGCCCTCAGTGCTACTCACGGCACACAGGCCCAGATTGCCCGTCCACAAAAGCACAGTGTTATGCTTATGGCAAGAAAGGTCATGTAAAATCCGTGTGTTTGCAACGGAACAAACGTAAGAATCTAGTCACAAGGCCCATGACATTAATGCATTGTATTCAAAGTCTGCTGCAAGCATTAGCAAAACTAGCATGCAAACAGTATCTACCCTGCTGTGCTAGTCCAACAATCTTTTTGTTTATTTGCATCTTAGTGGGTAACGTGTGAAATTTCATTTGGGCCCAGGTGCCTCTGTTACACTGCTGAATCACAACACACATGAAATGTTAGGCTCCCCACTCCTGTCTAAAACTAGCACGCATCTGACGACTTATAATGAACAAGACGTTCCCATTCTCGGAAAATGTACTTTGCCTGCCTTGTATCGCTCACAAAGACGAATTGTTACTTTCACTGTGCTGCAATCATGTCACTGTGAGAATAAATTTGGCCTTGATTTATTTGGTTTGTTTGGCTTTCAAATTCAGGACAATGTGTTGTCAGTGACTGCATTCAATGCCAAAGACAGCGTAGCTATCTTGTTGAACGAATTCCCTGAACTCTTTTCTGAAATTTTAGGCAAAGCTAACAATTTCTTTGACATATTACTATGAAAGACAATTCTCAGCCGAAATTTTTCCGGGCCAGAACTGTTCCCATTGCATTACGGGACAAAGTGGCTGCTGAACTTAAAGAACTGCAAAATAGCAGAGCTATTGCGCCAATACAAGCTAGTCAATGGGCAAGTCCACTAGTTTTGCTCCCCAAACCAGGTTGCAATCACCGCTGTGTTGACTTTAAGTCTACAGTAAACCCACAAACTGTGATTGATACGTATTCTTTGGAATGCCGAGATGATCTCATGAACAGATTAGGCGCTGATCACTACTTTTCAAAAACTGATTTGCGCGACGCATATCTTCAGTTACCACTAGATGAAGAATCTCAAAAAGTGTGTGTTGTGAAAACTCTTCTGCCTTTTTGCAGTTCTTTCGCACCCGCCATTTACCAATGGTATTCGGCACAGCTGACTGCTCAAGTACCAAACTGTTCAAACTATTTGGACGATATTGTCGTAGCAGGTCGTACACCAGCAGAACACATTGCAAATTTGCGTGCTTTGTTTCGAGTGTTATCTGATGCAGGACTAAAGTGTAGACTGGACAAGAATGATTTTTTAAACCTGAGTTGCTGTATCTTGGTCATGTCATAAAATGTCAAGGTGTACAACCTCTTCAGTTGCATTTGTTAGCCAGTATCTTGTAATGTCACGGAACTGCAGTCAGTCTTAGGGAAAATGAACGATTATATTCGGTTCATAACAAAAGCTGCACAAATCGCAGCTCCATTGCATCTATTTCGTCGCAAGAACGTCTGCTTTGTTTGGACAGATTAGTGCCAAGAAGTTTTTCAAAAATTTAAATATGCATTGCTCAGTGATCGTGGTTGACTTTGATCCCGACAAACTAGTTGAGTTGCAAGTTGATGCTTCTTCTTATTGAATCGGTGCAGTGCTTTCACACAGAATTGGTGATAAAGGCAGGTCTATTGCTTTCGCATCAAAAGTGTTGCCCAAAGCTCAGTGTAACTATTCACTAATACAGAAAAAGGCATTGGTTATTGTGTATTGAGTCACCAAATTCCACCACTATTTGTATGGCAGAAAATTCTACTTAGTAACGAATCACAAGCCACTGCAGTCCTTGTTTCATCCGATGAAGCCGGTTCCTGTATTAACTGCCCAAAAATTGCAATGTTGGGCTTTGTTGTTGTCTCAATACCAGTACGAGATAGTGTATCGTCCGACAGCTCAACAGGCTAAACCAAACGCACCTTCGCGTCTTCCGATTGGCCCTGATATACAGTTTGACGCTTCTGCTTCGTCTTGTCATATCGATGCTCAGGATTCTGAATTGCTTCTTTTGTTTCCTCTGAAGTATAGGAAAATTGCACAGGCCAAGGAAGCTGATTCAGACTTGAACGTTTTGCTAAAATACATTCGTACATCTTGCCCTCGCTCATTGCATAGCATAAAGCACACTGTAGTGCACCGATACTTTGCACGTCGGCATAGCCTCGCTATACAGCAATGTGTGATTCTTGTTCAAAATGACAGTGGGACAATCACGTGTGCTGATCCCGAAAGCTTTGCAAAAAGAAGTGTTGTAGTTACTTCGCCACGGACACTGGGGGATTGTTCGTCCGAAACAGTTAGCGCGTCGACACTTTACTTGCCAGGTTTGTTGTTGCTATTGTGGTCTTCAGTCCAGAGACTGGTTTGATGCAGCTCTCCATGCTACTCTCTTCACCTTCGAGTAACTACTGCAACCTACAGACTTCTGAATCTGCGCTGGCCGGTGTGGCCGTGCGGTTCTAAGCGCGTCAGTTTGGAACCGCGTGACCGCTACGGTCGCAGGTTCGAATCCTGCCTCGGGCATGGATGTGTGTGATGTCCTTAGGTTAGTTAGGTTTAAGTAGTTCTAAGTTCTAGGGGACTGATGACCTCAGTAGTTAAGTCCCATAGTGCTCAGGGCCATTTGAACCATTTGAACCATCTGAATCTGCTTAGTGCATCCATCTCTTGGTCTCCCCCTACGATTTTTACCCTCCACGCTCCCTTCCAATGCTAAATTGGTGATCCCTTGATGCCTCAGAACGTGTCCTACCAACCGATCCGTTCTTCTAGTCAAGTTGAGGCGCAAATTCCTCTTCTCTCCAATTCTATTCAGTACCTTCTCATTACTTACGTGATCTATCCATCTAATCTTCAGCATTCTTCTGTAGCACCACGTTTCGAAAGCTTCTATTCTCTTCTTGTCTAAACTAGTTATCGTCCATGTTTCACTTACATACACGGCTATACTACATACAAATACTTTCAGGAAAGACTTCCTGACAAAGCTGTACTCGATGTTAACAAATTTCTCTTCTTGAGAAACGCTTTCCTTGCCATATCCAGTCTATATTTTATATCCTGCCTAATTCGACCATCATCAGTTATTTTGCTTCCCACATAGCAAAACTGGGCAACGGCCTTGCCGCAGTGGGTACACCTGTTCCCGTGAGATCACCGAACTTAAGCGCTGTCGGGCGTGGTCGGCACTTGGATGGGTGACTATCCAGGTCGCCATGCGCTGTTGCCATTTTTCGGGGTGCACTCAGCCTCGTGATGCCAATTGAGGAGCTACTCGACCGAACAGTAGCGGCTTCGGTCAAGAATACCATCTTACGAGCGGGAGAGCGGTGTGATGACCCCACGCCCCTCATATCCGCATCCTCCACCGAGGATAACACGGCGGTCGGATGGTCCCGGTAGGCCACTCGTAGGCTGAAGACGGAGTGCACATAGCAAAACTCATTTACTAATTTAAGTGTCCCAATTCCTAGTTTAATTCCCTCAGCATCCTCGGAAAAAATTACGGGTGTAGTTTCCCGCTACTTTCAGCTGTTTGCAGTACCAGCACAGTAAGGTCGTTTTGGTTGATGTTACAAGGCCGAATCAGTCAATCAGACTTTTGCCCCTGCAACTACTGAAAAGGCTGCTGCCCCTTTCAGGAACCATACGTTTGTCTGGCCTCTCCATTGTGGTTGCACCTATGGTACGGCTATCTGTATCACTGAGGCACACAAGCTTCCCCACCAACAGCAAGGTCCATGGTTAATGGGGGGGAGGAGGGGGGAAGGCAGGGTATGGGCACCCAAATAGAACAGATGACGTCACAGTGTCACGCATGTGCGGAAAATCAGTCTGCTCCGCCACAAAAATTCTCTGTTTGGCCTAAGTCACAATCACTATGTGGCACCGTGTGCACATAGACTTTGCGGGACCTTTTTGGAACATGCGTTGGTTGATTGTGGTAGACTCTTATAGCAAGTCTCCTTTGCTGTGCCAATGAACTCGACAACGTCACGTAGCACGGTTCCGGCGTTGCCCTCTATGTTTTGTCTCGAAGGTTGTACGCCTTCGTATTGGGGTAGAGGCCGAAATTAAACATGAATACAATATATTAATGTGACAGTGACGGCTAACTACCACCTACTACTGAATCAAAAGCGATATTGTAAATAACTTGTATTTATTGTAAATTATCTCACGACAGAAATTAGATCATATTGAACAAATCATGAATGAAAACATATTAAACAAATTGTACTCTGTTCTTAGATATACTACACTGGTAAGATTGGCTCTCAGCTCTTAATGTTAAGTTGATGCGAAGTTAGATTTCATTATGCCCCTGGATAAGCAAATGGTAAATGCGATCTGACTGCGTTCCTATAATCTCAATGTTAAGTTGATGCGAAGTTAGATTTAATTATGCCCCTGGATAAGCAAATGGTAAATGCGATCTGATTGCATACCTATAAACTCTTTTGTGTCTGAAATAATACGCACTTCGGACACCACCACCAAGAACCAAACCAAACAACATGCAAAAAGACAAATAACCAATAACGAATCGTAAGCAAAATTGCACGGATGCTCAGTGGATGGCAAGAACACGATCCAACAACTATTTCTGAACTTTACTGCCGCTGTTGCAAGTTTCACTATACCGTCTACCAGCGCGCTGGCTCCGTCGACACTGCTGGGGCGACGACTGCAGCTGCGAAGTCACTGAATTAGGATAAGTCTCTCAAATATCTTGAGCAGAATAAACTACTCAGAAACTGTTAATAACACAAGCCCTATATTTCCTCTAAATGGTATGCAACGCTTTCAAGACTGGCTCAATAACCTTTAAAGTGCAGCCCAGTGTGTCTTGTACTAATGTGCAATCCCAATATGATGACTCTGTGCACTGGTTGACTACGTTCAATGGTGACTGCCAGCCTATAAGGCGGAATCAACTGCAATTATACTAGTAGTCAATGCAGTGCCTATCGTGGACGCTGATGTCCTACTGCAGACTCTAGATCATACACAGCACAGTATTCAGAATCTAAGTCCCTACCTCAGAGCTACCGAACTTTGCGACTATCCGCTTTCACGGCACCAGACGCTCTCCACCTTGCCTCGCTCTCTCCGATGCTCTTGCGACAATCTTGCCGCCAAACTCTAATCAGCCAATCCCGACGCTGAAAAGGCCTCCCACATCTCCCTCGCGGAGTGATACCATTTCTCCACCTATCCAATAATTTCTCTGTTAAAACAGCGGGCGTTGACCCTCAGCGTTTCCCGCACTTTCTTATGAACTGCCCAATCAGAGCTCAGCCCATTTGCCGCTAAAACAGCGCGCGACCGGGCGGCGCCAGCGCATACGTTGGACGCTCTCTGTCTGCTCGGCATTTCTCCTCTCTCTCTGACCTGGCACCCGGCGGCGTTCCTTTTGATGCTTGCAGTTCAGTGGCCGCATCCCCTGGGACCCCCGGCCCCTGCACAATGCTCTTCCGGCGCTCACCGGCCTTCGCCTCCCCGCCTCCACTGGCAAATCCACTTTGCTTACACCTACAGCATGCAACTAAATATTATCATTACCAAAGCCCGTATTATTTCAGACATGTGTCTAATCATCACATATCTCTAATTAACCATTATATGGGTTTATTTACTCCAAATATGCAGAATAATCTGCGAACTGAATGTCACAAATGGAAGCCACCTTTCAAGGTTTGCCTGAATTCATAGTGTCGGACATCGGCCCTCAGTTCACGTCACATGAATTTGAAACATTCTGTGAATGCAATGGCATACAGCATCTAACTAGTGCACCCTTCCATCCACAGTCAAATGGCGAAGCGGAACGTTTTGTCGGGACCATCAAGCAGCAGATGTCCTAACTTCGCTCCGCACACACCAGGGATCAAGTATTGCAACTGTTTCTCGCCTCTTATCGTTCGAATCCTCGAGACGGACCATCGCCGACGGAATTGCTTCGCGGCCGCCGCCGTCGGACACTGCTCCCCCTACTCGACCCTCCTCATCATCCGACGCCGAAGGAAGGCCGCAAGTATTGCTTCGCGCCGTATGATACTGTGTTTTTCAGGGTTTTTAGCGGCAGCAGGCGGTTGGCATGAGGCGAGATCCTTCGTCGACTTGGGCCATGCATCTCATTTCAGGCCCAGACGGATTGCAGCGCCGACATCACAATGTAATTCGCCACTGTCATGTGCACGGTGATCCTTCTGTATCTCTTCCCTCAGATTCAGGGATCCCGAGGACAGCGCGGTCACAGCAGCTGCCAGAGGGTGTCATCACGACACCGCGGGTCGCCCCATGGAGACGGAGCCTTCGCCTCCTCACGGCCTACCGATGGAGCTGGACGCGCCCACGCAACAGCGGCCGACGCCTTATGCATCATGGTATAGGCCTCGCGCGGAGAACATGTACCCTTCTGGGCGTTTTTCTGGGGATGTTTCCAGCAGAGCGGAGGCCAGATGGCAGCGTACGACCATAAGTCTGACGTCCCCTGCACCCACAGCTTCCTGTTTATCAGTGTCTATGCTCCTGCGTCCCCCTCCGTTGTCGTGCTCCATCGACGACGGTTTGTTGCTTGAGGGGGGGGGGGGGAGGGGTAAGGGGGGGCGTAAAATCAAGCGCCAGCCCGCCGTCCGGGAACGACGAGGTACAGAAGGCTGTGAGAAGAGCTCAGTTAATCCCACACTGAACGACCCCCTTCCAGGACGACAACGGGACAGCAGCGGCCCCTCTGTGGAGAGGACATAAAAGCTGCGCCCGACAGGTGGCAGCTCACTCGGATAGCCGCATTAACAAAAGCCACTTGGATAGCAGCGTCAACGTTAGGCACTTGGATAGCAGCTTCAATGTGTAAGGTGTCAGGCAAATCCAACACTTTCCATGAAAACCCTGACATGATAAGCAAATCCAGTAGTATGTCACATAGCTCCGAATAAATCGTGACATTAAATTAACCAAAGTAATACGAGTAACGAGTGAGCAAATGGAATACCACAGACTAACACAAGAATGCCTAAATGCATGTCATACCTTCCCACCGTGAGACAGACGCAGTTCCGAGGGGAGAAACGAGAACAGAAGCCGAGAGCAGGCCCTACGGTAAGGGACGGACGGACACCCACGTCGCCAGCTAACTGCTAGGACCACACCACCCGCAAGTTTTAGCGTGAGACTTTTTCGCGTCTCTGTTACGTTAGGACCACCCCCCAGCCCATGTTAAAAGATAGAGCCCTCCAAAAGAACAGTATAGATCTTACGATAACGCTAAAAGGACCACACCAGCTGTAAGTTTTAGCGTGAGACTTTTTCGCTTCTCTGTTACGTTGCAAACTTTAAAAACATTGCCCCACCACGAAAAGTATAACGTTTCTCATTGGATAGACAGAATTTTTGTAGGCGGAGCTTAAGGTTAACACTGAGACCCTGATTGGTCAGATGAAAACACAGCCAGATAATTTTTTTTAAGCCAATTTCGGTAAATTGTAGTAAGGAGAAGTTAGGAGAGAGTTGCTTCCGAGAGGGCGAGCTGGACGGAGCTGCGCCGGCCGTCGGCCCCTGACGAACACCGACAAGGTAATGAACGCACGCGATGCCGCATTTTTGAGCGCATAAGGCTTCACTCAGAACTGCAGAAGTCTCATCTGTTACAACCCCTTTTTGCGTAATACTAGTGTCGATCGTCAATTAAAGCTCATGGTGTTCACATTTGCCACTTGAAGTAAAAATCTGAAACGCGATGATTTTTCTGTTATACAGTTATTGAGAAGCCACATCAGCCACTGTAATTTACGACAAGTTAGATAAGGAATTAAAGATAATTGAGGGTCACTGTAGACCATTTTGACAGTTTTCTCTTTTGTGAAACTTAATTTAAACCTAGATTATAGATGTGATATGGCATAGGTCATCCTTCGATCCATTGTAGATCTTGGAAACCCATTCAGGGAATATTCGTTCACATTTTTGTTGAACGCAGTTGGTTTTTACCATCCTGTATTAAAACATTTCCTTTTATCAATAGTGCAATTTATAAACGATGTTTTGTGAGTAGAATAAAATTTCCAGTGGTAAACTTAACTGCTTTTTCGACGTTATTTTACCAGCTAACTAAAAATAGGAAAGCCTTGAACCCCTTCCACTAAATTTAGTTAGTATTAAGATTCCTTTACAGGGAGTGCAGTGGAGCTGATGCTGAAATCATTAAGTATTTGGTTATATCATCGCTAGTCTCACTGAACTCTTCTGAATTCTACATGTCATGTGTGGTCTGACATCTCCTTACCAGCAACAGGTCCCAGGTTCAAACTGTCAATTCCCTAAAAAACACGCTCAGAGCGTCGTTGCGCGAAAGTGGTAGGGAGACACGATATAGAACAAACAGACACCTCGCAGAATGATTAGAAATGCTAAGCACTTCTATAGCAGTGTCAACAGCGACTTCGTTAGGAATCTCTGTGTAGCACAGACTTGTATTTGTCTATTCTGCAAAGATTGATTGTTTCGTATGTTGCCCTATGCTTGCGACCCATCTGTGTAATTGCCAAAGTTCAGTATCTGTAATTGTCTTTTCGTAATGAAATGAAATGTCGTGTGGCTAGGGCCTCCCGTCAGGTAGACCGTTCGCCTGGTGCAAGTCTTTTGAGTTGACGTCATTTCGGCGACTTGCGTGTCGTTGAGGATGAGAAGATGATGATTAGGACAACACAACACCCAGCCCCTGAGCGGAGAAAACCTCCGACCCAGCCGGGAATCGAACCTGGGCCCCTTGGCATGACATTCCGTCGCGCTGACCACTCAGCCACCGGGGCGGACGTCCTTTTGTAATAAAACGCATTATACGCTTTGTTTGTTTGTTTGTCTAGCCAACCGAGTAGACAGGATTCCTAGACACAACACTAACGCTTGTCAATAGCGATTACAAGATTGACGCTGCAAGGAGATCAGTTTGGTGAATAGTCGAACTGCGTGTCAACCACGTATCATTAAGTGCAGATTTGTACACCTCTGGTAAGTCGAACTTTGAAATCTAAATATTTTTCACGAAGTCAGATCTATAGTTTTCCACGTAACACCAAATCATTTGTTGCATCACGTTTAATACAAACATCGTCGCAGTAACCAAACTTATCTGCTCGACAACTACATTTCGGTATCTGATTACCAGCACATCCGAAAAACGAATCAAACAAGGTGCGCCAATCGCAGTAGATATTGTAATGTCTCAGCATTACTTGATTTAGATCTGATTTACATACTTCAGTCCTGCAGTGGTCACTTTGACTCATCACGACTTCCGAATAATCAAGATTCGGTGGAACTGTAGAAGTGTGTATTAAGCAAAATTTTATTAGAAATATGACATAATAGTAATGACACAATACAAATTAGCATTCTACAGCCACAGCAGTTCGATGCAAAACAAGCAACGTAAGACACATTGTCAGTTTCCACTACTCCGTATTGTGAAGACATTGATACCCACTGTACGATAAAATATTCAGTAGCAAGATGAAAAAAGCAGGTCTGTCAAGCAAATGTATGTTCTACGGGATGGGGGCAGTGCCGTGTTAGCATTCAATACTGGTCTGAAGAAGAACAATTGCAGATGTTCACAGTTGATACAAGCAATAAAACTAATAACAACAACAAAAACTACACGGCACGGATAACTTCCCGCCAGGGCAAAGTTTGTTGTCGCCGATCGAAAGCGTCATGTGGTGACGCAACCGATGGTTACGCCATTGCCTTGTTACATGGAACACACAGAGTGCTGTCCGCCAGGTGTTAATAAGATAAGATTTGCCGCAAAATCCAGACTGTTATTATTATCCCGGATTAGCACCGTACTCTCAGATTGACAAACATAGACCAACGTATAAATAACGCACTTAGAATTGCGTGACATGGAAACTTCTAAAGTGAACTAACTGGTGAAGTAACCACCCCTTGTAATCTTAAGTGTGACTACAAAGATTAAACCAAGGGATGGGGTACCATGAAGTACACTTGTTACATTGTAATGATGATTTGAACATCGCAAAAGAATTAACCACAGATCATTCCAAATGTCGTTATCTTAAAGACATTTTACAGGCCGTGGTCCTTGCGGTAGTGAGTAAAATATTGAGCAGACATGTTAGACACATGTGGTATAGTGAGTGTTTTACTGTCTAATACGTTTAATAAAATATGTGAGATTAGTAAAGTGCTAAACTATCCAGTGCAAAATTGTACGATTACTGGGGTTCTTGGTGTAGAGTCCAAAACGTCGAGATGCAGGCACAAGGCGATGCGAAACTAGGGAATGGGAGTAGTAAAATGCCTGTTCCTAATCATGAATAAATTGGAAGTCGAATGCATTTGGGGCATGTTTTCTTGGTTGATAAGGATGCAATTATCGATTTCTCTACGGGAAAATCTCTCCTAAACATCAATGGTCAAGAAATTGTAGTAGATTCGTTTAAAAACAAAACTAGAGAATGGTAAATACTGTCAGGCTTTGAGAGTGAAATTACTTAACGATAAAAACGCAATGCACCACACTGGTTTAGTTAAAGACGTAGAAAGTTAGCGGAAGGTAATATTGCTGAATCCACCACTGTCGATAATACACTGCAATAAGGAGAACTGAAAGATTTGTTGTTAAGCTATGTCCTTGTATTCATTACATAAACTTGGTGTTACTAAAACATACTAATACTGCATAATATGGAAATCTGCCCCCACCACAAACAAAACCTTTTGTCACCACACATACACCGCCCTATGGAACAACAAAAGCACAAAGGTCACGAATAAGGTATGGCAAACGAAATACATTAAGGTGGATGCCCATCATGATCTGAAGAAATACTTTCACCAGTGAAAACTGAACTAATCCTCACTGAATGTTTAGTACTTACTGTAACTGTTTGTTATGTGTTAAAAAATGGTTCAAATGGCTCTGAGCACTATGGGACTTAACATCTGAGGCCATCAGTCCCCTAGAACTTAGAGCTAATTAAACCTAACTAACCTAAGGCCACCACACACATCCATACCCGAGGCAGGATTCGAAACTGCGACCGTAGCGGTCGCGCGGTTCCAGAGTGAAGCGCCTAGAACCGCATGGTCACTGCGGCCGGCTGTTATGTGTTAAATCTGAATTGTAAAGTGCTAATTGTTAAAGAGTTGATGAGATGTAAGACTTGTCACGACTAAGGAAATACTTAAAAAGATCATATTAGAAACAGTTCAACATACCAGAAGAATTTTAGAACAGTGAAGGACAAATGAGTATTACTCTAACTTACCGATTATACGGGTGAAGTGCACTATATTGCTAGGCGTTGCCCTGCTTGGAGTAGTAAACTTATTAGAAGATACATCAATCGTAAGATGATTTAAAAACAAATACTACCGTGTTAGTTTAAGCATGTTACTTGGTCAGTACCCAGTATGATTCAACACTTGCAATATAATGATAATCAGTAATTTCACGAAGCAGATCAAGGGACAAAATAAGGACATTTATTTAAGACAGTTACATATAATAACTAAGAATACCGGAAAGTCCCCTTTCTCTAAGATGTTAATGTGTTGAAACGGAGGTAACAGAGGAAAAGAAGCGTAACACAGATCTATTCGTCCAAGTAATTCTTACGATGTGAGCACTTAATCACAAGATCTATTGTATCTAGCAGTTAAGCTAGATGATAAATCACTCAAACTGTCGTTCCAGCATTTCTGAAGTCAGCAAATAAATCTTGGCGCGTTGAGAATGTGCTACAGACACCAACCTGTATAGATTCACATAGCCTTTATATGTTACCATAGGTAGTCGTATAAAATTTAAGAAAAATAGTTTAGATATAGTACTCAGCAAAACCTTATAAATATTAGTCTTAAGTAAAAGAAGCAACTTTTATATGGGCATGATTTCTCTGTTTCTCGCGATTTTGGAATTGCTCAGATTGGAGCTGTAATTAGATCGTAGTACACACAAGTATTTACGACTACCATAAATAACGAATGCAGGGCACATATCTACGTTAACTTTATTAGCCAACATAAACAACTTTATTAGCCAACAAAACTAATTCGAATATAGTTTTCTTCTCGTGGTGGCGGGTCTCTAGACACTGCGTCGAGATCGATATCTCCACAGAGCCTTGGTTTTCTTTCGTGTTTAGTTTCCCTATCAGTGTTTCATGTATTGACTTAACTTGACACTCTTTGTGACGGTTGGACTTTTCACTTTACAAGTGCACTGTCGGCCTACTCTGTCTGTAAATGTTCCTAATATAAAGATTCTTACTGGTCAGTACGATGTGTAGAATGTTATGATAATGGCACTTGTGATTCCATGGGGAAGAAGATGATACAGAGTATAAAATGTTGAACTATTGATCTATTAAGATGTGATATCAGTTCCTAGGAAACAAGACTCTTGCGACTGTGAGTAAATGACGTGATATACACAGCGATGCCGCGCGGGATAGCCGCGCAGTTTTGGGCGCCTTGTCACGGTTCGCACGGCTGCCCCCCCCCCCCCCCCCCACCCTCTTCCCCGCACGGTCGCCCTGTCGGAGGTTCGAGTCCTCCCTCGGACATTGGTGTGTGTGTGTGTTGTCCTTCGCATAAGTTAGCTTAAGTAGTGAGGAAGCCTAGGGACCGATGACATCAGCAGTTTGGTCCCATAGGAACTGACCACAAATTTCCAAAATAACCAGTGATGAATACTACAATTTAAGACGGCACGGTCTGAGCTAGCACTGTGTCGCGACATGTAGTTGTGACTGCAAAATAAACTAGAATACTGCCAGCGCATGCTTGCAACGAAATGTGCTACTCACCCGTCAAATACTCAGCAATGAGTCTGGAGGTGTAGTACAAGCTTTGTGATGGTGTTGTTCGGTGTCAAGTGTGACGTCTGTGTGCAAGATGTGGAAACACTCACACTGAAGGATGCACTGCTATGACGCGCCGAAGTTGGCAACCAGGGCTGCACCTAACTGCCGCTGTGCTTAGATCTGCCCCGGATTGTCTCTATGAACAGTCGGCACGCCGGCATTGTTGAACAGGAAGGTACGTTTTGAAAACAAAAAGAACTTGCCGACAGAACACTAAAGAAGTGTGTGATACAGGATTAAATAATGACTTTACTTCAAGAACTAGTTGATCACGAAATACGTAACTGAACTCTGCGTAAGCGCAAGTGACATCTTAGAAAATACAAAGTATTTTACAACCTTCGATCCTCCCCCCCTCCCCCAGTGGAACCCAAATGCATTCCATGTGCGAGGAATTTCTTATTATTATTGTGTAACATACAAAAAACTTGTTATTAATCAAGTAATCTGTGTAAGTTTATCTCTACGCAGCAGTAATCCAGTTGTACAGTTGTTTCATGTGATTCTACAATGCGAAGCTGTATGAGTCATACACGACGGATCAGAAACTAGGGGTGACCTGTCTCATCTACTTTCCTGCCAAAGTCTAATCATTCAGCTATGTTCTGTCTCATCCGACAATATCACCTCACCTAGTTCCTCGGTCTATCATATGTAATCATTCTGCGGCAACCTACAACCAGAGCATAACCAATATTAACTGTTACACTTCAGATTTGTAAAGCAAGAAATAAATCCATACTACGTAACCTTTGTAATCGCCGACGTAATGATACGGTATTCACGAGAACTGATAAAATTAGTTAACTTAACTCGAGTCATAGTTCGCTTTAAAAACTGTAATTGTCCAGCCACTACTTGTTTAAATATCAGGAGCATATTGAATTCTAGTCGTTAAAGCAAATGATAAATATATGATGTGTTACATATTGAAATACTAAATTATACATAGTAATGATTGTTCCGAAAGCAATTATTCAACAAAAAACTAATGTACTATTTGTGTCAGTTGTTTTAGAGTTATCATGTAATGCGAGAAACATAAAGAATAGCGTAACTTCTTACTGAATGAAATGTGGCACTGCAGCAACTATTACAACTTACAGATACCATGTTACGTGAAGGTAAATCGGAATTACTGTTGAATGGGCGTTGATGCCAATAATGTCACAACCCATTCAAGGGGGCACTGCAAGTAGCTACTTCAATGTCAAACAAAGATATTGGAATCATATTTCTATTGCAATCGATGATGTGAATTTCGACATTCCTTTGTAAATAAAAGAGGCACGATTCGGCTCCTATCTTTTGTCAGCATTTCTTCTTGGTTAGACTTCTTGCTCGCAGCAGTTTAGCTTGTAAGCATCCTTCTACTAATACTTAAGGAGTTGAATAATAATAATTTTAATCAATACCTTTGTCTGTGTTTCACATTCAAAGCACTCGTCTGAAAAATTGCCTTGTCAGTAAGGATAATAAGATTGCACCTGATTACCAACATATCCGGTAAATGAATCAAGCCAAACAGTCCATTCGAAAGATTCTTTCAACCGAAAAATTTTCTCGACTTCGACACTCCTCTTGTTATGGGACGAGTTATAGTACTTTTGATACCTAAAACTCATAATTTTTAGAGGTTTCCTCAGGAACCGCCCAAGAACAAATGATGCTTCTATAAACCGTCTAGGACCCACTCAGACCATACTTAATGCAAAAGAACCATCTGATTTGTTCAATTTTCCTGTACTGTAAGAGGTGCGTAGTGTTTAAATTTTGACCCTGTACTGTAGGGGAACTACAGTATGCCATTCCTTTCAATAAGTATACAAATGGTCATTAGACCAAGGGCTACCCAAAACAGCAGACCTTTTATCTCTGTGACCATTAGAACCCGAGATATGCTCGCCTGAAAAATCGCGTTTTCGCGCGCGGCTTTTTGGAACGTGTTAGCACAGTGCACTGTCGCCCTCTGATCGATCTGCAGCGCTGATATTACGTCAGTTTTCGAGGGGAGGCTACGAAGTTCAACGCCTTAACCACTGTGCCGTCTCGTTCGGAAACTAGTAAATCACCACTGTGTTCATACCAACGTTCGTGTACATGAATAATGCAGCCACTAACAACGTTACCTTTCCCAAGCTAACAATTTTTATGTATATCGTAAAAACAATAAACCTGTGTCGAGATATAGTGAGGCCGGCCGAAGTGGCCGTGCGGTTAAAGGCGCTGCAGTCTGGAACCGCAAGACCGCTACGGTCGCAGGTTCGAATCCTGCCTCGGGCATGGATGTTTGTGATGTCCTTAGGTTAGTTAGGTTTAACTAGTTCTAAGTTCTAGGGGACTAATGACCTCAGCAGTTGAGTCCCATAGCGCTCAGAGCCATTTTAGATATAGTGAGACGAACTAAGATATCGATAAAAAAATCTGCGTTGAGAGACTATGTGCGTCGTAGCCATGACGACATAAACGATAATAACCGATAACGTATGCTGGCGTGTATTTGTGGCATCTACAATTTACCACTGCGCAATAGAAGTCATACTGTACCATTTACGCTATGTCTGAATCTGAGTAAGGGCAACATAGACATAGGAGATACTGTTTAACTAGTATGACAGTTGTTTCGCAGGCTGATTCACGGAACCGAACGTGCAGCAACTCTGAAGCAGAACTGAACAGTTATTGTACCGGAATTACTTTCCTCTTAAGTCGTCTAGGGACAAAACGGAACTGTTTCATTGCCGGGATTCCCGCTAACAGAACGCCACCAGCAGCCGCCAGACAAATGGGATACAATTCAAAACGCATCTTAACAGTGAGCCGATAAGGACGTGGCGCAACGGGCGCAGCGCTAACTGCTCAGCTACCCGCCGTCACGCAACCTACGACCAGGCCGTGAAGTGAAGGCAGACTCACGCCACTCCACATCTGTAGATTAAGCCATTGCTTGTTCAACGCATCGCCGGTGTTTTCCCGATTTGCAGTCCGCCTGCTGAGCTGAGTGGTAGCAGGCACGGTAGCTCAGCGTGTACGGTCAGAGGGTTAGCTGCCCCCTGTAGTTAAGAAGCTGAGTGAATGTATCCACTATGAACTTGAACGGGTATCATGGGACGTCCGCCGCGAACAAATCCAACGAACAATATCATGCTTGCCTCCCATGCAGCGGGACCGGGTTCGTTTACCCGGCTTGGTTGGGGACTTTATCCGCACATGGACTTGGTGTTGTGTTGTCCTAATCATCATTTACATCCTCATCACTAGCACGCGGGTCGCCCAATGTGGCGGCGACTACAATAGACTAGTTTACACGACGACACTAGGTTGCAGGCAACTGCGCTACCGGCCACTGCGCATGCGCTCCACGCGTTTGCGCAGCTCGTTGGTGAACTAAACACTTTCGGCGTGTTCCAACTTTGGCGACACTAGTTGCATGCGTTTTGAGGTTATGTGTGTTCGTAGAGTGTAGACAAACTGAAATATGAGTTGCATGCGTTTTGAGGTTATGTGTGTTCGTAGAGTGTAGACAAACTGAAATATGAAGTAGGGAACGGAGAATAATGTTCGCTTTTTGGATATCTGTGCTTTGCATAGGTGTTTGTGGAATTTCAGTGATGCTGATTACAAAAATAAGCAACATATTGCTGCCGCTGAGAGTGTCATGTGCGATGATAACATCGATGGTTTGACAATATCTGAGCTGCAGGGTAAAACTTATTGAGTTAGGAGCATATATACAACTGAATTAAGAAAAATGCAAGCAAGTGTAATTCTAGCTGTGGCGATGCTTTCGTCCACAGGACTAAAATCCCATCGTTCGAGTTGGCCAACTCTTTGTTAAGGAATATTGTTGACAGGAAGGAACGCTATACCAATTCAAGAAGCTGCATTCTTTATTCAATATTCATCTACTTAAAACGTCGCTGCAGTGTTCCCCATTCACATATGTTAGAATTTTGAAACATTGCCACTGTAAAGAGAGTAGTTTGCAAACCATTCTCTTCTTAATGCGACCTGCTTCGAGTAATTATTGTTGCTAATGTTAATAATTATTATTGTTAATGTCGATAATTATTGGTGTTAATGAAATAGCGTCATCACCAACTAAAACCTTATCTTATAGCATGCCAAGTGTTCTCGATTGTAATGCACGCAATATGACATGTAATTTCAGTTCTAGCGACAGCGCTTCATGCATTACAGTACCTTTTTTCCTTATCGCATAATTAACTTTATTTAGAAGAAACTTGAACAGTTTTGGTGACATTCTAAGGTAATTAAAAGAACTTGTTGGATCTTCTGTTATAAATTATTTCAGCAAGGATGCTGAGCAACCGAGCTGACGTCTTTTCTTCACCCAGTCACGAATAGAAACACGTTTCTTATATTTTTCTTATGCAGCGATTCCACGCAACAAGCTTTAATAAATAATTCCATCATAACTCGTGCGACATGCAGCTGCCTAAACTTTCATTTCAGACACTACTCAGGGACTCACAAAACGACGAAACTTAAGTGTATACTGGTGTTGCCGTGTCTACAGTCATATATGAAACCATTTGCGTGTAACTCATTCCACTCGACGAGTAGCGCAACCCAATGTCGGATGGGGCCTCCCGGCCTGCAATGCCATACAATCATTTCATTTTTTTGCCCGATTTGCTCAGGATACTCACCTTGCCATCTGATTATTCAGTCCAGTACTCTTTTTACCCCCTGCTGTTAATTTTACTTATTCAGAGATGGATAAAAGTATTTACACGAATGCCACGAATTTGGTGTGGCCGGCCGAAGTGGCCGTGCGGTTCTAGGCGCTGCAGTCTGGAACCGCGAGACCGCTACGGTCGCAGGTTCGAATCCTACCTCTGGCATGGATGTGTGAAATATCCTTAGGTTAGTTAGGTTTAGCTAGTTCTAAGTTCTAGGGGACTAATGACCTCAGAAGTTGAGTCCCATAGTGCTCAGAGCCAATTTGGTGTTCAATAAGTAACTATGCAGTTCATAACTTGCCGTATTAGAGTCATGGAGGCTATAAGAGATACTGGAAGTGATCCCTTTGAACTTGAAGACACTGTTGCACATGTTTCTGCGTTTTCTTGAAGACGTTGCCCTGAACATCGGGAGTTATGTTCCGAATGTGACGTGTCAGTGCAGCTTGGAGTTCTTGTATGGTGTTCGGATTGCCTTCATAGGACTTTCTCTTCAACGTACCTCATAGAAAGTAATCCAGTGGAGCCAAGTCGTGCGAACACGGAGGCCAGAGTCCTCGAGAGATGATGCAGTCGCCGAAGATGTCCTTTAAAAAGTTTATCGCCTTGAGGGCGGTATGTGCGTTCGCCCCATCCTGTTGGAATCAGGCACTCTCAATTTCGTCCTCATTCAGTCTACCTAGCAAGGGCTCCAGAATGCAGGTTCAATACTGTCCTGCATTTAAAATGTCCTGAAAGAAGATCGGCCAAATGATGCCTTTACAAGTTACGGCGCACCAAACACCATCCTTTTGATCATGCAGTGGGGACTCCCTAGTCCATACACGACTATTCTGGCTATTCACGTAATTGGAGAGGTGAAACCATGCCTCATCCGTGAAAAACATTGTGTCAAAAATCCCCTCGCCACTGTCCTGCAGGAAGGACAGAAATCAGTTGCAAAAGTTCACACGAGCCGGGCGATCAGTGTCCCTCATTTCATGCACGACCGACATTTTATAGGGATACGTGGACAGTGACATCCGGAGAATCTTATGAGCGGAACCCACGGACACGTGGGCCTGCTGAACTAGTCGTCTGATCGATTTCTTTGGACTTTTTCCAGCATCATGTGTTGCACCTCCGCCACCTTCTCTTCGGATGTGGATGTGGAAGGCCTGCCTGATTTTGGAGCATTATGAAGGCTTCCGTTCTTTCGAAACTTGGTGATGAGGTTCCATACAGCACTGCGGTTAGGCATCTCTTCACTCCTGGGAACTTTGCTGCAAGTGTAGCTTCTACTGCTGAGGTAACTTGTCTCCACTGCGGAACACTTGCTCCACAAAAAACGCTCTTTGTTCAGTCGTCAGCATGATGACCTGGATCACAATGATGTCACACTGCAACATGTTGGTCTTCAATCAAACCGGACCTGCGAACAAATACAAATACCTGGTCAAATACGGTTCAAACATGTTAAACAACGGAAAATGTTGTATTAATAATTGACAATTACATCAGTCATTACTTAGCATCTTAGCACACCACAACATGGTACTGCATCGTTAATTTCAAAACACCCGTTAATTCTCAGAAGTTAGTAGCTTTTGTTACTTGCTTTGTAAAGCACCAAATCTGAATGAATTCAAGAAACATGTCTCAACAAAAACGAAATTTTAAATAAATTGTTATTCAATAGAATGCTGTCTTTACATAAGGCTTTACACGTGGACATAAATATTGATACAAGGACAAACAAACCTTGGTTAATACATTTTGTTAGTGCTTCTTTCGTACCGGATTTCTTTGGATCTCATTGTCATGGAATCGATAGTATCGTGTTCGAGTAAGCGCCCCTCCATTCTTAACTAGGTGAAGAGACTAGTTGAAACACTGGATTCGAATTGGGAAGGAGCGAGAGTCCAGTCCTTTTCGACCACACTGCTGTACGTTTTTCAATATGTTGTGTATCTAACCCCCTGCCCCTCCCCACCCCCACCCCCCCTCCCCCCACACACACCTGCGATCGGTTTAATCATTTGTAATCGTGTGATATGTAACGTTGTGAAAAGAAGGGATCACTTCCGAAATATGCTGGAATCTGAAGGAAGTGCGCAGAATTTGTTTCCAGGCTGCAGTGTTTCCAAAGCTCATCTTCAAGACCGTATTAAATGAATATATACTGTATTAATGATTTTGATAAATAATACTGGCAACTTGACACGTCAACGTGGTCATAGGGTCATGACACGTCGAGTTGGTTGACGTCCACTGCGATACCGTGCTGCATACACCGTGCTATAACGAACTGCATTCTTCCTACATTCATCATACACCATGCGCATCTCGGTTTTTTCTGCATTTGTAAATCCCATCGTCCACTCACTTGGACTGTCATATATTAACTGACTAGCAAGTGGCAATGCACTCAAAGAACACACAAGCATGCTGTAAGAAAACTTAACAACATCGTACCTAGCAATTACGCAGGTTGAATGGCACAATTAAGTGTCGGTGTGGAAGCTTTTCAAAATACGATAACTCGAAAACGACTCGCACTGGAACCCTGCAACAAACACCATTGACGTTCTCATCTACGCTAATTTTAGTCTGTTAATATCAATAAGCATGTTTGCGCGAAAAATACACTTTTTAAATACACTCCTGGAAATTGAAATAAGAACACCGTGAATTCATTGTCCCAGGAAGGGGAAACTTTATTGACACATTCCTGGGGTCAGATACATCACATGATCACACTGACAGAACCACAGGCACATAACACAGGCAACAGAGCATGCACAATGTCGGCACTAGTACAGTGTATATCCACCTTTCGCAGCAATGCAGGCTGCTATTCTCCCATGGAGACGATCGTAGAGATGCTGGATGTAGTCCTGTGGAACGGATTGCCATGCCATTTCCACCTGGCGCCTCAGTTGGACCAGCGTTCGTGCTGGACGTGCAGACCGCGTGAGACGACGCTTCATCCAGTCCCAAACATGCTCAATGGGGGACAGATCCGGAGATCTTGCTGGCCAGGGTAGTTGACTTACACCTTCTAGAGCACGTTGGGTGGCACGGGATACATGCGGACGTGCATTGTCCTGTTGGAACAGCAAGTTCCCTTGCCGGTCTAGGAATGGTAGAACGATGGATTGATGACGGTTTGGATGTACCGTGCACTATTCAGTGTCCCCTCGACGATCACCAGTGGTGTACGGCCAGTGTAGGAGATCGCTCCCCACACCATGATGCCGGGTGTTGGCCCTGTGTGCCTCGGTCGTATGCAGTCCTGATTGTGGCGCTCACCTGCACGGCGCCAAACACGCATACGACCATCATTGGCACCAAGGCAGAAGCGACTCTCATCGCTGAAGACGACACGTCTCCATTCGTCCCTCCATTCACGCCTGTCGCGACACCACTGGAGGCGGGCTGCACGATGTTGGGGCGTGAGCGGAAGACGGCCTAACGGTGTGCGGGACCGTAGCCCAGCTTCATGGAGACGGTTGCGAATGGTCCTCGCCGATACCCCAGGAGCAACAGTGTCCCTAATTTGCTGAGAAGTGGCGGTGCGGTCCCCTACGGCACTGCGTAGGATCCTACGGTCTTGGCGTGCATCCGTGCGTCGCTGCGGTCCGGTCCCAGGTCGACGGGCACGTGCACCTTCCGCCGACCACTGGCGGCAACATCGATGTACTGTGGAGACCTCACGCCCCACGTGTTGAGCAATTCGGCGGTACGTCCACCCGGCCTCCCGCATGCCCACTATACACCGTCGCGACTGCGATGGAGCTCCGTATGCCACGGCAAACTGGCTGACACTGACGGCGGCGGTGCACAAATGCTGCGCAGCTAGCGCCATTCGACGGCCAACACCGCGGTTCCTGGTGTGTCCGCTGTGCCGTGCGTGTGATCATTGCTTGTACAGCCCTCTCGCAGTGTCCGGAGCAAGTATGGTGGGTCTGACACACCGGTGTCAATGTGTTCTTTTTTCCATTTCCAGGAGTGTATTATTACAATATGTTGATTGCCTGACAATACGAGCCGATACTACCAATACATTCTGTGAAAGCAGCAAATTAATAGCACTTTCTATTTTCGCAATATTGCGGTGCAAGTTTTAAGTGATTCACACTGTACACTATGTGATCAAAAGTATCCGGACACCCCCAAAACATACATTTTCCATATTAGGTACATTGTGCTCCCACCTACTGCCAGGTACTCCATATCAACGAACTCAGTAGTCATTAGACATCGTTAGAGACCAGAATGGGTAGCTCTGCGGAACTCACGGACTTCGAACGTGGTCAGTTGATTGGGTGTCACTTGTGTCATACGTCTGTAAGGGGAGATTTCCACACTCCTAAACATCTCTAGGTCCCATGTTTCCGATGTCATAGTGAAGTGGAAACGTGAAGGGACACGTACAGCACAAAAGCGTATAGGTCGACCTCGTCTGTTGACTGACAGAGACCACCGACAGTTGAAGAGGGTCATAATGTGTAATCAGCGGACAGTTACCCAGACCATCACACAGGAAGTCCAAATTGCGTCAGGATCCACTGCGAGAGGTGAGAAATCATGGATTTCGTGATCGAGCGGCTGCTCATAAGCCACACATCACGCTGCTAAACACCAAATAACGCCTCGCTTGGTGAAGGAGCGTAAACATTGGACAATTGAACAATGGAAAAACGTTGTGTGGAGCGACGAATCACGGTACACAATGTGTCTATCCGATTGCAGGGTGTGGGTATGGCGAATGCCCGGTGAACGTCATCTGCCAGCGTGTGTAATGCCAACAGTGAAATTCGGAGGCGGCGGTTATGGTGTGGTCGTGTTTTTTATGGAGGGGGCTTGCATTCCAAGTGGTTTTGCATGGCACTATCACAGCACAGGCCTACAATGATGTTTTAAGCATCTTCTTGCTTCCCACTGTTGAAGAGCAATTCGGGGACGACGATTGCATCTTTCAACACGATCGAGCATCTGTTCATAATGCAAGGCCTGTGGTGGAGTGATTACACGACAATAACATCCCTGTAATAGACTGACCTGCACAGAGTGCTATAGAACACCTTTTGGATACTTTGGAAATACCTCTCCTCAGTGCTGCACTCCTTGAAGAATGGACTGCCATTCCCCAAGACACACTCCAACACCTGCGAGAGTGGAAGCTGTTATCAAGGCTAAGGGTGGGCCAACACCATATTGAATTCCAGCATTACCTATGGAGGTCGCCGCGAACTTGGAAGTCATTTTCACCCAGGTGTGCGGTTACTTTTGATGATATAGTGTATGTTAGTCAAATTTACAAAGGACTTGGCGGTATGACTCCAGTCAACAACATTATAGCCCTTAACACCTGGATTCGTCCACTAACTCGGTTGGGAAGGGTGTCATCTTCTGAGGCAAGCTGGCTCACACCTGTTGTAACTAGTTTTTCATATCCTAGATACTGACGGTCGAACAGGGTTGACCACCGAGATGATCCAGACCTGCACAGGTTTTGCCACGAGAATAACCTTACTTCACGCAGACAGTTCACAGAGAAATGTGCCAAGTATGCCGGCCGGTGTGGCCGTGCGGTTCTGGGCGCTTCGATCTGGAACCGCAAGACCGCTACAGTCGCAGGTTCGAATCCTGCCTCGAGCGTGGATGTGTGTGATGTCCTTAGGTTAGTTAGGTTTAAGTAGTTCTAAGTTCTAGGGGACTGATGACCACAGATGTTAAGTCCCATAGTGCTCAGAGCCATTTGTGCCATGTATGGACGGAAGAGCATTGCCCGATTGAAGAATGACACCACGCTATTGTCATATGAGAGATAACACATAAGGACGCAGGATGTCTGTGACGTACCAATGCGCTGTGAGTGTTCCCTCAGGTCACTCTGCTGTTAGTCTCGAACCAGTGGTGGAGATGACACAGAGTGTTGTAGGGAGTCCATGACTTGTTCTCTGTTGGCAGGTGCAAATGTGAAGGGATTACGATGTGCTTGGTGCCCAATACGACGATCCTTCCTTGTGGTATAAGACGCTGTCGACCGGAGCCTTGCCGACGAGTGTGCCTATCTTCCAGGCTCCATGCAGTTCAATATCACGCCACCATCACATCCGAATGCCCCACAAATCTGGATATTGCACGAGTCGACCGACTGGCCAAATGGAGACGCACAACAAGGCCCATTTCAAACTGTATCACTCGCTGATAATCTCGGCCCACTCGAGTACGCAGAATCTACGTGTCCTTGCTGCGATCACTGAGCACCTCACACTGTTCACATGCCTTCTGTACCTTAACAGGCCTGTAACAACACTACATATGAACAACACTAATCCACTCTGGTGCCACAGAGACAGCAACTCCAGTCATTTACACACCTGCCGATAGCGTGTATTTATACTACCTTACTCTCAGCACAGACAATCTCTTCGGGGTGCTTCACTTTTGTCGTCAGGCAATGTGATTTAGAAATAATGAAGGCAAATGTTATCCTTTGGGTTGGAAAGGCCTGACCAGTAGGATGCAAAGTACAAAGTACAAGCAGACGTATGTGTTGAGAAGAGACGGTATTCTTAAAAAGAATAAAGACCCAAAACAAAGTAGCAAAGTTCTCTCGTATGTATGTTGCGCGCATATTGTGGAAAAGGTAGTAGCGCCGAACAGCTTATCCATTATTAGGAAGTAAAAGGCGTAATAAAACTTAGAAATTTCAGTAAGAGAAATATTTCTCATGAGGACAGTTATCTATGAAGTGGACACGAATTTTAGGACATGAAAAGCCATTTAGTGCATGTTGTTGTTGTTGTTGTGGTCTTCAGTCCTGAGACTGGTTTGATGCAGCTCTCCATGCTACTCTATCCTGTGCAAGCTTCTTCATCTCCCAGTACCTACTGCAACCTACATCCTTCTGAATCTGCTTAGTGTATTCATCTCTTGGTCTCCCTATACGATTTTTACCCTCCATGCTGCCCTCCAATGCTAAATTTGTGATCCCTTGATGCCTCAAAACATGTCCTACTAACCGATCCCTTCTTCTAGTCAAGTTGTGCCACAAACTTCTCTTCTTCCCAATCCTATTCAATACCTCATCATTAGTTACGTGATCTACCCACCTTATCTTCATCATTCTTCTGTATCACCACATTTGGAAAGCTTCTATTCTCTTCTTGTCCAAACTAGTTATCGTTCATGTTTCACTTCCATACATGACTACACTCCATACAAATACTTTCAGAAACGACTTCCTGACACTTAAATCTATACTCGATGTTAACAAATTTCTCTTCTTCAGAAACGATTTCCTTGCCATTGCCAGTCTACATTTTATATCCTCTCTACTTCGACCATCATCAGTTATTTTACTCCCTAAATAGCAAAACTCCTTTACTACTTTAAGTGTCTCATTTCCTAATCTAATTCCCTCAGCATCACCCGACTTAATTAGACTACATTCCATTATCCTTGTTTTGCTTTTGTTGATGTTCATCTTATATCCGCCTTTCAAGACACTGTCCATTCCGTTCAACAGCTCTTCCAAGTCTTTTGCTGTCTCTGACAGAATTACAATTTAATCGGCGAACCTCAAAGTTTTTACTTCTTCTCCATGAATTTTAATACCTACTCCGAATTTTTCTTTTGTTTCCTTTACTGCTTGCTCAATATACAGATTGAATAACATCGGGGAGAGGCTACAACCCTGTCTCACTCCTTTCCCAACCACTGCTTCCCTTTCATGCCCCTCGACTCTTATAACTGCCATCTGATTTCTGTACAAATTGTAAATAGCCTTTCGTTCCCTGTATTTTATACCTGCCACCTTCAGAATTTGAAAGAGAGTATTCCAGTTAACATTGTCAAAAGCTTTCTCTGAGTCTACAAATGCTAGAAACGTAGGTTTGCCTTTTCTTAATCTTTCTTCTAAGATAAGTCGTAAGGTTAGTATTGCTTCAGGTGTTCCAACATTTCTACGGAATCCAAACTGATCTTCCCCGAGGTCCGCTTCTACCAGTTTTTCCATTCGTCTGTAAAGAATTCGCGTTAGTATTTTGCAGCTGTGACTTATTAAACTGATAGTTCGGTAATTTTCACATCTGTCAACACCTGCTTTCTTTGGGATTGGAATTATTATATTCTTCTTGAAGTCTGGGGGTATTTCGCCTGTCTCATACATCTTGCTCACCAGATGGTAGAGTTTTGTCATGACTGGATCTCCCAAGGCCATCAGTAGTTCTAATGGAATGTTGTCTACTCCCGGGGCCTTGTTTCGACTCAGGTCTTTCAGTGCTCTGTCAAACTCTTCACGCAGTATCTTATCTCCCATTTCGTATTCATCTACATCCTCTTCCATTTCCATAATATTGTCCTCAAGTACATCGCCCTTGTATAAACCCTCTATATACTCCTTCCACCTTTCTGCCTTCCCTTCTTTGCTTACAACTGGGTTGCCATCTCAGCTCTTGATATTCATACAAGTGGTTCTCTTCTCTCCAAAGGTCTCTTTAATTTTCCTGTAGGCAGTATCTATCTTACCCCTAGTGAAACAAGCCTCTATATCCTTACATTTGTCCTCTAGCCATCCCTGCTTAGCCATTTTGCACTTCCTGTCGATCTCATTTTTGAGACGTTTGTATTCCTTTTTGCCTGCTTCATTTACTGCATTTTTATATTTTCTCCTTTCATCAATTAAATTCAATATTTCTTCTGTTACCCAAGGATTTCTATTAGCCCTCGTCTTTTTACCTACTTGATCGTCTGCTGCCTTCACTACTTCATCCCTCAAAGCTACCCATTCTTCTTCTACTGTATTTCTTTCCCCCATTCCTGTCAATTGTTCCCTTATGCTCTCCCTGAAACTCTCTACAACCTCTGGTTCTTTCAGTTTATCCAGGTCCCATCTCCTTAAATTGCCACCTTTTTGCAGTTTCTTCAGTTTTAATCTAAAGGTCATAACCAATAGATTGTGGTCAGAATCCACATCTGCCCCAGGAAAAGTCTTACAATTTAAAACCTGGTTCCTAAATCTCTGTCTTGCCATTATATAATCTATCTGATGCCTTTTAGTATCTCCAGGGTTCTTCCATGTATACAACCTTCTTTCATGATTCTTAAACCAAGTGTTAGCTACGATTAAGTTATGCTCTGTGCAAAATTCTACCAGACGGATTCCTCTTTCATTTCTTACCCCCAATCCATATTCACCTATTATGTTTCCTTCTCTCCCTTTTCCTACTAATTCATAATATAATGGAAAGAACGTAGTATGTTTTGTTGTATGAAAATGATGGTTGTTAATGTGTACTTACGTACTTTCTATCTATCGTTAGCTACATATTTTCTATGTATCACTGTATTTCCTGTTGATGCCTATAAATGAAACGTGGTTACTTTTGATATACAAAGTTCCTTATGCGAAAATATTGTCGAACATATAAGAATGCTTTAGCATGATCTTGATTTAACTGTATACTGGAGCTGTGTTTTGCAAACGGTAAGATAAACATGAGATCACAATTTTTTATGTGTACATAACGGCGTTTACATTTATTGTCGGTATTCCACACATATGGATAGTCATAGGAAAGGCTTCTTTGTATAGTTATTATGGAAACTGAAGGTGGGGGAGAAAGGAATGGAAAGAGAAGAAACTAATGATATCAACTGCATCGTGATTTTATGCGGAATCAGGGCCGACGATTGATAATGTGTGCGGGACCGGGACTCGAACCTGTATCTCCTGCTTACTAGGCAGTTAAGGTAACCACTACACCACTCGGACACTGTGATTATCACAAATGCACCTACTTTCTTAGCATGCTTCTCGGCTGGCCCCCATTCCCACCTACCCATAGTTCCAGTCCATGACCGGATCTCCGCTAATTTTAGATTTCCGCTGGAGGTCGAACGTAAAGGCACTGAATGTTGTGGATTCATTGCCCATCGAGGCGAAACAGTTATACGAATGTACGGTGCCTGTTATTTCTAACATTTCTGAAAGAACAGACACCACGCTTTCATATAATTTCGTGTATAGCTTTTGGCAGTTATCACGAACACGCATGTATAATTTTAAGAAGTTGCGAGTGCTTTGTCTTAACACAGGATGTATCAAAAAGAATCATCCGATTGAAAAAATATATCATAGCTGTTACGTTATTTGAGATTCTGCCTGAACAACATACTGTTGGAAAGAGCAAACTGCCTAGCATTAAATGGTTCCCGCTAGGCAGCAGTGTGCGCCCGCTTCAGTACTAGTACAAATGGTGTCGGAACAACAGAATCCGTTTTGTGTTCTACATTTTGCGCACTGCAGGTCAATAACAACGGGTCAGTGTGACTTCCGTACTACGTATGGAGTGGATCCTTCTGCAACACAGAGCATTAGACACTGGCATGAACAATTCCGAGAAACAGGTTGTTTGTGTAAAGGAAAATCGCCGGGCCGTCCCCGAGTGTCTGACACAAACGTCGAACGCATCCGCCATAGTTTCACAGCGAGTGCGCAGAAATCCGTTCGTCATGGAGCCCAACATGCCCCCGATGTCCGTCTCTCCTGTGTTGCGTAGACGTTTAGGCATGAAACCATACAAAATTCAGCTACTGCAAGCTCTTCGAGGAGGTGACAAACAACAACGTGTGAAGTCCTGTAATTTCGTTCTTGGCAAGATGAAGGATGACAGTTTTCTGTCACTCTTAGTGTTTAGTGACAAGGCAACATTCCATTTAAATGGAAAGGTGAACCGTCATAATGTCATTAAGTCGTACAATATGAGAGGGATTCTCCAAGATTTAACGTGTGTTGTGCAGTTTCACGGGAAGAGGTGTGTGGTCCATTTTTCTTTGCCGAGAACATTGTTAAAGGAAGTACGTGTCTCGATATACTCGAGAATTTTCTTTTCCCACAGTTGGGGACCGATTCGAACGACTTCATTTATCAAAAGAATGAGGCATCTGGAAATGCAGGAATATTTAAATCAAAGGATTACTGAACGATGGATCCGTCGCCTTACACTACTGGCCCCAAGGTCACCGAACCTGACTGTACGTGATTATTTCTTGTGAGGGTTTGTAAAAGACTGTTTATGTGTCTCCGTTACCAACAACAATGAATGAACTGAGACATCGCATAACAGCAGCTGTGGAAGCTGTAACTGAAGACATGCTCGCTACAGTGTGGCAACAATTTGAATACTGCATTGACATATGCCGTGTATCTCAAGGGGGCACATTGAACGCCTGTGAAAAGGTATGAAAAAAGATTTTTGAGTTTCCCGTTCATCAAAACACAAAATTCATTGTATATGTTTATTAGTTTCAGAAATATATATGTGTCAAATCGGATGATTCTTTTCGACGCACCCAGTATTATTGTCTAAATACAGTCGTACACAATACTGTTTCCTATGTTATACGTACGAGTCGAAATGTAAGATAATGAATGCAAAATTAGTTCTTAAAAAACTGACCAGTGACTATGCCTATGTAACCTTGCTCACTTCGAGACAAATGGACGTTAAATAAGTGACAGAAGATAATTTGTTGAGGACACTGAAAGGCAATTAGACTCTTTATTTGTGGGCCACTCGGACACAAACACAAGAAAATATTGTTTGATTTGAACCAGCAGCGCCCTAGTGCGTCTATTTAGGGTGAACACTGATAAAACCGACAAACCGCAGGGACAGCTTCCTGACTGTAAACGCAGGAAAAAAGGTCCTATGAACATGTGTCCGGAAATGCATTGTTGCCACTGTAGATGGCGCTGACGAATTAAAGTTCCTCTGACTGCGCGCCGTGACTTTAGTCCACAGATGACAATTATGCACATTGATGATGCCCGTTCTTGTAAAGGTTACATCGTCGGTAGAGAGGATTGATAACAAAAATACCATGATTGTGATGATCGCATGCAAAAACCATCGACAAAATCCTTCCCAAAGAGGCAAATCCTTGCACTCCTTGCAAGTGACAGGGGTAGTAGCGGTTGTCGTGTAGGATACACGTAATCGTACTTTGGTTTGCACCATGTTGGCGGGACACTTGCCTGTAGCTTGTTCTAGGGTTCGTCTCAATATCCCACAGAACCTACAAATCTGGTGAATGCACATTCCTCCGCCCACCTGCACCTTCGTCTGTCTGAAAGAACTCATGATCACACAAACACCCAAAAAGGACTTTAAATGTAGTGTGATGTGGTTGGTGTCTTGTTTTACACAGCCGTGCTGCCTCTCGTCCGTTTCCATCCGCTTAGCCGTACACAGACACCATCTCGGCTTGTTCCCGACATGAATACCGGACCATTCTGCTACTTACAGTACGCAACGTCAATCACACAGCCTGCAGCATACAGGGAACACACAGTACGTGGTCAAAGGACTTTCATTCGTCAGCGCATCTACCATGGCAACGACGCATTTCCGGACACATGTTCATAGGACCCTTTTTCCTCAATTTCCAGTCAGGAACACGTCGATTTTCCTAATGTTCCCCCTGTATATTGGCATGCCTCCTTAAGTGACCCCTGGGCTAGTTGCCCCATCGTATTTAAGAAGGGGGTTTGTAGTACCTCTATTTTACCTACCTCCAACGTAGGAATAAATAATATCGATATCTAAATATTAAAAAAAATTGTACAGTCTTCCATTAACTAGGGTAAGGGGTCACATAATTCTTTGTACATTCTTTTGTCGCCCTCTTTTCGAACTCGAAGACGATGACAGACAGGTCAGTTCTAGGTCGTCATTGAAAGCAACACAATGGATTTTGTTAATTGGTTCGCCATTATCAGATATACGCAATTACAAGAAAGAGATATAAAAGTGGCGGTGTACTTAACAGTACTAAAAGAGAAGAAATGTGTTTAATAGCAAATGCAAACTCGTAAACTGTTATACACCAAGGAAAATAAAAACACTAAGGTAATTTGAAAAGTGATTTGTGTTATTATTACAAAAGAATTTTATGTTCCCAGAACTACATTTAAAGACAATCAACGTATTATTTATTTTTATGGTACTGGAAGTCCCAAGTCAGAGGCGACGTGGTTCATAACTACATAATTGACATGGATCAATAAAATAAAAAAAGAAGTATTACGGAAGACAAAAGGTAATAACATAAAAAGAAAAGACAAAAGATAATAACATAAAAAGAGAGAAAGGAAGGAATATCACAACGAGCCATCCAGGGATCATCCAGGGATAGGTTAAACTAAAAATTACTCTGGAATATTCGAAAGGATTTTTTGCGTTTAGTGTGGGAAAATAGGGTGTTCCCCAGAACGACACAGAATTTGGACTGGCCAGTCACACGTAGTAAAGTATCCAGGGCGAAATTCGTAAATCCAAAGGAAGGAAAGGAGGGAGGGAGAGAGAGAGAGAGAGAGAGAGAGAGAGAGAGAGAGAGAGACGAGAGACAGAAATACATTTCCACTGGGAACGCACTGCTGCTACACCTAATCTGGGAAACATCGACTTATGCTATACATTATAACTGCAGAAATACTACAAAGAAAAACCCTTGTACAACATCACTAAAAAGCTGATCCATACGTATTATAAAAACGTATGTATGTACGTGTGTGTGTGTGTGTGTTTTCCACATCTTCTCCTAAACCAATGGAGCGATTTCAACCAATCTTGGTACACATATCCTTCATCGTCATGCAGCAATCGCTGTGGGGGTAAGAACCAGCTGTCTAACATAGATAAGGAGATATGATGTCATAAACAATGAGATGCGTGAAAAACTGTCGCATAGTGAAAGGTGTTTAAGTTTATCACTTCTTTTCTACTAACTCTACTCTCAACACATTTTGCGGACAGTATCAGCATATGCCGATGAATGTACCTACACAAGTACTTCCTGCTACGACACATAATTCATGAGATATAACGTCGTAAACAGTGAGCTGCATGAAAAATTGCCGCCTCATGCACAAAGTTTTAATACGGTCATTCTTTACTACTATGACACTCGCACAGTCGGGTCAAATTCGGAAATTACCTGACGCTTGGCAGCGCTTTTGACAGTTCTCAGCTGCGAAACGCGAACCAGTGTGGGCGAAGACAGTTACCGTCTATATAGCTATAAATTAGTATTGCCATAGAAGGGACGTTGACAAAATCTCGTTGTAGACAACGCCAGGGTACAGAAATTGTCTGGGACGTTTCTTAAGTTGGACACTGCACCTCAGCGATACAGGTAGGTATGGAGGGGTACTTGTTGAGAGGCCAGACAAAAAGGGCGGTTACTGAAGAGGGGGGCAGCCATTTCGGTAGTTGCAGCGGCAACAGTCTGGATGATCGATTGATCTGGCCTTGCTGTGCTGGTACTGCGAACGCCTGAAAACAATGGGAAACCACAACCGTAATTTTTTTCCTAGGACATGCAGCTCTACTGTATGGTTGAATGATGATGGTGTTCTCTTGAGTAAAATATTCCGGAGGTAAAATAGTCCCCATTCAGATCCCCGGACAGGGACTACTCAGGAGGACGTTGTTATCAGGAGGAACAAAACTGGCGTTCTACGGATCGGGGTGTGGAATGTCAGACCCCTTAATCGAGCAGGTAGGTTAGAAAATGTAAAAAGGGAAATGGATAGGTTGAAGTTAGATATAGTGGGGAATTAGTGAAGTTCGATGGCAGGTGGAACAGGACTTCTGGTCAGGTGAATGCAGGGTTATGAATACAAAATAATAGAGGTCGTGCAGTAGCAGGTTTAATGGTGAATAAGAAAATAGGAATGCGGGTCAGATATTAAGAACAGCGTAATGAATGCATTGTCTTAACCAAGATAGACACAAAGTCAACACCTTCCACACTAGTACAAATTTGTATGTCAACTAGCTCCGCAGATGATGAAAAGATTGAAGAAAGGTATGATGATTTAGGTAGTTCATGGACATGACAATTTCAGTGTTATGGGCCCTGGAATCTGGTAGTAGGAATTGAAAGAAAAGGAAAAATGGCAGATGAACAAGGACTGGACAAAAAGATGAAAGAGGAAGCCACCTGGTAGAATATTTCAGAGAGCATAATTTAATCATCGCTAACACTTGATTTAAGAATCATAAAGGTTGCATATGTGGAAAGATCTGGAGACACTGGAAGGTTTTAGATTGCATATATAATGGTTAGACAGAGATTTCGGAACCAGATTTTACATTATAAGACGTTTCCAGGGGCAGATTGGACTCTGACCACAATTTAATCATTATGAACTGCAAATTAAAACTCAAGAAATTGCTAAAAGGTAGGATAAGTTGAAAGAACCAGAGGCTGCTGAGAGTTTCAGAGGAAACATTAGGCAACGGTTAACAAGACAGGGGAAAGGAACACAGCAAAAGACGAATGGGTAGTTTAAGCGATGAAATAGTGAAGGCAAAAGAGGATCCAATAGATAAAAAGACAAAGCCAAGCAGAAATCCTTCGATAACACAGGAGATATAGAATTTAACTGATGAGAAGAGAAAATATAAAAATGCAGCAAATGAAGCAGGCGAAAGGGAATTCAGACGTCTAAAAAATGAGATTGACGGAAAGTTGTTAGAGGAGTATCTTACTAGGGAAAAGATAGATACCGCCTACAGGAAAATTAAACAGACCTTTGGAGAAAAGAGAAGCAGCTGTATAAATGACAAGAGCTCAGATGGAAAATTAGTCTTAAGCAAAGAAGGGAAAGCAGAAAAGTGGATGGAGTATACAGAGAGTCTATACAAGGGATATGAAATTGAAAGCAGTATTATGGACATGGAAGAGGAAGTGGATGAAGATGAAAAGGGAGATATGATACTGCGTGAAGAATTTGACAAAGCACTGAAACACTTAAGTCAAAACAAGGCCCCCGGAGAAGAGAACATTCCGTTAGAGCTACTGATAGCCTTGGGAGAGCCAGTCATGTCTAAAGTCTTCCATCTGGCGTGCAAGATGTATGAGGCAGGTGAAATGCCCTCAGACTTCAAGAAGAATGTAGTAACTCCAATTGCAAAGAAAGCAGTTGCTGACAAGTGTGAAAATTACCAAGCTGTCAGTTTAATAAGTTATGGTTACAAAATACTAACACGAATTCTTTACAAAAGAATGGAAAAACAGGTAGAAGGCGACCTCGCGGAAATTCAGTTTGGATTCCGTATAAATGTTAGAACACGCAAGGCAATACTGACCCTACAACTTATCTTAGAAGCTAGGTTGAGGACAGGCAAACCTAAGTTTCTTGCATTTGTAGACTTGGAAAAAGCTTTTGACAATGTTGACTGGAATGCTCTCTTTCAAATTCTGAAGGTGGCAGGGGTAAAATACAGGGAGCGAAAAACTATTTACAACTTGTACAGCAGCCAGACGACAGTAATAACAGTTGAGGAGCGTGAAAAGGGAGCAGTGGCTGAGAAGGGAGTCAGACAGGCTTGAGCTACATCCGATGTTATTCAATCTGTACATTCAGCAAGCACAAAAGGAAACCAAACAAAAATTCGGAGTAGAAACTAAAGTCCAAGAAGAAGAAATAAAAACTGTGTGATCTGCCGATGACATTGTAATTCTGTCGGAGACAGCAATCACTTGGAAGTGCGGTCGAACGCAGTGGACACTGCCTCGAAAGAAGGATACGACATGAACATCAAGAAAAGCAAAACAAGGATAATGGAGTGCATTCGACTAACATCATGTTGAGGAAACTAGATTAGGAAATGAGTCCTAAAAGTAGTAGATGAGTTTTGCTGTTTGGGCAGCAAAATAACTGATGATGGCCGAAGCAGAGAGGATATTTCTGAAAGTATTTATATGGAGTGTAGCCAAGTATGGATGTGAAATATGGAAGATAAATAGTTTAGACAAGAAGAGAATAGAAGCTTTTGAAATATGGTGCTACAGAAGAATGCTGAAGATAAGGTGGATGGATTACGTAACTAATGCGGAGGTGCTGAATAGAATTGGGGAGAAGAGGAATTTGTGGCACAACCTGAGTAGAAGAACGGATCGGGTGGTAGGACACGTTCTGAGGCATCAAGGGATCCCCAATTTAGTACTGGAAGGAAGCGTGGAGAGTAAAAATCATAGACGGAGACCAAGAGATGAATACACTAAGCAGATTCAGAAGGCTGTAGGTTGCAGTAGTTACTCGGAGATGATGAGGCTTGCACAGGTTACAGTAGCATGGAGAGCTGAGTCAAAACAGTCTTCCGACTGAAGACCACAACAACAAGATCTAATTACATGTGATGAAATCAACTAACGGAGTCCAATGTGAAATGACATTCAATGTACAGGAAATAACACTATTTTATAAAATTTTTGTTAATGCTTGCGACTAGCATTATGCTGGGTGGTTTGTATTGATCCTAGGGACAATATAAATTAATTACCTCCATTTCCATTCATGGTAGGACTTATGCTCTTCGCAGCTCATTACAAAATACTTATCTGATTACCAAATTTTCCCTCAGAGACTTTAGATGGGATGGAGCAGAGACTATTAAGATAGAGACTGCGTTCGTATAACGGCTGCTCCAGTACATATATATACACACACCAAGAGGTGCTCTGACGAGACAGCAGAATCTCAGCCCTGGGCAGAAGCAAGCCACACAGGTCACCATGAAGGTGTTTCTTGTAAGTAGCGACCACCAGTTTCGTAATTTAAACAAGAAGGCAGCCGCAATTTTCCAAGTTCTGCCGTAGCTGTTTACAAGATGTGCAATGAGAGTCTATTTGCTACATTATTAATTATGATCATGAAATGAAATGCAACTATTTAGATATGGGTGATAACTCGTTAAGACGTAACTATTTACAGAGCTACCTGCAAGGTGAATGAAGTGAAAAAAAAGAAAAAGAAAACATGCCTGAGATAAGTTGTTACTGAACACATTTTTCAAAAACTTTCAGCGATTTTCGGTCATTGATAAGTGCTTTATTTATTCTCCGAAGCAAATAATTCATGTAGTCACAGTTACTTACAATCATACTCGCAAAAAAATCCCTACCCCTCTAGTTCGCCTTAAAATGACGGAACCAATTAAGGCTTTCAACAGCTACTGACAGTAGGCGCAAGTGTTATTACCCGACGTTAGAGTTTGTCGACCGAGTGACCTTTCTTTTTATTAATTGTCTTCGTCGCTACTGCTTCCGAAGTTATTATGAAATGTATGTAGAAATGTCTGTAAGTGCTTTTAGGCCTAAGCATCGTCCAAATATACGTGGTTGTGCTGAAAAGTAATGACTCTGATTTTGTTACGTAATAACTCTTACGGGGGAACGTTGATGAAAAACACACCTATTTCAAAAATGCAGCACATCCACAGTTTTGGAGCTATGGCAATGAAATTTTGTACCACACTTTACATGAAAGTAATACGTTTACATATAAAATCCTTTGACTATATATATTCAGCTTTGTTTTTGAATGAAATTTGAAGTTTTATTTTCAAAAAAATAATGTATGTTCCTTTTTCTCAGAAAGTATTCAAGAGATTTCTACAAAAAATTGTCTGTTTTATCTCTTTGTATGTTGTAAGCTTCTCTCATGAGGTTTTTCGAATAGGTCAAATAGGAGAATTTCCATAATTTTTTAATTATAATTCCACAAGCACAATTTTACATTCATGCAAAATTCCAAACACTTTGCCCCATATCTCAGCTTGCAATCACAATTTCAAAATTTTATCTTGAGACAACGTTTATTAGGCCTACATAAATATGTGTACAAAATTTCATAATTCTAGCTTTCAAAGGATCCGAGGAAAAGGTGCATAAATCTTTAAAAAACAAACTTTTCTGGAAACGCAATTTGAATTTCAACCTAACTTTTTTCCTTACGTCACCTCTTCAGAAGGCACCACATTTGTACTCTGGATCATCTTTCCCTTCAGGGCTTCTCCTCTGGTTTCTTGTTGTCTGTTTTCTTTCCTTTACCAGGTCTTCAACTGACTTTTCAGCTGCAGAGGCGCGCTGTAAATTTACTTTTCGCAGGTTGTCTTGAGTAAAATTTCCTGTCTTGAAGCCCATTCTTTCTAATACCGTCATCCTCCCGACGTTCCCAGCATAAAATACAATAACTGCATCATAAGTTTTAATTATGACAAGTGTAGCAGATGCAAATGTGTTTTTAGGGCATCGTTTCCATATGAGTGAATTTAGAGGCTCATTTGGATTTTGGGTTTCGCCATGGACACGCTTTTTGAGAAGTACAGGATCGGCCAAAGATGATCTATAAAACCAAAGAGTAAATATCACGGCCTTCTAGATGCATCCCGCACACGTTTGGTTGAAAGTAATACACAGAATCGTTGTTCACTGAGCTGGTATTGAAGTGCTGCTTCAAAACGTTGGCGTGCCAGGGAGGCCGCGTCACACTTTTAAGTAATTTTCAGGCACTTTGGATGCGATTTCAACATTGAAACTTTGGGAACTTATTGTCCATGAGTTGTACTAACAAATAAAAAATAAATCGAAAATTCACATTTTTGGTCAATTTCATCAACGTCCCCCTTAAAGTTTTTTAAATAAAATAAAAAAAATTATTTCTATTCCACATCGTTATTCTTTGTGTCTGCATACTTGCAGCGCGTTGCCGATACAGGGCTCCGTACAGTCGCGTGTGAAGTGGCAGCGTGTAACGTAACAACGTGTGCGTGAGGTACAGCGTCCTGTAATCGAGTAGTCTCGGCCATGACAGTGCCCGACCGTACACGAGGGCTGCGACATCTGCAACATTACGGCGCTGTGGGTTCACCGTCATCGATCATCCTCCATACAGTAAGACAGTTGATATTTTTAAAATATCGTGATTCGATGTATCGATATTTAAGGAAATATCGTTTCTGGCCACCGATACATCGAAAGAGTTTCGTATATACCGACATATCGACAGAAAGATGGAAAAAAATATCGACGCACAGGCCTATTGGCTGCACGTTGTAAGCGTACAGCCAGTTTTAAAGCCGTATTGTGTTCGAGTATAATGACTTTTCTGGAGACTAGAAATCTACTCTGTAGGAATCAGCATGGGTTTCGAAAAAGACGGTCATGTGAAATCCAGCTCGCGCTATTCGTCCACGAGACTCAGAGGGCCATAGATACGGGTTCACAGGTAGATGCCGTGTTTCTTGACTTCCGCAAGGCGCTCGATACAGTTCCCCACAGTCGTTTAATGAACAAAGTAAGACCATATGGACTATCAGACCAATTGTGTGATTGGATTGAGGAGTTCCTAGATAACAGGACGCAGCATGTCATTCTCAATGGAGAGAAGTCTTCCGAAGTAAGAGCGATTTCAGGCGTGCCGCAGGGGAGTGTCATAGGACCGTTGCTATTCACAATATACATAAATGACCTTGTGGATGACATCGGAAGTTCACTGAGGCTTTTTGCGGATGATGCTGTGGTGTATCGAGAGGTTGTAACAATGGAAAATTGTACTGAAATGCAGGAGGATCTGCAGCGAATTGACGCATGGTGCAGGGAATGGCAATTGAATCTCAATGTAGACAAGTGTAATGTGCTGCGAATACACAGAAAGATAGATCCTTTATCATTTAGCTACAAAATAGCAGGTCAGCAACTGGAAGCAGTTAATACCATAAATTACCTGGGAGTACGCATTAGGAGTGATTTAAAATGGAATGATCATATAATGTTGATCGTCGGTAAAGCAGATGCCAGACTGAGATTCATTGGAAGAATCCTAAGGAAATGCAATCCGGAAACAAAGAAAGTAGGTTACAGTACGCTTGTTCGCCCACTGCTTGAATACTGCTCAGCAGTGTGGGATCCGTACCAGATAGGGTTGATAGAAGATATAGAGAACCAACGGAGAGCAGCGCGCTTCGTTACAGGATCATTTAGTAATCGCGAAAGCGTTACGGAGATGATAGATAAACTCCAGTGGAAGACTCTGCAGGAGAGACGCTCAGTAGCTCGGTACGGGCTTTTGTCAAAGTTTCGAGAACATACCTCCACCGAAGAGTCAAGCAGTATATTGCTCCTCCTACGTATATCTCGCGAAGAGACCATGAGGATAAAATCAGAGAGATTAGAGCCCACACAGAGGCATACCGACAATCCTTCTTTCCACGAACAATACGAGAATGGAATAGAAGGGAGAACCGATAGAGGTACTCAAGGTACCCTCCGCCACACACCATCAGGTGGCTTGCGGAGTATGGATGTAGATGTAGATGTAGATTATTAGATATTCTGTACATCAATAAGCTAGCAGCCTGCTTATCCCTCTTAGAGGAAGAATTGAAAGGAGAACGATGCAGGTTAACGCTTCGCGATAACCACCTTGCTAACAATGGTAACTGCATGTACGTGGCACAAAAAAGGTGTCCTATGGGTCCGTCGTTCGGTTTCGTCACATACCGTATTCGTCTGGAACACTTCATGTCGAACCCTTGTTTTTTCATTTCTGCAAACGCCAACGATCCAACAATTGCAGCGACGAAATTCCGTAGTGACATTAAACGTTGCAGTTTCTGTTAGTAGCGCCGAGCGCCGATTACGTCGACGTTTTCCCTCACACGTCTCCGACCCCCGCAGAGACCAATCTTGCCGTTTCGAGTTACGTTCATGATTTTCGGCAACTGTTTTTGAAGAATGCCGATGTGAAGAAGCAGCACACTAGTTGCGTTAAAAGTTGTTTTTAACGCAACTGATGCGCTGTTTCTTCACATCGGAAGTCTTATTTTATTCACACCGCTACCCGCCCCTCTAAGTGCAATCGGACTGCTTCTTTGTGCACCTACGCTTGCTTCAGGCAATCAAAGAGCAAGACTGGACATGATGAAAGCTCAAAAAGTAGGAAGACTCCTTCACACAGTGAAAGTAAAATTACGTTCTACTACAACTGCAAAAGATCAACTTCAAATATTTACCGAAAACTGGGAAAAAAATACAATATAAAATAAAAATATCGGCACCCGATATTGCCTTTTCAATATCGATACAGCTGGAGAGAAAGAATGCCGATATTTATAGATACTGTTTGTAAAAGATTTGCATGAATAGATGTTTTATCAACAGCCCTGCCACACAGTGTCGACTTGGCCCCATATGATTTTCATCTGTTTGTAAAACTTAGAGAACACCTTCGAGGACTTCAGTTTGATAGTGATGAAGCTGTGCAGGCAGAGATGATGATGTGGCTGTGTCTACAACGTCAAATATTCTACAGTGACGGTGGGAGAAATGTGTTAGTCACCAGGGTGATCGTATTGAAAAATAAGTATGTAGACATGAAGAATAAAGATGTAGAATGTCAATAACGTTTACTTAATTTAAAATGTATGAAGAGTTTTCACATAAAAATTTCTGGGGCATTAGGTTTTAGCATGTCCTCGTATGATTGGATTCTGAATCTATTTCTTATTTTTTGACTCGATGAGATTGTGCAGTTCTTGAAATAAAATTTGGGAGGAGGAGGATGCAAATACTCGGCGACGTAGATTAAAGTTTTTCATGATTTCCCTATTAATTGAAGTGAATGCTGTGATGGTGCCTTTGGGTACGCTACGTCCGATTCCCTGAGTCGTTCTTGTTCACACCGAGATTATGCTTCGTCTCCATCAACCTCGTCGTCGACTGAACACTAATCTTCCTTCTCTTCTTACTCACTAATGTACCGCAGTACACAGTAAAGCAGAGTCGCTGGTACACTTGAAAATGTGATATCGTACTCAGCGGGAAACGTTGTGAAAGGCAAAAACAAGCAGCATGTCATTTCAGTAATGATTGTGTCGTAGAAAACGAGATTCAAGCAACAGATAAAACAAGGCTTACTCAAGTTACCAGAGATTGCTACACATGTCAAAAAGACAATGTTACACTAAAAACACATGCAAATCTCTGTTCGTGAAAGTTTATTGACTGTCTTCCCGGATCTTGACACAGCTGATCAAGTTTACTGTCGTGTACCTGCACCTTTTGTGAAAATGTCATAATCGTACCAAGGAACGCCAATAGCCTTACCAAATATTCCTAGTTGTACATTTTTACCGTTACCTCTGGGCAGCTGGGTGATCACTGTCCAAGGACTTAAAAAAATGCAGGGGACATGCTGTACAAGAAGAATAACAGCGAAATAAATGACCTCTTAAACCCAGAAAATCCAACTCCATTTAACGGGAATATGCGATAAATAGTAAGGAGAGATTTTACTGTTGAGACAGTCACCCCTGTTTACATGTTTCAGCGAGTCTCTGTTTTCGACGCTAAGAAATCCCATTAACTTCACATCAAGGTAATCTGTGTTCGTTGATGGAACTGTAGCGAACGCTGGTGTCCGAAAATGTAACGTATTACCTACTGTGATTCCACCGATTCCATCACTGTGCATTTTCAGTAACTACAGTGAAGGAGAAACAAATAGTAACTGATATATTTCAGGAGTAGGTATGGTATTTCGGATGTGCCATAAAGTAAAGGCTTCATGGTTAGCCTCTTATGTATAAAACATGATCTAATATTTGCTGAAAACTAGAAAAGAATTAATATCTGACACTCAGAATACTTCCGAAATAAAATATTTTAGTTAATCAGCCAGTGGCCTAATTAAAGAATAGAAAACCCACCCCGTTGCTCGCTCAGTTGTAAACTACAACAGAAGACTGAGAAATAAGCAATAACCGTTGGAACAGAGACGTATAAGACAAAAAAGACTTGGTTAAGGTTACAATGTGAACTTACTGAAAACGAAAATGTGTAGTCAAATGATAGCGTCATCGTATTAACAAAAAGAAAGAAGGAAAATTGTGAATGTAAACTGTCCATCACGTCATTCTCTCTTTTGTCATCATGAGTGAATTTTGCACGTAAACAAGTGTGATTTTGGTTGAGTTCTATATGTAGGTAATGAGGCTCTCTGAAGTCAGCTTTTAATGATAGATATATTTGCAACAATTGGCTGTTTTTTTTTGTTTGCATTTATTCCTTGAAAAAATGTTATCAAGGTTAAAACCACCCTCACATAGTTGCTGGTCCTGGTGTTACAAGAAGAATAGCAAATATTTAGGAGGCGGTGGTACAGACTAATTCGCATAAAAGTTTCCACGTAACGTGGGTCCAATTCTATTGGCTACAGAGATACTAAAATTAAAGTGTAATCCAAAGAAATGCTTATGACAATGTTTAAGGCAAACGATTAAGTTCAATGGTGAGTTTCATAAATTCCAACTCTGACTTCAGTGCATCACCAAATTCTCTTAGTAACACTGAGTGTAGCCCTTCGGAGGTGGTCTTGGCAACTTTTTATGAACCCCATGAGCCACATGGGAGGCAAGAAACTTGATCATTTCCGCCGATCCGCCTTTTGAGGAATGTATGATTTAGATGTTGCGTCACCTTGCGACTAGAATGTGCAGGGAGGCTCGTCATGATGGAAAACATTTCCATCCCTTTAGCCAAAGGAACCTCTTCCAATAATGCTGGAACCTCGTTATTATGTAGCCCTGTAAGACAATGGGGTAACACGAGAGACCCAATCAAATTATTGTGTATCATATTACATCACAAATTTGCGAGTATTATTGATACCATCACGAGGAAAAGTGGCTTCATCAGTAAACAGTATCAATGGGATTGCTCATCTATTGACAATTAGTCAGTGACAAAATTATTATCTTCTACGCTCATCTCCTTCTTGAAGGTGTTAAACCCATTGTAATTAATAGACGCCATACATAAGTAATGTCCACCAGATAATTGCACGTGGAACACGGGTATGTGTACAAATACTGAGTTTGGTTGTTGAAGGACTATGTCCAACCACCTGAATAATGTCTCCCACTTCATCCACAATATGTTTATTTGGCCATCCAGATGAAAAATGACTTTTGGGCACCGCACCATTCTCAAGTAGTTTAGTGAAGACACGGGTAAACGTCCTTGAAGCTATTACTCTGCAGTTAGGAAATCATGTATTATATTCTCTATACGCAGATATAGTGTTTCCATTACAAAACACGTACACAAACACCATATCGGCATGCTCAGCACTTTAACCATGTACGGCATGATTAAATGATATAGTAGAACAACCCAACAAATATAATCACAATCACAGTTGAAAAAATCAATTACGTAAGCTCAAGCACAACTTCAAAACAAACGTGGCAATATAAATAAAGCCATAGGAACTGGAGTACCGACACGCAGCAAGTAATCTCTGTAACCAGCTGAGTGAGTATCTTAACCCAGGGACGGCCAAAAAGTCTGCACGTGTGTAGTGCTCTCGCTCGCGCGCCGGCTTCTATCGCTCAGCCGCCAACACCCCTCCCTATCAGGCCACGACCTTTGAGTGGAGAGGAGACTGCGAACGTGCAAAGTTTGGATGGCAATGCGATTACGCAAAGAACATTGAACGTGTTGCATGAGACTCTATTTCTTCTTTCATAACAAAGAAGACCACAAACAAATAAACATTCAGTATTTATTCTATTTTTGATGTACTGAAGACATAATAAAATTTATATCTGTTTCAAACGGTCAGCATATGGACAGATTCAGACAATTTCGCAATTTTTTTCTCACTCGGGTTGTCACGTAACCGTGGCTCGGATAGTTTCATAATCGAAAAAAAGCCCTTCACGTACGTATGTTAATCTAAACATTGTAGCCGGCCGGAGTGGCCGAGCGGTTAAAGGCACTACAGTCTGGAACCGCACGACCGCTACGGTCGCAGGTTCGAATCCTGCCTCGGGCATGGATGTGTGTGATGTCCTTAGGTTAGTTAGGTTTAAGTAGTTCTAAGTTCTAGGGGACTTATGACCACAGCAGTTGAGTCCCATAGTGCTCAGAGCCATTTGAACCAAACATTGTATTACGTTTGTGACGTCATTATGTAGGCTGGGACTCCTGCCGAGGAAAATAACGCAGAAGTCCTGGACAGTATTTTCGTGAAAGAATTCGCCTTTGAAACGGGAATTTCATTGCAAATCGATCCGTTTCATCTAGACATATAAAGGAGGGTTTTTAACTGAAAGGCAAATGGTCTCGAAAACAGGTCAGAAACAGATACACGATTGGCAGTGTCCTTAAAACATTTTAAACACTGTCTCTGTAATTTCAACGCAACAATGTATTCTATAAAATGCGAGTTTTCTTTAACGCCAGTGAGGTCAGGGAAATGGACTTTCTTTTGTCATAAGGTCCCCTCCCAAATGCGATTATTTTTTTGAAATGCACCCCCCCTCCCCAGCAAGTTGTAAAAAATAACTTGTTTCTCACCTTGCAACGTCTTGATGTGAGTAGTGTGCAGTCAAGTCCACATAAAGTGAGAGGTCTGCAGTCTATTACTTTTATTCTCGCTTTCTTTTTTTTTTCCTTTTAGAATCTCAATAATATCGGGTCTTAAATCGAAAAATCGTTCCGGACATGGGCCTTGATTCAACCATCCTTCTTTACAGTAATATACAGGTTGTAACTAAATTTTCTTTAAATACTTTGAGGGCACGTTCCTTACAGCAAGACAAGGAAAAAATCTTAGTAAACATGGGCTCTAAAATATATACCTTAATAGGTACATGCACTTGCTCACCTTCGGCACTGTGAAACACATCTTTTCCACCGCGAGCTCTTTGCTATCCGTATTTTGGGAGGCGGTAATATGGATCAAAATAAGAAAAAATGTCCAGTAAATAGAAACATATCTCTCTTAAACAAGTGCCCATAACTGATAAGGTATGCACTTTAGAGCTCACGTTTACTGGATACTTAAACGTTTTTTTCTTGTTTTGGTCCATATTACCTCCTCTCAAAACATGGAAATCAAGGAGCTTGCAGTAGGCCAGATGTGTTTCACGTTATCGAAGATGAACATGCGCTCATAGCCCGTAAAGGTCTGTGTTTTGGAGCCCCCCATATTTACTAGAATTTTTTTTGTTTTTATGTAAGGAACCTGTCCTCAAAGTCTGTAAAGGGTATTTAGTTACACCCTGTATAATGTGTGCATGATCTTCGTTCAATTCCATCAAAAACTGTTGCGACTTCTGTAGTATAGCGAGCGACTTCAGAAAGTTTACTATGCATACCACCAATTTCATCGCCGGCCGGAGTGGCCGAGCGGTTCCAGGCGCTTCAGTCTGGAACCGCGCGACTGCTACGGTTGCAGCTTCGAATCCTGCCTCGGGCATGGATGTGAGTGATGTCCTTAGGTCAGTTAGATTTCAGTAGTTCTAAGTTCTAGGGGACTGATGACCTCCGCTGTTAAGTCTCATAGCGCTCAGAGCCATTTGAACCAATTTCATCACGTGTTCCATGCCAACTAATTCATCAATATACAGAACAATGAAATCCGTACAAATCGTCTGCCGATTGTTGTAATTTTGTGCTATTTAGCGCCAGTTAAATTTTTTAATTCTTTCTTCATGGTGCCGTCATGCTGTTCCACAGCAAATTTGCAGTATCCATCGATGATTAATGATTAATGATTATTGAGAATTCTCATATTTCTCTTCCGTGACTCCCAGTCATTTACAAATCTCGGTACGATAGATAGCCAAACTGCCTCTTTTTGTGCAAATAACCACTAGCCTTACGAACTTCGTTTACACCACTAATAAACAGCAAAAGATAAACAGCACTAAAACGACGATTTTACGGAACTTTAAAGTCATGCCGACCGCAAAATGCCGCACCAAATTCCAGAAGAAACAGCGTCGCATCGCACCGTACTGCTAATTGTACCGAGTAGTTCCAAGAAGACCGAGCAAAGCCGAGAGCTGCCCGTGGTGGCCGAGCGGTTCTAGGCACTACAGTCTGGAACCGCGCGACCGCTACGGTCGCAGGTTCGAATCCTGCCTCGGGCATGGATGTGTGTGATGTCCTTAGGTTAGTTAGGTTTAATCAGTTCTAAGTTCTAGGGGACTCATGACCACATAAGTTAAGTCCCATAGTGCCCAGAGCCAAAGCCGAGACATGTAGGCAGACCGAACCTCAGGCCCAACGTATGCAGCACGGCACGCTCACATGAAGTTTTGCACGCTTTGGTCAACTTTGCTGTAACCACTTAAAGTTGGATACACGTGATATGGAACGTTTTATTCGATTTAGTCTCTACTACCACCTCCTAAAATATTTGCTACTCTTCGTGAAACATCTTGCATATTATATCATATCAAACACGAACGACATTTTCATCTCTGTCTGGGAAACAACAGCAATAGCCAAATATTCTGCGGAATGTCTAATCTATTGCACCTTTGTTTCAGACCAAGATTCCACACATAAACAATGTCTTGAAAAATTGTCGTGTCCTTATAACATTTGATCATACTGCCGTGACTTCAAAGTAGCTGTCTATGTCTTCAAACAATACTTTAAGTAAAGAGGATCGGAGTGTATAATGTTGTTCAAATTTTCCTTCAGTTGAAATGCACACTTTTTAAACAATTACATCAAATTTAAGGTTTCTAATAACGTTACTGTAGTTTCCTAAGGAAATGAATACTAATTCATGAATAGAACCGCACTGCAGGCGCATATCCAAAGTTAATATTGCAATTTCAGGTATTTTTCATGAACAGTGATGAAATGTCCCACGTTTTAAAATTACAGCAGTGCATGAAAAACCCTAGAGCCTACTTCCAGTAGACTATATCTGCATCGGACCAGGATTAAAACACATGCCTTTCACAAGTAATGCTATTATCAATTGAGCTATCCAAGCGCCACTTACAATTTGCCCTTGTGCACTGAATCTCGAACAATAAAAGAACAAATACATCTTCTGTGAGGTGCGACATCGCACCGTTAGGAGTCTGTGGGCTCAACAATGAGTTTTACGGTGGTTTGTTTTCGAGTGCGCAGCAGTCGTTAAACGTGCACTCTATGGACGTGGTCAGGCGCACACACTGTCTCAGAAAGTATTCGAAAGAAAGCAAGGTATTGTACTGAGTATTACAATCACGTGGAAAGAATAGTTCGCTAGGAGGGAATGTCGTCTGAGAGTGAAGCATTTACGAAAGTTGAAGTTTTATTGAATTGTGTAGGATGATTTTGTAGCCATAATTCAGTTACACCTTTCGATAAGGATACAATAACAGTGACATCTTCATCTAATCAGCTTAATGAATTTAACCTGACCAAACTTCAGACAATAGACGAAACAATCCTTCATTGACAAGGAGAGGGGTAATTATCAGCGAAGTGAGCAATGAAGAGGATCCTCACAAGCTTCTGTTCCTTCAGTATCAGTCTGCTTTATTCCAAGCACCACCGACGCTCCCGTGCCCCAGCCCTCTTTCAGCACTGCTAAACCCTCAAGGTATACAGGATAACTCCTGGTAAGTTTTGTACTGGCAGAATTGAAACTGTGAAGGCGATACCTGTGTCATACTTGGTAATCTCAGCTGGTAAGATTATTGGCCTTAAATGTTGAAATTCAGGGTTCTAGACCCAGTCTGATACACAGTTTGCCAGAAAGTTTCAAGTGAATGTAAAATCCCCAGCTGAGAGATTCAGCTTCCTTAACTGGTGTCACTGTTACACACATATTGTGATTCCCCCTCTCCCTTCATTCTCCACTTTTTTTATATGGCATAAAAATTTGGAAATAATTAAATATTGTTCTGAAATTCTTATTAAAATTTACATAGTGAATTTGACCCATTTAAACCGTTAAGTCGAAGGACTATGACTAGAGTTGGTTGTTACTTTGCTATACACTTATTTAACGAATCAGTTACTTTAATTTGTTAATTGCAAAAATACCTGAATGTGCAACCTTGACGTTAGTTCATAACAACTTACAGAACCTAAATAATTAATGTGCCAGTACCCATGAGTGAAAGCTATTATCAAGGTATTATCCTCAACAATAGTTCTCAACTTTATCAGAATAACGAACAATTAATTTTTGCCACATTAATATGAATATTCATTACAGTAAACCTGGCCAAATGCACAAATAACATAAGACAATAACAAGTAATATAGTGTTTAAGTGTCATGCATCAATTATCCGTTTGTTAAACTACTGACTGGTCATTTCCATATGTTTGAGTACAGAACAAAATTAATAAACTATAACGTCAACGCATTAGCAGTTGGTAAAAAAGTACCGTATGTATTTAGTGTCTTATGTGTACACTAGCTCTATCGTAGCTAATGAATAGAGTAATATTCTTAGGAAAAATAATTATTAGAAAAGATAGGGTAATTACACTGAATACTAGTATCACTTTTAAGAATGTTAAATGAATCAACTTAATACAGGATGTTTCAAATAATTATACTTCACAACAAACACAGTACCTGTTCGCTGCAGCACTCTTTCGTTCAGTCGTAAGAAGCTATCCTTTTATACCAGCACATCTCACAACATTAGTTTTTCATAGAGATCAACTATTTGACCATCAGAGACATGATATAGTTAGATTTTGTTCACTGCACTGAGAAGGTTATATGTTTGGCTAGTATTACACTATCAAATTTCTTTGTCAAAGATTTGATCGAAGATGTGATCAAATATTCGTCAAATATATTTGACAAAGATCTTTGACGTGGCGCTAAAAAGGGGTATTACACAGTATTCATGTTTTTCGTCAAAGATGGCTGACAACAACTTGTTATTAGCCGCAGCTGTTGCATGTACCACAATTGCACTGTGTGCACATGTGGAAGAGAAACAGGGGGGGGGGGGGGGGGTGAAGCCGTGGGTTTTATGACGACACGATAGAAGCATTGAACAAAACTTGTTACGTGAACTTATAGCGGAGGATGCCAAGCTGTACATCAATTACTTAAGAATGAATGAGCATACATTTCTGAATGTGCTTAGTGAAGTGCATCCTCATATCACAAAGCACAATTCTCACTTAAGAACTGCTATATCTGCAGAAGACAGGCTCACTGTATCACTCAGATTCCTTGCTACAGGAGAGAGGTTAGGTTAGGTCAGGTCTCCAATCTTCTTAATCTATTTTTGTATTCAGGGTTGTTGTAAAGCGCCTCATCAGCTTCACACATCTCTATTAATTTTTTAGTTGTCAGTACACACCAATTGTATTTACTGGCAATGTTTATAAAAACACTACAGATGACAGAACGCTGCAGCAATGCTAGCGCTCCACATGGCAACATGTCACATTGCAGGCTCCACATGGCAACATGTCACATTGCAGTGAACAGAAGACAAGCGACTTCTTTGATCAGATCTACAGCCAGGCCCTAGATTTGATCAAATATTTGACGACATTTGACAAAGTTCCTTATTACACCATCAAATTTCTTTGACAAAGATATTGGGCAAATAAATTTGATAGTGTAATACTGGCCTTAGGGACAACACAATAACGGAATCAAGTCTCTCATTTACACACAGCAGTAGTTAATATGCCAATACCCATGAGTACAGCAGTAATAGTACTACTCTAGTTTTATTCATCTGTAAATATCTTTAACAAGGATGTGGGAGATGTCTTGGTATTACATTTTAAAAACAACAAAAATAAAGTAATTCACATTTACATTTTTATAGGTCTAGTACGACAGGGACAGGACATTTATTACGAAACCTCTATGACAGTTTGTGAGAGAGAACTATAATGAATGATTACAGACTTTTAGTTCGTTTTACTGTTAATCACAGTTGCACTGTAGGTACTTCTAAAACTTACAACGAAGGTGCACACACAGCAAATTAACACCAGCCCTCTATTGGCGGTATCATGATTACTTCTCTGAACGCTTGGATTGGAAGTCCTGAGATGTGTTTTCGTTTAACTGCATATCCTTCAGCCACCATCAAAGGAATCTCCGACTCCTTCATGCATCTTAGTATGTCTTAGAAAAACTTCTCGGGAATACAAGAAATCTTTCCACCTTTTTTGACATATTACCACTCCTTCGAGCGAATACAGCGCCCTTCGCATCTTAAGAAAACGTACTTACTCTATACGCCAAATCAGAGTGTCTTTTCCAGCTCTAGACATCTTAATACTTAACAATAACCACTCGCGCCAAAAATGATTCTTTCCACTCAGTGGAACCACATATTTTCAAAATCTTTGTTATTCGTGAAGTTGCTTACCCTGTGCCAACAATGTCTTCTTATGACTTAACGAAATCTCAATTGTTTCATAGTTCTCTCTCTCAGTGAACGTTTTTACGAATGTTTCCTCGTCGGTAACAATCTTTACAGGCATCCACTTTATGAAGTTAATAAATTGAGCATACAGAAGTTTATATGTATTAATACATCAGATTGACTTGAAGGTGTCACACTGTTGAACCGATATCGTTTATAACTATCAGCGCCATCTGGCAATGACCAGTGAGTCAGCCACACTGGCTGCGCTACTTACACCATAGATGGCTCGTGTGTATAGCTTTTGTCATTCGCTCATCTGACATTCACACAAACATTCACCCATAGATGCATAATGACTCATTGCCTCTGCCATACAGGACATGAGCGTTTCTCACTCTTACCAAAGCGATATGATTCCTCAATACCTTACACTGAGCAATAGTACATGACTCGGAGGTGGCCAGGTCGTTTCCTGTTGATGAAAACTTTCGTGGATGAGTTACATTTCCTTAAGATTCTTCCGATAAATCTGAGTCTGGTGTCTGCATTTCCTACTATCTGTTTTATGTGATCATTCCACTTAAGGTCGCTCTGGATAGTTACGCCCAGATATTTTATGGCAGACGCTGTCTCCAGCTGTTTGTCATCAATAGTGTAGCTGTACAGTAGTGGATTTCTTTTCCTTTGTGTGCGCATATGTTGATTTATTTACGTTCAAGGTCAACTGGCAGAGCCTGCTCCATTAATCAATTTTCTGCAGGTCGTTCTGCAAATTCTTACCATCTTCTGGCTTTGCTACTTCGCTATAGACAACTGCATAATCTGCGAATAGCCTTAAAGAGCGTCCGTCGGTTTCTACTGGATCATTTATATTGTAAAAAGCTATGGTCCTATCACATTTCCCTGTGGTACTCCGGTTATTACCTTTACATTTGTCGATTTAGTTCCGTTAAGAACGACTTGTTGAGTTCTATCTGCAAGAACGTCTTGAATTCAATCGCAAGTCTTCTCCGATACTCCGTAAGCCCGTATTTTTTCAGTAAACGGCAATGTGGGACGGTGTCAAATGCCTTACTGAAATCAAGGAACACGGCATCAAGCTGAGCGCTGGGCTGTGGATCTTATGGAGGAACAGGGCGAGCTGAGTTTCGCAGGATCTCTGCTTGCGGAATCCGTAATGATTTCGACTCTTGATATTCAAGCTACTCGAGAGGTTTCAGTTACAGGACTGCAGCCGGCCGTGAGCCATATGTTTTCATTCATTCATTTATTTGGAATCCTGTGATCAGGCGGCTAGAGATCTGCTTTGTGTCAGCAGCTGTTGCTGGTCGTCGGTGTGGCCATCGCTGAGGATGTAGTGTCAGTGGAGAAACCAGTGGTGGTGGCAGCCAAACCAGTGGAGAAAGTGGTGGACGTCGGCAGCAGGACAGCCGCAGTCGACATCGGAGGAAGAAGCGCCGTCCCAGTGACCACCGTCTACCCGTGAGTACCACTCCGCTTAGAAGGTGCTCTCCATCGAGCACCAAAGACGCTGGTCCCAGAGTCCAGCAATCGTCGTAAAAAATATTACAAGAATCAACATTGTTCCCTCCATTTTGCTGAACTGTTATTGGATGCGATATGGAGCTTACGAATCTTCTCTCCATAAAACCTCACTCCTACCATAACATTTTTGTGTAGTGTGATTTTCAACAGTGGGTTGGTTCCAGATAGAATGAGGAAAAAAAGATCTAATGAATGTGTCTCCAGAAGTCAACGGCTCCCGCACTCGAGCCCATTTTATTCATTCTATGCACAAATCTGCACAACAAATACCTCTGGACCAGCTGTACCTCCTGCAACCTGTAGAGCATGGGGTCCAAACCTTTCTCTGACCGTTTCCTCTGAGTACCCACTCTCCCTACCCAACCCTCCCTCACTATCACCTACATTAGCGCATCACTAAACTTTATAATCAGAAAGAATTTCCTTGAACACTTTTGTTTCGAGGATGATGAAAAATAAATGCTGTTTAGCTTTTGAGACAATTGGTATTGTTTATTTCTAATAAACTTTCCATTGTTTGCTTTTTTCATCTCCGTCAGTGCACACCATAAATCATGCTCCAGGTCCATTCGGTTCTTTGTTCTTATTTTTACTGCTATCATAGCCAAGCAAGAGACCGGCAACGGTGGACTATCGTCTACACTACGTATCTCTTCCATTGTGATTGACTGACTTTCTTTTTTTATTGTGCTTTTCTAATGTGTTCTTTTATAATTTTTTATGCTGTGCTTCCTTTTTGCCTCTGTGATTATTTCTTCTGTTTTATCTGCTGTAGACCTTGGATGCCGGTTAATGATGATGATAGTGACCACAGTAAAAATTGTACTTTCCTAAATTTAAATCTTGAATTGCACATTTAATTTCCATGTGTTATGTTCGGGTAGTGAGCCTACCTGTTCACATCTGTGTGTGTGTTTGTTTGTTTGTGTGTGTGTGTGTGTGTGTGTGTGTGTGTGTTTGTGTGCTAGAATGAATGATAAAATAATTCCAGTGCTCATCATTTTGATTTGCACCTCCTTGTATTGCCCGTGTTTGCAGTTAAAATTGTTGGATGTGAGGTCCCCCAGTTATGCAAAACACCGTTTTTCTCAATACCCAAATATGTTTCGGCACCACTGTGCCATCATAAGTTGGTTTTCGTTTTTGGATGTGAGGTCCGCCAGTTATGCAAAACACGGCTTTTCTCAGTACCCAAACGCTGATGATGGCACAGTGGTGCCGAAACATGTTTGGGTACTGAGAAAAACGGTGTTTTGCACAACTGGCGGATCTCACATCCAACAATTTTAATTCCAGTGTATTGTGAGTCCTACCTGCAGCTCCTCCTTAGAAAAGAAAGCTAACTATCAGTTGTGCGAGTAGACACATGTTACAAAAAACATTTTCCCTGCACCACTCCTTTCGCTAGCAACAATTGCTTCAACCACACCCTGAACCCCAATTTAAAATCAACCAAGTTAAAGTGTATTCACTATACTTACTGTTTGCAAATCACTTGGTTGCTGGACTCCTTATTTCTGAACTTGCGGGCCGGCTGCGGTGGTCTCGCGGTTAAGGCGCTCAGTCCGGAACCGCGCGACTGCTACGGTCGCAGGTTCGAATCCTGCCTCGGGCATGGATGTGTGTGATGTCCTTAGGTTAGTTAGGTTTAAGTAGTTCTAAGTTCTAGGGGACTGATGACCACAGAAGTTAAGTCCCATAGTGCTCAGAACCATTCTGAACTGGCGGAAATTGGATGAACTGTCTGCCAATGCTTTGTGCCTGGCCACAGCTACCCATAATAATAATAACAGTTATAATAATAATACTGTGGAGAGCACTACAGTAGCCATTATGTAGTTACTGACATGTCGTGCTGTCACTTAGTTTACTTATCTGTTACGAAATGAGTAACGAAGCAATTTCTGTTGCATCGCAAGAACTATCTATAGCTTGGAGAGCACATTTTCATGAGATATTTATCATTTGTTCCATACCGGGTGTCAATTATTGAACGGTGTGAAATAAAATCGACAGAACTTCTGAACGGTCTCCGTTAGGACGTTCAAACTGCATGGTTGGCCGCGGGGCATAATGGGAATTAGCATGCTCTGTATGGTTTTGTTTAGCCATGAAGACCACTTTCATTTGGATGGGTTCATCAATAAGCAAAATTGGCCCATTTGGGGGACTGAGAATCCGCATTTCGCAATTGACAAGTCTCTTCACCTTCAGCAGGTCACCATGTGGTATGCAATGTCCAGTCGCGAAATAATCGTTGCGATATTCCTTGATGGCAGAGTGACTACCGAACGATGCGTGAAGGTTTTGGAAGACGATTTCATCCCCGTTATCCAGAGTGACCCTGATTTCGTCAAGATGTGATTCATGTAAGACGGAACTCGTCCCCATCGAAGCAGGAGAATGCCTGATGTCCTGGAAGAGTACTTTGGGAACCGCATTCTGGATCTGAGGTACCACCGAACTAGGCGGCGCATTGGTTAGCGCACTGGAGTCGCATTCGGGAGGTCGATGGTTCAAACCTGCGTCCGGACACCCTGATTTAGTTTTTTCGTGATTTCCCTAAATCACTCTACGAAAGAGCCGGGACGGTTCTTTTGAAAGGGCACTTCCGAATTCTTTCCCCATCCTTCCCTAAACCGATGGTACCGATGACCTCGCTGTTTGTTCCTCTCCCCCAGTATCAACCAACCAATCTGAGGTGCCCAGAGGCCACAGGCAAGGGCCTTGATTGGCCGCCATATTCTCCGAATCTGAACACATGCAACTCCTTTATGTGGGACTATATTAAATACGAGGTGTACAGCAATAACCCCAAAACTATAGCTGAGCTGAAAACAGCCATGCAGGAGGCTATCGACAGCATCGATGTTCCTACACTTCAGCGGATCATGCAAACTTTCGCTATTCGTCTGGGCCACATCATCGCCAGTGATGGCAGGCATATCGAACATGTCATAGCCTAATGTTAGGTTTGTATTGTTTTGGATGGAAGGAAGGAAGAGGGTTAAAACAAGTGCCAGCACGTGGCGAAGAGCACCAAGGGGACTCACCTCAGAAAATTTTGCCCGCAGTTGGCAACGAAACGTCAGGAAGGAGAAGTTTTATATATGGACCACGGCAATTCAGCCCGGAAGTTTTAATTAATGAAGACGCCGGGCGTGAAAGCTTACATGTTATGAATAAACATCTGAGTTGATCATTGCAGCATGAGGGAGGACATTAAACAGGAGAACCCTTCAGAGTCCCAGAACGTCACCACGACTTTACTGGCTGAGGGTGAAGAACTGAACTCTTTTTTTCAGAGGAGCGCTGGTGCACTGCCACTGCATGGATTGCCGTTTTGTTTACAGTTCGAAGTGATGAGCCCATGTTTCATCGCCTGTGACAATGTTCTACAGAAAATTGTCACTATCAGCCTTCTAACATGCAAGTAAACCTGGACAGATCGTCCTTCGTAGCCTTTTATGATCTTCTCTTATGTGGGAAAGAACCCAGTGGGCACACACCTTTGAGTACTCCAAGTGGTAGGCGAGTGTGTTAGCGCTTGTGCATGAGGTGTGTCTGCACGTTGCAGGAGTCACAACTGTCTGCAGGCGGCCAGCACACAGAACATCGGACAGGTCTGAGCAACCTTGTTGCAATGACGACAGACCCCTCGCCCAACGACTCACCATGCTTTTGTTTATTGTCAGGTCTCCGTAGACACTCAGCAAGCGCCTATAAATGTCTACAGTGCTTTCATTTTCCACCAAAAGCAAATGAAGCTCTCTGCTTGCAATGCATATCCCTTACAGAAACCATCTGGAGGCTACGTATAACGCTGCCACCTGTCTGAACTTCATGAAACCGTAGCGGCTGCAGCTGGAATATACCACGACGACCTACAACAAATTCTTTTTTTTTTCAACGGAAATTGGCCGAGAAACAAAATTGTTCTATCACTAATTGAAAATGCCTGCTATTATTGATGTTAACTACCGCTAAGGTCGAAGTTGCAATAGTGAACATTGTAACGAATAGTACAGTCACGATTATGAAGTTATTTAAAAAATTCTGCGAGACTGTGATCCAACAACAAATGCAATTTTCTGACATAGGCCTTGTTTGACACCACAGGATGCACTCATGAGCCGTTTGTGGTCGGCAGGTACACGATTGCGCCCTACTACTGGCCCTACTACCCGTACGTGACGGTGGCGACGTCGCCACAGGTGGGGCGCTCGGACGTGAAGAGCGTGGTGCCCTACTACACGGTCCCGTACGCCTACACGTACCCCTACTACACGTACCCCGTGGTGGCGGCGGCACCGGCGGCTGCAGCAGCACCTGTTGGAGCCTCCGTGTACTACGGCAGCTGGCTGAAGTGAGGGTCTGCGTCCACCAATGCGGACCTTCACCAACCGGTGGCTGAACTGTACTTCTGCAACACCTGGCGCTGTGGATCTCGAAATAAATGTGTCTGTATGGTGGTAACTCCATCGGCCGAATAGCTACATCTCTCAATAGCAATAGTTACATAATTACAGAATATTCCCAAAGTGGAGAACTCTGATATATTGTTCAATTTCTAATAAAGTTCGCAGGTTTTTACCCTAATATTGTAGTTTTTTTGAGAGTGCTAAGTCTTTTAGTTAAATTCCTATGTTTGCAATGAAATTCTCTTTCAGTTACTAATCGCTGATCGTTTTCTTTTGTTTGATTACATTTTTATAAAACGATCACATGACCATTTCGCATTGCTGGAACTGGTTTTGTCCAGTCAATGGTTGTCTTTAGAATGTAATAGATAAAAAGTGGGGACAGAGAATTGTCGTAGAATATACAAACTCTGCCAAATAACTACCTACGTATTGATGTAAAACAATAAAATCATGCATAAAGGCAGATGGTGCAAGCGTTTTCCGTTGCTTTGTCAACAATACCAAAGATAATTGTTGACTATTACATAAGACATTCCTCTGTAAAAGAAACTAATTCTGAATCTTATTCCAATGCTAAATATTAAAAGGAGAAAATATTTACATCCATTTAAGATAATTTCTGAGATCTGTAAAAGCTTTTAGTGAAAGCGAGAAGAACTTCACTAATTATTCTAGCTTCAGTTAAAATCTTCCATGCATTTAATTCAGCAGAAAGAATGAAAATATATTTCTTTTGTAAAATGTTTTAACTTTTGTAATTCCATAAGTTACAAGTTACTTCACCTTTTGTCAGAAAAAAGGGATAGAAATACAAAAAAATATCATCTAATTTTATATTGACATACCAATCATAAGGCACAGTTTAACCGAGTATGTTGAACATTACATGTGAAGAAAACTGGTAAAGACTGGAGGAGTCATAAGCTTGTGAAAGTAGAGAGGAAATGTCAATGAAATTTTTTGTTTTGTAAAATAATGAGATTCGTGGAGAACTTTCAGCAGGAAGAGTAAGTGTTAATATCAGAACTTCATCGCTTAGATCCTTTCCATTAATATCACGTTCATCACCATCACTTGATACAGTCTCAAGAGTCAGACATGGAACATTTTGTTTTCCGCCACCACACGCCGGCAGATGGTGAATATCATACAGAAATCTGAACCTCTTACTATGACTGTCCATAAACTAAAACCTGTCTTTTAGTGAACACGTAACTACACCAACAATAAGGTAGAAAAATATTATCTTAAAGAAGGGTTCTACTTTACCCTCATCAATGGTTTCAGCTTTAGAGTCATAGATATATTGCTTCTTCACTATCCAGCGCCAGATTTTTCTTTTCTTTTTCAAAAATAGGAGAGAGATTCATGTTTGTCAGCAAGCGCTTTTGCATCAGTTACCACGCTATCAAAACCCTCTACTGATACGCTCTCCTTTAAAAGTCTGCCAATACCTTCAGCTAGATTCGCAGCAGTATGTAGGTTTTAACACCAAACTTTTAAAATTTATGTTCATTAATGACACACTCAGTTGTAATGGCGATCGGAGTATTGAATTTTACCATGTTTCTAAACACACCTATGTGCTGCCTCCTATCCCTTCATCCCCATTCCCACCCACCCCATTCTTAAAGAATTGGACTCCCACGTATAACACAGCAGCAGAATTTTAATTACTTTACTAATCAATTAATATGTTAAATGTTAGACGATAACCATATAAATGAGAAAAAGCTTAGAAAAAACTTCAAGTCCTGTTTCAAGTTTGTTGGAAATTGCAAAAAGAGCTCTCATTATCAAACACTGGATGTCTATAGTCTGGGTAATCTGCACTCTGCTTTATGCACAAGCTAGTACTTCGCGCATCTCAATATTTATGTCGTCATATCCCCTGAACTATGTGTCATCCCATTACATAATTTTGCAGGTACATTCAGTGGTATATGTGGATATTGTCTGGAAAATATGTTGCGAATAGAATTAGTGGTAAAGAAGTAATAAATTAAAATGTCCTGCCAGTTGCTGAAATTTTACTACGTGAATTGAAAATGGAGTAAGCCAGGAGTAGTAAACATTTTTTACCTCAAATACACTTTTGTGTCTGTGTTGATAGCAAAATATTCTAACCGCCCACCGATTCCACAATAATGATGATTTATAAAATAGTGAAGTAGCTTTAAATCATAAAGTTTATAAGGTAGAATTACAGCAAGGTAAAGCATATAATAATAATTACTTATCAAATACTTTATGTCAAAAATTTATGAAAACCTAATGAAAATATTTTTAAAACCCCTAACGCCTATCGCCCACCATGAAAGCTCGAACGCCCACTAGTGGGCGGCAGCGGCCATGTTGATCAGTACTCTATATAATTTCTAACCATAATGCGTGTCTTATTGTGTTAAGCCTTTCAAATAAGATTATAACTCTTAGTAACTGAATTATGACAGTATATTTAATTCGACCAATAATTACGCGGAATATTGAAAATCAAATCTTTGTTTCCCCACGCACTCGCTAGATAGGCAACTTGCAAAAAGGACTGTCAACCATGAACCCCGAACAGGAATAGCCGTTTAGTAAGACATATGCATAACCACAGTATTAGAATGACAGAAATTACTCAGTTTTATCACAGTTTATTTAACCTTGCAACAGTTACATGGTCCTGGCCAGTGTCGTCTTTCATCAATCACTCTGTTTATCCACAACGAAAAGTCACCACGCAATTTATGTTCATAAAGATTTAACTGTCGTTCTAGCACCTTCGATAAGATATATGACTTCTAGTAACCAGTTATGGCGACACTCAGCTTTACATTATTCAAACTGCCATGTGCCGTCAGTGGCTGCCATTCACATATTACTACACGACCCTCTTTTACTGCTTATTACGTCTTTCGATGCATCACTTTTAAAATCACAAAACTCCTTTCATGTGTACGTCAATGCATTCTCTATTCACGATACTTCTCATAATTTCAAGTGAACTGATTCTTCCTCAACTATAATAACTTTTCCCGCTTGTGGACAGCAGCCCGTCCATCACCTTCGGCCATTCGTAGCCTACTGATCCTTCTCCAACGTCTCCCATGCGTGCACAGTCTAACAGGAGACCCCTGACGAAAGCCGGGGAACTGCCCCGCCCGAAGCCTTCTAGAAATGAAATGATCGCATAGCATTGTTGGCCGGGACGCCCCATGAGGGAGTTCGGCCGCCGTATTGCAAGTCCTTTTTAGTTGACGCCACTTCGGCGACTTGCGAGTCGATGATGATGAAATGATTATGAAGGACACACAACACCGTCATCTCGAGGCAGAGATAATCCCTGACCCCGCAAGAATGCTACCGCAAGACCACGAGCTGCGGACAGCCTTCTAGAAAGCCACCGGAAGCAGTTGGTTGTCATCGATTGTTAGTAAAGGTAACGATAATAGTATCCTCACAAGGCTTACAGCAATTCTTTGCAAGGCTTTGTTGACCTGGTTGATCTTAAACGTAATTTCATACCGCACTACTGTACAGCAAAGCAAACTGATTTCTTGTCGCTTTCGTGTAACACTGGTGGCACTGTTTTTCTACAGTCATCTTCTTTATAATGTCGCTAGCTTCATAAAGAGCATCATGCACTTATTCAGTGCGCTATCTGAAAGGCTCCTTCTTTATGGTAACCACTGATAGCTTTTACAGTTAGATTAGATGCATTTTTCTTCAAAGTACTCATCAGGAGGTAGATGCAGATAATAAATTGAAAACTTCTTGAACTATATCGAAAAAGTTCAGTACAGAAAAAGGACATGGTAACGCTACATAGTTCACGTTATGCTTTTCGAATGAGTCCCAGAGCTGGCCGGTGTGGCCGTGCGGTTCTAGGCGCTTCAGTTTGGAACCACGTGACCGCTACAGTCGCAGGTTCGAATCCTGCCTCGGGCATTGATGTGTGCGATGTCCTTAGGTTAGTTAGGTTTAAGTAGTTCTAAGTTCTAGGGGTCTGATGACCACAGATGTTAAGTCCCATAGTGCTCAGAGCCATTTGAACCATTTTTGAGTCCCAGAAGGAAGGAAAATTGCTCAAGGTCTAAAGTCTTTAATTCTTTAATGAACCCATATATTTTCCCTTTCATACCACTAACGTTATCGTAGCCGTTTGCTCCCATAACGCCCTCAATTAATCAACCATGCAATGTTATCGTATATTTAGCCTCACATATTTTTCAAAGGAATCTTCCGTCTTACCGACTCGTTTAAGAGAACGTCAGTTCAGTTAGGCTTTTTCTGTAACGAATAAAGCTGAGAAAATTTTCTTTGGTAATTATTTCTTCACCATGCTGTGCCTGAACAAAGCAGCCGACCAGTGACATTTGTTTGTGTAACTTAACATCAACAGAACAATCTAAAATAACTAGATAGTATGTTGCTTCTTTAAGTTCATTTAAAATATGATCTTGAATACTTGTTGATAATAGAGTAATGAATTAAATTTTTGTTATTTTACAGACATGGTGAACATTAGTTTCATGAGAACTTACTCTTCGTAAATGCTCGTTCAACTCATCAAACGTGGCGTTGTGCTCTGTTACTTTCAAGAAATTCCCGTCATTTTCTTTAAAGAGTATAATGCTATTCCAGAAAACACCAACCCCTTGACCACATCAACTGTTTTTCGCAAAGTAATACCTTGTATGAATATTCAGCCTTAGCCTGAATGAACATCTGGTTTTTATTTATCAAGAATTTTGCCTAGACGCAAACGCAAGTGTAATTATCGTCATGATTGGTATGCTTTTACATAGTTTGTGGATTTTACATGCATGGTTGAAATCTGGACATATTTTTCTAGTCTGAAAACCATGAAGTACTGGCAGGCGAGGTAGTTTCATCACTGAAAACTTTCCAACTGAAAAAAAATCGATATTTTTGAAAATGCAGCCACTCTCCATATTTCTTCACAGTTAGGCAATTTTCTTTTGTAATTTGTTGAAATGAATGTGCTGCATCTTTCTCTATTACCAGCGGGACAGTTCAAATCAGTTACTTGAAAAGCGCTTCTTTCCACAAGACTTCGTCATAGCCTTTAATTATTTTATTTGGCCATTGTCCGTATACCATAGACAGCCTGTCAGTTAACAGTGTGGGAGTCAGATGGTCGTTCCTGCAATGATGTGTAGTTTTTAAAATGTTAAATAAACTTACAAGCAAGTAATATCCCTATCCTACACATGGAAAATGAATATTCAACTTAAACAAAAAAAAAAATCAAGAAATCTGGGGGGGGGGGGGGGGGGGCGTTGCAGAGTGCGTGCAGAATAATGTGGCCGGCAGACACGCAGTCGGCAGTGCACATGTGCAGAGAACGGTAGTGAAGGGGGCTGCGGGCAGGCGCTGTAGGGGAAATGCCGAGCAATGGAGGAGAAGTGCCTTTCTACACTGAAGCCAGGGGGGGGTCCAAGTTTTTAAAAAGGTTCATGTTTCTCATTTCATGCTGAAAACACATACATTTATTTATAGCTTTTATGTACATAATTTGCTCTTGGGAGGCCTTCATACAAATACTACTTGGTCTATTAAATTAAGCAAAAAATAAAGCTTGTCTTAAAAAAGTATAACCATATTCTTAAAAATATACAGGGTGTTCCAAAACTCCGAAACTATTCGTTCAATTTAATACAGGAAACAGAGAACCTTAAACAAATCTGTTTCGATAAGGAACATACGTCCACAGCTTGTGGTCTTACGGTAACGTTCTCGCTTCCCGCGCCCGGGGTCCTGGGTTTAATTCCGTGCCTCGAGATGACTGGCTGTTGTAGTGTCGTCTGCATCATCATCATTCATCCCCATTACGGTCGGAGGAAGGCAATGGCAAACCTCCTCCACTAGGACCTTGCCTAGTACGGCGGCGCGGGTCTCCCGCATCGTCCCCTACACTCCTCGGAGTATGGGACCTCATCTCATCAAGGAACATACGGTCTCTGAAGTTAACTTGTAATGTTAGGGAACATTTTATTAGTGGTGCTAACGTGAGCTGTCAGTGTCACTGACTGGGAATGTGCACTGACATTCAAGTATCAACAATTCACGTATTTGGGCACATGTAAATCCATGAAGTACTCAACCTGATGCTCATCAACACCAATTCAGCGTTAATGTGTGGGCCGACATTCTCGGCGATAGGTTGACTGGGCCACACGTTATTCCATACCACCTCAACAGATGGTGATATCGCGTATTCGTGGAACATGTGTCGCCAGACCTGCTGGAGGATGTACCTCTGAATGTTAGACACATAATTCACTTCCAGCGCAGCGGGTTGCCAGGCCATTCCAGCATTCTGTGAGGAATCATCTGACAGCCATCTTCAGGAATCGATGGATCAGCAGAGGAGGCTCTGTGCTCTGGCCACACAGATCACTTGACCTCAAGCGTCTGGATTTCTACCTCTGGGGCCATATGAAGCAGTTGGTGTATGTAGCCATTGTGGAACTGGAAGAAGACCTCGTTGCTAGGATTGGCGTCGCTGCTGGTACCATTGCGGATATGCTAGGACTCTTTGGACACGCGTGACATCAATGGTTCGAGAATTTATGCGTTCATACAGGCCAAGGGTCGCATATTCGACCAGTTCCTGAGAATAGGCCCTCGCATCGGAAACTGCTATCAGGGACTGAAGGTACCATAATTAAATATATTTGTTTTGATGTACTCTACCACCTGCATTAACATGAACGAACAGTTTCGCAACAGCCTGTATAGACAAAATACCCAAATGCACAATTACTTATTTCTTTATTTGGCAATATGTAACTTCACTCTACTGGCAAACGAATTAAAATTAGAATATGATGCATTGGCACGTTGCTAACAAAGCAAGCTCAGTCTTCTAAATGTAAGGCTCACCACTGCACAGTACAAAAATCTTAACGCTGTGTCGAATAAGCTACGAAATTAAATGTTTTAGAATTTCTTTTCACAGTAGCTATCTATATCTTACTACAACTTTGTATTTGATACAATTTATCTGAAACAAAGTCATACTTTCTTCATCACATCAATGCATCCCATATTCCTGAATTCAGTCGAAAATTGTATTAAAGTATCTTTCATTTCATTAAATACTAAACATAAAAATACTATGAGCTTCAGTTCTGGGATCTTAACATTGATTCAAGCATTAGTTTCAACTAGACTTCTAATATATACGACCTCATAAATGAGTTTGTATTCGTCCATGATAATATGGTTGTACAGCCTTTAATGCCAATAAACTCCTCTACGATATACAACATACGTTGTCAATTATCTTACGTGTATTTACAATGATGTTAAGAGTTGTGACGGTTGGACTTACCGTTCCAAGATATTACGAATAAGACTCCGAAGAGATATTTGGCTCTCTTTCGACGAAGCTCTTTTCATTTAAAAAGAGAGTCTACATCTTTTAGGGGGTTGAATCTGTCGAAAGGAATTCGGAAGAAATTGGCTGTGGCCTATAGTAAGGGACCAACCCCAGTACCTGCCTACATTGAGAATGGAGATACCACAGAAAAATATTTCAGGTTTGACGGCGGATGGATTCGAACCACCTCGCCTCTGGAACCCAGGGGTTACTTGCTCAGCACATTAAAGCGCAGAGAATCTGGAGAAGCTGGTTGATGTACATTATTTCCAACTACAATAAAATGCATCACAACAAAAGAAGGCACCCAAATCCAAGTGTATTTTTATGTGCTGACTTTAATTTAATGTTTTTTGTGAAGTTTATTACCGTTCTGCTGCATTGCGAAATACGGAAAATTGCAACCCTGAAGTTCTATGCGTCTCCAAATAACAACTCCAGCGCTAATATTAAACTGCTGTAGATATGTAATTACAGTATTGTAGCGGTGCGTATGTATTTTTAACTTATCATAGGGGCAATGGACAAATCAAAAGAGGTTTTTCCTTCTTTCTTGTTACAAATTTATCCGTAATTAGAAATATCATAACAGCACACAGCACAAAACAGTAAATGGCAGCACTTAAATTAAATTCAACTGCAGTACGAACTGAACTGATTTAAAAAAGAACTGAACTCAAGCAAGACCAACAGATCCAAGCAGTCTCGATCTCTCCCCATTCAATTTCCATATTTTTGGAGCCTTGAAGAAAGATATTCGTGGCTGTAAATTTGCTTCGGCCGAAGAGGTGCACGCCTGGGTCCAGTCATTCTTCCGTAGGCTACCGCAATCATTTTTTCCATGAAGGCATTGGCCGTCCGGTCTTACTTACGGCGATTACAATTGAAACAGTAAACAGTTTACTTACTTTTTTCCATATGTCTCATTTTGATTTGACGATCCCTTATGCCTAGGGATAACGATTTAAATTGGAACCATCCTTCAGAAAATGCTTCGAACCAAAGACTGCGTTTTGTGGGCTAAACACATTTTGAAAATGCGGGTGGTCTATTAGGAAGACTGCCTACGCTATGCTTGTCGGTCCTTTGCTAGAATATTGCTGTGCGGGTGTGGGGATCCTTAGCGTATAGGACTGACGAAGGACATTGAAAAAATTGAAAGGACGGCTGCTCGTTTTGTATCATCGCGAAGTCGTGGAGTGTCACGGATATGATACGCGATTTGGAGCGGCAATGATTAAAAAAAGGTGTTTCTCGTTGCGGCGAGCTTTTTCACGAATTTTCGACCAGCAACTTCCTCCTCCGGATGCGAAAATACCTTGTTAACACCCACCTACTCAGAGAAAAATGGTAATAGTAATAATGTAACAGAAATCCTGAAGATTTAAGTGCTCGTTTTTCCCGCGCGCTGTCGATAGTGGAACGGTAGAGAAACAGTTTGTAGGTGGTTCGATGAGTCCTATGGCAAGTGCTAAACTGTTAACAACAGGGTAGTGATGTAGATGTACGAGGGTGCTCTCAAAAGTTCTCGGAATCACCAAGAGAGATCAGCGCTAGCGCAACGAGTTGTTCACGTGATATTCATTGGACTGTCGCCTGTAAACACATGCCACGTCAGTGCTCTTGGAAGAGAGCTGTGGCGGTGACGTGATTCGACCAGTGATTAAGTACTTGGCAAAGAAACGTATGAAAGCAAAGGGCATTCATGCCGTTTTCCAGAATGCACTGGAGGACTCTGCTCCTTCAGATTCAACTGTTGCCTAGCGGACAAATGAATTTAAATTTGGTCGGGAGAGCTTAGATGATGATCCGTGCAGTGGTAAGCCAAGATGTGTCACTACTCCAGAAATCATTGCAAAAGTGCACAAAATTGTCATAGAGGATCACCGATTGAAAGAATGTGAAATTGCTCACGCTTGCCAGATATCATCTGGAAGGGTATATCACATTTTAACTGAAGAATTAGAAATGAAAAAATTGTCTGCAAGATGGGTGCTGCGAGTCTTGACGCTGGATCAAAAACGCATGAGAATGGACGTATCGGAACAATGTTTGGCTCGATTTAGTTGAAACGAACAATATTTTTGGCACCAGTTTGTGACCACACATGAAACTTGGGTGTACTACTATATCCCAGAGACAAAACAACAGTCAAAGTAGTGGAAACATGCTGATTCTCCCCACCAAAGAAAGCAAAGACAATCCTTCGGCGGGAAACGTCATGGCATCAATGTTCTGGGATGGGAAGGGGATTCTGTTTGTAGATTATCTCCCCACTGGGCAAACAATTACTGGAGAATACCATGCTAACCTTCTGGACAAATTGCAACAAAAGATACGCAAAAAAAGGCCAGGTTCAGCAAGGAAGAACGTCATCTTCCATCAAGACAATGCGTGCCCGCACATATGTGTCGTCGCCATGGCAAAATTACACGATCTATGGTATGAATTGTTGTCACATCCTCCTTATTCACCAATATGGCACCGTCAGACTTCCATATTTTCCCAAAACTGAAAATTTTTCTTGATGGACGAAGATTCACTTCAAACGAAGAATTGATAGCTGAAATTGACAACTATTTTGCAGGCCTGGAGGAAACTCATTTTCGAGATGGGATCAAGACACTGGAACATCGTTAGACAAAATGCATTAATGTACAAGGAGACCATATAGAAAAATAAAAGAAAATTTCGGTGATGGGAGTACTTTTTTTCTATTCTATTCTGAGAACTTTTCATCTACAGCTACATCTACATGGATACTCTGCAAATCGCATTTAAGTGCCTGGCAGAGGGTTCATCGAACCACCTTCACAATTTTCTATTATTCCAATCTCATATAGCGCGCGGAAAGAATGAACACCTATATCTTTCCGTACGAACTCTGATTTCCCTTATTTTATCGTGGTGATCGTTCCTCCCTATGTAAGTCGGTGTCAACAAAATATTTTCGCATTCGGAGGAGAAAGTTGGTGATTGGAATTTCGTGAGAAGATTCCGTCGCAACGAAAATCGCCTTTGTTTTAATGATGTCCATCCCAAATCCTGTATAATTTCTGTGACATTCTCTCCCATATTTCGCGATAATACAAAACGTGCTGCCTTTCTTCGAACTTTTTCGATGTACTTCGTCAGTGCTATCTGGTAAGGAACCCACACCGCGCAGCAGTATTCTAAAATAGGACGGACAAGCGTATTGTAAGCAGTCTCCTTAGTAGGTCTGTTACATTTTCTAAGTGTCCTGCCAATAAAACGCAGTCTTTGGCTAGCCGTCCCCACAACATTTTCTATGTGTTCCTTCCTACTTAAGTTGATCGTAATTGTAATACCTAGGTATTTAGTTGAATTTACGGCTTTTAGACCAGACTGATTCATCGTGTAACCGAGGTTAACGAGTTCCTTTTAGCGCTCATGTGGATGACCTCACACTTTTCGTTATTTAAGTTCAACTACCACTTTTCTCACCATTCCGATATTCCTTCTAAATCGTTTTGCAGCTTGTTTTGATCTTCTGATGACTTTATTATTCGATAAACGACAACGTCATCTGCAAACGCCGGCCGGAGTGGCCGAGCGGTTCTAGGCGCTACAGTCTGGAACCGCGCGACCGCTGCGGTCGCAGGTTCAAATCCAGCCTCGGGCATGGATGTGTGTGATGTCCTTAGGTTAGTTAGATTTAAGTTGTTCTAAGTTCTAGGGGACTGATGACCTCAGAAGTTAAGTCCCATAGTGCTCAGAGCCATTTGAACCATTTGAACCATCTGCAAACAACCGAAGACGGCTACTCAGATTGTGTCCCAAATCGTTTATATAGATAAGGAACAGCAAAGGGCCTAAAACACAACCTTGGGGAACGCCAGAAATCACTTCTGTTTTACTCGATGACTTTCCGTCAATTACTACGAACTGTGACCTCTCTGACAGGAAATCACAGATCCAGTCACATAACTGAGACGATATTCCATAAGCACGCAATTTCACTACAAGCCGCTTGTGTGGTACAGTGTCAAAAGCCTTCCGGAAATCCAGAAATACGGAATCGATCTGTAATCCCTTGTCAATAGCACTCAACACTTCATGTGAATAAAGAGCCAGTTGTGTTTCACAGGAACGATGTTTTCTAAACCTATGTTGACTGTGTGTCAATACACCGTTTTCTTCGAGGTAATTCATTATGTTCGAACACAATATTTGTTCTAAAATCCTACTGCATATCGACATTAACGATATGGGCCTGTAATTTAGTGGATTACTCCTACTACCTTTCTTGAATATTGGTGTGACCTGTGCAACTTTCCAGTCTTTGGGTATGGATTTTCGTCAAGCGAACGGTTGTATATGATTGTTAAGTACGGAGCTAATGCATCAGCATACTCCGAAAGGAACCTAATTGGTGTACAGTCTGGACCAGAAGACTTGCTTTTATTAAGTGATTTAAGTTGCTTCACTACTCCGAGGATAATTACTTCTACGTTACTCATGTTGGCAGCTGTTCTCAAATCACCCTCATAGATGTAGATGATTCATAAGTCGCATCGTAGGGCTTATCCGACGCCATGGGAATGACGTCATAAGCTGTTAGAATAAAAGCGGCAGCCTCAGCTGGAAGGCGGTGGGTGGGCGGGGAGTGGGGGCGGGCATTTGGGCCGTTGCGGTTGAGTCATGACACGTTATCGTGGGAGTGTAGCCAGCAGTCACGGATGTGATGCGTTTTCAAGGTGGTGCTGTACTGCTTTTACTCACAGTCAAGGTTAAAGTGGCAACACACTAATGTGTTGTGTTGCACAACCTGGGGGTAAGCCAGTTACTGTCCTGCTGGTGGAACAAATTTTCACTGACAGCATTTGGCCAGCAAGGGGAGGAGAGGTGGCGGCATATAATTGCCGATCACCAGGCTTTGGTTTAAACACTGAACCTCTCTGCACTGTCTCATGAAGTGAGGGCATGTGAACATTGATTGCGATACGTCCGTCTCATGGGGACGTTACGCTTGGTAGCCCCCCTTGGTACTATTTGCGAGGAGTAGGCCATGTGCCAGCACCGGGTTTCGCCCTCTCCCTTCTGTCATCATCATCATCAAACATGCATTACACTACACTACACACACACACGCGCGCACACTCAATACATACATGTACACTACTGGTCATTACAATTGCTACACCAAGAAGAAATGCAGATGATAAACGGGTATTCATTGGACAAATATATTATACTAGAACTGACATGTGATTACATTTTCACGCAATTTGGGTGCTTAGATCCTGAGAAATCAGTACCCAGAACAACCAGCTCTGGCCGTAATAACGCCCTTGATACGCCTGGGCATTGAATCAAACAGAGCTTGGACGGCGTGTGCAGGTACAGCTGCTCATTTCCACACAATACCACAGTTCATCAAGACTAGTGACTGGCGTATTGTGACGAGCCAGTTGCTCGGCCACCATTGACCAGAAGTTTTCAATTGGTGAGAGATCTGGAGAATGTGCTGGCCAGGGCAGCAGTCGAACACTTTCTGTATCCAGAAAGGCCCGTACCGGACCTGGAACATGCGGTCGTGCATTATCCTACTGAAATGTAGGGTTTCGCAGGGATCGAATGAAGGGTAGAGCCACGGGTCATAACACATCTGAAATGTAACGTCCACTGTTCAAAGTGCCGTCAGTGCGAACAAGAGGTGACCGAGACGTGTAACCAATGTCACCCCATACCATCACGCCGGGTGATACGTCAGTATGGCGATGACGAATACACGCTTCCAATGTGCGTTCACCGCGATGTCGCCAAACACGGATGCGACCATCACTAAGCTGTAAACAGAACCTGGATTCATCCGAAAAAATGACGTTTTGCCATTCGTGCACCCAGGTTCACCGTTGAGTACACCATCACAGGCGCTCCTGTCTGTGATGCAGCGTCAAGGGTAACCGCAGCCATGGTCTCCGAGATGATAGTCCATGCTGCTGCAAACGTCGTCGAACTGTTCGTGCAGATGTTTGTTGTCTTGCAAACGTCCCCATCTGTTGACTCAGGGACCGAGACGTGGCTTCACGATATGTTACAGCCATGCGGACAAGATGCCTGTCATCTCGACTGCTAGTGGTACGAGGCCGTTGGGATCCAGCACGGCGTTCCGTATTACCCTTCTGAACCCACCGATTCCATATTCTGCTAACAGTCAATGGATCTCGACCAACACGAGCAGCAATGTCGCGATACGATAAACCGCAATCGCGATGGGCTGCAATCCGACCCTTATCAAAGTCGGAAACGTGATGGTACGCATTTCTCCTCCTTACACGAGGCATCACAACAACGTTTCACTAGGCAACGCCGGTCAACTGCTGTTTGTCTATGGGAAATCGGTTGGAAACTTTCCTAATGTCAGCACGTTGTAGGTGACACCACCGGAGCCAACCTTGTGTGAATGCTCTGAAAAGCTAATCATTTGCATATCACAGCATCTTCTTCCTGTCGGTTAAATTTCGCGTTTGTAGCACGTCATCTTCGTGGTGTAGCAATTTCGATGGCCAGTAGAGTAGTATTTCAAAAAGTGTAATTTAGCATGTTGCAAATAAACAAGATAAAGTGGCAGCATCCTTAGTCAAGTCGCTGTAAGAAATTCCCTAGCAGTTTGTGCAAGATACCGTGGCCGATGCGCAGTGACCAATTTTCGTTCAAAGCACTGGGCGAGTTCATTCACTGATTCAGAATGAATGGGAAGCATATAAGAGTTTTCCACCTATCGGCCAGTCAGTGATGACAGAACCGAAGAGCGCACACTACAATCTTTCTCAAACGGTTTTACAGAAACTATTTGCTAAAAAAATCATTTTTTCTTTACTTATAGCTTTATAAGTCAGGTTCATAGAGATGTGCCCCTCATTTTGTTAATGGTCATAGTTATTGTGATATTTACTTGAAAATAAAACACTGCGCGGAATTCGGAAAAGTGTGCAATGAAAAATAGAGGTCGCTTTGATTTTGTTTGGTGCATGTTACATAATATGTTGTTGCATATGAATTGTAGCTAACACATTGAATTTTTCTTTTTACTTGGGTAGAGGTATCTCGAGAAAACTAGTCTGATGTAGCACACTCATTTGCGTTCGCGCCGCCTCAGCGATAAAACCAGAATGAAATATCTACAACATTTCTCATATTTCATAAACGGTTTTAGATATCAAAACGCGATTTTGACAAGACAGCATGCAAAGAGGAGAGTATTGTATCTTTCGTTATTATGTAACAATTCATTACTCCAATAACTACAGACTTTTTCAGTGAAAGAGTGTAGTTTTTAAGAGCCATCAATAGCTACTGAAATAGAAAGGCTATTGGTTTTGGAACAACAAATGTGAAGACATTACTCTTTTTTTGTACTGAGGATGTGCTTTTTTATAAGCTATTGACTTCACTTTTCCTCAGTTCCTCATTTAATAATTTGCTATTTCATTATTCTCTTACAAATGCGTCTGTGAAACATGTTACTGAGGTTGGTTGGTTCAAATGGCTCCGAGCACAATGTGACTCTACTTCTGAGGTCGTCAGTCGCCTAGAACTTAGAACTAATTAAACCTAACTAACCTAAGGACATCACACACATCCATGCCCGAGGCAGGATTCGAACCTGCGACCGTAGCGGTCGCTCGGTTCCAGACTGTAGCGCCCAGAACCGCACAGCCACTCCGGCCGGCTATGTTACTGAGGTGAGACAGTGTAAACTCCACTGTGTTTCGACAAAAGAAGCAAGTTTCAACACAGAAACCAGAGAAATGTGTAGGTTTTACTCAAAATTCGCCACTCCTAGCGCTTCTCTGAAAGTTACAAATGGTGAACAAGCCAGGCGAAAATAAATCGCTGTATATTCGGCGGAATTCTTTTTGGATACTAACGAAAGCAGATGTGACAGTAGATCTTTCTGAATAGTCACCATGCAAGTGTGATTTGGAGGAGGTCCACTTAATATTTACAAAAAATATGAGCATAGGCTTCAGTTTAGAACAGCAGTTCCCCTCCAGCGCTCGGCGTTTCCCCTACAGCGCTCTGAGCGCCCCCCACCGCTGTCGCTCTCCGCTCTCCCCATTGCGCATCTAGGGTAGCATTCACTTCACGCTAGATGAGGAGAGCTCCACGTCATAGTGACGTAGGCACGCGTCATTATGAGTTTCACGAGTTGTCCTATCGACTGTTGTGCGCATTCTTTATACATCGACTGTTGTGTCTGTGTGCGTCTTGAATCTGCACTGTTCATTGTTCTTAGTTGATTTACAACATGAAGGCAAAATTAAATGGAACTAGATGGTTTAATATTTCCAGCAACATTCGGAATTACTTCGAACTTCAGTTTCTCAGTTTAATGTTTCTGCCCACATGAATTACGTACAATTCACTGACTTTTATAAGAATGCGAAACACTTTAATTTCTCCCTATTTCACGTTTTTATACACATGATTTATTCACGATTAATCGGACTAAAAATGCCTAGACACTTTCGTTATGGTTATAATTCCTTCATTCAGATATTCGTTATGTTCATGAAACACGCAATAACATCCCACATTCTTTGGAATGCAGCTTAATAATTAATTATTTCACGTTTCTGTCCACAGGATTTAGACACGATTCATCGGATTTTTTAAAAAATGGGGTAGCATTCATCTCAGGCTAGAAAAATATCTAGACACTTTCGTTATGGTTATGGGACCTTCATTCAGATATTCGTTATGTTCATGAAACACACAATATTATCCCACATTTTTTGGATTGCAGCTTAATAATTAGTTATTTCGCGTTCCTATCCACACGATTTATGCACGTTTCATCGGATTATTTAAAAAAATGACTAAAAGCTTTTTTTTTTAGTTTCGTTATGGTTGCTTCGTTCAGACATTCATTATGTTCCTGAAACACACAATCACATCCCAAATTGTTGGGATTACAGCTTGTTAATTAATTCAGCTGGGATGAGCATAATACACTCCTGGAAATGGAAAAAAGAACACATTGACACCGGTGTGTCAGACCCACCATACTTACTCCGGACACTGCGAGAGGGCTGTACAAGCAATGATCACACGCACGGCACAGCGGACACACCAGGAACCGCGGTGTTGGCCGTCAAATGGCGCTAGCTGCGCAACATTTGTGCACCGCCGCCGTCAGTGTCAGCCAGTTTGCCGTGGCATACGGAGCTCCATCGCAGTCTTTAACACTGGTAGCATGCCGCGACAGCGTGGACGTGAACCGTATGTGCAGTTGACGGACTTTGAGCGAGGGCGTATAGTGGGCATGCGGGAGGCCGGGTGGACGTACCGCCGAATTGCTCAACACGTGGGGCGTGAGGTCTCCACAGTACATCGATGTTGTCGCCAGTGGTCGGCGGAAGGTGCACGTGCCCGTCGACCAGGGACCAGACCGCAGCGACGCACGGATGCACGCCAAGACCATAGGATCCTACGCAGTGCCGTAGGGGACCGCACCGCCACTTCCCAGCAAATTAGGGACACTGTTGCTCCTGGGGTACCGGCGAGGAACATTCCCAACCGTCTCCATGAAGCTGGGCTACGGTCCCGCACACCGTTAGGCCGTCTTCCGCTCACGCCCCAACATCGTGCAGCCCGCCTCCAGTGGTGTCGCGACAGGCGTTAATGGAGGGACGAATGGAGACGTGTCGTCTTCAGCGATGAGAGTCGCTTCTGCCTTGGTGCCAATGATGGTCGTATGCGTGTTTGGCGCCGTGCAGGTGAGCGCCACAATCAGGACTGCATACGACCGAGGCACACAGGGCCAACACCCGGCATCATGGTGTGGGGACCGATCTCCTACACTGGCTGTACACCACTGGTGATCGTCGAGGGGACACTGAATAGTGCACGGTACATCCAAACCGTCATCGAACCCATCGTTCTACCATTCCTAGACCGGCAAGGGAACTTGCTGTTCCAACAGGACAATGCACGTCCACATGTATCCCGTGCCACCCAACGTGCTCTAGAAGGTGTAAGTCAACTACCCTGGCCAGCGAGATCTCCGGATCTGTCCCCCATTGAGCATGTTTGGGACTGGATGAAGCGTCGTCTCACGCGGTCTGCACGTCCAGCACGAACGCTGGTCCAACTGAGGCGCCAGGTGGAAATGGCATGGCAAGCCGTTCCACAGGACTACATCCAGCATCTCTACGATCGTCTCCATGGGAGAATAGCAGCCTGCATTGCTGCGAAAGGTGGATATACACTGTACTAGTGCCGACATTGTGCATGCTCTGTTGCCTGTGTCTATGTGCCTGTGGTTCTGTCAGTGTGATCATGTGATGTATCTGACCCCAGGAATGTGTCAATAAAGTTTCCCCTTCCTGGGACAATGAATTCACGGTGTTCTTATTTCAATTTCCAGGAGTGTAGATAACTCCTGTCACTTCGTTTGTAAACATGTATTTACATTTAGCTTTGACGTTATCGGTACAACTGCAAAGATCTATATACGTTCTCATGTAGTCGATTTAGGTTATTTACGTCACGATGACGTAGTGCTACGTCACTATGACGTAGGGTGCTCCACACCTGGCGTGAGATGAACGCTACCCCGCATCTAGCGGCCACGACATTTTGCACGTACTGTACCAGCGCTGTTACTAGCTATTAAATTCGGCAGTTGGAGATGCTGACAGTGCGCGGTAGCATTTGTCTGCCGTGTTATTGTTATTTGTAAGGCGTCTACCGCAGGAGACAGACTGAAAAACTGCCATAAAGTTTCGCATTAAAACGCGATTCATTGAGTGGCTGCAACATAGAAATTTCCCTAGTGATAACTTTTAAGTTCATACAAATGAACTAGCTGCGAGACTGTACGCTATTGACTTGCTCGCTCTAAGCAAGGGCCACAGTGCCTTTCGCTCGCCGCTGTATAATTGTAATTTAAATGCCATAGTGTTAGCATGATCAAAAGGCATTTTGGAGAGTGCAGTGTATCAGGTGACTTCGTATGCCACAAATATGTGGAATCCTGTGGAAGCATCCAATCTGTTACCGCCAAGAAATGAGAACGACACTGCAGAAAAGTGCGACATGTAGGGTTCAAAATGGTTCAAATGGCCCTGAGCACTATGGGACTCAACTGCTGTGGTCATAAGTCCCCTAGAACTTAGAACTACTTAAACCTAACTAACCTAAGGACAGCACACAACACCCAGCCATCACGAGGCAAAGAAAATCCCTGACCCCGCCGGGAATCGAACCCGGGAACCCGGGCGTGGGAAGCGAGAACGCTACCGCACGACCACGAGATGCGGGCTCGACATGTAGGGAGCGTACTGTCCATGCCATGATGTCGTCGAAATGGCTGTCGATGAAACTGTGATAAATACAGGCATATCTGATGTAAGCGATGAACACGCACACACACACACACACACACACACACACACACACACACGAGCGCTCGCGATGGCTTTTAAATATTCACAAGGAAACGCAGGCCACGAAAATTACGTATGAAATAACGAAGACATTACCTATACTTTTCCTCCAGGAGAACGGCAACCCCAAGATCGTCGTAATCATTTTGGCATTTTCTTTTTACGATTGTACTGGTGTCGATATCTTCACTGCTGTCCTCACCGACCGAGAAAGAAACATTTACATTTGGTGTTGTTTCTTTTCTTACAGCCTCTTCTTGATTTGATCTTTTGATCTCATTTCACATGTGCTTCACAATCTTCTTCCGTTTATCTGGCGTTATTTGTGAGACAGCCTTGTTCACCAGTCTGTCTGTGTCTCGAAGCCTAAATGTTTTTATTTCGCTCTGCAGCGTGTGCTTTAATTTGAGCCCAGACAAGTTTAATAGCACTGAAATGCCAGTGGTACGGAGGAAGACTTATAAGACTGTGGCCGTGGTTTTTCGCTATTGAATTAGCAAAATATTGAGTTTCCTGTGGTTTGCATTCTCTCAGTGATTCAAAAAGTTCTGCCGTTCTCATATTCTGTTCACAATCCATGTTACTTTCCTTCATTCAGATCGAAAGTTCACAATCCATGTTATTTTCCTTCATTCAGATCGAAATTCCTTCCTTCATTGTGAACGCAGTCGGTGCCTTGTTTAACTGAACAGAATGGAATGGCGTGTTAGCAGTTACGAAAAAACTATCCGAACCGACGTTTGATAGAAAGCGAGCAACAAACCAGTTCTGAAACGTTTCAGCTGTCATTTCTTCGTTGTAATCTACAGTTTCTGTTTGATTGAAAAGGCAACACAGCACTATCCACGAAACCGTTAGAGCCAACATGAGAAAAATAAGCCGTCTGCCCTCATTGTTCCGTGACTTGCAACGAGACGAATTTTGCATGACGCGCGTTTTTTCAGTCCCATATTACGTTCTCTGGGTTCACAGCTAGCAACTCCCGTAATAAGCGATATCTCCACGCTATGACGTCTCCGCGTTCCATTAATACTTCTCTGCCCGATAAACTTTTCCATATGAAGCTAATTTTTTTTCTAAAAACAATTGAAAGGCTTGTCGAACTGTCTGAGAACAGATCGCTTTCCGACACTGAAACTAACATTAGTTATGTGATCTACCCATCTAATCTTGCAGTAATATGCATACATATGCCGCCTAATTGCATTTTCGTCCAAGTTGTCAATATTTGTGACAGGGAACATTTTCTTCTTGGTACTTCCGCGTGTCACAAGATTAGAGCTTCCAAATGAATTCCCTCTCTCCTTCTCCTTCGTCGCTCTCTTCACTGCCGCAGTAGAGATCTGCTACTCTGTCCTTATAAAAGGACGGTCGTTGCCCCTTTTCCTTTCAAAGCAATCACGTAATCTTAGAAAAAATTAGGGTGCTTGCCCTTTCAGCGCAACACTTTTCCAAACTTTGTCTTTGCCGTGCTACAGGAAGCCATTATCACTAGCGTCATGAAACTCACTGACGGAATTCGTGGAGTATACGCATGTAAAACATGCAAGCTCTCAAATAGTATCGATCACGTACCGGAACACTAACTGGAAACAAAGGCTGCCTGAATAGAAATCCGACAATACTGAGGTGTTTTACTGCGTCATTCTCGTGTTAAAGTTTTTGTACTGAACAGCAACAGATGAACCGTATGAAAAGTGTTCTTTATTATTTATAAAGTTAAGATGGTTCCAAGTATGTAATGGAACCATCGAACCGATACTCTGAACACCAACTGACTGCGGAAGGTGTGGATTTAGAAATCTAATTTATTAGTGGATGCACACATATTTCATATATCCCCCGAAGCAAATCTGAAAGATTTGGCAATATGATCCTGTAATAGTTTCTAACGAAAACTGCTTGAAACTATCGGCTGCCATTTTGTATAGTCTACCCCTCTCTCTAGCGTTTTCATGATTGGGAAAATATATTTTTATTTCATCTTTGTGATCAGATGCACTTCCTATCCGCCATTCTGTTTTGTTTAGTGATGTGGGGTACACAACTGGTAGTTCAAATTCTCTCTCTACGTTTCCATTATCTCACATACTGCAGCCGGTTACGAAATACCACTCAGCTCTTGCGCCAGCAACTCGAGTGTGAAAGTGCTAGAAAAGCGGAGGCCTTGATGCAAGGTTACGAGTAGATTGTGTCGTCAGCAAAGGTTGCGCTATCTTCTACAAGCACCCGCATCGGACAATGGACTCACGTAAATAACGCCTGTGTGATGGCAATGTCACACGATCGAACAACAAATGCTAGCCAGCTGGAACAGGGCTGCTAGTGACAGAAACTTCCTGTCACATATTTTTTAAGCTTTACTTTTCTGCGGTTTTTCATTGCGTTAACACAGTTGTTAAGAGAAGCTATAACATTTACGATTGGTTGAATAAGATGAACACATTCTCTAAGTGTTTGCTTTATATTACCTCCAAGGAATATTACGTAAGTCGAAATCAATTTCTGAAACACTGGTGCTAAGCTTTTTATCTCCTGCATTTATTTCTCTTCATATAATATAGTAACAATATAATCAAGTCTCCCTAGAATCAAGCATTTACCGTCGAAAACGATCATTCGTAAATTATAAATGTATCACCATTGCGGCCGGCCGAAGTGGCCGTGCGGTTAAAGGCGCTGCAGTCTGGAACCGCAAGACCGCTACGGTCGCAGGTTCGAATCCTGCCTCGGGCATGGATGTTTGTGCTGTCCTTAGGTTAGTTAGGTTTAACTAGTTCTAAGTTCTAGGGGACTAATGACCTCAGCAGTTGAGTCCCATAGTGCTCAGAGCCATTTGAACCATATCACCATTGCAGGAATTTTAGGTAAGATGTGTTGTGCTTATTGAAACATTGTCATCACAAAGTATAACAGTTCTCTGTCCAGCACCTGAACCTCTTAATCATCCGAAGAATATCAGTGCCACTGAGAACTCACCTTATTTCGTGTTTCAGAGGCGATTTATTCGCGTTCCTACTTTTGACAGAGACTGGCATCCCCGCATTTTTGGCGTCATTCTTGTTGCCTTGATCGTCGTACAAGACGACGACAATCACTTTCTACTTAAGTCATTTTGACAAACCGATAATTCATCGTCAGCTTAAGATGGAACTGAGACAGAGTTTACGATACTGCTGTAGCATTAAAACGAGAGTTTGGTCAGTTTGATTTAGATTTATTGCGACTACCGTAAGTCATTTTACATTTTTTTTAAATGAAACCTGACTTATTCATTGGGACATATGAATAAAACTGAAGCACAAGCTTGGAGAAAAAGGTAGAAGTAAGAACATTCACTTGGAAGCAAAAGGTAAAAGCAGAAGCATTAGCTTCTGACTGTAAGAATAACCTTTTGCGTTTCATCTCTACCTTTTACTTCTAACACAGTAGCAAAAGCTCCTAGCCGCCTGCTTGGTACGCACTGTCAGCGAACCATTGTTGAGCAAGAGCAGACTTCATCACTTTTTCCTTTGCCGTGCGACTGCGTCTCGTTTCATTTATTTTCAGAGAGTACTGTCACTTATCGACTGAAGATGTCCTCGTCCGATTCAGATGAAAGCTCAGTATGCGCAGAAAGTACGATGTTGTTTTTAGTCACGGCTTTAGAAAATCATCCTGAGTTATTAAGAAGTCACAACTTCCAGAAGCAAAAGGAAAGAAAGTAGAAGCAATCCTAAATGTTATACATTCATTTGAAACTAATATCGGCATTAAAATTGACAGGAAACGATTGCTAAAGAAACTTAGTAACATGAAAACGAGACTAAAAAGGAAAACGGATAAGAACAGAACGGAAAATAAACCGATTGTTTTAAATGTGTGGGAGAAAAAGTTTTACAGCTTGCTACAAGGAGATGGGAATCCTACAATGAACCAGATACCAGGTAAGATAAATTATAAGCTTGTGTGATGTTAATATTTATTTATTTTCATTCGGTTGAAAAATTACACACAGACTGTAAATGTTAAAATGAGTTTTTTTTCCAAATCGTTAACTTTCAGGGGCAGTGACACTAGGGGTTGCACCATACATATCGCCAGTAGAGCCAGTATAGCACTCGAAGTCATCTGGTAAGACTCAGTTCTAGATTTTGTTAGTCAAACAAAATTAATTACTGCTACTTATAAAGATACTAGTGGAAATTTGTTTTTCGCGAGAGTAGCGAAATGTTCTTATTACTGTATCGTAAGTACTACTACTACTATTACTATTATTAGTGATGCTAGCAGTAATATGATGTGTAAAAGCCATATTTGCTATTCAGTTTCATTAAGTGCCATGGCTAGAATTAACTTGGGCCGCCAACATTTCGTAACCCTTTGCGAAGGAAAGTTTCCGCTATTAGCTTTGTGTAAAGAAAATCTTCATAAAAATGCAAACGGGCGTTAAGTTCTACCGTTGTATACATCTCTGGCATACATATGTGCTTCTAGGAACAGATGTTACGCCTCGTGCTGGCCCACCATCCTCAACGTCTAGAGCAAGTCCACATGCCAGGCCACCACCCTTGAAGAAGGAGCAATGCCAGAAACAGAGACGAAGATGCTCAGTACCACAGAACTACATAGGCTGGTGCTGCTGGAGCAACTGAAGCTCACTCGACTGCAAATGGAAAGAGAAGCTATATTAATGAACTTTCTTAATATAAAGATGAATAATGTAAACAATTTGCAACAGGAGGAAAATGAAAATACACTCCTGGAAATTGAAATAAGAACAGCGTGAATTCATTGTCCCAGGAAGGGGAAACTTTTTTGACACATTCCTGGGGTCAGATACATCACATGATCACACTGACAGAACCACAGGCACATAGACACAGGCAACAGAGCATGCACAATGTCGGCACTAGTACAGTGTATATCCACCTTTCGCAGCAATGCAGGCTGCTATTCTCCCATGGAGACGATCGTAGAGATGCTGGATGTAGTCCTGTGGAACGGCTTGCCATGCCATTTCCACCTGGCGCCTCAGTTGGACCAGCGTTCGTGCTGGACGTGCAGACCGCGTGAGACGACGCTTCATCCAGTTCCAAGCATGCTCAATGGGGAACAGATCCGGAGATCTTGCTGGCCAGGGTAGTTGACTTACACCTTCTAGAGCACGTTGGGTGGCACGGGATACATGCGGACGTGCATTGTCCTGTTGGAACAGCAAGTTCCCTTGCCGGTCTAGGAATGGTAGAACGATGGGTTCGATGACGGTTTGGATGTACCGTGCACTATTCAGTGTCCCCTCGACGATCACCAGTGGTGTACGGCCAGTGTAGGAGATCGCTCCCCACACCATGATGCCGGGTGTTGGCCCTGTGTGCCTCGGTCGTATGCAGTCCTGATTGTGGCGCTCACCTGCACGGCGCCAAACACGCATACGACCATCATTGGCACCAAGGCAGAAGCGACTCTCATCGCTGAAGACGACACGTCTCCATTCGTCCCTCCATTCACGCCTGTCGCGACACCACTGGAGGCGGGCTGCACGATGTTGGGGCGTGAGCGGAAGACGGCCTAACGGTGTGCGGGACCGTAGCCCAGCTTCATGGAGACGGTTGCGAATGGTCCTCGCCGATACCCCAGGAGCAACAGTGTCCCTAATTTGCTCGGAAGTAGCGGTGCGGTCCCCTACGGCACTGCGTAGGATCCTACGGTCTTGGCGTGCATCCGTGCGTCGCTGCGGTCCGGTCCCAGGTCGACGGGCACGTGCACCTTCCGCCGACCACTGGCGACAACATCGATGTACTGTGGAGACCTCACGCCCCACGTGTTGAGCAATTTGGCGGTGCGTCCACCCGGCCTCCCGCACGCCCACTATACGCCCTCGCTCAAAGTCCGTCAACTGCACATACGGTTCACGTCCACGCTGTCGCGGCATGCTACCAGTGTTAAAGACTGCGATGGAGCTCCGTATGCCACGGCAAACTGGCTGACACTGACGGCGGCGGTGCACAAATGCTGCGCAGCTAGCGCCATTCGACGGCCAACACCGCGGTTCCTGGTGTGTCCGCTGTGCCGTGCGTGTGATCATTGCTTGTACAGCCCTCTCGCAGTGTCCGGAGCAAGTATGGTGGGTCTGACACACCGGTGTCTATGTGTTCTTTTTTCCATTTCCAGGATTGTAGTTTTAATGTATATACCGTTCTGTAGACTGTGTTATTCCTTTTGTTGTAGACGGTCATAAATAAAAAATTCAAAATCCTGCATTTTGTATTAGAGCTGCAATTTCTTGTCTTCTTTGACGTCCTCTCCGAAGATTATCCGCTTCAGTTAAAGGCTCCTCCTCCTCATTATCATCATCTTCATGTGTCGTGTCTTCAAAATCTTCATCTTGTTTCGCAGCATTATGCAGTATAAAGCAGCAAGCTATTATTGTTGGAACATTTGGTAAGGCAACTCTACACAAACACTGCAAACATGAAACCGCCTCTTCAGCTGACCAAAGCAAACGCTCTATCACAACTCTTTCTTTTTTTAAAAGGTTATTGAATGACTTGTGACTGTCCTCAGTTGGATTACGAAAGGGAGTCATCAGCCAGGGCTCTAGGCCATACCCTTCATCACCCAAAAGGACAGTGTTCTTACATTCACTCAGCACTTTCCGGACACTTGAATTTCTCCGTATTCGATTGTCATGTACTGACCCGCGACAGCTAGCCTCAACACTAGTGAACTGTTCCTCACATTGCATGTAGCCTGCACATTTGTACTAGCAAAACCCTTTTTGTTGATATATTCGTCGCCAAATTGCACAGGTTTTGGAATTCGCACATGTGTACAGTCAATTACACCAATAGCACTTGGAAAGTTACATTCTTGTAGCCACTCATTTTTAGCCACAGTAATATCATGTGTTGAAGACGGAAACTTGATCCACGAATCAGTTTTTCCATTATCTTTTTAGAAACACTACTCACTGGTTTACTCACTGTAGTTTGATAAATTCCCATTTCTTCATCTCCTGTTCCGACGATAGTGGACGTGGTCTGCAGCATTTTTCGCGGCGTAAACGTGCTGCTATTTGAGCCATATCTGCACTCTGCAAACGTGAGTCATCTACTAACCAGCCTGCAAGTTTTACAAGCAATTGCTTCCAGAATGAAGTCAGAGCTTCTCTTTATTCTTACAGTTCATCTAATACCGAAGCAAGAGCTCAAGGGGAAAGCAAAAGCTTTCATTGTTCTTTTTGGCCGAGCGGTTCTAGGCGCTACAGTCTGGAACCGCGCGACCGCTACGGTCGCAGGTTCGAATCCTGCCTCGGGCATGGATGTGTGTGATGTCCTTAGGTTAGTTAGGTTTAAGTAGTTCTAAGTTCTAGGGGACTGATGACCTCAGAAGTTAAGTCCCATAGTGCTCAGAGCCATTTGAACCATTTTGTTCTTTTTGTTCCCACAAGCAAAAGCTCTTGCTTCACATTTTATTCATAAATTCCGAAGCTTTAGCTTCAAAATTCGAAGGAAAAGCATTTGCTTCACTTTATTCTTACGGCTCATTGTCTCACCGGTATCCTGACGAGCTAAGTCTCTGCCTTTAATGACCTGTATGTTTCGGTGGCGTCAGACTTCATAGAGAGGCGTCAACCGTGGCCGCAAAAACATCATGAAAGGTGATGATAATTAGACGCTGAAGCATTTCGGGGCACGGTGCTTCCGAATTCTTCTACGGAGTGGTGCAACAAGTAACACGATGAGAGTCGTACGACATCCTTAGGGTATTCCTCGGTCCAGAACTCCGGGGTATTTCAACTGCTAAGTATGTCAATGAGGGATGACCTCTTGTTGTTGTTGTTGTGGTCTTCAGTCCTGAGACTGGTTTGATGCAGCTCTCCATGCTACTCTATCCTGTGCAAGCTTCTTCATCTCCCAGTACCTACTGCAACCTACATCCTTCTGAATCTACTTAGTGTATTGATCTCTTGGTCTCCCTCTACGATTTTTACCCTCCACGCTGCCCTCCAATGCTAAATATGTGATCCCTTGATACCTCAAAACATGTCCTACCAACCGATCCCTTCTTCTAGTCAAGTTGTGCCACAAACTTCTCTTCTCCCCAATCCTATTCAATACCTCCTCATTAGTTATGTGATCTACCCCTCTAATCTTCAGCATTCTTCTGTAGCACCACATTACGAAAGCTTCTATTCTCTTCTTGTCCAAACTGGTTATCGTCCATGTTTCACTTCCATACATGGCTACACTCCATACAAATACTTTCAGAAACGACTTCCTGACACTTAAATCTATACTCGATGTTAACAAATTTCTCGTCTTCAGAAACGATTTCCTTGCCATTGCCAGTCTACATTTTATATCCTCTCTACTTCGACCATCATCAGTTATTTTACTCCCTAAATAGCAAAACTCCTTTACTACTTTAAGTGTCTCATTTCCTAATCTGATCCCCTCAGCATCACCCGATTTAATCTGACTACATTCCATTATCCTCGTTTTGCTTTTGTTGTTGTTCATCTTATATCCTCCTTTCAAGACACTGTCCATTCCGTTTAACTGCTCTTCCAAGTCCTTTGCTGTCTCTGACAGAATTACAATATCATCGGCGAACCTCAAAGTTTTTATTTCTTCTCCATTGATTTTAACACCTACTCCGAATTTTTCTTTTGTTTCCTTAACTGCTTGCTCAATATACAGATTGAATAACATTGGGGAGAGGCTACAACCCAGTCTCACTCCTTTCCCAACCTCTGCTTCCCTTTCATGCCCCACGACTCTTATAACTGCCATCTGGTTTCTGTACAAATTGTAAATAGCCTTTCGCTCCCTGTATTTTACCCCTGCCACCTTTAGAATGTGAAAGAGAGTATTCCAGTCAACATTGTCAAAAGCTTTCTCTAAGTCTACAAATGCTAGAAACGTATGTTCGCCTTTTCTTAATCTTTCTTCTAAGATAAGTCGTAAGGTTAGCATTGCCTCACGTGTTCCAACATTTCTACGGAATCCAAACTGATCTTCCCCGAGGTCCGCTTCTACCAGTTTTTCCATTCGTCTGTAAAGAATTCGCGTTAGTATTTTGCAGCTGTGACTTATTAAACTGATAGTTCGGTAGTTTTCACATCTGTCAACACCTGCTTCCTTTGGGATTGGAATTATTATATTCTTCTTGAAGTCTGTGGGTATTTCGCCTATCTCATACATCTTGCTCACCAGATGGTAGAGTTTTGTCATGACTGGCTCTCCCAAGGCCATCAGTAGTTCTAATGGAATGTTGTCTACTCCCGGGGCCTTGTTTCGACTCAGGTCTTTCAGTGCTCTAGCAAACTCTTCACGCAGTATCTTATCTCCCATTTCATCTTCATCTACATTCTCTTCCATTTCCATAATATTGTCCTCAAGTACATCTTAGTACTAGTGACCTCTTAGCAACAAATAATCTTGAGCAGTCCGCCTCCATAGCGCAGCGGTAGCGTTTCCGCCTACCACGCAAGGAGGCCCGGATTCGATTCCCGGCCTGGGATTGGGTGTTGTGTGTTCTTCATCATCATTGATACGCAAGTCTCCGAAGTGGCGTCAACTTAAAAGATCTGCAACACGGTGACCTAACCCCGAAGTGGATATCCCGGCCAGTAAATGACATACGATCATTTCATTTTGAGCAAAAACCAATCATCATGGTGGGTACAGGGATTAGTGACCATGCTGTCACTGTAGTAATACTGAATACAGTGACATCCAAATCCGCCAAAAATTAAGAAAAATTATATCTATTAAAGAAAAAGATACAAATTCGCTTGACGCCTTCCTACGAAACGGTTTTCAGTCCCTCCAAGCTAACTAAGTAAGCGTAGACCAGATGTGGATAAAATTCAAAGAAATAGTATTAATGGCAGTTGAGATATTTGTATCAAGTAAATTAATAATAGACGGAACAGGTCCTCCGTGACACACAAAACAGGTCAGGACATCTTGCAGAAGCAACGAAAGAAGCTTGCCGGTTTTAAACGAACGCGAAATCTCCAAGACTGGCGATGCTTTACTGAAGTTCGAAATTTAGAGCGAAATTTAGATGCTTCTAATATTTTCCACAGTAAAAATCCGTCTTGAAACTTAGCAGAAAATCTAAAGAGATTCTGGTCGGATGTAAAGCTGACTAGCGGCAATATACAATCAGTGCTTTAACTGTGCGATAACAGCAGCAATATTACCGATTAAAGTGTGACTCAAGCGAAATTGGTAAACACGTTTTTCCGAAATTGCTTCACTCAAGAGGGCGAAATAAATATTCCGGAACTCGAATCGAGGACAGCTGCCAACATAAGTAATTAAGAAGTAGATATCTTCGATGTGGTGAAGAAACTCAAATCACTTAATAAACGCAAGTCTTCTGGTCCAAATTGTATAACAGCCAGTTTCCTTTCAGAGTATGCCATATAACAGCTAGCCGGCCGGTGTGGCCGTGCGGTTAAAGGCGCTTCAGTCTGGAACCGCGTGACCGCTCCGGTCGCAGGTTCGAATCCTGCCTCGGGCATGGATGTGTGTGATGTCCTTAGGTTCGTTAGGTTTAAGTAGTTCTAAGTTCTAGGGGACTGATGACCACAGATGTTAAGTCCCATAGTGCTCAGAGCCATTTGAACCATTTGAACCATATAACAGCTCCATACTTATGTCACATACAATCGCTCGCTCGACGGAAGATCCGTACCTAAGGACTCGAAAGTTGCACAGATGACACCTATACATAAGAAAAGTAGCAAAAGTAATCCACTGAATTACAGACCAGTATCACTGAAGTCGATTTGCAGCACGATTCTGGAACATGTATTTCTTTCGAACATTATGAATTACCTCGAACAAAACGATCTATTGACAGATAGTTAGCACACATTGTTCTTGTGAAACACAACTTACTCTTTATTCCAATGAAGTAATGAGTGCTATCGATAGGAGATCTGACTGATTCCACATTTCCAGATTTCAAGAAGGCTAAAGACACAGTTCCTTACAAGTGACTTCAAATCAAACTGCGTGCCTATGGAATATCGCTTCAGTTTTGCGACTGGATACGTGACCTCCTAATGAGAAGGTCTCATTTCGTAGCAACTGACGGAGGCTTATTAAGTAAAACAGAAGTGTTATCTGGCGTTCCCCAAGGTAGTGTTATAGGCCTCCTCTGTTCCTAATCTAGATAAATGATTTAGGAGACAATCTGAGCAGTCCTCTTCGGTTGTATGCAGATGGTGTTGTTGTTTACCATTTAGTAATATCATCAGATCAAAAGCAATTTCAAAATGACAAGTTTTTTGTATGGTGTAAAATGTGGCAAACTGAGTCTAAACAATAAAAAGCGTGAAGTCATCTACATGAGTACTAAAAGGAATGCGTTAAATTTCGGTTAGACGATAAATCACACATATCTAAAGGCTCTCAATTCAGCTAAATACCTGGTGATTACAATCATGAACAACTTAAACTGGAACGATCACAAAGAAGATTTTGTGGGGAAAGCACACCAAAGACCGTTTTATTGGCAGAACATTTACAAAATGCAACAGATCTTCTAAAGTGACAGCCTACACTAAGCTTTTCCGTTTTCTTTCGAAGACTGATGCCCAAGTATGTGATCCATACCAAATAGGATTGGCGGAGGGGTCGAAAAAGTTAGGAAAAGTGCAGCTCGTTTTGTATTATCGGCAAATAGGGAAAGAAAGTCACGGATATGATACGGGAGGGGTGCATAAATCATTGAAACAAAGGAGCATTTCGTTACGGCCGGATCTTTTCATTAAATTTCAATCACCAACTTTTTTCTCCAGAAGCGAAAATTTTTGTAGGGGCCCAGCTGCATAGGGAGAAATGATTATCCTAATAAAATAAGAGAAATCAGAGCTGTAGAGGAAAGATTTAAGAATTCGTTTTTCCTGCAAGATTTTCCAGAGTGGAATGGTAGAGAAATAGCGTGAAGAATGTGACATCATAAAACGACGATGGCTCTGTGCGAGGCTTTGCACTTTAGAGTTTGTAGACGAACGTGTCCTCATACATGATTTTTTTGGAAATTTGTGGTAAGAGCCTATGGGACCAAACTGCTGAGGTCACCGGTCCCTACACACTACTTAATCCAACTTAAACTAACTCACGCTAAGGACAACATACACACCCATCACCCATGCCCGAGGGAGGACTGGAATCTCCGTGGGGGGGGGGGGGGGGGGGGGGGGCGCGAACCGTGGCAAGGCGCCTCAGTGATCGACATGAACGATATTATATGAATATGTATAAACCAATATCGTAAACCAACGTTTCTGGCCAAATCATCATAAATTCTCTACATTTTCAAGTGATCTGTGTGCTGGTAATGTTTCTTTCATAATGGCTTGTGAGCTATAAAGAGCAGATTATGCGCAAACATGATACGTAAACGTTTTTGTTCACGAATGTATCGTCCTGGCTGATACCAGTTTACAAAGAGGTTCTGCCAAAAACTGTAAGGATGTAGCATATAGGATGGAGAGGCCGCACAGTTCAATATCAATATTTTGGGAGCAAAGAGTTTTAACTCAATGTATGGCAGTGCACTTTTCAAGAGTTCATTAGGGCTGCGTTTCAGCGCCTGCATTACTTTGCTCAGTTTCAAAGTAAACCGTGTTGTTAAGTTTCCGACAGTATTTTCACATCAAAAGTCTCACCACGAAAATCAAGACAATGGACAAGTACGATTGTCGCGTGCGGGTTAGCTTTACGTAAAAAAACGCAGGATTCTTTTATGTATCCCAACCTGTTTGACATTATGTCATTAACAGTGCAATTTTTTGCTACATTTTTCAAACTGAAAATGTATGGAAATACTACTTCAAAAATTATTCAAATTTTTTTTGCGCCATTTATATACGTTGTATCTTAACCTTTGTCGTCGCTTCCTGTTGTAATATTACGGTTGTGTATAGTTTAACATATCACTTTCAGCGTATTTGTTATCATTGTGGAGGCGGGATTCGAGATTGCACTAATGCTCACCAAGAGAAATTTTCAGGTATTCACGTATCTGGTGAATGCTATGTTGTCACTAGTCAGTTGCCTAGTGACAATTACATGGCTTATGGCGATGTGAAATTATTCGTGCGTAAATAAAACTAGAGCTCCATGCAACAAAGATTCATGATTGACCGTCAAACACACTGCTAGTTTAAGTTAGGTTAAGTAGTGTGTAGGCTTATTGACCGATGAACACAGCAGTTTGGTCCCTTAAGAATTCACAGACATTTGAACATTTTTTGAAAAATTATTCAATTTTATGTTTTTGCACCGGTTGTATAAGTTTTATCTTAACTTTTATCGTCGCTTCCTGCTGTAATATTACGGTTGTGTATAGTGTAACATGTCGCTTTCAGCGTATTTGTTATCATCGTGGAGGCGGGATTCGAGAATGCACTAATGCTCACCAAGAAAAATTTTCAAGTATTCACATATCTGGTGAATGCTGTGTTGTCACTAGTCAGTTGCCTAGTTACAATTACGTGACTTATGGCAATGTGAAATTATTCGTGCGTAAATAAAACTAGAGCTCCATGCAACACAGATTCGTGATTGACCGTCAAACACAATTTCTGCATACGGCAACTTTATCTGAGCGTCGGAGTGGGAGATTTCCAGAAGACACGCCCGAGTCTCACTGAAGAGATACGGAGCTGCACTAGTACATCTTGCAGCCAACAGAGCGCGTTAGTGCTCGGTATTAGCTGGCTCGATGAGACGCCCCGCTTTTCACCATTCAATAATCAAGAAACAAGAATTTTATTCACCGTAGATCATTTTACAATGATATTGGCTTCGTCATACAAGATGTACTAGTACATACAGAATACTAAAATAAACTTCTGTCAATACATTATAGAATACATTTGAAGCATGGCAGTGTACCAAATTACAAAGGATAGCTTTTAAAAGTTAACGCAACAAGCTATCTTATAATCTAATATAATATGGTATTTTATTGTTTATAGTATAAACTTTGTAATTACACACGATTAACCACAACACAAAATAATATGTTTAACTACAGACAACTTTTAAATGCTTATATTCTCCTCATGGCCGGCCGCAGTGGCCGAGCGGTTAAAGGCGCTACAGTCTGGAACCGCACGACCGCTACGTCGCAGGTTCGAATCCTGCCTCGGGCATGGATGTGTGTGATGTCCTTAGGTTAGTTAGGTTTAAGTAGTTCTAAGTTCTAGGGGACTTATGACCACAGCAGTTGAGTCCCATAGTGCTCAGAGCCATTTGAACCATTTCTCCTCAGGCATCTCAAAGAATTCTTTAATGTCATAGAATGGATGATCTGACAGCCAGCTGTACCACTTAAATTTAAAAGAATTTGTATCCATAGACTGAACATGAACTGGCAGTTTATTGAACAGTTTGAGTGGGTTAACTTTGTGGGAATTTCCTGTTCTCGCTAATCTGTGGCGCGGTATATCTAGATCACCGTTAGCCCTGGTGTTGTGTTCGTGTATTTCCCTTCTGGCAATAAATTCTGAAAAATTATTTTTAATATAGGGTACAGACACATGGATGTATAAATTTATAATTGTAAGTATTCTGAGTCTGGAAAAAAAGGACGACAGTGCTCCCTATGACCTCTTTTACATATTATATGTATGACTTTTTTTTGTAATTTCAATACGTTTTTGATGTGAGGGGAGTGTCCCCATATAATCAGACCATATGAAATACGTGACTGGAATAGCCCAAAGTATGTCACCCTGAGGTACTCCAAGCTCACTACCTCCCTTAGTTTCAAGAGTAGGTATGCCACCCGAGGTATTTTTTCACATACATGATTGACATGTTCCTCCCAATATAGTTTTGAGTCAATGTGAATACCTAAGAGTTTTACCGACTTATTGCCTACCTCATTTGATGTTCCCATTAAAAGTTGTGTTTTGTCAGGGTTGCATAGGAGCTTATTGGCTGCAAACCAGTCCAGGGCCTTATCTAGTGTTTCTTTTGTTAGGTTATTCAGATCTGAAATGTTCTGATGTGTGGTAAGTAGTGTTGTATCGTCAGCATAACACACAACAGGGTGAGCTATATTTTTAGGTAAATAATTAATAGCGACAATGAAGAAGAAGGGTCCAAGGATAGACCCTTGTGGTACACCTGTGCTGATTTCCATGATGGAAGAATTTAAATTTCTGGCTGAGACGAATTGTTTTCGGTTACTTAAGTAAGAATTTATCACAGATAAAGTGCTCCCTCTCACCCCATAAAACTCTAGTTTCCCAGTAGTATGTCAACAGGAATGCAATCGAAAGCTTTGCTTAGGTCACATAATACCAGTGATACCATGTTATTATTTTCAAAAGCTGTTAAGGTTTGGTCAATGATTTCCAAGATGGCCCCTGTTGTGTTCTTCCTCTTTCGAAAGCCAAACTGATTGTTACATAGGATGTTGTGTTTTTCAAAGAAGTTGCTTATTTGTGAGTGTATCAGCGCCTCAAATACCTTTGAGAATATTGGAACAATGGAGACTGGTCTGTAGCTTTGGGGGAGATGTTTGTCTCCTTTTTTAAAAACTGGGACAACTTTTGATACCTTGAGTGCATCCCGAAAAACTCCAAATTCTACACATTTATTAAAAATATAAGCTAATGGTTTGGCGATTGAGTGTATTGTCACACGACGAAGCCGCCAAAAACATATCATCGGGGGATAAAAACGGATTTCAAATAAACAGTGAACAAAATGCTGCCATTTTTACTGCAACTCAAGCCCCCGTATCCGATGCACCAACACGAAATGCATATACAGGAGAGAGCATCGATTAACGTAAACAAGGGGGTTTTCGGATATCTGCTTATTCGGATAACCGATGATTTACGAAAATACATATTGCACTAGCATTCATAGGAACCTGAAACAAAGAAACAATTGTAACCAAAACTGTTGAGACATAAGCACTTTGTATCACATGTTTAAGAAAAACACAAAGAACTGACTAGCCTTGGTTTTGGAACTGACTAACCTTGATTTTTAAGTTCAAAATGATAATTAAAGTAGGCCGACAGCTTAAGAAAAGAAGTTAAAATTTTTTGTTCGTGAACTGAGACTCATATCTTCGCTGTAGATGTTTAAAGACAACATCTGGACAAGCATCACATTCTTGTTCTAACAGCTTCGTAGCCACCTCACAGCAGTGAAAAACTTCCTCACTGGACGGTCCTTCTGCAGGAGGGTCGTTATCGCTAAGCTAATCCTGGTCATCACGAGAGCTTTAGTCGTCGATGGCAGTGGCAATTATTTCGTCGTCACTCTACACGTGATAGCCAGGATCATCAACAACACATCCGAGTCTGTGTTAAATATTTTCCTCGTCGGAGCCATCAAATCTCGCAGATTCTTTAACCTCTCCAGTCGCTTCGGAAATAAATTGGCTTTCCAGTGAAGAAAGGAAGGAGCTTACTTCTTCCAAGCTTTGTGCAGTGTCTATATACGTGTTTTCTGCTACTTCATCTTTTTTCTTTGCAAGCAAGTTTAAAAATTTTCTTTTAGTATAACTAATTTTTAATGTCCGAATTGTTGTGTTTCCCTTCTATAAACATAATTAAATTAAATTTCCCTGCCACGTCTTTTTGTCTGAATGTGAAGGCTGGTCCCAGGAACTATCAGGTGATCAAAAAGTCAGTACAAATTTGAAAACTGAATAAATCACGGAATAATGTAGATAGAGAGGTACAAATTGACACACATGCTTGGATTGACATGGGGTTTATTAAGTTTTCAAATTTATGCTGACTTTTTGATCGCCCGGTACTTTAGGGATTCTGGTGCGGTTTATACTAACACACTCTAAGGCATAAAAAGAACAAAAAAAGAACGACGCACCACGAAAGAATTATCCGAATGTGCCGGAAATCGGTAGATGTGATGTACACCCTACCTTGGGCAGCGAGGCCGCCGAATCTCTCCCCAACTGACAACGTTTGGAGTATTATGGGTAGAGCCCTCCAACCATCTCGCGACATTGACGATCTAATGCGCCAGTGGGACACAATATTGCCCGATATCCCTCAGGAGGGCATCCAACAATTCTGTCAATCAATGCCAACGCGAATAACTGCTTGGATGAGGGCCAAAGATGGGTCAACCCGTTATTGACCTGCTCAGTTTGTGAAGCTCTTTCACATGAATAAATCATTCAATTTTTCTGAAATCGTAGTCATATTTTTGTCTGTACATGTACAAAACATCTAAAGATTTCCGTCCCATTCGGGTAATTCCTTCATGGTGCATAGTATGGCTCTTCGTTACTGTGTTGAAATGTAGAGAAACTGGCATAACCCCATAACATCGTATGTGCTATGTCTGAAATTACATTAAGTAGTAGAAATAACATTCTAGCAGTCTATACAGCATACAGTACTTGACAAGCTACTCGTTATTTGTTATTTATTTTTACTTAGTGCGTAGTAGTCTGATTCACGAGCAAGCTTTTTGTATTTACACTAGCGGATCAAAAGTATCCGGACACTTGGCTGAAAATGACTTACAAGTTCGTGGCGCCCTCCATCGGTAATGCTAGAATTCAGTAGGGTGTTGACCCACCCTTAGCCGTGATGACAGCTTCCACTCTCGCAAGCATACGTTCAATCAGGTGCTGGAAGGTTTCTTTGGGAATGGCAGCCCATTCTTCACGGAGTGCTGCACTGACGAGAGGTATCGATGTCGGTCGGTGAGGTCTGGCACAAAGTCAGCGTTTCAAAACATCCCAAAGGTGTTCTATAGAATTCAGTTCAGGACTCTATGCAGGCCACTCCAATACAGGGATGTTCTTGTCGTGAAACTTCTCCGCCACATGCCGTGCATTATGAACGGGTGCTCGAGAGCGTCGAAAGATGCAATCGGCATCCTCAAATTGCTCTTCAACAGTGAGAGGCAAGAAGGTACTTAAAACATCAATATAGGCCTGTTCTGTGATAGTGCCACGCTAAACAACGAGAGATGCAAACCCTCTATTAACAACACGATCACACCATAACACCACGGCCTCCGAATTTTACTGTTGGCACTACAAACACTGGCAGATGGCTTTCACCGGGCATTCGCCATACCCACACCCTGCCATCGGATCGCCACATTGTGTATCGTGATTCGTTACTTCACACAACATTTTCCCATTGTTCAATCGTCCAATGTTTATGCTCCTTACATCAAGCGAGGCGTCGTTTGTCATTTACCGGTGTGATGTGTGGCTTACGATCCAAGTTTTCTCACATCCTGCCCAACTGTCGTAGTATTTGCAGTGGATCCTGATGCAATTTGGAATTCTTATGGGATGGTCTGGATAGGTCTGCCTATTACACATTATGACCCTTTTCAACTGTCGGCGGGCTCAGTCAACAATGAGGTCGACCTGTATGCTTTTGTGCGGTTCGTGTCCTTTCGCGTTTCCACTCCACTATCACATCGGAAACAGTGGACCTAGGGATGTTTAGGAGTGTGGAAATCTCGCGTACAGACGTATAACACAAGTGATACCCAATCAACTGACCACGTTCCAAGTCCGTGAGTTCCACGGAGCGTCCCCTTCTGCCCTGTCACGATGTCTAATAACTACTGAGGTCGCTGATATGGAGTACCTAGTAGTAGGTGGCAGCACAATGCACTAATATGAAAACGTCTGTTTTTGGGGGTGTCCAGATACTTTTGATCACATAGCGTATAATCTATTACTGCTCACCAGACAAGCAATCCGGCCGTAGATTGTGCTACCCGCGCCGGCTTCGCACGGGTAGATAGTGCTACCCGTGCGACGCCGGCGCGGGTCGCTATTCTAGTACAGATTTAACTGTTTTGGGAAGTCCTTTCTGAAGGTATACGTCTGGAATGTAACCTTCTAAGGAAGTGAAACTTGGCCGACTAGAATTTCAGAGAAGAAGAGAATAGAAGCTTTTGAAATATGGTGCTACAAAAGAACCTGCAGATTAGAACAGCAGACCGGAGAACTGCTGAGGAGGTACTGAACCGTATTGGCTAGAAAATAAAGTAATGGCACAGATTGACTGAAAGAAGCGATCGGTTGACAGGAGGCATTCTGAGGCATCAACGAATTGTCAAATTGATATTGGTGTGTGTGTGTGTGTGTGTGTGTGTGTGTGTATGTGAAAGAGGGGAGGGGGGGGGGGGAGGTTAGAACTATGTAGGAGGACTGAGGTATGAAAGGAACAAGCAGGTTCAAATTGATGTATAAAGTAGCGTGGACTGCTGCTTCAAACGACTCTTCGGACTGAAGGCCACAACAACAACATTGCTTAAGTTATCTGGAGAGACAGGAAAAGAAACGAGTGGGTCCAGATTTGACGTCACTTATTTCCAGTAAGATGGAGGTAGAAGAATTATGGGTAAAGTTCAAGTAGATTGTAAATCGTGGGCTGGAGAAGTACGTGATTAGTAAGTGAATTAAAGGCGGAAAAGACCCAACATGGTTTAGCAACAACATTCGGAAAATGCTGAGGAAGTAAAAGTTGTAGCAATCTAGGCTAAAAAGAGAACGTGCAAATGATGACAAGGAAAGGTTAGTAGAGATTCGTGCGTCTATGAAAAGATGACCCGCGAAGCGTACAACTTCAGCCGTCATACCATAGCAAAATATCTGAGCGAGAACGCGAGGGAATTCTGTTTCTATGTAAAATCGCTAAGTGGGTTTAAGGCTTCTGTTCAGTCACTCGTTGACCAATCTGGTGTGGCAGTTGAAGAAAGCAAAACGAAAAACGAAGTTTTGAATTTCACTCTTAAGACATCGTTCACGCAGGAGAATTATACAAACATACCGTCGTTTGACCATCGACAGACTCCTTTTTGGACGACATAGTAATGGGCACTCATGGCGTTGAGAAACAACTGAAAGAGTTGAAAACAAATAAGTTACCATGTCTGGGTGGAATCCCAATCCTGTCTACAAAGACGACCCTACGGCATTAGTCCCTTACGTAGCTTGCATTTATCGCTAATTTTTCGCTCCGAACAAATTCCCAAGCGACTGAAAAAAAGTACATGTGACTCCTGTACATAAGATGGGTAAAATAAAGGAACCGCAAAATCACAGACCAGTATTCTTAACATCGGTTTGCTGCAGTATCCTTGAATATATTCTCAGTTCGAGTACAATACACTTTCTTGAGACCGGGGAGCTTATGTCCACGAAGACCATCGTTCTTGCGAATGTAAGCTTGCTCTTTTGTCACACGATATACTACGAACTATGGATGAAGAGCAACAGGTAGATTCCATATTTCTAGATCACCGGAACGTAATTGACATGGTTCCCCATTGCAGACTAAGGAAGGTTGTAAGTAGGCTGTTTAGGTTTTTTTTATTGGTAACGCCACCTCTGTATGAAAATCACTGGCTGTGCTGTGTGCAGTCTGTGGCTGCTTTGCATTGTTGTAATACTCGCCATTGTAGTGTTAGGCAGCTGGCTGTGAACAGCGCGTAGCGTTGCGCAGTTGGAGGTGAGCCGCCAGCAGTGGTGGATGTGGGGAGAGAGATGGCGGAGTTTTGTAATTTGTGATGAACTGCTATATATATTATGACTTTTGATGATATCAAGGTAAATACATTGTTTGTTCTCTATTAATATCTTTCATTTGCTAACTATCCCTATCAGTAGTTAGTGCCTTCCATAGTTTGAATCTTTTATTTAGCTGGCAGTAGTGGCGCTCGCTGTATTGCAGTAGCTTGAGCAGCGAAGATTTTTGTGAGGTAAGTGATTTGTGAAAGGTATAGTTTAATGTTAGTCAGGGCCATTCTTTTGTAGGGAATTTTGAAAGTCAGATTGCGTTGCCCTAACAAAATATTGTGTGTCAGTTTAAGCACAGTCATGTATAATTGTTCAAAGGGGACGTTTCATATGTCGACCCTTAGCTGAGGATGCCTCACTGGAATCTTCTGATTTTTTTTTTATAGTTTGTGTAATTAGTGTAGATTTTGTTTATTGCTAGCGCGTAATTGTAGAGAAAATCTCCTTTGTAGTTGCAGTCTTTCATTGTTGTACAGTAAAACAGTTGTGGCATGCATGTAGATTTGCACCAAGTATTTCGCAGCTGCAATTAACTAGATATTATTTTCAGTGCTATGTTAATGTGTTCTCTTATTTTTGATCTTCAAATTGTGTTTTTCTGTGTTGTCGTGTGAAATACTGTGACAATAATGGCGTGTGAAAAACGTAATACTAGGCTCCAAAGTAAACTGAGAAATGACAGTGAAAATGAAAGCAGTGTGTTAGCGCCACCGAGTAATGAATTAACTGATGTTCAAAGTAGTAATTTGGTAATTGTGCATATGGAAATGGAGCGGGCTGCAAACAATGGTGTAGGCAGTGAAACAGGTAGTGAACAGGGAAGCATTATCGATCGATCGGTCGGCAACAGCTCGCCTCAGGAATCCGAAATGACAGGACACAATTTCGCAAATACTGTAGATTCAGGTTTTGGGTCATCACCGTTTTCTCAAATAAGTCAGGACACATTTTCTGCTTGTCAAAATGTGAATGTTGCCGGTGCAAATGCACTGCCGAAAAGCGTAGAGAAACAGATTCCAGACACTAATACATTATTATTGCAATTAATGCAACAAATGGAACAAAATCAGAGACAAATGGGACAAAATCTTAAAAAGTTAGACACAGTGGAACAAAATCTTAAAAAGTTAGACACAATGGAACAACACCAGAGACAAACACAGCAACAGTTAGACACAATGGAACAAAATCAGAGACAAACACAGCAACAGCTTCAAAAGTTAGACTCATTGGAACAAACTCTTGAACAAACGCGTGAAGATTTAACTACTGAGTTACATAACATTGAATCGAAATGTCAAAAAGTCTGTAATGACGTAAAAACACAAATTTGTGAGCATTTTCAACCTATTTTTTCGCGGCATGAAAATGCATTACAGATTCACGAAGCAGCCATAAAAGAACTGCAAACTATTGTTCATGAAAATCATAAGACCTTGCAAGCTAAATTTGACTCAGTTGCATCTACCGATTCGGTTACGCAACTTGCAAAAACTCAGGAAAACTTAAAGGACACAGTAGATTCGATTTCAACACAAATGGACACTCTGAAACTTGGTTCAGAAAAACACATTGAGGAAATGTGTTCAATATCGAAGAAAGTAGCCGAACTTTCGGATCAGGTCACTAACTTATCTACGAAGGTAGATGATAATCTGAACGACACAAAACCGGTAGTCTTTAATGACACAGAAGAGTGCGAACAAATTAGGAAATTCAAACAAAATCAGAATCAAATTAATACGCAACACCAAAGAGAAATCCGGGAAGTACAAGATCAGCTGACTCAGGTAATACAAGAATTACGTATTTCAGAGGCCACTCGCGCTCCAATACGGGAAGAGGGACTTAGAAATACGGAACAACCACAAAATAATAACACAAGACACTTCGGAAATTATGAAAGAAATTGGCAATGTGCACCGAATTTTGAGATGGAACGGCCGACACGACCTAACAATGACCGATATGCGACTCGCCGACATGATGACTTTGACTATAAGCTGTTCATTACTACACGTAAATTCAAAACATTTAAGATTTCCGGCAACGACATTCATCCACAAGCATGGCTCCATCAATTCTCGCATTGTTTTCCTCCCAACTGGTCGTTAGAACACAGATTAAAATTTATGTGTGGCTACTTGGAGAATGAAGCAGCTGTAAGAATGCGATCGGTAATTCACGATTGCCACAGTGAAGGAGAGTTTTACCATGCCTTCCTCTCAGCATATTGGTCTCAAGCTACACAAGACCGTGTAAAACATTGCATCATGATGATGAAACACTTTGAACAATCTGAATTTTCCAGTCTTGTCAAATATTTTGAAGACATGTTGCATAAGAATCAATATCTTTCAAACCCATACAGCCCCTCAGAACTCATCCGCATTTGCTTACTCAAATTGCTATGTAAGTAGGCTGTTTAGGTTTTTTTTATTGGTAACGCCACCTCTGTATGAAAATCACTGGCTGTGCTGTGTGCAGTCTGTGGCTGCTTTGCATTGTTGTAATACTCGCCATTGTAGTGTTAGGCAGCTGGCTGTGAACAGCGCGTAGCGTTGCGCAGTTGGAGGTGAACCGCCAGCAGTGGTGGATGTGGGGAGAGAGATGGCGGAGTTTTGTAATTTGTGATGAACTGCTATATATATTATGACTTTTGATGATATCAAGGTAAATACATTGTTTGTTCTCTATTAATATCTTTCATTTGCTAACTATCCCTATCAGTAGTTAGTGCCTTCCATAGTTTGAATCTTTTATTTAGCTGGCAGTAGTGGCGCTCGCTGTATTGCAGTAGCTTGAGCAGCGAAGATTTTTGTGAGGTAAGTGATTTGTGAAAGGTATAGTTTAATGTTAGTCAGGGCCATTCTTTTGTAGGGAATTTTGAAAGTCAGATTGCGTTGCCCTAACAAAATATTGTGTGTCAGTTTAAGCACAGTCATGTATAATTGTTCAAAGGGGACGTTTCATATGTCGACCCTTAGCTGAGGATGCCTCACTGGAATCTTCTGATTTTTTTTTATAGTTTGTGTAATTAGTGTAGATTTTGTTTATTGCTAGCGCGTAATTGTAGAGAAAATCTCCTTTGTAGTTGCAGTCTTTCATTGTTGTACAGTAAAACAGTTGTGGCATGCATGTAGATTTGCACCAAGTATTTCGCAGCTGCAATTAACTAGATATTATTTTCAGTGCTATGTTAATGTGTTCTCTTATTTTTGATCTTCAAATTGTGTTTTTCTGTGTTGTCGTGTGAAATACTGTGACAATAATGGCGTGTGAAAAACGTAATACTAGGCTCCAAAGTAAACTGAGAAATGACAGTGAAAATGAAAGCAGTGTGTTAGCGCCACCGAGTAATGAATTAACTGATGTTCAAAGTAGTAATTTGGTAATTGTGCATATGGAAATGGAGCGGGCTGCAAACAATGGTGTAGGCAGTGAAACAGGTAGTGAACAGGGAAGCATTATCGATCGATCGGTCGGCAACAGCTCGCCTCAGGAATCCGAAATGACAGGACACAATTTCGCAAATACTGTAGATTCAGGTTTTGGGTCATCACCGTTTTCTCAAATAAGTCAAGACACATTTTCTGCTTGTCAAAATGTGAATGTTGCCGGTGCAAATGCACTGCCGAAAAGCGTAGAGAAACAGATTCCAGACACTAATACATTATTATTGCAATTAATGCAACAAATGGAACAAAATCAGAGACAAATGGGACAAAATCTTAAAAAGTTAGACACAGTGGAACAAAATCTTAAAAAGTTAGACACAATGGAACAACACCAGAGACAAACACAGCAACAGTTAGACACAATGGAACAAAATCAGAGACAAACACAGCAACAGCTTCAAAAGTTAGACTCATTGGAACAAACTCTTGAACAAACGCGTGAAGATTTAACTACTGAGTTACATAACATTGAATCGAAATGTCAAAAAGTCTGTAATGACGTAAAAACACAAATTTGTGAGCATTTTCAACCTATTTTTTCGCGGCATGAAAATGCATTACAGATTCACGAAGCAGCCATAAAAGAACTGCAAACTATTGTTCATGAAAATCATGAGACCTTGCAAGCTAAATTTGACTCAGTTGCATCTACCGATTCGGTTACGCAACTTGCAAAAACTCAGGAAAACTTAAAGGACACAGTAGATTCGATTTCAACACAAATGGACACTCTGAAACTTGGTTCAGAAAAACACATTGAGGAAATGTGTTCACTATCGAAGAAAGTAGCCGATCTTTCGGATCAGGTCACTAACTTATCTACGAAGGTAGATGATAATCTGAACGACACAAAACCGGTAGTCTTTAATGACACAGAAGAGTGCGAACAAATTAGGAAATTCAAACAAAATCAGAATCAAATTAATACGCAACACCAAAGAGAAATCCGGGAAGTACAAGATCAGCTGACTCAGGTAATACAAGAATTACGTATTTCAGAGGCCACTCGCGCTCCAATACGGGAAGAGGGACTTAGAAATACGGAACAACCACAAAATAATAACACAAGACACTTCGGAAATTATGAAAGAAATTGGCAATGTGCACCGAATTTTGAGATGGAACGGCCGACACGACCTAACAATGACCGATATGCGACTCGCCGACATGATGACTTTGACTATAAGCTGTTCATTACTACACGTAAATTCAAAACATTTAAGATTTCCGGCAACGACATTCATCCACAAGCATGGCTCCATCAATTCTCGCATTGTTTTCCTCCCAACTGGTCGTTAGAACACAGATTAAAATTTATGTGTGGCTACTTGGAGAATGAACCAGCTGTAAGAATGCGATCGGTAATTCACGATTGCCACAGTGAAGGAGAGTTTTACCATGCCTTCCTCTCAGCATATTGGTCTCAAGCTACACAAGACCGTGTAAAACATTGCATCATGATGATGAAACACTTTGAACAATCTGAATTTTCCAGTCTTGTCAAATATTTTGAAGACATGTTGCATAAGAATCAATATCTTTCAAACCCATACAGCCCCTCAGAACTCATCCGCATTTGCTTACTCAAATTGCTATGTAAGTAGGCTGTTTAGGTTTTTTTTATTGGTAACGCCACCTCTGTATGAAAATCACTGGCTGTGCTGTGTGCAGTCTGTGGCTGCTTTGCATTGTTGTAATACTCGCCATTGTAGTGTTAGGCAGCTGGCTGTGAACAGCGCGTAGCGTTGCGCAGTTGGAGGTGAGCCGCCAGCTTTGGTGGATGTGGGGAGAGAGATGGCAGAGTTTTGTAATTTGTGATGAACTGCTATATATATTATGACTTTTGATGATATCAAGGTAAATACATTGTTTGTTCTCTATTAATATCTTTCTTTTGCTAACTATCCCTATCAGTAGTTAGTGCCTTCCATAGTTTGAATCTTTTATTTAGCTGGCAGTAGTGGCGCTCGCTGTATTGCAGTAGCTTGAGCAGCGAAGATTTTTGTGAGGTAAGTGATTTGTGAAAGGTATAGTTTAATGTTAGTCAGGGCCATTCTTTTGTAGGGAATTTTGAAAGTCAGATTGCGTTGCGCTAACAAAATATTGTGTGTCAGTTTAAGCACAGTCATGTATAATTGTTCAAAGGGGACGTTTCAAGGTACGAACAAATGGAATATGTTCCCAGATATGTGAGTGGCTCGAGGACTTCTTAAGTATTAGAACCCAGTATGTTGTCCTCGATGCGAGTGTTCATCGGAGGCAAGTGTATCATCAGGAGTGCCCAGGAAAGTGTGGTAGGACAGATATTATTTTCTTTGTACATAATGACCTGGCAGACAGGATGGGCAGTAGTTTATGGTTGTTTGCTGATGATGCTGTGGTGTACGGTAATGTGTTGAAGTTAAGTGACTGTAGGAGGATAGAATATAACTCAGACAAAATTTCTAGTTTGTGTGATGAATGGCAGCTGGCTCGAAACGTAGATAAATTTAAGTTAATGCGGACAAGTAGAAAAAACAAACCCTTAATGTTCCGATACAGCAATATTAGCATCCTGCTTGATACAGTGAAAGCGTTTAAATATCTGGACGTAACGTTGCAAAGCGATATGAAATGGGAAGAGAATGTAAGGATTGTGGTAGGGAAGGCGAATGGTCGATTTCAGTTTATTGGGTGAATTTTGAGAAAGTGTCTTTCTTCTCCAAAGGAGGCCGCATATAGGATGCTAGTGCGACCTCTTCTTAAGACTCGAGAATTTGGGATCCGTAACAGTTTCGATTAAAGGAAGACATCGAAGCAATTCGAATGCGGGCTGCCAGATTTGTCACCAGTAGGGTCGAACAGCACCCAAGGTACTTCGCGAACCCGAATGGGAACCCCTGGAAGGAAGGCGACGTTCTTTTCGGGGAACATGTTCCGGCGTAACATCAAGCACCGGCACGTCGACCTGGAACGTAACAGCTGAGAAGGCCGTGAGACGACGTCAGGCCACAGAACTCTGACTAGGACGACACCATGACAGAAGCGGCACCTATACAAAGAGAATATAAGCGCCGCTCCAGCTAGCATCGGTCGCACTAGAAGAGCCGCACTAGAAAAGCCGCACTAAAAGACGAGCTATCAACCTAACTCTTTAATCGTGACTTGTGGTCTACATAAATTGCTTGCATGGAAATTGTATATATCGACGGACATTGTTTATTTGCGTTTGCTTTGCTACCCATCATTGTAAGAAGGCAAATTTAAGTATCGTCAATTCAATTTACTGTTAATAAACTCCATTAATATGATTTGCTTGAATGTTGTCCAGCTATCCGACAAAAAAGCTTCCTATACACCCAATATTACACGAGTGGGCAGGATCCCACAGAACAGTACTGAGAAAATTTAGATAAGCAGCATTTGAAGCTGACTGCCGAACGATTCTACTGCCGTCAACATACATTGCGCATAAGGGCCTCAAAGATAATATACGAGAAATTAGGGCTCATATGGAGGCATATAGACTGTCATTTTTCCCTCGATCCGTTTTTGAATGGAACAGGAAATGATATTACAAGTAGTGCTACGGGGTACCCTCCGCCACGCACCGTACGGTTGCTTGGGGAGTATGTATGTAGATGCAGATGTAAACAAACAAGAGTGGTAACGAAAAATTACATGAATGTGAACGGGACGTTTAGCAAAGATAGTGAATGGTAGAGAGGGCGGGTAGGTTCTTTACTGGATGCCATGAGAAACGAAAAGGGCGAGGTGGCGCTCCACTGGAAGATTGGCAGATAACCTTAGAAAATTGGCAATAGGCACATGGATGCGTAAAGAAGAAATTCGAAGGAGCTTTTAATCTGGTACAGCATGGCAACTATTTCACATTGATGACGCTGCACACACCTAAAGCCAAGAAGTACATTAAAAAATCTATTCGTTACTACAAATTATATATGCCAGATTTCATGAATGGGACGTAAACATCATAAAAATGTAAATGTCGTGTGACTAGGGCTTCCCGTCGGGCAGACCATTCGCCAGGTGCAAGTCTTTCGATTTGACGGCACTTCGGCGACTTGTGCGTCGATAGGGATGAAATGATGATGATTAGGGCAACACAACATCCAGTCCCTGAGCTGAGAAAATCTCCGACCCAGCCGGTAACCGAACCCGGGTCCTTAGGCTTGACATTCTATCGCACCGACCACTCAGCTACCGTGGGCGGACGTAAACATTATTACAACAGTTAACAAATACCCAGAGAGTAATTATCTCTGATGTAAACAACGAAAATGCGGAAAACCTTCTAGCACCGGCAGCTCGTTCCTAAGTTAACAGGAGAGGTGCATAGAACAACAGACATATCTTGCGCTGAGGTCAGTTTGCTGTAGGGGTGGGGAACAAACGGAGGGGTCCTGAAAACTGTAGACGCTCTTTGATAGTTAATATCTTTGTAACAAAATGTCATATCGTTGCAATTTTGCGTGGCAGCGAATTCCAATGTTTCCTCAACAAATTTTGGTGAGCTTTGTCGAGGAGATGGCAGTGCAACAGTGAAAGAAGTAAGACTGACGTTTGATCAACGGAAGGCCATGTTGAAGAGGTACTGAAAGTACGAAAGCAAGATGGAGGTACGACGGCAATGGTGTAATGTGTACGGAACTTAGCCTCCAACATATACAACAATTTTTATCGCATTCGGGATAAATTTGAAGCCGACAGTACTGTTCACGATGTGCATAAGGAAATCTCTAGCCGACCAGGAACATCAATTAGTCCAGCTTCCAGAGCTGCTATGTTGCAACATTTCACTGCCACCTCAAAAATCTGTGAAGCAGAGCGCACATGAAAGCGGCGTAAACCGATCAAGCGTACGACGAATTCTGAAGGATACAAAGCGGAAAGTGTACATTCCGAGAACACTGCACGCTTTGATCGAGGGCGACCCGGATCTTAGGATGGAATACTGCGAGTGTTTTGAAAGCATGCTTCGCGAGGATGAACGGCTTGCAGGAATGGTTATCTGATCTGACGAGGCGCAGTTCAAACTGAACGGTACTGTAAACCGCCACAACTGTATATACTGGGCTCATGAAAATCCTCACGTTAACAAGGATAAACATGTTAATCTACCGGGTGTTAACGTTTGGTGTGGTATTTCATCGCGCGGTCTGATTGGTCCATTCTTCTTTGAAGGTATTGTAACTGGTGAGATGTATCTTCATATGCCGCAAACATCGATTTTACCTGCCATTCGACAGGTGTTCGAAAATGAAAGATTTTACCTGCAACAATATGGCGCTCGGCTTCACTACCACAGTGACATCTGAGCGTACTTAGATGAAAATCTACCTGGACGATGGATAGGTAGAAGAGGAGCTGTGGAGTACCCACCACTGTCTCCAGACCTTACACTCCTTGGCTTCTACCTACGGGGGACCTTGGGCCATGAAAAATGAAGTTTATCAACAGAAGCCAGCTACACTGAAGGAGCTACGAGAAACCATCGAGGCGTCCTGTGCGGCTATCACATCGGCAACACTGACAGTCGTAGTTCGGTCAACATTTCAATCACATCGACATTGTTTGGCTGTTAATGGGGCCCATTTTGAACAGATAAAATAACCTTCCCCCGTGAAAGAATTATAGCGGTATGTCATTTTGTTCCATTAATACTGACTATCAAAGAGTATCTACATTTTTTCTGGACCCCTCTGTATTTTGTGCTCGCATGTAATGAATTTTTTTAGACCTAACGACTACTATGTACGTGCCGACATGGGTTTCACAAGTGCCCATCGTGTGAAACTAAGCGTTGCTTTGTTGTAGAAAACTGTAGACATCCAGGGCGATGCCATGATTCTCGATTTCTGGAGTGCCTTTGGTACAGAGGTGCGTCGTCGCCTAATAAACAAAACATGTGCATACCTAATATCGGATCAGGCATGCGACTTGATCAATGGCTTCGTAGTTAACACAAGCTCGTTCGTCCTTGTCAGTGGGGAGACCTCGTCAGGAGCCAAAGTAGTGTACGCTGAGAAACTGTGACACGGCCGTCACTTTCTATCACATATGTCCTCAACCTAGCAGGTAACGAGCTCTCTTTAGGCTACTCGCAGATGATGCAGTTGTGCACAGCGAGATCACAAAATTACTACGAAATGCAGGAACGCTGGAGATGATCAGCGTTTGGTGCAAATACTGACCACTACCTTTTAACTTAAATATAAAACACTCTTAAGTAGAAGAAAGGAACCGCAGTCACCAAAGAGACGAAGTAAGTATCCCAGAACTCGAATCAAGAACAGTTGCCGACATGAGTACCTTAGAAGTAGATATCTACGGAGTAGTAAAGCAACTTAAATCACTTAATAAAAGCAAGTCTCCCGCTCCAGACTGTATACCAATTGTGTTTCTTTCAGGGTATGCTGATGCAATAGCTCCATACTTAACAATCATATACAGTCGCTCGCTCAACGAAAGATAAGTACACAAAGACTGGAAACTTGTACACTTCACACCAATAACATCACACCAATATTCAAGGAAGATAGCAGGAGTATTCCACTAAATTACAGGCCCACATTATTAACTTCGATATGCTGCACTATTTCGCAACATGTATTGTGTTCGAACATTATGCATTACCTCTAAGAGAACGGTCTATTGACACACAGTCAACACGGATTTAGAAAAGATCGTTCATGTGAAACACAACTAGAACTTTACTTACACCAAGTGTTGAAGGCTTTTGACACTGTACTATACAAGCGTCTTGTAGTGAAATTGCGTGCTTATGGAATATTGTCTGTTATGTGACTGGATTCGCGATTTCCTGTTAGAGAGGTCGCAGTTCTTAGTAGCTGACGCAAAATCATCGAGTAAAATAGACGTTCTCCAACGTAGTGTTCAAGGACCCCTGCTGTTCCTTATCTATATAAACGATTCAGGAGCCAATCTTAGCAGCTGTCGTAGGTTGTCTGCAGATGATGCTGCCGTTTATCGTCTAGTAAAGTCACCAGAAGATCAAAACAGATTGCAAAAGATTTATAAGAGATATCTGTATGGTGCGAAAATTGGTAATTCACCGCAAACAATGAAGGATATCCACATAATATGAACCCGTTAAACTTTCGTTACACGATAAATCAGTCAAATCTAAAGGCCGTAAATTCAACTAAATACCTAGGAATTACAGTTACGAACAACTTAACTTGGAAGGAACACATAGAAAATGTTGTGGGGAAGGCAAACCAAAGACTGCGTTTTATTGGCAGAACACTTAGAAAATATAACAGATCCACTTAACTGACTGCCCCCACCACGCTTGTCCGTCCTCTTTTGGAGTAATGCCGCGCGATCTGGGATCCTTACCAGATAGGATTAGCGGAGTCTATCGAGAAAGTTAATGGAAGAGCAGTATGTTTTGTATTATCACGAAATAGATGAGAGACTATCACTGACATGATACAGGATTTGCGGTGGACATCATTAAAACAAAGACGTTTTTCATTGTGGCGGAATATTCTCACGAAATTTCAATCATCAATTTTCTCCTCCGAAAGCGAAAATATTTTGGTGACGCCGACCTGCATAGGGATAAACGATCATCCTAATAAAATAAGGGAAATCAGAACTGGCACGAAAAGATATAGGTGCTCGTTTTTTCCGCGCTCTGCACAAGATTGGAATAATAGAGAATTATTGTAACGGTGGTCCGATGAACTCTCTGCCAGGCACTTAAGTGTGATTTTCAGAGTATCCATGTAGATGTAGATGTAGATGTCACTTGATTATACGATCGGCAATCTATCATTGGCATCAGCATCAACTATCAGCTACCTAGGAGTATCTCTTCAGGGAGATTCAAGGTGGAAAGACCAAATGAAACTAGGTATGGGGGAAGGCAGAGCCCTCAGAGAGATTTATCAAAAGAACCTCAAGGAAGATTTAACTGCAAAAAATTAGTTTACAAAAACCTTTTTCGATAGATTTTAAAATATTGTTCGACTGCTTAGGACCTTAACAAATCTGGATTAAGGAAAGGAAAATTCAAAGGATGGTTAAGGGCTTCATTACCGATTTGTTCAGTTTCTCAATGGAGAGTCTAGAAATTCTCAAGAAGTCGCAATGGGAAGCAGGAAAAAACGAAGTGCGTTACGAAGAGTTTCACTCTCAAAAATCCGAATCTCCACCTTCCAGTCGGAGTCAGGAAACACATTACATCGTTCATCTTATATTTCACTTAATGATCAAGATGAAAAAATTAGAACTTTTCTAGAATGAGGTTGTGTCACAAAAGATTAAGCATGATTGACTTGGCAGACTCGGTGAGTACGTCTTTTATTTGTACGATGCCTCCAAGAAAGTACTGAATAGTATCCAAGTGGTAAACCGTACTGCCTCTCCAGTAACAAACCTGGTTCCTATTCTTAAGAATTTACGTTCACATCTCCACCCAAACGTAATAATTTTTTCTGTGGTTTCTACGAGTACAAATCACTGAAGGTGAGAACTATCTTAAAAGGCAAGTGCTTAACCCTATTCCCATTGCTGGCCCACTAAATGAAGGCTTGTTTTCTAGGGAACAGAAGAAAAAGGCCAATGAGAACAACCCTTGGACTCCCGAAATTCGTGTCTCAACACAAAAAATTCGTTGGATCGTAAAATCAACTTGCACAGCGGCACAGTGAAAAAAATCAGTAAACAGATGAACAAATACCATTACCAAACTTTACTTGGAAAAGAACAGGTTTATATGCTACGAAGCTCTTATTCTGTGCAGCAACACATTGTGGGAAACAATGACCGTACGCTTTTAAAAATCACACCGGATTCCGAATATACTGACAAACATATACAATACGTTCTCGGAATTCATCGACGCTATCAACAGGGATGGAATCCCACACAAAAAATCCAATGGGTTCCAGTTGAGGACTTGGGGGCCATGGAAATATTGGCGAGCCACAACCGAAACACTTCTTGTCGAAACGCTGTTTACTAGGACTTGTGTATCCAGTATGATGATAAAATTAGACGAGAACAGTTTATCACTTCGTAATTTACATCTGACTTCCAGTGTTTCAAATAAATGTAGCCTTAGACATTAAACTATAGTAACATTGGCATGACTGCACTTGTGTATACGTCGTACAGAGAAAACAATTGGTTTCTGAAACTATGTCTGTCACTATAGGAATATTTGCTTGTTCTGTTGTCCTCCACTCGCCCCTACCGTTTGTAGCTATGATAGAGCCCTCCCTATCGGCGAGATGACTGTAATACAGTGCAGGTGATGGGGAATGGAAAAATGGTTCAAATGGTTCTGAGCACTATGGGACTTAAATTCTGAGGTCATCAGTCCCCTAGAACTTAGAACTACTTAAACCTAACTAACCTAAGGACATCACACACATCCATGCCCGAAGCAGGATTCGAACCTGCGACCGTAGCGGTCGCGCGGTTCCGGACTGAAGCGCCTAGAACCGATCGGCCACTCCGGCCGGCGGGTAATGGAAACGGTGATCGTAGAAACACTTTGTGTCCTATGAAAACGAAACAAACTTTTTGGCGAGACCTACATAAGCTAGGTCGTGGTGCAATCACACACCTATCAGCCATTTTTTCTTAGACGGTGACAGATTTGCAGTTACCATCTCAGTGGCTTGAACTTTGTAACTTTCAACACCTACACAGGAACAAGAACTCCTTATATATTTAAAGATGGACATACCTTGGGAAAGCTATACTTCTGTTGTCACCCTACAGAAGCTGATGGTTAATACACTCCTGGTAATTGAAATAAGAACACAGTGAATTCATTGTCCCAGGAAGGGGAAACTTTATTGACACATTCCTGGGGTCAGATATATCACATGATCACACTGACAGAACCACAGGCACATAGACAGAGGCAACAGAGCATGCACAATGTCGGCACTAGTACAGTGTATATCCACCTTTCGCAGCAATGCAGGCTGCTATTCTCCCATGGAGACGATCGTAGAGATGCTGGATGTAGTCCTGTGGAACGGCTTGCCATGCCATTTCCACCTGGCGCCTCAGTTGGACCAGCGTTCGTGCTGGACGTGCAGACCGCGTGAGACGACGCTTCATCCAGTCCCAAACATGCTCAATGGGGGACAGATCCGGAGATCTTGCTGGCCAGGGTAGTTGACTTACACCTTCTAGAGCACGTTGGGTGGCACGGGATACATGCGGACGTGCATTGTCCTGTTGGAACAGCAAGTTCCCTTGCCGGTCTAGGAATGGTAGAACGATGGGTTCGATGACGGTTTGGATGTACCGTGCACTATTCAGTGTCCCCTCGACGATCACCAGTGGTGTACGGCCAGTGTAGGAGATCGCTCCCCACACCATGATGCCGGGTGTTGGCCCTGTGTGCCTCGGTCGTATGCGGTCCTGATTGTGGCGCTCACCTGCACGGCGCCAAACACGCATACGACCATCATTGGCACCAAGGGAGAAGCGACTCTCATCGCTAAAGACGAAACGTCTCCATTCGTCCCTCCATTCACGCCTGTCGCGACACCACTGGAGGCGGGCTGCACGATGTTGGGGCGTGAGCGGAAGACGGCCTAACGGTGTGCGGGACCGTAGCCCAGCTTCATGGAGACGGTTGCGAATGGTCCTCGCCGATACCCCAGGAGCAACAGTGTTCCTAATTTTCTGGGAAGTGGCGGTGCGGTCCCCTACGGCACTGCGTAGGATCCTACGGTCTTGGCGTGCATCCGTGCGTCGCTGCGGTCCGGTCCCAGGTCGACGGGCACGTGCACCTTCCGCCGACCACTGGCGACAACATCGATGTACTGTGGAGACCTCACGCCCCACGTGTTGAGCAATTCGGCGGTACGTCCACCCGGCCTCCCGCATGCCCACTATACGCCCTCGCTCAAAGTCCGTCAACTGCACATACGGTTCACGTCCACGCTGTCGCGGAATGCTACCAGTGTTAAAGACTGCGATGGAGCTCCGTATGCCACGGCAAACTGGCTGACACTGACGGCGGCGGTGCACAAATGCTGCGCAGCTAGCGCCATTCGACGGCCAACACCGCGGTTCCTGGTGTGTTCGCTGTGCCGTGCGTGTGATCATTGCTTGTACAGCCCTCTCGCAGTGTCCGGAGCAAGTATGGTGGGCCTGACACACCGGTGTCAATGTGTTCTTTTTTCCATTTCCAGGAGTGTATTTACTCATTCTTTTCTGTATATGGCAGCAACGGAAACACATTTCATCAAATAGGAAGCTAGTTATCGCTATCGTTACCTGTGAACTTCTAGTACTGAGTATCGATGCCTAGAAGTTATCTGCTTCAAGATTCTCTTAACCTTCACTGAACCGCACACACACACACACACACACACCTCACACACCTCACACCATTTTACGTGTATGAAGCACGATATTTGTCGTTGTATGCTTTCCTTAACGAATGTTCGTTTCATTAACCGTCTGATTTAAAAAGGTGCGTGACACAATTTGTATGAAGCTATAAGTAGAACTATTTGGGACTGAAGATAAGAAAACGCAACGCTACGAAAGCTAAGAATAAAGATAAACAATAATGTTGTAGTTTATAAGAAAATCTACTCTTTTGTTTCATTCTGATCCTATGGCGTAGAAAATTTCAAATTAATTCAGATTGCAACCAACCGCCACAGAAATGTGGGGGCATATCGATGAAATAATTAAAAGCACATACTAAAAAGCACAGTTCGATAGTTTTCCAAAACACTTTCTGAAGGACACCACCCACTCAACTGCAGAATGAAAGATTCTGTCTGCGAGCTAAATTCGTTTATTGTTTCTGGGATTACTATCATTACAAAGAAAAAAGGATTTCCCCAATAATAACATTTGAAATACAAGCATACTAGACAATATTATTTATCCCGAAAAGCTGTACAGGAGACGGAAAAGTCATAGGAGGAAACAAATATTGAATACAAACCATGTATTTCTTACACAACATTATGGTCGTAACAGTTGACATTTTAGCGAAAAGAACCCGCTTCCGACGTAATACTGACCTACTCCTTCACGCTCTCAACAGCAAGCATCTTTCTAGTTTGAGGGAAAAACATTTCGGTGATTCTAATTTAAAGAGAATTCTGTGTTTCCCATGTAAGTCGTTGAATACTATCCCAATATACTAGTCAAGATTTAATTTCCTGGAAGCAATGTAAGCGCTCCATGAGGATGGATGTCAGTCCTGAAATTCGCAGAAAGCGTTTTTCTACTTATAGCTTTAGGAGATAGCTTTTATTTTCCGATAATCGTATGCCAACAAAAAATTTAAATTAGGTCACTATATTATCTTCAGCAAGAGCATTTGCGCGCCCTTTGCTAATCCGAATCCCACCAGCCAGCGGGAGGAATGCAGATATTTTTCGTCGCCGATTTGCTAAAACTTATAAAGCTGTCCTATGTATTGAACGTTTACGGTAGTATCTGAATAGTAACACCAATACAGTACTGCCATTTCCTGAAAGCTGGCCACCAAGTTTTCTACTGTTTCTAAATAATTTTCGTTACATCGTCTCTCTGGAGAACCACTTTTAAGTGAGTTTATTTCAAAATATATAATTATCTAGGGTTATAGATACATACAAAGACACTAGATTCTAAAATCACGTTCAGAAACATGGTGCGAGTAATAAACATAATATTTGTGCGAACACTGAACTCTACTACTCGGCTTCCTGTTTCTTTACCATACGTCTGTTGTTCTTCTTCTCGTCATGAAATGTCGTTAGCCATCTCCGGTTTCATTCATGTGGGGCACTCCGCATCTCACATTCCGTTACAAAACCTACATCTGATTGCATACTTTTCCAACAGCGACACGAGGTGGCCTTGCAGCTGGTAAACTATTAAGGTAAAGGACTGAGTTCGGGTAATGACTTCTGCTACATATATACACCCCAGATACCCTGACAAGTCGTCAGTTTCTCATTTTCGAGGCAGCAGGAGATCACATAGACATCATGAAAGCGATTTTCGTAAGTATCACGTACCGGCACGTTTAGCGCTTTTATGCAGCGACATTTCGTTGCATGTCACCTGCTGCTAAGGCTAATATTCGGTTGAAAAACGAATACCAGCTGTCTACACGTAGTGGTAACTTATTAAGTCATAGCTTTCTTCAGCGCTGCTCGCAAAATAAACGATATGTTTTTTTTTTTTTCATTTATTCATGCATTTGTGTCATCAGTTTTCTGACTGGTCTGATGCTCCCCGCCACAAATTCTCTTGTGCGAACCGTTTCATCTCAGAGTAGTGTTTGCAACCTATGTCCCCAATTATCTTCTGGATGTATTCCAATCTCTGTCTTTATCTACAGTTTTTACCCTCTATAAAAATGTTCAAATGTGCGTGAAATCTTATGTGACTTAACTGCTAAGGTCATCAGCCCCTAAAGCTTACACGCTACTTAATCTAAATTATCCTAAGGACAACACGCACACCCATGCCCGAGGGAGGACTCGAACCTCCTCCGGGACCAGCCGCACAGTCCATGACTGCGGCGCCTAAGACCGCTCGGTTAATCCCGAGCGGCTTACCCTCTTTAGCTCCCTCTAGTACAATGGAGGTTTTTCCCTGATGCCTTAACATATTACCTATAATTATGTTCCTTCTTCTTGTCAGTGTTGGCTACATGTTCATTTCCTCTCCGATTCTTCACAGAACCTCCTCATTTCCTACCTTATCAGTCCACCACACCTCAAATGTTTCGATTCTCTTCTGTTCCGATTTTCCCACAGTCCATGTTTCACTACAGTACAATGCTGTGCTCTAAGCGTACATTCTCAGAAATTTCTTGATCTCAGAATAACTACTGCACCCTACATTCTTCTGAAAGCTCGCTCTATTCATCTCTTGGTCTCCCTCTTCAATTCACCTCCCTCCCCCCACCTCCCATCAGTACTAAATTGGTGACCTTTTATAAATACTTTCGGAAATGGCTTCGTAACATTTAAATCTATATACGATATTAACAAATTTCTCTTCTTCAGAAATGCTTTATTTGCCACTGACAGCCTATATTTTATATCCTGCTTATTCCACCGTCATCAGTTAATTTGCTGCCCAAATAGCAACATTCAACTACTACTTTAAGTGTATTTTTTCCTAATCTAATTTTCTCAGCGTCACCTAATTAATTCGACTGCATACCATTATCTTTGTTTTACTTTTGTTGATGTTCATTTTACATCCTCCTTTAAAGACATTTTTCATTCCGTTCAACTGCTCTTCCATGTTCTTTGCTGTGTCTGACAGAATGATAATGTCTTCCTAACTTTAACTGCACATCCAAATTTTCTTTGGTTTCTTTTACTGCTTGCTCAATGTACAGATTGAATAACATCGGGGACACGCTACAACCCCATCTCTCTACCTTCTCAACCACTGCTTCCCTTTCATACATCTCGACTCTTGTAATTGCCTTCTGGTTTCTGAAAAAGGTGTAAACAGCATTTCTCTGCCTGTATTGTACCCCTACCACCTTCAGAATTTCAAAGAGAGTGTTCCAGTTAACATTGTGAAAAGCTTGTAAGTTGTTTAGCCAGCATAATAAAAATTCAAATAAAATATAACTTGAATGGTATAACCTGTCAAACTGATGAACAGAACAGCCAAAACTCAGGTTGGTCACACATTGTTAAAATGCAGTCTGCTGACCCGATATGCAATAAAACAGAAGCGCAATTAAAAAGTGGTCGCCATACGAAGGAAGCTAACGTCTCATATGACATATTTTACTACGTTACTGGACTTTAAAATAAGCACCATGACACAAATATTTCTTGAATAGTCGTGAGATAATGGATAATAGCAGACAAGGCTACCTACAGCGACGCCTCATGACCACCTGGTCGGACGTGAAACTGAGGGGAAGGCTGTGCTCTGTGTGTCGTAGAAATGTAAGTAATCTTCGTTCTTCTGCAAAGGTGAGGTAGTATTTGAATGAATGGGAGGAAGGGGAAAAGGATTACTGTTTCTTTATTCTGTGTGCAGGGTTCTTAGGAAAATCATATTTACATGTCTCTTAGCACCTAAATAACTAATAGAGTCATAATTATGTATTGTTGCCTTCATCTATCATCACCTTCACTACCTTGTCGCGACATACACGTAGTAGGGGACAATACCATGGTTGACTCTTTTGGGAACATACGGTGTCAGAATTTTTAACTGCAATCCATAGAGTGACGCACGGCGCCTTTCTTGCAGCATCTGCCGCTGGATTTGGATGACCTTCTCCATCACTTTTCACACATATTAAACGAACTTACGACGAAATGCGCAACTCTTCTTCGCGTCCTCTCTATTTCCTCTTTCAGTCTGAGACAGACGAGCAAGATTCAAGGTTTTTTTTTTTTTTTTTTTTTTTTTTTTTTTTTTTTTTTTTTTTTTTTTTTTTTTTTTTTCAAACCGATTCGATGCGGCCTGCCACGAATTCCTCCCTTGCGCTAACGTTTTCAGTTCAGAGTACCACCATCTCAGCACGCCTCCCTTCCTTCCCCTAAAGTTTTCATCCCCTACATGTCTCCCTCTAATACCATGAATGTCATTCTCTGATGTCTCGACATTGGTTCTGTCGTCCTGTCCCTTCTATTTCTCAGTGTTATCCACATGTTCCTTTTGTTCGTCGATTCTGTGAAGAACCTGATGATTGCTTATCTTACCAGTACACCTAATTTTCAACACCATTCTGCAGCACCACATCTCAAGCCCTTCGTTGTCAATGAATCACTACTATAAAATTCTGCGCTCAAAAAGTACTCAGAAATTGATTTATCAGATTACGGCCGATGTTTTACACTAGCAGACTTCGGTTGGTCTGGAATGCTCTCTTTACCTGTGCTATCTGTGTTTTATGTCCTCCTTCCTTCCATAGTAGTGTGTTTTTTGGGTACCAAATAGCAGAATCCCTTAAGTTCGTCTACTTCCCGGTCGTCAGTTTGGTTGCTAAGGTTATTGCTTATCTCATTTCTCCTATTACTCATTACTTTCGTCTTTTTAGGGTTTCGTTCCTCAATGTGTAAAAACGGAACGATTATAGCAGCGCTTTGTTATCCGCCTGACTGCCCGACTGCTAAGAACCATTTTTCTCAGGAACTGGTAGACGTATCAAGTTCAAATTTTTATCACATGTTAAGGTTCTCTGGTCCCTTGGCAATGTAAGAATTTTAAGCTTCTATGTCAATTCAGTCAAAAGATATGGTTATTTATGTCACATATTTTAATAATCGGAAACTCACTCATTAAAACCTATATGGTACTTCGCGTTGACCTAGCACCATGCAATTTGGCAAGAAGCAGCGTGAAGACACAAGTAAAGGAAAAAGTTTAAAAATTGTTAATTTATAATTATACAACATGAACAAATATTTTTTATCATTTTTATCCGTCTGTTTGTGTTTCTGTCCGTATCTTGTGACATCTTTTTCTCGTGACAGATTTACGTGTCAGATTCAAATTTAGGTTACTTAGTAAGGTCTTTAATTTCTTGGCGGTGTAAAAAAAATTAAGTTTCCAAGTCAATGCAATCAAGAGCTTCGGCCATTTATATAACATGTATTTCGATACTGGCAAACTCACTCATCAAAGCCTATAGTGTACTTCCCGTTGACGCAGAATCATGAAATTCGGCAAGATGCAAGGTGTCGCGGTACAATTAAAGTAAAATAATACGGAATTTGTTAAATTGTAAGTACATCACAAAAAATATCTTTATGCTATCAGAAATTATATTAATTCATCATCCGTCAAAAGCACAAGAGACGAACATTACTGCACGCAAACGTAAAATGTACGTTGTAGTCATGTTTTAGTCAGAAAATTAAAAATATTTTATTTAATCAGACTGAAGTTCCCTGCTAGCTTCTTTCTCCATGTTCAGGATAGCCTGAGGAACTGCTTTAGAGATTTTGAGTCGGTCTTGGAATTTCCGGAACCGATATCTTGCCAGTATCTATATCGAAAAGATGAAAAATCATTGAGTTTGCACAGAACCCTCAATGCACGAGTCCTTTTCGCACCAGATCAGTTTTTTCAGTTTACTCTCAATCCTTATTCTCTAGATCGTCCATTCCGTTCAACACGTTGTGTAATTCTTCTTCACTTTTACTGAGGACAGCAATCTCATGCGCGAATATTATCGCTGACATCCTTTCATCCTGAATTTTAATTCCATTTCTATAATCCGTTTCTTCTATTTCGGTCATAGCTTCTTCGGTGTATACACCGAACGTTAGAGCTGAATGACTACATCGCTGTCTTACACCATTTTTAATGCGAGCAATTCTTTCTTATTCTTCCCTCTTGGTACTTGTACTTATTATATGTTAGCCGTCTTTCCCTATAACTTACACCTATTTTTCTCAGAATTTCGAACATTTTGGACCATTTTGCAATCTCGAACGCATTTTCAGGTCGATGCTATGAACGTGTCTTCATTTTTCCTTAGTCTCACTTCCTTTTGTCAGTCGCAACGTCAGACTTGCTCCTCTGGTGCTCCTGCCTCTCCGAAAGCCAAACTCATCGTCATCTCACACTTCCTCAATTTTTTTCCGTTCCTCTGTATATTATTCTTGTCAGCAGTTTGGATGCATGAGCTGTTAAGCTGATTGTGAGCTAGCTCTCGCACTTACCCGCCTTTGCTATCTTTCGGATTGTGTGGATGATATTTTTCCAAAGGTCTGTTGCCATGTCTGCGAAGTCATAGATTCTGCGCGCAGGTTTAATAGTAACTCGGTTGCCACTACCCCCGCTCTCCCCCCCTCCCCCCTCCTTACCCAATATGATTTCAGAGATACCGAAGGAATTTTATCTATCCCTTATGCCTTATTTGATCGTAAGGCTTACAAAGCTCTATAAAGTTCTGACTCTAATACTGGCTTTCCTACGCTTTCCATATTGATTCCTATTCATTCCTCAACGACGTCATGAAACACTGGAATTGCTGTTGCACTCTTAATGCTGACTCCCTTGCTTTTATTTTCTCCGAAGGTTGTTTTGACTTTCCCAGATGCTGCATCAGTCCCTCGACGACAATTTCTTTTTAGGTTTCTTCGTATTTTTCGTGCAGCCATTTCGCCTTAACTTCCCTGCACTTCCTTATTAATTCATTTCTAAGTGACTTCTATTTCTATATGCCTGTATTTCCCCGAACACTTTTTGCGCTTTCTTCTTTGGTTGATCAGTTGAAGTATTTGAAGAGTGGAAACAGAAAACATTCCAAGTGCCGAATATGGCGTTTTTGAGGAGATAGAAAAAACACTGTATCTCTGTTTGTAGGAAACTGATATTTATCTAAAAAACTGAGAATATATTCTGATACCACAGAATTATTCAGCTCACCGCATCACCACGAAAAACAATGCGACGAATTACAAAATAAATACGTTATTAAGAACTTTCTAAGTGCCGTACCAGGAGACTGACTGGTTCCAAGTGCCATAGAAAGTTTATACAACTTGTTTCTTGGAAACAAGAAAGCAGCAGTCAGCCATTGTTAGTAATGTTTTGTATTTACAGAAATAGCGCCGTTGCCGGTTTCGAGGCGGCAGGTTCATCTTCAGGCTGGTCACGTTTATCACATTTGTTGTTGTTTACATTAGTTGTTGGCTGTTTTTCAACAGTTAATGTAAACAACAACAAATGTGATATAAACGTGACCAGCTATCTGAAGATGAACCTGTTGCCTCGAAACTGGTTACGGCGCTATTTGTATAAATTACTAACAGTGGCTGGTTGCTGTTTTCTTCTATGCAAGAATCATGGTCTCAAAAATGTCAGTCTTCATCTACACCTTATTGATTACTCTGCTATTCACAATAAAGTGCCTGGTAGGGGGTTCAGTGAACCACGTTCAAGCTGTCTCTCTATCGTTCCCCTCTCGAACGGCGCGCGGGAAAAATGAGCATTTAAATTTTTCTGTGCGAGCCCTGAGTTCTCTTATTTTATGGTGATGATCATTTCTCCCTATGTAGGTGAGTGCCAACAGAATGTTTTCGCAATCGGAGGAGAAAACTGCTGATTGAAATTTCATGAGATGATCCCGTCGCAGCGAAAAACGCCTTTGTTTTAATGATTGCCACTCCAATTAGCGTACCATGTCTGTGACACCATCTCCCATATTTCGCGATAGTACAAAACGAGCCGCCCTTCTTTGTACTTTTTCGATGTCATCCGCCAGTCCCACCTGATGCGGATCCCACACCACACAGCAACACTCTAGAATAGGGCGGACAAGCGAGGTGTAAGCAGTCTTTTTAGTAGACCTGTTGCACCTTCGAAGTGTTCTGCCAATGAATCGCAGTCTTTGGTTTGCTCTACCCACAACATTATCTATGTGATAGTTCCAATTTAAGTTATTTTTAATTGTAATCCCTAGGTATTTCGTTGAATCTACAGCCTAAAGAGTTGTGTGACTTATCGTGTAATCGAAATTTAGCGGGTTTCTTTTAGTAATCATGTGAATATCTTCAGTGTTTCCATTATTCAGGGTCAACTACTACTTTTCGCACGATATAGATATCTTATCTAACTCATTTTGGAATTCTTTTTGGTCATATGATGACTTTACAAGACGGTAAATGACAGCATCATCTGCAAACAGTCTAAGACGGCTACTGAGATATTCTATGTCTTTAATGTAGATCAGGAACAATAGAGGACCTATAACACTTCATTGGGGAAAGCTGGATATTACTTCTGCTTTACTCGATGACTTTCCATCTATTACTACGAACTGTGACCTTTCTGAGAGGAAATCACTAATCCAGTCGCACAACTGAGGCGATAATCCATAGGCACACAGTTTGGTTAGAAGACGGTTGTGAGGAACAGTGTCGAAAGGCTTCTGGAAATCTAAAGATATGGAATCAGTTTGAAATCCCCTGTCGATGGTACTCATTACTTCATGAGTATTAAGAGCTAGTTGTGTTTGGCAAGAACGATATTTTCTGAATCCGTGCTATGTGTCGATAAATCGTTTTCTTCGAGGTAATTCATAATGTTCTAACACAGTATATGTTCCAAAACCCTACTGCAAATCGACGTTAGTGATATGGGCCTGTAATTCACCGGATTACTCCTATTTCCCTTTTTTGGTATTAGTATGACTTGAGCAATTTTCCAGTCTTTAAGTACGGAACTTTCTGTGAGCGAGCGGTTGTATATAATTGCTAAATATGGACCTATTGTATCAGCATACTCTGAAAAGAAGCTGACTGGTATACAATCTGGACCGGAGGCTTTGCCTTTATCCGGTCTTGCCTTTATTAAGTGATTTAAGCTGCTTTGTGACGCCGAGCATATCTACTTCTATGTTTCTCATCTTGGCAATTGTTCTTGATTGGAATTCGGGAATATTTACTTCGTCTTCTTGGGTGAAGGAGTTTAATAACTTGTGTTTTGTGTTCGACAAAACGGAAAAAAGAAATTTTTTGTTCAAAAAAATGTTTCAAATGGCTCTGAGCACAATGCGACTTAACTTCTGAGGTTATCAGTCGCCTAGAACTTAGAACTAATTAAACCTAACTAACCTAAGGACATCACACACATCCATGGCCGAGGCAGGATTCAAACCTGCGACCGTAGCGGTCGTTCGGCTCCAGACTGTAGCGCCTAGAACCGCACTGCCACTCCAGCCGGCAAATGTTTGTTCCAGATGTCATTAATACTGAGGAACTACTTTTCATTTATGAAAAGGCAGGCACATAAATACAGTATTAGATTTTTAATTAGTGGAACTGCACTCAAGCAAAATCATTTCCACTTTTTTTTAAATTTTGGAACTCCAGGGGGAAGTATAGCTTGGCACAAAGATCATGCGCCATCTGCTAACGTATGTTTGAAAGTCTTTCTCAGTGGTATGGCGGCTGGATCAGGTTCAGGCAGATGCAACAGAGTATCAAGAACACAATAGCAAGGAAAATGGGTTTGTGACTAAATGACACTTACAAAACTTTCCATTTCCACCTTTCATTTCTCTTTGTGCCTATATTTGTCTGTCCAACTTCTGTGATATATTATCGCAGTGTATTGTATACAACCCCAGAGAATTTCAAAAGCATCTCATATTCTTCAGCATCCCATTTCTTTGCGTACTGATTATTTCGAACGAATCTCTTAAACTTCAATTTACTCTTCATCATGACTAAATTGTGATCCAAGTCTTTGTCTGCTCCTGCGTACTCCTTACAATCCAATCGACATCTCTCTCTGACCTTTATGTAATCCAGCTTGAATCTTAGTGTGTCTCCACGCCTCTTGCTAGTATACCTCCTCTTCTTGTGATTTTTGAACAGTGTATTGACTATTATTCACAGATATTTAATGCGTGAGATTGCTTCCATTGTAAGGAACTTACTGTCGACCACGTTGTATAAGGGGCGTCAAAAAGTTTCCGTTTCTGGACAGCTTATATGCAGCTCAGGGTGACTCTGATGCGGGTATACAAGCACCGATATGTAGGCAAGAGGTTATTGTGACCTTCGAACGTAAGCTTTTTGATCGCCCCTTATAACTAGACCAGAGCGCTAGATCGCAGTGGAGAACAAAAGCGACGGGAGTCGACTGAGTCCTTTTCAAATAAGCTTCCCACCATTTGCCACAAGCACTTTGGACAACCATAGAAAACCTTAACCTGGATGGCCGGTCGGGGAACTGAACCGTTGTCCTCCCGAATGCAAGTCCTGTATCTGACCACTTTGTCGCCTCGCTCGATTACCATACGTAGTAGGTAAATATAGTAAAAGTGAGAAACGCTTTGTTGGTGCGTTCCCAAATCCTGCAACTTTCTAGTTTTTTAGTTCATTTGGATTAAAACTGGGCACAGAATTTGTGAATCGACCGTATCACGTGATACCGTGATTTTTATTCAGGAGTTTTTGAAACTTCCAGGCTAGTAAAAACTACATAAAAAAACAAGGATTCGAACCCAGACCTTTCACTTTCACAGGCATGAGGTCATCGACTGAGCCATACCCAAGGTTTTGTTTCCGAATGAGTCTTTCGCTCTGCAGCTGAGTATCAGTTGTTACGAAACATACTGACAGATTAAAATCTTGCACTTTTATTTTCATACTAACTGAATACCCAGTGTTGTCTGGGCATTTACTTATTTCAGTCTTTTAAAAGAAAGAGGAAAAAGAACTGTGTTTATAGCGTAATGACAAACAAATTTTATTTACATGTATTCGTGAAAAAGAATAAAAAGTAATAAAACATTCAAACACACACACAAATATTATATATGATTTCACGGTGTAACAGGTATAAGCGCAAGTTTTTTATATGTGCTACGTTAATATGTACACACATCAGTGTGCAGGCTGTTTGCTATTTTCTTCGAACGGTCTATCCACAAACATGTCACAAACTTTGCGACCTGAGGTTTCCTTCATGGTCGCAACTGCACCACTAAGTCGACTCGTCTTTCAGTATAGACTAACCGTCCTGCGCCACGCATCCACACTGCAACCCCATTGTATCCTTTATGTACAGGGGGTAGTTCAGGTATTTTTGTAGGTGACAGTGGACGATGTACCGAACAATATTACATCAGTATTTACTTCATTTGCAGACTAATAATTATAGCTATTAGGAGTAATATGTTTTCAGGCTGGTTGGTACCTTACAGTGCATTTGGCAAGAGCAAACTATTAATGCTCATTTTCCCCTGGGCAGCAGGTCAGCTGTTGCAGTGTGGATGCGTGGATGCAGATTGGTTAGTCTATATTGACAGGCATAGTCGACTTAGTGATGCAGAAAGCAATTCACTCGAACATAGTACATAATAGCACATCTGTTTACATACGCTGGACATATTCTAAACAGTGTACTGTTTGCAATAGGTCTAGCACATGTAAACAGATGTGCTACTATGCACCATGTTTGTGTGATGTAACAAGCATCTGTAAGAACTATATATACGGACATGGCCTTTTGCACAAGGTGACAAGCTTTTTATAATGTGCTGATTTTTATCCACTTGACATTTTGGCCTGAATTTCAATGTAAAATGAACACGTATTACAACTAAAAGATCTTTAAGACCTGAAGATGACGGCATAGTCTGTTGAAACAGGTTGTCTTAAATAAAGAAATTATTTTATGCGATCTTGGCTGTTGAATGGTTTTTAGCAATTAAACCAGATCGCCCTTCAGTATTCTCAAAATGAGAAAACTCGATCTTCATTTTTGGCATCAGGAATAGCCCTCTCTCACAATCAGTTCAAACTGTGGTAGGTCTGGCAAATAGCCAGACAGACTGCAGGTATTAGTTCTGCGAAGGACGCCCACACTGCAAAAATAAAATGGCAATTTTATCTCATCAGGTACTCTACATTCTCCAATCTCTAGTAGTTTATTGGAGACAATTTGAGTGCTCTCATCCCATAGATGTACTTCTCTGATGTTTTGCTTGCCCCTTCTGTTTCTCTCTCTTTACAATTTTCATCACACCCTGTCCATCTTCTGCCTACCTCCTCACAACTTGTCCCTCTTCCATCTGCCTCCCCACATCCCATGCCATTTCCTCCTGAGTCCTTATATCGTCTTCCACCTCACACCGTCTCCCTCTATCATCTGCCTCCTGACACATTCTTCCTTTCCCAGTTGCCCATTTCCCATCTTCCACATGCCACCTACACCTCCCACTCATTATTTCTGCCCCTCTGCTCCTACCCACTCTCTCTGTCCATCTCCTCTCCTGCTTTCTCTGTCCATCTCTTTCCTCTCTCTCTGCCCTTCTCTCCTCCTCCCCCTTTCTCTGTCCGTCTCCTCCTCTCCCCCTCTGTCTATTTATTTCTTACCCCTTTCTCTATTCATCTCCTCTTCGCCCCTCTCTCTGTCCATCTCCTCCTTCGCCTTCTCCCACTCTTCCTCCCTCTCTTTCCATATCCTCCTTTCCTGTTCATCTCCTCCTGCACTCTCTCTGTCCATCTCTGACTTTCCCCTCTCTACCCATCTCGTACTCCCTGCTCGCTGTCTACTCCTGTCCTCCTACCCTCTCTCTCTGACCATCTGCTCCTTCCCCCTCCCTCTGTCCACTTCTTACTTCACTCCCACCTCAGTGCCCACTAGGTGATTCTTACCTGCACAGTGTTTCTTTTCATACAATACCTTCAACATCCACATTATCACTTGTAATGTAGACTTTGAATTAGATATTAATCATAACGTACGTAGGGTGCTTATCTATCACCATATCAACCACATTAATGGAAGAACGCTCAGTGCTGTTGAATTTTGTCATTCGCGTGCCGAACGCAATATTCGTTTCGGGTAGTTGCGAAAGGCACGGAGGAAAAGGGGTTACTGTTAAACTAACCAAACAAAGCGCCAGCTTCCCAAGTGTTGGTCCACATTTGTGATCAGATTCATCACTTCTTTACAGATAGAAATCAACACGTCGGAATGTCGTGGTACCTTACGGAAGTGTTGCAGAACCTTTACAATAATGCTCCGGTACACAACATCCGATGATCTGTGATGCTTTTCGTGGCCGATAACGTTTTCAGGGAGGACGCAACACCGGAAGGCTGCAGCAAAACGCAAGAACACCTGCAGATGATCGACGATTAGCGAATGGACTAGTAGTTAACCAGAAATTCGAATATATCCATTATGCACATAGGGGAAGGAATCAATTACTCCTCTATTACACTACTGGTGACAAATTACTGGAACCAGTAACAACCGTAATATACCTGGGAGTAAGTAACGGTCGGGAGCAACCCAAAGTGGAATGACTAAATAAAACAAACAGTAGAAAAAGCAAATGACAGGCTGAGATTCATTGGAAGAATGTTAATCAAATGCTCGTCATCCACGAAAGAAGTGGGTTACGAAACACCCGTTAGACCGATTCTTGGCTGTTGCTTATCACATTGGGATCCTTACCAGAATCGATTAATCCAGGAACGAATGTAGAAGATTCAACGAACAGCTGTGTGCTTCGTTATGGGATCGTTTATGTCGGCGCGATAGCGTCACAGAGATGCTCAACAAACGACACTGGCAGACGCTACAAGAGAGGCGTTGTGCATCACAGGGCGGTATGCCGTTGAAATTCCGAGAGAGTACATAACTGGAAGCGTTGGGCAGTGTATTACGGGGGACGCTCAATAAGTAATGCAAGACACTTTTTTTCTGAAAGCAGTTTGGTTTTATTCAGGACTCCAATACACTTTGCCGTTCAATGCGACGGACTTACGCCATCTCACTCGGAGGGCCTGCTTCAGCTTTACTGGTCGACATGTCTTGCTGCGCCAATAATGTCCCCGTCACTGTCGTACTGCTTTCCGCGGAGTGCATCCTTCATTGTGCCAAACAGATGGACGTTTTCAGGCAGATGCGAGATCCGGGATGTAGGGAGGATGAAGAAGAACTGACCAATGATGTTTTGTGAGCTCCTCTCGGGTGCAGAGGCTTGCGTGAGCCATTGTGTTATCACTGAGAAGAAGTTCGTTTGCATTTCCTTGGTGACGAACAAGCTGAAGTCCTTTCTTCAATTTCCTGAGGCTAGCACAATACATGAGGGAGGACATGAAAAGAATAACCCTTTCTGATTCGCAGAAGATCGTGGTCGTAACTTTACCGGCTGAAGGTGCGGCTTTGAACTTTTTCTTCTGAGGAGTGGAGTGCCGTTTTGTTTCCGGATAGACGTGATGAACCCATCTTTCATCGCCTGTGCCGATGTTCGACAAGGATCAGCCTCGTAACGCGCAAGCAATTCCGCGCAGATGGTCCTTCGTTGCTCTTTACTGTTTTGTGTTAGGGGGCGAGGAAGCAAGGGAGCACACACCTTTGTGTTCCCCAACTGCTGAATGAGTGTCAGCACTACCAACAGATACATCCAGTTGTGCAGCGATTAGTGTGATTATGATCCGTCGATCATCTCTAACGAGTGTGCCCGTACATCCCAACAATGAAGGAGTCACAGCTGTTAGCGGTCGGCTGGTACGCGGGAGACTGGACAGGTTTGCGCGACCTTCTTGCGATGACGACAGACGCCTCGCCCAACGACTCACCTTGCTTTTGTTCAGCGGAAGGTCTCCGTAGGCATTCTGCAAGAACCTATGGGTACCTGCGATGCCCTGCTTTTGCACGTAAAGAAAATCAGTGACAGCTGTGCTTCGAATGCACTTCCGTTAGAGACGCCATTATGAAAGATGTGTGTATCGGCACCATCTCTCGGAACTTCATGAAACTACAGAGGCCGAAGTGGGAATATTCCACGATGTCCCACAGCAAATTCCACATTTCCTAAACCGAAACTGACCGAGAAAAAAATGTGTTGCATTGCTTATTGAACGCCCCTCATAGCTTACTCCAACCAAAAACACGTGCACATGATACAATGTGTTCGCCACGTACAACAGACGCTCAGGCATGAATATCGCTTCCTGGCGCTCCCGCCAGGCCTCCATAGTGAAGTCGGACCCATTAACAAACGTTACCGAGAAAATCTACAGAGCCATACGTCGCCCAGTTTGAGCTTCGCTCTGGGCATCGGTACGGTACGACTGAGAGGGTCTGACCCCGGCCGCGTATGGGAAATCCCGCGGCACCACGAAGCTTAGGGGACGATCGAAAGAAAAATTTTTCTCATTAATGTAAGACGCAGCATTCTTGAGTACTTGTCTATTGCCTGAAATCGCCGCAAATCTTCTTACACCCAGAATGAGATTTTCACTCTGCAGCGGAGTGTGCGCTGACATGAAACTTCCTGACAGATTAAAACTGTGTGCCGGACCGAGACTCGAACTCGGTACCTTTGTCTTTCGAGGGCAAGTGCTCCACCATTTGAGCTACCCAAGCACGACTCACGAACCGTCCTCACAGATTCAATTCTGCCAGTACCTCGTCTCCTACCTTCCAAACTTCACAGAAGTTCTTCTGCGAACCTTGCAGAATTAGCACTCCTGGAAGAAAGGATATTGCGGAGACATGGCTTAGCCACAGCCTGGGGGTTGTTTCCAGAATGAGATTTTCACTCTGCAGCGGAGTGTGTGCTGACATGAAACTTCCTGACAGATTAAAACTGTGTGCTGGACGGAGACTCGAACTCGGAACCTTTGCCTTTCGCGAGCAAGTGCTCCACCATCTGAGGTTCGCAGAAGAGCTTCTGTGAAGTTTGGAAGGTAGGAGACGAGGTACTGGCAGAACTGAAGCTGTGAGGACGGTTCGTGAGTCTTGCTTGGGTGGCTCAGATGGTAGAGCGCTTGCTCGGGAAAGGCAGAGGTCCCGAGTTCCAGAGTTCAAGTCTCCGTCCAGCACACAGTTTTAATATGTCAGGAAGTTTCTTACGCCCATTTCTGCATTAGCAGTTTATTCGTGTTTGCCACATTCTTTTTACACTGAAGCGTCAAAGAAACTGGTATAGGTATGAGTATTCAAATACAGAGATATATAAACAGGTAGAATACGGAGCCACGGTCGGCAACGTCTATATCAGGCGACAAGTGTCTGGCGCGGTTGTTAGATCAGTTACTGCTGCTACAATGGCAGTTTGTCAAGACTTAAGTGAGTTGGAACGTAGTGTTATAGTCGGCGCACGATCGATGGGACACAGCATCTCCGAGGAAGTGATGTAGTGGGCATTTTCCCGTACGACCATTTCACGACTGTACCGTGAATATCAAGAATCCGGTAAAACAGAAAATCTCCGATATCGCTGCGGCCGGAGAAAGATCCTGCAAGAACGGAACCAACAACCACTGAAGACAATAGTTCAACGTGACACAAGCGTAACCATTCCGCAAATTGCTACAGATTTCAATGCTGAGCCATCAACAAGTGTCAGCGTGCGAACCATTCAACAAAACAGCATCGATATAGGCTTTCGGAGACGAAGACCCACTCGTGTACCCCTGATGACTGCACAACACAAAGTTTTACGCCTCACCTGGGACCGCCAGCCGCGGTGGCCTCGCGGTTCTAGGCGCTCAGTCCGGAACCGCGCGACTGCTACGGTCGCAGGTTCGAATCCTGCCTCGGGCATGGCTGTGTGTGATGTCCATAGGTTAGTTAGGTTTAAGTAGTTCTAAGTTCTAGGAGACTGATGACCATAGCTGTTAAGTCCCATAGTGCTCAGAGCCATTTGAACCATTTTGAACCTCACCTGGGACCGTCAACACGGACATGCACTGTTGATGACTGGAAACATGTTGCGTGGTCGGAAGAGTCTCGTTACGAATTGTATCGAACGGATGGACGTGTACGGATATGGAGACAACCTCATGAATCCATGTACCCTGCATGTCAGCAGAGGACTGTTCAAATTGGTGGAGGTTCCGTAATGGTGTGGGGCGTGTGCAGTTGGAGAGATATGATTCCCCGATACGATGAATTTTAGAAGATGTTTTTGCTCGCGCATCATGTCATTTCTGGAAACCCAGAATCTACTCTGTAGGATTCAAGATGGATTGCGGAAACAGCGATCGTGTGAGATCCGACTCGCTTTATTTGTTCATGAGACCCAGAAAATATTAGATACAGGCTCTCGGGTAGATGCCATTTTCCTTGACTTTCGGAAGGTGTTCGATACAGTTCCGCACTGCCGCCTGATAAACAATGTAAGAGCCTACGGAATATCAGACCAGCTATGTGGCTGGATTGAAGAGTTTTTAGCAAACAGAACACAGCAAGTTGTTCTCAATGGAGAGACGTCTACAGACGTTATATCAGTCTCTGGCGTGCCACAGGGGAGTGCTATGGGACCATTGCTTTTCACAATATATATAAATGACCTAGTAGATAGTGTCAGAAGTTCCATGCGGCTTTTCGCGGATGATGCTGTAGTATACAGAGAAGTTGTAGCATTAGAAAATTGCAGCGAAATGCAGGAAGATCTGCAGTGGATAGGCACTTGGTGCAGGGAGTGGCAACTGATGCTTAACATAGACAAATGTAATGTACTGCGAATAAATAGAAAGAAGGATCCTTTATTGTATGATTATACGATAGCGGAGCAAACACTGGTAGCAGTTACTTCTGTAAAATATCTGGGTGTATGCGTGCGGAACGATTTGAAGTGGAATGATCATTTAAAATTATGCCAGGGTGCCAGGTTGAGATTCATTGGGAGAATCCTTAGAAAATGTAGTCCATCAACAAAGGAGGTGGCTTACAAAACACTCGTTCGACCTATACTTGAGTATTGCTCATCAGTGTGGAATCCGTACCAGGTCGGGCTGACAGAGGAGATAGAGAAGATCCAAAGAAGAGCGGCGTGTTCCGTCACAGGGTTATTTGGTAAGCGTGATAGCGTTACGGAGATGTTTAGCAAATTCAAGTGGCAGACTCTGCAAGAGAGGCGCTCTGCATCGCGGTGTAGCTTGCTGTCCAGGTTTCGAGAGGGTGCGTTTCTGGATGAGGTATCGAATATATTGCTTCCTCCTACTTATACCTCCCGAGGAGATCACGAATGTAAAATTAGAGAGATTCGAGCGCGCACGGAGGCTTTCCGGCAGTCGTTCTTGCCGCGAACCATACGCGACTGGAACACGAAAGGGAGGTAATGACAGTGGCACGTAAAGTGCCCTCCGCCACACACCGTTGGGTGGCTTGCGGAGTATAAATGTAGATGTAGATGTAGACACGATTGTGACAGGTCACACGTACGTAACCATCCTGTCTGAACACCTGCATCCATTGTGCATTCTGACAGACTTTGGCAATTCCAGTAGGAGAATGAGACACACCACACTTCCACAATTGTTACAGAGTGGCTCCAGGAACACTCTTCTGAGCTGAAACACTTCCGCTGCCCACCAAACTCCCCAGACATGAACGTTATTGGGCATATCTGGGATGTCTTGCAACGTGCTGTTGACAAGATCTCCACCCCCTTGTACTCTTACGGATATATGGACAGCCCTGCAGGATTCATGGTGTCAGTTCCCCCCAGTACTACTTCAGACGGCCGGCCGCTGTGGCCGAGCGGTTCTAGGCCCTTCAGTCCGGAATCACGCAGTTGCTACGGTCGGTCAAGGGTTCGAATCCTGCCTCGGGCATGGATGTGTGTGATGTCCTTATATTAGTTAGGTTTAGGTAGTTCTAAGTCTAGCGGACTGATGACCTCAGATGTTTAGTTCCATAGTGCTTAGAGCCATTTGAACCATTTTGAACTACTTCAGACATTAGTCGATTCCAAGCCACGTCGTGTCGCGGCACTTCTGCGCTCTCGCTGGGGCCGCACACGGTACCAGTCATGTGTACCAGTTTCTCCGGCTCTTGTATTCCGTACTTCCGAACAGTGACGCCCGACGTGTCGGTTACCGGAAATGTAGCAGCAGTTGCGTATTTTGTCGGCAGCTGCTGTCTGTGCTGGTGGGTGCGGCCATCGCGGAGGAGGCAGCGACCGTGGAGAAGCAGCAGGTGGCGGCAGTGCCGGCAGCAGCGGAGGGAGGGGTGGAGCTCGGCTCCAGGACGGGCGCCGTCGACGTTGGACAGAGGAGCGCCGTGCCGCAAACGCCAATCTACCCGTGAGTACTGCTCCGCAAGCGTCTGGCACTGCAGCTCGCACCGACAATACACTGGCGTTCAAAATTAAATCATAAACGGAAATTTTGCAAGGTTGTGTTTATTTTGTTTCGCTGTCTCTGCTTTGTTATTGCTCGCGTAACAACTAATATATGAGATAAAATATGTTGCTACGAAAAGAGCCCTGAAATACTTTTTAGGAATGCTGTGCTGTGACTTTCTTTGGATCACTAATTTTCAACAAAACAAAATATATTATGTTGTTATTCTGGATCTGGCCTTCTATAAAAGGAACATTGTTTCGTTACTGTATCTCGCTATAAAGTTCAACTTATCTTCCTTACTTTACAGTTATCGAGAAGGTTACTGAAAATTATTTCGTTATCAATACTGAGGTTACAGTATACAATGTTTGTTCAACAGCGAAAATTTTGCAGTGGATTTATGTTAACAGTAAAACAACAATAAGTACCACGACTAACACGAGAACATGAGACTTCTATCAGAGAAAAAATGTTTTCAGTATAATGTTTGCCAGACCAGAACTACGCACAGCAAGATTTCTTTTATGTCATGAAGGTAAATTATCTTTTTGCACTGTTAATAATATATCATCCGCAGCCCGCGTCCACCTGTAAACCACATCATAAAATCTGCTGCTCTGCCCTGCAATCCCGAAATCTGAAAGAAATAATTTTAGTTCACTATAACCTGTCCGCTTCTTTGCGGTATGATAGGTTCCATTTAAGCCGGCCAGAGTGGCCGTGCGGTTCTAGGCGCTACAGTCTGGAACCGAGCGACCGCTACGGTCGCAGGTTCGAATCCTGACTCGGGCATGGAGGTGTGTGATGTCGTTAGGTTAGTTAGGTTTAATTAGTTCTAGCTTCTAGGCGACTGATGACCTCAGAAGTTAAGTCGCATATTGCTCAGAGCCATTTGAACCATTTTTGGTTCCATTTAATGCAGTTTGAATGCGCCGCGGCAGCGGCTCGTTCGCTCGTAGCGCAGCTCTGCACCACGAACAATATTTAAATAGCTGAAATTGTCTTAAAAGGATGGGATAAAATACCAGGCAAGCTTTTTACAAATCATAATGCAAGTTTTCACTAAGAAACTCTATTCAAAACATTTAGACAGGTTAAATTCTTACACACCTTTAAAAATCAATACCTAATGACGTCCTTCTCTCAATTTTGACAAAAGAATGCTACACAAGCATACAATATAGCATCACAGGCTCTTCATACTCACGTAACTCCACGAAGACGACAGAAAAATTAATGCTCTAGCACTACTATTTATACTCGTTCTGACATATTCTCATCTTTGTTTGATATTTAATAAGTATCGTCTGAGGCGGTTTCAGTACTCGCCGACACAGATATTATCTTTAAAAAAATCGGTACATAATTCTATACAAGTATAAAACATAACACATAATGGTTTCTCTTATTACATAAATTTCACACAATCATTGTCCACACAATTACAATCATCCAGTTCAATTATTCTGTTCTCTTTTTTTTACCACATATAACATATGTTTTGCCAGGAGATGTTACATTTGCCACAAAACTGTATAAACAAATGATACCAAAATAGAAACAATGTAAAGAATACAGAACGTAAACAGCTGCACCATTCATAGCAGTAGACGAAAATGTTCTTCGTTTTTTCCAACTTAGCACATTGGCACACACATTCCGACAACTTGATAATGTGCTCACCACGGAGTGTGACCACCTCTGTCAGCAAAGCAGGCCTGACATCATCTGTGTGATGTGGAGGCGATAACGCTCACTCGTTTTGCTGAGAAGCTGCTCGCAAGTCATGGAGAGTGATTGGTGGATGTTGTGACGCAACCCGTTTTCCTAATGCATCCCAGACATGCTCTGTAGAATTCAAATCGGGAGAGCGAGTAGGCCACGCCATGCGTACAGTATCTTCTGATTCCAATAAAACATCAACTACTCGTGCTCTGTGCGGTTGAGTATTCTCGTCCATCAGTACGAAATCTGGGAGCTTAGCACCTCACAACAACCGTACATGAGGCCCCAAGATCTAGTCACGATACCTGTCAGCAGTTAAACCTTTCCGATTCAACCGTACAATTTCATGGAGAGATGTTCGAATGATCAACATAATCGTTGCCCACACCATTAGTGATCCTCCTGTGTTCGGGTTTCGAGATAGTGTTCCACGTTTTCTCCAGATGCGAATCCGTCGAGAACGATTCTCCAGATGAAATCGGGAGTCATCTGTGAAAAGAACATTGGTCATTTTTCGATTGTCCAGGAGGCATGTTGACGACTCTACTTTAGACCCCTTTTGTAAATATGCCAGAGAAGCACAAATACAGCAGGTCTCTGACAATAAAGGCCACTCTGTCGAAGTCTTCTCTACACCGTTTGCCTCGATACAGCACGTCCAGATGCCAGTTGCTACTCAGAACGAAGGCGGTATCGTCGTGCCCTTTCAGCCACGTAACGGTCCTCCCTTCCTCATGTCACACGTGCTCGGCCATGCCTGGTCTTCGTGGTACATTACGGTCTCTATAATCTGTCGCCACATCCCAGAAACAACAGAACAATCCACGTTAAGCCATCGGACCACTTGAGTTTCCGACTGCCCTCATTCCATTCTTCCTATGGCCCTCCACTGCAGAAAGTCTGGTAGACCTCTTTTCTGTGCCATACTCCACTGTCTGTGACTGTGTACAGAGGAATTGTGGATGTGGGATTACCCAGCAAACGTTACTCCGTTTCATAGGTGCCCTCACGTCATCGTTGGCGTGGTTATCCGTTGCTATCTTCCGTACAGAACACGACCGTACTGACATCTGTTGACAGTTTGTATCATTATATCGAGAATTAGACACAGGACGGGGAAATAGCGATTTGTTGCTTTAATTTTGGACATCAGTGTATAAGAGGTACAGTCTGCGATTTACGTACGTATGTATTGTGTTCAAAGAGCTTCCTAAGGAATGTAACACAAAATCGATATCGTTAACCCTTTTATTTGGCTACGTCGCTCCCAAGCGATATCAAAATTGCTCACTGTTTTCTGCAACATGTTTCAAATTCTTTCCTTGGAAGGATAATGGTGCTTGCTTGCAACATTTAAAACTCTCATATGCAGCAATATTCTCTGTGAAAAGTTTCTGAGTAGTGTGCATCTTTAGCAGACATCTTCCAAGGTTACATGAGTATCAGTTACCGGTCTAGCAATTTGATTATCTTTGCGGCGCTGTTTTTAATTGTGGAACAAAAACTGCGCATGAACGTAAAGAGGAAATCTTGAAGGTGAGTTATTTTACAAATGTGTTAAGGAATTCTTACCTGCGCATTGCAAGCGGACTTATCTTTTCTGGGCAGACGAAGACTGGTTTGAGTATTGGATGGACAATGAGATCAGAAACTGAAGTAAACGAGAGCACCTGTGCCAGTGAATGACGTACAATATACCAGTTTTGATCGCTGACCACATAAAGGACCAAAAGCGATGATGGGGAATTTTACCCTCATGGATAGTTGAATGTTAAATGCTGAGAATGTGGAATTGTTCTGTGCATTGTAGCAAAAAGGAATTGTTTTAAGACATTTCACATGTACCAGTCCAAAACGCAAGCATTTTTTCAGCCACAGTACCAACATTGTAGTACTTTTATTGTAGCACCCATGAGCCTTTTGTGGGCAATGATACTTCTAGGTAACATATTGTATTTTGAATCAATGTATGTAAAACTGTACACATGACTATACAGGATGATTCACGAAAATGTGCAAATATTTTAATACGTTATTCTACAAGTAAAACTAAGGAAAAAAAGTTCATAAAGACATAGGTCCGCAAATGTTTAGTTCCGGAGTTACGGCTAATAAAAGATTTTGCCTGAAATTTAGCAACTTCGCTCGTATGAAGCCATTGCAAAATTGTAAGAGCTTAAAGTAAAATACGACTTCCATTTATTTTGTTGTTATTGGTCTGGTGAATCTAATTAAACTTGTCCCAGACGTGTACGGTCGTCATTCTAAAAGTTCTCGTGGTCCAGTATTCTGTGCCGAGGCTGTGTACGAACTTGATTTCGTTGGACTTCTTCTTCTTGCAGCTTGACGCTGAAAGAAAATTCTTCACTACTCGGCAATACTGAAATAATTACTCCTGTCTGCAGTCATTCTTCTATATTTGAAAAACTCAAGTCAGAAAAACGACAAATCCATTTTACAATAAAATTCTGAGAAATGACAATCACGTAACTCGACAGACAATGAATCATTTTAAGCAACGTCTGTCATCAGAGTAAGTCACTTCATCGACAGTCTTCATTTGTTCCAGCCGTTGACAATGTCGGTGATTCTCTTGCACTGGGGAGTTCACCGAAAGCACCAATCGTCGTTCACAGCCAATACCTTTCTTCCGTATTTCGTTGTGGGTTTTGGCCGCAGCGTGTCCATATATTGTCCGCACCATCTGTGCATCTAGATACTGGGGTGCACACTGTGGATTTTTTTTCCTCATTTACTCTACACCAAGTTAACACAGAACACGACCGCCATTGGCTACTGTAAGAAACCACAATGAGCATCACATTACATTACACACTTCAGACACTCAAATCATTTTAATACTATTTGTCATATTAAAACTGTTATTTCTTGGGTAACTTTTATGTAAAAACGGTACTGTATGTGTGAAATCTTGGTCTGATGTAGCTGACGGCCTGATGGCCCTAATCACATTAGAACAATAATCCGGAACAGAGTATGGTAAAACACACTTCCTGCCTAGAAAAAGTGAAACACCCAGAAGGGAAGGAGGAAACGAAACGTACTTCGCGGGTTGAAAAGGTATGTGCTGATTTCGTTGATTTGAAATTTGAATCAGTTTTCAAAGAACTTAGCAATATAACCCCACTTACCATTCTGACGTAACCCACCCCCCCTTCGCCCCACCCTCTCGCCCGTCCCCCCTCCAGCCTGTGCTCTGGATGCATGCACTGTTCCGGTGAGGAAGGGTGGTATAGAACTGTTGCATCCTCTCTTGAGGGAAACTGGCCCGTAATTGTTGCAACTGGCCCTTGATATCCTGGATACTGTAACTGGAAAAGATTTGACGACCGCGCTGGTACCACGCACCTTCTACTGGTAACAGATCTGGAGATCTTTGTAGCCACGGGACTACCTCAACGTCACACAGTCAGTTTACAAAGGCACGTGCCGTGTATGAACGAGCATTATGCTGTTGAAAAATGGCCCCACGATGTTACTGAATGAGGCGTAACGTATGAGGAAGCACCATGTCTGTGACGTACTTTTATGCCTTCAGAGATCACTCAATCAGTATTGGCCGTGACGTGAAGTCATACATGGTGGCTTCCCACACCTCTACGCCAGAAGTAACACCGCTATGCCTCTCCAAAACAGTGGAAGAATGACACCTCTCTGCAAATCATTGCCACACTCACTGACAATAGTCATCAGGAGCAGTGCAGAACTAACATTTAGCGGTGAACACAATGTGACGCTGTTCACCAGTAGTCCACTCCAAAAACAGCCGCTTGTGTTGTGGTGTTAACGGCAGCCTAGTCCGGTTCCTGCCGGCCGGTGTGGCCGTGCGGTTCTAGGCGCTTCAACCTGGGACCGCGTGACTGCTACGGTCGCAGGTTCGAATCCTGCCTCGGGCATGGATGTGTGTGATGTCCTTAGGTTAGTTAGGTTTAAGTAGTTCTAAGTTCTAGGGGACTGATGACCATAGATGTTAAGTCCCATAGTGCTCAGAGCCAGTCCGGTTCCTGCTAATCTCCGACCAATGGTATGGAATGACACAGAATGTTGGAGAGAGTCCGTCACTTGTTCCCAGATGGCACAAGCAGATGTGATGGGGCTACAATGTACTTGGCACAGAATAGGCGACCTTCGCTTGTGTTGGTGAGACGTGGTCGATTGCAACCTTGACCAGTATGCCCGACCTCACTTTCCCATGCAGTCCAGCATCGCGCCACTGTCTCACCCGAATTCCCTACAACTCTCGATTCGACCAGCCGACCACACTTAGATCCCACAATGAGGCCCCTTTCAAATTCTGCCAGATGCTGACAACGGTGTCTCACTCGAGTACGTGGTGTATCCGCAGCCTTCACAGTGACCACTCAACATCTGTCGCTGTTCGTACCCCTCACATACCTCAACAGCCCTAGTCACATTAAACACGAATAAAATTAATGCAGTCTGGTGACCTTTCTATTTGTCACAGAATTGGCGTACGAAGTTACACTGATATTCCACCATGTCCTCTCGGTATTTCACTTTTTTTGTCAGACAGAGAGTTACGAGGGTGGTTTGAAAAGTTCTCGCAAAGGAATACAAAAAAAGTACTTACGTAACCGGAACTTTTTCTATTTTTCTATGTAGTCTCCTTGTAGGTTAATGTACTTCGCCCAACGATGTTCCAGTGCTTTGATCCCATCTCGAAAATGAGTTTCTCCAGACCTGAAAAATAGTTGTCAATTCCGGCTATCAAATCTTCGTTTAAAGTGAATCTCCGTCCATCAAGAAAAATTTTCAGTTTGGGGGTAGTGAATAAGGCGGGTGTGGCAACAATTCATACCTTAGTTCTTTTAATTTTGCCATGGCGACGGCACAAGTTTCTGATTCAGCGTCAAGAGTAGCGGGACCCATCTTGCAGATAATGTTTTCATTTCTAATTCTTCATTTGAAATGTGGTATACCCCTCCAGATGACATCTGGCAAGCGTGAGCAATTTCACATACTTTCAATCGGCGATCCTCCATGACCACTTTGTGCACTTTTGCAGTAATTTCTGGAGTAGTGACACATCTTGACTTTTCAAATGGGTTCCATAAGGTTCCCTTTCTGTGCAGCGACCGTAGAATATAAAATTATAAAGAATGTAGCAACCAATCACGGAAACATAATTTATTTATCTTGTTGCAAATCGATTTCGACTGATATCAGTCATCATCGGTGCATTTCTCTAACCGATACATGCCATAAGTAGAAATACTGTCTTTGGCAGATTTCTATCATGAAGTCATGATAGAACGCTGCCAAAGACAGTACTTCTACTTATGGCATGACGTGGCACGTGTTTACAGGCAACAGTCCAATGAATATCACGTGTACAACTCGTTGCGCTAGCGCTGGCCTCTTTTGGTGATTCCGAGAACTTTTCAAACCATCCTCGTATATAAGAAGAACGGAATACGACATTTGGTGATGATGAGTTAAACAGAGGATGTGGAAAGCAAAACATTAATTTTGGGGAAGGTGGGGGGCAAAACGGTATAGGGTTGCATCATGATAAAGTGTGGGAACTACTTGTCTTCTCGCAAGAAAAGGAGTAGAGATTAAGGGAGGATGCAGAAGGCGAAGAAAATAAACTGGACCGACTAATGAAGTCACAAGCTAACTGATCTGATTGGTTGGTTAGTATAGACTATGACCGCCTCCGCCTGAACGATCCACATTTCTAGATAATAGTAAATGGCCAAATGTGGCCTGTGAGAATTTTTAATTTTTTTGTGCTCATGGCAAAAGGTAAGGAAGTAGACTATTCTTGTTAGTTTGCTATACATCATTATTTCAATGTACTTTGTTGTGATATTAGGGGTAGATGTTCCATTATAAATAGAGATGAACCAGGTCTCAGAATTCCAGTTGTTACATGGGCAAATGCTTGTGGCCAATTAAACGGATTTTCAAATCATATATGCCAAACCAAATGACAATACCAGAGAAGGAAAGTTGCTACTCACCATACAGCGGAGATGCTGAGTCGCGATAGGCACAATAAAAAGATTCACATAATCATAGCTTTCGGCCATTAAGGCCTTTGTCAGCAGTAGACACACATACACACATGCACACATACTCTCACACAAACACAACTGGCACACTCATCTGCAGTCTCAAAGAGCTGAAACTACTGTGTGAGCAGCAGCACCAGTGCATGATGGGAGTGGCGACTGGGTGGGGGTAAGGAGGAGGCTGGGACGGGGAGGGGTAGGGATAGTATGGTGGGAGTGATGGACAGTGAAGTGTTGCAGTTTAGATGGATGGCAGGAGAGGTGTGGAGGGGGCAAGGGGTAAGTAGCGGAAAGGAGAGAAATAAAAAGAAATTACAAGACTGGGTGTGGTGGTGAAATGATGGCTGTGTAGTGCTGGAATGGGAACAGGGAGGGGTCTGGATGGGTGAGGACAGTGACTAACGAAGGTTGAGGCCAGGAGGGTTATGGGAACGTAGGATGTATTGCACGGAAAGTTCCCACCTGCGCAATTCAGAAAAGCTGGTGATGGTGGGAAGGATCCATACGGCACAGGCTGTGAAGCAGTCATTGAGATGAGGGGTATCATGTTTGGCAGCATGTGCAGTAACAGGGCGGTCCAACTGTTTTTTGGTCGCAGTTTGTCAGTGGCTGTTCATGCGGACAGACAGCTTGTTGGTTTCATGCCTACATAGAATGCAGCTTAGCTTGTAGATCACATGACTGGTTTCACAGATAGCCCTGCCTCTGATTGGATAGGTGATGTTAGTGACCGGACTGGAGTGGGTGATGGTAGGAGGATGTATGGGACAGCTCTTACATCTAGGTCTATTACAGGGGTATGAGCCATGAGGTAAGGGATTGGGCGTAGGGGTTGTGTAAGGATGGACGAGCATATAGTGGAGGTTCGGTGGATGTTGGAATACCACGGTAAGATGGGTGGGAAGGATAGCGGGTAGGACATTTCAGGGCACGACGAGAGGTAATCGAAACCCTGGTGGAGAATGTAATTAAGTTGCTCCAGTCCCAGATGGTACTGAGTTACGAGGGGAATGTTCCTCTGTGGCCAGACTGTGGGACTTTTGGAGGTGGTGGGAGACTGGAAAGATAAGGCACGGGAGATTTGTTTTTGTACAAGGATGGGAGGATAATTACGGTCAGTGAAGGCTTCAGTGAGACCCTTGGTATAGTTAGAGAAGGACATGACTGTGAGATATGATTATGGTGGAGGAAATCATATATGTTGGGGGAAAGATGCAGAGAGTATTGAGGAGTAATAGGGAGGTAAATGGTGCCTACATAATGGAGGAGGAAGTAAACTGAACGGATATAGGAATACCTCTGCTCTAATGCGTAAATTGAAGGAAGGTACAGAGGACCTTGACAGTGAGAAGCTATGTCTGGGAGGGCTTTGTGGCTCGTATGTGTGTGTATGGTAGTGACGTCGAAATGATACACTATGTTCAAGGCACATCAGAACTCTGTACTGGATTGAGCCCTTGACCCTGAGACCTTTGTGTTTCATGGGCAAGTGCTCTAACGACTAAGCTATTCGGTGGAGCACTTGCCCGTGGAATGCAAATGTCCTAGGGTTGAGTCCCGATCCAGCACATAGTTTTCATCTGTCAGGAAGTGTTTTTTCAGCGCACACTCCGCTCCAGAGTGAAAACTCATTCTGGAAGGGTACAGTTGGAGACAATGGACTGCGAGTGCTATATTCATTCACAACTAGCTGTTGATTTTTGAAGTAGTGAGGATTTCTGTCAGAAAGTAACTGGTGAAGCAGATAATCTCCATTGATTTTTGAGAACGTTTCTTGTGGAGAACAGTGGTCTGGACACAAACAGTTTCGACCGCAAAAACATTTATTTTGTGGTAATCAGTTTCGGTCAGTTTTGACTATCCTCGGGCCCTCATTCCATGATGGCAGTGGCGGTGAGCGGAGCAGGTGCTGTAACTCCACGAATGTCGAGTGCTGATGTTCTTGGAGTTACAGCGTCTTCTCCACTCACCGCTACCGCCTACCATCGTGGTATGAGTGTCTGAGGATAGTCAAAAACTGACTGAAACCGGTTACCACAAAATAAATGTTTTTCGGTCTAGACTGTTTGTGTCCTTTTTTAAAATCTCCATTGAGAATGTCACTTTTTTTAGTAAGTATGAGGTGGATGTTTGTCAGTGGTATAAAGAGGACAGAGGAACGTGGTGTGTTCGAGTCCCAGACGCATGTCACAGCAGAGCTGCTACTTCTTCTTTTGCAGGCACCCGCATCCATTGTACTACTGGCCATATGCATCTCCGGTGTCGTGGTCGGAACTGAAGCGCTCGTACGCTAAAGTACCTGTGGCCCCAAACCCCTACTCATCCTACTACAGGTACGCGTACCAGTACCCCTACTACTACAACTACAGTCCGTACTACCCGTATGGCTCATACTACCCATACAATCCGGTGGTACCGGCACCTGCACCTGCGCCTGCGCCTTCGCCAGTACCTGTGGCTGCACCTGTACCTGTGGCTCCACCTGTACCCGTGGCTGCACCGGCACCTGCACCAGCACCAGCACCACCTGTAGGATCGTCCGTGTACTACGGCACCTGGCAGTAACAAGGTGCCACCTACATGAAAGCAGCTTCTCCGGTGTCACCCGACAACCTACATTGTGTGGTGTCGTGTAACTTATAATTAAACATGTACGTGCTATTCCCTTCATCAGCTGAATAATTATAGCTCTCCACTCGATTCTTATACCATTACATATCAGTTCAACTGTAGAGTACAAACATTTTGTGAAACATCAAATAAAACTTCATGATATTAGCGATATTTGTAATATAAAAACATTACCTTCTAGCAGCTTTAAAAAATCACTCCAGTTCCTTTTTTTCTATCCTGAAGCACCTTCCCTTCTACTTTTATGATAAGCTCAATAATTTAAAAAGACTTGTTTATTTTTATACTACTGATGTCTCGCCACTCCATCACCATTTCCCGACGAGTGTCAGACATGCACTGTTACATTCCAGGTCAGGACACCTGCGGTAGCGATGCTAGCGCTTTGACCTTCAACACGGCTGTTGTTGAAACTTTAAGCTTCGTATCGCCGAACCGCGCCCAGAGATAGCACTGCAGTTTGGAATCTTACAAATGCAGCCCTAACGGAACAGACGCACAATTCGTATTTTATTTTTGTCAGTGATCGTAATTTTCAGAAGACATTGTTGAAAACAGTACAACATACACCTGCAACAAACGAACATATAAAACATCAAACTTAAATTTAATTACAGCACATCCTGGGTATTACGTAACACGTGTAATGCAGTTCCTCCCACGACCATGGAACACTAAACACATTACACACATACTGCGATATAGTAACATTTACGGTTCAGTTCTAATGTTAACGTGCAACCGAGTGTTGAAGGTAGATGTACAATTATGCTCATAAATTAAGGATAATGCTGATATATGGTGAAACAACTCTCTGGTGGGCGGTTTGCAGGTTTAAATCACCTCGGTGTTCGATCATGCAGTGCATTTGACCTGCGGTCGTCGCACTGTGGCGCTGGCAGCAGTCCACATATGCAGAGGTGTGTTGGTCCATGTCAGAGTACGGTGCAGCAAGTAAGTGTGCAGACGTTTTCAGACGTGCTAATGGTAACCGTGTGTTGAAAATGGCTCAAAGAACACATATTGATGACGTTATGAGGGGTAGAATACTAGGGCGACAGGAGGCTGGTCAAACACAGCAGGTGGGCCCTCCATGTGCCACGAAGTGTGCTCTCATGATTATGGCAACGATTCCAGCAGACAGGAAACACGTCCAGGCGCTATAGTACGGGATGTCCACAGTGTACAACACCACAAGAAGACCGATATCTCACCATCAGTACCCGCAGATGGCCACGGAGTACTGCAGGTAGCCTTGCTCGGGACCTTACCGCAGCCACTGGAACAGTTGTCTCCAGACACCACAGTCTACAGACGACTGAACGGACATGGTTTATTCGCCCGGAGATCTGCAAGGTGCATTCCACTGACCCCTGGTGGCACGAGAGCCGATAAAGCCTGGTGTGAAGAACACACTACATTGTCATTGGGACAGTGGTCCCAGGTTACGTTCACAGACGAGTCCATGTATACTTTGAACAGTGATTCTCGCCGGATTTTCATCTGGCGTGAACCAGGAACCAGATACCAACCCCTTAATGTCCTTGAAAGGGACTTGTATGTGGTTTGATGGTGTGGGGTGGGATTATGATTGGTGCACGTACACCCCTGCATGTCATTGACAGAGGAATTGTAACAGGTCAGGTGTATTGGGACGTCATTTTGCACCAGTATGTCCACCTTTTCAGGGGTGCAGTGGGTCCCACCTTCCTCTTGAAGGATGATAACGCACGGCCCCACCGAGCTGACATCGTGGAGGAGTATCTTGAAACAGAAGATATAAGGCGAATGGGGCGGCCTGCTAGTTCTCCAGACCTAAACCACATCGAGCACGTCTGGGATGCTCTCGGTCGACGTGTCGCTTCATGTCTTCAAACCCCTACGATAATTCAGGAGCTCCGACAGTCACTGGTGCAAGAATGGGAGTCTATACCCCAGCAGCTGCTCGACCACCTGATCCAGAGTATGCCAACCCGTTGTGCGGCCTGTGTACGTGTGCATGGTGATTATATCCCATATTGATGTCGGGGTATATGAGCAGGAAACAGTGGCGTTTTGCAGCACATGTGTTTCGGGACAGTTTTCTCATCTTATCACCAATACGCTGGACTTACAGATCTGTGTCGTGTGTGTTCCCTATGTGCCTATGCTATTAGCACCAGTTTTGCTTAGTGCCACGTTGTGTGGCACCACATTCTGCAATTATCCTTAATTTATGAGCATGCGTGTAGATGCGGGAATCCTGCATTGCCTCCCTGGGTGGGTCGAGATGCTGTTTAGAGTCCCCCCTTCCCCTCCCCCTCCCCAAGTGGAGTTCCGAAGCGCCGTGTGCTGGGGACGTCTCCAGATGGCGCGCTGCTTTTTCCATTTTCAGGTTCAGGCCCAGTTCACACAGAAATGACGCGGCGCGGACGCCTGGCAGCGGTGAGACAGGAAGGTGATGTAGGTGAGACTGAGCAATGCACACTGAAGTGCACGCTTACACAGAGGTTTTTTCAAAATAACGAGTATGTCAGGCTTCACATTTCATATAAAAACCCTACTATGCTAAGGAGAAGAAAAGCATTAACATCCAGTAACCGTGGATTTGTCAAAGCATTACAAAGAAGCCAAGAGGTACTGGGGAACGAAACCTGTCACTACGTAACATTACAGATTTGACTATCTTATATGATAAATTTCTGCCACTACAAAGTGCGTAGAAGAAAGCCATACGTGACATGCCACAGTATTCTCACTTGAAAAACGAAATTTCTATGAACAAATATCGAGTGAAATAGTGGATTTGCATGTCTGACTGCAGAAACTTATTGACTGAGGGTGTACAATGATGACTGTACATGGTCAGTGTAATTGGAACAGGAATGGCGTTAAATTTTTCTTATCTTCTGCGGCTGCTAGTGCAGTTTTATGATGTGTTTCGACCTGAATTGTTGTACTTTTTTTAAAAAATAAGCGTTCTACTTCCGCAAAAAGTCTTTCAGCAGCACAACATTGTAATAGCACAGATTGTTCGTTCAGGAAAATTTTTAAAAATAGTCCTATTTTTCAAAGATAAGTAAGGCAATTGAGTAATAACTGCTGCAGAAATATGCAAAATGGTGTTTAACCTCACTGCGTGCATCAAGAGATCCCCAAAACACAAGCATAAAATAGGCAAGCAAATAGGTAAGCATAAAACATCCAAAACACGTTATACCTCAGTTATGTCCGTAACAAAATTCCATGTGACATTCAATGCCTGCTGGAACACACGTCGGTTCTTCGACAAAACGTGGACAAAAACAGTTACTGAATGCATTAGTTAAGACTTCCGGGCTTAGAGGCCGAGGTCGACCTGTGAAACTACTTCTTCCTGATGTTTCGTTGCCAGCTGCGTGCAACATCTTCCCAAGCTCTTTCCTACATAGCTGATATGTTTCCCACTGATACAGTAGCTCTGTTTCGACACTGCTTGTCAACGAATTATTTCCAGTATGTTAATGAGTTTTACGAACAAACCGAAGGAGTGGCCATGGGCAGCCCTCTGAGTTCAGCTGTTGCTAATCTGTTGATGGAATTTCTTGAACGGCAGGCTCTGCAGTCTACCAGTAAAAGCCCTTTGAAGTGATATCGATATGTGGGTGACACTCTTGTGGTATAGACTCACGGAGAAGAGGAATTGTATGGCTTCTTGGTGCACTTAAATACACACATCAAAAACGGTTTTGCATCTCCTCGGTTCCGAGAGTTCCGGAACCTGCACAGAAAATTGGAATAGAGATCAACATAAACATCATTTCTGCCCTTTTTGTTGCTCGTGAAAACCATGTTGTGCCACTATGCAACGACACGTTCAGAGGTGGTAGCCCAGAACGCTGTACACGCCGGTACCTCTAACACCCAGTAGCACGTCCTCTTGCATTGATGCATGCCTGCATTCGTCGTGGCATACTATCCACGAGTTCATCAAGGCACTGTTGGTCCAGATTGTCCCACTCCTCAACGGCGATTCGGCGCAGATCCCTCAGAGTGGTTAGTGAGTCACGACGTCCATAAACAGCCCTTTTCAATCTATCCCAGGCGTTGTCGATAGGGTTTATGTCTGGATAACATGCCGGCCACTCTAGTTGAGCGATGTCGTTATCCTGAAGGAAGTCATTCACAAGATGTGAACGATGGTGTTTCGAATTGTGTCCCTCGCCAATATGCTGCCGATATGGTTGCACTAATGCCACATCAAAACATCAGAGAACCTCCACCTCGCTGCACTTGCTGGACAGTGTGTCTAAGACGTTCAGCCTGACTGGTTGAAGGCATATGCGACACTTATCGGTGAAAAGAACGTGATGCCAATCTTGAGCGGTCCATTCAGCATGTTGTTGGGCCCATCTGTACCGCGCTGCATGGTGTCGTGGTTGTAAAGATGGACCTCGCCGTGGACGTCGGGAGTGAAGTTGCCAATCAAGCAGCCTATTACGTACAGTTTGAGTCGTAACACGACGTCCTGAGGCTGCACAGAAAGCATTATTCAATATGGTGGCGTTGTTGTCAGGGTTCCTCCGAGCCATAATCGGTAGGTAGCGGTCATCCACTGCAGTAGTAGCCCTTGGGCGGCCTGAGCGAGGCATGTTATCGACAGTTCCTGTCTCTCTGTATCTCCTCCAAGACCGAACAACATCCCTTAAGGTTCACTCCGAGATGCCTGAACACTTCCCTTATTGAGATCCCTTCCTGGCACAAAGTAACAATGTGGACGCGGTCGAACCGCGGTGTTGACCGTCTAGGCATGGTAGAACTACAGACAACACGAGCCGTGTCCCTCCTTCCTGGTGGAATGACTGGAACTGATCGGCTGTCGGACACCGCTGTTCATGAATGGTTGTTTACATCTTTGGGCGGCTTTAGTGACATCTCTTAACAGTCAAAAGGACTGTGTCTGTGATACAATAGTACATTCAAGGTCTATCTTCAGGAGTTCTGGGAACTGTGGTGTTGCAAAACTTTTCTGATGTGTTTAGTATATAAGCCGTAACTTACAAGAGTCTTGTCCTTACTCGTGTTCGTACGTCTTCGCTAGATGCCTTATAAGTGTGAAGAGAGGAGAAAAGTTTCTTCGTATTATTCTTTCAGAAAATTAGTCACCGACGTATAACAATGAGACGCTCATTTTTTCGTGTGCTTAATACTGACTAGCTTTATCGCGGCGTATGAAAAGAGACACTGAAATTACTGCGACATTTTTGAGAAAGTTAATTAATCTTATCATGTAGTAAAAAGTGGTAGAATTTTAAACTCTAAATATCACTGATAGTGCGGGAGCCCTTTAGTTAAAGCCCCCAAAAATTGTTGACGTAATATTATTTTATCAGAGACTTCTATTCCACAGCTAAGACGACAACATGGACGTTCTTTGGTCTGGCTCACGGCAGATTTAAATGTTATTTTTGAACTTTAATCTGCTTAGCTGTGGGTCACTGGTAACTAATTATTGGGTGTAGTTCATAAGAAAGCGAGTAATAAGGTAGCGAAAAGGACAATTAAACATAGGCGGCCTTCTTTTTTACGAGGTTCCTCCATATGTGGCACCATACAGCAATAAGGAAAGTTTTACGCAGCCATCCAGGCCACGTCGTAACACTACTGAATAAATCCCAACAGCACAAGATAATCTCTTAAGCAGAACTGTATCTAGAGGAAAACCGGAACATGTACTCTCTTCTGCCATCGCACCGCTCTTCTTGCACAATGGTGTTAGTATAAGACGACATGTGTAACTTACTTTCTAAAGTTCCTGTATGCGGTTCTAGGCGCTACAGTCTGGAACCGAGCGACCGCTACGTACGCAGGTTCGAATCCTGCCTCGGGCAAGGCTGTGTGCTATGTCCTTAGGTTAGTTAGGTTTAATTAGTTCTAAGTTCTAGGCGACTGATGACCTCAGAAGTTAAGTCGCACAGTGCTCAGAGCCATTCGAACTATTTTTTTTGTTCCTGTATATAGTTACGAAACCACGCAAGACATTTCAGAACTAAAACATGCGTATAATCATGCATTTAGTTATAAATGAATAAAGAAAAGGTAAAGTCGTATGGCATGAACGGCTGGGAGGCATCGAAGGGCAAGTCTGGCTAATTGGAGATGTTTTCCTTTATCTTTTGCGTCTGCAGGAACCTTTCATTTGCGGCGTATGAGAGCTGTGTGCGTAAGTGTATCTAAGTGTATCTACCAAGTGTAGATGACTGCAACGGGTCAGTATGGAGTATAGTGCTGGAAATTTTAAGAGAAGGGAGAGGGTGAAACTCGGCACCGCAAAACAGCCTTTTCCCCTCGAAGAGAACCAAGGGGGTCGCCGAGTATAAAGTCCCCATCCGATGGACAGATCACACTGTGGAGAGGTTTGGAACTGAATCCAGGACGTCTGGCACAAAGAATGGAAATGAAGAACTTCATATCACTACCCCTACTGCCCCTCTGCCCTAAAGACAAACGGAAAATTCTCAACCACGCACAGTGTTCCCGGATGGTAACCCATCCAAGTACTGGCCAAGTCCGGCGGTGCTTAACTTCGGTGCTCTAACAGGAACCGGTGTATCCACCTCGGAACGTTCGTTTGTATTAACATATTAATGCCCTTTGGTACCAGTGCAAAATCGTTGGATGCAGCCTTTGCACCTGCATATCCTTTACAAAGAGACTGGTCTCTAATTCCGTAGTGTGACAAGAGTCCAGATGTTAAGTCGTTATAGTTACAAACAAGCAACTGCCACCAGTCAACTTTGACAGTCTCAACGGTAGCGCCGACAAATGTTTCTCGTTATTTCCTTGTTAGTAAAGTCCGTGATGGAGCACCCTATGACAATTGTTTATACGATTGTAAATAGTGTGAAAGTATTGGTGCAATGCCTGAAGTGAATCATAAACATAAATTAATGATAGTAAAAATAATGTCTTCCTACGACAATGCAAGATGACGTGCATATTTTTGTAGATTCCATTCTCTGTGTAAGGTATAACTGGCTGTAAAAGATCCGCCCCATTGTAAAGCCGAGGTCTGTTTAATTGTTATTATTACTAGGGCTACAACTTTGCTTCCGCCGCTTTTTCATGAAGTTCGAGGCTTCATTGTGAGCAGCTTACAAAAAATTTACGTTTAAAATATTGGCCATCGCTGGCCACTACTTTCTCCCATCTTTCGGCCAGCATACGAATCCCGCGGCGGAAGAACTGGGCGTCTTTCGAGAAGATCCATGCATCGATCCAATTTTGCTATTGTTCATATGACAGGAAGGTTTGTGTAGCCAGGTCGTGTGCCATTGAACCAAAAAGTTGTTAGTTAAAGGGAACAATGTCTAGAGAATACTGCGTGTGGGGTAGGACTTCCCATTTCAACGTTTCCAGGTATGTTTTGGCGGGTTTTGCGACATGGGGTCGAGCAATGTTATGCTGCAAAATCACGTTTTCATGTATATCGTTGTACTGTGGCCGTTTGTCTTCCAGTGCTCGGCTCAAACACACCAGTTACTTTCGATAACGATCTCCTGTGATTGTTCTCGTCGGTTGCAGTAGCATCGAAAGCTTTCTCTCTTTCACAACCATGCCTGTCTTCAAAGTCAAAATCACCGTTCCTGAAGCATGGAAACCATTTTCTGGAAAGTTCTGTCACTATCAGGTGTCTCATCATAGGTCTTACCCAGCTTTTTATGAGCCTCAGCTGCAGATTTCTTCATATCAAAGCAGAAAATTCAAACCTCCCGCAGACGACGAGAATTGGGCTCGTAAGTTGACATATTTAGCCGAGAATAACTTTAAGATGCAATCAAAAATCGACTAGTATTCTGATGGCTTTATGTTCTCAAATGCCTAAGCTTACTGTATGACACTTACGACCTACGACTTGCACCATTACTTTCCACTAATGCCGCCTACTGCAAAGCGGCGGAAGCAAAGTTGTAAACCTATTATTATTATTATTATTATTACTATTTTGAGTTATCATTTTTTCTGACTGGTTTCATGCGACTCAAGGAATTCCTTTCCCGTGACAACATCTTCATCTCAGAGTAGCACTTGCAGCCTCGTCCTTTATTATTCACTGGGTGTATTCCGCGCTCTGTTTTCCTCTACAGTTTTACTCTCTACAAAAAAATCGTTCAAATGGCTCTGAGCACTATGGGACTTAACGTCTGAGGTCATCAGTCCCCTAGAACTTAGAACTACTTAAACCTAACTAACCTAAGGACATCACACACATCCATGCCCGATGCAGGATTCGAACCTGCGACCGTAGCAGCAGCGCGGTTCCAGACGGAAGCGCCTAGAACCGCTCGGCCACACCGGCCGGCTTACTCTCTACTGCTCCCTCTAGTACCATGGAAGTTATTCCTTGATGTCTTAAACGATGTCCTATCATCCTGTCCCTTCTTCTCGTTAGTGTTTTCCATATGTTTTCTTCCTCGCCGATTCTCTGGAGAACCTCCTCCATCCTCATTTTATCAGTCCACCTAATTTTCAGCATTCGTCTGTAGCACCACATTCGATTGCTTCGATTCTCTTCTTGTCCAGTTTTCCGACAGCCCATGTTTCACTTTCATGTAACGCTGAGCTCGAAAGACACATATTCAAAAATTTCTTCCTCAGATTAAGTCCCATGTTTGATAGTAGTAGACTTATCTTGGCAAGAAATGCCCTTTCTGCCAGTGTTAGTCTGCTTTTAACCTCCTCCTTACTCCTTCAGGCATGGATTATGTTACTGCTTCGTGATCACCAATCCTGATATTAAGTTTCTCACTCTTCTCATTTCTGCTACTTCTCATTACTTTCGTTGTTCTTCGAATTGTTCCCAATCCATATTTATGCATTATTCTCCAGTAGTTCTCGAGAGGCAGCGTGGAGGGGTAGAGGTGTATCTCTTAAAATGGTCACCACAGCGTCCTAAGCCCTTCACTGGCTTCTCATGACGTAGCTAAAACTCCACCAAAAGGCCCTCTGTCTTTCTCAAATGGTTCAAATGACTCTGAGCACTATGGTTCCTAACTTCTAAGGTCATCAGTTCCCTAGAACTTAGAACTACTTAAATCTAACTAACCTAAGGACATTACATACATCCACGGCCGAGGCAGGATTCGAACCTGCGACCGTAGTGGTCGCGCAGTTCCAGATTGTAGCGCCTAGAACCGTTTGGCCACCCCGGCCGGCTCCTCTGTCTTTCTCCATCTCGTCCGACGCTCTCTTTCTCACCACAAATTCTGGCCTCACTAGTATTCTATCGTTATGTGCGCTGAGTGCACCTGTCGCTAAGTATATGAATTGGTCACTGTCTAGTAATGCCATGGGCCACTCTTTGTCCTTTCAGCTTATGACTTTAAAGCGTGCTGCTGCCGGCCAGACTGGCGCCTGGCCGGTCGAGTCGCTGATCTGTGGCTTCTATTGCCACACTCTACGATTACCATTTTATCCTTAGTTTGTTAACGACTTTATGTAGGGCTCGGCCTCTCCTGTGGACAAGAACAAGCAGTCGGAGAAGACTGCCGAGCAGCCAATGGTACCTCCTTATTTTGAACCGTCCGTTCACATGCAGTAAAATTTCCGTGCTTACCTAAAATGCTACAAGAACTGACTCAAAAATTGCATTTGGAATTTACCGTTCCTTGAACGTGGTGGACTCTAAAATAATGCTGGTTTTCATAAGGAGCCAGGGGTATTTTTACTCCCACCTTGGCGAAAAACATCAGTATCAGCTACACCCATTTCCGGATCGTGACATTTTGCACATTTCCCAAATGGCCTTCTTGCACAACGTCGCGTGTCAAAAAGTCTTTCGAAAAGTGGGCGAGCGACAGAATGGTGTGCAGGCGAGAAGGGAGAGGAGTAAAGTTTGTGCACCTGTCATAGCATGACGAGTTGCTGTCTGAAGTGAAGTGGCAGCTCACCAGCCTCGAATGTCCACAGGGGGAGACGAGACAATTACACATCATTTTACACTGCTGCAGTACTGATCTACGTTGCAAGAGAGGTGACGGGCAATACATGAATAACGGTAGTCCTTTCTGCGCTATGGTCCAGAGGTTGCAATGCCACAGCAAAGGCAATAAAGTGTATCGCTACCATAGGCATTAGCGAGGACTCACTGCAGTCCGCAATGACGCATGAGAGGCACTCCACATATCCTTCTCAGCAACAGCAGCGTTCTCACACTGAAGTCAATATGGCGTTTATCATTCAATTGCACAGCTCCAGTTTGAGGCAGCTACAGCAGTCAACTTCGTTGTCTAGGCCCAACGAGTAGTTACAGTTTTAGATTATCCAGCACTCTGTGGTAAAGAAATGTGTCAAAATTAATTTTATCTTTTACTCATTTATGTAATAAAGTGAATTAATATTTCGTGCGTTCTAGTTTGATGAGCCATCTTCCAGAGCAACCAAGGAACCCACGGTTGTGGCCAGACGAAAGTATTTTCGCCTGGTCACAACACTTTCACCCTCTTCTTCATAGTGTACAAGGTAGCGGTAAAAATCAATGGCATAGACTTGTGGCAAGACTACTGGGCTGACTGCGGCCCCTCTCTGTCTGCTGCAGCATTAGGAGTTAGAGATTAGATTAGATTAGTACTTGTTCCATAGATCATGAATACGACATTTCGTAATGATGTGGAACGTGTCAGGTTAGTAAAAGGTGTCTACAGAAGATATTACATTACACAAAATATTACATGACACTTAATATTTTTCTTTTTTTTGTGTGAGGTGGGAAAATTGCCCACTTACTACATCCAAAAATTCATCTAATGAGTGGAAGGAGTTGCCATTCAGAAACTATTTTATTTTCCTTTTAAACGCTATATGGCTATCTGTCAGGCTTTTGATGCTATTAGGTAAGTGACCAAAGACTTTTGTGGCAGCATAATTTACCCCCTTCTGAGCCAAGGTTAGATTTAATCTTGAGTAGTGAAGATCATCCTTACCCCTAGTGTTGCAGCCATGTACACTGCTATTACTTTTGAATTCGTTCGGATTGTTAATAACAAATTTCATAAGTAAATACATATATTGTGAGGCTATATTTGAAGATCCCTAGTTCTTTAAATAAGTGTCTGTAGGATGATCTTGGATGAGCTCCAGCAATTATTCTGATTACACGCTTTTGTGCAATGAACACTCTTTTACTCAATGATGAGTTACCCCAGAATATAACAGACGCTTTTTCACAGCTCAGCACGTTACCACAGAGCTAGAGAAGAGGGAGTGGGGGATTGGCGGTTCCCTCGCCCCAGCCGCTTCTTACCCCCAGGGAAGACACGCCGTATTCATTGTGACAGCAGGCTGAGGGACTCTGGGGTCGTCCTGGAGGGACTGGAATCAGGAAAATTCCACCCTTCTATCTGTGATTGAACACCCGAATCTACAGGGGTGAGGTCTAGTGCTCAACGCGTTTTTCTTTTATTTTTTATTTTTTAATCTGTTTCTTCGTCGTTTCTTCATCAGGAATTCTGTGCGGATGTTGCTCGACATCGTTACACCACGACGTCCACCACCGTACAGCGCATTCATATCATCAGGCGCACAGAAACAGCACCAGGCTTTAATGAAGCAAAGAAATAAGCTGGCTTTAGAAATGGCCGCAGTGCTACGGACCACTCCTAAGTTGCGAACGAAGTCATCGAAGGGAGCAATGAGTATGAACTGACGCATTGCCTGGAATTTACACACACTGACGTGCAAAACTTACTAAACTAACTTTCACCTGATGTGTCTCAGCCAAGTAACATACGAGGTGCGACAGTAAAATAATGAGACTGATGTGAAAAAAATGCTGCTTAACGCTTTAGTCAAGTTTAGTGTTGTCTCCTTCAAAGTAGTTCCCTTCAGATTGCACACACTTTTTCCAGCGCTTCTGCCACTGATGGTAACTTTTCTGGAACTCATCTTTTGTCATATCCTCCAAGACCCTCGTCACAGCTTTTTGGAGATCTTGTGTTATTTGAAAATGGTGTTCTTTGACCGCCGTTTTGGCTCTTGGAAATAGAAAAAAGTCGCACGGAGCGATATCTGGTGAATAAGGTGGCTGTGGTAATACTGCAATTTGTTTTGAGGTTAAAAATTGCTGTACTGACAGAGCAGTATGGGATGGCGCATTATCGTGATGCGGAATCCAATTAACAGCAATGCTGGCACGGACATGAAGAACTCCTTTACGAAGTCTTTTTAAAATTTCTTTGTAGTAATATTGGTTAACTGTTTATCCAGAAGGCACCCACTCTTTATGAACAATTCCCTTGGAATCGAAGAAGTACACAAGCATGCATTTCACTTTTGACTTTGACGTGCGAGCTTTTTTTGGTCAGGGTGATCCCTCTGAGCACCATTGCGAACTTTGACGTTTTGTCTCTGGATCGTACTGAAAAAAAAAAAACTTTCATCACCAGTGATAACACGGCTCAACAATTCTGGATTGATTTCCGTTTCTCTAACAGATCGGCTGCCACATTTTTCCGTGTTTCTTGCTGTTGTGGTGCGAGATTTTTGAGGACCATTTTTGCACAAATCTTTTTCATACCGGTACCAAGATCTTCAGTTATTAGAAGAACCGTTTCTCAATTGATGTTCAGTTTTTCTGCAATCATTTTCAGGGACAATCTTCGATCAGATCGTACGAGTTCACGCACCGTGGCCAAGTTGACATCTGTCCGTGAGGTTGATGATCGTGCACTGCAGTCTTCATCTTCAACATTCGTTCTGCCTTCACTAACCATTTTATGCCAACGAAAAACTTGAGCTCTTCTCGAAAAGCCTTCTGAAGTTTACAGTAAGTTGTCGTCCCGTTTTCACCCAATTTAACGCAAAAAGAAATGCCATATCATTGCGCAATATTATGCTGTTCCATTTCCTCGACGAGAGACACGAACACGTGTTAACTTGTTACAGCACTACTCACGACTAAGCAGTTGCATCGATGTGCCACTTGGACTAGAAGCAGCTTATAGACCAAGGTCAAAGATATTGTGCCTACGAAAGCCTGCATGGTTGCCACATCTTGAAAAGAAAATCAGTCTCATTACTTTATAGTCGCACCTTGTAGAGAACTAGAACTGCTATAGTATAGCACAAAAGGTAACTGAAAGAAATAGGCAATGACATGAACAAAAATGACGCTTGTGTTTAAAACAATAATTACATTGTAGTCACCGCGATTTATGATAAACCCTTGAACTTTACAACTGGGGGTACATTGATCTTAACATGGTGCGTGATCGTCACGGATAGCAGCTGATGTTCTGCAATGTGCTCCAATGCCGGGTACCAGCTTGGTAAGGAGTTCTTGTGGTAGGCTGTTGTATTCCGCTACCGGTGCTGTTGACAACTGTCGGATGGTCGTTGGTGCATAGGTCTCTCAAGCGCATCCCACATGTGGTCGATGGAATTTAAGTTTTGGGGGAAAAGGGCAAGCCAGTCCATTCGCTGAATATCCTCTCGTTTCGGGCTCTGAGCACTATGGGACTTAACATCTATGGTCATCAGTCCCCTAGAACTTAGAACTACTAGAACCGAACTAACCTAAGGACATCACACAACACCCAGTCATCACGAGGCAGAGAAAATCCCTGACCCCGCCGGGAATCGAACCCGGGAACCCGGGCGTGGGAAGCGAGAACGCTACCGCACGACCACGAGCTGCGGACCAACCTCTCGTTTCAAGGGCGCTGTTCGCTGTGGGCGCCCATTGTCACCAATAAAAATGCACTCAACGCCGAATGCAGCCCTAAAAAGACGCACGTGGTGTAGGAAGTACAGTATCACAATAATATTGACTGATGACTCTACCGTGTTCGAAGATCTGGAGATCAGTACGTCCACGTAACACTACGCCTCCCTGGCACCGTAAATCATGGACCACCAAAACCATCATGTTCGACAACGTTCTTGAGTGCATTATGTGCTCCCACCTCTCGCCATATGAGGGGACGTCCAGAATCGCTACTCAGACTGTCCCTACTGTCAGCCAAGAAGAGCACGCGATCCCAGTCCTCGTTGGTCCACTCCCTATACTCTTGGCACCATCGCAAATGATACCGCCGATGTATGGATGTCAACGACACATAACGTACTGGTCGTCGGGTAAACAGACCACTCCCATGGAGTCGCTGTGGATCGCGTGATTGCATGCCTTGCATTCCTGTTACATGTGGTTGTATTTGCACCCGCTATTTGGCGTTAGTGACTTCTTGTCAGTTGCGGAACGTAGCGGTCACTGCTGCTGTAGTTGAAGGCGGTCAACCACATCCTTCCCTTCGGGCAGCAGTGCCTGTGGTTCGGAATTTTCTCCGTGCGCCCTTCGCAACTTTGTCCATCAGAGCGCAACAGTGCTGTGAGCAATACCAAACTCTTGGGCTACATTCATAACGCTTCGTCCTTCTACCAGTTTCCCGATGATTCTTCCGTATGTGAAGTCATCCAAATGTAGTGAACAACACAACCACACTCCACAGCAACTGCTCGCTAATTGACACACACACATTGTCTTTCTTCATTCCCTTACGTGCCTCGTGTTACGGGGTCGATCACATTTGGCGCTATAGTCACGCTGACTTCAGGCCATATGACGTCAATCTTTCTGTGCACGACTGGGAGACCTCTGGCAACATGCTCCCACACTTTCATTCATTGCCACCTAGTTGTTAGTGTGTTGTGTTACTTTATCTACGACTGCATGCTGAAAAGTAATGATCCGAATTTTTAGTCTGAGAATTCTCCAAGCTTTTTAAATAAAAAAAAGGTTAGTAATATTCTACATCTTTATTTTTCATATCCACATATTTTAAAATACATGTCTACATATTTATTTCTCAACACAGCCACCCAGGTGACGAACACATTTATCTCCTTGAAAGACCAGTTCGTTGATACCATCACCGCAGAATGTCAGACATCGTTAAGAGAGCCGCAACCTCACATCTGCTTCGACCGCTTCATCACAATCAAAGTAAAGTCTTCGAAAAGTGTCCTTTAAGTTTCGTCGCCGGCCGGAGTGGCCGAGTGGTTCTAGACGCTTCAGTCTAGAACTGCGCGACCGCTGCGGTCGCAGGTTCGATTCCTGCCTCGGGCATGGATGTGTGTGATGTCCTTAGGTTAGTTAGGTACGTAGTTCGAAGTTCTAGGGGACTGATGACCTCAGATGTGAAGTCCCATAGTGCTCAGAGCCATTTGAACCATTTTTTAAGTTTCGGAAACAGATGAACATCGGACGGGGGAAAGTCGGGAGTGTACTGAGGATGATCGACGACAGCGAAACCAGGGCGCCGGATTGTTGCAGATGTCGCAGCGCTCGTGGGTAGTGTGGCACTGTCGTGCTGAACGAGAGGGCGCTCCACGTGTGGGCGAACGCTCAGAACTCCAAACTCGATTACAGCACGCTGTTACTCATGCACTGATATTGTCAAGTTACCCACCGCCATGTTACACACTATAATTTGGAGCCTCTAGCAGCAGAGGGCTACAAATAAGTAGACATGAAGAATAAAGAAGTAGAATGTTAATAATGTTTGGTTTATTTATAAAGCTTTGTGAATTTTCACATAAAAATTTCGTATCTCATCCTTAAGCTTTGCAGAGCAGTGTATTTGTCGAAGTGACTCAGTTTCAACAAAATCGAACTGCCAAGTCTTGTGAAACAACGCAATGATCTTATCTATGTTAGTATGCTGAAGATTACATATACCAAAGTTGCAGCATTCTTTAGACTTTATCAGGATTGTCAGAAGTTCAAAGTTGGAAGACGAATTGTTCTGAGCAACTCATGGGTAGGTAAACTGACTCTGAATAAGATTTAAAGTATTCTAGTAGGCCAATTAAACTTCTCAGAAACAGTTTTTCACCACCTGCATCATACGTGAGAACGCGTATCGGGTTAGACTCAAGGAGAGCAAGGACTGAAGGTATAAGTCTAGTGAAACTAAAAATGCTAGATTACTCCAAAACAAAATTAAAACAACGCAAACAGAGGCTTATATCTTTGGTAACAATGTCTACTGGACAGTATCACTCACTACTGTGTTGGTTCACACGTGCTGTCCAACAAGCTTCGGTCCTTCTTAGAGTGATGCTCATAAGATTTTCGCTTAGGCCTATTCCACCCTTTGACGGCGAATCTGCTGATGTCACCCAGTGTGTGCGGAGGGTCGCACCTCCGTAGCTGAGTGGTCAGAGCGGCTGACTTCCATGCGGAGGACACTGGTTCGGTTTGCGGTACTGCCAGAGACTTTTTTCTTTATGAAGATGGCCGAAAGAACAGACACGATCGGTGACCATGCAGCGCTCTTGAATCAAATGATAATTAAATCAAGACCCCACGCTGTCCACAGACGCTGATATACATCAACGGGGACAGTTGAAAATGTGTGCCCGGACCGGGACTCGAACCCGAGATCTCCTGCTTACATAGCAGACGCTCTATCCATCTGAGCCACCGAGGATACACAGGGTGGTGCGACTGCAGGGACTTATCCCTTGCACTCTTCCCGTGAGACCCACATTCCCAACTTCATGTCCACACACTGTACACATAGTGCCCCTGTCCATTACACTCATTACTCGCTGCAGACAATCTTACCGAGTCCCGTAAGAGTTCGGGTAATATGTGTGCATCCACACAGAAGAATAAAGTCAATGGCCGGTTAGCCTTAATTATATGAAGATAGTATCTGTTCTTTCGGAAATGTCTGTTAATCGCAGTTGATGGTTGAAGTGATCTTTATGGCAAGCAGAAATCTACAATGCCAGTATTTGAATGCTGGCTCCTATTTCGATGAGAACCGAGGTGGACTCTTCCACACGTCGGTCATGGGCCTGAAGATGGCGTAATAAATCGCCGAAACTGGTAGCCAAATAAAATAAGTTTGGAAATTAGACGGCTGAAAGGTGTTTGATTTGACATACTGTAGCGAACAGCCGAGTCCCGCAAGCATCTCTGAAAAGACATACAGACATTATGCAGAATAGATTTGAATGGTATGTGGAGCAAAGAGAACTCCTTGGACAGCTTCCTGCAACGCTTCGTCTTTACAATCCCCCGTAATCTCGTCTGGAGATTTAGATGATATGCTCCTGCGACAGTTTGTTCCTTACGAGCATAATCTGTTAGCGCATACCAGACTAGTCGTAAACGACCTCTCCCGATGATGTCTCAGACTCTGTAATTTTCTGAGGCGATGAAACCATACGTTTCGACTGCTAGCTTTTGCTTTTTTCACTCGACTCTATACCTTTTTCTCCTAGTCACGGGTCGTGCGGGGTAGCCGCGCCGTCACAGGCGCCTTGAAACGGTTCGCGAGGCTACCCCCGTCGGAGGTTCGAGTCCTCCCTCGGGCATGGGTGTGTGTGTTGTCCTTAGCGTAAGTCAGTGTAAGTTAGATTAATTACTGTGTAAGCCTAGGGACCGATGACCTCAGCAGTTTGGTCACATAGCAGCTTACCACCAACAAATGGGTAACGTAAGTGGCCGGCACGGAAATAGGGCTTCAAGGTCATCTCGTGTTTATGTTTTGTGTCACAAATTTCGTCCATCATTACAGTTTCTGAATTACAAACCAAGTGGACGGAGAAGACAGTGCAATGAAGTGACTGGTCAGAATAATCAATTTTATCACGGACATTACCCTGTATTTCTCTAGCCATCGCATAGTATCCTCTTTCATACTAAAGTAATACAATTCTACGTTCTAGCTTTTTGTAAAAGTCGTCAAATGTCATAGATTTCTATGCTCTTCTCGGAGAGACAGAATAGGTGCTGGGACTGTTCTGATGTTACTGCACGGTTTATAGTAGATACAGAAGCACCACAACGTTTTGTCATTTTATGAATGGCATTACCCTTATTACGAAACAGCCAGTAAATTCCTCTATGAAAAAAAGGAGTTAAATTTCGAATTTACAAGTAAACTGAATGCAGTAAGATTATATCCGAATGTAAAGATGTTCGATACAGGTTCTTAGGAAAAACTGTTGTTAATTAATGCAGAATTGACAATGTTATTTTAATTGACAGTTACTGTCGAGTAAACTAATCGCCACCATTTGTGATAAACTTATCAGACGTCTACTGTAAGGGAAAAACATTCGCAGTATGTCCCCTATAACTGAAATGAATGGCCAAACATTTAAATCAAGTCAGCTATTTACATAGACGGTACTTACCGAAACTGAAGGATCTTCTGGCTCCATGTCTGCAGATTCACTGTCGCTTGTTTCAGCCAGGTGCACCATCACAGATTCCACTATGGTGTCTCTTAAACCCTGGTTCAAGAAATCAGTTTCTTGCAATGCTTCTGCGTGTTTTACGCACCTCTCCCAGTCCTGCTGAGTAACATTGTCAAGAGCTTCGCGTGCTAGCTTCTCAACATCAGCACGTTTGGAAGTAGTCATTTCTTTTCGCTACTTCTCGCTTTACTTCGGCCCATATCAATTCAGTGGGATTATACTGGCAGAGATACGGTGGTAGACGTACCGCTTGAGGTCCCATTTCGTTTGCCAATTGATCCGATTCGTAAGTGCTTTTGGCACCTACGATTTATTCCTTAGACAGGAGTTCAGCCTTCGTTTCATCGACTGAAAATAAAACATTCTCTTTCTTTAACCACTCCATAATATCTGACTTGCGCCAATTTGAACATGGCAGCTTTTCTATCTGAATGGAGTGGTAGCTGGCGTTATCCATCTATCCATCACGATAATTGACCCTTCTTCCAGCACAGACAACAGTCGAATAAACCAATTCTTAAAAGCTTCTCCATTCATTTCTGAATGATAATCGGATTGGCATGAACTTTTCCCACCACGAAAAACAAGTTTAGCCTCAGGTATGAAGCCTGTGGTTAATGAAATAGCTTGGGCGATGATTAATCGACCACCTCTACCGGTAGGCACTTTAAAACCGTCGTTTCCTTTGGATTCGTGCCATATATACTTACTGCTATGGTTCTGTGAAACCCAAGTTTCAACCAAGTACACTTCAGGCCTGGTGTCTTCAGCACGCAAGAAGTGCATTGTATGCAAAAACTTCGCTTTAGCTGCTGCAATGTCTCTGTGTTCCATTAAGACTTTCCGTCCGTCATCACAGAAGACGAAGAATGGAGGTCTCTGAGCCTGAATAAATAATTTTTTCATGGAGGTCAGCCTGTAGCTTTTTAGCCGCTGGATACTCTGCTCTGTCGTAATATCCAGGTAGAGTTATACGCACGAGCTCTTGTTAAAATCGTCAGAGTCGGTCGATTTCCGTTCACGTTCGTATCCCTTTCTTGGAGAATCGAAACATTCATTCAGCCTGGAGATTCTGCCAATGACACAGATATGCTAGTACGGCCTACAGTTGGCTTGGAGACACCACACGCTTAAGCAGTAAGTTTATGAATTTGCGCAGAATTTAAGTTATTCCTCGCTTCTTCACTGTCGGCCATATCAGTAAAAAACTTAAGTACATTCGATATGATAATTTTCGATTGTTTACGAATGTCTTTCCGCCCTTTACGCACACCAACCAGAGGAGTACTACAAGTAAGCCGTTGCTCTTGCATTGTTGTTCACTACCGAACACACGTCAAAGCACCTTTCGAAGGACAGTAAGACACTGAGATCAGACGTGAACACTCGATATAGCACGGTGACACTGAGATTTCAGCTACTCTGACCTACCGCACCACTAATGGTACCTACATGGCAACAAAGCCGAGAGGAGGGCGAATCACAGCCTTCAGCCCCTGCTGGCGGCAGGCAGAGGCTGTGACCTTGAGGACTCTACTTCCGTGCCGGCCACTCTAGTCACGGTAATGAGCTCAGCCTTCGTCCACGGTGGCCAGAGCGCTAAAGAAGCCATATGGATTGGCCTGACGCAGTTGCAACATTCCTACTGCTGCATTGATTTGGCGGGCCTCCTGAATGGGCGTGAAGGGCCACAAAACACAGCATTTGGTGGCATTTATCAAGTTCAAAATGCCTGTGGAAGACGGTGGAACCTGACTCATGGCTTTGCTCCTCTTCACAGACAGATGGTCTGTAACTTCTTTCTACATCATTCAGACATATTTTATCACACCTTTTGCATCTATCCACTGTACCATGTGATGTTCCATTGTTGCTGTACGGCTCCACCAACTCAGCACACGGTATTGATTGTTGTCCCCCTTCAAAGGCAGAAAACGAATTACTTCACTACATGAATAGGGTTCGATATTTTGTTTCCGACCTTTTATTTGCCTGCTGTGGTAGAGTGGCGCGAGGATTGCTGTGTGTACCACGACTGCTGACATATGTACATGTACCTGCAAACAAATAAAAAATTAATTATTTATTACCCGGCTACATGAAGTAGTATGGCGGCTGTAGCAGGAACTAACTTGAGCATGTGACTAGGTACAGTTACGCTCCGATTAAAGTAGTGCACTTTGCTACATCGCAGTGAGATTGTGGAATAAGGATGGCGGTTCCGCTGAAACTATCAGTATTCAGTTAGTTCCTTTTTTCTTCGCCAGTTTAATCTGATTGTTAAAATCGCTAAAAATAACTGGTTTCTGAAATAACTGATTTTTCTGTTTTTATTCCTATTACTACCTGTAATGAACGTAGAAATCGAACACAGAATGAAAAATTTGGCTCTCTCAGTTGCAAGATACGTATAACCAAAATATTAAATTGAATAGGCTAATAAGACGATATAGCACCTAAACTTCAACAAAACTTCCAAAAAGAACGATTTAATCCAAGTTATATTAATGCTAAGGTTAAAAATAGTTCTACAGGGGCACAAAAGTCGAAATCAGTTGCGGAACGATGTTGGCTACTAAATGAAATTAAGAGGCTAGATTCGAAAAAATAGTACTTAAACTGATACTCCATGAGACTCATCTAGAATTGTCACAAAACATAGGAAACCCCATACTTCTCGTGGCACTAACAGAAAAAACTGACCACAACACATACACAGCAGTGAAACATGTACAAAACAAGCATAAACAGAAAATAATGAAACTAACAATAAGAAAGACACAAAAATACGATTACATTTTAAATGTGAGACCACAAGAACACCAATACACATTCCTATGCATGCCACCTACGTTTAGTTAATCTAACAGAGACAGAACTACAAGAAAAAGAAAAAAATGCTCTTGGAAAAAGGGTCGAAACACTGTACCAACATCAAAGTAAACATCCAATACATAGAAAATCTTATAGTAGAAACCAAGCAGATCCTTACACATGAAGAACAACAAAATAATTGTGAAATAAATATAGGACTGACAAGGTAACTAGTAAAAAAGGAATAAAAGGCATAATAAAACAAACACAGCAGATGCACAATAAGAACAACCAAATAGAAGCAGCCACCACGAAAAGGTTAAATCAAAAGTTAATAAACAACTACATAATAATAACAAGAGCAGACAAAGGAAATGTAACAGTACTTATGGACAAAGAGCAACACATCACAAAAACCAACGAATACATAAACACCAATGCCATACAAAAACTGAAGTCAGATACAACTATACAGTTCCGGGCAAACCTGAAACTAACATTGAAAAACACTGAACATACACTCACAGACAAACAGAAATACTACATAACACAGAAAAACTCACAAGCACCAACACCCCATAGCCAACGAAAGATACATAAAGATGGTATGCCAATGAGAGCCGTGGTTAACTTCAGGAAAGCCCCAACGTACCACATAGCCAAACATCGCCGAAAGTTAATTAGCAAATACTATAAAACAGAAAACAACAGAACTGTGATAAACACAGGAAACCCAATAGAACACATCCAGAACATACAGGTAGCACACACAGCATCAATGATTTCATTTGACGTAGAAAATAGGTATACCTCCATCCCCATCACAGGAACAATAGCAATCATAGAACAAAATCTTACAGCAACCTCACCGCAAAAGCAATAAAAGAAATGACAAATATACTCAGACTGATATCCAAAGAAAACTACTTTCAGTTTGAGAATGAATATTACCTACAAAGTGATAGACTGCCCATGGGACCTCCAATGTCATGAACATTAGCAAACATTTTCATCAGTCATCTAGAAAATCAGATATTTGAAAAGATAACCTTTCATGAGTCATTTAGAAAATCAGATATTTGAAAAGATAACCACTAACGAAAGTTTTAAAATCATATATTGGTACTGATATGTGGATGACATTATTTATCTGGTAGATGAGCCAAATGAAAAAATAGATGAACTCCACTCGGAAATCAATAAAGCACATCTGAACATAAAATTCACACTTGAAAAAGAAAAGGGAAATCAAATATATTTTCTTGATGCAACAATAAAAAAAGAAAATGGCAAAAATACATTTAATATCTTTAGAAAAGCAACAACCACAGACACAACAATACATTCCCCATCTGATCACCCCCATAACCAGAAGCTTGCAGCACTAAGACATATGTTACATAGATTAAACAGAATTCCACTCAATTACAGAAACTAAGAAAAAGAAATGATTACAATCACACAAATATCTAGAAACAATGGGTATGATGCACAAGCAGTAAACAGGCTCAACCAAAAAATAAAAACACAAATACAAAACAAACACAACACTTCCAGAATACAAGATAACTCACAAGCTACAAACTCACAAACTCACTCAACAAACAAACAATGACAACATCACACAGAAAAGAAGCATATGATACACTGTGACTTACACACATAGAGTTGCAAACATACTAAAGAGACAGGGCTTCCGAATAGCATTTAAGACTGGGCAAACCCTCCAATCACACCTAAGCCAACCAACTACCAAGAGGGATACATTCAACGGATCAGGAATATTTAAACTTGAATGTCGTAGTTGTGATGCAGTATACATAGGCACAACATGCAGGAATTTTAGAACATGGTACAAAGAACATATGAGGCGTTGGAAGTACGAATCAAACCATTCCACATTTGCAGAACATTTAAAACACCATAACCACCATCTTACAAACGTGGAATAAGAAATGAAAATAGTGAGAATAAACAACCATCACAAACATCTTACATAAATGCAAGGAAACTTCCACATTCAGAAAGCCACCGCTGAAAGCAAACATGTGCTAAATGAGCGAACACACATCAGTACAGGCTCCCTACTACACTTAATAAAAGAAATGATAAGATAGAAATTGTTCCTCTCTCACAAGCAGCAGCAGAAAAAAAAGTAGCTCACCCAAATAAATTTTCACACCAAAACACATCACACACACACACACACACACACACACACACACACACACACATACACAACATATCACAGATACTTCAAAAATTACACTCGAAAGCTGGCAATGATATTCGATCTTTAGCAGTCACACCTGACAGTCGGCAACACAAACCTAAACATTACATTAAAACGGGTGTTCAGTTCCTAGTGTTGTGAAATGTGGGAAAAACCTCAAGTGGCAATTATAAGAAGACGAACGACACCAGAAATTGAACTGAAACATAATATGTAGAAAATCGTCCACGCAACCTGTAAGTAGAATTTGAAATCATAGTATGAAGGCTTTCACGACCGGATGACATATCTTCTGGTAAACCTTCCGGGATGTATGGTCGTGGTCCATGAAACTCTTCAGCTCCTAACGTTTCGTCCAGAGCTGCGCTGGACATCTTCAGAGGGGTGTTTCTCCTCCGGTGAGTCTTGCCGATGTTAGGACAGCCCTCATTCTATCATATCATAAAACAAAAATCATTAAAATTCTACGAATCATCCAACGCATCACCACACCAACTCATCAACTCTCTGGGAAGGGACGAAAACCCTGACCAGAGAGCACCAATCACCACACTCCATCGCCAATTCAGGCGTTAGTCATATGAACCCATACGCAAACCTACACTTACATCATCATCGCCGCCGCCTCCACTGACGGGTCGGACGTCTGAGAGCGACTTATATATCGTAGAAAGTGGGCGTGACCAGAGTTGCACGTGATATGCAGAGATAATCTTTGTCAGGGATAAAACTTAACTATCGATCGTAATCTCGTCACGGATAAAACTGTCTAGCAATTCTGTAGTGTTACTGTCCAAATATCACTAAGTTTCATGGTCTCTTCTTTCCGATTAAAATTATCCCTATGTTTATATATTTCAATTGCTTCTCTACAAAGCCGTGGGTAATAGTTCGTCGTCGTAGATAAAATCGGCTGTAGCAGAACACGCTTTTCAGTCAGGACATCATCAAGTGAAGTTTTCCAAAACATGAAGAGAGACCATGAAACTTAGTGATATTTGGACAGTAGCATTACAGAATTGCTAGACAGTTTTATCAGTGACGAGATTACGATCGATAGTTAAGTCTTATCTCTGACAAAGATTATCTCTGCATATCACGTGCAACTCTGGTCACACCCACTTTCTACGATATATAAGTCGCTCTCAGACGTCCAACCCGTCAGTCGGCAAGACTCACTGGAGGAGAAACACCCCTCTGAAGATGTCCAGCGCAGCTCTGGACGAAACGTTAGCAGCTGAAGAGTTTCATGGACCACGACCTTACATCCCGGAAGGTTTACCAGAATTTGAAATATTAGTACATCGTAGCAAAAACGATCCACCAGAACTGTTTATAACCTACAGTTACGTTGCCCCAAAGTGTAAAATTAATAGTAAAATGTGTACATATTCTAGGCCACTAAAGATTCCTTGCAGAGAATAAAGGCGAAACGCGTATGGTACGAAAATTGTGTTTGATTTAGTTGTAGTCAGACGGTCCAAAAAGTAAAAATTATCAATATACCGTAAAATAAAAGAAAGCTTAGTCTGTCCACCTTTCGCTGCTTTTCTCGATAAATGATAAGTGGTTGCATACTACAAAAAATCATCTGTATTCTCCCATTGATTCTAATTTCTATGAAACTCTACTCAAAATCATGTTGTAATTGGGGATTATATCACTTGTTTAGCATTACGAAAAGTAAGTGCTAAAGGATGAAAACTTTTTTTCATGTCAGTTTGTCCATTTTCTAGCACTATAAGCAGATAAAGGTACATTATGTAGACACAGGCAGCATATCAGCGACTATTTATTTTTATTGTATACTATGAATGAACTGCTGTTAAGTTTCTAATTTATTACTGTTATCATAATTTCCTTTCTCTTCTATTGTTTCCTAGAAGTGGCAGACATATCTTTGATCTCTTAAAGTAAATGAAGCATAGTATTTCTTTGCTAGGTGACTTCGTAAAAACTCCAGACTAGGGTTGGTGCCATTCTGCAGTACAACGAATGTACAACGAGAACACCGAGAAACTACCGTATAGCACAGGTGGGGGCAAGTCTTGCACGCTACACATACACATAGGGTTTCATCCATCCCGATATATGGGGACCATCACCGTTATGGACATTCTTGTTCTGACATCCCGACAAGACATAATGTATCGATTACTAGCTTGGGTCAAGTACTGAAGTAGTCTCATCTGTCAGCCTCAGTTAGTTTTACTTATCTCAACAACTTAATATTGACAAGGTCGTCTCTCAGACGGCGTTGCATGTTATTTATCTTGTATCTACAATGTAAGCACCTTCTACATTCAGCGCTGTCTTTCGAGAAAATACCAGACGTCTCCAATACACGACGCAAAAGAATCGGTTAAGTTCCCATTTGAATAGTGACCCGATAAGACGAGTATTTCTAAGAGTAATACTAACAACGATTGCAAGTTAATAATGTGTGATGTGTTTATTACAAGTATATAGGCCGTGAAGTGTATAGTGACCTGTAGTTCTATTAACTAAAGTGTTATTGTCGACTGTTTATCGTCTAATAAACTTATCATAGCTTACGAAAATGCTTAAGGATGGAAAGAGAAAGTGCAACTTTTCGCGGGATTACACAAAAGAGTGGTCTTTTGTCAAGAAGAACGTAGGGGTCAGGAATCGTTGTGTGGGATTTGTAGATGCTTAGATTTGTAGCTGCTTCATCTCAGTAGCTCACGGAGGAAGGGCAGATGTGAGGCATCACATCTACGAAGAATCATACAAATAGATTCACGGTAGCATCGACATCAAAGCATATTCCTACATTCATGATTAAAGAGGATACCTAGGAAGAATTGCTCGTTGTTGCTGCAGAACTAACAACAGCTTACAAAGTAGTCAGGCATCATCAATCCTTCAGTTTTCTTGTCTGTACCGTAAAACTGAATGCCACAGTGTACCCTGACTCCAAAGCCGCCGCAAAGCAGTCTGCAGCCAGGACAAAAGTTACAGCGATGTTAAAAATTTCCTCGCACCACACTCCGAGGCCGAATGCATAAAAAAATTACAGGAAGTGTCGTTTTACGGCAAAGGTACCGACGCATCGAACCACAAGGCTGAAAAGATGTTCCCTTTAGTTTGCAATACTTTATTGAAACTGACGGAATCCAACAGGAGCTGTTGAAGTTTGATTCGCTGAAAACGAAACATCAGAGACAATTGGAAAGTTTTGTCCAGACACTTTAAGGCAACTGCAAATTCCATTAAATAAATTAATCCCTTTTGTGGAGACAATACCAACACCAACTTCGGAGGGTTTCATCGACGCGGCCAGTGGAATGTGTTTCACCAAATTAAAGAAGAACTAGGAAAAATGTGGAAGGAACTGGATGCTCTGCCAATATTCTCCACAATACTATATCAAGCGCTGCTGGAGTCTTAACTATCGACGTTGGATTAATCGTCATGAAAATATTTAATTATTTTTCAATATACACGTTAATGACAGATAAGCTGAAAGAGTTCTGCTTATAGGTTGATGACAGTTATCAGGCTCTTCTATCTCACTTAAAAATAAGATCACAGTCGTTAATGTCATGAGTTGAGAAAGTTCTTAACCTTTTGATTCCATTTAAACAATATTTTGACGCCGAAGACAGGTCACCTAAAGTAATTTCATATTTCTTCAGCAGCCCGACGAATGAAATTTACTTCATGTTTCTGCAGTCAAATTTGCCTCTGTTTGAAAAAAATACAAACACCATGGAGAAGAATAAAGTCTCGATAATTGAAACAAGAAATACATTAATCGACACTCAAATATGTCCAATCTGAACAAATTAAAGAATGAGAAACCTGACCAAGAAACAGTTAAAATGATTTCGAAATCTGAGGAAGAGACAATGGCTTTACTTGCGGTTAACATTATCAAATTTGTTGACGATGGAAAAGAGAAGGGATTTGTCGTGGTGGCGAACCATGCGACGAAACGTGCAGCCAAAGTGTTGAATAATAATAGTACGGTTTGCAGAAACAACTTTTGTCGTGCAGAACTGGACTTCAACGCTAGACAGGAAACTTAGAAAAGTGTTTGTTGTGTGGGATTTAGTTTTAATAGGTGCTAAAATAAACGAGAGAAAGTAATTGCAACAAAAGCGTATTACATTAGGTTTTTAAATACTGAAACGTTTCCTGAATTAATAAAACAAAAATAATTGGTGACAACCGTATTGTCCTTTTTTGCCATGCCACTATGAAAATTGTTATACCCACTTTCTCTTACTGGCAAACGCTTTCGTCCTTAGTCTTTTGTTGCTGACAAAACATTCCGCAAATCACAAGGGTTGGGGTGGGACAGACTTTTGGAAACCATCTGTAAGATTCACGCGTTGCGACATAATCACTATGAGGTTCTCCACCAATGCAGGAACAATTCTTTTTATTATAAATCCAGACACTGATCACAAATATTTATTACCTAGGTTTTTAATTTTTGTCAACGATGACCATCTTCAGACCTGAAAATGAGCATACAGAGGTAGCTTGACGTACAATGTTTCCAAATTACACAATATACGAATTGTGCAGTTACTTCATTTACTGAGGCATAGAAAAGTTGTCATATTTGCTTATAGTGATTTCTGATTCTGTATTTTGGCCGGCGGGTGTGGCCGAGCGGTTCTAGGCGCTTCACTCTGGAACCGCGCGACCTCTACGGTCGTGGGTTCGAATCCTGCCTCGGGCATGGATGTGTGTGATGTCTTTAGGTTAGTTAGGTTTAAGTAGTTCTAAGTTCTATGGCATTGATGACCTCAGATGTTAAGTCCCATAGTGCTCAGAGCCATTTGAACCAATTTTGATTCTGTATTTCGTGTAATTTGGAAACATTCTACGTCTAACTACATCTGTATGCTCAATTTTAGGTCTGAAGACAGTCATCGCTTGTGACCTCCCCCTTCCTAATCGGCCTACTAGACTGCGATATAACTGATCGTGATCGCATATGCCTAATGAAATTTTACAGTGAGCAAGGCTATTGTTACCGAAGGAAAATAGCGGCAGTTAGTTGGAGGAAAGTGTGCAGCAGACTCCGCTGAAGGACGGAATCTATTCTAAACTTAAGCCAAATACTGATGATAGATTTGAAATGGTTGGAGTGTAGTGCAATCGCTCACATACCGCACAGGGGGGACAATGCGTACCATGTAATATTTACTACAAAAACACTGATTAGCTAAAAGTGGATAATTAAACGGTGGCCAGCCTGCTAGGGCAATGAATCTCCACAATCTTGAGAAAGGTAATGGCAAATAAATTTAAGCAAAAACCACTGGCGTGGCAACAGAAGGTAAGATAAATACAGAATAAATGAAACTGCGCAATCTCAACTTGTGCTGTATCTTTAGTTATTAGTTTTGCCGGTGAAATTTTACATTAACTTAAGTGAATGAAGTTAATACACAAAATAGCAAATTAGTTAAGCTTCTGTTATGGAATGTAAGACTGAACAGTTACGAGGCAGAAAATTTAGACTGAAACAGGTCATTGGCAAACACACAAAACTGACAGTAAATATTTAATCAATTTTCATATTCCTAAGACACTCGATGATTGCTTGGAAAGGAAAAGGGATCCTGCTTGGTAATAATGTCTGAGGACAATGACAACACAGGTGCCCTACAAGTTTTAACTATTGTAAGTTATTATTTAACCTACTCATACTTTGTTAAAGAAAATCAACTGGGTAAAGGCTCTACATTACTATATCTGTCATTTGACAGTCTTGCGATGTTGCAGCTGTGCAGATGACGAAGAAGTAGCCGACGACAATGCTGAGCTACCGCTGTCTGCTGTTTGAGAACCCCGAGCCTACTTCAGAGCCACTGATAATTACGAGACAGGCAATAGAATTGCATCTTCCCCCGCCTGTCCACTCCTACCATGCTCTCAATACTCGCGGGTTAACGAACCAGGTGTCCGCCCCCGGTAGCTGAGTAGTCAGCGCGACATAATGTCAGTCCTAAGGGCCTGGGTTCGATTCCCGGCTGGGTCGGAAATTTTCTCCGCTCAGGGACTGGGTGTTGTGTTGTCCTAATAATCATCCTTTCATCCCCATCGATGAGCAAGTCGACGAAGTGGCGTCAAATCGAAAGACTTGCACCCGGCGAACGGTCTACCCGACGGGAAGTCCTAAGTCACACGACATTTACATTTAAAAACCAGGTGCGTCTAACTGGTACGAGCATAGCTGCACACCGCGTCGGCGGGAGCGCCCAACAAACGCTGCCGCACCCTTTCATCACTCAAGCTGCTCTGCCTCCTCTCAGCTCGCAACGCGTAGATAGTGTCGGAAGTTCCATGCGGCTTTTCGCGGATGATGCTGTAATATACAGATAAGTTGCAGCATTATAAAATTGCAGCGAAATGCAGGAAGATATGCAGTGGATAGACACTTGGTGCAGGGAGTGGCAACTGACCCTTAACATAGACAAATGTAATGTATTGCGAATACATAGAAAGAAGGATCTTTTATTGCATGATTATATGATAGCGGAGCAAACACTGGTAGCAGTTACTCCTCTAAAATATCTGGGAGTATGCGTACGGAACGATTTGAAGTGGAATGATCATATAAAATTAATTGTTGGTAAGGCAGGTGCCAGGTTGAGATTCATTGGGAGAGTGCTTAGAAAATGTAGTCCATCAACAAAGGAGGTGGCTTACAAAACAATCGTTCGACCTATACTTGAGTATTGCACATCAGTGTGGGATACGTACCAGGTCGGGTTGACAGAGGAGATCCAAAGAAGAGCGGCGTGTTTCGTCACAGGGTTATTTGGTAAGCGTGATAGCGTTACGGAGATATTTAACAAACTCAAGTGGCAGACTCTGCAAGAGAGGCGCTCTGCATCGCGGTGTAGCTTGCTGTCCAGGTTTCGAGAGGGTGCGTTTCTGGATGAGATATCGAATATATTGCTTCCCCCTACTTATACCTCCCGAGGAGATCACTAATGTAAAATTAGAGAGATTCGAGCGCGCACGGAGGCTTTCCGGCAGCCGTTCTTCTCGCGAACCATACGCAACTGGAACAGGAAAGGGGGGTAAAACAGTGGCACGTAAAGTGCCCTCCGCCACACACCATTGGGTGGCTTGCGGAGTATAAACGTAGATGTAGATTTGGAGATACACAAAGATAAATAACAACAGAGCTACTGCCATTTCATCGTTGCTATCGACATTAAATAATGTTACCTTGGCTATTACCCAGCAATTTACAATATTTTCATTATAATTACAATCGATTACATACAGTCAGAAACAAATACAGTATTAAACCGATTACACCTTCAGAATCATATATACAGTACGAGTTATCATCAGATACTAAATGGCGAAAATTTTTGGATAGTCCGGAGAGTATTTTATCTGCATTTTCGGAGCCACACGTCGACGAAAATTAATAACCTTATTAATAAACATTTGTGGCCCATGATTGGATTTATCATAAACTATCTACACTGATCAGCCAGAACATTATGACCACCGACCTACTATTGACACAAGCCCGTCGAGGCGATAGCTGCGTCACCTGGCGAGGAATGACTGCTAGTCAGACTCACGCACGGTCCATGTGGTATCAGTGAGCGTGCTGGCTGTATGTAGAATGGGATGGTGCGCAATCTGTCTGAGCTTGACGGCGGGCAAGATTGTGTTGCCCCGGAGGCTCGGGACGAGCATTTCGGAAACTGCATAACTAGTCGTGTTTCCGAGGAATGCTGTGGTGAGTGATTTCAACTCGTCGCGAAACCAAAGTGAAACCTCGTTCAGACGTCGACGTTGTGCGCCCACGCCTCATTGCAGATGTCGGACGTCGTAGGCTGGGCAGACTGATAAAATAAGACAGGCTGCAAACTGTGGCGAAACTAACATCAGACTTTTATGCTGTGCAGAGTACATGCGTGTCTGAACACACAGTGCACCGAACACCGCTAGCGATGGGTCTCCGCAGGCGACGACCGATGGATGCAACAATGTTAACACCGTGACATCGGCAGCTACGACTGAAATGGGCACGTGACTATCAGCACTGGACGTTCTTCATCACTCCGATGGGAGGGTGCAAATCTGCCGTCTTCCAAGGGAACAGCACCTTGACACCTCCACTCCGGGACAGAGACAAACTGGCGGTGGGTCCATTATGGTCTGCGGAACATTCACGCGGGCATCCTTGGGTCCTGTGCAACTCCTGCAAGGCATCATGACGCCCAAGGAGTGTCGTACGTTGGTTGCAGTCCACATACACCCCTTCATGACGATAATGTTACCCGACGGCAGTGGCATTTTTCAGCAAGATAATGTGCCATAGGGCAAAGCCAGAAGTGTGGTTATATATTTCGAGGAACACGTTGATGTGCTGGCATGTGATCGAATACATCAGGGAAGTATTTGGTAGTGGTGTCAAAACTCATCGCCCCTCCCCAAAATTTACGTGGTGCCAACTCTCTCCAGCGACCTACCACGATCTCATAGCTTCCATGCCAAGACGCATCGCCGCTGTTATCGTTGCCAAAGGTGGACACACCGACCATTAGGTAGCTGTATAATATTCTGGCTGATCAGTGTATAAGGCGGTGGGCAAATAAAACAGTTCGTATGATGACCGAAACGGCGGGGCTAAGGACTAGAAATAAAACAAATACAATTAATGAAATGAAGGTAATGAAAAAAGTAATTTTGATACAGAATTAAAATTAAAAATTTAAGCAACTCAAGAGATTCTACACCATAACGCTCACCTCGTCACGAATATTCACGAATATATATAATTACAGGGTGGTCCATTGATAGTGACCGGGCCAAATATCTCAGGAAATTAGCATCAAACGAAAAAACCACAAAGAACGAAACTCGTCTGGCGCTATGGTTGGCCCGCTAGATGGCGCTGCCATAGATCAAACGGATATCAACTGCGTTTTTTTTTTAAATAGGAACTCCCATTTTTATTACATATTCGTGTAGTACGTAAAGAAATATGAATGTTTTAGTTGGACCACTTTTTTCGCTGTGTGGTAGATAGTGCTGTAATAGTCACAAACGTATAAGTACGTGGTATCACGTAACATTCCACCAGTACGGACGGTATTTGCTTCGTGATATGTTACCCGTGTTAAAATGGACCGTTTACCAATTGCGGAAAAGGTCGATATCGTGTTGATGTATGCCTATTGTGATCAAAATGCCCAACGGGCGTGTGCAATGTATGCTGCTCGGTATCCTGGACGACAACATCCAAGTGTCCGGACCGTTCGCCGGATAGTTATGTTATTTAAGGAAACAGGAAGTGTTCAGCCACATGTGACACGTCAATCACGACCTGCAACAAATGATTATGCCCAAGTAGCTGTTTTAGCTGCTGTCGCGGCTAATCCCATCAGTAACAGACAAATTGCGCGAGAATCGGGAATCTCAAAAACGTCGGTGTTGAGAATGCTACATCAACATCGATTGCACCCGTACCATTTTTCTATGCACCAGGAATTGCATGGCGACGGCTTTGAACGTCGTGTACAGTTCTGCCACTGGGAACAAGAGAAATTACGGGACGATGACAGATTTTTTGCACGCGTTCTATTTAGCGACGAAGCGCCATTCAGCAACAGCGGTAACGTAAACCGACATAATATGCGCTATTGGGCAACGGAAAATCCACGATGGCTGCGAAATTGGAACATCAGCGACCTTGGCGGGTTAATGTATGGTGCGGCATTATGGGAGGAAGGAAAACTGGCGCCCATTTTATCGATTGCAATCTAAATGGTGGAATGTATGCTGATTTCCTACGTAATGTTCTACCGATGCTACTACAAGATGTTTCACTGCATGACAGAATGACGATGTACTTCCAACATGATGGATGTCCTGCACGTAGCTCGAGTGTGGAAGAAGCGGTATTAAATAGCATATTTGGTTCAAATGGCTCTGAGCACTACGCGACTTAACTTCTGAGGTCTTCAGTCCCCTAGAACTTAGAAATACTTAAACCTAACTAACCTAAGGACATCACACACATCCATGTCCGAGGCAGGATTCGAACCTGCGACCGTAGTGGTCGCGCGGTTCCTGACTATAGCGCCTAGAACCACATGGTCACTCCGGCCGGCAAATAGCATATTTCATGACAGATGGATTGGTCGACGAAGCGCCATACCATGGACCGCACGTTCACCGGATCTGACGTCCCCGGATGTCTTTCTGTGGGGAAAGTTGAAGGATATTTGCTATCGCGATCCACCGACAACGCCTGACAACATGCGTCAGCGCATTGTCAATGCATGTGCGAACATTACGGAAGGCGAACCACTCGCTGTTGAGAGGAATGTCGTTACACGTATTGCCAAATGCATTGAGGTTGACGGACATCATTTTGAGCATTTATTGCATTAATGTGGTATTTACAGGTAATCACGCTGTAACAGCATGCGTTCTCAGAAATGGTAAGTTCGCAAATGTACATGTATCACATTGGAACAACCGAAATAAAATGTTCAAACGTACCTGCGTTCTGTATTTTAATTTAAAAGACCTACCTGTTACCAACTGCTCGTCTAAAATTGTGAGCCATATGTTTGTGACTATTACAGCGCCATCTATCACAAAGCGATAAAAGTGGTCTAACTAAAACATTCATATTTCTATATTTCTTTACGTACTACACGAATATGTAACAAAAAATGGGGGTTTCTATTTTTAAAAATGCAGTTGATATGCGTTTGACCTATGGCAGCGCCATCTAGCGGGTCAATCATAGCGCCATCTGGTTTCCCCCTTCAAGTTAGACAAGTTTCGTTCTTTGTAGTTTTTTCGTTTGACGCTTACTTCGTGAGATATTTGGCCCGGTCATTAACAATGGACCACCCTATATATATATGCACTTGATTATATATATATATATATATATATATATATATATATATATATATAATCAAGTGCATTTTTTTGTGTTTGTTATGGAATTTCTATGTGATGTTTTCGATGTGTGAGAGTCTGCTTCATTTCGTTGACTTTACTGCATTATATAAGAAACACGTGGTTTTTTTTGTTGGTTGTCGATCTTTTTGTGGAGTTAGTGGCGAAATTTCGAAGAATTTGTACTTACAGTTTTCTTACGGTCCATTTGTGCAGTGTATCACACACACTAAACGTCACGCACAACTTGCTGTAGACTTTAAACATCGAAAATATCTTACATAAACAAAACAATTACGAAGATGTTCCTACAGTAAGTCAACAGAGATAATATTATAGGTCTTCCACAGAGTATGATATGCTTTTGTACAGAGGTAATCTATCTTAACAATTTGAATCATAATTTACTTACATCGATTATACAATTGTGCTTATTTCTATATGTTACTCTTTTTATTTAAGTATACTATCGAAACATCTGAAGAAATTCACTGATGCATTTCAAGTGTTTCTTTTAATATTTTGTCTTCGTAATGTGAATACTCGTATCTCCAGTTTTTCTAGCAAATCCATTTCATGTCCTTTATTTAGTCGGTAGAGTAATTTGACGTTTTGCTTTATGTTTCCAAATGTGTGTCCTGTATTATGTATGTGTGTTGCTATGGCTGATGTAGTATGTCTGTTGTATGTGTTCTGTGTACCTGGTGTAGAAATTTCGGCCTGTTTCTCCTGCCATGTTACCTTGTGTATTCCAGAGTCTGAATATGGATCATAATTACACTTTAGATAATGTATTAGTTATTGTTGTATTTTATTAGTTGTAGAAAACCCAATTTTTATTTTGTGATTTTTGAAAATATTTGCGATCTTCTGTGATACATTGCCAATATATCGGATACTAGATATACACTTGTTTTTCTCTTTTTCTTCTGCGGTGCAGGTTGCACCTGAGTCTTTCTTCACTTTGTCTAGGATTGTGTCAACTATGGAAGCATTGTAACCATTGGCAACTGAAATCTTTTTCTGTTTGTTTATTTCTTGTTGCATGTTTTTCTTGGTTCAATGGTATTTTAGGTGCCCTATGTAGCACTGACCTGTATGCTGCCTGTTTATGGATATTTGGGTGACACGAGGTTGCAGGGATTGTGTGTCGGTCACTGTGTTTTTCCTATGAATTTAACACTATTAATGTTAATCCTGTAGCACATTACGCGAATTTTGGTTGTTGTTGATTACGAGTAACGTCTGTATCCATTCTGAATATTTCTAGCTATTACGAATGTCCAAAATATTTGATTACAATAATATTCAACCAGTGATCAATTTAAAATTATGTTCCATAATTATCTGGCGGGAGTAATCCAACTGCCTGGTACAGATGAGTTTCTTAAGCATCTCTTCTTGAACAACCTCCTCCTCTCTCTCTCTCTCTCTCTCTCTCTCTCTCTCTCTCGATTTTAAAAAGAAATAATACGACGGTGCTCACAGTCTCACTTCATAGAGTTGGCGGTCGGAACAGCAGACTTAAATAATCATTTACCAAGCGAGGTGGCGCAGTAGTTAGCACCCTGGACTCGCATTCGGGAGGACGACGGTTCAAACCCGCGTTCGATCATCCTGCCTCAGGTTGTCCGTGACGTTCCTAAATTGGCTACAGGCAAATGCCGGGATAGTTCCTTTGACAGAGTGCGGCCAACTTTCTTCCTCGCTATGTGGTTCTCTCCCCCAAATCATACAACCAACCAACTTATTCCTTCTGTGTCGGACAAGTGACACTCGGAGACCGATATTTGGCCACGTTAGGAAAATATATTTGGGCCCAACATGTAAACATGACAGCGAAAAACGCATTTTGATTTCGAAATTACATGTCGTCGTTCGGAAACTGGGTCTCAAGTAAACTTGGTGATGGACGAGCGGAGTGACAGCAGAATCACTTCCCCCTCTCTACTTCTCGGGCAAACATTCGATGGTGCTGCCACCGTGGCGAGATTAATGTTTCCCTTTCCCGAGTAACAATTATTTTTTCGAGGACATTCCAGTACACCTTACTCACTGCTATTTAAATGCACAAAAAACTAACTCCGTAATATCAAATATGTTAATCTGAAATTACGTTAAAGTCGATGGTAATAGAAATAGCATTCTAGTCGTCTACACAGATACATTACTTGTCAAGTTACTCTAATTTTTTATTTCTTGTCGTCAGATTTGTGCACTCACAGACGGTTCTTCTTCCACCCGTCACCTGTGGTCTGCGTCCTCGTAACACATCACGAAACCAGCGCCTCATCGCCGAACAGATTTAGGTAACCCTGGAGCAGGGAGACTATTAAGGTTCTAATCAGAGTCTGCATAATGACCTTTGACGTTTATATACACACGGGCTCCTTCGTGGAACATTAGTTTCTCAGCTTCGAGGCAGAAACAACTTGCACGACACACCATGAAGACATTTGTCGTAAGTAACAGTGCCAACACTCGAAGAAAGTAGTTTTAGCTTTCGTGTAAATCTGGAGTTTTCGTACAGTTATGTGATTTTGTACGTGGCGTGTTGTATTCAGAACTCACTACACAAAAGTGCCTATGACCTGCTGGCGGACAGTCATAAAAACATAAAACGATGGTGATTCCAGAAGACATTTTCCTCAAAAACTTCTCACAAAATATTATTAGTTTCAGATTTTATGGTAAAATAGATCGTCAGTAAAATAGCCACGTAACGTGGTTTAGTATTTGCAGCTCCTCAGTCTTATTATCTCGCACGTCTTTTCTTTTGTATCAAAAGCGTAAACGTTTCATATATATATATATATATATATATATATATATGTATATATATATATATATATGTGTGTGTGTGTGAGAGAGAGAGAGAGAAAGGGAAAGATAGTCAATAGTATGCCCTTTGACAGCATCACATACGCAGACCGAACAAGACGGTGCGAAATGACAGGGGTACTTTACATATTCTCCAATACATGGCGAGGTTGAGGACAAATGAAGACGCTCACACAGCCAACACACTAAAGCGGCGTTCATACCATCACACACGCCCTTCTTGGACGCTTTATGACCTATAGAGTGTATATCCAGAGACTTGAAATTTAGTTTTAGAAATTTGTCACAGAAATCATACATCCGCGTGAACTTCATCAGTTTAATTATGATTCCAAGATGCTGGAAGACGTATAAAAAGTCCAGTGTCCAACAGTCATTTTTACAATACGTTGTCTAATGTAAAACTTAAAACGAAATTAAAGCTTATTGAATAAAAAACGATTGTGGCAACCTCGTACACTTTATAGAACTGTACAGTCCATTGTAAAATGTGAGCACCGAATTGAGTAGAATCGAATTTACCTTTGGAATTTAATAGGTAACAATGACAAAAGATAAAACTTTCTGATATCTCTTTGGTGCATAATTTGCACCCATTTCAACTTTCTACAGTGTTCATCACGAATTTGATTGAGGAATAAACACATTTCTTAAAGAAATGCGCTTGTTTTATACAATAAACAGCGTTTAACATTGTACTGGAAACCTGAACTGTATTCAACTGTAGCCTTACTTGTAATGTGTCAGAACTAGTTGTTAGAAAAGTCTTTTAATTTTAATTATTCTAGATTATTTAGTAGAACCTTATGGTTTACAGCACCAAAGATCTTAGACAAATCTAAGAATATGCCTGTGACACAATTAACTGTGTAAAAAGTATCAAGTACCGTATTTGAAATTCTATTATGGCCAATAAGGCATAAATCTGTCTTTAATGATTGATTCTACTATTTTTTAGATTGATGAAACCAAGGAATTCACTCTGTATTCCTACATTACCTTTCTTTATCAGAGGTACAACTCTTGTCTGTTTTAAATATTCTGGAATGAATTTTCACTCTGCTTGCGAAATGTGCACTAATTTGAAATTTCCTGAAAGATTAAAACTGAAACCTGGGTTCAAGTCCTGGCACACAGTTTAATCTTCCAGGAAGTTTCAGTTGTTATGTCTGTAGAAGATGTTTGTTTGCTCTGTATGCTTTGTTCATTGGTGCTCCATGTGTGGCTCACATTTCTTATTTTTTAGTCTTTGTGGAATTATATCTGTTATACACTCATGTTTTAGGAGATTTTTTTGTAATTCCTCTGCCATAGTTTGTAAGGTGATATAGATCATTTATTACTTTATCCTCTCCTTTGTTTGTCTCTTCCCATTTCTTGTTTTACCACAACCCAAACGGGTTTGATTTTATTCTCCGCATTGTATATATTTCGTCATTAGCAGACTTTTTTGCAGCAGTTAGCAGTTTCTTACAATAAGTTGTTCATACCTGTGGTAAAATATAAGAGCTCGGGCTAACTATAACTCTTTTAAACGAAATCGAGCAACTTACGGGCCTGGGAGGATTTTTAATGCCTGTTGCTACCCCTTTGGTTTTGTGACACTCACTGCGGTAGGTAATTTTAGAAACGTACATTCAAACTTCGGACTGAATTAAGTTATTACAGTGGCTAACAGTTACTGCTGAGTAGTTGCTCCTCCAATCAACACCCCTACGAACAAACCAGTTGCGACTTTGCCTGATACTGCTATTACCTTAGGTAGTTGGGAATATACAGCTCTATTTAAAATAGAATAGCTCAGTGTCGGCATAGGGTTGAGCCGCACACATCTGTTTCCGTGCCCCGCAGCTAACTCGCTGTAAATGATAATCTGTACAATTTTCCTGCAGTTGAATAGCCTATGCATTGGCTAGAACTGTGAATTAATGCAGAAATACAAAATAAAAGTTAAATGAATAATTTAATGGTTTAAATGGCTCTGAGCACTGTGGAACTTAACTGCTGAGGTCATCAGTTCCCTAGAACTTAGAACTACTTAAACCTAACTAACCTAAGGACATCACACACATCCATGCCCGAGGCAGGATTCGATCCTGCGACCGCAGCAGTCGCGCTGTCCCAGACTGCAGCGCCTAGAACCGCACGGCCACTCAGGCCGGTAATAATTTAATAACTAGGTTTCTATTCTAATGTCTGTAATTGATGTAGATGACAGAATTATATTGAATAATGTTCATTTAAGAAAGGCCATAGCAAATAAATGGGAAGTGGCGCTAAAATATTCAATTAATGTACGGACAGAAAATACCCTTATCAAGAGCAGTAAAGTTGCACTGTGAGTGTTACGAGAATGATAGCAAAATCCGCAAACTAAATTGTAATGAAAGTTATACAAAAACTAAGTCCACTACATAATTACAATAAACAAAATATCCACCAGCTCAAACCAGTTCAGAGTTCAGCATCATGATTTGCAAATTATCAAACGCAGTATAAAGAACAGTAACGGCCATTCTGTCTATCCTCAGTTTCGTAGTACAAGTGGAAAAATGTAGAATTCTACTCTGGAACACATTCAGATCTCTCTAAACATAAAATCCCTTCAGAAGATAAAGTATGTCAGCTACCATTCACCATTCAGAATCAAACACCTCCACAGTCGAATACCATTTGCTACCATAGGCAGGTCTGCCTTTTTCCAATAAAAGTGCACCGAATCACTCCCTTGAGCTCTTCGTTAGAAAAAGTAACACTCTCCACTTGAATCCCATAGTTTTCCACTACTGTCTGCCTTTCCATTGGCTGAAGAAGGCTATTCACACCAAAAATACATCGTTCTCACGTTCTACAGACGTCATTTGACCCAACCTGGCCACTTTCCTGCACAACAATATTTAAGTAAAAGTAGAAAGATTCTCTCACACCCAGAACATGAACAACGAACATAAATAAAGATTCCTTCATTAATAAATATGCCAGTATTCTAGCGCAAGTGCACTCATGACGAACGACAATAGATTGTTGTTAAATATTTTTAAACAATTATTTAGGCCTTCTTGTCAGTAGAGATTTTTGGAACTCTTTTACAGAGGTGGTATCAGGTAACACATGCAATCGACCGCTTCTTAAATTATATGATTATGTATTATCAGTTGCAATTTATCTTTCAATAAAGTTACTGGCAAAATAGTAAATTGTTCATTAAATAAATATATAAGTATGACAAAATATGAGGTATTCATGGTGTATTTATTTACTGTGTAATTGTGAAAGATGTGGTGTTGTGGCAAACGCTTACGTAATGAAAAGAAATACAAAACATATCAATAAATAAAATAGATATAGACATCTCTTTCAGGGATGATATCTGTAATACAATGCCATCATCTGAGATATTGCATGTCGAAATCAGGTGAAGAATATAAAAGTTGTTAATTCAGAGATTCATTGTGAAAGTGTTTATTCACTCGAAATATTAACCTCTGTAGTTTTAAAGATATTTAAATATTATTGTGTCATCCGATGCGCCGTGTTTTGTGAGATCGCAGAGGTATTCAGATTTGCTTTAATACTTGAATATGAATTATTATACATTCTTGAAGGGCTGTAAGAATCCAACTTTCAGCTTGTCTGACAAGGTGCCATTTCCTCAAGCGTTGTTTCCCGCACAAAGGCCATGCGAGCATCTTCCATCCAGATTTCCAGGTTTGGGATTCACCCATTTCTGGCGAAGCTGCTTCTCTCTGCGTCTGGCTGGCCGGTAAAGGACGCATCGTGCCCTCGACGCTGGAACCGCACAGATATTCTTCAGCCACACAAGCAAATTCATCTCCCCTCAAACTAGCTCCAGGCGGCCAAATCGCTCGCTTACATGCGTGTAACGTGACGAAGTTGCGAACTTCGAAATTTCATTCTTACTTTATTTGATTTATAAGATTAGTCCCAAATTATGTTTTCCAGTTCTCTTTAAAAAACTAGCAGTCTGACTTCTGAGTAAAGTCCGTACTTTTGGGGTTCGTTTTCATAACTGATACTACTGTTATTACTTAAATGTTTATTTAACACTATGACAGTGAAGCCATAGTCACAGAACATAATTTTTTTCCTTAAAAAGAAAAAAAGGGGGTTACATTATCGGTTTCAACGAACTACGTCGTCATTTTCAAATGAAAAACACCAGTTGGAGAATATGTAGTGGGAATTACGACCATACATCTGACAACGATTACGAGAAATAGTGAGACCAGGCAACCGAGTTAATGGTGGGACAACTAAGTCACTACATGTTATGCCCACGCTTGCCCAACCGTTCATTCCATGTCCTAATGCAGAACAGATAAAAACTACACGAGGGTAAAAATTGCCAAGGATTCTTGCAAAGTGTCCGGCTTTGCCACAGTGATCGTATGGATGATATAAATTCACAAGCCGTATGTGTATCAAGCATAACAAGCTTCCATATGGAATACAGCACACAATTTTACTACGTTCCGAAAAAAGAATCTCAAAACACACTGTACTATCACATAGGAGTGACACATTTGGCAGGTATTACCCTAGTGTAGTTTTTATCTATTCTACATTAGGACATGGAATGAACGGTTGGGCAAGCATGGGCATAACTTGTAGTGACATGGTTGTGCCACCATTGCCTCGGTTGCCTGGTCTCGTTATTTCTCGTAACTGTTGTCAAATGTATGGTCATAATTCCCACTACATATTCTCCATCTGATGTTTTACATTTGAAAATGACGACGTAGTTCGTTGAAACCGGTAACGTAACCCCTTTCTTTAAAGAAAAAAAAATTTATGTGGCGTGACTATAGCTTCACTATTGTAGTGTTAAATAAACACTTAAGTTACGTTATGGTCACACTCCTTACGACAATTAGGTCGAAATATAGAACTACCATTATTATTTGGTAGAAATTATCCGAAAGTCAGAGACTGTTTAACTTACATCAAAATTTTACCTGTGCATCTTCTTGACCATATGGTCGATTGCTGCTGTTGTCGTAGTTAGCCTTGTTGCGGTGTTGAGCAACACAGACAAGCCGGAGCTGTGAAGAATGTTTCTGAGGGTGTTACTCGTGTCACATGCGATATTCCTGTTTATGTATATGTCTCCACACAACAGTACGTTAACAGTGTTAATTTGAGACTTTATCTAAAGTTATTATCAGTGTGCACACTGCTGTCACATGGTCGATACATAGAGAGAATGATTAAATTTCGCGATACTACAAAACGAACTGCCCTTGTTTGAATTTTTTCAATGTCCTCCATCGATCCTATCGGATGCGGATCCCACATCGCACAGCAGTACTCCAGAAGAGAGCAGACAAGCATAGTGCAGGCAGTCTCTTTAATAAACCTGTTGCATTTTCTCGGTATTTCGCCAATAAATCGTAATCTTTGGTGTGTTTTACCCACAACATTATCTATCTGCTCGTTCCAATTTAAGTTATTCGGTAACTGCAGTCCCTAAGTGTTTAGCTGAATTTACAGCCTTTAGATTTTTGTGATTTATCGTCTAACTGAAATTTAGCGAATTCTTTTTAGTGCTCATGTACATAACTTCACACTTTTGATTATTAGAGTCAACTGCCAGTTTTCGTACGATACAGATATCGTGTCTACATCATTTTGCAATTGGCTATGATCTTCTCACTTTACATGACGGTAAATTACAGCATCATTTGCAAACAATCGGTCGGCCGGAGTGGCCGTGCGATTCTAGGCGCTGCAGTCTGGAGCCGAGCGACCGCTACGGTCGCAGGTTCGATTCCTGCCTCGGGCATGGATGTGTGTGATGTCCTCGGGTCAGTTAGGTTTAATTAGTTGTAAGTTCTAGGCGACTGATGACCTCAGAAGTTAAGTCGCATAGTGCTCAGAGCTATCTGAACCATTTTTTTGCAAACAATCTAAGAACACTGCTCAGATTGTTTATGTACAGGGTGATTACAATTGATGTTAAACTATCGAAACACTGTAGAAATACCACCACTGGTCAGAATGATGTCAAGTTGCAAAGGAATATTATCGGAGAAGAGGGAAAACGTATGGCAAAAGAACAAAAATAGTGTGAAAACTGATCAATAGATGGCGCTGTATGTGTCACAATACGTAAATGAAAACACCTATCACGCCCATGTCCCACTGAAGTTGGTGTAAACACACCGGATACACGGCTTTTCCTCCTTTCGCGTCTGCGACGTTCGCCATCACTGCCTCAATGCAGGATCGCGCTCTGCTTGTAAAGCTGTATTACAAGAATGGTGACTGTGCACACGTCACTCTGTAGAAGTTCGGGACACTGAACGGTTTGAAAAAAAGCGTTGGTCAGATGACTGCCGTGGGTCTGAAGAAAATGATTCGGAAATCCGAAAAGACGGGTTCTTTTGGTGTGCTACCTGGTAGAGGGAGGAAACGAATTGATTCGACGTCAGTGGAAGCAGTGGCCGCAACAATGCAGTAGGAGACGAGTGGTGGTGTGCAAACGTGTAGTGCACGGAGAATTGCCCGAACATTGGACATACCTGTGAGCACGATGGGCAAAATCCTACGAAACATCCTTCTTCGCTACCCATTCAAAATTACCCATGTTCACCAGTTGCTTCCTGTTGACCATTGCTTTAGACATTCTTGCTCGCATTGAAGTGGACAATGAGTGGCTGTGGAAGATTTTGTGGACAGACGAAGCCCACTTCCATGTGACAGGATATGTCAATAAACGGAATTGTCGAATATGGGCAACGGAAAATCCACCGCAAATCAACCAGTACCACTACATCCCGAAAAGGTCACTGTGTGGTGCGGGTTTACGGCATCATTTATCATAGGTCGATATTTTCTCGAAGAGACAGGCGCTTCCGGTTCTGTTACCTGTACCGTCACTGGTAAGCGCTATGAGTGTGTTTTGCGCAACCACATCATTCCAGCTCTCCAACAGCGTGGATGTGTAGATGGGATCATTTTTATGCGAGACAGCGCACCTCCACACCTTAAAAATCCAGTTAAGCAGCTGCTGAAGCACCATTCCGGAAATGCTAGAATTATCAGCCGCCATTTCCCTACAGCCTGGACGTCTCGATCACCTGATCTTAATCCGTGTGACTTCTGGCTGTGGGGCTATCTGTGTTCAGTGTTCCGACTGCAAACTTAGCTGCACTGAAGGCACGCATTGCGCAACACATTCTGAACGTGACCCCGGAAACACTTCAATCAGTCTCGATTACAGCTTGTTGCAGAAAACGGTGGACAGCATATTGAACATGTTTTGCGCCAGTCACACGGAAATTAATAATCGGATTTGATTTTGGTTAATGCTATTTATGCGGTTTTTGGACTCAGGACAATTAAAACCCGACGTGATTGATGCTTTTTATGCGGTTTTTGGCCTCAGGACAATTAAAAACCGATGTGAGTGATGCTTTTTATCGGTTTTTGGCCTCAGGACAATTAAAAACCGGTTTTTCCCATCCAATGTGATATGACCTTGCAGTGGTGGATAGGCTTACATAACTAACAGCATCATACCTATACACACTGAGTAAAACAGTTTGTTTAACGTCAAACGTACACCTTAGGCATTGTTGTATGATTCATTTGTCATTTGTAGTCGACCAATATTAAATAATGATGCTAACAGCCTATCTATTGCTACATTTTGTAGGTTTTTCTTTTCTGCCATACGTTTTCCTCCTTCTCTGATAATATTCCGTTGCAATTTGACGTCATTCTGACCAGTGGTGTTTCTCTACAGCGGTTTGAAAGTTTAACTTTAATTATAATCATCCTGTAGAGTAGTAATAACACAGAGCCTATCACACTTCCTTGAGGAACACCAGATGTTAGTTCCGTTTCAATCAATAACTTTCTGTCAATTACATACATCAAAAAAAGTATTGCATCAACTCGATTCCGAGAGTTCCGGAACCTGTACAGAAAATTGGACTAGAGATCAAAATAAACATCATTTCCGCCCTTTTCATTGGTTATGAAAACCATACATTACATGTTGTACCACCATACAGCGAGACCTTCAGAAGTGGTGGTCCAGATTGCTGTCCCTCTAGTGCCCAGTAGCACATCCTCTTGCAGTGACGCATGCTTGTATTCTTCGTGACATACTATCCACAAGTTGAAACTACCTGACAGATTAAAACTGTGTGCCAGACCGAGAGTCGAACTCGGGACCTTTGCCTTTTGCGGCCAAGTGCTCTACCCCAGGCTGTGGCTAAGCCATGTCTCCGCAATATCCTTTCTTCCAGAAATGCTAGTACTGCAAGGTTAGCAGAAGAGCTTCTGTGGAGTTTGGAAGGTAGGAGACGTGGTACTGGCAAAATTGAAGCTGTAAGGACGGGTCGTGAATCGTGCTTGGGTAGCTCAGTTGGTAGAGCACTTGCCCGAGAAAGGCAAAGTTCCCGAGTTCGAGTCTCGGTCCGGCACACAGTTTTAATCTGTCAGGAAGTGCAATATCAGAACACACTCCGCTGCAGAATGAAAATTTCATACTGGAATGAACAAGTTCATCAAGGTACTGTTGGTCCAGATTGTCCCACTCCTCAACGGCGATTCAGCATGGATCCCTCAGAGTGGTTGCTGAATCACTTCCATAAACAGCATTTTTCAATCTATCCTAGGCATGTTCAATAGGGTTCATGTCTGGAGAACACGCTGGACACTCTGGTCGAGAGATGACATTATCCTGAAGGAAGTCATTCACAAGATTTGCACGATGGGGACGCTAATTGTCGTCCATGAAGACGAATGCCCCGCCAATATGCTGCCGATATGGTTGCACTATCGGTCGGAGGATGACATTCACGTATCGTACAGCTGTTACGGCGCCTTCCATGACCACCAGCGGCGTGCGCCAGCCCCACATAATGCCACACTAAACAGCTGGGAACCTGCACCTTGCTGAACTCGCTGGACAGTGTGTCTAGGCGTTCAGCCTGACCAAGTTGTCTCCAAAAACGTCTCCGACGATTGTCTGGTTGAAAGCATATGCGACCCTCATCGGTGAAGAGAACGTGATGCCAATCCTGAGATGTCCATTCGGCATGTTGTTGGGCCCATCTGTACAGCGCTGCATGGTGTCGTGGTTGCTAAGATGGAACTCGCCATGGATGTCGGGAGTGAAGTTGCGCGTCATGCAACGTACCGCGCACAGTTTGGGTCGTAGCACGACGTCTTGTGGCCGCACGAAAAGTACTGTTCAACGTGGTGGCTTTGTTGTCAGGGTTCCTCCGATCCATAATCCATAGGAGGCGGTCATCTACTGCAGTAGTAGCCCTTGGGCCATCTGAGCGAGGCATGTCATCGACAGTTACTGTCTCTCTGTATCTCTCCATGTCCGAACAACATCGCTTTGGTTCACTCCGAGACGCCTGGACACTTGCCTTGTTGAGAGCCCTTCCTGGCACAAAGTAACAATGCGGACGCGATCGAATCGCTGTATTGACCGTCTAGGCATGGTTGAACCACAGACAACACGAACCATGTACATCCTTCCTGGTGATATGACTGGAACTGATCGGCTGTCGGACCCTCTCCGTCTAATAGGCGCTGCTCATCCAAGGTTATTTAGACCTTTGGGCGGGTGTAGTGGCAACTCTGAACAGTCGAACGGACTGTGTTTGTGATACAATATCCACTGTCAACGTCTATCTTCAGGAGTTCTGGGAATCGTGCTGATGCAAAACTTTTTTGATGTTTGTATTACGAACTACACCTCGCTCATGGGTACTATCTTACAGAAGAAGTTTCTTCTTTCTGACTTTTGCACCCCCCTAGGCTTCCTGATCACGGTTGAAGAGAGATACACATTTGCTGCTCCTGGTCCTACCTGAGGGCATCCTCAGTTAACTCTGGCGGCGGTTGATACCTGTTGTTTCAGTTTATGGTGAAAGTACCAGACGGCGTTCTCTTTGTCCCTGCCTTCCAATCAACTTTCTGTCTCTAATCACCCTCATCACTTCTGAGTACCTTGATCCTTACCAGTTCCTTCTTTGCTTCCTCGAACTATGCCTGAAGGGCACAGATTTTCCCTTCATGATCTTCTGTCAAAAGGCGTCTGCTTCATACTCTGCAGTTCCAGGAGAGAGCCTCGTTAGCTGCCCCATCATTCTCTCCACTACATCCCACCCTATTTCTTAGAAAATTGACTACAGATCTCCCGACGTACTATTTTAGGACAGATCTTACACTTCTCCTTCATAGTCAAACTAATTTGGAAAGAACGATGTGGAGTATTCGATACCACAATACTTGCAAGAACGTACAAAGTTTGTAAAGGACGCAAGTTTGCAAAAATTAAACGACACTAACGTGAATGAGCTCCAGAAAGTCAGAAGGCAGCAATTCATGGGAGAGCTACGCTACAGGTAATGACATCATTCATTATTTGCTAAATGATTCACACTTATTAAACATTCTTCAAAAACAACAATAGTAAAACAATGACAGCAAAATGATACCAGGCTAACACAATGCTTTTGGATGCCCAATCACTCTGCGGTCGCCGGCTGGAAAGGCCGAGCGGTTCTACGCGCTACAGTCTGGAACCGCGCGACTGCTACGGTCGCAGGTTCGAATCCTGCCTCGGGCATGGATGTGTGTGATGTCCTTAGGTTAGTTAGGTTTAGGCAGTACTAAGTTCAAGGGGACTGATGACCTCAGAAGTTAAGTCCCATAGTTCTCAGAGCCATTTGAACCAATAATCAGCCTTCGAGTGGGAGGAGATTAATGTTTAAAGTCGCGTCGACAACGAGGTCCTTAGAGAAGGGGCACAAGCACGGATTATTGAAAGACGGGGAAGAAAATCGCCCGTGCCCTTTTAATAGAACCAGCATTTGCCTGGAGCTATTTAGGGAAATCACGAAAACCTAAATCAAGTTGGCCGGACGCAGCTTTGAGCGATCGTCCTTCCAAATATAAGTCCAGTGAGCTAACCACTGCGCCACCTCGCTCGGTCAGCCTTGGAGTGATTGACTGGGGGCACGGATCACTACTGAAAACTTCAGGACCACACTGAGACGAATGATACGAATGTACACGTATGATTCTCTAGAAAATTCAAAGCTACACCGGTTGCAGCCCTATTTGTGATTATCAGGAGCAGTCGTATGGAAAAAAGTAAGTAAACCGTATATTATTTTGAATGTCATCAACATAATTGTTAAGGCATTTATTCCATTGTCACACAAGACAGTCTATGCCTTCATGGAAAAATGTTTGCGGTTGCCTACGGAACCACAATTGTACGCAGGCGTGCACCTCTTCGACCGAAGCAAGTAGACGGCGACGATTGTCTTTCTTCAGGGGTCCAAAAATACGGAAACCGCTTGGGGAGAGGTCGGGACTGTACGGAGAACGTGTAAGTGTTTCCTAGCGAAACTTCTGCAGCGTGCTCGAAACAACCTTGGCAACACGTGGGCACGCACACCGCAAACATTTTTCCAAGAAGGCATTGATCGTCTGTGATGTGTGTGATGTCCTTAGGTTAGTTAGGTTCAAGTAGTTCTAAGTTCTAGGGGACTGATGATCTCAGAAGTTAAGTCCCATAGTGCTCAGAGCCATTTGAACCATTTGAACTCTGCGATCGGCCCTGTGTACACACATCATTAGTATTACTACTTTCGATTTTGTTGTGACTGCAGACCGATAGATAAATTATGTTTAACATCGTAACAGTACAGGAAACATCCATATTCTGTACAGAACATTCATCCTCTAGAGAGGACTGCGAGCAAACTTATTAAAAATACAGTACTGGCCATTAAAATTGCTACACCACGAAGATGAAGTGCTCCAGACGCGAAATTTAACCGACAGAAGAAGATGCTGTGATATGCAAATGATTAGCTTTTCAGAGCATTCACACAAGGTTGGCGCCGATGGCGACACCTACAACGTGCTGACATGAGGAAAGTTTCCAACCGATTTCTCATACACAAACAGCAGTTGACCGGCGTTGCCTGGTGAAACTTTGCTGTGATGCCTCGTGTAAGAAGGAGAAATGCGTACCATCACGTTTCCGACTTTAGTAAAGGTCGGATTGTAGCCTGTCGCGATTGCGGTTTATCGTATCGCGACATTGCTGCTCGCGTTGGTCGAGATCCAATGACTGTTAGCAGAATATGGAATCGGTGGGTTCGGGAGGGTAATACGGAACGCCGTGCTGGATCCCAACGGCCTCGTACCACTAGCAGTCGAGATGACAGGCATCTTGTCCGCATGGCTGTAACATATCGTGAAGCCACGTCTCGGTCCCTGAGTCAACAGATGGGGACGCTTGCAAGACAACGACCATCTGCACGAACAGTTCGTCGACGTTTGCAGCAGCATGGACTATCAGCTCGGAGACCATGGCTGGGGTTACCCTTGACGCTGCATCACAGACAGGAGCGCCTGCGATGGTGTACTCAACGACGAACCTGGGTGCACGAATGGCAAAACGTCATTTTTTCGGATGAATCCAGGTTCTGTTTACAGCATCATGATGGTCGCATCCGTGTTTGGCGACATCGCAGTGAACGCACATTGGAAGTGTGTATTCGTCATCGCCATACTGGCGTATCACCCGGCGCGATGGTATGGGGCGCCATTGGTTACACGTCTCGGTCACCTCTTGTTCGTGTTGACGGCACTTTGAACAGTGGTCGTTAAAATTCAGATGTGTTACGACCCGTGGCTCTACCCTTCATTCGATCCCTGCGAAACCCTACATTTCAGTAGGATAATGCACGACCACATGTGCAGGTCCTGTACGGGCCCTTCTGGATACAGAAAATGTTCGACTGCTGCCCTGGCCAGCACATTCTCCAGATCTCTCACCAATTGAAAACGTCTGGTCAATGGTGGCCGAGCAACTGGCTCGTCACAATACACCAGTCACTTCTCGTGATGAACTGTGGTATCGTGTTGAAGCTGCATGGGCAGCTGTACCTTTACACGCCATCCAAGCTCTGTTTGACTCAATGCCCACGTGTATCAAGGCCGTTATTACCGCCAGAGGTGGTTATTCTGGGTACTGATTTCTCAGGATCTATGCACCCAAATTGCGTGAAAATGTAATCACATGTCAGTTCTAGTATAATATATTTGTCCAGTGAATACCCGTTTATCATCTGTATTTCTTCTTGGTGTATGTGTTTTAATGGGCAGTAGTGTATGATTCGACGACCTACCTACTATGTCTTATCTCCGAAAATATAGGAATTTTTTCATCTGTGGGATGAGTAATTTTCTTTAAAAGTAACTCTAGGTCTGTGTTGTGTCGGCAGCTGTTGGCTCTAGTGGTGGCTGCGGCTCTCGCGGAGGAAGCAGTGAAAGTGGAGGAGAAGGACAGGGCGACGCTAGTGAGGGCGGCGCAGGAGGGGGTGGAGCTCGGCTCCAGGACGGCGGCCGGCGACGTCGGCGAGAGGAGCGGCGTCCAGGTGCCGTCCGATGACGCGTGAGTACTTCCTCCACCAGGCTGGCACTGGGCTGCCTCCTCGCACGATAAGGAGACTGCTGGTTCACGGGCGTTGCGAACAATGTGACATACACTATGTGATCAAAAGTATCCGGATACCTGTATGAAAATGACTTAGAAGTTCGTGGTGCCCTCCATCGGTAATGCTGGAATTCAATAGGTGTTGGCCCATCCTTAGCCTTGATATCAGCTTCCACTCTCGCAGGCATACGTTCAATCAGGTACTGGAAGGTTTCTTGGGAAATGGCAGCCCGTTCTTCACGGAGTGCTGCACTGAGCAAAACTATCGATGTCGATCGGTGAGGCCTGGCACGGAGTTCCAAAACATCCCAAAGGTGTTCTATGGGATTCAGATCAGGACCCTGTGCAGGTCAGTCCATTACAGGGATGTTATTGTCGTGTAACCACTCTGCCACATGCCATGCATTATGAACAGGTGCTCGATCGTGTCGAAAGATGCAATCGGCATCCCCGAATTGCTCTTCAACAGTGGGAAGTAAGAAGGTGCTTAAAACATCTATGTAGGCCTTTGCTGTGACAGTGCCACGCAAAACCACAAGAGGTGCAAGCCCCCTCCATGAAAAACACGACCACACCATAACACCACCGCCTCCGAATTTTACTGTTGGCACTACACACGCTGCCAGATGACGTTCACCGGGCATTCGCCATACCCACACCATGCCATCGTATCGCCACATCGTGTACCGTGATTCGTCGCTCCACGCGACGCTTTTCCACTGTTCAACTGCCCATTGTTTACGCGCCTTACACCAAGCGAGGCGTTGTTTGGCATTTACCGGCATGATGTGTGGCTTACGAGCAGCCGCTCGACCATGAAACCCAAGTTTTCTCACGTCGCGCCTAACTGTCATAGTACTTGCAGTGGATCCTGAAGCAGTTTGGAACTCCTGTGTGAGGGTCTGGTTAGATGTCTGCCTATTACACATTACGACCCTCTTCTACTGTCGGCGGTCTCTGTCAGTCAACAGACGAGCTTGGCCTGTACGCTTTTGTGTTGTACGTGTCCCTTCACGTCTCCGCTTCACTATCACATCGGAAACAGTGGACCTAGCGATGTTTATGAATGTGGAAATCTATCGAACAGATGTATGACACAAGTGACACCCAATCTCCTGACCACGTTCGAAGTTCGTGAGTTCCGCGGGGCGCCCCATTCTGCTCTCTCACGATGTCTAATGATTACTGAGGTCGCTGATATGGAGTACCTGGCGGTAGGTGGCAGCACAAGGCACCTAATATGAAAAACATATGTTTTTGTGGGTGTCCTGATACTTTTGATCACGTAGTGTAACAACAGTCTAATACATACAGTCGCGCTACTCTGTGGTGCGAAAGTTGTTACCGTTTGACAGTTGGAGCGACACCAGCACTCCAGACGGTGAGAAAGCAGACTGTCACATGCGTTGTAACACAGACCATAGATAACATAGACTGCGCATGTAGTCATTTTGCAGAAATCAACATGTAATTCACGTGACTCGGGGCCCTAAGCCGAGTATGTCGTTACGCACTTATAGTGCACTATGTATGAGATTTTTGTTACAGCTCAAATGTTGTGCTTGTCACTAGATGCAGAAGTAAAGACCTTCATATATGCTCATAGAAGTCTTGTTTTGTATCCTAAAGATTAGGTAAAATGACGAGAATCTCAGTTGTGTAAGTCAATTACTTTATAATTCTTGCAGAGGTATTTCCATAAGTTGAAAGTTAGGATGGATGTTGATCCTTTGATGTAAAAGTAGGTGAATTACTAAGCTTTTGAGACGACATATCGTTAATATCTAGCTCACTAGACTAGTATAATCAATATTTTGTAATATATTACGCTACCTATCTCGATATTGTTTCGGTATCAGTACTGGATTAAGCAAAAGTCAGAAAACATAAGTGACTATTTTGTGAAAATACGTGACATTATGCACATAAACGAATTTCCCTTCTAACAAAAGCTTACTAAAGCTTCTTGCGGAATCGTTAAAAAACTAATTCTGCGTTCAAAGTTATTATTTTATCTTCCACTCATGCCACTCATGTCGAAGCCGTGAAGTACAAGAATTCACAGTGCAAAAAAAAAAAAAAAAAAAGAAAGTATTCACTAAAGAACAGTCATTCTGTCACTTGTTAAACGAACTTTCAATACGTTTCAACTTGACCACGTGAAAAAAGGCTAACCACTGCTTTATTATCGGCAGTTTCGGAGAAATTAGGTTAACTAGACTACTACATGTATGGGTGTAGTATAATAGTTCGTTGAATTGTCAAAATCAGTGCTTGGTTTCAGCTATAACTGAGGGAAACTGTAACTGTCAGCTCCATTTCATTCAGCGCTTCAAGGCAGGAACTCAGCTTTCTGCCCCGAGTCACATGACTATGATATTGCGTTCAAACGTTAACACGGCAGAGATAGGAACATGCGCGGTCTGTGTTATAAATGGTCTATGCATTGTAAGAATAATGTTTGTTTTTAGTTCTTTTACTTAATTAACGAAATAATTTTTATACTTTTGTATTCTGTTCATTATTAAATTCCCATGGCACACAAATTAACGTGATGTACATGCAAAACCAACCGTATCTCACCGATTCCTTGAGTCAAGCTACAAATTATTCACGAAGAAATAATTTCGAATGTGTGTGTAATTGCCTTTTATTCCTCTGACAGCAACACTTATTTCATGCATAAGAAGCACATACTTCTGTTGTTGTCTGTTATTACGCAAGGCACTTTCCTTGAAACGTAAAACGTTTTTTAGGGAACCTAATGATTCACCCATTCTTTCACTTCACTCACTTTAATACACGAATTTAGTTAATTTTTCGTCGAAAGGGAATGTGTTGAAATATCTTGCCGTTTGTGGCTCAGATGTATCAACAGTTGTGGAACTGCTCTCTTCTGTGTTGGGAAACAGTCATCTTGCGTTTGACGTTTTATTGTCATGTCTATGTAGTTTGCCATTCAGCTATAAGAGTAGTGGCTTATGTGATACTTTAAATACTTTAGGTATTGCATTCCACATACACTGAAGAGCTAAAGAAACTGGTACTTCTGCCTAATATCGTGTAGGGCCCCCACGATCACGCAGAAGTACCGCTACACGACATGGCATGGACTCGACTAATGCCGGAAGTACTGCTGGAGGGAACTGACACCATGAATCCTGACGGGCTGTCCATAAATCCGTAAGAGTACGAGGGGGTAGAGATCTCTTCTGAACAGCACGTTACAAGGCATTCCAGATATGCACAATAATGATCATGTCTGGGGAGTTTGGTGGTCAGCGGAAGTGTTTAAACTCAGAAGAGTGTTCCTGGAGTCACTCTTCAATTCAACTCCTCAACATAGCAGTTCCGTACCTGTGGGGCGTCGCATTGTCCTGCTGGAATTGCCCAAATCCGCCGGAATGCGCAATGGACATGAATGGATACTGGTGATCAGACAGGATGCTTAAGTACGTGTCATCTGTCAGAATCGTATGTAGACATATCAGGGGTCTCATATCACTCCAATGGCACACGCCCCACACCATTACAGAGCCTCCACCAACTTGAACATTTCCATGCTGACATGCAGGATCCATGGATTCATGAGGTTGTCTCCGTACTCGTACACGTCCATCCGCTCGATACAATTTGAAACGAGACTCGTCCAACCAGGCAACATGTTTCCACTCATCAATAGTCCAATGTCGGTGTTGACGGGCCCAGGTGAAGCGTAAAGCTTCGTGTCGTGCAGTCATCAAGGGTACACGAGTGGGCCTTCGTCTCCGAAAGCCCATATCGATGATGTTTCGCTGAATGGATTGTACGCTGCCTCTTGTTGATGGCCCAGCACTGAAATCTGCAGCAGTTTGCGGAAGGTTGCACTTCTGTCATGTTGAACGATTCTCTTCAATCGTCGTTGGTCCCGTTCTTGCAGGATCTTTTTCCTGCGGCAGCGATGTCGGAGATTTGATGTTTTTCCGGATTCCTCATATTCACGGTACACTCGTGAAATGGCCGTACGGGAAATCCTTCATTGCTACCTCGGGGGTGCCGTGTTCCATCACTCCTGCGCCGACCATTAAACCACATTCAGACTCACTTAAATCTTGATAACCTTCTATTGTAGCAGCAGTAACCGATCAAACAACTGCGCCAGACACTTCTTGTCTTATACAGGCGTTGCTGGCTGCAGCGCCATTATTCTGCCTATTTATATATCTCTGAATTTGAATATGCATGCCAATACCAGTTTCTTTGGAGCTTCAGTGTAGCTTTCCTACGTTCCTGGAAGTGTAGCAAAGAAAACTTTAGGTTGATGAGTAGATTTACAACGCCTTTCTGCAAAAAATAGAGTCTTCTCGTGATTACTAGCAATTTTTTGTTTCTAAAGAAACGACATTCTTCAGTAAATAACTGTATGTTACAAGAGAAACGTAAATAAACTGTCTTGTAATGTACCGTTTCTTGCCTCACAGGGTCCTTAGGAAACTAAAACATGACAAATTTGGTACCATTTTTTTCAGTTATGACGATTTCTACCGCACTGCATCCGCTCCCTATTGTAAAAACTGTGTTACAAATCAATGTAAATTACATTATTCGCACTCATCCGATACCGCATTCAGAAGTGTCATTTGCTAGCTGCTTGGAGCACTGGAACCGTAGCGGGTACCAAAAGAGAGACGGAGTGTCATGACTGTTTTGTTAGACTGTGACGTAACCAAAATGTTGTGAGAAGTAGCGTGGTCGACAGTTAATGGAATCAAAATTGGTCCCTCCCCTTGCTGAACTGCTGACGGGTTGAACATGTGTCAGCATCTTTGTGTCTTCATCAGTTGTTATTTCTGTTATGGCTCTTCCACTGCCTGACAAAAATAGTGAAGCACCCTGAAGACATGGTCAGATATCAATGTAAATTCGTACACACACTCACTCACCCACACACATACACACACACACACACACACACACACACACACACACACACACACACACACACACACACACACACACACACACACCATCAGCTAGTATGTACATGGTTGAAGTTGCAATTCCCTGTGACAGGGTGGAACGCCCACCGGAATGCATTAGTGTTGTTCGTGTGTGCTGTTGTTACTTGGCCTGGCAGGGTATCTAAGAGGCGTGACCAGAGTCAGATGTTGAGTGAGCACTGCGAAGGACCCACAGATGCTGCGTACTTGAGTCATACAGTGTTATCGGTACCAGCCAGAGTTTGAAAGTGGCCTCATTGTGGGTCTCCATTTGCTTGCTGGTAGAATCGTCCAATTTCCAGATGAGATTCACATGTGACAGTGACCCGACACTGGACCGCAGGTAAGCGTGAGGGCAGGTATATTTGACTTCAAGGTTCCAGTCCAGAACGTCTGACCACCCAATGGGGAGGTTCGCCACATTGTGTACCAAGCACATCTGCTCCTGCACTCTGAGAACAGGTGATGGTGTCCCTGCAACAATCTGTGGTCTTTCACACTGGTGGGAGACTAGCAGCAGCTGGACTAGCGGTGTACCTTCCAATGCGTAGGCTGCCGCTTCACACTGTGTTCAGATACAAATCGCGATTCTGCTCTACCGCAGATGCCCATCGTCGCCATATATGGCGACAACATAGGGACAGGTCCCATTCTTCCAGTACTGTAGGGAGATACTCCTGACGTCATGGTGTGAAGAGCCATCAGGTGTGACCTCAGGTCACAACAGGTAACGACTGAGGGAATTCTTGACAGCACTGCAATATGTATCGGATATTCTGGGTCCTCACGTGTTACCTCTTTATGTGATAATATCGTGCTGCCATTTCTCAAAACTACAATGCTCATCGACACATGGCACGTGTTCTTACGAACTGCCAGAGTAGTGTTCAGGTACTCCTGTGGCCAGCAAGATTCCCAGATCACGTGTGAGATCTTCTCAAACTTTGACTCCATCCCAGTGACAGTACCAAGAATATCAAGGACCAGTTACAGCAGTTATGAGTCAGCTTGCTCATGACTCATGAGAGGGTACAACGGCTGTATAACTACCAACTGAATCAGTGCATGCACCAACACCAAAATGGGTGCAAAGCCATACAGATAACTGGGCTTGTACTGTCACATTCTCTATAAATTTCACTCGACTTTGTATCGATTGCAAATCACATGCCCTCTCAAACAATGATTTCATTTCGTTTCCTCAACTCCTTCTGGTTGCTTCACCTTTTTGTCAGGCAGTGTATTATCTAAATCGTTAGATACTGTGCTACCTTCTTTCCATTATTCTACGGCTATGTCCTCACCTGCATGATCTTCTCTTGCAGAAATACGTACTCGTAAGTTTAGATTTAGAAACTTAACCAAGATACATCTGCATACTCACAATGAGCAATAGGATAAGGGCAGCACTGATGCAACTTTGGTATCAAATTGGTATGCAAATTAATTAAATTGATCAAAAATTGCTCCCACCCACCCACCCCCAATCACACCACCTCCAACGCCACCGCCAATCACACCCACCTCCACCGCCACCCCCCCGATTACGGCATGTGTTTTGCTCAGCTAGCACCTGGATCCCCACTCCCTCCGTCTCCCCAACCTACGCTATTGGCAGGTATTTCAAATTTTAGCGGGAACTTCCAATTTTGATGGGAATTGCTTTATCCCAGGGCTGTGCTGATGTGCCACCCTAACCCCCCCCCCCCCCTCTGGGAATTGGTGGGGCCTTAAAAACGGCACTGCCCTTTCTGGGACTTGAACCCTGGTCCTTCTGGACAGACAGCCCAAGCGCATCCCCCAACACATGGAAACTGTCCAGATGCAGGAGAGGAAGGTTAGATTAGTGTACTTTATTATAACTCAAGTGGTGTCTACTTGATAATTAGAAGTTACAAAGTATGAAATAACACAGCACTTGCAGTAACATCCATGTTATAAACAAGCAATTCTGATGATAATAATAAAAACCGTTATGATTCCATGAGAATAGATACAGCCGATTTCTGCTAGTTTTATAAGCAAAATCGGTGTAGTCTTGAGAGAACTATCTGCATCCAGACTTTAACAAGTTATACGTCTCCTTGTAATACAACCTCCTCTAAGAATACTGCATCTCTCTCTTCCAGTACATGGTAAAAACAAATATTGTCTGTGGGTTGACTTGAAGCATATTACCTATAACCGTATTCCTCCATTGGAGCACCCGGCCAGTGCTCGAAGTCGCTTGCACGGATCTGTGTAATGTTTTGTCAACTGTACTGGAGGAAGACCATATTCGACAGACTATCCATCACAAGTGAGGGTTCCTATACCGATCCTTTATAAGCAGTTTAATACATTGTTTTTTGTTGTTGTTTTTTTTTTTTACTGTAACACACCCAAGCAGTGTATGACCACAGATTTATACACTGCCATACACTTTGTTTTTCTACCATGACTTGGAGATCTGTGTCAGCTGATAAACCGGCATTGACAGGTTTTGATCCTTTGTCTCTCACAGAAACCTGAACATCACATGGAGTAAACTATACAGCTCTCACAACATACAGGTTGGTAGAAATAAAACACAGAGGCGGTGATTCTCATTGACAAATTTGTGGAAGACATCTCAACATATAGAAACTGGAAGAATTTGCAGCATTGTAGAGCGTTTCCAACAGCTATGCGAAGGTGACAACCTATGCAGTTAATATCATCTTCCACTGCGACAGGGTAGCAGATGCCTTGGCATCCCATTTCGAAGAGTGTTGTTTCCTCATTTTGCAGTCAGTATATGATTACTTTTCCAGTATTGATCACTGTCGGAAGGTGCCATTCACAACATGCACAAGGTAGTAGAAATAAAAAGAGATACTGTTACCTTACAAAATATAAAAAATAAAAACATGTGGAGGACATCGCAGCATATGGAAATAGGATGAGTCTGGAGCATAGGAACGTTTCCATTTCTCATTGACAAAAATGTGGAGTACATTGCAGCATATGCAAACAGGAAGAGTTTGTGGCATTGTAGAGCATTTCCAAGAGCTATCCAAAGGTGGTGACCTATACATCTTCCACAGTGATGGGGTAGCGGATGTCTCGGCCTTCCTGTAAATTAATAGAATAACATTAAGATATCCTAATGCTATTAAGACCTGTATAGCCTTTTATCATTATATTACCAACGATATGATGTCATATATGTACTCACGTTTTTAGAAGCCCATGCCATGTAAACTTCCGTAGAAAGCTGTCACTCTGTCACTACATTTGGTCTCAATAATGACGCTGGAGAGTACTAAGTAACTTCCTTACAGCGTTTATTTATGAGTCATTGGCACAAATGTCTTTGGTGATATCGACCTGAATCGATAACTGGATCTTAGTCAGTGTCCCCAGGTGTACTTCTTTGGTTTCTCGGCTTCCATTTTGGCCGTTACGTTACCATAACCACCGCGTCGTTTTAAGTATACCCTTCTATGATATCATGACGACCATCTTAAACTTCACATAGGTTAGGAAACGGCGTCGTTTGAAATTCTTACCAGAGGGCGCTGCTCAGTAAATATACAATGGCGTGTATATATTTTAGCAGTTGTATCTTTTAATGTAATTTTACCTCTCATTATCTCTTTATGTAATATCTATGTGCACATAATTACCACTCTCTTGTTTATTCTCTTATCGACAAAATATTAGTAAGAACGATGTGTTTGTCTCACACACCAGCGTCAATAGGTTACACTGCTTCTTCTGTTGTTTCGTAAGTTAGTTCATTTTATTTTCATAAATGACTACTGGCATTATGCTTGGTAATGTTTTAACATCTTATGTATTCATACGAGGGCTACGAGGACTTATTGTACTCTCCCAGAGGGCCCACATCAGTTTTTGATATGTGCGTTGTGAGCAAGGGACCCTGAACTTGCGCAGCTCTCTTTCCTTTCCACATCCCTCCTTGTCCCCGAACCTTCCCCTTGCCCCCCTCCCCTCCCGCCCTTTCCCTTCCCCTTCTCTCTCTCTCTTTGGGAGTATGATTTGTGCCTGTGTCTGGAGATGGATGCTAGTGATTTCTCTTCTCTTATCTCTACAATGTAAAGTATCTGTCCTTACTTTGTCCTTCTCTTTCCTTGATTCTTCTAATTACCTTCTTCTATGCTGCGGCGTTTGAGAACTCTTCTCTTCTTTCCTTTTTTTTGATCCTCCCTCTTCATTTCTTTCCTCCCTGTGCATGTCTGAAGTCCGAACAATAGATCCCCACATGCAGCTGGTGTTGGGGTAACACGTAATTCTCCACCCCAGCTAGACAAGTAGAACACATTCAAAACACCTGGTGAAGACCAGGTCCTGGGAGGGGTGATTACCTGAGCTGGTACCTTCCGAACATGCCGATTGGTCCCTTTGTTTCTCCGAGGGTGTGACCTGAGGTGTAGACAATCACCTAAGGTAGGAGTGACGTCAGAGAGGGCCCCCACTAGGAAGACGCCGGTAATCATGGGAGATACTTTCGCAATATTTTCTTCTACTTAAACAACTTCTGCCCACAAGAGAAAGCTAGACGAGTCTCAGCCACGGAAACTTTTTCCGTCAGTCATAAAGTTCCTAGTTGTTTCTCGGTCTGACGAAGGTCAAGACTTCTCAATAGTAAACCCTTTCAATATTCAGAAAGATGACGCATTTGCAGTTCCTATAAATCTTGTTCCAGGTTACGAAATGACCCCTTGTTGTTAGAAACAGGCAGTGCCCTTCAGGCACACAAACTGCTTCGAACTACACTGCTACGCACCTTCCCTGACCAGGTGGGAGTGCACCATACTTTAAACTCACTGTGTGGGGTGGTCATACAAGATCACTCGACGGATTATCAAATGAGGGCATTCCGAATTACCTGTCTGATCAGGGAGTAACGGCTGCACATCGAGAAATGAAAAGAGTTGAAAAGGAATAGGTTCCGACTCTCTTCTTAATGTTTGACAGAGTTCAACTTCCATCACACATTAAAGCGGGCCATGAGATAATTTCATTTTGCCCTTACATCCCCAATCCTACATGTTGCTATCAATGTCAGAGGTATAATCATACCTACTAGACGTGTTCCAATCTGGCCAAATGCGTTACCTGTGTCAGGGATGCCCATGAGGGTGATTGTCCACCACCATCCCTCGTTGCATCAACTGTATGGGCGACCACGCTGCTTCCTCAAGAGATTGCCCTATTTTTAAAGATGAACGAATTATTCAGGAAATCCGAGTGAAGGAAAAGATGTCTTCCTTCGCTGCTCGTAAGTTATTTGCCAGTAGAAAGCCCATTGTGCTCCCAGCGGGTAAAATAGCACTGTCCTCACCTCTCCTCAACCTACTAAGGTGGCCATGCAGGCTTGCGATCTCACCTTTAGCACCACAGTCGTCAGATCGGCCTGCCTAAAGATCGCCCGTTCAGCCTCCCCACTTTCACCTGCTCACGCTAAGGCTCAATCTTCATTGGCTCATGCTAAATTACAAGCCCCAAAATCTGATACCCGGACTTCCAAAAAAAGCCTACTCGTGAAGATTTTTTACTTTCCCAGACCTCACAACCCTCAACTCCTCCTTCATCTCAACGCCCTGCCTCCAAGAAGGCTCATAAGAAAGACACTTCCTCTCCTTCTCCGCCATGGCGTGTCTCTTCTATAGCACCAGCCATCAGTAGCCGCCCTTCGGCCATCTTCCATGTCGCCAAGACACACCGCTGGTGGCCAATCAATCAGCCGATCACTGGCGGCAGGAACTGCCCCCAAACAACCTGTGGATCAGGATCTTCTGCATCTGACTGAATGCCATTCCACGCCGTTGGCTACTGGCTCTCAGCGCTCGCTGAGTTGACATCAACCATGGTGATATTTTTCCCTTTTTTGTCCACCCTATATCAGTTATCCATTGGAATGTCCGAGGAATCCGCTCCAATCGTGTTGAACTGTCGATCATCTTACGATCCTGCTGCCCGGTCATATTTCATCTTCAGGAAACAAAGCTACCTCCCCATGACCGCTTTGTCTTCCCTTATTTCCAATCAGTCCAGTTTGATCTCCCCTCTGTTGATGGCATTCTGGCACATGGGGGACTTATGATTCTTCTCCATGATACTATCTATTATCACCAAATCCCCTTACACGGTTTGATCCAAGCTGTCACTGTATATCTTTCCCTTTCTGGATACACCTTCTCTCTTTGTACCATATACATTCCATCGTCCACACCAATGGCAAGAGCCGATCTCCTTCATCTCCTTGGTCAGCTCCCACCCCCCTATTTGCTGGTTGGGGACTTCAACGCCCACCACCCGCTTTGGTGATCTTCACGACCTTGTCCGAGAGGCTCCCTATTGACTGACCTCTTCCACCAAGCGGATCTTGTTTGCCTCAACACTAGGAAACCTACATTTTTGTCTGCCTCCACGTCAACCTACTCTCTTTTGGACCTTTCGGTCGGTACTGTTCGGCTAGCTCGGCACATTGAATGGTTCACTCTCGTTGATATACACTGGAGTGACCATTTTCTATGTGTCCTTCGATTACAGGCACAGCTGCTATCTATGGGACCAAGACGCTGTAAGTTTTCCCAAGCCGATTGGACACTTTTCTCCTCTCTAACGACATTTGAGGGCGGTTAATTTCCTAGTATCGACCATCCGGTCACTCACGTCACGGAAGTTATTCTTACAGCCACGGAATGTTCCATACCTCGTACCTCCCCTTCGCCCCGGCGCCCCCCAGTTCCTTGGTAGAACGAGGCGTGCTGCGACGTGGTACGCGAGCAGAGACGTGCTCTTCGCGTTTTCCTCTATCATCCTACGTTCGCCAACTGTATCCGCTATAAGCAGTTACGTGCGCGATGCTGTCACATCATACGCGATAGCAAGAGGGCAAGCAGGAATTTCTTTACCAGTTCCTTTAATACCTTCACTCCCTCATGTGTAGTTTGGAGTCGAACTCGATGGTTATCTGGTACGTCTAGGTTAACTGTCGCACAAGATACCTTAGTGGACCCAGTAGCAATTTCTAACTTTGGGTCAACACTTTGCTGAGATTTCGAACTCTTTTAATAGCCTACTAGCCTTTCTACCGAAGAAACGAGCAACGGAAGTGCGATCTCTTGCTTTCTCCTCTCAAAATCGCGAAAGCTATAATACCGTTGGTTTCTACGCGGGAACTCCAACACGCACTCTTCTCCTCTCGCTCTTCCACCCCAGGACCGCGTGGCGTCTACGTCCAAATGTTGCTGCATTTAACATACCCTAGTCTGCATTACCCCCTTCGCCTTTATAATCGAATTTGGACGGACAGTACCTTTCCCAGAAGATGGCAGGAAGCTATCGTCATTCCTCTTCCAAAACCTGGAAAGGACAAACATCTCCCCTCTACCTATAGGCTAATCTCTCTCACGAGTAATGTATGTAAGGGTTTGGAGCATTTGGCAAATCGCGATTTAGGCTGGTGCCTGGAGTCCCAAAACCTTTTAACAACTGCCTAATGCGGTTTCCGAAAGTATCGTTGCACAGTTGACCATTTTGTTGCTCTCTCCTCTTGTATCATGAACAATTTTCTCAGGAAACGCCAAACAATAGCTACATTTTTTGATCGTGCGAGGGCATACGATACCTGTTGAAGGACGGGCATCCTCTGCACACTGTCTTGAGGCTTTTGAGGTCGGCGACCCCTTTTCATCCGTGAATTTATAACAGAGCGCACATTCAAGGTGCGGGTGAACACTACTCTATCCCGTACTTTCTCCCAAGAAAACGGGGTGCCCCAGGGCTCTGTGCTAGGTGTTGTACTGTTTGCCATCACCATAAATCCAATTATGGATTGTCTTCTTATATAGTTATAGTTGTGGTAAGGTCTAATGGGACCAAACTGCTGAGGTCATCGGTTCCTAAGCTTAAGCACTACTTAATGTAACTTAAACTGACTTACACTAATGACAACACACACACACCCATGCCCGAGGGAGGACTCAAACTTCCGACACGGTGGAGCCGTGCGGACCGTCACAAGTCCTAGACCATGCGGCTACCCCGCGCAGACTATTGTTTCCTTACCGATGGCTCGGGCTCCCTCTCTGTCGACGATTTTACAATCTACTACAGCTCTCAAAGGACCAGCCTTCTTGAACGCGCGTCTTCAAGGATGTCTCGATCACCTCCAGTCACTGAGCATCGAAACCGGCTTCCGATTTTCTCCCATTAACACCGTCTGTATAAATTTTTAGCGTCGCACGAAGTTTTATCCGCCTTCCCTCTATCGAGGCCCTATTTACCTTCCGTTCACGGACGTTGCCAAATTCTTGGGATTTATGTTTGACAGAAAACGGTGCTGGTCTTCCCACGTTTCGTATCTTTCGGCTTGCTATCTGCGATTCCTCAATACCCTCCGTGTTCTGAGTGTTACCTCCTGGTGAGCGGACGGAGTGTTCCTCTTCTTCCTACATCGCGCCTTAGTGCGCTCGAAATTGGACTATGGAAGCATAGTTTACTCCTCTGCACGGCCGTCTATTCTTCAGCGTCTAGATTCTGTCCACACCTGTGGATTGTGTTTAGCGTCTGGATTTTTTTACACTAGCCCTGTGGAGAGACTTTACGCTGAGACTGCTGTACCTCCGCTGTCCAATCGGCAAGCTGTTCTTCTGAGTAGTTATGATACTCATCTGTCTTCCATGCCTGCTCATCCAACCCATGCCTTTTTTTCGACGCCTCCTTGGATTTAGGGTATTTAGGCAGTCCTTCCTCTCTACTAGCACTGGGAGTCTGCTTCTGTCTGCTGCTACATTCAATGCGTCCGCGTTGTTACTTTGTGCCAGAAAGGGCTCTCAACAAGAGACCGCTCCAGGCGTCTCGGAGAGAACCCAAACGATGTTATTCGGACATGGAGGAGAAACAGAGAGACAGGAACTGTCGATGACATGCGTTGCTCAGGCGGCTCAAGGGCTACTACTACAGTGGACGACAGCTTTCAATAGATTATGGCTCGGAGGAACTCTGACAGCAATGCAACCAAGTTGAACAATACTTTTCGTGGAGCCACAGGACGTCATGTTACGACTCGAACTATGCGCAATAGGCTGCATGACGCGCAACTTCACTCCCGACGTCGATAGCGAGGTCCTTCTTTGCAACCACGACACCATGCAGCGCTGTACAGATGGGCCCAACAACATGCCAAATGGACCTCTCAGGATTGGTATCACGTTCTCTTCACCGATGAGTGAAGCACATGCCTTCAACCAGACAATCGCCGAAGACGTGTTTGAAGGCAACCCGGTCAGGCTGAACGCGTTAAACACACTGTACAGTGAGTGCAGCAAGGTGGAGGTTCCCTGCTGTTTAGGGGGGCATTATGTAGGGCCGACGCACGCCGCTGGTGGTCATGGAAGGCGCCGTAACGGCTGTACGGTACGTGAATGTCATCCTCCGACCAATAGTGCAACCATATCAGCAGCATATTGGCGGGACATTCGTCTTCGTGGACGACAAATAGCGTCCCCGTCGTGCACTTCTTGTTAATGACTTCCTTCAGGATAATGTCATCGCTCGACTAGAGTGGCCAGCATGTTCTCCAGACATGAACCCTATCGAACATACCTGGGATAGATTGAAAAGAGCTGTTTATGAACGACGTGACCCACCAACCACTCTGAGTGATCTACGCCGATTCGCCGTTGATGAGTTGGACAATATGGACCAACAGTGCCTTGATGAACTTGTGGATAGTATGCTACGACGAATACAGGCATGCGTCAATCCAAGAAGACATGCTACTGGGTACTAGAGGTACCGGTGTGTACAGCAATCTAGACCAGCACCTCTGAAGGTCTACATCTACGATCGTGGTTACCAAGAGAAAAACAAGGAGCCGACAGCACCAGTCATAAGAGTAAACGCTATAACCATTCTGTATTTTTAACGCTATAGACAGTAGTGCTGTTTGTAATTTTTAACATAGCTTTTCTGTATCTTGCTTTAAGGCCATGTGAAATACACTCCTGGAAATTGAAATAAGAACACCGTGAATTCATTGTCCCAGGAAGGGGAAACTTTATTGACACATTCCTGGGGTCAGATACATCACATGATCACACTGACAGAACCACAGGCACATAGACACAGGCAACAGAGCATGCACAATGTCGGCACTAGTACAGTGTATATCCACCTTTCGCAGCAATGCAGGCTGCTATTCTCCCATGGAGACGATCGTAGAGATGCTGGATGTAGTCCTGTGGAACGGCTTGCCATGCCATTTCCACCTGGCGCCTCAGTTGGACCAGCGTTCGTGCTGGACGTGCAGACCGCGTGAGACGACGCTTCATCCAGTCCCAAACATGCTCAATGGGGGACAGATCCGGAGATCTTGCTGGCCAGGGTAGTTGACTTACACCTCCTAGAGCAAGTTGGGTGGCACGGGATACATGCGGACGTGCATTGTCCTGTTGGAACAGCAAGTTCCCTTGCCGGTCTAGGAATGGTAGAACGATGGGTTCGATGACGGTTTGGATGTACCGTGCACTATTCAGTGTCCTCTCGACGATCACCAGTGGTGTACGGCCAGTGTAGGAGATCGCTCCCCACACCATGATGCCGGGTGTTAGCCCTGTGTGCCTCGGTCGTATGCAGTCCTGATTGTGGCGCTCAGCTACACGGCGCCAAACACGCATACGACCATCATTGGCACCAAGGCAGAAGCGACTCTCATCGCTGAAGACGACACGTCTCCATTCGTCCCTCCATTCACGCCTGTCGCGACACCACTGGAGGCGGGCTGCACGATGTTGGGGCGTGAGCGGAAGACGGCCTAACGGTGTGCGGGACCGTAGCCCAGCTTCATGGAGACGGTTGCGAATGGTCCTCGCCGATACCCCAGGAGCAACAGTGTCCCTAATTTGCTGGGAAGTGGCGGTGCGGTCCCCTACGGCACTGCGTAGGATCCTACGGTCTTGGCGTGCATCCGTGCGTCGCTGCGGTCCGGTCCCAGGTCGACGGGCACGTGCACCTTCCGCCGACCACTGGCGACAACATCGATGTACTGTGGAGACCTCACGCCCCACGTGTTGAGCAATTCGGCGGTACGTCCACCCGGCCTCCCGCATGGCCACTATAAGCCCTCGCTCAAAGTCCGTCAACTGCACATACGGTTCACGTCCACGCTGTCGCGGCATGCTACCAGTGTTAAAGACTGCGATGGAGCTCCGTATGCCACGGCAAACTGGCTGACACTGACGGCGGCGGTGCACAAATGCTGCGCAGCTAGCGCCATTCGACGGCCAACACCGCGGTTCCTGGTGTGTCCGCTGTGCCGTGCGTGTGATCATTGCTTGTACAGCCCTCTCGCAGTGTCCGGAGCAAGTATGGTGGGTCTGACACACCGGTGTCAATGTGTTCTTTTTTCCATTTCCAGGAGTGTAGTACTGTTTGTAACTTTGCTGTTCCTACTCTTGCAGGGTCAAAAATTCTTAAGATAGCATTAACTTAAGCTGAAATCGGTTAATAAACAAATATTATTGCGATCTTAACTGTTCTCTTTAACTTTAGTGGCTTTCTTTTTCAATGGAATACTGATTTTCTGTGACCCCTGCACGGAGCCTAGCGTTCGCGAAGCGTGGCGGAAAACCGACTAGTTTCACGCCACAAGTCCGTTGCAGGGCCCGTATTTCTCGTTGACACCGGTTGAGGTTTGCACCACCGCTTCCTTCATTACGATCACGAACAACCCAACATCGCACATCACTGATGCCGATATAATCATCACCGTATACAGCTTTCAGTCTTCCATGGATTCCAATTGGTGGCACCTTTCCTGCGGTGAGAAACTCTATTACAGCATGTCATTTCTCACGCGCCGACGAACGAGGTCTACTCGTTTATTCGGGTCAGATCGGTCGCGAAATGCAAACCACAGTGAAAATCCGATTAAGCTTTGCACAGATGTGTTTGGCAGAGTCTCTTATATGCCCGTCGATTGCGTCGCGTCACGTCGCTCTTTTCAGTTCTGAGCACGTAAAGAAGCTTAGAAAATACTATGTCCCGCCAAGTATAGATGCTTCGAAAATACAGGGTGTTTCAAAATGAACATACCGATTTTAAGGCGTTGTAGCATTTATTACAATTTTAAATAATACACGAAATGGAAGAGCAACTCAAACAGTTTGATTTGTATACATGTGCGCAGTGGGAAGAGTATGGAATGACAAAGAGTAACTGAAAAACGTGTGAACGAGTGTGAGTGTTTCACGTATAGCCCCAAGAAATATCGCCGCGGAAAGTCTATGAGCCTTTCTTTTTTAGTGAATCAACTGTAACTGATGTTTCTTATCTTGATGTGCTATAGTCATGGCCGTGCCTCAGTGGGAAGAAGCTGAACAACACATCTTTATTTGGGAGCAAGATGGTGCGCCGCCTCGCTGTCATAACGCAGTACTCGGCTGGTTAAACGACTTTGTATCTGACCGGTGGATTGGGAGCAAGGGGCCGGTTGGCACAGCATTTTATGCATGACCTCCACGTTCAAGCACGATCTGACCCGATCATGTGTATGTGCCTCCGATACCAGCTGATCTATCCGACTTCAGAAACAGTGTTATTGCAACAGTTACTCCTGACACATTGATCAAGGTTTCGGAACAACTCGCCTATCGACTCGATGTGTGATCGGTGTTCACACTGAATAATTGCAAGAAAAACTGTTTGTGTTTATCTTTCATTTAGTGTATTATTTATAACTGTAACGTTATGTAACATGTGTTACAAAGCCTTAAAACCCATATATTCATTTTGAAATACCCTGTACTATGTCCGGGCAAGAATGAGCGCTTGCTAAGAGATTTAGCCTGATTTCATGCAGTCCACATAACGTAACTGTCATGCATTTTCTTCTTCATAATAGTTCTCGGGTGCATAGTGCAGGGGCAATGAAGACGCTCCTCCAGCGTTTACGGTAGGAAATGTTTGATCACCCACAATACAGACAAGCGCACAGAATTGGTGGAAAGTACAGGCGACTGCCTTCTATGTCGAGGGTATTGGAAAGTTGGTACAATGATCCGACAAGTGTCGAAGTCGACACGGTGACTATGTAGAGAAGTTTTTGTATGTCCATCCTTTTGCCAGGAGGTCTTTGGGACGACGGCCGTTTACTATTGTGACAAAATAAAACACCTACAGCCGTCCTTATGATTTTATTTTATTTTGTTGCAACCAGTATTTGAATGTTTGTCCAGTCAGTTGCCAGTTGATGGTTAGGGTGCTGACACATTATCTGCATATCCAGTTATGCTGACAACTGATGTGACATATATATAGGGATCGTATCAACCCTTTCCGCATCAACTACAGCCTGAAGATGGCGCATTGAAGCGCTGAAACTGGTTGCAACAAAATAAAATAAAAAATAGTTCAATGGCTCTATGCAACATGGGTCTTAACATCTGAGGTCATCAGTCCCCTAGACTTAGAACTACTTAAACCTAACTAACCTAAGGACATCACACACATCTATGCCCGAGGCAGCATTCGAACCTGCGACCGTGGCAGCAGCGCGGCTCCGGACTGAAGCGCCTAGGACCACTCGGCCACAGCGGCCGGCAATACAATAAAATCATAAGGAAGGACGACTGTAGGTGTTTTATTTTGTCACAAATGTAGAGAAGTAGCTGGAAGGTGTAGCTAACTATTACAAATGAAATGTTTCTGGTTTTCGCTGTGGTTTCCACTTCGCGAACCGATCGGACCTTAATAAACGAGTAGCCCGTATAGTTACTTTACACACTACAATTCGGAGTCCTCTAGTGGCAGGGGGATGAAACTTTCTTCAGAGAAGTGGAAAAGTCGACCACGTACATAGTACGACATGTGATATCTCAGCCGATATTGAGAACTGACTAAAACGTTCGGAGGCATTACTTTTCAGGACTCCCTCGTATGTACAGTATGGTAGCAACAGGTGAGAATGCAGTAAGTGGAATGAGATGTGTGTGTGTGTGTGTGTGTGTGTGTGTGTGTGTGTGTGTTTGTAAATGGCTATGAGCACTATGGGACTTAACTTCTGAGGTCATTAGTCCCCTAGAACTCAGAACTACTTAAACCTCACTAACGTAAGGACATCATACACGTCCATACCCGAGGCAGGATTCGAACCTGCGACCGTAGCGGTCGCGCAGTTCCAGACTGTAGCGCCTAGAACCGCTCGGCCACCCCGGTCGGCGTGTGTGTTTGTAGTTCGAAAGGAAAATTAGAGAACTATAGCCACTTTTAAGATGCCAAGAATGGCATAAGCCTACACGATTGTTTTTCATTTATTTATCTCAAGGATAAACGGTAAGGTAATGAAGTTTATCAAGTTTATCACCTACAGGGGAATGAAATCGGAGGGTCATGAAAAGTAAGAGAAGATATATCAGTTTTTGATAGCAGTAGTTTGACTCTCTTGGAATGTATTCGAGGAGAATAGCCGGCCGTTGTGGCCGTGCGGTTCTAGGCGCTACAATCTGGAGCCGAGCGACCGCTACTGTCGCAGGTTCGAATCCTGCCTCGGGCATGGATGTGTGTGATGTCCTTAGGTTAGTTAGGTTTAAGTAGTTCTAAGTTCTAGGCGACTGATGACCTCAGAAGTTAAGTCGCATATTGCTCAGAGCCATTTTAACCGAGGAGAATACAGGAAGGACAAGATCAGATCCATGAGACATGGCTTGGATGTTCGCCCACTCTGAGAAAAGTGAAGTAGAAAGTTACCTTGTACTGGTTTCAGACGCACGTCACACACGAGGTGTTTGTCGTTTTCAGGTACTACTGGACGTACGAGCCATACAGCGAGTACAGCTGGTACGACGCCTACTACCCGTACGGCTACTATTACCCGTACAGCTGGTACTACCCGTACAGTTGGTACTACGACAGCTGGCGGAAGTAACGTACTCTCAAGGAATATCGCCTTCACGGACCTCAACGAATCATCGATTATTGATGTTTGATGTCTTATGATTATTAGATTCGTGTATTACTACTTTTTTTAGCAGAATTTTTTGCATCTTTCACGTTTGGTAACTGTAGAATTACATTTGCATTTTGAAAAGTCAAAACTGTTGTGAAAAATCAAATTAATTTCACTGTAGTTATTTGTATTACAACCTATTAAAATTTTACTAGTTACATCATGACAGACTCACCAACATTACTGTTAATTTATCTGTTCTGTAAATACAGAGGCGTCAAAAAAATGTACCCACTGTTTAAAAGTCCATAACTGACAAACTAATTGACGGAGTTGACTCATCTTTGGTAGGGTAATAGTTTGTAATTCCGGCAATCGCCACACAAGCGTTGTATTACTTTGGTTTGTTTTGTCAGATGACAGTCGCCAGATAGTCAGTATTTTGTACTTAGTAGCACCTAGTTACTCGAATAAACATGGCTGGCGTAAGGCTTACATTCGATGAAAGGAAGTCAGTTTTGAAGTGGTATTTTAAGTACGAAAATATCAATGAGGTTCAACGGCAATGGCGAAATGAGTATCAAACAGAGCCACCGACACGTTTAACGATTCGTCGCATTGGAGACAAATTTGAAGCCGAAGGCTGTGTTAAAGATGTAAATAAACAACGATCTGGACGACCTGTAACAGTAATAAGTCCAGCTAACTCCCGTCGTGTGTTACAACAATTCACTCGCTCACCACAGAAGTCTGTGAGACAGTGTGGCCGTGAAACTGGATTGAGTCGCTCAAGTGTTCGGCGAATTTTTAAGACAGCAAAGTGGAAGTGCTACATCCCACGATTCCTACACGCAATGAACGAGGACGTCCCAGATCGTAGAATGGAGTCCTGCGAGTGGTTTACTAGCATGGTGCGTAACGATGAAGAGTTTGCAGAGGTGATTGTATGGTCTGATGAGGCACAGTTGAAACTCAGTGGTACAGTAAATCGTCACAACTGCATCTACTGGGCCGCCGAAAATCCGAACGTCCATGTAGACAAAGCCGTGAATTTGCCAGGAGTAAATGTTTGGTGTGGGTTGTCTTACCGGAGCTTGATTGGGCCATTCTTCTTTGACGGCACAGTTACCCGTGAGGTGTACCTTCACAAGCTTAGACATCCATTTTACCTGCCATCCGAATCTTGTATGGAGACGGAAGAGTTTACTTTCAAATAGATGGTGCCCCAGCCCACTACCAAAATCGTGTTAGGGCGTATCTCGACGAAAATCTACCAGGAATAGGGATAGGCCGTAGACGTGCTATGGAACATCCACCACGTTCTCCAGACGTAACTCCTCTGGACTATTACCTGCGGGGAACACTAAAGGACGTCGTTTATCGACAAAAGCCACGCACATTGGATGAACTTCGAGAATCCATCCTACAATCATGTGCAAATATCCAATAGAACACGTTGCAGTCAGTAGTTCGTGCTGCAGTTCGGCGGCATCGTTTGTGTGTGGATGTTATGGTGACCATTTCGAACATTACTGTGATATCTTTAAGTTGGACTTTAAGCTACTCTTTCACCAAAAATGAGACAACTCCGTCAATTAGTTTGCAAGTTATGGACTTTTAAACAGTGGATACATTTTTTGGACCCCTCTGTATATTTACAACGTCAGTTCAGTCATAACATCTGAATAAGTCACAAAATCTTTTTTCCTATATTTTAGCTGGTAGCGGGAAAAAATACGCTATTCAGTCAAAAGACGGGTATAACTTAGAATTATAAAATCAAACAAACTAGATAGTAATGTGGTGTTTAAACCTATTAATAAAGGTAAATTTTATAGTTTAAAATAGTAAAATTACAGGAATGTCTAAAAAAAATTACAGTAAGTGATCTTTTAAAGACTTAAAATAGATACTACTGTGAAACGATGTCGTATTTGGGAATGGAAATGATCAAGTTCATCACGGAGACGAAAACACGACTGCTATAATGGGGACATGGAATGTAGGGAGCGGGAAGAGGCGAAGGGTTAGGCAGACGTGAACTGAGTGTGGGACGTGGTTAGCTGTGGCTAGACTAGAACCCTGCTTAGCAAATGTCTGGCGTTGATCCGGGATCATTTTCTGAATATTATGACATAAAGGATCCGTGCTACACGGCTGCCCATTACAGAGTACTAATTTGATTATAATTTTACCCAATTACCTTTATCTCTGTGAAAAAAACCTTCACAACAGTGAAGAAATCTGTAATACGCAATTACCAAAACGTACAACAGAAAACACAAAGTAACAGAACAATCCTCAGACAAAACAAGCGCATTCCACTCACAGAGTGTTTAATGTGTTCTGTCAATGTACAGTACGGTACGTAGCAAATGCAGAACTGTCCCCTTTCAAACTATTGGTCACCATGATCACGACAGAATGCACAGCGACTGTTAATGTACAGCCAACACTTCCGCCTAAACAAAGCCGAGACAGAACTGAGCAATCTTAAAGGCAAGCTTAGGGGCGAAGCGTAAGCTGTGCATTATGGTTGTCAACAGCAACAATATAGATAGCGCACACCGTCGACATCTGCACTGTTTTACACATATTTTCGGTGCAATACAGAGATAAATATGGATAAGAAATCAAATGAAATGCAGTTACTGTGGAACGAGGCAATGGAGGCCACAGGTCCCTGATAGCAAAATAAACAGAAAATATCCCTGATCAAATTTCGAAATTTTGTTGGCATCGGGGCGGATTTCTTTGTTGGGGAGTGAGAGAGGATTAAAATTTAGGCAGGAGAGGATAGGAGAGACACGGAGGGTTCAACGTCACAGTAGAATGTCTTGATTGTTGATTGTTGGGTAGAGATTTGTGTGTTGGTACTGGATTTTCTGGTTAATGTATTGGGTTCTGAAGTGTTCCAATCAGAGGAGAATGTGTAGGAACTGGATGAGTTGGTATAGGAATAGTTTGAGGAAGACAGGTCGGTACGAATGGGAAATAAGAGTACACGTCCCTCTAGCATTTCAAGAGATTTGTAAAATTTGGGTGGGATGGAGATCCAGACAGCTTTGATATAAGTTATGATGGGATTAATGAGGGCTTAGTAGGCAACGATAGAAGGTCGCTTTGTCAGGTGTAAAAGATTACAATGTTGAATAGAGATACAGACTGATCGCTGCTGTTAGCGCTAGCTCGAGTATTTTACGGGATTTCGATCACGTAAAGACTGCGGCTGCACCCTGAATAGTCTTAGCTCTGGTTTTATAGTTGAAAGCCGTGCATTTAGCAAGTGAAAAACCGGCCTGTCTAAGCTGGGGCTAATCTAAGTATAATTAATAATTCATGAAAAAGGACCAGTATTCAATTATTGCACAAGAAAATTCTGTACGTTGCGCCCTCGGTCAGAGGTGGATGGAGTGTGGGATGAATCTGAGCTACTGAAAGCCTAAATACAATTACTGGTAAAATGATACATAGATTAAAACACTTGTAGACATAATAAAATGTGACAAGCTGGTGCCTGATACATTTTAAGATACTCTCCTTACTCCCTCCGAACAGCCATCGGAACCCCCAACGGTACCTTACGACCGCCGTGTCATCCTCAGCGGAAAGGCGTCACTGGGTGCGAGTATGTATGGGCATGTGGTCAGCACACCGGTCTCCCGGCCGTCGACAGTTTTCGTAACCGGAGCAGTCACTTCCCAGTCATGTAGCTCCTGAATTGGCCTCACAAGGGCTGAGTGCACCCCGCCTGATCAGAGGTCGGCAGACAAGGACGGTGACCCATCCAAGTGCTAGCCCAGCCCGACAGCGCTAAACTTCGATGATCTGACGGGAACCGGTGTTACCACTGCGGCAAGGCCGTTGGCTACATCTTAAGGTGCATGCTTGATAAATCTTAAACCTTAGTTTTGAGTCCGCTACTAAATTCTTGGAATATGGGACGTTAATAATCAAAGGATGGGTTAACCATATGCGCACTTAGCAGCCACATGCAGTTGCTGAGGTTTACACGGAGGAGAAAAGAAATGGACAAAGCTTCTCCACCATGACCATCAGTGACCAGCAGAGAGATGCTGCTCCCTCTATTTTAACACCTTGAATGAATGCTTAAAATTACCAGGGAAATACACCCATGAAGAAAAAAAGGTGAAGTAAAAACACATTTAATTTAAATACACTGCGCGAGAGGAAGACTACGGAAGTAATGGCACAGAAAGCTCTTAAACCAGAACACAAAAACGTGGTGGAAACGAACTAAGGTAAGTAAGGAACAAGTAGGAATTTCAGAATAAACGAAGTGGAATTGCACTGCGTGTATCACAAAAGTATCAAGATGTAAGAGTTGAAAGCTCTTAAATATGATAAATATGAACATTAACACGTGGTGGTAATGAACAACGGCACACACTGAACAATGGAAGCTACAGAATAAAACGGATTGAAAAATGAGTGACAAAAACACAGTTGTTTCATACAGTGACGTGACGAAAGTCATGGTGTAGCGATATGCACATATACAAATGGCGGTAGTCTCGCGTGGACAAGGTATAAAAGAGCAGTGCGTTGCAGAAGCGTCATTTGTAGTCTGGTGATTCTTGTAAAAAGGCTTTCGACGTGATTATGGCAGCACGACGGGAATTAACAGACATTGAATGCGGAATGGTAGTTGGAGCCAGACGCAAGGGACATTCCATTTCGGAAATCATTAGGGAATTCAGTTTTCCGAGATCCACAGTGTCAAGAGTGTGCCGAGTATACAAAATTTCAGGAATTAATTCTCACCTCGGACAACGAAGTGGCCGATGGCTTTTACTTAACGACCGAGAGCAGCGGCGTTTGCGTAGAGTTTCCAGTGCTAACAGACAAGCAGCAATGCGTGAAATAACCGGACAAATCAATGTGGGACGTACGACGAACGCATCCGTTAGGACAGTGCGGCGAAAGGTGGCGTTAATGGGATAAGTTAGCAGACGATCGGCGCGAGCGCCTTTGCTAACAACACTACATTCTCTGCAGCGCCGTCTCCAGGGCTCATGGCCATATCAGTTGGACCCTAGATGACTGGAAAACCGTGTCCTGGTCAGATGAGTCCCGATTTCAGTTGGTAAGAGCTGATGGTAGGATTAAAATGTGGCGCAAATCCCATGGAGCTATGACCCAGGTCATTAACAATGCACTGTGCAAGCTGGTGATAGCTCCATAGTGGTATAGCCTGTTTCACAAGCCGCGACACTGTCGCGAATAAAACAGTGACCCGTATATAGAAAAATTTCCTTTAATTTACGTCTATGATCACAAACTTTTTGTTCACAGATTACCGGTTTCTGTCTATAATGACCATCTTCAGATCTGCAGCAAAAAATATGGGAAAAACATAAATACACTTCCAGATTATCTACAGCTTAAAAACAATAAATAGACCATAATGAAAAGTACTACTGACACACACACACACACACACACACACACACACACACACACACACACACACACTGAAAACTACTATATGCCTATAGTAGCGACATCTGATGAACTTGCAACACAAACATCTTGTGGCTACTGCATGGCAGCTTGTTTTGAACAGTAGTGCTACTGACAACATGACTCATGCATATGCTGTTATTTATATATATTTGACGATGCTCGTACTGATTTTGCATTTAACGTTTGACGGTGCCACTATGGCTGTAGTACATTAGGACACTGTTTTTATAAACCACAGGTATGCTTCTTCATACTTAAGGCGCACGGATGTATATATATTCCAGTAGTACTTTTCATTATAGTCTATTTATTGTTTTTAAGCTGTAGATAATCTGCGAGTGTATTTATGTTTTTCCCATATTTTTTGCTGCAGATCTGAAGGTGGTCATTGCAGACCGACACCGGTAATCTGTGAACAAAAATTTTGTGACCATAGACGTAAATTAAAGGAAATTTATGGTATAGCCTGTGTTTACGTGGACTGGACTGGGTCCTCTGTCAACTCAACCAATCGTCGACTGGAAATGGTTATGTTCGGCTCCTTGGGGACCTATTTCAGCCATTCTTGGACTTCACGTTCTCAAACAACGAAGGAATTTTTACGGCTGACAATGCGCCTTGTCACTGGACCACAGCTGTTCGCGATTGGTTTGAAGAACATTGTAGACAATTTGAGCTAAAGGATCTGGACACCTAGATCGCCCGACATTAATCCCATCGAACATTTACGGGACATTATCGAGAGGTCAGTTCGTGCACAAAATCCTGCAGCGGCAACACTTTCGCAGTTATGGATGGCTGTAGAGGCAGCGTTGCTCAGTATTTCTTCAGGTGACTTCTAACGACTTGTTGAGTCCACGCCACGCCCAGTTGCTGCACTGCACCAGGCAAAAGGGGGTCCGACACGTTGGAAGACCGTTGTACATACACACCGCTTAAGGACCACGAAGATACGAGAAATTAGGGCTCTTACGGAGGCATACAGACAGTCGTTTTTCACTCGCTCTGTTTGCGTGTGGACCAGGTAGGGAAATGAGAAGCAGTGGTACAGGGTACCCTCCACAACGCACCATATGGTGGCTTGCGGAGAATCTGTGTAGATGTAGATGTCATAGTTCCTTATACCGCGCTTCTGTCCTTTTTCATTAGCGTGAATTAGAACAGTATTCAGCTAATGATTCCGAGTGGCTCTATGAAACATACACAACACATCCAAAGGACTGAAGTCAATCCCATGTATCAATAATACTTATTATAAAATCACTTAATTCCTGGCGTAATGTACATAATGCGTAATACATAACTGCATTTCTAGAAAATTCAGTGGCATACATCAGTAGTTGTCGAACGTTTTAACGGGTGTATTTTACTCGTGGGCTCAATAAAAGAATTCTGGAAAGGCCGATAATCAAGCAGAAAATTTAATTTTTTATGTCTACCTTGTATGATCCCCACGCACCTAAAAGTATTTGAAGTACATGAAAATATGTATCCAGCAACATTTCCTATTTTACATAAAGTTTAGACCAAAGAAATGATTCGTAACGCTATCTGACTGATTTAAAAGGAAAGGAACATACCGAAGGGTAAGCACAACTTACATTGTGCAACAAATGACTAGCTGGCATCAACGAATATTTAAATGCATTCTGTGATCAACTCACTTGCAGTATGTTCATAAATTTCAGAAACGAGTTGATAGCTAACCTTGCACGTAACTCCCGTGCAACGAACATGCGTGGTTCAGTTGTTAACCTAATCTATTTTGAAATCTGAAATCGAAATAAATATGTTAATCATATTGTACATAAGATGATGTACTGCTACCTCGCTCTGTGTGCCAGATGATGACACCTTCTGACCTAAAAGCATGCAAAGAAACGGACGAATAGCTTTCTGCTTACTGCAGTTTTGAGAAACGTATATATCGATTCTAATAGTGTCTCTCTATGACTGGAATTATTGCTGAAGGCAGCAAGTTTGTAAAGTTGCGGGCTGTAGTTCGATGTAGGTTGCAATACGCACACAATACTGTAAAAATAGTAGAATCTTCAAATGTGAATTAAACAGTGACACGGGATTATGAATAAACCTCATAAGCTTTGACTCAGGTGATAATTATTCCATCTAAAACACAGTCACTACTACAATAAAGCATGCACTCGTCTTTGCATGAAACACGTCGTGGATGACCACAAAAGAAAGGTCTGAACAAGAACTCCATACATACGTATTAGAAAATGCTGGAAGCATTTTGCTATACGAGAATGTGGTGAATTAAACAGACCTATTATTCCAATGGATTAATCAAAAATCAGAGTCTATAAAAAGTGTCTCGAATTCTGAGCACCTCATTGAACAATGAATGATAAGTTTGAACGTAAATAAATGCATATTAAAATTCTGGAACTGCTGAAGATAAAGTTACACCATGCTGCAGGATGTGAGCCAGAATGATGAACAGAAAGTGATTTCAAAGCAACTTAGTACATTACTTATCCATCTTAGCACCGCTCCACCCAGAAAGCGCCGACATGAAGGCTCAGACAGGACTACAAAGCCGTTCAAACGGCCTTCCCACAGTCAAACAAGCGGTTGCGCTCGCCTTCCATTGGTTACTCCTACCACTCGCCTAAGTCTTGCACTTGAGATATCCCTTCTGAGTCCATCAAAGACTGAGATACATTAAATGACTGACTACTTGATACACAAACATCTCTGTAGTATGTTTGCGATTTAGAATGCACACAAGAAGGAATAGTTCTGAAAGTTATTTGACCAGCTACTTTCATCACACTCCGCTTACATTTTTGAAAGACCAGCAGAAGACATTCCAAATTGATCATATAAGTTCCTACCTACAAAGCTAATCACAATATTCATTTATAAAAAATTACACAAATGGATATATTGTTTTCTAAAAGTGCATAAACGTAATGTTCAAAACAATTTTGGCACAAACATGTAAAATGAACGTTTTAAAGAAGTTTACATAAATATAAGACATAATATTCAAAATTAATTGGACCTCAAAGTTGGGACAAAAATTCAAAATCGACGAGGCCATAATCCTACCACAAAAATGTAACATGCACATATTAACAACAGGTACATAAATGTGTGACACAACAGTCAAAATTAATGGGTCCACAAAGTTGGCGCAACAATATAAAATGAAATGCTAAAGAAAGATGGAAGGGAATAGTAACAAATTAAGTCGTTTTTTCCTGAAAGCTATTATTATTGTCGTGTCTGAATATAACTTAACACAAGTGCTACTTTCCCAAATGAAATGGTTTGATTCGTCAAGTTCTAATACGCTCATTGTTGTCTGAGATTTCGCTATATGAGTGAGAGGAGGCTGATATACACCTGGGTGTACCAATTAATTAGCAAATACTCGTCTTAATTTCTCGGCGATCTCCGAGGCTGAAGATAGCTGTAAAAGAATTTGCGAGTTGTCTGTTCCACCGAAACTTGCTGCAAACTGCTGAGTTCTTGACAGTGTAGCTGTTTATTTGGTACTACTAAGAGAAATTTCAAGAAATTTCGGTTGTCACAACGTCCTCTTTCAAAATCACATGTTTATTGGGTAATAATGTAACAAAACTAGCTCACAAAAACTGTCAGAAAACTGACACACACATGGCTGATTCGCCACTCGTTATACATATTTGTAACCATTATTGCCTTCGACGTCCATTATTAGAAACAGAAAATGTATGGATTACAATAAAAATCTTGCTGGTACACACAAACTGTCGTCATTCATTTACACATTAATTCGTTCCCCTTACTGTGCAACATAAAGTTTTACATGGCTTTTGGAAATTAGTATTAAAATTCGTAAAATACGTTCGCCAGCAATGTTCTTTATAGAGTTGCTTATATCAAGGATATTATCCGTTGGAAAATTTCCTAATATTTCTATTAGTTTATTACACAAATACATAGTATAAAATTCCTTAAAAATCAGTACAACATGGAATTGACTTCAGTGATCATGAAACGTGACAGAGAGTGTAGCAGATCAAACATACAAAAATTACAAATACGTAATAGGAAAGTTCAGCACAAAGGTTTGTATTTAAACCGTGTCCATTTTCACACAATATGAAAATTAAATAAATGACTCAATTACAAAAAATTATAAAGAAAAAGTGTATATATTCTTATATTCTTGTCTCAGTGTTTGAGAAGATTTCAGGCCATTTGTGGTAACTGCTCCTTCCAAGCTCTTTATATTCCTCTGGTGCTTCCAGGCACACAGTTTGAGTTCAGTAATTTTAGTCGCAATTCACCCCTGCGATATTCACAGCACAGTGTGCATAGAAATAGAATATGAAAGAGCTATATATGGTTGATGCATATGTGTCACTACAAGTGATAGCTTGTATGCTAATTGTATTCATCTAACTGTTTTTTGTGATCCAAGAAAGTTACATTACAGTAAGGCAACAATTGTCCTTTACCATAAACTACACACTAGCTACATCATACACAAATTGTCGCACTTTACACTACTTGCAGCTCTACACTACCATTAGGCAATGTTCAACGCACAACTATTCAGCTTACATGAGAAATGCTTCTAAGTGTCAAATAAAGTACTGGACACTGAGGATGAGCATTCCAACTTTAAAAATATCCAACTGATGAGAAAAGTAATGCAGAAATATACATATGTCGATAGAATAAACACAGAAATGAATCATCTACACCTGAAAAGTAAAATTTTATAAATAATAATGTACGATACAACAATACACGCTATTATGTCAGAAACACTTCATCAAACCATCTGAAAGTGAAAGTCAGGTAATTACTGTAGCATCTTATTGTTTACACATTTCAGTAAAAACAGCTCCTTCTGATACCTTGACAGGGAAAACAATGTGAGTACAGGTCTGATGTAATTAAATTTCCTTGAAAAATTTGAGTCTCATCTTATCTACTATAACGATAGAAGCTGAAGAAATGAATTAACATTTGTGCCATGGCCACGACTTGAAGATGGGTCTCCCTGCTTATTAGGCAGGTGGGCTAGGCACCACACCATCACAGAGTTATTGCTAACACAGCTGCATGAACCATCCAGTCCAGTACCTTTCCTAACACAAACTTCAATTCACATCTTCAGCTTATCTTGCTCTTCTTAGATCGTCACTATTGCCGAGGCTCTCCAGTATTGGGATAGCACCCCAGCATTGGATGTAATGGGGAAATTCTGCTTGTACCTCAGGCATAGGTGATCTATGGATCTCACTTGAAATATCATAAACTCACATTCAATGCAGAAAATTGACTCACAAAAAATCTTACAAATGAATATAGCCACTTATATAAAATACAAAATATCTATTCCCTATGTTCTTCATCTCGAACATTTGTAGTAATCGAATTCTTACCTTAATATGGCAGCCTTAATACCTGTTACCATTCAGCCGTCACCTACACCTCTTTAAACTGATCTACAATTCGATCCATCCAAATAGTCATTATTTGTGTTCCCACGTATATTCATCGACTTGAAGTTCCTTGCTGTACTTGGTAGTCATTCTTTCACCCATAACATACACATATAAATCATTGATTCTACTGCTGCAAACTTATCTGAAACCATGTTAAGGATTATCCACACATGATTGTAATGTACATACAGATTTTACATGAATTTCATCTCCAATTTCCCTATGGTATCATACACAAGCCTTCTCACAGAAAGCCTTGATATATGAGATGTGTCTTAGTACTCAGCATCTCCACTTCCACTGTGTATTGACATACCACTTGCTTTGCCTGGAATGGTGTTACATAAACAGGAAAATACTTGTGAGGCAGTGAATTCTTTTCCTTGAAAATTTATGACATTTAAAAGCATATTTTGCTCCACAGTGTATAACAACACTGCCATCTTAAAACTACGAAATATTCTGAATTTATCACCAGCCTCCTGAATCTTAGAGAAAAACATTTCATTGAATCACTGTATCATAATTTTGAACAATCAGGCAATGGAACAACCTCTCGAATCTATCCTTGCAGGTATTAATATTTTAGTTTAAGTATTTGTGGTAGTGAAGCTGAGTAGTTTGAGAAATCATTCATAGCCTATTCAATGGTGTGGGTATATAAGTCTCAAGAGCAGTTCCATTGCGGTAATTCTTCTGAAAAAAACGTAAAACTATGTCCCTGTAGACTGTATAAATAGCATGAAATAAATTGACATATGTGCAACCAAATTGTTCACTGTTGTAAAAAAGGTAAATAAAACTGCACCCATCAAAATGATGGTTTCGTCCGTCTAGGTAGACCATAATGCCCAATTCTTCTCTGTAAACGACAAGTCCCATTGGAGAGTGTATGTTTAGGGATAACAAAGCTAGAATTCTGAGACGGCAGAAGAACGGTCTCAATGGCAGACGGACGCCATAGGTCGAATTGAAAGCCCTCTTCTTGACTAAAGATTTTCGTTGTGAATGCAGTGTTGGCCAAAAATTATATAGAACTAATAGAGTCAAAGCAAGGGAAACAAATAAGTTTTCGTGTGTCATCGTCAAAGGCAAAATAGATATTACTACTATTAAGACAGAAACACAGTTTCAGAACAAGATTATGAATATGGTACTTTTAATACACACTCCAAGACAAAAAAAGACAACGCACCACTAAATAATTATATGGAGAAATGATCACCATATGAAATAAGAGACACGCGCTGTTCGATAGTGGAACGGTACAGAAACAGAGTGAACGTGGTTCGATGAACCTCTGCCAGGCATAGGTTGTTGGATGTTCTCCTCAGGGATTTGATTTGTCTTGATTTGATTATAACAGGGAAGCTAAAACAGCTTAGGTCTAACCCGCCACTACCTGCACGGAAACTAAGTTTATTGTGCGGTATAGCTCCCTGTCTATCTAGTAAAGCCAACCAGTGCCCTTAACTAGTGCAAGGAGTCCCTCTACCAGTTTTTTGTTAGACACAATTTCTTCAGGTCTAATTGTCCCGAAGATTCTGTATCTTTTACTCTCCAATGCCATGCATTCGAAGATTAGGTGTGATGCAGTTTCTTCACCATCGTCACAGATCCTACATTTAGGGTCCTCTTCCGTTACACCCATTGTGTGTAGGTGTTTTTTGAAATTCCCATGGTCGGTCATCAGTCCAGTCATGAGTTTGATCTCTTTCCTGTTCAATCCCAGGATTACAGAGCTTCTTTTAAAACATGGCTTCGGCATCATTACCTTACCATGTTTTTGTTTATGGACCTTAGTCCAATATCCTATGTGCTGTTTCCTAAGCTAGTTCCATAGTTCTAATTTAATCATAGCCTTGGTGATTGTCAGGACAGGTTCTGGCCCAATAAATGGAGTTGTTGCTGCCATTCTAGCCAATCTGTCGGCTTGTACATTGCCACAGATCCCTGAGTGGCCAGGGACCCACACTAGGTTTACCCTATTGCTTTCCCTTGCTCCACCAGAGCTCTGTGGCATTGTACAACAATCTTAGATCTTGTTGCACGAGCTGCCAATTATTTCAGGGCTGTCTCGCTGTCTGAATAGATGTAGATGCTACGGTCCTTGTAGCACCTACGCATATTCTCCTCCACACATGACCTGATTGCGGTAATTCCAGCTCGGAATACAGAGGCCAGTTTTCCTGAACCCCATACACCCGTGTCCCAACGCATTGGTCTATTTTCGACCCATCAGTGAACGAACTGTCGAACTGTTTTGTCCCACTTTCCTGCTTCCATTTATTCTATTGTAAGGTTCAAATGGTTCAAATGGCTCTGAGCACTATGGGACTTAACTTCTGAAGTCACCAGTCCCCTAGAACTTAGAAGTACTTAAACCTAACTAACCTTAGGACATCACACACAGCCATGCCCGAGGCAGGATTCGAACCTCCGGCCGGCCTATTGTAAGGCTTGTGGAAGCAGTTGGGAGTTATTATATAGTCGGCAGGCATTTCCCGAGCCATTCCTATATTTACCTCACTCACTATGTTGGTGTGTGATACCATGAGTGACATCGTACCAAATTCTGTTTAAATTGCGCGTTAGACCGCCAAAATCCGAAGCTGGTTGGAAGGCCCTGCCGATAAAACTCCAAACGTCGTAAATGGGCGAGCGATCTCGGGACCTTGCTGGCCAAGTTGGGGTTTGGAATACACGAAGACAAGCAGTAAAAACTCTCGCCCTGTGAGGGCGGGCATTATCTTGCTGAAATGTAAGCCCAGGGCGGCTTGCCATGAAGGTAACAAAACGGAGCGTAGAATGTCGTCGACGTAGGCTACCACTGTGCTGTAGGGATGCCCAGGATAACCAAGGGGTCATACTATGAAATGAAATGATACCCTAGAGCAGCAGTCCTGGTTGTCGTGCCGTATGGCGGGCGACAGTCAGTTTAGTACCTCACTGTTGTCTGGTGCTTCTCCAATCACGTCTTTGTTGGTCATCGGGGTCAGCTCGGAGCGAGACTCATCATTGAAGACACTTCTACTCCAGCCAATGAGATTCCGTGTCTGGAGACGCCATGGACAGTGGTGGGGCAGCAACCTGACTGCCGTCCGCCACATGCCCCGACCACCAGAGTAATGGTCTGTGGTGTGATTTCATTTCATAGTAAGACTCCTTTGGTTGTCGTCCGCGGCATACTTGCAGTACAGCGATAGGTCAACGATATTCTACGCCCCGTTTTATTGGCTTTCGTGCCAAGCAATCCTGAGCTGTCATTGCAGCAGGATAATGCTCGCCCGCACACGATGAGAGTTTCTACTGCTTGTCTTCGTATTTGCCGAACCCTACCTCGTCCAGCGAGGTCGCCGGATCCGTCCCAAACTGAGAACGTTTGTAGCACTATGGGCAGGGTTCTCGAACCAGCTCGGGATTGTGACGATATAATGTGCCAGTTTGACAGAATTAGGCACGATATCCCTCAGGAAGACATCCAACAACTTTATCAATCAATGCCAAGGCGAATAACACGTTGCAAAAAGGCTAGGAGTGGGCCAGAGCGTTATTGACTTGCTCAAATGTAAAACTGTTTCCCTGGAATAAATCCTCCAATTTTTCTGAAATTGTAATCATTTGCTTGTCTGTTCATGTACATCACGTCTACCGATCCCCATCCCATTCGGATAATTCCCTCGTAGTACTTGATTCCCTTCTTTTTACTAAGAATTTACAACATTCGATGTCACTATGTCCCTGTGTCACTGTTAATTAGTCTACATCTCCATTTACAGTACTATTCTCCAGTTCAGACTTAAGTGTCTGGCAGAGAGCTCATCGGACCATGCTCACTCTTTTTTTGTACTGTTCCACTCCCGAATAGCGCGCGGGAAAAACGAACACTTAAATCTTTTCGTGAGAGCTGTGATTACTCTTATTTTATTTCGATGAGCAGTTCTCCCTACTTCGGTCGACGCCAACAAAATACTTTCGCACTCGGAGGAAAAAGTTGGTGACGGAAATTTCGTGAAAATATCTCATCGCAACAAAAAAGGCTTTCTTTTAATGATTCCCACCTCGACTCGCGTATCTTATCTCCCCCCTGTTTCGCGATAGTATGAAACGAGATGCCCTATCTGGTCTGTATCTTATACCGCTCAGCAATACTCCAAAAGAGGACGGATAAGTCTAGTGTAGGCTGTCGCTTTAGTAGAACTGTTACATCTAAGAGTTATGCCAACCAAACGCAGTCACTCGTTTGTCTTCCCCACAGCATTATCTACTTCTACGTGATCATTTCAATTTAAGCTGTTCACTGTTGTGATTGTATTTAGCCAAATACACTCCTGGAAATTGAAATAAGAACACCGTGAATTCATTGTCCCAGGAAGCGGAAACTTTATTGACACATTCCTGGTGTCAGATACATCATATGATCACACTGACAGAACCACAGGCACATAGACACAGGCAACAGAGCATGCACAATGTCGGCACTAGTACAGTGTATATCCACCTTTCGCAGCAATGCAGGCTGCTATTCTCCCATGGAGACGATCGTAGAGATGCTGGATGTAGTCCTGTGGAACGGCTTGCCATGCCATTTCCACCTGGCGCCTCAGTTGGACCAGCGTTCCTGCTGGACGTGCAGACCGCGTGAAACGACGCTTCATCCAGTCCCAAACATGCTCAATGGGGGACAGATCCGGAGATCTTGCTGGCCAGGGTAGTTGACTTACACCTTCTAGAGCACGTTGGGTGGCACGGGATACATGCGGACGTGCATTGTCCTGTTGGAACAGCAAGTTCCCTTGCCGGTCTAGGAATGGTAGAACGATGGGTTCGATGACGGTTTGGATGTACCGTGCTCTATTCAGTGTCCCCTCGACGATCACCAGTGGTGTACGGCCAGTGTAGGAGATCGCTCCCCACACCATGACGCTGGGTGTTGGCCCTGTGTGCCTCGGTCGTATCCAGTCCTGATTGTGGCGCTCACCTGCACGGCGCCAAACACGCATACGACCATCATTGGCACCAAGGCAGAAGCGACTCTCATCGCTGAAGACGACACGTCTCCATTCGTCCCTCCATTCACGCCTGTCGCGGCACCACTGGAGGCGGGCTGCACGATGTTGGGGCGTGAGCGGAAGACGGCCTAACGGTGTGCGGGACCGTAGCCCAGCTTCATGGAGACGGTTGCGAATGGTCCTCGCCGATACCCCAGGAGCAACAGTGTCCCTAATTTGCTGGGAAGTGGCGGTGCGGTCCCCTACGGCACTGCGTAGGATCCTACGGTCTTGGCGTGCATCCGTGCGTCGCTGCGGTCCGGTCCCAGGTCGACGGGCACGTGCACCTTCCGCCGACCACTAGCGACAACATCGATGTACTGTGGAGACCTCACGCCCCACGTGTTGAGCAATTCGGCGGTACGTCCATCCGGCCTCCCGCATGCCCACTATACGCCCTCGCTCAAAGTCCGTCAACTGCACATACGGTTCACGTCCACGCTGTCGCGGCATGCTACCAGTGTTAAAGACTGCGATGGAGCTCCGTATGCCACGGCAAACTGGCTGACACTGACGGCGGCGGTGCACAAATGCTGCGCAGCTAGCGCCATTCGACGGCCAACACCGCGGTTCCTGGTGTGTCCGCTGTGCCGTGCGTGTGATCATTGCTTGTACAGCCCTCTCGCAGTGTCCGGAGCAAGTATGGTGGGTCTGACACACCGGTGTCAATGCGTTCTTTTTTCCATTTCCAGGAGTGTAGATAGCGTTTAGATTTGTGTGCTTTATCGTGTAACCGAAATTTAGCGATTTTCTTTTAGTAGTTCTCTAGATGACCTCACACTTTTAATTAGTTATGGTCAACTGCCATTTTTCGCAGCGTACAGATATTTTGTCTAAATAATTTTGGAATTGTTTTTGGTCTTATGATGACTTTACGACACAGTAAATGACAGCATCTTCTGCAACGTTTATGTAGATTAGGAACAGCAGAAGCCTATTACACTTCGTTGAGGAACGGCGCATCTCACAACTATTTCATTCAATGGGTTTCCGTCAATTTCTACGAACTGCCGCCTTGCTGATAGGAAATCACGAATACAGTAGCACAACTGAGACGATATTCCACAGGCATGCAACCTGTTTAGAAGCCTCTTGTGGGGAACGGTATGAAAATCTTTGTGGAAATCTAGAAATATGGAATCATTTTGAGATTCCCTGAGAATAAGGAGCTACTTGCGTTGCACAAGAACGATAGTTTCTGAATCCGTGCCGACACTGTGTGAGTAGATAGTTTTCCTCGACGTAATTGATAACATTCCTTCAATCACAGTTCATCTTCCAAAATGCTACTGAAAATCTTCATTACTGATATGGGTGTGGAATTCATCCGATTACTTCTGTTTCCTTTCTTGATTATTGGCATAATCTGTGCAACTTTCTCGTCTTTAGTTACTGATATTTTGTAAAGCGAGCGGCTGTATATGACAGCTAATTATGAAGCTTTATATCAGAATACTCTGAAAGGAATCTAACTGGTATACAACTTGGACGGTAAGACTAGTGTTTCTTAAGTGATCAGAGCTGCTTCGACACACTGAGGATACCTACTTCTAAGTTACTCATGTCGACAGCAGTTCTTGTTTTGAATTCTGGAATATTTACTTCGTTTTCTTTGGTGAAAGAATTTTGGAAAACTGTGTTTGGTAACTGCGCTTTATTGGCACTTTTATCGGTAACGTTCCCATCGCTAATACCATATCTCTGAAATGACACTGATAATGACGGAGGAAAAAATAATGTATAAACGTTACGCTGTAGTTCACAAACAACGTTTATTTTTCACTGTTTTGTCACCGCGTTTATACATCTAATTGAAGCGACAGCAAGTTGCGTTAGCTATTTTCATCCTCATTCACTGTGGGACGCTACGCTTCTCGAAACACGTCACAGAAATCCCATTCTGACCAGCGAAATCTCCGGCGGGTGAGTAGGATGTCCTGGAGGAGAGATACTATTAAGATATGAGGCTGAGGTTGGATAACGACTTCTGCAGCATATATACACAGCGGGGCCCTCTATTGGAACATTAGTTTCTCAGTCTTCAGACAGAACGAGTCATCATGAGGGCGTTTCTCGTAAGTAGCATGTCCCAGTTATCTGATTTAAGTGAAAAAGGTCGCTCTTCGAATTAAATATTCGTTTTAAGCGTTGTTACACGGCGTAACAACACGAAAATGTCACGTTGACGCTCGGGCAACTATAGTGACAGACGTTGCAAAAGAGGCGTTCTGCATCACGTTGTAGCTTACTGTTGCAATTCCAAGAGAGTAGACTCCTACAAGTATCGACCAGTATATTGCTTACTCCTTCGCATATCTCGCGGAGAGGCCTTGAAAGTAAAATTAGAGATATTCGAGCACACAGAGAGTTTAACCACCGATCGTTCTTCCCGTGAACATTCGCAACTGGAACAGGAAAGCAGGAGAGTGAGTGTGGCACACAAAGTAACCTCCGTCACGCACCGTAAGATGGCTTGCGGAGTATAAATGTAGATGCAGAAGTAAACGTGAAGTAGGTGTAGGCCGAGTTGTGCAGCAAAACTGATACCAGTTACCTACCCACAATGCCATGACAAAGATAACAATTCGTTAAATTATATCTTCTTATGAACTTCTATAAATCGAACGCGAATTTTGATTCGTATTTAACAAGACAGACTGTAGTGACATTTCTTTAAAGTCAGTACCGCCATTAGACTGTTGTTTATTTACAGTGTTACATTTACACGGCTTCAAAGTGACATTTTCAAGTGTTTTAAGGGTTATAAACTGCCTAAGATGGCATCTTAGGCAATTTATAATACTGTAATCTATAACACTGTATTTTAATACGATAGTATGCCATCTCAGGCAATTTATAACACTTAAAACATTAGAAAATGGCACTTTGAAGTCGTGTAAATGTAACACTGTAAATATACAACAGTCTAATGGCGGTACCTCAAAATGATTCAAATGGCTCTAAGCACTATGGGACTTAACTTCTGAGGTCATCAGTCCCCTAGACTTAGAACTACTTAAACCTAACTAACCTAAGGACATCACACACATCAATGCCCGAGGCAGGATTCGAACTTGCGACCGTTGCAGCCGCGTGGTTCCGGACTGAAGAGCCTAGAACCGCTCGACCACAGCGGCCGGCTAATGGCGGTACTGACTTTAAAGAAATATATTATGACTGCGGCCCCGCATTATGAAAAATTATGTAGTGACATTATTTTTGGTGGGGTTGTGGTCCTGCAGTTCCTCACCGATGTTCAATGTAATAGCGTGCTTCTTTCATTCTCATATCCATCGATCAAAAACTGGGTTGCCCTTTAACTGACTGAACAATAGCTAAACTACATGGGAATTATACGCGAAGCATAACCATCCAAAGGAAGGTTCTTGTAGTTTCATGTGATTAAGTGTATCAGTGTTGTTTACAGTTAATCTCTGTGGAACGAACCACAACTTTTCTTATAAGCTTAGCATACACAAAGTATTCACCTCGGCAGCTGTTTCTTGTTATCATGAAAAGAAGAAAGAGTAATCTTACTGATCGCGAAAACTTGAAGGAAAAAAATTTTAGCAGGCTTTGCAAGGAAGTAGCAGTGCATTACGCCACCTGTTACTACTAACTGTAGTAACATCAGGTTAATTTATTACAACCAACGAAAAATAATGAAGTCAGATTGGAATTTAAGATCTTGTCGACGATGAGGGTATTATTGACAGCGAAAGTTGGGTTATATGAAGGATGAGGAGGCAAACCTGTCGTATTCATTCTGAAGCCAGCTCCTGGCATGTTCTTTGGTGATGTGAGACGATCACGAAGAATTTAATTTGAGTGTCTGACAGGGATTTAAACCCCGTGCCACAACGCTCGCCAGATTGCAACCAACAGTGAGTGGTAGTATAATTAATTAGCAATTGTTAGTTTGATACAGTACATTCAAGTTCATTATATTCAGGGAGCATGGCTACCCAACTCTTATTTAATGGCTTTGTCAGTCGACTGATTAAGCATCAATGTTGTAACCCAGACGTTCGTGCGCGAGGCACCTTTAGTATTACGCGTGGATGGAGGGTATTCTGGTAAAATTTGACATCGCATAATGGTTTAGACTTCGCATTAAACTATATATCGCCGCCTTCACTACCTGTGCTGTGAAGTGTGACGACAACATGGTACTACCTACAATGACTAAGACGTGTAAAGAAAGCAGCCCTTGAAGCCTTTTTCAGCTCGATGACCGCTCTGTTTCGTTAAAAATTTATCCAACTAAAGCTGTCTATAATTTATGTTACATGAAAGTGGAATTTTTACACGTCCGTAGAGTTTCTCAACACGAAAAACCATTCCTACAAGTTAAAGGATCGATAAAAATTCTGCCGACCAGCCCGCAGATTTGGAATCTATTTGGTGGCTGGTAGATGTGAAACAAGTTTGTTATTCTTCACACTTTTACGGTCATCTTCGACATTTCATATACAGACAAAATATATTTATTCCTATAGCTTTCCTATTTGTTTTTGCGTCTGGGGTTGATCTGACGTTAACTGTCAGACAAAACAGGTTTAATAGCTTACACGTTAAGTATTTAGGCATAGTTATGCAATTAATAAAGGAAGCCAGCAGTAATTGCGTTAAAAGTTATTTCAAAGTCTCTAAGAAGTTGAATAACTACAACTAAACTCCTCCCGAACAGGCCAAGAAGGCTCAACAGTACTGACCGGCCGCCGTGTCATCCTCAGCCCATAGGCGTCATTGGATGCGGGTATGGAAGAGCATGTGGTCAGCACACCGCTCTCCCGGCCGTATGTCAGTTTCTGAGACAGGAGCCGCTACTTCTCAATCAAGTAGCTGCTCAGTTTGCCTCACAAGGGCTGAGTGAATCTCGCTTACCAACAGCGCTCGGCAGATCGGACGGTCATCCATTCAAGTGCTAGCCCATCCCGACAGCGCTTAACTTCGGTGATCTGACGGGAGCCGGTGTTACCACTGCGACAAGGCCTTTGGCAAGAAGTTGAATAGGAAACTTTTATTCAGAAACAGTAAGAACTAAAATAATGGCGAGGAAGTTGCAGAATTATTTTTTTTTTAAGGAAGCGGTGCCTTTAACAGAGCGGAGATTTTTGAGATAACGGCTTCAAAAATTGAAAGCTATGTTCGTGGCTGCTTGTAGCGGGGCCATGGCTTTTGAAGCTCTCTCTGGATGAACAACTGTTGCGTTTACTTCACTACAAAAAGCTCTTACATTAACGCCCTAAAATTGAGAACCACTATCACTTATACCCAAAACAGTGACTTGACTGTGTCGTGACATTCGAACTCACACTAATTTGATCACACGTCATTCTCCATTCCGAGATAGATATTTTGGGTTCAACAGTGTCCGAAAGCTCTGTCCCGATCTTAGATAATTTCATCAATCTGTCCTCTAAGTGCTGCCCACTGCTAATGGTAAATGCCAGACCATTTACGAGGGCGTCCTGAAAAGTAATGCCTACGAATTATTTGGTGAAAACTCTTAAAGATTTTCAAATAAAACAAACGTTATTAAGATTCCACATCTTTATTTTTCATGTCTACATATTTGCAGCTCTTTGTCGCTAAAGTACTCCGGATTTTAGCATGTACATAGCGATGTGTAACGTAATTACGGTAATTCGGCGCATGAGAAAAAAATGTGCTGTAATCGAGTTTCGAATTCGAAGAGTTCCTCCACATGAGGAGCACCCTCTTCTTCAGTTTGACACACGAGTGCTGCGACATCTGCAACAATTACCGCCTTGGGTTCATCGTCATCGATAATCCTCCATACAGTCCCGACTTCGCCCCATCTGTTCCCTAAACTTAAAGGACACGTTCGAGAACACCGCCAGGGTGCCTATGCTGAGAAATAAATATGTAGGTTGTTGTTCTGCGGGCACCCATATATATATATATATATATATATATATATATATATATATATATATATATATATATATATATAATTTTTTTTTTTTTCTAGACGATCGTTGGGCATTTGCAAGATGTGCCCGCAGAACAAGAACCTTTTCTTTTTAACTGATGATGTTAGTGGTTCTGTCTTTCTGTACATCTTCATCCATACCCTGCAAGAGACCTGACGGTGTGTGGCAGAGGGTACTTCTGGAACTATCAACTGATCCCTCTTTCCCTGTACCATTCGCGAATTGCGCTTGGGAAGAATGATTGTCGGTAAATCTCAGTATTGACTCTAATGTCTGGAATTTCCTCGTTGTGTTCATTTCGCACGACGTTGTGGGAGGAAGCAATATGTTTTCCGGCTCTTACCTGAACGTACTCTGCCGTAACTTCAACAGTAAACCTAACCGCGATGCACATCGCCTCTCTTGTAGCGTCTGCCACTGGAGCTTGCTGAGAACCTCGGTAAAACCAACGCACCGACTAAACGATCCCGTGACGAAGGGCCCCAATCTTTGTTGAATCTTGTCTCTCTCTTCTGTTAATCCAGTCTGATAAGCAACACTCAAGAATCGATGGAACAAGTGTTTTGAAAGCCACATCTTTCGAGGAAGAATAACATTACCTTAAGATTCGTCCTATTAGTCTGTCTGGCACCTGCTTCTCCTGTTGTTTGTTTTACCTAGTTATGCCACTTTAGATCGGTCCGGCAGCCAGCAGCAAGGATTCGATACGGTGACGTTGAACTGGAGGGGGACATGGGCACCAACATCTGCCTGCCAGCGGGTGCTCGGAGGAACCGCCTGGATCTTCGGCCTATTTGAAAAGATGGCAGCTCTGAGGCCGATGTTCAGGGATGGCATAGGCTAGAGGGCCGTTTCTTTTAAGTTAGGTTGCCCTGACTCCTGGGGCTACAAGAGTTCTGAAATAATACCGTCCTTCATTCTTGATTACCCCTCGGTGGTACTGGCGCACAAGTTTTAAGAATCTACCTTGTGTTATTCACATGTACTAAATTGTGAATAAAGACGGCTTTCGTAGTGAAATGCCTAGTCTCCAGGCGAATTACATCAGGAAACTCGAGGAATACCTACCAGGAGTAACTATGAGAAGCTTAAGGTACCAAATAGTTGCATAGCCCTTCTGGCAGATTGGCCAGATTAAGCTTGAAGTTGTGGTGGTGGTAAAAAGGGAGAGCAACGGGGAAGAGTAACTATGACTCTCTTAAGGTAGCCAAATGCCTCGTCACCGGGTGAAATACATCAGCAAACTGTAGGAGCACCTGGCAGGAGTAACTGTGACAGTTTTAAGGTGGATAAATAATGGGGTATCGCTTCTGCTGGAATAGCTAGAGTAAGCTTGAAAATGTGAATGTCGTCAAAAAGGGGGAGCAACGGACAGGAGTTACTATGATCTCTTAAGGTAGCCAAATGCCTCGTCACCGGGTGAAGTAAATCGGCAAACTGGAGGAGCACCTGGCAGGAGTAACTGTGACAGTTGTACGTTGGATAAATAATGGGGTATCGCTTCTGCTGCAGTAGTCACTGTAAGCTTGAAAATGTGAAGGTGGTCGAAAACGGGGAGCAACTGGCAGGAGTAGCTATGACTCTCTTAAGGTAGCCAAATACTTCGTTACCTGGCGAATTGTATCCTAGATATTTTATGGTAGTCATTATTCGCAGCAGTTTGTCGTTAATTGTGTAATTTTACAGTAGTGGATTTAGTGTAATTTTACAATAGTGGATTTCTTCTCCTATGTATAGACGTCATGTTACATTTATTTACGTTCAGGGTCAACTGCCAGTTCTCGCACCATTCATCAATCCTCTGTAGATCTTCCTCCAAATCGCCACGGTTCCCTGCGGCGTTCCTACCTTCATCTAGACAACCACATTATCTGCGAACAGCATTGTGGAATTTCAGACGTTATGCACAAAATCATTTATTTATAATATGCAGTAATGGTCCTATCACACTTCCTTGGGGAACTCCAGAAATTATCTTTACATCTGACGATTTTGTTCCGTTAAGAGCGCCGTGTTGAATTCTATGACTACGGAATTCATTTTGATTTCTCTAGAGGAGTATTTCATTGTCCAAAAACGTCATAATACCTGAGCATAAAACATGTTCCTAAGTTCTACAACAGAATGACATCAGCGACATAGCCCTTTACTCATGTAATTTGTCCCACGACCATTCTTGAAAACGGGAATGACCTGCACTTTTTCCAACCACTAGGTACCCTTCGTTGCTAGAGAGACCTACAATAAACTGCTGCTAGAGGGTGAGAAAGGTCTTTCGCATAATCTCTGTACAACCTTACAGGTATCTCATTTGCTCCAGATGCCTTTCCACTGCGATTGTAGTTGTTTTTCTGTTCCGCAATCTCTTGTCATTTCGGCGATCGTACGATGATTGAAGTTAGGGACCGTGTTACGATCTTCCCCAGTGAAACAATGTCGGAAGACCAAATTCTGGAATTGGGGCCACTGTCGTCTTCCATTTCGGCACCAGTATCGTCGCTATGTAACTCAATAGATAATTTACTGCACAATTCCTCATTTTATCTCAAACATATCTGTCCATTAATATATCTGTTGACTAAAATCGTCCTAAATATTTTGCTTTCTCTTTTGAATGAGTTATCGACCAGCTCCCTTCTATTAATAGTCAAAGTCCCTGAAGCTTATAATCCTTGTGGTTTAATAACTGTGCCGTAGTGTCTTAGTTTGACTTCAGTGCTGAGCGACTTCTTATTGTAGAAGTTTTTCGTCGAGTGATATACTGGGTTCAATTTACAGATCCTAAGATTGATCAGTTCCTTGTAAGCTATTTCTGTTGAATTGCCTCACCCAGGTATCTAAATTTCTTCACAAGATTAACCTCTCACTGGCTTCAAATCATTCATCCTGGTCCATCGCTGACGTTTACTATGTATTTTGTCCTCTCAAAGGAGACCTGTAATCTATTTTCTCAGCTTCCTCTGTATGTCGATCAATCTTTATGATTGCTCACTTAATACTATTGGCCAAAAGTGGATAAGTCACTTGATAACGTACACACATTGGGTTCTAGTTTGAACTGGTCTTCATTCCCCGCTCTTGGGTCAGAGACTTCCTATGTTTTCAAATATGGTTTTCCAAAACGATAGTTAAAGAGTGGCAAGAGTTCATTACCTTCTCTGACGCCAGGCCGGCCGCGGTGGTCTCGCGGTTCTAGGCGCGCAGTCAGGAACCGTGCGACTGCTACGGTCGCAGGTTCGAATCCTGCCTCGGGCATGGATGTGTGTGTTGTCCTTAGGTTAGTTAGGTTTAAGTAGTTCTAAGTTCTAGGGGACTGATGACCACAGCAGTTGAGTCCCATAGTGCTCAGAGCCATTTGATTTTCTGACGCCAGTTTTGATCTCTAAGAGGTCCGAGATTTGGCGAACGAAATTCACTTTTAGCTCTATGTTTATCAGAGTGTTTAATCAAATTTCTGTATTATCTCTGCGCTCGTGGACTGGGCGTTGTATTGTCCTCATCATCATTTCATCATCACCGACGTCTTCCCTTGTGGCATCACCTCAAAAAAGACTTGCAATCCGGCGGCCTAACTTCCCGGTTGGGGCCTCCAGGCCAACAATGCCACACGATCATTTCATTTCAGTTTTTCTGCTTTTTCATCTACTAATTCCTTCAGATTATTTAAGGACCAGCGGTCAACTGAGTCCGACAATAAGTACAACCTCATAGCCGTATCTACAAGTCTCTTTGTACCTTATAGTGTTTTTCAGGTTAAAAATCTGCTCTGAGCAAGAATATACTTTCCTGAAACCGGCCTGGCATTTCCCAGCCTGTTTGTCAAAGTGACCTCCATCTGCTATGGAACGGAGACTAACGAAACACGCCTATAATTTTGACGTCCTTCTTGTCTCGTTTTTGAAGAAGTCGGTGGATTAGTGCCGACTGGCAGCCAGATAGTACCCTACCAGCTCTCCATATCTCGCCAAAGAGTTCAGCTGATTTGTTGAGAGTATCTTCATTCGACAGTTTCAGGAGCTCCGCCACAAATGAGTCATCTCCAACTGCTTTATTATTCTTTATTGCTGATGGCACGGTATTAGTAGCAGAAAGTGAACGACCTGTAAATAAAATTCTAAAAGATCTGACTGAAGCTTTTCTGGAACGTGGAATGGGAACCAGTACAGAAAAAAAACCTAGGCAATCGGAATAGGAAGAAGAACGACAAATATTAAGATACTGCTACAGCGAACGAGGCATTCGATAGAAAGAGGAGTTTGTTATGTAGCAATCTCGATAAAGGTCTCAGAAAAAAAGCTTGGCAAGTGTTTTCTCTGGGGTGTGGGACCCTGTAGGACAGAAACATGGACACTGAGACGAAAGGGTGAAACAAGGTTAAAATATGTGGTTGAAACATCAAGTCTGAGATGTGAAGGAGAAAGGAGAAGATAAGCCGGTAAGCCAGGTTGAAACAGTGAATAACGAAAGGGTGTCGGAAAGGGTTACACTTGGAGATTGAGGGGAACGAGTAGATACAAGATGATAGACGACATGAAGGAAAACGTAAACTACGTGGATCTGTAGAGGATGGCAGAAGACAAGAGGGCATGGAGAGTTACCATGTGAAAACCTGCCTTTGGGCAGAACGTTGATGATGGTAGTGAGACGATCAAAGAACTGTTTAATTTCGGTCTTAGATGGTGGATGTGAGTTGGTCAGTACGTGGGTAGCATGGAGTTAGGTAATTTTCTCTTTTGGCCTATTACAGCTGAGTAACTTTTTAAATTACCGAGTCAAGATCCTACACTGCTCCTTGTAGTTCAGGCCCAGCTTTATATTATCATCTGTGAAGTACAAGTTCAAGGCTTGATTCCCTTACAGATTAGACTTGAAACTTTGATAGAAATCCCCGAAACCATTATTCCGAAAACATTGCCTTTAATAAGATAAAAATATTAGGATGTGTAAATCACACCGTACAATTTTGATAGCTTGGGATTTTGATTTCTCAGCGGTCTGTTGCAGGCCATTTCATGTTCCTGAATACACTGCTGGAATATATTTATTTTCGTTACTAATCCATTTACAACAATGGTAAAGGCAATAGGGGTTTCGAATTGATTGACTTTCGAAAGTCGGCCACTCAACAATGGCGCAGTTTTGATCAAAATCCATCTTCGGCATCTATTTAACAATATTGTAATACTGAAACAGCAGATAAAAAAAATCAAGCGATAAACAAGTATAGCGTGACATTTTACTACAATAATGTCTCTGGATATGAACACACAATTTTATCTGTATTTGGTGCCTAAGAACGTTTTATAGCACACATAGACCTCCAAGGATGCCAGAAATTGATTAAAAATTCAATGTAACCTACAAAAGTCGAAAATAATTAAGTTTTCAAGTATTTTCCTAAAATTTTCGTTCAGGCTTCTTCTTGCACAGCAAGTTCCGAAACAGCACTGACCATTAATCAGAGAATGTTTAAAACATTTCGATATTCTTTACAACTTTGCTCAAGCGTGTGAAAGTGTTATTATTACCTCCGTTTGCAACCAAATGTGACAGGTAAATGGAGGTGTGGTATATGATTGCAGTTGTTGGTAGTCGTGGTGGGCGCCATCGTTGCGGACGAAGCAGTGAACGTGGCGAAGCCCGTCGTGTTGGAGGAGAAAGCTCAGGAGGTCAAAGCGGAAGGGAAGACGATTGAAGCCAAGGCAGAGGGGAAGGAGGTGGACCTCGGCTCCAGGACGGCGGTCGGCGACATCGGTGAAAGAAGCGCCGTCCCGGCAGCGCCCATCTACCCGTGAGTACCGCTCGAGGAGGAGGAGGATACTGGTGTTTAACGTCCCGTCGACAACGAGGTCATTAGAGACGGAGCACAAGCTCGAATTAGGGAAGGATGGGGAAGGAAGTCGGCCGTGCCCTTTCAAAGGAACCATCCGGCATTTGCCTGGAGTGATCTAGGGAAATCACGGAAAACCTAAATCAGGATGGCCGGACGAGTACCGCTCGACACTCGTGTGGTGGCACTCAAGTCACAGGCTACAAACCCTCAGTGACCTCGTCACAATCGCTTTGGACCGAAAGTCTTTCAAGAGATCTGCTGCCATATACAACACTATTCGTAACTACCTTTTGTCTCGATTGCCAAAAATCTTTATTAAGCAGTCGTCAGGCATTAATTGTTTCGAAGTAGCCCCATCTTCAGATATGTGGCAACACTTGCTGTTGTTTGATGCTGGAGCTAACCTGACGCTCGTAATGTATGGTGAATCGTTAAAAAGGTAATATGGTGATCAAAACAAAAAGAAGTTATCGATAGTGTTACAGAATTCAGCATTTGTAGGTACACCTTTCAACAAGTGTAACATATTTCACACATTTAAATCTTGGAACAGTGAACCATTGCCATTATTAACATAATTTTCGCCCTTTCTCGAACAGCTGGTACATGGAACGTGAAAGACGTGACTTTACGGCTATTACGACCACCATACGATCCCTGACGCTTCCACGAGGAATCTTTTACGAGGGAGAAATTACAGAAACAAGAATATGAAATCTCTTTTTTTTTTACCAAGAATGATTAGTTTCTCCCATCCTACAAAAATATTCCCTTTCACCAAGCATGGAAGAAACCAACACAATATTATCTAACTATTGTTTAGTTGCAATCAGTCGTTCTTTATAAACGGTTCGTCGTCAGGTACAATGAATGATAATTTTCTTTTTCCATTAGTTCAGTTTCTACCACATAAACTTCCAGCTTTTTCATATGGGAGAAATATCAATGATAAAATTTGTTAATAAGCTTTCGTTGTAAGAAATCTCCCTCAAAATGTCAGTATTGCCTGTCTGCAATTTTTTCATTATACCTAATTATTGCTTTCTGTTCTTTATAACAATTACTTCCTCCTCTAAAATTAATATCATCGTAAGATAAAATTTTCGGTGTCACATGGAGGCTGTAGAGAAATAACAACAGATGGCTATTCATTTTATATTTCCATAACATAGCTTATATCCACAGCTGCGAATATTAGTATCTGTTTTGAGCGATCCACGTAAACAGTGCAGCTGTAATCTAGAACACGCAGCGGATTATCTGGCTTAGTATTTTTTTGACACATTGAGTTACGTAATTGTAATGCTTGCACTGAGTACATCTCCTCATACTTCAAGTTGCTTTCGCTGTATATAGCAGGAAATGAAAGTAATTTCTTGCTATAGCAGTGGTAATGTACTTAATACTCTTGGTACTGACAGCATCAGTGAGTCTGGAGATGTTTGTCAAAATGGCTTAAAATTTAGTGCAAACACCCAGCAGTACATATGCGAGAGACGAAACACTGACCAATTATAGAAATTGTTCCTTGTGGATGTGTGATAACCTTAGAAAGAGCGCGTGTGTCCGCAGAAATTTATCTAAAACCAGGCAAAATTCTAAAACTGCCATTTTTGATATGATTGAATTTGAATGTGAAAACGTGTTATGCCGCAAGTATTAATTTAGATAGGACTTATGCAAAACTAACTTACTTGAAATGACAGGATCATCCAATTTGTACTTTTAAAATAGATCACTTTGATACCAGAGCGATATGCATATCTCAATAGTGTATGGAATCTTTTAATATTTAATAATCTGAAATGATACCATCATATGATTACATTCAGGGTAACTAACGACCTATGAAATACAGATAGATAATATTCGCGAAAAAGCTATTATATTCCAACGGTGTTTGGTTGACACTGAAATTATAAAATCTATAATATAAAAGATCGGAATGGTTGAGAAAATCCTGTTGCATATCGGCAAAAAGTGCCACATTAATGTTCTACGAAGCGAAGAAACGAGGAATAAACTTCAAAAAATACTTTTTATATTTGTTTGCTTGCAAAACTTCACATCTGATCACGTTAATGGATTTACTGTAAACTTCAGCGTTTCTGTTTTGAATGTTGACTGCCACGATTAAAATTGAAAAAAAAAGTGTTTCTAAAGTTACTTTTTTTTTATTGGTTGGAAGTAGTGGAACCCAGGAGCAGCATTCGACTGGATGAATGTGTGAAGTCTCCCAAAACTACCCTCAAATTGGGTGGAGCAACTTTTAACAGTTCAGGCCTGAAACAATTGTTTCAGTTTCTCACATTATTGTGCATTCATGCTAACTGGACAGCGGTATTTGTTGCTCTACCGCTGCATTTGGCGCTGCATAGCATTCCATAGAGTTTAAAACGGTACCAGTCCCTAGAGAGAACATGTAATTTCCCGTGAAAAGACTGACAACCAAAAAAATCTAAGATCTACATACAGAGACTGCTAAAATCACGGTATTTCCCATGGTGCTCAGCACTGTTAAATCAGCACTTCATTAGAGTGGGTGATAACCACTGCTATAAATGTGTGAGAATACCATAATAAATAAAAATCCTGTACCCAGGTACCAGGAGGGGATTGTAGGGACGTATGTACGAAAATGGAACAGTTGAGATTAGAGCTGAAGAATTAAGGGCCACACGAAAGGTGTTATTTTGCTGGAATGGGGAGCGAAATAATAATTCCTGAGTCATGACTAGTAGAGTGAAGAAAGGAACATATTTTACCTGAGTCGTTGCGTGATCATCAAGATACTGTGAAGAAAATTGTTAACAACTGCAACGTAATAAAAACAGAGTATAATGTTGGAGAAATGGATGGATAAAAGAATGTAAAAGTAGCAGTAGCTCAGTACATCTGTTAATAAGCGGGATAACCACTGTATTGTCTGTATTGACGGAATATTCGAGATATGTCGTTGTTTTACATAGAAGACGAAGACAGAAACATTACAAGGACGGTGATAAACTTAAAAAAAGTTTACTTCCAGCGGTAAATAAAAATAAAGACAAACATCTAGAAAGTAGCGGAAGCTGCTGTGGTATTAAATGTAGAAGGTTTGAACGTACTGAAGATAAAAAATAAAATGTAACAATAGTGTACCTTTACTGGTAGTGTGAAAATGTTTCGATAATGCGCTATTGGGAAATGAAGCTGTGTACAGAGGTGATCATGGAATATTATAAACTATGGGAGCGTCCTGACTCGATATGTTATACAGGTTAGAAAACACAAAGGTCGGCAGTTGCCAATCCGAAACATTCGCAGACATTTACAAGCTGTGACGGATTGGACGGCAATGCTGGTTTAGTGAAGGTGTAATTGGTTTAATTAAGAGATCAAGACATTTGACAAGTTCCAGAAAACTGGTAATGTTGAGTTAGAAATTTAATTTGATGGTGGCTTTATGGTGATGAATACTGAACTGAGAAATCTGTGTTATAGTGATACCTAATATTCATTCGAGGTAATTCACTAAGTTGGTGAAAGGAATTGGATCGTCAGAATTAGACGTGTGAGGGAGATGGGAAGGGTAAAGGTAATCATATACTCAGATAATGTGGATACAGATAGCCTCCCATTCGTTTTTGAACTAATTTACTATCTATGAAGAGTAAGTGACGTAGCCTGGGGATATGGGTATGCAGGAAGAAGACATAGGAAATCTGGAAGGAAGGCTAGGTAGCTATATGTATGGTGTCACTAATATACCGATTGAGGTATTTTTTACTTATATGGATGTGTTTCTTAAGGGCTCCATAGATTCGAAAATATTAGACATTTAGCTCGGTGAAAGTTTGGTAGGAGAGATGTAATATAATGTTTTATGTCATGGTACATGTGCAGCAGTTACGGGGGAAGAGTGAAACAACTGGCTGCAGTGAATTGGGGGTTGAGCATTGTCAGGCAGTACTGGTTCATCAACAGTGTGATAAAAATGTATTGGAGATAGTTTCACATACGTCACTAAATGTTTCTTAGGGGGACTGGTCGGCACCACCTTGTAGATCTTCGTATCAAACTGCACAGTCAACTAACGAAGTCTGAGAGGCTTTCTGTGATAGACATGGTGAGTTTACACTTATTTAGCTTCAGTTTCTTTTAGGTGGTCTGATTTCTAAGAGCATATAGATGATGCTGGATGTGCATTGTGTGGTGCAGGATGCAAATAGGTTTACACTAGGAAGATGAAAGTGCAGACTCACTTTGCCCCAAACTGAAATGGATCTCACACTAAAACTGTTTGTTACTTCCAGATATCCATACTCGACGTACTACTGGCCGTATGTGGCTATCGCGGCGCCTTCGCAACTGGCGCGCTCGGACGGTAAAGGCGTCGTCCCAGCAGTGCCCTACTACTACCCGTATGCCTACACGTATCCCTACTACACGTACCCGTACGCACCTGTAGTGGCGGCGGCACCGGCACCTGCACCAGCACCAGCACCACCTGTTGGAGCCTCCGTGTACTACGGCAACTGGCAGTAGTCGAAGCGCTGCCCGCAGTCTTTGACCTCGTCAAGGCACTCGCCATTCCTGTATGGGTCTTGCAGATCGAACTGTGTGGTACTGATTAACTTATATTTACATGTCTACCTCATGTTACCTACATCTGCTGTAACATTTCTTCTTTCATGCACAGTATTTATACCATCAAAAACATTAATACTCGTGTGCAAGAAGTGAAATTATAAAACGATAAATAAATGTTCAAAGAGTATTTTTCTCAATTTAGCAGTACTTTTTTATTCAGCTCCATTCCTATCAGCAAACTGATCCTATCGAAATGAATAAGACAAATAACTTACTTCCATGCCTGAAACTGACGCACATTATCGGTTGTGTTCCTCTCAAGACAGTGCATACTTTGCAAATGAACTGATTCTTTCTTTTTTGCTTTCAGTTACCGTTTAACAGATGCAGCATCCATATTCCAAAGAATTTTCTAATTCTGTTGAGAGGGGTCGCATAGTGGTTAGGGAACTGGACCCACATTCAGAGTGATTGGGTACTCGTCCCTGCCCATGCAGATTATGTTTTCCATGCTTTCCTTACATGGCTTAAGGAGAATGACAAGAAAGCTCCGTTGAGAATATTTTACCTACTTGCTTACAAATCTGTATCTTGTATGATTTTGCCTTTGACACCAAGGGCTTCCTCTTCATAGGGTTTAAAAAATGGTTCAAATGGCTCTGAGCACTATGAGACTTAGCTGCTGTGGTCATCAGTCCCCTAGAACTTAGAACTACTTAAACCTAACTAACCTAAGGACATCACACACATCCATGCCCGAGGCAGGATTCGAACCTGCGACCGTAGCGGTCGCGCGGTTCCAGACTGTAGCGCCTAGAACTGCTCGGTCACTCCGGCCGGCTCTTTGTAAGGAGTAACTGTGGTAGGACCAATGTTGTTTTCAACAGTGGTCATATATATATATATATTTCCGATGATGCAATGGTGCTCTGTAATCTGTCGAAACTAAGTGACTGTAGCACGATACAAGATAATTTAGACAAAATTTCTATTTAGTGTGATGGATTTCACCTAGCTCTAAATGTAGAAAAATGTAAGTTAATGTGGATCAGAAGAGAAAAAAATCCATAATGATCGGTTACAGGATTAGTATAGTCCTGTTTGACACAGTCACGTCGTTTGAACATCTGTTTGAAACGTTGTAAAGTGATATGAAATGGAACAAGGATGTGAAGATTATGGAAGGAAAGGAGAATGGTCGACTTCGATTTATTGGGAGAATTTTGGAAAAGTGTGGTTCATCTGTAAAGGAGACCGCATATAGTACGGAAGTGCGAGCTCTTCTTGAGCACTGCTCAAGTGTTTGGGATCCGTATCAGGTCGGACTAAAGGAAGACATTGCAGCAATTCAGAGACTGCTCTGTTAGATTTGTTACCGGCAGGTTCGAACAACAGGCAAGTGTTACGGAAATGCTTCGGGAACTCCAAGGAGAATCACTGGAGAGAAGGCGACATTCTTTTCGAGGAACATTATTGAGAAAATTTAGAGAAACGGCATTTGGAGCTGACTGCAGAACGATTCTACCGCTGTGAAGATACATTTTGGGTAAGAGCCACGAACATGATATACGAGAAATTAGTGCTCATACGGAGGCATATAGACAGTCATTATTCCCTCGCTCTGCTTGTGAGTGGAACAGGAAAGGAAATGAGAAGTAGTGCTACAGGGTACGCTCCGCCACGCACCGTAGTGTAAGTTGCTGAGGGTGTATAGAGATGTAGATGTAGAACACAGTTTAGTGAAAAAATCTCATTAACCGGAAATAACAAGGGCTCCACAGTTCCATTGCATTAAATACAAAATGACTGTATGGTGAAACAAATACAAAAAAAGATTGACAGAACTGTGTGATTACCAATTTAACGTTGCTTCCTGTAGTTTTACTACATTTATAACTGTAACAGCGTCACTGACGGAATCAAGAAAAGTGACATTTTAATTCTTAATTTCATTCTCTCTTCCTGATTTATTTATTAGCGATCAGTTGCCTAAGAAGGAAACCATTATCATTCTTTGTACAGAGACAAGATACATTATGTTCTGTTACTTTGATGTACATACACCAGATTCAAACAGTTTGCAGAGAAAAGTACTGCCAACTGTACTATTCACACCAGGCTAGACATCAAAGTATCATGTATGTTCGATGAAATAATTTATAAAACCGCAGGCTAGATCGATTGGCATGGTTGGCAAGGGGTAGAATATTCTTTTAACGTCCCTCAACAGAGATATTATTCGACGCAGAACCTGCAATATTATCTTTGATACGCTCTGAATATTAATTAGTGATCGATAACCTTTCTTTTTGTGTTAATCCAAATTAAGTTACATATGTTGGTGTTAAAATTTAAAAAAATTGCTCAGCGACATGTCGCCAGCACACAGTAGGAAAATGTATGTCTGAAAACAGTCTGAGAAATTGGTGCTGAGTAACAAGCACTGTACAAGGGGACGCTGGAGTACAGCTCATCAACTAACAACACATGGTCAGTTTTACAAGACAGTTGCTACTCTATAGACTGCACATGCCTCTGTCTTTGCAGTGTTGTGCTTTAAAAAGAACATCGAAGTCACGTAAGGTGGAGTAAGACCGAGCAGCAACTATCGTAATTTCTACGAGATTATCAACGTTTGTGGAAGAATTTCAACTGCAGACAATTCCTCAAAACTATGTTTGAAACTGATTTATTGTCACTGTCAGAAATAACATCTACTTATTTCTCATTATGGCCGGTTTTTACACAAAGACGCTTACGTTTAATGATTTGTGGTAAATGTAGTACAGATACTGAAAGAATAAGAAGACAAGAAGCAGAATACAGTATATTACAAAACGTTGAGTATTCAGAAATATCTTCTATAAGTAAGATAATATTAACATATTATCGCCTCAGAAAGTTAGTCATTCATCGAATTTTGAAACTGAGCACCTACTTCAGTCTTACCTTTCAACTCATGTAATATATGACAATTTCTTTTATCAGAATGAAGTAAACTACAGCTAAATACAGTCTCAGATGATATGACACCGCAGGTTTAAGCTGTTGAAACCTTTGCACAACAATTTATTTTACAGTAATACGGGTAAAAGTGCAGATAAACCAATACCCCAGTCTTTATCCTACTGGCACATATTGCGGCTTTCTCTGAAATTATAACTTTTCTTTCTTTCCAACAGGTGACACAGCATATGGATATAGTTTCATACCGACATAAAACACGTGGGTCTAAATCTTCCTTCGTATTTAATCAGCAAAAAATCATTAGCAGAATTTATAATTATGTACAAAGAACTTTAGAACTTCGTAGTATGGACAGAAAAAATGAATGACGATCTATTAATACCTTACACGTACATTTATGGGACAGATACACAAACTATTTTATAAATAAAGACGCGTCACTGCTACACAAATAGTTTCTCGTAAATAAATCGCCCAGATCTGCTCAGCAGTGGTGTCCTTCCTTACTTTCATGCTATAATTCTATTACTTGATCTTGAGAAACGTCTCATCAAAATTTTGGTATTTCTAAATCATTTTTGTCTGTGGAACGACTCATTATTCTCTTCCATAATTTTTACAGGCAGTCAAATGCTGCATAACACACCACTAAAACAATAAGACCACATCAAAGAAACATTAACGTTCGTTGGGTAAGCCGCGTGCAACTGATATCTATCTGTCAGCTTATCGAGATGTTCATGTCATATGACATGTGCTCCCTTTCTCATTTGTAGCCAAAACTAGCTACCAAATAATAGACATACACTGTGCAGTCACATTAACGTGGCCACCTGTTAAAAACCTGAATAACCACCTTTTGCTGCGAAGAGGAAGAGAGTCAGTGATGTTCTGGACGGTACCGACAGGAATGCGGAGCCATACCTACTCCAACACGTTGGCAATCTGCGTTATGTTTATCCATTGAGGATCTATGGCGTGTAGAGCCCGATCGAGCTGGTCCCCGGATGCCCCATTGGGTTTAAATCCGGTGAGTACGGTAAACTCATCTTGGTGCTCTCCAGCCCACACACGTAAGCAGCGAGCTGTGTAACACATTGCATTGTCCTTCTGGTAGATGGCATCGTCCCGAGGAAAAAACACACGGCATGTAGAGGTGGACAAGGCCCCAAGGAAAGATGCATAATTGCGTCTATCCACTGTGTCTTGCAGATTGACGAGATCAGCCAGAGATTGCCACGGAAACATTCCCGAGACCATAACACCCCTTCCTCCGGCCTGAAGCATTCCGACGATTGACGCAGGGTGTTCGTTTTCAGACGTTTCAAGCTGTACACGCGAACGGCCATCTGTCTGATGGAGCATAAAACGTGTTTCATCTGAAAAGACCACCTGTTGCCTCTCAGTGGACGACAGCTGCGGTACTGGCGTGCAAATTGCAACCTTCGTAGCCGAAGAACAGCAGTCAGCATGGGTACATGAACCAAGCGGGAGCTGCAGAGGCCCAGAAGCAGCAACGTTCGCTGTAAAGTCATCGAGGAGACACTGATGGTTGCTCCTTGGTTCGTTTGGGCGATTGGTGGTTGCTCCTTGGTTCGTCTTGGCGGTTAGTTGGTCAACAGTTGCACGTACGAGGGTTGATCAGCAAGGACTGAAACAGGTTTTTCCGATGCAGCTTCCGTGGTAGTTTCCTACCAAGGGACGTGTGCGGAACTTTCACACTTTTATAATTTTAAATAATGACTTGGAATAAATGTAGTTGTTGGGATAAAGGTAGTGGTGGTAAGAGAAAGCCTCTTTAAAAATGATCCGCACGACATGATCATGAATTTATACCACAACTTTGTCGACAGGAGAATCAGTGGGGACATTACGTAAGCTGTGCGGTTGTGGGTAATGCTTCTTATGGCCGTAGCTTCCAATAATGCACATGCACCCTGTGTAGGTCTATCACCACTTAAACTGCCTACCTCGGGAAGAGCTTGGAGAACGGCGGACTGTTCATTATTTTCTGGATACATACAGTGTGCTTACGACTAGTCGCCCAATAGCGTGGCGGTGCGGTGCGTGCAATCATCGATTGTCAGCTGCTTGTCGTTGTTCTCAATAAAGAATTATGGAAAATATCTGTGTAGAACAGCGCCCGAGCGTGCTTGCTGCTGATTTGTTAATATACCAGGTGATCAAAAATCAGCATAAATTTGAAAACTGAATAAATCACGGAATAATGTAGATAGAGAGGTACAAATTGACACACATGCTTCGAATGACATGGGGTTCTATCAGAACAAAAAAATACAAAAGTTCACAAAATGTCCGACAGATGGCGCTTCATCTGATCAGAATAGCAATAATTAGTATAACAAAGTAAGACAAAGCAAAGATGATGTTCTTTACAGGAAATGCTCAATTAATGTTGTGAACAGCACTGTAAAGCATGTCCGGAGTTAAGGTGAGACAATGGCGTCGGTTGTTGTCTTTCAGCATCCCTGGAGATGTCGGTCGATCACGATAGACTTGCGACTTCAGGTAACCCCAAAGCCAATAATCGCACGGACTGAGGTCTGGGGACCTGGGAGGTCAAGCATGACGAAAGTGGCGGCTGAGCACACGATCATCACCAAACGACGCGCACAAGAGATCTTTCATGCGTTTAGCAATTTTTTTTGGTTCTAATAAAACCCCATGTAATTCTAAACATGTGTGTCAATTTTTACCTCTCTATCTACATTATTCCGTGGTTTATTAAGTTTTCAAATTTATACCGACTTTTTGATCACCCGGTAAAACAAACGAAATAGCTACATGCCTGTCCCCATTTGGTGGATTTTAACTAAGACTTATTAAAATCTATTTATTTCTCATCAATCGAATTTCTCCAGGCACACAAAAATGTGTATAACGCTGCCGCTCCCCTTCCCCCAAGACGCCACGGAGTGCTCTCAAAAATAATGTCCAGGTTTACTCCGGACTGTTGTATAACCCTCCCACTCGCCCTTTCCCCAAGAGGTCACCAGGCGCCCACAAAACTAGGGCAAATTCGAGAAAACTCACATGTAGTCAGCCCTAGCCCTGTGAGGTTCTAAAAGGTAACCAGCTCATAGAGCCCAACTACCGATGGCAGCGTCTACGTTCGCCAAATCCAACGATCCATAGTGGAACTACACAGAACCAACTGTTCTGCAAGTTCTGTGCAGTGCATTAAGTGTATGAGAATTGGCTGCAGCCAGGTAGGATTGAGGGAAGCTGAGGGAGCGAGCCTGGCCCCAACATGGGATGGGAGATGGGGGAGGGGGGGGGGGGGAGGAGAGACAGGACCCACTTGCCTCCAGTAGACAAGCCACATCCCCCTGTGCTTTGTCCTTCTACGAAAGCATAAGTCACACATGGAGGAACTATGTGCTGTACAAGTACATCCAGTGGTATATTATTGTACAATCTGCAAAATGTATTGCGAATATAGTTAGTGGTAAAGAAGTCTACATTAAAACGTCATGCGTGATGTGGCAATTTCTCACATAGATCAGTGTTTATGACGTCATATCTTCTGATATATTTTTCTTGGAACATTCAGCGGTTGATGTGGATACACTGTCCATCAAAAGTGTTGCGAATAGAGCAGATAGCAACGAAGTGGTAAATTTAAACGTCTTGCACGATGTGGCATTTTTTCACACGTTTCAGCGTTTATGAATTCATATCGCCTGAACTAAGAGTCGTAAAATTATGTAATTTTTCTGGTACATTCAGCGGTATATGTGGATACTGTCTACAAAATGTGTCACGAATACAGTTAGTAGTAAAGGTGTAATCAATTAAAACGCCGTACTTCATGGGGCAGTTTTACTTGCATGAACAGTGAAAATGTAGCAAGTGTTGCAATTTTTCCCTTCCATAATTTTGCGGGGGTTGTCAACGGGAAAAAGTATCATAAAAATTTGAAATTGTGCATTAAGTTTTCCCACATTCTCAAATATTGAATGACTAAAGTAAGGGTATTCTCACAGCGTGGCCTACATTGCTTTTTCACCCCCATCCCTTAGATAGGTGGGTGGTTCTTATCACCACAGTGATTCTCTCTAGACAGTAAATGACGTGTGTAACAAGTTTGGTTGAAATCGGTCCAGTAATTTAGGAGGTGTGGAACATATATACATTTTTATAATTTGTATGGATTAGCCTTTTCCCCACAGCTTCACCCACTTATGCATCCAACACATATATTGAACACAGTTCCTGCTTCTCCTCTCTGTGTCCACTTCTTTCTTCACTTGTCCAACCACACCATCCTTCCACCTCTGTCTATCTTCTCCTCCCCACATTTTCTGCCACTTCGAAATTCTCCCTCCCCTCTCTTAGTCAATTTCCTCTGCCCATCTCACTGACCTTATCTTTCTCCCCCCCCCCCCCTCCTTCAGACTATACACTCCTCCCTCTCTCTCTTTTCCGTTTCCACCTGCCCACTACCCTTCTACACCTTCCATCTCCCACATGCATCTCCCATCCTCCCCTCTCTCTATCAATTTCCTCCTCTCCCCCTCGCTCTTGTCCATTCCCTCCTCCACCCATCTGAACATGTCCTCAGCCAAGCTCATCGGCACATGTAGCCCCTGCAGTACAGTTCAGTAAAGCAGGCCAGTACTACTCCCACAACACACTTATCATTCAGGGCAGGCTACACATTGAGCTTGAAAATTATTTATTTGTCTCTGACATGCAGGCTGCTATGTAGCACAGGCCTACACTACTCTAACATAACACACCCATCATGTAGAGTAGACCAGATGCTGGGAACCAGAAAACTATTTCCTGCCCCTGACATGTAGACTCTCCTGCAAAGCAAGTTGGCTTTACTGACCAATACTTTTTCCACACAAACTGCTGTAGTGCAGGGTAGCCTATACAACAGAGGCTAACTCCTATTGGAGCCAACGAGGTTACAGCTCACACACTGCTGGTACTCAGAAGGGCTGCCTTTTCTGTGCCACATTTGGCTGAAATCGATCCAGTGGTTTGGAAGGATATCCTGAACATACACATGTTCACACATTCATTCTATTACAGATACAATGATTCCTTGTATTCTCTTTTATCTTCCGGTAGTCTGAAGATGACCACTGGCCAATCGAAACCAACAACGGCAATGTGGAATGGCCACATCACCGTATCAAAAATGTAAAACACAAAGAAACCTTTAATTTTAGATCGTAGGTTTCAAATATTGTTTTTGCTGAATAATTCGTTTCTTCTTGTGCCGTAGTTTGGAAACGTTGTGAGCAGGAAAAAATATTTACGTCTTGTTTTGTAATGTAAATGATTTTGTAATTCAAACGATTCTTCAACAAAATGCACGACGAAGTTTAAGAGGTAGACTGCCGTGAGGCTACCAGCGGTTACAGCGGATACTCACGCCTGTTCATATCATCTGCAAGGCCGGGACACGCCGGGCTGAGCCGTGACACGTCGGGATATCAAGTACATTGTTTTGAGTAGCGGTGTTCACAACCGCCGGCGGGCCACAACAGGATGGCGGAAGCCTGCCTGCGCCGACGACATTTGGAATGCTGAGCGAGCTGGTGCTATGCCCCAACTTTTGCAGTCAACGTATCAGACGACTCCCATCTGCTTTTGTCAGAAGTGTTACTGCACAAGTCTTTTTTATTTTTTTTAAAAAAAAAGAAGTAGCCCCACTTTTTACCATCAGTGGGGGTACATTACAAGTATTGTAATGATACATGTAAAGGTACTTAATCCATTTATGTTTACTTAGTCCATCTACTTTCATACATGTGTGACAATAGGAATTTTCAGAGCCATATATTCTTACATCCTTTTATTATTCTTCAAATTCAAATGGTGATATCGAAAGGGAAACACTTGAGAGAAAGTTACAGAGAAGAACTTAAGGAACTCGGCAAAATGATTTCAAGTGACCAAGGGAAAACTGTGGTGTCACCGCCAGACACCACACTTGCTAGGTGGTAGCTTAAATCGGCCGCGGCCCATTTAGTACACGTCGGACCCGCGTGTCGCCACTGTGTGATCGCAGACCGAGCGCCACCACAAGGCAGGTCTCGAGATACGGACGAGCACTCGCCCCAGTTGTACGACGACATTGCTAGCGACTATACGGACGAAGCCTTTGCTCTCATTTGCCGAGAGACAGTTAGAATAGCCTTCAGCTAAGTCCATGGCTACGACCTAGCAAGGCGCCATTAGCCTTACATAGTTTGAGAGTTATCGTATGAAATGTCTCATCAAGAACGTTGTAAACCAACAAAGAATTAAAGTTAAGTATTCGAGGAGCTGCATACTTTTCTTATTAGAATCAATACTTATCCTGCTCCAGAATTCACGCCAGTCGGCGTGTGGGTACGCGTGCCTTTCTTTCGGCTACCCGTCACTGTGGACTGGCTGCCTTAGCAGTCCACATCAAAAACTCCATCGAAATGCAGTTCTACTTGGCCTTGGTTCCACACATTCATTTCTTAAATGACACTTTAATTCCAAGAGTTGTGCTGAGTTCCTTGTTACTGTAAACCACCAATCCAGATGGCAATATCTCAAGAATTTTAACCTATCATTATACCTGTCTCACGAGAAGAGAGGTCGTAAATGGTTCCAGTCGATGAACCACTGGCAAGCACTGCAACATTAAGAAAAAAGCAAACGACTAGTGGCAAAAATCTTGAAGAAGTTTTGCAACTCGAAAAAGACGAAGTACCTTTGATGAATGTACAGCAAGACATCAATAACAAGGTGACGATGCTTGTTACTGCCTTATGAACGGAATGGACAGCGTCTTGAAAGGAGGATATAAGATGAACATCAACAACAGCAAAACGAGTATAATGGAATGCAGTCGAATTACGTCGGGTGATGCTGAGGGAATTAAATTAGGAAGTGAGACACTTAAAGAAGTAAAGGAGTTTTGCTATTTGTGGAGCAAAATAACTGATGAAGGTCGAAGTAGAGAAGACATAAAATGTAGACTGGCAATGGCAAGGAAAGCGTTACTGAAGAAGAGAAATTTGTTAACATCAAGTGTAGATTTAAGTGTCAGGAAGTAATTTCTGAAAGTATTTGTATGGAGGTGAAACATGGACGATAAATAGTTTACACAAGAAGAGAATAGAAGCTTTCAAAATGTAGTGCTACAGAAGAATGCTGAAGATTAGATGGGCAGATAACGTAACTAATGAGGAGGTACTGAACAGAATTGGGGAGGAGAGGAATTTGTGGCACAACTTGACTAGAAGAAGTGATCGGTTGATAGGACATGTTCTGAGGCATCAAGGGATCACCAATTTAGTTTTTGACACCAGCGTGGAGGGTAAAAAGCGTAGAGGGAGACCAATAGATGAATACACTAAGCAGATTCAGAAAGATGTAGGTTGCAGTAGGTACTTGGAGATGAAGAAGCTTGCACACGACAGAGTAGCAACGAAAGCTGCGTCAAACCGGTCTCTGGACTGAAGACCACAACAACAACATAAACAAAATTTTTCAGGAAAATTTTTTAGTTCTTATGTAAAGAAAAAAGCTCTCCTAAATATCTGTCACTATTTACGGAATGAGTGTATAACATCTCTTATTTCTTCTGTGATTCAGAACTTGCCAAGTCACTTCACTGTCAAAACAATACCAATAAAACAATAAAGTCATTGTTCTATTCAATAGCACAGACTGGCTGGCGGTGAACAACTGACGGCTGCACATGTGCTATCTCCAGCTACTAATAAACTTACGATTACACATCTACATCATGTTACCAACATCTGCTACAAAGTTTCTTCTTTCATACACAATATTTACAATAACCCATAATCTCTAGGGTCAAATCGCTGTTTGATCATCGAGATTTAGATTTTCCACGGTTTCCTTAAAAGGCTTAAGGTGAACTCTCAGATGATGGCTTTCAGGACTGGAGCTGCTTCCCTCTCAATTTGTATCCCACATGAGCTCGGAATATGACTCATAAGGACATCAATGTAAGCAGAATGCTAGCAAGATTTCACAACTCTAGGAGGAGGTGGCAAAGACTTAGCAACAATGGCTTCACAGTGAACGAGACACAGAAGCAGCTCCATCTGTGCAAACACTAACGGAATACTCTCATGTTAATTCATTGTGGAGCAAATATTCATTAGTCACACAAAATATTTCTTCACCAGCTGCTCGTTTGTGAAGTTCTTCGCAAAAAAAGAAATTACTTGTAGTTACATACCCATCAACATACCTTATGTAGGAAAGAAGTTGTCCATGACTGCCAATATAGGCTGACTCGATGATCTGAAAAGAGAACTCACGACTGCTCTTTATTTTCTCATTCAAAATGTCTCCTATGTCACTGGACATGTCACTAATTCGGCAGCTGATTGTGTCAGCAGAAGGACGATATTTTGAAATTTCAGCAGCTTCTGAACCACATAGGCCAAAATGTTTCTGCAGGAATTATTATTCTTACCGCTCTCGCTTTAGCAGTTGTGACTTCCACTTTGATGTGTCTCTTTGTTGCACTTGATTCAGGAGTTTCATCTATTGATGTTTCCACTATGTAACACAACGTGTGAAAGTCAGTTTTTCAGTTCACCACTCGGGACATGTACACATTAGGCTATACACAGTATAGGGAATTATTTTTCCCTTCTGATTTGGTCACATTAGTGTGTAAGCTAACAACAGAAGATTCCAGGCAAAAATGCTGCGTTATGTGGATTGTTGCTCGTTCTTTGACATGGCAGATTATCAATTCAATGCCTGCAAGACTTGGCCCATTCTGTTGCATGACCAAGAATTCAGTGCTCTGTATCACGAATAAATCGCTGATTTTGAAACATATTCTTGTTTTACTTGGTAGTGATATATTTCTACTTTAAATTGATAGCTTCAACTTAGTTTTGTAAATTTTGTGACTTGCCGGGTTTGCTACTAGACGAGAGTGTGCTGGAAAGTAAGGCCCACAAACTTTTTATATGAAAACTCTTTATAGTTTTTTAAATCAAACAAACGTTGGTAAAATTCTACTTTATTCTTCATGTCTCCATATTTATTTCTCAGCGCAGTCATCCTGCCATATCACTATCAGAGTGAAGCCATCGAAGGTTTCCTATGCACTTTGGAAACAGATGGAAACCAGACAGGAAGATCGATCACGGTGAACCAAAGGTGATGGTGTGTGGTCTGGTATTATCGCGCTGAAGGCATTGGTGCTCCTTATGTGGAGGAACACTTCGAATTCGAAACTCGATTACAGGCTGCCGTTTCTCACACATCAACATACTTACGTTATACATCGTCACGTTACAAGCCACAATTCGGAGTCCTCTAGCCACAGAGGGCTGCTAATATATAGACATGAAGACTAAAGATGTAGAACGTTAACAACTTTCGTTTTAATTTAATAGCTTAAAGAGTTTTCACATGAAAAATTCTGAGGCATTACTTTTCAGTATGCTCTCGAATATACGAGGGTTGTCCACAAAGTAAGTTTCGATCGGTCGCCAAATGGACACCACAGTGAAAACCCAATGAAGCTTTGCACAGATGTGTTGGGTAGTGTCTCTAGTATGACCATCGATCGCATCAAGATGCTCTTTTCAGTTGTGAGCGCACTGTTAGCGAGTAAATGTGCCTAGAACAGCGCAGTCTCGTGCGAAGTAGAGAGCCCGCTGAGAGCCTTCGCCTTAATGAATGCAGCCCACCTGACACAACTGCCACGCGCTTCCTTCTTCATGGCAATTCTCAACCGCACTCTGGAGAGACAGTGAAGACGCTCCTGCAGCCTTTTCGATTGGAAGTGTTCGATCACCCACAACACAGCTCCAATTGGCTCGTCCTGTGTATCATCTCTGTTCACATAAAACGCTGGATACGAAGACAACACTTGGGCGTAGGCTATACGCTATAGACCAGCGTAGAGAATTATTGGAAAGCACAGACGGCTGCCTTCTATGACGATGGTGTTAGAAATTTGGTATAACTCTCCAACAAATGTCTAAGTCGGAGCGGCGACTATGTAGAGAAGTATTTGGAAAGTGTAGCTAACTCTTGCAAATAAAATGTTTCTGATTTTCACTGTGGTTTCCATTTAGCGAACAATCGGAACTTACTTGCTGGACAACTCTCGTATCAACAAATTTTTGCAGCCATCCTGATTCAGGTTTTCCGTGATTTCCCTAAATAGCTCCAGGCAAATACTGGGATGGTTCGTCTGAAAGGGCACGGCCGACTTCCTTCTCCATCCTTCCCTAATCCCTCGTCCTTCCCTAATCCGATGAGACCGATGACCTCGCTGTTTGGTCTCTTTCCCCAAACAACCCAAGAAATAAACATTTGTGTAACGACAAACTCATCTGTTTCCCACGAAAGATTTATCACAGTACTCCTGAGCAACGTCAGTACTGGGTGGAAAGTCCCCTTGCTCGGATGCAGGCTTGAATCCTTCGTGGCATACCATCGATGAGATCCTCAAGCCACCCCTGGTCCATATCGTTCCACTGTTCAATGGCGATTCTCTGCAAGTGGTGCAGAGTGTATGGTCATTGTCTACGTCCAACAACAGCTCGCTTCAATCGATCCCACACATTTTCGACTGAGTTCATGTCCAGGGTACAGGCAAGACACTCTGTTGTCTTGATCCTTGCATGGTAACGGAATATGTGAACGAAAAATGGGCCCGGGTTCGATTTCCGGCCTGGTTGGAGATTTTCTGCGCTCGGGGACTTGGTGTTGTGTTGTCCTCATCATTGTTTCAGCCTCATCACCGGCAAGCGAGTCGCTCAATGTGGTGTCGACTGCAATAACACTCGCACTCGGCGGCCGAACTTCCCCGGATGGTGCCTCCCGTCCAGCAATGCCATACGCCAATTTGATTTCATTTCATGTCTACGAGAAACGCCTGATGAACACGTGAGCTATTATCCATCAAGATGAAATTGTCAGCGAAATGTTGGCGATACAGTCCCATTACTGGCTGCAGAATCTCGCCCCTGTACCGCTGTGCAGTGAAATCTCCCTCAACAAGCAGGAGAGTTGTTCGTAATACCACCTCACCATCATTCCACCACGCTCTTGTTGCACATGTGGGGCACAGTGCTGGAAGCGTTGGAAATTATCAGGTTGCCTCCAAACATGTCGTTTGCGATCAAGTTACAAACAAATCCGAGTTTCGTCTGCAAACAACACGCGACGCCAATACTGGGGCATCCATTATGCACGATTTATTGCCCTTCTGTAAGGCAGTCCATGGTGTTGTGTATACGACGTAGTACTCGCCATGGTCGTCAGGAATGGTGACATAGTGCAATAGTTTCCTAATAGTTTGGTGTGATATACGAGGCCCTGTAGCTTCTGCGAACGTCGAATTTAGTTCTGGAGCACTCAGCCCACGGTCCCTTTGACTCAAAAACCGTAGATATCGATCATCCTGTGAACGTGAACATTACCTGTCAATGGAAACCCATTGCATGTCCGCACCACATCACTTTGGTATGAAATGAAATGTCGTGTGACGAGGGCCTCCCGTCGGGTAGACCGTTCGCCTGGTGCAATTCTTTCGATTTGACGCCACTTCGGCGACTTGCGCGTCGATGGGGATAAGCTTTCTGAGCGTAACATGATGATACGGACCTGATCATTGATCGCGACTGTCCTTCGTGGTATGAAAGATGATCACTGTACTGTTCCACAGACGTTTCTAATACGTCCCTACTGGCGCTTTATTTTCAACTGAAATGCTACAATCCTCTCGAGTACGACGTTCTACCCGTAACTGTATGTTTGCAAACAACGTCAGGGGTAATCTTCCGATCGGTACAGGAACAGTTAGAATAGCAACACACCTGCGCGACGTATCGGGGTGTTTTAGTTTAAGTGTGCCGTTTCAAGTTGTACTTGCCGCAATCGAAACTTTGTAGATAATGGAAATGTCGTGTGGCTAGGGCCTCCCGTCGGGTAGACCGTTCGCCTGGTGCAGGTCTTTCGATTTGACGCCACTTCGGCGACCTGCGCGTCGATGGGGATGAAATGATGATGATTAGGACAACACAACACCCAGTCCCTGAGCGGAGAAAATTTCCGACCCAGCCGGGAATCGAACCCGGGCCCTTAGGATTGACAGTCTGTCACGCTGACCACTCAGCTACCGGGGCGGACCACTTTGTAGATGATACATAACGAGTATGCAACTTGTACAATCTCATGGATACCGGTGAACCCCGGCACGAGCTGTGTTTGATAACCCAGAAACCCCAATATGGAACATAGAGCCAGCAGTTCTATGAGTTCTGCACAAGCTTCCGTGACAGTTAATAGGGGTGACCGTGACATATTGTCCGTCACAAAGAACTGGAATCACAATCTAACCCTCCGGATCGTGAGAACAGAGGTTACTTGTAATAATATGATCGATATTTTGAGGATAACTAGTAAAAAGTATAGGGTTACATAAAATATCAACAAAAATCAGGTAACAGTAAAAAATGTCAAAATTAATGAAAGAGAACCTTGGAGCTACGCATATCTTTTTTTATTATTTGTTATTTCCGCTACACAGCGTATCATTAAACAAAATGAGTAAAATAGAGATGTAAAGTACGTACAGAATATACAGTGAAAAGCCAAACATCAAGACCACTGCCAACCGCAACTTAGTATAACGATACAGCCTTCCCCAAAATTCATTTATATACATCCGGATAGTTACCGGACAATCCAGTGCTTCCTAAGGCCTTGTATGTGTGTCTTTATATATATATATAAAATTCTGTCCTATTTGACAAAAAACTTGATATTCATTGCGAAGGCGTGTGGAATGTTCTGGATGGACGTGCGTTGTCATAATTATCGGTGGATTGGTGTCGTTGATAAAATTATGTACATATGCTAAATTAAGTAACTAATCAAAAATTGAAGTAATAAGCCCTTAGCAATAAATAACTAGAGACTGCAGAGATGTTAGCATGAAAAATCAATGCTTCTAATTAACAAAATAGTAATCTAAAAATCCAGTGACAGAAGACCTCACTATCTTGAAAAACAGCTTAAAAGTTACTACCAAGCGATGTATTTTCATTTGTTATTTATTTTTATGTCTTCCTCTGTAATTAATATTCTTTGTAATTACATTTCTAATTAACTCTCCAATTGTTTAGATCTCACAGTTTTCCAATTTCCAGAATTTGAGGCCTTATTTGTGTCTTTTATGTATGTAATCGGATAAAGCACGAGCTCTGTACTACCGTTGAATATTAGTAACCGAACCCAAACTGTACTTAATTACGTAATTAAAATAATATGAGAGACATTATTGTAATTAAAGTTCAGAAGGATTTTCTTATGAAAAACCAGAGATATTACTATAAAAGATTGTCATTAAATATTGTATTTTGTACCTTATTCGGCTGTAACATCAGTTTCTTTACGTTTTGTAAATTTTCATTGTAACATCAAAATTGTACAAAATTAACAATGCTTTATTTTGGACGTTATTGTTAAAATTCTATATAAAGCGATGCAGCGAGGGGTCAGTTTTGAAGTTACTTTTGGAAGTCAAAGAGATCAGTCAAGTCTGTCTGTGTTTTGTTTACATGACGAGTGTGCAGTTCGGATGTCAATTAAAGTGAATAAATTTTGTGAAGCACGAAAATTTCGCATTCATTCATCAATGGACCAGGCAGGAGAAACTTAAGTAACATTCAACATGAATCTTTACATTTGGATGCCGCCTTGTGGCGTTGCGGGCACGTAACGCGGTAGCAAAGGTATTATTACGCAGAACCTGTGAACGAGTATCTCGAAGCCAGTGAAGCTGGTCGATGGTTCACGTGCTGCTATCGTCAGCACCTACGGAAAGAGGTAGAAGGACAGTGAAAGTACCACTAGGAGTAAAATGGTTGGACGTTCACGACTCTTCACAGAACGTGGGGTTCGGAGACTTGTCTGCTCTGTAAAGTAGGTTAAATGGTGATCTGTGGCACCTCTGACGAAAGAGCACAATGCTGGTGCACGCACTAGTGTTTCGAACACACCGTTCATAGTACATTGTGGAACGTGGAGCTCCGCTGCAGACAACTCCTACGTGTTCACATGTTGACCCAGCGACGTCGTCAATTAAAACTGCAGTGGGAGCGGAACCATAGGGATTCGGGACTAATGGAAACTTGCCGCCTCTTCGGATGAATCACATGTTTACTACACTAGGTCGCAGCTCCACTGCTCACATTTCTACTTAATACATTAATGATAATGGTGCCAGAAGTACCCTCTGCTGCCCTGTATCGTGGCAGATATATTCTGATTACGTCATAACAAGATTGTGTGACATACTGGTAGGCCAAATACAGACTAAACTGACATACCATGAAAAATCTGTATGTGTATATCGTATCCGAATAGTAAGCTGGGCACACCTTAATGAAATTTGACCCCTGTTTTCTACACATATCAAATTAGTTCTGTCTTTTGATCTTCATAATCAAAACATATGAAGTTGATTTTTCGTCGTTACACATCCTTTGAGATTTATTCACAACGACTCGGTTGGAATTTCGTCGGAAATTTCTTTGGCAAGTTCAAAAAATGGTTCAAATAGCTCTGAGCACTATGGGACTTAACATCTGAGGTCATCAGTCCCCTAGAACTCAGAACTACTTAAACCTAACTAACCTAAGGACATCACACACATCCATGCCCGAGGCAGGATTCGAACCTGCGGCCGTAGCAGTCGCGCAGTTCCGGACTGAAGCGCCTAGAACCGCTCGGCCACCGCGGCCGGCCATTGGCGTGGGTGTTGGTGTAGAGTTGATGGAATGTAGTGGTACACGCGAGGCGGCATACCACTAAATGGAAATTAGATGGGGAAACCAAAGGATTGTTGAGTCCGAGTTTGCGGAGAATGTAAGACATGGGCTGACTTTCGCATTATTTCTTGCGTCAGTTGTTCTTGTTGGGACTGTCCGCAATTCACAGCTATCGTGTTCCTTAGTGATAGCCTATTGCGGCTGCTGGCATTACGGCGTTTGAACTCTTGGTGTAATGTTCCGTAAGACATGATGTAACACAGCTGCAAACTATCTACGACTGAGTGGACGATGAGCCTTGAATAGCAGTAGAACATTGTATCTCATGCTACAATGTAATGCTGGCTATGTGTAACATCCACGAGATAAATTTTAGCTGCAGTGCGACGAGAGAAAATTATGCCTCTAACAATTATAACATTATCTATTCAACATATGAAAAAACAGTGAAAAATATGATAAATATTAATTATTTATATAATATTCTATGATGTCATTGGACATATTGATGTGTATCATACAAATACAATGATAATTGTAAATTTCTTTTATGATCTACGTTTGTCTTCCTTTGTTTTATACCCTTTTGTTGGTTGGGTTTTGTAGGTTGCGGACGCATATCGAACTGAAGTCTGTTAAGAAATTGTAATTATTTGTTAACTATTACTTGAAAATAGAGTTCATCATTATTATAAATATGAGTGAATAATTATTTGTAACTTTAATTCCTCTCTCAGTAAGCATTATCTGTGTTAATTATTTCTTTCCGCTGCAAGGAGCGCAGCCATTGATGATAGCGATTTGTATCGCGTTTTTGTATGTCTTTTCCTTAGAAACAAATGAAATGTTTGCTTGATGAAGTCTAAATAGTGCACAATACGAAAGTAGATTTTATAGCGTTTAATAAGCATTTTAAATATTTACTTATTTGCCCTAACAATAGAAAGTCTCTATCAATTGTCTGCCGCCATCTTAACAATTACCTCAGCGGCAAATTCAGATTTAAATTACGCAACTCTGCAGAATAAATGCTGAAGGTAATACAAATGTGTAAAAATAAATGTGCACCGGTGGTCCCGAACTCATTTTATATGAAAATGATTCGAATCAGACTGGTTCTTTAAAAACAGTGCTTATAGCACGATCCTTATAAGAAACTTTTCTAGCTGATGTGTGGAGCCGAAATTAATTACGCACGAGTTGCGAAGAATATTGTTTCAGGTAACATACGTCAGTGTTGTGCGCGGCTGATATTCGGTGGTTTTAACGATCATTTTGCTGAAGATAACTGCTTCCATCTTAATCAATAGTTGTAAGGAATCTGTTGTATGAACTGTGATTTAGTGACACTTACACAACTTACAGACAACACTTTAACACGACGTTAACTTGGAGTTCTTTAGCAACCTGATCAAATCTTTAGCCGGGAGATAAATTATTTAGTAATTACTCAGTGTAATGAAATAAGATTATCATTTCCATTTACAAATTAGTTAAATACCAAACCACTGAATAGTTAAATACCAAACCACTGAATAACATAGCAAACGCCACACTGGCGTCCAACGTGGGGCCACCAATGCACGTTTATTCATTTTAATAATTGAAATTGTGATCTATTACAGGTACGGAGTACCAAAACAAACTATTAATCATTGTTTATTTACTTGTTTCATGAGCATTGACATCTTCCTACCGAACGGCTGTACGAATCTGTCTCTGCGCCATAACTTCATACAAGCAGTGCACTCCACCATTCTCAATCAATACAGATTTCTGTATTTACATAGCAGCACACTAGCTACAATCGCTGCGTGTGCAATTTGAAACTAAATGTAGTACCTGCAGCCATAAATAGTAATAACTGAATATTCTGGCTGCGAGAATAATATTTTTGAGTGTTATTTGTGTATATGTGTTAGTTATAAGATCATTTTGTGTCAATTGGTGCTTGTCAGTGATTTATATATTTGTTGTGCTATATTGGTGATAGAATGGTTAAACAAAAGAAAAATAAACCGAATGAGCATACTGATGCAGAGATGACATCAGAGTCTCAGGTAGAACAATCTACCCATATTTCTGTCGAATTATTAGAAAATTTAATTATGAATGATAATTTAGAAACTGATGTCCCGAGTGATAGTAAAACCGAGGAGTTGCCAAAACAAACTGACACTCCTGCATTCAACCAGTTAGGAATTAATGACAATATTTCTTCTGGGCAAGGGGCAGAAGTTAGCAATGCTCAAGCTATGTCCATACAGGATATGCTAACAGAATTATTTGAAAACTTTACTATTAAAGAGCAGGAGCGTGAAAAACAACGCGAGCTTAAAGAGCAGGAGCGTGAAAGACAACGTCAGCAGGAAAAGGAAAAACGTAACAGGAAAAGCTTATAGAAAAACAGCAACAGGAGCTCAGGAACCAAGAAAAGGAAAAGAAATTTATGGAAAATATAAACAATATTTTTCTGGAAAGAGATAAAGAAATTGTCGGTAGGATAACTCAAGTGTTGGTCGATCGTGATAATGCTATTACTACCCATTTTAAGCAGGAGATCTATGCAGTAAAAACCACTATTGAACCGTTAACAAACATTCCAGTTCATGTCAATAGTCTTCAAACTGAAGTAGATGGACTAGAGAACCAATTCAAAGCCTTGGCTACCGCTGTGGAAACAATGCAGGAGGACATTCCCTCGGAAATCCGAAAGCAAGTCCGAACAGAAGTAGCCAGGGTGCTGAGCTCTGAAAATCAAAACTTTGAAAATCTGACAGTATGCAGTAATGACAACACTGGTACTGACAGGGAAAAGATCGCAGATAATCTATCAGCGAATTTTAATGCACCAGAAGGAAGACCAAATTTTTAGTAATCAACCGATATTATCAGAGCAATATGTGACACCAAGGAACAATAATAGTGGAATAGAATGTACTTGTAATAAAGTAACCACACCACCTGCGAATGATAGCAATTCCATGCACTTAACTACTTTGATGCATGAAGAAAGCCTAATTAAGCATAGACAGTTTCAAATATTTAACGAAGAAAGCAAGAAAAACATACATCCAGTAGTTTTCATTCGAAACTTCAAAAGTGTTCTTCCAAAATCATGTTCGGAAGAACAGAAAATAGAGTTTGTGGTTTCACATACTTCTGGTGATGCGTCGCTCTGGGCATTAAATGCAGCAGAAACTTGCAAGACTTTCCACGACTTTGAGAAGGCGTTCCTTGATCAATTCTGGTCAGCGTCTACTCAAGAGCGACTCCGTAAAGTTGTTTACAATGCAGAAATGTACAATCCGAAGTCAAGTTCCTTAAGAAAGTACTTTGAAAAATATATTAACATGACCCGGTACTGGGATGAGCCAGTAACAACCAGAGGCTTATTGCGAGTGTTAAAAGCTAGATTGCCCATACATATTAGAGAAAAATTATTTAATGTTACAGACACCGATCTGAAAGAATTTCTGTCTGTAATTGATTCACTGGATCTAGTGCTAGAAGACGCTAGAAAAAATTCTGACGTGATCAGCAACAATAATAGTCCTAATAAAAAAATTCATGGAATGGAAATAATGGAAATAGGGGTGAAGGTAGTCCAAAGAAAAAGAAAAATAAAGCTTATAGTAACGGAAAATACAATAATAATAATAGTAGTAGGAATCCCTACAAACAAAATTTTGGTTATCCTAATAATAATAACAGTAATTATCAAAAGGTCGAACAACACCAACAACCGAATGGTAATCAGAGGCTGTACCACAATGAAAACCCAAATAATAACAATAGCAACCGAAAGAGACGAAATGACAACAGGTCAGACAGTCCATATAAAGACAAGCCTAAAAATATGCGGGGTAACAGTGAATATTGGCGACAGCCGGGGCCAAATCATTGGCAGCCGCAGCAAAATTCTATCAATTCAGGTCAGTCAATAAATTATGTACAGGCTATACCTATACCAAGCAATCAATATCCACCGTGGTGGGGTCCAAGCAGGCCTCCTTCGACTGAAAACTCACAAAATGTTAGAACAGTGGAGGTACCTTCGGAAACAAAACAAAACATTCAGAAGCCAACAAACTAATTTCGGTCCCTGTAGGCCTTCGCCAGGTGACCGAGGCCAACAATGAAGGCAATAAGTCGACAGAACAAAAAATAAACATGATACGGTAATGGCAACAGGATCGAAGATGAGCTATATCAGGAACCTACTGTCTCTAATAAGCCACAAAGGGAAAATATCCAAGCAAGTGTCACCAGAGCTGTAAATGGTGTGACAACTACTATTCTGCTTGACACAGGTGCAAATGTATCAGTTACGAACACGCAGTTTTTCAAGAAGGTATCGGAGATAAGGAGATTGCCGATTTTGCAGGTTGCAAATTGTGAGGTTATAGGGGCACTGGGAAAAAAGGCACAGAGTATAAAATACCAGACACAGGTGGAAGTTTCCTTGGGAAATGATCGCTTATTATGCACGTTCCTACTAACGGATAACTTGTCAGTACCGGTACTTCTGGGTCTTGAGTTCCTTCGGGCAAGGGAAGCTGTAATTGATCTCGCCCGTGGGACATGTGCACTTAAGTACCAACAGCGACCCATAACATTAATGCTGAATCGGGAGTTCGGTGCGAACCTTCTGCTGATGAGAAAAATGAATCTTTCTGTCAGAAAACCCACAGATATGTCACAAAAATCGAAATAACGATGCACCCAGCAACGTGAGTGACATCGTCACAAAAATAGAAGAGAAAGTACAGGAGGCAGCTTGCATTAATGCTTCAGAGGCTAGACAATTAACAGAATTATTATCCGGATACCTCGAAGTATTCAATGAACATGAAAGTATATCCGCACAAGACCTATTGCAGAGCATCTTACTCGGTCCCCTGGACTAAGAAAAACGAAGTGAATATACAGAGGACCAAACAGAAGTGCAAGTGCACTACCCCGTAATTGTAAATATAATGTTTATGGTAAAATAATTAGCAGTAATAATTTGATAATATTATGTATGTATTAGTTTATAAGCTTTTATGTCAAGTATTACACTGTAATGTTGTGGAATTATTTGAACAAGGAGTAGAGAATTTCCATAATAAATGTATTTCACTCTAAAAGGGATCAATAACTTGATAAACACTTGAGTGTTATTGCATTAAATCTGAGGAATTTTACCTTTCTATACGTAGCATAGAAATGATTAAAATGCTTAAATAATATATTTGTTCGTGTTTAAGAGTGGATATAACAAAAATATTTTCATAAGTCATGTAGTCCCACACATGTAGCGAGTGTTGGTGGTGTGTGAGCTGTTTGACTGAGGAAAAAATAAATAAATAAATAAAAATAAAATAAACTGCTTTCACCACTAGTGAAGCGAAATCTGATTGTGTACTGATTTACGTACCCGGTTTCATTACGAAGTCATTTAAAATGCTCTTATGAGCAACATTCCGGTTAGATAAAGCGAACGTGGACATCTGTCCCGAAAACATGATAAATAACAATCCCAATAAAAAAAATAAAAAATAGAAATATATAAATATATGCATCTGTAATAAAAATGGAAATGTACTGTTATCTGGACAGTTCAGTAATGATCTCATGGTCAGGATAATGTAGCAGATTCTGAAAGTTTTATATTGTCTCATGTTTATGTGACAGTGTAAAATTTTAAATTTTGTTATTCAGTCACGGTAATATGAACTTATGTGCAAGCGTATCATATCTCATTACTTGAAAAGTGTCATTTGCATATAGATTGTCTGTTAAGTACTGTGGAAAACTACTGACAGCAATCAGAACAGTGAAACGTGTTTCGCAGGAACTATTGGACGCGTGAAGAACTGTGATTTACATTGTGAATAATGATGAACAGTGATAAAAACTGTGATCACGTCTTGGAGTGTCAAAGTTGGCAGCAACGCTATGAACGTTGAGTACTGTTGACTATATTAATAATTAATTTGAACTGATGACCTTTAGTAGTTTGATATGAAGCGTCTCCGCGTGCCAAATTTAATGTGACAGACTGTACAGCCAGCCGCGCGGCCAAACAATAATGCAACGTTGGCTACGCAGCGCGTCGCGAAAATACACTCCTGGAAATTGAAATAAGAACACTGTGAATTCATTGTCCCAGGAAGGGGAAACTTTATTGACATATTCCTGGGGTCAGATACATCACATGATCACACTGACAGAACCACAGGCACATAGACACAGGCAACAGAGCATGCACAATGTCGGCACTAGTACAGTGTATATCCACCTTTCGCAGCAATGCAGGCTGCTATTCTCCCATGGAGACGATCGTAGAGATGCTGGATGTAGTCCTGTGGAACGGCTTGCCATGCCATTTCCACCTGGCGCCTCAGTTGGACCAGCGTTCGTGCTGGACGTGCAGACCGCGTGAGACGACGCTTCATCCAGTCCCAAACATGCTCAATGGGGGACAGATCCGGAGATCTTGCTGGCCAGGGTAGTTGATTTACACCTTCTAGAGCACGTTGGGTGGCACGGGATACATGCGGACGTGCATTGTCCTGTTGGAACAGCAAGTTCCCTTGCCGGTCTAGGAATGGTAGAACGATGGGTTCGATGACGGTTTGGATGTACCGTGCACTATTCAGTGTCCCCTCGACGATCACCAGTGGTGTACGGCCAGTGTAGGAGATCGCTCCCCACACCATGATGCCGGGTGTTGGCCCTGTGTGCCTCGGTCGTATGCAGTCCTGATTGTGGCGCTCACCTGCACGGCGCCAAACATGCATACGACCATCATTGGCACCAAGGCAGAAGCGACTCTCATCGCTGAAGACGACACGTCTCCATTCGTCCCTCCATTCACGCCTGTCGCGACACCACTGGAGGCGGGCTGCACGATGTTGGGACGTGAGCGGAAGACGGCCTAACGGTGTGCGGGACCGTAGCCCAGCTTCATGGAGACGGTTGCGAATGGTCCTCGCCGATACCCCAGGAGCAACAGTGTCCCTAATTTGCTGGGAAGTGGCGGTGCGGTCCCCTACGGCACTGCGTAGGATCCTACGGTCTTGGCGTGCATCCGTGCGTCGCTGCGGTCCGGTCCCAGGTCGACGGGCACGTGCACCTTCCGCCGACCACTGGCGACAACATCGATGTACTGTGGAGACCTCACGCCCCACGTGTTGAGCAATTCGGCGGTACGTCCACCCGGCCTCCCGCATGCCCACTATACGCCCTCGCTCAAAGTCCGTCAACTGCACATACGGTTCACGTCCACGCTGTCGCGGCATGCTACCAGTGTTAAAGACTGCGATGGAGCTCCGTATGCCACGGCAAACTGGCTGACACTGACGGCGGCGGTGCACAAATGCTGCGCAGCTAGCGCCATTTGACGGCCAACACCGCGGTTCCTGGTGTGTCCGCTGTGCCGTGCGTGTGATCATTGCTTGTACAGCCCTCTCGCAGTGTCCGGAGCAAGTATGGTGGGTCTGACACACCGGTGTCAATGTGTTCTTTTTTCCATTTCCAGGAGTGTATTTACATTCCGCTTAAGTAAACGAAGCACACTACGGGCACTTGTATGATTAACGGTGCAGTGTTCAAAATGTGCTTAGTGTGATAAGCTTACATGTGAATCACTACATTGTGTTGAACAGTGTCAAAATACAGAACATACTCCAAAAACAGTCTAATTCCATCCGTGTGAATGCAAGTGAAATGGACACTAATAAACTTTTCCACAGGATGAGAATAGTAATTATCTTCTCACTGATGCTTATATTTTGACATTTCATACACCAGTCTTAAACTGAGGGACGTGGGAAAGGAGAAACAAGACCTGCTGCAGCGCGACTTCTAGCCAGCAGCAGATCCGAACCACGATGCAGCCGACGGCAACCGACGCCCCACCGACTCGGCCGGGGGCGGTCCACGCAGCACTTACTGACATGTTTATGGATACACTCTGAAGTGTCACACGAGAGGATAACCTCCTCGCCACACTCAAAACTGGCTGGAGTGTTCATCACCTTCTTCCAGACATCAAGGAAAGAGGCTAAGTAGACCTGAGCATGAGTGAGAGACACGTCATTCCATTCTACTTCAGCTCTTTGGAAAATGTTTAAACCGTTGTGGTTGGCAACCCATGACCAGATATTTTAAGTGGATGAGATATCTAGAGAACGTTCAGGCCAGACGAGGTAGGAGAGGACAGCACGGGCAGTATATGGTCTTGCGTTATCCCGTTGAAATGTAACATCACAGAGACCTAGAAAATAGTAAACAGTAACTGCTGTCCAAGTTGCCATCCACGCGAGGAGAGATGGTCATATTTTGCATCTAGTGAAACCTTCCCGTCGTCTCCTCTATATCTCTTTTGTTATTGATAACCTTTCCTGTTACAATAAACTATGAAACCTTTCCTTAGGATTTCCATCTCTTGCTTAATAATAACAAATGAAATCTTCCCTTTGAAATTTATTCTCTTTCTCTATCTTCGCATACAAATTTAATTGCTGCTTATTAAAAGTGATTTTCTGATTATTTCGACGAAATGTAGAATGTGTCGTCGTCGTGGCCCTCAGTCATTATCTGCAATAACCCACAACAATTCCTTACTTTTTTTACTGTTACTGGATCTCCATCTGACTGCTACATCGAACTGCGACATGAATATACTTACTCTGTTTTACTATACTCTATTAGCTGCTGGTGGGCTTTCATAATAAGTGGTTGTATTTATTACCAAAGCTGACGTTATTCTTTAATAGCAAAGCTGACGTTATTCTTTACTTAATTTGACTGAAGTTACGTAATTCATAAATTTTGCAAAGTTTTACGTTAATGGTTTTTGGGATGGATTATAATTAGAAATGCAATATTGCTGGCAAAAGTTAATTATATTCTGAATGAAATGATTTTACAGACGTTCAAATGAGACTTACTTTTTACAATAATCTTTACAACTAACAATGCGCAAACCTACCTTCAGTAGTCTTGAGTTCCTCAAAAAATTAATTCAATAATATTAGTTCCTCTTATTATAATAGTTAGCTGATGTCTCTGTACATCCGTTTATAATCTCTTGTAAATCATAGCTAGTGGCTGGCAGGCACACCGGTCCTCTCAACCTCTCGCTTCAGACCTGCTACCGACTCGCTTCACTTCTCGCTTACTACTGACTTCCTACGAACGCTGAAGTGCCGTTTCTCCTGCCAACAATGCTTTCTGGTGCAGACAATCCCTGCTACCATTACAAAATGTATCAATGCGCGGTCTTTCCCACTCTTTTCTTAAAATGGATCCGTACGCGGTTTCTCCCGCCCTTTTTAAAATTATATCAACAATACTTTGTTACAGATATTCCCTGCTACCACAATTATTTCCAACATGACAAATATTAATTATTCCTACTTAATCCTATTAATAAAATATAAATATCTTTCATAAATTGTGGTTTGACAATAGACAACAGAACTATACACGTCTTACACTAGTGGTACCCCATACCGTCACACCAGCTGTTAGGTCAATATTTCAATGAAGATTGTAATCTGGGAAAGTTCGTTCTCCTTTGCTCCTCCACACGTAGATATGTCCATCGTGCTGTTGTACGCAGAATCGGTACTCTTCTGTAAAGACGATATGGTGCCACTCCCATGCCCAGTACTGTCGTTGGGATCACCACAGTCGGTGTGCTCTCATGTTAAGTGAAGCCACAACAACTTCGCAGTTCTTGGAGTGCGAAGGGTCGTCGTACTGTCCGTCTGGACAGTCGTTTTGCTGCAAACGAGTCCATTTACTGGCGCAAGATAGATGACGTCACTGTACGATAGTGCACGGCTGAGCTAAATACAAGTCAGTCCTCTCGGACGCTAATCGTGTGTGGCCTCTGAGATTCTGCATAGCGTTGAGTATTACCCTCCTGAACACGTCGGTTCCATACTTGCTTCACAGTCATGGGACCCCGCAACAGGTGGAGCAATACTTCAGAACGATTAACGGCAGTCTCGGCAGAGAATGATCTTGCTACTGTCGAATTCTGATTAGTGCCGGTAGGTGTTTCTCTTTCTTATACGTTGCATAATACGACCTTCTCACAAACAAACAACACTAAAATGCGAAATATAAATAACAAACTCACTGCGGATTCTTTCCATAGACAGAATATAGATTACGTTACGTGTACCTACCTGGTGTAGGTCTGCAAAAATTTTAATCATTTGCATATACATGCAAGAAAAAGTTTCATGATATAATGCTTTGCTTAGTGTGGATTTTATTAATGTTTAGAACTGGAAGTAAGGCCGCATCACATTGATGACAACAATAAAGAATATAGTCATAAAAAGATGACTCTTAGACTTGCTGATCTAAAATCACGCACTCCTACTTTGTCTAATATTTTAAAGGATTAAATATTCATTGAAACGTCCTATCAGACCTAGAAGTAGTTATTGGAGAGGGGAAAAGTCTGGTGACCCAAGACCTTGTTAATGTTTAGTTTCAATGTAACAAAATGATTTGCATGAGAATAATAGCGATAATCGCACTTAGTAAAGAACACTAACTTGGCTTGCAGTCTCGAAATGTAAAAATGAAAATGCATAAACGATAGCGCGCTGATGGCGTCACCAAACCAACCACCTCCAACTAATTTGACGGGTCGAAACATTAATATATGTTTTATACGAGAGTAACAGAAGGATCAACTACGTGGCTAATGAATGTAAACAATATATAATAATAAATAATAACAGACACAAATTTAACTAACTTACGTCAGTTATTATTAAAGCAAAGTACAGAACGTAACAGATACATGACCTTACTGCTTGGTGGTCGGACACGTGAGAGTTAACAACAAGACTTTTCTTACTTCCCTTTTCTTAGCAAAAAACAGGATGCAATAGTAATTTGGAAAAAAAGATATTAGTTTATTACAAAGAGATAATTCTGTTTCAATCTCTGACGTATTTAAATATACTGATTTTCATTGCCCCTTTGAATGGCGAAGACGATATTTGGGAGTCGCAATTCAGTGCTACAGCATTTAGGGGCTGAATGTTTGATATAGCATAACAATATTAGTAATTACATAGTTGCAGTTAGTTATATATACGGTAGCTTTTCTAGAAAACTTATTTGTCTTAGATATAGAATGACTTATGGTAATCCGTTACTGTTAACTAACATGAAAGAATTGATTTGTTTTTCACGACGTTTTGGTAAGCCATTTGATTATAACAGACTGTTTAAAAATTGTTAAGGCTTTCGTGGCCACTTGTTGACAAACTGCCTATTTGCTTCTGTCTCGGGTTCTTCGGCCAACGTTTGTCTGATGATTTTACTGACCTTCCGCCATTACGAGTGGCTGGCATTGTCAAAGCTTCAGCCTCCATTGCCGATGTTGAACTGGAGCCGAGCTCGCTGCCGCAGACTATATGCACCTGGCGCCCCAACGTCCGAGGGCTCCTCCGCTGTCATTTCCGATGCGGTTCTCCTCTTGCTACCTGCGACGGTCGTTCGCTGCAGTACGAGAAGCCAGGATCCTTTTACCTTAAGGCTTTCTTCTTTCTTGTTGAAGCTATTCCCGTGTTTTTGTATTTCTACAGCTTCTCTGAACAATCGGGTGTGATAGTGTTTCTCTACATTCAGCACTTCCGTGTCGGTGAATTTTATTACGTGGTCGGTTTCACTCAACGTGTGCTCTGCCACGACCGATTTCTCCACCTACCCCAACCTGCAAATGTCGCTTATGTCCTTTGATCATTGTGTTGATAGATCGTCCAGAGATTCCGACATAAACTTTTCCGCATGTGCATGGTATGTGGTATATTACCGACACTGCAAGTGGGTCCGTTTCATCCTTTGTCGATCTAAGACATTCTCTGATCTTCCTTGTCGGTTTGAAAACTGTTTTTACGCCGTGTTTGTGCAATATGCGGCCGATTCTGTCCGTCACTCTGGGAATGTATGGCAGAAAGGCCGTACCCGACATTTCCTTCTCTGATTTCTTGCTTCGCCTAGTGTTTGGTTCTAATATGATTTGTAAAGTACCCATTGCTCCTCAGAAAACTTTCCGGGTGTAGCATTTCGCGTCTGAGGTGCTGCGGCTCACATATTCGACCTGCTAGCGTTACGAGCGTATGAATAATGCCTCTTTTCTGGCTCGGGTGGTGGTTTGATAGTTTGTGCAGGTATCGGTCCATGTATGTCGGTTTTCGGTACACGCTATGTCCCGGGTTTTCACCATCTCATGTGACCAGCACATCAAGAAATGGTAGTTTTTTTGTCCTTTTCTACTTCCATGGTAAATTTTATGTTGGCGTGCAAGCTGTTCAAGTGTCTTAGGAAGTCACCGAGCTATTCTTCACCATGAAAGTATCATCCACGTATCTGTACCACACCTTAGGTTTACAAGTCGCCGCGTCCAGTGCCTGTACTTCGAAATGTTCCATGAAGAAGTTGGCCACCACTGGACTAAGAGGACTACCAATGCAACGCCTTCCAGCTGTTCGTAGAAATTGCCATTCCACGTGAAATAGTTCGTGGCGAGACATGCATGCAAGAAATTTGTGATGACTTGCGGGAAAATGAAGCGATGTGCTCCAGAGCGTCACTGAGTGGCACTTTCGTAAATAACGAAACAACATCAAAGCTGACCAGGATGTCGTTTGGTGCAAGTTTTAGTTTCTTTAGCTTCTCAATGAAATGTCCTGAGTCCTTTATGTATGTGTCGGTCTTCCCCACGTGCGGTTGGAGCATAGAGGCCAAGTGTTTTGCCATTTTATACGTCGGTGAGCCAGGAGCGCTAACAATCGGTCTCAGTGGAACGTTGTTCTTGCGGATCTTAGGTAATCCATACAGCCGAAGTGGTAGGGCTTCCATGTTGCGCAGATTTCTCTGTATGTCTTCTCTGCCGGAGGACATAGAATCGAAATCACTTTGGTAATTGAATCTTCTTGGCAGCTTAAAACTGTGTGCCGGACCGAGAATCGAAATGGGGACCCCTGCCTTTCGCGGTCAGGTTTTGTATCGACTGAGCTACCCAAGCACGTCTCAAGGCCCGTCCTCACAGCTTTACTCCGGCCAGTACCTGGTCTCCTATCTTCCTAAGTCCACAGAAGTTTTCCTGCAAACCTTGCAAGACTAGCGCTCCCGGAAGAAAGGATATTGTGGAGACACTGCTTAGCCATAGCCTGGGGAACATTTCCAGAACGAAATTTTCACTCTACAGCGGAGTGTGAACTGACATAAATCTTCCTGACAGATTATAACTGCGTGCTGGATAGAGACTCCAACACGGGACCTTTGGTGGAGTATTTGCCCGCGAAAGGCAGAAGTCCCAAGTTGTAGTTTCGAAGTCTCGATCCGGCACACATTTTTAATCTGCCGAGAAGTTTCATGTCAGCTCACACTCCGCTGCAGAGTAAAAATTTCATTCTGGACTTTTGTAATTAATCTCCACGGCATGTACTGTTTAAGTATCTCTACAGGACAATTTTATATTGCTTTAAATATACAGTTCAAATCAATAATGATGACGCGCCCACTATTCATAACGACAACCATGTCAGACACGCCGCACGCAGATCACCTGGCCACGCCGGAGCCTCTTGAGTTCCTTAAGCTTGTGAAGGTGTAAGTCAAATCGTGCCACATCGCACGAAGAGAATTTCATCATCCTGAACTACGCCAGAAGTGAACAGCAGATTGCTGAGTTGATCTCAGGTAAGTGCAGGATTCTTCTTAGAGCTTCCCTCAGCGTTTTAGTGTTTTGCTGTCCATATAAACACAGTGTTAGCTTGACTGCCCAGTAATTTTTCGGGAAGTGTGTTCATCAGTGTCCCATATCTTCTTGGTATATTGACTAACACAACATCCCTTTTAGAAAGTGAAGTCACTACATCAGAGTTTATCAGCTTGTCTTATTTATAGTACATGCTTTCGCGTCACCCCCACGGATCTCGGTTATCTCTAGTAATGTAAGTCACAGGTAAAAATGTTTATAGAATTACTAGTATACATCGTTCTGTAGGAATTACATCCAACTTTCGTTACAGAAATGAGTTTGCTATAAATAATATTATTTTCTTTCACGTTTCCTGTCTGATTTCGCAAAATATTGGCGTTCTGAATAAATTTATGTGGGATAGGACAACACTGTCTATACACAAGATACAATCAAAGTTTGCGTATAATTGAGGATCAGTACAAAACCACATGAGAAAACTCGGCAAAACATATAGAAAGAACAAAAGACACGCTCAAAGCTGAGCAAAATCCCTATATAGAACGCATAAGATGCCACATGGATAATGTTATTATTTACATGACTTAGAATATTACCAACACTAAATCCATTTTCCCCTTGCTTACAACAACATGATATGCTATAAATCTACAAATAAGTTTCAACAATTCATTCCCTTTTTAAATTTTATGACCTACCTGCCTCATTAAGAGATCTAACGTCCTCCTGAGCAGTCCCCACCCAGAGTTATGAATGACGGACTACTTTACCTCTGGAATAGTTCTATCCAAGAGGATCTCATCATTACGTGACCATACAGTTACATGCCCTAGGAAAAAGTAACGACTGTACTGTCCCCTTGCTTTCAGCGATTGACAGTACTAGCACAGCAAAGTCATGCTGGCTGGTATTACAAAGTGAGATCAGTCAATCATCTAGACTGTTGCTCCTGCAACTACTGCAAAGGCTGATGCCCTTTTTCAGTAACCACACGATTGTCTGGCCTCTCAACAGATACCTCTCTGCTGTGGTTGCCTCTATGGTATACTTATTTGTATTGTTGCGGCACACAAGCCACCCCAACATGGCAAGGTCCATGGTTCATGGGAGAGGAATTTAGACAAAATCAAAAATTTTCAAACAGAATAAGAACATATAATTTATCAGTATAGATTTTACTCTGTTTAAAGGTGCATGATTTAAGAGCAAGTAGTGTTTCGCAAAAACAGCTCATATTAGAAATACAGAATACAGCAATAACTCCTATGCAGTTAAAAGTTTTCCCTAACTAGATTAAGATGAATGCTGGAATGCTTGCTTTGCAAAGGACATGGACGACTCCCGTTTCCTGTCCTAGCACACAGCCTTCTTTAACGAGTTCATCGTCAAGCGGACTTCCCTCCATTTTTTTTTCTAACTTTAACTAACACTGATGCATCTATATCCATATTTGGCTCCAGATGATGAAGAAGAAACGCCTGACAAAGAAAGAAAGTGAACAGCTACAATGTGTTTCTGAAAGACAGTTGTTAATGACTTAGGTGTTGCGTCTCAGCTTTTTTAACACATTGTATTAGGTCGTTTTCCTGTCTCTCTGTCTGTTTGGTACAAAATTTGCAACTGACTTTAAACTAAGTTTCCGATGAACTGAAACTTGAAATTTTAAACATGGCACATAACTGCATGACTACGCAACAATATGGGGTAAGAACAATCTCCCCGCAACAGCGAAGGAGGGGGGATTGAAAACGAGGTGACAAAAGAGCATAACACAGAACCCCGCCTGTCCAGTTGGAGTTCCTGCACGATGGCTGTGCTTAGCAGATTGCGTCACAGACCCTTGGGCGCAGTAAGAGCCTGTGACAGCTCATTCGATTTATAGGTGCACCTCTGTAATGCCTGACGCAATTCCTGCCAAACTGGACACACGTATCACTTGCAACCACAGAAGGCGAAAGTGAAAAAAGGGTGATACAAAAACAGAACTTAGGGATACCTGGACCAACTTCAGCCAAATTTTACTACGTTTTTATTAACTCACTGTCTTGTCTAGTTATGTATAGTGGGAATTTGTGAAGTTCGGTGGCATGAGAGATAGGACTTCTGGTCAGGTGAGTACAGGGTAATAATACAAAATCAAATAGGGGTAACGCAGGAGTAGGTCTAATAATGAATAAGAAAGCCGGAATTAACCTAAGCTACTATGAACAGCATACTGGCGCATTATTGTAGCAAGATAGACATGAAGCCAATGATCACCACAGTTCTACAAATTTATATGCCAACTAGCTCCGCAGGTGATGAAGAGATTGAAAAAATGTGTTATGAGATTAAAAAAAGTTACTCAGATAGTTAAGCGAGGGGAAAAATATGATTGTAATGGAGAACTGTAATTCGATTGTAGGAAAAGGAAGAGAAGGACAGATAGTAGGAGGATATGAACGAACCGAAAGGAATGAAAGAAGGAGCCGTGTGGTACAATTTTGCACAGAGCTATTTTAAACATCGCTAACAGTTTGTTTAAGAATCAGGAAAGAAGACTGTATTACGTGTAAGAGACCTGGAGACACCAGAAAGTCTCACATTGATCACATAATGTAAAACAGATATTTCGAAGTCAGGTTTTAGACTTTAAGACAATTCCAGCGTCAGATGTGGACTCTGCCCACAATATTTTTACTGCTTATGAACTGTAGATTATAACTGAAGAAACTGCAGAAGGGTCAGTGGTTAAGGACTTAGATAAGTTGAAAGAACCAGACGTTGTCGAGAGTTTCAGTGGAACAATTAGGGAACGATTGACTCAAACAGGGGAGAGGTGTACTCGTACAGTAAAAGACGAATGGGTTGCTTTGATAGATGAAATAGTGAGCACGGCAGAGGCCCAAATAGGTAAAGAGACAAGGCCTAGTAAAAATCTGTGGATACCACAGGAGATATTTAAATAAACTCGTGAAAGAAGAAAATATAAAAATGCAGCAAATCAAGCAGGCAAAATGGAATACGGGCGTCTAACGTATGAGACCGAGAGAAACTGTGAAATGGCTAAGCAGGAATGCATGGACGACAAATACTACAAGACTGTTGTTGTGGTCTTCAGTCCTGAGACTGGTTTGATGCAGCTCTCCATGCTACTCTATCCTGTGCAAGCTTCTTCATCTCCCAGTACCTACTGCAACCTACATCCTTCTGAATCTGCTTAGTGTATTCATCTCTTGGTCTCCCTCTAAGATTTTTACCCTCCACGCTGCCCTCCAATGCTAAATTTGTGATCCCTTGATGCCTCAAAACATGTCCTACCAACCGATCCCTTCTTCCAGTCAAGTTGTGCCACAAACTTCTCTTCTCCCCAATCCTATTCAATACCTCCTCATTAGTTACGTGATCTACCCATCTTATCTTCAGCATTCTTCTGTAGCACCACATTTCGAAAGCTTCTATTCTCTTCTTGTCCAAACTAGTTATCGTCCATGTTTCACTTCCATACATGGCTACACTCCATACAAATACTTTCAGAAACGACTTCCTGACACTTAAATCTATACTCGACGTCAACAAATTTCTCTTCTTCAGAAACGATTTCCTTGCCATTGCCAGTCTACATTTTATATACTCTCTACTTTGACCATCATCAGTTATTTTACTCCCTAAATAGCAAAACTCCTTTACTACTTTAACTGTTAATACAAGACTATAGAAGCGTATTTAACTGGGGGCAAGACAGATACAGCCTATAGGAAAATTAAAGAGGACTTTGGAGAAGAGAGAAGCAGTTATATGAGTACCAAGAGCGCAGATGGAAAACAAGTGCCTAGCAAAGAAGGGAAAACTCAAACGTGAAAGTTACATATAAAGGTGCTGTACAAGGGAAATATTACAGTAAGGGAAGAGAATGTGTATGAAGATGAGTTGTGAGATATGATACTGCGAGAAGAATTTGACAACTAACTGAAAGACCTAAGTCGAAGTAAAGCCTCTGGAATAGACGACATTCTGTCAAAACAATTGTTATCTTTGGAAAAGCCATTGATGACAAAACTATTCCACTAGTGCGCAAGTCATATGAGACCGGCTAAATACCCTCAGACTTCAGGAAGAATGTAATAGTCCAATTCCAAAGAAAGCAACTGCTGACAGGTCTGAATATTACGAAACTATGTTTAATAAGTCATGATTGCAAAATACTGACACAAATTACTTATAGAAGTATGGAAAAAACTGGTAGAAGCCAAGCCTGGGGATGATCAATCTGCATTCCGGAGAAATGTAGGAACACTTGAGGCAATTCTGACCATACGACTTCTCTTAGAAGAAAGGGTACGGAAAGGCAAATCTACATTTATAGTAATCGTAGACGTAGACAAAGCTTTTGACAATACTGACTGGAATACAATCTTCGAATTTTGAAGGTACATGTGTAAAATGCAGGGAGCGAAATGTTATTTATAACTTGTACAGAAACCAGACGGCAGTTACAAGACTCGAGTGGTTGAAATGGGTATGAGAAATGGTTGTAGCCTATCCCCGATATTATTCAATCTGTACATTGAGCAAGCAATAAAGGAAACCAAAGAAAATTTGGAGAAGGAACTAAGGTTCAGGGAGAAGAAATAAAAACATTGAAGTATGATAATGAGATTGTAATTCTATCAGAGACAGCAAAGGACTTGGTAGAGCAGCTGAAGGAAATGGATAGTGTCTTGAAAGGAGGATAAATGTAAGGTGAACATCAAGAAAAGCAAAACAAAGATATAGAATGTAACTGATTTAGATCAGATGGTGCTGAGGGAATTGGATAAAGGAACGAAACACTTAAAGTAATGGACGTATTTTGTTATTTGAACAGCAGAATAACTGATGATGTGCTACCAAATGATCCCTGTAGCCCATCATGACATATTGTCTCAATTTCTGTGAATTATAGTTCTTTGGAAAACTCGAAACTCGATTTTCTCGAGAATTTTGTGAGTACATCGAACTGTTGAAGCTGACTGACATTTGAGCTCTGAACTTCACATACCGTAAATAAAAAAAAAATACAAAAATCGGTTTGCTGGTTAGTGTCATGTAAATTCAAAATGTTATGGTAATTTTCCCTCGTGGGAATATCGGCTTTTACAGGAATGAAGCAACTAAGTAGTTAAGCTACAATTTCTTAATAACATTCACAATATGGAAATTTCAGTATGAAAAGAATAAATTCAAATGTAATACTACATTTATGTAATTTACAATATACAATCACATAAACAAAATGCAATAAATTTTGCAACTGTATTATTAACTGGAATATGCAATGCTGTGTGTGTGTGGTGGGTGGGGTGGCGGGGGAGACAGAGGTGGATGGCTGTAGTTATGTTACAACCTGCATGGTGGCTGCACTTACAACCCTACTCCACAGCTAATCTTTTTTACCTACCACCAACTTTTGTATCTCGGTCGGTAGTAAAATTTTTTTAACTGTCCACCAGTTCTGGGGTAATGGTGATTTATACAGTAAGAAACTAACTTTATGTCGTAAAATTTATGAAGCATAGTTGCAACAAGTTAAAGCTGTATTGACATTTACTTACCAAACACTTTATGTCAAAAGTTTATAAAAACCTAATGAAAATATCTTTCACCCCCAACTACCTACCGCTCACCATGAAAGCTCGAACGGCTACTGGTTGGCCGTAGGGACCAGATTGACTACCATTGCTCCATAGTTACAGACTACACTACTTTGCTGGATATTAGAAGGGGTGAATACAGTGGACATAACAGTTGGCTATGTTGACCACATCATTATTGCGGTGTCTGCTGAATACAGACTGAAACTAGGTAAAAGATTGAATGAGGCAGTCTCACGCAATCAGCAATAATGTGCGAGAAATAAATTGAAAATAACTGCACAAAAAACTACGTAACTGCTGCTTAAGAGTAGGCTCTCCGTCACCAGGAAGTCCACTGTTAGGGTGCATAGTATTTCATTAAAAAGAAATATTGTGTGCTAGTGTCTAGGTGTGCATACTGATAAAAAAAATCTGGCATGTGTAACCGCACCAAAAGGCGTAGCGCCTTTATCGACTTGATAGCCATGCCATCACTGCAGAGTACAAAACACCGCTGCACTCTCTTTGTATCATAATACCATATCAGTGCAACAATCAGCCTTCGAGTGGGAGGAGATTACTGTTTAAAGTCACGTCGACAACGAGGTCATTAGAGACAGGGCACAAGCGCGGATTAGTGAAGGATGGGGAAGAAAATCGCCTTTTAAAAGAACCAGCATTTGCCTGAAGCGATTTAGGGAAATCACGGAAAACCTAAATCAAGATGGCCTGACGCGGCATTGAGCCGTCGTCCTTACGAATACGAGTCCAGTGGGCTAACCACTGCGCCACTTCGTTCGGTCAGCCTTGGAGTGATTGACTAGGTGCACGGATCACAACTGAAAACTTCAGGACCACACTGAGACGAATGATACGTAAGATTCTCTAGAGGTTCCAAGGCAAAACCGGCTGCAGCCCTATTTGCAGTTATCAGGAGCAGTCATATGGAAAAAAGTAAGTAAACCGTTTATTATTTTAAATGTAATCGCCTTAACTGTTAAGACATTTATTCCACTGTCAGACAAGACAGTCAATGCCTTCATGGAAAAATGTTTGCGGTTGCCCACGGAACCACGATTGTACACAGGCGTGCACCTCTTCGACCGAAGCAAGTAGACGGCGACGATTGTCTTTCTTCAGGGGTCCAAAAACACGGAAATCGCTTGGGGAGAGGTCGGGACTGTACGGAGAACGTGTAAGTGTTTCCTAGCGAAACTTCTGCAGCGTGCTCGAAACAACCTTGGCAACACGTGGGCACGCACACCGCAAACATTTTTCCAAGAAGGCATTGATCGTCTTGTCTGACAATAGAATTAATGTCTTAACAATTATGGCGATTACTTATGGAATAACAATCAGCTTACTTATTTTTTTCCATCTATCTCGTTTCTGTTCCCGTTATATTAGAGTATGCCCAGTCGACATAATTGGGACGTACACTGCTGCCTCGTACTAAACAAGTACTATTGAATTAATGTTTCGAGGATCACTGATGAAGAAAATAACACGTTGTCAGCCACAATCAAAATAATTTCTAAAACCTAAAATTCTGGAAAATAAACGAGAGATAACGTGAGTGGGACGAACAAACTCGAACTACAAGGGTGTGCTGAAAAGTAATGTTCCCGAATTTTTACATGAAAACTCTCAAGGCTTTTTAAATAAAACAAACGTTATTAACATTCTACATCTTTATTACTCATGTCTACATGTTTATTTCTCAATGTAGCCACCTTGGCGACGAACACATTTCTTCCAACGAGAGGCCAGTTTGTTGATATCGTCACTGTAGAATGTTTGACTTTGCTAACGGAGCCACATCATCTCTGATTGCACCGCTTCACTACTACCAAAATGAAGTTCTCGAAGGTGTACTTTAAGTTTTGGAAACAGATGAAAATCGGATGGGGCCAAGTCGGGACTGTACGGAGGATGGCCGATTGCAGTGAGCGCAAGGCGTCGAATTGTTGCAGATGTCACAGCGTCCTTTTGTGCTCCGACATTGTCATGCTAAGGAAATGGTGCTCCATGTGTGGACGAAATCTCCAATTCGAAACTCGATTATAGCACGCCGTTTCTCACACACTGACTTAGTTACGTTACAAACTGCCCTGTTACACGCCACAATTCGGAACCCTCAACGGATGAGGGCTGCGAATATGTAGACACGAAGAATGAAGTTGTAGAATGTTAATAACCCTTGTTTTATTTAAAAATCTTTCAGAGTTTTCACACAAAAAACTCGGAGGCGTTACTTTTCAGCACGCCCTCGCAAAAGTATTTATTGTTTATTTTGTGATAACGGGATAAGATTACAATCAAAAGACTTCAGTGCAAGAAAGGATTTGGGAAACGGCACTCAGAAACGTCCGTTTGTTGACGGGCCAGGTCTCCTGAGTGCGTAGTATTAATTTGTCCACTTATGGCAGACGTTAGAGAGCAAGTGCTTTTAGATGATTTGTACAATCTTCTAAGTGACTCAGAACCATGGTATTCAGTGGACGCAACTGCACCCAAATGCTAGAAAGTTTGTCTTCGTAACTACCTTGCTTGACATTTTCCCAGTAATGCAAGTAAATTTATATTTATATGTTCAGAAACTCCGATCTCTGCCGTATTCCTACAATGAAAGGACTCGTTGGCGACACATGAGAATTTGTACTAAGGCCGAGATTCGAACTCAGGTCTCCTGTTTACTAGGCAGATATATTAACCACCTACGTCATCTTGGCATAGTGGTTAGAGAAAAGTTCACGGACTGCCCAAGCACGCCTCCCACGTCAACCCAAATTCCCGTTTCTCACACACTATCAAAGTTGCGTCTCCTGGCGCTTTTTTCTCTGCTTGATCGCCGCACCAAGCGTAGTCCCGCACGAGATCCGGCAAAGAGTGCTCTATACTGAATGATTATATTAGCCTTCCTGGCGTGTCTATATACATACAAGTGGTGTCTGTTTTCACGGACATGTCAGAAGTAACAAACACCAATTCTTTGTTTGATCCCACGGACGTCTGTTGTAAAAGAAGAAATTTCGTTTTCTGCCGCATTCGGGCAATGAGAAAATTCCTTGGCGACAAATGCAAATTTGTACGAAGGCCGAGATTCGAACGTGAGTCTCCTGTTTATTAGGCAGATGCGTTAACCATATGTGTCACCTTGGCACAGTAGTTAGACGCACAGACTACCCAAGCACGCCTTCACCATTTCCAGATTCCCATTTGTTACACACTACCAACGTTGTGTCCCCTAGCCCTTTTTCCTCTGTATGCTCGTCGCATCACACGGAATCCTTCACGAGGTCGGAAGAAGTGTGAACTACACTGAATGGTCATCTTAGCCTTCATGGCGCATAAAAAACTGTGGGAGAAGTGTCTTTTCTTCCCGGCATAATATATGTTATCAGGTCGTATTAGTTAGTTTCATACAGTGTTAACGCCGTAGTGTTTAGAATGTATGCTGATGGAAACTGTAAGTCTCACTCCTTGAAACCCTCGTGCGGACGCTATGAAACTGAAATTCTAGAATTTCCATGCCAACGGGATATTTTGATTAAAATTTGACCCTTGTGAGAGCTTATTTTCAATACTTTGTAACCTCCCCACAAAAATGAAAAAGATAATATTTTAAATGAGAATAGACATAGAGCTAAGTGTAACCTCCTAGCAATTAAATTTAATGACAATGACAATTAAATAAAAATTAGCAATCTGACCCAGGTATAAGCTGCCCACAAAAATGCAAGTCAATTCAATAAAAAAATGAAATCTCAGTGACAATGAAAACGCAAATAGACCGAAATGTCGATCTTAGGCCCTGTTCACTAATTAAACTGTAATTCTTACCTTGGTAAAAGTGCATTGCTCTTATTTTTCGCCATAGCTTGGAGGAAATTCATTCCAAAAATTTTGAATTTAAGGGAAACTTTTCTTTAAGGAATAGCAAGGGAAATATTTCTTTCTTTAAAGGATTCTTTGTTAAAAAATTGCTTTGAAAACAAAATTATTATTGGGGCGATTCTTGGACAAATTAGTTACAGTTAATTTACATCATTAGCTGAGCGTAATGCTACTTCATTACCTTATTTAAAAAATAATATACCTCGTCCTGAATCTTGACCAGAGTGCCATGTCGACGCCCGCCGACTCCTCACACACAACTGAACTCTCTCGCAACTAGACCGCAACTGCACTCTCTCGTAACTCAACTGCAACAGCACTGAACTCTCCCATTGCTAACTCGCAACTGAACTACATGCTCTCTGGTCAGAGATTCTGTGGCTCGCCATCGCTGCCTATGAAACGTACGCGTTTCATAACCCTCCACTGGGAGGGGGGGGGGGGGGGGGGGGCAAGAATTTGGCAGCGATGGTGAGTCATTTGGACTTTCCAAGCGCGGCAAAATTTTTTCTTTAATTGATCAACTTTTACAATTTACAGAATATTCGGATGTAGTACATGAATTAAATGTGGTGCACATGCAGCGAGTACAAAATATATCAGACAAAGACAAAATGAGTACAAAACATATTAGCAAATCAGAAAAATGTGTATACTAATTATTTGATAGATAACAAAGTTCACACGCACTGAAAAAATTCTTTAGCATTTTCAGAACAAATAAACAGAACGGCAAAAAATCATGTTGACAAGTGACATGAGTGCACATGCACTGTAGTTTAGAACATATCTTCAAATCGAAAAAAATGTATAGGTCATGAATACAAATCATGTTAGCAAAAAATGTTTTTTTTACTATGTTACCAGAATTAGGATAGGAAAGGGAAGGATTGCATCATGGTTGTAGCACTTAGATTGCACGCAGCTGCACTGAAAGTCCATATCTTTCCACAGAAGTACAACACCAAGTGAGATAATTCGTAGTTCTTTTCCCATAAGTGTTTATCAGCGTAGCCAAGACACTGAAATGTCGTAGTAATATTCCATGTTATCATTTTGGCAGTACATCAGGTACACCAAACAGTGGGACCATAATAACGTCTTCATCGCTCACAGTGGTGGACAGCATGTCGTGTCAACACCACGCTCTTACAAGGCACACCAACGTAGAATTAGTGCAAAAACCAAATATAGTGCTCCATGATCATGAGAATGGATAAGACAAATGGATATTACAGTAATTCCAGGTAGTTAGGTCAGAAGGTGAAGGACATTAAGTCACAGACTAGTCTTGATTAGCAATTACATTAGTAGTTTGCGGCATTCATAGCCCAGTTATTGAACATTTCTGTACCATGTATTTAGTATTACATAATAATGTTCATAAAATTAAATTATTGGCATCATGGGTAATCGTATTACAATAAACAGTGGCAGTCCTTGCCCAGTTACAAAGCATATTTAGTATGACAGAATAATGTTCATCAGAAGTCATCATTGAAAAGGAGAGTCAATTATTGACCTAGCATTAACATACTTCATTGAGTTATACAAATTATTGGCACTCATTGGCCAGTTACCAAAACATGAAAAGTCATCATTGAGAACAGGAGCTAATTAATGGCATAATTAATAACATAATTGATTTAGTTACATTAATTATTGGCACTCAGTGGCCAGTTACCAAAACATGAAAAGTCATAATTGAAAACAGGAGCTAATTAATGGCATAATTAATAACGTAATTCATTTAGTTACATTGATGATTGGCACTCAGTGGCCAGTTACCAAAACATGAAAATTCATAATTCATTTAGTTATATTAATTATTGGCACTCAGTGGCCAGCAAGTATTGAATAGTATAAAACATTGTTCATCATTCAGTATTATTCAGAATTCTCTCAAATGAGTAGCATTATTTGAAACTGGTGATACACACCTTTTTTCCTTTTTTTTGTATCATTAAGAAGTCATTATTAAAAATCAGTTAATTACAGTCATAGCATTAATAATCATGGGCATTATAAGTAGTCTCATTACAATAAACAGTGGCAGTTATTAGCCAGTTACAAAGCATTATTTTATATTTTTTTATATCATTAAGAAGTCATTACTGAAGTGACATACTATTCAGAGCTGATCAGTATTATTCAGAATTCTCTTAAACTAGTAGCCTTATTTGGGACAGGTAATACAATTTTTTTGTCTTTTTTTTGTTGTTTTTTTTGTTAGTTAGCAATGCATTGCGTTGGGATCGATAATTAATTGCTGAGGCATAACAATATTTGCTTTTGACCTATTGCTGCAAATGAGGATAGGTAACGTCATTCGTCATGAGTCAACTGTAGCAAGGTTATGTAACAAGGCAGTATATGTGATCACATTTATAAATGATAGACACAAATGGGTAAAATAAAAATGCAAGTACTAGAACAGGTATAATAAGTAACAGGTTTAGTAAGTATCATGAAAAGTTTCTCCTGAAAAGAATACAAAATGGATTATTGAGCTGAAAGAAGAAACGCAGACTATGCTGAAAAGTAGTGAACTTCGAATTAACAGGTAGTGAAATGTGTATAAAAAATGTGTTCCATAGCTGTCCTTTCCAAAACCTTCAGTCATCCTACTATGCAATATAACACCTGCTGTCAAAGCAAACTGCAACAAATACTTAAATAACTACATAGCATAAATACATAAACTTCAACATCATCCTCATCTGTAAAGAAAAAAACTTCATTATCCATATTATTCTTCATCATTATTCATCAGCATTCATTATCATCTGCAAAAAATCACTTCATTACTCATTATACAACTATTCCTTATCTCTATCATATTTCATCACTTAAAACTAAGATGTGTAGTTCTGTCTGACAGCCTGCATCAATCGCCTTGTATTCTGAAAGAAAAAATTAGTTAAGACTGCTATTCTACGATGTGTATATTATATTCTTGTTAATGCTTGTTAATTCTGATCCATTTACTCTTCCTCATAAGGTTTTTGTATCTTCTTTCGTCTATTCCGTAGTTGAAATTCCCATTTCTGTTTAATTTATTTCCTTTACGCATTATTTCTTTCTGAAATTGATGAACAAAGATTAATCCCTTGCATTTAAATCATATACTCACTAAATAATGACTGGTTAATGGTGACACAATTAAGCATACAGCATAACATGATAGAAAACGTAATATGTCAAAAGCATAGACAGAGTTCAAAGGCAAAAAGTGTACACAGAATATCACAATGCAGCAGCAAAAAAAAAAGAAAAATATAAAATAGTCACGATGTTGAGATATCATAGGGCAAAAAATGTCAAAGTCAACTGGTGTTTGCTATATCTTAGCTATTTCGTAATGTATAGCAACAAAACAGGAAAACAATCATACACACAAAAAAAATGGAAAATGTGCACGGTCTGATGTGTAACAACAAGTAAAGCGACCTGCTAACCTTACCTTGCCGGGCACTTGCCAAGAAAAAATACGATAATCATCAATAATTAGTCATGTGAATATAATTGCAGAAATGTTTATAAAAATTAGCAAATAGCATTACAGTGTGATAAATCGTAAAGTATGTTCACTCAATAAAGGGTTTTATGTTGGATAAGTGGTGGTTTCCTTTCGATTTTCTGGTTCTCAAAGATTCGACGTGTACAACATTGGGGTGAGGAAAGCTGCGAATCCGATATGGACCTGCGTATAGAAGTTCAAATTTACTGCACTTACCTTTTATTTTGCTGGATAAATAGTGTGTTCGTACTAATATCTTCTGTCCAATGTGAAAGTCTCGGAGCGTACAAACCTGTTTTTGCTGTCTTCTCCGGTGCTCTGCGGCACGTTTGATGTTGTTCAGCGCAATGTCAATTATTTCGTGGTGTTTTAGTCGACGACAGGTAGGGAAGTTTACTAATTCTTTAATTTTGTTTGGTGGTTCAACGTTTTTCAGTATAACAGACGGAGATAGCATAGTGGATTCATTTGGAATGGAATTAATTACATCTTGGAATGAGTGTATGTGTGTGTCCCAATCAATATGTCTTTTGTGGCAGTATATTCTACACAGTTTACCAATTTCTTTCATTAATCGTTCACAGGGGTTCGAAGAAGCATGGTACTTGGATATATAGATCGGAGAAATGTTTCTAGCTCGTAACATGTGTGTCCATATAGCAGAACGAAATTGTGATCCATTATCGGAAACTACTCTCATCACATGCCCTACATGAAATAGAAAATGTTTTACAAATGCTTTCGAAACAGTTTTAGCAGTAGCTTTGCGCAACGGAGTGAAAGTAACAAATTTTGAAGTGAGTTCAACAGCGACAAAGATGTAGCAATAACCTCTATTAGTTCTCGGAATTGGACCAAAAATGTCTACTGCGGCCATATGTCTTAATTTAATAGGTATAATGGGATATAATGGAGGAATATGTGAAGTGGTGTCTGACTTAGCTTTCTGGCAAATTTTACATGACGCTAAAACTCGTCGTATACGTTTTTCCATATTGGCAAAATAAAAGTTCTGTCTCAGTATAAGAAAACATTTTCTGGCTCCGTAATGTGCGTAGCTTAAATGAGTGTGCCAGATTAATTTGTTAACCAGTTCGTCAGGAATGCATAATAACCAATTGTTGCTGTCAGGATGAAAGCGGCGAAACAGAATGTCATTGCGTACTGTGTAATGGTTTCTAATCGTAACATTATTCCTATCTTGCCAAAGGTGTTTAATTTCTTTCCACACGTTGTCTTTACTTTGTTCTTTTGCTATATCCTGTAATGACGACGAAATAAAATTTTCAAATGCAACTTGCTGAATGTACATAACGCTGAAATTTGCTTTGCAGAAGTTGGTTGCGATGTCATGCTGATTGTTGCTGAGAGAACGAGAAAGTGCGTCTGCTATAACATTTTGTGGGCCGGGAATGTGAACTACCGTAAAATTAAATTCCTGTAAATAAAGTTTCCATCTGCTTAATCTGTCGTGAGTGAATTTTGCGGAAAGTAAAAACTGTATCGCTCTGTGGTCTGTGTATACGGTGGCATGTCTGCCATAAAGAAAATGCCGAAATCTCGTAAAAGCCCAAACAACACACAACGTTTCCAGTTCTGTAACAGAATAATTTCGTTCGGCAGGTGACAGAATGCGATGTTTTTAATTACTGTAGAGCCATCTTCTTCAATTTCCTGAAAAATGTGTACGCCTAAAGCGGTGTTAGAACTGTCGGTGGCAATGGAAAAATTTCTGGTAAGATCTGGGTGCGATAAAAGTGGAGCATTCAACAAAGCATGTTTCAGGTTCACAAATTCAGAATGTGCTTGCTTATCCCAAGACCAAATACTGTTTTTACCTGTTAAATGACATAATCTAGGTGTGTCTAAAGCAGAATGATGAATAAATTTGCGAAAAAAGTTAATTAAGCCCAAAAAACTGCGTAGTTGCTTTTTTGTCGTAGGAACAGTAATATCACGTAGAGCTTGAAGTTTTTCCGGATCAGGCGCAATGCCTTCTGCTGAAATTACGTGTCCAAGAAATTTTATAGAAGTTTTGCCAAAATGCGATTTACCGAGATTAACTGTGAGTCCTTGTGCATGAAAAGTTTCCAACAGTTGTTCTAGAATCAGATTGTGTTCAGTCCAGTTAGCTTCTGCAATAAGAATGTCATTTACGTACGTCGTAATTCTGTCTTTAAGGTCTGTCGGAAGTATTGTGTTCAAACCGCGAATAAAAGCTGCAGAAGAAATAGTTAAACTGAATGGTAATTTGCAAAATTGATAACAGTCACCAAAACAGAGAAAAGCTGTATATTTTCTGCAATTCGGATGGAGCTGAATTTGCCAAAATCCCGATTTCAAATCTAGTGTGGAATAAATAGCTGTACCGTGAAATTTTTGTAGAAGTTCCTCTAATGTCTGTGGTCGATCTGTTTCATTAATAATAATGTCATTAATGTGACGTGAATCAAGTACGAGGCGAAGTGAGCCATCTTTTTACTTAACAATATGTAGCGGGTTTATGTACGGACTAACTGCTGGTTCTATAATTCCTTGGTCGAGCATATCCTGCAATTCTTTTTTAACTTGTTCTCTATAAATATACGGAATAGGATAATGCTTAGCTTTAAATGTGTCGTGCTGTTTGACTTGAAATTCATACTTAAATCCGGACATAGTACCAGGAATGTTGTCGAAAACTGGAGCTTGCTGTAAAAGAATTTTATGTAGTTGCGTGCGTTCGTCGTCTGTATTTGCACTGCTTTGTTTAACTTTATCGGAAATCATCTGCATTACGTCGTAGTCAGCTTCGTCTGTAGTATTATAGTTATGTACGTACGTATCCGTGGACAATGTGGAATTATAGTCTATGTTACGCGTTGCGGAAATGACCTCTGTGCGGTTAATTGTTTGTTCTTCTGCAGATAGTGAATGCTGAAATTCTAAAGCCAATTGCACATTTTCATCCTTCAACATTAAATAGGAATTCTGAAAATCAATAATTGCGTCGTGTTGTACCAGAAAATTATTACCTAAAATAACGTCTGTTGTCAATAAAGGAACAATCCAAAAATTTGAGTGAAATGTGTGACCTGCAATACAAAATGATAAATGTGTCTGTAATTTAACGTCTACTCCTTTACTCGATACTGCTCCTTTCACTTTCGTTTTGCCTAATGGTAATGTGGGATATGTATTCTCTTTGTTACACTCGTTAAAAGTTTCTTCATTTGTTACTGATATAGGTGATCCAGAATCAATTACTGCTGAAAATTTCGATGAACCAATTTTAATTTCGATGACAGGGTGTGAAATAGTTTTCTGAACAACTGGTCTTTCCTGTAAAAGAGTGTCTCGTATGTCGTCAAAAGTAATAACATTTTCGTGAATAACATTCTGTGTGTCTAAAGTTGTGCTTGTGTTACTGGAAGATGCGACCTGTACTGTATCTGGTCAAATTCTATCTGATGTGTTATTGTTATCAGGAGGATGCTGTGGCATTTCTACTATTTGAACAGTTCTATTACTTCTTCCAGACGTGTTACGCTCTGGATGATACCTACTGTCGGGTTCATTCATGAGAATATGTTCTTGCGGATGATTTTGCTGTTGGTAAGATCGACTGTTATTATACACTCCTGGAAATTGAAATAAGAACACCGTGAATTCATTGTCCCAGGAAGGGGAAACTTTATTGACACATTCCTGGGGTCAGATACATCACATGATCACACTGACAGAACCACAGGCACATAGACACAGGCAACAGAGCATGCACAATGTCGGCACTAGTGCAGTGTATATCCACCTTTCGCAGCAATGCAGGCTGCTATTCTCCCATGGAGACGATCGTAGAGATGCTGGATGTAGTCCTGTGGAACGGCTTGCCATGCCATTTCCACCTGGCGCCTCAGTTGGACCAGCGTACGTGCTGGACGTGCAGGCCGCGTGAGACGACGCTTCATCCAGTCCCAAACATGCTCAATGGGGGACAGATCCGGAGATCTTGCTGGCCAGGGTAGTTGACTTGCACCTTCTAGAGCACGTTGGGTGGCACGGGATACATGCGGACGTGCATTGTCCTGTTGGAACAGCAAGTTCCCTTGCCGGTCTAGGAATGGTAGAACGATGGGTTCGATGACGGTTTGGATGTACCGTGCACTATTCAGTGTCCCCTCGACGATCACCAGTGGTGTACGACCAGTGTAGGAGATCGCTCCCCACACCATGATGCCGGGTGTTGGCCCTGTGTGCCTCGGTCGTATGCAGTCCTGATTGTGGCGCTCACCTGCACGGCGCCAAACACGCATACGACCATCATTGGCACCAAGGCAGAAGCGACTCTCATCGCTGAAGACGACACGTCTCCATTCGTCCCTCCATTCACGCCTGTCGCGACACCACTGGAGGCGGGCTGCACGATGTTGGGGCGTGAGCGGAAGACGGCCTAACGGTGTGCGGGACCGTAGCCCAGCTTCATGGAGACGGTTGCGAATGGTCCTCGCCGATACCCCAGGAGCAACAGTGTCCCTAATTTGCTGGGAAGTGGCGGTGCGGTCCCCTACGGCACTGCGTAGGATCCTACGGTCTTGGCGTGCATCCGTGCGTCGCTGCGGTCCGGTCCCAGGTCGACGGGCACGTGCACCTTCCGCCGACCACTGGTGACAACATCGATGTACTGTGGAGACCTCACGCCTCACGTGTTGAGCAATTCGGCGGTACGTCCACCCGGCCTCCCGCATGCCCACTATACGCCCTCGCTCGAAGTCCGTCAACTGCATATACGGTTCACGTCCACGCTGTCGCGGCATGCTACCAGTGTTAAAGACTGCGATGGAGCTCCGTATGCCACGGCAAACTGGCTGACACTGACGGCGGCGGTGCACAAATGCTGCGCAACTAGCGCCATTCGACGGCCAACACCGCGGTTCCTGGTGTGTCCGCTGTGCCGTGCGTGTGATCATTGCTTGTACAGCCCTCTCGCAGTGTCCGGAGCAAGTATGGTGGGTCTGCCACACCGGTGTCAATGTGTTCTTTTTTCCATTTCCAGGAGTGTATGTACGCTGATAAATGTGCTCATCATTTTTACGTCTGTCGTGATAGTCATTCCTATACGGTGCATTGCGATAGGAATTGAAATACTGCGTTTTCTGTACGTAGTTGTTCCTTTGCTGCCGTGCGTTACTATTTGTTGGATCTGGGACTATTCGTGCATGCGGCGAAACATTAAAGTTAGGTTGACTTTGTGCATTACATTGTTGGTTATGTATTCCAACCGGCTGACTTTCATGCTGTTGTGGTGGAAAACGTCTATTGTTATCAAAATGTGATTCCTGTTGCTCAAAATTTTGACGATATTGATAATTAGAATTTTGTCTGTTATTAAAGTTTTGGTGGTTGTCATTCCTAAAGCGTCTGTTACCTTTCCTATTAAAATTACGTGTCTGATCATAATTGCTGTACGTCTGTTGGCCTTGGTTGTTATATGAAAAATTTTTGTTTACGAAAGAATAATCTGATTGCTGCACTTCTAAAAGCTGCAGCAGATCCCTGAATGCCGAAATATTTTCTTTTTGCTGACCTGTTAGAAGTGACACTCTTAATGACCTTGGTAATTTAGAAATGCATAATTGTATCAGTGCAGATTCACTGTAGGGTTCACTCAAATACTGATTTTGCTGGACCATGTGCTCAAAAAATTGCGTGACAGTGGAAAAATTGGAGTTCTCATAATTTGGTAAACTAATTAATTGATCTTTAATTCCACGCTGTGTCGTCTTCGACCAATACGCTGACAGAAAAGCATTCTGAAATTCCTCTACTGAATAGCATTGCCTCGCGATCGGTCTCATACGAGTTGCCGGCTCGCCTTCCAAAAAACTGCAAATAAATTCAAGTTTGTGCGTAACGGGCCAAGTCGGTGGAAAGGCAAAGCTAAATTGTTGTATCCAATGTGGACTACTCAAGACGATGTCGTTATCAGGAGAAAGAAAACTGGCGTTCTACGGATCGGAGCGTGGAATGTCAGATCCCTTAATCGGGCAGGCAGGTTAGAAAATTTAAAAAGGGAAATGGATAGGTTGAAGTTAGATATAGTGGGAATTAGTGAAGTTCGGTGGCAGGAGGAACAAGACTTCTGGTCAGGTGACTACAGGGTTATAAACACAAAATCAAATAGGGGTAATGCAGGAGTAGGTTTAATAATGAATAGGAAAATAGGAATGCGAGTAAGCTACTACAAACAGCATAGTGAACGCATTATTGTGGCCAAGATAGATACGAAGCCCACACCTACTACAGTAGTACAAGTTTATATGCCAACTAGCTCTGCAGATGACGAAGAAATTGAAGAAATGTATGATGAAATAAAAGAAATTATTCAGATTGTGAAGGGAGACGAAAATTTAATAGTCATGGGTGACTGGAATTCGAGTGTAGGAAAAGGGAGAGAAGGAAACATAGTAGGTGAATATGGATTGGGGGACAGAAATGAAAGAGGAAGCCGCCTGGTAGAATTTTGCACAGAGCACAACATAATCATAACTAACACTTGGTTTAAGAATCATGAAAGAAGGTTGTATACATGGAAGAACCCTGGAGACACTAAAAGGTATCAGATAGATTATATAATGGTAAGACAGAGATTTAGGAACCAGGTTTTAAATTGTAAGATATTTCCAGGGGCAGATATGGACTCTGACCACAATCTATTGGTTATGACCTGTAGATTAAAACTGAAGAAACTGCAAAAAGGTGGGAATTTAAGAAGATGGGACCTGGATAAACTGAAAGAACCAGAGATTGTACAGAGATTCAGGGAGAGCATAAGGGAGCAATTGACAGGAATGGGGGAAATAATTACAGTAGAAGAAGAATGGGTAGCTTTGAGGGATGAAGTAGTGAAGGCAGCAGACGATCAAGTAGGTAAAAAGACGAGGGCTAGTAGAAATCCTTGGGTAACAGAAGAAATATTGAATTTAATTGATGAAAGGAGAAAATATAAAAATGCAGTAAGTGAAACAGGCAAAAAGGAATACAAACGTCTCAAAAATGAGATCGACAGGAAGTGCAAAATGGCTAAGCAGGGATGGCTAGAGGACAAATGTAAGGATGTAGAGGCCTATCTCACTAGGGGTAAGATTGATACCGCCTACAGGAAAATTAAAGAGACCTTTGGAGATAAGAGAACGACTTGTATGAATATCAAGAGCTCAGATGGAAACCCAGTTCTAAGCAAAGAAGGGAAAGCAGAAAGGTGGAAGGAGTATATAGAGGGTCTATACAAGGGCGATGTACTTGAGGACAATATTATGGAAATGGAAGAGGATGTAGATGAAGATGAAATGGGAGATATGATACTGCGTGAAGAGTTTGACAGAGCACTGAAAGACCTGAGTCGAAACAAGACCCCGGAGTAGACAATATTCCATTGGAACTACTGACGGCCGTGGGAGAGCCAGTCCTGACAAAACTCTACCATCTGGTGAGCAAGATGTATGAAACAGGCGAAATACCCTCAGACTTCAAGAAGAATATAATAATTCCAATCCCAAAGAAAGCAGGTGTTGACAGATGTGAAAATTACCGAACTATCAGCTTAATAAGTCACAGCTGCAAAATACTAACACGAATTCTTTACAGACGAATGGAAAAACTAGTAGAAGCCAACCTCGGGGAAGATCAGTTTGGATTCCGTAGAAACACTGGAACACATGAGGCAATACTGACCTTACGACTTATCTTAGAAGAAAGATTAAGGAAAGGCAAACCTACGTTTCTAGCATTTGTAGACTTAGAGAAAGCTTTTGACAATGTTGACTGGAATACTCTCTTTCAAATTCTAAAGGTGGCAGGGAGCGAAAGGCTATTTACAATTTGTACAGAAACCAGATGGCAGATATAGGAGTCGAGGGACATGAAAGGGAAGCAGTGGTTGGGAAGGGAGTAAGACAGGGTTGTAGCCTCTCCCCGATGTTGCTCAATCTGTATATTGAGCAAGCAGTAAAGGAAACAAAAGAAAAATTCGGAGTAGGTATTAAAATTCAGGGAGAAGAAATAAAAACTTTGAGGTTCGCCGATGACATTGTAATTCTGTCAGAGACAGCAAAGGACTTGGAAGAGCAGTTGAATGGAATGGACAGTGTCTTGAAAGGAGGATATAAGATGAACATCAACAAAAGCAAAACAAGGATAATGGAATGTAGTCGAATTAAGTCGGGTGATGCTGAGGGAATTAGATTAGGAAATGAGACACTGAAAGTAGTAAAGGAGTTTTGCTATTTGCGGAGCAAAATAACTGATGATGGCCGAAGTAGAGAGGATATAAAATGTAAGCTGGCAATGGCAAGGAAAGCGTTTCTGAAGAAGAGAAATTTGTTAACATCCAGTATTGATTAAAGTGTCAGGAAGTCATTTCTGAAAGTATTCGTATGGAGTGTAGCCATGTATGGAAGTGAAACATGGACGATAAATAGTTTAGACAAGAAGAGAATAGAAGCTTTCGAATTGTGGTGCTACAGAAGAATGCTGAAGATTAGATGGGTAGATCACATAACTAATGAGGAAGTGTTGAATAGGATTGGGGAGAAGAGAAGTTTGTGGCACAACTTGACCAGAAGAAGGGATCGGTTGGTAGGACATGTTCTGAGGCATCAAGGGATCACCAATTTAGTATTGGAGGGCAGTGTGGAGGGTAAAAATCGTAGAGGGAGACCAAGAGATGAATACACTAAGCAGATTCAGAAGGATGTAGGTTGCAGTAGGTACTGGGAGATGAAAAAGCTTGCACAGGATAGAGTAGCATGGAGAGCTGCATCAAACCAGTCTCAGGACTGAAGACCACAACAACAACAACAACACATGTAGCGGATGAATCTGTGTTCTGTCATTTTTAAACACTTTAAACTTTCTCACTGACAGAAAATATTTGTAATCGAAATTATCGTCTCTGTATGATGGAACAGGATCAGGATTGTAAGAAAATCTGTTGAACTGTGGTTGTTCGGAATCTAAGTCCCGTACTCTCCGTAGATCACCCAAACTACACGCGCCGCGCGAGTCTGACAAATGTTCGCAAAGTGGCGTCTGCTGTGATGTGTTATTAACTGAAGTATTTTTTATCTCTGTTACTTCTTGCTGTAAATTTGACAACTTTCTACGCAACGTGTTATTAGACGAATCGATCTCATTAATTGTCTGCTGTAAAATTTGAAATTCAGAAGTTTGGTTAAATGAAACCGGTGAAGTATCGTCTGATTTGCTGTCATTATTACTTTCAATAGCATCAATACGACTGGCCAATTCATCATATTTTTCAGTCAGTATTTTTGCCTGATCATCGGTTTTAGAATCGGAGGCATTAATCTGTTTTTGCAACTTACGTGTAGTTTCGTTCAGTTTTTTAACGTCAGCTTTGACGACATCGGAATCCTGTGTTAGTTCTAATTGTTCGAGTCTGTCGGTCACTGTTTGAAAATCTGTTGTGTATGTGTCTGTTTTCGATTTAAGATCAGAAATTTCATCACGTAATTCCGCGTTCAACTGTTCGATGGTATTAATTTTGTCCGACACTGTGGCAATATTGTTGTCTACATATGTTTTTGCCTTTGCAAGCATTTTACGTTTGTCTTCTTGTCTCTGTGCAGTGATTGTTTCCATGACTTGACGTTTTACTTTATTTTCATCCTGAATAAATCTGCGGAAACGCGTATCACTGTTTTGTATGTGAAGACTAAGACGTTCGTTAATTTGAGAGTTCTGTTGGTCGAATTTCGCGTCAATCTTTTCATCCACTGTCCGCGAAAGTTCTGCTGTCATTGCTTTAAACTCGTCGCGTAATTGTGTAGCCTTTTCAGAGCATTGTTTAGCGACTCCGTTAATTTCGTCTCGAAGTGTTTCTGTTGTAGCTGTTTGCATTTCCCTTAATTCTTGCGCAACAGATCTAATTTCTTCGCTACTTTTTCTTGAACAAGCCTCAATTTCCTCGCGTAACTGTTCGTTAGTGTCATGACACTGCGCGGCAACGGCTCTAATTTGTTCACTAAGCTGCCTACAATTGTTGTCTAATTTTTCATTTAACTGTCTGGAATTGTTGTCTAATTTTTCATTTAACTGTTCGTTCTGTTCACTGAGTTGTTGTTTGAGATCTTCTTTAAGACTGTCTTGTTTTTCATTTAAGTGTTGTTTGAGATTTTCACTCTGTTGTTTGGACTCTTCCTTATTTTGTTTGGAATCGTTATCAAGTTTTTCAATACGTTCATTAATTCGTAGCAACAATGCCATGATTGGATCCTCTGTGACATTACCTACTCTATTATCTGTGCTGTTTGATTGCGTACCTGCAATTGTCGCGTTTTCTGTAACCATTTGGTTATTCTGAGATTTACAAAAAGGTTTGCCAGCCGAATGTACACTGTCGGTCACTATTTCGGAATTAAATGGATCCGTCGTACTTTCAGTACACTGTCCATTTTCATTAGAAAAATTTCTCTGTACGTTACTTGAATTTTCTAAACCGGGTGTGTTAAGCTGGGCAGCGCTCATTACAATAGGGCGCTCCACGTCATCAATTGTCGTCAAATCAACAGAGGAGACAATTGAGTTCGTTTGTTCATCAGTAAGATAAAAATCATCACGAGTGGTTGGAACGCACTGATTGTCAGTGAACGCAGCATTGTCATCATTACACTGCGTGTCACAATTACTATCGGTTACGTTGTTTAAGTCGGTAAATTCCTTCATAATACCTCGCGATACACTATTCATAGTCTTTCGCGGCATTTTTACAATAGTCACAATTATTCACAAAAGAAATAAGCACAATGCAAAAACAGCACACAAATACAACAGAGCAACGAATTGCCGATGATCTGAGGAAAGAAAGTCACAAAATTAGTAAAAGCGTTGCGCCAAAGGCTAATTATATTTAAACAAATAAGAGCAGATATCTGGCTACGTTTCAGAAGATTCTCAACGAAATACGATCCTGGACCGGGTGTCGAAAAGTGTAACCTCCCCACAAAAATGAAAAAGATAATATTTTAAATGAGAATAGACATAGATCTAAGTGTAACCTCCTAGCAATTAAATTTAATGACAATGACAATTAAATAAAAATTAGCAATCTGACCCAGGTATAAGCTGCCCACAAAAATGTTAAGTCAATTCAATAAAAAAATGAAATCTCAGTGACAATGAAAACGCAAATAGACCGAAATGTCGATCTTAGGCCCTGTTCACTAATTAAACTGTAATTCTTACCTTGGTAAAAGTGCATCTGCTCTTATTTTTTGCCATAGCTTGGAGGAAATTCATTCCAAAAATTTTGAATTTAAGGGAAACTTTTCTTTAAGGAATAGCAAGGGAAATATTTCTTTCTTTAAAGGATTCTTTGTTAAAAAATTGCTTTGAAAACAAAATTATTTTTGGGGCGATTCTTGGACAAATTAGTTACAGTTAATTTACATCATTAGCTGAGCGCAATGCTGCTTCATTACCTTATTTAAAAAATAATATACCTCGTCCTGAATCTTGACCAGAGTGCCATGTCGACGCCCGCCGACTCCTCACACACAACTGAACTCTCTCGCATCTAGACCGCAACTGCACTCTCTCGTAACTCAACTGCAACAGCACTGAACTCTCCCATTGCTACCTCGCAACTGAACTACATGCTCTCTGGTCAGAGATTCTGTGGCTCGCCATCGCTGCCTATGAAACGTACGCGCTTCAACTTTCAATACATAAAAAGCGTTCTTACAGATGAAGAACGTCTAAGTATATGGTGTTTATTCTATGTGTCTAACGTTACTGGAACTGTCGTCCAGACGCCATGCACATGCAGCTTATCTTCCTCTTTCGGACTTTGAGAAAGGTCGAATCACTGACGCTAGAGACACAGAAGCAGCATCATACCGACTGATTGCACAAATTGTTGGCTGCAACGCAATGACTGGAGAATGATTTATGACGAGAGGGGCTCAAGACGACAGAGTGACAGGCTCGGTTCCTTCCAGAAGAACTGCTCCAAGAGAAGATAGTAGGACTGGTCGACTGGCGGTGTCGAATAGACGAATGATAACAGCTGAAATTCAGGTAGAGCTTACTGGCGCCACCACGAACCGTCGGGAAGAGATTACTCGAAGTTGAAACCTCAATTTACCACGCGTCATTTACCGCTAACATCATACCACAGAAATCAAAGACTTCAGAAAACAAAGACTTGCATGGGGTACAACTAGGGCAACTGATTGGCTATGGTGGTGTTCAGCGAAGAGTATCGGTTCCGTGTTTAGTGGCCAAATCAATGCCGACGTGTCTTCAGCCGACCTGGTGAAAGGTCACAGAAAGCAGCGATTCTAGAGACCGGTACCTTTAAAGCTGCTGGGATCATTTGGTGGGGAGCTACTAGATATGACAATACGGCTGGTTTGGCAGTTATTGAAGGGAGGCTAAATTCACGCCGATATGTAGCAAGATGCTGTTGTCATAGCCTTCAAGGCCGGTATAACAAATATAGAATAATGCAAGATCTCACACTTCAGTTTACACGTCTAACACCTTGACTGACCTGAATGGTCTCCTGATTTGTTATCCATAGAACATGTCTAGGATGGCACTGGAAGACAGTTACTTTCAGCACCCTCCAGGCAGCAGTTTTCGTGAACTGACACGTCATGTGTTTCAGGCGCGGCAGTAAATTCATTCACATGAAATTTGAAGGCCATTTGCTTCCATACGGCAACGAATACAAGAATGCATTGATACCTGTGGGGTCCACACTTCATACTGATGTGTTGACGGGAATCAGTTTCGAATGGAATGATAATTTAATCGTTTAGTGCCCATTTTGTAATGAACACTCCACAAAGTTTGCTTCATGGCATAACATCTCCTTTTTCCTTCAGCGTAAAAATTTTGAAATTTGTGGTAAGGTCTTATGGGACCAATCTGTCGAGGTCATCGATCCCTAAGCTTACACACTACTTAAGCTAACTTACGCTAAGGACAACACACACACCCATGCCAGAGGGAGGCGCCTCAGACCGCTCGGCTATCCCGCGCGACTCCGTCAGTGTAGTACGAGGCGTGTTTTTTAAGTAAGTACCGTTCCGAAATTTAAAAAAGACGTGCTAAGATATCTCAATAATTTTATTTTGACGTGAAAGCCTGTACCTTAATCTACTTTTCTACATAATTTCCGTCTATATTGAGGCACTTATCATAACGTTGTACCAGTTTTTGAATACCCTCCTCACAAAAGTCTGCCGCCTGACTTGTTAACCACTGCATCACCACTGTTTTGACTTCGTCATCGTCTTGAAGACGCTGGCCGCCCAGGTGTTTCTTCAAGTGCAGTAACAGATGGTAGTCACTGGGCGCAAGATCGGGGCTGTACGGAGGATGATCTAGAGTTTCCCATCGAAAAGATGTGATGAGATCTTGGTCTGATTCGCCACATGCGGACGGGCATTATCTTGCAGCAAAACGATGCCCTTGCTCAACTTCCATGGATTCTGGTGTTACGTAGGCCACCCATGTTTCATCGCCCGTAACAATTTGGCTTAAGAAATCATCACTTTCGTTGTGGTACCGCTCAAGGAAAGTCAATGCACTGTCTAAACGTTTTGTGCACATCCGTCAACATTTTCGGTACCCAACATGCGCACAATTTTCGGTAATTCAAGTGCTCGGTCACAATGCCATACAAAACACTACGAGAAACATTAGGAAAGTCATCCCGCAAGGAGGAAATCGTAAAGCGTCTGTTTTCTCTCACCTTAGTGTCCACTTCCTGCATCAACCTTTCATTAACGACCGAAGGACGCCCACTCCGTTGTTCATCATGCACATTTGTGCGCCCATCTTTAAATGCTCTCACCCACTTTCTTACCATTCCATCACTCATAATGTTTTCTCCGCAAACTGCACAGGCCTTTAGCACTAAGAAATATTATAACAGCCCGTACTTCACAGTCGGCGGGACTCACGATTATCGGAGGCGTTTTAAACACACAGTACACAACGTAAACAAGGAAGAATCAGACTGTAATGGCGTCAGTGCGTAGATTAAGGTACAGGCTTTTATGTAAAAATAAAATATTGAGATATCTTAGCACTGGCAACATTTTTTCGATTGTGACACTTTCAAATTTGAATAGAATATTTGTTCCTAGCTACGTGACCATATTTTAGCGAGAAACAGTTTTTCATAATTGGAAAAACATGTTTTGGAGTAATTTTTGTAATATCAGAAAATGACTGCAGTGCACATAAAATGAATACTATCATTTCAAAATGGAAAAGCAAATTATTAAACTTCTTTTACAGGACTTGCCAGAGGCGAAATTCTGAAAAGGCTATCAAGGCACAACCACAGTCTAAGACAAACAGTTTCGAAACTCTGTAGGACAAAGAGTGCAACCTTATTACAACAGCTTAAGCGATGCTAGCGCTCCAAGCGGTTTCCATATAGCTTAGTCACTAAATGTGGTGATGAATTTTAGAGCACGAATAGTAAATTTTATTAAAGAAATATTCCATCTCCTAGTAATGTCAATCCACTAAAATGTCAGTGTAGTGTAACACAAATAGCTCACAGTAGCAGAGCCGTAATCGTATCGTCAAAAATCGTTTAAGACGGGAAATGAATTGCAACTGGATGTCTTTAAATTCTGATACAACCTTGTGTACATTGTTGTTGTTGTTGTTGTGGTCTTCAGTGCTGAGACTGGTTTGATGCAGCTCTCCACGCTACTCAATCCTGTGCAAGCTTCTTCATCTCCCAGTACGTACTGCAGGCTACATCCCTCTGAATCTGCTTAGTGTATTCATCTCTTGGTCTCCCTCTACGATTTTTACCCTCCACGCTGCCCTCAAATACTAAATTGGTGATCCCTTGATGCCTCAGAACATGTCCTACCAATCGATCCCTTCTTCTAGTCAAGTTGTGCCACAAACTTCTCTTCTCCCCAATCCTATTCAGTACCTCCTCATTAGTTGTGTGATCTACTCATCTAATCTTCAGCATTCTTCTGTAGCACCACATTTCGAAAGCTTCCATTCTCTTCTTGTCCAAACTCGTTATCGTCCATGTTTCACTTCCATACATGGCTACACTCCATACATATACTTTCAGAAACGACTTCCTGACACTTAAATCTATACTCGATGTTAACAAATTTCTCTTCTTCAGAAACGCTTTCTTGCCATTGCCAGTCTACATTTTATATCTTCTCTACTTCGACCATCATCAGTTATTTTGCTCCCCAAATAGCAAAACTCCTTTACTACTTTCAGTGTCTCATTTCCTAATCTAATTCCCTCAGCATCACCCGACTTAATTCGACTACATTCCATTATCCTCGTTTTGCATTTGTTGATGATCATCTTATATCCTCCTTTCAAGACACTGTCCATTCCGTTCAACTGCTCTTCCAAGTCCTTTGTTGTCTCTAACAGAATTACAATGTCATCGGCGAACCTCAAAGTTTTTATTTCTTCTCCATGGATTTTAATACCTACTCCGAATTTTTCTTTTGTTTCCTTTACTGCTTGCTCAATATACAGATTGAACAACATCGGGGAGAGGCTACAACCCTGTCTCACTCCCTTCCCAACCACTGCTTCCCTTTCATGTCCCTCGACTCTTATAACTGCCATCTGGTTTCTGTACAAATTGTAAATAGCCTTTCGCTCCCTGTATTTTACCCCTGCCACCTTCAGAATTTGAAAGAGAGTATTCCAGTCAACATTGTCAAAAGCTTTCCCTAAGTCTACAAATGCTAGAAACGTAGGTTTGCCTTTTCTTAATCTAGCATCTGAAATAAGTCGTAGGGTCAGTGTTGCCTCACGTGTTCCCATATTTCTACGGAATCCAAACTTATCTTCCCCAGTTTTTCCATTTGTCTGAAAAGAATTCGGGTTAGTATTTTCCAGCCGTGACTTATTTCACATCGGTCAACGCCTGCTTTCTTTGGGACTGGAATTACTATATTCTTCTTGAAGTCTTCTTCTGTGTCATACATTTTGCTCACCAGATGGTAGAGTTTTGTCAGGACTGGCTCTCCCGAGGCTGTCAGTAGTTCTGATGGAATGTTGTCTACTCCGGGGGCCTTGTTTCGACTCAGGTCTTTCAGCGCTCTATCAAACTCTTCACGCAGTATAATATCTCCCATTTCATCTTCATCTACATCCTCTTCCATTTCTATAACATTGCCCTCAAGTACATCGCCCTTGTATAGATCCTCTATATACTCCTTCCACCTTTCTGCTTTCCCTTCTTTGCTTACAACTGGGTTCCCATCTGAGCTCTTGATATTCATACAAGTCGTTCTCTTTTCTCCAAAGGTCTCTTTAATTTTCCTGTAGGCAGTATCTATCTTACCCCTAGTGAGATAAGCCTCTACATGCTTACATTTGTCCTCTAGCCATGCCTGCTTAGCCATTTTGCACTTCCTGTCGATCTCATTTTTGAGACGTTTGTATTCCTTTTTGCCTGCTTCATTTACTGCATTTTTATATTTTCTCCTTGCACCAATTAAATTCAGTATTTCTTCTGTCACCCAAGGATTTCTACTAGCCCTCGTCTTTTTACCTACTTGATCCTCTGCTGCCTTCACTACTTCCTCCCTCAAAGCTACCCATTCTTCTTCTACTGTATTTCTTTCCCCCATTTCTGTCAATTGTTCCCTTATGCTCTCCCTGAAACTCTGTACAACCTCTGGTTTAGTCAGTTTATCCAGGTCCCATCTCCTTAAATTCCCACCTTTTTGCAGTTTCTTCAGTTTTAATCTACAGTTCGTACCCAACAGATTGTGGTCAGAATCCACATCTGGAAATGTCTTGTAATTTAAAACCTGGTTCCTAAATCTCTGTCTTACCATTATATAATCTATCTGATACCTTTTAGTATCTCCGGGATTCTTCCATGTATACAACCTTTTATGATTCTTGAACCAAGTGTTAGCTATGATTAAGTTGTGCTCTGTGCAAAATTCCACCAGGCGGCTTCCTCTTTCATTTCTTACCCCCCAATCCATATTCATCTACTACGTTTCCTTCTCTCCTTTTTCCTACTACCGAATTCCAGTTACCCATGACTATTAAATTTTCGTCTCCCTTCACTATCTGAATAATTTCTTTTATTTCATCATACATTTCTTCAATTTCTTCGTCATCTGCAGAGCTAGTTGGCGTATAGACTTTTACTACTGTCGTAGGCGTGGGCTTCGTGTCTGTCTTGGCCACAACAATGCGTTGGCTGTGCTGTTTGTAGTAGCTTACCCGCATTCCTATTTTCCTATTCATTATTAAACCTACTCCTGCATTACCCCTATTTGATTTTGTATTTATAACCCTGTATTCACCTGACCAAAAGTCTTGTTCCTCCTGCCACCGAACTTCACTAATTCCTGCTATATCCGACTTTAACCTATCCATTTCCATTTTTAAATTTTCTGAACTACCAGCCCGATTAAGGGATCTGACATTCCACGCTCCGATCCGTAGAACGCCAGTTTTCTTTCTCCTGATAACGACGTCCTCCTGAGTAGTCCCCGCCCGGAGATCCGAATGGGGGACTATTTTACCTCCGGAATATTTTACCAAAGAGGACGCCATCATCATTTATCCGTACAGTAAAACTGCATGCCCTCGGGAAAAATTACGGCCGTAGTTTCCCCTTGCTTTCAGCCGTTCGCAGTACCAGCACAGCAAGGCCTTTTTGGTTAGTGTTACAAGGCCAGATCAGTCAATCATCCAGACTGTTGCCCCTGCAACTACTGAAAAGGCTGCTGCCCCTCTTCAGGAACCATACGTTTGTCTGGCCTCTCAACAGATACCACTCCGTTGTGGTTGCACCTACGGTACGGCTATCTGTATCGCCGAGACACGCAAGCCTCCCCACCAACGGCAAGGTCTATGGTTCATTATTATATTAAAATATATTTGCATATTGCATTAATATATTAAAAATTATCCCCAAAACTAGTTGATACCCTTCATAATATGCTATGTATGCTTCTGTAAAGATTGGAACACATGTAATTCGAAGTGCAGTTTTTTTATTTATTCATGTTTGAAGAAGTTTGAATGTCTTTAAAAAACTTTTCTTGATGTTCATGTTAATCCTTTCTGGTAATTTAGTCAGTAACACAATCTTCTGTTGTATTTCTTTAACGTCAGTGTAATTACAACGATCAAACTGTTTTTGTTTACATCATTTCAAGTATAACATGTATCCATATACATAATTTACTCAGTAACACAATCTTCTGTTGTATTTCTTTAACGTCAGCATAATTGCAAACGCTCAAACTGTTTTTGTTTACGTCATTTCAAGTATAAAATGTGTCCATATACATATACTTAATATGTATTTGGAATGTGCAACATTGTTCCTTCAATAAATGTTTTAAAAAAATACAACTGATCGTTTATATGCGTGCTTGTCACGTAGTTTCTGATGCTTTGGGCCGACTGTAGTTTGTTTCACTAGTTGTTAGCGGATTTCGGACTCATTTTAGTACATTCAACACTAGACACAATTTTTACATTCAGGAGATTATGTGATACTTTTTATAAACGCTTCTTCTTATAAACGCCCTTTTAGCTTTGTCCTTGCTTCTGTACCTTCCGTGTGCCTATCATGTTTATCTTTACTGCTTTCCAGGTTGAAAATACATATACCGCTTCAAGAATCTCTTTCCCAGATGTAACACTTAGTCCTCCATGATGTCCACCTGTTAGGCCTTCTTCTTATTTATGTGTCTTTCTTAAACTACAGCTACCACATGTTCCATTACAATTAGCACAAAACCAAACTCCCGTTCACTTTCGCCTACCACTGCTGAATCATCAGTTAACTGAATTGTGCTAACTTTCTGCACTTGATAAACTACAGTAGTCCTTTACCTCTCTCATTCGCTTTTAAAAGTACAAAAAAAATGGTTCAAATTGCTCTGAGCACTATGGGACTTAGCTTCTGAGGTCATCAGTCCCCTAGAACTTAGAATTACTTAAACCTAACTAACCTAACGACATCACACATATCCATGCCCGAGGCAGGATTCGAACCTGCGACCGTAGTGGTCGCGCGGTTCCAGATTGTAGCGCCCAGAACCGCTCGGCCACTCCGGCCGGCTTTCAAAGTACAAAATAAACATCAGCAGTGACAAGGAAATTTCTTGTGTTCTACCTTTCCTCCATTGGTTTTGACTTCTTATATGAATCTGTGAGAACATACTATTAAAAATCGCTTTGAAGAAAGGAAGTGAGTAAGTTATCCATCTTTCTTTGTTATCGGTACCACACTGTCTAAAAAAGGGAAAACATTTTATTTCATCCTACATTGTAAAACACCTTTCCATACCTACGAAATTAATATACATTTCAATGGTTTCCTCTGCAACTTCACACTGAGGTAAAACTGTTTCTGGAATGCCTCCTCCATCTTTCTGTACTAAAACTGAAATTTGTTAGACATTCTATATTATTATTGTCGCCCTCCTAACTGAGAATCCATTAAGAGCTCTCATAGCCAGATGTAGTTCTTTTGATGAATGGTTCAAATGGCTCTGAGCACTATGGGACTTAACATCTGTGGTCATCAGTCCCCTAGAACTTAGAACTACTTAAACCTAACTAACCTAAGGACATCACACACATCCATGCCCGAGGCAGGATTCGAACCTGCGACCGTAGCGGTCGCGCGGTTCAAGACTGTAGCGCCTAGAACCGCTCGGCCACTCCGGACGGCTGCAAAAACATACCCGTATGTAGGTCTATACTTTTTTGTGACGTTGAATTATGAAACTAAGCAGTTCCTACTGAAAAAGCTGTCGATGTTTATCTGCAATCGGGAAACGCCCAGACATTTTTATACAGCAGTAACATCATGAAATGTTTAAGATTTTACTATTCTCATTCTGAAGACACTTCGAGTGAGTGGAAATGTTAAACATTTTCTCGCATGCCAGAAAGTATAACTAGTCATCCTGAAATAAGCATGTTTTTATTCATAACATTACTGACTTCCCTCTCGGCATCATTTGGAAATGGAAACAAAGATATTTCTGGATTAGATGTGTGATTGGTGCTACAAGTTATAGCATCATAATAAGCTCCACAACATGAACAAATTTTTAACTTGGCTCTTCCTCTCCTAAATATATACACAACCGTTTCGCAGTATGTTATGTTTATACAGGTCAGACGCTTGGCGGCGCTGCAATAGCGAAGTTGCAGAAAATCTCTGGGAGTTTCTTGGCACGTATGTTAGACTCGGGTACAACGCTGTCTTCTACACCAAACGAGTATTATCGAGGGATGAGTTTCTTCGAGGCGAATAGGCGTACGTATGCGAGGCTTTTGATTTACCATTTAATTGGATCTCCCCTTCCGATCCAAATCCTGCAATAAGTACCACTGCCTACGTCACGTACTTCCACAGGAAAATGCAGGTGCTCCGTCTAGTTGTGTCCAACCGTAAGTACACAACAGAAACAGTGTATTATCTTTGTTGAACTTGAGGTACATTGTATTGTCCTCCGACACGCATTTGAGTGTGTCAATAAATTTTCGTATGGGTTTTTGAACTTTCGAATGGACGGCTAGTTTCATATGCTGGCAGTAAAGAAATGCGCTACGTAGGCAATAACAGAATGAATTAGTGCTTTGAGAAAGTTCGCTTCTTAATACAAATGCACTCCCAGTATGAACCACACATGTAGCTTGTCGGAACAAAAATGTATGTATATTGCCTGATATACAACAATACTACGGAGATAGACAATACAACCAGCTACGTAGCTATATTGTTGCAGTGATAATAGTAAGATCCTTATCGACTTTGTTTTAACGGTGAAGTGCTTCTCGGTAACTTCATAAAAATTAATTTCACTGTTTCATGAAAGCTGTTATCTCAATATTTTTGAGCAAAGATGTTAATGCTGGTACAGGCTAGAGCTTTGAAATTTGTTCTCAGTTAAATTCAAATTGTAATCAGCCTGCCTTAAATGTAACGACTTTCAAATAGTAAGCAAAACTGTTTAAGGTTAATTTCTCTGCTTCTATTGTCGAGTGAAGGCCGCAAGTAATCAACGTTTCTAACTTAAACGTAATGGTTGCCTGTGCGCCATTACGACGAACGAAAGACAATGTCCAAAAGAATCTCCATATCAGTTTTCTTATATTATTATCCTCTTAATTAACTCACATGAAGAGAAATGAAATTAAGGAACACACAATTACTTTGTGAAAACCACTTACATACATCGATCTCCACAAGAGAAGTACGTAGCTTTTCGCTTCCAGAATAGGAAAAAAGAGAATTAAGACCACTGTTCTTTAGCATCACAGACATAGTTCAGTGTCGCAGGTTTTATAGAATGTGTTCTCTCCGGGCTACTGCAATACATAGATAACACATAATAACATTTATTTTTCCGTACACTATTTGAACTAAATTTCAGCATTCAATCATTTTCTGCAATTTCAATGTTATTTGTTACTTTGGGTAATCGACGTTTTTCTTTCTCTTTAGTTCTTACACTTTGTTCATGGGACGGACTTTTAAAAGAATTTTTCCAATTCGTGTACACATTGTTTAAATGGCTCTTAGCACTATGGGACTTAACATCTAAAGGTATCAGTGCCCTAGACTTAGAACTAATTAAACCTAAGTAACCCAAGGACATCACACACATCCATGCCCGAGGCAGGATTCGAATCTGCAACCGTAGCAGCAGCGCGTTTCCGGACTGAAGCGCCTAAAACGCCTCGGCCACAGTGGCCGGCTCCTCTCAGTATTTCACTTTGTGTGCATCCTTTTAATCACCCTCCATAGCGTCACTAGAGTCTCAAATGGTCTGCAACAGAAATTCAAGGAGGCAGGTCTTAATGAAATAGTAATAAACAAATAAAAAGTGAACACATGATGTGTAGTGGGGCGATCACTCTGTTGTAGAAATAATTCAAAAGCCAAGATCGCTTAAATACTGTTTACTGGATGACCGGTTTCAACACACTAAAGGTGCCATCATCGGATCTGTGAAGATGTAAAATGACAGGTTTGAGGGAGGGCTTACATGAGTTACACTATATACATTACTATTAGTACAGTACCACATACCTGAATGTGGCTTAACATTTATAAACCATATGGATATAACGAGACATGAGGCAGACCAGCTGATATAAAATCATTGTCACAAAAATAAAACACGACTGCTCTCATGGTCATTCTTTTCCATCAGATATGTAAAACCGAAGTCACAAGATAAAACTACTTGGTACATGACCACTGCTCGACTGACAACGGTCGGCATGACACTGCCCTATTCTGCGCAGGTTTACCTGCTGCGATTCTAGTGGTTCATAACCGTCCGGCTGACCCAGCAGTGCACACACAGTCCCAGGCTATAACCACTCATTACTACTACAATGTCCTCAGCTCGTGGTCTTGCGGTAGAGTTTGCATTTCCCGCGATAGGGGCCCCGGGTTCGATTCCCAGCGGTTCAGGGATTTTTCCTGCCTCGAGATAACTGAGTGTTGTGTCGTCTTCTTCATCATCATCATTCATCCCTATTACGGTCGGAGGAAGGCAATGGCAAAACCACCTGCGCTAGAAGCTTGCCTAGTCGGCGGTGCGGGTCTCCCGCATCGTCCCCTACGCAATACAACTTTACTATTACTGCCAATCAAATACCCATGCACAGAACACTTTCGAATGCACTTACTGTGCATACTATACATGCTGTGCATACTATACATACTATGAAGTACGTCAATTACAGAGTAAAAGCATCTGAAGCAAAGGCATTATCCATATTAGCGTCATACAAAACTACATATTATAATTTACCCTTATTCATATACGGAAGTCAGGAATTTACATATAGTAAGCTATTCATAACACAACTTAGATACAATGTGACGAGTGATTAAAACCTATATGCTGGGCTTTACCTGTCTGGGCACTACGGTATTAGGTATTGTAAATGCTAAAAAAGTACTAACGTGCTACAAAAGGCTCTCACCATCTATACACTCATTATGAGTGTAGTACGGTCCGACTATGAAAACTTGCATAGGCACATGAAATTATGGGAGGCCAGGTCAAAACAGTTTTTAGCAGCACTCTGTAGGTGGTTTTCCGAGTATAACAGACACACAACACCAATCATAGTTTGTGAACAGGCCGCACAGGATCTCTAGAGCACCGCATCAAATATGTGAAAGAAATTGTTCCGCCGATTCTAACTGGTCGTTCAACAATTCGCATGGAAACCTCTTTCTGTTTTTGTAAATTTCGATGTTTTCCAAAACGTTGAGTTTGCTTCCTTTAGGTGCTTTATGCAAGATTTTCATACCTTATTGCATATCAGTAATTTTATGGTTAGAGTTCCGCAGGTGGTCACCCAAAGCGGACTTACTGTGGGCACTCGTGTGCTCACGATAGTTCGTAAAAAACGATCACCCCGTTTGCCCCACATAAAAGCCTTCACACCCGTCACATTGCAATCTGTATACTCCTGTGTTTCTACATTTATCGGTGCTGTCTTCAATCGTATGCCCCTGTGTTTCTACATTTATCGGTGCTGTCTTCAATCGTATGCCCAAGTTTCGAGCGCAAACTATTTTTCATGCTAAATGCCAGGACCACGCCGGACTTACGAAACTATCGGTCTATCTTGTCAGAAAACGGGCCTTGATATGTCATTGGAACGTACTTTTTACCCTTACTATTGTTAGATGGCCTTTCCTTCTTATCCCTGCTTTTTTTAAATTTTTGTATACAACCTCTCCACCATGGCCACATCATAACCATTGCTACTGGCTATAAGTTTGAGAACTTCTATCTCTTGCCTAACGCTGCTCCGACGCAACGGCAGCTTTAAGAGCCTATGTATCATTGAACAAAAATAGGACTTTTTATACTTAGATGGATGGTTGGATTGCGCATGAATAACAAGGTTGTAGCTACTGGTTTCCTGTAAATTCTAAACGTATGACGGCCGGCTGCATTAGTAATAGTGAGGTCAAAGTAGTTAATACTATTATTACTTTCAACTTCTACTGTACATATGATCTGCTTACGCATAGCATTCAGCGCATTTAAATAATCATTGAAGTCCTTTCTATCATCTATCACGTGGACTATAATGTCATCTACATATCTCTTGTAATAAACCGTTTTCTCTCTTAGCGCTATATTATCCCTGAATAACTTACTTTCCAGGCTGTTTATAAATATATCGGCCAGCGTAGTAGCTAGGCAATTGCCCATTGCTAAGCCGTCACGCTGACTGTAATACTTGTTATTAAACTGATAGCCGTTAAATGACAGCGACGTTTCTAATAGATCGACAAATTCCACAAGTCCGGCCTGGCTCAGCTTACAAAGCTTTATGAAATTATTCTTAACCACTTCAAAACACTCTTTAATTGGAATATTAGTATACAATTTTTTTATATCAAAACATGCCAGACATGAGCCCTCTGGTACTGTTACATCCGTAAGGAAACTTTGCCAACTCATATCTATTCTTTAAACTGTAAGAGGTTTCAAACACATATAGTTATTTCAACTTATTATTAAGATATTTGCTCAACTTGGCATTAGGAGCTTTCCTTCCATCCACAATCGGCCTAATGCTTTTTTCTACTTTGTGAGTCCTAACCTGGGCCCTAAAGTTACGTAATTCGACTGCCATCATTTTTAAATCACGCCTAGTTTTATCATCCAGCAAAAAATGTGACCGATCTATTGCTTTCCTAACTTCCGTGTTAAACTTATTAATTGGATTCTTAGTCATTTGCCTGATGTTGTTTTTGCGAAAAAAAATTTCTGGTTTGGAAACAGAGCTTCCCGAATGATTACTGTGGCCTTAGACTTATCTGCTGGGACCGCAATAGCGCGATTTTCTACCAATTTTTGATTCGTACAATGCAATGTATTACATTCTTTACTTACCTGAGTCCGGAATTTCGTACTATCTTCCAATATCTTAGCTACCTTGGTAGCTGCGGCCAATACTTCATTCTCTTTAAAACGTGCTACTTGTAACGCTATTCTCGTTTGAGCAATGACTTCGCTAACATGCTTAGAGCTACAATTTTGGGGAATACTGTATTGCAAAGCTTTGCTAAGCAACTCCTCTTCTTGTTGACTAAAAACGATATCTGTTAAATTCACTACTCGTTCTGCAAATTTTATATTAGGTATATTAGGTATTTAAGCGATATTGGCTTTTGAATTATTTATAAAATAAAAAGTAGTGATAGTTTGCTGTAAGCTTCTCTACAAGGCACGCCACGATTTAGCGTAAAGTTTTCTTTCATCCTTGGAATTTTGGTTACTGCATTGTTCGACTTTTTCCGAGATCTACATCCATTGACGTATAGTGGTTGCAGTTGGCGGATAACAGAAAGTCGTCTCCGTGTGTCTCTAAAGTCTTTATTGTTAATTTTTTGAATATTTAGAGACCTATAACTCAGTATTTTAAAACTGATTTTACATTTTACAGTTTTCATCATGCAATAACAAAAACATTTGCATTACACAAGCGAATATTGTATTCAGCAAAGAAAAGTCGAAGTTATAATAACGAATTAAAAAGAAAATTAACAAAATATAAACATCAAATTAGTTGAAGAAAACGGACATACAGGCTGTGGGAGAAGCTGTTCATATCAATTAGGTATTTCGGCGCCATTTCCTTGTCGCTGGGTTTTACGGCTCCTAGCCGCAACAGAAAGCTCCATTAGTTATCTTAGTTTTCATTCATTGCGGGATTTACGTTGCCCGCAACCCCGTCACACAAAATACCTATCTGATGACCAAATTTTCCCGCGGTAGGTGTAGATGGCCCGGAGTAGAGAGACAATTAAGATACGAGACTAAGTTAGGGTAACGACTACTGCTATATATATGTGCCACAGGACGCTCTGTTTAGACATCAGCTTCTCAGTTCCGAAACTGTAGCGACTCTCACTAACCACCATGAAGACGTTCTTCGTAAGTACCAAGTACAAGTTTAGTAAATTTTAAGACAATATAAGATGTGATTTTGGTACTCTTTTGCAGCTTTGTTCAGTATCGTGTCCTGCTTGTTCCATTACAAATTCAGTACATGAGGTAAAAATACTCTTGTAAAAGAGAAACGAACAGATCGTGCAAGGACACCCGAAGCCGGTGGCTAGCCCCCCCCCCCCCCCCTCCGCCCCGCAAAGCTCACAGCAAAAGGAAAAAATATGGTGTAATCAGCTGTTTTTCTTTCAAGAAAATCATTTAAAAGTCGGTATTACTTAGGTTTTTGATAGGAGCAGAACTAGAACTTTGTATGTCGCCACTCGTCTTCCAAATCATTAGAATTACTCCATACTCCAACGGCTTGCTAAGCCCCGCGCCCCCCCCCCCCCCCCAAAAAAATAAAACTATAGCAGTAATCAGCAGGAAAGTTTTCCTGGCCCTCCTTTGGGAGTTATCATCTTCGACCTGGTTTTCTTTCTGCAGGTGTGATAATCCACGGACCTCGCACTCCAAACACCACCTGTGATAATCACAAACCTGAGGTCTGAGTTACTTTCGCATCCACTATGCTCACCAAGTCTTTCCCCGAGCGATTTCCATGTGATTTTGGGTGGCAAAAAGCTCTGTTCGAATGAAAAGGCACATCACGCAGTGCACGAATGGTCGCATAGTTCTCACATGAAATCTTATTTACCGGAATTCAGTTGCTTAGTAAGAGTTGCCGACGTTGCATTGGACGATGGAGAGATCATGGCGAAATGTGTTTTATCCTGCACGTGCACATGAAGTAATATATTTTTAGCATTTACGGAATTCATGGTCGTTAGTTTAGACGTTAGCATATCATATGAATCATTGCAGGAAACTGCAGTTCGCTTAGAGTCAATTTTAGTCTTCCACAATCCTGTATGTACATCAATAATTTCAAAAGTTGCCATGCGAAAGTAGCCGGTAGTAACTGCATGAAATAGGGATGCCTGTGGGTCAAAAGGGAAAAAAATGAGTAAGTGGCATGAAAAACTCTTTCAGTTAGCACCGTGTCACTGCTGTAGAAACTTGATCCTACTAATACAAACAAGAATTATCGAGGAATATGTACTAGTTCGTATAGCCAAATATGTAGAGTGATAATATGGTAAACAAGGAGGGAGCCACCTCCACATAGGGTATTCACACATAATTAACATCCCTTGCTCTGGTGCACAAAATGGTTTTCAGAAACAACGCACAAATCGTTAAGGTATGAAACCATACGACTACAGACACACGTTTCGGATGCACATTCTGTACGCCACATTCCTCCTCTATCGTTTCTAACTCCAAGAAAAGACTGTGGATGTTTTGTTGTTAAGAGAGACTATTGCATTTGTAGAGATAATGACTGAAAAACAATATATGAACGTGTTTGTTGATGAAAACTTGTCTCCATGGCGTCGCTTGAAAAAGCTGGTTGACAAACCAGTCGCGTTATTTACTGCCTTACTTATTTTCGTTTCTCGTTTCTCTTTGTTCCTTTTAGTCATTGTCGTACTACATTGCAGCAACGTCCTTATCGAATACGAGTTTTGTGAAGTTCCACGTTTTACTATTGTTAGTCATTCTCACACCTGCTTCAGTGAGCGATCCCATAGACATTTCAACTTGCTACATTCGATGATGCTATTATGGCGAGCGATTGTGCTCAAAAAAGCAGCCCGTTGCTTGCTGTAATTCTAGCGTCTCCTGTGTTTACTGCGGAAGGCAAATTGTAATAGCATTAACAAGGTCAGATGGGTATCTCAGATCCAGCATAAGTTAACGGTAAAATGGACAGCATCACTGACGACTATTTCAAAGTTTGGCCATCGTATGCCTCTGGAATGTCAACAGGTTCCTAACCAGAGGTTACAGGAGTGGTGGGAGATCAGAACACTTTCTGGATTGTGGGATTTGAAGCTGAAGAAACAGTTACAGAGTCACAAGAATGCATAAAGTAAAGAAAACAACTTTAGATATTCAGTGTACGTGGTAAGTGTTCCTTGATCCCCACGGTTGTTAATGGAAAATTTTTGGAATTATTTTTGTTTCGATTATGGCGCTTAAAGACTAGTTATTTACATTCAGTTCCATCTATGCAAAATCGTTTAACTATCCTGCGCATTGTAAGCTCTACCTGCACTCGGAACAAGCTGTGACCTTCGTATAATTTACTAAAATGTGCAAGCGACTTTAATAGTCATTCTAATAATAAAACTATACTGTCCTTTTACATATTACAACCAGCACACTGTAAAGTTTTGTTGTACGTTGAATTTAATTCTCTTTTAGGACATTGTTGGTTTGTTACGCGAATATTTTTACTTAGATTCATTTAGAAATAGTTGTCTGTCTGGTTTGTCTTTGAAACCAGTAACTTCTCTGGCGTACGTCACATATTTTAAATGATTCAGTTAAAAAGTAGTACAACCATGGTACACGTCACAATACTTGTAATGATAAAACTATAAATATTTTAAGATCTTTTAATATATAAGGCGGCCGGTGTGGCCGTGCGGTTCTAGGCGCTACAGTCTGGAACCGCGTGACCGCTACGGTCGCAGTTTCGAATCCTGCCTCGGGCATGATGTGTGTGATGTCCTTAGGTTAGTTAGGTTTAAGTAGTTCTAAGTTCTAGGGGACTGATGACCTCAGATGTTAAGTCCCATAGCGCTCAGAGCCATTTGAACCATTTTTTAAAATATATAAACAATTTCGACGCCAGTGGACGAAAATCAAGAATTTTATAGGGTAAAATTTACACACTTTTGAACCAAGCAAGATCTATCGCTCTCGTATTCGTTGAATGTGATGGAAAAGCCCCGCTGTGGTTCAGTATCCATTTTCGAAAGTTCCTCAAAAAGCGAAGGGAGCTTCTACACAGATTTAACCGAAGTGAGCGCCTCATTGGTAAACACAAGTTGAATGAAGCAAAACTGAACTTAAAGAGAGTAATACGAGAAACTTTTATTAAATCCTAAAGAAAAATTATGTCTAGAAAATCAGCTGCTATGTTAGGCGATTAGAGCCCTTGATCATACAGGTTTCTTTCAGTTTCTGTACTAACCACAAAACAATCGCTTCTGTGTTTTATATTCATCTTACTATTAGGTAAAGTATGTCGCCGTGCGTTGCGAATTTCAACTTATGATCAGGCGACTACTACAATTAAATTCTATTAGTTTAGTGATGTGACATTCTGTGGGATGGTGCTAATATTTTGCTCCTGGTATTCTTGCCACGTTGGTTGCCTAATAAATGGAGGATGAAGAATTACTGGCTATTGCACTAGTAAATTTGTAAAATAAAATACATGGCGACTTGATTTTCGTTTTGTTCTGCGTCACTTGTTACTTACCTGCTGTTGGTGCTGCATGCTGTTGTTGAAGTCCTGAAGTTTTCCCTATAGAGCTTCAGGGGTAGTTTAAAGCGAAAAAAATTACATCAGACTAGTTGTAGGCAAGACAAATGCCAGGATGAAATTGACAGACGGAATCCAAAGAAAATGTTCATTATTTTCCGAGGAGGTAGGGGGGTTGGGGTTGGGTTGTTTGGGTAAAGAGACCAAACAGCGAGGTCATCGGTTTAGGGAAGGCCGGGGAAGGAAGTCGGCCGTGCCCTTACAAAGGAACCATCCCGGCATTTGCCTGGAGCGATTTAGGGAAATCACGGAAAACCTAGATCAGGATGGCCGGACGCGGGATTGAACCGTCGTCCTCCCGAATGCGAGTCCAGTGTGCTAACCACTGCGCCACCTCGCTCGGTCCGAGGAGGTAGGTTAAAAAAGCATAGTTCAACCGATTGTTGGAAACTGCTCGTCAGTGTAGGAGACTCACGAGCTACGATTGCTACAGAAGATAGAGAAAATTCAAATAAGAGACAAGCGTCTCAGAGGTTTCACCGATCTCTATTGGCAGATGGTAGCGGAGAACCGTTGTGCGCTACCGAGAGATTTACTGTTAAGGCTCGGAAAAAGCAAGTTCCAAGAAGAATTATTACCTGCCACACATATCTCGCGAAATAACTGAGGCGAGAAAATCAGATAAATTCGATGCCTTACCATCGGTCACAGACAGCCATTCTTCCCGCTCATGACTCTGGAGTGGAGCCGTAAATGTGAGAAGTGACAGTGATCGTCGCCTCACATGCAGGCACGAGGCGTCTGCCTGTGTCGTCTTCACAAATTTGATATCCACCATTTCCTTCGTCGGCCTCTGTCTTTTTTTCGAATCTTCGTTCATGACTTCCTGCGACAGCCTTTCATGTCTCACTCTGTTCACATCTGCTTCCCAATATCTCTGAATTCAATAATCTTCTCATTAAAAGAACATACTTTCGTTTCATTATGAATGTTTTAAAATCCGATTAGTTTCCTTCTTAAGCCGCCCTTCATTCCCTTCAAGAATATCACTTGGGCTGCTGCTTGTATTTTGTTGTCATCTGTCTTTTTATTTATCTGCCTCTTGATTCCATGTAACATTGTCGTCATAGTTTTATAACATTTGGTTTTTTTATACTTTTAGAGCTTTATTGTTAACTTTTTATTTAGTGTTTTGGCCTTTGGCATACACCATACAGGCAGTTCATATTTACAAGAAATATAAAGGCGTTGATTGAAAATTGGTGGTAGAATATTTGTTTGTTTGCATGCACACCAGAAGTTGTAGAAAGAACACGCATAGTTACAAACCACTAGTTGTAGAACACTTTTATGCACTCAGTTCTCAGTGATATGGTGGTGTAGACGTCTATACCTGCGGCAACCGTGAATCTGTACATCTCTTAGAAAGTCCGGAGTCCTGTGTTGCCAATAAAGTTGTCGTAGAGTTTGGGAACGGATGACCAAGGTGCACAAGTTCTTATAAAACGATTGTAGTACTTCCATATAGCCTGGGACGTCCACAGAAAAAGTTATATGCGTCGTCTTCTTCTTCGCAACAGCGGAAAGGTATATCGACGATGTGCAGCCTATGAAGATGTTTACGGAAACATCCGTCATTAAACCTGAGTCTGGCTGTTAGAAAGGCGAGTTTCCTAAGCACTGAATTTATGAGACTTCGTGGAACAGGAGACCGCCGGATGAATTATTACGTCCTTCTTACCTTTGTGCCTTATTTCCTCTCAATTTCGTTGCTGGGCTTCTGTCATGCGTCTGTATAGGACATACAGATAATCCGAAGTTTTTAGATCAGATGGTGTGACCTGCCGAGGCAGCTTCTTTGGCTAACCGGTCATAGCTTCATTGCCAGTGATTCCACTGTGTGATTTCACCTAAGCGAAATTAATGGACTTGCTTCCTCCACGCATTAATTCCAACATTTTGATAATCCTGTAGGTCTATACAATAGAGTTTTCAGTCAAACTGGTGCTAAAAAGGTACTGTTAGAGCAAACGAAGGGTCACTGAAGTGAGTAGGAAATACGATGCTGTCATCCGCGAGCAGAAACGAAGTGCTTCTAGCGTCGCGGTCACATTACTTGCCTCTGTTGGTTATTTGAGCAACCCAGACTTCTGTAAACATGGTAAGCAGTCACGCTTCCGACAGAGTATCTGGTTTTGGAGCCATGTGCATAGATATGTATTACTTCTTGATACTGACTTAAAAATTGCACCACAGTTAACTCAAATGTTCTGTTTATTGTTCCACATACTGCGTTGCATTTGTGTAACTTAAAATCTGCATCATTATCATGCTCATAGATCATGATGCTATCCTTGATATTTAAAATGTGATGTATGAACAATCATTTTGTTGTTAATCACTACCAGTGACTGTACTGAGTATTTGTCAAAAATGTCATAAATTTTGCTTTATGTAATGTGATTTTAAGATTGAATTCGTGCATATTTGGTTTAGCCAATGCACTACTAGTTTGAGCTCCTCTGTACTACCTCGTATCGTCAAATATAGGATTATCAATATCTCTACCCATTTATCCTCAGTTGCCTCTTCAATTATGCTTTATCATATAGACAATAAAAAATCATGTGGATACATTAAAAAGCACAAAAATGACGTGTAAAAAAACACAACAATTTAGTTGTAAATATTTAGAAAATAAAAGGAGCTGCGAAGAATCACTACAGATCTGTTGTCAAAATACGTGTGATTAAATAATTATGTTTGGTGCACACAAATGAAACATCCAGTTTCAAAAGATGGAGTTATTACTTACGTATATGATAAAGCATAATGCAGATCAACAGTAATCGAAGTACCCTCCTGTACATGTGTTATGATGACTTCCAGATTGTAGATGTAGGTGTAGAAAGATAACGATAAGTTTGCATTATGTTGACAGCTGTTGGTTGTCTTGGTGGGTGCGGCCATTGCGGAGGAAACAGTGAAGGTGGAGGAGAAGCCCGTCACAGTGGTGGCCAAAACGGAGGACAAGATGACGCCTGTGGTGGCAAAGGTGGAGGGGGAGGGGCTGGAGCTCGGCTCCAGGACAGGCGCAGTCGACATCGGTGAGAGGAGCGCCGTCCCAGCAGCCCCCATTTACCCGTGAGTACCAGTCCATTCATCTGCCACTGCACTTCATAGAGTTATTTCTTAAGAACTTCTACAGCGACCACTATCAGAATGGAAACTTATCTCTACCGTGCCCCAACCGTTAGTAGATAGAATATGGTAGACTCCTTTCTTGTAACAATATCTTTTATATCTTCTCACTGTTTCTTACGTAATAGAGCTTAAGGAATGGATGAAATATGTGCGGTACTTTACAGGCGGTCTTTTCTTTTTCTTTTTTTTTTTGTAAGCCAGTCGCTGTGGCCGAGCGGTTCTAAGCTCTTCAGTCCGGAACCGCGCTGCTGCTACGGTCGCAGGTTCGAATCCTGCCTCGGGCATGGATGTGTGTGATGTCGTTAGCTTAGTTAGGTTTAACTAGTTTAAGTCTAGGGGACTGATGACCTCATATGTTAAGTCCCATAGTGCTTAGAGCCATTTGAACCATTTTTTTTTATTTGGCTATGATGACGGGACAGTTGCTTTGTGACAAAGGTGCACTTCATACACTAGTACATTAAATCACTTGACAACAAGATGTAGGTTACGCTACATAAAGATATGTGAGAGCTGGTGCGAGTGGTGGGTATCTGAATAGATAATTTCTCCATTAAAGCCATTCCAGCTAAGCAGGAATGGCTAGAGGGCAAATATAAGAATGTAAGACAGATGCCAAGTACAAGAAAATTAGAGACCTTTCGAGAAAAGAATACCATCTGTACGAATATCAACAGCTCAGTTGGGAAACCAGTCCCAAGCGGGTGATGTACTTGAGGGAAATATTATGGAAATGAAAGAAGACGTAAATGAAGATGAGATGGGAGGTACGATACTGCCTGAAGAACTTGACAGAGCACTGAAAGAAATAAGTCAAAACAAGGCTCCGTGAGTAGACAGTATTCCCCTAAAACTACTGATAGCCTAGGTAGAGCCAGCCACGACAAAACTCTTCCATCTGGTGAGCAAGATCTATGAGACAGGTGAAATACCCACTTGCTTCAAAAATAATGTAATAATTTCTACTCCAAAGGAAGCAGGTGCTGACAGGTGTGAAAATTACCGAACTATCATCTCAATAACTCACAGATGGAAAATACTAACACGAATTCTTTACAGATGAATGGAAAAACTGGTAGAAGCCGACCTCATGAGATCAGTTCGGATTCTGTAGAAATGTAGAAACATGCAAGGCAATACTGACCATACGAAATAACTTAGAAGATAGATTAAGGAAAGGCAAACCTAGACTTAGAGAGAGCTTTTGACAACTTTGACTGGAATACTCTCTATCAAATTCTGAAGGTGGCAGGGGTAAAATACAGGGAGCGAAAGACTATTTACAGTTTGTACAGAAGCCATATGGCAGTTATAAGTGTCGAGGGGCATGAAAGGGAAGCAGTGCCCGGCGGAGGTTCGAGTCCTCCCTCGGGCATGGATGTGTGTGTTTGTTCTTAGGATAATTTAGGTTAAGTAGTGTGTAAGCTTTGGGACTGATGACCTTAGCAGTTAAGTCCCATAAAATTTCACACACATTTGAACATTTGGGAAGCAGTGGTTCGGAAGGGAGTGAGACAGGGTTGTAGCGTATCCCAGATGTTATTCAATCTGTATATTGAGCAAGCAGTAAAGAAAACAAAAGAAAGATTTGGAGTAGGAATTAAAATCCAGGGAGAAGAAATAAAAACCTTGGGGTTTGCCGATGACACTGTAATTCAGTCAGAGACAGCAAACGACTTGGAAGAACAGTTGAACGGAAGGGAGGATACAAGATGAACATCAACAAAAACAAAACAAGGATAGTGAAACTGTCGAATGAAATCAGATGATGCTAAAGGAAATAGATTAGGGAATGAGACACTTAAAGTAGTAGGTGAGTTCTGGTATTTGGGCAGCAAAATAACTGATGATCGTCGAAGTTGAGAGGAAGTAAAATGTAGTCTGCCAATGGCAAGGAAAGCGTTTCTGAAGAAGGGAAGTTTGTTAACATCGAGTAAAGATTTAACTGCCAGAAAATCTTTTCTGAAAGTAGTTGTATGGAATGTAGCTATGCATGGAAGTGAAACGTGGGCGATAAGCAGTTTAGACAGGAAGAGAACAGAAGCTTTTGAAATGTGGTGCCACAGAAGAATGATGAAGATTTGATGGGTGGATCACGTAACTAGTGGGGAGGTACTAAATAGAACTGGGGAGAAGAAGAATTTGTGGCACAACTTGACTAGGAGGAGGGATCGGTTGGTAGGACTCGTTGTGAGGCTTCAAGGGATCATCAGCTAAATATTGAGGAAAGCGTGGAGGGTAAGAATACGCAGATTCAGAAGGATGTAGGTTGCAGTAGTTACTCGGAGATGAAGAGGCGTGCGCAAGATAGGGTAGCATGGGGAGCTCATCAAACCAATCTCTGGACAGAAGACCACAAGAACAACGCAGAGAAGGGTGCGGGCTACAGCGGTCTGGATATAACCTCCTGTCTGCTGGATACATGAAACGGGGCGAGGGAGTAGGGAGGTACTGGTCATTGGGCTCGTAAGTGTATGTGACTGTCTCACCATGCTGTGATGCTTTGCAGGTAAAAAATAAAAAATTATAATAAAAGAAATAAAAAAAATGCTGTGAAATGTCATGCGTGACAAGAATGACGGATTTGTGTTTATTTAGCTTCTGGGACACAGTGATAGTATTATACAGGGTGGTCCATTGATAGTGACTGGGCCAAGTATCTCAAGAAATAAGCATCAAACGAAAAAACACAAAGAACGGAACACGTCTAGCTTGAAGGGGGAAACCAGATGATGCTATGTTTGGCCCCCTAGATGGCGCTGCCATAGGTCAAACGGATATCAACTGCGTTTTTTTAAATAGGAACCCCCATTTTTTATTACATATTCGTGAAGTATGTAAAGAAATATGAATGTTTTAGTTGGACCACTTTTTTCGCTTTGTGACAAGACGGCGCTGTAATAGTCACAAACGAATAAGTACATGGTATCACGTAACATTCCGCCAGTGCGGACGGTATTTGCTTCGTGATACATTACCCGTGTTAAAATGGACCGTTTACCAATTGCGGAAAAGGTCGATATCGTGTTGATGTATGGCTACTGTGATCAAAATGCCCAACGGGCGTGTTCTATGTATGCTGCTCGGTATCCTGGACATCATCCAAGTGTCCGGACCGTTCGCCGGATAGTTACGTTATTTAAGGAAACAGGAAATGTTCAGCCACATGTGAAACGTCAACCACGACCTGCAACAAATGATGATGCCCAAGTAGGTGTTTTAGCTGCTGTCGCGGCTAATCTGCACGTCAGTGGCAGACAAATTGCACGAGAATCGGGAATCTCAAAAACGTCGGTGTTGAGTATGCTACATCAACATCGATTGCACCCGTACCATATTTCTATGCACCAGGAATTGCATGACGACGACTTTGAACGTCGTGTACAGTTCTGCCACTGGGAACAAGAGAAATTACGGGACGATGACAGATTTTTTGCACGTGTTCTATTTAGCGACGAAGCGTCATTCACCAACAGCGGTAACGTAAACCGGCATAATATGCACTATTGGGCAACGGAAAATCCAAGGTGGCTGCGACAAGTGGAACGTCAGTGACCTTGGCGGGTCACTGTATGGTGCGGCATTATGGGAGGAAGGATAATTGGCCCCCATTTTATCGATGGCAATCTAAATGGTGCAATGTATGCTGATTTCCTACGTAATTTTCTACCGATGTTACTACAAAATGTTTCACTGCATGACAGGATGGCGGTGTACTTCCAACATGATGGATGTCCGGCACATAGCTCATGTGCGGTTGAAGCGGTATTGAATAGCATATTTCATGACAGGTGGATTGGTCGTCGAAGCACCATACCATGGCCCGCACCTTCACCGGATCTGACCTCCCCGGATTTCTTTCTGTGGGGAAAGTTCAAGGATATTTGCTATCGTGATCCACCGACAACGCCCGACAACATGCGTCAGCGCATTGTCAGTGCATGTGCGAACATTACGGAAAGCGAACTACTCACTGATGAGAGGATTGTCGTTACACGCATTGCCAAATGCATTGAGGTTGACGGACATCATTTTGAGCATTTATTGCATTAATGTGGTATTTACAGGTAATCACGCTGTAACAGCATGCGTTCTCAGAAATGATAAGTTCACAAAGGTACATGTATCACATTGAAACAACCGAAATAAAATGTTCAAACGTACCTACGTTCGGTATTTTAATTTAAAAAACCTACCTGTTACCAACTGTTCGTCTAAAATTGTGAGCCGTATGTTTGTGACAATTACAGCGCCATCTATCAAAAAGCGAAAAAAGTGGTCCAACTAAAACATTCATATTTCTTTACGTACTACACGTATATGTAATAAAAAATGGGGGTTCCTATTTAAAAAAAACGCAGTTGATATCCGTTTGACCTATGGCAGCGCCATCTAGCGGGCCAATTATAACGCCATCTGGTTTCCCCCTCCAAGCTAGACAAGTTTCGTTCTTTGTATTTTTTTTCGTTTGACGCTTATTTCGTGAGATATTTGGCCCGATCACAATCAATGGACCACCTTGTATAGTCGCCTACCTGTGTAAAACGTTAACAAGAATCACGCAAGGCATTTGGAGAAGGAACTGGTGTATTAAACGTGAACAGGGTTCTTGTATTTGGATCGTTTGCTAGAGTACACAACAGAAGCTGAACTATGATGATGCAATACGGAAAAGTTTTGCTGTGAACTGTAGAAAGAAGATCGAAGGAACACATTTTTCGCCACCTCTGGATGTGTTTCAGACAAGAGATGTTTGTCATTTTCAGGACACCGTACCCTTCCTACTACTGGCCGTACTACGTACCCCTGGCAGCGCCGTCGCAGCTGGCCCGCTCGGACTCTAACGGAGTGGTGACTACAGTGCCCTACTACTACCCGTATGCCTACACGTATCCCTACTACACGTATCCGTACGCACCTGTAGTGGCGGCGGCACCCGTGCCTGCCCTCCGTGTGCTACCTGCCTGGAAAAAGTAAGGGACTGTGGTGGGCTATCAGCACCTGCAAACCTCAGTCAGATAGCCAATTACACTGTGTGATCTATACACGCATACAGTGTTGTGGTGCATCATAATTACATATACATGTAACGCCACCTTCATCAAGTGAATAATAACATCCTACTGTATAAAATAATTGCATCATTATGTAACATTTCCATGTAGAGAGCTGAGATATGATCTGATGTGCAAAATAAAACTTCAGTATATTTACAAAATTTTTATTGCAAAAATTTTTGTTTCAATATGCAAAATCTACTTCTGAACTTTTAAGCAACGACATTCCTATCCCCATAATTATTGTTGGAGTACCTTCTGGACTCCAGATAACTGGTTTATAGACATCAGATGCTACACAGCTATTTTCCTGTTGGTCTAAGGTGCTGCAGTCATGGATTGTGCGGCTGGTCCCGGCGGAGGTTCGAGTCCTCCCTCGGGCATGGGTGTGTGTGTTTGTCCTTAGGATAATTTAGGCTAAGTAGAGTGTAAGCTTAGAGGCTGATGACCTTAGCAGGTAAGTCCCATAAGATTTTACACAGATTTGAACATATCTTCCTGTTGTTCTACACTCGCTGCACTTTCAGGCGGCACAATACTCCGTAAATTTTAAGAACAGTCCACCTCCTGGTGATAAAACATTTTGGGATTCTGCAGAGGATGAAAAATACGTACGTTTCAAGCGAACTGTAAATGAGAGGTGATATTACGCTGAAGCGCCAAAAAAAACGCATAGGCATGCGTACTCAAATACAAATGGTTCAAATGGCTCTGAGCACTATGGGACTTAACTGCTGGGGTCATCAGTCCCCTACAACTTAGAACTACGTAAACCTAACTAACCTAAGGACATCACACACATCCATGCCCGATCCACAATTCGAACCAGCGACCTTAGCGGTCGCGCGGTTCCAGACTGTAGCGCCTAGAACCGCTCGGCCACGCCGGCCCGCCTACTCAAATACAGATGTATGTAAATAACCGGAATACGGCGATGCGGTCGGCAACAACTATATAAGACAACAAGTGTCTGGCGCAGTTGTTAGATCGGTTACTGCTGCTACAATGGCAGGTTATCAAGATTTAAGTGAGTGTGAACGTGGTGTTACAGCCGGCGCACAAACGATGGGTCACAGCATCTCCGAGGCAGCGATGAAGTGAGGATTTTTTCGTACAACCATTTCGCTAGCGTACCGTGAATATCAGGAATCCAGTAAAACATCAAATATCCGACATCACTGCGGCCGGGAAAAATTCTGCAAAAACGGGACCAACGACGACCGAAGAGAATCGTTCAACGTGACAGAATTGCAACTTTTCCGCAAAGTGCTGCAGATTTTAATGCTGGGCCATCAGCAAGTGTCATCGTGCAAACCATTCAACGAAACATCATCGATATGGGCTATCGGAGACGAAGGCCCACTCGTGTACCTTTGATGACTTCACGACTCAAGGCTTTACGCCTCTCCTGGGCCCGTCAACACTGACATTGGACTGTTGATGACTGGAAACATGTTGCCTGGCCGGACGAGTATCGTTTCAAATTGTATAGAGCGGATGGTCTTGTACGGGTATGGAGACAACCTCATGAATACATGGACACTGCAGGGGACTGTGCAAGCTGGTAGAGCCTCTGTAATGGTGTGGGGCGTGTGCAGTTGGAGTGATATGGCAACCCTAATACACTCCTGGAAATTGAAATAAGAACACCGTGAATTCATTGTCCCAGGAAGGGGAAACTTTATTGACACATTCCTGGGGTCAGATACATCACATGATCACACTGACAGAACCACAGGCACGTAGACACAGGCAACAGAGCATGCACAATGTCGGCACTAGTACAGTGTATATCCACCTTTCGCAGCAATGCAGGCTGCTATTCTCCCATGGAGACGATCGTAGAGATGCTGGATGTAGTCCTGTGGAACGGCTTGCCATGCCATTTCCACCTGGCGCCTCAGTTGGACCAGCGTTCGTGCTGGACGTGCAGACCGCGTGAGACGACGCTTCATCCAGTCCCAAACATGCTCAATGGGGGACAGATCCGGAGATCTTGCTGGCCAGGGTATTTGACTTACACCTTCTAGAGCACGTTGGGTGGCACGGGATACATGCGCACGTGCATTGTCCTGTTGGAACAGCAAGTTCCCTTGCCGGTCTAGGAATGGTAGAACGATGGGTTCGATGACGGTTTGGATGTACCGTGCACTATTCAGTGTCCCCTCGACGATCACCAGTGGCTTACGGCCAGTGTAGGAGATCGCTCCCCACACCATGATGCCGGGTGTTGGCCCTGTGTGCCTCGGTCGTATGCAGTCCTGATTGTGGCGCTCACCTGCACGGCGCCAAACACGCATACGACCATCATTGGCACCAAGGCAGAAGCGACTCTCATCGCTGAAGACGACACGTCTCCATTCGTCCCTCCATTCACGCCTGTCGCGACACCACTGGAGGCGGGCTGCACGATGTTGGGGCGTGAGCGGAAGACGGCCTAACGGTGTGCGGGACCGTAGCCCAGCTTCATGGAGACGGTTGCGAATGGTCCTCGCCGATACCCCAGGAGCAACAGTGTCCCTAATTTGCTGGGAAGTGGCGGTGCGGTCCCCTACGGCACTGCGTAGGATCCTACGGTCTTGGCGTGCATCCGTGCGTCGCTGCGGTCCGGTCCCAGGTCGACGGGCACGTGCACCTTCCGCCGACCACTGGCGACAACATCGATGTACTGTGGAGACCTCACGCCCCACGTGTTGAGCAATTCGGCGGTACGTCCACCCGGCCTCCCGCATGCCCACTATACACCCTCGCTCAAAGTCCGTCAACTGCACATACGGTTCACGTCCACGCTGTCGCGGCATGCTACCAGTGTTAAAGACTGCGATGGAGCTCCGTATGCCACGGCAAACTGGCTGACACTGACGGCGGCGGTGCACAAATGCTGCGCAGCTAGCGCCATTCGACGGCCAACACCGCGGTTCCTGGTGTGTCCGCTGTGCCGTGCGTGTGATCATTGCTTGTACAGCCCTCTCGCAGTGTCCGGAGCAAGTATGGTGGGTCTGACACACCGGTGTCAATGTGTTCTTTTTTCCATTTCCAGGAGTGTACGTCTACACAGGACTCTGACATGTGACACGTACGTAAGCATACTGTCTGATCACCTGCATCCATTCATATCAGTTGTGCATTCCGATGGGCTCGGGAAGTTCCAGAAGGACAATGCAATACCACACACGTCCAGAATTGCTACAGAGTGGCTCCAGGAACACCCTTATGAGTTTAAACACTTCCGCTGACCAGACATAAACATTAGTGAACATATTGCAACGTGCTGTTCAGAAGAGATCTCCAACCCCTCGTACTCTTACGAATTTATGGCAGCCCTGCAGGATTCATGGTGTCAGTTCCCTCCAGCACTACTTCAGACATCAATTGAGTCCATGCCACGTCGTGTTGCGGCACTTCTGCCTGCTCGCAGGTGCCGTACACGATATTAGGCACGTCTACCAGTTTCTTTGGCTCTTCAGTGTGTATATACTTGGTTCCTTATGCTATAGGGAAACAGGAATTTTGAATACAATTTGGCGAACTTGTTGATCCAGAATTTATGCCTCAAAAGAGCTTTATTAAGAATGATGACATTGTGATAGCTCCAGAAAGGTATTTCTGCATCGTTACCATATACAATGTTATGATTATTCCTTGAAGAAGTACACTTAAAAATGTTATTATCCTCAATTTATCAATTGTAGAAAATAAAATTTTAACAGTCAGGGTGAAATTGTATTTTTTCGTGATATTTAGTGCAACTGTGGCACCTTGCAAAAGTAGATTGACTATGTGTTTGTTCCCCATCGGTTCATGATCAACATGAAAATGGCCGATTGCTTTCAAGAAAAGCGTTCATACTTACGTTATGTTACAACGGTAAAAATAACAGTGTCACCACCGTCACGGACTGCTCGTATTCTCGAGGTCAGTTGTGTAAGGGGCAGGAATGGGCATTGCTTAAGACAAATAAAAACGAGAATTTACTTAACAACATGTGAATGTCAGTAGTAGCCCATTTAAATCGTATCAGGTCCGTCGACAAAAATAATATCCAATACTGGTGAAGAAACATCCGTGCCATACAGATCTCCATTATTACGCTAAGATTTCAATAAATTATACCGTGATCATGTCTTGGTCTCAAAAACCTTTAAGAAGATAAGGAAAATATTTAGTGGTCTAAAAAATGCTCATCTATAACTGTTAAAATTTGGTCATTGACCACAAACCGTTTGCAATCTACAATTTTTTTCAGACGAGGGTATAGACGCAAGTCTTAGTGTGCCATTGCTCTGTTCTGATAAAAGATGACTTTTTTCTTTTGCAATCCAATTCTCTTCTCGCGGAATTTATCCAGTTGCCCTAGAGATCTCGCATAGTATTCGGCAGGTTGTTTCAATCTTTTCAAGTTAATCAACAAGAAGAATGCATTTTGTATCTTAGAAAACAATAGCCATAACCAGCTCGGCCTTTTATTTATTTATTTATTTTTTTACACCAGCTTCCTTCCACGGCTTATATTGCTGTTTTATTTCTGATCTGACATAGTAGACCCTAGTCTCGTCTACAGTAACAATTCGGTGCACAAAATCACTTCAATTTTTAAAAGAAAGTCGACACAGGTCCGAGCAACGCGGGTTCGCATTTTTTTGGTCACCATTTCACAAACGTGACACTCGTCTTGTACAAAGTTCTCACAATGCATTATTCTATGGAAGTCAGTCTCAGAGTTGACTGTGACTCTAGGAAGCGTACTGACATGCTCTTTGCAACATCCGTCTGATTGATCATGTCAGTGCCTCTTACACCCAGTTAGCAAGGCTGCGATCAGACATGTTACGTGACTACCAAACGCTATGTTCACTTCGTTGGCACCTCAGTGGTCGTGCACCACAGTACCTCACATCAGAGATAACGTACTTGTCGTCTCACGTATTTAGTACCGTAGCTGTTCCCGCATTCACAAACTCCTTCGGTCTTGTTGCTGTCCATCTCTTGCACAAACTACCCTCCACTCTTTGCACAATTAAGTGCCCGGCTGCTTTTAAGAAGAAGCTGAAGTACTTCCATTACATACATAACGTTTCCCAAATTATTAACGGATGTGGCCAGTTTTCGCTGTGTCTTCGTCTATTCATTTCTCAATCAGTCACTCATGTCCTTTTTCCCTATCTCCATTGTGCTATATCGCGTTGCTATCTCTCTCCTTCTTCTACAGGGTTATTACAAATGATTGAAGCGATTTCACAGCTCTACAATAACTTTATTATTTGAGATATTTTCACAATGCTTTGCACACACATACAAAAACTCAAAAAGTTTTTTTAGGCATTCACAAATGTTCGATATGTGCCCCTTTAGTGATTCGGCAGACATCAAGCCGATAATCAAGTTCCTCCCACACTCGGCGCAGCATGTTCCCATCAATGAGTTCGAAAGCATCGTTAAAGCGAGCCCGCAGTTCTGGCACGTTTCTTGGTAGAGGAGGTTTAAAGACTGAATCTTTCACATAACCCCACAGAAAGAAATCGCATGGGGTTAAGTCGGGAGAGCGTGGAGGCCATGATATGAATTGCTGATCATGATCTCCACCACGACCGATCCATCGGTTTTCCAATCTCCTGTTTAAGAAATGCCGAACATCATGATGGAAGTGCGGTGGAGCACCATCCTGTTGAAGTCGGCGCTGTCGGTCTCCAGTTGTGGCATGAGCCAATTTTCCAGCATGTCCAGATACACGTGTCCTGTAACGTTTTTTTCGCAGAAGAAAAAGGGGCCGTAAACTTTAAACCGTGAGATTGCACAAAACACGTTAACTTTTGGTGAATTGCGAATTTGCTGCACGAATGCGTGAGGATTCTCTACCGCCCAGATTCGCACATTGTGTCTGTTCACTTCACCATTAAGAAAAAATGTTGCTTCATCACTGAAAACAAGTTTCGCACTGAACGCATCCTCTTCCATGAGCTGTTGCAACCGCGCCGAAAATTCAAAGCGTTTGACTTTGTCAGCGGGTGTCAGGGCTTGTAGCACTTGTAAACGGTAAGGCTTCTGCTTTAGCCTTTCCCGTAAGATTTTCCAAACCGTCGGCTGTGGTACGTTTAGCTCCCTGCTTGCTTTATTCGTCGACTTGAGCAGCTTTAAACTGCTCATACCATCGCCGAATGGAGTTATCAGTTGGTGGATCTTTGTTGAACTTCGTCCTGAAGTGTCGTTGCACTGTTATGAGTGACTGATGTGAGTGCATTTCAAGGACGACATACGCTTTCTCGGCTCCTGTCGCCATTTTGTCTCACTGCGCTCTCGAGCGCTCTGGCGATAGAAACCTGAAGTGCGGCTTCAGCCGAACAAAACTTTATGAGTTTTTCTACGTATCTGTAGTGTGTCGTGACCATATGTCAATGAATGGAGCTACAGTAAATTTATGAAATCGCTTCAATCATTTGTAATAGCCCTGTATATTTCCCCTCATGCACCCCTCTTCTCCCGTTAATGCTTCTTCATCTAGTCATCTCTCAAACAACGCTCGTCACTTCCTTTTCCCCTATCTCCACTGTGTTCTGTGTTGCTCCCTCTCTCTCTGCTTCAGTCTTTCCCCTCATGCACGCACCTTCTCCCATTAACTCTTCTTCATCTTTTCATTTCTTAGTCTGTCACATTACTTTCTTTTCGCCTGTCTCCATTTTGTTTTATCGCATTGCTCTCTCTCTTTCCTTCTTCAGTATTTCCCCTGATGCTCCCATCTTCTCCCATGAACACTTCGTCTTTTCACTTCTCAGTCAGTCACGTCACTTTCTTTTCCCCTATCACCACAGCGTTTTTATCACATTGCGCGCTTTCTCTCTTTCTTCTATTTTTTCCTTCCTATCCTCTGTTATCTAGCCCTTATAGATTAAATCTACGTCCCTGTAATTTGTCTCTTTTGTTGCACTGTTCACAGACGAATGCAAACGGCGTTTTTTCTGCTCTACAGTAATTATTCAGGGTCTTATACTCTCGTATATTAGATTAACTTATAACATGGTAATTGTAATGAATGGAATGAAAATGTGTAGACTGCTTCGTTAGCAGGTTAAATATAACAATAAACAAATTCAGGAATGAAATTTTCACTCTGCAGCGGAGTGTGCGCTGATATGAAACTTCCTGACAGATTAAAACTGTGTGCCGGACCGAGACTCGAACTCGGGACCTTTGCCTTTCGCAGGCAAGTGCTCTACCAACTGAGCTACCCAAGCACGACTCACGCCCCGTCATCACAGCTTTACTTCTGGCAGTACCTCGTCTCCTACCTTCCAAACTTTACAGAAACTCTCCTGGTAGAGCACTTGCCCGCGAAAGGCAAAGGTCCCGAGTTCGAGTCTCGGTCCAGCACAAAGTTTTAATGTGTCAGAAAGTTTCAATAAATAAATTACCCGTATACTACTGCACCACGACAATATTGCACTTGGCAAATGTTCACATGTGTGTGAAATCTTATTGGACTTCACTGCTAAGGTCGTCTGTCCCTGAGCTTACACACTACTTAACCTAAATTACCCTAAGGGCAAACACAAACACACACCCATGCCCGAGGGAGGACTCGAACCTCCGCCGGGACCAGCCGCACACTCCTTCACTGCACTTGGCCTCCCGTGACCGTTATCGGAAACGCGCGTTGAAATTACAGTAAACAAAAACCACAACAATTTTTTCAGCTGTCGCATACACTGTGGAAGTCTGAATAGCTTCAAGAGCAAGTTGTATGGTCGTTAAAACAGCAGAGCAAAATCTGATCGGCTTCAAGCGCACAAAAATGGTTCAAATGGCTCTGAGCACTAAGGGACTTAACATCTGAGGTCATCAGTCCCCTAGAACTTAGAACTACTTAAACCTAACTAACCTAAGGACATCACACACACCCATGCCCGAGGAAGGATTCGAACCCGCGACCGTAGCGGTCCCGCGGTTCTAGACTGAAGCGCCTAGAACCGCACGGCCACACCGGCCGGCTCAAGCGCACAGGTAAACACACGAGCCGACCGAAGTGTCCTCATTCCCGGGAGCAATAACATTGTGATCGACTAATACATGGCCGAGCGGTTAAAGGCGCTACAGTCTGGAACCGCACGACCGCTACGGTCGCAGATTCGAATCCTGCTTCGGGCATGGATGTGTGTGATGTCCTTAGGTTAGTTAGGTTTAAGTAGTTCTAAGTTCTAGGGGACTTATGACCACAGCAGTTGAGTCCCATAGTGCTCAGAGCCATTTGAACCATTTGATTTGACTAACACATCTCGACACAGTTCAGTGATTTGTGCGATAACATCGTCTTTGACAGTTATTGGTTAAGTAGAACACCAGTTAGGCAGTTTCGCCTCTTTGTACTGTCAAACATATGGTTAGCTATAAGTACTAGGGAGACACAATCGCCTTAACGATCCTCCACCGGTGCCTGGTAAGTCAAGAACAGTACGCTGACAGCGGCGCTGGCTTCGACATGTTGCAGAGATGATATTGCTATTCTTCCAGTTTTTCTATGACGCACGTGGGGGTGTAATAAGGTAATAAGGGGAAATGGCACCACGAACCTAACGCTGTACAAAATATTTGGTCAAACGAACATCCGCAACTGAGAACATATATATAGAATAAAAATCCGCTTCAGTTGACAGTAATCTCTTAATTTATTCCACGACCAGTTTCGAAGAATAAAGCTTCATCTTCAGGTGGGAACATAAATGTGTAGCGGTCGCGCCAGTCATTCATGGAGGTCACAGTCGTGTGGAACAAACGCTTGGAAGCAACCACAGCGCCCGCCTGCGCAGCACGACACGGAAGTGACTCAGCCAGCCATGGGGGTCCTACGCTCCCATGCATTTGTTAGGCATGGGTGCGACCACCATGACTGACTGGCCCGATCGCCACACATTTATATTCCAACAGTTATTTGGTGACACCTGTAGATGAAGCATTATCCTTGGAAACCGGTTGTGGTATAAATTAAGAAATTACTGGCAAGTGAAGCGGATTTTTATTCTGTAAATTAATGCAGTACTTTGCTTGAAAGCCAGATCCGCCATGTCAGACGCCCCAAAACATTAGCAGACTACTGTTCACGATTGCTTCTTGCTGTTAATTTCGGAGCCGGCAGCTGTGACCGAGCAGTTCTAGGCGCTTCAGTCCGGAACCGCGCGACTGCTACGGTCGCAGGTTCGAATCCTACCTCGGTCATGGATGTGTATGATGTTAGGTTTAAGTAGTTCTAAGTTCTCGGGGACTGATGGCCTCAGATGTTAAGTCAATCCTACCTCGGTCATGGATGTGTATGATGTTAGGTTTAAGTAGTTCTAAGTTCTCGGGGACTGATGGCCTCAGATGTTAAGTCCCATAGTGCTCAGAGCCATTTGAACCATTTTTGTTAATTTCAGAAGGCAGGAGCAACTCTAAACAGAAAATATTACAGTGATTCTGTTAATAACACACCGTCAAGAAGGTATATTCAAACTTTTTGCATATTTGATCCACGAATACGAAGCAAATCACCTCGTTAATGTCACTCTCTTTTTGTTATACGTTTCTAATAATTAGGAACGGAAGGATATGATGTGAAAAGGCTGTTTTCGCAATCCAGAAGTTCCCTTAATAAAGACTGGCGAAACGTTCAGTTTATGCCCTCTTCTCGAAAATGTTGTGTTTTGTCGGTTTCCAATCTTTCCTTCTCGCCGCGTAGTATAAGGCGCCTTGTAACGGTTCCCCCCCCCCCCCCCCCCCCCCTCCCCAGGCGGAGGTTCAAGTCCACCCTCGGGCAATGGTGTGGTGTGTGTGTGTGTGTGTGTGTGTGTGTGTGTGTGTGTGTGTGTGTGTGTGTGTGTGTGTGTGTGTGTTTGTGTGTGTGTTTTGCTCTTAGTGTAAGTTAAAGTTAGATTAAGTAGTGTGTAGGTCTAGGGACCGATGACCTCAGCAGTTTGATCTCATAGAAGCTTACCACAAATTTTAAAACCTCCTTCCTTTCTCACTGTGTTCACCCAGAGAGCTTTTCGAGTTGGTATGATGGGAAATCTAAAGTCAGATGACACAAATAAACCAGTACAGTAAAAGTAAACCGCGCAACCATAATTCGTGTGTATACCTGTATATAAAAGAAAATAACACTTGAACGAATCCACTTGTGAATGAAATGTAGTTGTCGTGCCGTTCAACTACTATGTGTGGTAGAAATGTGACATACACAAGTAATTAAGTCTCGGGGAAGCACTTTTTACAGAGTCATTCATGTTCACATGTGGTACTTATTTCTAGTAAATAATATGAATTTTTTACCGTGTTGTTCGATAACGCAACTTTCGGTATTTCTTTGGACACTTTCTCCCCAAAAACTGCTTGGACCATGTCTCTAGGCGCACGCAGTTAGAGAGACTCATCAATTCCATGAGGATTTCCTTCTTTCGCAGTTCTAAAACTAGTCAGGTACGAGATTTTTATCCAGTTAGTACCAGTGTTAAAAAATTTGCCATGCATTCGTATTCTTTTTACAAAACGCAGATTTCCATTGAAAAAGAAAGCCAATAGGTTCCAACTAACTCACAGTGCTTAGTACTTTCATGTCGTCATAATAAAGAAGGCTTCATGATTAGATTTGAAAGGGTTTCGGGGCCTAAAACGCATTGGGGAACTGGATTATCACTGGTTTCTGGACCAGCCTTTACTGTAAAACCAAACTGTAAGTAGCTTACATCATACTTGCGGTTAGGTGTTGGTACATCATTGAGGGTAGAAGGAGCTTCGTGGCCTAAAAATAGCTTTATGCTTAACTCCAAACACAGTCACTTATAAGTCACACTTCACATCACAATTATAATAGTCAAGAATCAGCTCGTTGTGTTACGCATACTCTAGTTCCAGAGGCAAGCTTTCTTAGTATCACAATGACATTTAACGTAACGCCCAACAAAGCTACAAAGACAATAAATTACTGCAATGTCACACACTGGTATACAGCAAGTTGGCAGCGGTTACAAAGCGGGACGAAAACGTTCGAAAACCACCCACAAGACCCGTGTTAAGAATATTTATTTAGAAAAAGGTAAATACTGATACATCTGTCTTTACACAGTGAACAAACACATTCATGGAACGGAACTAGGGTTGCCGTATCTAGCTGGGACGTCGTCGGGACACTCTGAGATGGGGTAGGGGGTGGCGGGGGGGGGGGGGGGGGGGAATGAAGTAAAAAGTTTATTCAATATAATTATTTTTCGTAAGCTATGATAAGAAAAGTTTATTACACGGTAAACAGTCGACAACAACACTTTAGTCTTCGAAGTACACATCCCTATACACTTCAGGCCCTATATGCACGCAGTAAACACTTTGAACCTTACTAACTTGCACTCGTTGCCAGTATTACGTTTCGAAAGAACGGTCTTATCAGATCGCTATTCAAATGAGCACTGCCTGATTTATCCCCGTGAGCTGCTTAAATAGTTCGAGCTCCGTACTACTGGAGAAGTCTCGTATTTTCTCGAATAATGGCGCTAGATCTAGAAGGAGCTTGCAGGATACGCAAAATGCAACGCCATCAGTGAACGAACTTGTCAACATAAGTTTGTTGACATAAATAAAACTGAATGAGGCTGCATTTACATATTGCGCTAACAATGGCGTTACTTCAGTACTTGACCCAAGCTCATAACAGTATTTTGCAAAATCGGGAAAAAATTGGGTCTTTTCAGGATGTCGAGGATGTGACGGTCTCGATATATCGGGATGGATGGCAACCCTACACAGATATCACTGACTAAAAATGTATGCAGTAAAATATAATACTTATCGTTGAGATCCCTATGGACACAGTCAGTACTATCGATATAAAAGTACCACAGTCCAAGAACCCGATAAAAATGTCGACAACATCAAAACAAGATGAATCAGTCCCAGCCAAGGCAGCGACGATTAATGAAGGTAGAGGTGAGGTGGACGCAATCCGATCTTCCTGTGTCAAAAACAAACGTTCTGCACTGAATCCATTTTCTTTAACATTATGTAGATGCTACTTTTATCAGTCAGTTTTCTCACTAGCACTACCGTTTTACTTTAATAATAAAGTAACGTAGGAGGAAAATTTTACTTAGATCAGTAAGTGTTTTGTTTGCTTATGCTAGTGCCACCTGAAATGATCTTGCGTACCATCAGTAGTAGCAAACCACCGTATGGGAATCCCTCCTTTAGACTACAATGAGAATGATTAGTACACACGTAAATGACGCAAGCTGGTCTTTTTGATCAAATGGCTTCCATCAGAAGCTAATGTTTGGGTCAACTAACATGGCGGACATCAGCTTCCAGTCTGTGTCGTCATAACAGCTTTTCTAATTATAGCTCCTTGAGGCGCAGCATCCCAGGTACCCACAGCTCACCATAAATAGGTTGGCTGGCGAGTATGTCGCAAGATTTGGAGCCTAAAATGAAAATGAGGTGTATATGTCACCCGTCCAATCTGACACTTATTTCTATCTTTTCATTAAAATATTTTCTTGTAATATTCAAGTCTAATTCATTGTGTTCTACACACAAAGTAAGGTCGTTGCATCATTAGAGGTTGTTTGTTTTAGTGAAACTTGAACTATTGTGATATTTCTGGCTTTAGCAGCCATCGTATCTATCTCCAAGATTCTTTGCTCAGAGCAGTAGAGGTTCGGCGTTATGTACACTCATGCTCATAAATTAAGGATAATGCTGATTAAAGGTGAAACAATGCGGTGCGTTTGACCTGCGGTCGTCGAACGGTGGCGCTGGCAGCAGTCCATATACGTAGAGGTTTGTTGGTGCATGTCAGAGAACGGTGCAGCGAGTAAGTGTGCAGACGTTTTCAGACGTGCTAATGATGGCTGTGTGTTGTAAATGGCTCAAAGAACACATATTGATGACATTATGAGGGGTAGAATACCAGGGCGACTGGAGGCTGGTCGAACACAGCAGATCGTAGACGGGCCCTCTGTATGCCACAAAGTGTGATCTCAAGATTATGACAACGATTCCAGCATACAGGAAACGTGTCCAGGAGCTACAGTACTGGACGTCCACAGTGTACAACACCACAAGAAGGCCGATATCTTACCATCAGAGCCCACAGACGGCCACGGAGTACTGCAGGTAGCCTTGTTTGGAACCTTACTGTAGCCACTGGAACAGTTGTCTCCAGACACACAGTCTACAGACGACTGAGCTACAGACGACTGAACAGACATGGTTTATTCGCCCAGAGACCTACAAGGTGCATTCTACTGACCTCTGGTCACAGGAGAGCCCGTAAAGCCTGTTGTCAAGAACACAGTATATGGTCATTGGAACAGTGGTCCCAGGTTATGTTCACAGACGAGTCCAGGTATAGTCTGGACAGTGATTCTCGCCGGGTTTTCGTCTGGCGTGAACCAGGAGCCAGATACCAACCCCTTAATGTCCTGGAAAGGGACCTGTATGGAGGTCGTGGTTTGGTGGTGTGGGGTAGGATTATGATTGGTGCACATACACCCCTGCGTGCCTTTAACAGAGGAACTGTAACAGGTCAGGTGTATCGGGACGTCATTTTGCACCAGTATGTCCGCCTTTTCAGAGGTGCAGTGGGTTCCACCTTCCTCCTGATGGATGATAACGCACGGCCCCACCGAGCTGCCATCGTGGAGGAGTACCTTGAAACAGAAGATATCAGACGAATGGAGCGGCCTGCCTGTTCTCCAGACCTAAGCCCCATCGAGCACCTCTGGGATGCTCTCGGTCGACGTATCGCTTCACGTCTTCAAAAGCCTACGACACTTAGGGAGCTCCGACAGGCACTGGTGCAAGAATGGGATGCTGTACCCCAGCAGCTGCTCGGTCATCTGATCCAGAGTATGCCAACTCGTTGTGCGGACTGTGTACGTGTGCTTGTGATCATATTCCATATTGATATAGGGGTACATGCGCAGGAAACAGTGGCGTTTTGTAGTTCATGTGTTTCGGGACGGTTTTCTCAACTTATCGCCAATACCGTGGACCTACAGATCTGTGTCGTGTGTGTTCCCTATGGGCCTACGCTGTTAGCGACAGTTTTGTGTAGTGCCACGTTGTGTGGCACCACAGTCTGCAATTATTCTTAATTTATGAACATGAGTGTACATTACGTAATAAGTGGTGGGAGGTACCAGTAGCCGATGGCACCTTTCTTGTGGGAAAGACCGCCAGAATTTGTGATTGGCTGATACGTTGGAAGGCTGCGTACCAAAAAGCTAACTTTGTTCCTTTAATATTTTAAATGTTATAGGTATCTCTGAAAAACAATAACATGAAATCTAAAAACGAGACGTAAACGAAAAGACAGACGATGCTCTTTGGATGCCTTCGGTGCTCCGCCTAGATCGGGCTCCCAAGTGAAGTAGCGGTGTTGTCTCACCAGACGGGAGGGGGCAGTCGTGGGGTCAGATCCTGTTGTCTGGTGAGATTAGCACTATTACAATTTTTAGGCGGACTGATTAGAGCGTTAATTAGATCAGAAGAGGTAGTCATGGGGAACAGACGCGTGGTGTGACGTGGACAGTTATGTTTCAGTTTTTATGCAAATTCAGTAAAGTGTTAATCAGATCGGAAGGAGTAGTCATGGGGCACAAACGTGTTGTTTGGTCCGGTCGGTCAAATCTTAATCTTGTGAAGGAATAATGAGTCTAGAACAGTAAGACTCCGTAACATGTAATGAGTTACTGATGCTGCAAGAAAAATTTTGTAAATATATTAATAACGTATGACTTGTTGAAAAGACAATGAATAACACCTGTAACTTGTACTTCTAGTATCCTGCTAAAAATAAATACGAGTGGCATCCCTCAATAGTGAACAAACCAATTATTTACATAACGTCAGATTCTCGCTAACAGTTCATTACGATCTACGTGCTGCTGTATGTACAGTGGACGTCTTTAGAAGACATGAGGTTGGTCAAAATTGATAGAATGTATTTCCCTGAAGGCGGTGAAAGCAACTAGGTATCTCGCGTGTAATGCATTCCCATAACAAATGAGATCGCTAACACAGAGGAGGTTGATGTTATGATTCAGTTATTCAATTGCTCTTATTATTTTTACACCATACTGTGACAATGTGCCGTTACGTAATCTCTGTGTGTTGCCAACAGGGATCGTGGGAAAGAAATAATGTGTTGATTGTTGACCGCCGCCAGACAGTGTCCGCTTCGAGCCAAAAGTTCTCTGTGGCATCGCCTCCCAGCTAGCTGGCGGGTGTTTCCTTCGTAACTCCTTTTGCAGTCTTTAGTTCCCTAATAACTAACATTTCTAGCGCATCACCCACCTGTCGACCCCTCCATGTCTGGCTAGCGTCTTAAAACCCAGCTTGGGCGCCCCCAAGTGTGTCCCGTACAAGCAATAATCTTGCCATTGGTTCACAAAAATCTACATTTAATCATTAAAAGCCTCTTGAAGACGTCCACGCCTTCACTAGACTGACCAGGCTCGCACTGCACCTGACAGAAATTGAAAATGTGGGTAAGAAATGCTTAACTCCGTTCTCAAGTGTTCCTTTACAGAGGAAATCCGAAGAGTATTGTCGCAATTTAATTCTCGTAGCACTGGAAAGATGAATGAAACTGATATTATTGTCAGTGGCGTTAAGAAGCAGCTGAACTCTAAAACTGAACAAAGCTCCAGGTCGCGGTGGAGTACCCTGTCAGGTTCTATACTGAATCTGCGGCTGAGTTATCCTCTCTTTTAATTATAATCTACCGTAGATATATCGAACATAAAACCGTGCCCAGTGGTTGGAAGAAAGCACAAGGTCACACTCGTCTACAGTAAGGGAGCGAAAGTTATGCACAAAACTACTACCAGATGGCCTTGACATCCGTTTGCAGTAAAATCTTAGAACACATTCTGAGCTCAGACGTAATGAGGTATCTTCAACAGAATAATCTCCTTCATACCAACCACGATGGATTCCGCAAACATCGACCATGTGAAAATCAACTTGCACTTTTCTCACATGACATACTGAAAGCCGTATATCAAGTCAGCCAGGTAAGTGCAATATATCTCGATTTTCGAAAAGCGTGTGACTCAGTATAACATCTACGCTTGTTATAAAAATTATGATCGAATGGAGTATCAAACGAAATCTACGACTGGACTGAAGACTTTTTAGTAGAGTGGACGGCGCAACTTATGTTGAATGGAGAGTCAGCGACAAATGTAAAAGTAATTTCAGATGTGCCCCAGGTAAGTGTGTTGGGCCCCTGTTGTTCATGTCGTATATTGACGTTGCAGATAATTAACCTCAGACTTTTGGCAGATGATCCAGTTACCTCTAATGAGGTATTGCCTTTACCTATATTGATGTATTGCCTGAAAGAAGCTACACAAATATTCAGTTAGATCTTTATGGGATTTCAAAGTGGTGCATAGACTAACAACTTACGAGGTTTATAATTTAAGCAGCAACCAGCCACAAGTATGGGTAAACAAGTTTATTCAACTCAAACCAATACCGGTTCCTGATTTTTACAAGTCCGTCTTCAGAGGGCTTCTTACAGCTTCCCTTTTTTCGTGTCGGGGCATCGTTTTGTTTTCGTTACTGGTGTGATGCTGTGGTGGATGTTCCCGTGTGAAGAATTCGTCCTGTGTTTGAGTTCTGCATTATAAAGTTAACACTTTTTTGCATTTACTGCAAACTGCTGTAACATACACCGTTTTATGATTTATGGCAGCACACACTCAGCGTTTGCAAAACGTGGCCAGGTTCACTCACGTGAAAAAAAAGGAAAAAAAACATAGTGACCTACGACTACAGCAGTATCAACGAATCACAGTTGGAAACGGTCAACTAATACAAATTGCTGGGTGTAACAGTTTGTAGATACATGAAATGGAACGATGACTTAAGCTCAGACTTAGGTAAAACAGGTAGCAGATTTCGGTTCATTGGTAGAACACTCGAGAAATGCAATCAGTATACAAAGGAGACTTCGCACAAGATACTTGCCTGACCCATCCCACAATATTGTGCAAGTGTGTGGGACCCGAACGAAATAGGTCTAGCAAGGGGTGTTAAACGGATACAAAGGACAGCATTAATGGTTATAGTTTGTTTGACTCATGGAAGAGATGCTGAAAGAACTGGACTGGCAGACGTTTAACGATAGGCGCAAACTATTGGGACAATCACACAGAAAGCAGAAAGCGAATCAAAAACTGCCTTTTATTAGCAGAACACTTAGAAGATACAACAGGTCTGCTAAAGAGATTCTCTACATTACGCTTGTCAATGCTGTTCTGTAATTTTCGTGGGTAGTATGGAACATGTACGAAATAGGACTGACGGAGAACATCGAAAAAGTTCAAAGAAGTGCTCGTTTTGTATTATTGCGAAATAAGGGAGAGAGTGTCGAAGATATGATACACGAGTTGGTGTGACAATCATTAAAACAAAGGGGTTTTTCTTTGCAACGAGATCTTTCCACGAAATTTTAATCACCAGCTTTCTACTCTGAATGCGAAAATGTTTTGTTGTCGATGTAGACATTGTACATTACATATTGTCTACCAGAATTTACACGTTATCAATTGTTCATAGAATAACTAAGTAAACAATACACCTGTCCACTTACTCCGAATTTACTCACTTATTTTGCTGTGTTGATCGTTAAAACCTCATGTCTGCAAGATAAATGTAAACGCTAGACTAATTTCGTTCATCCGCTATTTTTGTTCTTCTGATATTTCGAATAATCTTGTTAGAGTCGTCTTCCGTATTTTAATTTCGTAGATACCGCAGCCATTATGCTTTGTTCTTGTAAAGATTTCTATGAAAATCTTACATAAGTTTTCTTCATATAGTACAATGTCAGAATTTCAAAATTTGCTTTGTACACTTGGCTTCTTTTAATGGACTAAAATAATAAATTTTGAAATATTCACTGTTGTAATAAATAAACTGATCATTCAATAATTGCCATGCAAAATAACAATAATAATAGTCAATTATACAGTGGAAGGAAGCTGACCAACCATTTCCGTGCCACACTGGTGCGTACTGCTACATTCACTTGTTGATATTGTAAGTAGGTTGTTTAGGTTTTCTTATTGGTAACGGCACGTAGCGCTCTGTATGAAAATCACTGGCTGTGCTGTGTGCAGTCTGTGGCTAGTTTGCATTGTTGTCTGCCATTGTAGTGTTGGGCAGCTGGATGTTAACAGCGCGTAGCGTTGCGCAGTTGGAGGTGAGCCGCCAGCAGTGATGGATGTGGGGAGAGAGATGGCAGATTTTTGAGAGCGGATGATCTGGACGTGTGTCCATCAGAGACTGTACATTTGTAAGACTGGATGTCATGAACTGATATATATATTATGACTTTTGAACACTATTAAGGCAAATACATTGTTTGTTCTCTATCAAAATCTTTCTTTTGCTAACTGTGCCTATCAGTAGTTAGTGCCTTCAGTAGTTTGAATCTTTTATTTAGCTGGCAGTAGTGGCGCTCGCTGTATTGTAGTAGTTCGAGTAACGAAGATTTTTGTGAGATAAGTGATTTGTGACACATATAGGTTAATGTTAGTCAGGGCCATTCTTTTGAACGGATTTTTGAAAGTCAGATTGCGTTGCGCTAAAAATATTGTGTCAGTTTAAGCACAGTCATGTATAATTTTTCTAATGGGACGTTTCAATATTTTTATGACTATGCCCAACACGTAGCAACACTTGTGCATGGTGAAATAATTGAAAATGAAAAGTGTGTACATGAGGCTTCCAGTGAGGAAAAATATTTCTGTTTCAGCTAATACACAGCAAACATTAACGTACACAACTGTAGCCAGAGAGTCTAAAAGGGTTAATTCATATTATTCAATCGGTTATCTAATTTATAAAAGAAATTACGTGTAAATTTTGTCATAATATAACTGTTATATCCAAAGGCTATATGGAATGCGTGATATATGTGATGTTAGAGTGCTTTGCTAATGTTTGTTTGCAACTTATATAAAGAAATATGTGAAATTTATAATTTACTAAATAATATTTTGTCATGGATTAATTAAACTGAAATGTTTGTATATGTAGTTTTATACAATTGTGCCAGTTTTCATTTGTATGAAATGGTGCATTCTTAGGGACAATATGTAGTATATGTGATATGTAAAGGATGGAGTGCTTTTGTATTGTTCGTTAGTAATTGTAGGAAGTGTAAAAGGTTGCTTCTGTTTTTGACTCGAGCGGGCAGTGAAAAAGGCAGCACTCGGACAGGGAATGAGATGCCCTGCCTGGAAATTGTTGCACAGTATCCTCGGATGACGACTGTTGAGTAATTACGGCTTTGGTACAAGTTGTTGGGGTACGTTATGGACATTAAAACGACTCCAAGAAGAACTAATTAGTCCATTCTTCGAGAAACTTGTACGCCGTTCCATGGGTAGTGTGGCCGCCATTACTATCCGCCACACCCAACTACAACGAACAGATTACGAACTCCATAATTAGAATTGTAGAAGTGTGAACCATTAATACAAAAGTACCTTTTTTACGAACTGTATAATTAGATTTGTAGGAGCGTGAATCATTAATTCAAAATTAACTTTTGGTATAATTATAATGTTAAACATGAAGTTTGATTCATTCTGTTATTTTATTCTTAATCATTCACCTATATAAGGTCCTTTCCTGGCGTTTGATTATTCAGAGTAAACCTGTAATAAAAACGTTTGAAATGCTTTATGCAGTGTCTAGAAGCACTAATTTTCATCTTTGAATAAATTTCTGAAAATAATTGTTGGGGACTAACTTTTAAAGTGCAGGTAAAAGTACTGTATGATTTACGTAGTAGAAGTGCAGAAGTGAAATTTTGCTTAAGTATTGAAGTAGATGTTTTAAGACAAATTTAACGATTTTAATATTCTTACTCTCTTTGCGCGTTTCTTTCTAACGGCTAGGAAATTCCTACGAAAAGGAACTAATTATCCGACTTCCATGTCTGTTACTCATACATTATTGTCAAATTGTGTAAAAGGGGTAACATTATACGACAGTTGTGGAAAGTGGCACATCTATGACGTGTGTACTATATGCACAACTCCCTGTATAATAGTGGCTTTTCCCGTGACATGACTACTTTTTCCGTTGGGGTATGGTGTTGTATGTTCTCAGGGAGGTGCGGCTGCAACAGAAGAGTAGACGGCGCATTGTTAATGGACGTTAATAACCGAACACTCATCGTGTTCGGATATTGGTTTTCACTGCATATTAGTAGTGCGTCCCTGAGACGTCTGTACCTACCTTTTCTTCTATCTTGTGGAATTCTTCTTGCAAGTCATACATTGGATGATTCGATCATTCGTCCTCTAACAACAATGTCGTATTGCCTATACAATCGGACACAGATCCCCCACGATTAACTGAATCTGATGCTGGTTTTAATATCTTATGCATTCCCCTTGTAACACGCCCTGAAGGACAGGCGGTAGATATGCAGTACTAACGATAGCTATCCTTTAGACTCGAGACTGTACAAAACTCCCTAGACACAGCAACGGGCTTGATATTTAACGACCGTTTGCCTAAACCCCCGTACCTGGTTCTTCCCGTGGTGGTTGATCTGCTGCTCTTCGCACTGCCTGCTACGATGTGTCCTGTAGTAACCATTGTCTAGCAGGGAGAGGAACCACTCACACCAACAATACCAAGTTGATTTGGTAGAATTAACTGTATTCTGTTAAACACTCGCACAGGGTGGGACTGCACTGTTAACAATTAACGTTATTCCACAATGAACGTGATCAGCATTTGTACTCCAAGTACGTGTCCATTGAGACGTATCAGGTTGCTGCCTAAATGATGGCATCCAATGCAAAAACACGGTGCATCACTATTCAGCGGATGTTTTATCAGTCGACGATTGGCACAGTTCTTCCAACAGTACTAAACAATTCAATAGATTTTAAAGCGAACGTGCGCGTAACCGAATCGCTAAGCGGATGCGCCATAAAATGTCAGGTACGATATACGAACGAGAAAGTACCTGCGCTCGTGATATTCAGCCAGTCAAAACGATATGTGTTTCTTTCACTTGCAGTTAGGATCATACCAGTCCACATTATTTTTCGGTAACCATCTCCACGCGGTTGTTTGTTGTTCCTCCGACACGACACACGAAACCGAGAAACATCATCTTTTGGATAAACGTTGATACTGCACCGTGAACACTGAAATAAAAGCAAAACTTTTGTGGGCAACACTTTCAATTACTTCGCCATAACTTGTAAGATACATGCTGCAGCCCCGGCATCAACACAACACTCCACCCACGCTCTACGAAAGCTACGCCATGACTCCCCACTGTTGCTCTGTACTCGGCAGAGGTGACTATCGATAGTCAGCGATACAATTCTATGCTTACACCCTTCTCGCTGAACTCGGCGCGAACCATTGACTACTTTCTTTTTTTTTTTCGCTGAGTCGTGGGTACTGCGGACGAAGTACGCGCGGAACCACCATCTAATGACGCCTACCGCGATAAAAAATAATTTTCTAGTTTGTATAAAATCTCAGAAATTTCAGTTTCAAAATCTACACTACTGGCCATTACAATTGCTACACCAAGAAGAGATGCAGACGATAAACGGGTATATATTGTACAAATATATTATACTAGAACTGACATGTGATTACATTTTCACGCAATTTGGGTGCATAGATCCTGACAAATCAGTGCCCAGAACAACCACCTCTTGCCGTAATAACGGCCTTGATACGCCTGGGCATTGAGTCAAACAGAGCTTGGATGGCGTGTACAGGTACAGCTGCCCATGCAGCTTCAACACGGTACCACAATTCATCAGGAGTAGTGACTGGCGTATTGTGACGAGCCAGTTGCTCGGCCACCATTGACCAGGCGTTTTCAATTGGTGAGAGATCTGGAGAAAGTGCTGGCCAGGGCAGCAGTCGAACATTTTCTGTATCCGGAAAGGCCCGTACAGGACCTGCAACATGCGGTCGTGCAGTATCCTGCTGAAATGTAGGGTTTCACAGGGATCGAATGAGGGATAGAGCCACAGGTCGTAACACATCTGAAATATAACGTCCACTGTTGAAAGAACCGTCAATGCGAACAAGAGGTGACCGAGACGTGTAACCAATGGCACCCCATACCATCAGGCCGGGTGATACGCCAGTATGGCGATGACGAATACACGCTTCCAATGTGCGTTCACCGCGATGTCGCCAAACACGGATGCGACCATCATGATGCTGTAAACAGAACCTGGATTCATCCGAAAAATTGACGTTTTGCCATTCGTGCACGCAGGTTCGTCGTTGAGTACACCATCGCAGGCGCTCCTGTCTGTGATGCAGCGTCAAGGGTAACCGCAGCCATGGTCTCCGAGCTGATAGTCCATGCTGCTGCAACTGTTCGTGCAGATGGTTGTTGTCTTGCAAACGTCTCCATCTGTTGACTCAGGGATCGAGACGTGGCTGCACGATCCGTTACAGCCATGTGGATAAGATGCCTGTCATCTCGACTGCTAGTGATACGAGGCCGTTGGGATCCAGCACGGCGTTCCGTATTACCCTCCTGAAGCCACCGATTACATATTCTGCTAACAGTCATTGGATCTCGACCGACGCGAGCAGCAATGTTGCGATACGATAAATTGCAATCGTGATAGGCTACAATCTGACCTTTATCAAAGTCGGAAACGTGATGGTACGCATTTCTACTCCTTACACGATCACAACAACGTTTCACCAGGCAACGCCGGTCAACTGCTGTTTGTGTATGAGAAATCGGTTGGAAACGTTCCTCAAGTCAGCACGTTGTAGGTGTCGCCACCGGCGCCAACCTTGTATGAATGCTCTGAAAAGCTAATCATTTGCATATCACAGCATCTTCTTCCTGTAGGTTAAATTTCGCGTCTGTAGCACATCTTCGTGGTGTAGCAATTTTAATGGCCAGTAGTGTATTTACCGTGTAGTATAGCGTAACATGTAGAAGTACTCCGAAAAATAGTACTATAAAAGCATTGGTAACTTCAGCAGGGCCGAGGAAAATGAAAACAAGTTGAGAATAAAGAGGGAATAATTTGTTATATTTTGCACCAAAAAAGGGACGGTGAGGTTAATGTAAGTACACGACTATAGCAGGTGAGTCATTTTCTCGATTACGTTATCACGAGATCAGTCTTCAGAGGGCGGCGTCTGACACGGGTCGCCACCGCGTGCCGCTGGAGCGAGCGGCGGGGCGGAGCTAGCGGTCCAGCGCGCCGCGGCGCACCAGCTCGCTCCTGGGTAGGCCGCGGCCGTACCAGTCGACGAGGGCGGCGGCCCGCGGGCCGAACGCAGACTCGTAGGAGCGGCGGTTGCGCGCGCCCGCCGCCGGGTCGAAGAGCGCCGGCTGCGACTTGGCCAGCAGGAACTTGGGCGCCACCACGGAGTCTACCAGCTGCCGCGCCAGCACCGGCAGCGACGGCAGCCGCTGGCCCTCGCCTCCGGCAGTCCACAGCAGCAGCACCAGCAGCGGCAGCCAAGCCCGCACCTGCCGCACGGAGACACGCCAGTGGCAGTCACTCAAAAGTAAGAGCTCACATGGAATTGATGGCATTTCCAAAAGCTTGTTCCCAACAAATAAGTAGGATTCTCAGCCACATATGTAGTAGCTCATTGAAACAGGGAATTTTTCCACGCAGACTGAAGTCTTGTTGTTGTGGTCTTCAGTCCTAAGACTGGTTTGATGCAGCTCTCCATGCTACCCTATCCTGTGCAAGCCTCTTCATCTCCCAGTACCTACTGCAGCCTACATCCTTCTGAATCTGCTTAGTGTGTTCATCTCTTGGTCTCCCTCTACGATTTTTACCCTCCACGCTGCCCTCCAGTACTAAATTGGTGATCCCTCGATGCCTCAGAACATGTCCTACCAATCGATCCCTTCTTCTAGTCAAGTTGTGCCACAAGCTCCTCTTCTCCCCAATTCTATTCAGTACCGCCTCATTAGTTATGTGATCTACCCATCTAATCTTCAGCATTCTTCTGTAGCACCACATTTCAAAAGCTTCTATTCTCTTCTTGTCTAAACTATTTATCGTCCATGTTTCACTTCCATACATGGCTACACTCCATACGAATACTTTCAGAAACGACTTCCTGACACTTAAATCAATACTCGATGTTACACAAATTTCTCTTCTTCAGAAACTCTTTCCTTGCCATTGCCAGTCTACATTTTATATCCTCTCTACTTCGACCATCATCAGTTCTTTTGCTCCCCAAATAACATAACTTCTTTACTACTTTAAGTGTCTCGTTTCCTAATCTAGTTCCCTCAGCATCACCCGACTTAATTCGACTACATTCCATTTTCCTCGTTTTGCTTTTGTTGATGTTCATCTTATATCCTCCTTTCAAGACACTGTCCATTCCGTTCAACTGCTATTCCAAGTCCTTTGCTGTCTCTGACGGAATTACAATGTCATCGGCGAACCTCAAAGTTTTTATTTCTTCTCCATGGATTTTAATACGTACTCCAGATTTTTCTTTTGTTTCCTTTACTGCTTGCTCAATATACAGATTGAATAACTTTGGGGAGATGCTACAACCCTTTCTCACTCCCTTCCCAACCACTGCTTCGCTTTCATGCCCTTCGACTCTTATAACTGCCATCTGGTTTCTGTACAAATTGTAAATAGCCTTTCGCTTCCTGTACTTTACTCCTGCCACCTTCAGAATTTGAAAGAGAGTATTCCAGTCAACACTGTCAAAAGCTTTCTCTAAGTCTACAAATGCTAGAAACGTAGGTTTGCCTTTCCTTAATCTTTCTTCTCAGGTAAGTCATAGGGTCAGTATTGCCTCACGTGTTCCAACATTTCTACGGAATCCAAACTGATCTTCCCCGAGGTCAGCTTCTACCAGTTGTTCCTTCCATCTGTAAAGAATTCCCATTAGTATTTTGCAGCTGTGACTTATTAAACTGATAGTTCGGTAATTTTCACATCTGTCAACACCTGCTTTCTTTGGGATTGGAATTATTATATTCTTCTTAAAGTCTGAGGGAAATTCGCCTGTCTCATACATCTTGTTCACCAGATGGTAGAGTTTCGTCTGGACTGGCTCTCCCAAGGCTGTCAGTAGTTCTAATGGAATGTTGTCTACTCCCAGATTAGGTCTTTCAGTGCTCTGTCAAACTCTTCACGCAGTATCATATCTCCCATTTCATCTTCATCTACGTCCTCTTCCATTTCCATAATATTGCCCTCAAGAACATCGCCCCTGTATATGACTGAAATATGCTATTGTTAAACCATTGCATTAAAAAGGGGATAGATCGGATCCTAACAACTACCGCCCAATCTCACTTCTGAGAGCTTTATCCAAAATTCTTGAAAAAGTAATGTATTCAAGAGCAGCATCACGTATTTGTAAAAATGAAGTACTAACAAAATGTCAATTTGGTTTTCAGAAAGGCTTATCAACAGAAAATGCTATATATGCTTTCACTGGTCAAATATTAAATGCAATACACAACCGATCATCACACATTGGGATATTTTGTGATATCTCAAAGGCTTTTGATTGTGTGAATCATGAAATTCTTCTAGATAAGCTTAAGTATTGTGGTATGAGAGGGGCAGTGCACCAATGGTTTAATTCATACTTAACTGGAAGAATACAGAAGGTTGAAATTAACAGTACAGTTAGTCTACAAAAACCAGCAGAGCCCTCTAACTGGGGAGGTATCAAGAATGGTGTCCCACAGGGTTTAGTCTTGGGTCCCTCATTGTTCTTAATATATATTAATGACTTGCCACTGTATATTCATGAAGATGCAAAGTTAGTTCTTTTTCCTGATGATACAAGTATAGTAATTACACCGAAGAAGCAAGAATCAGCTGAGGAAATTGCAAATAATGTCTTTCAGAAAATTATTAAGTGGTTCTCTGCAAATGAACACTCACTAATTTCTAGAAAACACAGTTTACACAATTCTGTACAGTTAATGGCATAACACCACTGATAAATATAGACTGTGAACGGAAGTCTGTTGCTGAGGTAGGATACTCGAAATTTCTGGGTGTGTGCATTGATGAGAAATTGAATTGGAAGAAACACATCGATGATCTGCCGAAGCAGTTAGGTTCAGCTACTTATGCTATTAGGGTTATTGCAAATTTTGGTGATAAACATATCAGTAAATTAGCCTAATATGCCTATTTTCAATCACTGCTTTCATATGGCATCATATTTTGGGGCAATTCGTCATTAAGATAGAAAGTATTATTGCACAAAAGCGTGTAATCAGTATAATAGCTGGAGCCCACCCAAGAACACCTTGTAGACATATATTTCAGGAGTTCGGGATATTCATAGTACCTTCGCAATACATATAATCACTTACGAAATTTGTCCTTAATAACCCGTTCCAATTCAAAAATAACAGGGAAATGCATAGCTACAACTCTAGAAGAAAGGGTGATATTCACTATTCTGGATTAAATGTCACTTTGGCACAGAATGGAGTGAATTATGCTGCCACAAAAATCCTTGGTCATTTGCCAAATAGTATTAAAAGTCTGACAGATAGCCAACCAACATTTAAAAGCAAATTAAAATAATTTCTGAATGACAACTCCTTCTACTCAATAGATGAATTCTTCGATATGAAGTAGTAACTCTAAAAAAATTAATTAATTAATTAATTTGTGTAAAGAAAACTTATGTTAAAATGACACATTCCACATCGTTACGAAATGTCGTATTCATGATCTATGGAACAAGGATTAATGTATGTATGTATGTATGTATGCATGCATGTCCACAGGGCACATAAAACGCGAAGTAGTTAAAAAAAATAAAAATAAATAAAGAAAAGCTTGCACAGGATATGGTGGCCGATGCTCTGTGACCAGTTTTCGTCCAAAGCGCTGGGCTAGTTCATTCGTTGGTCCAGAAGGGGAGGCCGATAAATGTTCCACCTTTCGGCAGGTCAGCGATGACAGAAACGAGGCGCACGACCTGCAATCTTTCTCAAACGATTTTACAGAAACTGTTCGATAAGAAATTCCATTTTTGCCTTACTTGTAGCTTTATATGTCAGGTTCATTATGATGTGCCCATTATTTCGTTAACGGTCATAGTTATTGTGATATTTACGTGCAACTAAAACACTGCGCAAAATTCGGAAAAGTTCGCAATGAAAAATAGGAGTTGACATGATTTTGCGTTTGGTGCATATTACAAACAATGTTGTTGCGTATGAAATTTAGCTAACATATTTAACTTTTGTTTAGATTTGGGTGGAGGCATTTATCTGTCACCAGTCTCGAGAAAATTAACCTAATTTAGCGCACTCATTTGCGATAGTGCCGCGCCAGCGATAAAGCTGTCCCTGTTGATGTATATCAACGCCTGTCGACAGCTTAGGATCTTGATTTAATTATCATTTCATGTTAAGCATGGAGGTGGAAGACAGATGGTTTGGGTAAGCATATCACAGGATTCTGATGTGCCATCATTACTCTCAAAGGCTGTGTTACCGCGAACGATTATGTGAACGTTTTAGGTGATCTGGCGCACCCCATGATTCAAATGTTGTTCGCAACAATGATACCATATTTTAGGACGATAATGCACCCATCCACACAGCCAGGACAGTATAATCGTGTTATAACGAGTATGCAACTGAACTGCAGCGCCTTGCCTGGCCAGTGCAGTCCCCGTTCTTGAACATTATCGAACACTTGTGGGCGGTACTTGAGCGCAGATTCCGTAGCAGATTTCCGCCTCACTCGTCACTACACGAGTTAGAAGAGTGGAATAACATTCCACTGAAGATTATACGATCATTATATGTAAGTATTCCAAGAAGAATCGCAGCTGTATTACGGGCAAATGGGGTCCAACCCCTTATTAATAAACAATTTCCAAGTAAGTACAGGTGTTCACATTATTTTGCCTCCAGTGCACTATGCCCAGTCAAGTTTCCGTACTAGGTGGCGCTATTGACAAGACACTGGACCCTTTTTCGAAAAGCTGATTTTCTTTGCCATCCGTGTGCAGTCTAAGCGTGTGCCCCGTCCACATTGCTATCGTCATCAACTGAGCTCTCTTTTGTTGTTTGTTTTACTTCATAAAAGGCTGCGGTAAGATGGAGAACTGAACCTAGAATATAGGCACAAATTACTTCCTGACCCCGCCGGGAATCGAACCCGGGAACCCGGGCGCGGGAAGCGAGAACGCTACCGCACGACCACGAGCTGCGGACAATTTTTTTTTACACACAGCATCATGTCAATCTGGTGTAGCGACAGAATACACAAACGAGTCACAGCAATGGATGCCGCCAACTTTCTGTTCAGTACACTGTAAGCTGGTGTCCACGTCGGAAACTTTCTTGTCTTTCGCAACGCTTTCCGACCCCATGAGCTGACGACACGTAGTGTCTACAAAGAAAGGCTTCCTCAGCGAACCACGTGACGTCATGAAGTCTGTCCACAAATTTCTCAGGTACAAACTTGGTGTATGCCGACGAAGCGTGAGAAAAATAAAGTTGCTTCTCTCTCTCTCACTGACTGAGACTTCATACGGCCATCCAGTTAGAAGGCGATTTTTCCGTTACGAGAATATTTCGACACTAGTTTATTACAGCATTTTTACTTTTTTTCCCATTGCCATGACGATATCACACATTAAGTTCGCCTGCTTAGCTGAGCAGTAACGTGCTTACCTGCCATGCAACGGTCCAGGGTTCTATTCTCGGCCGGGTTGGAGATTTACTCCGCCCGTGGACTGGGTGTATGTGCTGTCCTCATCATCATCCTCTCATCATCACCGACGCGCAAGTCGCCCAATGTGGTGTCACCTGAAATAAGACTTGCACCCGGTGGCCGAACTTTCCCGGACGGGGCCTCCTGGCCAACAATGCCACAAGATAATTTCATCTCATCGCAGACTAAAACGGTTTCTACTGCGCCACTGACGTTCATATAGACTGAGTCACGCGAAGTAAATTCGGTATACTTTGAGAAATGTCAGAAATCTGGAGCATCTGGGCATTCGCCTCAAGCGATTCAGGGAAACCACAGAAAACTTAAAGCTCTATTTGTAAGACTTGGCATCGTCGAGTGAGAGGAACATAGCGATATGTATTATTCTGTAACTGTCTTTAAAGACGTAATAAATGATCTCTCCTTGAAATAAAAAATATCTTCCTTGTGATGATACGCATTCTTATTCTTGAGTAAAAGTATGCAGATGTGATGATACGGCAAATAAAATTCTCTCTTTCGTGCAAATACAACAATGACTCCTTCTTAAAATAAAAAATATTTATTGAATAAGTTGAAATAAATATTCTTTTACAATACTCTTGGTGAGTGCAAAACGCTTCTTGTTACATCACGAAATGAAGGAGCTTCTTCTCGATGTTTGTTCGTTTGGAACTTACTTGAAACCCTTTTAAACTCAGTACGTGGTTCAAGATTTCGCTATCACAATGTCTAACATGTTCCCATACTTCGAAGAGTAGTACAGGCCGGGTTTTATTTTAACAATTTCATATTCAGTATAAGGGCAGTAGTCCCTCAAAGTCGCTGTTCGGTTTTGGATGATGTAAGCAATGGTGTGGCCTACCATCAAGATCGCAACGTTGGTGTTCCGAGGTAGCGTAACTACTGTGATCACGGAAGTTCCGTCTTGTCAATGTGCGTCTCGGTGGAGCGATCGATAATTGCCAATCTCCTGGATAAAGGGTCAGTAATTAGTTTAGCAGGCTCACAAGTGAGTCGGTGAATTAAAGTGTCCACAAATATGCAGGAAGTGCAGGTGGAGGAACCGCCAGATGGATTTTTTGCAGCTTGTCGTTAGTAGCTACCTTGCCATTGGCTGCTATGTACCAGGTGGATTAAATAGCACTAGGCAGGATGTCACTGAAGATTTTCCTCCAAATAACGTACTATTTGTAATGCGGCCATTTGTGTCCAACTGGGTTTTTTTCTGATAGTTTTTCACAGGACGCCAAACCAGCGGAACTTGAATGCGAAGGACGGTCTTCATAGATGTAACTGAACTCCAAACAATACACTCTTACGTATGGAAACATTCGAGGAATCGTTGATACATCAATGGGACGTCCAAGCCGGCTTGGGCCCCATCTATCTTACACAATTCCGGCTGTGTTGCCTTCAGGCGTCTCAGCAGACTTCCTGGAGCGACTGATTAAGAGGACCATACTTTGCGTTCTTTCATCGAGTAAACTAAGACCTCCCTTCGTATATGAAAAGACCATAGTCTCAAAGCCGACCATGAAGGTATTATTAAGCCTTCTGAATGCTGGCAACTACAGGGGTGGTGCGGGAAGAATCTATGCCAAGTAACTCAGTATGCTGATAACTGTACGTTTAATGGGTTGCCAGTTCCCCTTCGTTCTAAGGACTGCCGTAATCTGATTTAACATGTTTGCCCAGTTTCAAGGACTGCCCTAATTTGATTTAACATGTCTACCCATTTCCTGGTATTCATCCGGGTTGGGTTTGTGTCCAGGTGAACACCCAGTGACTTTAGGAGACTGCTAGCGCTGCACCAATCCATGTCCTCAACATTCAGGACGTCCATTCCGTTTTGCATAATAACGGTTTTTGTATCGTTTAGCTTGGCCCCAAATGCTAATGCAAATTGCTGAGTGGCGTGGCCAGCTGTTACGAGGTCTTGTTGAGATGTGACTCCAACGCGTAGGTCACCTTCACAAGCGGTACATCGATGCCTGATATTGTTGATCACCTGGCCTGACGTTTCCTCTGTTAATGTGGTGCACAAAGCCTTCGATAAGAGGCACGAAGCCACTGATAATGGACATCTCCGCTCGACAGATCGCTCGATTGTTGCCGATTGGCTTAAGTGTCCGTTTATCATAAAGTGAGACGTTGCATTCGTAGGGACTATGTCCATGAACCGGAGACCAAAACACACTGTGTGCAGGGTAGTATGTAAATAATCATGACTGATGCGATCATACGCTTTGTCAAAGTCCAAGGAAAGAAGTGCAGCAGATTCCTTGGACTTTACGTAGGTGGTGATGATGTCCCGAAGGGTACAGGCGGCATTTGTAACGCTCCATCCAGAAGGAGCACTATGTTGAAAGTCAGCCTTGACGTACCGTGTAATGTGAATGCTAAGGAATTCCTCTGACCGTCGACACTCAGACACGTGACGGTTATGCGACGGTGACGTATCAAAGTGTGAATCCACCTTGATAAGGCCGAATGTCGGTGCGCCGCGTAGGCCAGCGCCAAAATACACTACTGGCCATTAAAATTGCTATACCAAGAAGAAATGCAGATGATAAACGGGTATTCATTGGACAAATATATTATACTAGAACTGACATGTGATTACATTTTCACGCAATTTGGGTGCATAGATCCTGACAAATCAGTGCCCAGAACAACCACCTCTTGCCGTAATAACGGCCTTGATACGCCTGGGCATTGAGTCAAACAGAGCTTGGATGGCGTGTACGGGTACAGCTGCCCATGCAGCTTCAACACGATACCAAGTTCGTCAAGAGTAGTGACTGGCGTAGTGTGACGAGCCAGTTGCTCAGCCTCCAATGACCAGACGTTTTCAATTGGTGAGAGATCTGGAGAATGTGCTGGCCAGGGCAGCAGTCGAACATTTTCTGTATCCAGAAAGGCCCGTACAGGACCTGTAACATGCGATCGTGCATTATCCTGCTGAAATGTAGGATCCGCAGGGATCGAATGAAGGGTAGAGCCACGGCTCGTAACACATCTGAAATGTAACGTCCACTGTTCAAAGTGCCGTCAATGCGAACAAGAGGTGACCGAGACGTGTAACCAATGGCACCCCATACCATCACGCGGGGTGATACGCCAGTATGGCGATGACGAACACGCGCTTCCAATGTGCGTTCACCGCGATGTCGCCAAACACGGATGTGACCATCATGGTGCTGTAAACAGAATCTGGATTCATCCGAAAAAATGACGTTTTGCCATTCGTGCACGCAGGTTCGTCGTTGAGTACACCATCGCAGGCGCTCCTGTTGCTGCAAACGTCGTCGAACTGTTCGTGCAGATGGTTGTCGTCTTGCAAACGTCCCCATCTGTTGATTCAGGGGCCGAGACGTGGCTGCACGATCCGTTACAGCCATGCGGATAAGATGCCTATCATCTCGACTGCTAGTGATACGAGGCCGTTGGGATCCAGCACGGCGTTCCGTTTTACCCTCCTGAAGCCACCGATTACATATTCTGCTAACAGTCATTGGATCTCGACCAACGCGAGCAGCAATGTCGCGATGCGATAAACCGCAATCGCGATAGGCTTGAATCCGACCTTTATCAAAGTCGAAAACGTGATGGTACACATTTCTCCTCCTTACACGAGGGATCACAACACCATTTCACAAGGCAACGCCGGTCAACTGCTGTTTGTGTATGAGAAATCGGTTGGAAACTTTCCTCATGTCAGCACGTTGTAGGTGTCGCCACCGGCGCCAACCGTGTGTGAATGCTCTGAAAAGCTAATCATTTGCATATCACAGCATCTTCTTACTGTCGGTTAAATTTCGCGTCTGTAGCACATCTTCGTGGTGTAGCAATTTTGATGGCCAGTAGTGTACGTAGTCTGCGCCGAGCGCTTGCGTGGACAATCTGCGCGGGAACGGCCTGCAGAGTTACACACGGTGCACGTGCGGGGTTGTCCCTCATGTACGACCAAACCCTCGTACGTCGCACAGTAACAAACGAGAGATACGCTGCTTAAGTTCCATCCTTACAGACCGAACTCCATTCTCACGCGTAATAGTGTACACAGTTCCAAATACGGTACCGATAAAGCTTTCTTAAGCCGATGGTCAGCAATTACAAAGGGCAGGTTGTAGACCTTTACGTTACGGAAGCCCGAGCCCGCAAATGTAATTGTAACGGTACTCACCACGCCATCACTTAAGGTGCAATTATCAGATTCGTTTGTTGAATTCATGATACACTTCTTGATTTCGTAATTTCACATAAGCTTAATTCATTTCTTCCAACAAGACTGCAGTTTTTAATTTCCGCACGAAATACTCGACTTTGGGTAAAACCAGCTGCGAACTCAAGGGGTTACGGGTGCCATGACACTCGCTTCCCCGCCCCCCCCCCCCTCCTTGCAGAAATATTTTTTTACAGGCGGTTATATTTTTACAAACACCAGCTTCCCAATTTGTCAGCTAACTTTCGAAGAATAAAGTAACATGAAAACTAAGAGTTTCTAAAATGGCCAGGAGTTCTAGAGGAAATTACATGCTGTGTTTATTACAAAATCCTTAACAGCTTCTTTTTAAACCACGTGCCGACATTTGTGAGACGGTTCGTGGGCCCAGAGGCAGAACTGTTCAATCACAGAAAGTTGAGTAAGGCAAGATGGAAAGGGAAACACACTCCATTACGAGAAATATAACAGAAAGACTGACTTCTGGTAAGTAGGCCGAAATGAGGAAAGAAACGGCATTCACCATTTATGGTAATGGTGCGTGCACACTTCGATTCGTAAACTTTAATCTTCTCAGAGTTGTGAGATTTAGTTGCTATTATAGTTCTTAAATAAACTGCATGACACATGTACTTTTGAAATTTTCCAACGAACGCTTTTCAAATACTGTGTGTCTCTGAACCGCAATTTCTCAGAGGTTATGTTAAAGGGACGTACTAACAAGGCATGTAAACAAATTATTATAATATCTATGGTACATAAAAAAGAGGTGGGGAGGAAAAGTTAAATTTGGGAGAGGGAAGGCTAAATAAACTGTGTTGAGGGAAGGTTGCTTGCCATCAAATATATAACTGATTTTAGTTGCACTATCTAAGATAGAGGCACGTGGATCTATCTTCGTACACACGTGTAAGTGAATGACGCTGCAAATAATAGCAATTACGTATTTGATGTCAAGAAACCCGTTAATCCGTGACTCCAAGACGCTCACTTGACTGAAACTATGTGTCTGTGAATAAACATACATCACGACAGGTTCTAGTGGTTCCATACGCCGCCCTTTAGATACATTGGTGTGTAAAACTTAGGTTAAAGTTCACATGCTATGCCATTGTAAAATAAAGTAGCTCGATGAAACTTGGGCCATACTTAGAAATACACTGAAGATCCAAAGGAAGTGGTACACATGCCTAATGTCGTGTAGGGCCCCCGCGACCACGCCGAAGTGCCGTAACACGACGTGGCATGGACTCGACTAATGTCTGAAGTAGTGGCCGAGGGAACTGACACCAAGAACCCTGCAGGGCTGTCCATACGTCCGTAAGAGTACGAGCGGCTGGAGATCTCTTCTGAACAGCACGTGCAAGGCATCCCAGATACGTTCAAAAATGCTCATGTTGTGGAGTTCGGTGGCCAGCGAAAGTGTTTAAACTCAGAAGAGTGTTCCTGGAGTCATTCTGTAGTTATTCTGGAACTATGGAGTGTCGCATTGTCCTGCTGGAATTGCCCAAGTCCGTCGGAATGCACAAGAGACATGAATGGATGCAGGTGATCAGATAGGATATTTACTTAGGTGTCACCTGTTAGAGACGTATCTAGACGTGTCAGAGGTTCCATATTACTCCAACTGCACACGTCCCACACCATTGCAGAGACTCTTATCAGCTTGAACTGTCTCCTGCTGACATGCAGCGTCGATAGATTCATGAGGTTGTCTCCAGACCCATACACGTCAATCCCTCTTCTCCCATTGGCACTACATCCCGGAAAGGGACTTGGCCTCCTCAATAATTTTCTGCCATTCCTCTCTGGGCTTCGCCGTGGACCTCCAGTTACGGCGACCGACTCTGGCAGTGTCCTCTCCAACCTCGTCGCTCCATCTCAACCTAGGTCGTCCTCTTGCTCTTCTTCCTCCAGGTTCACTGCAGCAGGCTTTCAAGCAGTGACCTCAGGACCCCTGCCTTGTACAGCGACTGTACGTTCCAAGTTCCAATAAACACATCATTCTTTCGTTTTCGTTTGTCTTTCACTGTGCCATAAATCCGTCCGGATTCTTTACTCTGAGGTATCTGAACAAGAATTTTTCTTTTTTTTTCATGAGGAGGTTGTTAGCCGTTTGCCCAATCCCCAACTTGGAGGACCAGGATTTATATGATGTTTACTTCATTGAGGAAGCTGGCTTCACTACGCCTATAGAGCCCTCCCTGCCCTATGTTGTGCGACACACTTTGTCTGGCTCCTTTGTCAAGACCACTCCGGCGTGGGTGACCCTGCTAGTAGCTACGCTACCGCCGACACAGCTCTTGACTTCATCGGAGTAAACAAACCCTCCCGCCCGGCACTGAAGGTACCTTTGACAAGGCGGTGTCCCCTGGGAAGGACACGTGAATCCTCTCGATAGAATTTGAAACGAGACTCGTCCGACCAGCAACATGCTTCCAGTCATCAATAGTCCAATGTCGGTGTCCATGGGCCCAGGCGAGGCGTAAAGCTTTGTGTCGTGGAGTCATCAGGGATACACGAGTGGGCCTTCGGCTCCGAAAGCCCATATCGATGATGTTTCGTTGAATGGTTCGCACGCTGACACTTCTTGAAGTTCCACCATTGAAATCTGCAGCAATTTGCGGAAGGGTTGCACTTCTCTCACATTGAACGATTCTCTTCAGTCGTCGTTGGTCCCGTTTTTGCAGGATCTTTTTCCGGCCGCTACGATGTCGGATATTTGATGTTTTTCTGGATTCCTGATATTCACAGTGAAATGGTCGTGCGGGAAAATCTCCACTTCATCGCTACGTCGGAGATGCTTTGTGCCGTCGCTGGTGCGCCGATTGTAGCACCACGTCAGACTCACTTAAATCTTGATAACCTGCCATTTTAGCAGCAGCAACAGATCTAACAACTGCGTCAGACGCTTGTCTTATATAGATGTTGCCGATCGCAGCGCCGTATTCTGCTTGTTTACATATCTCTGTATTTGAATACGCATGCTTATACCAGCTTCTTTGGCGCTTCAGTGTGACTGATACATTATAATGCAGAAGGTAACCGAAAGAAATGCATAATGAGACGAACGGAAATGACACTTTTATCCAAAGACAGTATTTACGCTGAAGTCATTGCGTTTTGTGATGGTGGCCAGGACATTACAAAAGAGAGGATATGGTTCTCAGTAGGGTGCGTGACCACTTGGGATGGCAATGCATACATTGCTACGTGCCCCCATGCTGGCCACAAAGTTGGTACGGAGCTCTTATGGTAGGGCATTCCATTCCTCCAACGGCACTGTTTGACAACTACCGGGTGGTCGTTGGAGCATACGGACGTGCTGCAGTACGTTTCTCCAATGCATCCTGCAAAGGGCAAGTCAGACCATTCGTCGAGTATCTTGTCCTTTCGCCAAATGTTTTCTCGTTCCAAGAGCTCCTACATCTGCTGTGTTCGATCCGATTGCGCATTGTCAGGCATAAAAATGAAGCTAGTACGCACACTGGGAAGAAGCACAGCTTCACAATAACGTCGACCAGCCAGTTTACCTTGTTCAAAGACTTGGAAGTCAGTACGCCCATGCAACATAATGGCTCCCTCACACCATTCCACCTGGACCACCAAAACAATCATGTTCCACACTGTTCCTGAGTGTATTATTTGTTGCCACTTCTCTCCGTACGAGATTCCGTCCAGCATTGTCGAAAATGATCATTTTGTCCATCCAGGCGTACTAATCTCCAAATCTCTGAACATGGTGCACTCACCGTCAACTTTGTTGTTTACTCCTTCCCCATGTTGTGTCTTTTCACTGGTGCATTTGGCCCTGACTAAAATTTTGTGGATGACAATTGTGCGACCGCATCGAACAGGGCAATTGCAGGAGCTCTTGCAGCGAGAGGATATTCGGCGAGTGGCGTGGCCTGCTCGTTCTCCAACTTAAATCCCATCGACCGATTGTAGAATACGTTGGGAAGACTACTTGCAGCACGCCGACATGCACCAACGACCATCCAGTATTCACTCGTCAACGGCGCTGGTGGCATTGCAGAGCATGTATTGCCGTCCGTGGTGACCATATATACCATTAAGGATCATACCCCGTCTTTTTTAATGTCGCGCGGTTCCAGACTGTAGCGCCCAGAACCGCTCGGCTTCTATTCTTCAGAAACGCTTTCCTTGCCATTGCCAGTCTACATTTTATATCTTCTCTACTTCGACCATCATCAGTTATTTTGCTCCCCAAATAGCAAAACTCCTTTACTACTTTCAGTGTCTCATTTCCTAATCTAATTCCCTCAGCATCACCCGACATAATTCGACTACATTCCATTATCATCGTTTTGCTTTTGTTGATATTCACCTTATATCATCCTTTCCAGACAGTGTCCATTTCGTTCAACTGTTCTTCCAAGTTCTTTGCTTCCTCTGGCAGAATTACAATGTCATCAGTAAACCTCAAGATTTTTATTTCTTCTCTCTGGATTTTAATTCCTACTCCAAATTTTCTTTGGTTTCCTTTACTGGTTGTGCTATGTACATGTTGAGTAACACCTGTGATAAGCTAAAACCCTCTCTCACTCTCTTCTCAACCATTGCTTCCCTTTCGTGACCCTCACGTCTTATAACTGCTGTCTGGTTTCTGTACAAATTATAAATAGCCTGTCGTTCCGTATATTTTACACCTGCCAACCTTCACAATTTGGAAGAGAGTATTCCACTCAACATTGTCAAAAGCCTTCTCTAAGTCCACAAATACTTGAAACGTAGGTTTGCCTTTCCTTAACCTAGCTTCTAAGGTAAGTCGTACGGTCAGTATTGCCTCGCGTGTTTCTACATTTCTACGGAATCCAAACTGATCTTCCCCGAGATCGGCTTCTACCAGTTTTTCCATTTTCCGTAAAGAATTTGTGTTAATATTTACAACCGTGACTCACTAAACTAATAGTTTGGTAATCCTCAAACCTGTCAGCACCTGCTTTCTTTGGAATTGGAATTAATATATTCTTCTTGAAGTCTGAGGGTATTTCGCCTGTTTCTACATCTACATCCATACTCCACAAGCCACCTGACGGTGTGTGGCGGAGGGTACCTTGAGTACCTCTATCAATTTTCCCTTCTATTCCAGTCTCGTATTGTTCGTGGAAAGAAGAATTGTCGGTATGCCTCCGTGTGGACTCTAATCTCTCTGATTTTATCCTCATGGTCTCTTCGCGAGATATACGTAGGAGGGAGCAATATACTGCTTGGCTCCTTGGTGAAGGTATGTTCTCGAAACTTCAACAAAAGCCCGTACCGAGCTACTGAGCGTCTCTCCTGCAGAGTCTTCCACTGGAGTTTATCTATCATCTCCGTAACGCTTTCGCGATTACTAAATGATCCTGTAACGAAGCGCGCTGCTCTCCGTTGGATCTTCTCTATTTCTTCTATCAACCCTATCTGGTGCAGATCCCACTCTGATGAGCAGTATTCAAGCAGCGGGCGAACAAGCGTACTGTAACCTACTTCCTTTGTTTTCGGATTGCATTTCCTTAGGATTCTTCCAATGAATCGCAGTCTGGCATCTGCTTTACCAACGATCAACTTTATATTATCATTCCATTTTAAATCACTCCTAATGCCTACTCCCAGATAATTTATGGAATTAACTGCTTCCAGTTGCTGACCTGCTTTTTTGTAGCTAAATGATAAGGGATCTATCTTTCTATGTATTCGCAGCACATTACACTTGTCTACATTGAGATTCAATTGCTATTCCCTGCACCATGCGTCAATTCGCTGGAGATCCTCCTGCATTTCAGTACAATTTTCCATTGTTACAACCTCTCGATATACTACAGCATCATCCGCAAAAATCCTCAGTGAATTTCCGATGTCATCCACAAGGTCGTTTATGTATATTGTGAATAGCAACGGTCCTACGACACTCCCCTGCGCCACACCTGAAATCACTCTTACTTCGGAAGACTTCTCTCCATTGAGAATTACATGCTGCGTTCTGTTATCTAAGAACTCTTCAATCCAATCACATAATTGGTCTGATAGTCCATACGCTCTTACTTGGTTCATTAAACGACTGTGGGGAACTGTATCGAACGCCTTACGGAAGTCAAGAAACACGGCATCTACCTGGGAACCCGTGTCCATGGCCCTCTGAGTCTCGTGGACGAATAGCGCGAGCTGGGTTTCACACGATCGTCTTTTTCGAAACCCATGCTGATTCCTACAGAGTAGATTTCTAGTCTCCAGAAAAGTCATTATACTCGAACATAATACGTGTTTCATACATCGTGCCCACCAGATGGAAGAGTTTGATCATTGCTGGCTCTGCCAATGCTATCAGTAGTTCTAACGGAATGTCGTCTACTCTTGGAGTCTTTTTTTACTTACAATTAGATATTTCAGTGCTCTGTGAACTTCTTCACACAGTATCGTATCTCCTATCTCATCTTCATCTACGTCCTCTTCCATTTCCATAATATTGCCCTCAAGTACATCGCCCTTGTATAGACCCTCTATATACTCCTTCCATCTTTCGGCTTTCCCTCCTCTGCTTACGGTTTACCATCTGAGCTCTTGATTTTCATACAGGTGGGTCTCTCTTCTCCAAAGGTTTCTTTAATTTTTCTGTAGACGGCATCCATCTTACCCATAGTGATACGTGATTCTACATTCTGTGAGTATTGTCTTTGAATAAAAGTGTTATTTCTATTCCTCTCATTGCGTATTTCTTTCAGTTACCTTCTGTACTATAATGTATGGTTCTAGTTTCATCGAGCTATGTTACTTGATAATGATGCGAAAGTCTCTTTCATCCATAAGTTTGGCACACTAGTGTACATTGATGTGTAGGCATGGGGAGGGGGAGATGCGGGACCTGGGGTATGGAGTAATTTTAATATTTTGGAACACAAATGGCGACTTGTAAGTTGTCATACAAAAGTTCCAGTTCCGACCCTTTTAAAAACCTGCGTCATAAGGACTTATAAATGATTATCTTCAAAGAAAATCACTTGACTACACCATATATTTTTTTTCTTTCCCTGAGAGCTGCAGGGGAGAGGAGCGACCCACCCCCTCCCCCTTTCCCTGGGTATGGGCATCCTTGAATTTGAGCCTGTGCAGCATTGTGTACAGAAACTGCAACCAAATTACGTTTTGTAACACAACCCTTTAAAACTTCGTGAAATCATTGAAAGAAGTAGTAAACTCTGAAGAAGTAGAAGTAGAATAAATAAATAGAAGGGGAACGGGAGGAGAGGGATAAGAATACCACATATTTGAAATTTTTTAAATCTGTTTAGTTTAGAGCAGAACAGCTTCAAAAGATACTCGCAGTGCACATATGTTTTCTAGACGACTTTAAATTCATCTCGTGACCTCGCTGCGAGATAAGATGTGCAAAGCTCTAGATTATCCTTGAGAGTGATAAACGACGGGAACCTGAGACTAATTAGCGATCTTCCTGTTTCATAGTGGGAAAGGTTCCAACATATGCAACTGAAACAATGACTGTACGCACAACATGGGAGGAAGGAAGATTAGGGCTTAAAGTGCCGTCTACGAAGAGGCGTCAGAGACTGAGCACAAGCTCGGATAGGGCGGGAAATCTGCCGCGCCGTTCCAGAGCAACCATCAGGGCATTCTCCTTAACTGATTTAGGGAAATCACGAAAAAGATAAATGTGGGTTGTCACACGGCGGTCTGAACTGCGGCTCTCCCGAATATGAGTCCATTTTCTACCACAGCGTATGCACAACATAGGACGGTGCTTCGTTCTCTTCGGCTGACCTCCACGCCATTAAGATTATACCAGAACAGCTACATCGGTAAAAATCAATGCGGTATTCTAACCGGCACACGAAATGTTACTCGGTTTGTATTGTAGATTAGACTTTTTACACAGGTTTATTCGTAAGTACCGCTGTGATTTCACGACACGGCACACGTAAAAATGTGTCAGGAGTTCTTGCAGTCACTGCTCCTACTGCCCAAGAAGACAAAACGAGAGCAGCCAACGTAGGAAAGCTGTTCATTGGACTGCGTATCTGCAAGTGCGAACTAACACCTTCAACTTTTCTAGTCATGTCGTCCTCAGTTGCGCGTAATATAACGTATGTTCATAAATTTTACTTTTGGTCGGTCTAATTACAACTGAATGTAACATGATTTTAGTGTCATACGCCTTCCGCCTTTATTCTTTGCAAGGCGTCTTCACTGATCTGGAATTTGTGCATACATTTACTGTTTAGTTTCCAGTTTTTGACAATGTGCATATAATTTATAAACAGTTCCGGTGGTTGGCTTTTCTACGGCGTAGTAATATTTTAAATTGTACTTACAGGTTCCGTGGATGATGTTCTACATGTTGTGTTTTTGATCCATTTTTGGTGCCGTTCTTCTTCATATAATTGCCACATTAAAATGAATGCATACATCATCTCTCTCTCTTACCGCCTTCTGACCGTCCCCCTCTCTGTCATCTCTTCTCTCTCTCTCTCTCTCTCTCTCTCTCTCTCTCTCACACACACACACACACACACACACACAAACAGATCATAGATATCTCAAAAATTACACTCAAAAGTTAGCAATAATGTTCGATCTTTGGCAATAACATTCGACAGTCGGTACACACACCACAACATTGCATCAAAACAAGTGTTCAGTCCCCGGAGCTGTGAAGTCTGGAAAACGAAAACTCAAATGGAAATTATAAGAAGAAGAACAGGTTCTGACACATCTGCTCCATAATAGACTATTTTCCTATGTTAAAAATATGGTTCGGATTGTTGTTATTCTGATAGATTATGCCATTTAAGGAGCATTTACAGTCAATATTGTCACAAAATATCTGTTATTTTTATGTAATTAAAGCTTAAAAATTATTAAATATGAAGATCTGGTCATGTTATTGAAAACGCTCTGGTGACGTAGCGAGCTGGCACTAAGACGAAGCTGCACTTGTGTTATAGTAGCGTTAACCGACGTTACGAGATTTTTACGTACTTTTACTGCAAACAGTTTAGCTATTTAGTGATGGAAAAAACAATTACAACTGTTAAGTAACAATAGAAATGAATTTTGTGAACGCTGATGGTGGCAGCCTTGAGAAAGTTGATGCTTTTATGCTCCACCGATTAAGAGCGTTGATATGTCCAAAGACGGGACATTCCTTACCCTGCTCCCTGCAACATCATTAAACTCGCTCAAAACTAAGGAATTGTAAAATTTTTGCAGATGAGTCCGTATTTTATAACGAGACTGTCAACTATCAGTCATGAGCTACGACCCAAAGCACAAATTATTCTTGGCAAAACTTGGTGCTGACTTCCTGTGTAGAAGACGCTCAGCACAGATGCTGTTTCCGTCAGGCGTTCCGTGGCGAGCGAGCTCGGTAGCTCAGCGTGTTCGGTCAGAGAGCTGGCTGGTCTCTGTAGTAAAAAAATTGAGTGATGCGATCAACAACGAACGTCAACGAATGTTGTGTGACGTCCGGTACGACCAAATACAAAAAAAAGTTATCTGCCCTCTGTAATAAAAGAAATAAGCGAGTGGATCAACAATGAACTTGAAAGGGTGTCACAGGACGTCGGCACCGAACAACTGCAGTGAACAAAATAAATAAAGTGGCACAACGGACAGCGCATTCGACTGCTGTGTAAGAAGTCACGTGTTCGAATCCTGGAAAGGTCAAATATATTTTTAAGTTTTACACGAAATACGGAAATGTCGTCAACAAGAACTGATTCTAGCAGTTGTTTCGAGTGTGGGGTGCATTCTACATAGCTTCACATTAGTCTTAGTCTGAGAAACGGACAACAAACGATAAATGCATTTACTTTGCGAGCAAACAATTCACTTTTTGGAAAGCATTGCTAGCAATGAAGATACAACCATTCGTCCACAGTACAACGAGGTGTAGGACAATGAGGTTGTACGTAGAGATATATTAGCGTATACAACAGTCAGGTATGGCCGAGCGGTTCTAGGCGCTTCAGTCTGGAACCGCGCGACCGCTACGGTGGCAGGTTCTAATCCCGCCTACGGTATGGATGTGTGTGATATCCTTAGATTAGTTAGGTTTAAGTAGTTCTAAGTTCCTTCATCTTTATGAAAGATGATGGAACTCCAAAATTTTAAACAATGGCTAGATAGTACAAAGACGAAAAACATAAGTTTCTAATATAGTAAAAAGTGTGTGATCACATTAACTAGAAAATATCTTTTTGAACGTGACGAGTGTGAACAGCGATTGCAAATGTAAGCGCATGTAAACAGCAAGGAAAATACAATAATATTCTGCTTCTGATCGGTGTGGTGAAGTTTTGTAATTGTGGTTTGCTTTTCATATGAGAGAACTGTAGAGTCGTTTTACAAACACGTTAAAATATTCTTTCGGGTTAGATTCGAACCAGCAATCTATGGGCATCGTCTTATAAAATTCGAGGATTTGGCGCTGTAACAACTGAGCTCCCGAATAATTGAGGTGTAGGCAGATAAAACGGCAACTTAGGTGTTTAATTTCGTTGAATGACGCTACCCTTCGTTGTAACTGTGGGAGAGCATACCTCAGATATAAGTAAATGTCAACTTCACATTGCAACATATTTTTAATTAAGTAAGTTAACTTGTGCATCTATATGGTGGTAATTTGCTGATAAAGTGCAACCACATTTTACGCATCAGACTTCTCTGGAACACTCAAAAACACTCAGGAGTTTTTGTAGATGTATTTGTACAGTATATACAGTTTTTGTAGATGTATTTGTACAGTATAGTCCTACATACCATTTGTAACCCATTTTCCGAAACGTAGCTTCGAAAACAAGACATCACTGTGAATTAGTATTATCACAGGAGGAGCAGCGAGCTAGCCAGTGACGTCATAGGTATCACATGACTCGAATGGAGCATTTTAGCAGGCGATCGAATTATTTAAATTTCACTTCTGTTTTTATAAAAGAATACTGAAATTCAAGAGGAGAAAAGCATGTTAGGAGCACAAAATGACATAATTAATCATTTAAGGCAATTTCCAGAAAACAAATAACCTATGATGCGTTCTGAAACTACACCACGACATATACAGGGTGTTCAAAAAAGAAGACCTCATTTTAGACGGTAAAACAAGGAACGTGCCGGCAAAGAAATGTGTGTTGTCTGAATGGGCGTGGCCGAGAGTTTCAGAAAATTACCGTCAGATGTCAGACAATGCGTCTTCTCAGATTGTAGTCAGTCAGAAGTAAGATGGCGTCTGCTCAACAGAATGTGTTTTGTGTGCTGCAGTTTGCAAAGAGAGAGGCAGTGTTTTCGGTCTGGTGTGCTTTTCGCCGGCGTTTTGGCATTGATCTGCCTGCACCCAAAACATTCGCCACTGGTATCGCCAACCTGGAGAGACAGGATAATTGTGGAAAGGTCAGAGTCTAGGTCGACGTTACACTTCTAATGACACGGTGGAAATAATTCGGCAAACGTTTGAACAGAGTCCACGAAAGTCTATTCAGTGTATAAGAAGAGAACTGTCAGTTCTTCATACGACTGTCTGGCGAATTTTAAGGTGTCTCTTGGTCTGTAAACTAAACACCTACAATTAGTGCAAGCTCTTTGGGTTGGTGATAATAGTAAATGAAATGACTTCAGTAATGCTCTGCTACAGGACATGGAGGACAATTCATTTTTACCACTGTTAATTTTCAGTGATGAAGCGACATTTCAAGTTAGCACTATAGTAAACTGACATAATGTGTGCATATGGGGACTCCAAAATCCTCATGACATTATTGAGCATGATAGAGGCTCATCTAAAGTTCATGTTTTTTGTGCTGTTTCTCATGAAAAGAGGTCTGGTCCCTATTTGTTTTAGGAAAACACAGTGCCTCGAATTAACTGTCTTCAAATGCTGCAGAACTGGTTTTTTTCCACAACTTCAGGAGGACTCCAGTGACTTTTCCGTCACTATGGCCCCAGCACACTGGCACGACAACATATATCAGTTTCTCAATTACACTCTGCCTCAAGGCTGGATTGGATGTACGGGACCCCAAGACATTGCATTCTTGGATCGCCAGGCGTAACCTCATACGATTTGTTCTTGTGAGGACATTGTTGTTGGTGTGGTCTTCAGTCCAGAGACTGGTGTGATGCAGCTCTCCATGCTACTCTATCCTGTGCAGTCTCTTCATCTCCGAGCAACTATTGCAACCTACATCCTTATGAATCTGCTTACTGTATTCCTTTCTTGGTCTCCCTCTAGATTTTTTACCCTCCACACTTCCCTCCAGTATTAAACTGGTGGTCTCTTAATGCTGCAGAATGTGTGCTATCAGCTGATCCCTTCTTCTAGTCAGGTTGTGCCACAAATTCCCCTTCTACCCAATTTTATTCAGTGCCCCTTCATTAGTTACATGATCTACCCATCTAAACTTCAGCATTCTTCTGTAGCTAAACTATTAATCATCCATGTTTCAGACATCGCTACACTCCATACAAATACTTTCAGAAAAGGCTTCCTAACACTTAAATCTGTACTCGATGTTAACAAATTTCTCTTTTTCTGAAACGCTTTCCTTGCGATAGCCAGTCTGCACTTTATATCCTTTCTACCTCGACCATCAACAGTTATTTTGCTCCCCAAATAACAAAAGACAATTACTACTTTCAGTGTTTCATTTCCTAATCTAATTCCCTCAGCATCATCTGATTTAATTCGACTACATTCCATTATCCTCGCTTTGCTTTTCTTGATGTTCATCTTATATCCTCGTATGGGCATATGTGAACGAAAATATGTTTATTTCCCTTTACTTCGCATCATAGAAGAAGTGAAGAACAGAATAATAGCCGCCGGCCGTGGTGGCCGAGCGGTTCTAGACGCTACAGTCTGGAACTGCGCGAGCGCTACAGTCGCAGGTTCGAATCCTGCCTCGGGCATGGATGTGTGTGATGTCTTTCGGTAAGTTATGTATAAGTAGTTCTAAGTTCTAGGTGACTGATGACCTCAGAAGTTAAGTCCCATAGTGCTCAGAGCCATTTGAACCAAGAATAATAGCCACCATAACTTCTGTAAAGGCGGGTACATTATGTAAACTTCATGACGAATTTAGCTATCGTCTAGATGTTATTTATGCTGCTGCTGGTGGACACATAGAGCATTCATAACAACATAGCTAAACTTCAAAGATTTTTTGAGTATTTGGCAATTCATCACTTGTTTGTAGTATATTCTTATCAATAAATATGGTGTTTTGAAATGACTTCACTCTTTTTGATACACCCTATATTACTAACCGAAACTTGGAGAGATGCTCTATCCACTTACATGTGTCATTTTTCTGTGTGTCTTGTGGTTTTCACACAGTCATCTTCTGAAACCCTGAAGGTACTTATTAATAATTCTATACAAGATCATTACAGAATTTATTTCAAAGTAAACCCTACAGCACCAAAAACCTCCTTTTGTATTACATGTTCCAAATGTTTGCCATTTTGCCTCACAAGGTTCTGATGTCTGTGACACAAATCTCCAGATATGGCAGGGCGTCATTCCGCAGTGAAGGATCAAAGTTGCGCCGTATTTTTGAGTTTCCTGTAGCTCGTCATATGTCTGAGAAAATTTCGATAAATAAAAAGTCACGTAGTTCAACGTTGGTTATTCGAGGTGGTCATATTTGGTCACCTTCTTGATGTCCAAATGAGCGAAGAGGCTATTCCGACAGCCACTGGGGAAACAGGTTGTAACCAACTGCAGATTGTGGCACATGTTGGAATGAACGATGCCGTCATCTGGGCTCCAAGGTTGTTTGGAATGATTATAGCAACTGGCAGAGAAGGTTGAGAAGACCAGATAAGCACATGGAGTTTCAATGGAGCTCACAATTTGCGGCATTGTCCTCAGAACTGACTGTGGCCCCCTGGTTATGAACCAAATGAAAGGACTGAACAAGAGACTTAAAAGGTCGTGTGAACATCCTGGACTCGCACCATAGGGTTGAGAACTGCAGGATCCTCCCTAACGTGTATTGGATATCAGAGGCTGCTAACCAGGTAGTTGACTGGGTGTGTAGTTCACACGAGGGTTTTTTGGATTCGGTGACTCTCTATCCAGCGCAGATAGCGATAGTTAAGGAGACCTGGAAGCGTCAGTACAAAATACAAAGAAAGACACCGTACAGGCAGGAGCATTAAAATCACAGTGATAAATTGCTGAAGCATTCACGGAAAACTACCAGACTCTGAAGAGCTCAGAAAAAGTTGTGGAGCTCGCCCTGCACTACGCACACGAAACAGTAGTGAGATATTTGGGAAACGATAGACTAATGGTAAATGCAATGGCATATTTGTTGCAGTAGGCAAGAAACTCAAGTCCTCTGAGATATAAATTGAAACTACAGGAAACATTGCCTTGGAAAGACTCAGTGTCAAGGGTGAGCATAAACTTATCATCGGAAACTACTGTCGACCACAAGGCTCACCTCCAGATGCAACTGAAAACTTTAAAGAAAAACTAAGATCACTAGTGCATAGATTCTCCGATCATATTGTCATCACTGAAGGACACTTTGATCATCCAACAATCAGTTGGGAAAATTACAGTTTTGTCAGCGTGACGAGATGTCCTATGAAACGTTACTAAATGCGTTCTCTGACAAGTACCTAGAACAGATTGTTCGTAAGCCCACTCATGATGGAAATATATGGGATATAGTAGCAACAAATAGACCTGAACTCTCTGAGGATATCCACAGAGACACTGGAGTCAGTGACCATGATGCCCTTGTAGCAACAATGATTACCAAAGCACAAAGAGCAACTAAAACAATTAGAAGGATTTATACTTCCAGCAAACTAGAAAAAGAGACAGTAGGGTCGTATCACAATAAGGAACTCAAACCATGTAGCCATGGGGACGAGCATGTAGAAGAATTGTGGCTCAGATGTAGAAGAATAGTTAAACATGCACTTGTTAGATATGTACCAAGTAGAACAGAGAATGATGGGAGGGACCCTCCATGGTATATAGCCATTGTAAATAAACTTCTGAAGAAACAGTAGTTACCATGCTCGTCGTGTAACAGGTGTAAAACAAAGCAGAGGGCTAGAGATAGGGAGATGCATGAATGAATGAATTGCGTCTGGCTCTCAAGTGGGCCATGCATGAAACCCTCGACAACTGCTATAGCAGAATATTATCGTAGAAAATTCTAGTCATGTTTAAAGGCTGTTATAAACCAAAGTTAGCGATACTCGTGGACAAGACAGGGAGTGAAACTGAGAATAGCAAAGCAAAAGTAGAAATGTTGAACTCGGTTTTCAAATGTTCCTTGATACAGTCATATTGGAGTTTTGAGCTCAGTTCCCGTGCTTGCAGAAAAATAATAACGAATTAAGGATGGGTTCGCCTTTTTGCAAGTACACAAATTATTGTCATCCAGACATGTTTCACCACAGCTGTAGAATCTTCAGTGGCCTTTTTATTATTTTACTTTTATTTTACGTTGTTTGAGTTCTGTGGCTGCCAACTAAAATTAGGCACTGGTCTAAATTAGTTGTAGTATTTTGATAGTTCTTAGTTGTGACAAGTTTATTTTTATGTACCAGATGTGTTTTTATGTAGTTCAGCTGAACAGGACGCAGTATTTACAACCGAGCAGGGGAAAACGTTCAGCTCAAGTACACAAAAACACGTTTGGTTTATAAAAACAGACTTGCCATTGCTAAGGACTAGCAAACCACTACAATGAAGACATGGTGTACAAATTTAGATCTGTGGCTAATTTTAATTGGCAACCACAGGACACCCACAATGTAAAATAAAAGGAAAATAATTTAAAAAAAAAACACTGAGGATGTCATCACTATGATGAAACATGCTTGGGTAATAAAGCAAAACAATAATTCGTGTTTATGGAATATTCTATCGATTTTTGGGGAAACATGGACATTTTAATAACCTGAATACACAGTATTAATGTCCTACAAAAATATATATTTAATACTTCGTCATGAAACAGCTTGCAGCTTCTTAGGCCACTTAATATTAAACATAACTACTGCAAGAATTCATAGCTGCATGAAGATTGTTGTACAAAGATAAGTGACAGTTCATGACTCTATAGACACAAAACACAAGCACAATATAACACCTACAGAGGCTCTGAAGAAATAAATCTTGTAGTACAGTATATTCAAATATTAATAATACGAATGTGTGTTGTTGTGATCTTCAGTGCAGAGACTGGTTTGATGCAGCTCCCCTTGCTACTCTATCCTGTGCAAGCCGCTTCATCTCCGAGTAACTACTGCAACCAACATCCTTCTGAACCTGCTTACTGTATTCATCTGTTGGTCTCCCTCTACGATTTTTACCCTCCAATACTAAATTGGTGATCCTTGATGCCTCAGAACGTGTCCTACCAACCAATCCCTAATTCTAGTCAAATTGTGCCACAAATTCCTCTTCTCCCCAATTTTATTCAGTACCTCCTCATTAGTTACCTGATTTACCCATCTAACCTTCAGCATTCTTCTGTAGCACAACATTTGAATAGCTTCTATTCTTTTCTTGTCTAAACTATTAATCATCCATGTTTCACTTCCATACATAGCTACACTCCATACAAATACTTTCAGAAAAGAGGTTCCGACACTTAAATCTCTAGTTGAAATTAACAAATTTCTCTTCTTCACAAACGCTTTCCTTGCAATAGCATATCTACATTTTATATCCTCTTTACTTCGACCTCGACCAACAGCAGTTATTTTGCTTCCCAGATAGCAAAACTCGTCTACTACTTTATGTGTCTCATTTTCTAATCTAATTCCCTCTGCGTTACCTGATTTAATTTCACTACATTCCATTATCCTCATTTTGCCGTTGTTGATGTTCATCTTACATCCTCCTTTCAAGACACTGTCCACTCTGTTAAACTGCTATTCCAGGTCCTTTGCTGTCTCCTCCATGGAATTTAATTCCTACTCCAAATTTTACTTTGTTTCCTTTACTGCTTGCTCAGTATACAGACTCAATAACATTGAGGATAGGCTACAACCCTGTCTCACTCCCTTCTCAACCACCACTTCGTTTTCGTGCCCCTTGACTGTTATAACTGCCATTTGGTTTCTGTACAAATTGCTAATAGTCTTTCGCCCCCGGTATTTTACTCCTGCCACCTTCATAATTTGAAATAGAGTATTCCAATCAACATTGTCAAAAGTTTTCTCTAAGTCTACAAATGCTAGAAACGTAGGTTTGCCTTTCCTTAATCTATCTTCTACGGTAAATCATAGGGTCAGTATTGCCTCGCGTGTTCCAACATTTGTATAGAATTCAAACTAATCTTCCCCGAGATCAGCTTATACTAGTTTTTCTACTCGTTTGTAAAGAATTCATGTTAGTATTTTGCAACCGTGACTTATTAAACTGATAGTTCGGTAATTTTCACGCCTGTCAACACCTGCTTTCTTTGGGATTCGGATTATTATATTCTTCTTGAAGTCTTAAGGTATTTCGCCTGTCTCATACGTCTTGATCACCAAACGGAAGGGTTGTGTCAAGACTGATTCTCCCAAGGTTATCAGTAATTCTAATGGAATGTTATCTACTGCTGGGGTCTTTTTTCGATTTAAGTCTTTCAGAGCTCTGTCAAATTCTTCATGCAGTATCATATCTCCCATTTCATCTTCATCTACGTCTTCTTCCATTTTCATAACATTCCCTTCAAGTACATCACCCTTGTACAGACCCTCTATATACTCGTTCCACCTTTCTGCTTTCCTCTCTTTGCTTAGGATTGGCTTTCCACATGGGCCCTTTATATTCATACAGGTGGTTTTCTTTTCTCCAAAGGCCTCTTTAATTTTCCTGTAATCCGTATCTATCTTACACCCTAGTGATATACTCTTATACATCCTTACATTTGTCCTCTAGCCATCCCTGCTTAGCCATTTTGCGCTTCCTGTAGGTCTCATTTTTTAAATATATGAATGTATATGCCAAAAATGTTGCACAAGTGAGCAAGGGCATAGGCTGCTGAGTCATACTGACGAACTGGTGAATGTGATGAACAGACCAATATAAGGAGGGGTCGGGGAAAGAAGTCCATGGAATGTGGGTGTGGAACAGTAACGACTAGCGTATTATCTAATGGCTGCTACTATTTTAACAAGGGTGAGTAATGGAATTGTGTTAGGTAGTTAAGGATCACGTCAGGATTCCTTGATTGGTGTTTATTGATCGCCAGAATTTCAGGTAATGTTAGTTTTTGCCTTTAGTTTCTAATTAGAAAGCTTCAAATTTCACATCAGTATGTATGACATTTATTGTGAGCATGTTCAGCAAAGATCGATTTTTCTTTCTCAGTCCCCAACTCCTTTCAAGTGTCGTAGTTACAGCCCTACCTGACTGACCTACATATAATTTGCCAAACAGATTGCAGGAAATTCTATAAATCCCTCTCTATTCTAGAGGTGGAATCTTATCTTTACTGTTGAACAGAAGGTGGCCAACAGTATTCCTAGTGTAAAACGTTGGTGTGTATTTCATGTATTTTAGTTTTCTGGCAAGAACCTGTGAAGTCCTACGCACTTCACTGGTATGTATTCAAGTTATTGATAGTTTTTTTGCTAAAAGGAGGACCCATCCTTAATTCATTATTGTGGTTCAAATGGCTCTGATCACTAGGGGACTTAACTTCTGAGGTCATCAGTCCCCTAGAACTTAGAACTACTTAAACCTAACTAACCTAAGGACATCACACACATCCACGCCCGAGGCAGGATTCGAACCTGCGCGGTTTCAGACTGTAGCGCCTAGAACCGCCGGCCACTCCGGCCGGCTCATTATTATGTTCCTTTATAAATGAAAATCCGGGAATATTGTCCCAATTTAATTCTTGAACCACTGCAAAGATAAGTGATACAGATATCAGTGCCAGTGGTATTGAGAAACAGCTAAAATCACTAAAATTTAACGAAGCTCCAAAGTCCAGTGGAATTCCTATCAGATTTGTACCGTACTTGTGGCTGAGTTAGCCTCTCTTTTACATGTAACCTACTGTAGATCCTACGAACAAAAACCCGTTACCAGTGACTCGGAGAAAGCACGGGTCATGCCTGTCTACAAGAAGGGTAGCAGACGTAATCCACAAAACTATCGTCCAATATCTTAGACTTCCATTTGATATCTCAAACGTAATGAGGTATCTCGAACAGAAACCAGCGTGATTTTCGAAAATATAGTATGTGAAACCTAACTTGCATATTTCTCGCATGTTATACTGAAAGCCATGGATCTTACAGTAAGGTAGATGTAGTATTCCTCGATTTCCAAGAAGCATTTTACTCAGTACCACATCAACGCTTATTATCAAAAGTACGATCGTATCGGGTATCAAGCGCAATTTGTGACTGAACTGAGGATTTTTTGGTAGGGAGGACACAGCAAGTTGTCTTGAATGGTGAGTCATTGACTGATGTACAAGTAACTTTGGGTGTGTCCTGGGGAATTGTGTTGGGATGCATGCTGTTCATGTAGTATATTAATGTTCTTGCGGACCATGTTAACCTCAGAACTTTGGCAGATGATGCAGTCATCCATGCACAAAATGAACAAATCATAATGACCTATGACTACAGTATCAACAAGTTACATTTGGAATCGGTCAACTCACACAAATACCTGGGTGTAACACCCGTGGTCTAGGGGTAGCGTCTTTGATTCATAATCTAAACGGGTTCGATCCCCGCCACTGCCTAAATTTTGATAAATAATCAGCATTGGCGGCCGAAGACTTCCGGCATAAGAAGTCAGCCTCATTCTGCCAACGGCCTTGTCAAAGAGGGCGGAGGAGCGGATAGAGTTCAGGGTACTCTCTTGTCCAAGGGGTGGGAAATTGACCCTAAAGGTGGGAGAATTAGCAATGATCAACGACATGAGGATGCAGAAGGCAATGGAAACCACTGCATTAAAGACACGTAACGTGTATCCACAGGACATGTGGCCTGTAATTGAAGAAGTGTCATGATGATCTCTCCATTGCCGAAAGATTCCGGAATAGTCCCCCATTCGGATCCCCGGGAGGGGACTGCCAAGGGGCAGGTTACCACGAGAAAAAGATTCAATAATCAACGAAAGGATAACGTTCTACGAGTCGGGGCGTGGAATGTCAGAAACTTGAACGTGGTAGGGAAACCAGAAAATCTGAAAAGGGTTATGCAAAGGCTCAATCTAGATATAGTAGGGGTCAGTGAAGTGAAGTGGAAGGAAGACAAGGATTTCTGGTCAGATGAGTATCGGGTAATATCAACAGTAGCAGAAAATGGTATAACAGGTGTAGGATTCGTTATGAATAGGAAGGTAGGGCAGAGGGTGTGTTACTGTGAACAGTTCTGCGACCGGGTTGTTCTAATCAGAATCGACAGCAGACCAACACCGACAACGATAGTTCAGGTATACAAGCCGACGTCGCAAGCTGAAGATGAACAGATAGAGAGAGTGTATAAGGATATTGAAAGGGTAATGCAGTATGTAAAGGGGGACGAAAATCTAATAGTCATGGGCTACTGGAATGCAGTTGTAGGAAAAAGAGTAGAAGAAAAGGTTACAGGAGAATATGGGCTTGGGACAAGGAATGAAAGAGGAGAAAGACTAATTGAGTTCTGCAACAAGTTTCAGCTAGTAATAGCGAATACACTGTTCGAGAATCACAAGAGGAGGAGGTATACTTGGAAAAGGCCGGGAGATACGGGAAGATTTCAATTAGATTACATCATGGTCAGACAGAGATTCCGAAATCAGATACTGGATTGTAAGGCGTACCCAGGAGCAGATATACACTCAGATCACAATGTAGTAGTGATGAAGAGTAGGCTGAAGTTCAAGACATTAGTCAGGAAGAATCAATACGCAAAGAAGTGGGATACGGAAGTACTAAGGAATGACGAGATACGTTTGAAGTTCTCTAACGCTATAGATACAGCAATAAGGAATAGCGCGGTAGGCAGTACAGTTGAAGAGGAATGGACATCTCTAAAAAGGGCCATCACAGAAGTTGGGAAGGAAAACATAGGTACAAAGAAGGCAGCTGCGAAGAAACCATGGGTAACAGAAGAAATACTTCAGTTGATTAGTGAAAGGAGGAAGTACAAACGTGTTCCGGGAAAATCAGGAATACAGAAATACAAGTCGCTGAGGAATGAAATAAATAGGAAGTGCAGGGAAGCTAAGACGAAATGGCTGCAGGAAAAATGTGAAGACATTGAAAAAGATATGACTGTCGGAAGGACAGACTCAGCATACGGGAAAGTCAAAACAACCTTTTTTTTTTTTTTATTGGTCATCAGTCTACTGACTGGTTTGATGCGGCCCGCCACGAATTCCTTTCCTGTGCTAACCTCTTCATCTCAGAGTTGCACTTGCAACCTACGTCCTCAATTATTTTCTTGACATATTCCAATCTCTGTCTTCCTCTACAGTTTTTGCCCTCTACAGCTCCCTCTAGTACCATGGGAGTCATTCCCTCATGTCTTAGCAGATGTCCTATCATCCTGTCCCTTCTCCTTAACAGTGTTTTCCACATATTCCTTTCCTCTCCGATTCTGCGTAGAACCTCCTCATTCCTTACCTTATCAGTCCACCTAATTTTCAACATTCGTCTATAGCACCACATCTCAAATGCTTCAATTCTCTTCTGTTCCGGTTTTCCCACAGTCCATGTTTCACTACCATACAATGCTGTACTCCAGACGTACATCCTGAGAAATTTCTTCCTCAAATTAAGGCCGGCATTTGATATTAGTAGACTTCTCTTGGCCAGAAATGCGTTTTTTGCCATAGCGAGTCTGCTTTTGATGTCCTCCTTGCTCCGTCCGTCATTGGTTATTTTACTGCCTAGGTAGCAGAATTCCTTAACTTCATTGACTTCGTGACCATCAATCCTGATGTTAAGTTTCTCGCTGTTCTCATTTCTACTACTTCTCATTACCTTCGTCTTTCTCCAATTTACTCTCAAACCATACTGTGTACTCATTAGACTGTTCATTCCGTTCAGCAGATCATTTAATTCTTCTTCACTTTCACTCAGGATAGCAATGTCATCAGCGAATCGTATCATTGATATCCTTTCACCTTGTATTTTAATTCCACTCCTGAACCTTTGTTTTATTTCCATCATTGCTTCCTCGATGTACAGATTGAAGAGTAGGGGCGAAAGGCTACAGCCTTGTCTTACACCCTTCTTAATACGAGCACTTCGTTCTTGATCGTCCACTCTTATTATTCCCTCTTGGTTGTTGTACATATTGTATATGACCCGCCTCTCCCTATAGCTTACCCCTACTTTTTTCAGAATCTCGAACAGCTTGCACCATTTTATATTGTCGAACGCTTTTTACAGGTCGACAAATCTTATGAAAGTGTCTTGATTTTTCTTTAGCCTTGCTTCCATTATTAGCCGTAACGTCAGAATTGCCTCTCTCGTCCCTTTACTTTTGCTAAAGCCAAACTGATCGTCACCTAGCGCATTCTCAATTTTCTTTTCCATTCTTCTGTATATTATTCTTGTAAGCAGCTTCGATGCATGAGCTGTTAAGCTGATTGTGCGATAATTCTCGCACTTGTCAGCGCTTGCCGTCTTCGGAATTGTGTGGATGATGCTTTTCCGAAAGGCAGATGGTATGTCGCCAGACTCATATATTCTACACACCAACGTGAATAGTCGTTTTGTTGCCACTTCGTCCAATGATTTTAGAAATTCTGATGGAATGTTATCGATCCCTTCTGCCTTATTTGACTGTAAGTCCTCCAAAGCTCTTTTAAATTCCGATTCTAATACTGGATCCCCTATCTCTTCTAAATCGACTCCTGTTTCTTCTTCTATCACATCAGACAAATCTTCACCCTCATAGAGGCTTTCAATGTATTCTTTCCACCTATCTGCTCTCTCCTCTGCATTTAACAGTGGAATTCCCGTTGAACTCTTAATGTCACCACCGCTGCTTTTAATGTCACCTTAGGTTGTTTTGACTTTTCTGTATGCTGAGTCTGTCCTTCCGACAATCATATCTTTTTCGATGTCTTCACATTTTTCCTGCAGCCATTTCGTCTTAGCTTCCCTGCACTTCCTATTTATTTCATTCCTCAGCGACTTGTATTTCTGTATTCCTGATTTTCCCGGAACATGTTTGTACTTCCTCCTTTCATCCATCAACTGAAGTATTTCTTCTGTTACCCATGGTTCCTTCGCAGCTACCTTCTTTGTACCTATGTTTTCCTTCCCAACTTCTGTGATGGCCCTTTTTAGAGATGTCCATTCCTCTTCAACTGTACTGCCTACCGCGCTATTCCTTATTGCTGTATCTATAGCGTTAGAGAACTTCAAACGTATCTCGTCATTCCTTAGTACTTCCGTATCCCACTTCTTTGCGTATTGATTCTTCCTGACTAATGTCTTGAACTTCAGCCTACTCTTCATCACTACTATATTGTGATCTGAGTCTATATCTGCTCCTGGGTACGCCTTACAATCCAGTATCTGATTTCGGAATCTCTGTCTGACCATGATGTAATCTAATTGAAATCTTCCCGTATCTCCCGGCCTTTTCCAGGTATACCTCCTCCTCTTGTGATTCTCGAACAGTGTATTCGCTATTACTAGCTGAAACTTGTTGCAGAACTCAATTAGTCTTTCTCCTCTTTCATTCCTTGTCCCAAGCCCATATTCTCCTGTAACCTTTTCTTCTACTCTTTTTCCTACAACTGCATTCCAGTCGCCCATGACTATTAGATTTTCGTCCCCCTTTACATACTACATTACCCTTTCAATATCCTTATACACTTTCTCTATCTGTTCATCTTCAGCTTGCGACGTCGGCTTGTATACCTGAACTATAGTTGTCGGTGTTGGTCTGCTGTCGATTCTGATTAGAACAACCCGGTCGCTGAACTGTTCACAGTAACACACCCTCTGCCCTACCTTCCTATTCATAACGAATCCTACAACTGTTATACCATTTTCTCCTACTGTTGATATTAACCGATACTCATCTGACCAGAAATCCTTGTCTTCCTACCACTTCACTTCACTGACCCCTACTATATCTAGATTGAGCCTTTGCATAACCCTTTTCAGATTTTCTGGTTTCCCTACCACGTTCAAGTTTCTGACATTCCACGCCCCGACTCGTAGAACGTTATCCTTTCGTTGATTATTGAATCTTTTTCTCGTGGTAACCTGCCCCTTGGCAGTCCCCTCCCGGAGATCCGAATGGGGGACTATTCCGGAATCTTTCGGCAATGGAGAGATCATCATGACACTTCTTCAATTACAGGCCACATGTCCTGTGGATACACGTTACGTGTCTTTAATGCAGTGGTTTCCATTGCCTTCTGCATCCTCATGTCGTTGATCATTGCTGATTCTTCCGCCTTTAGGGGCAATTTCTCGCCCCTAGGACAAGAGAGTGCCCTGAAACTCTATCCGCTCCTCCGCCCTCTTTGACAAGGCCGTTGGCAGAATGAGGCCTTTGGTGACATTAAAAGCAACGGTGGTGACATTAAGAGTTCAACGGGAATTCCACTGTTAAATACAGAGGAGAGAGCAGATAGGTGGAAAGAACACATTGAAAGCCTCTATGAGGGTGAAGATTTGTCTGATGTGATAGAAGAAGAAACAGGAGACGATTTAAAAGAGATAGGGGATCCAGTATTAGAATCGGTATTTAAAAGAGCTTTGGAGGACTTACGGTCAAATAAGGCAGAAGGGATCGATAACATTCCATCAGAATTTCTAAAATCATTGGACGAAGTGGCAACAAAACGACTATTCACGTTGGTGTGTAGAATATATGAGTCTGGCGACATACCATCTGACTTTCGGAAAAGCATCATCCACACAATTCCGAAGACGGCAAGAGCTGACAACTGCGAGAATTATCGCACAATCAGCTTAACAGCTCATGCATCGAAGCTGCTTACAAGAATAATATACAGAAGAATGGAAAAGAAAATTGAGAATGCGCTAGGTGACGATCAGTTTGGCTTTAGGAAAAGTAAAGGGACGAGAGAGGCAATTCTGGCGTTACGGCTAATAATGGAAGCAAGGCTAAAGAAAAATCAAGACACTTTCATAAGATTTGTCGACCTGTAACAAGCGTTCGACAATATAAAATGGTGCAAGCTGTTCGAGATTCTGAAAAAAGTAGGGGTAAGCTATAGAGAGAGACAGGTCACATACAATATGTACAACAACCAAGAGGGACGATCAAGAACGAAGTGCTCGTATTAAGAAGGGTGTAAGACAAGGCTATAGCCTTTCGCCCCTACTCTTCAATCTGTACATCGAGGAAGCAATGATGGAAATAAAACAAAAGTTCAGGAGTGGAATTAAAATACAAGGTGAAAGGATATCAATGATACGATTCGCTGATGACATTGCTATCCTGAGTGAAAGTGAAGAAGAATTAAATGATCTGCTGAACGGAATGAACAGTCTAATGAGTACACAGTATGGTCTGAGAGTAAATCGGAGAAAGACGAAGGTAATGAGAAGTAGTAGAAATGAGAACAGCGAGAAACTTAACTTCAGGATTGATGGTCACGAAGTCAATGAAGTTAAGGAATTCTGCTGCCTAGGCAGTAAAATAACCAATGACGGACGGAGCAAGGAGGACATCAAAAGCAGACTCGCTATGGCAAAAAACGCATTTCTGGCCAAGAGAAGTCTACTAATATCAAATGCCGGCCTTAATTTGAGGAAGAAATTTCTCAGGATGTACGTCTGGAGTACAGCATTGTATGGTAGTGAAACATGGACTGTGGGAAAACCGGAATAGAAGAGAATCGAAGCATTTGAGATGTGGTGCTATAGACGAATGTTGAAAATTAGGTGGACCGATAAGGTAAGGAATGAGGAGGTTCTATGCAGAATCGGAGAGGAAAGGAATATGTGGAAAACACTGTTAAGGAGAAGGGACAGGATGATAGGACATCTGCTAAGACATGAGGGAATGACTTCCATGGTACTAGAGGGAGCTGTAGAGGGCAAAAACTGTAGAGGAAGACAGAGATTGGAATATGTCAAGCAAATAATTGAGGACGTAGGTTGCAAGTGCTACTTTGAGATGAAGAGGTTAGCACAGGAAAGGAATTCGAGGCGGGCCGCATCTAACCAGTCAGTAGACTGATGAAAAAAAAAAAACTTTGTAGAGACATGAAATGGGACGATCACATAGACTCACTCGTAGACAAAGCAAATGGCAATCCACAAAGGAGACCGCTTACAAATCACTTGTGGTGGCTCATCCTAGAATATTGCCCAAGTGTATGGGACCCGTACCAAACAGTACTAACAGAGGATGTTGAACGTATACGAAGAAATGCAACACGAATGGTCACAGGTCTATCTGACACATGGGAGAATTTTGCAGAGATGCTGAGGAAACTTGAGTGGCATAAACTTGAAGACAGACGCAAACTATTCAGAAAAAGTCTACTAATGAAGTTTCGAAAGCTGGCTTTAAACGATGACTCTTAGAAATATACTAAAACCCCCTACGTATCGCTCCCTTACGAATCGTGAGGACAAGATTAGATTAACTGCAGCAAGCACAGAGGCATTTAAACGGTCATTCTTCCCGCTGTCTATACGTTTGTGGAGCGGGAAGAAGTGCTAATAATTGGTACAATTGGAACTACTCACTGGCATGCACTTCACTGTTGTTTCCAGAATATGGATGTATATGTAAATGCAGACGTAGAGCGGTAAGTCACTGGTATTCGGGAGAACGATGTTTGATGTACCTGACCAGCCATCCGAACTTATGTTTTCTGTGATTTCCCTACCGGTTTCTTTGAAGTTCGACGAGGCTTTGCTCCATCTCTAAAGAATTCGTCGTCGACGGCCCTTAAAACTCAAACTTCATAACGTTCTGAAACGCCTTACATGAAAGTCATATCTGTGTTGTAGCAGTCAGCCATGGTATTGTCTGCATGTACGAATGCTCCATCCAGCATGAACCATTGGGACTACAGTGTTTGAACTATTCCAGTAAATTGGGGAGAAGTTTGGCTTCGCTGTATGATCGACTACCGTTCGTTAGTCACAGTGGCTCTGAAGAAATATGAGCCGAACATTCCACGTCATCACGTAGCGACGCAAACAATCACTTCGAATGTGTATGTAACTAGATGTGTTCCGTGTTCGTAGAACGAGGAGTGCAGGAGCTGTGCCGTTGATTACATTGTCAAAATAGTTTGCGCCTACGTTGGTGCGAACTGTTGAGCTCTGAACGATCTCCAAAATGTCTTGGTCTGTCAGTCGGTGCTGCAACAAATTCATCTAGTGATACTGTAGAACAGTCTAATAATGTAGAAACTTTGCTAATCTCTCTGGCACTGCAAATTAGAAGATGAACTTACAGTATCGCTATTTAAAAACAAACAATGCGGCAGTACCCAATTAAAAGCATTAACACAGCAACAGCAGCAACAATTGTTAGCCTCGTGGTCTACGGTGTATTGCCACGGTTCGCGCGGCTCTTCCTGCCGCAGGGTCGAGTCCTCCCTCGGGCTTGGGTGTGTGTGTTGTCCCTAGCATAAGTTAGATTAAGTAGTGTGTAAGCTTAGGGACAGATGATCTCAACAGTTTGGTCCCATAAGATCTTACCACAAATTTCCAAACAATTGTTAACTTTGGTTTTGTCTCATGAACAAATAAATAAATAAACCTATACATCTGGGAGAGTCCTTGACTGCGGAAAACAAGTAGGGTATATTTTTGCGTCCGAGAAGCGAAATCTGTTCATATTAAACGAATTCGGTTTAGTGTTTTAAAAAATATATAAAATTACATAGTATTTCATCGGCACCGTAGTGTTGTATCTTGTTACCGGATTTTTCAAATTGATCGTTTTCGCGTTAAATGTTTTTCGCTGTATTTGGTTTATTGGCATTGTCTGTAGATACTGACTTTATTCACTTCATTACCCAAATGATTGACAACTAACAAATGCACAAACAAACGATTACCTTTGATGGACATTTATGACACATTAGCACTGATTGCCAGGCTAGAATTCGAACACTGACCTTTCGCGAGGAACGCTACTCCAATTAAACCAAATGTGCATGCCTCGCAAACCGGCTTGTAAACAGAAGTTTTATCCTACCGTTAATGTTGAACGTGGCAAATGGGGGACTGCTGAAGAACGCTATACAATCCGTCGGCGTTGACCAATGACGTCAGAATTTGTCAGACTTGATTTATTACACAGATTAACAGCAAAGGCGAGTGTTCATCAACAACGGAATGCAGGGGAGAAAACAGATGATACAAGTATATTACATCCAGTAATATTTCTAACATTATGTTAAGGACATCGCTTGTTTGAGTCCTAGTACTTCTGTAAAGAATAAAGGAAAAAAGGGATAGAAGTAACGGCAACATGTAATACCTCAGTTGATATATATATATATATATATATATATATATATATATATATATATATATATATATATGAGTTGTATCTCGAACTTCAGTCGATCTGTATAGGTTAACTGCAGTACGAGATACAAATAACGTAAGTCAATTTCTTCGTTTTCTTTAATACATCACCAGAAATAAAGAAATTCAGACCATAACCACATCTCTGCGAGACTGCTTTACAACAACTGTGGATTATGTTACACAGACGTAAATTCGGATATACTAATCAGAACGTCGGTAAACTGTTAACCACGAATGCTTAAAATGTTATTTCTAGTTGGGTCTAACCACCTCAAACAATGTTGTCTTAGAATTGATCTCAAGTTCAAAGAACTTCATCTAAGTTGCAACGCAACGCTTTACGAATAACAAGGAGAGAAACATTAAAAAGAACGCTTCAAAACTTCATTTGAATTGACTATATCGGAGGCTACTCTCGAACACCGGGAGATACATGCACCCACGCCTGTCTGCCCGTAATTACACTGAGGGTCTTTTCAATTACCTTTCTTCTTTGGAACTACGAAATAATACACCAAAGCTGCAACACACTTATTTTTCAGAAACGGTAGATTCACGGCGATACATGACTTACTGATGTCAAGAATAATTGTGATGAAAAACACCTTAATGAAAAAGTTTTTAACTAACTTTTCACTGGATTTCATTCATCCTCTACAGACACATTCCTGCGCTTACATGTAAGCAGTGCACTCAGTTGTTTTGCTGTAATAGTAATAAAAAAAGAAAAGAAAAGAAAAATGTAAAGGAAGAAACCTACCTGCGGCATGTCCCGTCAGTAGCTTCCGAACGACTACAGCCTGAACACTGGACAGCGAGGAGAGACACTTGGCATGCACACAACATTGTCAGGTACGTGCAGCCATTGTCAGTAGGGTGAAAACGGTATACTAGTGAAAGCGTTCCGAGGCAGTCCGATTGCGGAATACAGAAACAAACGCTCGTTTAGACATAAGCGCTACGCAATGCTGCCACCGTAGAGTCGCGCGGCATATACAGTGAATAACCGTAATATTCGGACACTAAGAGATGTTTACTTTGCTGCATCATAACTGTATTTTGAATAAAAGAAAAATATAATATATCCACGTATTATATGAAGGTAGATGTCTAGTAATTAATAGTATGAATGATGTTTACACAACGTATACCACTTGCTAAATAATACGACTGAAACGAAGCACTCTTCGATGGCCACGTTACTTTAATATCCGGACAGATGGCAGTGCCGCACTTGTTTTCACCGTTCACGCCACGGTAAATACTTCGAGTCAGAAGGCAAGTGTGTGTTTACAACAGCGGTCGACTGTCCAGACAGAACGATGCCACGCAAGGCTAATACCACTTTTGAGATAAGAAAGCTTATGATTTTTCACAACGCGAAAGGTAGATCATATAGACAAATTGCTGCCATGCTCAACATAAGTAAGAGTACTGTGGCAGATATCATCAGACGATTCAAAAATGAGGACCGTATCGACTCTATACCGCAAAAGGGCCAGCCACCGAAGTTGGATGCACGTGACAAGAGGCAGCTGATACAGAAAATAAAGAAATATCCTACACTCAGTGCATCCAGATTAGCACCTGAGCTGCTAAACGAGACTGGCAAGAATGTACATCCTCAAACGATTCCCAGAGCATTGAATGAAAGTGGCTACAATGGAAGAGTGGCCAGGAAGAAACAGAATGTGAATGAACAGGATCGAAAGAAGAGATTGTGCTTTGCAGGGAGTTTATTACGATGCCATTTTTGCCGACAAAAGTAAATTTGACGTTTTGGGGTCGGATGGACGAAGCATGGTGTGGCGGAAGAAGAACGAAGAACTTTCACAAATAATTAACCGACTGTAAAGCACGGAGGTGGCAGTGTTCTTGTCTGGGGCTGTGTATCGATATTTGGACAGGCCAATTGGTGTTCATCGACAGTATTATGGATACCAATGTCTATTTGAACATATTATTGAACAATTTACGGAAAAATAATGAAACCATGGGGATATCAAACACGTTCAAGTTTTACTAGGACAATGATCCAAAACATAAGGCTCGCATTGTGCAGGAATATTTGTTGTACAATTGTCCCAAACCACCTCAATCACCAGATCTCAACCCCATTGAGAATGTGTGCGAGGACGGGAACGACGTATTAGAAAACTCTGGAGCGACGGTTAAAAGAAGAATGGGACAGTCTACATGCGGACTATTTAAAAAAAAAACATCATTTGCAGTATGCCGCAGCGCTTGAAAGAATTGATAAAACAGAATGCCCCAGATCACCTCAATCACCAGATCTCAAGCCCATTGAGAATGTGTGCGAGGACGGGAACGACGTATTAGAAAACTCTGGAGCGACGATTAAAAGAAGAATGGGACAGTCTGCATGCGGACTATTTAAAAAAAAAAATCATTTGCAATATGCCGCAGCGCTTGAAAGAATTGATAAAACAGAATGGCTACCCGACAAGATATTGAAAAATTTAATGTTCCACAAAATCTTGTCTTGAAATGATTAGTTCTGCAAAGTGTCCGAATATTAAAGTAATGTAAATGCAGGACCGAGTTGTATTTAAGCAGTATTATAAAAGAACTTATGTATGTTATCGTAATAAAGTTTATGCTATTTTTTACAAGACACATCACGAAATATAATACTTGGTTATATATTTGGTTTGTTTTGTTACGAATAAAGTCATGATGCCACAAGGTTAACATATCATTATGTCCGAATATTAAAGTGATTCATTGTATTAAAGCATTTGTCGCACATCAGTATTCCTGCGCAAGATTAATATACTTTATGTGTAGCTTTTGCTGTTTAAATGTCACTCTTACTGAAAGAATGCGATTTCAAAGGATTTTTGAAGCCGTTCGCATCGTGTTGGTGCATCCGAGACTATACTTGGAAAGACGCATCGTGTTAGTATATCCGAGACTTTACTTGGAAGCAATATGCCTGATACTATAATGTCATCGGAACGATGACTATTTACGTGTTACCTTTTGAACCTCGTCGGAATGTACTTAATACTGACGAACCAGTTAGCAAAATGGAATGTGAGCAAATATTTTCAAGTAGATGTATTATTAGTTTGGTAACATTTTTGTCATTTGCCTATATTTTTCCATTGCAGTGTGTATTTATTTCTTGTTATGGTTCGTTACCTTAACACCACCTTGTTTTTTTAGTGCTGGCGAAAATAGCTGAATGGTTATATCAAAGCATCCCATTTTAATTTTCGTACTTACAACTAGGATCACGGAACAACGTCAGTTCCTCGTATTTCTTTGTTGTTCCTATTTTTCCAGTACAACTAGCTTATTACATCTTATTGGGAACTTTTTACATACGCATAGCTAATAACAACACTAAACATATTTGTTCTCTCTCTCTCTCTCTCTCTCTCTCTCTCGCTCTCTCTTTCTACGAACGTTTTCGTTACGGGAAAAAAAATAGGTGCTGAGTATAAAAGCGAAGAGAGTGACGCCTTGCGAAAACCAGATTGAACCAATATTCCGGAAATTCGTCACTAAACTGAAAGCAAAAACATGGTGCGCACAATTTAAATGTGCTATTACCAGAAGTAGAAAATTAATGTACTAAACTGATAAATACAGTTTATAAAGGCGACAGCTCCTAAACTGATAAATATTATTTATAAAGCTGACAGCCACTGATATTTGTAACAATTAGGAATTCTATTACATGTAAGAGAATAATCGTAAATACGTCACTTCTTCCTGGGGTGTGACCCTTTTCTTTCAGCCATTTTATGTAATTGTGGATTGCGCGAGCATTAACACATGGATTGAAAGAAGATAGAACGATTTTGGTTAGCCGTTTTCTGTAATCTGCTGTGACTGTATGTAAAAGATGTAGCACCGTATGCTCAGGGGGTGTAGCTACAGTCATTGGGTCCTGTGTCTTGTAAACCGAAGTGCAACCCTCTCCCCCTCCCCCTTTTCCAGTTTCCTCAAAATGTCGTTCACATCTATCACAGCCAGCCTCTACCCCCTCCACACTTTCCTACCCTATCGCCCAGTCTGTTTTATTCTTTGTACTTTAATAACACGAAGTATAATCCTAACATTGTTTTCACTCACACCAGTATAACAGTACCTGAAGCAGCTATTCGCCCCTACGTCATTGCGCATAACAACTACTACACATATAATCCCTCAGGTTTTCCCGGCGTGATCTGTGGTGAGCTTCCGGGTGTTTCCATTTTATGCACAATATTTCGACGACCGACCTAGCCGTCTTCTTCAGAAGCTGCAAGTTTTGCTGTTACGTGTACTAACTGCCTGGACTTCAACCAACAGCGAGAACCCATAACAGCAAAACTCACAGCACCTAAAGACAAGTGGCTAAAATGAGGAAGCTACACCGGTGTTCTTGTTACGTAACATACTCCACTCGCTGAAACAGTTCGGGTCCATTTTCTATCACAACCTTAATTTGACATTCACATTTCGTTGGATTCGCTGACTCACAACCAAATTATCACGTTTGAGCTTGTGGGAGCGGTTATGGTGAAGTTGGCTGCGGCGACATTAGCCGCGCAGCAGGAGCCTCGTGGCAGTCGAGTGGCGCTCCTCAAATAAACTTTCCCATTTGATTGTGTAAATCATGGAATACTTCTGTCCGCCCCAGGTAGCTGAGTGGTCAGCGTGACAGACTGTCAATCCAAAGGGCCCGGGTTCGATTCCCGGCTGGGTCGGAGATTTTTCTCCGCTCAGGGACTGGGTGTTGTATTGTCCTAATCATCATCATTTCAACCCCATCGACGCGCAGGTCGCCGAAGTGGCGTCAAATCGAAAGACCTGCACCAGGCGAACGGTCTACCCGACGGGAGGCCCTAGCCACACGACATTTCATTTCATGGAATACTTCTAGATAAACTCAAGTACTGCGGTATGAATGGGACAGCGCTCAAATGGTTTAAATCATACCTAACTGGAAGAGTGCAGAAAGTTGAAATAAGCAGTTCACATAATATACAAAAAACTGGTGATTTCTCAAACTGGGGAACAATCAAGAATGAGGTGCCGCAACGTTCGGTCTTGGGGCCTCTGCTGTTCTTAATATATGTTCATGACTTGCCATTCTATATTCACGAAGATGCAAAGCTGGCACTTTTTGCCGATGATGCAAATATAGCTATCACACCCAACAGACAAGAATTAACTGGTGAAATTGTAAACCATGTTTTTCAGAAAATCATTAAGTGGTTCTCTGCAAATGGGCTCTCATTAAACTTTGACAAAACACAGTATATACAGTTCCACACAGTAAATGGAATGACACCATTAATAAATATAGGCTTTGATCAGGAATCGGTAGCTAAGGTAGAATATTCAAAATTTCTAGGTGTATGCATCGATGAGGGGTTGAACTGAAAAAAAAAAAAACACACTGAAGATCTGCTGAAACGTTTGAGTTCAGCTACTTATGCTGTTAGGGTCATTTCAAATTTTGGAGATATACGTATCAGTAAATTAGCTTACCACGCCAATTTTCATCCTCTGCTTTCGTATGGCATCATATTCTGGGGTAACTCATCATTGAATAAAAGAGTGTTCATTGCACAAAAGCGTGTAATCAGAATAATTGCTGGAGCTCATCCAAGATCATCCTGCAGACACTTATTTAAAGAGCTAGAGATCTTCACTGTAGCCTCACAATATATATATATTCACTTATGAAATTTGTTATTAACAATCCAAACGAATTCAAAAGTAATAGCAGTGTACATGGCTACAACACTAGGAGAAAGGATGATCTTCACTACTCAAGGTTAAATCTAACTTTGGCTCAGAACGGGGTAAATTATGCTGGCACAAAAGTCTTTACCGAGCGAGGTGGCGCAGCGGTTAGCACACTGGACTCGCATTCGGGAGGACGACGGTTCAATCCCGCGTCCGGCCATCCTGATTTAGGTTTTCCGTGATTTCCCTAAATCGCTCCAGGCAAATGCCGGGATGGTTCCTTTGAAAGGGCACGGCCTAAATCCTTCCCCATCCTTCCCTAATCCTATGAGACCGATGACCTCGCTGTCTGGTCCCCTCCCCCAAACAACCCAACCCCATCAAAAGTGTTTGGTCACTTACCTAATAGCATCAAAAGTCTGACAGATAGCCATACAGCATTTAAAAGGAAATTAAAAGAATTTCTTAATGGCAACTCCTTCTACTCATTAGATGAATTTTTGGATATAGTAAGTGGGTAATTTCCCCAACCCCCACAAAAAAATTAAATATTAAGTGTTGTGTAAAGCCGCGTGACAGCGGACGCACTGGGACAGCGCGCGACGTAACTGCTTGGCAGAGCAGTAATAGAGCGCCAATGGACAGACGCACGCCCCACGCCGCCACTCTTTGATCACACCCTAACCTAGCCCCCAGATTACGCTACAGAGTAGTCTGTCACCACAAACAAATCAATCTACTTTAGCCGAACGCCAGTTTAGTCTTCATTTTAGCGCCTCATCGCCTGAAGAAGACGGCAGGGTATGTCACTTCGTCACTTTAATGACAGACCTGTCCTTGGCCTGAGCTGGTGCAGGCTAAGCACTTGTGTTTGTAGTTGTGGCCTCTCTGGATGGGTTGGCGTCTGGTTACCTAATAAACAAAAGACTTTTTTTAGCAACCTAGCGGATTAGTACAGATGAGCTGGGAGGTCTTGACGTGGTAATTTTAGCACCCATGCTCGAACATCCGCTTCTTCTTCTTCTTCTTTGACAGCTTTCCCAACGGCTGCTCAGATGTACCATCCAGTGAAGTCTCTGCCTTGTTCAGGCAAGCTTCACCTTCATCCGCGCTGGTCTTCATACCACTGAGGAGGAGGATTTTTTGCCTCTCCTCTGCATAACTGACGAGACTTTTCAGTCACAAGGGGCGAAGATGATGTGGGCGTTGATCTGGCTCAGTGACTCCAGATAAAGCATTTGGAGCAGCACCTGTAGCTGCTCAGGAGTGAAGGGATAGAGTTTCTGATGGAAGGAAAGTTTAGGTTGGTCAGCAGGAGTGAATGGGTAGGCACTGAAGTGGTGTGGGTAGGAGCCATCCTGGAGTGACCTGGCGATCTTGTGCAGCACTAGCACTACACTCTCTACACATAGTAGAGGAAGGCAAGCTAGTGTGTTTCCTGCTACGTGCATCCTGGGGAGCGGCAACAAACTAGCCAATTTGGGAGCAACTGTGTGACCACTGGCCCATCTGCAATGGGAGGGACCTGTGCAGGCGTCACTGCATCTGCATCAGCCTGCTGTGTAGCCTCCACCTGTAGGGTGGGGGCTGGGGCTGGAGCAGCAGTCTTTGACTTCTGCCTTCAAGGCAGACCTTTCTGCCACCATGGAAACTTTCACAGCAACCATTGTGTCATCAAAGCAGCACACAGCACGGCGCCATGTCTTCGCAGTGGCACGACCTGATTCACCCACTGAGTGCGTGTGTTTGTGTGTGTGTGTAGGGGGAGGGGGGGGGGGGGGAGGCAGTCACCATGTCTTCCTGCCCAGTACTGCTGGTAGTCACCTCATCCTCACTGGCAGCCTTGCAGATGGGTCTTCTTCTTCTTTTTGTGGCTGCAGTTCTTAATGTAGCTGCAGCCACAAAAATTATGTGTGTATGCACTGCCACTGTTGACATAGGTTGACGCAGCATCAGACATCTTCATACAGGTGCATGTGTGTGCGAGCTTCATACACACCAGGTCTCCTCTGTAGTACTTGGCAACATGGGCAAGCTTCTGGCAGCAGTAGCTTGGCTCCTTCCTCTTCATCCTTCACTGTTTGCAAAGCTGGCCAACTCAAGTACCTCAACTGCAAGGTGCTCTCTGATGGTAGCAATCAAAGGAGACATCACCTTCCTCTTGACTTTGCCTCCCTTTCTGAACCCGGTGGTGTTGGAATGTCTAGAGAAGCAACAGCGACAATTGGACCTGCAGTGAGTTGGCTGCAGAATCTGGATCACTCATCGAAATGTTGTAAAACTTTAACTAAATACTGTACAGTGGACAATACCACCACATATCATGAAGCTTTAGGAAAGAATCGGAGAATAACAGTACCTTAAGGTTTGTGATGCTTTGTGTAAGTCGGGAATGTTAGACACATTGCTGTATCACCAAAATCATAAAATGATGAACACCCTCAGCACTATATAAATATTTTTTGAAGTCTGTGACTTGTAGGTACTGACCTGACTACCCAGGTAGTATTGATACCCTTGCATGGCAATACCAATGGTATGTAATACAGACAGAATAAAACTTCTAAGAAATTAACAAATTTTACTATCCAAACTTAAATCAAAAGACATACACAAGACGTTTGAAAAGTAGGTACCTGAAAAAATAGCCGCACAGAGTGGCCACGCAGTTTAAGGCTCTGTGTCACGGATTGCGCAGCCCCTCCCGCCAGAGGATCGAGTCCTCCCTCAGGCACAGGAGTGTGTTGTCCTTAGCATAAATTAGTTTAAGTAGTGTATAAGTCTGGAGACCGATGAGCTCAGCAGTTTGGTCCTTTAGGTATTCATACACATTTGAACATTGAACCTGCACAAATTTTACTCTAAGTGAAAAGAAAGAGAACCTACAATTATAATTTATAATTCTGACAAATCATTAAAATAATCATTTTAATATTATTGACATAGCATGCGTCAACAAACGTGAAAACAATAACTTGCAACAAGTAATCAAAATCAAAATTAGCGTGCTCATAAATTAGTGATAGATCTATCAACAAAAAAATCACAGCTATATTTTCCTACTGATTCAAATCCACTACATGTGCCCATTTTTCTAACCGACACATTTGTACTGTAGTTCATTCCCTCCAAACTCTCCACACTTCAAACATTTTGCTGTTACATCACTGGAGCAGAACAGTCGTCATTCTCATTATCGCTCATACAGGACAAACTAGTGTGCTCATATAGTGTAATTGGATAGCTAAAAATATCTACTCACCAAGCAGTGGCAGGAGAACACACACACACACACACACACACACACACACACACACACACACACACACACAAAGGTTTAACTTATGCAAGCTTTTGGAGCCAGTGGCTCCTTCTTCCAGCAGAAGAGTTGAAGGGGAAGGAAAAGGGTGAAGGAAAAGGATTGGAGAGGTTTAGTAAAAGAAGTACAGTTCACAAAAGTCACCCAGAACCATGGGTCAGGGGAGACTTACCAGATGGGATGAGAAGGAAAGGCTGTCTTCCACCTTTAACCTCTCAGTTTTTCAAATCTCGTCCAGTGCAGTCCAACAATCAGTCTTTCCTTCTCGTCTCATCTCATCTGGTAAGTCTCCCCCGACCCAGGGTCCTGGGTGATGTTCTGAATGGTACCCCTTTTCCTAAACCTCTTCCTTTCCCTTCAACTCTTCCGCTGGAAGAAGGAGCCACTGGCTCTGAAAGCTTGCTCATAATTTAGTGATAGACTTATTGCCAAAAATCACCGATGTAATTTTCTGCTCCTTCAAATCCACCACATTCAGCATATTCCCATTTTTTACAACTGACACATGTGTACTATAATTCATTCCCATCAAACTGTCCACAAACTAAACATTGTTCTGTTGCATTACAAAATGGAGCAGTCAGTTGTCATTCTCACTATTGCTCATACATGTGTATCATTATCATCATTAATGCCGTCTTCTGGTGAGTCTTCAAATGTTTTCTGTCTTCTGCATGTTTTCTTTCATTTTTTGCACTTACTTTTCTGCATCTTTGTTATATTTTCCTTTTCAATATTTTTTAACTGCTTTGGTGATTCTTCTATTTTTTCTATTGCCTTCACTTTTTCAAGTCCATCTTCATTCTTCATTTTCTCTAATGCTGCTTTGATAGGAGGTCCTATCAAAATTTCAGAATATTGTTTTTACTGTTTGTAGCTTTCAGATTTTCATTGGAACTTATTTCTGGAAGAGGAGAAACTCACGCAAGAGTTGGAGGAAAAACTGTTGTGTTTGTCTGAGACATTTCTTCATTGTAACCTTCTTGAATTCTGGAAATGAATTCTGATGTAGGCTTGAGCCCAGAACTGCAACTGGACATTTTAGCTGAGTGTTCTGCATACTTACCAGAAAAATTAATTTTAGACTTTTTTAAACAGAGTTTCCTTGGTATTCCCTTTAGATTTTCCCTTACTTTTAGCATTTTTCTTACTGCATGTTCTGTCTGTTAATGGTTGTCATATTCACTGACTGGGTCGCAGGAAGATAATGCAGTTTCATCAAGAGAAACATCACCACAGCAATTTGTAGTTTTTAAAAGACATATTACTCGCCACTGACTGCAGAAATTATTTTTTTTTCACTATTGCAATTTCGGCTTTAAGGCCATTATCAAGTGATGTACTGGAAAATACTATGCTTCAGCACATTTCAAACTTTAAAAATCCCTGACACACACATGTCATCATCATTCCTGAGCCTGACAACACTGTTAACTTCCTTAATACAACTTTCCTGTTTACATGTAAACAACATACAAGAACTGTGTTTTATTGGGATTTGTGTTAAGGATGTTAACAATGTTATACGGCTCAGAAACGACGGCAAAATCTGAACATTTTTAAAGTTTGACATTTGCTGAATTACAGTATTTTGCAATATGCCACTTCATAATGGTCATAAGGCAGAAATTACAAGAGTGAAAAAACATAATTTCTACATTCAATGGTGAATATGATGTTGCAGCGACCATCAGCCACCAGAACTCTATTGTACATCTTTGATGTCATTATCATGACTCTGCCTGCTCTCTTTATCTTTGTGTCTGCACACCATTACAGGTTGTTCCATTGCATTGTGCTTCTACGAGGTGCATTCAAGTTCTAAGCCCTCCGATTTTTTTTCTAATTAACTACTCACCCGAAATCGATGAAACTGGCGTTACTTCTCGACGTAATCGCCCTGCAGACGTACACATTTTTCATAACGCTGACGCCATGATTCCATGGCAGCGGCGAAGGCTTCTTTAGGAGTCTGCTTTGACCACTGGAAAATCGCTGAGGCAATAGCAGCACGGCTGGTGAATGTGCGGCCACGGAGAGTGTCTTTCATTGTTGGAAAAAGCCAAAAGTCACTAGGAGCCAGGTCAGGTGAGTAGGGAGCATGAGGAATCACTTCATAATTGTTATCATGAAGAAACTGTTGCGTAATGTTAGCTCGATGTGCGGGTGCATTGTCTTGAACAGTAACGCAATGGGTAAGGATTACGCCCTCACTGTCCCAGAACATGGACACCATCATTTTTTCAGCACTGGCGGTTACCCGAAATTTTTTTGGTGGCGGTGAATCTGTGTGCTTCCATTGAGCTGACTGGCGCTTTGTTTCTGGATTGAAAAATGGCATCCACGTCTCATCCATTGTCACAACCGATGAAAAGAAAGTCCCAGTCATGCTGTCGTTGTGCGTCAACATTGCTTGGCAACATGCCACACGGGCAGCCATGTGGTCGTCCGTCAGCATTCGTGGCACCCACCTGGATGACACTTTTCGCATTTTCAGGTCGTCATGCAGGATGGTGTGCACAGAACCCACAGAAATGCCAACTCTGGAGGCGATCTGTTCAACAGTCATTCGGCGATCCCCCAAAACAATTCTCTCCACTTTCTCGATCATGTCGTCAGACCGGCTTGTGCGAGCCCGAGGTTGTTTCGGTTTGTTGTCACACGATGTTCTGCCTTCATTAAACTGTCGCACCCATGAACGCACTTTCGACACATCCATAACTCCATCACCACATGTCTCCTTCAACCGTCGATGAATTTCAATTGGTTTCACACCACGCAAATTCACAAAACGAATGATTGCACGCTGTTCAAGTAAGGAAAACGTCGCCATTTTAAGTATTTAAAACAGTTGTCATTCTCGCCGCTGGCGGTAAAATTCCATCTGCCGTACGGTGCTGCCATCTCTGGGACATATTGACAATGAACGCGGCCTCATTTTAAAACAATGCGCATGTTTCTATCTCTTTCCAGTCCGGAGAAAAAAAATCGGAGGCCTTAGAACTTGAATGCACCTCGTATGTTTCATTAAAGTTTTTGATAATGAATCGCTTGTTTGTGATTTCCATCCTCAACCATATCACTGTTAGGACTGAAATTATTACATTGGTGATCGCAACAATGCTCAAAAATATAATTTTTGACACCTAAAATGCAGACTTGCACTTTTTCAAGGACTGCTGTGTGGTTATCTTATGTTGGCCTTCTGCAACTGACGGTTTACGGTTCACCATATCTTGATGCAGTGTACTTGAAGTGTGATTAGTGTATATTTTCTCAACTTAAGTGTTAACAATCCCAGACTTGCCAACATTCTGTCGAATGTTATTCTGGTATTTGTTTGCTTCCACATGTGCACCTTACTAACTACAAATCCTTCAATGTACAACGTGTCAAACTCTGTTCCATTCCACCACGTTGTGCTGGTAGACTATGAATCTCAAAATGGCTCTGAGCACTATGCGACTTAACTTCTGAGGCCATCAGTCGCCTAGAACTTAGAACTAATTAAACCTAACTAACCTAAGGACAGCACACACATCCATGCCCGAGGCAGGATTCGAACCTGTGACCATAGCGGTCGCTCGGCTCCAGACTGCAGCCCCTAGAACCGCACGGCCACTCCGGCCGGCATGAATCTCAAATGTGTCATCTTTCACATCCTACTGTTATACTGTAGCAGAAACAGTTCCGATATTATGTTAACCAAATGGGCGCTCTAACCTCACTGATGGCACAACATTGTGAAAACAGTGCACCGATTTCAGTGTTTCCACATAGTAATGTTGATTTCGGCTCTTTGCACATGGCGCAACCTGTTCACAATGTATGTTTTCCACCTGATGTTACCTTGAAATGTGCAGCTACTGTAGCACACACTTCATCACTGCTGCTCTGCAGCCTAGGATCTGTACATTACTTGCCTTCTACAGATACTGTTCACTCCCCGGCTCCATGTGTTCCAACTTCTCCGTTTTCAGATTCTGTAGCTACAGCTTACCTCCCTTGTCAGTCAACATCACTTCCCTGCTTCTCGCATCACGAATCCTCAGCCCTCCAATGTGGGCCTTGGGTGACACATCGCACTGTCTGTCTTCCCAGGTTTATGCAACTCTAGCTTCAATGACCACAGTTTCCCCACTGTGATGACTATCGTGCTCTCATGCCTACCTTGTTGTGCTACATGCGGTCATCGCATCGACCTCCCTACAACAACCTCATGTGATGCCTACTGGGACACATGCAACTGCTCAATCAAAATATCACTGCTGCAAATGCTGCACTGCTTTCACCCATCACTACAGGTCTACCTTCTTTGCCAACACACACACACACACACACACACACCAGTAGGTTTCCTAAATTGCCTCCATTAATTAAGGAAAATCCACCCACAACGGCTGGTGCCAATCCGAACTTCTTGATCACTGGAGGCTCCACTGGTGGCAGTGCTGCTGTTCAAGGCTGCTATGTCCAAAGTACAGGTATTGATACTGAACGAGTAACTATATCTGTAACCTGACATGCTGCCATCTCCCACATGCCGCCTGTATCCAAGCCGCCCTTATCAATGTCCTCATTGATAAGAACATCTCAGGTACTAGGAAGATGCCTTGAACAAATGATATGATCACAGCTTTTGAGTCACTCAAGACTGCTCTTGACTATGCCGTTACAGTGGTTCACTAGGTGCCTTATACTCACATCTCGGTTATTGCAAATGTGTGCAACACATCAATTGGTGCAGTACTGCAGCAGCATATTGGTGGTATGGCTGAGCCTCTTTTGTTCTTTTCTGAGAAACTTTTGCCCTCTCAGCACAAATGGTGAATGTTTGACCACAAATTTTGCTAGTCTATGAGGCAATCAAACACTTCCACAACCATATTGAAGGACATGAATTCACCATCTTTATGCACCACCATCTGCTAGCAGATGCCACCTGTAACCCTGGAAAGGATGTTCCTTCTTGATAGCTCCAGCACATGGTCCTTATGTGCCAGTATTACATGGATGTATGGTATATAAGCAGTTGTTATAATGATGTCACAGACTACTTGTCCCATTTAAACATTACCTTGACTCCCCTGAACATGAACAAGTTGGTATTCTTACAGACAGATGATTTAGCCAAAATGTTGACAAGCACAAAATGCTTTTTAATGCTCAAACATCAACACCTCCCAGGTTCCCCCAAAACCATCGTGCATGACACATTGACAGGAGCATGCCATATGGATGTGCTTGTCCCCCTATGTCACATAATCTTTGCATCCTTGCATTGAATACCCCACGCAGCTATCAAAGCTGCCACAAAACTGATCACCAAACATTTTGTTTGGCCAGGAATAAAAAACAATTGTCACACTTGGACGCATGCATGTATCCTTTGTCGGTGTAATAAGTTGGAGCAGCAAGTCCAACCACCTCTTGGACAATTGAGCATCTCCAAGAATCATCTATGCCACTTCCACATTGACGCTGTGTGACCACTAACATCCCCATACGGTTTTCACTACATTCTATCTATCATCAATCAATTCATGAAGAGAGTTGAAGCCATACCCCTCTCAGACATCATGGCAAAAACAGTTTCCTATACTTCTGATAATTCCTGATCTGCCCACTTCAGCTACCCCTCATCAATTACAACTGACCAGGGTTGCCACTTTGAGTCCTTGCTCTTCTCACAACTCTACGAGCTGTGCAGTATCGACAAATTTCACACAACTACTTACAACAAAAAGGGCAATGGTCTTGTGAAACAGTGGCTCCTCAGACTTAAGGCAACACTCATGTGCCATTGTGATTCCTGGTTCAAAGCACTAATGTGGATCCTTTTAGGGATACGCTCTGCTTACAAGGAGGATCTCCAGGCATCAATTGCAGACATCTTGTACAGTGAGCCCCTTGTCATGCCTGCCGAATTCGTTGCCTCTCTTACTCCCCCACAGCATGATGAGCTACTGGCACTAGTTGATCCTGTATGTGCACACATCACGCGCATCCATATGACATCTCCACTAACACATTCTCTACCTCATGTTTTTGTCAACAAAGAACTTGGCTACTTGTGATTATGTGATGGTGCATGATGACTCTGTTCATGAATCATTCCAGCCTCCTTACTAAAGCTTTTGCAAAGACCTTGCTCCCAGGCAGAGTATCTTTGACATCATACTTAACAACAAATATCAGAGGGTCTCAGTAAATTGATTAAAACCCTCCTAGTTGCTCTCTGACAGCATCACCCAGGCCCCATCTACTGTCTCTCCAGATCTGCATGATGACCCCTCCCCGCCTACTGCAGCCTCAGCTTGACCTTTCAGTGATCTGATGTGTGATATACATATTGATAGTGAGTCACTTCCCCTCGAGGTTCCCACCTCACCACTCAGTGTTTCGAGTGAAGTGTGCGACAATAGTGAAGTACTATTTTTCACCCCCCACCTCTGCCTCTGCACACCTGACTCTTGCTGTGTTCACTATTAATGTCATGGGTGTCAACATGTATGGCTTCTCTATTGAGGTCAGGAACAGAACAGCCTTCACCTTCGTCATCCCACCACCACCTTAAGATAATGCTTTCACCCTGTACATCCTGCTTCTGAACTCTTTCGCACTTCGTCCCAATGCCTCCAATTGCTGACTCTCAATGATTTTTCCAGTTATGGACATCGCTCCAACTAATGACCTCTCCTGTTCCCACATGTGACATCCACTTTGCCCACCTGAGTGGATGTGAGATTTTATCATCAATAGCATTGCCTGCTCTGCACCTCGACCATGCTCTGCATTTGCTACTTGCTGGCAGAGTTTGGGGGAAGTTCTGTGGTGACCAAACACTATTATTCATTTTTCATGCTATGATCTTTGACTCCACTGTCTTTGTATTTGTGTCTACATACCATTATGAGTTGTTCATTCATGTTGTGGTTCTACAATTCATTAAAGTTGTTGATAATGAATCGCTTGTTGGAATTAACACAATGTCTTTTACAAAGTGCTACATAACTATGAACCCCAACCGTCAAAAGTTAATAATAGGTTAGGAAGGAGAGAACTTGCCCATGATCGGTTATAGCTGGTTTCTTATCTCAAGGCCATTGATAAGATAAGGTAGTGTCAGGCTACAGATCTGGTGTCAAATTATACGTTTGGCTGACTTATAATCAAGGTCACCCCCCTCTAACTCCCACCAGGAACTGATTAAGGTCACCCAGAGAAACCCCAACCCCGCCTCCCTTCCCACCTTTACCAATCGGATTTGAGCATCCATCTTCATCTTTTATAACTGGGACACTTGAATGGGCTGTTTCACTCTGGAACTGGGCATCATAAGAAGATGTTGCAGGCTGTTTCCATTTGTTAATAACAAGTTACACCAAGTTATGTTGCTCAAAGTCTCTTTGTTAGTAACAGTTTGATATTATGTCATTCAAGGCACCAAAAGAGACCACACCCAGGCAGATCTATAAGTACAGCCATTCAGTCCACAGTTTTCATACTTGTTTATATTTTTCACTTTTTTTGTATTTCCCCCAATTTAACATTTTTCACCCACATTCACATTTTTCCATATTTTCCACAACTTCACATATTTTTCCACAGCTTTCCCCTTATAACCAGCACACTTGAGTGGGTAGGGTTCACTCTGGAGCTGGGAAGCATAGGAAGAGACTCAGGTTGTGTCTTTTTGTTAATAGCAAATTATGTTTATCCTAGCCCCTCGAGGTCTGTTTGTTAATAACATTTTAATGTTTTGTCATTTGACACACCAGCAGGAACCACACCTAAGTAGATGTGTAAGTACTCTCATTTGTCTCAAATTTTTATATATTTTCAACCATTTTTGTACTTTTTTCACATTTTATCTGATTATGAGAGCTCCATCCTGTTGTTTCCAATGTTGCTCAATGTCATGATGCTCTGAGCCAATCAGAGTGCAGCATGTTCGTGAATTAATTATCATTGCTAAGGCACCACTGTATGTGTGAGACAGCTTAGAGTATGTGTTACAAATGAGCACGTTGGTAGAAATAATGACACCGTGTCATATTAATGACATCACAGTAACAACAAAAACAATCAATTATTGATAAAATTATTTAATTCGATAGAAAAAAAAATCTACTTGCCAAGTGTCGACAGAACACACATAAAAGACTGTTGTGATTGGCAAGTTTTCTGAGCCAGTGGCTCTTTTTTCAGGCAGAAGGGTTGAAGGGGAAGAAAGAAGGGTAAAGCAAAAGGACTGGAGAGGTGTAGGAAAAGGGGTAGATTTTGGGAAAGTCACCTAGAACCATGGGTCAGGGGAGACTTACTGTATGGGATGAGAAGGAAAGACTGGTTGTTGGGGACTGTATTGGATGAGATTTGAAAACTTGACCGCTTAAAGGTGGAAGACAGGGTAATATGCAAGACAGAGATTACTGCCAAAATATCACGCACGAGTTAATAAGAGTGAGACACTAAGTTCATTGTACATAACAGAGATGGGTGGGCAGTGAAAAACAAATGGGAAAGACAATGAAAGATGTAGAAAACTAAAATGGAGTGAAGCAAAGAGTAGTTACAGTGAATAAAAGCTGATGCAGAAGAAATTAACGTAAATTAAGGCCAGGTGGATGGTGAGAACCAAGGATATACTGTAGTGTTAGTTCCTGTGGTGTCACCGCCAGACACCACACTTGCTAGGTGGTAGCTTAAATCGGCCGCGGTCCATTTAGTACATGTCGGACCCGCGTGTCGCCACTGTGTGATCGCAGACCGAGCGCCACCATAAGGCAGGTCTCGAGAAACGGACGAGCACTCGCCCCAGTTGTACGGACGACATTGCTAGCGACAATACGGACGAAGCCTTCCTCTCATTTGCCGAGAGACAGTTAGAATAGCCTTCTGCTAAGTCCATGGCTACGACCTAGCAAGGCGTCAATTGTAACAGTGCATGTATCTTACGAGTCTCATTTGTATAGTCAAGAGAGATGTATCACAAGCAGTGATTAAAAGTTAAGTATATTCCAAAGCTACGTATTTTCTGTATAGCAGTCATAATGTATCCTGTTCCAGACTTGACGCCAGTCGGCGTGTGTGTACGCGTGCCTTTCGGCTCCCTTCTCAGTGTGGCGTAACTAGCTTGTTACGCCACAACAGATTGGCGACGAGAGAAGTGCTCTTTCTGATTGCTTACACTTACTTGTGTCATGGCTTCGCCAGATGTACTGTCTGAATTTTATCGCTTGCAGAATCAGCAGACACAGGCGTTATTGGATGCCCTTGGACAGCTCGTCCAGGGTCAACGTGCCATTCAAACCGATGCGGCAGCCGCCGCTTCACAGCTACCGCAGCCACAACTCGCAGTTGCACCGCCCTTTAGGCACTACGATCCAGCGCAAGAATCGTGGCCAGAATGGTCCCGACAGTTTGGCTTTCATCTAGCCGCCTACAGAATTCAATGTAATGAGCGGCAGTCGTTTTTGCTTTCTTGTGTCGGTGTGTCCACCTACCGTGTGATAGTGAAATTGTTTCCCCGACGCAACGTAGCAACTCTGTCCTACGAAGAAATTTTGTCTGCTTTAGATGCCTATTTCAAAGAAACAGTTAATGTAGTTGCAAAAAGGTATACTTTCTTTCGTACAAAACGTACGGCCGGTCAAATTAATAGGGAGTGGGTAGCAACACTGCAAGGACTTACTAGGGACTGTGCCTTTGACTGTGACTGTGGCCTTTCTTATTCAGATACAATGGTGCGTGATGCAATTGCACAGAACGTTTCTGATGTTCGTATACGGGAGCAAATTTCGAAACTAGTTAATCCCTCCCTTCAACAAGTGATAGACATATTGGATAGACAAGACACACTTGACTGTGCTCAGGAATCTTTTGAAACTTCGCCAGCCATGTGTAACTTTGACCGGCCCGCTGTGCGCGCTGCACGGCCCAGTAACCTGCCCTCGCGCACTTCGACGCAGCTGCCGCCACACTCTAAACCAGGTGTGCCGCGCCAGCCCACAAATGCAGTGAAATCATGACCGCGGTGTGCTACTAGACATTCGCGTGAACAGTGCCCGTCACGCCAAGCTATTTGCTTTTTCTGCAATAAAAAAGAACATTAAACGATCTAGAATCACAGGGTGTAATTGAACGTGTGCAAGCTTCTCTCTGGGCCTCACCCTTAGTAATTTTGCCAAAACCTTCCAGAAAATTGAGACTTTCCGTGGACTTCAAGGCCACAGTGAATCCACAACTAGTGACTGCTACTTTTCCTTTGCCCCGCCCGGAAGATCTTTTTGCTAAACTGTGCCCGGGAAAATATTTTTCAAAGTTGGACCTAGCCGATGCGTACTTGCAAATACCGGTGGACGACGAATCCCAGCGCGTATTGGTGGTTAACACGCATCTTGGATTGTACAGGTTCAAAAGACTGCCATTCGGGTGTGCATCCGCCCCTGCATTGTTTCAGCAATATTTACAAACTATTTGTGCGTCGGTCCCTACTGCAGCAAACTATCTGGACGATATTGTGATCTCCGGACAGACAGAAGAAGATCATCTTGCGAACCTACGAACATTATTTCAGGTCTTGCGACAAAATGGTCTTCGCTTGCGGAAGGACAAATGTGTGTTTTTTGCTCGTGACTTACCATACCTGGGACATGTCATTAATGCCCAAGGCATACATCCGAGTCCAGAGCACCTCCGTGCCATACAAGAATTGCCTTCGCCACAAAATATGAAGCAGCTACAGAGTGTGTTGGGTGAAATTAACTATTATCATAAATTTGTGCCGCGCACTTCTTCCATTTCAGCTCCGCTTCATCGCTTACGCCGTAAAGGTGTTCCGTTCGTCTGGACGACGGAATGCGAACGCGCCTTTCGCCAGTTGAAATCGGCGTTGCTTTCTAATACTTGCCTTACGCCATTCGATCCCCAGAAACCCCTTTTGTTGATGGTAGATGCATCGAATTTCGGGATCGGTGCTGTGCTTGCGCACAAAGTTGGCTCACATGATCGCCCTATTGCCTTTGCGTCCAAATTGCTCTCGTCTGCGCAAAGAAATTATTCACAGATAGAGAAAGAAGCTTTGGCTCTCGTGTTTGGTGTTACTAAGTTCCATGATTTCTTGTATGGTCGTCACTTTACCATCATCACAGACCACAAACCTTTGACGTCACTTTTTCATCCGAACAAGCCTGTACCTCCGCGTACAGCGTAGAAATTCATTCGCTGGTCTATTTTCCTCTCGCAGTACCGCTACGATATCTTGTATCGGTCCACTGCTAAGCACGGAAACGCCGATGCGTTGTCCCGTTTGCCTGTTGCTGAGGATAAAGCATTCGATTCTTCTGAACTTGCTTGCATGTTCATTGATTCGGAAACCGATGAAATGGTCGAATCGTTTCCGATTGATTTTCGCCGTGTAGCTACAGCCACAGCTGCTGACCCTGTCCTTGCTACTGTCTTGCGTTTTGTTGCTACGCAATGGCCTTTGTCAAAGTCTCGGATCGAGGATCCGTTGGTTCGCCGATTTTTTGCTCACAAGGAGAGACTTTTTGTTCGACGTGGTGTTTTGTTGTTGCGTTCTGATAATGATCAGTCCAGAGTCGTGGTCCCGCGTTCGTTACAGTCCTCTGTTTTACGGCTTCTTCACCAAGGACATTGGGGTATAGTGCGAACGAAACAACTTGCTCGTCAGCACTGTACTTGGTTCGGAATCGATGCTGCGATTACGAATATGTGTTCTTCTTGCATGGCGTGTGCCGAACAACAATCCGCACCGCCGCGGAAAGTCTTTGCATGGCCAAAAGCCACTTCCCCTTGGCAACGCTTGCACATTGATTTTGCTGGTCCATTCTGGAATGCTAGATGGTTGGTTCTCGTAGATGCCTTCAGTAATTTTCCTTTTGTTGTCCGGATGTCTTCCACAACGTCATCTGCCACCACCCAAGCGTTGTCTGCTATCTTTTGCCTTGAAGGTCTTCCGCAGACTATTGTTTCCGACAATGGCCCACAATTCATGTCCGCAGAATTTCAGTCATTCTGCCAGGCCAATGGTGTTCAACATCTGACGTCCGCGCCGTTTTCGCCTCAGTCAAACGGTGCCGCTGAACGATTGGTCCAGACTTTCAAGTCACAGATGTTGAAGTTGAAAGAGTCGCATTCTCGGGAGGACGCGTTGTTGCTCTTTTTGTCATCATATCGCTCTCAGCCCCGAGATGGTCGCTCGCCGGCTGAGTTGCTCCACGGTCGTCCTCATCGAACCTTGATGTCTTTGCTGCATCTGCCGCATCAGGTTCCTGTGCAGCGGCAGACTCCTGCTTTTGCTCCAGGCGACGTTGTATTTTATCGCAACTATCGAGGTTCACGGCGTTGGCTCGCAGGGCGCATTCTTCGCTGCCTCGGCCGAGCGATGTATTTGGTTTTGGGGGCCTATGGTGAGGTGCGTCGGCATCTCAATCAGCTGCGCCTCTGTCGTCGCACGGGTTCTGCCGCTCCCCGTCTGCTTTCAGCGACGGTGCCGTCCGGTCAGCGCCCTGGGGACCCATCTACTGGCTCGCCTCATACCCAGGTGTTACCGACGATGCCTTCCATTTTGCCCCATGGCGACGCGCCAACCGCAGCCGCCGCCGCCGCCGCCTGTTCTCCAGCCGGCGCCGCCCGCAGTGGACGCTTCGCTGCAGCCGCCAAGCGCCTCCCTGGGTCACGCGCCGCTGATCGCTTCCCGTGACCAGCTGTCCTCCGCCATGGAACTCTTGCCCGCTCCGGACCACATGACGTCTTCGCGCGTCGGGTACCCCGATGCAATGGAGGTCGACCCTTCGGCCCCTCCTGTCTCTTTACGGGCGCATACACCGCATGTTGACGTGCACCCTGGACTAGGTTTTCAGGCGTTTCCTAGGTCCCCTCGGACCGAATGGCCGGGTGCGGGTGGCACAGCCTCGCCTGTTGTTAGGCTCCCCACCTCATCGCATACGTCAACATGGGGTCCTCCCCACGGCGGGCGGAAGCCTTATCACACGACCGTTCGCCGATTTGCGGGGGAGGAATGTGGTGTCACCGCCAGACACCACACTTGCTAGGTGGTAGCTTAAATCGGCCGCGGTCCATTTAGTACATGTCGGACCCGCGTGTCGCCACTGTGTGATCGCAGACCGAGCGCCACCACAAGGCAGGTCTCGAGAAACGGACGAGCACTCGCCCCAGTTGTACGGACGACATTGCTAGCGACAATACGGACGAAGCCTTCCTCTCATTTGCCGAGAGACAGTTAGAATAGCCTTCTGCTAAGTCCATGGCTACGACCTAGCAAGGCGTCAATTGTAACAGTGCATGTATCTTACGAGTCTCATTTGTATAGTCAAGAGAGATGTATCACAAGGAGTGATTAAAAGTTAAGTATATTCCAAAGCTACGTATTTTCTTTATAGCAGTCATAACGTATCCTGTTCCAGACTTGACGCCAGTCGGCGTGTGTGTACGCGTGCCTTTCGGCTCCCTTCTCAGTGTGGCGTAGCAAGCTTGTTACGCCACAACAGTTCCAACCAGTGGAACTCTGAGAAACTGGTGTCTGGAGGAAGAATACAGATGGCATGTATGGTGAAACAGGCGCCAAGGTCACGAATGTCATGTTGGAGAGCACATCTGCAACAAGATATTGTGAGTTGCCAGTATATACCTTCTGCCTATGCCCATTCATCCTAACTGATAATTTGGTGGTAGTCATACCTATGTAGAAGGCTGAACAGTGTTAACATAATGGCTAGTATATGATGTGTTATTTGGCAGGTGGCTCTCCCTTTGATAGTATATGTTTTGCCAGTTACAGGGCTATTTTAGGCGGTGTTAGAAGGGTGCATAGGCAAGTCTTGCAGTGGGGACGGCCACAGGGGTAGGAGCCTTAGAGTAGGGAGATGGATGCAGAAGGAGCATAGGGTCTGACAAGAACATTGAGGAGAGTGGGAAGGCAACGCAAAGCTATCCTAGGTGTGGTGGGCAAAATTTCAGTAGCTTTCCATCACCCTCCTGATCTCTGCAATCTCTACTGCACCGCAATAGATATACCCCCTGATAAGCCACCACCACTTTACTGGATTGTATGACATAATAGCAAAATTTTGATGCTCCCAACCAAATGGTGGTGTATCATTCGGGAGGTAAGCGAGGCAGATGGCTCAGGCACAAAAAATTGTAAGATACAATTGTAATCTTAAAATAAAATATATTTCGGGGTTTACATACAATCTGCTTCATCACTGATGTCTTATGCTAACAGTTGTTTAACGATTATTATTGTGCCTGTTTGGTTATGGGAGTGGGAGTGTCCTCAAAAAGTGAGCCATGAGATCTCTGGTCATTTGGAGTGATTCACTTTTGCTCTCACTTACTTCATGACTCCACTGTTATGTTTCTTTTCAGGAAATAAAGGTTCTCCCTAGTAGCCTACATCAGAACTAAAAGTTCATAAGAAAAATATAGCCTTTAGAGACAACAAACAGCTAAATAACATTTCTACATACTGAATGGTGCATAGGAAAGAGTATTTATTGATAAATTTGATTCTGATCCCGGAAACAGCAGCAGTTTAACTGCCAGTGCTTGGCAATAAAAAAGCTCCTGTTCCCAGTTACTAGTTTCAGCTAATTTCCCATAGGAAACAGTAGCTATTAAGGTTAGTCTTAGCCCCTTTCAGAGGGATATCTAAGTTATCCTAATCAAGTTTATTATTCACAATTTTTTTTTTTTTTTGCAGATATTGGAATACATGTTTCTGTGTTTGTCCATAGAAACGTCTGTTAAGAGACAATTTTTAATTGAAACTTCCTGGCAGATTAAAACTGTATGCCAGACCAAGACTTGAACTCAGGACCTTTACCTTTCACGGGTAAGTGCTCTACCGACTGAGCTACCCAAGCACAACTCACGACCCATCCTCATAGCTTCAGTTGTGCCAATACCTTGTCTCCTACCTTCCAGACTTCACAGAAGCTCTCCTGGGAACCTTGCAGAACTAGCACTCCTGGAAGAAAGAATATTGCAGAGACATGGATTAGCCACAGCCTGGGGGATGTTTCCAGAATAAGATTTTCACTCTGCAGCAGAATTCATATAATCCAAAGCCTATAAACTATTCACTCTGCACAGTAGGATCAAAGACAACTTTTCCTGAAAATGCTTCATTGTCTGTACAGACAGTCACTCTCTCAGAGGTGGTTGATTTGCATGTTTTCACTGATATTAGTTATTGGCCAGAAAACACAAGCAAGACTTTGAAAAATGAGCTTGTTAATAAAGGGACACGTTAACTATAGAAAACGAAAAGGCATTTTTAGCAGAGTATACTGGCAGATCATTTTCTAAGGTTTATGTGAAATTAGAAAGTGGCAAGAGAGCCCTAAGAACATTTTTGTTGTAATATCATGTGCAATGCGCTCCAAAGCAACCAGTGTGCTCTTTTAACCTTGGAATGGTCGCGTGGTTTACATATGTAATCCATTGGTGGATGTATTGCTTTTGTTGCATGATTTTCTTTAAAAAAAGAAAAAAAACAAGTTCTTTTGTGCAGCCATGTGGTTTTAAAACAAGGCAAAAGCTTAACCACAGTGTATTACATCGTGAAAAAAGTTGTCATCATGTTGAAACATTTGAAAATTGGGAAGAGCTTGAAATGTGACTGCAGCTAAGTGAAACAGTCAATGATGGTGTTCAGTTAGAACAACGTAAGTCATTTGAGAAATGGAAAGCTGTATTAACAGGAGTTCATGATAGTGTATTGTATTTACCCAGACAGTCCTTACTTTTGCATGGTCACTCAAAAGATCTTTGTGGCAGTGACAATCGTGGAAATTTCCTTTAGACTTTTAAGCTACTTGCTAAATATGATCAAGCTGTGTATCATCATCTACACAAAGTTCAAAAAAGTTTAGATGACTGTGTCGTGTCTTATCTTTCTCCACAAAACCAAAATGAACTACTTGGTGAACATATCACAATAGAGATATTTAAGAAAATTTCTAAGGTTAATTATTTCTCTATCATTTTTGATAGTACACAAGATATATCGCATACTGACCAAATGTCTCAAATAATTCGTTATGTACATATTCAAGGTTCAGAAGCTACAGTAGAGGCATTCTGTATTGACATCAGTATATTACGTGGGACGAGGCTAATAATGAAATTACAGAAAAAATTGGGACAAGTTGGAAGATTGTCTAAAACTGAAGTATTGCTATGGACAAGGATATAATAATGCTGCAGCTGTGGCTGGACACATTAGTGGTGCTGAGAGATCTATTTTGGGTGTAAACCCCAAAGCAGTGTTTTTGCCATGTGACAATCACTCAGTCTTGCTGGAGTACATGCAGCTACTATTGAAACATAATTGGTGACTTTTTTGGCACTGTGCAAAAAGTGCACACATTTTTCTTAAGCTCTACACATAGGTGGGGCATTCTTAAACAACATGTTAGAATTAATGTGAAATGGTTATATGACACAAGATGGTTTTCTAAGCATGAATCTGTACATGTGCTTAATGAACTCGGTAGTCTTGATGGATGGATCAGAAGAAATCCCAGAAACCAAAGGAGATGTAGGCAGTTTGTTGGTTTGCATTATAATCTCTCTTTTCTTCTCATTCGTTTGTTTTTGGAATCCAGGGCTTCCTAAAGTGAGTGATGCTCAGATATACCTATGACAAACAGGAACTGGGCTTTGTTAATGTGTTCAAAAGCAGAAAGTGCTGACTATTTTGTGAGGAAAAGCACGATTCTCTACTCACAAAAGCAGCTGAGAGAGCCGTGGAGATATGCAATATATTTGGTATTTTAACATAAAGAAGAAATGGAGGATGAAAGAAAGTGTCTTGTGAGAAAAATATCAACTCTCGTTTAAATTTAATTCTGGGAACTCCTCGCGAACAGCTTGAGGCAGTACATAAGCTAACACCAGAATTAAAACTAACCTGTTTTACAACTGAATATACTTCATGAGCTATTTGCCTTCTTCCAACTTCAAATATAATTAGATGCAAAAAAAGGCAAATACATTGCTTGAAACATTCAGCACTTATGTGAAAACTGCTCCGAGCTGAACGCTTCAGTTGTAGTTGCTAATGTACATTCTATTACACACCATATTTTTTAATTTAAAGACGTTCATCCAAGGAGATCACTGCTTGATTGGACAACAAAGTGGGACAGGAAAAGTCACTAACCTTCATGTCTGGAGGCTAAGGTTCCATCAGCTGCGCATCAGTAGCAGTCGAATGGTGACACTGTACACTGAGAGCCAGCTAGGTTGTAGAGGTTTTCCATTGTTTTCCATTGCAGTGTTGTTCATCTGTGCTCACAAGGCATCAACATCAGATCACTCACAGGAGAGCTCGACAAATAGGGTAACTGAGTGATGATTCAAAGAGAAGCACTCAGGAAGTGTGGACAGGAATCTGCCAAAAGTGAAGGAACAGTATTCACAGGGCAGCCTTATGAGCCAGGTATATGGGAACTGTTGTGGTGTGATAGGGTAGCGGTTCGTACATCTGGTGACAGACCAAAGTTGTTAAGGAAGTCGATACATGTACGATGGGTTTTTCGACGTCAGCCATGTGAAATGTCCACTGGAACACTTTATCAGGTATGAAGAAACGCAAAGCTAACTAGCGCCATAGACACCGATGAGGAACTTATTGGCAGTGCATAACAACAGTTTACTAGGCGGAGGTTGTGACAGTGCGAGACCACCTGCATCTGTTCTGGTATCAATGAGGAAGTGCCTGCTCGATGAAGGTCCTGGGTGTTGTTGATGTATTACCTGACTGTTGATGATGATGGCTCCGTGAGGAATTGTTGCAGGCCGTGGCACCTAAATCAACTTGCAAGCATTGTTTGGGTATGCACACACCACACAGCAGTTTCTTGCTGCATCTCCAAATGTCATGTGAAACCAACATATGCTGGATGCGGAGCATGAGGTGTTGCGGCGGTGTTGTCCCTTTCACTTCTTGTAGTGGCAGTGGTGTGTTCAGATATGTATACACATGAAGACGGTGGTGATCGGGGTTCCGGAGCTGGAAGTGCTAGCTGGTGGCCACCAAGTGGCAGCATGCTGCCTTGCTGTGCAGCTGACTTTGCACAACCCCTGCTGCCAGAGCAATGGAGAGGAGCGGAGGGGCACACACTGTTACCAACCTCACTCCCCACCCCTGAAGCGACTGTTAGTGGAAGCTATCTGTCTTGCATAATTCTGAATGGAGTGGAACTTTACTCAATAGGCTCAGGATGCATGTGTCGCGAGATAGGCTGCAGTTCATGTCGGAGGTTAACTAAGCACAAAGTCCACAGTACAATGTCTGGCATGTATTCAGGATCAATGAGAGCACTGAGGTGATGCCAAGATCTGGAAGGGTGTCCTGGATCCTAGGTGCTCATAGTGAATTTTGTGGTTGATGGTGCTGTACCTTGCTACTTGTGGATTTGAGTGCAAGTGCATTGAGCGTCTTGTCACTGTACATGTACACTTACATCAACCACCAACTATATCACCTTTGGCCAGGCAATAGATGCTGCCTATAGGAAGTGTGCAAATGGCACAGTCTCTGCCACACTTTCTATTGGTAACTTGGACCTATATATGTGCGGAGCAGTGCCGACTCACTCTCACTAAGTTCTTTTAATTTGTACCACTCGCTCAATTCTGTGTGTGCTTATGTTGCACCTTCTGTATGATTCCTTAGACTTGTTATGTGTGGCGTCACGAGAGGCTTATTTATTGTTCAGAGGTTTATGAATAAAGTCATATTTGTGTTACTTGAGTCAGTTTCATGTATTACGTGGTTACTACAGATGGCTTCAGCTGGAGGGCACAACAGGCACTCTGTGACAATTGATTTTGTCATCACGTGCTTATGATGCACTGGCGGTGATAGCAGCAAATCACTTATTAGGTCTGTACAGTCATGCAGGTGACTGATTAGGCAAATAAATTGAGCATCTTCATTCAGGATACCACATAAATTGGGAACATTGTCAACTAAAATGAACCAGGTCTTGAGGAAACTTGGGCAGTTTGCCTGTTTATACTAGCTGAATTTTCATAGGGAGCACAAACTGTCTCGATGACACACAAAGAATGGTGGATGGGTGCTGCCTTGAAGAAACGGCGACTGTAGGTTTGAAATCTCAATTGAATACGCCATGTGAAGCACGAGTGCTGTGTACATTGTCGCCCGAGATCTGGGTGCCCAGTGTGAAGTTATAGCCACACGTATTGCACTGCACAACAGGGACTGGAGCAATATTTACTGTTGCGAACGAAATGACCGATGTTGTATGATTGCAGGTGAAAATTTTTTGAGAGACAAGGCAGCAGTCTGAAACATACACTGGGTATTGTTCACTGGCATGGTCATCAAATGATGAATTTGCAGCTGTGAAGAAACATATTATTATTATTCCTTCGTTCTTTTCTTTTTATACATATAATAAATATATAAAAAATAATAATAATTTTGTACCATAGATAATATTAGTATAAGAAAAAGAGTGAGAGATAGAGAGATGCTCTTCAATTTTTTAGATTCGGTGGATGCGTGACGAGTTCCGCTGCATTGGTATTGTTCAGAAGTGTGTATTCTAATTGTATGTTAGAAAATATTAAAAACGCTTATCGAGATATCAAAGTTTATTCATTAAATCATGCCGACGATATCCGTCTGTTCATATCTCCCCAACGCGCCCAGAATCCGGCATCAAACGGAAGCTAACAAGAAGAATTCACGTGAGCAGAGGATGGGCGATCCGAAGCCTGTATCGTCGTACCAATCTCCAAGCATAATATCAGTAACAAAACGGATATACTCAAATTTATGAATGTTAGATGTTGAATATATGTATGTAATCCTGAAGGTCTGTTTATATTAGTGCCAGTTAAAGTTCTCCCAGAGTATTAGTACTTTCCAATCTTTTTTTAATCATTCTTTATAAATTTCCCTTTTAATTATTTAAGCAGCACATTTTTATTAAGATTTCCAACGTATCTATCGCATTTCAAGTCCCTCCATCACTATTCAATGGCGACTGTTCGAAGGGCGGCGCCGAGCGGAATATAAATAGTCCTGTCAATTGTTGAGATACAAATTTTTTTCAGATAAATGATCCATTTTTATCGTTACAAGAAACTAATGAAGCCTTTGGTACATGTCCTGAGATTGGAAATATTAACAACTTGAAGGAGCAAAGAAAAATTAGATACTGCCTACAAATGAGACGCGCCGGGAATGCTGATTTCAGCGGTAAAGGCAGGAAGCTGATACGCTGTATGCTTATATGGCCGCGCTTGGCGCGTCTCTCTCGCGCTAAATAATCTCTTTTCCTTCCAATTAATATCTTTTACGGAAAGTGCATTTCTCTATAAAGGACAAAAATCTGTATACAGTTACCATTAAGGTGCAAAATAATTCTTGCAAATTCTGTAAGACTTTATCAGTAGGACTGCATCAGAGAATACATAGGTTCATTAATACAAATGCTCATAAAACTGCTTTAATTCAAAGTTACCGATACAAACGAAAATTTATGTGGATACTGTAGAAGAAGCTCTAAAAGAGAAGGAAAGTCAACTTCTAGCTAAAGTAGATTCAGGTTTAAAGGAAGCACACGAAAGGTTGTGAGGCAGTGTTGCTAAAACTACTAACATTCCAAATCAACATATGACAGAAAACAAACCGATGCTTTTGGAGCCGGCCGTTGTGGCGGTGTGGTTCTAGGCGCTTCAGCCTGGAACCACGCGCCCACTACAGTCGCAGGTTCGAATCCTGTCTCAGGCATGGATGTGTGTGATGTCCTTAGGTTAGTTAGGTTTATGTAGTTCTAAGTTGTAGGGGACTGATGACCTCAGATGTTAAGTCCCATAGTGCTCAGAGCCATTTGAACCATATGCTTTTGGATAAGTTAGATACCTTCACTGGTACCCACAATACGGGCTTTGCCCGTCGAAGGAAAATACCGAAGGTTGCACCAAGCAACAACACTTGCCGGCTGTTGTACCTGTCAAGCAAGCGCAGTTGCCATGCGCTAGCCCCAACCGAACATAAATGCTCCTTTCACTGACAGCGCGGCGTGTTCGTCAACATTACTTGCTGATGAGGGATTACTTAGGCATCGACAATTCCCGATAATTACTTCTGAAGGGAAAAGAACACACCGTGTGGTCTTCATCAGAGCATTTCGAAATGTTTTACCTCGTACCTGGACCGAAGCCCAGAAAATTAGATTTGTTGTTGGATATACACAGGGTGACGTTCTGCTATGAACAGTGTGAGAGGGCATTTCTGGATAAGTATTGGTCTGAGGCCGTACAAGAGAGGCTCAAACGTGAAGTATTCAACCCAGCCCGTTCAGTAGCAAGTACGGAATCTTAAGAGGCTATTTTGAAAATATTTGAATAAAACAGATGCTGGACGGACACGGAATCTCAAGCAGACGTACTGAAAATTTTCCAGAACCGTTTTCCTGCCCACATAAGGGGAAAACTCATTACCATCCCGAAACACGACACCGAACACTTTTTGTCTGTATTGGACTCAATAGATTTAATATATGAAGAGAAACCAGTACAACAGAAGCCATTTAATACACCGATGGCGACACGGACATTTACGGATCAACAAGTAAACAACGGATTCGTAGTACAACAACAGCAATGGAGAAAGCCGTAAATACAAAGGTGGATATAAAGGAAATGGGCAAAAATTTAGCAAAAACGTTTACACTGGGCGAGTAGCGTATGCCAGCCTGTACAATACGTACAGACACAAGCTTCCAGCAATAATCAACTGACCGCTTGGTAAGCGCCAAACAATAACAGGCAACCGAATAACCCACAAACAACGGAATTCGGCCAGAAAGTAACACACATATACCGAATAACACACAAAGGCAAAGAGAATTTCAGTCGAAAGCCTCTCAGGACAATAATTGGCGTAACCAAACACCAAGGGTCAACATAGCGGAAGTTAGAGGTCGATGCCACAGCGACGCCGGAAAACTTGAACCGGTCTCGATAGGCCCCCGTTCTGTGACCTTGGAGGGGAGTGGGGGCACGAGCTTGATCGAGACTTGCTTTATCAGATACGATCATGGTAATCACCTAAGAGATGATCTGTATGAAGGTAATGAGGGTACGCAGAAAAACTGGACAGAGGACAAGGTACAAGCTACTATTAAAGCCAAACAAAATATTTGACCTTGATATACCAACTATACTTGACACAGGGGCTATGACTAATTGGGTGTCACAGGGATTCTTTAAAGAACTGAAGAAACGTGGAAGTATACCCACACTGCCAGTGCAAAATTGCAAGGTACAAACTGCCACTGGTTAAAAATCGAAAGGGGTCAAGATACAAGCCTTAATTCCCATACAACTAGGACAGTTTTCTGTACGATGCAATTTTTGATAATAGAGAAATTAATAAATGATTGCTTAAATGGTATGGATACATTTAGGTCATACCAAGTACAAATTGATATAGGAAAGGGCCAATGTCATTTCACTGTAAATAACCAATTATTTGTAATAGACCTGATCAGGGGATGTACTAATAGATGTAAAACTGAGGTTACTCACGACCTTGAAGTTTAATTGCGAAATCCCACAGTTATGTTTGTCAACACATACAGTAACGAACAGTCATCAGCAGAAGAAATAAACGTCGACACAATAATCACAAAGGTAAGTGAATCAAAGTGCTTGCCTAAAGAACAGCAAGCGGAACTTAGGGAAGTGGTACTTGCTTATATACATGTATTTGAGAAAAGACAAAGTATTATTAAGGATTTCATGTACAAAATGGAGGTGTATCCTCATGAAACTTTTTGTTCTACCGCATTCCCTACACCATGGACAAAGAGAGAAGCAGTAAGAAAAGAGATTAACAGGATGCTTGAATGGAACATAATACAACCATCATTTTCCCCTTATTGTAGTCCCATCTTGGCTGTGAGTAAGCCAGATGACAAGGTGCGCTTGGTCCTCGACGCGTGTAATATTAATAAGATTGTTGTACCTGTACGAACACGTCCAGACAATTTAGAGGAACAGCTTATGAAATTCCATAATGCTAAATTTCTTACTATAATCGAGCACCGGTCTTCATATTGGCAAATAAAACTACATGAAGAAAGTCGGAAGAATACCGCCTTTGTATGTGGGGGCAGAGGCTTCGAATTTCAAGTATTACCGTTTGGATTGAACATAAGTGCAGGTGTATTTATCTCTGCACTTGACAGAGTGCTAGGGCCCGAACTTTTAAGTAAGGTAACAGTATACGTGGTCGACCTTTTATTCGCTACACCCACTTGGGTAGAACATTTAAGATTAATTGAACAAGTATTAGAGCCGTTTTTCCGAGTGTGGAGTAACAGCCAGTCTCAAGAAATCTAATTTCGGACAAGAAAAAGTAAAATTTTTAGGATCCATAATCTCTTTGGAGGGCATACTGCCAGATCCTAAAAAACTTGATGCAATTATGAACTGCCCTATTCCGCAAAACAAGGAACAATTAAAGGCATACTTAGACCTAGTGTCATTTTTCAGGAAATTCATCCCCAACCAACTAATGGACAATGACGCTTTACTAAATCTTCTCCGGAAAAACAGCCCTTGGGTATGGGACAAGCAATGTTAAACCGATTTCGAAAACATCAAGCGAGTCTTATTAAATGCTAATATTTTATCTCAACCAGACATGAAAGTAGATTTTTGTTTATGCACCGACGCATCCTCTCACGGTCTGGGTGCATGGTAGGAGAATTAGGAAATCTCATCCCTAAAGTAATTAGCTTCGCCAGTAGCACCTTATTCGAAGCTGAACGTTCATATTCAGTTACGCAGTTAGAAGGTTTGGCTGTAATTTGGTTCTTTAAACAGTCTGAATATTGTCTTTGGGGTAAGCACACAAAAGTGTACAGTACCATTAGTCCCTATCTGTTTTGTTAACTTGTAAATTGTTGCACCGACGGATAGCCAGGTGGTGTATGTATCTTCAAGAATTCAATTTTGAAATACTATACATAAAAGGAAATCAAAACATAATAGCTGATGCTCTTTCTCGACTACCACAAGGCTTAGAGGAATTCTTTTAGAGCAGAAAAGTGAAATAAGAGCTATGTTGATGGAGGACAAATCACTCCTACCGTACTATGTCCACATGTGCAAACATATGGAGCAATTATAGCAGGAAGACACGCGCTGGAGTAAGGTAAGAGCAAAACTTGCACATAACGGCGATGAAAAATTAAAAAGATTTTTCACTCTTCACAAAGGTGTTTAGTTCCATAGCAAACTTCCGGAATAAGAGTCGTGGCGTGTGTGTTTGCCAGAGGAATATGGGGATGATTTTATCTTATGCACACACAATACTTGGGGCCATTATGGCACTACAAAATGCACTGATAAAATAGCTAAATATTCTTATTTCCCCAACCTTAGACGAAGAGTACTACAGTTGTTACGAGTGTATATTGTTTGCCAGAAAACAAAACATTCTAACTTCTCCAAACATATACAACTACACCCCATTATGGCTAAGAAACTTCTAGAAAAGGTATCATTAGATGTGGCTGGACCCTATCCCAGAGGTAAAGGTGTAGTAAAATATATAGTAGGCCTGTATGATATTTTCACTGACGACAGAAAGCTGAAATGTACAACACAGTTTTACGTAGGACAAAAGGTGTTACTTAGAACATATCCCAAATCCACAAAAACTGGAATAGTAAACCATAAGTGGCAATTACTATACACTGGACCATACATAACTGCCAAAATCCCCTACCCCATAGCATACAGATCGGCACACGTGAACACGAGTAAAGACAAGGGCCTTTACCCACACAAAGACTTATATATTCAAGAAGAAGGTATGCAGCCATTTGTACACCTCTAAGTTGCACATCTGTATAGCAATATTAAATTTAGGATGCTGGAAAATCACATTCCTGAATTTACGTTGTTCGTTGATAAGGAAAATTTTTGTTTATGTTTTTTCTTATATGTCAAACGTATAAATGATAAGGTAAGTGGATATAGCAAGAAAGAATTTTACTTTATGTGTCTAGAGAGGACGATACTTTGAACACAACGCTTCGCCTTGCACGTAGCTCAGTTGTAAATGAATAAACGAACTTGTGAAACACGTGGTAGCGCGCACTGCAATACACAACTCACCACGACATTAGTTGATTAGTGGGAACAGAGCGACGCAGCGCATGCGCATTGGGGAAGAAGTTAGGCAACAAACCGCAAGCGCGTGCGTGCCAGACACAGCTGAAAGTGTTGGAGCACCCAAAACAAACAAACCTTACAGCCTGCACTAGTATTTCTAAATCCTGTTGCACAAACCGGGACATAGAAAATCAAAGGAGAGAATATACTACGACTATCTACAAAATACACAAAGATAAACTAAGGGATACAAGGAAAGGGATCCCAAACTACGAAATCCAGGGTGTCCATAAAGTCCCTTTACAACTTCAAATTTTTATTATAACGCCAGTTGTTGAAATATTTCAACAAAATTTATTTTATTATCACTGTTAACTGAAGTTTTTATATATACTAAAATTTTGTGTTTTAGATACTCTGTTGATGGAAGGAACTGAACCTCTATAAAATGGCAACTCCTCAAGAGAAGGCACAATGTGTGTCCTGGTTTATTGAGACAAAATCGGGTGTTCAGACTCAATGAAACTTCAGTACGAAGTATGGAAGAGATCCACCGTCGTGCCCTTCAATCTGTGCATGGCACAAAAAATTTATGGAGACAGGGACAGTGTTGGATAAAGGGAGGAGCAGATGACCAAGAACATCCGAGGAAAACATCGATCGCGTCTTAAACGTCTTCACTCGTTCACCTACGAAGTCCATCCGCACTGCTGCCAGACAGTTGCAACTACCACGTTCCACTGTGCATAAGGTCCTCCACAAGAACTTACGGTTGTACACTTACAAGTGCAACTATTAACAGACACTTAAGCCAAATGATAAGCCAAAACGGACAGAATTTGCACTCAACATCCTTGAACGCCTTTCGGAGGATGAAGCATTCCTCAAGCGAGTTTATTTCAGTGACAAGGCAACTTTTCATGTCTCTGGGACATTAAACAGACACAATGTGAGAATCTGGGGATCTGAACACCCCCATGTGACTAGGGAGCTTCGCTGGGATAGTCCAAAAGTGAATGTGTAGTGTGGAATCGTGTACAAACGAATAATTGGTCCATTTTTCTTCAGCGAGTCAATAATTACTGCAAGTGTTTACCTCGACCTTCTGATCGAATGTGTAGCACCACAATTGATTGCCTTACAACCATCATTTTCCAGCAAGATGGTGCACCACCACATTGGGGACTGCATGTTCGTCGGTTCCTCAATGAAACATATCCAGGCAAATGGATTGGGAGGGATTGGCCAATCTCTTGGCCACCGCGTTCGCCAGATATCACTCCCTTGGACTTTTTTATGGGGGTATGTAAAAGATATCGTGTATCAAACACAGATACGGAACATTGCTGACTTGAAGCAAAGGATTCGTAATGCCGTTGCCACCACTGATGACGCTATGCTACAACGAACATGGCAAGAAATCGAGTACAGTTTGAGCGCCCGTAAGCCCCAACACACACACATCGAGTACAGTATTTATGTGGTTTGTGCAACTAAAGGCGCCCATATAGAGTTCTATTAAACACTGACAAAAAACTTTTATAAACTCAGGTTACAATAAAAGAAATGTAGTTAAAATATTTCAACAACTGCCGTTGTAATAAAATTTTGAAGTTGTAAAGGGACTTTATCGACACCCTGTATTTACTGAAGTTACGTTACTATGTACACTATATCTATATATTTACAAATTTAAGTATTGAGAGTACATGCACTAATTATATTTAAGGGGGCCGGAAAACCCCTGCTGCAGGTAAACAAGCGAGTACAATATGAGTGGCGAAATGAATAAGAGGTCGCACCACGCTGATATTACATTTTATCTTTCAGATGTACAAGGTAAGTAGATATCCACACATGACATTAAATGAGTTTGTGATAGCACGACTGCACAGTGAAGTAAATGAATACACGGTTGAATATATAAAAGAGATATTAGTGAACATCGAGCCACTGTACACTTATCTATGAAGATTTAGTTTTAAGTTAGTAGTAAGTTTTTTTTCCAGTGTGTTGACACATCCTAAAGTGAAGAAACATAAAAGCTTGTCGAGTGTAAGGTACCATATAAACAAAAGAAAGGGCCATACCGCAAGTAAATATAGCTGTAAGTTTATGATATGTATGAATGTTATGGTGTGAAAATATGTGTAGAAGAAGTACGTTGTGTATCACGATGCTGAACTAAGGTGGAGCACTACCAAATAATGAAGGAGTCTAAAAGTAACTACCGCATTGTGAGCGTCGACTACTCATGAAAGCGACAAACACCTGATTTACATTGTTTTTTTTTGTACACATTTGCTACTTATATAAACACTGTTTTACGCTCATTGTACATGACATATAGTATTGATAATACACGACATATAGTATTGATAATACACCTCTGTATACTTCAGCATATGAAATGGTTATCCTTTATACGCTGAACATAATCAGTAAATACTGAGGTGCACTCTAAACACTGAATAAATTTTCGATACGATTGGTATCGTCATGTTTCCATTGTGTTTATAAACAACAAACTATTTGGTTCTTGAGAACACAGTTAAGACCAGCAACGAGACATAATTGGACACATAAATACCTTTCCACTGGGGCCCTAACCACACAATAACCCTGGATTCGGTGTGGGACGGCGGTGAGATGAGTGGACTGCTGTAGCCTGTTGTGGGGTTGTGTACCACTGCGAGCTACAGCGGAACGAAGCCTTCCATCGTTTCTGGGTCTCCAGTTCCATACGATACGATACAATACAATCGTGATACCAATTTCCGCAGTAACAAAACGGATGTAATCAAAATTTATAAATGTTAGATGTTGAATATATACACGTAATCCTGAAGGTCCGTTTATATTAGAACTTGTCTTAGCAGGTTGCGCCGCCAGAGGGTTGTAGTAGGAGCTCTGCTGAGTCATTCTGCCATGCGTACAGTACAGACTTGACACGAGGAAATGGCTCGTTCTTACGAACAACGTGCGGCAGTGAAGTTTTGTTTCTTGCTCGGCATGAACGCAGCAGAAATTGTTGCGATGATTCAGACAGCCTACAAAGACCATGCTCTTAATTAAACGCAAGTGTACGAATGGGTTTCTCGGTTTAAAGAGGGAGAAATGGTGGTTGAAGATCAGCCCCGTTCCGGTCGACCTACAACTGCTCGAAGCGAAGACAACATCGACAAAATCCGTGATCTCATCAGTGAAGATCGACGCAGGACAATCGATCAACTCGAGAACTTGTCCGGGTTATCCTGGAGCTCAATTCAGCGCATCTTGACCATCGATATGGGGATGCGAAGAGTGGCAGCAAAATTCGTGCCGAAGCTTCTTACCGGAGATCAAAGGGATCGTCGCATTCAAGCCTGTCTCGAAACGAAGGACGCGTTCAAAGATGATCCACATTTTTTCAACAAAATCATTACAGGTGATGAGTCATGGTGCTATGGGTACGATCCAGAAAGTAAACAACAGTCATCACAATGGAAGTCACCTGGCTCTCCTCGACCAAAAAACACTCGACGAGTGAAATCGAATGTGAAAACGATGTTGATCTGTTTTTTTGACATCAAACGGATCGTACACTCTGAATTTGTCCCTGAAAAGCAGACAGTAAACCAACAATTCTATTTGGAGGTTATGAAACGGCTTCGCAGAAGTTTTTCGTGAAAATGTCCGGCTTTGTAGGATTCTGGCGTGTGGTTCCTGCATCACGACAACGCTCCCGCGCACACGGCTCTTAGCGTTCGCCAGTTTTTGGCCTCAATGAAGACGATTACCTTGACCCACGCGCCCTATTCGCCGGATTTAGCACCCTCGAACTTCTTCCTATTCCCGAAGATGAAAAGAGACTTGAGAGGGAAGCGTTTCGCGGATGTGGAAGACGTAAAACCCAATGTCCTGAAAGTGCTAGCAGGTATCAAAGAGGACGAATTTAAGAGGTGCTTCGAACACTGGAATGAACGTTTGGACAAATGTATTAATGCTAATGGAGAGTACTTCGAAGGAGATTAGGGTTGTATTTGAAAACAATAAAGTACATGCTTTCTAGATAGAAATTCCGGTTATTTTTGGGTCCTTCCTTATATGTATATATATTCCCTCTGCACTAATCACAGCACATTGGTATTACTGGCATTGTCACATTAACACAATTAGCAGTAAGGTCTGGCTTAAGTATAAGAAAACCGAAGGCTGTCACCATGGATGTGAAGCAGTGGTCAGTATGGCCATGTGTTTTCAGCAATGCTGGCACACGTGTTTCCCTCCATGGTGGGGTCACAGAGGTTAGGTAGGCCATAGGAAGTCTGTGTGGAGTAGAAAGAACAGCATAACGTGTGTTTGTTAGTAGAGTCTGTGGTGGTACTGTGACTCCCCAGTCGTATCTAGGCACGGACCTCAGAAAGACAGGCACTGAATGACTCCCCTGCTAGTGATCCATTGTCTGTTGACACAAACTGTTGAAGATGCAGAATTGGAACAAATTGCATGAAATGAACAACTTGGGATCGCCAATGCGGGTATTCCCTAAACTACACATGATTGATGTACAACAGAAACACTGCAACTTCAGGTAAACACTTTTTATTTGTGATAGATTACAGAACAGAGTAAAACAGTGCGCACATACGAAACAAGTTAAGAAAGAACTGTCTAAAAAACATTGGCTTCTGGGAGATCGCTCAAGTTGGTCAGGTCAAAATTTTATGCAATGATGATCGGTGTCACCGTCTTATCCAGAATTTGAGAAGAGTTCTTAAATAAGTTCTGGATGGAAACCGAGTAGGCCAGAATAAAAAGTGAACTTTTGAATGGACCAAATTACAGGGAGGGACATAGTAATGACAAACAATATTGCAAAGAGCAGATTAAAAATTAGCACATTTAAATGAAACATTTGATGGGTTAACACAGACGGATATTTTAAAATGGAGGATACCAACTGGAATATAATGGGACTTAGCGTATGGGCCAGATGATACCATAGATCAAGTTTTAAAACACGAGGTGGTTCTAATAAAACTTTCCCTATTTAACACATTATAACTTGGCAACTAATTACTGTATGAGGACCAAACTTGGTTGCATTAATGTCAAGGACATGAGGAAGAGAAATAATGCAGAATCAATTCAACTGAAACATTTTTAATGTGCTGCTACGGTACATTGTACCATTACATACTGGTACCATTACTGCCACAAAAAGGGCTCAATATGGCGCCCATCAGTATCCAGAAGAGTCTGAAAGTGCAGGATTGCATTCTGCATAGCAGAACAAGGCATGCCCATAGATATGCTGGCTACCTCTCTTGATATGCTGCACTCTGGTGAGGCACATGTAAGAATGTTCCCCTGGGAAACCCTGTGCTTCTGGTAGCACCCCCCTGCCCCCAAACAGAAATCACAGGGAGTGAGATCAGGTGATCGTGTTGGCCAAGCATTTGGAGATGATCGGCTGATAATTCAGTCATTTTGAAACCTGTTTCAGAGAAGCAGGTGAACTTCACGAGCGATGTGTGCTGGGGCCCAATTGTGCATGAAAACTGTTGAGTTCAATGCGTCTCTCTCCTGTAGGCAGGTATGACATACTGGCAAAGCGTTTTGCAGTAATACTGTACAGTCACATTGCACATCTTTGGTCCTTGAGTGCCAACCTGTTCAAAAAAGAAAGGGCCAATTAGGAATGTAACCATGAAGCCACACCGTACGATGCATACATGGGAACTTCATGCACTTTGACTGCAGATGAAGATTCACATGCTCAGCAATTCTGTGTGTTCGCCTCACACTCCAGAGAAAAATGAGCTTCATCTGTCCATAGAATGGTCCAGGGGCAGCCCTCATCAACTTCAGTCCATGCGAGAAAGTGGAGAGCGAAATCAGCACATCGTTGTGCGTCCTGTGGTGCAAGCTGCTGTACGATATGGATCTTGGACTGATACCATTTGAGAATGATTCGAAGCATTTTCCATACAGTGGATGACAGAATGTTCACCTATCATGACACAGCACGCGCACTGCCTAACGATCCGGAATTGCACTAGCCTTGTCTGCCATAGAAACAGTGATTTCATCAACCACCTGTTGTGCAACTGGTCTTCAGCTTCTTCCTGGAGTGACACAAAGATCACCAGTTGAATCAGACTTCTTCACCACGCTCCGCACAGCAAACGGAGAAAGAGGACACTTCTGTAATACTTTCAGCTAGCGATATTGTCGAAGTGCAGCTGCAGCATTACTGTTGTTTTGATAATGCAGCTTCACCAATAAGGTCCTGCTCCTTTTATCCAAGCTCATGTTGACACATCAACAAGTGCACTGCGACTAGCCAGGTGTATGAGACTATGAATCATGATGACTGATCACTGGCCATGGTGGCCATAGTTGGAACTGGGCCTTGGCACTGTGACGCATGGAGGTCAAGAAACCCATACTCTGGACATTAGTGCTACCAAGTTTGGTACTCATACGGTAATTAGTTTCTGTGTTATAACATGTTAAATAGGGAAAGTTTAATTATAACCACCCGGTATGTGGATAAACTAGATAAGAGTTATGGAAAGAACAGGCAGTCAACACCATGACATTCACCATTATTTACAGAGGGGAAGTGATCAAAGTAGCAGAAATGCCAATCATCACAGAAAAGAACACAATGATTTTGGCTTTATAATTCTCAATCAAGGAACAATAATAGTAGTAATAATGTTTTTGTGATTGTTGTGGTCTTCAGTCCTGAGACTGGTTTGATGCAGCTCTCCATGCTACTCTATCCTGCGCAAACTTCTTCATCTCCCAGTACCTACTGCAACCTACATCCTTCTGAATCTGCTTAGTGTATTCATCTCTTGGTCTCCCTCTACGATTTTTACCCTCCACGCTACCCTCTAATACTAAATTGGTGATCCCTTGATGCCTCAGAACGTGTCCTACAAACCGATCCCTTCTTCTAATCAAGTTGTGCCACAAACTCCTCTTCTCCCCAATCCTATTCAATACCTCCTCATTAGTTATGTGATCTACCCATCTAATCTTCAGCATTCTTCTGTAGCACCACATTTCGAAAGCTTCTATTCTCTTCTTGTCCAAACTAGTTATCGTCCATGTTTCACTTCCATACGTGGCTACACTCCATACAAATACTTTCAGAAACGACTTCCTGACACTTAAAGATACACTCGATGTTAACAAATTTCTCTTTTTCAGAAACGCTCTCCTTGCCATTGCCAGTCTACATTTTATATCCTCTTTACTTTGACCATCCTCAGTTATTTTGCTCCCCAAATATCTAAACTCCTTTTCCTACTTTAAGTGTCTCATTTCCTAATCTAATTCCCTCAGCATCACCCGATTTAATTCGACTACACTCCATTATCCTCGTTTTGCTTTTGTTGATGTTCATCTTATATCCTCCTTCAAGACACTGTCCATTCCGTTCAACTGCTCTTCCAAGTCCTTTGCTGTCTCTGACAGAATTACAATGTCATTGGCGAACCTTAAAGTTTTTATTTCTTCCCCATGGATTTTAATACCTACTCCGAATTTTTCTTTTGTTTCCTTTACTGCTTGCTCAATATACAGATTGAATAACATCGGGGAGAGGCTACAACCCTGACTCACTCCCTTCCCAACCACTGCTTCCCTTTCATGTCCCTCGACTCTTATAACTGCCATCTGCTTTCTGTACAAATTGTAAATAGCCTTTCGCTCCCTGTAGTTTACCCCTGCCACCTTCAGAATTTGAAAGAGAGTATTCCAGTCAACAGTGTCAAAAGCTTTCTCCAAGTCTACAAATGCTAGAAACGTAGGTTTGCCTTTTCTTAATCTAGCTTCTAAGATAAGTCGTAGGGTCAGTATTGCCTCATGTGTTCCCGTATTTCTACGGAATCCAAACTGATCCTCCCCGAGGTGGGCTTCTACCAGTTTTTCCATACGTCTGTAAAGAATTCGCATTAGTATTTTGCAGCCGTGACTTATTAAACTGATAGTTCGGTAATTTTCACATCTGTCAGCGCCTGCTGTCTTTGGGATTGGAATCATTATATTCTTCTTGAAGTCTGAGGGTATTTCGCCTGTCTCATACATTTTGCTCACCAGATGGTAGAGTTTCGTCAGTAGTTCTAATGGAATGTTGTCTACTCCTGGGGCCTTGTTTCGACTCAGGTTTTTCAGTGCTCTGTCAAACTCTTCATGCAGTATCGTATCTCCCATTTCATCTTCATCTACTTCCTCTTCCCTTTCTATAACACTGTCCACAAGAGCATCGCCCTTGTATAGACCCTCTATATACTCCTTCCACCTTTCTGCTTTCCCTTCTTTGCTTAGAACTGGGTTTCCATCTGAGCTCTTGATATTCATACAAGTGGTTCTCTTTTCTCCAAAGGTCTCTTTAATTTTCCTGTAGACAGTATCTATCTTACCCCTCGTGAGATAAGTCTCTACATCCTTACATTTGTCCTCTAGCCATGCCTGCTTAGCCATTTTGCACTTCCTGTCGATCTCATTTTTGAGACGTTTGTATTCCTTTTTGCCTGCTTCATTTACTGCATTTTTATATTTTCTCCTTGCACCAATTAAATTCAGTATTTCTTCTGTCACCCAAGGATTTCTACTAGCCCTCTTCTTTTTACCTACTTGATCCTCTGCTGCCTTCACTACTTCCTCCCTCAAAGCTACCCATTCATCTTCTACTGTATTTCTTTCCCCCATTTCTGTCAATTGTTCCCTTATGCTCTCCCTGAAACTCTGTACAACCTCTGGTTCTTTCAGTTTATCCAGGTCCCATCTCCTTAAATTCCCACCTTTTTGCAGTTTCTTCAGTTTTAATCTACAGTTCATAACCAGTAGATTGTGGTCAGAGTCCACATCTGCCCCTGGAAATGTCTTACAATTTAAAACCTGGTTCCTAAATCTCTGTCTTACCATTATATAATCTATCTGAAACCTGTCAGTATCTCCAGGCTTTTCCCACGTATACAACCTTCTTTTATGATTCTTGAACCAAGTGTGAGCTATGATTAAGTTATGCTCTGTGCAAAATTATACCAGGCGGCTTCCTCTTTCATTTCTTCCCCCCAATCCATATTCAACTACTACGTTTCCTTTTCTTCCTTTTCCTACTATCGAATTCCAGTCACCCATGACTATTAAATTTTCGTCTCCCTTAACTATCTGAATAATTTCTTTTATCTCTTTATACATTTCTTCAATTTCTTCGTCATTTGCAGAGCTAGTTGGCATATAGACTTGTACTACAGTCGTAGGCGTGGTCTTCGTATCTGTCTTGGCCACAATAATGCGTTCACTACGTTGTTTGTAGTAGATTACCCGAACTCCTATTTTTTTATTCATTATTAAACCTACTCCTGCATTACCCCTTTTTGATTTTGCATTTATGACCCTGTATTCACCTGACCAAAAGTCTTGTTCCTCCTGCCACCGAACTTCGCTAATTCCCACTATATCTAACTTTAACCTATCCATTTCCCTTTTTAAATTTTCTAATCTACCTGCCCGATTAAGGGATCTGACATTCCACGCTCCGATCCGTAGAACGCGTTTTCTTTCTCCTGATAACTACGTCCTCTTGAGTAGTCCCCGCCCGGAGATCTAAATGGGGGACTATTTTACCTCCGGAATATTTTACCCAAGAGGACGCCATCATCATTTAATCATACAGTAAACCTGCATGCCCTCGGGAAAAATTATGTCTGTAGTTTCCTCTTGCTTTCAGCCGTTCGCAGTACCAGCACAGCAAGGCCGTTTTGGTTAGTGTTACAAGTCCAGATCAGTCAATCATCCAGACTGTTGCCCCTGCAACTACTGAAAAGGCTGCTGCCCCTCTTTAGGGACCATACGTTTGTCTGGCCTCTCAACAGATACCCCTCCATTGTGGTTGCACCTACGGTACGGCTATCTGTATCTCTGAGGCATGCAAGCGTCCCCACCAACGGCAAGGTCTATAGTAGTAATAATAATGGTAGCAATTTTCATCCAAGGGGACACATTAGAGCTCTTTGGAATATAAATGAAAATAGAGACTTTAACAACAGGAATTTAAGTTGGCATGAACACAATGGCACAAGAAGACATGGTAATGGAGCTATTCAGGAATATAAAAACTAGCTTGAACTCCATTGTCAGTCCACATGGTAGAGGTGAATGAATTTAACGATAAATGGTAAACTGATAGTAACAATACAGAACACAAGATTTCATGTGAAGTAATTAGTAATTATTTTAAAGATGTGTACTAGCCCATCAATAAAATGTCTACTGAAACAGAAGTACAGGTATGTCAGCAAGTTAAACTCAAGCATTCAGGTAAGGTAAATGAACACATACATGTTGGTAAAGAACATAAGAGGTAATTAACTTAACAGAATTTTATCATCAGATAGAAACTTGTCACTTGTCAGAAAATAAATAGGTAACTGATTTGTATAATGATTTAGAAACTGGAAAGCTGATGAAGGAACCAGCTAAGTAAGATGTGAACACTGTGTTAATTGAGAATGATCTGAATGTACATAGTTGGGTGTACAAGCAATGTTGAAAGAATTGGGGAAGGAGATTTTTATGGTATTTGTGATAGTAGGAAGAAAAATGAATATGATGCCTTAGCGGTAGATAATAAAGAGACATATTTTGTTTGTTTTAAGGAGGGATTAGAAGCATTAGGATTTGATGAGGATACTTGTGATTGTAAGAAATTTTGTGGAGATACACAAGGACTCTACTAAGGAACTGAGTTTCTTCATTTGTTTTCTATTGAAACACCAAGTGCAGCTGATAAAAGTACTTCAGGTACCAAACATGAATGTGAAGAGAGGTTACCTCTTGCAATGGGAAAAAAGTGAATTATGTCTTTATGATCTGTGGCTAAATAATAATGTTATAGGTGACAAGTGTACACAGTATGCAATTTAATGAATTCTCCTTTATTTACCACACTTTACTTCTCAACAAAAGAGCACAACAGAGGCATGTTTTCACAGACAGTTGTACAAAGAAGATGCAATAGATAATCAAACAAAAGATATAACACACAATATGATGTTCCACTTCTAGCTCATTGACTATTGCACTTGCCACATTAGACCCCCCCCCCCCATTTTGGACAGCTATGCTCGAACAGCTAGGCTGTTGATTCCTTGACTTGCGCCAAAGGGTGGTTGGGTTTTGGGTTCTGCTGAATAGGTCAGGTGTCCACTATGTGTAGGAGGCGGCTACACGGGTAGCAGCGGCTGTGTGGCGTAGACTGGGTGGTTTCTCTAGTTTAGAGGGTCTTGGGAAAACACAAGAAGAGCTTCAGTCACTAAGGGTACAGGCTGAAAACAGGAAGAACGTAGATACAGGAACCATTGGTATAACAGTTGTAAATTGTAGCTGTGTTGGGAAAGTACCAGAGCTCCAAGCGCTAATAGAAAGCACTGATGCCGAAATCGTAATAGGCACTGAAAGCTGGCTAAAGCTGGAGATAAGCCCAGCCGAAATTTTTGCGGAGAACCTATCGGTGTTCCGACAGTATAGGCTTAACACGGTTGGCGGTGGCGTGTTTGTTGCTGTTAGAAGTAGTTTAACTTGTCGCGAAATTGAAGTAGGCCTAGATACTTCCTGTAAGTTAGTATGGGCGGATGTCATTGTTGGCAACCGGAATAAAATAATAATTGGGTCCTTTCACCGATCTCCCACTTCAGATGATACAGTTGCTGAAAGGTTCAAAGAAACCTTGAGTTTGATTTCAAACACAAACCTGATTCATATGATAATAGTTGGTGGTGACTTTAATTTACCCTTGATATGTTGGAGAAAATACATGTTTAATTCCGGAGATACGCATTAAATATCATCCGAAATTGTGCTAAATGCATTGAAAATTATTTCGAGCAGTTAGTTTATGAGCCGGCGCGAATAGTTAACGGTTGTGAAAACACACTTGACCTCTTAGCAACAAATAGTCCTGAGTTAATAACGAGCATTAAAACCGATATAGGGATTAGTGAACACAGGGTTTTCGTAACGAGATTGAATATTGCAATCCCCAAATCCTTGAAAAATAAGCGAAAAATATAGCTATTCGAAAAAGCAGATAACATTTCACTTGACCCCTTCCTGAGAGACAATCTCCACTCATTCCGAATTAACAATATAAGTGTAGACCAGATGTGGCTTACATTCACAGAAATAGTATCAGCAGCAATTGAGAGATTTACGCCAAATAAATTAACAAACAATGAATCTGATCCTCCTTGGTAGACAAAGCGGGTTAGAACACTGTTTCAGAAACAACGAAACAAATATGCCAAATTTAAACAGATGCAAAATCCCCAAGATTGGTGATCTTTTACAGAAACTCGAAATTTAGCGCGGACTTCAATGCGAGATGCTTATAACAGTTTCCACAACGAAACTTCGTCTCGAAACCTGGCAGAAAATCCAAAGAGATTCTGGTCGTACGTGAAGCATGTTACCGGCAAGAAACAATCAATGCCTTTTCTGGGCGATAGCAATGGAGATACTATCGAAGACAGTGCTGCCAAAGCAGAGTTACTAAACACAGCCTTCCGAAATGTCTTCATAAAAGAAGACGAAGTGAATATCCTCGGAGTAGTGAAGTAACTTAAATCACTTAATAAAAGCAAGTCTTCTGGGCCAGACTGTATACCAATTAGGTTCCTTTTGGAGTATGATAATGCATTAGCTCCATGCTTAACAATCATATACAACCGTTCGCTCAACGGAATATCCGTACCCAAAGACTGGAAAGTTGCACAGGTCACATCAGTATTCAGGAAAGGCAGTAGGAGTAATCCACTGAATCACAGGCCCATATCGTTAACGTCGATATGCAGCAGGATTTTGGAACATATATTGTGTTTTAACATTATGAATTACCTCGAAGAAAACGGTCTATTGACACACAGTCAACATGGGTTTAGAAAACATCGTTCCTGTGAAACACAACTAGCTCTTTATTCATATGAAGTGTTGAGTGCTATTGACAAGGGATTTCAAATCGATTCCGTATTTCTGGACTTCCGGAAGCCTTTTGACACTGTACCACACAAGTGGCTCGTAGTGAAATTGCGCGCTTATGCAATATCGTCTCAGTTATGTGACTGGATTTGTGATTTCCTGTCAGAGAGGTCACGGTTCGTAGTAATTGACGGAAAGTCATAGAGTAAAACGGAAGCGATTTCTGGCGTTCCCGAAGGTAGTGTTATGGGCCCTTTGCTGTTCCTTATCTATATAAACGATTTGGGAGGCAATCGAGAAGCCGTCTTCGGTTGCTTGCAGGTGACACTGTCGTTTATCGACTAATAAAGTTATCAGAAGATCAAAACAAACTGCAAAACGATATAGAAAAAAATATCTGGATGGTGCGAAAAGTGGCAGTTGATCCTAAATGACGAAAAGTGTGAGGTCATCCACATGAGTGCTAAAAGGAACTCGTTAAACTTCGGTTACACGATAAGTTAAACTTCGGTTACACGATAAATCAGTGTAATATAAAAGCCGTAACTTCAACTAAATACCTAGGTATTACAATTACGAACAACTTAAATTGGAAGAAACACAGAAAATGTTGTGGGGAAGGCTAACGAAAGACTGCATTTTATTGGCAGGACACTTAGAAAATGTAACAGATGTACTAAGGAGACTGCCTACATTACGCTTGTCCGTCCTCTTTTAGAATACTGCTGCGTGGTGTGGGATCCTTACCAGATAGGACTGACGGAGTACATCGAGAAAGTTCAAAGAAGGGCAGCACGTTTTGTATTATCGCGAAATATGGGAGAGAGCGTCACAGAAATGATACAAGATTTGGGCTGGATATCATTAAAAGAAAGGCGTTTTTCGTTGCCATGGAATCTTCTCACGAAATTCCAATCACCAACTTTCTCCTCCAAATGCGAAAATATTTTATTGACACTGACCTACATAGGGAGGAACGATCACCACGATAAAATTAGGGAAATCAGAGCTCGTACAGAAAGCTATAGGTATTCATTCTTTCTGCACGCTTTATGAGATTGGAATAATACAGAATTGTGAAGGTGGTTTGATAAACCATCTGTCAGGCACTTAAATATGATTTGCTGAGATCCATGCAGATGTAGAAATGAGACACTGTCACTCTGGAAACCTGAAGTGCCCCAGACCTCAGGGTAGATGCAATTGATATATCTTCCAGAATGGGTCTGTGGGGCTGAAGGGGGTGGAATATCTGGCACGAGAGGCTGGGAGGACTGGCCTGGGGATCCGCATGCCACGAGGACTGTTATATTTGGCAAACGCTGGGTTTCAGGCTGTCAATTGAGACTGTGACATGTTTTCCATTTTTATCGACTACGAAGGTCCTGGTGTTACGGGTAATCACAGTGAATAGTCCTAAATAAATAGGAGCCAATGGGGACCAGCCAGTTATCCATAAACCATATCTGAGAGCATGTGATGAGGTCTTTGGGGAAAAAGAATGGACAAGAACTTCGTCACAATGGGGAAGGAGGATATAGTAAGCACATTGCAACCTGCAGCTGATGTAGAAATTGGCCATATTCACCTGTTTCCCAGTAACTCAGAGGGGATGAAACAAAAAATTCACTGGGCAGCTTCAAAGCTTTGCCATAGGCTAATTGTGCTGAAGAACACCCAATATCCTCCTTTACCATGCTACAGAGTCCCAACAAAACCACAGACAAGGCAACTGTCCACATCCCACCATGGCATGCCAAGGCACTCTTCATAGTACGGTTCATACATTCTACCATTCCATTGCTACACTGATGTTAGCTTCTAATTTGGAGGTGTTTGCAACCTGTAACATGAGCAATTAATTGTATAACTGGAAATCAAATTGACAGCCTCTATCAGATGTAAGTGCCGTAGGAATACTGTACCGAGCAAATCGTGCAGGCAATGGGGCAAGCAGAAATGTCAGACAGCGGGCATGCCTCTGGCCACCTCGTAAACCTGTCAATTAAGGTGACAACATAAAGAAAACCCTCTGAGCAAGGAAAGGATTGTGCGATGTCAACATGAATGTGGGCAAAATGAACTGTAGGGATCGGGAATGCATTCCATGGGAGAGGTCTATGGTGACCAATTTTGTTTTTCTGACAGGGTATGTAATTATGTGCCCAGTGCCAGCAGTCTTTCTGTATTCCCAGCCATACCATTTTGCAGGCCACAAACTTGGCAGAAGCATTGATACCAAGATGTGACAAGGTGTGCAAAGCATCAAAGATGGTGCATTGTCAGTGTAATGGAATAAACAGGTGCAAAACATTCTGAGAAGGGATTGGGAACTGTGTACTGGCATACATTCAAGTTTCAGACTAGTGGATGCACGATCAAGCTGACACTGTTGTAAAAATGTACCAGAATCTTAGTCTTTTGTGATAGCTGTCCAATCAACCCACGTCAAAGATGCACAACTGCATTTCACAACAACATTATCAGTCTGAGAAGGGTGGCGGACATCAGTATAAATTGCATGTCACAGATTTGACACTGCAAGTTCAATCCAGACACCCACTGAAAGTGAAGTTAAGGTCTTGTGGTCTGTGTAAATTTTGAATTCCACACTTTCCAGGTACTGTCAAAAATGTTTGATAGAGAGATATATAGCAAGGAGCTCTCTGTCAAATGCACTCCAATTTTTCTGCTGAGTCGATAGACATTTCGAAAAGAAAGCCAGTGGCTGCCACACTCCTGATACTAATAGCTGGAGCACTGCCCCCACACCCGACTGGCTGGCGTCAACAAAAAGAGCCATTTGCGTACTGGAAACGGGGTGGACCAGTAAGACAGCCTTTGCTCAAGACAGTGTCATGGACTTGAAAGCCTCCTGGGATGGACATGTCCAGGAGACTTTTCTGATTCCAGACGTGTGTTTGCCTTTAGGAGGTCATTGATAGGTTCTACAATTTCTGCAAACTTTGGCAGGTCCAGTAATAATACGCGTATCTCTTTGAATGTGATGGGAAGGGGCATCTGCAAAATATCTGAGACCCCCTGAGGGGTAAAAGAACTACCATCTCTTGATGCAAGGTAACCCGAGAATTGTAATTTGCCCTTAGCAAATACACACTTAGCCTTGTTAATTTTGATGCCGTATGCATCAAGACGAGAGAGAACCTCATTCAAATGGGAACTATGGCCACTCACCCATATTATCATAAAAAAAACCAACACATCATCCACATTGCATAAAACTTGGCTTAAGCCATGCAGAATCTTGTCCATAAGATGCTGCCACATCTGAGCAATGTTACAAAGACCAAATGGCATGACATTGTGTTGAAATAGCCTGAAAGGCGTTGTGACGTGGTTTGGTGCTTGTCTGTCTCTGTCATTGGACTTTGTGCAAAAGCCTTAGCACAGTCTATGACACTGAGCACAGAGGCACCTTCTAAACTGCTTGTGAAATCCAACACATTCAGTATTGGGTACCGGTATGGCAGGAGTTCAATCCCCTATAGTCACTGCACAAATGACAAGACTTATCCTTTTTGAGCACCATTTTTTAGTGGGCAACCCATGCACTGTTAGAGTGAGACACTGTTCCACCTGTTAGCATTGCTCCAAAAGCAGCTTTAGCCACCCTTAACTTTCCCAAAGGTAGTTGGTATGGGCGAAAAGCGACAGGCTATCCTGGCATTGTGTGAATGTGGTGGATTGAGGAATGTTGCCACTGGCTCAGTACCAATACTGAGTCTGTAATCACGGGAAATTTTTGAAGCAACTGCTATGCAATGTTGCTGGCCAGTTGGGCGGCATCAGTTGATGCCATCATTAAACCTCATAATTCTGCCTGAGCCTCATAAAGAGCCTTCTTCATGTCAGCAATCTGCTCCTTGAATATATCATTGCTGTCAGTTAGGCTTCTTACAGATTCTTCTTCTTTGAGGAACAGTTCATTGAGATGAGTAATCTCCTGCTGTAGTGAAGAGCATCACTGTTGAAGTGAAGCCCAGTCCATATAGTAATGAAGAAGATGTAACACAGTCTTCTTGCGTTATGCACGTGTGTGTGCTCTGCAGTGAGGTGTACACAGAATGGACAAAAGTTGTGACGCACAAGATGCAGAAATCCTCTTGCCTTCTGATCTGGTGGAATAGCATCTGGTGTCCAACATGGAAAAGATCATGTCTACAGCCAGAGACTGCCAAGAAGATGATTATGGAGGTCCGTAGATAGTGAAAAAACGTTAAGAAAATCTGCATCCAATATCAGGCCAGACACATCAGCAACTAAGAAACACCAAGAAGGTGAGACAACATCCTGCAGATTCAATGTCATATGCCTCCAGCCATATGTCTGAATTTAAGATTGATTTGCAGCCAGTTCATCCACAGTTAGTTCAGGAAATGCGAGAAAAACTACAGCCCACCATCCCACGGAAGGCAACATGACCAACATATTTTCATTGACGATTCTGAAAGGAGTTCTGCACCTGCCAAAGCACAGACTGAGCTGGGAGGGGACTCACCAGTGCCAGAATTACTGTCCACAATCTTTTGCAAACAAGATTTTGATGACACAAGGAAATGCTGCAAAACAGTGTCTCTGAACACCGCAAAAGAACAAAGAGACAGAATATCCTTGACCTGCTTAATAATGGTTAAGTCCAGCTGCGAAACGTCAACAACTGATTGGTCCAGGTCTGAAGTAATGTTGGGCAGTTGCAAAATGGCGTCCACTAGCGCCAACCATAACTTCAGCCTCGTAGGCCAAAAAGTCAGTGGCTTTACATTACCCCATCTTTAGGTGTCTCTGGAAGGGGCAGTATGTATTTCAGAAACTTTAGGAGATAGTAGGGAAGAACCAGTTGCTGGAAATCCTTGGTCTTCTGTCTTGACAATGGCAGGTGGCATCAACATAATGTTGGAGTGTAATTATGGCTCAGAACTAAAAAGAAATTCCACAACAGATCATGTCATGGTCACCACTATAGGTTACAAGTGTACACAGTAAGCACTTTAATGAACCCTTATTATTTATCATAATTTACTTCCCAACAAAAGAGCACAACAAAGGCACATTTTCAAGCTAGACAGTCTTATAAAGAAGCTACAAAAGAAAATCAAACAAAGATATAAAACACAATGTAATGTTCGACTCCTTGGTCACTGACTACTGCACTCACGACAGTGTTATTAGCAAAGATGAAAACTTCAGGAAAATGATCATGTAGTTAAATAACATTATGTCCTGATTGGTGGCATAAGATTGTTGGCTAACTGAAAGGTAAGTACCATAGTGAAAAACAGTATCAGGCAAATGAGTGTAAATGGATTGATGAAATTATTGATGAGAATAGTGATAATAATGATGTTTATGTTAGTGCAATGAGAGTATGTAACGCAAGCAAAGATAGGGAGGATAACAGTAAATGTGGAGGACATAGTTTTAAAGAAACAAGATGACCTATTACATGAATATTTTAGTTCTGATAAAAGTGATGAAATTTGTAGTCCATTTGTCAAAATACACATTGATTCATGAGAAGGCTGGTGCCTTATATACACAGGTAGTCAGGTTTTAGAAGTTTCAAAGCCATTAAGAAAAAATTGAAATATGAGAAAAAATATTGAGTTGCCAATAGTTGGTGTTAAAATGAAAGATGCATCAGGAAGAGTGACTTTTACTCATAGGTGTTTATAACTGATCTCAGTGAGGACTTTATACTGGAGATGAATTGGATAGAAAGTGTCAGCACGTTGTTTGAATGAGGAGGACAAAAACTTTGGATAATAGCATCAAAATGGGAATGTATTTACACTAATTTTATTAAATCAAATATAAGGTGTAGGCTAATGACAAAATTAACAGCATAAAATCCAGTCTATGGGAACCTGAATTACTCTGGATCGGGTTTAGTTGTGAGTGTTTTAAAATACATAAGAGCTAGGTAGAACAAAATCAGAGTCACTATGGCACTAGAAATTGCAGCAATTAAGGTCACAGTTACCTAATGCCTACCATCCTGATACTATTTCGCATGCTGCAACAACTGCTTTGCAGTGATCTGCCCCTCCTGTGCTGCTATCATCTGACTTAGTGAACAGTCCTGGCTTAGTTCCCAAGTGTCATCAAGGAAGGTAAAGTTTTGTTTAGACAAGATCTCTGGGAATTCTCCTGGCCAGTACAGTTGTGGGTGTGTCACATTCAACAGAGTAACTCCTATCATAGTAGCTGGTAAATGAAATATGGGTCCCTTAATATCACACAGTCTGTTGATTAACAGTCCACCACCTCCCAACTCTAAAAAATTTTGCCCCATGAGTTTTCCTTTCTGATAGCAACTAGCAAGTACTACTAAGTAGTCATATACTGACTATATCAAATGTAAGCCCACTTGCTGAAAATATGGTTCTAATTCAATCACATCTTTTTGGCATGGACGTCTCTCTGCTTACCTCTGAACAAATGCATGATGCACATGCTCCCACTCTTTGCAATCTTGCAAGTCAGGTACATCAGACACTGACGTGGTTTGAATCCTTTTAGTACTCTACCCAATAAATGCTGCAGTGTTGACATTACATTTTTTAATCCAAAGGACATCCTCCTATGCTGATAGCATTCTCTCCTCAAGTCCATTGCCAAGAATTTTTTTTTTTTTTTTGAAGAAACTGATCTATATATTCTGGAAAAGGACCTCCTCCATCTGTGTCCTTTATGTCCCCTTTAAATGCTTCAGTTTTTCACAAAATGCAGACCTAGCAGCATCCTCAGTGGTGCTGTATCCTACATCTCCTGTATGGAAATCTTCCTCATCCACAATCTCCAATATAGCTAACAACGTTCCCTTTGACAACTTAAACTTCTTAGTGCCAAAATTATCCGCACTCATGGGGATTACCTTGCCTTCATCCCTCTCTTGTACCACACAATACTATGTCTCACCAAATAGCATGCTCAATCCCATGTCACTTTCATCAATCAGTTCCACTATATATAACATATCACTTTGAAGGCTCTATATTCAACCATAGCGACTTTCTGGTGCCACTGAAAACACAGTCATGCAGATTAAACCTTAAAGTCATTGTCCTGTACACTATGTGCCCTTGTGACTGATGAACATTGACAATAGTGTCATCTAGGTGAAACATCTTTCCACTAAGCTCCATTTTACATCACCTAAGGTCAATTATGACAGAATGTTGATGCAGGAAGTGTAACTCTAGGATCTTGCTTTGGCTCTCACATATGACATCATTTACATACAATGCGTAAACTTGGTTGTCTCAAATGAAAAATCCATCATTACTGACCCCAATGGTCATATATCACTACCCCCTACACCATGCAACTTGTAACGCTGTGATTCTTCTTTACTTACCACCTCTCTTGAAGCCCATGACACAAGTGCCCTGTGTCCAACAAAACTTTATATTCCCTACCGTCTGTCACAACTACTAAGGCACATTTCATCTCTGCATTCATTTTTACTGTATTTGTCTTTACTGGGAACTCCTTCCACCAGCTCTGGGGTTCCCTCTTAAGTTTAATGGGTACTTCTTGCTCCCTCTCTTTCACTTTTCATAAAAACTCTTTCTCTGTTATTTGCTTTATCATTGCTCGCGTAATAACGCATATACGAAAAGAGCCGCGAAATACCTTTTAGTAATGCTGTGCCATGAATTTCTTTATAATTATTAATTTTCAACAAAACAGAATATATTGGATTCTTATTGTTCTGTATCTGGCTTTCTATTAAAGGAACCTTTTCCGTTACTGTAACTCACTATAAAAGTCAACATATCTTCCCTACTTTATAGTTATTGAAAATGAAAATTACTTTGTTATGAATACTGATGTTACAGATCGCAAAGATTGTTCAACATCAAAATTTTGCAGTGGATTTTTGTCAAGAGTAAAACACCAATAATTACCACGACTAGCACAAGAACATGAGACTATTGTCGGAGAAAAATACGTTTTTACTATAAGGTTTGCCAGACAAGAACTAAGCACAGCAAAATTCCTATTATGTTACGAAGGTAAATTATCTTTTTTGTACTGTTAGCAATATATTATCAGCAGCCCTCGTCAACCTGCAAAACACATCACAAAATCTGCTGCACTGCTCTGCAAGTCCGGAAGCTGAAAGAGATGATTTTATTTCACTATTACCTTCCCGCTTCTTTGCGGTATGATAGAGTTCTTTCCATGCAGTTTGAATGCGCCGCGGCAGCGTCTCGTTCGTTCGTAGCGCAGCTCTGCACCACGGATAATATTTAAATAACTGAAAATGTCTTAAAAAGATGGGATAATATTCCAAGCAAGCTACTACAAATAATAATGCAAGGCTTCATTAAATAACTCTATTCAAAACATTCAAATATGTTAACTAATACACACCTTTTACAATGAGTACGTAATGGCGTACATCTATCGACCATGACAAAAGAAGACTACGTTAGCATATACTACAGCGTCACAGGCTATCTTACTCGTACGACTCCAAGAAGAAGACAGAGAAATTAATGTTCGTTCTGTATTATTTATACTAGTGGTATTTTTTCATCTTTGTATGATATTTATCGTCTGTGCGGTTTCAGTACTCGCCGACACAGATATTATCTAAAATAAATAATAATAATAAAAAATACATAATTACATACAATAATAAAACATGATACACAATATTTTCTCTTTACTACAAAATATGTCTTTTGCTAAGGGACGTTACAATGCCCCCTGGCAGCAATTGACTAACGTTAAGAATGTTCGGCAATATGCTGCCACTAACGTCCGTTTTGTCATTGTCTATCACCTTGTTTGAAATATTCACTGTTCACTTCTTTGCTCTTTTACATTATAGTTTTAATTACACTTTTTATAGTTTTTTCACACTTCGCGAGGTGACCGTAAACCTAGTCCCAGGGTCATTACAGTTTTCTGGCTCCCCCATTTGGGCTACGTGCGATCAGAAAACCTGGGAAAACTGCGCCGGAGCCATGGTCATCTCGCCTGGTTTGTCTTAACACACGGTTTGATTGTTCATCAAAAAAAGGTTGGACTTTATCCAATGTTCCCAGATAACAAAGGTTATTTATGTCAAAATGTTAAACTTTTAGTCACAATGAAAGTCAATCATTCAACAGTTTTACAGTAATGTAATGGATTGTCTCTACACTTACTCACGACAGATGTTCTACCATGGTATGGCATTGGTGTCAGTTTGGTTCACTAATATGACGAAAATATATCACATATATCATCGAACAAGTAAGTGTTTTGAGTTTATACACAGTAAATTAAAGAAAGAAAGAAAAAAAAATGTTTGTCACGTAATTTCGTGTCCAATAAATCATTTTCATATTAGTACATTAACAACGTAGTTGGTAATGTTCGGTTGAATGTCAACAATGTCGTACGGAGCGGGCGGCGCGGAGCAATTGTTGCGTAGCGTCGTCTGGAACGCGGCGTGCTAACGCCCGCTGAGGTCGACGACCTGCTCGCAGTAACAGCGACGGCGTGCTGAGGTGGCGCCCGAGCAGCCGCGAACCGCGCCGAACCATTCACCAATGTCGTCGTGTGGTAGTGGTTTCTCGCGACCGGCTGGCTGGCGGCACGGCACCTGTCTCTGCTTCTCCGCATGGCTCCCCGTCGTAACGCATGAAACAAATATTCCACAACGGTGTACTGTCTTTAAGGATACAAATTATTAGCTGTGGAAGAAAATGCACTTTGGTTAAAAGCGTTTATTGTTCATTACGCCGTCGCTTCGCTGGTATGCACAGTCTGTTTTGGCGTGATAACGGGTCTCTTGTGACACTGGTATTTAGGGTTCGTCACACACACATTGTACTACACAGTTTCATTTGTTTTCACGGTCGATTCGCTGCCAGAGCGTCTCTCAACACGCGAAAATGTTTCGGATCACACACACACTAAATGTTTCCGTCGAGCGATGTTTGTCTGTATCGACTCCGAACGGATCACTAACTACCGTTTTTACTCACAGTGTATTGTTCGTTGAGCACTGCACTATGACAGTTAGTCACTCAGCACTTAACTTATACCGACGCATATATTAGTGCAGATACAACAGTCATTTTCTGTCCCTACTACACACAATATTCCGTCCTTTTCTAGATTGTTTATGCACACAGTTTATTTTTAATGCATAACAACTGTTCTTAGCATAATCACTCTCATCTACATTGAGTCCATTGTGTTTACCTTGTCATTACACATTTTTACGACTATTACTAGGCATATATGGCTTTTTTTGTAATTATTTAAAGGTGTGTGATTTTTGGTACATAGCTTTCTTTTCCTTTTTTAGTGTAGCTTGCCAGGTTATCACCCATCTAGCAAACAGATTTTACCATGTGCATGACAGCTTGACTTGGGCATATTGCTCAATAAATACTTCATTTAGTACTAGTATTATTTTTAATGATCTGTCCTACAGGACTACAGTGTAGTTTCCGCGTAACTTGATTCGCGTACCGCGTAATTAATATTCAAGAACGTGTACCGAGTACACAGGCTTCAATTGAAGCATCGATACATACAAAGCGTAGGTTACACGGAACGGGTTTGTTTTTGATTGAATTCTGCTCCAGTGTCGTTCTCAGATCACTACTGGCAGTAAACATTACATCACATAATTATTTCGTACTACAAAGTCAATTTTTTTTTTGGCTAGTATAGACTCTCTCTCTCAGGGTTCCTTAATTCTAACACAATTACATCTGTTACATTATTATATGAGATTTCATCATTAATTGTACTTACTTACTACAAAATGATTCAAGAAATTAATCATTATTTTGTCAACAAAAGATTATTCATTGCTTGAAGAGCATATAGTATTTTAATGACACTAACTGTCTGTAAACAAAGTCTTCCATTTGCATGCTATTGCTCAGTTCACTGATTCTACTACCTCAAAGTTTAATTACACACAAATTCTTTCTTAAAACTAACATACTTATACTCTAAAACACAATTGAAATCTTCTTACTACTACTATTTACATCAGACATGTCACTGAATAAATAATTTTACATCTTTTCGTGGATACAGTCCTTTTATTTTCCCCGTCTGGGGATGTGCTAACAAATAGCTACATTCGTGTGGCAACATCTTCCGAATCTCTTTAGCTACTACTTCCCTCCTCGACCAAGGGATGGAGTAAGATGCGCGACAGTATGTTTTGTGGGGCATCACCTCTATGTGATAGTGGTACCCTTTGACTATTCCTGGTCGGTCGGTAAATACCATGTTATATTCTGATAGCAGCTGCGTCAACTGTTGCTTTTGTATGTTGCTTAAACTTTCAGATTCCTGTACTTTGGTTTGAAATTCATCAACATTTGGTTCAAAATTTCTATCTTCTATATTCGGATAATAGAGATCCGTCACAGGTGAATAATCATTGGATTGTAGTACCCAGGGGTTCCTACATTTGTTATTAATTCGATTACAACATGGCACAAGTACCTCCTTCGATTTCATCATAGACAACTCAATCCTTCTACCTTTATTAACTATGCTTAGTTTTCCCGAGGAGAGGTCGATCACTGCGTCCCTCTCACGGAGAAAATCTACTCCCAGAATGCAGGCCACCTTTAACCCTTTAACAATGAGGAACGAGCTCACTATGGCTTCGCCCTCCTTACAAATTTCCACCTGCACCTGGTACTTAACTAATTGACTCTGTGCACTAATAGCTCCAGACACCTTGCAGTTATTAACCGGGAAAGTCGGTATGCTACGTCCCTTCCCTAGCGCTTTAAACAACTCTGTACTCATTACACTCACTGAGGCACCTGTGTCAATGATTATATTCACTGCAACATCATTGATTTTCGCTTCTATTATGGCTTGCACATTTTCGTTGCTATCTTTCTTACATTCATGCGGTTCGGTCAGTAGATCTTTATCCATACTGATACCGTCGTTGTATCGCAGCATATGTATTCCAGGGATATTATTGTCATTCGTGTTGCTCTCACTCCACCCCTCGGCCAGCGATGGAGAGCATATCGAGGCCGATTCTAGTTTGTTGGATGGCTTGCTTGCGAGGTACTTGGACGGCTATTGTCCGCGACCTCTGCTATGTTTACGTTTTGGTTTGTGGGCCGCCACGACTGCGCAATAGGCGCGTTTTGCAGTGGTGGTCTGTTGTTATCGTACCGGTCATTACCCTGCCGTTCTGAGCTTGGTCGCTGATTCTGATTCCAATTACGATCACCGTCGTTGTAATTGCTATGCCACTGACCTCGCGCATTTTTTCAGCGGTTAGTCCCTGGCAGTCCGGAATCGTACCGGTCGTCAAATCGACGCTTTTTATTATGGGACGGTTGACCATACCCGTTCTGACCTCTACCATTATTACAATTTTGCGAATGCTCTTGCCGCTTGTTACCACCCCCACCATTTCCATGGTTGTGGTTTTGTGCACTATTATTTCTGTCATGTTTACACCCTGATCCATTATTCCGCGAGTGATCACACGCTGCTTTTGCGTCTTCCTGGATTAAGTCTATTGAATCTAGAACAGACAGGAAATGTTCCATGTCGCTTTCTGGTACGTGTATTAATTTCTCTTTGATATGAATAGGTAAATGTGATTTTAGGAGTCTTATTATGTCTCTTGGTGAGATAGGCTCGTCCCAGTAACGCGTTTTGTTTATGTACTTCTCGAAATACCGTCTCAGATTCCCAAGACGGGGTGAGTACGGGTCGGGATTGTATACTTCTTTCCTTAGCCGCTCTTGTATACAAGGCGACCAGTATTTCGACAAAAATGCCCTCTCGAACTGTTCGTATGTCATGCAGCTGTCTGCTACTTCCGTAGCCCACAATGCTGCATCACCCTGAATGTATGACATTACGTATTGAATCTTCTGTGCTTCGTTCCACACACTAGGCAAGATATTCTTAAAGCTTTTTATGAATACTACTGGGTGTACTGACTTCCGTTCAGTAGTAAACGTTTGAAATTGCCTATTTTTTATATAACTTTCTTCAACTAATATTTTTGGACTGTACTGGTTTGTTCCTGGGACATTGGCTGTGTGCTCCGAACAGAAGCTACAGCTCTTCGCATTATCGCCTAAAGATTCACCATTGTTGCTTCGCGTATAAGTTTGTGCGTTGCCAAAAACATTGGCTGTTGGCGACATAGTTTCGTGTTCAAGATGTTTGCTACTTTGTGCTATACCCTTTTCCAAGTCGGATATCCGTTTGTTAATATTCACTTGCCACTGCGGAATATCCTCACTGATTATTTGTTTGATGATTTGCACGTCGTTCTGTACCTGACTATTTACTGCGGTACTGAACGATTCGGAATCTCTATCTGCTATGGCTGCTTGTACCTTAGAATTAATATTTTTTTCGATCTCACTCTCCTTCACTTCTAGCCATGAGTTGAATTCGGTTTCAATTTTAATTGCTTGTTCGTTCCACTTCTGCTCTACAAGTTGTGTGGAATCTATTTCTAGCTTTTCTAATCGGTTGGCTAATACACCTATTTCGTCTACCCTGTTAGTGTTTGCTACTTGCAGGTTGTTGACCTGTACAGTCAACTCCTGCACGGCCTTAGGTATCGACACATAATTCTGTTTCATACAGGCAATCTCATTTTTCATACTTTCTAACGATTTGCACAAGTTGCTGGTCCCTCTCAGCTTGCTGGGCAAGTAAATTTTCCTCTAGCCTGCGATCTCGCTCAGCTTGCTGGGCAAGTAAATTTTCTGCTAACTGGCGATCTCGCTCAGCTTGCTGGCGATCTCGCTCAGCTTGCTGGCGATCTCGCTCGGCTTGCTGTGCGAGAAAGATCTCAATTTTTTCGTCCTTTTCAGCTTGTTGTTGCGCAAATTTTGCCTGGTAATCCAGCACGCGCTCTAATATCGCCTGAAGTGAATACCCACCAGGCAGATTACCACTCTCTGGTTCGTGCTTTTCTGGAGGTGGTGTAATTTCTTTATCTACCTCTCCTTGAGCACTGGTGGGCAGTGGCATCACTTCCTGTGCCCCTGCCCCCACATTTTCGCATGGTATATCCTCAAAGAAAGTACTTGTACTGCTTAATGCACCCGTTTCTACATTTCCTGCACTAACTAATGGCTGTTCCTCAGTATCCATATTGCTTGGACGTTGACTACGCAATTTAACCATATTCATAAATTACCTACTCGAACACAAGACCTGACAGTTTTTTCACTTGCACACAAAATATGTTAATTTATCTACAATACACTGCACACTAAAAATTACTATCTACAATCAACTTTGTCCTGTCATAAACACTAACATCAAACTACACACCACTAGCGATATGAGATCACTTCACTGGAGTTAAGCTTCTACAAACAGGACAACTACACTGTAGTCTTACCTTTTATTTATCTGATCTCGGGGTTCGGCTGCCCCCGGATTATGTAGTCGTTACAGTTTCTCAGTACTATCAGGATCGTTTCCTCTGACTTGCTTGCAGTGGTGCGGTTTTTCATGAAAAAGTTTTGTACATTCATTAATACATGGCATTAATCATGATACACGTACATACATTTATCTCTAAATACATACATATTTATATAACAATAGACACTGAAAGAAATTACATAAACATCTATTTTCGTGGCCACTGCATGCAAACATGTCCTAGTTTCCTTATTATCTCTGCGTACCACTAGCTGCAGGTTATTCTAAACACCTGTTTCCTTCTCGCTCCACGTTGGGCGCCAGTTTCGCTTCAGTTTCACTTTTCGTAAAAACTCTTTCTCTGTTATTTGCTTTATCATTGCTCGCGTAATAACGCATATACGAAAAGAGCCGCGAAATACCTTTTAGTAATGCTGTGCCATGAATTTCTTTATAATCATTACTTTTCAACAAAACAGAATATATTGGATTCTTATTGTTCTGTATCTGGCTTTCTATTAAAGGAACCTTTTCCGTTACTGTAACTCACTATAAAAGTCAACATATCTTCCCTACTTTATAGTTATTGAAAATGAAAATTACTTTGTTATGAATACTGATGTTACAGTTAGCAAAGATTGTTCAACATCAAAATTTTGCAGTGGATTTTTGTCAAGAGTAAAACACCAATAATTACCACGACTAGCACAAGAACATGAGACTATTGTCGGAGAAAAATACGTTTTTACTATAAGGTTTGCCACACAAGAACTAAGCACAGCAAAATTCCTATTATGTTACGAAGGTAAATTATCTTTTTTGTACTGTTAGCAATATATTATCAGCAGCCCTCGTCAACCTGCAAAACACATCACAAAATCTGCTGCACTGCTCTGCAAGTCCGGAAGCTGAAAGAGATGATTTTATTTCACTATTACCTTCCCGCTTCTTTGCGGTATGATAGAGTTCTTTCCATGCAGTTTGAATGCGCCGCGACAGCGGCTCGTTCGTTCGTAGCGCAGCTCCGCACCACGGATAATATTTAAATAACTGAAAATGTCTTAAAAAGATGGGATAATATTCCAAGCAAGCTACTACAAATAATAATGCAAGGCTTCATTAAATAACTCTATTCAAAACATTCAAATATGTTAACTAATACACACCTTTTACAATGAGTACGTAATGGCGTACATCTATCGACCATGACAAAAGAAGACTACGTTAGCATATACTACAGCGTCACAGGCTATCTTACTCGTACAACTCCAAGAAGAAGACAGAGAAATTAATGTTCGTTCTGTATTATTTATACTAGTGGTATTTTTTCATCTTTGTATGATATTTATCGTCCGTGCGGTTTCAGTACTCGCCGACACAGATATTATCTAAAATAAATAATAATAAAAAATACATAATTCCATACAATAACAAAACATGATACACAATATTTTCTCTTTACTACAAAATATGTCTTTTGCTAAGGGACGTTACATCTCCCACAACTCCCCCCTCTCTCCAGACAGCTTCTCTCATTACCCCTACATCCCTGCCATTGACCCATACTGCCCGTACTACTACATCCACTAAACTATCATTACTCCATGCCATCCCTATTATCTCTCTGAGGCTGGTAGCATTGCCTTTAAACATGCCCTGCATGTACACAATTAAAACGTGTTTCTTCATTCCCTTATGCCTGTTGAGGCATCAGTTTCCTCTTATTCCAATGAACATCTAAAAGCTGCATATGGAGACTGTTAGGCACCCCAGTGCACATGCTCATAGACATCTCTGATGCCAAAACTCTCAGGAAAGCCTTAGGCCCATGTTGCTCAGCTTCCTATAGCAATAGTTTTTTACCACCTCACACTGTGTTAAATCATAAGTACGAGGGTTGCCCAGAAAGTAATGCCCCACGTGTTTTTTTTAATAGTTCTTTATTGAACATAATGAGAATTACACACACGAAAGAATAGAGTTTTATCTTCACTCCCTATTTTTCCACATAATGTCCATCCCATTCTATGGCCTTCTTCCAATGCAAAACAAGGGCTTGTATGCCCTGTCGGTACCAATCCTCGTCCTGGTGGTGGGGCCAGTGCTTCACTGTGTGAATCACCTCCTCATCGTCCGCAAAATGTCTTAACAAATGGCGTCCTTTAATGGCAAATGACAACATCAGCTCCCTGCAACATGTCAGGTGACAGCCGTGGATGGTCTCCCCTACCACTGCAAATAGTGGAGTTCTGCCGAACCACCGTCTGATAACCTCACCCTCCGTGTCCAGCAACTAACTACTTATGCCGACAGTAGATGTTTCATAGACTTTGCACAAGTGTTTGTGAATATTCCCAATAGTTTCTTTCTCTGCGGTGAGAAATTCAATGATGGTGCACTGCTTGTAACATACATCACCTACATAAGGCATTTTGAAACTGTCCTGCAGCTACGCCATCAGTCAGAAGTGACGGAAACTTGGCGCGCTCATTCAAGAGACTTCAAATAAAACATAAGTTACGTTTCGCATTCATAGCATTGTTTTCAGCTGAGAAAATAAATGTGGTGCATTACCAGGGTGTCTACGTGGACAAAGAAAAAAAATTCCCGGATTTTTCCCGGATTTCCCGATTAAAAACACACTTTCTTCCGGGTGACAGTATATTTTCCCCTATCACTCCTTTGAATGGTTATGGTTTTGTACACGGGCGTACAATTTCCCGGCACTTTAGAAAACGAAACTCAGAGAAAAAGACACGTTTTGGAAATATCTTTGATGTGCAGCAACATGTACGCTGCGTATTTTCGTATTACGAAAACATACATTGGAATTACACCAAACACCGCATGTTACTTTCCGAACCATTGAAATCGAGATTTCGATGCGCTTTTGTAAGCCGTTCGTAACTCATGTCACGTGATCTCGCCAGCCGATGACAGCGGATATTCAGAGCATAGGACACGTGATGTAGTCAGCCAATAGCAACATCAGTGTTCAGTAGCGCGCCAAACAGGGAAAGTTAATAGTTTAAATTAATATACATAGTGTTGTTACAAGAAAAGCAAAGCTTTCACATAAAATATTGGTCTCAAGCTGCAAGAGAAGCTAAGCTTTCGCATATACTGTTGATCCTTTTTGCGTGTGTTACACTTTAAGAGATATCATACAAATGTGCCTGTAAAATTTTTAATAATGACATAAATGCCTGATCTTCAGGGTTCGAGGGTTCGAAATGCTTCTAAATGGCTCGTCATCAGACAGCTGATTTTTAAATGAGAGTCAAACGCTTTGTGATTTAATAAGTTCACGGTCCATTCTTGTACGTAGTTCAACTTACGTAAAAGGATATTTACTTTGAAAGTAATGCTTTTCAAACCACTAATCGTAATATTTTCCCGCGACCTGTTACAAATAGGTTCGTTTCAGCAGTTGCCAGAGAGCTCAGGTAACAGGCGACACCGCGCTTGGGTAGATATCATGACGTAGGAAGCCCGTATGTACGTACGTGTAAAAGATCATCAATGAAAGATGATACCGCAAGAGCATCGGAATTTCGTGAGCCATATTAAAATGTGCACATTTAAAGTGCATACTTAAAGGCACACTCGTATGTCCAGATTCCCAATTAAGTACCGTAGACCTCGACCTGATATTAAGCTTTTAAGTGTGGTTTTCAGGATGTAAATTTTCTTGGAGCACCGGTACTGTATTATGTCATGTTTGGTTCTTTATTATGGCATAATGCCATGCGTGCTAGAAAATGAAAACGTGCACTTGAAATGCAGCGAACAGTTGAAACTACCCAGTACTGTGGAATTAAACATTTCGTTTCAAATACATTGACTGCCTCTGCGGAAAAGATTAGCAAAAGTCAAATTTCTTTAGCAAACAGACAAAAATAACTTCATTGTTCCGCAAGGCGATTAATGCTTGATTGTCAGAAAGGTGGAAATAAAATAAAATCTGAAACCAATTACATATTTCAGCCTTTAGTAATTACGTGAATGTGTTTTAATTCACTTGATAGCTCCCGGCCACGGATATCCGTTTTGTTTTCATTTGACGCGAGAGTAAACGAAGGGGAAACAGCAAAATCACTGAACGTAAATACGGGTCACGTGGAGACTACCCACTATAGCTCAGATTGCTCTGCGCATCAGCCCCGGATCTACAACATTTGCGAACCGGGTCAATACTAAAAAAAAACGAATTTTCAAAATATGTTCATCTTGTAGCGCACATCTTTCTGAAAAGTCTGAAACATAAAACATATGTATTCGAGGAAATGTAAGACATATTATTTGGTCTTAAGTATGCCAAAGTGCAGTGCCATGCCTCTTCATAAAGCATTTTTCTACCGCACGTCCAAACTATATTCAGGAGAGTGGCAATTGAAATGTCCTGTGGTGCCTCTCCTGCTCCCAGTCGGCCGGTTTGACAACCTGCCTCTCTTAAAAAAAAAAAAAAAAATCTCGCAATTAATAGCGGATGGGATTATTTGTAATCGAGAGAACAAGAACTCTTCAGAAATCTGAACTCTTCATTGCCCATTAGTTAATAACTTGCTGTTTTGTGTGACATAAAATTAAATATAGGATATATAAAACCAGTACTGACAAGAGATAAGCAAGAAATTACACATTTCTTCAAACCTTAGCTCCTAGCATTTTTTTATCTCTAATCTTGCTACAGTACTAGTGTAGCGATCTGGCCAAACATTTTCTGTCAAAACTTCATTTTCTTGGACACACCGAGAAGATAATACATAATCTTTCTCACCTGTTATTCCTGTCAGTCGTTTATTTCTATTCTGATAGTATGAATCTATGGATTTCGCTAGTAATTATAACAACGCTGATCATTCGCACACCCAATCAACCACATAATCAGACAGCGATTGCCATTCATCCATTCGGCTTTACTCCACTCAGCTCGTATAGCCCCGTCCCCTTTTGTCTGTGGAAAGTTTATTTCTAGATGCGACGAGGATTCTCTTGACAGAGACATCACGTACACTATGCATGCATTCAAAAGTCAGCTTATGATTCATTCAGAAATCAACTTAAAATGTGTTCAAAAATGCTCAAAAACCAACAGGGAAGCGTTTCAAAATCATATGACTAATTGATAGGCAAACGTGCGCTGGATGCAAGGTGCTTTGTGAAACAAGTTTTTTTTTTTTTTTTTTTTGAGAATGAGATTTTCACTCTGCAGCGGAGTGTGCGCTGATATGAAACTTCCTGGCAGATTAAAACTGTGTGCCCGACCGAGACTCGAACTCGGGACCTTTGCCTTTCGCGGGCAAGTGCTCCACCAACTGAGCTACCGAAGCACGACTCACGCCCGGTACTCACAGATTTACTTCTGCCAGTGGTGGAGCACTTGCCCGCGAAAAGCAAAGGTCCCGAGTTCGAGTCTCGGTCGGGCACACAGTTTTAATCTGCCAAGAAGTTTCAAGTTTTTTTTTCCCTCGAGAATATGAATTTGGCGCCCCCTTTTCCCGGTAGTATCTAGCTGCTTGCTGCGACTGCTTGCACAGCCAACAGCCACATTCCTGTTGACAGAAGCGGGAGAATCCACTACTCAAACGTGACTCTACTGCGCAAGCGCATGAGCCCGCGGGTTAACTGCTAAAACAAACCGAATGTAAACAGTTGCGAATTCACGCCCATTGGAGGCAATGTGTTGTTATGAAGCACTGCATAGTCTTCCTAAAGCCTTTGACACATTTTCAATTGGCAGACGCTTGCATGAGCACTTGTGTCGTCGTTCCTTTGCAATTTAAGTTATTTTCGTTTTTTTCTCTCGTTTATGTTTTGTTGTTGAAGTATTATTCTGCAGTAGCGGGATACAGTAATATCCTTTGTTAGTGTGTCGGTTCTTACCAGTCAAAATTACAAAAATTTAACTGAAAACTAAAACAATGAAAAATTCCCGGAATTCTAAAAATATCCCGAGTGTTTCCCGGATCTCCCGGGTCGTAGACACCCTGATTACTTTCTGGGCAATTCTCATATGTACAAATAGTTCCCTAATCCTATCCATTTCATTATGCCTTTTAGAAACCACACTCAACTGCCGACGGAAAAACTGTGCACTGTCCTGTTTCCTGTACCTTCATCCAATCTTTGCCTAAGCTGAACAAAACTCTCTGCATTGCACAGAACCTCTGTGCACCACACAAACTACTTCGCTTCTCCTGTTAAATGTAACCTTGCTATCTGTGATAAGTACTGATCTGACCAACCTCTTATGTCAGCTCATAACCTGAGATCCTATGCAGATGTTAACATATACTCAGACGACCAACCAGAAAAGAGAGAAACAAGGTTAGACAAGTTGGACCCACTCCTAGAGCCTGTGACTTTAACAACTCTGTTTTCTCATTTTTCTCCAATAATTTATTATCTGAAATCACTTTTCCCCATTAATTGAGCTACCTGATTCACCAATAACTGTATAGTCTACTCACTGGTGACACTTTCTGAGTCTCTGATTTTGCAACTGTCTCACTGCTACTATCTTCACGACTTAGAATTAATATTCCAAAACAACACAAAAATAGTAATTCACCAATAACCCTGATAGAAAGCTCTGTGGCTACCTATACTACCCACCAACTTCTTTTGCCTAATCATGAACCACCTGGACTCCCAACACTGTGCCCAAAATGATTACAAGTAAAGCAAACAAGTGCTACAGAGTCGGCACAAACAGCAGAATGCTCAAGCAAATTGCACTGTGCTCAATGCACAGGTACTAACCGCTCATTGCTAGAATTTCCCTGAAAGTGTGGTAAGTCCACTGGTTCCTCTGGTTTTACAAAAGCAGCCCAGTATTATCATGCTCCTTAATCCTTAACCCCATGCTTGTCACCACAAAAGAACGAAATAGCCTCACTCACCTCAAATGACAATATTGTAGGCTGTGACTCGGATGTCGTATTTTGGGGGATTGGCACGCACTCCACTGTTGACTGTGGACTTTTTGGCTGCCCTGACAGTACCCTCAAGAGTGTAGTTGCACTCAGAGAGAGTGAGTGGTGGTGGTGGTGATGGGCCGCAAGGTCTAGTGGAGACACTGCTGACAATAAAGAATACTTTTATTCAATCTCAGTACCTGTTTTGTCATGGTTTGGTGAGGCAAAATACACCTCACTTGGTTGACCCAGGCCACCATTGACGTATGGGCAGCAACTTTTGCCCTGGTGAGAGGGCACTGCGTAGGCATCCCGCAGTGTTGACAGCAGGCTCATGGATAGTCAGCGGCCTCTGTAGGTGGTGGTCGTGATGTCAGTGGTGCACTACCACTCAGTTGGTGATGGCACCTGGGATGGCACCCTGACACCACATGCAGCAGCATGTGAAGACTGCTGTGCCCCAGATTTTACCTGCTGCTCTTTGGCAGTTGTCAGAAGGTGGCTGGTGTTGTGGCACTAAGTCCCAGGAAGGGAATTCAGGCTGGCAGACACTAAATCGTGCGAAGAGAACTCATTCTTTGCAGGCACGAAATTCTGGGGTGGGAACTCAATGCTGATGGCTGCAGGAGTGGATGGCAGATTGGCGAGGCTGTGGCACCAAGCCCCATGAGAAACGTTAACGCTGGCAGTGGCAGGTGCTCGGGTCTCGAACCCGTGGCTGCTGGTGGTGGTGCTCACTTATCTCGCTGACCAGCGTGGCCCTGGCATTAAGATGGTGCTGCTGGACTCCAGTGATGAGAACTATTCTGTCCCAAAATTCAGACATATTTATATTTCCCCGAGACACATTGGCCAGATGTGGTGACAATGACCCATCTGCTACAGCCATTACCGCTGCACAGTGAAGTTTTCTGCTGATTGCGGCAAGTCTGATCTTGCAATCCCCTTACATGTATGTTATTCTGTGGCTGTTAACGTAATAGTTCACAGAAGCCTTCACACTATTTCCGATTACTTTTGTTAAAACACTGAGTAACACCACTACAGTACTGACCATATAGATTTTGTAGGGCCTGAAGAGAAATATCTTCCTACACTATTGGTCAAGCAGCACTTATATTCCACTATGAATTTTCAATTTTTTGAGACCCTAAATCATTTTTTGGGTGATTGCAATAAATCCAAGGCAATATACATCGACCTATACAGAGTTATGTATATCTGTGTAAGCCTAACACAAATAAAGAATTCAGATGCCCTATAAGCTTTTCTGCACGTCAGTTCTTATCTTGAAGTAAGGAGTACCACTGAAATAATGTTCAGCTTGAAGTAGTAGCATTGAAAATTACTTCATCTTTAAATCCAAACACTTTTTTGATGTCCTCCTTGTCAGTGAAAATTCTTAAAGTTCACAAACCAGGACAATCAATTCTTCCGCAGAATATTATTAAAGAATAGCATCATGCAGCACCAAAAGTAATTGTATATTTATTCACAGGCCGCCTGTGTCGGTCAAATGACGACTACCTTCAAGTTACGGATTAACTCTACATCATGTTAAGGGAATGTTCCTTTGCATCAAACACAATCGTTTTTAGCTATAAGTGACATCATGGTCACCTTTGACTGTAAAATTATTTATTCATACAATGCATTATCACAATTTTGGCCATGATCAAGTAATATACTGTAAAATGCAAAAACAATGTACATATAAAAGGTGATTTTTTCCATTGTGTAGGGATTGATCAATGGGAGGATACAGAACGAAAAATGTCTAATGAACTTACGTATGGAAACGCATGGATTCCATGCTAGAGACCATTTATACAGTCATACGTTGTTACACAGACTGTGGCCTAATACACACTCAGGGTGTCCAGCAATTTTAAGAAAAAAAATTCCCAGAGTTTTCCAGGTAAATTTTTGTATTTTTCCAGGGTCTTGTTGTGCTTAGTCCCTAACACATTTGTCTATATATAGGAACATAGTGGGGCCTTTACTACTAGTTGAATGAAAAAAAACCTTGAAATAAATGTGTTTAATTTTTTTAAAAAAAGGAAACATATTAGTGCTCGACAAAATAATTGAAGTGCCAAAAGTAATATGGACAAAAAATTACAAGATGAGAACAGGTTTCAATTGAAATAAGACATTATTATTAAAACATTTCCATTATGAACAAATAGATGCTGGTAGCACACAAGGATGTAAAAAAAAGCATTATCTACTTCAGTATAAATTATACTTTTCACAAGCACCTCTAGAAATAAAATTCACATACAATTTCAACACAATCATTATTGAAAAATAGTAACATTTGTTGGGCAAGACACATATGTGAACACTAATTCACATCACACACAAGCAATTTTTAATGATATAACTTCTTGTTCGATCTGAGCAATCTGTCTATCAGCACTTTCTAAAAGTTAAGTTTTTTTTCATTTGTAGCTCTCTTAACTTTTCATTAATATCTTTCCTCTTTCTCTCATTTTCTTCTGAGGAGTACCCAGCTGCTCTCTTCTCCTCTAGTGCTTCACTGCATCTACTATGTGTGTTTTGGAAGGTTTCGATTAATTGTTTTGTGATGGGTACGGATCCAACACCACCAGCAACCTTGACTGCATTGTTAACAGTACAAAGGGCTGTGAGAGACAGGTCTGTCAAATTTTCAACAAGAATGGAGTAGTTGTCAGAAAAACCTCTTTCAAGACTGACATTGCCATGGAAGAGTATGCAAGCAAGCTTGATAAATTTCTTCAAATTTTCATATCCCCTCTTATCCCCAATGATCATCATGCAGAATTTATCAATTCAGTCATGATTCGCATCAAATTCTTTCAGGGTTTCCTCTGTGGTCCTAGTCTCTAGAAGATTCTGGAATTCCCTAGCAATGGAATCAGCCTCATGACCGTCAAAGCGACTTAAGTCTGTCAGATTTGTTAATGCTACGCTTAGACGTCTCTGTGCAAGGTCAGAGTTAATGGCCACATCTGGGTGCAAACGTGTGATACCCTTTGTGAAGGAATATGCGAGGGGTGAATTGTCCAGAATTTTGGATACCATACTCTTCATGTATGTATGACACTCATTTCGAAAGATATCTTTCTGAGATAAATCACATTGAGCCAGAGCTTTTCTGGTTCCATAATCACTGTCCACTTTCTGAGGTCCTAACAGATTTGTGTTCTCATTCAAATCTATTTTGAAGATACTCTGCCTCTCCAAAATTTTGGGTCTCACAATTTTTTTCATTAACTCTCTGACCATAGAGTGGAAGAAGGTGTAAAGAAAAGGCACTAAGGTGGCATCCAACTGAAATTTAGTCAGGAATGGCTCAACATGGGCAGTTATAGTCTCAAAAAAGGCGAGACAGGCTATCAGTATCTTGTCTCTCAATGACTCGTGCACTACTTTGTAGCTATGATTCTTAGGTATTCCAACACTGATCTTAGGTTTAGGTTTTACCTCTTCCTGTTCCTTCCTTAGCTTTTCTATTTCATTCACTTACTTTTGAACCACTGTTAAAATCTGCTGAGCCCTGACTACCACCACTTTATTTTCCACCCATCACATGGCACAAATCTTCTGCGGATAAACAGTAGTGCCTCTAATACTGGTGAAATCAGCTCTGTGGGAGGGAACATTTTTGAACACGTTACATAATGTTCTCAAAAACTGAACAATGTTCCAACCAGCACTAGCACAACCTCTCTTGAAAGCACCATGAACTATGCGCAATCTACACGTCCCAAATCATGGGATCTTCCAGATTACCTAGGAATTTAAGCTTGCCCTTTAGTTCTTTTAGGAATGCTTTGTTAACGTTGGGGACATCCATGGACACTTGGACAACCTACTTTTTCACATCTACTTTAGATTAGGATGCACCAGATTCAAATGCTTCAATTAAATTTTTGCAGCACTTATCCCCAAAAACACTGATGTGAGGTACCTGCTCCATACCTGTCCTGACAAAGTGTCCCAGAATGTACAGAGAGATCCATTTGCTGGTTTTGGCTAATCTTGTTAAGGCTCTCATCAAAGTCAAGTGTAAAATGTCACAGGCAGCATCAATATCTTGTAGCTATTTAGTGAAAAATGGACCCAGTCCAAACACAATACTATAATTTGATTTTGATTTTTGAAGCTGCACTTTGGGGGCTATGTCACCGTCTGGAAACATATCTGGTAATAGACTAACAAGACTGCCAATGCCCCGTGAAGACTGGTGTCTCACAGCAGCCCACAGACACAGCCAGATTTCTGCCTTGGTCATGGCATCCCTCTATGTGTAGTCTAGCATCATAGGCCGCTGTCCACAACTTCCTGCAGTAGGTATCTGATTAGTTTGCCTCAGATTAGGATCTGGCTGCTTGGCCACATCATGACTGCATGATGAACTCCCTGTCTGCATCGCAGAGAGCTAAAAATACACAGAGACTAATTAGAGATACTACTTTAATCCATTGAAATTAATAATTTACTTTTACAATGCACCTACCAAGTTCAGTGCACTGTCACAATTGTCCTTTTCATTGTAAACATTGATGGAAAGCTGATTGCATTCAGCAGTGGCAGGCGGCACAACTGTGGCTATTACTGATGCTCTAGAATTGGAAGCACAGCTGTTTCCAGCAAATAGCTTGGATATAGGCACTGTTTTCCTTCCAGCAGCCTCAAGTCCAGTGTGCTTCTTACCACTTGCATGACTGGACAAGGCCTGCTTGCCCATATTGCTGAGGCAGAAGTTCGTTTTGTACAGCACGCCACGAGTACTAAATTTTTCAGATGTGTGCTCCGTGGCCCACCAAAATTCTGGCTCCGCAGCCTAGCGAGGGTTGAAAGCACACTTCCAGTTTTTTGATTGCGACCTTTGTTAACATACACATTAGAAAGAATTACATAAACAATATAGGCCCAATTGAGACGTGCCCAATAGTGCACAAACACATTCAGACACTATTTTATGCATACCACTAAAACTCTAGAATCAGTTTTATTCATACACTAGCTGAGAGCCCGCTGCTTCGCTCGTGAAGATTTATTCGAGACAGCATAGATTTTATTTGTTCTTCTTTAATCGAATTTGTATTTTGTCATGGTTATTTCTAAAACATATTTTTATTAGTAACAGATTAGTCAAATACCTATTTTCGTAGATTTATCTTTAAAATTTGTTTCATGTAACAGATTATTATGAAGTTTTCATTCCCCATTTTCTCGCCCTTAGGGGTTGAATTTTCAGAATCGCTGAAACACGTATTTATTTCTTTCTAACCACAACAATTTTCATAGACGTATCTTTAACAATGCTTTAGTTGTTCTTTAACAATGATTATTTTCGAAAAAAATTCACCCAATATTTCACCCCCCTTCAGGGTTGATTAGACAAAAATGCTGAAACACGTATATTTTAATTTCTGATTGAGAAACCAAATACTGTGGCGTTCGCTGTGTTATTCAGTGGTTTGGTATTTAACTAATTTGTACATGAAAATGATAATCTTATTTTATTACAATGAGTAATTACTAAATAATTTTTCTCCCGACTAAAGATTTGGTCAAGTTGCTAAAGAACTCCAAATTAACGTAGTGTTAAAGTGTTTTCTGTAAGTTGTGTAAGTGTCACTAAATTACAGTTCATACAACAGATTCTATATAACTATTGATTATGATGGAAACAGTTATCTTCAACAAAATGATCATTAAAACCACCGAATATCAGCTGCACACAACACTGACGTATGTTACCTGAAACAATATTCTTCACAACTCGTGTGTAATTAATTATGGCTCCATACATCAGCATCAAAAATTTATTATATGGATCGTGCTATGAGCACTATTTTTTAAAGAACCAATCTGATTCGAATTATTTTCATTAAAATGAATTTGGGACCACCAGTGCACATTTATTTTTACACATTTTTATTACCTTCAGCATTTATGTCTGCAGAGTTGCGTAATTTGAATTTGCCGCTGAGATAATGGTTGAGATGATTGATAGAGACTTTCTATTGTTAGAGCAAATTTCCTTTTAACAGGATAAGTATTTGAAATGCTTATTAAACTTTGCTTTTATATTGTGCACTATTTAGACTAATTTGCATCAAGCAAACATTTCATACTTTCGTAAGAAACACAGATAAAAACGCGATACAAATCGCTATCATCAATGGCTGCGCTCCTATCAGCGGAAAGAAATAATTAACACAGATAATACTTATTGAGAGAGGAATTAAAGTTACAAATAATTATTCACTCATATTTATAATAATAATGAACTCTATTCTGAAGTAATAATTAACAAATAATTTTAATTTCTTAACAGACCTCAGTTTGATATACATCTTGCGTCCGCAGAGTGCAAAAGCCAACCAACAAAAGGTAAAAACAGAGGAAGACAAATGCAGATCATAAAAGGAATTTACAATTATCATTGTCTTTGTATGGTACACATCGATATGTCCAATTACATCAAAAAATATTATATAAATAATTAATATTTGTCATCGTTTTATTTCACTGTTTTTTCATATGTTTATAACTGTTACAGGCACAATTTCCTCTCGTCACAATGTAGCTAAAATGCATCTCGTGGATGTTAGAATACCAACTTTCGTTGTACTACCTTCAAAATTGCCTTATTATCTACATATTTCCAAAAAAATGTTCATCCCCATTTCACCGCAAGGGTGGAATTTCGAAAAATCCCTTCTTAAGCGACACCTACAGTGTAAGATCAACATCCTCCACAAATTTCAAGTTTCTACTCTTAGTGATTTGGGCTGGGCGTTGATGAGACAGTCAGTCAATCAGTCAGTCAGTCAACAGATAGGTAGTTATTGGCCTGCTTTACTATCAATTTTTCGGAGTGCCATATTAGGGATGATCGATATCCATCGATGTTAGATCATCTTCGAAGTTTAGAGGGGAAACATCGATGTTTTTACATTGATGTTAAGTCCTCTAAAACATCGACGGTACGAGAATAATATCGGAACATCGATATTTCCATATTCAACTCGTTGATTGCAGAAAATTTTGGTATACTTTAGGATGCCAAGCCACAGACGAAATACACACACAAAAAAGTTTTGCATCACCCCGGTTCCCAGAACTACTGAAGATAGACATTGACTGTGGATACTGTATCTCACACACAATCCCTTTAACTGTTCAGAGATGCAACTAAACCCGCCCAAAGACGTAAACAACCGTGTATGAGCAGCGCCCGCTGGACGGAGGGGGTCCGACAGCCGTTCAGTTCCCGTCATTTTACCGGGAAGGAGGTACCCGGCTCGTGTTGTCTGTAGTTCAACCATGGCAAGACAGTCAATACCGCGGTTCGATCGCGTCCGCATTGTTACTTTGTGCCAGGAAGGGCTCTCAACAAGGGAAGTGTCCAGGAGTCTAGGAGTGGCCCAAAGCGACGTTGTTCCGACACGGAGGAGATACAGAGAGGCAGGAACTGTCGATGATATGCCTCGCTCAGGTTGCCCAAGGGCTACTACCGCAGTGGATGACCGCTACCTACGGATTATGGCTCAGAGGAACCCTGACAGCAACGCCACCGTGTTGAATAATGCTTTTCGTGCTGCCACAGGACTTCGTGTTACGACTCAAACTGTGCGCAATAGGCTGCATGATGCGCAACTTCACTCCAGATTTTGAGATATACGAGTAATTTGTGTCCGTAGCTTATCTGTAATCGGAGTAATCGCCCGACTTCCTAAACTGCGTAAGTGCCGAAAATTCTTCAGAAATTAAGCCACTTTAGACTGATGCTTTTTAGGAACATGTGCGAATGTTCACACAAATTTTATGAAAATGCGTTAAGCTCATTTCGAGTCTCTACACCACTTGGCCCGGGATGATTAAAATAAATAGATTCAAATTGGCCGCGACATTCCCTTTTTGGACACGTCTCTGTTATCATATAGTGTTAAAATAATGCAATATTTACATTTGAACAGCTGTAAATGTGAACCAAGACAATTATCCTTCAGTTCCTCAGAAAACCGCGTCAAGATTTAAGAATGCACAACACAGCAGAACAATTGTTGCCACAGGCACTGCACCGTTACTACTGGAACTGCGACTGAAACCGTCTACTTCGCTAGGGAAGGCTCGGATCCGTACGGTTCTGCCGTACAATCAACTGTTAAAATTCTAAATAAACCATAAAACCACACCGTAATTGCTGTACAAAGTGGAGAACATATGTAGCAAAACAAAAAGTAATTTCCACCACTGCACTTGTAATAAAATAATATTGTATTCGTAATAATAACAAAAAACTCATCAAATTAATTCAAAAATCGGACTGCCATAAGCAAATATTCGTAACCGCCAAATTTCACAATGGTAATCTATTGCGAGCCATATCCTCAACTATGTCTAAATGTGATCACAAAGTAACGAGTAAGTTAGTTGACAGGGGCTGCATAAGATCGGAAATAGTTGCGAATTAACGATTTTATACTAAGTTTCGAGGAGCGTTTCTAACTGTACAATGTGCCAATTGGCCCTTTGTACTCACATAGTTTATGTGAAAAAATGAAATCAGACTAACGAGCCGATTAGGAGATACAGACTCCCGAAAACCGGCCAAAATTCTGAACCGAACGATTGCACAGCAAGTTTATAACGGCGTAACTAAATACCTATACGATATCGTCACATACGGCTGTGTACATACGTAGTATAGCATGTCCTCAAATATATGTGAAAAAATAACCGCATCTGAATGAGGCGATTAGGAGATACACTCCTGAAAATCGGCCAAATTTCGGAAACGGCCGATTTCATTCCAAGTTTGGAGTGCCGTAAGACTCGGCAATTTGGCGAATATTTTGGAGCCTGTATCTCTCAATCAGCTTATTAAAATGCGTTCATTTTTTTCGGAACAAGTTGAGGAAATGCTATACTATGTAGAAAAACAGGGGCATGCAACGACACCATGTAGTCTTTTAGTTACGTTGTATGAAATTGGTAGATTCGCAAATTTAGTCAATTTTCTGAAGCCTGTGTCTCCTAATTGGCTCACTAATCTGCGTCCATTTGTTATATATATATATAAGGATGTGCTATACTATGTTTCTACACTATGGCATGTGACGACTGCGTATTGTTCTTTTAGTAAAAAATCGCCGATCCCCAACTTATTTGCGATCTTTTGCAGTCTCAATCTACTAGGCATAATGCGCTAGTTAATTTGTAAGCACATTTTAGACATAAGCGTATGGCATGCAATGTGACATTTCACAATGATCAGTAATTACTTGTGGCGGTCCGATTTTTGATTTGCCTTGATACGTTTTACGTTGTTATTATTATTTTGATAGGTCTATTTATAATATTTTCAGAAGTGTGTTACGAACACAAATTTATTTTATTACTAGTGAGAGGGTGGCGATTGCGGTTTCTTGGCTATATATATTCTCCAATTTGTACAGTAACTACGGATTGTCCGTACGGTTTATTATCGTAATTTAGCAGTTGGTAGTACGGCTCTTGCGCCTGGCAGTGAAACGTAGGAAGAAAACAAAGCGACGTTGAAACCGGCAGGCCTTTGTATTGGTCTGTGAGAGGGGCTGGGGGCGGAGGGTTTGGAATCGGGAAATCCTGTCGGCGGCCGGCACTGAACGGAACCTAGCGGGAGGCTCTGCCGAAAAGCGAAGCGGGTACTGAGCGGCCGAAAAGTGAATCGGGCACTGAGATTTTTCCAGTTTTTTTTTTTTTTTTTTTTGAAAAATCCAAAAATTCCCCGAGTTTTCCAGAACAAAAAAATTCCCTGGCTTTTCCTTGCAGCCACAGTTGCAGTATGTGTTGAAAATGGTTTCCATGTGCCTCAACGCATGCGTGTAGACACCGTAGAAATTTCTGTCTCACACGTTCACATCGGCAGGCTGCATCCGAACAGTGTCAGAGGCAGTACGCATACACTGCTCAGGTGTCCCCACATCTGCAATGGGCTCTGCATATATGATACTTTTGAGATGGTCCCATAACCAGAAATCACATGGGTTGAGATCTGGTGAACGAGCGGGCTATGCAAATGGACCTCCTTGTCTGATCTATTGACTAGCGAAGACAACAGCCACATAACCCTTTGAATCACCAAAGGCACTCCTTGCAGCAGGGAGGCAAAGTCGCCCGCAATAAATGCTGATAGTTTCAGCCTGATGGCTAATATGGAAGTTTAAGATACCACTGCACGTAAAGGTGGCCTCACCTGTGAATGGGATGGGGGACACAAATTCAGGAATCATGGTCGTCTGGTGAAGAAACTGTTGACAAAACTTCCCCCGTGTGGAAAGCTGTAAATGATACGGGTAGTAACAATTGTCATGGAGAATGTTCCACATGGTCGTCTGGCTTAACCTGTACTGGCAGGCCAACTGCCTGGTACTGAAATGGTGGCTGCCTTCCACAGTACTGATCACATTTTCCTCCATGTCTGGTGTCCAAACACTTCGGGTATGTCTTTCAAGATTTTCTGCTTCCTGAAATGACCCTGTCTCAGATAAATAGCTAAACACTGTTGCAAACATTTAATGCTGTGGTGGTTGTTGGCGAGGATAGGTCTCCTGGTACAACCATGCTCTCTGCCGCCTGTTGCCGTTTGGCTTTCCATAAGTAAAGACTATGGTGGCAAGCTCTAAATTCGAATACAGAACCACTGTGTACAATGCTGTATCTCATCCACTACAGTTGAGTCAGCAAAAGAGTGAATTGGACAGAATATTACCAGTTACTATGGCAGGAGTGGGCACTAGGGCATGACATACGAGGAACAGTACCACCTTCAAGGAGGAAATCGTGCATACTGCAACTGTGGCTGCACAATACAGCACATATTAGATCACAGTCGCTGTAACAAAGTATGATTGCATGGAAATCATGCATTTCTGGACATAAGTTCATTAGAACTTTTTTGTTCCATATCCTCTCATCAATCAGTCCCTTGAGTTTGTATGCAGTGGGAATAAAATCACCTTGTAGAATGCCACTCACTTCATAGCATGCGTATGGCGTATTGCACACATCCTGTCCTCACCCTCTCCGTGTCCACTCTTCTTCTCATCATCTCTCTGTTCACCTTATCCTCCCCTCCTACCTACCCATCTCTTCCTCCACACATTGTGCATCTCCTGCTCCCACCCCTCCGTCTCTTCATCCCTCCCTATCCATCTCCTACTTCCCCCCCTCCTCCCTCCCTAGCTAGCCCTCCTGCCCCCCCTCTCCATCCATCTGCAAGTGTTGCCTAAAACTGTCCATACCAGTCCAACACAACACACCTGTTGTAAAAGCAGCCAACATGCCAGGGACTGAAAAACCATTTTTGCCCATATCTCCACTCCTATCGGGGCTGGGAGGTTCTAAATCCCACAGCACTGATACGCGTGGGTGGAGTGCGGTAAATTCCATTAAAATTGATCCACAAGTTTGGAAAGAGATGCTGACGCACACAGAGGAGGGAGGGGGGGGGGGGGGAGGGAGAGAGAGAGAGAGAGAGAGAGAGAGAGAGAGAGAGAGAGAGAGAGATTCACTTATGAATGCATTCAACACACATATCGCATACATCTCCTCCTCCCCCTTTCTATCCGTCCTCTTCTCGTCCCTCTACCTGTGCTTTAGTACATGTAAAGATCTAAAAAATATCAGACATTATGTTGTTGTGTCTGTACATTGGGTAACTGTAACTGTGAGAAAGCATCTACAAAGGAATGCAATAATGACATGTATACAAGTCCGATTTTTTAGATTTTGACATGGGTTACAACAAAATAAAAGTAATATCAAACAATGGTAGGTTCAGATGGAATAACAATCTGTGCCATCTGGATTCTTCCCATCAGCTTTTCAAAAAAGTGCAGGCAAAAACTCTCCTTACAACATACAATTTGTTCCCAAACCACACTGTCTTAACCTTTGCCAGACTCTGTCCCCCACCTACCTACCCCCTTCCCTACTCCCACTCCAGAATACAAACACTTTCTATACTGCCAATGCACCTACAAGCCTTTTCCTCTCCTCCCCCTTTGACATGGATCACCTAGCAACCATTCAAAATAGAAGTTGTAGTAGTTATGCAATGTAAAGGCAATAATGTGTACTATTAAAACTACGTGCATCCAATGTTAAAATGTATGTTACCAATTTTAACGTATCTCTCAATGTAAAAATAAAAAAAGAGAAAGGGGGGGGGGGGGGGGGGAGAGAGGGAGAGAGAGAGAGAGAGAGAGAGAGAGAGAGAGAGAGAGAGAGAGAGAGAGGGGGGGGGGGCAACCACACTCCAGCAGATGAATGGTTTAAGGTGCAAAAATAACTTAGGTCAGAATATGAAACTAATTTTTGTACTTATGGCTCTAATACACAATCTCCACAACAGAGCTAGAAGTTCAAAAGCTATTGAAACTTTCTGATCTTTGAGTGCATACTTACATTTCCTAGCTGTTATTTGATGAACTGACACTACTACTCACTTTTCTACTTCAAAATTTATAATGTGCAAACCACCATGAAATGCATAGCAGAGGATACATCCCATTGTACCAGTTATTAGGTTTCTTCCTGTTCCATTCATGTATGGATTGTGGGAAGAATGACATGCAATGCCTGTGTGTGTGTGTGTGTGTGTGTGTGTGTGTGTGTGTGTGTGCACGCTGTAATTATTCTCATCTTGTCTTCAGGATCCCTATGTGAGCAGTAAGTAGGGGATTGTAGTACATTACTAGGTTTTTTGAAACTTTATTAATAGACTTTCTCGGAATAGTTTACTTTTATCTTCAAGAGTCTGCCAGTTCAGTTTCTTCAGCATCTCTCCAACACTCTCCCATGGGTCACACAACCCTGTGACCAATCATGTTGCCCTTCTCAGATACATTCAATATCCCCCGTTAGTTCCATTTGGTAGGAGCCACAGACACTTGAGCATTATTCGTGGTTGTGATTTTTAAGCCATCTCCTTAACATGTAAATTGCATTTCCCCCAGTATTCCAGCAATAAAATGAAGTCTACTATATACCTTACCCACAACTGAGCCTATGTAATCATTCCATTTCATATCCGTACAAAGTGTTACATGCAGGTATTTGTAAGAATTGGCCAGTTCCAACTGTAACTCATTTTTTTGTTGTGTGAAGTGCACAATTTTACATTTCTGAACATTTAAAGCAAGATGCCAATCTTGCCACCACTTTGAAATATTTTGAATATTTATGCAGCTTCTTTCAGGCAGTAACTTCATTATAGATAACTGCATCATGTGCAACAAGTCTGAGGTTACTACCATATAAACTCGAATAATCCACACACTTTTTTCCCTAATTTAAGGATGAAAAACTGGGATGTGTGGATTATTCGAAACAGGGTTGGTACTGCTCTGCCTACAACAATAGATCCCATTGTACTATTGCATTGTTGTGGCCTCAATCTGTGATGAATGATTAGCACATTATTTTGAACACACCATTACATTAGCACAATTTTTTGTGTAAATAAAACAAATTAAAGCAATTTTTTCTCTCCCTCAAAATTAGGGTGCACACATTATTCAAGTACATACAGTATTAATACTGTTCTAAGGTCATTAATATATAAAATGAACAGCACGGGTCCCAACACACTTCCATGGGACACACCTGAAGTTACTTCTAAATGACGGTGACACTCCATCCAAGATAACATGCTGCACCATCCCTACCTAAATGTTCTCTGTCGAGTCACAAATTTCAATTGATGCCCATATAATCATACTTTTCATAATAAGCATAGGTGCGGAACTGAGTCAAATGCTTTTCAGCAATCGAGAAATATTGCACCTACCTGGATCCAAAGCTTTCAGTATGCCATGTTAGGAAAGAGAGAGTTGGGATTTGCATGATTGATGTTTTGGAATCCGTACTGGTTAGCATGGAGGAAACCATTCTGTTTGAGATACCTGATTACGTTTGAGCTCAGTACACATTCTAAGATTCTACAACAAATTGATTTCAAGGATATTGGACAGTAGTTTTATGGATCACTTGTGCTACCCTTCTTGTAGACAAATGTGACCTGTGCTTTCTTCCAAGTACTGGACACAGTTTTTTGTTCGAGGGATCTACGGTAGATTATAATTAGAAAAGAGGCTAACTCAGTCGCAAATTCAGTATAAAACCTGATAGTGATTCCATCGGGCCCTGGAGCTTTGTTCAATTTTAACGCTTTCAGCTCTTTCTCAATACTGCTGGAACTAATAATTATTTCATTCCTTTTTTCTGTGGTATAACAAAAAATTGGGGCAATGCTCCTAGGATTTCATTTATAAAGGAAAATTTGAAAACAGAGTAAGTATTTAAGCTTTTGTTTTACGTGTTTGCCCTAGAATTTCTACTGCTGAAAATGGAACAGTTATTCTAATCTAGTATCTTCATTCACACATACTGCAGTTCTCAAAAACAGTAACTACTTCTAACAATGTATATAACTTTCTTTTAATTTCCAACATGTAGTGGTCAAACATACAAATCAAGATTGTACAAGTGACATGATGAAATTCTTCAAACATGTAAAACTCACACAATATAGCAGAAATATTGTTATTTTGCTTTAAATGTTTTGAAAGTTTTTACTAACTTTTTCAGTTTCTTATCTTTCCAGTTTTATGATTCATAATAAAATTTCTTGCAAACTCTCACTGCTATTAGTACGAATAGGACAATATAACTTGAAGTTGCTGAATTTTGTGCTCTGTGCCTCATAAATACAATTTCAATATAAAAATAATGTTTTTCAGTAATATCTACTTACAATACAGCAAGATATACATCAGTAAACAGAGCTGAAAGTAATGTGTTCATGAAATATATACATATATCTGAAAAATATAAAATAAAATCTTTATTTGATAACTAGAGGAAGAAAATTAAAGTACATAAATGACAAATCTTCATATAACAACACATTTCTGACTGGCATTAAATCTTCAGTGATGTGGAATTATAACTAAAAATTTACTGTAAAAATGGGTTCAAGGTGTGCTACAAATTCTTAACAACAAAAGCAGGATTCCCAACAAATACTGACATGGGCTGCAACCTTGCATGTTTCCAGCTGGCACTTGAGTGAGATATTTTACTACCCAGACTGAAAGCATTATTTTTAATGACATTTCGAATTGCTATCATATCACATTCTTCATTAAATAAAATCTATAATACATTAGCAAAAATTACCACGTAAGGCTTTAATGTTAATAGTTCACAATCAAAAATATAGGAGCTGATTCTGTGAGTTATATACACTGCCACAATATGCGCCATATCCAATCACATACAGTTGTCAATAGCTACCGTTATGGCAGAAATTAATTGGCAGAATTAAGAAGCAGGCTAGGAAAGACTTCCAAGAACCACAGTCATCGAAGCACTATATATGAAGCCCTCCATTTTTCATCTTTACAGGGCCCACGCTTTGAGCTCTTCTAGGTCATCATCATCATCCACCCGTTGCTCTGAAATAACACATGTAATTTAAATTAGTGTTATAAAGTAGCAATATTAGAATGTATTTACTTCTATTTAGCCTGGGAGCAACAGGTACTTGAAAATTGGGGGAAAAGTTTAAACATATTTTAATCTCATCTGAACCGTCAGGCGAGTTCTTGTTGTACAACTGCAATGACTCATTAATGTCAAACCATGATGTCGGATACTTCTTCACTGAGGATCTTCTAGCGAGTTCCAGTGAGTTCTGTGGAACTTTAATGACAGTACTGAATCCAAATCTTTATGCAGTTGTTAAGCTGTATCTACAACATACAATTTTTAGGGAGTATGACACGAGATGAAACAGAAAATTACGATGGATGTGTATGTTCTATTAAAATATAGTGCTGCAGGTTGTGATGAATTGTCTGGGTGAAGTATTGCACTGTAAGACTTTAAAATAAAAATTGCCTTTTTCTCTTAATATTATACTTATACTACAATACCTCAATCTGCCTATGGTTACATAATGCTTCATACACACATCCATACACCACTACAAAGTCTGTGGGATTTCAAAGTTTTAATTAACAACTCAAAAAACAAAGAAACATAATTAATATTTTTAAATCAATTTTAACTATTAATATTTTGTTTAGGCTCTTCTAGTGGCATGCTAGAGATTTTTGTATCAGGACTACAGACATGGAATTGAAAACAAATGAAACATTAATTACATTAACATTTTTCCCCAAAGCGATAATTACAACTTTATGACTACCCCATACAGAGTGTGAGGCACTTTGTATCACTACTAGGTCATTTTTCTATTCTCTCTGCAAAAGGAGTGAGATGAGAAGACTCTTCTTGAACTGTTAAAAATTAATAAATTGCAATGGAAGCAGTAGAAGTAAAGCTTACCAGTTCATAAAATCTACAGAACAATCTTCAGTAAGATCACCATCTTTTTCATACTGACAAACAATAAGCAACACACCTCAGTATTCCTTCAAGTCTTCCTACAGACTGGCTAAATCATGCAAGTTGCAATTTTCTCCAATCCCTGTGCTTTGCAATTTTCACAATTCTTAAAAGAATTCTGCATTGAGTGTTAGATTAATCCATTCACCCTTGCAAAATTGCGAAAATTTTGTAACATATTGTGTAACCAATGTGACTAAAGTGCATGGACTTCTACAATAGTTAGCGACAGGAAACTCATGTAAACAATAACGTGAAATATAATGTGAAATTTATGGTTTTAGATGATGTAATGTGATATTAGTGGTTTATACAAAAGTCACAAAATTTGACATTTTCCTCATTGCTGTATACAAATATAAATCTGGGGGAAGCAATTTACTAATATTGGAAACTGATAGTCATTGAAAGTTTAAATTGCATTTTCATATTCTTCTCAAGACTGAGGTTCATATATAAGCTTAAAACAACAGTTAATTTCCTGCCTCAAAAACTGTGGCTCTAGATGTGGTGTAAAACGACAGTACCCTCCTCCTTGCAATGAAATACATTCAGGTTAACAATTTTAATCGGCAACTTCACATTTCCCGGCACTTTTGCATGCACAACAAAACGTACCAGAAATGATGTGTTTTTGAAAGACCTTTAATGCAGTGCATCAATAAAACCTCATACTTTCTTAGTACATAAGTTTCAATACAAGAAAATCCAAACATGGCACTTTAAAAAATAAAAGGTAGATGAAAATCGTGTCTACTCAGTTTGCTTCTATCAGCAAACTGCAGTGCATGGTACATGATGTCACACAAATATCACTGTTGTCACATATGAGTATTTATATCAAGCAGTGAGAGTAGTCTGTAGCTTCTTACAGAAAAATACCATCCACAAAACAGAAAAAAAATATGCACTATAGTGTTGATAGATTGATGGAATAATGTTTCAAAATAACTTGTCAATAAGTATGATGCACTTGATAGAAATATTTTTATTTCCAACATAAATACTGTAAAACAATGAAGTGTGCGAGAAAAATAAAGTACACATGGCACTTCAAGAATTATCTATCAGAAACAAATACCAAAATAGGCCAAAAAATAATACAGAAATAGGGGAAAAAGAAATCCCACACACTGACACTGTCCACGAAATAAAATATTTTTTTCCTGTCCCTAAAATAGTCAGTTCTACACAACAGATTGGTGACTCACTGCACTGTTCTCACACTGGAAGCATAGAAGTCAGCTGTTCTTTCTTTGAACCCAACAACACTCTGCTAAACAGCTTGTGGGTCTATGTCTACTGATTCTGGTTTAGGCTTGAAGAACTGGATTTATGAAGCACTTTTTCTTTCATTGATATTTTAACCCACTGTACATACATTAAAAGAAGTACTACACCAGCACAAACAGCTGAAATATCAGTGGCAGCAATCAAAAATGGTTGACATGTGGCAGTTACTCTTCACAAGTAAGTCAACTAGGCTTGACTTACTGGTTTTCGAAAAATGTGATTGATCCCATTTGTAACCATCCAATTTCCCATCACCTGTATCATTACGTACAACACATTAAATTACTGTAAATAGATACTACTGTTTTATTTTCCTATTTTATCTATGTTCGTCTATTATTCATCTAAAATGATAGTTTCCTAAAGACAATGGCATCATTAGGGAACGTCATTTAATAAGTGTAGTAAAAAGCAATCAAATATTTTTGTGAACAAAAATTCACTTTGTTACACAACATAGTCTCCATTGACAGATACACTTCAATGTCCAGTGAGTTGCAGTTTTCTCCTTTCATTTGATCAGAAATGCAGGTCATGAAAGGTGGAGGGAAGGTTATTGTTTAACATGTGGTCAATAAAGATTTCATTATAGATGAAGCACAAGCTCAAGCAGGACCAGAATCGAGACAGAAATGAGTAGCCTTCTTTTAAAAGGAGCCATCCTGGCCCTTGACTTACTTCATTGATGAAAATCACACACAAAAAAATCACTGTACAGTTTGACATAATTCAAACTGCTAATTAATTAATCAAGACCCATAGAAGCACACTGGTTCACTGAGTAAGTATTCCAGTTAAACTTGAGTAAAGCACATTACTAATGAAATATTAAGACTTACAATGCAAGAACCAATCAAATATTGAGGGCTTCTTAATGAGCATGAAGAAATGTTAGAAATCACTGAGAGACAGGAAAAACTAAGAGAATGAGAGAGGGGACAGGGAGAAGCAAAAGAAGTATATGTATGTAATTAAAATGAAATGTGAGAGGGTACGACATGTAACCAGGAGAGTAGGTGGTACATAGCCCATATAAGTTCTTTGCTAGATTTCAAGAGATACAAAAGATCAAGAGAATGACCTAATGGAATATTATGGCATTATAAATCATGTAGGAGTAACATGTAAACATATACCTGATGACTGTAATGCATAAAAAGTATAGAACAGGATTTTACCAAGCAGTGGATGTTAAAAAGCTGCTATTGTTGCTTATGCTGTCAATGATGATGAGTCACATTACTGGAATGTGACTGTTTGAGCTGCTTTTACACAGAAAGCATTATGATCTGTTATTTTTTCTGAACTATGGTTAAAATGATGTCCAGTTGCTTTAAGGTACGTATCACAGATTTTCAAATCTTCTTGCTTAGGAGTTGAAAATATATGGTACTTGATTTGTGAGGCACAAGCAGTTTTTGTTCTCTTTCAACTTATTTGTTGTTGCTGTTGCTTTAGTGTTAGTTCTGTTCCAATCAATTATTTCTTTGCACACAAAACACACTGCTTTGATATTTACTTGTAAGCTGACCACAATATTATTGCACCTCGGAGTGAAAGTGTCTCGGATGGCTTATCATGACTCGGCATGTAACCGGAATGGTAGAAATTTCACCTTCTTAACCAAATTCAAACGGCATTTCTGAATGAGAAAGCCATTATGTAATCGGAAGGCCAAGTGCAATAATATTGTGACTGGGTAATACTGCCCCCTTGTGAACCAAATCAAATGCCAACAAAGTAAGCTGAATCAGAACGTAATTTTTTAAAATTTTAACACTCCACGCTCACAACTAACCTTCAAAATAATTATATTATGAAAAAGAAAGTTGCTTTTCACCATATAGTGGAGATGCTGAGTCGCAGATAGGCACAACAAAAAGGCTGTCACAAATAAATAAATCTTTTGGCCATTGAGGCCTTCGTGTGTGTGTGTGTGTGTGTGTGTGTGTGTGTGTGTGTGTGTGTGTGTGTTTGACGATGGCCCGAATGGCCGAAAGCTTTATTTAATTGTGACAAACTTTCTGTTGTGCCTGTCTACGACTCAGCATCTCCGCTATATGGTTAGTAGCAACTTTCCTTTTCATAATATTGTTACATTCCATCCTGGATTTTCCACTGGTTATTTCACCTAAATAATTAATTTTTTGACTTATGAGAAAGAACAGCAATGAAAATGTTAACTTATATGCCTATCTGGAAACAAGTTGACACTATGTTAATAGTAGCTAAGTAAAGCACAAGGGTGGGAAAGAAGATCAATTAATCGTATTTTAAAAATACAATTAAAAGATCTAATTTGGTAATAAAAAGGATATTAAAATAAAAGTATTATTAGATGATAAATGGTAGAAAAACTAAGCGTGTTCCATTGTTGTTGTTGTCTTCAGTCCTGAGACTGGTTTGATGCAGCTCTCCATGCTGCTCTATCCTGTGCAAGCTGCTTCATCTCTCAGTACTTACTGCAACCTACATCCTTCTGAATCTGCTCAGTGTATTCATCTCTTGGTCTCCCTCTACGATTTTTACCCTCCACGCTGCCCTCCAATGCTAAATTTGTGATCCCTTCATGCCTCAGAACATGTCCTACCAACCGGTCCCTTCTTCTTGTCAAGTTGTGCTACAAACTTCTCTTCTCCCCAATTCTATTCAATATCTCCCCATTAGTTATGTGATCTACCCATCTAATCTTCAGCATTCTTCTGTAGCACCACATTTCAAAAGCTTCTATTCCCTTTTTGTCCAAACTATTTATCGTCCATGTTTCACTTCCATACATGGCTACACTCCATACAAATACTTTCAGAAACGACTTCCTGACACTTAAATCTATACTCGATGTTAACAAATTTCTCTTCTTCAGAAACACAATCCTTGCCATTGCCAGTCTACATTTTATATCCTCTCTACTTTGACCATCATCAGTTATTTTGCTCCCCAAATAGCGAAACTCCTTTACTACTTTAAGTGTCTCATTTCCTAATCTAATACCCTCAGCATCTCCCGACTTAATTCGACTACATTCCATTATCCTCGTTTTGCTTTTGTTGATGTTCATCTTATATCCTCCTTTCAAGACACTGTCCATTCCGTTCAACTGCTCTTCCAAGTCCTTTGCTGTCTCTGACAGTATTAAAATGCCATCGGCGAACCTCAAAGTTTTTATTTCTTCTCCATGGATTTTAATACCTACTCCGAATTTTTCTTTTGTTTCCTTCACTGCTTGCTCAATATACAAATTGAATAAGATCAGGGAGAGACTGCAACTCTGTCTCACTCCCTTCCCAACCGCTGCTTCCTGTTCATGTCCCTCGACTCTTATAACTGCCATCTGCTTTCTGTACAAATTGTAAATAGCCTTTCACTCCCTGTATTTTGCCCTGCCACCTTCAAAATTTGAAAGAGCATATTCCAGTCAACATTGTCAAAAGCTTTCTCCAAGTCTACAAATGCTAGAAATGTAGGTTTGCCTTTCCTTAATCTAGCTTCTAAGATAAGTCGTAGGGTCAGTATTGCCTCACGTGTTACAACATTTCTACGGAATCCAAACTGATCTTCCCCAAGGTCGGCTTCTACCAGTTTCTCCATTCGTCTGTAAAGAATTCGCATTAGTATTTTGCAGCTGTGACTTATTAAACTGATAGTTCGGTAATTTTCACATCTGTCAACACTGCTTTCTTTGGGATTGGAATAATGATATTCTTCTTGAAGTCTGAGGGTATTTCGCCTGTTTCATACATCTTGTTCACCAGATGGTAGAGTTTTGTCAGGACTGGCTCTCCCAAGGCTGTCAGTACTTCTAATGGAATATTGTCTATTCCCGGGGCCTTGTTCTGACTCAGGTGTTTCAGTGCTCTGTCAAACTCTTCACACAGTATCATATCTCCCATTTCATCTTCATCTACATCCTCTTCCATTTCCATAATACTGTCCTCAAGTACATCGCCCTTGTATAGACCCTCTATATACTCCTTCCACCTTTCTGCTTTCCCTTCTTTGCTTAGAACTGGGTTTCCATCTGAGCTCTTGATATTCAAACAAGTGGTTCTCTTTTCTCCAAAGGTCTCTTTAATTTTCCTGTAGGCAGTATCTATCTTACCCCTAGTGAGATAAGTCTCTACATCATTACATTTGTCCTCTAGTCATCCCTGCTTAGCCATTTTGCACTTCCTGTCGATCTCATTTTTGAGACGTTTGTATTCCTTTTTGCCTGCTTCATTTACTGCATTTTTATATTTTCTCCTTTCATCAATTAAATTCAATATTTCTTCTGTTACCCAAGGATTTCTACTAGCCCTTGTCTTTTTACCTACTTGATCTTCTGCTGCCTTCACTACTTCATCCCTCAAAGCTACCCATTCTTCTTCAACTGTATTTCTTTCCCCCATTCCTGTCAATTGTTCCCTTTTGCTCTCCCTGAAACTCTGTACAACCTCTGGTTCTTTCAGTTTATCCAGGTCCCATCTCCTTAAATTCCCACCTTTTTGCAGTTTCTTCAGTTTTAATCTACAGTTCACAACCAATAGATTGTGGTCAACCAATAGATTGTGGTCAGAGTCCACATCTGCCCCTGGAAATGTCTTACAATTTAAAACCTGATTCCTAAATCTCTGTCTTACCATTATATAATCTATCTGATACCTTCTAGTATCTCCAGGCTTCTTCCATGTATACAACCTTCTTTTACAGAGTCCGGCATAAAAAACTCCCCGATTACAAAGTAACGTGCAGCGGACAGTAGAAGGAGCAGAGTGGTGGGGGGGCGCGTCGTTAAGTAGCTGCCTACATGCCGTTTTCAGTGTACGCCATGGCGTGGTCTGGTGAACATCGTGCCTTCGTAGTGGAAGATTTTATTCAAAATGGCGAATCGCCTATTAATACTCAACGTGCTTTTCGCGTTCGCTTTGCGCTCGGACGACGGGACCCTGTTCCCGATAAGAAAACAATTTATTCTTGGGTTGCCAACTTTCGTGAGACAGGTTCCGCATTAAAAAGGAAACCACCTGGACGACCACGGACTGCAACAGGCCCCGGAAATGTTGATGCAGTTAGAGCTTCAGTTCAACAATCTCCTCGACGATCCGCTAAAAAGCATGCGGCAGCATTACGGATATCTGATCGAAGTGTGAGAAGAATCTTGCATCGAGATCTTAAAATGCATCCTTACAAAATTGTAACTACGCAGGAACTGAGTGAACGAGACTGTGGTGTCCGTGTAAGTTTGTGCCAAGACCTTCTTCGGAACATTCGTCCCAACGATATTGTGATTTTTTCTGATGAAGCACACTTTCACCTTGCCGGAACAGTGAACAGCCAAAATTGCAGGTACTGGTGTGAACACAATCCCCAAGAACTTCATCAACGACCACTTCATAGCCCTAAAGTAACAGTATGGTGTGCTGTTTACAATTCCGGAGTGATCGGTCCTTACTTTTTCGAAGAAAATGACAGGAATTTAACCGTCAACAGTGAACGCTATTGTGCCATGCTCCGCGACTTTCTCCAACCGCAACTAAGGGAGCTTTTTGGTGAAATAGAGAACATGTGGTTCCAGCAAGATGGTGCTACTGCCCACACAGCGCGGCAGTCACTGGCATTGGTGAAGGAAATGTTTCCTGGACATGTGATCTCGTTGCGTGGAGACATTGGCTGCCCCCACGATCGCCGGACTTAACGCCCTGTGATTTCTTTCTTTGGGGCTATTTAAAAGCAAAAGTTTATGAACAACGTCCACAATCTTTACGAGCCCTGAAAGAAGCAATTACACAAGAGGTTGAAGCTATTCCACCTGAAATGACTCAAAGAGTAATGAATAACTTCAGGGAAAGACTCAAACAGTGTGTCGACAGTGCAGGAAGCCATTTAAGGGATGTTTTATTTAAAAAGTAAGACCATAAGAGTATTTTCTAAAATGGCATAATATGTACTTTTATTTAGTATAAATAAAATTGTTCTACCTTATTTGGTTTTGTTTTTATTAGCTTTCCTTAAAGGGGAGGATTCTTGAACGAAGTGTTAGCTATGATTAAGTTATGCTCTGTGCAAAATTCTACCAGACAGTTTCCTCTTTCATTTATCTCCCCCAATCCATATTCACCCACTATGTTTCCTTCTCTCCCTTTTCCTACTCTCGAATTCCAGTCACCCATGACTATTAAATTTTCGTCTCTCTTCACTACCTGAATAATTTCTTTTATCTCATCATACATTTCATCAATTTCTTCATCATCTGCAGAGCAAGTTGGCATATAAACTTGAACTACCATAGTAGGCATGGGCTTCGTGTCTATCTTGGCCACAATAATGCGTTCACTATGCTGTTTGTAGTAGCTTACCCGCACACCTATTTGTTTGTTCATTATTAAACCTACTCCTGCATTACCCCTATTTGATTTTGTATTTATAACCCCGTATTCACATGGCCAAAAGTCTTGTTCCTACTGCCACCGAACTTCACTAATTCCCACTATATCTAACTTTAACCTATCCATATATGAAAGAAACCCATATAAACTATTCAGTGGAGCTACAGTACACATCCTAAAAAATGTTCAGTAAAACCTACAACATAGGAATAAGGTAAGATTGCTACTTACTGTAAAGAAGACACACTGAGTTACATACAGCCACTATTAAAAGACAGTTGTTCAGTAAGATTTATGACCATGACCGTGTGTATGTATTTTCAAGATCACTTGTTTCTTGTACAAAGCTAAACAAATCCACAGGTAATAGCTGAACAACAGTGAAACATATCTGAGTAAAAGTGCAATCAATAAAACTATATTTTCCTCTCTATAGCATCCCAAATTATTCTCAGTCATCTTAGACTGTAGACATGTGTGCAAGTCGCATTTGCGTGTGTGTGTGTGTGTGTGTGTGTGTGTGTGTGTGTATATATATTGCTGACTAAGGCCTTAATGGTCGAAAGCTATAACTGTGTAAATCTTTTTGTTGTGCCTATCGCGACTCAGCATCTCTGCTATACGGTGAGTAGCAACTTTCCTTCTCTAATTAGCTTAAATATCTGACAAGTAAGCTGAACATGTGATTACAGAATAACTTACTGGCTTTAGGTTTCGTAGCAACTTCTTCTGTCGGCACTTCGGGCAATTCCTTTGCTGTGCTTGGGAGTGTGTCGAGCAATTTTTTGTCCAGTTCTTCCTGTTCTAATTCTTCCAATTCACGTTCGAGTTCATCCTGGATCAAAAATTCATGATTTGAGACAAAATATTAGCAATATTCCCAATGGCATGTTTTTCATCATTTCCACCAGTGGGGCAACACCATTTGTTATCTGACCATTCAGAACATCTTTTTGTGTTACAGAATGTACAACAATGGTACAAGTAACACACTTTTTCAGTAAGAATTACTGTATAACTTCATTAAACAGGATTTTTTTTTTCTGATGTGTTACATACCTCATCGACATCCTGTCCAAATGCAACAGGATTTGAAATAGCATCTGAGATTTCTCTTGCTACATCCTGTTGTTCTGCAATATCATCCATCATGTCATGCACATCATCAACATTCCTGTTAAAAGGCAATGGAATTTGTATTAGTAAAATGATCCTCCACATAAGAAACACTGCAACAGCAATAATATTTTATTACTAATTAACCCATGAATCCATTTTACTTGGGGAAAAACAAGGATTATGATGGTGCCTGTTATACATAATCTGCCATCCTTCACAAATTCTGTTAACACAAAGTTAATACTTACATATGCTGATGAGCAGCTTTAAGAGCATCAGAGGCACTTTTCATTGTCTGGAGTACTGCAGTGTTGGTATTTGCTCCTTCAAGAGCTTCTCGTTGCATCTCAATTGTCGATAACGTTCCATCAATCTGCTGCAGCTGTTTTTCATATCGCTTCTTTCTCTTGAGTGCCTGTATAGCCGCTATAATGAAAATGAAGTTAAAGATGACATCAAGTGGAACGATAAGCTTTTCATATAATAAATTACATGTATATAATCTCTTCCACAAAGTGATAATAGTACAAAATGTTGTCCTTGTACATGAGCAGCTGGACAAGGAGACAAGGGAATAGTATAGGAGTGTACATGGTTGGAGGTTCACATGGTGTTTCAACCAGAATGTTTTCCAGACTTAACCTACCAGTCTATACTGCTACAAATTTGAAACAGAGAAAAAGCTCTTTACGACTGTTGCTATAGAAGTGAAACTACTCTTCAGAATAACTTCGGAAACTAGTTCAATAAACAAGTATAGTGTTAACAGTTATGAAAAGGACAGACTACTACACACTACATAAAGAAGATGTTTGAGTTGCAGCCAGCCAAAACAAAAAGAGTGCAACACATTTGAGCTTTTGGCCAAAAGGCCTTCTTCTAAAGTATGAAGTGCATGAACACACACATTCACACCTTACACTCACATGACCTCTGCCTCTGGTCGCTGAGAGCAAATTGCGACCAACGGAAAAAGCAATCTGTGGATGGTGGGGTTAAGGAGGAGGCTGGGGCAGGGGGGGAGGAGGAGGCTGGGGCAGGGGGGAGGAGGAGGCTGGGGCAGGGGGGAGGAGGAGGGATATGAGGTCAGGGGTGGGGGGTGGTAAATTACTGATTGTGGGAGCATGCAGGGACATGGTGGGGGTAGTGTAGGACTGTTAGCTGCAGTCAAGAGCTTTGAGGGAGGGAAGCACAAAAGGAGATAAACAGAGGATGGGAAAAGATGTGGGTGTGTTGGACCACGAAACTGGACAGTTTGGTGAAGGGGAAGGGCTAATGAAAGCCTAGTGTGTTGAGCAGTGTATTGAGCAACAGGGTGATCTAGCTGTCTCTTGGCCACAGTTTGTTGGTGGCCACTCATGTCGACAGATAGCTTGTCAGCTGTCATGCCCATGAAGGAAGCAGCTTACTTTGTACATCATGTAACTGCTTTCACAGGTAGCCCTGCCTTTGATGTGATAGGTGACGCCTGTGACTGGGCTGGAGTAGGTGGTGGTGGGAGGATGTCTTGCACCTAAGTCTACTGCAGGGATATGAGCCATGAGCCAAGAGGCTGGAAGCAGGGGTGGAGTAGGGATGCACAAGGAGGAGAAACACCATTATGGGAAAGGAGGGAAGGATAATGGGTAGGATATTCATTTCATGGCATGATGAGAGGTAGTCTAATCCCTGGCAGAGAATGTGATTCAGCTGCTCCAGTTCTGTGTGATACCAAGTCATGAGGGGAATGCTCCCTTATGACTGGACAGAGGGAATTTGGGAGGTGACTGGAGAGACATGGCATGGGAGATTCTGTTTCTGTATACGACTGGGAAAGAAATTTCGGTCTGTGAAGGCCTCAGTGAGATCCTTGGTATATTTGGAGAGGGACTGCTTGTCTCTTCAGATGCGACGGGCACAGCGGCTAGACTGAATGAAATGCAGCCTGGAGCTACATGGGTCCTTGTGGGGTGGGGGTGGCGATAGTAGAAAAGGACAGAAATACGAGGTGCGGCTAGAAAAAAACCGGACTGATGCTGGAAAAAACATTTATTTACAATTATTTACAATTTCATGTTATCTCCTTCAATGTACTCTCCTCCTCGGTCTCTACACCGCTCCATACGAATTTTCCACTGTTCATAGCAATGCTGCAGATCATTTTCGGTAAGTCCATACATTACTTCCGTCGCTTTTTCTTTTACTGCTTCAACAGTCTCAAATCTAGTTCCTTTCAAAGCTGACTTGACTTTAGGGAAAAGAAAAAAGTCACAGGGGGCCAAATCAGGTGAGTAGGGTGGATGATCTAAGATGGGAATGTTGTGTTTTGCCAAAAACGTCTTCACTGACAACGCACTGTGAGCTGGGGCATTGTCTTGGTGAAGGATCCATGCCTTTTTTCTCCACAAATCGTTCCGTTTTCTCCGTACTCGCTCACGTAGGGTAGCCAGGACGCTAATGTAGTAATGCTGATTCACTGTTTGTCCCTCTGGTACCCAATCAATGTGCACAATCCCTTTGATGTTAAAAAAAACAATCATCATTGCCTTGAATTTCGATTTTGACATTCGTGCTTTTTTTTGTCGTGGAGAACCAGGAGTTTTCCAATGCATCGACTGGCGTTTAGTTTCGGGATCGTAAGTAAAAAACCACGATTCATCGCAAGTAATAACATTTTGTAAGAAGGTGGGATCACTTTCAATGTTTTCCAGGATGTCAGAACAAATCATTCTTCGGCGTTCCTTCTGTTCAATTGTGAGACACTTTGGAACCATTTTTGAACACACTTTGTTCATGTTGAAACTTTCATGAAGAATCTGCCTAACACTTTCCTTGTCAACTCCTGTTAACTCAGACACTGCTCTGATTGTTAAACGGCGATCTTGTCGAACAAGTTTACCGATTTTTTCAACGTTTGCATCAGTTTTTGCTGACAATGGTCTGCAAGTGCGAGTGTCATCACTGGTGTCTTCGCGGCCATCTTTAAATCGTTTAAACCACTCAAACACTTGTGTTCGCGATAAACAATCATCGCCGTACACTTGTTGTAACATTACAAACGTTTCACTTGCAGATTTTCCTAGTTTGAAACAAAATTTGATGTTAACACGCTGTTCTTTCTGTACACTCAACATTTTCCGACGCACAGACAAAACGTCAACTACTTAAAACAGACGCCACGGGCAGACTGAGTGCAGGAGGCAGATGAAACTCGAGCATTAGGCGGAGCGAGAGTCACGTGACAGGCCACGCGACTTTCAGCCTTATTGCATTCGTTTTATTGTTTCACCAGTATTAGTCCGGTTTTTTTCTAGCCACACCTCGTAGAGGATGGGAAGAAGACTAGTGGGTGTGCTAGTGGAATATAGAAGGCTATAAAGTGCTGGAGTGAAACCCTTTTCTGAACTGTGCAGGTGGGAAATCTCACTACACTAGTCCTTCATCCACCTATCCCCTTCCCTGGTCCAATCCCAGCACTTTACAGCCTTCTATTCCACCAACACACCCACTAGTCTTTTTCCTATCCTCTATTTCCCTACTTTTCCACTATTCCCCCCTCCCCCTCGAAAAAGAGAGAGAGAGAGAGAGAGAGAGAGAGAGAGAGAGAGAGAGAAACTCTCCAGACTGCACCTAGCAGGCTTACCCTGTTCCTACCACATCCTTGCATGCTCCCACAAGCAGCACTGCACTATCCCGCATCTTCCCATCAGGCAGGTGCTCACAGTCGTGTGTGTGTGTGTGTGTGTGTGTGTGTGTGTGTGTGTGGGTGGGTGAGGGGGGGGATACTGTTTTTATTCCACTTTGAATTTTCCATTGTTGAAATATTAATAATTTTTGGTCAGAATACACTGAATCAAATAATTCAGTGGAATACTTACAACTGATGTGCTAGCAATGATAATATGTTTTTTTGTATACTCATGGCACAGTATTTATTCACATACATGGTGCCCATAATTAAAGTTCCAGGTTCAAAACACTGTAGAAGTAGAACTGCTGCTTTGAATGATGACAGATCTGAGCAGCATATTTTTAACAAAGGGGGAAACATCGCGAAACTAAATAAAGCTAACGAAAATTTTGCCAACAGACCGTGCTGTATGCATCTTAATGTCAATGGGATTGGCTACAAATGACATATGAATCACAGTATGACAGACATGGTTGCACATTACACCATCCATACTGTTCAATGCGCATGACTGCCCAAGTTCAGCACTCAACAGTTGCGGCAATGTTTGTTAGGTAAGCCTGTCCATCAAAGCAAGGTCGTACGCATTCAGATGAGAATAATCACTTTTTAATAGCCCTGGGGTCAAAAACCATATGAAAAGCAAACTGACACCAGTTTCTAATTGTCGCGAGATAGTGCAAGACATGTTCAATAAGCTGTCCTCTATTTTCTGCCGCAAGTTGAAGTCATGAGATCTGAGTGTCTAGGGAGTCGCATTCAGAGTGTTTTGTGCAATGTGTACCTTGAATTCAGCTGCATTCATAATCAGAGCACTAAACACAACATCTTTCAGATAACCCCATAGCCAGAATCACACGGCTTAAGATCACTTGATCCGGGGGGCCAGGCTGTACGGAAATGACGGCTGATAATTGTAGCATTTCTGACATGCTTCTGCAGCAGCTGCTTCCTAATTGTGCAAAATGCACAGGAGCACCATCTTGAACAAAAATGATCCTACCCACACAGTCATGAAGCTGGAAGGTTGAAATTATGGTGTGAAAAAGATTCTCAAAACATTTACCAATGACGGTACAAGTCACAGGACCCACAGGACTTATCTCCTCGAAAAATATGGCCCTATGATAAACAATGCTATCAACCTGCATCACAAAGTTACCTTTGCAGAATGAAGTGATACTGGTTTATGAGTGTGCAGATTTTCCATTGTCCACATACTGCAGTGCTGTGTACTGACACGTCCTTAGGAGATGGAAATGGGCTTTGTCTGTCCACAGAATGTTCCACGGCCATTTATTGTCCACTTCCATACAAGCAAGAAATTAATGTGTGACTTTGTATGAACAGCAATGCAGAATGTTTCTTTGTATTTTATAAGTTGTGCTCGCAGCCATGTCCAATGTTCAGGCAATTCACCATGCACAGCACATCTGCGTACCACTGCTCGACCCCTCCCGAAATGCTGTGCCCACATCCTCTTCAGATGTTGGATCAACTGTTTTCCTCCCTCTGTCACACAGAGCTTCAAAAGAACCTGTCATTTTGAATTTTGTAATCATTTTCTACAGACCCTTAGCAGACATCAGACTAATGCCTTTTTCATATTATTGGGAGTCGAGAACTTCTGCAGGGCTACAGGCACACAGTGACTCTTCTTGTAAAAGAGCTTTACTAGTAGTCTTCAATGGAGAGTCATACTGGGCGTCCTGGATGCAAACTGAGGAACAGCTGCATGCCAAGCGTCTATTGGTGTGCATATTCTGACACAGCACCATCTATCAGTCCCACCTTTTTTCCTTTTCCCCCTCCTCTCTCTGTTCCATGACATTTCTTCCTGTGTCAATAATATGCTGCTCAAATTTGATGTCATTCTAATCAGTGGTTCTCTTTCTGCAGTGTTTTGAAACTGGAACTTTAATTATGGACACCCCCTATGCTCATAAGTCAATTGTACTGGAAAGATATAAGTACAACTTGCCACAATTTTAATTAGCATTTCAGTCATCATAAACTACTGGACTGTAAAGAAAGTTTTGAATTTTCTGATGTCAGTATTTAATTTTTTGAGTAGTAACATGATGCTTTGAAAAAAAAAAAAGGGAAGAAACATGAGTGTTTAACATGTCATTACAAACAGAGCTAAGGACTGATTTGTCACATAGAAGGAACCACCTTGATTCTCGCTTGAAATGACATGAAAAACACCAGAAATTTAAACACAGTGGACACACCAGAATTTGAGTCCCAATCACGTCAAATACAAACAAATACAATCTATGTGATTCTCCAGCTTCTCTCATCATACTTCATGACAAAATTGTTCATGGGCGAACGGCCGGATGCCAGTGTCCAACAGGCATAATCTTTAAGCGAGCAACTACATTGCGATCATCCAGTGCTTTGATGAACTGACTGCTTAACAGCTGGCACAGTGCTCCCACCCCCCCCCCCCCCCCCCCCAAATACGCTGCTCTGTCCACCATCTGCCTTCCAGCATCTCCTTTCCTCCCCAGTTTACAGTTCACACTTAGGTACGCGTGCTGGTGGCACTTCTGCTGTTCCATCACCTGCCTCCAAAGTGATTTAATTGTAGGATATCTCGTTTCTCTTTTTAAACAAACTAATTTCAGGTTTCCAGGCATTTCTAAGAATGTAGTCACTATCACAATTGATCAGTCGGGCGTTCCCTTATTCAAACCTCGACAGATTCTTTAATAACAGTCACAGAAGTTACACCTATACGTCAGAAACTTAGTACGGTCATTTAACAGTATACACTTTCTCACCTATGTATGTCATGCTACATTGCTAGAGTGCCTAATACAACTCAGGACTTCTGTAGTTGGAGGTTATTCTTGACACACTTTCCATCTCATCCCACGTGGTAAGACTCCACTGACCTGTGGTTCTGACCAACTTTTATGAACTCTCCCTATTTCCTAAACATCACCAGGTCTTTTCCTTGGCGCATCTTCCCTTCCTCTTCAACCCTTCCGCCACAAGGAGCAGCCTCTAGTTGCAGAAGCTTACAAATTTCAATACCTTTATATGTGTGTTCTGCTGCTGCCGTGTAGCAAGTAGATTTTTTATAAATCCAACTACATTATACATACATATATGTAGCATACTGCCCTGGTTGCAGTGTTAAAACCACAAAATTTGGGAGACCATTAGCTGGTCATGATATTTTGGCAATAAATGATAAGAAAACATCAGTTTCCCCTTTTCACTTGAATTTTGTTTTTCAAATCAATAAGAGCCAACTGGTGATTATCTCCTGTTTCTGAGAACTCTTGAAGCCAAAGAACACCTTCCTTTCTTGGAAACTCTGGCTGATTCAATTTGGACTCTCAACAAAAATGTATTATTATTATTATTATTATTAAGTTTTCCTCAGAGAATGTGACAAATCCCAAGGTGTCAGGATTTGATTTTCCTTTGGGTATTATAAGCTGACTCGTGCAGCCAATCATTTTACAGTGACTAATTTCATTGCATGCACATTTTTCACAATTTGTTAAATATTTCCATTCAGGTTTACACTGAAAACTTTGGCATTATTGAAAAAAATTGGAAATAGTCTGAAATTTCTAAACTGGGCAGCAGACTCGCCATTCAGTATACAATTTTCTGTGGATTTGTCATCTGTTATAGTAAATCCACAAGATTTTATCAGTAACACATGAACTTCAAATGTATCATGCCTTAGTCTGTCACAAATTTTGCAAATACTTTTGCATCTTATTCGCTAATTTTTGACAAACCAGACATCAATGGGATACATAGCTGCTTGATGTCTAATAGCATCCTGGACAACAAAGGAGTAAATCTCTGCAAAATCAAACTGTACATTCATTTTACCATGCTAAGGATTTTATTTCACAGTTCTGAGATAATGTGTTGGATATTTTGAAACAAAGTGCTGGATGGTTAGGTCACAGATTTTTAAAGTTTTATCTGTGACAACCATTTACTGACAGATTTAAGCAAGTCATAATCTACTTGGATCCACCGTTTCCTCAAGTTCAATTCCTTGTGCAAGCCTGAAATGTACAATATAAGTGAATTTCTTCCAAGCAGCTCTCACACTGATGCAGTATGCAAGCTTTTGATTCAGGCTGCACTTCTTCAAATCCATCAACAATTTATAGTCTTTTTAAATGATGCAAAAACACAATTAGTGGACAACTGAAGAAGCAACATGACATTTTGGTACAATTTCATAGAATTGTCTCAATAAGTAATGAACATTTCATTCGAATTGCTTAGCAACAGTTGGTTTTGGTGGTGATGTTTGGTTTGTGGGACACTCAACTGCACAGTCATCAGCGCACAGTTGGTTTTGTTCTGAGGTTTTATTCCATCAAGAATTATTCCATACCAAATCAACAACTGCTATAACCTGACCACCTTAGATCTATTTGAAAGTACGCACATAGTATTCATAACTAATAACAAAAAACAAATTTCTTCACTTTTTCTTACCAAGGGTAACTGAGTAATGTGTGTGTGTGTGTGTGTGTGTGTGTGTGTGTGTGTGTGTGTGTTTGCTTGCAAGGGGGAAGTAGGAGATGAGGGGAGGGGAGGAAGCTCTTTTAAAGGGCTTTCACATGATATGAAATATCACCTTTAAAGAATCATAGTCGGACTTATTACTTAAGCTACAAAACTGTACTTTTCATACAAAATAGTGTGTTTTAAAGCATTGCACTAGCTACATTAACAACTCAAAATTAATAATTTGACATACACATCTAAAATATGTATCTTAATGCAAGCAGAAAAACCTCATTTTAAAGACTGTATATAAAATGACTGGTTGGTATTCCCATCTCCCATCTCTGTGATATTTTGTCACTGGATAATATTCACTTAGTTGTAGTCACCTGTTGTTGAAAGTGACATGTACATTTTCGTTTGGTGTGACACAGCCTATAAAGTGAAGTACTGTGATTAATTCTGAAGAGTTGTATTTTGAAATTAGGTCAAAGGTACTTTTGTACAATTCTCAGAAAAGTGTAGTCGCTTATAAGCTTACAACCAGTTAATATTAACACAACCTTAAATTTTATCCCAGGATGTGAAAAAAATGGAGAAGTAATGTTGTGTATTACTAATTACAAGAAGCTAATGCACAGAACTTTGAAAATGTTTCATAAAAATTAGACTGTCCATTTCAGAATGACATAAAATGCCTAAAATTTCAATTTTGTGCTGTAATACTTTTAATGAAATGGGCCACAATAATTATAAGAAAGCCTGCATCCTGTTTCCTGATGAAAGATAGAAAGAAAACCTCTCCTAACATCAACTCAGAAAGTATGTGGCAAGTGCCAAAAAAATTGAAGTTTCCGATATGTCTCGCATAGAAAATGGTAACAATCTAGTGTGTTCTGATGTCAAACAAAACAGTGAAAAGGTGTTAGGCTGAAGTGATGAACAAGACACTGTTGCAAGTGCAACCCTAGAAATCCCGAATGCTTCTTTGCAGTTTGTTGGTGAGTTGCCTGTTAAGAAAAAATGACTATGTGAGGCAAAGTATTGTTGCCGCCTCCTGATGAAGAAGAGTTAGATTATCACGGTTTTAAATACACAATGGTATGTCAAGAAGCTTCAAGAGGAATTTAATGTGATTAACTACGTGGCTAAAAAAGTACAAGGGCTTGGCAACGGCCAAAGTATTTCATCTTCTCCCAATCCAAAACCTGGCGAGTCCTGCTGATTTTGTAAGAAAACTTACTGTTCTGAAGCACGCCAGAACCTAATAAAGATTTTGTGCTCATAAGAGTTGACAGAGAGAAAATTCAGGTGGGGGGGGGGGGGGGGGGGGGGGGAAGATTTAAGTAATTTGAAAGAAATTTATGCACACTTCAACAGTGTTTCTGTGTGTATTACTCACCAAAACTTCTAACTTACGCTGACTGGGTGTAACATTCCTCAACTGACGATGAATGATAGTACTCCAACTAAACCTCCAAACACTGGATTGCAAGAGTTGTGTGTAACCCATCATTACCCGATTGTCAGTTTGATGAATGTCAGTTCTGTCCAGGGCCAGAAACACTTAAAAATCATTTACAAAATTGTTGGATACTAATGATATTGGCCACAAACTTACAGACAATGGGTCTCTGTTGATCGTATGCTCTAGAAACTACCACAAAATCCTCGAACAACTTTACTGCTCCATCATTTGGTAAATTAAAAACATTTATGCGAAATTCCTTTGTGACCAGTCAACAATCAACCTTACAAAAATGATTGAAAAATGAGCTTAAAGAAGGTGATCTCTTGGTATTTTTTTTGATTTTGTTGAGAATTACACTATTGTTGTGACAGGATGAAGTTCAGGGTTACAAGTGGACCAACCACAAGCAATAATTCATCCCTCTGTAGCTTATTACAAGGATGGTGACAACTTTAGCACACAAAATATTATCATCATAGCACAATGCTTCACATGACACTGTTGCTGGGCGTTTATTGCAATTCTATTTGATTGATTTTCTGGCAAAAAAACAAAATATACTACTTCTCCCATGGAGTTGCAGCTAATCATAAGAATAAAAAAACTGTGCTATCAAGAAGATAATTTCCATAGCAAAATCCAGTGGCATTTTTCAGCCAATTGGCATGGTAAAGAAGATAGCGAGGGCATTGGTGAACAATCAAGCAACTGGCTGCTGAGAAAATCTGCAGTGTCCGTACATCAATCAAATTGTGACACCCAAACAACTATATGTGTTTGCCACAAACAGGGGCATAGAAGGGATCAGTTTCAATTACGCTACTTTCTATATGTGTTTGCCACAAACAGGGGCATAGAAGGGATCAGTTTCAATTACGCTACTTTGGAAGATTATGAAACTGAAAATCGGAAACCTACAGAGATTTGAAGAATGCTGCACAATTTTTTGGACACACAAACTTCACATCTTCATTCTCATAAGGAAGAACAAAACAATAACAAAAGCTTATTCAGACTCTAATGAAAGCAATACTGAACTGTGACAGTTGTTGACAGTGATTCAATATCATTGAATTGACATCAAAGGATATATTGCTTCTGAATATAATGGACACTGGTGGTTAGCCTGTGTAGTGGGGGAGGAGGGGGAGGAGGAGGAGGAGGAGGAGGAGGAGGAGGAGGGGGGGGGGGGCATCACAGGAAAATGATGAAATCACAGTTTCTTACATCCACATTTTTCACATTCCCTTGCCACACAGACATTCTTCTGTAACCAGCACAGAAGTAAAGGCAACTGCGAACCCCCAGACTGCAACAGGCTGAAATGATGATGTGCAACAAACTGACTAGAAGCATGATGAATTGGACTGATACAATTCAGCAACAAAAACTAATAACTACCTGATTTTAAGTCTCTCTCTCTCTCTCTCTCTGGTATTCAGCTATACTCACTTGTTTCTGAAGGTTTGCAACTTCTTGTATTTTTTAATTAAACACTGATAAGGCAAATATTGTTTTTGTCAACTATCTATTACAAGCTATTTTATTTTGCTGTACAATAACTGGGGTCAAGAGGAAAGTTCAATATCAGTAATCAGCTTTGGCCAGTGACATAATGTTAATGACTGCTTTCGCATCACCTTTTCATGCATATTTTAACAGTTTTGTTGTTAATTCGCAAAGTCCACAAATATGAAAGAAAATAATAGTAAGAATACTTTAAAAACTGGTTGTAGTTACATATTCATCTGTAGCCTATCCTGAAGTCAAGGTTAGGTTGGAAGGTGACTGGTTGAGAGTTGGCGAAGCCAACAAATATGATACTAAAAAAAACTAGTTGTGCTGATAGACTGATCAGTAGCTCATCTCATAAAAAAAGGCAACATCATCATGTTATAGTCGCCTTGTTGTTTACAGTGTTTGGCGCATGTTTCCCAGGTCACTGGTCAGGGTTGATGGCTCGTATTGAACATTCTTATACACCCCATAGTTGAAGAGAAGTATGCCCAATATTTACAATAAAATAATGTTTGAAGGTTTTTACCGCACCATCTTAAACATAAAATTACTTCCGATAATGATCCCAATGAGCCTTTAAAAGAGCTTTATATGAAGTAAGTTTCATTGTTGTAGCTTAATTAGAACACAAGTTGTGTACAAATCATTATTATCCAGTGTCAATTTCTTAGCACTCAACTCAGTAACCTTTTGTCAGAAAAATATGAAAACAGTTGTTTTGTGTAAATATTTATGAGTACTACAGGCATACTTAATTTCAAATAAATCCAAAAGGGTCAGGTTGAAAACCATACTCCATATGTTGATTTGACATGGAATCACACACAAGCACAGACTTCTGAACTCATCCTTCGGAAAATAAGTATTTATTGTCTTACTCCATCAGAAAGAACTTTGTCTTACTCTCCCCCCACCCCAATCTACTGGCACATATTTTTCATTTCTCAATTTCAAGTGATTTTGACTGCTTTCCTAGGGATCCAATAATTCTACTGGGACCCCTGTAATGAGCCAGAGGTTGGAAAACGTGTCGATTGGCTGTCATGACACAGCCTTCACGATCACGATCTATAAAACAATTAGAAGACCAACCAATTAGAAAACAATTCATAAATGTTAGCTTTACCATACATTTTTTGACACTACACCCTGACAGTTCGTTCCTTACCTATAATTTACATGCGGAAATTTTTTCCATTTCCCCAGCAGAAATATCAATTAAAAATATTGCGCTTGGTAAATTGTAACCTACATCTTAAAATAGTTTCTGTTGTCACTGGTCGACAAAATGCCAGACAGACAGCTGTACTAGTGAAGCACATGTCGTTATAATGTATGCAATATAAATAGCTAAACGGTACGGTTCCTCACAACGAAACTTGCTGCTTTGCTAACATCCCTAACTATTTATTTTTGAATATCTTAAACGTTATCTTACCACAAAAATAATGACAATCGTACAACTGTCAAACCACGTCACTTACCTCTCTTATTCTTCGTTCCATTCTTTCGTGCGATTGCGATTTCTTGTTCGATTTTCTTTTCTAAAAATTCCTGTTTTTTTATAAGCATTTCTTCTGTCTCTCTCAGCTTTTGTATTGCTTCGCCAGTGCTGGGAGCCTTCTCCTCCTTTTTACCACCAAATACCTTGCTTAAAAAACTCATGTTGGTAAGTCTACTAAATCGTTCGTATGCCTTTCGCTAAAAGTATCAGCTCAGTAAATCACGCAAATATCTACACTTCAATGTAATATTTTGGCCAGCAATCTACACCCAAAACAGATTTTCACACGATGACAAAGAGTCATCACTTGCAGACTTGCAGTGGTCAACACAAGGATAACCCACTCAGATGCACAATTTATCGACCTTATCGCGCTGCACGATTGACCGCATCGAGATAAAAAAAACACAGTTTTTTCAATGAAATCATTTCTGCTGTCACTTTCAATTTATTAATCACATTCGCGTTTTATTCTTCCAACTTATACAAAAAAACAGATGCTAAAAACTGTGTTACACGTATCAGAGATGTTTGTGATTAAACGATAGGTGTGACATATTTGTATTTTGTGCCGCCAGTTTCAAGTCGAGGTATACAAGTGTTATGAGATGATGTTTGTTATGGTTAGTGGATGTGGCTGGTTAAACAAACTTGTTACTGCCTGTCGCTTGTAGTATTTTAGTTGTTTTAAAAGAACCAGGTTACGCTGAGAATGTAACTGCTGACAGTAGGGGTATACTTCGTAGCCCTGCTTTCTGATTTGCAGAGTAAAGGTAAGTAATCAATAATTGGGACGCATATTTACTTTATGAACACGTACATACTTTTAAGTCACGCGCTTGGCAAAATATCCCGCGACACACTAAAGGCTTCACGCATTGCTTTCTTTACTGCCAAACATGTTTCATTCAGCAACACTTTTATCCATATCCCTGTGCTTTGTTTTACATCTGTTACACAGTAGTCTCTGTTTCTTTATAAGTTTCTTTACAGTGAGTGTATTCCATTTAGGATATTTTCCATAATGAACTCTTCTACTGGATACATATCTATCCAGTGCATGGTCAACTATAGTTTTAAATTTCAGCGGTACATCCTGTACATGCTCTTGTCCTGAGCAAAAAGTTTAAAGTTCCTCATTGGTGTGTGACACTATTGTGTCACTGTCTAGTTTGCTGAACATATAAATCTTTCTGCTTGTTTTAGTTGCATTTTGTGTTTTAATATGCATTGTTGCTATAACTATGTCGTCGTAACTGATACCAGTTTCAATGTGGATATCCACAAAGAGGTCAGGTCTGTTTGTTGCCATTAAATCTATTTCCAAACTATTTCTTCAGGGTAGTTGTCAGAGAAGGCCTTTATTAATGTTTCACATGTCTATCACTAACAAAACTATAATTATTCAAACTGATTGTTTGATGATTAAAGTCTCTTCCAATGATAGGGAATTTAGGTACAAGTGAACTGACATTTTCTCTAAAGTCTTCGTTTTCAACAGGAGGAAAATCAGGTGGCTGATAGAAGGACTCTGTCATAACTTTTTGCCCACCCCTGGTATTGAGTCTTGCCTAAACAGTCTCACTTGTGGCTTCAATTTTTGTCTCGGTGGATATGAATTTCTTGCCTCCTGTGAGAAAAATGCCACCTCCATTTCTCATTTTACTATCCATTCAGAATAGCTTAAATTTTCCACATAGATCTCGCTATTTTTAGTGTCACTTTTTTCAGCTTTCTGTGCCTAATATTATGTGAACTTCAGTGCTTTTTAGAGGCACCTCAAACTCTAGGACTATGTTACGAATGATTCAGCAATTATCATCTAGAATTTTTGTATGCTCATGTGCGGGAGGCATTTCTTTGGATCTTATACTGATATTTATGGGTTTCCTACAGCTATCGTTAACTGTATTGGGTTGAGAGTTGCCTATTGTAAAATGTCATTCTTTGCAGACCATACACAGTCAGTTACTTGCGTAGCTGCCTTGATGTGTAGTGCACATGTTACTTATTTGATCCAAGTATGACCTTGGAGCGTAGATGTCAGGCATTATTTGTTCCAATGTGCACCACAATCTGTAGTTGGTTGCGCACTGTTGAAACACAGTCATGACAAAAACATATTAGATACAGTGGCAACAAATACAATACAGAGCAGATTACAAATGCTAATGTACTTACCTACAACACATGGGGGAAGAACGATATATGCAAAGCAGATCCGACCGATAGGCAAAGCTTTAAAGAGAAGGTCTGACTAGAAACCTGCACCATAATGTAGATGACACTAACTTTCCAAAGAAACTTAAAGACTATGTTACTGAAAAGGAATTTTACAGTGTTAAAGAGTACTTGCTAACATAAATTTGTGTATGTTGTTCTTTATAGTCAATGATGATAGAGAGTGTAATCAGAATGGTTGCTCCTTAAGACATAACTGACAATGAATGTTTTCTGTTTTTGATGAGTTCTATTTTACATACACTTTTACTGTATATAGTGTAATCCTACAGGATCAAATAAAGTTCAGTTTGGTTTAACCTAACCTCTACAGTAAAGATGTCAGCTATAACTGACCAAGAGACAGTAGCAACTATGATTACCAAAGTACAAAGGGCAACTAAAGAAGTAGGAAGTCCTAAATATTCAGTAAATTGCATGAAATTGTTTTGTTTCATATCTCGTGGAATAAGTCGAAAGATTTAGCTCTTGGTAGGATCATGTAGAGGAACTGTAGCTCTAGTTTAGAAAAGTAGAGAACCAAGCACTGGATAGATATGTACCTAGTGGAACAATTCATAATGGAATATACCCTCCATTGTATGCATCTACATCTGTCTTTATAGTTTGCAAAACACTGTGAAGTGAATGGCAGAGGGTAGCCCTCACTGTACCATTTATTAGGGTTTTTTCCCATTCCATTCCCGTATGGAGCATAGGAAGAGTGTTTGTTTAAATATTGTTTACATGCCTATGTGTGTGTGTGTGTGTGTGTGTGTGTGTGTGTGTGTGTGTGTGTGTGTGTGTGTGTGTGTGTGTGCTGCAATTAATCTGCTTCTCTTCATGATCCTTACGAGAACAATATATATAGTGTTTTGTAGTATTTTCCTAGAGATATCATTTAAAGCCAGTTCTTGAAGCTTTGTAAGGAAGCTTTCTCAGCATAGTTTGCATATATCGTCAACAATCTGCCAGTTCAGTTTCATCAGCATTTCTATGACACTCTTCCTGGGTAAAACAAATCTCTGACCGTTTGTACTGCCCTCCCCGATATCGTCTGTTAGTTTTGTAAAGAAAATTGTAGGGCTATACACAAGTAGTTTATATGCAGAATGAAATGTCAAAATGGGAGTATGTGAATCCTTTGATGACTATAACAGAATCTTATGAAAAGGCCTCATAAAACCCAGATAATTCTGGTTATATGCAAAGGCTACCAGTAGCATGAAAGTCCATGCTCAGACACTAATGTGTGATACAGGAGCCCAGATAGAGGCTAGCATGAGGCAGAAGGAAATATTGAACTCCATTTTCAAATATTCGATTATGAAGGTAGATCGAAGAGTACTATCCAAGTTTAATTCTCACACCATTGAAAAGGTGAGTTATATACTGATATTAGCACTGTGGCACTAAGAAGCAACTGAAATTGTTGAAACTGAATCAGATTCTACACAGAATTTTCCATCTGGACTATTCCCTTTTTTTTTTTTTTAATCTCAGTATACTACAGATATCTTGAATCAGAAGCTGGACTCATTTTTTGAAAGCTCTTACAGGCCTCACCATAAACAAAATGGGTAGCGTAAGTGGCCCACAATACTTCTGCCAAACACCTATTGACATCTTCTGTTGAAGAGTCTTGAAACATATTCTGAACTCATACGTAATAAGGAATTTTGAACAGAACTTCCTACATCATGTCAACCAGCATGGATTCCAGATACGTAAGTCATGCAAAACCTAACTTGCTGTTTTCACATGGCACCTTAAAAGCCATGGTAAAAGCAATAGGTGGAAGCAGTATTCCTTGAATTCTGAAAATCTTTTGGTTCAGTATCACCCAAAGCTTATGAACAAAAATACTGCCTGTGAGCTGTCAAATTAAATTTGTGCCTGGGTTGAGGGTTCCATGATAAAGAAGATGCAGCATGTTGTTTTGGATGAATAGTTTTCAACAGATGCAGAAGTACTGTAAGGCATGGGTCCAGGAAAGTATATCATGAGATCTTTTACTGTTTGTGTTTTGTGATAATCTAGCAGAGAATAGTAATAGTAATCAGACATTTGACAGATCATACATGTATTTGTAATGAAATACTGCTACTGTTTGAAAAAGTTGCCAAAATCTTCTCATAAGTTTTCAGAGCAGTGCTAAGATTGAAAATTTGTTTAAATGTTCATAAATGTAAAATTGTGCACTTACCACAAGCAAAAATGAAGTATCATATCGAAAAATTCTATAAAATCAGTGAGTCACGGTTAGAATCAGTTAACTAATACAAATATTTGAGTGTGGGAAATAAAATGTGATGATCATGTAGACTCAGTCGTAGGTGAAGTGTATGACAGGCCTTGATTCATTGGTTGCATACTGAAAAAATAGTCAGTCTTTAGAAGAGATTTCTTACGAACTTACTCTTCTTGGAATATTCTTGAAGTATAGGAGATGCATACTACACATGGTAAATGATGGAACACTGAATGACACAAAGTAGGGCACTGTTGTTTTTTTTAAAAAAAAACCTTGAACCGTGGTTGCAGATAAACATCAGTTATCCCATAAGAGTCTATTTAACATGTTTCAGGGGCCAGTATTAAGTGAGGAATCAAGGAATACTTTACAGCCCCCTGCAAATTACAACTGCTAGGACAATGAAAATAAGATCAGGTCAATTACAGTGCACACAGAGGCATTTTGGCAGTCATTCCTATCCTGGTCCATAATGAAAGTACAGATTCCATCATTAGCTTTTGTCTCAACAGTCTCTCTTGCTCACCCGTGTGTGTGTGTGTGTGTGTGTGTGTGTGTATTTTTTTGTCACTGGTCCTTCAAATTGCTTATGATTCTGTGTCGCTTCATAATGTATTGCTGCATTTTATTGCTACTGAGTCTGACTCAACTACGATCCTTATGAACATGAACTTAAAGTTGTCGTAGCAGATTTATCTGTAGTGTAGCCCAAGCTCTATTTCTGCTACATATTTAGTGCACTTTTTATTTTAAATAACTGAAACTGCCAGGTGAATTCACAAAATGTATATTACATAACAGACAAGTCTCTGACAATTTTTATGCATGTAATGAACATATGTTATAAATCAACTATGAGAAATGTGAGGAAAGGGGGCATTACATAGCTCTTATGAGGAGAACCTTATAGCCTAAAGACAGACCACATAGCACTTGTTTTGTTTGATCATGAACTCTTCTGCACATGTAATATTTGGCCTTTAATATTGGCTCAAAGGAACCATTTGAAGATCACTTCTTGCAGTCAAAGGGAGATAGTTGGAGGGGAAATGATTCTCATGCTGCAGTGTTTCATAAGTAGGTTTACAATATGTGCTGATGTATTAGAACTTCAAACACAGGAAAGACATTCTAGACAATCCAACTCCCCTGTGCAAGAAGCCAACTGCCTCCACAGAAAGGAAAACCTCTGTATCAAGAAGGTATGAGGCAGCGTGATGTCCCATGTGGAGCATACATACCACTTCCCATTTCCCCCTGCAGGTGCGGGTGCTAGAATAGGCCCTCCATTTTCCCAAAGAGTGAGCCAATTGGGGAAGGGTGCCTTACATTGTGCATAGTGTCCATCTTGTGCTGAGACCTCTCGCATCCTTCGTCGACGTGGATCTGTACTTCCGCTTCTTCTCCAGCTGTTGGGCGAGGTCACCCTCCTAGGTGCATTTTCCTCCATCCTCTGTGCAGTATTGCTTTCTGTGCTGTTGACGATAACTGACTTCTTAGCTCATTTGCACCTGATATCCAGCACGGTAGCCAGTCCGTTGTGGTGAGGCCACCATGTACCCTGTACGTTGTAGCCTGCTGACTACACGGGAATTGCTCTGCTGATGACTGAGCCGTTAACTACACATGTATGCCAAGGAGTAGATGCCCGTCACCCTGGGGCATCGGGACTCCCAGCAACGGCCATCCTGCCAGATGGCCTTTGCTATGGCTGTGTGGCACCTGTTGGGATGGCCCCTGGTCGGAGTGGGTGGCATCAGGGCGGATGACACACCATGAATTGTAGTACGTCATCTCTTGCTGGTGATCAAACACTAGCAGTCTCTAAGTGGTCAAGGTCTAACTTCGATGCTAAGAAATACGACTCCAAATTGTTTGCCCCTCCCTTGGCCATACCATGGGAGGAACGCCAGGCTAAGGATGGCAGCGAAGCTTATTCGCCCCAGTAACTCATATGTACGAGAGTTGATGGGGAATCTTTCTTGTCAATGAAACCTCAATTTTTTGTGGAGCATTTAGAGAACAAGTTTGGGGAGTTGGAGAGCTTGTTCAAATTGCAGTCAGGGTCGGTCTTGATCAAAACAGCATCCTCAGCCCAGTCACGGGCACTACTCTCCTGTGACAAGATGTTTCTGTTTCCATCACACCCCGTAAGAGCTTAATTATGGCCAAGGGTATCATATTTCAGAAGGACCTTCTTTTGCAGTCTGACGATGAGCTGCATGTCAATTTAGAGCAGTGAGGTGTCCATTTTGTTCAGAGCATCCACCGGGGTGCAAGGGATAATCAGGTTGCCACCGATGCCTTCATCTTGGCCTTCGAGGGTGACATATTTCCTGAGAAGCTCAAGGTGGTGGTCTACCACTGTGATGTAAAGCCATATATCCCTCCCCTGATGCAATGCTTTAAGTGCTGGAAGTTTGGCCATATATCTTCCTGCTGTACTTCCAGCACCACCTGTCGGGATTGTGGATGGCCTTCACATACCAATACTCCCTGTGCCCCACCTCCCACCTGTGTCAACTGCAGAGAGCACCATTTGCCTTGCTTACCAGACTGCAGGATTCTTCAGCAAGAAAGAAAAATAATGGAATAGAAGACCCAGGACCGACTGACCTACACTGAGAGGAAATACGAGACGTCAACCTACACCGCCGCTATGACTCCGGTTCTACCATCTTCCGTTCCGCCACCTACAGTTGGCTCTCAGAGCCGTCAGACTCCACCTGCCCCCTTGATGGTGGGGGACACTTCCCTCCCTGTTCCTGCACAATCTATTTCAGGAGCAACACCCCCCCCCCCCCCCCAACCATCGGGGTGGTCAGACCCCACTTCTCAGCCGGAGAAGCGTAAGTGTTCTTCGGCACCTCTCACCAGGAAGGAATCCCTTGGGTCACTCCCTTCCCAGGTTCCTACCAGTGGCAATGCTGACACTCACCAGTGGCTGAAGCAACCGCAGGTAGCTGGTCGTAGGGCTTCACGGTCCTCCCAACTGGAAGAACCTAAGGAGCAGCCAGAGAAACCTAAAAAGTAAAAGACCCACAAGAACCAAGGCACTACAGTGGCACCCACACCATGACTACCTACAAGCTCTTTGTCTGAGGATGAGGTGGAGATTCTGGTATCCACTGAGGACCTAGATCTCGGTGGGCCCTCAGACACAATGTATGTCGATCGCAAGGTACTCATCTGGTGGCAGCAAGTGACACTGAGGTGTAGAGTGCCTCATTCAGTGTTTCATGCCTTCCCAGTCTCACGAACATCTAATCATCCAGTGGAATGGTGGCAGTGTTTTCCACTGCCTGGCTGAGCTCTGGCAACTGTTAAGCTTTACACCTGCTTTCTTCATTGCCCTCCAGGAAACCTAGTTCCCGGCAATGCGGACCCTTGCCCCCCATGGCCATAAGGGATATTACAGGAACCGTAGCGACTACAATAGAGTGACAGGCAGAGTTTCCATATATGTCCTGAACGCAGTAAGTAGTGAACATGTGCCCCTTTCAAACCCCTCTTTAAGCTGTGACTGTCGGGATAAGGATGACACAAGACATCCTTCTGCAGTGTATTTCTTCCTCCAGATGGTGCAGTAACCCTGAACATATTGGCTGCACTGATTGATCAACTCTCTAAACCTTTCCTACTTTTGGGAGATTTTAACACGCATAACCCCTTGTGGGGTGTCACCATACTTACTGGCCAAGGTAGGGATGTCGAAAATTTACTGTCACATCTCGACCTCTGCTTCTTAAATACAGGTGCCCCCACACATTTCAGTATGGCACATGGAACATATTCAGCCATTGATCTCTTTGTTTGCAGTCCTGGCCTTCTCCCATCTATCCATTGGAGAGCACACGACAACCTGTGTGGTAGTGACCATTTCCCCATCTTCCTGTCACTATTCAGCATCATGCCCATGGACCCCTACCCAGATGGGCTTTAAACAAGGCAGACTGGGTAGCCTTCAACTCTGCTGTCACCGTTGAGTCTCCCCCATGCGTTGCTATCGATGTTGTGACTGAGCAGATCACTACAACAATAATTTCTGCGATGGATAATGTGATCCCTCATTCTCCGTGACGCCCCTTGGTGAAAGACAGTCCCTTGGTGGTCGCTGGATGTCGCTGAGGCAATTAAAGAGCTTTGGTGAGCTCTTCAGCTACATAAGTGGCACCCTTCCCTAGAGCAACTGACGACGGAAATGGGAATGTTGGGAGAAGTACATGTCGACCATTGGGTGCCATACATCTCCTTCCCAAGACTGGTCGAAGATCAGACATTTTTTTGGGTACCAGACCCCAACAGGTGTCCCTGGCATTAACATCAATTTTTGGACAACATGGTTGTGGAAATGAAGCAGCAATTAGTATGATTAATCAATTATTCAAAAACAGTCTTAATTGCATTTATTATTATTATTATTATTATTATTATTATTATTATACTGCCAACTGGTTTCAACCCGACGTAGGGGTCATCTTCTGGGTGTTTACACCACTGGTCGACTGCTGGTGGTGTCACTCCTGTCTACATAGTTTCCTGCCGTTATGTAGGCAGGAGTGACACCACCAGCAGTCGACCAATGGTGTAAACGCCCAGAAGATGACCCTTACGTCGGGTTGAAACCGGTTGGCGGTATAATAATAATAATAATAAATGCGATTAAGACTGTTTTTGAATAATTGGTGAACAAGAATGGCATGCTCTCTACTGACGCAAATGCAATTCCCAAAGACTTTGCTGACACTATGCTCGAGCCTCTGCATTGGAGAACTACCCCCCAGCCTTTCACACCCTCCAACGGTGGATGGTAAGGAAAATCCTCTCATTCACTACATGCTACAGTGAACACTATAACGCCCCATTCACAGAGTGCAAGCTCCTCAGTGCCCTTGAACACTGCTCTGACACACCTCCTGGGTCGGATTGGATCCACAGTCTGATGATTAAACATCTCAACTGGATGTGGTGCGATGGTGTCTTTTCATCGCAGTGGTGGGAGAGCACCATCATGCCGGTGCTAAAATCCGCTTGATGTGGATATCTATCGGCCCATTAGCCTCATCAACGTTGTTTGTAAGCTGCTGGAGTGTGTGGTGTGTTGGTGGTTGTGTTGGGTCCTGGAGTCTTGTGGCCTACTGGCTCCATGTTAGCGCGGCTTCCTCCAGGGGCACTCTACCACTGAAATCTTGTGTCCCTCGAATCTGCCTTCCGAACAGCCTTTTCCAGACACCAACACCTTGTTGCCATCTTTTTTGACTTACACAACCTGGCGACATCATATCCTTGCCACATTGTATGAGTGAGGTCTCTGAGGCCCTCTCTTGATTTGTATCCAAAACTTCCTGTCGCTCTGTACTTTCCATGTCCAAGTTGGTGACTCTCATAGTCCCCCCCCCCCCCCCCCCCCCATATTCCGGAGAATGGTGTTCCGCAGGGCTCCATATTGAGTGTATCTCTAGTTTTAGTGGCCATTAACGGCCTAGCAGCAGCTGTAGGGTGTCGCTCTCCCCTTCTCTGTATGTGGATGACTTCAACCGCGAAGTCGTGTGTCATGCACTTCTGTCAGCGTCATACCGTTCATCCGGAACCTGAACTTTATGTTAATGACGATCCACTCTCTGTAATGGAGATATATCGATTCACAGGACTAGTTTTAACGCCCGATTGACTTGGCTAGCTCACCTTCATCAGCTTAAGCGGAAGTGCTGGCAGCACCTCAATGCCCTCCGCTGCCTGAGCAACACCAACAGGAGTGCAGATTGCTCTACTCTGCTGCAGTTCTACAGAGCCCTTGTTCAATCCTGCCTTGACTATGGGTGTCTGGTTTACAGTTTGGCGGCACCCTCAGCGTTGCGTGTACTTGACCCTGTGCACCACTGTGGCATTTGCCTAGCGACGGGAGCTTTTAGAACGATTCCGGTAACCAGTGTCCTGGTGGAGGTCGGAGTCCCTCCATTGAAGGTTAGGCATGCACAACTGCTCGCCAGTTACGTTGCATATGTTCTTAGTTCTCCTGCGCATCTGAATTACCGTCTCCTTTTCCCAATCACGGCAGTTCATCTCCCGCATTGTCAGCCAACATCAGGGCTAACGATTGTGGCTCGTGTCCACTCCCTTCTCTCTGAACTGGAGTCCTTCCCTGTACCACCTCCCATCCAGGTCCGTCCGCATACACCTCCATGGTGTACACATAGGCCGCAGATTCTTCTGGACCTTTCACTTGCCCCTAAGGCCTCTGTTGACCCTGCGGCTCTTGCTATGACTTCCTCTCGATTCTCGACATGTACCAGGGCCATGAAGGTGTTTACACTAACGGCTCGATGGCTGATGTTGACATAGGCTTTGTGTATGTTCTTGGAGGACATATTGAACAGCACTCCTTGCCAGATGGCTGCAGTGTTTTCACTGCAGAGCTGGTGGCCATATCTTGTGCTATTGAGCACATCCGCTCATGCCCTGGTGAGTCATTTCTCCTGCGTACTGACTCCTTGAGCAGCCTACAAGCTATCGGCCAGTGCTACCCTCGCCATCCTTTGGTAGCATATCAACCTGGCTATCCAGCTGGTTCCCTGTATTGTTTGCATTTTTGTTCTTTCTGACTGTTCTTTCATCCTTTTTGGCATTTAGGTCCGCACTTGAAGTTTGACCTCCACTTCTAAATTTTCTGTTTTTAGTATGAGCCATTTGGGGAAGAACTCCCTCCCTAGCATCTGCAGTATGGATTCGTCTCCCTCCCTCCCCCCCCTTCCTTCCCTTCTCCCTTCCTCACTGTAGGCCCCTTCCACCTTCCTGGGTCACCAACATGTGTAGCCAGTCCACATGGTGGGGCTCGTATGTACCCATCTGGCTGAGCCCCCTGACAACACAGGGACCACAGTACTGATACCCGAGCTGTTCCCTCACCATGTATGCCAAGGAGTGGTTGCTTATCTTCTTAGAGTATTGGAACTCCCAGTAATGGCCGCCATGTCAGGCGGCCCTTTCTGTGGCTGGGTAGCGCCCATGGGTGGAGCCCCTGATCAGAGTGGGTGGTATCAAGGCAGATGCTTGGCGCATGAAGCACATCAGTCTGCAAAAATCTGGCTGCTCTCAAACAGCTGTTTCTTCGAATGGTGAAGGACCATTGAATGCTGCTTCGTATGACCTGGCAACTTCCCCTTCTCTGGCTACACCATGGGAGGAAGGCCAGGCTTACCGTCTTGGGATGAAACACTTTCCATGCTACCTCATCTGTACCAGGACAGATGGGGACACACACACCGCCACAAAGAAATTGTTTTTTGTGGAGAATATCGAGTACAAGTTTGGTGAAGTGGAGTCTCATATTAAGATGCGGTCGGTCTCCCTGTCAATCAAAGCTTCTTCTGCTGACCAGTCTGCTGCTCTTCATGCTTGTGATCATCTTGGCAATGCCCCAGTGTCTATTACTCCTCACCAATCTCTGAATATGGTCCAGGGAGTGAACTTTCATAGTGACCTCAGCCTGAAAACTGAAGAGGAACTCCGGGCTAATCTGGAGTGACGCGGCATTCCTTTTGTTTGACATTTGCAGAAGGGTTGCCAAGATAACCACACTGATATTGGTGCCTTCATTCTGGCTTTTGACGTGGATACCCACCCAGAGAAGGACAAGGTTATGTGCTAGAGATGTGACGTAAAGCAGTACATCACACCATGCATGAGGTACTTTCGGTTGTTTTGTGTCTTCCCGCTATACCGCTGACCCTCCTTGTGGTGACTGTGGACATTGACTCCATGAGGGAATCCCTTGTGTTCTACCACCCGGGACTCCATGAGGCAATCCCTTGCCCTTTTGTTCTACCACCCGTATGTGTCACTTGTCATGACCACCACTCCTCTTGCTCGTGGGATTGCCCAACTTACTAGAGAGAGAAAAAGATCCAAGAGTACAAATCTCTGGATCGTCTGTCTTATGCTGAGGCTTGCCAGAAGTATGAGAGACTCCACCCAGTGTCACTATCTTCAACTTCTGCCTCTGTTACATTCTTTCCACCTCCCACCGCTTCCATATCGCAGCCCCCTCCCCTCTCCCCTCCCACTCTCCCCCCACCCCTCACCCCCTCCCCTTCCCCTCTCCTCACACCACTCACCTTCTCCCCTCCCCTCTCCCCCATCTCCCCTCCCACTCTCCCCTGCCCCTCTGCCCTACTCCTCCTACTCTCTCCTTCCTCAACTCCCTATCTCCCCCTCCCAGCTCCTCTCTCTCCTCGCCCTCGAACTCTTCCCTTCCTCTCGCCCTCCTCCCTCCGTCACCCTTTCTCTCCTCCAACTCACCCTCTCCCCTCCGTCTCCCTTTCTCCCCTCCCTTTCACCCCTCCCTTTCTCCCCTCCCATTTCCCCTCCCTTTCTCCCCTCCCTTACTCCCCTCCATTTCTCCCCTCCCTTACTCCCCTCCATTTCTCCCCTACCATTCTCCCCTCCCTTTCTCCCCTCCCTCAGATCCCTTTCGCCCCTCCCTTTCTCACCTCCCTTCCTCCCCTCTCTCCCCTCCCTTCCTCCCCTCTCCCCCCTCCCTTTCTCCCCTCCCTCCCCTCCCTTTCTCCCCTCCCCACTCCACTCGCCCTTTCTCCCTCTCCCCCTCTCCCCCTCTCCCCCTCTCCCCCTCGCCTTCTCGCCACGCCCTCTCGCCACGCCCTCTCCCCTCGCCCTCTCCCCTCGCCCTCTCCCCACGCCCTCTCACCTCGCCCTCTCCCCTCTCACCTCGCCCTCTCCCCTCGCCATCACCCTCTCCCCTCGCCATCACCCTCTCCCCTCGCCATCACCCTCACCCCTCGCCATCACCCTCTCCCCTCGCCATCACCCTCTCCCCTCGCCCTCCCCCTCGCCCTCCCCCCTCACCCTCCCCCTTCGCCCTCCCCACTCGCCCTCTCCCCTCGACCTCCCCCCTCGCCCTCCCACTCGCCCTCCCCCCTCGCCCTCCCGTTTCGGCCTCCCCACTCGCCTTCCCCCCTCGCCCTCCCGACTCGCCCTCCCGACTCGCCCTCCCGACTCGCTCTCCCCCCTCGCCCCCACCCTCTCCCCTCGCCCACGCCCTCCGCCCTCGCCCTCCCCCCTCGCCCTCGCCCTCCCCCCTCGCCCTCGCCCTCTCCCCTCGCCCTCTCCCCTCGCCCTCTCCCCTCGTCCTCTCCCCTCTCCCCTCGCTCTTGCCCTCTCCCCCTCCCCTCACCCTACCCCTCGCCCTCTCCCCTCGCCCCCTCCCCTCGCCCCTCGCCACACCATGCGCGCCCTCCGTCTCGCCCTCCGTCACGCCCTCTCGCCCTCCGTCACGCCCTCTCGCCCTCCGTCACGCCCTCTCTTCCTCCGTCACGCCCTCTCGCCCTCCGTCACGCCCTCCCGCCCTCCGTCTCGCCCTCTCGCCCTCAGCCTCGCCCTCTCGCCCTCCGTCTCGCCCTCTCGCCCTCGGTCTCGCCCTCTCGCCCTTCGTCTCGCCCTCCGCCTCCCCCTCTCGCCCTCCGCCCCGCCCTCTCACCCTCCCCCTCGCCATCTAACCCTCCGCCTCGCCATCTCGCCCTCCGCCTCGTCTCTCGCCCTCCACCTCGTCTCTCGCCCTCCGCCTCGCCCTCTCCCCTGCCCACTGCCTCGCCCTCTCCCCCGCCCTCCGCCTCGCCCTCTCGCCCTCCACCTTGCGCTCTTGCCCTCCGCCTCACCCTCTCGCCCTCCGTCTCGCCCTCTCCCCCGCCCTCCGTCTCGCCCTCTCCCCCGCCCTCCGTCTCACCCTCTCCCCCGCCCTCCGTCTCGCCCTCTCCCCCGCCCTCCGCCTCGCCCTCTCCCCCGCCCTCCGCCTCGCCCTCTCCCCCGCCCTCCGCCTCGCCCTCTCCCCGCCCTCCGCCTCGCCCTCTCCCCCGCCCTCCGCCTCGCCCTTTCCCCCGCCCTCCGCCTCGCCCTCTCCCCCGCCCTCCGCCTCGCCCTCTCCCCCGCCCTCCGCCTCGCCCTCTCCCCCGCCCACCGCCTCGCCCTCTGCCCCGCCCTCCGCATCGCCCTCTGCCTCGCCCTCCGCATCGCCCTCCGCCTCGCCCTCTGCCACGCCCTCCGCCTCGCCCTCTGCCCCGCCCTCCGCCTCGCCCTCTCCCTCGCCCTCCGCCCAGCCCTCCGCCCCGCCCTCCATCCCGCCCTCCCCCCCCCTCCGTCCCGCCCTCTCCACCCCTCCGTCCCGCCCTCTCCCCCGCCCTTCGTCCCGCCCTCTCCCACGCCCTCCGTCTTGCTCTCTCGCCCTCCGTCTCACTCTCTCGCCCTCCGTCTCTCCCTCTCGCCCTCCGTCTCCCTTTCTCCTCTCCCTCTCGCCCTCGCCCCCTCCCCTGCCCCCACCCCCACCCCTCCCCCGCCCCCCGCCTCGCCCGCCACCGCCCCCGCTCGCCGCCTCGCCCTCTCCCCCTCCCCTGCCCCCTCCCCTGCCCCCCGTCTCGCCCTCCCCCGCCCTCCGCCTCACCCTCCCCCGCCCTCCCTCGCCCTCCGCCACGCCCTCTCCCCCGCCCTCCGCCTCGCCCTCTCTCCCGCCCTCCGCCTCGCCCTCTCCCTCGCCCTCCGCCTCGCCCTCTCTCCCGCCCTCCGCCTCGCCCTCTCCCCCGACCTTCGCCTCGCCCTCTCACCCGCCCTCCGCCTCGCCCTCTCCCCCGCCCTCCGCCTCGCCCTCTCCCCCGCCCTCCAGTTCGCCCACTCCCCCGCCCCCCGCCACGCCCCACGCCTCGCCCTCCCCCCTCCCCCCGCCCCCCGCCTCGCCCTCTCCCCCGCCCCCCGCCTCGCCCTCTCCCCCGCCCACCGCCTCGCCCTCTCCCCCGCCATCCGCCCCGCCCTCTCCCCCGCCATCCGCCCCGCCCTCTTCCCCGCCCTCCATCCGCCCCGCCCTCTTCCCCGCCCTCCATCCTGCCCTCTCCCCCCCTCCGTCCCACCCTCTCCCCCGCCCACCGTCCCGCCCTCTCCCACGCCCTCCGTCTCGCTCTCTCGCCCTCTGTCTCTCCCTCTCGCCCTCCCTCTCTCCCTCTCGCCCTCCGTCTCCCTTTCTCCCCTCCCTCTCGCCCTCGCCCCCTCCCCTGCCCCCGCCCCCTTCCTCGCCCCCTCCCCCGCCCCCCGCCTTGCCCTCCCCCGCCCCCGCCCTCTGCCTCGCCCTCTCCCCCTCCCCCTCCCCTGCCCCCTCCCCCGCCCCCTTTCCCCGCCCCCCGCCTCGCCCTCACCCGCCCTCCGCCTCGCCCTCTCCCCCGCCCTCCGCCTCGCCCTCTCCACCGCCCTCCGCCTCGCCCTCTCCACCGCCCTCCGCCTCGCCCTCTCCCCCGCCCTCCGCCTCGCCCTCTCCACCGCCCTCCGCCTCGCCCTCTCCCCCGCCCCCCGCCTCGCCCTCTCCCCCGCCCCCCGCCTCGCCCTCTCCCCCGCCCTCCGCCTCGCCCTCTCCCCCGCCCTCCGCCTCGCCCTCCCCCCCGCCCTCCGCCTCGCCCTCCCCCCCGCCCTCCGCCTCGCCCTCCCCCCCGCCCTCCGCCTCGCCCTCCCCCCCGCCCTCCGCCTCGCCCTCTCCCCCGCCCTCCGCCTCGCCCTCTCCCCCGCCCTCCGCCTCGCCCTCTCCCCCGCCCTCCGCCTCGCCCTCTCCCCCGCCCTCCGCCTCGCCCTCTCCCCCGCCCTCCGCCTCGCCCTCTCCCCCGCCCTCCGCCTCGCCCTCTCCCCCGCCCTCTCCCCGGCCCTCTCCCCCGCCCTCTCCCACGCCCTCTCCCACGCCCTCCCCCTCGCCCTCTCCCCCGCCCTCCCCCTCGCCCTCTCCCCCGCCCTCCGCCTCGCCCTCTCCCCCGCCCTCCGCCTCGCCCTCTCCCCCGCCCTCCGCCTCGCCCTCTCCCCCGCCCTCCGCCTCGCCCTCTCCCCCGCCCTCCGCCTCGCCCTCTCCCCCGCCCTCCGCCTCGCCCTCTCCCCTGCCCTCCGCCTCGCTCTCTCCCCCGCCCTCTCCCCCTCCCCCGCCCTCTCCCCCTCCCCCGCCCTCTCCCCCCCCTCCGCCTCGCCCTCTCCCCCGCCCTCTCCCCCGCCCTCCGCCTCGCCCTCTCCCCCGCCCTCTCCCCCGCCCCCTCCCCTGCCCCCTCCCCTGCCCTCTGTCCCCCCCTCTCCCCCGCCCTCTTTCCCGCCCTCTCCCCTGCCCTCTGTCCCGCCCTCTCCCCCGCCCTCTCCCACGCCCTCCCCCCCCGCCCTCCCCCCGCCCTCCCCCCGCCCTCCCCCCGCCCTCCCCCCGCCCTCCCCCCGCCCTCCCCCTCGCCCTCCCCCACGCCCTCCCCCTCGCCCTCTCCGCCGCCCTCCCCCTCGTCCTCTCCCCCGCCCTCCGCCTCGCCCTCTCCCCCGCCCTCCGCCTCGCCCTCCGTCTCGCCCTCTCCCCCGCCCTCCGCCTCGCCCTCCGCCTCGCCCTCCGCCTCGCCCTCCGCCTCGCCCTCCGCCTCGCCCTCCGCCTCTCCCTCCGCCCCGCCCTGCGCCCCGCCCTGCGCCCCGCCCTGCGCCCCGCCCTGCGCCCCGCCCTGCGCCCCGCCCTGCGCCCCGCCCTCTGCCCCGCCCTCCGCCCCGTCCTCCGCCCCGCCCTCTCCCCCGCCCTCCGTCCCGCCCACCGTCCCGCCCTCTCCCCCGCCCTCCGTCCCGCCCTCTGCCACACCCTCCGTCTCGCTCTCTCGCCCTCCGTCTCTCCCTCTTGCTCTTCGTCCCGCCGTCTGCCACGCTCTCTCGCCCTCCGTCTCTCCCTCTCGCCCTCTCGCCCTCCGTCTCCCTTTCTCCCCTCCCCCTCGCCCTCGCTCCCTCCCCCTTCCATCCCCTCCCCCATCCTCCCCCTTGTCCGCTCCCACTCCCTCTCTCCGCCCCCACTCCCCCTCTCCGCCCCCACTCCCCCTCTCCGCCCCCACTCCCCCTCTCCGCCCCCACTCCCCCTCTCCGCCCCCACTCCCCCTCTCCGCCCCCACTCCCCCTCTCTGCCCCCACTCCCCCTCTCCGCCCCCACTCCCCCTCTCCACCCCCACTCCCCGTCTCCACCCCAACTCCCTCTCTCCGCCACCACTCCCTCTCTCCGCCCCCACTCCCTCTCTCCGCCACCACTCCCTCTCTCCGCCCCCACTCCCTCTCTCCGCCCCCACTCCCTCTCTCCGCCCCCACTCCCTCTCTCCGCCCCCACTCCCTCTCTCCGCCCCCACTCCCTCTCTCCGCCCCCACTCCCTCTCTTTGCTCCCACTCCCTCTCTCTGCTCCCTCTCAACCTTTCCTCTCCCGTCACCCTCTACCCTCCCCTTCTTCACTCCTCCTCTCCCCTCCCCCCTCTCCCTCTCACCTCATTCTCTACCCTTCCCCTCTGCCCTCTGACCTCTTCCATCTCCATCCCCCTCCCCCTCCCCCTCCCCCTGCAGTTCCTACGACCTTCCATCTGGGAGCCACTCCCCCCTCCCCAGATGATGAAGTGCCCTACTGCTTCAGGACATGCCAATAATGGGGCTCACCACTCTTGGTGCAGTTTCCATTGGTAGCATCTGCTGAGTGCTGGCTCCGAGGTGCCATCTGACGTGTCTCTGCATCAGCCATCTCCGTTGGCTTCCAGTTTTCTCCCTCCAAAACATAAGTTACACATTTTTGTCATTGACCCACAGTACGTCCCGATCTAGAACTTCATTTAGGCAACCGACTCCTTGATGTTTTAAGACAGTCCCTTTTCTTGGGTCTTATTTTTGATAAAAAGCTGACATGGCTGCCCCATATTCGCCACCTAAAGACTACATGCATGCTGAAGTTTAATGCTCTCCTCCTCCTGGTCCACACACATATTGGGGTGCAGACTGTACCACTCTTCTCAAGCTTTACCATGCTCTGGTCTTGTCCAGAGTAGATTATGGTAGTCAGATTTATGGTTCAACGGCTCTGCAACTACTTGACCCTGTTCATTATTGTGGAGTTTGTCTAGTCTATTGGTGCCTTTTGCAGTAGTCCCATCAACAGTCTCCTCACTGAAGCAAGGATCCCCCCTCTACAAATATGATGGAGCCAACTCGTGGTTTCTTACGCAATTGCCATTTGCCAATTCCCTGACCATCCCATGTACCCTGTCCATGTGAGGGATTGCTGGTTGGCATGCGTCTCACATCCCTCTGTCGGGATCTCCATCTCCATCCACTGGAATGCACCCATATATTTTCTTCCATACCCCCCCCCCCCCCCCCCCTTTGGATGCTGCCTAGACCGCAGATTAGGACTGACCTATTCTAGGGTCCTAAGGCCTCTGTCTTCTCTATGGTTTTCTGGCATCTTGTACGTGCCATCCTTCCAGAGTTCCAGGGGGCCACTATCTTCTACACTGCTGTTTCTAAGACAATCAATAAGGTGGGATATGCTTTCACGTCTCCTACTGGCTTAGATCACCATTTATTGCTGGAATCATATAGTGTGTTCACTGCAGAGCTTCTAGCCATTCACAGAGACCTCTATTTTGTTTCTCAGGTCTCCGTCCACAGTGTTGTAATTTCTCCCGACTCAATGAGCAGCCTGCAGGCTATCGACCAATGCTGTTCTCGTCACCCTTTGGCCTCTGCTATTCATGACCTTCTCTCTGCCTTTGGCAGTGCCACCTGCTCAGTTGTCTTTCTCTGGGTCCCAAGTCACATGGGCATGCCACCAGGGAATGAACTGGCTGACTATTTGGCTAGAGAAGTAGATACTTATGCCCCCCTCCACCTTTTCCCTTTCATGATTCCAGCTGCAGATCTAAGTCAGATCTCTTTGTCCAAAAGTGGAATGACATCTGGTGCACTACTGCTCATAGTAATAAACTCCGCGCAATCAAGGAGTCCACTGCAGTTTGGCAGTCTTCCTTGCACTGCTCTCGGAAGGAGTCCACTGTTTTATCCTGTCTACACATTGGTCATACCAGAATTCTGCGTAACAAATCACCCCCACGATGTGGTTGTGGAGCCAGACTGACGGTATCCTACATATTGATGGAATGTCCCCTTCTTTTGCCCCTTCATACTACGCATAGTCTTCCAGATTCCTTAATTTTAATATTAGAGATGATTCAAAGGTGGTTGAACTCGTCCTCAGTTTCCTCCGTGAAAGTGGTTTTTTTTTCAGATATACAGTTTTGCTTTACTCCTGGAGCAGGGGCAGGGTGGTTGTGGTTGGGACCTCTCTTCATTTCGTCTTGATCTGGGACCCCGTGACCACTTCTCCAGGGAAAAGCACCCTTTTTTTCCAATTTTTAGATTTGGTCTCATCTTTTATGCCTTTTACTGTGTGTGTTTTAACTTTATTATTTTATAATTTGCCTCCCCTGACTGGATCCATCCACTTTTAGTGGACTGACTTTCTCCTGTGAGTAACTTTAGAACTACCGGACTGATGACCTCGCTGTTTGACCCCATAAACCCTCTTAATCAGTCACTGTACTGGTCACTACACGAGGACCTTTGTGACGGTGATTACTTTCTGGTGATCTTGATGTTTCCTTTGTACTGCCAGACCGAACGATTACCACATTGGTCACTTCGCAGAGCCATCTGGTCTTTCTATGCTTCTGCTGTTACATTCATCACCTCTTTGTTGGATTGTATTGATGAAGTGTGCAAGATATCTCAGACATGATAATTCATATCGCTGGAACTTCTATTCCCCTGTCTACAGGTCCCTGCCACTGTCAGACATTGCAATAGCTACTCAGAATTGCCAATGAGCCATGCAACAATTCAAATGACATCCTTTGCAGACCAACTGTATCTCTTCTAAGCAACTTCATGCTAAAGCTTGCTGTCTAATCAAACACAATAAGAAGTAATGATGGGATCACTATGTCTCCTCCCTGAGGACATATGTCTCATCATCTCAGATGTGGGTTAAGCTCTTAGTGGTCATATGGACCACCAACAACCAATATCTCTTCCAGGTCTTGCCCTACTGGATGGTCTTTGTATCGATTCATTGGTTCTTGCAAAACAACTTGTGACCCTCTTTGTGAGAGAGTTGGTATCCTCTTCCTTACTGGCTACATTTACTGCAAAAGTGACAAGTTGAAGACATTCCCTTATGCTGGACTCTTTACCAAGCTGAATTCTGTAACAAACCCTTCACTGACCGGGATCTACTTCAGGATCTTGCCTCATCCCATGACACAAACCCAGGCCCTGATTCAATCCACAGTCAGATGAACCAATACCTGAATGTTCTCCAAAGGCAACATCACCTCAGGGTCTTCAACCGTATTTATATCCAAGGTGCCTCCCTTCTCAATACCTCCCTGCGGGTCTGGGAGTTACAATAGGCCCGAGGTATCCCTGCCTGTCGTAAGAGGCGACTAAAAGGAGTCTCACACGTTTTGGCCTTTATGTGAGGGTCCCCTGTAAGGTTTGACCTACATTTTTCAAAATTTTCCTGAAGAGCGAGCCAATTGGGAAGGGCGCCTTACATGGTGCATCGTGTCCATTGTGCATTGAGATCTTTAGCCCACTTTCTCGTCATCGCATTGCAGTCCAGCCCATTCTCCATCTCTTGGGCAAGAACACCTCCTGGGTGCGTTTTTCACTACGCCTATGCAGTGTCACTTTCTGTGGCAACGATGACCATGGACTTCTTTGCAACTCATATCCAGCATGGTAGCCAGTCCGTTGCGGTGGGGCCGCCATGTACCCGGTTGGTTGTAGCCCCCTGACAACACAGGGATCGTCCTGCTGATGCCTGCACAGTTAACTCCCCACGTATGCCAAGGAGTAGATGGCCGTCACCCTGGGGCGTGGGGACTCCCGGCAATGGCCATCCTGCTAGGTGGCCTTTGCTGCGGCTGAGTGGTGCCTGTGGGGAGGGCCCCTGGTCGGATTGTGTGGCATCAGGGCAAATGAAATGCCATGAGGCATAGTACGTCATCTCTTGCTGGTGGTCCGCCGCCTGCAGTCTCTAAGCAGGCAAAGTCTAACTTCAATGCCAAGAAATATGACCCCAAGTCGTTCCCCTCCCTGGCCACACCATGGGAGGAATGCCAGGCTAAGGATGGCAGTGAAGCTTATTTGTCCCGTTTCCTCGTATGTACAAGAATGGGGAATCTTTCATGTCCATGAAGCCTCAGTTTTTTGTGTAGCATTTGGAGGACAAGTTTGGGGAGGTGGAGGGCTTGTCCAAAATGCGCTCTGGATCAGTTTTGATAAAAACAGCATCCTCTACCCAGTCACGGGCATTACTCGCTTGTGGCATGTTGGGGGATGTTTCTGTTACCATCATGCAGGGATCTTCTTTTGCATTCTGACGACGTGCTGCACGCCAATTTAGAGCGAAGAGGTGTTCATTTTGTCCAACGTGTCCTTTGGGGTCCAAGGGATAACCAGTTTGCCACCAGTGCCTTCATCTTGGCCTTTGAGGGTGACACATTGCCCGAGGATGTCAAGGTGATGGTCTACCGCTGTGACGTCAAGCCATATATCACTCCCCCATTGTGGTGCTTCAAGTGCTGGAAGTTTGGCCATCTGTCTTTCCACTGTACTTCCAGCCCCACGTGTCGAGATTGTGGATGTCCATCGCATCCCAATACTCCATGTGCCCCACCTCCCATTTGTGTCAACTGCGGAGAGCATCATTCACCTTGCTCGCCAGACTGCAGGATTTTACAGAAAGAGAGGAAAATCATGGAATATAAGACTCTGGACCGACTGACCTACACTGAGGCTAAGAGGAAATTTGAACGCCTACATCCTGTGGCTATGAGCTCCTCATATGCCGCCGCTACGAGACAAGTTGTCACCCCATCAGTTCCTTAAATTCCTGTTGCCTCTCAGAAGCAGGGACTACAGCTGCCCCCTTGATGGTGGGGCACACTTCCCTCTCTGTTGCTTCCGCACCACTTACTTTGGGAGCAACACTCCTCCCCCCCCCCCCCCCCCCAAAATCATTGGGGATTTCAGTCCTCACTTCTGAGACAGAGAAGCGTAAGGCTTCGACTCCTCTCGCTAGGATGGGGTCACTTGGGTCACTCACTTCCCAGGTTTCTGCTAGTGGGAAAGATGACACCTGCCGTTGACTGAAGAGCCCAAAAGCAGCTGTTCGTAGGGCTTCACACTCATCCTCAGTCCCTGAGACTGATTCAGTCATATCCTCCCAGCCAGAGAAATCCAAGTAACAGCGCAAGAAATCAAAAAAGAAGACCCCCAGGACCAAGGAACTTACAGTGGCACCCACACCACTGCTACCTACAAGCTCTGCGTCTGTGGATGGGGTGGAGCTTCTGGCATCCGCTGAGGACCTGGATCTCGCCAGACCCTCAGACACAATGGATATAGACTCTTCAGGCAAAAAGTTGGTGGCAGCAGGTGACCTGACATCACCGTTGAGTCTCCCCCACATGGTAACATCGATGTGATGGTTGAGCAGGTGACTACCACAATCGTTTCTGTGGCAGAAAACAGGAATCCTTGGTCTTTAGGGTGCCCCCACTGAAAGACACTTAGTGGTTGCCGGAAGTCACTGAGGCAATTAAGGAGCATCGGTGAGCTCTACAGCAACATAAGCAGCACCTTCCCTTGAGCATCTGATAGCCTTTAAGCGGCTCTGTGCCCCTGTACACCAGCTTATAAAACAATGGAAACTGGAGTGTTGGGAGAGGTACATGTCGACTATTGGGTGCCATTCGTTACCTTCCCAAGTCTGGACAAAGATCAGACATCTTTTTAGGTACCAGACCCCAACAGGTATCCCTGGTGTTAACATCAATGGCATGCTATGTTCTGACGCAAATGCGATTGCGCATGGTGGATGGAAAGGAAAGTCCTCTCGTTCACTACATGCCACAGTGAACCCTATAAGGCCCCATTTATGAAGTGGGAGCTCCTCAGCGCACATGCACATTGCCCCGACACAGCTCGTGGGCCAGATCGGATCCACAGTCAGATGATTAAACACCTCTTGTCTGACTACAAGCGCCATCTCCTTGTCATCTTCAACCAGATTTGGTGTGGCAATGTCTTTACATTGCAATGGCAGGAGAGCAGCATCCTACCGGTGCTCAAATCCTTTAAAAACCCACTTGAAGGGGATAGCTATGGGTCCATCAGCCTCACCAACATTGTTTGTAAGCTGCTGGAATGTATGGTGTGTCGGCAGTTGGGTTGGGTCCTGGAGTCACGTGGCCTACTGGCTTCATGTCAGAGGTGGCTTCCGCCAGGGGCGCTCTACCACTGATAATCTTGTGTCCCTCGAGTCTGCTACCCAAACAGCCTATTCCAGACGCCAACACCTTGTTGCCATCTTTTTTTATCTACGAAACGCGTATGACACCACCTGGCAACATCATATCCTTGCCACATTATATGGGTGGGGTCTCCAAGGACCGCTCCCGATTTTTGTCCAGAATTTCCTGTCGATCCGTGCTTTCCATGTCCAATCCCACAGTTCCCCCCATATCAGGGAGAATGGGGTCCCGCAGGGCTCTGTAATGAATGTACCGCTATTTTTAGTGGCCAACAGCGGTCTAGCAGCAGCTGTAGGGCCATCTGTCTCACCCTCTCTGTATGCAGACAACGTCTGCATTTTGTACTGATTCACCAGTACTGGTGTTGCGGAGCAGTGCCTACAGGGAGTCATCCACAAAGCGCATCATGGGCTCTCGCCAATGGCTTCCAGTTTTCGGCCGCAAAGTCGTGTTTCACGCACTTCTGTCAGCCTCGCACCATTCATCCAGAACCAGAACTTTACTTTCATGATGATCCACTCACTATAGTGGAGACATATCAATTCTTAGGACTGGTTTTCGACTCCCGATTGACTTGGCTACCTCACCTTCATGAGCTTAAGCGGAAGTGCTGGCAGCACCTCAATGCCCTCCGCTGCCTGAGCAACACCAACTGGGGTGCAGATCGCTCCACTCTGCTGCAGCTTTACAAAGCCCTTGTTCAATCCCGCCTTGACTATGGTAGTCTGGTTTATGGTTTGGCGACGCCCTCAATGTTATGTGTACTCGACCCAGTGCACCATTGTGTCATTCGCCTAGCGATGGGGAGCTTTTAGAACAAGTCCAGTGAGCAGGGTCCTGGTTGAGGCTAAAGTCCCTCCATTGTGGATCTGATGTGCTCAACTGCTCACCAGTTACATTGCACACATTCTTAGTTCTCCTGAGCATCTAAATTACTGTCTCCTTTTTCCACCTGCAGCAGTTCATCTCCCAGGTCAGAGCTAACGATTGCAGTTCGCGTGTGATCCCTTTTGTCTGAACTGGAGTCCTTCCCTTTACCATCTCCCATGCAGGTCCATCCGCATACACCTCCATGGTGTACACCTAGGCTGCAGATTCGTCTGGACCTTTCACATGACCTTAAGGACTCAGTTACTCCTGCCGCTCTCTGCTGTCACTTCCTGTCGATTCTTGACATGTTCCTGGGCTCTGAAGTGGTTTACACTGATGGCTCGATGGCTGATGCCCGTGTTGGCTTTGCGTACATTCACTGAGGCTATTTTGTGCAGCATTCCTTGCCCAATGTCTGCAATGTATTCATTAAGGAGACTACGAATGTGTGGAAGACTTGCATGCAGGCCTCTCTCAGGGAATCGGTTGTCCTCTGCCGTCTCCGCATTGGCCACTCTTGGGCGACCCATGGTTACCTCCTGCGCCGTGCAGACCCGCCTGAGTGTTGGTGCGGTACCCCGGTTGACAATGGCCCATATTCTGGTGCATTGTCCCACTTTGACTGCCCTGCGACCAAATCTTAGGTTGCCGGACTCGTTGCCGCTAATTTTATGCTTCATTGGTTGATTTAGTTTTACGTTTTATTCGTGAGGGTTGGTTTTATCATTTGATCTAAGTTTTAGCACATGTCCTTCACACCTCTGTGTTCTCCACCCTAGTGCTTCTAGGGTGGAGGTTTTAATGTGTTTGAGTGGCTGGCTTCTCCTTTTTTATTCTCATGGTCAGCCCGCCATGGTGATCTGCTTTGTTGTTTTAATCTCTTCATCCCATTTCTTGCGTTTCTGTGGTTTTCTTGTCCCCTTTTGCCCATTTACATGTCGCCCTTCATTGTTCTTGTGATTTTTTTCTTTCATTCCGTTTTGCGTTGTCAGTCTCGTTTGTATTATTCTCACACTTGTGGCATTGTTTTATTCGGAACAAGGGTCAGATGACCTCGTAGTTTGGTCCCTTACCCCCTCTTAATCCAACCAATCAACCTTCTCAATGGCAAGATAGGATAGTTGTCCCAATCCTTAAGCCAGGCAAGAACCCAATGTCTCTCGACATTTGCTGGGTGATTAGTCTGACCAACTCACTCTGTAAGCAGCTTGGAAGGTTGGTTGCCCGCAGATTATGTTGGTCCTCAAATCTCGTGGCCTTTTGCCTCTCCATTAGTGTGGTTTTCAGCAGGGATGACCACAACCAACCATCTGTTTAGGTTGGAAGCAACAATGAGTCAGGCATTTTTCTAAATGCCAGCACATTGTCACAGTCCTTTTTGACCTGAGTAAGGCATGTGACACCTCTTGGCATCATCACAATTTATTCGCTGTCCATGACAGTGGTGTTAGAGGCCATATACCGATTTTTATTTGTGAGGCTTTGTCCCACTGTCGGCACTTCATTCAGCTCCCCACGGGTCCAAGAGAATGGCATCCCACAGGACTCTGTATGAATGACTTCTGTTGGGCCACTGGTCACCTCTGTGTTGTATGTTGATGATTTTTGCATTTGATGCTGCTCCCTTACGTAGCCGCTTCTGAATGCTATCTCGAAGGTGCCACCCTGTAGGCCTCTGCATGTGCTCTTTTCCATGGTTTCCATTTTGCCCATACAAAAATGTGGGCCCTGCATTTCTGCTGCTGTACCATGGTCCATCCTGACCCTGAACTCTATTTAGGTACTCAGCACTTGGAAGTTGAAGCACAGTCCGTTTCTTGGGCGTTGTTTTCAGTAAAAAGCTTACCTGGCTGTCCATATTTGTCGCCTGAAGACTAGCTGCATGTGCAACCTTAAAGGGGTCTGCTTTCTTGCCCAAACATCTTGCAGCAAGGTTCATGTTACTCTTATCTGTATTTACTGGCTCATGATTTTGTCCCGAGTGAACTATGGTTGCCAGACATGTAGCTCAGCAGCTCCTTCAGCATTGTGCATCTGATGACTAGTGCCTTCTGGACTAGTCCCATAGGCATTCTCCTTGTTGAGGTGGGGCTGTTTCCTCTTCAGATTCAATGGTACCAGCTCTTGGCCGCCTATGCAATCACCATTTAACAACTTCCTGATCAACTTTTATATCCCATTCTCTTTGCCTATGAAGGGTGTCCTCGTCCTGCTACCCATCTTTGAATGGGATTAAAAGTTGGAATGCGCTTCACTTTCATCTGCCAAGATCTCCATCTCCTCTCCCTGGACTATGCTCCACATGTTTTCCCGTGAATTCCTGTATGTCAGGCTATGGATTAGGACTGATCTCTTCCAAGGTCCTAAAGTCTCAGTTATCCTCATGAGTTTTTGGTGTCTGTTACGTTAGGTTCTTCAGGAGTTACAGGATGCTACCAGTCTTTTACAATGATGCTCTAAAACTGTAGATCAGGTGGGGTTGCTTTTACTTCTCCTGGTGATATGGAGAATTTTTCCCTGTAGTATGTTTGTGGCAAAACTGACAGCACATTTTATTAAAAGAGCTCCCTTGACTGCGTTTTAATGTGTACAGACTCAATGAGCAATCTCCAGGTTGTCAATTGATGCTATTCATGCCATCCTTTGGTCTTCGCTATTCATGATCTGCTAGCTGACTTTTGTCATGCTGCCTCTTCAGTTGACTTTCTCTGGGTCCCAAGTCATGTGGATATTCTGAGGAATGAACTGGTCAACTATTTGGCTACAGGAGCACTTACTCTCTCCCCACTTGCTTTACTGATCCCATGTGGGAATTTGCAGGTGCATTTGAGATCTCTGCTCACTTGGAACTGGTGGGCTGTTGCCCCATGTAGTAAACTCTGCACAGTCAAGGAACCTACTGCAACGTGGTGCTCTTCCTTCTATTTCTCCTAGAGTAAATCCACAGTCCTATGTTGTCTCCACATTGATCATATCATGTTAACCATTGTTTTGTGTAATGAGTAACCCCCACATTGTACTTGTGGAGCCTTACTGAAAGTAGCTCGTGTTTTCGTGGAATGCCCCCCCCCCCCCCCATTTTTCCCCCACTGTGCTAAGTATAGACTTCCGGACTTATTGCCTCTAATATCGGGGGACGATTCATGGATGGATGATCTGGTTCTCAGTTTTCTCTGTGAAAGTAGTTTTTATTCTTAGGTATAAGGTTTTAATCTACCCCTGGAGCAGGGAAGGGGAGGGCTGGATGGGAATGGCGCATCTCCCGCTGCTGTACACTAGGTGTGCGGGTTCCCCGACCCTAACCCCTATACCAGGCTACTCTTTCAACCTCTTTCGCTCGTTTTAATTGATTTTAGATTTAATTTGTCTCCTTCCTGGCACACCCTGTTTTCCATTCTAGGTGTCTCACTCTGTTGAGTGGTGGGTGCTCTTGACTGTAGTGGGTCAGGGGTGGGACAGCTGTGGGTGGGACATTTATTGTCACTTGCAGAACCCTGTGTTTGTCCATCTGCTGACTGCCCTATTTCTTTCATCTTGCTTTTGTTCTTGACAGTACAAAAGATATACATTAAGTTTTTAGCCTTCTTGCTTTTACTGTTATGAACCTCCTGACTAGCAGGAAACATTCTCTGTGGACGTCTCTCAGACTGAGAGACTGATGGTCTTGTTGCTTGGTCCCTTGCATCCTCCCCCTGTCCCAGTCAACCAACCAGCCAAATGTGGTCTTATTCTGCATGTACATGAGTTGCCTGAAATGTGTAGAGAAATTCCTGCCAGTCTCCCCAGTGTAACACACTTGTACTCATTACACAATATCTCGTACTGTAACTTAAGTTTTAAAATTGTATTGTTATTGTGCTATATGACCACTCCATTTGTGTTATTGTAAGATAGTTACTTTTTTTACCATCTCTGCTGATGACTACAATGGACTGAAACTATGATCCTGCAAAATTATTAATTGCAATTGAGACTGTATAAAAGTAAAAATTGTGATGTTGAAGTGTAGTTTTTTGATAGTATTTTTATTGACAGACTAACTGGTACCTTTCAGTACAACCATCCCACTACTGATATGCTGTGAAAACTTCCAGTTATATTGGCAAATAATGCATGATATTCCAGTAGGAGAAACAGTGTTTGTTATAGGAAACACTGTGGAATCCATTTCTTCCAGCCCATTCTATAGCGGTCTTTTCATTGACCCCTGTTTCTAAATGATTTCCACGTTCTACCAACATTTTGCACTACTTATCTACCTATTTCCAAAACAGGTATTCATCTAGTATCTGCCAAATGAACCATGACAACAGTTATTCAGTGGACATATAAGAATCAATTTTCTAAGCCCCTTCCGTCATCCATAGTTACTTTGTAGAGGTAGGAAATCCCTCAAAAAGATACAATTTTATGAAATTTATTAGCAGCCCAGATTCAAATATTTACAGCTTCTGGTTCGCTAATAAATTTAATAAAATTGTAACAGATTTGTGGATTTCCTTGCTCTATGAGACAAATTGTGCTATTGTGGATGGACTGCAACTTGCCACTGTATGGAAATGCATCAAGATATCACTGTTTTAAGTTTTCTGCCATTTTCCGAAATCACTTGAGATAAATGTTGGGATGATTTGTTTGGAAATAAAAACGCAATCAGTTCAATCCACAATATTTGTCCAACAGTGATAACAGTGATAATACTCTTTTTAGAATGGGTACATATTTAATAATGCCGAATAAACCCTTCTCCTATTTTTCCTCCTCCTGTTGTAGAGTCAAAGAATAGGCCCTTTAAAATGATTGTGTTAGTGTGAAGAAAATTCTTGTAATGTTTTTTGTTTTCGTATGCTCTTTTTACAAGAGTCTCTTAAATGCTTGTGGGGTATTAAGAGGGAAAAGAATCTTTCTGGTGTTTTCCATAACAAGAATTTATATTACCTTGTAGCAGTATTCCATTTAGATACACAATGCTGTATTCATAATATTTACACAAATACTATCAGTTTTTAATGTGCTTCAAAAGGATCATTTTTTCCAGTCATGAATCTTGATCTGAAGGCTGCTCCTCGTTCGAATGGTGTATTGAAACAAGTATTCCAGCTGAAGACAGCTCAGAAAGATGGGTAGGCCAATCTTATGACTTTCCTTTTTCCATGTATTATGTTTCATGACTCTATATGTAAATATAAATGAAGATTTGGAAAATTATACTTCTTCTCTGGTCATGACTGCAATTTAATGTCAGCTCAGCTGAAATATTTTTTATTACATTCATTCTGTAATTATATTAATAATGCTAAATTTTTATTGTTAAAATTTATAATTACACTCTAAAATGATAATATAAGGTAACAGATAGTTTGCTACTCATTGTGAAGGTGACATATTGAGCTGCAGACATCCACAGCGAAAGGACTGTTGCACATTTAGCTTTCAGCCAAAGCCTTCTTCAGTAAAGGAAACACACACACACACACACACACACACACACACACACACACACACACTTGACCACCATCTCTAGTAACTCAGACCGGAAAGCATGAGGTGTGCTTTCTTGTGTGAATGCATGTGTGTGTGTTTCCTTTTCTGAAGAAGGCTTTAGCTGAAAGCTAAATGTATAACTGTCTTTTCATTGTGCCTATCTGCAACTCAACATGTCGTCTTTATGGTGAGTAGAAGTCTATGTTTTTCCTTTTTTGTTGATATTCCAACCCAGAGTTCTATTGTTTGAAATGATAAATTTAAGACAAGAATCTTTTCTGGCATTTGGCAGCAAATAAATGTTTTTAACATTTTGCTTGCAGTGCCCGTCTCATAACCAGGTAAGCGTCTTGGCTTCTTATCAATGTGTTGTATGTGGTGACCACCACTGAATTCTTGGGTTAATGGTTGGTAAATGCCTCACTTAACAGATACATAAGTGATCAGAGAATGCAGGCTTTCATTTCCGGTATTTGCATCCTTGCTGAATTTTTCTTTATGGACATTAGCCCGTGGTCTGTGATTTATTTGTGTGCTAACATTGTGTCTCCTAATTCTGAAGACACCATCAGAGGCTATTAAGACCCTGATAACAGTTTCCAACATAAACGAGCTCAGAAAGCCAAGCTGTTTAAAGGTGCCCATGCAACAGTCAGGTCATGACATAAGTAGACCATTGCCTCAGATAGCAGAGTTGTGCTGACATGTGTTATGGATCTTGTAATGGGAGAGAGTTGACACTGTTTCCTTTATTTACCACCAAGGCTCTCAGTTTGTCTATTTCAATCCTTCTTATTTTCTGTTAAAGTTGTTTGTACTTTTGAATATCTGTGGCCACTCTGTGCATCGTAGCATAGTAATGACAGGATCTTGAAAAAACTGTAATATCAGAGAGTCATGCAGTTGTATGGTTCTGGTGCATGATCTGCTACTGCCAATTTATCTGTGTTTCCCAGATGACAGTTGCCCTTGTGTTCCTTAAGCCCAGTGTTGAAACTTCTTTTTATAGTTTGTATGTGCACTGACTACATTTGCTACAGACTTTATGTGCTTCTGCTTTGGCAAGCATCAGATGTCGATCCATTGCAGTATGCAAATATTCATGGCACTTTCTTATTACTTTAAGGTACACGGGGGATTCTAACGGTTTCGGAGACAAGAGAAGCGGTGCAAAGCTGGATTGCGAACTTCATGCTCCTCTTACTACAGTTGACTTACTTGAAACTTTTAGCCGATCCTCTTCTCTGGATATGCGGCTGTGTCGATGTCCACAACTTCTTCTCCGAAGAAATAATGCTGGTTAGAGGAACTAATGAATACTCTCTCTCTCTCTCTCTCTCTCTCTCTCTCTCTCTCTCTCTCTCTCTCTCTCTCTCACTAGAAATAACTTGGTAACCTCTTACTTTCAGTTCAGTTCAGGTATATTTTCATCCCCACAATTTTCACATAAACATACAAATTCTTGTAAGTCAACTATGATGATAACCATTAGATAAAATTAAACATAATTACAATTACCTGGTTTTAACAACTAAATAATTTATAGTCGTCCCCAGCATCTTGCTTCGTTCAGAGCTAATATATGAAGTAAGTTAAAAGTCTATAGTCAAATGTTCATTTTTTTTTAAATTTTATTTTATTATTATTATTATTTTTTTATTTTTATTTATTTATTTTTTTTTACAACAATCACATTCACTAACACAGCAAAGAGTAACATTTAATTACTCCGTGTCCTCTCCAACAGCGTCTGTGGCACTTGTGGCAAACACTTGTCTGTGCCGCAGCTCCTGTCTTCTCATGATACGTCAATCCTGCACACACAGACATGTTGTGCAGTAAATAGGCTCTCTCTCACACTTATCTTTAAAATATTGCATGTTCGAGATGGCAGAAGGTTGAGTGGTTCCAGAATTTACGTGTAAATTCTCGAAACACTACAGGATGTTGGTGTAGAGGGAGGTGGCATCATTGGTAATAAGCAAGATGTGTGGTGAGAGTGCAACAGGCACAGATTTCAGACGATCTGGGAAATGATTGGTGTTGTTAATATAGGAGACTTTGTCTAAGGTGTTGATCAACATCGCCCGTGTACATGGTCTGTCTGCTGCTGCCATATCCTCAGTCAGCACTCAACTGATTCCCTATGACATCCTTCCTGCTCACCTTAATCAACTTTATGCTTTATGCTTTACCGTTGAGGTGCAGACATACAAACAGGTCAGGAGCATAGCTATGGGAACCAGGATTGCTCCTTCCTATGCCAGCCTTTTCATGGGTCACTTGGAGGAGCCTTTCATGGGATCCATAAGCCTTTAGCCTCTGGTTTGGTAGTGATACATTGATGACATCTTTGCTGTGTGGACTCAAGGTAAGGCTGAACTGTTTAAGTTCTTGTAATCCTTAAATACATTCTCCCAATTAAATTTTACATGGTCGTATTCTGAATCCCATGCCACTTTCCTAGATGTTGATCTCATCCTCACAGAGGGTCAGCAACACACTTTTTTTCACATTAAATCTACTAACAAACAACTGTAAGTCCATTTTGACAGTTCCCTTCCTTTCCATGTCAGATGTTCCTTCCCGTACAGCCTTGACATTCAAGGCAAATGTATTTGTTCAGATGCAGACTCTCTACACCACTATTTTCACCTCAGCCTTCACTGTTTGTAATTACCCTTCTGGCCTATCTCAAAAGCAGATTTCCCAGGCCATCACATCCAATCCTGGTAATTCTGATACCTCCAAAAAAAAAACAACTTAGAAGTATATTTCTTGTCACTCATTGTTACCTGACCTGACTGTTGCTGGATGCATGTAAACTGCTTGGCTTGCTGAGCTTGTTTAAGTTTGAAACTGCTATCAGAATCCTCATAGCTTCTGATGGCACCTTCAGCATTAGGTGACAAAATTTTAGCATAGAAGTAATGGACCATAGGCTAATGTCTATAAAGTAAAATTCACCAAGTGTGCAAATACTGGTCGTGAAATCCTGCACTTTATGATCACTTGTGAATCTGATAGGTGAGCTATTTCGTCAGGCCTTTGACTTCCTAAAATAATGCTTTCAAATGAGGTCCATTCTGTCTGATATTTTGTGCAGCCCTCCTAGAATAGCTTTTCATTGCCCTCCTAACCTGCACAATACCCTCTCAGACCCTGTGCTCCTTTTGCACCCATTTCCCTGCCCTAAAGCTCCTACCCATGTGACTGTCCCTACTGTAAGATTTGCACTTTGTACCCTCCTACCACCACCCACACTTGCCCTGTAACTGGCAGAACACGTACTGTCAAAGGGAGAGCCATATGTGTACTGGTTGTTGTGTAAACACTGTTTGTGCTTTTACATTGGCATGAATACCATCAAGTTATCAGTTAGAATGAGTGGGCATAGGCAGAGGGTGTATACTGGCTGCATACAGTATCCTGTTGTACAGCATGCTCTACAACATGACAGTCGTGACCTCAGTGTCTGTTTCACCACATGTGCCATCTTGATTATTTCACGGAACTCTGCCTGTGGGAACTGGTGTTACAACATGTCCCTGGTTCTTGCCACCCACATGGCCACAATTTACATTAATTTCTTAAATCTATCATTTCTTGTCAGTAACAATTTCTTTCTTCCGTTTTTAGTTTTCTATATCTATTATTTTCTGACCTGTGTAATTCACCCCTCCCCTGTCTACTATATACGATGCACTTAGCTTTCTGCTCTTCTTAACTCAAGTCAGTCTTTCTCATCCCGTCCAGTAAGTCTCCCCTGACCTAGGGTTCTGGGTGACTTTTCTGAACTCTCCCATTTCCTAAACTTCACCAATCATTTTCCTTCACCTGTCTTCCTTCCCCTTCAACCCTTTCGACAGAAGAAGGAGCCACTGGCTCCGAAAGTCTGAAAATGTCAATACCTTTACATGCATTTTCTCCTGCCTCCACTTTTATCTATCCAATTACATATATTTTCAAAAATGATTATTTTCGTTGATGTATTTAATGTATATTATTTGACAACAGACAGAGCTGAAAGAGGGCTAATAATTTGATTACTGTTAAAGAACCAGAGCTGCCTGTGTTATCCAGTGTAAATAATTGGGATCATTGTTCAGTAATTCTGCTTTTAAGTCTTTGTGTTGTTTTTTTCATTTATTTTTGTATAAGAACCGGTTTCATTGTTATTAGCTGTTAGTACGTTCTATTGTGGTGTACTATGTTCAGAAGGATTGTAAACAATATTCATGTATTATTAATGTCTGTTCCAATATAGACCTATACTGCAGATACATCACACAATCCCTGGATCTCATGGAGAAAGTCAGCAGATTCGCTTTGTACATATTGCATTTGAAGATGCTGGAGAAAAGTTGGCTGCATCAGATCACAGGGCAAATATCTTCATTGTTGATTTCGCAAGTAACAAGTAAGTTTTGAAAAATCATCCCTTAACATTCAGAGAACTTTTCAGTGGAAATTGCCTCTTATGTAGCTGATCTGAAGTTTGGCTGAAATAAAAGGGCTACCAACATGTAGACTAAGTCCTTGTCTGTGGTTCAGAATGCAGTTACGTGCTTTGATGCAAATGTCTACAACAAGCTCCTGTCTGGCATAAAATAAGAAACTGGGAATCCTCACCAAATGAAAAGAAAATCCAAAACATATCTCATCAGTCACTTCTACAAATTATCTAATTATAAAATTAATAATATATGAAAATTAAATATAAAAACAAAGATGAGGTGACTTACCGAACAAAAACGCTGGCAGGTCGATAGACACACAAACAAACACAAACATACACACAAAATTCAAGCTTTCGCAACAAATTGTTGCCTCATCAGGAAAGAGGGAAGGAGAGGGGGAGACGAAAGGAAGTGGGTTTTAAAGGAGAGGGTAAGGAGTCATTCCAATCCCGGGAGCGGAAAGACTTACCTTAGGGGGAAAAAAGGACAGGTATACACTCGCACACACGCACATATCCATCCACACATACAGACACAAGCAGACATATTTAAAGACCTATATATGAAAAGGTAGATTGCTACTTACCATAAATAAGACATGTCAAATTGCAGAGAGGCATGATTAAGACACTCGCATATAGCTCCTCCCAACAGTTTCCAACCCCTCTATCCTGTCGTCTCCTTATTCTCGTCTCCCACCCTGTTTATTTGCAGCCCTCTGCTAACGCATCTGCCCGCCTTTCCACACTCCTCTCCTTTTTTGTTCCCTATTTCCCCACCTCCCTGCCCCACAACCTCCTGATACTGCACCTGTTGGCAGTCTAGTCCCAGCATACTCCACCAGACAGTGTTCGCCTCTCTCGCCACCCGAACGCTACCATCCCTTCCCCTTCCCCAGACTCTCCAGATTGCTGCTTGCATCCCGCGTGATGTTGCATTCCAGCCCAAGATGCTGGAGTTGGCGGTCGTGTGTCCATGAGGTGTGCATGCTTGTGCTTTTGTGTGTGTGTCATGAGGTGTGTGTGTGTGTGTGTGTGTGTGTGTGTGTGTGTGTGTGTGTGTGTGTGTTTAGTGATGAAGGCTGTTTCTGAAAGCTATATGTGAGTGTTTTTTTTAATCATGCCTGTCTGTAACTTGACATGTCTTCTTTACAGTAAGTAGCAATCTGTCTTTACTTACATTGTTGAATTCCTATCTGGAGTTTCCATTGTTTGATTATAAAATTACAAAAAGAATGACTGGCCGTTGCTTGCCTTCAGGAGATAAAGTTTTAAAATTTCTTCTGGTGCAGTCCCCAACAATCAGTCTTTCCTTCTCATCCCGTCCGGTACGTCTCCATGACCTGCGGTTCTGGGTGGCTTCTCTGAAGTCTACCCCTTTTCCCAAATCTTCACCCCTCTTCCATCTCCTTCAGCCTTTCTGTTGGAAGAAGGAGCCACTGGCTCTGGAAGCTTGCATAAGTGTAACCTTCTTTTATGTGCGTGTGTTTTCTTGCCGCCACTTCGTGAGTAGATTTGTTTACATCCAGAAAAAGATAGATTGCTACTCAACATATGGAGGAGATGCTGAGTTGCAGACAGGCGCAACAAAAAGACTTTTGGTCGAAAGCTCACATTTTTAGCAGTCTTTTGTTGTGCCTGCCTCCTACTCAACATCTCCTTTATAAGGTTAGTAGCAATCTACCCTTTTCAAAATATTGCAGTTTTATGCTGGTATTTTTAAGACTTTGATTCTGGTTCACACTAAAGTTATGGTACTGTTTGCCACCTTATTGCTGTAAAACTGTTAATTATACTCTATGTATCAACAGTAAGTTATTTGCATTTGAAACTTGGTAGCAATATAATAACTTCTGGTTGTAGTCAACAAAATTTTTGATGCTTATAGTAAGTATTAAAGGTAGGTTTTAGTTGGGATTTGTATTGCCTTTTATCGTTACTGGAATAGTTACAGTTTCTTTCTAGGAAGTGTAATATCATTATTGATGCAACTACACTTGGTTGTATGTTTCTGCTTCTTTAGCATTAGTGGCCTCTGGCCAAAAGACATCCAAGCAGTAATTGCAATCAGTATCAAAACAATTGTAAGTAAAATGTTTTTTGCTGAGCAAGGAAATGAATTCAAGTGGGCTCATGAAACTACTGATGTTACCATTATATATAAGTCTTTTACTTATGTACTTTTTTTGGAGGTTATCATCTGAGTGGAACTGAAGCTAAACTATGTAGTGATGGGAGATGAAAAACTTTATGGCAGCTGCACTATAGGAAAAATTGAACATGTTCATTATTATGATATCCAGGTATATCTTTGTGTCATCAATTTCCTTGTTTGGCACCTTCATCAGTGAAGTCATGTCAAATTCATCTAATGTAAGCTATAATTTTTCTGTTGACAACATTTGTCAACTCATTGAGGTTTCTGTTTTTGGAAATTACTGCATTTATGCAGCCTCAGTTTTCAGTGTATTTCTTGCTTACACAGATCAACAGATCTGTAAATGAAATGAGAAAGCTGTCACCATTTGCTCCAGGCCGATAATTGTATTAAGGTAAGTACATCTGTTATTGCTATGTTGGATGGTGGGACAAGAGCCAATATATATGAAAAAGCCTCAGTTGTAATTTCATCTTCAGTTTTATAGGCTATTGGTTTGTATGATATAATATGCCCTCATTGGGCCCTGAACAAAAAATGTACAGCAGTCTGAACAACAAGAATTACGTATGAGGTTCGTTCGAATGAAACCTGATCAGTGTGTCTACCTTTGCCTCACACGTAAGGTGGCACCACATAATTGCGGGTATGGTGGCTCCATCTATTGGTAGAGAGACTGATGTGTACACACTGTTTGATGTTACATAGCGCCAGTGTGGTTTCATGCCAAAGAGAAGATGGTCACACAAGTTATCATCCACTATCGAACATGCAGGTGAGTAAGCGGGAACAACAAGGAGTGATTCAATTTTTGGCAGTGAAGGGAGTTGGGGACTGTGAAATGGTGGACGAGGTCCATCGGTTACTGGGTATTAGCGTGGGCGCCGCCAACACTGTTGTAACCAAAACCAACTGCAGGAACGCCTTGGGCTGCGGATCGGAGCCGCCAGGCGGGGAAGCCGCCGGCGGTGGAGCACGCACCACCGGGTAAAACACAAGGACGAGTTGGACGACAGACCAATGACAACTGACAACACCGACCACGACCGACTATGACCGACACAACATGATAAACAACGGAGGCTTGTGAGAACCACAACACCAAACAACAACAGTAAATCTACTCGGAACCAGAGCCAGGCAAATGTCAACAACGAGAAACGACCAGAACGCAGTACCGCCAAGATAGAAACAAAATCCAGAGCGAGTACCAGACTGACTGGACTAGGGCAGAGCGGGTCCCTATATACGAAACCGGAGGGAGCGGCTATTGGCTGCTGTCTGCACGTGGCATAGCGGTGGCGCCCTCGCTGCACGAGAGCCGCTGCGCGGAATAGCCACCGCGGAGGCGGAGCCCTCTATGGGCTGACCACGCCCATTTGTTCTGGCGCGTGTTCGACTTCTGCGACGGAAGGTACTAGAAACACCATAATGCATCAACACCTGAAATTTCGAAAAATCTGTGCACAGTGGGTTCCCCACCAACTGATTGCTGAACAGCGCAATACTTGAGTGGCACTGTCTTTGAGTCATCTGCAAAGTTATCGTGAGGAGGAATATGGCTTTCTGTCGTGTATTGTCACAGGTGGTGAAACATGAGGTCACCATTTTGAACCAGAAAGCAAGCATAAGAGCAAGCAGTGGAAACATGCGACTTCCATCACCTACAAAGAAATCAAAGACCGTGCACACTAGTTTTGGTAAGGTCATTATGTCCTTTTTTGACCACTGGGCCCACTGTTGCAGAGTTCCTGGAATGGGGAACCACCATCAATGCCCAACGTTATCACGCCACTTTACAAAACCTTAGACGAGCCATCAAGTTGAAACGCTGAGGCATGTTGTCCAATGGCATTATCCTCATGATGATAATGCCTGCCCAAACACGGTCAATGCAGTGAAGACAACATTGCAGCAGTTTTGGTGGGAAATGCTGGAACATCCACCGTAAAGTCCTAACCTCTCACCGTGTGCTTTCAAGTGTTTTGACCGCTATTCACAGACATCGATTTAAAGCTGTGTGCTGGACCTAGACTCGAACTCGGGACCTTTGCCTTTCGCGGGCAAGTGCTCTACCAACTGAGCTACCCAAGCACGGAAGTAAAGCTGTGAGGACGGGGCGTGAGTAGTGTTTGGATAGCTCAGTTGGTAGAGCACTTGCCCGCGAAAGGCAAAGGTCCCGAGTTCGAATCTCGGTCCGGCACACAGTTTTAATCTGCCAGGAAGTTTCATATCAGTGCACACTCTGCTGCAGAGTGAAAATCTCATTCTATTTTTGAGTATGTCTACTGTGTATAACTACATTTTTGAGTTAATAAAATCATTACCATTACTTTACACTAGTGATAGGGTTTCATTTGAATGCTCCTTATAGAATAAGGATAATAAATGCAGATACACGAAATCATATTCGTAACTAATCAGTAAATATGAGTAGGTTTGCAGTATGAAGTTACCAAATATGAAGGTAACACAAAAATCTATGTTTATTATGTAGATATGAAAAATGAGGAGCACCCAGAAGTGATTAAACTGTTTATAAAGTGTATGTTCTGATTATGCCACCAAAAAGTTAAAATGACAATAAAATGAGTAAACAAAAAGATGGAAGACTAGGCTCACTACAAGTAAATCTTAAACATAGGTCGGGGTAATTTCAATTCAATAAATATTGCAATTTCAATAGTCGCAATAATGCAATTCATACTGGTTATACGTTATCAAAAAGCAAAGTAGACTTGGCATTGGAGAGTGGAAAGAGTGAAATGAACTATATGCCTGAACAATATCTGTTATTTGTAGCGACAGTCCTTGTAGTGATATGCTGTCAAGTGAGTAGAGTGCAATAGGAATAAAGTATGTTCCACATAGAAGTAAACACTGGGCTTTAATCAGAACAAAGATTACTGTAGTGTATTTTATACTATATACACATCAAGTAGGGAAATATAAGTAAAGTGGAATTGTCCTACATTTGAATAAAGTCTATAAACCTCAGGAGCTGTGTCATAGAAGGGATGTTAATTCGCATATGCATTACAAAACAAGAGTTACGAACCAGCTAACTAGGACATTAACCCCTATAATGAAACACAAAAACTGTCCCAGTCAGAGCACACAACTCTACATGAAGATAAACCTTATATGTGTACTAAGTAGCAAATTATTTGAATAGCAGTAACCATAGTCACCTCTATCATGGTTGGTAAGGGCACCCTCCATTGCAATTGCAATTGAAGATGCCTTAAATAGGTACCTAAATATAATGTGGAAGCTAACAGTCATCTGTTCAGGAGTATTATTCAAACCTCATGAAACGACACCAGGTTATAATGAATAAAACTGATATAAATCACATAAGATAATAAAATAGTGACCACTATATGGGTCAGAATAGCAATAGTGTTCAAGGTATAGAAAAGTCCAGTCCAGTCCCGAAAAATGCTAGTGTTACGTAACGGTAAGTATGCACTTAAAAGTTGCTCTCTACTAAATATTAACAGGGACTTATCTATCTCTGCATTGACAAGAAGTCAAAGTGTGAAAATGGGTACATAAACATAGTACTAGAGTAAAACGGAGAACATATATGTTCAGAACCATATGTGTACATCAACATATGTGTATATGTTCATCATATAATGGAACATAATAGGCAAAATTGTGTGTATGACAACAAGTCAGCAAGTGACAGTATTGTCAGTTACAGTAAAATAAAACTTATTTGTACGTCCATGTATTGACTTTTTTACAAATGTCTAGTTGTACTCTAAGCAACAGAAATAACAAAAGACTTTAATCAGATTGACATCCGTGGTAGTGAGTTGTGCATTGTACTCACTTGAAGTAAATAAATGATTGCAAGAAAAGTGCCAGTCCACAACATTATGAGGGAGTGATGTTAACGCACACATGCATATCCCAACAAAGTAAAAAACTTGCTAACTGGGGTAATAATGTCTACGATGAAAAACCCAATCTGATCTGTTAACAGCGCATCATACTGATTTTGATGCACACTTGTATGTCTGTCAGTAGGTGTATATACAAACACTTAAGCATTCTTGTAGGTAAACAAAATAAATAGATGACTTATTATCATGTCAACATCTATAATAGTGTTCCGTACATTTAAATGCCGTGAAGTAAACAACCAGTCACAAATAAATTGCCAGTTGTCCTACGTTTCAAGGAAGGCTGTACAACTTCAGATTTGTACTACAGATGAAATGTTAGTATGCATATGCATTACAAAATTATATAATGATCAGACTAATCAAGATACCAATCTCTACGATGGGATACCAAATCTGGCCCTGTGAGGGCGAACTAGCTGTGGACTATACTGGTGGCTTCATGTTGCAAACGTACAAGGCTTATTAATTAATGACACATATGATTTCGTGTACCTAATGATAGTATCATTATTTACATAATTCTGGTTGTTAATAATACTGTAAATTTGTTGCTTCAGGCCTGATGATGGCGTATTACATTGCCAAAACTGTAGCCTATAACATAAATGGGAGATGACCTTACAGCTGTCAGTTTTTGATATTTATTAGATAAATGTGTTAGGTTCCAGGTTCTCTGTACACACGAGTAATTCATTTTTCCCGTTGTAGGTGTATTGCTAAAAATTCTTCAGTTCCTTTAACTTTATAGCTGCTAGGTGCTACAGATTTGTAGTTTTATTTTTACAATGAATATTGTTACTCTACGATTTGGTTTGTCTTTTCTCATGAAAGCAGTACAGTGGGTCATCAAGTGGGGGCTAAAAATACTAAACATATCATCATGGTTTCAATGTTAAACTACGACTGGTTCGCTACATTTATCTATCCATATCATTTGATAAAGTAGTATGAGACATGAAATCCCTTCTAGCCTCAAGGAATCTGATGAGAAAGATCATGACTTATAAAAGAGATGAAATTGTAAGCATAAATAGTTTGTCTAGACCAGAATAAGTATCACAGAAGCCAGAGGTCAGTTAGTTACCCATATAGTATTACATTGTGTATAACCTTGAATCTCCAGATACATTGGTAGTTCAGTTATCTAGACATGTACTTTTGGGAAAAGGATGACACTATGTAAATAAAACATAATAATTCATACACTCTAATGGAAGTAGAGACCCTGATGATGTTAGTTTGCCACTTAGTCTCAAATTTTCTGTTTTGTGTAATCTCCAATCATCTGTTCACCAAGATCACATTACTGTTATTCATACAACACCAAGACCATTCTACATGGTCTAACAATAATTAATAATTCATAATGAATATTACGATTATGGGATAATGGAGAGGAATGAGTGGCAAATTGAAGCTTTAAGTAATCCATCAGTTGTAGTCATGTGAGTCACTATGTAGGGCTATGATTGTGAAAGCTGTGGGTTCAAATTAGAGTTGTCTTCAGGTTCACAGATGTAACTTGCCACTAACCTGTTGGTTGCTTTGTTATATTAGAAATGATACAAAATTATCTTCACTGGCTTTGGTCAACATTTCAGTACATATGAAAATTTAAATCAGAAAAATTGCAGCTTACCTCCAAATAGAAGAAGTTGTGATCATAATAAACTGGAATGGAATTCTGAAAAATGGTTAAGGATGCAGATGTTGTACATTATAACATCAAAAGCAATCAATTATTGAGAAAATTATTTTATTGGGTAGAAAAAAAAATCTACTCCCGAAGCGGTGGCAGAACACACACATAAAAGACTGGTGATTTGAAAGCTTTTTGAGCCAGTGGCTGCTTCTTCAGGCAGAAGGGTTGAAGGGAAGGGGAAGAAAGAAGGGTGAAGGAAAAGAACTGGAGAGGTCTAGGAAAAAGTGTAGATTTTGGGAAAGACAACCAGAACTGCGGGTCAGGGGAGACTTATCGCACGGGATGAGAAAGAAAGACTGATTGTTGGGGACTGCATTGGGTGAGATTTGAAAACCCGAGAGCTTAAAAGGGTAAGACAAGGCAATATGCAAGAGAGAGATTAGCACTTAAAGAACACGCATGAGTTAATAAGAGTGAAAAACTAACTGCATTGTACGTAACAGAGGTGGGAGTGGGTGGTGAAAAATAGGCAGAAAAGACAGTGAAAGGTATAGAAAACTAAAATGAAGTGAGTAAAATAGTAGCTACTGTGAAGAAATGCTGAGACAGAAGAAATTAACGTAAATCAAGGCCAGAGGCCCTATGCTGTACCTTCCCGCCATTTTGCCGATCGGTTTGGTACATGAGCACACCAAATGGTCTTGTTGTTGAAACAGAGCCCCAGCATTATTCAGTACGCATTTCGAAAGTGATGCCGAATGGTCCTAACAAACCGACATGCTGTTGTCAGTTCTCCTCCCACTAACCAATGAAAAGCAATTTGCATCAGATCCATGCATGCGCACTGCAGCACCACAGTGGCATGAACTCGAAGAGGCTAGCAGCCAACAGAGGCATGCCATTCTTCACAGTACCGAAAAATGTGGTTAGAATACATAATACTGTTCAGATTTTGCTAACGGCGACCTTCCATGAATGCATGATAACGACAGAATATTGACTGTGTTGTGTCATTTTGTTCTCATTCACATCACCATCTTGTTTTGGATTTTGTTTTGGAATATGAGTTAGGAATGGAGTTTAATACCACATTGTACAAATACATCTATAGAAACACTTGAAAAATTCATTTTTTCTGTTTTCCGCCGTTCCTTAGTTGCTTTAAAATTGATGGAGGTACATTTCATCTATGCAACTAATTGAAGGCAGTTTGTTTATTGCCATCCGCATTTCGCTTTCTTTATTTGTGGTGATGCTACACAAATAAAAGAAGTGAAACTCGTATGAGAATAAACTGCCTTCAATTAGTTGCATAGGCGGAAACACATCTCCAAGAGCCCGAAAAATTGTTGAAGAGTGTCAAAGAATAGGAAGATGCATAAAATGTGGTTGTAGCTTACTCCCAGAGATCCAAATGATGAAGCAGCCTACTTCCCTATTTGATACATCTACGATTGAAGCAGCCTACTTCCCTATTTGATACATCTACGATTTGGTTCATCAAAACAAAATTTAAAAAATTGCCTTTTCAAGAGCGTGTGGTGACTGCAGCTACAGAAGTTCATTGTAGTTTATAAAATGCATCGCATCTGATGGATCAAAATGTTTCATATATGGTGGTACACTTTGAATATATTGTGGCGGTAACCTTTCATCTCTGTCTACTGTTGTTAACGATTTGATCACAGATAAATGCTTATGACAAGCGAAAGGATAAAGACAATTGCTGCTAGTCTCATTTGCAGTAATTTATGTTGTGCTCTTTGATTCCTGTCTGACCACACTCTCGGAAATCGCCACGTATTCAAAAACAATGGTGAATTATCACTGTCAGCTGTTTCACGCCCTGTAATTTCATCTTTCATTTCTTGAACACATGGAAGTCAGGAAATCGGAGATACTCATTAATGAGAAAGCGCGCTCTTATGTGTAAATTACAATGAATATTTCAGAAAAATGCTTAACTTTGACAATTAATGAAGTCTCAGAATGCGTTTCGAACACAAAGGGGGGAAAAAATATTTTCGCATCTAGCGGTATACAAACCCACGTCCTTTGACATGGCAGTTTGTCGTCTTACCAACTTTGCTACATACAGCTTGCGGGCTACCTCTACTTAATTTTATGTAATTCCCAGCGAAAGAGACGCAGGCTGACTTCGTTGCCTAATGATGCGGGTGTAAGCCATAAATGCATGAAATTTATGGAGGTTTCCTCCATCAGGCTTCACAAAATTCCTTTGCATTGTTACTTAAAAGTTTTAAATGCGTTTCGAGAGTTAATAAGAAAACGATTTACAGAAAAGAGTACACGAAGTCACTAGAAGTTTCAGCTAAGACTGTTGTAATATATGTAAGCAGATTTGATGTCTTGATTTTTAATGATCTTTAAACGATTAATTGCATAAAATACAGGTATTTTGAGAGAATATTGACCAAAAACTTCTTCTTCTTCTTCTTCTTTTTTATGTTGTAGTCATTCACAGTAACAACCTAATATAACCATATTTCTAACAAAGGAAAATATTCTATTATGAACTCATTTTCCAATCAGACACATCCTGTGCTCATTCTTTAGTAACACAATCACTAAATCCAAAGCTAAAACCACTCAATATGTTTAAAATAACAAATTATAGATGCAAATAAACCACAGCTAACCGAACAACAGGGCCGTACCGAAATCCAAAACATCTCGGTACAATTGTCGAAAAAGTGGCGGGAGAACCGTTCGGTAACAGGTCTCAGAAGCTTACTGAATAGGAAATTCGGATAAAGAACCGAAAATGACGTTGCTACTGAGACTAACCTAGTGCACCGATCGGTATGAGGAATACAGAATAGGGCCCCAGATGGGTGGTGAGAACCAAGGACATGTTGTAGTGCTAGTTCCTACCTTCAGAGTTCTGAGAAACTGGTGTTTAGGGGAAGAATCCAGATGGCACGTGGTGAAACAGGTGCTGAGGTCACGAATGTCATGTTTTGGAGCATGCTCTGCAACAGACTTACCTCCTTCTACAAAATACTGTAGTTATCTGCCCCTCATGTTTCCTTGAATGGTATCATCCGCCGAGCCAACTTCAAACTGCAACAATATGACAGATTTCACCTCAAAAAGCTATTCCACCTTCTCCTAAACTACCTGAACAGTGGTATTTCCCTTCCTGTCCCTCTGCAGCTCCCTAAACAGCCACGCCATCAACCACCACTACTGTCCCACAAACTGAGCTTGGCCAACCTCCTTAACATCCCACAGCCTTCACAACTGCCTGCCAGACCAAGAATAACCCATAATCCCAAGAACCAGTCACAACAGGACAGTGTCCTTAACCTCTCATCTAAAGCACTCTCCCCTCCTGAATTATCTGTATTATCTAAGGGCCTCATGTTCAGCCCCAAACCTGCATTTGACCGTGCTGCTTAGGTGAAGGACCTCCTTTCCATCACATGTAATATCCCCCCCTGCAGGTCCGGGGGTTAGAATAGGCCCAAGGTATTCCTGCCTGTCGTAAGAGGCGACTACAAGGAGTCTCACACACTTGAGCCTGTATGTGTTGCCTTGTAGGGTTTGACCTCCATTTTTCAAAATTTTCTGGAAGAGCGAGCCAATTGCAGAAGGGCGCCTTACATGGTGCATAGTGTCCATCATGTGCTGAGACCTCTCCTATCCTTCATTGATGTGGATCTGTACTTCCGCTCCACCTCCAGCTGTTGGGCGAGGTCACCTTCCTGGATGCGTTTTCCTCCAACCTCTGTGCAGTATCACTTTCTGCGCTGTTGATGTTAATGGACTTCTTAGCTCATTTGCACCTGATATCCAGCACGGTAGCCAATCCACTGTGATAGGACTGCCATGTACCCTGTTGGTTGTAGCCCCCCTGACCACACGGGGATTGCGCTGATGATGCCTGCACCGTTAACTCCCCACGTATGCCAAGGAGTAGATGCCCGTCACCCTGGGGCGTCGGGACTCCCAGCAATGGCCATCCTGCCAGATGGCCTTCACTGCAGCTGTGTTGCGCCCGGGGGGAGGGCCCCTGGTCGGAGTGGGTGGCAGCAGGGCGGATAACATGCCATGAAGCATAGTAACTCATCTCTTGCTAGTGGTCAAACACCAGCAGTCTCTAAGCGGTCGAGGTCTAACTTCAATGCTAAGAAATACGACCACAAATCATCCCCCCCCCCCTTCCCCAGCCACACCATTGGAGGAACGCCAGGCTAAGGATGGCAGCGAAGCTTATTCACCTTGGTACCTCATACAGGGTGTTTAAAAAATGACCGGTATATTTGAAACGGCAATAAAAACTAAACGAGCAGCGATAGAAATACACCGTTTGTTGCAATATGCTTGGGACAACAGTACATTTTCAGGCAGACAAACTTTCGAAATTACAGTAGTTACAATTTTCAACAACAGATGGCGCTGCGGTCTGGGAAACTCTATAGTACGATATTTTCCACATATCCACCATGCGTAGCAATAATATGGCGTAGTCTCTGAATGAAATTACCCGAAACCTTTGACAACGTGTCTGGCGGAATGGCTTCACATGCAGATGAGATGTACTGCTTCAGCTGTTCAATTGTTTCTGGATTCTGGCGGTACACCTGGTCTTTCACGTGTCCCCACAGAAAGAAGTCACAGGGGTTCATGTCTGGCGAATAGGGAGGCCAATCCACGCCGCCTCCTGTATGTTTCGGATAGCCCAAAGCAATCACACGATCATCAAAAGATGCATTCAGGAAATTAAAGACGTCGGCCGTGCGATGTGGCCGGGCACCATCTTGCATAAACCACGAGGTGTTCGCAGTGTCATCTAAGGCAGTTTGTACCGCCACAAATTCATGAAGAATGTCCAGATAGCGTGATGCAGTAATCGTTTCGGATCTGAAAAATGGGCCAATGATTCCTTTGGAAGAAATGGCGGCCCAGACCAGTACTTTTTGAGGATGCAGGGACGATGGGACTGCAACATGGGGCTTTTCGGTTCCCCATATGCGCCAGTTCTGTTTATTGACGAAGCCGTCCAGGTAAAAATAAGCTTCGTCAGTAAACCAAATGCTGCCCACATGCATATCGCCGTCTTCAATCCTGTGCACTATATCGTTAGCGAATGTCTCTCGTGCAGCAATGGTAGCGGCGCTGAGGGGTTGCCGCGTTTGAATTTTGTATGGATAGAGGTGTAAACTCTGGCGCATGAGACGATACGTGGACGTTGGCGTCATTTGGACCGCAGCTGCAACACGGCGAACGGAAACCCGAGGCCGCTGTTGGATCACCTGCTGCACTAGCTGCGCGTTGCCCTCTGTGGTTGCCGTACGCGGTCGCCCTACCTTTCCAGCACGTTCATCCGTCACGTTCCCAGTCCGTTGAAATTTTTCAAACAGATCCTTTATTGTATCGCTTTTCGGTCCTTTGGTTACATTAAACCTCCGTTGAAAACTTCGTCTTGTTGCACCAACACTGTGTTCTAGGCAGTGGAATTCCAACACCAGAAAAATCCTCTGTTCTAAGGAATAAACCATGTTGTCTACAGCACACTTGCACGTTGTGAACAGCACACGCTTACAGCAGAAAGACGACATACAGAATGGCGCACCCACAGACTGCGTTGTCTTCTATATCTTTCACATCACTTGCAGCGCCATCTGTTGTTGAAAATTGTAACTACTGTAATTTCTAAAGTTTGTCCGCCTGAAAATGTACTGTTGTCCCAAACATATTGCAACAAACGGTGTATTTCTATCGCTGCTCGTTTAGTTTTTATTGCCGTTTCAAATATACCGGTCATTTTTGAAACACCCTGTATGTACGAGAGTTGATGGGGAATCTTTCTTGTGAATGAAACCTCAATTTTTTGTGGAGCATTTAGAGGACAAGTTTGGGGAGGTGGAGGGCTTGTCCAAAATGCGGCCAGGTCGGTCTTGATCGAAACAGCATTCTCTGCCCAGTCACAGGCACTAATCGCCTGTGACAAGCTGGGGGATGTTTATGTTTCCATCATGCATGAGAGCTTAAATATGATCCAGGGTATCATATTTCACAGGGACCTTCTTTTGCAGTCTGACGATGAGCTGCATGCCAATTTAGAGTGGTGAGGTGCATTTCATCTAGCACATCCATCGGGGTCCAAGGGATAGTTGGGTTGCCACCAGTGCCTTCATCTTGGCCTTCGAGGGTGACACATTACCTGAGAAGTTCAAGGCGATAGTCTACTGCTGTGATGTAAAGCCATATATCCCTCCCCCAATGTGGTGCTTTAAGTGCTGGACGTTCAGCCATATGTCTTCCCGCTGTACTTCCAGTGTTGCCTGTCGGGATGGTGGACGGCTTTCACATCCCAATACTCCCTGTGCCCCACCTCCTATCTGTGTCAGTTGCAGAGATCACCATTTGCCTTGTTTACCAGACTGCAGATTTCTCCAGCAAGAAGGAAATATAGTGGAATAGAAGACCCTGTTTATTCTCATGATCAGCCAGCCATGGTAATCTGCTGTCTTGTTTTGATTTCTTCTACATGTTTCTTGTGTCTCTCTGTGGTTTTCTTGTCCGATTTAGTCCATTTTAGTGTTTGTCACCCTTCTTTCAGTCTTGTGGTTTTCTCCTTTTTACCAGCTGTGTTTTGTATGTCTCGATTATTTTACTCTCACCCTTGTGGAATTATTTTAATTGGGACGAGGGACCGATGACTTAGCAGTTTGGTCCCCCCGCCTCTCTTTTAAACCAACCAACCTACTAACCAACACGTAATATCAATTGCAAATATCACATTGCAACCCAACCTCAAAATTACAAAGTTACATCCTTCCTACTCACCTTAATCAACTTTATTCTTACTAACAAATACTTCACCTTTGAGGGGCAGACATACAAACAGATCAGGGGTATGACCATGCGAACCAGGATGGCTCTTTCCCATGCCAACCTTTTCAAGGGTCACTGGGATGGGGCTTTCTTGGGATCCATAATTCTTCAGCCCATGGTTTGGATTAGATACATTGATGACATCTTTACCATATGGACTCATGGTGTGGCTGACATGTTAAAATTCCTGGACTTTCTGAATACCTTCTCCCAATTAAATTTCACATGGTTCTATTCCAAATCCCATGCCACTTCCATTTATGTTGATCTTGTCCTCACCAAAGCCCAGCTACACATTTCTGTCCACATTAAACCTACCAACAAACAACAGTCCTTACATTTTGACAATTATCGTCCTTTCCATGTCAAACGTTCCATCCCATACTCCCTTGGCATCCGATGCAAATTATTTGTTCAAATGCAGACTCTTTACAGCAATACACCACCATTCTCACCTCAGCCTTCACTGTACGTAATTACCCCACCACCCTAGTTTAAAAGCAGATTTCCCGGGCCATCACATCCAGTCCTGATACTGCTGATCTCTCCTCAAAACAGCTTCAGAGCATACCATTGGTGACTCATGTTATCCTAGTCTGGAATGTGTTAATCAGCTGCTTCGACAGGGCCATGACTTCCTAAAATTGTCCCCTGAAATTGGATCCATTCTGTCTGAAATTTTGCCCACCACGTCTAGAATAGCTTTCAGTCACCCTCCCAATCTCCGCAGTATTCTTGTCGGGCAGTGTGCTCCTGCTCCCATCTTACTACCCTATGGCTCCTTCCCCTGTAACTATCCCCCCTGCAAAACTTGCCCTATGCACCCTCCTACCATGACCTTATAGCCCTGTAACTGGCAAACATATACTATCAAAGGGAGAGCCACGTGGGAAATGACACGTCATATACCAGCTATTATGTAAACACTGTCCGGCCTTCTAAATCGGTATGACTACCACCAGGTTATCAATTAGGATGAATGGGCATAGGCAGAGGGTGTATACTGGCAACTCGCAATATCCTGTTGCAGAGCATGCTCTACAACATGACAGTCATGACCTAGGCACCTGTTTCACCACACGTGCCATCTGGATTCTTCCCCCAGATACCAGTTTCTCAGAACTCCGCAGGTGGGAACTAGCACTACAACATGTCCTTGGTTCTCACCACCCAGCTGGCCCTAATTTACTTTAATTTCTTCTGTCTCAGCCTTTCTTCTCTGTAATTACTTTTTGCTTCACTCTGTTTTAGTTTTCCACACCTTTCATTGTCTTTCCCATCTATTTTTCACTGCCGTCCTCCCACCTCTGTTACATACAATGCACTTATCTTTTCACTCTTATTAACTCATGTACAATGTTTTAGTAGTAATCTCTGTCTTGCATATTACTATGTCTTCAACATTTAAGCTCTCAGATTTTCAAATCTGTCTCCCCTGACCCACGGTTCTGGGTGACTTTCCCAAAATCTACCCTTTTTCCTAGACCTCTCAAGTCCTTTTCCTTCACCCTTCTTCCTTCCACTCCCCATTCAACTTCAACCCTTCTGCCTAAAGAAGAATCCACTGGCTCCGAAAGTTTGCAAATCATAACAGTCTTTTTATGTGTGTGTTCTGCCGCCACTTGGTGAGTAGGTTTTATTCTCTATCCGGTTAGATGTTGTAGATTGTTCAACATGTTTTCTGAATTGAAGAATATGTGGAAATTCCTTTTAGAAATTTGAAACCCAATTTTCCTGTTTTTGGTGGCTATTATTTCTTGGTAGGAGTAATTGAACAGTATATGTGGATTGAGATTTGACAAAAAAATTACAATTATTTAGACAAAATAATAGTAAAAAGGTCTTTTTTAATTTTCTGCTGTTGTACAGAGTATTTACAGGATTTTGTGTTTCAAACGTTTGTTGTGACTGTTCACTTTTTTTTATTTTTTTTTATTTTTTTTATTTTTTATTTTAGGCTTTCTAAAGTTGTTCAGGCTAATATGAACATAAAAATTAAAGAAGAACATTTAGTGAAATCTGTTGACATGTTTAATGAAGTCATGCATATCATAAATACCCAAAAATGTATGGTGTGGATGGCTGGGAGACCCCAAGGGGAAGGTTTAGTTGTCTAGTTGAAAAAGCTTTTCCTCCTCTGTGCACAATAGCACTTTCCCTCATGAAGTGTGTGGGTTGCGTCTTTACGCGTATTTGATGAGTGAAGGAAACTGTAATGGGTGTATGTATAGCGGAGTGTCCTGTTTGTGTCGTAAGATGGTGAAAGAAGAGAGATTGTGAAATGCTATGCTACTCCTCTCAGATAGGGCCAGTCTTAACGTCCCCATCTAACAGACAGATTACCATCAACAGTGTCGCAAGATCACACCACACAAGACACTGCAGAAAGGTTTGGAATTTAACCCAGAACATTGTGTGAAAGACTGACAACCAGGAACTGTACAGTATCATCTCTCCTGCTCTTGCTCAGCAAATACTGATGATGAAAATTCACCAGGATCCACATTGACTACCTTTGCATCGAGTGCCATTGACTAAAGTACATTAGCGATCTCAACTACGGAGGTGGATGTGGATATCATGTAAACCTGAAATAAACATGTGTTGTAATCAGTACAGATATATAGAAATATTAACTGTGTCTTAGATATCTTCCAGTATTCAATTTTCTTGCAGGTGGAGAATGTGTTTTAATTATGTTTGTTATCATGGTTTTGCTTCTTATTACATATGGTTTAAAAATCCAGTAGCTTTAGGGTGGAGAACAATGTGTTTCAGTGTTTGTAATTTGCTTCAACAGTCTTTTACTGAAATGCACCTAAGTCTTCCTCAACTGAAGGAAAAATAATTGAACACTGTTTCAGATTTTGGCTGTTAATCAAGCTGGATTCGTGCACATGCCTTACGTTCTCAACAAGGAAGAAAAATGAACTGCTTGTTGGAATACAAAATGGCAGTTTACTTTTTGTGAATACAGGTTTGCATAAAATATTTTGTCGTTCTTTAGTTTCATATAACGATCAGTGTTATACACAAATTTGTTTATTAACTATATGTAAAATTATCTCCCATTTGGACATAGTATATTCACACTTTACATTTTTTGTAGCACTCGTTGACTGAGAGATAGGAGACTGTAATTTGTTGTTTCAGTTTTTCTCCTCACAAGATTATATGCAAGGTAAATGAGACTTTAGCTACATTTGTGCTTCACACGTCATGAACCATAGAAGTAATTCATGAACATAAGCAATAAATCATTCTATCTCACTATCTTTCTTAACTGCACCTTAGGTAATTGACATGCCTAATCATTTAAGAGGACCAATTTCCTGTATGTGACTTCTAATTACCAATATGACATGGACCCTCCTGATCCTGCTATCAGAGATTCTAAATGTTGAGGCTTCAATCTTCTTGGGGGATTTCCCTGTCCTCAGTGTATAGACAAGGTCACAAAGCACCAGTAGTGATCCCTGGAGGACCATACTGAACAAATTGCTGACAAATCATGTCCCATATTTGTTCGATGGACAGTTTATTAAGCAAACTTGCAGTCCAGTGGAGCAGGGGCATGTTTTTCCCCTTAGCAGGGGCACGTTTTTCCCCTTGGAAGAAGGCATGTACATTTGTCTACACTCATAAATGGGACTTTGTTCTCTGAGTTATGGTATGTGGAGTTGCCTGAAATGGTTTCTTTCCTCACAAGTAGATGTGCAAGTGTGCTTGGTAGAGTCCTTCTGGAAATGTCAGGTCAGTGACTATATCATTCAAAATAAAAATTCAAGTATAAGAACATAACAATGTTAGAATGTGCAGGGATGCAGACTAAGGTTCAGAGAACTTCTTGTCAGGTGCAAAAGTGGTAGTAACATCTGAGGGACAAAGACAAATTAAAGAGGCAAATATTCCTGTGAGTACAATGAGTGGACACTATGAAATTCAATGTAGATGGTTTGAACAAGGGTGTATTCAATTTCTTTATAAATCGCATGTAGCAAACAGACTGAAGCACCTAGAAGAAGGAACTGTAGAGCATATGTACCAATGAATTAAAAAGTGAATTCACAAAGTGACATTTGAAATACTGGTGCAACAAAAAGAAGAAGGGAACTAGCCCCCACAGTGATGGACTCAAAGCACTGAAGAAAAGATAACTGTAAAAAATATGTATAATAATTGGACGAGATCAATGACAAACATGATAGTCTTGTAGCTTAGAATGAATACAGAAGTAAACAAGGACACCTGTAAAAGGGAAAGTGACACTGTCACCACCTCTGCAGTGCATGCACAGCACTACACCAGCGACATCTGATGTGGTTAGTGTCCTTGCAGGAGCATGTACAGTGTGATGTTCTGCTTGTTCTTTACAGTGATATCAGATGGCAGAGTGAAGTCTGCTTGATAACCAACGATTTCCTTTTCTTTAATCTTGCTCACCTTATTATTACAGCATACTTGCCAACTTCATCTGATGAGACTTCCTTTCTTGAAATGCTGCCGCTCATGTTGGAAGTTAAGTGTACAAATACAACAATCAACTCTCAGAATAAGGCTTATCATTAACATTGACTTGTATATTGCATCCATGTTTACAATAACTGTGCATTACGAAGTTATTGCCTTGTGTGGAACATCACAAAAACATTGATATGGTCGAAGTCCAAAAATGTTCTGTCTTCATTAACAGATGCTAATTGAATGTATCTACACAACTACTTTTCTCTTGTCACTCTTCCTCTATGGCATGCACCACATTTCCAAGGCAGGAGTCAGTGACAAGGAATAAGCCACACAACCACCAGGTACTGCGAACATAGTACAATGATTATCGTCATTCCAGCTTGCAGATAAGCTGCATCCATCTATCTCATGACAAATGTGCATAAATAAAACATACATCCAAACTGTGGAGTATCTCATACACTACAAAAATAAACTTTTTATTGTGATGTTTACCATTCATCGATTTGAAAAATGCTTGTGCAACTCATCACTTCATCAAAGTAATATATTCGCTACAGATTTCTCCCCTTAGGTGAATGATGTAGTCTCTGCGTTGCAACATTAACGGAACAACAAGTTCCAACTTCACTACAAGTATTAAAAATTATTCGCCTCGTTAGTATACCATTACAGTTGTAATTATCTCACATTTTCAATGAACACATTTATTCATATTTATTAAGTGTGGAATGCTCCACCATTTAGTGGAAACTATTAATCATAGGTACATGCTTCACATTGACTAAGTTCCTTAACATTTCTACCAGATAATCACCCTTACTATGGAAATGGGATCTTGGATAACAAATATGAGGGTTGGAACTTTAATAATGGCAACTATTTATTTACAGCTCATACAAAATAGATATAGGTTTCAAAGTTCTACTAACCTTCAAAGTAGTCACCAGCATTATGTATAACCCGTTGCCAGTGATGTGGAAGTCATAAATAAATAGTTGCCACTATTAAAGTTCCAACCCTCGTATTTGCTACCCACAAGGATCCTTAACAATTTTTTACAACTTTTAATGGTTTTCACTCTTGCAACACTCACTACTAGGAGCTATAGTCCAGTAGCCATTTAATCAAATGATCCATATTTCATCTATTGAGTGTATTTGTTCCAGAATTCAGGCTTTTCTAGCCATGCTCATAAAACTTTTGGAAATTACTGGTCATGTGCTACACCTTGGACAAGCTTGTGAATACAGGTTTTAATAAGTGGATATAAGGAGGGTTCCACGATGGAAGCTGTTGAATATGGTAAAGGGGGAGGATAGCCCAGTTACTCCAGGAGGAGAAGACAGGAAAGGAAAGGAAGACTACGGACAATAGGAGCTAAGGGAGAAAGAAGATAGATCCCGAAGACTGATGGGTTCGTCGCCAAGGTGCCAGAGGATGAAGTTATTCGGCAGACCCTACAGAACTGACTTGTTCCTACCATCTTACTGCTGATGCCAAGTAGAGAGGGTAGCAAGATGACATAGTGATCACCTTTGCTTGTGAAAATTCCACATTTAAATTGAACCATTTCCTTGGATTAATTTATCCCAAACCTCCCATAGAAAATTCTTGTAAACCCAACCATATGACCTGTCAGCTCCACTAAAAATTTGAAAAATAAAAATTCCCCTTGAAGGAGTATATGACAGTCTAAAAACTCTCAGGGCTATAGTTGGATTTGCCCAATGTAGTTGTAACAGAGAGCACTACATTCATTGTTATGAGGCCAATTTCATGAAACACTTCCATCCTCTATAAACTGCCACCGAACCAGATGAGTTACAAGTTTCGAACACTGAAAAAGTAACAAGTGCCTATCTGCGACTCAGCATCTCCACTATATGGGGAGCAACAACTTTCCTTCTCACAATTGTTACAGTCCATCCCGGATTTTCCATTGTTTGAACAATGAGAAAGGATTTGTTGCTGGACATTCTGAAATCAGTTTCCTTTTCCAGACCTGGAGAACAGCATATAAAACTCACACTTATCACTTTATTATATCAACATTAAATCAGCATATGGAACAGATTGACCAATTCAGGGAAAGTCACCTAATTTGATCGAGGCTAATGGTACCAGCCTAGGTAGTAACCATCAAGATACACCTCTTTCCACAGTTATATTCTCCCTATTTATGCATCTTCCTTTTCCCCGAGGAATAGGTCACCCTTTTTGCACTAGGTCCATCTATCCTTTCCATCACACCATACATACATGCAAATAAGGGTACATTATCCTGTTAATAATATTTACAACTCTACCTCCTCCTTTTGTACGTATATATCAAGGTAATCCACTTCTGCCATAGCATTATTCATACCAGGTTCTATAATCTGTCTTCTGTGTTACATTTGTCTTATTCCTCTGTACACACCCACTATTGTAACTCTGAATGTCCCCATATTGTATGTTACAATGTATGCCCTCCTGTTAGATGGTGCAGCAGTCATATCTCTATGTTAGTCGATTATGTATATACATCATATCTAAGGGCATATCCTCGTTGATTTCTCCCCATCATAAGTGATAGAGCTAACATGCAGTTCCACTTAGAAAAGGAAACAACTCTTTTAAATTCTGCAGTCTCTTTGCTGTCTAAAGTTTGTTAATTTCTATTGTCAGCACAATCTATAAATTATGTTAGGTGTAACAGATATTTGTTATGATACATATCTTTTACTCATATCTGAATTCTGAAAATACACTCCTGGAAATGGAAAAAAGAACACATTGACACCGGTGTGTCAGACCCACCATACTTGATCCGGACACTGCGAGAGGGCTGTACAAGCAATGATCACACGCACAGCACAGCGGACACACCAGGAACTGCGGTGTTGGCCGTCGAATGGCGCTAGCTGCGCAGCATTTGTGCACCGCCGCCGTCAGTGTCAGCCAGTTTGCCGTGGCATACGGAGCTCCATCGCAGTCCTTAACACTGGTAGCATGCCGCGACAGCGTGGACGTGAACCGTATGTGCAGTTGACGGACTTTGAGCGAGGGCGTATAGTGGGCATGCGGGAGGCCGGGTGGACGTACCGCCGAATTGCTCAACACGTGGGGCGTGAGGTCTCCACAGTACATCGATGTTGTCGCCAGTGGTCGGCGGAAGGTGCACGTGCCCGTCGACCTGGGACCGGACCGCAGCGACGCACGGATGCACGCCAAGACCGTAGGCTCCTACGCAGTGCCGTAGGGGACCGCACCGCCACTTCCCAGCAAATTAGGGACACTGTTGCTCCTGGGGTATTGGCGAGGACCATTCGCAACCGTCTCCATGAAGCTGGGCTGCGGTCCCGCACACCGTTAGGCCGTCTTCCGCTCACGCTCCAACATCGTGCAGCCCGCCTCCAGTGGTGTCGCGACAGGCGTGAATGGAGGGACGAATGGAGACGTGTCGTCTTCAGCGATGAGAGTCGCTTCTGCCTTGGTGCCAGTGATGGTCGTATGCGTGTTTGGCGCAGTGCAGGTGAGCGCCACAATCAGGACTGCATACGACCGAGGCACACAGGGCCAACACCCGGCATCATGGTGTGGGGAGCGATCTCCTACACTGGCCGTACACCACTGGTGATCGTCGAGGGGACACTGAATAGTGCACGGTACATCCAGACCGTCATCGAACCCATCGTTCTACCATTCCTAGACCGGCAAGGGAACTTGCTGTTCCAACAGGACAATGCACGTCCGCATGTATCCCGTGCCACCCAATGTGCTCTAGAAGGTGTAAGTCAACTACCCTGGCCAGCAAGATCTCCGGATCTGTCCCCCATTGAGCATGTTTGGGACTGGATGAAGCGTCGTCTCACGCGGTCTGCACGTCCAGCACGAACGCTGGTCCAACTGAGGCGCCAGGTGGAAATGGCATGGCAAGCCGTTCCACAGGACTACATCCAGCATCTCTACGATCGTCTCCATGGGAGAATAGCAGCCTGCATTGCTGCGAAAGGTGGATATACACTGTACTAGTGCCGACATTGTGCATGCTCTGTTGCCTGTGTCTATGTGCCTGTGGTTCTGTCAGTGTGATCATGTGATGTATCTGACCCCAGGAATGTGTCAATAAAGTTTCCCCTTCCTGGGACAATGAATTCACGGTGTTCTTATTTCAATTTCCAGGAGTGTATAAGTGGCAGCATGAGAACTCACATATAAAGGTATTAAACGTTGCAAGCTTTTGGAGCCAGTGATTCCTTTGTCTGGCAGAAGGGTTGAAGGGGAAGGAAGAGGGGTGAAGGAAAAGGACTGGTGAAGTTTAGGAAAAGAGGTAGTGTTTGGGAAACTCACCCAGAACTCCCAGTCAGGGGGACTGGCCATATGGGATGAGAAGGAAAAATGAGTGTTGGGGAGTAAAGAAAAAGAGTAATTGCAGTGAAGAAATGCTGAGATGGAAGAAGTTAACATAAATTAAGACCAGATGGGTGACAAGAACCTATGACATTTTGTAGCACAATTCCTACTTGTGGAGTTCTGAGACACTGGTGTATGGGGAACAAACCAGATGGCACATTTGATGAAACAGGCACTGAGGTCATGACTGTCATGTTAAAGAGCATGCTCTGAAACAGAATATTCTGTGTTGCCAATATAAACCCACAGTCTATACCCATTTATCGTAACTTGATAACTTCGTGTAGTCAGGCCAGCATAAAAGAACAAACAGTATTTATGTAATAGCTGGTACAAGACGTGTCATTCGCACTCACTTTCATAGTTTACAGAGTGTAACAAAAATGTACAGCACAAACTGCAGGACACATTGCTCACATGTAGACAAAGTATGTTTTGTAAACATAAGTTTGGAAACGATTTGTTTCCATGTTACAGCTCATTTTCTCCGACTCATTAATCATGGAAAACACACATCAACAGAACGTACCAGCGTACCACGTGCAAATGTGGTACCTCCACCATACAACTGCCTCTCCTATCAGACTTCTTTCCAAATGAACTGTAGTGGTTATGATTTGCTGGATCTATTTTGGGTGCTAGGTCATTTAATGGTTACTTTTTGATGGCTCCTTGCTGGAAACCAAATTATGCAGTGGTCCTCCTATGCTATCAGCCATTTTAATAGTTCCTGGGCACCAGAACACTGAAAGGGAGCTAACAACAACCATATTCATGGAGTTAGAAACAGGCGACATGAAGCAAAAGTTGCTAATAGGGAGCCACCATCAGTTGGTGAAGATGAATGCAGGCAACAAGGTGACTGATGAAAGTGCACATCAGTGATGCGTAATGTCAGATATATCATAATCTTATGATAACTTTATATGTTCAGCACCTTCTAATTGTTTGGTCTTCCCTCTTCTGTACAAGTACCTTAACATCACTGTTGACATTATATTGATAACAGTATAATTATGATGACAGTAAAAATTTTATAAAAATACTTTCGTAATTAAAAAAATACAATTATTTCTGTGACTTCCGCACTTCCCACTAAATGCTCACAGTGGTCACATGACTTTGCTGTGACACCATGAGTAATTAACTATCTGTCAGACAGTGTGGATCTATAATATAAATGGATAGACAAAGAAAACCTACTCACCAAGTGGCATTGGGATAAAATGCATAAAAATTAATGAAATTGCAAGCTTTTGGAGCCAGTGGCTCTTCCTGGCAGAAGGGTTGAAGGGGAAGTTAGAGGAGTGAAGGAAAAAGACTGATGAGGATTAGGAAACGGGGAGAATTATCTTCATCCCTCTTCCTTTCCCCTCAATCCTTTTGCGAGAAGAAGGAGCCACATTTCTTTAAATTTTGTGTGTTTTCTCCTGTGCCCACTTAGTGAGTAGATTTTTTTGTCTATCCAATTATATTTCCAAAAATTGATTATTTTGTAGATATGTTGGACAGTATGCATCTTAAGACATATTATATTTTTCCTGCTGAACTTCATTACAGAATAATGTTATTTAAAATTGGTTTCCCCAACCTCAAGAACTTGAGCATCCACAGTTGTAACACAAAGTAAAAAATGTCTTACAAGTCCTTGTTTGCATGAATTGAGCTATGGAAGAAATGGGCTTTCTATAAAGTTGATTCAGACTGTCAAAATTCTGTTAACCATTCTTTTGTTGACTGAATGCCGTACATTTGACTGGGCGCCACTGGGAATTTGACATGAGGTAGTGCATGGTTTGAGTCATAATGCAGACTTAATCCACATATTAGCTGTCCACTGAAAAATTCAACCAAATAAGCCTGTACAAAGTAATTACATCTACATCTTTTACAATTAAAATATAGCTCGCTCTACAGTATTAAAAGAAAGTCACTTTTTAAATTTAAATTTTTGTGGTGTGGACCCCTAGGCTGCAGCCTAGATAGCCTGCATGTGAGTGTGAGCTGAAAGGCAGCTTTTAGCACAAACATGTGCCCTGGATTTTTTAAGATTATTTAACGTACGGAAGTGGATGTGCTTTTTATCAGTCAGTGGTGATACTAATTCTGTGTAACTCCATCTTACATTATTGATGTCCCTTCTTTTTAGGAAAACCACAGTGGCACATTTCAAATTGTTTCTGGAGAATTACATTGCTGAGAATGTAAGAGTGACTGTTGCTTTTATTTATTCCAAAGTGTAATCAATTAAGGGACAGAGAGAGAAAGTTGGAAATGTTAAATTATTCATACTTGCATGGTATTGTGGATACTGTCATTGAAACAAGCAACAAGCCATTATCAATGCTAACTATGCTCTTTTACATTTCAGCACTGCAGTGCAAAATATTCAATGCCACATCTGTATAAGTAATTATGTCTTGTGTTTCTAGAGACAGGCAACATAGAAAACCATCTGGATGGTCATACTGTTCCCGTTACGCAAATTTCATTTTCTCAGTCAAGTTACTGTTTGTCTGCATCATCTCAAGAAGCTTTTATTTGGGATTTAAAGTCAAATATGCAGATACATAAATTGTCTATGCGGGAAGGAGTTGCTTTGAAGCAAGTAAGTGTTATTTTTCAAGGCAGCTAGTATTTATGTAAGGAAATTTGGTTCAACATAAAGTATTGAGTAGTCGTTGCTACGTTAATGCAGTATTTTGTGTTTCTGTCTGGGTCACTGTTTCCTCACAACCTGTTCCCAGTCTGTCACAATTGTGTTCCATTGCTCACAGTCACATTATTGTTCTATGCTTTTCAGTATTTAATTTAATTTGCATCCCCATATGCCTATTCAGGTATCTTTAAAAAAAATTGATGTAAGTAAGCCTTATGTGCACAGGTTACTGTTTTTCGAGTAAGAGGGAAAAATCTATTTTCTAAATCGACTTACTGTGAAGAAGGCACGTTAAGTTGCAGACAGGCATGATTGAAAGACATTTACACAACGCTTTTGGCCATGGCATTCATCAGCAAAAGAGAATCACACGTCATTCATATACATGGGCAAGCACACTTCACACACATGCTCTGGCCCAAGCCGCATGTGCGTGAGGTGTGCTTGCTTGTGTGTGTGAATGGTGTGTGTTTCTCTTTTGCTGATGAAGGCTGTGGCCAAAAGCTTTGTGTAAGTGTGTTTTAACTGTGCCTGTCTTCAACTTAACGTGTCTCTTTTACAGGAAATAGCAATGTATGTTTTCCTACATTGTTGATATTCCTATGTGGAGTTTCCATTGATTTTATTTTTGAAATCTCTTGTCATAATCATCTCCTGGATCCATTGAGCACTGGCCATAGATTGGAATGTCCCATCGAGTTGTACACATCTTGAAGACTGACCCTTTTATGTTCAACAAGGTAGAACAAAGAACTTAAAATATGGCTACTGCTTTTTAAGTAGTATCATAAATTAAATTATATTTTATAGTTAATACACAAAATTTTCCTAAACATGTAACTTTGTGTAGTAAAAATGGCTCTTCTTGCAAGCAGTCACTTTACTGAAATGTACTTTAATTTTTAATGTGACCACTGTAAAGATTTTCTGATCTACAGCCTTAAGTCTTTAGAACATGGTCCATCACACTTGTTGTTCATTCTTTCCTGTGTTGGATCAAAATGATTATTTCCAATCCTTAGTACTATATATTTGATGTTTACTACGATTTCTGTACATATTTTGGTTGGCCAATTAATCTTTAACTCTGTAGCAGAGTGTATGTGTACACTGTGTTGAAACATTAAAATTTTGTGCTGGACCAAGACTCAAACCTGGAACTTTGGCTTGAGCGGTTATAACACTGTCTGCCTCTATTACTATGTGAGTGGTGCCAGATATATTTCTGTCGTTTCACAACCAAGAAACGGGACTCTGTTTACCATTTATTCTTGTGATTTCTCTTACTGAGTAATGGGCAGGAGCAGAATTTGTAGTCTTTGAATTTAAAGTCAGTTTTACAAGTGAAACACTCAAAATTTATTCACTGCAAATACCACAGAATGTAGCATATAGTTATAAAATTCACTCCATAAATAAAAGATATTCATTGTCATTTCATATCACTTCGCTAACAGGCACGCTCTGTATTGTATTACCTCTCACCAGTAATGTGCAACATTATCTACCCACATTCTCACCGGAGATGCAAGTAACTGGAAAGATAAGATAAAAAATTATGCCGGAACTTGCACAACTTGTGTGATGATACTGGAACCTCACAGCCTTAAAGCAAAGTTCCTTTAAATTCCCAGCCTGGTGCACAGTTTTAATGTGCGAAGAAGTTTCAGGTCAGCTCACACTCTGCTGCAGAGTGGAAGTACATCCTGTAAAAAATTTTGTAATTTGCTTTCATCAGTTTTGTAAAACTGTTTGAGTTTGACCCTTGTTCTCTTAAATCTTAATCCATGGCAACATACTAACAGTAAGGTAGTAAAACTAAGCAAAAAATTATCAGGCATGTGTACAGCTGAAGTTTTGGTACAATGGGCTATACCATGAACAAATATCCTTCAGGTTCACTTTCAGTGATACACTATATGTGTATGGTCTCCAGAATCTCTGTCAGATTTTAATGAAATAATAAGTTGGTCAATGTTATTTTCTGCTAAAAATTCTTTCTCCCCTCAGTTTCATTGTTACTTTCTACCTGTGTTTCACATCATCGTACCACTCCAATGGTGAAGTTTTGTTTGGAGTGCCCCTCATAAGCTTCTCTGCTTCTGCCATAGAATATTTTTGTTTGCTGTTTCCCAAATAAAACTTCATTTGAGTCAATTTAAGCTGTATCCAATTAAATGGACAGTTGTAGAGTGGTAGCGTCTCAATGTCGTCGCCATATTTTTAACTAGTTTATTCACAGCATAAAGGCACACACATGATTCTATAGTCAACTTTTGTGGAATGTGTTTTTATACACCATGTGTTCTTGAGAAACTTTACACACTTCATGAAGGATTGTTGAAGAAAAGGAGACATTGTCCATTGCATTTATGATCTATAAAGCTTTTGAAAAGCAGCCATCAAACCTTCTTTGAAACATATTCCCATTAATTAATTATTGAATGCCATTAGAAAAAAATAATTCTGTTGGAAAAGAGAGAGTTGTTTCTTTGTCTCAGTAGATTATTTTTATTATTATAAATAAATGAACTTGCCCCTTTGTGTGCAGTCGTTTGGCATATCAGTATCCCACATCAAGTATGAAATTTTAGCAAGTGACCTGATAAACTCATAGAAGAATTTGACATAGTGAAAGCAGGCAGATTTAAGTTCAATGTGGTATACAACTCTCTGCATTGATTAACCAAAATGTTATGCTTGCTGAGAGACTGAATTCAGCCTGGTGGCATTATAGGCACATGACTTGGTACAGAAGGTGCATAAGCAAAGCAGAGGTGAATGGGGAATCATTCTATTGATTATATAAACCACAAATGAGTAAAGTCTACTGACATAAGTGACATTAACAAGGGCACCAAAAATAAACATCTTGAACAAAGCCAGACTGATCGGCTTTTTGTGTGCTACTGTCACGAGCATCTAAAGAAAGTGGTTGATGAATGGAGCAGGCAATAAAGTTTCAGGACATACTGTCAATGCTCATTGTTGAAAATGGGCTCTGCAGTCTACAGTGTCTACATGTTTCCATGTTGACCCAAAGTCAACATCAGTTATGATTGCAGTGGGCACTGGACTATTGAGATTGGTCTATGGCTCAATGGAAATATCACACCTGGCATCTTCCAGCACAATAACTGCATATCTCACAGGGGCAGAATCGTGCTACAGGGGACTGAGGAGCACAATAGTACCTTTACACTGATGTCTTGGCCATAAAATTAGCCTGATCTGAACCTGATGGAACACATGTGGGACACTGGGCACCAGCTCCGCACCCACAAAATGCTGACCTGTAATGTATAACTGTGCATAGACATCTGGTGCCACATGCCTTCAGGGACCAACTGAGGATTTGTCAGAGGACACTTACCAATGTATCAGTTATTAGGGCTTCTTCCCCTTCTATTCACACATGGAGCACAGAAGGTTGACTGTTTTAAATGCCTCTATGCAAGCTGTAATTAATCTAATCTTGTCTCCAGAAGCCTTATGGCAGTGATACATAGGCAGTTGCAGTAAATTCCTAGTCACCATTTACAGATTGCGTCATCTTAAAGTGTTTTCCAGTTCAGTTTCTTCAGCAACTGTGAGGCATTATCTCATGGGTCAAACGAACCTTTGGCCATGCAAGCTGCTCTTCCGTGTATGCATTCAGTAATCCTATTTGGTATGGGTCCCACACATTTGAGCAATATTCTAGGATAGGTGGCACTCTCCTTTGTTGATTGATTGAATTTCCCCAGAATTTGACCTATAAACCAAAGTCTGTCACCTGTTTTACCTACAACTGAGCCTATGTGACCTTTCCATTTCATATCCCTACAAATTGTTACATCCAGGCATTTGTGTTTGTATGAGTTGACCAGTTCCAACTGTGACTTGCTGATACTGTGGTCATGATATACTACACTTTTTTGTTTTATGAACTGCACAATGTTACATTTTTCGGCATATAAAGCAAGTTGCCAATTTTTCAACACTTTGAAATCGTATCAAGATCTGACTGAATATTTACGCGGCTTTTATCAGAGAGTATTTCATAGAGCTGCAACATGTGCGAAAAGTCTGAGGGTACCTTCAGTATTGTCTGCCAGCCCATCAATAAACAACATGAATAACCAGGGCCCCAACACACTTTCCCAAGGTAGATTGTAAGAAACTACATTTGTCGATGACTCTCCATCAAAGAATACATACCACATCCTCCCTACCAAAAAGTCCTCCATCCAGTCACAAATTTCATTTCATAGACCATACAATTGTACTTTGATAATGTGTGTAGGTGGTGTAATGAGTCAAATGCTTTTTGGAAATTGAGAAATATGGCATCTATTTGACTACCTTAACCCATGGCTTTCACAATGCCATGTGAAAAAAGTGCAAGTTGAGTTTCACGTGATCAGTGATTTTGGAATCCATGATCATTGACACTGCGGACTTTCCTTCCGTATAGCAGGAAGCCTACTTAATATTTTGGACAGGCTGTAATTTGTAGATGAAAGACTGTTACTACCTATATAGTACACTGTAGTAGAGCGTTACACAAAATCATTGATGCTGCACACAAACAAAGTCACTCCAGAAATAAAGTAAAAACAACATGGAGCATCCACAAACTACAGATAAATATGAACATTGAGTTGAATGAAATTGAACCCACAGACAGTATTGTCACAGAAATGATGATGTATTGAGATTACTGGCACTATCCTCAATCATAACTGTCGTTCAGCGGCAGTAAATGTTGCATACAACCAACTGTGGCTGCATGAGATTTACTCCACAAGTACTTGGTTCCAACGCGAACAAACAGCAGTTTAAAAATATAGACTCTAAAGAAATTAGAAAAGCATATGTTCCTTAGCAGTATATGTCTTAGGACTATGGTGTTTCTAGCAGGCTATTAAAATCTTGTTCTGGCACAACAGGACCATCTTTGAGCTTCAGTTAATTATTCAAGAAGTATTTGCTCACAGACTTAAATATGCAGTAGTGACACATACCAATAAAAACTGAGATAAGAAAATTACCTTTAATTACAGGTCCATTTCATGTGTTAGAGTCTGTTCAAAAAAAAATTGAGAAAGTGGGCAACCACTCAACACTAATTTTCCCAACATTAATTGTTAATTGCCCATTGGTGCGGGTTTTGTGAACTATTATCTACAGATGAAGTCATATACAACCTGTTGGTATATTCTTTGACCTTTTTGAGGTTTTTGGTGATGTGGACTACATAATTCTTCTTGAGAATTCAATTTTTTTTGTTAGTAATGGGTTTACTATTGGATGGCTGTTGCCATGACTTTATAACAGTAAGCACAGGGGTATTACGCTGAGTAACTACACTACAGAAATTAAATTAAACTTGACACGGGGAGTATGAAATATGGATTAGATGGAACCTTTACAGCAGTAACTAGATTGTCACATTGACCAACTGTACCACAGAAATAAAATAAAACTCGAAACAGGAGAACACAAGATATGGAGTCCAACAAGGTTAGGTATTCAGTCTGCTCGTGGCCATAATTTGCATAATTGACCTTCCTAAGGTGGTAAAGGAGTGTCCAAAAACTTGAATGTTTGCAGATGACATAAACGTAATAATTAGTGACACAGATACAGACATATCAGTCACAGACCATATGATAGTTGTACAAGCTGTCAACCGGTTCACAGCAAACAGTTTAAGTTTTAATTCCATAAATATTTGGTTGTTGCGTAAGTTCATTGTCTTGCAAGTTGGTATTCCAGTTGCTATGGGTTTATTTATCAATTGGCATTTTTTATTTGCAGTTCATTGTAGTTATCTGAGTTTAAATATTTTCATTTTATGATAGTGAGTGGAGTTGTGGATGCTAAAAAATGGAGTGCCAAGTGGAGAAATTGGAACATTTCTGATGTACTCTTGTTTTGAGTTCAGCAGAATGGTGACAGCAATGTAGGCAGCCAGAAGCATTTGTGCTACATATGGGGATAATGTCATTGGACAGAGTATGGAAGGAGGGTCATTTTGACATGGGTGACACTCCACACTTGGGAAGACCTTTGGCATTTGATGAAGATTGTCTAAACACATCAATCCACAATAATCCACATCATTATACTCAAGAACTGGCAAGTGTGGTGACTGTAATCCTTTCACAATCATGTGACATTTGCATGCAATAGGTAAGGTTCAAAAATGGAGTTTATGGGTACCGCAAGCTATAAGCCAAAATCACAAGAATCGGTGGGCATCCATATGTGCATCTGTGCTTGCTCATCATCTGTTGGCTCATGAACAACACTGACCATTCCTAACCTGTATTGTTACTGATGATGAGAAATAGTGTCTTTATGCTAACGTAAGAAAAAGAAAGGAATGGTTGAGCTCAAACAATGCAGCAACTCCCCGTAGAAGGATTTGCGCACATCTCCAAAAGATAATGATGTGCATCTGGCGGTATAGCAACTGTGTAGAGCACTATAAATTGCTTCCCTGAGATGTAACCACCACAACTGACATTTATTGTCAACAACTGAGTGCCTTGGAGACGCCAACCCAAGAATGACGACCAGGAAGACTGCGTGAAGTGATGCTACTCCACAATAACACCTGCTGATGTTCAATTAGACTGACAAAAAACACTATAGAGAAGTTGGGTTGGGAAGTCATGCCACACTCACCTTATTCAACTGATCTTCCCCCTTCAGATTTTTAGCTTTTCTGCCCTGTATCAAACAAACTTCAAGGAACTTTGTTTCCACAGGAAAATGTGCTCCAAACATAGATTGACGAGTTCTTTGCCTCAAAACTGTGTGATTTCTACAGTTGTGTAAGTGAAAGGTTACCCCAGCATAAGCAGACTGTCATAAATAGTGAAAGAGAATATATTATTGCTGATTGAAGTCTCCATCATGTGTACTTTTGTGTTTATTAAACTTAAGGAAAAATGACATGAACTTCTGCACCAACCCAATATACTCGTTTGTGTTTTGCAATTGAAGCCAGCAACAGTTACCTTGTGGTACCATTAACTATCATACTCTGAAACATTATGTGTGCACAATTCCTTCAGGTCAAACTGGATAACAGAGTAAACTTGAATTAACATGAACACACAGATAAACTTATCAAGAAAGTCACACACAAATGTTATTTTGTTGTGTTGAAGATGAGGCAGTTGCCCACTGTACAGAAATTGCATCATGCCCATACAACTTTCTTAACCGAAATTTATATTGATGAAGCTTAGCATTTCACAGTTTCTTAATCTGTACTGTGCACAACAAATGGTAATAGTGTTCCACATGCATATTTATAATGAAGACTTATTTATTTTATTTTATTATCCTTTTAACCTTGTCATATCAATATATTATGTTGCAAGATGTATCCCACACAGTATACTCTATGCTCTGTACTTCAAATATGTTGTTTACTGCACTAACCAATTGAAACAGTAATATTGCACCCTACTCATTCTGCAGTCAGTGCACTGCATTTCTTAACAGTATGATGAAATAAGTTAATCTTGAGTTAAAAGAAATGTATTACCTACTGATGACTGACCTGCATCCGCAATAAGACTGCAGTCAGCTATAGGTGAGTGATTTCCTATCCTACATTTTAGATATTATTCCATCCATGAATTTCCATTGTTGCTGTCGCCTAATGAAATGATTTACAATACTATCAACATCCAGCTTGTAGAGAACTGAAGTTTTTTACACCTCAGTCAGAAATATTTCTCAAAGTACTTTGAATTCAGCTACTAGAATGTGTATTAGTTCTCTTGATTCCCAGTATGACCTTACAAGAGCATTGTGTATTCCCTATCCCAAACCTCAAACCCGCCACCACTACCACTTTACCTCCATATTATATATAACTTCAGTGTAATAAAGGAAAACATAGTGCATAGTATTGGCCAGTGTGCTTTGATACCTATTTGATTTGAATTTGTAAGTGAAAGTATAGCATTTCAGAAATTGTTGCCTTCTCTTTTCTCATACAGAAACCATATTTTGTTGATGCCATGGAAAGGAGTCTCTGGGTGTAGAAAGAAATGAAAGATGTACATTGTATTTTAGTAAAATACAATACAATGCTAGTATGAACGATAATAATAATAATAATAATAATAATAATAATAATAATAATAATAATAATAATATAGCCAAATATATTACCCTCAAGAATCCGTATCAAGATATTCTTCGATATAACTGGAGGAGTTACCCAATTCCACCACATTATCCACAATACATGTGTTCTGTACTGGCACACATTTAATATATGGGCAACCCTGTATCTGCTGCTTTCTGTAGTAACATGAAGTCTTCGTGGCACCTGCATTTTTTTTATTATTTCTTTGAGATCACTAATGACAAATGGACAAGAATCCTGATATGTATTGTGAAACAGTTGTCAAAGTAACAAGTTGTTTTCTCCCAGAGATGTAATCATGTTTTCTGCAAATGTGAACGAGACCGGTCATTGAATAATAGAAGCATTGAGTTGTTGGCAGGCACAGACAGAAGAGAAAGAAAACTTGTCAGCTTTCAGAATAAATCCTTTGTTGAGCTAGAGTAAAAATACACACACACCCTTGTGCCCCTACACTGTGCCAGCTGAACTGCAGGTGGACTATGGTAGGGTGGGTAGAGAGAGAATAGCGAGGCGAGAAGAGAGGTTGGGGTGGGCAGCTATTGGGTTGCTGGCAGGAAATACTGGAGGGAGTGATGGCAGATGTACGAGCTAGGCATGTGATGTGTGGGTACTGGAGCTGGTGGAATGCTGTGCATGGTGCAGGTGACTTGAAACTGGGAGGGTTGGTGGTACAGACGAAGGGAAACTGTTGGCTGGATGGTGTGAGGACAGTGGTTTAGTGGAATTGAGGTCAGAAGGGGTAAATTCTGTCAGGCCTTTCCTCCTGTATTTGCTACATATGTAACTGAACTAAAAAACTTTTAAGTCCATTGAATGACTTTTCTAATTCAGGTTAAGATCTGTTTGTAATTTTGAACACTAGCAACTTCTTTTATCACATTGTCTGTATAAATTATGGTCTAGTTATTGTGTTTGAATAGGTGATATTTTCTGGTATTTTTGTGGGAGGCACTGAAATATATGTACTCATTCTTGTCAAAATTCAACACTAAAATTTTCCCTGAAACATATATTGATATTTCCAAATATTTTATTGTATGCATATTTGTCATTAACACAGGTACTATTTTTAGTCCTATAATTTTACTATCTGCAAAAAGGACAAAATGAAGATCTTGTGACAGTAAAATCGAAGGTTCTTTAATTCGCATTAAAAACAACAAAGAACTAAAGATAAAACACTGTGCTACACCATGCCAGATTGCTTCACTTTCAAACTACCTATTGCTCTGTAAACAACTTGAAACTGAAACACACTATGTGTGCAGTACAAAGAGGATAAAAAGATACTTTTTTGCCTGCATTTTAAATTTTGTACGAGGATGTGATGTTTTCCAGAACCTAAGCTAAGTCACAATATATTTCCACTTGGTAATAATTTATGATAAACAGTTTTCATTACTTAATGCTTTTAAACTGTTTCAGATATTTTTCATGCCGGTGCTAAATCATATCCTTGCGTGTTTCCAAGATGATACAATCCACATCTGGAAACTTGACTGTTATGGAAATTTTGAATGTTTTAAACAAATTGTTCCTGAAATGTGGAAGAGTCACCACATACGTTGTATTGCTTTCACAAGGTAATAATTTTAAGATTATGAAGTAGAACACATACATCTAAGTCACAATTGTTAAAAATGGAAGTTATCTTTTCAGTCATGGAAGAAATAATTATCCAAAGTGAATAAACAGATAGCCATTGTGCAAAAGTGTCATAACATAGTTCTTAGGCTGAGCCTTAAACATTTGGTTTGAAATATAGAAATTTATCATCTGCAATTTTATCTAAAATTACAGCATATGAATTGAGTGTCCAAATGTAAGAGCTAAGTAATCTGAGATAGCAAGGTGAGTAAATAAGGAAACAAAGAAACAAGACTGTGGAAAGAAGGAAAGAAATAAATAGGCTACAGTGGGAAAAGAGACTAGGTAGTAGTAACAGAATGGAATAAGAGGAGTTCGGAGGTGAAAGACCCAAAGAAAATGTGTCTGAGTTCAATAAGAATGAAACATTGCATGCAAGAAGGGTAAAGATGTGTATTGCATGATCAGTTTGATTGGATGGAAGAGTTTAACAGAAGAAAAAATGCACGTGAGAATTTAAACAATAAATGAATAAATATTGTATGTTGAAGACAAGTAACTCTGTGTTCTTACATGAATGAACTTTTTATGCCATTCTCATTCAAATGTGTATGATCATTTATATAACTTCTGTTTAGCTGCAAAACAGTGTATGCTTGCTACACTAATCCAGAATTGTAAAGCCTTTTAATTATCCAGAGGTACTTTCCTCAACAAGCCCAGAGAAGACCATATGATTACTAATTAATTATATGTCCATCCCCCTCTCTTGTAACTCATATTTCTAGGGCTGAATCTATGGGGCAATATTGCACATATTTTACGAACAAATGTTAGAAATGCATGTATAAGAAAAATAAATAATAACAAAACTTTAAATTTGGTAATGCAGACTTGCTCGGCAAATTTCATTGGCAAATTCTTCTCGGTTTGTCAGCAGAGTTATGGCATTGTGTTGTTGCAATGTTCTGACAAGTTTCCTAGCGGCCTTCTTCAGATGAAGAGTTGTGCACATACCCAGTTCACTCATTTAGAGACCCCCCCCCCCCCCCCACAGCTCTTTTTTAGGTACATTCGTGACACACATGGGTGTACGAGCTATTGCAGCCTTTCTTCTTTTCCGGGCTTCCTTACCTTCCCCGTCCTTCTCCTTCCCTGTCCTTATTCCTTTCACTTTGGCTTTTCCTTTCCCTCTCTTGGTGTTCTTCTTTGTTGGCCTGGCTATCCTCCCGACTTCGCTTCATCTTGTGTATTTGGTTTGTTTGCTTTTCCTCCTCTTTTTGGCGTTTCTTTTTTCCTCCCCCTCAGAGGTATGAACTCCATCTCTCCATTTGAAATCTGTAGTGTGAGGCAGATGTGGAAGAATTCCCTCCTTAGCATCTTTGGCATAGGCTCCTCTTCCTTTTCCCCTTCCCCCTTTCCCTCCCTCCCCACCAGAGCCCCTTTGCTTCCTTCCTAGGTCACCAACTTGGTAGCTAGTTCAGGGGGGCTGTTACGTATCCATCTGGCTGAGCCTCCTGACACCACAGGGATCACACTGCTGGTACCTGTGCCGTGAATGCCTGTGCAAGCCTAGGAGTGGTTGCCCGTCTTTTTGGGCCATTGGAACTTCCAGAAAAGACTGTCCTGCCAGGCAGCCATTGTTGTGGGTGGGTGGTGCCCACTAGGCGAGCCCCTGTTCGGAGTGAATGGTACCAGGGCAGATGTTTGGCACATAAAACATCTTAAACTCTATGGCCACTCTTCTGTGACTGTGTCTCTTCCTAAGAATAGTTCTGTCTCTGTTCCTGTTTCCACCTTCCCAGCCTTACCCTCCTTGGATACCAGACCCACTGGCTTGGGGTGAAACCTGTTCTGTAGTTCGTGGTGTCTACCAGGACTGATGAGGAGACTTTTGCTGCCACCCAATCCTTCCTTTTTCTTTGTGGAACACATTGAGGACAAGTTCGGTGAAGTTCAGTCCTTAAGCAAGATGGGATCTGGCTCCTTCCTTACAAAGACAACTTTTGCCAGTCAGGCGGCCTCCCTCAGTGCCTGCGAGAGATATCCCAGTAAACATCACTCCACACAAGTCTCTCAAAATAACACAGGGTGTAATTTTCCGTAGGGACCTTCTCATCCAGTCCGATGACGAACTTAGGGCTAATTTGGAACAGCATGGTGTTTATTTCATCTCGCATGTCCACAGAGGCCCTAAGAAGCCCTTGCATGTAGACACTGGCATTTTCATCGTGGCATTTGAGGGGAATACTGTGCCCGAGGAGGTCAAGATAATGATATATAGATGCGACGTCAAACCATACATTCCACCTCCCATGCATTGCTTGTGTTACCTCAAGTTCAGTCACATGTCTTCACGATGTGATTCCACTCCCGTCTGTAGTTACTGTGGGCGCCCCAGTGGTAACAGTGTGTGCCCTCCTCATGCGGGGAGCCCTTGCACCCCACCATCTAACTGTGCAAACTGCTCTGGTCTCCATTCTCCCCACTCACCGGAGTGTCCAGTGTATACAAAGGAAAAAAGATTCCCCCCCCCCAGGATTGTGTGAAGGGGTCTGCTCTTTGGTTCTCACTGATGTCATTAGTGACTGGATCCCCCTTCATACCAACCTGGAAGCAATAGCGATGCAAGTGCAAATGACCCCAGCAATCACCATTTGCAATTCTATCTCCCCCTGGTAGGCCACTTCTTTATGTTGACCTGCATACCTTAATACAGCAACTCCTGCCCCCCTCAGCTCCTCCTCGGGGGCTTCAGTACACACCACCCCATGTGAATGAGTGCCACTTTGATGGGTAGGGGTCTTCCAGTTGACCAACTTATCACAGACTTGTTTCTCTTAATGATGGTTCCCCTACCCACTTCAGTGCCACTCACGGCATTTTTTCTGCTATTGATCTCCCAATATCCTCCCCTGCTCTTGTAGTTTTCCTACATTGAACACTTGACGATGATCTTTGTGACAGTGACCACTTTCTGGTGATCCTATCATTCTCCTGCTGCCGTCATGCCACCAGGTCTACGCGTTGGGCATTCTGCAAAGCTAGTTGGCCTTTATATGTGTCTGCTGTGCATTTCAACACCTGTCTCTCGGATTGCATTGACACGGTCGTGCAAGACATCTCTGCCCTCTTCTTCATGCCACTGGCACTGCTATCCCCCTATCCACAGGTCCCCCTTGTCATCGACCAGTACCGTGGTGAACCAAGGATAGAGCAGTCACTATCCAGGACCACCGACGGGCGCTGTAATGATTTTGACAATACCCTTTAGAGACCAACCTTATCACTTTTAAGCATCTCCAAGTTAAGGCTTACTACCTTATTAAGCAGAGTAAAAAGGAATGTTTCCTCCCTGTGGATGTATGCCTCTTCATCACGAGTTTGGTCCAAGCTTTGTAAACTTCTGGGCCGCCAGCAACAATTAACTGTCCAGGGTCTCCTCGTACAGGGTGTTCTGCTTACTGATCCATTGGTCCTTGCAGAACACCTTGTGAGACACTTTGCGACAGCTTCAGTGTCCTCTTCCTATACTGGTACTTTTCTCGAGCAGACACGCAGACTTGAACAAACCCTCCTCTGTTTCAACACCCACCAAGCCAAATCCTATAATGAACCCTTTATTGATGGGAGTTCTTGCAGGCTTATACCTCTTCACATGACATGGCCCCAGGCCTGGATTCCATCCACAACCAGATGATCCAACACTTGGACATTACACAGAGGCAACATCTCCTCAGGGTCTTCAACCATATTTAGCGCACAGATGCCTTCCCCTTGTAATGACGAGGCAGTATAGTTATCCCTGTTCTTAAGCCTGGGAAGAATCCAATGTCTCTTAACAGCTACCACCCGATTACCCTGACAAATAGACTTTGTAATCTGCTCGAGAGGATGGCTAGCTTCCAATTAAGTTGGGTGTTCGAATCTTGGGACCTTTTGTCCCCATATCAGTGTGGCTTCTGGGAAGGACACTGTACAACTGGTCATTTCCTCAGATTGGAAACAACAATCATACTGGCTTTTATTAACCGCTGGCTCCTTGTCGCGGTCTTCTTTGACCTACATAAGGCATATGACACAGCTTGACATTGTCATATTTTAGTTACCTCCATGACTTGAGCTTTCATGCCCCCCCCCCCTTCTGATTTTTAACCGTGACTTTTTACCCCACTAGCTCTTCTGGATTTGAGTTGGCCCTTCACTCAGCACCCCTCAGGTCCAGGAGAGCGGTATCCCACAAGGTGCTATGTTAAGTGTCATTCTCTTCCTCATTGCTATCAGTGGACTTGTGACCTCTTTTGGGCCTCTCATTATCCCAGCATTGTATGTTGATGATTTTTGCATCTGTTGCAGCTCACACTTGGTAGCATCTGCTGAACATCAACTCCAAGGTGCCATCCAATGGGCTTCTGCATGGACCCTCTCCCATGGCTCCCAGTTTTCTCCCTCCAAAATGAGGGTTATACATTTTTGCCATCAACCCAGTACACCCGATCCAGAACTTTATTTAGGTGATCATCACCTAGATGTAGTAACACATTCCCATTTATTGGACATTATTTTTGATAAAAAGCTGATGTGGCTGCCCCATATTTGCCACCTGAAGACTACCTGCATGCGGAAGCTTAATGCTCTCCGCCTCCTGGCACACACACCTTGAGCTGCAGACCATGCAACTCTTCTCCATCTTAATCACATTCTGGTTTTGTCCGGACTAGATTATGGTTGTCATGTTTGTGGCTCCGCACCTCCTTCCAGTCTGAAACTACTTGACCCTGTTCATCATTATGGGGTGTGTCTGGCTGTCGGTGCCTTTCACACTAGTCCTTGCAGAAATGGGGATTTACCCCTACAAATTTGACAGAGCCAACTCATAGTTTCTTACACAATCACCATTTGAAAATTCCCTGACCATCCTGTATTGTATATCCCATGCACCAGTACCACCCCCCCCCCCCCCCCCCACTCCCCCTGGATAGTGCCTTGCCTACGATTTTGGGCTGACTTATTCCAGGGTCCCAAGATCTCGGTTGCACCTATGATATTCTGGCATCTTGTACAATGCATCCCTGAAGAGTTCCAGGCTGCTATGATCTTCTACACTGATGGTTCTAATGATAGATAAGGTGGGATACTCTTTTACGCCTCCTACTGATATGGAACACTGTTTACTGCTGGGATCATGTAGTGTCTTCACAGTAGAGCTGCTAGTCATTAACAGGGCCCTCCATTTTGTTTGTCAGGCTTTCCTCCACAGCATTTTAGAACATATTGACTCAATGAGTGGCTTGCAGGCTATAGACTGATGCTACTCTCATCACCCTTTTGACTCTTCTATCCTTGACCTTCTCTCTGCCCTTGCCCATGCAGCCTGCTCTGTTGTTTTCCTCTAGGTCCCAAATCATGTGGGAATCCCAGGGAACGAACTGGCTGACCGTCTGGCTAGAGAAGCAAATACTTACCCAATTCCCTGTCTTGATCCCAAGTGCAGATATGCAGATTCACATCAAATGTCTCTTTGCCCCAAAGTGGAATGACACCTGGTGCGCCATTGCTCTTCATAATAAGCTCCACACAATCAAAGAGATTACTACAGTTTGGTGCTCTTCCTTCCGATCCTCTCAAAAAGAGTTCACTGTCTTATGCCATCTATGCATCGGTCATACTAGGCTCATCCATTGTTTTCTCTTGAGTAACAAGCCACCCCCACAGTGTGGCTGTGGAGCCAGACTGATGGTACCTGATGTGTAGGAGGAATGTCCCCTTCTTTTGGTCCTTTGTACTAAGTACAATTTCCTAATTGTTTTTAATATTGGGAGACGATTCGTGGGTGGTTGAACTGATCCTCAGTTTCCTATGTGAAAATGGTTTTTATTTTCAGTTAAAAGGTTTTGCTTTGCACCTGCAGCAGGGCAGGGTGATTGTGGTTGGGGCCTCTTTTTCGTTTTCTCTAGGTCTGGGCCGTATGACCACTTTTTTATCCCTCAGTTTTTCCAGTTTTTGGATTTTGTCTACCCTTTTATGCCTTCTACTGTGTGTGTTTTAACTTCAGACCCTCTATCTTACACAAGTAACTTTGAATTGTTGGATTGACGACCTCACTGTTTAGTCCCATAACCCCCTCAGTCAATCATTTAGAAATGCTGGAGCGCAAACCTTTCTACCAAGAATCATGCCTCTGGAACAGATGTGTTCATATCAGGTTCGCGATGGAGCTTACTGTTCCTAGACATTCTGGTAAAGAAGAACCCATATTATTATTCTCCAATTAAAATTACTTCGTGATTGATGTTTCGGCAAGATGAGTGGTAGGAGCCACCCACCATCTTAGTTCTTTCTTGAGCATAGTGTGCTTTCTTTGTTGCCAATTTTGTTGGTTTCATCCAGATTCTTTTGATGCATTGCTGGCTCCATGCCAGCAACACGGCTCCATGCCACTGCAATCTGTCAATTACAAAAAAATTTTCATCAGGTTATAGAAATTCTGATAAAGAGGAACACAGGTGGCACACAGGGTCATTCCATCTGCAGGAAGAAGATGCATATGGATGTGTACCTAAACACCAGTCGCTGCCACCATCCAGTGCAATGTAAATGTTTGCTTACCACCATAGTACACATGGTGTGAGCCATGTGTGACAGGGAAAGTCTGTCTATTAAAATACAGCTCCTGCGTGAAACCGTTTGCAACAATGGCTGCCCAGAGACACAAATAAGATGCACTATTCATCCAAGTAAGAAGAAAGAAAACAGTCCAGAAGAAGGAACCAAGCACCTGTTGTTCCTTCTGTATCCAGAGCTGCCAGAATAATGGAGGAGCATAATATAAAAACCATTAAAATCAAGGGTATGCTTAGGCAGCCAAAGCCAACTAGGGTTATGGGCACATAGTGTCTATGGCATCAGTTGGGTGTATGATGTGCTGCACGTCAGCAACATGCAGTAATGCATCTCACAGTGCTGTTCAGAACATTTGAGGAGTGTTCACGTTGACCAAACCAACAAGTCAACAGTTGTGGACCAGAGCATCACTGAATGACACGTTTGTTTTTGAACACTGGTGCTGTGCCATACCAAAGTGTTCTGGGTTTTGGCCATGATAGAGACACTGAAAATAAGATTACATGAGGATCTTATCAAAAGAAAAGGAGGCAGTGAGCAGAATAGACAGGCAGCATGAGTACTTGATACCCAGAGACCCCTCCAAACCATTGGGGGTGCTCCCCATACTACTGGCTGTAACACCTCTCCCAGAGGCGCGAGTTTGTCACATCCTCTGGGCCTCGATAGAGAAGTTTACAGTCCTTTGGCTATAAAGTAATGAACTGGACATGAACCCAACACTTCCCCTGAAGATAGGAGTAGAAAACTAGTCAAAAAATTGAGACAGTTGGATGCTATGACTCACCTGGTGACCCAAGATGATTTCATCAGACTTCAAATTTGCTACCAAAGGGAATATAAAGGCTACATACTGTATATACCTGAATAATCCTTACATATTTATTCCTGATTTTAAGGACGAAAAACTGTGGTGCGCAGATAATTGAAATAAGGTTGGTACTGCTCCACCTCAAACTATAGATGCTGTTATATGATAGCGTTGTTGCGGTTTCAGTCTGTGACTTGTCAGTAGTATGTTAGAAGTGAAGTACTAACAATGTGTTAACTTACCATTGATGTGGCTTGTAAACTGAGAGGATTTTATTGAAGCATGCCACCATGAAAGACTCTGAGGACACTTGTCAATTATGGCTACAAGTTCTTGTTATTGCTTGTACATAGGTAAAGGAAAAGTTGTTGAAGAAGCAGAGAACATTGGAAACGGTGCAGCGGGAAGAAAATATGGTGTGAGCGAGGGTTGTATTTGCGACTGGAGGCTTCAGGAAATGAACGGTGTTCACCAGGCATTTTGCAGCCAAAAAGTGAAGCATCTGGATCTTGAAAAAAATGCTCTGTTGTTATACAGATGAGAAGCAACAATATGGATGGATGGTGGGGAGTGAAATATGCCAACTCAAAGCTTTAGCTATAGCTAAAGAACTAGGCATCACTGGTTTCCAAGTTAGCTTGGGCAGGCTATCAAGATTTATCAGTTGAAATGGGTTAGGAGTCCAGAGGAAAACTATCATCACTCAATGCGTTTCAGCTAACCATAAGGAAAAGAGAGTGAATTTTCATTGCTAAGTGACAAATTTGTGCCGCAAACATTCCTATATATTACCGCAAATTGGTAATGTGGATCAAACTCCAGTGTATTTTTAGATACTACTGACAATACTGTGAACAAGAAAGGGGAGTCCAGCATCATAATGTGAACCTGCAGAGAGAGAGAGGGGGGGGGGGGGGGGGATAGTTGAGGCAGATCATTCATATGATGAAAGAGAGAAATTGATGAGGTAGATGGAACATTCAAAACTTAAGTAAGCAAGTAATCATAGTGTAATGCTCAATGGAGATATGTTGGGACAGAACAAACCAGAAACTTTCCCCCTTGTTTTGCCCTTTGTATGTCCTTTTGACAGGCAGTGTTGTGTGGCTTTAATGTCTTGTAAAATTTCAAAAAAGTCTTATTACTGTCTTGAGCTGCTGGTAAAATACTTTATTTATACAAACAGTTTCAGTTGTCTGATCACCATCATGTTCATAAAAACATTCACAGCAAAATAGAAAATCTTTATTGTCAGGTGATAAAACCATGAATAACACACTGTTGTCATACTGTAATACGGATACCATTGTCAGTCTATAAAAACTGTAGCTAGGGAGTGTACTCATTCAAGTTAAAACTTGGTAAGAGTACACAGCCTGGCACAGTTTTTATAGAGTGATGATTTAATTTATATTACTGTATGACAATTTTCCTGATGATAATGATTTTATATTTTGCCTAAAATGGTGCTATGAATGTTTTTATGAACTTGATGATGGTCAGACAACTAAAACTGGTTGTATAAATAAAGTATGTTCCATTTCTCTGTAAAACTTCTGTAATTTTTGTTTCATTCATTGGCATCAGACTTCACTAACAATATTTGTTTAGCACAACAAAAAGAATTAAGTGGAAAATGTGCAGTCCATAGAGATGTCTTTAGTGAGAGATGTAGCACGCCTGTCAGCAGTAGGAATGATGATAGTTATTTGATGTATAAGAAGAAGAGATTTTCCAAAATTAAACTATGGTTGTAGGAAGACACAAAAATTTTTCTATGTATCAGGTGTGAACAAACAAATGCTAATTTAAGGTGGCACAAAAATGCAGTTCTGTTGACATCCTCGTTTTTACTTATCATTAGCAGAATAGTATTCTTTTTTAAAATTATAGTGTATTGTGCTATACAGCAGCTTACTAGTTTCACTTTTTGAAAACCTATTTCCATCGAAATTCACAGGAATGGGCGTGCTATGGTAATTGGTTGCCAGTCACAAACAATGACAGTTATTTCCTTGGACAGCTGGGCTATAACAAAGGTCATTCAACTTCCAAAGACTATACCAGGTGTGAGACGCATTGAATTTTTGCCACAACAATTTGATGGAGGCTGCAATAAGGTAAGGTTTACAGAACACCTATCAGTATTACTATCTTACGTGAATTCTGGCCTGCCTTTTGTGCAAACAACTAATCTATTTTACAGCCCTAAGATATTCTGCAGCTGCATATACTCCGAAAGTCATGTTATGGATTTGGTGGAAGATACTTTTGGTGTCACTGTCTATTTACCCCTTCACTGTTTCATTTACAGGTGGCAAATGGGAAAAATGATTGTCAGTAAATCTTTATATTAGCTCTGATTTCTCAGATTTTCTCGTTCTGATCATTTCATGAGACATATGTGGGAGGGAGTAATGTGTTGCCCAGCTCTCCCCAGAACATACTGTTTTTGGAATTTCAATAGCAAACCTTTCCATGGTGCACAACATCTCTCTTGCTATTTCTGCCATTGGATTTTGGTGAAGATTTCTGTTATGCTCTCACACTGACTAAATGATCTTGTGACTGAGTGTACACTCTCCATTAGATCTTCCTTGTCTCCAACATTGTGAGGGCCCCAGACTGTTGAGCAATACTCAGAAATCAGTTGAACGAGTGTTTTGTAAGGTTCTTCGTTTATGGGTGAATAAGCTTTTCTTAAGATTCTTCCAAAGGTTCTCATCTAGCACCTCCACTTCCTACAATTTGTTTTATGTGGTCATTCACTTTAGTTTGCTTCAGATGGTTGCTCTTACATATTTTGAGGTGGTTACTATTTACAGTGATTTGCTGCCAATAATGTAATCATACAGTAGTTGAATTTTTTGTCTTTGCACATTGTATTACATTTATTTATATTCAAGGTCAACTGCCAATCCTACATGAATCACTGATCCTCTGGAGGTCTCTCTGCAATACACTACAGTCATCTAACAATGTATTACCTTTGCATCTACCAATTCCGTTCAGTTAAGAATGACTTGTTGAGCTCTATCTGTAAAGAAGTCTTGAATCCAATCACAAATCTTGTCCCATACTTGTTTGGCTCATATTTTATCCACTAAATGACAATGCAGCACTCTATAAAATGCCTTCCTAAAGTCAAGGAACATGGCTTTGACCTGGATGTCTTTGTTCACAGCACTTAGAATTTCTAGGAGGAACAGAGTGAGCTTAGTTTACCAAGATGCATGTTGATTTCTATAGAGGAGATTTTCATTCCCCAGAAACTTCAAAATACGTGAGCAAAACCATCCTCTATGATCCTGTTACAGATTGACATCCGCAGTATAAACCTATAATTATTTGCATGTTTCCTATGACCTGGTTTGAAAATGGGAATGACTTGTGCTCTTTTCCAGTGCCTAGGTATGTTCTGTTGCTCCAGTGAACTAAAACTAGAAGAGCTGCATTTTATTTCACTTAATCTCTTTAGAATATAACAGTTCTTTCTTTGGTCCAGATGCTTTTTGCACTGTTACACAATCGTTGTTGCTTTTCTGTTCTGCGATCGCTTATCTCGATGTCCACAATTTTGGCATTTGTGCATTGATTAAAAGCAGAACCATATTACTATAATTTATGCACTAGAATGTTTGGTTCTGTATGGCCTTGTGTACATTATCATACAGAAGGTCCTAAAGAACTTAATGTTGTAAAGAATAAGAGCTGAACAGAAGATAATGACACACATGTGCTCATACATGTTGGGCAGTAAAAATATTAGTTTGGCTGAACAATAGACAGTATCAAAATGCCTAATCTAGATTGCAAACATAGCTTTAAAATCACATGAAGATGAGAATTATTGTTGTTTATACAAGCATATGTTTCATTGTTAATCAGAGATAAGGAATTGAAATGTTCTTAAAAGTAAAAGAATGAAGCCGTATTCACTATTAGCTGTCCGATCAAGTCCTCACGTGTTACCACTGTCACATCTGATTGCAGAGATCCAAACGTGATGAGCCGTGAGAGCAGAGCAGGGTGGGGAAGATGTTGTAGTGATGCCTGTAGGATTGTGGTTTGGCTGTTAGTTGCATATGGAGGCTGCAGTATGAGGGGGGGTGGGGGGGGGGGGAGGCTAGAGGAGCACAGAAGAGGAAAGACTGTGCAGGTGTACTTGGGGGAGGGGGGGGGGGGAGGGAATAATAGGGGTGTGTCAGGCTGGAGTGGGAGTAAGAAAGAGGATGAGGCAGTTGGGGATAGGGACTAGTGAAGGTCACCCTATGAAAGTTACAGGAACTAAGGATATTTTGTAGGGAGAGTGCCCACCTGCACAATTCAGAAAAGCTGGAGTTGGCGGAAAGAATACAGATGGTACATGCGGTGAAGCAGTTATTGAAGTCAAGTAAACCATGTTGTGTGACACGCCTAGCAATTGAGTGGGCCCGCTGTCTCTTGACCACAGTTTGGTTGTGGCCGTTCATGTGTACAGCTAACTTATTGGTGGTCATGAACCTGTAGAAAGCCACACAGTGTTTGTAGCTAAGTGGCTGGTTTCACAGGTGGCTGTAGCTTTGATGGCATATGAGATATCTGTGACAGGGTGGGAGAAGGTGGCAGGGGCAGGATTTGTAGGCAAATGTTTTGTATCTGGTTATATTACAGGGATTTGAGCCCTTTAACAAGGGGTTAGGAGCAGGGATGGACAAGGAGATTTCTTAGGTTGGGTGGGCAGTGGGATATGGCTGTGAAACAGGTGGAGAGGATATTTCTCATTTCAGGACAGGCGAGAAGGACTCAGAACCTTGATGGAGAATGTGATTCAGTTGTTCCAGTCCTGTGTGCTACTGAGTCACAAGGGGGTCACTTCTTTGTGCCCAGTCAGTGAGTATGTAGGGAATGGTAGGTGACTGGAAAGACAGTGTGTGGAAGATCGGTTTCTGGATAAGGAAGATCAATTTCTGGATAAGGTTGGGAGGGTAAATTCAGACTTTGAAGGCCTCAGCGAGGCCCTCAATATATCAAGAGAGGGACTGTTCATCATTGCAGATGCAATGATGGGAGGCTAGGCAATATGGAAGGGACATCTTTGTGTGGAATGGGTGGCAGCCGTCGAACTGGAGGTATTTTTGTGTGGTTGGTAAGTTTGGTGTGGACGGAACTACTGATTTAGCCATTATTGAAGTAGAATGAAAGTGGAAGATGGTGGCTTGTTGGGTTGAGGAGGGCCACATGAAGTGAAGTGAATAGGGGAGAAGGTGTGGAGGTTCTGGAGGAATGCGGATTGGGTGTCCTAACCCTTTGTCCAGATCACAAAAGTGTCATCATTAAATCTGGGCTAGATGAGGGGTTTGAAATTCTGGGTGGTTAGGAAGGATTCCTCTAGATGGCCCATGCATAGGTTGGCATAGGATATTGCCATGTGGGTGCCCATTGTCATACCATGGAGTTTTTGTTGATGTTGCCTACAGAAGAGAAGTAATTGTAGGTGAGAATATAATTGTTCATGGTGAGCAGGAAGAAAATTGTAGATTTGGAAGCAATCAGACATTGGGAAAGCTAGTTTTCAGCATCAGCAAGGCTGTGGGCATGGTGGACATTAGTGTAGATGCAGATGGCGTCAGCTGTGCCGAATAGGGCATCAGGTGGTAAAGGGACAGGAAATGTTGAGAGTTGGTAATGGAAGTTGTTGGGAGCAGGTAGGTAGGTTACAGGTAATAAATTGCAGGTGCAGTTCGACAAGGACAAGAGATTCTCTCTGTGGTCACAAGGAATCCAGCCGCAAAGGGGCATCTTTCGTGATCAGGTGTATGTATTTTAGAAAGCATGTAGAAGGTAGGAGTCTGTTGAGTAGTGAAATAGGTTCAGGAGAGAGGTTCTGAGATGGACCTAGCAATTTGAGGAAGACTGGAGATCATGCTGGATTTCTGGAATGGAGTGACAATAGAGCCTCTCAACCAGCTAACCTCTGCAGTTCATAACCACAGTGATGGAGCATTTGTCCACAGGAAGGATTATTTCTGTGGTGGATTGTAGTTGGTTCTGCAGATGTGAGGTTAGTTGCAATGTGGAGGGATTTGGGGTATGATGGTGATGCAGTGTTTGAGCTAAGGCTATTATCAGATGATGATTGAGGCGGAGTGAGGTTGTATCATGGTTAGACAGAGGAATAAATTGAGTAAGGCGGGGTCAATATTGGTTGGTGGTTAAAAATAGTTTCCACTGTAGGCTCCAGGAGAAGGAGAAAAGGTCTTTAGCAAGCCTAGTATGACTGAATTTGGGTGAGGGGAAAGGGCGAGACGTTTGGAGAGGTCTGATTTTTCTTTGGATGGTTTGTTTAGGCTGCAGGTTGTGTAGGGTGGCAGGGTTTGCTGGCTATGAGGGTATAACCCTCCTACCTCTCTGGCTAACTATGCTTTTCTATATGACACCTAAAGCCCCTAATCTATGGGGAAAAGGCATCTACTCCGAAGAATAATGCAAAACTGAGAGAAGTAGATGAAGTTATAACCGAATCACTACTGCTCAGTACTTTAGCAATGACGATTAGAAACAAAGTTTGGTTAACTTTAAATATTTTTATTACGTAAACTAATTTTTAATTAACAGTAGTTAATGGAAAATTTGGAAAAAAAGATTTCCAAAGTATGTCATTAATGAAAACAACCAACAGTCGTCAGTTCCACACCGGAACAAGAATAATTAAATTGAAACTGAACTTCGTACTCGTAAGCAACCATATGTAATAATAGTTAGTTGCGTCACAATGTAGGAAGAGTACCTAATGCCACTTTCAAGTACTTCGCACCACAGATGACACAGTAGTCAGATAATAATCAAATAGAAAACACGTACAACGTATTATGTTAATTTTCAAAGATCAGTTAAAATAAGATTGCTTACTGGCTGTTGACAGAAACTTTTTGTTTGTTATTCATTGTAATACTGACTGTCGTAATTGTAGCAAGCAGAAAGATTGTTTGAAGTTACTGGTTCATAAGGACTGTCATTTACCTAGCAGTTGCTCTGATATTTCTTTGTAATAAAAGTTATAAATTATGCCACAAGCTATAAATTAGAAATTTTGCTTTGACAGTGAATTTCAGTGTCCAGGCTACATAAAATTTTATCATCAACTTTTTATTATTTGAGCTAATCTATTTTTAGCAAATGAATTAATACTGGCTTTTGCATCATTCTATTTCTGACACTATTCATACATCAGCCAAAGATTTTATTATTACGGAATTGTCCAAAAGTTGGAAAAATTATGTTTTGATAATCTAATAAATTAATGTTCACTTCATTTTCAATTCATTTTCTGATTATCTCGGTTTGCACAAAGGGATGGGATGGATACTGCTTGGATAATGACTTAGGAAAATTATTTACGTGACAATACACATGAAAACAATGTTATTTAAGCCATAAAATTCCCTGTTACACATCTAGTTATAAAAAGTCTAGATTTTACTTCACCTTATGATGCCGTTGGTTTATCAAATGGCCTCATTTAGGGGTAAAATATAGGGCACATGTTGATCTTCTTGGTTGGTTGGTTGGTTGGTTGGTTGGTTGGTTGGTTGGTTGGTTTAAAAGAGGGGGGAAAGGGACCAAACTACGAGATCATTGGTCTGATTATCTTACCATACCATAGCCAATAACAAGGGCCCACAGTACTCTTGATGTTATGTGAATTACTCTTGCAGCATTTGTACTGTGCCGAATAAGTGCTATACACATAGCTTGGCCATATTAAACATCCACCAAAACAACCATTTCAGTTTTCACTGCTCCGTGCTTCGGAAACAGACTTTTTATCCCCGTACTTTTTGCATAGCCACACTGGCGAATACATACAACCAACAACAACAGTCTCCTTGCTATTCTGAACTGCCATCTCCCCCCTTCATTTACATGCCCAGCAATAATGCATTCAATTTACTATACTCTTTGTACTCTTTGACAATAGCTTTTCGCTGGCTAGGTCAGCTTGTCTACTGGCAAAATGTTAATGTTCCATGCATATTCTCTTTCATGAATAACAAATAGCATTTGTAACTTGACAACATATTTACAAGAATAATATTCAGCACAACTAATAAAACAAACTTTGTAAAACATGCAGAAAATGTATGATCATCCACAGAGTTGTGGTATTATAAGGGGACCTGGGGAGGCAGATAACAATAGTCCAAGGCAGGAGCAGAGGTTTATGTATTAGACAGTTTTTTTTAATTGCCTGTGTTCATGCTGCTCTAATCGTAGGAGGGCAAGGGTTCCAATCTGGGTGATGTGATGCAGGAATTTAGGATAGAAGAGCAGGAGGACTTTACAGATGGAGAAAAGGTAGTGCTATGAGGTTTGGACCAGAGATATGTGGTTTTGCAGAATTAGGTTAGTGAGGGCTATGCACTGATGGAATTTGAACAGTTAGAGGTCATTGTGGAAAGATAAAGTAATAGTATGTGTGGATGGGTTAAGGAAACTCTCCTGTATTTGTGCAGATGGAGAGAACAAGGATCCATTGTGGACGATAAAGAATGCATAAAATTATATAAAAATATATGGGACTATCTTAAAGGCTTTGAAAAAATGAAACCTAATGAAGTATAGGAAAAAAGGATGAAACCAGATGAAACATTACAAAAAAGTGAGATGGAACATGTAGGCAAAATGAGATCGAAATCCAAATAATAAAAAAAATATATAAAAAGTTTGTAACTGTGTGGGATGCAGGTTGGTGGGCAAACGTGAGTGTAGAGATGGGGCAGCAGGTATAAATGCAGTGGGAATATATATGAGGCGCCAGAAATATGTAGATGAAAGGTGGTGTTGAACATCCAGGAATATTCTCTACAGGGAGAATGTTGGACACAGACCACAATACCTACAGTCTGCACGGGAATGTTGCTGTGTGTTGTAAATAGATGAGACCATTGGTACAGGGGGGTTGAAAGACAGCGTGTCACAGGTTGTGTGGTAACTGGATGGAAAGCATTGCAATTTGAGAGGCAACAGAATAATAGTAAATTAGAGAAAGTAAAAGACTGTCACTGAGTAATGTAATGCAATGGAGAGTGGTAACAAAGAGAAACAGCACTGGCTTGTGGGATGGAAGAGAAACCACTAGGCAAAATCAAACAATGGAAAATCCAGAATGGAATGACACCAATGAGGTAGGGTAGATTACTAATCAAACAACAAAAAATCTAGGAAGGAATGACAACAGTGAAATAGAGATTTGGACCCCCACTCCTCGTGAAGATGAAACTAGTGCCACAACTGCAGTTTCACCTTGCTTGCATACATAGGAAAAGATACACTACAACAAGACATCATTATCACTTTATATGGTGAACCAGTAATACAGTCATATGGACAGCAACACAACATGTTCACTGTGGATGGAACTAATGAGTTCTCCATCCACAGTGAACCTGTTTGTAGAGAACTTTGAAGACATTTCCTAGGGCATGGCTCTTGCAGTGCCTAATGTATTGTACTGGTCCACTGAGAAGTTTGTTGTGAGCCTCCAAATATATGTGAAGGAGTTTTACTATATTTACTAAAAATTAACATAACTATAACATTAACTATATTTACTATAAATTAACAATTTACCAATTTCCTTTGTTGTACACAGACAACACTGCAGTATTAACTATAGATTTTTATTGTTCAAATGTCAGACTGTCTTCCATGAATTCTTCAGTGGTGTAGTAACATTTCTCTATTAAAATATTTTGGAGTAAACTTCTCAGCGAATCAAGGTCCATTGTTAATATGTTTCTTCCTTTTAATTTGTGATATATTTTTAGTCCCATGTATAGTGGTGTCTGAGCATAAAGCTTTAAATGATGTGAAGGAAATTTGAAGTTTTCCTTGTGACGAGTACCATAGCTATGCTTAGAACAGAACCTTTCAAGATTATGTTGATTATTATACACAAAAATCAAAATTTCAAAAATGTACAATGAAGTAACTGTTAGTATTTTTAATTTCTTGAACAGTGGGTGACCTGACTCATTTTTGTGGGCAGCACACATTTCTAATGATTTTCTTTTGAAGAATTAGTAGCCTTGTACTGCTTCTAGAGCTTCCCCAGAAAATTATCCCATACCGAATAACAGATTCAAAATAACTGTGGTAGACTGTCTTTCTTGTATCCATATGAGTGGCACAAGATGTAATAAACATTGCAAAAGCTAGAGAATTTATTTGCCAGGAAGTCTATGTGTGTCTTCCAGCTTAACTTTCTCAAGGTTTAGGCCCAAGAATTTCACATGGCTCGCTTCTGTCATCAGTTGATTATTATGGAATATTTGTACAGGACATATTGCTGACAATGTAGAGACAAATTGCATTATCTGGATCTTAGTGACATTGAGCTTCAGTCCATTTTTATGGAACCAGGATTCCAGCTTCCCCAGAATGTTTTCTATACTACCTGGAATCTTTTCTATCGTATCATTTTCTATCAGGACTGAGGTGTCATCTGTGAACAAGACTGAATGAGCATCAATATTTGATGGTAAATCATTTATATACAACCAGAACAGGTAAGGACCCAGTATTGACCCCTGTGGAACTCCTTGGGAAATTGTTTTCCATTCAGAGTGCAAGTGTTAAAGTAAATCTTTGTTTCCTTTCTGTCAGATAAGAGTTGAACCACTGTAATGCAGTATCTTCAGTCCCATAGCTCTTCAGCTTATGAAGTAGTAATGAATGGTTCACCAAGTCAAAACCTTTCGTTAGATCACAGAAAATTCCTGAGACTTTTGTACCCTGGACTAGTGATGTGCTTATTTTTTTCTGTAAATTCTCTGATGGCATTTATGGTGCTTTCTCCTCTTTGAAAACCAAACTGATTTTTACAAATAATGTCATTTACTGTAAGGAAATTTTCTAGTTGTTTTGCCACAAGTTTTCAAATATTTAAAAAAAAAACAGGAAGGAGAGAGATAGGCCAGTAGTTTCCCATATCTTCTGGTGATCCCTTTTTAAATAATGACTTAGTCTCTGCATATTTGAGGACATCTGGGAAAGACCCATTTTCAAAGGAGTGGTTTGCAATTATAGTCATTGGGTATGAAATAATATGGCATGCTGCCTTGATTACCATGGAAGATATTCCATCCCATCCAGCTGAAATTTTGTCTTTTAGTGATTTCTGAGTGATTTTTGTGAATTTTAAAAAAAAAATTAATGATTTGTATGACATCTCTATACCTCAAAATCATATTGTCATGACGGGCTGTCCATGTCCACGTCTGATTTTGCTATATTCACAAAGAAATCATTGAAGCAGTTTGACATTTGAACATGATTTACAATAATATCACCCTGAAACCGAATTTGAGCATTTCTTTAATTTTAATGTTGACTCCCAACTCTGATTTCACAACAGACCAGACTGCCTTTGTTTTATTTCTTTGTTTGTTTGTGACTGTACTATTTGCCAGTTTTTTTTTGCTGCCAGTATCACTTTTTTGAATATAGTCTTATAGTGCTTAACATAAGTTACAAAATTAAAGTTTCTGTTTACTTTGAGCTTATTGTGCAGCTGTCTTTTTCTGGCACTTTAAATTTTTATGCCTGGTTTAATCCAACTTCATTTATTCCTGACCCTCTTTTGATAAGATTTTGGGGAAATGTTTCATTGAATACACCCAGAAAACAATTTAGAAATTTATCAAAATTTTTGTTGCTTGAATCACAGCGGTCTAAAAGCCTGCTTATAACTCTTAATTTATCACAACTCTAAATTTTCTTTGCTAAAATTCCTTCTTATATAAGATTCAGATTTTAGTTTCTCTGTTTTGGGGAGCTCTATAAACAAAGCTGAGTGATCCGATATCCCTAGATCTAGGCAAAACTTCCTTGTATCATCAAACTGATAATTTGTAATAATATTATCTGTGCAGGCTGCTGAGTGGAAGTTTTCTCTAGTACACATAGTAAAGTTTAACTTGAAACCAGATTTTTGGATTAAATCGTGAAATATTTCAATGTCACTGCTTTCAATTAATCTATTTAAGTTGAACTATCCTGCAATCACAATCTTTTTCTTGCTTTCTTTTTTAAGTTTATGTAAGAGATATTGAAATTTTTTTAAGAACGATTTAGTAGCAGAACTCCCGGGAATTCTATATATTGATATTATCACAGTATTTAAATCACACAGCTCTACACAACAATTTCAAAAATACATTCTTCATTTAGGTAACTATATTCTTCTTTCACTTTCAAGTTTAAGTAGGCATGCAGTAAGATACAGGAGTCCCCACGAGATTTTTTTTTTCCTCTCTACAAAAGCTGCTGGCAGGTTTGAAGATTACTAATTTTATTTAGAATGTCTACACGTTCTTTTGTGAGCCAGTGTTCGTTTAAGCAGACTACATTTATGTTTGCCAGTTCAGAAGATATAAGTTGCTGTTCGTCAGTTTTAGAGTGACCTAAATTTAGATGTTTTTCTGCTAAACTGTTTATATTTAGATGCATAAAGATAGAATTTTTGAGTTTGTTTATACTTTAAGAGCTTCACATGTCCCATTATATTTACAGTTTCCATTTTGGGTCATCACTTCTGTTTTTTCACCCCTTTCGAAAGTTTTCAGTTTCTTTTGCATTTAATGATTCTGTGGATGTCTACGATCATTTTGCTGCAATTCATTGAACTTAACATATTGACGTGTAGCCCATCCTTTCCCAGACACTTACCACTTACAAATTTATTTGAGTCTACAAAAATTGTACCCAGCTTGTCGCATTGTTCCCTGATTCCGCTGTTTATCTTATTTATGTATGTATCACTGACCTGTGTAAAATTACACTAACGACAATTCTTGAATTTGCAAACACACGTTTTGCTGAGCGGATCAAGTTCCATGTTTCACTGATTATTTCTTCCTCACTCCTGTTCCAGATGGAATTTGTTCCGACATGAATGAAAACACCTTCATATTCGTCCTTATTTTTCATTTACACTTTCAGTTTCACTTCGTTTCGGGTTTAGAATATTTTGGAAGTGTCTGCTGGTCTGATACGATTCTATTCTGGGATGAACATAGATTTCACAGCCTGGTGTATGGAGTTGCCAACAACAAGAGAGTCCCTTTTTTCAATTGGTTTTACTGCGACACTTCCACATTTGTCCTTTTTGTGTGTCACTGTTTCCTATTTATGTTTGTTTACAGATAGTCCGATGGGTGAGTTTTCTACATTATTTTTGATCACATTTTGCACACCATGTGTAGTTTGAAGGTTTTGTTTCGTACGTGGCTCGTGTTTTTCAGAAACCCTGGATTCAGTTTTGCTAATTTCCGTTTGGTGGATATCACACACACAGAAATGTTTTTCTTGAGTTAATCTATCACTTTCTTTCTTTGTAGTCAGTAATTCAGTTTTAAATGCTTCAATTTCATTCTGTAACTACTTTGTAATTTTGTTTTTGGTATCATCTTTTATTTCGATTTCACACGCACCCGCTTTTTTTTCCCATATTAATCGATCTTTTTCTTTTTTTATAGTCACTATTTCACTATTTAATGGCTCAATGTCCTTTTGCAGCAACTTTATAATTTCGTTTTTTGAATCCACTGTACTAATAATATTGGCTGTTTCAACTCATAAACAAATGTAGCATGTCCATGGAATATCATCACTGATGAATTTTAGGTTCACTTTCGCGCCATTTTCATGCAACCAGTAATAGAGGAAGCTGTTTACTTGCAAATTGTTCATATTTTTGTCTGTCAAAATCCCAGTGAATATTTTGGCCACAGTGCTATTTCTTTTAAATAACACTGATACCAGTAACTGTCAGTCATCGCAATCCAGCATAGAAATGTAATGTTCCAGTGTATCTGGTGCTCTGAATAAAAGTTGTGTAAGAACTGAAAACCTGCCGCATGAACAGCTAGGAAGGTTCACAGCAATGGTTACGATATTGCAGAGGCCAGTTTACTGCTCATTATATCTTGAGACTCGGGCATCACGAGGTTGAAGTAGGAACAGCAGATGTAGAACGAAAACAGAGATTTGTGGGGCCAAAAAATAGAGCACAATTACACAGAGTCAGGGTCATTTATGGCTTGATAATAGCCAATGTGTTATGATAATGGAAACTCCAGGATGAACACATAAACACAAATAACAAAAGGGTCATTCCATATCAAATCACCCAATAAAAAATAAATTTTACACCCACCTCCATAGATTTTCATGAAATTTGGCTCAAATGGTTCTAAGACCATCCTGACAACACCTGCAATTTTTCTTGGTGTATCTCTTATAGTTTTTTTTTTATAAATTTTTAAAGTTTTATGTTTTGCGTTTTCCGAACCTTCGGAAATGGTAAATTTAATTTGTATTCAAAACTTTAAAATTGCTTATCTTAAAAACTCTTTTAGATAACATCATGAATTTTTGCAGCAAGTTTATTTATTATACATATTTGAAGATAAAAATGATACTATTAAAATATATTAATATTTTCCATGAAAAAAAAAAAATATATATTTTTTTTAACGGACATTTTGTTTTATAAGAATTGCAATATCTAGAGTCTCAAACCTGATAGAATGCTCAAATTTGTTTTAATTTACTCTTAAACATATAGGCTATTTGATAAAACAAAAATAATGATGGCTTTTTAACATGTTTATTAATTATAGTAGATTACATTAGAATTATGTACAAAGATAGTGTACTTACGACACTTATGTATAACCCAACTGACTGCTTGAAACATTGAATTTTTTGAGTAATTTTGTCTTTTTAATAATCATTAATGCTGATTCAAACTGTTTTTCCACTTCATCCAAAAGCTTTCAGTTCTTTTGATGCAGTCTTTTTTGAAGTAATACATTCTTCCAGTGCCGCTTGATTGAGGTGCATCTACTACACAGACTATGTGCTCCAAAGGCACTATGCAAGAATCTCCTCTTTCAGGCCAATAAAATGATGCAGCTGGTCCTGAAGGATGTAGAAATAGAATTTCTGCGTCTTCTTCATCATTGAATATGGTTTTTACCAGTCCAAAGTACCAGTTACCATCATAATTTGCAGCCACATAGCTATTTATGGATGGTTCATCACGAACCCAATCAGAAGAAGAATGGAAAGCAAAGACTAAGGAGGGTTTTACACTATCTGTAGTCCTTCTAATTTCAAGGTTGTTTGCTGGAAGTGGTTTGAAGTTATGAAAACTTCTGGTTCCAGGAATGGTTCGGGTTGCTGAAAAACGTTTTTCTAGTTTTAACCGTAGCAAATCAGCTTCTTTTTTGTCAATAAAGTGAAAATGAATGTTTTCAATATTTTTTTCACAAAACTTGTACACATCGATTGCTGTCATTATTTGTTCTTAGTCTGAAAGCTGTAGACTGGCTTTCCTTAAAATTCTTTCAGTAGTTCCTCCTAGGCCATCACAAATTGACTTCCCATGACTTGTTGCAAAAAAAGTGTGTTGGGCCTTCAAATTAAAGTCTCTCAAGTGTTCAGTCAAATTTTTAAAACTGTTTCTATTTTTGTACTGCCCAGCACAACCATCTGTAAAGTGGTGAACTGAGTCGATGTCAGTATGATGTAATGACAGCCACTTTGTAATTTCTTTTTGTACAAAGTTAACAAAACCAGTTTCATGTTCTTGGTCATCACTAATAAAACAGTGGTTGGAAACAAAAACATTGTTTTCTTCATTTCTTAGAAAAACTCCAACTGGGTGTAGAGTACAACGACCTCTATTCCAGTGGTAACTTTGGATCTCATTTTGTATAACAAAGGAATAATTTTCACTGAAATCCATCACAATAATTGCTGTTTTGGGTGGCGGGCCTTCTTTCAATCTTTTAAAGGCTGCTGATTGGGATTTTGCTATAAACGAGTGCAGGATGAGCTTTTCCAATGACCTAACCAATAAAGAAATGTAGTCTTCAACACTGATAGACTGTTTGATCATTTCTGCCCTGTCTGTGTTAACCCACTAACTGATTACAATTTCTTCTTCTAAATCATAATCTTCACTTAGTTTTTCAGTTAAGTACTCAGTTAGTGCAGTATTTGCAGGACAGCTGTCGCAATGATGTAGCATGCAGTTTTGGTTTTCCGTGTTGCACACAAACATCTTAATTAGGTCTTTATAAGATTCTTCAATTTTTACAGCATCCAGTAATAGTTTAACATTCTGGTGGATACTGCAAACACATACAGTGTGTGTGCCTGCAGCACCAGCAAGGATACACCATTTAGGTCTCAAGAAACAAAATTTTGAAAATCCTACTTCTACCTTGGGATTCTCCCATTTGAAAGAATAATAGAGTTCTCTCAAGTTACACAAAATGAGTCTTTTTTGCATGTACACATTTTTTTGGACACTTACTTTGTCTTTTGTTCCAGGTAGCACTCTGGAACTTTCATCCTTTACATAAAAATCTGTTACAAGTCTTACTGTATTTTCAGAAAGAGTTTTACCTTTTTTGTACCAGGAGTTTCCAAAATACCCTTTTCAGATTTTAGCTTTCTAGCTTGTCACACCATGTACTCACTTACATTAAATTCTTTCATCACTTTATTTCGACTCCAAGAATCTGGAGCCAAGGTCAGAATCTGGATTTTTGTAGACCTCCCAACAGATGAAATCTTCTCTTTCATAAGAGAAATCATTACATCAAAATCCTTTGCTTTCTCAACCACTCTTGTATCTTCTTTGTCATCATCAGAACTTGGTGCATCATATTTTAATGCTTTTGAAACCGCCTTTGGTCTTTTCAATACTGCTAACCTTCCTTTTAAAATAAGACCCTTTACTTTGTCCAGACAAGCCATGAAGCTTTATCAGTGTTAAACCTAAATTATCAAGAGCAATGTTTGTTTGTACGAGGGATTCATTTCTGGATTCCAATGATTCTAATTCAACCATGACTTCATCATCTGTTTCACTTTCATTGACTTGCAACTCTTAATTTTTCGTCACAAAAGTTACAGCATGTTGAGCAAAGCTTTTGTCCAGGTTTTATGCTAATATTTTTTGTCAGTAATTGTTTAGAAAGATCCAAGCCTACACTTCTCAACGATTTTTTGATGGGCTTTTTGTGTTTTTTTAGTGGTTCTGCACATGTTGTTTGATACTTTTCAATAACATTTAAAAAGTAGTAGCTGTGGTGTGAACATATATTCTTAAATTCACACAGATTAATTCCAGATCGTAAGTGCATCAAATCTTTTTCTTCCTCACTCAGTTCAGATACCAGTTGTAACTTTTTTGAAGGTGTGTAGGTTGTTTGGAAACAGATTTTTTAAATAACCCTACGCTACAGGTTTGAATATCTGACATACTGATTTCACTTTTGGTCTGATTACTGTTCTGGCTACTTTTATAGGATATTGGAAAAGAATCTCTGTAAACTAAGTAACAGTACTTACTGAAAGTTCGAATAAACTTAATAAAATACCATCCAAGCACTATTTAACACTGTAATAGTTTTTTACTTCAAAACACAGGAGTAACAAAACAAAATCCAAGCGTACATTGTTACTCCAAGAAGACAAAAACTTATTTTCGGTGTCTAAGTCACTTGGTACTTTTTATTTTTAAAATATAATTAATATTATTTTAAAAATTAGATAACTATTAAACAGGTTAAAAAGCCAACATAATTTCTCTTTTATGTAATAGCCTATACAATTAAGAGTATTTTAAAACAAATTTGAGCTTTCTATCAGGTCTGAGACTCTAGATATTGCAGTTTTTGTAAAACTAAACATCCGTCAGCTAAAAAAATAAATAAATAAATAAATAAAAATAAAAAAAAAAACAACAACAACTTGTAAAATTTTTTTTCATTTGGAAGATTTTAATATATATTATGGTAATTTTTTTTAACATTTAGATATAATACACGAACTTATTCCAAAATTTCATACTGATATCTTGAGTATTCTTTAATATACAATTTTTTTTAGTTGTGAGGACACGTTTAAGTTACGATTTCCGACTGCTGAAACAACGCCAAATCTAAAAACTTTAAAAATTTATCAAAAAAAACTATAAGAGATAGAGCAAAAAAATTTTACAAATGCTTTCAGGATGATAAAAGAACTAATTGTACCAAGTTTCATCAAAATCTGACATGGTTGGTGTCAAGGCCTGGGTGACTTGACATGGAATGACCCAAAAGGTAACCACTCACCTATAGCTGATTTATCTGTGGCATATAGGCACACATAATAGCACAGAGACAAAAATAGCTTTCAAGCCACTGCTATTATTTAAGGATAAGTACCCATTCTCACAAACATCACTACGCAGATGCCCAAATAGACCTATTCCTGGCTGCAGTAGTAATCTGTTTTGAGATGTTGCTAGGCTCACAAGAGAGGGTGGAGTGATAAGACATGTGGCAACTGAGAAGAGATAAGATGTATGAGGCAAGGAGAGGGTGATAAATATGGTAGAATATGGGTAGAATGGGAGACATGTAACTCAGCAGTAGAAGCAAAATGAGAACTGGGAAAGTGGTATCCACAGGAAAGATTGAAGAAGAAGAAGAAAGGGGGGGGGGGGGGGAGGTGCTGAGTCTGAGAGGAAGACGAGGGTGGGTGTTGGAGTGAACAGGCATGGAGCAGTGGAGGATCAAAATAGTGTGGGTACTGAAACAGCCATTGAAGTAGTTGGTGTTGTAATGTGCAGCATGTTCAGCAACTGATTGGCAGAGTTCTCAGTTGTCACTGTTTGGTGGTGGCCCTCCATGCAGGCAGACTGCAACTCTTCTGCAACATTCTGTGTAGGAATGACAATTAGTCAGCAAACTGCAAACTTGGCCAACTAGTTGCTGAACATGTTGCATGTCACAAAATCAATAAATTCAGGGGCTGGTGCCATTTAGATACTCCTTCCCACATCAGCTTTTTTTAACTACACAAGTGAGAACAATTTCTCCAACATATCCTCCATTGTCACATTCACCTTGGCTTATAGCTTTTCTAATCCCCTTCCCATTGTATATCCCCACCTCCTTTACCCTTACCCCTCTTTTCCTAGTCCATCATTTTCTCAGCTACTCTTCCCCTGTTCAAACCTTGCATTTATTTATTTTTTCCCTAGCTCCTTCACTCTCCATGTCTCCCACTAACCCTCTGTCCCCTCCTTGCCAATACATTTGCCTCCAACTTCCCTCCTCCCTCCACAGTTATAAACAGAATCTGATAATCTTAAGGTGTCTCATTATAATGTATCAAATTTTTGTACAAGATTAAGCTGGCATCATGTTCTCTAATAATGAAATCATTGACAAAAATTGTTGAAATTTCTCATCTACAGATCCATTATAATGTATCAAATTTTTGTACAAGATTAAGCTGCCATCATGTTCTCTAATAATGAAATCATTGACAAAAATTGTTGAAATTTGTCATCTACAGATCCACCTTTGTGCACATCACACACACACACACACACACACACACACACACACACACTGATTCACTCACTCTTTTTTAAATCCCAGCATGATGCGAATTTTCAGTGGACTGAAAGTTTTAGTACCATTCTTTCCAATTTCTTGATTTTGTGCTTAAATGTGATAACTTTTCTGAAGTTAAATCAATCTGCTGAGCTACCACAAGCTGTCTTCTTTCACTAGATACTCTTGCCATAGGTGACAGTAATCCAGTGGTTCCTATACTTATTGATATTTAGCAGGTTTTTTATATAGTTCCACACAACATATTCATCAATAAGGTAACATTACAAAATGTGTGATCATGCATGTGACTCAGTCAAGTACTTCTTATTCAGTACACCTAAGTTATGAAAAAAATAATTCAATTGGATTGATAAAAAAATCTACTCACCAGGCAGCGGAAGAACGCACATGTAAAAGAAGGTTGTAATTAGGTAAGCTTTTGGAGCCAGTGGCTCGTTCTTCAGGCACAAGGGTTGAAGTGGAAGGAATAGGAGTGAAGGAAAAGGACTGGAAAGGTCTAGGAAAAGGTGTAGATTTTGGGAAAGACACCCAGAACTGCAGGTCAGGGGAGACTTACCGCATGGTATTTGAAGGAAAGACTGATTGTTGGGGACTGCATTGGATGAGATTTGAAAACCTGAGAGCGTAAAGGTGTAAGACAAGACAATATGCAAGAGAGAGATTAGTACTTAAAGAACATGTGTGAGTTAATAAGAGTGAAAAACTAAATGCATTATACATAACAGAGGTGGGAGGGGGTGGTGAAAAATAGACGGGAAAGACAATGAAAGGTGTAGAAAACTAAAATGGAGTGAAGAAAAGAGTAGCTACTGTGAAGAAATGCTGAGACAGAAGAAATTAACATAAATTAAGGCCAGGTGAGTGGTGAGAACCAAGGATATGTTGTAGTGCTAGTTCACACCTGTGGAGTTCTGGGAAACTGGTATCTGGGGGAAGAATCCAGATGGCACGTGTGGTGAAACAGCACCTAAGTCATGACTGTCATGTTGTAGAGCATGCTCTGCAACAGGATATTGCAAGTTGCCAGTATACACCCTCTGCCTATGCCCATTCATCCTAATTGATAATTTGGTGGTAGCCATGCTGATTTAGGAGGCCGAACAGTGTTTACATAATAGCTGGTATATGACGTGTCATTTCACAGGTAGCTCTCCCTTTGATAGTATATGTTTTGCCAGTTACAGGGCTATAATAGGTCATGCTAGGTGGGTGCATATGGCAAGTTTTGCAGCGGGGATGGTCACAGGGGAAGGAGCCATAGGGTAGGGAGATTAGTGCAGGAGCATAGGATCTGACAAGAATATTGTGGAGATTGGGAGGGCATCAGAAAGCTATTCTAGATGTGGTGGGCAAAATTTCAGACAGAATGGATCTCATTTCAGGATATGATTTTAGAAAGTCATGGCCCTGTCGAAGCAGCTGATTAACACATGCCAGACCAGGATAATATGAATCACCAATGGTATGCTCTGAAGCTGTTTTGTGGAGGATCAGTAGTACCAGGATTGGATGTGATGGCCTGGGAAATCTGCTGTGTAACTAAGCTTGTGGGGTAGTTACGTGCAGTGAAGGCTGAGGTGAGAATGGTGGTGTATTGCTGTAGAGTCTGCATCTGAACAAATATGTTTGCCTCGTATGCCAAGGCTGTGTGGGATGGAACGTTTGACATGGAAAGGATGGCAATTACCAAAAAGTAAGTACTGTTGTAGGTTAATGTGGCCGGAAGTGTGTAGCTGGCCGTCGGTGAGGACAAGATCAGCATCAAGGGAAGTGGCATGGGACTTGGAATAGAACCATGTGAAATTTAATTGGGAGAAGGTATTCAGAGAGTCCAGGAATTTTAACAGGTGAGCCTCACTATGAGTCCATGTGGTAAAGATGTCATCAAATGTATCTAAACCAAACCAGGGGCTGAAGATTTATGGATCCCAAGAAAGCTCTCTCCAAGTGACCCATGAAAAGGCTGGCGTAAGAAGGATCCATCCTGGTTCCCATCTGTTTGTAAGTCTGCCCCTTAAAGGTGAAGTAGTGGTTGATAAGTATGAAGTTGACTAAGGTGATTAGGAAGGATGTCGAGTTTTGGAATCAGATGGGCACTGACTGAGGAAATGCACAGCAGAAGTGGGGGATGTTGGTTTTGGGGGAGGTGGCGTCGGTGGTGACAAGAGGGGTGTGTGGTTGGAGTGGGATGGGCTCAGATTTCAGATGATCTAGGAAGTGATTTATCTATCCAATTAAATTATATTGTCAAAAATTGATTGTTTCAGTTATGAAAAATATGAAAAATGTCCACCATTGTTTATTTCATGAATAGTGATGCATTGGGATCTCTTTTTTTTACTTTACCCCTGTAGTTTCACAGGAGGATAACATGTCATTTTGAGATGGTGAACTTACGCGTTCAGTCATTACCTCTCTCCACAATGATCAACCAACTCTGTTTGTCCCCATCTGTAACAGTATAATTATCCACAATGTAAGTAGGTAGATTTAGAATAATTATGGTAGTTCTAAACAGATATCTCCTTTAATTACCTTCAGATCAAATTATATCTTTTAAACAGAACTTACACAGCATGTCTGTTCAATACGACATCCTTGTGGAGAAAAGACAAAACAGGAGTGAGGGAGATCATGCTCTTATGCAAAAACAAGAGAAAATTTTTCTTTACTTTGTTCTGATTTAGCATGTGACCATTTCAGTATCACGGATTATTGGTAAATTTCCACTGCAATCTCACAGAATTCTGTTGCTATCATATTACATTGAATAACTAGACATTGTGTGAGATCTTTCCTCCTTTCTTCAAAAAGAAACATTTTGATAGAAAAACCAGACAAATACAAGAGGAAGAAGATGAACTGCAGAGAAGATTACTATTGAAATGATAAGATGCTAGTTGTTATGTTATTCTGTGTGTTGTAGGTCTTAAAGCAACACAAAAGAAAAATGTAAACAGTGGTGTGAGGAAAAGACATCTACTCATTGTATACCAGACCCTTTAAGCACTACACAGACACATGAGTGGGACTGCTGCTGATTCACTGTTATCTGTCATGCCCAGTTCACCTGCGTCAGATTGGATCTAGTTGACTTTACCTGTTTCTTGAACTCAAAATTATGTAATGAAGACACCATGCCTAACACGTATAAAATGTGTCAATAACAAATTGTGCTATCAAAAAATATGCTGGTCTCATTGGGAAAGACCACCATTGATTTCCTTCCCCAGCCCCAGCTTTTCTGTGTCCATGTGTTTTAAACTCTAATCCTCATGTTTCGTGAGAGAAAGAACTCTCTAGGAAACATTCCACCAGTGTAAGAAAGATTGGAAACAATGCTCACCAATAAGGGTGATTAATTTATAAGGTGCAAGGGGATCAATAATATGAAGTTTGTGACACAAGAGCAACATACCGTCTGTTGCAATGCCGGGTGTATAAGGATACACACTTTTCTCATTGTTTTACAAAATTGTTTAACTGTTGTTGCACTTTTCCGTTGCATATCTTTCCTGATTTGTACTGATTATATTCTTAAATACTGTTGGCAGTACCTGTTCTTGAATACTGTTGTTTAGAAAGTATAAAGAATTCAAACTTTTTTAAAATGTGTTGCAAACTTTGTCTTCAATGATTTGTTTCAGATATTGTGCTTACTTTCCAGTCGATGCACAATTCACTTCTTTGACATTGACTCAACAATGTTTCTGCAGAGCGTTATTAGCCCAGAGGATGGTATACGTAAGTTAATTGATTGTATGTTTCCATGTTAGATAGTGCACAACAAATGCTGCTTGATGTTATATATTTCCAAAACAAGTGATACGTTTCTCATTATTAGAGAATGATATCTGCCAAGTGTAATGTTCGTACAGTGAAGTTACATAGGGGCACAGGGATCAATATTCAATCCCGCCAGCCAAAGGGCATACATACACCGGCTGTTTCTGTGTGGCAAGTACCTTGTCCGAGGCACAAAATGCAGCTCCAATTCCTGACCGTACTCATTATGACATATTATTAATTTTGCATCTATATTCAAAAACTTTCTTGATTAAAATTTTGTATTGAATCTGGTTGTTGGAAAGTAGCCATGCTCATGGAAATTGGCAGTAATGCCTCCTGTTTTGAAACCAGAGAAGGGTAACAGATAGCTGCCATAATATCACAGTAACTGCAGAGAGGAGACCAAGGATCTGAAGTGATGCCATGTTTGTTTTCTGAGGACCAGCAGATTCACCTGTTCCTTCCAGTATGCACTCAGGTAGCTATGGACAAGTAGCACCCTGCACCTAATGGATGCTGCAATACTCACAACTGTCCTTTGTTGACATATAAGGTCTATGATGCAACATTGAGGCACATCCTTTGACTGTTTCATAGTTAGAATTTACTTGGATATTCCCCAAAGCTATTGTATTCCTTACTTTCAGAGTGCTTTCTCAGATATGTTGTCGGTAATATGTACTCTGGTCAAGTCATTAGAGAAAACACTGTTCCTCAACGAAGTACCATGTGTGTCAATCATTTGGATTACTGTAGTATCCACAGTGTTCCCTTTTGACTGAATGCAACAATCAGGAGACAGAGGAAGAAATTCCCTTAATGAACATACAGGTTTTCTTGGTGAATCGCACTAATGAATCCTTTGCAAGAAGTTGCCAGATGACAGTGATAAATTTGTCAACTGGCCACCCTGAAATGAACATAGTACTAAACTGATTTCCTGAGAATAATTAATCAAGAACTCATGTCTCAAATTCCATTGCATTAACATAACTGATCCCATGAACAGCCAAGAGGCACAGAAAAGGGAATGAAATCTTTCCTAGCTTTCGGAAGACATCCTTTGATGAGAGAGAGTACAAATAGTCTCTCTCTCTCTCTCTCTCTCTCTCTCTCTCTCTCTCTCTCTCTCTCTCTCTCTCAGGTGTACTCTTGCTCATCAAAGGATTTCTTCCAGGAGCTATTAAAATCACTTTCTCTTTTGTGTGTGCATCTCAGTGACTACCAGTAGTATTTGTTTTACAATATTAGATGACACTGTATCCAAAAAGCTTTTATTTTAACTGACTATGGTTGCAGAAGCCTACAGACTTAAAAGACCTATGATGTCCCTAAGCATTCTCAGTTGCTTGAGCAGTGGAATTTGCAGTACCAATACCATTCTCTGCTCAGTCTTACCTGTGTCATGGTTATGTGGTTTATGAATCAGCCAACCTGTCGTATCTTACTATCCAGGACACAAGCATCATTCAAGCATTAGACAACAAAGCATCCATAAAGAACTAACTCAAAAACTAGTCTGTGCCTTAGAGCTAAGAAACTACCACTTTCATTCTGATTGGCTACCAAGAGTATAGAGTCTGATCTGTTAAACCATTGCAATGCTGTTTTTTGTCTGTAAGTACAGTGCTTGTAGAACAGCAGTTCATGAGCAGCAAGATCCTTGCCAATTTGGACAAAGAAAATCACAGATGAATTTGTTTTTGTTTTGTTACTCAGTAATACATCATACTGTGATGAGGTAAATACTCCCCAGAATTGCTCAAGAAGCTCATCGTAACAAATTGCTCAAGAAGCTCACGGTAACAAGCAAAAGTTCAGTGAGATGAACACTGTCATGTATTTTTGAATTTACGCTATTCAGCCAAGAATGAAAAATGTCACTCATCATCCGTGCATTTTTATTTGCATGCCAAGAGACACACAGCAAGGAAATATCATTGTTTTTGAAGCACCGTGGATGATTTGCTGTATGTGGTTGCTGTGGTTCTTCTTTTTCACTTCAAAAGGTAGCACAAAGACCAATCGTTAATCTTTGTTTCGCCATTTTGCCACCTTTGCACTCATCACCCTTCACTGTTAGTGTTTTGTCTGGAATAGCTTTAAAAATGGTCCAGTTTCAGCCATGTTGTAAATGTCACTATCACAATAAGCACTTGCAATTACAGATAGTCTCAACTTGCAGAGGGATACAACATTTTGATTAACTTCTACACTTTCTCCACAGAGTGGTCGGAAAACAGTCCCATGTCAAACACAAAATTGGTCCAGCCAGCCATTTCTTGCATTGAAATTAGGAATTCCAAGATCAGAAGCAAATGTAAGAGCTTTTTCTTGTTGCATTGGTCCACTAATGGGCAATCCTTTGGCACATGTTCTATTAAACCACTCTGAAAGAGCAGTATTAATATCTTCAAGTGGTTGCCGCCATCTTTTCTTTGAATTTTTGTTGATGTTTTCTTCCCATTCCCTAACTTATCTACCATGATTTGCAGTTGTATTCAGTATTTGACTTATTCGACAATCAAATTCACTTGCTAAATGACATTGAGAGTTTTCTTTTGCACTCTCTTTAGTAGCAGAAATTCACTTTTCTAATGAAAGAGCAGCAGGTTTTCTGTTATTTGAATTAGCCATGCCTGTTCACTACAGAGGAAAAATCAGAACTGTTTGCTATTAGAAGTACAAATGACAGTGAAATTTTAGTGATTGTTGTGTCACATTGTCAGTGAGAAACTGTACAGTAATGCCATTCTCTTGTCTATGAAAGTTCATGGTCATCTTAAAGGGAGAACGTTGTTAGTTAAAGAGTGATCGTTCGTCGGGAAAAGGGGTGGTCATCTTAAGGGTATAAAGATGTATTGATCTTATGGAAGTTTATTTCCGTTCCTTAAAAATATGTTTTTTTAGAGAGTGGGATGGCTTAAAGGAGTGGTCTTCTTGAGAGGTTTCACTGTATATTGATAAGTACACCAAATAAATCACTGAATGTAGCAATGGGTCTTTATTCAGGGACCTAGTGCACTCCAGTGTTCTTTCCTTTCACATTGCCTCTTATGATTAGACTGCTGATTTGTGTATATATACACAATGGAGAAGAACATCTTAATTTTTTAAGTGTCACTTTACATGGGCGGTATTATGAGATGAATAAATAAAGAACCAACCAAAGAATCCAGTCAGCTATGCCTTCTGTCAGATGTGGCTGTCCATCAGTAAAGAAGTCACAATTTTATGACAGAAGTTAAAAATAACACGCCGTGATGAAATAAGCAAACAGTTCTTCACTGATACAGCTGCAGATAGTGTCATACATCAGATGAGGTGAGTCTTATGTAACTAAATTTGTGCCATTATCCTTTCGAACTTGAAAGTTTCTTGTTGACAATTGAACAGATTGTTAGTCATGTTGAATGCTGCCTGCAGTACAGCAATTATTGACATCTTATGTTATGTGTGATGAAAGAAAGTATCTCTAAGATTAGCCAACAAACAGTATGTCATCAATTCTGTGGAATTACTGGAAGACTGTTCAGGCTATTTTGGCACAGGTCGTTTGCAGAAATGCCCTCCAGCAGTGGTGGTTGTGCAGCTGTTTTTTCTGAGGTGAAGTTTTCACCCCACTTCAGGTGGAGCCTCATAGTTGTCCCAGTTGAATAGGGAGCGAGGGAATTTCGAATAACGAGCTTCTGTGAACTCGGGGTATTGTTGCTTCCTTGAATCCTACAAAAAAGATGGACCATCTCTTTCAATTTATATATCTTTGTATACACTAAAGATATTGATAATCTATTTTCATCTTGACGGATAATCACTATGGCCTTATAAAACAGCAAACAACATATTAACATAAGCTTTTTGTTTCAGTTAAACTACACATTGTTTCTTTTTTTTCAGAATTTTTGTTCTAGATGAGTTCCACTGCTCTTTGTGCATTATCCTTAAGTTGGTACACTGTCAGTTAATTGTTCATTACTAAATGTTATTGTAGACACAAAAATAAAGTTTATTTTTGGTCCTCCACTCATATAAAAAAGTTTCTACCCATCCCATCTCTTTTTTGACATATCTAAAAAATATTTGTTTTTTTGTTTACAAATACAATAATATTCTTGGGTAAAGCACATTCACCTAGAACAATTCATGGATCTATTTAAACTGCAACATACTTGATTTTCTGTATGATATGTGAACAGTATCAGAACGCACGCTCCCAATATCATTTCTCTATATTTCGTCAAATGACTGTGTTTGTTAATCACCTGCAACCACAGAACAGTAAATAACCAGAGGGAGCACACTAGTAGGAAGTTCTGATTTACTTGTACGTTAGCCGGATCTGCTGATAAGCTACCTTTCACAGGTTGGACAAATTAATGTCAGGTATCATTTATTGGTAGTCAACCAGGTATCGTTTGTGACCTATATTGACACTTGATTTAAAAAGTGGGCCATGTCCATTTTTGCATTGTACACTGATTCTTACAGCTGAGAGAGAGATCTGCCAGGGAAAAAATGGACAGTGTCGTTAATTGTGTCTTTTCAGGCCATATGTTCACAGATATGTGTACTTCAAAGAAGTGGGATCTTTTTTGGTAACATAATGAACCATGTCCAGTGTTGACATTTGCATATGGTGATTTGGGGTTCCTTGTTCAGTGATTCTCTGAAGATGATAAAAGTAATTAAAAACACAACAGTGAGTTGTTTTTTAAGTAAAATTTATTTGTAGTAAGATATGTGAGTAATTTAAGCACATCACTTCAAATTCATCTATTTGCTTGTATAGCTAGTAAAATTGAGGCTTCACATAGAATGTAAATATCCAGTTGGTGACATCGAAGCATGGAAATGTGTGAACTTTGCTAGTCGGAAGGTACGTAGTTCTCCTCTCACAAGTGTGCCAGAACCCATGGTGTTATATCCAGAAAGAAGAGGAATTCACAGAGGCAACGCTAAATGACCTCAAGAAACTTCTTCCTTACACCCCCGCCCCCTCCCTGCCCCTCCTGTGTATCATGCCTTCTATCTAAATTGAACATCATAGTGTAGAGGTAATGAAGAAGATGAGTGATGTGTTGTAGAAGCTAAAGATACGTAAACAAGCAGCTCCAGTACGCTAATGACGGAAATATGGTGGTTTCATGAATGTGTTGGTATATTGTCAGTGTAAGGTATTTGCTTCAAAACTGCTTGCATTGGAAATGTACAGTGTGGATGTCATCCAGTTTTCTTAAAGATTCCAACTGCTCTACAGTAGGACTCAGAACTTTGTTCTGCCAAAGCAATCAGAGGAAGCCAAATTCCATTTTAACAGTAATTTTCTAATGTTAATGATAGTCAAAAAAGTAATTAAATAATATTTTCATGTGTGCTATTTTTATTTTTTTTTTAGCAGACAAAGAAAGGACAGGCAGACTGCTGGCATGGCTCATTTCTTGCTCAAGTATTCATCTAACGTTCACGATTATGTCATAAATTACGTACTTTATCAGTAATTATTTTACTGAGCCAAACTTCATGCCATACACTCACCTGTCACTGGTGATTTTTGCGCTTATTTGTAGCATATTTTTCTTAAATAATTAAAAAAAATTTGGTATTTAATCATAAAGATTTTGTATGTTTCATTTCTGCTATGTAATTGCGCCAATTTCAGGGCACTTTACATGCAGTCAAGATGGAAAATATTTAGTGACAGTCCTTAATATGGGGGAGATTAATGTCTACAAAAGTTCATCTGTTCTTGACAATGTGGAGCAACTGAGCCCAGCTGCAGCAGTGGAGAAAACAGTGTCCCAAGAAGAAAATGTTAGACATGAGGGAGCTTCAAGGAAAATTAGGTCTTCCACAAGTAATGTAACAAAACCATTGAAAGATAAACTTAGACATCTACAGAAACAGGTACGTTTGAGGTATGTAATGTATGAAAAGGATAAATTGCTACTCATCTTAAAGATGACAATTTTTGTTGCAGACAGGTACAATAAAAGACTGCTAAACGCTAAGCTTTTGCCTGAAGTTTTCTTCAGAAAAGAAAAGGAAGAAAACTAACACACACACACACACACACACACACACAAGCAAAAACACACCTCATTCAAGAGATGGAATAGCACGGTATGGATTGTGGGAGAGGAGTTGTCACTGCCTGATGGAGCATGGAGAGACTAGATGGTGGCCAGACAAGGCTGCCTGGTGCAGAGTCAGGAGGCTGTGGAGGAGGAAGGGTGAGGGGGGGAGTGGGGAGCAGAAAAGGAGAGCAGCAAGGAAGGGAAAAAGACTGTTGGCATTGGCAGAGAGTGGAGCACATTAGGGTGAGGGTGGGGGACGGAGGGGGCAGATACTATTGGATAGAGGGTGTGGGGACGGTAGGTTACCTTAGCTTAAGGCCTGTATGATTTCAAGAGTGTTATAAGGACAAGTCCCATCTTCGTAATTCAGAGAATTTGGTAGTGGAGATGAAGATCCAGATAACTAGTGTTGTGAAGCAGCCATAGAAATCAAGCGTGTTACGTTTGACTGCATGTTGTGCCACAGGATGTCCACTTTGTTCTTGGCCACACTTTGGCTGTGGCCACTCATCTTGGTAGGAAGGTGGTTGGTCATCATACCAATATAGAAAGCTGTTTAATGTTACTACAAGGACTGGTATAAGACACAGCTGATTTCACATGTGGCCCAGCATCTGATGGGTTAGAATAAGCCTGTGACAGGACTGGAACAGGAAGTGCTGAGTGGGCGGATTTGGCAGGTCTTGTACCTGGGTGTTCCACAGGAAATGGGTTGGGACTGGAAGTGGTATAGGGATGGACTAGGATGTTGTGGAGGTTGGATAAGCAGTGGAACACCACTTTAGAAGAGGTGGGAAGGATCCTGGGTTAAAAGCACTGATGAAGGAGGTGGTTCAGTCATTCCCGTCCCCGGGTGGTATTGGGTAACGAAGGGAAAGCTTCTTTGTAGCTGATTCTTGGGAATGGTGGAGAGTTTGGAGATGTGAGTGTATGGCATGGGAAATTTGTTAACAGACTAAGTCTGGGTACCTGTGTGAGACCTTCAGCTTACTGGTCAAGAGAGTTCGTGTATCTGCAGATTTGCTGTCCCCTGTGGCCAGACTGTGTGGGAGGGATTTTTTGGTGTAGAGGAGATGCTGGGTGTCAAGATGAAGGTACTATTGGTGGTTGGTGGGTTTAATGTGGACAGAAGTGTGGATCGTGTCATCAGAGAGGAGTAGGTCAATGTCCAGGAATGTGGCATGCTGGGTTGAGGACGACCAGGTAAAGTGGCTGGGAGGGAAGATATTGAGGTGTGAAGGAATGAGGATGGGATGTCTTGGCCCTGAGTGCAGATCATGAATCACTATTGAACCTGGACAAGACCAGGGTTTGGGGCCTTGAGAGGCTAGGAAGGTTACCTCCAGATAGGTCATAATCGGATTGGTGTAAGAAAGTGCCATGCAGGTGCCCATGAGCATACCATGGATTTGTTTGTATACCTTCCCTACAAAGGAGAAGTAGTTGTGTGTTAGGATAAAGTTAGTAACAGCAAGACCATGGGCACGAGGGGTGTTGATGTAGAGGGAAGTGGTGTCAGGAGTTACGAGTAGGGATCCAGGAGGTAAAGGGATGGGGTTGGTAGACAGTCGGTGAAAGAAGAGGTTGATATCTAGGACATGGGAGGCTAGGTTTCAGGCAGTTGGTTGGAGGTGTTGATCAATGAGGGCCGAAATTCTTTCAATGGGGGCACAATAATCAGCTATAATGGGGTGTCCAAGGGATTGTTGGGTTTGTGGATTATTTAGAAGGTGGGTGTGGTGGGTGTTATAGGGGTGAGGAGAGAAATGGGTGCAGGGAAGAGGTTCTGGGAAGGACCTAAGGCTTTAAGCAGAGACTGTCTGTTATGTTGGACTTCTGAGATGGGATCACTCTTGCAGATTTTTTAGGTGAAAGATTCAGACAGTTGACAGAGGCTTCAGCCTAATATAACCTACTGTCCCCACATCCATCACCAAACAGTTTCTGCCCACTGTCCTATCTCCTCCTTGCAGTTCACATCCTCCACCCTCACTGTCCTCTGCTCTCTGCCACCGCCAGTCGTCTTTTTCCCTTCTCTGCTACTCTCCTTTGCCACTCCCCATTTCCTCTCTCTCTCTGATCCCCCTCCCCCAGAGCCTCCCAACATTGTGCCAGGCAGCCTTGTCTGACCATCATCTAGTCTGTGTATGCTCCAGCAGGCAGCATTGACTCCTCTTCCTCCACCTGTATGCTGCTATCCCTCCTCCTTCCCTGCCCATCTCCAGGTTGCTTCCTCCACTCCACGCAACACCATTCCTTTCTGGCCACAGTAGCCAGAGTGAGCGGTCATGTATGCATAAGCTGTGCTTGCTTGTGTGAATATATATTTGTGTTCCGAAGAAGTCTTTGGCTGAAAGCGCAGTTTGTAACAGTGTTTGCATTGTGCCTGTTTGCAAATTCAGTATGTCATCTTTACGGTGAGTAGGACACTCTCCTTTTCATAATACAGGGTGTACATAAGGTCCAGGAACACTTTCAGTTATTTATTGCACAAGGACATAAACATTGTACAGATGTCATACGTATTGCATTTTGAAGAGGAACTCTGAAAGTTTTTTTACAAACATTTGACATGCGAACCATGAGTGACCCGGCAGACGTCAATGCAGTAATCGAATTCTTGCCATACCAGTCCCAGCATGGCATCGTCGACTGTGGCAGTTGCTTCCAGTATTCTCTCCCAGAGAGGTGGTACATCCACCAGATCTTTAATGTGTCCCCACAGAAAAAAAGTCACATGGAGTGAGATCTGGTGATCAGGGAGGCCATTTCATGAAACAGCATCTGAACTCGCCATGTTTGCGACTAGCGCTGACTATCACCAAATTAACAAGCTACGCTGTGGTGGTATACATGAAAAAAAAACTTTCAGGGTTTCTCTTAAAAATGACGTATGTATGATATCTGTACGATGTTTGGTTCTTGTGCAATAAATAATTGAAAGTATTCCCGGACGTTATGTACACCCTGTAAAGTTGGTAGTGATAGTACAACTTTGACTTGCCATATTTGATATGTAATATATGATTTACATTTCAAATTTTGGGCAGCATGCACACTCAGGAATTTTGAAAAATCAGTTTTACCTATTTCCCTTCCTCCAATGCTGTATCGTTATTGATGATGATGTGTCTTGCCTTGTACAGATTTTAATAAACTGTGTGTTCTTTTTTTCTGTGTTAAATGATAGAGCATTTACCGAGAACCAATCATTAAAATCTCTGAAATAATTTAATGTATTGCTTGTTCTGTTGGTTTCATTATAATACTTGGATCATCAGCAAAGAACACGATCTCTGCTTTATCAGTGCAAGATACAAGATCATTTGTATATAGCAAGAACAGGAGTGGTCCCATAATTGAACTGTGTAGAATGCTTGTAGTAATTTGTCCACATTCGCAAGGAAATTTATTGTTAGAATTGTGTGTTTTCAGTTAAATTATTATTATATTTCAAAAGCCATAAACTTTGTTTCTCCAAAAGAATGCTGTGATTTATGGCAGTTAAATGTCTTAGATAAATCACAGAAAATCCCAGTAGGTGAAATCTTGTCATTCAGCTGTTTTAATTCATGTCCAGTGAAATGGTATATGGCATGTTAATGGAGGGCCCATTCTGGAATCCAAATTATGACTGACTCAGAATTGTATATTTGGAGATATTCTCAACCATTTTTAAATATATCTGTGTAGGCTTCCATGGCCTGAGTCATACATACATTTCCTGGATCTAATACTACATCATGTTGTAAATAACTATGACTAATGAAATGAAAGTTTCGGCCACAGTTACAGTGGTCATGGCCGAAACTTTGGTTTTATCAGTAATGGCTGTTTACAATATGACATGGTACCATACCCAAAAGACCTTTATTTTAATGTTCCAAAATACATTACTTTCCCAAAGCTTCTGAGAAGGAACTTAGGAGAGAAACAGTTCTTACTCCTTTTATTAAAGAGAGATTTAACAATGGTGTACTTTAATCTATCTAGAAACATACCTTGTGTAATGATGGATTAAACATATCTCTGAGTACAGCAGCTATAACAGAAGTACATGCTTTTAATATTTTGGCTGAACTGTTATCATCTACATGATACTATATGCTTTTAAAAAGAGTTAATTATTTTCCTGATTTTGCAGGGGGAAGTTGGAGTGATCCCATATTGATTGTGTTACTGATATCACATAAGCAGCAATGCACTTTTTATTTTGAGCTGCCTGTCTCAGTTCCTCTATTACATTTAGAAAGTAATTGTTAAAGAGGTTTGCTATATGTTTGGTGTCAAAGGTCATTTGGTCACATTTAGTTACTAGATTGTCTTGTTCTCTGATAGACTTTCCCATTTACTTGCTTATTACATTTAATATTATTTTGATTCTGTTTTTGAAATTATCAATCTGTGACATGACATACAAGCTTTTTGACTTTCTTGTAACTCTTCTCAATAAAGAACTATACTTTCAGTAACATGTAATCAGCTGCACGTCTCTGCCAACCCAACCATTAGATACAGTTCTATCTCTCTGTTACATTGCCTTCTGCTTTTCGTTAACATAGTTTCTTTGATACACCACTGGCGCAATGATTTGTGCTTTTCATTCGGAAACAGATGCAAAGAAATTTACTTAGAATGCATTAAATGCAGAAAACACATACAGTGCTTCATATACATTCTACTGACTAATGCTTTCCAAGTTCCTCCTAAATATATCTGTTGTAAGTTTATTAACTGTTATGATGGTGATTCTTCAGTTTCTCCTGGCATATTTGTTGATCGAAGAGTCCACGGCTGTACTGCTGGTTCATAGTGTCCAACAGGCACAATATTTTGGCGATCAGACATGTTGCCACCGTCAGGTGTCCTGAAGAACTGAGCTCCTGAGGGCAGGCGGCCTCCATACATCCCTTCTCCTCACAGCCTTTCCCTCCGTAGTCCGTGCTCGTGGGCATGCATCTGCAGTCATCCAAATGGAAACCTACTTGTTTTTTCCATTGTGTGGATGACACGTTCGTCATCTGCCCCCATGGTAGGGACGAGCTCCTGGACTTCCTTGCACATCTGAACTCCATACTTCCCAACATCCAATTTACAATGGAGACCGAAGCGGAAGGAAGATTACCTTTCCTGGAAGTCATGTTCAAGAAAAGAGCTGATGGCAGGCTGGGTCACAGTGTGTACAGGAAGGAAACACAGCACTCTTCTCAGAGAATTGGTGAACACTGGTACACAGGGCGCACAGCATCTTGGACATAGAGTCTGCCCCAGGAACTGAAACGCCTCAGAACTGTATTCCAAAAGAATGAGTACTCTGAATGGCATATTAGATGCGCTCTCCACCCCACCACTTCAGTACAACATTTGGATATGGAAGAAGTCATGGAGAAAGAAATAGCTACTGCATTTATATTGTACACTGGCGCACTGTTAGGGAAGATCGGACACATATTAAAGAAATACCAAGTTCAAACTGTCTTTACCCCCCCCCCCCCCCCCAATAAAACACGAGTGCTGTTGGGAAGGATGAAAGATGATCTTGGCTTGTGGAAGGCCGGTGTCTGGCAGATTCCCTGTCAGTGTGGTAAGACTTATTTGGACGGACAGTGCACACCATCGAAGATTATTCACGTGAACATCAAAGGCACTCGCAAATGAAGTATCCTAACAAGTCGGTGGTCGCAGACCACTGTTTGTTGGAAAAACGTGAGATGAATTATGAGTGTACCAAGATCTTGGCCCAGACTTCTAAATACTGGGGCAGCTTTATCAGAGAGGCCATCGAAATTCACACCAGGGATGAACTCGTCAACCGAGACTGCGGTTATAATCTTAGCAAGACATGGGAACCAGCGCTGAGTATAATTAAGAAGACACTCTGTTACGAAAATGATCTGGCGAGCTGGACGGATGCAGCAACTACACCGACACTGCCATAGATGCTGACCCATGCGTATCCGCTACTACTGACATGTGCCTGCGGGCACAGACTGCGGAGGGAACGGCCCATGGGGGGAGGCGATATAAGGCGTCTGCCCACCCACAGGAGCTAAGTTTGTCAGCGCACCTGATGATGGCGACATGTCTAATCGCCGAAATATTGCGCCCGTTGTACACTGTGAACTGGCGGTACACCTGTGGACTTTTTGATTTTATGATGGTTTTCATTTTTGATTTAGAATTGTCATGTTGTTTGGTATGACGAATTGGCCATTGTGGCGCAGTAAACCTTTTAAAACTTGAGGAACATTAACTTTGTTGAGTGTGTCCTCACATACAAAAATAGATTGCGCTGCTGAGCACAGTTTTGGTGCAAAAGTTTGCAATTTAAAATTTCTGTACCGTGTTTGTGCTCAGAAGCCTTATAAAAAAATTAATATTGAAATCACGATGAATTATCATTCACCTTCTTTTATAATTTAGGTGACCAATAGGATTTCAGATTTTTCTATGAATTTTTCAAAGTAACCAGTGGGAATCCAAAAGCATAATAATTTTAATTGTGCTGTTAGACAGTATGACTTCACAGGCACATGCTTGTGTATGTTGTTCTGAGCAAATACTAATTGTGTCCAAAAATTTTGAATTTATGATTTTTTCACATATGTGACAACTTCTTCTTTCTCCATATTGCTTCTGCAACAGGAAGCTGCTAATTTATAATTTCCATCATTTAACATTTTTAACCCTGTACAAGGTCTGTTCAAAAAATTCCAGAACTTTCATAATATCGTGCCAATGGTGTGTTGGAGCGAAATGCAGTTTAATGTGTAATTGCAGTAAGTTACATTGTTGTATGTTTGTTAGTTATTGTTCAGTGCTGAATTGAGTAGAACGTCGTGTCGCACAGTTTCAGAGTTTCGGTGCAGAGTTAAAGTAGCAATGCATCTGCATTAAATTTTGAGTGAAACTCAAGAAAACCGTTACAGACCGACACCAAATAATGCAGGTAGCCTATGATGATACATGCTTGAACCGTACTCAGTGTTACGAATGGTTCACAAGGTTTAAACATGGCGGGATGGAAATTAAAGATGATCCGTTTTCAGGACACCCTTCGACGTCTACCGACGACTGTCATGTCAGGAATGTCAACGAAATTGTGCATGCCAATCAAAGACTGATTTTCTGAGAGATTGCAGAAGAATGTATTTCAGTTCTATCATGTCGTGAAACCCTGGCACAGCATCTTGGTATGTATTGTGTTGCCACTAAGTTTATCCCACAGCTCATGAGTCAAGACCAGAAAGGCCTTCATCTTGCAATCTGTGAAGAGCTTTTGGATCATGCAGATGGAAACGAGATGTTCTTTCAGAGAATCATAACTGGTGATGAGATGTGGGTCTATGGTTATGATGTTGAGACTAAGGTTCAATCTCCACAGTGGGATGAGAAAGGTTCTATAAGAACAAAAAAGCTCATCAGGTTATGTCAGGTCAGGTCAAATGACAAAGCCATGCTGGTAGTTTTCTTTAACTTTGATGGATTACACTATCGCTCAAAAGTTTTTGAACATTAGTAATTTTGAGAAAAAAATGCAATTTGGGACCAGAAATGTTAGAAATATGCATAAGTCAGATTTGGAACAATCTTTTATTGAAACTACAAGGGTTGAAATTTTAATAGTGGCAACTATTTATTTACAGCTCGTACAAAATAGATATGTGTTTCAAACGTTTACTGACCTTCAAAGTAGTCACCAGCATTGTGTATAACCCGTTGCCAGTGATGTGGAAGTCGTAGGATACTCTTGGCAGTGCCAGTTGTGTTGGCAGTTCAAGCGGCGCAGTCTATTGCCCGACGAATTTGTAGCAGTTGTGACGCAAATGCCGTGAAGTGTTTCCTTCAGTTTAGAAATTGAGATGAACTCACGAGGACGTAAGTCAGGGGAGTGCAGTAGGTGGTATAGCACTTAGCAGCCCCAGCAGTCAAACAAATCAGTAACAGCTTGCACTGTACATGCTTGAGCATTGTCCTGCAAAATGATGGTCAGGTCCTGCAAAAAGTGTCATCCCTTCTATCTCTAAGCTGGTCGTAGGTTGTGTTCCAAAAATGAACGGCACAGAGACAGAAGCATTTCTTCACAGTAACTATCCATTTCTTCACTCCCTTTTCATTTTCTTTATATTTTATTTTCTGACCTGCCAATTTTTCCGTGCCCTCCCCCTTCCCATCTCTGTCACGTACAATGCAGTTAGCTTTCTGCTCCTATTAACTCAAACATGATGTTTTGCCAGTATTCATTGTTTTGCATATTACCCTATCTTCCTCCTTTAAGCTCACAGGTTTTCAAAATTTGTCCGGTGCAGTCCCCAACAATCAGCCTTTCCTCTCATCCCGTCTGGTAAGTCTCTCCTGACCTGGGATTCTATGTGACTTTTCCGAACTCAGCCCATTTCCTAATCCTCACTGTTCCTTCTCTGTAAACCCTCATCCTTCCCCTTCTACTCTTCTGCCAGAAAATGGACCCACTGACTCCTATAGCTTGCAAGTTCAACTTTATGTATGTATTCTACTACTGCCACCTGCTGAGTAGATTTTTGTCTATCCAATTACATAATATACAGGGTGATTCATGAAGATATGCAGATACTTCAAAATGTTATTCTACAGGTAAAATAAAGAATAAAGTTCATATAAACATAGGTCTGCAAAAGTTTAGTTATGGAGAGATGGCTAATAAAAGATTTTGCCTAAAATTTAGCAACTTCACTAACATGAAGCCATCTTGAAATTGTATGAGGTTAAAGTAAAGCATGATTTCCATTTATTTTGTTGTTATTGGTCTGGTGAATCTAATAAAACATGTCCCAGATGTGTATCTGCAGTAGTTTTCCAGAACATCCTTAGAAGCAAAAACAAGATTTCATAAAATCTTTAATTTATTAACTATTTGACCCAATTTGTTTTTTAAATTCCAGACAATTGCACAAAATTTTCGACAGAAATGGTAGAGAATTTAATTTTTGAAAAATTATGGTAATGACGTTAACTGAAACTGTATGAATTTGTTGGATAATTTGCTTTTATTAATACCATAGCACATGGTGAATTTATGTTAAACCGGAAAAAACAAAGCTCAGTGTTAAAGAAGTTGTACAGTGTACATACATTTTCACAATAAATGTGCAAAAATATCTCCACCCAGTTCAATACATTTAGCTGCACTTGTATGAACAGATTTTGTTGCTCATTTCAGTTTCAATTAAGTACACTGTTGTTGTTATGTTCTTTCACTGAACAGTATAGAAAACTAACTCGTTTCAATGTTAGGAAATGACTGAAACAACTCATGTACGGTTGCCAACAGTGACATAAACGTTTTTACATTCCTGATGGAAAGTAAACAAATTTACTTGTATAATAATCCTTGCTTCTCTGGATCTTCTGAAACAACTGTAGATACACATCTGGGACATGTTTTATTAGATTCACCAGATCAATAACAACAAAATAAATGGAAATCATGCTTTACTTTAAGCTCATACAGTTTTGCAATGGCTACATATTAACAAAGTTGCTAAATTTCAGGCAAAATCTTTTACTGGCTGTAACCCTGTAACTAAACGTTTGTGGACCTACATTTATATGAGCTTTTTTCTTTAGTTTTGCTTGTAGACTAATATATTAAAATATTTGCATATCTTTGTGAATCACCCTTTATATGCATGTACTAATTCATATAATTTTATCTTATATCAATGTAATTATATGTACTTTTAAAAAATAATTCTTTAAGCTATATGCTAACTACATAAAGTAAATGAATATACACCTATTAAACATTGGAAATTTGAATTTATATCCCTTTTTAAGTATTAAACAAGCATTTTCCTGTTGTATATATAATGTCCTCCATTCAAAATAAAAATAAATTTGAGTAGATAATCATCATGTTTGCTATTATCATTTCAGATGCAGATGAAGCTAGACTTGCAACAGTTAAAGCCAATACTGAGAGAATTTGGGGAATATCCTGAAGCTTATAGGAGATTGATTTGGAAGACAATATTGCAGTTGCCTCATAATGAGTCAGCATATGTTTCTCTTGTAAATAGAGATTGTCATCCAGCATACACTGATATTGAAAACCAATACCCTTTGGAAAACAAATCACTTCTGAAACACCTAAAAAGGTAAGTGTCCTATATTTGCAAGTGTTGAAATGTACTACTATTTGTTGTACTGACATTCCACGATACACATCAAAATTGTGCTTTGGCAGATTTCAATGTGAAGAAGTATGAAAACAGGCAGTAATTTATTATAATGGACCTTGGTATAAAACTTGTTCTGTGGCTATACATAGCTGTGGAGTAGGGTAGTAGGGTATTACTTAATAAATCTTTGGAAACTGTCAAACCATATTATCATTACTAGAGTACAGCAAGTACCCAGTACCTCATTGTAGGGTGCATGACGATTGCAAGTTTCAGTGTGATAAGGAAAACGGGATAAATTCTCCTGAAATGGATCGCAGTTTTATGTTTTTCTGATGGTTCATGTACCTATCTGACAAACATCTCCCTGTATCACAATGTAAGTGCATTTCATATAAAAACCATTACAAATGTTGGATGATACAAAAAACCATAATGTTTGTTAATGACACAATCATTACTGATCAAACATGTAAACTCAACCTTATCGGACAAGCTCATGTGATAGCTGAATAAGCCTACAAGTGGTACAAGCTAACCGATATGTCTAAATCTCACAGAACTCACAATATGTAATTAAAGCAAGCAAAAATGACCTGCTACCATCAGAAGCAGACATTAGTCATCATATACCAGTACTAATTGAAATATTGTGTGTAAAATTCGTGGGGTCCAGTAAAAAAAACAAATTGAGTCAGCTCATAGATAAGCTAATCAAGGAGCCCAGTTCAGCATGTTTCATGCTTTGAAGATGAAATGGCAGGTAACATGGAGTTGGGAGTTTAAAGCACTGAGTCAAAAATTAGAGAGCCTCTTAACATTATGTATTTGCTTGAGTGGCATTTTAAAATTTGCAAAATAACCAATAAGAAACCATTATAAAACATTTAACACATATCATAACGAAAAAGATAATTTTAGTCATTAAATTCTTAAAGAAATTTGTTGGACATATGCAAACTTTTTTTAGTAAGAGAATCTCTTTTAAAGACATTTTAAACAGAAAAATAATGACATTTTATCAGAGTTGAAAGACCTGAAACAAATGCATCTGTTCATTGAACCGACCTTAACACAAGGCAGCTACCTTGAGCTCAGCCCAGACATCGTTCCATCCCTTCATTTGGATCAGTAATTCTAGAGTGTACACACACACACACACACACACACACACACACACACACACACACACAAACCACTTATACACAAAGTAAGAACAACAGAAATAAATTGTAATAATCAAGACTAAAATGTAAATTCTGGTTCCTTTTGACAAGTGGGATTAAAATGACTCGGGCTTTACTGACAACTGGAATGCTGATCTACATTGGGCGACTAAGACCAAAATAATGGTCACTGGTCAAAGTTAGATGTTGCCGCAGATGAGACTGCAAATTCAGCCTCTATAGCAAAGCCTGTTCAAAGAACTTATATCACCTTAGTCAGAAGTAACAACAGGTGCTCATCATTTTTCTTTCTACTATCGTTCTTGGCTGTAAGTACTGGCAGCTCAGCATCCACAACCATATCAGTAGAAGCAGGAAATATGCTGGCTATGAAGATGCAAACCTGTGACCATGATGGCAAAAGGGAAGCACTAATTATTTGAGAGGTTTGACAAGTGACAGATATCGATTCTGACACACACGCGACTCAGAAGTACTTTTGTCATCTTAATGGGGTGGTGCACCTAAGTTAAAATATTTATTCAATAGAAAAAAGGAACTTGCAATATAGATAATAGCACTTCTTGGAGGTATCTCTTTAAGGATCCCGAAATTCTTACACTCACTTTCCAATGAAATGAAATGAGCACAAGGTACTATTGGCAGGAAGACCCCATCTGGGATTGTTTGGCCCTGGTGCAAGTATTTCTGTTTGACTTGCGCGTCTTTGTCGTGAAGATGAGATGAAATGACGAATGTTACACAAACATTTAGCTCCCAAAGAAAGAAATCTCCGTCCCGGCCAGGAATCGTACTCGGGACCCTGCGATGTAGAGGCAGCAGTCCTAGCCACTAGACTACCAGCTATCTACTACTTTCTGATATATTTATGACTTGATGATGGTTTTTGTTGCTGATTGTAGAAATCAGTGACAACAGAATTATAATTTGCACAATCATGGTACAAAACACAAAATAACTCCTATATAAATATTTCCTCCTTGTCTGTGGTTCAGTGCTCAAGATCAAAGTATACAGTAAGCTCCCATCTAACATGAAGCAAGATATTGTGAATCCCAAAACATTCAAAAGAACATTAAAACTTTAGTTTGTCACTCACTCCTACAAATTACCTGAACATCTAATTTCAAGAAGCGGAAAGTTCTCTTAAATATATGACAAGTAGCAGAGTTCATTATAATCAAGTAAATATTAAGTTAATGGAATGAGATAAATGGCAGCTATTTAATTGTTTTTCTGAAGTTTGCAGCCTTCTTTCTAATTTTATTTCATTAAGTTTACTTGGCTTAAGCACGAATACCATTAAGCACTATAGTGATAGTTCATTTTTAATCCATAATGCAGAGTAAGATTCAATGATTTCTTAAACAGTTTAGTTTGTTACCATCCACAACGTATATAATTTAGAACCGTTTCTTCACTGTCTGTTTCAAAGAGTTCTTTTAATTTATTATGACCTGTTTTGGATCTCTTTAAAAACCATCATCAGAGTTTATGATATTTGCACATGATGCACTGGTTGCAAGATATGATCAAGATTTTCAAACAGAAGCAAAATGTGTGCTTTAAGATTTGTTATAATTTTCTTAGGTGTGCTTTGTTTCTTTATATCCTTGAAGTTTCTGCTTCTCGATGGGATCTGTGGAACGCAGTGAATGAATAAAAACAAATACAAATTAGAGGCAGGAACTTGCACAATTTTTTTCAGCTTTTGTGTTAAAGCTAGGATAAAAGCTTAGGAAAACTAAAATTAGTCAGGTTAAAGTGGATGTGATGCTTAATGTCTGCAAGTTAGACAGATGAAGAAATGATTGCATGTAGGTAGAACAGGCATTTGCAGATGTAAAGCTACTGAACCAATCAATAGTAAGTAATTGTTTCAAAAAATGGAATGTAAAATAAATCTTTTATGTGAAAGCCTGATCATGATGTGATGTAATGATTGTTTTTCCATCTTCTAGATTGTTATCCTGCTTGGCACACTGGTGTCCATTATTCGGAGAAACGAAGTTTTTACCACTTTTTGTTTTTCCTTTCATCAAAGTGTTTCAGAGTGACCCAGTTGTTTGTTTCGAATCTGTGGTGACAATAATAAGTAAGTGGCTCTTGTGACTTAACATTTTCTTTCAGATAAATTAGATCAGAGCTAAATAAAGAATGTGGTATCTTTGATGTTTTTATGAGATCTCTTATCTTTATTCAGTGTATGATCTTTGATAATTAACTGCATCATCATTGTCTTACCAAAGTTTCCTGGATGAACTGTTCTAGTGCTTGCTGTTTATGTGTGTCACTGTAAGTGAATTATACTAAGAGAAAGCCCTAAAAACTTCTCTTCAAACAGGGTTTCATTATGTACTGCCAATAGACATTTCATCATGTTATTGCACACCATCAGAAAGGCATGAAATTTTGTTCACATATAATATGGCCAGATGAAACTTTGAAACTTCCTGGCAGATTAAAATAGTGTGCTGGACTGAGACTCAAACTTTGACTTTCGCGGGTAAGTGCTCTACCGAATGAGCTATCCAAGCATGACTCAAGACTTGTCTTCTCATTTTTACTTCCACCAGTACCTCATCTCCTACCATTCAAGCTTCACAGCTGTTCTCCTACGAAACTTGCAGGACTATTGCTCCTGGAAGAAAGGAGTGCTAGGAAGTTTCGTATCAGTGCACACTCTGGTGCCGAATGAAAATTTCATTCAGAGAACATCCCCCAGTCTGTGGCTAAGCCCTGTCTGCAAAATTTCCTTTCTTCCAGGAGTGCTAGTCCCTTAAGATTTGCAGGAGAACTTCTATGAAGTTTGGAAGGTAGGAGATGAAGTACTGGAGGAAATAAAGCTTTGAGGATGGATACTGAGTTGTGTGTGCAGTTGGAAGAGCACTTACTCCCGAAAGGCAAATTCCTGATTTTGACTCTCAGTCCAGCACACAGTTTTAGACTGCCAGAAAGTTTCATATCAGTGCATACTCCGCTCTGCAAAGAGGAAATTTCATTTTGTAAAAATTAAACTTTGCTTGTCCTGCAGAGGAAGACTGGCTTTTTGGTCAAAAAATTATTTTATTTTATTTCATAGTCCACTTTTATGACAGTGCATTTTGTCCAACATTTTTCCTATGAGTGCCTTCCATACATGAACTGTGATCCTGTAATGTCTGCAAAATACACATCCAAAGCTGCTACAATCTGAACCTTAACTTGAATACACTAAGAGACCAAAACTGGTAAACCTTGCACGAAATTATACAGTGTGTGTAAAATTCTTTGAAATCCAATGGGAATCAACACATAACATGAACTAATCAAGAAGTTCATTTCAGAACGATTTGATAGTATTTACTTAAAGACAAAAGTGTGTATTGTATAAAATAGATAAACAAATGTCTTGTGCGTTGACCTCCTTAAATCTTGAAATTCTTATGTTCTCTGCCTAGTACATTGATTTCTTAATAATTGTTATTGCTGATAATAAAAATCAGCTTTAGCTGAACTATATTTCACACAGTCACAATACAAGACTCACAGCCAATTTTCATGTAGGCCTTGCCCTTCATGTTTAGGTTTCAGAGAGGAATTATGGAAGGTATTCAACAAGTTTCCATGTAATGTAAAGCATATAATTTATAATCCCTATCAATTCAAAAGAAAATACAAAATACGTATCTTACAGCCATTCTTTTTACAAATTTTCTCATTATCTGGACTCAAGGATTGAAAATTCCCGTTAGCTACAGAACAAGTAGTATTGTTCACTTTAAAGCTACATGGCATACAAAATATGAGAATTGATGATATGAATATAATAGAGGGAAACATTCCACGTGGGAAAAATATATCTAAAAACAAAGATAATGAGACTTACCAAACAAAAGCGCTGGCAGGTCGATACACACACAAACAAACACAAACATACACACAAAATTCTAGCTTTTGCAACCAACAGTTGCTTCGTCAGGAAAGAGGGAAGGAGAGGGAAAGATGAAAGGATGTGGGTTTTAAGGGAGAGGGTAAGGAGTCATTCCAATCCCGGGAGCGGAAAGACTTACCTTAGGGGGGAAAAAAGGACGGGTATACACTCACACACACACACACACACACACACACACACACACACACACACACACACACACACACACATATATCCATCCGCACATACACAGACACAAGCAGACACTCTTTAAATATGTCTGCTTGTGTCTGTATATGTGTGGATGGATATGTGGGTGTGTGCGAGTGTATACCCGTCCTTTTTTCCCCCACTCCCGGGATTGGAATGACTCCTTACCCTCTCCCTTAAAACCCACTTCCTTTCGTCTTTCCCTCTCCTTCCCTCTTTCCTGATGAGGCAACAGTTTGTTGCGAAAGCTTGAATTTTGTGTGTATGTTTGTGTTTGTTTGTGTGTCTATCGACCTGCCAGCGCTTTCGTTTGGTAAGTCACATCATCTTTGTTTTTAGATATATTACATATATATATTTTTAGAGTGGAGGAAAGTAGTAATTCCAAAATAATCGCTTTGAGGTTCATAATTTGTAACAGGAATGACCTGAACAAAACAGTCAAATATATGGTAGCAGTCTCAGTTCATAAAAAATGCAAACATTAGGAACATATTTATTTTACAGCTCCCACATTTTTTAAAAAAATTTCGGTTAGGAAAATTGCCACAGGAAAAAAAGGCCCTCTTCAGGCAAAACCTTGAATCTCTCACTTATGAAACAGACATGTTTCTTATTCACCTCCAGGAGGTGAAATGTGGAGCAATGCCGACAGGCACAAACAAATGGTGCAACACTATCTAGTTTTCAGAACTAGTAGTTCCTTCCTTGGGGAGAAGAAAAGTATACGTTGGGGAAGGATAAAAAGGAAGGGCAGGTCACTCTGATTGCAGGATGTGAGGGAGCCACCTGTATTGAGGGCAAGCTAGACAGAGAAATCGTTTACTACATTTCAGGAACTTGTATTCACAAAGGCAACTAACCCTTTCTTTCCCAGCTCTCTGTGTGTTACTAAACATGGAACTCGGTAAAATAGGACTTGCATTTTTTCCTGTTTCCAGGACAGTATGTGTAATAACATCAGTAACAAAAATTCATTTGTTGTTGTTGTTGTTGGTGGTGGTGGTGTTGTGGTGTAGAAGAAGAAGAAGAAACATGTTTATGAACAGATTATTTTTTCTATTAAGTGAAACATGAAAGACACATAATAGGCAAGTGTATACAAGTATGTATTACACGTGAAACTTTGTGGCAGATTAAAGGTGAATGCCAGGCTGGAACTCAAACCTGAAATCTTTGCCTTTTATGGACAAGGTCTCTACCAACTGAGCTATCCAAGAACTACTCACATCCTGCTCTCACAGCCTTACATCCACCAGTACCTCGCCTCCTACCTTCATTCTGGTAAGTTATGCATGTTGTCTCGTGCTAAGACCATTGCGCAACAAGAGTGTTGCATTGTCAGGAGAGAGTAAATGTTCAGCTTTCTTGCACACACAGTTCTGCAGCAGTACAGACAACAGGTGCATCACAATGTGGGTGTGAAATGCTGCAGCAGCTGAAAATATACTTCTCAGTTGAAGTAAGTGGGACAGTATGATTTTTATGCGCAAAACATCTAAATTGCACACCACGTTCTGGTCGTGTACGTACCAAATGCAATGTCACATCCATCTGAAGTGAAATGATACCAGAAGTTTGACCATGGCTGCACAGACTTGGGTGATGCTGACTGGGAGGGAAGCCCATTGACATAGTTTACAATGTACGGGCAATTGGGAAGCTGAAGGAACATATGGAGGAAAGAAATTTTCCAATGATGAGGACATTCACACAGCAGTTCTCAGATGGCTCTTTGACCAAGGAGCAGATATCCAGCACTGAGGATTTGAACAGTTGGAAGAACATTCTGACTGTTGTTTACAGCAATTTGGTGACTGTTGAAAAATACTGTCATGTATTTGCATCACTTTGAAGTGTAGTGCAGCATTCAATAAAAGCTACTTGGTTTGCCATAACAATGTGTAATTTTCTTTTGAAGCACCCTCATAATTATTTAAAGGTCTATATTTGACAATAATTAATATATTGTGCATAATGCTGGTTACAAATAAAGACTTGCAAACAGTGTAACTGATAATGCCACATCTAATACTACCAAATCATTCATTCAATCATTTATATTTTAAATAATACTGTAATATTGCCATAAATGAAAAAGTGGTTTATCTTCTCTCAGCATATGCCTTGATGGAACATGATTGATATTCTTCCCTAGTGCTTGATTTTGGGGAAGAGTGGGAGTCTTTGAAATTTAGGCTTTTGAAAAGCTATTTTTATGCATTTTAAAAGTTGAAATATAAAATATGTACTGCTAAAAAATACAGTTCTATCATACCACATCTATAAATCTGCAGTTCTGAACCCCTCCCTCAGAGATACCAGTATGGCGTATTGGCATGAACTGTCACAAATTGAGCACTGTTGATCACAATGCATACCTGTTGATTGCGTTCTGTTACACATGTCAGGTTAATAAAGAGAAAAGTGAGCTGACTTTATGAAAGCATTGTTATGTTCTGGCATTATTTGGCTGTTGGTTGCACATACCCAAGGCCAGTAAGCAAACTGCTTCACACACTCTGCGTCTCTCCAGGCTCATGAACTGTTTTTCACATGCAGCTGTATTTTCACACTAAAAGATTTCATTGCCTCAAACATGGCAGTTTTGCTCATTTTACTGGCTTCCCCTGTTTTTCCTCTTGTAAACTACAAGAGGAAAAAAAATCCCCCCCCCCCCCCTCTCTCTCTCTCTCTCTCTCTCTCTCACACACACACACACTCTCAGCTGACATCAAGTGGTTTTTTTTTTTTTTTTTTAACACTTTTCAGCCTTCTGGATCACGTAAATTACAATGTTTCTTTTCTTTGAGCTATGGCTTTGTCCAGTATTCTTTTATACTTGCACTTTACAGCCTTGCTTCTCTGTCTGTGATGATATTGTCTACAGTCCAATTCTGCCCTGAAGATGTGTGGCAGCAATGATTTTCAGTTTTAAACTTACTATGTTGCAAATCTCTTTCCTGTTCTCATTTCTTCCAGATTCCTTTCTATTTATTAGGTCCCATGTTTGTTGATTTTCTTGTGTACTAGAAACTGCATTATCTTGTATGTTTTTCAGTCTCTACTACTTCATTCTGTAAATGTGTCTGACGAGGATAGTCCCTTTTTTCTGATGGTTGCCAAGATCTTTTCTGTATAGGTATGTAATTGTTAGTTTGGTGTTCTACATGGGTCCTCTCTTCTTCTTTGACATCACTTAATTTCTTCAGAACATGTCATTCCACAATTAGTAGCCTCCTAAGTAATCCTGTTTTTACAAGATTCAGTTTTCACCTGCTTCATACAAGGCTTGAAGGCAGATACTGTCTGCTAATGTCTTAATTCTGCATTGATAGAAAGATTGTTCTTGTTAAATGCTGATTTGTGCTCTCATAGCTTGTATTCAATTGCACCAGTTCATTTAAATTTGTCACCTTGTGAAATTTGCCTTCTACTTGTATAATCTTCTTTTCTTGCTTACAAGCACCTGTATTATCTGATATGTTTTTCAGTCTCTCCTGGTTCATTTGTAAGAGTGTCTGAAAAGGGTGTTCCCATTTTTCTGATGGTTGCCAGGATCTTTTCTGTCCAGATATGTAGTTATTAATTTGGTTTCTTGCCATGCCAGTTCAGAGTAAAACCTTGAGCTTTCTATGATTTCCACCATTGTCTTTGTCAGGAGCAGCTGACTGTCAAAACTGCTGCTGTGGTGGCCTTTTATAACCCAAAGACAGCTTCCGGTTGGTCGGTAGTTACATCATGCTCTCACAGATGTTGTCAATGTATGCGCTGGTGATGCCACTGTGATGAATATCTCCGGCTCTTCTCTTCATTGAAAGCTTGCTTCCATGCACTGCTAAGATTATATCTGCCATCATGGTTGAAGGTTTTCTCACACATTCTTATTTCTACGGCCTCTTTAATTATAGAGTCCCAGTTTGTGGAAGCTGAGACAAAACTTTAGTTTCGTCATATAGTATTTTATGTTTGTGTGTGAGGCTGTGCTCAGCACCTGCAGATTTCTCCAGTTCTTGATTTTTAATATGCCGTTGATGTTCCGCACACTGCTTGGAAATGGTGCGGATGGACTGACCGATGTAATTGCTTCCACACTCACATGGGATGTTGTAAACCCAAAGAATCCTGAGGCTGAAGGTGTCCTTAGCAGGCGTAGTATCTGCTTTTTCTTCTTAAGAGGCTGGAAAATACATCTGATACCTCATCTTCCTAGGACTCTCCTTATTTATCTGGATGTAATGTCACAAAAGGGGAGGAATGCAGTTGCTGGCTCATCACGTGAACATTAACATTTTCGTGTTTCCTTTTGTTGGAGAACGCTGACTTGATATCGTGTGACCCATAGCCGTTCTTTTGGAACACATACTTCATTAATTTTGGAATGGTTGTGGTCCTAGTCAGAAACGGTTTTTGCTCTGTGTACCAAAATATTTTAAGTTGCTCTCTTCTGGACAGAAAGGTGAAAACTCTGGACACCAAGATGTAGATCAGAGTGTGTCAGCTAGTGGTACACTGAGTGGCTGAGGTGTCCATCCAACTCGTGCTGTATCAGAACATCTGAAAATAGTAGCCTTTCCTCTTTCTCTGTGTCACTGGTGAACTGTATGTTTTGGTGCATGCTGTCCGTATGTTGCTGGAAGTGCTCAAGAGCTGCTCCTAAGAAGACAAAGCAGATGGTACATCCTGTTAAGAACATCCTCAGCCTCAGGATTCTTTGGGTTTTCAACATCGCATGTGAGTGTGGAAGCAATTACATTGGTCAGTCCATCCCCACCATTTCCGACCAGTGTGCAGAACATCAACAGCATTTTAAAAATCAAGAACTGGAGAAATCTGAAGGTGCTGAGCATGGCCTCACACACAAGCATAAAATACTATGTGAAGAAACTAAAGTTTTGTCTCAGCTTCCACAAACTGGGACTCTATAATTAAAGAGGCCGTAGAAATAAGAATGTGTGAAAAAACCTTCAACTATGATGGCAGATATAATCTTAGCGGTGCATGGAAGTGAGCTCTCAATGAAGAGAAGAGCCAGAGATATTCATCGCGGTGCTCCACCAGCATATACATTGACACCATCTGTGACAGCATGATGTAACTAACAGCCAACAGGAAGCTGTCTTAGGGCTATATAAGGCCACCACAGCTGCAATTTTTTGTCAGTTTCTCCTGACAAAGACTATGGTGGAAATCATTGAAAGCTCGATGTTTTGCCCTAAAGTGATGCGGCAAGAAGTTTGAGAATGTTTTATGTAACATTGCCATTGCAAAAGAATTTTTCTCATAATCCTATTCTTTCAAGATTCAGGATTCCTGCTCCATACAAGGCTTCAAGTCAGATCACTGTCTGCTAATGTCATAATTTGGCACTGAGTAAAAGGTGTTTCTTGTTAGATGTTGATTTGTCCTCTTATAGCTTATTTTCAGTTGCGCTATTTCATTTAAATTTGTCTACCTTCTGAATTTTCCTCCTACTTGTGTAATCTTTCTCTAGCTGCCTATCTCTGGAACTGAATGGTTTGATTGGTCATCTCTTGAAGTGACTTGACAAGATCACAATGTCTTCTGGAAATGCCAGCTTGCATCCATCTTGTGTTCCACGTACTCCTTCCATTTCTTGATTCTTGTCACCAATCTCTCATCATATAGTCGAGGGTGCAGTATGTCTGCTTTTAGCTTTGATGTTGAAGGTCTCAGGTAGTGTTCCTTGGATATACTTTATATATTCTCTGTCTAAAACTCAAGTGTTCCAAACATTAGCACAGTGTTTGCCTATCTACTGAGTCACAGACAAAATCCACAAATGTCCTGTAGCTGTAGTTGTAGCTGACCGTGCAGCCATTGTCTCAAATTTTGCAGCCAATGTTTGAGCTGTGTTGCAGGTTTTCTCTCTCTTCACTGGTCAACAGTTCAAAAAATTTTGCAGCACATTTTACACTGGTATTCAGAATGTGCATCAAATGAAGCCACAACATAGGGTACAACACCATGCCTTTTTCGCATGTATGTAAATGGATGGCATGTGGCCAGGAAATATTCTTTGAACAGACAAGGCATATTTAACTCTGCATGGTACAGTGACTGCACAGAACTGTTGCACATGAGGGTCTGCTCCATTGCGTCTTGTGCAGGAACTTCCTCTGCAGTTAGCTTATGTGACTATTTCGTGTGATTTCTCAAGTGTCCTCACTCTCAGTCCATTTTCCTTCGAGCAGATGATGCCCCACATGCTTGTTATGTGTACAATGACATCTGCATGTTATGAGGACCTCCCTGTGCAACACGTGACTCTGGCTATGCAGGAATGCAGCTATGTCCACACCGATATTTCTGTGCAAAATGGGGCTACCACACATTGCTTACCAGAGATTTGCTTTGAGAAAACTTCAGTAATGACTGTGTCATCTCTAGGCAACTTCAATATGTGTAGTCTTCCAGATCCCCTGTTCTAAATCCATGTGACTTCTGACTTGGGGGGCATATCTGAAAGATCATGTCCATCAGAAATATGTCTGAACACTTCCTGATCTGAAGAATAGCATATGATGACACATCACTCTAATTACACCAGATATGTTGCGAGCAACTGTCGACTATGCCGTGTTACAGATGCAGTGTGGTCTTAAGTCAGGAGACCATATTGAACACATTTTTTAATGTGTGGCCATATCCTAACACACCAGAAATTTGCCAGAAACACCATTATTATGTATGATCATTTGCCATATTTTCACCTGGTGACAGAAAGTGGAACTATTATTTTTTTCAGTGGTCTCTGTGGGTGCACCGATTAATGAACATACCTATGATGTTTCAGCACCCTGTGATGTATGTGGCCAGCACTACAGAACTCCGAACATGGCAAATTTAATTATAATCTCTTGATAGATCTATATTCTACAAACCACTGTCAAATTCATGGCAGAGAATATTTCACATTATACCATGTACCTATATTACAGTTTCTTCCTTTCAGTTTGCATGTGGAATATGGGAAGAATGTCTTCTTAAATGTTACAGTCCACACCATATAGTGTGGACTGTAGGAATAAGATATAGCATGCTGTTGTCTATATTTAAATTCCTTCCTTAATACAAGTCCTTGAAACTTTGTAAGTAGGCTTTCACATGACAGTTGTCATCTATTTTCAAGGGTGTCTCAGTTCAGATTGTTCAGAATTACTGTTGTGCTCGCCTGTGAGCTAAACAAACGTGTGACCATTTGTGCTGTCCTGCTCTGCATGCTTGCAGTATCCCCTGTTTGTTGTATTTGGTAAGAGTCTCATACACTTGAACAATACAGGGTGTACATAAAGTCTGGGAACACTTTCAATTATTTATTGCACGAGAACCAAACATTGTACAGATATCATACATATGTCATTTTGAAGAGAAACACTTAAGGTTTTTTTTTTTCATGTATAGTGCCACAGCGTATTTTAGTAATTTGCAATAGTCAGCACATGGCGAGTTCAGGTGCGGAGCAAGCTTTCTGTGTATTGGAGTTTGACAAAAACAAGTGTCCTACAGCTGTTCAACGGATGTTTAGGACCAAGTATGGTAAGAAGCCACCAACAAGGAAGGCCATTTACTACTGGCACAACAAATTCAATACGATGGGTTGCTTGTGCCTGGTAAAAAGAAGCGGACATTTTAGTTTGAGTGAAGTGAATGTGGAGTGTATACGAGAGACGTTCATAAGTAGTCCAAAGAAATCTGTGCATCATGCATCTCGTGAACCCGAAATGGCTCCAGTAACTGTGTGGAAAGCCCTGCGACAGAAGCTGTCTATGAAACCATTCAAATTGGAGCTAGTGCAGAAGCTCAATGATGACGACAAAGACAAGTGTTTTGAGTTTTGTTCGCAATTGCAACAACTGAATGAAGATGAGGATGGCATTTTTGATCGCTCAATTTTTAGTGATGAAGCCACTTTTCACACTAATGGGAAAGTGATCAGGCATAATTGTCGAATCTGGGGCACAAAGCTTCCACACAAATGCATTGAATTTGAGCATGATTCCCCAGAGGTAAATTTTTTTTGTGCCTTGTCATGTCAAAAACTGTACAGGCCATTCTTCTTTGCTGAGATCACTGACACTGGATATGCCTACTTGGATATGTTGCAGCATTGGCTGATGCCTCAAATGCAATCGGACTCTCCAGTCATCTTTTAGCAGGATGATGCTCCATCCCATGTTCATCATGAAGTTCATGGATACCTGAACTCGGAACTGCCGCGTTGATGGATCGGCTGCGCTACAGAAGAGGACAGCTGTTTCATGAAATGGCCTCCCCAATCACCAGATCTCACTCCGTGTGACTTTTTTCTGTGGGGACACATTAAAGATCTGGTCTATGTACTGCCTCTACCACATGATGTAGCAGAGCACAGGGAGGGAATACGGGAAGCAACTGCCACAGCTGACGATGCCATGCTGGGACAGGTGTGGCAGGGGACTGATGACCATAGATGTTAAGGCCCAAAGTGCTCAGAGCCATTTGAACCATTTTGAACAGGTGTGGCAAGAATTCGATTACTGTACTGATGTCTGCTGGGTCACTCATGGTTCGCATATCGAATGTTTGTAAAAAAAACTTTCATAGTGTCTCTTCAAAATGCGATATGTATGACATTGGTACATTGTTTAGTTCTTTTGCAATACATAATTGAAAGTGTTCCAGGACTTTATGTACACCCTGTATTTTAAGCTGTTGTTAGGCCCAGGATAAATTAGATGATGTTCACAAACAGTTGGAAGTTTCTGTGACTGCTGTCAAGCAATTGGAAGTTGCTTCAAATGTATTGGGTGAAATGCTGGTGTCATATCTCAGGTGTTACCCTTTCCATTGGATACTGTCTTCTGTGTGCACAATACAAAACCTGTCACTGCTCAACAACAAGAACTGTGACTGGTAGATCTAGAGGTTGTGTATGGGTAAGGCAGGGACAAGGGAGAACTCAAGTTTCTATATTCATCTCTCTTACCAATAGGTTGGAGCATTATGTACCACTGAAATTTCAACTGAGCAAGTGTGATATAGTTCACATGTTGAGAAGCTTGCTGTGTCTTTGAGGCAGCATTTGGGTCTGTCAATCATCTGCAGTTCAAACATATGACAAATAATGGTACCTTTCAGGGAAATAAAAACAAGCAATGGGAGGGATCACCGTGTGTACTCAATGGAATTTTCTGTGGGCCTCATTCAATGTGTCTAAGAGTATCAGCCCCGGAGGGTACAGAGTGCAACCAGTTTCAGGTTCTAGTGCACATTGGAACAAATGATGCCTTTTACCTGGGTCATAGAAGATGAGCCTTGCTTACTGAATTCTAAAACAACTCACAATCGGCAGCAGTGTTCCCGGAGCTGATCATGGCTGTCAGGTTTGACACCAGCTGTGAAAGCTTACACATTTATTTCAGTTCGGTGGTTGGTTACTAGGAAAATAAGTCGCTTTCCAAAGGAAAGCCTTACCAAATAGGATTAACAGGAGATACTGAAACTGAACAAAGAAGTGCAGCACGAAGAGTTTGTTTGCTAGACCTAATGGTGAGCATCATGAAATGTCAATTATCCTGTTAAACCATGCTTACAAAGTTTCAAGAACAAATATTAAGTGAAGAATCTAGGAATACACTTCAGACCCTGTGACTTTACCCTATTTACGTGTGCCAATATGCATCCAGTAGCTGCGCCTCTGTGGAATCTGGCTGAAAAGTAATTGGTAAAAGTCAGCTGTTTCAAAATATGTTGTCCACACATTGTTTGCAGTTCATAAATCTTCAGTTGCACTTTGGTATTAAATAACCTACTGTTCTTGGCCAGATTGAGTATCATTTACTACAATTTATGCACTGATAAAGTTCAAGCCACATACTACTGTCTGTGGATGCCCTGTATTGTGATTATTCGAATGCAGTAATTTAACACTAAAGTTACGCAAAAGTTCATGTGTGGCAAGTAAATCATTAACACATTCCCAATCGCACTATCCTCTCAAGTAGATGGTCATATCAAAACGAAAATGATTTGCACAGTAAATATCATTTGGAAATAACACAATTCACTGACTACTGTCACACTAAGTGTTATTGAAGACTAACACATTTCATGAAACTGATTACAAGTTCACCGGCAGTCATTGAAAAACGCTCATTGAGATTCAGAAAGATCTTCTGGAATCAAAATTTAGATGAAACTCCGTACACTGTTCAAGTTGTAGTATGTGTTAATTCATCTCTGATATAGTTTTTGACACAGATCTTGCCTGTCTCATAACCTGCCACAGACTGACTGAAATGTTTCCCAGCAGCCTCCCTTTTATAAGATTACAATAATTAGCAGTACATTCAGTTATCATTGCTTGTTGTCTTTTTACAAATTACGGTTCAAGATTTATACACCAATGGGAAAAAATATCATAACACCAAGAAGGAGTTGAGTGACATAAACAAAAGTTGATAGGTGTGTTTCTATATCTGAAAGATGATGTCTATTCAAATTTCTAGACCAAGCGAGGTGGCAGAGTGACTAACACACAGGACTTCCAGTCAGGAGGACAACAGTTCAAACCCACGTCCAGCCATCATGAGTTTGGTTTTCTGTGACTTCCCTAAATCACTTCAGGCAAATGCCAGGATGGTTCCTCTGAAAGGGCATGGCTGACTTCCTTTCTATTCTTTCCTAATCCGATGGGATCGATGACCTCGCTATTTGATCCCCCTAATCAACCAACCAATCAAATTTCATGGCAGTCACATAAGAGTGGCACTAGTTGCGCCGCTACGAGGGTGTGAATTAAGTTTGCTTTAAATATACACTGTAACAGTTGTGAGCATTAGTTATCTTGAAATTGGAAATGATGAGTTTATGTTAGTCAAAAAGATGACAGAGGTGCCATTGTCACCACCTCACTGAGTGTGAACGAGGTCATGTAGTAGGGCTATGAGGAGCTGGATGTTTGTTCTGCAGTATTGCAAAAAGACTTGACACGAATGTAGCCACTGTACATGATTGCTGGCAATGGTGGTGCACAGGAATGTTCTGTCACAAGAAGACCAGGCTTCAGATGGCCACATGGCACTACCGAGATGGAAGACCATCGAGTTCGGTGTATGGCTCTGATGCATCGTATTGTCTGTAGGAAGCAATTTTAGCAGCAGTTGGCACAACAGACTGTTACAAATCTGTTATTTCAAGAACAGTTTTGAGCCAAACACACTGTTGCATGCATTCCACTGACTGCAAACAACTGCCATTTGCAACTTCAGCAGTGTCAAGCAAGTGCTTATTGGAGGGCAGGGTTGTGTTTTCCGGTTAAAGGTGGTTCTGCCTGGGTGCCATTGATGGCCATGTATTGGTTAGGAGGAGGCCAGGTGAAGGCGTGCAACTAATCTACTGCGATTTTGTATGACAGCAGGAGCACTCTTGCGGTTTCCCATGCACCCTGACTGCAAATTTGTATGTCAATCTTGTGATTCAACCTGTTGTGCTGCCATTCATGAACAGCATTCCAGGGGGTGTTTTGCAACTGGATAACTCAACATGCTCTACAAAATTTCGACATGTTACCTTCACCTGCTTGATGACAATATCTGTCTCCAGTCGAGCACATATGTAACATCGTTGGATGACCACCCTACAACCAGCATTAAGCATCCCTGTATTGACTGACCAAGTGCAGCAGGCGTAGAACTTCGTCCCACAAACTGACATATGGTAGCTACACATCACAATGCATGCATGTTTTCATGCTTGCATTCAACATTGTTGGTGGTTATTTTAGTTATTGATGTACCAGCACTTTACATTTGTAATGGCTTATCTTGTGCATACATTAATCTGTGCTCTTGTGATGTTAATCGCTTAAATATGTTACCCAGACAATGTATTATCTACATTTCATTGCTTTACATTAATTTCTTCTTTGGTATTGCATTTTTTTTCTGTCATTGTATCTATGAATAACTGAATAGTGGAACAAGATTTGTTTGACTGAGGACTTCTAGATTAAACATTAACTGTGATTGGATTATGCTGTCTAGGTTGCCAAAATATGGGCTTCTACTTCAGTAACAATGTTTTAGATAAGAATGCTAATTACTCTGGAACTAAATGAGTGCAAAAGTTGCTAACACATTTAGAGCATTAGCTGTGTAGATACTTCACTTATTTCTGTAGACTTTTGATCTGCTTCAACTGAATGTTAGCAACTGGGTAGACATTTACAAAGGAAAAATGTTAATGAAGTTTTAAATTTCTGGTATTTTCCCATTAGTACAGTTCTGTGTAATCTGGTTATACTTATGAGTTACAATTAACCAAAAGAATGTAATGAATAATAAAGTTGGCCAAACCCTGAGCTAACTTTCAAGATTTTGGGTACTGTGGAGATGCCATAAAAATAACACTAGTGGAGATATTTGCAGTATATATGTGAACCATAGACCTTGCCGTTGCTGGGGAGGCTTGCGTGCCTCAGCGATACAGAGAGCCATACCTTAGGTGCAACCACAACAGATTGGTGTCTGTTGAGAGGCCAGTGTGGTTCCTGAAGAGGGGCAGCAGCCTTTTCAGTAGTTGAAGGGGCAACAGTCTGGATGATTGACTGATCTGGCCTTATAACACTAACCAAAACAGCCTTGCTGTTCTGGTACTGCGAACGGCTGAAAGCAAGGGGAAACTACGGCCGTAATTTTTCCCGAGGACATGCAGCTTTACTGTATGGTTAAATGATGATGGCGTCCTCTTGGGTAAAATATTCCGGAGGTAAAATAGACCCCCATTCGGATCTCCGGGAGGGGACTACTCAGGAACGTCGTTATCAGGAAAAAGAAAACTGGCGTTCTACGGATCGGAGCGTGGAATGTCAGATCCCTTAATCAGGCAGGTAGGTAAGAAAATTTAAAAAGGGAAATGGATAGGTTAAAGTTAGATATAGTGGGAATTAGTGAAGTTCGGTGGCAGGAGGAACAAGACATTTGGTCAGGCGAATACAGGGTTATAAATACAAAGTCAAATAGGGGTAATGCAGAAGTAGGTTTAATAATGAATAAAAAAATAGGAGTGGGGGTAAGCTACTACAACAGCATAGTGAACGCATTATTGTGGCCAAGATAGACACAAAGCCCACGCTTACCACAGTAGTACAAGTTTATATGCCAACTAGCTCTGCAGATGACTAAGAAATTGAAGAAATGTATGATGAAATAAAAGAAATTATTCAGATAGTGAAGGGAGACGAAAATTTAATAGTCATGGGTAACTGGAATTCGGTAGCAGGAAAAGGGAGAGAAGTAAACGTAGTAGGTGAATATGGATTGGGGGGAAGAAATGAAAGAGGAAGCCGCCTGGTAGAATTTTGCACAGAGCACAACATAACCATAACTAACACTTGGTTTAAGAATCATGAAAGAAGGTTGTATACATGGAAGAACCCTGGAGATACTAAAAGGTATCAGATAGATTATATAATGGTAAGATAGAGATTTAGGAACCAGGTTTTAAATTGTAAGACATTTCCAGGGGCAGATGTGGACTCTGACCACAATCTATTGGTTATGAACTGTAGATTAAAACTGAAGAAACTGCAAAAAGGTGGGAATTTAAGGAGATGGGACCTGGATAAACTGAAAGAACCAGAGGTTGTACAGAGTTTCAGGGAGAGCATTAGGGAAGGACTGAAAAGAATGGGGGAAAGAAATATAGTAGAAGAAGAATGGGTAGCTTTGAGAGATGAATTAGTGAAGGCAGCAGAGTATCAATTAGGTAAAAAGACGAGGGCTAGTAGAAATCCTTGGGTAACAGAAGAAATATTGAATTTAATTGATGAAAGGAGAAAATATAAAAATGCAGTAAATGAAGCAGGCAAAACGGAATAAAAAATCTCAAAATGAGATTGACAGGAAGTGCAAAGTGGCTAAGCAGGGTTGGCTAGAGGACAAATGTAGGGATGTAGAGACATATATATCTAGGCATAAGATAGATACTGCCGACAGGAAAATTAGAGAGACTTTTGGAGAAAGGAGAACCACGTGTATGAATATCAAGAGCTCAGATGGAAACCCAGTTCTAAGCAAAGAAGGGAAGGCAGAAAGGTGGAAGGAGTATACAAAGGGTCTATACAAGGGCGATGTACTTGAGGGCAATATTATGGAAATGGAAGAGCATATACACTCCTGGAAATTGAAATAAGAACACCGTGAATTCATTGTCCCAGGAAGGGGAAACTTTATTGACACATTCCTGGGGTCAGATACATCACATGATCACACTGACAGAACCACAGGCACATAGACACAGGCAACAGAGCATGCACAATGTCGGCACTAGTACAGTGTATATCCACCTTTCGCAGCAATGCAGGCTGCTATTCTCCCATGGAGACGATCGTAGAGATGCTGGATGTAGAAAGTGGAACGGCTTGCCATGCCATTTCCACCTGGCGCCTTAGTTGGACCAGCGTTCGTGCTGGACGTGCAGACCGCGTGAGACAACGCTTCATCCAGTCCCAAACATGCTCAATGGGGGACAGATCCGGAGATCTTGCTGGCCAGGGTAGTTGACTTACACCTTCTAGAGCACGTTGGGTGGCACGGGATACATGCGGACGTGCATTGTCCTGTTCGAACAGCAAGTTCCCTTGCCGGTCTAGGAATGGTAGAACGATGGGTTCGATGACGGTTTGGATGTACCGTGCACTATTCATTGTCCCCTCGACGATCACCAGTGGTGTACGGCCAGTGTAGGAGATCGCTCCCCACACCATGATGCCGGGTGTTGGCCCTGTGTGCCTCGGTCGTATGCAGTCCTGATTGTGGCGCTCACCTGCACGGCGCCAAACACGCATACGACCATCATTGGCACCAAGGCAGAAGCGACTCTCATCGCTGAAGACGACACGTCTCCATTCGTCCCTCCATTCACGCCTGTCGCGACACCACTGGAGGCGGGCTGCACGATGTTGGGGCGTGAGTGGAAGACGGCCTAACGGTGTGCGGGACCGTAGCCCAGCTTCATGGAGACGGTTGCGAATGGTCCTCGCCGATACCCCAGGAGCAACAGTGTCCCTAATTTGCTGGGAAGTGGCGGTGCGGTCCCCTACGGCACTGCGTAGGATCCTACGGTCTTGGCGTGCATCCGTGCGTCGCTGCGGTCCGGTCCCAGGTCGACGGGCACGTGCACCTTCCGCCGACCACTGGCGACAACATCGATGTACTGTGGAGACCTCACGCCCCACGTGTTGAGCAATTCGGCGGTACGTCCACCCGGCCTCCCGCATGCCCACTATACGCCCTCGCTCAAAGTCCGTCAACTGCACATACGGTTCATGTCCACACTGTCGCGGCATGCTACCAGTGTTAAAGACTGCGATGGAGCTCCGTATGCCACGGCAAACTGGCTGACACTGACGGCGGTGGTGCACAAATGCTGCGCAGCTAGCGCCATTCGACGGCCAACACCGCGGTTCCTGGTGTGTCCGCTGTGTCGTGCGTGTGATTATTGCTTGTACAGCCCTCTCGCAGTGTCCGGAGCAAGTATGGTGGGTCTGACACACCGGTGTCAATGTGTTCTTTTTTCCATTTCCAGGAGTGTAGATGTAGATGAAGATAAAATGGGAAATATGATACTGTGTGAAGAGTTTGACAGGGCACTGAAAGAAAGTCGAAACAAGGCCCCGGGAGTAAACAACATTCCATTAGAACTACTGATAGCAAGATGTATGAGAGGGACGAAATACCTTCAGACTTCAAGAAGCATATAATAATTCCAATCCCGAAGAAAGCAGGTGTTGACAGATGTAAAAATTACTGAACTATCAGTTTAATAAGTCACGGCTGCAAAATACTAACACGAATTCTTTACAGACGAATGGAAAAATTGGTAGAAGCTGACCTTGGGGAAGATCAGTTTGATTCGGTAGAATTGTTGGAACATGTGAGGCAATAGTGACACCACGACTTATCGTAGAAGATAGATTAAGGAAAGGCAAACCTACATTTCTAGCATTTGTAGACTTAGAGAAAGCTTTTGACAATGTTGACAGGAATACTCTCTTTCAAATTCTGAAGGTGGCAGGGATCAAACACAGGGAGCGAAAGGCTATTTACAATTTGTACAGAAACCAGATGGCAGTTATAAGAGCCGAGGGACATCTAAGGGAAGCAGTGGTTGGGAAGGGAGTGAGACAGGGTTGTAGCCTGTCCCCGATGTTATTCAATCTCTATATTGAGCAAGCAGTGAAGGAAACAAAAGAAAAATTTGGAGTAGGTATTAAAATCCATGGAGAAGAAATAAAATCTTTGAGGTTTGCCGATGACATTGTAATTCTGTCAGAGACAGCAAAGGCCCTGGAAAAGCAGCTGAACGGAATGGACAGTGTCTTGAAAGAAGGATATAAGATGAACATCAACAAAAGCAAAACGAGGATAATGGAATGTAGTCGAATTAAGTCGGGTGATGCTGAGGGAATTAGATTAGGAAATGAGACACTTAAAGTAGCAAAGGAGTTTTGCTATTTGGGGAGCAAAATAACTGATGATGGTCGAAGTAGAGAGGATATAAAATGTAGACTGGCAATGGCAAGGAAAGCATTTCTGAAGAAGAGATATTTGTTAACGTCGAGTATAAATGTAAGTGTCAGGAAGTCATTTCTGAAAGTATTTGTATGAAGTGTAGCCATGTATGGAAGTGAAACATGGACGATAAATAGTTTAAACAAGAAGAGAATAGAAGCTTTCAAAATTTGGTGCTACAGAAGAATGCTGAAGATTAGATGGGTAGATCACATAACTAATGAGGAGGTATTGAATAGAATTGGAGCAGAAGAGAAACTTGGTAGGATATGTTCTGAAGCATCAAGGGATCACCAATTTAATATTGGAAGGCAGCGTGGAGGATAAAAATCATAGGGGGAGACCAAGAGATTCAGAAGGACTTACGTTGCAGTAGGTACTGGGAGATGAAGAAGCTAGCACAAGATAGAGTAGCGTGGAGAGATGCATCAAACCAGTCTCTGGACTGAAGACAACAACAACAAAAACAATATATTGTTGGGTCTTGAGTCCAAAGACTGGTCTGATGCAGCTCTCCATGCTACTCAATCTTGTGCAATCCTCTTCATCTCGAAGTATCCACTGCAACCTACATCCTTCTGAATATGCTTAGTGTATTCATCTCTTTGTCTTCCTCTACAATTTAACACTCCACACTTCCCTCAAGTACTAAATTGGTGATCCCTTGATGCATCAGAACATGTCCTACCAACCAATCCCTTCTTCTAGTCAAGTTGTGCCACAAATTTCTCTTCTCGCTAATTCTGTTCAGTATCTCCTCGTTAGTTATGTTATCTGCCCATCTAATCTTCAGCATTCTTCTGTAGGCACCACACATCAAAATTTTCTGTTGTCTTCTTGTTTACACTTTCTATCGTCCAGTGTTCACTTCCATACTAGGTTACACTGTATCAAATACTTTCAGAAAAGACTTCCTGACACTTAAATCTGTACTCGATATTAACAAATTTCTCTCTTTCAGAAACACTTTCCTTGCCATCACCAGTCTACATTTTATGTTGTGTCTACTTCAACCATTATCAGTTATTTTGCTGCCCAAATTGCGAAAATCATCCACTACTTTAAGTGTCTCATTTCCTAATCTAATTACCTCAGCGTCACCTGATTTAATTTGACTAAATTTCATTAATGTGACTTCATTCCATTATTCTTGTTTTGCTTTTGTTGATGTTCATCTTATACCCACCGTTCAAGATAGTGTACATTCCGTTCAACTGTTCTTCCAAGTCATTTGCTGTCTCTGGCAGAATTACAATGTCATTGGCAAACCTCAAAATTTTTATGTCTTCACTTTGGATTTTAATTCCTATTCCAAATTTTTCTTTTTGTTTCCTTTACTGCTTGCTCAATAGACAGATTGAATAACATCGGGATAGGCTACAACTCAGTTTAGTTCCCTTTCCAACCACTGCTTCCCTTTCATGCCATTTGGTTTCTGTACAAATTGTAAATAGTCTTTCCCTTCCTGCTATCTTCAGAATTTGAAAGAGAGTATTCCGGTCAACATTGTCAAAAGCTTTCTCTAAGTCTACAAATGCTGTAAACATAGGTTTGCCTTTCCTTGACCTATCTTCTAAAGTACTTCATAGGGTCAGTATTGTCTTGCCTGTTCCTACATTACACGGAATTCAAACTGATCTTCCCCAAGGTTGGATACTACCAGTTTTTCCATTTGTTTGTAAAGAATTCATGTTAGTATTATGCAACTGTGACTTATTAAAGTAATAGCTCAGTACTTTTCACACCTGTCAGCACACATTTTCTTTGGAACTGGAATTATATATTCTTTTTGAAGTCTGAGCGTATTTTGCCTGTCTCATACATCTTGCTCGCGAGATCGAAGAGTTTTGTCATAGCTGGCTCTCCCAAGGCTATCAGTAGTTCTAATGGAATGTTGTCTACCCCAGAGGCCTTGTTTTGACTCGGGTCTTTCAGTGCTCTCTGAAATTCTTCACACAGTATCATATCTCCCATCTCATCTTCATCATCGTACTCTTCCATTTCCACAATATTGCCCTCAAGTACATCGCCCTTGTATAGACCCTCTGTATACTCCTTCCACCTTTCTGCTTTTCCTTCTTTGCTTAGGACTGGTTTTCCATCTGAGCTCCTGATATTCATACAGATTGTTCTCTTTTCTCCAAAGGTCTCTTTAATTTCCCTGTAGGCAGCATCTATCTTACCCCTAGTGATATACTCCTCTACATCCTTACATTTGTCCTCCAGCCATTCCCACTTGGCCATTTTGAACCTCATGTCGATCTCAATTTTGAGTCATTTGTATTCATTTTCGCCTGCTTTATTTTATATTGTCTGCTTTCATCAAATTAATTTAATATCTCTTGTGTTACCCATGGATTTCTACTAGCCCTCTCTTTTTACCTACTTGATCCTCTGCTGCCTTCACTATTTCATCTCTCAAAGCTACCCATTCTTCTTACACTGTATTCCTTTCCCCTGTTTTTGTCAATTGTTCCCTAATGCTCCCTCTGAAATTCTCTACAACCTCTGGTTCTTTCAGATTATCCAGGTTCCATCTCCTTAAATTCCTACCTTTTTGCAGTTTCTTCAGTTTTAATCTACAGTTTATAACCAATCAATTGTGGTCAGAGTCCACATCTGCCCCTGGAAATGTCTCAAAACTTAAAACCTGGTTCCTAAATCTCTGCCATAGCATTATATAATGAATCTGAAAACTTCTGGTGTCTCCAGGTCTCTTCTATGTATACAACCATTTTTCATGATTCATAAACCAAGTGTTAGCTATGAAAAGTTATGCGCTGTGCAAAATTGTATCAGGTGCCTTCCTGTTCCATTCCTTACCCCAGTCCATATTCGCCTATTACCTTTCCTTCTCTTTATTTTGTTTTTTTTACTATCGAATTCAAACCCCCCCCCCCCCCCCATGACTATTAAATTGTAGTCTCCCTTAACTATCTGAATAATTTCTTTTACCTCATCTTACATTTCTTCAATCTCTCCATCATCTTTGAAACTAGCTGGCATATAAACTTGTACTACTGTGTTAGGTGTGGGCTTTGTGTCTACCGTGGCTACAATAATGCATTCACTATGCTGTTCATAGTAGCTTATCCGTGTTCCTATTCTTTTATTCATTATTAAACCTACTCCTGCATTACCCCTATTTGATTTTGTACTTATAACCCTGTATACATCTGACCAGAAGTCCTGTTCCTCCTGCCTCCGAGCTTCACTAATTCTCACTATACCTAACGTTAACCTATCCATTTCCCTTTTTAAATTTTCTAACCTACATGCTCGATTAAGGGATCTGACATTCCACTCTCCAATCCGTAGACTGCCAGTTTTCTTTCTCCAGATAACGAATTCCTTCTCAGTAGTCCCCGCCCGGAGATCCGAATGGGATACTATTTTGCCTCTGGAATGTTTTATGCAAGAGGATGCCATCATCATTTAAACATAAGGTAAAGCTGCGTGCCTTCGGGAAAAATTCTGGCTGTAGTTTCGCCTTGCTTTCAGCCATTCACAGTACCAGCACAGCGATACTGTTTTGGTTGATGTTTGCGGGCTTTCAAATAATAAAATGTGATTTGATGTGGTGTGGTGGCCCTCAACTACGTACCCTCAGACTCATAGAGTTGGAATATTAAAAGTTTTGGCTGGTTTCGTTGTCTAGGCGCCAGGATACATAGTTGCTGCATTACAAGCGAAATATTGCTTAGTCTACACTATACAATATGAATATACCCATTAATCGAATGGTTGAAGGTTCCTATCACTCGGCAGTTGCGAATTTGAATTTTATATAGAAATTTATAAATGAAAGATTGCAATTAAATAAATTTTGCAGGTACTATTTTAATGACTTTAAATGGTGAGTACGATAGCAGAAGTACCTTTAAGAATGCCCTTTATTACTGTAAAATACTTATTGGTGTTGATGGTACAGCAATTAAAAAAATATTAGTTGAATAACAGGGAAACAATAGATTCCTACATCACGTAATGAGTTATGAATAACAACATAGCTCGTGAGATATTCACTTCCAAATGCTTACTACATTTTGACTGCAGAAGCCACAGAAATCTGACAAGTACACAAGTTGGCACTACAAAATATTTCTATCTCTTGCAACCATGTGCAAACTGCTCCACTCCAAGTCTTTCCCGTGAGCATGTGGCTGTCGCACCGTACCGGCCAGGACCCTCTGTGTCCTGTGCGACTATCCCTCACGCCGCATTGTCCAGCACTCTGTTTCCTCTCCCATACTGTCCAGAACTCTCCGTGTCCTGTGTGACTGTCCCTCACGCCACCCTCTTCAGAACTCCCCCTCCATTCACTTCGGTAGTCGTCTCCATTAGTAATGACCGCTTTGATTGGCGATAGCCCTCCGTCATGTCTCAAAGCCAACGCACACTCACAAACATTTTGAAACACATTCAAAATATTGGATTTACATTTACATAACTTGAAATTAAATAAATATTCCTATGGCTGGACCATAATACACCCTAACACACATTATTAAATACATAAACAAATCAAATTAACATATAACAAAGGAATAGAAACAAAAGGTAGACCAATTGCCTAATGTTTCTGTGCTTTCTAAAACACAGTAAATATTTAACCAATTTCTTCATGAATAGTATATATCAGATATAAACAAAGACATAGATGAATAAATATATTTATAAGCATGCTGCTACTGTTTTTTCATGGGACTGTGGAGTACTTATGGCCTGATGCGATCAATAGTAATCGGCCACTTTGGCCTCCAATAACTTGTGTACTATTCAAGTTACATGCCTGTAATTTATATCAATTTAGGTTTATACTAATAGCTTTCTAAAGACACGTTGATCGACAAAATCGAATGAACCATTTAGATTTTGGAAATTCGTTGCTAGGTGTTACTTGTATAATTTGCAGTCAGATACTAAACTTTAAACTAAGAAAGATATTGAAAATCTGATTACGCCATCAGAATTGTCGTGCAAATAATGGTAACATACATGTTTCTTTTTAAGGTATCATGACTCCTCTGGTTATTATTAATTTCTATATGAACTGCGAAATGTCTGCCATTATGGTTTCACAAAGTCCGCCATCTTTGGCACTCCGGGCATGTCACCTTCATCGACACAGTGTCGCCATGGAATTCCCAGCCACGCTGTTGGCCCGGACCCTAGCTAACATTTTGCACCACGTGGCCGCCAACGAGCCGGGGCCCGCCAAGAGGTCCCAGCACGGCCACGCCAACTCCAAACTTAGAATATTTTAGGGTGTCATAACTCGCCTGTTACCTCACATGTTACAAGGCCAGTTCAATCATCATCCAGACTGTTGCCCCTGCAAGTACTGAACGACTGCTGCCCCACTTCAGGAATCACGCATTTGTCTGGTCTCTCAACAGATACCCCTCTGTTATGGTATGGTTGCACCTACAGTATGGCTATCTGTATCGCTGAGGCATGCAAACGTCCCCACCAACAGCAAGGTCCATGGCTCATGGGTGACCCGGGAGGGGGGGGGGGGAAGAGTAATATAACAGGAGGAAATCATCCACCTTATTTGTTGTACCCTCTATAAATTGCTTCTGTGGAGACAAAATTAGATTAATTACAACACTCACAGAGAGATTTAAGGAGGTATTCTTCCCACACTCCATACATGACTGTAACAGGAAGAAACCCTAATATGTGATACAAGATAAGTACGTTCTGTGATGAACTTAACAGTGGTTTACTTAGTATGTATTAGAAGTAGATGGGTCACACACCTGTAGTGGGTCACACATCTGTTTTCTAATTGGTCTCTTTTGTAGACTGACTGCATTTTTCGCAGTATCTTACCAATGAACTGAAGATTGCACCTTCTTGACCTATGACTGAGGCTATGTGATTATTCCATTTCATATTCTCAAAAGTTGTTACACCCAGATATATGTAAGAGTTGAATGATGCCATTTATGACTCATTGATATTGTACTAATAGAATACTATGCTTTTGCACTTTGTGAAGTGCATACACATTTATGATCATTTAAAGCAAATTGCAGATCTTTGCATCATTTTCAAAAGCTATCATAATCCCATTTGAATATATTGTGTAACTTTTTTCAAATGTTACTTCAGTGTAGATTACTGTGTCATTTCCAAAAAGCATGAGGTTATTACTAATATTGTGTCCCACATTGTTAACGACAACATGAACAGCAAGGCTCTCAACACACTTCCCTGGGGCATGCCTGACGTAACTTCTACACCTCTCCGTTCAAGATAACAAGCTATGTCCTCCCTACCAGGAAATCGCCATTCCAGTCACATATTTCATCTGATAATCTCTGTTGTGTTAGTCTTCTTATTTAAGCCTTGATATGATGCAGAATCAAAAGGTTTTCAGAAGTCAAGAAATACTGCATCTACCAGATTGCCTCAGTCCATGGCTTTCTAGGTGTCATATCAGAAAAGTGCTATGTGGCTTTTACATGACTGATTTTTTTGTAAACCATACTGGTTGGATGGTCATTCTGCTCGAGAGAGCCCTTTTATGTTTGAGTTCACAGTATGTTATAACATTCTGCACAGAAGAATGACATTGATATTTGATGATACAGGGGTACCTCTTCAACAGTTGGCAGCATTGGTACTGGCTTGTTCCATAGCCTCTTCTCTTCAGCTCCAGTTGGTGGGAAGCCTTAGCATTGAACGGTTGTGTTGTTACATTGTAAAGTATGGAACCCTGCACAGGCGGTCGGTCAATGTGATTTAAGCAATGTGCAGTCATTGAATTCTTGACAGCAGAAGGTGTCACCCCAAAGGAGATTCATCAGTGAATGAAAGCAGTTAATGGTGATTGTGTTGATAAAAGTACTGTGCGTCGTTGGGCGAATAATGTAAAGATGTTGAGATGGGAACATCTGACCTGCGTGACAAACAAAGAGTTGGACGTCCTGTGACAGCAACCACCAAGTTTCACAAGCAAAATGTTGACAGATGGATTCAGGACGATTGTCGTATCACTAAGGGAGAAATTGCAAGCACAATCAGCCTTTCACAAGAATGTGTGGGTCACATTATTGCTTTACTTGGCTATCAGAAGATCTGTGCATGATGGATACCCCAGATGCTGACGCCTGAAATGAAAGCAACAGACTTGTAATTTGCCAGGAACTCCTCTTGTGTTACGAGAATGAAGACGCACAGTACTCACAACAACACAATCACCATAAACTGCTTTCATTCTTTGATGAATCTCCTTTGGGGTGACACCTACTGTCAAGAATTCAATGACTGTGTGTTGCTTAAATCGCATTGACAAACCATCTGTGCAGGGTTCCATACTTTACACTGTAACAAAACAACCGTTCAGTGCTAAGACTTCTCGTCAACTGGAGCTGTAGAGAAGAGGCTACGGAACAAGCCAGTACCTGCCGCATACAAATGCTGCCAACTGTTGAAGAGATACAAAGGTGGAGGCATTACTTTTCAGTCAACCCTCGTACTTTCATGAATCACTTCTGTTACCCTTCTTGTAGATAGATGTGACCAGTTTTTCTGTACCAATTTTAATTGTTTCTGTACCTCACTGACTCTAATGTCTATGTCAGCAATCTTTTCGGTGGTGCAAGAGCTAAGCTGGGGCAGTATTCCTAGATTTGCATTTGTAAAGGAAAATTTGAAAGGCAACTTCAGTGTATCTGCTATGGTAACCTCAATTTCAGTTCCAGTGTCGTCCACGAGTGTTGAACGATCGCTTGGGTGCCATTGACAGCCTTCACTTATGACCAAAATTTCTTTGATTATGTAAAAGATCTTTTCATAAACTTCTGCTGTTTTAGTCATTGAAGGCCTCTTGCATTGCCCTGTTGACAGCTAAACACATTTCATTTAGCATCCATCTATCTACACCTATGTCCTTCTTTTTATATCTCTTGTCCACATCCAGCACTTGCTGTTTCTTTAGAAGTTTCCTTACGCATGCTATATACCTCGAAGGGTCACTCACATCATGAACTTTTGTAATAGGATCGTATCTACCCAGTACTTGCTCAACTGTTCTTTTAAATATGAGTCATAGTTAGTCTACATGCTGCTATGGAAAGCTAATTATTTCAGATGCCTTCTTATGATATGGCACTTCTGCATATTTATGTAGTTTACTGAGTATGTAAATCTTTCTGCTTGTTCTAGTTTTCCTTTCAACTTTGGTTATTCATTGCTGATGCCTCTGCTCCATACTCAGTGGTATTAATATCAGTCTGGACATCCTGAAAGAGGTCAGGTCTTTTCCTTTCTTTGGATCTAATATATTTCCATCACACTGACAGTATGATTGGGAAATATATGTATTAATGAGTTAAGCATTTCATTGAAGTTTCTGGCCTCAGTTTCTGTGTCATTGGGTCTGAGTTGCTCCTCTACTGTGACATATACACCACCTTCATATTACCCTATCCTCTCAATATACAGTTATAAATTTTAATTTATAATTTAAATTAAATAAAAATTTCAGTACTGCCAATTTTTGGTTTAAACCAGTTATATCTACTTGTTAATATGTATGCTCCACTGCTTCTTGAAGGTGCTTAAAACTCTGAGACTTTCTTGTGGATGTTTTGGCAGTTGATCACTTTTTTATAGTCTTGCTGTGTGGATCATTTATTTGGAGCTTACACGGATATGACAGGTTCTCCCGACAGATCATCATTGGATGGGATGGAGAGTTGCGTAATCGGAGAAGCCCTGCATGGACCTCACACACTGTCAGCTCCCAGTATAGCAGCTGCTGATATATAGTGCTGCCATGAGCCATTTGGGGGGGGGGGGGGGGGGGGGGGGGGGGTCATCTACAGTTCTTGTTTTTACGGTGCAAGATCAAAAAGTCAGCCTAGCTTGTCACGATATTTTTGAACACTGTGACTCAAGCCCTCTACTTGACTCAGTCAATGATCAGTTCTGTGAACAATGCTGCAGATCGTGAGCTTTGTTGAAATTCTGTGAGCAGAGTTGGTCTTCTCAACCTTCTCTGACGGATGCCCAAAAGGCATCATCAGTTCCAGTGTGTGCCACAATCTGCATCTGGTTGCATCTTGTTCCCTCAATAGCTGCTGGAACAGCCTCTTCAGCATATTGAATGACACTCCTAAGTGTTCCTCCCCTTTCCTTGTTGACATTTCCCAAAAGAGTACCATTATTCATGGTATGCTTGAAATGCTGGCAATTGACAGATCATTATCTTTTTTTTCGTTTGTCTTCCTCTGAGGGATACTTCAGGCTTCTCGGCAGATGAAATGTGTGGCACTGGCTCAGTTTGTTGCATTGGCAGACAGCATCTTCTTTTGTTGGATAAAGAGATGGGTTTAAAAACTGAGTTCTACCTAATCCTTGTCTTCCCTGTATGTGACTTCTAGACCTGTCCCCCGACATGCCACTCAAATTTTAAGATTACTGGTGATAGGTTCTGTATTACATGGAGGAAACAGTGTTTACAGAAGGTCCTTTAGGCGTCCGGTACATGTCTCTCTTCAGTGTGCACAACACCACCCTTAGCTGCACTTTCCAATTGCATGACGGCAAGCAGGGCAATTTGCAACTGCTTAGGAGCAGCAACCAGCTCATCCTGTTCTTGAAAACGACATTCGCTGTGGGTTTGCAGTATGATTGGAGCAAAGTTTTTCTGAACGGTAAACCGAATAATTTTAAACTAACCTTGCTATTTCTCTCTTAATTTCAAAATATGTTTTGATACAAGGTTTAGAAGTTCTGTGTAGGAACTGACATTACTAATAGTTAAGAAAGTTATTTTCCATTGTAACAATAGAAAAGCTTGTGACAAAATTTTCTCATAACCCCCCCCACCCCCAATGAACCATGGACCTTGCCGATGGTTGGGAGGCTTGCCTGCCTCAGCGATACAGATAGCCGTAACGTAGGTGCAACCACAACGGAGGGGTATCTGTTGAGAGGCCAGACAAACGTGTGGTTCCTAAAGAGGGGCAGCAGCCTTTTCAGTAGTAACAGGGGCAACAGTGTGGATGATTGACTGACCTGGCCTTGTAACACTAACCAAAACGGCCTTGCTGTGCTGGTACTGCGAATGGCTGAAAGCAAGGGGAAACTACAGCCGTAATTTTTCCCCAAGGGCATGCAGCTTTACTGTATGGTTAAATGATGATGGCGTCCTCTTGGGTAAAACATTCCGGAGGTAAAATAGTCCCCCATTCGGATCTCCGGGCGGGGACTACTCAAGAGGATGTCGTTATCAGGAGAAAGAAAACTGGCACTCTACAGATCGGAGTGTGGAATGTCAGATCCCTTAATCGGGCAGGTAGGTTAGAAAATTTAAAAAGAGAAATGGATAGGTTAAAGTTAGATATAGTGGGAATTAGTGAAGTTCGGTGGCAGGAGGAACAAGACTTCTGATCAGGTGACTACAGGGTTAGGGGTAATGCAGGAGTAGGTTTAATAATGAATAGGAAAATAGGAATGCGGGTAAGCTACTACCAACAGCATAGTGAACGCATTATTGTGGCCAAGATAGATACGAAGCCCGTGCCTACCACAGTAGTACAAGTTTATATGCCTACTAGCCCTGCAGATGACGAAGAAATTGAAGAAATGTGTGATGAAATAAAAGAAATTATTCAGATAGTGAAGGGAGACGAAAATTTAATAGTTGTGGGTGACTGGAATCCATCAGTAGGAAAAGAGAGAGAAGGAAATGTGTAGGTGAATATGGATTGGGGGTAAGAAATGGAAGAGGAAGCCGCCTGGTAGAATTTTGCACAGAGCATAACTTAATCATAGCTAACACTTGGTTCAAGAATCATAAAAGAAGATTGTATACATGGAAGAAAGCCTGGAGATACTGACAGGTTTCAGATAGATTATATTAATGGTAAGACAGAGATTTAGGAACCAGGTTTTAAATTGTAAGACATTTTCAGGGGCAGATGTGCACTCTGACCAAAATCTATTGGTTATTGAACTGTAGATTAAAACTGAAGAAACTACAAAAAGGTGGGAATTTAAGGAGATGGGACCTTGGATAAACTGACTAAACCAGAGGTTGTACAGAGTTTCAGGGAGACCATAAGGGAACAATTGACAAGAATGGGGGAAAGAAATACAGTAGAAGAAGAATGGGTAGCTTTGAGGGATGAAGTAGTGAAGGCAGCAGAGGATCAAGTAGGTAAAAAGACGAGGGCTAGTAGAAATCCTTGGGTAACAGAAGAAATATTGAATTTAATTGATGAAAGGAGAAAATATAAAAATGCAGTAAATGAAGCAGGCAAAAAGGAATACAAACGTCTCAAAAATGAGATCGACAAGAAGTGCAAAATGGCTAAGCAGGGATGGCTAGAGGACAAATGTAAGGATGTAGAGGCTTATCTCACTAGGGGTAAGATATATACTGTCTACAGGAAAATTAAAGAGACCTTTGAGAAAAGAGAACCACTTGTATGAATATCAAGAGCTCAGATGGAAACCCAATTCTAAGCAAAGAAGGGAAGGCAGAAAGGTGGAAGGAGTATATAGAGGGTCTATACAAGGGCGATGTACTTGAGACAATATTATGGAAATGTAGGAGGATGTAGATGAAGATGAAATGGGCGATATGATACTGCGTGAAGAGTTTGACAGAGCACTCAAAGATCCAAGTCAAAACAAAGGTCCGGGAGTAGACAACTTCCATTAGAAGTACTCGACAGCCTTGGGAGAGCCAGTCCTGACAAAACTCTACCATCTGGTGAGCAAGATGTATGAGACAAGCAAAATACTCTCAGACTTCAAGAAGAATATAATAATTCCAATCCCAAAGAAAGCAGGTGTTGACAGATGTGAAAATTACCGTACTATCAGTTTAATAAGTCACGGGCTGCAAAAATACACTAACGCGAATTCTTTACAGACGAATAGAAAAACTAGTAGAAGCCGACCTCGGGGAAGATCAGTTTGGATTCCGTAGAAATATCGCAACACGTGAGGCAATACTGACCCTACGACTTATCTTAGAAGCTAGATTAAGAAAGGCAAACCTACCATTTCTAGCATTTGTAGACTTAGAGAAAGCTTTTGACAATGTTGACTTGAATAATCTCTTTCAAATTCTGAAGGTGGCAGGGGGTAAAATACAGGGAGCGAAAAGCTATTTACAATTTGTACAGAAACCAGATGGCAGTTATAAGAGTCAAGAGACATCAAAGGGAAGCAGTGGTTGGGGAAGGGAGTGAGACAGATTTGTTGCCTGTCCCCGATGTTATTCAATCTCTATATTGAGCAAGCAGTGAAGGAAACAAAAGGGATAGTTCGGTAGGTATTAAAATCCATGGAGAAGAAATAAAATCTTTGAGGTTTGCCGATGACATTGTAATTTCTGTCAGAGACAGCAAAGGCCCCTGGAAGAGCAGCTGAACGGAATGGACAGTGTCTTGAAAGAAGGATATAAGATGAAACATCAACAGAAGCAAAACGAGGATAATGGAATGTAGTCGAATTAAAGTCGGGTGATTGCTGAGGGAATTAGATTAGGAAATGAGACACTTAAAGTAGCAAAGGAGTTTTGCTGTTTGGGGAGCAAAATAACTGATGATGGTCGAAGTAGAGAGGATAATAAAATGTAGACTGGCAATGGCCAGGAAAGCATTTCTAAAGAAGAGAAATTTGTTAACATTGAGTATAGGTTTAAGTGTCAGGAAGTCATTTCTGAAAGTATTTGTATGGGGTGTAGTCATGTATGGAAGTGAAACATGGACGATAAATAGTTTGGACAAGAAGAGAATAGAAGCTTTCGAAATGTGGTGCTACAGAAGAATGCTGAAGATTAGATGGGTAGATCACATAACTAACGAGGAAGTATTGAATAGGATTGGGAGAAGAGAAGTTTGTGGCACAACTTGACTAGAAGAAGGGATCGGTTGGTAGGACATGTTCTGAGGCATCAAGAGGATCACCAATTTAGCATTGGAGGGCAGCGTGGAGGGTAAAAATCGTAGAGGGAAACCAAGAGATGAATACACTAAGCAGATTCAGAAGGATGTAGGTTGCAGCAGGTACTGGGAGATGAACAAGCTTGCACAGGATAGAGTGGCATGGAGAGCTGCATCAAACCAGTCGCAGGACTGAAGACCACAACAACAACAACAACAACAACAACAACATATCCTGAAGTTAATTGGATCTTGGCGGTCTTTTATTGTTATGGCTGTGCTCACTAAAAGACTCAAAAATTGCACAAGTTTATCGCATATGCAGACAGTTTACACTGCCATTGAAAGTCGCACCTTAATGCATGACAATATAACGGTTATAATATAAACATAACAAATTAGTTTGCTGTAGTAGTCAGTATAGCTAAAAGTGCATTACATTAACCTCTCAACGTTTTCTTAGAAGAAGAATGGTTAGAGAGCATGAAGAGGTGAAAATATTGCAGTAATCATGCAAGTACCTACACAGCAATTTGGGGAAAATGATTTTTAAACTATGTATTGTAGCCAAAATTTGTTAAATGGACAATGGTAACTCACAACTGTTGATTTGCATGACACTAGTAAACACCCAAAATTCTCAGAAACATTTATTCATGTAGGTGTAAACTGAACTAAGGGAAACAGTTTTGTGCACTGGGCTGCAAAATTAGTAGAAAGTGCAAATGTGCTTTACAATTGATGAATGAATTTTATTTTTTGCAGAACTGAGCAATTGAAAATACACAAGATATCCTGATACACAGACACAATTTTTGATACAGTCAGTGAAAGATAATGGGGAAATGACTCAAATAGCATGTTTAAATTCCGTGTAAAATGTTTGTCTCTATATGTAGAAAATAAAATTATGTGATTCGTGGTCCGACTCACATACAAAGAAAATACCAGAAGTCTGCATAGACACTGATGGCAAGTAAAACTGCAACAACTTGAAAGCTGCATACAACGAATGTCAGATTGACGTGAAATGTACTGCATATTTGGATATATATGTCATTAGCATTACAGCGCAGTTGTACAAAGTATGTGGCAGTTACATTTTCTACATTCTGTGTGTTAGGAAAGATTTTGCAACAGGTTTCTCATGCAGAAATCACATTTGAATGTTGTTTGTTCATGAGAACAACATATCATGCCTCCTTAAAATATTTACCAGCTCATGTCACAATTCAACAGCGGCAGGGTCATAGCCTATTGAGACTTGTTTAATATTCCACAATATTACTGCTCACGTTGTTCGATATCCCTTGACTGTCATCCAAATGTGCAATTGATTAATGCAGGAGAGCCATTCCCCTGTGTGTTGCAAGATGTCAATGGGCCCAGATGACTATATCCTGACAGGACAAATACATTGTTTATTGGCTGTGCAGGATTGTACAATGCTCTCACATACATTCATTCATGACATGAGCTCATTAGCAGCAAGACAAGTAACCACAAATACATTGACACAACACCTGAAGTGTCACTGAGAGTCAGAACAATGGCCATTGTTGCGACTTTATTTAACACAGCAACAGAGAGCAGTGTGCTGGCAGTGGTATGCCTGACATAACACTGGAGATTGGAATGGCACCACATGATCTTTTCAGTTGAGGTCCAGTTCTGCAAATAGCATCACAGTAATAGTATCCGTGAGTGAAGATTTGGAGGAAAATGAATGTTGCCAGATTATATACTACTTCATCATACTGGTGAAGCACCTGGCTTGATGGTATGGGGTGCCACCAGGTAGACAACATGATCACTTCTGGTTTGCATATCTGTGTAATGACACAACAATCATTATATCTCTGACATGTGAGGTTAACAGCTGTATATCACAAGCTATGTTCAGAAAGTAAGTGTACTAGATTTTTACATTTCCTTAGAAAAACTGTGTTTGAAAATAATTACAGGTTATTGTTGAAACACCTGTTGACGGTTTTTTCACATATCACCACCCTGTTCAGTGCATGGGGTGAGCAGTGATAAAAGCTTCTTTATACCCTCCTCAAAGAATTCTCCTGTCAGTTCCTTCCCCCACTTCAGAACATCTCTCTGCACCTGCTCATTGGTTGAAAATTTAATTTTACTCATGTACTATCAGGGAGGTGAAAAGAAGATAATCTGAAGGCACCATGTCAGCGGAATACAGTGGGCGGTTCAACAAATCCCAGTCAGATGAGTCCAAGAACTCCTTGCTGGCTAAGGCTTTATGAGGACAGGCGTTGTTATGCAACAAGCACACTCCTCTCATCAACATTCCCCTCCTGTGGTTCTGAATGCTCCTTTTGAGTATTGTCATTATGCATTGGTGGTCTCTCCCTGAGGCAGAAATTTGTTGAAAAGTTATGCCTTTTTGGTCCCAAAACACTGAGGCCATAATGTTTTTGCCTGAAATTGTGATTTTAAATTTTTGGCAGCTGGGGAACACGTATGACGCCTCTGTGACAACTGTCTTTGTCTCAGGTGTGTAATGAGCCACCCATAATTCATCTCCAGTCACAATAGAGCTCAGAAAATCTTCACCTAGCATTTCAAGTCACTCGAGAAGCTCTTGGGCACTATCTTCAAGGACTTTATAGTGTTACATTTGACTAGATAACACAAGATCACATGTCGCTCATATTGTCCTACCCTATCTTGATACAGAGGGAGTTTGATTGCTGTCTTGGCCAGCATGTCTCCAGATCTTTCACCCACTGAAAACATGGGCTGCTGAGAGGCTAGATTGCTTTCCCATACCGACCACTACAGTTCATGAGTTCAGGCGTAGAACTGAAGTTGCACAGAATGATGTACCCATATCTGCCCCCCCCCCCCCCCCCCCCCCAAGTTCAATTCTGTGTTTGCCTAGGTTATAGCAATTATTGCTTCCATAAATGACAACTCTGGGTACAAAATTTTGCACTGTGTACACCTATAAATCACCGACAAATCTGATCATGTATTTTCCCAACTATTCTGTATTTTATGTCAGTCAGATTTCTGGGTTTGCTGTTGCCTTGGTATTGCAGTTTTAATGACCAGCACTGTAAATGTAAATAAAGAGATGTGAAATGCATGAATTACCCAATTTTTGACACATTCGATCTTAGCATGCCTGCAATGAACAACATAGTGTCTACTTACCAAACTAACAATATAAAAAATCATGGTGCACAAAAAAATGTGTCGTCTTCATACTGCGGCCAGTTACACAAATCTGCTTCTGTAGTTTGTAGTATGTGCGTTTATTCCCCAAGAGACAATTCCATACTGGAGGTCTGGCTGCACTTAAGGATAGTATGTAACTATTGGACACTTACTGTTACCTCTAATGACAAGACTCTAAGGGTATAGTGTGTTATCGAGTGATACGGCGCAACGGTTGAGATGCTGGACTTACTCAGGAGGGCGACAGTCCAAACTCCCATCTAGTCATCCAGCTTTAGGTTTACGCTGATTTCCGGTAATTGCTTAAGGAAAATGCAGTGGTGAGCCCTCAGAGAATGTCATGACATTTCCTTCGTCAATTCAGTCTTATACTCAGTCTTGACTGACCACATTGTTGACAGGATATTGAATTCTATCTTCCCTGTCTCCCTTTTCTGGTGTGCTGATGACATTTTCTTTACTGGTGTATTTGTCTGTTCATTTCACTTTAAGTGAGAGTGATGTAAATACCAGAGTACATACTGTTTGCTGATCAGAATTTGTTCATGTCATGTTGACAAATTGTAAAGATCTTTGAGGGTTTCAGTTGCTTTCTCTTCAAGGAGTTATAGTATTTTATCTGTGAATACAGCGTTGCTATCTATTTTTGGAGGTTTAATGATGTATGTAAAGAACATTACTGTCATAAGCTGCCACCTTGTAAAAATTTTTCATTAATTCTTTATTGATGTAATGAATGTTTCACTAAAATGTTTTCACCCCCTGCAGGTTTGGGGGCTAGACTAGGCCTGAAGTATTCTTGTCTGTCATAGGAGGAAGTCTTACATGGTGTATCATGTAACCCTTGTGCTCTGAGACCTTCTGCACTGATTATTGCCAGCCGCTGTGGCCGAGAGGTTCTATGCGCTTCAGTCCAGAACCGCGCTGCTGCTACGGTCGCAGGTTCGAATCTTGTCTTGGGCATGGATGTGTGTGATGTCCTTAGAACTACTTTAACCTAACTAACCTAAGTCTAGGGGACTGATGACCTCAGATGTTAAGTCCCATAGTGCTTAGAGCCATTTGAACCACTGATTATTGTCATGGCTCTGCAACTCCACCTGATATCCAGCTATCTGGACAAGGACACCTTACGGGATGCATATTCTACATCCATTGTTCGCTGTCCTCTTCTGCAACCATGATAGTACTGGATTTTTTTGCATCAAATATGCAGCGTGGTAGCCAATCCATCGTGGAGGGGCAGTCATGTACCCACTTGGTTGTAGCCCCCCTGACAACAAAGGGACCACACTGCTGATACCTGAGCTGCAAACTCCCCGTGTATGTGAAGGAGTAGATGCCCACCTACCTGGGGCATCAGGACTCCCAGCAATGACAATCCTGCCAGGTGGCCTATGTTGAGGCTGGATGGTGCCATTGGGGAGAGCCCCTGAGCAGAGTGAGTGACATCAGGGTGGATGACCCACAATGAAGTGGACCAATTTGTCTTTGGTGGCCAAATGGCTCCAGCAGTCTCTAAGAAAGAAAGGCTTGATTTCAATGCTGAGAAGTTTGACTCCCAAATAGTTCCCCTCCCTAGCGACACTATTGGAGGAATGTAGGGCTACAGAAAAAATAGAGAACTTTATTCGCCTGGTAATTAGTTTGCAGCAGAACTGATGGGGACTCCTTTCTGGCTACAAAGCCTCTATTTTTTGTTGACAACCTAGAGAATAAGTTTGGGAAAGTGGCAACACTGTCCAAAATGAGAAATGGGTCATTCCTGATTCAGACAGTATCCCCAGCCTAGTCACGGGTGCTGCTCGCCTGTGACAAGCTGAGAGATATTCCCATTTGTCACTCCCCACAAAAGCCTAAACGTAGTCCAGGGCATTATTTCCCATCAAGACCTCCTATTGTAGTCCAATGACGAGCTACACGCCAGTTTGGATCAACGGGGTGTTCACTTCATCTGGCGTGTCTATAGGGGACCGAAAGGTAATAGGGTTACTACCTGTGCCTTCATATTGACCTTTGAGGATGATTCATTTCCTGAGAAGATCAAGGTGACTATACCGATGTGACATAAAACCATACATCCCTCCCACTAAGCGGTGCTTTAAGTTCTGGAAATTTGGGGACATCTCGTCCTGGTGCAATTCTAGTGCCACATATAGAGATTGCAGACATCAATTGCTTCTGAATACTTCATGTGCCCCTCCTCCTACCTGTGTCAGCTGTGGAGAACACCACTCCCCCTGCCAGCTGGACTGCTCGGTTCTTCAAAAGGAGAGGAAGATTGTGGAATATAAAACCCTGCCCCCCCCCCAGCCGGAGAAGCAAGAGCCTCCTCTGGCTCCTCTCACATGGAAGGGGTCCCTTCTGACTCTACCTTCCAAGGTCTCCACCCACGTCAAAGTGGACTCCAGAAGTGGCTGAAGGAGCCACAAGCTACTGATTGAAGAGTTTCGTGCTCTTCACCTGTCCTTAAAGGTATTTCAGGCAAGCCCTCCCAGCAAGTCCCTAAAGAGCAGCGAGAAGGCAGACAGACAAAGAAGAAGCCTGAGTCTTCAGTGGCTCCCAAACCCCCACTCACTACAGGTTCCGCATCTGAGGACAAGGTGGAGATTCTAGCGTCCCCCAAGGACCTCAATCTCACTGGTGACTCCAAAGCAATGGTAGTTGATACAAGTGCTCAACCAGTGGCCACAGATGACCCTGAGGTGTAAACTGCCTCCTTGGTCCCTTCATGTCATCCCAAACTACAGAAATCCTCCAATGGAAGTGCAGTTGTTGTTGTTGATGTTGTTCCCGCCCCACCTGGCTGAGCTGTGACATCTCTTAAGCATTACACCTGCTTTCTGTGTTGCCCCGGTTTCCAGCAAAGTGGACCCCAGCCCTATCCACAAATCATAATGACTGCAACAAGGTGGCAAGTTGAGTACGTATACATGTCTTTACCTCTGTCTACTGCAAACCTGTGCTGCTTCCTACAACTTAAGAAGAAGCTGTGGCTGTCATGGTGAGGACAATGCAGGAAATTACCATCTGCAGCACCTACCTTCCTCCAGATGGTGAAGTACCACAAAATGGTATTGGCTGCTCTAATTTCTCAACTCGCCCTACTTTTTTCTACTTTTGAATGATTTCAATGCCCACAACCCTTTGTGGAGAGAAACTAAGATTACTGGCTGTGGTAAAGATGTCGAGAATCTATTAATTCAACTTGATCTTTTCCCCCTAAATACAAGTGCCCCCACTCATTTCAGTGTGGCACATGGCACATACTCAGCTATTGATCTCTCAATTTGCAGTCTTGGCCTTCTACCATTTATATACAGGAGAGCTCGCAATAACTTGTGGGATAGTGACCACTTTCCATTCTTCCTGTCCCTCCTCCAGCATCCCTCACCTGGATGCTTGCCTCGATGGGCTCATACCAAGGCTGACTCGGACGATTTTGCCCCTGCTACCACCATTGGATGTCCATTGCATGGCAACATCAATTTGGTGACCCAGAGTGTTACTACGACAATTGTTTCTACTGCTGATTTGGCAGTCCCTTGTCGCTCAGGTCACCTCCAGCAGAAGAAAGTGCGTTGGTGGTCACCAGATATCACTGTAACCATTGGAGATCATAGGTGGGCTCTCTAACATCATAAGCAGCACCTGTCAATGGAGTACCTCATTGCCTTCAAATGGCTGCATGCCCAGGTCCGTCAGCTTATTGAAAGATGGAAGTATGAGTGCTGTGAAATGTATGTCTCCACCATTCGAACACAAACCTCTCCATCCCAGGTTTGGACTGAGATGAGACGCCTTTACAGATATCAGACCCCTGCAGGTATACCCAAGATTTCCACGCATGGAGCTGTATGTACTGACCCAGATGCAGTGACATAGTATTATGCTCGAACCTCTGCATCTGAGAATTACCATCCCGCCTTTCGTACAACAGGTGGAACGACAATGCCTATCTTTTACTACACACCATCTGAGTCATATAATGCTCCATTCAGTGAGTGGGAATTTCTCAGTGCTCTTGCACATTTTTCTGACACAACCCCTGGCCCCAGAGTGCATCCATCACCAAATGATTGAATATCTATCAGCGGATTATCAGTGCCACTTCCTTGATGTCTTCAACTGCATCTGGAACAATTGTGAATTCACATCGCAGTGGCGAGAAAGTATCATCATTGCAGTACTAAAATCTGGTAATACCCTGCTAGACATGGGTATCTATCATTATGTTAGCCTTACCAACATTCTGCGGAAGCTGCTCGAATTTATGGTGAGCTGCCGGGTGTATTGGCTCCTTAAGTCTCGGGGCCTTCTGGCTCCGTACCTGGGTGGTTTTCGCCAAGGCCGCTCCGTCATTGACAACTTGGTATACCTGGAGTCTGCTGTCTGAATGACTTTTCCTGCCATTATCACCTTATTGCTGTCTTTTTTGACATGATGAAAGCCTATGACACCACTTGGTGACACAACATCCCCACTCCATTACATGAGTGCAGTCTCCAGAGCCCGCTCCCAATTTTTATACAGAACTTTTTGTTCCTCTTCATCTTCAGAGTTCAAGTCAGTGCTTCACATACTTCCCCTCCCCCCATATCCAAGAGAATGGAGTCTGCAGTGTTCTGTACTGAGTGTCCCTCTCTTTTTATTGGTGTGGCTGAACATCAACTGCAGGGAGCCATATGAAAGGCTCAGTCGTGGACCCTCTTCCACAGCTTTGTTTTTAGCTACCAAGAGTTCTGTCATACACTTCTGTCACTGTCGTACAGTTCACCCCCACTAACAACTTTATCTGGATGTTCATTTCCATAATGTAGTAGACTCTTATCGCTTTTTAGGACTGGTTTTTGTCACCCACTTGACTTGGTTCCTCCATCTTCATCAGTTTAAGCAAAAGTGGTGGCAGCATCTTAACACTCCTCATTGCCCGAGTCACACCAACTCGCGTGCAGATTATACTGGTGTAGCTGTTCACAGCCCTTGTACAGTCCCATCTTGACTATGGGACCCTGGCACGTGGTTCAGCATCACCCTGTGAACAGCCTATGTGTGGGAGCTTGTGTTCCTCCATTGCGGATCTGGTGACAACTGCCTGCCAATTATTCCGGACACATTTGCAGCTTGCCTAAACATCCAAATCACTGTCTCCTTTTCCATGACCTGATGATCCAGCTCCTGCAACAGCGGCCCATATTGGGGATTACAATTTCAATGTGTGTCCGGTCCCTTCTCACTGAACCCGAATCTTCCCTCTACCACCTCTCCTCCGGGTCCACTCATATGCACCTCCATGGTGTATACCTTGACCACAGCTTCGTCTAGATCTGTCACAAGCCCCAAAAGACTCAGTTCATCCTGTGCCTCTGTGCTGCCTCGTTCTCTGTATTCTTGATGCTCCCAGGGTTCAGAGGTAGTTTACATGGATGGCTCAGTGGTTGACGGTCACACTGGGTTCGCTTATGCTCTTGCAGGACATAGCGACTTACTCTCTGTGCCAGATTGCTGCAGTGTTTTCACTGCTGAGCTGGTAGCCAGCTCTAGCGCTCAAGGTAGCCATTACTCTCGCTCCTGAGCTACCATAGTTTTTAGTTTTATCTGTGTAGGGGCTTTTTTTCATTCTATTTCATGGTGGGCACCTTGGTCTCCCCCAATGGCATTTTAACTCTTCCTCACTCCTTCTGGCTCTGTCTATTCGACTTGGTGTTTGTCGTTTCACCATCTGTGTTTCTCTTGCCTTCTGTTTGTAGTATTGAGATTTTAGTGTGCTGGAGAATGGTTGGCTCGCCCTTTTCTATTCTTGTGATCAGCAAACCCAGGCCATCTGTTTTATAGTTTAACACCTTGTATCTATGTTTTCAGTTTCGGCTTGTTACTTTCATTTTCTACTCCAATGTGGTTACACGCATAGTTTAATGCATTTTGTTCCTTCCCCAGATTACAGGTGATAGGGTTCTTTTGCAGTATGGTTTTAGTCTAAGACCTGTGTGATTATCTAAAACAGGACTGATAATCTTGCACTTTAGTCCATTTAATCAACAAACCAACCAACCATCCATCCAACTAAAACTTTTGCTTTATTTGCTGCCTCTGCTCTTTCTCCTTGTTGTCTTTTGGAATCTGTTATTTTTCACTCATTTTCGTGCATGGTATTCTGACTTCTTTATTAGTATTTTGTAGTCATTAGTGTCAGAAATCTTGGATGATCTAAAAATATGCCTCTGGTGTCGTCATCCCTCTGCAGTCCATTAACTACTCCTCTTGAAACGAACTTAGCTCCACTCGAGAGATTGTATTTATTTAGATAATACATTAGTTACTCTTTCATAATTGCTTCTGTTATTTTAAAGAATGATGACATCAGAGAGAAAGTCCTGTAAATTTGTCTTCAGCCGGCCGCAGTGGCCGTGCGGTTCTAGGCGCTACAGTCTGGAACCGAGCGACTGCTATGGTCGCAGGTTCAAATCCTGCCTCAGGCATGGATGTGTGTGATGTCCTTAGGTTAGTTAGGTTTAATTAGTTCTAAGTTCTAGACGACTGATGACCTTAGAAGTTAAGTCGCATAGTGCTCAGAGCCATTTGAACCTTTTTTTTTTTTTTCAATTTATTTCCCCACTAGAATTATAACTTGTGTTTCCTTGGACATACTCATGTTTAACTGAGACTTGTATTAGCTTGTAAATTGTCTGTGTTTTCTACCGTTTCGCACTCTGACTGTATACATATGCTTCCTAACTTCTTGAATGTCTTCATTTTTTTCTTATCTGCATTCTCTATAGTTAGTATCGTCGTCATCATCATAGTATTATGTTGCTTAGTTATTTTACAAAAGCCACACCTGTTTTTGAGAATTTTTGTTATAACTTCTCTGCTATAAAGGAGGAGCACCAGTTCACAAGAATTATTGCTTTCTGTGTATTATGTATTGACTTGCCACTGTTCTTTGTCTGCCAGCACTTAGCTACAAAATTATTTGAAGCAAAGCTGACTGAAGTAATATTATCCTTTTGTATTTATTAAAATAATATTTTTCCAGTTAATTGGTGCCAGCGCTGGTTTGAATATTTTCCTTTTCCGCCTGTTAATGTTCTAACTATGATCGAAAATGTACTGAGTCAACAGGACAATGAATTGATGTCTTGGTTTTACAAACATAACATTACGTCACAGACTTATGCATGGCCTCTGTTAGAGGTAGCATTTTCTGAGGTATGTTGTCTCTAAGTATGTTAGCATCATTCATACGTACAGTATTATACTTAATATTTTGCATGTTGCTCCTCATTTCCTTCTGTTTAAGGTCCTTTCAACTTCAGAATGGCTACAGTTATGGGACCACATTTTATCTAATGAGCCATCCTTTCTGTTGATAGCAGTTGTAGCGTACAATATAGTTTTCAGGACTGCTATTAAAAGTTGCAAAACACAGGATGATTTTGAGGTAGGTTATATTTTGCTATTCAAAGTAAGGACAAAAATTATTTGATAGTATCATAATTAATAGGTGTAACATGTTCACCTGTAGATAAGGCCATTAAAAAAAGGCAGAACCATGTAATTTAAGAACTAGAATTCAATCTCCAGGACCTTTGTAGAAATAGAAAGACACTAAAATTTGGAAAAAAGTAGTTATTCGCTTAAATTCCTAAAGATAGAAATCAGACCACAAAGAATATTGCATGAGACCCAGATGCCTATGAAATGTATAATTATATAAAATGGAAAAGTCACTTGAGACAGCTTTAAAACTACAAAGAGAAATAAAGTTTGACCAGTTCCAGCATTTAGGGGAGAGAACTTCCAGCGCTACAATAGATACAGAAACCAATATTCAACTTTTTGGAATTATAACTGTGTTCTGCAGAAGGGAAAATGTGATTGAGTGGGGGAGTTTGGAAAAGAGGGGGTTGAGGGGTCATGCCACTCAGATCCTAAGTGTGTTACGAGGGGGATGGGAGGCAAAAATGATGTTCACAGATAGTCGAAATTAGTTGGTTAAAAAGCTCTGTGCTAGCTTCAGGTAATATATGATAAAATGGACAGAGAGGTAAGTAAAGATAGGAAAGTTCTAGCAGAATGGAAATAATTTAGGAATAAAGGCGATGACTCACTGAATAACAGAAGCATTGAGTCATTGACAGATGCGTTAAGTCCTAATTATTCTTACAGTATTTACATAAAAATCAATGCACTAAGGAACAGAAATAAAAGGAAAGATGAAGACAGGGTTTAATAGAAATGAGAGTAGATAATAAAATTCAAACGTGAATATTAAAATATAGAAATAAATAAAAAGCATATATGTGTGTTTCAAAGGATTAATTTATTTAGTTAATAGGTTTTCAGCTTATAAAGCCATCATCAGACTTCCTGTAGAACATACAGTATTGTGCTTCACGGTTATTAGTATGTTCTTGAACCAAGAAGCAGTGGAAGAATCAGTTAACATAATTAAAATATAGGAAAAATAAAAGAAAGAACAAGGAAAAGAATACAGATTTCCCCCCTCCCCCCCCCCCTCCAGTATGAATGACAGTAGTCTAACACAACAGCTCTTAAAGTATCTCTCGAAACAGAAATTAAAAACAACCTGAATCCGAGAAATTAGAAAGAATTTAGAAATACAGAACACATAAGCATAAGAAACAATTGAGAGAGAAGTTAAATTTAAAACGATTCCAAGGCAGAACAGTAAGAAAGCAGGTGTGAAGTGGCCTGAAGAAAGAAAAAAAAAGCATGAGGAAAAGATGAAAGAATATGAAAAGAATACAAAAAGAGAAGAGGAAAAGGAACTGAAATAGTAATGTGGCCACCAGTTTGGGTGAGAACCAAGAGGAAATGGGATTTATGCTAATGGGATTGCATTCTGGAGGGTAACAGAATGAGAGGATATGTAGGAGAGCAAGTTCCCATCTCAAAAGTTCTGGGAAAGGAGTACTCTTTGGAGTACCCAAATGCCCATTGTAGTAGAGGAGATACTAAGGTCTCGTAAATCATGCTATAGAACATGTTCATCAACTGGATGTCCTCAAGAGGGTCAGCTTTTCTGTGTCCATTTATGCATTTAGCCAGTTTGGTGGTGGTTATGCCTGTATAAAGAACTGTGCAGTGAACATGTCAACTTGTAAACAACATGAGTAGTTTTGCATATTCCCCTGTCATTAATATTGACTACTACAGTGAGTTTCTATCATCCATTGTACTTCTCCCATCTGTTTTGCTCTAGGGGTGTGTCTATTTTACACACATTTCATTTAGTCGTGCCGTCAGCTTTCTTTTCCTGTCCCTTTAATATTTGTAACCATAGACACTTTCAGCAATGTTTTAGAGCCCACACAAAATAACTTGACCCACCCACAGAAATGTATTCTCATCCTCAGTACTGGGCAATTCCATCCAGTGGTTATGAAGAGGTGGCTGCCTCAGTTGGCTAATGCTTCTAGCCTGTGTGATTTGGCCATTAGGAGCAGCCACCTCAGTTGTGTACATAATGATTTTCTTAATTGTGTCTGCATTTGTTGCATTGTTGGTTGCACTGCCATAACGTGCTAAGGTTGCACTGCCATAACGTGTTAATACAATTGTTTGCAGGCTCACTAGCTATAACTTAGAAATTCTGCAGGATATAAGCTTCTGAGTAGACTTCATCGAATGAACTCCACCTCCCCTAGAAAAGTCCTCGGTGGAATAACAACAATATGAATAGATTGCTGCTCACTACATAGAGGAAGTGTTGACTGATTTGGTTCTTTAGTCCAAATATTTCGAGACATTCAAGCTGCATTTCATTTTCCTACACTGGTGCATTCTCTGCCTTTGTTGCAACTCCCAGCTGCCCTCCTTGAAAATTGCAATTGGGCACTTCCGTTGCCAGTCTACTCAGAGCCATAAAATGCGCGCGCAAGCACGCACGCATGCGCGCGCGCCCGCGTGCGCCCAAACAAACACACACACACACACACACACACACACACACACACACACAAAGACACAAAGACACAGCTACCCTACAGTGCACACAATGTTGAACGGCCAGACAACTGTCATGTTCCTACAGTCTCAAAACCAAAACACTGTGCTCCTAGCTGATGCTAATATTCAACATCTTATGTATGAAATGGTCACTTCTCGCTTTCAGAAATAACTCTGTGTGCAGTAGACAGAATATCAATGCCGAAATACCAGTCTTAACTTGGAAGAAATCAAGCCCACTCATATAATGAGAATCAAAATTACTAATAGCTTCTTATGAATATTCTGCTACTATTAATACTGAGAATGAGAGTAATGCTGGCTCCCATAACAAGCCACATTATAAATTAAATTAGGTTATTGTAGACTGAGATGGAGATTATTTTGAGAGTGGAGAATTTGTTGTAAGGGTAAGTCCCTTCTGCACAATCCTGAAAGCTGGTGCTGGAGGTGAGGATCCTGATGGCCTGGGTTGTAAAGCAGTCATTGAAATGAAGCAAGCTGTATTCAGGTACATGTTATGCCATAGGGTGGTCCAGTTTGCTCTTGGTCACATTTAGGTGGTGTCCATTCATCCTGATGGACAGCTGGGTGGTAGTCATACCAATATAAAAAGCTGTGCAGTTACTGCAGCAGAGCTGTTAGATCACATCACTGCTTTCACCGGTGTCCTGGCCTCTGAAGCAATAGGATAAGCCTGTTGCAGACCTAGAGGAGGGAGTGTTTGGTGTGTGAATTGAGCAGGTCTTTCCACACGGATGCTATCATTGTGGCAGGTGGTAGGTAGTAGGGATTGGGAGTGTCAAAGGGACAGATTAAGATGATGTGGAGGTTGGGTGGGTAACGGTACACCACTTCAGGAGTGGTGAGAAGGATCCTGAGTAGGTTGTTCCCCATTTCAGTGCATGATGAAAGCTAAACAAAACCTTCATGAAAGTGGTACAGTCGTTCCTGTCCAGGGTTGCAATAGGTGATGAAGGAGGCCCTCCTTTAGCTGGTTCTTGGGGGTTGTGGGAGGAGTGAGGGTGTCTGGGGATATGACTTGGGAAAACTTTTTGTGGGCTATGTCTGGGGGCATAGTACCTGTCTCTGAAGGCCTTTGCGAGAACCTCAGCATGCTGGGCAAGGGAGTTCTTGTCACTGCAAATACACCATTCCTGGTTGGCCATGTTTAATGGGAGGGATTTTTTTGGTGTGGAAGGCATGACAGGCATTGGAATGTAGGTACTGCTGGTGGTTGGTGGGTTTAGTGTGGGCAGAGTTGTTGATGGAGCGATCAGAGAGTAGGAGGTCAACATCGTGGAAGGTGACACACTTGGTTTGGAGCACCAGGTGAAGCAGATGGGAGAGAAGGTTTCACGATTGTGCAGGAATGAGGGAAGGGTGTCTTGGCCCTGAATCCAGTTCACAAGATATCATAAGTGAACCTGAACCAGACCAGGGGTTTTGGGAGGCTAGGAAGGTTTCCTCTAGGTGTCCCATAAACCAGTTGCCACTGGAGGGTGTCATGTGAGCACCCATGGTTGTGCTGTGAATTTACTTGAACACCTTCACTTCAAAGGAGAAGTGGTTGTGTGTTAGGATAAATTTAGATGTATGAAGAACGAAGTAGTGGCTTTACAGTCTGAAGGGCGTTCCCATTAAGAACCTAGTCAAGATTGTATTATTTTCCACAGAAAATGACTTTCAGGGTTCTATACTTATTGATCCATTGCTTAGTATTTAATTGGGCAAAAGTAATTTAATTGCTCACTCTCATAGTGAACTTGATGCTCTGTGCTCTGCTTGATGACTCCATTGTGGACCAGCTTATTACCTCATAAACAACAATAAATAACTAGGTACTTAAAATCGAAAATAGCTAGTAAAAGTAAGTAATACATATACTCTAATTAACATAATTTTACTTCTGTAATAGTTCGTATCTGTCTTTGGCAGAATAATCACTACTGTGATTCCAATTTTCTCTTTGTTATGTATGGTTTATCTTACTAGGATAATGTAGTAGAAGGAAAATTCATTCGTAGATGATAGAAAAGCTAGAGCACAAGAAACTACTGCAGTGTAATAAGCAGCTAACTCGAAACTTGGCGGTCTTCAAGCTGCCGTGCCTGTAAAAATTGCAGATACCCTGAGGGTTTAAATCTTTTCATGATATCAGTATTATATAAACCTTTCTCTTGACTCATCCTGGGAGCTACAAGAAACAAAGCTTTGGATGGAGAGTGCCAATTATTTGATGTGGTCCATTGTAATGTGGGAAGAACTTATTGGTTTCTTTCTTCAAGTTGGACAGTAAACAAAGAAATCCCTGGCCAGGGTAACACATCTCAGGTAAGGTAATAAAATAACAAATGTATAAAACTTAATAATCAGCTCATAAACTAAATAAAAGTCTTTCCAGTTCTACCACTGGTTATGTGAGTTAACATCACAGTGGCAGTGATTGTATGTGCTCTCAGCATAAAATACATAACCACCACCCAGATGTGGACAATAAATATGTCTTAAATCTTCACCTCCCATTGGTGTGGTAAACAATAAACTTCTTATTAGACAGTGCATCACCTTTAAGTAATGTAGAATATCTGAGACTACAAATAATCCACTACTTGCAGACCTTCCTGTCACAGGTGGTGGTTATGTAATATGTATATGTGGTTTAAACCTATCTCCACATATCCATGAATGTTCACATTTTCATTATAAGTACTGCTTAGTTACTCCAGAAACATGCTGTTTGAAAGTCCCTCACTACCTCTCCACCAATGACAGGCTTCTTCCCTTTGTTTTAGCCACATTGCATAACCGTTATACTGGGTCCTTGATAAATTTTACCTGGTGTTGCGAGACACTTAAAAAAATCTGACATAAGCGGTTCAGAACTGGGTAATAAGAAAGTTCAGCCAGGGTGTAAGACATCTCCATAATAAGGCTCCTAACCCTGTTCTTCCCCTCACTGCCAATATCACCCGTCGTATCAGCACCAGTTATAAGGGGACATGTCTGCATCTACATACATCCTCCACAAGCCACTGTATGGTGTGTAGCAGAGGGTACCCTGCACCACTACTAGTCATTTTCCTTTCCTGTCCTAATCATAAATGGAGCAATGAGAAAACGGCTGCCTACATGTCTCCTTATGAGCCCTAATTTCTCTAATCTTATTCTCATGCTCCTTGTGTGAAATGCACATTGGTGGCAGTAGAATCATCCTGCAGTCAGCTTCCAATGCTGGTACTCTAAATTTTCAGGGTTGCCACAGGTTCTGGAAATCAGGGAAAACAGGAAACACCAGGGAATTAAAAAAATGTCAGGGAAACACCAGGGAATTAAAAAAATGTCAGGGAAATTTGAAGAAAAAAAAAAAAAAAAACGCTGGAAAAATCTTGTTTTTGTCTCAGTAGATGAAAAGGTTTGTTTACTAAGGTGTCATGAATCATTGCTGGGTGGATGCAGCTGAGTACATTCGTCACTTCCCTACTCTCTCATTACTACTGCTTCTCCCCTTCCTACCACTCCCCTCAGCTTGCAATCAGTGCTGCTAGCCTAGCAGCTGCTGATAAGAGGCAGGGAGGCATGAGGAATGGTTTTTTTGGATCTGATTCTCTGAGACCGTAGATGGAGTGGCCAGAGATGATGGCTACGTGTGCGTGAGTTGTGTCTGAGTGATTGTGTGTGTGCTCTCATTTTCTGGCAATAGCTATGGCTGAAAATTGAGTTGTGAGAGTGTAATTGTCTTTTCTGCGTGTCTTTCTATGGCTCAGCAATCATCTTTATGGTGAGTTGCTACCTATCCTCATTATTATTGATTCCCAGAGTATTTGAACATGTTGCACTGATTGATTACTGTGGTCTCATTTCATCAACAGCTGGCCACACAGGTGGATTTACACAACAGGCCAAAACTACATGTCATTTTGCGGGTATCTGTAGTGGACCAGACCTGCCGATCTGAAGCCATTTGGTTCCCACTAATGAGCAGGCCCTGCCCGTCAGATCTAGTCTCACCGATCTGCCCACAGGCCAGCTCTGTTTGTGTGTGGCATAAAGGGACAAATTTTCATGGTTTTTCCATTGATCTAGGAATGCGGTGCTCCTCAGCAGGCCAGAGGCCATGCGTTTCAGGAATTGTCACTATCTGACTGCAAGTACGTTGCACAGTGTGGTGTGTTATAGACATTTTATTTGTTGTAGTGTATTTTGGCACTTCAAAAGTAGTTTATATGATAGAAAGTACGGAAGAAGAAAGTTGTCAGTCACTGATGGTTTTTATGCTATGTACTCAAATATTTCTCGAAAGAAAAATCACACAACACCCATAAAATAATAGATATAACACAGGGGGTAATAACCAACAATAATGAACATAGTAGACCCAACACGTTATTGGTGGTTACGTACAGTGTTGGTTTACACAAGTCTTCCCCTCCTTGTACACTTCATACAAGAGGCCTACTTTTTGCTGAGGTTATTTCTGAAATCAGTGAAGATATTTTAAATCTGTCTTGCGACTCCAAAACTGTCACCAAATGTGTTTTGTTTTATTGAAATAAAATAACATAAATGGTATTAATTAAATACATACACCATATGGCTTGCTTTCTCTATCTAAAGCAATTCATTACAAAAGATGTTGATGTTAGTATGCAAGATTTTTGCCCACATCAGGAAACGCCATCTGCTTGCAAGGTTTTTTAGATGTTTTCTCATTTGCACTATTGTTTCTTGTACTGTAGCCACAAAGACAGATTGTCAACTTACATCGTAACTGACCCTTGAGATCTCAAAGTTTGTCTGGAAATCAGGGAATTTCGCTTGGGGAAACTTGTGGCAACCTCGATTTTTGAACCTGCTGTAACGAACGGATGGCTGAACCACACTTTCCTGAATTCTCCCAGTAAACTGAAGTCGACCATTCGGCTTCCATACTACAATTTTTACATGCTTGTTCCATTTCATATTGCATTGCAATGTGTTGTACCTAAATATTTAATTGATGAGACTGGTCAAACAGCATACTACTAATGCTGTAGTTGAACATTATGGGTTTGTTTTTCCTATGCATCTGCATTAACATGCATTCTCCTGCGTTTAGAGCTAACTCCCATTCATCACACCAACTAGAAATTTTGTTGAAGTCATCTTGTACCCTTCTACAGTCACACAGTGACGACACCTTCCCTTAACCACACCATCATCAAATAGCCACAGATTGCTGCTCGCCCTGTTTGTCAGGTCATTTATATGTATGGAAAATAACAGCAGTCCTGGGGCACTCCTGATGATACCCTTCTCCCTGATGAACGCTGCCCATCAAGGACAGCATACTGGATTCTGTTTCTTAGGAAGTCACATATCAAGAACCTGTACTAGATGCTTGCACCTTTGTTAAGTCAGTGGGGCACAATGTCAAATGCTTTTCAGAAATCTAGGAATATGGAATCTGCATGTTGCCCTTCATCCATAGTTCACAGGATATCATGTGAGAAAGGGGAAACCTGAGTTTCGCACAAATGATGCTTTCTAAAACAATGCTGATTTGTGAACAGAACCTTTTCTGTCCCAAGGAAATTTGTCTTATTCTGCCTGAGAATATGTTCAAGGATTCTGCAGGAAACCAATGTTAAGGATATTGGTCTACAGTTTTATCCTTCTTATATATGGGAGTCATGTGTGCTTTTTTCCAGTCACTTGGGACTTAGTACTGGGTGAGAGATTCGTAATAAATGTAGGGTTGAGTAAGGGGTCATGCTGAAGAGTACTCTTTGCAAAACTGAATTGGGATTCCATCAGGAGCTAGTGACTCCATCAGGAGCTAGTGACTTTTTCTCTTTCAACTTTTTCACTTGCTTCTCTACACCAAAGATGTTTATCACTACATCCTCCATATGAGAGTCTGTGCAATGGGCAGAAAATGGTATATTTGTACAATTCTCCTGTGTGAACGATTTTTTTAAATGCAAAATTTAAAACTTTGACTCTCCTTTTGCTATCCTCCACTGCCACACCAGACTGATTTACGAGTGACTGGATAGAAGCTCTCGACCTTGTGCCTAGAATTTTCTCAGATATTCGGCAAGTGCCTAGAATTTTCTCAGGTATTCAGCAAGAGCTGTTTTTAAAGAATGACAGTGGTATCTGTTGTCTGCTTTGCGCATCGACCTGTCTGTGGATGCATGGATTTCTGTTAACCTTTGCCTGTCGTCATTTCTGCATTCTCTTTTGAACCTAGAGTGCAGCAGCCTTTGCTTCTTCAACATTTTCTGAATGTGGGTGTTAAACAACTGTGAGTCTCTTCTGTCCTTAGTCCACTTACTTGGCACATACTTCTCCAGATCATGATTTACAGTCTGTTTAAACTTTGCCCATAATTCCTCTACGTCCATCCTAGTGGACCTAATTTGGGTGCTAACAACTCCTTATCTGCTCCTTCTAGCAGAAATAATCTCATAGCCTTCTTGATTAATATAGTAACCTTTGCAACCCTAGACCCTATGATGATGTTATGATCACTAATCCCGATCGCTGTACTGACACTGTCAATATGGTCGGGTCTGTTTGTAGCTACAAGGTCTAAAATATTTCTGTTGCATGTGGGCTGTCAAACTAGCTGCTTAAGACAGCGTTCAGGAAACATGTTCAAAAGCACTTTGCAAGACTGTCTGTCTGTATCCCTTGTAATTAATCCATAGATGTCCCAGTTTATACTCGGTAGGTTAAAGTCACATCCAACTAGTATTACTTGTGATCTGGGTATTTCCACACTACTGGCACTAGACTTTCTCTGAATGACTCTAAAACTGTCACAGCAGAATCGAGTGGCTGATAAAAACATCCAACAATTAACTTGATTTCACCTAGACCTGTTATACAAGACCAGACAGCTTCATTGTCACACTCAAATTTTATCTTGGTACACAAAATATTTTTCCCACCTGCTATGTACACTCCTCTTATGGCATCTAATCTGTCTTTTTTAATATACATTCCATTAATCGCTACATATCTCAGAGCTTCGTACTTTGGATATCAGCCAGCTCTTGGTTCTGAGAATAATTTGAGTACAAAAAAGTTTGCTGGAGTACAGTAAATTTTTAAACTTCATTATGAATACTTTGACATTTTACTGACAAAATTTTGTCAGGCGAAGTGTCATTACTGTGAATGCAATCTGATTTCGATTTCTGCACGTCATCTGGTGAGTGTTCATCAGAGTACCTCAAAGAGAGTACCTCAAAGAACCCCATGTGTACTCCACAAGTACTCTGATACCTGACTAACTTCTTCCTTTGTGTAGTGCACCCCGTAACCTGTCAATGAGGGTCTTACAATTCCCCACTTGATCGTGCAGGTCCAGAAATCTGCAGCCAAGACCATCAAAGAGTTAACAAATCCTTTGGTTGAGACCCTCTATTAGGCTCCAAACCAAAGGACGAGGGTTGACACTGGTAACAGTGCTGCAGATTGCGAGCTCTGTTTGCACCCAATGCGCTAGGCCAGCAAGTTTCGCCACCTCTCCAGCCACCTGTATGAACTGAGGATTCCAGCCACTTCAGCTTAAGTCTGGAGTTTTCATTTAGTGACTAACATTTATTTCTAATTTGAAAGAACATCTGGCTGGAAAGCACTTCAACAAGAGTGTTAAAGTGGAAGATGGGGTCCAAACATGGATGGACAAAATTATCCAGCATTCGTTAATTCAAGTAACTATTTTGTGGAAAAATAGAGGAATGTTCAAGATTATTATTATTATTATTATTTATTTTATGGCCTTCATTGGACCACTGTAGTCAAAAATACAAAGTTCTAAACAAGTTGTTACACATGGATACAATTTCAAGATGACATATGAGAAATAAAAATAAAGGTTTGTTTTCATTTCTGAAAAATAGGAGGCCTTATTTTTTGAATCACTCTTGTATGTTGTATTTTATGTTGTCTAAATTGACACAAGGTTACAATTCCGTAAGCTTCCAGATTTAGACACAGTGTAATAAGATTGTTGATGGACTCTGTGAACACACTAGTAAATCATGATGCCTTCCTGCTCCCATCTTGAGTTCAGAGTTCATGTGCCAATTCCTATTGATACGTTGGGACCATCTAGGCACCAAAATGGAATCTTGAGCACCAAGAACCATTAAGAATTTAAGCTTAATATGAAAATTTTTGGCAACAACAATTATAAAAACCTATTTAATTAAGACTTATTTTTTCCAGATTCCATGAGTGCGCAGTATTGCTGCATTTAATAATCTTGAAAGACAAATAGGGGTGAAGGTAACTGATGTAGGCCAAGGGTAGTTGTTCTACCACACATCAATCTACAAAATATTTTGACGTTGTGACACACCTGCTCCTAACTTCTTGCCATATGGGTCATATCCCAGTAGAAGACCAAAGTAAAATACCTTTTATATGAACCATACCACACATCCTATTCTTGTCACATAACAGGCATATCATACCCAGAGGCAAGGACTCCTGTGAAAGCAGTCACATAACTTATGAACAGCATTTTTTGTGGCCATGGCCACCAACTTGATGTCCACCAAATGGATGGACACCACTAAACGGTGGCTGCAAGCAAAGTTAACTACCCAGAGGTGGAATATGCTACTGAGTACAACATGCTTAGCTTCAGTGTTTGCTTTCTCCATCACCTTCACTTCTGTCCCCATGGCCCCCATTTCTTTCGTTCTACACTTACATCCTCCTCTTGGCAGTTTCCCTCTTCCTCTGATCTACCTCCTCCTCTCAGTCCACTCCTTCACATCTTCGTGCACCACACACAACACTCTCTGCCTGTGCCAGAGCAAGTCACTGATGCCACATTGCTCTCCACATTCTCTTACTGCTTCTCCTTCCCAGCTGTCAGCTACCTCGTGCTCCCCTCTTCCCCACCACCAAAAGTTTTCATTTTCATGTATGTGCTTATCAGTACTCACTGCTTCAACTATGATGAGTAGTTAGCTTTTATTCCTTTCATTATTTGTACTCATTCTAGGACTTTTCAGTAACACACTTTCATTCTTTAAACATTGTGAGTATGATCTTTGATAAATTTCAGCTGTTTTTTTCACAGCCAGACCTAAACTTTCTTATGTCGTAAACTATGTGTGAACAACCAGTACGTGTACATCCATTATGTATATTCTGGTGCAGGGGAGACATTTTAATTGAAAGCCACTTGCCCAATGTCAGTATATAAATACAGACATTGCAGTGCCTGTGTTGTTCAGAAGTATGATACAGTGTTCATTTGGATGCGTGTGCATGTGAGTAACAGCTATTTCGTGCTTCTGAGACATAAGTGCTAGCTAATCGGGGCACATCTGTAAGAATAAGAAAGCTCAGTCTTTTGCAAATTTCTTCATGGATTTCATGCACGCGGATATTGAAAGCCTCTGATCTCATTCAAACAATGGAAAATCCAGGATGGAATGTAACAATATTATGAGAAGGAAAGTTGCCACTCACCATATAGCAGAGATGCTGGGTCACAGATAGGCACAACAAAAAGATTTTCACATGTAAAGCTTTCAGCCAATGGCCTTTGTCAACATTATATGATGGTTTAACCCCCCCTCCCCAACCAACACAGGTTCCTCATTTGAAACTCGCCCATGGACTGACAGTCTTGTGATGGAAAACCGGGCCCTTATATATCCTCACAATAATAGGTACTGAACTTACACATTGTTTGAAGTTAAAATTAACATAAATTTGCAATTAAAACTGAACTCATTAAATTAACTGAATACTTTGAAAAATTGGTTCTTTTTAACAGTTTCTTCTACTGCAAAGGTTAAGCCGAATTATTTGTTTAAATCATGAAATTAACAAACATAAGTACACAAACAATACTTTTGACAAAACTGTTAATTACTTTGGAATTAGTTAAGGGCTGGTTTTGCTAACATGGTTTCAAATAGAGCCAAACAGATACTTTAAGATTACTAGCATTTTGTCTTCCAAATGTTTATAATTAGTATGGAATTTATATTTGTTGATACATCAACAATAGAATTTAAGTTATGAAACAATTACTGATTTCACCCTATAACAAAAGATACTAATTAGTAATAGTCGAAATAAATTAGAAAATCAATTACATACAGAAAACTAAGGACAAAATTGGATCTGGTGTTATATTCTTTAAAACTGAGGGCCAGCCTTTCTTTTTCATGAAAATGCAGATTATACTCTCGTATGTTAACAGTAATTAGTCGGGGGGGGGGGGGGGGGTAAATTAAGGAGACAGATGGCAAAACAAGAGGGGAAGTAAAAATATCCCAGCTTGCTTTGTCACATCACCCCTTCATTGGATTGACGAGATAGATATTGCAAATAGCAAACTGGGCAATTCAGTGACCACAAGTGACCCTAGAAATTGGGCTTAACAATCTACACAGAAAAATATTACATATGAAATCTTAACAAAACTACAGTACATATGTTTTTCTCAAATTTATACTTACATGAATTAGCCATATGAAAATCCTCATACAAAATATTTACATACAGTGCATTGTACAATGTCACTAAAGATCCACAAATTTTACTTTTAACAAAAATTATGCATCTTCATCATAAGTGATGTCCTTTTTGGGTAAGTGAAGATTACATTTAAAGATACATATCATTTTATACAAGTCCTGTCTTGCTTACAATAATAAATCCTCATGGGTTGCAATAGATAAAAATTTCACTTGCTCAATGTTTACTGTTTTTCACAAGCACTTTCACACTTTTAATGAGCTTTTTCAAATTTTCTCACCAAGTTGTCCAAGCCTTCAACAGGTCCAAGTGGCAGTTAGTAAGCAAATGCACTGCTATCAGTTCCCTTGGAGGTGGTTCTCCACTGCCACAGTACATGAATGAATCAAACAAAATATCGTACTTTAGTACATTTACTTTTACTTCTAAGTAAGTCAAAAAATTGTTTAACACTAATGGCAAATGATAGTCATTACATCATAAATAAATACATTACATAGTTCTCATAACGTTACAATATTAGCACTAAAATTGATGTAGTACAATACACCTATTTTACTAGAATAGGTAGAGATAACATAACAGTTATCGGTGTTTACAGGCCACCTGCAGCAAATACAGATACCTTTTTTGTAAATCTTTCTGACTTGCTTGTATATATAGACACAACATTTTCTGGGCCAAATGGTCACGTAAATATTATAGTTACAGGGGATATAAATATAGATTTATTAACAAATGATGTCAGCACCAAAAAGTTACATCGTCTGTGTGGTGAATTTAACCTGACCCCACTCATTCGGGAACCCACTAGAGAAATTGGCAATAGTAAAACATGTCTTGACAGCATAATAACAAACATGACCCACCTATCCCACAGTGCAGTACAGCTTAAATTGGAGCTCCATGAGCCCCCCACTGTCACCACAAAGCAACAGTTTGTAACTAAAAGAATAATGTATAATGACAACATAAATAGACTAAACTGCATGCTAGCACAAATAAAATGGTTTGAAAATAATAGCTTTTCATATGATACCTTTGCTGCTGACTTCTATTACTGCTTTGATACCACATGCCCAGTTGTAATCACAGAAATGAAACAAACAAAAAATATAAACAAAAATATTTGGGTAAATAGTAATATCACTGAAGCGAGGGAAAAATTGAAACTACTCCACAGTGCAATGCTGAATAATAGAGAGATTCCTGAGGTAAAGGAAGCCTTCAAAATATATCAAGCACACTATAAGGACTTACTCTCACAGACCAGGAGCAACTATGTTGCAAATAAGCTTCAAAACTCACACAACGTAACTGCTGCCATCTGAGCAGTCATAAACAGTTTTAGAACCTGCAATGACAAATCCTGTATGGACTTTACTATTAACCACAATGGTATGCTCATAAAAGACCAACTGGAAATTGCAAATATTTTTAATGAATATTTTTCTTCCGTAGGGGAAGCCATAAATGAAAACATAAAAACATGCACTACAGTTTTAAAGGTAATACATGTGACCATAGTATATATCTAGCCCCCACAAACTGTGCAGAAATAATGGGCATCATTAGCTCTCTAAAACCCTCTAATTCAGCTGGGCATGATGGCCTAAATACTAATGTTTTAAAAGCCTGTAGCCAAAATGTCTCTGTACCTCTGTCTGCAGCAGTCAACAATATAATAGAATCAGGCACCTTTCCAGACAGACTCAAAATAGCACAGGTAACACCCATTTTTAAGAAAGGTGACAACAACAAAATAGAAAACTACGGACCAGTCTCAATCCTTCCTGTCTTTTCCAAAATAGTTGAGAAAGTTATATACAACAGGATTATAACTTTCTTAACAAACACAACCTGATGTTCGAAAATCAAAATGGATTCCTAAAAGGTAAATTAACTAGCACTGCAGCTGCTCAACTAATTGAAGAGGTGATAGGGGGTATCGAAAGCAAGGAACATGTGGCAGGTGTATACCTAGACCTGGAAAAAGCATTTGATTGTGTGAATGTGCATCCTATTAGACAAGCTATGGAAAATGGGCATTAGAGGCACTGCTTATGACCTAATAAAGTGTTATATGAGCAATAGAAAACAGTTTGTTCTACTTAAAACGGAAAGTGGTGTCTACAAATCAGAGATCACGTGCATAAAATATGGTGTGCCCCAGGGCTCGGTGTTGGGCCCCCTTCTGTTATTGATCTATGTAAATGATATTAAATACTGTACTATAAATTCCAAACTTGTTCCGTATGCCGATGACACGTCCATTGTATGTAAAAAGGAATCATGTAATGAACTAGAGGCTGAGTGCAATAATGTGACAAAAGAAATTGTTCAGTTTTTTAATGAAAGCCACTTAAATGTAAGCACCAGTAAAACATGTTTGATGGAGTTTCACAAAAGTAGTTTGAATAATGAAATTAAATTATACATGGGCAACGAATTGGTAAAGAAAGAGTCTAGTGTAAAATTCCTTGGCATAACAATCCAAAGCAACCTGAAATGGGACACACATATTGACTCCCTAGCAACTAAGACTGCATACCATGCTCTTTTCTCCTCTCACTTGAACTATGGTATTGAAATTTGGGGGGCAACAACCAAAGCTAATCTAGATAAGCTACTCATTCTTCAAAAAAGGGGTGTGAGGATAATCTGTGGAGCAAAATATAGGGAATCTTGTCGCAACTTATTTCCAAAAACAGAGATGTTAACTGTTATAAACACATACATTCTAAAAACCATATTGCTTGTGAAAAGACTGCACCCAAACACTTATTCAGATTTCCACCTGTACAATACTAGAAATAAAGAAAGATTTTGCATTGGCAGCCAGAGAACAGCACTTTACGAAAGGGGGCCTCAGTACGCAGGTATAAAATTAGCTAATGCACTGCCTAGTGCAGTCATGGCTCTTCCTACAATTAAACTGAAACATCAACTTAAGAAATTTTTAGCAAAACACCCTTTCTACTCATTAGAGGAGTACCATACTTATATGAAGAACAACAAATGCTTTGTGACATTATGTGAATAGAAATCAGTAAACATCTTATAGTAATTTTGTTGTAAATTAATGACGTATTCAGAAGAATGTGTCTTGTGTATTGTACAAATAACTTTAATCATTACTGTTTCTTTGTACATGTGCAGTGTACCATTCGATGTTGAATAAAGCTATTATTATTATTATTATTATTATTATTATTATTACTATTACTATTACTATTACTACACCTTTTGTATTAGTAAAAATTTAAAATCAAATACACATTACACTACAAAACATTACTTGAAGTCATAACTGCCTGAAACTTGAAAGATTTGGGTCTCTTTCCAATTTGTAACATAGCAAAAACTCAAGTTGTGCAGTAGCATAGATTTACTAATCACTGTGTTAAGGAAAAAGAATAGAGTCACCATCACATAACTTCATTACTATTCTAATCAAGATTAAGGGGATGGAAGTTGTACCAAATATTGCCCCACTTCTCTGCTCAATTCTGAGCACTACTCTCATCCAGCCAGAAAAATTAAATCCTCACAAAATGATACCAAATAGTTGACCTGACACAATATTCACATCATCCTAGCACCACAGTTATCAGTTGATTGGCAAACTTACTTTTTTTCATCCCAGTATTACCACTTTAAGCTCATAATTCCACAGAACACAAATAGAAGTTTCCAGATAACATATAGATCTGATAATGCAACATTATATGACTTGTAAATATTGCTCTTTCTGTTGATCTCTCATTGCAGCTACAGTGCCATGAACTGCACAATATAAACAGTACCCGATGTTGCGTAGTTCACCAATAGATCATCAATATAGTTACACCACATATGTTTGTGTACTATTATTTTTTCCATTACTCAGTCATATCTGTCAGCTCCATTATTTTACTTCCATTTCGTACCTAGTTAGCTAGTGAACTCCATTCTCAAAAAATATCTCTACTGCAGAGACAGGCTCTCTAACCATTAAGACCCTAACATTATTTGTTGTTTTATTAATTCATTATTGCTTCATTATCTAATAAATAAACACCTGCTCTGCTTATCTAATGCACAATTGATTCTACTGAAAAACACTCCACTCTACAGATCCTTATGCTAAGGCAAACTTAACTTTCATTACCGATCAGACAAAATTATCACTTAGAAAAACTATTATTTACATGAAAAACTATTATTTACGTGAAAAGCTATTATTTATGTGACATTCTAGCTGGAAGAGTGATACGCATACACCAGGCAACTATGTCTAAAGTTGGAATTCCGTAATGTTAGAAAAGGCTGTACCATGACACACTTCTATGGGTAGATAGTTATCTCAGTATATTGACTGCACTGAACACTAACATTTCTACTATACCACAGTTAATATTAAGACCAAGTATTCAAGAGGGTTTTTACTGCATATTGCCTCTGCTGCTGCACCAATGAGCTGAGTACTTCAGATGTTAATTATTCTCCACATATGCTGACACCTTTTATTTTCAGTTTAGCTTACCACATTGTTTGACTGAAATTCTTTAACCATGGTACCAATTTACTTTCTTCCATCCTCTTACGATCCCATTACTTATAACTAACACAACATAATATGTATAAACAACACTGGAGAAACTTTTTCTAACATATCCCAATACTAAAGTGTCCTACTGCACATAATCATCTGAAAGTCAAAGAGAGCTTAATTCTGATTCATTTACAAACTACAGATAGGATATGAGAAGAGCTTGACTGCCTCAGGAAACATGAAAATTGAGACAGACAGCTGGGGTAAGGATTATCGCCACATAATGAATCCAACACTGAATGTTGAACCCCCTACTTGCTTGTAGGTCTTACTTCTGGTTCAATGCACACTCCTAACAAAATCAATACTACCCAAGCTCAGAAACGTTTCAAACTGTTGTGGATCAATATTCAAACTTCTAATTGGTGATATATAGGGATTCAGGCCAGTAATATTCTTTAACCCAAAAATCCTATTAGTTTTTGTGTAAGCCAATTCATAAGAGTTGCCATGGGCAATGCATACCACTCTGAAAGGACCATGATACACATGCAAAAACTTCTTAATCTCATCATTTACTTTGCTAGATTTTTCTTTGGATTTGACAAGGACAAGGTCACCTACTCTGAAACTAGTCTGAATCATTCCTTTGTCATGCTTTCTCTTCCTTCCTGCTGTTTTCTTTTTCATCATTTCTAAAGCCAATCTGATTTTTTCATCTTATGCTGCTTCACTTATCTGAAGGAAATCCACTTCTTCTCAGATGATGTTACCAGGTCTTTCTTTGAACATAAGCACACATGGGGCATATCCTGTCAATTCGTTCCACAAGTTGTTGATAATGTTCTCAAAATGTTGAATATGACCACCCAAGCAGTGTGTTTCTTACTCGATAAGTCTTGCACAGTCTATTGATCTCCTTCATAACCTGTGAAATTGTGGGTGAGGATATAGTTGGTCGTGGCGACTAGGAAGGAGGTCGTTTGTTTGGAATCCATCGGGTGTTGGGAAAGGTAGTGTTCAATAGCAGTAAGGTCATGGGCATTTGGAATGTTAGTGTACTGGGAGGTGACATCAGTAGTGTCATGCAGGGCACCGTGTGGTAAAGGGACAGGAACTGTGGAGAGTCGGTGGAGGAAATGGTTGATATCTTTTACAGAGGAGGGTAGGTTCTGGGTAATAGGTTGAAGGTGTTGGTCTCCAAGAGCAGAGATTCTCTCAGTGGGGGCACAGTAACCGGTCACAGTGGGGTGTCCTGGGTGGTTAGGTTTATGGACTTTGGGAAGCATGTAGAAGGTAGGAGTGTGGAAGAGGTACGAGTGAGTAGAAAGATGGACTCCAGGGAGAGGTTCTGGGATGGGCCGAGGGATTTGAGTAGTGACTGAAGATCTTGCTGGATTACTGGAATGGGGTCACTGTGGCAAGGTTTGTAGGTAGAAGTATCTGACAGCTGGCAGAGTCCTTATGCCAGGTAATCATTGTGGTTCAGAACACCAGTGGTGGAGCCTTGGCCACATGCAGGATTATAAGGTCAGGATCAGTCTTTAGATGGTGGACTGTGGTTCTTTCTGCAGATGTGAGGTTAGTCAGCATGTTGAGGGTTTTGGGGAATGATGATGAGGCAAGGTTTTAGGTTAAGAAACTCTGGAAAGTTAACGGGGTGGTTTGGGAGCAGTGGGGGTGGATCATGGTTGGATGGAGGAGTGAACTGAGTTAGGCAAGGTTCAATATTGGTCTTTGGTTGAGTCTGATTGGTAGGGTTGGTGGTTTTGGGGAATGATGATGAGGCAAGGTTTTAGGTTAAGAAACTCTGGAAAGTTAACGGGGTGGTCTGGGAGCAGTGGGAGTGGATCATGGTAGGATGTAGGAGTGAACTGAGTTAGGCAAGGTTCAATATTGGTCTTTGGTTGAGTCTGATTGGTAGGGTTGGTGGCGAAAACGTTTTTTCACTGTAGGGACTGGGAGAAGGAGAGAAGGTGTTTAACAGGTCCGGCATGATTGAATTTGGGAGTGGGGCAAAAGATGAGGCCTTTGAAAAAGACTGATATTTCTGGGACTAAGGCTTCTGGGGGGGACGCTGTGTGGTGGTGGGTGGGAGTTTTGGAGGGGGTAAGTGTAGTAGGTCTGCAAGACACGGTTTGTCAGCTATGAGGGGATGTGGGGGAGGTTTGGAGGTTATTGTACAGGTGGTGGACAGTGGCACTACGAGGTGGGAGTAAGATAGAGAGTTTTTTGAGGTGGTGTCATGCATGTTGCTCATGTTTCTGTAGGGCAAGATAGGTGAAAGACCTGTCCCTTATATCCTCCCACCACCATCTACTCCAGTCCAATCACTAATGTCACCTATCCCATCAAAGGCAGGGCTACCTATGAAACCAGTCTTGTGGTCTACATGCTAAGCTGCAACCACTGTGCTGCATTCCATGTAGGCATGACAACCAACAAGCTGTCTGCCCGCATGAATGGCCATCGACAAACTGTGGCCAAAAACAAGTGGACCACGCTGTCGCTGAACATGCTGTCAAACGTGATATCCCTCATCTCATTGACTGCTTCACAGCCTGTGCCATATAGATTCTTCCCACCAACACCAGCATTTCGGAATTGCACAGATGGGAACTTACCCTGCAATACATCCTATGTTCGCGTAACCCTCCTGGCCTCAACCTTCGTTTGTCGCTGTCCTCACCCATCCAGCCCCTTCCCTGCTCCCATTCCACCACTACACAGCTGTCTTTCCACCACCACACCCAGTCCTTTTATTATCATTATTTTATTTCTCACCTTTTCCGCTACTTCCCTTCGCCCCCTCCCCACCTCTCCTGTGCCCGTTGCCCAACCTGCAGCACATCAGTGTCTGCCATGCTCACCATACTATCCCCCCTCCTCCCCACCCCAGCCCCCTCCTTTCCCCCAACCAGTCACCACTCCCATCATGCACTGGTGCTGCCGCTCACAGTATGGTTTCAGTTGCCTGAGACTGCAGTCGTGTGTTTGCATGTGTGTATCTATTGTTGACAAAGGCCATTGGCTGCAAGCTTTAAATGTGAACATCTTTTTGTTGTGCCTATCTGCGACTCTGATCTCGTTCAGATTCATCAATGACATCTTTGCTGTCTGCACACATGGCACACAAGCTTCTTAACTTCCTTCAGGAGATTAGTATGTTATTTCTTGATAGACAGGAATGGTTTGTATGTTTGCTGTATAATTTAAGTTCATAAGTAGTAGTCTGCAGATGTTTATTGTTGCTGTTAACCATGCAGTAACCAATAGTGAGAGGATGTACTTCAAATTGAAAATATATAGTTTAGAAAATCCATATAATGTAGTAAAATGTGTGTTCGAAAAATTTCCTAAGTGATCAGTTCATACAAGAAGCCATACGCCTCATCTAATTAAAAATGAAGTTCATATATCTAAAAACATAGATGCTGTATCTTACCAAACGAAAGCGTTGGTATGTTGATAGAGACAATAAAACACACACACACACACACACACACACACACACACACACAAATTGTGTGTTTTTTATTGTCTCTATCAACATACCAACGCTTTCATTTGGTAAGTTACAGTATCTTTGTTTTTAGATATATTTTTCCCACGTGGAATGTTTCCCTCTATTATATTCATAAAAATGAAGTTCAATGGACAGCAGTGTTTGTAGCAGAGATGGCTCATGCTTTTGGTAATAGAGGCTCTGAATGTGTGAATAATGTGGACAGACCATCGAGTGACGGCATCTCCAATCAGTTTTTAATTCCCTTCAGTTATGTTTGAGTGTGTGTTTCTGGCAGTTCCGTGTAATGTACACTCAGTTAATGAAAAGAAATACTGTCAAGAAAACATCTTCAGCTGGGAAGCAGCTTGTCAGAAACTGAAAATAAGGGCTCATGTTTCATGCTGTTCTTTCATCTAATCATTTGTGAACATCTCAGTAGGTAGTAACACATACGTTACTATATTCAAGTGCAACCTAGCGAGACATTTACAAACTTAGCCATTCCATGCCTACAGTGGATGGAATTTCCAATACCAGAAACAAAAAAAGTATCTTTAACATTCTCAAACATTAATATTAAATATTAATAATATATCAAGGCATTCATAATGAACTTTCACTCTGCGGTGAAGTGTACGCTGACTTGAAACTTCCTGGCAGTTTAAAACTGTGTGCCATAATGAGACTTTAACCTGGGACTGGAACCTTTGTCTTTCCCAGGCAAGTACTCTACTGGTTGATCTATCCAAGCTCAATTCACAATCTGCCATCATAGCTTTACTTCAGTACTTCAATAGTACCTCACCTGCTACCTTCTGAACTTTATAGTTATCCTATATATCTTGTGGGACTGGTATTCCTCAAAGAATGGATATTGTGGAAACACAGCTTAGCCACTGCCTAGACAAAAGAAGGAGATGTGATACAGGCAAAACAAAGCTGTGGGGGCAGGTTATGAGTCATGCTTGGATATCTCAGTTGGTAGGCCACTTGCCCAAGAAAGGCAAAGGTTCCAGGTTCAGATACCAGTCTGGCATATCATTTTAATTTGCCAGGCAGTTTGAGTATCAAAACAGAAATAGAGATATATGGAAACAGGATTTCAAGAGTGAAGTTGATTTCCCTTCATTGTAAGTACCAGAATGTAAAAATAACATGGATGTTGGTATGATTCCCTTAATTTCATATAGTTGAGTCTTCTTGAAGCCTACAGGAACAATACTCCGTAGAAGTAGCATCTTCAAACCCCTGCTACCTGTTTGAAAAGCGTCACTCCACATCAACAGTTCTAAAATGGCTGACCCTCACTATTTGAATCCATGTGGAAAATATTAAGAATATGTCATGACAATTTAAATTCTGCAATATATTACTGAAATATTTATGTTTTGTGATCGCCCTGCCTCAGAACCTTTAACTGCATCCCATCACAGGAGCCTTAGCAGATAGATTGATCCCACTGGATGTGTATAGCATGTACCTCATGTTTGACTGATCAATAAAATATATATTTTAATGTGGTACAGAAAACTATAAATACTTCTGATTTCTTCGTGTATGCAAAATCATCTGTGCCCATAAAGAAGCACTAGTTATCATTTTCTTCAGTAGAGTTTGTGATATTTAAAGTTGAGAAACATTATTAACAATGTTTTAGTGACTTTTTGAAATTGGAAATGAGGGTAAATACACTTTCTTTTATGACAGTAAGAGTTGACACTTATGCATCAATCAAAAGAAGTAATTTACATGCAGATAATGCATCACTCACAGTTCTTGCAACACTTGTATGGTAGGCTGCTCCAGCACACTATACAAATTACCTTTTGTTCTGAAACTTCCTGGTAGACTAAAACTGTGTGCCGGACCGAGCTTCAAACTCAGGGCCTTTGCCTTTCGCGGGCAAGTGCTCTACCAACTGAGCTACCCAAGCACGACTCACAACCTGTCCTCACAGCTTTAATACCACCAGTACCTCATCTCCACACTCCACTACAGAGTGAAAACCTCATTCTGGAAACATCCCCCAGGCTGTGGCTAAGCCATGTCTCCGCTATATCCTTTCTTCCAGGAGTGCTAGTTCTGCAAGGTTCGCAGAAGAGCTTCTGTGAAGTTTGGAAGGTAGGAGCCACCATGTCTTTATTTATTTGTTTAACTAGTCTTTTCCACATGGCTTCATGCACATATGAATTCATCACATATATTGAAAACACTTCTTCCTCCCCCTGTCTGTCCCTCCTTTTCCTCCCTCTGTCTGTTTACATCATCTTCCCACCTCTATCTGCCTATCCCCATTCTCTCTGTCTCTTCATCTACTCCTCCCCCTCTTTGTGTCCATTTCCTCCACCCCCTGCCTCCCACCATATTTTCCTTCCACTTCTTCCTGACCATGTCCTCCTCCCCTCCTGTTTCCGTCTCTGCCTATCCCCTCTTTCTTTCCCACTCACCTACGACACCTTTACATCTTCCACCTGCCTCATGCATCTCCTCCTTCTACACTCTATATATCCATTTCCTCCTCCCCCTTGCTCTATCCATTCCCTCATCTATCAATCTAAACTTGTCTCCAGCCATGCTAATTGCCACATGTACCACCTGCAATACATTTCAATAAAGAAAGCCAATACTACTCCCACAACACACCTGCCATGAAGGGCAGGTTACATGTCATGGGCCAGAAAAACATTTCGTGCCCCTGACGTATAGGTCGCCATGCAAATCAGGTTGATTTTGCAGGCCAATACATTTCCCACATATCTTTCCTGTCATGCAGGGGAGCTTCAAGCAAGGGGCTGGAAAAAACATGTTTTTGCTCGTATCTCCATTCCTATTTGAGCTAGGAGATTATAAACACCACAGTGCTCATACACATGAGGCCTGCTGTTTCTTTCCCAAATTTGGTTGAAATTGATCCAGGGGTTTGGGAGGAGTCCCAGACATACATTCATACTCTCTGCTTTATATACATAACGGATATGTAGTAGGACATCTCCAGATTGTTATAAAGTACAATCCCAGAATGTGTTGGCCTGTTTTAACAACTTGGGACGATATAATTCATGCTGTGGCATTTAGAGATGCATTGGTCTGCGACATCTGACTTTGTTGGTTTTTCTTTATCTGTATGACACTTGTGGTGTGATGCTATTCTGTTTCATTCAGTTAGTCTGAACTATGTACATATTTCCACATGGGATGCGGCTGACTGCTGGTTCCTGGAGTCCTAGGTCATCCTTAACAGACCTCGTGTGTGAAATACACACTTGACGTTTTACTTCCGAAGTACTCTTTCAATTTTTCCTGATGTGTTACCAATGTAAAGCATGGATGTGACTGCTACAGGCTTCTCTCCTTTTTCTGGAAGCTGCGGGCTAGACTTCTGGAAAACTTTGTAGCTGCAGAAATTCCACTGCTAAACTTTCTTGGTCTTGGATTTCACTAGCCCTATTAATTAGTATACTGAGGGTGACATAATGAGGGAGCTGACAACTGGAGACGTGCTATATAAATCTGTATGCATTGGTTTACAATTTCCAGTAATCACTATTCCCAAGTGTGGCATTCATCTTCACTTGTCTAGCAAGTCCAGGAACACAAATTGGTTCTTTCTTGTTGTCACGAACCCGCTCTACTGTGCAGGAAAAGTTATCTCCATAAGGACACCGTTACGGTGTGGCTAATGGCTGTATAGTACTTTAGTAGAGCTGGCCATGATGTCTCCTTTGTTGATGCTGCTGAGTCTGTGTTGTCCATGTGGCTTCTCGTTGTCTAGGCGATGATTCCTTTGCTGCTCTGGGTCCAAGAAAAGGTGCGGGTTTTTTAATTATTACTGGACTATCGAAAAATGACGCAGTATTCCACGGTTTTTTTGTATCAAAAACACATTTATTGCCAAAACTATATACACAACTACACTCAACCGCGGCCAACACTCAAGTGGCCGAAAACCCGTTGTAGACCAAAGATCACGGTCATAAGCTACAAAGAACATACAATTCCAATATCGATTATTGATCGCAACACCAATATCGATTATTGATCGCAACACCTAACTTAGTATTATCTTAAGCAAAAGCTTTTTTAACATGACTTTAGTGTATAATAGAATAAAATGTCGTCTATTTGTCAGTTCCATTACAATAGCCCTCCAATAAGTATGAAAATGCGAACAAAATTCTGACACCAGAATAATGGAACTGCCAAGAATATGTTTTTAAATAAATTAAAAATTTTTAATAGGACTGTTTCCTTTGAATTATGCTAACACTGAAATTGTTATACTCAGTAAAGGAAAACATACAATTTTTAACCTTAGAGTAAATGAAATACGAAAGAAGATTCACAATTTTCACTTAGAAGAGTCCATAATGTTGTAGCACTTCACATGAAACCGTTGAAAGACTGTAACTTTTAACTGCAGGCTTGTTTTATTTTCTTTTGTTGCCCACTTTTCACACTACTCACAGTCTGTCCCACATTGTCCATCTGCACATAGATGGCATGCGTTGAAAGGTCTGATTTCTGCTTGTCCTGCAGTGCATCTGTTTCCAAAGCTTAGCTGTTTGTATCGCTTCATTGACTATAATGCCATGTTATCTAAAAATCACATACAGAGATCACCTTTTGGTTACATAATGTTTATATGTAAGTACATGGTTAGGATACATAGTTAACCTTCTGGTAATGTTTATCTAGTGGGAGAAGTTTACAGTATCTGTCTGAGTAATACTACACAGATATGAACTGGTCAAAAAAAGATTCTTTAAATACTAATAAATTCAATAAACATGTAGTACAAATGCATTAACATATTGGGTGTAAAATATCTTATCACAGAGACATTACTCCAAGGATAAAAAAATTCAATTGTTTTCAAAAGTAAAGTTACAGGCAGTTTGTTACGAGGGTTCATATTCACAGTAAAAGTGCAAAGGTAGAATCATGGATGAAAGTTTTGGAATCGTATGTATTTATCAAAATTAAAAAATATTACTGCCTTTGCATTTGCAGTGGTTGAGAGAGAAATATACAGTAATTCATGTGGTTTACTGAAAATGATTGTTTCCTTGTAGAGTTGGACATTTCAAGCACTTCAGTGTGTAGTAATTAGGACTCTGCCTTTAAGAGTAAAAAATTTAAAAAACTTAATTGTTGCAAGACAGATTTAGTGCTGATTAGTGGCTTGCATTTTAAATGACGTCTCAACAAGTGTGGTGTGAGAGTTACACAAACTAAAATTACACAAATTATTAAACATCAATCAAATTGCATAAACATACAGAAATATCAAAAACTAACATGGTTAGCACATTACACAGAAAATTCATTGCAAACACTTCATACAGCGAATATATATTAAACAAATAATAAACATTTTCAAGGGCACAAAACTGTATCAAAATCAGACAATTTTTTATATACAAAATTTCTAGTGAAAAACTTTTGTTTGAGTCACCTTTTAACTTTCTCAGACTAGTCTTATCCCTTTTGTTTATACAATTTCAACGAAACAATATTCCTTAGCCCGAGAACTTTGCTGGATTTAGGATACACCAACCGGTATGCATTTGGGTGTGGATGCTCTACAATCTCGAATGGACCCACGTATATATCAAAGAATTTCTTTATTTCAGAAGTTAGAATTTTTGATTTCTCATGTGATTTTACTAAAACATACCGTATTTACTCGAATCTAAGCCGCACTTTTCTTCCGGTTTTCGTAATCCAAAAAGCCGCCTGTGGCTTAGAATCGAGTGCAAAGCAAGTGGAAGTTCTGAAAAATGTTGGTAGGTGCCGCCACAACTAACTTCTGCCGTCAAATATATGTAGCGCTACACAGGCATGCTTCGTAGGCACAAAGATAAATACTGGCGCCAAAACCTCCTCGTCAGTAAATAAATTTAAAAAAAAAGGTAGAAGACGAGCTTTTTTCCCTCCGCCCCGAGTTACGACCACTGCATTTTCATACATTATCCAACGAAGTAAATACAAATTCCGTATTGTTCATCTTTGAATGTAGCAGAATTTCAATGTACTACGAAAATCCGATATGCAAGACTGTTTGGGATGTTTGTCAATATGGCCAACTCTACTTTCTGAATTTTTTCCTACCCGTGAGAAGAGATGGTTGCTAATAGGAACCTGATGAAATGTGAATCACATGCAGTATTCTCTTCACCATAAGAATAATACGAATATAAACATTTTTCCATGTATTGTTTCGTGTTTGCTGCTATATCATTTAAATCCTGCCTGCCTAATAAACTACAAAACTAGAGTGAGATAACAGCAAACGCGGAAGAATATACGTATCGTGTCATGTTTATATTCGTATTATTCTTATGCCTCCTAATAGTGATACAGTCAGAAATGAAGCACGACAACTGACTAGATTTTTAATTCTAAGATGACTAATTTCTGTGCAGAAGTTGATGTGCTAAAGAACCGGCCGCAAAGATTTTCAAACGGAGAAACATTTTCGCCTAACTCTCGTTCAGAACATGTTCTATCATACGCAGTCTATTATTTGGTTCTTGTTGATCATTATCAAAGAAAGCAGCAGTGTAAGTAACAACAAATAGCAGTCTCTTGCCATTGTTTCGCTAGTGAGACGATTACTCTCTCTTTTTTTTTAATTGTAAGCGGCAGTAGCGCGCACAAAAGCAAGCTATTCCGCGAGCGGCGACAGGCCGTAAACACGCACTATCAGAATGCGACAAACAATGCGTGACACAGTACAGTAATGCATTTTCAGCTTAGAGTGACACAAACACCTATAACAAAGAAAACAGCACTTATCAGATTAAAGCAAAATAAGCAATCGATTCAAACCAGACAGAGCACGCGAAAAAGGAAGGGTACCCGTATAAATACGGACGGAGTGCCTGACGCATAGCAATGGCTACCTGGTAAAGCTTAACTGCTAAGCTTACGACTCGAACCAAAATACTGTAGCTGTATCGTCATTCATTCGACCTAAATTGTGTCTCATTATTACAATGGACCAACTTTGTTTCGATTTGGAGGTGCGGCCTAAAACTTTACTCTCCCCTTGAATTTCGAGTCTCAAATTTCCGGTGCGGCTTAGATTCGGGAATTTTTTGTTTTCCTTATTTCGAGTCTCATTTTTCCGCTGCGGCTTAGATTCGAGTAAATACGGTAATCTCCTACTTTAAACTTGGATGCTTTGATCTTGCCATCATGTCATCTTTTTCTAATTTCCCCCTGTTTTATCATTGTTTCTTTGACTATGGCTTCACGTTCATGCATAGACATCATTGTGCATGGTGGAAATTCTACGAGTTCAGTGATAACGTTGTCTGGTTTTAGATGAAACATAATTTCATAAGGTGAAAATCCTGTGGAAGTGTGCTGCAAGCTGTTCATAACATCTTCAAAGTCTCGTACATGGTCGTACCACGTAGGATGTTTATGACTGCAATATGTACGACGTAAGCGACCAATCTCGCGCATATACCTCTCAGCTGGGTTTGACGATGGATTATATACAGATATTTGAACATGTTTGATTCCTGATTTATCAACAAAGGCGTTCCAAACTTTTGACAAAAACTGAGAACCATTATCCGACAAGATTGCTTTTGGTTTCCCAACATTTAAGAAATAGTCTTTTTCAACTTTTGTAACTATCTCTTTACCTGTGGCTTTTCTGACAGGATACAGCTTGATTAATTTAGAAAATACATCCACCATGAAAAAAATGTAGCAGTGGCCACTCCTACTCCTTGGAAGAGGCCCATAGAAATCAACAGCGACTAAGTCTAGAGGTTGTGCAGGAATAATGTTTTGCATTTCACCTTGACATTTTCTGTTACTTACTTTGACTCGTTGGCACTTATCACAAGTTGGCAATTCTTTTCTAACTTTCTTGGCCATATTGTAGAAGTATATGTTTTCTTGTAATTTCTGCATACACTTCTGTATGCCACAATGACCATAGCTCTCATGAGTATATCTAATTAACCTCTCAGCTTCCTCCTCAGGCCAGCATAGTTTCCAATTGTCCGAGTCTTCGTCAGTTCTCCTAAACAGAGTACCTTTAAACACCTTATAGTACTTATCTAATTTTTCATAGTTCTTTTTCCCTAAACAGCTCTTTACTAATTTCCAATTTGCATCACGGTTCTGGTTCCTCCTGATTTTATCACACAATGATCTAACAACTTTTTCATCTGTGACCAGTTCATTTTTTACAGACTGAATTTTGTTACTCAGACTAGATTTTACTTCTCCCACTTTAGATTCTACCGCCAAAATCTTTGTTTCTGCCTTGCTAAGTTTCTTGTCTATCTTTGATATATCGTTGCGAAGTTCATTACCCCAAAGTAAGACATTATCAAATTTTTTGTTCATAGCTCCCTCTAGACGCGACACTTTTTGATTTATAACACAAAAACTGTCCGAGACCGTCTGATTCATGCTTTGCAATTGTTCTTCATTAGCTTGTAAGCGGGCTGCAACAGTCTGATTTAAAGCTAACGATTGTTCCATCATTTGTAACAGTGATTTAATGTCCGACGACTCACGTTCTGATGAATTAAGACTTTGATCCGCTTCTTTGACTGTCTCTTCTTCCGTTTTTATCGGCATGTCTACGTCCGCAAAGACTAACAAATTTTCACAATCCTGCTTGGATTCAGCACCACTTTCCTCTTTCACAATGGTCATTTTCCTGAAATTTCACACACAAAATAATAAAAGGAATAAACAGCACTACACAAATGTACTTATCTTTTCAGTCTGGGTCCTCACACGTGTGGTCAGTCCACTTTACTGCTTCGTTTCGTCTCCCTTGACTTCCATGTATAGCACTTCTTCGTACCACGTGGTCATTAGACTTCTGCACAACAGATTTCGTCAATCCAGTACATATAAATGTCTTAATCCCGGCAAAGAGCCCCCAGTTGTCACGAACCCACTCTACTGTGCAGGAAAAGTTATCTCCATAAGGACACTGTTACGGTGTGGCTAATGGATGTATAGTACTTTAGTAGAGCTGGCCATGATGTCTCCTTTGTTGATGCTGCTGAGTCTGCGTTGTCCATGTGGCTTCTCGTTGTCTAGGCGATGATTCCTTTGCTGCTCTGGGTCCAAGAAAAGGTGTGGGTTTTTTAATTATTACTGGACTATCGAAAAATGACGCAGTATTCCACGGTTTCTTTGTATCAAAAACACATTTATTGCCAAAACTATATACACAACTACACTCAACCGCGGCCAACACTCAAGTGGCCGAAAACCCATTGTAGACCAAAGATCACGGTCATAAGCTACAAAGAACATACAATTCCAATATCGATTATTGATCGCAACACCTAACTTAGTATTATCTTAAGCAAAAGCTTTTTTAACACGACTATAGTGTATAATAAAATAAAATGACGTCTATTTGTCAGTTCCATTACATTGTCTCTCCATCATGGACCTTATGTTTTGGTGCATTGAGTTCAGATACATGCAAAATGTCTTGTAATTTCTGTCCTCAGTCTGACCAGATTACAAACATATAATTTATGTATCAGAACTAACATGAGGATTTGTGGACTGCTGAATCAAAGCCTTCCTTTTTAAATGCCTTCATAAATAGGTGAGCTACCATTGGTGACAGCAGGCAGCCATTTTCCACTCTGCCAGTAATAGTAATTTCCATCAGTCAGGATATAGGTTGACATGAGAATGAATTTAGAGTTTCATTGGGGGATTGCCTGAACTTTACTTCTGTAAGGTTGAGGGAGTCTCTTAGAGATAAGCTAGTTGTGAAGAAAACCACCTCAAAGCTCCCTTGATCCAATCAGAAGTTTTGAAGCTGCTGGACAAAATGCACTGAATTCCATATGTTGTCTGGTGTTTGCCAGCAAATGGGTTGTGCTAACTCCTACAGTGGTGCTTTGATGTGCTTTCAGTGAGACAGAGTGGAGTCCCTTCTTTATGGAGTTTAGGCTATCCTTAAAGTCTAGGAGGTGAAGCCACTGGTGGCAAAAGTCATTTTACTGCCTACAACACACTCTCTGTTGAAGCAGGCAGCTCAGTTCAATAAACGTGTTCTCAGCGTGAAGTGTTAGTTCTTATTGATGAATCTGCTCTTGTAATCGGTACTTGATTCTGAAGATGGCTGGTAATCGATCCCAGTATGTCTGTCAACTTTTCAACCATTTGTTGTCATCCTGCGAACAATGTTGCATTGGGACATTACTTTTAACACCAGTCTTGTCTGAAATACTCTTCCATGATCCATGGTCAAGAGTTTGATCAGCAATGGCTATTTTATTTCCATTTCAAACTAATGGTGCTCAGGATGATTACATTAAACACTTAGTCACTAGAACTGAAGAAGCAAGACAGGTGTCATGCATGTGAATCGTAGTAGCCAGGATGAGGACTGTGAACATTATAACACCAAACACCATCATGTAAACTACAACCTAGGTGGAGTAGTACGTATTTTTACACCTGTGGAGAAAGTCGAATTATCAAAAAAATTATTTATCACTACTTTGACCTGTACTGAATACTGTATCACTTGTCAGATATCACCTATGATGTTGAGGATTATGGTCCTACATCAAGGAGACAAAAGTGCAAAGAAGTCATGCATGTCCTTCATGTGAATCTCTATCATAGTCTTGGGGTGCATACTGATGGTCTTCAGATATAAAGAATGTGAAAACCTGCTTGTTAGTGATGGTGTCTCAGTAGGACTACTTTATTTGAACGTTGCAGTGACACCCCCATCTAAAGCACTACTGACTAGATCCATGTCCACAAAGCTGTAGTTCATTCCAAAACAATGAGTCATTGTTTTGTGAGAATGGCAAGCAGTGCCACATACTGTGCATTATAGTTACTGGCTGGCATCTGTGGATCACCAGTTTGATTCGTGCCTTCTCCAGCTATTTATCATTTAACATTAACCCTAGCAATACCAATGTATTTTTTGTAACATGTACCACCAGGGAGAAAGGGGGGTGACTTTATACCCACAACAAAGACATTAAGAAAATTTTTTTTGTTACCATTTGTTAAATTTTTGCTAAGAACACACTTTTTAAATAGGTATTGAAGTGTAAGTAGGTTTCAGAATCTGTAAATAGCTTTTAGAACAATCTTAGCTATGCCAACATATTTTCCATAAACAAGAGGCGATAGTTTATGACAGCCACAAAAATTTTTTAAAAAATACAAATTTTGTTAATATCCTTGACTTTTATGCATAACATACATTTTAAATATATTTCAATATGTAAGAATAGTCCTGAACCTGAAAATACGAATATGACACTTGTTGTCAAAAGTCATCTCTACAACTAAAACTTAAATGTTTGAGTTCTACTGAAAAATTTAAAACAATTACAGTGTCTTGTAGAAGAAAGGATTAAGAACAATAGCAATTTTTTTCAAAGTTTTAAAATATATGGTACATGACTAGGTAACAGCATTTTCGAAAGGTGTTTTTTCTGCTGTCATAACAGGTACTTCATTCTGTATTCTATGCGACAGTTATAATGAGCAGAATAGTGATACGAGGTGCGGCTAGAAAAAAACCGGACTGATGCTGGAAAAAACATTTATTTACAATTATTTACAATTTCATGTTATCTCCTTCAATGTACTCTCCTCCTCGGTCTCTACACCGCTCCATACGAATTTTCCACTGTTCATAGCAATGCTGCAGATCATTTTCGGTAAATCCATACATTACTTCCGTCGCTTTTTCTTTTACTGCTTCAACAGTCTCAAATCTAGTTCCTTTCAAAGCTGACTTGACTTTAGGGAAAAGAAAAAAGTCACAGGGGGCCAAATCAGGTGAGTAGGGTGGATGATCTAAGATGGGAATGTTGTGTTTTGCCAAAAACGTCTTCACTGACAACGCACTGTGAGCTGGGGCATTGTCTTGGTGAAGGATCCATAACTTTTTTCTCCGCAAATCGTTCCGTTTTCTCCGTACTCGCTCACGTAGGGTAGCCAGGACGCTAATGTAGTAATGCTGATTCACTGTTTGTCCCTCTGGTACCCAATCAATGTGCACAATCCCTTTGATGTCAAAAAAAACAATCATCATTGCCTTGAATTTCAATTTTGACATTCGTGCTTATTTTTGTCGTGGAGAACCAGGAGTTTTCCAATGCATCGATTGGCGTTTAGTTTCGGGATCGTAAGTACGAGTAAAAAACCACAATTCATCTCAAGTAATAACATTTTGTAAGAAGGTGGGATCACTTTCAATGTTTTCCAGGATGTCAGAACAAATCATTCTTCGGCGTTCCTTCTGTTCAATTGTGAGACACTTTGGAACCATTTTTGAACACACTTTGTTCATGTTGAAACTTTCATGAAGAATCTGCCTAACACTTTCCTTGTCAACTCCTGTTAACTCAGACACTGCTCTGATTGTTAAACGGCGATCTTGTCGAACAAGTTTACCGATTTTTTCAATGTTTGCATCAGTTTTTGCTGACAATGGTCTGCCAGTGCGAGTGTCATCACTGGTGTCTTCGCGGCCATCTTTAAATCGTTTAAACCACTCAAACACTTGTGTTCGCGATAAACAATCATCGCCGTACACTTGTTGTAACATTACAAATGTTTCACTTGCAGATTTTCCTAGTTTGAAACAAAATTTGATGTTAACACGCTGTTCTTTCTGTACACTCAACATTTTCTGACGCACAGACAAAACGTCAACTACTTAAAACAGACGCCACGGGCAGACTGAGTGCAGGAGGCAGATGAAACTCGAGCAGTAGGCGGAGCGAGAGTCACGTGACAGGCCACGCGACTTTCAGCCTTATTGCATTCGTTTTATTGTTTCACCAGTATTAGTCCGGTTTTTTTCTAGCCACACCTGGTATTTTATTGTTAATACTGTATACAGAGTTTTCTGCAAGTTGTTTCTCTTTAGTCAATATTTTTGTTGACTAGTTTCACATCTTCAAAGGTTCTCCTTCTTGATTACAGAATAGAGTGAATGAATCAAAGCATGAATTAATTTAGTAACTATGGTATTAATTCCTTTTTGTGTTATGGGATACTTATATTCCATGAATTATTAATGGTTTATTTTACAGACTTTGGTCTAAGCTGAAATACTTTAGGGGAAAACGGGTTTTAAATGAGGGGAGAACATTATTAATACATGTGTGGTATGTTTCACAATTATCATGAACACTAAAAACATTTCCCCAATGCATGTCTTTCAGCATCTCAAAATACTATGTTTTTGCCCTGTTATAAGTATGCTCCTAAAAGTCAAATTTATTGTACTTGTCAGTACTAATACTTAGCTAAAGGAAATGCATGTCACGGTCGCACGGTCGGGGTGATCACGGACTATTGGTTTTGTAATACAGTTTTGTTCATTAGCATACTAACAAGTTTTTTTAAGAAGTTTATCACCCTAGTTGGAAATTTAAAATGGGAACTAAGAATTAACATATCTATACCTGTAATCATATGGTGTCCAGAGAGTCCGATTATATCAAATACATTTGATTACTCAGAGTCATACATGAAAATCAGTTGCTCATTCATTTTACTCCTCAGTTCTTGAATATTGTGATGCAAAAATGAAAACTGATATTTTACACTGACCAAATTGTAATTGGACAGAAAAACAGTTCTGGTAATTGCTGAAAATTATCAGCTAATTGTCTTCAGCATAAATGCAGTATGGTAGAATTATGCTATTTAATTAGTTTTTCAAAATGAATATTTGTTTCAAGCTGAGTGTCTTTTGTGATTCTTCAGCTCCTCCCAGCATAAGTCGTGACAAAATCGTTCACAGATGAACTAGCAGACTTCAGTGTGCAGTAGGCAGAATTTTTGTTCGGCAAGCAATCACATTGCCATCATCAGGAGCACCGATGAACTGACTACTTAGGATCTTGCATGGCAATTCTACATCCTCTTCATCTGCCACTCTGTCTTTGGTCTGCACCCAGGATGCAAGTACTGCATCTCCTCCACCCTACAGCAGTTTGTTACGTCCAAGGTTCATGTCTAGGGTTATGTGCTGCTTTTGCTCCATATGTTCCCAAAGTCAGTCTGTTCTGGGATATCACCTTCATCTACTTAATAAGACTAAGTATAGGTTCTCAGGACTTAGTAAGGATGTAGCTACTATCACGACAGATCAGCAGTTCCCTTACTCAAATCTTGATAGCTTCTTTAATGACACAGTCCCAGAAGTTAGATGTCTATCCATTCTGTGTAGTTCCGATAGGCAATGTTCTGCAACTGCTGAGTTGTTAGGCTGCTGCAGTCTAGTGTGTTGTTGGTCTTCTTCCAGAACACCATCCTCAGACATTAAAGTTCTTGGTTGAGTCTGTAATTGATGGAGAGGGAGCAAGCCCTGTGTACCAATGTTTTGGGCACCCCATTCCTGTGCACCACGTGGTGACACCGTTTAGTTGCAGCAGCTGTCAGCCTGTAAAAATAGGTCAGTGTGCATCTTTTTATGGTACACACTAATGCCCTTCTTTTCACCAAGACATCCAGGGAGGGGAGCACTCCATCCACTTAGACCTCCATGGTATATGGATGAGGAAATCATTCAGCTTGTCTCTTCCATGTGGCTCATGGTATATGGATGAGGAAATCACTCAGCTTGTCTCTTCCATGTGGCTGTATGACTAAGGTGTTGTCAACATACTGGAAAAAACAGGCAGTGTTCCAATGGGCTGATTCCACAGCTTACTTCTCACAATGTTCCGCATGTTGGCAACAGCTGCTGAAAGTGGACTTCCCATGCCTACTCTTTCCATATGCTTGTACTAACCACAATTAGAAGAAAATGCATAAAAGGATTTGTTGTCTCTCTGTCAAATTTCTGACCAATAAGTTCCAAGGATTCTAGTAAAAGCACTCTGTTGGAAAGAGAGACAACGTTGAAGCTCACAAGGACGTCAGAAACCTTAAGCATAAACATGTTAAGGCACACAACAAAATCCATGAAGTTGTGACTATGTCGTGGACATTTTCCATGCAAGATCTAAGCCCATCCTTCAGGTACCTAGCAGGTGAGTACATCAAGGCACCACTTGCTAACAATGGGGCATAAAGGCACCTCACCTTTGCGAAACTTTGCAAGTCCATAAAGCCTTAGTGGAGCTAGCTGAAGCTTCCAATGGCATTCCGAAGTTGTTAGCATATTGGTGCCTTGACGTCCTTACTTACTAAATTACCTGAAGAATTTGCTTAGGCCTTGTGTCTGAAAATGCCTGCACCATATTTGTAGTTGCATGGATTTTCTTGTGCACCCTAACCACTTTAAACTTAAGGATTCCCACAACTTTGTGTGCTTCAGTGTCATCTTTCTTTTCACCGGAGTGCCTTGACAAGAATCCTTGGAGCTCCCTGGTCAGTAATTTGACATAGAGACGGTCAACCTTTAAGGCATATCTAGATGACAGCAACTTCTTTCTCAGTAGAGGTCACAGGCAGATGGAAAGTGCAGGAAATCAACTTTCAGCAACTGTCACCAGCATGTATGAAGGACATGTTGAGGAGGTGACCCTGGAATCAGCTCAGTGAAAAAGCTACCTCTTTTTCCAGTATATTGACAACGCTCACATCATGTGGCCACATGGAAGAGACAAGCTGAATGGTTTCCTCATGCATCTGAATTTCACACACCAAAACATCAGTTTTGCCATGGAAGTCTAAGCGTATGGAGTGCTTCCCTTTCTGGAAAGAAGAGCAAATGGCACGTTGGGTGACAGCGTATACCATAAGAAGACGCACACTGATCTAAAATTACAGGCTGAGACCTGCCACAACTTGGCTCAGCATCAGAGAGGAACAGGGGACTCAAAACTTTGGTGTGTGGGGCCTACACCCTCTCTGAGAATGAGAGTCTCAACCAAGAAGTTGACTATTTGAAGATGGTGTTCTGGAAGAACAGGTACACAGAGTGGAAAATTCAGAGAGCTCTACATCCTACACAAACTGTACAACTGACAAAAACAGAAGAGATGCCTCAGGAGGATGTGGCCATTGCGTTTATTCCATTTTGTGGTGTGCTGTCTAGAAAGGTAAGATGAATTTTTGTGAAAGACAAAGTGAGGACTGTCTCCCACCTACCAGCTGAAATACAGGACCTGCTTAGGAAGGTAAAGGACAACCTTTGACTAAGGAAGGCCAATGTCTGTCAAATCCCCTGCCAGTCTGGCATGACATACATAGGTCAGACAGTGCGTACTGTTGCAAATTGTTGCTCAGAACACCAATGTCACTCCAAACTTCAGCATAGAAGTTGGCAGTTGTGGAACATTGCCTACCAGAGTTACACAAAAGGGAATATGACCATACTAAGGTTCTAATACAGTCATTTAACTTCTGGGGCTGTGTCAATAAAGAATCTATTGAGATCTGAGTAAGGGAAGTGATAACCAATTGAGATAATGGCTACATCCTTAGTAACTTCCGGGAATGTGCCCTAGTCTGATTAAGAAGAGGAAGAACATATCCCATAGTGCACTGACTTCAGGGGCAAGCAGAGCAACAGCAGAGATGCCGCCAGCACACATGCCTGGGTGTAAACCCCAGCTGGAGCAACTTGTCAGTGGGAGTAGTAGTAGTAGTAGTAGTAGTATGCACACCCACGTTGGACGCAGACAGAGCAGCTGGTCGAGGGAGGAGGAGAAGAGTTAAAAGTGCCGTGCTTGCCCTTAAGCAGTCAGTTCATCAGTGCACCTGATGATGGTGATGTTTCCTCCCTACCCTAAAAAGATGCTGTATTTTACCACTCATCACAGCACCTTCCTTGCCTTCTTCCCTCCCACTACTTTTTGCTGTCATCCAAGACACTTTTTCTTCCTTTTCTTCTCCTACTGAGTTGAAGGCTAGGATTATTGCAATACCACCTACTGATGAAATCTATAAGAACCACACCAACATATGACCTTGCACCTAACATAATCAGCCATTCCACTGCCAAATAAACTCTCTCGTGACACTAGAATTTAAACGAGGTCGACCATTGCAGCCAAGAGTGTATGCAAACTCAGCAATGATATTGTGTGTCCTGGACCTGGTGATCTTGTAACATATTCCTAGTTCTGTATGTAATAAAATGAAACACCTACTGCCATCCTTACAATGTCATTTATTATGTGGCTGTCAGTTCTGGTGATTCACAGCACCATCTTCAAGCCTTATCTGATGCTGAAGGGGTTAACACCATCCGTATACTTCATTCATCAGTGGCCATATCTATAACTGTTTTTTGCAGACTACCTGTAACAGTGATATTGTCTCTCCAACTATCAACTGAGTCAGCCTATCAGCATCAGCTAAGGCCTGAAGATGGTGCACTGAAGCACCAAAACTGTTAGCCGTAAGGATGGCTGTAGGTGTTTATTACATAAGACCTCCAATCACAAGAATGGACATACAAAAACTATTCCTAGTTCATCCTGCATTGATTGGACAACACGTGCAGCTTAACCATGTAACAACAAAACATTTTTTTCCCCTCACCAGTTTCTTAACATTAATACTTTCCAAATTCTTACTGAAAGCTTGTTGTGTATTGCCTACACCCACATATGTCTGAAGTCTCTGTGCGATGTGTTCTCGTTGTGATTCCACCGTGAATTTTATATTACGATGGACAGAGTTTAAGTGTTCCTAAGTTTTTCTGCTCACATCAGAAACATGTTGTCCACATACCAACAGAAAAAAGCCCTGGTTTCGACTCCGTGGATTCTAGTATCTTTGCATTGTAAGTGTTGTATGGAGGTTCACCAAGACAGTTCATAATGGACTATCTGTCACTACATTGTCAGTTTGTCCAAAATATTTTCCATCTAACAGGAAAGAAGTTGACATCAGTTTGTGCCTAAAAAGTTCTGTGAGACAATTGTTCAACTTTTCTGCTATTAGTTCCAAGGATTCATAAAGTGGGACTGTCGTACAGAGGGAAATCTACATCAAAACTGACCATAATAGCCATATCCCAGAGCTGCAGTTGACTGAGGTACTGCACAAAGTCAGCAGAGTTGCAAGTATGGTGTTCGCACTTCCCATATATTCAGTGAGAACACATTACAGGTATTTTGCCAGCTGGTATGTAGGTGCACCAAGGTTTCTGTGAGTCTTAGAGAGGAATTCCTTCCTAGAAAGGCCATATAGTCATGGGGACACTGCTGCTTATGTTCTGACACCCTTAATGACTTTAGGTGAGAAGCCTGACTCATTTAGAAGAGTTATCATCTTCCCTCATTTTTATTCGTAGCATCGACATTTGTCTGTCTACAGGCAGTGCCATTCAAAGGACCAAAAATCTTCTAATTATAGTTCTCACATGACATTGTGAGCTTAGTGTTGCCCTTATCAGCTGACTGAACTACACTTTTCTTATCCTTCCACGGATTTTTTAGTGCCACTCTTTCTTTCTCAAAGATGCTGGATCTTAGCATTGACATCTTGATAACTGCTCCATGGCAATCCTCTTTGGCTGTTTCCAGTGGGAGAGAAACTGCAACATATGTAACAGAGCTGATGTAATTTGTTGCTGTAGCAGTTTTGGAATGGATAGAAAATGTAGCTCTTTAGCAAGGGTTATCACTGTGTCCTTGCCCAGATATTTGTCAGTGAGAGTAATTACAGTACTATGGTACAGCTCTCTGTATCTTGTCTTGATGTTTTGTGCAAGCAATTGAATTTTACTTTGTGATATGCAGACGTTTTCAGCTCCATCAGCATGTTTTATTGTCAACCAATTTCCAAGAGTGGAGAGTGTGCAGCCCAACACGTAAATGTGAAGGTGAAGAAACTCTTTTGAAATGACGTCTAGCATTCATTGGATGCCATGAATTCTTTCTCGTGCTAGTGCCAGATTTGCATGGTGCATAATACTGTTTGACATTGATGGGTTAATGTGATGTTCGATATTAGCAAACATAGGTTCAACTTGTTCATTTCAGCACCTCATTAGTGTGGTCAGTGCACTGAGGAATCAACCTTTCTTCATAGCTTAATAAACTTGTGTGAATTGTGGGAGACCTTCACCCAGTAGAGTGAAGTGATGTGATCTCTCAGGTTTTTTCAGCATAACATCATTGCTGTGCTTCCAAGTCTTCTGCTGAGATATTTTTTTTATGCACAGTGTTGTGGCGTAACAAGCTAGTTACGCCACACTGAGAAGGGAGCCGAAAGGCACGCGTACACACACGCCGACTGGCGTCAAGTCTGGAACAAGATACGTTATGACTGCTATAAAGAAAATACGTAGCTTTGGAATATACTTAACTTTATTCTTTGTTGGTTTACAACGCTCTTCTTGAGACATTTATACGATAACTCTCAAACTAGGTAAGGCTAATGGCGCCTTGCTAGGTCGTAGCCATGGACTTAGCAGAAGGCTATTCTAACTGTCTCTCGGCAAATGAGACGAAGGCTTCATCCGTATTGTCGCTAGCCATGTCGTCCGTACAACTGGGGCGAGTGCTCGTCCGTATCTCGAGACCTGCCTTGTGGTGGCGCTCGGTCTGCGATCACACAGTGGCGACACGCGGGTCCGACATGTACTAAATGGACTGCGGCCGATTTAAGCTACCACCTAGCAGTGTGGTGTCTGGCGGTGACACCACATTCCTCCCCCGCAAATCGGCGAACAGTCGTGAGATAAGGCTTCCGCCTGCTGTGGGGAGGACCCCATGTTGACGTATGCGATGAGGTGGGGAGCCTAACAACAGGCGAGGCTGTGCCACCCGCACCTGGCCATTCGGTCCGAGGGGAGCTAGGAAACGCCTGAAAACCTAGTCCAGGGTGCACGTCAACATGCGGTGTATGCGCCCGTAAAGAGAAAGGAGGGGCCGAAGGGTCGACCTCCATTGCGTCGGGGTACCCGACGCGCGGAGACGCCATGTGGTCCGGAGCGGGCAAGAGTTCCATGGCGGAGGACGGCTGGTCACGGGAAGCGATCGGCGGCGCGTGACCCAGGGAGGCGCTTGGCGGCTGCAGCGAAGCGTCGAATGCGGGCGACGCCGGCGGCAGAACAGGCGGCGGCGGCGCGTCGCCATGGGGCAAAATGGAAGGTATCGTCGGTAACACCTGGGGATGAGGTGAGCCAGTAGATGGGCCCCAGGGCGCTGACCGGATGGCACCGTCGCTGAAAGCAGACGGGGAGCAGCAGAACCCGTGCGACGACAGAGGCGCAGCTGATTGAGATGCCGACGCACCTCACCAGAGGCCCCCAAAACCAAATACATCGCGCGGCCGAGGCAGCGAAGAATGCGCCCCACGAGCCAATGCTGTGAACCTCGATAGTTGCGATAAAATACAATGTCGCCTGGAGCAAAAGCAGGAGTTTGCCGCTGCACAGGAACCTGATGCGGCGTATGCAGCAAAGACATCAAGGTTCGATGAGGACGACCGTGGAGCAACTCAGCCGGCGAGCGACCATCTCGGGGCTGAGAGCGATACGAAGACAAAAAGAGTAACAACGCGTCCTCCCGAGAATGCGACTCTTTCAACTTCAACATCTGTGACTTGAAAGTCCGGACCAATCGTTCAGTGGCACCGTTTGACTGAGGCGAAAACGGCGCGGATGTCAGATGTTGAATACCATTGGCCTTGCAGAATGACTGAAATTCTGCGGACATGAATTGTGGGCCATTGTCGGAAACAATAGTCTGCGGAAGACCTTCAATGCAGAAGATAGCAGACAACGCTTGGATGGTGGCAGATCACGTTGTGGAAGACATCCGGACAACAAAAGGAAAATTACTGAAGGCATCTATGAGAACCAACCATCGAGCATTCCAGAACGGACCAGCAAAATCGATGTGCAAGCGTTGCCAAGGGGAAGTGGCGTTTGGCCATGCAAAGACTTTCCGCGGCGGTGCGGATTTTTGTTCGGCACACGCCACGCAAGAAGAACACATATTCGTAATCGCAGCATCGATTCCGAACCAAGTACAGTGCTGACGAGCAAGTTGTTTCGTTCGCACGATACCCCAATGTCCTTGGTGAAGAAGCCGTAAAACAGAGGACTGCAACGAACGTGGGACCACGACTCTGGACTGATCAGTATCAGAACGCAGCAACAAAACACCACGTCGAACAAAAAGTCTCTCCTTGTCAGCAAAAAATCGGCGAACCAACGGATCCTCGATCCGAGACTTTGACAAAGGCCATTGCATAGCAACAAAACGCAAGACGGTAGCAAGGACAGGGTCAGCAGCGGTGGCTGTAGCTACACGACGAAAATCAATCGGAAACGATTCGACCATTTCATCGGTTTCTGCATCAATGAACAGGCAAGCAAGTGCGGAAGAATCGAATGCTTTATCCTCAGCAACAGGCAAACGGGACAACGCATCGGCGTTTCCGTGCTTAGCAGTGGACCGATACAAGATATCGTAGCGGTACTGCGAGAGGAAAATAGACCAGCGAATGAATTTCTGCGCTGTACGTGGAGGTACAGGCTTGGTCGGATGAAAAAGCGATGTCAAAGGTTTGTGGTCTGTGATGATGGTAAAGTGATGACCATACAAGAAATCATGGAACTTAGTAACACCAAACACGAGAGCCAAAGCTCCTTTCTCTATCTGGGAATAATTTCGTTGCCAGATGAGAGCAATTTGGACACAAAGGCAATAGGGCGATCATGCGAGCCATCTTTGTGCGCAAGCACAGCACCGATCCCGAAATCCGATGCATCTACCATCAACAAAAGGGGTTTCTGGGGAGCGAATGGCGTAAGGCAAGGATTTGAAAGCAACGCCGATTTCAACAGGCGAAAGGCACGTTCGCATTCCGTCGTCCAGACGAACGGAACACCTTTACGGCGTAAGCGATGAAGCGGAGCTGAAATGGAAGAAGCGCGCGGCACAAATTTATGATAATAGTTAATTTTACCCAACACACTCTGTAGCTGCTGCATTTTTTGTGGCGAAGGCAATTCTTGTATGGCACGGAGGTGCTCTGCACTCAGATGTATGCCTTGGGCATTAATGACATGTCCCAGGTATGGTAAGTCACGAGCAAAAAACACACATTTGTCCTTCCGCAAGCGAAGACCATTTTGTCGCAAGACCTGAAATAATGTTCGTAGGTTTGCAAGATGATCTTCTTCTGTCTGTCCGGAGATCACTATATTGTCCAGATAGTTTGCTGCAGTAGGGACCGACGCACAAATAGTTTGTAAATATTGCTGAAACAATGCAGGGGCGGATGCACACCCGAACGGCAGTCTTTTGAACCTGTACAATCCAAGATGCGTGTTAACCACCAATACGCGCTGGGATTCGTCGTCCACCGGTATTTGCAAGTACGCATCGGCTAGGTCCAACTTTGAAAAATATTTTCCCGGGCACAGTTTAGCAAAAAGATCTTCCGGGCGGGGCAAAGGAAAAGTAGCTGTCACTAGTTGTGGATTCACTGTGGCCTTGAAGTCCACGCAAAGTCTCAATTTTCCGGAAGGTTTTGGCAAAATTACTAAGGGTGAGGCCCAGAGAGAAGCTTGCACACGTTCAATTACACCCTGTGATTCTAGATCGTTTAATGTTCTTGCGACCTCATCACGCAATGCGTGGGGAACATTGCGCGCTCTGAAAAATTTCGGTTGCGCGTTGACTTTCAATTCCAAACGTGCTTCATAGTTTTTAGCGCAACCTAAGCCCGGTGCAAAAATGTCTGCAAATTCGTCACACAGACGAGAAACACTGTCTGAAGGCACAGTTTGTTTCACTGATAGGACCTGATTTACAATAGACATGTTAAACAAGTGAAATAAATCTAAACCAAACAAGTTCACTGCAGTAGAAGAACGAAGAACGTAAAATGACACAAGTTTTGTTTGTCCCTTGTATGTTGCAAGAAGAGTGCACTGTCCTAACACAGGTATATTCTGTCCTGACTAACTATGTAACTTAACATTTGCGGCACGCAACGGAGGTGCGCCCAGTCGTTTGTACGTGTCGTGATTGAGCAAAGAAACTGCAGCTCCGGTATCGAGCTGGAATGGTATGACCTTGCCATTAAACTCCAAATCCACAAAAAGTTTATTGTCCTGCTGACGACAAGAGCGACTGTCTCGTGCAATTTGAACTGATACAGGTACAGCATCACTTGCTAATTGACGTGATTTCCGGCGACGTCGACGCACAGTTCTTGTGGGATGAACACAGTCACTGTTAGAGAAAGTGGCACTGGACGGGGTGGAAGTAACTACATGAATGTCCATGGGCGAAGGTCCACGAGCCTGAGTGTCCTTGGTTCGATTCCGGCGCGAAGCAAAGGGCCTGGAACAATTGTGATTGTCTGATCTGAGCTTTTTCTGGCAAACACTTTGAACATGTCCTTTCCTATTACAGAAAAAGCAAATAGCTCGGCGTGATGGGCAATGTTCACGCGAATGCCTAGTAGCACACCGCGGGCATGATTTCACTGCATTTGTGTGCTGGCGCGGCACACCTGGTTTAGAGCGCGGCGGCAGCTGCGTCGAAGTGCGCGAGGGCCGGTTACTGGGCCGCACAGCGCGTCCAGCGGGCTGGTTAATGTTACACACGGCTGGCGAAGTTTCAAAAGATTCCTGAGCACAGTCAAGTGCGTCTTGTCTATCCAATATGTCTATCACTTGTTGAAGGGAGGGATTAACTAGTTTCAAAATTTGCTCCCGTATGCAAACATCAGAAATGTTCTGTGCAATTGCATCACGCACCATTGTATCTGAATAAGAAAGGCCACAGTCACAGTCAAAGGCACAGTCCCTAGTAAGTCCTTGCAATGTTGCTACCCACTCCCTATTAGTTTGACCGGCCGTACGTTTTCTACGAAAGAAAGTATACCTCTTTGCAACGACATTGACTGTTTCTTTGAAATAGGCGTCCAATGCTGACAAAATTTCCTCGTAGGACAGAGTTGCTACATCGCGTCGGGGAAACAATTTCACTATCACACGGTAGGTGGACACACCGACACAAGAAAGCAAAAACGGCTGCCGCTCATTACCTTGAATTCTGTAGGCGGCTAGATGAAAGCCAAACTGTCGGGACCATTCTGGCCACGATTCTTGCGCTGGATCGTAGTGCCTAAAAGGCGGTGCAACTGCGAGTTATGGCTGCGGTAGCGGTGAAGCGGCGGCTGCCGCATCGGTTTGAATGGCACGTTGACCCTGGACGAGCTGTCCAAGGGCATCCAATAACGCCTGCGTCTGCTGATTCTGCAAGCGATAAAATTCGGACAGTACATCTGGAGATTGTGGCGAAGCCATGACACAAGTAAATGTAAGCAATCAGAAAGAACACTTCTCTCGTCGCCAATCTGTTGTGGCGTAACAAGCTAGTTACGCCACACTGAGAAGGGAGCCGAAAGGCACGCGTACACACACGCTGACTGGCGTCAAGTCTGGAACAAGATACGTTATGACTGCTATAAAGAAAATACGAAGCTTTGGAATATACTTAACTTTATTCTTTGTTGGTTTACAACGTTCTTCTTGAGACATTTATACGATAACTCTCAAACTAGGTAAGGCTAATGGCGCCTTGCTAGGTCGTAGCCATGGACTTAGCAGAAGGCTATTCTAACTGTCTCTCGGCAAATGAGAGGAAGGCTTCGTCCGTATTGTCGCTAGCCATGTCGTCCGTACAACTGGGGCGAGTGCTCGTCCGTATCTCGAGACCTGCCTTGTGGTGACGCTCGGTCTGCGATCACACAGTGGCGACACACGGGTCCGACATGTACTAAATGGACCGCGGCCGATTTAAGCTACCACCTAGCAAGTGTGGTGTCTGGCGGTGACACCACACACAGTATTTCAACAACCAATCCAGCTGTCATCTTCAGGTGCTGCAGGTTTTGTTTTTTGTGTACACACTGCCTGGAAACCAACCAAACTGTGAACTACTGTTGGTCTCACAGCACTATTGAAAGTCGGGTTGGATTCATGATTCCCATTACACCCTTTGATACTCTGTTTTGCTTTTTTGAAGCCCACACTGGTATTCCACCAAACATACATTCTCTCAGTATGCCCCCACTCTGGCAGATATGGTGGCCTGCGATATCTTAGTAATGGAGTGCTAAACTTCAAACCTTGTTTGCATTGAAAACTCTGTCACTGTTTATTAATTTTCTTGTCAATTTTAGTTCAGTTGACTCCCTAATTATGCCGTCCCAGAAATTTGACATTCGCACCACTATGCTGGTCTCATTGTACTTGATTTCATGATTATATTTCAGTCGATGTGTGGTGACAACTGATATGCTTAGTTGTTTTAGTCAAGTGTGTCACTGATGTTCCTTACACCTCTCCTTGACTGTTCTGATAGTCTGTCCCATGTAAGACATGTCACATATGCATGAAATGTGATGTACACGTGTCTGACACAATTAATGTAGGGACCACATTTGCTGAGATGTCCATGCATTGACGTGGCTGAAGTACATGCTTGGACACTAAAACAAATTCTTTTTGATACTTCCATTTGCCATCAACTTCTTGACAGTGACAGTTTCCATACAGATGACGTTGCATTCTTTATTGTCACTGAGTGATGTGTGTTCTGTCATTAAGGATCAAACCTCCGAAAACCATTCCCATCAAAAAGTCATGTTTCACAGTTCTCCAATGTCCATCAACCTTATGTCTCATTGATCATATCTGAGCAACTTCACACAAGTCTCTTGTGATGTTTTGACAACAGCGCATGTTTTTAGCTCAGGAAACAATAAAAGCACAGTCTGATTTATCTCTGATACTTTTATGTTTCACCATGTCTCAGTTTTTGTTCCAACATTCCCAAGCAAAATGTCCACTCTTTTTGGAGTAAAGATACTCAACAGTGTATTGTGTTTTTGGCTCTTTAGAACTGTTACTTTTATCAGTTTGAAATGTTTTATCCTTTTGCTTACTGATCGCTCGTGCTACAAACACACCAACTTATTCATCATCTATGTTTAGTTGGGATTCTCCTCTGATGAGACATTCCATTAACATTTATACATCTTGTTGTCCAGTTGGCATGCTCTTCCATGCTGTTTTAATCATGTTGTAATTTGATGGCAATGATGCAAGGATTTTTGCTATCTCCTACATGCTTGTTCAATTCCGTAGTTGCATTGCCAGATTTTCATCTTAAACTCATGATCCCTACAGTGGAAACACTTTTTCACCACCAACCCTACCAATCAGACTCAACCAAAGACCAATGTTGAACCCTGCCTAACTCAGTTCACTCCTCCATCCAACTATGATCCACCCCCATTGTCCTCAAACCATCCTCTGTTAACTTTCCAGAACTTCTTAGCCTCGAATCTTGCCTCACCATCATTCCCCAAGTCCCTCAACATGAAAACTAACCTTACATCCGCAAAAAGAATCACAGTCCACCATCTAAAAACTGATCCCGACCTCATAATCCTACCTGCAGATAAAGGCTCCACCACTGTGGTTGAACCACAAGGTCTACCTGGCAGAAGGACTCTGCCATCAGTCAGATGCATCCACCCACAAACGTTGCTGCAGTGACCCCATTCCAAAAATCCAGCAGGATCTCCAGTAACTCCTCAAATCCTTAGGGTCATACTAGAACCTCTATCCAGAATCCACCTCTCTACTCACCCATACCACTCCCCGCATCCTACCTTCTGCATGCTTCCTAAAGTCCATAAACCCCCTAACCATTCAGGATGCCCCATTGCGGCCGATTACTGTGCCCCCACTGAGTGAATTTCTGCTCTCGTAGACCAACACCTTCAACTTATTACCCGGAACCTATCCTCCTATATAAAAAATAACAACCATTTCCTCCACTGGCTTTCCACAGTTCCTGTCCCTTTACCACATGGTGCCCTGCTTGTCACTGTTGATGCCACTCCCTTTACACTAAAATCCCTAATACCGATGGCCTTAATGCTATTAAAAACTACCTTTCCCAACGCCTGACGGATTCCAAATCAACAACCTCCTTCCTAGACGCCATGACCAACTATGTCCTCACTCACAATTAATTCTTCTTTGAAGGCATTACCTACAAACAAATCTGAGGTATGGCTACAGGCACCTGCATGGCATCATCCTATGCCAACCTTTTCATGGGCCATCTAGAGGAATCCTTCCTAAACACCCAGAATCCTAAACCTCTAACCTGGTTCATATTCATTGATGACATCTTTGCCAATCTGTATTTAGGGTAAGGACACCCTATCCAGATTCCTCCAGAGCCTCAACAATGTCTCCCTCATTTGCTTCACCTGGTCCTACTCAACCCAAAAAGCCACCTTCCTCAATGTTGACCTCCACCCCAAAGACGGCTACATCAATACCTCTGTCCATATCAAACCTACTAACCACCAGCAACCTCCACTTCGACAGCTGCCACCCATTCCATACCAAGAAGTCCCTTCCATATTGCCTAGCCACCCATGGTTGTCGCATCTGCAGTGATGAGCGGGTCTCACTTAGCCCTTCACAGACTTAATTATTCTCCCAACCTTGTACAAAAACAAATCTCCTGTGCCTTGTCTTTCCAGTCTCCTACCACCTTCCAAAGTCCCACTGTCTGGCCACAGAGGAGCATTCCCCTCTTAAGTCAGTACCATCCAGGACTGGAGCAACTGAATTGCATTCTCTGACAGGGTTTCGACTACCTCTCGTCGTGCCCTGAAATGAGAAATGTCCTGCCCACTATACTTCTCACCCCTCCCACAGTGGTAATCCGCTGTCCACCGAACCTACACAATATACTCATCCATCTTTACACAACCCCTGCTCCCAACCCCTTACCTCATGGCTCATACCCCTGTAATAGACTTATATACAAGACCTGCCCCATACATCCTCCCACCACCACTTCTTACTCCAGTCCGATCACAAACATCACCCATCCCATCAAAGGCAGGGCTACATGTGCAACCAGTCATGTGATCTACAAGTCACACTGCAACCACTGTGCTGCATTCTATGTGGGCATGCCAGCCAAAAACCTTTCTGTCCACAAGAATGGTCACCAACAAACTGTGGCCAAGAAACAAGTGGACCACCAGGTTGATGAGCACGCTGCCAAACATGACATCCTTCATTTCAATGACTACTTCACAACCAGTGTCACATGTATCCTTCCCAGCAACACCAGCTTTTCTGAATTGCACAGATGGGAACTTTCCTTACAATATATCCTATGTTCCCATAACCCTCCTGGCCTCAACCTTCGTCAGTCATTGTCCTCACCCACCCAACCTCTCAGTTCCCGTTCCAGCACATATGGCCCTCATTCAGCTATTGCACCCAGTCTTTTTACTTCTCCCCTTTTTCTCTACCCCCTCTCCCCACCTCTCCCTGCCCTCTGTCGAACCTCCCAACTAAACATAAATGCCCTACCCTCTCCACCTTGTCCCTACGTGCTCCCTAGCAGCACGACACTGTCTGCCACACCTATCCTAATACCCTTCCCCCTCCCCACCACTGGCACCTCCTTACTCCCACCCAGTCGCCACTCCCATCATGCACTGGTGATGCTGCTCGCAGTGTGGCTACAGTTTCTTTAGACGGCAGTCGTGAGTGTGTGAGTTGCGTTTGCGCTCGTGTGCATATGTGCTTGTGTGTGGTCTATTTTTGATGAAGGCCTTATAGGCCGAAAGCTTTATTTTTGTTGTGCCTATCTGCAACTCAGCATCTCCACTATATGGTGAGTGGCAACTTTCCTTTCCATAATATTGTTTCATTCCCATTCATCTGATATTTCTGAAATTTCTGAGTTAAGGTTAACATATGTGCTTCTGGTTGTTGCTTGCATATGAAATGAAATTCTACATTCCATGTGCTCTCTCATAAAGTAATACATTTTACCTTTGATTGTTGTCTGTCAGTAAATAAACTTCGCATTTTCTCTTACCCATGCTTTCATGCCTACATCATTGTCTTTACTGTGTTGAATTGGTGTTCCAATCACATCATCAAAAATTTCATAAACCTTGAGAAGTACTGTATTGTAGAATTTCCAGGAAATCATAATTCTTCACATATAATTTCATGATATGCTTCACAGAAATTTCTTCTACCATTTTAGATTACCTTCTTTCCCCAAGTGGATCACTATTGAAATAATAACAAAACGTAACTGCTGACAGTGTTTTTCTGAGTAACTTCTCATTGTACAACTTATCTAATTCTGGAATGAGATTTTCACTCTGCAGCGGAGTGTGTGCTGATATGAAACTTCATGGCAGATTAAAACTGTGTGCCGTACCGAGACTCAAACTCTGGACCTTTTCCTTTCACGGGCAGGTGCTCTACCAACTGAGGAGGAGAGCTTCTGTGAAGTTTGGAAGGTAGGAGACTTGGTACTGGTGGAATTAAAGCTGTGAGGACGAGGCGTGAGACATGCTTGGGTAGCTCAGTTGGTAGAGCAGTTGCCCATGAAAGGCAAAGGTCAGAGTTCGAGTCTCGTTTGTCTAATTCTCTCAGGCAAACTGCATGATGCCTGGGCCCAAAACCGGATGAAGTATTTAAAAATTTGCCAAGACAAACAATCTTTTTGTATCAAGTAAATTGCGAATTTATTTAATGTAAGTAGTGTTCTTTACAGTGACTGGCTTAAGACTAAGAACACACATAATGCTGATGAATACACGGCAAATGCTTGCACATCTTTATGCTTTAGCACACTATAACTAAATGCAAGCACACAGAGCTTTCTGAGCAGAGAAAGGTTTTAAATATTCCAGTAACTCTTCAACTTTTTCTGTTCTGTGTGGCCGCACAACAAACTTGTTGACCATGTACCAACAGAAACACATTGGTTTCAACTACAACCTTTGCATCAAAGTGTTACATGTATAGGTTCACCCCAAAGGTGAATAATGGACTACCCATTGCCACAGCATTATATTTTACATTGAACAGGAAGTAGGTGGATTTCAGGAAATACATAAAGTGTTTCGTGAAACATTCCTCAAACTTTTTTGCAATTAGTTCCAAGGATTCAGAAAGTGGGACTCTTGTAACTCGGCAGAATGCCTGCAGTGTCGGTTAGACCGTCAGCAAGAGCACACTGCTAGTTCCTGCTACTAATAAGGCGAGTACACCATTTGTTTGTTGCATATTTTTATGAACTTCAAACAGGAGCGACTTATTTTCAGTTATGTGTGTAGTTACTAGTTTATTTTTGTAATTTCTTGCGTGTTAGAGTGCTTACTAGGCACTACCTTTTATTTCAGTAACAGTGTAGTGTACAGTACTGCCGTTGCTATCGACCATTGTATCAACTCTCGTATCGTGCAGGCTTTTGTTTGTTTGGTTAGAACAGCTCAGTGTCAGTTAGAGCCGGCCGGGGTGGCCGTGCGGCTCTAGGCGCTTCAGTCTGGAACCGCGTGACCGCTACAGTCGCAGGTTCGAATCCTGCCTCGGGCATGGATGTATGTGATGTCCTTAGGTTAGTTAGGCTTAAGTAGTTCTAAGTTCTAGGGGACTGATGACCACAGATGTTAAGTCCCATAGTGCTCAGAGCCATTTGAACCATTTGTCAGTTAGACCGTCAGCGAGAGCACACCGCTAGTTCCAGCTACTAATATGGTGAGTACACCATTTGCTTGTTACATATTTTTACGAGCTTCAAACAGGAGCGATTGCAGTAATGGATAGGAAATACAGCTTGAGGTTGCTATCAAGGGGCGTCACTGTGGGGGATCGGACGCGAGGATGCGAGGGACGTCAAGCACATCTCACGTGTCCTCTGATTGGTCCCTTGTTGTGACCTCCCCAGGTACTGCCTCCACTGTGGTTGAGTGGGAGATCATTTCAAAGTCGGGCAGGCAGTGAAAAACTTTCCGAGGGGCCGATCGTAGGGCCTCCCCGGTTCGTTTGACGAACAGGTTTCGGGGGTTATCTGTGGCTGATGATGTCTCTGAACCGGATGCAGTCGTCCACCCTGTTCCAGAGGAAGCTTCTCGGCCCACCAGGCCTGGGCATTCACAGTGGGTGGGTTTGCTGGTAGTTGGGAGCTTCAACATTAGGCGCGTAATGGGGCCCCTTAGGAACATGGCTGCCAAAGAGGGGAAGGAAGTCAGTGTGCACTCTGTGTTCATTCTGGAGGGAGTCATTACGGATGTAGAAAGGGTGCTTCCGGATGCCATGAAGAGTACAGTACAGGGTGCAGCCAACTGCAGGTGGTGGCTCATGTCGGTACTAGTGACATGTGTTGCTTTGGATCAGGTCGGTACTAGTGACATGTGTTGCTTTGGATCAGAGCAGGTTCTGTCTGGTTTCGGGCAGCTAGTGGAAATGGTAAAGACTGGCAGTCTTGCTTCCGAGAGTAAGGCAGAGCTCACCATCTGCAGCATTGTTGATAGAACCGACTGTGGTCCTTTGGTGCAGAGCTGAGTGGAGAGTCTGAATCAGAGGCTCAGGTGGTTCTGTGACCATGTAACCTGCAGATTCCTTGACTTGCGCCATCGGGTGGTGGGTTTCCGGGTTCCACTTAATAGGTCAGGAGTCCACTACACACAGGAGGCAGGTAGCGGGAGCTGTGTGGAAGGGACTGGGCGGTTTTTTAGGTTAAAGGATCTCAGGGAACCACAGAAGGGGCGTCCGTCTAAAAGTGGGTGGGTAAAACACAGTAAGGTAGTTGTAGAAACAATTGGTATTGTAGTTGTAAATTGTCGTAGCTGTGTTGGGAAAGAATCAGAGCTCCAAGCCCTAGTAGAAAGCATTGAAGCTGAAATAGCTGTAGGGACAGAGAGCTGGCTAAAGCTGGAAATAAGTTCAGCCGAAATTTTTTCAAACAATCTTAACAGTGTTCAGAAAGGATAGATTAAATACAGTTGATGGTGGAGTATTTATTGCTGTGAGAGGTAGTTTGCCTTTTAGCGAAATTGAAGTCGATAGTTCATGTGAAATAGTATGGGTAGTGGTTAAACCTGACAATTGGATTAAACTATTAATTGGATTGTTTTACCTACCCCTCAACTGAGAAGATATATTTGCTGAACAATTCAAAGAAAACGTGACTCTCATTTCAAATAAATACCCCACTCATACAATTATAGTCAGTGGTGACTTCAATCTACCCTCGGTATGCTGGAAAAATTATATGTTTAAAGCCAGCGGCAGGCATATAACATGATCCAAAATTACTAAATGCTTTCTCAGAAAATTATTTTGAACAATTAGTTCATGAGCCCAGTCAAAGTGTAAATGGTTGCGAAAGCATACTTGACCTTTTAGCAACAAATAATCCTGAACAAGTAGTGAGTATTGTGACGAATACAGGGATTAGTGACCTCAAGGAAGTTGCTGCTAGGCTGAATAACGTAACACCTACAACCATCAAAAAGAAATGCAAAGTATCTCTCTTTAAAAAAGCTGATAAAAATGCTCTTAACACCTTTTTAAGAGACAGTCTTCATTCCTTCCAATCTGATCATGTAAGTGTAGAAAAGTTGTGGAATGTTTTCAAACATTGACAACAATTGAGAGATATATACCACATAAATTAATAAGTGATGGTACTGATCCCCCATGGTACACAAAACGGGTCAGATAGTTGTTGCAGAAGCAACGAAAAAAGCATGCCAAATTTAAAAGAACGCAAAATCCCCAAGATTGCCAAAGTTTTACAGAAGTTCGAAATATAGCACTTACTTCAGTGCGAGATGCTTTTAGTAATTTCCACAATGAAATTCTGTCTCGAAATCTGGCAGAAACCCCAATGAAATTCTGGTCATACATAAAGCACACCAGTGGCAAGACACAATCAATACCTTCACTGCGCGATGACAACGGTGAAGTCACTGATGACAGTGTCACTAAAGCAGAGTTATTAAACTCGGTTTTCCGAAACTCTTTCAGCAAAGAAGACGAAATAAATATTCCTGAATTCCAATCCAGAGCAACTGCCAAGATGAGAAACATAGAAGTAGATATCTTTGGTGTAACAAAGCAGCTTAAATCATTTAATAAAGGCAAGGCCTCCGGTCCAGATTGTATACCCGTCAGGTTCCTCTCAGAATATGCTGATAAAATAGTTCCATATTTAGCAATTATATGCAACCACTCACTCACAGAAAAGTCCGTACCTAAAGACTGGAAAATTGCTAAAGCCACACCAATACCCAAAAAGGGAAGTAGGAGTAATCTGCTGAATTACAGGATTATATCACTAACGTCAATTTGCAGTAGGGTTTTGGAACATATACTGTATTCGAACATCATGAAGTACCTCGAAGAAACCGATTTATTGACACATAGTCAGCACGGATTCAGAAAATATCATTCTTGTGAAACACAACTAGCTCTTTATACTCAGGAAGTAATAAGTTCTATCGAAAGGGGATGTCAAATTGATTCTATATTTTTAGATTTACAGAAGGCTTTAGACACCGTTCCTCACAAGCATCTTCTAACCAAACTGCGTGCCTATGGAGTATCGCCTCAGTTGTGAGACTGGATTCGTGATTTCCTGTCAGAAAGGTCACAGTTCGTAGTAGTAGACAGAAAGTCATCAAGTAACACAGAAGTAATATCCGGCATTCCCCAAGCAAGTGTTATAGGCCCTCTATTGTTCCTGATCTATATCAATGACATAGGAGACAATCTGAGAAGCCTTCTTAGATTGTTTGCAAATGATGCTGTCATTTGTAAAGTCATCAGATGATCAAAACAACTTAAATGATTTAGATATCTGTAGAGTGCGAAAAGTGGCAATTGACCCTGAATAAAGAAAAGTGTGAAGTTATTCACATGAGTACTAAAAGAAATTAGCTAAATTTCAATTAAGCGATAAGTCACACAAATCTGAAGGCTGTCAATTCAACTAAATACTTACGGATTACATTTACAAATAACCTAAATTGGAACGATCGCATAGATAATATTGTGGGTAGCGCAAACCAAAGACTTTGATTCATTGGCAGAACACTTAGAAAGTGCAACAGGTCTCTTTAGTAGACTGCTTACTCCACACTTGTCCACCCTATTCTGGAGTATTGCTGTGCGGTATGGGATCCACATCAGGTGGGACTGATGGGTGACATCGAAAAATTACAAAGAAGGGCAGCTCATTTTGTATTATCACAAAATATGGGAGATAGTGTCACAGGCAATATACGTGAATTGGATTGGCAATCATTAAAACAAAGGCGTTTTTCGTTGCGATGGGGTCTTCTCATGAAATTTCAATCACCAGTTTCCTCCTCTGATTGTGAAAACAGTGTTGCCACCCACCTACATAGGTAGAAATGATCATCACAATAAAATAAGAGAAATCAGGACTCGCACAGAAAAATTTAAGTGTTCGTTTTTCTCGCGCACTGTTCGAGAGTGGAATGGTAGAGAGACAGCTTGAAGGTGGTTCATTGAACCCTCTGCCAGGCACTTTATTGTGAATAGCAGAGTAATCACGTAGATGTAGATGTAGATGTAGATGAAGCACACCTTTAAAGGTAAAGCCTTGCTACTGGAAGACCTTTCCAAACTACTCTCTACTGTACTGCCATATGTTATGTGAAAAACACACTTAATTCAGCTGTCTTTCTGGTCTCCCCAGGGCAATTAACTATTATTATTATTAATCATGAGGCTCAATGACATGGTGCAAGTTTTTTCTAACAGGATGCTACTTCAGTGACTCGCATGTCCCATTAACTATTATGAGTCTGAGAAAATCTTTCTAAAATATTTTATTTTGGTTGTATTATATATAAATTGATTTGAAACTCAGAGACAAAAGACCAAGACGATGACTAAGACTCGGTTACAATGATATGGTGAAGTCTGACATTGATCACAGAGGATAGCATCAAAGAGGAAGGGAAGTTTAAGGACCATAATTTGTGGAGAATTTCATTCGCCGATCCATGAAATATGGTGACTGACGTATGATGTGGTGGTGGCGGTGGCGGTGGTGGTGGTGGTGGTATGATGTATTATATACAGCCAAAATAAAATATTTCCAACACACATTATTTATGGAAGATTTAACAGTTATTTTGCAATTTTGCAGTCCTATCTCAATAACTCTCTTGGAGTTGTGGGGTACTAATTGATGTTAATACAGGAACTGAGTGTTACCATGTTTTTTCTGTGATGCCTCTGTTACAGTTTTTCTATCGCAACCAGAATCCAATTGATATGAAACGCTTCATATCTAAAGTATACTACTTATTGGAAACTACAAGCAGTGATGTACATCCAAGAAAGTACCTAGCTGCATTTTCTCCAGTTACAAAAGATGTGTATCCTGTATATAAACAATACCCTACATTGATTGTTGACTACAAGGTTAGTTACCATGACCCATTACCATTTCTGTAGATACTGAAGTTCTGAATCTTTAGCTTGTGATTTGCTCGTTAATCAGATCTGATTTTTGAGCTTATTATAATTATTATTACTAAAACAAATAATTATTACTAGGAAAGTGTGTACTGCTTACCCCTCCCATGTCTGTGTTTTGTTTTGTTTTTGGATTTAACACTTATTAACAGTAAACTAAAAACTATGACTAGTGTATCGGTTGGAGCTAAACGCATGGGACATACCGTTTTGGAAATTGTTAGGGGAGTCATTATTCTGATATCCACAGTGCCAAGAGTGTGCCAAAAACACCAAATTTCAGACATTGCCTCTCAACATGGACAAACCAGTGGCCAATGACCTTCACTTAATAACCGAGATCAGCGGCATTCCCATACAGCTGTCAGTGCTAAAGCAACCAATACTGTGTGAAATAACAGCAGAAATCAATGTGGGATGCGTGATAAACATATCCATTGGGCAAAATTTGGCAATAATGGACTATGGCAGCAGACAACCAACACAAGTGCCTTTGCTAACAGCATGGCCTGCAGTGCCCTTTCTGGGCGCGTGACCGAAATTGGTTGGTTTCTAGACTACTGGAAAACCGTGGCCTGGTCAGAAGAGTTCCAGTTTCAATTATTAAGAGCTGATGGGAGGATTCGAGTGTCTCGCAAGCACCATGAAGCCATGGACCCAAGTTGTCAACAAGGCACTGTTCAAGCTAGTGGTGACTTCATAAAGGGGTGGGCTGTGTTTATTCGGAATGGACTGAGTCCTCTTGTCCGACAGAACCGATAATTAACTGGAGATGATTATGTTCGGTTACTTAGAGATCTTTTGCAGCCATTCGTGGCCTTGCAAGCTCCCAAACAGTGATGGAATTTTTACAGATGACATTGCGCCTTGTCACTGGGTCACATTTGTTTGCAATTGGTTTGAAGAACATTCTGGACAATTGAAACGAATGAGTTGGCCACCCGCGTCACCCAACATGAAACTATCTGAACATTTATAGGATGTGATCGAGAGGTTGGTTCATGCACAGAATCATGCAGCGGTTACACTTTCACAATTGTGGATGGCTGTAGAGGCAGCATGACTCAGTATTTCTGCAGGTGACTGTCCTCAAAGAATTCTTTAGTAGGAGGGACATACTTTTCCACCAGGCAGATATAGAGTAATCTTTTCAGTGACCATATCTCCTTGTTCAGTATATTACTGTCTTCTATTTTGTTGTAAATTTTTAACTGGATGTGCTCTTGTGTTTGGGCATAGAGTTTTAAACAATGTGTTTGGAGTTTAAAATTTTCTCTGTGGTGAGTGCTATCATTTTGGTTGAAACGGAGAAAGTTATGTATATGTTGATTTTTATGTAAAAAGGGAAAGAGTAGACAGTATTTTTAGATTTTCTAATACTGGTTGACATGATCCCTGTTGTTTGGCAACATTCATGCCCCTAAATTAATTTATATATATGTTATTTCTCTCTCTCTCTCTCTCTCTCTCTCTCTCTCTCTCTCTCTCTCTCTCTCTCTCTGCTCCTAGGAGTCTTATAGTCTTATGACATAATGAATAATTGACTCAGATGAATATCTGACTCAAAGCAAGAGTGATAGACTACCTTTCTGATGTCTGTGCTTGTGGCAGTTGATAAAATATACATTGCAAAAGCTAGGTTGGCCTGTATGTATCTTCAGGAGGTTAAATTGCTGCACTGCTGATAAATACATTAAAAATAGCAACAACTATATCCAGGTTTTGAAACAGCCAGTTCTTTCCTCAGGAAACTAATAGCTGCAAAAGCTAAATATAGCGTTTTCCATATCTACTGGCAGTAGAGTAATTCTACCAACCGAACATAAGTACTGGCCAGCCATTCAGTCTGATTGAAATTATGGCTACTGTGATTTAAGATGAGAGGCAGAACTTATGTTTGGACATCAAAAAGACGTGGTTGGGCCTAGAATGCTGTGCTAAAATTTGCTACATTGTGATGACTTTGGAGAAAATGAGAATATTTGTATCACAAATTTTGCAACACGTGAGAGTATCTGACTGGTGCTGGTCACATCTGTGATGCAGTGGGTATAGAAGAAAAGAAACCATACATATTAGGTTCTGAACTGTGACTGTGTAAACACTGTGAAACTTACCTGTTTCCGTTATCTGTATTAAAAAATCTGTATTTAACCTCAAAACGATGGAGACACGTTATGATACCTGAAGAAAATTCATCATCAGCCATTCTACATCCACTACTGTAGAAAAACCTCCTCCAGAATTTTTCAGGCATTGAGGTCTCCAATTATACGCACCTATGTTGCTCCATGTCTTCTAATGCCATTTACCCATCTTCCATTAGGTAGTTTGCTTCATCTTTTCAAAGAAGACAGATAGTCCTTGTACATTTATTGTAATGTTCTCTTAAATTTCTGTCTCCCATATCAAAACGTCACATTTGCACCATTAGTATTGCTGTTGACAATGCCCCCTCCCTCCTCCTTGTGGGTTGTCCTCTTGTCCCAATAATCAGAAAAAGGTTTCGAGATATTTATGTTATCTTTTGTTATTCCAAAAAGTAAACTTATTATAATGTTAAGTTTTCATAGTTATATTTTTAACATTATCAGATATTTTATTTTACCTTTTGTTAAAACTTGACAAACAGGCTCAGCAAATGGATCAGATAAGAAAAGAAAAAGAAGAACTGAAACAAAAAGAAGAGGCATTACTGAAATCAATATCTGCTCAGGAAAAGAAGAGAAATGAAGAAAAGCGCACAGAGGTCGAGAAGGCTCGCTTGCAAAGTAAGGCAGATATGCATGTCACAATTTTCTTTCATTATTATTAAAAAATAGTAAATATGAAATAATCAAAAGTCATAAAAAAAGTTGTAGTTTTGTTAGATAACTACAGACAATCACTTTAGATTAAGTTATGAAGAATAGTCATGATCCTTATTTGATGATCACAGGGGAACACTGCTGTCTGAGAGCTTCTGACTGCTGGCTGGGTATTCTGATTCAGGTTTTCTGTAGCTAAAAGTAGTAAAAAATATTCTGATTCAGGTTTTCTGTAGCTAAAAGTAGTAAAAAACAGTCTCAATTGCACAGTCATTTATTATAAATATGCCCAGTTACAGCCTCTAATAGTAGGCTATCTTCAGATAATGCACCATCTGGATGATGATGCTTGGAATAACTGTGCTGACGCATCACAAAGCAGTGTGAGGAGTTTTGCTTAATGATGGCGGCATCCTCCTGGGAAAAGTATTCCTAATTTAAAATCTCCAACATTCGGATCTGTAGACGGCATCTACTCAGGAGGATGGTGCCATCAGGCAAACAAAACTGGTGTTTCACAGGCCAGAGGTGTGGGATGTTAGATCCTTAAATTGGGTAGGTAGGTTAGACAATTTACAAAGGGAAATGGATAGGTCTGTGGGAAATAAAGAGCAGTGGCAGGAGGAACAGGACTTTTGGTCGAGTGAGTGCAGAATTATAAATACAAAATCAACAGGAGTAATGCATACATAGATCTAATAATGGATTAAAAAAATAGAAATGTGGGTAAATTGGGGAATGCCAAAACAGATAGGAAACCCAACACCTGTAATGGTAGTACAAATTATATACTACTAACTTCACAGATGGTAAAGTAAAGAGATTCAAATAATGTATGATGAGATAAAATAAATTATTCAAATAGATAAGGGAGAAGAAAATTTAACTGTGATGGTGAACTGAAATTTGATGGTAGGAAAAGGAAAAGAAGGAAAAGTTGTAGGAGAATGTGGGCTGAGACAAATAATGAAACAATGTGCTAAAATTTTGTGCAGAGCACAATTTAATCATTGCTAACACATGATTTAAGACACATAAAAGATGGTTGTGTGTATTGAAGAGATCTGGAGACACTGAAATGTTTCAGATAGATTATATAAAGCTAACAAAGAGATTCTGAAACCAGATTCTTCCAGGGGCATATTCACACACTGACCATAATTTATTGGCTAGGAATTGCAGTCTGAAATGGAAAAAATTGTAGAAAGGTGGGAAATTAAGGATATGGAACGTGGAAAATTGAAAGAATTGGAGGTTGTGAGTGTTTCAAAGGAAGAAATAGACAAAAAATTCTGAAATGGGGAAAGGGATGCAGTAGAAGGGATAGTTTTGAGAGATGAAATAGAGAAACAGCAGATTATGAAATAGGCAAAAAGACAGGACCCAGTAGAAATCCTTGGATAACACAGGAGATGTTGATTTTATTTGACAAAAGGAGAAAATATAAAAACACTACAAAGGAAGTAGGCAAAAGGAAATACAGGCATCTAAAAACTGAAACTGAAAGAATGTTAAAATATCTTAGTAGGTATGCCTAGAGAGAAAATGCGAGGCTGTAGTAGCATGCCTGGCAAGGAGACATTTATTTGCCTCCTATAGGGAAATTACATCTACATCAATACTCTGCAAATCACATTTAAGTGCTTGGCAGAGGATTCGTCAAATCACCTTTACAATTCTCTATTATTCCAAACTCGTATAGCACACGGATAGAACAAACACCTGTATCTTTCTGTATGAGCTCTGATTTCCCTTATTTTATCATGGTGATTGTTTCTGCCCATGTAGGTTGGCAGCAACAAAATATTTTCACATTCACAGCAGAAAGTTGGTGATTGAAATTTCGTGAGAAGGTTCCTCCACAATGAAAAACACCTTTGTTTTAATTATGTCCATCCCAAATCATGTATCATTTCCATGACACACTCTCTCCTATTTCGTGATAATACAAATTGTGCTGCCCGTCTTTGAACTTTTTCGATGTACTCTGTCTATCCTATCTGGTGAAGATCCCACACCACGCAGCAGCCTTCTAAAAGAGGACAGACAGGTGTAGTGTAGGCAGTCTCCATAGTAGACCTGTTACATTTTCTGAGTGTCCTGCCAATAAAACGCAGCCTTTGGTTAGCCTTCCCCACAACATTTTCCATGTGTTCCTTCCAATTTAAGTTGTTTGTAATTAGGTATTTAGCTGAATTTACAGTCTTTAGATTTGAATGATTTACCATGTAACCAAAGTTTAATGGAGCCTTTTTAGTACTAATGTTGATGACCTCAAACTTTTCGTTATTTAGCATCAGTTGCCAATTTTTTCACCATGTGGACTTCTTTTCTAAATCGTTTTGTAATATGTTTTGATCTTCTGATGACTTTACTAGTTGATAAACGACAGCATCATCTGTAACCAACCTAAGCTGGCTGCTCAGATTGTCTCGCAAATCATTTATAGAGATAAGGAACAGCAAAGAGCCTATAGCATTACCTTGGGGAATGCCAGAAATCACTTCTGTTTTAGTCGATGATTTTCCTTCAAGTACTATGAACTGTGACCTCTCTGACAGGAAATTATGAATCCAGTCGCATAACTGAGATGATATTCCACAAGCACGCAATTTCACTACAAGCCGCTTGTGTGGTACAGTCTCAAAAGCCTTCCGGAAATCCAGAAATATGGGATCAATTTGAAATCACTGGTCAGTAGCACTCAGCACTTCATGCGAGTAAAGAGCTAGTTGTTTCACATTAGAGAAACTTCCAGAGAAAGGAGTAGTTAAGATGGTTTTTAATGCTTCAGGTGTTGTACGTAGTCCCTCCCCCACTTGAGTGTAACAGACAGTCACGTGAAACTGTCTTAAAAGTTCTTCTTTAGGATGTTGCTCGACTTGGTTGTCACACTGCCTTCACTGTCAGTTATATCGTCTTATCATTTTCCCTTCATGTAAGCTTCTGAACTTAGTCATTTTGTGATAGGTTCATAATGATAAAACCATGTCTTTTCACCCATGATGGTTTATGCCTTGAAAAGAATTGTCCACATTTCAATCAAGTCTTGGCAGGCATCAATGCATCGTCATTTTCATTTGAGACTCAAGGTGTGCAGGAAAAACTTTGCACATACATTTCTGTTCTTCAAAACATTCCAGAAAATGTGCAATTGTTAGTTCAAGTTGTGACCATAGTTACTGCACTTACGTCTATTACATGTGGGGAATAAAATCAGTCTTTGAATGTTTCCAATGGATGGTGTATATAGAACAACTATACACAGAGAATGAAATGGAAGACAGTGTTATTGAAATGGAAGAGGAAGCAGATGAGGATGAGGTGGTAGATAAGAAACTGCGAAAAGAGGTTACTAGAGCATTGGTCTTGGAAGTAGATGGCAGGCCCTTAAAATTATTGAAGTCCTCCGTGGGAGATGCAGCTGTGACAAAATTATTGCACTTCTTGTTCAAGATGTATGAGACAGTCAAAATACCATCACACTTCAACAAGAATATAATAATTCCATTTACAAAGAATGCCAGTGATGACATGTGAATATTACTGAACTGTCAGTTTAATAAGTCATGATTGCAAAATACTGACACGAATTATTTACTGAAGAATGGAAAAAACTGGTAGAAGCCAACCGTGGAGAAGATCAGTTTGGATCCAAGAGAAATGTAGGTACACATAGGGAAATGGTGACCGTATGACTTATTTTAAAAGATATGTTGAGGGAAGACAAACCAACATTTATATCATCAAACCTACATTTATAGCATTTGGAGATGTAGAGTGGGGTCAGAGTCGAAATGAAAGTGATGGATACTTGCTTTTAAAATATATCTCTTCTCCTTTCTGAATTTTCAAAAATCAGCAACTATGTAATATTCCAGACTTTTGTTATCTTCTTCCTCCAATTACTTCAGCTTTACTTATCAACACTTTTAGTAATAAAACTATCCTTTAATCATAATGAATTAGTTATCTTCTGTTATTATTTGCCTCAAATGATGTTGTTGTGGTCTTCAGTCCTGAGACTGGTTTGATGCAGCTCTCCATGCTGTGCAAGCTTCTACATCTCCCAGTACCTACCACAACCTACATCCTTCAGAGTCCGCTTGGTGTATTCATCTCTTGGTCTCCCTCTACGATTTTTACCCTCCACGCTGCCGTGCAATGCTAAATTGGTGATCCCTTGATGCCTCAGAACATGTCCTACCAATCGATCCCTTCTTCTAGTCAAGTTGTGCCACAAACTTCTCTTCTCCCCAATCCTATTCAATACCTCCTCATTAGTTATGTGATCTACCCACCTTATCTTCAGCATTCTTCTGTAGCACCACATTTCGAAAGCTTCTATTCTCTTCTTGTCCAAACTGGTTATCGTCCATGTTTCACTTCCATACATGGCTACACTCCATACAAATACTTTCAGAAACGACTTTCTGACACTTAAATCTATACTTGATGTTAACAAATTTCTCAGAAACACATTCCTTGCCATTGCCAGTCTACATTTTATATTCTCTCTACTTCGACCATCATCAGTTATTTTGCTCCCCAAATAGCAAAACTCCTTTACTACTTTAAGTGTCTCATTTCCTAATCTAATACCCGCAGCATCTCCCGACTTAATTCGACTACATTCCATTATCCTCGTTTTGCTTTTGTTGATGTTCATCTTATATCCTCCTTTCAAGACGCTATCCATTCCGTTCAACTGGTCTTCCAAGTCCTTTGCTGTCTCTGACAGAATTACAATGTCATCGGCGAACCTCAAGGTTTTTATTTCTTCTCCATGGATTTTGATACCTACTCTGAATTTTTCTTTCGTTTCCTTCACTGCTTGCTCAATATACAGATTGAATAACATTGGAGAGAGGCTATAACCCTGTCTCACTCCCTTACCAACCACTGCTTCCCTTTCATGCCCCTCAACTCTTATAACTGCCATTCGGTTTCTGTACAAATTGTAAATAGCCTTTCGTTCCCTGTATTTTACCCCTGCCACCTTCAGAATCTGAAAGAGAGTATTCCAGTCAACATTTTCAAAAGCTTTCTCTAAGTCTACAAATGCTAGAAATGTAGGTTTGCCTTTCCTTAATCTAGCTTCCAAGATAAGTCGTAGGGTCAGTATTGCCTCACGTGTTCCAACATTTCTACGGAATCCAAACTGATCTTCCCCGAGGTCGGCTTCTACCAGTTTTTCCATTCGTCTGTAAAGAATTCGCGTTAGTATTTTGCAGCCATGACTTATTAAACTGATAGTTCGGTAATTTTCACATCTGTCAACACCTGCTTTCTTTGGGATTGGAATTATTATATTCTTCTTGAAGTCTGAGGGACTTTCGCCTGTCTCATACATCTTGCTCACCAGATGGTAGAGTTTTGTCAGGACTGGCTCTCCCAAGGCTGTCAGTACTTCTAATGGAATGTTATCTACTCCCGGGGCCTTGTTTCGACTCAGGTCTTTCAGTGCTCTGTCAAACTCTTCACGCAGTATCATATCTCCCATTTCATCTTCATCTCCATCCTCTTCCATTTCCATAATATTGTCCTCAAGTACATCGCCCTTGTATAGACCCTCTATATACTCCTTCCACCTTTCTGCTTTCCCTTCTTTGTTTAGAACTGGGTTTCCATCTGAGCTCTTGATATTCATACAAGTTGTTCTCTTATCTCCAAAGGTCTCTTTAATTTTCCTGTAGGCGGTATCTATCTTACCCCTAGTGAGATAGGCTTCTACATCCTTACATTTGTCCTCTAGCCATCCCTGCTTAGCCATTTTGCACTTCCTGTCGATCTCATTTATGAGACGTTTGTATTCCTTTTTGCCTGCTTCATTTACTGCATTTTTATATTTTCTCCTTTCATCAATTAAATTCAATATTTCTTCTGTTACCCAGGGATTTCTACTAGCCCTCGTCTTTTTACCTACTTGATCCTCTGCTGCCTTCACTACTTCATCCCTCAAAGCTACCCATTCTTTGTCTACTGTATTTCTTTCCGCCATTCCTGTCAATTGTTCCCTTATGCTCTCCCTGAAACTCTGTACAACCTCTGGTTTAGCCAGTTTATCCAGGTCCCATCTCCTTAAATTCCCACCTTTTTGCAGTTTCTTCAGTTTTAATCTACAGTTAATAACCAATAGCTTGTGGTCAGAGTCCACATCTGCCCCTGGAAATGTCTTACAATTTAAAACCTGGTTCCTAAATCTCTGTCTTACCATTATATAATCTATCTGAAACCTGTCAGTATCTCCAGGCTTCTTCCATGTATACAATCTTCTTTTATGATTCTTGAACCAAGTGTTAGCTATGATTAAGTTATGCTCTGTGCAAAATTCTACTAGGCGGCTTCCTCTTTTATTTCTTAGCCCCAATCCATATTCACCTACTACGTTTCCTTCTCTCCCTTTTCCTACTACCGAATTCCAATCACCCATGACTATTAAATTTTTGTCTCCCTTCACTAACTGAATAATTTCTTTTACGTCATCATACATTTCTTCAATTTCTTTGTCATATGCAGAGCTAGTTGGCATATAAACTTGTACTACTGTAGTAGGCGTGGGCTTCGTGTCTATCTTAGCCACAGTAATGCGTTCACTATGCTGTTTGTAGTAGCTTACCCGCATTCCTATTTTCTTATTCATTATTAAACCTACTCCTGCATTACCCCTATTTCACTTTGTATTTATAACCCTGTATTCACCTGGCCAAAAGTCTTGTTCCTCCTGCCACCGAACTTCACTAATTCCCACTAGATCTAACTTTAACCTATCCATTTCCCTTTTTAAATTTTCTAACCTACCTGCCCGATTAAGGGATCTGACATTCCACACTCCGATCCGTAGAACGCCAGTTTTCTTTCTCCTGATAACGATGACCTCTTGAGTAGTCCCCGCCCGGAGATCCGAATGGGGGACTATTTTACCTCTGGAATATTTTACCCATGAGGACGCCATAATCATTAACCATACAGTAAAGCTGCATGCCCTCGGGAAAAATTACGGCTGTAGTTTCCCCTTGCTTTCAACCGTTCGCAGTACCAGCACAGCAAGGCCGTTTTGGTTATTGTTGCACGGCCAGATCAGTCAATCATCCAAACTGTTGCCCCTGCAACTACTGAAAAGGCTGCTGCCCCTCTTCAGGAACCACACGTTTGTCTGGCCTCTCAACAGATACCCCTCTGTTGTGCCTCAAATAACTTCTACCATTTTCAAATAATTATAAACTTTCATTACATAAGTGAGTACAAGTGTCCGGTTAGCAATAGCTAAGCTTGTACTCCACCAAAGGCTTGACATAAAACAAATGTTTTTGTTTTATTGTTGTGTTTCATTGTATTCTATTGAGGTAAATCATGTAATACTCTGAGGTCTTCCTTGGCACTCTGTATACCATTGACAATTTCATGTGGCACTTGCTATGACATAGGGATTTCTGCAGTCAAGCGCTATCCTCCAGGGGCTTCCAGAGGAACGCCTCAACAAATAATAAAATACAAAACAAATATTTGAACTTATATATATCTCATCATAAAATGTTTTTGGACTCCTTTTGTTTCGTGTAATTATTATTAATATTATAATAAAATTAGTTGTAGATACAGTTGCTCATTTATAGATGAGGAGGGTATGGAAAATTTTGCACCTGTAATGATTATGAAAAAATTTCATAATTTGATTCAGCCGAATTCTGTACCTTCACAAGAGAAAGATTTGGCAATGCAAACTGTCATAAACTCTCTGAAGTTCTGAAGTAGCAGAAATAAAATACAGGGGCCTAAATTTATTTTCAGCTTGTACAGTAACTGGACTGGAGCTCAGATAGTTGATGATGGACAGGAAAGGGAGCAGTAGTTGAGATGGAAGTGAGACAGGATTGTAGTTTCTCCCTGATGATATTAAATCTTTGTGTTGAGCAAGTAGTAAAGGAAATGATGGAGAAATTTGAAGGGAAGGAATAAAAACCTTGAGGTTTGCTGGTAACATTGTAATTCTGTCAGAGGTGCCAGAGGACTTGGAAGCTCAGTTGAACGGAATAGATAATGTTGTAAAAATAAGTTATAAGATGAACACCAACAGAAGTAAAACAAGGGTTGTAGAGTGTTGTCAGTGAAATCGAGCAATGCTGATTAATATTAAAATAGGAAACAAGACACTAAATGTCAAGGGGGTATAAAAAACAGACTGGCAAAATAAGAAAAACATTTCTGAAAAAGACAAATTTTTTAATATTGAATATAAATTTAAGTGTTTTCAGAAGGTGCCTTGTAGAGAAGTGAAGTGTGAGAATAAGCAGTTCAGACAAGAAGAGAATAGAGGCTATTGAAATCTGGTGCTACAGAAGAATGCTGAAGGTTAGATTGAATAACTAATGAAAAGGTATATATGTACTCATGATCATGAGTCAGTTTTTCCTGTAAGCACAGATTTAGCCCAGCATGTGTTTAGCCTCCTGGCAATGTGCCCTACCAGGCTTATTCTCTGTGCTTTTGTTTTCTGCACCATGATCAGTTGTTTCATCAGGTCAAACAGCTCTTCATTCTTTTTACTTCTTGAGGTGTTCACTTTGTGGATTGACCCAAAGATTCTTCTCATGATTTTCCATTCAAAGATCAGTACATTCTCCACATCTTCTTTTGTAGTGCTTACGGTTTCTGTCCCATATAACAACAACAGTACTATCGCTGCTCATAGGCTTTAAGTTTGCCTTAATTCACATATTTTTTTATGATATTATCTGCTCCATCTGTAATAAGTTTTAGACTCATTGGCAATAAATCGATTAATTTCTTGTTTTAGGATATTATGCTTGTTGAACCAGGTGCCCAGTATTTAAAATTTTCCACTGTGGCTATGTTCCATATTCCTACCTGTAATGGTGCATTATTGGGGGCTTCTGCAGCTATTTCTATCATTTCATCCTTCTCCACATTAATCCTCTTTCCAATCGTACTGACATTCTTCACTAAGTACCATGCAGTTTCTGCCATCTCTTCCTCTGACTCTACTACGGCTGCAATGTCATCTCCATATCCCAGTAGTTCTTCTATTTAGCTTCACTCCTTTACTTTCTTTTTTATTTTCCAAATTACTTTCTCCAAGACCAAATTACAAACTAACAGTGAAATGGCATCACCTTGTCTTGCACTGGTTATGATGCTGAATTCCTTGGACAGCACCTCCTGGTATTTGACCTTTTCTTTTGTCTCTGCTGTGCACACTTTTATCGAGTTAATTAACTTCGTTGGCATGACAAGCTTCCTCAGGATGTTGTACATTCTTAATTTGTGTCTACTATCATAGGCCTTAGAGAAATGTAGAGATGTTACCAGAAACTGATGGTTGAATTCCCAGCACTCTTCCCAGGTTTGTCTCATGTGAAAATTTGAATGACTGTTGATCTTCCCACCTGGAGACCTGCCTGGTAATCTCCAACAATATCTTTAGCAAAATGCTTCAGCTTTTCAGTAGTTATTAATGATAGCATTTGAATGGTATGCTTAGCAGAAATATACTTGTATAATTGCTACACATCTTCTTTTTGTGCAGTGGGATAGTGCTAGTTTACTTCCACTCTTTCAGGTCCTCCTCCTTTTACCAAACTTCACTTACAAGATTGTATATCTCTCTCTGGTGTGTTTCACTTCCTACCTTCAACGTCTCTGTCACTATCTTATCTTCTACTGGCACCTTATTATTCTTCAGTTTCTTAATTGCTCTAGCTACACTATGTGATCAAAAGTACCCAGACACCTGGCTGAAAATGATTTATAAGTTTGTGGCACCCTCCATCGGTAATGCTGGAATTCAATATGGTGTTGGCCCACCCTTAGCCTTGATGACAGCTTCCACTCTCGCAGACATACATTCAATTAGGTGCTGGATGTTTTCTTGGGGAATGGCAGCCCATTCTTCATGGAGTGCTGCACTGAGGAGAGGTATCGATGTCGGTCGGTGGGGCCTGGCATGAAGTTGGCACTCCAAAACATCCCAAAGGTGTTCTGTAAGATTCAGGTCAGGACTCTGAGCACACCAGTCCATTTCAGATATGTTATTGTCGTGTAACCACTCTGCCACAGGCCATGCATTATGAGCTCGATTGTGTTGAAAGATGCAATCGCCATACCCGAATTGCTCTTGAACAGTGGGAAGCAAGAAGGTGCTCAAAACATCAGTGTAGGCCTGCACTGTGATAATGCCACGCGAAACAACAAGGGGTGCAAGCCCCCTCCATGAAAAACATGACCACACGATAACACCACTGCCTCCGAATTTTACTGTTGGCACTACCTACACTGGCAGATGACATTCGCCGGGCATTCAGCATGCCCACACCCTACCATCAGATCGCCACATTGTATACTGTGATTCGTCACTCCAACAACGTTTTTCCACTGTTCAGTTGTCCAATGTGTACGCTCCTTATATCAAGCGAGGTGTCATTTGGCGTTTACTGAAATGATGTGTGGCTTAGGGGCAGCCACTTGACCATGATATCCTAGTTTTGTCACCTTCTACTGTGACAGTTTGCCTTCTTTATTTCTTCATTCGTTGTCCTCAGTGTCGAAGAACTGCGTTGTGATACTGGCTGGAAAATGAGGTTTGGAAGTACGACACTGACTACTTTAACCGTAGCACAACTGTGTGTGTGTGTGTGTGGGGGGGGGGGGGGGTAGTAAAATATCTAGAGTATGTGCTGTCATGGTTTTATAATTTTTGTAAATTATTTAGATCTGCCTATTACATTTAATTCAAGTGCGGGTAGTTTTTGCCCCCCTCTTAGACATCAATGAGACAACTTTTCTCATTACAATATTTCTCAATATGGCAGAAAGAAATGCAGCTTCTGACTGTTGGTACTGCTGTATTGTGTTGCCATTGTTGTTTTTTAAATAAATCTCCTTTATTGTTCGAGCAGTTGTACATTGCTCGCAGTTCTAATAAAATGTCTCGTCAGTGTCAGAGATTTCTCACAGATGAAGAAGTGTCAGCTGTAATGAATGAAGCAAGTGAAGATGATGAAAGTGATCCAGAAGAAGATGATACAGTTGTGACATACGACAGTGACATAACAATTGGAAATTAGTAAAGTTCACGGAGTTCATCCTCTGATGAACAGCATGCAGCTGCTTCTAGCATCATTGTTACAGCAAACAGTGGTAGGGAATATATTACTGCGCCTCCAAGGCAAGTACACAGGTCAGTACAAAATATAGTGAATTTTCGTGAAGGTTTGACTCATGAAGACTTCACCTCTAGTGTGTCAGAATCTTTCAAAACGTTTATAACTCCTGAAATAACGAAGATTATCGTGGACTATACAAACCAAGAAACTCATAATAATAACTTAACACTTACCACCATAGAAGAAATGTATGCCTTTGGTATTTTGGTACTCATGGGCACAAACAATGACACTAGAGTGCCACTTGTGGACTTATGGAGGAAAGTACTAGGAAAGAATATCTATGTAGCTACGATGAGCAGTATTCGATGTGGACAACTTCTGTCTGTGATTAGATTTGATGATAAAGCAACAAGAACTGAAAGACAAAAGCTGGATAAGTTTTGCCCCTTCGTGAAGTTTTCAACAAAATTGGTGAAATGTTTGTGAAATACTATATACCAAGTGCAGATCTAACGGTTGATGAAATGCTCTCCCTATTTCGAGGAAGATGTCCCTACTTCAAGGAAGATGTCTCTTTAAGGTCTTTATGAAAGACAAGCCTGGGAAGTATGGCCTATTGATTAGGATGTTATCAGATGCACACACCTGGTGTGTTCTAAAAATTGGGGTCTATGCAGGGATGGATGAACGACCTGCGGAGGAATGGAGTGCAAAGGCAGTTGTTAGAGTCCTAGTGAATCCACTGGCAGGAAGTGGAAGAAATGTAACAATAGACTGTTGTTATACATCCATAGACCTAGCCGAGGAGCGTTACAGTGAAAAGTTAACTTTGGTGGGAACGTTGAAGAGTAACAGAAAACATATACCAGAACAGCTAAAGAAGACGCAGGTTCGAGAGCTTTATTCCTCTAAGTTCTTATTCACAGATCTGAAAACAGGCAATGCACCAGTTACCTTGGTTTCATACATCTCTAAACTGAAGCCTACTAAGAATCTCCTACTTCCTTCCACACAACATAATGATAACAAGGTGGATGAGTTGACAGAGGAAAAAAAGACAGACATCAATCTCTACTACAATGAAACCAAAGGGGGCATAGGCAGCATTGATCAAATGACACGACGTCATTCAGTAAAACGCGGGACGAGAAGGTGGCCATTCTCTCTCTTTTTCACCTTGACAGATATTGCCTGTCTCAAAGCTGGAACAATTTTCATGATATACAACCCAAACTGGAATAAGAAGAAGCATAATGTAAGAAGGCTGTATCTCCTAGAATTAGGTCAACAGCTTGTTAGGCCAGGTGTGGAAGAGAGAGCAAAGAATATCATGGGGTTACAAAAGCCTGTCATCTCTGCAATGGAAAGTGTTCTAAGGAAAACACTGCCCAGCATTACTGCAACTGTTCAATCTGTTGAATTTTATTCAAGAGGAGGATGTCATGTCTGTTTGAAGAGTAAAAACTCTAAAACGGATAATGACAAGATGACAAAAGTGTCTTATAGTCTGTTGCAGATTTCCAAGTATGTGTGTTCCAGTCATTCTGCAAAAACAATCATATTTAAAGGATGTGAAATTGAAAGTGAAAGTGAGTAAGAAGGAAAAAATTGTAATTTCTGACTTTGATTTTTTGTTTTCTTATTTGTGGTTTGCTGTTGTACGTTCTTTTATGATTTCTTAATATAAGTCTGATGTATATGAAAGTGTTAGTTTCATGATAAAAATTTAATAATATTTTTCATATTTATTACTTCATTTATTGTATTTGTATATGTTATGATGTTCCTGATAACTATGGAAAGTATTTTGGAACGTAGTAAAGAAATTCTTAGTTCATTAAATAATCAAAACAGAAGAAACAAACAAACAAAGTTTGGAAGGTAGGAGACGAGATACTGGCAGAAGTAAAGCTGTGAGTACCGGGTGTGAGTCGTGCTTCGGTAGCTCAGATGGTAGAACACTTGCCCGCGAAAGGCAAAGGCCCCGAGTTCGAGTCTGTCGGGCACACAGTTTTAATCTGCCAGGAAGTTTCAACAAACAAAATGTTAAAAAGTGAAAAGAATGTAAGGGCAATTTTGCCCCTCCCCCCAGACATCCAGGTGACAGATCTGAGCTTAGTGGTGCTAGGGTTAAATTAATGTAGCCGACAGGTGCACAGTTGCGTTTCACAGTAGTTTACTTGCACTCTTCACAACCCTCCACCAATACACTGTCATATAATAATAATAATAATAATAATAATAATAATAGCAGTGCACTGTTGTTTTATCTTTTCATAAGCCTCATTAATAGTTTGCAGACAAACCTCCACCAGCTGATAGTTATATATGGCCAGTGAATTGTTGTTTTATCTTTCCATAAGCCCCATTAATAGTTTGCAGGCAAACCTCCACCAGCTGCTACAATAGTCTACTATTGAACATCTACGAGCAGTAAAAACCTAACTACAAGATTCACAGTTCTTGAAGAATGGACAGGTACATATGGAGCAGATACTGTCATTGTTTTAACACATGGCCTAATTGTGTTTCACTTATTTCATGGATGCATTGTTGCTAATCTAACTAGTACAGGTTCCTCGTCTGAAACTCGGCTGTGGACTGACTGACTTGAGAGCAAAAATCGGGCCCTTATATATCCTCACAATAATAGGTGCTGAAACTACACATTGTTCGAAGTTTAATTTACAGAAATTACAATTAAAACTTAACATATTACATTAACTAAATACAATGAAAAATTCTGTCTTTTTGACAGTTTCTTCTACTACAAGAGTTAGGCTCATTTGTTTAAATCATAAAATTAACAAATATAAGTATGCAAACAATACTTTGGACATAACTGTTAATTTCTTTGGAATTAATTAAGAGCTGGCTTTGCTAACATGTTTTCGAATAGAGCCAAATAGATCCTTTAAGAACATTATTAGTTGTCCCTCCAAATGTTTTTAATTACTACAGAATTTATATTTGTTTATATGTAGACAATAGAATTTAAGTTATGAAACAATTACTGATTTCACCCTATAACAAAAGATACTAACTAAGGATAGTCGAAATAAATTACAAAACCAGTTACATACATAAAACTATGCACAAAATTAGATCTGCTGTTATATTCCGTAAAACTGAGGGCCAACCTTTCTCTTTTATGAAAATGCAGATTATACTCACATATGTTAATGGTAATTAGTTAAAATTGAAAAAACGAATTTAAGGAGGCAGATGGCAAAACAAGAGGGGAAGTAAAAATATCCCAGCTTGCTTCGTCACACCGTCTAACTGTCATAGTACTTGCAATGGATCCTGAAACAGTTTGGAATTCCTGTGAGATGGTCTGGATAGATGTCTCCTTACTACACATTATGACTCTCTTCAACTGTCGGTGGTCTCTGACAGTCAATAGACGAGGTCAACCTGTACGCTGTTGTGCTGTACATGTCCCTTCACGTTTCCACTTCACTATCGCATCGGAAACAGTGGGCCTAGTGATGTTTAGGGGTATGGAAATCTCATGTACAGATGTATGACATAAGTTACACCCAGTCACCTGACCACATTTGAAGTCCGTGAATTCTGCGGGACACCCCATTCTACTCTCTCACAATGCCTAATGACTACTGAGCTCACTGATATGGAGTACTTGGCATTAGGTGGCAGTACAATGAAATTAATATGAAAAATGTATGTTTTTGGGGGTGTCCGGATACTTTTGATCACATAGTGTACATCTTGTTGAATCAATTAAAATTCTCTTCCTCTACACCTTCTGCAATTCTTCCTTTCAAGAAGACATTTTCAGGACCTTCAGCATTCAGCAACTCCTCAGAATATTCCCTCCACCTGCCTCTAATCTTTTCTTCTCTCTCTCTCTCTCTCTCTCTCTCCCTCTCTCTCTCTCTCTCTCTCTCAGTAAGCGTATTTCCATCCTTATCATCAATAACTAATGCCTCATTTCTTTGATCATTCATTACGTCTTTTACCATGTGAAACATTTTTATGCTGCCAAAAATTGTGTTTGTCCCCTCCATTTCATTAGTCATGTTGATCACGTTTCTCTGCCCTCAGAATCCTGTTTCTTTCTCTTTTTATGTTCTTCACTGCTTCCTACTTTTCTGCACAATTTCTACCTGATAGCTTCCCTTTGATCAATATCACTGTTGTTTGATGCCAGAACTTCAGATTTGTTATACTTCCTGATGTTATACTGGGTCCTTAAGCTTCTCAACAACAAACTGTCTCTTGCCCGTGTTGATCCTTTTTATTTTATAGCACAGCTACAGTTGTAGTTTTGTGATTACTGAGTAATGTTTTGCACTCACATCAGCCCTTCTGTAAGATCTAACACCTCTCATATACTTCATTATCTCTCATCTGTAAGCATTTGATCAATCTGATTGATAGAGTTGAGGAAGTCCAGGTCCCTTTGTGCATTTTTTGTGGGGTAAGGCCGTCAAGCTTATTACAAGGTTGTGATCTTGTACAAAACGGATTAGACAGAGTCCATTGTAATTTGTCTCTTTTCTGATTGTTGGTGTATACATGTCTTCTTGTTCCACTTTGATGTTGAAGTATCCCAAATTGATCCTCATATTTCCTGTACCACTGCTTCCCACTGCTCTTTCTAGCTCCTCATAAAAGTTACTTTTGTCCTCCTCAACACACTTGTTGGTGCATGTGCATTAACAAGTGTTACACTTCCATGCATTATAGTGAGACACAGTATCATCTTACTTATTGTATTGCTCTGGAGTCCTTCACTTGCCTCTCTGAACTGTCGCTCACCACAAATCCTGTCCCATGTTCATGCCTTCCATCCCCTTGCAGCATCCATAAAAGATTATTGATTTATCCTCATATAAAATTCCTTCCCTACATCATCTTAGTTTCGTGTAACGCAGTGACGCCAACTTTATCTTCCTCTAGCTTGGACACCACAATTTTGGCAGCTCCTGGTCTATGTGGACTTCTGATATTCCATGTGCCAAATTGTGAACCAAATCGTCTAGCCGTTTTAACTTATGGGGTTCCATTCTATTCCAAGGCATATTTCTAAGGGCTCTTGTAGTGATAAGTGTCCCCTGCCCACATTAAAGGTGATTTGTTGGGTTAGCCCAGAAGCAGGGCTGTCACTTTATTGTTCCTGGCGCTGGCAGGGTTTGTCATTAAGGTTTTATCCCCAAGCAGCATAGGTTTCACTATACCTCAAGAGCTTCCTCTGTCCTGTGGAATAGAAAAATATGGGTAGATAAGGAATGGAAAAATAGGGAAGACAGGTTATCATGAGGCATACTTTGTGTGGCTCCTATGCTGAGATCTTTCCAGCTAGGTTGGACCTGCAGTAGCTAATCTACTACTAGTATAGCTCTCAGCTTCATTGAAGTGCAAAAACTCTTTCTAGTTCCACATAAAAGTCACTTTTGTCCTCCTCAACACTTATACTTGTTGTTGCATGTGCATTAACAAGTGTCACACTTCCATGCTACGATAAGATGGTGCCCCTGAGAGGCGTATTGAATTGAACTGGAGGAAAAAGAAATTTGTGTTGACTAAAAGAAGAGATCAGTTGATAGGACACACTCTGAGGTATCTAGGAATTATCAGTTTGGTGATAAAAAGGAGTGTGAGGGACAAGAATTACAGAGGTTGACCAAGGCAAGTTTTGAGATGAATGTAGATTGCAGTAGTTATGCAGAGGCTTGCACATATTATGCTAGTGAGTAGACCTGACTCAAAGCAATTTTAGAACTGAAAATAACAACACCAACAACAATAACATCTTGTCCAGTGTGTGTGTGTGTGTGTGTGTGTGTGTGTGTGTGTGTGTGTGGTGGGCAGTTCAGAATTACACACATTGGATGAAAATACTCATTCTGCGTCAGGACAAAAAAGTCAGTTACAGTTTTAATTGCAGGCCTAGAAGAGGTTTATCATGATATACTACAAGAGGAAGAAGACAGAGTTTCAGAAAAACGTCAGAAATTAGCTGCACTTCGTCATGAGCTACAAATGCAGAAACTAGAACACTTGGAAGCTGCTAGAGAGAAACTACTTCATCATCAAACTCAGCAACGTCAAGCTGCATTGGATCGTCTTGTTAAGGATATAGCCCGAAAAGTAAGTAGTTAATAGAATACGGTAGAGTGTAGCTCTCTTCAGTGACAAATACTGTCTGCTGTGAAGTCTTTCACTTCTTTGTAAATGATTGAAAATGCATTATTGATGTTTTAGTTTAGCCAAAATTTAAGATGTTTTGTACAGGGCTTTGTGTTGCTATGCCTACCGTGTGGGATAAATCCTAACAGATTAGCAACAATAACTATTCATGAAATAATAATTGTTCCGCTATGCATAAAGCCCCCCCCGGGGATGGGGGCTTACAACTCTTTTGTGAGTACATGCTTGGCTATCATGGGCCCCTAGCCTGTGCTGCAAGGTTATAGTTCCACTAGTTAATTAATTACTCACTTAGTTAATTAGTTAGTTATTTTCATGTCCCATGGATCATTTTCACAATAAATAGTCATGATGTGGAAATCAATTTGTACTCTAAACATCACCATATTATTATTATTATTATTATTATTATTATTATTCCCCCTTCCTCCCAAAATGAAAGCAAGATACACAGATTGAGATAGCAATTCCTGCCCACCACCTTTTACACATTACAGAAGTAGAAATTCTTCTGTGGAATACAAGGAGTTGTCAAGGAGAAACTTTTCCAGTTTATTTTCAAATGTTAGCTTGCTGTCTGTTAGACATTTTGTATCACTGGGTAAGTGGTCAAAAATTTTTGTTGCGGCGTTGTGCACCCCTTTCTGTGCTAAAGAAACCTTAATGTTGAGTAATGAATGTCATTTTTTCTTCTAGTATTGTAATTATGTATCTCATTGTTCCTTTTAAACTATAGTGGATTATTTACAACAAACTTAATGAGGGAATAGATATACTGTGAAGCAGTAGTCAGAATGCCCAACTCCTTAAACAGATGTCTACAAGATGATTGTAGGTGAGCACCACATATTATTCTGACAGCACATTTATGAGCAATGAAGACCTTTCTTAAAGATGAGTTACCCCAGAACATTATTCCATATGACATTACTGAATGAAAATAAGCAAAATATGTCAACTTACTGATTTTTTTCTCCTCAAGATTTGCTATGGCTCTAAGTGCAAATATGGCTGAACTAAGTTGTTTTAGGAGTTCCAAATTGTGTTTTTCTTTTGCAATTTAAATTTTCATCAATATGGACACTCAAGAATTTTTAAGTTTCCACCCTATGTATTATTTCATCACCATGTGTTACACTTATTACTGCTGCCGTACCCCTACAAGTTCAGAACTGAATATGATGTGTCTTTGTGAAATTCATAGTGAGGCCATTTGCAGAAAACCAGTCAATTATTTATTGAGAAATTTGTTCACCATTTCTTCCATTTCTGTATGTATACTAGGAGCGATTACAATATTGATGTTATCTGGAGAAAGAACTAATTCTGCTTGTTGTACATCAGATGGTAGATCATTTACATATATGAAAAACAGTAGTTGACCTAAGATTGAGCCTTGGGGAACCCCAGATGTGATTTCTCCCCAGTCAGAAGTATGTCCCTGGATTCTGTTGGTTGAATTACTACTAAGGACAACTTTTTGCATTCTTTTGGATAGATATGACATGATCCATGGCTATGCCATCAATCCCATAAATCTTCAATGTATGTAGGAGTATACTATGATTCACACAATCAAATGCCTTGGATAGGTCATAGAAAATACCTACCAGTGCTATTTTGTTATTTAATGCTTGTAATATCTGGTGAGTGAACATGTAAGTGGCATTCTCAGTAGAACAACCCTTCTGAAACCCAGACTGTGATTTGTTGAGGATATCGTAGTAGAATACACCACCTTCTCAAAAATTTTGGAAGATGATGTCAGCAATGAAATAGGTTGGTAGTTACTGACATCTCTCCTATCACCTTTCTTAAAGAGTGGTTTAACAACGGCATATTTTAGTGTCTCTGGAAAAATACCTTGAGTTAGTGATGCATTACATTTTTCAATCAGGGCATCATTTTCCACTGAGACCAGCTCTTTCAGCGTAGTGATGAGTTATGCGCCAACTCAGAGTGATAGGGTGTACACTTTGTCCATCATGTACATAGGGGGGCCAAAGGACAATAGGGTCACTAGGGTCACTACCTATGCCTTCATCTTGGCCTTTGAGGGCAATTCATTGTCTGGAAAGGTCAAGGTGATGGTATACTAATACGATGTGAAACCTTATACCATTGTGGACACCAGTACTCAAGAATTCCATGACACACTGACATTGCATCATTGATGATGTGAAGAATCAGAAGCAGGTAGCATTGTCCAGGTCTGTACCAATCTGTCACGCTATGGACACCATAGGAGGAAATGCCAGTGACAGAAGCATATGGGAACATCCACTGTGATATACATCGCTGACGTATGATAAGTGGAATATCTGTGACTTGACCACAGACTTAAGTATGTTCTAGGCTTCCAAGCAAAATGGAAGTGTATCTTTTACTGTGTAAATATTCATCCAATAAAGCTTTACAGTATAACCCTATTAAAATGAATCTGAAGGGACTGAAAAATCTAGAGTTTGTGTTAAAAAAATTCATGTTAAGTGAAAAACACACATTTTAGTATGCACATATGTAGAGTAGTACAGTAACGTGTAATACAGTTACATTATTGTAGACTTATAACACTATCACCTGACTAAAAATACAAGTACTCACAAATTACACCATTTTCTTAGAAAAAATTCAAGCATGATTCACTGACGTTCACAGGAATGAAAATACCTTGTAATATCACAACAAACTGTAACTATAGCACCCATAAACCTAGCAGTGAAGTCAAATGTTGAAACAGATCACTCTAAACTGCCCAAGGCTGTAAATATCTCTTGATAGGTAGGTCGAATGGTATCTGTAACCTCCTCACTTTCTTCAGATGACCCACCTTGCACCTCAGCCACAGCTTTTGGTGCATCAGATTCCACAGAAGCACATACAGCAACACTGTTGTCAGTACTAATGAATTCCTCAAAACTAATCCCAGTCTTGCACAACTGTCCATTTGTCAGGTGAAGTGGCATCGTCTAACTCATGGACATTTTTGGTGTTGCTGTGTCACCTGGCTCCAGGCTGCAGCGAATGCTTTTATTGCATCAAGCAGATTTCAGTTTGTGGTTGCAATATTTTTTTTAAGCTGCATGAAGTGCAGCTCTTACAAGTCGCTTGTGATAAGCTCTCTTCATGAGAGAAATGATACGTTGGTCCAAAGACTGAAGGCAGCTTGCCGTGTTAGGTGGAAAAAACTGACTTTAATCTTGATCATGTTCACATCCTGTACATTATGGGCTCTACATCTGTGCAGTGTAAGGAGGACATGATTGTTTTGAGCAACCATTTGACTGTTGCAATGAAGAAGCCACTTGCAAAATGATATGCCATCAATCCAAGATTTCTTATGGTGAGAGTAGATGCAAGGTAAAGTGTCAATATTCACGTGTTTAAAACAATGCAGTTTCTCTTACTTACTGATAACCCAGGGACAAAACTTCTCACTGCTGTTGGCATTACATACTAGGGCAACTGTTACATGTTGTTAGCTGCATGCTCTACCATGACACTTATCACATTTTATCGCCAGGATGTGATTTGGAAAATTTGCGTCACGGCAAATTTATACAGATGAAACTGAATGTCTATTTTGGAAATGATACAGTCAACCAGAACAACAACTGGTGTCTTTAGATGCCTATATTTTTGGCACTCTCATTTGCTTTCAGCTGAATCTTGGAGCATTAGGGGACTGGAATGCAGTTGTAGGGAAGGAGTAGAAGAAGCAGTTACAGGAGAATATGGATTTGGGTCAAGGAATGAGAGAGGAGAAAGACAATAGAGTTCTGTAATAAATTTTTGCTAGTAACAGCGAATACTCTGTTCAAGAATCACAAGTGGAGGAGTGGAAAAGGCTGGATGATACAGGAAGATTTCAGTTAAATTGCACCATGGTCAGACGGAGATTTTGAAATCAGATACTGAATTGTAAGGAGTGCCTAGAAGCAGATATAGACTCAGATCACAATGTAGTATTGATGAAGAGTAGGCTGAAGTTTAAGAGATAAGCCATGAAGAATCAATACGCAAAGAAATGGGATACAAAACTATTAAGGAATGTCAAGATATTCTTGAAGTTCTCTAAGGCTATAGATACAGCAATAGAGATTAGCTCAATAGGCAGTACAGTTGAAGAGGAATGAAAATCTCTAAAAAGGGCAATCACAGAAGTTGGAAAGAAAAAATGTAGGTACAAAGAAGGTAACTGCAAAGAAACCATGGGTAACAGAAGAAGTACTTCATTTAATTGATGAAAGGAGGACATACCAAAATGTTCAGGGAAATTAAGAAATACAGAAATACAGGTCACTGAGAAATTGAATAAATAGGAAGTGCAGGGAAGCTAAGATGAAATGGCTGCATGAAAAATGTGAAGAAATCAAAACAGAAAAGATTGTCAGAAGGACTGATTCTGCATATAGGTAAGTCAAAACAACCTTTGGTGAAATTAAAAGCAGGGGTGGTGACATTAAGAGTGCAATGAGAATTCCACAGTTAAATGCAGAGGAGAGAGCAGATAGATGGAAAGAGTACACTGTAGGCCTCTATAAGGGGGAAGATTTGACTGATATGATAGAAGAAGAAACAAAAATTGATTTAGAAGAGATAGGGGATCCAGTATTAGAATCAGAATTTAAAAGAGTTGGGTTGGACTTAAGATCAAATAAGGCAGAAGAGATTGATAACAGAATTTCTAAAATCATTGGAGAAGTGGCAACAATATGACTATTCACATTGGTGTGTAGATTGTGTGAGTCTGACAACATACTATCAGACTTTTGGAAAAATATCATCTACACAATTCTGAAGACTGCAAGAGCTGACAAGTGCGAGAATTGTCGTACAATCAGCTTAACAGCTCATGCATTCAAGTTGCTGACAAGAATAATATACAAAAGAATGGAAAAGATATTGAGGTTGTGTTAGATGAAGATCAGTTTAGCTTTAGGAAAGTTAAAGGCACCAGAGAGGCAATTTTGAGGTTGTGGTTGATAATTTGAAGCAAGACTAAAGAAAAATCAAGACAGATTCATAGGATTTGTTGACCTGAAAAAAGGGTTAGACAGTGTAAAATGATGCAAGATGTTCGAAATTCTGAGAAAAATGGAGATAAGCTATACGGAGAGATGGGTAATCTACAATATGTACAAGAGTCAAGAGGGAATAATAAGAGTGGACAACTAAGAACAAAGTGGTTGAATTAAAAGGGTGTATGACAGGGATACATTCTTTTGCTCCTACTGTTCAATCTTTACAGCAAAGAAGCAATGATGGAAAAGAAAGAATGGTTCAGGAGTGGAATTAAAATTCAAGGTGAAAGGATATCAATGATATTATTTTCTGATGACATTGCTCTACTGAGTGAAAGTGAAGAAGAATTATGTGATCTGCTAAATGGAATGAACAGTCTGATGAGTACATAGTATGGATTGAGAACGAATCAGAGAAAGATGAAAGTAATTGAAGTAGCAGAAATGAGAACAGTGAGAAACTTAATATCAGGATTAATGGCCATGAAGTAAGCTAAGGAGTTCTACTGCCTAGTCAGCAAAATAACCAATGATTGATGGAGCAAGGAGGACATCAAAAGCAGACTAACACTGGCAAAAAGAGCATTCCAGGCCAAGAGAAGTCTACTAGTATCAAACGTAGGCCTTAATTTGAGGAAGAAATTTGTGAGAATGTACATTTGGAGCACAGCATTTTATGTTAGTGAAACACGGAGTGAGGGAAAACCAGAACAGAAGAGAATCTAAGCATTTGGGTTGTGGTGCTACAGATGAATGTTGAAAGTTAGGTGGACTGATAAGGTAAGGAATGAGAAGGTTCTGTGCAGAATATGTGGAAAACTCTGCAAGGAGAAGGGGCAGGATGATAGGACATCTGACAAGGGAATGACTTCCATGGTACCAGAGGGAGCTGTAGAGGGCAAAAACAGTAGAGAAAGACAGAGATTGGAATAAATCCAGTAAATAATTGAGGATGTAGGTTGCAAGCGCTACACCGAGATGAAGAGGTTGTCACAGGAGAGGAATTTGTAGTGGGTCACATCAAACCAGTCAGAAGACTGATGACTGACTCAAAAGGTCACTTAAAGGTATGTTAGATGCATGCATACAATTGAACCACTCAAGCAGTTATGTCTCAATGTCTTCATACTTAGCACTATGAAGTCATTTACATTTGTTTCCAGAAACTGTTGCAGCAGAATTAATGATTTTTTCCCATAGATTTGGGAATTCCAAAGCACTCTGCAATTGCTATTTTCTTTATACCACAGTCCACTTTGTATGGAATCTTAAGCTTTACCTGTACATTCATAGCTATATTTTTCCCCATTGCCGTGTTTCACGTGCTACTATTTGTAGGTCTTTATTCAGTTTTCAGATTCGATTTGGCTACCACGAAAAGAACACCTGGCATCAAATACGTTTCTCATTGTTAGTGCACACGTTAGTGAGTTTATTTGAATGTACCAGACACCCTGATGGGTTGTTAGCTTTGTAGTTACAATTTCTTGCAATTGTTTCATAAAAAAATTAACACTTAAAAATACTGTAACATCAAAATTTGTGTTACAATGAAATTTAATTATGCTAGGTACTGGTTGAGAGTTCGTATTTCACCTTAACCTTTTTTTTTTTTTTTTTTTTTTTTTTTTTTTTTTTTTTTTTTTTTTTTTTTTTTTTTGAGAGTTCGTATTTCACCTTAACCTTTTTTTTTTTTTTTTTTTTTTTTTTTTTTTTTTTTTTTTTTTTTTTTTTTTTTTTTTTTTTTTTTTCATCAGTCTACTGACTGGTTTGATGCGGCCCGCCACGAATTCCTTTCCTGTGCTAACCTCTTCATCTCAGAGTAGCACTTGCAACCTACGTCCTCAATTATTTGCTTGACGTATTCCAATCTCTGTCTTCCTCTACAGTTTCTGCCCTCTACAGCTCCCTCTAGTACCATGGAAGTCATTCCCTCATGTCTTAGCAGATGTCCTATCACCCTGTCCCTTCTCCTTATCAATGTTTTCCACATATTCCTTTCCTCTCTGATTCTGCGTAGAACCTCCTCAAACCTTACCTTATCAGTCCACCTAATTTTCAACATTCGTCTATAGCACCACATCTCAAATGCTACGATTCTCTTCTGTTCCGGTTTTCCCACAGTCCATGTTTCACTACCATGCAATGCTGTACTCCAGACGTACATCCTCAGAAATTTCTTCCTCAAATTAAGGCCGGTATTTGATATTAGTAGACTTCTCTTGGCCAGAAATGCCTTTTTTGCCATAGCGAGTCTGCTTTTGATGTCCTCCTTGCTCCGTCCGTCATTGGTTATTTTACTGCCTAGGTAGGAGAATTCCTTAATTTCATTGACTTCGTGACCATCAATCCTGATGTTAAGTTTCTCGGTGTTCTCATTTCTACTACTTCTCATTACCTTCGTCTTTCTCCGATTTACTCTCAAACCATACTGTGTACTCATTAGACTGTTCATTCCATTCAGCAGATCATTTAATTCTTCTTCACTTTCACTCAGGATAGCAATGTCATCAGCGAATCGTATCATTGATATCCTTTCACCTTGTATTTTAATTCCACTCCTGAACCTTTCTTTTATTTCCATCATTGCTTCCTCGATGTACAGATTGAAGAGTAGGGGCGAAAGGCTGAAGCCTTGTCTTACACCCTTCTTAATACGAGCACTTCGTTCTTGATCATCCACTCTTATTATTCCCTCTTGGTTGTTGTACATATTGTATATGACCCGTCTCTCCCTATAGCTTACCCCTACTTTTTTCAGAATCTCGAACAGCTTGCACCATTTATATTGTCGAACGCTTTTTCCAGGTCGACAAATCCTATGAAAGTGTCTTGATTTTTCTTTAGCCTTGCTTCCATTATTAGCCGTAACGTCAGAATTGCCTCTCTCGTCCCTGTACTTTTCCTAAAGCCAAACTGATCGTCACCTAGCACATTCTCAATTTTCTTTTCCATTCTTCTGTATATTATTCTTGTAAGCAGCTTCGATGCATGAGCTGTTAAGCTGATTGTGGGATAATTCTCACACTTGTCAGCTCTTGCCGTCTTCGGAATTGTGTGGATGATGCTTTTCCGAAAGTCAGATGGTATATCGCCAGACTCATATATTCTACACACCAACGTGAATAGTCGTTTTGTTGCCACTTCCCCCAATGATTTTAGAAATTCTGATGGAATGTTATCTGTCCCTTCTGCTTTATTTGGCCGTAAGTCCTCCAAAGCTCTTTTCTGATTCTAATACTGGATCCCCTATCTCTTCTAAATCGACTCCTGTTTCTTCTTCTATCACATCAGACAAATCTTCACCCTCATAGAGGCTTTCAATGTATTCTTTCCACCTATCTGCTCTCTCCTCTGCATTTAACAGTGGAATTCCCGTTGCACTCTTAATGTTACCACCGTTGCTTTTAATGTCACCAAAGGTTGTTTTGACTTTCCTGTATGCTGAGTCTGTCCTTCCGACAATCATATCTTTTTCAATGTCTTCACATTTTTCCTGCAGCCATTTCGTCTTAGTTTCCCTGCACTTCCTATTTATTTCATCCCTCAGCGACTTTTATTTCTGTATTCCTGATTTTCCCGGAACATGTTTGTACTTCCTCCTTTCATCAATCAACTGAAGTATTTCTTCTGTTACCCATGGTTTCTTCGCAGCTACCTTCTTTGTACCTATGTTTTCCTTCCCAACTTCTGTGATGGCCCTTTTTAGAGATGTCCATTCCTCTTCAATAGCGCAGTAGCCTACTGCGCTATTCCTTATTGCTGTATCTATAGCGTTAGAGAACTTCAAACGTATCTCGTCATTCCTTAGTACTTCCGTATCCCACTTCTTTGCGTATTGATTCTTCCTGACTAATGTCTTGAACTTCAGCCTACTCTTCATCACTACTATATTGTGATCTGAGTCTATATCTGCTCCTGGGTACGCTTTACAATCCAGTATCTGATTTCGGAATCTCTGTCTGACCATGATGTAATCTAATTGAAATCTTCCCGTATCTCCCGGCCTTTTCCAAGTATACCTCCTCCTCTTGTGATTCTTGAACAGGGTATTTGCCATTACTAGCTGAAACTTGTTACAGAACTCAATTAGTCTTTCTCCTCTTTCATTCCTTGTCCCAAGCCCATATTCTCCTGTAACCTTTTCTTCTACTCCTTCCCCTACAACTGCATTCCAGTCGCCCATGACTATTAGATTTTCGTTCCCCTTTACATACTGCATTACCCTTTCAATATCCTCATACACTTTCTCTATCTGTTCATCTTCAGCTTGCGACGTCGGCATGTATACCTGAACTATCGTTGTCGGTGTTGGTCTGCTGTCGATTCTGATTAGAACAACCCGGTCACTGAACTTTTCACAGTAACACACCCTCTGCCCTACCTTCCTATTCATAACGAATCCTACACCTGTTATACAATTTTCTGCTGCTGTTGATATTACCCGATACTCATCTGACCAGAAATCCTTGTCTTCCTTCCACTTCACTTCACTGACCCCTACTATATCTAGATTGAGCCTTTACATTTCCCTTTTCAGATTTTCTAGTTTCCCTACCACGTTCAAGCTTCTGACATTCCACGCCTCGACTCGTAGAACGTTATCCTTTCGTTGATTATTCAATCTTTTTCTCATGGTAACCTCCCCCTTGGCAGTCCCCTCCCGGAGATCCGAATGGGGGACTATTCCGGAATCTTTTGCCAATGGAGAGATCATCATGACACTTCTTCAATTACAGGCCACATGTCCTGTGGATACACGTTACGTGTCTTTAATGCAGTGGTTTCCATTGCCTTCTGCATCCTCATGTCGTTGATCATTGCTGATTCTTCCGCCTTTAAGGGCAATTTCCCACCACTAGGACAAGAGATTGCCCTGAACCTCTATCCGCTCCTCCGCCCTCTTTGACATGGACATTGGCAGAATGAGGCTGACTCCTTATGCCGGAAGTCTTCGGCCACCAATGCTGATTATTTATCAAAATTTAGGCAGTGGCGGGATCGAACCCGGGACCAAATACGTTTTGATTATGAATCAGAGACACTACCCCATGACCATGGGTACATCCTCTGTATTGTGTTAACCTATAAAACTTCCAATGAGGATTGATGTACTCCTGGTGGGGCCAATATTTTTTTCATGTTAAGTGTGAGTTCATTTTGAGTGAGTTTGCACTAACGAGGTTATACTGTATTATCATTTAGTACTGTCTTGTACCTCAATTATATCATACCCATGCTGTACTCTCATTGCATTGGTGACCCACAATAACTGCAAATTATGGCAGATACATCCTTAAACAGATATTGTGCAGCAACAATGCATCCAACGTGCAGCCATTGCGTGTCACAGTTTCCATTGTTTTCCTACGCGTACAACACTAAATCATACTGTGCTTAAGAGTCAGTCCTTTTATTCACAGTGAGTGTGACACTCGCCAGTGTAGTGCATTGACAGTAAATAATAATGTCAAACAGTGGTGCCCTATGGTGGACTCATAGTGTGACTGTGCCGCCATCTCTGTTCCGTTAATGACATGCACTGAACCAGTGTCTCAACCAACTGTACCTGCAATCACTGTCATGAATGAAGACTCCTTCATGCCACGCAACTTATTTTCTGATCCAATGTTGACACAGCCACCCACACAGCCACAGTCTGCCTGCACTATCAGCCATGCCATGAATGGACAAGGGACATTCTCCCATGTTACTGTGACAATCTCTCCCACAGAAACCCTGCACGATCTACCACAACGATCACTTATACGTGATTTACTGCTGTACCCAAATTTCCATCATTTTGCTCGGAACAGCCCTTTGGATGATTAGTGATGTTGTTGTTGTTGTGGTCTTCAGTCCTGAGACTGGTTTGATGTAGCTTTCCATGCTACTCTATCCTGTGCAAGCTTCTTCATCTCCCAGTACCTACCACAACCTACATCCTTCTGAATCTGCTTAGTGTATTCATCCCTTGGTCTCCCTCTACGATTTTTACCCTCCACGCTGCCCTCCAATACTAAATTGGTGATCCCTTGGTGCCTCAACACATGTCCAACCAACCGATCCCTTCTTCTAGTCAAGTTGTGCCACAAACTTCTCTTCTTCCTAATCCTGTTCAATACCTCCTCATTAGTTATGTGATCTACCCATCTAATCTTCAGCATTCTTCTGTAGCACCACATTTCGAAAGCTTCTATTCTCTTCTTGTCTAAACTATTTATCGTCCATGTTTCACTTCCATACATGGCTACACTCCATACAAATACTTTCAGAAACGACTTCCTGACACTTAAATCTATACTTGATGTTAACAAATTTCTCTTCTTCAGAAATGCTTTCCTTGCCATTACCAGTCTACATTTTATATCCTCTCTATTTCAACCATCATCAGTTATTTTGCTCCCCAAATAGCAAAATTTCTTTACTACTTTAAGCGTCTCATTTCATAATCTAATTCCCTCAGCATCACCCGATTTAATTCGACTACATTCCATTATCCTCATTTTGCTTTTGTTGATGTTCGTCTTATATCCTCCTTTCAAGATACTACCCATTCCATTCAACCGCTCTTCCAAGTCCTTTGCTGTCTCTAACAGAATTACAATGCCATCGGCGAACCTCAAAGTTTTTATTTCTTCTCCATGGATTATAATACCTACTCCAAATTTTTCTTTTGTTTCCTTCACTGCTTGCTCAATATACAGATTGAATAACATCGGGGACAGACTACAACCCTGTCTCACTCCCTTCCCAACCACTGCTTCCCTTTCATGTCGCTTGACTGTTATAACTGCCATCTGGTTTCTGTACAAATTGTAAATAGCCTTTAGCTCCCTGTATTTTACCCCTGCCACCTTCAGAATTTGAAAGAGCGTATTCCAGTCAACATTGTCAAAAGCTTTCTCTAAGTCTACAAATGCTAGAAACGTAGGTTTGCCTTTCCTTATTCTTGCTTCCAAGATAAGTCGTAGGGTCAGTATTGCCTCATGTGTTCCAATATTTCTACGGAATCCAAACTGATCTTCCCCGAGGTCAGCTTCTACTAGTTTTTCCATTCGTCTGTAAAGAATTCGCGTTAGTATTTTGCAGCCGTGACTTATTAAACTGATAGTTCGGTAATTTTCACATCTGTCAACACCTGCTTTCTTGGGGATTGGAATTATTATATTCTTCTTGAAGTCTGAGGGTATTTCGCCTGTTACATACATCTTGCTCACCAGATGGTAGAGTTTTGTCAGGACTGGCTCTCCCAAGGCTGTCAGTACTTCTAATGGAATGTTGTCTGTGCCCGGGGCCTTGTTTCGACTCAGGTCTTTCAGTGCTCTGTCAAACTCTTCACGCAGTAATATATCTCCCATTTCATCTTCATCTACATCCTCTTCCATTTCAATAATATTGTCCTCAAGTACATCGGCCTTGTATAGACCCTCTATATACTCCTTCCACCTTTCTGTTTTCCCTTCTTTGCTTAGAACTGGGTTTCCATCTGAGCTCTTGATATTCATACAAGTGATTCTCTTTTCTCCAAAGGTCTCTTTAATTTTCCTGTAGACAGTATCTATCTTACCCCTAGTGAGATAAGCCTCTACACCCTTACATTTGTCCTCTAGCCATCCCTCCTTAGCCATTTTGCACTTCCTGTCGATATCATTTTTGAGACGTTTGTATTCCTTTTTGCCTGCTTCATTTACTGCATTTTTATATTTTCTGCTTTCATGAATTAAATTCAATATTTCTTCTGTTACCCAAGGATTTCTACTAGCCCTCGTCGTTTTACCTACTTGATCCTCTGCTGCCTTCACTACTTCATCCCTCAGAGCAACCCGTTCTTCTTCTACTGTATTTCTTTCCCCCATTCCTGTCGATTGTTCCCTTATGCTCTCCCTGAAACTCTGTACAACCTCTGGTTTAGTCAGTTTATCCAGGTCCCATCTCCTTAAATTCCCACCTTTTTGCAGTTTCTTCAGTTTTAATCTACAGTTCATAACCAATAGCTTGTGGTCAGAGTCCACATCTGCCCCCGGAAATGTCTTAAAATTTAAAACCTGGTTCCTAAATCTCTGTCTTACCATTATATAATCTATATGGTACCTTCTAGTATCTCCAGGATTCTTCCATGTATACAACCTTCTTTCATGATTCTTGAACCAAGTGTTAGCTATGAATGGACAAGGGACATTCTCCCATGTTACTGTGACAATCTCTCCCACAGAAACCCTGCACGATCTACCACAACGATCACTTCTACGTGATTTAGTTCTCTACCCAAATTTCCATCATTTTGCTCGGAACAGCCCTTTGAATGATTTGCGATAGTGTACAGCATTCTCACGACTGAACATCACTAATAACACTGCAAAATACATCATGCTCATCAGCAGTCTGAACAAACATACCAATGTGATTAGCAACATCATCGCATCAGCACCCAAGTAGACAAATAGTTATATCAAGAACATCTCACTTAACACTGACAGTGCTTTCATACCATGGACTACAGTGCTGGCCGCCAAGGGCCGCAATACCAGCTTGAACATGCTTACTTCCACACAGTGGTCAAGCCTGACTGACATCACCTGACCACTTTCATTTCGGACATCATTGTGCTGGTGGAATGACGACCGTTGTGTGATATCAACAAATCCCTGCTTCCTCACTCAGCCCAGAACACAGCCAAGCACACTGTTCTCATGCCTGTGCAGGACCAGCTAACTGTGTCGCACCAAGCAATCATGCCCCACATGCCACTGTATCTGTACAAATCCAGTTCCCCAACAGTGTATGCAACTGTCAGCTATCTCGTGCCTACTTGATAGTGGACATAACAAGTTCACCTATTTGAGAAGATTACAATAGTCTCCTCAACACTCTGCATGGCAGCGAATCTTCTCTCAATCCACTGACAAAGACTGCTACTGGTCATCACTCCTCTGTTGTGCCCATGAATGTGACCTCATTGAATTGGACTCTGACAGTTATTCCGTAGGGCTTCCACGTCATCTGGTCCCACTTCCAAGAATCAGGCTTTCAACCTCACCATCTTCCTCATCGTCTCAGATACACCACCATTCATTGGACATCAGTTTCAACATTCACCCCCTACCACTCAATGGCTCATTGACAAAGGATGAACCTGCTGTATTGCAACTGCAAGACACTGCCAGTTCGTTCATCGCAGTGCGTGGATGCATGACCCAGACCCTGCAACAATCACCGTGTCACTGCCTCACATGGACATTTTCTGTTAAGAACATAGGAATGAACTTTTTACACAACTTCCACTTGTCCCCAGTCGTACAACATACTGTGTTCATGCACTTTGATAAGGGCTGATGCATCCCAGGACCTTTTGCCGTTGCACCCCCACCGCTAACTGGTACAGCGACTGTTGAAGACTAACTGGTACAGCGACTGTTGAAGACTAACTGGTATAGCGACTGTTGAAGACAAACAACAAGCGGACAATCGTACATCCACTGACACACCGAAGGAGTGTGATTCTCAGCTGATGAGCTCTTGGTGCTCCACCAATGCTAGACCAACTGCTTTACAACATCAGATGCACTCCATACAAAGAACACAATGCTCCCACAACATAATAATGTCAAATCTATCGCCCTAAGCATGGTGCATGAACAGGTCATAGTCTTAACACACAAACAATGTGACAATGAGAATGGGAGCACATGCACAGCCCCAGTTACACCCATATGACATCCGTCCATACCCATTCCCTGCATACCCAGTACCCACACTGTCACCAGCCCTGCACACATCATTGCACCATGCTCCTCCTCGCCACTCGGCTACTCCGATGCTGTTATCATTGTGCATGCCCATCCGGCAGACAGCACACTGTCACCACAACTCTTATGCATGACTCATTGGCACACAGCTCGACCGCCACTTGCTGCTAGCCTTCATACAAAAACAGCAATCTCACCGGCCACATTCACCTGGTTACACTTTAGACTACCACACACTACCATGAGTGGATGGTGCTCTACAATGCCATACCCAGAACACATTAGAGGAACTGAATGCAACACAATGCCTTTTCAACCACTTTCAGTTGCCAAAATCACTTTCAACTACTACTGACAACTTCAGTGCCTCTTCATGACAAGATATTTGCACAACAATGCTGGGCTCTGTGATTGCACCTCTGTCTAAATCACCTTCAACAGTGGCTTGAAATGGGTTTGTACCCTGTGTTCCTGCCGACCTACAGCCTACATTGTGCCACGGACGTCTTCTACACAGACCACACTCATTGAAGTTCACTCTGGCAAATAAATTATTGCCTCATGTTACTACACTGCCCCCTCAACATATGCTGTCACTTTTATCAGAGTCTGCAGCTCGTGGCCTAGTGACTAGCATTGCTGCCTCTGGATCACAGGGTCCCAGATTCAATTCCCGGCCGGCATGGAGATTTTTCTCTGCCCGAGGACTGGGTGTTTGTGTTGTCCTCATCATTTCATCCTCATCGTCATTCATGACAGTGACTAGATCGGATTGTGAAGAAATTGGACTACGAAAAAATTGTGACTTTATATGGGCGCTGATGACGACGCAGTTGAGTGCCCCCCCCCCGCAAACCAAACATAACTTTGATCAGATCAAAGTCTTTCTGGCGTGCATTGCCTCCATATGTTGATGTCTTCACCATTGACAATTCACAATCATCTCTTAGGTTGTACCACTGGTGTCCCGTGTGTTCACACACATATATTAACTACAAAGCTAAGGACGGTTGTCCTATATTGTGGAGACATAACCACTGAGACACTGTTCATGTCTTTCACATGATGCTCTTATCATAGCCCTGAGGCACAGATTGATGGTAGGGGCTTCTGATACAAGGAACATTAAGGCCTACCCAATAGTCACGATATTTTGACAGAACAACTCCACTTGATCTTGGCAGTGACCATGTAGATCTACCATCATGAACAGAACATCGGGATCCATCAGTGTTGCCATACAAGAACTACTGACTGTGTCCTGATCTATGAAGATATAGTCCTCTCCCAAACAGGGATTTGCTGATTTGTTGGGAGGGGAAGCAATTCCATGTAATCTTTCTTGTCTGCCATGGTGTAGTATTTATAGTTGCTGGTTGGTAACTTCCAGATCAGTTCAATTCCGTCCTCTTGTCCTTATTTATCATTTGACATTTGTGATTTCTGGAAGGTTCTGGGACTTGCTTAATATAGAATATTTTGTATTGTAGAACATTTTATATATGTGTAAATGGAAGCATACTCTGCTGAGACAGGCAATATTTTGTGTGTTCATAAAGACACTGGAAACACTAAAAACGATGTAATTCATTTTTTAGACAAATAGAATGTGTGCAAATAGAATATAATTCAGCATGAAGAATAATTTTCCAATCTCTGTCTTCATAATATTTTTTATCTGTACATTGCTCATAATTTTCATCATGTAAATATCTTATACACTTTCTAGCAAATCACGCTCTTATGTGATATTGAAGCTGATGCAAGATTACTGATTTTTATTTGCTAGAGGCAGAGAGAGGAAGAGGAACTGAAGGAAACTGAAGAGGAAATCCAATGGCATTACACTAATTTGCTTGCCCGAAAACAAGAATTGGAAGCTGAGCTAGCTTCACAGTCTCTTGTGGATGACACAAGTGGTGCAGAGGTCCTGCAAAAGCAACAGCAACAATTGGTTACAGAGCTTACTAAGGTGATAACAATGTTCCTTACATATCTTTATTCACATTTATGTTGGATCTTCATATTATATCAACAGTCTTAGTGAAACAGTTAAAACATTATGGGATCAGATTAGATATTACCCATTGTATAAAACTAAGCCTTTTAATCAATTTGTATCATGCTTAAGACACTGTGCTTTCAGGTAGAGTATAATGCACCAGAATGTACTTATTTAGGTGTTATGTGTCAATTGCAACATAAAATTCATTCACCAGTGAAATATATCACAAACATGCAAGACATGCATAAATATTGCTTCCTTACTTGTTGCGTGGTAATTGTAAATGTCTGTTACTGCTTTTCAGTTCCTTGGCTCCGATTTGAAAAGATTATTGAAAGGCTTGTGAAAAAAAATTTTTTCTCTTCAAAAAAAGAATGTTTTGTTCTGGAGCGGCCTTAGAAGGTGCTGACTCCATTTGTGTGTGTGTGTGTCTGTGTGTGTGTGTGTGTGTGTGTGTGTGTGTGTGTGTGTGTGTGTGTGTGTTTCAAAATATTGTGACCTCTTGCAATCCTGCTTTTATTCTGCGTTCACCATCCCTGTTTGTTAATACTATAACCCCGCACACAATACCTGGATATGCACTGCAGCACCAGGCCATCAATGGCAGCTGCACCAGCAGCCACCAGAGGCCATTTGCAGTGGGTCACAAGACTAGCATGAATGGTGCCACATCTTCCGCGCCACCTGCTGGAGTCCTCTTGTACATAAAGACAGTGCAGCTGGCACTACTTCTCAGATTGTGTTCCACTGCTTATTGTCATTTATCTGAATTTAGGTCAGTAAACTTTTGTTCTTAGTGGCACCACTACTGGTTGTGCCTTGCATTATGACAATTAAAATTTACACTTGGTCTTTTTATGTATTTGTATTGTAATCTACCCCTCCCTTCTTTGTTGTCGCTACAGTCTATGATGGTGAAGTCTTTGCATGAGATTCAGGAGGAGTAAGAATGACAATAAACTTTTTACTTATCTTTTCTGTCATAGTTGGCTCCCATTCTTCATGTCTAGGGGAATGATTATTGGAGCTGAAATTTTCACATTTTAAGTTCTCATAGTCCAATTGATCTAAACAAATTTGAAGAATGTCCGTGCTGACTTTTGTTTTTTCGATGTTTATTTGCATCACATTTTACTGTATACTGTGTGTTGAATTTTCATTTTAACAAAACCAAAATAACATTGTTCATCCAAACTACAAAAATATGTCCGATCACATCAGAGGCATGCTAATTACTACTTCACTCTGCGGTAATAACAATATTCCAAAGGGTTTACAATTTTTCTTGACAAATGAATTTCTATCAGATTATTATTTTATAAATGAATCCAGGAACAAACATAATAAACAGTACTAGATTGTGTAATTAATAATAGAAATTTTAAGTATGCCAAATATTTTGTAATTAAAAAAAAATTATCTCTACATTCAGAGCTAGTACACATCGATTGCAACAACAAAAATAAAGTAATTCCTTTTCATAAATTTTAGGTTGAAATACAACACATTGTGTACAAAATCATATGAATGTTTTTAGAAAAACAGCCGAGACAACATTAACATGTCCAAAATTCGGAAAATATTTCTGGTGTTGACTACTTCTGTTGAGGAAAAGTAATGCTAGAGGAGGACGTCCCTTTACAGTATCCCCCTCACAAAATTTGGAAACAATGTGTTTACAATACTTTGTGACCTACTATAAGGTTTCCCAAATGGTGTACAAAATTATGCCGAAAGGTAGAATACACATGTTTGGAAGTATCTAATACATAACATGTTACAGAAAACGTAAGAAAAATATCTATTCCACACGTCATAATTTATACATAAATCAGGACATGACATTCAGATTTTCAGATCTGTAGAACATTCTGTCACAAGGTCACAAGACAAATGACGCAAAGTCGAACTACAACATTGCAACACTAAATTATAGAAATAAGTGCAGAGCCAATGTAAATTACTAGAGTTACAAATTGCAAGTTTATGTCTATAAAGTCACACCTTCAAAATCATCAAAAGAGAAGAAAAAAAATTCAGAGCCTAAGTGAACAATGAGTGAGCTGACTCAAAAAACTCACGACGACAGCTACAGACCAGAAGAATATACTCAGTCATGAGTTGGAATATAGCACAAAATCAATCAGCTGCATAAACCAGAGTATGCAAGGATATGTTGACTCATGAAAGGATAAAATAATGAAAAAAAAAATACTAGGGCCTATGCTTACGATGTGGGGACCAACCTATGAATCCAAACCACCCAGGCACACACAAGCAAATATGTTTTGACACAACAAAATGAATAAAGTTCATAATCCTATATCAATAAGTTCAATCATATGTAAAGAATAACTATAGGAAGCATCTAGTGTCAATCAATAGGTGCACTCTCCCCTTGAGTACACACACACAGTCGTGATGACCAGGGCTACCCAAAACAGAGGTAAGCATGAGTTTGCCCACGACTCAAGTTCCAACAAGATACAATAATGCAGAACTCGGGATAAATACAGGTATTGTTGTTGTTGTGGTCTTCAGTCCTGAGACTGGTTTGATGCAGCTCTCCATGCTACTCTATCCTGTGCAAGCTTTTTCATCTCCCAGTACCTACTGCAACCTACATCCTTCTGAATCTGCTTAGTGTATTCATCTCTTGGTCTCCCTCTACGATTTTTACCCTCCACGCTGCCCTCCAATACTAAATTGGTGATCCCTTGATGCCTCAGAACATGTCCTACCAACCAATCCCTTCTTCTGGTCAAGTTGTGCCACAAACTTCTCTTCTCCCCAATCCTATTCAATACTTCCTCATTAGTTATGTGATCTACCCATCTAATCTTCAGCATTCTTCTGTAGCACCACATTTCGAAAGCTTCTATTCTCTTCTTGTCCAAACGATTTATCGTCCATGTTTCACTTCCATACATGGCTACACTCCATACGAATACTTTCAGAAATGACTTCCTGACACTTAAATCAATACTCGATGTTAACAAATTTCTCTTCTTCAGAAACGCTTTCCTTGCCATTGCCAGCCTACATTTTATATCCTCTCTACTTCGACCATCATCAGTTATTTTGCTCCCCAAATAGCAAAACTCCTTTACTACTTTAAGTGCCTCATTTCCTAATCTAATTCCCTCAGCATCACCCGACTTAAATAGACTACATTCCATTATCCTTGTTTTGCTTTTGTTGATGTTCATCTTATATCCTCCTTTCAAGACACTGTCCATTCCATTCAACTGCTCTTCCAAGTCCTTTGCTGTCTCTGACAGAATTAAAATGTCATCGGCGAACCTCAAAGTTTTTATTTCTTCTCCATGAATTTTAATACCTACTCCGAATTTTTCTTTTGTTTCCTTTACTGCTTGCTCAATATACAGATTGAACAACATCGGGGAGAGGCTACAACCCTGTCTTACTCCCTTCCCAACCACTGCTTCCCTTTCATGTCCCTCGATTCTTATAACTGCCATCTGGTTTCTGTACAAATTGTAAATAGCCTTTCGCTCCCTGTATTTTACCCCTGCCACCTTTAGAATTTGAAAGAGAGTATTCCAGTCAACATTGTCAAAAGCTTTCTCTAAGTCTACAAATGCTAGAAACGTAGGTTTGCCTTTCCTTAATCTTTCTTCTAAGATAAGTCGTAAGGTCAGTATTGCCTCACGTGTTCCAGTGTTTCTACGGAATCCAAACTGATCTTCCCCGAGGTTGGCTTCTACTAGTTTTTCCATTCGTCTGTAAAGAATTCGTGTTAGTATTTTGCAGCTGTGACTTATTAAGCTGATAGTTCGGTAATTTTCACATCTGTCAACACCTGCTTTCTTTGGGATTGGAATTATTATATTCTTCTTGAAGTCTGAGGGTATTTCGCCTGTTTCATACATCTCGCTCACCAGATGGTAGAGTTTTGTCAGGACTGGCTCTTCCACGGCCGTCAGTAGTTCCAATGGAATATTGTCTACTCCGGGGGCCTTGTTTCGACTCAGGTCTTTCAGTGCTCTGTCAAACTCTTCACGCAGTATCATATCTCCCATTTCATCTTCATTTCCATCCTCTTCCATTTCCATAATATTGTCCTCAAGTACATCGCCCTTGTATAGACCCTCTATATACTCCTTCCACCTTTCTGCTTTCCCTTCTTTGTTTAGAACTGGGTTTCCATCTGAGCTCTTGATATTCATACAAGTTGTTCTCTTATCTCCAAAGGTCTCTTTAATTTTCCTGTAGGCGGTATCTATCTTACCCCTAGTGAGATAGGCTTCTACATCCTTACATTTGTCCTCTAGCCATCCCTGCTTAGCCATTTTGCACTTCCTGTCGATCTCATTTTTGAGACGTTTGTATTCCTTTTTCCCTGTTTCACTTACTGCATTTTTATATTTTCTCCTTTCATCAATTAAATTCAATTAAATACAGGTAATCAGAATCATAAATAACTTTGAATGGTGACATAATCAATTAGTTTGAGGACCAAAGTCATTGTGTGAAAATAGAAATGTATGCATCTTGTTATACTGTCTGTACTTGTAAATGTCCACCACAATTGCTAATTGTTCATACAAACTAATCTATGTACATAGAGGCCTAAAAGATTCATTTACAATTGATAAAAAAGTACACACTGATTTAAAGTTACCTAATGTATTCTTAAGTTAATCCCCCTACTTGAAAAAAACATGCATTTATATGAATAACACTGTCCATGGCAGTGATGACTTTTCTGAACAAATAGTTCCATGAATTCTTCATATAGGGTAATTTCTTGGCTAACATTACAAATTTCAGTCACAACACTGACGTAGTTGACAGATACTTGAGTGCATTACCCATCACCTATGATCTCTTGACCAGCAGGGGTACAGCCATTGAGTGTCAGAGTGGATTCACCCACATCTTCCAGTTTCCTTCCAAGATTTCTCATCTTACACTCCTGCGGATAGATTACTTCCTGTCTAGCATTCACATCAAATCCTGAAACATTGTTTTGTGTACTAAGTACGCTATTCAATGCCTCCCTCACATCACATGGCATACGTTGCCTGTTTATATTGAAAAAACAAGCATACAGGGTATATATCAGAATGGATCAGAAAATGTTCACATATAAAACTTTAATAAACTGAGCTAAATGCCATGAAAAAATGAACTAGTAAGGTGAGATACACAGATATACTAAGATACTATTCCTAATTTTTGCATTACATATGAATAAAATGAGTCTTCACTCAATTTACTAGAACACCCATGACTTTACCCAAAAGAGTTCATGGCAAATTTAATTATTCTCTGCAAAGTACGTAAGAATAATAATAATATTTAACGCTAATAGTATTCTGAGCTAAGAAAGTTTATTACTAGATATTCAATGGCATTGTCCTAATTCAGAATTGTAAAAGGATCTACTCGTATAGTGTCATAGCATATATGTATCAAATTCTAAAGCACAGAGCTATTACAAAACATAATTATATACAGGGCTATTACAAATGATTGAAGCGATTTCATAAATTCACTATAGCTCCATTCATTGACATATGGTCACGACACACTACAGATACGTAGAAAAACTCATAAAGTTTTGTTCGGCTGAAGCCGCACTTCAGGTTTCTGCCGCCAGAGCGCTCGAGAGCGCAGTGAGACAAAATGGCGACAGGAGCCGAGAAAGCGTATGTCGTGCTTGAAATGCACACACATCAGTCAGTCATAACACTGCAACGACACTTCAGGGCGAAGTTCAACAAAGATCCACCAACTGCTAACTCCATTCGGCGATGGTATGCGCAGGTTAAAGCTTCTGGATGCCTCTGTAAGGGGAAATCAACGGGTCGGCTTGCAGTGAGCGAAGAAACGGTTGAACGCGTGCGGGCAAGTTTCACTCGTAGCCCGCGGAAGTCGACGAATAAAGCAAGCAGGGAGCTAAATGTACCACAGCCGACGGTTTGGAAAATCTTACGGAAAAGGCTAAAGCAGAAGCCTTACCGTTTACAATTGCTACAAGCCCTGACACCCAATGACAAAGTCAAACACTTTGAATTTTCGGCGCGGTTGCAACAGCTCATGGAAGAGGATGCGTTCAGTGCAAAACATGTTTTCAGTGATGAAGCAACATTTTTTCTTAATGGTGAAGTGAACAGACACAATGTACGAATCTGGGCGGTTGAGAATCCTCACGCATTCATGCAGCAAATTCGCAATTCACCAAAAGTTAATGTGTTTTGTGCAATCTCACGGTTTAAAGTTTACGGCCCCTTTTTCTTCTGCGAAAAAAACGTTACAGGACATGTGTATCTGGACATGCTGGAAAATTGGCTCATGCCACAGCTGGAGACCGACAGCGCCGATTTCATCTTTCTACAGGATGGTGCTCCACCGCACTTCCATCATGATGTTCGGCATTTCTTAAACAGGAGATTGGAAAACCGATGGATCGGTCGTGGTGGAGATCATGATCAGCAATTCATGTCATGGCCTCCACGCTCTCCCGACTTAACCCCATGCAATTTCTTTCTGTGGGGTTATGTGAAAGATTCAGTGTTTAAACCTCCTCTACCAAGAAACGTGCCAGAACTGCGAGCTCACAACAACGATGCTTTCGAACTCATTGATGGGGACATGCTGCGCTGAGTGTGGGAGGAACTTGATTATCGGCCTGATGTCTGCCGAATCACTAAAGGGGCACATATCGAACATTTGTGAATGCCTAAAAAAACTTTTGAGTTTCTGTATGTGTGTGCAAAGCATTGTGAAAATATCTCAAATAATAAAGTTATTGTAGAGCTGTGAAATCGCTTCAATCATTTGTAATAACCCTGTACTTGTATGAACCTGCAAATATAGTGTGGCATAGATTTAAAATCAACAATACATAAGACAGAACTTTAGGAATCACATCATCTTACATACTACATTCCTGACAAACAAAACAGATTTATATAGTTGTATGAATCTACAAACATAGTCCGTATTTTCTTCCAGACTAGGGGTAACTATTCATCCATGTTCAAAGGTTTTGTGTTCTATACTAAAAGTTAACAGAACCAGAGATTTTACCAATTTGCTTTAACAAACTTCTCCCTCCTCACATAAACATCTGAGATCTTGTAAGTCACTCATATTGCCTCACATCAGAAACAAATCTAATTACATCCACAAAAGAATTGGCTTAATAACCATAACTCTATATCACAGGATTCATTAAATACGTCTTGCCTCTAGCAAGGCTGGAATAAGAGTTTTTTTTGTGTGTGTGTTCAAGATGGTAGAAGGCTGAGTGGTTCTAGAATTTATGCAGAAATTCTCGAAACACTACAGTCTCTGAACTGTTCAGATAGACCCCAAATCAGGCTATCTTATCAATCAAACAATTGCCTTCCCACTGATTAATCTTAACACTTTGCCATCCAACGACACCACAGTGGTGTCGTGAACGAAATAGCTGTCAATGGCTGGCAACACCACAGTGGTGTCGTGTGTATAGTATCGCTCAGTGGCCGATGACACCACAGTGGTGTCGTGAGCTTAGTATCACACAGTGGCCGGTGGCAGCACTTTAGTATCTTTTTCAGTCTGTTGGTGTTTTGTTTAGGTAACAATAAGATACACTCGTCAACATATTTTTTGTTTTTATAAGTAGTTGTGCACTTTCATCATGGCAGACGAAAGAGACGATACGATTATTTGCGATGAATGTGCGGACGTCTTGTGTAACGTTCTGGATGACTTGGCCGATTGGGAAGAAGTTGAATATCGACGATACGATTATTTGCGATGAATGTGCGGACGTCTTGTGTAATGTTCTGGATTACTTGGCCGATTGGGAAGATGTTGGATATCAAAAAAATGAAAGTGAAGCAGAATCGTTGGAAGATAGTGAAATACGTCCAAGAAGAATTCGGCAAATGCTATGGTTGACATCTGATTCGGATAATCAGACAAAGAAGACAGACTATGATTTACTGAGGACCAATAATAAATTTGAAGGATCTCCTGGTCCACACACATTTCCCAAAGATACACAGAGCGCCTTGGATATCGTAGAATTATATATTGGGAACGATCTATTTGAACACATTGTCAATGAAACAACAAGTATTACAGTAAAAACTGCAATAGAAGGAATCTAAGTCAAAACATCTCAGTTGATGAAGGAATGATACCCTGGCATGGACAGTTAAATTTTAAAGTTTACAATCCGTTGAAAATTACAAAATATGGCATACTCATTTGGATGCTGTGTGATTTGAGTACGGGATACATTTCCTCATTCAAGATATATTCTGGTGCTGGATAACCTTTAGCAAAAACAGTGAAGGCACTATTGGCACCTTCTTATGGAAAGTGGCATCATCTCTACATGGATTATTATTATAACAGTATAGAACTTGCAGAGAAGTTAATTGAAAAGAAAATTCGAGTTTTTGGAACGATACAGCAAAATAGAGGATTTCTGGAAAAATTAAAGCGCACAAAAGTCAATGTGTTTGAAGCTTGTCATCAACGGAAAGGTGACAAGCGGCCAGTGACAAGCCAAGTAATCCGAATTAGTGCTGCCAGCGCCAAGCGAATAAATTTGTATGAGACGTGTGGACGGCAAAGTGTTAATTTTAATGTAAGGACACCCAAAATAGTGAGTGACTCACCAAGGACAGTTGACTCCAGATGCATGTGGCAGTCCACAATGGCAGCCACACATAGTACAGGCAGCCCGACAATTCATGCCAGAGCAGCAGAATCACGATACGGACCCAGTGTAGAAGAGGCGGCTCTCAGCAATGGTGTGCCCACACAAGTGGAGGCGGACCACAAGGAGTTTGCCCTCACTGGCGAAGGCAGTTGAGCAGTTGCTTAGCCCTGGGCTCAAACTGTAGACCATTCGGGTTGGAGGCCAGCAGTATCTGAAGCAAGTCCACACTTAGTCCTCCACTTGGAGGGTGCTAAGTTAGCAGCAGTAGATTTAGTACAACAGCAGGGCCCCAGCTAGCTGTGCAGAGTCCGGTGGCCACAGCTTGCAGACTTATGTCGACTTGAAGAATGCTGTGGATCTCCCCTCAAAGCTGACAGCTTTCACACTGCAAACGTCTGTCTAGAAGTGAGTAATATTTATACAGGCTTGCCCTTGTTTTGCCAAGGCATTGATTCCTATCAAAACTACAACAGAGCTGTGGCTTGTAAATGAAGCAGCTCTGCCTTTCATTACATTTGCGATGTTACAACTCCCACTCTGGGCCAGGCTATGTGGTAACTGCTCAACACCATGGTGAAAGTACTTGTTGTATCAGCAGGTGATGTATTCACCTGGCCAGCCTCAGTCTGACCCACTCCCATGGGGCTCTTACATTAACCATGGCCGTGTCTTTATTTTATTCAGCCCTGTCAAGTAGTTGCAACACAACATGCCTCCCTTCTTCAGATGATTCAGCCCACCGGATCCAGTGGATGCGAAGTCTCTATATATATCCCACAAGTTGACAGTTATGTACAGTACATTCAGTTTTTCCTTTACAGTGGTTCAGCTTAAACCACAGGGTTGATAGGTTGCTCCTTAATCGAAATGGTACTTTCTGTAATGGTACTTTTCTTACCTCTTCATAGGAACATGATTCCGTTGAATCATCACTTCCAACCTAGTCCAGTAACATTACCAAATTTTTCCTTCTTGACAAACTCCTCAGTGATCATGTAAAGCAAATAGTCCCACTCAATTTCTTCTCATGTGTGATATTGATCCCTATTTATCTGGCAACTTCTTAACTCGCTGCTTAACAAGATCTAGAAAATGACGGATTTCGACTTCTAGACGTAGATAACTGAACAATTCTCCCAGATACTCAGCTACTCACTCCTAAAAGGATGCAGTCTTCTTGGCCTGATTATTAACTTTTTCCTCCTCCTTCTCTTACCCCCTCCCATTCTGAGGAGGCAGCACCATCACAGGTGGTGATGAATCCGCATCCTTTGTAAATAAATCCATCTGTATTACTACATTAACCACAACATTTTCAACATAACTAACATTGTCATTAGCTCCGTGTGTATCATTCACAGTATCTACAGCAAAATTACTGTCTTTAGCCACACTGTGGACAACGTGAAAACCAGTGGCACATGTAGTTCCCAGGACATCTGGCCCAGACTCCACAGCCTCTAAACAGCAATCATTATCACCCAGTGGTGTAGATAATGCTGAACGTAAAGCAATAACATGCATGTTACTACTCTCACACTCATTTGCTTCAGTGCAGCACACACGCTTCGTCTGCTACTACAACTAATTCAGATTCCGCATTACCACCAGATATTGGAGCTGATAATTCTCCATCACTCTCCATCTTTTATGATGCTATTACTGTGTGCATCATGTGATCTTTCTTCTTTTTCCATGCTTTTCTGCATTCACATGAGTACTACCCTTATTTAGCCTCTCAAGTGTCCTTTAAAGCCTAATATTTTTTACTGCCAGATAAACATACTGGCCTCATTGAACCTACCAATCATCCCCCTTCCCTCTCCCTGTTCTCTGCCTCTTCTGGAGTAAGTTGACTGCGCCAGTTTCAGTTGCTTTGCTTCTCAGATTTTACTTTCTGTGATATGACTGCCTGGTCTGCTTCCACAGCCTTTATTTGTTTCCACATATCTGCATTATTTGCTTGCAACTGTGCTACTTCAGCTGCTAAAATTCACAATGTTTCACCCAGATTAGCACCCTGTGGTATAAAAAATGACATGATTTACACTCTAACAGTCACACACAAAATAAACAGAAAATAAGAGAACAACATAAAATAACGATGAGTACACTAAAATATACCTCCAACACAACACATCTTACAGTAAAATAATCATCCCTCCTGAATGTCTACTCATGACTCTAACTTTATGTACTTAAACACAAGGAGCCATATCCCTGCTCAAAACCAAATAATTGCCCGTTCCAAATATCACAAACTAAAATGCATATTCTACAATTCTCAGAAGAGTGCCTGTGTTCACTGCACATATAATTACAATAAGATACCTGGTGAAAAATCCAGAGAGCTGACATTGTCTTTGCAGGAGAAAAAAAAAGAAACACTGCTTGTACCATACGTTATGTTGTGCAGTGAGTTGTGACTGATGATGTAGAGGGGGCAGCAACCATTTCTGTCATCAGATGTAGAGGCCAAGGTTGGTTGGCCTCTATGGTAAGCAGCAGAGCTGTGTTGTCAGATGTCAGGATGCCAGTAGTTCGCCACCCTGAGCAGGCTTAACGGTGGAGCAGTGAGTGGATGCCTGGTTGTCGTCCAACATTTCGTCATGAACACAGAATTTTTAAAACATCCATTTCTTGCTCAGCAAATAACAACAGTGATGATGATGCCACCAAAGTGTAAGCTGTCCCACCAGCGGCATCACTCATCTGACGAAATGATGATGGCAGTGACTCGGCAAGAATGCTCGCTCATTCCAGCAACTGGTGGCAGCCCTCAAGGCCAACCACACAGGCGTGGCTCTGGACAGGACATACCAGGCTGTGCAGAATCAGGCCATGGACTCAATTTGAGGGAGGCAGCTATTGGCAACGGTACCGTCCCACACAAGCAGAGGTGGCTACAAAGGAATCTACCCACACAGGCGATGGGGGATTGAGGTACTGCACAACCCTTGGCTGGAACTGTAAATCACCAGCATAGGAAGCCAACAGAAGCTGTGAAGTAGGCCTGTAGGAGGCAGACCGATTGAAGGATGCTAAGTCAGCAGCATTAAACTCAGTATGAACAGTAGTGCTACTGCTGGCAGCAGGTGAGTCCAGTGATGGAAGCTTACAAACTCACATTGGCTCAAAGACTGCCATGGACCTCCCCTCAAAGTTAACGGCCATCGGACTGCATACTTCTTTGTAGAAATGAAGGCATTGATTCCCGTCACACAAGCCACAAAAGATCCACAGTGGCTGTACCCTTCTGCTGCATCAAAGATATTAAACTCCCTCTGCTAGATATTAAACTCCCTCTGCTGGGCTGGGGTATATGGCGACTGCTCAACTCTGTGGTGACAGCACTTGGTGTACCAGCAGGTCACTCCTGATGTAAGCACCCGGCCATCTCCTACGCTTTCATGAAGCTTTTCCACTAACTGTGACGGAGTCTTTATTTTATTCAACCATTCCAAATAAAATAGTTGCAACGCAACATTTCATTCCCCTTTGAGTCTCCAAATTTGGATATATCCATCGTGATACTGTATGCAGAACTGGGACTTGCCTGAAAAGATAACTTGGTGACACTCCAGTGTCCAGTGCTACTCATTGGGCCCACTACTGTGCAGACAGTGCTTGGTGCTCTAGACATTGCCAAAATGTTCCTGTGGGTGCATGTCTTGCTGCAAGCAACTCCATTTCTTGACCGAACATGCATGGAGTGGCTGTATGACCTTGCAAAGAATGTGTGTGTTCTCTTGGGTGCCAGTCATAGGAGGCCATTGAGACACTGCATGGTGTATAGCCCTCTTGAACTCATCTGCTCCATATTTGCGTGAGAGTCACGAGATTATGATTGACACAAGCAGCAATATTGTGGAACAATAAACTGTAGTCACAGTAGGCCACGATCCTGCTACCATTGGATTTTGACACACATTGGTAGATGTTTCTACTTCTTACATGAAGCATAGCAAAATTTTTTTCACATACAAACAATATGCAGATGCAGTTTCTGTATGAGTAACCACTGCTTAATCTGTCTTTATATACAGAATATAGCTGGTGTTGCTCCACGTACATTGCGTGATAGTGGTGAAATAATAACTATTTACATATCAATGCCACTTTGACTCTTGTAGCATGCTGTCGTAGTGTTACAGTTTCCATGGGCAGCAATGTATTTTGAGGGGAAAATTTTGTCTGAGAGAGCTATTCTTTTACCGGAGAAAGCATTTGTCTTCCTACAGAAGATGTGCTTGTTTGGATGGCGGAACAATTTTTGTGAGGTACCTTATGTTACATCACTTGTTTAGCCAATGGACCAAGGTGTGATCAAAATTGAAAACATCATCACTGGTTGATCCCATGAAACACCTTGTAAACAAGATTCAGTCCTCCTCAGTTTCTGTAAATTACTGAATCTACTCAGTGCACGCCACAGTATTTGCAAGGCTTGGGACAATATGTTGATAACAACAATAGCTCACTTCTGGGAGAGAATTTCAACACCTTCCACTGAAAGTTTCAGTTAAGTTTGTTGTGGTGTTAAATGTGATATGTGTCTGATTGATCTTGGTTGTAAAGACATAGATGACCTGCAAGTACTTAAAAGCAATGCCTATCAACTGTGATTCAAATATCAAAGTGATGCCGATATAGTAAACAATGTGTGTTTGGTACAGGAAAAGAGCGAATATGAGGTGATCAAGCAACCTGCGTTCACTCTCAACGAGGCACTGAAATTTGCTAAACTGTTAATAGAGTGCACAGGACAAAATTTAGTTGACTGTACTGATGTTTTGCGTCTGTTGGAAATAACATAGGAAACAAGCGAATGAAAAACAGAAACATAAAAAATTGGATGACTATTTCCTGAAAGTGAACTGGAAGTAAGTGATGCCAGATAGTGTGTGTGTAACTCTGTACTTTCCAGTAAGTAAGGTATAAGTAATGCAGTGAATTTTCAAGAGCTGCTTGTAGCAAAGTACAGTAAGTAGCAGTTTCCACTAAAAAGGGAAAAAAATTATTCTTGGACTGAAAAAATATTTGTACGGGGGTCCTGCTGGGCTCAATTTTAGGGCCTTATCTTTTTCTTCTGTACAAAAACTATTTACCTTTAAGCATTGATGTTCACTCCATTTTATTTGCAGATGACATCTCAGTTTTAATTGAAAATGACAATTTAGAACAAATTCATTATACTGTAGAAAATATAATAGGAAACCTAAAATTATGGTTTCAGCAAAATGGATTAAAACTCAATGTCACAAAAACACAATTAGTGCAGTTCAGTGCTAAAACATCATCAGCATCTCCCTTAAAAATAGTATACAGTGATCAGGAAATGACTGAAGCAAGTTATGTAAAATTTCTAGGTCTAAATCTTGATAAAAATTTAAATTGCAATACACATGTAGACCTCTTTGCAAGCAAACTAAACAGCCTAGCTTATGCGATGAATGTCTTATCTGCTTCCACCCGTATGGACACCAGGAAGATAGTATACCACAGTTACTTTGAAACTATAATTCAATGGGGAATAATTTCTGGGGAAACTATGAACAGCCCGAGATTACTTATGCTTCAAGAGAGAATCATAAGAAACATTTCTTTAGTCTAAAAAAGAACATCATATTTCCCATTATTTAAAAAATTAAAAATACTAACCATTCCTCCTCTTTACATCTATGAAATTTTTATTTTCATATTGTTGTTGTTGTGGTCTTCAGTCCTGAGACTGGTTTGATGCAGCTCTCCATGCTACTCTATCCTGTGTAAGCTTCTTCATCTCCCAGTACCTACCGCAACCTACATCCTTCTGAATCTGCTTAGTGTATTCATCTCTTGGTCTCCCTCTACGATTTTTACCCTCCACGCTGCCCTCCAATGCTAAATTTGTGATCCCTTGATGCCTCAAAACATGTCCTACCAACCGATCCCTTCTTCTAGTCAAGTTGTGCCACAAACTTCTCTTCTCCCCAATCCTATTCAATACCTCCTCATTAGTTACGTGATCTACCCACCTTATCTTCAGCATTCTTCTGTAGCACCACATTTCGAAAGCTTCTATTCTCTTCTTGTCCAAACTGGTTATCGTCCATGTTTCACTTCCATACATGGCTACACTCCATACAAATACTTTCAGAAACAACTTCCTGACACTTAAATCTATACTCGATGTTACAAATTTCTCTTCTTCAGAAACGATTTCCTTGCCATTGCCAGTCTACATTTTATATCCTCTCTAATTCGACCATCATCAGTTATTTTACTCCCTAAATAGCAAAACTCCTTTACTACTTTAAGTGTCTCATTTCCTAATCTAATTTCCTCAGCATCACCCGACTTAATTCGACTACATTCCATTATCCTCGTTTTGCTTCTGTTGATGTTCATCTTATATCCTCCTTTCAAGACACTTTCCATTCCATACAACTGCTCTTCCAAGTCCTTTGCTGTCTCTGACAGAATTACAATGTCATCGGCGAACCTCAAAGTTTTTATTTCTTCTCCATGGATTTTAATACCTACTCCGAATTTTTCTTTTTTTTCCTTTACTGCTTGCTCAATATACAAATTGAATAACATCAGGGAGAGACTGCAACTCTGTCTCACTCCCTTCCCAACCGCTGCTTCCCTTTCATGTCCCTCGACTCTTATAACCGCCATCTGGTTTCTGTACAAATTGTAAACAGCCTTTCGCTCCCTGTATTTTACCCCTGCCACCTTCAGAATTTGAAAGAGCGTATTCCAGTCAACATTGTCAAAAGCTTTCTCTAAGTCTACAAATACTAGAAACGTAGGTTTGCCTTTCCTTAATCTAGCTTCTAAGATAAGTCGTAGGGTCAGTATTGCCTCATGTGTTCCAACATTTCTACGGAATCCAAACTGATTTTCCCCGAGGTCGGCTTCTACCAGTTTTTGCATTCGTCTGTAAAGAATTCTCATTAGTACACTCCTGGAAATTGAAATAAGAACACCGTGATTTCATTGTCCCAGGAAGGGGAAACTTTATTGACACATTCCTGGGGTCAGATACATCACATGATCACACTGACAGAACCACAGGCACATAGACACAGGCAACAGAGCATGCACAATGTCGGCACTAGTACAGTGTATATCCACCTTTCGCAGCAATGCAGGCTGCTATTCTCCCATGGAGATGATCGTAGAGATGCTGGATGTGGTCCTGTGGAACGGCTTGCCATGCCATTTCCACCTGGCGCCTCAGTTGGACCAGCGTTCGTGCTGGACGTGCAGACCGCGTGAGACGATGCTTCATCCAGTCCCAAACATGCTCAATGGGGGACAGATCCGGAGATCTTGCTGGCCAGGGTAGTTGACTTACACCTTCTAGAGCACGTTGGGTGGCACGGGATACATGCGGACGTGCATTGTCCTGTTGGAACAGCAAGTTCCCTTGCCGGTCTAGGAATGGTAGAACGATGGGTTCGATGACGGTTTGGATGTACCGTGCACTATTCAGCGTCCCCTCGACGATCACCAGTGGTGTATGGCCAGTGTAGGAGATCGCTCCCCACACCATGATGCCGGGTGTTGGCCCTGTGTGCCTCGGTCGTATGCAGTCCTGATTGTGGCGCTCACCTGCACGGCGCCAAACACGCATACGACCATCATTGGCACCAAGGCAGAAGCGACTCTCATCGCTGAAGACGACACGTCTCCATTCGTCCCTCCATTCACGCCTGTCGCGACACCACTGGAGGCGGGCTGCACGATGTTGGGGCGTGAGCGGAAGAGGGCCTAACGGTGTGCGGGACTGTAGCCCAGCTTCATGGAGACGGTTGCGAATGGTCCTCGCCGATACCCCAGGAGCAACAGTGTCCCTAATTTGCTGGGAAGTGGCGGTGCGGTCCCCTACGGCACTGCGTAGGATCCTACGGTCTTGGCGTGCATCCGTGCGTCGCTGCGCTCCGGTCCCAGGTCGACGGGCACGTGCACCTTCCGCCGACCACTGGCGACAACATCGATGTACTGTGGAGACCTCACGCCCCATGTGTTGAGCAATTCGGCGGTACGTCCACCCGGCCTCCCGCATGCCCACTATACGCCCTCGCTCAAAGTCCGTCAACTGCACATACGGTTCACGTCCACGCTGTCGCGGCATGCTACCAGTGTTAAAGACTGCGATGGAGCTCCGTATGCCACGGCAAACTGGCTGACACTGACGGCGGCGGTGCACAAATGCTGCGCAGCTAGCGCCATTCGACGGCCAACACCGTGGTTCCTGTTGTGTCCGCTGTGCCGTGCGTGTGATCATTGCTTGTACAGCCCTCTCGCAGTGTCCGGAGCAAGTATGGTGGGTCTGACACACCGGTGTCAATGTGTTCTTTTTTCCATTTCCAGGAGTGTATTTTGCAGCTGTGACTTATTAAACTGATAGTTCGGTAATTTTCACATCTGTCAACGCCTGCTTTCTTTGGGATAGGAATTATTATATTCTTCTTGAAGTCTGAGGGTATTTCACCTGTTTCATACATCTTGCTCACCAGGTGGTGGAGTTTCGTCAGGACTGGCTCTCGCAAGGCTGTCAGTAGTTCTAATGGAATGTTGTCTACTCCCGGGGCCTTGTTTTGACTTAGGTCTTTCAGTGCTCTGTCAAACTCTTCATGCAGTATTATATCTCCCATTTCATCTTCATCTACATCCTCTTCCATTTCCATAATATTGTCCTCAAGTACAACGCGCTTGTACAGACCCTCTATATACTCCTTCCACCTTTCTGCTTTCCCTTCTTTGCTTAGAACTGGGTTTCCATCTGAGCTTTTGATATTCATACAAGTAGTTCTCTTTTCTCTGAAGGTCTCTTTAATTTTCCTGTAGGCGGTATCTATCTTACCCCTAGTGAGATAAGCCTCTACACCTTTACATTTGTCCTCTAGCCATCCCTGCTTAGCCATTTTGCACTTCCTGTCGATCTCATTTATGAGACGTTTGTATTCCTTTTCGCCTGCTTCATTTACTGCATTTTTATATTTTCTGCTTTGATGAATTAAATTCAATATTTCTTCTGTTACCCAAGGATTTCTACTAGCCTTCGTCTTTTTACATACTTGATCCTCTGCTGCCTTCACTACTTCATCCCTCAAAGCTACCCATTCTTCTTCTACTGTATTTCTTTCCCCCATTCCTGTCAATTGTTCCCTTATGCTCTCCCTGAAACTCTGTACAACCTCTGGTTTAGTCAGTTTATCCAGGTCCCATCTCCTTAAATTCCCACCTTTTTGCAGTTTCTTCAGTTTTAATCTACAGGTCATAACCAATAGATTGTGGTCAGAATCCACATCTGCCCCTGGAAATGTCTTACAATTTAAAACCTGGTTCCTAAATCTCTGTCTTACCATTATATAATCTGTCTGAAACCTGTCAGTATCTCCAGGCTTCTTCCATGTATACAACCTTCTTTCATGGTTCTTGAACCAAATGTTAGCTATGATTAAGTTGTGCTCTGTGCAAAATTCTACCAGGTGGTTTCCTCTTTCATTTCTTACCCCCAATCCATATTCACCTACTATGTTTCATTCTCTCCCTTTCCCTACTGCCGAATTCCAGTCACCCATGACTATTAAATTTTTGTCTCTCTTCACTATCTGAATAATTTCTTTTATTTCATCATACATTTCTTCAATTTCTTCTCCATCTGCAGAGCTAGTTGCCATATAAACTTGTACTACTGTAGTAGGCGTGGGCTTCGTATCTATCTTGGCCACAATAGTGTGTTCACTGTGCTGTTTGTAGTAGCTTACCTGCATTCCTATTTTCCTATTCATTATTAAACCTACTCCTGCATTACCCCTATTTGATTTTGTGTTTATAACCCTGTAGTCACCTGACAAGAAGTCTTGTTCCTCCTTCCACCGAACTTCACTAATTCCCACTATATCTAATTTTAACCTATCCATTTCCCTTTTTAAATTTTCTAACCTACCTGCCTGATTAAGGGATCTGACATTCTACGCTCCGATCCGTAGAACGCCAGTTTTCTTTCTCCTGATAACGACATCCTCTTGAGTAGTCCCCGCCCGGAGATCCGAATGGGGGACTATTTTACCTCCGGAATATTTTACCGAAGAGGACACCATCATCATTTAACCATACAGTAAAGATGCATGCCCTCGGGAAAAATTACGGCCGTAGTTTCCCCTTGCTTTCAGCCGTTCACACTACCAGCACAGCAAGGTCGTTTTGGTTAGTGTTACAAGGCCAGATCAGTGAATCATCCAGACTGTTCCCCTTGCAACTACTGAAAAGGCTGCTGCCCCTCTTCAGGCACCACACATTTGTCTGGCCTCTCAACAGATACCCCTCCGTTGTGGTTGCACCTACGTTACAGCTATCTGTATCGCTGAGGCACACAAGCCTCCCCACCAATGGCAGGGTCCATGGTTCATATATAGAAATCAAGACTCATTTGACATTTTCATTTCAATCACAATTACAGTACTCATCACAGACACAGTTTCAAACTCCCCTCTCATAATTTAAAACTTTATGCTCAAACACTCCCACTGTACACAGGATTAAAAAGTTACGATAAATTAAATTCCACAAATCTGTTAAATATGGAGTTTGACCCACTAAAAAGATTGTTATTTAATACACAAGTGGAAAAATGTTGTTATTCAATTGAAGAACTCATGGGGGATAGTTTGGCATTCAGAAAAGAAAAGAAACAGTAAACGTTATGTATTATAATAAATTGTTAATATATTGTATAAATTGTATTGCAGGCTGCAAAATGACCATAAGCGTTATATATGTTCTTGTTAAATTGTTCATATCTAAAAATTCAGGAATGCCTGCTTAAATGTTTTAGTTATTATAACCTTTTTTTTTAAAAAAAAATAGTAATTTGATGTGTCTCCAATACAAAAATGTTTGATTTGTAACTATACCAGAGAAAGAAAGTTGCTACTCAGCATATAGCGGAGATGCTGAGTCGTGATAGGCACAACAAGAAGATTCACACAATTAAAGCTTAAGGCCATTAAGGCCTTTGTCAGCAGTAGACACACATAAACACACGCGCACATACACACTCACGCAAACGCAACTTGCACAGAGGTCTGCAGCCTCAGAAAACTGAAACCACACTGCGAGCAGCAGCACCAGTGCAACATGGGAGTGGCAACTGGGTGGGGGTAAGGAGGAGCCTGGGGCGGGGAGGGGAAGGGATAGTATGGTGGGAGTGGCAGACAGTGAAATGTTGCGGTCTAGATGGAGGGTAGGAGAGAGAGGGGGGGGGAGGGGGTAAGTAGTGGAAAGGAGAGAAATAAAAAGAAATTAAAAGACTGGGTGTGGCGGTGAAATGACAGCTGTGTAGTGCTGGAAAGGGAACAAAGAGGGGGCTGGATGGGTGAGGTCAGTGACTAACGAAGGTTGAGGCCAGGAGGGTTACGGGAACGTAGGATGTATTGCAGGGAAAGTTCTCACCTGCGCAGTTCAGAAAAGCTGGTGTTGGAGGGAAGGATCCATATGGCACAGGCTGTGAAGCAGTCATTCAGATGAGGGATATCATGTTTGGCAGCGTGTTCAGCAACATGGTGGTCCATCTGTTTTTTGGGCACAGTTTGTCGGTGGCTGTTCATGCAGACAGACAGCTTGTTGGTTGTCATGCCTGCATAGAATGCAGCACAGTATTTGCAGCTTAGATTGTAAATAACATGACTGGTTTGAGAGGTAGCCCTGCCTTTGATGGGATAGGTGATGTTAGTGACCAGTACTGAGTAGGTGGTGGTAGGAGGATGTATGGGACAGGTCTTGCATCTAGGCCTATTACAGGGGTATGAGCCATGAGGTAAGGGATTGGGAGCAGGGGTTGTGTAAGGATGGACGAGTATATTGTGTAGGTTCAGTGGACAGCGGAATACCACGGTATGAGGGGTGGGAAGGATAGTGGGTAGGACATTTCTCATTTCAGGGTATGACGAAAGGTAATAGAAACCCTGGCGGAGAATGTAATTCAGGTGCTCTAGTCCCAGATGGTACTGAGTTACGAGGGGAATGCTCCTCTGTGCACAGACTGTGGGTCTTTGGGAGGTGGTTGGAGACTGGAAAGATAAGGCACGAGAGATTTGTTTTTGTACAAGGATGGGAGGATAATTACAGTCAGTGAAGGCTTCAGAGAGACCCTCAATATATTTTGAGAGGGACTGCTCGTAACTGGAGATGCGAAGACCATGGGTGGCTAGGCTGTACTGAAGGGACTTCTTGGTATGGAATAGGTGGCAGCTATCGAAGTGGAGGTATTGCTGGTGGTTAGTAGGTTTGATATGGACAGAGGTACTGATGTAACCATCTCTGAAGTGGAGGTCAACATCTAGGAAGGTGACTCATTCGGTTGAGTAGGACCAGGCGAAGCAATTGGGGGAGAAGTTGTTGAGGTTCTGGAGGAATGTGAATAAGGTGTCCTCACCTTCAATCCAGATAGCAAAGATGTCATCAGTAAATCAGAACCAGATGAGGGGTTTAGGATTCTGGGATTTTAGGAAGGATTCCTCTAGATGGCCCATCAATAGGTTAGCATAGGATGGTGCCATGCACATGCCAATAGCCGTACTGTGGATTTGTTTGTAGGTAATGCCTTCAAAGGAGAAGTAATTGAGGGTGAGGATATAGTTGGTCATGTAGACTAGGAAGGAGTGTGTTGGTTTGGAATCCATAGGGTGTCTGGGAAGGTAGTGTTCGATAGCAGTAAGGCCATGGGCATGAGGAATGTTAGTGTACAGGGAGGTGGCATCAATAGTGATGAGCAGGGCTCCATGTGGTATAGGGACAGGAAATGTGGAGAGTCGGTGGAGGAAATGGTTGGTATCTTTATATAGGAGGTTAGGTTCCAGGTAATAGGTTGAAGGTTCTGGTCTATGAGAGCAGAGATTCTCTTTTTGGGAGCATAGTAACGGGCCACAGTGAGGCGTCCTGGTGGTTGGGTTTATGGAATTTAGGAAGCATGTGGAAGTGGCAGTGCGGGGAGTGGTAGGGGTAAGTAGAGAGATGGACTCTGTGGAGAGGTTCTGGGATGGGCCTAAGGATTTGAGTAGTGACTGGTGATCCTACTGGATTACTGGAATGGGACCACTGTAACATGGTTTGTAGGTGGAAGTATCCGACAGCTGATGGAGTCCTTCTGCCACGTTATCCTTGCAGTTCAAAACAACGGTGGCGGAGCCTTTGTTTGCAGGTAGGGTTATAAGGTCAGGTTCAGTTTTTAGATGGTGGACTGCGGTTCTTTCTGCGGATGTAAGGCTAGTTTGCATGTTGAGGGATTTGGGGAATGATTGTGAGGCAAAGTTCGAGGTTAAGAAATTCTGGAAAGTTAACAGGGGGTGGTTTGGAGTCAGAGGGGGTGGATCACGGTTGGATGGAGGAGTGAACTGAGTTAAGCAAAGTTCAATATTAGTCTTTGGTTGAGTCTGATTGGTCGGGTTGGTGGCAAAAAAGTGTTTCCACTGTATGGACCAGAAGAAGGAGAGAAGGTCTTTAACTAGGCCTGCATGGTTGAATTTGGGAGTTTTGATGTGTGTTATGGGTTCCTGGAATTTGGGATTACATAGCAGGAGAATTTTGTAGATGGAGAGAAGGTACTGCAAGGAGGATTGGGCTTGGTTGATATGGTTTTGTAGGACTTTGTTGGTGAGGACTAAGGATTGGCGGAATCTGAACAGGTGGAGGTCATTGTGGAAGGAGGGGTGGCAACCAGAGTTGGGTAATTTGATGGTAAGGCCATTAGGGGGGATTTCATAAGCCAAACAACAATGCAGGAATAGTATGTGTGAGACTGGGATCTGGCTAGGGATAAGGAAACTTTTCTATATTGACACAGATGGAAGGAGCAAGGATCCATGGTGGTGCAAAAAATGTGAAAAATTACATAAGAGATTTAAATTACATTCGAAAAACTACGCAAAAATACACCCAAATACGTGTGAAAGGGACGAAATGGATGCACAAGGGGAAAAAAACGAGATGAAATTTGAGGAAGAAGACGATAGTGGAAGGCGAAAACTCACTAAAATTGACGAGAAGTCACAAGGGTCAAAGTAGAGAATAACTAATCATTAATAAATATATTTATATTACTGTGAGTAGCAGGTTTGAGGGCGGATAAGAGTAAAGAAGGGGGATGGCAGATGTGACTGGATGACGTGGAGTTAGTGGGTGTGAACAGGGATAGAACAGAGAAAGTGTGGGGGGCAGAATCCTAAACTCCTCACCTGCTTCAGATTCATTGGTGACATCTTTGCTATCTGGATTGAAGGTGAGGACACCTTATTCACATTCCTCAACAACTTCTCCCCAATTTGCGTCACCTGGTCGTACTCAACCCAACAAGCCACCTTCCTAGATGTTGACCTCCACCTCAGACATGGTTACATCAGTACCTCCATCCATATCAAACCTACTAACCACCAGCAATACCTCCACTTCAACAGCTGCCACCCATTCCATACCAAGAAGTCCCTTCCGTACAGCCTAGCCACCCATGGTCCTCGCATCTGCAGTTACGAGCAGTCCCCCTCAAAATATACCGAGGGTCTCACTGAAGCCTTCACTGAGCGTAATTATCCTCTCATCCTTGGAAAAAAACAAATCTCCCGTGCCTTATCTTTCCAGTCTCCCACCACCTCCCAAAGTCCCAGAGTCTGGGCACAGAGGAGTGTTCCCCTCATAACTCAGTACCAACGAGGACTGGAGCAACTGAATTACATTCTCTGCCAGGGTTTCGATTACCTTTCATCGTTCCCTGAAATGAGAAATGTCCTGCCCACTATCCTTCCCACCCCTCGTACCGCGGTATTTTTCCATCCACCGAATCTTCACAATACTCGTCCATCCTTACACAACCCCTGCTCCCAATCCCTTACTTCATGGCTCATACTCCTGTAATAGACCTAGATGCAAGACCCTTCCCATACATCCTCCTACCACCACCTACTCCTACACACATTCAAATGGCTCTCAGCACTATGGGTTCTTAACATCTGTGGTCATCAGTCCCCTAGAACTTAGAATTACTTAAACCTAACTAACCTAAGGACATCACACACATCCATGCCGGAGGCAGGATTCGAACCTGCAACCATAGCAGTCGCCCAGTTCCGGACTGAACGCCTAGAACCGCTAGACCACCGCAGCCAGCCCTACACACGTAGTTGGGTGTATTTTTGCGTAGGTTTTTGGACGTAACTCTAATTTCTTAGGTAATTTTTCGCATTTTTTTTGCACCACCATGGATCCTTGCTCCTTCCATCTGCGTCAATATAGAAAAGTTTCCTTATCCCTAGCCAGATCCCAGTCCCACACACTGTTCCTGCATTGTTGCTTGGCTCATGAAATCCCCCCTAATGGCCCTACCATCAAATTACCCATCTCTGGTTGCCACCCCTCCTTCCACAATGACCCCCACTTGTTCAGATTCCGCCAATCCTTAGCCCTTGCCAACATAGTCTTGTAAAACCATATCAACCAAGCCCAATCCTCCTTGCAGTACCTTCTCTCCATCCACAGAATTCTCCTGCTATGTAATCCCAAATTCCTGGAACCTATAACACACATTAAAACTCTTGCCCTGCAGGAACTAGAGCAACACACACAATGCCACCTCAAACTATCCATGCTGCTCAATTCCTACTCCCGTCTCGGATTCCCACTGTCCACCACTTCCACAATAAGCTCCAAACCTCCCCCACACCCCCTCATAGCTGACAAACCCTGTCTCGCAGACCTTTTACACTTACCCCACCCTCCAAAACTCCCTCCCATCACCATGCGGAGCCCAGAACCTAAACAGACCTGCAACACAGTTATGAACCTTTCCTCCAGAAGCCTTAGTCCTTTCCAAAGGCCTCACCTTTTGCCCCACTCCCAAATTCAACCATGCAGGACTAGTTAAAGACCGTCTCTCCTCCTTCCGGTCCCTACAGTGGAAACACCTTTTCTCCACCAACCCGACCAATCAGACTCAACCAAAGATCAGTATTGAACTTTGCCTAACTCAATTCACTCCTCCATCCAACAGTGATCTACCCCCACTGCCTCCAAACCTTGAGCATTACCTCACCACCATCCCCCAAATCCCTCAACATGCAAACTAATCTTACAACTGCAGAAAGAACCACAGTCCACCATCTAAAAATTGAACCTGACTTTATAATCCTACCTGCAGACAAAGGCTCCACCACTGTTGTTTTGAACCGCAAGGATAACATGGCAGAAGGACTCCATCAGCTGTCAGATATTTCCACCTACAAACCATGCCACAGTCATCCCATTCAAGTAATCCAGCAGGATCTCCAGTCACTGCTCAAATCCTTAGGCCCATCCCAGAACCTCTCACCAGAGTCCATCTCTCTACTTACCCCTACCACTCCCCGCACTGCCACCTTCTACATGCTTCCTAAAGTCCATAAACCCAACCACCCAGGACGCCTCATTGTGGCCGGTTACTGTGCACCCACTGAGAGAATCTCTGCTCTCGTAGACCAACACCTTCAACCTATTACCTGGAACCTATCCTCCTATATAAAAGATACCAACCATCTCCTCCGCCGACTCTCCACAGCTCCTGTCCCTTTACCACACGGTGCCCTGCTCGTCACTATTGATGCCACCTCCCTGTACACTAACATTCCTCATGCCCATGGTCTTACTGCTATCAAACACTACCTTTCCAGACGTCCTATGGATTCCAAACCAACAACCTCCTTCCTAGTCTCCATGACCAACTATATCCTCACCCACAATTACTTCTCATTCGAAGGAAGGCATTACCTACAAACAAATCTGCGGTACAGCTATGGTCACCCGCATGGCACCATCCTATGCTAACATATTCATGGGCCATCTAGAGGAATCCTTCCTAAAAAAAACCAGAATCCTAAACCCCTCACCTGGTTCTGATTCACTGATGACATCTTTGCTATCTGGATTGAAGGTGAGGACATCTTATTCAACATTCCTCCAGAACCTCAACAACTTCTCCCCCATTTGCTTCGCCTGGTCTTACTCAACCTAATGAGCCCCTTCCTAGATGTTGAACTCCATCTCAGTGATGGCTACATCAGTACCTCTGTCCATATCAAACCTACTAACCACCACCAATACCTCCACTTCGACAGCTGCCACCCATTCCATACCAAGAAGTCCCTTCCGTACAGCCTAGCCACCCGTGGTCGTCACATCTGCAGTCCCTCTCAAAATATACCGAGGGTCTCACTGAAGCCTTCACTGACTGTAATTATCCTCCCATCCTTGTACAAAAACAAATCTTCCGTGCCTATCTTTCCAGTCTCCCACCACCTCCCAAAGACCCACAGTCTGGGCACAGAGGAGCATTCCCCTCACAACTCAGTACCATCTGGGACTGGAGCACCTGAATTACATTCACTGCCAGGGTTTCGATTACCTTTCATCGTGCCCTGAATGAGAAATATCATGCCCACTATCCTTCCCACCTCTCCTACCATGGTATTCCGCCGTCCACCGTACCTACACAATATGCTCGTCCATCCTTACACAACCCCTGCTCCAAATCCCTTACCTCATGGCTCATGCCCCTGTAATAGGCCTAGATGCGAGACCTGTGCCATACATCCTCCTACCACCACCTACTCCAGTCCGGTCAGTAACATCACCGATCCCATCAAAGGCAGGGCTACCTGTGAAACCAGTCATATGACTTACAAGCTAAGCTGCAAACACTGTGCTGCATTCTATGAAGGCATGACAACCAACAAGCTGTCAGTCTGCATGAACAGCCACCGACAAACTGTGGCCAAGAAACAGGTGGACCACCCTGTTGCTGAACATGCTGCCAAACATGATAACCCTCTTCTGAATGAATGCTTCACAGCCTGTGCCATATGAATCCTTCCCACCAAAACCAGCTTTTATGAATTGTGCAGGTGGGAACTTTCCCTGCAATACATCCTACGTTCCCGTAACCCTCCTGGCCTCAACCTTTGTTAGTCACTGACCTCACCCATCCAGCCCCCTCCCTGTTCCCATTCCAGCACTACACAGCTGTCATTTCACCGCCACATCCAGCTTTTTGTTTTCTTTTTATTTCTGTCCTTTCCGCTACTTACCCCTGCCCCCTCCGCAAGAAAGAAACATAATATAACCTTCTGTTATACATCATTACAAAGAGTATTTAAAAAGGTTTTTTTTTTTTCACTCAAAAACAAGTTCAGAGATGTTCAATATGGCCCCCTCCAGACACACGAGCAATATCAACCCGATACTCCAACTCGTTCCACACTCTCTGTAGCATATCAGGCATAACAGTTTGGATAGCTGCTGTTATTTCTCGTTTCAAATCATCAATGGTGGCTGGGAGAGATGGCCGAAACACCATATCCTTAACATACCCCCATAAGAAAAAATCGCAGGGGGTAAGATCAGGGCTTCTTGGAGGCCAGTGATGAAGTGCTCTGTCACGGGCTGCCTGGCGGCCGATCCATCGCCTCGGGTAGTTGACGTTCAGGTAGTTACGGACAGATAAGTGCCAATGTGGTGACGCTCCATCCTGCTGAAATATGAATTGTTGTGCTTCTTGTTCGAGCTGAGGGAACAGCCAATTCTCTAACATCTCCAGATACTGTAGTCCAGTTACAGTAGCACCTTCGAAGAAAAAGGGACCAAAAACTTTATTGGCTGAAATGGCACAGAAAACGTTCACCTTAGGCGAGTCACGTTCATACTGAGTTGTTTCCCGCGGATTCTCAGTGCCCCATATACAGACATTGTGACGGTTGACTTTCCCGTTAGTGTGGAAAGTTGCTTCATCACTAAACACAATCTTTGAAACGAAAGATTCATCTGTTTCCATTTGAGCAAGGATAAAATCACAGAAATCGATTGTTTTAATCTTATCAGCTGCAGACAGTGCTTGAACCAATTTCGGACGATAAGGTTTCATAACTAACCTTTTTCGTAGAACTCTCCATACAGTTGATTGTGGAATTTGCAGCTCTCTGCTAGCTCTGTGAGTTGATTTTCCTGGGCTGCGAACAAATGCTTGCTGGATGCGTGCTACATTTTCATCACTCGTTCTCGGCCGTCCAGAACTTTTCCCTTTGCACAAACACCCATTCTCTGTAAACTGTTTGTACCAACGTTTAATACACCACCTATCAGGAGGTTTAACACCATACTTCGTTCGAAATGCACGCTGAACAACTGTCATCGATTCACTTCTGCCGTACTCAATAACACAAAAAGCTTTCTGTTGAGCGGTCGCCATCTTAGCATCAACTGACGCTGACGCCTAGTCAACAGCGCCTCAAGCGAACAAATGTACAACTAAATGAAACTTTATAGCTCCCTTAATTCGCTGACAGATAGTGCTTAGCTCTGCCTTTTGTCGTTGCAGAGTTTTAAATTCCTAAAGTTGTGGTATTCTTTTTGAATCACCCTGTATCCCTCCCCATCCCCACCCCAGGCTTCTCCTTACCCCCACCCAGTCGCCACTCCCATCTCGCACTGGTGCTACTGCTCGCAGTGTGGTTTCAGTTCCCTGAGACTGCAGACAGGTGTGCAAGTTGCGTTTGTGTGAGTGTGTGTATGTGTGTACTGCTTACAAAGGCCTTAATGGCTGAGAGCTATAACTGTGTGAATCTTTTTGCTGTGCGTATCGCGATTCAGCATCTCCGCTATATGGTGAGTAGCAACTTTCCTTCTCTGGTATTGTTATATTCCATCCTGGATTTTACATTGTTTGATTTGTAACTGCATGTTATGAGATGAATAAATTACATTCTACATTCCATATTAACCTGGATAATTTGGAGCTTGTTGTAGTTACAAATGCTCATTGCCTGAGTATTGCACTTTCTCATCTACGAAATGCTTATAAAAAATAAATCACAGTAGGTAGCTAAAAATTTTAATTTACACTCCTGTGAGTCCAGAGGCTTACCATTGCAGTGCTGCCCATGAATTTGGGTACTGCAGTGTTACTGGAAGCCAGCAACAATTTAATGATGAGAAATTAATCATCAGTTGAGATCAATTCCTTGCTACCTAAACAACAGAGGGCAAGTACACTACATTAAATTTGTATTTGGCTGATCTCAACAAGAGTGCTTTGGTCACGCACTGCTGCTTTAAATCCTTACAGAAGCAGTGATATACAGGGTGTAAATAAAGTCAGGGAACACATTAATTATTTATTGCACAAGAACCAAACATTGTACAGATATCATACATATGTCATTTTGAAGAGAAATCCTGAAAGATTTTTCATTTATACCGCCGCAGTGTAGTTCGGTAATTTGCCGATAGTCAGAGCTAGTCGCAAACATGGCGAGTTCAGGTGTGGAGCAAGCTTTCTGTGTGTTGGAGTTCGACAAAAATAAGTGTGCTACAGCTGTTCAGCAGATGTTTAGAACCAAGTACAGTAAGAAGCCACTAACAAGGAAGGCCATTTACCACTGGCACAGCAAATTCATAACAATGGGTTGCTTGTGCCCTACAAAGAGAAGCGGACATCCCAGCGTGTATGAAGTGAATCTGGAGTACATACGAGAGACATTCATAAGGAGTCCAAAGAAATCGGTGTATCATGCATCCTGTGAACTCGAAATGGCTCCAATGACTGTGTGGAAAGTCTTGCAACAGAAGCTGTCTGTGAAACCATTCAAATTGGAGCTATTGCAGAAGCTCAATGATGACAACAAAGACAAGCATTTTGAGTTTTGCTTGCAGTTGCAACAATTGGATGAGGATGGGGATGGCATTGTTGATCGCTTAATTTTTAGCGACGAAGCCACTTTTCACACTAATGGGAAAGTGAACCGGCATAATTGTCGAATCTGGGGTATAAAGCATGAATGCATTGAATTTGAGCATGATTCCCCAAAGGTAAATGCTTTTTGTGCCTTTGACGCGCCAAAAACTGTACGGCCATTCTTCTTTGTCGAGAGCACTGTCACTGGACATTCCTACTTAGACATGTTGCAGCAATGGCTGATGCCTCAAATGCAGTTGGACTCTCCATTCATCTTTCAGCAGGATGGGGCTCCACCCTATTTTCATCGTGAAGTTCGTGGGTACCTGAACAGGGAGCTGCTGCATCGATGGATCAGACATGCTACAGAAAGAGACAGCTGTTTCATGAAATGGCCCTCCCCAATCACCAGATCTCACTCCGTGTGACGTTTTTCTGTGGGGACACTTTAAAGATCTGGTGTACTGCCTCTACCACGTGATGTAGCAGAGCTCAGGGGGAGAATACGGGAAGCAACTGCCACAGTCGACACGATACCATGCTGGGATGGGTATGGCAAGAAATCGATTACCATATTGACATCTGCCAGTTCACTCAGGGTTCGCATATTGAATGTTTGGGGGGGGGGGGGGGGGGGGGGGGAGAAAGAAAGAAAAAAAGAAAAAAAAAAAAACCTTTCAGAGTTTCTCTTTAAAATGCAATATGTATGGCATCTGTACAATGTTTAGTTCTTGTGCAATAAATAATTGAAAATGTTCCCGGACTTTATGTACACCCTGTATTATGGGGCACATTAATTTAGCATATACAAATCAGTGAATTAAATTAATAAATGGATTGCGAGTGTTAAAGTAAAAGTATTAAGATTATAATCCTATAAGATGATAATGTGTGATGCAACCAGACAATTGATTGTAATTGTTAATTTATTCAAATCGGATGCAGATTTATTCCAGATGGTGGTCTCCCACAGATTATCTTTGAACGCAGTATACATTGCTGGAAAAAAATTGTATCACCCAGGAGGAGTTGTGTGACATTAACAAACGTTGGTAGACACTTTCTACATCTGAAAGATGATGCCTGTTCAGATTTTGTGTCAGTTGCATAAGAGTGGCACTAGGAGCACCACTAAGAGGATGCATATCAGGTTTACTTTAAATACACATTGTAACAGTTGTGAGATTGGATGTGGTAAATGGATGTTGGTCAAGACTGTCTTTATGGTGGCATATGTCATTAATCGTCACCTCACAGAGTGTGAACAAGATTGTGTAATGCAGCTATGAGAAGCTGGTTGTTCCTTCTGTGGTACTGCAGAAAGACTTGGCAGGAATGTAGCCACTGTACATGATTGCTGGCAGTGGTGGTCACAGGATTGTAAGCTCACTAGAAGAACAGTCTCCAGGTAGCCATGTGGCTCTACTGAGAGGAAGGACCATTGAGTTTGGTCTATGGCTGTGGTGCATCATACTGATTCTGTGGCAGCAATTTAAGCAGCAATTAGCACCACAGCGATACAACAAACTGTTGCAAATTTGTTACTTCAAGGACAGCTCCAAGCCAGGCACTCTGTAGCATACATTTCTGTGACTGCAAACCACTGCCATTAGTGACTTCAGTAGTGGCAAGTGACAGTTCATTGGAGGGCAGGGTGAAGCTCTATTGTGTTTCCTCACAAAAGTTGGTTCTCCCTTGGTATCAGTGACAGCTGTGTGTTGGTTAGGAGGGAGACCAGTTGAGGGCCTGCAACCAACCTGTCTGCCTGCTAGACACTTTGGTCCTACACCTGGAGTGATGGTCTGGGGTGCAATTTTGTATGACAGCAGGAGCAGTCTCATGATTATCTCGCACATACTGCCTGCAGAGTTGTGTCAGTTGGGCAGTTTGACCTGTTGTGCTGCCATTCATCAACAGGATTCCAGGGGGTGTTTCCCAATAGGATAATGCTGACCTACATACCACTGTTGTAACACAACATGCTCTACAGTGTGTCAAAATTGGCCTACTTGATCAGCAGATCTGTCTCCAATTGAGCACATATGGGATGTCATCAGCTGACAACTCCAGTGTCATTCACAACTAGCATTAACTGACCCTGTGTTGACCTACCAGGTGCAACAAGCGGGGAACTCCATCCCACAACTGATATGTGGCACCTGTACAACACAATGCATGCACATCTGCATGCTTGCATTCAACTTTCTGGCAGTTACACCGATTGTTAAGATACCAGCATTTCACATTTGCAGTGGTTTATCTTGCATTTACATTTGTCTGTATCTTGCAGGGTTAATCACTTAATTATGTTACCTAAACAAATGTGTTCCATAAATTTCATTGCTCTTCATTAGTTATTTTTTGGTGCTGCAGTTTTTTCTGGCATTGTAGAAACAAGATATCAAAATGATTCACTTTGCAGAGCATTGGCAAGCAGTAATGAATTTATACTAAAGGCACAGAACCATGCATAAAATCTTTTAAACTGCATCAAAATATAATAAAGTTCATTACATGGACAGAAGTCTTTATACAGTAACAAAATTCATCTTGACAGGAAAGTTAAACCACTGATAGCCCTACTATGAATTTATAGCTGCTAGTGCTCAGAGTGCCAAAATACAGTGTCTGCCAGAAAAATGTATACCCTCTTTGTCAGGCTCTATCGAGATATTAATATTGTCGTTCAATTTGAGTTAAGAGCGTGTTTTAGCATGGTCTTTTGCTCAACAGATGTTAGTACTTTCATCTTGGTATTGAGAAAACAAGATGGCTGGAGCACGCTTGACATTCAAGCAATGAAAATGTATTGTGAAGTGCTTTTTTAAGTTTGATAAAGCCGTTGAAGTGCAATGTCAGTGAAGGTGGGAGTTTTAAACAGAATCCACCTAACAATTAAACACATCATTGACAAGTTTGAATTGGGTGGAATGATTTGTGATATTCACAAAGGAAGATCAGGAAGACAGCGTACCGCTACAAATCCTGCTTCATCGGCTCTCGTGTAGGAAACATTTGTTAATGCTCCACAGAAGTCTGCTACGCAATGTGCACATGAAGTGGCGGTTAGCAGTACAAGTGTACGAAGAATTTCGAAAGCTGCAAAGTGGAAAGTTTACATTCCACAATACTGCATGCGATTAATGATGACGATCCTGATCACCAAATGCAATTTTGCCAACAATACCAGCAAATGGTAACTTATGATGAACAATTTGTGACGAAGGTAGTGTGGAGTGATGAGGCACAATTTAAACTTAATGGAACCGTGAATCAGCCTAACATGGTGTACTGGGCACTGGAAAAATCCACATGTTTATATGGATAAAGTGGTCAGTCTACCAGGGGTCATGTGTGGTGTGGATTGTCATCTAGGGGCTTAATAGGACCCTTTTTATTTGATGCTACTGTCACTGGAGACGTGTACCTGGAAATGTTACACACATCAGTTTTGCCAGGTATACGTGCGCTTTATGGAGCTGATGAAGCGGTCTTCTGCCAACATGATGGGGTGCTACCACCTAGCCATACGAGCTTTCCTGGATGACAAATTTTTGGGGCATTGTATTGGACGAAAAGGTCCCATTGAGTTCCCTCCATGGTCGCCAGATCTAACACCTATGGACTTTTACTTGGGGGGGGGGCGGGGGGGGGGGGCTATGAAAGATAAGGTCTATCAGCATAAGCATGCACGCTGGAGGAACTTTACCAGGAGATTACAGCAACATGTGCAGCGATCTCCACTGTAACATTGACTGATGTAGTAGCGGCGACCGCTCATCATTCCTTTATGTGTGTAGCTGCCAGCGGTAAACATTTTAAGTAACCATGTGCTGAACTGAATGTTGTACAACATATGTGATCAATTATTAAATGTAAAATAAACACATAAATAATACTTTTTGTTCCTTAAAGTGTGTATACATTTTTCTGGCGGACTCTGTATTTCTAAGCACCAAACTTGTACACATTGAAATATTTCAAAGTCCCAAGGAATGCTTAAGCCCAAGTGGCTCTTTGGCTGTAGAGACATTACTAAAACCGACCTCACCGACCAAGAGACTGAGACCAAAGACAATAAAACCTGTGCTGCCTGCATATTTAAAACCTAGATCATGTAAGCAACTACTTTGTTCAGTGTAGTAACTTACAGCTTGACCACTATTTGTTGGATTATATATATTACAACATTTATGTATTTCAAACATATATGACATACTTTTTTGTTAATTGGGTGCAGCACAAGGCAGTAGTTGAAGGCACGGTACAGTAGGAATAATGGACACTGAACAAAGTCACAACCTCATCCCTGAGTATCAGCAGTATGACATCAATATTTTTTGATATGGAATGTGGAATTAATCATATTCTGGCAGAAGGCATAATGCAAAACACTGATTTACACACTTGGCTGCATAGTATGTGTAGAGACAGAATGGCACCGGTGTGTATTGAAACTTTCCAATTAGCGTTGCCACATGGCGTGTCCGTCAGGGTGCAGGCACAGAACAAAAGTCAATGTTGACGCCGTGAAGAGAACACAAAGACTGAGAGTGAGGCTAGGTCGGCGAAAGCATTGCTTGTGACCAAGTTATAGTCTTGTACTGGTAGCCAGCGACTGCAGCATGCAGGTATCCAGTTGCATAGCAGGGTTGACAGCTTGGAAGAGAAGTAAATGTGTGAAGGAAGAAACTCACTGCTTTAGCAGATGGTCATAAGGAGCTAGGAACGTATGGTGAAAGGCCAGTACATTATCCAAATTCTTACTAAATAAATTCCAGATAATGCAATAATATGGCAAATCAGTGATGCTGATGGTAACCATTTGTGATATGCATGTGAAGGAATCTTTGCTTTTTCATTATTCTATGAATTATTCAGTAAATTATTTATAACAGTTTGTGTATTTCATCAACAACAATTTAGACAAGATCATTCCCTTGCTGATACCAAGTACTAACCACCTGTGTGTAATAAGTTTATATTATGTGTCATATCATTTGTTATTCAACATTTTCTTTCGATTTTTGCAGCATATCTGGAAACAGTTCTAGTGTTTCCAGAGAATATTATAAGTTTAAGTTCCGTCATGGTCAGTTTCTGGTCATATCGCTTCACTTTCTTAAGCTCATAACAGTACCTTCTCCTTATCACTCTGGGGCTTGCCAGATTGCTAGGCTGCAGTGGCTAGCCAGGTAGCTCCCCCATTTCCTTACACTGCACAATGCCCATGCACTTACCTTGAACAGCCACCACACCAATCACATATTGCTTAACCAAGCACTCTGTTTTTGATATAATTGCACAGCAGACTCGTCGCTCTTGATGTCACAGTGAGGAGCTTGTGCACATGACAAGAATAAAGGCTAAACCTGGCAATGATACCTGTTCCTTATCAGCACTTCACCTTCTAAGGTATGGTGATTTGTGGTGCTTGGTCATATGAAACTTGCTAAAAGCTACTCTCAGCTCTCTGTTCTAAGAAGGCAAGTCAATACTCGGTAATATACACTGGTGTCCAAAATTAAAACAACAAATGGAAATTTCGCAAGGTTGAATTTATTTTGCCACAAAACAGTATAAAAAGGTGATAGTAAAATAGAAACAATGTAAAGAATACAGAACATAAACAACTGCTTTAAGCATAATGGATAATGGATTTGCACACACGTTCTGACAACTTGTTAATGTGCTCAATATGGGGTATGACCAGCAATACATGCCCAACAATGATGGGGCATACTGTGAATTATGTCATCAATCTCATGTTGAGGCAACAAGGCTCATTCTTTCTGCAGAACTGCTCACAAGTCTTGAAGAGTGGTTGGTGAATGCTGGCGTGATGCAGCCTGTCTCCCTAGTGCATCCCAGACATGCTCTATGGGATTCAAATCAGGAGAGTGAACAAGCCACGCCGTGCATGCAACATTTTTCATTTCCAAGAAAACCCTAACCACCTGTTCTCTATGAGGTCAAACCACCCGTTCTCTATGAGGTCTATCATGGTCCATCAGTATGAAGTCTGGGTCCACACCACCTCGCAACAACTGCATGAGTCCCAAAATCTCATCACAATACCTGACAGCAGTTAAACCTTGCCAATTCACTCGTAAAATTTCAGGAAGACATATTTGAGTGGCACCATTAAGGATCCCCTTGATACCAATCTCTTTCCACGATCCTGAAATTGAGTTCCACATTCCTTCCAGATGTAAATTCTTGGAGAATCACTCTCCAGACCAAATTGGGACTTATCCGTGAAAAGAACATTGGCCCACTGTTCAACGTCCAGGTGGCATATTGATAACTCTACTCTAGACATTCCATCAGAGGTACACATACAGGAGGTCTCCAACAATGATGGCTGCTCTGTCAAAACCTTCTGTCACCATTTGTCTTGATACAGCATGTCCAGTGGATGCTGTGAGGTCAAATGCCAGTTGCTGTGCAGTACTAAGGTGGTACCGTCATGCCCTTACAGCTAAATAACATTCTTCTCTTTCTGATGTCACACATGGTTGACCCTGCCCTGGATTTTGGGATACTGATTCGGTCTTCATAAATTGTCGCCACACTCGAGAAACAACAGAACGAATCACATTAAGCAGTTGGGCCACATCAGTTTGCACCTAGTAGGCATCTTCTTTGTGCCATACTGCCCTGTTTGTGACTGTACTCACAGTGATTGTGGATGTGGGACTACCCAACACACACTACCCCATTTGATAGGTTCCCAGAAGTCATCGTTGGCTTGGTTGTCCATTGACTGGAATGCTACCTTCCATGCAGATTGCGACTGTACAGACATCTGTTGGCAGTTTATATGATTATACCATGAATTAGAAAGAACACAGAGAAATAGCGGTTTGTTGCTTTAATTTTGGACACATGTGTATATGGTGTTACAAAAGTAATATTTCAGTATTGGCTACAATATTTATTCCTGTCACATATAATGACTATTGCCATGAGAGAAATTTAAATGGCCTCTTTAATTTAGTAGTCTTTTTGGTATTGCTTTGTCATTTTCAAGCATTACCGTATTAAACCTCTGACATTTTCGTTAATAGCTTCGTGAGGCAGCATCTGATGGTCATCTTTCAAAACAGATGGATATGGCAAACCGTATAGCTCTAACTGAAGACTTGTTGCAGAATGTGGAAACAAAAATAGCAAAAGAAGTAGCCCAAAGTCATTTGAACCTCACATCAGTTCACAATACTGTAAAGGTAAGGCTTATCTCATAACTGAATTATAGCTTAAAATATTCTGGTCATATGCTGTCTCATCAAAAGTTGACATGTTGAGAAACATGGCTGTAGCACAATTCTGAAGTTTATAGTTTAAGCAACAATCAGTCACAAGTATGGTTTGAAAAAGGTTTATTTAACTGTAACCATTACCAGTATCGGGTTTATTAAGGGGCATCTTCTATACACGATGAGCTGCACTAGGAATGTTTATTTGCCAAAACTGGTTTTCAGGTTTATAACTCATCATCAGTGGCATCTGATGCACAGAAATATACAACTGTACATACACAGATTTCTACAAAAGACAACTGTATATATGGTACCAGAATATAGGTCTACTTACATTATGTACCACTGTAGCATGTATGTTACTGCTGCCAAATCTTAGGCAGTGACAATCCGTGATCACATTTGACATAACTGTCATACAGTGTAAACATGGAACTGACAGGTCAAAGAGCCTACATTACCTGTTTTTTGTCAATCCTATGTATGTTTACACTATACGAGAGTTATGTCAGACATGATCAAGGATTGTCACTGCCTAAGATTTGACTGCAGTAATATACATGACAACCTGTATACCATGTTGTAGAACAGATTTCATATCCTACTGTATTAACAGACAAGGATCTCACTGCTATAGAGGTATGTAATGGAAGTAGACCTATATTTCTGCTACTATACATACAGTTGTCATTTTGTAGAAATCGGTGTACATTACAGTTGTTTGTTCCTATGTATCAGATGCCACTGATGAGGGGTCATAAACCTGAAATCTGGTTTGCAAATAAATATTTCTGATGCAGCTCATGGCATACAGAAGGTGCCCTTTAATAAATATCTTAAAGATGTGGAACCAAGCATTCAAGGTTGTGCATTTATTACAAAATTGTCTTCAGACAGCTGTTCAGCTTTCCATTCTTTCCTGCTGGGATCATCACTCTAACATTCCTCATGTGAAGCTAGGCCATATTGTGCAAATGTTGAGTGTGTGTGCTGTCATAAAAACATAAAATGGTGCATGTTATTGTAGTTTACAGGGAATTAAACAGGACAAACATGTGTAAACTTTATAATGCATAACACATATACAGGACGAACTCATTGGGCAGAAACGTCCACATCCACTGCACCAAGCCAGTAATGAGTACAAATTGAGGTCCCAGCTGGAAAGAAAGGAAATCTGTAAGGGTCATCTGAAGACAGATTTGTTATAAATTTGAAACCAGTAATTGTTTGCAATATGGCAGCGCCTGTGTTATTCAGACGACGATGCACTGCGGTGACCACAGCTGTTACAAAACACATCAGATGAATTCACAGTTGGGAATAATGGCTACCATGGGCTGTAAAATGGAATGGTGACAGTGAAAATTTGGTTTGATGACATATGGAAGTTTGGGTCTGGGCATGAGCCGTGCACAGATAGCCAAATGGAAAGGTGACTGCTCGCGATAAGTGGGAAATCTGGGTTCTTGTCCTGGTCTGGCACAAATTTTCATTGTCATCATTCCATTCAATAGCTGATGGTAGCCATTATTAACAATTGCAAATTCATCTGATGGGTAATGGTTTGAGTGTAAATAAACTTTTTCAAACCTTGCTTGTGGCTGGTTGCTACTTAAATTATAAATCTTATTAGGTTCTATCACAACTTTATGGTCAAAATAATACAGACAGTTGATGACCTTAAACTGAGCACTTATAGATAGGGACTAATGGTCAGCAATGAATATTCAGTTTGTTTTTCTCATAGCAACTGTTCAAAGTAACAACTGACAGTCTAAATGCTTGCATTATGAGGGTGTGTAAAACTATGAGACAGGCAGCTACAACCTTGCCATCCAGTGCCATATCAGTTTCTATTGGTGTCTCATACAGAAAAGACTTCATGCAAGCCCACAAGAAAATCCACCATGGACACATCACAGATGATTGTGTATTGTTTTTCAATGTAGCGCCACCAACATAAGCAGTGTACATACAAACACATGCCTGACATACATTGCTCATTCGAAACCTTGTGCCTCCTGAAATACTCATTTTCAGCCATTCGTTCCTTATCTCGGAATGCTTAGTTTATAGTATATCCTTCCATCTGTGTAATTTTTACCCTAAATGTTTGGGACACCCTGTGTATCATAACATGCATATGTATAAGAAAACTGAACAAGGGAAAATCTGGGATGAAATAACAACAATATGAAATGAGTAGATTGGTACGAAGTCAGTGAATAGCAGTCTAGCCATTTCATTTGTTGTAAAATAATGCAGACCACTGATATATTTACTTTAATGTGTTAATACGCATACTTTGGCCACTGTTTAGAATTCTTATAAATCTTGATTCAGACGAATTTCTTTGTTATGTCCTTTTTCCTATAAACTGCACTACAGAAGGGGCATAATTTACTGATAGCTTGATTCAGAGATAAGTAGGCAAGGCATATAAAAGACTTTAAGAAGATAAGACTTTGCACAAACTACGCACAGTTGATAAAATCTTCAGAGTTGTTAGGTCACCTCATATTTCTCTTCAACTTCTTCACTGCTAGATGTTTTGAATCATCTGCTGGGATCTTCTTCGGGGACCCACTGGTGTCTCTGGAGAACACTGCCAAAAGTCAGTGTCACATTCACTTATGAAAGGCTATTTTCCCGGTACCTTTTCAGAGAGTTATTTTGTAAAAAAAAACCTTCAGGCCATTGTCATTGGGTAAATACTGAAAGAAAATATTGACAGGGAGGGACAATCCAAAATATGATTGTTGTTGTGGCCCCTCTGTTGTTTCCTGGCAGCTCTGGCAGCTGTTTATGTCCCTTGTTTGTTGTGGTTAGTTGTTTACTGCAGTGATAGCAGATAGCCATGAAGATGGAAGCATGTAGCTATCTTCTCTACTGAAACTATACTCATTCTTTGATAGTTCAACTAATTCATGGACAGAAGTAAACACCTAGCTATGGTGAGTGAGGAACATAAACAGCTAGTAGGAACAACAGATGCAGCACAATAATACACACATCAAAAAAAGTTTTGCATCACCTCAGTTCCAAGAGTTCCAGAACCTGTACAGAAAATTGGAATAGAGATCAACATAAACATCATTTCCACCCTTTTTATTGCTCATGAAAACCACACATTGCACGTTGTGCAACCATATAGTGAGATCTTCAGAGGTGGTGGTCCAGATTGCTGTACACACCCAGTAGCGTGTCCTCTTGTATTGATTCTGTATTCGTTGTGGCATACTATCCACAAGTTCATCAAGGCACTGTTGATCCAGATTGTCCCACTCCTCAATGGCGAATTGGCGTAGATCCCTCAGAGTGGTTTGTGGGTCACGTCGTCCATAAATAGCCATTTTCAGTCTACCCCAGGCATGTTCGATAGAGTTCATGTCTGTAGAAAATACTGGCCACTCTAGTTGACCAATGTTGCTATCCTGCAGGAAGTCATTCACAGGATGTACATGATGGGGGCACGAATTGTCGTCCATGAAGACGAATGTCTCGCCAATATGCTGCCACTATTGGTCGGAGGACAGATTCGCATATCATACAGTCGATATGGCGCCTTCCATGACCACCAGTGCCATACATCGGCCCCACATAATGCCACCCCAAAACAGCAGGGAACCTCCACCTTGCTGCACTCACTGGACAGTGTGTTTAAGGTGTTCAGCCTGACTGGGTTGCCTCCAAACACGTCTCCAATGATTGTCTGGTTGAAGGCATATGCAACACTCACTGGTGAAGAGACTGTGATGCCAATCCTGAGTGGTCCATTCAGCATGTTGTTGGGCCCACCTGTACTGCACTGCATGGTGTCGTGGTTGCAAAGATGGACCTCGCCATGGATGTCGGGAGTGAAGTTGTGCATCTTGTAGCCTATTTCGCACAGTTTGAGTCGTAACATGACGTCCTGTGGCTGCACGAAAAGCATTATTCAACATGGTGGCGTTGCTGTCAGGGTTCCTCCAAGTCATACTCCGTAAGTAGTGGTCATCCACTGCAGTAGTAGCCCTTGGGCGGCCTGAGCGATGCATATCATCGACTGTTCCTGTCTCTCTGTATCTCCTCCATATCCAAACAACATCACTTTGGTTCACTCTGAGACGTCTGGACACTTCCCTTGTTGAGAGCCTTTCCTGGCACAAAGTAACAATGCAGATGCAATCGAACCATGGTGTTGACCGTCTAGTCACGATTGAACTACAGACAACACAAGCCATGTGCCTCCTACCTGGTGGAATGACTGGAACTGATCAGCTGTCGGACCCCCTCCATCGAATAGGCACTGCTCATGTGGTTGTTTAAATCTTTGGGTGGATTTAGTGACATCTCTAAATAGTCAAAGGAACTGTGTCTGTGATACAATATCCACAGTCAACAACTACCTTGAGGAGTTCTGGGAAAGAACTGGGGTGATGCAAAACTTTTTTGATGTGTGTAGTAATACTTTGGATGCAACCCCCCCCCCCCCCCCTCCAGTCAGTATCTACTTTCAGTATTTATACAATGATGGTGGCTACCAAGTGCAACCTGAAGGATACCTAATAATTCCATTTCTCTTAAAAAAAAAAAAAAAAAAAGTGCAGGAAGATAGCCTTTTGTAAGTGACTGTAACACTGCCTTTCAGCAGTATTCAGCCGCCCATGGATGCCAGTAAAATTCTAAAGAAGGTCAAAGCTTTTATCATCAGTGATGATGGCCACAAAAGCTTTCAGGCTTATATGCAAAAATTTTTCCTATGTTTCCCAATATAAGAAACACTCATTTAAGGAAGCAAAAATTGCCTCATTGTGATGGTATAACTTGCTTGTATAGTACACTGGATCATTTTTTTCTTAAATATAATCTGATTCAAGCAGGCAGTCCAGTTGGAAGCACAAGCAAAAGCTCTGGAAGAAGAAGTGGAACACCTAGTCAGCAAGTTGGTGGATATGAGAATGAAAAAGGGACACTCCAAATTAGTGGATCTAACTACAAGGCAAAAAGAACAAAACAGATCCTATGAAGAATACAAGAATCTGACTGACTCCCTGCTTCATCAGTTGCAGTGTTCTAGTTCTCCTCATTGCCATAATATATGGAGCAATGTCAGCATCAACAAGCAACATGCAGAAAATAATGAGAACGTAGGTAGTAAGTACTCCATTGCAGTTCTTGTATGTGAAAAGACATTTTTTTAAATTACTAAGCCAATGAAAGTCTTTTCTGCTTTGGAATTCATGTCTGGTACTAACCTCTCCCTCCTACTCCTCCCCCCCCCCCCCCCCCCAGTCCCCTCCCCACCTGACAAAATTGTCCAAATTAAGTTATGCATGTATTCTGTCGATTTGTGTAATTATTAATTATTTCATTTCTGTTCTCACCTCTGACAAACATCAGTGTGTGTGTGTGTGTGTGTGTGTGTGTGTGTGTGTGTTTTATACCACCATTTTTCTGTAGCACTTTTAATACTGATAGGTTTGTGATAAATTTATTAAGATATATAGGAATTCATTCTCATTAACATCTAGTCTACATCCACATCTATACTTTGCAAGCCACCATATGATGTGTGGCAGAGAGTACTTTATGTGCCACTGACACCCCCTTTTCCTGTCCCACTTGCTGGTAGTTCATGGGAAGAGTGATTGCTGGTAAGCCTCCATCTGAGCATGAATCCCTCATTTTACCTTCATGATATTTTTTGAGGCATGATTAGGAGGAAGCAGAATACGACACCGTGATGCAAAATGTGTCTCTTACAACGTTTGCCACTTCATTGTACTGGTTGTGTCTACATCCTCTGACGATTTGGATCCAGTTTCCTAACAGAGATGCCACATTCAACTTGTCCCATGCAAATATCTTTTTTGGTTCTTTAATTGCTGATTTATTTTTGAAAGTAGCTCTGTGTGTAATTTTAACAATGTACTTAATTAAACTTTTTGAAAAGGAAGGAGGAGTCAGGTATTTTATTGGGGGGGGGGGGCGGGGGACAGAGAGAGAGAGAGAGAGAGATATGAAAGCTAAGAGACTCACTTGCTTTATGATTATGAAATTTCTTAATGCTGTGAGAGAGGAACTCATTGAAGGAAATGGAACTTAGCAAAAAAAAAAGTCCACAAAAATTATATTTTGAGAACAAGAGTTGTAGTATATTCTGTGTTAAGGAATCTTTTCCACAGACTAGTGAATGAAGTCCCTAGTTGAGCTGTATAATGCCGGAGGCAGAATTTTACTTAGCAACTGAAACAGCTGTTTATGATTTCTGACAACAAGTAAATCAAGTCCACACTGTGTGCCTTGTTGCAAAGTTCTGTAGTTCCATTACACCGAATAATCATTATTGTGGACAGAAACAACTGCTCAGAAGAAAATGAAGGTAAAGTAACGTAATTCAAAACATACTATGGACATAGATCATGTTTTTTTCACTTACCCCATTTGTTTGACAACATAACCTATCTTGAAACTGCTAATGCAATATAAACCACAAATTTGACTCAGATTTTACTTTTGGTTTTTATAGTAGCTAGTTTTATAATATTATTTGTCATAAGGCTGAGATAGAGAATTATAGAGAACAGTCAGTCACCATTAAAGCAGAGAGGAGAACTGGGAGACTAACAAAAAGAAAACTCTCTGAAATCCAGAATGAGATTTTCACTCTGCAGCGGAGTGTGAACTGATATGAAACTTCCTGGCAGATTAAAACTGTGTGCCCGACCGAGACTCGAACTCGGGACCTTTGCCTTTCGCGGGCAAGTGCTCTACCATCTGAGCTACCGAAGCACGACTCACGCCCGGTCCAGTCCTCACAGCTTTACTTCTGCCAGTATCTAGAGCACTTGCCCACGAAAGGCAAAGGTCCCGAGATCGAGTCTCGGTCGGGCACACAGTTTTAATCTGCCAGGAAGTTTCAACTCTCTGAAATATTGGACAAGTGTATATAACAAGAACAGGACAATTGGTTAAAGGAAAGGTTTTTACCAACAGAATCTACCCATGTCAATTAAAATGCTCTGCAAGAATAACAAAAGGGCAGTCTACAAATCTGTTTGATACTTTTTGGAACCTAGGTGACTACTCACAACACAATATTTATCTTTGGGGAACAGTGCAGTCATTCAGTATGCAAAGGAGATGGCTGCAAAATGGTTTTGGAAATCAGATATCAGTGTCATTTCAGTATTTCCTCCAGGTGGAAAACCAAAGTGTCCAGAGTTGTACATTTGAGATGTCCAGTGGACGACTGTACCGTTACATGTCATAGCTAGAGGTTTTTGCTGTTGATGACTCTTGTGGCGAGAAGAACCCAGGCAATAAAACTGATGACACAGATGTTATGGAACATATCAAATCATTTCCACCCTATCAGAGTCATTACACAAGAAACAAAAATCCCAAAAGAAAATTGATGTTATCAGATACCATACACAGTATAAAATTAACAGCAGAATGAATTATGCCTGCTGGATTCACTAAAATGCCCAAAAGCTCCTCTCCGAAACTGTCACTCCAAGTTTCAGTTGTCGCCTAGCCATTGGTGGGCTTTTTACTGTAAGTTAAGGAATCCAGTTTATTTTGACTCGACTGTGCTTGATTTTGTTAGTTGCACGTGCTACCATAATATGCTTTATAGGTTGTAGAGTTCCATTTGAAGGCTCCATTGGTCTTTGTCATCATAGTTTGTATCCTGACAACAGATTACGCTTCGGGTCAGAAGATGACTCCTTTTTTCATTCTAACTAGTAGCCTGTTTTGCAAAAAGAACATTTGAATTACAATATAGCTGTTGGTTTCAATTTCCATTATTCAAGAACTTCGTGTCTGGCTACTGTCCTACCATCCTCAATTGATTACCAGACTTTTCCATCTGGATTCATTTCCCAGGCTGAGCAGTCTATGCAACGAAGCTGCTAAAATGAATGCTCAGATACCCAACCGATCACTGTGCATCCAGCTAGCTGTGTTACATCATGACACTCTCCATTACTGCATGAATCACATCACAAGTTTGATCTGCCAGGCTGCTGATGCATCCATTTCTGTTCGACCATAAGCAACTTGTACGTGAGTGAAATAATGCAATCAGTGATGTGCTGACAGTGTTTCATAGGCTCAAGTGCAAACCATTAACAGAGACTATCTCAGCATTTTGGGCTGAAAGGAGGTCTTGGCAGGAGTTTCTGAACTCGATTAAGCAAACGACGAGCTCCTTAGAAGTACTGGGAGCCAACAGGTACTTTGCTAACATACATTCCAGATCACGAGTATCAGCTGTATGTACTCAATGTAGGCTATGCACAAGTAAAACATATGTTGCCTGGTAACAACAGAACCTTATAGTAGAGTGACAACTGAAGATCACATGGGTCCAGTATTTTATTATCACATAGATCATGGAGAAGCCATAGCTGGAATTTCAGTTCAGATGATAAAAGAATAGTGCAAAGAAGCTGCTAAAATAGGTGCTCAGATAGCTAGAGTCCACTCTTGATACAGCTTATGGGTCTGATTGGGTCCAGTACTGTATATTGTGACAACTTGATAATTAGTCAAAAAAAAAAAAAATACTTCTCACACTTTTTAATCCAATTTGGGATACAGGACAGTTTTCACGTTATTGGTAAAACAGAATCTTCATCCCTCCCATGGATCCTGGGAAAGATTGCACATGCCCAAATAGTTCTCTCAGTGCTGCCCTTCTGATATGTGTTGGATGATCCTAGAGCTCATTGTGAATTAAGAGCTAATCTGGGTTTTAAAAACAGAAAAGCTCATTAGTCGCAACTAATGTTGATTTATCAGATATCATTCAACAATTGACGCTACTAGAGGAGGCTGTATAACAGGCCTCCCTGAGCAGGCAACTTCTAGTAGTATTTGGTTCAACTTTGAAAAAACTATGCAGTAGAGGATTAACACTGCACAATAACTCCAAAAATGAGAATTCCATAGTCAGATTCCAATACTAATGTAGACCTTGTCTATACCATATTTCATATACCACATGACTCTTCTCCATGAGCAAGAAAATTGTGTCCCTAAGGGCTTGGTTTTAAGTGTTGCATTATTTGCAGCAGTGGTCAGTGTGATAATTTCCGCTTTGAGGGGTCCCATAAATTGCTCATTTTTCATGAGTGACTTCATTATTTTATGTTAGACCTCTGGCCTTGTAATTACCACCTACCAGTTGAAACTGACTAGAGGTTGGAGAAGGTTGCTCATACTAGTGGTTTTTATCTTTGTAGAAAAGCAGTAACCTTGATTTGAGCAATTCTCATAATTACTTTAATCTACCTGAACTATGAATGAACATCGCTGTTCTTAATTTTAAAAATTCAGAGAGATACCTATGCCTCACATTATGTAATATATTAACAAGCTTGTCGTACCTAAGCAAACTAAAAGCGCAAAGTGCTTAAAAGTATTAAACATTTTTAAGTGCCTTAAACACAAGTTGTACAGCATGGAAAGAGCCTGTCCACTCAAATCACACCATTACTTTAGGGCTTCTGAATAGCTTATTGGTGCACGGTTTATCATTTAGTAAGGTATTCATATTATGTTACTCAACATGAGGGTATTAGGTTGATGACAGATATATTTAACACCATCCTCCTAATTGTTATAACTCTCACTTTAGGGCCAACAATATTTATTCAACACAAATAAACTTCTACAACAACAGATTAAAATTGTCTATTAGTCCACGAAACCAAAACATAATAGTTCTTGATGGAAGTTAATATATGTCATAGTTCAAGATGAGAGACTGATAAAAGTCCAAGCACTTCAAATTCACTATGCATTCATATTGTAGATAAGATATTAAGCAAAGTCCCATTAAGCTCGGCAGTGACAGAAACCACACGTCATAAGTTGAAGCACTACAAGTCTAAATCAGTCCAGGTAAATAGCAGCTGTTGTAGTTCTCGTGTAGAAGCAAATTTGAGTAATAGCAACTTGAGAAAATAATGGCACCAGGTGACCTTATATTTGCCCACAATATAAATTCATGTGATCGGCCTTTGATAGCTGCAGTTGCAGACACCATTAACTATTGATATGTTCGCATCTTCCAGTCGCATGTCCAGCAGGGTTACTAAATTAATAATGATCTTCTGTGCTGAGGTTGACATCTATATCTACACCTTGGCACTGGTTGGTGGAAGCTCCTCATAGAATGGGGAGAGAGAGGGGGCAATATATATAGTCTGTTGGCTGACTAACACAGTGTACCAGCATTACCACCACTGCTCATTCTGCAGTGGATTTCATCTTCATATAAATGGGCAATGAAGCTATTTGGAATTCACAGAAGAAAGTGCTAAGTAGTAATCAGTGTGGAATAAACTGCTTTTCTAAACAGCGTTGGGAGCCATTCTTCATCTCCTTTCGCCATCCTTGTTTATCGAAGAGGTGCTGAGTAAGTTTAAAGTAATTGCGGTACAGGACAAATGCACACCAGAGTATATTTTTATGTCAGTGTTTTATTATATTCTAGCTTATAGCCACAACTATGCTTTTGTTTATATTGATAGTTTTAAACAGGAGGACATTATCAAGTGTAAGGTATTGTGTGCTGTGTTGTGGAAACAACACAATTTATGTGTAGATCGTCCATGAATCCAAGATACTGAGTGACTAGTTCAAAATCAGAAACATGTCCAGTCCAAAAGCTAAATATCCAGAGTAACATGAAAACTAGAGGGAGTGTGTCCACTGATAAACCAAGTACATTATGAAGTCTGTCGTTATAAGGATGGCCAGTAGTTCAAGAGTTGGAATATAGTACATACAAAGCTCATATTGTCGTGGTGCTTCATTTCTTTTTACCCCTGGAGAAACCACAGTGTCATGCCACATAATGTGATGTAACATCCATGAGAATGTGTGCGTTTTTTGCTTGTTGCACTAATCTTCAAAGCTTCCAGCTTGGTGCACATCCTTGATATAAGTAGGCAGATGACCCCTTCCTCACTGGTGTCCATTTCGCTGTCAGTTACAGCAGTTTTCATTCAGTCTGTTCTCAAGGTTCGCTTACCAAATGAATTCATAGTTCAACATTGAGATACTGAGGGCACTAGAGCAGATGAGACTTATTTCAAACTTGAAATTTCTTATTTCCTCCAATTTCTTACATGCCCTTCAGCCTGTACAGTGCTTGTACACAGCGTTAGCATTGAATAGCATCTCACAAGTCTTCTTGTACACTGTTCATGTCCTAGGATGTGTTAAAGTATATATAACACCACAAGAGAAATATTCCAGACAGATTTTCAACTGTGAAGCACGACAGAAGTTCAGTGATGGTTTTGGGCAGCCATATCATAACATAAGTAGGTTTTACGGCGACAATGAAAGGCAGACACTCTCGATTTTGAATCATTCAGAACAAAATATTTTAAAATAGGGACAGCAGCATACTGAAGAAACTACAGTAAAGAAAAGAGACATGCTGTATGACTTTCATGTCTTACCCACGAAGAAATAACCTTTTTTCCCCATCAAGACACATACTGTAGCATCTGAGACGTCCAGTTAGTATATTTGACAATATTATGAAAAGGATAGTTGCTACTCACCATATAGCAGAGATGCCGAGTCACAGATAGGCACAGCAAAAAGACTGTCAAATAAAGCTGTGAGTCAAACAGGTCTTCATCAGAATAGGTCACACACACACACACACACACACACACACACACACACACACACACACAGAGAGAGAGAGAGAGAGAGAGAGAGAGAGAGAGAGAGAGACAAATGCAACTCACGTGCACATGAGCGCAGTCTCTGGCTGCCAAGGCCTTCTGTAGTGCCAGTCTGCAACTCAGCATCTCCGCTATATGGGTAGCAACTATCCTTTTCATAATATTGTCATTTTTCCACCCTGGATTTTCCATTCTTTCAGTTGCATATTTCTCATTGGAGTAATTCATTTGCAGAGAAGCTACAAATTCAGAAACTTGCAAGTGTCAGAATACTATTTACAACCACTGTACGTATTCTTCTTCTTGATCTGAGCTTTGACTTGACTCTGGCAAATTTGTAATTCCCCCCCCCCCCCCCCCCCCCCCAGACTGATGACATTGTGCAAGTATGAGGAAAGAGTAATCTTGCTTTATAATTTTATAATCAAAGTGCAGTCTTGATCATGTACTTTTATTGTTATGAACAATTTTTGGCCAAATTACGCTGTGTTAGATTGAAATAAAGAGTATGATTCCAGCCACTGAACACTGGCATCAACTCTTGTGCATTCTCTAAATATTTATACTCTTTGTCATTTTAAATAAATTTTAGAGAATTATCAGTCTAATTTCATCTATGTCGTAGGTGAAATCAATGAAGGGTAATGTTGAAGAATCAGTTGCCATGGATTGTTGCTTAAAGATAGGCAACCTGTTGCCTTTGAAACAAGATCAGTGCATGTTTAAAAATCTTGTGATTGTGTTCTTATTAACAGACCTGTAGAATTTGCAGAGATTATTGTTACTATCACTTGCATAAAGCAGAAGAAATGAGTTCCACAAAACAAATTTGAAGATGTAAAAATGTATTCTTGTAATATTTCTGTTGTCTTTTCAAGTCATCAGGTTCTTTTCCAAATGTGAATCTAATTTGTCCATTTTGTGATATCAATCTATGGAAAATCTGGGATGGAATAACAAATGTGAAACATGTGAATTAAAATCTAGCAGGGACTGTTAGTAGTACAGCTGCTGTGTTTCATATAACTGGCAAGCACTTCTAAAAGCAATCACATGATGAACTGTCATTAGTTTTACTATTCAATGATATGTTGTTATATTCTTTGTCAATTCTAAACATACTCTTCATCAGTATTCAATTTTGAACGCACTATGCAAGCAACAGTACATGACTCAAGACCTGGATTTTATTACATAGAATATGCAGCCAGTCAAGAATATATCTGTTTGTTAAAAGTGCAATTAAAACTTCACAGGAAGGCTAGACATGGAAGAGGGGATGGCTCTTTTAGCATGAAGTGTGCATATGTGATTCTTCAATTTTTTTAAAGACTCCTGTTAAGTTTCCCAAGTGTACTTGAGAGTGTCAGTTTTAGTTAAAGTATGACAAATGGGATAACTCATGATTTTTTGTTAAGAGATTAAAATGCACCGATTGAGAATATGAGATTGAATTTTTTGTATACAATGGTTTGCCTATTTTCATTAAGATATCAGCTGGCCCATACTCAGGTTGTAGTCTACATAACATTGTGGTTAAAATTAAAGGTTTCATCACTTATTTCTGAAATGCTGCTTTTGGGTATTACATTTTCACAAATATTACATCTACATACATATTCCACAAGCCACCATACAGTGCATGGCAAATGGTACCCTGTACCAATACTTGTCACTTACTTTCCTGTTCCACTCGCAAATAAAGCAAGGGAAAAATTACTATCTGTATGTCTCTGCATGAGCTCTAATTTCTCATCTCTTCGCTTCGTGGTCCTTATGCCCAGTGTGTGTTGGTGGCAGTAGAATCATTCGGCAGTCAGCTTCAGATGCTGGTTCTCTAAATTTTCTCAAGTGTTTGTCGAAGAGAGTGTGACCTTCCCTCCAGGGATTCCCATCTGAGTTCCCGAAGCATCTCCGTAATACGTATGTGTTGTTTGAACCTTCCAGCAGCTCAACTCTGAATTTCTTCAATGTCTTCCTTCAATCCAATCTGGTACGGATCCCAAACACTCAAGAATAGGTTGCAATAGCATTCCATATGCAGTCTCCTTTACAGGTGAACCATTCTTTTTTAAAATTCTCCCAATAAACCAAAGTCGACCATTCACCTTCCGTACCACAGTGCTCTCACATGCTCATTCCACCTCATATCGCTTTGAAGTGTTACACCCAGATATTTAAACAACTTCACTGTGTCACACAGGACACTAGTAATACCGTATTTGAGCATTACAAGTTTGAAGTTTGTTCTTCCTACTCATCTGGATTAACTTACATTTTTCCACATTGAGGGCTAGTTACCATTCATCACACCAACTGGAAATTTTGTCTAAGTCGTCTTGTATTTTCCTACAGTCACTCAACTTTGACACACTATAGCATCATCAACAAACAACCTCAGACTGCTGCCTATCCTGTCCGCCAAATCATTTATGTATGAATTAATAGAGGGAAACATTCCACATGGGAAAAATATATCTAAAAACAAAGATGATGTGACTTACCAAATGAAAGCGCTGGCACGTCGATAGACACACAAACAAACACAAACATACACACAAAATTCAAGCTTTCGCAACAAACTGTTGCCTCATCAGGAAAGAGGGAAGGAGAGGGAAAGACGAAAGCTAAGTGGGTTTTAAGGGAGAGGGTAAGGAGTCATTCCAATCCTGGGAGCGGAAAGACTTACCTTAGGGGGAAAAAAGGACGGGTATACACTCGCGCACACACACACATATCCATCCACACATATACTGACACAAGCAGACATATTTAAAGACAAAGAGCTTGTGCAGAGATGTCAGTCGAGGCGGAAGTGCAGAGGCAAAGATGATGTTGAATGACAGGTGAGGTGTGAGTGGCGGCAACTTGAAATTAGCGGAGATTGAGGCCTGGTGGGTGACGGGAAGAGAGGATATATTGAAGAGCAAGTTCCCATCTCCGGAGTTCAGATAGGTTGGTGTTGGTGGGAAGTACCCAGATAACCCGGACGGTGTAACACTGTGCATGCCTTGGTGCACGGCCAGCACATCTTGGCACAGTGTTACACCGTCTGGGTTATCTGGATACTTCCCACCAACACCAACCTATCCGAACTCCAGAGATGGAAACTTGCTCTTCAATATATCCTCTCTTCCCGTTACCCACCAGGCCTCAATCTCCGCTAATTTCAAGTTGCCGCCACTCACACCTCACCTGTCATTCAACATCATCTTTGCCTCTGCACTTCCGCCTCGACTGACATCTCTGCCCAAACTCCTTGTCTTTAAATATGTCTGCTTGTATCTGTATATGTGTGGATGGATATGTGTGTGTGTGTGCGCGAGTGTATACCCGTCCTTTTTTCCCCCTAAGGTAAGTCTTTCCGCTCCCGGGATTGGAATGACTCCTTACCCTCTCCCTTAAAACACACTTCCTTTGTCTTTCCCTCTCCTTCCCTCTTTCCTGATGAGGCAACAGTTTGTTGCGAAAGCTTGAATTTTGTGTGTATGTTTGTGTTTGTTTGTGTGTCTATCGACGTGCCAGCGCTTTCGTTTGGTAAGTCACATCATCTTTGTTTTTAGATATATAATCATTTATGTATATAGAGAACAACAGCACTCCCGTCACCCTTTTGTGGGGCACTCCTGATGATACTCTTGTCTCTGCTGAACACTCCCTGTCAAGGACAACATACTGGGTCCTATTGCTTAAGAAGTCTTCCAGCCACTTACATATCTGTGAACATATCCCACATGATTGTACCTTCATTTAACAGCCTGCAATGGGGCACCACGTCAAATGCTTTCCGAAAATCTAGAAATATGGAATCTGCCTGTTGCCCTTCACCCATAGCTCTCAGTATATCATGTGAGAAAAGGGAAAGCTGAGTTTTGCACGATCAAAGCTTTCTAAAACCATGCTGATTCGTGTACATAAGATTCTCAGTCTCTAGAAAGTTTATTATATATTCAAACAGAATATGTATGTAGATGTAGGAGGGAATTCATTATTTGCTCTTAACAGCACTCATACTGGAATGAACAAGCTTTAACGGGAAAACAAGAACTCGGCAAATTAATCTAGGTGGAATTACAGATACACAAAGAGAGAGACTTACAGAGCAGTATTGGATGATGAAAAATAACTCAAAATCAGATTTAAGCTATTCTGAAGCCCCTAACTCACGGTATTCTGAAGTGCCTTTATTATCTTCTCTCTTTTGTTGTTTTGTCCAGATGACTGCAACACACTGTTGTAAAGTTAAATTATTATACTCTACTAAAACAAATTACATGTTTATTTCCTGCTGTCCATATCTTTTCTCTTCAAGATAGATTCTAAGTAAATTTGTGCTCATTCACTGAAATCTGTATTTTATAAGCATATCATTGTCCCATGTATTATATTAATAATGACACCTTCCCTTTTACAAATTTCCAATGCAAATTATTTTTTATCTTCTTTACAGATTTTCTTGTTACAATGTGTCCTGCTTGTGCTTAATCATCTTCAGCTATTTTTTTTTTTTTTTTAATTTGAATAAAGATATTTTCGTGTAATTTTCAGGGACTGATTCCAGAGATAGCTGATATTGTGCCAGATGAAACAGATTTGTTCATGAGCAAGAAGATAAACATTTCCTGAAGAAACCACCTGTAAAACAAGTGAAGTAACAAATTTTTAATAGAGTGGTTTCACTAGTGATACAACCAGTAGTTACATAGTGAAGTGCAGAGCAGTTGTTTCACCTTTTTTAGTAAGTTGCAAAATGTGTGTGTGTGTGTGTGTGTGTGTGTGTGTGTGTGAGAGAGAGAGAGAGAGAGAGAGAGAGAGAGAGAGAGAGAGAGAGAGGAAGAAGAGAGCGAGATATGGTAATTTCTTCATTGTACCGTATAATTACAGGCATTTTTGTTGAGCATAAATTAATGAAAAGCCCATGCTTGACACACACAAAATGGAAAGAACTGTGTAAGTGCAATATATAATTTTTAAAATAAACTGTATTGTTGAAATAGTAAGTAAATATTATATTAGGCATCACACCATCACATGTTCACTTCAAAGAATGCCTCATATCCACTTAAAATCCAAAGCCATTCATGTGGCTCAGATTCATTAATGACAGCTTCATCTTTTGGAGTTATGAAGAAGATACGGAACCTTCATTCCTTCAAAATATTAACACTATCTCCCCCATCCATTTGACCCACAAGGAGTCTGCCAATTGCTCCACACTGATGCCCAGTCCAGTTATTGCACGCACGGAGGTTGACCCCTCACACACCCATGGTCGATTGGTAGATTGCCTCAGGACATAGCAAGCTGTGAAAGACTTCCCAGAGAGCCAAAGGTAAGACTCCCCAGTTAGTCTGACGAAGAGGTCCCAGGTGCTATTTGTGGCTGATAATATCCTTCAGCCCGGTGCAGTTGCTTGACCTGTTTCAGAGGAAACCTCTCAGCCTGCAAGATATGGGCAGTCACAGAAGACGAGATTATTGGTAGCTAGGAGCTCCAGTGTTAGGCACATTATGGGGTCCCTTAGAGACCAGGCTGCCAAGGAGGGAAAGAAAGCCAGTGTGCATACTGAGTGGAGTCATTCCAAATGTGGAATGGGTCCTTCCAGTTGCCATGAAGAGCACAGGATGCAGTCAACTGCAGATTGTGGCTCATGTTGGTACAAATTGTGTGTGTCTCTAGAGATTGGAAGAGATTCTCACTGGTTTTAAGTGGCTGTCAGAAGTGGTAAAGGCTGACAGTCTTGCTAGCAAGATGCAAGCAGAGCTCACCATTTGCAGCATAGTCAATGAGTGGAGTGTCTGAATCAGAGGCTAAGACAGTTCTGCAACCATGTAGGCTGCAGATTCCTTGGCTTGCGCCATATGGTGCTGGCATTCCGGGTTCCACTAAGTAGTTGTTATAGAGCCTCAGGAAAGCACAAGAAGGGTTTCAGTCTTAAAGGGTGCAGGTCAAATACAGGAAGAACGTAGATCTGGGAACCATTGATATAACAGTTGCAAAGTTCGTAGCTGTGATTGGAAAGTACCAGAGTCCCAAGTGCTAATAGAAAGCACCGATGCTCATATTGTTATAGCTGGAGATAATTTTAACTGACATTTTGCGAAGGACCTAACGGTGTTCCGAAAGGATAGGCTAAATATAGTTGGCAATAGTAAGTTAGTATGGGTAGAAGTCATTCTTGGCAACTGGAATAAAATAATAATGTAACTGGATCCTTTTACCGACCTCCCAACTCACATCATTAAATTGCTGATAGGTTCAAATAAAATTTAAATCTAATTTCAAACACGTACCTGGTTCATACAATTATAGTTGGTGGTAACTTCAGTTTACCCTCTATACATTGGCAAAAATACATGTTTAAATCTGGAGATATGCATAAAACATCACCCGAAATTGTGCTAAATGCATTCTCTGAAAATTATTTCGGTTATTAGTTCATGCAGTCACTCAGATAGTAAACGGTCGTGAAAACACACTTGACCTCTTAACAACAAATAATCCTGAGCTAACAATGAGCATCAATATGGATTCAGAGATGAGTGAACACAGGGTTGTCGTAGGCGAAGAGACACTCCCAAATCCACCAAAAATAAATGAAAAATGTATTTATCCAAAAAAGCAGATAAAAATTTGCTTGATGCCTTCCTGAGAGAGAATCTCCACTTCTTCCAAATTAGCAATTAGCAATGTAAGTGTAGACCAGATGTGGCTTGAATTCAAAGAAATAATGTCAACAGCAACTGAGAGATTTTTTACCAAATAAATGATCCCCCATGGTACACAAAACAGGTCAGAAGACTGTCGCAGAAACAACAAAAAAGCTTGCCAAATTTAAACAAACATGAAACTCACTAGGTTGCCGATCTTTTACTGAAGCTCGAAATTTAGCCTGGACTTCAATGCCAGAGACTTAACAATAATTTCCACAGCAAAACTTTGTCTTGAAATCTGGCAGAAATTACAAAGAGATTCTGGTCGTATGTAAAGTATGCTATTGGCAAGACACAGTCAATGCCTTCTCTGTGACAATAGCAATTGAAATACTATCGATGATAGTGCTGATAAAGCAGAGCTACTAAACACAGTCTTCTGAAATTCCTTCACTGAAGAAGACAAAGTAAATATCACAGAATTCAAATTGAGAACAGCTGCCAACATGAGTAACTTAGAAGTAGATATCCTTGGAGGAGTGAATCAACTTAAATCTCTTAACAAAAGTAAGTCTTCTGGTCCAGATTGTACACCAATTGGATTCCTTTTAGACTATGCTGATGCAATAACACCCTACTTAACAATCATATACAACTACTCCCTCAACAAAAGATCCGTACCCAAAGACTAGACAGTTGTGTAGGTCACACAAATATTCAAGAAACGTAATAGCAGTAATTCACTACATTACAGACCCATATCATTAACGCTGATATGCAGCAGGATTTTGGAACATATATTACGTTTGAACATTATGAATTACCTCGAAGAAGATGGTCTATTGACACATAGTCAACACATATTTAGAAAGCATCATTCTTTTGAAACACAAGTAGTTCTTCACTCACATGAAGTGTTGAGTGCATTCGACATCACAAACTAACTCCATATTTCTAGATTTCCAGAAGGCGTTTGGCACTGTACCACAAGCAGCTAATAATCAAATTGTGTGCTTACGGGTTATGGTCTCACTTATGGGACTGTCTTCATGATTTTCTGTCAGACATGTTGCAGTTCGTAGTGACTGATGAAAAATCAAGTAAAACAGAAGTGATCTCTGGCATACCCAAGGTAGTGTTATAGGCCCTCTATTCTTCCTTATCTATATAAATCATCCAGGACACAATCTGAGCAGCAACCACCTTAGATTGTTTTCAGATGATGCTGTCTTTTATTACCTAGTAAAGTAAGCAGAAAATCAAAACCAATTGCAAAACAAATTAGGTAAGACAACTGTATGGTGCGAAAACTGGCAGTTGGCCCTAAATAATGAAAAGTGTGAGGTCATCCACGAGTGCTAAAAGGAATCGTCAAGGAATCTATCAATCTAAAGTTCGTAAATTCAACCAAATACCTAGAAAATACAAGTATGAACAATTTAAATTGGAAAGACCACCCAGAAAATGATGTGGGTAAGACAAACCAAAGATTGTGTTTTATTGGCAGAACACTTACAACATGTAACAGATATACTAAAGAGACTGCCTGCACTATGCTTGTCAGTCATCTTTTAGAGTACTGCTTTGAAGCTCGAAATTTAGCCTGGACTTCAGTGCGATAGGATTGATAGGATTTATGGGGTACATCACGAAAGTTCAAAGAAAGAGGCAGTATGTTTTATATTACCAGGAAATAGGGGAGAGAGTGTCACGAACATGATACAAGGTTTGGGATGGACATCATTAAAACAAAGGCATTTCTTGTCATGGCAGGATCTTCTCATGAAATTTCAATCATTGACTTTCTCCTCCAAATATGAAAATATTTTGTTAATGCCGATCTACATAGGGGGAAATGATCATCAATAAAAGAAGGGAAATTAGAGCTCGCACAGAAAGACATAGGTGTTCGTTTTTTCCACACTCTGTTCCACAGTGGAATAATTGAGAATTGTTGGGAAGGTGGTTCGATGAGCCCTCTGCCAAGCACTTGAATGTGATTTGGAGAGTAGCCTTGTAGACATACATTGTTAGCAATCATGTACAACCTATTGCTTAGCAAAAGATCCATACTTAAGGGCTGGAAAAGCGCACAGGTCACACTAATACACAAAAAAGGAAATGGAATTAATCTGTTGAATTATAAAGTCATATCACTGACACCGATATGCAGTAGGATTTTGGAAATTATGCTACATTTGAACATTGCAATATACCTTGAAGAAAATGACAAATTGACATCTAATCAACGTGGATTCAGGAAATGCCATTATTGTGAAATGAAACTAGGTTTTTAACTATATTGTGTAAAGGAAAGTTGCCAATCATTATCTATCAGAGATGCTGAGTTGCAGATAGGCACAACAAAAAACTGTCACAAATATAGCTTTCGGCCAGTAAGGCCTTCATCAAAATTACACACAAACACAACTCACACACACGACTGCAGTCTCTGGCAGCTGAGGCAGTGTGGCCTCAGTTGCCTGAGACTGCAGACATGTCTGTGTGTTGTCTAATTCTGATGAAGGCCTTACTGGCCGAAAGCTATATTTGTGATAGGGTGTTCCCCCCACCCCATTTGTGGCTCAGCATCTCCGCTATCCACTATATGGTGAGTGGCAACTTTCCTTTCCCGATATTGTTACATTCCATCCTAGATTTTACACCGTTCGAAAACTAGGTTTTTATTTACACAAAGTAATAAGTGCTACTGACATAGCATCTCAATCTGATTCCATATTTCTAGATTTTCAGAAGGCATTTCACACCATTGCTCACAAGTGGCTTCTAATCATATTGCTTGCCTATGGAGCATTTGTCAATTGTGCGGCTGGATTTGATTTCATCTCAGAAAGTTCACAGTTCATAATAACACATAAAATAAGGTAAAGGCAACCAATCACCTATGGCAGACTGATGTGTGACATAAAGACATACTTAACAGAGAATAGTTTTCACTAGCTTTATCACACACATTACCACGCCAGGGACGACATCGATTATCAATTTCTGAGAGCAGTTATCTGGGCCGATGGTTATGGGTATGGAGTAAGAAAAGACGCAAGCCAAGGAGGGCATAGTGTGAGGCAGGAGTTGGAAAGACAGATCACTTAGCAGCCATACAACAAACTGAAAGGAGTTCTGACAGGATAGAGGATATAAGAGCTGGAGAAGATGGGCAGAGGGGGAGGGGGGGAGACAGGGAGGGGAAAGGTGTACAAAATACATGATCAAGATGGTTAAGGAGTGTTGTGGACAATGACAGATTAGAAAAGGGAAAAGATAAGGGGAGGCAGTGGGAAACAGGTTAGCAGAGGTTTAGGCCAGAAGCTTTGTAAGAACAGAGGATATGCTAGGGAGAGAATTCCCACCTGTGTAGTGCTGGGAAATTTGTGCTGGAATGGAGGGTCCAAATGGCATGTGTTGTTTTGTGCAGCATGTTCAGCAGCTATATGGTCAAGTTTGTGGCTGGCCACAGTTTGGCAGAAGCCATTTATGTGAATAGAAGAGTACATATCATGCCCACATAGAATGCAGCATAGTAGTTGCAGTATAATTTATATATAACATGCTGATGTCACATATGGTTCTGCCTTTTACTGGGTATGAAATGCCTGGGACTAGACTACCAGTAGAAGTGGTGGGTGTATGGGGGCAAGTTTTGCATCTGGATTGTCCGCAAGGGAATGACCCATGGGGTGTGGGACTGGAAATAGGATTGAATAGGGATGGACAAGGATATTCTGTAGGTTGGGTGTGTGGCAGAACACTACATGGGCTGATGTGGATAGGATTTTAAGTAGGATATCCCTCATCTCGGCGCACAGTGAGAGGTAGTCAAAGCCCAAGTGAAGTATGTGGTTGAATTTTTCAAGGCCAGGGTATACTAGCTGATCAGCAGAGTGCTGGTCATCGACTGGTTAACAGGTTTACTGTTGTCAGAGGAACAGCTAACATGGATGATCTCTTTGTGGGTGAGACAGATAGGCTACTGTCCGTTAATAAAAGTTGGTAATAATTTATGGGAAGTAATCCAATGAAACTGAATTTTGAGATTCCCCAAAGAAGTGTTACAAGCCCTCTGCTCTTCTTAAACTATATAAACAATTTAGGAGACAATCTGAGTTGCCCTCTTAGAGTGTTTGTGGATGATGCTGTCATTGGCTGTGTAGCAAAGCCATCAGAAGAGAAAAACAAATTGTAAACTGATTTAGACAAGACATCTGTATAGTGCAAAAAATGACAAGTGACCCTAACAATAAAAAGTGTTAAGTCCTCCATATGAGCACTAAAAAAATCCATTTAGTTTTGGTTACATGAAAAATCACACCAATTTGGACATTGTCAATTCAGCTAAATATCTAGGGTTCACAATTAAGAACAACATAAATTGGAACCATCACATAGAAAATGTGGTGGGGAAGACAAACCAAAGATTGTGTTTTACTGGCAGAATGCACATGCTTAGGGGCAGGCATGGACATCCTTGCCACATGGGGTAGCATTGGAACAGACTGATTTAGAAGATGCAACAAATCTACTAAAGAGATTGCATACACACCCTTCCTCTTTTGTGGCATTTCGGTGCAGTATGGAATCCCTACCACATAGGATTGACAGAGGACATTGAAGAAGTTCAGTGACGGGCAGCTCGTTTTATATCACAAAACAGGTGAATGTGTCACAAAAACAATATGCTGGTTAGGGTTGCAGCCATTAATATCAAGGCATTTTTTATTGTAGTGAGACCTTTTTATAAAATTTTGATCATCCACTTTCTTTTCTGAATGCCCTACCTAGATATGGAGAAATGACTATTGTAATAGAATAAGATAAAACAGAGCTTGAATGGAACGATTTAGGTGTTCATTTTCCCCAAGTGCTATTTGAGAATGGAACGGTCGAGGAATAGTCTGAAAGTGGCTCTATGAACCCTCTTCCAAAAACTTAAGTGTGATCTGCAGAGTAGTCATGTAGATATATGAGTAGATGGGGTTCATAGTGGGACCAGAGAAGACGCTTAGGTTGAAAGAGGGAGAGATGTGGGGTGGGGGCGAAAGAAGATGCTGTAGTGCTGATTGTAGGAGCATGCAAAGGCATGGCAAGTAGAGGGTGATGTGCTGCTAGGTGCAGCATGGGGAGAAATGTGCAGTGTTAGGGATGGGAGGAGAAGTAAAGAAGGGTAAAGGGCTATTGGAAATGTGTGTGTGTGTGTGTGTGTGTCATCTAATGGACTTTGTCTGAAAGCTGATATTTTCTGACAGCTGTCTGAAAGCTGATATTTTCTGACAGCTTGAGTTTAGTCAGTATTGCCATTCTTATAGTCCTTGTCCATAGGTTATTTACCACAATGAATGTGATTGGGTAATGTGTTATTGTAGAGCACTTCAAGATCTTACCTTCATTCAACACATCACCTTTAAGTGAACACTGCACCTAGAACATGAATACATGTTGTCATGAGGCAATCATAATATACAGTCTAAGGGTAGTTCCTAATTCTCAGTTGTATTAGTCTTACCCACAAATAAAGGCACTGCCTGTATGAAAACATAATTTAGTTCGCAAACATGAAACATTTTCTGTCAGATTGATATAGCTTTATGGACTGATAACACCAAATGAGCATGGGAGCCTGGATAGGATCGCCCTATCGGGCGTCACTCAGAAAGTATTAGAACACATTTATGAGTGCATATTACGCTTACTGTTGCAAAAGATAAAGAAGAAAAAGTTCATAAGTATCTCCTTCGTGTACAATAAAGTTTAAAAATCAATGCCTGCTACATGGATATCTGCTGACTGACTCAAAAGTGGCACAGTTTTGTTGGACAGTGAACACACTCAAGTTTCTAAACATAATGAAGAGTAACAGACTTAGGAAGCGCCTCATTAAAGTTTATAATCGATCTGTCTATTTCCACTGTAAATGGAAGCAATTTTTGCTATTGTCTTTTGTCTTAGTCAGTTATAGAGAATGGGTTAAGCACCTCATGAAAGGTATTTTATGTGTCAACTGCAATTACTTGTTTCACAAAAAGTGCACAAAAGGAAACCTAAATGTTATTAAAGATGATTTTTTCCCCAAATGAGAGACAGCTGCTTATGTGTAGAGATAGAGAAAATAAAATCTTGCAAGTCCAGTAGCCTCCAAAAATAAAATTAATAAGTTATTCTTAGATGACATTGAGGCGTTAAAAGCCAAAATGCCAGCTCTACAGAAAGAAATCTGCTGAATTGTAATGCAGTAGCTTAACTCGCACTTTGAAAATATAGGAGTTGCAAAACAAGTTACTGTGTGAGCTGAATGAACTCAAGAACATGCCTGTATGAAAGCTATAAATCAACATTCCAGTTAAAAAAATTTTGGTGAACACATCACTCTGTAGCAAAAACAATCAGATATGAACATGGCAAGATTCTGTAATCGTGCCATGCTGTTTAATCTTTTTGTAAATTGTATAGGCACTAAAGGGAAAGAAAAGAAAGCAGAAAATACTGTATTCTGTTAACGTGAACACAATTGTGGAATAGTTTAAAAGAAGAGCATATATTTCGGTCAATGTCACATTCACTGGCTCGTGGAAAATGACACTGCTATAAACTTGAAGACACTATGTCCATAGTGTTCAGAAACAAAGAAAAGTGTGAGCATATGGCTACAAAGGTGGATGAAACAAGGTTAGAGGATGTAACATCCACTAAATTCCTAGGTGTAAGGCTGCATTTACACTAACAGTTTCGCCACGGTAGTTCAGTGGCAATGTTGATCTGCTGAAATGACAGCCATTGTGCATTTGAACCACTGGGTATGTAACTGTATTGTGTAGCCTCAATTTCTGTGGCAACAGCAATGTGCTCGCAGGAGACAACTGTAAAATTGGTGCTGAGAAGGCAACTTTTTTTGTGTGTTATTGAAAGGGAAATACATATGGCAATGAAGTTAATAGAAGTATTTGAGTAATCCAATACAAACTCATGAAAAAAAACAGACTTTTTCTGCTGTTTATAAGGAGCTAGCAAACCTGGCAATGCTTCACAATTGCTGAATAAGTATGGGAATTGGATATACCTCCTAATCTGAGTTATCCCCCAGGAATTGTGTCAGTGTGCAAATTTTGGCTTCTTTGCAGCTTCTCCCAGTTTGAAGGTATGGAACTTGAAGTTACAATAAATCTTATAGAATATAAATTAAAAACACTGGTTTGTTTTCAGTTTTTACTGGTTTTATGCTTTTTTAATTTTTTATACGAAATACAATTACAAAACTTCCGAATATTTAACATCTTTTGTTTTTGGATACAGTGTGGTAAGAGCAGAACTGGTTTTCTGAACTACCAGTATATGAATGAGCAGCATACAATGGCCTTGTGAAAAACACTCTGATTGTAAATCAGTTCAAACTTATTTGAATGTCCAATCCTGAGCCTTCTTTATTGTTACTGCAGATGAAATCTTGATTCGCTTAAATGAAATGGTTAAATCAATTGGTATACGGGGTATGAGAGACACTTCTCCAGCTGGTGGACATGTGAGGATAGTAGCCTTTAACGACATTACTTTGTGTAGTTTTAATCTGCAAATTGGTAGCATTACAATGTTTCTGATGATTCAGATTACATAATAGCCTTGTAATCATTAGCCAATAAGCCATAAATACAACTTTCCTAATACATAGATTTTCTGTTACAACCAACAGAAGAAAGAACCCAAAAACAACACAGTGCTGTGTATAAAAAATGTTCGTATAAAATTATACATAGAGAGCAACAACAGATGTGTCTAATGGTTTAAATGCGCCGCTATCATAAAACCGACCACTATCATAAAACCGACTGCATGATAGAAAATTAACTGCACATTTTTCACAGCACAACATTCTCTTTCTCGTAGTCAGTTTCAGCAGAAAACCTGTACATTGTTGTTCAAAAAAGCTATGTAACTTGTGCCCCTCCAAACATTTATTAGTGTGTCGTGTAAAAATCTGAAGTAAGTCTGTCAAGAACTTTGCAAGATTTTTGCTGGCAATGTTTCTCCTCCATATATTCGTGTTTGTATACATTAGGGGAAAATTGTCAACATGTATTAAGTGCTTTAGGATCGGTGTTGCTTCGTATTATTTTTCACTTAGCTCCTTCCAAGCATTTACAACAAAAGTAATTCTGCCTCGCCTCAGAATAAACCTAGTAAAAGTTATGAAGGAAACATGATCACAGTCAAATGTAAATATGGGTCAACACTTTCAGAGTGGCTCAAAACAAAGCTCAGTCTTATGCATTATGAAGCAGCTATCACAGTATGCAGACAAACAGCTTTTGCGCACAGTATATAATGGAGTAATAGTATGGGGAAGCTCAAACATTTAGGAAACAATAAGAGCTTGCTTTTCAAAACAGGCAATAAGGATCACTTAATGGTAAAAGGCACCTAATCTTTACTTACTACTTATCCATACGTATATATAAAACAACTGTATCTTTCAGTAAAGATAGTCTAGAGGGAATACAAATGTAAGCATCCATACCCACAACACAAGACTGATAAAACCAGTTAAAAACCATATCCTACTGACAGACAATCCTTGTAAAAAATGAGCTCAGTACTTGCTTACCCAGGTTGTAAGGAAATAACCCAAAAACCTACACAATCTCATGCATAACAGCAACTTCCCATATACACTCAATAACTGTATAGTGGAAAAGAAATATTGCAGTGTAATGGATTACCTAATGAATTAAGTCCATACATAGTGAAGGTGAAGAGACTTGCTCAGGATACACTAGCATGGAGGGCTACATCAAACCAGTCAAACCACTGAAGATGATAACAACAGTAATCAGTGCTAAAAATCCTAACTGAAGTTGCTGCTCTGATAAACATGAGATACTTGAGGAACTCTCCACTATGGATTCACTCTAAATCATCTGACTGAATTTTAATGCTCTTGACCTATCCTGTATCACACATGCACACACTGTAATCCTGCAGGATCAGATAAAAATCAAATTTAATTGCAACAGATTAATTCCATGCTTTTCAATGGCATTCATAATGGGAATACTAACATTGGTGGGTTATGCATGATAGCAATGAGAGGCATGGAGAGAAGACTTCCGATATTTAAAATTCATCGTCTGGCTGTGATCAAATGTTATCTTTGGACAGCAAAAGTGACTACAAGTGAACAAAAGCTAAGAAGATTCTATATGAAATTATATCAATCTGTAGTTAATGCACCTTATGTTTGATGATTATACAGGTATCTGCGTGGAAGCAGTTTGCTCAAAAAGTTATTTGGAGTAGAATATTGAGTAGTTACACTGCCATATCCCTGTATGCTAATGCAGACTTCAATGCATGTGATCATCCTGTTTTAAATGCAGACACCTTACATGACAATGATGCCTGTGAAACTTTGCAACTGTCTCTTTCTATATTCTATTTGAGCTGCAGTTACAACATAAATTGTAAATGTCAAGTTGGAAAACACTGCAGTAGCTTGTGATAGTGGCGTGCAGAGAACACAAAAACTTAGTTGTATTACTGATTATAACAGTCATACATGCCACATACAGAACTGTAGAGCGATTTATTTTGCTGTGTGAAACTTCACCAGAGAATTCTAGTGAAGTTGGATGACATGGTAATTCTTTGGAACCAATTATTGGTTTCATGATTTGGCTATTAGGACATCAGTACAGCACTGAATTAGAGCCCAGAACTTGTCTTCTCATGAGCTGGCACTCAATGTGTTAAAAGTAATTGCTAACAGGTGAGTATACTGCACTTTGAATCTCTTTCTGTTTGTAGAAGTTTAAAAAGTATTATGTACTGGCAAGATACTGTAAAGTTGTTCTAAAGATATCTATGATCTATGTTCGATGGCCTGGTTTTTGTTCAGTGGTTTTATTCCCCCCCCCCCCCCCCCCTTGCAACTGTCCTGAGGAATTCATTGAATAAATAAACAACCATCTGAATCTATAACATCTGTCCAATGTGTACTGTCATAAAGAAGTTGAATATCTTTTTTCCAAACCAGGTTTTGGTTTCATACCTAATGATGCTCCAGAGTGATTTTGCTTTGTTATTGGAACTTTGTGTTTTTGTCTGCAATGCAACTTTTTCTTTTTTGATGGCACAGTGAAGTATTTTCTGGCATTGCTTGTAGCATAGGGGCCTACGTGTAGCCCTTTCACAGCCACTCTGACTACATCTGACGTAACGACTTTCTGCTGCGTGTCTGACAATGTGTGACATTTCCATTATCGTAAAATAGTCAAGAGTTGGGGAGAACGCAGTTGGATTGGAAAGGATTTCTGAATAGAGCTAGTCCTCCAAATTAAATAAATCTCTCTCTTCCTCACAAAACATACTTTGATCACAAATGTTAAATGTCCTCTCTCTTGGCTTCTGCTGAAGCTGTCCACTACACATTGTAAAATAAAACTATATTCATAATGTAATGATATTTTGTAGTAAAGAAATGTCTTCCCATTGTTCATCCAATATATTCTCTCTGAATTGTGAGACCAATTCTACAATTATGATTCTATTGAACTGTGCTTTTCTCCTTATTTAAACATTATTTGTGGGGATGATTTATTGCCCATCATTGACAAACAAGCCGTTTATTGTGGGCTCACACCTGCTTCACAAAAGACAGGTCTACAAATAAATTATTAACTGCTGTTCTGGTATATCACCCTACTCTTGTTGCGAATGTTACCATGAGGAACAAATGAAAGCAGGTCATCAGTAACTCTAGGGCCCTTGAGTACTATCCAAGGTTAAACCAGTACTAGAATCCCCATACACTTAACTAGTTATTTCTGCTAAATCTTACTAGTACTCGTAAGTGCTGTTGTCACCCGTATTCTCTAATAGTTGCTGTGTTGTTTCCTATTCTAATACTGAAGCACAACTCTACGAACTTTTCAATGCCATACTCGTTTAAGTCTATGGCCAGGGACCTTATTCCAATTTTTGTGTATACTGCAACTCTCCATTTCCTTATATTATACTGGATCTTATTCCATTTTTTATGTACACACCCATTCTCCCATTCATGCACATCTGTCTAGTTTCTCAGTTTCTGCACATTTGTAATGGTGTTCTGTTATCTATAACACATCATTAGAAAATCTTTTTTGTTTGTTCCATTTCCTATTGTGCAATGAGAAGCTCATTTTTCTTATTGAACAGCGTTATTATGTTTCGATGGAAAAGATCAAATTATAGTTTGATTGTTACCAGCTGTCCAAGCATCCGTCTTTTTTAAACAAGCACACACACACGCACACACACACACACACACACACACACACACACACACACACACACACACAGCTGGCACTGCAGTTCAGCTTGGGTGGTGAGGGGTTTGGTTTCTAGTCAGTATTATCTGAGCATGAGAAGAGAAAAAAGTAATTAGGTTCAAGGACTCATATGATGTATTTGAAGTTCAGAGATGCTGTAGTCTGATTCAAATGAGCTGGCATTGGACATTTAATGTCCAAAGTTGTGACAACTGATTGATGAAAGAATGACATACATAAATATTTAGGGAAATTCAGGAATACAGAAGTGCAGGTCACTGAGGAATGAAATAAATAGGAAGTGCAGGGAAGCCAAGATGAAATGGCTGCATGCAAAATGTGAAGAAATCGAAAAAGAAATGTCTGTCAGAAGGACTGAGTCAGCATATAGGAAAGTCAAAACAACCTTCAGAGAAATTAAAACTAAGGCTGATAACCTTAAGAGCATAATGGGAATTCCACAGCTAAGTGCAGAGGAGGGAGCAGATAGGTGGAAATAGGATATTGAAGACCTGATGTGAAAGAAGAAGAGACAGGAGTCAGATCAGAAGAGACAGGGGATCCAGTGTTAAATCGGAGTTTAAGAGAGCTTTGGAGAACTTAAGATCAAATAACTCAGAAGGGATAGACAACATTCCACCAGAATTTCTAAAATCATTGGGGGAAGTGGCAACAAAATGACTGTTCATGTTGGCGCGTCAAATGTATGAGTCTGACGACATACCATCTGACTTTTAGAAAAATGTCATCCACACAATTATGAATGCTGCATGAGATGACATGTGCAAGAACTTAACAGCTCATGCATCCAAGTTGCAGGCAAGAATAATATGCAGAAGAATGGAAAAGAAAACCAAGGTTGTGTTAGATGAAGATCACTTTGGCTTTAGGAAAGTTAAAGGCACCAGGGAGACAATTTTGAGGTTGTGCTTGATAATGGAAGTAAGATTACAGAAAAGCCAAGACATTTTCATAGGATTTGTCGACCTGAAAAAAGCGTTTGACAATGTAAACTGGTGCAAGAGGTCCGAAATTCTGAGAAAAATAGGGGTAACCTATACGGAAGAGATGGGTAATATATACAATATGTACAAAATGGATGAGCAAGAACAAAGTGCTGGGATTAAAAAGGGAGTAAGACAGGAATGAAGTCTTTCACCCCTACTGTTCAATCTGTACATCGAAGAAGCAATAATGGAAGTAAAAGGAATGGACTTAAAATTCAAAGTGACAGGATACCAATGATATGATTTGCTGATGCCATTGCTATCCTGAGTGAAAGTGAAGAAGAATTACATGATCCGCTGAACACAATGAACAGTCTAATGAGTAAAGAATATGGATTGAGAGTACACCAAACAAAGACAAAAATAATGAGAAGTAACAGAAACGAGAACAGCAAGAAACTTAAAATCAGTATTGATGGTCACAAAGTAGATGAATTTAAGGAATTCTGCTACCTAAACAGCAAAATAACCAGTGAGGGATGTAGCAAGTAGAACTTCAAAAGCAGCCTAGCATTGGCAAAAAGGTCATTCCTGGCCAAGAGAAGTCTACTAGTATCAAACATAGGCCTTAATTTGAGGAAGAAATTTCTGAGAATATACGTTCTAAGAATATACATTCGGAGAACAGTATTGTATGGTAGTGAAACATGGACTGTGGGAAAACCGAAACACGACAAAATTGAAGCATTTGAGATGTGGTGCTACAGACAAATGTTGAAAATTAAGCGGACTGATAAGGAAAGGAATGAGGAGGTTCTGCACAGAATCAAAAAGGGAAGGAATATGTGGGAAACACTGACAAGGAGAAGGGACAGGATGACAGGACATCTGTTGAAGACATCAGTGAATGACTTCCACAGTCCTAGAGGGAGCTGCAGAGTGCAAAAACTGCAGCAGAAGACAGAGATTGGGATACATCCAGCAGGTAATTGAGGGTGTAGGTTGCAAGTGCTACTCTGAGATGAAGAGGTTGGCATAGGAGAGGAATTCATGGCGAGCTGCATGAAACCAGTCAGAAGACTGATGACTAAAAAAAGGTATGGAGAACAACATTTGCTGCTGCCTCCTACCCCTTCAATATTCAACTTTTAACACGTATGAATTTACAAGTATGTATCTCCTACAAAACTCGTGTAAAAATTCTGATACTGATATAACAGTGTCTGCCATGTGCTGCTCTTTCAACTACTTTCATCATAAGGCATGCAAAACTAAATGCCTAAGTGTTAACAGAAGTAGTTCCACAGCTGAGATTTGGCAAACAAAATGCTTCGCACAGTGGAAGTGGCAACACAGCAGGAGCCAACAATCTCATACTCTCACTGGTGTAGGAGTGGTAGGAGCAGTCCACACTAGCTGTCAAGACACCAGACAACAGATCTGCTCTGTCAGATATTTCAAGAGACAAACTAAAGTTTTCAGTTAATCCACTGGGAATACTTAGAAAAATCAATTGGAGAATGTAGAAATCTGGATTCAAGTCCCAAAGCAGCATAGAGCTGCAGTGTATATAAAGCAAATAAGATAGGCAACAGTATGCTGAAAGACTGAAGAGCAAGTACTCTTGTAAAGCTAATAAACAGGCTCTCGATTGTAGAGAAGAGAAAATGAGTTTCATTCTGGAGATGGGCCCAGTCACAGCACACATGTCTCGATCCAACTTACAAGCAGTAAAACCTAGCACTGTTTAGAATCAATGTTTGAATAACAACTGGCATGTCCTGGTATAAAGTGAAGGACATCTTTCATGGGCAGAAAGGGGCATATGCTATTTAAGTTGTTGTTGGTGTATTCAGGAACACTGTACAACAATTCACTCTCCAACTACAGCTATAACAACTAATAAAAAATGTGATTTGCTCTCCAGTCATCTTATAAAAAATATTACTTCCAATTGTGATAAAATATCAATCTCACAATATTACTAATATTGGTAGGCACATATGCATTTTGTAACAAAATTACTCTTGCTAGATAAATATTTTAATTTGCACCAAGTTATAAATGTTTTCAAAACAAAGTTTAATACTGAAGGATTTAATTCAACAGTTGAGGTTTTGCATCAAATAATACAACATAGAATGAGCACGACAATTTCAAAACATCACAGCCTTCTGTTGAACATTTTTGGTATGTATTAAGGACTTATTACTTCTTCCATGTATATGGAATGTAAATATAAGTGCTGCCATGGAATGTAAAATATTATTTGCCTAAAACTGTATTAAGGAATGTATAGGATGATGTATGCCATCTCTCCCTTTCAAATCTAGAAGTTCGATCACAACAATGCACTCCAGTACATTTGCACCACACTTCTCAATAAGTGAACAAGCTGCTCCAAGAGTACCTGGAAATGAGACAATTTGAGTTACTAAATCAATTTTATATATGGTGATTATAGATTATTATTTTGGATAAATAGGAATATTCGATAAGAGTCGTCAGCTTCGACCAGCGACAAATGCTGTAAACAAAATGATGACAGTTTTGGGGATTCAGTAATTACAGAACTGGTGGAAATGCTACTAGCCGATAAGATTATAAATCGTGACAACAGCTTTCAGCTGGATAAAAATTGGACTCCTATAGTTAAAATTATCCAGTCACAGTGGAATCAATTGGGCCATTTGATACTCAATGATTAGATCACCTCTCACTTCCATTTCCGAGGGCAATGCACAAAACTTGGCAGTCTCGTGCATGTCATCACCCCAACAGATTCACGCCCTGTGAATTTTTGCAATGGTCTAATGCAGAGATCAGTCTATCACCACAACAAGGTTTTTTTAAGTTTGACTAATAACCAAACTGTCACCTTCCAAACTAACCTAGATCTTGGGCTAAGCTAAAGATCAGTCTGTTACCACAACCACATTGTTTTGTTTTCACATTCATTTGCTTCACCAACTAACAGAACAGTAAATATATGAACCAAACAGTGACATCATAGCGGCCATCAACATTACATAAATGGTCAAAGCTGACAACTCTTAACGGACATTCCTCCTGACCATTTATTTCATTACTAACCTCCAGTAGCCAGTAGATCATCAATAATTACAACATTCTGCCCTTTTCCAATGCTGCTCTCCTGTATTTCAATTGTGTCCTGCAATATGTAGAGTTAACCAATTTGTAGATAAATCTTAGTGATGTCAGGCAATGAAACTAGTGATCCAATGTAAACATTAATGTGATAAAATTCACTATGAGTACAAAAATGGCACATGGGTGGAGGCTTATATCCTATAGAATGAAGTAGAGGGACACAATGCTTCACACAAATGAAAGTTATCAAGATTCGTCTGAACAAAGAAATTACATATTCCAGTTTAACGTACATTGGAGAATGATAACCTTCTGTTTACCGAATGCATTGCTTATGTAAGTGGTCTGTAACGTAGATTGAAAATGAAGTTACTTACATTCCCATATTCTAATGAATAAGTCACACTGTGCAATTTTCCGGGTAGTTTCCCTCTTTTACGAATTGGCACAAACGGAAGTTTCAATTGAAGAGCTAATCCTGGACCAAACAAGAAACCTCTTGACTCTAAAGCTGTTATTACATCAGGTTTGGGATTTAAATTTGATAAGCGGCTTGACAGCAACTCCTGTAGCGCGTGGAACGCTTCTGGGTTCTTCAATACAGAAAAAATGTCTCTAAAACAAAGAAGAGAACACGTGGGTATTTTAATCTGCCAAATCAAATACCTATGGAAAACTGATGATTCACTAAATTATAAAAATGATAATTACCTGAATAATATTCCCGGCTTCGGAAAATTGGGATACGATGCAATATTGGTCTTCACCAATTCTTTCAGTTTGGTCAGTCTCTGTTCCTCCATGTTTCATAAATCTTACTGACGCGACTGTGTTGCTACATATGAGGAAAAGAGATGCAAAAAAACTAATCTTTAAGGAAATTCTTGACAACCACACGGCCCTGAGTGACGTCATACCTACTACTCGTAGTATACCAACACAACACTCAAAAATACCGCGTCGTCTTGTTCCATAACAGGCGATAGCTGTACCTGAGTTATTACTACCAAAGATCAATTGGACGAATAAACATTTGATTAGGAATTAACGAAGACTCAGGTTTAGAAAAATAGTCACTGCCATTCCATTTTCAGAATATGTTACTTATTGGACCAATAAGAAGGTTTTCAAATATGTCCTTGCATTTATATGTGAACTGTGCGTCTCTAGGTTCATTCGAGTAAAGCTATCGCAACCGTTTTCAAACTGTTTCTACTGCGGTTGCGCAACTACGTGATAGTTTCGACCATCTGAACCCTAAGGGTGTACTCGAACGCATATTTCGCGTGTTTCGTTGTCTGACAACCTTTAGCGCCAGTTTATTCCACTATTGTCTTCGCGTCGCGCAAATGTTTCTGGTTTTAAATGAAACAGTGCACCAGTGAAGTATTTTTTTCATGCTTGACAATACGCATTTCCAGAATTTATTCTCATTTTCAGGTTAAAATAGTTAAGTAAGTATTTTGTGGCCTGTTTGTATGCGCGTTGTGCCTCTTTTCAACTGTTTTGTGTCGTCTTTTTTGAGGTTAAGGTACCTTATTGTGCCTGCTACATTGTACAGGAAAGCACGAGCACACGCCCTTTGTGAAATATCACGAACATTGTAGGTGATGGTTTGTATGTGCGTCTTATTTTCTGCATAATGGAGAAGGCACACCACAAAAAGACGGCAGCAGCGGAAGACAGGCAGACACAAAAAAACACACAAATAGTAATGTAAATATTTGATCATGGCGATCAAAAATTCTCGAAATGCCTCGTGCGAAGCGTGAAAACATACGCAAGTAGCACAGTGTTTCACTGCTGTATTTAAAGAATGAATGACAGTTGCAGGCTTCCCAAAAACATTGAGTATGAGGAAATCTAAATATGTCAAAGAAAACAGGATCGTTATTAGCAAAGTGGTGTCAGGAATATTTACGAACGTCTTCATTTAACATTTTGTATCAATGGTTGTCCAAGAAGTGCCGACCACAAGTCGGAAGCAGAAACTTTCATTCGGCTGGTATTACACTATCAAATTTCTTTGTCAAAGATTTGATCAAAGATGTGATCCAATATTCCGTCCAATATATTTGACAAAGATCTTTGACGTAGCGCTAGAAGGGGTATTACACTGTCATCAAATTTTTCGTCAAAGTTCAAGATGGCTGACAACAACTTGTTACAGCAGTTATACGTACTCCAATTGCATTGTGTGCACATGCGGAAAAGAAGTGGGGGAAAAAATGGAACCATACATACAAGGTTAACAGTCTTAAAAGTCCTGGGATTACAACTTGATAATAAATTCAGTTGGGAGGAGCACACCACAGAACTGCAGAAAGGCCTTAACAAATCTGTATTTGCCATTCGAGTGTTAGCAGACATAGGCAACATAAAAATGAAAAAGCTTGCATACTTTGCCTACTTTCATTCCATAATGTCATATGGGATAATATTTCGGGGTAAATCTTGAAGTCAAACAAAAGTTTTCAGAGTCCAAACGCGTGTAATACATATTATTTGTGGAGTAAATTCACGGACGTCCTGCAGAAACCTCTTCAAAGAACTGGGTATACTAACTACTGCCTCTCAGTATATTTACTTCTTAATGAAATTTGTCGTAAATAATATATCTCTTTTTCCAACAAACAACTCAGTTCATACATACAATACCAGGAACAAAAATGATCTGCACAAGGACTTCAAAGCACTTACTTTAGTTCAAAAAGGGGTCCACTACTCAGGAACACTCATCTTCAATAATTTACCAGGAAACATAAAAAATTTAGTTAGAAATAAAGATCAGTTTAAAAGGAGCCTGAAAGACTTACTACTGGCCAACTCCTTCTACTCCATTGGCGAAATTTTTAATAGAAACAAATGATGTATTGTATTTATTCATACTATTAGTATTGTTATTTCAGCTTTTAAAAAAATCGACATGTTCCACATCCACGAGGACCTCCTCAGCACGGATCTATGGAACGAAAAACTAATGTAATCTGGGTGAAGCCATGGGTTTTACGACGACACGATAAAAGCATTCAACAAAACTTGTTACGTGAGCTTACAGTGGAAGACGTCAAGTCGTACATCAATTACTTAAGAATGGATGAGCATACATTTCTGTATGTGCTCAATGACGTGTATCCTCATATCACAAAGCACAATATTCACTTAAGAACTGCTACATCTTCAGAAGACAGGCTCACTGTAACACTCCGATTCCTTTCTACAGGAGAGGGTTATGTTAGGTTAGGTTAGGTCAGGTCAGGTCTCCAATCTTCTTAATCTATTTTTGTATTCAGGGTGCCTCACGTTGTAAAGCGCCTCATCAGCTTCAGACATCTCTATTAATTTTGTAGTTGTCGGCAGACACCAATTGTATTTACCGGCAATGGTTATAAAAACACTACAGACGAAAGAACGCTGCAGCGATGCTAGCGCTCCATGTGGTAACATGTCACATTGCAGTGAACAGAAGACAAGCGGTTTCTTTGATCAAATATACAACGAGGCCCTAGATATGATCAAATATTGGACGACATTTGACAAAGTCCCTATTACACTATCAAATATCTTTGACAAAGATATTGGACAAAGAAATTTGATAGTGTAATACCGGCCTTTTATGCATATGAAGAAAAAATTTGATCAACTTGCCTCTTTGATTTCGGTAATACATATTTTGTTGCCGATTGATAATACATCGCAGATAATTAGTACCAATGTTAATAAACAACGAGACACTAAATGCCCAAACATTACAAATGCTGAAAATTATCTAATCTGAAGAAAAATAATCGTTGGTTTTGTTGGTAGGGAGTGCCCGCAATATGTCCACTGGTTAAGAATCTGGTGTGCAGCTTAATTTCATTAATACATGTGTAACAGCGTAGCATGTTTATTTCTACCTATGCCACATCCCCTCTAAAGTGAGCCAACTTAATATGCGCATGTCATTTATAGCAATAAGTATAGTATGAGGCCGCCAATTATCGGCTCTTGTGATCGGTTCTTGTATGGAAGAGAAAAATTTATTCATTTTGGAAGTGACGTTGAAGTTCAGTAGATACTTTCGCTTTTGACACGACATTTCTACAGAAAAACTCCTCAAGGGAATAAAATTGCACTAGGATGTTTCAAATTATCAAAAATTTGAGATATACAGTTCCTTTAGAAGGCTAACAGGAACCTATAACTTCTTATCTTCAACGAGAATGTTACGAGACCATACACAATAAGCCCTGCACATGCGCGTTGATCTCTTTGGAGGATGCTTATTAACTGCTGCTGCTGCTCACATCTTTTACTTTCCCCTCTTTGGGGAAGTGTGTGTGGGGGAGTTTGTAGCCTTTCGGCTTTTACTCCCCTGTGAACGTGTGTGTGTGATTTTTCTATAGTTTTTGGTATCTGTGACTTGTGATGTTTGTTGTGAGTGAGTCTAGTACTTGCCTGAGGTAGGCGAAAAGATTGGTGTTATATGGGAAGGAACTGGATTGGGGATTGGGTTTTGGGATTTTCTCTTCGACTTAGTCGTCGAAGATCGTCATAGGGCGCTTATGCTTATCGCGGGACATGTCATACCGACCTAGGGAGTGGATGAGCGCGTTTTCGGATCTGGAAGAACCCTCATAGAAGGCCCTTGCCAGATCCTGGAAACGCTCTCTCAGGAGTGGGATTTCGGCTGCGGCGTGCAAGTCGTCTGTGGGGAATCCAAGAGGTAGGTGCAGTGCCCTTCTGAGGGCGCGGTTCTGCATCCTCTGGAGTTTGTCCAGGTGCTGCTTTGCCGCGTATCCCCAGACAGGGCACGCATACTCCATTACTGGCCGGATCAGGGCCTGATAAACATTTACTGCTACTGGGCAGGGAAGGGAGCTGTTTGTGTTCAGGATAGGGTATAGAATGGACATTCTGGCGCAGACCTTCCTGTGGACCTCGTCTATGTGGGGTTTCCACGTAAGACGAGAGTCCAAGGTTACGCCAAGGTACTTGGCGGTTCTGCGCCAGGGGAGTTGGATTCCATTTAGGTGAAGCTGGAGGGGGGGACGTTGAGGAGGTTCGCGCCTTCCGAGCCTGCGGGTAATCAGCATTGCCTGCGTCTTCTCGGAGTTGATCGTGATGCCAGCGACGGGCCCAAGTTTCTGTGTCATCTAAAACCTTTTGTAGCCTACGGATAACCAGGTCCTTGTTCGCATTTCTCGTGTAGAAGGCTGTGTCGTCAGCGTACTGTGCAGTGTGCACCAGGGGGGCCGTCGGAGTATCCGCAGTGTACAAACTGTACAATACGGGCCCCAGGACCGATCCCTGTGGCACCCCGGCACGAATACGCCTTCTGGTGGAGGTGGCAGTTTCTACTTTGACGGAGAAAGTCCTATTCGTGAGATAGCTCTTAATGAGCTGAACTATGCTCCCGGGAAACCCTTGTGTGTACAACTTGTAGAGTAGCCCTCTATGCCATACTGAATCAAAGGCTTTGGCTACGTCTAGTAGCACTATCCCGCAGTAGCCTCTGTGGTTGAAGCCCTCTGTGGCTGCTTCAACCATTCTCATGACCTGCTGTGGGGCAGAGTGGTTCTGCCGGAACCCAAATTGGAAATCCGGCAGAATTTGCTCTCTGGTAATGTGTTCTTGTATGGGTCTTAGCAGGAGGCGCTCATAGATCTTGCTGAGTGTTGGCAAGAGGCTAATCGGCCTGTAGTGCTGCGAGAATAGAGGGTCTTTCCCTGGTTTGTGTATCGCGACCACTTCCACATGTTTCCAGCAAGCTGGGAAAACACAGGAACGAGTAATCTCGTTGAGGACGTTCGCGAGGTGTGTGATCGCTGTGGGTGGGAGTTTTTTGACTAACTGGTTTGTGACACTGTCGTGCCCTGGCGCCTTTTTTGTAGGGAGGGACCTGATTACTCTTGCCACGTCCTCGGGGGCAAAAAGTATGGGTTCGTCCTCTGGGTCCTCCTCAGCATTGAGGAAGACGGCCAGTTGACGACCGACTACCTCTTCATGTTCTTCATCCTGGGGTTCTGCCGCTTGGAACTGCTTCTCAAAGGAGTCGGCGAGGGCGTTGGCCTTTCCAGCATGGCTGTAGACCAGTCCCCACTCGCCATGCAGTGGCGGCATCCTAGCGCGTCGTTTTGTAAACTGTTTGGTTGCTTGCCATAGTGTGTGATCGTCTACTTTGAGAGATGTGAGGCGGTTTTGCCATTGCTGGTTTCTGTGCTCATTGAGCGCTACCTTCAGCTCTCTCTGTAGACGATTGAGCAGCCTCCTGGTGGCCTGATTTCTGGTGATCTTCCACTCTTTTGCCACTCTGTTCTTGTGTCGAATTTGAGCTAGCAAGTGTTCTGGGAGCTGTATTTGCGGCGGTGGGCCCTCCCTTTGTGGAGGGGTGGCTTCTTCCGCTGCCTGCAAGATGGTGCCTGTTAGGTCTTGTAGCGCTTGTTCTACTGTTTCAGCAGTGGGTGGCGGAGCGCGAGCGATATCAGAGGCGACAGTTTCTTGGTATCGCTCCCAGTCTGTTCGTTTGTACGACGTCTGGTACCGTGGGAGTGCTACCCATTCTCCCACATCGACCTCCAGAATCACTGGGTTGTGGTCGGAGGACATTCTGTTGATTGTCCTTGCGGTCACGAACCCTGCGATCCTCCTGGTGAGAGCTATGTCTAACACATCGGGCCTGCTTCCGTTTTTCGGAAAATGTGTGGGCTCGACTGGACCCCACGTTTCGAAGTGGTGGGCGCGCGCTAGTTGTTGCAGTTTGGCGCCTGCTCTGGAGGTTACTCTAGAATTCCAATCAGGATGTTTGGCATTGAAGTCTCCCCCTATTATGAGTTTGCCTTCAATTTGCCCTAGAGCAGCTATGTCTCCCTCATCTATCTGGTCATGTGGGGGTCGGTAGACTGCAACAATTCTTAGGGGTCCAGTGGCAGTGGTTACTTCCACCGCCACTGCTTCGATTTTGTTGGTAGCTGGTAAGAATACCTGGTGGTGGGGGATCCCCCTTTTTACATATATGGCCACTCCTCCGCCTTGGGTTGGCCTGTCTTTACGGTAGCTAATGTAGTTGGGAACTGTCGCTTTTACTCCCGGTTTCAGGTGGGTTTCCCCCATCATGCATATGTCGATGGAGAACTCCTTCATGAGTTCTCGGAACTCGACCTCTTGATTAACAATGCCGTCTGCGTTAAAGACGCACATTGTCAGGCCTTGAATATTTGGTCGTCTATTCATGATGGGGTGTTGATACTACTGAGGAAGTCGCAGAGGGGAGCGACTGCTGGACTGTTGCCTGAAGGGCGACGAGGATCTGTGTGTTCTGCTTCTGGGCTTCCCTGAATTCCTTCATCATTTCCATGACGAGGTTCATGGTCTGCACCATTACGCCTAACAACTGATCCATGGGGGGAGAGTGTGTGTGGGGTTCCCTGGGCCTTCCTCCGTCATGGTGGACCTGGTCGTTGTTGCTGTGTGTTTCCCGGTGTTGTTCTCGTGATAGTGTCTGGTGTTGTGATGGTTGGGCTACGCTTTCATGGTTCCTCGGTGGAGAAACCACTTCCGCATAAGTCGCCCTCGGTGTGTCCGGCCTTGGTTTTACCCAGGCCTTGTCCGTGTGTGTTGCCATGGTTTGTTTTCTTGTGTGTCTTGGTGGGTTTATGGTGTTTTGTTTGTGTGTGTGGGGGGCGGCCTTTGCGCCCTTTGCCTGTTGTGTGTGTCGTTTGTGGACCTCACAACCTTGGTATCCCGCCGTGTGGTTTTTGCCACACAGCGCGCACCTTATTTGTGGGTCCGTGTGGTGAAGTGTGCATGTTCTCGTGTCGTGGGCCTCGGCGCACTTCCTGCACCTTACTGGCATGGTGCAGTAGGCGGCGATGTGGTTAAGGCCCTGACACCTGAAGCACTGCACCGTCTTGTTCTTACGGCGCAGCGGTTCAGTGGTGACAGGCACTGCCAGAACCATCTTTATCTCCCTTTTGTTCTGGGGGATGTCCGGGAGTGTGGCCTGGTATAGTGGCCACTTACTGTTTATGTTGCCCATCTGTTGGACCCCCTTGACGACGTACCCCTGGGCAGTCAAATCTGTTTTGATTGCCTGGGGGGACACTCGTCTTGGGAGGTCTCGTATCACGATGTTTCTGTTCCTTGTTTTTGTTGTGGGGAACGTGTAGTGTGGTATGTTTTTATTTGTGAAAAGTGTTTTGACTGTTGTGTAGTTCTCGAGTGTGTGCAGTGTGATTTTGATTTTGTCTCCACCAGCAGGTTTTGCCTGGAAACTGCCTCCCCCGATTTCTGCCTTCAGCAGCTCGAAAAGCTCTTCGTAGCTTTGTGCGAACTCTGCTACAATCGGGGGGAGGTGGTGGGCGACTTGGTTCTGCGTTTGTGTTGTGTTTTCTGATGCCTCTGGCTCATCAGCAACCGCCTGGAATCTGTTCAGGGTGGGTTCCACTCCCCGGGCCGGCGGAAGCTTCGGCTGGCGAAACGTTTTCTTCGCCAGCACGAAACCATCCGCATCCTGCCCGGTTACGTGGTTCCCTTCCAGTACCGGTGTTTCCTGGTCCCCTCCCAGTGCGACGACAGGTGCTGTCGGGGGCGCTGGCTCCTCAGAGGGTGTGGAAGCGGTTGGGGTGGGGGTGGTGGATATTTTCTTCCCCTTGGAGTGCTTCTCCTTCTTGTCCTTCCTTGCACGCCGCTGGTTGGATGTGGTGGACTTGAGTGGGGGGGATTTAAGGTATTTGGAGCGGGTGGAAGACTGAGACGAGGGGCTGGGTTTGGGGAGGATTTTTGTCGGCAGACGGGGCATCTGCTTGCCATTCTTCATGGACGTGAGAAATTCGGGAAGTGTGCCGGTGGCGTGGGCAAGCAGGAGCGGAGATAGGACGAGGTTAGGAGGGGCAGGATTGCAAGTACTGACAATATATTTTGTTGTCGGCGTACTGTGTATGACTGCGTTTTTTTCTGTGTTTCTTGCCATGTCCGGGGCGGAAGGTGGGGCTGCTGCCAGGGGGGTGCCAGTTACAGCCTTCGTTGACACCGTTAGGTATCCCGGCTGCATTGCTGGCCCTACTGTATTTGTGGACGCGGAGGTCTGATGGGCGGCGGCGGAAACCTTCTCTGCGGTTCCGCGGCCGGCTCCCAGGTCCTGGCCCACATTTTCCCTAACCTTGGGGGGGGGGCAGAGCCTAGCTCTGCGGCAGCTGACGACGCGGCCCGCGGCAACAACAAGACGCGCTTTTTGTCGACAGCGGTTGACCGCTTCGACCCCAAAGCACCACTGGAGCTCGACATCCCGCAGTTGAAAGAGGAAACACGACAATTCTGCTGTCGGGCGTCTCCAAAAATATCCTGCCCGCCGTAAGACCTTACTGCAGACCTTGACTGGGTCCCGCCGATGCTTTAATAAAAGCAAAGCCGTGGATTCCCCTGGTGTGTCACCCGTACAAGCGGGGGCCTATGACTGACAGTGCGCGAGTCAGAGGAGCAAGCTCAACCCTTGACTGCCACTCAGCGAGCGCTTATTAAAGGCTTTGTAGACAGTATAACTTCCTCAGATCAGTCAAAAATGGCTGCAACCGCCCATTGGCCGCAACTCGAGCAGCTTTCACCCAGTCACAAACCACGGAAACTGGGAGAATACGCATTAGCGTGGTTGCAACGGACTGTAATACTGTATGATCCATAGGCGACGAGATTGGATTCGTTTGAGTAGAAGTCATAGCCAGTCATGATCAGTTGAGAAGTTCTCCCAGTTCCAGTGGACCATGACGCCAAAAGCAGTGTGGACTGGTCACAGTAATGGGTTCGTTCGAGGGGAAAGTTATCATGACCGGTCACAGCAGTTTTCAAATTGTCTTTACTGTGATGCGGAGCTTGGAGGTCTTTGTGACTAAGGAGACTCCAGCCTCATTCCACGTATATAAGTTGTACCCTCGTGACACTTCTGTACATTTCGCATGTTTCGTTTTTTGGCCAACTGTACCAGTGTTAGTGCAAAACCCGTAGCAAACGTGACGTCATTTTGACGCTCAATATCGACGACAGCAGGCATTGCTATCGACTTCCCGTAGCGTTTGACGTGGGCCGCTTTCGCATGGCTACGTAACATGCGGAAAGCATGACGCCATACTGTATCTGTCGTGCTCGGCAGAACCCCTTATGCAATGGGTTTATAGTTATACGTTACATGTATCCTGTTCTAAGCACCAGATTTTCGTACTTAGTACTATGGCGTTATAACTCACGTGTAATGAAAGTAAGCCGTTTTAAGGGAATGATCCATTTAAGATTCAAGAAAAGTATCGTTCTTATTGCGATTTATAATATAATTGTCAACATTTCGGAGACGAAAGTAAAGAAAAAGAAACAAATTGTGGGTGACTCACAGCATAGTGTCGTCAGTTGAAGGACAGCGTCATTATGCAGGCTTTTGAATGAGTGAGGGTTTATTGTCCTGCTACTTCCAATTTTTTTCCCCAACTTAGTATTTTCTAAACTGTTGTGGGTGTCTCATATGAAAAGAATAGAAATAATTTCTGTAATATTTGATGTTATGAAAGCATAAGTGCATTCTCTGTCAGGAGTGAGTGTGTTTGATTTGGTGAACTTATATAAGCTGACTTCTTTCCTGAATGGAATGGATCTTCCATTTTTGTCCTGTAACACTTTCATGAAATATTAAATTTTTATTTGTGTATACCACACAGAAAAAAAATGACTAGCATAATGCGAGGAAAGCAAATGTTCGTTTTTATAGAGGTATTATATGAATTCTACAGACGTCCATTTTTATGAACGAACTGTATGGTTTGCACCGAGATGGCAAAATTGCATCACTCAGCTTGTGCTGTGTGTCGACGGAGCTGTCTCTCGTGACGTCGGATATCCCATCACCATGCACGTCAACATTAGCTGCCTCGTCCAGTGTACTGATGGTTTAACAGCTCACATGTGTCCTTATCGGCAGAAATACATCAATCAGAAGTGCCATTGGTTTGAAGGAGAACTTGGAGGATGATTGTTACCCACGAAATATTTGTGAGAAGAAAGAATATGACTATCATTGCTCATCGTTTTACTCACAGCCATTTAAATAGTTTCAACAATCGTCTTAGGTTACTGTCTAACCATACATGTAGAAGTAGCTAAACATTCGGAAATAAAAGAGCCAAATATTTTTCGGAAAGAAGCATGGGAAATTTATTGCTGCTCCTTTCACTTGCAGAGGTTTACGCTGTCCTCTTAGGTTCCTGCGTAACCACGCACTCTGAACTACACAGCAAAATGTGTGTGACAAGGAAGAGTATGAACATTACTGATCCTCTTTTCATTTGCAGCAATTTAGTCCGTCCTGTTAGGTTTCTGCCTAAGAACACACTCGGAAATAACCACCTGTTCGCAAATAAACAGCAAAATATTCTATTTCATATTTTGTTCCCTAATCAGATGGAACTGTAAAATAATACAGAACATTGCAGAAATACTGGTATTATATTCGTAGGAAAGGCACAGAATGTGTTAACAACACTAACAAGATAAAAAATGTGACTCTTCAAGCTCTCTCAGCAGCAAAACCGTGAAGACTATTTAAAAAAATAAATTGTTAGCATGCTGAGGGATGTGAATACACATCCTTGGCCTCCATAACCCACCGTGTTATCCATTATGCTACAGCCTATTCATATGACAACTCTGGTAGTCTCGGTGGCCACACCACCTCATGAAAGCTTACACTGTTAATGCATTATTAACTGACACTTAATATATGGGTAACGTGTCTGTGGTACATTTGCAGTGCGTCATTGCATATTGCAAGCTATAATACAAAATAGCTAAATATGCAAAAACAAATATGGCGCCTGTCGAATCGACGGTATATATGGTCAATATTGTGGTGGCCACAAATTCTATGTAGTTGCACAGCCTGTAATACAGCATCAATTGAAATCATATGGATGGGTATGAATGTTGTAGTGCAGATTATTGCCTTACAACTGTGTCAAGAGTTAAATACAAGGAAGACGAAACCCAAATGTTGGATCCGAAAATAGATTTCACTCAGGGATAAATCAGGGGAATCACACATTTCTAAAAGAAATAACATTCAGACACGAAAATGTCACACACACTAATGCAGAAAATCAAACATAGGTTGCTTTTCTTCTAGTTCCAGAAGCTGTGAAAGTGTGCTTGTCGAACATTGCTTTCACTTTTTTTTGTAATAAAATGAAAAGATACTGAGATCTAATGGAATATAGCGGCAATATCTCCACGATAACTGTGACAGATTGCTTGTGTTTCGAAATACCACCACCAGGGAGCAGTGGAGGTAGGAAAGGGGCGCAACACAATACAACCAAGCTGATCTTTTTGTGGCATAAGGAAAGTTAAGTCTCTTAAGTAGCGACACTAAAAACTGGGAGTTCACACACGTAATTGCAATGCAACAGGAGTATGCCACTAGCTGTGGCGACACTTCCGTTGTGTGTGTGAACCCAGCTAAGAGGTAGGTGCCCTTAAGCCATGAAAGTGACGCCACCATCTCTATATTGTTGTGTCTATAACACTTGGTGTCGAGTGTGTATTCATACTGTATTGCACTAATGCTTTATCAAAATACATACTCAGAAATGACTGGCTATTAAACGTACCAGTGCTAAGACGGCAAGTGTCACACAGTATTTAACCGAGAAACTCACTTCCTGGGCTCAATAAGATGATACCCTGCCTTCAATCGACGGCTGCTCAGCATAAGTAGTGCCATCTCCTCTTATTCTAACCTCAAACAAGTGTTACCCAGTGTACTAAACTGGAGAAACTACTACACAAAGCAAAGCTGTGACGTCAAAGTCATCATGTTAAACTGGGGGAACGTGTCAAATGTTGCTTAGGAAAAAAAATTATGTACATTGTATGTGTTTTGTTTATAGTTCAGTGTTAGCTACTGCCTTGTAGCTTCTAACCCTTCCTTGCAAGATCAATTTCACAATTATTCTGCTGGTTAGATATGTACTGTACATACTGCTGCTGACAAATTATGCTTCTCAAAAATCTTTACCTCTGTGCAACAGATTGTTTGGTTTCACTTTTCACACACAATGACAAAACTATACAGCAATACAAAATGACCAAAACATGGACATGAAAAATTTCTTCTTATAGTTACCTCACAACACATGTGGCGAAATTTGACACAATAGCACATTTGATGTAAAAGTGTATCTCTCTGTACACATAACGAGAAAAGTTCTGTACACTTCATTTGGCAACAAAACTGCTAAAAACATAGCTTTGTTGCTAATTATGGCTGCCAACAAGGAAAATTTTTTTAATGTTAATATGAACCTCCTTACAGTCTGTTATGTTAACAATTTACAGGCAAAAATTTTGAGAAAGGAAAGTGGTGGCCAAATTAGTAACAAGTAAACATTAGATTTTTATTTCTTGTTTTGCTTCATTCAGTGTTTATTCACATTTCATACATTGGCAAATGTAATTAGCTTCCCCAGCCTCTGCCTGAAGTGAGAATAGTTACCCTGTGCATCAGCTGTTGCTACCTCTTATGCATACCTTTAGTCTCATCTGAAGGTACACAGTGGAAATACATCATATTAACCATAACTCGCACGTGTCTTCACAATCAATGGCAGAACTAGCATATATGCTTTACCAAGTACATTGACTTGTTCACCAAAGAAACAAAAAACAGAATTAATAATCCTCTCATAAACATGATTTGAGTTTAAAGTATATCTCACTAGAGCAGAACAAAAGCGTTTTTCTGTATGCTGCACTATTTTAAACACTGATTCAGATGGGTTAAGCAAACCCCTTTGTCAACCTACATAGCAAAGGAAGCTGGATTTGCCACAGGAGTTTGGCACATGGAGGGAGCAGTAATAAGTTCTTTTCACTCAGCATATCTTAACATTAGCATAATATTTCTCACAACATTTCCTGATACATAATAAATAATATTCTCATGACATTCACTGAGTACTGTTGAATCAAGAGCCTCAAAGTAACTAGTATATTTACTATCATCAGTGATCTAATCACTTTGCTGCTTATGGCACATGACTTCATGAGCACTGGAGGAGCTCATGTTCTCCATGTCATGTACATCACTCTTGCCACCTGCAGTAATACTGTCCTTGAGCACCATTGTTCTCAGAGCAGACTGGAACTGTAATGTCATAGGATTAATGTTCCAATGAAACCTAGATCTGATGCAAGAAGAAAGGAGCCCTCGATGATCTTGTGAGACTTTGTATGTTAAAAAATACTTCACAGATTGAGTATCCTGAAACAGAAAATTCCAACACCATTTATGCATTTCAAAAATCCCAGCACAAATGTTTGCGGATATACTAATGCACACACACTGTCAATCCTTAATGCTTAAAGAAAGTTTTCTTCACGACAAAGAAATTCAGTAAAATAACTTATATTTATGGTTCCCAACGGTTGTTTAAAGCCCTTAACATGAACGTTCCTAGAGCTGCACACATCAAACAGTTTATCAATACTTCTGATGAATTCTACAGTGGCAGAGGGGTCCTGAAAATTCGTAGCTGGGAACTCTAGAAATTCATGGACATCAGCGACACTGGAACTCATTGTCTGGGCTGCAAGAGACATTCATTTTCTTATTGTAGAAATTCACATGTGAACTGGCAAATTATAAGGATTCACACTCTAGCAGATATTGTACCTTCAAAATAAAGTTCCACTTCACATCTCCAACTTCACAGTTAATAATTTTCTTTTAAGCTAAAGCATTACAAACTAATTTCAGCACATGACATGTATCAAGAGTTGCATGATCATTACTTTCACTGGCAGCATGCTTGAAGTAAGGGGCAAAATTTTCCAGATTCAGTGGGTACCCAATACTCTTCAGTGTCTGAATGTTAACAACAGCACAATCACATATCACTGACCTCACAAGAACAACTACAGAACACGGTTTCAATGTGCAAACTCTCATAATTTTAGTCATTAATCTGATGATAGTTTATTCATAAAGAAATATACAATTGGACACTTAAGCTTTTCAATATGTCACTGTATGAAAAACTAAAGCTTCAGTAGCCAGTTCTTCTGCATCTGTATTCACAATCTTGCCCAAATCAACATAGCCTGCATACACTATTTTGTTGTTCCACACAATCTGCTTCCTACTTTGCATATCATCAAAAATAAGTGAACATTCTTTAAGATATCTTTAGTCAATGGTATTATGCATAGTTGAAAACCTCTCATAGATAGTCAAGTTTACAAATTGCACATGGCGCCCAACCATGAAGAATACTGGTATGGGGCAAAAGAAATAGAGCTTACAAATCTATGTGCTCTAGGGGAATAGACATGCAGAGTGAGGGTAAATTGTTTGGTTAGTTCACTGTATCACCTGTTTGCTTCTTTGCACTACTGTATTTGATTGGGTACAATAAAGTCTAAAGGAAAGCCATTAAAATGTTCATGGAGGATACTTTCCAGGTTGTCATTTACACAGATTCTTTTTTTCTGCAATATAATCAGTTCTACCATTGTTTCCACGGTCCCCCCCCCCCCCCCCCCCAACACACACACACAGACCACTTCAGTTTCATCTGTAATCATCTCACTTTTTTCCTGAGGGCCACAATTCAGTGAGAGACATCAGTCTGAGCACTTGCATTACACTTGTCATGATTGCCATTGGATTCACAAAATGTATTGTCATTTGTATCTCATTCATTTCCTGCAATGAAATTGAAAGTATCCATCATCAACAATTATTAGCTACTAAAAATTCAGAAAGATACATTAACATCAATGTTTATCCTTGTTTTTTACTTCAGATACTGATGGTTTATTCATAACAAGTTAACTTCTCTGATTGATTTTCACTTGGAAGTGGCCTGGAAAACTGAATAAACTTGATGTACGGTCTTTCTTCAGCAGCTGTCTATCAGCTCCAAGTCGAAACATACAGCTGTCTTTTCTAAATGAGATCTACAAACGATGCTATGTTTCGATGGAGTCCAGTATTCCATTCATAGTGCATGCATCTACTTCTTTAAAAGTTCTAGGTGCAAGTGAGGAAAACTGAAAACATTTTAGATACATTTTTACAGTATTTGAATTTCTTGGACACTATTTCCTTTACCATATATTGAATATGCAACTTTCAGGTGGAACTGAATACCGCCTCCTGTTGTCCATCGATTACTGCATCCGTAAGCAACATAACTCTTGATCATGTTTGTTAAAAAAAGAAACAGAATCACTTTAAAGTACAGAAGAACAAAAAGAAGTACTACTCTCCTATTACAATATGGTGACTCCACCAAAGAGCATCGCGGTGTTCCAGGCAAAGACGTCCTTGAATAGTCTCTTCAGTTTAGTATTGAGCTCACTGTTAAGGTGCCTGCACACATTCAATATTTATTGAGAATACTTGTTTTTCAAACCTTCAATGTACTGAAGCGACCTCACACTGTTCAAGCAATTAACATCGTTTTTTTTGCGTTTGTGTTTTTCAAAACTACAGTGTAGCAACAATGCGTACTATAGTTTCAAGTTAATAAAGTGAACAGTGTCATAGAGAATCCTCCGTTAACCATTCTAAAGTGGTCATATCCTATGATTATCCTTGCATAGGCCTATTAAAACTCTTTTATGTTAAAAGACTCCTTAAAAATTGAATCTGAGACATGATATACACACTGACGAATTGGAAAAATAAACACTGCACACTTAAGCTGCGTGACTGGTTACTGAAGCTCTGTCGACATCTGAATGGAGAATATTGTCAAACCATTAATATTTGACCTCACGCATTCAGTACGTATTGATAATACAGAAAATATTTTGCGGTCCATCAATACTGCTCATCAATATTTCTAGTATTGTCAATGTTAAATATGTGTCCTCAGAAGGTCAATACAGAGACAGGTTGACAAGATAAATCATGTGGATAGGAGATCGCCGCAAACCTGGCGCGCGAAACGCGTTTAGTCAGCTGTTTGTTCAGTCTGACGTTTCTCATCTGTGTGATTTTTAAAATAGATACATGTGAGTATTCTAGATATTTCAGTGCCGAATTTATGGACATGTACTGTACATGACTCATACATGTACGTGGAAAATTAAGAGCCCGTAATGCGAGTAATAAGAATGCAACTGCTCATAGTGATTTAACAGAGAAATTACGAACAGTTGACACTGTGGCAAATAGGAAAACGGTAGTTAATTTAAAGAAAAGGGTTTGGGGACTGTTTCCCGCAAAGAGCTAAGCAAAGTAACGAAATCTATTCGATCTGGTGTGGCGGAATTGATAGCATACTTCCACTCAGTACTATCCTATGCCATAATCTAATGTGAAGTGTGACAGTGTTGCAAAAAGAATTACGCCTATTTGTTCTAAAGAAGAGTGTGGTCAAAATATCGTGTCCAAATGATAATGGAAGATATCGGAACAGTGCCTTCAGGAACACAATTATTTACATTTCTTTGTGGTTCAAAACAAGAGTGATTCAGTGGTAAAGTGTAGAATTCACTACCACAATACTAGCAGTAAAATATTCCAGATTTACTATACATTTCTTTCTAGAGTTTAGAACGGAATTTTATACTGTGGCGCAAAAGTTGCTAGTATACTTCAAGCAGGGAACTGAAAATCTCGCAATAGAAACAAACCAAATTATAGCTCATTGGCCACATACGTAACTTTTAAGAATATAGTCTCAAACACATTCCAAACTGTAAAAATATTATCTGTACCTTGTCAGAATTGAAGTACCTGTACGGTACTTAACTTGCCTTCATGAAATCATCGTTCAGAATAGCGTAAATAGCTCACATGTGTTGGTTATGATTTCACTCAATGTTTTTTTTTACGAAATTGCAGCAGCAAATTCTAGATACTTGTAGCTTCTTTTGCCAGGATTGTTATCGTAACTGTCAGCCTCTCATGTGGAGAAATTGTTTTCCTCATATAAGCTTTTTCGCATTATACTAGGACTTATGAGCGTCAAAATAGAATAATACACTTTTAAATCCATCGACAAACTGCTATGTCAGTGGTCGAATTCGCCCTGCAACTCGTGAAGTTTTTGTGCAACACAAGCAGCCAGTATGTAGACCATTTTGATACGTGTTTCTGCTTCTCACAGTTTTTAATGCAACACAAGCTACGAACACAGGCCATATTAGAATTTCCTCCATTTATGAATAAATGAAATAAAGCTTGAGATTACTGTACGACAATGTAGTCGCCTGCCACTGAAATTTCTTTTCTACACCGAGAGATGGCGGGCGAGCAGTAGAGTGGAACTTGTGTCGTGTGAACATACCACATTTACAGTGCTCTGTTGCATGCACAGCTGTTTGCACAGATATCTGCGCTGACAGATCGTTGCATGTGGATGGGCCCTTGTTGTGACTCCTCCCAAGTTTAGCCAACTTGCAGAAGTAGCTTCCACAGGTTTGTGGAATCAGTTTCTCGCATCTTGCTGCAAGTACTTGCCAACCGCCAGAAGTTGTTCTCAAATGTGAAGAAGATTTGTGTGTTCAATTCCAGTACGAAGATGTCAGTGTCGAAAAGGAGACTGTCATAAAGACAAATGGGCCAAAACAAATGTACGATTGGAACCGCTAAACATATATAATTGACGGCCATAGCTAAGGAAGTGCGAAATTATCGTCGGAGCACTTTGTTTCAGCAGAGGGCGATTCAGAATAGCAGTACAACCATCTTTAAATTTTATCAGATTTTTTAATGATAGCATAAATATAAATGCATTAAATTTGGTATACAAATAATAAACACTGCCTGCAAAAATCTAAGAGTAACTAAAAGCCCCTTTTCTTGGTGGTATAGTTTGCCGCATTTTTGTGTCCTATTTTCGAGTATTTGATTGTACAATAGATGTTCGACACTAGCATATGACATTCCCAGAAAATTTTAAATCTGAGCATAGTCCTCATATTTTATTTCATTCAATAGTGTGTGGAAACTTCACTCTAGCAGGATACAACTGAACAACGAAATAGTATCGATACAGATGATGTATAATCTTCAGTCTTAAAGCAGTCTGACCTGGGACTGCCTTGTGATTAGATGCTCATGTGTGTTTTGTTTCGTTTAATAGCAATACAATAGTATTCACAGTGTATGCCGAGTTGCAGCTTCATTCCACATGAGTCTGCTATGGATTACCTACATTGCTGACACCGTTTCTGTGCAGCAATTAGTTCATCCATTATGGATTTGTGTGACACTCAAGTACTCATTCTACAATCGATTCACTACATTAACATTGATTTTTCCAATGACTGGTGCAGAATAGTGCGACCGCGAATGCTCCACCGAGATTTCTCGTGCCTGTTGACCTTAACCAGATGGAACTAAAACATCAAAATGGTGTCATGATGCAGTGTACAGACAGTGCTACTAACGGCGGTCATGCACGCGAACAATACAGGTATCAGCAACCTTCGCCCAGTAAACGCCAGTTCGTTGCTGTTAGTGCTATAGACCATTGGAGTATTATTTCGATTACATACTTCGATCCACATGATGGCCTTGTAAATGTACTGTTTTGTTCTCGCAAGACAGTGAGCAGATGAATTTGTTCATGTCACAAAGCTGTGCTGTACCGGTTGAGCCGTGTGTCGTGTACCCTGGTCTTGCTTCCACAGCGTGCTGCTACATCGAGTTGTCTGCTGCAGTTCCTGGACATACTTTTCGTGCTCTTTATGGTCAAGGCTTTGGAGAAGTGATGTTTCATTCACGTCCTATGATTAAATCGCCTAATTTTCAACCAGACCGTTTGGAGGCTTGGTTTCGAATGGCCAGACTCACTTAGTAGTGTTATGGTATTGTGGTTGATGCACAAAAATTTGTACCCTTACTGTAAAACCTCTCCAGTTACGTTCACATCGTCAGTGACATTTTACAAGCACCTCCAGCAAAGACTCTAGAACAATAATTTTGACAATGCATATTTGAAGAAAGGATTGGTAACAACACACCATCACAATTTTTGAGACTATTACGAGGACCCAACTCGTGGTGTGTTATGCCAGACAGCATGTTGTGGGCAATTCGATGCTTAAATTTCCAGCAGTCTTTCAGTCTGCATCAGTCATGAGAGAAAATGGGTTACAAAGCACAGGTTGTGCTCGGCTGAAAGGTTATACATAACTCTACAGCACCGCCAGAGAGCAGCAGTCACCTCCCACAATGCACAGCACTTGCTACCCATGGACATGAACGAGCCACAGCAGTTCCATATGGGCTCTTCCAACTGAACAGTACAGTATGGAAATGGGCATCTTGCAGGAATCATTTGGGACAACCAGTATGCTAATAAGGGAGCTGTCTGCTGAATGCATAAAATCTCTTCTGAATTCATTTTGAGACATGTGTCTGACTCTATACAAAAGTCTAAAATATGTATGGAAGATGATGAGCCAACTCAATTTAGTTACCAGTAATGTTGCAATATCTGTCAACTGGAAATGTTTTATTGTCTCAGCAATACATGTATCACATTCCAAAGAGCACTAATTGTAAAATTTTGTGTCAAGTATTGGATGCTATGCGCAATACATGCATAGGAAATAAAGGTTTCTGTCTCAACAGTTGTACTTTGCTTCTAATTTCACAATTAATCAAGCTTCTGCAGTAATTTTATAACCAAATTTTGTTTTCCTATGTAGAAAAATCAGTGTTTGTGCCAATGCAAACTCTATTCTATTCACACAAGACTTTAATTAGGGTCAAGAGTTGTTAAATCTCTTTTGCAGAGCGAATGATGCTGCTTTACCTTATTACAAACAAGTTATTATAAGTAATTGCTGAATGTTAGATTCCTGTCACACAGTCTAAAAACGTTTAGGCACTTTACAAAGTATTTATTTACTTAGTTGCAGACTAAACCAGGGATACATCTTGCAGTGGCAGAAAACTATTCAGGTACATAGATAAGCGAATCAAGATCTGTGGTGTCACACAAACAAAAGCAAAATGAGAACAGATCCACCTAGCAGCAATTTTTGAAGCTCATTGTTGATGGTGGCGAAACAACTTTGCGCAATAAAGTTAAGCACTTTTTAGCTTACTTAACTTACACATAAGTTGACATGACAATGTACAAGTAGAATGTTTACACATGTAGGTTGACCTACATGAGCTGTAACTGGGGCATTCACTTGGAAGTTCAAAAATGTTCAAATGTGTGTGAAATCTTATGGGACTTAACTGCCAAGGTCATCAGTCGCTAAGCTTACACACTACATAACCTAAATTATCCTAAGGACAAACACACACCCATGCCAAGGGAGGACTCGAACCTCTGCTGCAATTGGAAGTAATTCATGCCTGTGGAAACCTGGCTTAGTGCCACAAAGAAACATTTCATTTTGTTACATGGTAAAAACCTGCTGGTCTGCATAGGTGGACAGTTAACTGCTAAGTATATTTGGGATAAGTTTTATAAAGTCTATGATGTGGTCAGAAGAACACACTATTTACTTCCACAGAAGTTTCATTGCAGTGAGTGAGAAGTACTTGGTGGTGTGCAAGGTCATCTAGCTACATGTGAGGAAATATGAGTACAAAGCAATTCAAGATGCCCACTGAGTTTTCCTGGCTGTCACATACTGCCTCCCACAAATTAAAGTCCTGCTGTATTAAGTTTAAACAATTTCCCCATACTCCTCTGTCATCCTAAGTTTGAATCTAACTTGTCCTGAGTTTAAGTCCACCTATGTTATATTCAAACAACTGCTGGGAACAGAATGGTAACAACTGCATCTTAATGTAAATAAACACCAGGCTAGGAGAGCTCGTTTCTGCTTTAGCAGAATTTCGCCAGTCTGGTCATGAAATCCTTACCACCATCCCACTACTGCCACCACCTTATCTATGGTAACATGCTAATTGTAAGAGCCGGATTGATCCACATCACTGCTATCAGTTGGAGAGCACCAGTGGGTCATCAGCTGTCAAGTTCCCCCACTGCCCAATGATCGTATGTCAACAGACATCATCATTGCATCCACAGCACCTAGCTCACTGCTCAATTGGTACTGGAGATGGGCTGTCTCACAGGGTCTAGCACCTCAACTGCCCCTCAGACCCCAAATCTTAAGCTTTTCACCCTGCAGATAGTAACAAGTCTGCTAACATAAAATGGCAGGAAATTAAAAATTCAAAGTATTGGTTCCAATCACCACTGTTAGCATATTTTCGAGTATACTACAGTCACAGCTGTTGTTCAAAGAGTGAAGAAATATAAAATGTACATTTATATGTACATAGAGACATAATAGATACATACATCCTATAAGGATGTACAAAAAAGTCAGGTGATGCACACTTGTACTCTGAGGGAGTTTATGCAAATGACTTTGAAGCTGAAGAAAAATATAGGGTCATGTACTACGCATGTAAAATTCACAAGAAAAAATTTCTATGTATGAAGGTTGAGAGCTATGATGGAAGCTATAGTCATGGCTTACAATACCACTTGGCTTACTAACGCATCATTCTTATATGCAACAGCCATGTATCATACACATTTGAGAATTATAAACGTTTATGCTTATTTAAAATCGAATCATAACCGTAAAAAACATGGTAAATATAGACACTGAAAAAATAACTACATTGTAAGCATCTGTAAGTCCGTAACAACTGTGGCCAGCATGTAGACACACAAAACAATCAAATGTACTAGCTGTAAGACCACGTGCCTCCTGTTGGACACAAAGCATAACTATCTGGTTCAATTCTACCTACGGCTACAGTAGCATAATTCTCCTGCCAACGTATTCCAAATTCAATAGCAGGACTGAGCTAAATGGGCAGCCACTGCCACTAGCCACTGCTTGTACCACTATAGGCAGCAGAATAAATATCCTTCTGCAATTAAGTGCATCACACATCAGATTTCTCTGATGATACATCAGTTAGGCAATACACATCACCCACCCTAGTACACACTGTAAGGCAAAAACAGCACATGCAGTTTATCTAGCCACAAGCTGTGCTGCTGGACATATTACTTGTCGATCCTGTATAGCACAAGCCTTTGATAGGTTTCCTAGGACAGTGCATCATAACATGTGTTAACGAAATTTCCGATGGATTCTGTTTTGGTAGTTGCGTTTTTTTTTTCAGTGATTCAGAAAGAATTCATAATAGCCGCGAAAAGGTAGAGAATGGCTGTCAGTGAACTGTATTTCTAGGACAGCGCCACAGGCGACAGAACAGGTGGAATTTAGTAGATGTAGTGCTAAAATGTGTTGATATTATCCATTGAATTATCACTTTAAGGTGTTCCCATTTCTGCTACAGACTCAAAACCGCAAGAACTAGGAAACTGATAGTCCCATACATATTTTTAACAGATACCAGTGTCAGTACAGACATCAAATGTTTCCGCAGGATTTTCTAAATAATTTCAGGCGAATGCAGATGTGACTCCCTCAAAATGGGTGTATATGTGAAGTAAGGAGTAACTACTACAACCCCTGTATAATTTATAGTGCATATATACAAGAGAAGTGTAAAGTCTCTCTCCTCTTCTGCTTTATACAACAGTCATTGTACCGACAACAACAAATTTTGCGTGAAAACAGCGAATATAGTCCCAAAATAATTACATTAGTACCTACTGTTAAAACAGCATTTTATTTGCTGCGAACTCGTCAATCCAGTCATAAATCCGACATCATACTCCGTATTTTGCTCATGTGGTGGCGTCTCGAAACTGTTCTGCATACCGATCAGAAGCCAGGAACACGAACTTTATGTTCTAACACATACTCGACAACATAATCGAAGAGCGGTTTAAGATATGTCCACTAGACATTGAGTCTCTCCATAGCAATCCATATAGCACCGTGCATACTGTGCAGGTTCATGGCAATTAGATGCTTTAAAGTTACTTGACAGAGAATACATAATGCACAAAGACACACAATCATTCTCCCATTTCTTCATTAGCGAGTGGAGTGACAAAAGGAACGACCAGCAGTGATACAAGATTCACTCCACAGTACGTCAGATGAAGGATTTCTGAGTAACATGACTACTTTTATAAGATTTGTAGCTTAGCAGAAGCATCGTGAAAGCTTTTAGCTTGAAATAATATGAAAATTTCAAATGTTTAGCCATACATTAAACTCCATTCATCCCTCCCTTAAACAGAAAGCGATCTAGTATTCAGACGATTATAAGCTGTTCAATACATAAATTAAAAGTGTACAAAGCACATGCAACATTTCCACAGGAGTTCGTATGGTACTGTCTTCTGTGGTTTAATGTCATGTGGACCTATGAGCCACTGAATTCAGTGTCATCGTAAGGAAGATGAACGTAGGTACATAACAGAGAGACCTTAGAAGAGTAGATCTATGGTACCGTGTCGCACCTGACTCCTCTGAGAAATATGTTTTATTTTCGAAGAGAATCGCCAAAAAAGAAACGCTGCAGTTCAACGATGAGTGCTACAAACAGCATTAGATTCGTTTATTATGTGTATTTCGTATCTCTGTATATTTCGAGGACGGTACTTCCTCCCAACTATACAGTTTTTTTAAACGTGTTTTGGTCTTAACCAACGTCTATGGTAATCGACCAGATTTTCACATTTTGTTACCAGTTATACTTACAAAAAACTGACTACTATCGATACACATATCACTAGCCAGCGCAGTAAAAAAGCGAACCCCTTGGTAGCTACAGACAGATGCAAGGCATCAACGTTTGACGTTGGAACTGAAACATATGCTGCACTAACGTCGTAAATAAGAAAAGAGGGGAACACTATATCACCACAATCACTCTCTCTCACACACAATAACTGTCAAGCAAATGGCTGGAGAAATGTATGCATTGAGCTGACAGATCCTCAGCATTTGCTGTCAACTGACTTAGAATCGCTACAGCTATGAAACTGAACGTCTCGATTTATATCCATGACGTGGCAGGGAAATTGTGTACTTGACAGCATTCCATACACATCTGCACTTGATGGATTGTAACGTCTACAGATGATGCAATTTCTCAATTTTACGTCATAAAGAAAGAACAGTACTTTCAATTTTTTTGACAGTAGTTAGTATGTAACCTAAAGCAATCACATTCCACGTAGCCGCTTTTCTAAGGTTTCAGTTTACGGCTTAACAAATGCAGTGTGAACGTCTTGAGCGTACAAGTATTGCAAATAGTTATAAACATGGCAGAGTAGAACTTTTGATTTGGACTGTGAATGTTCCACATCTCAGTGTACTTAAACGACTGACAAGACATCAAATGTTTCCAAGGGATTTCTAAATTATTTATGATGAATTATAGCAGCATTTATGTAGGAAAATCTGCTATAATAGTTTATACAGAGGCGCGGTCAGTATGGCGCAGCTGGAGGAGTACTAGTGGTTCCTGTAACAGAATTTTCATTTCATACATCGAAACTGTAGGTCCTATGACGAATTCGGAAAGGTCTGTTCGCACTATAGATTCAAAAAGATTCCCACCTGGCTGTAGTAGATTCTCAACAAGCTGTACTACAACAATCACAGATTCTTTTGCTGTGTTACAGGACTACTATTTAATTGACAAGAGTTTTCGCCTTGATGTGCTGGAAGCATGACGATGTGGACAAAATGTTAAATGCAACCATTCTTCCTATAAATAGAAAGTGATCAGTTGTCCAGGCTAGTAATCAATGTTTAGGTAAGGGATTTACATTGTATTTAAGAAATCTCCCATTTCTAGTGAATATCTATATATTGACAGATGGAGGATCTGAAGATGCGAGCAATGTGTGTATGAAATAGTTCCAAAATCGTAGAACTTAGAGCTATTCAAGATCATAAGGAGTGTGATTAGATTAGATTAGATTAGTACTTGTTCCCTAGGTCATGAATGTGACACTTCGTAATGATGTGTAACATGTCATGTTAATAACAGGTGTCTATACAGGATATTACATTACGCAAAATATTACATGACACTTAAGTTTTTTCGGTGGGGGTGGGGAAATTACCCACTTACTACATCCAAAAATTCATCTAATGAGTAGAAGGAGTTGCCATTCAGAAATTCTTTTAATTTCCTTTTAAATGCTATATGGCTATCTGTCAGAGTTTTGATGCTATTAGGTAAGTGACCAAAGACTTTTGTGGAAGTGTAATTTACCCCTTTCTGAGCCAAAGATAGATTTAACCTTGACTAGTGAAGATCATCCTTTCTCCTAGTGTTGTAGCCATGTACACTGCTAATACTTTTGAATTCGTTCGGATTGTTAATACCAAATTTCATAAGTGAATATATTATTGTGAGGCTACAGTGAAGATCCCTAGCTTTCTTAAATAAGTGTCCACAGGATGATCTTGGATGAGCTCGTGCAATTATTCTGATTACATGCTTTTGTGCAATGAACACTCTTTTACTCAATGATGAGTTACCCCAGAGTATGATGCCATACGAAAGCAGAGAATGAAAATAAGCGTGGTAAGCTAATTTACTGAGATGTATATCGCCAAAATTTGCAATGACCCTAATAGTGTAAGTAGCTGAACGCGAGCATTCAGTGTGTTTTTTTTCCAGTTCAACCCCTGATCAATGCATACACTAAGAAATTTTGAATATTCTACCTTAGCTACCGATTTATGATCGAAGTCTATATTTATTAATGGTGTCATTCCATTTACTGTGTGGAACTGTATATACAGTGTTTTGTCAAATTTTAATGTGAGCCCATTTGCAGAGAACCACTTAATGATTTTCTGAAAAACATCATTTACACTTTCATCTGTTAATTCTTGTCTGTTGTGTGTGATAGCTATACTTGTATCATCGGCATAAAGTACCAGCTCTGCATCTTCATGAATATAGAATGGCAAGTCATTAATATATATTAAGAACAGCAGAGGACCCAAGGCCGAACCTTGCGGCACCCCATTCTTGATTGTTCCCCAGTTTGAGAAATCACCAATTTTTTGCATATTATGTGAACTGCTTATTTCAACTTGCTGCACTCTTCCAGTTAAGTACGATTTACACCATTTGTGTGTTGTCCCATTCATACCACAGTACTTGAGCTTATCTGGAATTATTCCATGATTTATACAATCAAGCATTTAATATTTCATTAGTGAAAGTAAATATAGCATTTTCCGTTTAAAAACCTTTCTGGAAACCAAACCGACATTTTGTTAAAACTTTATTTTTACAAAGGTGTGAAGCTACTCTACAATACATTACTTTTTCAAGATTTTGGATTAGGCAGTCAGAAGAGAGATTGGGCGGTAATTTTTGACATTAGACGTATCTCCTTTTTTATGCAGTGGTTTAACAATGACATACTTCAGTCTATCTGCGAAAAGACACTGCTTCAGAGAGCTATTACATATGTGGCTAAGAATCCCACTTATCTCTTGGGAACAAGCTTTTATTATCCTGCTGGAAGCGCCATCAATTCCATGTGAGCTTTTATTCTTGAGAGAGTTTATTATCATAGCATGTAAGCTTTCACAGCCGGCGTCTTCATTAATTAAAACTTCTGGGCTGAATTGCCGTGGTCCGTATATAAAACTTCTTCACCTTCCTGACGTTTCGTTGCTGGCTGTGGACAACGTCCTCTGAGGTGAGTCGAAGACTGGCTGCTAGGCGCTGGTGGTCCCACTTACATAGAGCGCTTAGATGGCGCCACCACTTGTCACGTGCTTTCGACTTTAAAACTATCTCTGGCTGGTGCCATCTCTCTCGATTACAGGTAATCGACTGTCGCTTCGTTGGTACAAAGTCGAACGCCATATCTTGTCTAGTCTTAATCCTTCTTCTTTTCTATTAAAATTATTTCCGTGCTTGTAGATCTCTATAGCTTCTCTATACATGCGAGTATAATAATGTGAGGTCCTAGCTATCACGTTTGGGAATGCCTACCGGGATACCCTCTCCACTCAGGTCGATAGCCACCCTCTCGCCTACCGCCGTCCCGATGATGTCACCCATGCCGCCTCCTTTCTCCAGCAGACCTTGTCTGAGGCCGTGGAGGCCCACGTCCCTACTGTTGCCATCCACCCCCACCGTCCTACCTTACCACCACAGGCCGTCCTCCTCCTCCGTGAATCCCGTCGTCTCTACCGTGCCTTCCTCCGCACGCGTGACCCGGACACCCTACGACGCCACCGGCAACTACAGCGACACATTCGAAATTTGCTCGCGGCCAAGAAACGCCGGGACTGGCGACAGACATGCACCCGTTTAAATGCTACCCTCCCTATAAACTCGTCCAAGTTCTGGACCGCCTTCCGTCGCCTTACCGGAACTAAACCCTCCCCCTACTATCCTCTTCTCCACGATGATCACCCCTTCCCTGACGACCTTAGAAAGGCCAATCACTTTGCCTCCTACCTATCCGATGTGTTTTCCATCCCTGATGATCCCCAGTTCGATTACTCCCTCTTCCCAGATATCCGCGATCGAACTGACACCTCTGTCCCTCCCCTCGCTCCTGGTTTCCAGTACTTGGACAACATTCCACACACGGACCTTAATGCCCCCATCACCACACAGGATCTCATCAATACACTCCGCACCAAACGCAACACCGCTCCTGGTCACGATCGTGTTACCTACCGTCACCTTCGTGAAGCTCCTGTCTCTTTTCTCTCCACCCTGGCCAGGCTCTACAATGTAGTCCTGTCCACCGGTTACTACCCCGACCTGTGGAAAACCTCCCGTATCCTCATGTTCCTCAAACCTGGCAAACCGCCGTCCGCCGTCTCCTCCTACCGTCCCATCAGCCTTACCTCGGTCTTCAGCAAGGTCCTGGAATCTATCCTCACCCGCCGCGTCCACCAGCATCTCCGCCAGCACCGCCTCCTCCCCGTTACCCAGTGTGGCTTTCGGCCGTCCTTCTCTTCCGACGATCTTCTCCTTCACCTCACTCATCTCCTTTCCGAACAGCTCAATTCCCGTCGCTCCGCAATCTTCCTCTCTCTTGACCTCGAACGCGCATATGACCGCGTATGGCATTCCGGTCTCCTCTTCAAGCTCCAAACCTTCGCCCTTCCCATTAACTACGTTCGTCTGATCGGTTCCTTTCTCTCCCGCCGTCCTTTCCATGTCACCATCCATAATACCGATTCCTACACCTTTTTCCCCTCCGCCGGTGTGCCCCAAGGCTCCGTCCTCTCCCCCCTTCTGTACCTTTTGTACACGGCGGATATGCCGCCGCCGTCACCCCCCGTCCACCTTCTCCAGTTTGCCGATGACACCGCCTTCCTTGCCCTTGCCCCCACCCTGCAACGCTCTCAACGCCTTCTCCAATCCCATCTTGACCGGTTCACCGCTTGGTGCAACCAGTGGTTGCTCAAGGTCAATCCTTCCAAAACCCAGGCGATCATTGTAGGCAAAACCACTCCCTCCTTCCGCCTCCTTGATTTCTATCTCACCGTTTATGGCCGTCCCATCGCTCTCACCCCCACCCTTAAGTACCTTGGCGTCACCCTCGACCGTCGCCTCTCCTGGACTCCCCATCTCCAGACAATCCAAGCCAAGGCACGTTCCCGACTCCGTCTCCTCAAACTCCTTTCCGGCCGGACGTGGGGTCTGGACCCCTCCACCATCCTCCACACCTATAAGTCCCTTATCCGCCCTATCCTCTGTTACGCCCATCCAGCCTGGATCTCCGCCCCCCCTTCCTTTTATAAATCCCTCCAAATCCTTGAATGCCATGCTCTCCGCCTTGCCTATCGCATCCGTCTCCCTTCCCCCACGCGGATCCTGTATGACCTTATCCCCTTCCCCCACCTCCTCCTCTTCCTCGAAAGGATACGAATCCTCTACACCTCCCGTAAACTCGATCCACCTCACCCGCTCGTCTCCCCGGTCCTCTCCCACCCCCGCCCGCTGCCGCGCCTGTACTCCCATGTCCCACCCGGTCTCCATCTCTCCACCCTCCTTACCCTCTCCCAAGGTGGCTTCCGCCAGCTCCCCCTCCCTGATGATGTCCTCCTCCCCTGCATCTACCCCTCCTATCAACTTTGATCCTCCCCCCCCTCCTGTGTCCTTTCCTTCAGGCACCCTCCCTCCCCCCCTTTTCCCTTCCCTTCTCTTTCCTTTCCCCCCTCCCTCCTACCCTCTCCTCCGGGCTTCACTCCCCCTACCTCCCTCCCCCTCTCTCCTTTGCCCATGGCATCTCTGCTCTCCCCTCTCCCATTTCCCCTTCCTCCTCCTCCACCTCCTCTCTTGGCAGGTCCCCGGACTCGTACACGCTGAGTGGACATTCGCGCGCCGGAGATCGTCGCCATCAGTGTCTCGTGAGTGCCGTCGTGTTTCGTGTTCAGTGTTCCCGTCATACTCCATCGTTCACCTGTGCCATCGCCATCTTCAGTGTTAGTGCGTCGTGACAACAGTTTGTAGTGAATTTTCGTCAAGTGTGAACGGCTCCGTGTTTGTCTTTATGTGTCTACTGTTTTATTACCCACCGTTATGTCACATTTGTGTATTCTTTCTGTTCTATCTTTATCTCCTCTACGGCTGAAGAGCGGCGTACCATGCTGCTGACAGCCTGCCTGTTTGTACGGGTTTGAAAATAACAATAAAGGAAAAAAAAAAAAAAAACTATCACGTTTGTCTCACTAATTTTTATTTCGTGATCACCGTCTTTGAAAACTTGTTCCGCTACAGCTGATTTCTCAATCTGCCCCAATCTACAGTTCCTTTTGTGTTCCGTTAGGCGGGTATTAACACTCCCTTTAGTTGCTCCAATATAAACCATGCCACAGCTATACGGAACTTTATAGACACCTGGGGTAGCTGAAGGGTGCCGTGCGTCTTTCACCGATCTTAAACATTCACTAATTTTCTTGGTAGGTCGAAAGATTGTCTCCACTTGAAACTTGGCCATAACTACACCAATACGGTCTGTGATGTTATGAATAAATGGAAGAAAAACTTTTCCAGCCGACGGTTGTTGTTGTCGTGTATTTTCGGACACTTCTCTTCTAGGGTGGAGTGCTCGATCTATTTCCTTGTCAGTGTACCCATTTCTCTTGAAAGCTGCTCGCAAATGGCTTAATTCATCTTGCAAGTTAATTGGCTCACAGATGTTATTAGCTCTGTCCACAAAAGTTTTATGACTCCTCTCTTCTGCCTAGGATGATGATTCGAATTCTTATGTAGGTAACGATCGGTGTGTGTGTCTTTCCTATATACCTTGTGCCCTAAAGTCCCATCTGCGCGTTTAATAACCAATACATCCAAAAAATTTAGTTGTCCATTACTCTCTTTCTCTATGGTGAATTGTATCCTTCGATTGAAACTGTTTATGTGCACCAAAAACTCACTCAGTTCCTCTTCAGCATGATTCCATATCACAAAGGTGTCATCCACGTATCGATACCATTTCAAAGGGCTTTTTTTGGCCGACTGCAGCACCTGTTGTTCGAAAAATTCCATAAATAGATTAGCAATAGCAGGGCTTAGAGGGCTACCCATGGCCACCCCATCAATTTGTTCATAAAACTCGTTGTTATATTGAAAATAAGTCGAGGATAGGCAATATCGAAACAAAGCTATTATATCAGTAGGAAACATATCAACTATGTAAGAAAGAGCTTTGTCAACAGGGACCATGGTGAACAGGGATACTACATCGAAACTGACAAGGATGTCACTTGGACTAACTATGATCTCCCTCAGTTTTTCGATAAAATGCATGGAATTTTTAATATGAGTGTCAGTTTTACCTGTATAGGGTTGCAACAAAGAAGCAAGATATCCAGTCAGCTCTTGAGTAGGAGCCACAATGGCACTTACTATCGGTCTCAATGGGACATTGGGCTTGTGTGGCTTAGGTAACCCATACAGTCTAGGAGGGTAAGTTTCAGTTTTGCAAAGGTATCTTTTATCTTCTGTAGGAATGGAAGAGCTTTTTATTAATCGCTGGGTAGCACTTAACACTTTCGTTGTAGGATCCTTTTTCAGTTTTTTATAGGTGGTAGGATCCACTGATCTTTCTATGATAATCCTCACTCTACAGCACTACGGTAGCATTACCATTATCAGCAGTAAGTACAATAATATTCCTGTCTGCATTAATCTCCCGTAACGCCTTCCTTTCTCCTAGGGATAAATTACTACTGGGTGGCTCGGCTTTACATAATATCCTGGCTGTTTCCATCCTGATTTCATCGGTAGAATGCGGTGATAACAGACGAATCCCTGCTTCTATATTGGTAACAATATCTTCCGTGGGAATCTGTGATGGAGTGATAGCAAAATCTCCTCCTTTCGGAAGAACAAAGACTTCCTCCTTGGACAGTTCTTTCTCAGACAAGTTGATAACTGTATGGGAATTGTCTGTAATCAATGTTTTCGGTTTTTTTAAATGCTCAAACTTCTTCTTCTGCCTGTTAGAAAACACTTCTGTGCTAAGTTCCATAGATCTAAATGTTAATCTATCCACCTTATTCCAATCACCCAACCGCATAGTATTGCTAATGCGTAAATGAAGATTTAACAGTTGATTACTAGTTACCACAAGTCCTCGACATGTTTGATGGATCCGTTCCCGCAGCATTGCCAATTCCATGCGTAAATAAATACCGTTCGCTTGCGCTGCATGGAACATTCTTCTCACCTTCAAAAACTTTGGAACTGTCCCAGTGTCACGACAACGTAGCAAAAAAGTGAGTGAACAAAGTTGTTGAGCTTTCTTCTTACGTAGGCTCTCCAGTCGTTGTACCATAATCGACATATCCTCCCCGTAGAGGCGTCTAATCATAGCATGTAAGCTTTCACGGCCGGCGTCTTCATTAATTAAAACTTCCGGGCTGAATTGCCGTGGTCCATATACAAAACTTCTTCTCCTTCCTGACGTTTCGTTGCCGGCTGCGGGCAACATCTTCTGAGGTGAGTCGAAGACTGGCTGCTAGGCGCTGGTGGTCCCACTTATATAGAGCGCTTAGATGGCGCCACCACTTGTCACGTGCTTTCGACTTTAAAACTATCTCTGGCTAGTGCCAACTCTCTCGATTACAGGTAATCGATTGTCACTTCGGTGGTACAAAGTCGAACGCCATATCTTGTCTAGTCTTAATCCTTCATCTTTTCTATTAAAATTATTTCGGTGCTTGTAGATCTCTATAGCTTCTCTATACATGCGAGTATAATAATGTGAGGTCCTAGCTATCACGTTTGTCTCACTAAATTTTATTTCGTGATCACCGTCTTTGAAAACGTGTTCCGCTACAGCTGATTTCTCAATCTGTCCCAATCTACAGTTACTTTTGTGTTCCGTTAGGCGGGTATTAACACTCCTTTTAGTTGTTCCAATATAAACCATGCCACAGCTATACGGAAATTTATAGACACCTGGAATAGCTGAAGGGTGCCATGCGTCTTTCAACGATCTTAAACATTCACTCATTTTCTTGGAAGGTCGAAAGATTGTCTCCACTTGAAACTTGGCCAAAACTTTACCAATACGGTCCGTGATGTTATGAATAAATGGAAGAAAAACTTTTCCAGCCGACGGTTGTTGTTGTCGTGTATTTTCGGACACTTCTCTTCTAGGGTGAAGTGCTCGATCTATTTCCTTGTCAGTGTACCCATTTCTCTTGAAAGCTGCTCGCAAATGGCTTAATTCATCTTGCAAGTTAATTGGCTCACAGATGTTATTAGCTCTGCCCACCGAAGTTTTTATGACTCCTCTCTTCTGCCTAGGATGATGATTCGAATTCTTATGTAGGTAACAATCTGTGTATGTGCCTTTCCTGTATACCTTGTGCCCTAAAGTCCCATCTGCCCGTTTAATAACCAATACATCCAAAAAATTTAGTTGTCCATTACTCTCTTTCTCTATGGTGAATTGTATCCTTGGATTGAAACTGGTTATGTGTACCAAAAACTCACTCAGTTCCTCTTCAGCATGATTCCATATCACAAAGGTGTCATCCACGTATCTATACCATTTCAAAGGGCTTTTGTTGGCCGACTGCAGCACCTGTTGTTCGAAAAATTCCATAAATAGATTAGCAATAGCAGGGCTTAGAGGGCTACCCATGGCCACCCCATCAATTTGTTCATAAAACTCGTTGTTATATTGTGTCCACGTATCGATACCATATCAAAGTTAGTACCAGTTCAATTTATATTGAAATGGGTACACTGACAAGGAAATGGATCGTGCACTCCACCCTAGAAGAGAAGTGTCCGAAAATACACGACAACAACAACCGTCGGCTGGAAAAGTTTTTCTTCCATTTATTCATGACATCACACACCATATTGGTAAAGTTTTGGCCAAGTTTCAAGTGGAGGCAATCTTTCGACCTACCAAGAAAATTAGTGAATGTTTAAGATCATTGAAAGACGCACAGCACCCTTTAGCTATCCCAGGTGTGTATAAAATTCCGTGTAGCTGTGGCATGGTTTATATTGGAACAACTAAAAGGAGTGTTAATACCCGCCTAACGGAACACAAAAGGAACTGTAGACTGGGACAGATTGAGAAATCAGCTGTAGCGGAACACGTTTTCAAAGACGGTGATCACGAAATAAAATTTAGTGAGACAAACGTGATAGCTAAGACCTCACATTATTATACTCGCATGTATAGGGAAGCTATAGAGATCTACAAGCACCGAAATAATTTTAATAGAAAAGATGAAGGATTAAGACTAGACAAGATATGGCGTTCGACTTTGTACCAACGAAGTGACAATCGATTACCTGTAATCGAGAGAGATGGCACCAGCCAGAGGTAGTTTTAAAGTCGAAAGCACGTAAAGAGTGGTGGCGCCATCTAAGCGCTCTATATAAGTGGGACCACCAGCGCCTAGCAGCCAGTCGCCGACTCACCTCAGAAGATGTTGCCCACAGCCGGCTACGAAACGACAGGAAGGGGAAGAAGTTCTATATATGGACCACAGCAAATCAGCCCAGAGGTTTTAATTAATGGAGAGTCATTATCTTTCTAATTTCAGAAGGAGAGGTGGGTATAATTTCAATTGTATCAAATTGTGTGGGTAAGGCCTCTTCCATTAACTGCCTTGCTTCTTATGATAAACATTTAGATCCTATTTTCTCTACAACATTTAAAAAAATGATTATTCAAAATGCTTTCGATTTCTGGCTTGTTGTTTGTCAAGTTTCCATTTGTTTTGATGGTAATGCCGTCATCCTGTACTCTAGGTTGCCCTGTCTCCCTTGTAATAATATTCGAAATTGTTTTGATTTTGTTATCGGAGGTATTAATCTCAGACATGATGCATATGCTTCTGGACTTTTTAATAACCTTTCTTAATGTAGCACAGTAGTTTTTATATTTGGCTGTTTCTGGGTCATTACTCTTTCTTGTTGTTAGATACAGTTCCCTTTTGTGGTTACAAGATATTTTTATTCCTTTAGTGAGCCAAGGTGTTTTTGTATGGTTTCTTATAATTAGATTTAACTACTTTCTTGGAGAAACAGTTTTCAAATTCTCTTAGAAGTGTATCATGAAATAAGTTATGTTTTAAATTGGACTAATTGAATGAAAGCTTTTGTGAATTGGAATTTGAGTATTCCATATGAAGCCAGAAAAAACTGTACACTGCACAGTGGACATTACATAACGCTTCACCCCATACAGCTATAGGTTTAGCAAAATTTGTAACAAAATGCCCCCATACACTGTATACAAGATACTTAACCTTCATGAAGCCTGCTTGGTGAGCAATAACAGACAGCAATCCTGTGGCAATTGGCGCAGTCTGCATGGTTTTTAGTTTAGAATGCAAGACAGTGATCCAAGATAGTAATTGATGATGTCATCAATGTTGTTAGAATCCGTGATAGTGTTCCAAGATAGTGGACCTGGGCATATGGATGCAGCCTGTAATGTTGTCAGTTCAAAATAGTTCTACCATTTTCTGTGGTACTGCAGTCGTCTACCCCACTACTCATTAGCAATGTCTAGGCTTACTAGTTATCGTATTTTGACTAAAGTTCAGTCTTGATCACACCATTTATGTTTCAATGATATAGGTAACCGATTTCGGTTATTTTTACATAACCATCATCAGACCCATGGCTCCCTTAGGATGGTAGGCGGAGCTCTCCTCAGCTGCTACGAAGTTAACTGCTGAGGAGAGCTTCGCCTACCATCCTAAGGGAGCCATGGGTCTGATTATGGTTATGTAAAAATAAGCGAAACCGGTTACCTATATCATTGAAACATAAATGGTGTGATCAAGACTGAACTTTAGTCAAAATACACTCCTGGAAATGGAAAAAAGAACACATTGACACCGGTGTGTCAGACCCACCATACTTGCTCCGGACGCTGCGAGAGGGCTGTACAAGCAATGATCACACGCACGGCACAGCGGACACACTAGGAACCGCCGTGTTGGCCGTCGAATGGCGCTAGCTGCGCAGCATTTGTGCATCGCCGCCGTCAGTGTCAGCCAGTTTGCCGTGGCATACGAAGCTCCATCGCAGTCTTTAACACTGGTAGCATGCCGCGACAGCGTGGACGTGAACCGTATGTGCAGTTGACGGACTTTGAGCGAGGGCGTATAGTGGGCATGCGGGAGGCCGGGTGGACGTACCGCCGAATTGCTCAACACGTGGGGCGTGAGGTCTCCACAGTACATCGATGTTGTCGCCAGTGGTCGGCGGAAGGTGCACGTGCCCGTCGACCTGGGACCAGACCGCAGCGACGCACGGATGCACGCCAAGACCGTAGGATCCTACGCAGTGCCGTAGGGGACCGCACCGCCACTTCCCAGCAAATTAGGGACACTGTTGCTCCTGGGGTATCGGCGAGGACCATTCGCAACCGTCTCCATGAAGCTGGGCTACGGTCCCGCACACCGTTAGGCCGTCTTCCGCTCACGCCCCAACATCGTGCAGCCCGCCTCCAGTGGCGTCGCGACAGGCGTGAATGGAGGGACGAATGGAGACGTGTCGTCTTCAGCGATGAGAGACGCTTCTGCCTTGGTGCCAATGATGGTCGTATGCGTGTTTGGCGCCGTGCAGGTGAGCGCCACAATCAGGACTGCATACGACCGAGGCACACAGGGCCAACACCCGGCATCATGGTGTGGGGAGCGATCTCCTACACTGGCCGTACACCACTGGTGATCGTCGAGGGGACACTGAATAGTGCACGGTACATCCAAACCGTCATCGAACCCATCGTTCTACCATTCCTAGACCGGCAAGGAAACTTGCTGTTCCAACAGGACAATGCACGTCCGCATGTATCCCGTGCCACCCAACGTGCTCTAGAAGGTCTAAGTCAACTACCCTGGCCAGCAAGATCTCCGGATCTGTCCCCCATTGAGCATGTTTGGGACTGGATGAAGCGTCGTCTCACGCGGTCTGCACGTCCAGCACGAACGCTGGTCCAACTGAGGCGCCAGGTGGAAATGGCATGGCAAGCCGTTCCACAGGACTACATCCAGCATCTCTACGATCGTCTCCATGGGAGAATAGCAGCCTGCATTGCTGCGAAAGGTGGATATACACTGTACTAGTGCCGACATTGTGCATGCTCTGTTGCCTGTGTCTATGTGCCTGTGGTTCTGTCAGTGTGATCATGTGATGTATCTGACCCCAGGAATGTGTCAATAAAGTTTCCCCTTCCTGGGACAATGAATTCACGGTGTTCTTATTTCAATTTCCAGGAGTGTATAATAATCTATTGATCACTGTATTCCAAAAATGTTTATCAAAATTACTAGTTATCAATTGGACTCACCACTTATGTTCTGTACACCATAGTGAAAAGGTGATCATCATCATTAAGAGTCATCAGAGATATACCACCTCCAGACAGAAAAATCTGGTTCCCACTGTCGACTGTAAGTATTAAACTATTCCTCTCTCTCGATGTTTATTATTCGTTATGTATGTATGTGTATGTGTGTGTTTTTCATGGTTTTCTTGTATTTCTTCCTTAGTACAACAACTCCCTAACATATGTGATGCAGAGCTCGATACATCTGAGCAGTAGCAGCAGAAATCAAGTTGACACACAGACTGACTTCATAATCCAGTGCCAGATATATTAGAACGGAACGTGGAATTGTTTTGAGACTTCAAGTTTTCAGTATATCCAAAATATACATGGTCATCAAGTCTCAAGCATTGCATAGTGCACCTGATACATTGGAGCAGAAATCAATTCAGTTGGCAGAACGGTTTCCAGACGTCGAGTTTCCACTGTCACCAGCACCTACAATGCTTGAGAGGCACTACTGTGGTTTAATGCAGCTATGAAAGTAGTGTCATTCACAACAATGCACAAATTGAATGTGAGTGAAAATAAACACTTAGTTTAGTAATCCTCTCAGGTCATAAGTTAAAAGTAATGGCATTTTTGAATATCCACGATTTAGCAAACATAAAAAAATCACTGCAATGTTCAGTGCTCAAATGGGTGAAATATTTGTCATGTATTATTGTTTTTCTGACATGTTCCACATCCTGGAGGACCTCCTCACTATGGACCAATTGGAATGAAAGTAAATGTAATCTAATCTAATCTTTCAGACTATGAATGGTGTCAGTTACGTCAGAATTAAAAAAAAATCACTGCAATGTTCAGTGCTCAGTTGGGTGCAATGTTACTAGACTGTCATGCAGGATATGTTGGGGAGCGTCTATGACAGTGAAAATATACAACAAAGAAAATACCATATAGTGCATTCATTTTCAGAAATTTACATTCAGGAGCTCAGAGTACAGCACATAAGCATGTCAAATAGTGTCTGTATGTATAAGGATATTTGGAAATGTTTGGCATGCACTTGCAAAACTTAAATGTCTGAACACTTAAGAGGAAGTTTTTGGTACAAATTTCGATACGAGTGTTACTTCAGTATGCAGAATATACAGCGCATCTGCATATTACATGACGTTGCTAGAGAATTACATCCATATTTATATTTATTTGTGTATCTTACTATGTTAAACCAATTTTTAAAAAAGGAAAAAAATGAGTATTTTTCTCTCTAAACAGAATTCCATTTCATCAAAGACTTCAAACATGTTGAGTAAAGTATACAGTTCATATTACTAAAGTTCAAATGACAACTAAAATTCTTTATATGTTCAGTAACTTAGATAAAGAAGTAGTCGAGACATTTCTTGCAAGGAGAAATTGGAAATATTTACCTGTAGGCAAGAGCACGTAGAAAACTGTTGCTGAAGTTTAAGAGAATAGCTGTCCATGGACCAGATACATACATGACTAATGAAACATTTCTTGATATAAGGGACCACAACTTTACAGAGGAGTTATTGCTATATTGAACAGACATGGAATGTCAGAGAGCGAGACACAGACAATTGTTGTTGCAAAAAATCCTTTTTATTACAGTAAAGCTGTAGCAAAATGCTTCATGTCACCAACCACACTGTAACAAAACACATCTCAATATACATGAATGTTATATTGCTTTATGTAGAGAACCCTCAAAATAGACAACCTGAGACATCTACTGAATAATACGTATAAAAGTGTAAAACTACACCTAGAGTTATTACTACATTGAGAGGGCTTAGCTCATTTGACTTAAGGTGAAACTTAACAGTTCAACTGTTGCAATGTCAGAGAGTGATTTAACAATTCATACATTTTCAGTTGTTGACACTATAATAGGGAGAAACTTAGCAGTTCATGCATTTTCAGCTGGTGTTGGTCTTAGCTGTTCATTATTAGAAGAAGCAAAACGTATGTGGGATGTGGTTGTTCAAACATTCATGTAGGCACAGGATGTCTGTGGGAGGGAGGAAGGGAGGCCATTCCCTGCACAAGTGCTAGTCCATTATGCACTGTGTCTGGTATCACACATGATTATGGTGTTAAGTATTTCATAGTTCGGGTACTGTGTGATGGTCTCTAGCATGCCCAATATCATGTTCAGATACTATGTCTGGCTTTTTGAGTTGGACGCTGTATAGTCTGGGTATCGTACCAGAGAACTATTCCATACACTGTGTAATCCAGTTATTGCACATGGTACCATGTCATACTATCCCATACATCATTCTGGGCATTGCGCCCATCTACAATGCTGTGTCATACCAGCCCAAACAAGTATCAGATGGCACCATGCCATCTGTAAGGAGGGTACTCGTGAGAGGGTAGCCTCCCTCCATCCTTCCCATGGACATCCTGTATGGTTCACCTGTACATACTTTAATTTTTGAGCAACTTCATTCGACCCTCATTTTTACCTGTTCTAATAATGAACAACAGTTCAAAATACATAAACTGATTACTTTATTTGTAATATAATGACAAATACTGAAAATGTATGAGCTGTCAAGTGTCTCTCTGACACTGCAACAGCTGAACTGTTAAGTTTTACCTCATGTAAAATGTGCAAAGTCTCATCAAAATAGCTACAGCTTGGACTGTAAAGTTCCTCTCCAAGTGTAATCCTATACTTTCGCATTTATTATGCAGTGTATGCCTGAAGTTGCCAATTTTAAGGGTTCTGTACCAGAAGCTGGTTGTGCTGTGGTGTGACCTCATGCTAATCAGGTGCTCTATGGGTATAGACTGCTATTGAATCTATCAACCCAGATCATACAAAATGAAGCATTACCAACATGAAGCTAACAGGCTACTTGAAAAATCAACTGCTGCACACATTGGGAAACATTATTTGATAAGTTCCTGAACTCATCAGGGTGTCGCTTATTGCTTATGGTTAGAGAACTTGGGCATGTCATTTGAGTAATTTACTTCAACAGTTGCTGAATGACACAGTTTGAGCTCATAAAATAATATTTAGTCAAACAATATGCACATGAACATTGAGGCTGTACACAATTTTAGAATGAATTTACATAATTAAACTAGGACAATGATGAGAAAATTAATGGTTGTCACTGTCGCCACCAGCATTTGTTGAACAATTATGGCTGAGTTGGACCCAGGCACATAATGGACACAAATTACGTTTTCAACCATGATTGCAAAACCATATAATTGTACAACAAAGAAGTATGAAACTGAACAAACCACACAACAGATCAAAAAATAAAGGAAGAATCAGAAGAATCATCGTCAGGTGGCGAACTCCAGTGAATGAGCTTGATACCAAAACGAAACATGAGTGGTTGTGGAAGAAGATATCATTTGAAGCATAAAAACGTGCATATCAGTGTGTGAAGCACGTCCATAAACTTATGAAGACCGAGAACGGAAATTGGGTGTTAAATCCTCACACTTCATTACATCATGATCGCCAAAGTCGAGAGTGTGCACTGCAGATGTGACCTTGTCAGGCCTGCAGCTGAGAGGACTCAAGTCAAGTCATTGTTTGCTGTGCTGCAGTGGCTGCTTACTGCTGGTGTGGGCCAATATGTTGTGATTGCAAATGGTGGATTTCTTCATCCCTAGCATGCCTAATATCATGGTCAGATTTTGGATCTGGGTTTTTGAGCTCCACACTGTATAGTCAAGGTATCATACTAGAGAACCACACCACACGTCGCATAATCCAGTTAGTACACCAGGTACTGCATTATACTGTTTAATAGATTAATCTGATCGCAGATGCCACTGGGTTCAAACTTGGCAGAGGGATTAAGTAAAGATAAATGCAAACAAGCGTGGAATCCAGAACAGAATTAGGACCCAGATACCACATGAGAAGCTTAAAGCAGAACAGACTCAAACTGAGACTCAGAACTCTCACTGTCTCCCTAAATTTTGATAGCCTTCTTTCAGAACTTGGAAAGGCATCTGGGACAATCTTCCTAACCAGTCCCAGATAGGCCCTAACAGCTCCTCCAATGAGCCATTTTTAAAACTGTTCATTAACCCCCACCATTACATAAAAGATTCATCCACCAATGAGATTCCTATTTATAAAAAACGTGAATCGAGTGCACCCTGTTCCCACAGCCAGACTTGTTTGTCAGAAATTCTGGAGATTTTGTAGAGCTATGCTGTGTTCCCATGGAAAGGGCAGAGTTTGGAAATTTCACAGACCCACATGAGACCATATATTTAGCTCCTGGAAACGGTGTGTGCAGATCAAGACAAAGCAAGACACAAAGTGGACATCTGAGGCCCCCACCGAAAGTTTGTCAGCCAGTGGAGTTCTCGCCGATCGACCATGCTACTGCCCATTGTTCGAAGTACCTGCAAGATAATCCCTTAATGACCTTGTAACCTTCCCCTTCCTAATCGGCCTACTAGGTTGCAATATAACTGACTGTGATCGCTTGTGTTAATGAAATTTTACAGTTAGTGAAGCTATCGTTAATGAAGGAAAATAATGCTGGTTAGTTTGAGGAAAGTGTACAACAGACTCTCCTGAAGGAAGAATCTATTCTAAATTTTGAAATGGATGGAATATAGTGCAGTCGCTCACGATCGCACTGCGAGGGGGGGGGGGGGGGGGAGGGGACCACGTATTAATTACTACAAAAATCACTGCTAACACTACGAAAACATCGATTTGCTAAAAAAGGAACACTTAAACGGTCGGCAGCCTGCTGGGGCAATGAGTCTCCAGAATCTTGAGAAAGGCAATGGCAAAGAAGTTTAAGCAAATAATCACTGGCATTGCAACAGAAGGTTGTCACGCTTTTCCACGGCACAACAGTTCATGAGAAAATAAATGAATCAGAAAGCACTGAGTTTGTAGATACTTATTCAGAAATACTAAATTTTGAAGGTAACGTTAAATGAAATAACTGGTTAAATAAATGACTGGCTTAACTTAAACTTTGTTCTGAAAAAAAAACTTTCAGTAACCACAGTGTAACGCAACGCAAAATTTAGAAAAAGGCAAGCAATTTACTTTTGATTACTGAAAGACTGAATTGAACTTACTTTAAGCAAATGAGCAATTAGTTTTACTTTTAAAATAACAACAATAAAATATATACTCGCTAAGCTAAATACAGAATAAATGAAATTGCACACTCTTAATTTTTGCTGTATCTTTAGTTATTAGTTTTGCCAGTGAAATTTTACTTTACTGTAAGTATCCTCTGTTATGCAGTTACTGGGGCAGAAATTTTAGACTGACACTGGCAGTAAATAGAACCCCCAAAGTATGGTGATGGCGAATCATCAGCATTGGTGCAGATGGAATGTGTGGTCCAGGAAAAGTGGCGACAGTATTTTGGGATCAGTCTTCCTTCCACATTGCCTAACAGGCCAGAACTATCGGAGTTTCTTGCAGGTGACTTTGCCACCCCAGCTGGAAGAAGTGCCACTGATGCTTGGAAGGGACATGTCGCCATTAATGTTTGGATGCATCTCAGTCGTATCTTCCCTGGTGAATGGATTGGACGAGGGGACCCAATTGTATGGCCTGCTCGTTCACCGGGTCTCAACGTGTGCGATTTCTGCTGGTGGGGCCATCCCAAAAGTATCGTGTATGCGGAGTCCATTACAGAAGTGGAGACACTGGAGAAGCATATTCATGCTGCCTTTGACACTGTTCAAATGCAATCTGGCCGATGTGAACACGCTACAGTGCGTACACATGGAAACCATTTTCAACACATACTGTAACTGTGGCTGCAGGGTAAAGTACATATTAGACCGAAATCTCTGTAACAAAGTGTGACTGAGTAAATTGGCTCTAGTATGGATACCATGCATTTCCGGATATAAGTTCATTAGATATTTTTGGTCCATACCCTCTCATTGATCAATCCATAGAGTTTGTACACCCTGTATATAAATAAACGCTCATATTGCACGGATTTTTCACTTAACTGATTCTGTACACACGTTTATGCTGGCATGCCAAAGAAGAATACTGCAACGTGAGTTTATTTCTATCAAAATCGCTAAAAATTTCATACCTTGTGCACTAATGATCGGAGGGGAAGTGAGTATACCAGATTATAATTATGCATGCAGGAGAATGTGTATCATGTCATTCATGCACAACCGTGATTTGAGAGGAAGAGTAAAGCAATAAGTCATACAAATGGATCCTGTTTTTACATATCACTATATGACTGATCCCAGACAGCTACCAAACAAAACCAAGCCCATCATCATTGGTCTGATGTAGCCCCAAGGAAGATATAAGTGTCTACAATTGAAAAATATCAAGAAACTTTAATCGTTTTAAGTTTTCTTCAATAATATTACTTTGGTGTGAATATATCACACACTGTATGTATAAATCAGCTTGACACTGGATTATAAAATTTAGCTATCATTTTTGGTTGCCTGTGTGTGAATATTTCCATGAGTTGCACTGCCTTTGTCTGGCCATATACACCACCACAATGAACATTCTAAATAGTTTATAAAATATGTGCATAGAGCATCTGCACAAAAACACTGTATCAAATCTGTTGTTGCATTCATGGTATAATAAGAAGAATGCAGTTTAATAGTGGAGATAATAGACAAACATAACCTTAAGATATAATTGGTTGTGGAAAATGCATGTCACTGAGAGGTACATGTGATGCCAGGAGGTAAATAGTTGGCTGTAGTAGTTTTCAAAGCTCCTGCTTCACTATAGGCAATTACACACACTACACACAGGACCCTCAGTGTCCTGTATACTTGTGACCCATCATGTATATACACTCCCGGAAATTGAAATAAGAACACCGTGAATTCATTGTGCCAGGAAGGGGAAACTTTATTGACACATTCCTGGGGTCAGATACATCACATGATCACACTGACAGAACCACAGGCACATAGACACAGGCAGCAGAGCATGCACAATGTCGGCACTAGTACAGTGTATATCCACCTTTCGCAGCAATGCAGGCTGCTATTCTCCCATGGAGACGATCGTAGAGATGCTGGATGTAGTCCTGTGGAACGGCTTGCCATGCCATTTCCACCTGGCGCCTCAGTTGGACCAGCGTTCGTGCTGGACGTGCAGACCGCGTGAGACGACGCTTCATCCAGTCCCAAACATGCTCAATGGGGGACAGATCCGGAGATCTTGCTGGCCAGGGTAGTTGACTTACACCTTCTAGAGCACGTTGGGTGGCACGGGATACATGCGGACGTGCATTGTCCTGTTGGAACAGCAAGTTCCCTTGCTGGTCTAGGAATGGTAGAACGATGGGTTCGATGACGGTTTGGATGTACCGTGCACTATTCAGTGTCCCCTCGACGATCACCAGTGGTGTACGGCCAGTGTAGGAGATCGCTCCCCACACCATGATGCCAGGTGTTGGCCCTGTGTGCCTCGGTCGTATGCAGTCCTGATTGTGGCGCTCACCTGCACGGCGCCAAACACGCATACGACCATCATTGGCACCAAGGCAGAAGCGACTCTCATCGCTGAAGACGACACGTCTCCATTCGTCCCTCCATTCACACCTGTCGCGACAACACTGGAGGCGGGCTGCACGATGTTGGAGCGTGAGCGGAAGACGGCCTAACGGTGTGCGGGACCGTAGCCCAGCTTCACGGAGACGGTTGCGAATGGTCCTCGCCGATACCCCAGGAGCAACAGTGTCCCTAATTTGCTGGGAAGTGGAGCTGCGGTCCCCTACGGCACTGCGTAGGATCCTACGGTCTTGGCGTGCATCCGTGCGTCGCTGCGGTCCGGTCCCAGGTCGACGGGCACGTGCACCTTCCGCCGACCACTGGCGACAACATCGATGTACTGTGGAGACCTCACGCCCCACGTGTTGAGCAATTCGGCGGTACGACCACCCGGCCTCCCGCATGCCCACTATACGCCCTCGCTCAAAGTCCGTCAACTGCACATACGGTTCACGTCCACGCTGTCGCGGCATGCTACCAGTGTTAAAGACTGCGATGGAGCTCCGTATGCCACGGCAAACTGGCTGACACTGACGGCGGCGGTGCACAAATGCTGCGCAGCTAGCGCCATTCGACGGCCAACACCGCGGTTCCTGGTGTGTCCGCTGTGCCGTGCGTGTGATCATTGGTTGTATAGCCCTCTCGCAGTGTTCGGAGCAAGTATGGTGGGTCTGACACACCGGTGTCAATGTGTTCTTTTTTCCATTTCCAGGAGTGTATTACAAGTATAACTTAAGTAAGTGCAAGAACCATTTAAATTATTAGATATTATGGTATTCAGCTTTTGGTATTCACGCTATCAATGCATTTCTTTTAGATGTAAATTATTTTTGTAAATAAATTCTCACTAGTCGATTACTCATGGCATGGATGAGGTTTGTGCAGAGCTGAACGTGGCACATGACAGCACATACATGCAGCGCGCCATATTAGAGTGCTTCAGCTGGGTAGGCATTTTTGGAACCGGGCAGTGGGAGCTGGACGAGTACCAATTGGTGCTGGATAGCTGACTGGGATCCCAGATGGACGCTGACAGTCCTCAAATCAACAGGTCTTCTGATGCACATGGCATCACCTACATGCGTGAGTGCACTGAAGGAAATCAAGAGTGATATCAAATGCTCCAAGTGGACGATCCTGGCGTTGACGAATTGTGGATGTAGCAGACAGCACACAGCCACAAAGCGCTTTCCCTGGAGGATTCATGGAAAGTTTAGCACGTCCTTGGCATACCACCATCTGTCATGACCCTCTACAGTGATATCTCTCTGTAATCAGATTCTACAACCTGCACAGGTTTATATTGACGACTGAGTACCAGTGACTCGCTACCTTCAGCCAGGCTGTAGCTGACCGCAGTTGTGTGCCTTGACATTCCATGCAATGAGCATCGTTTTTCTCCTAATAAGAACAGCCAGCTATTATCACCATTGATAATGGAACCAATCAGGAACACCTTTTGTCGGTTGGAATTTGGATAGTGACAACACGCCTGTCATGCTGCTCCTTCTTTCTTTCTGAATGTATCCTACTCACTGTAGAGCTACATGTAATGTACTGTCAGTCTTGTGAGCCACTCACAACCAAGAAGGCCAACTACAAGAGGTACATAATAGATGGATTGTCTCAGAAAACAATTTAGTGGAGACAATACAGCTGTCAGCAACTGCCAATACATCACCGTATGCTGTCAACATGACAACACGAGTCTGCTGTTCTGTCCCATGCTGCCTTTGACAAGATGGAAAGACGTCCACTGTTGCCCACAGCTGTCCCACACCCAGAGACAGAACTGCGAGGAGGCCTTGCCACTGCCCACTTAGCCTAGAACAATACACCTACCGTACAACTCGAACCACAATTCACCACACAGTTTAAAGTGATAGTATCTTGTGAAGTGTAATGAAAGGTTATTGTGAAGAAGTGTGAAATTTTCAGTGCTATGATTACGAGTCTCTGAGACTGACATTCCTCATCTTGCTCAAATACCATCATAAAATGTTCAACTAACTTTGTGAACAACATAGGTAAAAACTGTCTCTCTGTAATATCTTATTCTCATTTTTAATGTTATAACACTTTACACTGTTCTTAGCCTTGCATTTGACGACCATATCTGACATAATCTTTTTGTATTCATTTGTCGACTGAATCTCCACTGCCATTGTGCATTCATTGTGTTGTTCTCATGTGTATTTAATATTTTCATTTAACATACATAACTGTGAAATTCATCATTATGAAGTTAATGTTTCTACTTCTAATACGGATATTATTTTATATGTGTTTGCAACTTTCATGTTTTGCTTCTGTTTACATAGTATAATACATCAAAATTTTAAACATACATAGTAAATATATACTCAGTTATCCACTTGAACTTATAATGGTCACAGGTGACATTTGACATGTCACATTTACAGTTACATTCACATTTGTTAGTAAAATTCTTTGTCAAATTACACCAAGATTATCGAATGCTGAAAACTAAGCCAATAAAAAAGCCTATTCCTCAAAACTGCAATAAGGAGACCACATTTTTGTGGAGGTACAGACATTCTTTAATATTCTAAAATTGTTTTGGACATTTCTTCTCTGGTCTCAGTAAATGAGTTAGGTTTTTGCAGCTGAATATGTTCCATCTGAGTTTTATTTATTTTAATTGTCTGTGTGGCTGTGATGTTTGCAGAGGACATATGGGCCTGTCAAACGTTAACAGCATCCAGCATCGCCTTCAGCAGTTATGTACATATGAATATATCGTTATTTGTTATGATCTCTGAGAAAGTTTGTGTGCTGGTAGCTGGTTCATCTTATTTCATTTTTTATGGTTGGCAAAGTTGTCCCCTTTCCCTTGTTATTCTTTGTTCAGAATATTTAATAGGTTACCAGATATTTATGTGTCCAATTTTTGCTTGTACACGACCCGAGGTCCTAATTTAAATGAAACAAGAAATGCACAAAAATTAATTGCGAGTGGAGGGTTGTGAAAAATGGCAGGTCACTTCGACATACATATCTTCAACATTATTTGTTTAATTCAGCCAGACAATTACAATCTCTATGGTCAATGAGACTATTAGAGAGAGAGTCCACAGTAGCTGTGATATGAAGCTTAATGGTAGCTAAATGCATGAAGTCATTAAATGTGGAGGAGCCAAGTGCTTGTTTTGTCGGACAGTCAGAGCTGTGGCAGGTGACTCTATATAGTGCTGGTCCAGAGATTACAGCAAGTCGCAGGTGTAGAGAGAGCGAAGGGAGACCAGGCTGGCACTTTAGCACAGCGGAAACTGCTGCAGAGGACTTCGCCTAAGCAGCAAAAGGGCCACTGGCCATAGGAAGAGGAGACCCCAAGTCGGACCAGAGCATATTGTCCCTGAGGCCAGAAAGAAAACGATTTACGATTGCCTTTCCCCTGCTGCAATGGAATGAGGGAGTGGCAGTTGTTGCCAGCCAGGACAAAGAGCATTCCGCCATTTCTTGTAAAATCGGAACCTTCTAGACCGGCGAAAATTTTTCGCCAGAGCAAGCGAAATGGAGCGACACTGCAAAAGGCCGGACACAGGGTGGCTGAGAGAGCTGTGGTGTTTTCTTGAGGTCACACAGACACGCGAGCCATGCTGTTCAAAATAACAGTGTGTTGATTGGGATGTGGACTGTGAACATATAAAATATAATAGAAAAGGCCTGTTCAATGCTTCAAGATGTTTAAAGATTGTATGAAAACTTTTTCTTGTCATATGGAGGAAGACTGGTGGCAGAGGACTCGGTACAAGTCGAGCACCACCTCTGTGAGAACGAACTTGTTTAGCAGTGTGAGTTTTTTTTTAGCCGTATTTCATGCATTGTTATTTGCTGCGAGCTTTGAGTGAAGACGCTGTTAATTAAGTGTATGTAACCCAAATCTGTGTCTCTAGTACTTTCTATACTTTCTACTACGATATACTTTGAAGTACCCACAGTGGTGACCACTGTTATTGTGCATTTCCACATCACTTTGACTTTCCTCAATGATTATCGACATTTATTGTGAACAATATTTCCCACAGCCGTTTTTTCCTCATTGTATCACGAATCATACATTGTGTGCTCTATATTCGAGTGTAGTATAGAGTGTAGCTGCAAGTACATTTAGCGCGGCTTTCCATGTCTCCTGGTTGAGTTCCGTTGCCGTCATCCCCCCTCTCACCCCCCCACCCCCCCCCCCCCCCCATCGGCGATGGCAGCCATCTTGGACACTTCAAGGTATAGCGCAATGAATGCCCAGATCGACCAAATGGTGTTCAAACAGGATCCAGGCATCCTGGCCCCACATCAGACTGTGCAGCATACAAACATCTACCACTTACAGCTTGTGTCATTTTTTTTCAGCCCTTAGGCAGTGCTGCCCTGTCCTTTCAGATCGAGCATTCCAGATTATTTTACGATATAACAGCCACAGCTGTTACTTCCATGCCAGTCGTGTCTTACGTGTCATCCGCGTTATTTGCAGCTACCGTGTCTGCTGCAACGTGCTGTGTCCCAATATGACCAAAACGCTGGGCTCCTTACCACTGTCACACACCACACTCCCTCTGTCAATTACAGGATTTTTTGCTCTGATACAGGATCAGGCCGCCACCACGCCCCCCCCCCCCTCCCACAATCCACTTCCCTAACCTACCTCCCCTCAGCAAGGATAGGCATCTACATGGTTCGTCCTGGTGGACTCTATTCTTGACATTAGCAGCATCACCTGTGATGACATACACTTCATATGCCTCATTGGACATTTACACACCAACCTGACCTTATCAGCTGCATCATCCTGACCCTGCCTCCTCCTCCCAGATGTCTCAATGTGAGGCAGGTCATCTTCAAGTGTCTTTCTCATTGGCTGGAGGAGATGCTTCATTGTGTAACTTATGTGAAATAAATCGGCTGCAGGACGCCCTGGCAACTCTGATGTCACCTATGTGCCCTTGTCAATTCTATGTCCTACCAGACACTGCTATATGGACCACTTGGATCATGAGGCTTCCATACGAAATCCAGTTATAGGTCTTATCTTTGTCTACAGAACTACTTAAATGTAGAATTTGGCACGTGAATTGCATGTATCAAGTTGTCCAACACTGCCAGCTCATCACTTCTCCAAGACTGATTGGGCTTCCGACATTGGCAGTCATCCTTTGGATACAGACACCACTCCTCCTTACCCACTCAGAGTAGGTCGCTTGAGATCTGGCGCATTGTACAATGGGTCAGTGTACCCACCTACTGGCAGACCACCCACACTACCTGCACCCCATCCCCCCACCCCTCATTTCTAGTGCAATTCCTAATGCAGCATGGCGGTGGACAATGGAACTTTGAAGCCCTGCTCCCCACTCCGCCTACCTACTGTGTTGATATCACACAAACTTCAGGGACGCCACTCGAAATTGCCGTCCCCCTGTGTAATGGAAAACTCTCTGTGCAGGCCGCAGTAGTGTCACATGCCGCGCTTCTTCTCCAGGGGGCCGCTTTCTAAATCAGTCACCATCCAATGATCACCTCACATTTGCACATTTGGACGCTCGCCACTATATGCTCGACAGTTCAACCAACAGGTACTTTCTGATTGACACTAGCATGGATGCCAGCCATTATCCCACCAGCTCTTGCTCCACTGAACATCCTACCCTCATCCAGTACACTTTGTGCGACTAATAATTCAAACATCAAATTCCATGGCGCAGCTGTGGTACAGCTACAGCACACCCCTCATCTTCAGTTCCCATGTACCTTCCACATGGAGGAAATTGAGAGTCCAGTCCCCGGAATTGGCTTTCTTAAGCACTTTGGCCTCTCGCTAGACACCCAGTTTGCTGTGCTGTTCCATCATACTTCTGGCACCTGCATACCAGGTTCCTTCACTATGCTGGCTACAGCCCCCTTGCCTTGCTGTGACACACTCGCTCATCCATCATCTAAGTGTGTACTTCTGACAGCTCAACTCACCAGCTCTCTTACTGAGCTCTTACTCCATCGTTGAGACATTGGCACCCTTCATATGAGCAACAACACAGTCCATCAGCTAGTCACAGATGCTTCTGACAACCTGACACATGCATGTCATGCAGCTGATGCTCTCCCCAATGCGATATCGCATCTGCAACTCTGGTCAACAATGCATATACTGCTTTTCTGCAGCCTTGACAGGTCAGTGCCTTTTCCTGCATGTGTTGCATGCGACACACCCTCCCTCTCTTCACAACGTTTGGCTATTTCACTATTTTCCATTATAAGACTAGATGCCTGACAGCTAACAAACTGCATCACGCTAAGGCCACTGTGCAGGAACTGTTAGACGCAAGAATAGTCTTTTAGTAACTGATCTTTGCCTATTCAACTGGTCCCTAAAAAAGACAGTAACTACAGGCTGTGCAATGACTACTGGAAACTGAAGGTGTGCAAATAATTGACAACAACCCATTCAACACATTCAAGACTTCACGCAGCAGCTGCACGCCGTGCGTGTTTTTAACATCATAGACTGCCGCAAGGCTTACCATCAAACCCCTATGCATGCTGATGACGTCCGAAAACGGCCATTATTACACCATTCGGCCTATTCGAATATTGTTTCATGCCTTACAGACTGACAAATGCCACCCAAACTTGGCAGCACTTTATTGATTCTCTTGTTTTCTCGCTGCCATTCTGCTATCCATATCTGGACGACAACCTTATCTTTTCCTCTACTGACAACAAACATGAGAAGCACCTATCACAAGTGTTACAAGTCCTCGCGGACAATAGTGTCGAAATTAATGATGATAAAACTCAATTTCGCCACATTACTATCACCTTCCTTAATCAAGAAGTTACCACCGAGGGCATTCGGCCGACTTCCGACCCTGTCGGCTTCATCTGCGACTTACTACTACCTGAAACCTAACGTGATCTTCGCAGGTGTCTAGGTGTGGTAAACTTTTCAGATGCCAACATACCCCATGCCACCTCACTTCAAGCCCTTCTCACTCATGCTTCAACAGGCCGCAGCACTTGAGGATACTGTAGTGTGAATTAGTCTGATGCTATATTACAAGTTTTTAAAAATCTCACAGTCGAGTTCTCCAATGCCGCCAGTGTACATCTTTTGACGTGTGCAAAATGGCTTACTTGCAGCAACAAGACCCTGATGCACATAACTTGTTACAAGACTCGTCTACGTCGTCTACAGTGGAGTCCTGACTCCTACCTGGATCGGCTACTCCAGTGTTGTGTGACACTTCTAGCAACATGCAGCATGCAGCATCCCATAGTTCCTTGTGCCATATGATGCAGTCTTCAGTGTCATTCACGACCTGGTCAACCCTGACATCAAAGCCATCACGTGTCTACTTACTGAGCATTTTGTTTGGCCAAACATCAAAAGTGACTGCCATGCCTGGGTGCACACATGCATTCCCTGTCGACACAGCAAGGTTGGTCAATATGAGGTACCTCCTCTCGGACGGTTTGACATCCCAAACGGACGTTTCCTCCACGTACATCTCGACCTGATTGCATCCATACCTCCCTCAGAAGGTTTCAAATACATTCTTTCTATGATCGAGCAAACTAGCAGGTGGGTGGAGGCTGTCCCCCTCGCTGACATATCAGCTGACTTGGCAGCCTGTGCTTTCATTCACTCCTGACAGACCTGCTTTGGCTGCCTGTCATCTATCACTACACATCAGGGATGGCGATTCACATCGCTCTTTTTCACTAAGTTCTGTAATCTACGAGGTATTGGCACGTTCTGTACCAATGCATACCATCCGCAAAGTAACGGACTTGCATAGCACTGACATCACACTTTGAAAGAGGCTCTCGTGCACCACACCAGTGGGTGGTTGGAAGCATTGCCATGGGTCCTCTTGGGCACGCATTCCATCTTCAAACCTTTGGTCCTTCCCACAGACTATGTCAGGGACTCCAGTCCTCTTCCCCCTCTGCCCTACATACATTAGTCAAGTGCGTCAGCTCACATATCTCACACAGTTGTGTGCCCCCTCCCTACGTGTCTTCATTCACAGCGATCTCGCCACCTGCGACTATGTCATGCTCCTTGACAACTCGGTTTGTGCGGCTTTGCAGCACCCTTATTCAGGCCCCACAAGGCACTACCATGCTCTAACAACACTTCCGTTATTTTCCTCAACCGTAAGCCACAAACTGTATCCTTTCACAGGTTAAAAGCAGCCTGGACAGCTGTAGAGACCAGGACGTACCACCTGCCATCTAGTGAACCTATTCAAGTGACTCATCATTAGGTCAAAGCACACCAAATCTTGCATCCGCTTCTGACACCCTCCCTCCCAGTGCTACTGCAATTCCCCCAGTCTTGTGCTCGGGGCAAGTGATTCTTGTGTGCTCATTCTGACAACTCATCTCTCTTCAGCACCACCAAGTGTCACAACGATCTCTGTCGACGTCTCACTATTCAGCCCCGAAGACCTTTCAAACAAGATCCACAACGATGCCCTCTTCCTTCCCCATACCCCTCACTGCACCTTTGACGACCCCAACACTGTCCACAGTACCTTTCTGAAACATTACCCTTTACCAACTTCTACAGACAAGACCAATATTACTGCCCTCCACTGACTCCATCAGGCAGCTTACCATTACCATCCCTCTTATCTCCACGCCCTCAATGTACACTCGCTACTCCTCCCCTCAAATTCTTTTACTCTATGTAGGTCGTCCCCTCCACGCCCCCACCCCCACCACCCCAACCCTCGATTTTGGCACCGACATTACATGCTTTCCTCATCCCCTTCTCTCTTGCAGAGCAACGGTCTAGCGTCGCCTTCCCCTCATGGCATTCCAAGGATTTAAACAGTACGTAATGTTTCCACATCATTACGTGCGAGCTTTCAATCATAAACATATCAGGATTCAAAATCCGCAACATTCTTCTTATACTTCACTTACAAACATTTTTTTTCCATAATGCTGTTGGCGCTATGTGACTCTGAGTATCACTTTACCTGGCAAGACATTGGCGCTTATGGAAAAGACAGCGACTGGAATTTTCAGGGATATCATTCTAAATGAACTTGAAAATCTTAGGACATACAGAAACAAAAAACCTTTAACAGAAAACCACAACATGGCACTTTCTTACACGATCGTAGGTGGTGTAGTACTTGGGTTGATGGAAAATTTAATGAGACTCTATGGCCTAAATCAAATGTCTTATGAATGATCTATTATTTAACTATGGCTAACTTTAACACATAAATATGTTGAACATACTTTTAGTAGAGCATGGAGAATACTACATTGCCCATTAGATATCAGTGTGGATTGTGCTGACACTTTTTAAAAGCGATTACAGTTCTTCACAGCTACTGTATGTTGGAATGAGAGATGGATTTAAACATGAAGGCATCTTAGAAGGAAATCTCACAGGTATAAATGCTACCCACAGTGGACGACCAACTTCATCAGTGGATAACGTTCAGGTTAAATTTACCAACTATTTTGTTGTTGAAGGTAGAGAAGAAAATTCAGACGTGTGATACAAGCGAAAGTGTACTTTTTAACGAAGACATTTTGTCACCTATAAATTTTTCTTGATTCACTTCCCTCATAGGAAATCAAAACAAATTTTTGCCATGCTCGTCGTCTTAAAATTTTATTTTTACACAATTGAGGCGCCATATTCCAAATAACTGGCCCTTTTTGTACTTTGTCCATTAGTAGCTCAACGTCATTATTCTCGCCTTCGGTTTCACTAATTTTTCGCAACGTCCGTCAAACAAAAGTAACAAAAACATGCACAAAATACGTCTGGTCACGAGGGAAACGCGTTATCATCTGAACAGTGCATGGGTGCTGTCCATCTTTGTAATTGCATGTAAACGCACGTATGAGGTTTGGCAGTAAAGAAACTGGACTGGTTGTTGTGCGCATTTGTGGCTTCGTCTATGACCAACAGAAGAGTGAAGGAATAACCTTGGGACTCTCACTGACAAGTGTACAATATTTCACGCCCTTGTGGTAGTTAGTCTGGCTGTTAGCCTTCTTATAAACAGGTCGTGTGTCTGAGCTCCGTCGGAATTATGCTACACGCTAAAGTGGAACAACAAATTTGTCACAAAACTTGGAAAATCTGACACTGAAATTTACGAGTTGTTGAAGCAAGTTTATGGTGATCAGTGCCTATCTGGTGCCCGAGTTTTAGAGTGGGTTAAGAGGTTTAAGGACGTAGGGTAGATGTCGAAGACGATCCGAAATCGTGCTGTCCTTCCACTTCGAAAACTGAAGAGAATGTGGAGAAGGTCAGTAGAATTGTTCGAGAAGGTCGCCGCCTGAGCGTTCTAGTAGTTTCAAAACTTGCCTGAATCAATACGGAAACCGTTACACAAATTTTCCCGATGACGTTGGCATGTCAAAGGTTTGTGCTAAAGCGGTTCCAAGAGTCCTCACATCCAAACAAAAGCAACATCGAGTGGACTGCTGTACTGCCATTGAAAATGACCCTCATTACTCAGCGAAGTAACTGTGTCTGATGAAACAAGGATATTCCAGTACAATCCAGAGAGTAAGTGACAATCCATGCGTTGGAAGAGCCCTCAATCCTCTGGGAAGAAGAAAGCGCGCATGAGCAAATTAAAATTCAAAGCAATGATGATGCTTTCTTCGATATCCGACGGATTATCTACATTTAATGGGTGCCTGAAGGTCAGACTGACAATCAACCTTATTATGCAACTATTCTGAAGACTCTCCATGAACGTGTGCAATGAAGGAGACCTGATCTGTGGAAGAATCGCTCACGGATTCACCATCAGGACAATGCGCTGGGTGAATAGGTTTTTGGCGAAAAACAATATTCCAGTGGTGCCTGACCAAGCCCCATGCTATTTCTTTTTCTTCCCAAAACTGAAGTCAGCACTTAAAGGCACCAGGTTCTATTCCAAGGATGCAGCGTAGAAAAAGCGACGAGCCTTGTCCACAGCATAACACAAAAAGACTTGCAGCACTGCTTCCAGCAGTGGAAAATTCGCTTGGACTGGTGCAGGGAACGGAGAGAGAACTGCATTGAAGGGGACAACATTTCAGTTCTGTATTACACTAAGCAGATTCAGAAGTACGTAGATTGCAGTAAGTACTGGGAGATGAAGAAGCTTTAAAGGATAGAGTAGCATGGAGAGCTGCATCAAACCAGTCTCTGGACTGAAGACCACAACAACAACAATATGTTTCTTTCAGTAAAGAGTTAGAGCATGAGTCTGGTTCCTTTATTGCCACACCTCAGAAGTCTGCGTCTAGAGACTATATAAGTAAACGTTGCGATAACGCAGGTCAGTGCATGCTCATGTGATCTGTTATCAGTTGAACGTTACATGTTTAAGGGAGCAATTCGAAAACACGCGTCTGATTTCTATTACGTGAGCATAACTTAAGCCGGTACATGCAGAGATCTGGGGGAGAACGCACAACAAACATCAGAAGACCGCCATCAAATGCTAATCGAGATAGCTAGTGCATACCTCCACCATAGTGGAGCATACCCAAAGCTACGAATCGGTAAACGAAGGAAATTATTCAGTTAGATAAACAATTGCTTTTGCCACCTTGGTTATGTCCAACATTATAAATAAAAGTGTGTAAATTTTACCCATGTAACATATGTCTTCGTGTTTGTAGCATAGAAGGTCCCCCTCCTACAGCTGCAGACACAACAGTATTGATGTTCTGTCTAGTGTGAACTCACTGCCATTTGATGATGATGATGCTGCCTTCTGTTCCATGTTGTCGACGTTCTGTATGATCATTTGTTCAGGAAGATGTATACATTGAAACACATCAGGCCATGTACAGAAAACAGTACATATCATGATTTTACCTTATCCATTCTGTCTTGTTTTCCTTCTAGATTTGATATAGCGTCCAAAACTACTCTTCTCTTTCAACAAAGCTGACTGTTTCACAGCCGGAAAAATTTGTTAGTTGAGAAAATTACTGGGTAATTTCACTATTTCCAGAAACCTACTTGCGGAAAAAAAACCAATCTCACATTGTATTTTGTGAGAGGTTCACTCTACAGAAATCTCTACTAGTTTTGGAAAGGTTTCTACACTTCGCATAGTGCGCTGAGTAACAGAGAGCAAAGGAATTACCACTTTGCAGTACACAAATCCTGGACGAGAAACCTCCAGTTGCGGGCTTTCCAATAGAAAATGTGATGAGTGGCCCTCAGCTATGTACCCTCTGACTCAGAGTTGAAATATTGAAAGTTTTGGCTGGTTTCGGTGTCTAGGGGCTGGGATACGTAGTTGTCGCATTACAAGCCAAATACTGCTGAGTCTACAGTATACAATATGAATAGGCCTATACATATGAATTAAATGGTCGAAGGTTCCTATCACTCGGCAATTGCGAATTTTGAATGTGACATAGAAATTTATAAATGAAAGACTGCAATTAAATAAAACCTGCAGGTACTATTTTTAACGACTTAAAATGACGAGTGCAATAGCAGAAGTACCTTTAAGAATGCCGTTTATTACTGCAAAACACTTATTGGTATCGATGGTCGAGCAATTAAATAAAATATAAGTCGAATAACAGGGTAACAAAAGATTCCTCGTTCACATAATTAGATATGAACAACAACATAGCTCACGAGATATTCACTTCTAAACGCATACTACGTCTTCACTGTAGAAGCTACGGAAATCTCACAAGTGCATGAGTCGGCAGTACGAAATATTTCTATCTCCCGCGACCAGGCACAAACTGCCCCACTCTCCAATGTAGTTCGTGAGACCGTCCGTCGCGCCTTCCCGTCCAGCTCTGTCTTGTACAGCACTCCTCCCCCACTTCCATGCAGTCTCCCCATTAATGGGCGCTTTGATTGCGCTCCCGCTATTTCTTCAAGCCAACGCACACTCACAAAATACTGGATATACATTTAAATAACATGAAATTAAATAAATATTCCTATGGCTCGACAATAAGCACGCTCTAACACACATTATTAAATACATAAACAAATCAAATAAACATATATCAAAGGAATAGAAACAAAGCAGACCAGTAGCCTAATGTCTCTGTGCTTTCTAAAACACAGTAAATATTTGACCAATTTCTTCATGAATAGTATATATCGGATATAAACAAAGACATAGACGAATAAATATATTTATAAGCATGCTGGTACTGATTTTTCGTGTGACTGTGGTTTACTTATGGCTTGATGCGATTAATAGTAATCGGCCACTTTGACCTCCAATAACTCATGTACTATTCAAGTTACATGCCTGTAATTCATATCAATTTAGGTTTACACTAATAGCTTTCCAAAGACACATCGATCGACAAAATCGGCTGAACCGTTTAGAATTTGGAAATTCGTTGCAGGGTGTTACTTGTATAATTTAGTCAGATACTAAACTTTAAACTAATAAAGATATTGAAAATCTGATTACACCATCAGAATCGTCATTCAAATAATGGAAATGTACACGTTTCTTTTTAAGATATCATGATTCCTCTGGCTATTAACAATTTCTACATGAGCTGTGAAATGTCTGCTCTTATGGTTTCACAAAGTCCACCATCTTTGGCACTCCCGGCATATACATATCCTTCATCGACACAAAGCACAGTCCTCGACACTGTATCAACATGTAATTTCCAGGCACGCGGTCGGCCTGGACCACGCCCTGGGGCTGCTCCTATTTCTCTGGCCGATGCTCGGCACCACGTGGCCTGCCGCGCTGCCACGCCAACTCCGAACTTAGAACACTTTCAGGACGCCACAACTCACCCGTTACCTCACAGACGCGTGACATAACAACAAAGTGAGCGTGAATAGAAGTTAAGGTAGACATAAGAACTTATAATCTGTTAATGTGACATGAGTGATCTGGGCAAGAATTGCTTGCCAAAGAACTGCAACACTGCCAGCTACAAGAGTCTATGCTGTCTGGTGGCATGGGCAGGTGAAGACATAAAGAAGGTATGTATGTGGAACAAAGGCAAATGGGGAAGCATTCTAGCGACGAACCGAACCGAAAATGGAGAAATCCACTGACATAACTGACTTTGACAAAGGGTATATTGTTATGTCACAACACCTTGGAACGTTTATGGCAGAAAGCGCGAATATTGTCGACTGTTCGTTTAATACTGTCGTGATACGAGGGCTATCCACAAAGTACATTACGTTTTGGAATAAAAAATAAATGAAGTATTGGAATTTTTTTTATTATATACAGATGAAAGCCACACTTAAATACTACTTTTCTACATAGTTGTCATTTAAATTAGGGCACTTATCGTAGCGATGGACGAGCTTGTAAATTCCTTCGTCGTAAAATTCGACCGCCTCTGCCTTCAACCACCTGGTTACCTCTTCTTTTGGGACAGAAAAGGTGTGATTTTTGTGGATTTCCTAGAAAGAGGCACTACAATAAACTCTCAAAGGTATTGCCAAACTCTGCACAACCTCAGAAGAGCAATACAAAACAAGCGCAGGGGAAAGTTGGGCTCAAAGATCTTGCTGATTCACGACAACGCCCGGGCCCACACAGCAAATGCCACTCGTGAAGTTCTCGAATCTTTTAAGTGGGAGTTGTTCCCCCATCCGCCGTACAGTCCCGACCTGGCACCGAGCGACTTCCACTTATTCCCAGCAATGAAGAAGTGGTTGGCTATGCAGCGTTCTGATGACGATGCACAGCTTCAAGAAGAGGTAACCACGTGGTTGAAGGCGCAGGCGGCCGAATTTTACGACGAAGGAATTTACAAGCTCGTCCATAGCTACGATAAGTGCCTTAATTTAAATGGCAACTTTGTAGAAAAGTAGTATTTAAGTGTGGCTTTCATCTGTATATAATAAAAAAAATTCCAATGCTTTATTTATTTTTAATTCCAAAACGTAATGTACTTTGTGGAACCTCTTGAGCACCCTCCTTACAGTCCAGACCTTGCACTTCGAAACTGCACTGTTCCTACATGTGAAAATGAAGCTGAAAGGAGTGCAGTTTTCAAGTGATGAGGACCTCCTGAGGGCTTGGGACAACGAGTGTGCCTTACTCTCTACTGTAGTGGCAGCACCATTTAGGATAGGGAAAGTTAGTTTTGTGCACAAGTTACAGCCAGGCGCGGGCCGGATTGCAGTGAGTTACGCATACCAACAGTTGCGAAGTAGAATAGAGGCCACAGGGCCATCAAATTGCTGAAAGAGTATATGTAGCTGTTTTGCATGTCGCAAGCTGCAGGCAAAAGGGGCCCACTGGCCAACCCAGTGTGTTATGAGTATGTGACGCAAAGCGGCGTGCTTGGTAAAACAGAGGCATACAGCCAAATATAAATAGGTGCCGCTTTTCTAACGAGATTCATTCAAGTGTGGCAGCTCTCCTGGATGGCGGGACGTGTCACACCACCAGCTACACACAGCCACAGATGGGGCACCAGCGTTGCAGTCCATGGTGGGTCTTTGGTTCGACCCCTTGAGGCCGAAGCAGGATTTGGAGGCAGCCGGCCAGCAGTGGGCCATTCTTTGGCTCACTACTGCGGGCAGTCGTTCTGGCTTCCAACACACACCGGAGGCATCCCGAGGTGAGGACGCCGGATCACAGGCGGTTGTTGTCCCTGTGATCTCAGCCATGCCGGCAAGAATAAGCAGCAGCTGGCTGCCTGCGGCTCACACCGCGCAGCGCTGAGTCGGCAGGGACGCAGACTGCCAAGTGTCGGTGCATCCTGACCTGGTCACAATTCTGCAGCTATCCAAGGCTGGCACGACACAGCAATGAGTTGCACGGGCCGCTGGGGTACTTCCTCACCATTGCAGGGCCCCGTGATGCAAATCAAGAGGAACAAGGGCATGGCAGTTGGAAACAATAAATCACTTGGAAAGTTCTCGCTGAATTTTAATACGGTGCCTTCTACCTCTTCCAGCTTCATTTGGTCATCCGGATACATTTGATGGCAGAAGTTGCCACTACACTACAGAACCTCGGGAGAACTGGTTTAGGGAATGGTGTGTGTAGTTTTGGACACACAAAAGATAGCTACAGTTAAGTGGTACAGTGAGCAGTGCCTACCCAAGGTCATCCAATCTTTGAAGAAGCTGCGACCAAAGTCGAGAATGTACACTAGGTTGCTCCATCTTGAAAACACTCCAGTTCACTTCTCCAAAGCATGCCCCAAATATTTGTGGGGTACAGGACTGAAACTTCTTGAGCACCCTCCTTACAGTCCAGACCTTGCACTTCGTAACTGCATTGGTTCCACATGCGAAAATGAAGCTGAAAGGAGTGCAGTTTTCAAGTGATGAGGACTTCCTGAGGGCTTGGGACAACGAGTGTGCCTTACTCCCTACAGAAGGTTGGGAAAAATGCCTTAGAGATTGGTTTCGGAGGATGGAGAGCTATATTCAACGTGGTGGAAATTGCTTCGAAAAAATTAAATAAGTAAAGCTGTATTGCAAAACTTTCCTAGTACCTTTTGTAAAATCATGGTGGCAGCACACAACTACTTGCGCGCTGTCGCACCCCGAGTCACTCGTAAATAAAATGGGTTCACACGTGACACGATACAATAATGTCTCAGATGTACCTAAATTAAGTTCATAGCTTTGTTAAGTTTCTACAAGGTCCAACAGAATGCAAACTCATCACCGACGACATGTTTCGTTACACAGAAGGAACAGTTTTATTCCTCTTACAGTGTTCTATTTTTTATCTCGGAATACTGTTACGTTTTCACGCTAAAATGAGTATCAGATGCATCTATAAGCCTTAAGAATATTCATATATTATTTTCATTCCAAATACGACAGTGGTTCCGTTTTTTTCCAAAGGATGAATTCAAAAAATACTTAAGAGACTTCTTGTAATTTTTTTTTATTTATGCTTCGAAGCAGATGGCAAGAATTTTCTTTAGAGGAGGACTCCTCATATTCTAGACTAGAAACAAGAGATATTAATTTTTCGATTTTTTTACAAACAGTTGAGATTATGAAACTTCCTGGCAGATTAAAACTGTGTGCCCGACCGAGACTCGAACTCCGGACCTTTGCCTTTCGCGTGCAAGTGCTCTACCATCTGAGCTACCGAAGCACGACTCAGGCCCGGTCCTCACAGCTTTACTTCTGCCAGTATCTCGTCTCCTACCTTCCAAACTTTACAGAAGCTCTCCTGCGAACCTTGCAGAACTAGCACTCCTCAAAGAAAGCATACTGCGGAGACATGGCTTAGCAACAGCCTGGGGGATGTTTCCAGAATGAGATTTTCACTCTGCAGCAGAGTGTGCACTGATATGAAACTTTCTGGCAGATTAAAACTGTGTGCCCGACCGAGACTCGAACTCGGGACCTTTGCCTTTCGTGGGCAAGTGCTCTAGATGAAATTATCACTAACTGCCAATGCTGTAGGACTGAGAAATGACCTGAATGACCATGAGTTGCCTATGGTCGTGACGGCCGCTTTAGTGACGGTACGAAATGTTAGGTTATTGCCTTAGATGGAAGGCTAAGAGTTCAACATCTCTTCGATATGATTTTTTTTTAGAGTCGTTACCTTAGTGTTTGGAATGATATACAGCGTAGTTTAGATAATAATAACAAAAGAAAAAGAGTATTACGAATTATTCGCATTGTTAGCGAGCGTGTTTAATCACATACCTCATGAAGCTGGCTGCCCAAATCCGAAGTTCTGACCCCAGAATGTTCAATGAAACATTTATCAATCTATCTTATTTTCGTATATGCTTTACTGTTGTAGCTGCAATGTTTTTTCAATACGCGACCAAATAATTTTATAGAATGCTTAAGTCCTGCATGAGTTTTCTGTATTGCTTAGGTTATGGATTGCCATGAAATCGACGGCATATCAGTACTTTCCCGAACGATGTGAAGATATCCTATTATAAACAACGCTGCATTCAAACATAGCGGTTTTCATGACGCATGCTGCAGCTGGAACAGCTGATTTTCCAGATTCTGTTTTGTTCGAATCAGTAAACGGTGCTCACGATAGATGTCAGGCGCGAGTCACGTGAATTAAATAGTGGATATCGTTGCAAAGCTGAAGCGGGGGCGTGCTAAATTTCGGCTGCTAAATCTTGTTTGGCTGTCATTGATCGGTAAAATAAAAAAAACTTCAATTTTTAATGTGTATGAGAATAATTAACTGTATTGGATATCATGTAACAAAGATTTTGTCACTTTGATAGCTCGTTTGTAGAAGTGGGAGTAACCACTGCCCAAAAGTGAGCTACCAAAACTGGGACACACATATTTAAAATGAATGAATGTTCCGCGAGATCATATTAGCAGTGGAGTGATAGCATTTCTTAGTTACAATTTTGACTGGTTTTCTCTGTTTCAGGTATTTAGGACATAGCGAAACATGACGGAATACTGGCTAATATCTGCTCCTGGAGACAAAACTTGCCAGCAGACATGGGAAACGTTGAATAATCTGACCAGTAAACAGAACAATGTATCTGTAAACTACAAATTCCATATTCCAGACCTGAAGGTGATGTTTGTTATTCATATGTAAATCTACCTGTTGTAATAGATTTGTCATCAACTTAAGAAAGTGGCGAATTTGTTCCCTTTCCTTTTTATCAGTTGACTTTCTGGATTGATTTAGAAGCTTTTCTTTCTTGAGAGTAGTTTTACCTATTAGAATACACTGATTTTGAACTGGATCATGCAATAGTGATTGTTTTGGCTTATTTATGTCTATGTGACTTGTGAGATGATAACGAATCTCAAATATCTTGGCAGCTTCAATAACAGTTATGGCTGGATTGCTCAGTCATTAAGAACATTTGCTGCAAAAGATAAGGTCCAGGGGTGAGTCCCAGTGTGGAAAATAATTTTAATCTGACAGTAAGTTTCGCAAGACACACACATTTACGACAGCAGAATGAAGGAAACATTTTGGAAATAGTCAATATCCTATTAACTGTCAGAAACATGACTGACTTAACACTAAATCCTCATTGGAGCTAACATGCCATCAACCCACACTGGTTTACATATTACCTGTATCATCACTTTGTTGGTTTCCAGTGGTGGTCGTAACTGTAATTTACCATTAATTAACACCTAGTCTAAGCTATTTCAATATCATTCTTGATAGAAGAGTTTATATTCTCAATAAAAACTAAAGTTGTAACTATTGATTTACAATGGCCAGAGTTTAGAATGTCATTGTTCAACCAAGTTACTAATATGATACTTTCCATCATCTTTGTTACATCAGGATCCTGATGTATTTGTTTTAGGTTTCATTGAGCATTGTAATTCTGACGTTCTGTGATGGTGTTGATGTATCATTGTGACCCTGATCACGTGTTACAGTCTTCACCACTTGACATTCACAGCAACTTGCTACACATGTATTTCAACCAAACTGTGCTAACTCAGTTTTACCACAAACTTGGATACTTCTCGTAATAAAATTACATATTGTGTATTATACCAAATGGAAAATTTTCAAGAGTATACTGAAGCAGTGTGAAAATACCACACAGTGACCCAGTAATCAATTTGGACTGTGCTAGGTACTGACCACAAACCCAAATTGAAAATGTCTGACTCTCTGGGAGTCTTTCTTTGTTCATGTCACATTACTCAAGAAAAGCAAAGTAACATTGGAACACAAAGAAATGTGTAATTATTATGATTCTATAACAAAGATTGCCCATCGCGATGATGACGCACGATTCTAAATATGTTGAAGACTAGCTACTGCATGAAGTACATCTCATTTTTTTTGCATGTTTTTTACTTGGTTATTGGCAACTTTTGTTGTTTCAATTTGCAGGTTGGGACATTGGATCAGCTGGTTGGTTTATCTGATGATTTAGGAAAACTAGACAGTTATGTTGAACAAGTGACCAGGAAAGTAGCAGCCTATCTTGGTGAAGTACTGGAAGACCAAAGAGACAAACTCCATGAAAACCTTCTGGCAAATAATAGTGAGTTTGTTACCTTTATTAGGCCCAGCTACATGATTCACTTTCATAACATTACTGGTAGACCTAAAGTGTGCCACTGTTGGGACTAGTGTAGCAGGGGATAAAACCCGTCGGCTTTGGACAATGACGTCACTAGTCGCCAATCGAGAAGCGATTCTTCTTATTGTTGTAGCCCCCTTCAGTAGCTGATAAGTGTTTTTTTGGCTTTTTAAAAAAAAATCTCACGAGATAGAATAAACAGATCCACTTTATTAAGCAATCAGTAAAAAAACGAAACTGAAACATAACAGCAAAAGCGAAAATGCTAAACTGCTCTCTGGCGACTTGTGACGTCATTGTCCAAAGCCGACGGCTTGTATCCCCTGCTACACTAGACCCCCACTGTTGAATAACTGAGCTACATTCTGCTTGTTGCTTCTGTTTGTGCATTTGTGATTATTTTATTCACTGTCTGATAGAAACTGCATTTTCTTTTCTTGTTTTGGAAAATTTACAAGTTTTGGTACTGCAAGTTTGCAAAGCCAGTGGTGCCTTCTTTTGGCAGAAGGGTGGAAGGGTAAGGAAGAGTTGTGAAGGAAAAGGACTGGAAAGGTTTAGGAAAAGTGTTAGAGTTCAGGAAAGTGACACAGAAGCCTGTATCAGGAGAAACCAGTCGGGATGAGAAACCCGGAACCCTTCTGCCAGAAGGACCCACCGGCTCCGAAAGCGTGCATACCTAAAACCTTTTCTTTTTTTTCCCCATAAATGCGCATGTTCTCCAGCTTCTGCTTGGTGAGTAGATTTTTTAAAATCTGTCCAATTACTTTTCATTGTCAAAAGTTGCTTATTTTTGTTGTTATAGTTATTAAATCGTAATTTAGGCAGTGCCAGAATCAAAAGAGAATGTCCATTTGTGTGCACCAGCTGAAAACTGTTTTGGTCAGGTAGTATCAGACAATCTACCGTGTAATAGCAGCAGAGAAATTGATTGACATGTCATCTTGGCAGTGTTGATGTTGCAAACTTTATGGGTGAGCAATGATGCTTACAATCCAGCACATACTATCTTATATTAGAGCACTGGACTTGATGAATGGCACATTGTATCACCCAAAAAGTAAGAGAAATGTAGATGGTTCCCTCATCAGTCCCATGTTCCGTAAGATTAGAGGCGTTGTCTTGCAGCTGGAAGGTATGCTCCATTTCATGGACCTGGCAGAGGACCTGATTCAGTTTCTCAAAGCAACAGTATCAGTTTTTCACCTAGATGTTCAGGATAGTATTTGTTTGCAATGGCCTTAGCAAGACATTCAAATTTTGGGAAAGATTTTTGTTACTGAAGTGTGTTGTCTTTTCGCTGTGAAGCCATTGCACATGTTTGCTGGCTTTAGTGAAGACATAGGTTTTGTTTGGAGTCATCAGAGATGAGGGACGCCATCCAGAAAGATTAATTTTTCAGTCAGAAAATTACCGTGTGAAATAGATTGAACAGACCCTGCTGCCACTCATGGAAAATGATATACTGAAAATGTTTTTTGCAACAGAAGCAACATATGTTATAACTGGATAGATAAAAAAAATCTATTCCCTAGCGGCAGCTGGAGAAGCCATTCAGAGCCATTGGTTCCTTATTCTGGCAGAATAGTTGAAGGTAAAGGAAGAGTGATGAAGGAAAAGGACTGGTGAGCTTTAGGAAATGGGGAGAGTTATGGAAAAGTTGGAAATACGGAAGCGTCCGATCCCACCCGTCCGCTTTGACCCATGACGTCACAAATATGGCGGAAACGAATATAAACAACAATTCCACTATGGCGGATATAAAATCATTGCATATGTATCATAAAGACGAAAATACATCGAAAAACACACACACACGCACGTTTCACAAAAAGCCTAATGACTCTAACGGGACAAGCGTGGGAAATTGGGGATTTTTGGGTGGGAAGAAACTAAATATAAACAAATTTAGCCACCCACCCCCATACAAAACGACGAAAAAAATCGACATCACAAAACTCACCAAATACCACAAAACACAATATTATCTGGAATCGGACACTTCCCTTGACCTATATAGATCTACAGCAGCTCCCGATCCCATAAATTGGGATCGAACACTTCCCTTGACCTAAATAGTTCAACAGCAGCTGCCGATCCCATCTCCCAATACAAAAATCAAAATGCACCACCAAACATTACGAACAAACACTTCCCTTGACGTACACAGATCTACAGCAGCTCCCGATCCCATAAATTGGGATCGAACACTTCCCTTGACCTATATAGCTCAACAGCAACTCCCGATCCCATCTCCCAATACAAAAATCAAAATGCACCGCCAAACATTACGAACAAACACTTCCCTTGACCTACACAGATCTACAGCAGCTCCCGATCCCATAAATTAGGATCGACAACTACCCTTGACCTATGTAACTCAAAAACATCTCCCAATAACAATACCAACCTTCACAGCCACAAATTTCAATGAAACACTTCCCTGTACCCCAATACACAACACGTACGCCAAAAACAAAAAAATGAGAACTTACCACAAGAAAGTTCCAGCCCCACAAACTAGATTGGCCACCACAATCTCTCTCTCTCTCTCTCTCTCTCTCTCTCTCTCTCTCTCTCTCTCTCTCTCTCTCTCACACACACACACACACACACACACACACACACACACACACACACACACACACACACACACACAACCAACGAAAAAATGCTAAACCAAAAGAAAAACCCAACCCACCCACACCTCAACTCCCCCAACCCCCCCCCCCCCGACCCCAAAATAAAAAACACACAAACAAAAACCAAATGCAACATAAAAAAATCTCAATCACATACTACAACTCAACAAAAACTTCAACAAAATAGATCCTCCACAACTAAAACAAAAAACAAACTCACTCCCTCTCTCCCCCCCCCCCCTTAACAAATACTATACAACAAAATAAACCACCCACCCCCCCCTGAGCCACAGCCATCCACCCACCTACCCAGACCACCCTAACTAACAACTTTCGGCCTATACATTTTACCCACAGCCCTTAAGAAAACCCGAACAATACAATAGCCCTCTGGGACACTCTTCCGCCAACAGTACTCATCTAAATGAGACTGAAGGTTGGAAGAGCGCCTCTTCCCCCTCCCAAGAACTGACTTAACCGCCCCCCACATCCCCTCTATTGTATTAATACAAGCCCCGGTCTCACAATTCTTATACATGGTTCACTACTAAATGATTAAATCCCCTCTCACCCAACCCCCTATAAGAAGAAAAAGCATCACAAGCTATTGTGGACCCTGGCTCTATATATTCCTCAATTAACCCCACTAATTCAGCCTTGGACCTCCTTTCCACAACCCTAAAAACACATTCTGAACCCCCCCCCCCCCCCCCGGAACAACAGCCCCCCACACACAAAGACCAGCCACAGACTTCCCCCTCCCATACTTCCTTTTCCCAAACTGTGACTCGTCCACCTCCACAACAACCCCATGCCCCCCCAACTTACTCCTGTACTTAATAAATTCCGAACACACTTCACGACAAAAGGAATACCAATCTAAAACGCTCCTCTCACTCACGCCAGTCTCATGCGCGCAAAAACTCTGTGGGGATCGATAACAAAAATAATATGTAACAAGCACAATCTCGCGCATGCCCAACCTAGACTTCTCGAACCAGGTATCGCGGCGTATGGAACGCCATAAATCGTCTTTGCGACAGTGCCACATATAACTGTCCCTGGTCCGAGAGGCCGGAACTTTAACCAATTTCATTGGTTCACGGCACACACCGCACTTCACCACCTCGGCAATTGAGCCGAAAAGCTGTAAGAACTTAATCAGCTCTAAAGCTGTGTCCCCCATGATAGCCCTCAACCGAGAACTATTGATCTTTTCTTTCATATCCATTCCTGAACAAAAAACCACAACCGATTAAACTTAATAACAAAACCACCCGACGTACAGCAATCATCACTACATTAACCTTCGCACAAAACCGTTAACTCACTGATACAAATTCCGCTTCAAAAATACGCAAGCAGCACTCGCCAAGAGCAACATCAAACTGAGCCCAATACACCAAACAAATGAAAACCCTGAACATACCACCAGAGGGCACAGCAAACCACAACACGACGACATCTACAAACACGCCACACTCACAAACCAAACTCCGCGCCGTAATGACGTCACACACCACACACCCTTACGTCACGGGTCAAAGCCGACGCGTGAGATCGGACGCTTCTGTCGACCCGAAAAGTTGCCCAGAACCCCAGATCAGGGCAGACTTACTAGACGGGATGAGAAGGAAAGACTCACATGTGCAGTTAAGTGGGTCTTACTTTGAAATTAACCACCAGTAACTGAATATACACTCCTGGAAATTGAAATAAGAACACCGTGAATTCATTGTCCCAGGAAGGGGAAACTTTATTGACACATTCCTGGGGTCAGATACATCACATGTTCACACTGACAGAACCACAGGCACATAGACACAGGCAACAGAGCATGCACATTGTCGGTACTAGTACAGTGTATATCCACCTTTCGCAGCAATGCAGGCTGCTATTCTCTCATGGAGACGATCACAGAGATGCTGGATGTAGTCCTGTGGAACGGCTTGCCATGCCATTTCCACCTGGCGCCTCAGTTGGACCAGCGTTCGTGCTGGACGTGCAGACCGCGTGAGACGACGCTTCATCCAGTCCCAAACATGCTCAATGGGGGACAGATCCAGAGATCTTGCTGGCCAGGGTAGTTGACTCACACCTTCTAGAGCACGTTGGGAGGCACGGGATACATGCGGACGTGCATTGTCCTGTTGGAACAGCAAGTTCCGTTGCCGGTCTAGGAATGGTAGAACGATGGGTTCGATGACGGTTTGGATGTACCGTGCACTATTCAGTGTCCCCTCGACGATCACCAGTGGTGTATGGCCAGTGTAGGAGATCGCTCCCCACACCATGATGCTGGGTGTTGGCCCTGTGTGCCTCGGTCGTATGCAGTCCTGATTGTGGCGCTCACCTGCACGGCGCCAAACACGCATACGACCATCATTGGCACCAAGGCTGAAGCGACTCTCATCGCTGAAGACGACACGTCTCCATTCATCCCTCCATTCACGCCTGTCGCGACACCACTGGAGGCAGGCTGCACGATGTTGGGGCGTGAGCGGAAGACGGCCTAACGGTGTGCGGGACCGTAGCCCAGCTTCATGGAGACGGTTGCGAATGGTCCTCGCCGATACCCCAGGAGCAACAGTGTCCCTAATTTGCTGGGAAGTGGCGGTGCGGTCCCCTACGGCACTGCGTAGGATCCTACGGTCTTGGCGTGCATCCGTGCGTCGCTGCGGTCCGGTCCCAGGTCGACGGGCACGTGCACCTTCCGCCGACCACTGGCGACAACATCGATGTACTGTGAAGACCTCACGCCCCACGTGTTGAGCAATTCGGCGGTACGCCCACCCGGCCTCCTGCATGCCCACTATATGCCCTCGCTCAAAGTCCCTCAACTGCACATACGGTTCACGTCCACGCTGTCGCGGCATGCTACCAGTGTTAAAGACTACGATGGAGCTCCGTAATCCACGGCAAACTGGCTGACACTGACGACGGCGGTGCACAAATGCTGCGCAGCTAGCGCCATTCGACGGCCAACACCGCGGTTCCTGGTGTGTCCGCTGTGCCGTGCATGTGATCATTGCTTGTACAGCCCTCTCGCAGTGTCCGGAGCAAGTATGGTGGGTCTGACACACCGGTGTCAATGTGTTCTTTTTTCCATTTCCAGGAGTGTATTTGTTAAGTGTAAAAAAAAAGGAAGGTTGTCATATCTGTTACAGGACATTTTTCAGTGGAGTGCAATAACAGCCAACTCATATTCAGTGCCAAAATTGAGTGTTTGTGAATTTGCAATATGTAGCACAACACAAGGTTATGATTAGGTTGGGGCTCGGCAAGTGTGAATAAATTCCTGTGATCTAAGCCAGTCCCAAAACCATGATCTGAATTTTTAATTTAAAATTAAAGATATTTATTGCCACACTTGTTGCCCATTTGTAACTCTTTTCTCAATGAAACCAATTAAAAACTGCTCACATGTGCACTCAGCCAAACACACATGGTATTCTATTGCTGAATTTGTTTTTAACATGCCAGTGTTGTTTACCATTTTTATCTTGATTGGATAGGTCATATCTTAACATTGGCGATTGGGTCATAAGTGCACTCAACTTTGTAGCTGCAGAAGAGTAAGTCAATATGCAGTTGGGTTACTTGCTAAGTCAGAGCATTGCACTTGAACCATTTCCTCTTTATATAGTCCGGAAGTCTCTAACACAAATGACTGTGTTAATCACTTGTCATGGAAAACAGAGGTAATGTAGATGGTGAAACACAACCACTGGATGTTTTAAGCATCAGAGGTGGTCACCTGGACAAATGAAGAATTACGAGTCAGTAGGTTGCGGCCGAACCGCCGAATCTTTCCATCAGTAAATGGGGTATGTTCTCAACTGACTCGGTTGTTTTAACCCCCTCCACTGACGGAATGACCCGCTTCCTACTTCCGTATGTATAAAGCCAATACGGACTTGTAGCTGTCACGCCTTTGCGCTTACTGCTACGTATTTTAACCGTAAATAGCTCAGTCCTAATGGTAAGAGGTAGTAGTGAATTCACGTTATTAATCTTTGAATACAGCACAGCTGCCACAAGCTCAGCTCACTTTCACTCCACTCCTACCCTCGCCATTGCACCACATTAACTAGGTGCTACATGGACCTTGCTAAATTCACTTGCGTATACATTTTTGACCGTTACTCGCCAGTATTTCCCTAATGATTAGTACACTCCTAACCGGACTATTTCCCAAAGAGCTGTGATGATTGAACGGGTTCGATCCACGGCCTACAGTGCCCTACAGTTCACACGGTAACACTGCCTACCTGATCCACTTAACTTGGTAGTGAACTTATGTATCCTATCACCACTGCTAGCAGCAGTGGATAATTCTATCAGCACGACGAGAGCAGCAGACTTACCGTCGAATCCTCCTGAAAATACTTATAACTACGGTCGCCAGCTCTGAAGGAGCAAAAGAATGAATCAATTTTTTGGCTCGTTTCAAAGTGAAACGGCTTGAGTTGAATTTTAAACTTAATTCTGAATATTACTATTTCTGATCATTCTAGGTGATTCTACAAAGCAAATACTCTCTCAATTTCTGTTAGTTGGCTAGGTAATTACTACCAGGACAATTTATGCAATTTAGGTTAACAAAATCCTATCCTTCAACTTATTTAATGATTTTGGATATTACTCTTTGGACAATTGATATAGAATTAGTTAAGTGACTTTACTTGAAAGGTTACGCAGAAAAATTTAAGTAACTATAAATAGGCGACTCATTCTGGTGTGACCATTGCTCTTTTCAACATTCTTATACGCTAAAGTATTCTACAACCAAAAGAATTGTAAATGAAAGAGGCGATGGTGGCCTCAGTCTGATTTCACTATGTTTGAGGTTACTACACTTTACAATGAACAACATGCGTCGTAATTTTACTCATTACTATATTCTGTCCTCTGCACTTGCATAAAAGAAAACTGGTATTCTCCTTTTACATGTATACAAAGTTTGACTTAACAATTGCAAGCAGTCTTGCCTTGGGTAGACGTGTCGGTGCTGGTGGTGAGATGCATGTGGCTAACGCAGCTCTTCACGCCTCATGCCCTTAGTGGCGGCTGGAACTACGAGCTGTAGCACTCGTATAAGCTACTGCACGTCCGCCATAAAATCTGGGCGCAGGAACTCTTACAATCAGCCCCAGTGGCATAGCGACGGCTTCGACAACCATTCGTCGCGTTCTACTCCACAAACGGCGACGATATTCGCCTCTTCGCTGTTGCACAATCACTTTTGCGTGAGCACAGTTACGCACGTCCGATCACGTCAACACTCCCCAGGCCATTTCATTGTTCAGTCCCTGTGTCTCCAGCTACCCCTAACTACGCTCGTATCACCAAGAGTGGGGGGCGTTCCCCTACCACCTTTTTACCGAAATCATTTAGTATTTAAGAATATTTATATTTATTACCCTGGAGTTCATACCAGTCATAATGATTTACTACTAGCGCTTTACAACATTAAATTATACAGTAATAATTTATAATTACCAAGAAAAAGAATACATTTGACTCCGAGAGCTTAGTGCATTGTCTGACAGGTAGCGCTAATTCCCAGTTTCGCCAATAGGTGGCATCAGGGTGCACTCCCTGGCAGTCTCACACCAGCGTGCCCGTTTCCGACGCGCGGGCTCCAAATTACTGTCAGCCCACCATCATTTCAGTTCCGTTACAAGGTGTTGGTGCAATTGCATTGAAAATACATTTGATGGAATACTCTTGTGATTACTGTACCTTTCAGACTGATAATGCTCTCTTATCCTGAATGTTTGTAAGCAGATGTAACAGTCACAAACTAATGAAAGCAAACTGTATAGGGAGCTGCAGGAAGGTTGTGTGTACCCATTGATATGCCTACAGCAATACCCTGGAGATGGTACTTGTAGCTGCACACTGCAGTAATCCATCAGTTTCAGATTGCATCTCTGATTTAGCAAATGTACAATGTTTACAAATCTTTAACATAGTGCAGCACTTCAGCAACCGAGAATTGTTCAGAAATTAAGAAATTCAGCCTTGAGTTGCAAGGTAAAACTTTATTAGTTTACCTAGGTTTTGATGCCAATAATGGTATCTTCTTCAGAACCTATAAATTGACCGATTTGGACATATGTTACACATTGAAATACATCATCAATCTAATGATCTCATAATAAAGAAAATCATGGTACTTACAAAAATTAAATTATTTTGAGGGCCAAACGTTGGCTGTGTCACAGAATAAAATTAAAACTGAATAATTGTTGATGGTGTTAGGACAGCGACCAGCCACGAATTTGTGGCTGGTTGCTGTCCTAACACCATCAACATTTGTCTTCAGACAACAGCCACGGTCTCCGTCATGTCATCATATGACAAAATTGCACAAAACAGAATAAAGACGCATAGTCATAAGATTATGTCTGTCAAAACTAAAAAAATTAAGACGAAAGTAGACGGAGCTATGCCGGCCAGGAATAAGAGTCACACGTAAGCAACAAGGAAACTAGGCGTCGCAAGCAGTTCCGCGGCAAGGCTTGGCCAGCAGCCAACCACATGTGCAAGCACTAGAGAGAAGCTGTCTCAAAATTACTTCGAGCAAATGTAAATTGCTAACAAATTGCGACAGGAAGCAGTCCTACAAATGGACAAACATACCTATTGGTACAATACATTAAACAATTTACCTTAGAACTAGCTACAAAATCAGGGAATGAAAATTTACATTCAAATATTATAATAAGAGGGCGAAGCCCCATTGCAGTAACTAATAAATTAGTGTGGGAAACACAAGCATGCAAAGCATATAACATCTAGTCTATATGGCCCATGCTCCCAAGCCTCTAAAAGATGCAGAACTTTTGCATAATCAATTGAAAGGACGTAAATTAGACACCCTTGAAGAATTGCAAATTTTTAAACATCTTTTTATTATTGATAGAGAAAATTTACTTAATGATCAGATGCAACTAAAAAATAGAAATTATTTCGAAGGAATTCAACCTGTACTTCAGTGGAGTTGACCCACAGTCTGCTTCGAATGACCGATGCAGTTTCCTGTCTGCTTTGCCCCTTTATTGTAGTGTGATTGAACACTGTGTCTCCATGTGTTTTGTATTATACTGGTAATGACACCTAGTTGCTAAGATGTTTCTTAATTTGCCTGTTTTATGTTCAAGATATTTTATGCTTCGCATGCTTGTGTTTCCCATACTACTTTATTAGTTACTGTAGTGGGGCTTCGCCCTCTTATTATAATATTTGAATATAAATTTGTATGCACTGACTTTGTAGCTAGTTCTCAGGTAGATTGTTTTAATGTACCCTACCAATAGGTAGGTTTGTCCATTTGTAGGACTGCTTCCCATCACAATTTGTTTACAATTTACGTTTGCTCTAAGTAATTTTGAGACAGCTTGTCTCTAGCACTTGAGCATGCGCTTGGCCGCTAGCCAAGCCGCGCTGTGGATCTGCTCACGATGTCTAGTTTCCTTGTTTACGTGTGACTCTTACTCCTGCCCGGCATAGCTCCGTCTACATTTGTCTTAATGTTTTTAGTTTTGACAGACATAATCTTATGACTATGCATTTTTATTCTGTTGTAATTTTATTCTGCGACATGGCCAATATTTGGCCCACAAAGTAATTTAATTTTTGTAAGAACCACGATTTTATTTATTGTGAAATCATTAGATTTATAGTGTAATTCGATGTGTAACATAGGTCCGTATGGGTCAATTTACAGGTTCTGAAGGAGACACCATTATTGGCATCGAAATCTAGGTAAACTAATAAAATTTTACCTTGCAACTGAAGGCTGAATTTCTTAATTTTCTGAAATACAAGGCATGTGGAATACTTTGGGATTCTTTATTGCCCCCCCCCCCCCTCCTCTCAACCTCCCCCCCCCACCCCCCACCCCACACCCCCAGGGTTGTCTGATCTGGCACTTGTTGTGGAGATTTTGAATTGTGTGAAATATATTTATTTTTCTTGGAACCTACTCTTTCTGATCTATGGGAGTTGTGTGTATCTCCTGAGTGGTCATGGATCTAAATGGCGCCCTGAAGCTCCTTGTGTCTTTTAGAATCCATTATATGGAGAGTGACTTTTTCTTCCCTTGAAAAGCTTCTAGTGTTTTAATAAGTTTTTTAGCAAGCATTGCTGATGTTTCTTGCAATTTTTTCACTGGTATTGTTGCTTTAACATGCTATTTCTGCTTCCTTCATCACTGTTAACTGCCTCTCGCCCTCACTTATTGTATCTGCCATTACTCGCTTTCCCTCTCATTCATTTTTCCTCCTCCTCCTCCTTGCATTTCCTTCCTTCTTTCTCTCTCCCCATTCCCCCCCACCTATAATTCTGTGCTTATATCCTCAACCCTGCTTACACAAGATCTCCTTGCTTCACCCTGTGTTACTACCTGTTCACTCATCGCTCATGTCCTCACTGCCTAGTGCCTCCTTCCATCTATCCCCTCCTTGCCTGGTGTTAATCTGATCACAGCTCATAATCTCAAGAAATGTTACATGTGTGGGGAAAAAACTATACACTTGTAAATAACACAAATTGAAACATAGATTTTGATGGTTTTTATGCTGCCTTTTAGTTGTTGTTCCTTTCAAAGTCAAGTCAGAGATATGTTTTTGTAATAGGTGACCTACCTGGATACATCACACGTTTCCAGTGGGATATGGCAAAGTATCCCATCAAACAATCCTTGCGGAACATCGCTGACATCATCAGTAAACAAGTAGGTCAGATAGATGCTGATTTGAAAACGAAATCTACTGCTTATAATAATTTGAAAGGCAACCTACAGAATCTGGAGAAGAAACAGACGTAAGTATAAATGGTTTTAATTTAAGTGCAGTTGTCAAACTTGCCATCTGAGCAAATTGCGATTGTGAAATTGTCAATTTTTTTTTTATTTACAGTGGAAGTCTACTGACACGAAATCTTGCTGATTTAGTGAAGAAAGAGCACTTCATATTGGATTCTGAATACCTTACTACCCTACTGGTTATTGTACCAAAGTATGTATAGAAATTACAAGTTTGCAGCTATTATTTTTAGCTCTTTTGGTGTAGCTAGAAGCCCAACAACATACTTTTTAAGTGATTTTATGCCAATTTTTCCAGAATAATGTTCAATGAATGGAATCAGAACTATGAGAAGATTACAGATATGATTGTACCTCGATCAAGCCAGTTAATTTACCAGGACTCAGATTTTGGCTTGTACACAGTGACTTTGTTCAAGAAAGTTGTGGATGAATTTAAACTCCATGCTCGGGAGAGAAAGTGAGTGACCATTCACATAAAAATTAATCTGTTCTTGCTGTGTTTTCCCTACAATTTTCTAACATATTTTCAATTATTGCTTTGTGTGTTCATCATTTGCCTTCATATTCTTCGTTTATTCTAATCATCATACAGGGTGATTCAAAAAGAATACCACAACTTTAGGAATTTAAAACTCTGCAACGACAAAAGGCAGAGCTAAGCACTATCTGTCGGCGAATTAAGGGAGCTATAGAGTTTCATTTAGTTGTACATTTGTTCGCTTGAGGCGCTGTTGACTAGGCGTCAGCGTCAGTTGATGCTAAGATGGCGACTGCTCAACAGAAAGCTTTTTGTGTTATTGAGTACGGCATTTCGAACGAAGTATGGTGTTAAACCTCCTGATAGGTGGTGTATTAAACGTTGGTATAAACAGTTTACAGAGAATGGGTGTTTGTGCAAAGGGAAAAGTTCTGGACGGCCGAGAATGAGTGATGAAAATGTAGCACGCATCCAGCAAGCATTTGTTCGCAGCCCAGGAAAATCGACTCGCAGAGCTAGCAGAGAGCTGCAAATTCCACAATCAACTGTATGGAGAGTCCTACGAAAAAGGTTAGTTATGAAACCTTATCGTCCGAAATTGGTTCAAGCACTGTCTGCAGCTGATAAGATTAAAACAATCGATTTCTGTGATTTTATCCTTGCTCAAATGGAAACAGATGAATCTTTCATTTCAAAGATTGTGTTTAGTGATGAAGCAACTTTCCACACTAACGGGAAAGTCAACCGTCACAATGTCTGTATATGGGGCACTGAGAATCCGTGGGAAACAACTCAGTATGAACGTGACTCGCCTAAGGTGAACGTTTTCTGTGCCATTTCAGCCAATAAAGTTTTTGGTCCCTTTTTCTTCGAAGGTGCTACTGTAACTGGACTACAGTATCTGGAGATGTTAGAGAATTGGCTGTTCCCTCAGCTCGAACAAGAAGCACAACAATTCATATTTCAGCAGGATGGAGCGCCACCACATTGGCACTTATCTGTCCGTAACTACCTGAACGTCAACTACCCGAGGCGATGGATCGGCCGCCAGGCAGCCCGTGACAGAGCACTTCATCACTGGCCTCCAAGAAGCCCTGATCTTACCCCCTGCGATTTTTTCTTATGGGGGTATGTTAAGGATATGGTGTTTCGGCCATCTCTCCCAGCCACCATTGATGATTTGAAACGAGAAATAACAGCAGCTATCCAAACTGTTACGCCTGATATGCTACAGAGAGTGTGGAACGAGTTGGAGTATCGGGTTGATATTGCTCGTGTGTCTGGAGGGGGCCATATTGAACATCTCTGAACTTGTTTTTGAGTGAAAAAAAACCTTTTTAAATACTCTTCGTAATGATGTATAACAGAAGGTTATATTATGTTTCTTTCATTAAATACACATTTTTAAAGTTGTGGTATTCTTTTTGAATCACCCTGTATAACTTTATTGGAGAAAATAGTTTTGTCCTGGAATGAATTCAGGAAATCAGATTACAATAGAAAGAACAATACTAAAAATTAAGGGAAAATACTGAAGTAGTTGTTTTATCCCTTCTAAAATGATAGCAAAAACCTGTTGTTGTAAAACTATCATTTATTGTATGAAAAGAGAAACCCAATCGAGAAAACTGTTAAAGTGCAAGATGGAATTGCTGGCCAGTACTTACCTTCAAGAAGCGAAATATAGAGGACTATACTAATAGGTGCACGTAAAACTAAATGACACTGTCGTTTGTCTTTCAGAACTAACAGTCCCTTCCTCGGGGAGAGAAAGGAATAGGTCAGGGGAGATTGAAAACGAAGGGTAGGTCACTCAGGGGGAACCCATGTACTGGGTCCTACACTTTTGTCTGATACTTCTGAAACCTTCAGTAGTGTTGTATGCTTTTACTTGTGACAGTACTTAATATTGCAACTCATAAATGTAAGTAATAGCCAACAATTTTGTCTCATAATTTAAGATAATGACCATCTCATTGTAAAACATTTGCTACTACCAGTCACAATTATTGTTTTTGTTGTAATGATAAAAATGAAAGAGTTGTTAAAGAATACTGTGAAAGTGTGAGAAGAACCCCAAAGAGGGCAGTAAAGCTGTTGAAGAAACTTAAACCATTCTTGGCAATTAAGTATATTTGAAGTTCGCACTGACATCAAAAATCTAAAATAATTTCTCATTGATTGGCACCACAGTCTCATTGTACTGGATGCAGTGCACTTCAGATGTGCATTTTTACTTGCATTCTTCGTGACAGATAGTCTTGGCCTTTTTTGTTTTGTCTGATTGTCATTTTTTCAACATCAGTGTGGGACTGGAATCATTCATGTTCATCTCGTTGACCTGTATTTCTTCTCAGAACCTTATACTGGATGAAACACACAAGATTTCTCAGAAATGAGGTGCTTCTGTCAGTTGATAATGTACCTTGAAACATCTAATGGTTGTGGTTTATGCACAGTAGTGCTTCACTTCACTTTTCTCTAAACATCATAATTACAAGTTTCAAAATTAATAAATAGTTTGAGGGAAAGGGGGGAGGGATTCATTGAATTCCTGCTCAATCACCAGATGTGGATCCATTCAATTTTTATGTCTAGAGATATTTAAAATTGTTGTTGTATTTAACTCCTGTAGCTAATGTTGATGTTCTTGAGGGATCTTGTCCAAAATAGGTTTGACCAAATACAGTGCACTCCAGAACTTTTCAACACATTGCGACAAAGCACGGAAGGGAGGCTCAGGGCCTTCATTGAAACAGGAAGAGGTTACTTCCCTTGTCCTTGCTCCTTCCACTTTGCCGCCCCCTCCCTCTCTCTGTGTGTCATTGGCTTATATTGGTCCGGCTATCCTCCTGGTTTCTGGTATTCCTTCTAGTTTTTGTTCATCTTGCTTTTTCATTTTCACCTTTCCTTTTTGTCATTTTTGGTCCCCCTTTGGGGTGTGACTTCCCCTTCTAAATTTTCTCTCTCTAGTGTGAGCCAACTGAGAAAGAACACCTAGTATCTTTGGTGTGTGGCCTTACCACTTCTTCCATCTCTTCCTCCACACCATTGTTCTTTAACTAGTCCATGTGGTGAGATTGTTATCAACCCTTTTGGTTGAGCCCCCTGAACACAGAGATCACACTACTGATACCTTCCCATCTATGACTAAGAGTGATTGCTTGTCATTCTGGAACACTCCCAGCAACAGCTGCCATTTCAGATGTCCATTGCTGTTGGTGGATGGCATTCACAGGGAGAACCTCTGATTGGAGAGGGTGGTATCAGGGCAGACACTTTGTGTATGAAATACATTAAACTTCAAGCTGGCCATTCCTCTGTGGTTGTCTTTGTAGTTGGCAGTGGATCTTTTAATGCTGACTTCTTATAACCCTGTGGCCTTTCCTTGCCTGGCTACACCCTGGGAGCAGGGGCAGATTTGCTCACTTGTGGTGAAACCTTTTCCCTGCTATGTAGTTTGCACCAGAACTGACCGGGACACTTTCATCACCACCAAGCCACTATTTTTCTTGGAAACTATTGAAGAAAAGTTTGTTGAATTGAACTTTCTGAGTAAGCTGCGGTCAGGTTTTGCTATTGATCAATACTTCTTCAGTGCCTGCCCCCACCAGAACTCCCCCCCCTGCACCTTCCCCCTGTAACTCCCAGACCGGAGATCTGCTGCCACAAATAATTGGCTGCGGGACCCAGAGTTCATCTCGGGGCCCTACCTTTTTCGAACTATGAAAGAGAAGAAGTCACAGGATGTGGCCTCTCTTTTAACCCCCCCTCCCTCTCCTCCAATCACACACACACACACACACACACACACACACACACACACAAATGTGAGTCAGACCTCTTGTTTATGGATGTCACCCCATACTTGTTGGTGCTGGGTGGTGGCCCGGCAGCATGACTGGTTTTGGTCCATTCAACTCCCATTTGGTGCTTATTCAATGGAACTGTAATGGATACTACTGTCACATTCCAGATTTGCGGTCTCTTATTTCCTTTTACTCCACAGCTTGTGCCATTCTTCAGGAATCACATATTGCTGATGCTCACCCACCAAGCCTTCGTAGGTATCATGCTTTCTGTCGGAACCGTGTCAGCCCTTTGAAGTCTTGCAGTGGTGTCTGCAAGTTGGTCTGCATGGATGTCATTAGTATGTGGATCCCCCTTTGTATTGTGGCTGGCATCCAGGTCCACTTGAACTCTGTGGTTACAGTTTGCAATCTCTATCTCTCCTTGACAGGCCACCTACATCTGCTACCCTAACTTTCCTCCTTCAGCAAGTACACCTTCCCTTTCTACTCCTTAGGGAGTAGACACCAGCTGGTCCCTCGGTGGAGCGTGCCATTGCCATCTGTGATCACTGTCAGGTGTTTGCTTGCCTTCAGCGACACCAGTCCTCTGCTGGCCTCACTAAACATCTTCATGCCAAAGCCCATTGTGTAATAAGACAAAGCAAGTGAGTGTGTTGGGTATGCTTTGTCTCCTCCATAGGTTCTTCTGCCTCTTCATCACGGGTGTGGGCTATGCTCCGGACCCTCCAAGGTTACCAAAACACATCAATCCTCCACAACATCAACATTTCCCCGAGGTGTAAGACTGTATTTGGCTCAAATATGTTTCACCCTTTCAGTGAATGGCCATTGCTGTGGTTCCTGTCCTCAAGCCAAGTAAGGATCTGACATCCCTTGATAGTTATCGACCAACCAATCTGACGAATGTCTCCTGCAAGTTATTTGAATGGATGGTGGCTTGTCATCTCAGTTGGGTCCTCGAATCTTGGGACCTTTTGTCTCCTTGCCATTGTGGCTTTTGGGAGGGACAGTCTCCCAGCAATCATCTGCTTCAATTGGAAACTGCAGTTCGGCAGACCTTTTCTCAGTGCTGACATCTTGCCGCAACTTTCTTCAATCTTCATAAGGCCTACGACATGGCTTGACACTATCACATCTTTCTTACACTCCATGAGTGGTGTCATTTGCCCCCCCCCCCTCCCCCGCTCCTCCCCATTTTTATTCGCCAGTTCATGCCCCGCTGATCATTTCGAGTTCAGTATGGCAACATTCTCAGCCATCTGCAGACCCATGAGAAAGCCATTTCACTGGGTTCTGTGTGAAGTGTCCCTCTATTTCTCACCACTACTAATGGCCATTGGACCATTAGTCACCCTGCTCTGTATGTGGTTGAGTTCTGTATCCATGCTTATTCCCACTCGGTGGCCTCTGGAGAACAACAGCTCCAGGGTGCTATTGGGTGCACTTCTGCATGGATGCTCTCACATGGTTAACAGTTCTGTCAATACATTCATCCCATTGTGAGACAAGTGATCTGTGCCTTAATGGAAAAATGTTCGCAGTTGTGTATGGAGCCATGACTATACCCATTCATGCACCTCTTCATTCAATTTGACAGCTATTGATGTCTTTCTTCTGAACTTCAAAAATATGGAAATTGCATAGGGAGAGATTGGAACTGTATGTAGGATGTGTAAGGGCTTTCCAGTGGAACTTCTAGAGCATAGTCAAAACAACTTTCAAATGAAGAGGAGCAGACCTCGCTACAATTGGGGTTCCCTAGGCAATTGCAAATATTTTTCCATGAAGCCATTGACCATCTTATCTCTCAACGGACTAAACATATTAACAGTTACGGCAATTACTTTGGCCTAATGAACAGTTTGCATACTTTTTCCATTTGTCTCATTTTGATTTGAGTGCCACTTATATTACAATCTGTGGCCTGCTAAGTGATACCTCATTAAGACCTGAGGTTTGTCCTGCATAAAGCTGGTCATCATGCTTGATTCAGTGCAAGACTCATCACTGAAGACAATTTTATTCCAGTCAATAGGATTCCAGGCCGAAGATGAATCTGGAGACACTCCAGACAGTGATGCGATACCAATCTTTCTCTCGCGCGTCATACGGCCCAACAGCCAGGAGTAATGGTTTGGAGTGCCATCTTTTCATAGTAAGATATAACTGCGGAATCTTTACAGCACAGCAGTATGTTCATTATACTTTATGCCCTGTTTTGTTGCCATTCATGCCAAGCCATCCTCGGCTTACATATCAGCAAGATAATGACCTCCCTTGTATAGCGGCAGTTTCTACTGCTTGTCCTCATGCTTGTCAAACCCCTCCTTGGCCAGCAGTGTCATCCAATCTCTCCCCAATTGAGAACATTTGGAGCATTTTGGGCAGAGCTCTCCAACAATCTCAGGATTTTGATGATCTAACACATCAGTTGGACAGAACTTGGCATGATATCACTCAGGAGAACATACAACACTATCAATTAAATCAAAAGCGAATAACTGCTTGCATAAAGGGCAGAGGTGGACCAACATGTTATTGACATGCACAGGTTGTTTTTATTATTATTTTTTTATTTTTTTAAAAATAAATCAGCAATTTTTCTGAAATTGTAATCATTTTTTTGTCTGTATGTGTTCGTCACTCCACTGATTTCCATCCCATTCAGATAGTTCCTTCATGGTGTCATTCCACTCCCCCATTTTTCCCCCCTTAATACTTTATAAAACTATAGCAGGTACATTCTGTTGCCAGCTGGAGTGGCCGAGCAGTTCTAGGCGCTACAGTCTGGAACCGCGCGACAGCTACGGTCGCAGGTTCGAATCCTGCCTCGGGCATGGATGTGTGTGATGTCCTTAGGTTAGTTAGGTTTAAGTAGTTGTAAGTTCTAGGGGACTGATGATCTTAGAAGTTAAGTCCCTTAGTGCTCAGAGCCATTTGAACCATTGTACATTCTGTTACTCATGACCTGTGCCCATGGCCTTCCAATATATTCAGTGCCTCGGAGAATATTGTTTTCATATCTCTGAGGCGTGTTAGCCAAGATAGCTTGTTATCAAATGTGAAGCTCAAAAGCATTACTGAATCTCCAGAACCCAGACTTATATTCAAGATGATTTATCTGAGCATCTGAATTTGCACATTTTGTAAAAAATTGTGCAATATATAGGCAACTAACACCTGGACAGTTTACGTACAATATTGTGTTGTAATTTACTTGAAGAACTGTTTTTCAGATTTGCAGGTATGAACCATCTGCTTGAAAAGGGAATCATTGGTTTTGTGATTGCTGTAGTGATAAAAGAAACACAAATTGCTATCCTATTTTATTCCATTTTTCTGTGAAATGGGGAAGTAGTACACTCATTAAGGTGTAACGTCTGATACATTGTAATGTGACCATGCTCATTTGCTTGCTCACAAAGAGATGAGGAGAAAACATGAATGAACCTAAGGATTGTAAGAAATAGTAGTGCGAGTGTCTCTTGAAAGTAAAATGTAACGTATCAACTGCTTCAGTAGTTTTCTTATGTTACATTATAAAATGTAACATCATTTTAGATTAGTGGATTCCATAAACAGATAGGAGTGCTTCAATACATCTTTTATGATGTCGGGTACTTGTATAATGTCTTTTTTTATATGTTGTTTAATTTCTTAATTACATTTTGTACATAAATTATTGTTTTTAATTATTTATGGAGTAGAATTTAAAAAAAAATCATTTTTCCTCAAATACTGAGAAAAATGATCCTAAAATGAGAGTAAACACTAAAAACAACCTATTTGAACTTTCCAAACATAATAATAGAATATTAGTAAAATGTTGAAATGTTATTTTAGCATTAATAATTATCCTTTGTCTGGAAATGAATGGTAAAAAGAAAAGATGTGCCCTTTTTTCTTCTGCTGCACCCTTATACTTTGTGCATTTATGAAAGGGTCGCTTGGAAGCATTTCTGAAAAAGAGAAATTTGTTAGCATCATCTATAAATTTCTGTGTTAGAAAGCGTTTTCTTAAAGTATTGTTATAGAGTGTAGCCTTTTACAAAAGTGAAATGTGGGTAATAAACAGTTCAGACAAGAAGAGAAGAGAACTGAGGAACCGAGCGAGGTGGCGCAGTGGTTAGCACACTGGACTCGCATTCGGGAGGACGACTGTTCAATCCAGTCTCCAGCCATCCTGAATTAGGTTTTCCGTGATTTCCCTAAAATCGTTTCAGGCAAATGCCGGGATGGTTCCTTTGAAAGGGCAAGGCCGATTTCCTTCCCAATCCTTCCCTAACCTGAGCTTGCACTCCGTCTCTAATGACCTCATTGTCGACGGGACTAACCACGACGAGAACTGAGGAAATACTGACTGAAAGAAGGGATCGCATGCTGGGACACATCCAGAGGCATAAGGGAATCCTTAATTTAGTACTGGAAGGAAGTGTGTGTGTGTGTGTGTGTGGGGGGGGGGGGGGGGGGGTGGGGGTGGGGGTGGGGGGTTAAAAATTGTAGAGAGGTCGAAGGCTTGACTATAATAAGCAGATTAAAATGAATGTAGGTTGCAGTAGTCATACTGAAATGAAGAGACATGCAGATGATAGGCTAGGGTGGAGAGCTCCATCAAATCAGTCTTTGGATAAAGACAACAACCAAGATTTGAGTTTGAGCAGCAATCATATTATCACAGTAGTGAAAGCTTGTTTTTCAACTTTCACATCATCCATGTATGAGAAATTTATGTTAATGAACTAGCCCATTGAATTCACATCGAATTGGAAAGTCATCACTGAAAAAGTTAATTTTACAGTTGCCTTTGTATTTTTAACTTAATGTAATGTTTCAGGTTTGTCGTGAGAGATTTTACGTACAATGAGGAAGAACTATTAGCTGGGAAAAATGAGATGACAAAATTGGTTACAGACAAAAAGAAACAATTTGTGAGTACCTTTAAAAAATAATCTAATTCACATTTTCTTGTATTGTAGTAACAATTGTATTTCTCATATATTTACGTGATTTGTGTAGATTTGATCGGAGATGAAGTTAGAAAATTTCTTGTTCTGGTAATGGAGAGATGTTACGTAGTATAAGGTTTGCTGGAGGTATTCCATGATTCAAGTTTTCAGATGGTACATTCAGTTGTAAGCTTCATTGGGGAGTGTGAATTCTGCAACACCTGCTAAGCAGCTTAATAGTGTCTATATCCATTTAGAGCATCTGAAGCTGCAGGGGTTGTAGGAGTTTGTACTGTTAGTCCACTCATGAGTTTTTTCTTTTTAGCTATAAATATGGTACATTTGTTGAGGTGGGCACACTTGCATTTCATATTCACGCACAGTCCTGCTTTACCGACAATGATAACAATATTCGTAAAACCACAGATTTAACACTATTACTGTAGTAACCAATGGGAGAAGCTTTTAAAATAAACTTGTGGCTTAAAAATCATTTGCTGTTCAATGTAGTCTTAGTCAACATTATACTGAGTTTTACATTTCACTCTTGTCTTGAACGTTACAATACCAGTCCTTCAGACAAAACATCAAAGAACAGGTTGCAAATGAATGCACAAGGATGCAGTGATTTTACTGAAAAGGACTCACTTATTTCATGAAAAGGACATTGACAATTATATTTCGCAGTGCATTCACATAGCGTTTGTTTTGAATTGTATCAAAGTTCAGTATAACACTGTGAAACTTAAAGGAAAAGAGAAGAAAAGTGTTATAACATCAAGTTTAACACACACATTTCAGAACAACACAACACATATGTCACAGAGTAAGTTGACAAGCAAGACATGTGTACACGTTAGCATTCGAATGAGCACTGAGTCCCAGTCTAGCGGCCGCTGCTCGGCTGGCCGCTTAGGTGGTGCATCTGCTGCATGGCTGGCAGACAGCGCCGCACGTAGGGGACGCACGTAATTGAGCGGCGGTGCTTTGAATGATCGGCGAGTCACAACAAAAAGTCCAGATGCGTTTCAAACAGGAGAAAATAAATACATTAATTTATCATGAGCAATGTTGCAAAATATTTGATAACTAAGGTAATACAACAAAAGTTGTGCTATTTAAGAATTGCATGGTTTGATACATTTTACTGAGGTTCTCTGGCATTACATTGGATGTTGTCACTGAAACTTTAATACAATACAGTAGAGCATCAGCTCCCAATCTTCTGGCGATGATCACTATTGGTAAAAGGTGCCAGGAGGTTGCAAACATTCGCAGCAGAACAGTTGGTGCACAAATATCGAACAATGGCTAACAGTGCATTGTACTGAAAAGAAACAAAAGTGGGCTGGCCTGGAAAGTGGTGACTACTTGATTCTCTTGATATGTGATCCTTTATGTCATGGGCAGCATCAGATCCCACAGCCCTTAGAGACTATATTCAGTGTCTGTTAGGTATAGTGACACACAATCACCTGCATCAACATGTTAACAGAACTTGAGAGGACACACACCCTAAATAAGGGCTCAAAGTCAATTCTTGTTTTTAAGGATCCAGCCAATTTTAAGTTATAAAATGTTCTTTGTTCCCTTTCACATCATCTGCATTCTCCTGGGTTCTGTAAATGACAACCTGTTTTTCAGACAATAAGTACTTGAGGTTCTATTCAACTGCATGAACACCCATATTGATCAAACTTTCTAATTTCTAAATTGTTTTGTTAAGGATAGATCTGGTGATATCACAGATAGGAAAGATGCAAAAAATCAGCTTTTGTTGAATACTGTCTCAGTGTAGTATTGTGTTTATTGGTCCTGTTGTTTACAAAAGCAGCCTGTGCAGAAGACATTGGATAAGTCAGTTTACAAGGATACAGATGAAAGTGATTTTTTATGCATACTTATTTAAAATTACAAATAATACACTTTATATATAAAGTATTAATATAGTACACTTCATAAAATTCAATATTTTTCAATGGAGTAAAAGCAGTGATGCTGCGAATACGATGATAAGGATTTTCCAAGGGTTTTGACCTTTCTGGTAAAGTTACCATAAATATCACTATTTTGTGGTCTACTGTCCTTGCCCATTGCATTTATTATAAATAATGTAATGGTTCCCATAATGTAGATACATGGTAAAGGAGAACTACCAATGATCTCAAATAGAGGTTTACATGAGTCTCGAGCTTCACATCCAAACATGATTCATGAATATTGTTACATTCCATCCTGGGTTTTCCATTGTTTGATTTCATGATTCTAAAAGCTCTTTTTTGCAGTTTGAATGTACTGATGTGCTGATAGCTGCATTGGAATTTCCCTGAAATGTGGCCCCATATTTAAGGCAAGAGTGAAAGCAGGCATGATATGCATACTTAACTGTTTCCTTTCTACAGCAGGATTTTAGTGAGCAAAGAAGGTAGCAGGTATTCCTCAGTTTTGCATGAAGGTATTCAAAATGTTTGTTCCATTTTATTGTGCTTTGCAGCCATAGTCCTTGGAATTTGGTTTGTCTTCTGTTACCAGTAGTTCGTCGTTGATAGAGAGAAATGAGATGTACACATCCTTGTGTGGAGCATCGTGAAATTTTAGTGCATTCGTTTTTTTTACTATTTATTAAAAGATGATTGTATTGCTCCCAGTAGCTAAGTTCTTTTCTGACAATGTTTAGTGTTTGGTGTAATACTTCCTAACTGTATAATTCTTTCTTATTTTCCTCTTTTAGTAGAATTGTGGTTTCATCTGCAAGTATGATCATTTTATTAGCATCCACATTTAAGCTTTGACCATTAATGTACAGAAGGGACAGAGCCTCTGGGCAGACACTATCTACTTTTTTGCAGTCTGAAAAGTGCTCAGAATAATTTTTAGGTTAACATTAGTGTGCTTTATGCTCATAGCTTGTTCACGATTGCTCAGGAAGGAACTGACCCAATTGTTGGACAGAACTCAAATACTGTACTTTTCATGCTTTGTCCATAGACTGCTATGATCTACCTTGTTAAAAGCTTTTGATAGGTCTGTAAATACTCCTGTCGATTCACATTTTTTGTCCCTCAGGTCTAGTGTACAATTGATGTTCTCATAAATGGCAGGTGTTGTCGTCCTCTCATTTCTAAATCTGTTTTGTTCATTACAGGGGATATTGTTTCTGTTTACAAATTTTGTAAGTTTGTCATACATATTTTTGAAATACAAGAGGTAATTGTGATAGATCTGTAGTTATTTACGTTCTCTCTCTCTCTCTCTCTCTCTCTCTCTCTCTCTCTCTCTCTCTCTCTCTCACACACACACACACACACACACACACACACCTTTTTTCTGTACTGGAATAAACATCAGGGAAAGTGGCTTCTTGAAGTGAGTAGCTGCATAAGTGTGTAAGTACTACAATTAGGTTTAAAGCACTCTTCTTTAAGATTGTTGTAGGGTGTCACAATGCTTGCAGAGCTGGAGTTTTTTAGTCCTTTTGTTGATTTTGCTACTTCATCTTATAACACAGTGCCGGTGTACATTGACCTACTTTGTGAGCTTGTTTTGTGTTCATTGAATTGGATATTCTTATTTACGTTTGATATTTTCATATTGTCAATTCCACCTGTGAAAAAGTTGTTAAATATTTTGGCTTCTTTTAAGGGGTTTGTTACTTTTTCATTTTATTTTTTTACGTGGTGCTCTGTTTTCACCATTCCCATTTTAATGACCAATCAAGCTCAGTCTTCACTTTATTCGCTGAATTACAAATGTTTTAATCATCATTCTGTATTTTTGTTGCTCTTAGTACTTTTTTTAGTATTTTGGAATACTTTTTTAGTACATGAGTAATTCAAGCGAGGAATTATTCAGATTATTCATTTCTGGAAGCAGTCTCTTCTTCTGGCGTGAAAGCCTTATTCCCCTTGTGATCCAACTATTTGTTCTAGAACAATTGGCCCTTAGAGGTGTAGTTTCCATGGAACTGCAATTTGGAAGAAATGGATTACTATATCAGTGAAGGTGTTGCATTATTCATTTAGGTCACTAATTTTATAAACCTATGACCATTTTTCTTTGTTTAATAAGCTGTGGAAGTAGTTTATGTTACCCTGACGATAGCTTGTACTTGTAGTTCGTAAAGACATGTTGTTAACAATACTGGATTTTATTTTCATGCCTAGTATTTGAACAAGATGGTCACAAAAGGCTCCACTGAAAATTTTTAGTGAAGTACTGTGTAAATTCTTGTGGATTATAAACTGGTCTAAAGCTGTTTCATAAGTGTCTGTCACCCTGGTAGCACTACTTACTTCAACCTTTAAATTGTAGGAAGCAGCAACATTCAAAAGGGTGCTTCCCTCTGTTTCTACTATTTGGGAGAAAAATCAGTGTTGAAGTCGACACAGATTATCAAATCACATTCCATTTTATTTACTTTGCTTTACAATGACTCTGTAATTTGTTGTAAATCCATCTTTCTATTAATAATTTGTGGAGCTACAATTTCACAGTTCTTTTCTGCATTTTTTTCCAGTTAAGTCGGGTAGGGTAGTAAAACATGTTTTCCTTTATGTAAATTGCTGCTTCACCTTGCTTGCTGTTATAATAAGAAGGTTAAATGAATTTAGGTATTTTAGTATATTAAATAATTTCAGGATTAAGCCAGCCCTCAAAATGCAAATACTGAGATATCCTTTAATTCATCTTTTAATAGTGTGTTAATTTTGCCAGTCTTATTATACAGGGAACTGTACATTACAGTGACAAATTTTTAGGCTGTGTCTATTCACAGCTGGGTAGGTGTGTTATATTTACAGCTTCTCATACCTTTAGTTTAAATTAGGATCACCATTAATGTTACAGTTTCTGTCTTCTTTCTTGTTCATTTTTGTTTCTGATAAATAGTTTGATTCTTTTCAAATCTGCCTTTGATTACATCATTGATACGGTCTCACACAAACCTTTTTCCTTGCGCAAACCACAGCTTCATTTTTTGCTATATGATTCAAGCCAGTTATATGAATGATAGTCTGTTTGTTGTGTTATTTTTGTTTGAAAGTCAGTGTCTGCAATATGTTTAGTTCCCTCTCTATGTTTCAACACGCTAATTGCTGCTATGTCTCGATTTATCTCTCAGAACATGCTAGATAGATTTCTTCCTTGGCTATCTGTTTTTGTTGATGATACATCTTTGCTGTTATGATTATTTTCAAAATGACCGTTCATTTTCTCTTCACTGATTTTTGTCCATAGTGCTCAGAGCCATTTGAACCACTGATTTTTGTAAGTTCACAATCATTTGGACAGTCCTATTCACAGTCGCTTGACTGTATAACATCACATTTGTTTTTATCAGAAAGTGATAGTGGCTTGCAAATTTTCTTGTTCTTTTTGCTTCGATTGTAGTTCACAGTTTTGAACTAGAAACTCATTCACCAATGTTGTTATTTTCACTTCTACGGTTGTAGCTATCGTGATTCCAGATGTGTAGTACATGAAAACATTACAAAAATTCTCATTGCTACTTCCTTTGTCTGGGGCAGGTAGATTCTCTTGATCCTCACAACTGATAATTAAATTAATACTGGATACAGTCACAGCAAGCCATAGGATTTGTGATTAGTTATGCTAAAATCCCATAAATTATGGAGAATGGCACAACAACAGAAAGAAAAGGTTCATTACTTTGCACCCTTGTATTCAGCATTCTAGCCGAGGGTCTGTTAATCATCTTTCAGAAATTTAGGATGCTCTGTACTTCCCGGTGCCAAAAATAATTGCTTGGCCACTGCCTACACCTTATTTTCCAAAGACAGTTACTGTGGCTCAGGAGTTTCTCATGGCATTGGTGGTGGTGGTGGTGGTGGTGGTGGTGGTGGTGGTGGTGATGATAATGATAGAATAACTTGGTTTCCAACAGGCACTGTATTTTGGGGTGGATGATTATGGCAGTGTGGTTGCTTACTGAAGTATTGTGATTGCTGGACACATAAATCCACGTATACATCCAATAATTATTCTCTGAGGAAAGTTTGTACTTTCCTGAGGCTCACAAACATTGATTGTAGCAAATGAATACATGTTTTATTGGAATACCATGAAGTTTCAGTAACATCACTCAAAACATCTTGAATAGTTGAAAGACCTAATTTTGAAATGTGTGTGACGTGCATTTCATGCTGAATAGCTGCTGTTTAGTTTAGATCCAGGGATATGCTTGATTATTGCTCTCTTGTTCAGCTAGCACAAAAATCCTTTTCTTTTTAGTTGTATGAGTAATTGATTGTTAACTGGTGTGTCTGGGTATATAATATCATGATTGTGTCGCTGAAGGTTTGATTCATACTAGGATACCTGAAGTTTTGTTAATTTTAGCATTAGTTTCCTCAACATAATTTGAGGACAGTTTGAGATGATGAGACTCTCCTGTTAAAACACTGAGTAAAATTCTCTAGAGGTATTGCAAATATAATATGTATAGATAAAAAAATCTACTCACCAAGTGGCTGTGGGAGAAAGCCCATTAAAGATGAGGAAACATAAGTACTTTCAGAGCCAGTGGCTCCTCCTGGCAGAACGGTTGAAGGGAAGGGAGAGGTGTGAAGGAAAAGAACTGGTGAGATCTAGAGAATAGGATGAATTTTGTAGAAGTTGCCCAGAAACCTGGCTAAGGAGACTTATTGGATGGGATGAGAAGTAAAAACTCATTGTTGGTTCTTTCGCTGGACAAGACTTGAGCAAGACAGAGTACTGAAGAAAGACTGTGAGAGTGTCTTAAGAGCAGAAAACTAAGTGCATTATACATGGTAGGCAAGTCAGAGGGGATGGGGAGAAATAGGTTAGAAAATAAAAAAATGAAATAAATATAATAAAAGATAAAAAGGAGTGAAGAAAAGGACTAGCTACTGGGAGGAAATGTGGAGATCGCAGAAATAAACATAAATTTAGGCCAGTTAGATGGCAACAACTAGGCACAAGTTGTAAAGTGGTTCTCATCTGCGTAGTTCTGGGAAACTGTTGTCAGAAGGGAGAATCCATATGGCATTGTGAGGTGAAACAGGCATTGAGGTCAAAACTGTCATTTTGTAGTGTGTGCTTTGCAACAGGATATTGTGTGTTGGCAGTATACACCCTCTGTCTTTCGCCACTACTCCTTACCGATAACTTGATTGTTATCTCTTCCTGTTATTCATCATTCCCACCATTTCCAATCCAAACCTTCATCTAGTGCCACAGTGAATCCCATCACACATGACATTCAGTCCTTTCAAAAACATGTTTTTGCACTACGCAAACCTTGTTGTCCCTGGGAGTTATGCTCAAAGAGCTAATTTGGGAGGTCCCTGTTTCTTGATGTAATCTCACTTTTCACCATCCCCTCTTACAGTTTCAAATACAGCATCCCAGCTAATCTGCAACATATACAACTTGTCTGCCAATTTTCAGTCCACCAGGCTTCTCTTATAAAATCCTGCAGTTATCTGCTCTTCATGTTTCCTTAGATGGTATCATCCATCAGTGCAACCACAGGTGAGACTTCATCTCAAAAAGCTATCCTACCTTCTCCTAAGCCATCCCAGTGGTGTCGCAATCCCTGTCCCACTCTTTCTCCCTAAACAGGCATACCATCGACTGCCACTCCTCTCCTACAAAACAAATCTGGTCATTCTTCTTAACATCCCTCAGCCTACAGCACTGTCTCCTAGAGCACTGGCAACTCATGATCACAGGGACCAGCCATAACTGTGAAGTGCTCTCTTCGTCTCATCTAAGGTCAGTCCCACCCTGCTTTTAATCATACAGCTTTGGTTAAAGACTTACTTTCCTTTACACTTAATGTCAACTGGAAGTATACTTCACAATACAATCTTTGTGGACTGTCTGTTGCTAAACATTACCTCAACCAGCAGCCAGCTGATTCCAAACCTATGATGCCCTTCCTGCTCACCTTAATCAACTTAATACTTACCAATAACTTCTTTATCTTTGAAGAGGCAGGTATGCAAACAGATCAGGGGTATCACTATGGGAATCAGGATGGCTCCTTCCCATGCCCAACCTTTTTGTGGGTCACTTGGAGTGGGCTTTCATGACATCCTTTGGCTTCATCCCTTTGTTTAGTTTAGATACATGGATGACATTTTTCCCATAGAGACTCAGGATGAGGCCCACCTCTTGAAGTTTTTGTAATTGTGTAATACATTCTCCCAATTATATTTCACATAGTCCTATTCCAAATCTCAAGCCACTTTCCTTGGTGTTGATCTCAGGCTCACCAAAAGTCAGCTACACACTTCTGTTCACATTAAACCAGTAAACAAATAACAATACTTTCATTTTGACAGTTACCATCCTTTCTTTGTAAATCTTTCCCACACAGGGATGGCATTTGATGTAAACATACTTGTTCACAACCAATCTCCTTACAGCAATACAGCACTAGTCTTACCTCGGTCTTCACTGTGTGTGCAGTTATCTCACCATCCTAGATCAAAAGCAGATTTCCCAGGTCATCAATCATGGTACTGATGATGTTTCTGAAACACAGCTTATGAGTAAACCTCTTGTTACTCTGTACTGTCCTGGTATTGAATATATTAATCAGCTACTACGAGAGGGCTATGACTTCCTAAAATATGCCTGGAAATGAGGTCCATTTTGTATGATATTTTGATGGAATAGCTTTTAACCTTCTGTCCCTCCCCACAATGTTCTGGTCAGACCTTATGCTCCTTCTGCTACCATTTCCGTATTCAATGGCTTCTATCTCTGTGATCGTTGCCACTGTAGGATTTGCCCAATGCATCGTCCTACCACTTCATGCACCAGCCCCGTGGTCGGTAAAATATATACTACCAAAGGGGGAGCCACCTGTCAAACTACATATGTCATATACCAACTGTTAAGTAAACACTGTTTGGCTTTCTGCACTGGTATGACTACCATCAAGTTATCAGTAAGGATGAAAGGTGATAAACAGGGGACGTCAACAGAAAATAACTTGTTTCAGAGCACACAAAGTGACAGTTGTAACCTTGGTGCCTATTTTACCACACTTGCCATCTAAATTCTCATTCTTGACATCAGTTCCACAGGACTTGGCAGATGCAAATTGCTTCACAACGTGCTGAGTTCTCACTATCCAGCTGTTCTAAGTTTACGTTAATTTATATGACCTCAGAATTTCTTTTAAGTAACTATTCCTTTTCTTTACTTCCTTTTATCTTTCATTTTTTACTATATTTATTTCTTTTTTTATGATTTATTTTCCGTCCTGTCTATTTTTCTCCATCCTGCCACCTGCTACTACGTATAATCCAATTAGCTTACCACTCTTAGAACTCTTTCATGATGTTTCTCCAGTAATCTCTGTCTTATTTATACTGTAACTTCCACTTTTAAGTTCTCTGACTTTCAAATCTTGTCTAATGTAGATACCAGTCTTTCCTCCTCATCTCATCCAATAAGCCTCCCTTGTCCTGGGGTTGTGTGCAACTTTTACAGAACTGTCCCCATTTCCTAAATAACACCAGTTGTTTTCCTTCATCCCAATTCCTTTCCTGCCAACCGTTCTGCCAGGAAGAGAAGCCACTGGCTCTGAAAGCTTGTGTGTTTCCTTCTGCTGCAGCTTGATGAGTAGATTTCTTATGTAACCATATCCATATATACTGTGGATCACATGTAATTAATCTTTATGAATAAATTGGTTTTTTATGTGTGGCACTTGTTGTGTTTTAAGCATGAAACACATCAGTTGTTAATACTACAGCATAAGAAATGGTGAGCTTCTTGAAGCATCACATGAATACTGCTCAAGTGCATGGAAATTGTGTTTGCTGTCTCAGAACACTGCTCTCTACAATCAAAGACAATATTCGTATAACTAATTATATAAGTTTAATAGTTTGTCTTTGATGACAATCCTCTGAACCGTGTTTGACCCATATATATTGACTTTCCTATAAGAAGAGGACAATGTAGCATTGTTAGGTAATTATAAAGTACTTATTACAGATACAGTAATGAACATTTAAAACTGTATGGTAAGATTGTTGAGGAGGATTGGTGTACTTCACTTGTATAAATATTTTATTGTTTGTTCAAAACAATGCATGTTTTTTGACATTTTTGCTCTTCAAACAGCTTTCCAATGAAAATAAGGAGATTGAATGCGACTGTGATTTTGTTGTCAATGGCACAGATCTACATGTGCTGAAAGACGAGGTTGTGGTAGGCACAGCATATATGACCATTTGTAACACAGCAGTTAATACAATGATAAAATATTCTAAACAAAGCATTATAGCAAAGCTGACACTTGCACACAGTGTCAGAATAATTACAAGAGACAATACACTTTGAAGCCAGACTCCTGCGCATACATAGCTGTTTTTCACTTTTGTCTAGAAAAAAATTTGCTATAAGGTTTTGAAGCATTTCCTTTTAGAAATCCAGCAGTTCCTGAATTGTAATAGTAATAATGGGAGGAACATGACCTTTGTTCTGATATAGTTAGTTTGAACATAGTCTCCACAATTGTTGTGCAGAGCATGCTCTGTAATGGGATACTGCGTGAAGCCAGTAAAGTAGTACACTCTTTTTCAACATATCCTTCTTGGAAACTTGGTGGTTATCGTAACAGCACAAGAGACATGGCAGGGATTGCACATAATTGGTACAAGACTGGAGTAGTTTCTCAAGTGGTGTTTATGGTCTCTCTGGTAATGGGGCTGGTGTAGGATGTTGGTAGTGATAGGAGAATGCATTGGCTAGTCTTTCACTGGGAGTAGTCACACAAACTGGCATTTTACCAGGATGTTATGGAGATTTTTTGTTCGTGTGTGGGATGGACATTATTTCAGATTATGATTTCTGAAAATTACAGCCATAACCAAAGAAGCTGGTTAATACATTTTTGAACAGGTTAATACTGGGTAATGAGAGGTGTACAACAGGGGAATCGGCAGTGCCAAGTAACTTTGAAGTAAGCTATTGGCATAGTTAAGGGCAGTGAAGACGGATAGGCTACAAACTAACAATCATAGGAGGACACAGCATTCAAGCAGAAATGTTTACTATGATTGAGATGACAACTGTGAAAGTGTAAGTACTGAGTTTCATTTGTTGGCTTGACACACAGATTCAGAAGTGTAGAACTGGCCTTCAGTGACGTTGAATTCAACATCCAGGAAAATGGCATCAGATTTAGAAGAGAGCGATGTGAAATTTAACTGTGAAAAGGAGGCAAGAGACCACAGAATTCCAACAGTTAATCTCACTATGGAGGCCTGGTGAAAAATTTGCATCTACATCCATACCCTGCAAGTCAATATAAAGTGCTGGCAGAGGGCACTTTCCCTTGTATCACATGTTAGGGTTTCTTCCTGTTCCATTCTGGTATGGAAGGAATGACAGTGTAAATGCTTCAGTGCCCACTACAGACGATCCAATCCTGTCTTCACAGTACGTATGGGAGTGGTATGTAGGAGGCTGCAGCATATTTCAAGACTCCTCACTTAATATTGATTTTTTAAACTTTTAAAATAGGCCCTTGTGAGATAGTATCTGCCTTTTCAGTTTCCTTCCAGCATTTTTGTGCTCTCCCTTGATTCAAACAAACTTGTAACCCTTTGTGCTGCCCTTCTTTGTATACATACAGTATTCTCTGCTATTGCAGTTTGTTATGGGTTCCACACTCTACAGTCACAGTGCAGAGTGTAGCAAGAGCAGGGATTGCCTGCTAGGGGAGTGACTGTTAAAACAAAAGTTTTTGAAAGCAGTCACAAGTTGCACTTCTTTTCATCATACATTTAAGGAAAAGTGTGATACTAAAGTGGAAGTTGTACATTATTGTATTTCTTTGCAAAATGAACAATAAAGTAGCTTCCTCTGCAATTAATGTTAAAGATAAAAAATGGAGAAAAATTAACTTGAAAATGTACATCAAAAAACTTTTAACTTCCATCGTGGCATTTATCGATCTGTGGAAAAACTTGTAAACTTTGTCTTACTATTCAGAAATAAGCAATGAAAATTTTAGAAAATTCAAACAGACAATTGAAATGGTGCCTACAAAAGCTGTGTAAACATTAAAATATGTCATTTATATAATTAGCATTTCAGTATGATATTTAAAAAATGTGTTTCCTGAAAATTTCCTTTTTTGCATTTATCAAATTTTGAAAAATACTCATTTCCCTGGGGCGTAGCTCAAGTTACTTCTACATCCGTCAATGACTCCCCATCCCAAATAACATAGTGCATCCTCTCTACCTAAACTTCCTCAATAGAATCACAAACTTTGTTTGATATCCCCATACAATCATACTTTTGTTAATAAACTTTGGTCTGGTACTGAGTCAAGTGCTTTTTGAAAGTCAAGAAATACTGCATCCATCTTTATGCCTGGATTCATGACATTCAGGATACATGTGAAAAGGTTGTAAATTGGGTTTAGCGTGACCAGTGTTTTTGGAATTCATATTTTCTGAGACGGAAGAGGTTGTTCTGTTCGAAATACCTTGTTATCTTGTAATGTTCTACAGCATATGATGCTGATGATCTTTAAGCTTGAATTCACTTGCAATATTATACAACCATTACTTACTGTAATAATTCTCATCAAGTTCCTGTCATCTGCACTCTTCATTTTTCACTGTGCATCCACCAGCTGTGACATTTGACAACTAATGTTGTATAAATGTGCTGGTGCTGCTACCTAAGGTAATACCTGTAGTGTATATAAATGACAAAGGCTCCTGTCTTAATATGTGTATGAAACATGTAAACAAGATATACACAATTAAAAGGAATGATTGTGCATCAACCCATGTTATGGTGAGGTAAGAAGAGGTATAATTTTTAAAAACAACAACGTTGTTTTTATAATTTTTGAGACCAGAATGTTGTCTTGAGATTTAACTCATCCTTAAGCAGTTTGTTGTTTCAGTTGACACATCATAATGACATGATAGGCTGAAATTGTGATTGTGGGCAAATAAGTGTAGTAACAGTCCAGACAGAAAATGGTCATTTCTAAAATACTGCAATACTGTGGACTGAAGTAAACAGAAAATAATTGGTAATCATTGTTGCTACAACTGCATTACAATAACTGATCCCAGGACACACCCAAAGACAGCAGATCGATTTGTTGCCATTAAATCTAATATATTTCAGTCATGAGTTTGTTGTCTAATTATATGTTTTAAGTAGTTTTCAGAGAAAGAATTTGTTATTGTGTAGCAGGATGTCTTCTCAGTTACAAAATTGTAGTTATCACTACAAATCTTGGATAATTAAATGTAATACTGTTACTGTATTGAAACTACACAAGAGTCTGAAACTTCTAGGATTCCTGGGAGGCCCCCTTGAAATGACCCAATAAATGGTTGGTATAAGGAGGAGCCATCCTGGTTCCCATGGCTGTCAACTTTTTTCACATACCTCTGTTATGTTATGTGTATTTTGTATTATAATATAAATGAATGAGCAAATGCAGTACATAGAAAACAAGAGAATATATTTCCATAACTAAAGGAATTTTCTAATCTTATGTAAAAATGCAACAGTGAACCTATTTCCTAGCATGGTTATCCTTTTTTACATTGTAAGACAGGTAAATGCAGCAATCACAGTTAAGATCCTCACAAAAAAATGTTGGAACTGTTATCAACCCAAAAGTTGGTTTGAACACCACAGTGTTGTAAGTTAGTCATGGTCCTACAGCCATTGGTGTGTCCTTGGCTGCTTCTGAACTGGCTGACCCAGATGGTATAAAGGGAACTACAGATTGATTCCAAACTATCTTGCAACTCGGTGCTTTTCACATTAACGAACATTGCCAGAACTGAAACACATGAAAAATGACAGATAAAATTCCTAGGACTAACAGGGGTCGAATCTAAGAATTTTGCAGCTATACGTTGGCGCTTTACCACTGAGCTGCTGACACACACACATACAGAAGCTAATTATTTATTTCTCAAATGTTCCTTGTTAGGCCCAAATACACGTAGGTAGTGTTCAGTATTGAGGAACAATGTACAAGGCGAAATGTGTGAACTTGTTTCAGCAAATGAAAAGTAAGGAGGAACATGGATGGATGAACTGTAAGTGAAAGATGTGATGTTGGGTATTATTTGTTGTACATCTGTGGTGCAACATAAAAGTTTTCTATAAAGAAAGTACATTCTGTGTATATTATAATACATAAAAAATTATTAAATATGTTCGTCATGTATGATGCACTGAAGACAAATTGATTTTTTAGGAATATATTTTATGAAAAGGAATATTCATGCTTTTCAGTTAAAATTTATTTCTGCACAAGTTTATTTTTGCATAAGTATCACAAATTGCAATTCATTTCCTTGAGCTTCATGAACAAATGGCATTGTAATTGTGCAGGATGTAGGTGCTGTACTAATGAATGTGTTGTTAGGAACAGTGCCCCCTTTTCATGAATAAACATCTAAGTGATTTCTCAACTTTTTACACTTTTTACTGTTCCAGAGTGACAGATGTGATCGTAGTTTAAGGCTGTACAGAAAATCTGTGTGCTGAATCTGTGTATAGAGAAACATTGCCCCTCATTAGTTTCACTGGATATTGGTAATAGTGGCTTTAATCACTGTTTGCTGTTGATTTCCACTCATCATTCAGTGTTAGCATGGATGCAGCATGACACCCTATGGTTTTGTTAATGCTCAAATTAACAAATGAAAAGGTGATCAAAGTTATCATTCCAGGGAACTCCTTTGATTAGGTTGTGCTGACAGACATATGCTCTTTCTTTTACTGATGTGACTGTTCTTTTTTCAGTGGTGTCTTTCAGGTGTACTTACCTGCCCTGTATCAGGTCTTATGATACATTCAGCATGCTCTTATTACTAAAACTGTCACATCACACAGAAGTGTATGTTACTTAGTCAGCACGCACAAGTTTCATTGTATAATCCTTCCAGTGTAACTGTACTGAAAGAGTAAACTGACACTGTCTTCACAGGCATAGGTAATCAGTGGTGAAAAAGTAAAAAATAATAAAATTAAGTTACAGGAAGTTCGATTATACCAGGGAATAGAAATTGTAAAACAACTTAGAATATAGTACCTTGTCTGATACATGACCAAAACTAATAAATTAAATAAAACAGTGCTGTAGTATTATTCAGTTGTTATATGACAAAGCCACCGTGTGAAGCTTCTTAGGTTTAAGTCTCATCAGTAATGTATTAAATTTTTTGACAGTGTGTCAATAAAAGTAAGAAGATTGTGCAGAACACTGTTTCAGAACTAACATCAGTTTACTGGAAGGGGGGGGGGGGGGGCCTTAAAGAAGACGAAGCACAGTTTCTTATGAAACTATTGTGCAACTGTGATTAATAAACACCAAACATACAAATGCTCCTATATTAATACCGACATTTAATGTAATTGAGTGATTGTTATTTCTGTTAGATTTGTACATATTAATTTGGGGTCATGTAATCTTTGGATACAAATGAATAATTGTATACACTTTTGTAGTTGTTTTTGACATTGGCTGTTAAGACAAGAAAAAAACATTGTGAATTGAAGTTACAATGTTACTGGAAGCTCTTAGAACACAAGTCCACCTGGCATTTCCAATTTTAGGGAGAATAACTGTGATTCATACAAACATACCATCATTTGATCATCAGACATACTCCTGTATGGAAAACATAGTAAGAAGCACCTCTGGCATAGAGAAACAATTTAAAGATTTGAAAGTAAATAAATCACCAGGTCCAGATGGAATCTCAGTTCAATTTTACAAAGAGTACTCTATGGCACTGGTTCCTTACCTAGCTTGCATGTATTGTGAATTTCTCACCCAGCACAAAGTTCCAAGGGACTGGAAAAAGGCGTAAGTGACCCCGGTAATTAAGAAGTGTACAAGAACAGACCCACAAAAATTACATACCAATATCCCTAACTGCTGTTTGCTGCAGAATCCTTTAACATATTCTCAGTTCAAACATAATAAACCTTCTTGAAACTGAGAAGCTTATGTCCATGAATCACAATGGTTTTAGAAAGTATCTTTCATGCGAAAATCAGTTTGCCCATTTCTCACATGATATGCTGTGAACTATGCATGAACAGGCAGATGGGGCAGGCTGTTACTAGAGGTACGAGCATATGAAATAAGTTCAAACACATGTGAGTGGCTCAAAGACTTCTTAAATAATAGAACCCAGTATGTTGTCCTCAATGGTGAGTGTTCATTAGAGACAAGAGTATCGTCAGGAGTGCCCAAGGGAAGTGTGATAGGACTGTTCCTGTTCTATATATACGTAAATGATTTGCCACACAGGGTGAGCAGCAATCTGAAATTGTTTGCTGATGGTGCCGTGGTGTACAGTAAGGTGTCGAGGAGGACACAAGATGACATGGACAAAATTTCCAGTTGGTATGGTGATTGGCAGCTAGCCCTAAATGTGGAAAGATGTAAATTAATGCAGATGAGTAGGAAGATCAAACCTGTAACATTCAGATGCTGAATTAGTAGTGTCCTGTTTGACACAGTCAAGTTTTTGAAATATCTGGGTGTAACATTACAAAGCAATATGAGATGGAATGAATGTGTGAGAACTGTGGTAGGGAAGGCGAATGGCCGACTTTGTTTTATTGGGAAAATTTTAGGAAAGCGTGGTTCACCTGTAAAGTAACCCACATATAGGATGCTGGTGCAACCTATTCTTAAGTATTGATTGATTGTTTGGGATCCGTACCAGGTTGGAAGGAAGACACTGAAGCAGTTCAGAAGCAGGCTGCTAGATTTTTCACCAGCCAACACATAGTGTTATGTAGATGCTTTGGGAAGACGATTTACTTTTCAAGAAACACTATTTATAAAATTTAGAAAAGTGGCATTTGAAGCTGACTGTCAAGTGATTCTACTGCCGCCAACATATGTTGGGCGTAAGGATCACGAAGATAAGATATGAGAAATTAGGGTTCAGACCAAGGCATATAGACAGTCATTTTTCTCTTGCTCCTTTTGCGAATGGAACTGGAAAGGAAATGATAAGTAGTGGTACAGGGTTCACTCTGACACACACTATACAGTGGCTTGTGGAGTATCCATGTAGGTCTAGATGAATGGCAGCTGGCTCTTAATGTAGAAAAATGTAAGTTAATGCTGATGAGAAGGAAAAACAAACCTGTAATGTTTGGATACAGCATTAGCAGTTCCTGCTTGACACAATCATGTCATTTAAACATCTGGGCATAACACTGTGAAGCAATATGAAATGGAACGAGTGTTTGAGAATTGTGCTAGGGAAGTTTTTTGTTAGAATTTTAGGAAAGGGTAGTTCATCTGTAAGAGAGACCACATATAGGATGCAATTGCAACCTTTTTTTGACTTCTGCTAGAGTGTTTGGGACCGCACCAGGTTGGATTGGAAGAAGACATCAAAACAATTCAGAGACGAGCTGCTAGATTTGTTACCGTTAGGTTCGATCAGCATGCAAGTGTTATGAATATGCTTCGGGAGCTAAAATGGGAGTCCCTGGAGGGAAGAGGACATTCATTTCGAAGAATGCTACTGTGGTTGCTCACCCTACTGAAATGGCAATCACTGAAGGGAAAGCGACGAGAAACACTATTGAGAAAATTTAGAGAACTGGCATTTGAAGCTGAATGCACAATGATCCTACTGCTGCCAACATACATTTCATGCGGGGGCCACAAAGATAAGATACAATAAATTAGGGCTCATATGGAGGCATATAGACAGTCATTTTTCCATTGCACTATCTGTGAAGGCAGCAGGAAAGGAAACGACTAGTTGTGGTACAGGATATCCTCCACCATGCATCATACGTGGCTTGTGGAGTATGTATGTAGATGTAGATGCCAATTTGTGGAACAGGATTAAGGTGTCTGCATCTACATCTATACTCTGCAAACCACCGTGAGGCCCATGGCAGAGGGTACATCCCATTGTACCAGTTATTAGGGTTTCTTCCTGTTCCACTCGCATATGGAGCGTGGGAAGAATGATTGTTTGAATGCCTCCATGCATGCAGCAGTTATTCTAATCTTATCCACACAATCCCTGTCTGAGCGATTCGTAGGGTGTTGTAGTGTATTCCTAGAGTCATCATTTAAAGCCAGTTCTTGAAACTTTGTTAATAAACTTTTTCAGGATAAAATGATAATTAAATGGACACCCTAGCTGCAAGCAGGCGTTGATCTACTTCATTGAGGACATGTTGAAAATGTGTGCCTCGACCGGGACTCGAACCCGGGATCTCCTGCTTACATGGCAGACGCTCTATCCATCTGAGCCACCGCGGGCACAGAGGATAGTGCGTCTGCAGGGACTTATCCCTTGCACGCTGCCCGTGAAATCCACATTCCCAACATGTCCACACCACTACATTCATAGTGCGCCTTATAGATGTTTGCCCATCATACTCATTACTCGTTCTTTCGGGAACAGGTACTACCGTAATGTTGTTGTTGTTGTGGTCTTCAGTCCTGAGACTGATTTGATGCAGCTCTCCATGCTACTCTATCCTGTGCAAGCTTTTTCATCTCCCAGTACCTACTGCAACCTACATCCTTCTGAATCTGCTTAGTGTATTCATCTCTTGGTCTCCCTCTACGATTTTTACCCTCCACGCTGCCCTCCAATACTAAATTGGTGATCCCTTGATGCCTCAGAACATGTCCTACCAACCGATCCCTTCTTCTGGTCAAGTTGTGCCACAAACTTCTCTTCTCCCCAATCCTATTCAATACTTCCTCATTAGTTATGTGATCTACCCATCTAATCTTCAGCATTCTTCTGTAGCACCACATTTCGAAAGCTTCTATTCTCTTCTTGTCCAAACTATTTATCGTCCATGTTTCACTTCCATGCATGGCTACACTCCATACGAATACTTTCAGAAATGACTTCCTGACACTTAAATCAATACTGGATGTTAACAAATTTCTCTTCTTCAGAAACGCTTTCCTTGCCATTGCCAGCCTACATTTTATATCCTCTCTACTTCGACCATCATCAGTTATTTTGCTCCCCAAATAGCAAAACTCCTTTACTACTTTAAGTGCCTCATTTCCTAATCTAATTCCCTCAGCATCACCCGACTTAATTAGACTACATTCCATTATCCTTGTTTTGCTTTTGTTGATGTTCATCTTATATCCTCCTTTCAAGACACTGTCCATTCCATTCAACTGCTCTTCCAAGTCCTTTGCTGTCTCTGACAGAATTACAATGTCATCGGCGAACCTCAAAGTTTTTATTTCTTCTCCATGAATTTTAATACCTACTCCGAATTTTTCTTTTGTTTCCTTTACTGCTTGCTCAATATACAGATTGAACAACATCGGGGAGAGGCTACAACCCTGTCTTACTCCCTTCCCAACAACTGCTTCCCTTTCATGTCCCTCGACTCTTATAACTGCCATCTGGTTTCTGTACAAATTGTAAATAGCCTTTCGCTCCCTGTATTTTACCCCTGCCACCTTTAGAATTTGAAAGAGAGTATTCCAGTCAACATTGTCAAAAGCTTTCTCTAAGTCTACAAATGCTAGAAACGTAGGTTTGCCTTTCCTTAATCTTTCTTCTAAGATAAGTCGTAAGGTCAGTATTGCCTCACGTGTTCCAGTGTTTCTACGGAATCCAAACTGATCTTCCCCGAGGTTGGCTTCTACTAGTTTTTCCATTCGTCTGTAAAGAATTCGTGTTAGTATTTTGCAGCTGTGACTTATTAAGCTGATAGTTCGGTAATTTTCACATCTGTCAACACCTGCTTTCTTTGGGATTGGAATTATTATATTCTTCTTGAAGTCTGAGGGTATTTCGCCTGTTTCATACATCTTGCTCACCAGATGGTAGAGTTTTGTCAGGACTGGCTCTCCCACGGCCGTCAGTAGTTCCAATGGAATATTGTCTACTCCGGGGGCCTTGTTTCGACTCAGGTCTTTCAGTGCTCTGTCAAACTCTTCACGCAGTATCGTATCTCCCATTTCATCTTCATCTACATCCTCTTCCATTTCCATAATATTGTCCTCAAGTACATCGCCCTTGTATAGACCCTCTATATACTCCTTCCACCTTTCTGCTTTCTCTTCTTTGCTTAGAACTGGGTTTCCATCTGAGCTCTTGATATTCATACAAGTGTTTCTCCTTTCTCCAAAGGTCTCTTTAATTTTCCTGTAGGCGGTATCTATCTTACCCCTAGTGAGATAGGCCTCTACATCCTTACATTTGTCCTCTAGCCATCCCTGCTTAGCCATTTTGCACTTCCTGTCGATCTCATTTTTGAGACGTTTGTATTCCTTTTTGCCTGTTTCACTTACTGCATTTTTATATTTTCTCCTTGCATCAATCAAATTCAATATTTCTTCTGTTACTCAAGGATTTCTACTAGCCCTCGTCTTTTTACCTACTTGATCCTCTGCTGCCTTCACTACTTCATCCCTCAAAGCTACCCATTCTTCTTCTACTGTATTTATTTCCCCCATTCCTGTCAATTGCTCCCTTATGCTCTCCCTGAATCTCTGTACAACCTCTGGTTCTTTTAGTTTATCCAGGTCCCATCTCCTTAAATTCCCACCTTTTTGCAGTTTCTTCAGTTTTAATCTACAGGTCATAACCAATAGATTGTGGTCAGAGTCCACATCTGCCCCTGGAAATGTCTTACAATTTAAAACCTGGTTCCTAAATCTCTGTCTTACCATTATATAATCTATCTGATACCTTTTAGTATCTCCAGGGTTCTTCCATGTATACAACCTTAGTTAAAAATATGGCTTCCAGGCCATTGACCTTGTGCGAACGCACACGCTATGCCCGAACTCGTACGGGACTTGGTAGATTAATCTGCCACGAGTAATGAGTATGATGGGCAAACATCTATAAGGCGCACTACGAATGTAGTGGTGTGGACATGTTGGGAATGTGGATCTCACGGGGAGCGTGCAAGGGATAAGTCCCTGCAGACGCACTATCCTCTGTGCCCGCAGTGGCTCAGATGGATAGAGCGTCTGCCATGTAAGCAGGAGATCCCGGGTTCGAGTCCCGGTCGGGGCACACATTTTCAACATGTCCCCAATGACGTATATCAACGCCTGCTTGCAGCTAGGGTGTCCATTTAATTATCATTTCATTTCTAGAAAAGCTGCATGGTCATCCACGGTAACTGTTCTTTTGGGAACAGGTACTACCGTCATATATAGTTTTTCAGGATAGTTTACATTTGTCTTCAAGAGTCTGCCATTTCAATTCCTTCAGTATTTCTTTGACACTTTCCCATGAATTAAACAAACCTGTGACCATTTGTGCTGTCCTTCCCTGTATATGTTCAATATCCCCTGTTAGTCTTATCTGGTAGAGGTCCCACACACTTGAGTAATATTCTAGGCTGGGTCTCATGAGTGATTTGTAAGCACTCTCTTTTGTAGAGTGATTGCACTTCCTTAGTATCCTACCAATAAACCAAATTCCACCATGTGCTTCACCCTTTACTGAATCTATGTGATCGTTCCATTTCATATCCCTGCAAAGTGTTACAGCCAGGTATTTGTATGAGCTGGCCAATTCGGACAGTGACTCATTGATATTATAGTTACAGGATACTACATTTTTTCGTTTTGTGAAGTCCAAAATTTGAAATTTCTGAATGTTTAAAGCAAGTTGCCAATCTGCGCAAAATGTTAGAAATCTGATCAAGATCTGAGCTTCTTTCAGATAGTGTTTCATTATAGATAATAGCATCATCTAAAAAAACCTGATTTTACTATTAATGTCGTCTGCAAGGTCATTAATATACAACATGAAAAGGAAGTGTCCCAACACACTTCCCTGGGTCACACCTGAAGTTACTTCTTCATGTGACGATGACTTTTCATCCATGATAACATGCTTGTCCTCAATACCAAAAGGTCCTCAGTATAGTTACAAATTTCTCTTGATACCCTACTATCATCCTCACAAAGTTCTCCACAAAATTAATGTACAAGGACAATCCCCTCATCTGTCAAATAGCAAAGCTAGCGTCTCCTATCTTGCTCCTGAGATGCCTTCCTCTTCATCTTTCTCTATTAGCCACGCAATCTTCTTTTCCTGTATATTTCCTTAATTATGTTTCATCATGTCTCTATTCTTCTCCTCCCTTCACCATGAGTCTCCCTCAAACTCCCTGCTGCCGGCACTCCTATCTAAAATCTGTCTCTTCAATAATGTCTAATTATAACAGTACTTGTGACCTAAGAATATAAACTCTATATGTATGTATTTTTCCAGGTGTACCTTTCAAATTGTTTATTTCACTTTTTGTACTAGATTTAGTTTACATGCCTACTAAAACATATGAATGTAAAATAAGTAGAATGCCTGGTTAGATGTAAGAGAGGGCCTGATGGCCCTAATCTTGCCAGGTTAAATAAATCAATAAATAAATAAATAAATAAATAAATAAATATATGATCATTCTTCTGATGATAAGTTTAGGTGTGGTGCTGTGTCAAAAGCTTTTCGGAAATCAAGAAATACTGTATCTACCTTGACCTAAAGCTATCAGTATGTCCTATGAGAAAAGTGCGATTGTACTTTTCTTGTATACAAATGTGGCCTTTGTCTTTTTCCAAGAACTGGGTATGGATTTTTGTTCGATGGATCTGCTATAGACTATAGTTAGAAGAGGGACTAACTCAGCCACAAATTCTGTATGGAATCTGGCAGAAATTCCATTGGGCCCTGAAGCTTTGTTCAATTTTAATGATTTCAGCTGTTTCTCAACACCACTGACACTAATGCTTATTTCATTCATCTTCTCAGTGGTACAAGCAATAAATTTGGGCAATTCTCCTGGGTTTTCCTTTTTAAAGGAACATTTGAAAACGGAGTTAAGCATTTCTGCTTTTGCTTTGCTGCCATCAGTTTCAGTTCCTGTCTCATTCGCTAGGGATTGGACACTGACTTTGGTGCCACTAACAGCCTCTTTACATATGACCAGAATTTCTTTGGGTTCTGTGAAGGATCACTTGACAATATTATGCTATGGTAGTCATCGAAGGCATCACACATTGCTCTCTTGACAGCCAAACATGTTTCTTTCAGCATCTCTCTATCTATAGCCCTACCCTTTGTTGTACACATATCATGCAGTAATCTCTGTTTCTTCAGAAGTTTCTTTATAGTGACTATACACCACGGAGCTTACCTCCCAATATGAATTGTTCTACTGGGTATGTATCTATCCAGCGCATGGTCAGCTATTTTGCCAGAGTTCATCTAATGCTTGCGTCCTGTGCTGAAACTTCCAAGTTCCTCATTGAGATATGACACTAGTGATTTTTTATCTAGTTTACTGAACACATATACCTTTCTTTTTGTTTTAGTTATCATTAGTATTTTGGTAATCATTGTTGCCGCAACCATGTCATGGTCACTGACACCAGTTTCGATGTGGACATCCTCAAAGAGGTCAGATCTATTTGTTTCCATTAGATCCAATGTATTTCCATCATGAGTGGGGTTCCGAACTATTTGTTCTAGGTAGTTTTCAGAGAAGTCATTTAGTAAAGTTTCACAGGATGTCTTATCACGATTGCCACTAACATAACTCTTAATTTTCCCAATTAACTGTTGGATGATTAAAGTCTCCACCAATGATTACAGTATGACTGGGAAACTTACATACAAATTAACTGAGGTTTTCTCTGTAGTTTTCAGCTACATCAGGAGACAAGTCTGATGGGTAATAGAAGGATCCAATTATCGTTTTGTGCCCACCCCTGATACTAATTGTTGCCAAACAGTCTTACATTCAGCTTCAGTTTCTACTGTGGGGGCGATTTGAGTTTTTTGTCTTCTGCAACAAATACGCCACCTCCATTTCCCATTTGCCTAGCCTTTCAATATAAACTTAAATTTTCCCCTAAAATGTCACTGATATCAATTTCAGGTTATGTGAGATTCACTGCATTTCATAAGTGCTTAAAACTGACGCTTCGTTGCGAGTGCTTCGGCAGTTTACCATTAGGATTTTAATACTCTCACCTGTGGGAGGCATTTCTTTCGACCAGACACTGATACTTTAGATTTTCCTACAGTTATTGTTATCTGGATTGGATGGAGAGTTGCCTAATCTAAAAAACCCTTGTGTGCAACCCACACACAGTCAGCTACCTGAGTAGCAGTCTGTTGTGTAATGCACGCCTGACCTATTTAGGGGGACACTACAGTGCACAGGCCTTTGGCGCAAGTCCAGGAAGTCACAGCCAATCATATGGCGCAAGTCCAGGAAGTCACAGCCTAGCTTGTCACAGAACCTTCAAAGTTTCTTATTCAGTTGTTCCACTCGACCCAGAACCAAAGGGCCATGATCAGTTCTGGGGATAATGGTGCAAATTGTGAGCCTTGTGAAACTCCATGCACAAGGCTGGTCTTCTCAACCTCCTCTGCCAGTTGCTGGAATGATCCAAGAATGACCTCGGAGCCCAGACGACAGGCATCATTCGTTCCAGTGTGCCCATAATTTGCAGTTTGTTGCATCCTTTTCATTCGGTGGCTGTCGGACTAGCCTGTTCACCATGCTGAATGAGACCCCCAGGCTTACACACTGAGTGCACCTGGTGTCCTTTTCTGTCCCTTGCTGCCATTTTCCTAAGAAATGCTGACAATTAATAGACCCGTACCCTTTTGTGTTTGCCTCTTCCTGACACCAGACAAAACAGGTTTCTGCAAAACAGATGAAGTGAGTCCCACTGGCTCAGTTTCAGTGAAGGACAGCACCTCAGACTTGTTGGCTTGGGGGATTGGTAGAGCACCTTGAGTTCTCCCTGGTCCCCATCCACCCTGTACAGGATGCCTAGCTGTACCATTGACACACCACTCACAGTCAAATGGACAGGTAATGACAGATCATGTACTTTCTGCATCGGAGACTAGATCCACAGGAGGGTATAGTATTTGAGGTACCTCTGGTATAGGCATAACAGTTACATGACTTTTGGGAGCTCTTGCAACACACTGATTCGCAGCAGCTGCCACTCATTTGACTGTAGTCGGGGCAGTTTCCAGTTGCTTATGAATGTCAACCAACTCATCCCATGTTGCAGAAGAATGTTCACAGTGGGCCTGCATTTTGGCTGGTTCAGTGTATTACAAGGCAGTAAACAAATAACTTTAAGCCCACTGATTATCTTTTAAGATGTTGAGCTAAAAAGTTGCTAATTCTCCATAAGAACTGAACAAGATACACAAAAATGAGATTTCTATTAAGGCAACACAAAAACCTGTGGTAAAAATTAATAGTTTCCTAAAATGTTTTGATGTTAATTATAGTTGTTAGCAAACTTGAAGAAAGAGTTACTTTACGATAAATGCAGATAATATATAGGGCTACTCCTCTTCAAGGGAAAGCTAGGTGTAGCACAATATGTTAGTTAGAAAATCTGCTGCTAAATCACAAATGCTGATTTGCTACAGATTGCTCATAGATATGCAAAGGACAGTGGTAACTTTTGAAAATTCTCGAAAATGTACGTTTATTTGCTTTGATACACAATGAGATTCACGGGTGATATATTCTTTGGTTGAACTGTAAACCACAGATGCTGATTCACTATGAAATAAATTACGCATCCAAAACAGTTGTACCAGTAACATATAAAAATATAATTTTGTAAGCATCCAAAAAGTCTCAAAATAACCTGTTTCTCATGTAACTGTACATTAAAGTAAGAGAATGATTTTGAACAAAGATAGGCCTACTGTTCTGAAATTTTTTTAAAAGAACACAGTTTATTTTAAGCCTACAGTGTCATGGCAGATATCTCTGAATCACTTTCCACTAGTGAGTATCCATTACACATTCTGGCTTTCTTTCTTCAGTCAGTCACTGAATTGAAACATGAATAAGATGAGAGTTCAGTTTGTGAAGATGATGATTTTGTTGCTACCTAATGGTTGAGAGCCTCTAGTCTCCACTGACTCTCACAGGATATGCCTGTGATCATGTTCTTTAAAACACATGGAATTCAAAATTCCAATAACAAAGCAAAGACAATTTGGACTATTATTGGGTATAAAATGAATTAACTTGGTAAGGCAAATTATATTCCGCTCCCTGACAACAGCTGCAAAAATGAAGATTATATTAAATTCCAGTCTTTGATTACTAAATTCAATGAATTCTTTTTTGACAGTAATAGAAAACACAGGGAGAAAAATGGAGCAATGAAAGCAGATACTGTAGACTTTCTTACGAGGAACCCTTTGAGTGTGATGTTGCAAGTTCAGTGTTTAGTAGTGATCATTTAAAATATTAACTGCTGATGACTCACCATGTGCATCAGGAGGCTGACAGAAAATGAGTGTGTAGAGATCAACCTTCTGTGACATGTATGTATTACACTTCACAAAATGGACATCACTGACATTCAAGAAATGTTCAAAACAAACCATTAACTAGCACCATGAACACTGAATGAATAATGGCATGCCACAATGATCACAAAGGTTCGCACCATCAAGATTGAAAGCAAACTCCTTGGGAGTTATAAATTGTGCAGGAGGTTCAGCTAAGTATCCTCTCTTAAAGAATATGCACAGAATGTAAGGGGGGATGAGAACTGATGGCATGCAACTGAATGCAAACTAGTCTGTTGTGGAGCTTATTGTGCAGATAGTGTGATAATAGGTTTTATAGGTACAGAAATAATAAACATCCAGAGGCTGAATTTGTCCACTGGTTTCAGGCGGTACGACTTACAATTTCATTCACTTTCCGAGAAGGGTAATTCTCTCTAAAGGAGTATGATTTTTATATGCAGACCAGGAATCAAGGAAAAGGAAGTTATTTTGATCAACTACTGGCCAAAAGCAGTATGTTGTAGTTCTCTTGTAAATATTCCCTACTGCCCTTGCAAGGTCACACACACAAGAAAGAATCACAAAGGGGGGGGGGGGGGGGGGAGGAGCAGGAGCAGGAGCAGGAGCAGCACCTCCAACTTCTCACAGCACAATAAATAACTTTCCAGCCAATTTACCATCCAGATTAACAGTCAGCATAATTGTATACGAATGCATTAAGGCGTTGATGTTATTGGATCGTGGTGCAAATCTTGTGATACCTCTAATTTCCAGGGTTCCTTTCATGTGCATTTCCTCCTCAGATCCTGATTGGTCTCAGTTGGAAACAAATTCCTTATTGAATGATGGGATAAGTTTGTTTCTCACCCTCAAATTTTTGGGCCGATTCCGCAGTTTGCTTTGCACCATTAAGTTGACACTTTCTTTGAAATTATCGTATGTCTTCCAATTCTGTAGCACTGTTTGAAATCATGCTGTCATCCACTGCTTCCCTTGAAATCACTGCAGTCTATATCATGCACAATTTGATGTGCTTAACATAGAAGCTCACTATTATGCACTTCCTGTAAATTGTATCGAGCATCCTTGAAACATGCAAATGCCTGTTTATGTAACAATTGTGCCTTGTTCTCCTTTGAATAGCCATAGTTTTTCTTATGCACTACAGTCATATTGCTGTAGACTTACTTGAAGTCTGTACTTTTTTTTAACTATGCTGATATTTTTTTTAACTATGCTGCTGGTGATCTTCCATATATGTAATTATGTTTAATACTTGCTCCTTGGAAAACAATTGTCCTTTACTACATGTCACTGAGGACAGGATTTGTGGCTCCCTGCTGGACAAGAATGATGAACTACATGGCTCGACATCGGTTTCAATACTTTCACTTGTTATGCACGTACCGTCTTGATTGTACTCCCTGTGCACATTGTCCACACAGTTGAACGTCCATGACACCACACATTCCAGTGACTAATCTTGCAGGAGTGCTAACATTCCATCTACCATTTCTTTCTCACTTTGCAAAATTCCTTGAGTTCCTTTCTGATGAAACGTCAACTTCAACAACTACTGTAGATGTAATGTGATGGCCGCATTGTTGATTGTTGCGCTTTGTATTAACACCACCAGCACTGTTGTGAGTTTCTTGTTGACTAAGCAGTTCAACTACACTCCATAGATTCTTGCTGTGCTCACCATTGGATATCTCCAGTGATGCCCACTGCTGCCATTAGAAGCCAATATTATTGTTTCATTGTAGACAATATGTGGGGCATCAGATTCTGTAAACTTCATTGGCCTTTTGCGACATCGCCCTTGAAGGGTTCCTCGTGTGCCACCAGACATCTGTTTTGCCAAATCATCTGCTACAGAGATCACAAAAATCATTAGATATGTATGTAATAAGTAAATGAATCAAGGTACAGTTTGTGAAAGGCTGAAGCATGTGGTAATAACACTCATTTATAAAAATGGAGATAAATGAGTGATCTCTCATTGTAGATCCATGTACCTCTTTTTTGTGTTCTCAAAAATATTTGAGAATTTAGCTTACAACAGACTATTGAGCCACATTCTTGAGAATAATCTTTTAACGTACACACAGTTTGTCTTTTCCATAAACACTTCCCTACTGAGAAAGACATCTATGACTTCACAAAATCACTTCTGCTGTAACCAACCGAGAATGCTGTTGGCATTTTCTGTGGTCTTGCCAAGGCCTTTCATGGTATAGATTATAAAACTGTGCAACAGAAACTAAAATGGTATGGCATTAAAGGCATTCCCCTTGTGTGAGTGAGGAAGTCATTTCTTGAAAATAAGAAAATCACATTAATGAACGGTAGGATTGGAATAAGACTACATTCAGAATGGGGAAATATTTGATATGGTATCCTGCATGGTTTGGTGCATGGCTCACTCCTGTTCTTGATCTTCACAATGATTTACCTGGGACATAGAGTACTCATAAAAAATTGTGGTCTGCTGATGAGACCAGTATAATGGTACTGTAAATTCCTCAGACACACCCATACCAGACATACCTATGAAGATAACGGAATAGGCTTGCAGCTTGTTCACAGCAAACAGTTTGTCTTTCACATCCATATGGATAATGAACCAAAGTGGAACTACCACATGGATAGGTTAACCAAATAGCCCAGTTCTGCCAGCTTATAGTTAGAAAACTTTCTCATTATTTTGACTTGCAGACAGGATTACTATTTATTTTCTCTTAACACTATTTGGTGGCATGATCTTATGCAGGGAGCACAATAAGGCTAAAAGGTATTTATCCTACAGAAGTGAGAATAATGTGTATGATTGATAACAAAATAATTGCAGAAGTCTCTTCAGAGACCTAAACATTGGTACATCTACATGCCAACACACAAACAACCTAGTAAAACGTGTTAGTATATAGAATGAACTGTAAAATTCTCAACCACAGTGTTAGAAGTAAAAATAATTTTCATGTAAACTAGGGCTCAGAATGGAGTTTTATATTCTGACACAAATGTCTTATAAAAGCTACTTACTGGCATAAGGCAGATACTTAAAAATCACCAGATATTCAAAAAAGTAAAAGAACATCTCATCAACCTCTGTTTCTACAATGTATCTGAGTATTTTGACTCAGAGATGTAAATACTGCACAACTCAAATGTTGGCATTGGACAGATCACTACACAAAAGCATTATTTGTTGCACTGGATAAAAACAACAGTTGAGTAGTACAGGACAAGTAGCAGTAGCTGTTTTCAAAGTAGCTGTGTTTCTCCTAACACACATATATGAAGTAATTTAGCAGTAATTCACATAGTTGTGGGAGCAAGCAGATGAGCACTGGTCATAATTTTTTGTTGGTATATCTTATTGAATTGGCCTCTAGTGGTTGCTTCTACCTGTTAATGTATAAAATTACTCTTATACCATTCCCGTAGGTTCTGCTACATGCTGCAATTTACAGTACAGGCTATGTCACTGTATGAGTGAATGAATTATTTATGGCCTGGAATGTATCAACAACTGGTTTTATCAGTGATAAGTGTGTACAACTTAGTTGAATGCATACTAGAAATTCCAAGCATTTCATTTGATTGGGAACAAAATATAGAATGACTGTAAATATGAGACAGAAGTGTTGGGCAAAATTTACCTTCAGGAGGTGAAATATCACTATTGCTGATAGGAACATTTACTAATAGGTAATACTACCCTGGCTTTTGGCAGAACTACAGTAATAGTTCCTTACTTGGGTGGGGAGGAGGAGAATGATGGGTTTGGGAAATTTACAGAGGAAGGGGAGGACACTCAGATCCCACAATAGGAGGGACCTACCTTTTTTTGAAGATGATTGATATCCTGTAGATCACCATTTTAGCTACATTCTTCTAACATATTTTGTATTTATTTTGAACTGGATATTAAGCAGCATTTCATTTCATCACATTACAATCCCTACAAATCTGTCTAATGGAAGACAATACCTTTACTCTTCTGTTTTCATTGGCCAGATCTCAATTTTAAAATGCACCATGTACTATCACTCAGTCCAAAATCTGACGTAGTTCAAATATTGTTAAGTGTCAGTTCCAAAGTCACTAAAGGTGAAAAAATTGAGCCACTGACTTGTGAGCTTCTGCAGCTGGAAGTTTGTTGTTCAGCCAGTACGGGAGACACTAAAAGCTGGAAAAAGTTGGATTGCCTTTTAAAGGAAAAGGTGAAGCTCTCACAGTCAATGATCTGTGTCTGCATACTGGTATGAGGCACAAGAAATTGATTAGTAGAGCTTCATTTCTCAGAACTTGTTAAATATAAACCAACTGTCATAGCTACAGTTCCTATTGCAGTGTTAAATGAAAAGGGCTTCTCAAGTTAATCAGCAAACCTACATTGGTACTGTTGAAAACACTGTGCCTGGTATTAATGTACAAACTTTTGTCAGAAAATTTTTCGCAAATAGCCCTCCTAGACAAAAAAATATGTTCATAATTAGCATATAATGCATAGAAATCACAAAACAGAATTGTGGTCTCTAAAAAATAGAACTTGGTAAATCAGATTTAAAGACCCAAGTTAACAATAGACAAATAATGTTTCGGCTTTATACATGATTGCTATGTCAAGCGAATAGAGAAACAGCTTTATTAGAAAATTTCTCTGTCTTTGTTTGGAATATTTTATGCATTGGTAGTACAGATTTTGTGTAATTTTAAAAGAAATATCATAATTGTTGAGACAGCATGAAAACACTAGAGCTTTTTGTAGAGTTAAAATTTTTTGCAATGATATCAGAAGGCTTTTTTTGAAAACTTATTGATTTACAGTGTTTTGCTAACAAAAATTCTGTAAAAGAATAACATTCCTAGCAAAAGGTACTATTTTACAGCCTGTTTTTGTTAAAGGCTGCTGTAACAAGAATTGAATCAAACAAATGTTAGCCATTTGATAGACTAATGTGTTGCTAATGATCATAAATGCTGAAGCGTGAGCTTGCTGGAAATATATTATCTGCTTCTGTAGTGCAGATGTGCTCTCTCTGTGCCAGCTGAAAACTTTTTAGTTCATGTTAACATCGTGTGTTTGGATGTAACTGTGAACTGCATTAACTATTTTTATTTGTTGTAAACATTGCGTGGCTTTGATTTGGTTATATTTTACTTATTGACTTCAGGGTATGTTGTGATGACAGAAAAGAAAATATTTTTTCTGTTGTTGGAGCTACCCACCATTTTCGTGAACTTTTATGATAGGAAAGGCCAGAAATGTAATTTGTGAAAAGCTCTTAATCACATGGAAATTCTAGCTATGAGCTACTCAACTGTGTATGTCATCATTCCACGTATTGAAATTCCTTCAGGTTTTCTGTAGGATGAAAAGCACTTTATGGTATACAGTCTGATGGTGAGATAGATTCTCAACCTTTCCTTGTTGTATAGTATAAAAAACAGTAAATCCGTAATGAAGTTGTTGTTATGAATATATTTATCTCTGAGGTTAGAACTATAACATTGCACCTTCGAACTGCTTGCAATTAAATAATATTTCAAACAGCTCATTTTGAAAATAATGTAACCCCATTACAAAATACGATGAAACTCATTTACAATGACACTTGAATTGTATTTATGGTTATTATGAGTAATTTTAAACTGTAAATCTGTTGTAAGTGTAATGCTCTTTAATGTAGATAAATAAATTTCTACTTTCTTTTTCAAAATGAACTATGCTATTACTTCTACATAGCATTCAATATAAAACTTGTTAGCCACATTTAGTGTTACAAGGCTAACATTTGAATGGAATTCTGTCTACATTTTAGTTCTTCACATGTTTCAACATTCATCGCCCTTATGTTACCATGTCAAAAATTGGTTGTAACTGTCTACCAACATTTCATTGGTGTTTTCAGCACACATCACTGCTATTTACTACCATATGAAGGCCCACTTAGGTATGACCCATTATCATTACATGATAAAGTTATTGAAAAAGAGAATGTGGGTGCCAGAATATGAGAGAGATAACCCACGTCTTTACTCCGCTTTCTGTGTGCTAGTATTGGAGTTGCTTGAAAGTAATAAGTAAATTAGTTAAAATGAAGTGCTTGTAAGTTGTGCCCTGCTGTCTAATGTGTGCAGTCTTAAGCTTTGTATTTAATTATAGTTTTATTATAATGTACCTTTGCAAGCATTTTGAGAGGCAGTAACCTAGCAAATTCAGTTCAGGTATAACACTGCATTGTTGGTTAGGAAAATGACGAAGCATTGAAATGATAGTTTTGGAAAGGAAACACAAAAACCATAATTGTCACTAATATTATAAACCAAAGAAAAATTAGTACAAAAATTTACTTCTTATTGCATATTGCGAAGAGGCAAACTAACTTAATGAACATGGGGGGGGGGGGGGGGGGGAGGAAGAAAGAAAACTGGGAAATCACTGTAACTGAAAAGAGTATTATGTTAACATAATAAGTACTGGTAAAAATTTCATTTTTAGTGTTAGCCATGGTCATAAGATATTTATAGAATACACTTGAAAGAGATGTGTGGAAGATTGTATTCAGTTGCAAACAGTGTTTGCATTTCCAGATGACATACCATATATTGCTAGTATCTATATCCATACTCCACAAGCCACCTGACGGTGTGTGGCAGAGGGTATCTTGAGTACCTCTATCAGTTCTCCCTTCTATCCCAATCTCGTATTGTTCGTGGAAAGAAAGATTGTCGTAATGCCTCTGTGTGGGCTCTAATCTCTCTGATTTTATCCTCATGGTCTCTTCGCGAGATGTACGTAGGAGGGAGCAATATACTGCTTGACTCCTCGGTGAAGGTATATTTCTTGAAACTTCAACAAAAGCCTGTACCGAGCTAATGAGCGTCTCTCTTGCAGAGTCTTCCACTGGAGTTTATCTATCATCTCCATAATGCTTTCATGATTACTAAATGATCCTGTAATGAAGCACGCTGCACTCCGTTGGATCTTCTCTCTCCCCCCCCCCCCCCCCCCCCCCCCCCCCCATCCACCCTATCTGGTATGGATCCCACACCGGTGAGCAGTGTTCAAGCAGTGGGCGTACAAGTGTACTGTAACCTACTTTGTTTTTGGACTGCATTTCCTTAGGATTCTTCCAATGAATCTCAGTCTGGCATCTGCTTTACCGATGATTAATTTTATATGGTCATTCCATTTTATATCACTTTTAATGCCTACTCCCAGATAATTTATGGAATTAACTGCTTCCAGTTGCTGACCTGCTATATTGTAGCTAAATGATAAAGGATCTTTCTTTCTGTGTATTCGCAGCACATTACACTTGTCTACATTGAGATTCAATTGCCATTCCCTGCACCATGTGTCAATTCATTGCAGATCCTCCTGCATTTCAGTACAATTTTCCATTGTTACAGCCTCTCGATATACTACAGCATCATCCGCAAAAAGCCTCAGTGAACTTCCGATGTTATCCACAAGGCCATTTATATATATTGTGAATAGCAACGGTCCTACAACACTCCCCTGCAGCACACCTGAAATCGCTCTTACTTCAGAAGACTTCTCTCCATTGAGAATGACATGCTGCGTTTTGTTATCTGGGAACTCTTCAATCCAATCACACAGTTGGTCTGATAGTCCATATGCTCCAATCCAATCACACAGTTGGTCTGATAGTCCATATGCTCTTACTTTTTTCATTAAACGACTGTGAGGAACTGTATCAAATGCCTAGCGGAAGTCAAAAAACACAGCATCTACCTGGTAACCCATGTCTGTGGCCCTATAAGTCTCGTGGTCGAATAGCACGAGCTGGGTTTCACACGATCGTCTTTTTCGAAACCCATGTTGATTCCTACAGAGTAGATTTCTAGTCTCCAGAAAAGTCATTATACTCGAACATAATACGTGTTCCAAAATTCTACAACTGATCAACGTTAGAGATATAGGTCTATAGTTCTGCACATCTGTTTGACATCCCTTCTTGAAAATGGGGATGACCTGTGCCCTATTCCAATCTTTTGGAACGCTGCACTCTTCTAGAGACCTATGGTACACCGCTGCAAGGAGGAGGGCAAATTCCTTCGCGTACTCTGTGTAAAATCAAACTGGTATCCCATCAGGTCTAGTGGCCTTTCCTCTTTTGAGCAATTTTAATTTTTTTCTATCCCTCTGTCATCTGTTTCGATATCTACCATTTTGTCATCTGTGCCACAGTCTAGAGAAGGAACAATGGTGCAGTCTTCCTCTGTGAAACAGCTTTGGAAAAAGACAATTAGTATTTCGGCCTTTAGTCTGTTGTCCTCTGTTTCAGTACCATTTTGATCTACCTACCGCTTTGACATAAGACAAAAATTTCTTAGGATTTTCTGCCAAGTCAGTACATAGAATTTACTTTCGAATTCATTGAACACCTCTTGCATAGCCCTCCTCACACTACATTTCGCTTCGTGTAATTTTTGTTTGTCTGCAAGGCTTTGGCTATGTTTCTGTTTGCTGTGAAGTTCCCTTTGCTTCCGTAGCAGTTTTCTAACTCGTTTGTTGTACTACGGTGGATCTTTTCCATCTCTTACGATCTTGCTTGGCACATACTCATTTAATGCATATTGTACGATGGTTTTGAACTTCATGCACTGATGCTCAACAGTATCTGTACTTGAGATAAAACTTTTGTGTTGAGCTGTCAAGTACTCCAAAAGCTGCTTTTTGTCACTTCTGCTAAACAGGAACATCTTCCGAACGTTTTTTAATATTTCTATTTATGGCTGAAATCACCGATGGTGTAACCGCTTTATGATTGCTGATTCCCTGTTCTGCGTTAACTGTTTCAAATAGTTCGGGTCTGTTTGTCACCAGAAGTTCTAATATGTTATCGCCACAAGTCGGTTCTCTGTTTAATTGCTCAAGGTAGTTTTCAGATAATGCACTTAAAAAAATTTCACTGGATTCTTTGTCCCTGCCACCTGCTGTGAACGTTTGAGTCTCCCAGTCTATATCTGGTAAATTAAAATCTTCACCCAAAACTATAACATGGTCAGGAAATCTACTTGAAATATTTTCCAAATTTTCCTTCCAGTGTTCTGCCACAACAGCTGCTGAGCCAGGGGGCCTATAGAGACATCCACTTATCATGTTTGAGCCTGCTTTAACTGTGACCTTTACCCAAATTATTTCACATTTCGGATCTCCGTCAATTTCCTTTTTTCACTGATTACTGTAGTGATTTACTTGTTCAGGAGATACGTGGAAGATTGTATTCAGTTGCAAACAGTGTTTGCATTTCCAGATGACATACCATATATTGCTAGTATCACTGTAGTGATGTACTTGTTCAGAAACTTCATGCTGTCAAAACACATTTGGGAGCAGATTTCAGAATTTCATGTCATGATGCTGGTACCAGTTTGCTTTCATTGTAATTAGATCCTTTTCAGACTATGTAGAAAAGCTTTAACTTAATTAAAGCATTTTTGTGGTTTGTTTAATATTTTTAACACTAGTGTTCATTGCATTTTGAGCTATTAATGATACAGACTGAATATCCAGTCTTTGGTAGCAGTGTATTGAAATATTCCCGCTTCATTTGGACACTTGTAAGCATAATTCTAAGAGAATGTATTTGTGTTTGTGTGTACTGAAAGTGTTGTCACTGAATCCATTGAATCTTTAATTTGTTGTAATTACAAGTTATTAATGAATGCTAATGTAGGAAGACTTCTTGGGTGCACCTACCTCAGTGTCTTTTATCTCAGTGTATTTTCTACAGTAATCAGTTCTCGGGCTTGTTTGTTAAAGTTGCACCATTAGTCTTTGTGTGTGGTGCGTGCAAGAGAGAGAGAGAGAGAGAGAGAGAGAGAGAGAGAGAGAGGAGAGGAGGGGGGCATGGAGGGAGTGGAATTATATTTATGGAAAATACACTGTGAGCTAAATTTAAAGCATACACTGAAAGGAACATCTCTTTACAGGGCCCATTAGTACGCTGGCTCAAAGTCAACTTCAGTGAATGTTTCTGTGCGTGGATACATGTTAAAGCACTCAGAGTGTTTGTAGAATCTGTTCTAAGGTGAGTATTTCCTGGTAACAACAATTATACTTAGACTAGCGAACCCAGCAATGCTTCGCAGTTGCTAAATGTGCATGGGCATTTAGTATATGTACTAATCTCCTTCTTCCTCCCTCTCTTCCTCCCCTCTTCCCTCATCCACTTCCTTCTCTTCCCCCTATCTCTGTCTATCACCTTCCCCCCTGCTTCTTGTACATCTCTTATCCCACACTCTATCCATCCATCTCCTCCTTCCTCATATCCTCCTGCTCCTTCTATATATCCATTTTTTGTCACCTTCTCTGTCCATCTCATTCTCCCCCCTCTCTATGACCTTATTTATTGTTATTGCAAATGGAAGTTTGATTGGAAATATAACTCAAAATGAGTGGGTGAATCAGTTGGAATCGTCAGTACACAGGTTCTGAGAGAGAACTTTGCAGCTGCTGAATCTGTGAGGAAAGTAGCTTTAATGACAGTATTTTGTATGGTTTTAATCTGTGAACAGGGTAGGATTATAAAGTTAGCCATTAACACAGCTTCTCTGTTTTCTGTTAAAAATGACTGCAAAAAGGGAAAACAAAACCGTACATTTTCACAACACAACTTAGAGAGTTCTTTCTCACAGCTGCTGTAACAGAAACTGTTTATTGCATAATTCTTATTCGATTTGCCTCCAAATGCTGTCTACGCTCTTCGTCAATCTCATTGACTTGATCACGTAGCCGGTTTGTGTTACGCACAAGCCGGTGAAATTTTGACGCCTCACTGATGGCATTTTTTCCAAAGAAATAAACCACGAACTGAAATCAGCTGAATATTTGCAACACATTAAATTAATACTAACTGAGATCAGTTTGATCTTTGCAACACACCAAAGTTATGGGTATAATTATTTTGCTTTCGGTTGTATTTTTTTAACATTCAATGCGGAATTTGTTGCTGTTATGAAAATGAGTGATGGCAAAACTGTCAGTTGGACCATCACATTTCTTTCTTTGAAATTTTCATACAAAAATACCATCCAAATTTCCAAACTTTTCTGGTGAAATTAAAACAATGGAAACACCAGGAAGAAATACCAACACTGTAGGAAAAGACAGGTACGACAAGTTGCAGACAGGCAAAATTAAAAGACACTTATGTAAGACTTTTGGCCACAGCCTTCATCAGTAAAAGAGAGAGACACACCATTCACACACAAGCAAGCACATCTCATACACACGAGTGCCAATTCCAGCTTCTTGGGCAGGAATGCAGTTATCATATGGGATGCAAGTGGCAATCTGGAGGAGGCAGGAAGGGGAAGGGATAGTAGTGTATAGGTGGGGAGAGAGACAAATGGTCTCTGGTGGAATGTGCAGGGACCAGACTGCTGACAGATGCAGTGTCAGGAGGTTGTGAGGCAGGGAGATGCGGGGGGGGGGGGGGGTTAAAAAGGAGAGGAGTGGGGAAGGATGGGCGGATGCATTGGCAAAGGACTGCAAATAAACAGGGTGGAAGATGAGAACGGGGAGGAGATGATAGGACAGAGGGGGTGGAGCCTGTGGGTGGAGGGTGTGTGGTCAATGTGTTACCATAGATTGAGGCCGGTATAATTATGAGAGTGGAGAATGCGTTATAAGAATAACTGCCATCTGCACAGTTCAGAAAAGCTGGTGGAGGAGTTAAGGATCCAGATGGCTCAGGTAGGAAGGCAGCCACTGAAATCAGGTGTGTTATGTTCAGCAGCATTTTATGCTACAGGGTGGCCTAGTTTGCTCTTTGCCACAGTTTGGCCGCAGCAGTTCATTCTCGTGGACAGGTGGTTGGTAGTTATACCTACATGAAAAGCTGTGTAATGTTTGCAGCACAGCTGGTAAATGAAGTGGCTGCTTTCACAGGTGGCCCAGCTTTTGATGCGTTAGGATAAACCTGTGACAGGACTGGAACAGGAAGTGCTGGGTGAGTGGATAGGGCAGGTTTTGCAGCTGGGTCTTCCACAGGGATATGATCCTTGTGGCAAGGGGTTGGGATGGGGAATGACATAGGGATAGATTACAATGTTGTGGAGGTTGGGTTGGCAATGATTGTAGGTAATCCAAGCCATGGCAAAGGATGTGGTTCAGTTGTTCAAGTCCAGGGTGGTACTGGGTGATGAAGGGGCCACTTCTTTGTAGCTGGTTCTTGTGGATGTGTGGGAAATGGCATGGGGAGATCTGTTGGCAGACTAGGTCTAGAGGATAGTGTCTGTCTGTGAAGGCCTTGGTGAGACTGTCAGTGTACTGAGCAAGGGAGTTTTTGTCACAGTATATATGCTGTCCCCGGGTGGCCTGGCAGTATGGGAGGGATTTTTTGATGTGAAAGGGATGACAGCTCTCAAAATGCAGGCACTGTTGGTGGTTGGTGGGATTAATGTGGACAGAGGTGCACATCGAGCCATCAGAGAGGAAGAGGTCAACATCTAGGAAGGTGGTAAGATGGATGGAGGAGGACCACGTGAAACGGAAGGGAGAGAAGATGTTGAGGTTTGGAAGGAAAGAAGCTAGGACGTCGTGGCCCTGAGTCCAGATTATGAAGGTATCACCAATGAACCTGAACCAGACCAGAGGTTGGGTGTTTCGGGAGGCTAGGAAGATCTCCTCTAGATGGCCCATGAAAAGGTGGGCATAGGAGGGTGCCATGTGGGTGCCCCTGGCTTGACACAGATTTGTTTGTATATCTTCCCTTCAAGTGAGAAGTAGTTGCAGGTTACTTACTTTATCCCAACCTGCAACTACTTCTCACTTGAAGGGAAGGTACACAAACAAATCTGCGGCACAGCCACGGGCACCCAAATGGCACCCTATTATGCCAATGTTTTTATGGGCCATCTAGATGAGATCTTCCTAGCTGGCCAAAACACCAGACTCCTAGTCAGGTTCAAGTTCTTTGACGACATCTTCATGATCTGGACTCAGGGCCAAGTCACCCTATCCTCATTCCTTCACAACCTCAACACCTTCTCCCCAATCTGCTTCATGTGGTTCTCCTCAATCCATGTGTCACCTTCCTAGTTGTTGACCACCTCTTCTTTGATGGCTCCATGCACAACTCTGCTGACATGGAACCCACCAACCTCCAACAGTACCTGCATTTTGAGAGCTGTCATCCCTTTCACACCAAAAAATCCCTCCCATACTGCCTAGCCACCCAGGGATGGCATATCTGCTGTGACAAAAACTCCCATGCTCAGTATGCTGAGGGTCTCACCAAGGCCGTCACTATTGCCCAGACCTAGTCAGCAAACAGATCTCCTGTACCATTTCCCCTCACACTCCCCCAATCTTCCCACCATCCCCAAGAACCAGCCACAAAGTGGTGTCCCCTTCATCTCCCAGTACCACACTGGTCTGGAACTACTGAACCACATTCTTTGCCAGGGCTTGGATTACCTATCATCATGCTCTGAAATGAGGGACATCTTACCCAATATACTTTTCCTAAAGTGATGTTCCTTCACCCACCCAACCTCCATAAGATCCTAGTCTGTCTGTATGCTATTCCCAATCCCAACCCCTTGCCACAAGGATCATATCCCTGTGGAAGACTCAGGTACAAAACATGCCCAATCAACCCACCCAGCACTTCCTACTCCAGTCCTGTCACAGGTCCATCCTACCCCATCAGGGTCCAGACCACATATGAAAGTAGCCATGGCGTTTACCAGCTCTGCTGCAATCATTGCACAGCTTTTTAGATTGGTATGACTACCAACCACCTGTCCGCCAGGATGAACTTCCACTGCCAAACTGTGGCCAAGAGCAAAGTAGACGACCCTGTGGCACTACATCCAGCTGAACATAACACACTTGATTTCAATGGCTGCTTCCGTAACCGTGCCATCTGGATCCTTCTCTCCACCACCAGATTTTCTGAATTGCGATCTTTCAAACATGTGGCAGCTGAGTTTTATTTATGTAGATAATTTATATTAAAATGTTTACATGTAAATAATATGGGATAGTAAAATACTACCAAATTCCTAAACAAGGTTTCTTTCTTAAGAAGCAAATAATATGAATCTAATGATTAATTACCTTGTGTTGATTGTAACATTTACAGCTTTTGTTTTATTCAGTTATGCTTGGAACACTGTTTCCTGACAGGAAGCAGTCTTTACATATCTTTCACTGCACAGTTTAAGGTATAAAATGAATGTTAGACACAGTATGAACTAATGTACTTCATGGTACTTACTATTACCACAGAGAGTGAGTAATGAGAGAATATTGTAATGGCCAAATATTACAAATATTTCATTCTGAACCAATATATCATTGAAGTGATTTGGGAGATGTGTTAAACATTGGTATGAGGAAAGGCAACCATTCGTCATGTAGATGCAACATTGAACAGTGAATTGGTGCATAAAGAATTAACACTGTATCTCTCGGAATTTGCATTTGCCATATCTGGAGCAAATCAAGAAGAGACAGGCCTATGTTAGAATAGTCACTTATTTTTCTGAACAAAAATTGTTAATTGCATTTGTTTGGCTTTTGTAAATCTTTCTCCACTGACAAAGCAATGAAATACCTCATAAGTTAAGTGCTAGTAGAACTAAATAACAAAAATGATCCTGTTGGTATATTACGTAACCACTTTCAGACCGTTCCACTAACCTCAGAAAAAGGGGGGACATAACACGTGGGATAACGACAATTAACACTGGATGCACTCTTGTCCTTAATATACACAAATGATCATCCACTGACTTTAAACAGCAGTTCAAAGGCTAAGCTTGTTGATGAAACAAGATTTCTTATCAAGGTCCTAAACTTAATCTTAGCAGGGACAGCTCATGTGGTAACTGAACAATTACTTAGTTAGTTCCATGTATCAAATTCCTGACAAACATTGCAGTTTGAAATGGTGTCAACAGAACCAAACATGGAGTACTTATATACAGCTTTTAAAAAATATAAAAAATAAATTTATCTGTCTACATACTGGCCAGTTAAGAGGTCTTTTATTTCTAATTATCTCTATACAATTGGTTAATTGCACACACTTTTCACCTTAATCTCACAAATACGCAGAGTATTTCAAAAAGCAAAAATGACCTGCTAGCACGGGAAATAAACTTTAATGATCATACAGTAAGTGAAACACTATGTTTATACTTTCTTAGGAGTCCAGTTAGATAATGAACTAAAATGAGAGCAACGTTTAGACAAACTGGCAAAGGAGCTTAGTTCAGTATGTTTCACTCTTAGAAATCTTCTCATTGTATTGACTTAAGGACAAGTGTTGACTTAACTTGTGTATTTCCACACAGTTGCATATGGTGTTATCTGATGGGGCAGTGCACCTAAAGAAAAGTATTCATTCAAAAGAAGTAAGCTGTAAGAATGTTCTGTGAAGCAGGTAACTGCACTTCATGCAGAGGTATTTTTAAGGCTCTTGGAATTTTTGCACTCACTTACTCACACATTTGCTTCTAATGGTTTTTGTTACTGACAGTAAAAAACAGTTTCACCTGAACTCCGGTCTACATATACACAGTGCGGGACACAAAATCAAATTTCAGGTAGACTTTGTGTCGGGCTCAGAGTGGAGTTGTGTACTATAGTGCAACTGTATTCCACAGGCTCACATCTAACATAAAGGAAGAAATTGTGAATCCTAACCAATTTAAAATAAAAGTAAAACCATGCCATATTGTATACTGCTTCTGCAACTCATCTGAATATTTAAATTCAATGGTAGAAATATTCTGTGAGCTATAAGGCAACTAGAAGTGTTCATTGTAAAACAGCATATCAAATATTAACGAATTGTAAACATGACTTGGTACTTACAGATGTAAGTAATTTTCTTTCAAGAAGACCACTTTAATCAAGGAAATGTTACATAAATAAATAGATATCTACCCTGGCAAGGCCAGATCCAGATGGAATCTTTGGCATTGGCACTTTCAGAACTACTGTTTATCACAATTGTCTCACCCTTTGCAAAGTCCCAAGCAATGGAAAAAACTGCAGGTGACTACTGTATATATGAACTATTAAAAAATGGACCCACAAAATCCCAGACCAATTTCTTAACATTGGATTGTGCCAGAATTGTTGAACATATTCTGAATGTGAATACAATAAATTTCCTGAAGATGAAAAAACTTCTGTCCACAATTCAGCACACTCAGCTTGATCTATCCTTACATGATATGCTGAGAACCAGGGATGAAGGGTAACAGGCAGATTCCATATTCCTGGGTTTCCAGAAGGTGTTTGACACAGTGCTCTCCAGAGGACGTTTGAAATAGTGCCCCACTGCAGACTGTTAATGACTGTATGAGCATATGGAATATATTCTCAGATGTACCGTATTTACTCGAATCTAAGCCGCACCTGAAAAATGAGACTCCAAATAAAGGGAAAAAAAAAAATTCCCGAATCTAAGCCGCACGTGAAATTTGCGACTCGAAATTCAAGGGGAGAGAAAACTATTAGGTCGCACCTCCAAATCAAAACAAAGTTGGTCTGTTGTAATGCGATACACAATTTAGGTCGAATGAATGACGATACAGCTACAGTAGTTTGGTTTGAGTCGTAAGCTTATCAGTTAAGCTTTACCAGGTAGCCATTGCTATGCGTCAGGCGCTCCGTCCGTATTTATACGGGTACTCTTCCTTTTTCACGTGCTTCGTCTGGTTTGAATCGATTGCTTTTGTTATAGGTGTTTACGTCACTCTAAGCTGAAAATGCATTACTGTACTGTGTCATGCATTGTTTGTCGCATTCTGGTAGTGCGTGTTTACGGCCTGTCGCCGCTCGCGGCATGGCTTGCTTTTGTGCGCGCTACCGCCGCTTACAATAAAAAAAAAGAAGAGAGGAATCGTCTCATTCGCGAAACAATGGCAAGAGACTGCTATTTGTTGTTACTTACACTGCTGCTTTCTTTGATAATTATCAACAAGAACAAAATAATAGACTGCGTATGATAGAACATGTTCTGAATGAGAGTTACGCGAAAATTTTTCTCCGTTTGAAAATCTTTGCGGCCGCTTCTTTAGAACATCAAATTCTGCACAGAATTTAGAGACGTCTTAGATTTAAAAATCTAGTCAGTTGCCGTACTTCATTTGTGACTATATCACTATTAGGCATAAGAATAATACGAATATAAACATGACACGATATGTATATTCTTCCGCGTTTGCTGTTGTCTCACTCTAGTTTCGTAGTTTATTAGGCAGACAGGATTTAAATGAGATATCAGCAAACACAAAAGAATACATGGCAAAATGTTTATATTCGTATTATTCTTATGGTGAAGAGAATACTGCAAGTGATTCACATTTCATCAGGTTCCTATTAGCAAACATCTCTTCTCACAGGTAGGAAAAAGTTCAGAACGTAGAGTTGGCCATATTGACAAACATCCCAAACAGTCTTGCCAGTCGGATTTTCGTAGTACATTGAAATTCTGCTACATTCGAAGATGAACAATAGGGAATTTGTATTTACTTCGTTGGATAATGTATGAAAATGCAGTGGTCGAAACTCGGGGTGGAGAAAAAAAGCTTGTCTTCCACCTTTTTTTTTAAATTTATTTACTGACGCAGAGGTTTTGGCGCCAGTATTTATCTTTGTGCCTACAAAGCATGCCTGTGTAGCGCTACATATATTCGACGGCAGAATTTAGTTGTAGCGGCACCTACCAACATTTTTCAGAACTTCGATTCTGAGCCGCAGGCGGTTTTTTGGATTACAAAAACTGGTAAAAAAGTGCGGCTTAGATTCGAGTAAATATGGTAAGTGGGTCGAAGACTTCATAAGTAATAAAATCCAGTACTTTGTCCCTGACAACAAATGTTCATAGAGACAAGGGTATTGTTGGGCGTGTCGCAGGGAAATGAGATGGACCGCTCTTGTTCTCTAATACATAAATGATCTGAAAGACTGTGTGAGCAGCAGACTGCAGCTGTTTACTAATGATGCTGTAGTGTTTAGGAAGTTGTCATTGAGTGACTGTAGGAGGATACAAGATAATTTGGACATCATCTGTAGTTGGTATGATGAGTGGCACCTTGCTTTAAATGTGGAAGAATGTAAGTTAATGCAGATTAGTAGGAAAAATAATCCTACAGTATTCAAATGCAGCATTAGTAGCATGCCGCTTGATGCAGTTACATCCATTAAATATCAGTGCTTAACATTGCAAAGCAATATGAAATGAAACAAGCACTTAAGGATGGTGGTAGGGAAGGTGATAGGTAGACTTTGGTTCATTGGGAGAATGTTAGGGAATGTAGCCCATCTGTAAAGGAGGCCACTTATAGGACATTAATGCAACCTATTTTTTAGTGCTGCTTCAGATGTTTGAGATCCCCACCAGGTTGGATTAAAGGAAGACATCAAAGCAGTTCAGGTACCGGCTGCTAGATTTGTTACAGATAGGTTTGATCAGTATGCAAGTGTTACAGAGACGTTTCAAGAAGTCAAATGGGAATCCTTGTAAGGAAGACGACATTCTTTTTGTGAAACACTATTTAGGAAATTTAGAGAACCAGTGTTTTAAGCTGACTGGAAAACAATTCTACTGCCACCAAGATACATTTTGCATAATGAGCACTAAGTCAAGATAAGAGAATTCAGTGCTTGTATGGAGGCATATGATCAGTCATTTTTCTCTTGCTTTGTGTCTGAGTGGATTAGGTAAGGAAATGACTAGTAGTGGTACAAGGTACCCAACACGTTGCACCATACGAAGGCTTATGGAGTATGTATGTATATGTAGATGAAGATTAGGTCCTTCTTTTACATCTAACCATCTACAAATAGGAGAGAAACAGTAACTGATTAGTATCAAGGAAGCAGAACATTTCTTGAAAGTAAGCTTTACTAAGTTAAATTTAACTGCAAAAAGTACAAACAACATTAAACAGTTTAGTGATAATTTAATGTTAATACAATGTATGGACTAAGTTTCTGTGATTTCCTCATCTTTCGTTTGTCTGCCTCAACATATTTCACATCCAAGAATGTTTTCCTCCTTGGGGGGGGGGGGGGATCTCCGAAACATAATGAATGAATGAACAAATGAGTTAATGAAATATATACCAAGGGCTCAGTGAATAGTGAAACTGATACTGAGATAAGCAGTTTAAGTGAAAGACACTTGGGCAGAAAACTATTAGAATATGTAAAACTGGTCTCAAAGGATGCTGGTAGTAAATAAGGGTAGATGAAAAAAATTATTATGAAGTAGTCACATATGGAGAGCAGTATCAAACCGATTGAAAGGCTGATTTCTCAAACAAGAATGTACACATTGGCTTCAGATACAGGATCTTTCATTCTCCATTGGGTTTTCTGTCTTAACTGTCCATAAAGCACACAAAAGATCTCTTCTTCGTGACACATTAAAACTGCGTGCCGGTACTGGACTTGGACTTGGACCTGGACCTGGAACCTTTGCCTTTTTTGGGCAAGGCCTTTGCATCCTGAGCTATCCAAATATGATTCATTACTCACTCTCAAAGCTCTGCTATTGCCAGCACATCCTTACTATCTTCCAAACTTCACAGAAGTTCCTCTGTACACCTTGTGAGACCAGCAGTCCAGAAAAAAACTATATTATGGAGAAATTGTTTAGACACAGTCTTGGGGATTGTTTCCAGAATGAACTGTCACTTGCAGTGGAGTGTGCACCGATTTGAAACTTCCTGGTAAGTTAAAACTGTGTGCTAAGCTTTTACGTAATATCCCGGAAGTTTCAAATCGGCACACATTTTGCCGCAGAGCAAAAATTCATTCCAGAAACAATGCTTAGGTTGCGGGTAAGACATTTCTTCTTTATATCTTTTCTTGCAGGAGTGCGAGTCCTACAAGATGTGCAGGAAAACTTCTGTGAAGCTTGGAAGGTAGGAGAGAGGCACTGGCAGAAGTAGGTGGAGCTTGGATAGTTGAACCTGTAAAATACTTACCCACAATAGACAAAGGTTCCAAGTTCAAATCTAGCACATAGTTTCAATTCTCCAAGAAGTTTCAAATGAGTGCACTCAATGCTGCACAATGAAAAGTCATTTGGGAACAGATTATTGTCAGTAAAATAGTTCTCTCTCCATCAGTGGATCTCAGACTGTGTATTCCTTAAATGCAGAAATTCTTTAAGTAGAGATTGGATGCATGTTGTGTATTTTTTTCATGTCTTCCCCTTAGAAGTAGTGCAACATGAAACATCAATATAAAAAAGATAAATTTGCTTTGATCAAATTTTGGTGTGCCTTGCTATAAAATAAGGTAGTCCGAAACAGTTTCACCAAAATTCCAGGAGGAAGCACTAATTCACACAATCTGCACCTGAAGAGTTAAAGTGTGTGAAAAATATGCACCAGCAGGAATATAAAAAGTTGAGTGCCGCAGCTGAAGGCCAATAGTTGCGGAAACATGGTTGTTTAAACACAGTAAAAAATAGATCCTAAAGTGAAAGTGCTACCTTACTTAACATCATCATGTTTTACAGTAATTTTAATTGTGCAGGTATGGGCTGCCAGTGAACTTTCAAGCCATGCTGCTACATCCACACAAAAAAAGTACCAAGAGGTTACGAGACCTCTTAAACCAGTTGTATGGGCATTTAGACAGCAGTGCTTCACAAGGCCTGGGGGCACATGACGTGAGTAACTTTCGTCGTACTTTAAATAATTAGACACACAAACTACTTGTAATGTGAGACTTGAAACCAAGTATTTATCCACAATTAAAACTTGTTTTATGTTTTTGCAGAGTGTGGAGATACCAGGACTTGGATTTGGCCATGCTGAGTATTACCCATATGTTTATTACAAAATTAATGTTGATATGGTTGATACTAAAGTGTAAAAAGCTTTTCTGTAATATTGCCAACTCATTACGGATAGTATTATGTACAGCAAATAAGGGAAGTTGGTATGTGTTCGTTTTTTTTAAATGTAAAAGCTTCTCCAGAACATTCCACATTGTATCAGACATTATTTCTGTGTAGATGGCACAGTGCTGCCAGTATTCTTGTAGTAGTGACATTCAGTCTTCCACTGGAACGTTAGTATTTAAAATAAATTGTATGTTAGATCATCTGAAATGCAGCAAGCTGAAACTGTGTGTACATTGTCTGCAGCACAACTTCAAGTTTTTACTTCCAGGAAGCTTTTCACTTTAAACCTAAAAAAGAAATGCTCTCCATGCATCTGCCTTGCCGTTGAGATATCAAACGTTAATTATTTGTTATTGGAATATTTTATAATCAAATAACAGTAGTACTTTAACTTCCCAAAGGAAAGGAACCGGATTCCAAATTGGATTTTATTAATGATAATCTGTGGAATCTCACTCAATACTCCTGCTTCATATAATATCCTCACCTTTCTTATCTCTCTTAATTACAGTTTTATCTTATGTTTATATTTATTGCATAATTTACTAGATTTTATTGAAGACCATACCACATTGCCAATAAAAACTAAAACATGCTTCAACTTGTCATATATGATCACTCAGTTTTAGTTACTAACTACAAAAAAGTGTCTTCCATAGTCAGCAGTATGCAGAGCATTCTTTTTTATTGGAAGTGTGTACATAAAAATAACTTGACAGTTATGAGGGATTGGTGTTACAACTCAGTGTGGAGTGCTGGAGGAAGTTATATGGTAGGGCACCTTTCTCCTTATGTAATATATTGTAGATATTTTAAATTTTGTTGTTACTTGTTGTAGAAGCGATGTTTAGACTGTTCATTAGTGCTCCGGTGCCTGGATCCAGTACATGGATAACTGTTGGTTTTGGTCAGGACTAATTTATTGTAAATTTTTGGTAAGCACAAGAGTACAGCCATGAAGTCAAATGTGTAAGATACGGTTGCAAGTTAAATGTTTTATCTCTGATCATTGAAGTCCCTCTTTCCGTGGGTATGTTACCCATAGATTGTACAGTGAAGAATTTGTGGTTCTGTTCATTCATTTGTAAATAACATTCCAAGTTGTGAAGTAAATATGCAATGCCAGTGTTGTCAATAAATTAAAGAGATTTCCTGAATATTTTATGAGTGTTATTTTATTAAATAAAAAAATTGCATCTACATTTGCCTAAAATATTGAATGCCTCATTGCCTAATGATATATCCAATAAAATGATGTCGCTGAATAAATATAAGGATTGTCTTTGGGTAACCACAGTGATTTGAAATGAGTAGGATGTATGTCAAGCAGAATCTAATACAGAATGATATTTTCACTCTGCAGTGGAGAGTGTAGTGATATGAAACTTCCTGGCAGATTAAAACTGTGTGTCGGACCGAGACTCGAACTCGGGACCTTTGCCTTTCGTAGGCAAGTGCTCTAACAACTGAGCTACCCAAGCACAACTCACGCCCCGTCCTCACAGCTTCAATTCTGTCAGTATCTCGTCTCCTACCTTCCAAACTCCACAGAAGCTCTCCTGCAAACTTTGCAGAATTAGCACTCCTGGAAGAAAGGATATTGCAGAGACTAGGCTTACCCACAGCCTGGGCGATTTTTCCAGAATGAAATTTTCGCTTTGCAGCGGAGTGTGCACTGATGTGAAGTTTCAGAATCTAATACATCTGACATTGTGGATATTCCGTGCAGTAAATCATCTTCAAAAGAGACATTGATTTCTACATAGCGGACAACTGAAGAGAGATGTCACAAAAGATTTTAGCGATAAACCAATTAAAAAAAGCTTCTTTCGCATAACCCAAAGAATTTCTGGTGGTATGTAAAAGCGGTTAGTGGCAAAGTTATTGTCCACCACCCACAGTCAAGACAGGAACACAATCCTGTTTCTTTAAAGCCGTGTTTCCATCATCAGTATTTGCTGTAGATCCAGTTTGCGTAACTTCTGCTCCATATGTTCTGGCAGTGTACGCGGGTTTTGCAGCCACTTTTCCGATGTCACAGTGAAACAGTTAAAACGTCCTCAGGAAAACAGCAACACATCTAAAGGCTTTGGAAATGGGCAGGCCACTTGGTAGTTCTCTATCTATAGCAAAAGAAATGAGATGATTACATCATACTTGTTGCTATTGTACACAATTATTGCAGGACTGTAAAGTGGTTCATGGAACTCTTTAAGAATTTTTGTTTGTTTTCAAAGTAAGCTTATCATGAAACTAAATCTGTTCCACATAATGTTCTTGAAATCTCTGGAGACTGAATCTGTGGCAAGACCAATGCCTATGAAAAGCTATGATTTTTAGCTGTTGTGTCTTTGCATACATTTTTAATGTAAGGAAATTTCTTTACTGAGGTAAAATGTAACTAAAAAATCCTAAAAAGTGCATCACCATTCTTGTGCCAGGTGTGTAGCATTTGTCTGATAAGATTCTGTTGCACCACCATAATTTTAGTCAAATTGCAAAAATTGGTGAACAGAAGATTTGGCTTTTTTGAGGTAAAAGCTTATTCTACACCTGCATCTATATCCTGCAGACCAGTGCCAAGTGCATGGCAGAGGTTACATTCTATTGTACCAGTTCTTTGGGCTTTATCCCATTCCATTCATATATGGTGCATGGGAAGAGTAATAGCCTGAATGCATCTATATGTGCTATAATTAGACTAATCTCGTCCTCGTGATCCCTATTGGAGCAATACGTCATGGGTTGTACTACATTCCTAGATTCATCACTTTTAAAATTGTGTCTAGAAACTTCTAAGCTGGTTCTGACAGGGCAGTTTGCATCTATCTTAGAGTGTCTGCCAGTTCAGTTGTTTGTGCCTCTATGTGACTCTCTCTTGTGGGTCAAATGAACCTTTGGCCATTCGTGGTGCCCTTCATTGTATCTTTTCAATATTCGCGGTCAGACCTACTTGGTCTGTGTACCACGATCTGGAGCAGTATTCTTAGGACGGGTCGCAGGAACGCTTTTTATGCAGTCTCCTTAGTAGGTTGATAATGCCTCCCTAGTATTCTACCAATGATTTGCAGTCAGCGGCTTGCTTTACCTACCACTGAGTCTACGTGACAATTCCATTTCCTATTCCTACAAATTCTCGTTGTTGTTGTTTTCTGTCCAACAACTGGTTTGATGCAGCTCTCCATGCAACTCTATAGTCTTTGCAAGCCTCTTCATTTCCAATTGATTACTGCAACTTCCATACATGGCAACACTCCATACAAATACTTTCAGAAAAGACTTCCTGACATTTAAATGTATTGCACTGATTGACTGTTCTGTCAGTTTTTGGTTGAATATTTTATACATTGTGAATGAAAATACACACAGCACTGGCATAATATTTATTACTTATTTCACAAACCAGTTTCAGCTTTTACATCATCAGCAGATACAAAGATAAGTATGTGGTGCAGTTTTGTTGGATCAGAGGTTTTAAACTTGTATATCTAAAGCGTCTCTCAATTTTGAGAGATGAAAAATGTTAATGTTAGATTTAGGAACAAATCCCTTATGTTTTATTCCTAAACATGAAATTAACATTTTTTGTCTCTGGAAATGGAGGTACATTGTAGACACACTAGTTTAAAATCGTTGATCAAAAAAAAATTCACATACTTACCTTTGTACCTGATGATGGCGTAACAGCTGAAATTTGTGAAATAACTGATAAATACTGTACAATATTACAGCAGAGTTGTGTATGTTTTCATTCATAATACTTAAATCTATATTCAGTGTTAACAAATTTCTTCTATTCAGAAATGCATTTTTTTGCCATTGCCAGTCTATGCAAGTTGTTACACCCAGGTCTTTGTGTTAGCTGCAAAAAGTCTAAGGTTACTATGATATTGTCCACAAGGTCATTAATATACAACAGGAACAGCAGGGGAATCGGCCAATTCATACAAATACCTGGGTATATCTCTTTGTAGAGAGATGAAACGGAATGATCACATAGATTTAGTCATGCATAAAGCAGCAGGTGGTAGACTTCAATTTATGCGTAAAATACTGGGAAAGTGCTATCAATCTACAAAGGAGATTGCTTACAAATCACTGATGTGACTGGTTCTAAAATATTGCTTACATGTGTGGGACCCACAACTGATAGGCCTAACAGGGATATTGAATGTATACAGAGGAGAGCAGCACGAACGGTCACAGGTGTGTTTAATCCATGGGAGAGAGTCACTGAGATACTGAAGGAACTGAACTGAAATACTCTTGGAGGATGGACATATACTATTCCGAGAAAGTCCACTAACAGAGTTTCAAGAACCGGCTTTAAATGATGACTCTAGGAATATGCTACAACCCTCTATGTATTGCTCACATAGGGGATGTGAAGATAAGATTAGAATAATAATCTCTTTTTTTAGGATAAATTTAGACAACAGGTTCCCCTGCCTAAAGAGTATCTCCAGCAGTTTAAAAAATTCTGAAAAAATCACTCGCAAGACAGATTTTAACACTTCAGATATCACACGTACCAGGTGTGACAAAGAAAAACAAACCATTGGAAAGAGTAACATGGTCATTTCACAGACTTATCCTCCATCAAAACATGCAGTCAATAACAAATAAAATACAACTATTAGAGGGGACTGATGACCTTAGCTGTTTAGTCCCCCTTAAACATCCCAACAACCACCACCACAACTATTAGAAATTGAGCTCCAGTCTTTGAACTGCACAGTAGTTTGTGTTACTGAGCACTGGTGTAGAGACACAGAAATCCAACATGTAGTATTATCATTGTATGAAAGGGCAAACTCTTACTGCAGAACTGCTTCAAGGGGTGGAGGATCACGCATTTATATTAGAAAAGGAACACAGTTCAAATCAAGACATGACCTCAGTACAGTAAGTGAAGACAAACACTTTGAAATATCAGCTATTGAATTATCACCAAGAAACTAATCATTTTGTGTGTGTAGATCTCCCAGTGGTAGTGTTGACACTTTTTTCAATAAATTAACAGAAGTTCTAGATAGAGTCTCAAGTACAAAGGTCAACATAATTCTGTGTGGGGATATTAACATCAACACTAATATCATAAATGAATCCAGCAGCATAAATATCCTTCAGAGTTTTGGCATGTCCCTATTAGTCCACAGTGCAACAAGGGTTATACAATGACTGCATCAGTAATTGACCATGTGGCCACAAATATGGATAGGGAAAAATTTAATGTAGCTGTAAAAGATCTCAGACTATCAGACCATCTCTGTCAAATAACAACAGTAAAATCAGATGTCAGATCATTCCCTAAGCTACAAGCCTACAAACTACATTGAAATCAAAATTAAATATTTCTCAAAAGAACTAGCAAATGAAAGCTGGGATGAAGTGTATAAGGAAACCAATGTGAATATGAAATTCTCTAAATTCGCCACACTTTTTAAGTTGAACTTTGAAAAGGCATTTCCAAAAGTATGGATGTCTGTATAAACACCCACCAAAAATAGATGGCTAACAGCAGGTATTGAGAAGTCCTCCCAAACACTTAAATACCTCACTTCCACGAAAAAGAGTCGCAATTATCCAGAATTCTTAAATTTCTATCATAGATCCAAAAATATCTATAAGAAGGTGCTGATTGCTGCAAAAAAAGTCATTTAATGACAAAATTATATATAATGCAGAGAATGAAAGCAAAGCAGTCTGGCATGTTCTAAAAAAGGAAACGGGGAGAGAGAAACAAAGGCAGAATAACATTCTGCTAAGAGAGGGGGATAAGATGATAAAAGATCCACAACACTTAGCAAACTATGCAAACGAGCATTTTTCAAGTATTCTAGAGAAGTTACAGCAAAAATTCTCCAAAGCAAACATAACACCGGTAAATAATGTTGCACTAAGTACTATGATGTTACATCCAACCACAGTGAATGAAGTCAATAAAACTCTTCCAAAACTAAAAAAATAAAAAGTCAGTAGGCTCAGGTGGTGTACCAATGTGTGTATTGAAACAATGCATAGAGATTATACAAGGCCTCTTGACAAATATAATAAATGAATCCTTCACATCAGGGACATTTCCAGAGCAATTAAAACAGGCAAGAGTTGTACCTTTGCTTAAGAAAGGTAATGCAGAAGACAGAGAAAATTACTGGCCCATTTCCCTGCAGTCACCACTCTCAAAAATAATAGAAGAAATTATGAAAGAGAGATTAATGAATTATCTGAATAAATACAATCTTTTAAGCGAAACACAGTTTGGTTTCCGAAGTGGCAAAAATACGGAGTCAGCCATAGTAGAATTCACAAAAGCTGTACTTTCTTGATAAATATGAGTATGTCACAGGCATATTTTTGGATCTTTCTAAGGCCTTTGATACAGTCGACCACAAGATTCTATTATATAAATTAGAAGCATTAGGAATATGAGGGGTAGCTAATGACTGGTTTCAGTCATACCTAGCAGATAGGGTACAAAGAGTAGAAATAATGGTTTCAGTCATACCTAGCAGATAGGGTACAAAGAGTAGAAATAACACATACTTCAAATAGATCCAAACATTTAGTAAACCAGAACCAAAATACATCAATATAGGGGGTTCCACAAGGTAGCATATTAGGACCATTACTTTCGCAGTAGTGTTAATCATGGCGAAAATTCTCTTTGCTGATGACAGCAATATTATAGTCGCTGAGAAAACGAGAACTCCTTGCAGCGAAAGAAAAAGAAGCTCTGAAGGAAGTTTGCGATTGGTCAATAAGCAATAAAGTGACATTGAATATAACGAAAACTAATGCCATGAATTTCAGTTTGAAAAGAGAAAATGACAGTGTTAAATTAAATGTAGATGACACCTCTATAGACTGTGTAACAAATGCAAAATGTCTAGGAATGAATATTGATTCTCAGTTGAAGTGGTGTGAACACACAAAGGTACGAACAGAATGTCACCAACATGTTATGCCCTTAGAATCCTATCGTCAGTGTGTAACAGGTAGTGTCTTTTAGTTACATACTATTCATGTGTACACTCAGTTCTTAGCTACGACATTCTTTTTTGGGGAACAAATGCACAAAATATAATCACAATTGTCAAACTCCAGGAAAGATCCATAAGAATAAGAACCAAAAACAGTAGTCGAGCTCATTGTATAGGTGTGTTCAGAATACTGGGGATTTTAACTGCTCCGTGTGAATACATTTACCAGTCAGTTGTATGCATCAAAAATAACATTGGTAATTACTGTGCAAACAGTTCCGCAGTTAAATACCAGAGCTGAGGGAGTTTTCACCAGTATCACCTGAAGATGGCCAGAAGACTCTGTGCTGAAATATTGTGGCAGGAAGTTACAAACATCTGGCAGTTCTCCCGAATTTTCTGGAACAATATGTGCGCTGGGAAAGTTTAAAATCTCACTGCACAAGCAGCTCTATCCATGACCATGGAACAAGAGCTAGACTCAACTTACATTTACCAAGAAAAAATAAACAGAAAACTCAAAACAGCATTTTCTACCAAGGAATAAAACTGTACAATAAATTGCTAAAAGAGATTAAAGAAACTGCAAAAAGACACTTATTTAAAAAGGCAGCTAAAAAGTACCTGCTATGCAATACATATTATACACTGAAGGATTACTTAGATAAAACAGAGTAGAAGTGTGGTAAAAAAAAAAAGTTATACAAATAAATAAATCATAATGATTATAAAACATCCAACATTCCACATAATGCCTTCACACTGTTTTTCTCCTTTTTTTTCTTTTCTAGAAATACATAACCCCCCTCCCCTCCCCTACTCCCCCCCCCCACCCCCCCCTCCCCACCCAAAGCTATGCATAGCACAATACCAACACCTCTTCCTCTTTCTGAGCTCAACATCTCACTCATTATAGAGGGATGCTGACTCAGTTTTTCAGGATAGCAAATGGGAAGTTGCAGTACAGAAAATGGCCCAGAGATCACCAGAGAGAGAGAGAGAGAGAGAGAGAGAGAGAGAGAGAGAGAGAGAGTGAGTGTGTGTGTGTGTGTGTGTGTGTGTGTGTGTGTGTGTGTGTGTCTAACTAGAAGTCTGTAAATGTATGCGTATAAGAATTAACTTATTTTAAATTGGTCTAAACTGGTAAATACTTTGACATGTCCTATATTCCCTGTAAAAAGAGATCTACGGATGACTGCAGCTGCTACTACTTCTACTTCTATAATTGGTGCACACTCAGAGACATTCAATCAAGCATTCTTCCCACACTCCATACGTGAATGGAACATGAAGAAACCCTAATAACTGGTCCAGTGGGACATACCTTCTGTAGAGTACAGATGTAGATGTAGGGGGCCAAACACACTTCCCTGGGGCACACCCAAAGTTACTTCTACATCTGATGATGACACATTATACAAGATAACTTGCTGTGTCCTCTCTAGCGAAAAATCCACAATCCAGTTGCAAATTTCCCTTGACATCCACATACAGTCATATTTTTGATAACAAGCATAACTGTGGTTACTGAGTCAAATGTTTTTCGGAAATCGAGGCATACTGCATCTACCTGCCTGCCTTGATCTATGGCTTTCAGTATCTCATATGAGAAAAGAGTGGGTTGGGCTTCACATGACTGATGTTTTTAGAATCCATGTTGATTGTTACTGAGGAGGTCATTCTGTTTGAGATACCTCATTACATTCGATATCAGTTCTAAGATTTTACAAAAAATGGATGTCTAGGATATTCAACAGTAGTTTTGTGGATCGCTTCTGTTACTCTTGTAGATGGGTGTGATCAGTGCTTTCTTCTAACTACTGGGCACAGTTTTTTGTTTGAGGCACCTATGGTATGTTATATTTAAAAGAGCGGGTAACTCAACTGCAATTTCAGTATAGAACTTGATAGTGATTCCATTGGGCCTTCAAGCTTTGTTCAAGTTTAGCGATTTCAACGGTTTGTCAATGCGACTGACACTAATACTTATTCCATTCATCTTTTTAGTGGTATGATGATTAAATTGGGACAATTCTCATTTAAAGGAACATTTGAAAATGGAGTGGAGCACTTCTGCTTTTGCTGTGCTACCCCATCTCGTGTGAGTGAGTGGACACACTTTGGTGCCACTAACAGCCTCTACAAATGACCAGAAATTCTGTGAGTTTTGTGAGAGATAGATCAACAGTATTCTGCATTGTCTTGACAGCCAAATGCATTTCATTCAGCATCAATCTGTGTGTAACCCTATGCTTTATTTTACACCTATTATGCAGTAGTCTCTCTCTCTGTATAAGTTTCTTTGCAATGGCGGTATATCATGGAGGGTCCCATCACATCGTGAACTGTTTCACTGGGTACACATCCATCTAGGATTCTAGAGGATAGTCAACTATTCTTTTAAAGCTGAGTTATAGTTGCTTCACATCCTTCTGTCCTTAGCTAAAAGTTTCAAGTTCCTCATTGAAACTGACACTACTACTTCTTTATCTAGTTTACTTAACATGTAAATCTTTCTACTCATTTTAATTGCTCTTTGTACTTTGATAATCATTGTTGTTACAACTGCCTCAAGGGGTCATAGAAATAAAGCAGAGAATGTACTTTTTTCTCGGAATATCAGAGAACATTCTTAGGTTTGTACGAATAAAGTGAGTCTAAGAACATACTTCACCTGAGAATGTTCTCAGCTTGAGTTTCGTTAATTTGCGTGTAAGCAGCAAATATCTTTCCCATAGTCACACACGCCTGCACTGCTGTGCATCTGTTTTCTAGGCATTTCTGATTAGAAATTTTGCACTTTGTTTCACTCTCATTTTTAGATGTTTGTTTTCCCAGTTGCGTACTTCACTGCATTTTTTAAAAAAAATTTCTTCTTTTATCCATTAAATCCAGTGTCTCCAGTGTTATCCAAGGATTTCTATTGAGCCTTATCTTTTTGCCTATTTGATTCTCTGCTAATTCATCTTTCAAAGGCTGTAACATAACCTAAATTTATGTTCAGAATTTTTCTTCATTTATAAAAAAAGTAGTAAAAGTTTCCCATACCAGTGGTATCAGGAAAGCCATAACACCCAGAAAGCAACACCATGCAACGTATCTCAATGAAGATAGCAATGCAATACATCCAAATAGGTTCAAGTTGATCATTGTTATTTTACAAAAGAAACTGACTGATGCTATCGCAGATTTAATAGCTCGTGATCAGTAAAATAATGTAAATGCAGTTATGAAGGGAATTTGCCTTGGGCTTTCCTTTTGGTGGACAAAGTGATCTTGCGATGCTGAGTAGTATGCAAGTGGTGAAAAAGACACATGGGGATGGGTAGGCAGAGGGTGCAAATGTGAGTTGAGTTCTGTCTTCACAATAGTAACGTTGAGAATTCAGAATTAATGTGATCATCTCTAAAATCAAAAGTGGCAGCAGCAGATGATGGCAAAAAGTCATCTCTACTATGTAAGTTGTGGAATGTACGATTTTCTTAACTAAAATTGATGGCTACATTGGTACGGCTATTGCTACCCAAATGGTGTCAATGAACTCGAGGACTTGTCATAACGGTCGCCCATACTGAGACGTGATAACATAAATCATCCACCACCTCACGTCAGCATCTAAATACTGAAGGCAAGGTAGTTCTTACATTTGGTAACAGTTTTCAGAATTGTGAGAATGTCAGTCAGTAAAGTATCTGAAATAATGTGACGCAGTCTTGACGAAGAGAGCAATTCAAGTTAATTGCCTTAACAACTATCCTGTTTCCTCTGTTCAGAGAGTTTAACTGATAAGTTTGAGAATATAAAAAGTTTTTCAGAAGTTCACAATTATGACAAAAATGTATCATAAACATCATAAGAATAAATGTTGTATGCTCCCTCAGAGCTATAGAATTGTTAATAAATTCTGTGGCAGCTTTTCTATTTAAAATTGCTGAGAATATGTTTTAGTTAAAGCAAATTCTTTTGAATAAAGAAGTATGTACTAAAATAACTTATTTTAGTCACATTGTACAATAGGGTTTTGCTTTGGTAGGAAATGTGCTACCATTAAATTGAAGTTGGCTTATCCATGTTGTGGTTGAGTTCACAGAAATGTTTAACACAGAATACGTAAATATTTCGGTATAAAAACAAAGTCTTTTCTTGAAACAATGATTTCAGAAAAAGTTTTTTTCCTAAATTGAATTTTGTTCGTGTTTCCTTCAGATTTTTTGAATAAAATTTGCTCCCTCTGAGCTGGTGAACAATCTTCATAGTTTTAGTTCAACTTTTCAGGGGAAGTCTTATGGTAAGTGACCACAGCTCTCATCAAGTCTCACTGAGGCTAACTGCTGTTGTGGAAGTTGATCAAAACCATAAAAAGGTTTGTCATGATTTATTTTGTGTGATGGTTAGGATATTGTTCTATCATGTATTGAACCATCCAATCAACTCTTGTACTTTAACGATGAACTTTGAGACTATAAAATGTGTTATCAAATTAGGAAACAACAACAGTCAAAAGTACAGCAATTATCTTGTAATGTAAAAAAGGTGAAAAAGATTTAGTTTTTTCAAATGTAGAAATGTGCAGTGGACTAACTGGGCATATGCAGGTGAACAGTGACAGAGCAGTGACACACAGAAGGCAGGACTGATGGCCCTGTTTTGTGACTAAGAGTTGCGTGGCCACTCTCTGCAGCAATAACAGGCAGATGTGTTGGTAAAGTTTGTAGTGCGTCGCTGCAGATTCTGTTAACTTCCTCCAAGGCAGAGAAAAATTCTTCATTTAGTACAATCTTCTCAATGAATGTGGCAGTAAGCACATGCACAGGTGCATAAGTTACTGTTTATCACAGTTGAACTTGAATTACAATACCATGAAAAGATATAGTGGGTCACAATTTTGTGAACTTAAGTTTGTAACCCTTCACGTACAGCTGCACATGGGATATTAGTGAAAGTTGTGACAAGTGATTTAGTTACATATAGTGCTGTGTGACAGGACTTAGTTAATTTTGCATGTCATCACAACAAAATTTTGATGAGCATAACCTTCAGTTTTGTGCGTCTTGTGTTCTAAACTGCATAGCAAAATTGGTAGGTTCATGATGAAAACCTGTAAAAGATAGATAAATGGCCAATTACAACAATTACACAGTTAATACTTGACTGTGTGAAAAATTGAATTTGGTGCAAATAAATGCAGTACAAAATGGCATCAGGTCATAATGTACAAGATGACACCTTGTGCACGGATCACAAGATTCCTGATGATAAAGCAGGGCAGAACAACACCTTGGCAGACAGTTCCAACATGGATCAACAAGCATCAGAAATGGAGAACATGTTGTTAGTAGGAAATATAGATGGTGCAAGTGGCTTAGACAATCTGTTGAACAAATCTACCCTGATTTGAACCGTGTAGCAGGATACGATTCCCATACAAATTAAAAGTGGAACAAATCTACCAATGGAGGCAGCACAGTTGGATACTGGTGCTGATTTTGTTAGTTTTTTTAAGCAGTGTGGTGGCTCAAATGTAAACTAATATGAACAATATGAGTGTAGGTATTATGACCCAGATGGAAACCAACATGAATCAGTTGGAAACCAATATTCAAGTAGGGAAATTAAAATCTAAAAATGAAATCGAGACCAAAATGAAAACCGAGTGTTCTAAGTTAGAAGGCATAATATCAAATTTGGATACAAACCTTTCAGAAAAAATTGAGGCAAACTTACCTATTTTGACTATACAAAGCCAACACATCACAGAAATAAGTAAATCAGTATGTAATGTGAAAGACAAAGTGATAAAAGTACAGACAAAGGTTACCGAAATTTAGGAGAGGTTTGACTCTGAAATTCAGAGGATAGAGGAAATGGTGGAACCTCTAGTTTATGGGAAATTGCAGAAAATAGTACCTGCAGTGAACACAGAACATTCAGATGAGACTATGGCTGAATTTAAAGAGTTGTGTAACACTGTGCAACAAAGCATAGGTTCTCGTATAGAGAAGCAAGAAGTGACGGCAACTTCATAGCGAGATGGAACTGTTAAGAGTAAAAGTCCAGAGCCTGACACATAATAGTTGCATACAATTTGTGGTACAGGGGTCCAAGGAAGTGAAAAAGTAAGTGTAGTGCAGGTTGAAGACCTAATGCTCACAGGAAAGAAGAAATGGCCAAAAGCAATAATAGGCATTTCATGAAGTACTGGGAAAGAGACAATAGCAGCAAAACCGTCAAGTGGTGTTCGCGTTCGCATGAAGAGCAGTTTCGAAACCAAACCTATAAAAGGACTACCATCAGGATTCAAACTGTGGAAAGAGAAGAAGAAACAATTGCTAGTGGAAGAGAGGGGATACAGCTGAATCGAGCGGAATCACAGCTAGAAGTAAAGAAGATAAGCAGGTTTGAGGTCAACAAGTGGAATCAGAAAAGGAAATGCCAATCATGGCGCATGTTGCCATAAATGGCGTCAACAGAGACTGCATACAGCAGCGGTATACAGAGCTCAATCAAAAGGTCAACAAATTATGACGAGGAGGAGTTTTACGGGAAAGAGAGATAGTTAAAAGGAGCATGATGCAGACACACATGCATATTCAGAGATTATCCTGTTCATGCAGACTGGTGACTTTCAAAGAGGAGAGTAATTCTGATCCTGACATGAAGTTTGTGGAGACCCTTTCTGAGTCAATATGTCCTAGTGATAGCAGAAGTACATACCCACAGAAGTGAGTCATATATTAAAAGGAACAAGCGGTATCTGACAGTGATAAAGCTTAAAAACCTAACTGTACTTTCATAAACATCTTGTATGAATTAGAGTATCTAAAGGAAGACAAGGAAGACACAAGTAGCTGTGATGATGAGTTTATTTTTCGAGAAAAAGAGATAGCTGGAATTGCTTTTAACTTGAGTGAGTTATTTAAGAAAGAGGTTGGACAGAAAGAATCTGTAAATGATCAGGCATCATTATCATCAAAGAACAATGCTGAAGAAGTAAGGGAGGAAGAAGTTTTCTACATGCGGCAGATACAGTAGATGAGGATGCAGCAGTAGAAATCATAGCCATTGGGTTACGGGAAAAAGTAGGGCAAAATGTTAAGGTGAAGAGGAGGAAACAACCTCCAGATAAGACGTTCCGTGTAAAGTCTGGATATCATGGCAAGACCTTGTAATCAAAAAGGATCTGTTGTGGGTATGCAAAGAAGATTGAAAGGAAGATACTAAGTTGCATATGATCATTCACATCAAAGTAAATGGGCAAGAGATGTTTGTAATTTTGCACACAGGAGTGCAAGTAAGTGCTATTTTGAAAGCTTCTTTGAAATGATCATGCACAAATTTTAGGTTGAACTAATGCTAGTAATGGGCATTAAAGTAATAGGTGCTAAGAGAAAAAGTAGGAAGGCCATAATGTACAAAGTGTTATTGGACTTTAGAACACAAGGAGAGCTATTCAGTTACATATTTCTGGTTGTACTGGAACTAAATGCAGAGGTTATCTTAGCGATTGATTGGTTAAGAAGACGATCATAATGGACTGTGATTGAGAAACTATTGTATGTTATGCAAGAGGGAAGTTAATAAATATTCCTTTCAGAGTAACTTGTATGAAAAATCAGTGAATTTGGGTTTAGAATCTGGGTATAAATAGTGTCCTCTGCAGAGTATTCTAGAAGGGGAAGGAAAGGAACCAGATTTATGACAATCGCAATCAGAGCCAGATTAATGACAATCACAATCAAATGGATGCAGAATCATGGAAGTATAGAGCATTTCCGTTTGCAGGAAAGTTTTATCACTACACTGTGGCCCCATTCATACTGCATACTTCCACCACTGTTTTCATACGTGTGTTAGAAAGTCAGTTTGTTGATAGCGGTATATGTAGGTGACCTAATGATCACAACCAAAACCTGAAAACGTGGCAAGAATATTTGACATCGATTGATAGGGTGTTCTGAGCTCTAATAAGATGAGGGATGACCATCTGGTTAAAAAAAGTGTTTGTCAAGAAAAAAAATTCTTAGGACATATTTTTATGGCACAAGGGACAGAAAAAGATCCTGAAAAGTTGTCAAAGTCATTTGGTGCCAAGAACGTGTAACCAATTAGTCATTTATTGGCTTATGTTCATTTTATCACAAATATGTGGACAATCAGGTATTTAATAGTGCACATCTAGACAACTTATTGAAGAACACTGTGCATCCTGTTGGACAGATGAATGTAATGCAGTATTTAATCGACTTAAGGAGAATTTAGCCAAGAATATTAAGTTGTGGCATGCTAAATCAAATGAGCCATTAATATGGTTACAGGTAACTTGGGCCATGGGTACGGAGGAAAGGCTCTCGAATGATAGTCTGTAAGGATGGGAGGGCTAGGCCTGGGGGTATGGATCCTTTTTATGTACTGTAAGACAGATGGCAACTTTTAAGTAGCCGTAAAAAAGTTCCACTTCTGACACTGTTAAAAACCTATGAAATACAGATTTTTTAAATGAAAGAATGGAAACCCCAGGTTGGAAAATCAACAACATAGGAAAAGATAGACTGCTACTTTAAAAATGACATGTTAAGTTGCAGACAGGTACAATTAAAAGACACTTACACACAGGCTTTTGGCCCCCGCCTTTGTCAAAAAAAGAAAGAAACTTTTAAATCATTTTCTTGAAAGAAAGACACATGACTGCACTATTTCCTTCACCTGAGTGCTGGGGAGAGGGGGCAGCACCCTTGCCACTGGTATGGGCGCCCTCTATTAGGGGTTTTGGTCTTTCGGGAAATAGGTCAAAATGAGAAAACATGTAAACACCAGTAGACAAATTGCCTTTACAAGTTGGACCGTAACTAAGCACGAAAGAAATTATTTGCTCTCAGAAGCAGAAGCACTTGCCATAGTGTGCAGCTTTTGTAATTTCTTACAGGGAAACAAGACAATCATTCATACTGATCATAGGGCCTTGATCTTCCTAAAAGACTGTTGGTTGCTGCATAAGTTAGGTTGGCAGGCTCTGTTCCTGCAGCAATTCAATATGGAAATTAGGTATGTGAAGGATGCTGAACATGCAGTAAATTATTTCAAGACAGTAGAAGGAAAAGTTAAATAAAAGATATACGTCAGAACATACGAAGGCTGACGATGTGCTCAGATAAGTAGGATCAGATTTGATGATGTGTGCACTGAAATATAAGAGCTTCATATATAATATACAAAGGAGCGCATATATGAAGAAAATACCTACTCCATGCATACAGAGAGTGTGTTGGCCTTAGCAGCACATAGAAGCACTATTTTCACTTAGCCTACGGACATTTTATGACAAGACAATGTAGCAAGAAGATGTCTTAGTCTGTGACATTTAATAACATGGTGCACAGGGTTGCACATAGGATAAAGTCATGTGACCTTTGCCATAAGTCAGAAGTAACTATGCAACCAACACAAACCATAAAGCCAGTAGTAGTACTGGATATTGTGACTGTAAACATTTTTTGTCCACTGCCAAAGACAGTGGGTGGTTTGGGTGTATTTTAATTGAAGACAATTTTTTTCTCTAAATATATTAAACTATACCCAACAAGGAAGGCACATCAAAGACGGTGTATGAAGACAGGCTGTTATGCAGACAAGTAAAAAAAAAAAAAAGTCCCTGATTCCACAGTTAAAAACACACTTTCCCATGATAAGTGACAGTATACTTTCCCTTGGAACTGCAAAACTTGTCACTCCCCTGAATGGGAAAGTTTTTATACCCTGGTATGGAACTTCCCGGCACTTTGAGGAACAAAACCTGGAAAAAAAATCAAGACTATTGGAAAGATCTGTGATGCACAGAAGTATATATACGAATTCCACTAAACATAGCATATTAGTTTCCAAAGCAATGAAATTGCACCATTCGCCATTTTTTCCCATGACCTGCTAGAAATAGGTTCATTTAAGCAGCTGCCAGAGAGCACTAGGAAATGTAGATTTCTGTGCATGCGCAGCAGTGATGGCATAGAAAGCCAGTGCTTGGTGTTTGCTCTCCTCATAAGCCTCACATCACATTTCTGTTTGGCATTTCATGTGGTGGAGCATCATGTGACCATGTGCAGCACTGCAGCATGTTGTCTGGAGGGATCCTATACAGATTAGGAATTCAAAATAAGAAAACAGTCCTTGGCACAATATCCATTTCAAAACTAGACTCTACAACTCAAGGTATTGTAATTTTTTGCATATTTTTTGTTCTTATTCTGCAATCCTGTTATGTAACATTTCCAATCAGTTTTACATCCACACAGCACTGTAAAAAAGCTAGTAAAAAGAAATACCAATTTCTTACAAAAATAAAAAAAACTTGCTTTTCATGACTTTTTCAAAAAGTATAAAAAATTAGCAAAGTTACTGTATTTGTGAAGCTAAGAAACTGTATAACTGGCAGTTTACACTCTACTACAAAACTAAATGAAAAGCCTTGTGGGGAGTTACAATGATAAAACATGGTGTGCTGCCCATCTATAATTAAGAATGACATTATGTAAATTTAAGATGTCTGCAACACAAATTAAGAAATAACTTCAAGCTACAGGAAGGGACAGACAAGTGTTGAAATATGTCTTGTGATCAAAAAACACTGTGTTTATGGAAGGCAGATAGGTAAAATTCTGCTAAAACTGTCAATATATTTGAAACAAAACATTTTATTCAACACTACTATCTAAATATGCCTGCTTATTCATCTTCAAGTGAAAATTTACCTTTGTTCGTTCGCATATAGTATTAAGAGATCTTGCATTATGTCACGAAAGAACCAGGGCATCAGAGAACACTCACAGAGCATCAGAATTTCATAAACCATACTAAAATACATAATTGTGATTAAAGTGAACATTCGTATGTCCAGAATCAGTATGAAGTAGGCCCCTACCTGGTATTAAGCTTAACCTTTTTAGTGTGGTTTTCAGGAAGCCAGTTTTTATGGAGTACCTGTATTATCTCATGTTTGGTTCTTTATTATGGTATAATGCCATACGTGCCAGAGGATGAAAACGTGCACTTGAAATTCAGTGAACAGTTTAAACTAGCCAGTAATTTGTAATGAAACACTTCGTTTTAAATAAACTGACTGCCTCTGCAGAGAAGATTAATAAAATCCAAATTTCTTTAACAAAGTGACAAAAATAGCTTCATTGTCCTGCAAGATGATTAATGTTTGTTTGCCATTTATGTGGAAATAAAAAAACTGAAACGAATAACATATTTTCATCTTCCGTAATTACGTGAATGTATTTTAATTCACTTGATAGCTCCCAGCCATGGAAAGCCATTTTGTTTTCATTTTATGTGAGAGCTGTAAACAAAGAGAAAACAGCAAAATCATAAAACTAAACACAGGTCACTCCCCCCCTCGCCCTTAACAACTCACACTGCTCTATGCATGTGCGAAATTGGAAGCACGGACTTGCTAAAAAAAAAATTCCGGGTAGCATCTAGTTGCTTGCTTCTCATACAGCTAACAGTCACACTTCAAGTAGCCAGAAATGGGAAAAGCACTGCTTATATGTGACTTCAGCTCTGCACATGCACATGCTGGCAACTGCTCAAATGAACCTAATTCAAACAATTGCGACCTCACACTCATTGAACACAGTTTGTTGTTATGAAGTATTGCATAGTCTTTATCCTAATGCCTTTGACACATTTTGCTGTCGGCAGACGCTTGTTTGCACACTATGTTTAATTGCCGAAAATATCACAACTTAAGTTTAATTTGGTGTTTTTCTCTCATTTATGTTTTATTGGTGTAGTAGTGATCTAAGTTTCAGCTCTTACCTGTCAAAATTACAAATATTTTACTACTAAAACAATGAAAAATTCACGGAATTCTAGAAAATTCCAGGGTCTCTTCCAGTTTTCTCCAGCATGGAAAACTTCCCAGGTTTTTCCTGAATTTACCAGTTGCCCCAGGGCATATACACACTGGAAAAGATAGTTTGAGACTATTTCGTGAATGTAGGGAAGCAGAAAAGAATACTGTCAGACGACAGTGTTCAGTTTTGCTCGAATTAATGGTGAGGTGGAATGGCTGAGCAACAGGTGGAAATGGTCCCCATTTCAGCTACCATCCTTTGAGTAAACTGGCGGAACAGTACATGTGTAAAATAGGCCACGTATGTCAGATGTGTTGTCACAGAAACCATAAGAATTGAGGCATGTATGGAAATGATTTTGAAGAAATTATGAATTCATTACCAAATGAGAGCATTGGTTTCACTCCAGAAGAGATCCTAAACGAAAGATGAGCTAAGAATTTAGTGTAGCAGCTACTAGAGTTGCCTCCATGGGATGAGGTAAACATCAGTGTTATAAAACTGATGCTCAAAGACAAGGTGGAAAAGCAGGCAGTGGAAAGAATTTGTAGGCACAACAGGAGTGTTAGAATGCCCAAATTTAAGATAGGTGATCCCATACTTGTGAAAACCTACAAGAAATCAAATGAAATAAACAGTGAGAACAGCAAATTTATATTCACTTACAATGGCCCATTTAAAGCAGTAGACATTCCTAATGTAAATGCTTATTATTTTGAATAAACAATAAGAGGCACACACTAGGGGGGCAGAAGTATGAGTGCTTTAAAGAGTTATGAAACTGGAGTTTAAACCAGTCTGATTTGAGACGCAGTAAAGCTCTAAGAAGATACTGTTGTATGTATCTAAATGTTAAGATTTAAGAGGAAACAGAGAATACATAAAGTGTGTATGTATTCAGTTTGCGTCTGTTCGACTGTAACATTCATGTAAGCATCACATACCAAAAGAGTTCTCTAAGTCACAAAAAACCTCGAAACCAGTAATGTCACTGTGAAAAACTTTGCTTCACGATAAGCCTTGTATACACATCAGGTAAAATACATAGTGAAATGGAAAGCGTGAGCAGAAGACTCATTAAGAAGTAATGGAACTGATATGGGAGGAGAAGGGTGGCATAAAGGCGAAAGATGCTAATAGAATGTGTCATCCACATGAAAAATTGAAGGCATTAGATTATAAAGTGTTTTGTTATGTATATTTATATCAAAATATGTGATTTAGTTAGGGATATTTTGATACTCTGAATTTGGTACATTCCACAAAACTATGGAAAAACACGTTTACATAGTGTTACACGAGAATTAATGTATAGGGTGTACTTATTTAGAAGAATAGAGGAAAGTACTGGTAATTGTTGATACAGTATATAATTATGGACAAGTTTTTTGGGGTATTGTGCTGTTGGAATAAATCAGAGTATCATTGTTGAGTTTGCAATGCAAAGAGTTACATTATGCAGACTACTACTTGCTAAACTATCCCATAAGGATATTTCATAAGAAGTGCAGCATATGTAACATAACCTAAATTTATGTTCAGAATTTTTCATAACCTGTAAAAAAAATGTAAAAGAAATTTCTCTTACCAATGGTACGTTCGTATTGGGGATGCCATTACACCTAGAATGTGACCATCATGCAACATATATGAACGAAGATATGTAATGCAATAAATGTTAATAGTCTCAAGTAGATCATTGTTATTTTTCTAAAAGAAATTGACTGACACTCTCTCAGATTTAATAGTTTCGATCAGTAAAGTGATGTAAATGCATATATAAAGGGGACCCACTTTGGACTTTCCTTATGGCAGACAAGGTGACCTTGCAATGCTGAGCGTGTACAAACGGTGAAAAAGACGGGTGCGGACATGAGTAGAGTTCATTACTCACATTAGGAATGTTGAGATTTCAGAAAAATGTGACCATCTCTAACATCAAAAGTTGCAGCAGCAGGTGATGGGAAAGAGTCATTTGTTTCTTATTATGTAAGTTGTGGAATGCAAGATTTTCTTTACTAAAATTGATGGCAACATTGGGTGCAGCTATAAAGAGCAAAATGGCACCAATGAGTACAAGGGCTTGTTGTAATAATAGTCACCCATACTGGAACATCAGATCAGTCATCCACCACCACCTCTCAATAGCAGCATCTCAACATCTACATACTTGAGACACAGCAGTTCTTATGTTTGTTAACCATTTTCAGAGTTGTCAGAAGGCTCAATTAATATTTCATAATATGTGGTGCAACTTTGGAAAATAGAATAATTCAAGTTTTTTAGAAGTTCATGATTACAACAAAGCTTATCATCATAAACATCATAAGAATACATTGAATGCTCCCTCAAGCTCTAAAGAATAGTTAATAAATTCTGTGGTTGCTTTTCTTATTTAAATTAGCTGAGAATATGTTTCAGTTTAATCTTCTTGACCGAATTTCCTAAAGTAATTATAAACATAACTTAAAAAAAAAAATGTTGTAACTGGGTGGATAAAAAAATCTACTCACCAACTGGTGGCAGCAGAACACACACATAAAGTTATTGAAACTTGCAAGCTTTAGAAGCCAGTGGCTCCTTCTTCTGGCAGAAGGGTTGAAGGGGAAGGAAGAGGGCCAAGGGAAAAGGACTGGTGGGGTTTAGAAAATGGAGACAGTTCAGAAAGTTGCCCAGAATCCTGGATGAGGGGAGACTTACCAGACAGGATGAGATGGGAACACTGATTGTTGCAGAACACATTGGTTGAAATTTGAAAATCTGGGAGCTTAAAGGTGGAAGATAAGGTAATACGCAAGGCAGAGCTTATTGACAAATCATCGTGCTCGAGTTAATAAGAGTGGAAAGCTAAGTGGCATTGTATGTGGTAAGGGGAGGGGGAATAGATAATTCAGAAAATAAAATATACAGGAAACTAAAGGGAGTTAAGAAAGGAATAGTTACTCAGAATGCTGAGACTGAAGAAATTTACATAAATCAAGGCCATGTGGATGGTGAGAACCAAGAACATGTTGTAACCCCAGTTCCGACCTGTGAAGGTTCTGAGAAACTGGCACTGTAGAGTCATGTTGTTGAGCATGCTCTGCAACAGGATATTGTGTGTTGCCAGTATACATAGGGTGACCAGATGTCCGGATTAATCTGCACATGTCCTCCTTTTTACCTCTTTGTCCGGGGTCCGGGTGGATTTTTACAGTGTCCGGCTTTTTCGCAAAGTTGAGCGTAATACAGTTAATTTACAATTCATCCCGTTATATTGCTCTTTTCTTAAATACTTTAACTATTGGCACAGCCTTCGCGATAAACACACACGAAGGCGGTGTTAGTAGGTGGCACCAGTACTCAAAGTATTGTAAATAATATGATTGCTCTGCATGCCTTGACTGTACAATGGAAGATTTGAGTGGCATATCTTGTTTTGGTGTCTCTACTGATGGAAGTAACCATGTCAATATAAAAATGTTTCCGATTGTTATACAATATTTTTACTACAAACAGAGTGGTTTAACAACAAAAGTAATCGAGCTAAAATCTACTCCACATGAAACATCTGAGACAGTTGCAGGATACATTACAGAAACTTTACAGCATTTGGGTATTGTTAATAAGTGTGTGTCATTTACTGGTGATAATGCAAACACAAACTTTGGTGGTATTAACCGCAAGGAAGGCAATAATATATACAGCAGATTAAAGACATCTCTGAAAAATGAGCATTTAATTGGAGTGGGATGTCCAGCTCACATTTTACACAATACAATTCATCATGGAGCTGGTTGTCTTTCTATTGATTTAAAGTGTATTATTGTAAAAATACATAATTATTTTTCTATTTACACAGTTAGAACAGAATAGTTGCGATCTTTCTGTGAATTTGTTGAAGTTAGTTACAAACAAGTCCTGTCTCATGTGAAGACAAGGTGGCTGTCTCTTTTTCCAGCCATTGAAAGGGTACTGGAAATGTGTGCTGCTCTTAAAGCTTACTTTCCCTCTGAAAGCAAACCATCAAAGGTTTTGTTTCAATATTTTGAGAACAGGTTGAGTGAAGCTTACATATGGTATTTGAATTCATTCATTGTTCAGTACAAGTATTCTGGAATTAGAAAAGGAGGACAACTCTGTGGTTGATGTCATTGAAATTTTAGAATCAGTATGTAAGGTGCTTGAAGACAGATTAAGCGAAAAATTCATTTGCCTGAAGATCAAGCAGATCCTGAAAATTGCGACAGAGGAAGGCTTCGAGAAAGAACTCAAACTTTTTATGGAGGAAGCTATTTTACTTTATCAAGAATATTTGAAACGGTGGCTCTGTATGTTTGAGGACTTCTCATGTTTTAGATGGATGTCACTTAAAAATGATTTTTGCCACACTGATGTTGAGAAAAGCCTTGAGTATTTGCAGGAGAAATGTAAAGCCTTTGAAATTGAAGATGCAAAATGTTTTGAGCATTTGTGTAATTTCTAAAAAGGAATAATGATGATCTAGAATTTAGGACTTTATCTTGTAGTAAAAAATGGGCAAAGTTTTTTTGTGACAGTAAGTCAGTTGACTGTCACTCAGAGTTGCTGAGTACTTTTTCAGTATTTCAGGGCATAATGCTAATGCCGAAAGAATATTTTCTCTAATTACCACACAGTGCACTGATGAGAGGAATAGATTAAACTTTGAATCAGTGTAAGGTCTGTTGATGGTCCAATACAATTTAAAAGAATTTTCAGGTGTGTCATTTTACAATTATCTGTTAAGTAAGCCTAAACTTCTGCAAAAAAAAGGTTCCTCCAAGAAGTATCAATAATTGTTAAGGAATGTATGTATGTTATGTCTATAAATAATAAATTCATTTATTAAAACTGAACGTATGTTTGATGGGAAATTCTGCAGATGAGGATACCATCCATCAGCTTTGGACAAGTCACATGAAAGTAATCAATCAGGAGTGGCGTTTTAGGAAGCTGTCTTTGTTAAATCTTAAAACTACATATAAATATAAAAACAATTGATGACACACTGTCACCACAATCAATGTTTTTAATTTAAAATAAAAAAATATTGCTCTGCGAACCACCACCTGACCACCAGTAACAATTAACTACTAGTTTTACTGGCCCGGCAGTCACGTGACTTGTCCAAAGTTGACAGGTGGTATCCTCATCTGCAGTTGACCTGTTTGATGTGTCCTCTTTTTTCATCATTTGTCTTCCTTTTTGAAGCTGTTTGTCCTCCTTTTTAAACAATTGCATCTGATCACCCTAAGTATACATCATTTGCCTATGCCCATTCAACATAACTGATAACTTCGTGGTAGTTATGCCAATGTAACAGGCCGAACAGTATTTACATAACTGACGGTATATTATGTGTCATTTTACGGGTGGCTCTCTCTTTGATAGTATATGTTTTGCCACTTACAGGGCTGGTATAGGTGAAGGTAGGAGGGTGTTTACGGCAAGTCTTGCAGTGGGGAGTTCACAGGGTAGGGGCTATAGGTTAGGGAGATGGGTGCAGAAGCATAGGGTCTGACAACAATAGTGTGGACATTAGGAGGGCAACGAACAGGTATTCTAGGTGTGGTGGGTAATATGACAGACAGAATGGAACACATTTCAGGGTATTATTCTAGGAAATCTTAACCGTGTTGAAGAAGCTGATTAATACATTCAAAAACAGGTTAATACTGAGAGACAAGAGGTAGACTTCTAAGTTGGTTTTTGTAGGGTATCAGAAGTACCAGGATCGGATGTGATGGCCTGGGAAATCTGCGTTTTAACTAGATATTTGGAGTAATTACATCCACTAAATGCTGAGATGAGAATGGTGGGTTTTGCTGTAAAGAGTCTGCATCTGAACAAATGTGTTTGCCTCAAATGCCAAGATTGTATGGGAGGCAACATCTGATAAGGAAAGGATGGCAACTGTCAAAATGTAAGTACTGCTGTTTGTTAGTAGGTTTACTGTGAATATAGGTGTTTATCTGATCCTCAGCGATGATGTCAAAACATGTGGCATCAGATTCAGAATAGGATCATGTGAAATTTAATTGGGAGACTGTATATAGAGGTTCCAATAATTGTAACATACCTTGTCCAAATAGCAAAGGAGTCATCGATGTATCTAAACCAGGAATGGGCATGGATTCGGCTTGTGAGCACAAGTGCCACAATGCTCAGTCTGACTGGCACACTTTCCCCAATACCATGCCACACTGTCTGATTGCAAGGAGGGGGAAAATTGCGAACAGATTACATTTAAATGACACTGGAATCACACTGCATAGAACTTTGTTTTATATTTCACATTTATCAACAACACAGATTCAAAACAAATTTTCTGCATTGTTCATTTTTGGTGCACTAAAGATACAATTTTTATCTGGTTCCAACTGTTTATATGGACAGATGCAGACATTTTCACAGATTTTCGCATTCAGACTGCCATATAATTGACACACATTTAGTTTCATAATCAGAAAAAGGTCTTTCATACACTCATGTTGACTGAGATATTGTAATACTTTTGCTGCCTCTTTCTGGAGCCACAGAATCGCTACCTGAGGAAAACAATGTAGAAGTCCTGGGCAGTTTTAAAATTAATCGGACTTGTCTTTAAAATTGGAATTACCTTGCAGATAAATCAGTTACATCTGCACATGCACAGGGTTACTTTAAACTGAAACGGTCTCGAAAACAGCTCTAAAACAGATATATGATCGCCAGTTTCTTTAAAAATGTTTAGGAAACTATCCTTGTAATTCTTTTAAGGCCACAATGAATGCTTCAAACCTCATGTTTTCTTTAACACCAGGCAGTTCAGGGAACTGTAATGTGCGTGTCCATCCTACAATGTGATGTTCCTTTTAAATGCATCCCCATCAAATCAGAAAGTTTTCTCACCTTCCAATGTCTCTCTGTGGTCAGTGAGCAGCCACATCCACTTAAAATATAAGGTCTGTAATCCATTATTGATGTTCTAATTTTTGTTCCTGCACTCCTTTTTCCTTCATAAATTCAACAACAGCTGGTTTGAAATCAAAAAATTGTCCAAGCCACACTCTTTGACTTAACCAACATACTTTCCAATAATATACGAACTCTCTATACTCTTAGTTCAGTTCCACTGTAAACCGTTGCAACTGACAGTGGAAGGAAGACGATGTATTCCATTCTGAATTTTCAAGTGTATGACAGTGGAATAATGCATGTGACTTCAGAAATTTTACTATTTGTACCACCAATTTCTTCCTTTGCTCTATGGCTGAAAATTTAGCACAAAGTACTTCTTGATGTACAGAACGATGGATTCCATTTGACGATCACAATATTTTGTTCTTTCATTGTCAACAACATCATTTAGATTCTCTCTCTCTCTGTGATATTGTAATGTTTTTCATAGCATATGTGCAGTACCCGTCACTTATATGACTGCATAACAGATACTGAAAATTTTCATTACTCTCTTCTGTATTTTACATTAATTTTTAAAGGTATTTGATTATAAATTGCGAGAGAAACAGGCTGAGCCTTGGCCAACACATGTCCCGTACACCCAATGTGTGTTAAGTTCGGCACACTGTGCATGGTCCTGATCTAAACCAAACCACGTGCTGAAGGCTTATGGATTCCAGGAAAGAACTCCCCCTCAAGCGATTCATGAGGAAGGAGCCATCCAGTTTAAGGTGAGCAGGAAGGGCTTCAAAGGTTTGGAATCAAGTGAACACCGACTGAGAAAATGTTCACAGGGATATTGGCATAGAGAGAGGTGGCATCAATGATAACAAGCAAAGTGGGCGGTGGGAATGGGTTAACTATCTAAGAAATGGTTGGTGTCTTTAATATAGGAGGGAAGTCTTCATACTCTTGAGTTGTAGCTTTTGATCAACTACATTCAGTCGGTGCTTTGAAGCCAGCAACTCTGCGACTGCCAGGGAGACTGGGTTTGTGGGCCATAGGAAGAACATAGAAGCTGGAGGTGCTTGATTTACTTGGGCCAAGAAAGTCTAGGGAGTGGGTCCTCAGTTTTTAGTCACATTGCACAACAGTGTTTTGCATTTAGTAGCAAATGAGCTACCATTAAACTAAAGTCAGCTTTTCCATTTTGTTTGACATTGCGTAAAGGTTTAATGCGGAATACATAAATATTTCAGTTTAAAAGTGAAGTCATTTTCTTTAAACAACAATTTCAGAAAAAGTTTTTTTCCAAAATTTAAATCCATTCATGTTTCCTTCAGAAATGTTGCATAAAATTTGCTCCCTCAGAGCTGGTAAACAATCTCCGTAGTTTTAGTTTGATTTTTCAGGGAAGTCTTACTTTGGACAATGATTAGGGCATTGCTCTATTGCAGATTGAACCATCCGATCAACTCCCACATTTTGGTCATAAAGTTTGATGTCAGAAGTTCAGTAAATATTTTGTTGCTTAAAAAAGGCAAGAAAAATTCAGTGTTGTCAAGTGCAGAAATCTACATCTACATAGCTACCCCACAAGCTACTGTATGGTGTTCGGTCGAGGGTAACCTGTATCACTAATTGTCATTTCCTTTCCTGTTCTTCTTGCAAATAGAGATAGGGAAAAATGACTATCTGTATAAGCCCTAATTTCTGGTATCTTATCTTTGTGGTCCTTAAGTGCAATATATGTTGGCAGCAGTAAAATTGTTTGGCAGTCAGCTTCAAATACCGGTTCTCTAAATTTTCATGATAGTGTTTCTCGAAAAGAATGTCACCTTCCCTCCAGGGATTCCCATTTGAGTTCCCGAAGCATCTCTGTAACACTTATGTGTTATTCAAATCTACCGGTAACAGCCAGCCTCTGAATTATTTTGATGTCCTCCTCCAATCCAACCTGGTATGGATTCCAAACACTCTAACAGTACTCAAGAATAGGTCGCACCAGCATCCTATATGCAGTCTCCTTTATGGGTGAACCACTTTTTCCTAAAATCCTCCCAATAAACTGAAGTAGACTATTTGCCTTCCCTCCACAGTTCTCACATCCTCATTCCACCTCTTATCGCTTTGCAACATTAAGCCCAGATATTTAAACAATTTGACTGTGTCAAGCAGGACACTAGTAATACTGTATCTGAACATTGCAGATTTGATCTTCCTAAACTCCATATTGCAAGAGAAAAGCTCTGACAATTGATGCAGCCTTGGCACACATGCTTCGCGCATCCACGACGGTCAATCAGATCATGAGCTTTTGTTTTCGTTTCCGTGTAAACGCCCGTGTTGCCGTAGTGCTGGGCGACTGCTGCTTTCAGTCAGTTGCGCCATGTGCTACATTCAAGTTTGTGTGTATACATGTGCATTTCACTACTTCTGAGAGTTTCTTGCCGTACTTAAAAGTGGAAAAGTGTGTACAAGTGGAAAACGGCTGCCTGTAGTGCAGAAAAGAGGGCTTTTGGGAAAGGAACTACGCTGATATCCCAAGCATGCAAATTTATATACAGATTGCTTGTTTACTTTGAAAGGGAAAGGGACAATGGTGGGCCTTTGATATCAGTGAGTAAAGTAGTTGACAGAGTGGCAGAAGCATTGAACATCTCTACAGCGACAGTGAAGAGTGTCAAAAATGAAAAGAGGCTACCAATTCAGCTACGAGCCCTGTTATTGTGGCACCTGGAGAGTCAAGGAAGAGATCGTTTCGTGTGACTGAAACAGACAACTTTGACGAAAGTGCTATCAGGCAACACATAAAAGCATACTACAGCAGGAAGGAATATCTGACATTTAAAATGTTGGTGGCATCAGTGTCAGACAGGGGTTTGTTCACAGGCAGAACGACAGGTCTCTCCACTGTTTTGAAAAAAATTGGCTTCTGTCAGGAAAACTTCTCAGGACGAAAGGTATTAATGGATTGACAAAACATGGGTCAACATGCAATATGCACATTCCGTTGTATGGACATTTGACACGTGCCACGGAACTATGTGTGTGTCAACTGGTAAGGGAGGACAACTAATTATAGTTCATGCTGGCTCTATGAATGGTTTTGTGGCCTGTGCTATGATGATGTTCCAGTCAAGAAAAACTGTCGACTACCACGAGGAAACGAATGCAGATACATTCAAAGATTGGTTCGTTACTTGTTTGCTACCAAACGTCAGTTCTGGTAGAGTTTTTGTAACGGACAATGCACCGTGCCATTCTGTACAATTAAATAAGGCACCAAAGGCTGCTGCAAGGAGGGATGAAATAGTCAGCTGGTTGAAAGACAGTAAAATAGGCTTTGAACAGAATATGTGGAAAGTGGAACTTCTGGAATTAGTGAAACGATACAAACCACAGATGTATTATGTGATTGATACGTTAGCAAAGAACCATGACTACAAAGTTATATGTTTTCCACTGTACCACTGCCATTAAAAAGCAATTGAATTCATCTGGGCTCAAATAAAAGCAGATGTGGAGCAAAACAAAACCTTTATGTTGCAAGACACACAGGCTGGTAAATGAGGCTGTCACACGAATAACACCAGAAAATTGTAAGAGTGTTGTGAACCACGTGAAGAAGGTGTAAGAGAAGAATCCGTTCATAATATCGTAATTTCTTTATCAGATGCACAGGGAAGATACCGAAGACTATGTGGTTGTGACGAGAGTTGACCAATCAGATGACAATGATCTTGGGGTTTCTGTTCTCCCACCCAAAAAATAGAGGTAACATCCTTATTCAATGTTTTACACATAACATTTGTGCAATTTGCTTTACCTTGTTTATGTTGAAAATCTGATTGTGTGTAATTTTTATTTTGGCTGGAACCGCAGTCATGGTAACTTTTTTTAATGATGTTACCACTGTTTGACAGTAATAACTTTTATTTTATTGTTATACGATCCAGAGTTTGGCCACAGGCCATTTTCAAGTACAGTAACTTACTTATATGTCAAAAGATATCAAACTGGTATCAAATACAACGAAATCTGAACTGTATAACAACAACATAAAAATTGTCACAGTCGAATGGCTGCAATATCATTAAAGAAAATATTTATGTGCAGGTTTGTGTAAGGTGACAAACACTGGTAGAGCATGTGAAAAAATATTCCATGAAGGAACACATCGGTCAGCAGAATGTTGCCCCTACAGGAATGCTGCAATGAACGAATCGGCATTTTTAGGCTCTGAAGGAGCTGAGTGTTGCCACCGGCCGAAGGGTAGGACGGTAAGGTCTGTCACACCGCTCCACCCCCCCACTGCTACCCGTCCATGTCGAATACTGGCAACTGCGCTGCCAGCTGTCAGAGCTCTTCTCTCAACATATGGAGTATAATCAGCTCCATTAACTTACATTTTTCCACATTTAGGGCTAGCTGCCTTTCGTCACACTAACTGGAAATTTTGTCCAAGTCATCTTTTATCTTCCTACAGTCACTGAACTTCGACACCTTACTGTACACCACAGCATCATCAGCAAACAACTGCAGACTGCTGCCCACCCTGTCAGCCATATTATTTATATACGTAGAGAATAACGGTGGTCCTAACACACTTCCATGGGGCACTCCTGACGATAACCTTGTCTCTGATGAACACTCACCGTTGAGGATAACATACTGGGTTCTACTATTTAAGAAGCCTTTGAGCAACTTGCATATGTGTGAACTTATTTCATATGCTCATACCTTCATTAACAGCCTGCATTGGGGCACCGTGTCAAATGCTTTCCGGAAAGCTAGAAATATGAAATCTGCCTGTTGCCCTACCTCCATATTCTCAGCATATCTTGTGAGAAAAGGGCAAGCTGAGTTTCGCACGAGTGATGCTTTCTAAAACTGTGCTGATTCATGCACCCTCTCAGTCTCAAGAGAGTTTAATACATTCGAACTGAGAATATGTTCAAGGATTCTGCAGCCAACAGAAGTTAGGGATATTGGTCTTTAATTTTGCAGGTCCATTCTTTTACCTTTCTTATATGCAGTCACCTGAGCTTTTTTCCAGTCGGTTCGGACATTGCACTGGGGAGAGATTCACGACAAATGCAAGCTAGGTAAGGGGCCAATGTCACAGAGTACTCTTTGTAAAATCGAACTCCGATTCCATTCAGACCTGGTGATTTATTTGCTTTCAAACCTTTCCGCTATTTCTCTACGCAAGGTACACTTATTACTATGTTGTCCATATGGGAGTCTGTCCGATGGTCAAATGATGCTATGTTTGTACAATTCTCCTGTGTGAACAATTTCTTAAAGGTGAAATTTAAAACTCCAACTTTCGTTTTGCTACTTTCAACTGCCACACTAGACAGGTCAACAAGGGACTGAATGGAAGCCTTAGACCCACTTAGCGATTTTACATATGACCAGAATTTTCTTGGGTTTTCTGTCAGATCTTTTGCTAAGGTGTGACGGTGGTAGTTGTTGTTTGCTTTGCGCAAGGATCTTTTCACAGATGCCCGAATCTCTACCAACCTTGCTTGTCATCATTTATGCATTCCCTTTTGAACCAAGAGTGCAATAACCTCTGCTTCTTCAGCATCTACAGAATTTCGTTATTAAACAGTGGGGGGTCTTTTCCATCCTTTATCCACTTACTAGGCACACAGCTCTTCAGACCACGATTTACAATCTGCTTAAACTTTGCCCACAATTTCTCTACATCTATCTTACTGGAACTAAGTGATGCCCACTCACTGTCTAAGAGCGTTGTTAATAACTGATTATTTGCGCTATCTAGCAGAAACACACTCCTAGCCTTCTTGACTGATTTATTATCTTTCGTAATCATAGTTGCTATGATTACATCATGATCGCAAATCCCTGTTTCTATAATGACATTGTCGATAAGGTCAGACCTATTTGTAGCTACAAGATCTGAGGTATTTCTTCTGCATGCAGGCTGCCAAGCTAGCTGCTTAAGACAGTTTTTAGAAAACGTGTTCAAAAGAATTTTGCATGACTGTCTTCCTGTACCCCTCACAATGAATCCCTAGACATCCTGGTTTAAATTCAACATGTTAAAGTTGCCTCCAACCAATATACAAAGAGGCCCAGCTGTGTGAATGCAGGCAGGGCAGTGACACACAGAACTTTGGAATTGCATGGCCAGCAACAACAGCGAGACGAGTCAGCAAAGTTTGGATTGAATGGTTGCAGATTATGTTAACGTCTTCCACGACACAGAAAATACTATCAATGAATGTCACAATAAGTGTAAAGGTGCATAAGTCATTCTTTATCATAGTTAAACTTAAATTACAGTACTATGAAAAGATATAGTATGTCACACTTTCACTAACTTAAATTTCTAACCCTTCAGATATGAGCACAAATGGGATATTAGGGAAAGTTGCTACGAATCGTTCAGTGAGAAGCTATCCATGTTTTCTAATGTACTACTTTCGCCTTTTTCAGCCTGTTATTGCATAATGCTCCCTCAAACTCTACCCCATCTCTGGTTCTTTCAATTTGTCCACATCCCACCTCCTTAGTTTCTTCTTCTGTGGCTCTACAACTCACGAGTCTTGGCCTCTTCAAGTATCTCCTTCCGTTTATTCTGGTCCCTTGCTAGCATTTTCCATTTCCTGTAGCCCATCTTCCGAATGTCTTCTATGACTCCTTCCTCCCATCTAGTTCTTGGTCAACCATGTTCTCTCTGTCCACCTGGATTTTTCCTTGTACAATCTTTTTTGGTATTTCTGTATCATTCATTCATGCCATGTGTCCAGCCCATCTCAGCCTAGATGACTTCAAGATTCTTCTAAAAGGCCAGTCTTTGTAGATGGCATATGACTCATGTTTGTATCTCCTTCTCCACCTTTCCCTTTCTCAAACTGGGCTGATGATTCTCCAGAGTATCCTTCTCCTGAATGCATCCAGAGATTCAGCATCCTTTGCTGTGAGAGCCCAGATTTCAGAGGCGTATGTAAACACTGGTCTGATCAGTGTTTTATAAATGGTTAGTTTTGTCTTTCTAGTCAGGAACGTTGAAGAGAGAAGCTCTGTTAAGGCGAAATAAGCTTTGTTGGCTGATGGTAGTCTGTTTTATTTCACGTGAGATGCCATTTAGGCTGGTTACAATCGAACTCAGGTACCTGAAATGATCTATTCTTTCAAAGGTATGACTACCCATCGTTATTTCGGCTGGCAATTCCCCAGCAGCTATGTATTTTGCTTTCTGTTCATTGATATTTAGTCCTACATTCCTGCCAGCCTGTTCAAGTGCAGTGAATGTCTGTTCCATTGCCGTTGGAGGTTTTGCTACTTTGTCAATGTCGTCCGCATAGGTCAGTATGCGCACAGATTTATGAAAAATCATTCCCCCATTCAAGATATTTGCTTCTCTCATCATCTTTTCCAAGACAACATTGAACAGGAAGTATGCCAGTGCCTCCCCTTGCTGTACTCCATTTTTAATTCCCAAAGTACTGGACAACATTACTCTAGTTTTTTATGCAACCTTGCGTTTCTCTCACTGTCATCCGTACTACTCTTATCAGCTCTTTTGGAATACCCAATTCATCTAGAGCTTGATATAGTTGCTCTGTCTATATTATTGTATTCAATTGAAAAATTATATCTTTCTTTGTTTTTTCTAGAATTTGTCTTAGGGTAAGTAGGTCGATAGTTGACTTACCGGGGGTAAATCCACATTGGTACAGCCCCACTTCCATCACTATGAATTCAATTGCTTTTTAATGGCAGTGGTACAGTGGAAAACATATAACTTTGTAGTCATGGTTCTTTGCTAACGTATCAATCACATATTACATCTGTGTGTCACAGAGGATTTTATATCCCAGTTTAAGCAGTGTGATCCCTCTACAGTTACCACAGTCCATCTGGTCCCCTTTCCTATATGTAGGGAATGTAATTTCCTCTTTCCATGTTTGAGGCATTTACTCTTCTTCCCATATCAAATTAACCAATTTCAGGATGTTGATTTCCAATTCAGAGCCTCCTCACTTGAAAAGTTCTGCTGGAATGCCGCCTGTTTCTGCCGCCTTGTTGTTCTTTAATTTCCTCATTGCAATTTTCACCTCTTCTAAGTACGTGGGTCCATACTGCTATCTGGGTTCTCTTCCTCCAGTATTTCTGTTGGGTACTTTGGTACAACCGGTCTTGGATTAAGGAATTTAGTAAAGTAGCGACACCATCAATCACATATCCCCTTCTTGTCACTTATAATTTCGCCATTCTTATCTTTTACTTACCTTGTCCTGCCTTTGAAAGGCTTCCATGCCTTATTCACCTCCCTACAAAATTTCCTTGCCTCATTTACACTTCTCAGAAACACCATATCTTCAATATTTGCCTTAACCCACTCCTCTTTTCCTTTGATGGGTCCTTTTCCAATCCTCTATTTTTCTTTATGTTATCCTCCTGGTACAATGTGGTTGTAATGTCCTCTTATATGCTTCATTTTTTTTTCAGTTGTTACTGTTTCATATTCGGTGTTGAACCACAAGGTTCTTGTTTGCTTTATGCTGTTTCCAAGTGTCTTGCTGCTGTCTGCACCTTTTCTCATTGATCTTCAATGCTGTTACATTCTCCAGCATTCTCCTGGTGTTGTTCCCTTATTGCTTCTGGTTCTAAAGCTGTAGTGTTATATTTCTGGGTCTCGGGCCAGGTTCCTTTCACTGCATTAGATATTCTTGCCCTCACCCACTCCCAAACTAGGAAGTGATCCATGTCAATATTTGGACCTCTTAAACTCCTTACATCCAGTAAGTTTGACTTGTGCCTCTCATCAGTTAATACATGGTCAATCTGATTTATTGTATTTCCATCTGGTGCTGTCCATGTTCCCATATGTATTTCCTTGTGTGGGAACAATGTTGAGCCTACCGCCACATTTCTAGATGTTGCAAATAGTATCAATCTTGTCCCACTGTCATTACTTACAGCATATTCACTACAGATGTCGATTATTAGTCTATAGATCTGTTCTCTTCCCACCTGGGCATTTAGGTCTCCAGCTACTATTTTTTTTTTATCATGCCCTGGACATACCTTACATGCTCTTTTCAGAGATTCATGGAAAGCTTCTTTCTCCTCATTCTCTGTTTCTTCAGTTGGTGCGTAGGTGTTAATTATGGAGTAACTGAAGAATTATCCTTTTATCCCAAGTGTCGACAGTCTTGGGTTTATGGGGTTGACTCCAATTACTAAGTGCTTTAGTTTGCAATGCACCACAAATCCTGTCCCGAACTCATGGTTCCTTTCGCTACAGTTATAAAACATGTTTGCTTCTATCTTTTCTAGGATTCCACTACTGGTCCATCTTATTTCTTGTTTGTAATGCTATGATGCTCTGCTTCAGGTTCATTATTTGGTCTAGCATCACTTTTAGAGCTCCTGGGCAGTGTAGTGATCTCACATTCCATGAACAAATCCAATTTACGCTTTATAATGTTTTTCTTTCTTTTCTTTTCTCCATCGTTTGGTTGCCTGTCCTCCATAGCCTCGTCCATAATCCTTTATCCATCTGGCTTTTCTTTGTTGAAGTTTCGTAACAGCTTTGTTTTTACAGAGTGGGCTGTCAACCCTATGTCCAACCTATACTGGAGGACGGGTTTTCTTCCCTTAGCCTTTGGAGACACAACTCTCAGCTGCAAGGCAGCATTTTGCTAGTTTTGATCCATCCCAGGTATTTTATTTCCTCAGTGTCCACCATATCTGGTGAACATTCCGCTATCCGCCACCTGAGAAGTTGCCCTGTGGGAGCCTAGCAACTCTACACGGGACTTCTGGTAAGTCATAAACTTATTGTCTAAAGTGGGCCCTCACTCCTAACAGGAACTAGCTGGTCACTGTCCACCAACAATGTAGATTTCATTGATGTAGCTTTCATATTTTAATATGACAATTTTATGAGTAATAATTTTAAAACTGTATGGATTGCCAGATTTACATATTTTGAATGACAATGAACTACTAAAAACCCTTCAAGCTTATACTATCATGAATTATACTTCTAGAATATATGGCATTGTACTTTGCACCATAGCTCAGATTAAGCATAGAATCTGCATAATTCACTCTGCCGGAACCACTGAGGCAAAACTTAACATTGATTGCATGTTGCATGTCCCTCGAGAGTCTTGTGATCTGCAAGTTTTGTTCATAGTAATATGCTAGTAACATCACAAATAGACTACTAGAAATATATAACAACATCTTCTTACTAATGCTGTGGCGAATGTGTGTTTTCAACTTGTTTCTTTTATTCATTAAAAAAAAAATTGTCTTCCTTTCCAACTCAATATTTCTCTATAGCAGTTGAATGATGAGCCTGGAAAATTTCAACACGATTCTTTGTCTAAAAAAAGTAGATCATGATGCAGATAGAGTTAAAATCATGGGAACTATTCACCAGCACTACATACCACTGAAGATAAATTTAAAAGCACTCACATGTGCACTGCAAATCTGACAGTCCACATATGTATTTTAGGCTTCTTAAGGAGGACTGATTGATACAAATCATGCTATCCTCACAGTGCAGAAATTTGAGATGGTGGACATTTTATATATACAAGGTAGTGTGGCACATGTGGTAATGTCGACTACAGGTGGCATTTCCTTTCATATTTTGTTTGCTTAGTCAATAATTATCATCAAAGTGTTGGAGCAAGCTTGGAAATTACAAAGGAACTGTCCATGATGTTCCTGGTTGGTGTTGATAAAAAGTGGTACATAAGTTTTCCAAAGCACAGCACTGCTCACTTTGGCAATAAATTAGAATCTGTGACTCAAAAACTATACAACAAATATTGTTGACCACTGAAATATTACATTTTTGTAATCTTATTTGAAATCAATTACACAAAATTAAACTATCACAGAAATACAACAATAAGTAAGAGCTTTTTGGACAAAAGTATAGCTTCATAAGAACGTTGCCCTTGAGCCTGAAGTCAGGCTTCTACTCATGAAGGATGCACTGGACTAGGTCTGCAAATTCACAACCTAATGCCAGGTGCATTTTGAATCCTTCACTGCAATTCAATGGATTTCAGTCTGGTGGTCACAAAATTCATTTGCAATCTTGTTTCTGGACATAGTACCCACTGTTAATCTGTTCCAGTTTTTCGTATTAATTGGTAGTAATGCAGTTATCTTTCAACCCTTTATTTCCAACCACACAAGACTGATCAATTGAAAAATACAAGTTGGTATTAAAAAATTCACAATAATAAAAATACACATTTTGTGGCTATTATTTCCTACCTAAGAAAATCTTAGCAAGACGAATGATCTGACATTCTCGTTCATTCCCTTCTTGTTGGACACATTTGTCCATAACATGTTCACAATCCACATCTAAATTACAAAATGTAACAGGAATGTTTACATTGTTACAATTACTGTTATTTAAATGTAAAAAAAAAAAATCTTTATTTCTTCAGTGTTTAGACCAATGGCATAACGCTGAGCATAATACTTCATTTCTTCTGACTTTTAACTTTGATAATGCTTACTGTCAATGAGGTAGCATGATACTATTCTTGACAGTCTCCTAAAACAAAACAAAAAAAGTTTACACTTTACATTCACAATAGACAGAATCTAAAAAAATAAAAACCACTATGTTAATTACCCGTAATCCATCAATAGTCTTATCCCACTGATGCTGAGCAATTAGTGTTACTGAATGTGAGATTAAATTCACAACTTTCTCAATATTTTTTTTAAATGTCTTCATAACATCTTCAACACACACAGTCTCACCAGTTTCTTTCCAACAGTCATAATCTGTGATCAGGGCAATTGCAACATAACACAGACCAGCTTCCTTAGCAAGAACAACCTGTAACAATATTCACAATGTAGACACAGAATAATGAAAAATATGTTGCTCCTGTACAACAAAGAATTTTTACCTCTGGTACAGTGGTCATATTTATTGAATCTGCACCCCATGTTCGAAAAAGTTTGCTTTCTGCAAGAGAAGAAAAACGAGGACCTTCAATGCATAAGGATGTCCCAGTAGGATGACACTGAATTTTCAGATCCTGTGCAGCCTTCAAAACAACTTCCCGTGTTACAGGACAATACGCAGGATTCATGGGGAGGTGACAGATCCCAACAGCTAACTTTGATGTATCATCATAGAAGGTCTGCTTCCTTCCTTGGGTCCTGGATTTTTTATCCATTAAAAATTAAATGAATGATCATTCCACTTTTTACAATCTTATAACAACAAAAATAATCAATTATTGATAATATAATGTAAAGGGACAGATAAAAAAATCTACTTATCAAGTGGCAGCAGTGGAACACTCACACAAAAGGATTTAACTTTTACAAGCTTTTGGAGCCAAGTGTGTGTGTTCCCCTGCCGATGCTTGAAGAGTAGACTTTTTTATTTATACAATCTTATGTAATATACTTACCTATCAATAAATGAATCTAATACAACTATGTCCCCAGGATGTAATTCCTCTTTCAAGGAGCCACTTGCTGTTGAAGCAAGTATGTGAGTACACCCAACCTCCCGAAGAGCCCAAATATTTGCTCTGTAATTTACAGCAGATGGCATAATTGTGTGTTTGCGGCCATGCCTGAAATGGAAAAAACTATGTTCAGCTCTAAAGACAGTATAAGCCTATTACATGATACACAGTCTTTGAATCTATAGGTATGAAAATGTGTGTTTGTGCGTGAGAGAGAGAGAGAGAGAGAGAGAGAGAGAGAGAGAGAGAGAGAGAGAGAGAGAAAGAGAAGAGAGAGAGTCTGTGTTACATTCCGGTATAACTCTGGAATGACTGGAGCACTTTCGATCAAATTTTACACACACTTTATAATTTGTACAGTGCTAATAATTCAAGCAACTCTGCAGGCAGTTTCCTCAAGTCCATATAGACACACAGCTGATAACCATTTTAGAATTATTAACAGAAGTATCTTCAGTCTGCTTTAGACATGAGACTACATTTGCACAGCCAACATTTTTGGGTGGACAAAACAAGCTCAACGTAGAATTCATGCAAGGCACCAGTAGCTTATCAAGATTAATGTGGAACCAGGAATCCCCTACCACAGTTTGTAAAAGTTACATTAAAGATTGATATGATTCCTTTTGCTGGCTAACAGAAGACTGGAATAAGTAAGTAACTGGGCAACAGCAGTTAGCCGCAGAGAGAAAAATTTTAATAGAAAATATCAGACTTTTTATGTTATGCTCATGTCTTAATTCATTTACTCCAGTCTTCTCAAATACGCACAGAAACACTCTATCTTTAAAAACAATGCTATCAACGTTTTAAAAAAAGTTTCACAATGGCAAAAACAATGTGTCAACAGTGAGTTAAAGGATATAGCAGGAAGACTGCTTCATTGAACAGTATTCGCTTCTGCAGGTGGTATTGGGTGGGATCCATACGTCCTCCCAGCATGTCTTATGGACGCTTTTACGAGGACTTTGCTGATATATTTCTCCAGACTTACTTCCTCGTATTTGCAAGGTCTCATCTTGTAGCAAGAGGTTTGTACATGTTTGGGTTCCAACACATTTCAGTAACATTGTTCAAGATGACTGGAAGATAGCCACCAAGAGAGGGATAAGGTAGAGGAGGAAAAGATCCATTGCCTTCACATTCACACGACTTCAATCTTTTGGTTTATTATCTATGGGGCCAACTAGAACAATTACATCATGCAGCAGACACACTTACAAAGCCTGCAAAACCATTTGATGCCCTCCAGGTGTCTGTAAGGATGTGACGGTGGATATGTGCAAATTCACAGAGTGAAGCACAGCTGTAGACTACAGTGGATTTCGCTGACAAAATCGATCACAACACAGACTAATTGAAAAATATTTTTTGGAGAAAGCTAATGCAGTATTTATCTTTATAAACTGCTAAAGGCTTCTAGTAATTGTTTGAGAGCCTACAATTTACAGCTGTTTAAACATTCTAGACTAACACAAGAGCAGTTTGTGATGATGATACATCCTAGGATGACACAAAGGTTGAATCACACTTGACAGAATGGAATGCAATGCAATGCATTTCAAATGATGGCATTAACACATGCCGTCAATCAAATAGAATGAGATATCAATATTGTGCTTTCTTAAGAACACTATCTTTATAGTAATGAAATTTCGGGAATACATTTGTCTAGGTAATGTAGTTAAGTGATCAACATTGCAAGACCATAGGTTAATGTAAGTGAGTGATAAGCCATTAAAAAGGGGAAATGCTGGTATATTAATAACCAGTGTAACTGCCAATACATTGAACCTGAGTCACACTGCTACCAGTGACTTACCTACATGTTCTTTACTTAAGAAAATCTGTAAACAAAAAAAAGAAGGGACAAAAGGGGGGGGGGGGGGGGGGGACACATAATATGAACAGATTTTGCTTGGTTACAGCGAGGACAGTAATTTTGTAACTTCTACATTTACAACCGACCATATTCACAAAAGTTGTTCAAAAACAGAGCAGCCTAATGGAATGATATGTAGCACAGCCCTCTACTGGTGAGGGAAGGATTGACCATCACAATCTCTGCATGTGCGTTGAGGCATGTCACCTGGTGACGTCACATATTCAACATTTGTCATCCACTGTTGGGGCATTTCCCAACATTTGCAGCCCTGTGTGTGTTCTGTTATATGACTTCTCAGGGTTATGTATGTCGCTTTGGTTTTTTAAACATTACTAACAAATGTATAATACATATGATACGATTACTGGATTATTCACTTTTTGGCTTCTTAGTCTTTATTATTGTTGCACTTGTTTTCAAGACATACTGCAAAGGCTCCATGAGGACTTGTATATTTTTCCTATGGGTCAGATATCTGAAAGTGAAAAATGGTGTAAGTTTTAAAATATGTAGACAATGAAAACTTTTACAGTGTGGGTAAAAAAAAAAAAAAAAAGGGGGGGTGTCAGGTATAGTAGTACTCAGTGGTTCTATATATACTTTGATGTATGTGTGTGCATATACCTTCTTTTAACAAATAAATGTCAATGTTTTGAAATGTTTTTCCTATTGCTTTACTTCTCAGCAATTTACCATGCAAACTTTTTCAAGACCATTAATTATTAATTTTTGCTTTCATCATTGATAAACTTTAAGATTGATTTTTATATCATATCCCAATTTTTTATATCAAAGATGATGTCATAACCTCACTTTCAATGTTTGGTAATAACAAAAGGTCTGTAACTAGGGTAGACATTGATTATTACTTACAAAAGTTACTTATTTCTCACTCTCAATTATATTTTGCACAATTGTGCCATTATAAAGGATGAAAAGTGGAGGTCAATCAGAAATTTTGGAACACATTAATGTGAAGAAATACAAGCTTGTTACTATATTTGTACTAGCTATGCCCCAATGATGCTGCCAAAGAAAGTGTCCTCTATCACTGTGACAAAGTTTTGCTTGAAACAGCTAGCTCGAGTGTGTCATTCCGGAGTTTCATATTTTCAAACAGAATTTTATAAAAAACAACACATGTAGTATTCTTTTCATCAGTCCACATAATTTGCAAATTTTTGCAGCAGATTTCTTGAGATGTAAAGAAGTTGAAAATGGTAGATCATTTTTCACTAACACATGGAACAGTCCTTAATTCACAGATTTCCACTTCACGTACTTTTTAAAATTGTTAACTTCTTAAAAAGTTCTTCTTATACACTTCTTTCAGAATATTTCCATCAAACTATGTTAAGTTTAACAGACTACTGAACCAACTTTCAGAGTGGAAGATATCTGAGCTGAACCCATTCGAATTGTTTCAAGCACATGAAATGGTTAAGCCCATTTTTCAGTACAGTCTGTTAATGCCAAATAAAATAATCTTGAACTGTTCAAGGAGTCAGAATCTTTGAGCATGCCACATTCTTGCAACGCAACATACTTATCAAAGACAGAATTTTCATTGTTTGAAAGCTTTCCTCCTTCCTCATTTTCACTTTCCTTATCAACAATACTTCAGCCTCCTCCCAAACTTCATTTGTAGATGTACTTACTGCCTCAATAAGTTTTTATTCTTGATAAAAGCATTCTCATTTGGCTCTGAATAAAATAGAGCCAAAGCAGTGTTTGAGGATCCCTAAAGAATGATTTTAGGCTATAACAAAAAATAAGATTTTTGTATTAATAAATCTGTCAAAACCAAACAATGGAAAATCCAGGATGGAATAATAACAATATTACAAAATGGATAGACTGTTATTCACCACATAGCAAAGATGCCGAGACGCAGACAGGCACAACAAAAAGATTACTTAACGCATAAGCTCTCGGCCAGGCGGCCTTCTTCTGAAATAGACTACACACACACACACACACACACACACACACACACACACACACATTCAGTCACACAAATGGTGATCAGCTCACAAACACATGACCACTGTCTCTGGCTGCCGAGGCCAGGGCAATCTGACCTCGGCAGCCAGAGACAGTGCTCATGTTGTGTGAGCTAAGTTTATATGAATGTGTGTGTGTCTATTTCAGAAGAGGGCCTTCCGTCCAAAGCTTGCGTATTCACTACTCTTTTTGTTGTGCCTATTGGTGACTCATTGTTTCCTATATGTATTTTGTCCCTTTCTCCCTGCACCTCCAACATTTGTGTTGCAGTTGTCACCACAGACTGCAACAATTTCATCCCTCAGATGACATTTATTAATAACTTTCATGATAAAATTTGTCATAACATCAGCTGTTTCACCTGTTATATTCTGGAATCAATCACCCTTACTTGTCAGAAAATATCTAAAAAGCGCTGGTATCAAATTTACACTTTTGCGATTAGAAGCGTCCATCATAAATGAAATGTACTTCGCATTTTTCAGTTCCTCACAAATTTAATGAAATGATCGCAGTCAATGTATCTGTTGACCCGAAGGAATAATTGTGTTTCATCACATGGAAAGCTTGCAAACCTTCCTCAGCACCAAGACTTTTTCTTCTTCATTTACAATGGCATCATTCTTACATTCCATAACAAAACAAGTCCTGCTGCGAGACGAAGTTTTGCTTGAAACAGCTATGTAGCTTGTGTTTCTTCACAGTAATGTATTGAAAAAGTCAGGTTGACCTTCTTGGCCTATTAGAAGAGTGCCTTTCCACAATGTGCAAAAATAATTTTTCACTTTGCTCAAATGGAAACTCAGCTTTAAACACACCTCTAAACGTAGAAATCTGAAGCAATAGGCAATGCACAAAGAAAGTGAAATGAGTGTTCACCATGGTTGGTTGGTTTAAAAGAGGGGGAGGGGACCAAACTATGAGGTCATCGGACCCTTGTTCCTAATAAAACAATGCCACAAGTGTGAGAACAAAACGAATGAGACATATAACACATAACGGAAAGAAAGGAAAAACCACAAGAACAAAGGAAAGGCAACGAACCCTAAAAGGAACAAAAGAGGACAAGAAAGAAACAGAGATGCTAGAAACAGAAGAGAGTAAAACAAGAAAGCAGATTACAGTGGCTGGTCGACCAGGAGAATAAAAAGGAGAAGCCAGCCACTCTGCAACACATTGAAACTTCCACCCTAAAAGCACTAGGGTGGAGGACACAGAAGGACAAAGGACATGCACTAAAATCTACATCGAAGTATGAAACCCACTCTCATGGATAAAACTTAAAACTAAAGCTACTGCTAAGGCATCGTCGCCCAACACCGAAGGTGGGGAGTTCGTTAAGTTAAAAGTCCACCGAAGAGCGGCTAAAAGTGGGCAGTCCATCAAGAGGTGGAGGACTGTCATTTGGGAGTCACAGCGACACAGAGGTGGGTCCTCGTGACTGAGTAGGTAACCACGCGTTAGCCATGTATGGCCAATGCAGAGCCGGCAGAGGACAACTAATTCCCTGCGAGAGGACCACATGGGAGACTTCCACACATTCATCGTCTCGTTAATTATACACAGCTTGTTGTGCATACTGTAATGCCATTCCATCTCCCAAAGCCTGAAAATCCTGCAGCGTAAGACAGAATGCAGGTCAGCTTCGGAGATGCCCATCTCCAGAAGCGGTTTCAGCGTCGCCTGTTTGGCCAGCCTGTCCGGAAGTTCATTGCCTGGGATTCCGACATGTCCAGGGGTCCACACAAACACCACTGAATGACAGGACCATTCCAGGGCATAAATGGACTCCTGGATGGACGCTACCAGAGGATGGCGAGGGTAGCACAAGTCGATAGCTTGTATGCTGCGCAATGAGTCACTACACACCAGAAATGATGCGTCAGGGCATAAGCGGATGTCTCATGAGCACGAGATATGGCCGCCAGCTCTGCAGTGAAAAAACTGCAGCCATCTGGCAAGGTGTGCTGTTCAAAATGTCCTCCATGATCATATGCAAAGCCAATGTGACAATCAGCCATCGAGCAATCAGTGTAAACCACTTCAGAGTCCCGGAACACGTCAAGAATCGAGAGGAAGTGACAGCAGAGAGTGGCAGGAGTAATGGAGTCCTTAAGGCCACATGAATGGTCTAGACAAAGCTGTGGCTAAGGTGTACATGAACGGACTGCAAGTAGAGGTGGTAAAGGGAAGGACTTCAGTTCAGACAGAAGGAACCACACGCGAACCACAATTGTTAGCCCTGACCTGGGTGGGAGATGGACTACCGCGGGTGGGAAAGGAGACGGTAATTCAGATGCTCGGAAGAACTACGAATGTGTGCAACATATATGGCAAGCAGTTGAGCACATCGGATCTGCAATGGAGGGACTCCAGCCTCCACTAGTACGCTGGTCACCAAACTCGTCTTATAAGTTCCTGGGGGAACCCCGCAGTGGTGCACAGTGTCGAGTAAATGCAACGCTGAAGGCACTGCTGAACCATAAGCCACACTCCCATAGTCAATTCGGGATTGGACAAGGGCTCTGTAGAGCCGCAGCGTAGAGCGATCTGCACCCCAAATGGTGTTGCTCAGGCAATGGAGGGCATTGAGGCGTTGCCAGCACTTCTGTTTAAGCTGACGAAGATGAGGTAGCCAAGTGAATCAAGCATCGAAAACCAGTCCTAAGAATCGATATGTCTCCACTACTGTGAGTGGATCATCATGAAGGTAAGGTTTTGGGTCCAGATGAACAGTATGATGCTGAGAGAAGTGTATGACACACGACTTTGTGGCTGGAAACTGGAAGCCGTGGGCTAGAGCCCATAACTGCACCTTGTGGATGGCTCCCTGTAGGTGACGCTCAGCAACACCAGTACTGGAGCAGCAGTACAAAATGCAGAAGTCGTCTGCATACAGAGAAGGTGAGATGGAGGGCCCGACAGCTGCTGCTAAACCGTTAATGGCCACTAAAAATAGAGAAACACTCAATACAGAGCCCTGCGGGACTCCATTCTGCTGGATATGGATGGAACTAAAGGAGGCACCAACATGGAAACGAAAAGTATGGAGTGACAGGAATTTTTGGATAAAACTTGAGAGTGGGCCCCGGAGACCCCATTCATGCAATGTGGCAAGGATATTATGATGCCAAGTCATGTCGTACGCTTTATGTAAGTAAAAAAAGACAGCAACCAGGTGTTGCCATCTGGAAAAGGCTGTTCGGATGACAGACTCGAGGGACACAAGATTATCACTGGTAGAGCGACCCTGGCAGAAGCCGCCCTGACATGGAGCCAGTAGGCTACGTGACTCCAGGACCCAACCCAATCGCCGACGTACCATATGTTCCAGCAGCTTACAAAGAACCTTGGTGAGGCTGATGGGCTGATAGCTATCCACATCAAATGGGTTTTTACCGGGTTTGAGCACCAGAATGATGATGCTCTCATGCCATTGCACCAGATCCGGTCGAAGATAAGATGACAAGGAGATGTCGCTTGTAGTCAGATGAGAGATGTTTAATCATCTGGCTGTGGATCTGATCAGACCCAGGAGCTGTGTCGGGGCAATGTGCAAGGGTACTGAGGAGCTCCCACTCTGTAAATGGGGCGTTATAGGATTCACTGTGGCATGTAGTGAATGAGAGGACGTTCCCTTCCAGCTGCCATTTGAGAGTGCGAAAAGCTGGGTGGTAATTCTACGATGCAGAGGCTCAAGCAAAGTGCTCAGCAATCGTGTTTGTGTCTGTAGATAACACGCCATTTATGGTAACAGCAGGGACACCTGTTGGGGGTCTGGTACCCGAAAAGACGTTTGATCTTGGCCCAGACTTGGGAAGGTGACGTATGGCACCCAATGGTCAAGATTTATCTCTCCCAACACTCCTACTTCCGTCGTTTGATAAGTTGGCGAACACGGGCACGGAGCCGTTTAAAGGCTATGAGGTGCTCCAGGAAAGGGTGCCGCTGCAGAGCTCATCAACATTCCTTAACTGCTTCAGCGACTTCCGGTGACCATCAAAGGACTGCCTTACACCTCGGGCACCCTAAAGGGCAAGGGATGGCATTTTCTGCCGCAGAAACAATTGTTGTTGTCACCTGCTCAACCATCACATCAATGTTACCACGTGGGGGAGATTCAATGGTGACAGCAGAGGTGAAAGTTTCCCAGTCTGTCTCGTTTGAAGCCCATATGGGTAGGCATCCGTGGGCCTGACGCCGGGGCAGTGACAGGAAGATGGGGAAGTGGTCACTACCACACAGGTCGTCATGTGCTCTCCAGTGGATAGACGGGAGAAGTCCTGGGCGGCAAATTCAATGGCCGAATATGTGCCATGAGCCACACTGAAATGCGTGGCGGCCACAGTATTAAAGAGACAGAGGTCGAACTGAGATAGTAAAGTTTCGACATCTCTGCCTTGGCCAGTAAGCACAGTGCCACCCCACAAGGGGTTATGGGACTTACAATCTTCCAAAAGTAGGAAAGGTTTATGGAGTTGACCAATCAGTGCAACTGATTCAGGGGTACTGCACCATCTGGAGGAAGATATACACTGCAGACAGTTATTTCCTGTGTCGTCCTTATTCTGACAGCCACAGCTTCAAGAGGGGTTTGAAGAGGCACAGGTTCACTACAGAGTCAGTTTAGGACATAAACTCAAACTCCACCTGACACTCGATTACAGTCGATACAGTTCCTGTAATATCCCTTATAGCCGCGGAGGGCAGGGGTCCACATTGCCGGGAACCAGGTTTCCTCAAGGGTAATGCAGATAGCAGGTGTAAAGCGGGTCCACATTGCCGGGAACCAGGTTTCCTCGAGGGCAATGCAGATAGCAGGTGTAAAGCTTAACAGTTGCCATAGCTCAGCCAGGTGGTGGCAAAAACCGCCGCAATTCCACTGGAGGATAACATCATTGTGAGACTGGGAAGGCATGGAACATTCAATGAGGTAGTTTATGACTCAGAGGCACCTGTTGCCACCAACTTATTGCCTGAGCAATCTATATCCATTGTGCCTGAGGGTCTGGCGAGATCTAGGTTCTCAGCAGATGCCAACATCTCCACTCCATCCTCAGACACAGAGCTTGTAGGTAGCGGTGGTGTGGGTGCCACCACAATTTCCTTGGTCTTAGGGGGTTTTCTTTTTGGATGTTTCTTGCTGCTCCTTGAGTTTCCCTGGCTGGGAGGACTTCACTGGCTCAGTCTCCGGGACTGATGATGAGCATGAAGCCCTACAACCAGCTGCTTTTGGGCTCTTCAGCCACTGGTGGGTATCATTTTTCCCACTAGCAGAAACCTGGGAAGGGAGTGACCCAAGGGACCCCTTCCTAATGAGAGAAGCCAAAGAAGACTTGCACTTCTCTGGTTTAGAAGTGGGGACCTATGCCCCCAATGGTTAGGGGGGTATTGCTCCCAAAGTAGGTGGTGCAGGTGCAACAGGGAGAGAAATGACCCCCCCCCCCACCATCAAGGGGGCAGGTGTAGTCTTCTGGCTCTGAGAGGTGACTGGGGTTGGTGGAGCTGATGGTGCCACAACTGTTATAGCGGAGGCATAAGACTATGTCATACGCACAGGTTGCAGGCATTCAAATTTTCTCTTAGCCTCAGTGTAAGTCAGTCGGTCCAGGGTCTTCTAGTCCATGATTTTCCTTTCTTTCTGGAGAATCCTGCAGTCTGGTAAGCAAGGCGAATGGTGCTCTCCGCAGTTGACACAGATGGGAGGCGGGGCACATGGAGTATTGGGATGTGATGGGCGCCCGCAATCTCGACATGTGACGCTGGAAATACAGCGGAAAGACATATAGCTGAACTTCCAGCACTTAAAGCACTGCATCTGCAGAGGGATACAGGGCTTTACATCACAGTGGTAGACCATCATCTTGACCTTCTTGGGCAATGTATCACCCTCGAAAGCCAAGATGAAGGCACAGGTGGCAACCTAATTATCCTTCGGACCCCGGTGGACACGCCAGACGAAATGTACACATTGCTGCTCTAAATTGGTGTGCAGCTCATCGTCAGACTTGAAAAGAAGGTCCCTGTGAAATATGATACCCTGAACCGTATTTAAGCTCTTATGGGGCGTGATGGTTACAGAAACATCCCCCAGCTTGTCATAAGCGAGTAACGCCTGTGACTGGGCAGAGGATGCTGTTTTGATCAAGGGTGAACCAGATCTCATTTTGGACAAGCCTTCCACCTCCCCAAACTTGTCCTCTAAATGCTCAACAAAAGACTGAGGCTTCGTTGTCATGAAAGACTCCCCATCAGCTCTCGAACATACAAGGTCCCAGGGCGAATAAGATCTGCTGCAATTCTCAGCCTGACGCTTCTATGGTGGGGCCAGGGAGGGGAACGATTTGGGGTTGTACTTCTGCGCACTGAAATTAGCTCATGAACGCTTAGAGACTGCTGGTATTTCACCACCAACAAGAGATGATGGACTATGCTTTATCGCGTGTCATCCGCCTGATGCCATCCACTCCAACCGGGGCCCTTCCCCACGGGTGCCAACCAGCCGTACCAAAGGCCACATGGCAGGATGATCATTGCCAGGAGTCCCGATGCCCCGGGGTGATGGACATCTACCCTTCGGCATATGTGGGGAGTTAACGGTGCAGGCATCAGCAGTGATTCCTGTGTGGTCAGGGGGCTACAACCAACAGGGTACATGGCGGCCCCGCCACAACAGACTGGATACCGTGCTGGATATCAGGTGCAAAGAAGTCGAAGGTCATCGTTGACACAGAAAGCGACACTGCAAAGTGCTTCGTGGAAAACGCACCCAGGAAGGTGTCCTCGCCCGAGAGATGGAGAATAGGCGGGACTGCAATGCGACGACAAGAAAGTGGGCTAAAGATCTCAATCCACGATGGACACAATGCACCATGTAAGGCGACCTTCCCCAATTGGCTCGCTCTTTGAGAAAATTTTGAAGAATGGAGGTCAAACCCTACATGGGACCATCACACAAAGTCAAAACATGTGAGACTCCTTTTAGTCGTCTCTTACAACAGGCAGGAATACCTCGAGCCGATTCTAATCCCTGGACCCACAGGGGGAGAACCGTATGGTGATATCTACACACAATCATGTTCACCATGACACAGCATTACATAGTCCAACCAAAGAATTTAAAAAATCATGTCTCACTCTCTTTGGTTTAATCAAAGTGTTGAATCCTGCTTAGTCATCAATTATGGGGAGTCTAGGAAACTTGCTTTCTCGAATAACTAGACAAACAATTCAAATAAGTCGTATTAATGAGTTTTATTATGAAATGAACAATGACAGTTCTTAAGCTTGACACCAACACAGAAGTGTCGCAAGCAAAAGGTGACATGCAAATAAGAAATCTCTTCAGTATATACAATTCCTAAGTCACTGGTCTTGAAGTGCCTAATCTGGCTACTGCTGTAGAACTGGCTGCAACCAGTCGGGAGCGGTGTTTATGTTCTCTTCACATTGAGGTCACTGCCGTTGTGTTGTCATACTGAAGAGGGGTCAGTCAGTGTGCAATTGGCTGACGTCTTCTTTGGACCCCTCTCTGCTCTCTCGTTTCGGACTGGGGTGCCGGTGCTTGACTGTATGCCGTAACACAAAGAGTGTATTTACTCTATACTTTGGGAATGACCACATTTGTACTCCATTTCAAAATATATGGGGCAGTTGATGAGAACTAGGATGATATATGTCCCATTCGTACTCAGTCAAGACAACAGGACACTTTTAAGCTATGTAAGGGAAGATCCCATAAAATACGGGGCATCTGGTCACACTACATCAATATAACACCACCATTAAATGCACTATACTAATAACAGAACTGAAATACATATGGAATAATGTTGCCAATGTCCCACATTTACTATTAGTTATGTGCTTTAACCACATTAATTGGACCTTTTGCAACAGGCAAGACAAAGATTCTAATACCCCTGTCACAAGAGGAGGATGCTGGTCAGACAGGGATCAGAACACGAACTAAATGTTCATGTAGGTGAAGATGGCAGCTATCTCTCAATAAAGCTGCTCATACTGGCAAGCCTCTGTACAAAATACACCATCCTTAGAAACTTGACAAGATTAATTTATGTACTTCCACTTAAAATAAAGTCAGTATTAAGAATAGTCAGTCATCATATGGCTGCATGCTTGAGGTCTTGCGATTAGTGTTCATTCTGCAATAATTTTATTGTTTCTGTTTCCAAATCCATTACGGTACTTGAGTGAAAAATGAGGCAGAAGACCGCTGAATTTAAGTTTGGTGCTGTATTATGCGTGAAAAATTAAAATATGAAAAACCAGTATTGCAGAATGTTAAGTTTCTCCCTAAATTTATAGAAAATTGATACCAGAGTGGCAAGATGACCTTCATAAAATGATCATGATGCAAGGACAATTGATTTTATGAATGTTTTTATGATGAACATCACTCTAAAGATCATAAATAATAACAAATTATGAAAATTTATGTCCTTGCTGCATACTAAGCATGAAATCAATTGTTTTTATCCCTCTATCATCTGTATTACTGTAGGCGGTCATCACCAGTTATCAAAAGAGAAAGTAGAACAAGAATAAAGAAAAATAAGCTTCACTTTGGACAAGGACCAAACCTGCCTTACACACAATACGACTGTGCTGTTTCGCAGACCAAGGTAATTTTAGTTAGTACATTCATCTCGATGCTTCCTGAGGAGATTATCTTTTGAAAAAAGATAAACAGTTTTAGGATGAAATATCTGGCACTTTGCACCACATTACCATTAAGTTTTATCCCCATCTCCGACCCAACGGCCTCCCCTTGTGTCTCTTTGGTAGGTTTTGAACTCGAGTTGTGTGTGCTATAAGCTGTGAAATTCTCACAAAGCTGGTATTTTCTTGTGTTTTTCATAATATCATAGACATTGCTGCCTAATAGCACATTATCCATATAGTCAAAGGTATATTTATCATACACACTTGACTGGGTTTTTCTTTGGTGGTAAATACTACAGTTCCACTTATCTCAAGCATTGTGTCCCTCTTGCCATAATTTGCACATTACTGACTAACTCAGCTTTAATCTTTTAATCCTTTATCATTCATCTGCTGTCACTACATTTTCCTTCTCATCAACAATAAATTTCATTTTTTTAAAACAAGCTTGCACTGTTAGGTAACAACTCCAGCACAGCTTTACCTACGCACAGGACCATGTTTGTTCCCATTACTGTCTGGTTGTTTCTACAGTTTGCTTTGGTGGCTAATGTCCTTAACTTCAGTTTACCTATATGAGAAAATGTGTGTGTGTGTGTGTGTGTGTGTGTGTGTGTGTGTGTGTGTGTGTGTGTGTGTGTGTAAAGTTAAGAAGTTTTGAAAAAACAGTTGTCAGGGGAGGGTACAGAGTTGGCAGGGGGAATCTAGGTGTTCAGACGGTTGGATTTTTTGGTGTAGAAGCTATTTGGCGAGTCAGGGAAGAGTGATGGGGACAAAAGGGTTGTGTGACATTATTCTGATGATCATCTGTTGGGATGTTGTTCTACTACGAGGGTCATACAGAAAGTAATTAATTTTTTTCCCCTCTAAGCAGGATGGTTTTATTCATGATTGGAATACACTATACTGCTTCCCAGTTATTTGGCTATAAAACTATTTTTCAACACTATCTCCTTTCATTCCTGTGGCTTTACACCACCTTAATGTGAAAGCTTTGTTTTGCTATGGTACCACATTATTGGTCTGAGTCTCAGTCAAGTTCTTACTGCATCAGTAACTTCACTATCATTGCTGTAGTACTTCCTGCACAGTACATCTTTCAGGAGGTCAAAGGTCCAAGATTTGAGCAGTAGTGCAGATGAGGAAGAAAGGTCTACTGAAGTTTTATGATATCCCCCCATGTGTGTACAACTTGTGCTTGCTCTTGTGTTATCGTGGAGAAGTGGGTGGTGGCGGGTAGTGTTTAACGTCCCATCGACAACAAGGTCATTAGAGACGGAGCGCAAGCTCGGGTTAGGGAAGGATTGGGAAGGAAATCGGCCGTGCCCTTTCAAAGGAACCATCCCGGCATTTGCCTGAAACGATTTAGGGAAATCACGGAAAACCTAAATCAGGATGGCCGGAGACGGGATTGAACCGTCTTCCTCCCGAATGCGAGTCCAGTGTGCTAACCACTGCGCCACCTCACTCGGTGGAGAAGTGGGTTCGCAGTTTTGTGGCCACAGACATGCTGTAATTATTTCTTTAATTTCCTAGGAGTTTCACAGTACATCTACATCGATACTCTGCAAATTACATTTGAGTGCGTGGCAGAGCGTTCATCGAACCACCTTTACAATTCTCTATTATTCCAACCTCATATAGTGTGCAGAAAGAACAAACACCTATATCTTTCTGTATGAGCTATGATTTCCCTTATTTTACCGCGGTGATCGTTTCTCCCTATGCAGTTCGGTGTCAACAAAGTATTTTTGCATTCGGAGGAGAAAGTTGGTGATTGGAATTTCGTGAGAAGATTCCGTCGCAACGAGAAACGCCTTTGTTTTACTGATGTCCAGTCCAAATCCTGTATCATTTCACTGACACTCTCTCCCGTATTTCACGATAATACAAAATGTGATGCCCTTCTTTGAACTTTTTCGATGTACTCTGTCAATCCTATCTAGTAAGGATCCCACACCACACGGCAGTATTCTAAAAGAGGACGGACAAGCATAGTGTAGGCAGTCTTCTTAGTAGACTTCGGAGTTAATTGTTTCACCATTAGGGAGGACACAGAAAAGAATAACCCTTCAGAGATCTACACCACTGTAGCCATGACTTTACAAACTGAGAGTAATGTTTTGAACTACTACTATTACTTCGGAGGAGATGATGTATGGAGCCACACCATAGATTGCCAATTTGTTCTGGCTCAAGATGGTGCAACCATGTTTTATCACCGGTGATGATGTCTGACAAGAGATACTCACCATCATCAGCAATTGGGCATTTGCATTCCTTCTTTCTTCTTTATGCTCTTCAGTTAGGCTTCGAAAAACCCAGCCGGCACAAGCCTTGGCATACACTAACTGATGGAGAAATGTGTCAGCACTGAGTTATTTAATTGTTATTTGCCTAGCACCTCAAATAAGTGTGTCCACAAGCTGCAACATTGCAGGTGTCACCATTGTGTATGACCAGATGGCTTGGGATTGGACGGATTTCCTTCTTGTACTGTTGTCAGCTGCTTCTCCCTGTGACTTACTGCACTTTTATCCCTTCTCAATGTTTGTAAACATTTTGTAAATGACTGAATATTTGTGATGGTCTGGTTTCTGCCACAAGAAATTCAGTAATTGCTCTTTACATGGAACGCCCCACAGTTGCCAATGCCATTTTGAAGACTGGTTGATATAGAATGCCATGACCTACTTGGGGTTATTGGAAAAATGAGTCAACACAGGAATTTTTAAGGCTGTTTCAAACAAAATTATAAATTATTTTTAAACAAAAATTGGTCAAGAAAGAAAATGTGTTGCATTGTCCATCGTATTTTCTCTGTTAATTTAATCAGAGAGTTGTCTCTCATGTTCACTTAGTTATTTTTCTTTTCTACTCAATTTTCTAGTAAGGGTTGGTATTTCTTATTCTTTATTATGATTAGTTTTTGTCTTCTTCCCATAGATTGGCTTGATTATGTTCTACAAGATGCTCTGCAAATGTAGAGTGATTGGCCCTAATTTGCAGACTCTTATCTGCTCTTTATATTGGATATCAAATGTTCTACCTGACTGCCCCTCCCTCATTTCCCCTCAAATCACACACCACATTGAGACATGCCAACAGGGAGCATCTCATCATTTTTGTTCAAACTCCATGAGATTATTAAGTATGAAATGAAATGATCGTATGGCATTGTTGGCCGGGAGACCCCATGCGGGGAAGTTCGGCCGCCGTATTGCAAGTCCTTTTTAGTTGACGCCACTTCGGCGACTTGCGAGTCAATGATGATGATAAGTATAATTACATATGATAGACAGCGATATTTTGCCAAGTTGGTGCTGGTGAACTGAGGTTATCGATGTAATTGGCTCTCCCACTTGGTAAACTGTGGACAGCTGTATAATCCTCTCCCTAGTCGCCACCCATAGCAAACTAGCCTTTTGGCTGAAATCTTTGTGGGAAGGTATTCACTGAACGTGCCCTTGTGATCGGTACAGTACAGATAGGGAGAGTAGGGATAAACGGTTGATTTTTCATTTTTTGAATGGTAGCATGGAGAGGCATTCTTGCCACTGCCACCGAGCTGACCAGGCCTACCTTCCAGAGATTGCTGCTGCAGCTGGTAGTATTGCTACACTGCTCCACAAACTGCTGCTTTTGTTTGTGCATACTTTGCAGTTCAGTTGCCATGGTATTTCCCGACCACAACGGTTAATTTATCGCATTTAATTCACAATTATATTGTAGATTTGTAGACATGAGATACTCTGTCCTATGGACAAACGAAACCATTTCTCACTTTGTAGTGAGCCAAACCAGTGATCTATATGCACATTATACATTAAAAGTTTTGCTTTTCATATATGGTTTTCCAAATTAATTAAATTTGTGGCAGCTGGAACATACACCCCAGCAATTTAATTTTGTTACCCCGAGTACCTCATAATTAATTTCCTTGATCTTTAGCAATGGTAACTTGCTTGAGAGTGCTTACAATTATAGAGAAGATCCTAGAATGACAGAGTATTTTTAATGAAATAGAATAATTAATATGCTCATAAAATGAAGGGATGGAATAAAAGTTTCACATTAATTGTATTAACACAACTTCGGGCCCATAATTAATATCCTATTACAATATGAGCATGAGAATCCATGAGTGCCTATCTAGGAAGAAAATTTTGCTCAGATTAGTGGAACAAAGGCCTTATCAAAGCTAATGACATTATGATACAAGTTGATTCATGATAACAATTCATTAAATCCATATTGCATTATCTGGTGGCATAGCTTTAGATGGGATGTATACAGTAACACTGTGAGAGTAATTCAGTATAGATGTAATGTATGTAATCAGATTTTAGTTCACATATTAAAACATGCTGTACAGGTGTTTCAATTAAAAGAATGGCCACATACACATAATAACTGAATTGGACTTGCATATATGAGGAAGTCAAGGTTATACATCCGCAACTGCCTAAGCCATATCTATATGTATAATGGAATTTTGGATGCTGGCAGTGCCCATTGTAAACCATAGGTGGTTACACAAGTCACAATCTCTGGAAAAAGCCTTTGTGCATTTCCTCAAAGACAGAATATTTCTCAGCTTTAAGTTGGTGTATTCTAACATTCAAATAATTATCATCTATTGTGCACTTGGCACAAGTTTTACACATGGTATATGTGATAACTTAAAACTGAGATTAAACTCCATATTGAGAACTTTAGCAAACATTGCATATTTTATGGATTAAATTCCTGAATCTTGGCATTCTTTCTCCTACAGGCGGTGCATTTCGACCAGTTTTCACACTTTTAATGTATACATTATTTGTATTGTCTTTCTGTGTATAATGACTTCTGTATTTCAGAAACTTATTAATGTAGTATCTAACAACATCCAGTGAGGCTTCACTAATTTTATGCTCAACATTGCCACGGTTTCCACATCTTGTTTATAAGCGACTTGTCAAGATGTCTTGTATTAATTTCTTTGATAACTTCATCACTATCTACATCTTCACGAACATACGCATCTTCAGGTCTTCTCTAAATGTAGATACTCTTTTCCACAAAGCAGCAAATAGGTCACAAATAGCTTTCAAATGTACTCTAAGCAATGAACCAGTTGCCACTGTCATATGATAAGCAAATGAGTCTATCTTCTGCTCACTCCCGCGTAATTACATTTTTTAGCATTGCCCCAACTGCAATCCTTCCACTCAATAACACTACTGAGGTATTTACTTCAAATGTTGTACTCTTGCAGCTTGTAAAACCCACAAAATAATAAGTTTTTAGAATCTTCGTCAAACACTGAATAGCTACACCAACTGAGGTTAGAATAGTTTGATTTGTTTTTACAATTAACATCCAGGTCCTTTTTGCTTAGCTGTTACTTTTTTCCTGGTTTTATCATTCACATATTTAGGTCCACTGTTTCTTTTCATCTTTACATTTTCTCTCTTCTATGTCTCTGGGTTAGGGATACATTTTTACAACCACTTTCGACGTCCTCTGATACAGAAGTTCCATGTTTCTCTGAAATAGTACATAGCACGTATACCAGAAATACCACTTCCATTGCCAAGAGGCATAACACATACATTATAAAGTGAGGCACAATATCAATTAAGGTGCAGTGTGCATAAAAGAAGATATATAAGAGCAAAAATTAAACAACAAACAAACCCTTCTCATATGATAAAATTTACACAACCATCTGTAACATTCCATGTTGAGAACTCTGCTACACACATACCAGAAAACAATAATAAGGGGTGTAGCTCCTCTTCTCAGTCAAAATGCTGATAATGACATATTTCTCAACTTTGAGAATCTACTGCATAAAATGTGTGAGCTATGCCACGCCATTCTAGTTCACAACAGACAACAGGAGTATACTAGGAATGGTAAAAACTCAGCTTTACACATTTTGTGGAATTGTTTCATCTCTCAGAGAGAGTTCAATTGTACCTCAAAGCAAGAGATCAAATTGATTAGCCCAGAAGCAAAAGCTGCTAACTGCATGATAAGCGAAACTGAGATAATAGCGAAAAACTTGTCCTGTCCAAAGTTAAAGACTCCATTTCTTTAAAAAAAAGTAAAAAATAATTAATTATTGGTATTAATAGCTTAAATCTGTGATTATGTTTTATATGGTAAAATCTTCAATATTAGCTTAGCAGTTTTTGCATCCAATTTATGCAGTTAGCAGGTTTTTCAAAACTATAAGTCCAATTACAAAACAAATATTTGGTTGCAAAATCTGCTATTTGGTGACATGTTAGGAATGAAATTTAATTATTGTGAATATAAAAAGAAAACATTTTATTTCAAAGAGAAGTCTGCAAATTCTACAAAATTGGCATACAAAAATATGAAAGTGACATCATTTTACCAGGAAAAACTGATTTTTTTAATGTCAAAAAGAGAGCAAACTTACGTTTTCTTTAAGAAAATACAAGACTGTGCTTTTGACATCACAAAATACTGTAGAAAATTAAATAAGCTCCAAAGTGCAAAAGAAGACAAAATGTTAGAAGATGAATAAATTGGTGGAAAATTGCATCTTAGTTAAAACAGCGACAATATGTTCTAGAAAATTAAATTGGCTGAAAATTGCTTTTAAGTGGCATTGACTTGAAAACAGTTCATGAACTCAAAATCGCTTCTGGCTTCTTCCTTGTTCGGAGGGTTGGCAGCAGCAGAAGCAGCTCTAGGAGTGTCTTCCTGCTCTTGAAACACCTCGATGTAGGACTTCAGTTTGTCAATGGTCGCCCAGTCTTCACCCAAGTGGAACTCCAAAAGCTTTTTGACATCTCTGAGTTTAGCTTACAGAAGCTCTACACCTGCTGTGGTTGATGTTGGGTCATTAGCTTTGCTGGACGCTCTTCCCCTCTTCAGCTTCAAAATTCTAGAAGGGCCCTCCACAAACTAAAGTTTCTTGTTTTTGCTTTTCATGAACATGACCCTTTTTTTCCATTTTAAATATGTAAATGCGTTACCAGTAAATGCCAGTTACCAGTCACCAAGCCTTCCGCGTATTCTTTCCAGTCTTGAATGGGACATTCATTTTGTCCTAGACGTACCACTGCTGCAAATTTCTCAATGCATATGGATGGGTTTCCAATGACACTCAATTTGCAAAGTTGTCTTTCAATGTTACCAAAAACCCTGTCAGGCAGGACACATGAGTGGCCCACTATTGGGAACCACAGTTCTATTTCTTCTGGACTGTCAGGAGCTTCGTGGAGAAACCAGTGAACTAGCAAGCTGATTGTAGCTTTGTTTTTATTCTGAAACCTACACTTGCTGAAAAACAACCAAAGTTTTTTCTCTCCCCCGAAGTTTAGGTGAATTAGTCTATGGTGAACCACTAATGCTATTTGGTTTGAGATTCTGGCATATTAATGTTCCAACGAAATGAACGAAAAACCACATCTGTGTTCTGAGGGGACTCCAATGAGCAATGGCACACTTCACAGTTGTAAAGATACATTTCATGGGAATAATAGGCTGCTTGGTCTGGCACTTTTGATAGTACTAGATCCTTTTGATGGCCGTAGCTGAGAATTATTTCATTCTCATTATCTTCTTTCAGTACTGTGTAGAACACGTCAGCTCTAATTCTGTGGACTCGGAGCTGGGTTTGCAGGCTCTCCTTTTTAGCACTTCGTTTTTCCACTTCAAAATGATTTTCCACTGATGGGCCTTGTCGAGCAGGTATCAACACATGGCACACCAAAGCCAATATTGAAATCTTGGCAATAAATGCTCCTGTAGTAATTGTATTTGACAGAGTTTTCGGTGTTCTCTTCAGAATACACGGTCCACATCTTTGTTATGCTCAGTTTGCTACCTAAATAGACTCTTTGGGTGATGGTTCCTTGTGTGTACCAATGTTCTAAGGGGATGAACTTCTGAATGTGATTTTTCACATTCTCTTGGTTCTTATGTTGCTTCTTCTCATCTCAGTGGGAACTGTATTCTGTCTAAAATTTTGTAGCACAACCTGCAAACCCTATCTTTTTTAATTTGTAAAAACTGACAAAAAGGCCACTTTGCTAACAGCAATGTTTTTGATATCCTTGTCCTCTTTTTTTGGTGAAGAAAAATGGGTGGTGATTGTTTGTTTCCTTTTTTGGTCCTCGTTGGATCTTCTTTTATAGGACACGGCAGAGAGATGTTGAGCTACATAATTGTTCTGTCACTCTCAGGTATTTTTCTAGCAGAATGTTTGCTGAATTTTTCTTACATCTTGCATGGTAAGTTCATCACATATTAATTTTCCAAAGGGATGTTTACAATCAGGCATCTTTGGAAATGCCTTGGGTTTGTATCTCATGCTCACGTAAGTAGAATCAGTAATTGGTGACGAGGGAAGGAAAGGGGGGGGGGGGGGCACATCACGAGTCTTGAAAAGTAGGCAGAAGTCTCTACATGCAGATAAAATGAAACAGATAGTAAGTACTACAAGCTAAGTTAAAAAGAAAAAATCACATAGCATGTATAAAAAGGTGTGGACAAACAACATGATTCGTAGAAAATTGTCATTTATTACTGCCAACACTCCTCCCCCAGTGGTTGCTTTAAAGCCTCCCCAATGGACAATTCCTGTGAAACAAACTGGGAGAAATCTGGCAACAGTGTAAGTGTACTGCACAGCACAACTATGCGTGACTGCATGCACTCCTTGCTGCCCACTACGAGATCTACTTCATTTTACACAAATTTTCTTTAGTTCTGTTATGCACTACACACTTACTTTGTTGACAGATTGCAACCATTTTCAGTTTTGCAGGAATGTCCACTAAAATGGTCAGAACATTCCACTGTGAAGACGAGAGCACAAATCATACCACAAATCTGCTGAGGTTATGAAATAGCAATGTCAATACTGTTTTCATTACATAACATTGCTTTAGTAATGGTTTTCACATTCTTACCTTTCTGTTTTGGAAAAATTTCTCATCCACTGATCAGGACACCTCTTCCTTTTACAGGAGGGACCACTGCCCTCTGTCTCATTCTGGTTACTTGCAACTACTGCAACGAGTTTGATTTCTTACAGAATTCCTACTATTTCAATTACTCCCACTTCGTTTGCCCATTTTCTGCATTTAAATCGACCACAAAATCACTCATTTTCTTCAAAAAACTCACACACATCTGTCAACAAACAACCTGCTGATCAGCTGAACTGTACTTACAGGTGTATGTTTCGACAATGCATTTGCAATAAGAGCTGCTTTGCCGTGCACGTGTTCACTACAGCGCAACCAATTTAATCCTCAATGAAAAAATATCCCTTCTACTCGTAATAAACTGACAGGTAGCTTTGAATGTCTAGACTGGTAAGTCTGATGTCAGTTGGTGTGTTCTGTATCCAGACATGGCATGGCGAGCACCTTGACTGTTGAACTTGACAGGTTTTACAATTGTTTGACATTTAGAGTGTTTTGCACCTGAGGACAATGTGCAGTTATAGGATTTTGCAACTGAACACGATTTTCTACAGGCAGTTTCTACAGTTTATAGTGGATATTGCAACCTGAAACCTAGTCCCTCATGCAGGTGCTGAAAAAAAATCTGTGTGGCCAAATGTCCAACTCAAAATCCACAAAAAATGTATTTAGCTGCTTTTGCATCTGGGCTATTCAATTGTCTAAAGACCTAGAACTACTATTTATCCACTCCCTGAGAGTAATTCTAGCCCCCCCCCCCCCCCCCCCACACACACCTCTACAGCTACATTATGCTGAGCTTTTCTACAACTTGACTGGGTTGAGGCTTTGCTTTTGACCAGTTCGGTAGTGGCCATTCAATTGGCTGGACAGCTAGAGTTGGTAGTGATGCCTATGTAAAATTTTGTGCTGGAATTGCAGACGAGCTGGCACACCAAGATTGTTTTCACAGGTGGCCCTGCGTCTGATGGGATGGGATAGGATGAGCCTTTGACAAGACTGGGGCACAATGAGCTGGGTGGGTTTACATAGGACAGGTGTTGTACCTGAGTCTTCCACGAGGAAGGTCTCTTATATGGCAAGGGGTTTGAAGGTGGGTGTGCGTGTGGATAAAGTGTAGATTGGATAGACTGTGGAGCACTGATCTGGGAGGGGTGGGCAAGATTGTGGGTAGGCCATCTTCATTCTGGGCATGGTGATAAATAGTCAAAGCCCTTGTAAAGGACACGGTAAATTGTTTCAGTCCAGAATGACAATGGTTGATAAGTGGAGTGCCTCTCTGCATCTGTTTCTTGGGGCAGGTGGGAGGATTAGGGGTGTGTGAGGATATGGCATAGAAAATCTGTCTGTGGACAAGATTTGTATGATAGTATGTACCTGTAAAGGCCTTAGTGAGATGTTCAGCATATTGGGCAAGGAATTTCTTGGCAGAGCAGATGTGTCATCCATGAGAGGACAGACTACATTAGGCATATTTTGGTGAGGAAAGCATGACAGTTATGAAAATGCAGCTCCTGTTAATGGTTAGGGGGTTTGATATGGACAGAGGTATGGATTTCATCATCAGAGAAGTGGCTGCCAATGTCCAGGATGTGGAACTTTGAGCTGAGGAGGACCAGTTGAAGTGTGTGGGAGAGTGTGCGTTGGGGCCTTTGGAAGAATAAGGATAGGTTATCTGGGCCATTGGTCCATCATGAATCGTCAATGAATGAAGCAGACAAGTGGTTTGGGTGGCTAGAAACATTTCCTCTAGATGGCTCACAATGAAATTTGCATAGGATGATTTCATGCGAGTGTCCACAGCTGTGCCAACGGTATGTTCAATTATCTTCCTCCCAAAGATGTAGTAGTTATGAATGAGGCTATAATTATTTAGAGATATAAGGAATGAGGTATCGGGTCTGGAGTTGAAATGATGTTGGAAGAGGTAATGTTTGATAGTGGCAAGCACAAAGATATGGGAGAAGTTTGTTTAAAGGGAGATGGCATCAACTGTAACGAATGAGGTCGAAGTGGTGATGGTGTGAGGATAGTGGAGAGCCAGCCTAGGAAGTAGTTCACATCTTTAATATTAGAGGCTAGGCTACAGGCAATTGGCTGGAGGCCATGATTAACAAGAGGAGAGAGTGTTTTGAGTGGAGCACAATAAACAGCTATAATGACGCATGTAGGGTGTTGGGTTTATGAATTTTGGAAGCAAGCTGAAAGTGGCTATTGGAGTGAGGAGGGAGATGCAATTTGGGGAAAGATTCTGGGATGCCTCCATGGATTTGGATAGGGACTGGAGGATGCTATGAGTTGCAGAGGCACTTCATTGAGTGTTGATAGGTAGCAATGTTCTGAGATGGGAATAATTTGAGAGCTTTTGAACGTGGTGCCTGGAGTGCTCTTCCAGGTACTGGAGGGTGAAGGTTTCAATATGGAAGATATGGTGTAGATAGGTGGCAATGCACAGTATCGATATCTTGTGGAGGGAAAAGTGGTGGCCACAGATGCCTGAACCATGGAGATTTGATTTGCCAGTATCAAGTTAGTATTTTGTTTCTTATGCAGGAGATCAAATCGTATCAAGGACTCTTGGAGCACAGGTACATTTTAGTGAGCACAGTCCCAGGAAAACATTCACACCATGCACCTGCTACTAACACCACTCAACAGACACAAATGGGGCCACTGCTGCTATGGCTTTCATATTGGATAAAAACTGGTACATAGGACCCATTTCCCAGATATCACAAGGATTTAAGGATATTGATATTAACCACATGTCTCCTGGTGAATCACAAGTCCTTTCATGGTCCAGTAGGAAAGAAACTGTTTGGGTCCCCCTTTTCCAATGTTATTTGTAAGGGGGATGTCTTCTACAAAGTCACAGTGCATGGTTGTATAAACTTGAAAAATAAGTGCTACGAAAAGATCTTATTTGTCCCCTTTAGGTGAATTTACTTTCCTTTTTTTGTTTTGATGATGTCTAGGAAAACAATGTTATATACAAGGTGGAAGAATTTTTAAAATACTATTTCCCTCTTTATAGTTGAATTTGTTTATGAAACTGCTCTTTGCTGACTGTGTGTGTGTGTGTGTGTGTGTGTGTGTGTGTGTGTGTGTGTGTGTGTAACAATGCAACAAATTGAAATATCTCTTAGTTTGCATCTTTTTTTTCACTTCAGTCCTTTTCTTAACTTAGAGTAACAGAATACTCGTATATCACCACATTCTTGTAATTCTTTACAATGAAAAGACCTTTAACAGTGAAATACATTAACAAAAATGACTGACAATGGTTTCCATCTCTCACCTACATACAGTTCTGACCTACAGGTCAACAACAAATAGTTCAGGAACGATTTTATCAATTCCCTGTAGTGTTGAATGTGGACAGTACGTGTAAGTGGCATTTTCATTTCAATCTTTGCCAATGAACAAAGTGAGTTACGATATTCCTTTTTTGCACATATGACAGCTACCAGCTATGTACAAGTTTCATTAAAAAATCAAGTTGAAATTCAAATATTCAACTGTCTGGGTAGACAAGACTTTGAAATTCACCAAATTTGACATTTTTTTCCCAATGGCCATCTTTAAGTGAAGGTAAGAACTATTAATTGCAATGCCAAATGCTTTCTGTTATTATTTATGCTTAATACTAGGACTAAAATGTAACGCACTTTTTTATACCTTACATCAACTTAGGGGCCACCATACTCGATGCATATTAGGTCTGTAGCTTATCAACTCGTTACTAAGTGGTAGCCCTCTGAAAATGGGGAACTTGTGCCTGACTGATGATCAGGTACACATCTTTGAGCTTTCAAATCTGAATTTATCAAAAATGGGCAGAGTTATGACAGTCACTTGGCAATTTTACCATTAAGACATGCAGATATTCATGTACCAAATACGACATTCTGAAATGTTCACCTTATCACCCCCTGTAAGATTACACGAAATGACTCCAAAGTGGTCAAAAATATTGTAACACATACAAATGTGTGCATGTGTGTCTCTGCAGATTTCATTAGACTGTAGAACAATTTTGTAAGTGTGTTTTAATCCATTAGCTGCTTATTTTTCTGTAAAATTTGTAGAACTAATGGAATTAACATGAATGGTTATACTACACAAGGACAAACAATGAGTGCCTCGCTACCAATAGTTACAAACAATAATAATAAGAATAGGCCTCCGGTATGTTCTGCCAGTCGTGAAAGGCGACGAAAAGAACAAACCACTAATAGGGCTAACTCCCCTTTTAGTGTGATTACCTGGTTCAGGTCAGAACTAAAGAAGCCTTGGACAAGCGCCGTCATGGTCGAGGATGACGCTTGAACCCTATGCCCGCCCACAATGGTAACGACACTGTTAGCCAACTGGAAAATGATTTAAATCCAAATAGAGGTGTTTTGCAGGATATGCTTCCTGCAACCACCCTAGAAGGAAAACAAAGACAGAGGACGAGATGGTCAGATGAAGTTAATTGACACCTCATGTTCTGTTATTACCAAGCAACAAACCTAGGAACCAACACAACTGGATACAGATCACAAGTATACACAACATTTATTACCAGATACCCGGAATTAAAATTTTTAACAGAACAACAACTAGCTGATCAGATCCGTGTAATAATAAAAAATAACAGGATAACCCAGTCAGAATTAGAAAACATCAAACAACAAGTACAACAAATACTGGAACAAAATTATGTGCAGTCAGAAGAAGAAGAAAATACAGTAATGGACTCAAACATCCCAGAGCAAACAAACAAAGAACAAAACGCGTCAATTAAACAATCAGAGGAAAACGAAATCTTAAGACAGCCACCAGAACAAGCGCAAATAGAACACGAAGTGACACACATGTTAGATATAGAAGAGAAATTTCAGCTGACATATATAGAATACAAAGACACAAATACAGACATTAGACCATTCTTGCATAGACCACCAAATAACCCACAAGTCGAAACAACAATAACAACTATCAACACAATCGTACACAACAAAATAAATGAAAATACAACTATGGAAGAGTTACAACGACTGGTTTATGTAGGAGCACTCACTACACTAAATATACACACTAGGCAGAGATCAGAACCAACCAACACACGGAAGAAACCCACAAAACCAGCATGGCAACACAGGCTACAGATCAGAATAGAAAAACTGAGAAAAGACATTGGACAGCTAACACAATTTATAAGAAATGAAATATCAGACAAAAAACGAAAAAGGTTAGGTAAAATCTCACAACAAGAAGCAATAGAGCAATTAGATGAAAAGAAGCAGAAATTACAAGCATTGGCCAAACGACTTAGAAGGTGCAAAAAAAGTGAAAATAGAAGGAAACAAAACCAAACATTCAACACAAACCAAAAGAGATTTTACCAGACAATAGATAACACACACATTAAAATAGACAATCCACCAAACATAACAGACATGGTACACTTCTGGAGCAACATATGGTCAAACCCGGTACAACATAACAGGCATGCACGGTGGATACAAGCAGAAACAGACTCGTACAAGATGATACCACAAATGCCTGAAGTGATAATTTTGCAACATGAAGTCACCCGAGCAATTAATTCTACGCACAATTGGAAAGCCCCTGGAAATGATAAAATAGCAAATTTCTGGCTAAAGAAATTCACCTCAACACATTCACATCTAACTAAATTATTTAACAGTTACATTGCAGACCCATACACATTCCCTGATACACTTACACATGGAATAACTTATCTGAAACCTAAAGATCAAGCAGACACAGCAAACCCAGCTAAATATCACCCCATAACATTCCTACCAACAATCTACAAAATATTAACTTCAGTCATTACACAGAAATTAATGACACATACAACACAGAACAAAATTATAAATGAAGAACAAAAAGGCTGCTGCAAAGGAGCACGAGGATGTAAAGAGCAACTGATAATAGATGCAGAGGTGAGATATCAAGCAAAAACTAAACAAAGGTCGCTACACTACGCATACATTGATTACCAAAAAGCTTTTGATAGTGTACCCCACTCATGGTTACTACAGATATTGGAAATATACACAGTAGATCCTAAATTGATACAGTTCCTAAACATAGTAATGAAAAACTGGAAAACCACACTTAATATCCAAACAAATTCAGATAATATCACATCACAGCCAATACAGATTAAGCGTGGAATATACCAAGGAGACTCATTAAGTCCTTTCTGGTTCTGTCTTGCTCTGAACCCACTATCCAACATGCTAAATAATACAAATTATGGATATAATATTACTGGAACATACCCACACAAAATCACACATTTGCTATACATGGATGATCTAAAACTACTGGCAGCAACCAATCAACAACTCAACCAATTACTAAAGTTAACAGAAGTATTCAGCAATTATATAAATATGGCTTTTGGAACAGACAAATGTAAGAAAAATAGCATAGTCAAGGGAAAACACACTAAACAAGAAGATTACATATTGAATAACCACAGTGAGTCCATAGAAGCGATGGAAAAAACAGATGCCTATAAATATCTAGGATACAGACAAAAAATAGGAATAGATAATACAAATATTAAAGAAGAACTAAAAGAAAAATATAGACAAAGACCAACAAAAATACTGAAAACAGAATTGACAGCAAGAAACAAGAAAAAAGCTATAAATACTTATGCTATACCAATATTGACCTACTCATTTGGAGTAGTGAAATGGAGTAACACAGACCTAGAAGCACTCAATACACTAACACGATCACAATGCCACAAATATAGAATACATCACATACATTCAGCAACAGAAAGATTAACATTAAGCAGGAAGGAAGGAGGAAGGGGATTTATCGACATAAAAAACCTGCATTATGGACAGATAGACAATGTAAGAAAATTCTTTCTAGAACGAGCATAAACTAGCAAAATACACAAAGCAATCACTCATATAAATACATCGGCTACACCACTGCAATTTCATAACCACTTCTACAACCCTTTAGATCACATAACATCAACAGATACGAAGAAAGTAAATTGGAAAAAGAAAACACTACATGGCAAGCACCCGTATCATCTAACACAGCCAAACATCGACCAAGACGCAACCAACACATGGCTAAGAAAAGGCAATATATACAGTGAGACGGAAGGATTCATGATTGCAATACAGGATCAAACAATAAACACCAGATATTACAGCAAACATATTATTAAAGATCCCAATACCACAACAGATAAATGCAGACTTTGCAAACAACAAATAGAAACAGTAGATCACATCACAAGCGGGTGTACAAGACTAGCAAATACAGAATACCCCAGAAGACATGACAATGTAGCAAAAATAATACATCAACAGCTTGCCTTACAATATAAACTTATAAAACAACATGTTCCCACATACAAGTATGCACCACAAAATGTACTGGAGAATGATGAATACAAATTATACTGGAACAGAACCATTATAACAGATGAAACAACACCACATAACAAACCTGACATCATACTCACCAATAAAAAGAAGAAATTAACACAACTAATCGAAATATCCATACCCAATACAACAAATATACAAAAGAAAACAGGAGAAAAAAATTGAAAAATACATCCAACTGGCTGAGGAAGTCAAGGACATGTGGCATCAGGATAAAGTTGACATTATACCAATTATACTATCAACTACAGGAGTCATACCACACAATATCCACCAGTACATCAATGCAATACAGCTACATCCAAACTTATATATACAACTACAGAAATCCGTAATTATTGATACATGTTCAATTACCCGAAAGTTCCTAAATGCAATATAACATATTGTTGTTGTTGTGGTCTTCAGTCCTGAGACTGGTTTGATGCAGCTCTCCATCCTACTCTATCCTGTGCAAGCTTCTTCATCTCCCAGTACTTACTGCAACCTACATCCTTCTGAATCTGCTTAGTGTATTCATCTCTTGGTCTCCCTCTACGATTTTTACTCTCCGCGCTGCCCTCCAATGCTAAATTTGTGATTCCTTGATGCCTCAAAACATGTCCTAGCAACCGATCCCTTCTTCTAGTCAAGTTGTGCCACAAACTTCTCTTCTCCCCAATTCTATTCAATAACTCATCATTAGTTACGTGATCTACCCATCTAATCTTCAGCATTCTTCTGTAGCACCACATTTCGAAAGCTTCTATTCTCTTCTCGTCCAAACTATTTGTCATCCATGTTTCACTTCCATACATGGCTACACTCTGTACAAATACTTTCAGAAACGACTTCCTGACACTTAAATCTATACTCGATGTTAACAAATTTCTCTTCTTCAGAAACGATTTCCTTGCCATTGCCAGTCTACATTTTATATCCTCTCTACTTCGACCATCATCAGTTATTTTACTCCCTAAATAGCAAAACTCCTTTACTACTTTAAGTGTCTCATTTCCTAATCTAATTCCCTCAGCATCACCCGACTTAATTCGACTACATTCCATTATCCTCGTTTTGCTTTTGTTTATGTTCATCTTATATCCTCCTTTCAAGACACTGTCCATTCCATTCAACTGCTCTTCCAAGTCCTTTGCTGTCTCTGACAGAATTACAATGTCATCGGCGAACCTCAAAGTTTTTACTTCTTCTCCATGAATTTTAATACCTACTCCGATTTTTCTTTTGTTTCCTTTACTGCTTGCTCTATACCGTACAGTTAAAAGGAAGTCACGTTTGATCAAGGTCTGCGTAACTTTCCATTTTTGACCAGACATAACATCTGAGAAAAGAAAGAAATAATAAGTAATGCAACGTATTTTGCTTCTTGGCCAATTTCACTAGGAAAAAATCTGGAATTTGTTGTAAATATTGTGGAATATTTCTGCTTCAGCCCCTCTAGTTTCATGAAGTTCCAATAGGTGGTGCTGCTATACGTAGTCTCCGAAACATATCTAATTGAGGTGCGTTCCAACTAGAGAGCTGCACCCCATTTCTTTTGGTGGAAAACCACAGTATCATAGATTTTTCTTTGTGCTTGTGCAGAATATCTACAGAGATATGGAAATCAACAAAAGCATGAGGAGTCACTGGCCAAGGCATACGTCATCATTGCAAGGTTGTAGAAACCCGTCCAATCTCCTGTGTGCCGGTTGGTCCACACAGCTGTGACTTCTGCAATGCTGGAACGGGCAGACACACTCAATCGAGTTGATCAACAGATCACAATCCAACACCTCGCAGCACAATTGGAAGTCTGTTGGTAGTGCTGACAAACACATCTATAATCAATGAAGACCATAAAGAGCAATGAAAGACTGTCTCTGCAGAATGGTTTGCCTGTTATGAGGCTGATACTGACAATTTTTTGTTGGTCATCATCACAGGGGATGAAACATGGGTTCATCTCTTCGAAGTGGAAACAAAATGGCACTCCATGGAGTGGCACCACACCACCTCTCCTCCAACGAAAAAGTTCAAAGTCACAGCCTTAGCTAGTAAAGTTATGGCAACGGCCTTCTGTGACTGTGAAGGGGTTATTCTATTTGATATCCTCCCTCAAGGTGCAATGATCAATTATAAAGTGTACTGTGCTACCCTCTGGAAACTGAAGAAATGACATCAGTATGTTTGTCACAACAAAAATGAAAATGAACTTGCCGGCTGCTGTGGCCAAGCGGTTCTAGGCGCTTCCGTACGGAACCGCGCTGCTGCTACGGTCGCAGGTTCGAATCCTGCCTCAGGAATGGATGTGTGTGATGTCCTTAGGTTGGTTAGGTTTAAGTAGTTCTAAGTCTAGGGGACTGATGACCTCAGATGTCCATAGTGCTTGGAGCCATTTGAACCATTTTGAAAACGAACTTTTCCTTCTCCATGACAATGTTACGGCTTCACACAGGTATGCCTATCCAAGAGGATCTCACCAAACATCACTGGGCTGTTCTTCCTCATTCACCCTACAGTCCAAATCTCAGATCTTTAGATTTCCATCACTCTGTGGGAAGCAGTATGTGGCCAATGGGGGGGTTATTGACAGCTCCGACATCAACCAGTTGAGTGGTACCATGCGGGCATAAAGGTCCTCCCAGTAAGGTGGTGTGAGGCCATCACAATGAATGGAGATTAGATTGAAAAATAGGGTTTTGTAGCCAAAAGCGTAGGGAATAATACAGTGTATTGAAATCCTGAATAAACAAACCCGCTTTCAGACAAAAGTGTTGCGTTACTTACTGAATGCCACATGCAATATAGAACCACAGCAGACTCGGGCACAGGAATGACGTACATTCATGTGTCCAATATTTTACTAGTATTTTGAGTACAAAATGCATTGTTAGAATCAGTAAAGCAAAGGTGTACAAGCGACTGGGAAAGACACTATCTTGAATCAGGAGTTAGAAATGCCATATCGTCATCCACCTGTTTGAGTTTCAGTATTACATTGGAATCCTTGCCATGGCAACAGGTAATTACTTGTTCTTTTTCTGCCTTGTATGAAGGTGCTTAAACCTCTTTTATGCTCACATTCTGAAATGTAGGTGTTTTTGTGACGAACATTTCTCATTACTTTCGAGACCTTAATGTGAACTTCAGTATAACCCTATGCATTGTATTAATACTCATATATGGATACACATATACTAAAGACATTGTGTAGATGTTATGAACAAATAAATCGGCATTGCCACGTAAAAAAAAAAAAAGGTTAAAAAATATACATGCCAATATACAATATGAAAATGATCTAACTGAGAAAATGGTCAAAATACTTTACATACAAATAGCAATGCATGTGATACATGTTTCTCGTAAACTTGTGCTCAACTACCTTGCTAAGAAGACACAATCAACGCCTTTTATCTTTCCTTCAATGAGTGCATCTGACGGTTTTCCAAATGGTGTGTCGACATGAACTTCCTTCTGATCCTCCAACAATTTTGGGTCTGCAAGGCCAGTTCCACCAATTATGCCAATCTGTAAAATTTATAAAGCTTACAAATATATTCAAATAATAAAAATTCCAGGATAGAGTAATGACAATAATATGAAAGTATAAATTGCTTGCTACACACTGCATAGAGGAGCCGTTGTGTCGCAGACAAGCATAATAAAAAGGCTACTATACATTTAAGCTTTCGGCCTGAACACCTTCTGAAGTACGCAACACACACACACACACACACACACACACACACACACACACACACACACACACACACACACATTCACCCAAGTGCAACTCACACACCCATGACCACTGCATCTGAGCACTGAGGCCTGCCACTGGATAGAAACAGTGGTCATGTGTGTGCGAGATGTGCTTGTGTGAATGTGTGTGTGTGCATGTGCATTTTCTTTTTAATTACTTCGGAAGCCCCTTTGGCCAAAAGTTTAAATGTATAGCAGTCTTTTTGTTGTGCTCATCTGCGACTCACCGTCTCCTCTATACAGTGAGCAGCAGTCTATCTCATCTCTTTTGAATGTAGAAAAGTGACACTTTCTCAAAGCTGCCGTCTTTCCTCTTAGCTATTAAATACACATTTTGACTAGCAGCACACATTCTGTTAATAGAAACAAAAGTCTTTGAATCAATTCCTGTATCAAGAGGACTGGTGACATGAGCCCTCTTGTTACATTGGGTGCTGATACCCAGCAGCTGTACACCGATTCCACAGTGAGTTTAAACAGTAAGTTCAAATGTTCCATATCTGCCTCATGAGCAGCAAGAGAAATAATGGTCCACCCAGGTAGAGCCCAGCTTTCCTGCGTAAGTCTTATATAACTGAAATGCAGCAGGTTCCCCAAAGGCTGCTCGCTAATGACGGTTCTTCCTCAACAGCCATGCATCTCTCAGGCACACAAGCATGCCTTGAGATTCACTTTTTTTAAGAGATTTTTATCATCCTTACAAGCCAGATAGTTAAGCTGAGGTCCCCATTCCTTGTGACACAAAATGTTCTATGCCTGTGAAAGATGGTGGTTGTTGAAGCATGCCCAGAACTTACAGTTACAGAGTACTGACGGCATTCATTCCTCAGATTAGGAAATCTAGGTTGGCCAAGCCTGTAACCACGAAACAAAAGCTGAGCTCCCTGATGTGCTCAACATTTCGCACAACCCAGTGGAGGAGGGAGGAGGGGGTGGGGTGGGAAGGCTCATGTGGTTTATTGAGTGCTACAGACATGGTGAGCATTACTGCTCAAAATGGTTTAAATGGCTCTGAGCACTGAAGGACTTAACATCTGAGGTTATCAGTCCCCTGGACTTAGAACTACTTAAACCTAACTAACCTAAGGACATCACACACATGCATGCCCGAGGCAGGATTAGAACCTGCGACCATAGCAGCAGCGCAGTAGCATTACTGCTCCTAAATGAAATTAGAATATCACAGAAAACTATGAGAAGACTTATTAGCAAAGAGGGACACAGATGATGACTGGGCTAAATTATAACAAACTGCCTGTAAAACTGTAAATTAATCAGAGCATCAAAATACATATGTATTTTCCTCCACAAGATATAAAATCTTGTTTAGAAAAAATTAAAAATTGAGTAAGGAAAAATGATTCATGAAAATAATTTTTTTTTTTTTAAATGGTGAGTGCAGACAATGAATTTATTAAGGATTGGAATGTTAGGGTCAACACTTGTCTGTCCCTTACTAGCTTAGAAAGCCCACAGTTTCTAAGAAAAGTACTGTATTCCAAAATAAGTTTGAAAAAATGTAATTATGTCCTACATCTCCAAAAGCAGTTTAATGTTAGCAAAAGTATTAAAAATAAATTTTCAAGTAGCTATGACTATGAAATGTTTTCCCAATAGGTAGCCTGCTAAAATAATCAAATGATGTTTAGCTGAACGGTGGAAAAGGCACCAACATGCTGCTGTCAAGTCGTTTCACAATAAGGAGCCATCAGAGAAAAATTACTGATGCATCCCACTATTGTCTGCATTTTCAAAAATGACTCAACTGAACAGCCGGAAATACGGAAGCGTCCGATCCCACCCATCTGCTTTGACCCATGACGTCACAAATATGGCGGAAACAAAAACAAACACACACACTTTCCACAAGAAGCCTAATGACACTACCAGGACAAGCGCGGGAAATGGGGTCTTTTGGGTGGGGGGCAAACTAAATATAAACAAATTTAGACACCTTGCGTAGCTACAACGTGTAAGTGAAGACAGCCATGCATGAATACCCACCCACCTCCCCAGGGGTCGTAACCCCTGCAACCCATAGAAGATAAAGATGCTTCAGTAGCTGATTAGTGTTTTTTGTCTTTAAAAAAAAAATCTCACGAGATAGAACGAACAGATCAGAAAAGTAAATAAAATAAGATAAAACAGAACTGGAGACAGCCACACGCAAACCAAACTCCGCGCCGTCATGACGTCACACACGACAACACCCTTACGTCACGGAACAAAGCCTACGCGTGGGATCGGACGCTTCTGTCGACCCGAACAGCCTATACTTACCCCAGAAGATGATGTACTATAATCAATAAATCACAAAGGGAATGTAGTCTGACTGGCTACAGCTTTCGGAATTACAGAAGCATCCGATTCCACCCGTCTGCTTTGATCCATGATGTCATCGATGTGGCGGAAACTGTTAGTTCCAGCGTATATAATACGGCGACAATGACATCACTACATACACGCTCCAACGAACGTGAGCAAAAATAAAAATGACAAAATAACATCTCACTCCAAAACTAAAATGGAACTAATGGGACAACCGCTAAAAATTGTGAGATTAGGGCGAGGACAAGCTAAATATATAACAATAAAAAACACTGCACCATCCTAAAACAAACTGAATTAAATTAAACACTCCGCTACACCAACAAAACCACAGGAATCTGACATTTCCCTACATCAATTAGCTCAGTCGCAACCATCAATACCAAAAAATCAACCTACAACCACAAAAAGTGCAATCGGACATTTCCCTTGACAACCACAGTTGTAGATACCAAAAACCCATTCCTAAAGCTTCGAAAAGTGGAACCAAAACCCTAACAACTCAAAAACTGAAATACATGTTAATTCCATGAAATAAAACACAACCGACCTGTCATAAATATACAACAGAAAAAACATCACAATTACTATAGAACAAAACAAAAAGTACTTACCAACAAAAGCCTCTGGCAATACCACCTAGGTTGGCCACCACACGCAACACGCATCTGTGCAAACACACCAACACACAAACGCACCCACGTTATCAGACCAACTACCTAAACTCAAAACCACTTTAGCACGATGACAACCAAAACTGAAATGAACCAAATACCACATGTTAAACTCAGCACGTCCACATCCACCACCAGAGGACACAATCAAATACAGCAACACATCAACAAACACAACCAATTCAAAAACACTACGCCGTAGTGACATCACACACCACAATACCATTACGTCACTGGTCGACGCAGACGGCTGGAATCGGATACTTCCATTGACCCCGGCTTTCAATTGTGTTAATTGCGATATTTCCATGCAAACGATAAAACATTATATGACTGCAGAGATAGCAAGTTCATGATTTTTATAGGATCTGCACGATAAACTATTAAATTGTGAGGCAGAATTGCTGGCCAGTAGGCTGACTGACTTTCAGGAAGCAAAATGTGTAGTATTGCTAACAAACACAAATAAATGTAAAAGCACACATGCAAAAGTAGTGTCTGAGTTTTGTGTTGGACACACAATGATGAGCACTCCAAATTTGAAACAATAAGACATTGTGTACCATCAGGTTCCAATATACAGAAGTGAACTTTAACTTGCACTGTCAGACAATGTGAATTTTGTCATATTTGTGGAAGATAGTAGGCCTATTACTGTAGGAGTGGTACCAGGCCGCTTTCTGAAAAGGCAACTCATGCAATATTTAAAACTATCAACAGATGGTTCAACGTAAATGGATTATCCATACCATTAAATTTTGCTGACTCAGTATTGTATATACAATTCAGTATTTGTTATAGACCTGTATGTGGTAGAAAAATAAGTTTCTCCCACAAAGAAATACTACAAGCAGAAGTGCTAACTTTCTGGACTACAGATACCCCGCAACCTTAATTCGAAAATCTATTCCCTGGAATTAGTGAAGCAACTTGGTTCAGCTATGTTTGGAGTGGGTAGACCCTAAATGCGATTATTGTAATAAGCGATTTAAACGTGAAGAAATTGCACCACTCAGCAATTCGCATTCACATTCGTTGGCTTTGCCAACTCTCGACAAGTTATAAGCTTACAACCTAATCTACACTTCTGACTACACCAAGACATTAAAATGCAATGTCCAATATTATTATAAAATATTCCGATGATGAATAAAACAACCAATATGCGAAATGATTCACAGATTACAGCTCAACGTGTCTGGCGTTGTTCTTCCCAGTGCGTGTTTCTATAACCTATATAATTTTCAGTTTCTTTACACCTTTCTATTTGCAGAACAGAAAATAAAGGACTAGCAATAAATGATAAAATACCGGTCTCACGTAACACTAACCTTAATCTTGTACTTCGACATCGTATACCACGATAGGTCTAACTCGTGTTGCTTGTTTCTGAGTTTCTGACTCTGTCAGACAGCAAAGTTCCAAATTTGTCGGGAAATACCCGCGCAATTCCAACATAAACAAAACCATGCGACACGTGATTCTCAGCAGGAGAAACAGATGCGTGAGAGTATGTTGACGACAAACATTTGAAAAATAAAACAGCGGCAGCAGTGTCATACGGAGATTCACTCTAGATGGAGAAAAATGTTGTATTTCTAGAAAGGGTTATGTGTGTAGCTGTGTACTTAGAAGAGGCACAGATAATTCCATGTAATAAGTCAGTTACTTGTTTCAAGAGCTGGTGTCACTGCTTAAAATTGATACTTTTCATATGTGTAATTTCAAAGTTGTCACTTGTGTCACGAATGGTGTCACGGGACTTGAAAGCAGAGGTTGCGCCTAATCGCCTGTACTCAGCAAGGCAGCATACTTGGAAGTCGGATTAGATGGTAAAATCAATTTACGTAATGTCTCCAAGAGCACGTTTTGTGTAAGCGAGCTTGACACCAACGCAAGTGCAGTAAATCACAACATATTCACAGTAATAGCAGCTATAAATTTGTGACAATATAGATGTCATTGATACTCGTTACAGTCGCACAAATTTATGCTGCTCTTCCACGTCAAGTGCCTGCCTAGCCACACAATCGGGTACCGCAGTATGTACGGAAATAAACTGCCGGATATTTGTGACATGCAGGGACGTAAATGTCGTTGCTCTTCGTTTCATTCCGAGCAATTTCATCCTTTGTTTTTTAATCAGACACAAGTCACAAAATCGAAAAAAAACCTCATTTCTGAAACGGCGCGCTCATGTATGTATAACATCGAATATTGTGTTTTACTGATAAAGAAATCGCAGAATGTTACAAAAGCGAAGATGAAAAAATTATTGAAAATTACACTATCGCAGATAGTATTTTCTTTCGATCTGCTTCTACGTCTCTTTTTTTTCCCATAGTGGTTCTGTGCGAATGCCGCATGACATCTTCCAAATTCAATCGATGCGACCTCCACTCTATTTTTTTAACAGAGGATGATCAGTCTGCTGACCGAACACGCTGAGCTACCGTGCCGGCTGTAGCTCGGCGTCTCCAACCATGTCGAACATATCCAGTTCTGAATAATATTATCATTCATCTTTGGACCTCTTGAAGGCTTTACCTCCGATGTGTCATTAATTAACATTTAATAATAAGAAATCGCACCAAGGGCAATGTGTTGCTGTTGCCTTCTGCAGTTTTTACCCTCTACGGCTTGCTTCTACTTCTGTGGAAGTTATTCCCAGATGCCTGAACAAATTTCCAATCCTCTTGTCCCTTCTTGTTTGTGTTTTCCATATGTTCCTTCCTTCGCCGATTCTGCAGAGAACCTCATCATTCCGTACTTATCTATCGGTACACCTAATTTTCAACATTCTTCTGTAGTACCACACCTCAAATGCTTCAGTTCTCTTCTTTTCCAGTTTACCCACAGTCCATGATTCACTACTGTACAAAGCTGGGCTTCAAACATACATTCTAAGAAATTTCTTCGTCAAAGGCCTATGCTTGATACTAGTGAACTTATCTTGAGCAGAAATGCCCTTTCTTCCTGTGCTAATCTGCTCTTTATGCCATTGCTTTATCCATCACGGGTCACTTTGCTTCCTAAGATGCAGAGTTTTTTAACTTTGTCTACTTACTGGTCATCAGTTTTGATGTTAAGTTCCTCGCTATTCTCATTTCTGTTACTTATCATTACTTTTGTCTTTGGGCAGATCCTGAAAGTCTGCATCATCTTCACTGAGGATAGCAATGTCATCGACAAATGTGTAATTGATATCCTGTCACCCTGAATTTTAATTGAACTTCAGAAACTCTGTTTCATTTCCTTAATTTCTTCTTCGATGTATAGATTGAACAGTAGGGACAAAAAAACTGCATCCCTATGTTACACCCTATTTAATTTGTGTACTTTATTCTTGGTTTTTTTAATCTTATTGTGCCTTCTCGGGCTATGAACATATTGTATATTACCCATCTTTCCCTAAAGCTTACTCCTATTTTTCTCAGGATGTAGAACATCTTGCACCATTTTACATTGTTGAATACTTTTTTCAGGTCGACATATGTCTTTATTTTTCTTCACGTTTGCTTCCATTATCGAACACAATGTCACAGATGTCTCTCTGGTGCCTTTACCTTTCCTAAAGCAGAACTGGTTGTGATCCAACAGATCTTCAATTTTCTTTTCCTTTCTCCTGTATATTATTCTTGTCAGCAGTTAAATGCTTGAGCTATTGAGGTGATTATGCAATAGTCCTGACACGTATCAACTCTTGCTACCTTCAGAGTTGTCTGGGGTATGTTTTTCCAAAAGCCTGGTAGTATGTCGCCAGTCTCATAGGTCATATGCACTGACTTGAATAGTAATTTGGTTGCCATTTCCCCCAATGATTTTAGAAATTCTGATGGAGCGTAATCTATCCCTTCTATCTAATTTGACCCTAAGTCTTCCAATGCTCTTTTACATTCTGACTCTAAAAGTGGATCCCCTATCTCTTCAATATCTACTTCACTTTTTTCTTCTATCATGTCATCAGACAATTTCTCCCCCTTGTAGATGCCTTCAGTGCACCTTTTCCACCTACCTCTATTCTCCTCTGCATGTAACAGTGGGATTCCTATTGCACTCTTAATGTTGCCACACTTGCTTTTAATTTCACTGAAGGTTGTTTTGACTTTTCTGTATGCTGAATCAGCCCTTCTGCCAATCATTTCCTTTTCTGTTTCTTCACATTTTTCTTGCCACAATTTTTCCTTGGCTTCCCTGCACTTACTATTTATTTAATTCCTAAGTGATATATATTGCTGTATTCCTGTCTTTCTTTGAATGTTTTTGCACTTCCTTCTTTCGTCAATCAGTTTAAGTATTTTTTCTGTTACCCAAGGTTTCTTTGCAGTTGACTTCTTAATACCCATATTTTTCTTTCAACCAACTGTGATTGCCCTCATAAAATGTTGATTTCTCTTCAACTGAACTGTTTATAGTGTTATTCCATATTGCATTATCCTCATCTTTAGTTAACATCTTCCTTCGACATGATTTTCCTAAACTTCACCCTAGTTTTCATCATTACTAAACTGGTATAATGAGTAGGTCTGCTCCAGGGTATGCTTACAATCCAATATCTTATTTTGTAATCTCTGTTTGAACATGATGCAATCCAGCTGGAATCTCCTAATGTCTCTGGACCTTTTTCTTGTATGCTTTCTCAACTTGTGAGTCTTGAACAGAGTATTGAGTATTACTAAATGAAATTTATTGCAGAACAAAGTTAGTATTTCTCCTCTCTTATTCCTACTATCAAGCCCATAGCTCCTCATAACCTTTTCTTCCACTCCTTCCCCTATAACTGCATTAAATGCTAATTATATTTTCATCTCCCTTTATGTACTGAATTACCTGTTCAATATCCTCATTACCTTATCTCTTCATCCTCCTCTTGGAGTGTCAGCATATATACCTGAACTATGTTGTTAGTATTGGTTTTGCTGTCAATTCTGATGAGAACAACCTATCACTGAACTGTTCACAGTAACTCACTCGCTGCCCTATCTTCCTGTTCATTAAAAGTCCTACTCCCATTATACCATTTTCTGCTGTTGTTAATATTACCCTATTTGATAGAACAGAAATTTTTGACTTCTTTTCACTCCACATCACTGACCCCCACTACATGTAGACTGAGTCTTAGCATTTCCATTTTCAGACTTTCTAGCTTCCCTGCCGTCTTCAAATTTTTTACATTTTTTGCCCCAACTTGTAGAATATTACTCTTTCATACGTTGCTGCATCTTTTTCTTGTAGATATCTATATTTATCTACATATCTGAATGGGAGAATAACCTGGAATCTTTTGCCAGTGGAGAGATGATTATGATACTTTTTCAGTTACATTGTACATATCCTGTGGATGCACTTGATGTGTCTTTACTGTAGTGGTTTCCCTAGCCTTCTGTGTCGTCATGCTGTTGATCATTGTTGATTCATCCCCCTTATAGTGCCACTGTTGACTGTAAGGCAAGAGAATGTGCTGAACCTCTTTCTAATCCCCTTCCCTCTTTTACTAGGCCATTGGTAGAATGAGGATGACTTCTTATTCCTGAAGTGTTTGGCTGTCATTGCTTGAGGACGTTTATTCAAAATTGAAGCCATGGGCAGTTTTGAAACCAGGATTCTGCGATTATTAGTTGAGGACGCTACCCATAGATAACTGGTCCAATACAAAGGTATAATACAAAAACAATAAATTACAATGAAAGTTGTCAATTGTTGTCACATAGTGACATGTCATATAGGTGTCAGTTCCAAGTAAGCCACGCGTCACTAACATGACCCTGTGAAGCATGGATTCCATACACACTTTGAAACCAAAGCTTGTGCTTCCTGAACATGTTCCTGCCATCAACTCAAAGCTTCATCCTGTCCCAAGTCTCCTGTCCATGCCATCTATATCTCTGAGTCCCAGTTTGGCACACTTAACTTGTCATGTAGAATGAACAGGTGGATATGACAAAGGCGTGATACTTTGAAGCTGAATACACTTTTTAAGAGAAGTTGTGAAAGACAATAATACTCAAGGTTTTTTATTATTTATTTGCCTTATCGTGTAATTTACTTTCTCTGCCAAGTTTCCACCACTGATAGTTTCAAGTAGGTGGATCATGGAAACCAATGAGAATTGAGCATACGAATATGTTATATATTCTTCGTCTTGTAATGGTATAGGAAATATTTATTTAGTGTTTTTCATCAAATCTCCAAGAAAAAATGGACTTTGAAATGCATGGCTGTCTAATACAAACAGCCATATTGTACATGCAACCACATCAGAGGGTTATCTGTGGTGAGGCCACACAAATATGATTCCTGAAGAGGAGCTGCAGTCTTTTTAATAATTGCAGGGACATGAGTCAGGATAACTGATATGGTGTTGTGCCATTAGCCAGCATGTTGGTACTGTAAACATACAAAAGCAAGAGGAAACTACAGCTGTTATATTTCCCAAGAACCTGCAGCTCTACTGTACTGCATGAGGATGATGGCATCCTTGGTAAACTATTCAGTGGATGTTAGATCTCTAAGCTGATTAAGTAGATTAGAGAGTTTAAAAAGAGGGATGGAAGGGTTTAAGTTAAATGTAGTGGGAATTAGTGAGGTGTGGAGACAGAAAGAACAGGACTTCTGCTGAGGTCAGTACAGGGTTATGGACACAAAATCAGATAGTGGTAATGCAGGAATTGGTCTAATAATGAAAATACAAGGACTGTAGTAGGTAAGGTGAATGCTGGACTTCAGTTTATGGGAGAATTTTAGGAAAGTGTAGCTTGTACGTGAAGGAGATCATGTACGAGGTGTGACAACAAAGTAATGAGACTGATGTGAAAAAAAATGTTGCTTACCGTTTTAGTCAAGTTTAGTGTTGTCTCCTTCAAAGTAGTTCCCTTCTGATTGCAGACACTTTTTCCGGCATTTCTACCACTGGTGGTAACACTTCTGAAACTCATCTTCTGTAATATTCTCAAAGATCCTCGACACAGCTTTTTGGACGTCTTGTGTTGTTTGAAAGTGGTGTCCCTTGACCACCATTTTGACTCTTGGAAATAGACAAAAGTTGCATGGAGTGATATCTGGTGAATAAGGTGGCTGTGGTAGTTCTGAAATTTGTTTTGAGGTTAAAAATTGCTGTACAGACAGAGCAGTATGGGATCCACAAATCTTTCCTGATTCCAAGATCTTCATTTATTATTAGATGAACCATTTCTTGATTGATGTTCAGTTCTCCTGCAATCATTTTCACAGATAATATTCAATCAGATTGTACGAGTTGACGCACCCTGGCCAAGTTGACATCCGTCTGTGTGGTTGATGGTCGTTCACTGTGGTCTTCATCTTCAACATTCGCTCTGCCTTCACTAAACATTTTATATCAACAAAAAACTTGAGCTCTTGACATAACCTCCTCCCCAAAAGCCTTCTGAAGCTTACCTAAGTTGTCATCACGTTTTTACTCAATTTAACACAAAAAGAAATGGCATACCGTTGTGCAATATTATGCGGTTCCATTTCCGTAATGAGAGACACAAGCACATGTTAACTTCTTGTGAATGTTGGATGTTGGCCAAACTACAGATTCTTAGGGTCACAGAACACATTTATGTTAATGATATAACAGTCATCCCTCACTGCTGCCCAGCACAATATGCCAATGATATGGCACTCTAAACAACTGGCCTCAACACCAGCCAACTCATTGCTAGCCCCCAGAGGCTGGTGGATGCAACAGTCACCTGGTGTTGTTCAGACAATATTGCCCTCAATGCTGCCAAAACTTTGGCTGTCTACTCCACCGAGCACCATATCCTCTGCCACAACATCACTACCCCAGGCATCTGGGTCCCATGGCCCCAGTTACAAAATATCTAGGTGTCTGGACGGCTAAAATACTGCTCTTTCATTGACATGTGGAATGCATCATCACCCAAAAGGGGCAGAAGCTGATAAAAGTGTTGTACCCACTCTTCAACAGCAAGGATCTGACATTATATACCAAGCTATGACTGTACCAGATGGCTGTTCACTTTCCCTCACCTGTGGCTCCTGGATGCAGACTCTCAAGCACCTGCAGAAGAAGGTTCTTTGGTGAAAACTGAATGCCCATCCCCTTATGAGCATTTTTACCCTGCACAAGGAGACCAAAATGGTCCTTCTATAGATGTCCATTCAAGAGAAGGCAAGGCGCCTCTACAACAAAGTGGATGCCCTGCGTGACTTGGTCAATGGATTGCAACACACTGGCGTCATGAATCCCAAGCACTGCCACTGCCACTGTCACCCTGTTCCTCTTACTATCCTTGATGAATCAGATTCAGACCATAGCCCTGGTATGGCCAGTAATAGCGTTTGTTTTAATATGGCCACTTGTTCTGTGCAATTCTTGTGTGACTACCACTTTAACTACCTGTGTAGTTGTGTTGCATATTACCGGCACTTCAGTGGTGGACACTCACATGATCCGGCTGCAATCCCGAAACATCATAGAATATTCTATTGCTTTTTTGTGTTCTATTAAGAGGATCCATTCATTTATCTTTATTGAGGTTGAATCACAGTTTGAATTAGAAAAACTAAGTTAATTGTGTGTAAGTAATAATTTGCTTGGAGCTTTTTTGTATGTAAACTCCTTTGTATTTGTAATTGATGCACAGTTTATAATCATCACATTACTTCATGTTATCTTATCTCATCTTCTGATAATACTGACTTGCCCAGTATCAGTTTGTATCTAAAATGAAGAAGAGGATCAATAAACCAATACAATACAATACAATAAAAAGAAGTCCATCTGATGGAAAGTCAGAGGGGAAAAAAAGAGAAGTAGAAGGATGAACTTTCAGTGTGGAATGGGAAGTAGCAGTGCAAGGGCCAGGGCCTCATGTTAGCCAGGCACATACTCACAAAAGGGATGTTAGCCCCCTGTGGGAGTCAGATAAATATCCTGAATATGTTCCTGATTGCAAATGTGATTCAAAAGTTGTTGCCAATCGGGTAAATGTGAATAAATATTTACGCAAGTAAACAATAGTAAGTCATGTCCCCTCAACATTGTTTGTGTGAACTTACATGACACTGTGATGGCAGAAATGTTAAGGGCGACATTTAACATGATTTATATGCTACAATAAAGCAATGCAAAAATTAATTTTATATTGTGCTGAACTATAAATTAATGTTTGAGGTTACTGTAATTTATTGCTGTAAATTAGGGTAATACATATCTTAGTGTAATAAACTGAAACAATGTCCCCTCAACATTGTTTGTGTGAACTTACATGACACTGTGATGGCAGAAATGTTAAGGGCGACATTTAACATGATTTATATGCTACAATAAAGCAATGCTAAAATTAATTTTATATTGTGCTGAACTATAAATTAATGTTTGAGGTTACTGTAATTTATTGCTGTAAATTAGGGTAATACATATCTTAGTGTAATAAACTGAAACAATGCAGACCTTTTAAATTTTGCATTATTGTCAAGTTTCACAGTAATATTTCGTTAACTCATCCAGCAATTTAACAGTTGTAAGTCAATGTTAACCCACATTAAGAGCACTCAGTTTGCAAGTAAACAGTGTTAAGTATCCATTGATGTACTTTAAGAATTAAATTTTTAATAGAATTCACAATTTCGCAAATATGCCTTTATTCATGTCACATTTGAAAACAATGACTTATATGAATAAAAGAACAACAATAAATGTACGTGAAATATTTCAATTATTAGATGTTATTGAAACTTCTGTGCAAAATTTCTAAAAAAAAAAAAAACAAACCAAACTGTTCCTTTCCACTGTTTAAAGCCGAGATCTTTGTATGTCGAGGTAGGCGTGAACTGTCTTTGAAGAATGCCAGGTACTATTGCTTCCATAGCCTGTACATTTGTCTGAAATGTGGCTCATCAGGGATATAACTGATTAGAAATATCTATGGTGTATATATGCATACTGAAGCAAAGAATGAAAACTCGTACCAAGGCTGGAATTTGGACCCAAGTCTCCTGCTTACTTACCAATAAACCAGCCTAACACAGTGGCTTTTTACAACTGCATGGACCACCCTAGCACACCCCTTTCCTCAACTCACATTCCCATTCGTTTAGAGAGGGGAAATACCAAAGAGGGCTGTATTATTTTTCATTTCTGACCGATTAGTAGTGCATTGTCACAAATGTTACTTTACATGGTAATTTAATTTTACATCAAATATCATTTGAAAATCAATACAACATGGAAATTTTAACAACATGTTACATTCCTTTCAAAGAAACTTTTCAGTGTTTACTTCTTTGGGAAACATAAATGTCATATCTTCAAAGACTATAAACTATAGTTGATGGTGGTGTGTTTAAAGTTAATTTCAAAGTTTTTAGTAAAATAAATAACGACAATGAAGGTAGTCTAAATACACCATTGGCATAACTCGACTCGGTCAGAGAGAATCTCAGACAGATGTGTAATCTTAGTCTGGCTGCATAGAGCAGGAATGCTATGGAGTTACCATAGCATAATTGATTACAATAGAATCTTGGCAATACAATTAAGAGTAGAACAAAACATACAAACAGCGTTCCCCATGCTGTCTTTTGCTATAAGAAAAAAAAAGTAAATAGGAATTTTTGACATACTACGTTTTTAAATCAGACTAAAAAGTATAAAACAATTTCTCCTAGCCTCATACAGATTCCTATCCCCACCCAGAGAGTCCTGAAAATTCATAACTGTGAATTTTTAATAGCTATGAAAATACTTGTAAGATTTAAAACAAAAAATGTGGAGACGAACTACTCACTGTATCCATTATGTATTGCATAATTGCACGCGCCCCAAGTTTTTCGCTTATTTTAAACTTTGTAATCCAATTTAAAAATGTAGTATATTAAAAACTCATTTTTATCTAAATAATTATTTTCTTCTTGTTAGGTGTATGCATGAATTTATCAAACGATAAACATTTTGATGAAATTACAACAGAGACATGTGGTAAATTTAAGATTTATTTCAATTTCTCTTCCTCTGATTCAAACAATGTATTGCTTCCTCCTACATATATCTTACAAAAAGATGGTGAAGCTAAAAATTAGACAGATTTGAGCTTACACTGGGGCTTAATAGCAATCTTTCTTTCTGCAACCATTCTCGATTGGAGCAGGAAAAGGAGAAATGACAGTGGTACGGAAAGTGCCCTCTTTCAGACACGAGACAAGAAAGTGAGTTCATGTAGCATTGTCATCCAGTTCTGGGCTATGTTGAAAGTTTCAAGTCTCTATCTAGGTCATTGGCAAATGGCAGTGGCAACAAAACTGTCTCCACACACCAAACACAACAGTGAGTTAATATTGCATTGTCATAGCACATCTAAGCTCTGTTGAAGTTTCAGATCTCTAGCTCATCAGAAAATTAGTTCAAAATCAACTGCAAAATTTGTAATGATTAGGGAAATCTGGGATGTGACTGTTTGCTGCAAGCAAGCAAGCAAGCAAGCAAGCAAGCAAAGTGCCCTTGCATTTCTCTCTTCAAAACTTTAAACAAAGGTCATTCAAGGTATCCAATGCAAATTATTAAGATATTTATGAAAGATGTGTACAAAATCCACAGCACTTTTGAGCGAGACCTGTCTTTGCTACCAATACAATGATATTCATATTCTGCAGAGCACTTAAGCGTAAATCTTAATATACAAAATCCACATTGTATTTAAACATGCACTCTTAATATATGCCATATCCTTAGACATTTACTGCAGTTCCATTTTGTTTTCCCTTCTACTTGTTTTTCTGCTTATTCTGTGTTCATTTCTTTTCATGGTCTTCTGTGTCCTTAAATTTTGCAATTTTTTATTTGCATAACTTCAAGATTTAGTAGAATTTCAATGTACTAAAACCCTGCTTCCACATCCATCTCTGTCAGGATTAATTTTGAAGATGGATGAGCATAAATGAGAGCAGAAATTGGTTCCAGCATATCAATAAATGCAGAATATATGTAAAAATATGTATGAGGGCACCTTTCCCACATAGAACAAATAGTAGGAAAAAGCGGAGGTCAGACAGATTCATGGGAAGGAACTTAAGGAAGCGTAATTTTTCCATGAAAACTGTGGTTTATAAAACATTTGCTCAATCAGTTCTTATGTATTGATCGTAATACTTGGATCCTTACCAGGTTGGACTAATACAACAGATAGAAAAGATACACTGAAGAGCGGTGAATTTTGTCGCAGAATCGTTTCGACAGCATGGGAGCATTACGGAGATTTACAACAAACTCCACTGGCAGAAGGTACAAGATAGGCATTGTGCACCAAGTGGTCGTTTACCACTGAAGTTCTGACAGAGTACATTCTAGGAAGGATTGGACAACATATTATTTCTCGTGAAATGACCACAATGAAAAATTTGAGAAATTAGAGATAATACAGAAATTTAATGACAGTCATTCTTCCCACGCACCATTCAGGAATGGAAAAGTGAAGGAGAGATCAGATAGTGGTACAAAAAGTACCGTTCGCTGCACACTGTCAGGTAGGCTGCACAATATAGATGTAGATATAGCTGCACTAAGAGATTCATTTGTGACGGAACTGAACATATTCACACTGTAAAACTAGAGAAATACCTGGAGAATCAAGGATATGAGGATCAGTTTCGAGACCAGTGATCAGTATGGAGTCTCTGCTCAAAACAGTTTTATCCATTATTTTGTTGACTCCCTTGTACACTGGGAGTATTGGCCATCATAACAAATAAAGAGAAATTGGAGGTGTTCACTTATCCTACGTACTATTTGAGAGTATAGCAGCTGATTATTTAGTCGGAATGTGGTTCTATGAACCCTCTGTTGAGCACTTAAGTCTGAATTTCAGAGTAATCATGTAGATGTAGAGGTTTGCGGAGAAAGCCTTTTTGCCATGCCTATCTGAACGTTAAAATTCAACATGTTATATCTCAAAAACTACGAAAGATATTTGCTTTAAATAACTTTTTTTAGTTTCCCTCTAAAGTTTTTACTCTTTTTATCCAGCCAAAACATTTTACAGAGAAAATACATAAATGCATATTTACCGAATTGAAAACTCACTCAGTCACAATTTTTTTTTCATGACAATTTTTTAACAAATAGCATGATAAGTAAACTAGATATTCTTGTGTTGTAAATTAATGCTGTATCTTAAGTTTAATCATATGCATTACATAGTGATGAAAATATGGCCATTTCCCATTTACATTTAGGTTGAAACTAGTCTTTGCCACTGTTGTCTCGTATGCTCTAAGGACATGCCTGTACCAATGTAGGCAGCTGTCTCTAATTTTGTCTACTTTTGGTGCAACACTGTATAGCCTGCAGACTTAATTATTTGTGAGGTGATCATACAGTGCTAATCCCGATGTCCACCTAAGCGTTTTCGTTATGGAGAATGGAGTTCGCAGGCTATACAGTGTTGCGCCAACAGTAGACAAAAATGAGAGAAATCCGCCTACGTTGGTATGGGCATGTCCTTAGAGCAGACAGAACAACAGTGGCAAAGACTAGTTTCAACCTAAATGTAAATTGGGAATGGCCAGCAGGACAACCAAGGCAGCAATAGCTTGACACCCTGCATGAAGACCTCAAGATCTCAGGCATTCATTCTGATCAGGCACAAGATTGCAAGAGGCGACGAGCCAAAGCAGCGGACCCTGCCACCACGCAGGACAAATGCAAAGGAAGAAGAAGAAGAAGAAGTGATGAAAATATATTGTTGTTGCTATGGCCTTCAGTCCAAAGACTAGTTTGATGTAGCTCTCCATGCTACACTATGCTCTGCAGGCCTCTTCATCTCTGAGTAACTAATACAACATACATCCTTCCGGATCTGCTTTTGTATTCATCTCTTGGTCTCCCTATACGGTTTTTACCCTCCACGCTTCCCTCCAGTGCTAAATTGGTGATCCCTTTATGCCTCAGAAAGTATCATACCAACCGATCCCTTCTTCTAGTCAAATTTTACAACAAATTCCTCTTCTCCCCAATTATATTTAGTACCTCCTCATTAGTTACGTGAAATACCCATCTAATCTTCAGCATTCTTCTGTAGCACCACATTTGAAAGGCTTCTATTCCCCTCTTGTTTAAACTATTTATTGTCCATGTTTCACTTCCATACATGGCTGCACTCCATACAAATACTTTCAGAAAAGACTTCTTAACACTTGAGTCTATACTCAATGTTAAGAAATTTCTCTTTTTCAGAAATGCTTTCCTTCTCATAGCCAGTTTACATTTTATATCCTCTCTACTTTGACCATCATCAGTTATTTTGCTGCTGAAATGGCAAAACTCATATCCTAATCAGATTCCCTCAGCATCACCTAATTTAATTTGACTACTTTCCATTATCCTCATTTTGCATTTGTTGATGCTCATCTTATATCCTCCTTTCAAGACACAGTCCATTCCGTTCAATGACTCAAAGTTTTTATTTCTTTTCCCTCGACTTTAATTCCAACTCCAAATTTATCTTGTGTTTCCTTTACTGCTTGATCAATATACAGATTGAATAACATCAGGGATAGGCTGCAACCCTATCTTAATCCCTTCTCATCCCCTGCTTCACTTTCATGCCCCTTGACTCTTATAACTGCCATCTGGTCTCTGTACATATTGTAAATAGCCTTTAGCTCCCTGTATTTTACCCTTGCCACCTTCATAATTTGAAACAGAGTATCCCAGCCAACATTGTTAAAAGATTTGTCTAAGTCTACAAATGCTAGAAGCGTGGGTTTGCCTTTCCTTATTCTAGCTTCTAAGACGAGTCATAGGTTCAGTATTGCCTCATGTGTTCCAACATTTCTCTTGAATGCAAACTGATCTTCTCCGAGGTTGGCTTCTACCAGTTTTTTCATTCGTCTGTAAAGAATTAGTGTTGGTATTTTGCAACCGTGACTTATTATACTGATACTTTGGTAACTTTCACACCTGTCAGCACCTGCTTTCTTTGGAATTGGAATTATTATATATATTTTTAAGTCTGAGGGTATTTCACCTGTCTCATACATCGTGCTCACCAATTGGAAGAATTTTGTCATGGTTGGCTCTTGCTGGACTATTAATAGTTCTAACAGAATGTTGTCTACTCCTGGGGCCTTGTTTCAACTTATGTCTTTCAGTGCTATGTCAAATTCTTCACGCATTATCATATCTCCCATTTCATTTTCATAAACGTCTTCTTCCTTTTCCATAATATTGCGCTCAAGTTCACTGCCATTGTATAGACCCTATTTATACTCACTCCACCTTTGTGCTTTCCCTTCTTTGCTTAGGACTGGTTTTCCATCTGAGCTCTTGATATTTATAAGGTGGTTCTCTTTTCTCCAAAGATATGTGCTTCTACATCCTTACATTCATCCTCTAGCCATCCCTGCTTCACCATTTTGCACTTTCTGTCGATCTTGTTTTTGAGACGTTTGTATTCCTATTTGCCTGCTTCATTTACTGCATTTTTATATTTTCTCCTTTCGTCAATTAAATTCAATATCTCTTCTGTTACCCAAAGATTTTTCCTAGCCATCCTCTTTTTACCCACTTGATCCTCTCCTGCCTTCACTATTTCATCTCTCACAGCTACTCATTCTTCTTCTACTGTATTTCTTCCCCATGTTCTTGTCAATCGTTTCCTAATGCTCTCTCTGAAACTCTCCACAACCTCTGGTTCTGTCAGTTTATCCACGTCCCATCTCCTTAAATTCCTACCTTTTTGCAGTTTCTTCAGTTATAATCTACAGTTCATTACCAATAAATTGTGGTCAGAATCCACATCTGCCCTCAGAAATGTCTTACAATTTAAAACCTGGATTCTTAAACCAAGTGTTAGCTATGATTAAGTTATGCTTCCTCTTCCATTCGTTACACCCAATCCATATTCACCTACTACTTTTCCTTCTCTTCCTTTTCCTACTATCGAATTCCAGTCCCCCATGACTATTAAATTTTCATCTACCTTAACTATATGAATAATTTCTTTCATTGCATCATACACTTCTTCAATCTCTTCATCATTTGGTGTACCGTAGTACTGTGGTACCGTAGGTGTGGACTTTGTGTCTATCTTGGTGACAATAATGCATCCACTATGCTGTTCGTTGTAGGTTATCCGTGTTCCAATTTTTTTATTCATTATTAAATCTACTCTCGTATTGCCCTTATTTGACTTTGTATTTATAACACAGCATTCATCTGATCAGGAGTCTCGTTCGTCTGGCCACTGAACTTCACTAATTCCCACTACATCTAACTTTAACTTATCCATTTCCATTTTTGAATTTTCTAACCTACCTGCCTGATTAAGGGATCTGACATGCCACGATCCGATCTGCCAATCTTGTTTCACCTGATAACATCGTCCTCCTGAGTAGTGCCTGGCCTGGAGATCCGAATGGGGGACTATTTTATCTCCGAAATATTTTACTCAAGAGGACGCCACCATCACTTAACCATGCAGTAAAGCTGATGCCCTCGGGAAAAATTATGGCTGGAGATTCCCCCAGCTTTCCGCCGTTTGCAGTACCAGTACAGCAACGCCATTTTGGTTGATTTTACAAGGCCAGATCAGTCAATCATCCAAGCTGTTGCCTCTGCAACTGCTGAAAAGGCTGTTGCCACTCCTTAAATCTAGAGGTTTTTCCTTGTATGTGTAAGGAAACTAACAGTCACTTTATAAAGGCGACTGTCTTTAATAAATAAAGTAGAAGAATCTGATTGCAGGAGGTGGTATCACATATTCAGCAATGTCTTCAAAAATTCTGATTCGTAGTTAATTTTGGTACATAAAAACAAATATGGTTTACATCAGTTTATGTCTCAGAACCATACTAACATGCAGGAGAACCGGAAATGACGGTTCTATATAGAATAGTAAGATGCAATAAAAAACGGGGGTTCCTATTGAAGATTTCGAAATTGCTCCCAGCCACCCACCCGCGCGTGGGGTTGGAGTGACCGGTTGAGTGTGATATCGTTGGATGTCCTCTTCGAGACAAACAAACTGGAATCATAACTTTTTTCGATTCAATGTGTAGTTTTCGAGGCATTTCAAAGTCTTTAGTTAAAATGAACAACCTGTATAAAGGGGAAACGTTGTTACTAAAAATCTTGAAAAGTCCTTGACAGACATCAAATTTATATTTAACTAGCTGACAAACCCAGCATTACGTATGTAATCTCGAAAAATTCTTGACACACTTACTTCAAATTTATATATAACTAGCTGACAAACCCAGCATTACTTAGGTATCCATTTTCCCAATTTTCTTTCAGAAACCAAAACAAAAAAGAACTGTTTAAGTGTACTTTCGAAAAAAATGTTCACGATTTCATTGTTTATGGCGTCATATCTTCTGAACTCTGACAGGTAGTTAGTTCTTACCCATACAGCGATTGTTGCCCGACAGTAAGGGACATGTATTTGAAGTTTGAAATTGGTCCAGTGGTTTAAGAGTAGATATGGAACATACAAGCATACATAAACTCATTTTTGTAACATGTATGGCTGTCCGCCCCGATAGCTGAGTGGTAGCGCGTCTGACTGCTATGCTGAAGGCCCGGGTTCGATTCTCAGACAGGTTGGAGATTTTCTACGCTCAGGTGCTGGGTGTCGTGTTGTCCTCCTCCTCATTGCATCATCATCATCGACACGCCAGTCGCCCAATGTGACGCCACCCAAAAACACTAGAAGCCAGTGTTGCCAATTTGTGGCGAATTCCCCAAACTGTGGGGAATTTCAATTCGATTGGGGATTTTGTTGAGATGACATTATGTGGGGAATATGCGGGTACTTCAACGTTTTACTATTTATTAATATAGCAAAGCTGTTACATCGATATTTGATGGTCGGTGAGTTTGTTGCTGGTGTTGATTCTAATGAACTGCAAGACCTTAGTCCCAGAATGAGTTTCGTAGAGAAGATTTCAAGCAGTATCATATGAACAAGGTATATAAATACTCTTTTACATACAGATACGTCGTTATCAGGAGAAAGAAAACGCGTTCTACGGATCGCAGCGTGGAATGTCAGATCCCTTAATCGGGCAGGTAGGTTAGAAAATTTAAAAAGGGAAATGGATAGGTTAAAGTTAGGTATAGTGGGAATTAGTGAAGTTCGGTGGCTGGAGGAACAAGACTTTTGGTCAGGTGATTACAGGGTTATAAATACAAAATCAAATAGGGGTAATGCAGGAGTAGGTTTAATAATGAATAAAAAAATAGGAGTGCGGGTTAGCTACTACAAACAGCATAGTGAACGCTTTATTGTGGCCAAGATAGATACAAAGCCCATGCCTACTACAGTAGTACAAGTTTATATGCCAACTAGCTCTGCAGATGATGAAGAAATTGATGAAATGTATGACGAGATAAAATAAATTATTCAGGTAGTGAAGGGAGACGAAAATTTAATAGTCATGGGTGACTGGAATTCGTCAGTAGGAAAAGGGAGAGAAAGAAACATAGTAGGTGAATATGGATTGGGGGGAAGAAATGAAAGAGGAAGCCGCCTTGTAGAATTTTACACAGAGCATAACTTAATCATAGCTAACACTTGGTTCAAGAATCATAAAAGAAGGTTGTATACCTGGAAGAATCCCGGAGATACTAAAAGGTATCAGATAGATTATATAATGGTAAGACAGAGATTTAGGAACCAGGTTTTAAATTTTAAGACATTTCCGGGGGCAGATGTGGATTCTGACCACAACCTATTGGTTATGAACTGCAGATTGAAACTGAAGAAACTGCAAAAAGGTGGGAATTTAAGGAGATGGGACCTGGATAAACTGAAAGAACCAGAGTTTGTAGAGAGTTTCAGGGAGACCATAAGGGAACAATTGACAGGAATGGGGGAAAGAAATACAGTAGAAGAAGAATGGGTAGCTCTGAGGGATGAAGTAGTGATGGCAGCAGAGGATCAAGTAGGTAAAAAGACGAGGGCTAATAGAAATCCTTGGGTAACAGAAGAAATATTGAATTTAATTGATGAAAGGAGAAAATATAAAAATGCAGAAAATGAAGCAGGCAAAAAGGAATACAAACGTCTCAAAAATGAGATCGACAGGAAGTGCAAAATGGCTAAGCACGGATGGCTAGAGGACAAATGTAAGGATGTAGAGGCTTGTCTCACTAGGGGTAAGATAGATACTGCCTACAGGAAAATTAAAGAGACCTTTGGAAAGAAGAGAACCACTTGTATGAATATCAAGAGCTCAGATGGCAACCCAGTTCTAAGCAAAGAAGGGAAGGCAGAAAGGTAGAAGGAGTATATAGAGGGTTTATACAAGGGTGATGTACTTGAGGACAATATTATGGAAATGGAAGAGGATGTAGATGAAGATGAAATGGGAGATAAGATACTGCATGAAGAGTTTGACAGAGCACTGAGAGACCTGAGTCGAAACAAGGCCCCGGGAGTAGACAACATTAAATTAGAACTACTGATGGCCTTGGGAGAGCCAGTCATGACAAAACTCTACCATCTGGTGAGCAAGATGTATGAGACAGGCGAAATACCCACAGACTTCAAGAAGAATATAATAATTCCAATCCCAAAGAAACCAGATGTTGACAGATGTGAAAATTACCGAACTATCAGTTTAATAAGTCACAGCTGCAAAATACTAACGCGAAT